>NC_050104.1:78140848-88140848 GCF_902167145.1 Zea mays | reverse complement strand
CCCTAAATTGGTGCTCGGCCGATGATGTCCATGGAGTTAGGCGGAGCTGCGGTGGCGTTGAAGTCCGGCGAGCAATTCAGAGCTGCCCTGACGACCGAATCCGCCAAATCGCTGCAATGGGTGCCCGCCAGAGGTTACAGTGAAACTTCACCGCCCGACTCCCAAGCCTCGATGGTGACAAGGCCGAGTATTGACAGCGTCGGCGCTCGACTTGGTTCCGCCTTCTCTGGTCGTGAGGGATTGGGGCACGACAAAAGGAGGAGGGGTTAGTTAGGGTTCGGTGCCGCGCTTTATGATCGCCAGAGAGGTGGGTCGATGCATGCACGGATGGCGAGAAGTTCGGCGAAGCTATTATGAGGGAGCGGCGATGGAGTCCGCGCGCGTGGGGAAGATCTACAGGATCGGCGCTAGCTTAGACTGAAATGTGGGGCCACCCGGTCAATATCCGTTAATCCAGGCGAGCGCGCGCGGAGCTGGATAGACTGACCGCCTAGGCCCATGCACAAGCGGCACAACGGTGAGGGGAGGCGTGCGGGGAGTGATTGAAGATTGGGCCCCACATGTCGGCACGCGACGGAAAGAGAGGGTTTGGGCCGCGCGCGGGTTCGTTGGTCGGCTGGTTGAAGTGAAATCGGCCCAAGCGCAGTTTTCCCTTTTCTTTTTCCTTTTCTGTTTTCTTTTCTTTTTATTTTTAGAGTTTAAATTTGAATTCAAATTTGGTTGTGAACTTATACTTATATTAAATTTCCATTTTGAAAATACCAGTATGGATAGGTTACATTTATTTATATATTTATTTTCTTTCTTTTGGTATGGTATTTTCCTTCTCTTTCTCTTTTCTTTGCTATTTCCAACTTCTAAATTGTAAATTAGGTCTTAACTTCCAATTTGGACATTAATATATTCTTATTAATAATATTATTATTATTATTTATAAATGGACAAACACATAAACTCCAACATGATGCACCTATTATTTTTAGGTGCCATTAGTTAATTATTCATTTTAATTATGGTTATTCCTATGCTCTAATAAGTAGAGGCAAACCATATAATGAGATCAACTCTTTTCTTATTATTTACAAATTGGGTATTACAAATCCTACCCCCACTTAAAAATAATCTCGACCTCGAGATTAAGAGGAACTAGGGAAGAGGTGGGGAAATTCTATTCGTAGCTCTTCTTCTCTCTCTCCCATGTAGCCTCATCTTCACCATGATGACTCCATTGCACTTTGCACATTTTGATCACTTTATTTCTTGTAACCCGAGTCAGAGTGTCGATGATCTTGATAAGATACTCCGTGTAAGTTAGATCAACTTGCACACTAAGTTCTTCCATTGGTAACTGTTCCTCTAGGACATGGAGACACTTCTTGAGTTGAGACATGTGGAACACAGACAAATGATCTGGTAGCTCAAGTTGGTAAGACATCTCCTCAACTCGCCTAAAGATTCTGAAGGGTCCAATAAAGCGAGAGGATAACTTCCCTTTCACTTTGAATCTTCTCATTCCTCGAATTGGTGACACCTTGAGGTACACGCGATCACCCTCTTCGAATTCCAGTGGTCTTCTCTGGTTATCCGCATAGCTCTTCTGCCGAGTCTATGATATCCTTAAGTTCTCCCGGATCATAAGAACTTATTATTCTGCCTCTTGAATAATCTTAGGCCCAGAGAACTGCCTTTCACTAGTATGATCCCAATACAAAGAAGTTCTGCATTTTCTGCCATATAAAGCTTCAAATAATCACATTTTCAGACTGGCCTGCTAACTATTATTATAAGAGAACTCGACATATGGTAGACTCTTGTCCCAACTGCCTCCATGCTTAAGGGCACAAGCTCTTACCATATCCTCAAGTACTTGGTTAGTTTTCTCAGTCTTGCCATCAGTTTGGGGATGATAGGCCGAACTGAAGTTCAACTTCGAATCCATGTTCTCATGAAGACTCTTCCAAAATCTTGAGGTGAATTGAGATCCTTGATCAGAAACAACACACAATTTGAGCCATATATAACTCGGCCAAATGAGAACCCTTGTAAGTAGTCTTGGCCGAAATGAAGTGAGCCACTTTTGTCAATCTATCCACGATCACCCATATGGAATCATAACCCTTCGGGGTGCGAGACAATCCGACAATGAAATACATACCAATTTCTTCCCACTTCCATTCGAGCACTTTTAATGGGTGTAGCAGTCCAGCTGGTCTTTGATGTTCAACTTTGACTCTGACATACATCACACACAGCCACGTGTGCAGCTACATCTCTTTTCAGCCTGTACCACCAGTACTTTTGCTTCAGATCTTGATACATCTTAGTGCTACCAGGATGAATAGAGTAATCAGAGTCATGGGCTTCCTTTAATATGGTCACACGGAGGCTGTCAATCTCAGGAACACATATCCGATTCTTGAACCATATTGTGCCTTGCACATCCTCCGTGAAGTCTGAACCTCTACCTTCTGCCATCAGATCTTTGATTTCTTGAATTTTAGCATCACCAATCTGACCCTTACGTATTTCTTGCTCCAAGGTAGGTTCCACTTCGATAGTGACCCCTTCAGTATGTGCAACTACTCCCAAGTTGAGTCGTTTAAAATCTTCTACCAACTCATCGGGTAACTGGGACACGATAGCTGCATGAACATGCTCCTTCTGACTCAAAGCATCTGCCACTAGATTCGCCTTGCCTGGATGACAGTGGATTTCCAATTCATAATCTTTGATGAGCTCCAACCAACGGTGTTGCCTAAGGTTGAGATCTTTCTGAGTGAAGATATACTTTAAGCTCTTATGATCAGTATAGGCTTGGCACTTAGTTCCCATTATATAATGCCTCCAAATCTTGAGAGCGTGCACTACGGCTGCCAGTTTGAAGTCATGAGTGGGGTAGTTCAACTCATGTTTCAGCAACTAGCGAGACGCGTAGGCAATGACATGTCCTTCTTGCATAAGAACACATCCTAAGCCCTGTCGGCACGCATCACAATATATATCGAATCCCTTCTGCAGATCTGGCATAATCAACACTGGGGGTGACATCAATCATAACTTCAGTTCATTGAAACTATCTTGACATTCACAAGACCACTTAAACTCATTTCCCTTCTCTAATAGTGAGGTCATAGGCATCGCTATCTTGGAGAATCCTTCAATAAATCGTTGGTAGTAACCCGCGAGTCCTAGGAAACTCCGTATTTTAGTAACCGAGCTTGGTATCTTCCATCCCACTATCTCTCTTACTTTCACAGGATCCACTAATATTCCTCCATTGGAGATGATGTGTCCAAGGAATGACACTTCGTCAATCCAAAACTCACACTTGTTATACTTGGCATAGAGTTGATTATCCCGTAACTTCTGTAGCACCATTCGCAGATGTTCCTCATGATCACTATCATTCTTGAAATAAATTAGTATGTCATCGATTTATACCACGACGAACTTATCAAGATACTCCATGAACACCTTGTTCATCAGATTCATGAAGTAGGCTGGTGCATTAGTTAAGCCAAACGACATGACTGTGAACTCATATAGACCATATTGGGTAGAGAATGTCGTCTTGGGAATATCAGACGGCCTAATCTTCATTTGGTGGTAACCCGATCTGAGTTCAATCTTTGAGAATACCGTGGCACCTCTCATTTGATCAAATAAATCTCTAATACGAGGTAAAGGATACTTATTCTTGATTGTAACATCATTAAGTAATCTATAATCAACACACATCCTTTGTGAACCATCCTTCTTCTGTACAAACAGAACCGGTGCTCCCCAAGGTGAGGAACTCGGACGAATGTACCTCACCTCCTATAACTCTGTTAGTTGCTTCTTCAGTTCTTTTAGTTCTTCCACTAACATCATGTATGGCCTTTTAGAAATAGGAGTGGTTCTAGGTAAGAGATCAATAACAAATTCAACTTCCCTATTTGGTGGCATCCCGGCTAACTCCTCTAGAAAGACATCAGGGAAATCTCTAACCACACGGATGTTTCTGCCCACAAATTTACCATCCACTAGATATATTACGGGTCTGGTAGAGGGTGTTATGGTAATTATGACTTCAAATCTTTCTCCCTTTGGACTGGTGAGTTCTACGGTTCCCCTAGCATAATGTATAGCTGCCTTTGATATCCTTAACCATGACATACCAAGTATCAGATCTATACTGCTCTCCTCTAATACTATAGGCATATACCAGAATTCCCTTCCCATGATTGTCAATGTTAATATGTTGGTCATATAGTTTGCTTCAATAGGCCCTTTAGGGGTAATTACTATCAGTGGTTTTTGCATAATTTGAATTAGTAACTCATTTGTGTTGACATAGCGAGTAGAAATAAACGAATGCGTAGCTCCAGAATTAAATAATATGGTTGTAGGAACTGAATTAATGTAAAACATATTGATAGCGATATCAGCTCCATCAGTAGTAGCATCAACACTGACTTGGTTGACTCTGACAATGCTGAATCTGTTGCCAGAAGCTGGAGTCTGTTGCTTGCCTTGGACATTGCTTTGAGCGGGTGTGTTAGGGATCCTCTTCGAACAAGCATTGGCATAGTGCCCAACCTCACCACATTTGAAGCAATACCCTGTCCTGCAGGTCTCGACGGGGTGCTAGTGGGGGCAGCCTGATGAGTATGCGGAGCCAGTGGAGTCCCCTGCGGTGTATACTGAGCTGGTCGTTGCCCTCCTCTAGGACGAGTTGGTGTACCCTAGGGTGGAACATAGCGAGGACGGATGCTACTGCTCCCCTGCCCCTAGGTGATAGCCTTCCTCTTCATCTCACCTAGCTGAACACGTTTGTGTTCAATAGCTATAGCCTTATCTAGAAGTCTCTAGAAAGATGGAAATGTGTGAGCAACAAAATGATACTGAAGTGGCCTAACAAGTCCCTCCATGAAATGCTCCTACTTCCTTTCATCATCAGCAACTGACATGTTGAATAAATTAATCACGATATTCACTGACTGACATGTTGTCTTGCTTCAGTGATAGGAATTTCTTCTTCTTTATTTTCATCAGGCCAGCAGGAATATGGTCGTTTCTGAATTGTGTAGCAAATTCTGCCTAGGTAATAGCATTGGCAGCATCATGGGCAGCAGTGTAGGGGTCCCACCAATCAGTAGCGGGGCCAGTAAGACGATCTGAAGCATAGAGCACCTTCTCCCAATCAAAGCATTGAGCAATATTAAGCATCTTCTCCACTGATTTCAGCTAATCATCAGCATGTAAAGGATCTGGAGAGCTGAAGAATGTAGGTGGCTTGTGACTCATGAATTCCCGATGCTTGTCCCGGGGTGGAGCTGGTGGTGGTGGAGGTAGTGGTGGTTGTTGTTGTCGCTCCAATCGCACTTGCCTCATATCCTGACGCATTTCCTGCCTTTCCTGACACATCTCCTGGCGTTCTTGTCTCATCTGATCTTGCATCTCATTCATCGTGTTTGTCATCTACTATAGCATCTTTATCTGAGCGGCAACCACTGGATTTGTCCCAGGCGGTGGAGGATTCGGTGGAGAACTCATCTCTGGTTGTGGTTGTCTAACAATCCTCCTGCTGTGGTGGTTGGCAGGTAGATCGATTCCGCCACCCTTCCTGGTATTGACCATCTGGGTTAGAAACACATGGTAAGATAGAATTGTAGACAGGACGAGTAATTACAAGACATGATATTTTAGGGGTTTTATTAGTCTCAGTAGATTAGTGTGTCACCTACTAATACATTATCTTATGGTGGTACATGCTAGAATGCCCTGCTATACTATTTCAGTCAATCAAAGAAGCAAATCAAGCATTTATCGTCAGAACAAAACATCCAAACACTTTAGATAGAGAAAATATTTTTTTCTTAGGTCTCCTATATCTTTAGAGGGTCATAAATGTAGGATTCCAAGGTGTGAAATCCTTCATGTCTTTCTAGAGTAGAAAAGATAAGAGTAATCAGAGTAGAACAGCAAAAGGTGAGACAGGATCAAGATAAGTATAGAAGGAATCAAAGTAAGGTAAGTAGGTAAGGGTTTTGTCTAGTTCTATTTAGGTTTCGTCCTACAGTCAACATTTCCTCTAATACAACTTCTGTCACACCCGGATTTAAGGGATAAAGCCGGGTGCGTCTCATATGTGCGCCAAAGAAGAACATCACATATAATGACAAAGTGTATAGAGATAAATGTCACAAATGTCATCATTACATAACGGAAGTCTTACAAAAATAAATGAGAACAATAAAGCGAACTAAGTTTTATTCCTTAGCACCATAAAGCTGACTGGGACACGCCACCTAGATAAGCTCGTACTTCTCATTGTAGACCTCCTCCTGGACTACCTGTTCTCCTGTGGGGGGTTTATATATCGCAAGAGTGAGCTCACAGATGATCATAGCTCAACAAGTTGTGGGGAATAATGTGCATGAACTCACCAAAGGTGGGAGCTCATATGAAGTGTAAAGCTGATCAACAAATAAGGGTTAAAATTGTGCATTGCTTTTAATAAGTTGGTCCAATTTTATTAGAAGTTACTAAATGTAAGTAGATACCAAACCAGAGTAATAATAGATCAAAATTAATAATAAAACCGCAATGCGATGCAAATGACAAATTGAATTTAATTCCATAAATTAATCATGCGAGAGTCATGAGCTATTCATGACCGCGAGCACGGCTAGTATACCAGTTTTACACTCTATAGAGGTTGTACCCTTTACCCATAAGTCATGTCACCCGGTTGCCAAGGGGTCTAGAAGTCCCATTCATCTCTACCGAGGAGACGAGACAGGGTAACACTACGAGGCCTTTACAAAGTTCCACTAGCTTCAGAAAACCCGCTACAGTTTCTAGGGAGCGCAATGCAGGAGTCCTCCGTCTGACCGCCATCGCAGCAAAATCAACCTGAGAACCTCCGTACACCGACCACTTCCCTACTGCCCTTGCCGAATTAGTCAGCTAAGGGCGTCCCATTCCACCCTTGTGGGGGCACGTGTTTCTCAAGTTAAGCTCCAAGTTCTAATTAACATAATGGTCTTATCATGAACAGAATAGAACAACAATAATAAAGAATGACCATGTGTAATAGTTATCTCAACACCCAAACCACATATAGCAATAACAAAGACTACCCAAAAATTCTGGGTTAACAAGGTGTAAAGATGACCAAACTAGGTTGACCTATTGGGTCCCATCAAAATTAAGCCTATGCATGCCAAAATGATTATAGAGAACATTATTGGGTAAATAAAAGTTGTCAAGGGCACAACTTGCCTTTAACGAGCTCCTGCTCAACAATTTCCACCTGCTGAACACCTGGGTACTCGGTCACTTGTTCGTCTACTCGAAGCAATACAAACAAACATGGTATAGGAGAAATTAACATCACACTAAACATGAGTACATAACACATAATAATAATCTATGCATCGTAACGAGACCATAGGTTCGAGAATGACTAAATTCGGAGTCATGGATAATAAGTTATGATTTTTTGAAGGTTTGATGTGTTTGGTACAGAAGTAACAAAGTAATTAATTTTAATCTAGGTTTCATGCTAAAACAGAGTTACCACGTGATAAACAATATTAATACCAAATTAATGCAACTAGAGTGGGTTAAAAAGGAGTTAAAATGAATTTTGTACGAATCAAACAAGTTTCTGGAATTGTTTTAATAAAAAATCCTTTTCTATATTAATTTAGCTGATTTATTAAGTGTCTGGACTACGCGCACGATTAACAGAGAGTTCAGGGGTTCGCTTACAAATTTGCAGGGCACAAGTGTAAATACTTTGTATAAGTAGTGGATGGCGGGTCAATTCTCAGGTTCTCCAGGGACTCATATGCTAATTTGCTTCGGTCGAGGGACTATGTATATTGTGAACCGTTTGATCAAATTTGGATGGATCGGATTAGATCAACCCACGACGAAGTGGTACGTGCTGACTACCCTCGGATCCGAGATCTGCAGTCAGTGTTTAATGAAGGTGGGTTTCAATCACAACCCTCAGTTCAGATCGCACGGTTCAGAATGGCCGACCCCGAAACGTTTTCTACCTCTAATCTGAGATGTTGAGCATCCGATCGACGGTTCGTGGTTAACTCCCAACCCCAGGCTATCCCGACAGCGGCGGCGCCCTCGATTCACGGCGGGGTTGGCCGGACTTGTGGCAATTCCGCGCCCCAACGTCGCTGCTCGATGTCGCCCGAGGAATACGGAAACAGAAGGATACGACGAATTCGATTGAATGACTCATACCCTGAATTGGTGCTCGGCCGATGCTATCCATGTAGTTCGGCAGAGCCGCGGTGGCGTTGAAGTCCGGCGAGCAATTCAGAGCTACCCCGATGACCGAATCCGCCAATAGCTCCAACGGGTGCCCGCCAGAGGTTACGGTTGAAGCGAAATCGACCCAAGCGCAATTTTCCCTTTTCTTTTTCCTTTTCTATTTTATTTTCTTTTTTTATTTTTAGAGTTCAAATTTGAATTCAAATTTGGTTGTGAACTTATACTTAGATTAAATGTATATGTTGAAAATACCAGTATGGAGAGGTTACATTTATTTATATATTTATTTTCTTCCTTTTGGTATGGTATTTTCCTTCTCTTTCTCTTTTCTTTGCTATTTCCAACTTCTAAATTGTAAATTAGGTCTTAAATTCCAATTTAGACATTAACATATTCTAATTATTATTATTATTATTATTATTATTATTATTATTATTATTATTATTATTATTATTTATAAATGCACAAACACATAAACTCCAACATGATGCACAGATTATTTTATGTGTTATTAGTTAATCATTCACTTTCATTATGGTTATTCCTATACTCTAATAAGTAGAGGGCAAACCATATAATGAGATCAACTCTTTTCTTATTATTTACAAATTGGGTATTACAAATTAAACTCACAAGTTAATGGGTACAGGTGAGGACATTACGTTCCAATACGTGTTTACCCATTGGGTGAAAGTTTTTGGCCAATAAGAGACCCACGAAAAGAATATTTACTCATATATATACCTTAATGGAGTAAATACCCATCGGGTATCGGATCACGGGTAGCCATTACCATCTCTATTTCTATCATTTTTACCAACACACGCACCATTGTAAGTGTTTCCAAGGAAATCTTGTTTTTATAAATTTCCATTTTACTACCTTGTCATTATAAGCATTTCTAAGATTCCGACTATTATCAAAGCACTCATGAAAATCTTCATTGGGATAAAGCTCAAGTTTCTCATGGTGAATGGGACATAATCGATTAAGTCTCTTGGGGTGAGCTTTTGCTACTTCATCCCTTTGACATGATTGACCTTGTGAGGAATATGGTTACTTAACCGAATTTTTTGATTTTTAACCTATTTTCTGACAAAATTTTACATTTAGACCCCTGGATGACTTATTTCCGGATTTGGACCCAAAGCTCGGTGCCATAGGCTATGGTGCCGAGCTCTGACCTGGTGATGGCGGCTAAGGCTGGCATGGCGCCGACGCGGCATCCTAGCTCGGCGCCACAGATCTTGGCGCCGAACTAGGAAGTTCTATAAATCTATCGTTCTGTTGGCCGAGAGGTGCGCCCTCCTCATTTCTCTACTTCCACTCCATTCAAATCTTCTTCAAAAGCGGCCAGATTCGAGTTGGAATACTTTGTATACCAAGGTATGGTATCTCACTGATTCGTTTTGTATATTGGGTTGTAATTTTGTTATTATTAGTTTTGATTGTTGCTCCTAGGATATATAGTATCATTCATATGATGACTACAATTTATTTGATAGTTTGTGAAATCCAATTATACAGTTTATTAGGTATTTGTGTTAATATATAATCGTTTCTTAGATGAAAGACATGTACCGGGAAGCGTTGTGGCAGAAGAGAGGTCGTCCTCGGAAGTTATATCTGGATGTATCTAGTAAGGATGCTCCTGTTCCTCTTGATCTTCCTGTGCCTAACTGTGACTATGGCAGACCAGCTTGGGTGTGTCAATCCAAACATCTAGACATGGCTGCTCGATGCTTCTACCTTTGTGGCAGTTTTAACGTAAGTAGCTTACGACTTGTGAGTTAATATTGTTTACTAGATGTGTACTAATGCTTCGTTCCATTTTTGTAGGAGCACCTGAGGTGTTTCTTTTTCCAGTGGATCGACGGTCCTGATAAATTTTGTTGGGGACTTGTTCTCAAATGCTATGAGTTAAGAACAAGGCAACACAGAATGTTAATGATTAAAGCCCCTCGTCCTCCAAAGCATTATCTCCCTTAGGATATAATGATCTTTAGACAAAGGTCGTGAAGGACGTACCTTCATCATCGCAGTATATATTAATGAAAGAAGAAGCATATGAATCATGAAAGACAACATGAATAATCACACAACATCTTTAACATATCTCTATTAACTCATCATAAATGAATATGAATAACATTGAATTACATTTGTACCTTCGGCTTGACATAAGACAAAAGTCCAAGCGTGACGCACGAATGAATACAAGTCAGTGTGAACAGTACGGGGGTACTGTTCATCTATTTATAGGCACAGGGCGCAGCCTGTATGAAATTACATCCATGCCCTTCATGTTTACAATTGACTTAAGGACAATCTATCGAGGACTAAATAGCTTTTTCCTTTAAGTCGGTTCCTTTTTCTGCTATTGAGCCGAAGCTTCCTCGCGCATAGCTTTGGAATTGATTGGACCTTCGTCCCGATCTACCTTCGTCCCGATCATGCTTTCCATATTACGGACAGCTTCATTCCAAGTCCGAATGTTCATGTACCTATATTTCACTTGGAAAACATTGTTAATCATGTTTTTGAGGACCTTCAGGAGACAAAGGCCCCCAACAGTAGCCCCTCACAGTATTAATTTATTATAATAATGAATTTAGACTGTGACGTGAACGAAGGCCTTAAGCCAAAGGTCCGAAAAAACACCTTCCCTCTGCTAGAATAGCAACAGCCAATGACAGACGGGGCCCTTCAAGTTGCAACACACTAGGCGTATAAATATGAACCCACGCCGGCAGCATTCTATACGCCATTTCTGCCATTTGCGTTATTTTCTCAAATTTTTAGCTCTTGCTCACTAGCTCTCACCTGATTTTCAAGCTTTTCGAGCTTCGGTTTAGGAGTGTGTTTTCACCATGTCTGGGGAGAAGATGACTGAGGAAAAAATTAACTGCGGAAACGAAGGTAACTGAAGAGACGAAGTCGTTCGAAGAAAAGAAAACGATGGATCCTTTTATAGCCGGGTTTGTTGAGTCTATGTCAAAAACAAACACAGAGAAGATTACTAAAGAGATTCTAGAAGGTTTGTCTGAATATACTGATGATAGTGATAGTTATGATGTGGAGAGTGGAGACGAAGATTCTAAAGACCGGCCCTGGCGACCAAGCCATACTGTCTTCGGAAAATCAACTATTAAACAGAGTCATCTTGACAACATGAGAAGGAGGTACTTTCGTGATATGTCTAGCGTGAGAGCTGACGGAGACAACACGGCCCTGCCCCTGAGGAAAATGAAGTTGTTATCTTCCGAAGCTTTTGTAAGGCTGGTCTTCGGTTCCCTTTGAGCAAGTTTGTGGTTGAAGTGCTGAAGATATATCAGATCTTCCTTCATCAGATCACCCCTGAAGCTATTATTAGGATGGGGATTTTCGTCTGGGCTGTAAGAAGTCAGGGGCTGGAGCCAAGCACAAAGTGCTTCTGTAGTATGCACGAGCTTTTATATGAGACGAAGGCTACTGGCAAAGAACAGTACCACAACAACTTCGATTGTTATGGATTTGTTGCTCGCCCCAACACAAGCACTCGGTGCCAACATTTCGGAAGAGATGGCCCGGAGCCTGGATGGAGGAGTGGTTTTATGTTAAAAATGATTTAAAGGCAAGGGAAGACATCAAAGAAATCATCCAGCGCCCCATCTGGTCTCGCTTCGGCCTCTGAAGGCCGAATGTGGAAATTGATGACGCTGTTGAAGCATGCCAGAGGGCTTTTAGCACTGTTTGTGCCTTCATTGGCACAAGAGATTTGATTCAAGAGCATATATCATTCAGGGTATGGCCACTTGTGGAAAGTTGGGATATGCCGAAGGAGACCACCGCCGATTCTAGTAATGGTGGTCTGGTCCGACTGAAGTATACCTTCAGATTTAGGGAGAAGTTTGATGAGCCAAACGACGATTGGCTGAAGTGCATCGAAGCTACTAGCGATGAGCTACTTGGAGCATACTCCAAGGCCGAAGATAATGCTCTGTCCGCAGCCTTTGGAGGTCGGGGCAAGAAAAGATTAAACAGGGTATTTGATGCTATTGGCTTCGTATACCCTAAATATCGCTACCCACTGCGAGGGCAAGAGAAAAAGAGGAAGATTGCCGCTTTGGTCACCCCAGCTGATTCTGTGCCGAAGAGCAAAAAGGTGAAGGTTCTGACCCACTAGCCGCGTTATATTAAGCCGGCCGTAGTGCCTGAATTTGGCGTAGGGTGCTCTTCAGCAGCCGAAGCAACACGAACTGCTCCGATTGCACAGAGCGTTGAAGAGTCGACCGTAGTGCCGAAGGCGCATACAGTCGAGCCAGTAAAAGATAAGATTGATGAGGCTAAAGAGCCAAAGGTTGAAGAAATAATAAAAATGCCAAAAATT
Organism: Zea mays; assembly: GCF_902167145.1. Lineage (NCBI taxonomy): Eukaryota > Viridiplantae > Streptophyta > Magnoliopsida > Poales > Poaceae > Zea > Zea mays. Next base: position 88,128,193 of record NC_050104.1, on the reverse strand, counting down.
ATGAGCCCTCCGACAGAGGCAAAACTGTCGAAGGTGCAGAAGGCTTCTGCCGCAACTCCTAAGAGGAGGATGGCCAACGTGTTGGATGCTGTGCTGGAGACTACAAAGGCCTTGAGCCCTGCTCCAACAAAGAAAATTGTTGAGGCTGTCAAAGCGCAAGCTAAAGCCGAAACTAGGCAAGCAGAAGCCGAAACTACAAAAACTCAGGTTGAAGCCGAAGCTGGGCCTTCAGCGCGCGCCGCGGTGAAGCCTGCCGCGCCTGAGGAAAAAACGGCAGGGCGGATTGCACCTGAAAAGATCGAGACTCCTACTCCCAAAGCTCCGATAAAAAATGTTGACTACATCATTCAACACGCTTCGGGGAAGAAATTGTCTGAAGAAGAAATTCTGGAAGCCAGACACTATGCGCAAAAGTTGAAATATTCGAAGGGAGCTTTAGTGTTTAATGGCACTAATGATGACAACTTCTTATACTGTCTCCCGGACAACAAAGAAATATCCGTTTGCCAGGAGATGGGTAAGAGCATGGGATTCCCAAAGCTAGAAGATGGTCTTTCGATTTTGTCGAAGGATGATCTTGCTGACAGCCTAGCATCCAACAGTATAAAGGTATAGAAGTTAGCTTTGAATTTTAGAATGACGTATTTTATTTGTCATGCTCAATTCTTTCTTCTCTTTTGTTACAGGCTTGATTCTTAGCAATGCCCTGAGAGCACAGAAGAATATTGAAGACGAAGGCTATACAATAGCTCTGAATAACCTTCGTTCAGAGGTGATTGAATTGAGAAACGAAGGTCTTGAAAAAGACAACACCTTAATTTCATTGGTAAACAAAGTGAAGGAAGACGAAGCTAGTTTCAAAGCTCAGGCCGAAGCCCAAAAAACTGAAATTGAAGACCTTCGGAGACAACTGGCCGAAGCTAAGGAAAACTGAGCACTCACACAAGCTAACCAAGAAATTAGCGAATATTGGAAAAATCATCTAGAGAAAAATATTGAAGAACTTCGCACATCCAAGGAAAGGTACTTTGAGAAATCTTTGGATTGCATGAAGAAAATAAAAGCTAACTTCGCCAAAGTGGGTGCCTACTCTGCTGAAGAAAACTTCATACGAGGCGACCCCGAAGGCGTTGTTGAATGGATAAGTGGAGAAGTCGAAACCTTCGAAGAAATTTTGAGTGATCATGGGGATGTTTGCGCGTTTTCCGGTGCGCGGGGAATTTCAGCCATCTTGGAGAAGGCGGGATGTGATCATATTAAAGTCGTAGCCTAAGCCAAAGCTGCCTTCTCCGTAGATGATACGAAGGATCCTGCAGCTGAAGCAACCTTGATGGGCGGGAAATTTTACAATGATGTCTGGGTGAATGGTGGCCGAGAGATGGCCCATGAAATTATAAAGAAAAGTGAAAAAGACACCCATGATGCCCGAGTAGAAGCAAGACGAGCTGAAGAAGCTGCAGAACGCGAAAAGCGTATAGGTATTATTTTTTGGTTTTTAGCTTCGACATTTGTTTTTGTGGCTTTGGACTAATTAATTTTTCCTACTTCAGCTGAATTATCTCCGCCGCCGGAACCGTTCGATCCCCTTGCTGATCCAGAAATGAAGGAAGCGTTGGACATCATAAACATGGCTGAATCTATTGTCGACGAAGTCGTCAACAAATTGCTGAACGAAGTTGAAGAGAAAGTCCTTAAAGAGGAATAGATTTTATTGTAATAAACATTTTGAAAAGCTTGATGTATATAACAAATGAAGGAAGATTAGGTTTCTACTGTAACAAAACTATGTAATATTTGGAGTGTGTAATGTTGAATTGAATATGTAAATTATTGCAGTTTATTTATTTGCGATGCATGAAATTTTACACACATACCGTTTTTGAGCCTTCGGCGAAAAAACACCTTCCCTTCTTTTTATGCTTCGTAAAGAAAAAGATCCATACTTCGTAAAGAAAGATATCCATGCTTTATAAAGAAAGATCCCTTCTTGTGACAAGGCTGATAAAACTGTATTTCCCGAAACTTACTTCGTGCCTTAGCACCTTTTTATTTTGACGAAGCATTTGCCGAAGATCAGCTTCGTATTTAATTCTCATGTCATTGATGCAATATGATGTATGATGTGATGTTATGCGAAATGATGTGATGATATGATGCAAAATGATGAGGATGCCGAAGACACACACCCACACGCCCACACTGGAACACACAAACTATGCATCCCCTTAGGAATGACTTTTGAGCTTCTTCACCTTCTATTTCGGTGATATAAGTTTTGCATCCCCTTAGGAACGTCTTTTGAACTTCTTCGCCTTCTATTTCGGCGGTATAAGTTCTGCATCCCCTTAGGAACGACTTTTGAACTTCTTCGCCTTATATTTCGGCGATATTTGGTTCTACATTCCCTTTGGAACGACTTTTGAGCAGAAAACTTACACTGCGCTCCCGTAGGAGCAACTTTTTGTAGCTTCGGCAATTTAGGCTCTGCATTCCCTTAGGAACGACTTTTGAGCTCAAAGCTTACGCTGTGCTCCCTTAGGAATGACTTTTTTGTAGCTTCGGCAAATTTAGCTCTGCATTCCCTTAAGAACAATTTTTCAGCTTCGTAAATCTGTGAAGAAGATATATTTCGTTCTGATAAAAACAAAATCATTACAAGAAATTAAAACTAAATTTACATTGCTTGTTCATTATTAAAAAGCAAAATGGCATAGAACATAAAAGTATTTCAGAAGCAGGATATCGCTCAGTATATGTGCTTCGATTCTAGTACAGTACTATTGACTGTATGAGCTTCATATTCCTCCCTGAATTCACGTTGTTGTTGGGAGTGCTGGCGCCCTTCTGGTTGCTGGCTTCGGGAATAAGTAGGTTGCAGTAGTGGTCACGGTGGGAGCTGGGGCCAAGAAGCCTGTGAATGGCTTGCCGAAGCAACAGAAGCTGCAGGTTGGTTGCCTACATATTCTGGTATGTAGGGAGAGTGGCACGAAGCAGTATGTAGGACTGGCTTCGGCTGATTCTGCCGAGCTTCTGCTTCGGCAATCTCTTTTTGCTTCATAATAGTGATCTGGCAGGTTCTTGTAGTGTGGCCTTTGTCCTCACCACAGAATAAGCAATAAATTTTTAAGGGCTGATCCCCATATCTTCCTGCGAAGCCCCTGCCGCCTCTGCCCTTGGAGCTGGTGGCCTGAAGGAGCTTTGCTGCTGTCCCAAAGACTGTGAGGTGTGTTGTGGCCTCTGAAGCTGGCTTCCTTTGTCGTCATTCTGACTAGAGCTGTGGATTGATCTGACATGCCTAGGGTGGATTCTCCCTTCGAAGCCCCTAGTCATCTCAGAAAATCTGTAAGCTTCCTCCCTTCTTTGTCGGAAGTCATTGTTAGCCCGGATGTACTCATCCATTTTCTGAAGCAGCTTCTCCAGAGTTTGGGGAGGTTTCCTGGCGAAGTATTAAGCCGTAGGTCCTGGCCGAAGACCCTTGATCATGACCTCAATGATAATTTCAGTGGGCACTGTGGGCGCTTGTGCTCTCAGTCGCAAGAACCTTCAAACATACGCCTGAAGGTATTCCTCATGGTCTTGTGTGCACTGGAACAAGGCCTGAGCTGTGACTGGCTTTGTCTGAAAGCCTTGAGAACTGGTAACCAGCATGTCCTTCAGCTTCTGCCATGACGTGATTGTCCCTGGCCGAAGAGAAGAATACAATGTCTGGGCCACGTTTCGGACTGCCTTGACGAAGGACTTTGCCATGACAGCTACGTTGCCTCCGTATGAGGATATTGTTGCCTCATAGCTCATCAAGAATTGCTTTGGGTCTGTGTGCCCATCGTACATGGGTAGCTGGGGTGGCTTGTAGGATTATGGCCATGGGATAGCTTGCAATTCTGCTGCCAGGGGAGAAGCATCATCAAAAGTAAAGGTACCATGATAAAAATCATCGTACCATTCATCTTCGTTGAATGAGCCCTCTTGACGAAGCTCCCTGTGTTGGGGCCTTCGGTCATGATCATCTTGAATAAGATGACGCACTTCCTCAGTAGCTTCATCGATCTTCCTTTGAAGATCGGCCAGCCGAGCCATCTTCTCCTTTTTCCTTTGCACCTGCTGGTGGATGATTTCAATGTCCCTGATCTCCTAGTCCAACTCCTCCTCCTGAAGTGTTGGACTGGTGGCCTTTCTCTTTTGGCTTCTGGCCTCTCGAAGAGAGAGAGTCTCCTGGTTTGTGTCCAGTGGCTGCAGTGCAGCCCCTGGCGCTGTTATCTTCTTCGGCGGCATGACGAAGGTTGATGCTTTGTCGAAGATTGTGGAAGTGAGTACACCTGAGGTGGGCGCCAATGTTGGGGACTTGTTCTCAAATGCTATGAGTTAAGAACAAGGCAACACATGATGTTAATGATTAAAGCCCTTCATCCTCCGAAGCATTATCTCCCTTAGGATATAATGATCTTCAGATGAAGGTCGTGAAGGACGTACCTTCATCATCGCAGTATATATTAGTGAAAGAAGAAGCATATGAATCATGAAAGACAACGTGAATAATCACACAACATCTTTAACATATATTTATTAACTCATCATAAATGAATATGAATAATATTGAATTACACTTGTACCTTCGGCTTGACAGAAGGCAAAAGTCCAAGCGTGACGCATGAATGAATACAAGTCAGCGTGAACAGTATGGGGGTACTGTTCATCTATTTATAGGCACAGGGCACAACCTGTATGAAATTACATCCATGCCCTTCATGTTTACAATTGACTTAAGGACAATCTATCGAGGACTAAATAGCCTTTTCCTCTTTAAGTCGGTTCCTTTTTCTGCTATTGAGTCGAAGCTTCCTCGCGCATAGCTTCAGAATGATTGGACCTTCGTCTCGATCATGCTTTCCATATTGCGGACAGCTTCGTTCCAAGTCCGAAGGTTCCTGTACCTATATTTCACTTGGAAAACATTGTTAATCATGTTTTTGAGGACCTTCGGGAGACGAAGGCCCCCAACAAATTTGACCCGTGATATCTTCTTTTTGCTAATTGGTTGTGTGGAAGGACTAGTCATGAGCGTTTTAAGTGTTGGGTACCTCCTCCCCCGAATCCTCCACCAAAGATGGATGCAGAGAAGGAGGCAGCAACAGAAAGACGAATAGAGTCGACGCCTTGATGCGATTGTGGAGATCATGTTGTCATCGACGAGGACACTGTGAAGCACTTCATGTGTCCGAACATTGATTATGTGAGCGCATAACAAATGTCCAAAATTTTGTAATTTTTGCACAAATTTACTAAATTATTCTCCTGCAGCCATACAGGTGGCGTAAGTGTCATTTCATAGAGTGGTTGTATGGTCCTATGTCCCATTGGCTAGAGCTAGAGGCAAAGGAAAAGAAAAAATGAGTGGACAGAAGAGTTGAAGTTTGATACAGTACTCTGCAAATGTGGTCTTGAAGCTAAGTATGGATTAGTTCCTTCCGAGCTTGGTGTTGGCTATTTTTGTGGACATATGGTAGATTACGATGAGGTTGGTATTTTTTTGCATCAGCTGCAATGTTGCACCCGTATTTACTCTTTTTTTGTAGGAGACGAGAAAATGCTGTTGGGAGAGTTACGACGACCAAGAAGAGGTGATGCATACAATAAAGTCCAAGAGACTAATGGGACAGAAGATGCATTGTGGATCTCAGCTCGTCGATTCATACACTAACGATCGCATATAGGACATGCATAGGTTCACGAAATCAATGACTTTTGATAGCCCGATGCGTGCAGAGCAGAGGAGATTGAAGGCGGCAAATGAGAAGAGAGCACAGGATGCAAGGGAATGGGAGGTGGCTAGAGCCAAGAAACAGATGTTAGAGAATCTTGCTGATCGTCTCAGTGGAAGTCAGTGAGAAAAATGACATGATAGTTTCGTTTGTACACTTTATTTATCCTGTCTTTGCGAACTTATTTGTCTCATTACATTTGCATATATTGGAGGTGCCGTGAACTATCTCGCCGATGAGGCACGTGCAAGATACGTTCAGGAAAAAATAGCGATAGTGGAGCAAATGGAGGAGGAGGACACATCAATGTATACCCTTCAGGACACTATTAAATGACTCGGCCATGTTGCTAGTTTGGAACTCGAACCTCCAACCACCTTCGTCGTAGGCCCTTGTCCACTTCTGGGGTTCCCTCAGCAATCCAGGTTTTACCTTCAGCATTTGTTGCATATTTTAGTTCCTTCAACTTGTCCTCAAAAAATGAAACCTCCAACTGTTGATAGACTTCCTCAAAAAGGGGGAAGTTAATCTTGCTACGATCCTTTCAAAGAAGATTTTCTGCTAGATGTCGAGTGCACCATCTGAGGTGCATGGGTGCGTAGCCAGGAATCTGCTCTTGCACTGCATTAAGAATACCCTGGTGTCTGTCAGATATGACACCAACCTCGCGACCAGGGCCCATGACATGGATCCAAACCAGTCGCAAGAACCAAGACCAACTATCTCTGTTCTCCCTCTCCACCAAAGCAAATGCCAAAGGAACCAATGCGTTGTCCGCGTCACATGAAATGGCAACCAACAATGTGCCCTTATCCTTCCCACGCAGAAAAGAACCATCAATAGAGAGCACGGGACGACAATGCCTGAAGGCCTCTACGCACTGCGAGAAACACTAGAAAGCACGAAAGAAGATCTCTCTACCATTCCTCCATTCGTTAGGTTTAGGGATGTAATCATAGTGCATGCCTGGGTTTTTTGCTTTCATTGCATTGAACAATGCTGGCAACTTCTCGTAACCCTCCTCCCAATCCTCGTATATCATCTTCCATGCTCGTTGCTTGTCCCTCCATGCTTTCCCATACTTGATCCTATAACCAAACAGCTCCCAAGTCATGGTCATAATTGACTTCACCTTCAAGTTTGGCTGACCCTTCAATGTTCCCAATAGCCTTTTCACAATTAGGGTAGATGTCAATTGACGATGCTTAGAGCTCAGCTCTGTCTGGGCACAAGTGTGTGGACCTACAATTTTTGTGATCTTAAACTTTTCGGTTTCCTTTTGCCTGCGGGCACATACCCTCCAATTACAATTAGACACCTCACACACAACTGTGTAACGACGTTGTGCATACGAGTGTCTCACCTTGAATGGCCTCTTGCGGTTCACGGAATATTTCTGTAGCCATCGTCTAAGTGTAGGCAGGTCCTTGAAAATTAAGCCTACCTTAATCTCAATGTTGTCGGCATTATCCGGAGCCTCTAGCAGTTCATCATCATGTCCTTCTGTGTATGCACCATTGGAATGACTTAGACTGTTAAATTCATATATTGCACGGTCACGCTCGGGACACAAACATCTGATGAGTTCAATTTCTTGCTCGGTCATTTCTTGAACCGGGCGGTCATCATCAGAATCTAAGGCCCGTGCAGCCTCATATGGCTCCTCCTCATCCTCAATCTGAACATCAGCACTATTTGAGGTCCTGCATATGTGGTCCATATTGGATGATAGGGGCACATGAATATAAGCACCATTATCAAGTTGTGGAACTCCTTCATAGCGTCGAAGGAGCAAATACTACATTAAAAAGTCTAATAAAATGAATTAACGATGGATATGAATAACGTGTTGAAGACACTTACTAGGATGATCCGAGGTTGGATCCTAGGTCAATGGGATCTCCTGGGGGGTACCACCAGATTTGAAGCCCCACAAACGCCACGAACAGGACGAGAAATCTCAACCTCGTTTGGGGCCGATTGAGCATCTGGCACCACAACCACTTCTTCTGGAAGCTCAAGCACAAGAGCTTCACTACGAGATGCATTTGGCATTTGTGGAGATAACCCGACTGGAACAATCATCTTCACAATTTTGACATATTTCACCCAGTCATCTTCAGAGGCAATGGAGATCAACCGTTAGACAACTGTCTCAAATCTAACATGGGACAATAAACCCTCAATTGATATGCTAGGGTCATTTAAATTGCAACTAATCTCCTCACAAGATCGAGCGAAAATCTAGCCAAAAGAGGGTCTTTCATCGAACATCACGGTCACCTTCTTCATTCCATAAAAACTAACATTCTCATAAACATCTTCCTCCAAGGTATAGTGTCACTAGGGTGTCCATCTATTGCAAACACGGATTACTAACTCAATAACCATTAAAGATGGGACCTGACTAACAATATCAACTAATGCCTAACTTATTACTATCCCCATCTACTAATCTCCTAAACCCTAAATACTTACTTAACATATTACTCCCAGTAAAAAATGGGCAGCACCTCCCCTATACGGCTAGGTTTCTAAAACCTGCAGACAAACAAAAACATGATGGCTGACATGCACACTCAACAACTGAGAGAACAACACGTTAACTGACATATAAAATGACTAACTATACTCACATGTAAATGGCTAGCTAGTATACTAAATACTAAAAACTAAATACTAAACTAAGTAAATACTAACTAAATGCTAAACACTAACTAACCCCTAACCCTAAACCCTAAACACTAAAATGCTAAAAACTAAATACTAACTAACTACTAACCACTAATGAACAACTAAACACTAACTAACTAAGTAATACCAACTAAATACAAAAATATTAAGTAATAATTACAAAAAAAATGTTAACTTGTGCAATGGGGTCGGAGCTGGAAGGCCGGAGGGAGAGCAGCAGACGGAGGAGAGCAGGCGGCGGCCGGAGTCGAGCGGGCGGTTGGTGGAGCGGAGAGAGCGGGCGACGGCCAGAGTGGCGTGGGCGGACGCAGCGACTGGAGTCGCGGCGACCGACGGTGAGTGGTCAGGCGCGGCGGCAGAGAGAGCAGGGGCGGGCACAGCGGCGGGTAACAGGCGGGCAAGGCTGGAAAGAAGAAGAAAGAAGACGACGCGGTTCAGCTTAAATCCTAGCTCGCGGCCAAGATCTGTGGCGCTGAGCTAAGATGCCACGTCGGCCAGCTCGGCGCCAAGACCTGTGGCGCCGAGCCGTGTTGACTCGGCGCCATAGCTTATGACGCCGAGCTTCGGGTCCAAAACAGCAATTAAGTCGTCCCAGGGTCTAAACGTAATTTTTTTTTCAAAAAAATGACTAAAAAACAAAAATTTGGGTTACTTAAAGATTAAAAATTACATAAGTAAGACCAATGTTTTGCTGCATCTATCTCAGGAAAATGATGATCCAGGAATTTATTTGGCAGATACGTATCATCATGATATTGTTTGTTCTGACTGCTAATACATCCAGGAATATTGTTCTGGCTCAATCATAGAGTCTTCTACCAATTTTCACATCACAATATCACATAATTCCATTAATATAAGATAAAGATTCTTTAATTCTGCCCATCAAAATCAAATCGCTGCTTTTTCCTATCCAGTCGATAGACCTGAGCTCACAAGCGCATAGGGAAAATCTTTGTTATCCTAAACGATAAACAGTCGATCATTATTTGTTTAGCGATTAATAAAACTATAAAGACGTTTAAACGGACTAAAATGAATTATATAGAATTAAATAGATTAAACGGCTAACACGGTTAGCTACTGAGTAGCGTTTAAACAACGTGTAAACGGTTTAAACGGCTGTTTAGGATAACACTAGGAAAATAGATCTTCAGAGATCCTAACATCATCACAGCGACCAAAAGTCAAACAGAAACACCTCATGAGCTCACCAAGTTTGGATTCTCTTCGTTTCCATACGATAGCGCTGCTGCTGCTACAGGCACATCCATGATTAGTAAATAAGAAAATGAAAATCTACTTCCCTAACCGGCTGATTGGATGGACGGACGAGCAGCGCCTGGCTCTAGCGAGCGTGTCCAGCATACCAATCAAAGGTAAGTGCACCGGCGTGGCCAGCACGCGCATAGGAGCGGCACAAAGAGTTCGCGGACCGTTGCCAGAACAGCCCCGAAGGCGCAACGACCGATGTTGCAGCACAGCCACAACGAGATGTTTTACCATTATATTCATGATATTTCAAAACTTCAACGCATGCCGATTACCATGTCCAAGAAGGTCGCGTTCTAGGTACCACCACGAGTCCCGTTGGTGTCATTGTAGCTTAGTAGAACCGCAGTTCATCAAACAAGATATGCATGTGTAGTTTATACAAGTACGCAGGAGAAAGATCCAAGCAAATGAATCGACTCTTAAACTAAGGAGATATTTATTTGGAATTATAATCTGACAATTCAAAATTTATTGGATTATATAATATGGATATTATAATCCGAAACAAACACCCTCTAAAACTATTTATTTACCCTCTAGATTATATAATCCAGCTTAAACAGATTGAAGGGTAAATAAACAACACAAATTATTAGGTAGATTATGTAATCTAGATATCTAGATTATAATAATCTATAAATAGGTCTATAGATGCTTAAATAATCTATAAGCTAGATTATATGATTCTGGAAGAAATCTAGCTTAAATATGTTTAGAGGTAAACAAACAATACATATTATTATGTGGATTATATAATCTAGACACCTAGATTATAATAATCTATAAGCAGCTCATTAGGTACTTATATAATCCATAAGCCGAATTATATAATCCCCTAATAAATAAGACAGGGCCTAAATAAGACACTCCAATCTTTAGCTTGTTGATCCTTCTATTGTCCGTTGAAAATGAAGCTTGTTGCTTGTCTTGTTCTGCAGGGATATCGGGCACACCATGTGCACGGAACTGACTGATAACTGACTGGCGTCTATTAGCTGACAGGCACTGCTTATGACGCAAGAATATTGTAATAACGATACACAAGTGGTCGACTACTACATCATCTGACGCGTCCGTTATGAAACAAAAAAGTATACAAAAGCCCTACGCTACTGGATGAACGACTGGCTTTGACAAGTTCACATGCAAATACAAACTTATAGGAGTAGGATTTTTATAAATAACATCAAGGCTAGACCCCTGAAGACTGGCTTGGTGACAAGAAAATTATAGAGATTGAGGAAGAAGCAAATCTCTGGCTATTTATTGAATAACAAATGATTTCCTCCCCCTTGCTGGTTTAGTGATAATGGAATTGGAGATACATAGGGAAGAAAATCTCTTGCTATTTAATTTTGAATACCAAGAGATGCCTCTCCCTCATAGGCACCTCTAATTCTCTTGTCACCAGTTTAGTGATAAGAGAATTAGAGTGGATTGGAGAGGATTGAGCGAGAAATTAGTTTATTTCTCGCTTAGTCCCATATCAATACCCTTGTCACCAAAGGACGCCCAAGATTGAGAAGAGAGGAAATCCACTGTTATTTAAAATTAAATAGCAAAAGATTTCCTTCTCTCAACCCCTACAATTCCCTCGTTCACAAATAAGCCCTTAGGGCTAGTTTTGAGAGAATGGATTGAAGGGAAATTGAATAGAAGGGGATTCTAGCCCCCTTAGGACATGCTCGGTTGTAGATGGATTGGAGGAGGTTGAGTGGAGAAAACCACTTCATATTTAAAATTGAATAGGGAGGGATTTAATCCCCTCCAACCCCCTCAATCTATCCTAACCGAACAAGCCCTCAATCACTTTCAATCCCCTTCTCCCAAACTAGCCTTCAAAGTTTGTTTGGTGACAACTGAATTGAAGGGGGTTGAAAGAGAAATTAGTTTATTTTTTCCTCAATCTGCTCAAATTTTCTTGTCACCAAATCAGCCTTGAAGGCTACACACATGTACTACTATGGGACAAATCTGGATTGTCAATTTATCACTGCCTGTTTCTTATGAACTGGTAATTATAACCTTTCACTATCGATTAATAGCTTTAAAATTGGAAAATAATTAGAAGTTCTAAAAACGATAATAAAGTTCCATGTAAAATCAGAAAATAATTACAAGTCCCTAAAAATTGGCAATGAAGCACCACAAGAAAAAGCCAAACAACAGTAAAAATGTTGAAAGTTAACAAAAATCGTTAGAAGTTAACTAAATTTTGATGCTAAACGAATAAATGCTAACCTCCGATGATAGTTAGATGTCTAAAAAAACAAACGGAAGTTACTTAACTACCTATAGCTTCCCAATGCCGTCGGAAGTTAAGGTCAAAAACATCGACGGTAACTGACACTCGCAACGAGAGATGACAAAAACACACACGCAAAGACTGAACTAACATGACACAAACCCATATATATGCACAAAGGAGAGCTTGAACTTGAAATCGAAAGCACATGTATAAGAAATTGAAATAATTCCATGAGTAGATTAATATAGGTACGCAATCAAGACACCATATGCTCGTCATATCTCCTGTTTCATCTGTTCTTGCGTTGGATAGATACAATACAAGATATAAAGCGGCATGGGCCTAGTGCAGGCAATGAGCAAGGTGGTAGATTAGTTCCCACCACTAGGGCGCATGCGGGCAAGCCTACTAATAACATGCATCGCGCCTACTAGTGACCGGGTACCATCCCACGGAGGATTAAAACACAAAGGGCTTCATTAAGAGGCACCTAGCTAGCAGAGGGTGATATGCATGTCATCGACATGATCATCTGCTCATGCCATAGTGATGGAAACTAATATGTCGCCTTACCCAATGCCTGCACCTACACAACACTACTTCATATCTTCCATTATATATGTTCAAGGGAGGTGTGAACAGAACAAAAGATATGTCACCGGACATCTTTAATTCATGTACTTAGATTAATCTTCTTGTCACTTCCTTACATTTTATATCCATATACTTTTGATCTTGACTCAGAATTAGTTAGGTTTAGTGTTGAACCCCAAATTGTCATATATATAGGCTAGAGCTATTTCACACCTAGGTTGAAGTTTCACTGGGACCAACCCCGCTCTGCCCCTCACGCCACCCCGTCTCAGCGTGCACTCATCCCCACGCACACACCGACCAAATAGCGCGTCCTCTGCCCCGCACGTCCGATCACCTCGATACCCGCACGCGATGGTTATTCAGATTCGTCACTAATAACTAAATGTTTCGTCAGTAATAACTGAACGTTTCGTCAATAATAACTGAATGTTTTGTCAATAGTTACCGAAAATTTCTTCACTTTTGAAGTGATAAATTATTAAATGTTTTGTGAGTAATTGTTCTTTTTGCACTAACAATTACTATGCTTTCTGATAATTACTGAAATTGAGCGATGACTTACTGAAGATCACAACACCAATAATTATTGAACAATTCATAAGTAATTACTCAATGTTTCGTGAGCAATTACCAAACGTTTCTTCACTACTGAAGTGATAAATTACTGAATGGTTCGTCAGTAATTTTTTTGTGGTAACAATTATTGTGCTTACTGACAATTTCTGAAATTGAACGATGAATGACTGAAAAGGCACAATATCAATAACTAGTGAATGCATCGTCTATTATTACTGAACATTTCATCAGTAAGTACCGAACGTTTCTTCAAAGTGATAATTCATTGAATGTTGTGTTAGTAATTGTTCATTTCGTAGTACCAATTATCGTGCTTGCTGATAATTACTGAAGTTGAGGGATGAATGGCTGCAAGATCACAAATTACTGGAAGATGACGTAGCGCGTGAGTGGGCGCGCGCGGGAGTCGTAGGTGGGTGCACGTGGGAGACGTGGGTGGGCGCCTGGCTATATGGGGCAGTATTGATGTTGTCTGTGTGGGCTAATCTCGACTCAAAACATGCTTGTTTCTTCCACACAAACCAATTACGAATAAGTAATAAAAAATAATTGAATCACATTTTAAATATAATAAAAATAAACTAAGCTCATTGGCCTTGCTTTTATTATTGTAAACTTCATATGAGTAATACCAAATTTGTATCTTTCTTGCCATACAGAATACTATCGAATGCGATTTTTGTTACACTAGTTTCATTACATTAGTCATATATGTAAACCGACATAAACTAAACTAATTCGTCAAACTAAATAATTATAAATAATTAAGTACTTAACTTCATTAACTAATATATCCCACAAAAATTAACCAGTTAAAAATGCTACTTGGCTCGCGATTGTGGGAGTCGAAGGCAGGCGCAGATGGGTGCATCAACAACATTGGAGCCAAGGCAGAGGCGTCAAGGAGACGGGAGACCGCATGGCTGCCCAACAATGGTAATGAAGTCAACAATGGTATGCATTTTCAAACTCAGAAAAATAATTAGTCAGTAATGAAGTTGTGTTTAAAAATTTGAAAATAATTAGGAGTCCCTAAAAACTAGCAATAAAGTTCTCTGCCATAAAAACTGAAGGTTCATGGCTAAAACTAGAAGTTATATTTCAATACCGATTTACTGCTTTAACCAGCAATAATGTTGTGGTATCATTGTTGGCTTTTAGCTTGAGCAAGCATTGATGGCCACAAAATACAAAATCCCACATCCTCCTCCCTCCTTGACGAGGGTGTGACACCTATTCATACAACCATTGACTAAGAATTGGTTGCTACAAAATATTGGTCTCTAAAAGTGCTTAGGAACAATGGTGGTGGTGATAAAGAATATATATGACATGAACAATGTCAACCTCTAAATGCATGTCCATAACCCTGAACATTCAATTCATCGGCAATCCAATAGTACTTCATTGGAAAGCCTATAACTCCTTCAAACATAGTGAGCTTGAGGTTCATGATCACTTCATGGAAAGCTTATTTGTTAAGCTTTCAAATGGATTTAGTTTGTCATTAAGCTAAGATGTCCAAACAATCATCATAAGTTGTTGATGTTTTTGTCAATAGCTACATCGCAATTGTGAAACAGTTGTGGGCTTTCTTAGTATCGTCGAGGCTTTATGATATGAAGCCATATCAGTGTGTCGCTCTTCAAAAAATGATAACTACCTTGAACCAAACAAAAGGATGGAAAGCTTGTCCTTTACTATTAAAAATGATGAACTAAAATTATTGTTTTCTTTATATACTTTGGGTTATATCGATATTTGATATTCTGTGTAATCTAATTGTATTGAAGGACAATCTTTTTATTCTAAATTACATGGTTATCTCAATGTACCTACCGCTTTATTGACAAATATAGTTATAAAGGAAACTATATCGTGCATCGTGTCTATAATTGTTCAAATCATAAACTCATTTTTCCAAGAAAAATATGATTAGTTAGAATGTGCAATTGCTATACTGTTGCCATGTCGAGTACATCTAGTTTTCTAAATAAATAAGCTAAATTTTAAGAAGAGGAGCACTACTTGTTACGGCCTATAACATATCCACCAACTAAGATCAAACCAATGATGGTTCGCTATCAAGATAGTGAGGATGATAAGGACATCACACCAAATGACACAACCATTAATTATAAGGTGAGTTTGTTCCTAATTTTGCATAATAATAAAACTAAGAAACAAAGTTTGTGAAACCCAAAATTCAAGTTCTCAATCATATATCCACAATTGTCACTATGCTTGCATTTAATGTTATTCTAGCTTGTGTTCTTTGATTGGCAGCATGAATTAGCCTTCTTAGTGAGATCAATTGGATTGCAACACGATTCTTAACTAGAGGAGAGGGGGGTAAGGTTGCAGGGATCATGTCTTTGTGATCTAAAGCTATAGTGGTGTAACATTCTCGAACAAATTGATAGTTTCTTGAACCTAATGAAAGATTAGGAATCATGTCCCCATCACCCCTCCCTCCTATTCCGAGCAAACTCATGTAGGAAGCATGCTTTCTGCATCGCCTATTACTCTATTATTGCAGTCATTTTTCACCAAAAATATCATGAAAGGTCTAGGATTTTGAATTACGAGAATGATCTTTTTTCTTTAAGGTTAAGAACAAGAATCCACTACTTTAAAGTTTAATCTTTTAAATTGTTTTGATAGATAGATTGCTTAGTAATTTCCCCATTTTATAGAGCACTTTTCAATTGAAACTTGATGATGAAGGCATTCAAATTATGGTCTTACAAAATGTTAGTGTCTATGAGCCTATTTTAATTCGTAACAAATGATTATGTGGTTTTGACCATTGTTGTTAGTGTGTGATGATTTAGTTCTTGTATGGAGTATATTAGAGTTTTTTAAATAGGGTGACAAATTTCAATTTTGAAGAGAATATCCATGTCATCTAGCAACCCATTATTTTTACCAACAATTGATGTTCATGATTAAGTCTCAATTTTTTATTTTCTGTAATCAATCTTTCCGTTTTTATATGGCATGAAGTACAATAATTATTCTTCAACAAGAGGCTACCAATTTCGTTTTGATGAACACATCATTGTGACAGTTAGGAACTTATTGTTTTGAGATATACTTGTTGTTCGTGATTAATGATCTAATTTCAATTGATGGCCATGAACCAATTTGAGGTTGATCACATGCCAATGAAAACCCTAGAACAGTCATGACCAACAATGAATATGTGGGTTCTATATGATGTGGGTAATGCATGTGTACATCAGCAGGATAACAAGGGAGGGCAATAAAATGATGAGTATGCTTCACACTGATGTTTTGTCTAACACTTTTGCTTATGTCTTCTTGATTCAATCACAGTGTGAGAGACTCGGCCATAAAATGTTGGTAGACTTCGAGATGAGAGGATTCCGTTATGAGCAAGTATCCTTCATCTTGGATGCTATGTTGAGTGAAACTGGTGTTTTGTCCATTGCAAATTCAAGATGTAAAAATATATGGTTGTCTGTGTTTGATATACTAGTGCAATATATTTTGTCGTTGTAGCATGCATATACATTACTGTAAAATTTGTAATATGAACCTTTACGTATTTATGGTGTATGTGACTCTAGTAACCATATGAAATAAAAAGTATCACTTAAAAGTAATAAAATAAGCTATTAAATAACAACTATGAGAAAATTATATCATTTCGGTTCACCAAAAAGCCGAAAGTGATGATAGGTATTGGACTTCTGGCTAAAGTACTGAACAACACTTTTGCTAATAAAATCAACACTACCAATTACAAACTTTAGGCTTTGTTTGGATATTCTAGTATTGACTCTAATACACATGTGTTGAGATGGATTGAGTTGTAAATTAGTTTAAGTTACACCTCAATACATATGGATTGGAATCAATACTAGAGTACCCAAACTAGGCCTTAACCGGTAGAGCTAACAGGTGTATGTCACTATCGACTTAGGGCCTGTTTGAAAGTACCCGGTTTTTAAGAAACTGGTTTATGGAAACTGAGTAGGATCCAAACAAACCAGTTTATACCTCAGTTTATATAAATTAGATTCACGGTTTGTTAAAAACCAAGAAACTAGCCTCTGCTAGCTAAAAATAAAAACTAGGTTGATTCCAAACATGACCATGCTAAGCCGGCAGTGTTATTCAACTTAAAATTTGTCCGTTTATTACATGAATCTGCAGTGTTGTTCAACTCAATACTGTAGGTTTTTAGAACAAGCAGTGAGAAGAGAGCCACATCGCTGTAGTAGCTAGCTCTGGTTCTGTCAATTCAAATTTTGGCAGCGATAGAGGGTTTGAACCGGTAGTAGTGATGCAAAGTCAACATCACCGGTGGTCTGCGTGGCTGCTTAGCTTGTACTGGTTTGCCGAGAAATCTTCCCACATTCTTGGCTGAGCCAGCTATGTAGTCCGCCCGGGAAGAGAGCGAGGTTAGTCGTCAAACACGTGTATGTGACGACGACTAGAAAAACCTATGAAGTCAATGAACGATCGATCGCTCGAATGAAGACTGCTGCTACGTCAAATGATCGTATATCCAATTAATGCTGCAACGACAACCGGTTTTGTGTATAATAAAATGTGCATGCCTGAACATGAGTTTTAATTGGGAGGAAAAACCGTTAGGGCATGTAAAACCTACATAATACGATATGATTCTCTAACCATAGGATACATCTAAAAAACATTTTTATACTACTCAATGTATCTAAATTTTGTATCTTATTCAATAGAATCTCTCAAAATACGACTTATTTATGTGAATTGTATGACTAGAACCATATCTAGATTTAGAGAATCGTATTAGAGACGTTTTTTTATTAAGATACCGTGTCTTGTGTATTTTTGCACTTACCCTCTTCATACTTCTTAAGATATAGAGCATTTACGTACGTAGGTTGTACATACCTTTATAAACTAACCATCCTAGTTTTCGTTCTTTATAAATTATAATAGCCGATCTGGCCTGTTTCATCGTTCTTCCTCTCATCCCGGGCGATCCTTCTCTTCGAGGAATTGGCATGTGCGTGGCCGCAATGTTGGGCGAACCTTTGCAAAACAAGCTACTGGCATATACATGCAAAAAAAATCTATTTTATTGATATGTTAATGTGTTAACACTTAACACAAATGAACCCCTAGGTTTTTGCATGCAAATTATCGCTTTACTTTCAAGTTGATGACCTCATGGAGGAAGGGATGAGTAAGAATCAAGATCAAAGCGGCGGTTCTGTAGAATATTTCCGTGTATTCTCAGATAAGAACTTTAGTTTGTAATAATACTATATATAGGCCCCGTTTGGTTAGGGGTGACTAAAGTTTAGTGACTAAATTTTAGTCACTTTTAGTCCCTAAAGAAGCAAACATGGTGACTAAAATGGGGTGACTAAACTTTAGTTCTTTAGTCACCAAGGGGTAACTAAAAGGGACTAAAGTAGTATTTTTACCTTATTTGCCCTCTCAACTTTCTTCTTATAGTAAACATCTATTCATTAATAGGGGTAAAACAGTCATTATTCACAGCAATTAATGCTCTTTAGTTCGGTTTAGTCACTGGAACCAAACATGATACTTTAGCAACTAAAATTTAGTCACTAAAATTTAGTCCAGTGACTAAAGGAACCAAACAGGACCTTATTAAAATCAGCAGATTAATCTACATGGAGTATTAACTATATAGGAGTAATATAAAATCAACTGTAGATTTTTTTATCATCCATATCTTCCAATCTGCATTGGAGAAAGTACGTACCGACAAGAATAGAATTTGACTTCTTCATTATCACTCCTATCACTCCTAAAATAGTGGTCTATTTGATATATCTCAATATCCTCGTGATTATTTGTCGGGGACCATAATTAGGGGTACCCTCAAGGCTCCTAAATCTCAGCTGGTAACCTCCATCAGCACAAAGCTGCAAAGGTCTGATGGGTGCGATTAAGTCAAGGATCGGTCCATTCAAGGGACGCGATCACGCCTCGCCCGAGCCCAGTCTCGGGCAAGGGCAGCCGACCCCGGAGGATCTACGTCTCGCCCGAAGACCCCCTCCAGCAACGGGCATACCCTCGGCTCGCCCAAGGCCCAGTCTTCACCAAGAAGCAACCTTGGCCAACTCGCCACGCCAACCGACCAAATCGCAGGGGCATTTAATGCAAAGGTGGCCTCACACCTTTATCCTGACGCACGCCCCCCAGTCGACAGAGCGGAAGTGACCGTAGTCACTTCGCCGCTCCACTGACCGGTCTGACAAGAGGACAGCGCCGCCTACGCCGCTCCGACTGTTGTGCCACTCGGCAGAGTGAGGCTGACAGCAGCCGAGTCCGGCCTCAGACGCCATAGGAAACTACGCTGCGCCCGACCCCAGGGCTCGGACTCGGGCTCAGCCCCGGAAGACGGCGAACTCCGCTCCGCCCGACCCTAGGGCTCGGACTCGGGCTCAGCCCCGGAAGACGACGAACTCCGCTTCCCCCGACCCCAGGGCTCGGACTCGGGCTCAGCCCCGGAAGACGACGAACTCCGCTTCGCCCGACCCCAGGGCTCGGACTTGGGCTCAGCCCCGGAAGACGACGAACTCCGCTTCGCCCGACCCCAGGGCTCGGACTCGGGCTCAGCCCCGGAAGACGACGAACCCTGCTTCGCCCGACCCCCGGGCTCGGACTCAGCACTGGCCTGAGCCGACGGTCTCCGCCTCGCCCGACCCAGGGGCTCGGGCTCGACCTCGACCTCGGAAGACAGACTCGACCTCGACCTCAGAGGAGCCTCCACATCGCCCAACCCAGGGCACGGACCGACCACGTCAACAGGAGGCGCCATCATTACCCTACCCCAAGCTGACTCAGGCTACGGGGAACAAGACCGGTGTCCCATCTGGCTCGCTCCGCCAGACAAGTAATGATGGCGCCCCGCATGCTCTATGACGACGGCGGCTCTCAGCCCCCTTGCGGAAGCAAGAGGACGTCAGCAAGGACTCGACAGCCCCGACAGCGGTCCTTCCGTCAGGCTCCAGCGCTCCTCCGACGGCCACGACACCACACGAACCGGGTGCCAAAACCTCTCCGGCTGCCACGATGGCATGTACTTAGGGCGCTAGCTCTCCTCCGCTAGACACGTTAGCATACTGCTACACCCCCCATTGTACACCTGGATCCTTTCCTTGCGCCTATAAAAGGAAGGACCAGGGCCCTCTTACAGAAGGTTGGCCGCGCGGGGAAGGACGGGACGGTGCCCACGTGAGGCCGCTCGCTCCCTCCCGCGTGGACGCTTGTAACCCCCTACTGCAAGCGCACCCGACCTGGGCGCGGGACAAACACGAAGGCCGCGGGATTCCACCTCTCACGCCCGTCTCCCTTCGGCTTCCTCCCCCCTTCGCGCTCCGTGTCGCGCCGACCCATCTGGGCTGGGGCACGCGGCGACAATTTACTCGTCGGTCCAGGGACCCCCTGGGTCTCGAAACGCCGACAGTTGGCGCGCCAGGTAGGGGCCTGCTGCGTGTTGACGAACAGCTTCCCGTCAAGCTCCAGATGGGCAGTCTCCAGCAACCTTTCCGGCCCGGGACGGTGCTCCGTTTCAGGAGTCTCGAGTTCATGTCCCTCGACGGCAGCTACGACATGATACTCCTTCCCCCGCCGCGCGACCGCGATAATGGCGGCCGACAGCCCGCCCGCCGGCGGCGGAATCTACGACGTCTTCCCCGCGTGGTGGAAGAACAACTTTCGAGCTCGCCCCGTCCCCTCCCCCGCCGACGGAGGAGGAGGCGGGGCAACCAAGGCCAAGCAGGAGGCGGCACCTCGTCGGCTGTCGAGCGAGTCGACGGCGTCGGCGCCCCAATGGGGGGCACGTCAGGCATCGACCTCGCGTCTGAGACAAAGACGAGCGTCGTCTCCCCGCAACACGCCAATCCCAAGCCAACGGAGGATGCCAGCACGCTTGCGAAGGACTTGCTGGGCGTCACCCTCGTACCTGAGACGACGGTGCAGTCAGCCCCTGACGTGACTTCAGCACCGCCCGTCGACCAAGAGGTACCAACCGGTTCCCATCTCACGCCTTTTGGATTCAGCCTCGACCCACCAAGCGACTTCGCTTTGGTGGACGCTCTCGAAGAGGCGAGTCCAAACCCTCTGGGGAATCGTATGCGGTCGCCCTGGGACCGGCTGACGGACGTCTCGACCTACGGGCCCTCGGGGTCCGAGGAAGATGACGAGCCCGACTTCTGTTGGGATTTCTCCGGACTTGGTAACCCCAGTGCCATGCGAGACTTTATGACCGCGTGCGACTACTGCCTTTCCGACTGTTCTGACGGTAGCCGCAGCCTCGACGACGAGGACTGCGGCCCAAGTCGTGAATGTTTCCACGTCGATCTAGGGGGTCCCTCCGAAGGCAACCATCTTGGTATGCCGGAGAACGGTGATCTCCCTAGGCCTGTGCCTCGTGTTGACATCCTACGGGAGCTAGTTGTGGTCCCCGTCCCGGCGGGGGGTCATGACCCACAGCTCGAGCAAATCCGCGAGATGCAGGCCAGGCTTGACGAGGGGGCAGGAACACTTGAGCCGATCCACCGGGACATCGGGCGGGAATGGGTGGGCCAACCTCCAGCCGGAGAAGTGCGTCACCTACCCCAGGGTATCCAGCACCGCATCGTCGACGATGTCAGGGCAAGGCCGCCACCGGCTTCCAGTGGAGTCGGCCAGAACCTGGCTGCAGCGGCAATGCTTCTCCGCGTGATGCCGGAGCCATCATCCACCGAGGGGCGGCGAATTCAGGGAGAGCTCAAGAATCTCCTGGAGGACGCCGCGGTCCGACGGGCCGAAAGCTCCGCCCCCCGAAGGCAGGGGTACCCCTCGGAACATCGCGCCGCGACTTCCCGATTCATGCGGGAAGCCTTGGTCCACACCGGGCGCACGCGCAACACAGCGCCTGCGGCCCCGGGTCGCCTCGGCAACGAGCACCATCACCGCAACCGTCGGGCCCACCTCGATGAGAGGGTGCGCCGAGGCTACCACCCCAGGCGTGGGGGACGCTACGACAGCGGGGAGGATCGGAGTCCCTCGCCCGAACCACCCGGTCCGCAGGCTTTCAGCCTGTAAAGCCCAAAAATTGGTAGAAGGGGAAATTAATAAAGCGAATAAATAAATATATTTATATGATAATGTTTTGGATTTTGAAACCTAAGGAGATTAATTGGTTCCCTTTTTCCCTTTAGCAATTCCAATTAATAGGATTATATTATTCAGATAACAAAATAAATAAATATAGAAATGCGCACCTCATAATGAAATTCTTGTAGTTGTATTCAAATATGTGAAACAAGTTTGAGTCTAAAAAAAATTAGAATTCGAAAATAGATGGGAATAGAAAAGAAAAGGATGGAAAAGAAAACAGAAAAAAAGAAGAACTCCCTGGCTCTCGGGTCCAAAGTCCTCAACGGTGGCCCATCTTCACTCTTTCCTCTCCCTGGCAGCCCACTTCCCTCCCTTTTCTTTTTTTCCCCTTCTCTCGGATTTCGCTTACGGCTGGGTCCCACTCTCCAAGGGAGGACTTCTTCCTCAATAGAACGGCAGTGCTGTCCGGGGATTCCGAGCTCGCGCATGCGCCTACCGAAATCGAAGCCGAAATTCGTGGAATACTACCTACCCGGGCTCGGCTCCCTTTCGCCTAGGTTATAAAACCGTGCCGCATCCCTCCTCTCATCCCTCGTCACGAACCAGGTGAGACTTCGCTGCCGCCATTGTTGCTCGGTTGCCGAGCTCGATATGTGTGTGGCTGTGGCGACTCCTCAATGCCTCGGTTTTGGATCTATGGGCTTCACCAAGCTCCGCTGTTCTGGACCGAGTCTCTGCCAGGACAGATTACCTACCAAACCGCACGGAATTCCTCATCGGCGGAGCTGCTCGCCGCGGGTCCGCCAGGCTACGTGGCCGGACTGGTCGCTGCCTCAATCCCCGGTAAGGGAGCTCTCCCCCGCATGTGCCATGTCCCTCTTGTGCGTAGGACCCTCTGGTGTTGGAGTTTGGGCGCTGAGGGGGCCAGAACGGCGCATTCCGGCGCGGATCCGCCGTGGCCGCGGGGCGGCGCCGCCGCGTCTGGCCGCGTTGGTGGTGGGGGAGTCATGCGGACCGTTTGATACGGATTTGACGCCTGGGAATAAATCATGGGGTTGCGGTTTGGCTGGGGGGTAGAAGATGTGATTGTGGCCTTCGATCCATAAGTGAACGAACGAGATTAGAATCGGGGTGTACCGGTTGGTGAATTTGATCGCAGCCGTTGAATCAGATCCAACGGCCGGGATCCGTGGATACCCCTTCGCGGGTGCACTTTGCTAAAGAGACCCCGCACTTTACACGAATTAACCCGCCGTACACCCTGACTGTACTCAGTGTCTCAGAAATTTTAGTGTTTAGCCCCTGCACTTCTCAGTATTCCGTGCCCGATCCAGAGACTAGGTAAAATAGGAAATAATCACAGAAATCGATTTTTAATGCATAAATAAATGTTAAAACTTGTTTAATTCATAGAAAATGCATATGTACTCCAAATTGGTCCATTCCAGTTTCTAAATTTTCATAATATTATTATCTATCTATTTGTGCCTCTAATTTGGCATGAAAGATTCATTTAAATTTATCTAATACTTAATCTGGTATTAAGTACATAAAAGCTTCATAAATTCATAACTTAAAATCTATAACTCCAAATTTAATGATTCCAGTTCCTGAGATCTTATTTTAATGTCTAGATTATTACTGTGTATTTTATTTACATGCTTGGTGTAATGTTAATTTTGCCTATACAATGTTTGTTTGTATTGCTACGACTAGAGCGAGGACACGTGTCATCTGAAAAGCAAGTTGGTACCTGGATTCTCAAGTGCCAGGCAAGTTGTGCCCTTGATCACTTCTTTTTACCCACTCATGTTCTAATTAATCATAATGATCTGCATAGGTTAATTTTGATGGGTCCCAATAGGATACCCTAGTTTGATTATCTTTATACCTTGTTACCACTGAACTTTTTGGGTAGTACTTGCTAGTGCTTTATGTGGTTTTGGGTATGGAGATACATTATTCATGATTACACTTTTATTATCAATTGTTATTTACTGTTCATGATAAGATCATTATGTTAATTGGAACATGGAGAACCACCCGGGAAAACAGTGCTACCACAAGGGTTTAATGGGACGCCCTTGGCCGATTAATTAGGAAAGCTAGTGGAAGACTACCTTACCCGAAAGGGGCAAGGGCAGTAGGGGAGTGGTCAGTGTAGGGAGGCCCTCGGGAGGATTTTGCTGCGATGGCGGTCCTGCAAGGGATTCCTGCATTGGAGCTTCCTATAAACTGTAGCGGGTTTTCTGAAGCTAGTGGAACTTTGTAAAGGCCTCGTAGTGTTACCCTGCCTCGCCTCCTCGGTAGAGGTGTATGGGAAGTCGCGATCCCTTGGCAGAGGGGTAACATGACTTGTGGGTAAAGATGCGCAACCTCTGCAGAGTGTAAAACTGGTATACTAGCCGTGCTCACGGTCATGAGCAGCTCGGACCCTCACATGATTAAATTATGGAACTTAAACTCAATTTGTCATATGCATTGCATCGCAGGTGAGGTTGTTACTTTTGTTCTACTACTTAATTGGGTTGGTATTTACTTATACTTAATAATTGCTAATAAAATTTTGACCAACTTTAAAAGCAATGCTCAGCTCTAACCATCCTCTTTGGTAAGCCTTACACTTCACGTGAGCTCCCACCTTTGGCGAGTTCATGCACATTATTCCCCACAACTTGTTGAGCGATGAACGTATGTGAGCTCACTCTTGCTGTCTCACACACCCCCACAGGTCAAGAACAGGTACCGCAGGATGAGGCGCTTGGAGGATGCTGCGATGTGTTCGTGAGAGGTCTAGGTCGTCGTCTCCCAGTCAACTTTGGGTTGCTGGACCGTTGTCTCCTTATAATGTAATTATTTATTTTGTATAGAACTCATGTTATTTAGTAAAGATGTGACATTTGATCCTGTGCCATGATTCATCATATGTGTGAGACTTGGTCCCAGCACACCTGGTGATTATGTTTGTGCCCGGGTTTTGGACCCCTAAAATCCGGGTGTGACACAGCCGCGCCATATGACGGGCGCCGTTCCCGACCCGGTTCCGAACCCCGACTACTATCACAAAGTACTCGGGGGAGACAAGACCGGAACTGTGGCTCGTGAACTACCGGCTGGCCTGCCAACTGGGTGGAATGGACGATGACAACCTCATCATCCGCAACCTCCCCTTGTTCCTCTCCGACACCGCTCGTGCCTGGTTGGAGCACCTGCCTCTGGGCCAGATCTCCAACTGGGACGACCTGGTCCAAGCCTTCGTCGACAACTTCCAGGGCACGTATGTGCGCCCTGGAAACTCTTGGGATCTCCGAGGCTGCCGACAGCAGCCAGGAGAGTCTCTCCGGGACTACATCCGGCGATTCTCGAAGCAGCGCACCGAGCTGCCCAACATCACCGATTCAGATGTCATCGGCGCGTTCCTCGCCGGCACCACCTGTCGCGACCTGGTGAGCAAGTTGGGTCGCAAGACCCCTACCAGGGCGAGCGAGCTGATGGACATCGCCACCAAGTTCGCCTCTGGCTAGGAGGCGGTTGAGGCCATCTTCCGGAAGGACAAGCAGCCCCAAAGCCGCCCACCGGAAGATGTCCCCGAGGCGTCAACTCAGCGCGGCGCCAAGAAGAAAGGCAAGAAGAAGTCACAAGCGAAGCGCGACGTCGCCGACGCGGACCTTGTCGCCGCCGCCGAGTACAAGAACCTTCGGAAACCTCCCGGAGTTGCCAACCTCTATGACAAGATGCTCAAGGAGCCATGCCCCTATCATCAGGGGCCCGCCAAGCACACCCTTGAGGAGTGCGCCATGCTCCGGCGCCACTTTCACAAGGTCGGGCCACCCGCGGAGGGTGGCAGGGCTCGCGACGACGACAAGAAGGAAGATCACCAGGCAGGAGAGTTCCCCGAGGTCCACGACTGCTTCATGATCTACGGTGGGCAAGTGGTGAATGCCTCGGCTCGGCGCCGCAAGCAAGAGCGTCGGGAGGTCTATTCGGTAAAGGTGGCGGCGCCAGTCTACCTAGACTGGTCCGACAAGCCCATCACCTTCGACCGAGACGACCACCCCGATCGCGTGCCGAGCCCGGGGAAATACCCGCTCGTTGTCGACCCCGTCATCGGCGACGTCAGGCTCACCAAGGTCCTCATGGACGGAGGCAGCAGCCTCAACATCATCTACGCCGAGACCCTCGGGCTCCTGCGGGTCGATTTGTCCTCAGTCCGGGCAGGCGTTGCGCCTTTCCACGGGATCATCCCCGGGAAACGCGTCCAACCCCTCGGACAACTCGATCTACCCGTCTGCTTTGGGATGCCCTCCAACTTCCGAAGGGAGACCCTCACGTTCGAGGTGGTCGGGTTCCGAGGAACCTACCACGCCGTGCTAGGGAGTCCATGCTACGCAAAGTTCATGGTCGTCCCCAACTACACCTACCTCAAGCTCAAGATGTCGGGCCCCAACGGGGTCATCACCGTCGGCCCTACGTACCGACACGCGTTCGAATGCGACGTGGAGTGCGTGTAGTACGCCGAGGCCCTCGCCGAATCCGAGGCCCTCATCGCCGACCTGGAGAGCCTCTCTAAGGAGGCGCCAGACGTGAAGCGCCATGCCTACAACTTCGAGCCAGCGGAGACGGTTAAATCCGTCCCCCTCGACCCCAGCAGCGACGCCTCCAAGCAGATCTGGATCGGCTCCGAGCTCGATCCCAAATAGGAAGCAGTGCTCGTCGACTTTCTCCGTGCAAACGCCGACGTTTTCGTGTGGAGTCCCTCGGACATGCCCGGCATACCGAGGGATGTCGCCGAGCACTCGCTGGATATCCGAGCTGGAGCCCGACCCGTGAAGCAGCCTCTGCGCCGATTCGACGAAGAAAAGCGCAGAGCCATAGGCGAGGAGATCCACAAGCTAATGGTGGCAGGGTTCATCAAAGAGGTATTCCATCCCGAATGGCTTGCCAACCCTGTGCTTGTGAGAAAGAAAGGAGGGAAATGGCGGATGTGTGTAGACTACACTGGTCTAAACAAAGCATGTCCGAAAGTTCCCTACCCTCTGCCTCGCATCGATCAAATCGTGGATTCCACTGCTGAGTGTGAAACCCTATCCTTCCTCGATGCCTACTCAAGGTATCACCAGATCAGGATGAAAGAGTCCGACCAGCTCGCGACCTCTTTCATCACACCCTTCGACATGTACTGCTATGTTACCATGTCGTTCGGCTTGAGGAATGCGGGTGCAACGTACCAACGGTGCATGAACCATGTGTTCGGCGAACACATTGGCCAAACGGTCGAGGCCTACGTCGATGACATCGTAGTCAAGACGAGGAAAGCCTCCGACCTCCTTTCCGACCTTGAAGTGACATTCCGATGTCTCAAGGCGAAAGGCGTGAAGCTCAATCCCGAAAAGTGTGTCTTCGGGGTTCCCCGAGGCATGCTCTTGGGGTTCATCGTCTCCGAGCGGGGCATCGAGGCCAACCCGGAGAAGATCGCAGCCATCACCAGCATGGGGCCCATCAAGGACTTGAAAGGCGTACAGAGAGTCATGGGATGCCTTGCGTCTCTGAGCCGCTTCATCTCGCGCCTTGGCGAAAGAGGCCTGCCTCTGTACCGCCTCTTAAGGAAGGTCGAGTGCTTCACTTGGACCCCTGAGGCCGAGGAAGCCCTCGGGAACCTGAAGGCGCTCCTTACAAACGTGCCCATCTTGGTGCCCCCTGCTGCCGGAGAAGCCCTCTTGATCTACATCGCCGCGACCACTCAGGTGGTTAGCGTCGCGATTGTGGTTGAGAGACGAGAAGAGGGGCATGCATTGCCCGTCCAGAGGCCAGTCTACTTCATCAACGAGGTACTGTCCGAGACCAAGATCCGCTACCCACAAATTCAGAAGCTGCTTTACGCGGTGATCCTGACGCGGCGGAAGTTGCGGCACTACTTCGAGTCTCATCCGGTAACTGTGGTGTCATCCTTCCCCTGGGGGAGATCATCCAGTGCCGCGAGGCCTCGGGTAGAATTGCAAAATGGGCGGTGGAAATCATGGGCGAGACGATCTCGTTCGCCCCTCGGAAGGCCATCAAGTCCCAGGTGTTGGCGGACTTCGTGGCTGAATGGGTCGACACCAAGCTCCCAACAGCTCCGATCCAACCAGAACTCTGGACCATGTTCTTCGACGGGTCGCTGATGAAGACAGGTGCAGGCGCAGGCCTGCTCTTCATCTCGCCCCTCGGGAAGCACCTACGCTACGTGCTACGCCTCCACTTCCCGGTGTCCAACAATGTGGCTGAGTACAAGGCTCTGGTCAACGGTTTGCGCATCGCCATCGAGCTAGGGGTCCGACGCCTCGACGCTCGTGGTGACTCGCAGCTCGTCATCGACCAAGTCATGAAGAACTCCCACTGCCGCGACCCGAAGATGGAAGCATACTGCGATGAGGTTCAGCACCTGGAAGACAAGTTCTACGGGCTCGAGCTCAACCACATCGCCCGACGCTACAACGAGACTGCGGACGAGCTGGCTAAAATAGCCTCGGGGCGAACAACGGTTCCCCCGGACGTCTTCTCCCGAGACCTGCATCAACCCTCCGTCAAGACCGACGACACGCGCAAGCCCGAGGCACCCTCGGCCCAGTCCGAGGTACCCTCGGCCCAGTCCGAGGTACCCTCGGCTCAACCCGAGGCACCCTCGGCTCGGCCCGAGGTACCCTCGGCCCCCAAGGGTGAGGCACTGCGCGTCGAGGAGGAGCGAAGCAGGGTCACGCCTAATCGAAACTGGCAGACCCCGTACCTGCAATATCTCCACCGAGGAGAGCTACCCCTCGACCGAGCCGAAGCTCGGCGGTTGGCGCGGCGCGCCAAGTCATTCGTCTTGCTGGGAGACGGGAAAGAGCTCTACCACCGCAGCACCTCGGGCATCCTCCAGCGATGCATTTCCATCGCCGAAGGTCAGGAGCTCCTATAAGAGATACACTCGGGGGCTTGTGGCCATCACGTAGCACCTTGAGCCCTTGTTGGAAACGCCTTCTGACAAGGTTTCTACTGGCCGACGGCGGTGGCCGACACCACTAGAATTGTCCGCACCTGCGAAGGGTGTCAGTTCTACGCAAGGCAGACCCACCTGCCCGCTCAGGCCCTACAGACGATACCCATCACCTGGCCTTTTGCTGTGTGGGGTCTGGACCTCGTCGGCCCCTTGCAGAAGGCACCCGGGGGCTACACGCACATGTTGGTCGCCATCGACAAATTCTCCAAGTGGATCGAGGTCCGACCCCTAAACAGCATCAGGTCCGAACAGGCGGTGGCGTTCTTCACCAACATCATCCATCGCTTTGGGGTCCCGAACTCCATCATCACCGACAACGGCACTCAGTTTACCGGCAGAAAGTTCCTGGACTTCTGCGAGGATCACCACATCCGGGTGGACTGGGCCGCCGTGGCTCACCCCAGGACGAATGGGCAAGTAGAGCGTGCCAACGGCATGATTCTACAAGGACTCAAGCCTCGGATCTACAACGACCTCAACAAGTTCGGCAAGCGATGGATGAAGGAACTCCCCTCGGTGGTCTGGAGTCTGAGGACAACGCCGAGCCGAGCCACGGGCTTCACGCTGTTCTTGCTAGTCTATGGGGCCGAGGCCATCTTGCCCACAGACTTAGAATACGGTTCCCCGAGGACGAGGGCCTACGCCGACCAAAGCAATCAAGCTAATCAAGAAGACTCGCTGGACCAGCTGGAAGAGGCTCGGGACATGGCCTTACTACACTCGGCGCGGTACCAGCAGTCCCTGCGACGCTACCATGCCCGAGGGGTCCGGTCCCGAGACCTCCAGGTGGGCGACCTGGTGCTTCGGCTGCGACAAGACGCCCGAGGAAGGCACAAGCTCATGCCTCCCTGGGAAGAGCCGTTCGTCATCGCCAAAGTTCTGAAGCCCGGAACGTACAAGCTGGCCAACAGTCAAGGCGAGGTCTACAGCAACGCTTGGAACATCCAACAGCTACGTGGCTTCTACCCTTAAGATGCTTTCAAGTTGTTCGTATGCCTCGTTCCCACGCAAAGTTTAGTCATCAAGGAAGGGTCAGCCTTGCCTCGGCAAAGCCCGACCCTCCCTCGGGGGCTAAAAGGGGGGAACCCCCTCTGCGCCAAAATTTTCCTTGGAAAAAGATCTTTTTCGCCAGAATGTCTTTCGTGCTTTTCGACTACTTTGAAAGTGGATCCTGAAAACGACGGAGTACACGTAAGCAGCCAAGGCTGACCGAGCCGAGGGATTCCTATGCCTCCGAGATACGGATACCTCACTCATCACCTTTTGCGATAAGTAACTCGCGTTCGGATAAGAGATTCCGCGGACCGAACAAGTCTTCACGCTCGAAAGCTCCTCTGCCGGAACGATTTTTCGGGCCTTCTCGACTGCGTCGGTGATAGAACCCTATGGACGAGTAAGAGTGCGCGTAAGCGGCAAGGCCGACCGAGCCGAGGGATTCCTACGCCTCCGGGATACGGATACCTCACTCATCACCTTCCGTGAAAAGCAACTCTCGCTCGCACAAACAATTCTGTTACCGACAAATAAGTTCAGACACTCGAAACAAGAGGAAAAGAAGCGCAGCTTTACAACACGACGATGGTATGTTTGGGCCTCGGCGGCCGCAGAAAACATACACACACTACAAGATAATCCGATCCTGCAGGCTCGGATCTTGACAGTTGAAGGGAGCAGCAGCACCCTCAGCGTCAACTACACCTTCGGCGAGGTCCGACCTAGCCTCGGACGGCGACGCGGTCGGAGGGTCTCCACTCTGAAGGACGTCATCAGCACCACGCCCAGGCCATCGCCGCCAGGGTCTTCTCTAGGAATCCGGCTCGAGCAGACGGCTCGGCCGGCCACCCCGAGGCCTCGGCCAGCTGTCCCCCGAAGACATCAGCCCGGCCCGAGGCCTCGGCAACTCAACTCCGGCGTCGGTCCTGCCAGTGGATGACCCGGCCAGGCTCCGGCCGACCAAGTCTTCTTTCCGAAGCCAACTTCACCCCGTAGTTATGCAGGATCGTCCGCATGAAGCGGCTTGCCGGAACACCGAATCTCCGCTCGTGGAAGGAGACGAAGCTCACGACGTACCCCGGCGGCGGGGACGGGGCGGCTCCGTTCGGGGGGGAATCCACTCCGGCTGCCTCTCATCAGAGAGAGGGCGAAGTAAACCCTCAGCAACAAGGTCCTCCAGGTCATCCGCCGTGACTGTGGAGAAAGGCCATGGGTCGCGCGGCGAAATAATGGTCACCCGGTCGGCCATCACCGAGCAGAAGGGGTGGCGGCGGAAAGGACTGGGTGGGCGGTTTCCTTTTCTCTGGCTAAATCTCTCAGGTTGCGAAAACCTAAGAAGGAGGCAAGAAGCAGAGCAAAGAACCGTCGCCAGACCCTCCCCCGAGTATATAAAGACCAAGGCAAGACCCGTTCAACGCGTCGCCCGAACCCGCCGCGGGATTCAAAGACTCAAAGCGAAACGACCGTTCCTCGAACGGCTCGCGCACGCGCAACGGCCGCCCCACGAACCACTCGCCCCGTTGCATTAACTCCGCGGCGGGATAGGCGGCGCCTCAGGAAGGAGAAGCAAGCGACGCTTTGCCTTCGCCATAATGACCGCGTCAAAAAAGGTACGCCACGTCATTCGTTTTCGTATCCTTTTCCTTTTCCTTTTCCTCTTTCTCTCTCTTACAACAGGGACCAGGAAAGGGGGATACCCTGAAAAGGATCCTTCCCCATGATGGGAACAGGCCTCGAGCCTCCCTACTGATCAGAGGTTCAAAGGCTGGCCCCTCGGGGGGGTTCAACAGCCGCCTCAGAGCGCCTGGGTTCCGCGCCCACTACTGGTCAGAGGTTCGAAGGCCGGCCCCTCGGAAGGGTTCAACGGCCGCCTCAGGCCACTCGGGCTCCGCACCCACTACTGATCAGGGGTTCGTAGGCTGGCCCTCGAAGGGTTCACAGTCGCCTCAGACACAGAGCGAGGGATGACCTTGGGTACGTTCGATACATAACCAAGGCTCGGGCTACGCTCCCGAGGTACCCTAGGACATTTCCGAGACCAGCGGGAACGATCTTGTAACGGAATCCCATCAGAGGGAGGCATCGAGCCCTCGGACCCCATCGAAAGGGGACCGGGTCCGGCAGGTCACCCGCAGGTACTTTTGGAGCGCGCCTCCGGGCCTCTAGCCGACCCCTAACAAATGGGGCACGGGCGTCCACTCGGATTACCCGTTAGCAGCTCACCCGAAACACCATGTTCGGCGCCCTCCGAGGGCAGCATGGCGATTTCCCCCCCCCCCCCCCTCCCCCCCCTCCTCCTTGCGGAAAGGCGACGGAGGGGCGTATGTAAAAAAGTCGAGTCTGTCCTTGGCCGTCCTCTCGCCCTGTGCAGAGGCTCGGGGGCTGCTCTCGCAAACCCGGCTCCGGCCAAACCGTTGACAGCATCAACATACCAGCCTGAGAACTTGGGACCCGACTGTGCACCCGAGCTACGGCCAGCTCGCATGAGGGAACAACCAGACCAGCCAAAGTGTTGCAAAATGCATTAAGACCTCGAAGGAGTCAAACCACTCCTCCGAGGCCTCGGGGGCTACACCCGGTGGGTGCGCTCAAGCGCACCCACCGGAACAAAACGCAACCGAGAAAGGCTGGTCCCCTTGCAAAAAAGTGCGACAAAAGCCTCCAAGCGAGTATTAACACTCCCTTCGAGGCTCGGGGGCTACTGTCGGGGACCATAATTAGGGGTAGCCTCAAGGCTCCTAAATCTCAGCTGGTAACCCCCATCAGCACAAAGCTGCAAAGGCCTGATGGGTGCGATTAAGTCAAGGATCGGTCCATTCAAGGGACGCGATCACGCCTCGCCCGAGCCCAGCCTCAGGCAAGGGCAGCCGACCCCGGAGGATCTACGTCTCGCCCGAAGACCCCCTCCAGCAACGGGCATACCCTCGGCTCGCCCGAGGCCCAGTCTTCACCAAGAAGCAACCTTGGCCAACTCTCCACGCCAACCGACCAAATCGCAGGGCATTTAATGCAAAGGTGGCCTGACACCTTTATCCTGACGCACGCCCCCCAGTCGACAGAGCCGAAGTGACCGTAGTCACTTCGCCGCTCCACTGACCGGTCTGACAAGAGGACAGCGCCGCCTGCGCCGCTCCGACTGCTGTGCCACTCGGCAGAGTGAGGCTGACAGCAGCCGAGTTCGGCCTCAGGCGCCATAGGAAACTCCGCTTCGCCCGACCTCAGGGCTCGGACTCGGGCTCAACCCTGGAAGACGGCGAACTCCGCTCCGCCCGACCCCAGGGCTCTGACTCGGGCTCAGCCCCGGAAGACGGTGAACTCTGCTCCGCCCGACCCCAGGGCTCTGACTCGGGCTCAGCCCCGGAAGACGGTGAACTCCGCTCCGCCCGACCCCAGGGCTCGGACTCGGGCTCAGCCCCGGAAGACGACAAAATCTACTTCGCCCGACCCCAGGGCTCGGACTTGGGCTCAACCCCAGAAGACGACGAACTCCGCTTCGCCCGACCCCAGGGCTCGGACTCGGGCTCAGCCCCGGAAGACAACGAACTCCGCTTCGCCCGACCCCAGGGCTCGGACTTGGGCTCAGCCCCAGAAGACGACGAACTCCGCTTCACCCGACCCCAGGGCTCGGACTCAGGCTCAGCCTCGGAAGACGACGAACCCCTCTTCGCCCGACCCTAGTGCTCGGACTCAGCCCTGGCCTCAGCCGACGGTCTCCGCCTCGCCCGACCCAGGGGCTCGGGCTCGACCTCGGCCTCGGAAGACAGACTCGACCTCGACCTCGGAGGAGCCTCCACATCGCCCAACCCAGGGCACGGACCGACCACGTCAACAGGAGGCGCCATCGTTACCCTACCCCAAGCTGACTGAGGCTACGGGAAACAAGACCGGCGTCCCATCTGGCTCGCTCCGCCAGACAAGTAATGATGGCGCCCCGCATGCTCTATGACGACGGCGGCTCTCAGCCCCCTTGCGGAAGCAAGAGGACGTCAGCAAGGACTCGACAGCCCCGACAGATGTCCTTCCGCCAGGCTCCAGCGCTCCTCCGACGGCCATGACACCACACGAACCGGGTGCCAAAACCTCTCCGGCTGCCACGATGGCATGTACTTAGGGCGCTAGCTCTCCTCCGCTAGACACGTTAGCATACTGCTACACCCCCCATTGTACACCTGGATCCTTTCCTTGCGCCTATAAAAGGAAGGACTAGGGCCCTCTTACAGAAGGTTGGCCGCGCGGGGAAGGACGGGACGGTGCCCGCGTGAGGCCGCTCGCTCCCTCCCGCGTGGACGCTTGTAACCCCCTACTGCAAGCGCACCCGACCTGGGCGCGGGACAAACACGAAGGCCGCGGGATTCCACCTCTCACGCCCATCTCCCTCCGGCTTCCTCCCCCATTCGCGCTCCGTCTCGCGCCGACCCATCTGGGCTGGGGCACGCGGCGACAATTTACTCCCCCGGGTCTCGAAACGCCGACATTATTGCCCAATACTTCCTCGGTCTAAAATAATATTGGTTTTAGCTCTTGTTGTGCACTAAAATGAGAGGCCGAACGGTCCGCGGTCTGGACAGTCCGTGCCTGTAGGCCGGACGGTCCACGCAGGCGCAGAACAGATTAGGGTTCCGAGTTTCATGCTATGTTTGTTGGCGAGAATCTCGGGATAAGCTCGGAAATTAGTTTGTAAAGGGTCCAGCCCCCCGCCTCTATAAATAGAGAGGTATACGGCCGATTTGTAATCATGAATCGAATCAATAACACTTCTATTTCGCATTTATTTCCTAGGAGTAGTTCTAGTCTAGTTCTAGTTTAGCCTTCCGATCCTCAAATTTTTCGCTTCTCTTCGACTCTACGTCGATTAGAGGAGTCTAGGTCGGCCTGCCCGAGCCTAGACAACTCCTAGGATCTCTCCTCCCCGACGGGGTCCCTCCCGGGAGCGAGATCCAGGTGCCGTCGGCGATCTTCCGCCGCCCCTGCACACACGCAGACCGTCCGGCCCCAGGGCGCGGACCATCCGGCCGTCAGGCAGGAATCCTAGCCTCGCACCAGGCCGTGGACCGTCTGGCCCCTGCGCGCGGACCGTCCGCCCCTGTGCAGAGAGCACCGCCGCTGGTTCGTGTTGAGTGTTTGGCACCCTAAAAAGTTGTCAATAGCTCTTGATTTTTATGTCTATATTCAAATGGATTATGGTAAATCTAGACACATATAAAACATATATATCAAGTATTGTATGAATTCATTAATTATCTAAAACAAAAATTAATTTGGTACAGAACAAGTAAATAGTAATACAAGCATGCACAATCTAACAAACTTGTTGGTCACCTATTAAAACTTCTACAAGGAACCATACGCAATACAGTTAAAATGGTGGGGGCTTTCTCCCCTTGCCATTAGAGGTGAAAAGGCTAGAGAAGGATAAAAACGATGAAATCAAGGGCATGTAATAATAACACATGGTAAAATGAACCAAGAAACAACATATTGCCAACTCCTTTTATTTTATTCGTCAAACTCTCTTGGATGTTGTTATGTACATGAGGTGATTATACAATATTGATTACAAGATATCTTGGGAATGGTGTACGACATCTACGAACACAAGGTTGATTTCTCCCTTGTGGTTCGGGTTGATGACGAGTAATTGTCAACGAGTAGCGTTTCAGGTTATACATCAACGACGCGATAGTCGTCAATCACATCTAATCGGCATCCATATCCACCATCACATTATATAGAAACTATTTTACTAAACGTATCAGATTCACTAACCATAGTAAAATGTGCACAAACTAACAATACTAAACACACATCATCATAATATGATAATATCCACTAAACACACATCATATAAAATCAACATCATAATAGAATTGAGTGACAAAAAATGGAATTTTGAAAATGGAAGAGGTTCCGAGAAATTTGACATATTGTTGTATAGACTAGACTCCCCCTATTTCTATGCATATTTAGATGATAAAGGGTTTTCTATAGATACCAAAAGAGATTAAAGCATATGCATAGTTGTAACAAGGAGGGTCAATGAAATCTACCATGTTATTATAGCTTATACAAATAGAGAAGACATGTAAATGGAACTTATTGAATAACAACCATATGATGATGCTGATTTGCAGTGGAAGTGCATTGTCTTTCTCCTGAAATTCCATTTTATTTCAATGAGACTACTACATACATGGTTTGCTTGGAAATGGTGTTATTCTCAATGAAATCAAACTATAGAGTAACCTCCCCTTAAAAGAAAGCATACAAGTTTTGAATGCTTGTAGAAAATCTGCACTTAGACTTTTAAGGTCAAGATACCACTTGAAAGGATAATGTCATAATAGCATTCCCTTAGGTGATACTTCGGGGCAAATTATCTATAATTTGAACTTTGACACATATAATTCAAAATGGTACCGGTTGAAAATTTATGGTACTCCATATTATGAAGGTTGGTGATGATACTCTCATATTTTTGATGTGGTAATAGGGAGATGATTTCCTCACAATATTTGTATCATCTAGCTTCTTAATGATAATAGAATTGAGCTAGTTAATAATAAGATCTAATCTATAATGCATGTATTTAAGAAGCTAATTATCTTTCATTTTAAAAGAATTATATTCATTTAAAGCTAGACAATGTTTTTGCTCATGAACATTGCTTGTGCCATTGTGGAGCTCATTTAATTTAAGTCATATCTCATTAGAAGTTTTCAATGTAAAAATTTTGATTGAATATATCCATGCTAAGAGATTCATACAAGCATTTTAGCTCGAGCATTCAAATAAATTATGAGGGGCTTATCGAGATTATGAGTGGGTTACATCCCATTGTGAGTGACTCTCCAAACACCTAGATCAACAACTTCAAGGTGGCAATGAGTCTTCTAATGTTTTCTTGAGGTATTCATATCCTCATTGCCTCAGTCCAAGTATACGCTGCATCCTTTGAATTATAAACATAAACACTAGCGAACACATTAGTACGAATTGTTATGGTGATCATCAAAACACCAAAATCACTAAACAAATGAGTCAAGATCTATTTTTCTTACGCCAAAAAGGTGGTATGTGGTATTTTTGGAGCTCTATGGACACATCACATATCTAGACATGGTGGTACAAAAGTTACTCCTTTTGAGTTGGTACATGGGCAAGAGGTCATGCTGCCCATCGAAGTGAATTTGGGTGCATATCAACTTGCTAAGAAAATGATATGCCGATGATGGATAATATCGACAAGGTGACGGACAAAAGAATCAAAGCTCTCATAGAGGAATGAAGCTCGAGTTCCCTACGCATACAACGACAAGGATCGTTTAAGTTAGAGATTTAGTGTGGAAATCCATTCTACCAATTAGGACGAAGAGCAACAAGTTTGGTAAGTGGTCACCAAGTTATGAAAGATCCTCATAGAGTGATCAAAGTGGTATTTGGAAATTTCTTCTGGTGGAGATGTTGCAAGATGGTAATATCACAAAAGAATCAATGAAAGGTAACTAAAAATACTTTCCGAGTGTTTGGTTAGAATCCTAGAGTGCTACCCAACCAATGGCCAATACATGTATCAACATTAGAACAAATATGGCTTATGAATATGACTCCCTTAGATGCAGATAATAGATGAGTTGGGTAGCATCTCTATTTAGTGCTTTATATTTTTATTTTTATGTTTCATTCACATAAAAACAGGGGGTATATGGTGACACACAAAAATGTGACAATGTAGAATGTGAGATAGAACACGAAGTTTCAGGCATCAAGAACATACCGAAAAATATTTAGGATAATACAATTCAAACCACCATGTCAAAAGGATAAGAAAAGGGAGAAGATGATGTTGAATCTAGCCAAACCGGCCTAGCTGATTTCATAACCCAAATCAACTATGTCAGTTTTGATGTTGTTCCTAGGTCAACCCAAGAAATCGGTCAGGCCGATATTTGTACCTAGTTTGAATCGGTTTTGTTTTTAAATTAATTTATGGATCTTTTTTGGTGTAGGAAACTTGGAAAACACATTTTGGAGATGTTTCCGACAGGGATAATGCCACTTTAACTTGCTTATTTGTTATGTCTTTCGATGAGATTTGGCAACATTCTAGCTAGCATTTGTCGACTCTAAGGCGCCCTCTAAGATGCTCAACAGTCTAATATGTCAAGAACAAGCTCCACATTGATTGATTTGTCTCTCGGTTTATTTTGGTTGTGTTAGTGCAAAGACCGAACACCCATTTGATCGCTTTTCCCCCGCGTTTTTACCCACTTCATAAGAGCTTGGTGCAGGGACAGACAAACAGGGAAGGTGTGAAGACCTTGCAACAGCCGGCTGCGAGGACTACCAATCTCCGCTCTCTCATCCTACGATGAAGTCAACGAGGGACTACTCGCCCATGGCCAGTAGGGCCTTCAAGCGAAGACCTGTGACCCAGTGGAGGCGAAGGTGATCGACCTCGACAGGTCGACAGGGGCTACGAAGACCCTATGCTTCCATCAAGGAAAGGAGACAGGTGTCGAGCCCTAGCACCATTCGACTACAGCGTACGGAGCTCGACCGCCCCAAGACCACCTGTCAGTGACTAGACATGGTATTAATTCAGCTGTAACAGGGGAACTCGTGCTTGCCACCCTGTAATTACACATTCTACAGTGCATGTTGTGGCGGAACCGCCCGAATTATTCCAACTTAAGTGCCTAAGTCCCACCTTAGAGGCTAGACCACACTTAGGAATAAAACGTCAGTCCCTCGGATCTAGTCCGACGGGGCCACTAACAGGATCAAGTACCACGTACTCACTCGATGGTGAGGCACAGAGCATATACAATAAAACATAAAACCATGCAGTAAGGAGTGTTAAATTTATTACAACATCATCGGAGTTTAGCAAAAGCAGTGATCATTGTTTGGAATGCAGCGGAATAAAACTAACGGAAAAATAAACGGAGAGATGGGTAAGTGTTGGGGACTTGTTCTCAAATACTAAGCATTAAGAACAAGGCAACACAAAAAATGTTAAGTGTTAAGGCCCTTCGTCCTCCATAACGATATATCCCTTCGGGATATAAAGCATCTCGGACGAAGGTTACGAAGGACATACCTTCGTAAACATAACAACGAAGAATGAAGCATTCACATAAATCATAGAGTATGAAATAAACATTTAAATATTGTCATAGAATTATCTCTACTTGTATTAATGAATATAAATGACTTTGAATTACAAATATACCTTCGGTCCTGCGGAAGGCAAAAGTACAAGCGTGATGCGAAAGCAAATGACAAGTTAGCGTGAACAGTACGGGGGTACTGTTCACCTATTTATAGGCACGGGGTACAACCCATACAAAATTACATACATGCCCTTTACATTTGGTGATAATTCTATAGCATTCTATCGAGGTCTAAATGGCCTTTTCATCTTTAAGTCGGTTCCCCTTTCTGCGAACATGCCGAAGCTTTCCTGCTTCACAGCTTCGGCACTGTGTCAACCTTCGTATCTTTTGAGCTTCTCCCTTTCTGATTCAAGTCCGAAGATACCTGTTCACACATTATACTCCAGAAACATTGTTAAATCATGTTTTTGAGGACCTTCGGAAGCCGAAGGCCCCCAACAGTAGCCCCTCGCAATATTAATTTGTTTGAAATAATAAATTCAGATTGCGATATGAACGAAGGCTTTATGCCGAAGGTCCGAAAAAACACCTTCCCTTTGCTAGAATAGCAACATTCAATGACAAGTGGGGTCTTTCAACTTTTAACGCATCAAGCGTATAAATACGGCCATACCGCAAACTTATTTTGCACGCTTTCTGGCCAACCACTCCTGCTCACCCATTTTTTAGCTCTTGTGCACTGTGATCTGCTAAGTTTTTAGCTTTGAAGCTTCGGCTTTTAGAAACAGTTTTTTAGCGCTTCCGAAGATGTCTGAAGCTGCTAAGAAGGCTGCTGCTGAGATGAAGCTGAGTCTTGATGAAGAGAAGAACCTAGGGTTTCTTATAGCGATGTCGAAGTCCAACACAGAAAAGATTACCAAGGAAATTCTGGAGGGGCTGTCTGAAGATACTGGTGATAGTGAAAGTTATGATATGGACAGCGGTGGCGAAGACTCCGAAGATCGCCCCTGGCGACCAAGCCATTCAGTTTATGGTAAGTCAACTATCAAAGAGAATCATCTTGTTAATATGAGAGGAAGGTATTTCCGGGATCTGTCTATTGTGAGGGCGGACGAAGGGGAAAAAACTTGTCCACACCCTGAAGAAAATGAAGTTGTGGTGTACCGAAGCTTTTTGAAAGCTGGATTGCGATTCCCCTTGAGCAGCTTCGTCGTGGAGGTGTTGAAAATCTTCGAAGTCTATCTTCATCAACTTACTCCCGAGGCAATTATAAGGCTAAATATCTTCGTGTGGGCCGCGAGGAGTCAAGGTCTGAAGCCTGACGCAAGAAGCTTTTGTAATGTTCATGAATTATTATATGAAACAAAGCCTTGGGGCAAAGAACAGTACCATAACAACTTTGGCTGCTACAGCTTCGTTTCTCGGTCCGGGGCAAGCTGTCCCGTACCAACCTTTCGGAAGAGATGGCCCGGGGATTGGATGACAGAATGGTTTTATGTGAAGAATGACTTATCAGCACGAGAAGACATCAAAGGTATAATTATGCGTCCTATTTGGCAAAGCTTCGGCCTTCGGAGGCCGAAGGTTGAAATGAACGAAGCCGCCGAAGAGTGCCAAAGAGCCTTCGGCGTTGTCTGCTCTTTTATAGGAACAAGGGACTTAGTACAAGAACATATCGCCTTCAGGGTGTGGCCGCTTGCTGAGAAATGGGAAATGCCACAAGAAACCATAAAAGAGGCCGACGAAGGTGAGCTTGTGAGACTGAAGTACACGTTCAAATTTGGAGATAAATTTATTGAGCCAGATGATGAGTGGTTGAAAAGCATTGACAATTTAAGTGATGAGCTACTCGGGACCTACTCGAAGGCCGAAGATAATGCAATGTCAGCAGCCTTTGGAAGCCGAAAAAAGAAGAGACTGAATCGGGTATTTGATGCCATTGGGTTTGTCTACCCTGATTACTGCTATCCCATTCGAAGGCAGAAGAGAAAAAACACAATCTCTGCAAAAGAAGAAGCTGCAGCTGCTCCTAGCGAGCCAGAACCCAAAAGGAAAAAGATAAAGGTTCTTACGCAACGGCCTCGTTATATTGAACCAGCTTCGGTGCCGGAGTTTACCGGGAAGATTTCTTCAGCCACCGAAGCTGAAAAACTAATCGAGCCAGCCTTGTTGCCAGAGATCGCAGAAACGGCCGAAGTGCCACCAAAGATAGAATCAGAACAATCAAACATTTTGTTGTCAGAAACAAAAGAGGAAACCGAAGCGCCGCTCACAGAAAAAATTGAGGAGGTAAGAGGAGCAACTGAGGGCTCCAAAACATCAGAAGTTTTGAGTCCTACAGCAGTTATTGGGACAGCAAAAAACCAAAAGGGGCCATCAGTGACCCCAAAAAGGAAAAGAATGGTAAATGTACTAGACGTCTTGGAGACAATTAAGTCTTCAAGCACAATTCCAAAAAAGAGTGTTGAAGTTGCTGAAGCTTCTACTGAAGCTTCGGCTCAACAAGCTGAAGCTGAAGCTGGGCCTTCAGAGCCCTTCAAAGAACATCCTTTTGAAACCGAAGCAGTAAAAATTCCGGAACCAATATTAGTTGAAGAAACGGACACCGTCATCCCCGAAGCACCTGCCGGCATGCATGATTACATTATACGACATGCTTCGGGGAAAAAGCTATCTGAGGAAGAAACTCATGAGGCCAACCATTATGCAAAGGAGCTGAAATATCCGAAGGGGGCAGTAATATTCAATGGAACAAATGAAGATGACTTCTTATACTGCCTGCCTGATAACAAAGAGCTATCCGTCTGCCGAGAGATGGCGAGAAGCATAGGCTTTCCGAAGCTTGAAGCTGGGTTAAGTGCCATGACGAAAGAGGATCTCGCAGACAGCCTTGCGTACAACAGCCTGAAGGTACGGGAATTAAACACTTGAGAAAAAACCCCCTATCTCTTTTTTTTTTTTTTTTACGCAACTCATTCCTTTTTTCTTATATGAATTCTTTTTTCATATAGGGCCTGATCCTAAGCAACGCGTTAAGAGCGCAAAAGAGCGCCGAAGATGAAAGTTATGAAATTGCGTTTAATAATTTACGCTCCGAAGTTATCAAACTGAGAAACGAAGCTTTGGAAAAAGATAAAATTCTACTTACACTGGTAGATAAAGTGAAAAAAGACGAAGCTGCTTCAAAGGCTCAGGCCGAAGCTCAAAAACGCGAGATTAAAGATCTTCAGAAACAGCTGGCTAGAGCTAAAGAGGAGCGCGCGCTTGAGGAAACGAAACGAGAACTTAGTGATTTTATGGTCAACGAATTGGAATCAAAAGTTAAGGAGCTTCGCATATCTCAGGGGAAATGCTATGTCAAATCTGTAGAATGTGTGAATAAAATTAAATCCAGCTTCGCCAGCGTAGGCGCCTTTTCCAGCGAAGAGAATTTCTCTCGAGGCAATCCCGAAGGTCCGCTGGAATGGATTAGCCACGAAGCAGAGGCCTTCGAAGAGATTCTGAACAGTCGTGGCGATATATGTGCTTTTTCGGGCGCCAGAGGAATTGCTTCGGTCTTAGAGAAGAAAGGTTGCGAACATGTAAAATTTTTAGCTCAATCCGAAGCTACCTTATCTACCGAAGACATCAAGGACCCCTCGGCCGAAGCGAGCGTGGTTGGTGGCAAATTTTTTACTGATATCTGGAACGACGGCGGCCGAGGAATGGCGCGAGAGATCATTGAAAGAAGCGAAAAAGGCATTCACGATGCTAGAAGAGTAGCAGACGCTGCCGAAAGGAGTAGGGAGCCCGAAGGACAGTTAGGTACCAACTAGTCGTTCTTGTTGCGCTGTAATTTTCATTTTAAACTTTGCTCACGATTTGTAAAAGTACTGAAGAAATGTTCTCTTCGCTCAGAAACTGTTGGACGATCTGCCGACCCCCACACAAAAGGGGATGAAGAAATTAATCAAATGGCCGAAACTATCATGGACAAGGTTGTTGACCAACTTCTGAATGAAGCCGCCGAAGCAGTATTGAGGGAAGATTAGGTGCTATTTGAAAAAACATTTAAAGTGTAATCTATGCATCACTTTGTACATTTGAATGTAATATACGAGTCTCTTTTCATTATTGAATTCTTTACGATGCATGAAACTTTAAATACATACCACTTTTGAGCCTTCGGCGAAAAAACACCTTCCCTTCTTTTCATGCGTCGTGAAGAAGATAGCCTTCGTCAAAATTATTCTGATGAATGACATCGATGCCTCGTGAAAACGTTTTCCGAAGCTATTTTCCGAAGCTATGCAACTTTGATATTGATCTGATAAAGTTCGCCCATGTTTCGTGAAAATATTCCCCGAAACTGTATTCCGAAGCTATACAATTTCAATGTCACTTTTTCAAAGCATCCCTTCGAAGGTTGAGAGTGTCCCCTTCTCTTGCCAAATGCGATATGATGTATGATGCTTATGCTATGCAAAATGATGTGATGATGTTATGTTATGCATGTGACATTTGTTCCGAAGATTCACATAAAATATATTCGTAAGCTCTGCATTCCCTTAG
The DNA here is from genome assembly GCF_902167145.1 of Zea mays. NCBI lineage: Eukaryota > Viridiplantae > Streptophyta > Magnoliopsida > Poales > Poaceae > Zea > Zea mays. The sequence continues at coordinate 88,084,267 of NC_050104.1, read as the reverse complement.
GAACGTCTTTGGAGCTTCTTCGTCTTTTACTTAGACGGCATCAGCGTTGACTTTTCGCTGTAAGCCTCCCTTAGGAGCTTCTTCGTCTTTTACTTAGACGGTATCAGCGTTGATTTTTCGCTGTAGGCTCTGCATTCCTTTAGGAACGACTTCTGAGCAGAAAACTTACGCTGCGCTCCCTTTGGAACGACTTTTTGTGACTTTATAAACTTACTCTGCGTTCCTTAGAACGACTTTTTGTTACTCCGAAGGATTTTTAGTCCGAAGGTCCTTCTTGGTAACGGAAGAAATTTTAGGCTTCGGCAACTTAGGCCTGTGAATCAAATAAATTTTTCTCGTGGAAACAACGAAATTATTACATGGAAACTATCAATGTTTTTTGCTTCACAGAAAACAAAACTGAATAGAAAAGACTGCTATCAAGGGTAGGATATGTCAATAAATGTGCTTCGACTCTGGCACAGTGCTGTTGACTGTGCGAGCTTCGGACTGTTCTCTGAAGTCCCTCTGCTGTGGAGCGTATTGACTCCCTTCTGGCTGTTGACCTTGCTGCAATGGAGGTGGAGGCGGAAGCTGCTGCCAGGAAGCTTGAGGTTGACTTGCCGAAGCTACAGAAGCCGCAGGGTGGTTGTCTATGTATTGTGGGACATAAGGCGGATGAAACGAAGCAGTATGCATAACCTGCTTCGACTGAGCTTGTTGAGATGCAGCTTCGGCTAGTTCCTTTTGCTTCTGGATTGTAACATGGCACGTCCTAGTGGTGTGGCCCTTGCCCTCTCCACAGAATAGGCAAAACAGTCTCCTTGGCTGATCTCCGAATCTTCCGCCGAAGCCCCTGGCGCCTCTGCCTCTTGGAGCTGGTGGCCGAAAGGAAGTTTGTTGTTGCCCCGAAGCCTGTGAGGAGCACTGCGGCCTGTTTTGCTGACTCCCCTTATCATCATTCTGAGTGCCGTGAATGGAACGGACATGCCTCGGGTAGTATCTCCCTCCGAAGCCCCTGGTCATCTCAGAAAATCTGAAGGCCTCCTCCCTTCTCTGGCGAAAGTCATTGTCGGCACGAATGTACTCATCCATCTTTTGGAGCAATTTCTCCAAGGTCTGAGGAGGCTTCCGAGCAAAGTATTGAGCTGCAGGTCCAGGACGAAGCCCCTTGATCATGGCTTCGATAACGATTTCATTGGGCACCGTTGGTGCCTGCGCCCTCAATCGCAAGAACCTTCGGACATACGCCTGAAGGTATTCTTCGTGATCCTGAATACACTGGAAGAGGGCTTGAGCTGTAACCGGCTTCGTTTGAAATCCTTGAAAGCTGGTCAGTAACATATCCTTCAGCTTCTGCCATGAAGTGATTGTTCCTGGCCGAAGGGAGGAATACCAGGTCTGAGCAACATTCCTGACGGCCATGACGAAAGACTTCGCCATGACTGCAGCGTTGCCCCCGTACGAAGACACTGTTGCTTCGTAGCTCATCAAGAATTGCTTCGGGTCGGAGTGGCCGTCAAACATGGGGAGCTGGGGTGGCTTATAGGATGGAGGCCAAGGAGTAGCCTGCAGCTCAGCAGACAGAGGAGAAGCATCATCAAAAACAAAATTTCCCTGATGGAAATAATCATACCAGTCGTCTTCGTTGACGAAGCCCTCCTGATGAAGGTCTTTCTGATGAGGCCTTCTGTTCTGCTCATCGTGAGTGAGATGGCGAACTTCCTCAGAAGCTTCGTCAATTTGCCTTTGCAACTCAGCTAGGCGGGCCATCTTCTCCTTCTTCCTCTGCACTTGTTGATGTAGCATCTCCATCTCTCTGATTTCTTGGTCTAGCTCTTCTTCCTCAAGCGTCGGGCTAGCAGCTTTTCTCTTCTGGCTTCTGGCCTCCCGAAGAGAGACGGTCTCCTGGTTGTGGTCCAACGGTTGTAGTGCTGCAGCCCCAGCCGCTGAAGTTTTCTTCGGCGCCATTGCGAAGGTCTATAGCTTCCGAAGGTGTTCACGAAGACTCGAAGTGGAAGTGAGTTCACCGGAGGTGGGCGCCAATGTTGGGGACTTGTTCTCAAATACTAAGCATTAAGAACAAGGCAACACAAAAAATGTTAAGTGTTAAGGCCCTTCGTCCTCCATAACGATATATCCCTTCGGGATATAAAGCATCTCGGACGAAGGTTACGAAGGACATACCTTCGTAAACATAACAACGAAGAATGAAGCATTCACATAAATCATAGAGTATGAAATAAACATTTAAATATTGTCATAGAATTATCTCTACTTGTATTAATGAATATAAATGACTTTGAATTACAAATATACCTTCGGTCCTGCGGAAGGCAAAAGTACAAGCGTGATGCGAAAGCAAATGACAAGTTAGCGTGAACAGTACGGGGGTACTGTTCACCTATTTATAGGCACGGGGTACAACCCATACAAAATTACATACATGCCCTTTACATTTGGTGATAATTCTATAGCATTCTATCGAGGTCTAAATGGCCTTTTCATCTTTAAGTCGGTTCCCCTTTCTGCGAACATGCCGAAGCTTTCCTGCTTCACAGCTTCGGCACTGTGTCAACCTTCGTATCTTTTGAGCTTCTCCCTTTCTGATTCAAGTCCGAAGATACCTGTTCACACATTATACTCCAGAAACATTGTTAAATCATGTTTTTGAGGACCTTCGGAAGCCGAAGGCCCCCAACAGTAAGCATGTCCCATCAATCCTCATGCTCCTCCTCTGCCAAGGTAGGGTCCCACTCGACTGTCCAACCTGGTGGCAAGATGGACGGCCAAGTCACTCCAGCAACCATGTCCTCAAGAGAACCTGTAAAATTATGCCACAAGCAAGGCTGAGTATACTAATACGCAGCTAGACTTACCCGGTGTGAGGAGTCTACTCCTCTACCTCTAGACATGCAGCTGTTTGGCTGAGGGGTTTGGTTTGCCAAAAGCACTAGCTGGTTCTAAAATCAAGTTTTAGCTTTTTCAAGATTTAGTGTGACTCTCTTAAGACTAAATGTGTACCTATCTAATCATACATGGTATCAAGCATTTAGCATTCAACATCTTTTGCCAAGTCAACACATTTCCACTTGTTACTCAATGTAGCAGCATGGATCAAGCAGTCTCATTAGCTACGAGAAGCAGACGATTCGAATCGAGTTTCAACCTTGCAAGGTAAACCTAAACACACAACGTGGCAAGGCACTCTGTCCCCACACACATCAACCGTTCCCATCGATTCCCCGTCAATAGATCAGGGCTCACCGCCTTGGCGTACAATGCCTCACTGATCCCGACTGTCGTCGTGCAGTGACCGCACTTGTACCCACGATAACCAGAATGGGAGACCATGTCTCAGGTCACGTGAGGGGTAAAGTCTGCTGCCAGGTTCACTCAGGTACTAGGCTTACCGATTTACCATATTTCTCGGCATGTGCTTAGTACGTTCAAACGCTTGACACACGGTACCACACCTTAATCCTTATTCCAATTTCCGTCTCGTAGACAACCAATCCCCATGGATCATTGTCCATAGACCATCATCATTACGATATGAAAATGGATACAACCAATTCCTGACCTCGCGCGAGTGCTAGAAAAATTACTCGACTTCTACCGAGATCCCTAATTAGTCAAGCAGCTACTCGACCTAGCATACTAGTATCCATCTCAAAAGGGAATCTTGAGTCATGCAACTAAAGTTCCAAACAACTCCTACACTTAAGTGCACATTTCAAACTTACAAACAATAAGTGTAGTAAAATAGCATAATAAGTAGGTTATGCATAAAACCGGGGCTTGCCTTCCAAAGCTGGGGCAGGTAGATCCTCGATGGTAGGCTCTGGTGCTGGATCCTAGGCTACCTCCTGAGCAACTTCTTGCTCCGGTACGAGGATGTACTCCCCATCAGTGAGATTACAGTCTATCGAATGCAATGAATAAGATATATGCTTATTAATGACATGATAAATTGTAAAGGTTATGCAGGGTAAAATAGTACCAAGTTTAGTGGGACTCTAGGGTTTCTTTTGGGTATACTTAAGGGTTTTATACTTTCACCTTTGAGATTGTGAATGAACTTACACTCTTTAGTTATATTTCTATGTTCCAATGAGATCCCTGGAAGGTTTTGGTTGTACATTATCTAATTCTCCCAACATTTTCCTTTTCCTTTCCATTGTGCTTCTATTTAAGCATTTTTGAACTATCATGGTCAGTAAACATTTTCCAAAAATGTTATAAAATATACAGTGGGTAGACATTTACCATTGTGGGTTATTCTAGAAGTTTGAGGTTGAAATTAATTCAGATACTACTTGTGCAAAATTAACAAAAGTAAGGGAAAAAGGGCACTTTACACTATAGCTCTAGTTTCTGTGGGATTTCTGGTTCAACACTTATTTTTGCTCAGATTTCTAGGGAGTAATAGGTCTTTGTGTTAAAAATCACAGAAAAAGGCTTAATGGATATTTAGTTGTGATTTTCTAAAGTTTAATGCCAAAAAAGGTACTTATAACTAACTTGTTATTTGAAAAATGTCAAACAACATAATTTATATTTTTCCTAGATTCATAATCACATATTATTAGTTATCCTAAGGTTTGGGGTGGTTTCTTCTCAGGATTATTTTTCTAAGGTTTTTCTAAGTTTCCATTGTTTCCATAAAATAAAATATATTGCATTTCTTTAGTATTAACAGAGGGTCTAACAAAATTTTCCAGTGAACTATACTAAATAAGTGAGCTAGCAAAAATGTGGTTGCCCCCTGGTTCTTATTTTAAACTACCTTTTCTATTTTCTTCAACTTTGAGCTAAAAAGGGTTTAAATGGTAAACCCTTCCTTACTTTGGTGTACTCAGAGGTTTACTATTTTTAAACAGATTAGGGAGTGGTTAAGTACTTCATTGATTCTTCTTAACCCCAGTCTAACAGTGTAACTATTTTCCCCTCTTTTATTTAGCTTTTGGCCAGAACACTATTTAATTCAAACTTTAAATTCTTCTGCAACACTTAGGGGGTTTTGTATTTTTCCTAAGTAGTTCACATTATTTAGAACCTGGCAAAAATTGGTTTGACTAAATTTGGTTGAATACAACTGCAGTTATGAATTTTACAAGCTCTTTTTGTATTTAAATGAGAAATGTTTAAAAGGTTTTCTGGAAAACCAGTTTACACCGAGGACCCTGGGTTTTTCCTAAACCAACTCTTTAACTTATGCCCCTGCGCCACTATTCACTTGAGTCTCTGACCATTCAAAAACCCCCCTGATTTTTTTTCCTTCTTCCCCGAGGTCCCTCCCCCCTTTTGAACAGTACCCGCGGAAGTAAATAGGGCGGCACGGCTTACCGGCTGCGAGGGAGGTCCGGCGAAGGGTGGGGTTGGCTCCGGGAAGTCCTTGCGGTCACGACGAGGTACGGCTCGACGACGGTGATGGCCGGAATCGGCCGTTCCACGTGCGCAAGCGGGCGAGCTCGTCGGCGACGGGTGCTCTAGCCTATCCATGGCGATATAGTTCAATCCAAGGGCACGGGAAGCTTCATGGGGTGCTAAGGAGTCTACCCGTGCAAGGAATTGAAGAAAGGCTCACCGTGGAGCCAGTCTACGCTCGCCGGCGATCTGGTGAAGTCCGGTGACCCTGAATCGGTGTCTCCGGCGAGGTAGAGCTTGATTCCTTGCTATGGGAGTTTCACCGAGGCACGTAGAGTCTCTCTCGAGGGTCGGACGGGGCTGGGAATGGCTCGGTTGGCCGGTCTACGGTGGTGGGTGCTCGGGCGGCCGCTGGCACGCTATGTGCAGGGCAAACGCCGGTGATCTTGCGCTCCGGCGAGGTCGAGAGCGAGCGGGGGCGTACGGTTGAAGCCTTGGCTGGCTTTATAGGCGCGGGCGCGGGCAGCGGCACGGGCTTGGCTTGGCGCGGCGCGGGGCGCGCGGGGTTGGGCGTCGGGCGTGCTCTGGCGAGGTCAGGGCGCGTCGAACACATGGAGGTGTGTTTCTGCCCTTGTTCAAACGCTTGCTGAGATCGCAAACGTGCGAATCTTGGCAAAAATCCTGCGCATACCACTTCCTGGCACCTAGAGCTATCTCTTGTATGTGAGTTCCAATGGGAGATATGCCCTGGCTAGGGAGATATGCAGACGCCAAATCTGGGTTGTCTCACTATTCACCCCGAGACAAAAGTGATGTCAAATCGTGTCAAATGGTTTTGGCTCGGGTTCAAATTTTTCTAGTGGGTTCCTTAGGTAGTTTGGCTCCTTTTTGGTATTCAGACCAAGTGGTTTTGGCGCCATTTACTAAGTGAACACGCCTGATCTTTAGATTAGGGTTTATTTTTGACTTAGAGAAGATTAGAGAGCTCTAGTGTGCTCTCTACTTAAAGAATGGATTTGGGGTCTTTAAGGGGCCTTTTTGTAATGATTCCTTTACTGTTTTTGTAGATACATTAGTGTACTTAAATTTTGGTTAAGGATTAGAAACAAGAATTGGCCATTTGATTAGCTTGCCCACTAATCCCTTGCTTGGAATTCTAGTGCTTTAAGGGGTCTACGGTTTAACCTCTTTTGCCCAAGGTGACAATTGCTCAAAATGTTTGGGTAAAGCTTTTTCATTAACATTTCTTAGCTAATCCATGGCTTCCAAGGTTTTGGGGCTCCCTCTCCTCCACTTAAACACATGTGATGACAGGTCATGAGTGCTTGCATTGAACCAGGGCCTTGGGTAACACCTGGGGTGTTATAGCCCTCCCCCTTAAAGGAATCTCGTCCCGAGATTTTGGGTAGGGATCCTTTAGAGGGGTACCAAGAAGGTGTGCTGGTGTTGTAGATCCTTTTGTCCAAGTTGTTATAATTAACTGCCCTTTGAATGCCATTCTCTTTGCAACTTCAGAAGGAAGTCCTTTTTAAGTTATTTTCAATGCTTACATTACCCTTAACAACTAAGTTTTTCTTATATTTAGATTCAAAGGGCAGATGGGGTGGGTTTTGGATTACGTACCGACTCCTTTGGGTAGAAAGTCGGGGAAGCGAGAACGTAGAAAATCCTCAGTCTCCCAAGTAGCCTCTTCTACTGAATGGTGGCTCCACTGAACTTTATACATCCTGATCGACCTTGCCCGAGTTCATCTCTCCTTTTGGTCCAATATCCTGACGGGTGCTCTTGATAAGACAAGTCTGGTTCTATCTCCAATTCTGGTTCTGGTAGCACTTCCGTGGGAAAGCGGACACACTTCCGTGGTTGAGATACGTGGAATACATCATGAATTGCTGACATATGCGGTAGAAATTTTAATTGATATGCTACAGGCCCACAAGTCTCTTTGATTTCGTAGGGCCCAATGTAGCGAGGAGCTAACTTGCCCTTGATTCCAAATCTCTAAACACCTTTGGTGGGTAACACCTTAAGATAAACATGATCTCCCACTTTAAATTGTAGAGGCTTCCTCCTCTTGTCATGATAACTCTTCTACCTGGCCTGAGCAGCTTCTAGGTTCTTTTTAATGACTCTGACTTTCTCTTCAGCTTCAAGTACCAGGTCAGGTCCAAAGATTTCCCTCTCCCTAGCTTGTGACCAATTTAGCGGTGTCCTACACCTTCTCCCATACAGGGCGTTGGGGGCCTTCGGCTTCTGAAGGTCCTCAAAAACATGGTTTAACAATGTTTCTAGAGTATAATACATGAACAGGTACCTTCGAACTCGGATCAGAACCACAATATGAAGAAGTACAAAGAATGCGAAGGTTGGCGCAGAACCGAAGCTGTTCGCGGGGGACCTTCGGCATGATAGTAGAAAGGGGAATCGACTTAAAAGGGAAAAGGCTATTTAAATCTCGATGGATTACCATAGAGTCATTAGCAAAAGTAAAGGGCATGAGTGTAATTTTACATGGGTTGCGTCCCATGCCTATAAATAGATGAACGGTGCTCCCGTACTGTTCACGCTGACTTGGCATTTGCTTTTGCGTCACGCCTGTACTCTTTATTTTCCTTCAAGCCGAAGGTACACTTGTAATAAGTTATCATTTCTATTTACTCATAGTAATAAAATAAAAATAATCCAATAATAACAACATATTTAATTGTTCATGTTGTTTATTATACTCCATATGAATTCCTCTTCATTTTTATATGTTGTGCTTACGAAGGTATATTCTTTGTAACCTTCATCCGAGAGTCGTTATATCCTAAGGGAAATAACGCCCCGAAGGACGAAGGACTTTAACGTTTAACATTTTTTGTGTTGCCTTGCTCTTAAGCCGAAGCATTTGAGAGCAAGTCACCAACATTGGCGCCCACCTCCGGTGAACCCTTTTTGACCACCTTCGGCAAGCATTGACCTTCGTCATGCCGCCAAAGAAAGCTTCAGCAACAGAGGCTGCCGCTCTGCAGGCGCTGGACCCGAACCAGGAGACCCTTTCTCTTTGGGAGGCCCGAAGCCAGAAGAGGAAGGCCACCAGTCCAACACCTCAGGAGGACGACTTGGACCAAGAAATCAGGAATATGGAGATGCTGCATCAGCAAGTGCAAAGGAAGAAGGAAAAGATGGCTCGGCTAGCTGACCTACAAAGGCAGATAGACGAAGCCTCTGAAGAAGTTCGTCATCTTAATCAAGATGAGCAGAACCAAAGGCCACAGTACAGAGAGCTTCACCAAGAGGGCTTCGTCAACGAGGATGACTGGTATGAGGATTTCCATCATGGAAATTTTGCTTTTGATGATGCTTCTCCTCTGTCAGCAGAACTGCAGGCTACACCTTGGCCCCCGTCTTACAAACCACCTCAGCTCCCAATGTATGACGGACACTCAGATCCGAAGCAATTTCTGATGAGCTACGAAGCAATCATATCTTCATATGGTGGCAATACTGCAGTCATGGCGAAATCCTTCGTCATGGCAGTCAAAAATGTTGCACAAACCTGGTATTCTTCTCTTCGGCCAGGAACAATTACATCATGGAAAAAGCTGAAGGACATGCTCATCACCAGCTTCCAAGGGTTTCAGACGAAGCCGGTCACTGCTCAAGCTTTGTTCCAGTGCACTCAGGATCACGAAGAATACCTTCAGGCGTATGTCCGAAGGTTCTTACGATTGAGGGCACAGGCACCAACGGTGCCCAATGAAATTGTTATTGAGGCCATGATTAAGGGGCTTCAGCCAGGACCTACAGCCCAATACTTTGCCAGGAAACCCCCCCATACCCTGGAGAAACTGCTTCAGAAGATGGATGAATATATCTGAGCAGATAATGACTTTCGACAAAGAAGGGAGGAAGCTTACAGGTTCTCCGAAATGACCAGGGGCTTCGGAGGGAGAGTCCACCCTAGGCACGTCAGATCTATTCACTCTACTCAGAATGACGACAGGGGAAGTCAGCAACAGAGGCCGCAGTATTCCTCCCAGGCTTCAGGGCAGCAACAGAGCTATCCTCGGCCCCCAGCTCCAAGGGGCAGAGGCGCCAGGGGCTTCGGAGGAAGGTTTGGGGATCAGCCCAGGAAAATTTATTACCTATTCTGCGGAGAGGACAAGGGCCATACTACCAGGATGTGCCATGTCACCATCCAGAAACAGAAAGAAATAGCAGAAGCTGCAGCCCAATAGAGCCAGCCGAAACAGGTTATGCATACTGCTTCGTACCACTCATCGTACATTCCAGAGTATGTGGATAACCATCCTGCAGTTTCTGTTGCTTCGGCAAGCCAACCTCAGGCATCTTGGCAACAGCCTCCACCTCCACCACCAATGCAACCCGCTTATCCCCAAGGCCAGCAGGCAGAAGGGAGACAGCACACTCACCAACAGCGAGACTTCAGGGAGCAGTCCGAAGCTCGCACAGTCAACAGTACTATGCCAGAATCGAAGCACATCTACTAAGATATATCCTACCTCTGAAACAGTTTTTACATTTGTTATCATTTACCTTTTTCAATAAAAAGCAATCATTGAAAGCTTAGTTCTTTTGTTGTTTTCAATTTTTTGTAATAGCTTCGTCATTATCATAATGTAATATACTTTCCTCATAAATCGACGAAGTTCCAAAAGTTTTGACGAAGCAACAAAAAGTCGTTCTTAAGAGAACGCAGCATAAGTTTTCTGCTCAAAAGTTGTTCCAAAGGGAATGCAGAGCTTACAGCGAAAAATAAACGTTGATACCGCCAAAATAAAAGGCGAAGAAGCTCCTAAGGGAGGCTTAAAGCGAAAAATAAACGCTGATACCGCCGAAATAATAGGCGAAGAAGCTCCTAAGGGAGGCTTACAGCAAAAAGTCAACGCTGAAGATGTACTACTGTGGGAATGTTTGTGTATCTTTGGCACAAATATCATTTTGCATATCATAGAATCATCGCATCATTCGCATAACATGACATCATACATCACATTGCATCAATGGCACAAGAAGGGAATACAATGTTAACCTTCAGAAATTGTTTCAAAGAAATTGTGCCAAGGCACAAAACAAAGTTTGAAGATGTACAGTTTCGTCAACTTTAGTATCAGAGAAGATCTATTGCTTACGAAGCATAATATTTTCACGCACATGGATATTCTTCACGAAGAATGAAAAGAAGGGAAGGTGTTTTTTCGCCAAAGGCTCAAAAACGGTATGTACGTAAAGTTTCATGCATCGTAAATAACTGAATTACATACAGCTTATATATTACTTTCAAAACTATAGAATATTACACACTTTGTTCAGCAAATATTACATCAATATTCCAAATGTTTTACAACAATAGCTATTCTTCTTTTAAAACTACTTCCGCAGCTTCGTTTAGTAGTTGAAAAACAACTTTGTCCATAATAGCTTCGGCCATCTTAGTAATTTCATCTTCCTTTTTTGCTTCAGAGTCGGCCTGTGACCCGAAGGGCTCCGGGGGAGGAGATAATTCGGCTGCGATATAAAACATGAATAAGTTTGAAGTCACAATAATAAAACATAAAGTCAAAAGCAATTAGACAATACCTATTCGCTTTTCAAGTTCTGCGGTTTTTTAGCTGCATTTGCTGCTTCTCTAGCATCGTGGGTATCTTTTTCACTTTTTTTATAATTTCGTGAGCCATCCCTCGGCCACCATTTTCCCAGATGTCGGTGAAAAACTTTTCGCCAACAAAGCTTGCCTCGACCGAGGGGTCCTTTGTATCTTCAATAGAGAACGCGGCTTCGGCTTGGGCCAGAATCTTCACATGCTCGCAACCTGCCTTCTCCAAAATAGCCGCAATTCCCCTAGCACCTGAGAAGGCACAGACATCTCCACGGCCACTTAAAACTTCCTCAAAAGCTTCGGCTTTGCCATTGATCCAGTCGATTGGACCTTCGGGATCGCCCAGTATGAAGTTGCCTTCATTCGAATATGCGCCGACGCTGGCGAAACTAGTCTTAATTTTTCCCACACATTCCATGGATTTTTCATAACATCTTTCTTTTGAAGACTGAAGTTCTGCAGTTGTTTTCTCCCAATGATTTTTCCAGTAATCGTTGGCATCTCGGTCAGCTTCGGCAATTGCACACTTTAATTTCGCTTCAGCCATCTGTTTCTGAAGATCTTCAATTTCGCACTTCTGGGCTTCAACTTGGGCTTTGGAAGTAGCTTCGTCTTCTTTTATTTTATTAAGCAATGAGTTTAATATTTTATCTTTCTCAAGACCTTCGTTCCTTAGCTCAATCACTTCGGAACGAAGGTTATTCAACGCCATGGTACATCCCTCATCTTCAGCACTTTTTTGCGCTCTGAGGGCATTGCTAAGAATAAGGCCCTGCAAAAGGAATGTGGTATTAAAAATAAGCACACGAATTTTTAAGCACACAAAAATTTTATTTTCTCACCTTTAAGCTGTTGTACGCTAAGTTGTCGGCCAATTCATCTTTTGACAACACTGAGAGCCCGTCTTCTAGCGTTGGGAATCCGAAGCTTCTTGCCATCTCCCGGCAGACAGAGATCTCCTTGCTGTCTAGGAGACAATACAAGAAGTCTTCTTCTCCGCTGCCGTTGAATATCAACGCCCCTTTTGGATATTTTAATTTCTGGGCATAATGATGAGATTCTCGCTTTTCCTCTTCAGATAGCATTTTGCCCGAAGCATGTCGTACAATATAATCAGGTAATTTGGAAGATGCTTCGGGAGTTGAAGAGAGAGTTTTTTCAGGCAAAATTTGCTTTATAGCCTCCTTTGTCATTTCTCCTCCAGTTTCCAAGGATTTCTCCTTGGCAGGCTCTGAAGGTCCAGCTTCGATCTCAGCCTGGTGCTTTGTAGCTTCGGCTTCGGAGGCTGTTGTTTCAATTTGTGCTTTTTGAGCTTCGGCAATTTTCTTCGGAGTAGAGCTTGAAGACTTTATTGTCTCCAGTACATCCAGAACATTAACCATCCTTTTTCTTTTGGGGGTCACTGTTGGACCTTTCTGGGTTTTTGGCACTTCAATTTATGCCGAAGGACTTAAAATTTCTGATGTTTTTGTCCCTTCAGCTCTCGGCTCTTCAATTTTTTCAGCCTTCGGCGTTGCAGTCAGCTCTTCAGTTTTCTACGCAGGTGTAGGTTCTTTGGCTTCAGTAGCCGAAGAGGCCTCGCCGATAAACTCGGGCACTATGACCGATTCAATAAAGCGCGGTCGGTGAGTAAGGACTTTCACCTTTTTCCTCTTCGGCACAGGCTCGTTTGGAGCAGCTGAAGCATCATCTTTCCCGAAAGTTGCATCTTTTCTTTTTTGCCCCCGTAGCGGGTAGCAGTAGTCAGGGTACATGAACCCAATAGCATCAAAAACTCGGTTGAGCCTTTTCTTCTTTCGGCCTCCGAAGGCCGCAGATAACGCAGTATCTTCTGCCTTCGAGTATGGCCCAAGCAGTTCATCGCTTGTAGCTTCAATGCATTTCAGCCAATCATCATCTGGCTCAACAAACTTACCCTCGTATCTGAAGGTGAACTTCATCCTAATCAACCCACCTTCGTCAGACTTGGTGATAGTCTCCTTTGGCATTTCCCACTTTTCTACAAGTAGCCATACTCTGAAGGCTATATGCTCCTGGATTAAATCCCTTGTCCCGATGAAAGAGCAAACTACGCCGAAGGCCCTCTGACATTCTTCGACTGCCTCGTCAATATCCACCTTCGGTTTCCGGAGGCCGAAGCGCTGTCAGATAGGGCGCATGATGATATCTTTAATATCTTCTCGTGCCTTCAAATCGTTTTTCACATAGAACCATTCCTTCATCCAATCTCCGGGCCATCTCTTCCGAAAAGTTAGCACAGGACAGCTTGACCTAGAGCGAGCACCGAAGCTATAACAGCCAAAATTGTTATGATATTGCTCTTTACCCCAGGGTTTCGTCTCATATAATAGTTCGTGCATATTGCAGAAACTTTTTGCATTTGGCTCCAAGCCCTGGCTCCTCACGGCCCATACGAAGATTCCCATTCTTATGATAGCTTCGGGAGTAAGTTGATGAAGGTAGACCTGATATATCTTCAGAACTTCAACCACAAATCTGTTTAAGGGGAACCGGAGCCCAGCTTTAAAGAAGCTTCGGAAGATCACGACTTCATTCTCTTCGGGAGTAGGCACAGTCCTCTCTCTGTCATCTGCCCTCACAGTAGACATGTCTCGGAAATATCTTCCCCTCATGTTATCAAGATGACTCTGTTTAATACTCGATTTTCCGAAGACTGTGTGACTTGGTCGCCACGGTCGATCTTCGGAGTCTTCACCCCCACTTTCTACATCATAACTATCACTTTCACCGGTATCTTCAGATAAGCCTTCTAAAATTTCTCTAGTAATCTTCTCTGTATTTGTTCTCGCTATCGATTCAAGAAAGCCTAGATTCTTCTCCTCAGAAAGGCTCAGTTTCATTTCAGCAACAGCTTTCTTTTTCTAAGACATCTCTTCGAAAATGCTGAAAATGTGCTCTTAGGGCCGAAGCTAAAATTTTTTTAAAAGCTGGACAAGCGTTTGCAGGCAAAGAGCTATTTGAGCAGGCAAAGCAGATGGCAAGAAAGCATGCCAAATGAGCTCGCAGTCGGATCATATTTATACGCCTAGGGCGTTGCAAGTGGGAGGGTCCCGCTTGTCATTGACTGTTGCTATTCTAGCAAAGGGAAGGTGTTTTTTCAGACCTTCGGCTTAGGGCCTTCGTCCATATCACAATCTAAATTTATCATCCTAACAAATTAATATTGCGAGGGGCTACTGTTGGGGGCCTTCGGCTTCCGAAGGTCCTCAAAAACATGATTTAACAATGTTTCTGGAGTATAATACATGAGCAGGTACCTTCGGACTCGGATCAGAACCACAATATGAAGAAGTACAAAGAATGCGAAGGTTGGCGCAGAATAGAAGCTGTTCGCGGGGGACCTTCGGCATGATAGCAGAAAGGGGAACCGACTTAAAAGGGAAAAGGCTATTTAAACCTCGATGGATTACTATAGAGTCGTTAGCAAATGTAAAGGGAATGAGTGTAATTTTACATGGGCTGCGTCCCATGCCTATAAATAGATGAACAATGCTCCCGTATTGTTCACGCTGACTTGGCATTTGCTTTTGCGTCACGTCTGAACTCTTTATTTTCCTTCAAGCCGAAGGTACACTTGTAATAAGTTATCATTTCTATTTACTCATAGTAATAAAATAAAAATAATCCAATAATAACAACATATTTAATTGTTCATGCTGTTTATTATACTTCATATGAATTCCTCTTCATTTTTATATGTTGTGCTTACGAAGGTATATTCTTCGTAACCTTCGTCCGAGAGTCGTTATATCCTAAGGGAAATAACGCCCCGAAGGATGAAGGACTTTAACGTTTAACATTTTTTGTGTTGCCTTGCTCTTAAGCCGAAGCATTTGAGAGCAAGTCACCAACATAGGGCCTCAAAAGGTGCCATCTTTAGGCTGGACTGGTAATTGTTGTTATAAGAGAATTCTGCCAACGAAAGGCACTTGTCCCAATCCTTACCATAGTGTAGCACATATGCCCTCAACATGTCTTCCAAAATCTTATTCACTCTTTCTGTCTGACCATCTGTTTGCGGATGGTATGCTAAGCTTCTTATTACATGGGTCCCAAGTGATTCTTGCAATTGCTCCCAGAAACGTGCTACGAACGGCGCTCCTCTGTCAGACACAATAGTCCTTGGTATTCCATACAAACGAACTATCTGGTCAATATAAATTTCGGCATACTTTTCTGTCCTGTGGGTGGTATGTACTGGCAAGAAATGAGCTGTCTTGGTCAACCTATCCACAATGACCCAAATAGAATCGTGGTGCCGGGAGGTATTGGGCAATCCCACAATAAAATCCATGCAAATATCCTCCCATTTCCAAGATGGTATGGGAAGGGGCTGTAAGGTGCCTGCCACCTTCAAATGACTGGCCTTGACTCTTTGGCAGGTGTCACACTCAGATACATATTTAGCAATTTCCCTCTTCATTCTAGTCCACCAGTACAAGGATCTGAGATCATGATACATCTTGTAACTACCGGGGTGCATGGAAAATTTTGAAAGGTGAGCTTCATCCAATATTTTCTTTCTGAGCTCGGGATTTTTAGGAACAACCAATCGGTCTCCAAACCATAAAATCCCCTTGCTCTCCTGACGGAAGCATTTGTACTTATCCACCTTTTGTTCGAGCATATCCTTGATGACTTGAACACCCTTGTCACCAATCTGTGCCATGACTATTTGTTCATGTAAAGTGGGCTCCACTGAGATATAACTCAAGGTACCTGAGGAAATAACATCTAGGTTCAACTTGCATAACTCGTCACACAGAGTGGTGATCTTGGAATCCATACTCACACAGTTGCACTGGGCCTTCCGGCTTAAGGCATCTGCCACAACATTGGCCTTACCAGGATGGTAATGCACCTCCAAATCATAGTCCTTGATTAATTCCAACCATCTTCTTTGTCTCATATTAAGATCCGCCTGAGTGAAAATATACTTGAGACTCTTGTGATCGGTATAGATATTACAATGAGCTCCCATCAAGTAATGTCTCCATATCTTCAGAGCATGAACTACGGCTGCTAACTCTAGATCATGTGTAGGGTAGTTCTGTTCATGAGGCCTGAGTGCTCGGGATGCATAGACAATAACTCTATTGTCTTGCATCAAGACACATCCCAATCCGGGGCTTGAAGCATCGCAATAAACCTCAAAGGGTTTGGTGTTGTCAGGCTGGGCTAACACGGGTGCTGTTGTCAGATGCTGCCTCAATTCATGAAAGGCATCTTCACATTTCTGACTCCATTCATACTTTACTCCTTTCTTCAACAATTCAGTCATTGGCTTGGCAATCCTGGAGAAATCCGGAATAAATCGCCGATAATACCCTACCAATCCCAGAAAACTCTGGATCTGCCGTACTGTGGTAGGGGGCTTCCAATTCATCACTTCTTGCACTTTCTCAGGATCAACTGATAACCCATCGTGAGAAATGGTAGGACCTAAAAATTTTATCTCCTTCAGCCAGAAATCACATTTGGACAGCTTAGCATATAGACGATGATCGCGCAGTCGCTGAAGTACGATGTGTAGATGCTCAGTATGCTCATCTTCACTTTTGGAATAAACCAGAATGTCATTAATAAAGACCACCACAAACTTGTCCAGCTCTGGCATGAACACTGAGTTCATCAAATACATCAAATATGTCGGGGCATTGGTCAGTCCGAAAGACATCACCAAATACTCATAAAGCCCATATCTGGTAGAGAAAGCCGTCTTCTGAATATCACTGGCCCTAATCTTGATCTGATGGTAGCCAGAGCGAAGGTCTATCTTGGAAAATACCTTGGCTCCCACCAACTGATCAAACAATACATCAATGCGGAGCAATGGATACTTATTCTTGATGGTCACCGCATTGAGAGGGCGGTAATCGACACACAATCTCAGACTCTCATCCTTCTTCTTTACGAACAAGGCTGGACATCCCCATGGTGAAGTACTTGGGCAAATGAATCCTTTGTCCAACAACTCTTGTAATTGCCTTTTCAATTCTGCCAATTCTGCTGGAGGCATCCTATAAGGTCTCTTGGATATAGGGGCAGTTCCGGGTTGCAACTCAATTGCGAACTCTATGTCCCCGTCGGGTGGCATCCCTGGTAATTCATCTGGAAAAAACATCTGGGTAGTCACAGACCACTGGGATTCTCTCAACAGGTGACTCTATCATAGTGAAGGCACAGGAACGAGTACAACCCTGGTCAGGCAAATATAATGTGGTTTCACCACAAGTAGGTGAATGTATCTCAATGGCCCTTGCTGCAATATCGATCAATGCCTGATGCCTTGATAACCAGTCAGTTCCTAATATGATATCCACACTATCCAATCCCAAGATAAGGAGGGTGGTTTTAATTATCAGATACCAAACTTTATAGGCACATGCCTGTTGATTTGATAGGTGGCAACCCTGCCTCCTGGTGTTGAAATTGTAATACCCCCATTGGTGTGATTGAAAGGTAACTGGCATTTGGTTCTAAATTTTGCACTGATAAAACTATGTGATGCACCAGAATCAAAAAGAATGATTGCAGGATTATTCAAAATGGAAAAGATACCAGTCATGACGGGTGCTCCCTCTAGAATGTCAGCCATGGTGGTGAAGTTCAGCCTGCCTTGCCTCACTTGCACCTTCTGCCTCTTGTCTTGGTTCTGATTGGAATTCTGCCTCTGCCTCTGCTGGTTCATGGGGCAATTCTTCGCGTAGTGTCCAGTGTTGCCATAGGTGAAACATCTGTTGTCATTGGCCTGACGGTATTGCTGCTGTGGCTGATTGTTGTTCCTCTGAACTGGGGGCTGAGAGCAGTTGGGTGCCTGCTGCTGCTGCTGTGGTCGGATCATCCAACGTCCTTGCTGCTGCTGAGGTCCCCTGTTCTGAGTATCAGATACAATCCGGAAGCGCTGAGGCTGAGCTGAAGGTCCTACCACAGGGGTCTTCCTCTTCTCTTCTGCCTAACGGGCTGTGATGCAGTCTTCCTGAGAAATTGCCAGGTTGACTAGCTCATTGTAACTGTTGGCCCTGACTGTGTTGAGACGGTCGTGGAGCTTAGTACTGAGGCCCCTCCTGAACATGTCCCTCTTCTTCTCATTAGTGTCGGCATGATACCCTGCATACTGACACAGGTCATTGAAGGCTTGAGCGTACTGCAACACAGTACGATTCCCTGCGTGAGTGCCAGGAACTCATTAAGCTTGCGGTCCATAATTCCTGCCGGTATGTGATGCCCTCTGAATGCTGCCTTGAACTCTCTCCATTCCACCACGTGGTCAACTGGCTGCATAGCGAGGAAGTGGTCCCACCAAGTCCGCGCGAGTCCGCGAAGCTGCTGGGTGGCGAACTGGACCTTAGCCACATCTGAACAAACTCCATTAAGTAGTGGGAATTTTGATTCCACTACCCTGAGCCATACATCAACATCAAGTGGATCCTCTGCCCGAGTGAACAACCGCGGCTGAGTGCTGAGGAATTCCTGATAAGTGGCTGCTGCTAGGGGACGCTGATGGTGATCACCACCACCATTATGATGAGGTGGCGGCTGACACTGAGCCAACTGTCGCAGAATCTCATTCTGCTGAGCCATCAGTTCTTGCATGGTAGGAGGCGGTGGCGGAAGTGGAGGAATGCGCTCATTCTGTCCACGACGCGCTCTTCCTGCCATCTGAAAAATTAGGATGTTCTTAATATCATACTTTCTGATGTCAGGGTTCATACATGGTGAAAATTTTAAAAGGACTAGTTGTGCAAAGTGCCAACATTTCCTTGCATAATTCATAAAAGATACCATATGACATAAAACTTCCTTCATAATTAAGAGTTTGACATCATCCACCATCCATAATTCCAAAAGAGTTTGTTATGATTACATCAGTGATCCAAAGACTCAACTCTGTCTAGCCTAGTACCCCAAGGGTGCAAAATCTAAGCTAGCATAGAGGAGTTTTACCGCCACACATTTCTAACCCTAACCCTGCAACCTAGTGAGCAAACGAGGCAACGCTTGACTCGGGGGGAAGGGGGTCTCCCTGAGCCAGCAGTGTCCAGGATGGATGCAGGCTCCGGCTCCACTCCTCCCTCGATGTCAACATCCTCGTCGGCCTCCATGTCCTGAATCTCCTGATGGTGCATATCCAAGTGCTGGTTAGCCTCCTCGAGTTGTTGTTGAGTGTTTATCAGCTGATCCTCGAGAACCTCAATGGTGTTCTCCCTGGCTCCCACTAGCTCCTCAAGCTCCTGGATCTGGTTGGCCATCTATTCCACCTGCAGGTCCTTTTCCACCATCTCAGTGGACAGGTCTACCACAAGTTCCTCTCTGTTATCTAGGGTGATCTTGGTAGCCTCCACCAAGGCCATTAGCTAAGACATTGCCTCTCCTCGCACCGCTTGCAGACGGTACAGGGCGTTCTTGCATCGCACTGTGAGGTGAGCAATCTGCCCTGGGTATAGAGCCCACACATCCTTGGCATGCTCCACTCGATCTTTCCACATTGGGTCATCCTCCTTTTCAGCGGGGAACAAACCAATGGGGTGAGTGGACAGCTCCAAGGGGTAAAAGCCACAAAAGGTCGTCAGCCCGTGGAGACCAATGGCCTCGATGGTGTCTTTAGCCCGATATCTGAAAGACTCGGAGTCCAACGAACGCCAGCCTAGCTGTAAGGGATGAGGCTCCAAGGTCATCCTCACCCTACAGCGGGGCACTCGGTGCTCCTCGAACAGCTGCACCGCGTATTGGGGAGGCGTCGTATAACCGGCTCCCTGCAGCACCTCCCACAAGATGCAGGGAAAACCCTCTCGTGCAAGTCCATCCATGTGGGAATGTGCGTTCCCTCCTTTCGAGGATCCGTGAGAAGTCATCTGGGTACGGGTAAGCGTAAGCGAAAAAGAAAAAGAACTATAAAAATAAAAGGGAATCAAAGCTTGGCCTTTCGAAGGTTACGATAAGGTCACTGAGTGTACTTAATCTTTCATTATCATGCATTTAAAGTTCTTACCCAATTACCAAGTAGTTTAAATAAAGGATGCATGCATGCTCGCCCTAAACGACCTCATCTCAACTTATAGGGAATAGGGAAAAATCCCCATCCCTTATAGTAGCCTATAGGGCTCACTCAATTAGCCACCTAGCTACCCTTCTATTGTCCTAAGGCTTCACGCTCTATGTTCATCCCTATCGCCTTACCAATCTATCCAACATGGGTTTCTAACATGTTTTATTTTTTCCAAAAAGGATGGTAATTACAGTTTATTGATTCCTCTGTGGTGGTACAAGCTCTGATACCAGCTATGGCGGAACCGCCCGAATTATCCCAACTTAAGTGCCTAAGTCCCACCTTAGAGGCTAGACCACACTTAAATAGGAATAAAACGTCAATCCCTCGGATCTAGTCCGACGGGGCCACTAACAGGATCAAGTACCATGTACTCACTAGATGGTGAGGCACAGAGCAAATACAATAAAACATAAAACCATGCAGTCAGGAGTATTAAATTTATTACAACATCATCGGAGTTTAGCAAAAGCAGTTATCATTGTTTGGAATGCAGCAGAATAAAACTAACGGAAAAATAAACGGAGAGATGGGGAAGCCTGTCCCATCAATCCTCATGCTCCTCCTCTGCCGAGGTAGGGTCCCACTCGACTGTCCAACCCGGTGGCAAGATGGACGGCCAAGTCACTCCAGCAACCATGTCCTCCAGAGAACCTGTAAAATTATGCCACAAGCAAGGCTGAGTGTACTAATACTCAGCTAGACTTACCCGGTGTGAGGAGTCTACTCCTCTACCTCTAGACATGCAGATGTTTGGCTGAGGGGTTTGGTTTGCCAAAAGCACTAGCTGATTCTAAAATCAAGTTTTAGCTTTTTCAAGTTTTAGTGTGACTCTCTTAAGACTAAATGTGTACCTATCTAATCATACATGGTATCAAGCATTTAGCATTCAACATCTTTTGCCAAGTCAACACATTTCCACTTGTTACTCAATGTAGCAGCATGGATCAAGCAGTCTCATTAGCTGCGAGAAGCAGATGATTCGAATCGAGTTTCAACCTTGCAAGGTAAACCTAAACACACGACGTGGTGAGGCACTCCGTCCCCACACACATCAATTGTCCCCATCGATTCCCCATCAACAGGTCAGGGCTCACCGCCTTGGCGTACAATGCCTCACTGACCCCGACTGCCGTCGTGTAGTGACCGCACTTGTACCCACCATAATCAGAATGGGAGACCACGTCTCAGGTCACGTGAGGGGTAAAGTCTGCTGCCAGGTTCACTCAGGTACTAGGCTTACCGATTTACCATATTTCTCGGCATGTGCTTAGTACGTTCAAACGCTTGACACACGGTACCACACCTTAATCCTTATTCCAATTTCCGTCTCGTAGACAACCAATCCCCATGGATCGTTGTCCACAGACCATCATCATTACGATATGAAAAAGGATACAACCAATTCCTGACCTCGCGCGAGTGCTAGAAAAAACACTCGAGTTCTACCGTGATCCCTAATTAGTCAAGCAGCTACTTGACCTAGCATACTAGTATCCATCTCAAAATGAATCTTGAGTCATGCAACTAAAGTTCCAAACAACTCCTACACTTAAGTGCACATTTGAAACCTACAAACAATAAGTGTAGTAAAATAGCATAATAAGTAGGTTATACATAAAACCGGGGCTTGCCTTCCAAAGCTGGGGCAGGCAGATCCTCGATGGTAGGCTCTGGTGCTGGATCCTGGGCTACCTCCTGAGCAACTCCTTGCTCCGGTACGAGGATGTACTCCCCGTCAGCGAGATTACAGTCTATCGAATGCAATGAATAAGATATATGCTTATTAATGACATGATAAATTGTAAAGGTTATGCAGGGTAAAATAGTACCAAGTTTAGTGGGACTCTAGGGTTTCTTTTGGGTATACTTAAGAGTTTTATACTTTCACCTTTGAGATTGTGAATGAACTTACACACTTTAGTTATATTTCTATGTTCCAATGAGATCCCTGGAAGGTTTTGGTTGTACATTATCTAATTCTGCCAACATTTTCCTTTTCCTTTCCATTGTGCTTCTATTTAAGCATTTTTGAACTATCATGGTCAGTTAACATTTTCCAAAAATTTTATAAAAAATACAGTGGGTAGACATTTACCATTGTGGGTCATTCTAGAAGTTTGAGGTTGAAATTAATTCAGATACTACTTGTGCAAAATTAACAAAAGTAAGGGAAAAAGGGCACTTTACACTATAGCTCTAGTTTCTGTGGGGTTTCTAGTTCAACACTTATTTTTGCTAAGATTTCTAGGGAGTAATAGGTCTTTGTGTTAAAAATCACAGAAAAAGGCTTACTGGATATTTAGTTGTGATTTTCTAAAGTTTAATGCCAAAAAAGGTACTTATAACTAACTTGTTATTTGAAAAATGTCAAACAACAAAATTTATATTTTTTCTAGATTCATAATCACATATTATTAGTTATCCTAAGGTTTGGGGTGGTTTCTCCTCAGGATTACTTTTCTAAGGTTTTTCTAAGTTTCCATTATTTCCATAAAATAAAAGGTAATGCATTTCTTTTTTATTAACAGAGGGTCTAACAAAATTTTCCAGTGAACTATACTAAATAAGTGAGCTAGCAAAAATGTGGTTGCCCCCTGGTTCTTATTTTAAACTACCTTTTCTATTTTCTTCAACTTTGAGCTAAAAAGGGTTTAAATGGTAAACCCTTCCTTACTTTGGTGTACTGAGGGGTTTACTATTTTTAAACAGATTAGGGAGTAGTTAAGTACTTCTCTGATTTTTCTTAACCCAGTCTAACAGTGTAACTATTTTTCCCTCTTTTATTTAGCTTTTGGTTAGAACACTATTTAATTCAAACTTTAAATTCTTCTGCAACACTTAGGGGGTTTTGTATTTTTTCTAAGTAGTTCACATTATTTAGAACCTGGCAAAAATTGGTTTGACTAAATTTGGTTGAATACAACTGAAGTTATGAATTTTACAAGCTCTGTTTGTATTTAAATGAGAAATGTTTAAAAGGTTTTCTGGAAAACCAGTTTACACCGAGGACCCTGGGTTTTTCCAAAACCAACTCTTTAACTTATGCCCCTGCGCCACTATTCACTTGAGTCTTTGACCATTCAAAAACCCACTGATTTCTTTTCCTTCTTCCCCGAGGTCCCTCCCCCCTTTTGAACAGTACCCGCGGAAGTAAATAGGGCGGCGCGGCTTACCGACGGCGAGGGAGGTCCGGTTAAGGGCGGGGTTGGCTCCGGGAAGTCCTTGCGGTCACGACGAGGTATGGCTCGAGACGGCGATGGCCGAAATCGGCCGGTCCACGTGCGCAAGCGGGCGAGCTCGTCGGCGGCGGGTGCTCCGACCTATCCATAGCGATATAGTTCAATCCAAGGGCACGATAACCTTCATGGGGTGCTAAGGAGTCTACCCGTACAAGGAATTGAAGAAAGGCTCACCGTGGAGCCCGGTCTACGCTCACCGGCGATCTGGTGAAGTCTGGTGACCCTGAATCGGTGTCTCCGGTGAGGCAGAGCTTGATTCCTTGCTCTGGGAGTTTCACCGAGGCACGTAGAGTATCTCTCGAGGGTCGGACGGGGCTGGGAATGGCTCGGTTGGCCGGTCTACGGTGGTGGGTGCTCGGGCGGCCGCTGGCACGCCGTGTGCAGGGCAAACGCCGGTGATCTTGCGCTCCGGCGAGGTCGAGAGCGAGCGGGGGCGTACGGTTGAAGCCTTGGCTGGCTTTATAGGCGCGGGCGCGGGCAGCGGCACGGGCTTGGCTTGGCGCGGCGCGGGGCGCGCGGGGTCGGGCGCCGGGCGTGCTCTGGCGAGGTCAGGGCGCGTCGAACACGTGGAGGTGTATTTCTGCCCTTGTTCAAACGCTTGCTGAGATCGCAAACGTGCGAATCTTGGCAAAAATCCTGCGCAGACCTCTTCCTGGCACCTAGGGCTATCTCTTGTATGTGAGTTCCAATGGGAGATATGCCCTGGCTAGGGAGATATGCGGACGCCAAATCTGGGTTGTCTCACTGTTCACCCCGAGACAAAAGTGATGTCAAATCGTGTCAAATGGTTTTGGCTCGGGTTCAAATTTTTCCAGTGGGTTCCTTAGATAGTTTGGCTCCTTTTTGGTATTCAGACCAAGTGGTTTTGGCGCCATTTACTAAGTGAACACGCCTGATCTTTAGATTAGGGTTTATTTTTGACTTAGAGAAGATTAGAGAGCTCTAGTGTGCTCTCTACTTAAAGAATGGATTTGGGGGTCTTTAAGGGGCCTTTTTGTAATGATTCCTTTACTGTTTTTGTAGATACATTAGTGTACTTCAATTTTGGTTAAGGATTAGAAACAAGAATTGGCCATTTGATTAGCTTGCCCACTAATCCCTTGCTTGGAAGTCTAGTGCTTTAAGGGGTCTAGGGTTTAACCTCTTTTGCCCAAGGTGACAATTGCTCAAAATGTTTGGGTAAAGCTTTTGTCATTAACATTTCTTAGCTAATCCATGGTTTCCAAGGTTTTGGGGCTTCCTCTCCTCCACTTAAACACATGTGATGACAGGTCATGAGTGCTTGCATTGAGCCAGGGCCTTGGATAACACCTGGGGTGTTACACATGTCAGGAATGTAGTTGGTAGCCGGGGGTATAACAGTATTTAGGTTCACCAACCCCCGGGCCCCGGTCGTTACCCCTTTAAATACCCCCGGCACTGTAGCTACTCAGGACACACTTAACAAAGCAATTGCGCTCCCCGACCTACTGTTTTGTCTTACTTACTGTCTTCCTGCTCCCGAGTGTTTGGTTCACGATTTTCCGTACCAACGGGTTGATCAGGTGAATTTTTTACTATGATTAAGATTGAATATTGTAACTGTGAACATAATAATTATTGCTGGTGTATAATCAAAAATCCATCTCGGCATCAGAAGACGTGCTGCGAGGAAGCACCAGCCTCAGAATAGAGAAAAGAATGTAGCAACAAATGTTTTGGGCAGAAACTACTTCCTGCAGCAGCTGTGTGGTGAGAACCTTATTCCTGAGATAAAGCTGCTGGTGGCATCTAGCCCATGCATGCATACTGTTGATGCGTGTGGCGCGCTTTGATCGATAGACGTTGGTCCTGCTTGGCCCCTCTCGTATCATATTTTCGTTTAATATATTTATACGCGAAATCAACATGCAAATTTGTGGTCCAACAAATTAAAACGTTCACTGTGCATATTACCTAGCACACGTCCTGTTAATATTACTCCATTTGATTTCTTTGCCCGTATGACGTTGGTTTTTGGAGAGTGTACGTCACTAGATTGTAGAGGCTTCTTTTTTTTGCTATTAAAATCTTACTTCTGTCAAAAAAAGGCGACAAAAGCTATATATTTCCTTTTTATATGCTTGAGAAAAGAAAATATACTCATGGAACGGAAGACCACAATTCAACTTAGGTTATGTGTGTATTCGGTCCTGGGATAAAGTGGCCTGCCTGTGTGTGTGTCTTAGCTGGTTTAATTATCGTATCTTAGTTGACGCATTAGGTGTGGAAACATGACTAGACCAGTTGCAGGTCTGCTACCCGCCCTAACACGTTTAGCTTTCCGCTCGTTGCAGGTATAGATGGATGCATGCACGAAACACTCAAACACACGTACTCCTGTAAAGCATGGTGTGCCAAACATGCAATGCAAGGGTGTTTGAACGGCCAGGAAAACGGATTACCTATGCGCACGGGAACATTTTGCACCATCCAATATATATACTACTGGTGTTACTGTCTGAAGCATATGCGTGAGCATGACAAAAAAAATGATACTACTTCCATCCTATAAATAAGGCGTATATTTTTTTTTGGTACCATCTTTAAAGTGAAACTTTGACCATTAATTTCTTTTAAAATGTAACATCAACGAATTTGTATACACTAAAAATATTTTTTTACTGAATTATCGGTCAAAGTTCTAAAACATTGACTTTTCTAAAAATATATACGTCTTATTTTTATTTTATGAGATGGAGGGAGTAATAAAGAACAACAATATCATTTGAATGAGCGCCCCCTTTTGTTGAAAAAAAAAAAGAGGAAGAAGAGTGAATATTTCGAGCGACTTCCGATGGACCGACCGAGTACGTACGTACAGCAGGGCCAATATACAGTATATACCTCCCATGCATGGCATTTGTTGGATGTGAGATGTGTGACCTAGCTAATCGGCTATGGCACAGGTATTCGCTCGCATCGCACATGATGACATGATATGTCGATATAGGCATCTCCAGTCCTTTCCTGCATTGCATTCTGTAGCGCTACCGCTAGCTACGGCACAAACAAGATAAAAGCACGCGCGCGCGTGCGCGTGCGATTTGCTTGCACCTACTGTCGTGTGCAAGCGTGCATGCACACATGTGATGCAAAATATATTCATGAGCCAAGCAAGAGCGTGTTTAGAAAAGCCCCCAGTTTTTCAAAATCTGGTTTTATAAAAACTGAGATAGTTTCAAACATACCGATTTAAATCCGGTTTATAGAAACTGATTTCACAGTTTCTCTCAAAAATCAAGAAGCTTAGCCTCCATTAGCTAAAATTAGTTTATAAAAATATTGAGATGATTCTAAACATCATTAACTAGCAGTTTTTTTTCCTATAAAATCAGTTTTTTAAAAAAATCTAGAAATAAAAATTGAATTCTTAAAAACTAGATTGCTTCTAAACCGGAGGCATAGAGCCGACATTAGTTTCTCGCGAATCGCCACGGCACGTCCGGCCACACAGCGAATCTTAACGAGAGGACGGGGTTCTGGAGTTTTCTTCTCTTCCGCTAGACAAAATACATCGCTTCTGGAACCATCCTGTTAAGGATAAAATGATTTCGTCCACGTCAGCAATCCGGAGGAAGAAACACACTTAATATCAAAGGTGGAGATTAACAAGATCGACGGTCATTAGTTAATAGGATTAGTGTTAATAATATTCCTTTATGTAAATCCTGTTCCCGAACAGGCACCTTTCTCCCTCTCTCCTACGACGAGGAAACCGTCCTTAGCGAACGGACAAGTTTTCTATCGTTTCACTATGTATAAATACACACCATCATTGAATGAAAAAGTTACACATCATTTGCTTCAGTCCCTTCGTTTTCTAACACGTTATCAGCACCCGCTCTCGCCACCCGCTCTCGCCACCCGCTCTCGCCAGAAGAAGAACAGAAGAACAGGGAAGGAAGAACGGAAAATGCAAACACAAACTCAACCTCCGGGCTATGAAGAACTTGCACATGATGGAACTAATTATCCCGCATGGGCAACAGATATCAAAATTGTTCTTGCCTCCAAAGGAATTCTAAATGCAATCTCTGCACCTCAACTAAATGAGGAACCTATTGATGATAAAACCAAGTTTACTGCATTATTACTCTTAAGGCAATCCATACATCCAGATCTTAAAAGAGAATATCTGTTAGAGGAAAACCCTCAAACATTATGGAATGCACTTAAAGAACGTTATGAACACCAAAAGGAATTGGTACTTCCAACAGCTGAACATGAATGGAATCACCTGCGCTTACAAGATTTTAAATCTATCGGTGAATACAATCATGCAGTTCATAACATATGCACTAAACTACGTTTTTGTGAAAAAGAACCATCTGATGAGGAGAAAATTCGCAAAACACTAAATACGATGCATCCTGCGGACAGAGTCCTTTGTAACCAATATCGCAAGGAAAACCACATAGTTTATGCCAAGCTTATTCACTCATTAGATCAGGCAGAAAGAAATGATGAACTTCTATTAAAGAACCATCATATGTGCCCGATTGGTGCAACCCCTCTGCCTGAAGTCCATAATGTTCAGAATAAAGCTTCAAGACATAAAAAGACCTTTGCATTTCCACCTGGAAATCAAAAGAACTCAACTAGTGGTCAACATCGTAATCATGTTTTTCACAAAAACCATAAACAACATGTACACAAGAAAGTCCGTGGAGATAAACAATCCCATGGAAATAAGCCAAAACACTGTTACAAGTGTGGTTGTAATACTCACTTTGCGGCTACTTGTCGTACACCAAAGCACTTGGTTGATCTTTATATGAAATATTCCAAAGAGAGCAAGAACAAGAAGACACGATATGAAGCACACTTCAATCAGGCAAATGAGGAAAATAAGCAGGATGGTTGCTCGCTTGAGATTCCTAAGGAGTCACCGACCAACAATGTTCCTACTCAGCCAGAAAATCTTCTCGACGACATGATCGTTGATTACAATGTCAACGACATGATTTGAGACTTTTAGATCACATATCTAATAAGATCTCATGCCCTGTTTGTGTAAACATTTGTGTTGTAATAACTAAGATGTTTTTAGCATAGTATATTTATTGTAAGAACATATAAGTATTGTATTGTTACACTTTGTTGCATGTAATATTTTATATACATGTATGTATATTTAGTATATGAAATGAATAAAGAATTATATTCAAAATTCTTGTTCTTTATATAGATGTCAACCGAAGACAATCCAACAGAAGAGGAATTATGTCTTGTGGATAGTTGCACCACAAACACTATACTCACAGAAATAAAATATTTTCAAACTATCAAAAGAAAAGAAGAAAATGTTTTAACAATAGCCGGTAGAGATGCTTTGATAGTTGGTTCTGGACGAGCCATTATCACTCTACCAATGGGCACGCAGATTATAATCGAGGATGCATTATTGTACCCCGATTCAACGCGTACCTTGTTGAGTTATAAAGATATCCGTAAGAATGGTATTCATGTGGAAACACATGTCGAAAATAAAGAAGAATTTCTTATACTTACCAAACTAACTGGATATGGCAAACAAATATGCGAAAAAATTCCATCTCTAGATTCTGGATTGTATTATACATACATCAAACCTATAAAACATATTACATATAAAGTAATCTTTCAAAATGTCGATGCCTTCAAAATTTGGCATGATCGACTTGGGCATCCTGGCATAGGGATGATGAGAAAGATTATAAGCAATTCTATCGGTCATGATTTAAACGAAGCAAAATTTCCCCAATCTTCGGATTATGTATGCACTGCCTGCGCTACTGGGAAATTAATTTTGAGGCCATCAAATCTTAAAATCAGAACCGAACCACTTCAATTCCTTGAAAGAATTCAAGGTGATATTTGTGGACCAATCGAACCTAGTTCAGGACCATTCAGATACTTTATGGTTTTGATTGACGCATCTACAAGATGGTCACATGTGTGCTTATTATCCACACGAAACCATGCATTTGCTAAAATAATGTCTCAAATCATTAGACTCAAAGCAAATCACCCTGAACATAGGATTAAATCAATTTGATTGGATAATGCAGCTGAATTTTCCTCCCATGCTTTCAATGACTATTGCATGGCTTTGGGAATTGACGTACAACATTCCATTCCATATGTCCATACTCAAAATGGTTTGGCTGAATCATTGATTAAGAGAATCAAACTAATTGCTCGTCCATTACTGATAAATTGCTCTTTGCCTTCGTCATGTTGGGGTCATGCGGTTTTACACGCTGCTGACTTAATCCAACTACGACCAACTGCATATCATGATTATTCTCCCATACAATTAGTACGAGGTGATCCACCAAGAATTTCCCACCTGCGTAAATTCGGTTGTGCTGTATACATACTGATCTCACCACCACAGCAAACCGCTATGGGCCCCCACAGAAAAATAGGGATCTATGTGGGTTATCAATCTCCGTCGATTATTAAATATTTAGAACCTCTAACAGGGGATCTATTTACAGCCCAGTTTGCTGATTCAATATTTAATGAGGAACATTTCCCGGCATTAGGGGGAGAATTAGTGTACCAAAAAGAATGCCGCGAAATAAATTGGGATACAAATAGAATCTCTTCCTCAGATCCACGTACAAATGAAACTGAACTTCAAGTTCAAAAGATAATTGGTTTGCAAAATTTTGCAAATCAACTGCCAGATGCATTTACTGATTATAAAGGAGTTATTAAATCTTTAATTCCTGCAAGGAATGCTACTGCCCGAGTGGAGGTACCAAAGAAAACCACCTCAACCCCTAATACAGGCAAGAGGGGGAGAGACATGGCTACAAAGCAAAATCAATCTGTTGAAAAACAGAGAAAGATAGTAAATGCACGTCAATCTAAAATTAGTAAAAGTGGAATAAATCCACAGCCCTCTTCAAGTGCACATATTAATGAACAAGGGCCATCGGAAAACACAAGGATCATTGATAAGGGAAATCTTGATGAATCTTTGAAAATAAATGAACTTGCCACAAACTACATCGAAACTGGAAAATCATATGATAGAAAGTCTACTATTGTCGACATATATTTTTCTGAACAAATTGCTGATATTATAAATGATCCAGATCCTAAATCCATGGTTGAGTGCAAAAAGCGCTCGGACTGGAATCAGTGGAAAGAAGCAATACAAATAGAAATTGCCTCGCTTTATAAAAGAAAAGTATTCTCGGAAGTCATGTCAACACCTCGTGGTGTCTTCCCTGTTGGATACAAATGGGTCTTCATTCGAAAACGAAATGAGAAAAATGAAGTGGTGAGATACAAAGCAAGGCTAGTAGCACAAGGTTTTTCGCAAAAACCTGGAATAGATTATACAGAAACCTATTCCCCAGTGATGAGTGGCATCACTTTCCGATATTTAATATCTCTGGCAGTACAAAATCGTCTATCTATGCAGTTGATGGACGTCGTGACCGCATACCTATATGGGTCATTAGATTCAGATATATACATGAAGGTTCCGGATGGAATAAATGTACCGGATCCAAAGGCAAATCGTAACATGTATTGTGTAAAATTGCAAAAGTCATTGTATGGCTTAAAACAATCAGGGCGTATGTGGTACAAACGCTTAAGTATTTTCCTTTCTAAAAAGGGATACACTAATAATGATGATTGTCCATGTGTTTTCATTAAGAAATCCACATCAGGTTTTTGCATCATATCAGTGTATGTTGATGACCTTAACATCATTGGAAGTGATATTGATATAAATGAAGCACGTCATCATCTAAAGACGGAATTTGAAATGAAAGATTTGGGTAAAACCAAATTTTACTTGGGTTTACAACTTGAGCATTTGCCCTCTGGCATATTCGTATATCAAGAAGCCTATGTCCAAAAAATATTGGAGAAATTTAATATGGATAATTCATATCCCTCCAAAACTCCTATGGTTGTGAGATCTCTTGACATGGAGAAAGACCCATTCCGACCTAGAGAGGAGAAAGAAGAGATTTTGGGTTCAAATTACCCATATCTAAGTGCAATTGGTGCGCTTATGTATTTAGCAAATAGTACCCGGCCGGACATTGCATTTGCAGTGAATCTACTTGCAAGATACAGCGCTGCTCCTACTAAACGTCATTGGACAGGAGTAAAACATATCCTTAGATATCTCAATGGTACAAGAGATTTTGGTCTTTTTTACGCAAGAGGCCAAGACTCGACTTTAATTGGATATACAGATGCTGGCTATCTTTCAGATCCTCACAATGCCAGATCTCAAACAGGCTTTGTTTATTTATATGGTGGAACAGCTATCTCTTGGAAATCAACCAAACAAACTTTGGTAGCCACTTCCACAAATCATTCTGAAATAATTGCTTTATATGAAGCTTCCAAAGAATGTGTATGGCTTCGTAGAATGATTAATCATATACTACAATCTTGTGGTATAGGTTCAATAGAATCACCTACCATTATCTATGAAGATAATGCAGCTTGTGTTATTCAGATGGAAACTGGTTATATTAAGAGCAATATCACTAAGCATATAGCTCCAAAATTATTTTTCCCTCATGAATTACAAAAGGATGGAGAAATAAATATTTTGCAGACTAAATCATGCGACAATCTCGCAGATTTATTCACTAAGTCCCTACCTTACTCCACATTTTCAAAATATGTTGAAGGTATAGGTATGAGAAGACTTAGAGACCTGCAAAATTCAGGGGGAGTAACTCTCACTGATACATAACAAGTTCACATCATATTGCACTCTTTTCTTTATGTGGTTTTTCTCTCACAAAGAGTTTTTATCATATAAAGTTTTTAATGAGACAATATTAATACAAGCGTATACCATATCACTCTTAATTTTCCCACAGGGTTTTTGTAAGGTGATATGAGGTATAGTAGAAATTTTAAAATGCAGGATTTTCATTTGATGGACTCAATCAAGGGGGAGTGTTAAGGATAAAATGATTTCGTCCACGTCAGCAATCCGGAGGAAGAAACACAATTAATATCAAAGGTGGAGATTAACAAGATCGACGGTCATTAGTTAATAGGATTAGTGTTAATAATATTCCTTTATGTAAATCCTGTTCCCGAACAGGCACCTTTCTCCCTCTCTCCTACGACGAGGAAACCGTCCTTAGCGAACGGACAAGTTTTCTGTCGTTTCACTATGTATAAATACACACCATCATTGAATGAAAAAGTTACACATCATTTGCTTCAGTCCCTTCGTTTTCTAACACATCCGATGCGCTACGCCGCTTGCTAGCTCTGGCCTTTTCGGCTTTTTTTTTTTTTTTTTTGCAGCAGAACACCGTCGGCGCTGCTAGGAGTTTAAGACACAAAACACACTCCTATATCCTGAAGTGCCACTGCTACGTACCAAAGACGAAGGGCAGCCGAATTGGTAAGAAAATGCATGACACATACATCTGTATATACATGCATGGCCGTGCTTTCGTCTACGCCTAGCTAGCTAGGACTCCTCGATCGACTTGCGTACCACGGCCATCTGCATGCCCAAATCCCACCATGAATTACTAGCACATAAGTAGTAGAGCATGTTATATATACGTGCGTGCGCGTGTGTGTACATGTTTAGAGCATTTAATTTATAGTAGGTATTTTCCCTCGTGCTTCCGGCACACCGAAAGCACGCACCCCCAGATTCTGAAAATGAGGGGCCACGGGATGAGGAGTGAATGCATGCACAAACAGAGAGAAAGAACCATCACGAATAACCCTCATTAGTCCCAGCCTTTGCATTTATATATCCCCTACCCATTAATTTGCAGTAGTGTGCAAAGCATGCATGACCACAGGAATTAAACACGCCACACATAGTGGTTCCAGCAAATAAACGACCACAGCTAGCTAAGCTATCTACACCCATCATGCATGCTGATGGAATGTACACGAGCGAGCGAGCGAGCGACCAAGTGGCCATGCAACTCGTGTTGCTTGCAGCTCATGAAGTTAGAGCCACCAAGCGTCATACGCAACCAAAGGTTCTTGGCTCATTTGCTCACAGTAACCTCATGTCCTCATGAGAACCAGGTTGGTTGGCTGTAAGAAGGGCACCAGAGAGAGAGAAGGCAAGGGCGAGCGTTGTCTTGTGAGCCAGCTGGACTCCCTGCATGGTCAGTTAAGGGAGGTCTTCCTCGTTTTGAGATGACCAGACGCTTATCGACAAAAAAATGTGCGTCTTTCATCGTGATATGTTTGTTGGACGATGTGGTGTCATCCAACAAGCAAGCTTGTCGGCTAGTCTGTTCACTTCCAGCGATATATATAATATTGGAAGTCTAGAGTTTTCAATAGTTACAGAAAGTCTCAGCCGCCCCCTCCCGCACCATGGACCGGCCTGGACGCTAGCCCCTCCCAGCCGTATGTGTCTCATTCCTTCCTTGCATGTGCGTAGTTTGTTTTCATTTGCATGCGCGAAAAATTAGGAAGCGTTAACTGCTGCATGCATGGAAATTTTTTTGATTTAAATATTTTATTCTGTCCATAAATATAGAATCTCTATAACAGCCCTTCAGCTAGACTCGTTAGAAAATATTTTATGAAATATACTGCTACTAACTATGCTACACCGTGTACATATTTATGCAATATGAAACGTTGCGTAAAAAATCAGTTTCCTATTGCATGTGCACAAATTTAGGATGGCTATAATGTGCGTTGATAGAAAATAGATTGACATGCATGGAAATAAAAAAATCTGATTTTAATGCTTTATTTCGTCCATAAAAATAGGATCTCTACAACAACAATGCAGATAGGCTCGTTGGAACCAGTTTATGACATATATTGATACTAATTATGCTACACTGTGTAGATATTTATGCAGTGTGGTACACCGCGTAAAAAAATTATTTTCTGCTGCATGCGCATAGATTTAGGATGATAACAAATGTGCATTGAAAAGGAAATGGACCGGCATGCACGGAAAAAAAATCTAATTTAAATACATTATTTCTTGCATAAATATAGGATTTCTCCAACATCTGTGCATCAAGGCTATTTAAAACCAGTTTATGATATATACTAATATTAATTATACTACACAGTGAAGGTATTTATGCACTGCGGTAAGCTGCCTAAAAATATGTTTTCTGCTGCATGTGCACAAATTTAGGATGACAAAAATGTGAGTTGAAAAGGAAATAGATTGACATACGAGAGATTTATGGAATCGTGGCAAATGACCTCATTTCTTAGAGCGATTACCTTTTTCTAAATTTCTATTTCATTGCGTAAATGTATACATCGTAAATATATCTTATACATATAGCGTAAATGGTAGGAACCCAATACACACTGGATTAAGTAAACGAGATAATGCATAAAATCAATATATTATTTTGCGTAAAATGCGAATAGAAATATCATAAACAGACAAATAGATTGAAGCGGAGCCATGAACTAAAATATATGTTGTAAAAACCTATTGAGGTTGATATAAATATGTATACAAAATAGCATAAAAACAGGGCCGCCGCCTCGCGTCTGGGATGTGTCGTAGCTTCGTGCCCAGTGGAGGCTGTCGTCATTGCTCGCGTCTAGGGAAGTCCGTCGTTGCCGCTCCCACCTTGGATGGCGTCGCAGTCATGCGCGGCTAAGGGGTCGACCCCCGCGCGCGTGCATCCAGGGATCCGCCGCAGCAGTCGCTCCCACCTTGCCGTCGTGCGCGCCTTAGGGGTGTCGTCGTCGCTCGTGTGCCTCCGAGATCCACCGTCGTGCCGCCACAACCTCTCCCACCTCGTCATCGTGCATGCCTCAAGGGGTCGATGCCGCACGCGCCTCAGGGAGACAATGTCGCGCTCATGCTCCCCGCGATCCACCACCACGCCCGCTACCGACTCGCCGTCGTGCGCACCTCAGGGGCCCCCGCCGCGCGTGTGCCCTCGGGATCCGACGCCGCATCCGCTCCCACCTCGCCGTCGTGCGCTCCTCAGGGGGCACGCCATCGTGCACGCCTCAGGGGACCTGCCGTCGCGCGCTTGCCTCAAGGACCCGCCGCCGCGAGCGTGCCCCTCGGATCCGTCGTCGCGCGCTTTCTCCCAGGATCAGCCGCCGCGTGTGCGCTTACTCCCAGGATCCGCCGCTGCGCGCGCACTCTCGAGGGTGGGGGCGTAACCGTCGGCGTCACTAAAACTGAACCCTAGCGGTTTTGAGCTTCTTTTATAGATGCTTCGAACTTTATCACATTCCCTAATAGCAGATATAGGCTAATTTAGGAACATCTAATTTAGGAACATCGTTAATCAAACTGTTTCATTTTTCTACTTAATTTATTAGTCATCACTTTCAATATTTATTTTCGTATAGACAGACCATGCACAATTGATCACTGAAGTTATTAGACAGTCACCATGAAAAAATAATGCGCTGGTATATTGGAAACTGTGATGTGGTGGCCTAATTGACTTATATATATAAATATGTGATAAAAGATGTAAATTATGAAGACAATTATAATACTACATAGAAAAAGCACAACAGAGTTGACTAGACAGTCTCTGTAGTGGTGGTTAATTATCTCAGTCATCTACACGGATTTCCAGAGGTGGCTAAGGATAGATGATTAAAAACAGAAATGGCCTCTAGAAATCGATTTGTTTAGTACGGTGTTTCAAACCGTCTCTCTGCAAATTGTCCTCCATAAATCATAAATCTGGAAAAAAACTAATTTTTGAAGAAAAAAAGAACAGGAATACGCCAATGGGGCTGGGTGAAATGACGTGGCTCGTCGGCTCACTTGGTTCGTGGTCAGCTCGGTTCGGTAACTCGGTTCGATAACGAGTTGGCTCAGTTCGTTAACGAGTCAGCTCGCGAACTAAACGGTTAACGAGTCAGCTCGCGAACTAAACGAGCTATCACATTTCAGCAGAATGAAACTATATACATATCATTTACCAATATTTGATGAACATATTATATCTGTGTGATGTCTATGATATATAAGTTAAAGTGATGATTGATGAACTGTCTATATGCGTTAAATTGGTCTGTGCAACTATAATTGTGAGTTAAACTGATTAACATATGTGTGAATTGTGAATTGATGATGAATTAATGAGTGATGAGTTGTTTATAATTTAGTGTTACATTGATGTGGTATGTAAAACTATGAGTATAATTAATATTTTTTATTGTTAAATTGGTTTAAAATTAACTAGAAATTGATTATTATATAAATGTTTTTCTGTTATGGCTCGCGAGCTAATGAGCCAGCTTGTTAAGCTCATAAACAAGCCGAGCCAAACTGACTCTATGGCTCATTAGCTTAACGACGAGTCATCTCGAAATCGAACGAGGCGAGCTGCCTGGATATACGACCTTAGCCCTACGACATCAACCACAAGTGGCCGACATCACATAAGATATGTTTTTTCAGAAAAAAAAACGAGTGTTTCAAATAACCGGGATTATTCCTCTATTTGTTCCATCTCCACTCCATCCATAACACTTATTTTCGTCTGGAATATCCGTCCTTCTAATTTTATATTTATCTAATTTTGAATGAATAGTTGATATTCTAAAGAAATTTTAAAAAAAAATGTATATTTTTTTAACTTTTCAAGATCTATAACTTTAGTTTTAGTTGTTTCTCAACCATTTCGGTTTAGAATTTAAAAACATAAAAATCAAATTTTGGTCAATAAAATGGTTTTCGAAATTTGCAAACGAAAAGGTAACCTCCGATCCCAGGTTGTTTGAATTTTTTGAATTTCAAATGTGAGAAATTGAAACGTGATTTCCTATTTGCAGATGATTTCAAATAAAAAAGGTTATCAACTAAAGAATTGCATAACTAGTCAAGATTTATAACATTTTATTTTAATCGTTTCCCCCATCCAAAATCGTTCAAAAAAAGCTCAAATTTTACTACCCATATATGCATATCATTTACGCAGTATTTGATGAACATATTATATCTATGTGGGATGTCTATGGCCTATGAGTTAAAGTGATAATTGATGAACTGTCTCTATGCGTTAAATTGGTCTGTGCAACTATGATTGTGGGTTAAACTGATGAACATATGTGTGAATTGTGAATTGATGATGAATTAATGAGTGACGAGTTGTGTGTAATTTAGTGTTACATTGATGTGGTCTATAAAACTATGAGTATAATTAATATTTTTATTGTTAAATTGGTTTAAAATTAACTAGAAATTAATTATTATATATATTATTTTTTGTTGTGGCTCTCGAGCTAATGAGCTAGGCAGCCAGCTTGAGCTCATAAACGAGCCGAGCCGAGTTGATTATGTGGCTCGTTAACTTAACGGCGAGTCATCTCGAATTCGGACGAGCCGAGTTGAGCTGGCTCGATATACCAGTTGAGCTGGCTCGATATACAACCCTAGCCCTAGGACACCCACCACACTTGGGCCACAACATCACATAAGTCACACGATTTTTCAGACAAAAAACGAGTGCTTCAAATAACTAGGATTATTCCTCTATTTGTTCCATGTCCACTCCATCATAACACTTATTTTCGTCTGGGATATCCGTCCTTCTAATTTTATATTTATCTATTTTTGAATGAATAGTTGATATTCTAAAGAAATTTAAAAAAATTGTCAACTATAATTTTTAACTTTTCAAGATCTATAACTTTAGTTTTAGTTTTTCTCAACCATTTTGGTTTAGAATTTGAAAACATAAAAATCAAAATTTGGTCAATAAAATGGTTTTCGAAATTTGCAAACGAAAAGGTAACCTCCGATCGCAGGTTGTTTGAATTTTTTGAATTTCAAATGTGAGAAATTGAAACGTAATTTCCTATTTGCAGATGATTTCAAATAAGAAAAAGGTTATCAACTAAAGAATTGCATAACTAGTCAAGATTTATAACATTTTATTTTAATCGTTTCCCCCATCCAAAATCGTTCAAAAAAAACTCAAATTTTACTACCCATATATCCTATTTTTAGTGGCGGCTGCAAAAAGAATCGCCTCTGGAAAACTGATTTCTAATGGCATCCGCTAGAGCCACCTCTAAAAATAGAGGCATTTGTATGCACTGCAGCTAGAGAACTACATACGCCTCTATAAATGCAATTCTAGAGGCCTCTATAAATGCAATTCTAGAGGCAGGTCAGTTGGAAGACGAGAACTCCGGTCGCTTAAAATCAATTTTGTAGTAGTGCTAATTAACTCTGTGTTTTATCAAGTGCTCCCTTTGCCTTGCTTCTGATACTAGTTGTCGGGTACCGTAATTAGGGGTACCCCCAACACTCCTAAACACGGCTGGTAACCACCATCAGCGCAAGCTGCAGAGACTAATGGGCACGATTCAGGTCAAGGCTTCGTCTACTCAAAGGACGCGATCTCGCCTCGCCCGAGCCCAGCCTCGGGCGGGAACAGTAGTCTCAGGCGAATTCACGCCTCGCCCGAGGGTCTCCTCAAGCAACGGGCACGCCCTCGACTCGCCCGAAGCCCAGCTCGGGCAGACTTCGTTGTGAAGCAACCTTAGCCAACTCACTTCACCAACCGACCGTATCGCAGGCGCATTCAATGCGAGGAGCGCCTGACACCTTATCCTGACACACGTGCCTCAGTCGGCAAGGTCGAAGTGACCGCAGTCACATCGCCCTTCCACTGACCGACCTGACAGGAAAACAGCGTCACTCGCCCCTCTCCGACTGCTGTGCCACCCGTCAGGGTGAGGCTGACAACAGCTAAGTCCAGCCTCAGGCGCAACAGGAAGCTCCACCTCGCCCAACCTTGGACCTCGGCCTCAGGAGGAGGTCTCCGCCTCGCCCGACCCCAGGGCTCGGCCTCGCCCTCGGCCTCGGAAGGTGGTCTCCGCCTCGCCCGACCCCAGGGCTCGGCCTCACCCTCGGCCTCGGAAGGTGGTCTCCGCCTCGCCCGACCCCAGGGCTCGGCCTCGACCTCGGGAGGAATCGCGTCCTCGCCCGACCTTGGGCTCAGACCGACTGCGCCACAGGGGATACATCATTACCCTACCCCTAGCTAGCTCAGGCTACGAGGGAACAAGACCGGCGTCCCTTCCAGGCTCGCCCCGGTAACAAGTAATGATGGCTCCCCGCGTGCGTCCATGACGACGGCGGTTCTTAGCCCCCTACGGAAGCAAGGAGACGTCAGCAAGGTCCCAGCAGCCCCGACAGCTGTGCTTCTACAGGGCTCCAGCGCTCCTCCGACGGCCACAACACCGCGTACACAGGGCTCTAGCACCTCTCCGACAGCCACGTTGGCATGTACACAGGGCTCTGGCACCTCTCTGCCGGACACGTTAGCGCATAGCTACACCCCCATTGTACACCTGGACCCTCTCCTTGCATCTATAAAAGGAAGGTCCAGGGCCCTCATGCGGGAGGGTGGTCGCGCGGGAGGACGGGCTGACGAATAGGCTCGCTCTCTCTCCCTCGCGAACGCTTGTAACCCCTACTGCAAGCGCATCCCCCTGGCGCAGGATAACACGGGCCGCGTTCTTCCCCCCTTGTGTTCCATCTCGCGCCAACCCATCTGGGCTGGGACACGCAGCGACAATTTTACTCGTCGGTCCAGGGACCCACCGGGGTCGAAACGCCGACAGTTGGAGCGCCAGGTAGGGGCCTGCTGCGTGTTGACGAACAACTTCCCGTGGAGTTCCAGATGGGTAGTCTCTAGCATCTCTTCAGCCTGGGACACTGCTCCGTTTTGGGAGTCTCGAGTTCATGTCCTTCGACGGCAGCTACGACATGGTACTCCTTCCCCCGCAGCGCGACAGCGACAACGACGGCTGTCAGCTCGCCCGGCGACGGCGGACTCGACGACGTCTTCCCCCAGTGGCGGAAGAGCAGTATCCGGGTTTGTCCCACCACCTTCCTCGCCGCAGGAGGAGGAGGCGGGGCAACCGTGGCCAGGCAGGAGGCGACACCTCGTCGGCTGTCGAGCGAGTCGACGACGCCGGCACCCCAGCAGGGGACATGTCGGACGTTGACCTCGCGCCTGAGACGACGGCGAGTGTCGTTTCCCCGCAACGTGCCAACCCCAAGCGAACAGATGACGCCAGCACTCTCGTGGAGGACTTGCTGGGCGTTAGCCTTGTACCTGAGATAACGGTGCAGTCCGCCCCCGACGCGACTTTGTCACCGTCCATCGATCGAGAGGTACCGTCCGTTTTCCACCCTGTGCCTTTTAGATTCAGCTTCGATCCACCAAGCGACCCCGCTTCGGTGAGCGCTTTCATAAAGGCATATCCTAACCTTCCGGGGTACCATATGTGGTCAACCTGGGACCGACTGACGGCCGTCTCGACCTACGGGCCCCCGGGTTCCGAGGAAGAAGACGAGCCTGACTCTGGTTGGGATTTCTCTGGGCTCGGTAATCCCAGTGTCATGCGAGACTTCATGACCGCATGTGACTACTACCTCTCCGATTGCTCCAATGATGGCCACATCCTTGACGACGAGGGTTGTGGCCCAAGTCGCGAATGTTTCCACGTCGATCTAGGGGGTCACGACGAAGGCAACCACCTTGGTATGCCGGAGGATGACGATCCCCCTGGGCCTGCGCCTCGCGTTGACATCCTGCGGGAGCTAGCTGTGGTCCCAGTCCCTGCGGGGGGTCAGGACACACAGCTCGAGCAAATCCGCGAGATGCAGGCCAAGCTCGACGAGGAAGCAGGACAACTTGTGCAGCTCCGGCAAAACATCGAGCAGGAGTGGGCAGGCCGAGCACTCGCCGGAGAAGCGCGTCATCAGGCCCGGGACGTCCAGCGCCGTATCGCTGACAATGCCAGGGCAATGCTGCCCCCGGCTTCCAGCGGGGTCGGCCAGAATCTGGCTGCAGCGGCAATGCTGCTCCGAGCGATGCCGGAGCCATCCACCACCGAGGGGCGGCGTATCCAGGGAGAACTCAAGAATCTCCTGGAGGATGCCGCGGTCCGACGGGCCAAGAGCTCTGCCTCCCGAAGGCAAGGGTGCCCCCCGAAGCATCGCGCAGCGACTTCCCGATTCATGCTGGAAGCCTCGGTCCACACCGGGCGCACGCGGGACGCGATGCCTGCAGCCCCGGGTCGCCTCGGCAACGAGCACCATCGCCGCAACCGTCGAGCCCGCCTCGACGAGAAGGTGCGCCGAGGCTACCACCCCAGGCGTGGGTGACGCTACGATAGCAAGGAGGATCGGAGCCCCTCGCCCAAACCACCAGGTCTGCAAGCCTTCAGCCGAGCCATACGACGGGCGCCGTTCCCAACCGGTTCCGAGCCCCGACTACCATCACTAAGTACTCGGGGGAAACGAGGCCAGAACTGTGGCTTGCGGACTACCGGCTGGCCTGCCAGCTAGGTGGAACGGACAATGACAACCTCATCATCCGCAACCTCCCCATGTTCCTCTCCGACGCCGCCCGTGCCTGGCTGGAGCATCTGCCCCCTGCGCAGATCTCCAACTGGGACGACCTGGTCAAAGCCTTCGCTGGAAACTTCCAGGGCACGTACGTGCGCCCTGGGAACTCTTGGGATCTCCGAAGTTGCCGCCAGCAGCTAGGGGAATCCCTGTGAGACTACATCCGGCGGTTTTCGAAGCAGCGCACCGAGCTACCCAACATCACCGACTCGGATGTCATCGGGGCGTTCCTCGCCGGCACCACTTGCCACGACCTGGTGAGCAAACTGGGCCGCAAGACTCCCACCAAGGCGAGCGAGTTGATGGACATCGCCACCAAGTTCGCCTCTGGTCAGGAGGTGGTCGAGGCCATCTTCCGGAAGGACAAGCAGCTTCAGGGACGCCAGTAGGAAGACGTCCCCGAGGCGTCCGGCCAGCGCGGCACGAAGAAGAAGGCCAAGAAGAAGTCGCAAGCAAAGCGCGACGCCGCCGACGCAGATCTTGTCGCTGCCGCCGAGCACAGGAACCCTCGGAAGCCTCCCGGAGGGGCCAACCCGTTCGACAAGATGCTCAAGGAGTCGTGCCCCTATCACCAGGGCCCCGTCAAGCACACCCTTGAGGAATGCGTCATGCTTCGGCGTTACTTCCATAAGCCCGGGCCCCCGGTGGAAGGTGGCAAAGGCCAAGACAACGACAAGAAGGAGGGCGACAAGGCAGAGGAGTTCCCCAAGGTCCACGGCTGCTTCATGATCTACGGTGGGCAAGTGGCGAACGCCTTGGCTCGGCACCGCAAGCAGGAGCACCGGGAGGTCTGCTCGGTAAAGGTGGCGGCGCCAGTCTACCTGGACTGGTCCGACAAGCCCATCACCTTCGACCAAGGCGACCACCCCGACTGTGTGCCGAGCCCAGGAAAGTACCCGCTCATCGTCGACCCCGTCATCGGCAACGTCAAGCTCACCAAGGTCCTCATGGACGGAGGCAGCAGCCTCAACATCATCTACGCCGAGACCCTCGGGCTCTTGGAAATCGATCTGTCCACGATCCGGGCCGGTGCGGCGCCCTTTCACGGGATCATCCCTGGGAAGCGTGTTCAGTCCCTTGGACAACTCGATCTGCCCGTCTGCTTCGGAACTCCCTCCAACTTTTGAAAGGAAACCCTCACGTTCGAGGTGGTCGGGTTCCGAGGAACCTACCATGTGGTGCTGGGGAAACCATGCTACGCCAAGTTCATGGTTGTCCCGAACTACACCTACCTCAAGCTCAAGATGCTGGTCCCCAACGGGGTCATCACCGTCGGATCCACGTACCGACATGCGTACGAATGCGACGTGGAGTGCGTGGAGTACGCTGAGGCCCTCGCCGAGTCCGAGGCCCTCATCGCCGACCTAGAGTGCCTCTCCAAGGAGATGTCTGATGCGAAGCGCCACACCGGCAACTTCAACCCAGCTGAGGCGGTTAAGTCCGTCCCTCTCGACCCCAGCAACGATGCTTGCAAGCAAGTCCGGATCGGCTCCGAGCTCGACCCCAAATAGGAAGCAGTGCTCGTCGACTTACTCCGCGAGAACGCCAAGGTGTTTGCGTGGAGTCCCTCGGACAAGCCCGGCATACCAAGGGATGTCGCCGAGCACTCACTGGATATCCGAGCTGGAGCCCGACCCGTGAAGCAGCCTCTGCGCCGTTTCGACGAAGAAAAGCGCAGAGCCATAGGCGAGGAGATCCACAAGCTGATGGCTACAGTGTTCATCAAAGAGGTATTCCATCCCGAATGGTTAGCTAACCCTGTGCTTGTGAAAAAGAAAGGTGGGAAATGGAGGATGTGCGTAGACTACACTGGTCTAAACAAGGCATGTCCGAAGGTTCCCTACCCTTTGCCTCACATCGATAAAATTGTGGATTCCACTGCTGGATGCGAAACCCTGTCATTCCTCGACGCCTACTCAGGTTATCACCAAATCAATATGAAAGAGTCCGACCAGCTCGTGACTTCTTTCATCACACCTTTTGGCATGTACTGCTATACTACTATGCCATTTGGCTTGAGGAATGCAGGTGCGACATACCAAAGGTGCATGAACCACGTGTTCGGAGAGCACATCGGCCGAACGGTCGAGGCTTACGTCGATGGCATCGTAGTCAAGACGAGGAAAGCCTCCAACCTTCTCTCTGACCTTGAAATGACATTCAAGTGTCTGAGAGCGAAGGGCGTGAAACTCAATCCCGGGAAGTGTGTCTTCGGAGTCCCCCGAGGCATGCTCCTGGGGTTCATCGTCTCCGAGCGGGGCATCGAGGCCAACCCGGAGAAAATCGCAGCCATCACCAACATGGGGCCAATCAAAGACTTGAAAGGAGTACAGAGGGTCATGGGATGCCTTGCGGCTCTGAGCCGCTTCATCTCGTGCCTCGGTGAAAAAGGCCTACCCTTGTACCGCCTCTTAAGGAAGACCGAGCGCTTCACTTGGACCCCCGAGGCCGAGGAAGCCCTCGGAAACTTAAAGGCGCTCCTTTCAAAGGCGCCCATCTTGGTGCCCCCCGCTGCGGGAGAAGCCCTCTTGATCTGCGTAGCCGCAACCACTCAGGTGGTCAGTGCCGCGATCGTAGTCGAGAAATGAGAAGAAGGGCATGCACTGCTCGTCCAGAGGTCGGTCTACTTCATCAGCGAAGTGCTATCCGAGACCAAGATCCGCTACCCACAAATTCAGAAGCTACTGTACGCAGTAATTCTGACGCGGCGAAAGTTGCGACACTACTTCGAGTCTCATCCGATGACTGTGGTGTCATCCTTCCCCCTGGGGGAGATCATACAGTGTCGAGAGGCCTCGGGTAGGATAGCAAAGTGGGCGGTGGAGATCATGGGCGAGACAATATCGTTCGCTCCTCGGAAGGCCATCAAGTCCCAAGTCTTGGCGGACTTCGTGGCTGAATGGGTCGACACCCAGCTACCAACAGCTCCGATCCAACCGGAACTCTGGACCATGACTTCGATGGGTCGCTGATGAAAACAGGAGCAGGTGCGGGCCTGCTCTTCATCTCACCCCTCGGGAAGCACCTCCGCTATGTGCTGCGCCTCCATTTCCCGGTGTCAAATAACGTGGCCGAGTACGAGGCTCTGGTTAACGGGTTGCGCATC
The DNA here is from genome assembly GCF_902167145.1 of Zea mays. Classification (NCBI taxonomy): domain Eukaryota; kingdom Viridiplantae; phylum Streptophyta; class Magnoliopsida; order Poales; family Poaceae; genus Zea; species Zea mays. Next base: position 88,039,516 of record NC_050104.1, on the reverse strand, counting down.
GCCATCGAGCTAGGGGTTCAGCGCCTCGACGCTCGTGGCGACTCGCAGCTTGTCATTGACCAAGTCATGAAGAACTCTCACTGCCGCGACCGGAAGATGGAGGCCTACTGCGACGAGGTTCGGCGCCTGGAAGACAAGTTCTACGGGCTCGAGCTCAACCACGTCGCTCGATGGTACAACGAGACTGCGGATGAGCTGGCTAAAATAGCCTCGGGGCGGACAACAGTTCCCCTGGACGTCTTCTCCAGAGACATACATCAACCCTCCGTCAAGACTGACGACACGCCCGAGCCTAAGGAAGCCTTGGCCCAGCCCGAGGAGGCCTCGGCCCAGCCCGAGGAGGCCTCGGCCCAGCCCGAGGTATCCTCGGCCGCCGAGGGTGAGGCACTGCGTGTCGAGGGAGAGCAGAATGGGGTCACGCCTAATCGAAACTGGTAGACCCTGTACCTGCAATATCTCCACCGAGGAGAGCTACCCCTCGACAAGGCCGAAGCTCGGCGACTGGTGCGGCGCGCCAAGTCGTTCGTCTTACTGGGAGATGAAAAGGAGCTCTACCACCGCAGCCCCTCAGGCATTCTCCAACGGTGCATATCCGTCGCCGAAGGACAGGAGCTATTGCACAGAGATACACTCGGGGGCTTGCGGTCACCATGCAGCACCTCGAGCCCTCGTTGGGAACACCTTCCGACAAGGCTTCTACTGGCCGACCATGGTGGCCGACGCCACTAGGAACATACACCGGCACTCAAGGTGCCATTACAAATGGAACTTCGGTTCCACTCCCGCGGGTATGAACAACCTCTACATCGGAGGGCCTGCGGGACGACAAACTCCGGGTGGCTCGCCGGCGGCCACTGCTGCAGCAGCGACAACGACCTCCGTCTCGGGCGGCAAGACAGCTGCGGCGACGGCCTCAGGGAAAACGCTGCTGCTGAAAGGCCCTCGTTCACGTCCCCTCGCGGGGGACGAGAACCAGCCATTAAAGCCAAAGAGTCGGAGGCCCGGGCCGCAGGTGGCGCCGACGGTCTCGTCGGTGGAGAAACCTTCTCCGGTAGCCACCTACCCACCAACACCGCACCAGCAAGCAGCGGCCGCCCAGAAGCGCACCGGCAGGTCCTCACTCCCGTTCTCGCCACGAGAACGAGAACGGGACCGTCCCAGAACACGAGTACCGCCCTCGCGGCGTACGACGTGTTGTGCGACCCCCTAGTGCAGCCGGCCACAGTCGCCCGGACGGAGGATGGAATGCTGCACCCTGGCCAGGCAGCAGCAGTTCGCCTTCCCCCGCATGGCTGGAGGATGCCTCCTCCATAGAGCTGGAGGATGGCTTCCTCCCCCGGATGCCGGAGGAAGAAGCGGGTCGCCAGCCCACATGGAGGCAGGCCCCGGCTCGCCCCGCCCTCCTCCCCAGCAAGGATGATGAAGATCCTTGAAGCTGAGGGCGGGGCAGAGGCCGCAGCCCGGCTTGCTTCTCCCCACCATCGAACTGGTGGTCACCATCCTGGGTGACCATTGGTGAGGGAATGCAGCTGGGCTGCCTGATAAAAATCCTTGAAGCCAAGCGATGGCTGAAGGGTGCCAACCTCCGTGAGGTTGCGCTCCTCCAACAACAAGACGAAGGCAACGCGGGCGCTCCCCATCCGGGGGCTCGGAAGGTGGAAGGGCGCAATGCATGAGGGGAGTGCGAAGGCATGGCTACCGCCCGGGGGGTCGATCCCTTTTTTAAGGCGGCTCTCCCCACTCGCGTCCTCATGCGTCACGGACAAAGTCTTCACCAACGTGCTCCAGGGTCCTCCCCCTACGACACGGGGGCTGGGTCCCACATGTCATGCAAGCTGACCCGAAACGGAAGAAGCCAAACTGCCGCACACGGAGCGTGTAACCGCCCTGCGGTTACAAGCACTCCTCCATCCTCGCCGAAACCAGCGGTTGAAAGGGCGGACCGCCATGCAGGTGGCGTGCAACCGCACCACGGGGGCGCACCCCTTCGACTTCGTCGCATCCAGCATGGAGGCCCAGACCCACATGTCATGTAACCGACGCGCCGGTTACTACATGCAAGAAACTGCACCGCCACTTGTGCTAATGCCACGCCTTCTCGACTGCAGAACCAGTGCCGCGACTCGAGGTAGGCCTACGCGTGGCCCAACAGTGCCAATCGAGCACATCGATCATGGGTCAGTCAGCCGCGGGAGGAAGCGCGACGGTCGATATGGCCAAAAGTGGGCCGACAGTAATGGCGGCAGCAGGCGAGCGAAAGCAGCAGTCAAATCGTATGCAGGCTCACGTCCCCTTCTGGGCAGCAGGGGAGCCCTCTCCCACGGCGTGAAGACGACGCGCCCGTGTTCCGTTCCTCGAATGACTCGCGCACGCGCAACGGCCGCCCCGCGAACCGCCCGTCCCGTCGCATTAACTCCTCGGTAGGGCAAGCACCACCTTTGGCAGGCGAAGCAGGCGTCGTTTCACCTCCGCCATGATGACCGCGTCAAAAAAGGTGCGCCACACCGTTTAAAATTCATATCCTTTTCTTCTTCCCCTTTCTCTCTCTTGATACAGGGACCGGCAAAGGGGGTATTTCGAAAGGGATCCTTCTCCGCGAAGGAAGTGGGCCCCGAGCCCTCCTACTGATCAGGGGTTCGAAGGCTGGCCCCTCAGAAGGGTTCGACGGCCACCCCAGAGCACTCGGGCTTCAAGCTCATTACTGATCAGGGGTTCGAAGGCTGGCCCCTCGAAAGGGTTCAACAGCCGCCCTAGAGCACCCGGGCTCCGCGCCCACTACTGATCAGGGGTTCGAAGGCTGGCCCCTCAGAAGGGTTCGACAGCCGCCTCAGAGCACGCAGAGCGAAGGATGACTCTGGGTACGTCCGTTACATGGCCGAGGCTCGAGCTACGCTCCCGAGGTACCCTAGGACATTTCCGAGACCAGCAGGAGCGATTTTGTAACGAAATCCCATCAGAGGGAGGCATCGAGCCCTCGGACCCTATCGAACGGGACCGGGTCCGGCAAATCACCTGCAGGTACTTTTGGAGTGCGCCTCTGGGCCACTAGCCGACTCTTATTGAACGGGGCACGAGCGTCCACTCGGATCACCCGTTAGCAACTCACTGGAGACACCATGTTCGGCGCCCTCCGAGGGCAACATGGCGCTTCCCCCCCTTCCTCCTTGCGGAAAGGCGACGAAGGGGAGTATAATAAAAGTCGAGACAGTCCTTGATCGTCCTCTCGCTCCGTGCAGAGGCTCGGGGGCTGCTCTCGCAAACCCGGCTACGGCCAAACCGTTGACAGCGTCAACAAAGCAGCCTGAAAACTCGGAACCTGACCATGCACCCAGGCTACGATCAGATCGCATGAGGGAACAACCAGACCGACCGAGGCATCACGAAAGGCATTAAGACCTCAGAGGAGTCAAACCACTCCTCCGAGGCCTCGGGGGCTACACCCGGCGGGTGCGCTCGCGCGCACCCACCGGAACAAAGTGTAACCGAGAAGGGCCGGTCCCCTCGCAAAAAAGTGCGGCAAAGCCTCCAAGCGAGTACCAACACTCCCTTTGAGGCTCAGTGGCTACTGTCGGGTACCGTAATTAGGGGTACCCCCAACACTCCTAAACACGGCTGGTAACCACCATCAGCGCAAGCTGTAGAGACTGATGGGCACGATTCAGGTCAAGGCTTTGTCTACTCAAGGGACGCGATCTCGCCTCGCCCGAGCCCAGCCTCGGGCGGGAACAGTAGTCCCAGGCGAATTCACGCCTCGCCCGAGGGCCTTCTCAAGCAACGGGCGCGCCCTCGACTCGCCCGAAGCCCAGCTCGGGCAGGCTTCGTTGTGAAGCAACCTTGGCCAACTCGCCTTCACCAACCGACCGTATCGCAGGCGCATTCAATGCGAGGAGCGCCTGACACCTTATCCTGACACACGTGCCTCAGTCGGCAAGGTCGAAGTGACCGCAGTCACTTCGCCCTTCCACTGACCGACCTGACAGGAAAACAACGCCACTCGCCCCTCTCCGACTGTTGTGCCACCCGCGCGCCAGGGTGAGGCTGACAACAGCTAAGTCCAGCCTCAGGCGCAACAGGAAGCTCCGCCTCACCCGACCTTGGGCCTCGGCCTCAGGAGGAGGTCTCCGCCTCGCCCGACCCCAGGGCTCGGCCTCGCCCTCGGCATCGGAAGGTGGTCTCCGCCTTGCCTGACCCCAGGGCTCGGCCTCACCCTCGGCCTCGGAAGGTGGTCTCCGCCTCGCCCGACCCCAGGGCTCGGCCTCGACCTCGACCTCGGGAGGAATCGCGTCCTCGCCCGACCTCGGCCTCAGGAGGAGTCTCCGCCTTGCCCGACCTTGGGCTCGGACCGACCGCGCCACAGGGGATACATCATTACCCTACCCCTAGCTAGCTCAGGCTACGAGGGAACAAGACCGGCGTCCCATCCAGGCTCGCCCCGGTAACAAGTAATGATGGCTCCCCGCGTGCGTCCATGACGACGGCGGTTCTTAGCCCCCTACGGAAGCAAGGAGACGTCAGCAAGGTCCCAGCAGCCCCGACAACTGTGCTTCTATAGGGCTCCAGCGCTCCTCCGACGGCCACAACACCACGTACACAGGGCTCTAGCACCTCTCCGACAGCCACGTTGGCATGTACACAGGGCTCTGGCACCTCTCTGCCGGACACGTTAGCGCATAGCTACACCCCCATTGTACACCTGGACCCTCTCCTTGCATCTATAAAAGGAAGGTCCAGGGCCCTCATGCGGGAGGGTGGTCGCGCGGGAGGACGGGCTGACGAACAGGCTCGCTCTCTCTCCCTCGCGAACGCTTGTAACCCCTACTGCAAGCGCATCCCCCTGGCGCAGGATAACACGAGCCGCGTTCTTCCCCCTTGTGTTCCATCTCGCGCCAACCCATCTGGGCTGGGACACGTAGCGACAATTTTACTTGTCGGTCTAGGGACCCCGGGGTCGAAACGCCGACACTAGTTGTCTTTTTTTTTTACAGTTTTGGCATGCAAAGAAAGCATGGATAGTATATATCTAACAATAATTTAGATCTTGTTTTGGATGCACTATCTGCTAATATATAACTACCAAGCTAATAGCTTGTAACTTATATTAGCAAGCAAACTATTAGCTGTTTTGCTCCAACAAGTGAGATAGTTTGCTAATAAGTAGCTGGAATTAATATTAGTTAGACCATTTAGATCTAAAAATAGATAATTAGTAACAGCTAACTTTTAGATTTATTACTGACTCTATTGAATGCAAAGAGGACCTTAGAACGACTGACGGAGCTTAAAAATGGCTTTACCATCCCTTAGTTAATTCAGAGGAAGAGAGTTAGGAAAAAAACAACTCTTACTGCAGTGACATAGGTAGGGTATGTATGGATAGTAGACTCACGTGGAAACCGAAGCTAGAAACAAAGCTCCCAACTGATTCTAAACAAACGGACAACAACACTGGGGCCGGCGTGAGGAAACAGCGCAGTGCAGCGTTGCCGCCGTACACCAGATGATTTTCGCCTTTTTTTGATTTGGCAAAAAGAAATGAAATAAATGCAATTAAAGCACAACGGCATGCATATTTACAAACATACTATACGCATGCCCCCCATCCTTCTCCCTGGTTTGGTTTGGTTCTATGAAGTTGACATCCCCGACCCAGGGCTGCACCGCACCGCACCCCTTGCTGCGTTGCGTCCTTCTCAGCGGCCCTGTGTTCTGTGCTGGGCACCTCACGGCCCCAGGGAAGGGAAGGGACGGCACGGGACGGGCCCCTCCTCCTCCTCCTCCTCCTCCTCTCTCTCTCTCTCTGCCCTTCTCTCTCCTCCACACTTTTAAATACACCACCAGCCCACGGCTGCCCAGCTCTCTCTGACTCTCTCTCGCGTCGGGCACGCAGTCGCACAAGTAGTGAACTCAAACGGGATCTCCTGCTCTGCCTCCCTCGTCTTCCTCTGCCCGTGCGCGTTTCAGAGCACGTACGGAGAGGGCGAGCAGCAGCTTGCGGCCGGGCACCATCATGGTGAGCTACTACTACCGACTACACATCTTCCTTGGTCGTCTTGCCCGTCGTCGCTGGGCATTTGTCTGCTACCCTACTACCTCCACCACCGTCTCGTTGCTGATCGGTGGAGTACGTTCTCGGCCGGCCGTACCTGGTCGTGTTGGCGGTGATTCGTTGCAGGAGGACGTCGCGCCGGGTGCGGAGCCGTGGGAGGGGTACGTGGACTGGAGGAACCGGCCGGCGACCAGGTCCCGGCACGGCGGCATGGCCGCCGCCTCCTTCGTCCTCGGTAAGCGATCGATCACTGCCTGCCTGCCTGCCTCCATCCATCTGGGTTATTCTTCTTCTGGAAAACTAGAGCTCCGTTGTGTTGGTTGCGGCCGGTGCCCGGCAGGCAGCAGGAGACCTGCTGGATGGGATTGGGGCTGGGGCCGTGGAAAAGGCAGCGCAGCACGAGCGAAGGCCTGCACGACGGACGGATCGAATAGGGCACTGGTGGTGTGGGTGTCCAATCCATGCACGGAGGAGGAGCCTCCTCGTCCCTCGCCTCCTGGTGGCCTGCGCAGCGCAGCGCAGAGCAGAACTGAAAATTAAGCCAAAGGCGCGCGCCTTTGGCTTCCATTCCCTCTGCTTTTTTTTTTAGTTTCTTCTCCGCCCGTGCCCGTGCTCCTCCTTTCCCCCGATCACCTCGCAGCCTTTCCATCCTTCCTCTCCTGCTTTCGTACGTCCGACAGGTGGTGCTCGAGACCCTTTCGCGGTCGCTGGCTGGCTCCCCTCTCTCCCTCCTTTTGCTACCAGTGGCCTTCCATTTCCCCCCTCCTTTCGCTCCCTTTCACATACAGTTCCTGCTCGCTCCCCACCCCTTCGCCTGCAACTTGCCCGGAGAATTCGGCGCCTTTGGCCCCAATTGCGCCCCAGAAAAGCAAACCAACTTGCACGCACTGCATCCGCATGACCCGACCCGTGGGGGGTGCAGCTGGTGCTGGTGGATTCCTCTCCCGCTGCTCGCACGCACGCACCACCGCTCGAACAGAACAGAGCACAGTCGCGTCCTGGGAGCTGAGCTGGTAGCTGCCCTGTGCCCTCGTTCCGAGGATATGGGTTCCTGTCCGCCGATCTGGAAGGCGCCTCTCGCTGCAGACAAGTTCTTCTCAGCGGACGGTTGCATGTGCGACGGGGAAACGAGTGCTGTCGTCGTCACGGATCCTGATGAGAGCGAACTAGTCCGTTTTCTCTCTCCTCTGATCTGATGACGAGCGAGGGCGGTTGGTTGGACTTGTTGGATGGGTGGGGTTGAGGGAGGCCGTCGTGCTGCCCAAAGCCCGCATTAAAAAGCGCGGCACGAATCGCAAGGCACAAAGAGGTCGCGTCGCGGTGTAAACATGGCCGGCCGGCCGGTACGCATCGGGAACGGCACCACAGCCCGCGCACATCATGGGGAGACGTTTACGACCGATTAAAATTTGACGCGAAAAAAAAGCTATGTGCCTTTACAGAGAATATGATTAATTAGGGAGTGGTTTGAACTATTTCCTTTCCCCGCTGATATTTCAAACTGATCAACCGGTCGACGCACATGTACAGTGGTGGAGGTGCTGGAGAACCTGGCGTTCCTGGCGAACGCCAGCAACCTGGTGACCTACCTGATGGGGTTCATGCACTACTCGCCGTCGCAGTCGGCCACGGCGGTCACCAACTTCATGGGCACGGCCTTCCTGCTCGCGCTCCTCGGCGGCTTCCTCTCCGACGCCTTCTTCACCACCTACACCATCTACATCGCCAGCGCCTTCATCGAGCTCATGGTACGTACGCACCGCACTACTACGCGCCAAAAATACCCATCTCTTGTTGTATCACTCATGGTGTCATGCAAGTTCCTCCTATCCTGTATCACGTCATGGGAGTGGGATGGTCGTACGTACCAAAGTAGACAATAATGCGCGCGTACGCGTGCCCCGTTCCTCCTCCTATCCTATATATATCGACAAATTCAGGTGCTATGGTAAGGAATCTCCGAGCGGCCAAGCTGTGCGGCCACGTAAGCGCTTGACTTTTTCTTTCTCCAGCCCGGCCTAGAGAACGTTCCCTAGCAGTTCTTATGACGAATCATTTTCACCACTAATATATAATCTCATCCTCACCAACGTAAGAGGGTGGGATGGATGTTTTAGTTTGCGTGTTATCACCCTTTTCTAGCCTAGCTAGCTAGTTTGCTGCTCATCGAGGTAGTCATGCATCAGGTCAATTGCGATCCATATAGCTGACCACAGCAGCAATATGTATATGCTAGGTGCAAGCTCATCCACATATTTGGGTTAAGGGCTAATAATGGGACAATGATTAATGGTAGCAATTATGTTAGGGCATGTGCAATTCCATTTAATATAGCTGAACAACAGACAATCTCTTCGCGAATAGCCTGTCTTTACACGATTTTCTATATATATATATCCCTTGACTGCATTTATGATCCAAAGGCTTAGAGTTGCATCGTATATTCTCTTAGCTGTCTCTTGTACTTGAAAAACCGTTCTAGAGTCTATATGTTGTACATGCCCTTAGGTCCTATTACCTCCGTCCCAGAAAGAATGTCGTTTGACTTTTCTGAGATCAAGTTTGACTGGCTCAATTTATTTAAAAAATCTCATAATTATCATTTATTTTCATTCTGATTTAGTTTATCATATCATTTACTTTAACTATAAAATAAATTTTTCTTATTTTCAGAAATAATTTGAATAAGAAATATTGGTCAAATTTGGTCTAAAAAAAGTCAAACGATATTCTTTCTGGGACGGAGGTAGTATTTGATTTCTTTAGTCACCCTTCTAAATTTTAGTCTCTAAAATACTTATGTTTGGTTTTAAGAACTAAAACTGATTAGAGAGCATTATATATTACTTAGGACTAGTTTGGAAACACCATTTTTCTATAGGGTTTTTTATTTTCCCAAGGGAAATTAGTTCATTTTTCTTTGGGAAAATAGAAATCTCTTGGAAAAATAGAGTTTCTAAACTAGCTCTTATAAAGACAAAATAAGGTGGTCCAATTCTAGCCTGCGCTGCACTGCTGAGGGGCAGATACTGAAAAAGGTGGAAGTTTAGTCAACTTCAGACACCCCATTCGTGACTAAAGGACTAAATCTTAGGGGACTTCTTTTAGCTGTTTGGTAGTTTAGAGATTGAGATTGACTAAACTTTAGCCACTAGAGAGAGGAACCAAACACATGGCCTTATATATTCGCCCACCACGCTATATAGCTACATAAGATGATGGGTCGATTTGACAGCATACATACCCTGGGTCAAAGGGAAGCTAATCACATCTCCTTCACACATTGTGCTGTCACTGCATCTGCAGCCTACTGGTATGTGTTTAGGGCCGGCCACGCATGCGCTGAACCATCCGACCCGTCACCCGTATCGGCTGGGCCTGGTCTTGTTCTGTTGTTCACGCAGACCTCCCGTCGCTTTTAGAAAATAAATAACCCGGAGGCGCAGCAATATCCATGTGAAACCCGTTTGTTGCGCGCAAAGGCTAGCTTTGTTATTAGGTCCTTCCCTTTTCATCATTTTGTCGCGGCATCCATCAGGACCCGGACAAGCAAAACCGCGGGAACGTTCTGAGGCTTTTTGCCGTCGTCCGTTCCGTACCAGAACCTGATCACCACACACACGCATAGACTATGCTAGAATATTTGTGACTTTGAACAGTGCAGGGCATGACTGATGGTTGCCCCTCCAGTAGATTCCGTCCGTGTACGGGCCCAGCATATCTGCCACGTCGGAAAAAAAACCCGCTGTCCCTGTACCGCAGCACCCGGCCACCCGCCACATAAACCGTCAAATCACTTCAGGCCCTGCTACTGGGCACAACCTGCCAACTGCCACGGGCCCGCGTATATATATCTAGCTTCGTGGGGAACCGGGGATGCTTCGGGCCGGGGCCTTTGATGGGCCGATCAGCCTTTTGCGTACCAAAGTCACCACCGGGTCAAGGTTAGGCTCCTGTTTTTTTTTTTCTCAAGAAAAAGCAATTCCGAGCCATGCAAACGTCTCAACCTCGCCGAGTCGCCGCGCTGCCCTTGATTTCATTTCCCGGAGCCCCGGCCCCACATGGCTGGTCACGCCAAAGACTCAAAAGGGATGACGGGGCGCTAGGGTCGGTCTCCTCCCCTGCTTTGGCACTCGGCTCACGGGTGCAAAGCGACGCCTCGCACAGCCGGCCCCGGCGCAAGCAGGGCCGCCGCCGCCACTTGCTGCATTATTGCCACGCCCGTGTGCCCGCTTTTCTCGCCGTCGCCTGATATTTATCCAATCATTCGACATGATGGACAACCAAACACGTATCTCAGCAGTCAGTCCAAACAAGGGCGTAATCTCGCCAAATGACACGTTGCCAAGTCGCGCAGAAGATTCATTCATCGCGAGGTTAAACTAGGAAGACGATAATGTATCAAGTGTCCTTTTATTTTAGGGAAATAAAAAAGGGAAAAATAAACGGACCAGGACTCACCCCAATTCGTCATCTCATGTTGGCAACTAGTGTCTTGCGCGCGCGCAGCGCGCGTAGTGTTGTGTGTGTGTTTTGTAATTTTGTAATGTTCGGATTTAATCTATAATTTACATGGAATGCAAACAAAAGGTGCATTGTGTTTCTTATATGCATTTAGATGCATGTACAAGCTAGTATTATTTACATGTCACACATAACATTCATAGTTTTATAGCCTCCAGCATAGTTCTTGGTGCAAATAAGATAAACACATGAATTACTAAAGATGACGGATAAGGTTGCAGTTCGTATTTTTTCCTAAATTTTGGTTCTTGATTTGGATCTGGTACCTTCTGGTAGAGCAAGATGTTGTCGGCATCGAACATTCCTACAAAGCAAGTATGAAATAGTTAAGCATCCTGACACTCGTAAAATAGCAAAGCTAAAACAAATTAGTTACTCCTATAAACATTTAAATTATACAATCAGTACATGTTTGGCTCCAAACTAATAATGAGGATGTAGCAATATGCTAAACTTTAGCTATATGGATATAAATAGGTCTAGATAACAGATGGGAATAAACTTTAGATTGTTTCTAAATCCCCATTATCTTACTATCTACCCAAATAATGGGGACTAACAGGAACATTACTCTCCACTTATTAATTAATCCATTAGTTATGGATCTGAACACCACAACCTACTATCCACTCTGCTAGGCAGTAGTTAGCAAATATTAGCTAAATAGTGATAATATGTACTACATCCAATAGATCCTAAGAAAGGTCGGGACAACCAAATAGCAAATAGCCATGCATGGTAATCCACATGCAATCAGCAAATTGGAAAGAATAGCTCATCAACATTATGTGATGGTCATGGCACCAATTGAAAAAAATGTAGGTTAGTAAATGTTGGGTATTTATAGAATCTGACTCCAACAATTTGATTGTTGTGAAAGCTTATATTATGAAATAAAAAAACACTTCTTAGGCCATAAGAATTGAAATCTAGAGCTTGAAGAGGTTGCAGAGTTAGTTATTACTTTAGGTAAGGATTTTTTGCGACATATGCTAGGGTTCGTAAAGCATGAGCACATAAGTTAGCCCTGTACGAAAGTTAGAAAGTGTGGGTGTAAATAAAAGGAATTCATGACATAAGGAATAAATCAAGATCGGCTCTCGGTTACTGTACCTATTCTTGCTCGCCCATCCCTCCCATCAGCTCACTGCATCTCATCTAGGTCGGCCTAGCGCTAGCGAGCCGTGGTGGCTGCTGCTGTGGACCAGGCGCCGTAGTTGCTGGCCTCTGCCGAACCGAGGCGACGGACACGGGAGCACTCCGTGGAATCGTTTCCCAGCCTCATTACATGATGTTTCTAGACAGCAGCGGACAGACTGAGAGAATATATAGGAATGTGTCTTCTCCCTCTCGCTTATGGGGGTGATGCCTTTTAGGCTTCCACGGAGAGGAGGTCGTGGAACTGTGGGTTCCTCATTCCCAGATCCGGCTAACGCGAGCAGAACTGCGGCATTGGGGGCGGGGATGGGATTCCTGGCGAGGAGACAGGGGAGGGGAGGGGATGGCGATACGAGCACAGTTGCGGCGTCGTGGAGAGGGGGAGAGGAGGGGAAGGATTGGGGATCCCGACACCTTTAGATTCGGCCGGAGCAGGCATAGTTGTGGCGTCATGCATGGGGAAAGGACGTAGGGAGGAGGAGAATGGCTCACATCTGTTGGGAGCGTCAAGCTGCTCCATCGTCGTCGTTGTACCCATCGCGGTCGACACCCTCTTCACCATGGATAGTGCCGCCCGGCAGCCGAGAGGAAGATATATCCTCTGGAAGCGTCGCGATTTATCCAGCATGAGGAGGCCGCCTGGCGCCCGGTGCGTGATAACACTCGTGTAGCCGTTGGAATCCGATCCTATGGTCGAAAGCTTAATGGACGACGTGGATAGGCTCAGAAGTCACTTTTTGGAGCTGGTTTCATAATAAGGAAATGTGTGTAGAATATGGGCCCGGCCCATAGATAATGGGCTGCGAACGTCAAATTCTCTCTGACAACTTACCTGCTGTCGTCTGTGCATGTCTAAATTGTTTGTATGTTTCATACATGGCGGCGGTGGCGCGCAGGGGCTGGTGATCCTGACGGTCCAGGCGCGGACGCAGTCGCTGATGCCGCCGCAGTGCGCCAAGCCGGGGGCTCCGTGCGAGCCCGTGTCGGGCGCCAAGAAGGCGATGCTGTTCGCGGGGCTGTACCTCACGGCGCTGGGCGTGGGCGGGATCAAGGGCTCCCTCCCCTCCCACGGCGCGGAGCAGTTCGACGAGCATGCGGCGCGGGGGCGCAAGGGCCGCTCCACCTTCTTCAACTACTTCGTCTTCTGCCTCTCCTGCGGCGCCCTCGTCGCCGTCACCTTCGCCGTATGGGTCGAGGACAACAAGGGCTGGCAGTGGGGGTTCGGCATCTCCACCATCGCCATCCTGCTCTCCATCCCGCTCTTCGTCGCCGGCTCCAGCCGCTACCGGAACAAGGTGCCCACGGGGAGCCCGCTCACCACCATCGCCAAGGTCCTCATCGCCGCCGCGCTCGCGCGCCGCGGCTGCGCGCCGAGCTCCAGCAACGGCGCCGTCATCGACCGCGCGCCCAGCCCCACGGGGAGCACCGACATGAAAGAGTACTGCAAGCCCGGGGACATGGAGGAGATCACGGTCTCCGGCGCCGCGATCGTGGCGTCGTCGCCCGCCGAGCCGTCCCGCGAACTCGCGTTCCTCAACCGCGCGGTGCAGTGCCAGCCGCCGCGGCACGGCCGCCTGGCGTGCACGGTCCAGGAGGTGGAGGACGTCAAGATCGTGCTCATGGTGCTGCCCATCTTCTTGTCCACCATCATGCTCAACTGCTGCCTGGCGCAGCTGTCCACCTTCTCGGTCGAGCAAGCGGCCACCATGGACACGCGCGTGGGCAGCCTCACCGTGCCGCCGGCGTCGCTCCCCGTCTTCCCTGTCACGTTCATCATCATCCTCGCGCCCGTCTACGATCACGTCATCGTCCCGTTCGCGCGCCGCGTCACGGGGACCGAGATGGGCATCACACACCTCCAGCGTATCGGCACCGGGCTGGTGCTGTCCATCGTCGCGATGGCCGTGGCCGCCGTCGTCGAGGTCAAGCGCAAGAACGTGGCGTCCCACAACGGGATGCTGGACTCCACCAAGCCGCTGCCCATCACCTTCTTCTGGATCGCGTTCCAGTACCTGTTCCTGGGTTCCGCGGACCTGTTCACGCTGGCGGGGCTGCTCGAGTTCTTCTTCAGCGAGGCGCCGCCGCGGATGAGATCCCTGGCGACGTCGCTGTCGTGGGCGTCGCTGGCGCTGGGATATTACCTCAGCTCGGTGCTGGTGTCCATCGTCAACAGCGCGACAGGGCGCGGCGACCACCGGCCGTGGCTGCAGGGTGCCAGCCTGAACCACTACCACCTCGAGAGGTTCTACTGGGTCATGTGCGTGCTCAGCACCATCAACTACCTCTTCTTCCTGTTCTTGGCCGTCAGGTACAAGTACAGAAACGCGGGGGTCATCAAAGGCTAATGCCATCTTCATATGGCCAGTCGGCGTTGCCATTAATCCCCGTGGTCTTGAGCAATGCTGGGTGTAACTAACTGTTTATATAGGTGGAAAGCAGAGGGTTGAAGAAAATGTAGGTTAATTTTCTGCAGGATGTGAGGAATGATGGTGGTTTATGAAGCTGTAATGGATTTGGTTGATTGGTTCAACAAGTAAATCAACAAGAGAATCGGATGTCCAAACCAAAAACATAATATTGTTCAAACATTTCTAATTTAATGGATTCATGAATTGGTAAGTCCATAAAAATGTATTTGGTAAAAAGGCAATGTTGAATCATCAAAGAATTAGTCCATAAAAATGTATTTAGTAAAAAGGCAGTGGACATTGAAGCCATTTCTTCCTCTTCGCTAAAAATAAAGTTCAAACTGAATGAAGTTAGATCTATTCACTACTAGGACACAGCCTCTCTAATGAAGACTTTGTTTGTAACACTCGGGGATCCACTTAACCCCGAAATGCTAAATAACACAACGGCAACATCTCGTTTGTAAACATAAGAAACGGGAAAGCTAAATAGACATAATTTAGTGACAGAAGCATACGATAGAAGCGATAACTTCCTATCGGTGAATGATTAACCACAACGATAGAACTCAACATTCACACCAAAGATTAAATTAACACCCTCACAACTAAAATATTTAACTAAATTAACATGTATAAAGAATAAATAAGTTTGCATAGTGCAATGTAGATGTGCAGCTACTTCCCGCTTCCTCAAGACAATCATCAAACGCCTGAAAAGTGTAATGTGAAGGGTGAGATTAAACATCTCAGCAAATGAACTGTTTGACAAGCTAATAAAACCATAGTTCAATTAACAACAATTTAGTACTCAACATGCATAATATAGTAGCTAAACTTCAATTCAACCCGATGGTAAGTCAGAGCTTCATAATACGAATAACCTACTGCAAGTATTCTTCATGAATGCATAAGAGATGTAATGCAACTGCCTTCTGCCTGCATATCCAACAAGGTATGGAGCAGCATCCAAAGATGTTGTATAGGTACGAGTTGGATCATTGGTCACGACAAACTTCAATGCAAATGTAGGGTGCAATGCATATGTCATGCTGCAATTTGCAACAAACTTGTAACTTCAGAGTTGTGGATTAGCACATACAACATGCTCGAACCATAAAAACATTCTAATAATAAGGGATAAATATTCACCACCAAAATTAGTAAATTACAAATACAACTACAAATATTAGTAGAATAATAAGATTATAAGAATTAAGTGAAGGTGGAAGGAATACAAGTCAAACGTAGCAACAACCGCTATAGATCCACTTGCCTTCGCCAATGGAGAAAAGCGTAAGACCGATCCAGAGCACTAACATCTGCATGGAATACGAAACTCAGACAAGCACTCCTATAACACTCATAAGCAATAATTATAGCACTCCTACAATTTAACCCGAAAACCGATGAAATAAGGAACCCAAAACATCAGTTGATGGTTGTCTTCTTTGTATCTTTCAATTAATAATAGCTAAAATAAAAATTAAGCACTCTATTAGCATCTAATTTACATAAGGTACATCTTTTATATTCACACTGTTGGGGCGAAGGCAAAGGCGCCACCCCTCGCTCGAAGTCTTCGCTGATAACCGCTGGTCAGACAGACAGAACAGGCAGGGACACCCTTCGCTTGACCGGCACCAGACGAAGACCGTCGACGAAGTCATCCCACAGTGCGGCCTCGTCCAGTTCAGAGGCCCACGTGCGTTCCGGCCCATTGTAACGGACCCTGCGTGGCCGCCGCCTGTTACGGGCCTAACCTGTAAAGGCACCCCTGTAATTACAGTCTGTAACCCCGCTTTATGGGAATATTCTAGGGATAACCTAGGTAGCTGAGGGCACATGCGTCCTTAGCACAAGGCGCTGGGCGCTCAGGTACCTATAAATACCCCTGTACAGTGCCCGTGAGAGGCCAGATTGACAGAGCTATTGCCTTCTAGCACGTAACCCTGTAGTCACCACTGTTCACCCTTGTTGGCCCCCTTGCGATTGAGAGCAAGTTCCAACATTTGGCGCCCACCGTTCGTGCTACGACAAAATCACCCGCGATGGCACCCAAGAGAGCTAACCCGAAGGCTGACGAGGCTGCGAAGGCAGCACTGCTCGCCGCAAGAAAGGGCAAGGCCCTCGTCCTCACCCAATCCACCCACCAAGAGCCCACTGAAGACAACGTTCCCCGCACCTGCGAAGACGACACCTTCCGCACCTGCGGGCCCGAAGGACAATCGCAGCCGCGCCCAGGCCTCGCCCCACTGGAAGGCGCGGACCTCACCGAGGACGGTGAAGTCCTCGGCGTCTCAGCGGAAGAACAGCTACAGCTGCGCGCCCTGCGCCTCAAGAACCGCAATCTCCAGAGGCAGAAAGAGATACTGGAGGCCAAGCGCCAGCGTGTGTCCGCACTAGCCAAAGTGCGGCAAATGATACGCGACGAGGAGCAGAAGGCCCAAGACCTCGAGCGTGAGATCGCGCTGATGCAGCGCGAAGGCCACCTTGGCCTGCAGCAAGAGCCACCCCTCCAGCAGCGCGCACAGCCGGAAGACACGCGCGAAGGCCACCTCGGCCTGCAGCATGGGCCACCCCTACAACACCGAGCACAGCCGGAAGACCCGCGTTTCCCCCAGCGTGACTACACCTTCCAGCACGGCGCGCCATTCCAAGGGATCAACTACCTCGACGAGCGAAGTCCCCTGGCGCCACACCTGCAAGTGACGCCTTGGCCAGCTAACTTCCGAGCAGGGACCTATCCCAAGTACAACGGCAGCACCGACCCGGCGCAATACATAATGAGCTATCAGGTCGCCGTTGCATCCGCCGGAGGGGACGACGCCACAATGGCGAAGTCTTTCATCATCGCCCTAGAGGGCCCAGCACTCACCTGGTTCACCAGATTGCCTCCGCTGTCCATTGATTCATGGAGAAGTCTTAGGGACAAGTTCCTGCTCAACTTCCAAGGATACCGCCCAGACACTGATGCCTTGGCCGAGCTCTCGCTTTGCAAGCAGCTGGAAAAGGAGACCCTGCGGGAGTATTACCGCAAATTCTTAACACTCAAGTCACAGCTGCCCTCCGTCGATGATCAGATCACTATCCATTACGCCATCAGTGGCCTTCGTGCCGGCGTCCTCTACAGCCACTGTATCAGAGATCCACCCAAGAACCTCCAGGAGCTATATCAGCTCTTTGAAAAATATGTCAAATCCGAAGAGCTCCACCAGCGCAAGGTTGAGTCACAGCGGAAACCCAAAGATGCCCCGCAGTCCAGCCGCACGTGGACGAGGACTCCGCAGCCAGACTCCGGTCGAGACGGCCGCAGTCAGCAGCAAGTGCACAACATCGCCAACCAGCATCCCGCTGCTGACCCCCCTCGTCGCCAGGAATATCCCCCCCCAGGGCCGCGGAAATGGAACTCGCGGCAGGGGCCGAGGGTGCGCGCAGCCGCCGCGCCGATTCTACTGCCTTTTCCACGGCGAAGACTGCGCCCACCAAACCAAAGACTGCCCCGAAACGAAGGCCACCAAAGACAGAATGGCGAGGGCGCAGCCAACCGACAATCCCAGAATTGTCGTGCATAATTACCAGCCACCCCCTCCACCATATATCCACGCTCCCGCCCCGCACCCACCGCACCACGCTTACCAACACCATCAGGAAGTACAAATCTGTAATACCCAAAAATGTATTCAAGGGAGTATATTCGATCTCCTTAGTTTGTGTATCATATGTTCATCATAAAAGAGCATACCTATAATTAAGAGAGAGGAATTAAAACAAATGATACAAAAAAATGGAATATGCATCATGCTGAAGTTTTATTTTGTGTGCATTTTGTGATAACGTAAAAATAAAAGTAAAAGGGAATATATTTGTACCCAAATTGGAATTTAGACTTGGTTTACAATTTAGAATTTGAAATAATAAAGAAAGAGAGGAAAGATGCCATGAAGGAAATACCTACATAAAACATTATACCGTGTTCATCACTAGATTTGAATTTTTACAATTGAAATATGAACGAGTCCAAAACCAAAATTTAAAACTCAAAATTTGAAATCCAAAATGAGAAAAAGGAAATCAGAAAAGAAAAAGGGAAAATACAAAAGAAAAAAAAACTCGCGTTGGGCGCTCCTGGGCCGTTTCACCTCCATTTTGGCCCAATTAGCTTCTATCCCCGCGCAGCCCAATCTCCTATCAGCTACGCCGGCCCCAAATCCCAGCTCGCCAGCCGCTCGACAGATTCACGCATGCATTCCTTCACTCACCGACCGACGGAGCCCACCTGCCATTCACACGACCGGCTGGGAACCCAGCATCCGATTCACGGGCCGTCCTTCCCCACGCGTCTACCGCTCTCCCGTTCACTGTGGATCGTCCCCGATGATCCTATCCTCCGGAAGCTCCGGCGCAGACCTCGCGAATTCAGTTCAACCACCGCCCAGATTTGGCTCATTTGGGTCTACAGGTAGGGCTATCGGCCTCACAACCCTCTCCGTGCGCAGTCGCTTCCATGCCTGGCATCGCTAGTCCGCGGGTTCCCCTGGAGTCCGTGATGCCGCAGTGAACCTCACCGGTATCCTCGTCGGTCGTTGGCTCGTTGCTTGCGCTAGGATAAAATTGCACCGCGCCCTCCTCCTCTTTCTCTCCTGCCACCATGCCGTGCAGCCGCACTGTCGGTCTGCCTCGCCAGGTCGCTAGGATCCCGGCAGCCCTGCCTTGGTGCCCTGACTGACACCACCACCATGCTGCATCAGAGAGATTCGACAATGGGAGAGATTGAGGAGTTGATGTTGGACCATTGATTGCATTGGCGCAAGGGCGGTCAGGCTCCAGAATATCGCTCGCCATCGTGCTGTGGGTGCTGCGAACCGGGTGGTCGCTGGCGTTGTCCTCGCCACGGCTGGCGTCCGGGGGTCCACTGGGAGCTTTGGAGGGTGTCCACGATGTCCTCGTCCGGATTCGGTGACCGGAGAACCTACGATTCGTCGCCGTTGCTAGTGCTCCACCGTGGAGCCGCATCGCCTCGTGGGCAGAGCATTCACCGCTCCGATTTGAGGTAAAACCACCCCCATCCTCTTTGTCTCACTCACCGCTGTGCATTGCACCTTTCGGAGGTAGATTTAGGGGGCTCAGGTCTGGGGAGCGAGAACACCATTCGTCGGGTCTCCGGCGGCGTCTCAACGGTGGTTGTGGGCGGCGCCGCCACTGTGGTGGCCCAAGGTTGGGGGGAAAGCCATGATCCGTTGGATCTGTTGAGAACGGATAGGATTAGACCATAGTATGGTGTTGCGCGTGCCGTTGATCTTGTTGTTTACGGCTGTGATTAGTTCGCGCAGTACCGATTCGATGGGGCCATTTGAACCGTACATCACGAATTGAGCGGCTCAGATCGGATCTCGTGCTCCAACCTGCGGATCGATTGTGGGCCGTGGATCTTAGATCCAATGGCCGTTGGCGCGCACCGGTTCACTTCACCTGAGATCTAATCTGGGCCGATCAGTGGCGATCGGACGGTTAGATCTCTCCGATACCCCTTTGACCACCCATTTGACACATAAGCCCTCGGGAAATTTGGAAAACAACGCGCCGTCCCCTCGGGGTGTTTACTGGGTCTGGGGAATTATCGCACCAAGGCCCCTGGACTTTCTGGTAATGGTGCGCTCGGTCCAGATAATTAGAAAATCAAATATATTCATTAGGAAAATACTTTTTAGTGTAAAAATAAATACCAGGACTTGTTCAATTCATATAAAATTCATATTCAGTCCAAATAAGTTCATTCCAATTTCTATAATTATATAATATTATTGTTTATCACGTAGTAACTCTGTTGTGACATGAATGTCGCATTAAAATTTATATCCTATTTAATCTTGTACAAACACATATAACCTTTATAAATTCATAACTCCTCCGTTTTAACTCCGATTTGATCCGTTCAAGTTGTGTTAGTCTCGTAGCAACGCGTAGATAATTATTATTCAGTTTGTTCTTATGTTTGGTGTGATGTTAATTTTATCTATACCATGTTTGTTTGTATTGTTACGACTAGCGCGAGGATGCGTGTCATCTGAAAAGCAAGTTGGTACCTGGAATCTCAAGTGCCAGGCAAGTTGTGCCCTTGACCACTTTTTACCCAATAATGTTCTTTAATGTCACTCATTCATGCATAGGTTAATTTTGATGGGACCCAATAGGTCACCCTAGATTGTTTGTCTCATTACCTTGTTTACCCCTGAATCACTTGGGTAGTTTGCTATTGCTTTACATGGTTTTGGGATAATCATTTATATCTATGTTCCAATTATTCTTGTTATTCTATTTATGTTCATGTCAAGTTCATTAATGTTAATTGGAACATAGAGCTTAACTTGAGAACCACGTGCCACCACAAGGGTTTATGGACGCCCTTGGCTGATTAATTAGGAAAGCTAGTGGAAGACTACCTTACCCGAAAGGGGCAAGGGCAGTAGGGGAGTTGCATGCAAGGAGGTTCTCGGGTTGATTTAGCTGCGATGGCGGTCGGACGGGGGATTCTTGCAAGTGCTCTTCCCATAAACTGTAGCGGGTTTTCGGAAGCTAGTGGAACTTTGTAAAGGCCTCGTAGTGGATCCCTAGCCATTCACCTCGGTAGTGTCTAAGGGCCTAGCTAACCCTGGCGACATGGGATACACGACTTGTGGGTAAAGGGTACAACCTCTGCAGAGTGTAAAACTGGTATACTAGCCGAGCTCACGGTCATGAGCGGCTCAGGACTCTCTGATGATTAAATTATGAAACCTAAATTCAATTTTGTCATTTGCATATGCATGGGTTTATTATTAATTTTGTTCTATTATTTTATTTAAGGTTTGGTATTTACTTACACTTAGTAACTGCTAATAAAAGTTTGACCAACATTAAAAGCAATGCTCAGCTTTAACCATTCTCTTTGATAAGCCTTACACTCCATGAGCTCCCACCTTTGGTGAGTTCATGTCACATTATTCCCCACAACTTGTTGAGCGATGATCATGTGTGAGCTCACCCTTGCTGTCTCACACCCCCCCCCCACAGGAGAAGAACAGGTGGTTTCAAGTGGAGTCAAGTATCGAGGAGTTTGATCTGATCTAGGTGGCGTTTCTCAGTTGACATTGGCGCCGACGATCCTTAGTTCGTTTTATATTTATAAGTTATTTTGTAAGTCTTCCGCTATGTAATAAATACTCTGATTATTATGACATTTATCTCTATACACTCTGTTATTATATATGTTGTCTTCTTTGGCGCATGTATGAGATGCACCTGGCTTTGTCCCTTAAAGCCGGGTGTGACAGTACCTCCTCCACCCCCACCACCACACCAGCAACATCAAAACATCCCCCATGCCCCAAAGCAGGAAGACTTCGCCGATCAACCATATCGCGGAGTCATTCACATGATAACAGGGGGGTCCAGCGCTGACTTCGACACCAAGCGGCAGAAGCGGGACCACTACCGCAACATCAACCATGTCGCCGTCACTGGCCCAGTCGTGCAGACAAAGTGGTCCCACATACCGCTAACCTTCGACGCACGAGACGTCGACCTGCGCAGCGCCCCCCACATCGACGCTATGGTCATCAATTGCAGCGTGGCAGGCTGGGACTTACACAAAGTCCTAGTCGACAACGGCAGTCAGGCGGACATCATCTTCCTCCACGCCTTCGACCGCATGGGTATAAGCCACAGCCTGCTCAAGCCTTCGGACAACCCGTTGTATGGCTTCGGCGGCAAGGGCACCTTTCCCGTTGGCAAGATAGAGTTGCCCCTCTCCTTCGGTGTAGCACCCAATGCCCGAAGTGAGCAAGTAACCTTCGATATCGTGGACATGGTATATCCATACAACGCCATCATGGGCCGGGGCTCCATCAATAAGTTCAAAGCTGCCATCCACGGACTGTACCTATGTATGAAGATACCAGGTCCGCTAGGCGCTATTACGATCTACGGCAACCAGCAGACGGCGCGCAACATAGAGCGGGACTTCGTGCCTGGTCAGAGGAACGTGCACTGTCTCAAGACCCAGCGCGAGGTACCTGCGCCCGCCAGCCCAACCGATAAACAACACGACAAGGCACAGCTGCAGAGCTAAGACGGGACCAAGACTGTCCCCCTCGATCAGGCCACGCCCAAGCAGACAGTCACTATCAGCGAAGACCTTACCTCACATGAAGAAGAGACGCTTCTCTGCTGCCTGGCCAAGAATAAAGATGTCTTCGCCTGGTCCGCCCTCGACCTGGTCGGAGTCAGCCGATCCATAATTGAGCACAGCTTGGGAATTGACCCTTCGGTGCGACCAAAAAAGCAAAGGCTTCGCAAAATGTCCGACGAAAAGACAGAGGCCGCCAAGGCAGAGGTGCACCGCCTCCTAGAGGCTAAATTCATCGAGCCAGTGGTTTACCCCACGTGGCTCTCCAATGTTGTAATGGTGCAGAAAAAAGCGGGAAATGGCGAATGTGCATAGACTTCACCAGTCTCAATAAGGCCTGCCCTAAGGACAATTTCCCGTTGCCACGGATCGACAAAATAGTCGATAGCGCGGCCGGATGCGAGGTCATGTCACTCCTCGACTGCTTCTCCGGCTATCACCAGATATACATGAAGGAGGAAGACAAGGCTAGCACCAGCTTTATAACACCCTTCGGCACTTATTGCTTCATCAGAATGCCGGAGGCAAGAATGCCGGGTCCACCTTCTCCAGACTCACCAAAACAGTACTCGAAGGGCAGGTTGGCAGAAATATATTCACATATGTGGACGACATCGTCGTCGCCAGCAAGAATAAGGAGGACCATCTCGCCGACCTCGCCGAGACATTCGCGAACATGCGAGATGCACGACTCCGCCTAAACCCGGAAAAGTGCGTCTTCGGTGTTCGCCAGGGCAAGATATTGGGCTACCTGGTATCACACCGCGGCATCGAGGCCAACCCAACCAAGATCCTGGCCATCGTAGACATGTCGCCTCCGCAGTCCGCCAGGGACGTCCAGCGTCTGACAGGCAGATTGGCTGCTCTCAACAGATTCATCTCTAGGTCCGCCGAGCGAAGTCTCCCTTTCCTCAAAACACTCCGCGGTGCAAAAGACTTCGCCTGGGGACCGGAGCAAGCAGCGGCCTTCGCCTCACTAAAACATTACCTGTCGGAGCTGGCCATCCTCACAAGCCCCGACTCCTCGCTCCCCCTATTGCTCTATGTCGCGGCTTCGCCGCACGCGGTCAGCGCGACACTAGTGCAGGAGCAGACAGTTGAGGGTGCGGTCAGACAGTGCCCTGTTTACTATGTCTCCGAGGTACTGACACCGTCCAAGTGCAACATGACAGAGCTGGAGAAGATCGCCTACGCAGTCGTTATGTCTTCGCGCAAACTGCGCCATTACTTTGAAGCATTCAAGGTCCGAGTCACCTCAGACAGGGGACTCGGCGAACTATTTAGAAACCCGGAGGCATCGGTGAGGATTGCCAAGTGGGCAGCCGAACTATCCGGCTACCACATCAGCTTCGAGCCCAGGACAGCCATCAAGTCACAAGTCCTGGCAGACTTCGTCGTCGACTGGACTGGGTCAATAACACAGCCAGACCCGTCCACAGAGAAGGTTTGGACTATCCACTGCGACGGCGCATGGTGCCATGCGGGGGCAGGCGTAGCTGCAGTCGTCACCTCACCAGCCGGAGTCAAACACAGATATGCAGCACGCCTCAGTTTCGCTCTGGAATCCGACAGATGCACAAACAATATAGCAGAGTATGAAGCGGTTATCCTCGGCCTCCGCAAGCTGAGGGCCCTCAGAGTCACCACATGTATCATCAAAACAGACTCCAAGATAGTTGCCGGCCAGGTCGAGAAAGACTATGCAGCAAAAGACCCCGCGCTCATGCAATACCTCGCGGCCATCCGAAGTCTCGAGAGACAGTTCAAGGGATTCACTTTGAAGCATGTGGATAGGGCCAAGAACGAGGAGGCCGACGCATTGGCCAAGGCCGCCGCTAGGGGCGAGTCCTTGCCCTCCGACGTGTTCTTTCACATCATCGGCACGCCAGCCGTCCGGAGCCCCGAAGGGCTCCAAATAACTAATGATAGCGAGGGCCACCGCATAGTCAACCTAATCATGACCGAGGACTGGCGGGCACCAATAACCCTGTTCCTGCAAGGGTACTATCATCCAACCGACGTCAGCGAGGCCAAGCGCCTCAGACATCGAAGCCGGGACTTTGCACTGATCGAAGGCCAACTCTACAAGAAAGGGGTCAGTCAGCCAATGCTTAAGTGCGTCACAGAAACCGAAGGCATGCAGATCCTACGTGAAGTCCACAGTGGCACGTGCGGCTCACACGCTAGGCCAAGGGCCTTGGCCGCCAAAGTGATCCGCCAGGGTTTTTACTGGCCCACAATGATCTGCGCCGCAAACCGGGTCTCAAGGTCCTGCGAAGCCTGCCAGAAATTTTCTCCTCGGTCAGGCAGCCCCTCGCAGTATACAAAGCTGATCGCCCATACATGGCCTCTCTAGCGCTGGGGCCTGGACATCGTCGGGCCCCTGCCCACCGCTCAGGGGAACCTTAAGTTCGCCTTCGTCGCCGTCGAATACTTCACCAAATGGATCGAGACAAGGGCTGTTTCTACAATAACGTCAAAGACTGCCCAGAAATTTTTCTGGCAAAACATTGTTTGCCGCTTCGGAGTGCCGTCCGAACTAACAGTCGACAACGGCAAGCAGTTCGATAACCAAGACTTCAAGGATTTTTGTTTTTCCATCGGCACCAAGCTCACCTTCGCTTCTGTTTATCATCCGCAGTCCAACGGGGTCGTGGAACGCGCCAATGGGAAAATCTTCACAGCTGTCAAGAAGATGCTCCTTGATGAAAAAAAGGGGAAATGGACCGATTTGTTACCTGAGGCAGTCTAGGCACTAAACACGACTGAGTGCAGAGCGACCGGGTTTACTCCCTTCCGCCTTCTATACGGATCGGAGGCCATGACCTCGCAAGAAATAAAACATGGGTCCCCGCGAACAGTTCCGTCAGCCGTCCCCGACGTGGACGAGCCAACTTCAAAGGACCTCATTGACGGAGACCGAGTCTTCGCCCTACAGGCCCTAAACAAATACCAAGCCCAGACCAAAGCATGGCGCGACCACACAGTCATCCCGAGGGAGTTCAGCGAAGGGGACCTCGTACTCGTCCGGACAGCTCGGACGGAGTCTAAGGGCAAGCTGGAGCCCAAGTGGGAGGGCCCCTTCATAGTCAAGACGAAAGCTTCCCCCAGCGCTTACAGGCTCACAACGCCAAACGACGAGGACCTGGAGCACTCCTGGAACATCGACAACCTCCGCAAATTTTTTGTTTGACTCATCAGGGCCGATTCTGCCCTTGTAATTCGCCAAAAACAATTTTGTACCGGCCCGCACTCTTTTCCTCCCGGGGGGTGAGGTTTTTAACGAGGCGGAGCCATGTAATATATGTGTGAAAAATCCCCCGCGATAACATGTGTCGAAAGAAGACCGCGACAACGGTCTTCGGCATTCGACCAATTCGAGGTCACCGCGAGGCTAAGCGCTAGCCACCCTCGCGTGCGACAAATCCGCGCAGAAGTCGCCTAAGGGTGCAGCCGGACTAGCACAACAAGTGCGCAAAAAATCAAAGTCCACCGCGAGGACTATCCGTGCAGAAGTCGCCTAAGGGTGCAGCCGGACTAGCACAACAAGTGCGCAAAAAATCGAAGTCCACCGCGAGGACTATCCGTGCAGAAGTCGCCTAAGGGTGCAGCCGGACTAGCACAACAAGTGCGCAAAAAATCGAAGTCCACCGCGAGGACTATCCGTGCAGAAGTCGCCTAAGGGTGCAGCCGGACTAGCACAACAAGTGCGCAAAAAATCGAAGTCCACCGCGAGGACTATCCGTGCAGAAGTCGCCTAAGGGTGCAGCCGGACTAGCACAACAAGTGCGCAAAAAATCGAAGTCCACCGCGAGGACTATCCGTGCAGAAGTCGCCTAAGGGTGCAGCCGAACTAGCACAACAAGTGCGAAAAGACCGAAGTCTACAGCGAAGACTATCCGCGCAAAAGACGCCTAAGGGCGCAGCCGGATCAAGCACAACAAATACGGAAAGCCGAAGTCTACCGCGAATACTGTCGCACCAGCACAGCATAACAAAACATACCAGACAAAGTACACAACGCCTTCGCAGGCACATGCAAGCGAGGGCACACAACTTCATCATACAAGCCTTTACACATATACAAGCGAGGGCGCCACACTCTACATCGGCTCAACCTTAGGAATAATTCCCATCTCCCTATAATTAAATAACATTATCCTAAGCTCCTCACCCGCAAAAAGACTTCGCAGTTCCCCTTCCCCTGTACTCGCGGCGGCCGGCAAAGACAACAGTTCCTGCCGACCAGCCCTACTCACACGAAGCCGAGCCCCTTCCTCCGTACTAACCCTACGCTTTGCAACCGCCCTTCGTCGTCGGCGCCCGGTGCTAGGACCTGGCACATCTTGCGCGTCCGCGGCGCGTGGCGAAGCCTCCGCCGCAGCCACGTCCAAGGCTGCAAAATAGTCCAAGTCCTCCTCCGACGACTCCTCAGTCCACTCAACCGAGCTCCCAGAGTCAGTAAAACCAAAAAACTTAGATGCAGATCCACCATATTCATTACCACCTTCCGCGGTCGAAGCCGCCAAAAATTCAGTAGTAGCGGTTGCGTGCGCAGGCCCAAAATCTTGAACCTGCGCAGCAACCAAAATTCAGCAACTTATCCAAAATTCCCCAACCCTATACACCCACTACGCCACCTGCGAAGGCCCTGACGCTGCGGGAGCCTCCGCCGTTGGCTCCGCCGCTGCTTCCGCCGTTGTCTCCACCGCCTCCGCCGCGGGATCTTCAGCACTCGGCACAGCAGCTGCGGGGGCATCAGGTGCGCCTTCGGCCACCTTTGGGGGCAGGTCTTCGCCGGCCGCAGCAGATGTGGGGGCATCCGGTGCGCCTTCCGCGGTCTCCGGGGTTGGCTCCAGGGCGACCCCAGGCACGGCCACCGCGGGGGTCGGCTCCGGGTCAGGCAGCGCGCTGTTCAACGCCCCGAAGTCGTCCACCCGCTCGCCACGCGCCGCCTAAGACAAAACACACAAAATTCAGCAAACACACGCACAGCCCACATCCAGCAAACGCCAAACAAACGACAACGTTACCTGAGCCCTCGCAGTCTCGGCCCACTCCCTGACCACCTCACGATCGTGTGGACCCCACATCCGATCATAGAGGGCCCCGGCGGATTCCTTCACTACGGGGTCTTCGACCTTATAGACATCTCGCTCAAAATCTTCATCTGCCTGGTCGAAGACCTCGAAGTGCCGGCACCCTTCGCGGGAGAGTGCGTTCATCGCCCCCTCGCAGGTGACCAGGGAGGCGTACGACATAAACCCCCCACGACAGTGGGGAGTTCCTGCAGCTCCTCCCGCACCCATTCCAGACAGCGAAGCCCGGGCTCTCGGTCCGGCACCTCGAAGTCACCGGTCCGCGCACCCAGCTCACGATATGTATCCATCAGCTGTGTGCGCGTCCGATCGGCCTCCGCACGCATCGCGGCCTCGGCCCCCTTCACGCGGTTCTCCAGGGCGGTGAGCAGCTCCTGCAGATGTTCGGCGCGCTCCCTGGCAAGATTGCCTTCCGCCCGCGCCAGCCTGGCCTCCGCCTGCGCAGCCTGCTACTTGGCGACGGCCTCGTTGGCCTCCCTCCTCTCCTCCGCCAGTTGGCGCCGGAGGTCAGCCTTCTCCCTCTCCAGTGCGGCCACCTTGTCCGTCAGTTTACGACACTTGCTGTCGGAGGCCGATTTTTCACGAACAGCGTCAGCATGTTGCGTCCGAAGTCTCTCGACTTCGGCAGACACTGCTGCCATGAGGGCCCCCGACGCAGTACGGCTGGCGAAGTCAGCAACCTGCAGAGCACACGTAAAGTAGTCGCCCAAAAAAAAAACGTAAGGGAGAGAGTATAGCTCAGCGGACCTGACTCAGCGCCTCCGTCACCTCCTTCAGCCGGCGGGTCGCTGCGCCCGCCTCGTCCCTGACAACCGCGAGGGCCGACACCTCGCCTCCGGCGCCAAGGGCCTCGCCCCTCGCCCTCGGCACTATGGCAGCCGTCGCGATCGCCGCGGCAGGCGCAACTACAGCAAGCTGGCCCTCGTCTGACCCTGCAACGCATCAACGAATTAAAAAAAAACAAGCCAACGACTTACCACCAAGATAGTCGTCCACATTAATGTCGGTGCCGAAGTCGGCAACACGTCTGCCCGACAACGGCAACGCTCGGGCTGCCTTCGCGGCCTCCGCCACTCCGCTGGCCGGCGGCACCACCTTCGTCGATTTGGAGCCTCCGGCGCCCGCCGTTGCCTCCGGCGCCTTGCTAGATGCAGAGGCGCCCGATTTCGCCGCCAGTGGCGGCTTGCCTCCGCCGGAGGCCGCAGCCTTCGCAGCCCCCCGCTGCCTCTTCGGCCTAGCTTCATGCAACCTGACAGCTGCCTGGCGTTTGTGCGCTGCCCCTTGGCGATCCTTGTCCATCACTGCCGACACAACAGCAGCAATATTCCGCCCGTAAGGAAAAACTCTCCACTCACGAGCCATGCGAGATGTAAAACAGTCCTCGCCAGCCGCGCGGGGGATAGGAACATTCCTAGGCCATCAACCCCCGGTAACCCTCAGCATCCGAGCCGAAGACTCCCGGAGCTCGGGCGAAGACATCCTTCCCCCCGGGGCCGCGCACGTCCTCATCAACTCTCTAGCAAAACTATCAGACACCCCAAGTCCTCCCATAGCAGTACCTAATTTTCTCTTTTTGGAGGAAGGGGCGGCCGCCGGCGCAGGGTCGTCTCCAGTCTCCACCATCGGCTTCTTTCCACGACGGTCCGCGTCGTCTTGCCCAGGATAGCCGTCGTACGGCAATTGATTTAATTCGAAAACCCTGTTCAAACGGTCATTTGACCCGCGGATATCAAAGCTGCGCTGGCCTTCCGTCCTCGGCACGTAACGTCCCATGAGCCGCACCGCCCCATCCTCCGCATCACGCACAAAGGCGGCCGGGTCGCGGTTTCGCAGATTCAGTGCGAAGGCAGGACTCCACACCTCCCTTCCACCGTGAAAAGGCATCTGGCGAGGGCACACTTCGCCCAACGCCCAGCCATGCGCCAAGGGCCACACCCCGTACGCCACGAACTCTTCAACTAAATCGCGCCCACTGCTCTGGCCGGCGGCGCACCGAAGGGCCCCTTCGTCCACATCCTCCTCTTCCACTTCAAAGGCCGGGTACGCTGAGTAAAAATGAGAGCACATCTCGGACACGGGAAGTCCCTCATGGCCTTCGACGGTACCCTCAGCAACGTAAAACCAAAATTCATTCCAGTTGCCCCACTTGTTGCGGGCACATGGAACCAACTCCACCACTTGCATTGTGGTCTTGCCGGTCTTCGGCGTGAATGTGCATGACCCAAACTGAGCAACTTCGTCCCCAATCATCCTCTTCTGCCAGTGCAAGCAATAATACTTCGCAAAAACTTCAACAGATGGCTGTCCGCCGTACGAAGTCGTCGCCCAGACATACTTCGACAGCGCCACCACGGCATTCGGTGTCAGCTGATGTATTTGAACGTTGAATCTACGCAGGACTTCGCCAACAAACCGGTGCGCAGGCAAGCGGAGACCGGCGGCGAAGAACGCCTCGAAAACGACCAACTCACCCTCCGGCTCGGGGACTTCCTCCGTCCCCGGAGCACGAGCAACTCCGCCGCCAAAGTAGCCCAACCGCTGCATATCTTGAACGCGGGCTGACGTCATCCGCGACACGCCAAAATCAACAGAATCGCCGGCGCGCAACTCCTCCGCCATCAAACTACTCAACGTCTCCTCAGACGAGGCGGCGGCCGGCGGCGAGGAATCGGCCGGCGGCGTAGCGGCAGCGGAAGAAGAAGAGGACGGCATCGCTACGTACCGTCGGCGGCGGCGGGCGGTCTGCTTCACTCGAGCCAGATCTCCGGCGAACAAGAGCACGGCGGGAAGACGAGCAGCAAGACGGTGGGCGGCTAGGGTTTTCACGGAGCGCGAAAGGCGAAGTTCAAAAAGCGCCGACCCCCGCCCCCTTTTATAGGCAGGGCGCGGCTCTTCGGGAAACCCGCAATCTGACAGGGCGCGGCGCTTCGGGGAACCCGCAATCCAACAGTACGCCGTCCATCAACGGTCACATCAAAAACCCCCGCGGAACCACTTCGAGCGAGGGCAGCGTCTCCGCCATCTAGCGACGTCTTCGGCACCAGGTGACTTTGTCGAACTGGTCCCTCGGAGGGCAAATGTTGGGGCGAAGGCAAAGGCGCCACCCCTTGCTCGAAGTCTTCGCTGATAACCGCTGGTCAGACAGACAGAACAGGCAGGGACACCCTTCGCTTGACCGGCACCAGACGAAGACCGTCGACGAAGTCATCCCACAGTGCGACATCGTCCAGTTCAGAGGCCCACGTGCGTTCCGGCCCATTGTAACGGGCCCTGCGTGGCCGCCGCCTGTTACGGGCCTAACCTGTAAAGGCACCCCTGTAATTACAGTCTGTAACCCCGCTTTATGGGAATATTCTAGGGATAACCTAGGTAGCTGAGGGCACATGCGTCCTTAGCACAAGGCGCTGGGCGCTCAGGTACCTATAAATACCCCTGTACAGTGCCCGTGAGAGGCCAGATTGACAGAGCTATTGCCTTCTAGCACGTAACCCTGTAGTCACCACTGTTCACCCTTGTTGGCCCCCTTGCGATTGAGAGCAAGTTCCAACACACACAAAGTCCAGATTTCACCATCTTATATGGTATTCCTCGATACAAATGTGATAGACTTCCATGACAACAACTTTTCTGCTTTAGAAAATCCATAACACCCAAACAACTTATCCAAATTGGGTGAGTAAACACTATGTGGAAAGCTTAATTAACCTAATACAAGACATTCCATAGAAGTCGAGCTTGATTCTACACCTAACATATTCTAAAGTGCATCCCAAAACTGTGACGCAAAACTGAAACAGATTCAAACTGAACACAATTATCTAAATTCATAACCTCATAACTTTCCTCGTACTCGACAAACAATTGCAACCAACCATTCAATTGAAAGATCACAAAATTCTCTACAAGTTTATATCTTATGGTTTCCCTTAAGATTGCCTCTAGATCTCTCAAAATAACTCTGATCTGCAACTGCACCAAAACTAAATTTTCTACTGAAACTGCTGCAATGAAAAAAGTCGATAGCTACATTCAGATACCTATAACTTATTGGAAAGGTTCTACAATACTCTAAAACTTTTGTATTCACAGGATAATTGAATTTTGAGGTGTACTGCTTCTTAAACTGGTACAATCTAATTGCATATTTCTGTCGTAGACAGTAATCTAGTGGACTTCAAAAATTCATATCTCAGAACCTACTGCACCAAAATTGACGTTTAAGCATTCTATGGAGAGATAAAAACACGCCTTACAAATTACTCCATAGTGGTTAGAACAAACTAGGTCTTAAACTAACTCAAAATGTGCCGAAACTGCTACTACCCCAACTGAACAGACCAAACTGAATCGATTCTTGCCAGTTCCTAACGATTGCATATAATGCAACGAAACAGCAGGGCGATAAGGCAAGGATTAACTCGCGCATTACATAAGGGAAACAAAATTTCTATTCCTTTTCTCCTCCCCATTCGTCGTTCATCCTTCCTGCAACACCATGTCCGGCACCAACACAATGGAAAAGCAAATAGGGATATATTGAGATGGGGAAGGACTAGCTCCCCATAGAGACAGGAAGTGGCGATCTAGAGAGGAGCACTACAGTAAACTAACAAAAATCCGACGGTCAATTTATCTCCGACGGCTGTCTACGATGCCGTCGGACATAGAGTTATGTCCGACGGCCACCAAGAACTCTCGGAAATACCGACTTACCTCCGACGGCTACCCTGACAGCCGTCGGACATAATCTTATGTCCGACGGCCTCGTACGTAGCCGTCGGACATAAGCTTATGTCCGACGGCATCGTACGTAGCCGTCGGAGGTAAGGTTTTTTAACACGGCAAGCCCGGCGCGCGGTTCATTTTTCATGCGCGCTCGCTCTCTCCTCTCTTCTCTCTGCCCGTCGCCGCCGCCGCCGTGCTGTCACCGCCCGTCGCCGCCGCCGCCCCGCCCACCCGCCGTCGACACCCGCCGCCCGCCCCGTCACCGCCCGTCACCGCCCGGCGCCGCCGCCGCCCCGCTCGCCCGCCGTCGACACCCGCCGCCCGCCCCCCGTCGACACCCGCTGCCGGCCGCCACTGCCCTGCCCACTGCTAAGTAAGTATTTTTATTTTTATTTTGTAGTTTCTACTGTTGTTATTAAATTATTAGTATGTTAAATAATATTTATCTTATTATATCCGAGGGCCTAAATTTGATTATATGGCGAAATTTGGTTATGTAATTAATTAAGTTTGTTTTCGTTTACTTAGTGTTGCTTAGATAATTTAAATTTTTAATTTCCGAGGGTAATTATTATGCCCTCGGAATTAAGGTCAGTTTATATGATTTGTCACCCGTAATAATGTTATGTAGTGGTGTCTATATAATTTAAACTTTTAATTTTCGAGGGTAATTATTAGCCCTCGGAAATAAGGTTGTTTTATTTGATTTAGGGTCCCGTGAAATGATTTTTTGTAGTGCTATTGTATTAGTTTGGTTAATTAGTGGCTATTGTATTAGTGTGGTTAATTAGTAATCATAACTAATTAAGTTAACGTCTCATATCTAGTATGGTTAACGATGATTCTAGTTATTCATAGTGTATCGTAGTGTCAACAAACGAAACTTAGGCGTCACCCGTTTCGGTCCAACACACCTTACATGCGACGCATGTGAGGTATGTTGGGCCGGAATTGTCCCTTTATTGGACAGCCTCGGGGTGACCGACAGAGTCCGTGTTTATGACAAAAGCATGTGCTCCTGCTTAGTTTCGGCAGCATAACATCTCTGTTCTCCAATTGCACCATTTTTAGGCGTGCGATTGGAGAACAACGGGGTTATGCTGCCGAAATTTCGCACGACCATATGTCTTGTCATAAACACGGCCTCGTCGGTCACTCCTGGGTGGGTTTAGGACCTATCCTTTCCTACAGATGTAGGGGCGTGATTTCTTCGTAAAAACGGATGGCACGTGCATTACTTATCTAATTAAGTTAACGTCTCGTATCTAGTATGGAGGAGAATCGTCGATGGATGTATGAAGGTTGGAAGAAAAGAGGTGCTCTATCAAGTGAGTGGGTGGCCAAGACTGATGCTTTTCTCGACCATGCTTTTGCTCGGTCAGAGACTGGAACCGATGTTAGGTGCCCTTGTAGCAAGTGTCGGAACATTAATTTCCTTGACAGGAGGACTATGTCGATACATATTTGCAAGAACGGTTATATGCCAGGCTATGAGGTGTGGGTGCACCACGGTGAGGACCCACCTCCTCGTATTGTATCGGAAGTTCAGTCACATGAAGAGGAGGACTACGATAGGATGGAAGAGATGCTTGACGATGTACGCCATGAGTTTCTAACCGTCGATTCGGAGAACCCCGGTCAACCCACCGAGTTTGAGGATCCAGCTACACCTGAGGTTCAGAAGTTCTTCGAGCTCCTTAAAGCTGCCGAAGAGCCGTTGCATGAACACACTAAAGTGACTGTCCTTGTATTTGTGACTCGACTTATGGCTATTAAGTCTAAGTTTGCATTCTCAAACAACTGTTACAAGGAACTTTTGAACTTGATCAGTGATGTACTTCCGGAGAATCACAAGATGCCAAAGGACATGTATCAGTCTAAAAAGCTGTTATCTGGCCTTGGTATGGACTACGAAAAAATCGATGTCTGTGAAAATCGATGCCTTGTGACTTTGCCTACTGGCGAGTCTGTCCCCGCCACCACTTGGGAGCATTATCGCTATGGTGTCTGTAGAACGTTTGGCAACACACAGGCACTAGTTTGGGATGCATTCTGGGTATGACTTGTTTATACTATTTTAGTTATTCCATATATGTTTGCTTTTATGATAACACTATGGTTTTTGCAGAAACGGTACAAGTTGCCGGACGATGGATCATATGATATGAACGCTCGTTACGTGTTTGAGTTTAACGCGAACGATGTCGTTGCAGATGCAATGTACTATGCACGAATTCAGGCTATAAAGGCATGGTACAGAGCAAATGCTGATGATCGACCGATGCCAAATACAAAGGCCGAGTGGTCATCAATTTACTTGACGGAGGAGCAATACCTAGAGGTAAACAGGTTGTTGCCTCTCATATCGCACAAAGCCATGTATTTGCTTGCTTTATTTAAAAAATTTCATGTAGGTGTCCGTGCCGTGGATGGCCACCCGATCAGACGGTTATCGGGCATTGTGCAGATGGTGGGCTTCCCCTGACTTTCGTGCCATTTCCGAAAGGAACAGGGGAAACCGTGGGACTGAGTCGTTCCACAACTACGGCGGTGATGGTCATGTGCGCTTGGCTAAGCGAATGGTAAGTCACAGTTTGTCGTAACTTTGAATCACATAGAAATGTGTCATTATAACTTTTATGTACAGGAAGTCAAATCCGGCCGTACGCCCACGGATGTGGAGGTGTATATGCAAGGGCATAGGGGTTCTGATCCTCAGAACCCTGATGTGTTATGCACTCAGACGGCCACCGACCGTCTAGTGAGTTTTTGATACTCTATTATGTGTGTTGATATTGTTTGCAAGGGCATAGGGGTTATGCACTTATATTTGATATTGTTTGCCTACAGGCTTCGTATGGGCAGGAGATGGTTCAACGCCATGGGGAGGAGTACGATTGGAGGAGCCAGCCAATCGACCCTCAGGCAGCCTATGCTAGCGCAGGAGGACAAGCCCATGGACGGTGAGATTATTTGATTTGGTTTTCAAAATTGTCATCATATGCTTGCGATTCAACTGAGCCATGAGTTACTATACTAAGTGCATGGTTCACTCTTGTAGGTTGGGTATTTTTGATTCTACGATTGATTCCAGAGAGCTGAGACGCCGTGGACGACAATCCACATCGTCGTCTTCACAGTCGTCCCGTTCACGATCAGCAGCCCATGAGATAGAGCTTGCAGTGTTGCGTCAACAGGCAGAGTACCATCAATCAGTCTTGAGGGAACAATTGGAGTACCAGAGGCAACAATCTGAATACCAGAGACAACAAGCCGAGTACCAGAAGAAGAGGGACGAGTATTATGCAAGCCTCCAGGCCCAAAATCAAGCTCTTCTCTCGGTAAGTTGAAGTAACATTTTGTAGCTTATTTTGCAAAACACTTGATGTGTATCTTGTTTGTTCAACAATGACTTGTATATAATTTGTAGCAACTAGCCCAACAAGCGGGCGTCCCGATGCCGACATATGGGATGCCGCCTCCGGACTTTGCACTGCCAATGCCAATGTTGGCGCCTCCACCTCCGCCTCCGCCTCCGTCACAATTCCCTATGGTATGTACACATATGCGTGTGTGACATGTTCATAACTGTCTTATGTGTTTAAATGAACAACTGAGTGGTTACTATTTCATGTGCTTGTGTTATAGGGATTTCAGACACCACCCGCTTCAGTTGCCGCACCTGGAGATGGGTCTGGTCAGGACGACACAACAAATTCGTGGGTGAACACCATTTTCAACACGCAGAGTCCAGCCGGAGGAGGTGGCTACTCGAACCATCCAGACGATGGATATGATTGATGTGTCGTGATGTTTTTTTATGAAACACTTTGCAACACTTGTTTGTGAGACACAATTTCAGTTTGCAACAACCGTCGAACCTATATGTTGATGTTAAATTTGTGAATGTTAATATTTATGTGAGAATATTTGTGATTGTGAATACTTATTAGAATGTGTATATTTATGATTGTGAATGTGAATTTGTATATGTGCATGAATCTGTTTTTGTTTTGTAAATGTCAGATTTTTTAAAAAACAGAATTTTGTGTAAATTCTGTAATTTGTTATGTCCGACGGCCAAATGGTAGCCGTCGGACATAACAACGAGTTATGTCCGACGGTAGTTAATGCCGTCGGACATAAGAGATGCTTATGTCCGACGGCTACCATTAGGCCGTCGGACATAAGAGATGCTTATGTCCGACGGCCTAGTGGGAGCCGTCGGAATTAATTCTGTGGGGCCCACGTCCCGACCGTTAAAACGGTTGGGATTTGTTATCTCCGACGGGCATAGGCAGCCGTCGGAGATAACTTATGTCCGACGGCAGCCGTCGGACATAGCACTATTTCCGACGAGTTATCTCCGACGGCTTTAAGCCGTCGGAGATAAGGCGTTACCGTCGGAAATAATCTATTTCCGACGGTTTATTCCTTACGTCCGACGGCTTTGGCCGTCGGACGTTTCTGCGTTTACTGTAGTGGAGAGGGGAGAGCGCAACAAAACTAGGATGGAAAAGAGCTGTAGGTCTAGGAGAAAAGGGCACAACTAATATGTAAGCACGTATTAGGTGTAAGTACGCATACAGATATTTTAATCCGTTAGATCTAAATTCAACAATATGTTATATTTACCACCTAAACTCTTTCACCATCACCTGGTATAATTTTATAAAAAAATCCTAACAAATTATAATTATATTTACCGTTGGATATAGATCTAACGGACTAAAAAGTCTGCTTACACGCTTGCACCTAGTACCTGCTAGCATATTAGTCGTTGACAAGAGATAATGAGAGGATCAATATGTTTGTCTCCCCATACGTAACCTACAAGGAGCAACCAACGACCAAAAAAATAAACAACTCATCTGATCTTTGAATCCAACACATTAGTAGACAAATAGATTCGTTTAGTTGAGATCTACGCATCGACGGTCTCCTATCGCTCATCCGAGTAACAGTCCAAAATGTCAAATTTAGTGCAGTTTTCTGTTTTTGTTCCAACGGCTATAATATCTCTTGGGGCTATAAATAGACCCTCCCTCACCTCAATCTGTACACAAGTGATACCCCAAGGCA
Source organism: Zea mays (assembly GCF_902167145.1). Lineage (NCBI taxonomy): Eukaryota > Viridiplantae > Streptophyta > Magnoliopsida > Poales > Poaceae > Zea > Zea mays. Next base: position 88,002,307 of record NC_050104.1, on the reverse strand, counting down.
ACAAAAAACTGTAGAATCATTCTCTATCCCTCTCTATTATATTCTATGATATATTTAGTGCTTGGCGTGTGTTGCAGCCAAAAGAAAGAGAAGTGTTGTTGTGTGCAAGATCTAGAAAATGTAATTGTTGGGGCCTTCCTCTTCCGAAGGTCCTCAAAAACACGACTAACCATTTGTTTCTAGCATAATATTAAATAATATAGGAGTTTATCATAAGTAAAGGTCGTGATGGGAGTCTTTTTCTCTACTGAATGTCCTTAAGACGAAGATACAGCTGGAAAATGACAACGATGAATAACGAAGCCATAGCCGAAGAGCAACCGCTTCGGCTTAAAGTGACGACCAAGATCAAGTATGATGCTGAGCCGAAGAGGAAAAAACTAGCTGGTCCCTAATGATTTATGTTACAATTATGAGCACATGTTAATGTCATACATGTATTTTTACCTAGGCTGCATCCTATGCATATAAATAGGTGAACAATACCCCCGTACTGTTCATGCTGAATTATACTTGCTCTCGCGTCAAGACCTTCAAACAAGCCGAAGGTATTCATGTAATATAAATTATGTTAGTGTTCATGTGTATATCATAAAACGAACATATAAATGAATAAATGAATTACATATATTATCCCTATTAATTCCTGTCTTCACAAACCATGAAGGCATGTCCTTCACGACCTTCGTCCGAAGATCATTATATTCGAAAGGAGATAATACTTCGAAGGACGAAGGTCCTTAATCTTTAACAATTGTGTTGCCTTGATTTTTAATCACAACATTTAGGAACAAGTGACCAACATTGGTGCCCACCTCCGGTGAACTCAAACGACCACCTTCGATAACAGCTTGAGCAACCACCATCGTCATGCCGCCGAAGAAAGCAATAGTGCCAGGGGCTGCCCTTGCACTGCTGGAAATAAGCCAAGAAATGCTCCCTCTGAGAGAATCCCGAAACCAGAAAAGGAAGGCCATCAACCAACACCGCAAGAAGAGGAGCTAGACCAAGAGATTAGAGACCTATAGGCCATCCAACAACAAGTGGAGAGAAAGAGAGAGAAAATGCTTCGGCTAGCTGAACTTTAGAAGAAGATTGATGAAGCTGACGAAGAAATGTGCCATATCACGCAAGACGAGCAAGGGCGAAGGCCACAACAGAGAGAGCTTCGTCAAGAAAGCCCAAGCTACGATGATATATGGTATGATGATTTCCATCATGATAACTTTGTTTTTGATGATGCTTCTCCTCTATCAGTAGAGTTGTAGGCTACCCCATGGCCACCATCCTACAAACCACCACAACTCCCCATGTATGATGGGCATTTCGACCCGAAGCAGTTACTCATAAGCTATGAGGCGACCATATCATCATATGATGGCAACACTAATGAAAGTCGCCTAGAGGGGGGGGGGGGGTGAATAGGGCGAATCTGACATTTACAAACTTAAGCACAACTACAAGCCGTGTTAGCGTTAGAATTATGAACGAGTCCGAGAGAGAGGGCGAAAAACAAATCGTGAGCAAATAAAGAGTATGACACGATGATTTATTTTACCGAGGTTCGGTTCTTGCAAACCTACTCCCCGTTGAGGTGGTCACAAAGACCGGGTCTCTTTCAACCCTTTCCCTCTCTCAAACGGTCACTTAGATCGAGTGAGCTTCTCTTCTCAATCAAACGGGACACTAAGTCCCCGCAAGGACCACCACACAATTGGTGTCTCTTGCCTCGGTTACAATTGAGTTGATCACAAGAAAGAATGAGAAAAAGAAGCAATCCAAGCGCAAGAGCTCAAATGAACACAAGTCACTCTCTCACTAGTCACTATTTGATTGGGGATGATCTATGGACTTGGGAGAGGATTTGATCTCTTTGGTGTGTCTTGTATTGAATGCTATAGCTCTTGTAAGGTGTAGGAAGTCTGAAAACTTGGATGCAATGAATGGTGGGTGGTTGGGGGTATTTATAGCCCCAACCACCAAACTAGCCGTTTGGTGAAGGCTGTCGCATGGCGCACCGGACAGTCCGGTGCGCCACCGGACACTGTCCGGTGCACCTGCCACGTCACCAAGCCGTTGGATTCTGACCGTTGGAGCTTCTGTCTTCTGGCCCACCGGATAGTTCGGTGGTGCACCGGACAGGCACTGTTCAGTGTCCGGTGCGCCATCTGCCTCTTCTCTGACTCTGGCGCGCACTGTAGCGCATTTAATGCCTTCTGCAGACGACCGTTGGCGCGAAGTAGTCGTTGCTTTGTTGGCACACCGGACAGTTTGGTGCGTCACCGGACACTGTCCGGTGCGTCACCGGACAGTTCGGTGAATTATAGCGGAGCGACCTCCAGAATTCCCGAAGGTGAGCAGTTCGGAGTTGGAGTCCCTGGTGCACCGGACATTGTCCGGTGGCACACCGGACAGTCCGGTGCGCCAGACCAGGGCACACTTCGGCTGACTTTAGCTCTCTATATTTGAATCCTTTTTCGGTCTTTATATTGGTTTGTTGTGAACCTTTGGCACCTGTAGAACTCATAATCTAGAGCAAACTAGTTAGTACAATTATTTGTGTTGGGCAATTCAACCACCAAAATCAATTAGGAAAAGGTGTAGGCCTATTTCCCTTTCAATCTCCCCCTTTTTGGTGATTGATGCCAACACAAACCAAAGCAAATATAGAAGTGCATAATTGAACTAGTTTGCATAATGTAAGTGCAAAGGATACTAAGAATTGAACCAATAAATTCTCATAGGATGCGCATGGATTGATTTCTTTATTTTTAACATTTTGGACCACACTTGCACCACATATTTTGTTTTTGCAAATTATTTTCAAAGTCCTTTTGCAAATAGTCAAAGGTAAATGAATAAGATTTTGAGAAGCATTTTTGAGATTTGGAAATTTTCTCCCCCTGTTTCAAATGCTTTTCCTTTGACTAAACAAAACTCCCCCTCAATCAAATCCTCCTCTTAGTATTCAAGAGGGTTTTAGATATTAGTTTTGAAAGGGTTGAACCAATATGAAATTCTATCAAAAATAAGATATCGATTGAAAAATCACCAATTGAAAAATCTTTTCTTAACTCAAATTTTTGAAAATTGGTGGTGGTGCGGTCCGTTTGCTTTGGGCTAATACTTTCTCCCCCTTTGGTATGAATCGCCAAAAACGGATGTTTGAGTTAAATATAAGCCCTTCTATAACTACTTTCTCCCCCTTTGGCAAACAAAATATGAGTGAAGATTATACCAAAGACGGAGAGCGGCGCGGAGCGACAGCGAAGGGTGAGTAATTCAATGGAGTGGAGTGGAAGCCTTTGTCTTCGCCGAAGACTCCAATTCCCTTTCAATCTATGACTTGGTTTAAAATACACTTGAAAACACATTAGTCATAGCATATAAAAGAGATATGATCAAAGGTATATTAATGAGCTATGTGTGCAAAATATTAAAAGAAATTCTGAGAATCAAGAATATTTAGCTCATGCCTAAGTTTGTTAAATGTTTGTTCATCTAGTGGCTTGGTAAAGATATCGACTAATTGTTCTTTGGTGTTAATATATGCAATATCGATATCCCCCTTATGTTGGTGATCCCTTAAGAAGTGATACCGAATGGCTATGTGTTTAGTGCGGCTATGCTCAACGGGATTATCCGCCATGCGGATTGCACTCTCATTATCACATAGAAGAGGAACTTTGGTTAATTTGTAACCATAGTCCCTGAGGGTTTGCCTCATCCAAAGCAATTGCGCGCAACAATGGCCTGCGGCAATATACTCGGCTTCGGCGGTAGAAAGAGCTACGGAATTTTGCTTCTTTGAAGCCCAAGACACCAGAGACCTTCCCAAGAACTGGCAAGTCCCCGATGTGCTCTTTCTATTAATTTTACACCCTGCCCAATCGGCATCCGAATAACCAATTAAATCAAATGTGGATCCCCTGGGGTACCAAAGGCCAAACTTAGGAGTATAAACTAAATATCTCAAGATTCGTTTTACGGCCCTAAGGTGAGCTTCCTTAGAATCGGCTTGGAATCTTGCACACATGCATACGGAAAGCATAATGCCCGGTCGAGATGCACATAAATAGAGTAAAGAACCTATCATCGACCGGTATACCTTTTGATCTATGGATTTACCTCCCGTGTCGAGGTCGAGATGCCCATTGGTTCCCATGGGTGTCTTGATGGGCTTGGCATCCTTCATCCCAAACTTGTTGAGAATATCTTGAATGTACTTTGTTTGGCTAATGAAGGTGCCCTCTTGGAGTTGCTTCACTTGAAATCCTAATAAGTACTTCAACTCCCCCATCATAGACATCTCGAACTTTTGAGTCATGATCCTACTAAATTCCTCACATGTAGATTCGTTAGTAGACCCAAATATAATATCATCAACATAAATTTGGCATACAAACAAATCATTTGCAAGTGTTTTAGTAAATAAAGTAGGATCGGCTTTTCCGACTTTGAAGCCATTAGTGATAAGAAAATCTCTTAGGCATTCATACCATGCTCTTGGGGCTTGCTTGAGCCCATAAAGCGCCTTAGAGAGTTTGTAAACATAGTTAGGGTACTCACTATCTTCAAAGCCGGGAGGTTGCTCAACATAGACCTCCTCCTTGATTGGTCCATTGAGGAAGGCACTCTTCACGTCCATTTGATAAAGCTTGAAGCCATGGTAAGTAGCATAGGCAAGTAATATGCGAATTGACTCAAGCCTAGCTACGGGTGCATAGGTTTCACCGAAATCCAAACCTTCAACTTGTGAATATCCCTTGGCCACAAGTCGGGCTTTGTTCCTTGTCACCACACCATGCTCATCTTGCTTGTTGCGGAAAACCCACTTGGTTCCTACAACATTTTGGTTAGGACGTGGAACTAAATGCCATACCTCATTCCTAGTGAAGTTGTTGAGCTCCTCTTGCATCGCCATCACCCAATCTTAATCTTGAAGTGCTTCCTCCACCCTATGTGGCTCAATAGAGGAAACAAAAGAGTAATGTTCACAAAAATGAGCAACATGAGATCGAGTAGTTACCCCCTTATGAATGTCGCCGAGGATGGTCTTCACGGGGTGATCTCGTTGGATTGCTTGGTGGACTCTTGGGTGTGGCGGTCTTGGAACTTGTTCATCTTCCTCATCTTGATCATGGGCATCCCCCTTGATTATTGCTCTCCTCTTGAGGTGGCTCAATTTCTTGATCTTCTCCTTCATCATTTTGAGCCTCATCCTCATCTTGAGTTGGAGGAGATGCTTGCATGGAGGAAGATGGTTGATCTTGTGCTTGTGGAGGCTCTTCGAATTCTTTAGGACACACATCCCCAATGGACATGTTCCTTAGCGCGACGCACGGAGCCTCTTCATCATCTAGCTCATTAAGATCAACTTGCTCTACTTGAGAGCCGTTAGTCTCATCAAACACAATGTCACAAGAAACTTCAACTAGTCCAGAGGACTTGTTAAAGACTCTATATGCCCTTGTGTTTGAATCATATCCTAGTAAAAAGCCTTCTACAGCCTTAGGAGCAAATTTGGATTTTCTACCTCTTTTGACAAGAATAAAGCATTTGCTACCAAAGACTCTAAAATATGAAACATTGGGCTTTTTACCGGTTAGGAGTTCATACGATGTCTTCTTGAGGATTCGGTGTAGGTACAACCGGTTGATGGCATAGCACGTGGTGTTGACCGCCTCCGCCCAAAACCGATCTGAAGTCTTGTACTCATCAAGCATGGTCCTGGCCATGTCCAATAGAGTTCGGTTCTTCCTCTCCACTAAACCATTTTGTTATGGCGTGTAGGGAGAAGAGAACTCATGCTTGATGCCCTCCTCCTCAAGGAAGCCTTCGATTTCTGAGTTCTTGAACTCCGTTCCGTTATCGCTTCTAATCTTTTTGATCCTTAAGCCGAACTCATTTTGAGCCCGTCTCAAGAATCCCTTTAAGGTCTCTTGGGTATGAGATTTTTCCTGCAAAAAGAACACCCAAGTGAAGCGAGAATAATCATCCACAATAACTAGACAGTACTTACTCCCGCCGATGCTTATGTAAGCTATCGGGCCGAATAGGTCCATGTGAAGGAGCTCGAGTGGCCTGTCGGTCGTCATGATGTTCTTGTGTGGATGATGAACACCAACTTGCTTCCCTGCTTGACATGCGCTACAAATCCTGTCTTTCTCAAAATGAACATTTGTTAGTCCCAAAATGTGCTCTCCCTTTAGAAGCTTGTGAAGATTCTTCATCCCAACATGGGCCAGTCGGCGGTGCCAGAGCCAACCCATGTTAGTCTTAGCAATTAAGCAAGTATCGAGTTCAGCTATATTGAAATCAACTAAGTATAGCTGACCCTCTAATACTCCCTTAAAAGCTACTGAATCATCACTTCTTCTAAAGACAGTAACACCTGTATCCGTAAAAAGACAGTTGTAGCCCATTTTACAAAATTGAGAAACAGAAAGCAAGTTGTAATCTAAAGAATCTACAAGAAAAACATTGGAAATAGAGTGGTCAGGTGATATAGCAATTTTACCCAATCCTTTGACCAAACCTTGATTTCCATCCCCGAATGTGATAGCTCGTTGGGGATCTTGGTTTTTCTCATAGGAGGAGAACATCTTCTTCTCCCCTGTCATATGGTTCGTGCACCCGCTATCGATGATCCAACTTGAGCCCCCGGATGCATAAACCTACAAAACAAATTTAGTTCTTGATTTTAGGTACCCAAACGGTTTTGGGTCCTTTGACATTAGATACAAGAACTTTGGGTACCCAAACACAAGTCTTTGACCCCTTGTGTTTGCCCCCAACATACTTGGCAACTACCTTGCCGGATTTGTTAGTCAAAACATAAGATGCATCAAAAGTTTTAAATGAAATGTTAGAATCATTTGATGCAATAGGAGTTTTCTTCTTAGGCAATTTTGCACGAGTTGATTGCCTAGAGATAGATGTCTCACCCTTATACATAAAAGCATGATTAGGGCCAGAGTGAGACTTCCTAGAGTGAATTCTCCTAATCTTGTGCTCGGGATAACCGGAAGGGTATAAAATGTAACCCTCGTTATTCTGAGCCATGGGAGCCTTGCCCTTAACAAAGTTAGACAATTTTTTAGGAGGGGCATTAATTTTGACATTGTCTACCTTTTGGAAGCCAATGCCATCCTTGATGCCAGGGCGTCTCCCACTATAAAGCATACTACGATCAAATTTAAATTTTTCATTATCTAGCTCATGCTCGGCAATTTTAGCATCTAATTTTGCTATATGATCATTTTGTTGTTTAATCAAGGCCATGTGATCATGAATAGCATCAATGTTAACATCTCTACATCTAGTGCAAATTGTAACATGCTCAACGGTAGATGTAGAGGGTTTGCAAGATTTTAGTTCAACAATCTTAGCATGTAAAATGTCATTTTCACTTCTAAGATTTGAAATTGTAACATTGCAAACATCTAAGTCTTTAGCCTTAGCAATTAATTTTTCATTATCATTTCTATTTCTTCAATCTTAGCAAGTAAATTACCATCATCATCTCTAAGATTGGAGATTGAATCATCACAAACATTTGAATCAACCTTAGCAATTAGTCTAGCATTCTCATTTCTAAGGTTGGCAATAATATCATGGCACGTGCTTAGCTCACTAGATAATTTTTCACATTTTTCTACCTCTAGAGCATAAGCATTTTTAACCTTAACATGCTTCTTATTTTCCTTAATTAGGAAGTCCTCTTGGGTGTCCAAGAGTTCATCCTTCTCATGAATAGCACTAATTAATTCATTTAATTTTTCTTTTTGTTGCATGTTTAGGTTGGCAAAAAGGGTGCGCAAATTATCCTCCTCATCACTAGAATTATCTTCATCACTAGAGGATGCATATTTAGTGGAGGTTCTTGATTTTACCTTCTTCCTTTTGCCGTCCTTGGCCATAAGACACTTGTGGCCGACGTTGGGGAAGAGGAGCCCTTTGGTGACGGCGATGTTGGCGGCGTCCTCGTCGGAGGAGGAGTCGGTGGAGCTCTCGTCGGAGTTCCATTCGCGACATACATGGGCATCGCCGCCCTTCTTCTTGTAGTACCTCTTCTTTTCTTTCCTCTTGCCCTTCTTGTCATCGCCCCTGTCACTGTCACTTGATAATGGACATTTTGCAATAAAATGACCGGGCTTACTACACTTGTAGCACACTTTCTTTGAGTGGGATTTGTAGTCCTTTCCCCTCCTTTGCTTGAGGATTTGGCGGAAGCTCTTGATGATGAGCGCCATCTCCTCATTGTCGAGCTTGGAGGCGTCAATGGGGAGTCTACTTGATGTAGACTCTTCCTTCTTCTCCTCTGTTGCCTTGAATGCGACCGGTTGTGCTTCGGGCGTGGAGGGGCCATCTTGCTCGATGATTTTCTTTGAGCCTTTGATCATCAACTCAAAGCTCACAAATTTTCCTATTACTTCCTCGGGAGACATTAGTGTATATCTTGGATCATCATGTATTAATTAAACTTGCGTAGGGTTAAGAAAAACGAGTGATCTAAGAATAACCTTGACCATTTCATGGTCATCCCATTTTTGCTCCCGAGGTTGCGCACTTGATTCACCAAGGTCTTTAGCCGGTTGTACATGGCTTGAGGGTCCTCGCCTTGGTTGAGTCGGAACCGACCGAGCTCCCCCTCGATTGTCTCTCGCTTGGTGATTTTGGTCACCTCATCTCCTTCGTGCGCGGTCTTGAGCACGTCCCAAATCTCCTTGGCGCTCTTCAATCCTTGCACCTTGTTATACTCCTCTCGACTTAGAGAGGTGAGGAGTATAGTGGTGGCTTGAGAGTTGAAGTGCACGTTTTGGGCCACCTCATCCTCATCATAATCTTTATCCCCTACGGATGGTACCTGTACACCAAACTCAACAACATCCCATATACTTTTGTGGAGTGAGATTAGATGATATCTCATCATATCACTCCACCTAGAATAATCGTCACCGTCAAATGTCGGTGGTTTGCCTAATGGGACGGAAAGTAATGGAGTATGCTTAGGAATGTGAGGATAGCGTAGGGGAATCTTACTATACTTCTTGCGCTCTTGGCGCTTAGAAGTGACGGACGCGGCGTCGGATCCGAATGTAGAGGGCGAGGAAGAGTCGGTCTCGTAGTAGACCACTTTCTTCATTTTCTTCTTCTTCTCGCCACTCTTGTGCGATCGAGTGCGTGAAGGGGATCCATCCTTCTTCTTGTTGGCGGACTCCCTTGATGGAGCCTTCCCGTGGCTTGTAGTGGACTTCTCACCGCCGATCACCATCTTCTTGGCGTGATCTCCCGACATCACTTCGAGCGGTTAAGCTCTAATGAAGCACCGGGCTCCGATACCAATTGAAAGTCACCTAGAGAGGGGGGGTGAATAGGGCGAATCTGGAATTTACAAACTTAAGCACAACTACAAGCCAGGTTAGCGTTAGAATTATGAACAAGTCTGAGAGAGAGGGCGAAAAACAAATCATGAGCAAATAAAGAGTATGACACGATGATTTGTTTTACCGAGGTTCGGTTCTTGCAAACCTACTCCCCGTTGAGGTGGTCACAAAGACCGGGTCTCTTTCAACCCTTTCCCTCTCTCAAACGGTCACTTAGACCGAGTGAGCTTCTCTTCTCAATCAAACGGGACACTAAGTCCCCGCAAGGACCACCACACAATTGGTGTCTCTTGCCTCGGTTACAATTGAGTTGATCACAAGAAAGAATGAGAAAAAGAAGCAATCCAAGCGCAAGAGCTCAAATGAACACAAGTCACTCTGTCACTAGTCACTATTTGATTGGGGATGATCTATGGACTTGGGAGAGGATTTGATCTCTTTGGTGTGTCTTGTATTGAATGCTATAGCTCTTGTAAGGTGTAGGAAGTCTGAAAACTTGGATGCAATGAATGGTGGGTGGTTGGGGGTATTTATAGCCCCAACCACCAAACTAGCCGTTTGGTGAAGGCTGTTGTCGCATGGCGCACCGGACAGTCCGATGCGCCACCAGACACTGTCCGGTGCGCCTGCCACGTCACCAAGCCGTTGGATTCTAACCGTTGGAGCTTCTGTCTTCTAGCCCACCGGACAGTCCGGTGGTACACCGGACAGGCACTGTTCAGTGTCCGGTGCGCCATCTGCCTCTGCTCTGACTCTAGCGCGCACTGTAGCGAATTTAATGCCTTCTGCAGACGACCGTTGGCGCGAAGTAATCGTTGCTCTGCTGGCACATCGGACAGTCCGGTGCGTCACCGGACACTGTCCGATGCTTCATCGAACAGTCCGGTGAATTATAGCGGAGCGGCCTCCAGAATTCCCGAAGGTGAGCAGTTCGGAGTTGGAGTCCCTGGTGCACCGGACACTGTCCGGTGGTGCACCGGGCAGTCCGGTGCGCCAGACCAGGGCACACTTCGGCTGAATTTAGCTCTCTATATTTGAATCCTTTTTCGGTCTTTATATTGGTTTGTTGTGAACCTTTGGCACCTGTAGAACTCATAATCTAGAGCAAACTAGTTAGTCCAATTATTTATGTTGGGCAATTCAACCACCAAAATCAATTAGGAAAAGGTGTAGGCATATTTCCCTTTAAACTGCCGTCATGGCGAAGTCCTTTGTCATGGCCGTCGGGAGTGTGGCTCAGACGTGGTATTCTTCCCTTCGACCGGCAACATTCACGTCATGGCAGAAGCTGAAGGACATGCTGGTAACCAGCTTCCAGGGTTTCTAGACGAAGCCAGTGATAACTCAAGCTCTGTTCCAATGCACATAGGACCATGAGGAATACCTGCAAGCGTATGTCCGACGGTTTTTGTGTCTCAGAGCTCATGCGCCAACGGTGCCAAATGAGATCGTTATTGAGGCTATGAACAAGGGGCTCCGACCTAGACTAACAACACAGTATTTCGCGAGGAAGCCCCCACAAACTTTGGAGAAGCTTCTGCAGAAGATGGACGAGTACATCAGGGCCGACAATGACTTTCAGCAGAGAAGGGAAGAAGCCTATAGATACTTCGAGATGACCAGGGGCTTCGAAGGAAGACTCCACCCTAGGCATGTCAGGACGATCCATAATCCTAGCACCAACGACGACAAAGGAAATCAAACTCAAGGGCATCAACACAGCTCCCAATCTTCAGGGACACAACAAAGCTCCTTCAGGCCACCAGCTCCAAGAGGCAGAGGAGGTAGAAGCTTTGCTGTAAGCAGGTCGTTTTGCCTATTCTGTGGGACATGCGAAGTCACGATTCAGAAGCAAAATGAAATAGCTGAAGCCGAAGCACGATAGAATGAGACAAAGCAGGTCGTGCAAACGGCTTCGTGCTATTCCCCATACATCCCCGAGTATGTGGGCAACCAACAACCCACAACATCAGTTGCTTCGGCAACCCACTTACAAGCTGCGTGGGCCTCGCTACCACCACCACCACTCATGGCTCCAACCTCGTCTCACAACCAACAGCTAGAAGGGCACCGCCAGGTACAACAACAACATGATGTACGCGAAGAATCTGAAGCTCGGATAGTCAACAACACTGTACCAGAGTCGAGACACATTTAATGAAGCGGTACAGGGGCTCAATCAAGAAATTTTTCATACATACTCAATATAATCTTTGTTTCTCTTGCTTTTATGTTATTACCCAAAGACAATATAAGAAGGTACGACCTTCGCCCTGTTGTAATAAATCTAGGGTTACACCATCGAGTGTAACAGAAAAAGTCACGAAGCTCCAAAGTCGTTCCTACAGGATGCAGAGCTAGAATGCCACCTAAGTAAAAGGTGAAGAAGCTACAAAGTCATTCCTACGGGATGCAGAGCTAAAATGTCACCTAAGTAAAAGGTGAAGAAGTTCCAAAGTCGTTCCTAAGGGGATGCATTGCTTAGCTCCAAAGTCGTTCCTACGGGAACGCAGAGCTAAAATACCACCTAAGTAAAAGGTGAAGAGACTCCAAAGTCGTTTCTAAGGGAATGCAGAGTCTTATTTTTATGAAGCATTCATGCATTAACATCAGTTGCATCATATCATCATACCATACTGCATAGCATCGCATCATTCATCATCTTGCATCATCCGAAACAGTGGAAAAAGAAGGAAAATTGCTCCTTCAAACATACTGGCTAACCCATGAGGTTGTTAAGACTATCTTCGACAAAGAATTATGAAAGGACGTATCAACAATGCAAGATCTATGCCTTCGACAGCGGTATTTTTATACAAGATTTATGCCTCTGACAACGGTACTCATGCAATATCTATGACAAGACCTTTGAGTCCAATAAGCTGCTTCAGCAGAAAAGGGGATTTGTATCTTTATGAAGCGTGAAAAGAAGGGATGATGTTTTTTCGCGTGCGGCTCAAAAAGGTACGTACGAAGGTTTCACACTCCACAAAGTAATATATTACATCATTGAATATACATATAGTTGATAATTGTTTCTTACAAAAGGAAAGTACATACAAAAATTCTATGGTTCAAATAAACAAGGTCTTCATCCTCTTTTAGGACTTTATCAGCAGCTTCGTTTAGAAGCCTATCTACAACTTCGTCAACAACTTAGTTAGCTATTCTGATTACTTCAAGAGCCCCCTTCAGAGATGAATCAACTTCAAGGTCATACGTGTAAGGCCCAAAATCTGTATAAGAAAAATATATATTAATAATAAAATAAATACGTGAAGAAATAAAATATTAAATTCAGATATCTCAAATTATCCTTGAGTGTTAACAATTGAGAACTGAATTTTGAAAACCAAGAAATATTTTAGAAAAGAAGTAATAGAAAAGTTTTCTATTCAAGTAAAAGATTATGCATTATTAAATGATGCATCATAAGCAATCATTTACATGAATATCTAATTTTGAAGTAATTTTTACCTCTTAACCCGCATTCAAAATATTATTTTTCTAAAAAGAAAGAAAACAATATGAGTGTCTCATATTTCAAATATTTAATCAATTAAAATAAATGTATATCTATTGTTTCATAATTGATTTAGAGTATGTAGTGAAAATGTGAATTCCTAAACTTTATCTTGGGTTTGAATTGAAACCTAAATACGAAACTATAAAATGAGAAAAGGGGTGAAAGAATATAAAATATAAAGAAGATAGATATGAGCAAAAATATCCATTATATGCTAGTAAATTATTTATTTTTATGCGCTTAACCTTCACGGTAGATTTCCAATCCAAATTTGAAATTCAAAGCACCAGATTTGAAATTTGTAAGTCAAAATGGGAATTTCAATTTGAATTTGGGATTTGAAAAATGGAAAAGAAGCGAGAAATACTATAAATTACAAAATGAATTTATAAATAGATAGACTCAACCCATAATGGAATGTCCAAGTCATACATTCAAATCTAAGTACAAATTCACTACAAAATTTGAATTCAAAATTTAGACTCAATGATAAAAAGAAAAAATTAAATGATGAAGTGGCTAGTCTTAATGCCCAACTTAAGACTAGCAAGAGTGAATTTGATAAGCTAAAATTTGCTAGGGATGCCTACACGATTGGTAGACACCCCTCAATTAAGGATGGTCTTGGCTTCAAGAGGGAAGTCAAGAACTTAACAAGCCATAAGGCTTCCATCTCCGCCAAGGAGAAAGGGAAGGCCCCTATGGATAGTAGTGCTCAAAAGAACCATGCCTTCATGTATCATGATAGGAGACATTCTAGAAATGTTTATAGAAGTTATGATGCTCTTGATTCTCATGCTATGGTTGCTTCTAGTTCTTCTATTATGCATGATAGAAATTTAGCTAGGAGAAATGCTATTAATCACATGCCTAGAAGAAATGTTGTTCATATGCCTAGGAAAACAAATAGTGAACCTTCTACAATTTATCATGCTTTAAATGCTTCCTTTGCTATTTGTAGAAAGGATAAGAAGGTAGTTGCTAGAAAATTAGGGGCAAAATGCAAGGGAGATAAAACTTGCATTTGGGTCCCTAAAGCTATTTGTACTAACCTTGTAGGACCCAACATGAGTTGGGTACCTAAGACCCAAGCCTAAATTGCCTTGCAGGTTTATGCATCCGGGGGCTCAAGCTGGATTATCGACAGCAGATGCACAAACCACATGACGGGGGAAAAGAGGATGTTCTCTTCCTACGTCAAGAACAAGGATCCCCAAGATTCAATCATATTCGGTGATGGGAACCAAGGCAAGGTGAAAGGGTTAGGAAAAATTGCTATTTCTTCCGAGCACTCTATTTCTAATGTGTTCTTAGTTGAATCGCTTGGATATAACTTGTTGTCTGTGAGTCAACTTTGCAATATGGGATATAACTGTTTATTCACAAATGTAGATGTGTCTGTCTTTAGAAGAAGTGCTGGTTCATTAGCTTTTAAGGGTGTACTAGACAGCAAACTTTATTTAGTTGATTTTGCAAAAGAGGAGGCTGGTCTAGATGCATGCTTCATTGCTAAGACTAGCATGGGCTGGCTGTGGCATCGCCGTTTAGCACATGTGGGGATGAAGAACCTTCACAAGCTTCTAAAGGGAGAACACGTGATAGGTCTAACAAATGTTACTTTCGAAAAAGATAGACCTTGTGCAGCTTGTCAAGCAGGGAAACAGGTGGGAAGCTCTCATCATGCCAAAAATGTGATGACAACATCAAGACCCCTGGAGTGGACCTCTTCGGACCCGTTGCCTATCTGAGCATAGGAGGAAGTAAGTATGGTCTTGTTATAGTTGATGATTTTTCCCGCTTCACTTGGGTATTCTTTTTGCAGGATAAATCTGAAACCCAAGGGACCCTCAAGCGCTTCCTAAGGAGAGCTCAAAACGAGTTTGAGCTCAAGGTAAAGAAGGTAAGAAGCGACAATGGGTCCGAGTTCAAGAACCTTCAAGTGGAGGAGTATCTTGAGGAGGAAGGAATCAAGCACGAGTTCTCCGCTCCCTACACACCACAGCAAAATGGTGTGGTAGAGAGGAAGAACAGGACGCTTATAGACATGGCGAGGACGATGCTTGGAGAGTTCAAGACCCCCAAGCGCTTTTGGTCGGAAGCCGTGAACACGGCTTGTCACGCCATCAACCGGGTCTACCTTCATCGCCTCCTCAAGAAGACTTCGTATGAGCTACTAACCGGTAACAAACCCAATGTTTCGTATTTCCGAGTTTTTGGGAGTAAATGCTACATTCTAGTGAAGAAGGGTAGGAATTCCAAATTTGCTCCCAAAGCCGTAGAAGGGTTTTTGTTAGGTTATGACTCAAATACAAAGGCGTATAGGGTCTTCAACAAATCATCGGGTTTGGTTGAAGTCTCTAGCGACGTTGTATTTGATGAGACTAATGGCTCTCCAAGAGAGCAAGTTGTTGATCTTGATGATGTAGATGAAGAAGACGTTCCAACGGCCGCAATACGCACCATGGCAATTGGAGATGTGCTGCCACAGGAACAAAATGAGCAAGATCAACCTTCTTCCTCAACAATGGTGCATCCCCCACTCAAGACGATGAACAGGTTCATCGAGAGGAGGCGTGTGATCAAGGGGGAGCACAAGTTGATCGTGTAATGGAGGAAGAAGCACAACCGGCACCTCCAACTCAAGTCCGAGCGATGATTCAAAGGGATCATCCCGTCGACCAAATTTTGGGTGACATTAGCAAGGGAGTAACTACTCGATCTCGGTTAGTTAATTTTTGTGAGCATTACTCCTTTGTCTCTTCTATTGAGCCTTTCAGGGTAGAGGAGGTCTTGCTAGATCCGGACTGGGTGTTGGCCATGCAAGAGGAGCTCAATAACTTCAAGAGAAATGAAGTTTGGACACTGGTGCCTCATCCCAAGCAAAATGTTGTGGGAACCAAGTGGGTGTTCCGCAACAAACAAGACGAGCACGGGGTGGTGACAAGGAACAAGGCACGACTTGTGGCAAAAGGTTATGCCCAAGTCGCAGATTTGGACTTTGAGGAGACTTTTGTTCACTACAAGCATCAACATTAAAATCTTTGCACCTATTGCAAATCATAACATGTTCTACACAAGAGTTAGATTTATTTGCTACTTCTAGTTTAGCATTTAAATCATCATTAACACCTTTTAAAGTAGAAATGGTTTCATGACAAGTAGATAGTTCACAAGAAAGCATTTCATTCCTTTTAACTTCTAGAGCAAGAGAATTTTGTGCACTAACAAATTTATCATGCTCTTCATACAAAAGATCCTCTTGCGTTTCTAATAACCTATTCTTATCATTCAAGGCATCAATTAATTCATTAATTTTATCAACCTTGGTTCTATCTAGGCCCTTGAATAAACATGAATAATCTATTTCATCATCATCACTAGACTCATCCTCACTTGAAGAAGCATAAGTACTAGTATTACGAGTGCTTACCTTCTTTTCCCTTGCCATGAGGCAAGTGTGATGCTCGTTGGGGAAGAGGGATGACTTGTTGAAGGCGGTGGCGGCGAGTCCTTCATTGTCGGAGTTGGACGAGGAGCAATCCGAATCCCACTCCTTTCCAAGATGTGCCTCGCCCTTCGCCTTCTTGTAATTCTTCTTCTTTTCCCACTTTCCACTCTTCTTTTCCTGGTCACTATCATTATCGGGACAATTAGCGATAAAATGGCCAATCTTACCACATTTGAAGCAGGAGCGTTTCCCCTTCGTCTTGTTCCTGTTGGGGTGCTCCTTGCGACCCTTTAGCGCCGTCTTGAACCGCTTGATGATGAGGGTCATTTCTTCTTCATTAAGCCCGGCTGCCTCAACTTGCGCCACCTTGCTAGGTAGTGCCTCCTTGCTCCTTGTCGCTTTGAGAGCAACGGTTTGAGGCTCGTGGATTGGGCCATTCAATGCATCATCCACGTATCTCGCCTCCTTGATCATCATCCGCCCGCTTACAAATTTCCCAAGAATTTCTTCGGGCGACATCTTGGTGTACCTAGGATTTTCACGAATATTGTTTACTAGATGTGGATCAAGTACAGTAAAGGACCTTAGCATTAGGCGGACGACGTCGTGGTTCGTCCATTGCGTGCTTCCATAGCTCCTTATCTTGTTGACGAGAGTCTTGAGCCTGTTGTATGTCTGGGTTGGCTCCTCCCCTCTTATCATCGCAAATCTCCCGAGTTCGCCTTCCACCAATTCCATCTTGGTGAGCATGGTGACGTCATTCCCCTCATGTGAGATCTTGAGGGTGTCCCAGATCTGCTTGGCATTGTCCAAGCCGCTCACCTTATGGTACTCGTCCCTGCACAATGAGGCTAACAACACAGTAGTAGCTTGTGCATTTTTATGAATTTGTTCATTGATAAACAAAGGACTATCCGAGCTATCAAATTTCATTCCACTCTCTACTATCTCCCATATACTAGGATGGAGAGAGAACACGTGACTACACATTTTGTGACTCCAAAATCCGTAGTCCTCTCCATCAAAATGAGGAGGTTTACCAAGTGGAATGGAGAGTAAATGAGCATTGGTACTTTGAGGAATACGAGAATAATCGAAAGAGAAGTTTGAGTTAACCGTCTTCTTTTTCTCGTAGTCGTTGTCGTCGTCCCTTTGGGAAGAAGAGGACTCGTCGCTGTCGTCATTGTAGATGATCTCCTTGATGCGCCTCGTCTTCTTCTTCTTTCCATCTTTTTGTTTGTGGCCTGAGCCCGAGACTCCTTCTCCTTATCATTGATCACAATCCCCTTGCCCCTAGGATCCATCTCTTCGGGCGGTTAGTCCCTTTCTTGAAGAGAACGGCTCTGATACCAATTGAGAGCACCTAGAGGGGGGGGGGGGTGAATAGGTGATCCTGTAAAACTTGAAACTTAATGCCACAAAACTTGATTAGGAGTTAGCGCAATAAAGCCAAGTGGCTAGATAAGAGTCTTTGCAAGACACGATAACCACACGAAGATCAATCACAGATAGACACAGTGGTTTATCCCGTGGTTCGACCAAGTTCAACACTTGCCTACTCCACGTTGTGGCGTCCCAATAGACGAGGGTTGCAATCAACCCCTCTCAAGCGGTCCAAAGACCCACTTGAATACCATGGTGTTTTGCTTTGCTTTACTATATCCCGTTTGCGAGGAATCTCCACAACTTGGAACTTCTCGCCCTTACACTTTGATGTTCACAAAGAAGCACAGAGTAAGGGAGGGATGAGCAACGCACACAAGACATGAAATTAGAGTACCAACATGCACACAAGTCGCAACAAGAGCTCACAACACAACTCAGCGAGTTCACAACTCAAATGGAGCTCTAATTGCTATCGCAAAGAATCAAATGCGCGGAATCAAAGTCTTGATGCTTAGGAATGCTTGGTGTACTCCTCCATGCGCCTAGGGGTCCCTTTTATAGCCCCAAGGCAGCTAGGAGCCGTTGAGTGCATTCCAGGAAGGCAATTCTTGCCTTCTGTCGCCTGGCGCACCGGACAGTCCGGTGCACCACCGGACACTGTCCGGTGTGGATCTCCTTCCTTATATGGCGAAGCCGATCGTTGGCGCTTTGGAGCCGTTGGCGCACCGAACATTGTCCGGTGCACACCGGACAGTCCGGTGCCCCCTTCCGACCGTTGGCTCAGTCACGTGTCTCGCGCGGATCGCGCGGCCGACCGTTGGCTCACCGGACAGTCCGATGCACACCGGACAGTCTGGTGAATTATAGTCGTACGCCGTTAATCACTTCCCGAGAGCAGCGAGTTCGCCTGAGCCAGCCTGGCGCACCGGACACTGTTCGGTGCACCACCGGACAGTCCGGTGCACCCAGACAGAGCTGACTTTGGCTGAACAAAGCCATCTTTAATTTCAACTTGATTTTTCCTGTTTCCAGCACTTAGACACAATACATTAGTCTCTAAAACAATGTACAAAGTCTAAGAAACATACCTTTATACTTGATTTGTACTTTGTCCACCATTTAACACTTAGGCACTTGTGTTGGACACTAAATCACCAAAATACTTAGAAATGGCCCAAGGGCACATTTCCCTTTCATAAAGGAAGCCATCTTCGTCGTTTCCTCCGTATACCAAGGACCCTCGAGCGTATTTCAGGTCCTTAGCATAATGTTGCACTTCAGCAATTTGCTCTTCTGATAGTTGCTTCCCCGAAGCATGTCGAACGATAAATTCTAAATCACCCTGAGAAGGTGCCTCATGAATAGGTGATGTTGGCTTTTCTGGAAGACTATTCTCCACCAGCTCCACTGGCTTAGCTCCCGAAGGTCCCGCTTCAACATGAATAGAAGAAGTGCTTGCAGCGACCACTTCCCTTACATCTTCAATTTTGTCATCAGAAGCTTCAACAGTAGTAGGAGTTGGCATCTTCGTGGATTTCAAAATAACATCCAAAACACTGGCCATTCTCCTTTTCCTAGGAGTCGTTGTTGTAGCAGTTGATAGCTTCGACAACCTCGTCACGGTTGGGGGACTCAACAGTTTTGGATGCTCTTCTGCCATTGAGCTCTTTGTTTCCGGCTCTTCTACCGGACCGACACTAGCTTCGACTGTCACAACAGGAATTATCTCTGGAGCCAAGGGGATAGCTTCGGCATTTTCAACAATCTCCATCTTTTATGTATCAAGCACTGCAGCTGTCCTCTCTAAAGAACGTGGCTTCGGCCTGCGAGTCAAAACCTTAGCTCTTTTCGGTTTAGGCGCGACGGAAGAGGATGAAGTTGCCACTTTTCTTTTTGACCCTTGTTTTCAGGCAGGAAAGCAGTAATCAGGATAAAAAAATACGATCACATCGAAAACTCTATTCAGTCTCCTCTTGCCATGAGCGTCGAAGGTAGTTGTCATGGCTTCGTCCTCTGCCTTCGAATAAGCTCCCAACAGCTCGTCACTGGTGGCCTCAACAGCCTCAAGTCAATCATCATTCGGCTCGTCAAATTGACTTCTATAGCGATAGGTGTATCTTAAGTAAACCAGAACACCTTCGCTGGAGCCGGCAGCAGTCTCCTTCGGCATCTTCTAGTCATTCACAAGAGGTCATACCTTGTAAGCAATATGCTCTTGAATCAAATCCTTGGTGCCAATGTAAGTACACACTGCGTTGAAGGCCATCAAACATGCTTGCACTTCGTTCCCACTTGCGATCGATGGCCTCCTGATACCGAAGCGTGATCATATGGGACGCTGGATTATACCCCTCACATCCTCCCTGTCACTTAGATCATTCTTGACATAGAACCATTGCTTCATCCAAGAGCTCGACCATTTCTTTTAGAATGTTGGCATAGGATACCTCACATCAGAACGATGCACGAAGCTGTAACATCTGAAGTTGTTATGATACTCCTCCTTCCCAATTACCTTCGTATGGTAAGATAATTCATGAATGTTGCAGAAGCACTTGGCAACTGGCTCCAGCCCTTGGTTTCTCATAGCCCAAATAAAAACGCCAACTTTAATTAAGGCTTCAGGAGGAAGCTGATGAAGGTATATCTCAAATGTCTTTAGCACTTCGATCAGCATCTTGTGCAACGAAAAACAAAGTCCATGCTTCATAAAACCTTTAAATACTACCACTTCATCCACTTCAGGAAGATGAACAGTGTTTTCTCTTCCATCCCTCACTATGGATATGTCATGGAAATATTTACTCTTCATCGCTTTAATTTGCCCTTGCTTAACAGTTGATTTCTCGAAAACAACATGGCTTGGCCTCCATGGCCGATCTTCAGCATCTTTGTTTTTACTTTCAACATCAAAGCTCTCCCCAGATAGTCCAGCTAGCATTTCATCATTGATTTTCTCAATGTTGGTCCTTTCCATGGCTTTGTAGAAACTAGCAAGTGTGGGGTCTACACTTTTCTTATCTTCGGCCATTTCGGTGATGATCACAGCAAAAAGCCAAAGCTCAAAAATCAATTGCGCTCATAGAAGAAGAAAGCGACAATCACAACACAAAAGCTAGATAGCATGGAAATATTCTCAGCGCAAGCCCCTGTATATATACACAAACCACCACTGAGCGGTGGGGCTCGTGATTTAGAATGATTCACAATTCTAGCGAAGGGAAGATGTTTTTTTGGACCTTTGACTAAAGGCCTTCGTTCATGTCGCAGTCTAAATTTGTTATAAAGAAACAAACTAATACTGCGAAGGGCTACTGTTGGGGTCTTCCTCTTCCGAATGTCCTAAAAAACACGACTAACCATTTGTTTCTAGCATAATATTGAATATTATAGGAGCTTCATCATAAGTAAAGGTTCATGATGGGAGTCTTCTTCTCCGTCGAAGGTCCTTAAGACGAAGATACAGCCTGAAAATGACAACAATGAATATTGAAGCCCTAGCCGAAGAGCAAAAACTTTGGCTTAAAGTGGCGACGGAGATCAAGTATGATGCTGAGCCGAAGAGGAAAAGACTAGCTAGTCCCTAATGATTTATGTTATAATTATGAGCACATGTTAAGCTCATAAATGTATTTTTACCCGGACTGCGTCCCATGCCTATAAATATGTAATACCCAATTTGTAAACAATCTGAAGAGAGTAGATCTCATTATGTGTTTTTGCCCCATACTCATTGTAACCTGGTAATAACCATATATAAAGGGAACAAATAATTAATAACACCTAAATAAACCATTACATCATATTGGATCTTTGTTTGTGCATTTAAAACAATGATATTATGAATAAAAATAAAATATAGTGAGAAGAAGATTTGAGGAAAAAGGAGAGAAATATTGTACAAAACCAAATAAATTTACAAATAAATAAATGTACTCCATGCTATGTTCAAAATAAACAATTAATGTGAAGGAATATTTGCCACAAAGAAATTTGAATTTAAACTTGGAAGTTGATTTGAATTTGGAAAAGGAAAGGAGGCAAAAAGGAAAATAAGAAAAAGGAAAATAACTAAATGTGTCCGGGCCAAAATACTCCTCGGTCCGCCTTTCCTGTGCCCCAACGCCGGCCCACCTTCCCTGTTCCCGGCCCATCATCGAATCGCGCAGCCTACCCAGTCCTCGCTTCCGCTCGCTGGCAAGTGGACCCCACGGGTCAGCCCCCTGCGCGCGTGTTGGTTAGGCTTCTGGTGGGTGGACCCGGGGCGGTCAGCCGCATGCGCCGCGCGAAGTGCCGTTGCGGGTGGGCCCGGGAAGCTGTAGATCTTTCCCGTTGGGCAGTTGCGGGCGCGCGGAACCTGGGGTAGTTACAACGACGCCCCGATTTTCTCTGCGCCCAACTCGGTTGCCTCGGCTACGTGGTTAAAAGCCGGGCGCCGTGCTCTTCCCTCTGTTCGCGATCACCTCCAAGCGTTGGCAGCAGGCATTGCCACCGGGATGTCGGGGATTAGAGAGGAGAGAGAACAAGCACCACGATTGCTGTATTCATCACATCCGCGCTCGGTTCGTGTGGCCGCTAAGGAATCTGGGGCGGCGGAACTTCCTGGTGCGGCGGCGGGGCGGCTTGGCGACGCGGCGTTTGGAAACCCCGGTGGCCCATCTGCGGTGAGTCAGTTCTTCCTTTTATGCGGTACCTTGGGGATCTGTTAGACGTCGCAGGAGCGTGGGAAGCAAGCGGACTCGGGGCCGGTGCGCCGACGATGGCCGACGGTGGCGACCACTGGATGGTCTTGGCCGGCCAGAGCGCTGGTTAGCCGGCAGGAGAGAGGGAGTCGGGTATGGCGCGGTGTCTGGGCCTGGGCGGCGAAAGGTTGAAGACAAGGGCACGTCCGTTGATTTGATTTGAACGGCTGGGATTAAACCGTAGATACCCTTTTAGTACTTTAGATCTTGACTGTGGGTCGCCCATCCGAGGGGTGGGAATGGGCACTGGCGTGGTTGGATCTCGGGCGTTGGCTTCGGATCCAACGGTTACGGTCGATTACCGGTTCACTTAAAGCGCCATCTAATCGAGACCCTCAGAGTGAGATCCAACGACTCAGATCCTGACGTACCCATTCAACCGACAACTTTGCAAAAGGAACCCTGAGCTTTACAGAAATGAACCCGCCGTCCACCCTGACTGTGCTTAGAGTCTTAGGGATATTTCCCCAAGACCCCTGTCTTTTCTAGTTATTGAGGCCCCATCCAGAGAATTATAAAATCAGGAAAATGAATTAGAAAATGAGTTTTAATATAAAAACAATTCATAGAATTTGTATTATTCATAGAAAATGCATATGAACTCCAAATTGGTCCATTCCAGTTCCTATTTTTTGTAAAATTATTTTCAATCCATTAGTGCCACTGTTTTGACATGAAAGACACATTAAAATTTATCTAGCACTTAATCTTGTATTAAATACATAAAACCTTGGAAAATTCATAACTTAAAATCTATAACCCCGAATTTAATGATTCCAGTTCCTATGATCTTATTGTAATGTCCAGATTATTATTGTGTATTTTATTTACATGTTTAGTGTGATATTAATTTTTGCTATACTATGTATGTATTGTGTTGATACGAGTAAACGAGCAAGCTACTGAGGATCGTGAGGTTCAGCTGATAGAGACTGCTGAGCAGGAGCTCGTTGAAGGCAAGTTGTGCCCTTGATCACTTCTTTTTACCTAGTCATGTTCTTATTAATCATAATAATCTGCATAGGTGAATTTTGATGGGACCTAATAGGTTACCCTAGATTTTGACTATCTTTATACCTTGTTTCACCACTGGTTTTACTACTAAATTTTTGGGTAGTGCATGCTATTGCTTTATGTGGCTCTGGGTATAGAGATATTCAACACTCATTGTTATACTTTTTATTATCTATTTATTATTTACTGTTCATGATAAGATCATTATGTTAATGGGAACATGGAGAACCACCCGGGAAAACAGTGCTACCACAAGGGTTTAATGGGACGCCCTTGGCTGATTAACTAGGAAAGCTAGTGGATGACTACCTTACCCGAAAGGGGGAAGGGCAGTAGGGGAGTGGTCAGTGTAGGGAGGTCCTTGGGTTGATTTTGCTGTGATGGATTCCTGCACTGGAGCTTCCTATAAACTGTAGCGGGTTTTCTGAAGCTAGTGGAACTTTGTAAAGGCCTCATAGTGGTACCCTGCCTCGCTTCCTTGGTAGAGGTGTATGGGGTCTGATCAACTCCGTGGCAAATGGGTAACACGACTTGTGGGTAAAGATGCGCAACCTCTATAGAGTGTAAAACTGGTATACTAGCCGTGCTCACGGTCATGAGCGGCTCGAACACTCACATGATTAATCTATGGAATTAAACCTCAATTTGTCATTTGCATCGCATTGGGATTATTTATTTATTACTTTTCTTTGTTATTATTAAGGTTTGGTATTTACTTACACTTAGTAACTACTAATAAAATTTTGACCAACTTATAAAAGCAATGCTCAGCTTCAACCTTTACTTTGTTGATTAGCCTGACACTCCACATGAACTCCCACCTTTGGTGAGTTCATGCACATTATTCCCCACAACTTGTTGAGCGATGAACATGTGTGAGCTCACTCTTGCTGTCTCACACCCCCCACAGGAGAAGAACATGTGGTCGAAGAGGAGCCGCCTAACACTGAGGCTTTTGACTTGATCTAGGTGGCGTCTCCTAGTCAGCTTTGTGGCGCCAGGGAATATTATTTAGTTTGCTTTATTTTATCATTTATTTTTGTAAGACTTCCGCTATGTAATAAGTTCATTTATGATATTTATGACATTTATCTCTATGCACTCTGTTATTATATGTGTTGTCTTCTCTAGCGCATATATGAGATGCACCCGACTTTGTTCCTTAAATCCGGGTGTGACAGAAGTGGTATCAAAGAAAATGTTGACTGTAGGATGAAACCTAGATAGAAATGGACAAAACCCTTACCTATTTACCTTACTCTAATTCATTCTATACTTATCTCACTCTTAATCTTTCTATACTTATCTTGATCTTGTCTCACCTTCTACTGTTCTACTCTAATTATTCTTACCTTCTCTACTCTAAGACAAGATGGATTTCACACCTTGAATCCTACATTTATGACCTTCTTAAGAGATAGGAGGCCTAAGACAAAAACCAAAATTATTTTCTTTATTTAAAAATGTTGGTTGATTGTTCTGATGATAAATGTCTGATTTGCTTCTTCGATTGATTGAAATATTATAGATGGACATCTTAGCATGTACCACCATAAGGTAATGAAATAGCTTTAGTAGGTAAAACACCAATCTGCTTAGCTAATAAACCCCCCGTGGTAACCTTGTTCGTAATTACTCGCCTTGTCTACAATTCTTCCTTTCTTACCCTGTGTTTCTAACCAGATGGGCTACCCCTATAGTGTTAGAAGAGAGCACTATAGACATGATCCTTGGTATGTCGTGGTTAAGAAAGGCAAAGGCAGTTTATACACTATGCTAAAGGAACCATAGAACTCACCAGTTCCAAAGGAGAAAGACTTGAAGTTGGAATTGCAGTAACTACCGCCACCAGACTAGCGGCATTCTTAGTAGATGGGAAGTTTGTTGGTGACAACATCCGCGTGGTTAGGGATTTTCCAGATGTCTTTCCAGAGGAGTTACCAGGGATGCCACCAGATAGGGAAGTTGAGTTTGTCATTGATCTTTTACCTGGTGCTGCCCCTATTTCTAAACGGCCATACAGGATGTCCATAGAAGAGTTAAAGGAACTTAAGAAACAGTTAACGAAATTACAAGAGGCCGGGTACATTCGTCCGAGTTCTTCACCTTGGGGAGCACCGGTTCTGTTTGTATAGAAGAAGGATGGTTCACAACGGATGTGTGTGGATTATAGATCCCTTAATGATGTTACTGTGAAGAACAAGTATCCGTTACCCTGCATTGAGGATTTATTTGATCAGATGAGAGGTGCCAGGGTATTCTCGAAGATTGATCTCCGATCGGGTTACCATCAAATATCCCCAAGACGGCTTTCTCAACCCGATATGGATTATATGAGTTCACTGTTATGTCGTTTGGATTAACTAATGCACTAGCCTATTTTATGAATCTAATGAATAAGGTGTTTATGGAGTATTTGGACAAATTCATCGTAGTATTCATCGATGACATTCTTATTTATTCCAAGAGTGAGAGTGATCATGAGGAACATCTGAGATTGGTGCTACAAAAGCTACGAGATAATCAACTCTATGCCAAGTTTAGCAAATGCCAGTTTTGGATTGACGAGGTGCCAATCCTTGGACATATCATATCTAATGGAGGAATATCAGTGGATCCTTCTAAAGTCAAGGAGATAATGGAGTGGAGCGTACCACTACAATTACTGAGATTCGGAGTTTCTTGGGGCTTGCAGGATACTATCGGAAATTTATTGAAGGATTTTCTAAGATTGCCAAGCCCATGACCTCGCTTCTGGAGAAAGGAAGAGAGTTTAAGTGGGACGAGAAGTGCCAAGACAGCTTTGATCAATTAAAGGAAAGATTGATGTCACCACCAGTGTTGGTTATGCCAGATCTATTGAAGGGATTTGACATTTATTGTGATGCATGCGGCCAAGGATTGGGATGTGTACTCATGCAAGAAGAACATGTGATCGCCTATGCGTCTCGTCAGTTGTGGAAACACGAATTGAACTACCCTACTCATGACTTAGAACTGGCAGCCGTTGTGCATGCGCTTAAGATTTGGAGACATTACATTATGGGAACTAAGTGCCAAGTATACACGGATCATAAGAGTTTGAAGTACATATTTACTCAGAAGGATCTTGAAAGAGAATTAGGCTTACACCTAGTTCCTAAATAATTTTGGTGGTTGAATTGCCCAACACAAATAATTGGACTAACTAGTTTGCTCTAGTGTATAAGTTATACAGGTGAAAAAGGTTCACACTTAGCCAATAAAAAGATCAAATGTTGGATTCAACAAAGGAGAAAAGGGACAACTGAAGGCACCTCTGGTCTGGGGCACCGAACTGACCGGTGTACACCGGACAGTGTCCGGTGCACCAGAGGACTCCAACTCGAACTCGCCACCTTCGGAAATTTCTAGAGGCACTCGCGCTATAATTCACCGGACTGTCCGGTGTACACCGGACAGTGTCCGGTGCTCCTTTGAAGAGCTGCCTCAGGAACTCGCCAGCCTCGCAAAATCAGAACGGCTGCTCCGCTATAATTCACCGGACATGTCCGGTGTACACCGGACTGTCCGGTGCAACTCCGGAGCAACGGCTATTTCAGCGCCAACGGCTACCTGCGTCGCATTAAATGCGCGTGCTACGCGCGCAGAAGTCAGGCGTGCCCATACTGGCGCACCGGACACTCAACAGTACATGTCCGGTGCGCCACCGGACATCCCGGCGGGCCCAGAAGTCAGAACTCCAACGGTCAGAATCCAACGGCATTGGTGACGTGGCTGGGGCACCGGACTGTCCGGTGCGCCATCGACAGACAGCCTCCACCAACGGTCAAGTTTGGTGGTTGGGGCTATAAATACCCCAACCACCCCACCATTCATTGCATCCAAGTTTTCCAGCTTCCAACCACTATACAAGAGCTAGCATTCATTGCAAAGCACACCAAAAGAGATCAAATCCTCTCCAAACTCCACACAAAGCCTTAGTGACTAGTGAGAGTGATTTGTAGTGTTCATTTGAGCTCTTGCGCTTGGATCGCTTCTTTTCTTTCGCATTCTTTCTTGTGATCAAACACTCACTTGTAATTGAGGCAAGAGACACCAATTGTGTGGTGGTCCTTGCGGGAAGTTTGATTTCCAAGTGATTTGAGAAGAGAAGTTCACTCGGTCCGAGGGACCGTTTGAGAGAGGGAAGGGTTGAAAGAGACCCGGCCTTTGTGGCCTCCTCAACGGGGAGTAGGTTTGCAAGAACCGAACCTCGGTAAAACAAATCCGTGTGTCACACTCTTTATTTGCTTGCAATTTGTTTTGCACCCTCTCTCGCGGACTCGTTTTTCTATTTCTAACGCTAACCCGGCTTGTAGTTGTGTTTATATTTGTAAATTTCAGTTTCGCCCTATTCACCCCCCCTCTAGGCGACTATCACTTGGTATCAGAGCCCGGTGCTTCATTAGAGCCTAACCGCTCGAAGTGATGTCGGGAGATCACGCCAAGAAGGAGATGGAGACCGGCGAAAAGCCCACTACAAGCCACGGGAGCACTTCATCGGAAGAGTCCCACACCAAGAGGAAGGAGAAGAAGAAGGACTCCTCCAAACGGAAGGAGAAAAGATCTTCTTCCTCACACCACAAAGAGAAGAAGGAAAAATCTTCTTCACATAAGTCGCATCGGAAAGGCGTCAAGCACAAGAGGATGAGGAAGGTGGTCTACTACGAGACCGACACTTCATCAACATCGACCTCCGACTCCGATGCGCCGTCCGTAACTTCTAAGCACCAAGAGCGCAAGAAGTTTAGTAAGATCCCCTTACACTATCCTCGTACATCTAGACATACTCCATTACTTTCCGTTCCATTAGGCAAACCGCCAACTTTTGATGGTGAAGATTATGCTAGGTGGAGTGATTTAATGAAATTTCATCTAACCTCACTCCACAAAAGTATATGGAATGTTGTTGAGTTTGGAGCACAGGTACCATCTATAGGGGATGAAGACTATGATACGGATGAAGTGGCCCAAATCGAGCACTTCAACTCCCAAGCTACAACCATACTCCTCGCCTCTCTAAGCAAGGAGGAATACAACAAGGTGCAAGGGTTGAAGAATGCAAAGGAAATTTGGGACCTTCTCAAGACCGCGCACGAGGGTGATGAACTCACCAAGATCACCAAGCGGGAAACGATCGAGGGGGAGCTCGGTCGCTTTCGTCTTCGCCAAGGAGAAGAGCCACAAGATATGTACAACCGGCTCAAAACCTTGGTGAACCAAGTGCGCAACCTCGGGAGTAAGAAGTGGGACGACCACGAGGTGGTTAAGGTTATTCTAAGATCTCTTATTTTCCTTAACCCCACTCAAGTTCAATTAATTCGTGGTAATCCTAGATACACACTAATGACTCCCGAGGAAGTAATCGGGAATTTTGTGAGCTTTGAATGTATGATTAAAGGATCAAAGAAGATCAACGAGCTTGACAAACCCTCCACGTCCGAAGCACAACCGGTGGCATTTAAGGCGACGGAGGAGAAGGAGGAGTCTACACCAAGTAGACAACCAATCGACGCCTCCAAGCTCGACAATGAGGAAATGGCGCTCGTCATCAAGAGCTTCCGCCAAATCCTCAAACAAAGGAGAGGGAAAGACTACAAGTCCCGCTCCAAGAAGGTTTGCTACAAATGTGGTAAGCCCGGTCATTTTATTGCAAAATGTCCTATATCTATTGACAGTGACCGGGGTGACGACAAGAAGGGGAGAAAGAAGGAGAAGAAGAAATACTACAAGAAGAGGGGCAGCGATGCCCATGTTTGTCGGGAGTGGGACTCCGATGAAAGCTCTAGCGACTCCTCCTCCGACGAGGACGCCGCCAACATCGCCGTCACCAAGGGACTCCTCTTCCCCAACGTCGGCCACAAGTGCCTCATGGCAAAGACGGCAAAAAGAAGAAGGTTAAATCTAAATCCTCCACTAAATATGAATCCTCTAGTGATGATAATGCTAGTGATGAGGAAGATAATTTGCGTACCCTTTTTGCCAACCTTAACATGGAACAAAAAGAAAAATTAAATGAATTGATTAGTGCTATTCATGAAAAGGATGACCTTTTGGATTCTCAAGAGGACTTCCTAATTAAGGAAAACAAGAAACATGTTAAGGTTAAAAATGCTTATGCTCTAGAAATTGAGAAATGTGAAAAATTATCTAGTGAGCTAAGCACTTGCCATGAGACAATAGACAACCTTAGAAATGAAAATGCTAATTTGTTAGCTAAGGTTGATTCTCATGTTTGTAATGTTTCAATTACCAATTCTAGAAATAATGATGATGATTTACTTGCTAGAATTGAAGAATTGAACATTTCTCTTGCTAGCCTTAGGATCGAAAATGAAAAATTGCTTGCTAAGGCTAAAGATTTTGATGTTTGCAATGCTACTATTTCCGACCTTAGAACTAAGAATGACATGTTACATGCTAAGGTTGTAGAGTTAAAATCTTGCAAACCCTCTACATCTATCGTTGAGCATGTATCTATTTGTACTAGATGTAGAGAAGTAGATATTAATGCTATTCATGATCACATGTCTTTAATTAAACAACAAAATGATCATATAGCAAAATTAGATGCTAAAATTGCCGAGCATAACTTAGAGAATGAAAAATTTAAATTTGCTAGAAGTATGCTCTATAATGGGAGACGCCCTGGCATCAAGGATGGTATTGGCTTCCAAAGGGGAGACAATGTCAAACTTAATGCCCCTCCTAAAAGATTGTCTAACTTTGTAAAGGGCAAGGCTCCCATGCCTCAGGATAACGAGGGTTACATTTTGTACCCTGCCGGTTATCCTGAGAGCAAAATTAGGAGGATTCACTCTAGGAAGTCTCACTCTGGCCCTAACCATGCTTTCATGTATAAGGGTGAGACATCTAGCTCTAGGCAACCAACCCATGTTAAGTTGTCTAAGAAGAAAACTCCTAGTGCATCAAATGAACATAGCATTTCATTTAAGACTTTTGATGCATCTTATGTTTTGACTAACAAATCCGGCAAGGTAGTTGCCAAATATGTTGGGGGCAAGCACAAGGGGTCAAAGACTTGTGTTTGGGTACCCAAAGTTCTTGTGTCTAATGCCAAAGGACCCAAAACCATTTGGGTACCTAAAGTCAAGAACTAAACTTGTTTTGTAGGTTTATGCATCCGGGGGCTCAAGTTGGATAATCGACAGCGGGTGCACAAACCACATGACAGGGGAGAAGAAGATGTTCTCCTCCTACGAGAAAAACCAAGATCCCCAACGAGCTATCACATTCGGGGATGGAAATCAAGGTTTGGTCAAAGGTCTTGGTAAAATTGCTATATCTCCTGACCATTCTATTTCCAATGTTTTTCTTGTAGACTCTTTAGATTACAATTTGCTTTCCGTATCTCAATTATGCAAAATGGGCTACAACTGTCTCTTTACTGATGTAGGTGTCACTGTCTTTAGAAGAAGTGATGATTCAATAGCATTTAAGGGTGTGCTAGAGGGTCAGCTATACTTGGTAGATTTTGATAGAGCTGAACTTGACACATGCTTAATTGCTAAGACTAACATGTGCTGGCTCTGGCATCGCCGACTAGCACATGTTGGGATGAAGAATCTTCACAAGCTTCTAAAGGGAGAACACATTTTAGGACTAACAAATGTTCATTTTGAGAAAGACAAGGTTTGTAGCGCATGCCAAGCAGGAAAGCAAGTTGGTGCCCACCATCCACACAAGAACATCATGACGACCGACAGGCCGCTTGAGCTACTCCACATGGATCTATTCGGCCCGATAGCTTACATAAGCATCGGCGGGAGTAAGTGTTGTCTTGTAATTGTGGATGATTATTCTCGCTTCACTTGGGTGTTCTTTTTGCAGGAAAAATCTCAAACCCAAGAGACCTTAAAGGGATTCTTGAGACGGGCTCAAAACGAGTTCGGCTTAAGGATCAAGAAAATTAGAAGCGACAATGGGACGGAGTTCAAGAACTCTCAAATCGAAGGCTTCCTTGAGGAGGAGGGCATCAAGCATGAGTTCTCTTCTCCCTACACGCCACAACAAAATGGTGTAGTGGAGAGGAAGAATCGAACTCTATTGGACATGGCAAGAACCATGCTTGATGAGTACAAGACTTCGGATCGGTTTTGGGCTGAGGCAGTCAACACCGCCTACTACGCCATCAACCGGTTATATCTACACCGAATCCTCAAGAAGACATCTTATGAACTCCTAACCGGTAAAAAGCCCAATATTTCATATTTTAGAGTCTTTGGTAGCAAATGTTTTATTCTTGTTAAAAGAGGTAGAAAATCTAAATTTGCTCCTAAGACTGTAGAAGGCTTTTTACTAGGATATGATTCAAACACAAGGGCATATAGAGTCTTTAACAAGTCCACTGGACAAGTTGAAGTTTCTTGTGACGTTGTGTTTGATGAGACTAACGGCTCTCAAGTAGAGCAAGTTGATCTTGATGAGATAGGTGATGAAGAGGCTCCGTGCATCGCGCTAAGGAACATGTCCATTGGGGATGTGTGTCCTAAGGAATTCAAAGAGCCTCCAAATGCACAAGATCAACCATCCTCCTCCACGCAAGCATCTCCACCAACTCAAAATGAGGATGAAGCTCAAGTTGATGAAGTAGAAGATCAAGCAAATGAGCCACCTCAAGATGACGGCAGTGATCAAGGGGGAGATGCAAATAATCAAGACAAGGAGGATGAAGAACAAAGGCCGCCACACCCAAGAGTTCACCAAGCAATCCAACGAGATCACCCCGTCGACACCATCCTCGGCGACATTCATAAGGGGGTAACTACTAGATCTCGTGTTGCACATTTTTGTGAACATTACTCTTTTGTTTCCTCTATTGAGCCACACAGGGTAGAGGAAGCACTTCAAGATTCGGATTGGGTAGTGGCGATGCAAGAGGAGCTCAACAACTTCACTAGGAATGAGGTATGGCATTTAGTTCCACGTCCTAACCAAAATGTTGTAGGAACCAAATGGGTCTTCCGCAACAAGCAAGATGAGCATGGTGTGGTGACAAGGAACAAAGCCCGACTTGTGGCCAAGGGATACTCCCAAGTCGAAGGTTTGGATTTCGGTGAAACCTATGCACCCGTAGCTAGACTTGAGTCAATTCGCATATTATTGGCCTATGCTACTTACCATGGCTTTAAGCTTTATCAAATGGACGTGTAAAGTGCCTTCCTCAATGGACCAATCAAGGAAGAGGTCTATGTTGAGCAACCTCCCGGCTTTGAAGGCAGTGAGTACCCTAACCATGTCTATAAGCTCTCTAAGGCGCTTTATGGGCTCAAGCAAGCCCCAAGAGCATGGTATGAATGCCTTAGAGATTTCCTTATTGCTAATGGCTTCAAAGTCGGAAAGGCCGATCCTACGCTCTTCACTAAAACTCTTGAAAATGACTTGTTTGTATGCCAAATTTATGTTGATGATATTATATTTGGGTCTACTAACGAGTTTACATGTGAAGAATTTAGTAGGATCATGACACAAAAATTCGAGATGTCCATGATGGGGGAGTTGAAGTATTTCTTAGGATTTCAAGTGAAGCAACTCCAAGAAGGCACCTTCCTAAGCCAAACAAAGTACACTCAAGATATTCTAAGCAAGTTTGGAATGAAGGATGCCAAGCCCATCAAGACACCCATGGGAACTAATGGGCATCTCGACCTCGACATGGGAGGTAAGTCCGTGGATCAAAAGGTATACCGGTCGATGATAGGTTCTTTGCTATATTTATGTGCATCTCGACCGGACATTATGCTTTCCGTATGTATGTGTGCATGATTCCAAGCCAACCCTAAGGAAGCTCACCTTACGGCCGTAAAGCGAATCTTGAGATATTTGGCTTATACTCCTAAGTTTGGGCTTTGGTATCCTAGGGGATCCACATTTGATTTGATTGGTTATTCGGATGTCGATTGGGCGGGGTGTAAAATCAATAGGAAGAGCACATCGGGGACTTGCCAGTTCTTGGGAAGATCCTTGGTGTCTTGGGCTTCAAAGAAGCAAAATTCGGTCGCTCTTTCCACCGCCGAAGCCGAGTACATTGCCGCAGGCCATTATTGCGCGCAATTGCTTTGGATGAGGCAAACCCTGCGGGACTACGGTTACAAATTAACCAAAGTCCCTTTGCTATGTGATAATGAGAGTGCAATCAAGATGGCGGATAATCCCGTCGAGCATAGCCGCACTAAACACATAGCTATTCGGTATCACTTTCTTAGGGATCACCAACAAAAGGGAGATATCGAGATTTCTTACATTAATACTAAAGATCAATTAGCCGATATCTTTACCAAGCCTCTTGATGAACAAACTTTTAACAAACTTAGGCATGAGCTCAATATTCTTGATTCGCGCAATTTCTTTTGCTAACTTGCTCACATAGCTCTTTTATGTACCTTTGATCATATCTCTTTCATGTGCTATGACTAATGTGTTTTCAAGTGAATTTCAAACCAAGTCATAGGAATATTGAAAGGAAATTGGAGTCTTCGGCGAAGACAAAGGCTTCCACTACGTAACTCATCCTTCGTCGTCACTCCAAACCACTCTCCATTTTTGGGGAGAGAGCAAACGGACTTCGTCTTTGGTATAATCTTAACTCATTTACTTATGACCAAAGGGGAAGAAAGTACTTCGAGGGCTCTAATGATTCCGTTTTTGGCGATTCATGCCAAAGGGGGAGAAAGTAAGAGCCCAAAGCAAAAGGACCGCACCACCACCAATTTCAAAAACTTCGTGTTTTCAAGAATATTATCAATTGGTATCCTATTGTGTTCAAAAGGGGGAGAAAGTAGTATTTCAAAAATGGTATATCAAAACCCTCTTGAACACTAAGAGGAGGATCTCTTTTAGGGGGAGTTTTGTTTAGTCAAAGGAAAAGCATTTGAAACAGGTGGAGAGAATTTCAAATCTTGAAAATGCTTTGCAAAATCTTATTCATTTACCTTTGACTATTTGCAAAAGAACTTTGAAAAGGATTTACAAAAAGAATTTGCAAAAACAAAACACGTGGTGCAAGCGTGGTCCAAAATGTTAAAAACGAAGAAACGATCCATGCATATCTTGTAAGTATTTATATTGGCTCAATTCCAAGCAACCTTTGCACTTATATTATGCAAACTAGTTCAATTATGCATTTCTATACTTGCTTTGGTTTGTGTTGGCATCAATCACCAAAAAGGGGGAGATTGAAAGGGAATTAGGCTTACACCTAGTTCCTAAATAATTTTGGTGGTTGAATTGCCCAACACAAATAATTGGACTAACTAGTTTGCTCTAGTGTATAAGTTATACAGGTGAAAAAGGTTCACACTTAGCCAATAAAAAGATCAAATGTTGGATTCAACAAAGGAGAAAAGGGACAACCGAAGGCACCTCTGGTCTGGGGCACCGGACTGACCGGTGTACACCGGACAGTGTCCGGTGCACCACCGGACAGTGTCCGGTGCACCAGAGGACTCCAACTCGAACTCGCCACCTTCGGGAATTTCCAGAGGCACTCGCGCTATAATTCACCGGACTGTCCGGTGTACACCGGACAGTGTCCGGTGCTCCTCTGAAGAGCTGCCTCAGGAACTCGCCAGCCTCGGGAAATCAGAACGGCTGCTCCGCTATAATTCACCGGACATGTCTGGTGTACACCGGACTGTCCGGTGCAACTCCGGAGCAACGGCTATTTCGGCGCCAACGGCTACCTGCGTCGCATTAAATGCGCGCGCTGCGCGCGCAGAAGTCAGGCGTGCCCATACTGGCGCACCGGACACTCAACAGTACATGTCCGGTGCGCCACCGGACATCCCGGCGGGCCCAGAAGTCAGAACTCCAACGGTCGGAATCCAACGGCATTGGTGACGTGGCTGGGGCACCGGACATGTCCGGTGTGCACCGGACTGTCCGGTGCGCCATCGACAGACAGCCTCCACCAACGGTCAAGTTTGGTGGTTGGGGCTATAAATACCCCAACCACCCCACCATTCATTGCATCCAAGTTTTCCAGCTTCCAACCACTATACAAGAGCTAGCATTCATTGCAAAGCACACCAAAAGAGATCAAATCCTCTCCAAACTCCACACAAAGCCTTAGTGACTAGTGAGAGTGATTTGTAGTGTTCATTTGAGCTCTTGCGCTTGGATCGCTTCTTTTCTTTCGCATTCTTTCTTGTGATCAAACACTCACTTGTAATTGAGGCAAGAGACACCAATTGTGTGGTGGTCCTTGTGGGAAGTTTGATTTCCAAGTGATTTGAGAAGAGAAGCTCACTCGGTCCGAGGGACCGTTTGAGAGAGGGAAGGGTTGAAAGAGACCCGGCCTTTGTGGCCTCCTCAACGGGGAGTAGGTTTGCAAGAACCGAACCTCGGTAAAACAAATCCGTGTGTCACACTCTTTATTTGCTTGCGATTTGTTTTGCACCCTCTCTCGCGGACTCGTTTTTCTATTTCTAACGCTAACCCGGCTTGTAGTTGTGTTTATATTTGTAAATTTCAGTTTCGCCCTATTCACCCCCCCTCTAGGCGACTATCAGATCTCAACCTTAGGCAATACCGTTGGTTGGAGCTTATTAAAGATTATGATTTGGAGATTCACTATCTGTGACAGAACCTTCCAAGTCATTAGGCCCACCTACAGTTGTCCTTGTCCAACAAACCTCAGACAGCCCTGCAGGTGCACCTGATCACTTAACAAGTTCGGTATCTGAATTTCTTACCTTGCCCAAGAGCGTTTTACCCGTCACGCAGACATTACAATACATCGGAGGTACGAAAATGCGGAAGCAGTTACAATAACTTACTTTATTTAAAAGTAATAAAGAGTAGTATTTATTACAGACTAGAGCGAAGTATAAGAGTGCTAAGTATTATTATTACATAACCTGGGAGGCAAAACCCCCTCCCAATAAACAGTAAAAAGTTTTTTTTAACAGAGGACCCTTCCTCCCGCAGCTTTAGTCTTGATTTTCTTCTTTTGGTACCACCTTGGAACAGAAGCAACAAAAGTTTGCTGCTTCTTCACCTAAAACAACATGGGACAAAGCCCTGAGTACGAAGTGTACTTTCACAAGTCTTACCCGTCAAAATAAAAGACTCTCAAGGATATGCTGGCCTTTGGGGATCAAGGTATAGCTTATCAATAATCAAAGACTCTGTTTGCAGAAATGCTTACTAATAGTGGATCCTTAAAAATCCAATTTTATTTGTCAGGTTAAGTAAAGTTACCTATATCTAGGGTTCTTTCTACCCTAGTTCAATCACTTGACCTATACTAGCCAATTTCTTTTCAACCCTTCTTATTCACTGGAATGCTATGCGTAAGTCAGTGACCAAGTCTTCATGTCCGCGAAGTTACGGCGATCTGAATCAATTATACTCAGCTGAGGATCTCCAATCACACGACATATGTAGCACTTAACCCTTGCATATGTCAACTCGCCACCGGGGTTCTTAAGACCAGATTAGGTTCACGCCAACCGAGAGCACAAATACACCACCATCCAGCCTCTTGCCACGGAGGGTACACGCTACTCTCACCATCTCTCCACTCCCATTGCGTGTTATCTTATTCTGGTATTAGTCTGCCCGAGGCAAAGCTTACCCATGACGGGGCATGTGACCGGTTAAAGGGTCCTCGGTCAGCAGGCCTACATCGAGAAGGTCCTTAATCGACTCAGACGGAGACACTACACCGAGACTCTCTTCTCGTGCAAGTCACCCGCCCGGTCTCAGCTTTATCATTTCAAGCCCAAAGTTTGGTACCTAGCAGAGGTACATCTTTTCTAATGTTGAACCCATCATGGCCATGATGGATCCACCATCAAGTTTTATTTTTGAAAACATCCCGCCCACTTTGCAACATCATCTTTTGTGAAAACAAAACATTTTTGTTTTCTAGAGCAAAGCTAAGCATATGAAAAACCTTTTTGTAAATTAGGGGATTAAGGAGAAGTAATTAAATCCAAGGAAGGAAATGCAGCAACTGGTTTAGCACACAACTCCTATTACCTAATGCATCAAGTAAGTGAGAAAGATTTCAAAATAACAAGGGGGTGGCAAATGCACCGGGGCTTGCCTTGTGTGATAGGTGAATCAGGCTCTGCTCCACAGATATCAAAGTAAAAGTAGTTTCCTGCGTGAGGTTCTTCAGGTGGTGGTGGTGGTGTAGTCCTCGCTTCTTCAACCTCTATTTCCTCCTCGTTCTCTAGATATAGCCATATATAATCATGAATGCTCATGTAATGCTCATGAAAATGCAAAGATAATAAAAGTTTATTATCTAATGTCTTGAATATAACTTTCCTTCACGGATCTCTGGGAAATTAGGGTTTTCGGAGTCTATAGTGAAGTTCATAGGGCAGGTGGGGCTAGGGTTTTGGGTTCTAAGTACCAAACATGGGCCAAAGCATACCAAATTTTACCCAAGGCTTCTAAATAATATTTAAAGTTTACCTAAAAAGTATGATGAATTTTGGAATTATTAATTATTCTCTAAAATTCCAGAAGTATGGATTTTCGCTATTTTAAATGGCCCAAAATTCCCTATTGGAACTAAAAATCATGAAATTATTTTTATTAAATACTTGAAAATTAGTAGCCTAGTAAAATTGGTTTGGTATTTTTAACATTTTTCTATAATTTTCTGTAAATTCTCTAGCTCTGGCAGAAAAGGAAAAAGAAAAAGACTCTACAGTGCTGGTCTGAATCTGGCCCGAGCCGGCCCATATGCGGGCGAAAGCGCGCCCGCACGCGCTCACGCTGTCGGTTTTGCGCAGAGAGCCCTGATGATTTGAAATTCTTTAAAGAGCCCCTCCCACTATTACTGTGTCTCGCTGACACTTGCAGAAACACCCTTGCGCTTTCCTCTCTTCACAACCCCCAGTCCACGACGGCGAACGGAGGGGAACCGAGCTCCAGCAAGCTTATACCGACCGGATCACTCGATGACCGGTGCTCTACTTCGGCTGAGACCAAATTCAAACCCTAACAAGAGTTTCCCCTCAACTAATTTCACTAACGGCGCTCTAACACGCTCTGTCCACGGTGGCAGCGGGCACGACGAACAATCAAACGCGTTCCTGACGATCTAAGGGGTCTTAGTCTAATTGGCGGGGTTGGGGAGCATGAGGGGCACACAAGAACACTGAAACGAAAGGGCAGAGGGTATGAGCGGACCTGAGACGAGCTAGCCACGACGAGGCCTCTTTCACGGTGGCGGAAAGCAGGTTTGGGGGAAGTGGGAAATTGGTGAGCTCTAGTGATCAATTGAGGGCACGACTTGGTGGCTTGGTGCTTGACTACCCTACGGAGCTCATGGCGTGCTCAACTTATAGAGTTCGTGAGCGGTGTTGCTTAATTTCGACGAATTGCGCTGGCGGTCGAGAGGGGAATGAGTCACGGCGGTGATCTACCGTGGCAACCGCAGAGCGACTGAACTACGGCGGTCATTGGATGGTCACTTCGGCTCATACTGACGCGATAAACCTCCTAAGGCGTGGCGTCCACCCGGTGAATGGTGAACACGCCAGTGATTGCCGCTCGGCCATGTCGTCGGTGTGCACTGATGAACCATCAAGCACATAGTACATTCCAGCCCATCCGCGATGAGATCTTTCACCCCGTGATCGTTATCCATGTTTAATTCAGTGTGAATCACGGCGATAGCACAAATCTGCACGCGTGGTCGCCGACGGCGAGGTCTCTGAGCTGGCGATCCAATCCGGTTACTGTACCATCGCGAAGCTTCATCAGTCAGTCTGACAGACCATGTTTGGGGCGAATTTCTTCCCAATTTTGTACGGTAAATAGGTCAATGCTCTGCAACAAAGTTATAGCCTAATAAACCTGCTCCAACTTTGCTACATTGTGCACCCACAAAAAGTCACAGGATCTTTTTTAAAATTGAACCCAAGTTCATCCAATCCCACTATCAGTCTGAATTCAGACTTAGGGCAGTCTGACAGCTTGACTTTGGGCTCATTTAACTCCAAATTTTTCATGTGACCAAGGCTTAATCCCTATAGCAAAGTTGTTCTCCTTACATAGCCCTACAAATTTGATGTGCTGACCTAGGGCAAAATCCTTATAGTTTTGAAATTACAGGGCTTTAAATTTGACCCCATTCACTGAAATTCAGACTTAGCCATTGGAGCACAAATGTGACCTTTTTGCAAATAAGCCCAAAACTTATGGTTTCATTTGCAAATCTCCAAATATGTGAACCATATGACTTAAGGTACCCTAATTTCATGATTTTTGCACTTAAGTCCAAAATGTGCACACTTTTACAGATAACCCCCTAGGGTTTCACTCTAGGGTTTTTCAGGGGTCTATTTAAGATTTTTGGTACTCCTAGGGTTTGGATGCTACTTAAGTCCATCCATGGTGATATTTTATGATCATTTCAACTAAGTTTTGAAGTTTTCTCTTAGTTAAGCTTTGTTTATTCTTCTAAGCCTAGTTTAGGGTTAAGTACCCTACTCTAGGGTTTTACTCATGAAATCAAGACAACTTATTTGAAATTTTTGCCTAGTGAATGCACTCTAGATGTGACAAACACATGATATGCCAATGCTTATGATGTTATGCTCAAGTTTTAGTGGCAGTAACTCCAGGGGTGTTACATCCTTCCCCCCATAAAAGAATCTCGTCCCGAGATTAAAAGTCTAGGGCAAGTAATGGAAAAGGAAACACGACATAGTTTTATTTCCTTATTTTTGGTACAAAACAGGGGTGGTATGGGGTTCATTCCTCTTATTATAGCAAATGTACATATCTTACAATTTACACGAAGCTAAAAAGCCTGGGAAATTCTTATCTAAAAAGTCTTGAGTTTCCCAAGTAGCTTCATCTTCCGTGTGTTGGTTCCACTGTATCTTGTAAAACTTGAGAGTTTTCCTTTGGGTAATTCTGTCCTTTTGATCCAAGACTCGAATAGGATGTTCAGAATATGTCAAGTCTAGTTCTAAGGCAACATCCGTTACTTCAATGGTTCGATCGAGAACCCGAAGACACTTCTTCAATTGAGACACGTGGAATACATTATGCACTGCAGACAAGGTTTCGGGTAACTAGAGTCGGTATGCCACTGGTCCATATCTTTCAAGGATAGGAAAAGGACCAATGTATCGAGGTGCAAGCTTCCCTTTTATCCCGAAATGAGATACACCCTTCATTGGTGAAACTTTCAGGTAGACATAATCTTCAACTTGAAAGTGCAAGGGTTGACGTCGCTTGTCTACATAACTCTTCTGTCGAGCTTGGGCTTCTTTCAAATTATGAATTATTCGTCAAACTTTTTCTTCTGTTTCCTTTACCATATCAGGCTTGAAGAAACATCTTTCACCTGGTTCAGACCAGTTTAACGGAGTACGACACCGTCACCCATACAATGCTTCAAAGGGTGCCATTTTAATACTTTCTTGATAGCTATTATTGTATGAAAACTCCGCTAATGGTAAACAGTCATCCCATTTCTGTGGAAATTCCAGAACACATGCTCGCAACATATCTTCAAGTATATGATTTACTCTCTCAGTCTGCCCACTGGTTTGGGGATGGTAGGCCGAACTGTGAAGCAACTTGGTACCCAGGGATTTATGAAGTGCTTCCAAAACTTGGCTACAAATTGCGGTCCACGATCTGACACGATGGTCTTTGGAACCCCATGCAGACTAAGAATACGAGCAATGTATAATTGGGTATAGACAACAACTGGATGATCTGTCTGACTGGCAGGAAATGGGCTATCTTGGTAATTCGATCAACTATAAACCAAATAGAATCATAGCCTTTTGTTGTCCTAGGCAATCCCACAATGAAGTCCATGCTTATATCCTCCCATTTCCATGTAGGGATAGGCAAAGATTGCAATGGACCAGCAGTCTTCATATGTATGGCTTTGACACCTCTGCAAGTGTCAAATCTTGCCACATAGCATGCAATTTCAATCTTCATCTTTTTCCACCAATAATGTTGTTTTAGATCATGATACATCTTAGTGCTTCCTGGATGAATAGAATAGCGACTAAGATGTGCTTCATCTAAAATTTGCTGGCGGATCTCATCATTCTTAGGCACAACTATACGGTTGTTAAACCATACAACACCTTGATCATCTCTTCTGAAGCAGTTGGCTTTACGAACCTCCATTTTCTCATGAATGTGTTTCATTCCCTTATCATTCCTTTGTGCGTCAACTATTCTTTGCAGGAGGACTGACTCAAGCTTCAAGTGATCTGAAGTTCCATGTTGAATCATCCCCAGGTTCAACTTCTCCATTTCTTGGCATAATGTAATGTCAGAAGTCTTCATTGTAAGACAATGACAGAAAGCCTTGTGACTTAACGCATCTGCCACTACATTAGCCTTGCCTGGGTGATAGTGAATCTCCAGTTCATAATCTTTAATCAGCTCAAGCCATCTCCTCTGCCTCATATTCAGCTCTAACTGGGTAAAGATGTATTTCAAACTTTTATGATCTGTATAAATATGACAGATATTCCCCAGCAGATAATGACGCCATATTTTCAGAGCATGAACCACAGCAGCTAATTCCAGGTCATGAGTTGGATAATGTTCCTCAAGCCGGCGTAACTGCCTTGAAGCGTAAGCTATCACTCGGCCCTCTTGCATTAGAACACAGCCTAGACCACTGCCTGATGCGTCATAATACACATCAAAGGGCTTTTCAATGTCCGGTTGAGCTAATACCGGAGCAGTGGTCAATAATACTTTTAGCTGCTCAAAGGCTTCATTACGTCTTGAAAACCAATTAAATTTAGTATCATTCTTCAATAAACTTGTGATTAGTTTCACAAGCTTGGAAAAATCTGGAATAAATCGATGGTAATAACCAGCCAGACCAAGGAAACTTCGGACTTGATGTACAGTGGTTGGGGGTTTCCACTCCAAAATATCCTTGACTTTCCTGGGATCCACCGCAATCCCCTTGGCAGATAATACATGTCCCATAAATTGGATCTCTTCCAGCCAGATTGCGCACTTACTGAACTTAGCATATAATTGGTGCTCCCTTAAGCGCGTTAATACGATCCGCAAATGCCGAGCATGTCCTCTTCATTCTTAGAATATATCAAGATATCATCAATGAATACCACCACGAATTTATCCAACTCGAGCATGAATACCGAGTTCATAAGATATGTGAAGTGGCAGGAGCATTTGTTAGTCCGAAAGACATAACCAGATATTCAAATAATCCATACCGCGCAGTGAATGCGGTCTTGGGTATATCTTCGGGTCGGATACGGATCTGATGGTAACCCGACCTGAGGTCAATTTTGGAAAATACTCGAGCTCCGGTAAGTTGATCAAATAGGATGTCAATCCGGGAAAGAGGGTACTTATTCTTGATTGTGACCTCATTAAGGGGTCTATAATCCATGCACATCCGAAGTGTTTGGTCCTTCTTCTTGACGAAGATGGCTGGACAACCCCAAGGTGATGAGCTTGGTCGGATGAATCCCTTTTCTAGTAGATCTTGTAATTGGGTTTTGAGTTCTGCCAATTCATTCAGAGGCATTCAGTACGACCTTCTGGAAACAGGAGTCGTAC
Source organism: Zea mays (assembly GCF_902167145.1). Lineage (NCBI taxonomy): Eukaryota > Viridiplantae > Streptophyta > Magnoliopsida > Poales > Poaceae > Zea > Zea mays. Next base: position 87,959,209 of record NC_050104.1, on the reverse strand, counting down.
CGGGCTTCAACTCAATCACAAATTCTACATCTGTTTCTGGAGGCAATCCAGGCAGATCTTCTAGAAAAACGTCCAGGAATTCACATACTACCAGAATATCTTGGATCTCCGGTATGATGGCTTCATATACTCTGCTAATTGGTTTAGCTGGAATAGCTACAAGGATGGACAAGAGAACCTCTTCTTGGCCATAACTCAACCTGATGGTTCTCAGATCAGTGTTGAGGATTGCTTTATGCCGAGCTAACCAATTCATACCCAAAATTACATCTATATCTTGGCCTTTTAGAACAATCATGTTTGTGGGAAAGTCCCGTTCAGCCAATGTTACGGTGTCACACCCGTTTATAAAGGCCAGAGCCGGGTGCATAGCATATGTGTGCCAGGATCTATTTCCACACATATCTTGACGTCACAAGTGTAATATATCAAAAGAGCAATGCATAAAAGAGTAAATAACGATTATATTAACATATTACACTTCGAACAGACATAATGTGTTAACCTTTATTCATCAAAGTACAGCGAACATGGACATCCATCCACAGGAAGATGACCGGGGGTATCACTAGACTAGCATCCATGGAGCTCAGCATCATAACTTCATCTGCAACTTCTGATCAAAATTAAGCAAGGGTGAGCTCACTTATGGTCGGGGCTCAGCAAGTGGGGGAAAATAAATGCAAGTTTAACAAGGTGAGGCTAAGGTTGAGCAGTAAGCATTTTAGTTGGTCAACATTTTATTAACAACACCTATCTTACTAATAAATGTGAATCCCAAATATTCCTATTAAACAAAGGTATAAGAGTATATCAAAAACACTTAAGTGAACCCACTTAAGCAAACCAATGGCAGATCATTGGATCTCGATTTATTTCCGTCTTCAAGTTCAATTATCATGTGAGGAGTCCAAGCTGCTCTTAACCGTGAGCACGACTGATATATCAGTTTTACACTCTGCAGAGGTGGTACAACTTTACCCACAAGCCATGTATCCCCTCTAGCCTGGGTCGGCCAAAACCCATAAACACTTCCGAGGTGAGTGGCTAGGGATCCACTATGAGGCTTTCACAGAATACTCTTAATACGAAGCAACCCGCTAAGGTTTCTAAAGTCGATGGTGGAGGCCCCCTGGGTAAGGTACCTTAGCCAAGAATATGTCCCCATGTTAACGTGGGCTGCCAACACCACCGCTCCCCCTCTTGCCCATATTTCAGGTAAGGTTGCTAGGCACTAAGCGTATAAAGCTAATTACCAAAGCCAGAGCCATGATAGCACTCGTGGTTGCACTGTTTTCCCGGGTGGTCACTCCATGTTCCAATTATCATAATATGGTCTTGTTTAATCATCGGATTAACAACAATAATATAAACTTACCATTTGGAACATTGATATCATCAGTAGGAGTAACATCATAGAGTTAAAGTTGTAGCAATAGCATAACTACTTGATTAGATCAAAACCCAGGTTAACAAGGAATAAGGTTGGAAAGGTTAGGTGTGTCCGAATAGGTAACCCATCAAATTATGCATATATATCAAAGAATAAACTTTATTAAATGAATTGTTTGGGATCAAACAGAGTATGCAGAGGGAGAAGTCCACTTGCCTTGCTTATTGAAAACTTGAGGTTCTTCCACGGATAGGAATAGATCTTGATTCTTAACTACTAGATCAACCACTGAATATCACACAAACAAACAAGAAGAACAAACACCATTCAATAACATACCACATTCACCATACGTAAAGCTAAAAAGAAAGCCTAACGAAAAGAGCGTTTGTTTTTCAAAACATCGCAAGTAATGGTTATAATAAGAGGGTATTCGTTTTAAAAATGTGTGATCTATACTTTATAAAACAAGACATGAGCTTAAAAATATCTTAATACAAATATTAGGTTCACCAAATTAATGTTTTATAAAACGTCATATGTGATATGTCTAAGATTAAGGGTTTATAGGATGATAAAACACGTAATAACAATATTAAACTTTTTTTAACTTTTTAGAGAAGATATGTATTATATATCTAAGGTTAATGAGTTATAAAAGACATTATTGAACATTACTTTTATAACAAGCTCATAAACAACTTTTTATGTGAAAAGATCATAATTATATTATGAATCACCTATTTAAGACGAGTTAGGTTATGGGCCTTAAATGGATTTTCATGCAAAAGATAATGAACAAATAACTAACTTTTATTTTTATTAGAAAACACATAGCCTATATTATTATATTCGAAGTCAAAATATAAATTAACATTTTAAGTTATAAAAGAACTTAAACTATTATTACTTTATTTTATCCTTTAGGAAAAACTAAGTGATTCGCAAATAATGTGCACTAAATTCTATGAAATCATTAATCATGCCATAAACCTAGTTAAGAATAAATTAACTATATATTTGGTTAATAAACTATGATAAATGATAATTAATCGATTAATTATCTTTATTTCTATTGTAGGAATAAATTATCTAATTCATTAGAAGGAATTTATGTATAAAATATCATTTTAGTTTATAAAAGCAATGACCCTTGTTATCTTTTAATTCAAAAATTGTAAATAATCTATTAATTGGACATATGTTTATTTTCTATTTTTATTCAGAAACATATGTCTACATATTCTTTTAAGTTTCTATTTAATACGGCTATACTTAAACATCTATAACGAACCTTGTTAAATATGATATCTATTAAAAAGATCATTTAAAAAATTATAAACAAATTATCTACTTCTTTAGTAAGAAATCTATGTTTACTAATATAACTATTATTTTCTTTATTAGAAAAATATGAGCGTCTAATTAGGTCATTTTAATATTATTATAAATTCTACTATTTCGTTTTTCTCCCTTCTTTTCTAAATAGAATTTATACGTGTAACTAAAAATTGTTTATTTATTTCTTCTAACATTAATATACTAAGAATTAATTGTATATTACTAAATGGGACTTTTAATAACCTATTCATGGTTATTATGATATAAATAAATATCTTACTAATTGTAAGTAATTAAGTGATATGAATACATTTATTATGAATAGTAAAATCTATATATTTTCATTCGACCGAAAATACGTGGCTTAAATTCCTATTTCAATTTCTTATATCACTAAAATTATACTTATATCAATACTAACCGATTATCGCTCCACCACTAAAGCGAAATTAAAAACATTTCTAGTATGAAAATCACTGACGTAGTGAATAGTGACGGTGTTCATTTTTATAATTATATAATCGTACGTATATTTAAAATATTGTCGCGGGGTTTGATTTTGGTTACATGTATATATCGAATCTCTAAAATCATACACGAATCGCCAAATCGCATCAATATTACAACAACAATTCACAAGATCCATAAATTATTTCAAAACTTGATTTAGAAAATAAATATTTCGGGGTTGTCTTCAACCTTGGGTGAACGAATGACAGCGAACAGGCTCGAGCGCGTGTCTAGGCGAAGGGTTGGACGGGGTTCGGGCACGCCTCCGGCGAGGCACGATGGTGAGCGGTGGTGCTGCTGCGCGTGCGGGCAGGGGTTCTTGATGTCGGACGGGGCTCTGACGAGGTGCTGCGCGGACAGAGCTCCGACGGGGAACGCGGACAGTGAGCACGAGCTCCGGCGAGGCTCCACGGACGTCAGCGAAAGTGAACACCGGCGGCGAGGGAGAGAACGAGGAGGGAGTGATAGAGGGAGCTCGGGCAGGGAGAGAGCTCTGCTGTGGGAGGGAGAAGTGAGGAACTCGGCCAAATTTATAGAGAGAGGGAGGGGAAAGTCGGTCGGTTTCTAAGGCGGTCATCAATGGCATTCACGGAGCTTGAATGGAGGGAGAGAAACGGACGAGTTGAATCTCCAATAACTCAAAGACGAACGGTCGGCGAGGTCGCTTGGACATTGGGCGTGGGCAGGACTCGACGTGTTCCTGGCGCGTCGGGGCAGAGGCTGCTCGGTCGTGCTCAGCGTGTGTGGCGCCGGTCCCTGGCGCGGGTCGGGTCACTGCCTGGTGCAGGGGCATGGTCGCAGGCGTCTCTTCCTAGCGCGCGGGGTCGGAACCTTGGGCGGCGCGGTCGGGTGGGGCTCGACGGCTGGAGCGTCGCGCGCTGGGCGTCGAGGAAGCAGGGGGCACGGTCGGGTGGTGCAGGGCTGGGTGCTCGGTGCAATGCGTCGGAGAGAGGAGCGAGGAGAGAGAAGAGGGAGGGAGAGAGATAGCGGCAGCTGGGGAGGGGAGCAGGTTGGCGGCTAGGTCAGGGGCGGCGACTCCTTCTAGTTGGGCCCCTAGTGGGCCAAATGGATTAGGGTTTCATTTTTTTGTTTTTTCTTTTTTTTCTAATTCTTTCTAATTTCAAAATATAATTTTAAATAATCATAAAATTCATAACAATTAACCTAAAATTATTTATAAATATAATATTTATTTTTGACTAATAATTATATTATTTTGTGAATTTGATTCAAGAAGAAATGTTATTAAATATTCAAAAAAACCAATCGTGCACAATCAAAATTATTCCAAATGCAAATAAATGACACACAATTAAATGAAAAAACTTATTACCCTGATTACCATTATAAACTAAAATTATCAATATACATATTTTCCGAAAACCTTATTTTAGCAATTCATTATTGTTTTGTAAAACGAGATTTTCTTTACAAGATCAAACCCATAAATTGGATTTGCAAATCAATTCAAACAAAACATATGCTTCGGCACGAGTGCAACAAACACTTGGTAAAATTTTATCTATTCAAGAATTGTTCAAATTATTTATATTACCATTTTATTATTAGAAATCATAAGTATTTTTCCTTTCTATTGAAAAAATAATAATATAAACTAAGTTATCTTCAATTGATGGATTTAGGGTGTTACATACGGGCACATGGAAAGCCACTTCCTTAGTAAATATTTACTTCGGGTATGGACAGTCCTTGATAAAATGTCCAAACTTTCCACAATTAAAGCAGCCTGTTGAGGAGCTTGGGAGGGCGGGGAAACGAGTACCAGGGGCACTTGGCTGATTTGTGGAGGTGGGGGCAGTGGCAAGACGGATAAAGACCGGTTGTTTGAAGGGATAGGAGGGTGGATGTGGTGAAGAATGATTCTGATTAAAAGGTTGGATTACCAACCTTTGTCTCTTCTCAGGCCCCTGGTTGGGCCTGTCACCTTCATAGCCCTGGGATTTTCCTGGGCCTGCATATTTGGCTTCGACTACCAGTGCCGTGCTGACAGCCCTGCTGTAAGTGAGGTCAAGGCAGGTGGCCATTTTTCGCTGCAGCTGGTCATTGAGGCCTCTCATGAAGCAATTTCTCTTCTTTAGATCAGTGTTGACTTGATCAATAGCATACTAGGACAAGTGGTTGAACTTATTGAGATACACCTTGTTTGAGCTTCATAAATTCCCTGTTTCATATGGTGCACCCCTTCAGGAATATAGTGCTCCCAAAAAGCCAGTTTGAATTCGTCCCAGGTAATTTGATGACCAGCAGGCTGGATAGCCACAAAATTTCCCCACTAGGTGCTGGCAGGGCCTCGCAACTGCTAGACCGCAAATAAGGGCTTTTGAGTCTCCGTGCATCGGAGAAGCCCAAACTTTTGTTCGATAACCCGGATCCACTCATCTGCTTCAAGAGGATCTTCAACCTTGACAAATAACGGGGGACACGTTTATGAGAAATCCAGATATGAAGTTTCGCGGGGTCCTTGCGGATATGCTCGCCCGCTTTGCTGTTGCATTTGCTGTCCCGCCATTTCCCGCAGAAAGCGGGTATTGTCGGCTGTTGCATTGACAAAGGCAGCGATAGCCTCAGCTAAGGTTGGGGGTACTGGTGGCGGGTTAGGAGTAGCTTCCCTCCCACGGGAGGTTCCCGCACCATCCTGTCCATGGGTCCTGGACGGCATCTGAGGCAAAGAACATTTGGAAAATATAATATGCCAAAGCAAACCATCCATTTTACATTACTTCAAAAGGTAATGATACAGACTCGAATTTACAACAGGACTACATTACCTCTTATACATTAACACTATTTCTATACTACACTGCTCTAGCTTCTTATCACTTTTGGTAGCTTCCATGTCGGGTGTAGGAGACCATTCGTCGACCAGATTCATTGAAGGAGGGGGCCTAAAAAGGTCCAATTCCCCACCAAGGGCTTCACCCGCTGCTCCAGAAGGTCCGGCTCCCATTCCGATAGGATCCGCAGGTACGTTAGGGTGCAGTTGCGAATACAATACATGAACCTCCTCATGTAGTGTATTACAGTATACCTGCAAGTTGTCCACGACTGTGCTAAGCTCCTCCACGCGAGCTCGAGCTTTGGCTTCCTTGGCCCAAGCAAGTGAACGTGAGTTAACAACCCAATCGAGCGCTAAATCTCGTTCAGCGAGTTGGCCTTGCAGGTGGCGAATGTCAGTTCTTAACTCGTTTATTCGCTGACCATCCTCGACCCATACATCGTTCCTGTGACGGAGCTCCGTTCGAAGCTGTTCTACTTGAGCTTCCAGATCCCCGATAGGATCATTGCTACCACTACTACTGTCTTCATGCCTTGGAGCTAGTTGATGGCGAGGTACGCCAATTGGCCCGGTAGACTTGCGCGCGGTTTTTCTTGTTTGCGGCGGCATGTCTCCATGAGGGGGAAAATCTTATTAGTATAGTTTTTAACATGATGTATGCCTAATTACAGAATCAACCTTAGTTGATTCACAACCTTCTATACATTGCACTCTACTATCTGGTCTTTAAAATAAGTACTTCAGAAGGTGGTTAGATACACTACAGTAAAACGACGCACATCCGACGGCCAACTTACCTCCGACGGCTACCTACGAGACCGTCGGACATAAGCTTATGTCCGACGGTCTCTGCTGGCCCTCGGAATCTCTACTACTCCTTAAGAAAGGAGTGTAGGCGTCCACACCCACGGTTCTGCCTCCCACCCTGACATCCTCCGCTCCGCTTGCGCCTCCGCCTCCCAAGATTTCCGCGCCGCACCTCCACCATTTTCGCCGCCGCGCATGCCGCACTCTTCCATCCTTGCCTCTTTCATCCTCGCCGACCACGCCCGCGGCCACGAATCTCGCCTACGACAAAGCAAGGATCGAGCCCCCGCCTTCCAACCTCGGCGGCTCCTTCCATCCTCACGTATACATCAACGTCGCCTTCCATCCACGGCAAAAGAGACGACCTTCAATCCCGTGACCACTGCCCCTGCTCCCGCCCTCCATCTCGTACTGCTCCTTCGGACTTCGGATCCCATCGCCCCGCTCGCCTCCTCCCTCCCTCCTCCCGTCGCTACAGCACAAATCTCTGCCGGCCGCCGTGACATCCTATCGTCGGCTCCCAGCGCACCTTCTCAATTTTGTGCCACCTCCGTGGTGCCGCCACAACGGTTGTCTCCTCTGCACCAGATCGACGCAATCGCGCGCGGGACCCCGACATCGCCCCAGATCGACGAGGATATGGGAGCCTAAAAGCCCACAAACCTACCACCGACGAGAATCATGCTGCCCAAAACCTCACCCCAAATCGATGCAGACCTACCATCGACGCCGATTTGGGTCGTCCTTAAAAACCATGCCACCCCAGTCCACAAACACGACAGCCCCAATCTCTCGAAGGAATAGTTCTGCTTTGGCGTCAACTTTGCAAGGTAATGTCTCCTCTGTTTAGTTCGAATTACTTTGATTCTAGCACTGCCAAATGTCTCTACTGTTTGAAGCCAATGTCTTTATTGTTTAGTTCAAACAGAATGAATGGGTAGGTCTGCGAGTACTTGTGTAGCGTCCATAGAATGAATGGGTAGGTCTGCCCAAAATTTTGTTCAGCCAGTGTCTTTACTGTTTAGGGATGCAAGAACCAGATGTCTCTATTGTTTAGTTCAAACAGAATGAATTGGTAAGCTAGATAGGGATGCAAGTACCAGATGTCTCTACTGTTTAGTTTGAACAGAATGAATGGGTAAGGTAGATAGGGATGCAAGTACCAGATGTCTCTACTGTTTAGTTCAAATAGAATGAATGGGTAAGCTAGATAGGGATGCAAGTACCAGATGGCTCTGTATGCTTGATTATGCAAATAGGTTTTAGGTTTAGACAGATAAAATTTGTGGACGCTACACAAGTAGAGACCTTTTTTAGCTGTGTTTAATCTTATTTTTTATTTGTGGTTGGATCTATTCATTGCTTGATTCAAGTCTGCAACTGTCAGATGTCTCTGTATGCTTGATAGCAGATTATGCTATATTCTTGCATAAGAAAAATTTGTGGATGCACAAGTAGGTGTGTAGTGTTTATTTCAAACAGAATGAATGGGTAAGCTATATAGGGATGCAAGTACCAGATGTCTTCGTATGCTTGATTATGCAAATAGGTTTTAGGTTTAGACAGATAAAATTTGTGGACGCTACACAAGTAGAGACCTTTTTTAGCTGTGTTTAATCTTGGTTATTATTTGTGGTTGGATCTATTCATTGATTGATTCAAGTCTGCAACTATAGGATGTCTGTGTATGCTTGATAGCAGATTATGTTATATTCTTGCACAAGAAAATTTTGTGGACGCACAAGTAGGTGTGTAGTGTTTATTTCATCCTATTATGTTTTAATCCATAAAATACATAGATAGATTGGGATTACACTGTTGTAGATTGGTTAGATATTTTATATGATCAAAGAGGAGCTGTTTTCAACCCAATCCATTTTTAGACAATAACATAACTGGAGCAAAATAATATAGAGTTTCAAATACATAGCTTAGAAGTATTGTTGTAGTTATAGAGTTTCAATTACCTTTGAAGTTGGATCTAAAATTTAATCTCTTTCTCGATGATACCGTCAAGGTCTCTAAAGGGATGGATCATCAGTTCCTCCATCATCGTCTATCTTGTGATTTCTTTTCAGTTTCACTTTCATGGTATTGTTGTTCTGCAAGGATCGATGGGACGAAGAGGTCGAGGAAGGGTGTAAGAAAGAACCCCATAATAGATTGTGGGACATATACCAAGAACATCGTCTACAAGGAGGTTCTAACAAACTAGACCCACAGTATTTCTATTAAAACTGAATTGTTTGTTAACGACATAGAATCTCATGGAATAAATTTCTGTAAGCATGATCGTTCATTGTTTAGTCTTTATTATTAACAATTATATTCTATGCTTTATATTCTTTGGCAGCTAACTCTCAAGTGATGATGAGAAGGTCGAAAGTTCATATGTATATTATGGTAGTATCAGTTTTTGAACTTACATTCTGCTACATTTATGTTGGGAGATTTCCCAACAAATACTTGCTGGAGGTCGCTACAGTGATGAGATCACCCACATGTACAAGGGAAGATCGCCATGACCGTAGACGAGCACTATGAATCGCTTCAGCATTGCAAGTAAGCTTACACCTCCCCATTTTTCAGGGTTTCAGTCGCGCCACCGCCATAGGAGCTGATGGAGATCCTCTCTGACTATTTTAGCTCCATGGGTGATTCAACAAGTTTGGGCAAATGATCAAAGCAGAGGTATCTAACACAATCTGACTGTTTCAGAAATGCTGACACGATTGGACCTGCCAATGATGTCTACGAGTTAGTTAGGACCTCTGAACCAAAGCGCACAAAGGGCATCTCGACATCGGACATCATCACTACGATCTTGAAGGACTACAACCAATACATTATGTGCAATCTGACTTGGGGGTACAATCATAAAGACCTTGGCATCAGCTATGTTAAGGTGATATTTCGTCCACAATAATTTCTCCCAAAGACAGGACAATGAGAATAGCCTCTCAATCGTGTCATTTTGTTGTATTTTCATCAGGAGAATCAATTGATGGTCAACATGGGGATTAGCAAGCTAAGGGAGAAGGTGAAGGAGCAACAAGAGAAGGTGATCAAGTTTCTTTGCAATTATTTTGATATAGATATTATACTACACTATACCATTGGTAATCTTTGTATACAAGCAGTTTTGTACTATGGATGAAGGAATCGTTTGCAACAAGGTGTCAATTGAAGTTCTTCTGCACTCTCCTTTTGTTTTAACTTTGCTGTGCAAAATGAGATACATTGACCTTGATAATTACCCAAATAACTAATAAATGTACTGCTGGTGACTTAAAGTAAAAAACTAAAATCGATATAGGATATGGCAACATTTTGTTTGTACATCGATACACAAGTTTGTGCCATATTTTGATGATTGGATTTGTTGCTCTTGCTGTAGAACTCTTCCAAAAAATGTTTAAATGCCTCTAAGCTTCATTTAACTTATGGTGTGTACATTATAGTTGTTGACTCTGCTATACCTTTTCAACACCTCTTTATTTATTCTGCTCTTGTGTCACCTAACTCTCAAGTGAGATTGACCTTACTACCTTTGTTTGATTTTTCGATGACTTGAACAACTATTTTCTCGATGTCTTGAACAGCTAGCTTTGTGGTGGGGACATTCATCCACATCGAATGAACAATAAACAGACACAAATTCCAGTAACCACACAGCGTGGAATTGTTGACCCGTTCAACCCCTGAGCTAGACAAGATAGACCACACAACTTTCACCATTTTCTGTGATATTCATTTTGTTATATGAAAAATATCACATTTTTCATTTGGAAATATTGCGGCGTACTAATGTTCTCAGTGATGCATTCTATATTTCCCATGATGGAGTAATTGGAAGAATAAAAAAACTTCCGCCTCAGACGCCTTCCTAATGTAGCGGTAATTATACAGATTGCAAAATGCATAGATACAACTATTAGTCACTATAGTGTTTCGGTACAAGCTGCACTGCTGCTACATACCATGGCTTATTATTTCACCCCCAAATTCCAGTATCCTTTTGTTTTCTCTCTGCAGCTATAGTGTTCATTCTAATTCACTCTGCTGCATATCATGGACATTTCAATGCTATCTCTGTTGAAATCGGATGGATTCAATTCAGCCAAATCCACCGTCGCTCACCTTTTTTATGTCTCTGTTGCCTCCTGTAGCAGTGTGCAGATGGTCCTAAAATGGCGTCCGAAGAAATTAAGGTTGTGCCGATGCACACTGCCAATCTCCACAACGCAATGCAGCCGACCACCACCCGGGCTTTGATTCGGAAGCGACATAAGGTGTGGTGGCCATTGGTTTTTGGGGCAAGTGATGAATTTAGGATGAGGCTCACCATCTTGGGGATGAGACATGAGTGACGATGTAACTGTGGATTTTTTTAGCCTAATGTCGGTTTTCTCTCTAACCCTATGGTGAATAGAATCTATGTTGCGTGTTAAACAACAATATAATGGTGAATGTTGATGCGATAGTTAACATCAAATTTAGTTCCTGTTGGTCAGAGATGATGCATAGGGAGATGAATTCATTAGCATGCAGCAATGATTGTGACTGTCAGGCAGGAAAACTGGATGGCCATGGGTAGACCGTCTTCTATTCAAATGAACTCTGTTAGCTCTAGGAACCCAAAATTAACAGCACACTAAAATTAATGATTGGTTTGCCATATGAATTTTGCATATTATAATAATGTTTGTTGTTTTGTATCTATGTTTTATACTATTTTTTACTCCCGCGACCGTTAAAATGTTTCATTCTCTTTTCACACTGTATGCTACTTGTACCGTGCGCTTGCATGTCTCACTCGCTTTTTTCATGCTTCTCGCCTTCTTCAAGTGTACTATTGAACACAAAGACAGACAAACACAAGGACACTCCCATTTTATCGAATATTTTGTATATCGTTGCAACGCACGTGCACCTACCTAGTAATACTTATGTCCGACGGCTTCTCTTGCAGCCGTCGAACGTAAGCTTATGTCCGACGCTGAGCTGGTAGCCGTCGAACATAAGGTTTTTTAACGCCCGCAGGACCCGCGCGCCGTTTCATTTTCGTGTTTCTTCTCTCTGCCGCGCTGCTCTCTGCCATCGCCGCTGCAGCCGCCCGTGCTCGCCGCTGCCCGTGCCCGCCGCCGCCGACGCCGCTGACGCCGACGCCGCCCGTGCCTACCGCCGCCGACGCCAACGCCGCCCGCGCGTGTCCACCGCCACCGACGCCGCCCGTGCCCGCCGCCGCCGCCGCCCCGGCAAGCGTCCCGACGCCGGCTGCCCCGACTCATCCCCCGGCCCACCCACGTCGACCACCGTCCCGCCGCCAAGCCTAAGTGAGTATTTTTAATTTTGTTAATGTATATATTATTTTGTAGTTGTCTTTTTTCAGTATTAAAATTTTTGTATGTTTAATATTGTTTAGCTTGTTATGTCCGACGGCTGAAATTTGATTATGTAATAAATTTAATTTGTTTTAATTTACTTAGTGGTGTTTTAGATAATTTAAACTTTTAATTTCCGAGGGTTTTTATTATGCCCTCAGAAATAAGGTTAATTTATATAATTTGACACTCGTGGCAATGTTATTTCGTATATATTATATGTTATTTCGTATATATTATATGTTAGTGGTAGTTTACTTAGTGGTAGTTTATTAGTTTACTTAGTGGTAGTTTATAGGTTATTTTAGTTTACTTAGTGATAGTTTATTAGTTGAACTACGTAATTTACTTATTCTTTTATGTAGATATAGGGGTGATTTACTTAAATAATCAAGTAAACGTAATCCAGTTACCTCATGGAGGAGGATCGTCGATGGATGTATGAAGGTTGGAAGAAAAGAGGTGCTCTATCAATTGAGTGGGTTGCCAAGACTAACGCGTTTCTCGACCGTGCTTTTGCTTGGTGAGAGACTGGAACCGATGTTAGGTGCCCTTGTAGCAAGTGTCGGGACATTTATTTCCTTGACAGGAGGACTATGTCGATAGATCTTTGCAAGAATGGTTATATGCCAGGCTATGAGGTGTGGGTGCACCACGGTGAGGACCCACCTCCTCGTATTGTATCAGAAGTTCAGTCACATGAAGAGGCAGACTACAATAGGATGGAAGAGATGCTTGACGATGTACGCCATGAGCTTCTAACCGTCGATTCGGAGAACCCCGGTCAACCCACTGAGAATGAGGATCCAGCTACACCTGAGGTTCAGAAGTTCTTCGAGCTCCTTAAAGCTGCCGTAGAGCCGTTGCATGAGCACACGAAAGTGACCGTCCTTGTATTTGTGACTCGACTTATGGCTATTAAGTCTAAGTTTGCATTCTCAAACAACTGCTACAACGAGCTTTTGAACTTGATCAGTGATGTACTTCCGGAGAATCACAAGATGCCAAAGGACATGTATCAGTCCAAAAAGTTGTTATCTGGGCTCGGTATGGACTACGAAAAAATCGATGTCTGTGACAATAATTGTATGCTTTTCTGGAAGGAGACCGCGGGTGAGAAGAAGTGTACTGTATGTGGTGAGCATAGATTCGTTGAGGTTGAAAACGATGATGGTTTGACCGTGACGACGAAGATTGCACGTAAGCAGCTTCGTTACATGCCTCTTATACCTCGGTTGAAACGTTTGTTCATCTCCAAGAATACAGCAAGACACATGAGGTGGCACAAAGAAGGGGTACGTGAGAATCCAAATGTCATGGCTCACCCAGCTGATACAGATGCATGGAAGGCACTAGATGCTTTTGATTCCAGCTTTGCTGATGAAGTGCGGAATGTCCGCTTCGGTTTGGCAACAGATTGTTTCTCACCTTTCAATCTAACTGCAATGTCCTACTCATGTTGGCCTGTCTTTGCTATTCCATACAACCTTCCACCAGCTCTTTGCATGAAATATAAATTTATTTTCTTGTGTCTTGTAATACCTGGTCCGGATCATCCTGGAACAAAGATCGATGTGATGATGAGACCCCTTATTGAAGAATTGAAAATTTTGTGGGAAGGAGTCGAGGCGTACAATTGTTACAAGAAACAGAAGTTCAACCTGAGAGCCGTGTTTTTGTGGTCTATTCACGATTTTATGGCTTATGGTATATTTGCTGGATGGAGTTGTCATGGGATTTTGACATGTTCGATATGCGTTGAAGACACTTTATGCTTTCGACTAAAGTTTGGTGGAAAGATATGTTACTTCGGTTGCCATAGATGTTTTTTGCCAGAGGATCACCCGTTCAGGTTCAATAGGAACGCTTTTAAAAAGGACATGATTGTGACGAGGGGACCACCCAAGCGTCTTAGTGGTGCAGAGATTGTCGCGAGACTTAATGATTTGAAACTAAACGAACATGGAAATCGTTTTGAAGGTTATGGAACCGAGCATAATTGGACTCACAAATGTGGTCTATGGGAACTCCCTTATATGAAAGCCTTGATTCTAATGCATAACATTGATGTGATGCACCAGGAACGAAATATGGGTGAAAGCATTATCAGCACTTGCATGAATATCACTGTCAAAACAAAAGACAACCCTAAGGCTAGAAAAGACTTGGCCTTAATCTGTAGAAGACCAACTATGGAGATAGTAGAGAACCAGAAGAAGCCACGTGCTCCTTTCAGTATTAAACCTAAAAGGAAGAAATAATTGATGAAATGGTTGAAAAACTTAAAGTTCCCAGATGGTTACGCCGCGGGCTTTAGAAGGTCTGTGAATTTGAAGACGGGCAAGTTTTCTGGGTTGAAGAGTCATGACTACCACATAATAATGGAAATACTCCTTCCTGTTCGTGGTTTTGTAAAAAATGATGTCTGGAAAGCATTAGCGGAGCTAAGCTACTTTTATAGACATCTTTGTGCTAAAGAAATAAAGAAAGAGATGATGGAGAAGCTTGAGCAACAAATACCGATTTTGGTATGCAAACTTGAAAAAATATTTCCACCAGGTTTCTTCAATCCGATGCAACATCTACTTGTTCACCTACCATATGAAGCTAAGGTAGGAGGTCCTGTGCAGTATAGATGGATGTATCACATCAAAAGGACACTAAAGAAGCTACATGCAATGGTTGGTAATAAGAGACGAGTTGAAGGGTGCATCGCTAAAGAATTTAAATACAAAGAGATAGCATCGTTCACGGGCCTGTACTTTGCAGAGGTAAACAGGTTGTTGCATCTTATATCGCACAAATCAATGTATTTGCTTTATTGAAAAAATTTCATGTAGGTGTCGGTGCCGTGGATGGCCACCCGATCAGACGGTTATCGGGCCTTGTGCAGATGGTGGGCTTCCCCTGAGTTTCGTGCCATTTCCGAAAGGAACAAGGGAAACCGTGGGACTGAGTCGTTCCACAACTACGACGGTGATGGTCATGTGCGCTTGGCTAAGCAAATGGTAAATCACAGTATGTTGTAACTTTGAATTACATAGAAATGTGTCATTGCAACTTTTATGTACAGGAAGTCAAATCCGGTCGTACGCCCATGGATGTGGAGGTGTATATGCAAGGGCATAGGGGTTCTGATCCTCAGAATCCTGATGTGTTATGCACTCAGACAGCCACCGACCGTCTAGTGAGTTTTTGGTACTCTATTATGTGTTTGATATTGTTTGCAAGGGCATAGGGGTTATGCACTTATATTTGATATTGTTTGCCTCCAAGCTTCGTATGGGCAGGAGATGGTTCAACGCCATGGGCAGGAGTACGATTGGAGGAGCCAGCCAATCGACCCTCAGACAGCATATGCTAGCGCAGGAGGACAAGCCCATGGACGGTGGGATTATTTGATTTGGATTTCAAAATTATCCTCATATGCTTGCGATTCAACTAAGCCATGAGTTACTATACTAAGTGCATGGTTCACTCTTGTAGGTTGGGTATTTTTGATTCTACGATTGATTCCAGAGTGCTGAGACGCCGTGGACGACAGTCCACATTGTCGTCTTCACAGTCGTCCCGTTCATGATCATCCACCCAGGATATAGAGCTTGCAGTGTTGCGTCAACAGGCAGAGTACCATCAATCAGTTTTGAGGAAACAATTGGAGTACCAGAGGCAACAATCTGAGTACCATAGACAACAAGCTGAGTACCAGAAGAAGAGGGACGAGTATTATGCAAACCTCCAGACCCAAAATCAAGCTCTTCTCTCTGTAAGTTGAAGTAACATTTTGTACCTTATTTTGCAAAACACATGATATGTATCTTATTTGCTCAACAATGACTTGTATATAATTTGTAGGAACTAGCCCAACAAGCGGGCGTCCCGATGCCCACATATGGGATGCCGCCTCCGGACTTTGCACTGCCAATGCCAATGCTGGCGCCTCCACCTCCGCCTCCGTCACAATTCCCTACGGTATGTACACGTATGCGTGTGTGACATGTTCATAGATGTCTTATGTGTTTAAATGAAAAACTGAGTGGTTACTATTTCATGTGCGTGTGTTATAGGGATTTCAGACACCACCCGCTTCAGTTGCAGCACCAGGAGATGGGTCTGGTCAAGACGACGCATCACATTCTTGGGTGAATAACCTTTTCAGCACACATAGTCCAGCAGGAGGAGGTGGCTACTCGAACCATCCAGGCGATGGATATGAGTGATGTGTCATTATGTTAATTTGTGAAACACTTGTTTGCAACACTTGTTTGCAACCGTGATTGCAACACTTGTTTGTGAGACACAATGTCAGTTTTTATTTTGGACCTATATGTTGATGTAAAACACTTGTTTGCATCCATTTGGAACTATATGTCGTTATGTTAAATTTGTGAATGTGAATATTTATGTGAGTATATTTGTGATTGTGAATGTGAATACTTATGTGAATGTGTATATTTGTGATTGTGAATGTGTATATCTGCATGAAATCTGTTTTTGTTTTGTAAATGTCAGATTTTTTTAAAAACAGAATTTTGTGTAATTTTTGAAATTTATTATGTCCGACGGCCTGGCGTTAGCCGTCGAACATAAAGGCTGGTTATGTCCGACGGCTTTATATAAACCGTCGGAGAAAAAAACCCCTTATGTCCGACGGCTGGTGCCAGGCCGTCGGACATAAGTCTGTGGGCCCCACCGTCTGACCGGTAAAACGGTTGGCATTTACTATTTCCGGCAGGTGGTGGCGGCCGTCGGAGATAGCTTATGTCCGACGGTAGCCGTCGGACATAATCTTATTTCTGACGCCTTATCTCCGACGGCTTTAAGCCATCGGAGATAGGTTAATACCGTGGGACATAAGCTATCTCCGATGGTTTAAAGCTTATGTCCGACGGCTTTGGCCGTCGGAAGTTGTTTCGTTTACTGTAGTGATAAAAAGAAAAGCAATTTTTAGATAAGTCTTTGAAAATTCTTTTTGAAAATGTCTCATAACATATGTAGAGATGGGCTTGGCTCTGATACAAGCTCTGACAGAACCTCCCAAGTCATTAGGCCCACCTACAGTTGTCCTTGTCCAACGGACCTCAGACAGCCCTGCAGGTGCACCTGATCACTTGACAAGTTCGGTATCTGAATTTCTTACCTTGACCAAGAGCGTTTTACCCGTCACGCAGGCATTACAATACATCGGAGGTACGAAAATGCGGAAGCAGTTACAATAACTTACTTTATTTAAAAGTAATAAAGAGTAGTATTTATTACAGACCAGAGCGAAATATAAGAGTGCTAAGTATTATTATTACATAACCTGGGAGGCAAAACCCCTCTCGATAAACAGTAAAAAGTTTTTCTTAATGGAGGACCCTTCCTCCCGCAGCTTTAGTCTTGATTTTCTTCTTTTGGTACCACCTTGGAACAGAAGCAACAAAAGTTTGCTGCTTCTTCACCTAAAACAATATGGGACAAAGACCTGAGTATGAAGTGTACTTTCGCAAGTCTTACCCGTCAAAATAAAAGACTCTCAAGGATATGCAGGCCTTTGGGGATCAAGGTATAGCTTATCAATAATCAAAAACTCTATTTGCAGAAATGCTTACTAATAGTGGATCCTTAAAAATCCAATTTTATTTGTCAGGTTAAGTAAAGTTACTTGTATCTAGGGTTCTTTCTACCATAGTTCAATCACTTGACCTATACTAGCCAATTTCTTTTCAACCCTTCTTATTCACTGGAATGCTACGTGTAAGTCAGTGACAAAGTCTTCATGTCCGCGAAGTTACGGCAATCTGAATCGATTATACTCAGCTGAGGATCTCCAATCACACGACATATGTAGTACTTAACCCTTGCATATGTCAACTCGCCACCGGGGTTCTTAAGACCAGATCAGGTTCACGCCAACCGAGAGCACAGATACACCACCGTCCAGCCTCTTGCTACTAAAGGTACACGCTACTCTCACCATCTCTCCACTTCCAGTGCGTGTTATCTTATTCCGGTATTAGTTTGCCCGAGGCAAAGCTTACCCATGACGAGGCATGTGACCGGTTAAAGGGTCCTCGGTCAGCAGGCCTACATCGAGAAGGTCCTTAATCGACTCAGACGGAGACACTATACCGAGACTCTCTTCTTGTGGAAGTCACCCGCCCGGTCTCAGCTTTATCATTTCAAGCCCAAAGTTTGGTACTTGGTAGAGGTACATCTTTTCTGATGTTGAACCCATCATGGCCATGATGGATCCACCATCAAGTTTTATTTTTGAAAACATCCCGCCCACTTTGCAACATCATCTTTTGTGAAAACAAAACATTTTTGTTTTCTAGAGAAAAGCTAAGCATAAGAAAAACCTTTTTGTAAATCAGGGGATTAAGGAGAAGTAATCAAATCCAAGGAAGGAAATGCAGCAACTGGTTTAGCACACAACTCCTATTACCTAATGCATCAAGTAAGTGAGAAAGATTTCAAAATAACAAGGGGTGGCAAATGCACCGGGGCTTGCCTTGTGTGATAGGTGAATCAGGCTCTACTCCACAGATATCAAAGTAAAAGCAGTTTCCTGCCTGAGGTTCTTCAGGTGGTGGTGGTGTAGTCCTCGCTTCTTCAACCTCTATTTCCTCCTCGTTCTCTAGATATATCCATATATAATCATGAATGCTCAAGAAAATGCAAAGATAATAAAAGTTTATTATCTAATGTCTTGAATGTAATTTTCCTTCACGGATCTCCCGGAAATTAGGGTTTTCGGAGTCTATAGTGAAGTTCATATGGCAGGTGGGGCTAGGGTTTTAGGTTCTAATACCAAACATGGTCCAAAGCATACCAAATATTACTTAAGGCTTCTAAATAATATTTAAAGTTTACCTAAAAAGTTTGGTGAATTTTGGAATTATTAATTATTCTCTAAAATTCCAGAAGTATGGATTTTGGCTATTTTAAATGCCCCAAAATTCCCTATTGGAACTAAAAATCATGAAACTATTTTTATTAATTACTATAGAAAATTAGGAGCCTAGTAAAATTGGTTTGGTATTTTTAGCATTTTCCTATAATTTTCTTGAAATTCTCTAGCTCTAGTAGAAAAGGAAAAAGACTCTACAGAGCTGGGCTGAATCTGGCCCGAGCCGGCCCATATGCTGGCGAAAGCGCGCCCGTACGCGCCCTCGCTGTCGGTTTTGCGCAGAGAGCCCTGACGATTTGAAATTCTTTAAAGAGCCCCTCCCACTATTCCTATGTCTCGCTGACACTTGTAGAAACACCCTTGCACTTTCCTCTCTTCACAACCCCAAGTCCACGACGGCGAACGGCGAGCTTATACCAGCCGGATCACTCGATGACCGGTGCTCTACTTTGGTTGAGACCAAATTCAAACCCTAACAAGAGTTTCCCCTCAACTAATTTCACTAACGGCGCTCTAACACGCTCTGTCCACGGTGGCAGAGGGCACGACGAACAATCATACGCGTTCCCGGTGATCTAAGGGGTCTTAGTCTAATTAGCGGGGTTGGGGAGCATCAGGGGCACAAAAGAACACTAAAACGAAAGGGCAGAGGGTATGAGCGGACCTGAGACGAGCTGGCCACGGCGAGGCCTCTTTCACGGTGGCGGAAAGCAGGTTTGGGGGAAATGGGAAATTGGCGAGCTCTGGTGATCAATTGAGGGCACGACTTGGTGGCTTTGTGCTTGACTACCCTACGGAGCTCATGGCGTGCTCAATTTATAGAGTCCGTGAGTGGTGTTGCTTAATTTGGACGAATTGCGGTGGCGGCCGATAGGGGAATGAGTCATGGCGGCGATCTACCGTGGCAACCGCAGAGCGACTGAACTACGACGGTCATTGGATGGTCACTTCGGCTCATACTGACGCGATAAACCTCCTAAGGTGTGGCGTCCACTCGATGAACAGCGAACACGCCGGTGATTGCCGCTCGGCCACGTCGTCGGTGTGCACTGATGAACCATCAAGCACACAGTACATTCTAGCCCATCCGCGGCGAGATCTTTCACCCCGTTATCGTTATCCACGTTTAATTCAGCGTGAATCACGTCGGTAGCACGAATCCGCGCGCGTGGTCACCGGCGGCGAGGTCTCTGAGCTGGCGATCCAATCCGGTTACTGTACCATCGCAAAGCTTCATCAATCAATCTGACACACCATGTTTGGGGCGAATTTCTTCCCAATTTTGTATGGTAACTAGGTCAATGCTCTGCAGCAAAGTTATAGCCTAATAAACCAGCTCCAACTTTGCTACATTGTGTACCCACAAAAAGTCACAGGATCTTGTTTAAAATTGAGCCCAAGTTCATCCAATCCCACTGTCAGTCTGAATTCAGACTTAGGGCAGTTTGACAGCTTGACTTTGGGCTCATTTAACTCCAAATTTTTCATGTGACCAAGGCTTAATCCCTATAGCAAAGTTGTTCTCCTTACATAGCCCTACAAATTTGATGTGCTGACCTAGGGCAAAATCCTTATAGTTTTGAAATTACAGGGCTTTAAAGTTGACCGCATTCACTGAAATTCAGACTTAGCCATTGGAGCACAAATGTGACCTTTTTGCAAATAAGCCCAAAACTTATGGTTTCATTTGCAAATCTCCAAATATGTGAACCATATGACTTAAGGTACCCTAATTTCATGATTTTTGCACTTAAGTCCAAAATGTGCACACTTTTACAGATAACCCTCTAGGGTTTCACTCCAGGGTTTTTCAGGGGTCTATTTAAGATTTTTGGTACTTCTAGGGTTTGGATGCTACTTAAGTCCATCCATGGTGATATTTTATGATCATTTCAACTAAGTTTTGAAGTTTTCTATTAGTTAAGCTTTGTTTATTCTTCTGAGCCCAGTTTAGGGTTAAGTACCCTACTCTAGGGTTTTACTCATGAAATCAAGACAACTTATTTGAAATTTTTGCCTAGTGAATGCACTCTAGATGTGACAAACACATGATATGCCAATGCTTATGATGTTATGCTCAAGTTTTAGTGGTAGTAACACCAGGGGTGTTACACTATCACCCGGGCAAGGCAAATTTGGTTGTAGATGCCTTGAGTCGAAAGGAACATGTTCATTCAGCTGTTGTTGCCCAGCTACCTGATGAGATCGTTGAGGATTTTAGGAGACTCAACCTAGGAATTGTTACACACAATGAAGGAGTCACCATTGAATTGGAACCTACCTTGGAGCAAGAAATTCATAAAGGTCAAGTGGGTGATGCTAAAATTCAAGAGATTTAGGATCTGATTGCTGAAGGTAAAGGTCTAGAATTCACGGAGGATGAGCAAGGTACTATATGGTTCAAGGATCAGATATGTGTACCGGAGATAGATAGCCTTCGTGAGACTATATTAAAGGAAGCCCATGATTCTGATTACTCTATCCACCCTGGTAGTACTAAGATGTATTTGGATTTGAAGCAGAAGTACTGGTGGTATGGGTTGAAGAGAGATGTTGCTGCACATGTGGCTAAGTGTGATGTGTGTCAAAGAGTCAAGGCCGAACATCAAAGACCAGCTGGACTATTACACCCATTGAAGATACCCGAGTGGAAATGGGAAGAAATTGGTATGGATTTTATTGTTGGACTACCCCGCACCCCTGCTGGGTATGACTCTATTTGGGTGATTGTGGACAGATTGATAAAAGTGGCTCATTTCATACCAGTGAGGACCAATTACACGGGAGCCAGCTAGCAGAATTGTATATGACTCGGATAGTTTGTCTACACTAAGAAGATCGTGTCTGATCGAGGATCATAGTTTACCTCTCGGTTTTGGAAGAAGTTGCATGAGAGCTTGGATACATAGTTGAATTTTAGTTCGGCCTACCATCCCCAAACTGATTGGCAGACAGAGAGGACTAACCAAGTACTATAAGATATGTTAAGAGCTTGTGCTCTTAAGCATGGAGGAAGTTGGGACAAGAGTCTACCTTATGATGAGTGCTCTTATAATAATAGCTACCAGGACAGTTTGAAGATGTCACCATTTGAGGCTTTATATGGCAAGAAGTGTAGGACTCCTCTATGTTGGGATCAGACTGGAGAAAGACAGTTCTTTGGGCCTGAACTTATTCAAGAGGCAGAAGACCAAGTGCGAATGATAAGAGAGAATTTGAGAATTGCACAATCAAGGCAAAAGAGCTATGCTGATACCTGGAGAAGACTACTGGAGTTTAAGGAGGGTGATCACATGTATCTAAAGGTGTCACCAATCTGGGGCATGAGGAGATTTAAAGTTAAAGGAAAGTTATCCCCTCGCTTTATTGGACCTTTCTTGATCTTAAAGCGAGTGGGAGAAGTGGCATATCAACTAGAATTACCCGATCATCTTGCAGATGTACATGATGTCTTCCATGTATCACAACTGAAGAAGTGCCTCAGGGTACCTGAAGAGCAGCTACCGATGGAGGATCTTAGTGTTCAAGATGATCTGACGTATGCAGAATATCCTATCAAGATTCTTGACACTTTGACTCAAGTTACAAGAAATAAGGTGATAAAGATGTGCAAAGTACAATGGAGTCACCATGGAGAAGATGAAGCTACTTGGGAGAGAGAAGAAGAGCTTCGCATAGATTTTCCCCATGTTTTTCCTAGTCCTTCCTAAATCTCGAGGACGAGATTCTTGTTAAGGGGGGTAAGATTTGTAATACCCAATTTGTAAACAATCTGAAGAGAGTAGATCTCATTATGTGTTTTTGCCCCGTACTCATTGTAACCTGGTAATAACCATATATAAAGGGAACAAATAATTAATAACACCTAAAATAAACCATTGCATCATATTGGATCTTTGTTTGTGCATTTAAAACAATGATAATATGAATAAAAATAAAATATAGTGAGAAGAAGATTTGAGGAAAAAGGAGAGAAATACTGTACAAAATGAAATAAATTTACAAATAAATAAATGTACTCCATGCTATGTTCAAAATAAACAATTAATGTGAAGGAATATTTGCCACAAAGAAATTTGAATTTAAACTTGGAAGTTGATTTGAATTTGGAATAGGAAAGGAGGCAAAAAGGAAAATAAGAAAAAGGAAAATAACTAACTGTGTCCGGGCCAAAATACTCCTCGGTCCACCTTTCCTGTGCCCCAACGCCGGCCCACCTTCCCTGTTCCCGGCCCATCATCGAATTGCGCAGCCTACCCAGTCCTCGCTTCCGCTCGCTGGCAAGTGGACCCCGCGGGTCAGCCCCCTGCGTGCGCGCGTTGGTTAGGCCTTTGGTGCGTGGACCCAGGGTGGTCAGCCGCATGCGCCACGCGAAGTGCCGTTGCGGGTGGGCCCGGGAAGCTGTAGATCTTCCCCGTTGGGCAATTGCGGGTGCGCAGAACCTGGGGTAGTTACAACGAAGCCCTGATTTTCTCTACGCCCAGCTCGGTTGCCTCGGCTACGTGGTTAAAAGCCGAGCGCCGTGCTCTTCCCTCTGTTCACGATCACCTCCAAGCGTTGGCAGCAGGCATTGCCACCGGGAAGTCGGGGATTAGAGAGGAGAGAGAACAAGCACCACGATTGCTGTATTCATCACATCCGCGCTCAGTTCGTGTGGCTGCTAAGGAATCTGGGGCGGTGGAACTTCCTGGTGTGGCGGCGGGGCGGCTTGGCGACGCGGCGTCTGGAAACCCCGGTGGCCCATCTGCGGTGAGGCGGTTCTTCCTTTTATGCAGTACCTTGGGGATCTGTTAGACGTCGTGGAAGCGTGGGAAGCAAGCAGACTCGGGGCCGGTGCGCCGACGATGGCCGACGGTGGTGATCACTGGATGGTCTTGGCCGTCCAGAGCGCTGGTTAGCCGGCAGGAGAGAGGGAGTCGAGTATGGCGCGGTGTCTGGGCCTGGGCGGCGAAAGGTTGAAGACAAGGGCACGTCCGTTGATTTGATTTGAACAGCTGTGTCGGGGACCATAATTAGGGGTACCCCCAAGACTCCTAATCTCAGCTGGTAACCCCCATCAGCACAAAGCTGTGAAGGCCTGATGGGTACGATTAAGTAAAGACTCGGTCCACTCAAGGGACACGACCTCGCCTCGCCCGAGCCCAGCCTCGGGCAAGGGCAGCCGACCCCGAAGGATTCACGCCTCGCCCGAGGACCCCCTCAAGCAACAGACACACCTTCGGCTCGCTCGAGGCCCAGTCTTCGCCAAGAAGCAACCTTGGCCAGGTCGCCACACCAACCGACCGTATCGCAGAAGCATTTAATGCAAGGATGGCCTGACACCTTATCCTGACGCGCGCCCCTCAGTCGACAGAGCCAAAGTGACCGCAGTCACTTCGCCGCTCCACTGACCGGCCTGACAAGAAGACAGCACCGCCTGCGTCAGTCCGACTGCTGTGCCGCTCGACAGAGTGAGGCTGACAGCAGCCAAGTTCGGCTTCGGGCGCCATAGGAAGCTCCGCCTCGCCCGACCCCAGGGCTCGGCCCCCGTCTCGGCCTCGAACGACGAACTCCGCCTCGCCCGACCCCAGGGCTCGGACTCGACCTCGGTCCCGGAAGATGACGAACTCCGCCTCGCCCGACCCCAGGGCTCGGACTCGACCTCGGCCCCGGAAGTCGACAAACTCCGCCTCGCCCGACCCGGGGCTCGGACTCGACTTCGACCTCGGAAGACAGACTCGACCTCGACCTCGGAGGAGCCTCCGCCTCGCCCGACCCAGGGCTCGGACCGACCACGTCACAGGGGGGCCATCATTACCCTACCCCTAGCTAGCTCAGGCTACGGGGAACAAGACCGGCGTCCCATTTGGCTCGCCCCGGTAAACAAGTAATGATGGCGCCCCGCGTGCTCCATGACGACGACGGCTCTCAACCCCTTACGGAAGCAAGGAGACGTCAGCAAGGACTCGACAGCCCCGACAGCTGTCCTTCCGCAAGGCTCCAGCGCTCCTTCGACGGCCACGACATCACATGAACAGGGTGCCAAAACCTCTCCGGCTGCCACGACGGCATGTACTTAGGGCGCTAGCTCCTCTCTGCTAGACACGTTAGCACACTGCTACATCTCCTATTGTACACCTGGGCCCTCTCCTTACACCTATAAAAGGAAGGCCTAGGGCACTCGTACGAGAGGGTTGGCCGCGCGGGGAGGACGGGACGGCGCGTGCAGGCCTCTCGCTCCCTCCCACGCGAACGCTTGTAACCCCCTACTACAAGCGCACCTGACCTGGGCGCAGGACAAACACGAAGGCCACGAGTTTCCCCTTTACGCCTGTCTCCCTCTAGTTTTCCCCCCTTCGTGCTCCGTCTCGCGCCGACCCATCTGGGCTGGGGCACGCGCCGACAATTTACTCGTCGGTTCAGGGACCCCCCGGGGTCGAAACGTCGATAGTTGGCGTGCCAGGTAGGGGCCTGCTGCGTGTTGACGAACAGCTTCCCATCAAGCTCCAGATGGGTAGTCTCCAGCAACCTTTCCAGCCCGGGACGGTGCTCCGTTTCAGGAGTCTTGAGTTCATGTCCCTCGACGGCAGCTACGACATGGTACTCCTTCCCCCGCCGCGCGACAGCGACAATGGCGGCCGACAACCCGCCCGCCGGCGGCGGAATCGACGACGTCTTCCCCACGTGGCGGAAGAACAACATTCGGGTTTGTACCGTCACCTCCCTCGCCGACGGAGGAGGAGGCGAGGCAACCAAGGCCAAGCAGGAGGCGACATCTCGTCGGCTGTCGAGCGAGTCGACGGCGCCGGCGCCCCAACGGGGGACACGTCGAACATCGACCTCGCGTCTGAGACGAAGACGAGCGTTGTTTCCCCGCAACACGCCAACTCCAAGCGGACGGACGATGCCAGCACGCTCACAAAGGACTTGCTGGGCGTCACCCTCGTACCTGAGACGACGGTGCAGTCTGCCCCTGACGCGACTTCGTCACCGCCCGTCGACCAAGAGGTACCGACCGATTCCAATCTCGTGCCTTTTGGATTCAGCCTCGACCCACCAAGCGACTTCGCTTCGGTGGAAGCCTTCATAGAGGCATGTCCAAACCCTCCGGGGTACGGTGTGCGGTCACCCTGGGACCGGCTGACAGCCGTCTCGACCTAAGGGCCCTCGGGTTCCGAGGAAGATGATGAGCCCGACTTTTGTTGGGATTTCTCCGGACTTGGCAACCCCAGTGCCATGCGAGACTTCATGACCGCATGCGACTACTGCCTTTCCGATTGTTCCGACGGTAGCCGCAGCTTCGGCGACGAGGACTGCGGCCCAAGTCGTGAATGTTTCCACGTCGATCTAGGGGGTCCCGGCGAAGGCAACCATCTTGGTATACCGGGAAACGGTGATCCCCCTAGGCCTGCGCCTCGCGTTGACATCCTTCGGGAGCTAGCTGTGGTCCCAGTCCCTGCGGGGGGTCAGGACTCACAGCTCGAGCAAATCCGCGAGATGCAGGCCAGGCTCGACGAGGGAGCAGGAACACTTGAGCCGTTCCGCCGAGACATCGGGCAGGAATGGGCAGGCCAACCTCCGCCCGGAGAAGCGCGTCATCTACCCCAGGGCATCCAGCACCGCATCGCCGACGATGTCAGGGCAAGGCCGCCACCGGCTTCCAGTGGGGTCGGCCAGAACCTGGCTGCAGCAGCGATACTTCTCCGCGCGATGCCGGAGCCCTCCACCACCGAAGGGCGGCGTATCCAGGGAGAGCTCAAGAATCTCCTGGAGGATGCCGCGGTCCGACGGGCCAAAAGCTCTGCCTCCCGAAGGCAGGGATACCCCTCGGAGCATCGCGTCGCGACTTCCTGATTCATGCGGGAAGCCTCGGTCCACATCGGGCGCACGCGCAACACAGCGCCTGCGGCCCCGGGTCGCCTCGGCAACGAGCACCACCACCGCAACCGTCGAACCCACCTCGACGAGAGGGTGTGCCGAGGCTACCACCCCAGGCGTGGTGGACGCTACGACAGTGGGGAGGATCGGAGTCCCTCCCCCGAACCACCCGGTTCGCAGGCTTTCAGCCGGGCCATACGACGGGCGCCGTTCCCGACCCGGTTCCGAACCCCGACTACTATCACAAAGTACTCGAGGGAGACGAGGCCGGAACTGTGGCTCGCGGACTACCGGCTGGGCTGCCAACTGGGTGGAACGACGATGACAACCTCATCATCCGCAACCTCCCCCTGTTCCTCTCTAACACCGCTCGAGCCTGGTTGGAGCACCTGCCTCCGGGGCAGATCTCCAACTGGGACGACCTAGTCCAAGCCTTCACCGGCAACTTCCAGGGCACATACGTGCGCCCTGGGAACTCCTGGGATCTCCGAAGCTGCCGCCAGCAGCCGGGAGAGTCTCTCCGGGACTACATCCGGCGATTCTCGAAGCAGCGCACCGAGCTACCCAACGTCACCGACTCGGATGTCATCGGCGCGTTCCTCGCCGGCACCACCTGCCGCGACCTGGTGAGCAAGCTGGGTCGCAAGACCCCCACCAGGGCGAGCGAGCTGATGGACATCGCCACCAAGTTCGCCTCTGGCCAGGAGGCGGTTGAGGCCATCTTCCGGAAGGACAAGCAGCCCCAGGGCCGCCAGCCGGAAGATGTCCCCGAGGCATCCACTCAGCGCGGCACCAAGAAGAAAGGCAAGAAGAAGTCGCAAGCGAAACGCGACGCCACCGACGCGGACCTTATCACCGCCGCTGAGTACAAGAACCCTCGGAAACCTTCCAGAGGCGCCAATCTCTTCGACAAGATGCTCAAGGAGCCGTGCCCCTATCATCAGGGGCCCATCAAGCACACCCTTGAGGAGTGCGCCATGCTTCGGCGCCACTTTCACAAGGCCGGGCCACCTGCGGAAGGTGGCAGGGCCCACAACGACGATAAGAAGGAGGATCACAAGGAAAGGGAGTTCCCCGAGGTCCACGACTGCTTCATGATCTACGGTGGGCAAGTGGCGAACGCCTCGGCTCGGCACCGCAAGCAAGAGCGTTGGGAGGTCTGCTCGGTAAAGGTGGCGGCGCTAGTCTACCTAGACTGGTCCGACAAGCCCATCACCTTCGACCAGGGCGACCATCCCGACCGCGTGCCGAGCCCGGGGAAATATCCGCTCGTTGTTGACCCCGTCATCGGCAACGTCAGGCTCACCAAGGTCCTCATGGACGGAGGCAGCAGCCTCAACATCATCTACGCCGAGACCCTCGGGCTCCTGCGGATCGGTCTGTCCTCGGTCCGGGCGGGCGCGTCACCTTTCCACAGGATCATCCCCGGGAAACGCGTCTAGCCCCTTGAACAACTCGATCTACCCGTCTGCTTTGGGACTCCCTCCAACTTCCGAAGGGAAACCCTCACGTTCGAGGTGGTCGGGTTCCGAGGAACCTACCACGCAGTGCTGGGGAGGCCATGCTACGCCAAGTTCATGGCCGTCCCCAACTACACCTACCTCAAGCTCAAGATGCCGGGCCCCAACGGGGTCATCACCGTCGGCCCCACGTACCGGCACGCGTACGAATGCGACGTGGAGTGCGTGGAGTACGCTGAGGCCCTCGCCGAATCCGAGGCCCTCATCGCCGACCTGGAGAGCCTCTCCAAGGAGGCGCCTGACGTGAAGCACCATGCCAGCAATTTCGAGCTAGCAGAGACGGTCAAATCCGTCCCTCTCGACCCCATAAACGACGCCTCCAAGCAGATCCGGATCGGCTCCGAGCTCGACCCCAAATAGGAAGCGGTGCTCGTCGACTTTCTCCGCGCAAACGCCGAAGTCTTTGCGTGGAGTCCCTCGGACATGCCTGGCATACCGAGGGAGGTCGCCGAGCACTCACTGGATATCCGAGCTAGAGCCCGACCCGTGAAGCAGCCTCTGCGCCAATTCGACGAAGAAAAGCGCAGAGCCATAGGCGAGGAGATCCACAAGCTGATGGCTGCAGGTTTCATCAAAGAGGTATTCCATCCCAAATGGCTTGCCAACCCTGTGCTTGTGAGAAAGAAAGGAGGGAAATGGCGGATGTGTGTAGACTACCCTGGTCTGAACAAAGCATGTCCGAAAGTTCCCTATCCTCTGCCTCGCATCGATCAAATCGTGGATTCCACTACTGGGTGCGAAACCCTGTCTTTCCTCGATGCCTACTCAGCGTATCACCAAACCAGGATGAAAGAGTCTGACCAGCTCGCGACTTCTTTCATCACACCTTTCGGCATGTACTGCTACGTTACTATGCCGATTGGTTTGAGGAATGCGGGTGCGACATACCAAAGGTGCAAGAACCACGTGTTCGGCCAACACATCGGTCGAACGGTCGAGGCTTACGTCGATGACATCGTAGTCAAGACGAGGAAAGCCTCCGACCTCCTTTCCGACCTTGAAACGACATTCCGATGTCTCAAGGTGAAAGGCGTAAAACTCAATCCCGAGAAGTGCGTCTTCGGAGTACCCCGAGGCATGCTGTTGGGGTTCATCGTCTCCGAGCGGGGCATCGAGGCCAACCCGGAGAAAATCGCGGCCATCGCCAACATGGGGCCCATCAAGGACTTGAAAGGCGTACAGAGGGTCATGGGATGCCTTGCGGCTCTGAGCCACTTCATCTCGCGCCTTGGCGAAAGAGGCCTACCCCTGTACCGCCTCTTAAGAAAGGCCGAGTGCTTCACTTGGACCCCTGAGGCCGAGGAAGCCCTCGGGAACCTGAAGGCACTCCTCACGAACGCGCCCATCTTGGTGCCCCCCGCTGCCGGAGAAGCCCTCTTGATCTACGTCGCCGCTACCACTCAGGTGGTCAGCGCCGCGATCGTGGTTGAGAGACGAGAAGAGGGGATGCATTGCCCGTCCAGAGGCCGGTCTACTTCATCAGTGAGGTACTGTCCGAGACCAAGATCCGCTACCCACAAATTCAGAAGCTGCTGTACGCGGTGATCCTGACGCGGCGGAAGTTGCGACACTACTTCGAGTCTCATCCGGTGACTGTGGTGTCATCCTTCCCCCTGGGGGAGATCATCCAGTGCCGAGAGGCCTCGGGTAGAATTGCAAAATGGGCGGTGGAAATCATGGGCGAGACAATCTCATTCGCTCCTCGGAAGGCCATCAAGTCCCAAGTCTTGGCGTACTTTGTGGCTGAATGGGTCGACACCCAGCTTCTAGCGGCTCCGATCCAACCGGAACTCTGGACCATGTTTTTCGACAGGTCGCTGATGAAAATAGGGGCAGGCGCGGGCCTGCTCTTCATCTCGCCCCTCGGGAAGCACCTCCGCTACATGCTGCGCCTCCATTTCCCGGCGTCCAACAACGTGGCTGAGTACAAGGCTCTGGTTAACGGGTTGCGCATCGCCATCGAGCTAAGGGTCCGACACCTTGACGCTCGCGGTGACTCGCAGCTTGTCATCGACCAAGTCATGAAGAACTCCTACTGCCGCGACCCGAAGATGGAAGCCCACTGCGACGAGGTTCGGCGCCTGGAAGACAAGTTCTACGGGCTCGAGCTCAACCACGTCGCCCGATGATACAACGAGACTGCGGACGAGCTGGCTAAGATAGCCTCGGGGCGAACAACGGTTCCCCCGGACGTCTTCTCCCGAGACCTACATCAACCCTCAGTCAAGACCGACGACACGCCCGAGCCCGAGAAGGCCTCAGCCAAACCCGAGGCACCCTCGGTCCATCCCGAGGCACCCTCGACTCAGCCCGAGGCACCCTCGGCCCCCGAGGGTGAGGCACTGCGCGTCGAGGAACAGCGAAGCGGGGTCACGCCTAATCGAAACTGGCAGACCCCGTACCTGCAATATCTCCACCGAGGAGAGCTACCCCTCGACCGAGCCGAAGCTCGGCGATTGGCGCGGCGCGCCAAGTCGTTCGTCTTGCTGGGGGACGGGAAGGAGCTCTACCATCGCAGCCCCTCAGGCATCCTCCGGCGATGCATATCCATCATCGAAGGCCATGAGCTCTTACAAGAAATACACTCGGGGGCTTGCGGTCATCACGCAGCGCCCCGAGCCCTTGTTGGAAACGCCTTCCGACAAGGTTTCTACTGGCCGACCGCGGTGGCCGACGCCACTAGAATTGTCCGCACCTGCCAAGGGTGTCAATTCTACGCAAGGCAGACCCACCTGCCCGCTCAGGCTCTACAGACAATACCCATCACCTGGCCGTTTGCTGTGTGGGGTCTGGACCTCGTCGGTCCCTTGCAAAAGGCACCCGGGGGCTACACGCACCTGCTGGTCGCCATCGACAAATTCTCCAAGTGGATCGAGGTCCGACCCCTAAACAGCATCAGGTCCGAACAGGCGGTGGCGTTCTTCACCAACATCATCCATCGCTTTGAGGTCCCAAACTCCATCATCACCGACAACGGCACCCAGTTCACCGGCAAAAAGTTCCTGGACTTCTGCGAGGATCACCACATCCGGGTGGACTGGGCCGCCGTGGCCCACCCCATGACGAATGGGCAAGTAGAGCGTGCCAACGGCATGATTCTGCAAGGACTCAAGCCACGGATCTACAACGACCTCAACAAGTTCGGCAAGCGATGGATGAAGGAACTCCCCTCAGTAGTCTGAAGCTGAGAACAATGCCGAGCCGAGCCACGGGCTTCACACTGTTCTTTCTAGTCTATGGGGCCGAGGCCATCTTGCCCACAAACATAGAATACGGTTCCCCGAGGGCGAGGGCCTACGACAACCAAAGCAATCGAGCTAACCGAGAAGACTCACTGGACCAGCTAGAAGAGGCTCGGAACATGGCCTTACTACACTCGGCGCGGTATCAGCAGTCTCTGCGACGCTACCATGCCCGAGGGGTTCGGTCCCGAGACCTCCAGGTGGGCGACTTGGTGCTTCGGCTGCGACAAGACGCTCGAGGGTGGCACAAGCTCACGCCTCCTAGGGAAGGGCCATTCGTCATCGCCAAGGTTCTGAAGCCCGGGACGTACAAGCTGGCCAATAGTCAAGGCGAGGTTTACAACAACGCTTGGAACATCTGACAGCTACGTCGCTTCTACCCTTAAGATGCTTTCAAGTCGTTCATACACCCCGTTCACACACAAAGTCTAACCATCAAGGAAGGGTCATCCTTGCCTCGGCAAAGCCCGACCCTCCCTCGGGGGCTAGAAGGGGGGAACCCCATCCGCGTCAAAATTTTCCTCGGAAAAGATCTTTTCTGCCAGAACGTCTTTCGTGCTTTTCGACTACTTCGAAAGTGGGGTCCTGAAAACGACGGAGTACGCGTAAGCAGCCAAGGCTGACCGAGCCGAGGGACCCCTACACCTCCGGGATACGGATACCTCACTCATCACCTTCTGCGATAAGTAACTCACGCTCGGATAAGCGATTCCGCGGACCGAACAAGTCTTCACGCTCGAAAACTCTTCTGCCGAAACGATTTTTCGGGCCTTCTCGACTATATCGATAGCAGAATCCTACGGACGAGTAAGAGTACACGTAAGCGGCAAGGCCGACCGAGCCGAGGGACTCCTACGCCTCCAGGATACGGATACCTCACTCATAACCTTCCGTGAAAAGTAACTCTCGCTCGGACAAACAATTCTGTTACTGACAAATAAGTCTAGATACTCGAAACAAGAGGAAAAGAAACGCAGCTTTACAACACGACGACAGTATGTTTGGGCCTCGGCGGCCGCATAAAACATATGCACACTACAAGATGAACCGATCCTGCAGGCTCAGACGTCGACGAAAGGGGAGCAGCAGCACCCTCGGCGTCAACTCCACCTTCGGCGAAGTCCGACCGAGCCTCGGACGGCAACGTGGTCGGAGGATCTCCACTCCGAAGGACGACGTCGGCACCGCACCCGGGCCATCGCCGCCAGGGTCTTCTCCAGGAATCCGGCCCGAGCAGACGGCTCGGCCGGCCGCCCCGAAGCCTTAGCCAGCTGTCCCCCAAGGACACCAGCCCGGCTCGTGGCTTCGGCAACTCGACTCCGGCGTCGGTCCCGCCAGTGGACGGCCCGGCCAGGCTTCGGCCGACGAAGTCTTCTTTTCAAGCCAGCTCTGCCTCTGTCCATGCTAACACCGCTGCCTCCGGCTTCGGCTCATCGAAGAGCGGCCGAGGGTTCCCTTAACTAAGCAAGAGAAGCCTCGGGCGGCAAGGCCGACCGAGCCGAGGGACTCCTACGCCTCCGGGATACGGATACCTCACTCGTCACCTTCGCACGAGGCAACTCACACTTGGTTAAGCGATCCAGTTAGCCGACAGGCGAGTCCTAGTGCTCGAAAAGAGGAAAAGACACGGCTCCGTGCCAAAAATGCATACATGTTCAGGCCCCGACAGCCATAATGAACAGACACCGACACTCAAGGTGCCATTACAAACGGGACTCCGGTTCCACCTCCGCAGGTACGAACAACCCCCACGATTGGAGGGCCTGCGGAGCAACAGAAGGCCGACGGACGGTTTGCCGACGCCCGAAGAGCAGCAGCGACAACGACTTCTGCTCCGAGCGGCCGAACAGCAGCAGCGATGACCTCAGGGCGGATGCTGCTGCCACAAGGCCCTCGCCCACGTCCCCACTCGAGGGGCGAGGACAAGCAGAAGGCCGTTGAGTTGGAGGTCAGTTTGCGGGCGGCACCGACTATCTCGTCGGCGGAGAAACCTCTTCCGGCTGCCTCGGCGGGAGGTGGCACCGGAAGCGGCGCCGAAGCCGCCCGGGCCGGAGAGCCAGACACGCGGCAGCTGCCAGCGCCACGAACAGCGAACGCCCTTCCCCCCGATCACTAAGGGAAGGAGCGGGCCGCTGCCCGCGCGGAGACAGGCCCCAACTCGGCGCACTCCCCTCCCCAGCACTGATGATGAACATCCTTGAAGCTGAGGGAGGGGCGAAGGCCGCAGCTCGGCTTGCTTCTCCCCACCCTGGAACTGGTGGTCACCGTATTGGGTGACCACAGGCGAGGGGATGCGGCCGGGCTGCCTGATGAAAATCCGTGAAGCCGAACGATGGCTGAAAGGTACCAACTTCCGCGAAGTTGCGTTCCTCCAACGACAAGGCGGAAGAACTGCGAGTGTTCCCCATCCGGGGGCTCGGAAGGAGGAAAGACGTGATGCATGAGGGGAGCGCAAAGACATGGTTGCCTTTCAAAGGGGTCACCCTCCTTTTAAAGGCAACTCTCCCCACTTGCGTCCTCAGCCGTCGCGGGCTGAGTCTTCTCCAACACACTCCAAGGTCCTCCCCCTACGACACGGGGGCTAGGTCCCACGCGTCGTGCAAGATGGCCCAGGGCAGAAAAAAGCCAAACCGCCGCGCATGGTGCGCACAGCTGCCCAGCGGTTACGAGCATTCCTCCACTTCCGCCCAGGCCAGCGGGCGAAAGGGCGGACCGCCATGCAGGCGGCATGCAACCGCACCAAGGAGGCGCACCCTTTCGACTTCGACGCGTCCAGCATGGAGGCCCAGGCCCACACGTCATGTAACCGGCGCGCCGGTTACTACGTGCAAGGAACTGCACCGCCACTTGCGCCAGTACCGCGCCCTCTCGACTGCGGAACCGGTACCGCGACTCGAGGCGACCTTGCACATGACCCGACAGTGCCAACTGAGCACATTGGTCACGGGTCAGTCAGCCGCGGGAGAAGGCGCGACGGTCGATACGGCTAGAAATGGGCCGGCAGTAATGGCGGTGGTAGGTAGGCGGAAGCAGCGGTCAAGTCGTCAGCCAAGCTCACGTCCCCTCCTGGGACAGCGAGAGAACACTCTCCCATGGCGTGAAGACGACGCGCCCGTGTTCCGTTCCTCGAATGGCTCGCGCACGCGCAACGGCTGCCCCGCAAACCACTCGTTCCGTCGCATTAACTCTGTGGCAGGACAGGCGGCACCTTTGGCAGGCGAAGCAGGCGACGCTTCGCTTCCGCCATAATGACCGCGTCAAAAAAGGTGCGCCACGTCGTTCGATTTCATATCCTTTCCCTTTTCCTCTTTCTCTCTCTTACAACAGGGACTAGGAAAGGGGATATCCCGAAAGGGATCCTTCTCCGCGAAGGAAGCGGGCCCCGAGCCCCCTACTGATCAGAGGTTCGAAGCCTGGCCCCTCGGAAGGGTTCAACAGCCGCCTCAGAGCGCTCGGGCTCCGCGCCCACTACTGGTCAGAGGTTCGAAGACCGGCCCCTCGGAAGGTTTCAACGGCCGCCTCAGGCCACTCGGGCTCCGCGCCCACTACTGATCAGGGGTTCATAGGCTGGCCCCCGAAGGGTTCGACAACCGCCTCAGACGCAAAGCGAGGGATGACCCTGGGTACGTTCGATACATAACCAAGGCTCGGGCTACGCTCCCGAGGTACCCTAGGACATTTCTGAGACCAACGACAACGATTTTGTAACGGAATCCCATCAGAGGGAGGCATCGAGCCCTCGGACCCCGTCAAAAGGGGACCGGGTCTGGTAAATCACCCGCAGGTACTTTTGGAGCGCGCCTCTGGGCCACTAGCCGACCCCTAACGAATGGGGCACGATCGTCCACTTGGATTACCCGTTAGCAACTCACTGGAGACACCATGTTTGGCGCCCTCCGAGGGCAACATGGCGCTTTCCCCCCTCCTCCTTGCGGAAAGGCGACGCAGGGGCGTATGTAAAAAAGTCGAGTCTGTCCTTGATCGTCCTCTTGCTCTGTGCGGAGGCTCGGGGGCTGCTCTCGCAAACCCGGCTCCGGCCAAACCGTTGACAACGTCAACATACCAGCCCGAGAACTTGGGACTCGACTGTGCACCCGGGCTACGGCCAGTCCGCATGAGGGAACAACCAGACCGGCCGAAACATCACGAAACGCATTAAGACCTCAAAGGAGTCAAATCACTCCCCCGAGGCCTCGGGGGCTACACCCGGCGGTGCGCTCGCGCGCACCCATCGGAACAAAACGCAACCGAGAAAGGCCGGTCCCCTTGCAAAAAAGTGCGACAAAAGCCTCCAAGCGAGTATTAACACTCCCTTCGAGGCTCGGGGGCTACTGTCGGGGACCATAATTAGGGGTACCCCAAGACTCCTAATCTCAGCTGGTAACCCCCATCAGCACAAAGCTGCGAAGGCCTGATGGGTACGATTAAGTAAAGGCTCGGTCCACTCAAGGGATACGACCTCGCCTCGCCCGAGCCCAGCCTCGTGCAAGGGCAAC
This sequence comes from Zea mays, assembly GCF_902167145.1. Taxonomy (NCBI): domain Eukaryota; kingdom Viridiplantae; phylum Streptophyta; class Magnoliopsida; order Poales; family Poaceae; genus Zea; species Zea mays. The sequence continues at coordinate 87,922,967 of NC_050104.1, read as the reverse complement.
CGACCCCGAAGGATTCACGCCTCGCCCGAGGACCCCCTCAAGCAACGGACACACCTTCGGCTCGCCCGAGGCCCAGTCTTCGCCAAGAAGCAACCTTGGCCAGGTCACCACACCAACCGACCGTATCACAGAAGCATTTAATGCAAGGATGGCCTGACACCTTATCCTGACGCACGCCCCTCAGTCGACAGAGCCGAAGTGACTGCAGTCACTTCGCCGCTCCACTAACCGGCCTGACAAGAAGACAGCGCCGCCTGCGTCGCTCCGACTACTGTGCCGCTCGACAGAGTGAGGCTGACAGCAGCCAAGTTCGGCTTCGGGCGCCATAGGAAGCTCTGCCTCGCCCGACCCCAGGGCTCGGCCCCCGTCTCGGCCTCGGACGACGAACTCCGCCTTGCCCGACCCCAGGGCTCGGACTCGGCCTCGGCCCCGGAAGACGACGAACTCCGCCTCGCCCGACCCCAGGGCTCGGACTCGGCCTCGGCCCCGGAAGTCAACGAACTCTGCCTCGCCCGACCCGGGGCTCGGACTCGACTTCGACCTCGGAAGACAGACTCAACCTCGACCTCGGAGGAGCCTCCGCCTCGCCCGACCCAGGGCTCGGACCAACCACGTCATAGGGGGGCCATCATTACCCTACCCCTAGCTAGCTCAGGCTACGGGGAACAAGACCGGCGTCCCATCTGGCTCGCCCCGGTAAACAAGTAATGATGGCGCCCCGCGTGCTCCATGACGACGGCGGCTCTCAACCCCTTACGGAAGTAAGGAGACGTCAGCAAGGACTCGACAGCCCCGACAGCTGTCCTTCCGCAAGGCTCCAGCGCTCCTCCGACGGCCACAACATCACATGAACAGGGTGCCAAAACCTCTCCGGCTGCCACGATGGCATGTACTTAGGGCGCTAGCTCCTCTCTGCTAGACACGTTAGCACACTGCTACATCTCCTATTGTACACCTGGGCCCTCTCCTTACGCCTATAAAAGGAAGGCCCAGGGCACTCGTACGAGAGGGTTGGCCGCGCGGGGAGGACGGGACAGCGCGTGCAGGCCTCTCGCTCCCTCCCACGCGGACGCTTGTAACCCCCTACTGCAAGCGCACCCGACCTGGGCGCAGGACAAACACGAAGGCCGCAGGTTTCCCCTTTACGCCTGTCTCCCTCTAGTTTTCCCCCCTTCGTGCTCCGTCTCGTGCCGACCCATCTGGGCTGGGACACGCGGCGACAATTTACTCGTCAGTCCAGGGACCCCCCGGGGTCAAAACGCCGACAAGCTAGGATTAAACTGTAGATACCCTTTTAGCACTTTAGATCTTGACCGTGGGTCGCCCATCTGAGGGGTGGGAATGGGCACTGGCGTGGTTAGATCTCGGGCGTTGGCTTCGGATCCAACGGTTACGGTCGATTACCGGTTCACTTAAAGCGCCATCTAATCGAGACCCTCAGAGTGAGGTCCAACGGCTCAGATCCTAACGTACCCCTTCGACCGACAACTTTGCAAAAGGAACCCTGAGCTTTACAGAAATGATCTCGCCGTCCACCCTGATAGTGCTTAGAGTCTTAGAAATATTGCCCCGAGACCCCTATCTTTTCTGGTTATTAAGGCCCCATCCAGAGAGTTATAAAATCAGGAAAATGAATTAGAAAATGAGTTTTAATATAAAAACAATTCATAGAATTTGTATTATTCATAGAAAATGCATATGAACTCCAAATTGGTCCATTCCAGTTCCTAATTTTTTGTAAAATTATTTTCTATCCATTAGTGCCACTGTTTTGACATGAAAGACACATTAAAATTTATCTAGCACTTAATCTTGTATTAAATACATAAAACCTTGGAAAATTCATAACTTAAAATCTATAACCCCGAATTTAATGATTCCAGTTCCTATGATCTTATTTTAATGTCTAGATTATTATTGTGTATTTTATTTACATGTTTGGTGTGTTGTTAATTTTTGCTATACTATGTATGTATTGTGTAGATACGAGTAGACGAGCAAGCTACTAAGGATCCTGAGGTTCAGTTGATAGAGACTGCTGAGCAGGAGCTCGTTGAAGGCAAGTTGTGCCCTTGATCACTGCTTTTTACCCAGTCATGTTCTTATTAATCATAATGATCTGCATAGGTGAATTTTGATGGGACCCAATAGGTTACCCTAGAATTTGACTAAAGATGCGCAAATGGGTAACACAGCTTGTGGGTAAAGATGTGCAACCTCTACAGAGTGTAAAACTGGTATACTAGCTGTCACACCCGGTTTTAGAAGGCAAACCGAATGCGAACCATGTACGTGCCAGGATCAGCAATTCACGTACACATCAGTTATATAACTGGACATCATCACACAGTGCAAAAATAATGACATAAAAGAGGGTATAATAGTCGATTACATCATGATGTCCGAGACATCCATATAGTCTTTAACAATAATCAAAGTGCGGAAAAGAAACGTAGATACACACGGCCTACACAGGCAGCCGACTGGGGGTTTGCCGCTAACCCACGCCTAGAACTCATCGTACTCTTGGAACTCCTGGAAGTCCTCCTCCATGACTTCATCTTTACCTGAGCAGTGGTTGCAACGCGGACAACCTGAGGGGGGGGGGTTGGTGTGTAAAGCAAGGGTGAGTACACATCAACATACTCAGCAAAATGTCCCGTTTGGCTGTAGTGGACTAGCCTTTTGTGGAGTTAAGTCAAGCAGTTGGTTTTAGTTGGTCAGGTTAATATTTATAATAGAAAGCCCGGTTTTAGCATTAACCCAAGTTATTAACCCAAAGTACCCTTTCCAAACGAAAAGAATTCCACTTACTATTACCATAGGCATAATCATAACCATCATCCTCGTCACCACCTATAAACCATACATCTCTGATCAAGTATCTCTAATCAATGGATCTCCCTTGGCCGCTCATAACCACAAGCATGACTGATATATCAGTTTCATAACACTCTGAAGAGGTTGCGCACTTTACCCACAAGCCGTGATTCTCTCTTGCCTCGGGCCGATCAAACCCTTAAACACTACCAAGGTGAATAGGCAGGGTCTCACTACGTAGCCTTTACAAAGATTTCCTGGGGTTGTAGCCGCTCGTTAGGTTTCCTAAATGCACCGCACTCCTCCCCAAGGGGCGAACCAACCTTGGTAGAGCGAGCCGCATACATCGAGCCCCATTAACTGCACGACGGCAAAGCGAACTACACACCAGTTCCTCTAATTACTCAGCTAAGGGCGTCCCACTCCAGACTCATGGTTGCACTGTTTTCCCGGGCGGTCATCCAACGAACCAGTCCTTACGGAGAGGCACTCGAGAAACAGCTTGAGCCTCCTTAAATGTCATAGTACCATTGTTGGGGCGAAGGAGAAGACGCCACCCTTCGCTCGATGCCTTCGCCAGCCTCGCCGCACCAACGGAGACAAGACGACTAGCAGACTTACCCTTCATCCCACGCGTCGCCGGACGAAGGCCTGTGATGAGGTCGTCCCATCTCGCGGCGTCGTCCAACATGGAGGCCCACGTGTGATCCGGCCCATTGTAACAGGCCCTGCGTGGCCGCTGCGCATTACGGGCCTAATTTGTAAAGGTCTCCCTGTAATTACAGTCTGTAACCCTGCTTTATGGGAATATTCTGGGGATAACCTAGGCGCCTGAGGGCACATGCGTCCTTAACTCAGGACGCTGGGCACTCAGATACCTATAAATACCCCCGCACGGTGCCCTTGAGAGGCTAGATTAACAGAGCTTTTGCCATCTCGAATTGAAACCTTGTTTACGTTGCTCTCACTCCCCCATTGGATCAACTTGCTCGTGAGAGCAAGTTCCAACATTTGGCGCCCACCGTTCGTGCTATGGAAAAACCACCCGCGATGGCACCCAAGAGAGCTAGCTCGAAGGCTGACGAGGCTGCGAAGGCAGCACTGCTGGCCGAGAAAAAGGGCAAGGCCCTCGTCGACACCACCCATCAAGAGGCCACCGAAGACGATGCTCTCAGCAAGAGGCAGCGCAACGAACAACCCACTCCCAAAGGTAGTCTCCGCACCTACAGCTCTGGAGGACAACCGCAACTTCCCCCAGGCTTCGCTCCACCGGAGGGCGCGGACGTCATCGAGGACGGCGAAGTCATCGGCGTTTCAGCGGAAGAGCAGCTACAGCTACGCGCCTTGTGCATCAAGAACCGCAACCTCCAGAAGAAAAAAGAAATCCTTGAGGCCAAGCGCCAACGTGTGTCTGCACAAGCTAAGGTGCGACAGATGATACGCGATGAAGAGCAGAAAGCCCAGGAGCTCGAACAAGAGATTGCACTCATGCAGCGCGAAGGCCACCTCGGTCAGCAGCACGGCCCTCCCCTACAGCAGCGTGCACAAGTCGAAGACCTGTACTTCCCTCAGCACGGCCACGCCATCCCGCACGCCGCGGCATTCCAAGGTGTCAACTACCTTGACGAGCGAAGTCCCCTGGCGCCACACCTGCAAGTGTCACCATGGCCCGCCAACTTCAGGACAGGGACTTATCCCAAGTACAACGACAGCACTGACCCGGCACAGTACATCATGAGTTATCAGGTCGCCGTTGCATCATCCGGAGGGGACGACGCCACCATGGCCAAGTGATTCATCATCACCCTCGAAGGCCCAGCCCTTACCTGGTACACCAGGTTGCCCCCACTGTCCATCGACTCCTGGAGAAGTCTCCGGGAAAAATTCTTGCTCAACTTCCAAGGGTACCGCCCAGACACCGACGCCTTGGCTGAGCTTTCACTCTGCAAGCAGATGGAAAAGAGACTCTGCGGGAGTACTACCGCAAGTTTCTGACCCTCAAGTCACAACTGCCCTCGGTCGATGACCAGATTGCCATCCACTACGCCATCAGCGGCCTTCGGGCCGGCGTCCTTTACAGCCACTGCATCAGGGATCCGCCCAAGAACCTCCAGGAGTTGTATCAGCTATTTGAAAAATACGCAAGATCTGAGGAGCTCCACCAGCGCAAAGTCGAGTCTCAGAGGAAACCCAAAGACACTCCACAGCCCAGCCGCACGTGGACGAGGACCTCGCAGGCAGACTCCGGTCGGGACAGCCGCAATCAGCAACAGGTGCACAACATCGCCAACCAGAGCCCCGCTGGCGAGGCCCCTCGTCGCCAGGAGTATCGCCCCAGGGCCGCGGAAACAGAACTCGCGGTCGGGGCCGGGGACGCGCGCAGCAGCCGCGCAGATTTTACTGCCTATTCCACGGCGAAGACTTCGCCCACCCTACAAGAGACTGCCCAGAAACGAAGGCAACCAGAGACAGGATGGCACGAGCGCAACCAGCCGACAACCCTAGAGTTGTCGTGCACACATACCAGCAACCCCTTCAGCCATACAACCACGGCCCCGCTCCGCACCCACCGCACCACGCATACCAACATCACCAGGAGGTACAAATCGTACCTCCCCCACCCCCACCCCCACACTAGCAACAGCAAAACGTCCACCACCACAACCACCCCCAAGCCCCAAAGCAAGAAGACTTCGCCGATCAACCGTATCGCGGAGTCATTCACATGATCACTGGGGGGTCCAGCGCAGACTTTGACACAAAGCGGCAGAAGAGGGACCATTACCGCAGCGTCAACCACGTCGCCGTCACCAGCCCTGTCGTGCAGACAAAGTGGTCCCATGTACCATTGACCTTCGACGCCCGCGACGTCGACCTGCGCAGCGAACCACACATCGACGCCATGGTTATCAACTGCAGCGTGGCAGGATGGGATCTGCACAAAGTCTTAGTCGACAATGGCAGCCAGGCAGATATCATTTTCCTCCATGCCTTCGATCGCATGGGCATAAGCCACAGTCTGCTCAAGCCTTCGGACAACCCGCTGTACGGCTTCGGCGGCAAGGGCACCTTTCTTGTCGGCAAAATAGAGTTACCTCTCTCCTTCGGTGTAGCACCCAATGCCCGAAGTGAGCAAGTCACATTCGACATCGTCGACATGGTGTACCCGTACAACGCCATAATGGGCTGGGGCTCCATCAACAAGTTCGAGGCAGCCATTCACGGACTTTATCTGTGCATGAAGATCCCAGGTCCGCAAGGCGCCATCACAATCTACGGCAACCAGCAGGCTGCGCGTAACATAGAAAGAGACTTCGTTCCCGGGCAAAGAAACGTACAATGCCTCACGGCCCAGCGTGAGGTCCCCGAATCTGCCAGCCCAACCACCAAAGAACATGACAAAGCACAGCTGCAAAGCAACGACGGGACCAAGACTGTCCCCCTCGACAAGGCGGCACCCAAGCAAACTGTCACCATCAGCGAAGACCTCACTTCGCATGACGAGGAGAGACTCCTCTGCTGTCTGTCCAAGAATAAAGACGTCTTTGCCTGGTCCACCCTCGACCTGGTCGGAGTCAGTCGCTCCATCATCGAGCACAGCTTGGGAATTGACCCTTCGGTAAGGCCGAAGAAACAGCGGCTGCGCAAGATGTCCGACGAGAAGACAGAGGCCACCAAGGCCGAGGTACATCGCCTGCTGGAGGCCAAATTTATCGAGCCAATTGCCTACCCTACATGGCTCGCCATCGTAGTGATGGTGCAGAAGAAGAGCGGCAAATGGCGAATGTGTATCGATTTCACCAGTCTTAACAAGGCCTGCCCCAAGGACAACTTCCCGCTGCCTCGGATCGACAAAATCGTCGATAGTGCGGCCGGGTGCGAAGTCATGTCACTCCTCGATTGCTTCTCCGGCTACCATCAAATATACATGAAGGAGGAGGACAAGGCGAGCACCAGCTTCATAACACCCTTCGACACGTATTGCTTCATTAGAATGCCGGAGGGACTTAAGAACGTCGGGTCCACTTTATCTCGGCTCACCAAAACGGTGCTCGAGGGCCATGTCCGTAGGAATATATTCACGTATGTAGACGACATCGTCGTGGCCAGCAAAAGCAAGGAAGACCATCTGGCTGACCTCGCCGAAACGTTTGCGAACATGCGGGACGCACGACTTCGCCTGAACCCCGAAAAGTGCGTTTTCGGTGTTCGCCAGGGGAAAATCTTGGGCTACCTGGTGTCACACCGCGGGATTGAAGCCAATCCAACCAAAATCTAGGCTATCATCAATATGACGCCCCCACAGTCAGCCAGAGACGTGCAACGACTGACAGGCAGGTTGGCTGCCCTCAACAGATTCATCTCCAAATCCGCAGAGCGAAGCCTCCCTTTCCTCAAAACACTCCGCGGCGCAAAAGACTTCGCATGGGGGCCAGAGCAGGCAGCGGCCTTCGCTTCATTGAAGCAGTACCTGTCAGAATTGGCGATTCTTACAAGCCCCGACCCCTCGCTACCCCTGTTGCTCTACGTCGTGGCTTCGCCGCATGCGGTCAGCGCAGCGCTGGTTCAAGAGCAGAGCAGAGAGGGCACAATCAGGCAATGTCCAGTTTATTATGTCTCCGAAGTACTTACGACATCCAAATGTAATATGACGGAACTGGAAAAAATAGCCTATGTAGTTGTTATGGCCTCGCGCAAATTGCGCCATTATTTTGAAGCATTCAAGGTCCGGGTCACCTCAGATAGGGGACTCGGCAAATTATTCAGAAACCCGGAGGCATCAGTCCGGATTACCAAATGGGCAGCCGAACTCTCCGGCTACCACATCACATTTGAACCCAGGACAACCATCAAGTCACAAGTCCTAGTAGACTTCGTCGTCGACTTGACTGGGCCAATAACACAGCCGGACTCGTCCGTAGAGAAGGTGTGGACAATCCATTGCGACGGCGCATGGTGCCATGCGGGGGCAGGCGCCGCTGCAGTCATTACTTCACCCACAGGGGTCAAGCACAGATACGCAGCACGCCTCAGCTTTGCTTTGGAGTCTGACAGATGCACTAACAACATAGCAGAATACGAAGTTGTCATCCTCGGCCTTCGCAAGCTAAGGGCCCTGGGGGTCACCAACTGCATCATCAAAACAGACTCCAAGGTAGTCGCCGGCCAAGTCGAGAAAGACTACACAGCGAAGGACCCCGCACTTATGCAGTACCTCGCAGCTATCCGCAGTCTCGAGAGGCAATTCAAAGGTTTCACCTTGCAGCATGTGGACCGTGCCAAGAATGAGGAGGCCGACGCGTTGGCCAAGGCAGCCGCCAGAGGCGAGGCCAAGCCCTTCGATGTATTCTACCATGTCATCGGCACGCCAGCCGTCCGCAGCCCAGAGGGGCTCCAAATAACCAATGACAGCGAGGGCTACCGCATAGTCAACCTTATCATGACCGAAGACTGGCGGGCACCAATAACTCTGTTCCTGCAGGGGTACTATCATCCAATCGACATCAATGAGGCCAAGCGCCTCAAACATCGAAGCCGGGACTTCGCACTAATCGAAGGACAGCTTTACAAGAAGGGGGTCAGTCAACCCATGCTTAAATGTGTCACTGACCCCGAAGGCGTCCAAATTCTGTGCGAAGTCCACAACGGGACTTGCGGCTCTCACGCAGGGCCTAGGGCACTAGCCGCAAAGGTAACCCGTCAAGGTTTCTACTGGCCCGCCATGATCTGCACCGCAAATCGGGTCACAAGGTCCTGTGAAGCCTACCAAAAAATTTCTCCACACTCGGGAAGCCCTTCGCAATTCACGAAGCTAATCACCCACACATGGCCTCTTCAGCGCTGGGGCCGGGACATTGTCGAGCCACTACCCACGGCCTAGGGGAACCTCAAGTTCACCTTCGTCATTGTCGAGTATTTTACCAAATGGATCGAGGCGAGGGCTGTATCCACAATAACATCGAAGACTGCCCAGAAATTCTTCTGGCAAAACATTATTTGCCGCTTTAGAGTCCCGTCCGAACTCACAGTTGACAACGACAAGCAATTTGACAGCCAAGACTTCAAGGATTTCTGCTTCTCCATTGGCACCAAGCTTGCCTTCGCCTCAGTATACCACCCGCAATCCAACGGAGTCGTGGAACGCGCAAATGGCAAAATTTTCACAGCTGTCAAAAAGATGCTCCTCGACGATAAAAAGGGCAAGTGGGCCGATTTGTTACCTGAAGCGGTCTGGGCATTAAACACGACTGAGTGCAGGGCGACTGGGTTCACCCCTTTCTGCCTTCTATATGGATCGGAGGCCATGACCCCGCAAGAAATAAAACATGGGTCACCACGGACAGTCCCGTCAGCCGTCCCCGACGTGGACGAGCCCACTTCGAAGGACCTCATCGACGGAGACCGCGTCTTCGCTCTACAGGCTCTAAACAAATACCAAGCCCAAACAAAAGCATGGCGCGACCACACAGTCATCCCGAGGGAATTCAGCGAAGGAGACCTCGTACTCGTCCGGACAGCTCGGACAGAGTCCCGGGGCAAGCTGGAGCCCAAGTGGGAGGGCCCTTTCATCGTCAAGACGAAGGCGTCCCCCAGCGTGTACAGGCTCACAACGCCATCCGACGAGGACTTGGAGCATTCCTGGAACATTGATAATCTCCACAAATTTTTTGTTTAACTCCTCAGGGCCAGCTCGCCCTTGTAATTCGCAAAACAATTTTATTCTGGCCCGCACTCTTTTCCTCCCGGGGGTGAGGTTTTTAACGAGGCAGAGCCATGTAATATACAAGAGAAAAATCCCCCACAAAAATCTACGTCGAAAAAAGACCGCATCGACGGTCTTCAACATTCGACCAATACAAAGTCACCGCGAGGGGCAGCGCTAGCTACCCCCGCGTGCGACACTCCGCGCAAAAGTCGCCTAAGGGTGCAGCCAGACTAGCACAACAAGTGCGCAAAATCGAAGTCCTCCTAAAAAGACTATCCGTGCAAAAGCCGCCTAAGGGTGCAGCCGGACTAGCACAACAAGTGCGCAAAATCGAAGTCTTCCTCAAAAGACTATCTGTGCAAAAGCCGCCTAAGGGTGCAGCCGGACTAGCATAACAAGTGCGCAAAATCGAAGTCCTCCTCAAAAGACTATCCGTGCAAAAGTCGCATAAGGGTGCAGCCGGACTAGCACAACAAGTGCGCAAAATTGAAGTCTTCCTCAAAAGACTATCCGTGCAAAAGTCGCCTAAGGGTGCAGCCAGACTAACTCAACAAGCACGCAAAATCACAGGCGCATTACATCCGTGCAAAAGTTGCCTAAGGGTGCAGCCGGACTAACTCAACAAGCGCACAAAATCACAGGCGCATTACATCCGTGCAAAAGTCTACACCAAGAAACTGTCCGCGCAAAGACCGACTACAGGCGCAGCCGGACCGACATAATAAATGTGCTAGACCAAGTGCGCAACGCCCCTATGGACATAGCCGGATGCGCGAAGGCGCACAGTCTCATCATACAAACTATAGTTACACACTTACAGCGAGGGCATTACACCTTACATTGGTTCAACCTTCGGAATGATTCCCATCTCCCTATAGTTAAATAGCATTATCCTAAGCTCCTCACCCTCAAAAAGACTTCGCAACTCCCCCTCACCTACACTCGCCCCAACCGGCGAGGACAACAATTCCCGCTTGCCAGCCCTGCCCACACGAAGCCGACCGCCATCCACTTCACTCACTCTACGCTTCGCCACCGCCCTTCGCTGCCTACGCCCAGCACTCGGACCAGGCAAAACTTCAGCATCCGTAACACGCGGAGAAGCCTCCGCCGCAGCCACATCCAAGGCCGCAAAGTAATCCAAGTCCTCATCCGAAGACTCTTCCGTCCACTCAACCGAACTCCCAGAGTCACTAAAATCAGAAAACTTAGACGTAGACTCATCCGATTCATTTCAAGCGACCACGGTCGAAGCCGCCACAAAATTAGCAGTAGCGGTTGCGTGCACAGGCCCAAAATCCTGAACCTGCGCAGCAACCAAGGTTCAGTAACATAGACAAAATTCTCTAACTACCCCACACCCACTAAGCCACCTGCGAAGACCTAGCCGCCGCCATGGGATCCTCCGCTGCCGGCTCCATCGCTGCCTTCGGGGGATCCTCCGCTACCAGCTCCGTCGCCGCCTTCGGGGGATCCTCCACCATCGGCACAATGGCTGGCGATGAGCCTCCACCGGACACAGTAGCCGCAGGGGCAGCAAGGGAGCCTTCACCGGTTTCCGGGGGCGGTGCCGGGTCGACCTCAGCCTCGGCCACCACCGGGTTGGCCTCCGCTTCGGGCTACGCGCTGTTCAGTGGTCCGAAGTCCTCCACGTCCTCGGCACGCGCCATCTACAACACAACACACCGATTCAGCAAGCCCACGTATACCCACATTCAACGACACTATACAAAAGACAAACTTTACCTGATCCCTCGCCCGGTCAGACCGCTCCCTAACCACCTCCCAACCGTAGGGGCCCCACATTCGGTCGAAGAGGGCCCCCGTGGAGTCCTTCACCACAGGGTCTTCGACCTTAAAAATCTCACGCCCAAAATCTTCATCAGATCAGTCGAAGACCTCATAGTGACTGCACCCCTCGCGGGACAGCACGTTCATCGCCCCTTCGCAGGTGACGAGGGAGGCAAAGGACATGAATCCCTCCATGATGGTCGGGAGCGCCAACAATTCCTCTTGCAGCCACTCGAGGAAGCGAAGGCCCGCCTCACGGTCGGGCACTTCGAAGTCAGCAGTCCGCGCGCCCAGCTCACGGTATGAGTCCACTAGCTGTTTGCGCGTCCGCTCAACTTCCGAGCGCGTAGAGGCCTCGTCCCTCTCCATGCGGGCCTGCAGAGCGTTGAACCGCACCTGCCATTCCTCGGCGCGCTGGCTGGCGAGACTCCCCTCCACCTGCACCAATTTGGCCTCCGCCCGCGCCTTGGCGATGGCCTAGTTGGCCTCCCTCCTCTCCTCCACCAGCTGGCGCCGGAGGTCCGTCCTCTCGCCCTCTAGGGCGGCCACCTTCTCCGCCAGCTTGCGTCACTTGCTATTCGCAGCCGACTTTTCTTGGACGGTGTCAGCATGCTGTGCCCGAAGTCTCTCGACTTCGGCAGACACATCTGCGGTAAGGGCCCCCGACGCCACACGGTCGGCGAAGTCGGCCGCCTAACAGACACACATGAGACCACAATCCCCATGAAAACGGTAAACACCGAAGTCCAGCTCAACTTACTTGACTCAGCTGCTGCGACGCCTCCCTCAGCCGGCGGGACACAGTGCCCGCTTCGTCCTTGACGACAGTGACCACCGAAATCTCGCCGCCAACGCTGAGAGCGCTACCCTTCACCCCAAGCACCGCGGCAGACACCATGGTCGCCACCGCAGGCGGAACAACAACAAGTTGCCCCTCGCCCGATCCTGCAACGTATCACCAGTCAAAAAAAACCTACCAACGAGATAATCGTCCACGCTAATATTTGTGCCGAAGTCGGCAACGCGTTTCCCCGACGAAGGCAATTCCCGGACCTTCGCAGCTCCATCCGAGGCAGACCTGGTTCCGCCGGTGCCGGCCGCCTTCACGCTCTCCGGCACCTTGCTGGACCTAGGGGCGGCCGGCTTCGCCGCCAGCGCCGGCTGGCTACCGCCGGGGACGGTAGCCTTTGCAGTCCCCCGTGCCCTCTTCGACCTAGCTTCGGGGAGCCTGATGACCGCCCGACGCTTCTGCGCAGCTTCCTGGCGATCCTTGTTCATCACTGCCGACACAACAGCAGCAATATTTCGTCCGTAAGGAAACACTCTCAAGTCACGAGCCATGCGCGACATAAAAAAGTCTTTGCCGGCCGCGCGGGGGATAGGAACGTCCTTGGGCCATCGACCCCCGGTAAACTCCAGCATCCGCGCCGAAGACTCCCGGAGCTCGGGCGAAGACATCCTTCCCTCGGGGGCCGCGCATGTTCCCATCAACTCCATAGCAAAGCTATCGGAGACCCCCAGTTCTCCCACCGCAGTACCTAGCTTCCTCTTTTTAGTGGCTGGGGCGGCCTCCGGCGTGGGGTCATCCTCAGTCACAGCCGCAGGTTTTTCCCGCGGCGATCGACGACGTCCTCCCCAGGTTAACCGCCATACGGCAAACAATTCAACTCAAAGACCCTATTCAGGCGGTCGTTGGATCCACGTATATTCCAACTCCGCTGGGCCTCCGTCTTCGGCACATAGCGCCCAACAATTCTCACCGCCCCATCCTCTGCCTCACACACAACCGCGGTGGGATCCCGCCCTCGCAAATCCAAAGCAAAACGCGGACTTCGCACCTTCCGTCCACAAAGGGAGGGCATCTCGCGAGGGCATACTTCGCCCAGCGCCCATCCATGTGCCAAAGGCCACACCCCATACCCTATGAATTCCTCAACTAGGTTGTGGCGGAACTGCCCGAATTATTCCAAGTTAAGTGCCTAAGCCCCGCCTTAGAGGCTAGACCACACTTAAATGGGAATAACCCGTCAATCCCTCGGATCTAGTCCGACACGGCCACTGACAGGATCAAGTACCACGATCTCACTCGATGGTGAGTCACAGAGCAAATACAATAAGGCATAAAACCATGCATTAAAGAGTATTAAATTATTACATCATCATCGGAGTTTTGCAAAAGTAGCCATCATTGTTCGAAGTGCAGCGGAATAAAACTAACGGTAAATAAACAGAGAGATGGGGAAGCCTGTCCCATCACTCCTCATGCTCCTCCTCAGCCGAGGTAGGGTCCCACTCGACAGTCCAACCCGGTGGCAAGATGGACGGCCAAGTCACTCCAGCAACCATGTCCTCCAGAGAACCTGTAAAATTATGCCACAAGCAAGGCTGAGTATACTAATACTCAGCTAGACTTACCCGGTGTGAGGAGTCTACTCCTCTACCTCTAGACATGCAGCTGTTTGGCTGTGGGGGTTTGGTTGCCAAAAGCACTAGCTGAGTTTCTAAGTCAAGTTTTATCTTTGTAAATTTAAGTGTGACTCTCTTAAGGCTAAATGTGTACTATCTACTCATACATAGTAGCAAACATTATTAGCAATCAACATCTTATATCAACTCATCATATTTCCACTTGTTACTCAATGCAGTACAATGGATCAAGCAGTCTCATTAGCTGCGAGAAGCAGATGATTCGAATCGAGATTTTATCCTTGCAAGGTAAACCTAAACACACGACATGCCAGGGCACTCCGTCCCCACACACATCAACCGTCCCCATCAGTTCCCCGTCAGCAGATCAGGGCTCACCGCCTTGGCGTACAATGCCTCACTGACCCCGACTGCCGTCGTGCAGTGACCGCACTTGTACCCACCATAACCGGAATGGGTGACTACGTCTCAGGTCGCGTGAGGGGCAAAGTCTACTGCCAGGTTCAACCAGGTACTAGGCTTACCGATTTACCATATTTCTCGGTATGTGTTTAGTACGTTCAAAAGCTTGACACAGGTATCCGCACGTTAATCCTTATTCCAAATTTTCCCTCTCGTAGACAACTAATCCCCATGGATTGTTGTCCACAAACTAGTATCATGATGATATGAAGGTGGGTACAACCAATTCCTGATCTCGCGCGAGTGTTGGGTTTATGCTTCGTCGCCGAAGGTCTTCTAGGAAGAAGCGGCTTTCGGTTGAAGCTGTTTGTATAAGATGGCCGAAGGTTCCTCTTCATGAAGCTTCGGTATCGCAAACCGACTTAAAGATAGAATGACCTTTTAGTCCATAAAGGTCTGAGTCAATGTTGTAAACTTTTATAAGGGGTATACATGTAATTCCTCGCAGGCTGCGTCCTGTGCCTATAAATAGTGAACAGTATTCCTGTACTGTTCACGGATTCTAGTAATTGTAATCGCATCTTTCGGGAATCAACCTTTGCCAAGGCAGAGGTATTATTGTATTCAATGATTCGATATATTAAGTAAATACAATATAATCAGTCTATGATTTATTTACCCTTTTATACCCTTTATTTTATGTTATCTTATACAATCTATTAAAATTGTATTACGAAGACTTGAGCTTCGTAATTATATTCTCACCAACCTTCGTCCAAGGCTCATTATCCTCAAGGGAATAATGTTTCATGGACGAAGGACGTTAACATTTAACATTTCATGTTGCCTTGTTCTTAATTCATAGCATTTGAGAGCAAGTCCCCAACATTGGCACCCACCTCCGGTGAACTCACTTCCACTTTTTGAGCTGATGGCTTCGTTCAACAATCAAGCTGGAGCTACTTCGGACCCGAAGCTGGTGCTTCCGATCACAGGTGGTTCGTCCTTAGAGCCAGCTAACAAGAAACAGAAGAAGGAAGCACAGAGAAGGGTACAGCATGTTGGGGTGCAAGGACCCTTCATCAAGTCAAGATGGTCTCACATTCCTATTACCTTCTCCCAAGAGGACCTTCAGCTCAAGGATTATCCACACAACGATGCTATGGTTATCTCTTGTGTTATCAAAGGATTTCTGGTCCACAATGTCTTGGTTGACACAGGCAGTGCAGCTGATATCATATTTGCTAAGGCCTTCAGACAAATGCAAGAACCAGAAGATAAGATTCATGATGCTACACATCCTCTCTGTGGCTTCGGAGGGAGACAGATTGTAGCACTGGGCAAGATCACCATGTCAGTGACCTTCGGGTTCATCAACAACACTAGAACTGAGCAAGTTGTGTTTGACATTGTTGACATGGAATACCCTTACAATGCAATTATTGGTCGAGGCACCCTCAATGCTTTCGAAGCAATTCTTCATCCTGCCTATCTTTGCATGAAGATACCTTCGGATCAAGGACCCATCGCTATTTATGGAAGTCAGGAAGCTGCCAGAAGGGCCGAAGGAAACTGGACTGACTCAAAAGCAATCCATAGCATAGATGGAGCTGATGCTTGTGAACAGTACAAATTCAGAAGGGAGAAAGCAGCTTCAGCAGATCAGCCGAAGCCTATGCTCCTATGTGAGGACATAGCAGAGCAGAAGGTGCTGTTGGGCTCTCAATTATCCGAAGAGCAGGAGAAAACCTTGATAAGGTTTTTGTTCAATAACAAAGATGTTTTTGCATGGTCAGCCAACGATCTCTGCGGAGTAAATAGGGATGTTATCGAACACTCGCTCAATGTTGACCCATCCTTCAGACCCAGAAAGCAGAGGCTTCGGAAAATGTCTGATGATAAGGCCGAAGGTGCTCGTAACGAAGTCAAAAGACTCCTCACTGCAGGAGTTATCAGGGAAGTAAAATACCCAGAATGGCTAGCTAACACTGTTATGGTAAAAAAGGCCAATGGCAAGTGGCGAATGTGTATCGATTTTACAGATCTCAACAAGGCTTGTCCGAAGGACGAATTCCCATTGCCAAGGATAGACTCTTTAGTTGATGCAGCAGCTTCTTCAGAGCTCATGAGTCTGCTAGACTGTTACTCAGGCTATCACCAAATTTGGATGAAGAAGGAAGATGAGCCGAAGACTAGCTTCATAACCCCAAGTGGCACATATTGTTATCTTTGGATGCCTGAGGGGCTCAAAAACGCTGGAGGAAGTTTCAGCAGAAAGACTGTGAAGGTTCTCCAGTCTCAGATAGGCAGGAATGTGCTAACTTATGTTGATGACATCATTGTAAAAAGCACGAAACAGGAGAATCATATTGCTGATTTGCAGGAGACCTTCGCCAGTTTCAGACAAGCTGGTTTAAAGTTGAATCCATAAAAATGTGTCTTCGGAGTAAAGAAGGGAAAATTTCTTGGATGCTTGGTTTCAACAAAGGGAATTGAAGCTAATCCAAGTAAAATTGAAGCTATACTTCGGATGGAGCCACCAACTACAAAAAAGGGGGCTCAAAGATTGACAGGAAGGTTGGCATCTCTCAATAGATTCATATCCAGATCAGCAGAGAGAAACTTACCATTCTTCGAAGTGCTGAAGTCAGCCGAAGTCTTCTAATGGGGATCAATCCAGCAGAAGGCCTTTGAAGAGCTGAAACAGTATTTGATAGATCTAACAGCATTAACTCCACCTACGCCAGGGGTTCCTTTGTTATTATATGTGGCAGCTTCGCACTCAGCGGTAAGTGCAGCACTTGTCCAGGAGAAGCTTGATGGCCAATTCAGGAAGCAGGTCCCAGTGTATTTTGTATCTGAAGTTCTTAGTATATCAAAGAAAAACTACACAGAATTAGAGAAGGTGTTATATGCTGTTTTGATGGCATCCAGGAAGCTTCAGCACTATTTTCAAGCTTACAACATAATTGTTCCTTCTTCACAACCTCTGAAGGATATTATGAGGAACCGAGAAGCTACTGGAAGGATTGGAAAATGGGCTGCAGAGCTCAACGAATTTTGTATTGAATATGTTCATAGATCTTCGATTCAATCCCAGGCGTTAGCAGACTTCATTGCTGACTGGACGCCAGGGGCTCAGGAGAAAGAAACAAATAAAGACGCCGAAGCATGGATAGTGTTTTGCGATGGGTCTTGGGGAACCTTCGGAGCAGGAGCGGCTGCTGTGTTGGTTTCACCTTCCAAAGTTAAAACTTGCTATGCGGCGAAACTTGATTTTAGTTGCACAAATAACATTACCGAGTACGAAGCCTTGCTTCTCGGTCTTCGGAAGCTAAAAGCAATGGGAATTAGAAGGGCCATACTTAAAACTGATTCCCAGGTTGTTTCGGGTCATATTGACAAGAGTTGCAAGGCTAAAGATCCGAAGCTTGAAAAATATTTGGATATGGTTCGAAGAGTTGAAGCTTCCTTCGAAGGATTTTCTGTCAAAAATATCCCTCGAGGACAAAATGAGCATGCCGATTTGCTAGCTAAGTCAGCAGCACAGGGGCTGCCTCTACCTTCGGATGTGTTTTTCGAAACAATAAAAGCACCTTCGGTGGAACTTCTTGAAAGAGCAGTTCTCAATATATCTCCTGTTTATAGTGAAGATTGGAGAACTGAGATCATCTCTTACCTTCAGGGAAAATTCCTTTCAGATGACGAAGCTTATAACAGGAGGATAGAGGCAAGAGCTCGTCCATATGTCATGATAGAAGGGGAATTGTACAAGCATGGAGTTTGTGCTCCGTTACTCAAGTGTTTATCTAGGACCGAAGGCATAGAGTTGATGAAACAAATACATGCAGGCCTGTGTGGATCTCACATTGGATCTAGGCCGTTACTTGGAAAAGTTTTTCGTCAGGGGTTTTATTGGCCGAAGGCAGCTTCGGATGCGGCGGAATTAGTTCAAAAGTGCGAAGGTTGTCAGAAATGTGCAAGAGATCAAAAACAACCTTCGTCCTTAACACAGCTCATACAACCCATCTGGCCATTGCAAAGGTGGGGCCTTGATTTGTTAGGTCCGTTACCATTGGCCCAAGGGAACCTAAGATATGTTGTAGTGGCGGTGGAATATTTTTCTAAATGGATTGAGGCAAAGCCTTTAGCCACAATAACTTCGGCCACTGTCCAAAAGTTTTTCTGGCAGAATATCGTTTGTCGTTTCGGGGTACCAAAGGCTATCACTATGGATAATGGAACACAGTTTGACTCCGAAGCTTTCAGAGATTTCTGTGATCAAATTGGTACGAAGATCCATTTTGCATCGGTCAGGCATCCGGAGTCAAACAGACTCATTGAAAGAGCCAATGGTATTATAATGACAGGAATAATGAAGTTAATCTTCAATCAACCCAGGGGAAAGTGGCCAGATCAGCTAACCAAAGTGGTGTGGAGCCACAATACAACAACATCAAGGTCTACAGGCTTTACTCCATTCAAGTTATTATTCGGCGACGAAGCAATAACCCCGGAGGAAGCTAAAACCGGATCAATAAGAGTAGTAGCTTCGGCAGAATCAGGTTCCGAAGCAGCTTATTCTGTGGAAAAAGATGCTTTAGAAGGGATCAGGCTGCAAGCCGTGGAGAACATCAATAAATATCAAGCCGAAACAATCAAATGGCGTGATAGAAAGGTTCGGCTAAAGAATATTGGGCCAGGACACTTGGTGCTTCGGAGAGTGGCCAACCCGGAAACAGTGGGCAAGTTGCAGTTGAAATGGGATGGACCCTTCTTAGTAGCATCTTCGTCAAGGCCCGGTTCATACAGATTGAAGGATATGGACGGCAACGATATTCCTAGATCTTGGAATGCGGATGAGCTTCGGCGGTATTATGTGTAATTTGATGTAATTTTTGTTTTTTCTTTTTCATGGCACCCTTTTCCTTTCTAAAGGGGGAGAAAGGTTTTTAATGGGGCCATCATATGTAATTTCCTTTTTTAGTTCTATAAGAGCAAAATCCCCTAAGGAATGTAAATGTAAAGGCTGGAAACGCACCATCGAGTGCCGAAAAGTAAAGGCAAAGAAGCTCCAAAGTCGTTCCTAAGGGAATGCAGAGCTTACAGCGAAAAGTCAACGCTGATTCCGCCAAAAGTAAAGGCGAAGAAGCTCCAAAGTCGTTCCTAAGGGAATGCAGAGCTTACAGCGAAAAGTCAACGCTGATTCCGCCAAAAGTAAGAGGCGAAGAAGCTCCAAAGTCGTTCCTAAGGGAATGCAGAGCTAAGGTGTGACTGTTTTTTAAGGAAATAATGGCTATGAGTATGGCTTCGGATACGCGTTTGGACATTCATTTGCACATCACATTACATCATAGCATTTGCATTCATAAACATTCATCCAGGCATATGTAGGATAATCATCATCATGGCATAAGTAGTTGCTTCGGAAAAAAGAAAAAAAAAGAAGAAAAGAAAGAGCTTCGTGTTTAAAAAGGAGAGCTTCGGTAAAAAGGGAAATGTTCTTTTCTATGCTTCGCTGCGTACGAAAAGAAGGGAAGGTGTTTTTTTCGCCTTCGGCTCAAAAAGAAAATTTCGCCCACATCAAAGCACTTCTCATGCGTCAATGGAAAATAAGAGTATATTACAAGGTATGAACAGAATTCATTAAAGACAAGTTTCAGTTACATTTGCAAAAGTTTCTCAAAAAGTTTCTTAAGTCTATCTACAGCCTACCCCTATCTAATCTCCAAGGAGCTTCAGCTTCGGGCCATTTTTTAATCATCGGCTTCGGCTTCGTCATCCTACATGAATTAAATTGTTGTATGTCAAAATCGAGCCTGAAGGAAAAGGTAAGCACAAGGTATGATTTCTTACTGGTTCAAGATGACTCCGAGCTTCGTTTCCAGCCTTTTCTCGTCCACCTTTCGTCCATATCATCTTTATAAATCTATTGGAGATACTTCGAGCGAGATCAGGAGTGTCATCTAGGATTGATGGTGATAAAGTGAAATTTGGCCTATTGACAATCTTTCCGTGATCGCAGCCAGCCTTTAGAAAAGCTGCAGCAGTGCCCCGAGAAGCTACCCAGGCACAGAAGTCACCATGCCCAGCTATAACTTCGTCGAGCTCGTCAATTTCACCCTCAATATGATCAAAGGTTTTCGGTAGATCTTCGGCTGAGGGGGTGAATGTCTCACTGCTGGCTCCAACTGAGTGGAAAATTTTTCTTAATCGTTGAATACATTTGTTACTAAATTCCAAGCATTTTTCTTGAATACCCATCAATAGTTTTTTCAGGTCTGAATTTTGTTGAGCTTCGGCTTCAAGTTTTACATTAAGATCTTGCTTTTCTTGCTCAAACTGCTCAGATTGGCGGAGAAGCTTAGTGTTTAGTTCTGTTATTTTAGCTTCGGCCTCCGCCAGTAAACCTTCAGTTGCTTGGAGTTCAAAGTTCTTCTTCTCAACAGCAGTTGTTTGTTCCTTTATTTTGCTTTCTAAATTTTCAATTATAACTTCGTGTTTCTTGTCTTCAAAATCTTGCTGCATTTTCAAGGCTTTGCTCAATAGCATGCTCTGTATGAAAATAACCTTCGTTAGACATGTTTTCATTATCAAAAACAATAAAAGTTAAGGGAAAAGAAGTTCACCTTAAAATTGGAATAAAATAGACTACCAACGATATGTTGTCGTCGGTAGCGGCTGATGTCTGTTTCTAGCTTCGGAAAACCAATACTCTTTGACAGAGTACCGATAACCTTGGCTCCAGTTTGATCTCGAATACAATCTAATTTTTCATCGTCAATACCTCCAAAGAGGAGTGCTCCAGGTTTGTACCCGCAGGATTTGGCATACTCTCTAAGCTCTTCTATTTCAGCTTTTGACAGTTTTTCTCCAACTAAATTATGGAACATGAAGGCTTCGTGATCTGAAGCTTCGTCAGCAATTTCCTTTCCCTTCCCCGACGCTGCGGCCGGGGCCTCTTCGGCAGCAGTGGTGGCTTCTTCTGTAGCCATGTCTAGCAGTATTTTGTCAATATGTTCAATTGTGCTCTCAAGGTTCAAATCTTCAACTGAGATAGCTTCGACAGCTGCGACCTCCGAAGGTGTGATTTCAATATCTGTCCTTTCTTCGGCCGCTGGTGTCTTCTGAGCTGAAGCTCTTGGTGGAGTTTTGTCAATGACCTCTGTCACACCGATGATTCTCTGTCTCTTTACTTTAGTTGTTTTCTTCATTTTTTCGGGCTCCTTTTCCTTCTGAAAAAACTTTATTAGTTGAGGCCTCAAAGGACTTAGCTTCGCAGGCAGAGATTCAGTCATTACCTTCAGAATTTCCTCCACATCAGTGGCAGAGGGTGATGCGGGGGTTTCTTCTTCGTCGGACATTTTACGCTTCGGAGAAGACGCTTTCTTCTTCTTCGGAATTTTCTTCTTCGGTAGTTCTTCTTCATCTTCATTTAAGACTTCAGTTATTCTTTTCCTTTTTTGGCCTCCGGCACCTTTGTTCAGATTTTCATAATCAGGGTATTCGAAACCCAGGGCGTCCAGCACTCGGTTTAGTCTTCGCTTCGGACGGGTGCCGAAGGCTGCGGTCATCAACTGATCTTCTTTTTTGGAATAATGGCCAAGTATTTCATTGCACATCACTTCAATTGTATCCAGCCACTCTTGGCAAGGTGTTTTAAAGTATTTCTTAAACTTGAAGTAGTAAGGTAAACGTACAAGTTCACCTTCTTTCTTTTCCCCCTTTAGCTTCGGCATTTCCCATTCTCTTAAACTGGGAAAAACTTTGAAAGCCAAAAACTCCTGAACCAGGTCCCTTGTGCTGATATGCTCTGCAATAATTCTGAATTCATTCATTGCTTGTTGTGTTGGACCTTCGGGTGTCATGTTGCAGCGAGGTCGGGTTTCTCCGAAAATTAGTTCAAGTGGACTTTGCACAAGCTTTTCCTTGTCATCATCAACCTTGACATAGAACCACTCTAACTTCCAGCCTGCTGCCCATTTGCTTCGGTAGCTGATTACAGGAAACTTTGTGGATTTCCGATAGGCGAAGTTATAGCAACCAAAATTGTCGTGCAATCCATCCTTTCTAGCCTTCGTCTGATAATGTAACTCGTGAACCCGGCAAAAGCTGTCCGCAAATGGCTCCACTGCTTGGCTTCGGAGTGCCCAGATATAAACCCTAAGCCTAACGATAGCGTTAGGGGTCAGCTGGTGAAAATAGATACCGAACCTCTTTAGTACCTCTGCGATAATCCCATGTAGGGGGAATCTTAATCCAGCCTTTAGAAAGCTTTTGAAAATAACAATTTCATCCTTCTCCGGCTTTGGGGTAGTCTCTTCTCCCCCGAAGCGTAATAGCTTCTTCTGATTTTCAGTAAAAAAGCCCGACTTTACCATCTCGGAGAGATCAGCCTTCGAAACAGTAGATTTCCCGAAGTCCAAGTGGCTGGGTTTGCTCGGCATGGCAATGCGATAATCATCTTCGGGATCAGTTCCCTCAATATCTTCTTCTGCTTCAGCGATTGCTTGTTCCGCATCATCACTAGGGATCTTTTCCGAAGTCACTAACCCGGATCGTTGCATGGCTTCGGAGATGGGAACAGTCTCCGAAGCTTCAGTTTCGCCTCCCTCACGCTCAACCCTGGCAGTAGAGCGCACTCTGGCCATTTAATTATGAATTTGTGGAAATTTAATACTTTTTTCTTCCGAAGTTTTTTCTTCTGACGAAGCGGGCTTCAGACTGGAGCTTCGTTCAAATCCGAGAGTCAAGCTTCGACGATGGCTAAGGATTTTGGCAGCAAAACAGTGCAAATAGCAATGAATGCTGTGATAACTTCACACCTACTCGTCTGTTTATATAGTACTGCAGGTAAGGAGGCGAAGCGCCAGGATTTTTACACCAGGCGGACGCCCGCTCGCACTCGCTGCGTGGTGGACCGCAGGGACCAAACAGTAACTCTGCAAGGTGGGGCCGCTACGCGCTGGGAAATTGAATCGTTTCTCGACAACGAGCTCAGGGAAGGTGTTTTTTAGACCTTCGGCGCTCCGAAGCTTAAGAAACTTTTTTCACGGATCAAGCTCGTTACGAAAAACGATCTAGCACCGCGAAAGGGGCTACTGTTGGGTTTATGCTTCGTCGCCGAAGGTCTTCTAGGAAGAAGCGGCTTTCGGTTGAAGCTGTTTGTATAAGATGGCCGAAGGTTCCTCTTCACGAAGCTTCGGTATCGCAAACCGACTTAAAGATAGAATGACCTTTTAGTCCATAAAGGTCTGAGTCAATGTTGTAAACTTTTATAAGGGGTATACTTGTAATTCCTCGCAGGCTGCGTCCTGTGCCTATAAATAGTGAACAGTATTCCTGTACTGTTCACGGATTCTAGTAATTGTAATCGCATCTTTCGGGAATCAACCTTTGCCAAGGCAGAGGTATTATTGTATTCAATGATTCGATATATTAAGTAAATACAATATAATCCGTCTATGATTTATTTACCCTTTTATACCCTTTATTTTATGTTATCTTATACAATCTATTAAAATTGTATTACGAAGACTTGAGCTTCGTAATTATATTCTCACCAACCTTCGTCCAAGGCTCATTATCCTCAAGGGAATAATGTTTCATGGACGAAGGACGTTAACATTTAACATTTCATGTTGCCTTGTTCTTAATTCATAGCATTTGAGAGCAAGTCCCCAACAGCGAGTGCTAGAAAAATCACTTGTCTTCTACCGAGATCCTAATTAAATAAAGCATCTATTCGACTTAGCATACTAGTATTCACTACAATGGGATTCCTGAGATCATGCAACTAGGGTTTCAAACAACTCCTACACTTAAGTGCACAATCAATCTTACAATCATTAAGTAAATTAAAATAGCATAATTAACAGGTTATGCATAGAACCGAGGCTTGCCTTCCAAAGCAGTGGCAGGCAGGTCCTCTGGTACAGGTTCTAGTGCTGGATCTGGGGCTACCTCCTGAGCAGCTCCTTGCTCCAGCACGAGGACAACTCTCCGTCAGCAAGGTTACAGTCTATCGAAATGCAATGAACATGTATGTCATGATTATGCAGGATTTAATAACATTATGCTAAGAGAAGAAAAACTAAGTTAATGAGTAACTTAGGGTTTCCGGGTCATATGTGGCTTTTAATGGTTTATGCTTATCACTTCTAGGTTTAGATTTTGCTAGGGATAGGCATAGGAATTTGTACTGCCTCTATATATATTTCAGTGGATAAGTTAATAAAAAGTTTAAGGATTACACTAATTCCTATTATTCATTTTTCCCTTTCTTTATTTTCCACTTATGGTTTCTAGTGTAGGTTTGAACTATGACAGTGGTTTAATATTTTCCAAAAATTCTGTAAAAATTACAGTGGGTTGCCATTTGCTGTTCTAGCCTGTTTTAAGAATTTGAGGCTTAAAATATAAAGGCTATGCTTTAGACAAAAACAAGAGTTGTGTAAAATGGGCCACTTTACATTACATCTCTTAATTAGGGGTGAGTTCTGCCCTAAGGGTTATTTTTGTTGGCATCTAACAGTAATAATAGGTTTCTGTGCCAAAAATCACAGAAAACTAAGGGATGATTGTTTAGTTCTGATTTTCTAAGGTTAAATGCCAAAAAGGCACTTTCTACTACATTGTTATTTGAAAAATGTCAAACAGCAGATTTCATATTTTTCCTAAGTTCTTATTAACAAAACATTAATTATCCCAAGGGTTGGGGTGTTTTCTCCTTGGGGTTATTTTTGTAGGGTTTTTTCTAAGTTTTCCTTGTTTTATTAAAATAAAATGTATCCTACTCATTTTATACTAAACTAGGGTATGATAGATTTTTATAGTGAACTACATTGAATAAGTACCCTAATAAAAATAGGGGTGCCCTCTGGTTCATTATTTAAATCACCTTTTCTATTTTTCTTAACCTTAAGCATATTGTAAATTAAATGGCAAAAATTATCTTAATGGGTTGGACAGAGAGGTTTAACATTTTTAAACAGGTCAGTAGGTGGATATAAACTTCTCCAAATTTTTCTAACCCTAGTCAAATAGTGCAACTATTTTAGCGCTATTATTTAGCTTTTGGCCAAAACAGTAATTAAATCAGAACCTTATAGTTTTCTGTAGTACTCAAGGGTTTTATATTTTTCCTAAGCAGTTTACATTATTTAAAGTCCAACAAAATTGGTTTGACCAAATTAAAAACAGATTTAATAAGGGTTTCCTGGAAAAGCGGTTTACACCGAGGACCCTGGGTTATTTCCAAACTAACTCTCTCAGTTATACCCCCGCGTTACTATTCATTTGAGTCACTGACATTTCACAAAACCCCCCAGACTTCTCTCCTTCTCCCCCGCAGTCCCTCCTTAGGTTTAAACAATACCCGTAAGATAGAAAAGGGTGGCGCGGCTTACCGGCGGCGAGATAGGTCCGGCGAGGGGCGGGGTTGGTTCGGGGAGGCTCTGGCGGTCACAGCGATGTACGACTCGACGACGGGGATGGCCGGAATCGCTCGGTCCACGTGCACAGGCGGGTGCCTTCGTCGGCGGCGGGTGTGCCGGCCAAACCACGACAATCTAGTTCAATCCAAGGGCACGGTGAGCTTCACGGGGTGACGTAGAGACCGTGTGCACAAGGAATCGTAAAATGGTTCAGTGGATTACCCGGTCCACGCACTCCGGCGGGGTTGTGAACTCCGGCGACCGTGGACTGGCCTCTCCGGCGAAGCAGGCTTCGATTCCTCGCTCGGGGAGCTTCACTGAGGTGTGCTCACTCGTCTCCGAGGGTCGGACGGGGTTGGGAAAGGCTGGGCTGGCCGGTCTACGGCGGCAGGGGCTCGGGTGGCCGCGGACACGCCACGTACGGGCAAACGACGGTGAGTTGAGCTCCGGTGAGGTTTGAGTGTGCGCGGAAGAGTGGTCGACGCCTGAGTGGGCTTTATAGGCGCGGGCACGGGCCAGGGCGTCGGCTGGCCGTTGGCGCGACGCGGGGCGCGTGCGGGCGTGCTCTGGCGCACATAGAGCGCGTCGAACACGTGGAGCTTTTCTTCTGCCCGTGTTCCACAGCTCACCCAAGTCGCAAACGTGCGAATCTTGGCAAAAATCCGGCGCGAGTCTTTTCCTGGCACCTAGGGCTGTCTCTCATCCGTGAGTTGCCATGGCAGATATGGCCTAGGTAGGGAGATCTTCGGTCGCCAAATCGGGTGTGTCACTCTGCCCATCTCGCGACAAAAACCATGCCAAGGCATGTCAAACGTCAAGATCTCGGGCTCAGCTTTTTCTAGTGGGTGCCCTAGGTGGTATGCCACATTTTTGGTATAGAACTTAGGTGGTTTTGGTGCCAGCTTCGAGGTGAACACGGTTGATCTTTAGTGTAGGTGTAGTTTTTAACTTAGAGAGAATTAGAGAGCTCTAGCTCTCTCTCTACTTTGGGAATGGATTTGGGGTTTCTCTAGGGGTCTTTTTGCAATATTTCCTTCCCATACTTGCTGGTTATAAGGTTACTTAAGGTTTGGTTAAAGATTACTCATGTTTTGCACATTTGCTCACTCTCTCCCCCCCTCTTAACCATGGCTTTGGGGGATAGGGTTCAAGAGAGGTCTAGGGTTTTCCCTCCTCTTGCCCAAGGTAGTAAGTGCACAAAAGCTTGAGTGATACTTCTTAGGTCATTAGAAATCTTGGTTGACACATGGTCTCCAAGGTTCTTATGTTCTCCTTAAGTTACTACCACATGTGATCACAGTCCTTAGCACCAAGGTGTGCTCTAGCCATGGTAACACCTGAGGTGTTACAGCCCTCCCCCTTAAAGGAATCTCGTCCTGAGATTTTAGGCAGAGTCCTCTAGAGGGTGCTACGAGGCACACGAGTGTGCTACTCTTTCTTATACTCAAGTTTCTCTTGTTAACTGCTCTTCGAATGTCATTCTCTTTGCAACTTCAGAAGGAAGCCCTTTTTAAGTTAAATCCACAACTTAGACTATCCTTGTTTTCTACGTTTTTTTATAATTGAATTCAAAGGGCAGGTGGGGGTGGGGTTTTGGGGTACGTACCGACTCCTTTGGGCAGAAAGTTGGGGAAGCGAGAGCGTAGAAAATCCTCAGTCTCCCATGTAGCTTCTTCTGCTGAGTGGTGACTCCACTGAACCTTATACATTCGGATCGACCTTGCCCGAGTTGATCTCTCCTTCTGATCTAATACCTTGACGGGGTACTCTTGATAGGACAAGTCTGGTTCTATCTCAATGTCTGGTTCTGGTAGCACTTTAGTGGGTAGGCGAACACATTTCCGCAGCTGAGATACATGGAACACATTGTGAACTGTTGACATGTGAGGTGGCAATTCCAATTGATAGGCTACAGGTCCACAACTTGCCTTGATCTCATAGGGTCCAATGTAGCGAGGAGCTAACTTGCCCTTAATCCCGAATCTCTGGACACCCTTGGTGGGTGACACCTTAAGATAAACATGATCTCCCACCTCAAACTGTAGAGGCTTCCGCCTCTTGTCATGATAGCTCTTTTGCCTGGCCTGAGCAGCTTCTAAGTTCTTTGTAATAACCCTGACCTTTTCCTCTGCCTCAAGCACCAAGTCTGGCCCAAATATTTCCCTTTCTCCTGCTTGAGACCAATTCAGCGGGGTTCTGCATCTTCTCCCATATAAAGCCTCAAAAGGTGCCATCTTTAGACTGGATTGGTAGCTGTTATTGTAAGAAAACTCTGCCAAAGAAAGACACTTGTCCCAATCTTTTCCGTAGTGCAGTACACATGCCCTTAACATATCTTCCAAAATCTAGTTTACCCTTTCTGTCTGGCCATCTGTTTGGGGATGGTATGCTGAGCTTCGTATGACATGGGTCCCAAGTGATTCTTGCAGCTGCTCCCAAAAGCGTGCCACAAACAGTGCTCCTCTGTCAGATATAATGGTCTTTGGAATACCATGGAATTGCACTATTTGATCAACATAAATTTTTGCATACCTCTCTGTCTTGTGGGTGGTATGCACTGGCAAGAAATGAGCAGTCTTGGTCAATCTGTCCACAATAACCCAAATAGAATCATGGTGCCTGGAGGTATTGGGCAATCCCACTATGAAGTCCATGCAAATGTCCTCCCATTTCCAAGATGGTATGGGAAGAGGTTGCAAAGGGCCTGCTGCCTTCAAGTGACTAGCTTTTATCCTCTGGCAAGTGTCACACTCGGATATATACTTGGCAATTTCCCTTTTCATTCTGGTCCACCAATATAAAGATCTGAGATCATGATACATTTTGTTGCTACCAGGGTGCATGGAGAATTTTGAAAGGTGAGCTTCATCCAATATCTTCTTTCTGAGCTCAGGTTCCTTGGGAACAACCAATCGATCTCCAAACCATAGAATTCCCTTGCTGTCCTGCCGGAAGCAATTGTATCTCTCTGCCTTCTGCTTGATCATTTCCTTGATAACCTGAACACCCTTATCCTCAATCTGTGCCCTGACTATCTGCTCTTGCAATGTGGGCTCTACCGAGATATAACTTAAGTCACCTGAAGAAACAACTTCCAGGTTCAGCTTGCACAATTCATCACACAGGGTGGTAACTCTTGCATCCATGCTCATACAATTGCACTGGGCCATTCTGCTCAAGGCATCTGCCACAACATTGGCCTTGCCTGGATGGTAATGCACTTCCAAATCATAGTCCTTGATTAACTCCAACCATCTCCTCTGCCTCATGTTCAGATCTGCCTGAGTGAAGATGTATTTGAGGCTCTTGTGATCGGTGTAGATGTTACAGTGAGCTCCCATCAAGTAGTGTCTCCATATTTTAAGAGCATGAACCACAACTGCCAATTCCAGATCATGTGTCGGGTAGTTCTGCTCATGGGGTCTGAGTGCTCGGGAAGCATAAGCAATGACTCTGTTATCTTGCATCAAGACACAACCCAATCCCGTACCAGAAGCATCACAATAAACTTCAAATGGCTTGGTGTTGTCAGGTTGAGCCAGCACTGGGGCTGTTGTCAAATGCTGCCTCAAAGTGTGAAAGGCATCTTCGCACTTGTGGCTCCAAACATACTTGACTCCCTTCTTCAACAGTTCAGTCATTGGTTTGGCAATTCTGGAGAAATCCGGAATAAATCGTCGATAATACCCTGCCAAACCCAGAAAACTTCGAATTTGCTTCACTGTAATCGGGGGTTTCCAATCCATTACCTCTTGCACCTTCTCAGGATCAACTGATATCCCATCCTGAGAGATTGTGTGACCCAAGAATTTAATCTCCTTCAGCCAAAATTCACATTTAGACAACTTAGCATAAAGACGATGGTCGCGCAGTCGCTGAAGCACGATGTGTAGGTGCTCAGTGTGTTCGTCTTCATTCTTGGAATAGACCAAAATATCATCGATGAAAACGACCACGAACTTATCCAACTCTAGCATGAATATTGAGTTCATTAGGTACATGAAATAAGCCAAGGCATTGGTCAGCCCAGAAGACATCACCAAAAACTCATACAGCCCATATCTGGTTGAGAAGGCCGTCTTGGGAATATCACTGGTTCGAATCTTGATCTGATGGTAACCTGAGCGAAGATCTATCTTGGAGAACACCTTGGCTCCTACCAACTGATCAAACAGAACATCAATGCGGGGCAGTGGGTACTTGTTCTTGATGGTCACCGCATTGAGAGGGCGGTAGTCAACACACATCCTCAAACTCTCATCTTTTTTCTTTACGAACAAGGTGGGACATCCCCAAGGCGAAGTACTTGGGCGAATAAACCCTTTGTCCAACAACTCTTGCAATTTCTTTTTCAGTTCTGCCAATTCCGCGGGAGGCATCCTATAGGGTCTCTTGGAGATAGGAGCAGTCCCAGGTTGCAATTCGATTGCGAACTCAATGTCTCGGTCAGGTGGCATCCCTGGCAATTCATCTGGGAAAACATCTGGGTAGTTACAGACCACTGGGATCTTTTCCACTGGGGATTCTATCATAACGAAGGCACAGGAACGGGTACAACCCTGGTCGGGTAGATATAAGGTGATCTCGCCATCCAAAGGGGAGTGGATTTCTATGGCTCTGGCTGCAACATCAATCACCGCGTGGTGTCGTGATAACCAATCAGTCCCTAGGATGATATCCACACTATCCAATCCCATTATCAAGAGAGTGGTTTTGAAAATGAAACTACCCAGCTTAATTGGTACGTGTCTATTGATCTGATAGGCGGCAACCGTGCCTCCTAGTGTTGAGATTGTAATGCCCCCATTAGTGTGGTGAAAAGGCAATTGACACTTGGCACTAAATTTGGTACTGATAAAACTATGTGATGCACCAGAATCAAAAAGAACAATAGCAGGATAATTCAAAACTTTAAAGATACCAGTCAAGACGGGTGCTCTCTCTGAAATATCAGCCATGGTGGTGAAGTTTAGCCTGCCCTGCCTCACTTGCACCTTCTGTCTCTTGCCTTGATTCTGATTAACATTTTGCCCCTGCCTCTGCTGGTTCCTGGGGCAATTCTTGGCATAATGTCCGGTGTTGCCGCATGTGAAACACCTGTTGTCATTTGCCTGGCGGTACTGCTGCTGCTGCTGATTGTTCCTCTGAGCTGGAAACTGGGTGCGGTTGGGTGCCTGCTGCTGCTGCTGCTGCTGTGGTCGGATCACCCATCGCCCTTGCTGCTGCTGAGGTCCCCTGCTCTGAGTGTCAGACACAATCCTGAAGCACTGTGGCTGAGCTGAGGGTCCTGCCACAGGGGTCTTCCTCTTCTTTTCTGCCTGTCGAGCTGTAATGCAGTCCTCCTGGGAGATAGCCATGTTGACCAACTCATTGTAGCTGTTGGCCCTGACGGTGTTGAGGCGGTCACGGAGCTTAGTGCTGAGCCCCCTCCTGAACCTGTCTCTCTTCTTCTCATCCGTATCTGCGTGATATCCAGCATACTGGCACTAGTCATTAAAAGCCTGAGCATACTGCAACACTGTCCTGTTGCCTTGAGTGAGTGCCAGAAACTCGTTGGGCTTTCGATCCATAATCCCGGCTGGTATGTGGTGTCCCCGGAAAGCTGCCTTGAACTCTCTCCATTCCACCTCTCGATCCTCTGGCTGCATGGCAAGAAAATGGTCCCACCAAGTCCTCGCGAGTCCGCGAAGCTGCTGGGTGGCGAACCTGACTTTAGTGACCTCTGAACAAGCTCCATGGAGTAGCGGGAATTTGGATTCCACTACTCTTAACCATACATCTGCATCAAGTGGGTCCTCTGCCCTTGTGAACAAGGGAAGCTGGGTACTGAGGAACTCCTGGTAGGTAGCTGCCGCGGGATGACGCTGATGGTCCCCACCACCATAATGCTGAGGTGGTGGCTGACGCTGAGCTAGCTGCCTCAAGATCTCATTCTGCTGAGCCATTAGCTCCTGCAGAGTGGGAGGCGGTGGCGGCGGTGGAGGAACGCGCTCATTCTGGCCACGACGCTGCCTCCCGGCCATCTGAAAAACCACATATATACTTAACACCATATTTCCAAGTTCAAGGTTTAATCGCGGCGAAAGAGTCAAGAGCAAATTGATAGATTCCGACTTAAACAAAAAGGATTTAAAAAGGCATAAATTTTCCTTCCAAATTTAAAACTGATAACATCCATCAGCCATGCTTCCAAAAGAGTTTAACACGATTACATCAAGGGTCCCAAAAAGACTCAACTCTATCTAGCCTAGTACCCCAAGGGTGCAAAAGCTAAGCTAGCTGCGAGGAGTCCTACCATCACCAACGTCTAACTCTATCCCGGACACCTAGTGAGCGAACGAGGCAACACTCGACTCGGGGGAAGGTGGTCTCCCTGAGCCAGCAGTGTCCACACTAGAGGCAGGCTCCTCTCCTCCCTCGATGTCGACGTCCTCGTTGGCCTCCATATCCTGGATCTCCTGGTGATGCATATCCAAGTGCTCATTAGCCTCAGCCAGCTGCTGCTAGGTGTTAAGGAGCTGATCCTCGAGAACCTCGATGGTGTTCTCCCTGGTGCCCACTAATTCCTCCAACTCTTGGATATCATTGGATAGTTGCTCCACCTGCAAGTCCTTTTCCACCATCTTAGTGGACAAATCAACCACGAGCTCCTCTCTGTTGTCCAAAGTGATCTTGGTCGCCTCCAATAGTGCCATCAGATGGGACATCGCCTCACCGCGCATCACTTGCAGACGGTACAGAGCATTCATGCACCGTACGGTCAAGTGCGCAGTCTGTCCTAGGTAGATGGCCCAGATATCCTTGGCATGCTCCACCCGATCCTTCCACATTAGGTAGTCCTCCCTTTCGGCGGGGAACAAGCCAATGGGGTGGGTAGCCAGCTCCAAGGGATGGAATCCGCAAAAAGTGGTTAATCCGTGCAGAGCAATCGCCTCTATAGTGTCCTCAGCCCGGTATCCAAAAGACTCATAGTCCAATGAAGGCCAGCCTGGCTGTAGGGGATGAGGCTCCAGAGTCATCCTCACCCTACAACGGGGCACTCGATGCTTCTCAAACTGCTGCACCGCGTACTGAGGAGGCGTCGTGTATCCGGCCCCCTGAAGTACCTCCCACAAAATGCGGGGAAAGCCCTCACGTGCAAGCCCGTCAATGTGGGATACTGCATTTCCGTCGTCTGAGGATCCGTGGGAAGCCATCTGTGTACGGTTTAGCGTAAGTAAAAGAAAAGTATTACAAAAAGAACAAGAAAAATAAGACTCAGCTTCTCTCTAATTAAAACAAAATGGTACTGGGAAACTTAGTTGGTCATAATTTAAGTCCTTGCTAAATTTTTCCATTTGTTTAATTAAAAATGCATGCATGCTCGTCCTGAACGACCTCGTAACTATGTAAGAGGGAATAGGGAAGAACTCCCATCCTTTAAAGTGGCCTGTAGGGCCTAATCACTTAGCCACCTAACTACCCTTCTATCCTCCTAAGGCTTCACGTCCTAGGTCTATCCTGCTCGTCCTACTATCTATCCAATATTGTTTCTATCAAATTTTACCTTGGAAAAAGATGGTATTTATATTTTATTGATTCCTCTGTGGTGGTACAAGCTCCGATACCAGCTGTGGCGGAACTGCCCGAATTATTCCAACTTAAGTGCCTAAGCCCCGCCTTAGAGGCTAGACCACACTTAAATGGGAATAACCCGTCAATCCCTCGGATCTAGTCCGACACGGCCACTGACAGGATCAAGTACCACGATCTCACTCGATGGTGAGTCACATAGCAAATACAATAAAGCATAAAACCATGCATTAAAGAGTATTAAATTATTACATCATCATCGGAGTTTTGCAAAAGTAGCCATCATTATTCGAAGTGCAGCGGAATAAAACTAACGGTAAATAAACAGAGAGATGGGGAAGCCTGTCCCATCACTCCTCATGCTCCTCCTCAGCCGAGGTAGGGTCCCACTCGACAGTCCAACCCGGTGGCAAGATGGACGGCCAAGTCACTCCAGCAACCATGTCCTCAAGAGAACCTGTAAAATTATGCCACAAGCAAGGCTGAGTATACTAATACTCAGCTAGACTTACCCGGTGTGAGGAGTCTACTCCTCTACCTCTAGACATGCAGCTGTTTGGCTGTGGGGGTTTGGTTGCCAAAAGCACTAGCTGAGTTTCTAAGTCAAGTTTTATCTTTGTAAATTTAAGTGTGACTCTCTTAAGGCTAAATGTGTACTATCTACTCATACATAGTAGCAAACATTATTAGCAATCAACATCTTATATCAACTCATCATATTTCCACTTGTTACTCAATGCAGTACAATGGATCAAGCAGTCTCATTAGCTGCGAGAAGCAGACGATTCGAATCGAATTTTTATCCTTGCAAGGTAAACCTAAACACACGACATGCCAGGGCACTCCGTCCCCACACACATCAACTGTCCCCATCAGTTCCCCGTCAGCAGATCAGGGCTCACCGCCTTAGCGTACAATGCCTCACTGACCCCGACTGCCGTCGTGCAGTGACCGCACTTGTACCCACCATAACCGGAATGGGAGACTACGTCTCAGGTCGCGTGAGGGGCAAAGTCTACTGCCAGGTTCAATCAGGTACTAGGCTTACCGATTTACCATATTTCTCGGTATGTGTTTAGTACGTTCAAAAGCTTGACACAGGTATCCGCACGTTAATCCTTATTCCAAATTTTCCCTCTCGTAGACAACTAATCCCCATGGATTGTTGTCCACAGACTAGTATCATGAAGATATGAAGGTGGGTACAACCAATTCCTGATCTCGCGCGAGTGCTAGAAAAATCACTCGTCTTCTACCGAGATCCTAATTAAATAAAGCAACTATTCGACTTAGCATACTAGTATTCACCACAATGGGATTCCTGAGATCATGCAACTAGGGTTTCAAACAACTCCTACACTTAAGTGCACAATCAATCCTACAATCATTAAGTAAATTAAAATAGCATATTTAACAGGTTATGCATAGAACCAGGGCTTGCCTTCCAAAGCAGTGGCAGGCAGGTCCTCTGGTGTAGGCTCTGGTGCTGGATCTGGGGCTACCTCCTGAGCAGCTCCTTGCTCCAGCACGAGGACGTACTCTCCGTCAGCAAGGTTACAGTCTATCGAAATGCAATGAACATGTATGTCATGATTATGCAGGATTTAATAACATTATGCTAAGAGAAGAAAAACTAAGTTAATGAGTAACTTAGGGTTTCCGGGTCATATGTGGCTTTTAATGGTTTATGCTTATCACTTCTAGGTTTAGGTTTTGCTAGGGATAGGCATAGGGAATTTGTACTTCCTCTATATATATTTCAGTGGACAAGTTAATAAAGAGTTTTAGGATTACACTAATTCCTATTATTCATTTTTCCCTTTCTTTATTTTCCACTTATGGTTTCTAGTGTAGGTTTGAACTACGACAGTGGTTTAATATTTTCCAAAAATTATGTAAAAATTATAGTGGGTTGCCATTTGCTATTCTAGCCTGTTTTAAGAATTTGAGGCTTAAAATATAAAGGCTATGCTTTAGACAAAAACAAGAGTTGTGTAAAATGGGCCACTTTACATTACATCTCTTAATTAGGGGTGAGTTCTGCCCTAAGGGTTATTTTTGTTGGCATCTAACAGTAATAATAGGTTTCTGTGCCAAAAATCACAGAAAGTTAAGGGATGGTTATTTAGTTATGATTTTCTAAGGTTAAATGCCAAAAAGGCACTTTCTACTACATTGTTATTTGAAAAATGTCAAACAGCAGATTTCATATTTTTCCTAAGTTCTTATTAACAAAACATTAATTATCCCAAGGGTTGGGGTGTTTTCACCTTGGGGTTATTTTTGTAGGGTTTTTCTAAGTTTTCCATGTTTTATTAAAATAAAAGGTATCCTACTCATTTTATACTAAACCAGGGTATGATAGATTTTTCTAGTGAACTACATTGAATAAGTACCCTAATAAAAATAGGGGTGCCCTCTGGTTTATTATTTAAATCACCTTTTCTATTTTTCTTAACCTTAAGCATATTGTAAATTAAATGGCAAAAATTATCTTAATGGGTTGGACAGAGAGGTTTAACATTTTTAAACAGGTCAGTAGGTGGATATAAACTTCTCCAAATTTTTCTAACCCTAGTTAAATAGTGCAACTATTTTTAGCCCTATTATTTAGCTTTTGGCCAAAACAGTAATTAAATCAGAACCTTATAGTTTTCTGTAGTACTCAAGGGTTTTATATTTTTCCTAAGCAGTTTACATTATTTAAAGTCCAACAAAATTGGTTTGACCAAATTTGGATGAACTAAACAGAAGTTATGAATTATTAAAGTTTCTGTTCAAATTTAAAAACAGATTTAATAAGGGTTTCCTGGAAAAGCAGTTTACACCGAGGACCCTGGGTTATTTCCAAACTAACTCTCTCAGTTATACCCCCGCGTTACTATTCATTTGAGTCACTGACATTTCACAAAACCCTCTAGACTTCTCTCCTTCTCCCCCGCGGTCCCTCCTTAGGTTTAAACAGTACCCGTAAGATAGAAAAGGGTGGCGCGGCTTACCGGCGGCGAGATAGGTCCGGCGAGGGGCGGGTTGGTTCGGGGAGGCTCTGGCGGTCACAGCGATGTACGACTCGACGGCGGGGATGGCCGGAATCGCTCAGTCCACGTGCGCAGGCGGGTGTCTTCGTCGGCGGCGGGTGTGCCGGCCAAATCACGGCGATCTAGTTCAATCCAAGGGCACGGTGAGCTTCACGGGGTGACGTAGAGACCGTGTGCACAAGGATTCGGAAAATGGTTCAGTGGATTACCCGGTCCACGCACTCCGGCGGGGTTGTGAACTCCGGCGACCGTGGACTGGCCTCTCCGGCGAAGCAGGCTTCGATTCCTCGCTCGGGGAGCTTCACTGAGGTGTGCTCACTCGTCTCCGAGGGTCGGACGGGGTTGGGAAAGGCTAGGTTGGCCGGTCTACGGCGGCAGGGGCTCGTGTGGCCGTGGACACGCCGCGTACGGGCAAACGACGGTGAGTTGAGCTCCGATGAGGTTTGAGTTTGCGCGGAAGAGTGTGGTCGACGCCTGAGTGGGCTTTATAGGCGCGGGCGCGGGCCAGGGCGTCGGCTGGCCGTTGGCACAAAGCGGGGCGTGCGCGGGCGTGCTCTGGCGCACACAGAGCGCGCCGAACACGAGGAGCTTTTCTTCTACCCGTGTTCCACAGCTCACTCAAGTCGCAAACGTGCGAATCTTAGCAAAAATCCGGCGCGAGTCTTTTCCTAGCACCTAGGGCTGTCTCTCATCCGTGAGTTGCCATGGCAGATATGGCCTAGG
The DNA here is from genome assembly GCF_902167145.1 of Zea mays. Classification (NCBI taxonomy): domain Eukaryota; kingdom Viridiplantae; phylum Streptophyta; class Magnoliopsida; order Poales; family Poaceae; genus Zea; species Zea mays. Next base: position 87,886,053 of record NC_050104.1, on the reverse strand, counting down.
TAGGGAGATCTTTTGTCGCCAAATCGGGTGTGTCACTCTGCCCATCTCGCGACAAAAACCATGCCAAGGCATGTCAAACGTCAAGATCTCGGGCTCAGCTTTTTCCAGTGGGTGCCCTAGGTGGTATGCCACATTTTTGGTATAGAACTTAGGTGGTTTTGGTGCCAGCTTCGAGGTGAACACGATTGATCTTTAGTGTAGGTGTAGTTTTTAACTTAGAGAGAATTAGAGAGCTCTAGCTCTCTCTCTACTTAGGGAATGGATTTAGGGTTTCTCCAGGGGTCTTTTTGCAATATTTCCTTCCCATACTTGTTGGTTATAAGGTTACTTAAGGTTTGGTTAAAGATTACTCATGTTTTGCACATTTGCTCACTCTCTCCCCCCCCCTCTTAACCATGACTTTGGGGGATAGGGTTCAAGAGAGGTCTAGGGTTTTCCCTCCTCTTGCCCAAGGTAGTAAGTGCACAAAAGCTTGAGTGATACTTCTTAGGTCATTAGAAATCTTGGTTGACACATGGTCTCCAAGGTTCTTATGTTCTCCTTAAGTTACTACCACATGTGATCACAGTCCTTAGCACCAAGGTGTGCTCTAGCCATGGTAACACCTGAGGTGTTACATATATCGCGCCCACTACTCGAGCGGGCAGCAATCCGAAGGGCCCTCTCATTTTCATCATCCTCCGCCACTTCAAACGACGGGTACGCCACATAATAATGCGAACACATAATGGTGGCAGGGAGCCCTGGGTGATCTTCGACTTCAGCCTCCGAAACATAAAACCAGTAGTCCCACCAGTTGCCCCACTTGTTCCGGGCACAGGGGACCAGCTCCACAACTTCCATCGAAGTCTTCCTGGACTTCGGCGTGAAAGTGCACGATCCAAATTGCGCAATCTTCTGTCCTATTTTTCTCTTCTGCCAGTGCAGACATTATTGCTTGGCGAAGACCTCCACCAAAGGTTGGCCGCCATATGACGTCGTTGCCCAGACATACTTCGCCAACGCCACCACGACGTTTGGTGTCAACTGATGAACCTGGACTTCGAACTTCTGCAAAACCTCTGACACAAAACGATGCGCCGGCAGGCGAAGTTCGGCGATGAAAAACACCTCAAAAACAACCAATTCGCCCTCGGGCTCGGGGACCTCCTCCGCCCCCGGGACCCGACCAACCCCGCCGCCAAAATACCCCAACCGTTGCATATCTTGAACACGGGCCAACAATATCCGCAAAACACCGAATTCCACTGTATCACCCGGTCGCAACTCCACCACCGCCATTGTGCCCGAGAGATCTTCAGAAGACGCCACGGCCATCAGCGTGGTCGCAGTAGACGAGGAGGAAGACGACATGGCTACGTACCGTCGACGGCGGCGTGCGGTCTGCTTCACGCGGGCCAGTTCTCCGACGAACAGGAGCAAGGAGGGCAGACGAGCAAGCGAGCAGTTTGAAAGTGAGGGTAGGGTTTTCGCGGTGCGCAGAAAGGTAAATTTCAATCCGTGCCGCCCCCGCCCCCTTTATATACACAGGGCGCGAAGCTTCGGGAAACCCGCAATCCAACAGTGCGGCGTCAATCAACGGTCATGTCAAAAACCCCCGCGGAACCACTTCGAGCGAGGGCAGCGTCGCCACCATCTAGCGACGTCTTCGGCACCAGATGACTTAGTCGAACTGGTCCCTCGGAGGGCAAATGTTGGGGCGAAGGCGAAGACGCCAACCTTCGCTCGATGCCTTCGCCAGCCTCGCCGCACCAACGGAGACAAGACGACTGGCAGACTTACCCTTCGTCCCACGCGTCGCCGGACGAAGGCCTGTGACGAGGTCGTCCCATCTTGCGGCGTCATCCAACATGGAGGCCCACGTGTGATCCGGCCCATTGTAACAGGCCCTGCGTGGCCGCTGCGCATTACGGGCCTAATTTGTAAAGGTCTCCCTGTAATTACAGTCTGTAACCCTGCTTTATGGGAATATTCCGGGGATAACCTAGGCGCCTGAGGGCACATGCGTCCTTAACTCAGGACGCTGGGCACTCAGATACCTATAAATACCCCCACACGGTGCCCTTGAGAGGCTAGATTAACAGAGCTTTTGCCATCTCGAATTGAAACCTTGTTTACGTTGCTCTCACTCCCCCGTTGGATCAACTTGCTCGTGAGAGCAAGTTCCAACAACCATCATCATAATCAAAAGGGAAAACATAGTATCATAGATACTCTCATCATGTTCATTGATTAATGTGAAGGACTAGCATATAGCTAAACTGAAATAACCCAACCAAAATAGGTAAACAAGGACAATATAGACAAAAGCTAGTCAATCCTTAGGTATAAAATGTGTAAATGCGGGGAATGAATTATAAGAATTAGTAGGACATAGATGGGTCAAGGGACACTTGCCTTCACCAACTGACTGCTGCTCAGGGTCTTCACCTGCAACTCCTTCGGACTCCGCCAACTGACCGTTATCTATACGAGTTCAAACATACATTCCACACATTTAATACAAAGAATAGTACACCATACAATAGAATGCAATAAATAAACAAACGTTCGATGCAGGGCTCACACTTACGACTAAGCGAGAAAGAGAAAGTAATGGTCGAGGCTACGGTCGAAGAGCGATCACGTCACAGGATTATAAATTAAAATACTCATCTAAACAGAGCGGTATTAATTCAGCCATCGCATTTAGCATAGGGTAAAGTCATGTTCCATATTTAATTATTATGAACAAATTAAGGTAAATTAAAAGGGATTGTCGCGCGGTGGAACGCACGACACAACACTTAAATTGAATTAAGAAATAAACGACTCGTCGCGCGACGGGGCGCGCAACGAGACTCTTGCATTAATTATAAATAAACGTTAAGCGTCGCGCCACGAAACGCACGACGGCATACGTCAACTGAACTGAATTTAAAAAGAAACGTCGTGCAATGAAGCGCGCGACATAGCTCATTAATAAAGATGAATTCAAAATGAATCGTCGCGCGACGAAGCGCGAGACGCACCACATCGACAAAACTAAAATTAAAAATTGAATAAGCCAAAAGCTAAATATCGCGCAACCACGGTCACGCGTGAGGGAACGCACAGTCGCACCGGGGGAAAGGGCATGGCCGCCAGGGCGCGAGGCACGAGCCGTGGGGGCACGAGGGTGCGAGGTCGCGGGGCACGGCAGTCGGGACGCGGGCGAGCCGCTGGGCGCGGGGCCGCGGGCGGGCGGGGCCGCCGGGCACGAGTGAGCCACCGGGGGGGGCTGCAGGGGGCGCGCGACGGGGCTACAGGGGGGCACACGACGGGGCTACATGGGGCGCGCAAGGAAGAAGAAAGGGGAGGGGAAGAGAGAGAGGGAGAGGGAGAGGGGAGCTCACCTCGGGGTCCGAATCCGGCGATCACCTTCTCCAAAACCTTGGGCGCCACGGGGAGAGAGAGAGATGGGAGAGGGAGGGAGGTTGCTGCGTGGGAGAATTGAATGAGGGAAAGAGAGACAAGGGGAGGCGGGGCGCACGCATGGGGAGGGGCAGGGCGCCAGGGGCGCGTAGGCCGAGCTGGGCCGGGCCGGGTCAGGCTGGGTTGGGTCGGGTCGGGCTGGGCTAGGCTGGGCTGCACCGCGAGTCAAAACCCCGTGGCACGCACAACCATAGATCGGAATTCAATTCGCGAAGCAAAATCCGAAACGAGACTAAGCAACACATGCGACTAAACACGACATCAGACAAAAGAAATATGATTCGGCATGATGCAACTCCCATGTCAACTTAGGTTTTGTTTACACACGATATGGACACCAGTCGCTATATTGCTTTGAAGTTGGGAAGAAGGAGCGAAATGGGTAAAGAAAAGAGAGTAACGCCTGAATTTGGTGTGTAAAAAGAAGAAAAAATTCTACCCCCAAATTCAGGGCGTTACAAACCTATCCTCCTTAAAAGAATCTCGCCCTCGAGATTCAAGGTTGGCCAGCAAAGAGTTCGGGATATTTGGCCATCAGATCATCTTCACGCTCCCAGCACTTAAATTGAATTAAGAAATAAACGACTCGTCGCACGACGGGGCGCGCAACGAGACTCTTGCATTAATTATAAATAAACGTTAAGCGTCGCGCGACGAAACGCACGACGACATACGTCAACTGAACTGAATTTAAAAAGAAACGTCGCGCGACGAAGCATGCGACGTAGCTCATTAATAAAGATGAATTCAAAATGAATCGTCACGCGACGAAGCGCGCGACGTAGCACATCGACTAAACTAAAATTAAAAATTGAATAAGCCAAAAGCTAAATATCGCGCAACCATGGTCACGCGCGCAGGAACGCGCAGTCGCGCCGGGGGAAAGGGCATGGCCGCCAGGGCGCGAGGCACGAGCCGCGAGGGCACGGCAACCGGGACGTGGGGCCGCCGGGGCGCGGGGCCGGGCGAGCTACCAGCCGCGGGACCGCGGGCAAGCGGGGCCGCCGGGGAGGGCACGTGGGCGCGAGGCCACGGGCGAGCGGGGCCGCCGGGCACGGGTGAGCCGCCGGGGGGCGCGGGCGCGGGAGGGGGGCTACAGAGGGCATGCGACGGGGTCTGCAGGGGGGGCGCGACGGGGTTACAGGGGGCGCACAGGGAAGAAGAAAGGGGAGGGGGAGGGCAAGAGAGAGAGGGAGAGGGAGAGGGGAGGGGAGCTCACCTCGGGGTCCAAATCCGGCGATCACCGTCTCCAAAACCTATGGCACCATGGGAAGAGAGAGATGGGAGAGGGAGGGAGGTTGCTGCGCGGGAGAATTGAATGAGGGAAAGAGAGACAAGGGGAGGGGGGCGCGCGCATGGGGGAGGGGCAGGGCGCCAGGGGCGCGCGGGCCGAGCTGGGCCGAGCCGGGTCAGGCTGGGCTGGGTCGGGTCGGGCTGGGCTGGGCCGCACAGCGGGTCAAAATCCCGTGGCACGCACAACCACAAATCGGAATTCAATTCACGAAGCAAAATCCGAAACGAGACTAAGCAACACATGCGACTAAACACGACATGAGACAAAAGAAATATGATTCGGCATGATGCAACACCCATGTCAACTTAGGTTTTGTTTACACACGATATGGACACCAGTCGCTATATTGCTTTGAAATTGGGAAGAAGGAGCGAAACGGGAAAAGAAAAGAGGGTAACACCTGAATTTGGTGAGTAAAAAGAAGAAAAAATTCTACCCCCAAATTCAGGGCGTTACACTAGCCGTGCTCACGGTCATGAGCGGCTCGGACACTCACATGATTAATCTATGGAATTAAACCTCAATTTGTCATTTGCATCGCATTTGGATTATTTATTTATTATTTTTCTTTATTATTATTAAGGTTTGGTATTTACTTACACTTAGTAACTGCTAATAAAATTTTGACCAACTTATAAAAGCAATGCTCAGCTTCAACCTTTACTTTGTTGATTAGCCTGACACTCCACATGAACTCCCACCTTTGGTGAGTTCATGCACATCAATCCCCACAACTTGTTGAGCGATGAACATGTGTGAGCTCACTCTTGCTGTCTCACACCCCCCACAGGAGAAGAACAGGTGGTCGAAGAGGAGCCGCCTAACATTCAGCTTTGTGGTGCCAGTGAATATTATTTAGTTCGCTTTATTTTATCATTTATTTTTGTAAGACTTCCGCTATGTAATAAGTTCATTTATGATATTTATGACATTTATCTCTATGCACTTTGTTATCATATGTGTTGTCTTCTCTGGCGCATATATGAGATGCACCCGGTTTTGTTCCTTAAATCCGGGTGTGACAAAATAGGTGAATAGTACCCCCATACTATTCACGCTGGATTGTACTTGCTCTCGTGTCAACACCTTCAAACAAGCCGTAGGTATTCATGTAATATAAATTCTGTTAATGTTCATGTGTATATCATAAAACAAACATATAAATGAATAAATGAATTACATATATTATCCATATTAATTCCTGTCTTCACAAATCATGAAGGCATGTCCTTCATGACGTTCGTTCGAGGATCATTATATTCGAAAGGAGATAATGCTTCAAAGGATGAAGGTCCTTAATCTTTAACAATTATGTTGCCTTGTTCTTTAATCACAACATTTGAGAACAAGTGACCAACAGTAATCTTGAGCAAATGTGCTTGTGTTCTGCTATACTACAACACTGACAGATATAAGAAGAAATCTCGGTCCGTCACATGGTGATGGATCTAAACAAACGGAGGAAGGAGTTTAAATAGACTTCAAGCCAGGTTGTCTAACTATAACGTGGATGTAGGCAAGCATTTTAGGCTTGGTTGAACCACGGGTAAACCTCTGTGTCCCTACCTCTCTTTGTTGTTTCTTGTTTGCTTTGCTATTTGCACTTTTGCTCTCATCTTGGTATAAGTTGTATATGAAGTGTAGGCTATTGTTAGACTAGCACTACAACTCCACTGCGATCTAATCGAGCTAATCTTCATTTCGCTGCATACACTGCTTCGAGTAGAGTAAGGAAGTTCAAGTTTTTGGTGTTAATTTTCATTCGTCTATTCACCCCAACTCTAGGAAACATCCTGATCTATGTTCCCTGCAAAGGGAACTTTCAATAATCATGACTTATTTCATGGCTACACATATAATTTTAAGTCTATATAATGTCTACACCTATACCCACAAGCCAAACATCATCAACATTGGACAATGTCTAGGCAAAAACTAGCACATTCCGCACTAGACTGTCTTTGAGTGAAGTAACATATATCACAATGCATATGATTGGAATCATGATGATTATGGTAGAAGGAAACCTCACTACATCTTTCTCATTTTTCTCCTAGGGTCCATATGACCCTCTGCACCTTTACTTCCATAGAATTAGTTTAGTATGCATTAACCTAACAAAATTGGCCCTGACCTATATAATCAAAATGAACCCCAGCCCGTTTGATTAAGGGATTTTGGTGTTTGATGAACAACCAGTGAGCTAATGTTTCTCAACAGTTTGTGTTTTGTAGTTCACATGATGCGAATTGGATTGGATTTAAGCTCTAAGGATGCAACACCTTAAAAGAAGACATTAAGAAGACCTTTATTGAAGATCTACAAGTAACAAGAGAAGTCCAGGACATGGAGAAGAGGCATCCATAGGTGACGGGCGGTCTAACCTCCTTGAGGGGACAGTTCGATGGATCACCGGACAGTCCGGTGTCACACCATGGACTGGCTAGTGCACCAATGACTAGTTTTGGTGGCACTATGGAGGGAGAGTCACCGGGCGGTTCGGTGGTAGAACTAGACAGTATAGTGTGGAAGTCGACAGTTCTACAACCGCAAAATTCCAACGACTAGTTACACCGGACGGTCCGGTGCTAAGCACCAGACGGTCTAGTGTGTCACAGAGAGCAGTAGCTTTTCCTCCAACAACTATAATTGAGTTGGTGCCTATATATGAAAGGGAAACTTGTCCTTGGGCCATTTCTAGTTGTTTTGGTGATTAAATGTCCAACACATTACTATGAACTAACATCTCCTCATATGAGTATGATCACAGATGATTGTGAAGCAAATTGAGAAATATAAGAAAAGTGCATTTTGGAGCATATTGCAAATCCTATTGCATTGAAGGAACAAAGGTATGATTTTAGCACTTAGTCAATTGTTTTAGTTGCTAACTATGTTCATCTAAGTGCTAGGAAACTTCTCAAATCGAGCCAATTCCAAGGGAAGATGTTTGGCTAAGTTTGGCCAAACTTGGGCCAGTCTAGGCCTCACTGGACTATCTAGTGGCTAGACTGGTTAGCCGGCCAATCTAGTCGCTCTCGGGTTTGGCGAGGACTTCACCGACTATAATTTACCGGATTGTCCAGTGTGTTAGCCGCGTGTCTGCGACAATGGTCGGCCGCACAATTGGCGCCGGCCATGACAGCTCGGCCAATGGTCACCAGGCTGCACTGGATAGTCCGGTGCACCACTGGACTATCTGGTGTGCCAAGTGACCAACGACGTCCAATGGACAGCAACAGTCGACTTCGTCGAGAAAGGAAACAAATCGACGACTATGCAGTGTCCGGTGTGCACCGGATGGTCCGGTGCACCCATGGACAGAAGGCAAACATGGCCTTCCAAATGGAGCTCCAACGACTCCTAGGTCCCTTGGAGCTATAAAAGGACCCCCTAGGCATATGGAATAGGAACATAAGCACCCTTTGAGCACACTACAACTCCGAACCTCTGAGACCACGTTGTTGATTTGTTAAAGAGAGATTTGAGCATGTTCTTGAGCTGTGATTCTGTCGTTTCAATTCATGCGCTCTCTCTTTTGCTTATGTGCGTGTTGTTGCTGCGTTGTGCTCTTGTGTGTGTCTCTACTCCCCTCCTTACTCCAGTTTTGATTGTAATCATTTTTGTAAGGCATGAGAGACTCCAATTTGTGGAGATTCCTCACAACGAGATATTGATATAAGGAAGACATCTATGGCACTCAAGTTTGATCTTTGGATCACTTGAGAGGGGTTGAGTGCAACCCTTGACCAAAGGAGGTCACCACAACATTGGGTAGGCATTGGCCGAACCACGATAAAAATTGCTGTACCTCTTGTCCATTTTATTTATTGAGATTACCTTCTTCTTGAGTTCTCTACTCACTTGCATTATTGCTCCTAAGTTTAATACCCATCTTGAAGGTGCATTCAAGTGAAGAGCTCTACCTTCTTCTCTCTTATCATCCTAACTTGGTTTTAGTTTTCACTAGCACATATTATAAACCAAGTTTGTGTTGTTTAGAGCTAATTTTGGAGGATCACCTATTCACCCCCTTCTAGGTGCTCTCAATTGGTATAAGAGTCGTTCTCTTCAGTAAGGCACTAACCGCCGAAAGAGATGGATCTTAAGGAAAAGGTGATTGTGATCAACGACAAGGAGACCATCAACAACAATGAGCCAAAGGGAGATAGCCCATCGACTCAGGCTCAAACAACAAGAAGAAGGACAGGAAGAAGAAGATGCACATCAAGAAGATAGTCTACTACGAGAGAGATGCCTCCTCATCTTCACCGAAGGACGACGACGACAACTCTTCTTCAAAGAAAAAGACTGTTAACAAAAATTAATCTTTTGGTTATTCCTGGATTCCGTACAACTCCAATGCTCATTTATTGTCTATTCCTCTTGGCAAGCCCCCTCACTTTGATGGGGAAGATTACTCTTTTCGGAGTCATAAAATGCGTAGTCATTTATTTTCTCTTCATCCTAGCATTTGAGAAGTAGTAGAAAATGGAATGCACTTTGATAGTAATGATAATGTCATATTTATTAATGAACAAATTCATAAAAATGCCTAGTCTACTACTGTTCTTTTAGCATATCTATGCAGGGATGAATACAACAAGACTAGTGGCTTCGACAATGTCAAGGAAATATGGGACACCCTCAAAATCGCTCATGAGGGTAATGACGCCACAATGATCACCAAGATGGAGTTGGTGGAAGGCGAGTTGGGGAGGTTCACCATGAAGAGGGGTGAAGAGCCAACTAAAACGTACAACAGACTCAAGACCCTGGTGAACAAAATCTGAAGCTATGGAAGTACAACATGGACGGATCACAACGTTGTTCGCCTCATGTTAAGACCATTTACTATAGTTGATCCTCATCTTGTTAATCTTATTTGTGAAAACCCCAGATATAACAAAATGTCGCCCAAAGAAATTCTTAGTAAGTTTGTTAGTGGATGTATGATGGTAAAAGAAACAAGGTACGTCGATGAAATTGCCAACGGACCTCTTCCTCAATACGAGCCGAACCCATTGCACCCAAAGCAACGACCAACAAGGAGGCGCTCCCAAACAAGGTGGCACAAGTTGAGGCCGCTGGCCTTAATGAGGAGAATATGGTGCTCGTAATCAAGCGTTTCAAGACCGCATTGAAGGGACGCAAGGACTACCCCAACAAGAACAAATCAAGGGGAAAATGTTCATGTTTCAAGTGCGGTAAGTCTAGTCATTTTATTACTCAATGTCCTGATAATGAGAATGACTAGGATCAAGACAAGAAAGGGAAGAAGGAGAAAAATAAGTTCTATATAAAGAAGAAGGGCGAGGCGCACATCGGCAAGAAATGTGACTCAGACTGCTCTTCATTCGACTCCAACAATGTAGGACTTGCTGCCTTTGCTTTCGACTAGTCTTCCCTCTTCCCCAACAAGCATCACAGTTGCCTCATGGATCTTCTATTCTATTTCGTACTTTTGATGCATCCCATGTAATTTATTGCAAGGATGATAGAATTGTTGCTACAAATGTGGGACCGAAATGCAAGAAAGGTAAGACTTGCATTTGGGTTCCAAAATCTTATGTAACTAACTTGACAGGACCCAACATAAGTTGGGGACCTAAACCCCAAGCCTAAATTCCTTGCAGGTTTATGCATTCAGAGGTTCAAGCTAGATCTTTGATAGCGGATGCACAAACCACAGGACGGGGGACAAGAAGATGTTCACCTCCTACGTCAAGAATAAAGATTCCCATGACACGATTATCTTTGGAGATGGGAAACAAGGCAAGGAAGAAAGGGATAGGTAAAATAGCGATTACTACCGAGCATTCCATTTCTATTGTCTTTTTGGTAGAATCACTTGGATATAGTTTGCTTTCTATCAGTCAGTTATGTCATGTGGGATATAATTGTTTGTTTACAAATGTTGATGTAACTATGTTTAGAAGAAGTGATAGTTCATTAGAATTTAAAGGTGTATCTGATGACAAGCTTTATTTAGTACATTTTACTAAAGAAAATGCCGATCTAGATGCATGTTTACTTGCTAAGACTAACATGGGATAGATTTGGCCTTGCTGTCTAGCACATGTTGGGATGAAGAACCTTCATAAGCTTCTAAAGGGAGAACATGTGTTAGGACTAACCGATGTCTGTTTTGAGAAAGACAGACCTTGTGCAGCGTGCCAAGCAGGGAAACAGGTGGGAACAAGATATTCAAGCAAGAATGTAATGACGACATCATGACCATTAGAGCTTATCCATATGGATCTCTTCGTGCCCGTTCCTTATCTTAGCATCGAGGGAAGTAAGTATGGTCTTGTTATTATTGATGATTATTCCTGCTTCACTTAGGTATTCTTATTGCAGGATAAATCTAAAACCCAAGAAACCCTCAAGTGCTTCCTTAGACGGACGCAAAATTAGTTTGAGATAAAAGTAAAGAAGATAAAGAGCGATAATGGATCTGAGTTTAAAAATCTTCAAGTGGAGGAATATCTTGAGGAGGAAGGCATCAAGCATGAGTTCTCCGCTCCCTACACTCTACAGCAAAATGGTGTAGTTGAGAGGAAGAACATGACGCTCATTGATAGGCAAGGACGATGTTGGGAGAATACAAGATGCCGGAGCGTTTTTGGTCAGAAGCCATCAATACGGCCTGCCATGCCATAAATCGTTTCTATCTTCATCGTCTCCTCAAGAAAACTGCATATGAGCTACTCACTGGTAACAAGCCCAATGTTTCCTATTTCCATGTATTTAGGAGCAAATGCTACATCTTGGTTAAGAAAGGTAGACATTCAAAGTTTGCTCCCAAAGTTGTTGAAGGGATTTTACTTGGTTATGATTCAAATTCAAAGGCATATAGGGTCCTCAACAAATCTTTAGGTTTAGTTGAAGTCACTAGCAATGTTGTATTTGATGAGACTAATGGCTCTAAGAGAGCAAGTTGATCTTGATGACATAGATGGAAACGAGCTTTCGATGGTCGCAATGAGGACTATAGGGATAAGCGATGTGCGACTACAGGAACAACAAGTGCAAGATCAACCTTCTTCCTCAACAATGGTGCATCCCCTGACTCAAGATGAGGAACAAGTACCTCAAGACAACTGCATGGATCAAGGGGGAGCACAAGAACAAGAAGGATGGAGGAGGAAGAAGTACCACATGCACCTCCAACCGAAGTCCGCACCAACATTCAAAGGGATCATCCGGTGAATCAAATCCTTGGTGACATTAGCAAGGGAGTTACTATGCATTCATGTATTGCTAATTTTTGTGAGCACTACTCTTTTGTTTCTTCTATTGAGCCTTTCAGGGTAGAAGAATCCTTGCAGGATCCAGACTGGGTGTTTGCCATGCTGGACGAGCTAAACAACTTCAAGAGAAATGAAGTATGGAGGTTGGTGCCACGTCCAAAGCAAAATATTGTGGGAACCAAGTGGGTGTTTCACAACAAACAAGACGAGTACGAGGTAGTGACAAGGAACAAAGCGAGACTTATGGCAAAAGGTTATGCCCAAGTCGTAGGTTTGGATTTTGTGGAAACTTTTCTCCTGTAGCAAGGCTTGAGTCTATTTGAATAATATTAACCTATGCTACTGACCATTCCTTTAAGCTCAATCAAAAGGACGTGAAGAGCGCTTTCCTCAATGGGCCAATCAAGGAGGATGTGTACGTGGAGAAACCCTTAGCTTCGAGGATGATAGGTACCCCACCATGTGTATAAGCTCTCTAAGGCGCTCTATGGACTTAAGCAATCCCCAAGAGCATGGTTTGAGTGTCTTAGAGATCTCCTCATTTCTAATGATTTCAAGGTTGAGAAAGCTGATCCTACTCTTTTCACTAAGACTTGCAATGGTGATTTATTTATATGCCAAATATATGTCAATGACAAAATATTTGGTTCTACTAATCAAAAGTCATGTGAAGAGTTTAGCTGGGTGATGACACATAAATTCAAGATGTCCATGATGGGAGAGTTGACTTACTTCCTCGGATTTCAAGTAAAGAAACTCAAGTAAGGGACATTCCTCTCTCAAACGAAGTACACATAAGATATACTAAATAGGATTGGGATGAAGGACTGAAAACCTGCTAAGACACCAAAGGGAATTGACGGACATTTGGACATCAATGCAGGAGGTAAGTCCGTAGATCAACAGTTATACCGGTCTATGATAGGATCCTTACTATATATTTGTGCAAGTAGACCAGATATTATGCTTTCTTGCTTTTTGTTTGCATATGTGCTAGATTTCAATCCTACCCCAAGGAATGTCACCTTGTGGCCGTGAAGTGTATTCTTCAATATTTAGTTCATACGCCTTACATCGAGCTCTGTTATCCTAAGGGGTCTACCTTTGACTTGATTGGATACTCAGACTCCGATTATGCCGTGTGCAAGGTTTATAGAAAAAGCACATCAGGGACTTGTCAGTTTCTAGGAAGGTCCATGGTGTCTTGGATTTCAAAGAAACAAACCTCCGTTGCCCTATTGTAACACCTCAAGTCCATCAATTAATATAATACATTTAAAACTTAGTAGAGAGTAAAGTAAAATTTTTTAATCAAGTGTTTGATTTCCTTTATCTTTACAGAATGATTTTTTTATTTTGCTCATAATTGATTGATGATGGTATTTTTAAAATCCCTTTTATGTGAAATCCCATTTAATTTATATAGGAACTTTGGTCCAAAAAAATACTTTAATGGTAAATATTTTTGGTATAATTATTATGAATTTTTAGAAATATTAAAAAAATATATTTATCTATATTTTTAAATGGAAAAGAAGAAAAAATATGTATTTCGAAACCCTAATCCACCGGACGGATTCGGCCCACCGGAGCCCATCCGCGCCCTCATCCCCTCCCGTTCGCTCCCACTTCCAGACGGGGCCCAGCCTGGCTCCTTCCCATTCCTCGCGTAGAGGTGCGCCAGCGCGCGCACAGTCGCGCCGCCACGGCAGTCGCTCGCCCTCCCTACCGCCTCGTCGCCCCAGCCGAGCCGCCTTGGCTCGCGCCCGACCCCACCGCAGCCCCTCGCCTCCCCTCCACCCATAACCGCCGTCCTCTCCTCTCCCTCTCCCCCCACTTCCCCTCCACCATGGCTGCCGCCATTAAGGCATTAATGGCCAGCGTCGGCCTCTCCCTCTCCCTCCCTGGCCCTTCCTCTCCCTCCTCCCCTCTATAAAAACCAACAGCGAGCTCCTTGCTCCTCCCCTCACCCAAGCTCTCTCTCCCTCGCCCGTGCATGCCGATCGGAGCCACCGCTGCTGTCCGTGGACCTCGCCAGAGTCCCTCCTCGGCCGCGCCCTCGCCGTTCGCGCCATCCCGGCCTCGCCCCACCTCACTGTCGATCACCTCGCCGTGACCGAACCCCTCCGTTCATCGCAAGGTTGATGACAACCCGAATTGTTTATTATCTTCAAAATCATGTTTTGAATTAGTTCATGAATTTTGTAATTATTTATTGTAATTTGGAAATATTGTGATTTGGAATTCATGTGTGTAAATGATTGATTTTGAGTAAATGTGCAATGAATTAATATATTAACATCAGTCATGTTATTTGTTTCCAATTGTTTTAGAATTTAGGATTAGAAGGAAGAATGACAGAAATTGGTAGACCGTGTGTTAGTGATGAAAACACTAGGTAAGTAATTTCACATTTAACTTTGTTTATGGTGAATTTTAGAATTAATCTAGAAATTTATATTCATAAGTTCATGTAGACTTAGTAAATAAGTAATAGAAACTTTCTTAACACGTAAGGGATAAGTAGTACATGATTCATAATAATACAAATATTATAGTCTAATAAGTGGTTTACTTTATTATTAAAACGGCTTGACCTATAATTATTATAATAATATTTTCTTTTAGAAAGAAAGAATAAAACTAAAATATGTGACCCGTGTTTTAGGGTAGAAATAATTATTTAGTAATTAAAGTGGTTCTTTAGAAATTGGGTTAGTTTTGTATCTATATTATTTTAAATCAATTTTTATAATATGCATTTCCATAGTTAATTTGACATGTAATATTTTCTAGGGAAACAGTGAAGCAAAATAAATAGTATATTATGTCATGAATAATAAAAGGACCGCTGAATTTATTTTATAGTCACAAACCAAGTTTATGATTAGGTATCTTCTTTCTTTATAAATGTGATTTGTTTAAATGTATGTTTTATTGTATGATGCATATTTCATCTGCGTGATGGTGTAAGTTTATTTATTGGTGAATATTTTCTCTTGTATGTGTGTTGTGTGACGCTATTAGAAGTTGTTTGTGTGGTAGAGGAACCGAATACGTTCGAAGACGACCCGCATGACACTTTTGTCTAAGGCAAGTGGATTCTCCCTCTGCATTTCTGTTTGTACCTAAATGATACATATAATAATGTTTACTTTTGAATATTTGCATAATTTGACAGGTTTTGCCTAAATAGGACTACCTAGAAATACCAACCATATTCCTTGTTTAACCTGGTAATAAAGCTATGCTTAGTATCTATGCTATTGCTCAATTTTATCACTATGATGTGACTCTTAGAAGATATTATTGTTCCAAAAATGAAATGTATATTGTTGTTTTAATCCGATGATTAAATAAGATCAAATTTTATTAAACGGAACATGGAGTGACCACCCAGGATAACAGTGCAACCACGAGTGCTATCATGGCTTTGGCTTTGGTAATTAGCTTAATACGCTTAGCACTTAGCAGCCTTTCCTGAAATATGGGCAAGAGGGGGTCGGTAGTAGTTGCAGTTCACGTTAATATGGGGACGCAGTCTTGGCTATGTTGCCTCGCCCAGAGGGCCTCCATAATGACCTAGAAACCTTAGCAGGTTGTTTCGTATTAATTGTGTTTTGTGAAAGCCTCATAGTGGATCCCTAGCCATTCACCTCGGCAGTGTTTAAGGGTCCGTACAACCCATGCTGATACATGGCTTGTGGGTGAAGTTGTACCACCTCTGCAGAGTGTAAAACTGATATGTCAGCCATACTCATGGTTAAGAGCAACCTAGACCCTCACATGATAATTACACTCAAAGATGGAGAATAAATCATGATCCGATGAATTATAAATGGTTTGCTTAAGTGGTTTCACTTAAGTGTTTTTGAGATATAATCATGTACTTATGTTTAATTGAGAATTTTTTTGCTACACTTACAATTAGTAAGTTAGGCGTTGTTAATAAAATATTGACCAACTAAAATGTTTACCGCTTAACCATAGCCTACCTTGTTAACCTTGCATAACTCCTCCCACTTGCTGAGCCCCCACCATAAGTGAGCTCGCCCCTTGCTAATATTTTGATCAGATGGTGATGAGGAAGACTTTGACGAAGATGTGTTTGGCGTCCGCTTCCTTCTCTTTTTCAAGCTTAAAAATCTTTTGATCTGCTTGAGAGAATTTAGCCAAAATTAGCTTCATTCGTCTTTAGCCTTTCGACTAAAGATAGAAGAACCTTGTCTTTCTCAAGGGTCTCATTCTGAAGCGTTATAACTTCTAAGCGCAGATTTTCAAAGGCTATATGACTGCTCTCATCCTCACATTCTTTCTGCGCCTTCAAAGCTTTGCTTAAAATAAGTCCCCAATAACGACAAAAAGAAAACAAGTAAATACTTTACTCAAAATAATTATCAAGAGCCCGAAGAAAAAAGTAAACACAAACCTTCAAACTATTGTATGCCAAGCAGTCTACTAGATGGTCCTTCGGCATTAAGGATAGCCCGAGCTCAAGCTTCGGGTAGCCCATGTTATCCATCATTTCTCGGTAGACGTCAATTTCTTTGTTATCAGGAAGGAGCACAGGAAATCATCTTCTTCATCGCCTTCGTGCACTAGGGATCCTCGAGGATACTTCAGATCTTTAGCATAATGCTGAGCTTCGGCAATTTGCTTCTTTGTCAGTTGTTTTCCCGAAGCATGGCAAATAATGAATTCAAGATCTCCGAGCGGTACCGCTTCAGGTATCGGCGATGATACTTTCTCTGATAGGCTTTCGCTCACTTGCTTTGTTGGCCTACTTTCTGAAGGTCTAGCCTTAGCACAATCAGGAGCAATACTTTCGTTGATAGGCTTTCGCTCACTTGCTCTGTTGGCCTACTTTTTGAAGGTCCAACCTTAGCGCAATCAGGAGCAATACTTTCATCAATAGGCTTTTCCAATTCTTCAGCTTTATCTTTGGAAATTCTTGTAGGAGCAGGCGTAGCCACTTTCGAAGGTTTCAGAACAGTGTCTAGAACGTTGGCCATCCTTTTTGCTTTCTTAGGAGTTACTACTGAAGTATATGCTATCTTTGATGGCTCTTGCACCATCGGAGAATTCTGTAGCTTCGGCTACTACTCTGCCTTAGAACTCTCTATTTTTATTTTTTCCAATTGAATAATGGGAACTTTGACTGCCGTAGCAGGTGCTTTGATCATCTATTCAAAAATTCCAAAAGCAGCACTAGATTAAATATACTTCGATTCAAAACAAGGAAAATGAAAAGTATTACCTCCGAAGCTGAGAGGGTCTCTTCAGTCGCTTCGGTAGCTTCTGTCTTTGAAGCCCCTACAGCAGGCAGTCTTGCAGCCCTTTCCAAGAAATATAACTTCGGTCGATGAGTTATAACTTTTCTCCTCTTTGGTTTTGGCGCGGCAGAGGAGATCGTTGTTGCAATTTTCCTTTTCATTCCTTGTTTTCGTGCGGGAAAGTAGTAGTCATGATAGACAAATCCAATGACATCAAACACTTTGTTCGACCTTCTCTTTCCGCAGGCACCACAGGCAATATTCATGGCTTCATCTTCAGCCTTTGTATAAGCCCCCAGTAACTCCTCACTAGTCGCTTCAATGGCTTCAAGCCATTCATCATCTGGCTCACCGAACTGACTTCTATACCGGTAGGTATATTTTAGGTAAACCAGGCTACCTTCGCTCGAACTAGGAGTGGTTTCCTTCGGTATCTCCCATTCATTAACAAGGGCCACACTTTGAAGGCTATGTGCTCTTGAATCAAGTCTCTGTTACCAATGTAGCTGCACATAGTGTTGAAACCCACAAGGCATGCTTGAGCCTTATCACTATTCATGATCGAAGGCCTTCTGATGCCGAAGTGTGATTGTATGGGACGCTGAATTACATCCTTCACATCCTCCCTCTCAACCAAATCATTCTACATAGAACCACTGCCTCATCCAGGATCAAGGCCACTTTTTCCAAAATGTTGGGACAAGGTATCTCGCATCAGAGCGATATACGAAGGAGTAACAGCCAAAGTTGTTATGATATTGTTCCTTCCCAATCGCCTTTGTCTGGTAGGATAATTCGTGTATATTGTAGAAGCAGTCGACATCTAGGTCCAGCCCTTGGCTCCTCATCGCCCAAATAAAAACTACAACTTTAATCAAAGCCACGACCGGCCCTGAGGGGATGCGGCGGGTGCGGCCGCACCGGGCCCCCAAAAACAGAGGGCCCCTCTGGCCTCCGACGTTAGCACTTTTTCTCCGCTAAGCATATCTACTCTAGACATAAATACACAAGAGCGATACACTATCGATCATTTTCGTTTAGATTGTTAAACTAATGTCTCAATTACTTATCTAATATTCACTTCGTTCCAAAATAATATTTGTTTTAACTCTTGATTTTTTTTGTCTATATTCAACTAGATGATGAGGAATCAACTAGAGTAGCAAAATAAATTCTATTTTGATACAGAGAGAATATTATTTACTATACACATGATGGTTGCATCGACGGAGAGAAGATTTTTAAAATTGAAATATTTTTTTAACTATTTAAGGTCAATAATGACTTAAGAGAGGTTAAATGGTTTGGCGATTATATGTATCTAAAAGAAGTTGTTGGATGAGATTGATATTAATGGTATAAGCGATGATTTGTATCACAAAATGTTAGAAAATATTTTTAATGACATCGGATAACAAGTATGTGTTTTTGCTATATTTTATATTTGTCATCTTATAAACTTGAATATAGTTCATAATAATTTGTATACGTTGAATATTATATATATTGTGTGTGGATGGGGCCTCCATTTCGGATTTCGCACCAGGCCCCTAAAAAGTCAGGAACGGCCCTGATCAAAGCACCGGGAGTAAGCTGATGAAGGTATATTTCGAATCTTTTTAGCACGTCGACGAGCACCTTATGCAAGGGAAAGCGAAGACCAGCCTTCATTAAACCTTTGAATGCCACCACTTCGTCAGCCGTAGGAAGAGAAATAGTGTTCTCTCCTCCAGCCCTCACTACGGATATATCATGGAAATATTTGCCCTTCATTACTTCAATCTACCCTTTCTTAATAGTGGATTTTCCAAAAACAACATGACTCGGCCTCCATGACCGATCTTCGGCATCATCATTATCACTCTCAAAATCATAATCCTCATTGTCACTAGAATCTTCAAACAGCCTAGCTAAAATCTCATCAGTTATTTTTTCAACATTTGTCCTCTCCATGGATTCATAAAACCTAGCCAGTGCGGGGTCCTCACTCCTTTTATCTTCGGCCATCTCATTTTTGCTTGAAACAAAAAGCCGAAGCTCGAAAGCAATCGCGGTTACAGAATCAACAAAGCCAACACAAGCTTGATAGCACGAAAAATATTTTCATTGCAACCCTCATATATATATACACAAAGCACCACTGCATGGTGGGCCCCACGATACAGAAGGTTTCGCTATTCTAGCCAAGGGAAGGTGTTTTTGGACCTTCGGCTAAAGGCCTTCCTTTGTTTCGCATTCTGAATTTGTTATAAAGAAACAAACTAATACTGCGAGGGGCTACTGTTGGGGGCCTTCGTCTTCCGAAAGTCCTCAAAAACATGACTAACCATATGTTATCAGCATGTTACTAAGTGTTACAAGTGCTTCGTTACCAGAAAAGCTTTGGCGCAGAACAATGAAAGTGCAACGAAGCAAGCTTCGTTACGTTGACGCAAGAAGGCGACGCATGGAGAAGGTGTTGTTCAAACAAGTAGGTGCAAATGACAATATTATCCCCGTGATATTTGTAAGCTTTGAGTGTAACCTATGAGGGTATTGTTGGGGGCCTTCCTCTTCCGAAGGTCCTCAAAAATGTGACTAACCATATGTCTTCAGCATGATTATGAATAGTTACAGGAAGCTTCGGCTTTGGTATGGAGAACTTCTCTTATGACAGAACGAAGGGAAATGAAGAGTGGGCGATGAAGCTAGAAGCCAAACGACTTCAGCTAGACATGTTGACGAAGCTCAAGTATGATAACGACTAAAAAAGGATAAAGACCATACAATCCTTAATAATTATTGTTGATATTATAGATAGTTACCAGGGACATAAATGTACTTTTATCTAGGCTGCGTCCCGTGCCTATAAATAGATGAACAGTAACACCGTATTGTTCACGCTGCATTGTAATCACTTTCACGTCATTCTCGCACCGCCACCTTCTAGCAAGCCGAAGGTACCAATGTAATATGAAAATTATTCATGTTTATGGAATGCAAGAGTAAATAGATTGTTGGTACAAAATTATTATCATCTTTATTCCTTTGTTTTCCTTTATTTCCTTATTCGCGTTCATATTTATATGCTGAAATGATGAAGGTTTGTCCTTCATGCCCTTCGTCTGAAAATCATTATATCCGAGAGGAAATAATGCTTCGAAGGACGAAGGTCTTTAACAACTAACAATTGTGTTGCCTTGTTCTTGAATTATAGCATTTGAGAACAAGTGACCAACATTGGCGCCCACCTCCGGTGAACTCACTTCCACAACCTTCGAAAGAGCATTCACCTTCGACATGCCGCCAAAGAAGGCAACGGTGCCAGGGGCTGCCCTGCAGCCACTGGACATAAATCAAGATGCACTCTCCCTACAAGAAGCCAGGAACCAAAAGAGAAAGGCCACCAGCCCGACTCTTTAGGAGGACCAGCTTGACCAGGAAATTAGGGATCTAGAGGCAATCCATCAGCAAGTGCAAAGGAAAAAAGGAGAAGATGATCCAACTGGCCGAGCTTCAGAAGAAGATCGATGAAGCTACTGAGGAAATGTGTCATCTTACTCAAGATGACTAGGACCGAAGGCCTCAATACAAGGAGCTTCGTCCGGAAAGCCCATTCAACGAAGACGAATGGTACGACGATTTTCATCAGGGTAATTTTACTATTGATGATGCTTCTCCTCTGGCAGCAGAATTGCAGGCTACCCCGTGGCCACAATCCTACAAGCCGTCGTAGGTGCCCATGTATGATGGGGACTCAAATCCAAAGCAATTCTTGATGAGCTACGAGGCAACAATATCTCGTATGGGGGCAACGCCGCTGTCATGGCGAAGTCCTTCGTCATGGCAGTCAGGAGTGCGGCCTAGACATGGTACTCCTCTCTTCAGCCAGGAACAATCACATCATGGCAGAAGCTCAAGGATATGCTAGTCACCAGTTTCCAAGGTTTTCAAACGAAGCCAGTCACTGCTCAGGCTTTGTTTCAATGCACGCAAGACCATGAGGAGTATCTTCAGGCGTATGTCTGAAGGTTTTTCGGTCTAAGAGCATAAGCACCTACAGTACCCAATGAAATTGTCAATGAGACCATGATCAAGGGGCTTTGGTCAGGACCTACAGTCCAATATTTTGCCAGGAAGCCCCCACAAACCCTGGAGAAGCTCCTTCAGAAGATGGATGAAAACATCCGACCGATAATGATTTTCGCCAAAGAAGGAAGGAAGTGTACAAGTTTTCTGAAATGACCAGGGGCTTCGGAGGCAGACTTCATCCCAGGCATGTCCGGTCAATTCACAACTCCAATGCCAACAATGAAAGGGCCAATAGTGCTCAGAATAGCCATCATAGCTCACAATCTTCGAGCATGCAGTAGACTTCTTTCAGACCACCAGCTTCGAGAGGCAGAGGAGGAAGAAGCTTCAATGGACAAAGATTCGGCAATCAACCCAGAAAGTTGTACTGCCTCTTTTGTGGTGAGGACAAGGGCCATACAACAAGGACAAGCCAGGTCACAATTCAGAAGCAAAAGGAAATTGCTGAAGCCGAGGCGCGGCAGAGTCAGCCGAAGCAAGTCCTCCACACTACTTTGTGCTACTCCCCATACATCCCAAAATATGTAGGCAATCAACAACCTATGGCTTCTGTTGCTTCGGTAAGTCATTCCCGAGCTTACTGGCCTCAGTTGCCACCACCACCATCGCTAGTTCACAATCAGCAGCCAGCAGGGCACAATCATACTTACCAACAACGCGACCTTTGAGAGGAGTCCGAAGCTCGCACAGTCAACAACATTATGCCTGAATCGAAGCATATTTACTAAAGGGACTATAGTGGCTCGGCCAAGGAAATTGTTGATCTAATGTATCTTAACTCTTTCTGCCTTTATATTTTCTTGAAAGAAAAACAATATAGGAGGGATTAACTTTCAACTTGATGTAATAATACTGTCGTTACACCATCGAGTGTGATAGAATTAAATTCTGAAGCTACAAAGTCATTCCTAAGGGAGCGCAGAGTAAGTTCCGAAGCCACAAAGTC
This sequence comes from Zea mays, assembly GCF_902167145.1. Classification (NCBI taxonomy): domain Eukaryota; kingdom Viridiplantae; phylum Streptophyta; class Magnoliopsida; order Poales; family Poaceae; genus Zea; species Zea mays. The sequence goes on along the minus strand of NC_050104.1, from coordinate 87,863,763 downwards.
ATTCCTAAGGGAGCACAGAGTAAGTTCTGAAGCCACAAAGTCGTTCCTAAGGGAGCGCAGAGTATGTTCCGAAGCTCAAAACTCGTTCCTAAGGGAATGCAGAGATGAATTACCACCTAAGTAAAAGGTGAAGAAGCTCCAAAGTCGTTCCTAAGGGGATGCAGAGCTTAGCTCCAAAGTCGTTCCTAAGGGGATGTAGAGCTGAATTACCACCTAAGTAAAAGGTGAAGAGACTCTAAAGTTGTTCCTAAGGGAATGCAGAGTCTGGGTGTGTTTTCGTGTGGGTGTTCATCTTCGGCATAAACGTCATACTGCATCATACCAGCACATCATATCGCATAGCATTACATCATACATCATATCGCATCATCGAAAAAATTGTGGAGAAGGAAAAATGCTCCTCCGAAAATATCTGCTGGATTATGAAAGAATATGCTGAAGCACAAAGTATACCTTCGGCAGACATATTTTTACATAGCAGGGAAATCTTTGTCGGCAATATTATTATACAATAGCCGCGGGAAAGCATGTGGTATTCAATCGATAGAGGGGGCAATCTTTGTTTGCGAAGCATGAAAAGAAGGGAAGGTGGTTTTTCGCCGAAGACTCAAAAAACGGTACGTATGTAAGTTTCAGGCATCGCAAATAAATATATTACATTAATTTACATACAAATACTTGATGTTTGCCCCGGGCACATGGAGGCAACCACACACAAGCATTTACAGTTTCTAGCATACAAGAATTTAATCTTCTTTTAGAATTTTATCAGCGGCTTCATGTAATAGTCTGTCGACAACTTCATCGATGACTTTGTTAGCAATCTTCATCACATCCAAAGCTTCTTTCATGACTGGATCAGCCTCAGGGTTGTATGGCTCCGGTGGTGGCGAAAGGCTGGCTATAATAAAGAACATAATGGTGAATTTTGAAGCTATAAACAAACAACAAGAAAGCTTTAAAAGGATACCTATAATCATTGCACGTTCAGCAGCTTCTTCAGCTCGCTTTGCCTCTTCTCGGGCATCGTGAGATTCTTTTTCACTCTTTTTTATGGCTTCATCGACCATCTCACGGCCGCCCTTCATCCAAACATCAGAATAGAACTTCCCGCCTATCAAAGAAGCATCAGCTGAAGGTTCCTTCGTGTCATCTGCTGATAAGATGGCTTCTGTCTGGGTTGCAGCCTTAACATGTTCACAGCCAGTTTTCTCCAATATTGCTGCAACCCCTCGTGCACCGACGAAGGCACAAAAATCCCCATGATCGCTAAGTATCTCATCAAAAGCTTCGGCCTCTTCGCCTATCGACTAGATAACTCCTTCGGGATCACCACGAATAAATTTCTGCTCCGAAGAATAAGCTCCCACCTTTGCAAAGCTCTCTTTCAGTTTCTTCGCGCATTCCATGGATACTTTGTAGCATTTTTCCTTGGAATCCCGGAGTTCTTCAATGTTCTTATGCACCTTGTCTCTTTCCATTTCACTTATTTCCTGCTTAGCCTTCGCAACTTCAAAATTTTCATTCATTTTGGCAAGCTTTTTCTTTAAATCTTCAACCTCGGCTTTGTGAGCTTCGGTTTGTGCGTTAAGCTTGGCTTCGCTGCTTTTCAGCCTATCCACCAAAGAGAGCAGTATTTTGTCTTTTTCCTTAGTGTAATAACCTCCGATCGAAGATTTCCAAGAGCCAACTGGCAACTTTCATCTTCTTCTTTCTTCTGGGCCTTTAAAGCCTTTCAAAGGATGAGCACATACTAAAAAAGAAATAAGCTACAAAAATAATCTGCTTTCCAACAGGTTAAAGTGTTCCCACCTTCAGACTGTTATAGGCAAGGCTATCTGCGAGTTGGTCCTTCATCATTGCAGATAAGCCTAGTTCAAGCTTTGGATATCCTACATTGTCTGCCATCTCCCGACACACATGAATCTCTTTATTGTCAGGCAGACAATAAAGGAAGTCATCATCATCATCCCCACCATACACCAAGGACCCTTGAGGGTACTGCATATCTCTGGCGTAATGTTGCGCTTCGGCAATTTGCTCCTTTGATAATTTTTTCATTGAAGCATGACGCACTATGAATTCCAATTCCTCAGTAGGTGCTCCAGGAGCAGGGGATTCAGATTATTCGGTAGCACTCTCTTTTCCTAACATTAATGGTCCTTTGGCAGTATCCGAAAGGTCTTGTTTCAGCACCCTCTTCAGTAGTCTCTAAAGGTCTTGCTTCGGCGGAAACTGAGGGCCTAGCCTCAACCGCAGCCTGCGGTATGCCTGCTTCGGCAGATTTCTTTATACTCTCGCCTTCCATGCTAGGTGCTTCGGCAGAGGTAGGAGTTAACACCTTCGTGGATTCCATAACAGTGTCTAGTACGCTGGCCATCCTCCTTCATTTTCGGAGTTGTTGCAGGAATCTTCGATGCCTTCGGCAGCTCCATCCTTTGCAACGGGCTCAGAGCCTTCGGTTGCTCTGTCGATTTCTTTGTTCTGGCTCTTCAGCCGGCTTCGCTCTAGCTTCGATAGGAGCGGGACGACAAGGCTCGGATGCGCAAGAAGACCCCTCAATCAGCTTTGGCACTTCGGCCGTTTCAATATGCCTGGGCCGGTGAGTCAGAACCTTAATCTTTTTTGACTTCAGCGTGCCAGTAGCCGCCAAAATAGCAGTTTTCCTCTTCTTCCCTTGCTTCCGCACAGGATAACAATAGTCCGGATACACAAATACGATGACATCAAAAACTCTATTCAGTCTCTTCTTGCCTCAACCCCTGAAGGCTGTTGACATAACATCATCCTCAGCCCTAGAGTAAGCACCAAGCAGTTCATCACTGGTTGCTTCGATGGCATTTAGCCAGTCGTCATTTGGCTCATCAAACTGGCTCCTATACTTGAATGTATATTTCAGATAAACCAAACCACCTTCGCTGGATCCAGCGGCAGTTTCCTTCGGCATCTCCCATCCACTTCCGAGCGGCCACACTCTATAAGCAATATGCTCCTGGACTAAGTCCCTGGTCCTACTGTGTTAAAAGCAGCTTGGCACGCTTGTACGTCGTTCACAAGGGCAAGGGATGGTCTCCTAATGCCGAAGTGAGACCATATAGGATGTTGGATAATCCCCTTAATGTCTTCCCTTTCAACCAGATCATTTTTCACATAGAACCACTCCTGCATCCAGGCCCTCGGCCATCTCTTGCGAAATGTTGGAACTGGGTTGCTCACCTCAGAGCGAATACGAAGCCGTAGCAACCGAAGTTGTTGTGATATTGCTCTTTTCCGGTAGCCTTCATCTTATAAGACAATTCATGCATGTTGCATAAGCATTTTGCATTTGGTTCTAACCCTTGGCTCCTCATGATCCAAATATATATCCCTATCTTGATGATAGCTTCGGGAGTAAGCTGATGAAGATAAATTTCGAAAGTTTTCGGGATTTCGACCAGTATCTTATCCAGAGGGAACCGAAGCCCTGCTTTCATGAAGCTTTTATAAATGACTACCTCGTCAGCTTCGGGCAGGGGGACATTATTTTCCCTTCCAGCCCTCACAATAGAAATGTCACGGAAGTACCTTCCCCTCATTGCATCAATTTGACCTTGCTTGATCATCGACTTCCCGAAGACAACATGGCTTGGCCACCAGGGCCGATCTTCGGCACCCTCATTCTCACTTTCAGCATTAAAATCTTCACTATCACTAGAACTCTAAGATATCCCATCTAGTGTCTCATGTACAATCTTTTCTGCATTGGTCCTTTCCATAGCTTCGTAAAACTCGGACGTCGTTGGGTCGACAGTCTTCTTTTTGTCAGCCATTAAATCAAAACTTGTTGAAATGCCGAAGCTTAAAATCCGATCAAAACTCGACAAAGCAACAAAGTTTAAAATGGCGAATATAGTGTAAGCAACTAAAATGGCACAAGAAATGATTTCAATACAAGCTCCTATTTATATGCCTACCGCCCCACGATTTGGTGGGTCCGGCATGTCAGTGTCGTTCGCTATTCTAGCGAAGGTAAGGTGTTTTTTCGGACCTTCGGTTAAAGGCCTTCGTTCACGTCGCAGTCTAAATTTGTTACAAGGAAACAAATTAATCAATGGGCTACTGTTGGGGGCCTTCCTCTTCCGAAGGTCCTCAAAAATGTGACTAACCATATGTCTTCAGCATGATTATGAATAGTTACAGGAAGCTTCGGCTTTGGGATAGAGAACTTCTCTTATGACAGAACAAAGGGAAATGAAGATTGGACAACGAAGCTAGAAGCCAAAGGACTTCGGCTGGACATGTTGACGAAGCTCAATTATGATAACGACTGAAAAAGGATAAAGACCATACAGTCCTTAATAATTCTTGTTGATATTATAGGTAGTTACCAGGGACATAAATGTACTTTTATCCGGGCTACGTCCCATGCCTATAAATAGATGAATAGTAACACCATACTATTCACGCTGGATTGTAATCACTTTCACGTCATTCTCGCACCCCCACCTTCTGGCAAGACGAAGGTACCAATGTAATATTAATATTATTCATGTTTATGGAATGCAAGAGTAAATAGATTGTTGGTACATAATTATTATCATCTTTATTCCTTTGTTTTCCTTTATTTTCTTATTCGCGTTCATATTTATATGCTGAAATGATGAAGGTTTGTCCTTCATGCCCTTCGTCTGAAAATCATTATATTTGAGATGAAATAATGCTTCGAAGGATGAAGGTCTTTAACCATTAACAATTGGGTTGCCTTGTTCTTGATTTATAGCATTTGAGAACAAGTGACCAATAGGTATGAATGTAATATCGTACGAAGATGTATGACTACCTATAAATAGATTAATAGTACCATCGTATTGTTCACGCTGGATTGGAATTGCATTCACGCTTTTACCTTCGAGCAAGCCGAAGGTATAAATGTAATGTACATTATGTATCAGTTTGTTAATATATGAGATGAATTTTAATATTGTTTAAACATTTGATGTGAAATGAATAAATGACATAATGTTATATATGTAACTATATTTTTATATTTGTGAATGATGAAGACTTGTTCTTCATGACCTTTGTCCAAGACTCATTATGTCCGAAGGGAGATAATGCTTCAAAAGACGAAGGTCCTTAACGTTTGACAATTGTGTTACCTTGTTTTATGCTTCACAGCAATAAAAACAAGTGACCAACAACGTCCCATTCCACCCTCAGGGTTGTACTGTTTTCCCGGGTGGTCATCCAGCGAATAGGTCCTTACGGAGAGGTACTCAGGAAATAGCCTGAGTCCCCTAAAGTACCACATGTTCATCATCATAATCAAGATATCATCAATGTATCATAAATGTTCTCATCATGTTCATTGATTAAAGTAAGGCAATAGCATGACACTAATCATAGTAACCAATTCCCAAAGGGTAACCAAGGGCTGGAAAATAGAACACTAGTCAATCCTTAGGTTGATCATAGTATGCGAGACAATGAATTAGAAACTAAGTAGGACATAATGGGTTAGAGGACACTTGCCTTCACCAGGTTGCTGCTCACGGAAATCTCCTGTAACACACTCGGGAACCTCGGACCACTCGTTATCTACGTAAAGCAATCATTCATCCAACACACATGGAGAATAACAAAAGAATAGTACACCAAACATATGCAATAGAGTGAGCACAGGTTCAATAAAAGAGGTAAAGACACACAAGTACATTAAAGGTTTTGGGGTAGATCACTATGCCTAGTGGTCTATTGTTCTCTAACTAAGTCTATCTCAGCAAATTACTTACTTAAATAAACTCATTCCAGGCATGGGGTCATACATTAAATGAGGTTAGGCCTACACAATTACGCACTTGAATATTTACTGGGGTTTTACCTTTATTTTATTTCTAATGAAATTCCCATAGCCTTATTCCAACCTAGATACTAACCATAAATTTGAAACATGTAAACAGTGGATGAACATAATTTAAACAGATAGAAAATATTATAATGAACATTTTGCAATTCGAACCACCCAATTTGGAGTTCATATGACAAAGTTATGAAATTTACAAGTTTTGGTAATCAAAACCCTAAATTAATCCTATTTCTGTGATTAAAATAAAGTCCAGAGGTCTCTCTACAAGAAACTATGTGCTCGGGTGCAAGAAAACAGGACGGTAGGTTGATGCCTAAGAAATCGAGGGGCTCTTTAACAAAATGACCGAGTGAAGGGGATCGAGCATTCCCGGCAGTCCGATCTCAGATCAACAGCCGGTAACAGATCCCGTGGGCGTGAGCCCACAGTGACAGGTGGGCAGGGCAGTCAGCGACCCAAGACAAATGGGCGGGACTGACTGGCTGGGCATAGAGGTAGGGGCGCGGGGCACGGGGTGGTCTAAGGCCGTCAGATCCTTGGCGAACGATCGAGATCTGGCGCGGTTTAATTAAAACAGGACCGTCCGACCTAAGATGGGCGCCATGGATTGGATAGCTCGTCCCGGTCAGCTTTCCCCGGCCGCCAGCGATGGCGTCGCCCCATGTCCGCAGTGGGAGCTCACCGGAGATGAAGGCACGGGCGCGCTGAGGGGTTCTAAAGCGATGGGAAGGGCTTAGGAATGTTGGATGAGGTGGGGCGAACACGGAGGTGGACACGGCACCGACGCAAAGGCACTCGAGGGTGGCGGTCCACGATGAAATGGCTCGGCGGTGGCGCTGCCTCACTCCAGTGAGCAATTGTGTGCAACAGAGTGTAGGGAAGGGGAAATAGAAGGGCGGGGAGGTTGGTTACCTCGAGGGAAGACTCCGGGACCATTGAACGACGGAAGAGGCACGGCGAGAGCTCAGGTCGATGGCGACGGCGCTGCGGTTGTGCGGAGGGAAGTCCAGTAAGCAGCGGACAAAGAGAACTAGAGGGGGAGATGGCGAATTGAAGGGTGTCCCGAGTCGCGGACGTCGAGATGAAACTCACCGAGTGTAACACCCTGAATTTGGGGGTATAAAATTTCTTTCTAATTATCAACCAAATTCAGGTGTTACTCCTCTCTCTCTTTTTCTTTTGTTACACTTAGCTTAATTAGTGGAGGATTATTTATTTTATTTCGTCAAAACCATATGAGTCATGAAGTGTTGCATCATGTTGAGCCTCAAATATTCTTTGAATTATTGCACATTTTTTATTTAGATTGAATTTGAAACTTAGTTTGAATTTGAATTGAAAACCCTAGAGAAAATAAACAGAAAAGGCATTAGAAATTCCCTAAAAATAGAAAAACTCAATTCGGCCCAGCTAGCCCAGGCTGGCCCAACCCCCCCACGCGCGCGCCCACGCCCGAGCGCCTGCCCGCGCCGCCTGTCAGCCTGTTTCACCCGCGCGCTCTCTCCCCTCTCTCCCTCCCACTGCCCGGTGGGCCAGTCCTGTCGGTGCCGATTCTCTCGCGCTCGCGCCCCTTCTCTCCCACTGCGTGGTGGGCCCTTTCCATCAGTGTTGACCGCCCGTTCGCGGATTTCCCTCTCGCTGCCCCGTGGATCCCGCCTGTCAGCCCCTTCAGCCGTCCTTAACCTCTCACTCACACCCCCACCGTGGATGTGCCCACGACCGCACGTTCTCCGGCCACGTTCTCACAACCGCGCCCCTTTAGAAGCCCGCACACCGCTCGCCCACTTTCCCGCGTTCATTTGTGCCTCCAGCCGAGCTCTCTCGCCCCCTCTCTTGTCTAGTGCACACAACAAGGTCGTCTGCCGCCGCTCACCGAAGTTCTTCACCCGTTCCGCGACTGGCGTTGAGCCCTTGTTGCACCCGTTTCCTCGGTAAGCTCCGCCGCAGCACCAGTAGCTCGGGACACCCCTCGGTTCACCCCTAACCCCTCTGGTTTGTCCGGTTCACGTTCACCGGAGTATTCCCCGTGCTGTCGGAGTCCGCCGCCGTTGACCTAAGGCTCCAACGCATCCCCGCCATTCCCCAAGCGCTCCGGAGCTCGCACTCGAGGTGAGCAACCTACCCATACCATTATTGCGCCAAGTACCGCCCCAGTGCCCATGAAATTCTTCGCCGAAGTTGGCCCACGGCGTCGTAGTTCGCCTCGCCGTGTTCTGCGCCCTCTGCTGCCCCCATGCCGGTTTTGCGCCTATGGCTGGGTTCGCCAGATCGCCCAGAGCGCGCTCGAGGTATTCCCCAAACCCCTAGAGCCCCAGCGTGGGCACCCCCTCGTCTCCGGTGAGACCTCATCGCGGAGTCGAGCGATGCTGTCCTCATCCGTAAAACCTTCCTGGCGTTGATCTCCACCGTTCGATCCTGATCGCACGGTCCAAATCACTGGGTACATGTTCGCACCTGCGTGTCCTGTCCCTGGGCCCACCAGTCAATGCCTGCGCCCCCTAGCGCTGGGCCCGACTAGTCAACCCGCCTGTCCCTCTAGTCGCTGCCAACCGTCCCCGCCAGTCAGTCTCGCCAGCGCGACCGCGCCCGCGCGCGCGTCCGCGGATATGATCCTGGCCGTTGCTCGCTGATCCGATGGCCGAGATCACCCTGTACCCCTTCGCGTGTAACTTTAGCTAAAGAGACCCTCAGGTTTTAGAGAATTAACCCGACGTCCTGAGTTTTAGTGTGCAGACCCCTGGTTTCTTTTAAACAGCCCTCTGTGCTTTTAAATAATTACAGAATTAGACCTAATTTCATATTTTAAACTTCAAAACTTGTTTATTTCATATCTTTTTCATATGAACTCCAAATTTTGTGGTTCAAATTGCAAAATGTTCATAAGAATATTCTCTATCCAAATAAATTATGTTCATCTATAGTATTTACACTTTAATTTTATACCTAGACTATAAGTTAGTGTATATGTTGATTTATTCCCTTAATAAAATAAGTAAAAAGGAAAACCCTAGGGGTAAATGGATGTTTAATCTTGTGAGTTTAATAATGTGTAATATAAGAATTAATATCTGGTTTAACTTTTAGGTCTCTATAAAATGAATAGTATTAGATTATGTAATCATGGACAACACTTAAAGAGTAATTAACTCCTAAATAAGATTAGTTCATTTTATAATTTGATCTCCTTTTTCTTTAATTAGTACTATACCTTTTGAGATGTGTTCCAATGTTTGTACATGATTGGTGTGTTGTTAATTTGTCATTTACCAAATGTATTGAATGCATGATCATTTTATTTAGACAACGAGAAGCCTGTGGTTCCTGAGTGTGTTGTCGAAGATCTCTCCGAGCAACAACCTGGTGAAGGCAAGTGTCCTCAGACCTACCATGTCCTATTTACTCTATAATTCACTGTCCCACATTACATTATTGAAACTTAAGGATTGACTAGTCTGTATTTATCTTATCCTTATTTACCTTTTGGGTTATCATGGTTAGCTTATGCTATTACTTTAACATAATCAATGAACATGATGTGATTATTTATGATACAATGATGTTATCCCGATGATGATATTGTGATACTCTAGGGTACTCAGGTTGTTTCCTTAGCACCTCTTCGTAAGGACCTGTTTGGGGAGTGACAACCCGGGATAACAGTGCAACCATGAGGGTGGAATAGGACACCCTTACCTGATTAATTCGAGGAACCAGAGGAGTAGTTGGCTTCGCCGTCGGGCTATCAATGGGGTCTGGGCACAGTACTTGCTCCGCCGAGGCTGGTTGCAGAGGTTCTCGATTTGGTTTTGTTAGTCACCCTTCCTTTGGGGAGATGTACTGTGTTTATATCAAACTGGAGAAATCTAACGGGTGGCTATGACCTCTGGGAAATCTTTGTAAAGGCTACGTAATGAGACCCTGCTAGGTCACCTTGATAGTGATCAATGGGGAGGCTAAAACCCGGGCAGAAAGGGAATCACGACTTGTGGGTAAAGTGTACGACCTCTGTAGAGTGTTAGAAACTGGTATATCAGTCGTGCTCACGGTTAAGAGCGGCCTTGGGATCCTATTTGATTAGAAGAACTTTGGTTACTTTTATGATGATGGTTAACAATGATGGTTATAATTTTGATCTCTGGTATTTTCTCTTGGAGGAAGTGCTTCTAGGTAATAACTGGGTTTATTACTAAAATTTTGGCTCTACTTATAGTAATAAAAACTTGACCAACTAAAAGCAATTGTTCAACCTTAACTCCACATACAACTAGTCCACTTTAGCCAAACGGGACATTTGTTGAGTACGTTGATGTGTACTCACCCTTGCTTTACAAACCACTCCACCCCAGGTTGTCCCCACTATACTCAGTGCTCAGGAGGAGATGTTGACAACATGGAGGACTTTGAGGAGTTTTAGGACTACGATGAGTTCTAGTTTATCTTAGTGGCAAACACCCAGTCAGCTGCCTGTGTAGGCTTATCTACTACGTTTTGTATTTCCGCACTTTGATATTAATGTTGAAGGCTATGGTTATGTATTAGACTCTATGGATGTCTTGGACATCTTGATGTAATTAAAGTACCTTCCCGCTATTTACTTTGAGCATTGTGTGATGATGTCCAATTATGAATCGCTGTATACGTGAGTTCTGATCCTGGCACGTACATGGTTCGCATTCGGTTTGCCTTCCAAAACCGGGTGTGACATAAGTGGTATCAAAGCCTTGCTGACTATAGGACCGCTAACCTAGACTAGAATGGTCGCCATAAGGACTATAGACCCCTACTCTTACCTTGACCTTAGTGTCCTTTCAAAAGTTGGTCATCTTGACCAATTCTATGTTATCTACTTATCTCACAAAATTTTGTCTCACTTTTCTTTCTGTTTACTTTCTGGTCTTATAGTTCTACTCTCACTCTTGTGCTTACGATGTATTTGGTAGATGGCTCGTATTAGATGCACGTCACGTAAGTCTGTGATGCCCTTTTTGCCTTCTCACCCGGTGGAGCGTTCACTGTGTCTCTGTAACACCCCTAGTGTTACGTGAACTAAAACTCTGACATGTCATCATAAACATTTGCATTATCTTGTTTGTTACACCTAGAATGCATTTACTAGGTTAAAATTTTCGATTCAAAAGTGTGGTGTTGTGTATTAGAGTACAGGGCTCAGACTAAGAACTTTATTTAAGACATGGGAAGAGAAGTCGTCTCTTGAGCAAGTAATAAGTTGGCTTGGAATTTAAGGTATTAAATGTAAGACTTAGAACCTAGAGCAAGTTTGTTTTCAAAGGGAGATCAAGTGGAAGGAACACTTGAGCTCAAGGATCAACTTAGAAACCTTAATGTAAGGGTTGAAAGTTTGTTTGCAATTATGTGTAAGCAAACAACTCCTAAACCAAGGATACTTTGGATCTGAGTTCTATAAGATAAAGTTGAATTTGAGATTAAGAAGCAACTTTGCTTTAGGAGGATGGATAAGTTTGCTTTGATATGTGGATTAGAAGTGGTGAACTACTTAGGGTGGTTGAGTATCTCTAACCCCTAAACTGGAGCCCAAAAGTGGATTTGGAGATCTAGCCACATTTTGCAAGAGGTAAAAATACCAAGTTGGTAGGATTTCCAAAGTTGCACAATTTTGTTATTTGGAGATTTCCATGTTGTGTGGAGAAATTTGGAGAAATTCACAAAGGTTCAGTTTTGGAGTTCCTGAAAATAGCAGCAACTAGGCAATTTTAGTCCTTTGTAACTTTTGATCTAGAACCATTTTGAAGATGCTCGTTATAACAAAGTCATAGAGCTACATGAGGAGTATAAGTTTGGTTAAGTCATCTAGCTCTAAAACTATTTGAAACTTAGAGAAAAACTGGTCCAAAGTAGAGCTAACAGAGTTTCTAGATTTCAGACTTGATAGAATTCAGAGTCTGAATTTCAGCAATTGGAGCAAACTTTGGGCTATTGTAGTTTGGAATCCAAGAGGTTTTGGTTAATGATCACTATAGCAACCTTGTGGAATAAGTATATGAGAGAAACTTTTATTAAGTGTGACAGCTCTGGAACTATATACAACTAGGAGAAAAGGTGATCCAAAGTAGAGTTGTCAGACTTTTTGAGTTCTTAGATTTGGGACAGTGAACTGAAACTGAGATTTCAGTATATGTAGCTGTTTTTGGAGCTCAATTGTGCCTAATCCATGAGGTTTTGGAATTAAAGACCATGTGATGGTCAATAAGTCTCCTTAAGTGACTTTGGTTTGATCCTACACAAAAAGTGTAGAAAAAGTTGACTGAAAATGAGCTGTTGAGTTGCTGGTGACTGAAATCAGTTCAGTTAACAAAAAACTGAAATTCAGTAAATGGTGCCAAATTTGGAGATCATTTGTGATCAATCCAAGTGGTTTTAGACTAAAGTTTCCATAACAACATTGGAGCACATAATGCAGAGAACAAGTTTCATTAAAAGGGTTAGACTTGGTTCCACATAAACCTAGGAGAAAAAGATGTTCCAAGTTGTGCTGTCAGGATGGAGAGATGTTGATTTAGTTGACTGTTGCTAGCAGTTTTAGTGAGTTTTATCCACCTTTGGAGCTCTATGATAATTAATCTATGGAGATTTTGGTTAAGAGTTCTGTAGTAAAGTCAAAGTCCATATAAAGGGGAACAATTTTTATGCAAAGGGTTGACTTGTTACTGTGTATAATTTGGAGAAAAAGGAGTGACAAAACCCTCTGTCAGACTCAGTGTGATGCTGTTTCAGATTTCTGAAACTGAATTTTCAGTGACATTGGCTGTACTTTGGGGCACTGTAACTTTTGATCCTTTCATTTTTGGTCTTGGACTGCTGCAACAAACTAATAGAGCTATAGTTGGAGAATGCTTTTGGTTGAAAGGGGTGGGTTTGTTGCCATGGTGATTCGTGCAATAACAAGGCTTGAATAGGGAGGTGCAGATGGTGCAGTAGGGCTATTTCATTCACGTTCAGAGTTTGGTTTCGAAACTGAACAAGATCATCCCCTGCTGCTCGCCCTTGTTTGTGTTTATAGGTTGAGATGTGTATGGAATGGATGCCTGATATCTAGAAGCCTCACTCCCAACTGAAAGTATCTAGTTTTGGATTAATTTGTGCCTGCTCACAGGTGCACAATTATCTATTGCCCTGGACAAAGAAAAATAAAACAGGGTCTAGTAACCTTATCCCAGCAGAAATATCAAGTATTGGACCACTTTGTGCTTAGCCACAAGTGATGTTCCCAACTGCGTTTCTTTTGTTTGCAGTAGGAGACAAAATGGATATTTTGGCTTTGGGGATGGGACCAAATTCAGTGTCTCTGACTGGTGCTGTGAACCAGACCAGGTGTAGTGACTATAGTATGGATCAGTTGTGAGTACAACAATTATCTTCTCTCCCTGCTGTCCTCCACTTATGTGCACAAACTGGGATAGACTTGGGGTGGACAATATGGAGCTCGAGATTCAGTCACCCCCTCTACAGAAAATTCACCCCCTCTACAGAAAAATATCAGTTTGCACCATTGAGCCTATCCACAAGGGAAGTCCCTTTCTGTTTATTACTGTCTTCAGAACTGGACATAATTAGATAATTGTGTTGTACCTGTGGTATTGGACCAGGTTCGGTGTCTCAACTGTGCAGATGAACCAATGTGGAATTGATACTTGGGAGCCACGTTTGTAAGCCCCTATTGTGCTGGCGCACTGGGAAACACTCCCCACAGCATGGTTGCCATGTGCAGGGACACCTGCCCCTATATTCAGTGCCTTGGGGCTGAATTTTGTGAAGTTCTCCCCTACCCTCAACCTCTAGCCAAAGTAGCTGCTTGTGCGTTGTAGTTCCTGTCTCCACGACAGTTTTAGCTCCCCTCCTCAGCCACTAGATCGATCTGCCCTTGTTCATCACAACCAACTCCTGTGTCTGGTGACCACAACAGCAATCCTTCAACCTCATCATGGCCAGGGTTCGTGGAGATTGTCTCGGCCGTGTTGTGCCCATTCCTTGTTCCTCACAGGTCAGTGAACCTCACACCATTTACTGCTTGAACTCTACCACTATTGGTTGCCTGGAACTAGGTGTGAAATTTGCTCAAACATAGGTTATCAGGTTTCTGGATCCCAGACTTAGTGCATAAGGCTGAAACTAGGTTTTAGTGTGTTGAGCTCCACTTTGGTGCCTCATAAAAATTGTTCTGAATGTTTTCAACCTAGGGGTGCTATACTAAAGTAGTAGAGCTATATCTAAGGAATAACTTTGATAATGTGAGCTTGGTCTGTTGCTGTGTAAAAGTTGGAGAAAAGGTTGGCTAAAGTTGGACTGTCAGGCTGGACACAACTGAATTTTTTTTATTCAGTTCTGTGAACTGAATTGCAGCAGTATGCCTAGTTTGGAATTCATTTGTGACTGATTCATGGAGTTTTGGATTAAGGGTTCCATAGCAAAGTTGTAGACCATAGTAAAGTGAACAAGTTTACTAAAGTGAGATGGACCTGGTTCCACATAAATTTGGGAGTAAAAGTGGCCAAAAGTTTGACTGTCATGTGGTTGGTGACTTAGTCTATTCAGAACTGAAAGTCTGAAATCAGTAATTTTAGTGCAGTTTTGGAGCTGTGTAGTGCCTGTTCTAGGTGGTTTTGAACCAAAGTTTCTGCAGCAAGTTTGAAGAACATGTGTTAGAGAACAACATCCTTTAAGTGAGTTGGGTTTGACCCCACACACAAAGTGGTGTAAAGACTGCCCAAAGATGGACTTCAGTTGTAGAGACTGAATTTCATTCAGCTGCCTGAAAACTGAATTTGCAATGTGTATTTTCAGTCTTGGAGTGTTATACCAAAGTGGAAGAGCAATACTTAGGGAATAGATTTGGTTAAGTAGGTGGGGTCTGTTGTCATGTGAGTTTATGAGATAAAAGGCATTGAACAGAGGGGAGAGGAATGGAGCAATGGAAGATGAATTCAGAGAACTGAAAGCAGGTTCAGTGAATTGTGGTTGATTCTTGGACACTATAACTTGTAGTACATGCAGTTTGGATCCTTGCTTAAGGCATAAATGAAGCACTTGGTTGGTTATGGAGGCAAGGTTTCCTAGTTTGGTTCGTGAATTGTGTTGTGATATTAGAGTATTTAGCTCTCTTAAGGTTTTGTTAGTTTTTATGTGCACCTTTAGAGAGGTGTAAGTGTTGTGATGTTTTTTTAGTATTTTCTTTTCAAGTTGCATAAGCATAAGCATTCATGTTCATATCTTTACATGTAGAATTCCCATAAGAAGAAGATGAAATTCAAAAAGGGGTTTCTTAAGAGGAGTCTGCTTCAGTGCCTGCTCATCAAGTGATGGGAGCCATCTAACTAATCATCGTGTTAGAAGTATCTAGAACCTCTTCTCTGCAACAAACCCCGGTGCATTTGCCCCTTCCTTGTGTTTTAAATGCTTTATCACCTAAAATGATGCATTAGGTGATAGGAGTTGTGTGATGAACAATTGATGCATTACCATTCCTTGGAAGTTGATACTTTACCTTGATCCCTGATTTATAAAAAGAACTGATAATGCTTAACCCTGCTTAGAAACAGAAAAATCATTTGTTTTCAAAAAGAATGATTGTGGAACATTGGTTATGGGCTTTTTGATTCAAAAATCAAAGCAATCTAAGGTGATGATTCCTCTACGGCCGGAGTGGACTCGTCACTCGAAAAGAGTACCCCTGTCGGGTACCAAAAATGGGGAAATGGTTAATAAATCTAGATCAGGCACTGAGCAGACAGAGTCGCCCGTCTGTGTCGATTAAGGACCGTACCGTTGACTGGCCTATTGTGGTTGAGACTTTGCAACTAGCCACATACCCTGGTATGGGACAGGGTAAGCTTGAACCCGGCTATTCCATACGTGAAGAGACAATCGCGCACTGGGAGTGGAGAGATGGCGGGAGTAGCATGTACCCTCCTGGCATAGTAGCACGCTTGGTAGGGTAATGTGCTCTCGGGTGGCGCGGACCTGTTCATGTAGTGGAGGACTCCGTGGGAACGATTGACATATGCAAGGGTTAAGTGCTACATATGTCGTGTGGTTAGAGATCCCCAGCTGGGTATAATCGGTTCGAATCGTCGTTGCTCCTCGATTATGGAGACTCATCCCGGTGACCATCATCGTAGTTAGCAAGTGAAATATGAGAATGAATAAAATGCAGCTAGTATAGGCCAAGTGCTTGAACTAGACTAGGTAAATATAGATTCAGGTAATAACCTAACTAGTGAAATAAAACTTGGCTTAAGGATCAACTGGTAGCAAGCTTTTCTGCAAAAGGAGTCTTTGATCATTGATAAACCTTACCTTGATTCCCAATCAACTAGCATACCCTTGAGAGTCTTTTCTTTAGTCGGGTAAGTCTTGCTGAGTAATTGCGTACTCAGGGTTTTATCCCCTGTTGTTTTTGCAGGAGAAGTTTTATTCCCTTATCTTTTGGTTAGTTACTTCATGTGGAGGCCTTGAAGCTTAGAATGTTTATGTGTATCTCTTATGGAAAGGCTTCACCCTTCCAATTATTGTAATAAGTTATGCACTTTGGGTACTATCAGGACTTGTAATAAATACATCTCTTTCTACCTTGTAAAACTTGAGTTCTGGAATGTAAAGTGTACTTTATAAAAGTCTTCCGCTCTATCTCCAATGTGTGTGTATCAAATGTGATTACTGTAATATACCTGTTATGTGGGAGATCCTTGGGATGATGAGTTCCAGTTGGTGAACTCGATAGCCTTGTTAAGTTACCTGGTACACGTGCACAGCCACCCGAGGCCATTAAGGCAAGGATTGGTGCACGTGGGCCCGATAACTTGGGAGGGCTGTCACAGTCTCATGGTGCCAGGTCAGTCTAGTCACCTGGAGAGACTGCATCGTCGCCTGCACGAGGACCAGGAGCGCCGACACCAGGAGCACCGACACCAGGAGCAGGAGCAGCAGAACTCTTCCCCCACGCCTCAGCAGGAGGTGGAGTCTGGGAGGCCGCCTTACCCTGCATCTCAGCTAGAGATGCCCCCTGCACCACCATAGGGCATCCCGGCTGCTGGAGGAGACCCTAACAGAGACGGAGACGACGACGACGCCGGAGGCTGTTCAAGCCATGGCACGAAGCTCTCGGAGGAGCTGGAGCTGGAGGGGTGGATCGGTAGACCCATCACTCGCGATGCCGCTCACGGGTGTCACTTCCACGACGCTCTCGACACCTTGCTACATCGGGCTTTCGACCGACATACTTGGTCCATCGAGTACCATTGTGTAGTCTACCAGCATCGTCGTGGGTTATACCTGGACCAGTGGGAGGCTACTTGCTTGGTGCGCCTTCGGGATGATGATCTCCGCGGTGTAGAGGCCTTCTCAGAGCACTATTCTATCACTGAGAGGCATGCTGCTGAGGCGGCCATGCAAGATGCAGCACGACATGCAGTTTCTTAGTATTGCTTGTTGTTCAGCAGGGTAGCTGATGCCCTTGAACTGAAATACTACCCTCGCCGTTCGACCGGCAGCACTGGGGGTGTGATTGTCTCACCCATTGGTGAGGGCAATCCCAGGCTAAACAGCATGGTCAACCTGGTCATCGTGCTCAACACCGAGCTGGACCACGCCCTTGACGAGTTTGGCAAGGTTCGGGCGGAGGTTGCGGAATTGCGTGCTGAGTGCGTGGCACGCCACTATCTGGATGGTGGTTCTCCCACCCCTATCGGGATTCAGCACCCTTACCGTTCACCGCCCCGTGGTCGCTTCGAGTATGGTACCCCAGACTGCAGGACCCAGATAGATTTGGATCCATAGATCGACAGAGTTGGAGTCTGTAATAATGCTTAATTCAGTGTCTTAGTCTAGTCAGTCTTAGTTAGAGTTAGTTTGCTTATCATAAGTTGGATGCCTGTGGTGATGAACATGTAATGAAGTTGGATCTTTGTAATGATTTTCATCAAGGTGTGGGTATCCCTTGCAACTTGAAGTAGTTATTAATAAGGTCAGTTATTTAGTTGGGTAATCCATTTATTTCCACTTTCCTCTTTATCTGAGAAGCTGTCAGTGAAGCTGATCAATTGTTCAGTAGTATAAAGATTTCCGTATATCTTTTCTTGTGCTGAAAGACTGTAGAGTCAGATCTGATGTGTGTGTGCTTTCTACAGATGTCTGAGAACAGGCGCAGAGGTACAAGGTGTGCTCAGCCGGAACAGCAGGCACCCCAGGAGGAGGCATCTTAGCAGCAACGGTTGCCACCGCCACCCCCGATGACCATTGAGCATATGTTCCTGATGCAGACGCAAGTAGTCTAAGCGATTGGTCAGACCCTAGCAGCAATGCAGCAGGTGCAGCAGCAGCCACCCCCACCTCAGCCTCAAGTGCAAGTTCAGATGCCTCAGGTGCCTAGAGACAAGCAGGCAGAATTCACGTGGGGCCATCCCCTTGTCTTTGCCCATTCTGCTGATCCCATGGACACCGAAGATTGGCTGCGTACCGTGGAACGTGAGTTGCACACTGCTTAGTGCAACGGTCAGGAGAAGGTGTTGTATGGTCCCCGACATCTAAGGGGAGCAACACAGTCTTGGTGGGAGTCTTACCTCACCACCCATGCGAACCCTGAAGCCATCACCTAGGAGGAGTTCAGGGTTAACTTCTGTTGCTACCATGTGCTAGAAGGACTGATGATAGTAAGGAAGGAGGAGTTTCTGGCATTGAAGCAAGTTCCCCTGTCCGTCAGTGAGTATTGGGACAAGTTTCTGCAGCTGTCACGTTACGCCCCAGAAGATGTCAACACAGATGCTAAGAGGCAGTATTGTTTCCTGAGAGGATTGGTAGATCCCCTCCACTACCAGCTGATGAACCACACTTTCCCTACCTTCTAGCATTTGATCGACAGGGCAATCATGACTGAAAGGAAGTGTCGGGAGATGGAGGTCAGGAAGCGCAAGATTGGTGGATCTTAGGTCGGGAGTAGCAGTTGTCCCCACTACTCAAGCAACCCACCTCAGCAATTCAAGGAAGGTCACCAGCACCAGCATCAACATTAGAACCAGCAGCAGCAGTACCAGAGGCAGTTTCCTCAGCAGCAGCCGCAACAATACCGTCAGAACACCCAGACGGGAGGAAATCTATACCAGCGTCAGAGCAACCAGGCACCCCACCTTCCTGCCCCAGCAACCAACCAGAATAGCCAAGCAGCTCTAGCACAACTCGGAGGCCATGCGTGCTTCTACTGTGGAGAACAAAACCATTGGGCGAAGAACTGTCCAAAGAAAGCATCTCAGCAGTCGCTAGCAGTCAATACACCAGCAAGACAAGGAGCGCCACAACAAGCTCCCAGAGGTCGTGGTCAGGCCTACAACTGTGGAAAGGTGAACCACCTGGAGGCCGAAGCAATCCAGGATGCTCAGGACATGGTAGTAGGTATGTTTCCAATCGAATCCTATCCAGCAAAAGTATTATTTGATACTAGAGCCACGCATTCTTTTATTTCTACATCTTGGGTAGAAGCACATAACATTCCCATAGAACCAATGATCCCACCTTTAAGAGTTAATTCATTTGGGGGAAAAGTTCAGTCCGATAGATTTTGTCCGAATCTAAGGATTGAAATAAGGGGGATAGACTTCACTGCTAGCCTAGTAGTAATGGGAACTCAAGGGTTAGATGTCATCCTAGGGATGAATTGGCAACATAGGAACCAAGCCACTGTCATTTGTGACAAGAGAACAGTTAAGTTGGTGTACCCATCCAGAAAGGAAGTAGTAACTCAGCTGTACTTGCCTAGACTAGAAGAAGGAACATGTCGCCATTTATCAGTAGATGACAAAGAGTCCAATCCTATTGAGGCAATTAGGATTGTGTCAGAGTTCCCCGACATGTTCCCTGAAGAGTTACCAGGTATGCCACCTGAAAGGAAAGTTGAATTTGCCATAGAGCTTATCCCAGGCACCACCCCTATTTCTAAGAGATCCTATCAAGTGTCCGGACCAGAGTTAGTGGAACTCAAGAAGCAAATTGATGAGTTGTTGGAGAAAGGTTACATCAGACCAAGTACCTCACCTTGGGCAGCCCTAGTGCTATTTGTGGAGAAGAAGGATGGCATGAAGAGGATGTGCATCGATTACAGATCTTTGAATGAAGTCACTGTCAAGAACAAGTACCCCCTGCCTCGAATCGAGGACCTATTTGATCAGTTGAGAGGAGCCAGTGTGTTCTCAAAGATAGATCTGAGGTCAGGTTACCATCAGCTCAGAATCCGACCTTCAGATATACCGAAGACCGCATTCATCACCAAGTATGGGCTATATGAGTTCATGGTTATATCATTTAGTTTGATGAATGCGCCAGCTTACTTCATGTATCTGATGAACAGTGTGTTCATGGACTACCTCGACAAGTTTGTAGTGGTGTTCATTGATGATATTCTTGTATATTCCCAGAATGAGCAAGAGCATGAGGAACATTTGAGGAAGGTACTTCAGAGGCTATAAGATTGTCAGTTGTACACCAAAATTAGCAAGTGCGAGTTCTGGATCAGCGAAGTTATGTCCTTGGGTCATATTATAAACCGTGATGGACTAGCTGTGGATCCAAAGAAGGTGGCAGCGATTCTAGACTGGAAAGCACCAAAAGATGTCTGCAGAATCAAGAGTTTCATTGGAATGGTCGATTACTATCGGCGTTTCATTGAAGGTTTCTCCAAGATTGTCAGGCCAATGACAACCTTGCTAGAAAAGAATGTTGAGTTCAAGTGGACCCAAGCGTGCCAAGAATCATTTGAGATGTTGAAGCAGAGGTTGACAACAACACCGGTATTGGTTCTGCCAGATGTTCACAAGCCGTTCTCAGTATATTGTGATGCATCGTACACCAGACTGGGATGTGTGTTAATGCAGGATGGGAGAGTAGTTGCATACTCGTCCTGACAGTTGAAATTTCATGAGAAGAATTATCCCACTCATGATCTGGAGTTAGCAGCAGTGGTTCATGCACTGAAGACTCAGAGACACTATCTTTATGGGCAGAAGTGTGATATCTACACAGATCACAAGAGCCTCAAGTACATATTCACTCAGTCAGAGTTAAACATGAGGAAGCGAAGATGGCTAGAATTGATCAAAGACTATGAGCTGGAGATCCATTATCACCCAGGCAAAGCAAATGTGGTTGCAGATGCTATGAGTAGAAAGAGTCAAGTTAATATGTTGGCCGCTCACTCGATGCTGTTCGAGCTAGCAAAGGAATTCGATAGGCTAAGTCTCAAATTTCTGAACAACACTCAAGGAGTAACAGTCGAGCTAGAACCTACCCTAGAGCAAGATATCAGGAAGGGCCAAAGGGAAGATGAGAAGGTCAATGAGATCCGGCAACTAATCATAGATGGGAAAGGTACATATTTCCGTGAAGATGTAGAAGGAGTGATATGGTTCAAGGATAGGCTGTGCGTTCCCGACATCAAATCGATCCGGGAACTCATTCTCAAGGAAGCTCATGAGACAACATATTATATACACCCTGGTAGCGAGAAAATGTACCGAGACCTAAAGAAGAGATTTTGGTGGTTCGGTATGAAAAGAGAGATAACAGAGTATGTGGTCAGATGCGACAGTTGTCAGAAGATCAAGGCAGAACATTAGAGGCCTACAGGTTTGTTGCAGTCGTTGCATATTCCCCAGTGGAAATGGGATGAGATTGGGATGGACTTTATAGTTGGCATACCCCACACTCGAGCTGGTTATGACTCCATCTGGGTAGTAGTGGACCGTTTAACAAAGGCGGCCCATTTCATACCAGTCAAGACCACCTATAACAGTGCGGTGTTGGCAGAATTATACATGTCTCGGATTGTGTGCTTGCATGGCATTCCAAAGAAGGTAGTATTAGACAGAGGCACCTAGTTTACCTCTCATTTCTGGCAGTAGCTACATGAAGCTCTGGGCACACACTTGAAGTTCAGTTCAGCTTATCACCCGCAGACAGATGGTCAGACTGAGAGAACCAACCAGATTCTTGAAGACATGTTAAGAGCTTGTGCTTTGCAAGACTAGTTAGGTTGGGACAAGAGGCTACCGTATGCAAAATTCTCCTACAACAACAGGTATCAGGCCAGCCTGAAGATGTCACCATTCCAAGCACTGTATGGGAGGAATTGCAGAACTCCGTTGCATTGGGATCAACCCGATGAAAAGATAGGTGTTCGGTCCAGATGTGTTTCACGTGTCTCAGTTAAAGAAATGCTTGTGAGTACCAGAAGAGCAGTTGCCAACGGAAGACCTTGAAGTTCAAGAAGATCTGACATACATTGAGAAGCCAACTCAAATTCTGGAGACAGCAGATCGGGTCACTCGGAGGAGCACTATCCGGATGTGCAAAGTCAAGTGGGGCCATCACTCAGAAGAAGAAGCAACCTGGGAAAGAGAATACGATCTGAGAGCCAAGTACCCTGAACTCTTTGCTAGCCAGCCCTAAATCTCGAGAGCAAGATTCTTTTAAGGGGATAGGTCTGTAACACCCTAAATTTGGGGGTATAAAATTTCTTTCTAATTATCAACCAAATTCAGGTGTTACTCTTCTCTCTCTCTAGTTTCTCCCTCTTTTTCTTTTGTTAGACTTAGCTTAATTAGTGGAGGATTATTTATTTTATTTTGTCAAAACCATATGAGTCATGAAGTGTTGCATCATGTTGAGCCTCAAATATTCTTTGAATTGTTGCACATGTTTGATTTAGTTTGAATTTGAAACTTAGTTTGAAATTGAATTGAAAACCCTTGAGAAAATAAATAGAAAAGGCATTAGAAATTCCCTAAAAACAGAAAAACTCAATTCGGCCCAGATAGCCCAGGCCGGCCCAACCCCCCGCCAGCGCGCCCGGACCCGAGCGCCCGCCCCAGCCTGTTTCGCCCGCACGCTCCCTCCCCTCTCTCCCTCCCACTGCCCGGTGGGCCAGTCCTATCGGCGCCGATTCTCTCGCGCTCGCGTCCCTTTTAATTTATCCCACTGCGCGGTTGGCCCTATCCATCAGTGTTGACCGCCCGTTCGCGGATTTCCCTCTTGCTGCCCCGTGGATCCCATCCGTCAGCCCCCTCAGCCGTCCCTAACCTCTCGCCCACGCACCCCACCATGGATGCGCCCACGACCGCACGTTCTCTGGCCACGTTCTCACGCCCGCTCCCCTTTAGAAGCCCGCACACCGCTCGCCCACTTTCGCCCCGTTCATTTGCGCCTCTAGCCGAGCTCTCTTGCCCCCTCTCTCGCCTTGCGCATGCAACCAAGCCGTCTGTCGCCGCTCACCGAAGTTCATCGCCCGTTCTGCAACCGACGTTGAGCCCTTGTCGCACCCTTTCCTCAGTAAGCTCCGTCGCACCACCAGTAGCTCGGGACACCCCTCGATTCGCCCCTAACCCCTCTGGTTTGTCCGGTCCATGTTCATCGGAGTCTTCCCCGTGCAGTCGGAGAACGCCGCCGTCGACCTAAGGCTCCACCGCATCCCCGCAGTTCCCCAAGCGCTCCGAAGCTCACCCTCGAGGTGAGCAACCTACCCATACCTTTATTACGCCAAGTACCGCCCTAGTGCCCGCGAAATTCTTCGCCGGAGTTGATTCGCACCGTCGTAGGCCGCCTCGCCGTGTTCTGCGCCCTCTGCTGCCCCCATGCTAGTTTTGCGTCCACGGTTGGGTTTGCTAGATCGCCCTGAGCATGCTCGAGCTATTCCCCAAACCCCTAGAGCCCTATCGTGGCCATCCCCCTCGTCTCCGGCGAGACCTCGCCGTGGAGTCGAGCGGTGCCGCCCTCATCCGTAAAATCTTCTCGATGTTGATCTCCACCGTCCGATTCTGATCGTGCGGTCCATATCACCAGGTACCGGTTCGCCCCTGTGCGTCCTGTCCCCGGGCCCGCTAGTCATTGCCTGCGCCCCTGGCGCTGGGCCCGACTAGTCAACCCGTCTTTCCCTCTAGTCGCTGACAACCGTCCCCGCTTGTCAATCGTGCCCGCGCCCGCGGATCTGATCGTGGCCGTTGCTCGCTGATCTGATGGCCGAGATCACCCCGTACCCCTTCGTGTGTAACTTTTGCTAAAGAGACCCTCGGGTTTTAGAGAATTAACCCGTCGTTTGAGTTTTAGTGCGCAGACCCCTGGTTTCTTTTAAACAGACTCCTTTACTTTTAAATAATTACAGAATTAGACCTAATTTCATATTGTAAACTTGAAAACTTGTTTATTTCATATCTTTTTCATATGAACTCCAAATTTAGTGGTTCAAATTGCAAAATGTTCATAAGAATATTCTCTGTCCAAATAAATTATGTTCATCTATAGTATGTACACTTTAATTTTATACCTAGACTATAAGTTAGTGTATATGTTGATTTATTCCCTTAATAAAATAAATAAAAAGGAAAACCCTAGGGGTAAATGGATGTTTAATCTTGTGAGTTTAATAATGTGTAATATAAGAATTAATCTCTGGTTTAAGTTTTAGGTCTCAATAAAATGAATAGTATTAGATTATGTAATCATGGACAACACTTACAGAGTAATCAACTCCTAAATAAGATTAGTTCATTTTATAATTTGATCTCCTTTTTCTTTAATTAGTACTATATCTTTTGAGATGTGTTCCAATGTTTGTATGTAACACCCCTGGTGTTATTGGCACTAAAACTTGAGCATAACTTCATGTGCATTGACATGTCATGTTGTTTGTTACACCTAGAATGCATTGACTAGGTAAAATTTCAAAACAAGTTGTGATGATGTGACTTGAAGAGTGTTTAACCTTGGGGTAGGGTACTTGACCCTGGAATTAGGGCCTATGGATTAAAGTGAAGCCAAAATGAGTAAATCTCATAAGCCATGAGAAATGTTCACAAGGTATCACATTTGATGTGCTTTAGTGGCACAAAAACCCTAAAGTACTCAAAACCCTAAAAGAAACCCTAGAAAACCCTAATTGGAACCCTAGGGGGGTAAATATAAATTTTATGCACTTTTGGACCAAAGTGAAAATATCAAAGTGATAGAACACCACAAAGCAAGTAACTTTCACATTGGAGAATTTTCAAGTTGAATAATGGAATTTGGACTTATTTGCAAAAGTACCCCATGAACACTAGGTGGTTAAGTCTGAAATTCAATGTATTAAAGTCAACTTTGGAGCTCTATATCTCTAAATTCATAAGGATTTAGCCCTAGGTCGATATAGCAAACTTGTAGAGCTATGTTAGGAGTACAACTTTGATTAAGTGATTAAGCATTGGTGCTGTACAAAAATAGGAGATAATTGGACTTGAAGTTGGGCTGTCAGTCAGCCCTTGGACTGAATTGTAATCACTAGTGAAGTCAGAGGAACTTTGAGGTTGAATTCGAGTAGGATCCATTGACTGTTTGGGTATGGTTACTATAACAAAGTTAAAGCTAGATTAAAGGACAATAATTTTGATACAGGAGGATTACTAGGCTATCACATAAAAATTGGAGAAAACTGTTCTTCAACTTGGGCTGTCAGAACGACTGAAGAAGATGGCCATGGCACAGTGCACGAAAAGATCTTCAGATTCATCCCACCTCGCCGCTGGTGGCCCGCGTGCCGTGATCCGCATCGGTGCTACGATTCGTGCTCTCTGGTGAGGGGATAGTCGTGGAGGGGTAAAAGATCTGAAAGGGGGATGGATCAAGCCGCCCAGTCGCCGTACCCACTTGGTCTGCGGCCGGCCGAGATGATCCTCGCTAGCGTTGGCCACCTATCGTTCGTGCGCCACGTGCCTAGTAGCTTTAACATGTCGTAGTGAACCATAGCAGTAAGTCCGTCCATCGCCGGTGGCTTTGCCACGGTGAAAGCCACGATAACCTGCGCCGGTGACTCACCCCCTCTCTCCGGCCACCAGCCTTCTCCTTCAAAATTCAGAGCCACCGCTCTCGGACACTATAAATTGAGTGTGCCGCTAGCTCCGTTAGGTTGTCACGAAGCCAGAGCTCCCACCCTTGCCTCCGATCATCCACCGTAGCGCCCTAATTTGGAATCCCCCCAAATCCACTCTCCGCGCCGCCGTGAACACCTCCTCCATCGACCCGCTATCCTGACCTTCTACCCGCCTTCCTAGCAACTGTTCTTGGGTCCTGGTACGTTGCAGAAGCTCACCATGCTCCCAATTTGTGTGTTGCTGTACTGTGTCACCGGGAACACGTCGGGGTTGTCTCATGTTCCGCGGTGTGCGTAGACCGAGCTCTAGAATGGCGTTCCAACCAAATTGGGGATTCCCAGTGGAGCGCCAAGGGTAGAATTAAGCGTAGACCAAAGTCGAGTGCGGATTGTTGGGTATTGTGGCTAGTGTAAGCTCACTGGAGCAGCTGCTCCGCCGTCCGTAATCGAGGACCTGATCTTGCGAAGAAAAGAAAAGGGAGGGGCCTCGGTGGAAACGTTAGAGACACAAATGAATAGTGCTAAGGGTTCTTTACCGGTTATTCAAATCCTCGAGGGTCTCTGCGCAAATTGTCCAACGCGGGAGCATTTCCCAGTTCATGGGCCGGCTCGGGCTGGTTTGAGCCCGTTACTATGCATTCCTTTTCTTTTTCTTTTTCTGCCAGGCTTAAGAAATTTATAGAAAATTCTAGAAAAATGATAAAAATATGAGACCAATTTTATTAGACTTCTAAATTCCTCTAGTATGTAATAAAAATAGTTCCAAGATTTTTAGTCCCAACCATGAATTATTCAACATATAAGAAGGCCTAAACCTAGTCTTTTGGAATTTTAGAAATTATTTGATAACTCCAAAAATCATAAAACTTTTTAGGTAAGCTTAATATGATAATTAGAGTCCTTGGGTGAAGTTTGACATGTTTTGGACATTGTTTGATCCCAAAACCCCAAAACCCTAGTTTCTTAGAATAAAACTGCCTAACCCTACTAGGGTGTTAACCCAAAAGACCCTAGTAACTTAGGTGTGTCGTGAAGGAAAGTTGTATTCAAGATACAACTTGATGTATCACTAATATAACTGCATATTCATAGCATCACATGAGCATTCATGTTTATATATGGTTATGTATAGAAAATGAAGAAGAAGTAAGTGTCGAAGAAGGAGAGACTACACCACCAACTCAGACTCCACCTGTCGGGAATAGTTTTTATTTCGATATCTGTGGAACAGATCCCGAATCCCCTACAACACAAGGCAAGCCTCGGTGCATTTACCTTTTCCTTGTGATTTTAAACTCTTTATCACTTGAATGATGCATTAGGTGATAGAAGTTGGGTGATGAACCAATTGTTGCATTTCCTTCCTTGGAACTGTTTACCCTTCCTTGATTACCTGTTTTATTAAAAGGTTTTCTAATGCTTAGTCTTGTTTTAGAAAACAAATGTTTTGTTTTTAACAAAAGATGATGCTTCAGATGGAATGGGATGTTTTCAAAAATAAAACTTGATTGTGGATCCATCATGGTCGTGATGGGTTCAACATCAGACAAGATGTACCTCTGTCAGGTACCAAATTTTGGGTTTGAAAATGATAAAGATGAGACCGGGCGGGTGACTTGCACGAGAAGGAAGTCTAAGTGTAGTGTCTCCGCCTGAGTCGATTAAGGACCGTATCGATGTAGGCTTGATGATTGAGGACCTTTTAACTAGCCACATGCCTCGTCATGGGTAAGCTTTGCCTCGGGCAGACCAATACTAGAAAGGCCAACACGCAATGGGAGTGGAGAGATGGCGAGAGTAGCGTGTGCCCTCCGTGGCAAGAGGCTGGACGGTGGTGTATCTGTGCTCTCGGTTGGCGTGAACCCGGTCTAGTCTTGAGAAACCCGGTGGCGAGTTGACATATGCAAGGGTTAAGTGCTACATATGTCGTGTGGTTGGAGATCCCCAGTTGGGTATTAATCGATTCGGATATGAAGACTTGGTCACTGCCCTACACGTAGTAATCCAGTAAAGAAAAAGGGTGATAAAAGATGGCTAGCACAGGCCAAGTGCTTGAACTAGGGTAGAAAGAACTCTAGCTGCAGATAATGACTTAACTTGATAATAAAACTGGATTTTTAAGGATCCATTGATAGTAACCATTTCTGCAAACAGAGTCTTTGATTCTTGAATAGCCTTACCTTGACCCCCTCAAGCCAGCATATCCTTGAGAGTCTTTTTCTTTTGTCGGGTAAGACTTGCGAAAGTACACTCCATACTCAGGGTTTTCGAACCCATGTTGTTGTAGGTGAGGAAACATCAGACTTTTGATGTTTTTGTTCAAAGGTGGTACCCAAGGAAGAGCCCCATCAGTGAAGTGGTCGAGCGAGGATGTTGGCCTCCCACTTTAAAACAATAAACTTGTGTGCGGGAGAGTGTTTTGCCTCCCTGGTCTGTAATAATAATACTTTATGCACTCGTAATACCCTGGTATTGTAAATACTCTCTCTCTATATTTGATGAATGTAAATTAAATTATTGTAATTTGCTTCCGCTTATTCTTTCCTCCGATGTGATGTAATATCTGCGTGACGGGTGAAGAGCTCTTGGGCGAAATGATGAGGATACAGTTACCGAACTTGTCGAGTGATTATGTGCATCTACAGGGTTGTCCAAGGTCCATAGGAGAAGGACAACTGTAGGTGGGCCTAATACTTTGGAGGTTCCATCACATTGTACATGATTGGTGTGTTGTTCATTTGCCATTTACCAAATGTATTTAATGCATGATCGTTTTATTTAGACAACGAGCAGCCCGTGGTTACTGAGTGTGTTGCCGAAGATCTTCCTGAGCAACAACCTGGTGGAGGCAAGTGTCCTCAGACCTATCATGTCCTATTTACTCTATAATTCACTGTCATGCATTACATTATTGAAACTTAAGGATTGCCTAGTCTGTATTCATCTTATCCTTGTTTACCTTTTGGGTTATCATGGTTAGCTTATGCTATTACTTTAACTTATTCAATGAACATGATGTGATTATTTATGATACGAAGATGTTATCCCGATGATGATATTGTGATACTCCAGGGGACTCAGGCTGTTTCCTGAGTACCTCTCCGTAAGGACCTGTTTGGGGAGTGACAACCCGGGATAATAGTGCAACCATGAGGGTGGACTGGGACGCCCTTAGTTGATTAATTAGAGGAACCAGAGGAGTAGTTGGCTTCGCCGTAGGACCGTCAATGGGGTCCGGGCACAATACTTGCTCTGCCGAGGCTGGTTGCAGAGGTTCTCGATTTGGTTTTGTTAGTCACCCTTCCTTTGGGGAGATGTACTGTGTTTATCAAACTAAAGAAACCTAACGGGCGGCTATGACCTCTGGGAAATCTTTGTAAAGGCTACGTAGTGAGACCCTGCTAGGTCACCTCGGTAGTGATCAATGGGGAGGCTAGAACCCCAGGCAGAAAGGGAATCACGACTTGTGGGTAAAGTGTGCGACCTCTGCAGAGTGTTAGAAATTGGTATATCAGCCGTGCTCACAGTTAAGAGCGGCCTTGGGATCCTCTTTGATTAGAAGAACTTTGGTTACATTTATGATGATGGTTAACAATGATGGTTATAATTTTGATCTCTGGTATTTCCTCTCGGAGGAAGTGCTTCTGGGTAATAACTGGGTTTATTACTAAAATTTTGGCTCTACTTATAGTAATAAAAACTTGACCAACTAAAAGCAACTGCTCAACCTTAACGCCACATACAGATAGTCCACTTTAGCCAAACGGGACATTTACTAAGTATGTTGATGTGTACTCACCCTTGCTTTACAAACCACCCCACCCTAGGTTGTCCCCACTGTACTTAGTGCTCAGGAGCAGATGTTGGCAACATGGAGGACTTTGAGGAGTTTCAGGACTATGATGAGTTCTAGTTTATCTTATTGGCAAACCCACAGTCAGCTGCCTGTGTAGGCTTATCTACTACGTTTCGTATTTTCGCACTTTGATATTAATGTTGAAGACTATGGTTATGTATTAGACTCTGTGGATGTCTTGGACATCTTGATGTAATTAAAGTACCTTCCCGCTATTTACTTTGAGCATTGTGTGATGATGTCCAATTATGTATCGCTGTATATGTGAGTTCTGATCCTGGCACATACATGGTTCGCATTCGGTTTGCCTTCTGTAAGTGCAATCAACCCTAATTGAGGGTTTTGGTGATTAAATGACAAAACAAACAGAGATTCTAACAAGTTTGCTCCTAGCATGTACACAGTAATTCTACAGACAGGAGAAGCACAGATCTTACGAGCATAAAAATGTACAGCATAGTGGGTTTAAAATTCTACATCAAATGGTGTGCTCCAAGTGCTTGGAAACAACGGCAGTGTCCATTTTATAATTATTGAGTTGATAGGAATCGCCGTTCAATTAAGAGGAATTCGCAATGGTTAAGTAAGTTATGCAATGAGCTAAGTTCAAAAATCCTTCAAAATCATCTTTGAGAACACTTTTCCAGATCATGAATGCCTTTGAGAAAAACCATTTTTACTTCCCACAAGAGTTCCACCTTTGTTCTCTTCAAAATATTCAAAAGTTGCTTTTCAGCCCTTGAAACCGGTTCAACCGGTTTCGGGACTGTTCCTCTGCCATCCCTGCTCTGACCTGTCTGATAGTCAGAGCTGTTAGAAAAGTCGTTGAAGACTTATTGGTAAAATTGGTTCAACCGGCTTTTTCCCGGCTCAACCGGTTTTGAATCCGGTCGAGTCTCCGGCTGAGTAGGTTAGTGAACCGGGATCTTCCTGGTGGAAACCGGTTCAACCGGTCTGAAAACCGGTTCAACCGGTTTTTACCTCTTTTCTCCCAACGGCTGCCAGCTTTTGGGGGATCCTTTATATACCCTCTCACACTCTCTCTCTTATTTACTATTGCCTCTCCCACGAAATCTTGGCTGACCAAACTCTCAACAAGTGCATTCATTTCACCTCTAACACCCGCAATCGCATCTCCTTCAATCGCTTGAAGCATCCTTAGTGTGAGGTGAACTCGATCTAACACGCTGTCATTTTCATCTCGATTCTCCTATTCTCTTTGTTCTTGAGCTCGTTGCAAACTTAACCTTGTGCGGATTTGTTACTCTTGGAACCTGTGTTCCTTGACGGTTAGAGGTTGCTTGGGAGTCTCCAAATTTGTGGACGACCCCAAGAAGTTTGTATCACCCGCTCTTTGAGCATATTTGAGAAGAGATTGCCTTGACCTTTGTGGTCGGCTTGTGGAGGATTAGGGTTGGAAAAGACCCGACCCTTTGTGGGCTCCTCAACGAGGAGTAGGACACCTTTGTGGTGGTTGCCGAACCTCGGGTTATATTGCGTGTTCTTGTGTGTTCTTGTTAAGCGCTTTAAATTTGTTGGTTGGTTCATATTATCTATTCGAGTAGATTTTGTGTAGGGCAAGTTATTAGCAAAATTCTTCACAACTTCGTCATATTTGTTTAATAGATTATCTAATCTAAGTTGAGCAGGTTCAAACTTGTTCAGTTGTAAACAAAATCAACTGAACCGGTTTGCACCAGTGCAACTTTAATTTGACCTACCTCGAAGTTTTTAGTGAAAAAATTCAGGTGTAGCCTATTCACCCTCCCCCCTCTAGGCTACTTTCAATTGGTATCAGTGCTTCGTACCTCGTTTTACGCTTAACCGCGTGAGGAAACGATCATGTCTACTCAACGGGACCATGTGGATCCTCTCCTCGAGGAAATCCCCGTCACATCTTCTGGTGAGGATGTGGACCCCAAGGTCCTCGACCTCGCCATGAAGATTGCCGAGAAGATGTTCCTCAAAATGAAAGAGGAAGATGCTAAGAAAAAGTCCGAAGAAGAAGAATCAAGAAGAAAGGCTGAAGAAGATAAAGGTAAGGGAAACTTGGAATATAATAACGACCTAGTGGATCTTTTGGTGTCGATGGTGTTGAGCAAGGTAAGTCTCAACACCGAAGGATCATCTACCAAAAGTAAAGGTAACAAATTTAGTAAAGTTCAATTCGATTATTCTAGAAATTTTATTCCCAACTTCTCTTTCGCCCCACTTGGAAAGTTACCAACTCTTAGTGAGTTGAACTATGACGAGTGGGCCGATAAGATGAAGTCGCATTTAATCGGTGTGCATCCTAGTCTTTGGGAGATTGTTAATGTAGGTATGTATAAGCCCGCCCAAGGAGAAGAGATGACTCCGGAAATGATGCAAGAGGTTCACCGCAATGCTCAAGCGGTGAGCATAATTAAAGGAAGTCTTTGTCCGGAAGAATACCAGAAAGTTCAAGGAAGAGAAGATGCCCGTGACATTTGGAATATTCTTAAAATGTCACATGAAGGAGATCCCAAAGCTAAGAGACATAGAGTTGAAGCTTTGGAGAGTGAGCTTGCTAGATATGATTGGACTAAGGGTGAGTCGCTTCAATCACTCTTTGATCGGTTGATGATGTTAGTAAACAAAATAAGAGTGCTTGGAAGTGAAGATTGGAGTGACTCCAAGGTCACAAGACTATTCATGAGAGCATACAAAGAAAAGGATAAGAGTCTAGCAAGGATGATAAGGGATCGTGATGACTATGAGGATATGACGCCTCATCAATTATTTGCAAAGATTCAACAACACGAGTCCGAAGAAGCCCCCATCAAGACAAGAGACTCCCATGCCTTGATCACAAATGAACAAGACACCCCCAAGAAGAACAAAGACCACAAGGCAAAGAAAGTGGTCGAGACATCAAGTGATGAAGATAGCTCAAGTGATGAAGACACAACTATGTTCATCAAAACATTCAAGAAATTTGTAAGGAAAAATGACAAGTTTCAAAGGAAAGGGAAGAAGAGGGCATGCTATGAATGTGGCCAAACCGGTCATTTCATAGCGGATTGTCCTAACAAGAAGGAACAAGAAGCCAAGAAGGAATACAAGAAGGACAAGTTGAAAAGGGGAGGCAAGACCAAGGGATATTTCAAGAAGAAGAAATATGGGCAAGCCCATATTGGTGAAGAATGGAACTCCGATGAAGAGAGTTCTAGCTTCGGGGAAGAGGATGTGGTGGCAAACATTGCCATCCAATCTACTTCAAGCTCGCAACTCTTCACCAACCTACAAGACGACTCCTACACTCCAACTTGCCTCATGGCAAAAGGAGATAAGGTAACTTCATTTAGTAATGATTTTCCAAATGATGATGATGATGATGAACAAATTGCCATGAAGAATAAAATGATTAAAGAATTTGGCTTGAATGGATATAATGTTATCACCAAATTAATGGAGATCTAGATAAAAGAAAAGCAACTCTTGATGCTCAAGAAGACTTGCTTATCCTTGAAAAGAATTGCTACTCAATAAAGATGAAATGCTAGATGCCTTGACTAAGGAAGTATCCTTAATCAAGATAACTATAGAGGATAAAGAAAAAGAAGTAACAAATATGAAAACCTCTATAGCTAATCTTGCAAATGAAAAGGATGCACTTGAATCAAGCATGTTAAGCTTGAATGTTCAAAATCAAGAACTTCAAGTGCAACTTGAAAATTGCAAGAACATCAATGCCTCATCTTTATTGATTGAATCTAAGTCTAGCTCCTCAAATAATACCTTTTGCAAACATTGTGCCAAATATCATGCTTCTTGTTGTTTAACTAACCATGCAAGGAAGAAAAGTCCACAGGTGAAGGTCAAAGAGATATTGAAAAGATGCTCTATCAATGATGGGTTAAAGAAAGTTGAACCCAAGTACAAGTCCCTAAAGCCCAACAATGGAAGAAGCGGGCTTGGGTTCAACTCATCCAAGGAAAACCCTAGCATAGTGCATAAGGGTTGGAGATCCCCCAAGTTCATAGAGGGAACCACCCTATATGATGCCTTGGGGAGGATTCACTTCTCAAATGACAAGTCAACTCAAGTAAAGGTAAACTTGAGTTCCACAAAGAGTAAGATGAAGGAAGTGGGATCCTCAAGTGGAGAAAAAATTAATGCTCCCATTTCTCACTCTTATCTTTGTGATTATATGTTGACTTGGGATTTAGGGAAATTGGTTGTTAAATATGTGGGTGCCTACACTAAAAGAAAAGTCATGAAAAGAAGTGTGTGGGTACCCAAGGCTATAACTAACACTGTAGGACCCAATTCAATTTGGGTACCTAAAATCATAGCCTAAATTTGTTTTGCAGGTCTACTCCTCTGGTGGGTCAAGTTGGGTGCTTGACAGTGGATGTACAAATCACATGACCGGGGAGGAAGACATGTTTCATTACTTGCAACTAACTCAAGAAGCACAAGAAATTGTGTTTGGAGATAGTGGCAAGAGTAAGGTGATTGGTATTGGTAAAATTCCTATCTCTGACCAACAATCACTTTCAAATGTTTTATTGGTAGATTCTTTAAGCTACAATTTGATGTCCATTTCACAACTTTGTGGAATGGGTTATAATTGCTTATTTTCTGATGTGGATGTGAAGATCCTTAGAAGGGAGGATTCCTCAGTTGCCTTTACGGGTCGCTTGAAGGGCAAACTTTATCTTGTTGATTTCACAACAAGTAAAGTGACGCCTGAGACTTGTTTAGTGGCAAAGTCCGACAAGGGTTGGCTATGGCATCGTCGGCTAGCTCATGTCGGTATGAGGAGCTTGGCCAAACTTCAAAAGGATAATCACATCATTGGACTAACAAATGTTGTATTTGAGAAACATAGGGTTTGTGGCGTATGCCAAGCAGGAAAGCAACATGGAGTCCCACATCAATCAAAGAATGGGGTCACAACAAAGAGGCCATTGGAGCTTCTTCACATGGACCTCTTCGGACCTGTGTCTTACATCAGCATTGGTGGTAGTAAGTATGGTTTAGTCATTGTTGATGATTTTTCTCGCTTCACCTGGGTTTTCTTTTTGAGTGATAAAGGTGAAACTCAAGAAACATTGAAGAAATTCATGAGAAGAGCTCAAAATGAGTTTGAGCTCAAAATCAAGAAAGTGAGAAGTGATAATGGGACAGAATTCAAGAACACAGGTGTTGAAGAATTCTTAGGGGAAGAAGGAATCAAACATGAGTTTTCGGTTCCCTACACTCCACAACAAAATGGTGTTGTGGAAAGGAAGAACCGAACTCTAATTGAAGCAGCTAGAACCATGTTGGATGAGTACAAGACCCCTGACAACTTTTGGGCAGAGGCGGTCAACACCGCCTGTCATGCAATCAACCGCCTCTATCTTCACAAGATCTACAAGAAGACTGCCTACGAGCTTCTCACTGGTAACAAACCTAAAGTTGATTATTATAGAGTATTTGGTTGTAAGTGCTTTATTCTTAACAAGAAAGTCAAGAGCTCAAAGTTTGCTCCTAGAGTGGACGAGGGTTTCTTGCTTGGTTATGCATCAAATACGCATGGATATCGCGTTTTCAACAATACCACCGGTCTTGTTGAAATAGCGATAGACGTGACATTTGATGAGTCTAATGGCTCGCAAGGGCATGTTTCTAATGACACTGCAGGAAATGAAGAACCACCTTGTGAGGCCATAAAGGAGCCTGCAATAGGTGAAGTGAGACCTCAAGAAAAGGATGATGAGGAAGGAACTTTGTGGATGACCAATGAGGTTTTTGATGTGGGTGCAAAGGTGGTGGGTGACAAATCCTCCACCCAAGCAAACCCATCAACCTCAAGTCATCCAAGTCTTGAAGAAAATCATCAACTCCAAAGGATGCCAACTGTGGTAGAAGAAGAACACGAAAGTGTTAATGGTGAAGTGCCTCTTGATTAAGTGGATGATGGGAGGAGCAAAATTCAAAGACAACCATCAGTGCCCCATCCTCGAGTCCATCATACCACTCAAAGGGATCATCCGGTGGACAACATCCTGGGTAGCATCAGGAGAGGGGTAACAACTCGATCCCGTTTAGCAAATTTTTGTGAATTTTACTCGTTTGTTTCCTCTCTTGAGCCACTTAAGGTTGAAGAAGCGTTGGGTGATCCGGATTGGATAATTGCCATGCAAGAGGAATCGAACAACTTCACCCGGAATGAAGTCTAGTGCTTGGTTCAAAGACCCAAGCAAAATGTGATTGGGACAAAATGGGTCTTTAGGAACAAACAAGATGAACATGGCGTTGTCACAAGAAATAAA
This sequence comes from Zea mays, assembly GCF_902167145.1. Classification (NCBI taxonomy): domain Eukaryota; kingdom Viridiplantae; phylum Streptophyta; class Magnoliopsida; order Poales; family Poaceae; genus Zea; species Zea mays. Next base: position 87,827,860 of record NC_050104.1, on the reverse strand, counting down.
GCACGGTTGGTTGCCCAAGGCTACACTCAAATGGAAGGACTTGATTTTGGTGAAACATATGCGCCGGTAGCAAGGTTAGAGTCAATTAGAATATTAATTGCCTATGCTACTAACCATGATTTCAAGTTATATCAAATGGATGTCAAGAGCGCATTTCTAAATGGACCACTACAAGAGAGGGTCTATGTGGAGCAACCACCGGGCTTTGAAGATCCAAGGAAGCCAAACCATGTCTATCTACTTCACAAGGCACTCTACGGGCTTAAACAAGCCCCTAGAGCTTGGTATGATTGCCTTAAAGATTTTTAATTAAGAATGGATTTACAATAGGAAAAGTTGACTCTACATTATTTACTCGTAAAGTTGACAATGAATTATTTGTGTGCCAAATATATGTCAATGACATTATATTTGGTAGTACTAATGAAAAATTTTGTGAAGAGTTTAGCAAAGTAATGACGAACAGGTTTGAGATGTCTATGATGGGCGAGCTCAAATACTTCCTGGGATTTCAAGTCAAACAACTCAAGGAAGGTACCTTTCTATGCCAAACCAAATATACACAAGATATGCTCAAGAAGTTTGGCATGGAAAAGGCAAAGCACGCCAAGACTCCAATGTCATCAAATGGACATCTCGACCTAAATGAAGAAGGTAAACCTGTAGATCAAAAGTTATATAGATCAATGATAGGGTCACTGCTTTACTTGTGTGCATCTAGACCTGATATCATGTTAAGTGTTTGCATGTGTGCACGCTTTCAAGCGAATCCTAAAGATTGCCATCTTGTTGCCGTTAAGAGAATCCTAAGATACTTAGTCCACACCCAAAACCTAGGATTATGGTATCCTAAAGGCTCTCTTTTCGATTTACTTGGCTACTCTGACTCAGATTATGCCGGTTGCAAAGTAATCGAAAAAGCACTACTATGACTTGCCAATTCCTTGGGCGGTCCTTGGTGTCATGGAGCTCCAAGAAACAAAATTGTGTTGCACTTTCCACTGTAGAAGCTGAATACATAGCCGCTGGGGCATGTTGTGCACAGTTGTTATGGATGAAGAAAACCCTTAGAGATTTTGGTTGAGTTTAACAAGATTCCACTATTGTGTGACAATGAGAGTGCCATAAAACTTGCAAACAATCTGGTGCAACAATCTAGAACCAAACACATTGATATTAGACATCATTTCTTGAGAGACCATGAAGCCAAAGGAGATATCAAATTGTTTCATGTGAGCACCGAAAATCAACTAGCCGATATCTTCACAAAACCCCTTGATGAGACTAGGTTTTGCTTTCTTAGGAGTGAGCTAAATATCTTGGATTCTCGAAACGTGTCATAAAATTAAAATTTTGATCACATGATTGATGGATATAAAATGATTGTATGCATAAAATGTCATGAGAAATACTGTTTTTATTATTAGAATTACTCATGTCATATTTGTTAAGTGTTATTAAAGCCTTACCGAGCAATATCTCAAAATAGGTTGAGTAAATCGGCTGAGTAGGCCACTCAACCGGTTTTCCCCTCGTGGAAACCGGTTGAACCGGTTTTGGCCGCCTCCGCGTCCGTGCTGTCAGTCAACGCCGAGGTCTGCGCCGTTAGTCTCGCAGACTGCGCTGTCAGTCTGGCAGAAAATCCGTGCAGTCAGTCACTTTTTCTGCGCGCATTTACTGCTCAGTCTAACGCAAAACCGGTTGAACCGGTTTTGGGTCTGTTGACCAGCCGACGCCGCCCCTTTTTCTCCTCCCCTTTCCTCCTTTCACTTCTTACCCATTCACTTCTTCCAGCCGCCGAGCCTACATTTTTCCTCTCTCTTCCTCTCACTTTCACCACAAACCAAAACACATTTGTGCCATCAAACCCTTGGAAGTTTTGTTGGAGATTCATTCATCTCGGCTTCATCCATCATCTACCTTACTTTCGTTGGATTTTCTGAGATTCAATCTTCAGATCGAGGTACTACCTTATTTCATCTTGTTTTTACTCGATCTTACCCGTTCTTGATTATCTAGTGTATCATTTCAAGGAGTTTTAGTTTAGGTGCTGTCAACACTTATACTATCTTATTTTGTCTCGAACATTGTTTGAGTTTAGTTGTTTGGTATTGTTCGTTGTAGTTGAACCGCTCACATGAACGGTTGAAGTACATGCTCAATATCATACGCGTCTCTACTCAAACGTGTTTGTTAAGATCCTTGTACTTCGATCTCCTCACTCATCATAGGTTCTATCTTTTATTTTAAAGATGGTGCGTCGGAGGAATCCATCAGTTGTTGAATCCGACTCCTCCGATGAACAAGAGATTCATGAAGAAACTCCCCCGCGCTCCAGATCCAACCGCGGGCGAGGATCTGAGAACGTAATGCAAGGTGGTGAGGCCTCTAGGTCTCATGGAGCTCGTGGTCGGACTGCCTGGAATCCCTCCGGTCGGTCCCGACCCGCGACAAATCCACAAGCATGGGAACCGACAAGCGATGATGATGGTGGAAAGGATGATGAGATTGACCTTCTCTCTGCCCACGCTCCTATTATTCGAGGGTTGGTCCTCCACCGGGTGGAGGCCCATCGTTCTGGCAATGAGCCAGTTACTGATTTTACTACCAGCGGGGGTTCTGCACTTCTCCAGGACATCCGCTTTCAGAATCCTGCATTGCGCATTCGTGATGCCAGGATTGATGGGAACTGGTTCTGGACTCTTCATCATGTCGATTTCTACAACTCAGTAATTCTTCCCAAGAAACATCAGCCCATTCTGCATCAGCGGTTCATCAACTGGGAAGGCGGTGAAGCTATTGGAGATCCGGAGATGACACAGGCTTTGAGGGCCTGTGAGAGAAAGAAAATGAAGACTATTATGACCTTCCAATATGATTGGAACGATGAGGTCATTGCTCAGTTTTATTCCACTCTTTGGATCAAGCTGGCCGATGAGGAAAGTCCCTACAACTTTCCTTATCTAAATTTCTATATCGAAGGCAGCTGGTACAAGGTGAGCTACCGGCGGTTCGCTCACATTCTTGGATTCACTGATAATGACATTTCTGGTGACAAAATCAAAATTCATGATTATCACCAACCCACCAAAGATGAAGCCAGAGATCTTCATCTCTCTGAGTCTCGAAATTTTTGGGAGTCCACAAATGTGCACAAATATTACAGATATATCAACTCTCTCAGCAGGATGACCCTCATTCCCAAAGGGGGTAACCAGATGAATATTCTTGGAGAGAGCAAGGTCTTGCTCTCATTCATGAAGCCCAACAGTTCTGAGAGCATCAACATTTTTGATATGATCTGGCAGGAGATTATCCATGCTGCCTGCTTTCCACTTAAGGGATGTCTACATGCACCTTTCATAATGAAGATGATTGAAGTAGTGACGCAGTTCCGCTATGAGAAAGGTACTAGACATCTATCTTATACCCCTTTCTGGATTGATCCAAACAGTCCAGCAGGGTGTTTGAGGAAAGCCCCTTCCAGCTCTCGTGCACATACTTCTGCTGGTCCTGCTGCTGCTGCTGCCGGTGCCTCGCATCCCTCCCCTGGCCGCGGATTTCCCACACCACGTGGTCGTGGTCGAGGTCGTGGCCGAGGGATGGGTGCCCGCTTGGCCCATGGGATTGCGGGATTCTTTTTTATGTGCTGGAATATTTCTGCAGATGTGCATGAGCTGGCAAGGCGTCAGAGGGAGACTGACGACAATCTTCGTCGTCAAGCTTCCTCTATGGGTATGCCTTTTGCCCCTCGCTCGCCTGACGTGCCTCTCCATCCGCCTCCCCCGGAGATCAATGAGTGGCACCAGCAGGCCTACGGGGTGCCTTTTATGTCAGCTGACGATGATGAAGAAGAAGAAGCATACTTTGATGATCATGAGCAGTTTGCCCTGCCTCCCTACGAGGGGGATCCGGGTCAATTCTCGTCTCATCCTCCGCCCTAGGATCCTTCAGGATGTGTTCCTCCCCCAGATCAGTCTTGGGAAGAACACTTTGCCTCTCACCTGGCGAATCATTTCTTTGCTCCGCATCATCCTCCGCCTTCGTGGTGATCTTTGGCTTGGTGGCTCTCTCCTTTTGTGGTTCTTGTTGCCAAAAAGGGGGAGAAGGAGTCTCATCTTAGCAGCTCTTTAATTTATGTAATGAACAATCTAGTTTGTAATAGTTATTATTCGTCTATCTCATGATGCATGTGGTGATGGCTTAGAGGCCATAAACTTTTTAATGATGTGATGTGATGACATTATTGTAATAGCCAGTAGTAACGTTTCATATCTTATGCTATGCAATAATGGGCTTGTTTGTGTAATACTATTATTTTTATCATCACATCATATATAATTGTGTTGCATTCAATTTTTGTGTATTATGTTGGTTGTTCACTCTCTCTAAATGTGTTGCAAATTGACATATCAAGTCAATATTAATATCACAAAACTCATGCACATATTTAGGGGGAGTTGCGCATACATAAATACTTTTATCTTGCAAGTGTTCTTAATTTTTAATTTTTATCTCTACTCTAGTTTGTTTTGGCATCAATCACCAAAAAGGGGGAGATTGTAAGTGCAATCAACCCTAATTGAGGGTTTTGGTGATTAAATGACAAAACAAACAGAGATTCTAACAAGTTTGCTCCTAGCATGTACACAGTAATTCTACAGACAGGAGAAGCACAGATCTTACGAGCATAAAAATGTAAAGCACAGTGGGTTTAAAATTCTACATCAAATGGTGTGCTCCAAGTGCTTGGAAACAACGGCAGTGTCCATTTTATAATTCTTGACTTGATAGGAATCGCCGTTCAATTAAGAGGGATCCGCAATGGTTAAGTAAGTTATGCAATGAGCTAAGTTCAAAAATCCTTCAAAATCATCTTTGAGAACACTTTTACATATCATGAATGCCTTTGAGAAAAACCATTTTTACTTCCCACAAGAGTTCCACCTTTGTTCTCTTCAAAATATTCAAAAGTTGCTTTTCTGCCCTTGAAACCGGTTCAACCGGACCTGAAACCGGTTTCGGGACTGTTCCTCTGTCATCCCTACTCTGACCTGTCTGACAGTCAGAGCTGTCAGAAAAGTCGTTGCAGACTTATTGGGAAAACCGGTTCAACCGGATTTTTTCCCGGCTCAACCGGTTTTGAATCTGGTCGAGTCTCCAGCTCAGTAGGTTAGTGAACCGGGATCTTCCTGGTGGAAACCGGTTCAACCGGTCTGAAAACCGGTTCAACCGGTTTTTACCTCTTTTCTCCCAACGGCTGCCAGCTTTTGGGGGATCCTTTATATACCCCCTCACACTCTCTCTCTTATTTACTACTGCCTCTCCCACGAAATCTTGGCTGACCAAACTCTCAACAAGTGCATTCATTTCAACTCTCACACCCGCAATCGCATCTCCTTCAATCGCTTGAAGGATCCTTGGTGTGAGGTGAACTCGATCTAACACGCTGTCATTTTCATCTCGATTCTCCTATTCTCTTTGTTCTTGAGCTCGTTGCAAACTTAACCTTGTGCGGATTTGTTACTCTTGGAACCTTGTGTTCCTTGACGGTTAGAGGTTTCTTGGGAGTCTCCAAATTTGTGGACGACCCCAAGAAGTTTGTATCACCAACTCTTTGAGCATATTTGAGAAGAGATTGCCTTGACCTTTGTGGTCGGCTTGTGGAGGATTAGGGTTGGAAAAGACCCGGCCCTTTGTGGGCTCCTCAACGAGGAGTAGGACACCTTTGTGGTGGTTGCGGAACCTCGGGTTATATTGCGTGTTCTTGTTAAGCGCTTTAAATTTGTTGGTTGGTTCATATTATCTATTCGAGTAGATTTTGTGTAGGGCAAGTTATTAGCAAAATTCTTCACTACTTCGTCATATTTGTTTAATAGATTATCTAATCTATGTTGAGCAGGTTAAAACTTGTTCAGTTGTAAACAGAATCAACTGAACTGGTTTGCACCAGTGCAACTTTAATTTGACCTATCTCGAAGTTTTTAGTAAAAAATCAGGTGTAGCCTATTCACCCCCCCCCCCTCTAGGCTACTTTCACCTTCCAAAACTGGGTGTGACACTGAGGCAACAGACACGGCGAGGGCTCAATGGCAACGGCGAAACAGGCGCGAAATCACGGTGGACGGCGGCGGTGCATTCACTGGCATGCGCACGACGCGAGGCAAAGGCAAGAGCTCTGTGGGTGCACGAGTGAGGGAGGGGAGGGGAGTGAGTGGGGGCACGACTTCAAAAGGGGTCGAGTTCGTGGGGAGGTGGCCGGGAGACGCGCAACGTGGGCACGTCAACGGCGGGGCGTGCGGGCAGGAGATTAGTGGAAAGGGGTCCACGGGGCAGCGACTTAGGCATGTGGGGCTTACGGGTAACAGCGTTGATGGGACAGGCCCGTGGCACAGAGAGAGAATAGGGGCACGCACGAGAAGGGAATGGCGCTGACAGACCGGCCCCACCGGTCAGAGAGAGAGAGAAGGGGGCGGACGCGCGAAGCTGGGCTGACTAGGCCGAAAAGGCTTGGAGGGGAGGGGTTTGGGCTTCTTTTGCCTTTTCTTTTATTCTGAAATTCTAATTCCTTTTCTTTTTGTTTTCTCCTTTTGAATTCATATCCAACCAAACCACAAATTCAGATTTGAATAATTCAACCATATGCATCAAACAAAGACCAAATTCTAGGCTCAGCATGATGCAACAATTCATGTCTCCCCTAGGGTTTAATCTACTAAAGTAATAATACAAATACATCTCCCAAATAAATAAACAAACTCTATTAAAAGGAAGAGAAAAGAAATCTATAGAGAGGAGAAAAGAGGTAACACCTAAATTTGGTAGATATTAGAGATGAAATTTTATACCCCCCAAATTCAGGGTGTTACACTTTCCTTGCATGGTTAGCCAAACAACAACTAGCATGATATTTTAAGCAATGTTTGCTAGTGTTGGATTTGGAGGAGCTAGCAAGAGAATTCACTTCTAAGGATGAAGTGATGGAGTTCTTGCAATTGTCATGTTGCACTTGTAGTTCTCAATTTTGAACCTTCAAACTTGATATGTTTGATTCCAGTGCATCCTAAGCCTTTGCAAGACCAACTATAGAGGTCTTACCACAATCAAGATCACTCTCATTTTCCTCTATAGTGGCTTTGACAAGAGATAGTTCTTTAGTCAAAGCTTCCAACATTCGTACTTATTAATGACTAACTCTTGAAGCTCTAAGTTTCTCTCCTTTTCAAGGATGAGCAAGTTTTCTTGAGCATCAAGAGTTGCTTTTCTTTTCTCTAGCTTCACTATTAGCTTAGTGATTATATTGTTTCCATTTAAGCCAAATTCACTACTCATTTTATCCTTCATACTACATTCATCATAAATTGAACTTGCATTAAATAATTTTACCTTGTCCCCTTTTGCCATGAAGCATGCGGGGGTGAAGAAGTCGTCGTCGGAAAGGTTGGTGAAGAGCCGCGACATTGAGGTGGATTGATTGGCAATGTTCACCACTCTTTCTTCTTCGTCCGAGCTAGAACTCTCCTCATCGGAGTTCCATTCCTCACCAATATGAGATTGACCATACTTCTTCTTGAAGTATCCTTTGCTCTTTTCTCCCTTCTTAAACTTGTCTTTCTTGAAGTCCTTCTTTCCTTCTTGTTCCTTCTTGTTTGGGCAATCTGCAATGAAGTGGCCAGTTTGACCACACTCATAGCATGCCCTCTTCCTTACTTTCCTTTGGTACATGTCATTCTTTCTAACAAACTTCTTGAAAGTCTTGATGAACACTGTCATGTCTTCATCACTTGAATTTTCATCTTCGCTTGAGATTTCCACAACCTTATGCACTTGTGGTCCATGCTCACTTGACTCTTCTTACTTGAGTTTTGATCATTGACAACCAAAGAATGTGTGTCCCTTGCCTTGGTTGGTGCCTCCTTCGCTTCATGTTGTTGGATCTTAGCAAACAATTGATGTGGAGTCATCCCATCATAGTCATCATGGTCCCTTATCATCCTTGCTAGGCTCTTGTCCTTCTCTTTGTAGGCTCTCATGAAAAGCCTAGTGACCTTAGAATCACTCCAATCTTCACTACCAAGAACTCCTATCTTGTTGACCAATACCATCAACTGAACAAAGAGTGATTGAACTGACTCACCCTTGATCCAATCATACCTTGCCAACTCACTTTCCAATGCCTCGATCCTATGCCTCTTTGCTTTCAGATCGCCTTCATGTGACTTTTGAGAATGTACCAAATGTCTCTAGCATCCTATCTACTTGGACTTTCTGGTACTCTTCTGGACTTAAACTTCCTTGGATTATTCTCATGGCTTGAGCATTGCGATGAACCTCTTGCATCAATTCTGGTGCATCTCCTCTCCTGGGGCGGGCTTGTTCACACCTACATTGACAATCTCCCAAAGACTCGGATGCACACCAATTAGATGCAACTTCAACTTGTCGACCCACTCATTATAATCCAACTCATTAAGAGTTGGAAATTTTCTGAGGGGTGCCGAAGAGAAGTTGGGGACAAAATTACGGGAATAATCAAATTGAACTCGGTGGAATTCGTTACCTTTGCTTTTGGTGGATTACTCTTCGGTGTTTAGGCTTACCTTGCTCATCACATTAGACACAAAAAGCTCAACCAAGTCATCATTGTACTCCAACTTGCCTTTCCCTTTGTCTTCTTCGGCTTTTCTTATTGATTCTTCTTCTTTGGCCTTCTTATTTGTGTCTTTCTCTTTTATCTTGAGGAACATATTTTTGGCTAACTTCATAGCAAGATCAAAGATCATGGGATCCAACTCCTCACCACTAGATGTGGTTAGGAGATCCTCGAGAAGAGGCTCTTCATTGTTTCTTGGAGTCGACATGATCGTTTCCTCACGCAGTTAAGCGCTAAAACGAGGCATGAAGCTTTGATACCAATTGAAAGTAGCATAGAGGGGGTGAATAGGCTAAACTTAAAATTCTACCACAAACTTCAAAATAATGTCAAATTAACAGTTCAACTGGTTCAGGGCAGTTCAACCGCTGTGGATGCCAGTTGAACCACTTTGAACAGGTCCAACTGCGAGAATAGATCTAAGCTAAGAACAACGCATGAATACAATGAGAGATTCTTCCAAGACAAGAACATGGGGGATAAACTAAGTATAGATGGTGAGAAATATGAGCGAAGATCCTCCACAATATCCACACCAAGAATAACACTCGATGCCTTCCTTGCCAAAGGTTTGACCACAACAATGAATCCACGCAAGAACACAAGACACGAGATTTATCCTGAGGTTTGGCCATGCCAAAAAGGTGTCCTACTCACCATTGAGAAGCCCACAAAGGGCTGGGTCTTTTCCCACCCTAATCATCCACAAGCCAACCACAAAGGTCGAGGCAAACTCCTTTCTCAAATCGGCTCAAGAGAGCGGGTGATACAAACTTTTTGGAGTTGTCCACAACCTTGGAGACTCCCAAGCAACCAAATCCATCAAGGAACTCGAAGGTTCCAAGAACAATAAGTTCACAAAAGAGGTGTTCGCAAAAATCTCAAGAGATGAGAAAGAGAGAGGAGAGGAAAACAAATTCGAGAGTCACAAGCACAAACCTCACACCAAGGGTTCTTCAATCAAGCGGTTTCACTACAGGAATCCTAATGATTCCCGTCGGCCAGGATAATTCCCGTCGGCCAGGAAAAAAGCTGACGGGGATAACGTAACTCCCGTCGGCTACACAGCAGCCGACGTGAATAACTTAACGCCCGTCGGCCAGAGAGTAGGCCGACGGGCGTTAACTTAACTCCCGTCAGCCAGAACATAGGCCGACGGGGATTACTTAACTCCCGTCGGCCAGAGCGCAGGCCGATGGGGATTAGGCTTTTATGAGCGCGGGTTCACCCGCGCGGGCTCATTTCTCTGTCTTTCCTTCCTAGCCGCCGCCGCCTCCTGCCCTATTCGCCGCCGCCTCTAACCGCCGCCGCCCCTCCCCGCTGGCGTGCCTTCCCGGCCGAGCCCGACCATCCACGCCGCGCACCCGGCCGCCCCGGCGCCGCCCGTCTGCCGCCCGTCCACTCGCGGCGCCGCGCGCCCAGCCGCCCCACCGCCGCGCGCCCGTCAGCGCCGCCGCGAGCCCGGCCGCCCGTCCCCGCCACGCGCCCGCCCGTCCGTCGCCGCCGTGCCCGCCCTCGCTCATCTCCGCCGTGCCCCACACCGCCCACATCGCCGCCGGGCCTCCCATCGCACTCACAAACGCCGCCGCCGTCGCCTCTCGGAGCGTCGTCGCTGCCTCCTCGAGCGCCGCCGCCGCGCCCAAGCGCCGCCTCCGCCCCCGACCGCATCTCCGAACCAACTACGACACCCACGTGAGTTAATTATGTGTGTACATGTTAATGCATTGGATTGTGAATGTTAATTATGTGTGTACATGTTTATTTTCGTCGGTTTTTTATGGCCGACGGGAGTTAACTTTAATGTGATTAGTATTAATTTAATAACACATGTGATTAGAGTGTGATTATAGTTAATTTAATATCACATGTGTGGCTTCATGTTAGGTAATTATTAATTGTATTCTTATAGTAGATTTAACTTATACTATTGAATTGTTAAATTTGATGTTATTTATTGATTAGATTTAACTTATAATATTAGGATGTATGAAGGTTTCGATATTGATTAATTTGATGTTATTTATGTGTATATATAATTATTTATGTATATATATAGTTTTACTACTTACCTATAGATGTATATATGTATGTATATATATGTGTGACGTGTAGAAACGTGATTGTCTCACACACACTCTTTACTCGTACACAGCCGCAATAATGGGTGATAGACGTGATTGGATGTATGAAGATTTCAAGAAGGGTGGGTGTCACACTAGTGAATGGTTTGCCAAGACGCAAATATTTCTGGACCATGCAGCTGCTTTGTCACAAATAGATAATATTATGTGTCAATGCAATAAATGTAGAAATATAACGAGCCACACCAAGAGGCAGGTCACACTACACATGTGCTCGCATGGTTTCGTGCCAGGCTATAAGGTCTGGTATCTCCACGGTGAAGATGTTGAACGAGCAGCAGAAGTAGAAGTTGATGACGGTGAAGATGATGTTGATAGGATGGACCAGATGCTTGATGATCTGCAGCCTGAACTGGCACCAGATCATCATGATTCACCTACACCGGAGGTTTAGAAGTTCTTCGACCTACTTAAAGCGTCAGAAGAGCCTCTTCACGGGCACACTGACGTGACCGTCCTCGAATTCATGACCCGACTGATGTCAATCAAGTCAAAATTTGCATTTTCAATTAATTGTTACAAGGAGCTTGTGGATTTGATTAGCGAGGTTCTTCCTACGGGTCACAAGATGCCCAAAGACATGTACCAGTCCAAAAAATTGCTTGAAGGTCTTGGTATGGAGTATGAGAAGATTGATGTTTGCCAAGACAACTGTATGCTTTTTTGGAAGGAACATGGCAAAGAACAAAAATGCTTAAAATGTGGGAAGTCAAGGTACGTGGAGCTTGTAAATGAAGATGGGAAGAAGGTGGTGACAAAGGTTGCACATAAACAGCTTCGGTACATGCCTCTCACTCCTAGAGTGAAACATTTGTTTCTCTCGAGGAAGACCGCTATGCACATGAGGTGGCATAAAGATTGTACAGACAAACAAGATGGGTTAATGGTGCACCCGTCAGATGGTGATGCAGGGAAGACTCTTGACAAATTTGATCCAGATTTTGCCAGCGATGCAAGAAACGTTCGTATCGGCTTGGCAACTGATGGTTTCACGCCGTTCAATATGACCGCTGCGTCGTATTCATGTTGGTCTGTCATTGCCATACCGTACAACCTTCCACCTGCTCTTTGCATGAAATATGAGTTTATGTTCCTATGTCTTGTTATACCTGGGCCTGAGCATCCTGGCGTACGCCTCAATGTGATGCTTCAACCACTGATTGAAGAGTTAAAGAAGCTATGGCAAGGTGTGGAAGCTTATGACTGCTTCAAGAAGCAGAAATTCAATCTTCGTGTTGCATATCTGTTCTCGGTTCATGATTTTATGGCGTATGGTATTTTCTCTGGATGGAGCGTGCATGGTAGATTGACGTGTCCTTATTGTGCTAAAGATACAGATTGTTTTCGTCTTAGTGCTGGTGGCAAGATATGTTACTTTGATTGCCATAGATGTTTTCTACCCTTCAATCACCCCTTCAGAAGGCAGAGAAAGGAATTTATGAAGGGCACCATTGTCACGAAGGGACCGCCCAAGCGACGTAGTGGGATAGAAATTACAGAAGAGCATATGAAACTTGTCCTAGACGAGAGTGGGAAAAGGTATCAAGGTTTTGGTGAGGAGCATAACTGGACTCACATATGTGGCTTGTGGGAGCTTCCTTATGCTAAGTCATTGATTTTGATGCACAACAATGACGTCATGCATCAAGAGAGTAACTTTTGCCAAGCCCTCATAAATACATGCATGGATTTCCCTGATTAAACGAAAGACAATGACAAGGCACGCATGGACTTAGCAGTGATATGTGATCGTCCAACCCAAGTTCTTAGAGAAAACGGAGGCAAGCCAAAAGCTGACTATTGTATGAAATCTAAGCAACGGAAAGAAGTGATGAAGTGGATGAAGGATATCAAATTCCCCAATGGTTATGTCGCTGGTTTTAGAAGATCTGTGAACTTGAAGACAATGAAGATGAATGGACTGAAGAGCCATGACTTCCACATAATTATGGAGAGGCTCATGCCTGTAATGTTTCGTGGGTACATTTCTGAAGCTGTGTGGAAAACGTTAGCTGAAGTTAGCTATTTCTACAGACAGTTGTGTGCTAAAGAAATCAGAAGAGATGTGATGGAACAGCTGGAGAAAGAGGCACCGGTGCTTTTGTGCAAATTGGAAAAAATATTTCCACCGGGTTTCTTCAATCCGATGTAGCATCTCTTTATACATCTTCCATATGAGGCTAAGGTCGGTGGTCCTGTTCAGTATAGGTGGATGTTTCATATAGAAAGAGCATTAAAGAAGCTTAGAGCAATGGTGGGCAATAAGGCAAGAGTTGAAGGATGTATTGCGAAACAATTTAAACTAAAGGAGGTAGCACACTTCACAAGTTGTTACTTTGCAGAAGAACATAATGTATTTGCTCGAAAGAAAAGGTACCATGATGATGAACGAGAGATGCCTCCGTGTAGTGATCTTTCGATTTTTCAGACAAACGGCAAAGTCGTTGGTCCACCCAAGGCATATCACCTCAGTATGGAAGAACGGAAGTCTGCTTTACTGTACATGTTCACGAATATGCCTGAGGTGGAGAAATACTTTGTGTAAGACTTATTTTCTTAAACTGTTCATATGTGAATTAGTTTATGTTATCAAATATCTCATGTCATACAATAATATTTGACAGCGAGTTTGATGAACAAAACATGAGGTGTCTCGGTAGGCCAACAGCGAGAGACATAGACAAATTGCGACGCGATGGTATGCATGGGCGACCTAATTTCATTATGTGGCTTCGGGACCGTGTAAGTCTTAATTATGTGGCTCCGACAGTTAATTTCAGTTAACTAATATTACAGAATTTGCTAATACTTTGTGGCATAATTGACAGTTTGGGGAGGAAATGAATTTGAATGATGACTTACGTCAGTTATCTATTGGAAGCGTAACTGCCAAAAGCTATGGACGTTACGACGTCAATGGATATCGCTTCCGTTCAAGCATTTTCGAATCAAGTCATCCTATGGCCGCCACTCAAAATAGTGGAGTCGTTACTAGGGCAACCGACATGGAAGGACACAAAACCTGCTATTACAGGAAAATCAAAAATATAATCGAGATTACATTTGCTGGAAATAAGCCTTTAGCGCTAGTTTTCTTTTAGTGTAAATGGTATGACCCGAAGTATTATAGGACCGAATTTGGGATGACACAGATCCAACCTGAAAAATTGCTTCAAGGACACGACACGTATATCCCTGCCCATCAAGCAGACCAAGTTTATTTCTCAACATATCCATGCAAAAAGTTGTCTAAATGGAGGGTTGTGTACAATGTAAATCCCCGCGAACGCCTATACACTCCTGGTGAGGACGAATATCAAATTGGTCACCTTGAGCAGGTTGATGAGGTGTTTCAAGAAGAAGAGTTGCCAACTAGTTTTCATATTGATCCTGCACCGGCATTAGATTCACTAGTTGCAGACGTTAACGACTTAACTTTTCCCGAGAAAAGGAGAAGACAACCTGTTAGGAGAAAAGTTACATGGCGACCTCTGCATAGAAGAGAACAAATAGATCCTGATTTTGATGATATTTAACAAGTAAAGTTGTTTTGTTATTTCATTTGTTTATATTTTAAGTATTATGTCATTTTTTATGCACTAATGAATAATTTCTTATTTTTTATGCAGGATGCCGCCAAAATCAAAGAAGTCAGTGAAGGGGCTGTTCAAGGGCCTGGGCCTTTTTCAGGGCAGTTCTTCGAGCAGCAGTAGACGTCGAGAGCTGTTGAGCGCGGTACATGGAGATGAGGTAACATATCTTGTATAAATAAATTTGTTTACATATTTACAAATAAATCTTGAGTTGTATGTACCAGGATGAGCAGCACACTGAGGAGCAGCACATTGAGGAGGAGCAGCACAATGAGGCTGAGCAGCACAATGAGGAGGTGGAGCACGTGACATGGGACCAGGCCGCACAGCATCACCAGCCATGGGACCAGTGGGACCACCAGAGAGAGCAGCAACAGGCGTGGGACCAGTGGGGCCAACAGGGCGAACCGGCTGACAACCCGATGGATGATGGCTCGGGAGGCTCTTCAGCGACACGCACACGTCGCTCAAGAAAAAGCCACTCAATAAAGCCTCGTCACGCGATAGAGCGAGAGGCTGATAGGACTTTAATCATGCCACATGGAGATCGGTGAGTGTAATATATTAACTAATCTCATATAACTATTATGTGTATTGTTAATGTTTTTGTGTAATGCAGGAATTGGGAGGACCTGTCCTTTGACGGCAAGGGACACCACACTCAGGTTAACCTTATGTTGGGTTCTCTTTGCCGCCTTCACTACCCTGGTATAGTGAAGGTGTCAAACGGTGATACCGAGGATGAGGTGCTCGTCAGTACCTGGGACGAGTACAAGTTTAAAAAGGAACGAAACCACACCGACAGACAGGGACTTGTGCGTAATGACTTTTGGGTATGAATTCTTTATTATTTTTGTTATGTTTCTTAATATTGTAAATCTATGACTTATACCATTGTATTTGTATTCTTTATGTTGTAGCTTCGATATCGGTTGCCTGACGAAGAGGATTACATGGGGCACGCTGAACGTGTCTTCCAAAACAATGCAAGGAAGCTGGTGAAGGATGCCATATACTATGCGAGAATTTAGGCTACAAACCTGTATTTTCAAAAGCATCCGGAAGAAGCAGGCCCCTTGAATAAAAAGGAAGGGTCCTCAAAGATATATTTGATTGAGGATCAATATCGTGAGGTTAGTATTCAATTTGTTTTACCCTTTATATTTATTGTTGTGATTGATAATATGTAACATTGTGTGTGTGCAGGTGATGGTTCCATGGATGGCGCCCGTGCCTGATGCGTACTATGCTTGGTGTCGATATTGGGCTTCCGAAGGCTTCCAGAAAGTGTCAGCGCATCACAGACAATGTCGAGGAACCAATCCTAACCACAAGTTTGGTGGTGACGACATGATACGGAAAGCTAAAAGAATGGTAAGTTTGATCTATCTATGTCAATCAACAAATAATACGATTGCTTATGAATGTTTTTTGTTTATACAGGAAGCTACGAGTGGCCAAAAGCCTAGTGACATTGAGGTCTACCAGGAGGGCCACAAAGGACCAGACCCGAACAACCCTGACCAGCTCTGTAGCCAGACAGCCACGGATCGCTTGGTGAGTTTTGGCTCAAAAGTTCAAACGTTCAAAGTATATAAATTCCAGCATTTGTAAGGTTGTGAATGATGTATAGGCGGCATATGGGGAGGAGATGGTTCGTCGCCATGGCCCTGACTTCGACTGGCGCCATGAACCGGTGGATCCCTCGGTGGTGTACGCAAGTGGTGGTGGCAAAGCGCATGGACGGTAAGCTCTAACTTATGAAATTATATGGTTGACACTAAATTGATTATACAGTAATCACATTTTTTGAATAACTTATAGATACACACTCTTCGACGGATTCATTGACTCGTCGTCGGTGAGATCTCAGAGGATGGGTTCATCTTCCCGTAGCTCATGCTCTCGTCGATCGAACGAGCAGGAGTTGGAGATTATGAGGATGCGTGAAGAGATGAGACAACAACGCGAATTTATGGAGGCTTGCAATGCACATAACCAAGCGATGTATCAAGTGAGTACACATAATCCGAACTCTAAATTATTATATTTCAATACAACATCTTCGTTGGAACACATATGTGTTTAACAGTTAATGCAGCAACAGGGCATGACATCAAATTTTCCACCGCCACCACAATGGAGCCAATTTGCAAACACACCAGTTCCACCACCACAGTTCACCACCCCTCCGACACATATACCTGCACCTGGAGATAGGGTACGTTTGATAACTCTCAATTAATTTATATACTTGTATACTTTTTTGATATTTGCATTTAACGTGATGATATTTGCTAACTTGCATAGGTTACGCCCGAAGCGGGTGGTAGTGGGTCTGATCCCGCAGCAGGGACTGGATTTGTTGACTCGCTCTTCGCGTTCCCTCCTCCTGGTGGTGGCGGCAGCGGTCAAAGCTCTAACCACCCAAGTGGTGGTTATCTCTAAACACTTGAACATGTTTCTTAACTCGTGGACTCTTGGTCGTACTTGAACATATGTCGTACTTATATTTCAATACTATGTCGTACTCGTTGACTCGATGTGGTGGTTGAACTTATATTTGAAATGTTGGTGGATGTTATGTTTGTAATGCGTGATTTTATGATGAATGCATGTGTTTGTAATGTGGCTGTTATCTGTGATTTATGTTATGTGTGATATATGTTATGTGTGCAGAAATAGTGTCCTAATTTAGTGCTGTTTTTGTAGCAGTATAGGGTAATTCTCGTCGGCCCAGTTAATTCCCGTTGGCTATGGTCGAACCGACGAGAATTAACTAATAACTCTCGTCGGCCCAGTTAATTCTCGTCGGCCTGGGGAACCGACGGGAATTAACTAATAACTCCCGTCGGCCTGGGGAATCGACGGGAGTTAGCATTAATTCCCGTCGGCTAGTTAGTGGCCGACGGGAATTAGTAATTCCCGTCAGCCGCCGACGGGGATAAATTTATCCCCGACAAGGGACGCCTAGCGGCTGAAAACCGACGGGAATAAGCCCGTCGGTTTATGCTTATTCCCGTCGGTTTCCGGCCGACGGGAATTAAGTGAATTTCTGTAGTGTTTATGATCGATTTGGGGTGTGTGAGAGAGGGTGTGAACTTTTGTGTTAAGTTTAGGTCAGCTTTGAATGCGAGGGAGCAGCTAGAGTAAATGAGGTGAGAGACTCAAGGGGTATTTATAGAGACCCTTCAAAAGCTGCCGAAGATTAGAACTTTTTTGCATGGAAAGCGGTTGAACTTCCCTCAAAATAGGTTGAACCGGTTTTGACCAGAGTCGGACCAAGTTCAAAAAGTTTAGTCTGACTGGAAGTCAAATGCCAGGACCGGTTGAACTGCCCCTAGGGCTAGTTCAACCACTTGACTATTAGTCTGTCTGTTTGACTAGCAGATAGAGGTCAAAATGACCAACTGATCCTTACCCCGGTTTGATTGCTCCTAGGGCTGGTTCAACCGGGTTTAACCAGAGAGGTCCTAGGAGAAAACCCCTGTTGAACCACCCGAGAGTCGGTTCAACTGGTTTTGAGCAGAGAGCTCCTCTGCTCAAAACATGTTGAGCTAGCCCTGAGGGTAGGCTCAACTGCTTTTGAGCAGGGAGGTTCTCTGACTCCCAAAACCTCACTCCAGTTGAACTCATAGATTGTTCAAAGAATTTTTGTTTTCAAAATACCTTTTGAAACTTAGAAACTTGTGCTTTGCAAACACATTTACCTTAGCGAAACACACTTAAATGAAAATTGAATCCTACGACTCAAGAAGTATAAAAATTATTTGCAATCATCGAGGAATCTCATCACGGTGCCATAGGATGTATATTCTTTGCCCTTAGCTCTTCATTTTTCTTTCACTTTTTAGAGTTTATGCTCCTTCTGTTTTAACAATTACTGAACAAACACTGGGAGCAAACTTTGTTAGTAACCTTATTTGTTTTGTCATTTTAATCACTAAAACCCTCAAATAGGGTTGATTCCACTTATAGTCATCAATCACAAAAGGGGGAGATTGTAAGTAAAATGGACCCGAACCATTTGATTAAGGGATTTTGGTGTTTGATAAACAACATAACTAGTGAACTAATGTTTCTGAAGAGTTTGTGTTTTGTAGTTCACAGGATGCAAAGTGGATTGGACTTAAGCTCTAAGGATGTAACACCACAAAAAATACATTAAGAAGACCTGTATTGAACATCTACATGTAACAAGAGAAGTCCAAAACACGGAGAAGATGTAGCCACAGGTGGGCGGTCTGCCCTCCCTGGGAGGATATTTCGGTGGCTCACCAGACAGTTTGGTGTCACATCGTGGAATGTTCGGTGCACCAACGGCTAGTCGCCAACGCCTAGATTTTTTGGCTCTATGGAGGGAGAGTCACCAGACGGTTCGGTGCCAGGACCGGACAATCCGGTGTGGAAGCTAATAGCGCTGCAACGGTAAAATTCCAACTGCTAGTTGCACCAGACGATCTGGTGCCAAGCACTAGACGGTCAGGAGTGTCGTTGAGAGCAACAGATTTTCCTCCAATAGCTATAATTGAGTTGGGGCCTATAAATACATCACTCAACTGGCCATTTGAACGTGTTAGAGCTCAAGAAACATATCAAGCAAATCCATACACATTTCCAAGTGCTCCAACACCCAAGTGCTTAATAGAAACACTCAGTGATTAGCGTAGGCACTTTGCGAGATGCTTAGGTTAGTTAGACCGCTGTTGCGCTTGCTATAGGTGATTCCTAGTTATTTGAGTGAGTTTAGAAAAACCCACAAGACCCCTCGGCTCTTGTGCGAGCCGTTGTGATTGTACCGAGTGGGGCATCGTCTTGCGACACCGCATCAATTGTGTTTGTGGTGTGTCCACTATCGTGTACCAGAAGGAACGAGGCCCATGGCATTTCAGCTGGAAGCTCAATAGTGAAGACGGCGGGGAGCATCCAAGTGGTAGCCAGAAGCGGAGCCCCTCTTGCACGTGGAGAAGGCCCGCGACTCTCTACGGAGCTACTCGTCCGTGGTGCTTGGCCTTCGCGTGGGCTACCCTTTGCGTAGGGGCACCAACGAGGATTAGTCGAGACTTTGCATGGTTCAGATACCTCAGTAAAGATACCAACATCGTCCACGAGAGTTTGCATCTCTACCTTGCTCATTTAAACTCCTCATTTACATTAAGTACATAAGTTTTAATCTCTCAATTCTAGTTAGATTATTCAGGATTGGAACTTAGGCTGCAAAACTCCTTTTGTGCTAGAGATATAGACACTTAGACAAAACCTAGTTTACATAATCTAGTTTACTTTTTTGCATAGGTTTTGTTCTAGGGATTTATTTGTGGCCTAGATTAGCAAAGTTTTAGAAGTCCTAATTCACCCCCTCTTAGGCGTCTCGATTCCTTTCAGCCTCATATGAGGAATGTGTCATGCATGTTTGACAAAGTTCTATGTCCTAAGCATTCGCCCACAATGATCCATAATTTGCCAAAGCAAGCACCTTCCACTAACATGTGACTCACCACTTAGAGGTGGGAAACTCCACAACTTCAGCCCCATAATTGATCATACCTACGAGAATCTAATCCAAGGTACTCTGCACCTTGTGCACCTCTCTAGGGTAATCCTCTCACTCCAGCGATATTTTCCAAAGAAGGGTTCAAGACAAGGAATAACTCTAGAACTTCTCATATAACTACCCACCCATACAGGATTCATCGCTCTTGTCACGTCAACCTACCATCTACCTCTTAGAGAAGCCTCATGATCGGGCCCTATACACCACCCACATCATCCAACCATCCCTCGCTTATCACATATCAAAGGCACGTATATAATCTTGATGCAAGTAAATGCAAGCAAGCAAGAGGCATATATAAGTATGAGTGAGAGGATGGGTAATCAGGGTGAAGGCTAAGGCAATAACATGAATCACTTATACTAGAAAATTAATAAACAAAAAATACTAACATTCTTCTTCTGCAATGCCTAATAAGATTATCTAAATATGGTATTGTCCTAACATGTCGAGGTAGTAGTTATACATGTCTCCACGAGTTAGTGTAGTTGATCAGTAGCAGTTTCCACCAATGGGGACATCTTAGGACCCCAACCATTCATGAATTAGGTCTATTAATAATTGTCGTGAATGACTAGAAATAAAAGACTCCAATAAAACCATGAAAGAAGAAGAAGAAAAAAAATCTTAGAACAAAGCTAAAGATCAAAAGCAATTAAATATGAAAAACTAAGGTATAAAGAATCAAATTAGGTTGCAATTAAGGGGTGCACCTATGTATCTAATAAACCCCGAAACAATGAAAATGTTTCATGGAAAGAATGAGTGAGAATGATAGACACCAAAAGTAAACATGCATAGCCCTTGTGAAGCGAGTATGGTTCCTCGAACAAAAGGGATGCAAAATAAGGTTTGTCGGTTTAGTACCAACTCTAGTCACAACCTTAGAATAACCATTATATCCTAGGTTCATCGTGTCGACTATCGACCTGTATGACTCCAGTAACGATGGCAAAACCATAACTTAGCTAAAACAAAAAAGTAGTTTGTTGTCTTCTATTCTGAATGCCATGGCTGTTGATGGGAACTAAAAGAGCGACTAGAGGTGACTAGGGAGAAGGGTTCCACAATCCTTCCATCCACATGTCATGGAAATGGGCAGGAATAAAAAAGATCCGAACACGAGGAAGGTAGGGAAATGTGTTCGTGGTGTCTCGATCCACACATCATGTCATTTAACACGAACAAAAAGAACGACACACGTGAACTATACTAATAATAGGTTTATCCTTGACTAGGCTAAAGTGGGTAGACTTTCAACCCTTGATTGGCAAAATATCAGGAAAATTGAGCGTAGGGAATGGAAAAACTTATCAACAGCTGGTCGTCTCACATTGGTCAAAGTGGTCTTAATTTTGCAGGTCATCTATGTACTGCTAGCCCTTCGACCACCTAGAGAGGTGATGAAACTGATAGATGCAAAACATAAACATTTTCTTTGGGCTGGTACTGAAAGGTTGACCGGTGGAAAGTGCAAGGTCAACTGGATCTGTGCAGGAAGGCCAATGAAACTTAGAGGGCTAGGCATTCTACATTTGGGCAAATTCTCGTGGGCCTTGCGCCTCAGATGCTTGTGGCAGGATTCCAAAGTTTCAGCTAGAAAGAGGATTGAGAAGGATCTACCATGCACTATGATAGACAAGTGACTTTTTGATGTAGCCACATCAATCTCGGTGTGGGATGGTAAATCCATTAATTTCTGGCTAAATGCTTGATTGAGGGGTATGAGGCTAAGTGACACCTACCCCTTGATCTTCTCCATTTCTAGAATAAACAATTTGACCATCCATGAGGCTCTTTTAAATAATTCGTGGATACATTATTTAAATTTCAATCATGAGGAGTTCATAGCGGAGCACCTCAATGAATATTGTCAATTGTGGACAGAGGTAAATCAACTTCACTTGCTAGAAAACATCCTCGATCTCGTTCGATGGAAGTTTACTATAGATGGTCTTTACGCAGCCCAAACAGCCTACCAAGTGCAATTTTTGGGCTCCACTCTAACTAACTTCAGCTCCATAATTTGGAGAGCCTGGGCACCACCAAAGTGCAAATTCTTTGGTTGGCTTGCTATTCAAAACATAATTTGGACGACAGACAGGTTGGCAACACGGGGATGGCCTCACAACTCGCACTGTGTGATGTGCTCCCTTTGCATGGAATCTAGTGTACACCTATTTGTTGAGTGCTATTTCACTAGACACATTTGGGTTGAGATGAGCTAGTGGACTGCAATCGAGGAGATCCACCACTCTTGCTGGAAACCTACATATTCTGTGCATCAGTGGTGGTCAAATCTTGCGTCATCCGTAGTGAGAGACATTAGGGGTTTGTTGAGCCTCATCATTCTCGTCGTTTGGACGCTCTAGTGCGCGAGCAACTCACGAATTTTTTACCATAAAGAGGCGACTGTGACCCAGGTTGTGGCAAAGATTAAGGAGGAATCCCTTTTGTGGAAACTAGGTGGGGCAAAACATCTTGCCAATTTGGTGTAATTTTGGGCTTTTGGGGTCGTGGCATGGGGTAAATGCACAACCATCGTTTATATTTCTCTCTTTCACCTCATTGTCATGAATTGTGAACTTTAGCCTTCTAGGGCTTATCTCTCTTTTTAATATAACAGGCAACCCTCTTGTCGGTTTTCGTTTTAAAAAATCAACACATCACAATAAGAACAAGTTTAATAATAGAGCCTATTGTTGGCTCTAACTCCTTGCCTTGTCATCTAGATCCAACAATAAACACACTCATATAATAAAGGTGGCTATAAGGTTGACTCTTAGATTAATTCCTTGTCTCTTTTTCTCTCATCCTTTTGTCTTGGAGTACGCGTAGCACCTGGTTCTTGCACGAGAGTAAAGCTGAAAGTTGGGTCGTGCCTGAGCCCATCGTGCTTCTCGGTCTAACATTTTTTGAACTAGCACTGCACGAAATAATTTTAGGCTGGGCCGTGTCGTCCACAGATAAAAGCTAGGCTCGGCCCAAAGCACAACGAACCGATGATCGTGTCGTGTCGGACCAAGCACGACGCAAACAAAAAACTTGTATATATCTGAAAAACACATCCTCAAAATATTAATAACTTTCTTATAGACTAAAAAATCAAATGAGAAAGAAAAATCAATGTCTTCTATAGCTTATGTGAAGAGATAAAAAATATTGAAGCATGAAATAATCATTTAAACGTTAGTTTTCTAATCCGTGCCTCATTTCATGTCGTGTCGGTCTAAGCACAGCCCATCTAGTCGTGTCCTGTCATGTTGTCCATCGTGCCTAAGATAGTGGCCCGGCCCGACTATTTGGGCTGTGCCGGGTTGTGCTTTGGGCTTTTATTTTTGCGTCGTGTCGGTCCTAAATGGCTCAGCCCAAACTTTTAGGTCTACATAAGAGCCCAATTCTTCTACTTTTTGATGTCTTCGCATAAACAAAAGTGACATGTAAGCAGCCTTAGAGCCTATTATTATACTTGCTCTAATAGATGGAAATGAAGAGGGTCAAAACAAAAATAATAGACGGATGGGTTCCATGGTTCCTCGATCCATGCATCACATTATTAGATGAGAATCGATAGACCAAAACAATTAAAAAAAAGTGGGCAATAAGATCCACAATTTCTCAACTCACATGTCATGGCAATAGGCGAGAGCCAAAAAAAACAAGAGCAAATAAATGATCGGTGGTGCAGATGCAAATATACAAGCTGGCTTGAAAATAAAGGAGTAAAAGATGTAGAGATCAATGGCCATGGAGGTACACAGACTCGTGGCCATGAACTTGACATACTCGAGTTGTCTTTTGTTGATTCTACAATGGTCGTCCCTTAGTTTGTCTCCCACTATAGACTAGGTCAAAAAATGGCTTATTGTGTGTGGGTAAAAAACCACATCTATCGACAATGAGTCCATGACGACCATGTCTCAAGGTCGAAGAATGTACTAACGCACACTCATGGTATGATGGAGACAACTAATAATACATGAGGGAGGGTATATCGTTCTGGGTATTATGGGCTTATGGCCATGATGGGATGAAACCACAAGCGAATGTATCAGTGAATCACACTCCCTCGATTGGCTCAAAGGCTCGATCCATAGTCATACAAAGGAACACTCAAAATCAACCTTTGCTCGCACAACAATACATCAATAAATAACATTCAACATGTACATCACAGACCAAAAAACAGAAACATTAATGCATCACTACAGTAAATCACAAAACTTCTGACGGCCAAAGCCGTCGGACATAAGCCGTAAATCATCGGAGATAAGCTATGTCCGACGGCATCGGTTTATCTCCGACGGCATCTGGCCGTCGGACATAGTAGGTCGGAAATAGCAGTCTCCGACGGTCACAACCACCCGTCGGAGATAATGCATGGCAACCCTTTTAACGGCCGCGGGTGGAACCCACATCGCTTATGTCCGACGGTCTGGCGTCAGCCGTCGGACATAAGTACTTGTTATCTCCGACGGTTTATATTAAGCTGTCGGACATAACAGACCCTTATGTTATGTATCATATGTGTATATATCATATGATGTATATATCATATGTATGAATGAAAAAAAACAAGGTTAGGGTTTAATTAGTGTCGAGGTGGTGTCAACTAGCTAGGGTTAGTTCGACCAAAAAGAGGAGAGCGGTAGGATCGGCGGTGTCCAAGGTGCATGCAAGGTAGGCGTTGTGGCTTTTGGCACAAGACAAGACTGCTAGTGGACAGCGAGGTCGATGAAGAATGCAGCAATTTGGATGGCCTTTATTGGCTCGAATGACGTGTTGCTAGCTGCCACGCGTACCATGTCCATGTGGTAGCTGTGGCTAGGTGGAGTTGTCTTCCGGGAGATACCAGCGGCGTCATTATGGAAGTGGTGTGGCATGGTGTTGGCGAATGGCGACGCTGACCAGGCTTGGTGAACAGCATGGTGGTTGGTGGCTATAGCAAACCGTACGTTACGTCCCTGGCAATTAACAATGAGGAGGGCAGTGCCACTAGTAGAAAAGAGCTCAAAGGCTGCGGCACCCATAAATTATCACTGTCGGTTTCAGTTATCGCACGCTAGTAAAAAAACGAGGTGGGCCCGGCTTGGGAACCGCCAGTGGAAACCTATTTCCAATGGCGGTTATCTTAACACAACCGCCAGTAGAAATAGGATATTTCCATTGACGGTTGGTGTAACAGAACCGCCAGTGGAAATATCCTATTTCCACTGGCGGTTGTGTTAAGATAACCGCCAGTGGAAATAGGTTTCCACTGGCGGTTTTTCAAGCCAACCGCCAGTGAACTGTCTGTTATAAATACCCCTCTTCTTCCCCCCGACAGGAGTTGTATGCTCGCAGCCAACTTCCATTGGAGGCGATTTTGGAGGTCCAGATTTCACAAAAATACAAGGGGGAGGTTTTGGTCTTCATTTCTTGGAAGAAGGTGGATAAGAAAGGTTGGTTTATGTTTCTTTGTCAATTTTTGTTCATTCTTGCTCAATTTTAGCCACATTTTGGATCTAGGGTTTTACATGTGAGAGAGAAGAGTATAGCTAGGTTATTTTCTAGATTTCCTCAAATGAGGTTGCTTAAGATGGTTAGATTTTGTCTATTCCCTCTCCTTTTTCATGTTTAGTTCTCAAATAAGTTTATCCATAACACATATTTAGTTGTTTAATTAATGGTGAATGTGTTGTATGGAAGGTTGGTTTAATTATGTTTCAATTGTCAATTATTGTTCATTTTTGCTCAATTTTAACTACATTTTGAAAGTAGGCTTTCACCATGTGTTAGAGATAGGTTTGGGTATTAAAATTTTTTGTTTATTAGTTGCTAGGAAAGTTTGGCTTATGTTTCTTTTGCCAAATTTTGTTCATTTTTCCTCCATTTTAGCCACATTTTGGATCTAGGGTTTCACCATGTGTTAGAGATAAAGTAGTTAGATTGCCTAATCGATCCAACCGCCTATGCTTCATCCTTCCCGACAAAAACTGTGTAGCTCGCGCGCAGCCCAACTTTTATTGGAAGGCCAGATTTCACAAAATACAAGGGGAGGTTTTGATCTTTATTTTTTGGAAGAAGGTCGCTAAGAAAGGTTGTTCATGTTTCTTTTTTTACAGGTGATGATGGAGAGGATATCCTGGATGTATAACTTATCAAGGCTAGATCCATCATACATATCTGAGGTCCATAAGTTTATTGTTGTCGCTACGAACCATGCTTGGAGAACAACGACAAAGCACATATATTGTCCATGCATGGACTGCAAAAATGTTGTTGTATTTGATGACACAGAACAAATCATATCTCATCTGGTATGCCGAGGATTTGTGAAGGATTACATAATTTGGACAAAGCATGGAGAGGGTAGTTGTTCGCCTTATACAGCTAGAAACCCTGCGAACATCAACGACAGCTTTCAGTTCGTTCACGAGACACAACAACCTCTTCCACAGAGCGAACATGTAGTGCCAAATGTTACTGATCATGGTTACGCCGGAGGAAATGAACGTGAAAGAACCCATGTTCTGCCAAATGTTATGGACGAGGAAGATGCAGAGTTGTTAGAGGCAATGTTGCGTCGTCATACAGATCCATCGATGTTCTTCATGAAAGGTATGGAGTCCCTGAAGAAGGCAGCAGAAGAGCCTTTGTACGACGAGTCTAAGGGTTGTACCAAAGAGTTCACGACGCTCCAGTCTATGTTAAAGTTGTTGATGTTAAAAGCTAGATATGGTCTGTCTGATGCTGGCTTCGATGCATTCTTGAGTATTGTCGCAGACATGCTTCCAAAGGAGAACAAAGTGTCTGCTAACACGTACTATGCAAAGAAACTAATCAGTCCACTCACTATGGGCGTGGAGAAGATCCACGCGTGTAGAAATCACTGTATCCTTTATCGAGGTGATGATTATAAAGACTTGGAGAGCTGCCCAAAGTGTGGTGCAAGTAGGTACAAGACGAATAAAGACTATCGAGAGGAAGAGTGTGTTGCATCTGTGTCTAAAGGGAAGAAGCGAAAGAAAGCCAAAAAGAAGACTTCAAAATCCACGAGCAAAGAAAAAGAAGAAGTAGACTATTATGCGCTCAAAAAGATTCCTGCTTTGGTGATGTGGTACCTCCCCGTTGTCGATCGATTGAGGTGTTTGTTCGCTAACTGAAAGGGAAATGTGCCCTTGAGCCATTTCTAAGTGTTTTGGTGATTTAGTGTCCAACACAAGTGCCTAAGTGTAAAGAGGTGGACAAAGTGCAAGTCAAGGTTAAAGGTATGTTTCTCAAACTTAGTACATTGTTTTATGGACTAATGTATTGTAAAGAGGTGGACACATGTGTCTAAGTGCTGGAAACAGGGAAAATCCAATTGCAAATGTCTTGGCTCGAGCAGCCAAGAATCTGCTGAGTCTGGGAGCACCGGACTGTCCGGTGGTGCACCGGACAGTGTCCGGTGGTGCACCGGACAGTGTCCGGTGCGCCAGGCTGGCTCGAGCGAAGTGGCCTCTCTCGGGAATTCACCGGCGACGTACGACTAAAATTCACCGGACTGTCCGGTGTGCACCGGACTGTCCGGTGAGCCAACGGTCGGCCGCGCAATCTGCGCGAGACACGTGGCCGAGCCAACGGCTAGAAGATGGCACCGGACTGTCCGGTGTGCACCGGACATGTCCGGTGCGCCAACGGCTCCAAGTCTGCCAACGGTCAGCTTCGCTATTTAAGGAAGGGAATCGGGCACCGGACAGTGTCCGGTGTGCACCGGACTGTCCGGTGCCCCCGACGACAGAAGGCAAGAATGGCCTTCCAGATTTGTGCTCAACGGCTCCTAGCTGCCTTGGGGCTATAAAAGGGACCCCTAGGCGCATGGAGGAAGATACCAAGCATCCTTTGAGCATCATTGATCACTCACACCTCATTCTTGCGCACTTGTTCGACATTCTAGTGATTTGAGCTCCGTTCTAGTGTGCTAGTCTCTTGAGCTCAAGTATGGGTTTTGCATGTGCGTATTCGCTGTGATCTTTGTGTCGTGTGTGAGTTGCTAATCCCTCCCTTGCTCCGTGATTCTTTGTGTAACACCCTAAATCTCATTTTGAGAATACAGTAAAATTTTTCAAAGAGCTTGAATTAGATTTTTCTTTCTTTCTTTCTTTCTTCTTTGGAATTCCCAAAAACATTTGAAGTCACATCTCCTTAAATAAAAGTTCTATAACAAAAATTCATAAAAAAAAATATTCTCATATGAATTAGACTTTATTGAAGTTTATAAATATTAATGTGAGAACATTTTTTTTAGATCATACAATATAAACTATTTCTTTTAAAATAATGGCGTGTGTGCTACATATTCAAAAGCAATTGTTTATGTAGAATAATAAATGAATGAATAAAAATATATATATATACAATGAATAATGCATCATGCTGGATTTTGATTGTGCATTTTGGTTTGAATAGAAAAATTCAAACTCAGATTCAAAAGTGAATTCAATTGGAAATAGAATAGGAAAAATAAATAGAAAAAAAAAGAAAGCAAACCTAGCCTAATTGGGCCAACCGCACCACTTTTGGCCCAATTCTCCTTTGCTCCACATCCGCGCTGGCCCAAATCCTTGCGCCCACTCCTAGGCACCAATGACTAGTGGGACCGCTGTGTCAGTGTTGGCTCCCTCCTATTCGCGCGCACGGGTGAAACAGAACCCACCGTCTTCCCCGCGGCAACGCATAGCGCGCGCACCTCCGATCGATTCCCCCCCCCCCCAAATCGGAGTTGAATTCGGAGCAAGCTTGGCTGCCGCGCAATAAAGGCCGAGCCGCCCCCATTGGACCCCAAGCCGTGCCGAGATTTTAGAGTC
Organism: Zea mays; assembly: GCF_902167145.1. Taxonomy (NCBI): domain Eukaryota; kingdom Viridiplantae; phylum Streptophyta; class Magnoliopsida; order Poales; family Poaceae; genus Zea; species Zea mays. Next base: position 87,799,091 of record NC_050104.1, on the reverse strand, counting down.
ACCAGTTCGGTAGGGAGAAGAAGGCCCTCCGCTGTCGAGCATGAGAGGAGGGGTAGCGCCGTAATGGCGGAATCAGGGAGCACCGTCGGTTGAACTCGAACCCATGGGCTGGGAGCCTCGTCAGGGTCCTTTGTGATTTTCGCGTGGACGTCTCGGTCTGGGAAATCGCCTTGGCTCGCCGGAATTGCTCTTAGACATGGATTCATCGGCGCCGTGGCCATGTGTGGGGAGAGAATGGAGCCGTCGCGGGGGCAAATCGGCGACACCGTCGCCCGGACCCGGATCCCTGGTCGGGGTGCTTCACCGGGACTCGGGATGTGTAGGCGTCAATCCTCCAGGCTGAGGAGTCAGGCTGGGCGCAAGTAATTTCTCGCCGTCGACATGGCGCTGCCGCACTTCCGCCTATCACCGTGGCTGGATGTCTCAGCTACTTCACCGCCGGTATGTGGCCCAGATAACTTCGCTAGCTGCTCTTCTACGTGTTGCGCCAATCGATTTTAGGATTTGGGTTCTAGGTCTCTGGGCGTGCTCCTCGCCGGGTGAGCTTCGCCGTGGGCGTATCTGCGCCGCCGCGCTCGGGCTGCTAGTAGGGGGCGCGATTGGGGGGGAAAGATAGTGACCGTAGGATGATTATCGTGAGGTAGTGATCGGGTATTACTGATATCGCTTTGGGAAGGATTGATCCTAGCCATTGATGCCAGATCGATCGGGTGAGATTAGAGTTCAGCCATTTAAAATCAGGGCCGTAGATGGGCTGGTGTGTGGTTTGGATTAGGTCCTGCATACCCCTTCGCCCGATCAGATCTGGACCGTATCCTTTAAATCCAACGGCTCTGAGTGCACGGTACCCGTTCGACCTGTAAAACTGCAAAAGAGTCCTCGGAGTTATTCATAATAAACCCGCAGTCCATCCTATGGTTGCTTGTGTCTTAGTGCAAATTGCGCCAGGGCCCCTGCATTTCCAGAATTTTGACGCGCAGTCCAAAAACAGTAAAAACAGAGAGGTAATATTAGAAATTGATTTTTATTACAAAAAAATAATTCTAGAAACTTGGAAATTTCATATCTAATTCATTTTAATTCCAAATGGATCCATTTCAATTTCTATAATTTTGTAATAATGTTGTTTATCACCTAATGCCTCTGTTTTGACATGAAAACAATAATAAAATTGATCTCCTAATTAATCTCATATCAAATACATAAAATCTTAGGAAATTCATAACTCCTTCGTTTTAACTCCGATTTGATCCGTTCAAGTTGCGTTAGTCTCGTAGAAATGCGTAGATCATTCTTATTCAGTTTGTTCTTATGTTTGGTGTGATGTTAATTTTGTCTATACAATGTTTGTTTGTATTGCTACGACTAGCGCGAGGACACGTGTCATCTGAAAAGCAAGTTGGTACCTGGAATCTCAAGTGCCAGGCAAGTTGTGCCCTTGACCACTTTTTACCCAATAATGTTCTTTAATATCACTTATCCATGCATAGGTTAATTTTGATGGGACCCAATAGGTCACCCTAGATTGTTTATCTCATTACCTTGTTTACCCCTGAATCACTTGGGTAGTTTGCTATTGCTTTATATGGTTTTGGGATAATCATTTATCACCTCTATGTTCCAATTCTTGTTGTTATTCTGTTTATGTTCATGTTGTTATCATTAATGTTAATTGGAACATAGAGCTTAACTTGAGAACCACGTGCCACCACAAGGGTTTAATGGGACGCCCTTGGCTGATTAACTAGGAAAGCTAGTGGAAGACTACCTTACCCGAAAGGGGCAAGGGCAGTAGGGGAGAGGTCAGTGCGGGGAGGTCCCTGGTTGATTTTGCTGCGATGGCGGTCAGCCAGGAACCCTGTACTGGATCTTCCCATAAACTGTAGCGGGTTTTCGGAAGCTAGTGGAACTTTGTAAAGGCCTCGTAGTGTTGCCCTGCCGCGCTTCCTAGGTAGAGGTGTATGGGATTCATGACCCCTTGGCAGATGGGTAGCATGACTTGTGGGTAAAGGGTACAACCTCTGCAGAGTGTAAAACTGGTATACTAGCCGAGCTCACGGTCATGAGCAGCTCAGGACTCTCTGATGTTTAAATTATGGAACTTAAATTCAATTTTGTCATTTGCATATGCATGGGTTTATTATTAATTTTGTTCTAATACTTTACTTATGGTTTGGTATTTACTTACACTTAGTAACTGCTAATAAAATTTTGACCAACTACTTAAAAGCAATGCTCAGCTTTAACCCATATCATTGATCAGCCTTACACTTCACATGAGCTCCCACCTTGGGTGAGTTCATGTCACATTATTCCCCACAACTTGTTGAGCGATGATCATGTGTGAGCTCACCCTTGCTGTCTCACACCCCCCCCCCCACAGGAGATGATCAGGTGGTTCAGGAGGAGCCGCCTAACACTGAGGAGTTCGATCTGATCTAGGTGGCGTTTCCCAGTCGACATTGGCGCCGACGATCCTTAGTTCGTTTTATCTTTATTATGTTATTTTGTAATAAGTCTTCCGCTATGTAATAAATTCTCTGATGTTTTATGACATTTATCTCTATACACTCTGTTATTATATATGTTGTCTTCTTGGCGCATGTATGAGATGCACCTGGCTTTGTTCCTTAAAGCCGGGTGTTACAGAAGTGGTATCAGAGGAAATGTTGACTGTAGGACGAAACCTAGATAGAAATGGACAAACCCTTACCTACTTATCTTACTCTGATTCTTTCTATACTCATCTTGTCTTGATCTTGTCTCACCTTTTGCTATTCTACTCTGATTATTCTTACCTTTACTACTCTAAGACAAGATGGACTTCAAATCTTGGAATCCCTACCCCTATGACATTTTTAAGAGATAGGAGGCCTAAGACCAAACCAAAACTATTTTCTCTATTAAAAAAATGTTGGTTGATTTTTCTGATGATAAATGCTTGATTTGCTTCTTTGATTGATTGCAACATTATAGTTGGGCATCTTAGCATGTACCATCATAAGGTATTAGCTTTAGTGGATAACACACTAATCTACTTAGCTAATAAATCAATCGCAGTAACATTTCTCGTAATTACTCGCCTTGTCTACAGTTCTTCCTTTCTTACCCTGTATTTCTAACCTAGATGGGCTACCCCTATAGTGTTAGAAGAGAGCACTATAGACGTGATCCTTGGTATGTCATGGTTAAGAAAGGTAAAGGCAGTTTATACACTGTGCTAAAGGAACCGTAGAACTCACCAGTTCGAAAGGACAAAGTTTTGAAGTTGAAGTTGCAGTAACTACCACCATCAGACTAGCGGCATTCTTAGTAGATGAGAAGTTTTTGGGTGACAACATCCGTGCAGTTAGGGATTTTCCGGATGTCTTTCCAGAGGAGTTACCAGGGATGCCACCGGAGAGGAAAGTTGAGTTTGTCATTGATCTCTTACCTGAGACTGCTCCTATTTCTAAACGGCCATACAGGATGTCCATAGAGGAGTTAAAGGAACTTAAGAAGTAGTTAACTGAGTTGCAAGAGGCTGGGTACATTCATTCGCATTCTTCACCATGTGGAGCGCCGGTTCTATTTGTATAGAAGAAAGATGGATCGCAAGGGATGTGCGTGGATTATAGGACCCTTAATGATGTCGCTGTGAAGAACAAGTATCCATTACCCCACATTGAAGATTTATTTGATCAGATGAGAGATGCTAGAGTATTCTCGAAGATTGATCTCCGATCAGGTTACCATCAAATGAAGATTAGGCCATAGGATATTCCCAAGACGGATTTCTCGACCCGATATGGTTTATATGAGTTCACCGTTATGTCATTTGGACTAACTAATGCACCAACCTATTTTATGGATCTGAAGAATAAGGTGTTTATGGAGTATTTGGACAGATTCGTCGTAGTATTCATCAACGATATTTTTATTATTTCCAAGAGTGATACTGATCATGAGGAACATCTGAGATTGGTGCTACAGAAGCTTCAAGATAATCAACTCTATGCTAAGTATAGCAAATGCGAGTTTTGGATTGGCAAGGTGCCATTTCTTGGTCATATTATTTCTAATGGAGGAATTTCAGTGGATCCTGCTAAAGTTAAGGAGATAATGGAGTGGAGAGTACCCACCACAGTTACTGAGATTCGAAGTTTCTTGGGATTAGCAGGCTATTATCGGAGATTTATTGAAGGGTTTTCTAAGATTGCTAAGCCTATGACTTCACTTTTGGAGAAGGGAAAAGAATTTAAGTGGGACGAGAAGTGTCAGGACAGCTTTGAGCTATTGAAGAAGAGGTTGATGTCGCCACCGGTATTGGTTATGCCAGACCTACAGAAGGGATTTGACATTTATTGTGATGCATGTGGCCAAGGACTTGGATGTGTGCTTATGCAAGAAGGACATGTGATTGCCTATGCATCTCGTCAGTTGCGGAAGCATGAATTGAACTACCCCACTCATGACTTGGAACTAGCAGCAGTTGTGCATGCTCTTAAGATTTGGAGACATTACATTATGGGGACCAAGTGCCAAGTATATACGGATCATAAGAGTTTGAGGTATATATTCACTCAGAAGGATCTCAACCTTAGGCAACGCCGTTGGTTGGAGCTTATTAAGGATTATGATTTGGAGATTCACTATCACCCGGGCAAGGCGAATTTGGTTGCAGATGCCTTGAGTCGCAAGGAGCATGTTCATTCAGCTATTGTTGCCCAGCTGCCCGATGAGATTGTTGAGGATTTCAGGAGACTTAACCTGGGGATAGTTGCTCATACTGAAGGAGTTACAATTGATGTGGAACCTACTTTGGAGCAGGAGATCCGCAAAGGACAAATTGGTGATGCTAAAATAAAAGAGATTAAGGATCTGATTACTGAAGGTCGAGTTCCGGAGTTCACGGAAGATGAGCAAGGCACTGTATGGTCAAGGATAGAATGTGTGTTCCTGATATTAAAAGCCTTCGAGAGACTATATTGAAAGAGGCCCATGACTCAGATTATTCTATTCATCCTGGTAGTACTAAGATGTATCAGGATTTGAAGCGGAAGTATTGGTGGTATGGATTGAAAAGAGATGTAGCTGCACATGTGGCTATGTGCGATGTATGTCAAAGAGTTAAGGCTGAACATCAGAGGCCAGCGGGACTATTGCATCCACTGAAGATACCCGAATGGAAATGGGAAGAGATTGGTATGGATTTTATTACTGGATTGCCTCGCACCCAGAAAGGATATGATGCTATATGGGTGATTGTGGATAGATTGACCAAAGTGGCTCACTTTATTCCGGTCAAAACTACTTATAAGGGATATCAATTGGCAGAGTTTTATATGGCTCGGATTGTGTCTCTACACGGTGTACCGAAGAAGATCATTTTGGATAGAGGATCACAGTCTACCTCCAGATTTTGGAAAAGTTTTCATGAGAATATGGTTACGAAGTTGAATTTTAGTTCGGCCTACCATCATCAGACTGATGGACAGACTGAAAGGACTAATCAAGTATTGGAGGACATGTTGAGAGCTTGTGCCCTTCAGCATGGTAGTAGTTGGGACAAGAGTCTACCTTATGCTGAGTTTTCATATACTAGTTACCAGGCCAATCTAAAGTTGTCACCGTTCGATGCTCTGTATGACAGGAAATGCAGGACTCCTCTATATTGGATCAGACTAGAGGAAGACAGTTCTTTGGACCTGAACTTATTCAAGAGGCAGAATAACAAGTTCATATAATTCGAGAGAATTTGAGGGTAGCTCAAACCAGAAAAAAAGAGCTACGTTGATAATAGAAGAAGACCACTGGAGGTTGAGGAAGGTGATCATGTGTACCTCAAGGTTTTACCACTTCGTGGAATGAGGAGAATCAAAGTTAAGGGCAAATTGTCCCCTCGCTATATTGGACCATTCTGAGTTTTTAGGCAAGTTGGAGAGATGGCCTATCAACTCGAGCTACCTGATAATCTATCTGATATGCATAATGTATTTCATGTGTCTCAACTTAGTAAGTGTCTCCGTGTCCCTGAGGAACAGTTACCAATGGAAGAGCTCAGTGTTCAGAGTGATTTGACTTACACGGAGTATCCCGTCAAGATTCTTGATGCTTTGACTCGAGTTACAAGAAATAAGGTGATAAAAATGTGTAAAGTTCAATGGAGTCACCTCGGAGAAGACGAAGCTACATGGGAAAGAGAAGAAGAGCTTCACATAGATTTCCCCATCTTTTCCCTCGTTCTTCCTAAATCTCGAGGACGAGATTATTTTTAAGGGGGGTAGGATTTGTAACACCCTAAATCTCATTTTGAGAATACAGTAAAATTTTTCAAAGAGCTTGAATTAGATTTTTCTTTCTTTCTTTCTTTCTTCTTTGGAATTCCCAAAAACATTTGAAGTCACATCTCCTTAAATAAAAGTTCTATAACAAAAATTCATAAAAAAAAATATTCTCATATGAATTAGACTTTATTGAAGTTTATAAATATTAATGTGAGAACATTTTTTTTAGATCATACAATATAAACTATTTCTTTTAAAATAATGGCGTGTGTGCTACATATTCAAAAGCAATTGTTTATGTAGAATAATAAATGAATGAATAAAAATATATATATATACAATGAATAATGCATCATGCTGGATTTTGATTGTGCATTTTGGTTTGAATAGAAAAATTCAAACTCAGATTCAAAAGTGAATTCAATTGGAAATAGAATAGGAAAAATAAATAGAAAAAAAAAGAAAGCAAACCTAGCCTAATTGGGCCAACCGCACCACTTTTGGCCCAATTCTCCTTTGCTCCACATCCGCGCTGGCCCAAATCCTTGCGCCCACTCCTAGGCACCAATGACTAGTGGGACCGCTGTGTCAGTGTTGGCTCCCTCCTATTCGCGCGCACGGGTGAAACAGAACCCACCGTCTTCCCCGCGGCAACGCATAGCGCGCGCACCTCCGATCGATTCCCCCCCCCCCCAAATCGGAGTTGAATTCGGAGCAAGCTTGGCTGCCGCGCAATAAAGGCCGAGCCGCCCCCATTGGACCCCAAGCCGTGCCGAGATTTTAGAGTCACCAGTTCGGTAGGGAGAAGAAGGCCCTCCGCTGTCGAGCATGAGAGGAGGGGTAGCGCCGTAATGGCGGAATCAGGGAGCACCGTCGGTTGAACTCGAACCCATGGGCTGGGAGCCTCGTCAGGGTCCTTTGTGATTTTCGCGTGGACGTCTCGGTCTGGGAAATCGCCTTGGCTCGCCGGAATTGCTCTTAGACATGGATTCATCGGCGCCGTGGCCATGTGTGGGGAGAGAATGGAGCCGTCGCGGGGGCAAATCGGCGACACCGTCGCCCGGACCCGGATCCCTGGTCGGGGTGCTTCACCGGGACTCGGGATGTGTAGGCGTCAATCCTCCAGGCTGAGGAGTCAGGCTGGGCGCAAGTAATTTCTCGCCGTCGACATGGCGCTGCCGCACTTCCGCCTATCACCGTGGCTGGATGTCTCAGCTACTTCACTGCCGGTATGTGGCCCAGATAACTTCGCTAGCTGCTCTTCTACGTGTTGCGCCAATCGATTTTAGGATTTGGGTTCTAGGTCTCTGGGCGTGCTCCTCGCCGGGTGAGCTTCGCCGTGGGCGTATCTGCGCCGCCGCGCTCGGGCTGCTAGTAGGGGGCGCGATTGGGGGGGAAAGATAGTGACCGTAGGATGATTATCGTGAGGTAGTGATCGGGTATTACTGATATCGCTTTGGGAAGGATTGATCCTAGCCATTGATGCCAGATCGATCAGGTGAGATTAGAGTTCAGCCATTTAAAATCAGGGCCGTAGATGGGCTGGTGTGTGGTTTGGATTAGGTCCTGCATACCCCTTCGCCCGATCAGATCTGGACCGTATCCTTTAAATCCAACGGCTCTGAGTGCACGGTACCCGTTCGACCTGTAAAACTGCAAAAGAGTCCTCGGAGTTATTCATAATAAACCCGCAGTCCATCCTATGGTTGCTTGTGTCTTAGTGCAAATTGCGCCAGGGCCCCTGCATTTCCAGAATTTTGACGCGCAGTCCAAAAACAGTAAAAACAGAGAGGTAATATTAGAAATTGATTTTTATTACAAAAAAATAATTCTAGAAACTTGGAAATTTCATATCTAATTCATTTTAATTCCAAATGGATCCATTTCAATTTCTATAATTTTGTAATAATGTTGTTTATCACCTAATGCCTCTGTTTTGACATGAAAACAATAATAAAATTGATCTCCTAATTAATCTCATATCAAATACATAAAATCTTAGGAAATTCATAACTCCTTCGTTTTAACTCCGATTTGATCCGTTCAAGTTGCGTTAGTCTCGTAGAAATGCGTAGATCATTCTTATTCAGTTTGTTCTTATGTTTGGTGTGATGTTAATTTTGTCTATACAATGTTTGTTTGTATTGCTACGACTAGCGCGAGGACACGTGTCATCTGAAAAGCAAGTTGGTACCTGGAATCTCAAGTGCCAGGCAAGTTGTGCCCTTGACCACTTTTTACCCAATAATGTTCTTTAATATCACTTATCCATGCATAGGTTAATTTTGATGGGACCCAATAGGTCACCCTAGATTGTTTATCTCATTACCTTGTTTACCCCTGAATCACTTGGGTAGTTTGCTATTGCTTTATATGGTTTTGGGATAATCATTTATCACCTCTATGTTCCAATTCTTGTTGTTATTCTGTTTATGTTCATGTTGTTATCATTAATGTTAATTGGAACATAGAGCTTAACTTGAGAACCACGTGCCACCACAAGGGTTTAATGGGACGCCCTTGGCTGATTAACTAGGAAAGCTAGTGGAAGACTACCTTACCCGAAAGGGGCAAGGGCAGTAGGGGAGAGGTCAGTGCGGGGAGGTCCCTGGTTGATTTTGCTGCGATGGCGGTCAGCCAGGAACCCTGTACTGGATCTTCCCATAAACTGTAGCGGGTTTTCGGAAGCTAGTGGAACTTTGTAAAGGCCTCGTAGTGTTGCCCTGCCGCGCTTCCTAGGTAGAGGTGTATGGGATTCATGACCCCTTGGCAGATGGGTAGCATGACTTGTGGGTAAAGGGTACAACCTCTGCAGAGTGTAAAACTGGTATACTAGCCGAGCTCACGGTCATGAGCAGCTCAGGACTCTCTGATGTTTAAATTATGGAACTTAAATTCAATTTTGTCATTTGCATATGCATGGGTTTATTATTAATTTTGTTCTAATACTTTACTTATGGTTTGGTATTTACTTACACTTAGTAACTGCTAATAAAATTTTGACCAACTACTTAAAAGCAATGCTCAGCTTTAACCCCTATCATTGATCAGCCTTACACTTCACATGAGCTCCCACCTTGGGTGAGTTCATGTCACATTATTCCCCACAACTTGTTGAGCGATGATCATGTGTGAGCTCACCCTTGCTGTCTCACACCCCCCCCCCCCCACAGGAGATGATCAGGTGGTTCAGGAGGAGCCGCCTAACACTGAGGAGTTCGATCTGATCTAGGTGGCGTTTCCCAGTCGACATTGGCGCCGACGATCCTTAGTTTGTTTTATCTTTATTATGTTATTTTGTAATAAGTCTTCCGCTATGTAATAAATTCTCTGATGTTTTATGACATTTATCTCTATACACTCTGTTATTATATATGTTGTCTTCTTGGCGCATGTATGAGATGCACCTGGCTTTGTTCCTTAAAGCCGGGTGTTACACTTTGTGAACATCTTTTGTAAGGGCGAGAGGCTCCAAGCTGTGGAGATTCCTCGCAAGTGGGATTAAGAAAAGCAAAGCAACACAGTGGTATTCAAGTTGGTCTTTGGACCGCTTGAGAGGGGTTGATTGCAACCCTCGTCCGTTGGGACGCCACAACGTGGAGTAGGCAAGCGTTGGTCTTGGCCGAACCATGGGATAACCACCGTGCCATCTCTGTGATTGATATCTCTTGGTTATTGTGTTGTGTTGAGAGCCTTCTTTAGCCACTTGGCAAATTACTGTGCTAACAAGTAACCAAGTTTTGTGGCTTAAGTTTTTGAAGTGTTACAGGATCACCTATTCACCCCCCCCTCTAGGTGCTCTCAATTGGTATCGGAGCCGTTCTCTTCAAGAAAGGGACTAACCGCCCGAAGAGATGGATCCTAAGGGCAAGGGGATGGTGATCAACGATAAGGAGAAGGAGACCTTCGTCAACAAGCCCAATGATGACAGGCCCACCGACTCAGGCTCGGGCCACAAAAGAAAAGACGGGAGGAAGAAGAAGACAAGGCGCATCAAGGAAATTGTCTACTACGACAGCGACGAATCTTCCTCCTCCCAAAAGGACGACGACGACTACGATAGACGAAAGACGGTTAACTCAAACTTTTCTTTCAATTATTCGCGCATTCCGCATAGTTCAAATGCTCAATTGCTCCACATTCCACTTGGCAAGCCCCCTCACTTTGATGGAGAGGATTACGGATTTTGGAGCCACAAAATGCGTACTCACCTGTTTTCTCTCCATCCAAGCATTTGGGAGATTGTGGAAAGTGGAATGAAATTTGATAGCTCGGATAGCCCTGTGTTTATTAATGAACAGATTCATAAAAATGCACAAGCTACTACTGTGTTGCTAGCCTCTTTGTGCAGGGACGAGTATCACAAGGTGAGCGGCTTGGACAATGCCAAGCAGATCTGGGACACCCTCAAGATCTCTCATGAGGGAAACGACGTCACATTGCTCACCAAAATGGAGTTGGTGGAGGGCGAGCTTGGACGGTTCGCGATGATAAGGGGCGAGGAGCCGACACAAACATACAACCGGCTCAAGACCCTTATCAACAAAATAAGGAGCTACAGGAGCACGCGATGGACGGACCACGACGTCGTCCGCCTAATGCTAAGGTCATTTACCGTTCTTGATCCTCATTTGGTGAACAATATACGTGAAAATCCCAGGTACACCAAGATGTCGCCCGAAGAAGTTCTTGGGAAATTCGTTAGCGGGCGAATGATGATCAAGGAGGCGAGGTACGTGGACGACGCCTTGAATGGTCCGATCAACGAGCCGCAACCCCTTGCTCTCAAGGCAACACGAAGCAAGGAGGCGCTACCTAGCAAGGTGGCACAGATTCAAGGGATTAGATAGAACCAAGGTAGACAAAATTAATGAATTGATTGATGCCTTGAATGATAGGAATATACTTTTAGAAAAGCAAGAGGATTTGTTGTATGAAGAACATGATAAACTTGTAGAAGCTCAGAAATCTCTTGCTCTAGAAATTAAGAGGAATGAAATGCTCTCTAGTGAATTATCTTCTTGTCATGAAACTATTGCTAAGTTAAAAAGTTTTAATGATGATTTAAATGCTAAACTAGAAGTAGCTAGTAAATCTAATTCTTGTGTAGAAATTGTTGAAACTTGTAATAGATGTAAATATTTTGACATTGATGCTTGTAGTGATCATTTAATTTCAATTTCCAAATTAAATGATGAATTAGCTAATCTTAATGCCCAACTTAAGACTAGCAAGAATGAATTTGACAAGCTAAAATTTGCAAGGGATGCCTACACAATTGGTAGACACCCCTCAATTAAGGATGGTCTTGGCTACAAGAGGGAAGCCAAGAACTTGACAAGCCATAAGGCTCCCATCTCCACCAAGGAGAAAGGGAAGGCCCCTATGGCTAGTAGTGTGCAAAAGAACCATGCCTTTATGTACTATGATAGAAGACAACCTAGAAATGCTTATAGGAGTTGTAATGTATATAATGCCTTTGATTCTCATGCCATGTTTGCTTCTAGTTCTTCTTATGTGAATGATAGAAATGTTGGTAGGAGAAATGTTATTCATAATATGCCTAGGAGAAATGTTGTTAATGTTCCTAGGAAAGTTAATGAACCTTCTACAATATATCATGCTTTAAATGCTTCTTTTGCTATTTGTAGAAAGGATAGGAAGATAGTTGCTAGAAAATTAGGGGCAAGATGCAGGGGAGACAAAACTTGCATTTGCGTCCCTAAGGATATTTGTGCTAACCTTGCAGGACCCAACATGAGTTGGGTACCTAAGACCCAAGCCTAAATTTGCCTTGCAGGTTTATGCATCCGGGGGTTCAAGCTGGATTATTGACAGCGGATGCACAAACCATATGACGGGGGAGAAGAAGATGTTCACCTCCTACGTCAAGAATAAAGATTCCCAAGATTCAATAATATTCGGTGATGGGAATCAAGGCAAGGTAAAAGGGTTAGGTAAAATTGCAATCTCAAATGAGCACTCTATCTCTAATGTGTTTTTAGTAGAGTCTCTTGGATATAATTTGCTATCTGTTAGTCAATTATGCAATATGGGATATAACTGTTTGTTTACAAATGTAGATGTGTCTGTCTTTAGAAGATGTGATGGTTCACTAGCTTTTAAGGGTGTACTAGACGGCAAACTTTACTTAGTTGATTTTGCAAAAGAAGAGGCCGGTCTAGATGCATGCTTAATGGCTAAGACTTGCATGGGCTGGTTGTGGCATCGCCGCTTAGCACATGTGGGGATGAAGAACCTCCACAAGCTTCTAAAAGGAGAACACGTGATAGGTCTAACCAATGTTTATTTCGAAAAAGATAGACCCTGTGCAGCTTGTCAAGCAGGGAAACAGGTGGGAGGCTCTCATCACACCAAGAATGTGATGACAACATCAAGACCCCTGGAATTGCTACATATGGACCTCTTCGGACCCGTCGCCTATCTGAGCATAGGAGGAAGTAAGTATGGTCTAGTTATCGTTGATGACTTTTCCCGCTTCACTTGGGTGTTCTTTTTGCAGGATAAGTCTGAAACCCAAGGGACCCTCAAGCGCTTCCTAAGGAGAGCTCAAAATGAGTTTGAGCTCAAGGTGAAGAAGATAAGGAGCGACAACGGGTCCGAATTCAAGAATCTTCAAGTGGAGGAGTTTCTTGAGGAGGAGGGGATCAAGCACGAGTTCTCCGCTCCCTACACACCTCAGCAAAATGGTGTGGTAGAGAGGAAGAACATGACGAGCACGGGGTGGTGACGAGGAACAAGGCTCGACTTGTGGCAAAAGGTTATGCCCAAGTCGCAGGTTTGGACTTTGAGGAGACTTTTGCTCCTGTGGCTAGGCTAGAGTCAATTCGCATCTTGCTAGCATATTCCGCTCACCATTCTTTCAGGTTGTACCAAATGGATGTGAAGAGCGCTTTCCTCAACGGGCCGATCAAGGAGGAGGTGTACGTGGAGCAACCCCCTGGCTTCGAGGATGAACGGTACCCCGACCACGTGTGTAAGCTCTCTAAGGCGCTCTATGGACTTAAGCAAGCCCCAAGAGCATGGTATGAATGCCTTAGAGACTTTTTAATTGCTAATGCTTTCAAGGTTGGGAAAGCCGATCCAACTCTTTTTACTAAGACTTGCGATGGTGATCTTTTTGTGTGCCAAATTTATGTCGACGACATAATATTTGGTTCTACTAACCAAAAGTCTTGTGAAGAGTTTAGCAGGGTGATGACGCAGAAATTCGAGATGTCGATGATGGGCGAGTTGACCTACTTCCTTGGGTTCCAAGTGAAGCAACTCAAGGACGGCACCTTTATCTCCCAAACGAAGTACACACAAGATTTGCTCAAGAGGTTTGGGATGAAGGATGCCAAGCCCGCAAAGACGCCAATGGGAACTGACGGACACACCGACCTCAACAAAGGAGGTAAGTCCGTTGATCAAAAAGCATACCGGTCCATGATAGGTTCTTTGCTTTATTTATGTGCTAGTAGACCGGATATTATGCTTAGCGTATGCATGTGTGCTAGATTTCAATCCGATCCGAAGGAGTGTCACTTAGTGGCTGTGAAGCGAATTCTTCGATATTTAGTCGCTACGCCTTGCTTCGGGATCTAGTATCCAAAGGGGTCTAACTTTGACTTGATTGGGTACTCAGATTCCGACTATGCTGGATGTAAGGTCGATAGGAAGAGTACATCGGGGACGTGCCAATTCTTAGGAAGGTCCCTGGTGTCATGGAACTCTAAGAAACAAACCTCCGTTGCCCTATCCACCGCTGAGGCCGAGTACGTTGCCGCAGGACAGTGTTGCGCGCAACTACTTTGGATGAGGCAAACCCTCAGGGACTTTGGCTACAATCTGAGCAAAGTCCCACTCCTATGTGATAATGAGAGTGCTATCCGAATAGCGAAAAATCCCGTTGAGCACCTAGAGGGGGGGTGAATAGGTGATCCTGTAACACTTCAAAAACTTAAGCCACAAAACTTGGTTACTTGTTAGCACAGTAATTTGCCAAGTGGCTAGAGAAGGCTCTCAACACAACACAATAACCAAGAGATATCAATCACAGAGATGGCACGGTGGTTATCCCGTGGTTCGGCCAAGACCAACGCTTGCCTACTTCACGTTGTGGCGTCCCAACGGACGAGGGTTGCAATCAACCCCTCTCAAGCGGTCCAAAGACCAACTTGAATACCACTGTGTTGCTTTGCTTTTCTTAATCCCACTTGCGAGGAATCTCCACAGCTTGGAGCCTCTCGCCCTTACAAAAGATGTTCACAAAGAATCACGGAGCAAGGGAGGGATTAGCAACTCACACACGACACAAAGATCACAGCGAATACGCACACGCAAAACCCATACTTGAGCTCAAGAGACTAGCACACTAGAACGGAGCTCAAAGCACTAGAATGTCGAACAAGTGCGCAAGAATGAGGTGTGAGTGATCAATGATGCTCAAAGGATGCTTGGTGTCTTCCTCCATGCGCCTAGGGTCCCTTTTATAGCCCCAAGGCAGCTAGGAGCCGTTGAGCACAAATCTGGAAGGCCATTCTTGCCTTCTGTCGTCGGGGGCACCAGACAGTCCGGTGCACACCGGACACTGTCCGGTGCCCGATTCCCTTCCTTAAATAGCGAAGCTGACCGTTGGCAGACTTGGAGCCGTTGGCGCACCGGACATGTCCGGTGCACACCGGACAGTCCGGTGCCATCTTCTAGCCGTTGGCTCGGCCACGTGTCTCGCGCAGATTGCGCGGCCGACCGTTGGCCCGGCCGACCGTTGGCTCACCGGACAGTCCGGTGCACACCGGACAGTCCGGTGAATTTTAGCCGTACGTCGCCGGTGAATTCCCGAGAGCGGCCACTTCGCTCGAGCCAGCCTGGCGCACCGGACACTGTCCGGTGCACCACCAGACACTGTCCGGTGCACCACCGGACAGTCCGGTGCTCCCAGACTCAGCAGATTCTTGGCTGCTCGAGCCAAGACATTTGCAATTGGATTTTCCCTATTTCCAGCACTTAGACACAATACATTAGTCCATAAAACAATGTACTAAGTCTGAGAAACATACCTTTAACCTTGACTTGCACTTTGTCCACATCTTTACACTTAGGCACTTGTGTTGGACACTAAATCACCAAAACACTTAGAAATGGCTCAAGGGCACATTTCCCTTTCAATCTCCCCCTTTTTGGTGATTTATGCCAACACAACATAAAGCAAGTAGAACAAGTACAAAAACAATTCAAATTAGAACTCAAAATTGTTTTGATTCAATTTGACATATATGAATCACTCTACGCCACCACTTGGTTTGTTTTTGCAAATCAAACTCAAATTCCTATCTCTAAGTCAAAACCACTTGTAGAGACATAAAGAGAGGTTTTCCAAAGAAATTTGATCAAGGATTTCAAAAACTCCCCATAATCAATACTTCTCCCCACAAGAGGCCAACTTTTTGACATAAAAGACAATAAAAGAGTTTTGACAAACCAAAAGCTCTAATCTACTATTTTTAAAATTTCTCAAGTGGTAGCTGATCCATTTATTGCTTTGGCCTTTATTTTCTCCCCCTTTTGCATCAAGCACCAAAACAGGATCAATCTTGGCCCCTTAACCCCATTGCCTCACCAAAAGTTTCAAATAAGAACACAAAGGCAATAGGAGTATAAAGATTAACTTGGAAAAGTTACTCTTTCTCATCGGAGTGCAGTGGAAGTCTTGCATGGTCCAAGTCCACCTTTTCCCTTTCAATTCTCCTTGGAGACTAAAACAACCAAACTCAAGTACATGGTTAGTCTCAAAGGGTCAAGTTGTAGCACAGCTCCCCCTAAATATGTGCATCACTTGCAAACAGGACTTGTGAGGTCCAGGGAGTGTTTGTACAACTTGAGCACCACAATAAGCAACAAAATGCAGAATGAACATGATCAAAAGCATAAACACATGTATGCTACATTTCAATCCAAGTTCCGCAAATCTAAGATATTGAGCTCACTACGCAGCCTGCAAAAGGTCTTCTCATCTAGAGGCTTGGTAAAGATATCGGCTAGCTGGTTCTCGGTGCTAAAATGAAACACTTCGATATCCCCCTTTTGCTGGTGGTCTCTCAAAAAGTGATGCCGGATGTCAATGTGCTTTGTGCGGCTGTGCTCAACAGGATTTTCCGCTATTCGGATAGCACTCTCATTATCACATAGGAGTGGGACTTTGCTCAGATTGTAGCCAAAGTCCCTGAGGGTTTGCCTCATCCAAAGTAGTTGCGCGCAACACTGTCCTGCGGCAACGTACTCGGCCTCAGCGGTGGATAGGGCAACGGAGGTTTGTTTCTTAGAGTTCCATGACACCAGGGACCTTCCTAAGAATTGGCACGTCCCCGATGTACTCTTCCTATCGACCTTACATCCAGCATAGTCGGAATCTGAGTACCCAATCAAGTCAAAGTTAGACCCCTTTAGATACCAGATCCCGAAGCAAGGCGTAGCGACTAAATATCGAAGAATTCGCTTCACAGCCACTAAGTGACACTCCTTCGGATCGGATTGAAATCTAGCACACATGCATACGCTAAGCATAATATCCGGTCTACTAGCACATAAATAAAGCAAAGAACCTATCATGGACCGGTATGCTTTTTGATCAACGGACTTACCTCCTTTGTTGAGGTCGGTGTGTCCGTCAGTTCCCATTGGCGTCTTTGCGGGCTTGGCATCCTTCATCCCAAACCTCTTGAGCAAATCTTGTGTGTACTTCGTTTGGGAGATAAAGGTGCCGTCCTTGAGTTGCTTCACTTGGAACCCAAGGAAGTAGGTCAACTCGCCCATCATCGACATCTCGAATTTCTGCGTCATCACCCTGCTAAACTCTTCACAAGACTTTTGGTTAGTATAACCAAATATTATGTCGTCGACATAAATTTGGCACACAAAAAGATCACCATCGCAAGTCTTAGTAAAAAGAGTTGGATCGGCTTTCCCAACCTTGAAAGCATTAGCAATTAAAAAGTCTCTAAGGCATTCATACCATGCTCTTGGGGCTTGCTTAAGTCCATAGAGCGCCTTAGAGAGCTTACACACGTGGTCGGGGTACCGTTCATCCTCGAAGCCAGGGGGCTGCTCCACGTACACCTCCTCCTTGATCGGCCCGTTGAGGAAAGCGCTCTTCACATCCATTTGGTACAACCTGAAAGAATGGTGAGCGGCATATGCTAGCAAGATGCGAATTGACTCTAGCCTAGCCACAGGAGCAAAAGTCTCCTCAAAGTCCAAACCTGCGACTTGGGCATAACCTTTTGCCACAAGTCGAGCCTTGTTCCTCGTCACCACCCCGTGCTCGTCCTGTTTGTTGCGGAACACCCACTTGGTTCCCACAACATTTTGCTTGGGACGAGGCACCAGTGTCCAAACCTCATTGCGCTTGAAGTTGTTTAGTTCCTCCTGCATGGCCAACACCCAGTCCGGATCTAGCAAGGCCTCTTCTACCCTGAAAGGCTCAATGGAAGAGACAAAAGAGTAATGCTCACAGAAATTAACTAATCTCGAGCGAGTAGTTACTCCCTTGCTAATATCACCCAATATCTGGTCGACGGGATGATCCCTTTGAATCGTCGCTCGAACTTGGGTTAGAGGTGCCTGAGGTGCTTCTTCCTCTTCAACTTGAACATCCTGTGCTCCCCCTTGATCATGCGCCTCCACTTGAGGTACCTGTTCGTCACCTTGGGTTGGGGGATGCACCATAGTTGAGGAAGACGGTTGATCTTGCTCCAAATGTTCTTGAGGCCGTACATCTCCAATCGCCATGGTGCGTATCGCGGCCGTTGGAACGTCTTCTTCATCTACATCATCAAGATCAACAACTTGCTCTCTTGGAGAGCCATTAGTCTCATCAAATACAACGTCGCTAGAGACTTCAACTAAACCCGATGATTTGTTGAAGACTCTATACGCCTTTGTATTTGAATCATAACCTAATAAAAACCCTTCTACGGCTTTGGGAGCAAATTTGGAATTCCTACCCTTCTTCACTAGAATGTAGCATTTACTCCCAAAAACACGAAAATACGATACATTAGGTTTGTTACCGGTTAGCAGCTCATACGACGTCTTCTTGAGGAGGCGGTGAAGGTAGACCCTGTTGATGGCGTGGCAAGCCGTGTTCACGGCTTCCGACCAAAAGCACTCGGGGGTCTTGAATTCTCCAAGCATAGTCCTCGCCATATCTATGAGCGTCCTGTTCTTTCTCTCTACCACACCATTTTGCTGAGGTGTGTAGGGAGCGGAGAACTCGTGCTTGATCCCCTCCTCCTCAAGAAACTCCTCCACTTGAAGATTCTTGAATTCGGACCCGTTGTCGCTCCTTATCTTCTTCACCTTGAGCTCAAACTCATTTTGAGCTCTCCTTAGGAAGCGCTTGAGGGTCCCTTGGGTTTCAGACTTATCCTGCTAAAAGAACACCCAAGTGAAGCGGGAAAAGTCATCAACGATAACTAGACCATACTTACTTCCTCCTATGCTCAGATAGGCGACGGGTC
This sequence comes from Zea mays, assembly GCF_902167145.1. NCBI lineage: Eukaryota > Viridiplantae > Streptophyta > Magnoliopsida > Poales > Poaceae > Zea > Zea mays. Next base: position 87,780,304 of record NC_050104.1, on the reverse strand, counting down.
CGAAGAGGTCCATATGTAGCAATTCCAGGGGTCTTGATGTTGTCATCACATTCTTGGTGTGATGAGAGCCTCCCACCTGTTTCCCTGCTTGACAAGCTGCACAGGGTCTATCTTTTTCGAAATAAACATTGGTTAGACCTATCACGTGTTCTCCTTTTAGAAGCTTGTGGAGGTTCTTCATCCCCACATGTGCTAAGCGGCGATGCCACAACCAGCCCATGCAAGTCTTAGCCATTAAGCATGCATCTAGACCGGCCTCTTCTTTTGCAAAATCAACTAAGTAAAGTTTGTCGTCTAGTACACCCTTAAAAGCTAGTGAACCATCACATCTTCTAAAGACAGACACATCTACATTTGTAAACAAATAGTTATATCCCATATTGCATAATTGACTAACAGATAGCAAATTATATCCAAGAGACTCTACTAAAAACACATTAGAGATAGAGTGCTCATTTGAGATTGCAATTTTACCTAACCCTTTTACCTTGCCTTGATTCCCATCACCGAATATTATTGAATCTTTGGAATCTTTATTCTTGACGTAGGAGGTGAACATCTTCTTCTCCCCCGTCATATGGTTTGTGCATCCGCTGTCAATAATCCAGCTTGAACCCCCGGATGCATAAACCTGCAAGGCAAATTTAGGCTTGGGTCTTAGGTACCCAACTCATGTTGGGTCCTGCAAGGTTAGCACAAATATCCTTAGGGACCCAAATGCAAGTTTTGTCTCCCATGTATCTTGCCCCTAATTTTCTAGCAACTATCTTCCTATCCTTTCTACAAATAGCAAAAGAAGCATTTAAAGCATGATATATTGTAGAAGGTTCATTAACTTTCCTAGGAACATTAACAACATTTCTCCAAGGCATATTATGAATAACATTTCTCCTACCAACATTTCTATCATTCACATAAGAAGAACTAGAAGCAAACATGGCATGAGAATCAAAGGCATTATATACATTACAACTCCTATAAGCATTTCTAGGTTGTCTTCTATCATAGTACATAAAGGCATGGTTCTTTTGCACACTACTAGCCATAGGGGCCTTCCCTTTCTCCTTGGTGGAGATGGGAGCCTTATGGCTTGTCAAGTTCTTGGCTTCCCTCTTGTAGCCAAGACCATCCTTAATTGAGGGGTGTCTACCAATTGTGTAGGCATCCCTTGCAAATTTTAGCTTGTCAAATTCATTCTTGCTAGTCTTAAGTTGGGCATTAAGATTAGCTAATTCATCATTTAATTTGGAAATTGAAATTAAATGATCACTACAAGCATCAATGTCAAAATCTTTACACCTATTACAAGTTTCAATAATTTCTACACAAGAATTAGATTTACTAGCTACTTCTAGTTTAGCATTTAAATCATCATTAAAACTTTTTAACTTAGCAATAGTTTCATGACAAGAAGATAATTCACTAGAGAGCATTTCATTCCTCTTAATTTCTAGAGCAAGAGATTTCTGAGCTTCTACAAATTTATCATGTTCTTCATACAACAAATCCTCTTGCTTTTCTAAAAGTATATTCCTATCATTCAAGGCATCAATCAATTCATTAATTTTGTCTACCTTGGTTCTATCTAATCCCTTGAATAAGCATGAGTAATCTATCTCATCATCATCACTAGACTCATCTTCACTTGAAGAAGCATAAGTCCTAGTATTATGAGTGCTTACTTTCTTCTCCCTTGCCATGAGGCAAGTGTGACGCTCGTTGGGGAAGAGGGATGACTTGTTGAAGGCGGTGGCGGCGAGTCCTTCATTGTCGGAGTCGGACGAAGAGCAGTCTGAATCCCACTCCTTGCCAAGATGAGCCTCGCCCTTTGCCTTCTTATAGTTCTTCTTTTTCTCCCTCTTGTTCCCTTGATCCTGATCACTATCATTGTCGGGACAGTTAGCAATAAAATGACCAAGCTTACCACATTTGAAGCATGAGCGCTTCCCCTTGGCTTTGGTCTTGCTTGGCTGTCCCTTGCGACCTTTAAGCACCGTCTTGAATCTTTTGATGATGAGAGCCATCTCTTCATCATTAAGTCCGGCCGCTTCAATCTGTGCCACCTTGCTAGGTAGCGCCTCCTTGCTTCGTGTTGCCTTGAGAGCAAGGGGTTGCGGCTCGTTGATCGGACCATTCAAGGCGTCGTCCACGTACCTCGCCTCCTTGATCATCATTCGCCCGCTAACGAATTTCCCAAGAACTTCTTCGGGCGACATCTTGGTGTACCTGGGATTTTCACGTATATTGTTCACCAAATGAGGATCAAGAACGGTAAATGACCTTAGCATTAGGCGGACGACGTCGTGGTCCGTCCATCGCGTGCTCCTGTAGCTCCTTATTTTGTTGATAAGGGTCTTGAGCCGGTTGTATGTTTGTGTCGGCTCCTTGCCCCTTATCATCGCGAACCGTCCAAGCTCGCCCTCCACCAACTCCATTTTGGTGAGCAATGTGACGTCGTTTCCCTCATGAGAGATCTTGAGGGTGTCCCAGATCTGCTTGGCATTGTCCAAGCCGCTCACCTTGTGATACTCGTCCCTGCACAAAGAGGCTAGCAACACAGTAGTAGCTTGTGCATTTTTATGAATCTGTTCATTAATAAACACAGGGCTATCCGAGCTATCAAATTTCATTCCACTTTCCACAATCTCCCAAATGCTTGGATGGAGAGAAAACAGGTGAGTATGCATTTTGTGGCTCCAAAATCCGTAATCCTCTCCATCAAAGTGAGGGGGCTTGCCAAGTGGAATGGGGAGCAATTGAGCATTTGAACTATGCGGAATGCGCGAATAATCGAAAGAAAAGTTTGAGTTAACCGTCTTTCGTCTATCGTAGTCGTCGTCGTCCTTTTGGGAGGAGGAAGATTCGTCGCTGTCGTAGTAGACAATTTCCTTGATGCGCCTTGTCTTCTTCTTCCTCCCGTCTTTTCTTTTGTGGCCCGAGCCTGAGTCGGTGGGCCTGTCATCATTGGGCTATTTAGGGGGAGCTGTGCTACAACTTGACCCTTTAAGACTAACCATGTACTTGAGTTTGGTTGCTTTAGTCTCCAAGGAGAATTGAAAGGGAAAAGGTGGACTTGGACCATGCAAGACTTCCACTGCACTCCGATGAGAAAGAGTAACTTTTCCAAGTTCATCTTTATACTCCTATTGCCTTTGTGTTCTTATTTGAAACTTTTGGTGAGGCAATGGGGTTAAGGGGCCAAGATTGATCCCGTTTTGGTGCTTGATGCCAAAGGGGGAGAAAATAAAGGCCAAAGCAATAAATGGATCAGCTACCACTTGAGAAATTTTGAAAATAGTAGATTAGAGCTTTTGGTTTGTCAAAACTCTTTTATTGTCTTTTATGTCAAAAAGTTGGCCTCTTGTGGGGAGAAGTATTGATTATGGGGAGTTTTTGAAATCCTTGATCAAATTTCTTTGGAAAACCTCTCTTTATGTCTCTACAAGTGGTTTTGACTTAGAGATAGGAATTTGAGTTTGATTTGCAAAAACAAACCAAGTGGTGGCGTAGAGTGATCCATATATGTCAAATTGAATCAAAACAATTTTGAGTTCTAATTTGAATTGTTTTTGTACTTGTTCTACTTGCTTTATGTTGTGTTGGCATAAATCACCAAAAAGGGGGAGATTGAAAGGGAAATGTGCCCTTGAGCCATTTCTAAGTGTTTTGGTGATTTAGTGTCCAACACAAGTGCCTAAGTGTAAAGAGGTGGACAAAGTGCAAGTCAAGGTTAAAGGTATGTTTCTCAGACTTAGTACATTGTTTTATGGACTAATGTATTGTGTCTAAGTGCTGGAAACAGGGAAAATCCAATTGCAAATGTCTTGGCTCGAGCAGCCAAGAATCTGCTGAGTCTGGGAGCACCGGACTGTCCGGTGGTGCACCGGACAGTGTCCGGTGCGCCAGGCTGGCTCGAGCGAAGTGGCCGCTCTCGGGAATTCACCGGCGACGTACGGCTAAAATTCACCGGACTGTCCGGTGTGCACCGGACTGTCTGGTGAGCCAACGGTCGACCGGGCCAACGGTCGGCCGCGCAATCTGCACGAGACACGTGGCCGAGCCAACGGCTAGAAGATGGCACCGGACTGTCCGGTGTGCACCGGACATGTCCGGTGCGCCAACGGCTCCAAGTCTGCCAACGGTCAGCTTCGCTATTTAAGGAAGGGAATCGGGCGCCGGACAGTGTCCGGTGTGCACCGGACTGTCCGGTGCCCCCGACGACAGAAGGCAAGAATGGCCTTCCAGATTTGTGCTCAACGGCTCCTAGCTGCCTTGGGGCTATAAAAGGGACCCCAAGGCGCATGGAGGAAGATACCAAGCATCCTTTGAGCATCATTGATCACTCACACCTCATTCTTGCGCACTTGTTCGACATTCTAGTGATTTGAGCTCCGTTCTAGTGTGCTAGTCTCTTGAGCTCAAGTATGGGTTTTGCGTGTGCGTATTCGCTGTGATCTTTGTGTCGTGTGTGAGTTGTTAATCCCTCCCTTGCTCCGTGATTCTTTGTGAACATCTTTTGTAAGGGCGAGAGGCTCCAAGCTGTGGAGATTCCTCGCAAGTGGGATTAAGAAAAGCAAAGCAACACAGTGGTATTCAAGTTGGTCTTTGGACCGCTTGAGAGGGGTTGATTGCAACCCTCGTCCGTTGGGACGCCACAACGTGGAGTAGGCAAGCGTTGGTCTTGGCCGAACCACGGGATAACCACCGTGCCATCTCTGTGATTGATATCTCTTGGTTATTGTGTTGTGTTGAGAGCCTTCTCTAGCCACTTGGCAAATTACTGTGCTAACAAGTAACCAAGTTTTGTGGCTTAAGTTTTTGAAGTGTTACAGGATCACCTATTCACCCCCCCCCTCTAGGTGCTCTCACTAACCCTGAGGATGCCAAACTTATGAGCTGGCATGCTTCTGATGAGCACAAAAACGATGGGAAGCTTCGACATCCAGCCGATGGGAAGCAGTGGCAAGATTTCAATGATAACCACCGAGACTTTGCCGATGAACCAAGAAATGTTAGGTTCGCACTGAGTACTGATGGAATGAATCCATTTGCTGAAAGGAGCAGCAAGCATAGCATATGGCCAGTGATCCTCACCATATACAACCTTCCTTCATGGTTGATGCAGAAACGGAAGTACATTTTGCTAACCATGCTTATTTATGGACCTACACAACCTAGAGTTGATATGGATGTATTTTTAGAGCCCTTAATGGAGGATATGATAATATTGTGGGTAACGGGTGTTCAAATGTTGGATGAGTATCGTAAAGATTCATTCACGCTGAGAGCAATTATTTTTGTTACGATCAACGATTACCCTGCACTCTTCACATTATCAGGCCAGTTTAAGGGAAAGGTTGGCTGCACAGTATGCATTGATGAAACTGCTTACGTGTCCCTTACTGCATCTAAGAAGATAGTGTACATGAGGCACAAACGCTTTTTATTGGAAGGACACAGGTACCGCATGCGAAAGATGGATAAGTACTTTGACAATAATGGTGAACTACATTCTACTGCTCCATCGGGTAACAATAAAGGTCATAGAGTTTTTGAAATAGTCAGGAATATCAAGTTTGTTTTCGGGAAGAAGACAAAAGACGGAAAAACAAGGAAGGATGTCAAACCAGCTCCGGGGGCTATATTCAAGAAAACGTCTATTTTCTTCGAGTACTTGCCTTACTGGAAAGAGTTAGATGTGCGGCATGCGATCGATGGTATGCACGTTCAGAAGAATGTGTTTGAAAGCATAATTGGCACCTTGCTAGACATAAAGGGCAAAACAAAAGAAGGGCTCAATTCACGCATGGACTTGGTAAATTTAGGCATAAAAAAGGAACTACATCCTGTTCTTCAAGAAAATGGGAAGTATCATCTCCCAGCAGCAAGCTACAATCTCAATGTAGATGAGAAACATGCGATGTGTGTTTGGCTTAAGAATTTGAAAGTCCCATCCGGATTCTGCTCTAGCATACGAAGTATTGTGTCAATGAAAGACCTGATAGTCACCAACTACAACTCACATGATTGTCATGTCATGCTGACTACATTCCTACCTATTGCCATCAGGGCTATAAATCCTTTGTTTTTAAAGATGGCAATCACACGGTTGTGCTACTTTTTCAACAGAATTTCACAAAAGGTAATTGACCGTGATGAGTTGGCATCTCTTCAGGAATTCGCAGTGGAGACAATATCACAGTTTGAGATGTGTTTCCCTCCATCGTTCTTTGATATTATGGTGCACCTTGTGGTGCACTTGGTGCCACAAATAGAGGCATTAAATCCTATGTACTTGCATGAAATGTGGACGTACGAGCGTTTCATGTCAATACTGAATGGCTATGTATCAACCCGTGCTCGTCCCGAGGCATCCATGATAGAGGGGTACTGTACCGAAGAGGCCATTGAGTCCGGAGGTCCATTCTGCAATAGTATCCTAAAAGACCAGGTTGCAATAGGTCTGCCTCCATCACGACACGAGGGTAGATTGTATGGAAGCGGGAGGATGGGACGGAAATCTTTCATCCCACCAGATTACAATACAGTACTTGAGGCACATCACAGCATCCTACATCACCTAGCGATAATAGAGCCATTTATCCAACAACACATCAATGAGCTTCACGAGCAAAATCCTGGGCATACGGCTGATTGGGTAATGAAGCAACATAAGCAGCGGTTCAACACATGGCTAATGGTGAAGGACATTCCACGTGGAGAAACAATAGAAGAAAAAAACCATCAAGGGGTTGGCATCTGGACCATCACGCCAGGTCACAACATGGCAAACCTATGACATTAGTGGATTCACATTTTGTACAAAGTCCAAGGACAAAAAGAGCATGTCACAAAACAGTGGTGTTCGATGCGAGGCCATAGATGATGAAATTGGTGAGATTATTACATATTTTGGCTTTATTGAGGACATATGGGAACTAGACTATGTTACATTTCAGATCTCGGTTTTCCGATGTCAATGGGTTGAAGACAAACATGTCACGGTAGACAACCATGGGGTCAGAGTTCTTGATCTAAGTAAGGTAGGTTACAAAGATGACCCATGGATCCTTGCTAATCGTGCTGCACAGGTCTTCTATGCTGAACAGATCATTTCTAACAATGAGAAGAAAAGCACCGACAAACAGAAGCATGTAGTTTTTCCTGGAAAACAACAAGCTATAGGAGTTGATGGTGTATCTGATTTAGATGATTTTAACCAGTTCAACGACATGTCTCTTTTCATAGACCATCCAACCAAGATAAGGAACGTTGAGCGAAGCATCCCACGCAATTCGATGCCCTGGGTACGCCACGATGGACAAGGCAGAACAATAGCTCCCTAGATTATATAGTTGTCATGTAATTGGTTATTGTTAGGACATGTCATGTAATTGATTATTGTTAGCGACTATTCAACTAATATATATATATATATATATCAGGCAGTAAGAAACAAGCATCTTCAAAGAACATGCTCTGAAAGAACTTGGAAAGATGTTTACCAGATCTGATACTTGTGAAAGAACTTCACACCAATGGTGACGAGAGACGCGAAGCCACGAGACGACGTAGTATTTAAACACTGCAAGAACGGGCATTCTAGTGACTTTCTAGAGAGGAGAGAGAGAGGGAGAGAGAGGAGAGAGAGATAGGAGAAAGAGAGAAGAGAGAAAGGAGAGAGAGGAGAGAGAGAGGAGAGAGAGAGGAGAGAGAGGAGAGAGAGAGAGGAGAGAGAGGGAGAGATAGAGGAGGGAGAGAGAGGGAAGAGAGAGGAGGGAGAGAGAGGAGGGAGAGGGGAGAGAGAGGAGCTAGGGAGAGGAGAGAGAGGAGAGAGAGAGGAGAGAGAGGAGAGAGAGAGGAGAGAGAGGGAGAGATAGAGGAGGGAGAGAGAGGGAAGAGAGAGGAGGGAGAGGGGAGAGAGAGGAGCTAGGGAGAGGAGAGAGAGGAGAGAGAGGGGAGAGAGAGGAGAGAGAGAGGAGGGAGAGAGAGAAGTAATATATAAATATATATATTATGTATACTAAATATATATATATATATATATTTAATATGTATAAAAATTTATATACTTAATGTATGAATATACAATAAAAAATAATATACTAAAAATATTACTACTGGCGGTTCACAACGAAAACCGCCAGTATAAATGGCCTCCACATTCTGTGGATGGCATTTCTACTGGCGGTTCTCGATGACAACCTCCAGTAGAAATGGCCTCCACAGTCTGTGAATGCCATTTCTACTGGCGGTTGTCATAGAGAACCGCCAGTAGAAATGTCTCCTATATAAAGGAGCGCGCGCGGGGCCGAAAAATTCGCTAAGTCTTTGGCGCCCTGTCTTTCACACTTCCCGCCGTTAGGCTGCCAAAAATTCGCCCCAGCGATTTTCTCCGACGTGCGCCACCGTCGTCCACGCCGTCGTCCCCGCGCCGTAGGTAAGTTCTCTCTCTCTCTCTCTCTCTCTCTCTCCCTTTCTTCGACTAGCTCGGGCACGCGCCGCCGCCACGCGTGTAAACCCTAGGACTAGGAAAAGTGAGAGAGTGAGAGGGAAGAGAGAGGAGGGAGAGGGTTTAGGGTGTAAACCCCCTGCGCGCGTCTCTGCAGAGAGTGAGAGAGATGGAGAGAAGAGAGAGGAGGGAGAGGGAAGAGAGAGGAGATGAGAGAGGGAAAGGGAAGATAGAGGAAAGAGAGTGGAGGGAGGGAGAGAGAGAGAAGAGAGAGGAGGGAGAGGGAGAGGGAGTGTATATATAGGAAAGAGAGTGGAGGGAGAGAGAGAGGAGAGAGAGGGAAAGGGAAGAGAGAGAAAGAGAGGGAGAGGGAAGAGAGAGGAGAGGAGAGAGGGAAAGGGAAGAGAGAGGAAAGAGAGTGGAGGGAGGGAGAGAGAGAGAAGAGAGAGGAGGGAGAGGGAGTGTATATATAGGAAAGAGAGTGGAGGGAGAGAGAGAGAGGAGAGAGAGGGAAAGGGAAGAGAGAGGAAAGAGAGGGAGAGGGAGAAAGAGAGGAGAGAGAGCAACGGAAAGCATGTTTTTTTCCATTGTATTCCAATGTATTCCATTGTATTCCATTGTAAACAATGTATTCCATTGTAAAATGTAGACTAGATTCACTAGTATAACATATTTTTTTGGCTTCCACTCTCTAGTAAACAACGTATTCCATTGTAGTACTATTAGCTAGTGAAATTAGAAGACGACGTACGACACACTTGCGTTGCTTCGATTAAGAGCAACTCATCAGAACCCCACTTGACCAGAGCGAGTTCTCATCACCTGTCCTTGGTCTCTCTCACACAAAGAGTATGCATCAAGCTTCATTAGCAAAGCAAAAAAAATCAAAGCTTCATTAAGAACGCCATTTCCTACGACTCTCCATCTCTCTCTCTACGTCCTATACGACTCCTCCTATACGTCCTATATGACTCCTCTCTCCCTCTCTATACGTTCTATACGACTCTCCATCTCTCTCTCTACGTCCTATACGACTCCTCCTCTCTCTCCCTCTCTATATGTTCTATACGACTCTCCATCTCTCTCTCTACGTCCTATACGACTCCCCCTCTCTCCCTCTCTATACGTTCTATACGACTCTCCATCTCTCTCTACGTTCTATACGACTCTCCCTCTCTATACGTTCTATATGACTCTCCATCTCTCTCTCTACGTCCTATACGACTCCTCCTCTCTCCCTCTCTCCCTCTCTATACGTTCTATACGACTCTCCTCTCTCTCTACGTCCTATACGACTCCCCCTCTCTCCCTCTCTATACGTTCTATACGACTCTCCATCTCTCTCTACGTTCTATATGACTCTCCCTCTCTCTCTCTATACGTTCTATACGACTCTCCATCTCTCTCTCTACGTCCTATACTACTCTCCCTCTCTATACGTAACTTGATAATATTCGTATCACAATATTAGGGGTTAGGGTTAGGGCTTAGGGTTAGTGTTAGTGGTTAAGGGTTAGGGTATTTGTTAATATGAATTTAATTATTGCTTGGACAAGAGTGTTGCTCAAGAAGAATCCAGCAGTGAAGGATATGAAACGCCTAGCGACCCTTTTCCTACCACTAGGATAGATAGGGCCGCTGCGCGTGAGTTGCAACGTGACCCTACTTATGATCCACAAGACCATGAGGTAAATTACACATCCTTAATTTCGTGTGTGTACCTAATTAATTAGCTGATTTCACAATGTCTATTACACATTCGTGATTTCTTGTGCATTTTATTACATGAATAGGAGGTCTTGTCTCAATTTCGTGCGATGCTCGAAAAAGCTGCGGCACGATACCAAGACGCACCAGAACCGACCCAACAAGACGCACCGGAACTGATCCAAGGCGCACCGGAACCGACCCAAGGCGCACCGGAATCGACCGAGACAACTACCGAGAGGTCAAGGAAAAGGAAGCAGAGCGATCGGAACAGAGGTGACAGGGGGCTAAACAAGTTTCCTGACAAGACATATAAAATCACAGACGTGAGCCCGAATGGTCAGCCCCTAGCTCCAGAAGAGGCACTGCCTAAGTTCCAGAATGCACTTGGGTTCTAAGTTAGAGATAATCTTGACATCACAATCCGACAGTGGAGAGATGTATCAGATGATGTCAAGAATCAAATGTGGAATAAGCTAATAACGAGGTTCGTTTTGCCTGGGGGTTCAGAAGAACTCGTGAAAAAATACACGATGAAGCAGTTTGCAATCAATTTCCGAAACTGGAGGTCTGAGATGAATACAAAGTTTGCAAAGAAAGGCCTGGACCCGACGAAAAAATATAAAATCTCAGCAGGTCAGTGGGTAGTATTTCTAGAGCAGAGGAGCAGCCCTGATTTCATATCACTAAGTGAGGCAAATTCGGAACTGTCTAAGAAGAACAAATACCGCCACCACCTTGGCACAGGTGGTTACAAGCGTCAGGTTCCTAAATGGAGACAAGAAGACGCCGAGAAGAAGGCTGTAGGGTTGCCGACACTGTCCGAGCAACTTGGTGAAAGGACAGCTAATTGGATCCGTGCTAGAAAACCAAGGGAAACTGAGTCTGGTGTATCTTTTGATGATCCCACTGTCGAAGAAGCGGCAAAAAACATATATGCAATTGCAGCTAAGCAGAGCGAAGGAACATTTAAGCCGCAAAGGGAGAAAGACATTCTAACGGCTGGTCTCGGTAACCCTGAGCATCCTGGTCATGTACGAGGAATCTCATCTAAGGAAGGATGGAAGGAAGGATTCGGACCACAATGGGAAGGTCTGTACAAGAAACGTGATCGATACAAGGAAGAGATGGCGAATTATTTTAAGGAGGAGGCCAAGAAAGAGTTCAAAGGCCTGATGTCTGAAATGCTATCGAATCCTCCTCCAGAATTGATGCAGCAATTGGCGATGGCGAGTGCGATGTCTGTTCAACAGATGACCACTCCACAAATGCAAATAATTCCAGCAGCTCAAACGCCGGCTTCCACCGAGGGTACGACCATCCCAAGCTCTGTCACGTCAACAGGAAATAAGGTCCGCTATCCAGTTGATGACATCACAAGGCCTGTGGCATGCACACTAGTTATAAGATATGGTATTAACAATCAGCGTACAAAGAAAGTAGCCACAGGCCTTGCGATCCCAGGACGCAAGTTCCATGGAAACGACATTCCAGAAGAATATTGCAGGGTAGAAGTGACGACAGTCGTCCAAGGATGCGAGGACGACATGCTAGACATCCCTGGGCCCGAAGGTATCGAGACACTTGGACAAGCTATCAAGAATTTTATCCTTTGGCCTCGAAGGGATGTCGAATTGGTTGATTGGTCGAATTCGTCGCAGGCCCAACCGTCTCCGCCTTCTCAAATTGTTGTTCCTATTGTACATCCATCATCACCTCCTCAAACTTCACATGCTGCTCCTCATCCTCTTTCTGACCCTCCTTCTCCTCATCCTCATGGTGGCCCACCGTCTCCGCCATATACATCGCCCTTCAGGGATCCACCTTCTCCACAGCCATCTCCACGACCATCAAAGAAATCTAAAGTTTCTATACCAAAATTAGTGTCCCCGTTCGAGAAGAAAAAGAAGAGTAAATCCACTGCTGGCACTGTTCGTTTTTTGAAAGGGATTGGACGGAGCCTCACATCAGACACTGTTGATTTGGCCGATCTCGAGGAGTCCGCAAAAAAGGTTGAGGCAATGGCCGCAAAGATAAAGAAGCCAACTAAGGCAGATTATAAAAACGTGCCTAAAAAATATGTGCCGGGCAGACCACTACTCACTTTTGAGAAACTAAGGAAGGTCCCGGCTAATATTAAAAGGTTGCATGATTGGTACATGCGGGCATCTTCAGTTGGCATCGACACCATCAGTGTTAATATACCAGCCCATGCTTTTATTGGTTCAAATCAAAAAGTCGTTGTTACATTCGAGGACATGTGGTTAATGATGAACCTTCAGAGACTCGACGTGCAACTTGTAACCATATTTGCATTGTAAGTGTCACTCATACTCCACATATATGTGTTATTATTAGTGAGTTGTATAAATTTTCAATATCTGACATGCATGTGTGCGTTGCAGAATGCAACATGATCAGCAGGAGATCCTTTATGGTACCAATCCCAATGCTAGTGCCAGTAAAAGGGTTGGGTATCTCAACCCAATAAAGATATGCGAGGATAACCACACTTTTAGAATCGGAAAAGGCAACGAAGCATTACAGGGGCTAACAGACGAAGAAATTGAGGTGCGTATCCAGGATCTGAAGAAGGATTTTGAAGCAAGATACGCCACCTACATAGGACACGCAATGCTTCAATTTCAAGACAGGGAATCCATAGTGGCCCCGTACAACTTTAAGTAAGTGTGATTTTGCATAAATAAAATTAATATTTTCAATACACATGTATCACAAGTTTGATTCGTACAGGGACCACTGGATATGCTTCTTCATTTATCCTAAGGTTGGAAAGGTGCTGGTGCTCGACTCCTTGCACACCGAGCCTTCGGCCTATTCAAAATTCCTCAGCATCTTAGAGCTGTAAGCCTTTTCTATGCATGCATACTTATATCGATGAGAATTGTAGAATAACATGGTGATTCTATTTGAGATCACAGGGCATTTAGGTTTTATAAGCTACATGGTGGAAAGTACGACACGTCCAAAAAAGGCGTGCCACTAGACATCCATTATAACTGGCCGGTAAGTATGTGAATTTATGAATACATATCATACATGTACGTACATAGGACAATGTTGCAACTAAATAACCAATCTCCCGTTATGTAGTGCCACAAGCAACCACCCGGATCGGTCCTATGTGGGTTCTACGTGTGCGAGTTCATGAGAATGAACGGACGATACATCACGAACCCTGGCAAGGTATTATTAGTAATAGTCACGTATGTATTTATGTCATTAAAGATGCAAATGTGTTATTATTGAGTATAAATAGTTGATGTTTATAAACTTCCTTTACAACAATTTCAAAAAGGAAGCCCGGAGAACTTGACTGAAGGTGCATTGTATGGCATAGTTGAGGACCTGTGCACATTCATATTGAAAGAGGTCATTCCCGCAGAAGAGAAATATCACGATGCTTCCGGAACATTAGCTTTGCCAGAGTTTAGAATACTAACAGAAATTAGTAGACTATCTCTTAGCCGAGATAGTTATTAGAGCTTAAGTGAAAACTTTGATGTATATAATGTGTGATGCATACATGGTTGTAAACAAGACTTTGATGTATATAAATGTATGATAGAATTTAATTTCATGTTCCTTTTTGAAAGGGAATTAGGCTTACACCTATTTTCCTAATTGATTTTGGTGGTTGAATTGCCCAACACAAATAATTGGACTAACTAGTTTGCTCTAGTGTATAAATTATACAGGTGCCAAAGGTTCACACTTAGCCAATAAAAGACCAAGAATTGGGTTCAATAAAGAGAGCAAGGGATAACCGAAGTGTGCCCTGGTCTGGCGCACCGGACTGTCCGGTGTGCCACCGGACAGTGTCCGGTGCACTAGGGGACTTCACGCTGAACTCCTCACCTTCGGGAAAATCCAGAGGCGCTCCGCTATAATTCACCGGACTGTCTGGTGTACACCGGACAGTGTCCGGTGCCCCAGGGGAGAGCAACTCTGGAACTCGCCAGCTTCGGGAATTTGCTCCGCTATAATTCACCGGACGTGTCCGGTGTACACCGGATTGTCCGGTGAGCCAGCGGAGCAACGGCTACTTCGCGCCAACGGTCACCTGCAGAAGCATTAAATGTGCGTCAGAGCGCGCAGAAGTCAGGCACGCGCGAAGTGGCGCACCGGACACTCTACAGTGCATGTCCGGTGTGCCACCGGACATCCAGGCGGGCCCAGAAGTCAGAGCTCCAACGGTCGGAACCCAACGGCCTGGTGACGTGGCTGGCGCACCGGACACTGTCCGGTGTGCACCGGACTGTCCGGTGCACCATGCGACAGACAGCCCCACCAAACGGCTAGTTTGGTGGTTGGGGTTATAAATACCCCCAACCACCCCACATTCAAGTCATCTAAGTTTTCTCACTTCAACTACTTACAAGAGCTCTAGCATTCAATTCTAGACACACCCAAGTGATCAAATCTTCTCCAAATTCCACACAACACCTTAGTGACTAGTGAGAGAGATTTGCTTGTGTTCTTTCGAGCTCTTGCGCTTGGATTGCTTTCTTCTTTGATTCCTTCTTACGATCAACTCAATTGTAACCAAGGCAAGAGGCACCAATTGTGTGGTGGCCCTTGCGGGGAAGTTTTGTTCCCGTGTGATTGAGAAGAAGAAGCTCACTCGGTCCGAGGGACCGTTTGAGAGAGGGAAAGGGTTGAAAGAGACCCGGTCTTTGTGACCACCTCAACGGGGAGTAGGTTTGCGAAAACCGAACCTCGGTAAAACAAATCCGCGTGTCACACTCTTTATTCGCTTGCGATTTGTTTTGCACCCTCTCTCGCGGACTCGATTATATTTCTAACGCTAACCCGGCTTGTAGTTGTGATTAACTTTGTAAATTTCAGTTTCGCCCTATTCACCCCCCCTCTAGGCGATTTTCACTTTTAATATCAATACTACATGTTTATCAATATCAATATATATATATATGTTTGTGTGTGTAAATATATAAATTTTAGTACGAAAATTTAAAAAAAGGCGGGAAATCTTTGCACTGGCGGTTTTCTTAATAAAACCGCCAGTGAAAATGTTATTTTCACTGGCGGTTGCTTAAGAAAACCGCCAGTGGAAATGGCGATTTCCACTGGCCCCTAGCACTGGCGGCACTGAAAAGCGCCAGTGGAAATAGTTTTAGGATCGTCACTATAGTTCTTCTGTGTACTAGTGTGCTGTCGGTAGAGGCATCGAGGCATTATGGTTGTTGCTCCACCCACGTCCTGATTGGTGGTGTGACGTTATGGCACGCGATGATGTTGGTGCAGCTAAACGACGTGATGCTATTATTGGAGTCTCTAGCGGCGCGGCGGTGCTTGTGAGTTGTGACGCCATAGAGATGCACATGCATGCATGCACGTGTGGAGGACGATCATGTCGAGGGCGGCGCAGGTCGAGGGGCACGTCAATGGAGGTCGATCTGCGCTGCTCTTGATCTCGTCAACGTTGCGACGCATGCTCTGGCCTTTATGTGATGCATGGTGTCCTGCAGGGAGGAGGTGGGGTAGGAGTAGGACTGTGCTTCAGTGTTTCCAGCGGTGCATTTAGTCGGTGCGGTCGCTTTCTTGGAGGGGATCTGCTTGGCGGAAAGGTCTCAGCTTAGCGGCACATGCTGGCGTTCACGATCGGTGCAGAGGGACAAGACAAAGGTGTTGGCGTGGCCGGGTCAAGATGTCGACGACGGGGTCTATGGCATGATTGGCTCTGGGTAATAACTGATGTGGATCAAAGACCGGATCGAGACTTGGTGACGCGGTCTCACCGTCGTTATTCGTTAAGTTGGTGCTCACGAGGCATAACAGGTTGTGGTTGGGTAAGGGCTCTAGGCGTCGTCATGGTATACGTGAGAGGCGTGAGGAGCTACACTACACCAAAATAGTAAACTTCCTAGAGCCTAAACCCTAGGAAGTTAGGCCTAAACTCTAGGAAGTTAGCGAAACTCTCGGAAGTTAAGCCATCCCGTCGGAAGTTTGGCTCTCGAAAATTTTTTGTCGGAAGTTAGCTTAACTTCCTAGAGGGCTCTAGGAAGTTAGTTAACTTCCTACGGCCTGCTAAGCCTCTCGGAAGTTAGTAGATTCTCGGAAGTTAGTAGTTTCACGCCGTCAGCGCCGTCAGCTGGCTAACTTCCTACGAGTAACTTCCTACGGCTTACTGTGGCCTCTAGGAAGTTAGCTGGCTAACTTCCTACGGCTGACTGTAGCCCTTAGTAAGTTAGCTGTCTAACTTCCTACGGCTGACTGTAGCCTCTAGGAAGTTAGTTGTCTAACTTCCTACGGCTGACTGTAGCCTCTAGGAAGTTAGCTGTCTAACTTCCTACGGCTTTCTGTAGCCTCTAGGAAGTTAATTTGGTCAGCATTACAAATGCTGTTTATATTTTACACCACATTGCACAAAATAACAAATATATCAACAGCTACATAACACAACAGATTATCACATAAAACATCTCACACACAATCACATAACAATATTTAAATCCATAGTCTCATCAATTATTACATCACAAAAGTCTCATCCATAGTCTCATCATCACAAAAGTCTCACAAATATCATCATCCAGTACTAATAAAAGACAATATCTCATACATAGTCATAATAAAAGTCTCAAGTATCAGAACACAATAACATGGAAGCTCACGGTCGCCGATCACCATCGATACCTCCACTATTCAAGAGGGTATCGACAAAGTCTAACTCGTCCTCTTGTTCATGCGTCGGCAAGGTAGCTGGAGGGGTCTAATATAAATGTACAAATGACATTTGCTCAGTTACATCAAAATATACTAACAACAACTAAATGATGATAAATATGCATACCTGATGTTCGGTAGATGGAGATGTAGGTATAGGTGGAGGTGAAGACCAAGGATAATGGACGGGAGGTGGTGGTGGGGGGCACCGGGACATGTATCCCTTGGGCCTGTGCTAGTTGCTACAAATTTGTCGAACTCATTCACATCAGCATTTTAAATCAATACATATCTTAAAGTGAAAGCTATTATGTTTTGAACTTACTTGTATGAGTGTTTGCTGTTGCTGAATCTGTGTAGCATAATATTCATGTTGCGCAGCTTGTTGTTTCAAGTAATCCTGATGTCGCCTAAGTTCTTCTCGCAGTTGCTCCACTTCTGCTGGATCTTGAGTGGAGCGACGGGAGCTACGAGCAGCAGACCTCGATGAACCTCCACGCTGAACCCTAACCTGGCTCGAGTCGATGACGTTAGCAAACATTGTGTACCTACAAAACAAGTAACATCACGACAGGATTAAGAATACATGTATTGCACTCAACCAATGAAACAATATAAGATATGTAGAGTCCTCACCTTCCATGAGCTTTTCCACCACTTGCATACACAGCCTGAGGATCAATAGGTGAGGTCCTCCAGTCATAGTCTGGTCCGTGCTGACTAGTCATCGCCTCGCCATATGCAGCCTCATACAAAAGAACAATGCAATCTTACATACAAAAATCCATATAAACAGAACCTACCAAACATTTTCAAACACTCACCACACGATCTGTTGCCTTTTGGCTGCACAACACATCTGGATTTGCAGGATCTGGTCCTCTGTGCCCCCTAAGGTATATTTGAACATCACTGGGCACTGCACCAGTGCTAGCTTCCTGTATGTACATTTGACAAACACTATAACCAGAAATTACAGCAAGTCAACTACAATCAATGAAAATGGCTTAAACTGTACTTACCATTCGTTTTGCCAAACGAAAGTGATCATCACCTCCATACCTATGATACGACTCGGTTCCACGATTGGAACTGTGTCGCACAGACTTTGCCTTGAATTCAGCCGAAGCCCAGTAACGACATAACGCATGCCAAGCAGCATCATTGGCAGCTATCCATGGAATCGAATGCTACATGAACACAATTCATTTATAAGTAACTGTAATATCTAGAAGCAATGGAAATTTTTTCAACACAAGCAAAAACATCCATTACCTCAAGATATTGTTGCTCAGTCATATCGAGTCCATACTGTGTCGCCTCATTCTTACTCTCTGGACGTCGCCCTTCACTACCAAACATGGCTTGACTAATCACCTGGATTCGAGCATAGTACATCATATCCCCAACAACACTTGCCGCATTCCTATGGAACACGGAGTGTGCGTGTTCCGTATGAGTATCTCCTTCAGGCAACTTGTAATGTTTCTAAAAAAAGAAGCATAGTCAAAATCAATAATATGATAGCTTAACAAAAAATTACAACTTGTCGCATTCCTATCGAGATTACAACTTAACAAAAAAATTTAACATACCCAGAAGTCGTGCCAAACTGCAGCTTGTGCATTCCCATGTTGCGCATTTATTGCAAGGGCATATTGATCCCATCTTGTGACAGGGACCTCCTTACCATCCTCTATCACCAATCCAGGCCATTTCATACGACATATGTTGCCCAACACTTTCTTTACTTGCCTTCGACGACCTGTGCCAGTGAAACTACTATCCACCCAAGCCCTAAGAGCACAAGAACAATTATCAAATACAAAATGTAGTCGTGTAATAGTGTAAGACATAAGAACAAAGCAAGGATACTCTTACCCATCTCCAGTTGGTATTATCTCAACCCTATCAACTGGTTCTTTAGGAGGGGGACCCAACTAGTTCTCCGCGGCTTCCGGACCCATGAAGACCCTCCAACTCCCCCACTTCCAAAACCACAAGCTTCTCCTTCCCTTGACCCACTAGCTCCCCCAACTCCTGACCCTCCATCTCTTGGCCATCCACTTGCATCCTCAGGCCATTCACGCCATCCACTATGGCTATCATGTCCAAAACCACCAGTATCATGGCATCCCCACCCTGTCTCCGCCTCCTCTGTCTCTACCTCATCATCATCTCCCACCTGTCTCCCCTCCTCTGTCTCTACCTCATCATCATCTCCCACCTGTCTCCCCTCCTCTGTCTCTACCTCATCATCATCTCCCACCTGTCTCCCCTCCTCTGTCTCTACCTCATCATCAACATTTCCCACCTGTCTCCCCTCCTCTGTCTCTACCCCATCTTCAGACTCATCCTACAAACATTACATTGCATTGCAAAACAAATATTATATTAATAATTTAGTTATAAGAACTCATACAAATATTACATTGCAAAACAAATATTGGTTACCTCATTCCTCTGAACGCCAACTGTTTGACCCTGCAACTCTGGAACATGCTCCAACAAAGCTCTACGCCTACTCGAGCTAGAACTAGTGCCCTTAAACACTAAGTCCTCCTTTCTCATAACATAGGACGCTCTCTTCGCAAGTCCCTTAGTGAACTGCTTCACCTTTTTAGACATCCTGTTATTAGAACAAAATCACATTAGTAAATGAGGATAATGTAAATGAACATAAAGTAAATGAACATAATGTATTGAAAACAATAATAAATACATAATTACTTTTTAGTCGTATTCGAAATCAGGATCAAATTGTTTCCTTCGATTCGATGTTTTCTTCTTTGACTTTCGTTTCCTTTTGTTAGGACTTACTACATCTTCCGAATCTCCCACTAAGGATTCTGGCAAAACCTCAGTATCTATATTAAAATTGGTTGGGAGTTCATCTTCTTGATAAATTTCTTCAACTTCTGTCTCGAACCATTCACCCTTGTTGTGTAACCGTTCACGAGGATTAACTTTGTACACTACCCACGTGGCTTCCAGCTTTGTACATGGATATGGTATGTAGTACACCTGGTCAACTTGGTGAGCAAGAACAAATTTGCTACATGCATTTGTTTTGAGCTCATGTTTGACTTCTACCATGCCAAATTGGTTTTCTACAGTCCCTTGATTAGGATCAAACCAATCACATTTGAAAAACACCACCTTAAGATTTTTGCTACCAGCAAAGTCGTACTCGAGTATGTCATTAATAACTCCATAATAATTCATCTCTCTTCCACGATCATCGACTGCCCTACATACAACTCCAGTATTTCTTGTCGCCGCAAATGGACGAGTAGACTCAAATTTGGCCGAACGAAAACGAAACCCCTTAATGTCGTAACGACCGTAACTTCTGACTTTTACGATTGCGTAAGACATCTGAAGCAAGTCCTCGTCTAAATTTGGAATTTTATCACACTGTCAATTAGATAGTGAAATTAGATTTCTTAAACATAATATATAAAGTAGAATAATAGTGTTAATTTATTTACATGAGCTCGGAACCAATTAATGAAATTGGGCTTCCCAAGTCTTCCTCGAAGTGCATTTTCATACTGCCTCGAGGACAATTTCTCATTAAGTCGCGATTGGAATTCTCTGTTACAACAAATAAACAATAGCGTATTAAGTCACGATTACTACATAGATACACAAATGACAAATTTCATCTTACTTGAAATACGGAGTCATCTCATCCATATTTTCATACATATAGAGCAAAGCATCCAACTTTTCTTCGCGCTCGGGATGATATTCGGTGGATGCTCCGACAGTCTTGCCCTCAATCTCAAAAATTTGGAGATTGTTGTGAGTCCCTACTTTGTCATCATGATACCTCAATGTAGGGGCATTGATATTGTGCTCGTCTGCAAAGTATACACTCGTGAACGCTGCTACCTCTTTATATTTGAATTCTTCAGCTATGCACCCTTCAACTCTTCCTTTGTTACCAACCATAGAACTAAGTTTCTTTAATGCCCTTTCAATATGATACATCCACCTGTATTGCACAGGACCTCCAACCTTAGCTTCATATGGAAGGTGGACAAGTAGATGTTGCATTGGATTGAAGAATCCTGGGGGAATATTTTTTCCAACTTGCATATAAGGACAGGAATTTCTGTCTCTAGCTTCTCCATCACATCTTTCTTTATTTCTTTGGCACAAAGTTCTCGTAGTCGTTGTGGTCGTCGTCCTTTTGGGAGGAGGAAGATTCGTCGCTGTCGTAGTAGACAATTTCCTTGATGCGCCTTGTCTTCTTCTTCCTCCCATCTTTTCTTTTGTGGCCCGAGCCTGAGTCGTTGGACTTGTCATCCCTTGGCTCGTTGACGAAGGACTCCTTTTCCTTGTCGTTGATCACCATCCCCTTGCCTTTAGGATCCATCTCTTCGGGCGGTTAGTCCCTTTCTTGAAGAGAACGGCTCTGATACCAATTGAGAGCACCTAGAGGGGGGGGTGAATAGGTGATCCTGTAACACTTTAAAACTTATGCCACAAAACTTGGTTAAACGTTAGCACAGTTAATGCCAAGTGGCTAGAGAGAAGATCTCGCACAATACGATAACCACAAAGAGTTCAACACAGAGAGGACACAGTGGTTTATCCCGTGGTTCGGCCAAGTACAAAACTTGCCTACTCCACGTTGTGGCGTCCCAACGGACGAGAGTTGCACTCAACTCCTCTCAAGTGATCCAATGATCAACTTGAATACCACAGTGTTATGCTTTTCTTTTCTTATCCCGTTCGCGAGGAATCTCCACAACTTGGAGCCTCTCGCCCTTACACTTTTGATGTTCACAAAGAATCACGGACTAAGGAAGGGAAGCAACACACACACAAATCCACAGCAAAATGCGCACACACACGGCCAAGAATCAAGCTCAAAAGACTATCTCAAAAGTTCTCACTAGAACGGAGCTCGAATCACTGAGAATGACAAACGAATGCGCAAAGACTGAGTGTGGATGATCAAGAATGTTCTAAGGTTGCTTGGTGTATTCCTCCATGCGCCTAGGGGTCCCTTTTATAGCCCCAAGGCAGCTAGGAGCCGTTGAGAACAAATCTGGAAGGCCATCCTTGCCTTCTGTCGTCGGGCGCACCGGACAGTCCGGTGCACACCGGACACTGTCCGGTGCCCGATTCCCTTCCTTAAATGGCGAAGCCGACCGTTGCAGATGCGGGAGCCGTTGGCGCACCGGACATGTCCGGTGCACACCGGACAGTCCGGTGCCCCCTCCCGACCGTTGGCTCGGCCACGTGTCCCACGCAGATCGCGCGGCCGACCGTTGGCCCGGCCGACCGTTGGCTCACCGGACAGTCCGGTGCTCACCGGACAGTCCGGTGAATTTTAGCCGTACGTCGTCGGCGAATTCCCGAGAGCGGCCACTTCGCTCGAGCCAGCCTGGCGCACCGGACACTGTCTGGTGCACCACCGGACAGTCCGGTGCCCCAGACCGAAACAGCCTCTTGGCTGTACACAGCCAATTCTTCTCTTCTCTTCTTCTTCCTGTTTCTGATACTTAGGCAAGTATATTAGTACACAAAACCAATGTACTAAGACTTAGAAACATACCTTTGCTCTTGATTTGCACTTTGTTCACTCATGGGCATAGATTCACATTTAAGCACTTGTGTTGGCACTCAATCACCAAAATACTTAGAAATGGCCCAAGGGCACATTTCCCTTTCAATCTCCCCCTTTTTGGTGATTTATGCCAACACAACATAAAGCAACTAGAACAAGTGCAATATCACTTCAAATAAAAACTCAAATTTATTTTGATTCAATTTGGCATATATGGATCATCCTTTGCCACCACTTGGTTTGTTTTTGCAAATCAAACACAAAATCCTATCTCTAAGTCAAATCCACTTGTAGAGACATAAAGAGAGGTTTTCCAAAGAAATTTGAGTCAAGATTCCAAAAAACTCCCCCTTTTCCCATAATCAACACTTCTCCCCACAAGAGGCCAACTTTTGACAAAAGAGACAATGCAAGAGTTTTGTCAAAACAAAAAGCTCTATTCTACTATTTTCAAAATCTCTCAAGTGGTAGCTGATCCATTTATCGCTTTGGCCTTTATTTTCTCCCCCTTTGGCATCAAGCACCAAAACGGGATCAATCTTGGCCCTTTAACCCCATTGCCTCACCAAAATCTTCAATTAAGAGCAAATAGGCAATAAGAGTTAAAAGATGAACTTGGAAAAGTTACTCTTTTCATCGGAGTGCAGTGGAAGTCTTGCATGGTCCAAGTCCACCTTTTTCCTTTTAAATCTCCTTCGAGACTAAAACAAGCAAACTCAAGCATATGGTTAGTCTCAAAGGGTCAAGTTGTAACACATCTCCCCCTAAACATGTGCATCACTTTGCAATGGACTTGTGAGGTCCAGGGAGTGTTTGTACAACTTGAGCACCACAATTAGCAACAAAATGCAGAAAGGAACATGATCATAAGGCATAAACACATGTATGCTACAATTCAATCCAAGTTCCGCGAATCTAAGACATTCAGCTCACTACGCAACCTGCAAAAGGTCTTCTCATCTAGAGGCTTGGTAAAGATATCGGCTAGCTGGTTCTCGGTGCTAACATGAAACACTTCGATATCTCCCTTTTGCTGGTGGTCTCTCAAAAAGTGATGCCAGATGTCAATGTGCTTTGTGTGGCTGTGCTCAACAGGATTTTCCGCCATGCGGATAGCACTCTCATTATCACATAGGAGTGGGACTTTGCTCAGATTGTAGCCAAAGTCCCGGAGGGTTTGCCTCATCCAAAGCAGTTGCGCGCAACACTGTCCTGCGGCAACGTACTCGGCCTTAGCGGTGGATAGGGCAACGGAGGTTTGTTTCTTAGAGTTCCATGACACCAGGGACCTTCCTAAGAATTGGCACGTCCCCGATGTACTCTTCCTATCGACCTTACATCCAGCATAGTCGGAGTCTGAGTATCCAACTAAGTCAAAGGTAGACCCCTTTGGATACCAGAGCCCGAAGCAAGGCGTAGCAACCAAATATCTAAGAATTCGCTTCACCGCCACTAAGTGACACTCCTTAGGATCGGATTGAAATCTAGCACACATGCATACGCTAAGCATAATGTCCGGTCTACTAGCACATAAATAAAGTAAAGACCCTATCATTGACCGGTATGCTTTTTGATCAACGGACTTACCTCCTTTGTTGAGGTCGGTGTGTCCGTCGGTCCCCATCGGAGTCTTTGCGGGCTTGGCGTCCTTCATCCCAAACCGGTTTAGCAGATCTTGCGTGTACTTCGTTTGGGAGATGAAAGTGCCATCCTTGAGTTGCTTCACTTGGAACCCAAGGAAGTAGTTCAACTCGCCCATCATCGACATCTCGAATTTCTGCGTCATTACCCTGCTGAACTCTTCACAAGACTTTTGGTTGGTAGAACCAAATATTATGTCATCGACATAAATTTGGCACACAAAAAGATCACCGTCACAAGTCTTAGTAAACAGAGTTGGATCGGCTTTCCCAACCTTGAAAGCATTAATAATTAGAAAGTCTCTAAGGCATTCATACCATGCTCTTGGGGCTTGCTTAAGTCCATAGAGCGCCTTAGAGAGCTTACACACGTGGTCGGGGTACCGTTCATCCACGAAGCCAGGGGGTTGCTCCACGTACACCTCCTCCTTGATTGGCCCGTTGAGGAAAGCGCTCTTCACATCCATTTGGTACAACCTGAAAGAATGGTAAGCGGCATATGCTAGCAAGATACGAATTGATTCTAGCCTAGCCACAGGAGCAAATGTCTCCTCAAAGTCCAAACCTGCGACTTGGGCATAACCTTTTGCCACAAGTCGAGCCTTGTTCCTCGTCACCACCCCGTGCTCGTCCTGTTTGTTGCGGAACACCCACTTGGTTCCCACAACATTTTGCTTGGGACGAGGCACCAGTGTCCAAACTTCATTGCGCTTGAAGTTGTTGAGTTCCTCCTGCATGGCCAATACCCAATCCGGATCTAGCAAGGCCTCCTCTACCCTGAAAGGCTCAATAGAAGAGACAAAGGAGTAATGCTCACAAAAATTAACTAATCGAGATCGAGTAGTTACTCCCTTGCTAATGTCACCCAGAATTTGGTCGACGGGATGATCCCTTTGAATCATCGCTCGAACTTGGGTTGGAGGTGCCGGTTGCGCTTCTTCCTCCATCACGTGAACATCTTGTGCTCCCCCTTGATCACACGCCTCCTTTTGATGAATCTGTTCATCATCTTGAGGTGGGGGATGCACCGTTGTTGAGGAAGAAGGTTGATCTCGTTCATCTTGTTCCTGTGGTCGCACTTCTCCAATCGCCATGGTTCGTATAGCGGCCGTCGGAACATCTTCTTCATCTATATCATCACAATCAACAACTTGCTCTCTTGGAGAGCCATTAGTCTCATCAAATACAACGTCGCTAGAGACTTCAACCAAACCCGATGATTTGTTGAAGACTCTATACGCCTTTGTATTTGAGTCATAACCTAACAAAAACCCTTCTACAGCTTTGGGAGCAAATTTAGAATTTCTACCCTTCTTCACTAGAATGTAGCACCTGCTCCCAAATACAAGAAAGTAAGATACATTG
Source organism: Zea mays (assembly GCF_902167145.1). NCBI lineage: Eukaryota > Viridiplantae > Streptophyta > Magnoliopsida > Poales > Poaceae > Zea > Zea mays. Next base: position 87,754,848 of record NC_050104.1, on the reverse strand, counting down.
GGTTTGTTACCGGTTAGTAGCTCATACGAAGTCTTCTTGAGGAGGCGATGAAGGTACACCCTGTTGATGGCGTGGCAAGCCGTGTTCACGGCTTCCGACCAGAAACACTCGGGGGTCTTGAATTCTCCAAGCATCGTCCTCGCCATATCGATTAGCGTCCTGTTCTTCCTCTCTACCACACCATTTTGCTGTGGTGTGTAGGGAGCGGAGAACTCGTGCTTGATCCCTTCCTCCTCAAGGAACTCCTCCACTTGAAGGTTCTTGAACTCGGACCCATTGTCGCTCCTTATCTTCTTCACCTTGAGCTCAAACTCATTTTGAGCTCTCCTGAGGAAGCGCTTGAGGGTCCCTTGGGTTTCAGACTTCTCCTGCAAAAAGAACACCCAAGTGAAGCGGGAAAAGTCATCAACGATAACTAGACCATACTTACTTCCTCCTATGCTTAGATAGGCGACGGGTCCGAAGAGGTCCATATGCAGCAGCTCTAGAGGTCTTGAAGTGGTCATCACATTCTTGCTGTGATGCGCTCCTCCCACCTGTTTGCCTGCTTGACAAGCTGCACAAGGTCTATCTTTTTTGAATTGTACGTTAGTCAAACCTACCACGTGTTCTCCCTTTAGAAGCTTGTGAAGGTTCTTCATCCCCACATGTGCTAAGCGGCGATGCCACAGCCAGCCCATGCTAGTCTTAGCAATTAAGCATGCATCTAGACCGGCCTCTTCTTTTGCAAAATCAACTAAGTAAAGCTTGCCGTCTAATACACCCTTAAAAGCTAGTGAACCATCACTTCTTCTAAAGACAGACACATCTACATTTGTAAATAGACAGTTATATCCCATATTGCATAATTGACTAACAGATAACAGATTATATCCAAGAGACTCTACTAAAAACACATTAGAGATAGAGTGCTCATTAGAAATTGCAATTTTACCTAACCCTTTTACCTTGCCTTGATTCCCATCACCGAATATAATTGAATCTTGGGAATCCTTATTCTTGACGTAGGAGGTGAACATCTTCTTCTCCCCCGTCATATGGTTTGTGCATCCGCTGTCAATAATCCAGCTTGAACCCCCGGATGCATAAACCTGCAAGGCAAATTTAGGCTTGGGTCTTAGGTACCCAACTCATGTTGGGTCCTGCAAGGTTAGCACAAATATCCTTAGGGACCCAAATGCAAGTTTTGTCTCCCTTGCATCTTGCCCCTAATTTTCTAGCAACTATCTTCCTATTCTTTCTATAAATAGCAAAAGAAGCATTTAAAGCATGATATATTGTAGAAGGTTCATTTACTTTCCTAGGAACATTAACAACATTTCTCCTAGGCAAATTATGAACAGCATTTCTCCTACCAACATTTCTATCATGCACATAAGAAGAACTAGAAGCAAACATGGCATGAGAATCAGAGGCATTATATGCATTACAACTCCTATAAGCATTTCTAGATTGTCTCCTATCATGATACATAAAAGCATGGTTGTTTTTAGCACTACCAGCCATAGGGGCCTTCCCTTTCTCCTTGGCGGAAATGGGAGCCTTATGGCTTGTTAAGTTCTTGGCTTCCCTCTTGAAGCCAAGTCCATCCTTAATTGAGGGATGTCTACCAATCGTATAGGCATCCCTTGCAAATTTTAATTTATCAAATTCGCTTTTGCTAGCCTTAAGTTGGGCATTAAGACTAGCCACTTCATCATTCAATTTAGAAATTGAAACTAGGTGTTCACTACAAGCATCAACATTAAAATCTTTACACCTAGTGCAAACCATAACATGTTCTACACAAGAGTTAGATTTACTAGCCACTTCTAGTTTAGCATTTAAATCATTATTAACACTTTTTAAACTAGAAATTGAATCATGACATGTAGACAACTCACAAGAAAGCATTTCATTTCTCTTAATCTCTAGAGCAAGTGATTTTTGTGCTTCTACAAACTTATCATGTTCTTCATATAAAAGGTCCTCCTGCTTTTCTAATAGACTATTCTTATCATTCAAGGCATCAATGAGTTCATTTATCTTATCTATCTTAGATCTATCTAAGCCCTTGAATAAGCAAGAATAGTCTATGTCATCATCATCACTGGACTCATCATCACTAGAAGAAGCATAAGTGGAGTCTCGAGTACTCACCTTCTTCTCCCTTGCCATAAGGCATGTGTGATGCTCGTTGGGGAAGAGGGATGACTTGTTGAAGGCGGTGGCGGCTAGTCCTTCATTGTCGGAGTCGGAAGAGGAGCAATCTGAGTCCCACTCCTTGCCTAGATGCGCCTCGCCCTTTGCCTTCTTATAGTTCTTCTTCTTCTCCCTCTTGTTCCCTTGTTCCTGATCACTATCATTGTCGGGACAGTTAGCAATAAAATGACCAAGCTTACCACATTTGAAGCATGAGCGCTTCCCCTTTGTCTTGGTCTTGCTTGGCTGTCCCTTGCGACCTTTAAGTGCCGTCTTGAAGCGCTTAATGATGAGGGCCATCTCCTCATTATTTAGCCCGGCCGCCTCAACTTGCGCCACCTTGCTTGGTAGCGCCTCCTTGCTCCTCGTTGCCTTGAGAGCAATGGGTTGAGGCTCGTTGATCGGACCATTCAAGGCGTCGTCCACGTACCTCGCCTCCTTGATCATCATTCGCCCGCTAACGAATTTCCCGAGAACTTCTTCGGGCGACATCTTGGTGTACCTAGGATTTTCACGTATATTGTTTACCAAATGAGGATCAAGAATGGTAAATGACCTTAGCATTAGGCGGACGACGTCATGGTCCGTCCATCGCGTGCTCCCGTAGCTCCTTATTTTGTTGATAAGGGTCTTGAGCCGGTTGTATGTTTGCGTCGGCTCCTCCCCCCTTATCATCGCGAACCGTCCAAGTTCGCCTTCCACCAACTCCATCTTGGTGAGCAAGGTGACATCATTCCCCTCATGAGAGATCTTGAGGGTGTCCCAGATCTGCTTGGCATTGTCCAAGCCGCTCACCTTATGGTACTCGTCCCTGCACAAAGAGGCTAGCAACACAGTAGTAGCTTGTGCATTTTTATGAATTTGTTCATTAATAAATATGGGACTATCCGTACTATCAAAGTGCATTCCACTCTCTACAATCTCCCATATGCTAGGATGGAGAGAGAACAAGTGACTACGCATTTTGTGACTCCAAAATCCGTAGTCCTCTCCATCAAAATGAGGAGGTTTACCAAGTGGAATAGATAATAAATGAGCATTAGTACTTTGAGGAATACGAGAGTAATCAAAAGAAAAGTTCGAATTGACCGGTTTCTTTCTCTCGTAGTCGTTGTGGTCGTCGTCCTTTTGGGAGGAGGAAGATTCGTCGCTGTCGTAGTAGACAATTTCCTTGATGCGCCTTGTCTTCTTCTTCCTCCCATCTTTTCTTTTGTGGCCCGAGCCTGAGTCGTTGGACTTGTCATCCCTTGGCTCGTTGACGAAGGACTCCTTTTCCTTGTCGTTGATCACCATCCCCTTGCCTTTAGGATCCATCTCTTCGGGCGGTTAGTCCCTTTCTTGAAGAGAACGGCTCTGATACCAATTGAGAGCACCTAGAGGGGGGGTGAATAGGTGATCCTGTAACACTTTAAAACTTAAGCCACAAAACTTGGTTAAACGTTAGCACAGCTAATGCCAAGTGGCTAGAGAGAAGATCTCGCACAATACGATAACCACAAAGAGTTCAACACAGAGAGGACACAGTGGTTTATCCCGTGGTTCGGCCAAGTACAAAACTTGCCTACTCCACGTTGTGGCGTCCCAACGGACGAGAGTTGCACTCAACTCCTCTCAAGTGATCCAATGATCAACTTGAATACCACAGTGTTATGCTTTTCTTTTCTTATCCCGTTCGCGAGGAATCTCCACAACTTGGAGCCTCTCGCCCTTACACTTTTGATGTTCACAAAGAATCACGGAGTAAGGAAGGGAAGCAACACACACACAAATCCACAGCAAAATGCGCACACACACAGCCAAGAATCGAGCTCAAAAGACTATCTCAAAAGTTCTCACTAGAACGGAGCTCGAATCACTGAGAATGACAAACGAATGCGCAAAGACTGAGTGTGGATGATCAAGAATGTTCTAAGGTTGCTTGGTGTATTCCTCCATGCGCCTAGGGGTCCATTTTATAGCCCCAAGGCAGCTAGGAGCCGTTGAGAACAAATCTGGAAGGCCATCCTTGCCTTCTGTCGTCGGGCGCACCGGACAGTCCGGTGCCCGATTCCCTTCCTTAAATGGCGAAGCCGACCGTTGCAGATGCGGGAGCCGTTGGCGCACCGGACATGTCCGGTGCACACCGGACAGTCCGGTGCCCCCTCCCGACCGTTGGCTCGGCCACGTGTCCCGCGCAGATCGCGTGGCCGACCGTTGGCCCGGCCGACCGTTGGCTCACCGGACAGTCCGGTGAATTTTAGCCGTACGTCGTCGGCGAATTCCCGAGAGCGGCCACTTCGCTCGAGCCAGCCTGGCACACCGGACACTGTCCGGTGCACCACCGGACAGTCCGGTGCCCCAGACCGAAACAGCCTCTTGGCTGTACACAGCCAACTCTTCTCTTCTTCTTCCTGTTTCTGATACTTAGGCAAGTATATTAGTACACAAAACCAATGTACTAAGACTTAGAAACATACCTTTGCTCTTGATTTGCACTTTGTTCACTCATGGGCATAGATTCACATTTAAGCACTTGTGTTGGCACTCAATCACCAAAATACTTAGAAATGGCCCAAGGGCACATTTCCCTTTCAAACTTGCATATAAGGACAGGAATTTCTGTCTCTAGCTTCTCCATCACATCTTTCTTTATTTCTTTGGCACAAAGTTGTCTACAAAAGTAGCTTAATTCAGCTAACGCCTTCCAAATACTGACATTGAAGTACCCACGAAACATTATAGGGAGGAGTCTTTCCATCATTATGTGATAATCATGGCTCTTCAATCCAGTTATTTTATTTGTATTCAAGTTCACAGCTCTCCTAAACCCTGCCGCATAACCATCTGGGAATTTCAAATTTTTCAACCATTCCATTACTTCTTTCTTCTGTTTAGGTTTTAGACAAAATTGAGCATGTGGCTTTTTTCCATTTTCGTCGAGTTCCTGGGTTGGTCGGTTACAAAGTTTTGCTAAGTCTTTTCTAGCCTTTATATTGTCTTTTGTTTTGTCACCCAGATTCATGCAAGTACTTAGAATGCTTTCACCAACATTACGTTCCTGATGCATAACGTCAATGTTATGCATCAGAATCAATGTCTTAACATATGGGAGTTCCCATAAACCACATTTATGGGTCCAGTTATGCTCAGTTCCAAACCCGATGTATCCATCACCACTTTCTTTCTCTTTCAAATTATTAAGCATAGCCTCAATCTCAAGTCCGCTCAGACGCCTGGGCGGTCCCTTTGTCACGATAGTGCCCTTCTTAAAGGTGTTAACCTCGAACCTATACGGGTGAGTTTGGGGTAAGAAGCATCTGTGGCAATCAAAGTAACAGATCTTCCCCCCAAACTCAAGGCGAAAACAATATGTATCCTTGCCACATATTGGACATGTTAGAATTCCATGACAGCTCCATCCAGCAAATAAACTGTATGCCATGAAATCATGAATGGACCACAAATATGCAACTCGGAGTGTGAATCTCTCCTTTTTGTAGCAATCGTATGCTTCAACACCTTCCCATAACTTTTTGAGATCATCGATCAAGGGTTGCATCATCACATTCAGCCCTTTCCCAGGATGGTCTGGTCCAGGAATAATTAGGGAAAGAAACATGTAATCATATTTCATGCACAGATGAGGTGGAAGGTTGTATGGAATAACAAATACAGGCCAACAAGAATATGATGCTGCATTTGTATTGAAAGGTGTAAACCCATCTGTTGCCAACCCAATTCGAATATTTCTCGCTTCACTAGCAAATTCTGGATCAAAGTCATCTAGAGCCTTCCACGCATCACTGTCAGATGGGTGTGTCATCACATGAGTGTCCTCTCGTTCATGTTCTTTGTGCCATCTCATGTGCCTAGCTGTGTTTCTCGAAAGAAACAAACGCTTAAGACGAGGCGCAAGAGGCATGTAACGAAGTTGCTTTTGAGCTATCGTTGATGTGACCATTTCACCATCATCGTTTTTTACCTCTACATATCTCGACTTGCCACACTGACACTTCTTATCATTCTGATGATCCTTCCAGAAAAGCATACAATTATCTGGACAAACATCGATTTTTTGATAGTCCATACCTAGACCAGAGAGCAGTTTCCTGCATTGATACACGTCTTTCGGCATCTTGTGATTTGGTGGAAACACTTCGCTGATTAAGATCAAGAGCTCGTTGTAACAATTGTTCGAGAACACGTACTTAGACTTAATAGCCATAAGTCGAGTCACGAAAGCAAGGATGGAAACTTTTGTGTGTTCATGCAATGGTTCTTCTGCAGCCTTAAGGAGGTCAAAGAACTTTTTAACATCTGGAGGTAGCTCCTTACTATGTGGTGGAAACACAAAATCAGGATCCTCCCTTAAATCTTGAAGCATCTCTTCCATTCTATCATATTCCACGTCATCATTGTTGTGGGCTTCAAACACATTTTCACGGGGCAACTCCTCGCCGTGATACACCCAGACTTCATAGTTAGGCATGTAGCCATATTTGCAAAGGTGTCCCGACAGAGTTCTCTTGTCTTGGCATCTACAAACCCGACACATACTACATGGACATCGCACATCCGTGCCTCTTGACAAAGCAAAAGCACGATCAATAAAATTCTCTGTCTTTCTTATCCACTCCATCGAGGGATGATTCATACGCCAACCTTCATACATCCATCGACGGTCCTCACCCACCATATTTGATGCTAAAATAAAATAACACGTGATTTATAAATTTTCACGATAAGCTTAATTAACCTAACTATATGCAGCGGTTAGCCACCATATTATTAATCAAACATAAACTTAATTTTAGCCATAACATACAAGATTAATTTTAGCCATAACATACAAGATTAATTTTCATCGAAGGTCCTCACCCACCATATTATTAATCAAACATAAACTTTATTTTAGCCATAACATACAAGATTAATTTTAGCCATAACATATAAGATTAATTTTCATCGAAGGTCCTCACCCACCATATTATTAATCAAACATAAACTTAATTTTAGCCATAACATAGAAGATTAAATTGAGCCATAACATACAAGATTAATTTTAGCCATAACATACAAGATTAATTTTCATCGAAGGTCCTCACCCATCATATTATTAATCAAACATAAACTTAATTTTAGGCATAACATACAAGATTAATTTTAGCCATAACATACAAGATTAATTTTAGTCATAACATACAAGATTAATTTTCATCGAAGGTCCTCACCCACCATATTATTAATCAAACATAAACTTAATTTTAGCCATAACATACAAGAGTTTAGCATAGCTAAACTATATGCAGCGGTTAGCCAATCAAGTTAATTAACCTAACTACCTACGGCATTATTTGAGTAAACTCTCGGAAGTTAGCACATTGAATAAAAAAATAAAAAAAAGTATAAACACGGTACCTGACGGTTGCAGCGGGTGCGGATCGATGATTTGGGTCAGGGACGTCCACAGCGGGGTCGGTGGCTGCGCAGCGGGCGCCGACGGGCGGGGTGGACGGGGGGCGGGGCTGTCGGGGCGGGCTCCTCGTGGACGGGTGCTGCCGGGGGTGGGAGAGACGGTCGCTGGTGGGAGCTGCTGGGGGCGGGCGCTGCCGGGGCGTGCTCTTCGGGGGTGGGAGAGACGGGCCGCGGTTGGGAGAGCCGCTCCTCGGGGCCGGGCCGGCGGGGGGCGGGCGCTCCTCGGGGCCGAGCCGGCTGGCACGGCTGGCGGCGGCGCTCCTCGGGGCCGAGCCGGCTGGCACGGCTGGCGGCGGCGCTCCTCGGGGCAGGGTCGGTTGGCGCGTCTGGCGGCGGCGGTGGAGCTCCTCGGGGCCGGGACGGCGGGCGCGGCTGGCGAGGCCGGGACGGCAGGCGCGGCCGGCGGCGGCCGGGGCGGCCGGCGGCCGGGAAGTAGGGCGGGGGCGGCGCGGCCGTAAAAGTAGAATGGCGCGCGGGCGTGTATGAGGTAGATATTTTCTGAAAGGTGAGAGAAGAGGGAGCTAAAAGCTAAAAACGTAACTTCCGAGAGTAAAGCCGTAGGAAGTTAGGTAACTTCCTAGAGTTTATGCTTTGCCTCTAGGAAGTTACTTAACTTCCTACAGCCGGCTGTAGGAAGTTAGATTTTCGTTTGACCGGTCAACAGATGAATCCTACCTTCCTAGAGGAGGCCGTAGGAAGTTATCTGGGCAGCTAACTTCCTAGAGCCAGCCGTAGGAAGTTATGTTTTCGGTTGACTGGTCAACAGCTCAAAGCTAACTTCCTAGAGGAGGCCGTAGGAAGTTATCTGGGTAGCTAACTTCCTAGAGCCAGCCGTAGGAAGTTAGCTATTCTATTGGCTTGTGAACGGATGAAACCTAACTTCCTAGAGGTGGCCGTAGGAAGTTAGTTAAGTTTCTACGGTTTTGTAACTTCCGACAGCCTTTATAAAAAACTGTAGGAAGTTCTGTTTATTTCCTAGAGGTATCAGTTGCCTCTCGGAAGTTATGTATTTCCTACGGTGTTATATAAAAGCTGTAGGAAGTTACAAAACCGTAGGAAGTGTATGATTTTGGTGTAGTGCTAGATAGATGACCCCCGACGCATCGGGCACCGCTACTCAAACATGGCACGTCCGAGTGTCGCTGACGAGAACGTTGTGCATGTGCAGACGCTAGAATGTTAACAACACATCTTATAACCCAATGCAACAACCAGGAAAACTGAAACAATAGTGGCTGATACAAATATGGGGTGAAATAGAGTTTGGGATATGTAGAGAAGCAAGGGAATCGAAGAGGGCTAGATATTAATGAGGAGATCTGTAGGAAGAAGATCACTGCGGCGCAGAGGAAGAAGAAGAACAGTAGAGGAGGTAGCTTCTGGAATCTGAAGAAATGAGGTATGTGTTCTCTGAAAATAATCGAGGGCCTTCCTGGTAACCTCCACGGCGCTTTTGTAGTATTTTACTTTAGCTATTTGGGCCGGCATTGTGGCAGAACCGCCCGAATTATTCCAGCTTAAGTGCCTAAGTCACGCCCCAGGGGTCGTAACACACTTAAATCGGAATAACCCGTCAGTCCCTCAGATCTAGTCTGATAGAGCCACTTAACCAGGATCAAATTCCACAATCTCACTCGAAGGTGAGTCACAGAAGAAATACAATAAACAGGAAACCTCAAATTAAGTACTGAGTTATTACATAAATCGGAATTCTTGAGTAGCAAATAGAGTTCACGAAATAAAGTGCAGCGGATAATCGATGTCGTCGGTAATGAGGAAATGGGCAAGGCCTAGCCCACTACTCCTCATGCTCCTCTCCTGCCGGAGCAACATCCCACTCGACCGTCCAACCCGGTGGCAGGGTGGTAGGCCAAGTCACACCATCAACCAAATCCTGCATGGTACCTGCAAAAATGGTGCCACAAGCAAGGCTGAGTATACTAATACTCAGCTAGACTTAACCGGTGTGAAGAGTCTACTTCTCTACCTCTAGACTATGTAGCTGTTTGGCTGAGGGGTTTGGTTTGCCAAAAGCACTAGCTGTTTCTAAGATCAATTTTTAGCTTTTCAAATTCTACCATCATTAACTTAACTAGATTTGCTCCTTCTAAGCATACATGGTAACAATCCATTAGTTCAATCAACAAGTTATCTCATATAACCACATTTCACTTCTTACTCGATGCAGTACAAGGAATCAAGCAGTCTCATTAGCTGCGAGAAGCAGACGATTCGAATCGAGTTTTAACCTTGCAAGGTAAACCTAAACACACGTCATGTCAGGGTACTCCGACCCCACACAAGACAACCGTCCCCATCGATTCCCCGTTCGCGTCCAGGCCTCACCGCCTTGGCATACAGTGCTCCACTGACCCCGGCTGCCGCCGTGCAGTGACCGCACTTGTACCCACCATAGCTAGCATGGGAGACCCAGTCTCAGGTCGCATGAGGGATAAAGTCCGCGCCCGGCTTCACTCAGGTACTACGTTTACCGGTTACCATTTTTCCCGGCATGTGCTTAGTACGTTCAAAAGCTTGACTCAGGTATCCACACATTAATCCTTAATTCATTTTTCCCGTCTCATGGACAAGGCATCCTCCCTGGATCCAAATCCATAGACCAACATATATCCCGTTATCAAGATGAATACAATCAATTTCTGACCTCGCGCGAGTGCTAGAAAAATCACTCGACTTCTACCGAGATCCTGATTAGCAAGCAGCTACTCGACCTAGCATACTAGTATTCATCTCAAAAAGGAATCCTAAGTTCATGCAACTAGAGGTTTCAAGCAACTCCTACACTTAAGTGCACATTGCAATCCTACAAGCATTAAGTGTAGTAAAGTAGCATATAATAACATGGTTATGCATAAAACCGGGGCTTGCCTTCAATTGCTGGGGCTGCGGGGAGATCCTCAATAGCAGCCTCTGAAGCCTGCTCCTGGTCCTCTTCTTGGACAGGTCCTTGCTCGGGGATGAGCACGTACTCTCCGTCGGCAAGATTACAATCTAATGAATGCAATGCGTAAGATATATGCATGATATGATATGTGCTTTTAGAAATTACAACTTTAAAGGTGTATGATCTTTTGAGTTTAAACAAGTTAACTTTACTTATGTAAAACCCTTTAGTGGTATACTTGGTAAATTGGGTTAAACTTAGCTAAGGTAAGTGGTAGGTTAAATTTTGGGGTTCCACTGAATTCCTTTTAAGTCTTAAGGAGAATTGATTTAGTTCTCAAGTTAGACTTATTGGGGTGAGGTTTATTTCTTCTTTCCTTTTTCTTTTATTCTTTTAATGTTTTGGAGTAGGTTTGAACTACAAGTTGCTTTTATAAAATTCCAAAAATTCTGCAAAAATTACAGTGGCTTGTTACTGGTGTGTGTTGCTCTGTCTCAAAATTTGGGGGTCAGAAAGTGAATGGTTTTCTTTGGACAAAATTATTAAATTCTAGGGCAGAAGGGGTGCTTTGAACTACAACTATTATTTAACAGTGGGAACTTTTCTAAAACTTATTTTTGCTGACTTTTAGGTGTCATAACATGACTTGATACAAATTTCTAGCCATTACTACCTTTTAATTATTTTTCTATGGTTTTCTCAAGTTTCTAGCCAAATGGGTGTTTTCTACTACCACTATATTTAAAAAAATATCAACAACAGAGTTCTTATTTTTCTTGGGTATTATTTTGTGCAAGGGCAATCATTCTGAAGTTTGGCCTCTTTTTGCTTAAGGGAAGGGGTGGTTTGCATTATTTGAAGTAAGTGGTCTTTCTCTTAAATTATTAGCAATTGGTATGAGTTTGATTCTTTTTCATGGGTTTGCATTTTTCTCTGGTAGTTTGTCTCAGCATGGACTCAGCTAATTTTTGGTTGCCCATTATCACATTATTTGGGGTTGTTCATGATTTAGTTGGAAAATGCATTATTATCACTTTGCATTTAGTTTCCTTACTTAAAGAGTTGGGCTGGGGTGCTCTGTATTTTTGTAGTGGGGCTCTGGTGGTTATAAGTCCACTGGATTTTTATTAATCATTTTGGTTATAGTTTTGCCTCTTTAATAATTGATTTTCAGTCTATATAAGACTAAATAAATCATCTTAATTTAAAACTGGTCCAAACTAATGGTCTCTGTATTTTTCCTAGGTTCTCTGTCACATAAGTAAACTAGGAAAAATAATCTTAATCACTGTTCATTAATTTCTAATGCCTTTCTGATTTTCTCTAAGTTTTGGACAAAATAGCTTTAAATGAATAACTACATCATAATTTCTAATGCTGGGGTTCCTACTATTTTTAAACAGTGTCTAAATAAGGTTTAAACATCTACAAATTTTTTTAAGTTCAGTACAGAAGGAAAACTAATTTTCCTTAATTAAACAAGGTTTAGTGGGTTTCTGTTTTTAATTTTAAACTCTAAAAATTTGAACAGAAAGCATGGGGTTCACTATTTTTAAATGATAGGTCATAATATTCCAGAGCTAGCAAAATTGGTTTGACAACTTTTTATTAAGATTTCATCAAGTTATGGATTCTCTAAGTTCTCTGGTCATTTTAAAAAGAATAACAGAATTGATTAAATGGAAATCCACTTTGCACTGGGGTCCCTGGCGGTTTTCTAAGTTTTCTTCGCGAATCAGTCCTTAGGTCACTATTTACATGAGTCACTGACATTACAGAAAACCCCTCGGGTTCTACAGATCCTAACCCGAGGTCCTTCTTCTACCTTAAACAGTAGCCGCGGCGGAGAAAAGGGCGGAGGGGCTTACCGGCGGCGAGACTGTTCCGGTGAAGTGGTCGAGGACGTAGGGGAGGTCGCGGGGATCACAACGGTGTGCGGAACGCCGTCGGAGATGGCCGGAGTCGGTCGGTCCACGCGCGCAGGCGGGGATGCTCGTCGGCGGCGAGGAGACCGGCCTGGTCACGGCGAGGTAGTTCAATCAAATGGGTCAGGGAGGTCCACGGGATGCCAGAGAAGCTGTGAGCGCAAGGAATTGGTTGGAGACTCACTGGATAGCTTGGTCCACGCGCGGCGGCGCAAGACCGAAGTCCGGTGAGGTCGATCTCGGGCCTCCGGTGAAGTCCGGCCGGGTCCGAGGGCTTGGCAAGCTTCACGGGCTACTGGCGGAGCTAGCCGAAGCACTGGCTTGCCCAGAGGATGGCTGGAGGGGGCTGGCCACGGTGGCCGAAGCTCTGGCGGCAATGGCGGGCGGAAATGAGCTCGCCGGAGCTAAGGGAAAGTGGCTGGCCGGTGAGGGTGAGTGCGGGGCGAAGTGGGGCGCGCCTGGGAAGGCTTTATAGGCACGACGCGGTGCACGGGCGGTCGTGGACCGGCGAGTGCGCGCGGGCGTGCACTGGGAGGCGCAGTGCGCGAACGGGCGTGAACCAGGGGTGTCAGCCGCGGTCGAACACGTGTTCCCGTTGCCTCTGCCCCTGTTCAAGCGCCGATTGGGAGCAAATCTTCGCGAATTTGGGCAAGATCACTGCAAGGGATTTGTTCACCAGACCAAGCTTTGTCTTTTGTGTATGGACGACGTGCGGTTTTAGGCTAGGGACAGGGAGTTGTAGCGTCACCAAGGTGCCAGTGTCAGAATGCCTGGTCCCGAGGTTAAGCTGCGCCAAAACCGTGCCAAACGAATTTGGTTTGAATTCAAACTTTCCCAGAATGTGTTCAAGGTAATTTGGCACAACTTTGATATTTGGATCTTCTGGCTTTGAGTTTTGAAAAACAGAGAACACAGATGATCTTTAAGAAGAGGTCTGAAATTCAGAAATTCAGAAATCTGAATTTCTCCAAGGGTTCATAGATCAAGGGCTGATTTGGGAATTTATTTGAGTTATTTTGGCTAAGCCTTCTCAATCTTTCTTGTTGCTTAATAAATATACTTTAACTTATATAATTGGCTCAACTCAAAATTTTAAACTTTTCATTTCATTTTTCTTATTTTCTTGAATTTTGTTCATAGGGCTTACTTAGGGTTTTTAATTAGGGTTGCACATTCTACCCTTTTCAAGGACTCAATTGTTTTGATCATGACACTTTTAAGTATATACTTGGTGAATTCTTTCTTACTTAAGTTATTTTGATGCTCATGCCTACTTTGGTTCACATACAATAATGGCTCTTAGGTTTGGCATTTGAGAGAAACCCTAGGTGACACTGGGGTGTCACAGCCTTCCCCCCTTAAAGGAATCTTGTCCCGAGATTCGGGCCAGAGTCCTCCCGGGGTGAAGCGAAGGGTGAAACTGATAGGAAAAAGGGTGATGATTGTTATTATTAGGGCAAAACTGCTCTTCGAATGTCATTCTCTTTGCAACTTCAGAAGGAAGTCCTTTTAAGTTTTACTTTATAGTTACTTCATTCTAAATTAAGATCATATTTTTGGAAATTAGATTCGAAAGGCAGGAGGAGGGGTTGGGGGTGATTACGTACCAGCTTCCTTAGGTAGGCAATCAGGGAAGTTGGATCTCAGGAATTCCTCGGTTTCCCAAGTAGCTTCCTCCTCTGAGTGATTACTCCACTGAACCTTAAACATCTTAATCGATTTAGCCCGAGTTGATCTTTCTTTGCAATCCAGAATCTTGGAGGGGTACTCTTGGTACGATAGATCTGGCTCTATCTCCAATTCTGGCTCTGCTATGATCTCAGTCGGCAATCGAACACACTTTTTCAGCTGAGATACATGGAATACACTATGAATGGCAGACATCTTTGAAGGTAACTTCAGCTTGTATGCCACGGGTCCACATGCTTCTATGATCTCATAAGGTCCAATGTAACGAGGGGCTAGCTTGCCTTTGATCCCAAACCTCTGCACTCCCTTGGTGGGTGATACCTTGAGGTATACAAAACTTCCCACCTCGAACTGGAGAGGTTTCCTTCTTCTATCATGATAGCTCTTCTGCCTGGCCTGAGCAGCTTCTAGATTCTTCCTGATTAGTTTGACCTTCCTTTCGGCTTCAGTCACTAGATCAGGTCCAAAAACTTCTCTTTCACCAGGTTGAGACCAATTGAGTGGTGTCCTGCACCTTCTTCCATAGAGAGCTTCAAAAGGTGCCATCTTTAGGCTGGATTGATAACTATTGTTATAAGCAAACTCTGCCAAGGAGAGGTGCTTATCCCAGTTCTTGCCACAATCGATCGCACAAGCTCTCAGCATATCCTCCAGAATCTGGTTTACCCTTTCCGTCTGACCATCAGTCTGTGGGTGGTAAGCTGAACTCCTGATTAGCTTGGTTCCCAAAGACTCTTGCAATTGTTCCCAAAATCTGGCAACAAATTGGGCCCCTCGGTCAGAAACAATGGTCTGCGGTAATCCGTGCAAACACATGATCCGGTCAATATACAATTCTGCATATTTCTGAGCCTTATCAGTGGTGTGCACAGGAAGAAAATGTGCCACTTTCGTCAATCGGTCTACAATAACCCAAATTGAATCATGATGACGAGAGGTGTTGGGCAGACCCACAATGAAATCCATGCTGATGTCGTCCCACTTCCACGAAGGTACGGACAGTGGTTGCAAAGCTCCAGCGGACTTCAAGTGGCTTGCCTTTATCCTCTGACAGGTGTCACACTCTGATACATACTGGGCTATCTCCCTCTTCATTCTGGTCCACCAGTACAAAAGCTTCAGATCATGGTACATCTTGGTGCTTCCCGGATGCATAGAGAATTTGGAGAGATGAGCCTCATCCAAAATTTTCCTCTTGAGATCCCGGTCCTTAGGAATCACCAATCTGCTTTTGAACCATAGCACACCTTTTTCATCCTAGCGGAAACAATTATACTTCTCAACCTTCTGATGGAGATTCCTCTTGATAATCTGCACTCCCTTGTCACTGAGCTGGGCCTTGATAATCTGGTCTTGCAAAGCTGGCTTAACAGAAATGTGAGACAAAGAACCAGAAGGAATCACTTCAATTTGCATCTTGCTCAACTCATCACACAAGGTGTTAATGCGAGAATCCATCAGAATACAGTTGCATTGCAACTTCCGACTCAAGGCATCTGCTACCACATTAGCTTTCCCTGGGTGATAATGTACCTCCAGGTCATAATCCTTGATCAGCTCTAGCCATCTTCTCTGCCTCATGTTGAGATCAGCCTGAGTAAAAATGTACTTAAGGCTCTTATGATCAGTGAAGATGTTGCAGTGGGTTCCCATTAGATAGTGCCTCCACATCTTCAATGCATGAACCACTGCTGCTAACTCAAGGTCATGAGTGGGATAATTTTGCTCATGAGGTCTGAGTGCTCTTGAGGCATAAGCAATGACTCGGTTGTCTTGCATCAAGACACAACCTAGCCCGGTGCCAGAGGCATCACAATATACATCAAAAGGCTTGCTGTTGTCGGGTTGCGCCAATACTGGTGCTGTGGTCAGATGCTGCCTTAATGCATGGAAGGCATCTTCGCACTTCTGACTCCACACAAATTTGACTTCTTTCTTCAGCAACTCAGTAATAGGCTTCGCAATTCGAGAGAAGTCCGGAATAAATCTTCGGTAATAACCAGCCAATCCCAGAAAACTCCGAATCTGGCGAACAGTCGTTGGTGGCCTCCAGTTCATCACCTCTTGCACTTTATCAGGATCAACAGCTATTCCAGCCTGAGAGATAGTGTGACCCAAGAATTTGATTTCCTTTAGCCAAAAATTACACTTGGATAACTTGGCATAAAGGTGGTGCTCTCGCAGACGTTGAAGCACTACATGCAAATGCCCGGCATGTTCTTCTTTGTTCTTTGAGTACACCAGAATGTCATCGATGAAAACCACCACGAACTTGTCCAATTCAGGCATGAAAACAGAATTCATCAGATACATGAAATATGCTGGTGCATTTGTCAGCCCGAATGACATCACCAAGAATTCATATAGCCCATATCTGGTTGAGAATGCCGTCTTCGGAATATCACTTGCTCGTATTTTGATCTGATGGTAGCCAGAGCGAAGGTCTATCTTGGAAAACACCTTGGCTCCGACCAACTGGTCAAAGAGAACATCAATACGAGGCAAAGGATACTTGTTCTTGATAGTTACCGCATTAAGAGGGCGGTAATCTATACACAGCCTCAAGCTTTCATCCTTCTTCTTCACAAATAGCGCTGGACATCCCCAAGGCGAAGTGCTGGGGCGAATGAATCCCTTATCCAGCAACTCTTGCAACTGCTTCTTCAACTCTGCCAACTCAGCGGGTGGCATTCGGTAGGGCCTCTTGGAAATTGGGGTCGTTCCCGGTTGCAACTCGATGGCGAATTCAATATCCCGGTCCGGTGGCATTCCCGGCAATTCATCAGGAAAGACATCTGCATACTCACAGACCACTAGGATCTTCTTCAGGGGTAACTTCGTCATAGAGAAAGCACATGACTGAGAAGAACCCTGACTAGGCAGAATCAAAGTGAAATTCCCGCAGAAAGGAGAATTAATTTCCACGGTACGACTGGCTACATCAAGCACAACTTGGTGCAAGGTCATCCAATTTGCCCCTAGAATAATGTCCACATTTTCCAATCCCAACACAAGAAGAATGGTTTTGACAATGTGGCTTCCCAATTGAATAGGCACACTTTGGTTTAATTGATTAGTTGCAATTTTACCCCCAGGTGTGACTATCATGAATGACCCTTTTGAGTGAGAGAATGGCAGTTTGCAATTAGCACTGAACTTTTGGCTAATGAAACTATGAGATGCACCAGAATCAAACAGAATTAAAGCAGGTTGATTATAAACTGAAAAGATACCGGTCATGATAGAGCTCCTTCTGGTACTTCCTCTAGAGCAGTGAAGTTGAGCTTCCCTTGCCTGACTTGCACCTTCTGCTTTCTTCCCTTGTCTTGATTTGGTGCTGGCATCTGCCTCTGCTGGTTCCTGGGACAATTCTTGGCATAGTGGCCCACATTGCCACAAGTGAAACACTTGTTCCCATTGCCCTGGCGGAACTGCTGCTGCTGCGGAGGCTGATTGTTCCTTGGGGCGGGAGCTGGGTAGCGGTTGGGTGCCGGCTGCTGTTGCTGCTGAGGTGGCCTGATCACCCATCTGCCTGCCTGCTGCTGAAAACCCCTGCTCTGATTGTGAGAAACAATCCGGAACCTCTGAGCCTGAGCGGATGGTGCTGCCATTGGTGCTTTCCTCTTCTTCTCTGCCCGGTGAGCAACAATGCAATCCTCCTGGGAGATGGCCATATTGACCAACTCATTGAAGCTATCAGCCCGGACAGTGTTGAGTCGTTCCCGCAGCTTGGTATTGAGACCCCTGCGGAAGCGATCCCTCTTCTTCTCATAAGAATCAGCATGATACCCTGCATACTGGCATAAGTCGTTGAAGGCTTGTGCATACTGCAGTACCGTGCGGGTTCCTTGATTAAGGGCCAGAAATTCATTCAACTTCCGATCAAGAATGCCAGCTGGAATGTGGTGTCCTCTGAAGGCAGTCTTGAATTCCTCCCAAGATACCTCACGATCAGCGGGGAGCATAGCACGGAAGTGGTCCCACCAAGTCCGAGCAGGGCCGCGAAGCTGCTGGGCGGCGAAGCGAGCCTTGGCCTCATCAGGGCAGTCTCCTGTGAGGAGGGGAAACTTGGACTCGACGACGCGAAGCCACACGTCGGCGTCCAACGGATCCTCTGCCTTGGTGAACAAGGGCGGCTGCGTGCTCAGAAACTCCTGGTATGTTGCCATAGCCGGAGGTCGCTGATGCTGGCCTCCACCATGATGCTGTTGGTGGGGCTGGCGCTGCAAGAGCTGTCGCAGAATCTCATTCTGCTGGGCCATCAGCTCCTGCACTGTGGGAGCTGGAGGAGGTGGCGGGGGAGCTTGCTCGTTCTGCCCGCGACGCTGCCTAGCTGCCATCTGAAAACAGAGATTGTCGCCATTGTTATCCCAACTCACATTCCCGAACGACAAGATATCATCTCATATGGAAGGAAAAATGCCATAATCATAATACTGGGTTCGAAATGAAGATAACACGGTGACAAAGATCCCACAGATATCAAAAGTTTACAGGGTTACATCAATCAGGGGAAGGTACCCATAAGCCTAGTCCAAAATGATACTACTAAGCTCGCATAGGTTTCTATCCGCCTAAAAATGTCAAAGCGACTGCTTAACCCTGAGCGGTGGAAGCGACACTGGATACGGGTGAAGGAGGCATCGCGGAGGTAGTCCCATTGGCACCAGGGGCTGGTCCTAGCTCCTCGGGAGCCTCTTCTCCCTCGCTTCCTGCTTCATTGGCCTCCATCTCCAGGTGGTGCATGTCCAAGTGATCATTTGCTTCCTCGAGTTCCCTCTGCACATCGTGAAGCTGGTTCTCCAAGACATCAATAGTGTTGTCTCGGATCTCCACTTGCTGCTCCAGGGTGGTGATACGCTGGCTCAGCCTTTCCACCTGCAGATCCTTCTCCACCAACTCTGTGGATAGGTCGACCACAAAATCTTCCCTACTGTCGAGAGTGAGCTTGGCAGCCTGAGCGGTGTTAGCAAGAAGTGTCATAGCATCGCTCTGAAGGGCCTGAAGGTGGTACAGTGCACTCATGCACTGAACAGTGACCCTCCCAACCAAGTCAGGATACATTGCCCACACATCCTTCACATGGCTCACGCGGTTACACCACATGGGATCATCCTTCTTCTCAGCAGGGAAGAGTCCCAAGGGGTGCATCACCATCTCCAGGGGATGGTAGCCACAGAAAGTTGTTAGAGTCTTCATGGCTACTGCCTCAACGGTGTCGTCCGTCCTGAGTCCAATCGTCTCAGAGTCAAGAGAACGCCAACCCGGCTGAAGGGGATGAGCCTCCAAAGTTAGCCAGACCCGACAACGAGGTACCCGATGCTCCTCATACAACTGCACCGTGTACAAAGGGGGCGTAGGGTAACCGGCGGAGTTAAGCACTTCCCACAAGATGGAAGGAAAGCCATCGCGAGAAAGGAAGTCAGAACTGAAACGAGAGTCTCCTCCACTGGCAGGGGTGAGTGAATTCATCTGCGGAAGGGAATCAAAGATAAAGATTATGGTGGAAGGAAAAAGGAAAAGAGAGCCCGGATGATTTTAAAGAAAAGGGGTTAGCTCAATTTTTAATTCCTCTTTGGGTTTTATAATGCATGCATGCTGTAAGAAACGTTGCCTCTCACAAGAAAATAGGGTGCCTTTTTAGGGAATCCTTCAAAATATAAGTATTGGCCCACAGGGCCTAATTAATTAGCCACCTATTTCTCCCTCTATGCCTAAGGCCTTTCGTCCTAGGTCTAGCGGTCTAGTCCTGACGATCCGTAGCAGTTTCTAGGCAAGTTTTAGATTTTGAAAATTGGTATTCATGGTTTATTGTCCTCATCTGTGGTGGAATTTGCTCCGATACCAGCTGTGGCAGAACCGCCCGAATTATTCCAGCTTAAGTGCCTAAGTCACGCCCCAGGGGTCGTAACACACTTAAATCGGAATAACCCGTCAGTCCCTCAGATCTAGTCTGATAGAGCCACTTAACGAGGATCAAATTCCACAATCTCACTCGAAGGTGAGTCACAGAAGAAATACAATAAACAGGAAACCTCAAATTAAGTACTGAGTTATTACATAAATCGGAATTCTTGAGTAGCAAATAGAGTTCACGAAATAAAGTGCAGCGGATAATCGATGTCGTCGGTAATGAGGAAATGGGCAAGGCCTAGCCCACTACTCCTCATGCTCCTCTCCTGCCGGAGCAACATCCCACTCGACCGTCCAACCCGGTGGCAGGGTGGTAGGCCAAGTCACACCATCAACCAAATCTTGCATGGTACCTGCAAAAATGGTGCCACAAGCAAGGCTGAGTATACTAATACTCAGCTAGACTTAACCGGTGTGAGGAGTCTACTCCTCTACCTCTAGACTATGCAGCTGTTTGGCTGAGGGGTTTGGTTTGCCAAAAGCACTAGTTGTTTCTAAGATCAATTTTTAGCTTTTCAAATTCTACCATCATTAACTTAACTAGATTTGCTCCTTCTAAGCATACATGGTAACAATCCATTAGTTCAATCAACAAGTTATCTCATATAACCACATTTCACTTCTTACTCGATGCAGTACAAGGAATCAAGCAGTCTCATTAGCTGCGAGAAGCAGACGATTCGAATCGAGTTTTAACCTTGCAAGGTAAACCTAAACACACGTCATGTCAGGGTACTCCGACCCCACACAAGACAACCGTCCCCATCGATTTCCCGTTCGCGTCCAGGCCTCACCGCCTTGGCATACAGTGCTCCACTGACCCCGGCTGCCGCCGTGCAGTGACCGCACTTGTACCCACCATAGCTAGCATGGGAGACCCAGTCTCAGGTCGCATGAGGGATAAAGTCCGCGCCCGGCTTCACTCAGGTACTAGGTTTACCGGTTACCATTTTTCCCGGCATGTGCTTAGTACGTTCAAAAGCTTGACTCAGGTATCCACACATTAATCCTTAATTCATTTTTCCCGTCTCATGGACAAGGCATCCTCCCTGGATCCAAATCCATAGACCAACATATATCCCGTTATCAAGATGAATACAATCAATTCCTGACCTCGCGCGAGTGCTAGAAAAATCACTCGACTTCTACCGAGATCCTGATTAGCAAGCAGCTACTCGACCTAGCATACTAGTATTCATCTCAAAAAGGAATCCTAAGTTCATGCAACTAGAGGTTTCAAGCAACTCCTACACTTAAGTGCACATTGCAATCCTACAAGCATTAAGTGTAGTAAAGTAGCATATAATAACATGGTTATGCATAAAACCGGGGCTTGCCTTCAATTGCTGGGGCTGCGGGGAGATCCTCAATAGCAGCCTCTGAAGCCTGCTCCTGGTCCTCTTCTTGGACAGGTCCTTGCTCGGGGATGAGCACGTACTCTCCGTCGGCAAGATTATAATCTAATGAATGCAATGCGTAAGATATATGCATGATATGATATGTGCTTTTAGAAATTACAACTTTAAAGGTGTATGATCTTTTGAGTTTAAACAAGTTAACTTTACTTATGTAAAACCCTTTAGTGGTATACTTGGTAAATTGGGTTAAACTTAGCTAAGGTAAGTGGTAGGTTAAATTTTGGGGTTCCACTAAATTCCTTTTAAGTCTTAGGGAGAATTGATTTAGTTCTCAAGTTAGACTTATTGGGGTGAGGTTTATTTCTTCTTTCCTTTTTCTTTTATTCTTTTAATGTTTTGGAGTAGGTTTGAACTACAAGTTGCTTTTATAAAATTCCAAAAATTTTGCAAAAATTACAGTGGCTTGTTACTGGTGTGTGTTGCTCTGTCTCAAAATTTGGGGGTCAGAAAGTGAATGGTTTTCTTTGGACAAAATTATTAAATTCTAAGGCAGAAGGGGTGCTTTGAACTACAACTATTATTTAACAGTGGGAACTTTTCTAAAACTTATTTTTGCTGACTTTTAGGTGTCATAACATGACTTGATACAAATTTCTAGCCATTACTACCTTTTAATTATTTTTCTATGGTTTTCTCAAGTTTCTAGCCAAATGGGTGTTTTCTACTACCACTATATTTGAAAAAATATCAACAACAGAGTTCTTATTTTTCTTGGGTATTATTTTGTGCAAGAGCAATCATTCTGAAGTTTGGCCTCTTTTTGCTTAAGGGAAGGGGTGGTTTGCATTATTTGAAGTAAGTGGTCTTTCTCTTAAATTATTAGCAATTGGTATGAGTTTGATTCTTTTTCATGGGTTTGCATTTTTCTCTGGTAGTTTGTCTCAGCATGGACTCAGCTAATTTTTGGTTGCCCATTATCACATTATTTGGGGTTGTTCATGATTTAGTTGGAAAATGCCTTATTATCACTTTGCATTTAGTTTCCTTACTTAAAGAGTTGGGCTGGGGTGCTCTGTATTTTTGTAGTGGGGCTCTGGTGGTTATAAGTCCACTGGATTTTTATTAATCATTTTGGTTATAGTTTTGCCTCTTTAATAATTGATTTTCAGTCTATATAAGGCTAAATAAATCATCTTAATTTAAAACTGGTCCAAACTAATGGTCTCTGTATTTTTCCTAGGTTCTCTGTCACATAAGTAAACTAGGAAAAATAATCTTAATCACTGTTCATTAATTTCTAATGCCTTTCTGATTTTCTCTAAGTTTTGGACAAAATAGCTTTAAATGAATAACTACATCATAATTTCTAATGCTGGGGTTCCTACTATTTTTAAACAGTGTCTAAATAAGGTTTAAACATCTACAAATTTTCTTAAGTTCAGTACAGAAGGAAAACTAATTTTCCTTAATTAAACAAGGTTTTAGTGGGTTTCTGTTTTTAATTTTAAACTCTAAAAATTTGAACAGAAAGCATGGGGTTCACTATTTTTAAATGATAGGTCATAATATTCCAGAGCTAGCAAAATTGGTTTGACAACTTTTTATTAAGATTTCATCAAGTTATGGATTCTCTAAGTTCTCTGGTCATTTTAAAAAGAATAACAGAATTGATTAAATGGAAATCCACTTTGCACTGGGGTCCCTGGCGGTTTTCTAAGTTTTCTTCGCGAATCAGTCCTTAGGTCACTATTTACATGAGTCACTGACATTACAGAAAACCCCTCGGGTTCTACAGATCCTAACCCGAGGTCCTTCTTCTACCTTAAACAGTAGTCGCGGCGGAGAAAAGGGCGGAGGGGCTTACCGGCGGCGAGACTGTTCCGGTGAAGTGGTCGAGGACGTAGGGGAGGTCGCGGGGATCACAACGGTGTGCGGAACGCCGTCGGAGATGGCCGGAGTCGGTCGGTCCACGCGCGCAGGCGGGGATGCTCGTCGGCGGCGAGGAGACCGGCCTGGTCACGGCGAGGTAGTTCAATCAAATGGGTCAGGGTGGTCCACGGGATGCCAGAGAAGCTGTGAGCGCAAGGAATTGGTCGGAGACTCACTGGATAGCTTGGTCCACGCGCGGCGGCGCAAGACTGAAGTCCGGTGAGGTCGATCTCGGGCCTCCGGTGAAGTCCGGCCGGGTCCGAGGGCTTGGCAAGCTTCATGGGCTACTGGCGGAGCTAGCCGAAGCACTGGCTTGCCCAGAGGATGGCTGGAGGGGGCTGGTGTAACACTCCAGGTTCCACAAACAACCCGGTATGCTACTGTACTACACTTCCGACGTCCATACATAAAATTTCGGCAGCATCCCCTTTGCAAGATTGCATAAAAGAGGGAGCAACAGAGTATAAACATATATTATGACTAAAACATACTAAGTATTATTACTCGGCTAGCAAGGAAAGATAAACATACGACCTGAACTGAATTAACCAGTGCGCACGACCATATAAAAAAAATAAACAAACTTCCTTTGACAATAGGTTTCTAATTAAATCATGGCTGCGCCTGGGCAGCGTTATTGTGAGAGTGAAAGTGGACGTGCTGCTACTCCCCTCATTCCCAACATATATCAAGTACCTGCATTGAGTAATGCAAGAGTGAGATGACACATCTCAGCAAGTAAAATAATATCAAACAGTTTAACCACATAAGAACATTGTTTTACCACCACTTAATTCCACAACCTTCTTATTACGAAGGTGCAGCACGTATACAACGTACAACGCACCTAGTTACCACACCTCGCAGGTAGATACCACAATAGTAACATAGTAATGTCACACTTCATATATTCCTCATGAGTGCAAATGTCTGCAAATGCAAGGATGACTTCTGCCTTCATACCTCTAAGGATATGAAGCCGCATCGTACCCCTCCTCGGGCAACGTACGATGCTAAAAATGTACCGGTACGGTCGGACCATAAGATCACGACATAACTTCAAAATGCAAGATGGAGGATGCGATGTGCATGTGATGCCTATAACACTTCATATAACATGATTCAAAAAGACACTTCCACTTCATCCAGATGGGAATCAACCACATATATCATTACCAAATTATGATCATCCACAATATTAGAAAATTGAGAATTAATACTTCCAAACAAATAAACTTCATCATAGAATTCAATGATTAACATAATTAAAACTTATGCATACTCAATGACAGGGAATAGGATGCAAACCAAACGGTAGCAACCACCACTGTATTTACTTGCCTTTACCGAAGTTCGGGCAAAATCCCTAAGAACAATCCGGAAGTCCACCACCTGTTTTTGACACCCAACTTAGTGCACCAAATTCACATAAAAAAAACTCAAAGACAACACCGCACCTACGCGCAATCTCAAACCCCGCCGCGGTAACAATTCTCCCCTCACTAACCAAACTGCAGCGGCGCTGCTTAACAATTCCATAACTTAAAAATTAGGACAGCAGTGATGATAAACAAAAACTTCAGAGACAACTACATAAATTTCCCCACAAGTTTTGTATACAACTCATGATTGAATTCTAACATCTACTTACCTCTAAACGGTCCACAAAATAAACCCTGCAATCTGTTTTTTTTTCTGATTTGGGCAGCGACATACGCGGATTCAAACGGCGATAACTTTTAAAATATAATTCCGATTTGAGCGCATAAGTACTTGTTGGAAAGATAAGAAAAAGCCCTACATGATTCTCATACTAATTAACACTAATTACTCCCGAAAAATCCCCAGAAACTGCTAACACTGCTGCTGTTCATCACTCTGAAAAAATCTGTTTTCTGGACAGCCACATACCCGGATTCAAACGATGATAACTTTTAATTTATAACTCCAAATTGAGCGCATAAATACTCGTTGGAAAGATAAAACAAAGTTCTACAAGATTCTCATACTGATCAACACTAATTGCTCCCGAAAAATCCCCAGAAACTGCTAACACTGCTGCTGTTCATCACTCTGAAAAATCTGTTTTCTGGACAGCCACATACCCGGATTCAAACGATGATAACTTTTAATTTATAACTCCAAATTGAGCGCATAAATACTCGTTGGAAAGATAAAACAAAGTTCTACAAGATTCTCATACTGATCAACACTAATTGCTCCCGAAAAATCCCCAGAAACTGCTAACACTGCTGCTGTTCATCACTCTGAAAAATCTGTTTTCTGGACAGCCACATACCCGGATTCAAACGATGATAACTTTTAATTTATAACTCTAAATTGAGCGCATAAATACTCGTTGGAAAGATAAAACAAAGTTCTACAAGATCCCCAAATTTATCCCCATTAAATCTTCACGAAAAAAAACTAAAAACTGCTGGAACTACCGCTGTTCATCCACCACGCAAAATTCTGGACAGCCCCCCTCTATCCAATCGCAAACGCAACATCTAATCAATTGAATCGCAGCGCAAATGAACAAGGGATGAACACAAAAGAAAAAATCACCTTGGGTTCTCCCCTTTTCCTTCCTCCCTTCATCCCTCCACCAAAACGATTGGAGATTCGCACCAAGAGACGATGATTCGAGCGGCACGGAGTAGCACCTAGGGAGGAGGGGATTGGGGGGGGGGCGGCTAGGGTTTTGGTGGCTGCAACAATGGAGAGAGGAGGAGGTGGGCAGGGGGGGCGGCCAAGGGGAAAGGAGGAGTGGGGGGGGGCGGCTGCACATGGGGGGGTAGTTAGGAGGGTGGCGGCTAGGGTTTGGGAGGGTTAATGGGCCGAAACACCAATTGCGGCCCAACTATCCCACGCGACAGCTCCCGACCGCAACGCAAACGCCAAACCAAATAAATTCTACTGCCCTAGTTGCGAATGTTTTCCACAAAATCCCAAATCCCCAAAACAACAACCGGATGAGGAAAAAAAACAAAAAGAACAACCCCCAACTTCTCTTCTTTGCAAACCGGGTATCACACTCTACCTCTCTTAAAAAGAATTCGACCTCGAATTCTGACGCTTCTATCGGAACAACAAAAGAAAGGTTAATGAATCAACAAAACTCTCACATAAAGAAAAGTTCGAGTACTTCTGCCGCATCAGCTCCTCAAGCTCCTAGGATTCTAAGATACGCAGCAGACGACACTCTAGAGTCTGCTCTTGCTACACAAGAATCGGCTCTAGCTCGATTTGATGGTCTGGATTCCGCAAATACTTCCTCAACAAAAAGACATGGAATACTTGGTGTACTCTGATCACAGATTCCGACAATTACATGTGCTAAGCCCAGCTGCCAACTCGGCCAAGATAGCAGACGGTCCTATATACCTCGGACCAAGCTTTCCTGACACCAAATCAATCATTGACATATGCAAGTACTTCAAGGAATGTATATATGAATGCAAGGCATAAAATGTTTCTATAGGCTAAACCAAACTTAGCCACACAAGAGCAACTTCAAGAGAGCAACCTAAGGCTTGCATATTTCTAGATAGCAGCACAACGGTTAATTGTTTTGCTCCTAACTCACAAAAAATATGCATCGAAAATTAGTAAACTAGGACTTTATGGAAAACTTTTAAAGTCCACTATACCCTTGGTATTATCATCACAACAAGATTTGACACTTAGGAAGGTCAAACAGTGCTAAACGTAAATTCTGTCCACAATTGGACATAATTCAACTACTCAATTCAAAAATCCATAATTGGAGTCTCAATCATCCAATTCAGGTGCTCCCAGACTTTTTAGAAAGCTAGTAGAATTGTCTATAATTCATTTATAAACATATCAAGTTAATTCAATGCATATTAAGGTCAAAAGACAGGAGAAAGGCTCTGCTGTCCAAATTTGGACATATTCAGAGATCACACTTAAAACAGCTGTAACTTAACTTATAGATCTCCAAAAAAATTAATCCAAAACTTGTTGTAACGATTAAGAAAAGCACTACAACTTATTTATAATTTATAATAAGTTATTCGAAGTTTAAATTGGGCAACAAGGTCAGCTTCGAAATCTGTATAGAATCTGCACAGATTTCAAGACTGGACTTGAGAAAATCATAACTCCCAAACTACTAGACCTATGGTCATGAAATTTTTACACAAGTAAGATAAATAAGTTGGCTACAACTTTTATATATAACATCTCTACAGAAAAGATGGTTTACTTCACTGAACTAGCTGCATAACTAAAACTGGTCATGCAGTCCCAATAGCAAGCAATAGATTTTATCAGGTTCATTACTCTTCTAAGATTAAGTGTTCATTGAAAGACTAATAACTTTAGGTTCTTCATTACGAGACACCTAGAACAAATATAAGTATAGAAGCAATATGATAACTTTTTAAATCATTTAAGCCTAATCTCACATCATGCAAACAAGAATCAATTTAAGCATCTTATGTCTGCCCACATATTCATCCAAGCACATTCTATACATGATATCATAACTCCCCGCAGCTAACAAATTTTTGCAAATATAAACTCACTGAAAAGATTATAACATTCCCTAAAACTTTTATTATAATGAGTGTCTCGGAATTGGTTTCCAAACCGATAAAACAATGCAACTCTTTTGTTTCAAAACTGATAAGATTGAAACAATGGACAACTAAAATTCAAAAAAACCTATAACTCCTGCTATACTCAACTTAAACTACAACGAACACGCGTTGGAAAAGTTTTGAAAATTGTCCACGACTTTTGCAATAAAGTTGCACCCAAATTTATCCTTATAGCCCACAACTCTGCCTGACCTACAGCTAAACTCAGCCTGAGATACTGCACATTAGAGATTCGACTTATATCCGGGCAACCACCTCTCCAAATCTATTTAACAGACAGTTACAAGTAAATACCCATTAAAAAGGTACTGAAAATACCTACAAGTTTTGCTTAAAGAGAATTCGCAAATTTGTGCTCTGCAACTATCAAAACGCGGTCGATTTATTGGTGATTATAACGACGCCTAAAGTTTAGACACAACAGTGCAACAACTTCAGAGCAACCTAACTCCAATTATACACAATGAGAGTTAGAAACCCATACTCTTTGAAAAGATCATGAAATTACTAAAACTTTCATAATCCACAAAGACCAAATTATACCGTCTTCAATGCCTAATCTTCCGTACAAAATTAAAGACTCACTCTGCTAGAGACACCAACAAAGATGTTTTAAGAAACCCATATCTCTCAAATGTTTAGACCAAACATGGTGATTAAGCATCCTATGGAAAGATGCAGAAACATACTACAAAACATTCTAGATAAGTGAAGCCTGATTCAGCCTCCAACTAATTTAAAATGCCTCCCAAAACCAGACAACACATTATCAACAATAAAAAAACAATATAAAATGAAACCCAAGTCATTGGCAGGTGCCATCAACACTAGGATTTTTCCACTACCAAACTGGGATGCAACTACACAAAGTCTTTAAATAACACTCTACCAAATAGGTTAGAACACTAAGCACAACAATCAATGAATTCAACAACTTCGTTTGTTAATGCCACTAAGGTCAAACATCCAAGTACCGACAATGTATGAAACACCTGACATACCCGTCTCCAGCTCTATAAAACATGGTTGTTATTACACTAGAATCCAACTACTAGAAATCTCCAAAACTATTCTGTTGACGTGAAGCAAATGGTGCTCCTGTCATATAACATCTTTTCCCCCTCTCAAAAGAGATAAAATTTGCAATACTCATAAAGCAATGGAGGGATAACAACAAGAAAAAAAACTAATGTACTTCTTGACACAAACTCATGAAAAAGCGTCATAAATATTACTTTCAACACTAAAATAATAACACGATACTATGCTCAACAGGAGTAATTGGACTTCAATAAGATAATCCACCTAACCCAACTACTTTGATTAACCTCACTTACAACAATACCTCCTATTATTGCACTTGAACAATTTGTACCTAGTGATGTCATAGGATGAATTCAAAGTAGTAGACATACATGATCTATCAAACCAACATTCATATAATAAAAATCTCCATCTAATGCAACAACCACATCATTATAGAGATAGATGACTAACAAACATAAGCAACTTCCAGTTAAACATTGACTTTGTTTAAGATAAAGCGGTCCAAATAATAATTCCACAAGCATGCATAGATAACTGATCATATAAAAAAAAACTACCATGTATCATCGGCGATTAAAACAATATCAAACGGGTTGTCCATATCGTCCGCATGACTAGCCTCCAACAAATAGAAATTATGCATAACCTTTTTGGCTATAGAAACAAACCATAGAAGGAAAACATGCATGTCTCTTCAACTATAATATAGACATAAAATCCACTTGAAATCACCCTATTTATTATTAAAGATAAGATTGCACACAATAAGAAAACCTATCATGTAAACATGGTTGGACTTATCTACCCACGTCATCTTGCAAATTCACTTGAGTTCTTCTAGTCTCAAGATATCATAGACAGTACAACATTGCCTTTGCTCTACGGAGACAAACCTATTGTACTCTAAGATCAAGTTGGCAAGTAGCCACCCTAGCCAAAAAAAAGAGGTGAGGTGTAAAGCACTGCACCCTTGGAAATATTACATTGATAAGTTGGGTTGTAACCCAACAGTCAATCCAACTCAACAACACCATAAAACTTCATTGTATAGTGTTTTCACACTACACCAAGTCGGATTAGATCCTCTATACACAAGCTCAATAAACAATCGGTCCTACAAGTACTAGAACCCAAGAATCCTTTTGGAAAAAAAACATCCACAGTCAAGCATATAGAAATATATGATGGTAATAACTCAGAGATTAGTAAACATTGCATCCCAAAAAACATCATGACGATATGTATATAAAACAAGTACATTAGTAGCTTCACTCGCATAATAATTTCAATAACAACCACATCAAGAAACCAATATTAAATAGAAGTAACATTTCATATCAAGCATTACGTCGTTAACGACATACCTCATCAAACCATAAAGGGGTTTGGAGTAAGGAAATTCTAGTCATCTATACAATTAAAATACTAATATGAAAGATATATGAACCCATACCCTTCCTGTATGTGCAAGTGTGTCAAATTTATCTTCAAATTGCGTAGAATCTAAAGCCTATGCTCTGATACCAACTGTAACACTCCAGGTTCCACAAACAACCCGGTATGCTACTGTACTACACTTCCGACGTCCATACATAAAATTTCGGCAGCATCCCCTTTGCAAGATTGCATAAAAGAGGGAGCAACAGAGTATAAACATATATTATGACTAAAACATACTAAGTATTATTACTCGGCTAGCAAGGAAAGATAAACATACGACCTGAACTGAATTAACCAGTGCGCACGACCATATAAAAAAAATAAACAAACTTCCTTTGACAATAGGTTTCTAATTAAATCATGGCTGCGCCTGGGCAGCGTTATTGTGAGAGTGAAAGTGGACGTGCTGCTACTCCCCTCATTCCCAACATATATCAAGTACCTGCATTGAGTAATGCAAGAGTGAGATGACACATCTCAGCAAGTAAAATAATATCAAACAGTTTAACCACATAAGAACATTGTTTTACCACCACTTAATTCCACAACCTTCTTATTACGAAGGTGCAGCACGTATACAACGTACAACGCACCTAGTTACCACACCTCGCAGGTAGATACCACAATAGTAACATAGTAATGTCACACTTCATATATTCCTCATGAGTGCAAATGTCTGCAAATGCAAGGATGACTTCTGCCTTCATACCTCTAAGGATATGAAGCCGCATCGTACCCCTCCTCGGGCAACGTACGATGCTAAAAATGTACCGGTACGGTCGGACCATAAGATCACGACATAACTTCAAAATGCAAGATGGAGGATGCGATGTGCATGTGATGCCTATAACACTTCATATAACATGATTCAAAAAGACACTTCCACTTCATCCAGATGGGAATCAACCACATATATCATTACCAAATTATGATCATCCACAATATTAGAAAATTGAGAATTAATACTTCCAAACAAATAAACTTCATCATAGAATTCAATGATTAACATAATTAAAACTTATGCATACTCAATGACAGGGAATAGGATGCAAACCAAACGGTAGCAACCACCACTGTATTTACTTGCCTTTACCGAAGTTCGGGCAAAATCCCTAAGAACAATCCGGAAGTCCACCACCTGTTTTTGACACCCAACTTAGTGCACCAAATTCATATAAAAAAAACTCAAAGACAACACCGCACCTACGCGCAATCTCAAACCCCGCCGCGGTAACAATTCTCCCCTCACTAACCAAACTGCAGCGGCGCTGCTTAACAATTCCATAACTTAAAAATTAGGACAGCAGTGATGATAAACAAAAACTTCAGAGACAACTACATAAATTTCCCCACAAGTTTTGTATACAACTCATGATTGAATTCTAACATCTACTTACCTCTAAACGGTCCACAAAATAAACCCTGCAATCTGTTTTTTTTCTGATTTGGGCAGCGACATACGCGGATTCAAACGGCGATAACTTTTAAAATATAATTCCGATTTGAGCGCATAAGTACTTGTTGGAAAGATAAGAAAAAGCCCTACATGATTCTCATACTAATTAACACTAATTACTCCCGAAAAATCCCCAGAAACTGCTAACACTGCTGCTGTTCATCACTCTGAAAAAATCTGTTTTCTGGACAGCCACATACCCGGATTCAAACGATGATAACTTTTAATTTATAACTCCAAATTGAGCGCATAAATACTCGTTGGAAAGATAAAACAAAGTTCTACAAGATTCTCATACTGATCAACACTAATTGCTCCCGAAAAATCCCCAGAAACTGCTAACACTGCTGCTGTTCATCACTCTGAAAAATCTGTTTTCTGGACAGCCACATACCCGGATTCAAACGATGATAACTTTTAATTTATAACTCCAAATTGAGCGCATAAATACTCGTTGGAAAGATAAAACAAAGTTCTACAAGATTCTCATACTGATCAACACTAATTGCTCCCGAAAAATCCCCAGAAACTGCTAACACTGCTGCTGTTCATCACTCTGAAAAATCTGTTTTCTGGACAGCCACATACCCGGATTCAAACGATGATAACTTTTAATTTATAACTCTAAATTGAGCGCATAAATACTCGTTGGAAAGATAAAACAAAGTTCTACAAGATCCCCAAATTTATCCCCATTAAATCTTCACGAAAAAAAACTAAAAACTGCTGGAACTACCGCTGTTCATCCACCACGCAAAATTCTGGACAGCCCCCCTCTATCCAATCGCAAACGCAACATCTAATCAATTGAATCGCAGCGCAAATGAACAAGGGATGAACACAAAAGAAAAAATCACCTTGGGTTCTCCCCTTTTCCTTCCTCCCTTCATCCCTCCACCAAAACGATTGGAGATTCGCACCAAGAGACGATGATTCGAGCGGCACGGAGTAGCACCTAGGGAGGAGGGGATTGGGGGGGGCGGCTAGGGTTTTGGTGGCTGCAACAATGGAGAGAGGAGGAGGTGGGCAGGGGGGGCGGCCAAGGGGAAAGGAGGAGTGGGGGGGGCGGCTGCACATGGGGGGGTAGTTAGGAGGGTGGCGGCTAGGGTTTGGGAGGGTTAATGGGCCGAAACACCAATTGCGGCCCAACTATCCCACGCGACAGCTCCCGACCGCAACGCAAACGCCAAACCAAATAAATTCTACTGCCCTAGTTGCGAATGTTTTCCACAAAATCCCAAATCCCCAAAACAACAACCGGATGAGGAAAAAAAACAAAAAGAACAACCCCCAACTTCTCTTCTTTGCAAACCGGGTATCACAGCTGGCCACGGTGGCCGAAGCTCTGGCGGCAATGGCGGGCGGAAATGAGCTCGCCGGAGCTAAGGGAAAGTGGCTGGCCGGTGAGGGTGAGTACGGGGCGAAGTGGGGCGCGCCTGGGAAGGCTTTATAGGCACGGCGCGGTGCACGGGCGGTCGTGGACCGGCGAGTGCGCGCGGGCGTGCACTGGGAGGCGCGGTGCGCGAACGAGCGTGAACCAGGGGTGTCAGTCGCGGTCGAACACGTGTTCCCGTTGCCTCTGCCCCTGTTCAAGCGCCGATTGGGAGCAAATCTTCGCGAATTTGGGCAAGATCACTGCAAGGGATTTGTTCACCAGACCAAGCTTTGTCTTTTGTGTATGGACGACGTGCGGTTTTAGGCTAGGGACAGGGAGTTGTAGCGTCACCAAGGTGCCAGTGTCAGAATGCCTGGTCCCGAGGTTAAGCTGCGCCAAAACCGTGCCAAACGAATTTGGTTTGAGTTCAAACTTTCCCAGAATGTGTTCAAGGTAATTTGGCACAACTTTGATATTTGGATTATCTGGCTTTGAGTTTTGAAAAACAGAGAAACAGATGATCTTTAAGAAGAGGTCTGAAATTCAGAAATTCAGAAATATGAATTTCTCCAAGGGTTCATAGATCAAGGGCTGATTTGGGAATTTATTTGAGTTATTTTGGCTAAGCCTTCTCAATCTTTCTTGTTGCTTAATAAATATACTTTAACTTATATAATTGGCTCAACTCAAAATTTTAAACTTTTCATTTCCTTTTTCTTATTTTCTTGAATTTTGTTCATAGGGCTTACTTAGGGTTTTTAATTAGGGTTGCACATTCTACCCTTTTCAAGGACTCAATTGTTTTGATCATGACACTTTTAAGTATATACTTGGTGAATTCTTTCTTACTTAAGTTATTTTGATGCTCATGCCTACTTTGGTTCACATACAATAATGGCTCTTAGGTTTGGCATTTGAGAGAAACCCTAGGTGACACTGGGGTGTCACAGGCATGGGCCGTTTGGGCCGACAGTCCCTGACATTCCCCCTTTCTTAAAATTCGGCTTGCCCTCAAGCCGATATATGGCATCAATTCCACCGGGATCCCATGGCAAGGGCAATATGGTTCGCCGATTCTTGATCTTGAACCCCATAAAAGAAGCAGCTAGTTGGAAAATCACATGACACCTCTCTTGGTCATGAAAGATCGCAGCAGCAGACCAAAATCTTCCAGGTTCAATGATAAGGGCAATATCTTGAGAAAGAACTAATGCTCGCACAATGTTGATGAGATCCGTAGGTGTAGGTAAGACTGCATCAGTATCCATGAAGAATGACACAATTTGCTTGTAAAGAGAATCTCCAGTAACTTTATACCTCATTTGTGCACCAATGTCAACTGGAATGTGTGTGTTTGAATGAAAACCAGAAATACTGTCATCCAGACCAGCAAGCAACCCAAGAAAGCATGGCTTATCAAAGAGAAGAGCTGGTGTCAAATGCTTCGTATCGTTCATTATCGTGTAGAGCTGATAGAAAACATCATTCGTCCCACCAGTCTTCTCATTGAGAGACTCCCAGTGTGTCTCAATACTATATTTCTGTATGACATTCTTCACCCGATCACTGAAATAATTAACAGTCTTTACCACCATGACAAGAGCCACAGAATTTCTAGCAACTGTGTACTGGTCAAGAAGACCTTGCATAATCTTGTGGATTGTGTAGTAAGGAGCCCAGACAGACGTGATGGCCTAAACCCAAACAAAGAACTCTGACGGGAAGGCCGACAGGTACCCTATGCCCATCTTCTTCTGGCAATCATAGAGCGCGTTGACGACACATGACATTTTTGCATTAAGAGTGTCATTGTGTGTGCTAGCCCACATCTTTGCAGTAGCACTTAGGTAATGCCCAACGAAGTGTCCCCAGAGCTAGACGTCGAGGAAGCGGCCAAGTAACCTCCAGTCGCTCGTGGGCATTTCATCGAGCACCACTTGAGCATCAAACGAGGTACAAGACAGCTTGCTTGCCACATTCACCACAGAGCCGACGCGGGCCACATCGGTGAACACCGTGGAGAGCAGTGGACTGCTGGGCTTAGCCATTCTCAGGGAAGCCATGGTCACGTCAACACGCCTTTCCTCGTCGTCGTAGTCCATCCGCACCTGCCTCGCCTCACTGCTTGCGAGCGTCAAGTTGTGGAAGGCACGGTCGCCGTCGTCGTAGTAGCTGGCGATGGCCGAAGGAACGGAGACGAGAACGTGGTTGCCGATGATGACACGGAACTCAGTATTCTGGTTGGTGTCGAGCTCCATGACGAAGAGGTGGTCGGTAGTATCAGAGAAGGGGAGGCCGGCCTTGTGGGACATTTTTCTAGCGGAACGGATCTGTTGTGCCACCTGGGCAGCAATCGGCGTAGGAGGAGGCTTGCTGGCCATAGCCACCAAGGAGCCGAAGGCGGCGTCATCCTCCACCGCGGCATCCCCAGCCTTCTCGAGCTCATGAATCTGATGGATGGAATCTGCTGAGTAAGTCGTCACGAACATGGAGTTGTCTGCGACTCTGGAGTTGGCGCGACCCAGCGTGGGGACGAGGCTGGGCTCGTCGGTGGAGGCGGTGGTGCTGCTGCCAATGAGCGCAGATGCGATCGATGGGGCATCCTGTGGCTCCGTCGCTGGCCGAGGCGAGAAGCGTCGGTCCCAGCGACTCTCCCACTCATCGAACCTCCTGTTGAACTCGTCGAGGAAGAGCTTGAGGGCAGCGGAATCCATGGAGATAGACCGAGAATCGACTCCTCTGACACTAATTGTTAACAACACCTCTTATAACCCAATGCAACAACCAGGAAAACTGAAACAATAGTGGTTGATACAAGTATGGGGTGAAATAGAGTTTGGGATATGTAGAGAAGCAAGGGAATCGAAGAGGGCTAGATATTAATGAGGAGATCTGTAGGAAGAAGATCACTGCGTTGCAGAGGAAGAAGAAGAAAAGTAGAGGAGGTGGCTTCTGGAATCTGAAGAAAAGAGGTCTGTGTTCTCTGAAAATAATCGATGGCCTTCCTGGTAACCTCCACAGCACTTTTGTAGTATTTTACTTTAGCTATTTGGGCCGGCATGGGCCGTTTGGGCCGGCAGTCCCTGACCAACCTGCATGCATGCAGTCGCGTTGTGTGTGCTTCGCATAGTGGCGGTGCGGCGGTGGGCGAACAAGAGGCAAGGCAAGTTCTGCTGGTACGTGCATGAGCGCGGAGAGATGGAGGGAGGGTAGTGTTGTAGCGGCAGCTAGCTAGGGAGAAGCTAGGGTTCGGGGCTGGCTAAGCACCGGCGTCCGTGCCATGGATGTGATGGCCATCGCGATGTGTGGTGTGGCGTTCATCCATGTGTCAAAGCAAGCAGTAGTAGGGCGGAGAACCTTCAACAAATATTGGGCATGCTTGGTGTACCGAATCAATTTTTTGGGCCTTCAATTTTATAATGTAGCTTCGCTAGTGAAATTGAAGTTTTGTTTCAAAAAATTGTTCTGATAAAATAGGTCTCCAATAAAGATAACAGAGACAAGTCTAGAAGAAGCTAGTATTTTCAGTTTATCTAAATATTAGTCAGATACTCTATGGTTTGTACATATCACATGTCTATATATCATATCTTTAGACTTTATATTAATAAAACATAAAAATATATGTATTATGTTGGTTAGATGATGCGAATGTGAAGCCAATTATTAAAGTCCGAACCTCTACTTGTACACAATTTTACATGCTTCTTGTATAAAGCAGGAATGAGAAGAGGGAGAAGAGTTAGGTGACCGTGGGACCGTGTAAAATGATGTTTTCTATAGTAGAAATGATGTTTTCTATAGTAGAGAGATTTATTATGCTCGTTTCAAATTATAAGATATTTCCATTTTTATTATTTCTTCTCTTTATTTTAAATTATATGATGTTTTGACCTTTCAGATATATTTATTCTGAGAGTTCGGATTCGCAGTTGGCCAAATTCTGGACTCCTTTAGAATTTGTGACCGTTTCGTCTGTTCCTGTCAAGGATTGCATACTTCTGATCTGAGTTGCAAACACGCACTATTTTTTTTGGTTCGGCAAGAGTTTTTGAGGTGGTTATGTATATGATGTTTGAATACATTAGATCTAATAGTTAGTGGCTAAAATTAGTTGGAGACATTCAAACACCAACTATTAGCTATTTTTAGTAAATTAGTTAATAGTTAGCTATGTATTTGTTAGCTAACTAATTCCACTAGCAATTTTTAGCTAACTAATTATTAACTCTTGTGCATTCAAACATCCCTTAGAGTCTATACTCTGGCGATGAAAAAGGACAAATGATTCCATCGTCGCCCCCTGTATTCCTCTTCCACCTTGCTAGGATTTATTTAGAATCTAACTGAAGCACATACACACATGTCACTAGTACACAGAAGCTCTATAGTGACGGTTGTGAACCTATTTTCGCTGGTGTTTCTTAGAATCGCCGGTGCTAGAGTTAGTAGAAATCATCATTTTTATAGGCGGGTAACTGAGGACCGCCAGTGAAAATACAGTGGAACTCGATTTCCACTGGCGGTTAACGTAATAAAACCACGAGTGAAAATTATTTTCAAAAACAGTAAACAGGTTTTAAAAACAGCAAAAAATATTTCGGGAGAGGCCTCGGCCCACCCCACCCGCTCATATCATGCCCTCTTCCTTACTTTCCTTTGGTACTTGTCATTCTTTCTAACAAACTTCTTGAAAGTCTTGATCAACATTGTTGTGTCTTCATCACTTGAACTTTCATCCTCGCTTGAGATTTCCACAACCTTCTTGCAGTTGTGGTCCTTGCTCACTTGACTCTTCTTGCTTGAGTTTTGATCATTGACAACCAAAGCATGTGTGTCCCTTGCCTTGGTTGGTGTCTCCTCCGCTTCATGTTGTTTGATCTTAGCAAACAATTGATGAGGAGTCATCCCATCATAGTCATCACGGTCCCTTATCATCCTTGCTAGGCTCTTGTCCTTCTCTTTGTAGACTCTCATGAATAGCCTAGTGACCTTAGCATCACTCCAATATTCACTACCAAGAACTCTTATCTTGTTGACCAATACCATCAACCAATCAAAGAGTGATTGAACTGACTCATCCTTGGTCCAATCATACCTTACCAACTCAATTTTCAACGCCTCGATCTTATGCCTCTTTGCTTTCAGATCGCCTTCATGTGACATTTTGAGAACGTACCAAATGTCTCTAGCATCCTCTCTACTTAAACTTTTTGGTACTCTTCCAGACTTAACCTTCCTTTGAAATAATGTCAAATTAACAGTTCAACTGGTCCAGGGCGGTTCAACCACTATGGAGGCCGGTTGAACCACTTTGAACTGGTCCAACTACGAGAATAGATCTAGGCTAAGAACAACGCATGGATACAATGAGATATTCTTCCATGACAAGAACACGGGGGATAAACTAAGCATAGATCGTGAGAAATATGAGTGAAGATCCTCCACAATATCCACACCAAGAATAACACTTGATGCCTTCCTTGCCAAAGGTTTGAACACAACAATGAATCCACGCAAGAACACAAGCACGAGATTTATCCTGAGGTTCGACCATGCCACAATGGTGTCCTACTCACCATTGAGGAGCCCACAAAGGGCTGGGTCTTTTCCCACCCTAATCCTCCACAAGCCAACCACAAAGGTCAAGTCAAACTCTTTTCTCAAACCGACTCAAGAGAGGGGGTGATACAAACTTCTTGGAGTTGTCCACAACCTTGGAGACTCCCAAGCAACCTCAATCCATCAAGGAACTCGAAGGTTCCAAGAATAATAAGTTCACAAAAGAGGTGTTTGCAAAAATCTCAAGAGATGAGAAAGAGAGAGGAGAGCAAAACAAATTCGAGAATCACAAGCACAAACCTCACACAAAGGGCTCTTCAATCAAGCGATTTAGGAGCGATTTGGGGTGTGTGAGAGAAGGTGTGAGATTTTGTGTTAAGTTAGGTCAGCTTTGAATGCGAGGGAGCAGCTAGAGTAAATGAGGTGAGAGACTCAAGGGGTATTTATAGACCCTTCAAAAGCTACTGAATATTGGAACTTTCTGCGTGGAAAGCGGTTGAACTGCCCTCAAAATAGGTTGAACCAGTTTTGACTAGAGCTGAACCAAGTTCAAAAAGTTTAATCTGACTAGAATTCAAATGCCAGGACCGGTTGAACCGCCCCTAAGGCTGGTTCAACCACCTGACTATCATTCTGCCAGTCTGACTGGCAGACAGAGGTCAGAACGGTCAACTGATCTTGACCCTGGTTTAATCACCCCTAGGGCTGGTTCAACCGATTTTAACCAGCGAGGTCCTGGGAGAAAACCTCGGTTGAACCGCCCGGGAGCCAGTTCAACCGGTTTTGAGCAGAGAGCATGTTGAGCTAGCCTTGAGGGCATGCTCAACTGCTTTTGAGCAGGGAGGTTCTCTGACTCCCAAAACCTCACTCTAGTTAAACTCATAGAGTGTTCAAAGAATTTTGGTTTTTAAAATACCTTTTGAAACTTTGAAACTTGAGCTTTGCAAACACATTTACCTTAGTGTTGGGGGGCCTTCATCCTCCGAAGGTCCTCAAAAACGTAATTTGACAATGTCTTCGAAGCATGGTTTATGGACAGGTACCTTCGGATTCAGGATTAAAAGCATACACGAGGAGAAGAGCATGATTGTGACAAAGGTTGTCATTGCTTCGAAGCTATGCGCAAGGGAGCTTCGGCTTAATCGTGGAAAAAGGAACCGACTTAAAGGGGAAAAGACTATCCAGTCCTCATAGATTTTTCTATAAGTCAGTAGTAAATGTAAAGGGCATGACTTTAATTTCTCACAGACTGAGTCCTGCGCCTATAAATAGATGAACAGTACCCTCGTACTGTTCACGCTGACTGGTACTTGTTTTTGCGT
Source organism: Zea mays (assembly GCF_902167145.1). NCBI lineage: Eukaryota > Viridiplantae > Streptophyta > Magnoliopsida > Poales > Poaceae > Zea > Zea mays. The sequence goes on along the minus strand of NC_050104.1, from coordinate 87,714,664 downwards.
CATGCTTGTACTTTTTTGCCTTCTATCAAGCCGAAGGTACTTTTGTAATTCAATATTGTTCCTGTCTTTCTATGATTATATAATTAGAATGAATTAATAATGTCATATGATTGTATATGTTGTTTCCTATATGTCATATGTTTCTTCTTCTGAAAATCATTATATCCTAAGGGAAATAATGTTTTAAAGGACGAAGGGCATTAACATTTAACATCTCGTGTTGCCTTGTTCTTAATTCATAGTATTTGAGAACAAGTCCCCAACATTGGCGCCCACCTTCGGTGAATCCTTTTTCGACCACGTTCGGCAAGCACTGACCTTCGTCATGCCGCCAAAGAAAGCTTCAACGCCAGGGGCTGCCGCACTACAACCACTGGACCCAAATTAGGAGACCCTCTCTCTCCGAGAGGCCCGAAGCCAGAAAAAGGAAGGCCATTAGTCCAACACTCCAGGAGGAGGAGTTGGACCAAGAAATCAGAAACATGGAGATAATCCATCAGCAAGTACAAAGGAAGAAGGAGAAGATGGCCCGACTGGCTGATCTTCAAAGGCAGATCGACGAAGCCACTAAAGAAGTACGCCATCTTGCTCAAGACGAAAAAGATCGAAGGCCCCAACACAGGGAGCTTCATCAAGAAGGCTTGTTCAACAAGGATGGATGGTATGATGATTTTAATCATGATACCTTTACCTTTGATGATGCTTCTCCCTTGGCAGCAGAACTGCAGGCTATCCCATGGCCCCCATCATACAAGCCACCTCAGCTCCCCATGTATGATGGACATTCAGATCCGAAGCAGTTTTTGATGAGTTATGAAGCAACTATATCTTCATATGGAGGCAATGCAGCTGTCGTGGTCAAGTCCTTCGTCATGGCAGTTCGGAATGTAGCTCAAACATGGTATTCCTCTCTTTGTCCAGGGACAATTACTTCATGGCAGAAGCTCAAGGATATTCTAGTGCCAAGTTTCCAAGGCTTTCAGACAAAGCCAGTCATAGCTCAGGCCCTGTTTCAGTGCACGCAAGACCATGAGGAGTATCTCCAGGCATATGTCCGAAGGTTCTTGCGTATGAGAGCACAAGCGCCTACAGTGCCCAATGAAATTGTCATGGAGGCCATGATCAAGGGGCTTCATCCAGGACCTACTGCCCAGTATTTCGCTAGAAAGCCTCCATAGACTCTAGAGAAGCTGCTCCAAAAGATGGATGAGTACATCCGGGCTGACAATGACTTCCGCCAAAGAAGGGAGGAATCTTACAGGTTCTCTGAGATGACTAGGGGCTTGGGAGGAAGAATCCACCCGAGGCATGTCAGGTCAATTCACAGCTCCACTCAGAGTGATGACAGAGGAAGTCAAATGCAGAGGCCGCAATATACTTCACAATCTTCGGGGCAGCAACAAAGCTCTTTCCGGCCGCCAGCTACAAGAGGCAGAGGCGCCAGGGGCTTCGGAGGAAGATATGGGGATCAGCCCAGGAAGATCTACTGCCTATTTTGTGGTGAAGACAAGGGCCATACTACAAGAATGTGCCAAATCACCATCCAAAAGCAGAAGGAGATCGCAGAAGCCGAAGCCCGGCAAAGTCAACCGAAGCAGGTCCTGCACACTGCTTCGTGTCACTCACCCTACATACCAGAATATGTGGGTAATCATCCTGCAGCTTCTGTTGCTTCGGCTAGTCAGCCACAGGCTTCTTGGCCATAGCTTCCACCTCCACCACCACTACAACCTTCCTATTCACGAGGTCACTAGCCAGAAGGGAGCCAACAGACCCATCAACAGCGAGATTTCAGGGAGGAATCCGAAGCTCGCACAGTTAACAGTACTATGCCAGAATCAAAACACATCTATTGACAGATATCCTACCTCTGAAAAATTTTTACATTCATTGTCATTTTCTTTTTAATAAGGAACAATCAATGTAAACCTAGTTTTCTTGTCATTTTTAATTTCTTGTAATAGCTTCGTTCTTGTCATAGTGAAATATATCTTTTCCACAGACTCACGAAGCTCAAAAATTGCTGAAGCTCAAAAGTTGTTCCTAAGGGAATGCAGAGCTAAAAATCGCATTGCAAGTTTTACCGAAGCTACAAAAAGTCGTTCCTAAGGAGCGCATCGTAAGTTTGCCGAAGCTACGAAAAGTCGTTCCCAAGGGAGCGCAATGTAAGTTTTCTACTCAAAAGTCGTTCTAAAAGGAATGCAGAGCCAAATACCGCCGAAATATAAGGCGAAGCGCGAAAAGTCAACGCGAATACCGCCAAAATAGAAGGCGAAGAAGTTCAAAAGACGTTCCTGGGGATGCAGAACTTACACCGAAAAATAAGTGGTGAAGCCGAAAAATAAACGGCAAAAAGATTTTGATCGTTCCTAAGGGGACGCAGAGATTGTGTTTCAGCATGGGTATGTGTCTTTGGCATTAGCATCATTCTTTGCATCATATCATTACATCATATCGTATAGCATCACATCATACATCATCACACCAACGACATCAATTGGAAATGAAGCCGATCTTCGGAGAATGTTTTACAAAAATGAAAAGGTGCTAAGGCACAAAGCTGAGAATTACAGCTTCATCAGTTCTGATGTGGAAGAAGGGATCTATTGTTTATGAAGCATTGATGTTTTTACGAAGTGTGAATGTTCTTACGAGGCATGAAAACTCTTCTTTACGAAGCATGAAAAGAAGGGAAGGTGTTTTGTCGCCGAAGGCTCAAAAACGGTATGTACATAAAATTTCATGCATCGCAAAGAACTGAATTACAAACAACTTACATATTACATTGAAAAATATAAACATCAAATATTACAGACTTAGTTCAGCAAATGTTACATTAATACCCTAGAAATGTTTTTACAATAACTCCTATTCTTCCTTCAGAACTTTCTCTGCAACTTCGTTAAGCAGTTTGGTAACAACTTCGTCGACAATAGCTTCGGCCATATTAATGATTTCTATTGCTTTCTTCGTTTCTGGGTCGGCCAATGGGTCGAATGGCTCTGGGGGAGGAGGTAGTTCAGCTGCGGTAGAAAACATCAAATTAGTTCAAAGTCATGAAAATAAATGACAAAGCTAAAAGCCATTAAGTAATACCTATCCGTCTTTCGAGTTCCGCAGCTTTCTCAGCTTCTTTCGTTGCTTCTCGAGCGTCATGAATATCTTTTTCGCTCTTCTTCATTATTTCATGAGCCATCTCTCGGCCTCCATTTTCCCAGATATCAGTGAAAAATTTTCCGCCTATTAAACTTGCTTCGGCCGAGGGATCCTTCGTGTCGTCAACAGAGAAGGCAGCTTCGGCCTGAGCCAAGGTTTTAACATGATCGCAACCCGCCTTCTCCAGGACGGCTGTAACTCCTCTCGCACCAGAGAAGGCGCAGACGTCCCCACAAGCACTTAAGATTTCCTCAAAAGCTTTGGCTTCACCACTGATCCACTCGATAACGCCCTCAGGGTCACCTCGTATGAAGTTGTCTTCGTTTGAGTAAGCGCCCACGTTGGCGAAGCTAGTCTTCATCTTTTTCACGCACCCCACAGATTTTTCAAAACACCTTTCCTTGGATGCGCGAAGCTCTGCAACTGTCTTTTTTAAATAATTTTTCCAGTATTCGCTGGCATCTCGATCAGCTTCAGCAACAACGCATTTTACTTTAGCCTTAGCTAATTGTCTCCGAAGATCTTCAATTTCACTCTTCTGGGCCTCAGCTTGAGCTTTGGAACTAGCTTCGTCTTCTTTTATTTTGTTTACCAATGAAATTAATATTTTATCCTTTTCAAGGCCTTCGTTCCTTAGTTCAATCACCTCTGAGCGAAGGTTGTTCAGAGCCATTGTACACCCTTCATCTTCGATATTTTTCTGTGCTCTGAGGGCATTGCTAACGATCAAGCCCTACAAGAGGAGTACAGTATTAAGTATAAACAAATGAAATAATTCGTTTTCAAATACAAAATTGATTTTCATACCTTTATGCTATTATAAGCTAAACTGTCAGCCAATTCCTCCTTTGACAACACTGAGAGGCCGTCTTCTAGCTTCGGAAATCCGAAGCTTCTTCCTATCTCCCGGCTCACGGATATCTCTTTGTTATCTGGGAGACAGTATAAAAAATCTTCTTCTTCGCTGCCATTAAACACCAGTGCCCCCTTCGGGTATTTCAATTTTTGGGCATAATGTTGAGCTTCTCGTTTTTCTTCCTTAGAAAATGTCTTTCCCAAAGCATGACAGATGATGTAATCAATGGTCTCATTCAAAGCTTCGGGAGCAGGAGTAGCAACCTTTTCAGGCGGAGTTTGCTCTGAGGCCTTTTCTTCTGTCGCCTTTTCTTCAATTTCCGAAGGTTTTTTCTCGGCGAGCTCTGAAGGTCCAGCTTCGGCACTAGCTTGGCTTACTGCAGCTTCAATTTCGGCCGGCTTTGTTTCAGCTTCAGCTTGCAGTTTCGAAGCCTCGGCGATTTTCCCTAAAGGAGTAGAGCTTAAAGCCTTTACTGTTTCTAACATGTCTAGTACATTTGCCATCCTTCTTCTTTTGGGAGTTGCAGCAAAACCTTTTTGTGCCTTCGGCACTGTTATTTCTAACATTTTTGTTCCTTCAATTTTTGGCTCTTCGGCCTTATCTTTATCAGTCTTCGACTCAGCTAGCTTGGCTGAGGGTACCTTCGACATTATAGCTGGCTCATCATCCTTCTGCGTAGGAGGAATGGGCTCCGTTGTTTCAGCAGCTGAAGAATTCTCCCCGCCAAACTCAGGCACCACGGCCGGTTCAATATAGCGTGGCCGGTGGGTAAGGACTTTCAACTTTTTGCTCTTCGGCGCAGGCTCATCGGGAGTGGCTGAAGCAGCAACTTTGGCCGAAGCAGCTTTCCTCTTCTTTCCCCGTCCTCGCAGCGGGTAGCAGTAGTCGGGGTAAACAAAACCAATGGCATCAAAAACTCTGTTTAATCTCTTTTTTCCTCGGCCCCCGAAGGATGTGGATAACACATTATCTTCTGCTTTGGAATATGGCCCAAGCAGTGCATCACTTATAGCTTCGATGCATTTCAGCCAGTCATCATTTGGTTCATCAAATTTATCTCCATATCTGAAGGTGTATTTCAGTCGAACCAGGTCACCTTCGCTAGACTCGGTGACAGTCTCTTTCGGCATTTCCCAATTCTCTACAAGCGGCCATACTCTAAAGGCTATATGCTCTTGGATTAAATCTCTTGTACCAATGAAAAGGCAGACAGTACCAAATGCCTTTTGGCATGCTTCGGCGGCTTCGTCAATCTCAACCTTCGGCCTTCGAAGGCCGAAGCGGGACCAAATGGGGCGCATAATAACCTCCTTAACATCCTCCCTCGCCACTAAGTCGTTCTTCACATAAAACCATTCCTCCATCCAATTTCCCGGCCACCTCTTCCGAAATGTTGGCACTGGGTAACTTGCGTTGGGACGGGCGATAAACCCGTAACAACCGAAGTTGTTGTGATACTGTTCCTTCCCCGTGGCCTTCATCTCATACATAAGTTCGTGCATGCTGCAGAAGCATTTTGCGCTTGGTTCTATCCCTTGGCTCCTTGCTGCCCAGACGAAGACTCCCATCCTCAATATAGCTTCGGGGGTCAGTTGATGAAGGAAAATTTGGAAGGTTTTCAACACTTCAACTACAAACCTACTCAATAGGAACCAAAGCCCAGCTTTAAAGAAGCTTCGGAAGATCACAACTTCATTCTCCTCAGGCGCAGGAGTGTTATTGTCTTCGCCAACCCTCACAATAGATATATCTCGAAAGTACCTCCCCCTCATGCTCTCAAGGTGACTTTGCTTGATGGTCGACTTTCCAAAAACTGTATGGCTTGGCCTCCATGGTCGATCTTCGGAATCTTTACCCCCACTTTCTGCATCATAGTTGTCACTGTCACCAGTGTCTTCAGACAGGCCCTCCAATATCTCTTTTGTAATCTTCTCTATATTTGATTTTGACATTGATTCTAAAAACCCAGCTATATAAGGATTCGCAGCCTTCTTCTGCTCAAAGACCTTCTCCTCTTCGGTTAGCTTCGTCTCAGCAACAACCTTCTTGTCTTGAGACATCTTTTCTTCGAAAATGACAAAAATGTGTCCTTCAAACCGAAGCTTAGAAAGCTTGAGAAAACTAAGCAAGTGTTGGTGAACAAGAGCTATAAAATTGAGCAAATACAGCAAGTGGCACAAACAGCGTACCAAATGTGGTTAGGGTGAGTTCTTATTTATACACTCAACGCGCCCCGAGTTGGAGGGTCCCGTCTGTCATTGACTGTTGCTATTCTAGCAAAGGAAAGGTGTTTTTTCGGACCTTCGGCTTAAGGCCTTCGTCCATGTCGCAGTCTGAATTTGTTATCCTAAACAAATTAATACTGCGAGGGGCTACTGTTGGGGGGCCTTCATCCTCCGAAGGTCCTCAAAAATGTAATTTGATAATGTCTTCGAAGCATGGTTTATGGACAGGTACCTTCAGATTCAGGATTAAAAGCATACATGAGGAGAAGAGCATGATTGTGACGAAGGTTGCTGTTGCTTCGAATCTATGCGCAAGGGAGCTTCGGCTCAATCGCGGAAAAAGGAACTGACTTAAAGGGGAAAAGACTATCCAGTCCTCATAGATTTTTCTATAAGCCAATAGTAAATGTAAAGGGCATGACTGTAATTTCTCACAGACTAAGTCCTGTGCCTATAAATAGATGAAAAATACCCCCGTACTGTTCACGCTGACTGGTACTTGTTTTTGCGTCACGCTTGTACTTTTTTGCCTTCTATCAAGCCGAAGGTACTTTTGTAATTCAATATTGTTCCTGTCTTTCTATGATTATATAATTAGAATGAATTAATAATGTCATATGATTGTATATGTTGTTTCCTATATGTCATATGTTTCTTCTTTAACATATACTGCAATGATGAAGGTATGTCCTTCATGACATTCATTTGAAAATCATTATATCCTAAGGGAAATAATGTTTTAAAGGACGAAAGACATTAACATTTAACATCTCGTGTTGCCTTGTTCTTAATTCAAAGTATTTGAGAACAAGTCCCCAACACTTAGCGAAACACACTTAAATGAAAATTGAATCCTACGACTCAAGAAGTATAAAAATTATTTGCGATCGTCTAGGAATCTCATGATGGTGCCATAGGATGTATACTCTTTGTCCTTAGCACTTCCTTTTTCTTTCACTTTTAGAGTTTATGCTCCTTATGTCTTAACAATTACTGAACAAACACTGAGAGCAAACTTTGTTAGTAACTGTCACACCTGGGTTTTAGGGGTCCAAAACCCGGGCATGAAATAACACCAGGTGTGCTGGGACCAAGTCTCACACATATGATGAATAGTGGTACAGAAACGAATGTCACATCTTTACTATGTAGTATGAGTTCTATACAAAATAAATAAATAAATACATCATAAGGAGACAACGATCCAGCAACCCAAAGTTGACTGGTCGGCCTAGACCTCTCATGAACTCGTCACAGCATCCTCCATGCGCCTCATCCTGCGGTACCTGTTCTTGACCTGTGGGGGTGTGAGACAGCAAGAGTGAGCTCACATACGTTCATCGCTCAACAAGTTGTGGGGAATAATGTGCATGAACTCACCAAAGGTGAGAGCTCACGTGAAGTGTAAGGCTTACCAAAGAGGATGGTTGAAACTGAGCATTGCTTTTAAAGTTGGTCAAAATTTTATTAGCAATTACTAAGTATAAGTGAATACCAACCCAATTAAGTAGTAGAACAAAAGTGATAACAACACCTGCGATGCAATGCATATGACAAATTGAATTTAGTTCCATAAATTAATCATGTGAGTGTCCGAGCTACTCATGACTGTGAGCACGACTGATATACCAGTTTTACACTCTGCAGAGGTTGCACATCTTTACCCACAAGTCATGTTACCCATCTGCCAAGGGATCGTGACTTCCTATACACCTCTACCGAGGAGGCGACACAAGGTAACACTACGAGGCCTTTACAAAGTTCCACTAGCTTCAGAAAACCCGCTACAGTTTCTATGAAGCTCCAATGCAGGGACCCCTCGCCTGACCGCCATCGCAGCAAAATCAACCCAATGGCCTCCCTACACTGACCACTTCCCTACTCCCCTTGCCCCTTTCGGGTAAGGTAGTCCTCCACTAGCTTTCCTAATTAGTCAGCCAAGGGCGTCCCATACCACCCTTGTGGTAGCACTGTTTTCTCGGGTGGTTCTCCATGTTCTAATCAACATAATGATCTTATCATGAACAATATATAACAAACTGATAATAAAAGTATGATCACGAATAATGTATATCTCTATACCCAAAACCACACAAAGCAATAGCAGGTACTACCCAAAAATTCAGTGGTAAACAAGGTATAAAGATAGTCAAACTAGGGTAATTTGTCGGGTCCCATCAAAATTAACCTATGTAGATCATTATGATTAATAAGAACATGAGTGGGTAAAAAAAGAAGTGACCAAAGGGCACAACTTGCTTGGGACTTGAGATTCCAGGTACTAACTTGCTCTTCAAGTGATTCGTAACCTCGCTGCTAGTCGTAGCAATACAAACAAACATGGTATAGGCAAAATTAACATCACACCAAACATAAGAATAAACTGTGTAATAATAATCTACGCGTCACTACAAAACCGTGGGCTCGTGAATCACTAACTTCGGAGTTACGGTTAAGGAGTTATGATTTATGGAAGATAAATGTGATTTAAATATTAAACTATATTATAAATTGGTTAATATACATCATATGAGAAAATATACTCCAACTAGTTAAGTAAACTTTAATCCAGATTATAACTTGTTTAGGAATAATATTATAGTCAAATCACTATCATGGTCTAGTTTAACTTTGGTTAAAAGGTATAATCTACTGAACATAGGCTAAACAAATATCTAATTATAAAAATATGTTCTATGGTACAATTAATATTGCCACTGCGTAGACAATATTTTTATAAAGCTAACACAATTTGAATGGATCAAATCAGAGTTACGGTTCTCAAGTTACGAATTTCTAAAGATTTAGTAGTGGTGTACAAAAGAAATTAAGTACAAAATTTCAGTTTAGATTTCATAACAAAATAAAGTTACTGGATGATAAACAATATCAATACAATTCTAATGCAATTGGAATGAATTAATTTGGAGTTAAAATGGATTTAATACGAATTAAACAAGTTTCTTGATTTATTTTTAAACTAAAATCATTTTCTGAATTATTTTATCCCTTTTATTTAACACCTGGGCTGCGGGCACAATTTCTGGAAAGCACAGGGGTTAACTCGTGAAAAACAGGACTGAACCGTAATTATTCTATAACAGGCAATGAACGGCAGCTCGGTTTCAAAGGAACTGAGAGACTCTTCTGTAAAACGGTCCGACCGAAGGGGTATGGACATTTCTCAGCCACCCGATCAAAATCTGAAGATCCAGGTTAGATTTTCCCCATTTGAACCGGTATCAATTCTCGACCACCAGATCATGATCTAACGGCAACTAAAAGGACTTGAACCGATCACGGGTTCCGCGCGCTGGATCACAATCTAACGGCCCTGGTTCATCACTCGGGTTCCTGTCGTCCCAAACTAATCCGGTCCGTCCCCCTCGGATCCGACCGCCCAGATATCATCACCTACCTCCGGTGACGCAAGGACGGATGCGCCGCCCCCCGGCGATGTCCCGCCCGGCGGTCCGAGACTCCCAACACACGGCTGACCAGGGCGACGCGAACTGGAGAGCTAGGCGAATACTGCGGCATGATTATTACCTCAGCTGGCGCTGTGGCAGAGGTTTGCCACGGCACACATCCACATCGCGGCGGCGCTGCTACACCGGCGGAAAATCACCGACCTCACGGCTGCGATCCCCGCCTGCCGAGGTCAAGCGCACGCGCGGCAGCATCCCACGACGCGCTAAGAACACCCCCGAGGTCGGGGAGTTACCCACGGAGGAGATCGATGGTGGCGGCATCATTTCTCTCTCCACCATGGCGAACTTGGATCACGGTGGCATGTGTTGTTTCGGCCTGCGCACCCGGGTGAGAGGAGGAGCGTCTGGGGACTTATACCGATGGGAGTAACGCACCAGCCGAGGAGAGGGATGTGGATTCGGAGTCTGTTGCAACGGAATTCTGAGATCCCCGGCTGCATCATCCCCACCGCGTCGCCGGGAAGAGGACGACCGACATCCCGGTCCCACGAGTCAATGAGTGATCAAGGCGCGCGAGCGGTCACGGGAAAGGAAAGGGGACTGACCACCAGGGCCCATTCGTAAGTGAACGGGTGCGAGGGAGGAGCTGGCAGTAGCGGCCCACCGAACAGTGAGGCAGACGCCGCGGGGCCACGGGGAAGGCAACTGGGCTGGCGCGGTGGGAGAGTGGTATTGGGCCGAGGCGCGCACGAGGGAAATCAGGGGGATGGGCCGAATTTCAGAACTGCGGCCCAATACAGGTGCTTCACCATTTTCTTTTATAATTTCTGGTTTATTTTCCAAATTCAAGGATTCAAACTACATTTGAATTGCAGTTCTGAAATCCAGATTTCCAAATATACATAAAACTCCCAATGTGAATTTAACACTCATGGTTTGCTTTAACATTATTTATTCATCTTTCTACTTGATTATGGAAGGAATAAATGCTTTTATTAAGATTCCTTTGATTTTTTATATTTTTCATTTATAAATTGAGATCAAATTTAAGTTGCGATTTCTTTATTTCAACAAAATTCCTCACAACAAAATCATTAGCATGAGATGCACATTTCCTAGCTTTTACTCTCTTAATTAATTATGATAGTGGAAGAAAATAAAAAAAAAATTCTAAAGGTTTCAAACATTCTCAAAAACACCCTTATAAATATATTTGTTTATTTACTTTATTATTATATTTTTTTCTTCTACCAATTTTTTGGGCATTACAGTAACATTATTTGTTTTGTCATCTTAATCACCAAAACCCTCAAATAGGGTTGATTGCACTTACAGTCATCAATCACAAAAGTGGGAGATTGTTAGGAAAATGGACACCAGACCATTTGATTATGGGATTTTGGTGTTTGATGAACAACATAACTAGTGAACTAATGCTTCCCAACAGTGTGTTTTGTAGTTCATAGGATGCGAAGTGGATTGGACTTAAGCTCTGAGGATGTAACACCTAAAAATACATTAAGAAGACCTTTATTGAACATCTACAAAACAAGAGAAGCCCAAGACACGGAGAAGAGGCATCCACAGGTGGGTGATTTGCCCTCCCTAGGCGGATACTCCGGTGGCTCACCGAACAGTTCTGTGCACTTCACAAAATGTTCGGTGCACCAATGGATTTTTTTGGCTGTATGGAGGGAGAGTCACCAGACGGTCCGGTGCCAGGACCGGACAATCCGGTGTGGAAGCCGACAACACTACAACGGTAAAATTCCAATTGCTAGTTGCACCAGATGATTTGGTGCCAAGCACCGAAACGGTCCGGAGTGCCACTGAGAGCAACAACTTTTCCTCCAACAATTATAATTCAGTTGGGGTCTATGAATACTTCACCCAACTGGCCATTTGAATGTGTGGGAGCTCAAGAAACATATCAAGCAAGTTCATACACATTTCCAAGTGCTCCAACACCCAAGTGCTTAATAGAAACACTCAGTGATTAGCGTAGAAACTTTGCGAGATGCTTAGGTTAGTTAGACCGCTATTGCGCTTGCTATATGTGATTCCTAGTTAGTTGAGTGAGTTTAGAAAACCCCACAAAACCCTTGGGCTCTTGAGCGAGCCGTTGTAATTGTACCGAGTGGGGCATCGTCTTGCGACACCGCATCAACTGTGTTTGTGGTGCGTCTGCCACCTTGTACCAGAGGGAACGAGGCCCGCAACATTTCAGCTAGAAGCTCGTTAGTGAAGACAGCGGGGAGCGTCCGAGTGGTGGCCAGAAGTGGTGCCCCACTTGCACGTGGAGAAGGCCCACGGCTCTCTACGGAGTTATTCGTCCGTGGTGCTTAGCCCTCGCATGGACTACCCCTTGCATAGGGGCACCAACGAGGATTAGTCGAGACTTTGCGTGGTTCGGATAACTCAGTAAAAATATCGGCGGCGTCCATGGCAGTTTGCATCTCTACCCTTGCTCATTTAACTTCCGCATTTACATTAAGTATTTAAGTTTCAATCTCTCAATTCTAGTTAGATTATTCAAGATTGAAACTTAGGTTGCAAAACTCCTTTTATGGTAGAGATATCAACATTTAGACAAAACTTAATTTGCAAAATCTAGTTTATTTATTTGCATAGGTTTTGTTCTAAGGATTTATTTATGACCTAGATTAGCAAAGTTTTTAAAAGTCCTAATTTACCTCTCTGTTAGGCTCTCGATTCCTTTCAGCTATGGAGAAGCTATATATGTAGGGCATATATAACTAAATAGCCTGGTTGCTATGGTTCGGAGCTGGCTAAGCACCGGCGTCCGTGCCATGGATGTGATAAAGAGACAAGGCTAGAAGAAGCCAGAGTTTATCTAAATACTAGTCAGGTTTCTACGTATCACATGTCTGTGTATTATATTTTTAGACTTTATTTTAATGAAACACAAAATATATGTATTCTGTTAGTTAGATGGTGCAAATGTGAAGCTAACTATCAAAGTTTAAATCTCTATTTGTACACAATTTTACTTGCTTCTTGCAGGAAGGAGAAGAGTTGGGTAACCGTGGAACTGTATAAACTGATGTTTTTTATAGTAGAGATAGAGAGATTTATTCTGCTCGTTTCAAATTATAAGATATTTTCATTTTTATTATTTATTCTCTTTATTTTAAATTATATGACATTTTGACTTTTTAGATATATTTATTATGAGAGTTCGGATTCGCAGTTGGTCAAATTCTGGACTCCTTTAGAATTTGTGATTGTTTTGTCCGTTCCTGTCAAGGATTGCACACATCTGACCTGAGTTGCAAGCACGCATTATTTTTTTGTTCGGCAAGAGTTTTTGAAGTGGTTATTTAGAGTCTATACTCAGTGTCTCCGTGGCGCTGAAAGGCCAAATGATCCCATCGTCGCCCCTGTATTCCTCTTCGACCTTGCTAGGATTTATTTAGAATATAACTGAAGCACATACACACCTGTAGAACTTTCTGAAAATATAGAGTATCTTGCAATTCTTTTAGGACTACCTAAATTTCTTTTGTTCAGGCTACTCTTATAAATTCAACATCCAATATAACCATTATTTATATATGGTAGTTGTTTGGTGTCTTCTTCCGAAGGTCATCAAAACACTAATTTAACAGCTATTTCTTATCTTATGTCGAGTGTTATAGGTATAATGCTAAAGACAACCTTCGGTAGGAGCGACCACACCTGTGAGGACAAAAGTAGAAGCTTTCAGATGATAAACAAGCCAAGGCCAGGAGATGTCTCCAAGACTTGTTCGGCAAGACAACTGAAAGAAAAGACAATATTGCCCTTAGCACATTCACTATTTTCTCGAGAAGGGAGAATTAAAGGATGAAGATGAAGCTTAATTTAATTGTGTTTCCTTGTCTTTTACATCCCAAAGGAATCGAAAACAAGTGATCAGCATTGGCGCCCACCTCTGGTTAACACAAGACAACCACAAGGAACTTCATCATGCCCCCGAAGAAAACAACATCAACTGGAGTTGTCCTTACTCCATTGGATCCCAACCAAGTTGAAAATATGCTTCTTCAAAAAGCACGTAACTAGAAGAGGAAGGCTGTTGACCCTCCACCACAAGATGGAGAACTTGATCAGTAGATCCACAACCTCGAAGCTATCCATGAACAAGTTGAAAAGGGCAAGGAGAAAATGCTCTGGCTTTCTGAGCTTCAAAAACAGATCATTGAAGCATCTGAACAAATGTGCAATATTGCACAACACACTGAGCAACCAGAGCATCATCACCACCACAGGGACTTTCGTCATGAGGGTCACAATCATGATGACCATAGGCACAAAGCATACAACCATGATGAATTCTTGTATGATGATGCTTCTCCCTTGGTTGTAGAGCTACAAGCCATGCCTTGGCCACCATAGTACAAGCCACCTCAACCGTCGATGTACGATGGTCATTCGGATCCAAAGCATACCTTATGAGTTACGAAGCTACAATATCTTCGTATGGTGGCAACATAATAGTAATGGCAAAATGTTTGTCATGGCGGTCAGAAGTGTCACCTAAACATGGTATTCCTCCCTTCGGTCAGGCACAATCACATCATGGCAGAAGCTGAAGGATATATTAATCACAAGTTTCCAAGGTTTTCAGACGAAGCTAGTTACTGCTCAGGCCCTGTTCTAGTGCACCTAGGACCATGATGAATATCTACAACCTTTTGTCTGAAGGTTCCTTTGGTTTCAAGCTTAGGCGTCGATAGTTCCAAATGAGATTGTCACTGAAGCAATGATGAAGGGGTTCCGTCCAGAACCATTTGCCTTTGCTAGAAAACCTCTCCAATCCTTGGAGAAGCTTCTCCGAAAGATGGATGAATATATCAGAGCAAACAATGACTTTTGCCAAAGAAGGAAAGATGCCCAAAGATATGTGGAGATGACTAGGGGCTTCGGAGGAAGGTTCCACTCAAAGCATATCACAAAGATTCATAATTCAAGCCAGCATGAAGACAAAACTAGCCAGCCCCAATGATAGAAGAATCAACCTCATGAGACAGGGACCCAACAGCAATCTTCTCAAAACAACTTTTGCCCACTAGCTCCAAGAGGAGGAAGAGGAGTTCGAAGCTTTGGAGGAAGATACAACTCTCAACCAAGGAAGTTGTTCTGCCTCTTTTGTGGAGAAAATAAGGGCCACACCACGAAGAGTTTCCAAATAATTATACAAAAGCAGAAGGAAATTGTTGAAGCAAGGCAAAATCAGTCGAAGGAGGTTTTCCACACATCTTCCTACTACTCTCCCTACATTCTACAGCATGTCCACCATCAGCAAATCAAAGACACAACCTTCGGGCTTCATTGCTTTGACAACTCCATTGTCAATTCACTAGGTGAAGCCTCAACCCTTCATACTGGGACCCTCACCATATGAACAACAACTTGCAGGCCAATCACAATTCTGTATATAGAACATGCCACAACACAACAGAAGGGAGCAATCTAAAGCTAGAAAAGTAAATATTGTGGTCCCTGAGTTGAAGCATATCTAGTAAGTGCCTGAGGGGCTTCATCAAGAAGTCGAAGCTAGAACAGAGAGTTCAAAATATGTTGTAATTTTGGTTTTTACTTTCTTTTAGTTCATTCTGTTGCAAGAAACACTAAAGGGACGCACCCTTTAGCAAACTGTACTTGTAATTCTAAGGTTACACCATCGAGTGTAAAAGAAAGTGAATAAGGCTCCAAAGTCGTTCCTAAGGGAGTGCAGAGCTCAAACAAAAATCATCTAGTAAAGGTGAAAAGGCTTCTAATTTGTTCCTAAGGGAATGCAGAGCCCAAATGAAAATCACCTAGTAAAGGTGAAAAGGCTCTGAAGTCGTTTCTAAGGGAATGCAGAGCCAGATCCAAAACACCTTCGGATGAAGGCATTATCATTTTATTTTATATCTTCATTATGATATCATCTGCATCATACATCATGCATCATATCATCATCCCATCATCACATCATACGTATTATCCTTTACAATTTTAGACAAAATAGAACAAGAACGGAAAATATCATTCTTCTTGAAATAGACATATGACCTCAATCATTTGATAATAGTGACAAGAATGCTGAGGCTATTTAATGCAAACTTCGACGAAGCTCTAACCTCGATAAAGGAAAAATGAAGGTAGCTTCATTATTATGTTTAAATGTGAATGCATCTTGGCTCCTTGTTGGTTTTAGTGATTAATGACAACATAAGGTTACATGTGACTAACGTGTGTTTTGCAGAGCAAATGGTAAGTTAGGTCACACTATAGGGAGTTGCGCTACAACGGTGAAAATAATCTCTCAGATGAGAACTTGAAGCGACGGCTAAAAAAGGCGAATCAAAAGATAAAGGATTTCATATCCTAAGTGTCGAAGGAGTTGTGGGACACTTGGCATAGAGTTAGAACTTCTATTTTTGTTTTAGTCGTACTATAAAGAGGGGTTGTGGATAAGTAGTTTGACCAAGAGAAATCTAGTGTAGTGTCAGTGCATGTTCACACTCGCAACTAGTGCTAGGTGACACCCTAGAACTCTTTCACAAGTTAGAATCGAAAATGGTTTAGAAAAACCTAAGAAAAGAAAATGGGGTTGCTTACCTAGGGGCACCGGAGTGTCCGGTGTGCACCTGACTGTCCAGTGGTTCCCTTGGACAGCGGGCTCAAGGGCACCCGAGAACTCTAGAGAGCTATAGCAACCTAAGAGCAAATAGTTCCCATAGTTGATTTTTAGCCCGACACTGGACTGTCCGGTTTACACCGGACTGACATTGTTCACTGTCCGATACAATATAAGAGCAAAGGCTATTTGTCAGAACTGGTCACTAGCCATTGGAAGTGCACCGGTGGCGCACCGGACTATCCGATGCTCCCATGTGCAGAAGACTGTTGCAATGACTAGTTTTGGTGGGTGGGAGTATTTATACCCCCTCCACTAGCCATAATGAGTGTCTTGCTGCCCCAACCACCTAGTATTCATTGCTAGAGCATTGCAAGTCCACAAAGTACATTGAGGTGATTAGCAAAATCATAATCTCTTGTTAGCACCTCATGAGTGCGCATGAGAACCACCTAGAGCACTCACCACATGCATTAGGCTTCTCTTGGTCAAGTTAAAGTCTATGGCTTATTACTCTTGGTGATCGGCATCACCTAAACGGCTCAGGGGCTATTGGAGTTCGATGATCACCCTGGAGGATTTGTTGGTGACCCGACTCATTTTTATGGTGACAATTTTCCTTATTGGAAAATTTGTATGGACGCTTACCTAGAGGCTATAGACATTGGAGTCTATAAAACTACCACCCAAGGGTTCCCCCGACCTAGAGATGCCACAAACCTTTTGGGTGATGAGAACAATTATGAGAATTGTAATGCATAGGCCAAAAACACTCTTTTTAGTGGTCTTTGCAAGGATGTGTTCAATAGAGTTAGAAATCATAAAAATGATAATGATTTGTGTTTGGACATTTGTGCTCTACATGAAGGAACTAAGAATGAGCTTGAGGAGAGAAATCATATTGCTACGAGAAAGTTAAATTCCTTTGAAATTGCTTGCTAATGAAAATGCAAATGATATGTACTCACGACTCAATATTCTTGTAGAGGAAGTGAATGGCTTGGGACTCACTCAAATCTCTCAACCGAATGTTGTGAGGAAAATTCTTAGTGTCTTGCCGATTGAGAAGTATGGCCACATTGTCACCATGCTACATCAAATGGATCTTTCCACCGCTACACCAACTCAAAGGGAAAGAGCAATGCTCATGAAATGTATATGCACATCAATGAGAAAGATGGGTCTTCCTCTGTTGGTATCGATTGACACGTGGTCAAGAGGGCCAAAGCACTCGGGAACGAGGGTACTCTAGTGCTCAACACAATTGTAGTGTCTTGTTAAGCGTGTCCCATCAATGTACAGTGCGGGAGTATTTATAGGTAACAAGGTAGGTGGGTGTGCCCTCCTAAGTACAGTTATGCCCCCAGTTACCTGCTATAGCTCTGGAATATTGCCACTTAAGGGGTCATTACAACGATTTTAAGTATAGCCTAATCAAATATACAACAAACCCTATACCAAGGACGGGCTTACAATTGGGCCCGAATGACAGAAGGGTGTGGCCTGGGCCCCACCGTTGGGCGACGCAGTCCTTGCCTGCGTGTGGGACCCTTCGCCCTATGGTGCTAGGTCTTCGATCTTGCCGAGGCTATTGCTCGGAACCATCTGAGCTGGCGGACTTGCCTTCACGAAGCCATGAGGAGCCCCGCTTTAAACACTAGATTACTTTGCTTTAATGCCATCAGCGGTTCTAGACGAAGACCTCGAATTCGATACCGGTCGAAGTACCCTCCGCTTCATGTATCTGCGATAGAACCTGTCCAATTGATGTTAAAGAGAACTGGTCGAGGGGGGACAGACGACCTTCGCTCCAACTCTAGCCCTCCAAGGGATCGGTTCAACTTGGTGAGCTGGTCCCGAAGTCTTTTCCTGGAGATGGCCAAAATGATGCCCTTATCAGGTTGAAGTGGTCCTTAAGGGGAATTTTGAAATGTGACCATTGAAAGGTGACATTTTACTATGGGACTTTTGGTTTCCCGAGGCACCTTTTCGGGTCTATAAAAAATGTCCCCGACCGCAGCGGAAAAACCTTTACACGATGGCTTACAGAAACCTTGGCTTCTCCACCTGAGCGAACTGCTACGCGCTTTCCATTACTCGCCATCAGTGAACTGGCCTGTGTGAAGCAAACTGCCCGTCGCCGCAGACGATATGTTATGTCGTCTTATTCCTCATCATCGTCTACCGCAACTGCATCGTCGAACGCGTCGTCTGAGAAGACAGTTAGTGACTCAGTGACAGTAGTGGAGTTGTTATCGGGGCATAATGTGGAGTTTGGTACCTCAAAGATCTAATCGGGTCGTGTGTAGGAGATGCAACATTTGGGGTATTTTGGGGACGGTGTGGGGCATGCTCCGGGAGCCGAAGAGGTGCCGGAGCCAAATGGGAATTGGTTTTTTGAGGCATTTTCACTGTAGGACTTCACTTAGGCGCATATCATTTTGTCCTTGAAGTGTTGCATCGCTTCGAAGTTTAGATTCATCAGCTTACACCGAACGCCATGGTGGCACTAGCGAAGTTTGTGTGGGCAACTGCTTCGTATGGCGGGGAGCCCTTGGTCGAGGTCTTCGCCAAGAATTATTGTCTCCATTGGCAGAAAAAGGTTATGGTGGCAAGATTGCACAGTTTGGTACATGCACATTCATGCCAAGGAACTGGGAAGACTTCAGGTGAAGTTGCGGAGCTCGTGCCATGCGCCAAGAATAAATGGGGGAATTGGTGAGATTTTTGGTTTTACGTGACGTTGGAGGACACCGAGGGGGTTCTTGGGCTGCCTCCGTCTATCTTGTGCTCGTGCTGCTACATCACGTTCCTGCAGTTTAAGCTGAAAAAGGGGACAGGAGCGAAGACGCCCTTTGGCACACGACCAAGACTTGGTGGAAGAGTTCACTACATGTGGGGTATGGCTTCTTGCGCATGGCTAGGATCTAGATGCGGTAAGGCTGTGCTCGTTGCCCTTTTTGGATAACTGGATGGTGCTGAGCTCCCCTTGCTATCGATCTACGGGGGCGAGATGCAACCGCCTTCGTTAGAGAAGTGGAGTCGGAGGCGGTGATAATTGTTGGAAAGTACTCGGTAAGGACAGAGATGACGATAAGTTGGGATATTTGAGGTTCAAATGTCAGGTTAAACCGTGTGTTTGAGGTGAATGGCCTTCGCTATGGCCCGTATCCTGAGGAGGAATCTGCTGAAGCTGGGGATGAACGAGGGAAGAAAAAGGTGGCGACGCGGGTAGGAGAAGGCTGCTCGAAGGGGAAGGCTGTGATTACGGCAACGAGGAAGAAGCAAAAAGTTGAAGTTGAGGTGAAAGGTACGACGAAGACATTTGAGGTTGCGAGCTCAGAGAGTTTTATTAAGGAATTAACGGAGACATGCACTGAGCCTGGTGACGTCATGACTTGCGTGACCTCCAGAAATCATCGTCGCGGATGCTGAAGGTGACCGAGGGTGAGTGGCATAAAAAAGACCCTATCCCCATAGCCTCCAGCGATGATTATTTTACGTCCTGTTTGGCTCTAGATTTTAAAATTTTTCCTTAGGGGAAAACATTGGTGCTATTGTAACAGTAGTGATGGAAAAGAAGCACCAGGAATCTGCGCGGAAGAAGCGGAAGGCGCCGCTACGGTTCATGGACCCGCAACGCAATGTGAAGGCGCCACGCCCCAGCGCGAAGGGCTCCACCGCAGCTGCTATGATGCCTCTGCCTGCAGTGGCTGCCAGGAGGGTGCCCTCACCTGCGAGGGCTGACGAGGTGATGGGGGCGAAATGGGCCAAGATTGGAGAAGCTAGCCAGGAGTTGTCTATGGTCGACTACTTGATCGAAGATGTGGGCATGTTCGATGCTCATACGGGGCTGCCGGCTAGCGATGAGTGTGTTTATTGTTGTGTAGGTTTTTTTATGATGGTATGTGTTCTTCTATTGTTTTTTTCGATTGTAGGGGCTAGGTCTGGGCAGGTGGTGGCAATACCTGCAAAGCCGGTTAAAGAGAGGGCTCAAGTGAAGACCGCGATGGTGACTTTGCTGGACCCCTAGGCACGATTCTGCGCCACTGTTGATGGGGACAGAGAGGTCGCCAGCGTGTCTACGACAGATGTTGTGGCGGCAACTGTCATGCAACAACTGTGCTACATGAGTTTTTTTAACCGAAGTCTGTGGAATGGCAGGTTGTTGGTTTCATAGTTGTGTTCCGAAAGGAAGCGACTTGAGGACAAGATTGAGTGTCTGTGGATGCAAAATACTGAAGCCATCAGGGACAAGTCTACGACCGAGAATAAGAGCCAGAACCTTATGGAGAAGGTCGGCTCACTTGAGAAAGAGAATGAGGGTCTCGACCGACAGCTGAGTGAAGTCAAAGATGATGCAACCCAGGCGAAGACGGAGGCCCAATCTGCCCAGGCGAAGGCCCAAGCCTGTAACGCCCTGAATTTGAGGGTAGAATTTTTTTCTTCTTGTCTCTCACCAAATTCTGGCGTTACCCCTTTTCTTTTCTCGTTCCCTCGCTAAACCTTGATATTTTTCCAAAGTTATAGCGGGGTTTGGCTTGGATTTCCCGTGTAAAGAAAAAACCTAAATTACTTTATTTTGTGTGAAGCATCATGCCGAACCATGCATATTTTTTGGGTGTTTAAAATGTGAAAGCATTCATCCCGAGAAAATTAGATTTTAGAAAAAGAAAACCTTTTTCTTTTTCTCTCCCTCCCTCTCTTTCCCATTTCGGCCCAGACCCCCCCTTCGGCCGGCCCAGCCGCCCCCTCCCCCCTCCCCTCCCGCGTGGGCCCCGGCCGGCCCAGCCGCGCGCGCCCCCCCCTTCCCCCACTTTGGGCCCATCCGGCCCAGCCGCCCCCACCCTTTTCTTTTTTTCCCAAAAATCCCCCCCGCGGGCCCCGCCCGTCATTCTCTCGCGCTCTCTCTCCCCAAAACCCTAACCGCGCCGCCCTTGCCCTAGCGCCGCCGCCGCCGTCGCCTCTCCCCTCACCGGCGCCGCCGCCGCGCCGCCCCCCTCCGGTGAGGCCCCCCTCCTCCCCTCTCCTTCCCCCCTTCTCCCTCCTCCTCCCTCGCCCGCCCGGCCACCCGGTTCGGCCGCCCCCGCGCCGTCCTCGGCCGGCGCCGCCGCGCCCGCCCCGCCTCGGCGAGCCGCCCCCGCCCCGTCCGGCCCCGGCGAGCCCGCGTCCGACCTCCCCCGGCTCGGCCCCGCCCGCGCCGCCTCTCCCCCGGTTGCCCGCGGCCTCCCGCGCCCGGCCGCCCTCGCCCTCGTCCGCCCCTGCCCCGGCGAGCCGCCCGGCCCGTCCCCGACCCCGGCCCGTCCCCGCCCCCGGCCGCTCGGCTCGGCCGCTCCGGCGAGCCCGCCCTCGCCTCGCCCCGGCGCGCCCCGCTTCGCCGCCCCGGCCGCCCCCGGCGAGCCGCCCGGCCCGTCCCCGCCCCCGGCTTGGCCGCCCTCGGCTGCCTCGCCCCCGGCGAGCCCCGCGCCCGCGTCGGCCCCGCCTCGCCGCCCTCCGGCGAGCCGCCCTCGCCCGGCCCCGCTCGGCCCCGCCCTCGCGCCCGCTCCGGCGAGCCGCCCGCGCGCGCCCGCCTCCCGGCGAGCTCGGCGCCCCCCCCGGTTCAACCGCCCCGTGCCCCGGCTCGGCCGCCCGTCCCCGCGCTCGGCCTCGTCCGGCCGCGTCCTTGCTCGCGCTCGCTTGCCCCGGCGTGCTTGCCCGCCCGCCCCGCCGTGCCTTGCTCGCGTCGTGTCGGCCCCGGCGTAGCCTTGAGTTCGGCCCAGCGTGCCTAAGGCGCGCGGCTTTGAGCTCGGCTAGCGCACGGCCCCGACGTGCGTACGGTTAGTCCGTGGCGTGTGCGTGCGTGCCCGCGTAGTGCGCGTGCCTTGGCACGACTCGTCGTGCCTCGTCTACCCCCCTAACCCCTCGTCTACCCCCCCCCCCCCCCCCCCCCGTCTCCTATATGCCCTAATCACGTCGTTTATATTAATAAGGTAGGAGTCTTAATTTGGAAATTGGTTACGATAGTTAATTTGTATATTCAATCGTCTATCTTATTCTATGTTAATCTACTAAAAGTGATCGCGTTTACAGTAGTCCATGTAGCTAATTCTTTTGTTAGAACTGATTAAAACTAGAGCACGTGACGTCTAGTCTTTCATTTACCCGTAGTGTCCCTCGAGCATAAGCCTCAACCCTTGCGAGACTTTCCCTCGTTTCTTTCTAACCAAGGTAAATTCATTATCGTATGTGGTATTCTGTGCATATTTGCTTTACTTGTTCTCTTGTATGGTGTACTGTTGGTTTCCTAATTTCAATGGATGGATGTATGTATGTTTGCACCCGCTTAGAGAACGATCCGGTTGAAGAGCCCGAGGAACTCGCAGGAGAAGCCCCTGAGCAGCAGTCGGTTGGTGGAGGCAAGTGTCCCTTGACCTATCCATGTCCTACTCATTATTTAATTCACCTCCCGCTTTACACATTTATGCCTAAGGATTGACTAGTTTTGTTATCCATGTCCTTGTTTACCTATTTGGGTTGGATTATTACTGTTTAGCTTTATGCTATTGCTCAACTATAATCAATGAACATGATGAGATTATCTATGATACGCTGTTTTCCCTTCTCTTATGATGATGTTATGCTTGTGGTCATCAAGGGGGCTCGAGCGGTTTCTCGAGTGCCTCTCCGTAAGGACCTGTTCTATGGATGACCGCCCGAGAAAACAGTGCAACCATGAGGGTGGAATGGGGTGCCCTTAGCTGAATAATTAGAGGATCCGGGGTGTAGTTCACTTAGCCGTCGTGCCGTCAATGGGGCTCGGTGTATGCGGCTCGCTCTGCCAAGGTTGATTTGTCCCTTGGGGAGGAGTGCGGTACATTTAGGAAACCTAACGGGTGGCTACAGCCCCGGGGAATCTTTGTAAAGGCTACATAGTGATGCCCTGCTGGGTCACCTTGGTAGTGATCAATGGAGAGTCATGATCTCTGGGCAGAATGGGAATCACGGCTTGTGGGTAAAGTGCACAACCTCTGCAGAGTGTTTGAAAACTGATATATCAGCCGTGCTCGCGGTTATGAGCGGCCAAGGGAGCTCCAGTGATTAGTGGTACTTGATCAGAGATACTTTGGTACAGGTGGTTATGAGATCGATGGTTCTGGTTATGACTATGGTGCTGGTAAGTGGTATTCTTTCCGTTTGGAAAGGGTACATCGGGCTAATAACTTGGGTTAATGCTAAAACTTGGCTTTCTATTAGTAAATAATAATCTGACCAACTAAAAGCAACTGCTTGACTCATCCCCACATAAAGCTAGTCCACTACAGCCAAACAGGATACTTGCTGAGTATGTTGATGTGTACTCACCCTTGCTCTACACAACAAACCCCCCCATCCCCAGGTTGTCAGCATTGCAACCACTGCTCAGGCGAAGATGAAGCTGTGGAAGGAGACTTCCAGGAGTTCCAAGACTACGACGAGTTCTAGGAGTGGGTTAGCGGCAACCCCCAGTCGGCTGCCTGTGAAGGCCGCAGTTATCTACGTTTCTTTTCCGCACTTTGATTTATTGTAAGAACTATATGGACGTCTCAGACGTATGATGTAACCGACTATTTCCCTTATTAATACTATTTTGAGCACTGTGTGATGATGTCCATATTATGTAACTGCTGTGTACGTGAATAACTGATCCTGGCACGTACATGGTTCGCATTCGGTTTGCCTTCTAAAACCGGGTGTGACATAAGTGGTATCAAAGCCGTGCTGACTGTAGGACCGCTAACCTAGAGTAGAATGGTCGTTCTAAGGACTATAGACCTCTGTCCCTTCCTTGACTTTGATATCCCTTCAAAAGTTGGTCATACCGACCAAACCTATGTTCTACTATATATTATACCTTGCTGAAAATCATGTTTTATTCTAATCCTTCATTTACTTATGATTCATTATTTGCTGGTCATATTAATTCTGTTCTCACCCTTTTGCTTGCGATGTCTTTTATAGATGGCTCGACTTAGACACACTGCACGAAAGTCCGTCATCCCCTTCTTACCCTCCCGCCTTGCTGAGCGTCCGCTTCGCCGTCCCGTGGCCGGACAGTCCAGCCACTTGGAGAGACTGCACCACCGCCTGCATGAGGAGCAGGAACGTCGACGACAGGAGCAGCAGGGCTCTTCTTTCTCGCTCCACCAGGAGATAGAGTCTGTGAGGAGCTGCTCCCCTGTGCTTCCTCTGGAGGCGCCCCCTGCACCACCACTGGGCGCCCCAGCCTCCGGAGCAGCTGCTGGAGGAGATCCAGACGACGGAGATGGCGACGACAGCTCGAGCCACGACACCGACTTCTCTGCTAACCTTGAGCCGGAAGGATGGGTTACTCGACCCATCACTCGCGACGCTGCTCGCGGGTGTCACTTCCATGATGCGCTCGACACCCTGCTACGTCGGGCATTTGACCGGCATACTTGGTCCGTCGAGTATCGCTGTGTGGTCTACCAGCATAGTCGCGGGGTCTACCCGGACCGCTGGGAGGCAACCTGCTTGGTGCGCCGTCCGGAGAACAGTCTCCAGGGTGCGGAGGCCTGCTCAGAGCACTATTCTATCTCTGAACGGGACTCAGCTGAGGCAGCCATGCAAGATGCTGCACGGCGTGCGCTTTCGCACTACTGCTCGATTTTCGGTGGGGCAGCTGATGGTCTTGACCTGAAGTATTACCCCCGCCGTCCATCCGGCAGCACAGGAGGCGTGATTGTCTCACCTGTCGGTGAGGGCAATCCTAGGTTGAGCAGCACAGTCAACCTAGCCGCCGTGCTAAACACGGAGCTGGACCATGCATTAGACGAGCTGAGTAGGGCTCGTGCTGAGATCGCCCTGCTGCGAGCTGAGCGCGCGGAACGTCGTCACCTGGACGGTGGTTCCCCCGCTCCCGTCGGGACTCAGCACCCGTACCGCTCACCTCAGCGTGGACACCAGTCTTATGGCAATCCCGACTGCAAGACCAAGATAAATCTAGAACCATAGATCGTTAGAGTTGGATCTTGTAATTAATACGAAATACACACATAGAAGCTTCAGTCTTAGCGTTAGTCTCGCTCTTAGTTAAGTCTTAGTTAGACAGGGTAGTTTGCTATATCCTGTGCATTTATGTTTGTCATGGTGAACTATGTTTGGTTTGGATCTTTGTAATGATTGTCACCAGAGTATGGGTATCCCCTGCATTTTGGTTTACCTATTATGTTAATGGAGTTAGTTATATAATTGGGAAACCTTTTATTCCACTTTCCTCTTTATCTGAGAAGCTGTGTGGTCTGTGTTGGAGATCAGTGAAGATGCTCATCTGTTCAGTGCTGTTGAAGAATTCTATTCTCTTTCCTTATGCTGCAAGATTTGCCAGATCAGTTCTGATGTGTGGTTGCATTCTGCAGATGTCAGAGAACAGGCGCAGAGGAGGAAGGCGTGCTCAGCAGGAGCGAGCCGCTCCGCAGGATGAGGTGCCCCAGCAGCAGCACCTGCCGCCCCCGCCCCCGATGTCCATCGAGCAGATGTTTCTGATGCAGACTCAGGCGGTTCAAGCCATCGGTCAGACTTTGGCCGCCATTCAGCAGCAGCAGCAGCAGGCCCCACCTCAGCCTCAGCCTCAGATGCCCAGAGACAAGCGTGCTGAATTCATGAGAGGTCATCCACCAACGTTTGCTCATTCTTCTGACCCCATGGATGCTGAAGACTGGCTGCGCACTGTGGAGCGGGAGTTGCATACCGCTCAGTGCAATGATAGGGAGAAAGTTCTGTATGGTCCCCGTCAGTTGAGAGGAGCAGCCCAATCATGGTGGGAGTCTTATCTCGTCACCCATGCCCACCCTGACGCCATCACTTGGGAAGAGTTCAGAAGTAGCTTTCGTCAGTACCATGTTCCTGCAGGTCTGATGACAGTGAAGAAAGAGGAGTTCCTGGCTCTCAAGCAAGGGTCATCGTCTGTTAGTGAATACCGAGACAGATTTCTGCAATTGTCTCGCTATGCTCCTGAAGATGTCAACACACTACAGGAAACACCTAAATTTTCGTAGGCCGATATATTTTCGTCGGCCGGCCCACGAAAATAGAAGGTTATTTTCGTCGGCCTTCGTGACCGACGAAAATTCGGCCTAATTTCGTGAGTCAGGCTGTATGTTCGTCGGTTTGCCGACGAAATTACGAACTTTATTTTCGTCGGCCTCTAAACCGACGAAAATTTTCTGTATTTTCGTCGGTCACCTATCGGCCGACGAACATACGTTATTTTTTTCGTCGGTTCCAGCCCGGCCGACGAAAATAAACTTTTAACGGGCAACTATTTTCGTCGGCCTCAAGGAGGCCGACGAAAATACAGGCCGTTATCTTCCATCCCGGCCTTCTCTCTCTCGTCTCTCACGCGTCCTCTCTCTCGTCTCTCACGCATCCGCCGCCGCCGCCGCCGCTTCAGCCGCGCCGCGCAACCGCCGCCGTGCCGCGCGCCCGCCCGCAGCCGCGCGCCCGCCCGCACCCGCCCGCAGCCGTGCGCCCGCCCGCAGCTGCGCGCAAACGCCGCCGCGCCGCGGCCCGCCCGCCGCTCGCCCGCCACCGCGCGCAACCGCCGTCGCGCCGCGCACTTCGGAGTTGTGCCCCTGTCGGCTACGAAGAAGGAGCTCCCGCTCCCACCCGCACACCATAGCAAGGTATGTCCAATCCCTTCCACCGTGCTGTTGTTATTACTGCCTGGTGGGATGTAGGGGACTTTGAACAGGTATACAAAATGACATATGTTCGATGCAAATGCACGCTTATCAGGCATTTGCAAGCACGTATGTGCATTTGCAAGCACGTATGTGCTTTTCTGTGTTGGAAATTATCAGGCATTTGCAAGCACGTATGTGCACAGATGTACACACACATAATGCTATATGATACACAGTAGACCTAGCACCATGGCAATCATCATTAACAGGTTGGCCTTGACAAAACAAGGAGCCTGCTGCCCTTATCAACTGTACTAGTTTATTTCCCTTCTCGGGGACAGTTCTTTAGTGTTCCCCAGATATGTATTTTTGCAGATTAATCTCTAGCTTGCATTGCAGCTCTAATAACTACTCTAGGAGTATAATAAGACCACTAGCGTGTGACATAATGCATAATCAGGGTTTAGAATAACGAGTAATGTATTCTGTGTTGGCAACCATCGTGTTGTTGTTTTTTGCAGGTTTTAGAAACATCACTTTATAGTGGAGGTGCTGCCGATTTTTTTATTGACAATAGTAATTTTTGTACATTGGCTTGTGAGGTTCGCCGTTCCGGAATTGTCCACGTATTTTGGACAGCCTGAGAGTGTAAGCCGATGCTTGTGATTTGTGACATGTGCCTTACGATTGACGCGGAATTTTGGTTGTGTAACCCAGTTGTTCTCCAACACACCATGTTCAGGCGTGTGCTTGGAGAGTAGCGGGGTTATGCTGCCGAAATTTAGCGACAATCGTAGGCTACACGTCATAAATCACAAGCATCAGCCTACACTCTTGGGTGGGTTTAGGGCCTTTACCTAATAGGGAGTTCACCTAATTAAGCCACGGACGATCGTTGATGTTCTTTGACTTTTGTTTAGCCTTTGAAATGGACGGTGATCGGAGGGTGATGTATGACGGGTGGAGAAAGGATGGGGCACATTCGAATGAATGGATGGGTGTAACAAAGGCTTTTCTTGAGCACGCTTTCAAAGATGCAACTGGTCGTCTAGTGAAGTGTCCTTGCAATCGCTGCGAGAACAAGTGGCCTCAGAAGAAGGAAGAAATGGAGAAACACCTTTGCAAAAGTGGGTTTATGCCGAACTACCTTGTGTGGTACCGGCATGGAGAGTCTATTAGACATGTTGACGCGGAGGTGGAGCTTGATGACGATCATGATAAGATGGACGATATGTTGCATGATCTTGGTAGGGAGGTTGAAATGAACGCTGAGGAGCCGGGGCAGCTTCCACGCGATGCTCAAGAATTCTTCCGGCTACTCGCCGCGGGAGAAGAGAGACTGCACGAGCACACTCAGATGTCAGTTCTTGGGACTCTCACAAGACTAATGGCGATAAAGTCGAAGCACAACATTTCAAACAGTGCTTACAACGACATCGTCCAACTTATGGGCGAGGTTCTACCGGAGAATCATAAGTTGCCAAAAAATATGTACTTCGCAAAGAAGATGTTGGCTGGTCTTGGGATGACATATGAGAAGATCGACGTGTGTCCCAACAGTTGCATGCTATTCTTTGAGGAGGATGACAAGCTGGACCGTTGTAAGCATTGTGAAGCTTCTAGATATGTCGAGGTGACAAATGATGAGGGTGAATTGGTAGTTACGAAGGTCGCAGCTAAGCAACTTCGTCGGTTGCCCATCATTCCTCGGCTTTCAAGGTTGTTCCTCAACAAGGAAATAGCTCTGCATATGACGTGGCCAAAGAATGGTGTACGTCTCGTCACTGATCCAGACATAATGGTCCATCCGTCGGACGGTGATGCGTGGAAGGCATTTGACGAGTTTGATCCCGAATTTGCAAACGACCCTAGGAGTGTACGGCTTGGTCTATCGACGGACGGATTCACACCTTTCAATACCAGTGCAAGCCCGTACTCGTGTTGGCCTGTCTTCATTGTGCCATATAATCTTCCTCCTGAGTTGGTCAATAAAGAAGAGTTCATGTTCCTTGCACTAGTCATCCCAGGCCCCGAGCATCCAGGGCCAAAGCTGAATATGTTTGTTCGCCCTTTAATCGAAGAGCTGAAACAATTGTGGAGAGGTGTGAAGGCTTATGACAGCCATACTGAAAAGGAGTTTACCATGCGCGCTGCTTATTTGTGGTCAGTGCATGATCTGCTGGCGTATGGAGATTGGTCTGGATGGTGTGTCCATGGTCGGTTGTGCTGTCCCATATGTATGAATGATACGGATGCATTCAGATTGAAGCATGGTGGGAAAGTGTCATTCTTTGATGCTCATCGACGTTGGACTCCATTCAAGCATGATTTCAGGAATTCACTTACTGCATTCAGAGGTGGAGCCAAAATCAGAAATGGGCCACCAAAGAGGCAAACTGCACCGCAGATAATGGCATGGCATGCTTGTCTGAAGCAAGAAAAGACATGGCTGAAATTTGTAAGAGGCCGATGCTCGAGTTGAAAGTAAGCGATAAAGGGCATGAAAGTAGGCCGCGAGCTGATTACTGCCTCAAGCCGGATGAAAGGAAAGAAATATTTAAGTGGTTGAAGAATCTGAAATTTCCAGATCGGTATGCGGCAAATCTGAAACGAGCAGTCAATCTGAAGACCGGTAAATTGATCGGTTTGAAAAGCCATGACTACCATATTATTATGGAGAGGCTGATGCCCATGATGTTTCGAGGCTATTTTAAGGATGAGCTTTGGAGCATATTTGCAGAGTTGAGTTACTTCTATAGGGAAGTATGCGCAAAGACGGTATCGAAGAGGTTGATGCAGAAATTTGAGAAAGAAATTCCAATTCTTATTTGTAAATTTGAAAAGGTTTTCCCGCCAGGATTCTTCAATGTGATGCAACATCTAATTGTGCATTTGCCTTGGGAAGCTTTGGTAGGCGGACCAGTGCAATTCAGGTGGATGTATCCTATAGAAAGGGCGTTGAAAAAGCTCAGGGCGTCTGTTCGGAACAAGGCTAGAGTCGAAGGGTGTATTGCGGAGGCTTTTGCCCTTAAGGAGATATCTCAATTCTCAAACAGGTATTTCGCTCGAGCCAACAATGTGTTTGCGCCTTCAGTGCGACTTCATGTCGATAATGAATCACCCCAAAGCACCCTTCAATTTTTTGCGAATCCGGGTAAAGCAGTTGGAAAAGGGGGTGTACGTCACATTGAAGCATCAGATTTGAACACGCTAATGCTATATATGTATAGCAATATTGACAGCACACAGGAGGCGTTCGAGTAAGTTTTCCTCATAGTTACGTCCATTTTCTCATCTCATAATTTCTATAGTGTGTAATCTCCATGTTTGTAATATGACCAGCATGTTTGATGAAGAATGTTGGAAATCTACTAGTAAACCTACGGCCATCCAATTAGAAAATCTTCGACATGATGGGTTGAAAGGTGGACCAAACTTCGTGCAGTGGTTTCGTAATTATGTTAGTAATTGTCGTTCTCTCATTGTCCATACTTAATCTTTGAATTTTGGACTTGGAAGATATAATGCATATACTAATTACTTGTATAGGTTTCCAAAAACTCTGTGCACCCGGACTTGCAGCAAATGGCACATACCTCTGTGTCCGTCCGAAACTATACTCGCTATGATGTAAATGGATATCGCTTCCGAACCGCGAAATTGGAGAAGAGTCGACCATTGGCAGCCACCACCAATAGTGGTGTGTTGGCAAGTTCATATGTTGACGATGACAAAGTAGTGGACTATTACGGTGTTCTTCAAAACATTGTAGAGTTGATTTTCGATGGTCCCAAAGAACTTAAAGTCGTGTTTTTCGAGTGCGACTGGTTTGATGCTCATAGTGGGACTCGTGTCGACAAGTATGGTAATGTCGAGGTGAAGCATAGCTCTAGGATTCCGAGCAGTATGAGCGATGTTGTCCTTGCAAATCAGGCAAAACAGGTGTACTACCTGCCATATCCTCACCCAAGCCTTAGGGCTTGGTGGGTTGCAATCAAAGTCAACCCACAAGTCGTCGCTCCAGAGAGTGCTGACTACGTGAGTACAAGCAGGGACAACGATGATGCTGTTTTTCAACCAGAAGCGGCGTCGAATCAAGACATAGCTCACCGATTCCATGTGACCAATGGAGAAGGACTTGAAAATCTCTGTTGCAATTCAAGCGACTTAATTGAAGAACCTAGGTCAAAGCGCAAACGACCTATCGTCGTTAGAAGATCAGTAAGGATCCAACGAAATCAAGAGCGTATGAATAAACAACGAGCCGAAGAAGCATCATCGGATGCGGATGACTTTTGATTAGTATGTTTCTTTTAGTTAATCAATTAAGCTATGTATTCCAATTTCCACATTATTAATTTTCATATTATTTGTTTCATATACTGTGGTTTGACATTAATTTATCTACAGTTGAACATGTTCAAGCATAGGAGATCGAGGAGGAGTGGGGGCAGCGCGGCCAGCGAGGACAACAATGTATATGTATACAGCCTTATTTGAATGATTGATGAATTGCAGGGTTCAGCGTCACATGCTCATGGATCAGAGGGTGGTGTCAACGTCCAAGACTTCCTCGTCCATGGTGCTGGAGGGAGTGGCCACCTTCCTGGTGGCGGAGGAGGGAGTGGCCAAAACTCCCACAGCCCGCCGGAGTGATCATTGAGGAGTGAGTAGCGAGTAGTTAGTAGCTTATGGACTTATGGACTCTAGACTTATGGACTAGAGTTTTGTGAATTGTGTATTTGAATGGACAATGGACTTTTGGACTTATGGATACTCTGTGAATGTGTCTAGACTTATGGACTCTAGACTTATGTATATGTGAATGTGTTTTGTGAATTATGTATTAGGCTTGTGAATCTGTATATGTGAATTGTGATATTGTTGTGTATATTGCTGTGAATTATTAATAGGTACAGAAAAATCTGTTTTGGGGGGGAACCATCAATTTTCGTCGGCCTCGATGGTGGCCGACGAAAATATGTTCCCAGGCTATTTTCGTCGGCCACCACCTAGGCCGACGAAAATATGTTCCAGGGTATTTTTGTCGGCCACCTATGCCGACGAAAATACCCTGAGCTATTTTCGTCGGCCACCTAGGCCGACGAAAATAAATGGTCGCCTCACTATTTTCGTCGGCATTGAGCAAACCGACGAAAATAGGTGATTTTCGTCGGTACCGACGAAAATAGATGCCTATTTTCGTCGAAATTATTTTCGGCGGCTATTTTCGTCGGCCTGCCGACGAAAATACTGTATTTTCGTCGGTTTAGGCTTATTTTCGTGGGTTTTTGGCCCACGAAAATTTAGGCGTTTCCTGTAGTGACACTGACGCCAAGCGGCAGTACCGTTTCCTGAGAGGCTTGGTTGACCCTCTGCAGTACCAACTGATGAATCACACTTTCCCGACATTCCAGCACCTGATTGATAGAGCAATCATGACAGAAAGGAAGCGTAAGGAGATGGAAGATCGTAAGCGCAAGATCAGTGGACCCCAGCCTGGAAGCAGCAGTCGTCCTCGTTTCTCAGGCAATCAACCTCAGCAGTTCAGGCAGAACCAGCGTCCACCTCAGCAGCATCAGCAGTTCCAAAGGCAGTATCCTCAGCATCAGTACCAGAACCGTCAGAGCAATCAGTCAGGAGGTCAGTTTCCGAGGCAGAATCAGCAGGCGCCTCGTCTTCCTGCCCCAGCAACCCAGCAGAACAATCAGGCGGCACCAGCTCAGGTTGGAAACAGAGCATGTTTCCACTGTGGAGAGCAAGGCCACTGGGTGATGCAATGTCCGAAGAAGGCAGCCCAGCAGCAGTCAGGCCCCAATGCCCCAGCAAAGCAGAATGTGCCTCAGTTTGGAGCAGGCAATCGCCCTCAGCCGCGCTATAATCATGGAAGACTGAACCACTTGGAGGCTGAAGCAGTTCAGGAGACCCTCGACATGATAGTAGGTATGTTCCCAGTCGACTCCCATATTGCAGAAGTGTTATTTGATACGGGAGCAACACATTCTTTCATTACTGCATCGTGGGTAGAAGCACATAATCTTCCAATTACTACCATGTCAAACCCCATTCAAATTGACTCAGCCGGTGGTAGAATTCGAGCCGATAGCATTTGTTTGAATATAAGTGTGGAAATAAGGGGGATAGCGTTTCCCGCCAACCTTATAGTAATGGGTACTCAGGGAATAGATGTCATCCTAGGGATGAATTGGCTAGATAAGTACCAGGCAATTATCAGTTGTGATAAGAGGACAATCAAGTTGGTGTCCCCACTAGGAGAGGAAGTGGTGACCAAGCTAGTCCCGCCTGAGCCAAAGAAAGGAAGTTGTTATCAGATGACCGTCGATAGCAGTGAAGCAGACCCAATCGAGAGGATCAAGGTTGTGTCCGAGTTCCCGGATGTGTTTCCAAAGGACTTACCGGGTATGCCACCAGAGCGGAAAGTTGAGTTTGCCATAGAGCTTCTTCCTGGAATCGCCCCTATCTTCAAGAGAGCTTACAGAATATCTGGACCAGAGTTGGTTGAGCTTAAGAAGCAAATTGATGAGCTGTCAGAGAAAGGTTACATTCGGCCAAGCACCTCGCCTTGGGCCGCCCCTGTCCTATTTGTGGAGAAGAAAGATGGCACCAAGAGGATGTGCATTGATTATCGAGCTTTGAATGAAGTCACGATCAAGAACAAGTATCCCTTGTCCAGAATAGAAGATCTGTTCGACCAGTTGAGAGGAGCCAGTGTGTTCTCCAAGATTGATCTGAGGTCAGGATATCATCAGCTCAGGATCCGACCTTCGGACATTCCGAAGACGGCATTCATTTCCAAGTATGGTTTGTATGAGTTCACAGTGATGTCTTTTGGTTTGACCAATGTGCCAGCGTTTTTTATGAACTTGATGAACAGTGTATTCATGGATTACCTTGATAAGTTTGTGGTAGTATTCATTGATGACATTCTGATTTATTCCCAAAGCGAAGAAGAGCATGCAGATCATTTGAAGATGGTATTGCAGAGATTGTGAGAGCACCAGTTGTATGCAAAGTTGAGCAAGTGTGAGTTCTGGATCAGTGAAGTCCTGTTCTTGGGTCATATAATCAACAAAGAAGGATTGGCTGTGGATCCGAAGAAAGTGGCAGACATTCTGAACTGGAAAGCGCCAACAGATGCTCGAGGAATCAAGAGTTTCATTGGAATGGCCGGATATTATCGGCGATTCATTGAAGGGTTTTCGAAGATTGCGAAACCAATGACAGCGTTGCTAGGCAACAAAGTTGAGTTCAAGTGGACCCAGAAATGCCAAGAGGCCTTTGAAGCGCTGAAGGAAAAATTGACTACAGCGCCTGTCCTAGTCTTGCCTGATGTGCACAAGCCCTTCTCGGTGTATTGTGATGCTTGTTACACAGGTTTGGGATGTGTGTTGATGCAAGAGGGAAGAGTTGTGGCTTACTCGTCCCGACAGTTGAAGGTTCATGAGAAGAACTACCCCATCCATGACCTAGAGTTGGCAGCAGTGGTTCATGCACTGAAGTCATGGAGGCACTATCTGTATGGACAGAAATGCGATGTTTACACAGACCACAAGAGTCTGAAGTACATATTCACTCAGTCAGAGTTGAACATGAGGCAACGAAGATGGTTAGAGTTGATCAAAGACTATGAGTTGGAGATTCATTACCATCCAGGCAAAGCAAACGTAGTGGCAGATGCTTTGAGCAGAAAGAGTCAAGTCAATCTGATGGTTGCTCGTCCGATGCCTTATGAGTTGGCCAAGGAGTTTGACAGGTTGAGTCTCGGATTTCTGAACAATTCGCGAGGAGTCACAGTTGAGTTGGAACCTACCTTGGAGCGCGAAATCAAAGAAGCGCAGAAGAATGATGAGAAGATCAATGAGATCCGGCGACTGATTCTAGATGGCAGAGGCAAAGATTTTCGAGAAGATGCAGAAAGCGTGATATGGTTCAAAGACCGCTTGTGTGTTCCCAATGTCCAGTCCATTCGGGAGTTGATCCTTAAGGAAGCTCATGAGACAGCCTATTCGATTCACCCTGGCAGTGAGAAGATGTATCAGGATCTGAAGAAGAAATTCTGGTGGTACGGAATGAAGAGGGAAATCGCAGAGCATGTGGCTATGTGCGATAGTTGTCAAAGAATTAAGGCAGAGCACCAGAGACCAGCTGGATTGTTGCAACCGTTGCAGATCCCTCAGTGGAAATGGGACGAAATCGGTATGGATTTCATAGTCGGATTGCCTCGCACTCGAGCTGGCTACGATTCCATTTGGGTAGTAGTGGACCGTTTGACCAAGTCAGCCCACTTCATACCTGTCAAGACCAATTATAGCAGTGCAGTATTGGCAGAGCTGTACATGTCTCGGATCGTTTGTCTTCATGGTGTGCCAAAGAAGATAGTGTCAGACAGAGGAACGCAGTTCACCTCTCATTTCTGGCAGCAGTTGCATGAAGCCTTGGGTACACATCTGAATTTCAGTTCAGCTTATCATCCGCAGACAGATGGCCAGACCGAAAGGACCAACCAAGTTCTTGAAGACATGTTGAGAGCCTGTGCGTTGCAAGATCAGTCCGGATGGGATAAGAGATTGCCTTATGCACAGTTTTCCTATAACAACAGTTACCAGGCCAGTTTGAAGATGTCACCATTTCAGGCGCTCTATGGAAGGAGTTGCAGAACTCCGTTGCAATGGGATCAGCCTGGAGAGAAGCAAGTGTTTGGGGCCGACATTTTGCTTGAAGCCGAAGAGAACATCGAGATGGTTCGAGAGAATCTGAAGATAGCACAATCGAGGCAGCGAAGCTATGCAGACATAAGAATAAGGGAGCTGAGTTTTGAAGTCGGAGACTTTGTCTATCTGAAAGTGTCACCGATCAGAGGAGTCAGAAGATTCGGAGTGAAAGGCAAGCTAGCACCCCGCTACATTGGTCCGTATCAGATTCTTGCAAGACGTGGAGAAGTGGCCTATCAGCTCAGTTTGCCCGAGAATTTGTCTGCTGTGCATGATGTCTTTCATGTGTCTCAGTTGAAGAAGTGCTTGCGTGTGCCAGAAGAGCAGTTGCCAGTGGAAGGTCTTGAAGTCCAGGAGGACTTGACCTACGTTGAGAAGCCAGTGCAAATCCTTGAGGTTGCAGACAGAGTCACCCGAAGGAAGACCATCAGAATGTGCAAAGTCAGGTGGGATCACCACTCAGAGGAAGAAGCAACCTGGGAGCGTGAAGATGATCTGATGGCTAAATACCCTGAGCTCTTTGCTAGCCAACCCTGAATCTCGAGGGCGAGATTCTTTTAAGGGGGATAGGTTTGTAACGCCCTGAATTTGGGGGTAGAATTTTTTTCTTCTTGTCTCTCACCAAATTCAGGCGTTACCCCTTTTCTTTTCTCGTTCCCTCGCTAAACCTTGATATTTTTCCAAAGTTATAGCGGGGTTTGGCTTGGATTTCCCGTGTAAAGAAAAAACCTAAATTACTTTATTTTGTGTGAAGCATCATGCCGAACCATGCATATTTTTTGGGTGTTTAAAATGTGAAAGCATTCATCCCGAGAAAATTAGATTTTAGAAAAAGAAAACCTTTTTCTTTTTCTCTCCCTCCCTCTCTTTCCCATTTCGGCCCAGACCCCCCCTTCGGCCGGCCCAGCCGCCCCCTCCCCCCTCCCCTCCCGCGTGGGCCCCGGCCGGCCCAGCCGCGCGCGCCCCCCCTTCCCCCACTTTGGGCCCAACCGGCCCAGCCGCCCCCCCCACCCTTTTCTTTTTTTTTCCCAAAAATCCCCCCCGCGGGCCCCGCCCGTCATTCTCTCGCTCTCTCTCTCCCCAAAACCCTAACCGCGCCGCCCTTGCCCTAGCGCCGCCGCCGCCGTCGCCTCTCCCCTCCCCGGCGCCGCCGCCGCGCCGCCCCCCTCCGGTGAGGCCCCCCTCCTCCCCTCTCCTTCCCCCCTTCTCCCTCCTCCTCCCTCGCCCGCCCGGCCACCCGGTTCGGCCGCCCCCGCGCCGTCCTCGGCCGGCGCCGCCGCGCCCGCCCCGCCTCGGCGAGCCGCCCCCGCCCCCGCCCCGTCCGGCCCCGGCGAGCCCGCGTCCGACCTCCCCCGGCTCGGCCCCGCCCGCGCCGCCTCTCCCCCGGTTGCCCGCGGCCTCCCGCGCCCGGCCGCCCTCGCCCTCGTCCGCCCCGGCCCCGGCGAGCCGCCCGGCCCGTCCCCGACCCCGGCCCGTCCCCGCCCCCGGCCGCTCGGCTCGGCCGCTCCGGCGAGCCCGCCCTCGCCTCGCCCCGGCGCGCCCCGCCTCACCGCCCCGGCCGCCCCCGGCGAGCCGCCCGGCCCGTCCCCGCCCCCGGCTTGGCCGCCCTCGGCTGCCTCGCCCCCGGCGAGCCCCTCGCCCGCGTCGGCCCCGCCTCGCCGCCCTCCGGCGAGCCGCCCTCGCCCGGCCCCGCTCGGCCCCGCCCTCGCGCCCGCTCCGGCGAGCCGCCCGCGCGCGCCCGCCTCCCGGCGAGCTCGGCGCCCCCCCCGGTTCAACAGCCCCGTGCCCCGGCTCGGCCGCCTGTCCCCGCGCTCGGCCTCGTCCGGCCGCGTCCTCGCTCGCGCTCGCTTGCCCCGGCGTGCTTGCCCGCCCGCCCCGCCGTGCCTTGCTCGCGTCGTGTCGGCCCCGGCGTAGCCTTGAGTTCGGCCCATCGTGCCTAAGGCGCGTGGCTTTGAGCTCGGCTAGCGCACGGCCCCGACGTGCGTACGGTTAGTCCGTGGCGTGTGCGTGCGGCCTCGCGTGCGTGCCCGCGTAGTGCGCGTGCCTCATCTACCCCCCTAACCCCTCGTCTACCCCCCGTCTCCTATATGCCCTAATCACGTCGTTTATATTAATAAGGTAGGAGTCTTAATTTGGAAATTGGTTACGATAGTTAATTTGTATATTCAATCGTCTATCTTATTCTATGTTAATCTACTAAAAGTGATCGCGTTTACAGTAGTGCATGTAGCTAATTCTTTTGTTAGAACTGATTAAAACTAGAGCACGTGACGTCTAGTCTTTCATTTACCCGTAGTGTCCCTCGAGCATAAGCCTCAACCCTTGCGAGACTTTCCCTCGTTTCTTTCTAACCAAGGTAAATTCATTATCGTATGTGGTATTCTGTGCATATTTGCTTTACTTGTTCTCTTGTATGGTGTACTGTTGGTTTCCTAATTTCAATGGATGGATGTATGTATGTTTGCACCCGCTTAGAGAACGATCCGGTTGAAGAGCCCGAGGAACTCGCAGGAGAAGCCCTGAGCAGCAGTCGGTTGGTGGAGGCAAGTGTCCCTTGACCTATCCATGTCCTACTCATTATTTAATTCACCTCCCGCTTTACACATTTATGCCTAAGGATTGACTAGTTTTGTTATCCATGTCCTTGTTTACCTATTTGGGTTGGATTATTACTGTTTAGCTTTATGCTATTGCTCAACTATAATCAATGAACATGATGAGATTATCTATGATACGCTGTTTTCCCTTCTCTTATGATGATGTTATGCTTGTGGTCATCAAGGGGGCTCGAGCGGTTTCTCAAGTGCCTCTCCATAAGGACCTGTTCTATGGATGACCGCCCGGGAAAACAGTGCAACCATGAGGGTGGAATGGGGTGCCCTTAGCTGAATAATTAGAGGATCCGGGGTGTAGTTCACTTAGCCGTCGTGCCGTCAATGGGGCTCGGTGTATGCGGCTCGCTCTGCCAAGGTTGATTTGTCCCTTGGGGAGGAGTGCGGTACATTTAGGAAACCTAACGGGTGGCTACAGCCCCGGGGAATCTTTGTAAAGGCTACGTAGTGATGCCCTGCTGGGTCACCTTGGTAGTGATCAATGGAGAGTCATGATCTCCGGGCAGAATGGGAATCACGGCTTGTGGGTAAAGTGCACAACCTCTGCAGAGTGTTTGAAAACTGATATATCAGCCGTGCTCGCGGTTATGAGCGGCCAAGGGAGCTCCAGTGATTAGTGGTACTTGATCAGAGATACTTTGGTACAGGTGGTTATGAGATCGATGGTTCTGGTTATGACTATGGTGCTGGTAAGTGGTATTCTTTCCGTTTGGAAAGGGTACATCGGGCTAATAACTTGGGTTAATGCTAAAACTTGGCTTTCTATTAGTAAATAATAATCTGACCAACTAAAAGCAACTGCTTGACTCATCCCCACATAAAGCTAGTCCACTACAGCCAAACAGGATACTTGCTGAGTATGTTGATGTGTACTCACCCTTGCTCTACACACCAAACCCCCCATCCCCAGGTTGTCAGCATTGCAACCACTGCTCAGGCGAAGATGAAGCTGTGGAAGGAGACTTCCAGGAGTTCCAAGACTACGACGAGTTCTAGGAGTGGGTTAGCGGCAACCCCCAGTCGGCTGCCTGTGAAGGCCGCAGTTATCTACGTTTCTTTTCCGCACTTTGATTTATTGTAAGAACTATATGGACGTCTCAGACGTATGATGTAACCGACTATTTCCCTTATTAATACTATTTTGAGCACTGTGTGATGATGTCCATATTATGTAACTGCTGTGTACGTGAATAACTGATCCTGGCACGTACATGGTTCGCATTCGGTTTGCCTTCTAAAACCGGGTGTGACAAAGCCACCCAGAGGCGAGTTGTTGAATTGGAGCTGGAGATGAAGAGCGTGCACACTTACCATGAGAGGGTGGAGGCTGTCACGTAGGCCGGCGTGGACAGGGCACATACACTTTTTGTGGATGCATATCATGATCTGGGCACGGAGACAGCCCCCTTCGATAAGTCAGTGGAGAGGCATTGACCCGCTTCCTCAGCTGGCTGCAAGAGGCATTGGAGTCCCTCCCGTCTATCACGACGGGCCTCATGTCCTACGCCTCCCTCGTCACCTACGAAGGGGCAACGAGTGCCTTGTCCCATGAAGGCTACAAGCACTTCGAAGCCTTCGACCAGACTAATGAAGACTTCGACCAGGAAGTGTTCCAGGTTGAAGACACCGTGCTGAAGTGTTTGGCCCAGGCGCTGTACGATCGGATGTGGGGTCCCCACGGTCATGGAGTCGTCCGGGAGAGGGTTGGCCGGGCGCTGGCGCAAGTGAATGATTGTTCTCTTATTGTGGGAGAATGTGTTTTGTTTGATTTCTGATGCTTTGTTATGCTCTTTACATAGGCGCTGAGGGATGAGGAGATCGAGGACATTGCAGTCTTGGAAAACTCTATGGCTACTCAATATGCCAGTGTGGATGCGGGCACGTAGGAGCAGTCTTGGTGCAGCGGGGACCTCCCAGCCTTCTGCCACTGAGTAGGTGTAAAATAGGAGTAGGCCTGGTGTGATAATACTTTATGTTTGTTGATATTTAAAGTCGGCTGTTGCACATATTCTGGTGACTGGGCTTGCGCAAGTAAATTTTGGCTTCTTGGATAAGGGAAAAGAAATTGTTGGGTCTGCTGAATGTGTTACACCGTTGTCTTGTCAGATTCCAACGGGGTTTAGCGACGAGGGCTCTGAATTTGGCTCATGGTCGTTGGGTAGCGAAGGATGGTTGAGTCCCTTTGCGAAGATGGACGAAGAGTCCTCGGAAGAGGATTTGGAGTTCTTTGTTGCGTTAGATGTGTCTGCGGCGGAATCTATAATGGAGGAATCTTCGTCTAGGGCCCCGACACCTATGGCGAAGGGCAAAAAGAAAAAAGTAGGTGTACCAAAACGAAGGCTGGGGAGTGCTGGTGCGCCACCAAGAGGAGACAAAAGCTTTCGAAGGCGTCGTCATATGGGACTAGGAGGAACTAGTCCGTGGATCTCACTCCACGAAGTGCTTCGTATGTCGGCCCTGCACCCTTAGGAAAGGGAGAGGGCAGGGTCAGAAGAGGGGCCTCGCCGAATTATTCTTGCTTCAACAACTGAGCGAGGTTTTGAAGAACGAGACCTTAGGGCGCTTTTTGAAGGCAAAGAGCTTATGCTTATGTTGTTTAATTTTTGGGAGGCTGGTCTAATTCCAAAGGCAGAGCCTTTGTAATATTTAGAAGATTTGTATTGTCGTGGCTCGGCGAATTTTAGTGAAACACTGCCCTTGCCCCTTCGCCAAGGGACGACTATGCGGGTCTTTAGTTTTTTAATGTATTTAGGCTTTTTTCTTTTTCTATGCCTGCTGGTTTGTCTTGTGTGTTTTTTTGTGCACATTCAGCTGCACCCTTAGGCAACTTTTTGCTCGGATGAGTGATGCATCTATGGATGACTTCGCACCCTTAGGTGACTTGGTGCACTTCTAATGCGTATCCGGCTGCACCCTTAAGCGACTTTTTGCTTGGATAGCTGGTGCGTCTATTGGACAACTTTGCACCCTCAGGTGACTTCCCACACTTCTTGTGTGTATATGGCTACACCCTTAGGCGACTTTTTGTTGAGATAGCTGATGTGTCTATTGGATGACTTCGCACCCTTAGGTGACTTCGTGCACTTTTTTATGTGTATCCGGCTGCACCCTTAGGCGACATTTTTCTCAGATAGCTGATGCATCTATTGGACGACTTCACACCCTTAGGTGACTTCGCGTACTTTTTGTGCGTATTCGGCTGCACCCTTAGGCGACCTTTTGCTCGAATAGTTGTTTTCTTATCGCTCGCGAGGCTGACTTGGTTGCTTGCCGTCGCGGTGACTGTTTTTTGTCGAATAGGGGAGGCCAGCTTGGTGGTTGCTTTTTGACATGCTCGGGTTGTGCTCTCTCTTATCTTTTTTTGTGGGGGGATTTTCCTACTTGTTTTATTACATGGCGCCGCCTCATTAAAAACCTCGCCCCTAGCGAGCAAAAGAGTGCAGACGTGAGAAGCAATGTATCGACGGTTTTTACAAAGGCACAAAGGCCCTGACAATGTGCTGTGATATAGGAAGTACTTTCTCTTATTATCTATGTTCAAAGAGTGTTCGAGGTCTTTGCCTGTCTGATCTGCGAGCCTATATGAATTTGGGGATGTCTTCTTCTTAACACTGAAGGGTCCTTCCCATTTTGGTTCGAGTTTGCCTCGTGACTCTGTTCTTGGAGTTATCATCAGGACGAGGCCCCCTTCTTCAAATTTTTTTGGAGTGACAACTTTGTCTCTCCAGCTCTTCATTGTTGCTTGATATTTATTCAGTGCATTGGGAGTGTTGGCCCAGTCTCCATTGAGGAAATCTTTTGCAGTTGACTCATCGACGTCTGGGATGGTGCCAGGGTCTGATCTTGGCGAACTGTGCTTCAGCTCTTGCAGAGTCAAGGCTTCGGCTCTTTACATTTTTATGAACAGGGTGAAGCCTGTTGCCCTGTATTCATTTGTGTTAAGTCCCCAAAGCACTTATGGTAATTGGTCTACCCACTTACCCTTCTTGTCCTCAAGGAGTCTTTTCTTCATTGTAGTGAAAATCTTTCTGTTTGCGCATTCCACGACTCCGATGGACTGAGGGTGATACACTGATGTGAAGACGACCTTTGTTCCTAGGGAGGCGCAGAAGTCCCAAAAATCTTGATTGTCAAACTATTTTCCATCGTCTATTGTTAGCTCAGAGGGTACCCCGAAACGATAAACAATGTTTGCTAGAAGAATTTTTGAGTAGTTTTTGCTGTTATGATGGAGACTTCCCTCACTTCGATCCATTTGGTCAAGTATTCTATAGCGACAAAGACAAACTTGAGGTTACCCGGAGCGGTGGGAAGTGGCCCTACTATGTCGAGGCCCCAGCGCTACAGAGGCCATGTGTGGGAGATTAGCTTTGTGAGCTGCGAAGGCGTCCTGCTTCAAGGAGCAAATTTCTAGCAAGCTTCATAGGATCGTACAATGCGATTCGCCACGCATACAATATTCGGCCAGAAGAATCCTTGCAGCATGAATTTGGCAGCGAGGGCCCTAGGGCCTGAGTGGCAACCGCATGTTCCTCTGTGCACTTCGCGGAGGAGGTCTACCCCTTCGATAGTCGTGATGCATTTGAGCAAGGGTTGACAGATTCGTTTCTTGTAGAGTTGCTTTTCTATTAGGATGAAACAATGACTTCAGTACTTGAGCCTTTTAGCCTCGGTTTGGTCCATAGGGCAGTAGTGCCCATGGAGGTAGAGGGCGATGGGGGCCCTCCTGTAAAGCCCAAAATCTGTGTAAAAAAACTAGATAAATAAGTAAATAGTAAAACATTGAATTTTCCCGCGGGCGCCTGACCTGTTCGTCGCGAGATGATCGGGTTCCGCTTCCGCCCAGGGTATAAAACCTAAGCTCCATGGTCGCCTTGCCCATACCATGGCTGGTTGCCGGGCGCCCCTTTTCCCCTCGGCACTCGACGCTCCTCCCCGTTGACCGCACACCCTAGGCGTGGTAACGGATCCCATCCATGGCGCCCTCGGATGCTGGGCTTTATCGCGGCTGGGTATCTGTGGGAAGAAGACGGTGCCTTGGACGCCAGGAAAGAGAGAGCATCAAACTGCTTGTGTTGCCGCCATGCCACGAGGTCGGCCTTCGTCGCTTCAACCCGGGGACCAATCGCCACCGCGGCGGGGTGGCTACTTTGTCAGGCTCCATCTTTTGCCGCCATGGGCCGCCGTGGGGAAAACCCAATGTGCGCCATCGTTCGAGGTCCGATCCGTGCGGGGGTGCTTCAAGGTGATGTAAGGAAGAAGAGCGATAGAAACTACTGGTGCTGGGTCATGTGATCGACGCGAATTTGCCGTCGTCGTATCAGCTCCGCCGCGGATCCGCCTTGATGCGTGGTCTGCTTCGTCGGTATACTAAGCATCGGTAAGGTGTGTCTTACCATGATCTCCTCACCGCCTAGCGCCGTTCGGGGTATTGGTTGGGGGCAGAATCACGGAGTCGTCTCACGCCG
Organism: Zea mays; assembly: GCF_902167145.1. Classification (NCBI taxonomy): domain Eukaryota; kingdom Viridiplantae; phylum Streptophyta; class Magnoliopsida; order Poales; family Poaceae; genus Zea; species Zea mays. The sequence goes on along the minus strand of NC_050104.1, from coordinate 87,670,895 downwards.
GCGAAGTTGCCGCCGTGAGGGCTTGGCGGCGCCGCTTGGGCAGTGTCAAGGGAAGTGGATGAGAGCTGGAGCGTTGATCGGGGAACGAGCGGCTTAGATCTGGTGGCTAACTAACAGATCGGCCAGGGTGCTTCTCTTCCGTAGATCATAGATCAAAGGGGTGAGAACAGTTCAGACTTCATAAAATCCGGGCAGTCGGATATTGATCCAGTGGTCACCATCCATTACCGGTTCGAGTTATGGAGGATCTAATCCCAACCGTTGGAATCAATCTGACGGTCGAGATTAGAGCGTACCCCCTTCAGCTGTGTGATTTTGCATAAGAGTCCCTGGATTTATAGGATATCAACCCGCGCTCCACTACTGTGTAAAAGTAATTTAACTTAGGTCCTGCAATTCGCAAAATAGACCCTGTGCTATTGGAAAATCCTAGCCGCAGCCCAGAAAATGAATAAATGGAATAAAATAATTCAGAAAATATTTTCTAGTATAGAAATAAACCTAGAATCTTAACTCCTTTCTGATCCATTCTGGTTGCATTAGTCTCACAATAATATTTATTATCATCTGGTAACTTTGTTTTTATCATGAAATATAGGTTAAAACGTTACACTTAGTCTATTCTATATTTAACCACGTGGATCTTCGAAAAACCATAACTTCATATCTATAACTCCGAATTTAGCGATTCTTGTACACGCGATCTCGTAGCGACACATAGATTATTATTATTCAGTTTGTTATTATGTTTGGTGTGATGTTAATTTTGCCTATGCACTGCTTGATTGTATTGCTACGACTAGCGTGAGGTCACGAGTCATCTGGAGATCATCCTGGTACCTGGAATCTCAAGTCCCAGGCAAGTTGTGCCCTTGATCACTTCTTTTTACCCAGTCATGTTCTGATTAATCGTAATGATCTGCATAGGTTAATTTTGATGGGACCCAATAGGTTACCCCAGTTTGACTATCTTTATACCTTGATTACCACCACACTTTTTGGGTAGTACCTGCTATTGCTTTATGTGGTTATGGGTATGGAGATACATTTTATTCATGATTACACTTTTATTATCAGTTGTTATTTACTGTTCATTATAAGATCATCATGTTAATTGGAACATGGAGAACCACCCGGGAAAACAGTGCTACCACAAGGGTTTATGGACGCCCTTGGCTGATTAATTAGAAAAGCTAGTGGATGACTACCTTACCCGAAAGGGGCAAGGGCAGTAGGGGAGTGGTCAGTGTAGGGAGGCCCTTGGGATGATTTTGCTGCGATGGCGGTCATGCGAGAGATTCCTGCAATGGAGCTTCCTATAAACTATAGCGGGTTTTCTGAAGCTAGTGGAACTTTGTAAAGGCCTCGTAGTGTTACCCTGCCTCGCCTCCTCGGTAGAGGTGTATGGGATTGACCGTCTCTTGGCAGATGGGTAACATGACTTGTGGGTAAAGATGCGCAACCTCTGCAGAGTGTAAAACTGGTATACTAGCCGTGCTCACGGTCATGAGCAGCTCAGACACTCACATGATTAAATTATGGAATTTAAACTCAATTTGTCATATGCATTGCATCGCAGGTGAGGTTGTTACTTTTGTTCTGCTACTTAATTGGGTTAGTATTTACTTATACTTAGTAATTGCTAATAAAATTTTGACCAACTTTAAAAGCAATGCTCAGCTCTAACCATCCTCTTTGGTAAGCCTTACACTTCATGTGAACTCCCACCTTTGGCGAGTTCATGCACATTATTCCCCACAACTTGTTGAGCGATGAACGTATGTGAGCTCACTCTTGCTGTCTCACACCCCCCACAGGTCAAGAACAGGTACCGCAGGATGAGGCGCATGGAGGATGCTGCGATGTGTTCGTGAGAGGTCTAGGTCGTCGTCTCCGAGTCAACTTTGGGTTGCTGGACCGTTGTCTCCGTATAATGTAATTATTTATTTATTTTGTATAGAACTCCTGTTATGTAGTAAAGATGTGACATTCGATCCTGTGCCATGATTCATCATATGTGTGAGACTTGGTCCCAGCACACCTGGTGATTATGTTCGCGCCCGGGTCTTGGTGCCCCTAAAATCCAGGTGTGACAGAAGTGGTATCAGAGGAATGTTGACTGTAGGACGAAACCTAGATAGAACTGGACAACCATTATCTACTTACCTCTGCTACTCTGATTCTTTTCTAAACTTATCTTAATCTTTTCTCATCTAATTTCGCTTTACTCTGATTATTCTTACCTTTTTTTCTTTCTAAATAAAAATGTGGATTTCACACTTCGAAATCCTGTACCTAAAGTGACTTTTAGGAATAGGAGACCTACTCTTAGGAACAAAAACAAAACTATTTTTTTATATCTATGAACTTGAATGTTTGTTCTTATGATACTTGTCTGATTTGGATCTTTGATTGAGTGTGATGAGTTGTGGAGTAATGTCCACAATTGCATCTACATATACACCTAGATATAAGGGAACATATTTATAAAATAGACAACATAGAATATTCCTTATTAAAAATGGATCTATTAAACTAGCTATATTTATAAGATAAACTAAATCAGCTAAGAATATCCCCCACTAGAATATATTTTAATAGATCCATCTTATTTTAAAAGATTCTTCTTATCTTAATAAATTCATCTTATCTTGAAGAGATTCTATCTTATCATAACATATCTAACTAATCTCAAAAGATTCTAACATATCTTAATAATACATATTCTACCCTATTAGACCTATCTAACCTAAACCAGTCTAATCTAGTCATATCCAATCTAATCTAGATCTTATCTTACTTAATGTGATCTGATCTAGTGTGGTCTAACGTAATCTAACCGAATGTGGTCCACTTAAACAGATTAATGACACTAGTAGAAGAAATTAGACCCTACTAGCCATATATTAACTTAACTTAGCATATTGGATCAACTCAACCATGAGCTAATCCAACCCATAGAGTCATGAAGAATTGTATAATCCATCTATCCCCACCTAACATGAAACAAGTTTTTTTACCTACATCATGTAGTCTATCTCACCCACATCTATCTTAACCATATTCCCCAACCCTAATGATATACACTAACCTCGAATCAATGAGACCAAGATCGGAAAAGAAAAGATCAACATCGACAAGGAAGGATATAACCGTCAAAGCGAATTTCGAGATGAATCGAGACTTATACATTTTAGATAAAGACTTTTCCTGGCCATAATCTTTCTTACCTGAACCTGTTCAGCTTATAACCTACATATTATGTAGTTGGATACCTATGCTCTGCCAATCACCCACTATTGACTATAAAAAATGAAACTCTGGATTTTTGAACCAATTATTGACAAAAAAATGAATTACAAACCAAACTTTCTGTATCCCTTTTCTTACAAATCTCGAGGACGAGATTTCTGTTAAGGGGGTAGGATTTGTAAAGCCCAAAATCTGTGTAAAAAAACTAGATAAATAAATAAGTAGTAAAACATTGAATTTTCAAATGTACCTTTAATCAGACCATACATTTAAAAGAGTATTATCTTAAATTGAATCTTATTGAAAGGTATGCATTAAGTTCCTTCAAACTAAATGGTTGATGGATATTCATTTTTGAAGAAACTCACAATTTTATCACACACTCAAAATACTATTTCCTATAAAGAATAATATATAGATCATACTTGAAGCATGGCCTAATAAATTAATAAAGTAATTAATAAATACATTTAAAACATTAGCATCTCATGCTGAGATTTATTTTTGTATTTTTAATTCTGTTTGAAATTTGAATTTGATTTGAATGATTGAAATTTGAAATAGAAAAGAAATAGGAAAAACAGAAAATAGAAAACTGAAAAAAAAGAAAACATACCTGTTGGGCACCTGGGCCAAAATCCCTAGAACTCGGCCCAGTCCACTCCAAGCGCGCGCGCCAGCCCACCTCCTGTGCGCAGCTTCCTTACTGTTGGCCGGATGGCTCACCGACTTGTGGGGCCGACTTGTCAGAAATTCCTTCCCCAAATCGCTCGCAATAGCCGTGATCTCTACGTGAATATCGCGGGCGCCTGACCTGTTCGTCGCGAGATCATCGGGTTCCGCTTCCGCCCAGGGTATAAAACCTAAGCTCCACGGTCGCCTTGCCCATACCATGGCTGGTTGCCGGGCGCCCCTTTTCCCCTCGGCACTCGACGCTCCTCCCCGTTGACCGCACACCCTGGGCGTGGTCACGGATCCCATCCATGGCGCCCTCGGATGTTGGGCTTTGTCGCGGCTGGGTATCTGTGGGAAGAAGACGGTGTCGTGGACTCCAGGAAAGAGAGAGCATCAAACTGCATGTGTTGCCGCCATGCCACGAGGTCGGCCTTCGTCACTTCAACCCGGGGACCAATCGCCACCGTGACGGGGTGGCTACTTTGTCAGGCTCCATCTTTTGCCGCCATGGGCCGCCGTGGGGAAAACCCAATGTGCGCCACCGTTCGAGGTCCGATCCGTGCGAGGGTGCTTCAAGGTGATGTAAGGAAGAAGAGCGATAGAAACTACTGGTGCTGGGTCATGTGATCGACGTGAATTTGCCGCCGTCGTATCAGCTCCGCCGCGGATCCGCCTTGATGCGTGGTCTGCTTCGTCGGTATACTAAGCATCGGTAAGGTGTGTCTTACCATGATCTCCTCACCGCCTAGCGCCGTTCGGGGTATTGGTTGGGGGCAGAATCACGGAGTCGTCTCACGCCGGCGAAGTTGCCGCCGTGAGGGCTTGGCGGCACCGCCTGGGCAGTGTCAAGGGAAGTGGATGAGAGCTGGAGCGTTGATCGGGGAACGAGCGGCTTAGATCTGGTGGCTAACTAACAGATCGGCTACGGTGCTTCTCTGCCGTAGATCATAGATCGGAGGGGTGAGAACAGTTCAGACTTCATAAAATCCGGGCAGTCGGATATTGATCCAGTGGTCACCATCCATTACCGGTTCGGGTTATGGAGGATCTAATCCCGACCGTTGGAATCAATCTGACGGTCGGGATTAGAGCGTACCCCCTTCGGCTGTGTGATTTTGCATAAGAGTCCCTGGATTTATAGGATATCAACTCGCGCTCCACTACTGTGTAAAAGTAATTTAACTTAGGTCCTGCAATTCGCAAAACAGACCCTGTGCTATTGGAAAATCCTAGCCGCAGCCCAGAAAGTGAATAAATGGAATAAAATAATTCAGAAAATATTTTCTAGTATAGAAATAAACCTAGAATCTTATTTACTTCATATTTAGTTCATCTTAGCTCCGAATTAATTTATTCCAGTTGCTATAAATTCATAATAATATTGTTTATCATCTGGTAACCTTATTTTATTATGAAACATGGGTATAATTTATGCACTTAATTTCTTTTGTGTCCAACACTTAAATCTTTATAAAATCATAACTTTATAACCGTAACTCCTTTCTGATCCATTCTGGTTGCATTAGTCTCACAATAATATTTATTATCATCTGGTAACTTTGTTTTTATCATGAAATATAGGTTAAAACGTTACACTTAGTCTATTCTATATTTAACCATAACTTCATATCTAAAACGTGGATCTTCGGAAAACCATAACTTCATATCTATAACTCCGAATTTAGCGATTCTTGTACACGCGATCTCGTAGCGACACATAGATTATTATTATTCAGTTTGTTATTATGTTTGGTGTGATGTTAATTTTCCCTATGCACTGCTTGATTGTATTGCTACGACTAGCGTGAGGTCACGAGTCATCTGGAGATCATCCTGGTACCTGGAATCTTAAGTCCCTAGCAAGTTGTGCCCTTGATCACTTGTTTTTACCCAGTCATGTTCTGATTAATCGTAATGATCTGCATAGGTTAATTTTGATGGGACCCAATAGGTTACCCCAGTTTGACTATCTTTATACCTTGATTACCACCACACTTTTTGGGTAGTACCTGCTATTGCTTTATGTGGTTATGGGTATGGAGATACATTTTATTCATGATTACACTTTTATTATCAGTTGTTATTTACTGTTCATGATAAGATCATTATGTTAATGGGAACATGGAGAACCACCCGGGAAAACAGTGCTACCACAAGGGTGACGCCCTTGGCTGATTAATTAGGAAAGCTAGTGGATGACTACCTTACCCGAAAGGGGCAAGGGCAGTAGGGGAGTGGTCAGTGTAGGGAGGCCCTTGGGATGATTTTGCTGCGATGGCGGTCATGCGAGGGATTCCTACACTGGAGCTTCCTATAAACTGTTGTAGTGGGTTTTCTGAAGCTAGTGGAACTTTGTAAAGGCCTCGTAGTGTTACCCTGCCTCGCCTCCTCGGTAGAGGTGTATGGGATTGGCCGTCTCTTGGCAGATGGGTAACATGACTTGTGGGTAAAGATGCGCAACCTCTCCAGAGTGTAAAACTGGTATACTAGCCGTGCTCACGGTCATGAGCAGCTCGGACACTCACATGATTAAATTATGGAACTTAAACTCAATTTGTCATATGCATTGCATCGCAGGTGAGGTTGTTACTTTTGTTCTGCTACTTAATTGGGTTGGTATTTACTTATACTTAGTAATTGCTAATAAAATTTTGACCAACTTTAAAAGCAATGCTAAGCTCTAACCATCCTCTTTGGTAAGCCTTACACTTCACGTGAACTCCCACCTTTGGCGAGTTCATGCACATTATTCCCCACAACTTGTTGAGCGATGAACGTATGTGAGCTCACTCTTGCTGTCTCACACCCCCCACGGGTCAAGAACAGGTACCGCAGGATGAGGCGCATGGAGGATGCTGCGATGTGTTCGTGAGAGGTCTAGGTCGTCGTCTCCCAGTCAACTTTGGGTTGCTGGACCGTTGTCTCTGTATAATGTAATTATTTATTTATTTTGTATAGAACTCCTGTTATGTAGTAAAGATGTGACATTCAATCCTGTGCCATGATTCATCATATGTGTGAGACTTGGTCCCAGCACACCTGGTGATTATGTTCGCGCCCGGGTCTTGGTGCCCCTAAAATCCGGGTGTGACACCTCCAGTCTTCGATCATGATGAGACTTATAATCTTGTGCCCATCGGGGTCCCTTTGAGAGCACTTAGAGGGGAGTGAATAGGTGATCCTACAAAAATCGACTCTAGACAAGACAAACTTGGTTTATAATAAATGTGAAAGTCGCCTAGAGGGGGGGTGAATAGGCAAATCCGAAATTACAAACTTAAGCACACACTACAAGCCGGGGTTAGCGTTATAATTAAAGTCGAGTCCAAAAGAGAGGGCGAAAAACAAATCACAAGCAAATAAGGTGGATGACACGGTGATTTGTTTTACCGAGGTTTGGTTCTTGCAAACCTACTCCCCATTGAGGTGGTCACAAAGACCGGGTCTCTTTCAACACTTTCCCTCTCTCAAACGGTCACTTAGACCGAGTGAGCTTCTCTTCTCAATCAATCGGGACACTAAGTCCCCACAAGGACCACCACACAATTGGTGTCTCTTGCCTTGATTACAATTGAGTTGGAAACAAGAAAGAAGGAAGAAGAAAAGCAATCCAAGCGCAAGAGCTCAAATGAACACAAATGTCTCTCTCTCTAGTCACTAATTTGTTTGGAGTGATTCCGGACTTGGGAGAGGATTTGATCTCTTTGTTTGTGTCTTGTATTGAATGCTATAGCTCTTGTATGAGGTTTGAAGGCTGAAAACTTGGATGCTATGAATGGTGGGTGGTTGGGGGTATTGATAGCCCCAACCACCAAAATAGCCGTTGGTGAAGGCTGCTGTCGTATGGCGCACCGGACAGTCCGGTGCGCCACCGGACACTGTCCGGTGCGCCAGCCACGTCACCCGACCGTTAGGGTTCGACCGTTGGAGCATCTGACATCTGGGCCACCGGATAGTCACTATTCACTGTCCGGTGCGCCTTCTGGCGCTGCTCTGACTTCTGCGCGCGCAGGTGCACACTGTTTACTTTTACTGTACTGTTACAGACGACCGTTGGCGCTGTGTAGCCGTTACTTCGCTGGCGCACCGGACAATCTAGTGCTACACCGGACAGTCCGGTGAATTATAGCAGAGCGGCTCCCAGAATTCCCGAGGGTGGCAAGTTTAGAGTTGGGTTCCCTGGTGCACCGGACACTGTCCGGTGGTGCACCGGACAGTCCGGTGCGCCAGACCAGGGCTGCCTTCGGTTGCTTTGCTCCATTCTTTTCGAACCCTTTCTTTGAACTTTGTATTGGTTTATTTTGAACCTTTGGCACCTGTAGAACTTATAATCTAGAGCAAACTAGTTAGTCCAATTGTTTGTGTTGGGCAATTCAACCACCAAAATTCATATAGGAAAAGGTGTAAGCCTATTTCCCTTTCAATCTCCCCCTTTTTGGTGATTGATGCCAACACAAACCAAAGCAAATATAAAAGTGCAGAATTGAACTAGTTTGCATAAGGTAAGTGCAAAGGTTGCTTGGAATGAGACCAATATTTATTTCTACTAGATATGCATGGATAGCTTTCTTCTTATTTAAAATTTTGGACCACACTTGCACCACTTGTTTTGTTTTGCAAATGTTTTGCAAATTCTTTTCAAGGTCTTTTGCAAATAGTCAAAGGTATATGAATAAGATTTTGAGAAGCATTTTCAAAATATGAAAATTTTCTCCCCCTGTTTCAAATGCTTTTCCTTTGACTAAACAAACCCCCCCTCAATGAAATTCTCCTCTTAGTGTTCAAGAGGGTTTTAGATATTAATTTTGAAGAGGGTATACCAATTTGAAATTGTATCAAAAATAAGATACCAATTGAAAAAATCTTCTCTTAACACAAATTTGAAATTTTGGAAATTGGTGGTGGTGCGGTCCTTTTGCTTTGGGCTAATACTTTCTCCCCCTTTGGCATGAATCGCCAAAAACGGATACTTGTGAGTGAAATATAAGCCCTTTCACTTTCTCTCCCCCTTTGGCAAATAATATATGAGTGAAGATTATACCAAATTGGAGAGCGGTGTGGAGCGACGGCGAAGGATGAATAATTCGATGGAGTGGAGTGGAAGCCTTTTGTCTTCGCCGAGGACTCCATTTCCCTTTCAATCTATGACTTAGCATAATATTCACTTGAAAACACATTAGTCATAGCACATGAAAGAGATATGATCAAAGGTATATAAATGAGCTATGTGTGCAAAATATCAATCAAAATTCCTAGAATCAAGAATATTTAGCTCATGCCTAAGTTTGGTAAAAGATTTCTCATCTAATGGCTTGGTAAAGATATCAGCTAATTGATCTTTGGTGTTAATGTAAGCAATCTCGATATCTCCCCATTGTTGGTGATCCCTCAAAAAGTGATACCGAATGGCTATGTGCTTAGTGCGGCTGTGCTCAATGGGATTATCCGCCATGCGGATTGCACTCTCATTATCACATAGGAGAGGAACTTTGGTTAATTTGTAACCATAGTCCCTAAGGGTTTGCCTCATCCAAAGCAATTGCGCGCAACAATGGCCTGCGGCAATGTACTCGGCTTCGGCGGTAGAAAGAGCTACGAAATTTTGTTTCTTTGAAGCCCAAGACACCAGAGATCTTCCCAAGAAATGGCAAGTCCCTGATGTGGTCTTTCTATCAATTTTACACCCTGCCCAATCAGCATCAGAATAACCAATTAAATCAAATGTGGATCCCCTGGGTACCAAAGGCCAAACTTAGGAGTATAAACTAAATATCTCAAGATTCGTTTTATGGCCCTAAGGTGAACTTCCTTAGGATCGGCTTGGAATCTTGCACACATGCATACGGAAAGCATAATATCCGGTCGTGAAGCACATAAATAGAGTAAAGAACCTGTCATCGACCGGTATACCTTTTGATCTACAGATTTACCTCCCATGTCGAGGTCGAGATGCCCATTGGTTCCCATGGGTGTCTTGATGGGCTTGGCATCATTCATCTCAAACTTGGTGAGTATGTCTTGAATGTACTTCGTTTGGCTGATGAAGGTGCCCTCTTGGAGTTGCTTGACTTGAAATCCTAGAAAATACTTCAACTCCCCCATCATAGACATCTCAAATTTTTGAATCATGATCCTACTAAATTCTTCACAAGTAGATTTGTTAGTAGACCCAAAAATGATATCATCAACATAAATTTGGCATACAAACAAATCATTTGCAATTGTTTTAGTGAATAGAGTAGAATTGGCTTTGCTGACTTTGAAGTCATTAGAAATAAGAAAATCTCTTAGGCATTCATACCATGCTCTCGGGGCTTGCTTGAGCCCATAAAGCGCCTTAGAGAGTTTATACACATGGTTAGGATACTCACTATCTTCAAAGCCGGGAGGTTTCTCAACATATACCTCCTCCTTGATTGGTCCATTGAGGAAGGCACTTTTCACGTCCATTTGATAAAGCTTAAAGCCATGGTAAGTAGCATAGGCAAGTAATATACGAATTGACTCAAGCCTAGCTACGGGTGCATAGGTTTCACCGAAATCCAAACCTTCGACTTATGAATAACCCTTGGCCACAAGTCGGGCTTTGTTCCTTGTCACCACACCATGTTCATCTTGCTTGTTGCGGAAGACTCACTTGGTTCCTAAAAACATTTTGGTTAGGACATGGAACTAAATGCCATACCTCATTCCTCGTGAAGTTGTTAAGTTCCTCTTGCATTGCCAACACCCAATCCGAATCCGTTAATGCGTCTTCCACCCTATATGGCTCAATAGAAGACACAAAGGAGTAATGTTCACAAAAATGAGCAACACGAGATCGAGTGGTTACCCCCTTATGAATATCGCCGATGATGGTGTTCACGGGGTGATCTCGTTGTATTGCTTGGTGGACTCTTGGGTGTGGCGGTCTTGGATCGTCATCATCTTCCTTGTCTTGATCATTTGCATCTCCCCCTTGATCATTGTCCTCCTCTTGAGGTGGCTCCTCTTAATCTTCATCTTCATCATCTTGAGCTTGATCCTCATCTTGAGTTGGTGGAGATGCTTGCATTGAGGAAGATGGTTGATCTTGTGCTTGTGGAGGCTCTTCGGATTCCTTAGGGCACACATCCCCAATGGACATGTTCCTTAGCGCGACGCATGGAGCCTCTTCATCATCTATCTCATCAAGATCAACTTGCTCTACTTGAGAGCCGTTAGTCTCATCAAACACAATGTCACAATAAACTTCAACTAGTCCAGTGGACTTGTTAAAGACTCTATATTCCCTTGTGTTTGAATCATAACCAAGTAAAAAGCCTTCTACAACCTTAGGAGCAAATTTAGATTTTCTACCTCTTTTAACAAGAATAAAGCATTTGCTACCAAAGACTCTAAAATATGAAACATTGGGCTTTTTACCGGATAGGAGTTCATATGATGTCTTCTTGAAGATTCGGTGAAGATATAACCGGTTGATGGCATAGCAAGCGGTGTTGACCGTCTCGGCCCAAAACCGATCCGAAGTCTTGTACTCATCAAGCATGGTTCTTGCCATGTCCAATAGAGTTCTATTCTTCCTCTCCACTACACCATTTTGTTGTGGGGTGTAGGGAGAAGAGAACTCATGCTTGATGCCCTCCTCCTCAAGGAAGCCTTCTATTTGTGAGTTCTTGAACTCCGTCCTGTCGTCGCTTCTTATTTTCTTGATCCTCAAGCCAAACTCATTTTGAGCCCATCTCAAGAATCTCTTGAAAGTCTCTTGGGTTTGTGATTTATCCTGCAAAAAGAATACCCAAGTGAAGCGAGAATAATTATCCACAATAACTAGACAATACTTACTCCCGCCGATGCTTATGTAAGCGATCGGGCCGAATAGGTCCATGTGGAGTAGCTCAAGCGGCCTGTCAGTCGTCATGATGTTCTTGTGTGGATGATGAACACCAACTTGCTTCCCTGCTTGACATGCGCTACAAACCCTGTCTTTCTCAAAATGAACATTGGTTAGTCCCAAAATGTGCTCTCCCTTTAGAAGCTTATGAAGATTCTTCATCCCAACATGGGCTAGTCGGCGGTGCCAGAGCCAACCCATGTTGGTCTTAGCAATTAAGCAAGTGTCGAGTTCAGCTCTATTAAAATCAACTAAGTATAGCTGACCCTCTAAGACTCCTTTAAATGTTACTGAATCATCACTTCTTCTAAAGACAGTAACACCTATATCCGTAAAAAGACAATTGTAGCCCATTTTGCATAATTGAGAAGCAGAAAGCAAGTTGTAATCTAAAGAGTCTACAAGAAAAACATTGGAAATAGAATGGTCAGGAGATATAGCAATTTTACCTAGTCCTTTGACCAAACCTTGATTTCCATCCCCGAATGATAGCTCTTTGAGGATCATGGTTTTTCTCATAGGAGGAGAACATCCTTTTCTCTCCTGTCATGTGGTTTGTGCACCCGCTATCATGATCCAACTTGAGCCCCCGGATGCATAAACCTACAAAACAATTTTAGGCCTTGTTCTTAGGTACCCAAACGGTCTTAGGTCCTTTCACATTAGAAACAAGCACCTTGGGTACCTAAACACAAGTCTTTGACCCCTTGTGTTTGCCCCCAACATATTTGGCAACTACTTTGCCTGATTTGTTAGTGAGCACATAAGAAACATCAAAAGTCTTAAATGAAATGTTAGGCTCATTTGATGCTATAGGAGTTTTCTTTTTAGGCAATTTAGCATGGGTTGATTGCCTAGAACTAGATGCCTCACTCTTATACATAAAAGCATGATGAGAGCCAGAGTGAGACTTCCTAGAATGAATTCTCCTAATTTTGTGCTCGGGATAACCGGTAGGGTATAAAATATAACCCTCGTTATCCTGAGCCATGGGAGCTTTGCCCTTAACAAAGTTAGACAATCTTTTAGGAGGGGCATTAAGCTTGACATTGTCTCCCTGTTGGAAGCCTATGCCATCCTTAATGCCAGGGCGTCTCCCACTATAGAGCATGCTTCTAGCAAATTTAAATTTTTCATTTTCTAAGTCATGCTCATTAATTTTGGCATTAAGTTGAGCTATGTGATCATTTTGTTGTTTAATTAAAGCTAGGTGATCATGAATAGCATCAACATTAATGTCTCTACATCTAGTGCTAATAGTAACATGCTCAATGGTAGATGTAGAGGGTTTGCAAGTGTTCAATTCAACAATCTTAACATGTAACATAGCATTCTCATCTCTAAGATTGGAAATAGAAACATTGCAAACATTTAAATCTTTAGCCTTAGCAATTAATTTTTCATTGTCAATCTTAAGGGTAGAGAGAGATGCATTCAACTTGTCAATCTTAGCAATCAAATTAGCATTATCATTTCTAAGACTAACAATTGAATCATCACACACATTTGATTTCTCAACCTTAGCAATTAATTTGGCATTTTCATTTCTAAGGCTAGAAATAATGTCATGGCAAGTGCTTAGCTCACTAGTTAATTTTTCACACTTTTCTACCTCTAGAGCATAAGCATTTTTAACCTTAACATGCTTTTTATTTTCCTTAATTAGGAAGTCCTCTTGACTATCCAAGAGTTCATCCTTTTCATGAATGGCTCCAATTAATTCATTTAATTTCTCCTTTTGTTGCATGTTGAGGTTGGCAAAAAGAGCTAGCAAATTATCCTCATTATCACTAGAGTTATCCTCATCACTAGATGAAGCATATTTATTGGAGGCTCTAGATTTTACCTTCTTTTTGCCGTCCTTTGCCATGAGGCACTTGTGGCCGACGTTGGGGAAGAGAATACCTTTGGTGACGGCGATGTTTGCGGCGTCCTCGTCGGAGGAGGAGTCGGTGGTGCTCTCATCTGAGTCCCACTCCCGGCAAACATGGGCATCCGCCTTTCTTTTTGTAGTATCTCTTCTTTTCTCTTCTCTTTCCTTTCTTGTCGTCGTCCCTGTCACTATCACTAAATAATGGACATTTAGCAATGAAATGACCGGGCTTACCACATTTGTAGCACACCTTCTTGGAACGGGCTTGTAATCTGTCCCCTTCCTTTGCTTGAGGATTTGGCGAAAGCTTTTGATGATTAAAGCCATCTGCTCATTGTCGAGCTTGGAGGCGTCGATGGGGAGCCTACTTGATGTAGACTCTTCCTTCTTCTCCTCCGTCGCTTTGAAGGCGACGGGTTGCACCTCGGGTGTGGAGGTGGCACCTCGCTCGATGATTTGTTTGGAGCCTTTGATCATTAGTTCAAAGCTCACAAACTTTCCTATCACTTCCTCGGGAGACATTAGTTTATATCTTGGATCACCACGAATTAATTGAACTTGAGTAGGGTTAAGAAAAACAAGTGATCTAAGAATAACCTTGACCATTTCATGGTCATCCCATTTGGTGCTCCCGAGGTTGCGCACTTGGTTCACCAAGGTTTTGAGCCGGTTGTACATGGCTTGTGGCTCTTCCCCTTGGTTGAGCTTAAATCGACCGAGCTCCCCCTCGATCATTTCCATCTTGGTGATCTTGGTCACCTCGTCTCCTTCGTGCGTGGTCTTTAGTACGTCCCAAATCTCTTTTGCACTTTTCAACCCTTGCACCTTATTATACTCCTCTCGACTTAGAGAGGTGAGGAGTATAGTAGTTGCTTGGGAATTAAAGTGTTGGATTTGGGCGAGTTCGTCCACATCATAATCTTCATCCCCCACGGATGGTACCTGTGCTCCAAATTCAACAATGTCCCATATACTTGTGTGGAGTGAGGTTAGGTGATATTTCATCATTTCACTCCACCTAGAATAATCTTCACCGTCAAAAGCCGGTGGTTTGCCTAATGGGACGAAAAGTAATGGAGTATGTTTTGAAATGCGAGGGTAGAGTAGGGGGGTCTTACTAAACTTCTTGCGCTCATGGTGCTTAGAAGTGACGGAAGGCGCATCGAAGCCGGAGGTAGATGGCGATGAAGAGTCGGTCTCGTAGTAGACCACTTTCTTCATCTTCTTTTTCTTCTCGCCGCTCCGTTGCGACTTGTTGTGTGAAGGAGATCCCTTCACCTTGTTGCCGGACTCTCCCGATGGAGCCTTCCCGTGGCTTGTGGTGGGTTTCTCGCCGGTCACCATCTCCTTCTTGGCGTGATCTCTCGACATCACTTTGAGCGGTTAGGCTCTAATGAAGTATCGGGCTCTGATACCAATTGAAAGTCGCTTAGAGGGGGGAGGTGAATAGGCAAATCCAAAATTTACAAACTTAAGCACACAATACAAGCCGGGGTTAGCGTTAGAATTAAAGTCGAGTCTGAAAGAGAGGGCGAAAAACAAATCACAAGCAAATAAGGTGGATGACACAGTGATTTGTTTTACCAAGGTTCGCTTCTTGCAAACCTACTCCCCGTTGAGGTGGTCACAAAGACCGGGTCTCTTTCAACCCTTTCCCTCTCTCAAACGGTCACTTAGACCGAGTGAGCTTCTCTTCTCAATCAATCGGGACACTAAGTCCCCACAAGGACCACCACACAATTGGTTTCTCTTGCCTTGATTACAATTGAGTTGGAAACAAGAAAGAAGGACGAATAAAAGCAATCCAAGTGCAAGAGCTCAAATGAACACAAATGTCTCTCTCTCTAGTCACTAATTTGTTTGGAGTCATTCCGGACTTGGGAGAGGATTTGATCTCTTTGTTTGTGTCTTGTATTGAATGCTATAGCTCTTGTATGAGGTTTGAAGGCTGAAAACTTGGATGCTATGAATGGTGGGTGGTTGGGGATATTTATAGCCCCAACCACCAAAATAGCCGTTGGTGAAGGCTGCTGTCGTATGGCGCACGGGACAGTCCGGTGCGCCATCGGACACAGTCCGGTGCGCCAGCCACGTCACCCGACCGTTAGGGTTCGACCGTTAGAGCTTCTGACTTCTGGGCCACCGGACAGTCCGGTGGTGCACCGGATAGTCACTATTCACTGTTCGGTGTGCCTTCTGGCGCTGCTCTGACTTCTGCGCGTGCAGGCGCGCACTGTTTACTTTTACTGTACCGTTGCAGACGACCGTTGGCGCTGTGTAGCCGTTACTTCGCTGGCGCACCGGACAGTCCGGTGCTTCACCGGACAGTCCGGTGAATTATAGCGGAGCGGCTCCCAGAATTCCTAAGGGTGGCAAGTTCGGAGTTGGGTTCCCTGGTGCACCGGACACTGGCACACCGGACAGTCCGGTGCGCCAGACCAGGGCTGCCTTCGGTTGCTTTGCTCCATTCTTTTTGAACCCTTTCTTTGAACTTTGTATTGGTTTATTGTGAACCTTTGGCACCTGTAGAACTTATAATCTAGAGCAAACTAGTTAGTCCAATTGTTTGTGTTGGGCAATTCAACCACCAAAATTCATATAAGAAAAGGTGTAAGCCTATTTCCCTTTCAAAATGTTAGTAGGATTAAAATCAAGTTGATATGAATAAAGGTATAGAGACGAGAACTCTTCACTTGATTGTTTCTTTAAGGTAAGTATTAAACTTAGGAACAATAGCACAAGTGAGTATGTGAGGACTCTATGGAAGAAAACAATCACAGTAGAAAGATTCACAAGTGACACTATGATTTTATCCCGTGGTTCGGACAATGCCTACTCCACGTTGTGGTGACCTTCTTCAGTCGAGGGTTGCACTCAACCCTTCTCAAGTGATCCAAAGATCAAACTTGAGTACCACGGTTTTCTTCCTTATCTCAAGTTTTCCCTTTGTGATGAATCTCCACAATTTGGAGTCTCTCACCCTTACACAATAGATCTCAAGTAAAAACAAGAGTAATAGGGGAAATAGAAGCACACACACGAGACAAACTTTCAGCAACTCACGCACACAAAACAATGGTGAAGAGCACAAAAAATAACACACAAGAGTTACAGCTCAAAACAAGTGCCCAAATCTCAATCTACTAAACCAAAGGCGCGAATTCGATATCTCGGCGTTGTTGGATGTTCAATGACTATTTGGTGTTGTGCTCCATGCGCCTAGGGGTCCCTTTTATAGCCCCAACGAAGCTAGGAGCCGTTGGAGCTCCATTTGGAAGGCCCTGTTTGCCTTCTGTCCACGGGTGCACCGAACTGTCCGGTGCACACCGGACAGTGAACAATGCGCGCGCTGGGCGCGGCAGAGAATCCGCTGATTGGTTGAGTTCCTATTCTGGGGGCACCGGACCGTCCGGTGTGGGGCACCGGACTGTCCGGTGCGCCACTCGACCGTTGGCCCGAGGCCGATGTGGCCACTAGCCATTGGCTGCTGGCTCACCAGACTGTCCGGTGCCTCGTGTGGACCATCCGGTGAATTATAGCCTACGCTGGCTGAAAAACCCGAGAGGAGGGAGTCGGCCGGACCGTGCACCGGACTGTCCGGTGGGTGGCATCGGACCGTCCGGTGCTCTGCAGTCCAGCACCTCTTCTCTATTTCTTTCTCTATTTTTTGCTCTCTTTTGGGCTTGACTTTATGAAGTCTCTGGCACTTAGACAAATATGATTAGCACACAAAACAATTTACTAAGTGTCTAGAGCATACCTTTATACTTGATCC
The DNA here is from genome assembly GCF_902167145.1 of Zea mays. Lineage (NCBI taxonomy): Eukaryota > Viridiplantae > Streptophyta > Magnoliopsida > Poales > Poaceae > Zea > Zea mays. Next base: position 87,653,447 of record NC_050104.1, on the reverse strand, counting down.
ATATAGATTTTGCACTATGTCCTTTTCCGAGCTCAATTTGCTTCATATGTATTTGCTCATACACCATATTAGTTTAAACATAATGTGTTGTGCATTTAATCACCAAAAGAATATAGAAATGGCCCAACAGCACATTCCCTTTCAATCTCCCCCTTTTTGGTGATTTATGTCAACACCTCAAAAAGCAACTTATATTGAACTAACATATCCAGAAGTGCTCGAAAGTGCACATTGATGCTAAAATGAAGACCAATAAAGTTATCATAGGATTTGGCATATTTGGATCACTTCTGCCACCATTTGGTTTATTTTCGCAAAACAAATTCATTTTCCTATCTCTATGTCAAAAACACTTGTTTTGGCAAATCAAAATATCTTTAAAAATTAGTTTTGATCAAACAACAAAAACTCCCCCTTTTTCCATAATCAGATTTATCCCCCGTAAGAGATCAATTTTTGCAATGAGAGGGTTTTGATCAAAAACCAAGTATACTTTCACTAAACCTTTGAACTCCACAAGTGGTAGCTGATCTAGTTGCTTTGGCCTTAATTTCTCCCCCTTTGGCATTAAGCACCAAAACAGAAGAACTATTTGGCCTCTTAACCCCATTGTCTGACAAAAATTTCAAGTAAAACCAAAGGTAACGAGAGAACATAGATAGGGACTTGGGACAAGATACATTGATACCGAAATGCAGTGGAAGCCTCTTCTTTGTCCAAGTCCACCTTTTCTCTTTCAATCCATCTTTGAGACTATCAAAATCACTCAAGCAAACTCATTAGTCTCAAGGGGTCAAGTTGTAGTACATCCTCCCCCTAAACATGTGCCTCATGGGAGGTCCAGGGATGACTTGTACAACTTGAGCACCAAGATAAGTAAAGACAGAAATGCTTAAAAGAATGTGATCAAAGGCATAAAACACATGTATGTTATAGATCAATCCAAGTTCCGCGAATCTAAGACATTTAGCTCACTACGCAACCTGTAAAACCTTTTCTCATCTAAAGGCTTGGTGCTAATATGGCAAACATCGATATCTCCCCTTTGCTGGTGGTCTCTCAAAAAGTGATGCCAGCTGTCTATATGCTTAGTGCAGCTGTGTTTAGCAGGATTATCTACCAAGCGGATCGCACTCTCATTAACACATAGGAGTGGGGCTTTGCTCAGATTATAGCCAAAGTCCCGGAGGGTTTGCCTCATCCAAAGTAGTTGTTCACAACACTGGCCTGCGGCAACATACTCGGCCACAATGGTGGATAAGGCAACAGATGTTTGTTTCTTAGAGCTCCAAGACATGAGGGATCTTCCCAGAAACTGATAAGTCCCTGATGTGCTCTTCCTATCAACCTTGCACCCGACAATGTTGGGGACTTGTTCTCAAATGCTATGAGTTAAGAACAAGGCAACACAAAATGTTAATGGTCAAAGGCCTTCGTCCTCCGAAGCATTATCTCCCTTAGGATATAATGATCTTCAGACGAAGGTTATGAAGAACGTACCTTCATCATCTCAGTATGTAATAATGAAAGTAGAAACACATGAAACATAGAAAATAACATGAACAATCACATTAAATCGTTAGATTATTTATATTTTCATTATCTAATCACGAACAAAGATCAATGAGAGTAAATTACATTTGTACCTTCGACTTGACAGAAGGTATGAATCCAAGAGTGACGTGCGAGTGAATACAAGCCAGCGTGAACAGTACAAGGGTATTGTTCACCTATTTATAGGCACGAGATACAACCCGGTCAAAATTACATCTATGTCCTTAGTAACTAATTATAAACATGACACAAGTTATCATGGACTAAACGGTCTTTTCCTCTTTAAGTCGGTGCTACCCTTCGTCTCAAGGTGTGTCGTCATGCCGAAGCTTCCTGGATTTTAGCTTCGGCATATACCTTCGCGTTATGTCTTCTTGCATATCGTCCTACCGAAGGTGTTTTTGCTTAGAGGACCTTCGGCGAAGAAGAAGGCCCCCAACAGTAGCCCCTTCACGATGCTAGATCGTTTTTCCTAACGAGCTCGATCCACGAAAAATCTCAAAGGCTACGGATTGCCGAAGGTCCGAAAAACACCTTCCCTGAGCTCGTTGCCGAGAAATGATTAAAATACTCCAAGCGTCGGGTGGTCCACTGTTCAGCGGATACAAGCGATCTGGCGGTTCACCTTCCAAGCGCCGAGCGGTCCACCGTTCAGCGGGTGTAGGCAATTTGGCGATTCACCTTCCCACCTGCAGCACAATATAAACAGACAGGTTGGTGCAGAGTTACCACAACATTCATTGACATTGCACTGTTGTGCTGTTAAAAAATTTAACCATAGCCGAAGCTTTTTCACCGCGCTCTCAAGCGAACACTTCATCATTTAGATTTAACCTCGTCAAAAGAGTGAGCTTCGTCAAAACTGCAAAAAGAAACATCAACTTCATAAAAAACGCAAAAAATCCATCAGATGGCCAGAGTGCGCTCGACAGCAAGGGTGACTCGTGAAGGAGAGGAGACCGAGGCCACCGAGACAACACCAATTTTCGAAGTCATGAAACAATCAGGTATAGTTGTGATAGAGGGAACTACTGATGAAGGTACCCCTACTGTCGAAGCTGAACAGACCGTTGCTGAAGAAGAAGATGTTGAGGAGGATGAAGAAGATTATAGTATTTGGATCCCATCAAAACCCAGCCATTTAGATTTTGAGAAATCTACAGTGTCTGAAGCTGACATGCTCATGATGATGAAGCTTGGCTACTTTGGGGAAGCTGAAAGGAAACTTGTCCGATTTGCTGGAGAAGAAACCACCCCAGTGCCGAAGGATGATGAAGTAGTGGTTTTCAAGAGTTTTTTCAGAGCAGGACTACGACTTCCTTTGAATGAGATGATAGGGGAAGTCCTGAATTTTTTTGAAATATATCTTCATCAGCTGACCCCTAATGCCATTGTTAGGCTTAGTGTCTTCATCTGGGCCCTCCGAAGCTAAGGGATGCCCAGATGCCGAAGCATTCTACCGAGTGCACGAGTTGCACTACCAGACGAAGGCCAGGGCAAACGGTCTTCATGAAAATTTTGGTTGCTACAATTTTGCGTATCACAAGGATACGAAGGCTCCAGTTCTCAGTTACCGCACCAAATGGCCAACCGACTGGAAAGGTGAATGGTTTTATATCAAGGCTGATGAGAAGAAGAGGGGGAAATTGATGACGATGGTCATGTGCCCGCTGACCTTAAACTTCGGAATGACCAGGCCCCTGTGCAACATGCAGCTAGGGTCAACATGCCAGCTGGCCGAGGTGGAATTCAGGGTGGTGGCTGAACAAATCGGCACCAGGGACTTGGTGCAGGAATACCTAGCCAACCGGATGTATCCAACGTCAAATGACTGGGTGATCCCGAAGATGAAGGGAACAAAGAATAAATATGAACTTGTTCAATTACCTTATCGTTTCAAGTTTGAAAAGCAGTTCAAGCAACCTTGCCAAGAATGGCTGGAAATGATTGAAACTATGTGTAATGAAATATTGGGAAACTATACCAAAAAAGAAGACCAATTGATGACAGCAGCCTTCGGCACCCGACCAAAACGAAGGTTAAACCGGGTGATGGATGCTCTAAAATTTGAATACCCTGATTATGAGCAGCTTAAAAAGGGTGCCGAAGGGGCAAAAAGGAAAAGGATTGTCAGCGATCTGAATAGACAAGCTGCCAGAATGGTGAAGGAGGATGAAAAGACTTTAAAGAAGAGAAAAATCCATTCCTGAGCCGAAGGTGGCTGCTATGAAGAAAAGAAAAGCTACAACTCCAGAGCCGAAGGTGACTGAGGTAGAAGAGGAGACTCCCTCGACACCTCCTACTGCCGAAGTGGCAGAAATTTTAAAGGTAATGACCGAATCTCTACCTATCAAGTTGCTAAGTCCTTTGGGACCAGAACTGACGATGCTTTTACAGAAGAAAGACGAGCCTTCGGTTACAAAAAAGGTGGATGGGGAGAAAAAGCGAATGATTGGTACTGTAATGGAAGCCATTGAACGGACGCCACCATCGGCCTTGGCATCTAAAATAGCACCTACTGCAAGCGTCAAGGCCGCTGCCGAAGCAAACATATCTATCGAAGCTGCAGCTGCCGCCGAAGCTACCAACTTGGAGAGCACACAATCTAGAATTGATAAATTACTATTGGGTATGGCTGTGGAAGAAACAGCTATGGCTACAAAGGAGGTCATGGCCCCAGAGCCTGACAAAGGGAAGAAGATTGTCGTTGCTGCTTCAGAGGAAAAAGGCTTCGACATTTGGGACCTGGTCGGGCAAGTATTATCTGAGGCCGAAAAGAAGGAGCTACAGGAATATGGCATTTCCTGTGGCTACCAGCCAGGTGCCATGCTCTTTGGTGGTATTGATGAAGGGGCCATAGGATGCATTCGCGACCACACCAGGGCAAAAATAATCGGTACTCTATCAAAGAGTGTCAGTTTTCCGAAGCTCGAAGCTGATATTAGCAGCTACCGACGACAACATATCGTCGGTAGTTTGTTTTATTCCAACTTCAAGGTAAAATTCTTATGATGAAGCAAATTTTTCTTTTTCATTTTTGCGATGAAGAAAATTTGTTGATAAAGGTTTATTTCTACAGAGTATGTTGCTAAGCAAAGCACTGCAAATGCAGCAAGACCTCAAAGATAAAAAGAACGAAATTATAATCAAGGGTTTAGAAAACAAAATTAAAGAGTACAAAGCTTCTCTTGAGAAGAAAGATTTCCTGCTTCAGACAATGGAGGGTTCCCTTGCAGAAGCGCAAGCCAAAAATACTAGATTAAACGGGGAACTTCTCCAAAAAATCAGAGAGCTTCGAACAAGAGAGAAAAAACTTGCAGACAAAATATGAAGCTGAAGCTGTCGAAAATACGAAGCTACAACAATCTTTGAAAGATCTTCGGAACATGTGTTTGAGTTTTGGCAGTCGCTGCGTACAGCGATTAAAAAAGGTTTTCAACTCGGTTGGAGCCAGTGCTGAAAAATTTACCCCTTCGGCCGAAAATATATCAAGCACCCTCGAACACATTGAAGGAGAAGTTGAGGCGCTTGATGAAGTGATAGCGGGGCACGGTGACCTCTGTGCCCTGCTAGCTTCTCGCGGCATAGCTGCAGCATTTCTGAAAGCTGGCTGTACGCACACGAAGATTGTGAATAGACCAACCTTCAGCCTATCTTCAATAGATTTGGTTGATATTCCCAGCGAAGCCCGAAGCATAGGGAGTAGATTTATAACACAAATTTGAGTGAAGGGTGGTCGGGATTTGGCTGGTGACGAGGCCCGAAGCTTGCTTAAGCCGGTATGAAACTTATACATGTTTCTTAACTTTTCTTGTAATTACTTTTTACCTTATACGACCTTGTTGTGTGTAGGATGATGATGCTGAAGATTAATAATCCGAAGCACATTCCGAAGGCTACTGAAGCTGTTTTTAAGCCTGCCTGCATAGATCTTAGAAGCATTTGTATTATCTTTGTAGAAGACATTGTAATCGAGAATTGAACATTACTCTGTATATTTGTCCATACCTTGTAATATATTTTTACCTTTCCATCCATGTATAAATTGCTTTGTTGTGGACGAAACTTGTGTATTTTGAGCCGAAGGCGAAAAACACCTTCCCTTCTTTTCGTATACAACGAAGCATATGCTTCCTTCTTCGTTCTCATCGAAGCATAGTTATCATAGCTGAAGTATCTGTTTGTGCTTCATGTTATGATGATGATGATCCTACGAATGTCTACATGAATGTATATGAATGCAATGAATGATGTAATGTAAAGTGCAAATGAATGTCCCGAACACACACACGAAACCACACCTAGACTCTGCATCCCCTTAGGAACGACTTTTGAGTCTTTTAAGCTCTGCATCCTCTTAGGAACGACTTTTGAGCTTCTTTACCTTCTATTTCGGTGGCATTTAAGTTCTGCATCCCCTTAGGAATGACTTTTGAACTTCTTCACATTATATTTTGGTGGTATTTGGCTCTGCATTCCCTTTGGAACGACTTTTGAGCAGAAAACTTACTCTGCGCTGCCTTAGGAATGACTTTTGCATCTTCGTCAAATTTTTGGCTCTGCATTTCCTTGGGAACGACTTTTGAGCAGAAAACTTACGCTATGCTCCTTTAGGAACGACTTTTTTGCAGCTTCGTCATGCTCTGCATCCCCTTGGGGACGTCTTTTGAGCTTCTCCCTGTTTTTCTTTTTGCACTCGATGGTGCATGCTCAGATTTTACATATTACATCTTTGGGGATTTGGCCCTCGTAGGGCTAAATAAGAATGAAAAATTACAAGGTATGGCCCCATTAAAAACTTTTCTCCCCTCTTGAAAGGAAAAGGGCGCCATAGAAAAAATGAAAAAAGATTACATCAAATTACACATAGTATCACCGAAGCTCATCCGCATTCCAAGATCTAGGTATGTCGTTGTCGTCCATATCCTTCAATCTATAAGAACCGGGTCTTGACAAAGATACCACCAGAAAAGGACCTTCCCACTTCAGTTGCAACTTGCCCATTGTATCTGGGTTGGCCACTCTCCGAAGCACCAGATGCCCTGGCCTGATGTTTTTCAATCGAACTTTTCTATCACGCCACTTTATTGTTTCGGCTTGATATTTATTGATGTACTCTATAGTCTGAAGTCTGGTCCCTTCTATAGTATCTTTTGTTACTTGATAATCAACTTCATCTTCTGCCAAAGCTATTGTTCTTATTGACCCTGTCTTTGCTTCTTCTGGAGTTATTGCTTCATCACCAAATAAGAGCTTGAAGGGTGTAAATCTTGTTGACCTTGACACAGTTGTGTTGTGGCTCCACACTACTTTAATCAGCTCGTCTGGCCACTTTCCTTTGGGCTGGATGAAGATTAGCTTCATTATTCCTGTCATTATAATACCATTTGCTCTTTCTACCAGCCCATTTGATTCTGGATGCCTAACTGATGCAAAATGAATCTTCGTACCAATTCGGTCACAAAAATCTTTGAATGCTTCGGCATCAAATTGTGTACCATTGTCCACAGTTATTGCCTTCGGCACACCGAAGCGACAAACAATATTTTGCCAGAAGAATTTTTGGACCGTGACCAAAGTTATTGTAGCTAAGGGCTTCGCCTCAATCCACTTGGAAAAAATATTCTACTGCCACTACAACATACTTCAAGTTGCCTTGTGCTAGTGGGAGTGGACCCAACAAATCAAAACCCCATCTTTGCAATGGCCAGGTTGGTTGTATTAACTGGGTCAGCGACTGTTGGAACTTGTGCTCCATGCAAGATGGTCCAACGGGGGAGTGAAAGTTACGCGAACAAGGTTTTAGCTCAGGAAGGCGATTGCTCTGTAATTTTGCCTCTCAAGGGCACTGTTCGGGGGTATTTATAGGTGCCTGAGCGCCCAGCATCTTGAGTTAAGGACGCATGTGCCCTCAGGCGCCCAGGTTATCCCCGGAATATTCCCATAAAGCAGGGTTATAGACTGTAATTACAGGGAAGCCTTTACAAATTAGGCCCGTAATGCGTAGCGGCCACGCAGGGCCTGTTACAATGGGCCGGATCACGCGTGGGCCTCCATGTTGGACAAGGTCGCGGGATGGGACAACCTCGTCATAGGCCTTCGTCCTGCGACGCGTGGGACGAAGGGTAAAGTCTGCAAGTCGTCTTGTCTCCGTTGGTGCAGCGAGACCGACGAAGGCATCGAGCGAAGGGTGGCGTCTTCGCCTTCGCCCCAACATTTGCCCTCCGAGGGACCAGTTCGACTAAGTCATCTGGTGCCGAAGGCGTCGCTAGATGGTGGAGACGCTGCCCTCGCTCGAAGTGGTTCCGCGGGGGTTTTTGACATGACCGTTGATTGACGCCGCAATGTTGGATTGCGGGTTTCCCGAAGCGTCGCGCCCTGTGTATAAAAAGGGGGTGGGGGCGGCGCGGATTGAAATTTACCTTTCTGCGCGCCGCGAAAACCCTAACCTCCCTTTCAAACTACTCGCTTGCTCGTCTGCCCTCCTTGCTCATGTTCGTCAAAGAACTGGCCCGCGTGAAGCAGACCGCGCGCCGCCATCGATGGTACGTAGCCATGTCGTCTTCCTCCTCGTCTGCTGCGACCACACCGACGGCCGAGGCGTCTTCCAAAGATCTCTCGGGCACTGTGGCAGCGGCGGAATTATGACCGGGTGATACGGTGGAATTCGGTGTTTCGCGGATGTCGTTGGTCCGCGTGCAAGATATGCAACAGTTGGTGTATTTTGGCGGCGGAGTTGGGCGTGTCCCGGGGGCAGAGGAGGTTCCCGAGCCCAAGGGCGAATTGGTTGTTTTTGAGGCATTTTTCATCATCGGCCTTTGTCTGCCTGCGCATCGTTTTGTGTCGGAGGTTCTGCAGAAGTTCGAAGTCCAGGTTCATCAGCTAACACCGAATGCCGTGGTGGCGTTGGCGAAGTATGTCTGGGTCGTATGGCGGTCAGCCTTCGGTGGAAGTCTTCGCCAAGCAATACTGTCTGCACTGGCAGAAGAGAAAAATTGGACATATGATTGCGCAATTCGGATCGTGCACTTTCACGCCGAAGTCCGGGAAGACTTCGATGGAAGTTGTGGAGCTGGTCCCCTGTGCCCAAAATAAGTGGGGCAACTGGTGGGACTACTGGTTCTATGTTTCAGAGGCTGAAGTCGAAGATCACCCAGGGCTCCCTGCTGCCATTATGTGCTCTCATTATTATGTGGCGTACCCGCCATTTGAAGTGGCGGAGGATGATGAGAATGAAAGGGCCCTTCGGGTCGCTGCCTGTACGAGTAGTGGGCGTGATCTAGTTGAGGAATTCATAGGGTATGGGTTGTGGCCCTTGGCGCATGGATGGGCGCTGGGCAAAGTATGCCCTCGCGAGATGCCCTCCCTGGGTGGGCGGAAAGTGCGAAGTCCGCTTTTTGCTTTGGATGTGCGAGGGCGGGATTCTGCCGAGGTTGTGCGTGAGGCGGAGGATGGGGCGGTGTGAATTGTTGGGCGGTACGTGCCGAAGACGGAGGCCCAGCGGAGCTGGGATATACGTGGATCCAACGACCGCCTGAATAGGGTCTTCGAGTTCAATTGTTTGTCGTATGGCGGTTATCCCGGGGAAGATGTTGTCGACCACCGCGGGAAAAAACCAGCGGCTGTGACTGAAGACGACCCCGCGCCGGAGGCCGCCCCAGCCACTAAGAAGAGGAAGCTAGGTACTGCGGTGGGAGAACTGGGGGTCTCCGATAGTTTTGCTATGGAGTTGATGGGGACATGCGTGGCCCCCGGGGGAAGGATGTCTTCGCCCGAGCTCCGGGAGTCTTCGGCGCGGATGCTGGAGGTTACCGGGGGTCGATGGCCCAAGAACGTTCCTATCCCCCACGCGGCTGGCGAAGACTTCTTTACGTCTCGCATGGCTCGTGACTTGAGAGTGTTTACTTACGGGCGGAATATTGCTGCTGTTGTGTCGGCAGTGATGAACAAGGATCGCCAGGATGCTGCGCAGAAGCGCCGGGTAGTCATCAGGCTCCCCGATGCTAGGCGTGAAGCGAAGAGAGCGCGGGGGAGTGTGAAGGCTGCCGTCCCCGGCGGTAGCCAGCCGACGCTGGCTGCGAAGCCTGCCGCGCCTGGATCTAGCAAGGTGCCGGAGAGCACGAAGGCGGTCGGTGCCGGCGGAACCAAGTCTGCCCCGGACAGAGCTGCGAAGGTCCGGGAGCTTCCTTCGCCGGGGAAACATGTTGTCGACTTTGGCATGAATATTAGCATGGACGACTATCTCGTTGGTAAGCATTTTTTTGACCGGTGATACGTTGCAGGGTCGGGCGAGGGGCAACTGGTTGTTGTCCCGCCTGCGGTGGCAACCATGGAGTCAACCGCGGTGCTTGGGGTGAAGGGTGGCGCTTTCAGCGCTGGCGGCAAGATTTCGGTGGCCACTGCTGTCAGGGACGAAGCAGGCACCATGTCCCGCCGGCTGAGGGAGGCGTCGCAGCAGTTGTCGCAGTAGCTGTCGCAGCAGCTGTCGCAGCAGCTAAGTCAAGTAAGTTGAGCTGGACTTTGGTGTTTGCCGCTTTCATGGGGATTGTGGTCTCATGTGTGTCTGTTAGGCAGCCGACTTCGCCGACCGTGTGGCGTCGGGTGCCCTTACTGCATATGTGTCTGTCAAAGTCGAGAGACTTCGGGCGTAGCACGCGGACGCCGTCCGGGAGAAGTCGGCTGCGGAGAGCAAGAGCCGCAGGCTGTCGGAGAAGGTGGCCGCCCTGGATGGCAAGAGGACGGACCTCCGGCGCCAGCTGGTGGAGGAAAGGAGGAAGGCCAACCAGGCCATCGCCGAGGCGCAGGCCAAATTGGCGCGGGCGTAGGGGAATCTCGCCAGCCAACGCGCTGAGGAATGGGAGGTGCGGTTCAACGCTCTGCACGGCCGCATGGAGAGGGCCGAGGCCTCTACGCGCTCGGAAGTTGAGCGGACGCGCACACAGCTCGTGGACTCATACCGCGAGCTGGGTGCGTGGACTGCTGACTTCGAGGTGCCCGACCGAGAGGCGGGCCTTCGCTTCCTCGAGTGGCTGCAAGAGGAATTGCTGGCTCTCCCGACCATCGTGGAGGGCTTCATGTCCTTTGCCTCCCTCGTCACCTGCGAAGGGGCCATGAATGCGTTGTCCCGCGAGGGGTGCAAGCACTATGAGGTCTTCGACCGGTCCGATGAAAACTTTGGGCGCGAAATTTTTAAGGACGAAGACCCTGTGGTGAAGGATTCCGCGGGGGCCCTCTTCAATTGGATGTGGGGTCCTCATGGCCGGGAGGCGGTTAGGGAGCGGTCTGATCGGGCGAGAGAGCAGGTAAGTCTTGTCTGTTGTTTCGTGTGATTGAATGTGGGTACATGTGGGTTTGCTGAATGAGTGTGCTGTTGCTGCAGATGGCGCGTGCCGAGGATGTCGAAGACCTTGGGGGTCTGAACGGCGCGCGGCCTGAGGCCGAGGTCAACCCGGTGCTGCCCGAGGCTGAGGTCAACCCTGAAGCTATTGAGGGCTCCTCCGCCGGATCTATGCCCACTATGTCTGGTGAAGGCTCCTTGCCAGCCCCTGCGCCGACGGCGGAGGGCCCCCCGAAGGCGGTGGCAGAGCTGGCAGCGGAGGATCCCAAGGCGGCGGCAGGGCCTTCGCAGGTGGCTTAGTTGGTGTGGGGGAGTTAGTAAATTTTGTTTGTGTTACTGAACCTTGGTTGCTGCGCAGGTTCAAGATTTTGGGCCTGCGCACGCAACCGCTACTGATACTGCTAATTTTGTGGCGGCTTCGACCGTGGTTGCGGAAAATGATTCGGGTGATTCTGTGTCTAAGTTTTTTGAGTCTGATGATTCTGGGAGTTTGGTGGTGTGGACGGAAGAGTCTTCGGATGATGATTTGGATTATTTTGCGGCGTTGGATGTGGCTGCGGCGGAGGCTTCTCCGCGTGTGGTGGGTGCTGAAGTTCCGGGTCCAAGTGTTGGGTGTAGGCGTCGAAGGGCTTTGGTGAAGCGTAGAGTGAGTGAGGTGGAGGGTGGTCATCCTCGTGTGGACAGGACTGGCAAGCGGGAATTGTTGTCCTCGCTAGCTGGGGCGAGTGTAGGTGAGGGGGAATTGCGAAGTCTTTTTGAGGGTGAGGAGCTGAGGATAATGCTGTTTAACTATAGGGAGATGGGTATTATCCCGAAGGTTGAACCAATATTAGGTGTGATGCCCTCGCTGTACGTATGTAACTATGATTTGTATGAAGAGGCTGTGTGCCTTCGCTGATCCGGTCGTGCCCGTAGGGGACTTGTGCACTAGGTCTAGCGTGTTTATTATGTCGGTCCGGCGGCACTTGTAGTCGGTCGTTGCACGGGTAGTCTTTTGAGAGAGACTTCGATTTTGCGCGCTTGTTGTGCTAGTCCGGCTGCACCCTTAGGTGACTTCCGCACGGATAGTCTTTTGAGGGAGACTTCGATTTTGCGCACTTTGTTGTGCTAGTCCGGCTGCACCCCTAGGCGACTTTTGCACGGATAGTCTTTGGAGGAAGACTTCGGTTTTTGCGCACTTGTTGTGCTAGTCCGGCTGCACCCTTAGGCGACTTTTGCACGGATAGTCTTTGGAGGAAGACTTCGGTTTTTGCGCACTTGTTGTGCTAGTCCGGCTGCACCCTTAGGCGACTTTTGCACGGATAGTCTTTTGGGGAAGACTGGTTTTGCGCACTTTGTTGTGCTAGTCCTGCTGCACCCTTAGGCGACTTTTGCGCGGAGTGTCGCACGCGAGGGTAGCCAGCGCTGTCCCTCGCGGTGACTTCGTGTTTGTCGAATGCCGAAGATCGTCGATGCGGTCTTTTTTCGACGTTGTAATTTTTTGCGGGGGATTTTTTGCGTGTATATTACATGGCTCCGCCTCATTAAAAACCTCACCCCCCGGGAGGAAAAGAGTGCGGGCCGGAATAAAGCTGTTTTGCGAATTACAAGGGTGAGCTGGCCCTGAGGAGTTAAACAAAAACTTTGTGGAGATTGTCAATGTTCCAAGAATGCTCTAAGTCTTCGCCGGATGGCCTTGCGAGCCTGTACGCGCTGGGGGACGCCTTCGTCTTGACGATGAAAGGGCCCTCCCACTTGGGCTCTAGCTTGCCCCGGGCCTCTATTCGAGCTGTCCGGACGAGTACGAGGTCTCCTTCGCTGAATTCCCTCGGGATGACTGTGTGGTCGTGCCATGCTTTTGTTTGAGCTTGGTATTTGTTTAGAGCCTGTAGGGCGAAGACGCGGTCTCCATCGATGAGGTCCTTCGAAGTAGGCTCGTCTACGTCGGGGATGGCTGACGTGACTGTCTGTGGTGACCCATGTTTTATTTCTTGCGGGGTCATGGCCTCCGATCCATATAGAAGGCGAAAAGGGGTGAACCCAGTCGCCCTGCACTCAGTCGTGTTCAGCGCCCAGACCGCTTCAGGTAACAGGTCGGCCCATTTGCCTTTTTTGTCGTCGAGGAGCATTTTCTTGACGGCTGTGAAAATTTTACCATTGGCGCGCTCCACGACTCCATTGGATTGCGGGTGGTACACTGAGGCGAAGGCAAGCTTGGTGCCAATGGAGAAGCAGAAATCCTTGAAGTCTTGACTGTCAAATTGCTTGCCATTGTCAACTGTGAGCTCGGATTGGACTCCGAAGCGGCAAACAATGTTTTGCCAAAAGAATTTCTGGGCAGTCTTCGATGTTATAGTGGATACAGCCCTCGCCTCGATCCACTTGGTAAAATACTCGACGACGACGAAGGTGAACTTGAGGTTCCCCTGGGCCGTGGGTAGGGGCCCGACAATGTCCAGGCCCCAGCGCTGAAGGGGCCACGTGTGGGCGATTAGCTTTGTGAATTGCGAAGGGCTTCCCGAGCGTGGAGAAAATTTCTGGCAGGCTTCGCAGGACCTTGTGACCTGATTTGCAGCACAGATTATGGCGGGCCAGTAGAAACCTTGACGGATCACCTTTGCGGCTAGGGCCCTGGGCCCTGCGTGAGAGCCGCAAGTCCCGTTGTGGACCTCGCGCAGAATTTGGACGCCTTCGGTCTCGGTGACACATTTAAGCATGGGTTGACTGGCCCCCTTCTTGTAAAGCTGGCCTTCGATTAGTGCGAAGTCCCAGCTTCGATGTTTGAGGCGCTTGGCCTCATTGATATCGGTTGGATGATAGTACCCCTACAGGAACAGGGTTAATGGTGCCCGCCAGTCTTCAGTCATGATGAGGTTGACTATGCGGTGGCCCTCGCTGTCATTGGTTATTTGGAGCCCCTCTGGGCTGCGGACGGCTGGCGTGCCGATGACATGGTAGAATACGTCGGAGGGCAGGGCCTCGCCTCTGGCGGCTGCCTTGGCCAATGCGTCGGCCTCCTCATTTTTGGCGCGGTCCACATGCTACAAGGTAAAACCTTTGAATTGTCTTTCGAGACTGCGGATAGTCGCGAGGTACTGCATAAGTGCGGGGTCCTTCGATGCGTAGCCCTTCTCGACTTGGCCAGCGACTACCTTGGAGTCTGTTCTGATGATGCAGGTGGTGACACCAAGCGCTCTTAGCTTGCGAAGGCCGAGGATGATAGCTTCGTATTCTGCTATATTGTTGGTGCATCTGTCAGACTCCAAAGCGAAGCTGAGGCGTGCTGCGTATCTGTGCTTGACCCCTGTGGGTGAAGTAATGACTGCAGCGGCGCCTGCCCCCGCATGGCACCATGCGCCGTCGCAATGGATTGTTCATACCTTCTCTGCGGACATGTCCGGCTGTGTTATTGGCCCAGTCCAGTCGACGACGAAGTCTGCCAGGACTTGTCACTTGATGGCTGTCCTGGGTTCGAATGTGATGTGGTAGCCGGAGAGTTCGGCCGCCCATTTGGCAATCCGGACTGATGCCTCCGGGTTTCTAAATAATTCGCCGAGTCCCCTATCTGAGGTGACTCAGACCTTGAACGCTTCAAAATAATGGCGCAATTTGCGTGAAGCCATAACAACTGCATAGGTGATTTTTTACAGTTCCATCATATTGCATTTTGATGTCGTGAGTACTTCGGAGACGTAATAAATTGGACATTGCCTGAATGAGCCCTCTCTGTTCTGCTCTTGAACCAGTGCTGCGCTGACCGCATGCGGCGAAGCTGCGATATAGAGCAACAGTGGTAGCGAGGGGTCTGGGCTTGTAAGAATCGCCAATTCTGACAGGTACTGCTTCAATGAGGCGAAGGCCGCCGCCTGCTCTGGTCCCCATGCGAAGTCTTTTGCGCCGCCGAGTGTTTTGAGGAAAGGGAGACTTCGCTCTGCGGATTTGGAGATGAATCTGTTGAGGGCGGCCAATCTGCCTGTCAGTCGTTGGACGTCTCTGGCTGACTGCGGGGGCGTCATGTTGAGGATGGCCTGAATTTTGGTTGGATTGGCTTCGATCCCGCGGTGCGACACCAGGTTGCCCAATATTTTCCCCTGGCGAACACCGAAGATGCACTTTTCGGGGTTTAGGCGAAGTCGTGCGTCCCACATGTTCGCAAATGTTTCGGCGAGGTCAGCCAGATGGTCTTCCTTGCTTCTGCTGGCGACGACGATGTTGTCCACATACGTAAATATGTTTCTGCCGACTTGGTCCTCGAGCACCGTTTTGGTGAGCCGAGAGAAAGTGGACCCGGCGTTCTTAAGTCCCTTCGGCATTCTGATGAAGCAATACGTGCCGAAGGGTGTTATGAAACTGGTGCTTGCCTTGTCTTCCTCCTTCATATATATTTGATGGTAGCCGGAGAAGCAATCAAGGAGTGACATGACTTCGCACTCGGCCACACTATCGACGATTTTGTCGATCCGAGGCAGCGGGAAGTTGTCCTTGGGGCAGGCCTTGTTAAGACTGGTGAACTCGATGCACATCCGCCATTTGCCGCTCTTCTTCTACACTATCACTACGTTGGCGAGCCATGTAGGGTAGGCAATTGGCTCGATAAATTTGGCCTCAAGCAGGCGATGTACCTCGGCCTTGGCGGCTTCTGTCTTCTCATCAGACATCTTACGCAGCCGCTGTTTCTTCGGCCTCACCGAAGCGTCGATTCCTAAGCTGTGCTCGATGATGGAGCGACTGACTCCGACCAGGTCGAGGGCGGACCAGGCGAAGACGTCTTTATTCTTGGACAGACAGCAGAGGAGTCTCTCCTCGTCATGCGAAGTGAGGTCTTCGCTGATGGTAACCGTCTGCTTGGGCGTTGCCTGGTCGAGGGGAACAGTCTTGGTCCCATCGTTGCTTTGCAGCTGTGCTTTGTCATGTTCTTTGGCGGTTGGGCTGGCAGACTCTGGGACCTCGCGCTGGGCCATGAGGCAGTGTACGTTTCTTTGTCCGGGAACGAAGTCTCTTTCTATGTTACGCGCAACCTGCTGGTTGCCGTAGACTGTGATGGCTCCTTGCGGACCTGGGATCTTCATGCACAGGTAAAGTCCGTGAATGGCTGCCTCAAACTTGTTGATGGAGCCCCGGCCCATTATGGCGTTGTATGGGTACACCATGTCGACGATGTCGAACTTGACTTGCTCACTTCGGGCATTGGGTGCTGCACCGAAGGAGAGAGGTAACTCTATTTTGCCGACAGGAAAGGTGCCCTTGCCGTCGAAGCCATACAGTGAGTTGTCCGAAGGCTTGAGCAGGCTGTGGCTTATGCCCATGCGATCGAAGCATTGGAGGAAAATGGTATCCGCATGGCTGCCATTGTTGACTAAAACTTTGTGCAGGTCCCAGCCTGCCACGCTGCAGTTGATAACCATGGCGTCGATGTGGGGTGCGCTGCGCAGATCAACGTCTCGGGCGTTGAAGGTCAATGGCACATGGGACCACTTTGTCTGCACGACTGGACCGGTGATGGCGACGTAGTTGATGTTGCGGTAATGGTCCCTCTTCTGCCACTTTGTGTCGAAGTCGGCGCTGGACCCCCCCAGTGATCATGTGAATGACTCCGCGATATGGCTGATCGGCGAAGTCTTCTTGCTTTGGGGCTTGGGGGTGGTGGATGTTTTGCTGTTGCTGGTATGGAGGTGGGTGTGGGGGAGGTACGATTTGTACCTCCTGGTGGTGTTGGTATGCGTGGTGCGGTAGATGCGGAGCGGGGCCGTGGTTGTATGGATGAGGGGGTTGCTAATATGTGTGCGCGACAACTCTAGGGTTATCGGCTGGTTGCGCCCGTGCCATCCTGTCTCTGGTGGCCTTCGTCTCTGGGCAGTCTCTTGTAGGGTGCACGCAGTCTTCGCCGTGGAACAAGCAGTAAAATCTGCGCGGCTGATGCGCACGTCCCCGGCCCCGACCGCGAGTTCCGTTTCCGCGGCCCTGGGGGGGATACTCCTGGCGGCGAGGGGCCTCGCCAGCGGGGTGCTGGTTGGCGATGTTGTGCACCTGCTGCTGATTGCGGCCGTCCCGACCAGAGTCTGCCTCCGAGGGCCTCGTCCACGTGCGGCTGGACTGCAGAGGGTCTTTGGGTTTCCTCTGAGACTCGACTTTGCGCTGATGGAGCTCTTCGGGTCTGGCGTATTTTTCAAATAGCTGATACAGTTTCTGGAGGTTCCTGGGTGGATCCCTGATGCAGTGGCTGTAAAGGACGCTAGCCCGAAGGCCACTGATGGCGTAGTGGATGGCGATTTGGTCATCGACCGAAGGCAGTTGTGACTTGAGGGTCAGAAACTTGTGGTAGTACTCCCGCAGAGTCTCTCTTTCCAGCTGCTTGCAGAGTGCAAGTTCAGCCAAGGCATCGGTGTCTGGGCGGTACCCTTGGAAGTTGAGCAAGAATTTGTCCCGGAGACTTCTCCAGGAGTCGATGGACAATGGGGGCAACCTGGTGTACCAGGTGAGGGCTGGGCCTTCGAGGGCGATGATGAATGACTTGGCCATCGTGGAGTCGTCCCCTCCGGATGATGCAACGGCGACCTGATAGCTCATGATGTACTATGTTGGGTCAGTGCTGCCGTTGTACTTGGGATAGGTCCCTGCCCTAAAGTTGGCGGGCCATGGTGACACTTGCAGGTGTGGCGCCAGGGGACTTCGCTCGTCAAGGTAGTTGACACCTTGGAATGCCGCGGCGTGTGGGATGGCGTGTACGCACTGGGGGATGAACAGGTCTTCGATTTGTGCGTGCTGTTGGAGGGGTGGGCCGTGTTGCAGGCCGAGTTGGCCTTCATGCTGCATGAGTGTGATCTCTTGTTCAAGCTCCTGAGCCTTCTGCTCTTCATCGTGTATCATCTGTCGCACCTTGGCTTGTGCAGACACACGTTGGCGCTTGGCCTCGAGGATCTCTTTTTGCTTCTGAAGGTTGCGGTTCTTGATGCGCAAGGCGCGCAGCTGTAGCTGCTCTTCTGCTGAAACGTCGATGACTTCGCCGTCCTCGGTGGCGTCCACGCCCTCCGGTGGAGCGAAGCCTGGGGGAAGTTGCGGTTGTCCTCCAGAGCTGCAGGTGCGGAGACTGCCTTTGGGAGTGGGTTCGTTGCGCTGCCTCTTGCTGAGTGCGTCGTCTTCGTAGGCCTCTTAGTGGGTGGTGTCGACAAGGGCCTTGCCCTTTTTCTCGGCCAGCAGTGCTGCCTTCGCAGCCTCGTCAGCCTTCGAGCTAGCTCTCTTGGGTGCCATCGCGGGTGGTTTTTTCGTAGCACAAACGGTGGGCGCCAATTGTTGGAACTTGCGCTCCATGCAAGATGGTCCAACGGGGGAGTGAAAGTTACTCGAACAAGGTTTTAGCTCAGGAAGGCAATTGCTCTGTAATTTTGCCTCTCAAGGGCACTGTTCGGGGGTATTTATAGGTGCCTGAGTGCCCAACATCTTGAGTTAAGGACGCATGTGCCCTCAGGCGCCCAGGTTATCCCCAGAATATTCCCATAAAGCAGGGTTACAGACTGTATTTACAGGGAAGCCTTTACAAATTAGGTCCGTAATGCGTAGCGACCACGCAGGGCCTGTTACAATGGGCCGGATCACGCGTGGGCCTCCATGTTGGACGAGGCCGCGGGATGGGACGACCTCGTCATAGGCCTTCGTCCTGCGACACGTGGGACGAAGGGTAAAGTCTGCCAGTCGTCTTGTTTCCGTTGGTGCAGCGAGACCGGCGAAGGCATCGAGCGAAGGGTGGCATCTTCGCCTTCGCCCCAACAGCGACGAAGGTTGTTTCTGGTTTCTTGCACATTTTTGACAATTTTCGCACTTTTGAACCAGGTCTGCTGCATCCGAAGCTGCCTTTGGCCAATAAAATCCTTGTCTGAAAACCTTTCCCAGCAAAGGCCTAGACCCAATGTGAGATCCACACAAACCTGCATGTAATTCCTTCATCAGCTCTATACCTTCGGTTCTGGATAAACATTTGAGAAGTGGAGAGCAGACTCCATGTTTGTATAACTGCCCTTCTATTATGACATATGGTCTTGTCCTTGCTTCCATTCTTTTATTATAAACTTCGTCATCCGAAAGACAGTTACCTTGGAGGAAAGATATGATTTCAGTCCTCCAATCTTCACTATGTACTGGTGATATTGCGAGCACTGCTCTCTCCAGAAGTTCAACCGAAGGTGCTTTTATTGTCTCAAAGAATACTTCCGAAGGTAGAGGGAGCCCCTGTGCTGCTGACTTAGCTAGCAAATCTGCATGCTCATTTTCCCCTCTTGGAATATTTTTTACAGGAAAACCTTCGAAAGAAGCCTCCAACCTTCGAACTGTGTCCAAATATTTTTCAAGTTTCGGATCCCTTGCCTTGCTGCTTTTGTCTACATGGCCAGAGATGACTTGGGAGTCAGTTTTAAGGATCGCCATTCTTATTCCCATTGCCTTTAGCTTCCAAAGCCTCAACAGAAGGGCTTCGTACTCAGCAATGTTATTTGTACAACTAAAATCCAGTCTTGTTGCATAGCATGTTCTGACTTTAGAGGGCGCTACTAGAACAGCAGCCGTACCTGCGCCAAAGGTTCCCCAAGAACCATCACAGAATATTGTCCAGGCTTCGGCGTCTTTTGTTACTTCTTCTCCCTGAGCCCCTGGCGTCCAATCAGCAATGAAGTCCGCTAACGCCTGAGACTGAATTGAGGATCTATGTACATAATCAATAGAGAATTCATTGAGCTCGTCAGCCCATTTTCCGATCCTCCCAGTAGCTTCTCTATTCCTCATTATGTCCTTCAGAGGTTGCGACGGAGGAACAATTATATGATATGCTTGAAAATAATGCCGCAGCTTCCTGGAGGCCATCAACACAACATATAACACCTTCTCCAATTCTGTATAATTTTTCTTTGATAAACATAGAACTTCGGAGATGAAATATACTGGTGCTTGTTTTTTGACTTGGCCATCTTGCTTCTCCTGTACAAGCGCTGCACTGGCTGCAGAGTGAGAGGGTGCTACATATAAGAGTAATGGAGCCCCTGGCGAAGGTGGAGTTAGAGTTGTGAAGTCTATCAAGTATTGCTTTAACTCTTCGAAAGCCCTTTGCTGAGCCGGACCCCATTGGAAAACTTCGGCTGACTTCAGTGTTTCAAAGAATGGTAGATTCCTTTCTGCTGATCTGGATATAAATCTATTTAACGATGCCGGCCTTCTTGCCAACCGTTGGGCCCCCTTCTTTGTATTTGGCGGCTCCATCCGAAGGATAGCTTCGATCTTATTTGGTTTAGCTTCGATTCCCTTCATTGATACCAGACAGCCAAGGAATATGCCCTTCTTTACTCCAAAAACACACTTTTCTGGATTTAATTTTAGACCAGCTTGCTTGAAATTGGCAAATGTCTCCTGCAAGTCAGCAATATGATTCTCTTGCTTCGTTCTTTTTACTATGATGTCATCAACATAAGTCAGCACTTTCCTGCCTATTTGAGAGTGAAGGACCTTGGTTGTCATTTTGCTGAAGTTTCCTCCAGCATTCTTGAGCCCCTCAGGCATCCAAAGGTAGTAATAAGTGCCATTAGGAGTTATGAAGCTAGTCTTTGGCTCATCTTCCTTCTTCATCCAAATTTGATGATAGCCTGAGTAGCAGTCCAGTAGACTCATGAGCTCCGAAGAAGCTGCTGCATCTACAAGGGAGTCTATTCTTTGTAATGGGAACTCGTCCTTTGGACATGCTTTGTTAAGATCTGTGAAATCAATACACATTCTCCATTTGCCATTAGCCTTCTTCACCATTACAGTGTTGGCTAGCCATTCTGGATATGTTACTTCTCTGATAACACCAACACTGAGAAGTCTCTTTACTTTGTTCCGAGCACCTTCAGATTTATCATCAGACATCTTCCGAAGTCTTTGCTTCCTTGGCCTAAAAGATGGATCTACATTAAGTGTATGTTCAATGACATCTCTGTTGACACCACAAAGATCATTGGTTGTCCAAGCGAAGACATCTTTATTGTTGAACAAGAATCTTAGCAGAGTCTTTTCTTGCTCATCAGATAGCTGAGATCCCAGCAGTACCCTTTGATCTGCTATATCTTCACATAGGAGCATAGGCTTCGGCTGATCTACTGAAGCAGCCTTCTCTCTTTTGTGTTTATATTGTTGACAAGATTCGGCTCCATCTATGTTGTGGATTGCCTTTGAATCTGTCCAACTCCCTTTAGCCCTTCTGGCAGCTTCTTGACTTCCATGGACAGCAATGGGCCCTTGTTCCGAAGGTATCTTCATGCATAAGTATGCTGGATGAAGTATTTCTTAGAAGGCATTAAGTGTCCCTCGACCAATGATTGCATTGTACGGTTACTCCATGTCGACAATGTCAAAAACAACTTGCTCAGTTCTTGTGTTGTGGACATAACCGAAGGTAACTGACATTGTGATTTTGCCAAGTCCCACAATTTGTCTTCCTCCGAAGCCACAAAGAGGGTGTGTAGCATCATGAATCTTGTCCTCTAGTTCTTGCATCTGCCTAAAAGCCTTTGCAAATATAATGTCCGATGCACTGCCTATGTCAACCAGAACATTGTGGACCAGAAATCCCTTGATGACACAAAATATAACCATAGCATCATTGTGAGGATAGTCTTTTAGCTGAAGATCCTCATGGGAGAAGGTGATTGGGATGTGAGACCACTTGGACCTGACGAAGGGTCCTTGCACCCCAACATGCTGCACTCTTCTCCGCACTTCCTTCTTCTGCTTATTGTTGGCTAGCTCTGAACTTGAACCGCCCGTGATTGGGAGCACCAGCTTCATGACCGAAGGTGCTACAGCTTGGTTGTTGAATGAAGCCATCGTCTCAATAGTGGAAGTGTGTTCACTGGAGGTGGGCGCCAATGTTGGGGACTTGTTCTCAAATGCTATGAGTTAAGAACAAGGCAACACAAAATGTTAATGGTAAAAGGCCTTCGTCCTCCGAAGCATTATCTCCCTTAGGATATAATGATCTTCAGACGAAGGTTATGAAGGACGTACCTTCGTCATCTCAGTATGTAATAATGAAAGTAGAAACATATGAAACATAGAAAATAACATGAACAATCACATTAAATCGTCAGATTATTTATATTTTCATTATCTAATCACAGACAAACATTAATGACAGTAAATTACATTTGTACCTTCGGCTTGACAAAAGGTATGAATCCAAGAGTGACGTGCGAGTGAATACAAGCCAGCGTGAACAGTACAAGGGTACTGTTCACCTATTTATATGCACGGGATGCAACTCGGTTAAAACTACATCTATGTCCTTAGTAACTTATTATAAACATGACACAAGTTATCATGGACTAAACGGTCTTTTCCTCTTTAAGTCGGTGCTGCCCTTCGTCTCAAGGTGTGTCGTCATGCCGAAGCTTCCTGGATTTTAGCTTCGGCATATACCTTCGTGTTATGTCTTCTTGCATATCGTCCTGTCGAAGGTGTTTTTGCTTAGAGGACCTTCGGCGAAGAAGAAGGCCCCCAACAGGCACAGTCAAAATCTGAATATTCGATTCAGTCAAAGGTAGACCCCTTTGGATACCAGATCCTGAGGCAAGGCGTATGAACTAAATATCCAAGAATTTGCTTCACGACCACAAGATGACATTCCTTGGGGTCGGATTGAAATCTAGCACACATGCTTGCGCTAAGCATTATATCCGGTCTACTAGCACAAATATAAAGTAAAGAACCTATCATAGACAGGTATGCCTTTTGATCAACGGACTTACCTCCTTTGTCGAGGTCCAAGTGTCCATTAGTCCCCATTGGCAGCTTAGCAGGCTTTGCGTCCTTCATCCCAAACCTTTTGAGTAAGTCTTGGGTATACTTTGTTTGGGAGATGAAAGTTCCTTCCTTGATTTGCTTCACTTGAAATCCAAGTAGTTTAGCTCGCCCATCATCAACATCTCGAATTTCTGCATCATTACCTAGCTAAACTCTTCACAAGACTTTTGATTAGTGGAGCCAAATATTATGTCATCGACATATATTTGGCACACAAACAAATCACCTTTACAAGTCTTAGTAAAAAGAGTAGGATCCGCTTTCCCGGCCTTGAAACGTTAGAAATGAGAAAGTCTCTAAGGCATTCATACCATGCTCTTGGAGCTTGCTTAAGTCCATAGAGCACCTTAGAGAGCTTGTAAACATGGTCAGGATACCTGTCATCCTTGAAGCCAGGGGGTCGTTCCACGTACACCTCCTCTTTGATTGGTCCGTGAAGGAAGGCAATCTTCATATCCATTTGAAACAACTTAAAAGAGTGATGAGCAGCATAGGCCAATAATATGCGAATTGACTCAAGCCTTGCTATAGGAGCAAAAGTCTTCCCAAAATCTAAACCTGCGACTTGGGCATAACCTTTTGCCACAAGTCGAGCCTTGTTTCTTGTCACCACTCTGTGTTCATCTTGCTTGTTGTAGAACATCCACTTGGTTCCTACAACATTTTTCTTTGGACGTGGTACCATGCTCCATACTTCATTTCTCTTGAAGTTATTGAGCTCTTCCTGCATGGCCAACACCCAGTCCGGATCCTCCAAGGCTTCTTCTACCCTAAAAGGCTCAATAGAAGAAACAAAAGAGTAATGTTCACAAAAATTAGCTAAACGTGAATGAGTGATTACTCCCTTGTTGATGTCACCCAGAATCTAATCCACTGGATGATTCCTTTGGATGGTGGCCCGGACTTGAGTTGAAGGTGCCTGTTGTATTTCTTCCTCTTTATCCTTTTCTTCAAGTGCTCTCCCTTGAATTATGCCTACATCTTGAGCTACCTATTCCTCATCTTGAGTTGGGGTCGCACCAATGTTGAGGAAGATGGTTGATCTTGATCTTGTTGTTCCTGCGGTCGCACATCACCTATTGCCATAGTTCTCATTGCGGTTGTTGGAACTTCATACTCATCTACATCATCAAGATCAACATGCTCTCTTGGAGAGCCATTAGTCTCATCAAATACAACGTCACTAGAGACTTCAACTAAACTCGAAGATTTGTTGAAGACCCTATATGCCTTTGTATTTGAATTATAACCTAGTAAAAACCCTTCTATAGTTTTGGGAGCAAATTTCAAATGCCTACCTTTCTTAACCAAGATGTAGCATTTGCTCCCAAATACATGAAAGTACTAAACATTGGGTTTGTCACTGGTTAGGAGTTTGTAGGATGTCTTCTTGAGGAGGACATGAAGATAGAGCCGGTTTATGGCATGGCAAGCTGTATTTACAGCTTCTGACATAAACCGCTAAGGCGTCTTGTACTCTCCAAGCATTGTTCTCGCCATGTCGATGAGCACCCTGTTCTTTCTCTCCACTACACCATTTTTCTTTGGTGTGTAAGGAGCGGAGAACTCAAGCTTGATGCCTTCTTCCTCAAGAAACTCCTCTACTTGAAAATTCTTGAATGTTGATCCATTGTCGCTTCTGATATTTTCACCTTGAGCTCAAACTCATTTTGAGCTCTCCCTAGGAAGCGCTTTAGAGTACCTTGGGTTTCTATTTTATCCTGCAAAAAGAATACCCATGTGAAGTGGGAAAAATCATCAACAATAACAAGACCATACTTACTTCCCCGATGCTAAGGTAAGCATTGGGCCCAAAGAGATCCATGTGGAGGAGTTCCAGCGGTCCTGATGTTGTCATCACATTGTTGCTTGGATGAGTAGTTCCCACCTGCATCCCTGCCTGGCACGCTGCACAAGGTGTAACATCCCAAAATCCTAATTTTGGAATTTCATAAAAGTTTGTCCAAAATATTTGAGTTAAAGTTTATAACTAGAATTCAACTTGAAACCAGAAAACAAATGAATAAGGATTTTATTAGATTAGTAAATATTTCTTGGAAATAAGTAAATGGCAATATTATATATATATATATTATTTTATCAAAGGTAGATTTGAGTCTCAAAACTAAAAGTCAAAGTTAAAAATCTTTTAATAAACGTAAAGAGTTCTATTTTTGGATGAGTGAATTATTATTTTCTGTCTCTCACGAATTAGGCATCGATATTATTCAAATAATAAAATAAATAATAAAATATCATCACATCATGCTGGGATTATTTTGTTTGTTAAAACTCAAAATTGAATTTACTTGAAGTTCAAACTCAAAAGAATAAGGAATAGGAAAACAAATCAGGAATTATAAAATAAAAAAGGGGAACATTAACCTCCGCTTGGGCCGAAATCACCAGGCTTCGGCCCATCTGTGCTCCCTCTTTCCAGCCTAGCAGTGGGCTTCACCCGGCGCCTATGACAGGCAGGCCCACACTTACTGCACTTGGCGCGTGCTCTGCGCGCCTTCCTTGGCTCGCTTGGGGTCGCTGACCGTTGGGTCCACCTGGTCAACCATTCCTTCCTTGCGCAGATTCTTTCCCTATCACTGGTGCGTGGGACCGCCTCGTTAGTCTCCCTTCAACAGAATGTGTCCGTCTTCTCCGCGCGCCACTCGCCCCGCGCATACCGTGTCGCGCCGTGAGCTTTGGGGCCGTTACAGCCATCCCGACCTGCCTCGCTAGTACAAAGCCACCAGCCATGATCCTCCTGCCTCCCCGTTCCGTCACATCTGAGTTGGAACCGAGTGCCAACGCCAGACCGAGGGGAGAACGGGAGCAGAGAGTACCACCAACGCCGCCCTCGGCCTCAGCTAGTGTTCGGAGTTCCACGGGGGGGTCTGGGGGGCTTCACTACGTTGCTTGGAGGGCGCTCGTGGCCGGAGAAGGAAGTAACGACCATCGGGGCGGCCAGAATTTCACACCGTCGACATCCCTCCCGCCGCTCAGCTGCTCGTGCCGTGGACAGACTCTACGGTCGTCGTTCCACCAGTAAGAACCCTACTATTCAATTTGCGTTCGTCTAAGCATTGTGTTCCTTTAGATGGCGGGCGAAATCACGTCTTGAACCGAGCGACGCGTTTGCGTTGGCGATGGCGCCGCCGTGTTTGGTGATGCGCCGCCGTGCGCGGTCGGCCGGAATCAGGATTTGGGGAGAAAACGCCCCGTATCCAAATCCTGTCCATCCGATCATAATGAATGACCCTGATTAAGTGTTGAATGCCTTCGTCTGGATTAGATCCGTGCCGTTGAAGTTAGATCTGAGGGGTGAGTGTTGATCGCGATTCATAAAATCTAGACCGCTGATCCCCAATCCAACGTGCGTTGTTAGATGCCAGTTCCGTGATTCACAGCACTGTTTTGGGCCGCCTGTTTCTAATTAGACGGCTGTGAGCCCATCGTACCCCTTCGCCATGCCCGTTTCGCTAAAGAGTCCCTGAAAAATTTAGTAATAAACCCGCCATCCACCACGGGATACTTCTAAGTCTCGGGAAATCTTTTGGTTTAGCCCCTGCATTTCTATTTAATTGAGGCACAGTCCTGAGGGCAGGGTAAATCATATAAGTAGTTATAGAAATTGAATTTTAGTGCAAAAATAAATTTAGAAACTTGATTAACTCATAGAAAATTCGTAGGAACTCCAAATTAATCCATTCTAGTTTCAATAATTTGTAAGATTATTGTTTATCATCTATTACCACTGATTTGACAAGAAAGCCACTTTAAAATTTATTTCCTAATTAATATTATATCAAATACATAAAACCTTAGGAAATTCATAACTCCTCCATTTTAACTCTGATTTGATCCGTTCAAGTTGCGTTAGTCTCATATGCATATGCTGGCTTTTGGGAATCAAGGTAAAGCTTATCAAGAATCAAAGACTCTGTTTGTAGAAAAGCTTACTATGAGTGGATCCTTAAAATTCCATTTTTACTTGTTAGGTTAAGTAAAGTTACCTGCATCTAGAGTTTTTTCTATCCTAGTTCAAGCACTTGGCCTATACTACCCGTCTTTTTATCAACCTTTCAGTTCACTGGATTGCTACGTGTAAGTCAGTGACCAAGTCTTCATGTCCGAGAAGTAACGGCGATCTGAATCGATTAATACCCAGCTGGGGATCTCCAACCACACGACATATTATCACTTAACCCTTGCATATGTCAACTCGCCACAGGATTTCTCAAGACCAGAACGGGTTCACGCCAACCGAGAGCACAGATACACCACCGTCCAACCTCTTGCCACGGAGGGTACACGCTACTCTCGCCATCTCTCCACTCCCATTGCGTGGTGGCCTTTCTGGTATTGGTCCGACCGAGGCAAAGCTTACCCATGATGAGGCATGTGGCCTATTAAAAGGTCCTCGATCATCAAGCCTACATCGACATGATCCTTAATCGACTGAGACGGAGACACTACATCGATACTTCCTTCTCGTGCAAGTCACCCGCCCGGTCTCAGCTTTATTATTTAAAACCCAAAGTTTGGTACCTGGCAGAGGTACATCTTTTCTGATGTTGAACCCATCATGGCCATGATGGATCCACCATCATCAGTCTTTTCTTTGTAAAAATCCCCATCCAGTGCGAAGCATCACCTTTTATTTTAAAACAAAACATTTTGTTTTCTAGAGCAAGGCTAAGCATCATAAAAAGCCTTTTCATAAAATGGAATCAAGGAATGGTGATCAATTTTCCATGGAAGGAAATGCATCAATTGTTTAGCACATAACTCCTATCACCTAATGCATCATATAAGGTAATAAAGATTTTAAAACACAAGGAAAGGGATAATGCACCGTGGCTTGCCTGGAATAACACTAGGTTAGTGTTTGTTAGACGAGACTTGCTTGTCGACCATGTCTCAGCCTAGCACTTGCTTGAGTTATCCATCTTCAGGTTCGTCCATCAGCATCACCTCGCGAGTGGCTCACACTTTACAGCATCTTGTGGTCGACTCAGCTTTGGTCCTTGTCCTTTGATTCGTACGATTCTCAGCTAGCGTACCTAATGAGATGCATGGTGCATATGAATGGATATAAGCAGGAATATCACAAACCTAAATAATGCTACATCTCAATTTCATCGAAGCACACCTCGCATCACTGGTATTTCTAACTTAAATTTCATGCGCATACGAAGCGTCTTATTTCACGATCATAAAACCAATAGTAAAAATAGCGAATCGGCTCACCACATCTCAATTTGATTTGATATTTGCCTGAACGACGATAGCCTTTAATTGAAGTCTTTGATCGAACACTTGGTGAGCCATGCGCTACAACCTTCTTCTCCAACCAATTTCTAGGACCTTTTTCTCCTCCAATCACGCACAAACACACAAATAATTAGTATCTAATCAATCGACGCTAGGCGAGAACAAGAACCGAGAGTCTCACCGGCGATAAGCGCAAACGCGACCTGCACATAGGGATGGGAGGTAGGCTGACGAGGTTGAGGTGGTGGCAACGACCGGGTTGACTACAAGCCGCGCGCAATTGAAAGACCGATCATCGGAATTGACAAGCACGTCGAGACACAACGCGGGTCGACGACGCACAATATACGCAGAAAGGCACTAGCCGGAGGGCGCGCGGTAGTGAGCTTGCAAGGGCGAACAGCTCACGATCAAGCGACGGCGAGCACGAGACCGAGGCGTGCTGCACGTCAGCGACTGACGAGGACTGAAGACCGGCAACGAGGATCCGAGGAGCGAGCTGCTGGAACAACGCTTGAGGAAGAAGAGCCAAAGGTTGAAGACGACGTTGCGCGGGGGACAAGCGCGTTGTCCGGAGGAAGAGGATGGTTGACGGAGAAACAAAGACGACTGCGGATCGATGAGCTGGAGCGGCCAGAGGTGCGCGGTGGTGGAGGAGGGCGCTGGAAACCGGGCTGGGCGCCATGAGAGATGGGCTTGGCGAGCATCGGCGGCTGGAGAGGGCGCTCGGCCATGGGGGAGGCGAGCACTACTAGAGATATGCTTATTTAAGACGCACATTTTAAGATGGATATCAGTGCATTTTATAGAAGCGTCTTTTATCAAATGGTGATGAGTAAGGTAAGACGGTTTGTTAGAGATCCGTCTTTAATAAAGAAGTGTTTTGAGACAAATACATCGTAAGAAATGTCTTATATCTATTTAAGGCAGATCGTTATTGAAAATCGTCTCAAATAAATATATCTTTTGAGTCATTAAGATTAGAAGAATTGTCCTAGATTTTGGTTAGTATATTAGACACTTATATATATATATATATATGAAACTATCTCAAATAAAGATATTATTAGAGTCATCTAGACAATAAGAACTGTCTTAGATGTTAGTAAGTATAGTAGACATTTCTAAATATGAAACTGTTTCGTATGATATTTAAGACTTAGATTCATACTAAATAATCCTATCATCTAAATAGTTCCTTCTAATTAGGTTTTTTAAATCAAACCTGAACCCACCTCTCTCCACGCCTACGTTTGTCATTTACGATGACACTTCACCATGCTTAGCATGATGCGTGTAACATTTTTTATATTTTTTGTCTTCACTTTCTCGCCTGTTACCATGGGCCTCGACTGGAGACTGCACCTCGACCGATTCAGTTTGGACCCCGCTTCCCTCCCTTGTTCGTCCATCCGTCACAATGGTCACACGGCGGCTCCCAAACCCTAAACAGCGGTGGTGCCCCTACGCTTCAGCCTCGACTCAGTATTCCCCCTTCCCCGCTTCGACAAGTCTCGTCCCCCGCCCCCTTATTCCATTACAAGCAACTCCGCCGGTGCCACCGCTGCTGGTGGGACAGGCCGCCGCCGCCGCTGCTGGTGGGACCTACCGCCTCGCGCTCCGCATCCAGCGCCGCCTCATCCCGCCCAACCACCCCAGGATACGGGACTTCGTCTACAGGTACTGCCTTCGCCGAGCCCCGCTGTCGTGCGTCCGCGCTCAGGACGCCGTCGGTCACTGCCAGCCAAACAGGATCAGCGCGAGCAGCCAGTGCAGGCACATCTCCTACTCCTACGCCCCGTTCCCGTCGGTCACTGCCAGGAGGAAGGGTGTCTTCCGCGAGGACATTGCACAGCTGATGGTGTAAGGATCTAAAATACTTGTCAGCGATCTCGTATACTGTTTTTTTTTGTTTTGTTTTGACTTAGTGATTTGCCCAGATCAGATGTCTGATGTGTCTTGGTTTAATAATAAAGAAGCGAGCGAGCGCAGAGGAAATTGTCACTGCTGCTGCGGTTTAGGATGGAGTAATATTTTAGCCTTGATTTTGACATCCTTTTTTGCAGAGTAGTGGATCAACATTATTCAAAATTTTGCTCATGACGTCTGATATGTGGACAGTTGCCATTCAAGTTTTACTCTATCATCAATAGGTGAAGATTCCTGATCCAGAATACTTGTGTAAGATTATTAACATGTTACCCAATAATAATCTTACATAATTTGGCCCAACCCAAAGATACGTTAATTTAAACTCCCTAGATTATTTTGTGGAATCCCAACAGAGTTTATTCATTTGCTTGTACTCTATGAAGTGGAAGTTCTTGAGATGCCAAAAAGCAGGGAAGTGCGGACATAACAGTCAAGATGAGCTACTTAAAAGTGAGGATAATTCAAAGGAGCGTGGTATCCCGAGAATATGAACACTCCAGAGATGCAATATTTGAGGTTAGTATGCAGTAGTCGAGCCTGTTCATAGTTTATTGTTCCTGTTTTCTAATCTTGGTCTTATGACTAATAATTTTTAATGAGTGGTTCTAACTGGACTGCATCCAAATGTAGTCATTGGCTAAGCCAAAATTTGAATTTCATAAAGTAACTAAGATCGGTGTTTGTCCGGATTGTGACAAGGCTGTAGCTTTCCCCTTAATCGATCAGACCATATCCTAGGATTAAGGATGTGCAACAGAACCCTTTTGTTGTCGACGATATCAATGAGCTTCGGTTTTTTTCACATCCATAACTATATACCAAGCCTTTCTGCCACATTTGCAAGCCACACCATCGCTATGAATAGAAAAACTATTATGCTAGATCCATCTTCTATCCGCATATCATAACCATAACGGGTCCTTCAAAATTTATTTGTGACCTTTATGCTTTGATATTTGATTGGTAAGGGTCTACAGGATCTTATGACCTTATTTACCATCGCTCTGAGTTCGCAAGGCATAAATATTATGGTTCTTGTGAACTCATCCTCCTACATGTAACATGTCGAGTGAAGCCCAAGCCTGGCCCAACAAGGAGTCATGTTCTTTGCAGAACAACAATAGATAGATGCCATTTAAACTAAGTTGATGGTTGTTTCAATATAACACTTGAAAGAACAGACCCAAGGATGTAAACTCAAGTGTTACTACCCCTCATGCAAAACTCAAACTAACAAGAAGATGGTCTCCCCAAAGGCAGTTGCTCACAGAAAATTTTTGGGCAACTCAATCTGGTATACCATCACATGTCACCAAGGTGCTATTTCAAATCAAAACAAGTTAAAAATGTACATCTAACAAAGATACCATTGTCAGATCTTTATACAACACAACACACCAATGTTGCTATTCAAAAACTGTTGCTACCTGCCTAGAGCCCAGTTCTCCAACCTTTCCATGTCCGGGGCTGGGTGCCTGGGTCTGCGTTAATGCTGGACAGCAGCTTGTGATTGTTTAGTGTCTGAAAACTCTAGCAAAAGTCTGGTGGCAAACAAGGTTCTCAATTTAGACATATCACTGTGTGGTAGCGTTTGCTCCTTAATTCTATTTCTAAAACATCTGCTTATTGGTGTCCATGTGCTGGTTCATATGCAATGATGTTCTTTGTTTGTGATGGAATCTTATGATTTTGCTAAAATGTGCATTGTTTTAGTGGTACTTCCAAACAGTGGCCACTAACCATCATGGTGAGGATGCATCATCAGTAGCAGTCAGAAGTAAGAAAGGCTTAAAGACGATTAGACATACCACTATGTTTATTTACTATACTATTATTTTGATGTACTAAATGATTTCATTTGAGTTATTTTGGTGTTTTGATGGCATATGGAGGCCTCCAAGATGTAAGATATTCAAAATTTACCCTTCTAGTGTGTCTTATTTTATGAATTGGTTTTATAAGAAAATGCTGATTCATTTCAGTATCCATCTTGCAGTTTTTGACTGAAAAGAAAGATTTAACAATTACATTGATCAGGAACCGGATTCTCCCATTATATTCTTTGGATCCTTGCAGCCCATATTTGATTTCAATGGCTAATTGGGTTATTGGTCAGCTTGCGATATGCCTACCAGAGGTTACATGTTTTTCTTGTTTTTAAATTCCATCATCTCATAGGACATGCTGGATCAAAGTAGAGGCTTAATGTAATATGTATATCCCTCTACATTATACATTTCACTTTATTTCTTGTTTGCTTACCTGTAGGACATGAGTTCTAGTATTTATCAGTCCTTAATGAAGGCGTTGACCATGGAGTATGTGGAGGACATAACTTGTTATCCGGTTTGTGCCTCTGCTTCTGGTGCTATTGCAGAACTCATCGAGGTAAGACTGAGTCAATGCAGTATTTTGCATTGTAGTCTACTTGCACCTGGAAATATGAACTGATATATTTTGTCTCTGTTTTTTTTTCAGAATAGTTATGTTCCACCTGACTGGCTCATTCTTCTGCAAGTGGTTCTGAAAAGAATAAGTACTGGAGATGAAAATGAGTCTGCTCTTCTGTTCAAGCTTCTGGGCACAATAGTTGAGGGTGGACAGGAAAAAGTTGTTTCATATTCCTGAAATTGTATCCAACATTGCGAGTACTATAATGGAGCTCCTGCCCCCTGTCCCAGATCCTTGGCCTCAGGTAGTAGTGCATATTTCTTCTGTGTGGTCAATATTTTGGTACTTTGTGCATGGAGTACAATCACCATGCCTGCTTTTAATCTTATGATCAGTTATTACTTTCATGTTAACAATATCGTTTCCATCCATTGACAATTTATGGATTAGCTGATTCCTATACACATTGGTACTAAAAATTGGACATAAAAATATTAAACTAACTTGTAAACCTATTTGAATAGAATAATACCATACAATACATTTGGAAGTACTGACTGTTTACTTTTTTATACAGAAATGCATGTTTCCCCAGTCATGCTTGGACGATCACCTTTCATCATATCCCATTATTCCTGGTGTATTTTATTCCTTGAGGAAATCCCAACCACACTATTTAATATATCTGCCATGTAGGTTGTTGAACAGGGTTTCACAGCCCTCGTAGCAATGGTGCAAGCTTGGGAGAGCTCTGCACCAGATGAAAACAAGACACCTAAAAAGAGGTTCTGGCAGTCAGGCCAGTCTGCTATTGCCCAAACAATTTCATTACTGTT
The DNA here is from genome assembly GCF_902167145.1 of Zea mays. Lineage (NCBI taxonomy): Eukaryota > Viridiplantae > Streptophyta > Magnoliopsida > Poales > Poaceae > Zea > Zea mays. The sequence goes on along the minus strand of NC_050104.1, from coordinate 87,620,333 downwards.
ACAAAAAGCTTGGTTGTTTCAAGCTGACAATATGGTATGTTAGTTCGCCGTTGACCTGTTGTCTTGAGGTATTCAAGTGGTGAAACTTGCTTGACTGTTTTCAACATTCATTTCAGGAGGGCTCTGCATTACCACCTCTGTCATGCGTAAACGATGCTTCTGTGTTACTTGAGTTTGTCATGAGTTCTGTCACTTGCATGGAAGAAACTGAAAGTCTGAAGGTCTTTGAGCTGGTAGCTACATGGGCTAACGCTGTTGCCAACTGGGACTCCTGGGAGATGGAGGATCAGGGTGTTTTCAACACAATTAAAGAAGCTGTCAATTTCCACCAGAGATTTGACCTCGACGGTCTCTTCCTGAAAACGCACTTTGTGAGATGTCATTCCACTAGGTATTCATTCTGTCATGGTTCTGTTTTAATACACGCAGGTCACTCAAGCAGATCTAAAGTTATTCTTAGTCCATATATGGTGAGGTTGGTCGTTCTTTACTCCAAACACAATCTCCCTTCTGTATAGCTAAAAGTTTGCAGAAATGGCACCATCAAGATCGGTCTGGAGACCAACAAGATCATGGACTTCATCAAGTTTGATGTCGGCAACGTGGTCATGATGACCGGTGGGAGGAACACCAGGCGTGTAGGAGTGATCAAGAACAGGGAGAAGCACAAGGGCAACTTCGAGACCATCCACGTGCTGCTTAGAGCTTTTTGCTATGTCTAGTTTTCTCCTATTTGTTGTATAGGAAAACATAGAATGGAATTCAAATTTGGTGGCCGCAAAATATGGAGACTTGAATTCATATAAAGTTAGGCTTAACATTAGTGCAAACAATTGTATTTTAGTTTAGATTTAGAGTACACTTATGTATGTGTTGTTTGACAATGCTTATTTATGATATATTGAATGGTACTTATTTATATTATATTAATTATAATGTTGTTCAATATATGTGTATGTATATTTCTCTTTCAAATTATTATAACGTGACATCTGAAAAATGATTATAAATTGAAGAATATATTGCCGTGTAAGTCATTTCGTTTAACTTAATAAGACGGTCACCAAAATGTCTAATATCAGTCTCCTAAATACGACGGTTTCTAAAACGTCCATTATTAGTCACCTAAATAAGATGGTTTTCCTATTGTAATAGTCTATTATTGTAGGATATTCGAGACGGTTTGATAAATACTTTATGACTTTTAATGTTTGTATTCTCTACGATTCTTTAGAAGCAGTGTCTTAAAAAAACCTAATTCAAGACGGTTTATCGGACGAAATGACTTAAACAAATACCTTTTTCAGACGGTTTATCGGACAAAATGACTTAAACAAATACCTTTTTCATACGGTTATAAATTAATAATTGTCTTATATAATATCTTTTAAGACGGTTTATAACCATCTTAAATGTGGGACATCTTTTGCGACTCCATCAAAATTGGACACTTCATAAGCGTCTTAATAACTGAAAATTAACCGTCTCATATAGCATGATCTGTAGTAGTGGAGGGAGCTAGGAGCAGGGCACGGTTGCCATGGCGAGCTGGAGGGCGAGCAGAGAGGGGCGACCGACGCTGGGGCACACGGCCAGGAGATCCGCCCAGAAGCTGAGCGCAAGAGAGAGGAGACATGAGGGAAGTGAGGGAGAGAGGAACCAGCGACGGAGAAGGAGATGAGGACGGCATCGGCTTCAGGAAATATCCCAGGCCAGCGCGAGCAGATAAAAATATGATAGAGGAAAGGCGGCGTGGGGATAGAGCTGCTGGAGCCAATCACCGTGCAGGAAAAAAATCAACACTATGGTTGGCGGCAGATAAGGAATGGGAGAAAAATCAGAGAGAGATATTTTTCCTTCCATATTTTTCCACTTTACCATTTTTTTACTAAAGAAAATTGCAGATATTTCGGGATATAAAACGAGGGTCTAAAAGATATAAAAAAAGTCGAACAAAATAAGATCGATAACAATATTTGGACACAATTTGATTTGATGGCTACTCTAAAGTCAGATTAATTCGTACCCATTCTTTCTATTTGAAGATTTAGATCGAGACAAAAAAACACACAGACCGAACCAAACGAGATCAACTTCGGTATTTTAGACTGTATTTAGTCCCGTCTAATTTTTATGATTCTCACCAGCTATTGATCATTCGATTTGACGCCAAGGATAACTTGCTGAGAGGAACGATTCACTTAATGAGTTGGCGCTTCGTTCTGTTCGGACAGCGCGGGGGCTCCAAATTTTGCATAAAATCAGAAGTTTTCTGATTTTCATATTCACTTACCCGCGTGATCGGAACATCTCTAAATTCGCCAGCAAACGAGATTAGGTAACCCAAAAGTTCATGAAACCTTTTTAATTGTTTTGATTACGGAGATGAATATGACACCAAACTTGAGCTTTTGTGAGATGATTAAATTCCAAGCTAAATGAGATTTTTCGAATAATCTCGGTAATCGGAGATAGACATAATATCGAAATCGTTACTCACACAAGCATTTCTTGCTTAAGTCCATACTCTCTGTTACGCGTATAGTAACACCTGGGGTGTTACACCTTCCACCAGTTCCATCTTAGTAATCATGGTGGCGTCATTACCCTATGAGAGATTTTGAGGGTATCCCATATTTGGTTGGCATTGTCCAAGCCGTTGACTTTGTTGTATTCATCACTGCATAGAGATGCTAACAAAACAGTAGTAGCTTAGGCATTTTTATGTATTTGCTCATTAATAAAAACTGGATTATCACTACTATCAAAATGCATCCCATTTTCCACTATTTCCCAGATACTAGGATGAAGAGAGAATAGATGACTACGCATTTTATGACTCCAAAATGAATAATCATCTCCATCAAAGTGGGGGGTCACCGAGTGGAATGGATGACAAATGAGCATTCAAATTATAAGGGATGTAAGAATAATCAAAAGAATAGTTTTGATTAACCGTTTTCTTTTTCAACGAATAGTCTTCGTCATTGTCATCACTTGGTGAAGAGGAGGAGTTGTCACTGTCGTAATAGATGATCTTCTTGATGCACCTCTTCTTCCTCCCCTCCTTTCTCTTGTTGTTTGAGCCTGAGTCGGTGGGCTTGTCACCTTTTGACGCATCAACATAGAGAGTCTCATTTTCCTTCTCCTTATCATTGATCACCATTTCTTTGCCTTTTAGAACCATCTCTTTGGGCGGTTAGTGTAACACCCCAGGTGTTTATCGTCTACTCGACCACGAGTGCGGACTTTAACACATGATAGCGGTGGATAAAACGGATGCTAAATTTTAATCATTTTCGTCTATCGCGACTTTAATATTGCATCTATTTCCGTCTATTTAGACTCCTTTCGCGAATTTTGGAACGTAATTGTTCTGAAAGTTTGCGAGTCATGCTCCTATTTAAAATTCATCAGTTACACGAATACGAATGAGGAAATTTAGTCCAGTCCTCCAATTTCCTCTCAAATAGATTAAGTAGAACTCGACAACTAAAGTTTTCGGTGTAAAATAATTTAGTCCCCTTTTGTCATTTGTGACATCACCTCTACGGATTTTTAATTGAATTGTTCTCTAGTTAAGTGTTCGAGTAGCGAACGGAATTCGTCTAAAGTCAACTGAATCAAATGCAGATTAAAATACTGAAGCTGAAATCCGTTTAATTCGGTCCATTTACATCCTGTCCGAAACAAACCAGACCACTGTAATTAGAACTGAAAGCGAGTAATTGGTAAATGATTTGGTTCGCTAAATTCGGAGAATGAAATGTGTAGCCATATAGCGTATCGACCCAGTATACATCGCTAAAAATCTTGATTCAAAATATCTGCGATTTTCTTTTTTTTAAAAAAGAAAAAATATCCAGCGATCCTATCCTATCGTCACGCCGCTTTTCCCCCCTACTGATTTTCTTTGCCATCATGCGCGCATCTCCTGGCCGCGCCGCTCTTGCTCTGGGAGAAATATCCCACCGCTCCAGCCATTGTCTCCCTCAGCCGCAAGCTCCCTCTCCATTTTTCTCTCCAACCGTCATCTCCCCTGCTGGCCGCCTCCCTCGTCTTCTCCCTAGGCCCGTGCCCTCCCTGCCCTCTGCACGCGCACTGCTCCAGTCGGCCGCGCGCCCAGCTCGCCCAGCTCGGATTGCGCCCGACTCCAGCTCGGCCGCCCGCGTCGCTGCTCCAGCGCGCGCCTCCCTGCGCCCAGCCTCCATCGTCGACCACAGCTCCCCAAGCCTGAACTCCCTGGCCGACTCCTCCCCTATGCCATTTCCCAAGCCACGCCCCAGCGCCGTCCCATCTCCTGCTCCTCCACGGCGCTGAGCTCCACCAGTTGCTGGTTCTAAACGCCGGTACCGACCACCATCTCCCATGGCGCCCAGCTCGGACTGCCCCTGCTCCTTGTTCCTCCAGCTCGCTCCTGTCAGGTTGGTTGTTGGTCGCGTTGGCCGTCGACCTCACTTAACCCTGCGTCGTCGGGCCAGTCTCGCCGCACTCGCCAGCACCGGAGCACACGCACTGCTTCTGTTCCCATGGTCGCTCGCCAGGATGCTGTCCCCCTGCTCTATGCCGCCAGCTTCTGCGTCATTGCCTACTTCGCCATCGCGTCCGCGCTCCTCGTTCTTGCCCCTTGTCTTTGAATTCTGAAATGTCTAAGTCACTGGAGAGAAGATCTCAGGTGTTTTGAGTGATAGGATAAAGCTCCTAGGTGATGGCTGTCAGCTGCTCGGAGATATATTTGAGCCGAGATCGTTATGGTATTTGTGAATAGTTAGTCAGTCTTAATGTGGTATGCAGCGGTTGGTATGTATGGACGAAGAAAAGTGAAGCCCATGCGGTGCTCGTTAGATGATTGACGAAAAGCCTAAAGCCAGCATCGTCATGCCATCGTCTATATTGTTCGGAAATCGTCGTGCCGGCATGTCAGGGTTGTCGTTCGCCATCCTCGTCCTCGCCACAAGAAACTCTTGGCATTCTCTAGCGAAGAAGCGAGGCCCGTGTGCATCGCTCGTCAAGTGTTCAATCGAAGACTTTATTCAGAGACTCAGCGTTCTCACAAGCTTAACTTACCTTGGATGAGAAATCCCTGATGTTCGAGGGAAGCGAGGCCGGTAAGCGTTCTCGTAGGGCTCGACAAAGCACTTGAACATCATCGTTCTTACAAATATCGTGTCGATTCGGTCATGGTAAGCTGGTTATTAATTATGTTATTTGGATTTATAAGTGGAGAAATTAGATATATAGTAATCGTGATGATCCTCGTATTTAGCGCAGGCACGTTGTGGTGGTGTTAAATATATGTGAAGCACGATGGAGTTAGTAATGCGAAAGGTAGATTAATTCATGTGATATTTGGGCGAGCTAGAGACGTAAAAGATAGGTTTAGTATTTCTATCGGCTAGTTAATAGGTATTCTAGTGTTATTATGTCGATTTGGTTAATTGATGTAGTCGATGCCCTGCTTAATTAATTAGCTTATTCTAGGTTTGGTGTTTAGTTCGATATCATGAGGAATGTACTAATTACTTCGAATAGGTTTGGTGTTTAGTTCGATATCATGAGGAATGTACTAATTACTTCGAGTAATTAACAGTGAATGGCATCGACCTATTTAATTAGTGTGGAATTCAAGATAATTGGGAAATGTGATTTAAAAGGGTAATTAGATTGTTCATATGCTGATTTTAAGACTTCAGCTTTCAATAATGGTGAGTCTAACTTTATTAGACTTCCGATGATATATTGTAACTAAGGATGATAGTGTGTGTTTATAATTTATTCTTGCTTGATAATAGAATTAGATATGGTTAAACAGGAAAAATACGAATGCTATAGTTAGTATGTATAGTTTATTATTTTGTGATTATTGCGCTTAGTCGTATGTCGATAACTGGTGTTTCTGTATGAAATGGTACAACGCCTCGCCGCTAGTTGTTTAATTCGCTATCGTGTAGCACTATTTAGTTTTGTGATATTCCTGTCTATATGCATTCATGTGCATCATGTATTTCAATTAGGTACGATAATTAATCACGTGATGCGGAAGACGAGCCAAGTCGACCCAAGATGACGTAACGGGTGGACTAATTCGCAAGGTGATGCGGATGGACGAACCTGAAGATGGACAGACGGAGCAAGTATCAAGACAAAGGATGGTCGTCAAGTGGATGTCATCTAACAAACATTAACGTAGTGTTTATTCCAGGCAAGTCCTGGTGTATTTGCCACCTCCTTGCTATTTTAAAATCTTTATCACCTTGTTTGATGCATTAGGTGATAGGAGTTGTGTGCTAAACAATTGTTGCATTTCCTTCCTTAGAAAATTGAATACCCTTCCTTGACACCCTTTTATGAAAAGGATTTTTATGATGCTTAGCCTTGCTCTAGAAAAAATAAAATGTTTTGCTTTAAAACAAAAAGTGATGCTTCAAATCGGATGGAAATTTTTACAAAGAAAAACATATGATGGTGGATCCATCACGGCCGTGATGGGTTCAACATCTAAAAAGATGTACCTCTGTCAGGTACCAAACTTTGGGTTTTAAATAATAAAGCTGAGACCAGGCGGGTGACTTGCACGAGAAGGAAGTCTCGGTGTAGTGTCTCTGTCTAAGTCGCTTAAGGACCGTGTCGATGTAGGCTTGATGATTGAGGACCTTTTAACTGACCACATGCCTCATCATGGGTAAGCTTTGTCTCGGGCAGACTAATACCAGAAAGGCCAACACGCAATGGGAGTGGAGAGATGGCGAGAGTAGCATGTACCCTCCGTGGCAAGAGGCTGGATGGTGGTGTATCTGTGCTCTCGGTTGGCGTGAACCCGGTCTGGTCTTAAGAAACCCGGTGGCGAGTTGACATATGCAAGGGTTAAGTGCTACATATGTCGTGTGGTTGGAGATCCCTAGCTAGGTATTAATCGATTCGGATCGCCGTTACTTCTCGAATATGAAGACTTGGTCCCTGCCCTACACGTAGCAATCCAGTGAACTGAGGGGATAATAAAAAGACGGCTAGTATAGGCCAAGTGCTTGAACTAGGATAGAAAGAACTCTAGATGCAGGTAACTTTACTTAACCTGACAAGTAAAAATGGATTTTAAGGATCCACTCATAGTAAGCATTTCTGCAAAAGAGTCTTTGAATCTTGATAAGCTTTACCTTGAATCCTTCTAAAACCAGCATACCCTTGAGAGTCTTTTCTTTAGTCGGGTAAGTCTTGCTGAGTACTTGCGTACTTAGGGTTTTATTCCCATTGTTGCTGCAGGTTACGAGTCACTTTGATTGTGATTGGTGTTAAGCGCCGATGGGCACGACCTTCTTATAAGTCTAAGTACTTCTTCTATACTTCTTATTGAGGATTGTCACTGAGCTAGCATATATTTCAAACTTATAAATAATTTATAACATTTCAAAGTTCATTCTTTGAACCACTGTTGTAACCACTTCGATAAATATAATGTAAATTTGTTGTAACTTGTAAAATTTGGTAATAAGATTTCCGCTGCAAAATTGTTGGTGTGTGATTTGTGTTTACTTAATCCTGCGGTCCTGGTTGTGAGTGGTTTATCTGGGGTCCTTGGGGCACTTGGACGGATCCTGTTAAGTTATCTGGTGCACATGCATAGCAGTCTGAGGTCTTTGAGACAAGGACAGGTGCATGTGGGCCCAATAACTTGGGAGGTTCTACCACGGTTAGTCCCTTGATGAAGAGAATGGCTTTAATACCAATTGAGAGCACCTATAGGGGGTGAATAGGTGATCCTACAAAAATCGACTCTAGACAAGACAAACTTGGTTTATAATACATGTTAGTAGGATTAAAATCAAGTTGATATGAATAGAGGTATAGAGATGAGAACTCTTCACTTGATTGTTCCTTTAAGATATGTATTAAACTTAGGAACAATAGCACAAGTGAATATGAGGACTCTATGGAAGAAAACAATCACAGTAGAAAGATGCACAAGTGACACAATGATTTTATCCCGTGGTTCTGCCAATGCCTACTCCACGTTGTGGTGACCAACTTCGGTCGAGGATTGCACTCAACCCCTCTCAAGTGATCCAAAGATCAAACTTGAGTACCACGGTTTTCTTCCTTATCTCAAGTTTTCCCTTTGTGAGGAATCTCCACAATTTGGAGTCTCTCACCCTTACAAAATAGATCTCAAGTGAATACAAGAATAAGGGGGAAATAGAATCACACACACACGAGACAAACTTACAGCAACTCACAAAGACAAAATAATGGAGAAGAGCACAAAACAACACACCGAAGTTACAGCTCAAACAAGTGCCCAAATCTCAATCTACTAAAGCAAAGGCGTGAATTCGATGTCTCGGCGTTGTTGGATGTTCAATGACTGCTTGGTGTGGTGCTCCATGCACATAGGGGTCCCTTTTATAGCCCCAAGGGAGCTAGGAGCCGTTGGAGCTCCATTTGGAAGGCCCTTGTTGTCTTATGTCCGCTGGTGCAATGAACTATCTGGGGCACACCGGATAGTGAACAGTGCGCGTGCTGGGCACGACAGAGAATCCCCTGATTGGCTAATTTCCTATTCTGGGGGCACTAGACTGTCCGGTGTGCCTCTCGACTGGTGGACCAGGGCCAACGTGTCCACTAGCTGTTGGTTGCTGGCTCACCGGACTGTCTGGCGCCTCGCGTGGACTGTCCGATGAATTATAGTCGACGCTGGCTGAAAAACCGAGAGCAGGGAGTTGGCCGGACCATACACCGGACTATCCGGTGCACACCAGACTGTTCGGTTGGTGGCACAAGACCGTCCGGTGCTCTGCAGTCCAGCACCTCTTCTCTGTTTCTTTCTTTGTTTTCCTTTGCTCTCTTTTGGGCTTGACTTTATGAAGTCCCTAGCACTTAGACAATTATGATTAGCATACAAAACAATTTACTAAGTATCCAGAGCTTTCCTTTATAATTGATCCATATAGATTTTGCATTATGTCCTTTTCCGAGCTCAATTTGCTTCATATGCCTTTGCTCATACACCATGTTAGTTTGAACATAATTTGTTTTGCATTTAACCACCAAAACAATATAGAAATGGCCCAAGGGCACATTTCCCTTTCAACCTTACGACAGGGGCTTCGATTATTTGGAAGAAGACGTCCGATGGCAGAGGGTCTCCTCTTGCAGCAGCCTTCGCAAGTGCATCTGCCTCCTCATTTTTGCTTAGGTCCACATGCTAGATTGAAAAACCCTTGAATTGCTTCTCCAGACTTCGAACGACCGACAGATACAGGAGGAGGACTTGCTCTCGGGTTGTACAATCTTTTTCTATGTGGTCGGCGATGACTTTGGAATCGGTCAAGACTATGCAAGTCTTAATGTCGAGTGCCCTGAGTTTGCGTTGTCCGAGGATGACTGCTTCGTACTCTGCAATGTTATTGGTACACTTGTCTATCTTGAGAGCAAAGCTTAATCGAGTGACATATCTGTACTTGCCGCCTGATGGGGCTATAATTACCGCTGCTGCGCCAGCCCTCGCATGACATCAGGCGCCATCACAATGGATTGTCCAATGTGTTTCAGGGTCTGGGTGCCGAGATGGTGAAGGCCCCGTCCAATCCACTATAAAGTCAGCGAGGACTTGCGATTTGATTGAATTCCTAGACTCGAAGACTATATGATATCCAGAGAGTTTCGCTGCCCACTTGCCTATTCTAGTTGTAGCCTCCTGGTTGTTGAATAGGTCGTTGATGCTTCGGTGTGTAGCCACTCTTATTTTGTGTGCTTTGAAGTAGTGTCACAGCTTTCATGACGCCATGTGCACAAAGTAAGCTATTTTGTACATTTTTGTCATATTGCACTTGGAGCTGCTGAGGACCTCTAAGACGAAGTGTACAGACTACTGCTGTAGTTTTCCATTCTTGGCCTTCTCTTGTACCAAAGCTACACTGATTGTTTGATGGGAAGCTACAACGTTCAGGAGTAGCGCGGATGCGGGCTCCGGGCTTGTTTAGGTTATCATTTCTAAGAGATAAGCTTTGAGTGAATCGAAGGCTGCTGCCTGTTCGGGCCCTAGACAAAGTTTTTTGCTCCCCTCAGGGTCTTCAAGAAAGGTATGCTTCACTCTGTAGATCGCGAAATGAACCTGTTTAATGCTGACAGCCTTCTAGTGAGCCATTGATGTCTTTTGCTGATTGCAGAGGCTGCATATCAATTATTGCCTTGACCTTGGTGGGGTTGGCCTTGATACCTTTGTGGGATACAAGGTAGCCTAGGATTTAGCCTTAGTGAACGCTGAAGACACACTTTTCTGGATTTAGGCAAACCCTTGCTTCGCGCATTCTTGCAAACGTTTCGATGAGTTCAGCGATGAGGTCTTCCTCGTTTTTGCTTGCGATGACAATTTTGTCGACGTAAGTGAAAACATTGCGACCCAGCTGCTCTTCAAGTACTGACTTTGTTATGCATGAAAAGGTGGAGACGGCGTTCTTGAGGCCTTCGGGCATATGCACAAAGCAGTATGTGACGAAGGGTGTTATGAAGCTTGTATTCACTTTGTCCTCCTCCTTCATATATATCTGGTGGTATCCTGAGAAAAAATCCAGAAGTGACATGATCTGGAAGCCTGCCACTGAATTGACAATCTTGTCGATTCTAGGGAGGGGGAAATTGTCTTTGGGGCATACTTTATTGAGACTGGTGAAATCTATGCACATTCAACATTTTCCACTTTTCTTCTTGACCATGACTACGTTGGCAAGCCATGTGGGGTAGTCAAATGGTTTGATAAACTTAGCTTCGAGCATTCTGTGGGCTTCGGCCTTGGCTGCTTCGGTCTTCTCGTCTGACATTTTATGAAGTTTCTGCTTATTGGACCGGACCGAAGGATCTATGCTGTAACACCCGGTTTTAAGGAACAAAGCCGGGTGCATCTCATACATGCGCCAAGAAGACAACATATATAATAACAGAGTGTATAGAGATAAATGTCATAAAACATCAGAGTAATTATTACATAGCGGAAGACTTATTACAAAATAAAGGAATAAATGTAAAACGAACTAAGGATCGTCGGCGCAAATGTCAACTGAGAAACGCCACCTAGATCAGATCGAACTCCTCGCCTTGTGGCTCCTCCTGAACCACCTGTTCTTCTCCTGTGGGGGGGTGTGAGACAGCAAGAGTGAGCTCACATACGTTCATCGCTCAACAAGTTGTGGGAAATAATGTGACATGAACTCACCAAAGGTGGGAGTTCATAAAGTGTAAGGCTGATCAATGAAATAAAGGCTGAAGCTGAGCATTGCTTTTATAAGTTGGTCAAAATTTTATTAGCAATTACTAAGTGTAAGTAAACACCAAACCTTAATAATAAAGAAAAGTAATAGTAAAATAATCCCAAATGCGATGCAAATGTCAAATTGAATTTAAGTTCCATAATTAATCATGTGAGGGTCCGAGCCGCTCATGACCGTGAGCACGGCTAGTATACCAGTTTTACACTCTGCAGAGGTTGCGCATCTTTACCCACAAGTCATGTTACCCATCTGCCAAGAGACGGCCAATCCCATACACCTCTACCGAGGAGGCGAGGCAGGGTAACACTACGAGGCCTTTACAAAGTTCCACTAGCTTCAGAAATCCCGCTACAGTTTATAGGAAGCTCCAGTGCAGGGTTCTTGCCTGACCGCCATCGCAGCAAAATCAACCCAAGGACCTCCCTACACTGACCACTCCCCTACTGCCCTTGCCCCTTTCGGGTAAGGAAGACCTCCACTAGCTTTCCTAGTTAATCAGCCAAGGGCGTCCCATTATACCCTTGTGGTAGCACTGTTTTCCCGGGTGGTCGCTCCATGTTCCCATTAATTTAATGATCTTAACATGAATAGTAATAATAACAAGATAATAACATATTAATCATGAGTAGTGTATCTCCATACCCAATCCACATAAAGCAATAGCAAGTACTACCCAAAAATGTTTCAGTGGTGAACAAGGTATAAAGATAACCAAAACTGGGGTAACCTAAAGGATCCCATCAAAATTAACCTATGCAGATCATTAAAATTAATAAGAACATGGCTGGGAAAGTAAGTGATCAAGGGCACAACTTGCCTTCAATGAGCTCCTGCTCAGCTACTTCTACTTGCTGAACCTCAGATTCCACAGTGGCTTGCTCGTCTACTCGCATCAATACAACACATACATAGCATATCATAAATTAACATCACATCAAACATGCAAATAGAATATACAGTAAAAATATATACATTAAAATGAGATCATAGGAACTGGAATCACTAAATTTGTAGTTATACAATTCAAGTTATGAATTTTCTAAGATTTAATGTGTTTGAAATAGGGTTAAATGATAAATAAATTTTCTAACAGAGTTCATGTCAAAACAGTGATACTAAATGATAGAGAATAATATTACAAAATTTTAGGAATTGGAATGGCTCAATTTGGATCAAAAATGGAATTTCTATGAATTTTACAAGTTTCTAGATTTGTTTTTGTATTAAAAATGAATTTCTAATATTATTTCTCTGTTTTTAAACTTGTCTGGACTGGGCCTCAAATTCTGAAAAGTGCAGGGGCTCTGGCGCAAGTTTCTACAGACACAGAGGGTTGCCGCATTGGACGGCGGGTTAATTCCTAGGGTTTCTAGGGCCTCTTCTGCAAACCGGTTAAGTGAAGGGGTACGGGCGAAACTGACCGTTGGATCCAAATCTCGCGGTCAAGATTAAAACCTTGCTACGTGAATCGAAGATGCGCTGATGGGCGCATGATTCACAATCTACGGTCGCGAGCTCTCCAATCCGAGGTTGAATCTTGCGCCTAGGATGACTGATCGACGGTCAGGATTTAACCTCCGCCGAGTGGCAGCGCTAACTAATCTAAGCCGTCAATTCTAAGATCCAGGGATATCCTGGCATCTTCTATCTCGCGACGCCGGAGTTAAACTCCTCCCGCGGCAGCGCCATGGTCGGCCGGACTAATACCACCCCAAACCCCGCACGAATCATCCCTCCGGTTGCGGTAATTCGAAGTAGAGTTGAAAGCAAGACTGGGAAGGGATTTCTCACCAAGCTCTATGGCGTGAATCGACCCGGCCACGACGGCGGATGCGCCCATGGCGGAGCAACTACTCCGACGAAGAATCGGTGATCCCCCATCTAGTAATCTGCCACGTAGAGTCCGCGGACACATATGACAGGCTGAGACGAAGCTCACGGAGATATATGGATGGCGCAATGGCGATGGCTGCGTGATTCTGCCGACGGTGGGGTTGGCGGCAATGGCGAACCGACCCCGGAACGCTCTCTCTCGCGCGGCGGCGTGGTAGTGGTAGGTCTCTAGCAGAAAGGGGGTGGCCGATCGCACACCGCACGCACTTATAGACTAGGTGGGTTGGTTCGGGGAGAGAAGGAGAGGGGAGCCCGAGATCCGTGGTTGACCGCGCCATAGTCGGTGTTTAGTTGGAGAAGAGAGCTGACACACGGGGGCGGCATGTCAGTCACACAGAAGCGGCGCTCACGGAGAGGACGGACACGCACGCAAGGGGCTGACACGGTGTCCCTACCTGTCGGCCCCACGAAGGGATCCGTAGCGCGGGAGTGAGCTAAACGGGCCGCCAGAGGGAGATGCCAGTGGGCCGAGCAGGCCAATTTCTGAACCAACGCAGATTTCTCATTCCTTTTCCCTTTTCTTTTCTTCTATTCCCTTTTTCTTTCTTATTTTTGAATCCCCATTTATATTTCAAATTTGTAGTTAATTTGCACTCAAAATAGTTGTTCATCTTGAAAATACTAGTGTGGTATTTACTTATTTATGAATTTATTTTATAATGTTTCTTTCTCCTTTTCCATTTAAATCTCAAATTCAAAGTTAGGGTTTTCTCTAAACCTTCCACTTACTATAATATTTTTATTCATGTTATTATTGTTTTAAATGCACACACAAACAAAATCCAATATGATGCAATGATTTATTTGTGTCTTAGTGAAGTTTTGCTTATTTTTAATCATGAGTAGTCACATGTGATGATAAATAGAGATACTCATACATACTATAAAGGAAAACAATTTCTCCTTTTATTTGGCCTACAATATTGAGTATTACAAATCCTACCCCCCTTAAAACTAATCTCGTCCTCGAGATTTAGGAAGATCTAGGAAAAAGGTGGGGGAAAATCTATGCGAAGCTCTTCTTCTCTTTCCCAAGTTGCTTCATCTTCACTGTGGTGACTCCATTGGACTTTGCACATCTTTATCACCTTATTCCTTGTAACTCGAGTCAAAGTATCCAAAATCTTGATAGGGTACTCCGTGTAAGTCAAATCACCCTGAACACTGAGCTCTTCCATTGGTAACTGTTCCTCAGGGACACGGATACACTTCTTAAGTTGAGACACATGGGGTACATTATGCACATCAGGTAGCTTATCAAGTAGCTCCAGTTGATAGACCATCTCTCCAACTCGCCTAAAAACTCTGAATGATCCAATAAAGTGAGGGAACAATTTGCCCTTGACTTTAAATCTCCTCATTCCACGAAGTGGTGACATCTTGAGGTACACATGATCACCTTCCTCAAATTCCAGTGGTCTTCTATTATCAGCGTAGCTCTTTTGCCTGGTCTGAGCTACCCTCAAATTCTCCCAAATTATACAGATTTGTTCTTCTACCTCTTGAATAAGTTCAGGTCCAAAGAACTGTCTTCCTCTAGTCTGATCCAATATAGAGGAGCCTTGTGTTTCCTGCCATACAGAGTCTCAAACGGTGACATCTTCAGACTGGCCTGATAACTATTATTATATGAGAACTCAGCATAAGGTAGACTCTTGTCCCAACTACTACCATGCTGAAGGGCACAAGCTCTCAACATATCTTCCAATACTTGGTTAGTCCTTTCGGTCAGTCCATCAGTCTGAGGTAGGCTGAACTAAAATTCAACTTGGTACTCCATGTAAACACACAATCCGAGCCATATATAACTCTGCTAGTTGAGAACCTTTATAAGTGGTCTTGACAGGTATAAAGTGAGCCACTTTAGTCAATCTATCCACAATCACCCATATAGCATCATATCCTTTCTGGGTGCGAGGCAATCCAGTAATAAAATCCATACCAATCTCTTCCCATTTCCACTCGGGTATCTTCAGTGGATGCAATAGTCCACCTGGCCTCTGGTGTTCAGCCTTAACTCTTTGACATACATCGCACATAGCCACATGTGCAGCCACATCTCTTTTCAATCCATACCACCAATACTTCCGTTTCAAATCCTGATACATCTTGGTACTACCAGGATGAATAGAGTAATCCGAATCATGGGCCTCCTTTAAAATAGTCTCTCGAAGGCTTTCAATCTTATGGACTCATATCCGATCCTTGAACCATACGGTGCCTTGCGCATCTTCCATGAATTCTAGACCTTGACCTTCAGTAATTAGATCCCTAATCTCTTGTATCTTAGCATCACCAATCTGTCCTTCTGTGGATTTCTTGCTCCAAGGTAGGTTCCACATCAATAACAACTCCTTCAGTGTGAGCAACTATCCTTAGGTTAAGTCTCCTGAAATCCTCAACAATCTCATCGAGTAGCTGGGCAACAACAGCTGAATGAACATGCTCCCTTTCGACTCAAGGCATCTGTAACCAAATTTGCCTTGCCCGGGTGATAGTGAGTATCCAAATCATAATCCTTAATAAGCTCCAACCAACGGCGTTGCCTAAGGTTGAGATCCTTCTGAGTAAATATGTACTTCAAGCTCTTATGGTCCGTGCATACTTGGCACTTAGTTCCCATGATGTAGTGTCTCCAAATCTTAAGTGCATGCACAACGGCAGCCAGTTCCAAGTCATGAGTGGAGTAGTTCAATTCATGTTTCCGCAATTGACGAGATGCATAGGCGATCACATGTCCTTCTTGCATGAGCACACATCCAAGTCCTTGGCCACATGCATCACAGTAAATGTCAAATCCCTTCTACAGATCTGGCATAATCAATACTGGTGGCGACATTAGTCTCTCCTTCAATTGATCAAAGCTTTCTTGGCACTTCTCATCCCACTTGAATTCTCTTCCTTTTTCCAAAAGCGATGTCATAGGCTTAGCAATTTTAGAGAATCCTTCAATAAATCTCCGATAATATCCTACAAGTCCCAAGAAACTCCGAATCTTGTAGTGGGTATGCTCCACACCACTATCTCCTTGACTTTAGCAGGATCCACTGATATCCCTCCATTAGAAATGATATGTACAAGGAATGACACCTTGTCAATCCAGAACTCGCATTTGCTATACTTGGCGTAGAGTTGATTATCTCTTAGCTTCTGTAGCACCAATCTCAAGTGTTCTTCATGATCACTTTCACTCTTAGAATAGATAAGAATATCTTCGATAAATACTACGACGAATTTGTCCAAATACTCCATAAACACCTTATTCATCAAATTCATGAAATAAGCTGGTGCATTGGTTAATCCAAATGACATAACAGTAAACTCATATAATCCATATCGAGTCGAGAAATCCGTCTTGGGAATATCCGATGGCCTAATCTTCATTTGATGATAACCTGATCGGAGATCAACCTTCGAGAATACCCTTGCATCTCTCATCCGATTAAATAAATCCTCAATGCGGGGTAATGGATACTTGTTTTTTTCACAGTGACGTCATTAAGGGTCCTATAATCCACGCACATCTCTTGCGATACATCTTTCTTTTGTACAAATAGAACTAGCGCTTCACAAGGTGAAGAATCCGAACGAATGTACCCAGCATCTTGTAATTCAGTTAACTGCTTCTTCAGTTCCTTTAACTCTTCTACGGACATCCTACATGGCCATTTGAAATTAGGACAGTCCTAAGTAAGGGATCAATGACAAACTCAACTTCCCTATATGGTGGCATCCCTGGTGACTCCTCTGGAAAGACATCCGGAAAATCCTTAACCATACGGATGTTGTCACCAACAAACTTCTCATCGACTAAGAATGCCACTAGTCTGATGGTGGTAGTTACTGCAATTTCAACTTCAAATCTCTCTCCTTTGGAACTGGTGAGTTCTAAGGTTCCCTTAGCCCAGTGTATAAACTGTCTTTGCCTTTCTTAACCATGACATACCAAGTATCACGTCTATAGTGCTCTCTTCTAACACTATAGGGGTAGTCCATCTTGGTTAGAAATACAGGGTAAGAAAGGAAGAATTGTAGACAAGGCGAGTAATTACGAATCATGTTACTTTGGGGGATTTGTTAGCTAAGCAGATTAATGTTTTACCTATCATAGCTAATTCATTACCTTATAGTGGTACATACTAAGATGTCCAAATATAATGTTTCAATCAATCAAAGAAGCAAATCAGGCATTGATCATCAGAACAATCAACCAACATTTTTAATAGAGAAAATAGTATTAATTTTTTTCTTAGGTCTCCTATCTCTAAAAAGGTCATAAATGTAGGATTCCAAAGTGTGTAATCCATCTTGTCTCAGAGTAGAGAAGGTAAGAATGATCAGAGTAGAACAGTAGAAGGTGAGACAGGATCAAGGTAAGTATAGAAAGAGTCAGAGTAAGGTAAGTATAGGATGAATCAAAATGAGATAAGTAGGTAAGGGTTGTTCATTTCTATCTAGGTTTCGTCCTACAGTCAACATTTCCTCTGATACCACTTCTGTAACACCCGGTTTTAAGGAACAAAGCCGGGTGCATCTCATACATGCGCCAAGAAGACAACATATATAATAACAGAGTGTATAGAGATAAATGTCATAAAACATCAGAGTAATTATTACATAGCGGAAGACTTATTACAAAATAAAGGAATAAATGTAAAACGAACTAAGGATCGTCGGCGCAAATGTCAACTGAGAAACGCCACCTAGATCAGATCGAACTCCTCGCCTTGTGGCTCCTCCTGAACCACCTGTTCTTCTCCTGTGGGGGGTGTGAGACAGCAAGAGTGAGCTCACATACGTTCATCGCTCAACAAGTTGTGGGGAATAATGTGACATGAACTCACCAAAGGTGGGAGTTCATAAAGTGTAAGGCTGATCAATGAAATAAAGGCTGAAGCTGAGCATTGCTTTTATAAGTTGGTCAAAATTTTATTAGCAATTACTAAGTGTAAGTAAATACCAAACCTTAATAATAAAGAAAAGTAATAGTAAAATAATCCCAAATGCGATGCAAATGTCAAATTGAATTTAAGTTCCATAATTAATCATGTGAGGGTCCGAGCCGCTCATGACCGTGAGCACGGCTAGTATACCAGTTTTACACTCTGCAGAGGTTGCACATCTTTACCCACAAGTCATGTTACCCATCTGCCAAGAGACGGCCAATCCCATACACCTCTACCGAGGAGGCGAGGCAGGGTAACACTACGAGGCCTTTACAAAGTTCCACTAGCTTCAGAAATCCCGCTACAGTTTATAGGAAGCTCCAGTGCAGGGTTCTTGCCTGACCGCCATCGCAGCAAAATCAACCCAAGGACCTCCCTACACTGGCCACTCCCCTACTGCCCTTGCCCCTTTCGGGTAAGGAAGACCTCCACTAGCTTTCCTAGTTAATCAGCCAAGGGCGTCCCATTATACCCTTGTGGTAGCACTGTTTTCCCGGGTGGTCGCTCCATGTTCCCATTAATTTAATGATCTTAACATGAATAGTAATAATAACAAGATAATAACATATTAATCATGAGTAGTGTATCTCCATACCCAATCCACATAAAGCAATAGCAAGTACTACCCAAAAATGTTTCAGTGGTGAACAAGGTATAAAGATAACCAAAACCGAGGTAACCTAAAGGATCCCATCAAAATTAACCTATGCAGATCATTAAAATTAATAAGAACATGGCTGGGAAAGTAAGTGATCAAGGGCACAACTTGCCTTCAATGAGCTCCTGCTCAGCTACTTCTACTTGCTGAACCTCAGATTCCACAGTGGCTTGCTCGTCTACTCGCATCAATACAATACATACATAGCATAGCATAAATTAACATCACATCAAACATGCAAATAGAATATACAGTAAAAATATATACATTAAAATGAGATCATAGGAACTGGAATCACTAAATTTGGAGTTATACAATTCAAGTTATGAATTTTCTAAGATTTAATGTGTTTGAAATAGGGTTAAATGATAAATAAATTTTCTAACAGAGTTCATGTCAAAACAGTGATACTAAATGATAGAGAATAATATTACAAAATTTTAGGAATTGGAATGGCTCAATTTGGATCAAAAATGGAATTTCTATGAATTTTACAAGTTTCTAGATTTGTTTTTGTATTAAAAATGAATTTCTAATATTATTTCTCTGTTTTTAAACTTGTCTGGACTGGGCCTCAAATTCTGAAAAGTGCAGGGGCTCTGGCGCAAGTTTCCACAGACACAGAGGGTTGCCGCATTGGACGGCGGGTTAATTCCTAGGGTTTCTAGGGCCTCTTCTGCAAACCGGTTAAGTGAAGGGGTACGGGCGAAACTGACCGTTGGATCCAAATCTCGCGGTCAAGATTAAAACCTTGCTACGTGAATCGAAGATGCGCTGATGGGCGCATGATTCACAATCTACGGTCGCGAGCTCTCCAATCCGAGGTTGAATCTTGCGCCTAGGATGACTGATCGACGGTCAGGATTTAACCTCCGCCGAGTGGCAGCGCTAACTAATCTAAGCCGTCAATTCTAAGATCCAGGGATATCCTGGCATCTTCTATCTCGCGACGCCGGAGTTAAACTCCTCCCGCGGCAGCGCCATGGTCGGCCGGACTAATACCACCCCAAACCCCGCACGAATCATCCCTCCGGTTGCGGTAATTCGAAGTAGAGTTGAAAGCAAGACTGGGAAGGGATTTCTCACCAAGCTCTATGGCGTGAATCGACCCGGCCACGACGGCGGATGCGCCCATGGCGGAGCAACTACTCCGACGAAGAATCGGTGATCCCCCATCTAGTAATCTGCCACGTAGAGTCCGCGGACACATATGACAGGCTGAGACGAAGCTCACGGAGATATATGGATGGCGCAATGGCGATGGCTGCGTGATTCTGCCGACGGTGGGGTTGGCGGCAATGGCGAACCGACCCCGGAACGCTCTCTCTCGCGCGGCGGCGTGGTAGTGGTAGGTCTCTGGCAGAAAGGGGGTGGCCGATCGCACACCGCACGCACTTATAGACTAGGTGGGTTGGTTCGGGGAGAGAAGGAGAGGGGAGCCCGAGATCCGTGGTTGACCGCGCCATAGTCGGTGTTTAGTTGGGGAAGAGAGCTGACACACGGGGGCGGCATGTCAGTCACACAGAAGCGGCGCTCACGGAGAGGACGGACACGCGCGCAAGGGGCTGACACGGTGTCCCTACCTGTCGGCCCCACGAAGGGATCCGTAGCGCGGGAGTGAGCTAAACGGGCCGCCAGAGGGAGATGCCAGTGGGCCGAGCAGGCCAATTTCTGAACCAACGCAGATTTCTCATTCCTTTTCCCTTTTCTTTTCTTCTATTCCCTTTTTCTTTCTTATTTTTGAATCCCCATTTATATTTCAAATTTGTAGTTAATTTGCACTCAAAATAGTTGTTCATCTTGAAAATACTAGTGTGGTATTTACTTATTTATGAATTTATTTTATAATGTTTCTTTCTCCTTTTCCATTTAAATCTCAAATTCAAAGTTAGGGTTTTCTCTAAACCTTCCACTTACTATAATATTTTTATTCATGTTATTATTGTTTTAAATGCACACACAAACAAAATCCAATATGATGCAATGATTTATTTGTGTCTTAGTGAAGTTTTGCTTATTTTTAATCATGAGTAGTCACATGTGATGATAAATAGAGATACTCATACATACTATAAAGGAAAACAATTTCTCCTTTTATTTGGCCTACAATATTGAGTTTTACATATGCTTAGACCGTGCTTGATGACAGAGCGGATGACGCAGACAAGGTCTAGGGCTGACCAGGCGAAGACGTCCTTGTTGCGATGTAGGCAGGACAACAGCTTGGCCTCTCTATCTTGGGTGAGGTCTTCGCTGATTAACACTGTCTGATTTGGTACTGTGGCTTCTAGAGGGACTTTTTTGGCCTGGTCGGTGCTTTGAATCTAGGCTTTGGTTGGCACTGCTTTCTCAGGGTGTGGGACAACGTGGCTTTCGTTCTCAGAAATAAGGTACTGGATGTTGCATTGTCCTAGGACGAGGTCCCTTTCAATGTTGCGAGCAGTATGTTGGTCTCCGTAAATTGTTATTGTGCCGAGAGGTTCTAGGATTTTCATGCACATGTGAAGACCGTGAATTGCTGCTTCAAGTTTGTTGATGGACCCTCTCCCCATTATGGCGTTGTATTGGTAGACCATGTTAACTATGTCAAATGTTACCCGCTCTGACCTAATATTGTGGTTGGTGCCGACGGAAAGAGGGAGCTCTATCTTGCCAAGTGGAAATGTCCCCTTCCCTCCAAAACCATTTGGTTGAAGGCATGTAGGAAAATGATGTCGGCTTGGCTTCCGTTGTCAATGAGGACCATGTGCAGCTCCCATCCTGCCACATTACAACTGATGACGAGTGCGTCTGTGTGGGGCAAGCTGCGAAGGTTGGTGTCTCTTGCGTCGAAGGTTAATGGTACGTGAGACCACTTTCTTCTAAACGATGGGTCCTGTGACTGCGACTTGATTGACCCTTAGTAGTGATCCCTTTTTTGTCGTTTGTTCTCGAAGTCAGAGCTGGACCCTTTGTGATCATGTGAATCACTCCCCTGAAGGGTGGGTCTGCAAAGTCTTCTTGCTTTGGTGGTGGTGGGAGGGGTGGTAGGTGTTGGTTTGGATGTTGTGGTGGTGGAGGTGGTAGCGCTAACCTTTCTTGGTGGTGAAGGCGCTGTTGCTATGGAAAGAGGTTGGGGTTTTGCTGCTCGAGGTAATATGGGTGTTCATTTTGCCACCAGTGTGCAAAAAATTCAACAAGGGTCAATACCTCCAAAATGAGCTCCTCATGAACGCAGTCATGAAAAATAAAAAGAGTGGTAATGGATACAATTCATTTGTGCAAAAGAAAGCAATAAATCAAAACAAGGCTAAGCAAAATCCTAAGCACATCAAGTGATATGAGTGTGGAAAAGAAGGACACTTTGCTCACATTTGCAAAACGACACCACCAACTGCCTTGCCAAAGCACTCAAGGCCTTTTGCATTCAATGTTTGCTATGTGCTTATAAAAGTTGCAAATGGGAATATCAAATTAGCATTCTTAGGTCCTCCAAACAAGTGTAGAGCTAAACAAATTTGGGTTGCAAAGTCTGAAAGTTGCCTACAGGGGGGTGAATAGGCGAAACCTAAAAATTATAAACTCTGAACATGCACTTCACCTGGGGTTAGGGTTAGGAATAAATAATATTGAATTCAGAGTATGGAAGATTGTTCTTTTTGCTATGAGTTGCTCAATCAATGCGGATAACTTTGGGAGCCAACTCAAAACAATATGAGTAAGAGAAATTTAGAGAGGGAGGAGAGGGAAGAAACAAATCGAGTGATGAAGATCAACACAAATGAACACGGTGATTTGTTTCCCGTGGTTCAGTTCCAAGGAACCTACTCCCTGTTGAGGAGGCCACAAAGGCTGGGTCTATTCCAACCCTTTCCCTCTCTCATTCAATCACTTAGACCGGTCGAGTGCTTCTTCTTAATCACAGGGGTCACTAAGACCCCGCAAGGATCACCACACAATTAGGTGTCTCTTGCTTGCTTTACAAAACACTTGGAAAGATTAGAGTGAGAAGAAGAAAGCAATCCAAGCACTTGATTTGATTTTGGAGCTTGGAGATGATTTGTTGCTTTGATTGTGTCTTTGGAGTGTATTCTTTGCTCTTGTATTGAATGAGAAGAGTGAGAAGCTTGGATCGCTTGAATGGTGGTGGTTGGGGGTATTTATAGCCCCAACCACTATTCCAGCTGTTGCTATCGATGGGCACACCAGACAGTCTGGTGGTGCACCAGACACTCTACTGTTCACTGTCCGGTGAGTGCCACATCAGCCGATCGTTGGGGTTTCGAGCTGTTGACCGTTGAAGTCTTCTGTCCTCTTGCAGCACCGGACAGTCCGGTGCGTTCTGACTTTGTAGTTCTAACTTCTGACTTCTGCTCTGTTCACTGTTCCGTCGTCAGCGCAGTTGTCCATTAGCGAAGTTGACCGTTGCTCTGTTCGTTCACCGAAAAGTCTGGTGGATCACCGGACAATCTAGTGAATTTTAGTGGAGTGGCTCTGAGAAAACCCGAGAGCGGCCAGTTCGTGAGGTGCCTTGGCCTGGGCACCGGACAGTGTCCGGTGCGCCACTGGCTGTACCAATTCTTGTATGCTCCAAACTTTGTAGAATTCCCTCAATTCTTTTTCTTTGTATGTTTATGTTGAACTTTATGCACCTGAGAGAAATAGAAACTAGGCAAACTAGTTAGTCCATATGGTTTGTGATGGACGTCAAACACCAAAATCGATTAAAGGAAATATTGAGGTCATTTCCCTTTCAATCTCTCCTTTTTTGGTGATTGATGCCAACACAAACCAAAGCAAATACAAAGTGTAGAAATGTAACTAGTTTGAAATTAGTCAGATGTGCATAAGTTACTTTGAAATGAACCAATTGAAAATATTTCTAAGTATACATGGTTGCTTTGATCTAGTTTAACATTTTGGACCACATTTGCACCACTTAGGTTGTTTTTGCATATCGTTTGCAAATAGCCAATGATATAAGAATATGATTTCAAAACGCATTTTCAAGTCCTTTTTATGAAAATTCTCCCCCTATTTCAAATGCTTTTCCTTTGGCTGAATAAAAACTCCCCCTGAAGAAGTTCTCCCCTTAGCTGTCAAGAGGGATTTGAACAATTTCTTCCCCTTTTTGAAAAAAGTTTTTAGAAAACAAGGGTGGTGGTGCGGTCCTTTTTCTTTGGGCCTAATATTCTCTCCCCCTTTGGCATTAATCGCCAAAAAAGAGAGAACTAGAGGCAGTTAATCTGTCTCCCTTTTGAAAAAGGATATGAATGAAAGTTCATGAGTAGGGCAAAGGATAAATGATAACGACAGAGTCGTAGTGGAAGCCTTGTTGATAGTCGCCTAGAGGGGGGGGGTGAATAGGGCAAAACTGAAATTTACAAATATAAACACAACTACAAGCCGGGTTAGCGTTAGAAATATAAACGAGTCCACGAGAGAGGGTAAAAAAACAAATCGCAAGCAAATGAAGAGTGTGACACGCGGATTTGTTTTACCGAGGTTCGGTTCTCGCAAACCTACTCCCCGTTGAGGAGGCCACAAAGGCCGGGTCTCTTTCAACCCTTCCCTCTCTCAAACGGTCCCTCGGACCGAGTGAGCTTCTCTTCTCAAATCAAAGCCGGGAACAAAACTTCCCCGCAAGGGCCACCACACAATTGGTGCCTCTTGCCTTGATTACAATTGAGTGTTGATCACAAGAACAAGTGAGAAAGAAAAGAAGCAATCCAAGTGCAAGAGCTTAAAAGAACACGGCAAATCTCTCTCGCTAATCACTAAAGCCTTGTGTGGAATTGGAGAGGATTTGATCTCTTTGGTGTGTCTAGAATTGAATACCTAGCTCTTGTATAGTGGTTGAGAAGTGGAAAACTTGGATACAATGAATGGTGGGGTGGTTGGGGTATTTATAGCCCCAACCACCAAACTTGACCGTTGGTGGAGGCTGTCTGTTCGATGGCGCACCGGACAGTCCGGTGCACACCGGACATGTCCGGTGCCCCAGCCACGTCACCAGTGCCGTTGGAATCTGACCGTTGGAGTTCTGACTTCTGGGTCCGCCACGATGTCCGGTGGCGCACCGGACATGAACTGTTCATTGTCCGGTGCGCCGGTATGGGCGCGCCTGCCTTCTGCGCGCTGCAGCGCGCATTTAATGCGTTGCCGGTAGCCGTTGGCGCGAAGTAGCCGTTGCTCCGAGGATGCACCGGACAGTCCGGTGCACACCGGACATGTCCGGTGAATTATAGCGGAGCAGCCTTCGTGAAATCTCGAGGCTGGCGAGTTCCTGAGCCGCGTCCCGTTGGAGCACCGGACACTGTCCGGTGTACACCGGACAGTCCGGTGAATTTTAGCGCGCCGGCCCTGAGAATTTCCGAGATAGATGAGTTCAGAGAGAAGTCCCCTGGTGCACCGGACACTGTCTGGTGCGTCACCGGACAGTCCGGTGCGCCAGACCAGGGAGTCTTCGGGATGCCTTTAGCTCTCACATTTGAACCCAACTTTGGTCCTTTTAATTGGCTTGTTGTGAAACTTTGACACCTGTATGACTTATACACTAGAGCAAACTAGTTAGTTCAATTTGTTTGTGTTGGGCAATTCAACCACCAAAATTATTTAGGAACTAGATGAAGCATAATTCCCTTTCAATCTCCCTCTTTTTGGTGATTGATGCCAACACAAACCAAAGCAAATATAGAAGTGTATAATTGAACTAGTTTGCATAATGTAAGTGCAAAGGTTGCTTGGAATTGAGCCAATATAAATACTTACAAGATATGCATGGATCGTTTCTTTCTTTTTAACATTTTGGACCACGCTTGCACCACATGTTTTGTTTTTGCAAACTCTTTTGTAAATTCTTTTCAAAGTTCTTTTGCAAATAGTCAAAGGTAAATGAATAAGATTTGCAAAGCATTTTCAAGATTTGAAATTTTCTCCCCCTGTTTCAAATGCTTTTCCTTTGACTAAACAAAACTCCCCTAGATGAAATCCTCCTCTTAGTGTTCAAGAGGGTTTTGATATATCATTTTTGAAATACTACTTTCTCCCCCTTTTGAACACAATAGGATATTGATAATATTCTTGGAAAAACACGAAGTTTTTGAAATTGGTGGTGGTGCGGTCCTTTTGCTTTGGGCTCATACTTTCTCCCCCTTTGGAATGAATCGCCAAAAACGGAATCATTAGAGCCCTTGAAGTACTTTCTTCCCCTTTGGTCATAAATAAATGAGTTAAGATTATACCAAAGATGAAGTCCTTTTGTTTGTTGCTCATGCTTTCTCTCCTTAGAATGGAGAGTTGCTTGGAGTGATGGCGAAGGATGAGTTACGGAGTGGAAGCCTTTTGTCTTCGCCGAAGACTCCAATTCCCTTTCAATATACCTATGACTTGGTTTGAAATAGACTTGAAAAACACATTAGTCATAGCATATGAAAGAGACATGATCAAAGGTATACAAATGAGCTATGTGTGCAATTTAGCAAAAGAAATTGCGTGAGTCAAGAATATTGAGCTCATGCCTAAGTTTGTTAAAAGATTGTTCATCAAGAGGCTTGGTAAAGATATCGGCTAATTGATCTTTAGTGTTAATGTAAGAAATCTCGATATCTCCCTTTTGTTGGTGATCCCTAAGGAAATGATACCGAATGGGTATGTGTTTAGTGCGGTTATGCTCGACGGGATTATCCGCCATCTTGATTGCACTCTCATTATCACATAGCAAAGGGACTTTGGTTAATTTGTAACCGTAGTCCCGCAGGGTTTGCCTCATCCAAAGCAATTGCGCGCAACAATGGCCTGCGGCAATGTACTCGGCTTCGGCGGTGGAAAGAGCGACCGAATTTTGCTTCTTTGAAGCCCAAGACACCAAGGATCTTCCCAAGAACTGGCAAGTCCCCGATGTGCTCTTTCTATTGATTTTGCACCCCGCCCAATCGGCATCCGAATAACCAATCAAATCGAATGTGGATCCCCTAGGATACCAAAGCCCAAACTTAGGTGTATAAGCCAAATATCTCAAGATTCGTTTCACGGCCGTAAGGTGAGCTTCCTTAGGGTCGGCTTGGAATCTTGCACACATGCAAACGGAAAGCATAATATCCGGTCGAGATGCACATAAATAAAGTAATGACCCTATCATCGACCGGTATACCTTTTGATCCACGAACTTACCTCCCGTGTCGAGGTCGAGATGCCCATTAGTTCCCATGGGTGTCTTGATGGGCTTGGCATCCTTCATACCAAACTTGTTGAGAATGTCTTGAGTGTACTTCGTTTGGCTAATGAAGGTGCCCTCTTGGAGTTGCTTCACTTGGAATCCTAAGAAATACTTCAACTCCCCCATCATAGACATCTCGAATTTTTGTGTCATGATCCTACTAAACTCTTCACATGTAGACTCGTTAGTAGACCCAAATATAATATCATCAACATAAATTTGGCATACAAACAAGTCATTTTCAAGAGTTTTAGTAAAGAGTGTAGGATCGGCTTTTCCGACTTTGAAGCCATTAGCAATAAGGAAATCTCTAAGGCATTCATACCATGCTCTTGGGGCTTGCTTGAGCCCATAAAGCGCCTTAGAGAGCTTATAGACATGGTTAGGGTACTCACTGTCTTCAAAGCCGGGAGGTTGCTCAACATAGACCTCTTCCTTGATTGGTCCATTGAGGAAGGCACTTTTCACGTCCATTTGATAAAGCTTAAAGCCATGGTAAGTAGCATAGGCCAATAGAATGCGAATTGACTCAAGCCTAGCTACGGGTGCATAGGTTTCACCGAAATCCAAACCTTCGACTTGGGAGTATCCCTTGGCCACAAGTCGGGCTTTGTTCCTTGTCACCACACCATGCTCATCTTGCTTGTTGCGGAAGACCCATTTGGTTCCTACAACATTTTGATTAGGACGTGGAACTAAATGCCATACCTCATTCCTAGTGAAGTTGTTGAGCTCCTCTTGCATCGCCACCACCCAATCCGAATCTTGGAGTGCTTCCTCTACCCTGTGTGGCTCAATAGAGGAAACAAAAGAGTAATGTTCACAAAAATGTGCAACACGAGATCTAGTGGTTACCCCCTTATGAATGTCGCCGAGGATGGTGTCGACGGGGTGATCTCGTTGGATTGCTTGGTGGACTCTTGGGTGTGGCGGTCTTTGCTCTTCATCCTCCTTGTCTTGATCATTTGCATCTCCCCCTTGATCATTGTCGTCGTCTTGAGGTGGCTCATTTGCTTGATCTTCTATTTCATCAACTTGAGCTTCATCCTCATTTTGAGTCGGTGGAGATGCTTGCGTGGAGGAGGATGGTTGATCTTGTGCATGTGGAGGCTCTTCGGATTCCTTAGGACACACATCCCCAATGGACATGTTCCTTAGCGCGATGGACGGAGCCTGTTCTTCACCTATCTCATCAAGATCAACTTGCTCTACTTGAGAGTCGTTAGTCTCATCAAACACAACGTCACAAGAAACTTCAACTTGTCCAGAGGACTTGTTAAAGACTCTATATGCCCTTGTGTTTGAATCATATCCTAGTAAAAAGCCTTCTACAGTCTTAGGAGCAAATTTAGATTTTCTACCTCTTCTAATAAGAATAAAGCATTTGCTACCAAAGACTCTAAAATATGAAATATTGGGCTTTTTACCGGTTAGGAGTTCATAAGATGTCTTCTTGAGGATTCGATGTAGATATAACCGGTTGATGGCGTAGCAAGCGGTGTTGACCGCCTCGGCCCAAAACCGATCCGAAGTCTTGTATTCATCAAGCATGGTTCTTGCCATGTCCAATAGAGTTCGATTCTTCCTCTCCACTACACCATTTTGTTGTGGCGTGTAGGGAGAAGAGAACTCATGCTTGATGCCCTCCTCCTCAAGGAAGCCTTCAATTTGAGAGTTCTTGAACTCCGTCCCGTTGTCGCTTCTAATTTTCTTGATCCTTAAGCCGAACTCATTTTGAGCTCGTCTCAAGAATCCCTTTAAGGTCTCTTGGGTTTGAGATTTTTCCTATAAAAAGAATACACAAGTGAAGCGAGAATAATCATCCACTATTACAAGACAATACTTACTCCCGCCGATGCTTATGTAAGCAATCGGGCCGAATAGATCCATGTGGAGTAGCTCAAGCGGCCTGTCGGTCGTCATGATGTTTTTGTGTGGATGATGGGCTCCAACTTGCTTCCCTGCCTGGCATGCGCTGCAAATCCTGTCTTTCTCAAAATGAACATTTGTTAATCCTAAAATGTGTTCTCCTTTTAGAAGCTTATGAAGATTCTTCATCCGAACATGGGCTAGTCGACGGTGCCAGAGCCAACCCATGTTAGTCTTAGCAATTAAGCAAGTGTCAAGTTCAGCTCTATCAAAATCTACCAGGTATAGCTGACCTTTTAACACTCCCTTAAATGCTATTGAATCATCACTTCTTCTAAAGACAGTGACACCTACATCAGTGAATAGACAGTTGTAGCCCATTTGACATAATTGGGAAACAGAAAGCAAGTTGTAATCTAATGAATCAACAAGAAAAACATTGGAAATGGAATGGTCGGGTGAAATAGCAATTTTACCCAAACCTTTGACCAAACCTTGATTTCCATCCCCGAATGTGATAGCTCGTTGGGGATCTTTGTTTTTCTCATATGAGGAGAACATATTCTTCTCCCTTGTCATGTGGTTTGTGCACCCGCTGTCGAGTATCCAACTTGAGCCCCCGGATGCATAAACCTACAAAACAAATTTAGTTCTTGACTTTAGGTACCCAAATGGTTTTGGGTCCTTTGGCATTAGACACAAGAACTTTGGGTACCCAAACACAAGTCTTTGACCCCTTGTGCTTGCCCCCAACATACTTGGCAACTACTTTGCCGGATTTGTTAGTCAACACATAAGATGCATCAAAGGTTTTAAAAGAGATGTCATGATCATTTGATGCACTAGGAGTTTTCTTCTTAGGCAACTTAGCACGGGTTGGTTGCCTAGAGCTAGATGTCTCACCCTTATACATAAATGCATGATTGGGGCCACAGTGAGACTTCCTAGAATGAATTTTCCTAATTTTGCTCTCAGGATAACCGGCAGGGTATAAAATGTAACCCTCGTTATCCTGAGGCATGGGAGCCTTGCCCTTAACAAAATTGGACAATCTTTTAGGAGGGGCACTAAGTTTGACATTGTCTCTCCTTTGGAAGCCAATGCCATCCTTGATGTCAGGGCGTCTCCCATTATAGAGCATACTTCTAGCAAATTTAAACTTTTCATTTTCTAAGTTATGCTCGGCATTTTTTGCATCTAATATTGCTATATGATCATTTTGTTGTTTAATCAAAGTCATGTGATCATGAAAAGCATTAATATCAACATCTCTACATCTAGTACAAATGGAAACATGCTCAACACTAGATGTAGAGGGTTTGCATGAATTAAGTTCAACGATCTTAGCACGCAAGATATCATTATTATCTCTAAGATCGGAAATTGTAACATTGCAAACATCTAGTTCTTTAGCCTTAGCAATTAAATTTTCATTTTCTACTCTAAGGCTAGCAAGAGAACTGTTTAATTCTTCAATCTTAGTAAGCAAATCATCATTATCATTTCTAAGATTGGGAATTGAAACATTACAAACATGTGAGTCAACCTTAGCATTTAAACTAGCATTTTCATTTCTAAGGTTGGTAATAGTATTATGGCAAGTACTTAGCTCACTAGATAATTTCTCACATTTTTCTACCTCTAGAGCATAAGCATTTTTAACCTTAACATGCTTTTTATTTTCCTTGATTAGGAAGTCCTCTTGGGAGTCCAAGAGGTCATCCTTTTCATGGATGGCACTAATTAGCTCATTTAGTTTTTCCTTTTGTTGCATGTTAAGGTTGGCAAAAAGAACGCGCAAGTTATCCTCCTCATTGCTAGCATCATCCTCATCACTAGAGGTTTCATATTTAGTGGAGGATCTTGATTTTACCTTCTTCCTTTTGCCGTCCTTTGCCATGAGGCACTTGTGGCCGACGTTTGGGAAGAGGAGTCCCTTGGTGACGGCGATGTTGGCGGCGTCCTCGTCGGAGGAGGAGTCGGTGGAGCTCTCGTCGGAGTCCCACTTGTAGGAAACGGGTGACGCCTAAGAGGGGGGGGTGAATTAGGACTTCTAAAACTTTTACTAAACTAGGCCACAGTTAAATTCCTAGAGCAAAACCTATGCAAGTAATCAAACTAGAATGTGCAAACTAGGTTTTGTCTAAGTGTTGCTATCTCTACCGCAAAGGCTAAGTTTCAATCTACACTAAATAAGTATGGATACAAGATTGAAACTTAAATACTTAATATAAATGCGGAAACTTAAAGAGCAAAGTAGAGAAGCAAACTCTCGTGGATGACGCCGGTATTTTTACCGAGGTATCCGGAACCACGCAAGGTCCCGACTAATCCTCGTTGGTGCCCCTACGCAAAGGGAAGCCTATGCGAGGGCCAAGCACCTCGGTCGAGTAACTCCGTAGAGAGCCGCGGGCCTTCTCCACGCTCAAGTGGTGCTCCGCTTCCGGCTCCTCTCGGACGCTCCCCGCCGTCTCCACTATCGAGCTTCCGGCCGAAAACGCCGCGGGCCTCGTTCCCTCCGGTACACGGTGGCGGCCGTGACACAAACGCGGTTGTCACGGTCTCGCAAGACTCTCGCCCCACTCGGTACAATTACAACGACTCACACAAGAGCCGAGGGGTTGTGTGGTTTTACAAAACTCACTCAACTAACTAGGGTTCACCTAGAGCAAGCGCTAAAGCGGTCTAACTAACCTAAGCACTTCGCAAAGCACCTACGCTAATCACCGAGTGATTCTATTAAGCACTTGGGTGTTTGAGCACTTGGAAATGTCTACAATATGCCTTGGTATGTTGCTTGGGCTCCCACACTTGAGAATGGCCGGTTGGGGTGGTATTTATAGCCTCCACACCCCCAACTAGCCGTTGGACAGAAAGCAGCAGCTTTCTGTCGTCGGGTGCACTGGACAGTCCGGTGCACCACCGGACACTGCACAGTAGATGTCCGGTGCACGCCGCGTCAGCCGACCGTTGGCGCATGTAGCAGTCGACCGTTGGATCCGACCGTTGCCGTCTGCCCGTTGGCACACCGGACAATCCGGTGCACACCGGACAGTCCGGTGCTACAGCCAGAGAGCGCCTGTCTGTGGCCTCTCTGCGCAGACTGTCCGGTGCCTCACCGGACAGTCCGGTGCACACCGGACACCAATGTCCGGTGCGCCACCAGGCGCTGGCTGACAACCCTTATCTTGGATTTCTTCGCTGATTTCTTTGGGCTTCTTTGTTCTTGAGTATTGGACTCCTATGTATCTTTTTATGTCTTCTTTTGAGGTGTTGCATCCTCATTGCCTTGGTCCAATTCTCTTCGCATCCTGTGAACTACAAACACAAACACTAGAAAACTTATTAGTTCACGGATTGTGTTGTTCATCAAACACCAAAACTCAATTAGCCAAATGGCCCGGGGTCCATTTTCCTTACAATCTCCCCCTTTTTGGTGATTGATGACAACACAACCAAAGCAAGCAAATAATACAAGTCTTTGAATGAAAATATGCAATCTACTTGCTAAGATGCATGATTGTCCCCGTAATGTGAGATTATGGACTTAAGCCTCCCCCTAACTCCATAATTCACTTACTTCCTATTTTAGACCAAAATGCAAAAACCACTTGAAAGATCAAAATTTTAATTTGGTGGTGTTTGGTGTTTGATAACATTTTCATTGCTTTGGTCCCTACAACTTCTCCCCCTTTGGCATCAACCACCGAAAAGGAAGACATTCAAAGCATATAGGAAGCAAATAAGACTTGCCCTCAAAAAGGATTTGTAAAATAATACCAATTGAAACACCAAATTGATACTCCCCCTAAATGAGTGTTCTCCTTTAGAAAGAATTTTCTCCCCCTGTAGAGACGAAGAAATACTCCCCCTGACAGAGATCTTCTACTTAGGAAAAAGCATGTGAGAAATGGAGGTGCAAGTCATGATTTGAATAGACTAACTTCCCTTATGCATAGGTAACAAAATATGAGTTAACAATATATGCATTTATAGCAACATGGGAAGTATAAGATATGAAATATAGTCTAATCAAATAATGGAGAAGACATGTAAATGTCACTAAGTGTAGTCTCAAAGATACCAATTGAAAGTCAATTGCGGACCAATTGAATACCAATGGCAGGCTTGCAGACATAAGAATTCTTGTAGATTTGCAGTGGAAGCTTATTGTCTTTCTCCGGGGACTTCATTTTCCTTACAATGAGACTACTACATGAAATAGACTTGAAAACAGGTATTAGTCTCAAAGACTTAGATTATAGAGTAACCTTCCCCTGGATTTGTGCATACAAGTTTTGAATACTTGTAGGAGACATGCACTTTGATTTGATATCAAGAGGGGAAAATTATCTATAATCCGAACTTTGGCACATATAAGTTAAATGATACAACTTGTAGAATATGAGTGTTTTACCTGTAGCATTTAAAATTATTAATTGATGTATCATTTACTATGGAGTGATAAAGAAGCTATGTGCCGTGCTTAAATACACATTTTAAACCGTGTAGGTTTGCTTAAGTGTATGAATTGAAAACAAGCAGTCCTACCATGTGATTTACCTTGTATGCATGCGTTTAAGAAAAAGTAAGTACAAATTGTAATACTAGGCATGAGAGGTAAAACTAGATACAAGAAAATAGATACGCATATCTAAAAATAAGGAATACAATAAATCTAGTTACCTTAGTCATGGGTGGGGAAATTTGGGTCCAAAGTATCTACTAACCCTCTTGGCAATAAACTTGATCCAATGTGATGTATCCCATGATATACATCCTAACTTTGCCAAGTCTCCAAATTTCCCGTTCCTCCTTTGGTCTACTCACTTCCCTTTCGGGATCCAAACCTTCTTGGTGCTTTTCATGGTTGTAATTATTTCCTTTGGCACCCAGATGCGTTTGGCCCCCTTTCCTTTGTTGGCTTGCTTGTTGGCCTTGATTGCTATCACCTTTCCATTCTTTTTCTTTTTGATCAAATATGGTGTAGCAGCCTTTTTGTCCACCTTTTTGATGTAGGTGTTGGAGATTTTGCTTGATGGCTTTTGCTTGAGCTTTTGCCTTTGTTTGTCCCCGGTCATCGCCTCACATTGGAAAGACTTATGGCCTTCCATGTGACATAGCCGACAAATCACAATTTCTCCCTCCATAGGCTTGTTCACTCCCGCAGTGGTGTTATCCTGTGGAGGTCGGATTTGTCTGACTTTGCCTTTCTTGTCATACAAAGCCTTGCCAAGGCGAGCCACTTATTGCCTTAATTGTTCATTTTCCTTTGCAACCTCATCCGAACATGTTTCTGCAACAATATTCTCAACACGAACTTGGTTGCATGGGTTAGAATCATCAATTAAATCAAAGCAAGAAGTAGAAGCATCCTTTTTAATAATTTCAGGAATTTCAACTAAAGATGCTTCTGGGGTGCTACCAATGTTTTCTAGCTTAGTAGTTAGCTCATTGTTGTGTATGCTAAGAATTTCCATTTTCTCTAGCAAATTTTCAATAGTATTTTGAAAGCTAGCTAACTTAGCCTTGAGTTTTTCATTCTTTTTAATAAGGCCATCATCGGTAGCAGTGGATGGAGCACTAGATTCTAATAGCTCAATTTTGGTTGACAGCTCACTATTTAAGTTTGCAAAAGTTTCAAATTTTTCTAGCAAACCTTTGTAATCATTTTGGGAGCTAATCAACTTATTTTTCAAGGTTTTAAGTTGAGCTTTTTGTTTAGTGCAAACATCTTGAAAAAATTCAACGGCATTCGCAAGCTCATCTACAGAGGGCTTTCCCTCACCTTCATCATCACTACCACTTTCATCACTAGAGTATGGAATGCTTTTGTTACCTCTTGCCATAAGGCATTTGTGTGATGACCGTGATGAGCGTGATGAGGACCGGTGGCTGCGCGTCCTTGGAGGTTTATCTTCACTTGAAGAGTCATCCCAAGTTCTAACACTTGTTAGCGCCTTGCCTTTGCTCCTCTCCTTTTTGGGTTCAGCCATAGTTGGACAGTTGTCCCTGAAGTGGCCCTTCTCCCCACATGCGAAGCATCCTCTCTTCCTTTGCTTTTTCCTGTCAATGTTAAAGAGAAGATCTTCGACCTGCAAGGGCACACCCATTAGATTAATCTTGCGGATCATCCCCATTACCTTTCCGACGTGTCGGATTGTTTCTTCGTCCTCGGAGGATGATGTGCATGGTTGATTATCTTCATCATCATCAATTTCTTCTTCTTCCTCTTCTTCACTTGAGGAACTTGGAGTGGGAGCCTTCTTTTTGCCATTCCTTTCATCACATGCAAAAGCATATGGCCTTGAGGAAGTTGGCTCCTCTCCCCGACACATTTTTCGCGACATCTCAAAAGCCGCGATTTTTCCAATTACAATGGTTGGGGTCATGTTACCCAAGTCCTCCATGTTGTGAAGGATAGTGATGATGCTCCCATATCTTCGTTGTGGTAGTAGGGAGATAATCTTCCTCACAATGTCCGCATCACCTAGCTTATTAATGCCAATAGAATTGAGCTCATTGATAATTAGATTCAAACGAGAATACATGTCTCTAACAAGCTCATCATCTTTCATAGCAAAAGAATTGTACTCATTTAAGACTAGGCAATGTTTTTGCTCACGGACATTGGATGTGCCGTCATGGAGCTCATGCAATTTTAGCCAAATCTCATTAGCAGTTTTCAAGGTAAATACTTGATTAAAAATATCCATGCTAAGAGATTCATACAAGCAATTTTTGGCTCTAGCATTTAAGTGAATTTCTTTTTCCTCACTCGTGGTTGGTTTCTCGGGATTCTTGAGGGGTTTCATCCCGTCACGAGTGACTCTCCAAACACCTAGATCAACAGCCTCTAGGTAACAAGCCATTCTAGCACTATAATATGGGAAGTTAGTGCCGTCAAAGTGTGGTGGCCTATGGGTATCCATCCCTTCCTCCAAAAAGCGTCGGCTCTTTTAGCGGTGAAGCTAAAGCGTTTCAAATGAGCCAAACCGGGCTCTGATACCACTTGTAGGAAACGGGTGACGCCTAAGAGGGGGGGTGAATTAGGACTTCTAAAACTTTTACTAAACTAGGCCACATTTAAATTCCTAGAGCAAAACCTATGCAAGTAATCAAACTAGAATGTGCAAACTAGGTTTTGTCTAAGTGTTGCTATCTCTACCGCAAAGGCTAAGTTTCAATCTACACTAAATAAGTATGGATACAAGATTGAAACTTAAATACTTAATATAAATGCGGAAACTTAAAGAGCAAAGTAGAGAAGCAAACTCTCGTGGATGACGCCGGTATTTTTACCGAGGTATCCGGAACCACGCAAGGTCCCGACTAATCCTCGTTGGTGCCCCTACGCAAAGGGAAGCCCATGCGAGGGCCAAGCACCTCGGTCGAGTAACTCCGTAGAGAGCCGCGGGCCTTCTCCACGCTCAAGTGGTGCTCCGCTTCCGGCTCCTCTCGGACGCTCCCCGCCGTCTCCACTATCGAGCTTCCGGCCGAAAACGCCGCGGGCCTCGTTCCCTCCGGTACACGGTGGCGGCCGTGACACAAACGCGGTTGTCACGGTCTCGCAAGACTCTCGCCCCACTCGGTACAATTACAATGACTCACACAAGAGCCGAGGGGTTGTGTGGTTTTACAAAACTCACTCAACTAACTAGGGTTCACCTAGAGCAAGCGCTAAAGCGGTCTAACTAACCTAAGCACTTCGCAAAGCACCTACGCTAATCACCGAGTGATTCTATTAAGCACTTGGGTGTTTGAGCACTTGGAAATGTCTACAATATGCCTTGGTATGTTGCTTGGGCTCCCACACTTGAGAATGGCCGGTTGGGGTGGTATTTATAGCCTCCACACCCCCAACTAGCCGTTGGACAGAAAGCAGCAGCTTTCTGTCGTCGGGTGCACCGGACAGTCCGGTGCACCACCGGACACTGCACAGTAGATGTCCGGTGCACGCCACGTCAGCCGACCGTTGGCGCCTGTAGCAGTCGACCGTTGGATCCGACCGTTGCCGTCTGCCCATTGGCACACCGGACAATCCGGTGCACACCGGACAGTCCGGTGCTACAGCCAGAGAGCGCCTGTCTGTGGCCTCTCTGCGCAGACTGTCCGGTGCCTCACCGGACAGTCCGGTGCACACCGGACACCAATGTCCGGTGCGCCACCAGGCGCTGGCTGACAGCCCTTATCTTGGATTTCTTCGCTGATTTCTTCGGGCTTCTTTGTTCTTGAGTATTGGACTCCTATGTATCTTTTTATGTCTTCTTTTGAGGAGTTGCATCCTCATTGCCTTGGTCCAATTCTCTTCGCATCCTGTGAACTACAAACACAAACACTAGAAAACTTATTAGTTCACGGATTGTGTTGTTCATCAAACACCAAAACTCAATTAGCCAAATGGCCCGGGGTCCATTTTCCTTACACCACTCGCGGCACACGTGGGCATCGCCGCCCCTCTTCTTGTGGTACCTCTTCTTTTCTTTCCTCTTTCCCTTCTTGTCGTTATCCCTGTCACTGTCACTTGATAATGGACATTTAGCGATAAAGTGACCGGGCTTACCACACTTGTAGCAAACCTTCTTGGAGCGGGATTTGTAATCCTTCCCCTTCCGTTGCTTGAGGATTTGGCGAAAGCTTTTGATGATTAAAGCCATCTCCTCATTGTCGAGCTTGGAGGCGTCAATTGGTTGTCTACTTGGTGTAGACTCCTCCTTCTTCTCCTCCGTCGCCTTAAATGCCACCGGTTGTGCTTCGGACGTGGAGGGTTCATCAAGCTCGTTGATCTTCTTGGAGCCCTTGATCATACATTCAAAGCTCACAAAATTCCCGATAACTTCCTCGGGGGTCATTTGAGTATATCTAGGATTACCACGAATTAATTGAACTTGAGTGGGGTTAAGGAAAATGAGTGATCTAAGAATAACCTTAACCACCTCGTGGTCATCCCACTTCTTGCTCCCGAGGTTGCGCACTTGGTTCACCAAAGTCTTGAGCCGGTTGTACATGTCTTGTGGCTCTTCCCCTTGGCGAAGTCGAAAGCGACCGAGCTCCCCCTCGATCGTTTCCCGCTTGGTGATCTTTGTTAGTTCATCACCCTCGTGCGCGGTCTTGAGGAGGTCCCAAATTTCCTTTGCATTCTTCAACCCTTGCACCTTGTTGTATTCCTCTCTATTTAGAGAGGCCAAGAGTATGGTTGTGGCTTGGGAGTTGAAGTGCTCGATTTGGGCCACCTCGTCCTCATCATAATCCTCATCCCCTACGGATGGTACCTGTGCTCCAAACTCAACAACATTCCATATACTTTTGTGGAGTGAGGTTAGATGAAATTTCATTAAATCACTCCACCTAGCATAATCTTCACCGTCAAAGGTTGGCGGTTTGCCTAATGGAACGGAAAGTAATGGAGTATGTCTAGATGTACGAGGATAGTGTAAGGGGATCTTACTAAACTTCTTACGCTCTTGGCGTTTAGAAGTTACGGAGGGCGCATCGGAGCCGGAGGTCGATGTTGATGAAGTGTCGGTCTCGTAGTAGACCACTTTCCTCATCCTCTTGTGCTTGTCCCCACTCCGATGTGGCTTGTGAGAGGAAGATCTCTCCTTCTTCTCTTTGTGGTGAGAAGAAGATTTCTTCTCCTTCCCTTTGTTGGAGGAGCTCTTCTTCTTCTCCTTCCTCTTGGTGCGGGACTCTTCCGATGAAGTGCTCCCGTGGCTTGTAGTGGGCTTTTCGCCGGTCTCCATCTCCTTCTTGGCGTGATCTCCCGACATTACTTCGAGCGGTTAGGCTCTAATGAAGCACCGGGCTCTGATACCAATTGATAGTCGCCTAGAGGGGGGGTGAATAGGGCGAAACTGAAATTTACAAATATAAACACAACTACAAGCCGGATTAGCGTTAGAAATACAAACGAGTCCACGAGAGAGGGTAAAAAAACAAATCGCAAGCAAATGAAGAGTGTGACACGCGGATTTGTTTTACCGAGGTTCGGTTCTCGCAAACCTACTCCCCGTTGAGGAGGCCACAAAGGCCGGGTCTCTTTCAACCCTTCCCTCTCTCAAACGGTCCCTCGGACCGAGTGAGCTTCTCTTCTCAAATCAAAGCCGGGAACAAAACTTCCCCGCAAGGGCCACCACACAATTGGTGCCTCTTGCCTTGATTACAATTGAGTGTTGATCACAAGAACAAGTGAGAAAGAAAAGAAGCAATCCAAGTGCAAGAGCTCAAAAGAACACGGCAAATCTCTCTCGCTAATCACTAAAGCCTTGTGTGGAATTGGAGAGGATTTGATCTCTTTGGTGTGTCTAGAATTGAATGCCCAGCTCTTGTATAGTGGTTGAGAAGTGGAAAACTTGGATACAATGAATGGTGGGGTGGTTGGGGTATTTATAGCCCCAACCACCAAACTTGACCGTTGGTGGAGGCTGTCTGTTCGATGGCGCACCGGACAGTCCGGTGCCCCAGCCACGTCACCAGTGTCGTTGGAATCTGACCGTTGGAGTTCTGACTTCTGGGTCCGCCACGATGTCCGGTGGCGCACCGGACATGAACTGTTCATTGTCCGGTGCGCCGGTATGGGCGCGCCTGCCTTCTGCGCGCTGCAGCGCGCATTTAATGCGTTGCCGGTAGCCGTTGGCGCGAAGTAGTCGTTGCTCCGAGGATGCACCGGACAGTCCGGTGCACACCGGACATGTCCGGTGAATTATAGCGGAGCAGCCTTCGTGAAATCCCGAGGCTGGCGAGTTCCTGAGCCGCGTCCTGTTGGAGCACCGGACACTGTCCGGTGTACACCGGACAGTCCGGTGAATTTTAGCGCGCCGGCCCTGAGAATTTCCGAGACAGATGAGTTCAGAGAGAAGTCCCCTGGTGCACCGGACACTGTCCGGTGCGCCACCGGACAGTCCGGTGCGCCAGACCAGGGAGTCTTCAGGATGCCTTTAGCTCTCACATTTGAACCCAACTTTGGTCCTTTTAATTGGCTTGTTGTGAAACTTTGACACCTGTATGACTTATACACTAGAGCAAACTAGTTAGTTCAATTTGTTTGTGTTGGGCAATTCAACCACCAAAATTATTTAGGAACTAGATGAAGCATAATTCCCTTTCACTTGCCTTTGCCGAATTCTCCATTTCCCTTTCAATCAAAGACTAAGGATAGAAATACACTTGGAAGCACATTAGTCTTAGCTTTGGCACAAGAAGAATAAGAAATATGCATTTGTACCAAATGAAAGAGACATGATCAAGGTATATAAATGAGCTATGTGTGCAAGATTTCAATTAAAGTTCCGAGAATCGAGGATATTGAGTTCATTCCTAAGCTTGCTAAAAGTCTTTTCATTTAGGGGCTTAGTGAAGATATCAGCTAATTGGTTGTGGGTGCTAACATAAGCAATTTAGATATCCCTTTTTGTTGGTGATCTCTCAAAAAGTGATACCGGATGTCTATGTGCTTAGTGCGGCTGTGTTCAATGGGATTATCCGCCATGCGGATTGCACTCTCATTATCACATAGGAGATGGACTTTGCTCAACTTGTAGCCATAGTCCCTAAGGGTTTGCCTCATCCAGAGTAATTGTGCACAACAATGTCCTACAACAATATACTCAGCTTTGGTGGTGGATAGAGCTATTGAGTTTTGTTTCTTTGAAGCCCAAGACACCAGGGATCTTCCTAGAAACTGACAAGTCCCTGATGTGCTCTTCCTATAAATCTTACATTCGGCAAAATCGGCATCGAAATACCCAATTAGATCAAAGGTAGATCCCTTGGGGTACCAAAGCCCAAACTTAGGAGTGTAAACTAAATATCTCATGATTCTTTTCACGACCCTAAGGTGAACTTTTCTTAGGATTTGCCTAGAACCTTGCACACATGCATACAGAAAGCATAATATTCGATCGTGAACCACATAAATAGAGTAAAGATCCTATCATCGACCGATATACCTTTTGATCTATGGATTTACCTCCCATGTCGAGGTCGAGATGCCCATTAGTTCCCATGGGAGTCTTGATGGGTTTGGCATTCTTCATTCCAAACTTCTTGAGTATATCTTAAATGTATTTAGTTTAGCAGATGAAGGTGCCCTATTGGAGTTGCTTGATTTGGAATCCAAGGAAATACTTCAACTCTCCCATCATTGACATCTCGAATTTCTGTATCATAATCCTACTAAACTCTTCACAAGATGACTTGTTAGTAGACCCACATATAATATCATCAACATAAATTTGGCATATAAACAAGTCTTTAGCAATTGTTTTAGTGAAGAGAGTAGGGTCAGCTTTACCAACTTTGAAGTCATTAGTGATAAGAAAGTCTCTTAGGCATTCGTACCATGCTCTTGGGGCTTATTTGAGCCCATAAAGTGCCTTTGAGAGCTTATACACATGTGAAGGATACTCACTATCTTCAAAGTCCGGAGGTTGCTCAACATATACCGCTTCCTTGATAGGGCCATTGAGGAAGGCACTCTTCATGTCCAATTGATATAACTTAAAGCCATGGTAAGTAGCATATGCAAGTAATATACGAATTGACTCAAGCCTAGCTACGGGTGCATAGGTTTCATCGAAATCCAAACCTTCGACTTGTGAATATCCTTTGGCAACAAGTCAGGCTTTGTTCCTAGTCACCTCACCATGCTCATCTTGCTTGTTGCGGAATACCCATTTGGTACCTACAACATTTTGGTTAGGACGTGGAACTAAATGGCGTACCTCATTCCTTGTTAAGTTGTTGAGCTCCTCTTGCATTACCACCACCTAGTTCGGATCTCTTAGTGCATCCTCTATCCTGTATGGCTCAATAGAAGACACAAAAGAGTAATGTTCACATAAATGAGCAACTCGAGATCGAGTGGTTACCTCCTTGTGGATGTCACCAAGTATGGAGTTGACGGTGTGATCTCTTTGAATTGCTTGGTGGACTCTTGGATGCAGTGGTCTTTGATCCTAAATCTCTTGATCATCTTCCTTGTCTTGATCATCTTCATCTCCACCTTGATCAATGTCCTCCTCTTTAGGTGGCTCATCGTCTTGGTCTTCATCCTCTTCTTCTTGAGCCATTTCCTCATCTTGAGTTGGTGGAGATGCTTGTATGGAAGATGATGGTTGATCTTGTGCTTGTGGAGGCTCTTCGGATTCTTTTGGACACACATCCCCAATGGACATGTTCCTTAGTGCGACGCATGGAGCATCTTAATCATCTAGTTCATCAAGATCAACTTGCTCCACTTGGGAGCCATAGTATCATCAAACACAATGTCACAAGAAACTTCAAATAATCCAGTGGACTTGTTGAAGACTCTATATGCCCTTGTGTTTGAGTCATAACCAAGTAAAAAGCCTTCTACTGCTTTAGGAGCAAATTTGGAATTTCTACCTCTCTTAATAAGAATAAAGCATTTGCTCCCAAAAACTCTAAAATAAGAAACATTGGGCTTTTTACCGGTAAGGAGTTCATACGATGTTTTATTGAGGATTCGGTGAAGGTAGAGGTGGTTGATGGAGTAGCAGGCGGTGTTAATTGCCTCCGCCCAAAACTGATCTGGTGTCTTGTACTCGTCAAGCATGGTCCTCGCCATATCCAAGAGAGTTCTATTCTTTCTCTCTACAACACTATTTTGTTGAGGTGTGTAGGGATAAGAGAACTCATGCTTGATGCCCTCCTCCTCAAAAAATCCTTCAATTTGAGAATTCTTGAACTCCGTTCCATTGTCGCTTCTAATTTTCTTGATTCTTAATTCGAACTCATTTTGAGCCCGTCTCAAGAATCTCTTCAAGGTCTCTTGGGTTTGATATTTTTCCTACAAAAAGAATACCCAAGTGAAGCGAGAATAATCATCCACAATAACAACACAATAATTACTCCCGCCGATGCTTATGTAAGCGATCGGGCCAATAGATCCATCTGGAGTAGTTCAAGCGCTCTGTCGGTCGTTATGATGTTCTTATGTGGATGATGAGCTCCAACCTGATTCCATGATTGACATGCGCTACAAATCCTGTCTTTTTCGAAATGAACATTTGTTAGTCCTAAAATGTGTTCCCCCTTTAGAAGTTTGTGAAGATTCTTCATTCCAACATGTGCAAGTCAGCGATGCCAGAGCCAACCCATGTTAGTCTTAGCAATTAAGCAAGCGTCTAGTTCAGCATTGTTATTATTGAAATCGACTAAATATAGTTGACCATCCAACACTCCCTTAAAAGCTATTGAATCATCACTTCTTCTAAAGACGGTAACACCAACATCAGTAAAAAGACAGTTGTAACCCATTTTGCATAATTGAGAAACAGAAAGCAGGTTGTAATCTAAAGAATCTACAAGAAAAACATTAGAAATGGAATGGTCAGGAGATATAGCAATTTTACCCAAACCATTGACCAAACCTTGATTTCAATCCCGAATGTAATCGCTCTTTGGGGATCATCATTTTTCTCATATGAGGAGAACATTATTTTCTCCCCTGTCATATGGTTTGTGCACCCGCTATCGATTATCTAACTTGTCCCATCGGATGCATAAACCTACAAAACAAATTTAGGTCTTGTTCTTAGGTATCCAAACGGTCTTAGGTCCTTTCACATTAGAAACAAGCACCTTGGGTACCCAAACACAAGTCTTGGGACCCTTATGTTTGCCCCCAACATATTTGGCAACTAACTTGCCTGATTTGTTAGTAAGCACAAATGATGCATCAAAAGTTTTAAACGAAATGCTATGTTCATTTGATGCATTAGCAATCTTTTTTTTTATGCATTTTGATATGAGTTGAATGCCTAGAGATAGAAGCCTCATTACTATACATGTAAGCATGATGTGAAACAAAATAAGACTTTCTAGCATGAATTTTCCTAATTTTGTGCTCAGGATAGTTTTTAGGATATAAAATGTAACCCTCCCTATCCTGAACCATGGGAGCCTTGCCCTTAACAAAGTTAGAAAGCCTATTCTTGGGGGCATTAAGCTTGATGTTGCTTTGGCTCCCTTGTTGGAAGCCAATGCCATCCTTAATGCTAGGGCATCTCACATTATACAACATGCTACGAGAAAATTTAAAATTTTCATTCTCTAACTCATGCTCGGCAATTTTAGCATTTAATTTAGCTATGTCATCATTTTGTTCTTTAATCATAGCAAGGTGATCATCCATAGCATCAATATTAACATCTCTACATCTAGTGCAAATGGTTACATGCTCAACAGTAGATGTAGAAACATTGCAAGTAATTCTTCAACCTTAATAATTAAACTAGCATTTTCAGTTCTAAGACAAGAAATTGAATTATTGCAAATATTAAGCTCTTTAGACAAGTTTTCACATTTTTCTACTTCAAGAGCATAAGCATTTTTTTCTTGTTTTGATCCTTGGTAAGGTTTGCAAAAAGAGAAGTTAAATCATCATTATCATCGCTAGAGTTACC
This sequence comes from Zea mays, assembly GCF_902167145.1. Classification (NCBI taxonomy): domain Eukaryota; kingdom Viridiplantae; phylum Streptophyta; class Magnoliopsida; order Poales; family Poaceae; genus Zea; species Zea mays. The sequence continues at coordinate 87,576,081 of NC_050104.1, read as the reverse complement.
CTCATCATCGGAAGTAGTGTATTTGGGGGTATCCCTAGAGTGTACCTTCTTCTTTATGCCGTCCTTAGCCATGAGGAATTTTGTGGCCGACGTTGGGGAAGAGAAGGCCCTTGTTGATGGCGATGTTGGCGGCGTCCTCGTCGGAGGAGGAGTCAGTGGAGCTCTCGTAGGAGTCCCGTTCCCGCCCCATGTATGCTTCGCCACCCTTCTTCTTGTTGTAATATCTTTTCTTCTCCATCTTCTTCTTCCCTTTCTTGTCGTCGTCCCTGTCACTGTCACTTGTATATGGACATTTTGCAATAAAGTGACTGGACTTACCACACCTATAGCAAACCCTTTTGGAACGGGGTTTGTAGTCCTTCCCCTTTCTTTGCTTGAGGATTTGCCGAAAGCTCTTGATGATAAGAGCCATTTACTCATTGTTGAGCTTCGAGGCGTCGATTGGGAGTCTACTTGGTGTAGACTCTTCCTTCTTTTCTTCCGTTGCTTTGAATGCAACGGGTTGCACCTCAGATATAGAGGTGGCTCCTTGCTCCAAGTTGACAATGTGTTTGGAGTCTTTGATCATAAGTTTAAAGCTCACAAACTTGCCAATTACTATCTACAAAATATTTAAATTAGATACATATGAAACATTGAAATTTTGTGTTAAACTTTACTCGGACTATATATTAGAATTTTGTGAATCGTTAATTATTATGATACATTTTACCATGCTTTATATTTTATTTTTAATCTAATTATTTTTATTTTATTTTTATGGGATGTCCAGATCATGTTTTTTGGCTTTTATATTGAGGGACAAATTGGTCCACGTACATAAAGTTTAGTGTTAAAATATGATTAGTATAGAGAAGGGAGTGGTAATTTTTAGAGCCAAAATGTTAGTAGTAATGTTGTTTAAATACGCGTTTAACTTTAAAGTTGTGTCGAACAGTTCACTCCGTATAGTCACCTAAAACTATGTTTTGTAGACTATATTGTCACATACTGAAAATAGTCCGAGTCGTATAGATTAAATTGTCTTTTTATATTTAAGGAAGGGACACTTTACTGCAGTCTATATGGGCCTGTTTGGTTCCCTGTATCCAACCGTGCAAGGCCCATGGGATGCAAAATTCATCTAGCTCCTGTTGTTCGGTTACCTGAATACATGTTTGGGCCAGGCTGGGCGCGTGCAACACACCAGCCTCAGCCAGGCCCGTGACATACGCACAATTTCCACGTTCGTGGGGAACCAGGCTCTGTGTGTGCATCCGAGGCCGCCTCACCCCGCGCGTCTCCCTCGAGCTCACCCTCTATGGTTTTCCGTCGGCACCCTCAGTCGCCGCTGTCGAGCTCTCCCTCTCCTGTCTCCACTCGCCCTCGTGCTCTCCCTCTCCGTCTCTAGTCATTGTGAGCTAGGGTTTGGCGCCCTTAGTCGCCGCTGTCGAGCTCCCCCTCTCTCTGCCGAGCTCGCCTCAGTCGCCGCTGTCGAGCTCCCCCCCTCTCCATCGAGCTCGCCTCAGCCGTCGCTGTCGAGCTCCCTCTCCCATCTCCACTCGCCCTCGAGATCTCCCTCTTCGTATCCACTCGCTGTGAGCTAGGGTTTGGCGCCCTTACTCGTCGCTGTCGAGCTCCCTCTCTCTCTCTGTTGAGCTCCCTCTCTCTCTGTCGAGCTCACCTCAGTTCCCGTTGTGGAGCTCTCGCACCCTCCTCTCGCACTCTCCAGGTTTCTTCAAAGGTAAGGAGTTTGACATTCCCCTCTCCTTCCTGGACACGAGGTCTTCGTCTCAGTTCCCATTGAGTACTACTGATTTGAACCAAACCGATCTGAGAATCTTGATTACTACTGATATAAGAATCTGAGGGTCCTAAAATACTGCTGCTTTTGGCCGGATAAAGCCACCTTTGAACAGATCTGGTACAACCATGTTGCTTTTTAGCTCACTCTCTTAACAGAATTGGTATTGTGGTATATTTGGTTCCCGTTCTGTGTATAGCCATGCTGCTTTTATGCTATGAATCTCGTCTTGTGTATAACCATGCTGCTTTTTATGATATGAATCCCGTTCTGTGTATTATTTTCTTTGTCAAAGCATTTGTTAACATATCACTCTCGTAACAGATCTGGTATTTACTCTGGTATTGATCTTTTGTGGTTAAGAAATCAAGTTAAATGCACATTTTGTGGTAAAAACCCCTTTTTGAACTATTGATTTGAACCAACCTACATTATTTAAGATAACTTTTGTGGCATTTAACTTGCTTTTGTGTTTCTTTAATGGCAAGTTTAATGCACATTTTGTGTTTCTCTGAGCTATCGATCAATGGTATGTGATGATTCATTGCCTCTAGGTGGCGCATCTCTTTTATGTCGCAGCCATGGCTCATGTAAGAATCTATTTTCATATATTAGCAACTAGCACATCACCGTTTAGCATGCTTGATCATGTATTTTCTAAGCTATAGATCAATGTTCTATGATGCTAGTGTGCCTTTGAGCTATAGATCAATGTTCTATGAATTACATTTTAGCAACTAGCACAACACATGTGAGCCAACTTAGACCTCTAATCTCCTTTTATATTTTATTACTCTAGCAATGGATCCTGCTATTGCACGTCGTCGGCTAATTACAAAGGCAGTGGTCCTTGTAGCAGTTATGTCAGCCTGGTTGGCTGCATGGTTGAGGCACCGAATGCATGCTAGGAGGTCTATCACTTATGGCCCAATGCACCAAAGAGACCAAGAGAGGCAAAACAACTTGAGATTTATTTTTGAATCCACTGATGTTGAGTGTGTTGACTTACTCAGGATGAGAAGAGCCCCTTTTATGCAATTGTGTGAACTTTTTCGCACTAGGCAGCTATTGAGAGATAGCATTCATAGCTCAGTAGAGGAGCAGGTTGCCATGTTTTTACATGTGGTAGGTCATAACCAAAGGTTTAGAGTTATACATATGACCTTTCGAAGGTCTATTGAGACCATTAGCAGATACTTCAGGGAAGTATTGTATGCTGTTGGTGAACTGAGAAATGAAATGATCTTGCCACCTTCAACTGCTACACCAACCAAAATTAGAGATAGCCACATATGGTACCCTTATTTCAAGGTCAGCCCTCCAAACAGACCACTCCTGATCCCTTCCTTTTTATGTTGGGTTTGTAGTAACAAATGTTTTCCCTAATGTGTAGGACTGTATTGGTGCCATTGATGGCACTCATGTGCTAGCAAGAGTTCCTAGAAATCAGAGAGCTTCCTTCCTTGGTAGGAAACACACCACAACACAGAACATCTTAGGTGCTATAGACTTTGATCTAAGGTTTACATATGTTCTTGCTGGCTGGGAGGGTTCAGCACATGATGCCCTTATCCTTGCTGATGCCCTTGAATAAAGAGAAGATGGTCTAAAAGTGCCCCAAGGTAAAAAAAATAGTATTGGTCTACACAATGCACACTTTCCTTAGTATTCCCTAATATATGATCTATTATGTTAGGTAAATTTTACCTTGTGGATGCTGGTTATGTTGTCAGACCTGGGTTTTTACCCCCTTACCATGGCACACGGTACCACTTGAGTGAATATGGCGGGAGGAATCCACAGAACCCAAAAGAGCTCTTTAACCTTAGACATTCATCACTAAGGGTGACAATAGAGAGGGCCTTTGGTGCTTTGAAGAACAGATTCAAAATATTATACAACAAATCTTTCCATCCATACAAGACACAAGTAAAGCTAGTTCTAGCCTGTTGTATCCTCCACAACTGGATTCTTCGTCATGGGAATGATGAACATATTCCACAAGAAGAAACATGGGCTGCAAATCAAGTTCATGAGGAAGCTCCCCATGACCTTGTCATGGACAATGCTGCCTGGTCTGCTACCAGGGACAATTGGGCTCAACAAATGTGGCAGAATAGGGCCTCACATAAGGGATAGTTGTCGTTATGTATTGTGCTATGTTGCTGGCTGAGAACATTGTCTATTAGCAATGATGAACTATCTGCAACTTTGAACTCACTTTCTTTATGCTAAGTTGCTGGTTGAGAACATTGTCTATTAGCAATGATGAACTATCTGCAATTTTGAACTCACTATCTTTGTGCTAAGTTCCTTTATGTGATGTGCTCAGTTGCTCATGATGAGAACATTGTCTATTAGCAATGATGACATTACTTACATCCTGATACCATTGTCGACTAGCAATGATGAACTTTTCCATGTCATTACTTACCTATGTCATCCTGATACCATTGTCTACTAGCAATGATGTTTCTTCTACTATCTCTGTTACTTGTATCTCTGCTATTTTGTACTATGTTAAAACTGCAATTTTGTTACTCTTCTATGCTACTTCTACTATCACTATTACTTCTATGCTACTTCTACTATCTTCCCCCTAATCTCTATCTCCCCCCTAAATTCTATCTCCCCCCTAATCTTTTACTTGTTCCAGCTATGGCTGACATGGTCTCTGAGGTTGCTGGTCAGGGGGCTAGGCCTGCTCTTAGGTGGACTGCTGTAATGTCTGGGTTCGTTCTACGTCGTTTTGTTGACTTGATAGGAAATGGGGTTAAGACTTACAAGGGTTTTAAGGAAATCCACCTTAACTCTGTTGCTAAAAATGTCTCTGGGTTCTGTGGCCAAGAAGTAACAGGCCAACAAGTGTACAATCACCTTCGTAAGTGGCGGTCTAGGTGGGTCAAGGTTTGCAAACTCAAGGACATTAGTGGCGCTCTTTGGGATGAGGATAACTTTGTCATAAGCTTAGAAGAGGGTCATTATGCTGCTTACATCAAGGTTAGGACCAACACCTTCCATTTTTCTAACCTGTTAATGGCACTCTTCCACTTTAAATTCTCTTGTTCTAACTTGAGTTGCTAACAAAATAGGATCACCCAAAAGATGTTGATTACCTCAATAGGCCCATTGAGAACTATATGCCTATGCAAATCATATTTGGAAGTGGGGTTGCCACATGTAGGTTTGCAATAGGTTCAAATGAGCCTTTGGGCAAGCCAACTGAAGTTGTTGACATCCTAGATGATGGCATTGAAGTGACCTCAAAGTTTGTTGATTGTTCCAATCTAACTGGCAAGGGGAAGACTATTGACAAGGGTACCCCTGGTGACTCCAATGATAGCAAGCCTAACTTAGGGAAGAGGAAGAGGTTCATGACGGATGAGGATGTTGTTTGTGTTCAATGGGATGAAAGAGACTGTTTCAGATGCTGCTGCTGTTGTCCGTGAAAGCATACATGCTGAAGCAGCACCTGGGATATATAATGTTGTAATCAACTGTCCTGGGTTCTCTAGGGAGGCTCTCATGTATGCCCTGAACCACATGATGGAGCACAAGGCCACCTCCTTGGTGTTCATGGACATGACTCCTGATGATCGTGACCTATGGCTCAAGACTTTCCTAGCCAAGTACTACCACACCTGGTCTGAACAGATTAGGTACACTTGCTCTATTCCATCTATCCTAGATGCTACTTAAGAACAATGATGTTTCCCTGAGTTCTATGTATTTCCCTGTTTAAGAATAGATATGATACTTTTAATCTGATGTATCTGTCCTTTATACTATTTAAGAACAGATTTGGTACACTTTCTATATTCCATCTATCCTATATGCTACTTAAGAACAGAGATGATACACTTGCTGTATCTTATATGCTACTTAAGAACAATGATGTTTTCGTGAGTTCTATGAATTTCCTTGTTTAAGATCAGATATGCTAGTATGCTACACTTGATATGATGTGTGTGTCCTTTATGCCAATGATGATAACAAAAGTGAATATTAAGCCTACTCAGTTAGCCAGCCACTAATTTGTTGTTTACAAGTATTTGCTGCACTTGATCTGGTTTTTGGTGTTTGAGAACTGAGAACAGAAATTTTGGTGTTTGAGAACAGATATGCTACACTTGATCTGGTTTTTGGTGTTTTAGAATTGAGAACATATACTCCTATCTCTATCCTTTGTCACTATCTAGTAGCTGGCTACACTATCATGTAGGATCAATTTTGATGAGATGAGGCTAATATTAATAACTATTTTAGATTTACACTTGATCTGTTTAGCTGGCTAATATCATTTTATTATTTTTGAGTTACTTGTAACTATTGAATACCAATCCAATATTGTAACTGATGTTTACAAGTATTTGCTGCACTTGATCTGGTTTTTGGTGTTTGATAAGTGAGAACAGAATTTTTGGTGTTTCAGAACATATATGCTGCAATTGATCTGGTTTTTGGTGTTTGAGAACTAAGAACAGATACTCCTATCTCTATCCTTTGTCACTATCTAGTAGCTGGCTACACTATCTTGTAGCTGGTTGAGTGATTATATGCAAGGTGAGCTCTTCTTTGTTTTGGTTATGTTTCCTCTGCCCAAAAAGATCAGCTGTGTAAACTCCAGACTGTTGGATTAAGGTAACAGAGCATCTTCAAAAGCCATCTTTAAACTTACTTTCTAAAATCACTACTGTCTTGGTTTTGTTGCACTATTTCAGATTTACACTTGATCTATCTTGTTGTACACTACTATCTCCCCCTAACAGAAATCACTACTATCTGGTTTTTGGTGTTTGAGAACTAAAATTTTGATTTTTGTTGTTTGTACACTACTATCTGGTTTTTGGTGTTTGAGAACTTAGAACTGAAATTTTGATTTTTCATGTATATCTGGTGATTGTACACTTGATTCAGCTCTAAATTTTGTTTTTTGGTGTTTGTACACTTGATCAACTCAGTTGCTCGAGTAAATTTATAATTGTGTAATTTTATGTAATTTATGACATTGTAATTTATAATTGTGTAAATTTACAAGTGTAATTTATAACTGTGTAAATTTATAAGTGTAATTTATAACTGTGTAAATTTATAAGTGTTTTGAAAAGCGTTTTAGTCTATAGCATTGTAATTTTAGATATGTAGTTGAGTAGTGCAACCAAACAACAAACCAAACAGGGGTTGTGCTCATTCTAGTTAATTATGAACAAACAATCAAACAAGTGGAGTTGTTTTGGTTTGCATGAATACATGTAGGCCATGTCCAGCCTATAGATGGCCAACCAGGTGAGAGCACCTAGAGGGGGGTGAATAGGTGATCCTGTAAAACTTGAACTTAATGCCACAAAACTTGGTTAAGCGTTAGCACAGTATTGCCAAGTGGCTAGAGAAGAGTCTTAGCGAAACACAATAACCACAAGAGAATCAACACAGGTAGACACAGTGGTTTATCCCGTGGTTCGGCCAAGTACAACACTTGCCTACTTCCACGTTGTGGCGTCCCAACGGACGAGGGTTGCAATCAACCCCTCTCAAGTGGTCCAAAGGCCTACTTGAATACCACGGTGTTTGCTTTTCTTTTCTATATCCCATTCGCGAGGAATCTCCACAACTTGGAGTCTCTCGCCCTTACAAAGACGTTCAAAAAGAAGCACAGAGTAAGGGAGGGATTAGCAACTCACACAAGACACAAAGATCACAGCAAATACGCACACACAAGACCCAGACTTAAGCTCAAAAGACTAGCACACTAGAACAGAGCTCAAATCACTAGAATGTCGAACAAGTGCACAAGAATGGAGTGTGAGTGATCAAGAGTGCTCAAGGAATGCTTGGTGTGCTCTTCCATGCGCCTAGGGGTCCCTTTTATAGCCCCAAGGCAGCTAGGAGCCATTGAGAGCAATTCGGGAAGGCAATTCTTGCCTTCTGTCGCCTAGCGCACCGGATAGTCCGGTGCACCACCGGACACTGTCCGGTGCGGATTTCCTTCCTTATTTGGCGAAGCCGACCATTGGCAGCCTTGGAGCCGTTGGCGCACCGGACAGTCCGGTGCCCCCTCCCGACCGTTGGCTTGGCCACGTGTCTCGCGCGGATCGCACAGCCGACCGTTGGCTCGGCCGACCGTTGGCTCACCGGACAGTCCGGTGCACACCGGACAGTCCGGTGAATTAGCCGTACGCCGTTAATTCCTTCCCGAGAGCAGCTAGTTCGCCTGAGCCAGCCTGGCGCACCCAGACAGAGCTGGTTTTGGCAGAAGCAAAGCTATCTCTCTCCAATTTGTTTTCTCCTGTTTCCAGCACTTAGACACAATATATTAGTCTCTAAAACAATGTACTAAGCCTGAGAAACATACCTTTATACTTGATTTGTACTTTGTCCACCATTTGACACTTAGGCACTTGTGTTGGACACTAAATCACCAAAACACTTAGAAATGGCCCAAGGGCACATTTCCCTTTCAATCTCCCCCTTTTTGGTGATTTATGCCAACCCAACATAAAGCAAGTAGAACAAGTACAAAATCAATTCAAATACGAACTCAAATTTGTTTTGAATCAAATTTGGCATATATGGATCATTCTTTGCCACCACTTGGTTTGTTTTTGCAAATCGACCTCAATTTCCTAACTCTAAGTCAAACACACTTGTAGAGACATAAAGAGAGTTGTTCCAATAGAAATTGATCACAGTATCAAAAACTCCCCCTATTTCCCATAATCCACCATTCTCCCCACAAGAGACTAACTTTTGATAATAAGAAGCAAACAAGAGTATTTTGACAGACAAAAACTCTAACTCTACTTTTTCAAAATTCTCAAGTGTTAGCTGATCCATTTATTGCTTTAGCCTTATTTTCTCCCCCTTTGGCATCAAGCACCAAAACGGGATCAATTTTGGCCCTTTAACCCCATTGCCTCACCAAAAATCTTCAACTAAGAGTAAAAGGCAATAAGAGTACTAGGATGAACTTGGAAGAAGTTACTCGTTCATCGGAGTGCAGTGGAAGTCTTGCATGGTCCAAGTTCACCTTTTCCCTTTCAATCCTCCTTTGAGACAAAATTAAGCAAACTCAAGCACACAGTTAGTCTCAAAGGGTCAAGTTGTAGCACATCTCCCCCTAAATTTGTGCATCACTTGCAAATGGACTTGTAAGGTCCGGGGAGTGTGTGTACAACGTGAGCACCATAAATAAGCAACAAAATGCATAAGGAACATGATCAAAGGCATAAACACAAGTATGCTATAAATCAATCCAAGTTCCGCGAATCTAAGACATTTAGCTCACTACGCAACTTGCAAAAGGTCTGCTCATCTAAAGGCTTGGTAAAGATATCGGCTAGCTGATTCTCGGAGCTAACATGAAACACTTCGATATCTCCCTTTTTCTGGTGGTCTCTCAAAAAGTGATGCCGGATGTCAATGTGCTTTGTGCGGCTGTGTTCAACAGGATTATCCGCCATGCGGATAGCACTCTCATTATCACATAGGAGTGGGACTTTGCTCAGATTGTAGCCAAAGTCCCTAAGGGTTTGCCTCATCCAAAGTAGTTGCGCGCAACACTGTCCTGCGGCAACGTACTTGGCCTCAGCGGTGGATAGGGCAACGGAGGTTTGTTTCTTAGAACTCCATGACACCAGGGACCTTCCTAAGAATTGGCACGTCCCCGATGTACTCTTCCTATCGACCTTACATCCAGCATAGTCGGAGTCTGAATATCCAATCAAGTCAAAGGTAGACCCCTTTGGATACCAGATCCCGAAACAAGGCGTAGCGACTAAATATCTAAGAATTTGCTTCACAGCCACTAAGTGACACTCCTTAGGATCGGATTGAAATCTAGCACACATGCATACGCTAAGCATAATATCCGGTCTACTAGCACATAAATAAAGTAACGACCCTATCATAGACCGGTATGCTTTTTGATCAACAGACTTACCTCCTTTGTTGAGGTCGGTGTGTCCGTCGGTTCCCATCGGAGTCTTTGCGGGCTTGGCGTCCTTCATCCCAAACCTCTTGATCAAATCTTGTGTGTACTTTGTTTGGGAGATGAAGGTCCCATCCTTGAGTTGCCTTACTTGGAACCCAAGGAAATAGCTTAACTCGCCCATCATCGACATCTCAAACTTTTGAGTCATCACCCTGCTAAACTCTTCACAAGACTTTTGGTTAGTAGAACCAAATATTATGTCATTGACATAAATTTGGCACACAAAAAGATCACCATCACAGGTCTTAGTGAAAAGAGTTGGATCGGCTTTCCCAACCTTGAAAGCATTAGCAATTAAAAAGTCTCTAAGGCATTCATACCATGCTCTTGGGGCTTGCTTAAGTCCATAGAGCGCCTTAGAGAGCTTACACACTTGGTCGGGGTACCGTTCATCCTCGAAGCCAGGGGGTTGCTCCACGTACACCTCCTCCTTGATTAGACCGTTGAGGAAAGCGCTCTTCACATCCATTTGGAACAACCTAAAAGAATGGTGAGCGGCATATGCTAGCAAAATGCGAATGGACTCTAGCCTAGCCACAGGAGCAAAAGTCTCCTCAAAGTCCAAACCTACGACTTGGGCATAACCTTTTGCCACAAGTCGAGCCTTGTTCCTTGTCACCACCTCGTGCTCGTCTTGTTTGTTGCGGAACACCCACTTGGTTCCCACAACATTTTGCTTGGGACGAGGCACCAGTGTCCAAAATTCATTTCTTTTGAAGTTGTTGAGCTCCTCCTGCATGGCTAACACCCAGTCTGGATCTAGCAAGGCCTCTTCTACCCTGAAAGGCTCAATAGAAGAGACAAAAGAGTAATGCTCACAAAAATTGACTAATCGAGATCGAGTAGTTACTCCCTTGCTAATATCACCCAAAATTTGGTCGACGGGATGATCCCTTTGAATCATTGCTCGAATTTGGGTTGGAGGTGCTGGTTGTGCTTCTTCCTCCATTACATGATCATCTTGTGCTCCCCCTTGATCACACGCCTCCTGTTCATCATCTTGAGTTGGGGGTTGCACCATTGTTGAGGAAGAAGGTTGATCTTGCTCATCTTGTTCCTGTGGCCGCACATGTCCAATTTCCATGGTGCGTATTGCGTTCGTTGGAACTTCTTCTTCATCTACATCATCAAAATCAACAACTTGCTCTCTTGGAGAGCCATTAGTCTCATCAAATACAATGTCGCTAGAGACTTCAACCAAACCCGATGATTTGTTGAAGACTCTATACGCCATTGTATTTGAGTCGTAACCTAACAAAAACCCTTCTACGACTTTGGGAGCAAATTTAGAATTCCTACCCTTCTTCACTAGAATGTAGCATTTACTCCCAAAAACTCGGAAATACGAAACATTGGGTTTGTTACCGGTTAATAGCTCGTATGACGTCTTCTTGAGGAGGCGATGAAGGTAGACCCTATTGATGGCGTGGCAAGCCGTGTTCATGGCTTCCGACCAAAAGCGCTCGGGGGTCTTGAACTCTCCAAGCATCGTCCTCGCCATGTCAATAAGCGTCCTGTTCTTCCTCTCTACCACACCATTTCGCTGTGGTGTGTAGGGAGCGGAGATCTCGTGCTTGATCCCTTCCTCCTCAAGGTACTCCTCCACTTGAAGGTTCTTGAACTCGGACCCATTGTCGCTCCTTATCGTTTTCACCTTGAGCTCAAACTCGTTTTGAGCTCTCCTTAGGAAGCGCTTGAGGGTCCCTTGGGTTTCAGATTTATCCTGCAAAAAGAATACCCAAGTGAAGCGGGAAAAGTCATCAACTATAACAAGACCATACTTACTTCCTCCTATACTTAGATAGGCGACTGGTCCGAAGAGGTCCATGTGAAGCATCTCCAAAGGTCTTGATGTGGTCATCACATTTTTGGTGTGATGAGAGCTTCCCACCTGTTTGCCTGCTTGACAACTGCACAAGGTCTATCTTTTTCGAATTGCACATTAGTTAGACCTATCACGTGTTCTCCCTTTAGAAGCTTGTGAAGGTTCTTCATCCCCACATGTGCTAAGCGGCGATGCCACAGCCAGCCCATGCTAGTCTTAGCAATTAAGCATGCATCTAGACCGGCCTCCTCTTTTGCAAAATCAACTAAGTAAAGTTTGCCGTCTAATACACCCTTAAAAGCTAGTGAACCATCACTTCTTCTAAAGACAGACACATCTACATTTGTGAATAGACAATTATATCCCATATTGCATAATTGACTAACAGATAACAAATTATATCCAAGAGACTCAACTAAAAACACATTTGATATAGAGTGCTCGGATGAAATAGCAATTTTACCTAACCCTTTTACCTTGCCTTGATTCCCATCACCGAATATTATTGAATCTTGGGAATCCTTGTTTTTGACGTAGGAGGTGAACATCTTCTTCTCCCCCGTCATATGGTTTGTGCATCCGCTGTCGATAATCCAGCTTGAACCCCCGGATGCATAAACCTGCAAGGCAAATTTAGGCTTGGGTCTTAGGTACCTAACTCTTGTTGGGTCCTACAAGGTTAGTCACAATTGTCTTAGGGACCCAAATGCAAGTTTTGTCTCCCTCGCATTTTGCCCCTAATTTTCTAGCAACTATCTTCCTATCCTTTCTACAAATGGCAAAGGAAGCATTTAAAGCATGATATATTGTAGAAGGTTCATTAACTTTCCTAGGAACATTAACAACATTTCTCCTAGGCATATGAATAAAATATCTCCTAGACATATCTTTACCATGCATATAGGAAGAACTAGAAGCAAACATGGCATGAGAGTCAAAAGCATCATGAGCATTACAACTCTTATAAGACTGTCTTCTATCATGGTACATAAAAGCATGGTTCTTTTTAGCACTACTAGCCATAGGGGCCTTCCCTTTCTCCTTGGCGGGGATGGGAGCCTTATGGCTTGTTAAGTTCTTGGCTTCCCTCTTGAAACCAAGTCCATCCTTAATTGAGGGGTGTCTACCAATCGTGTAGGCATCCCTTGCAAATTTTAACTTATCAAATTCGCTTTTGCTAGTCTTAAGTTGGGCATTAAGACTAGCTACTTCATCATTCAATTTAGAAATTGAAACTAGGTGTTCACTATAAGCATCAATATTAAAATCTTTACACCTAGTGTAAACCACAACATGTTCTACACAAGATGTTGATTTATTAGCTATTTCTAACTTAGTTGTCAAGTCATCGTTTATGCTTTTTAAACTAGAAATAGAGTCATGGCATGTAGACAATTCACAAGAAAGCATTTCATTCCTCTTTATTTCTAAAGCAAGGGATTTTTGAGCTTCTACAAACTTGTCATGTTCATCATATAAGAGATCCTCTTGCTTTTCTAGCAATCTATTCTTATCATTCAAAGCATCAATCAATCCATTTATTTTATCCACCTTGGTTCTATCTAGACCCTTGAATAAACATGAATAATCTATTTCATCATCATCACTAGACTCATCCTCACTTGAAGAAGCATAAGTACTAGTGTTACGAGCGCTTACCTTCTTTTCCCTTGCCATGAGGCAAGTGTGATGCTCGTTGGGGAAGAGGGATGACTTGTTTAAGGCAGTGGCGGCGAGTCCTTCGTTGTCAGAGTCGGACGACGAACAATCCGAGTCCCACTCCTTGCCAAGATGTGCCTCGCCTTTTGCCTTCTTATAATTCTTCTTCTTCTCCCTCTTGTTCCCTTCTTCCTGGTCACTATCATTGTCGGCACAGTTAGCAATAAAATGACCAACCTTACCACATTTGAAGCATGAGCGCTTCCCCTTTGTCTTGGTCTTGCTTGGCTGCCCCTTGCGACCCTTTAGCGCCGTCTTGAAGCGCTTGATGATGAGGGCCATCTCTTCATCATTGAGCCCGGCCGCCTCAACTTGCGCCACCTTGCTAGGTAGTGCCTCCTTGCTCCTCGTTGCCTTGAGAGCAATGGGTTGAGGCTCATGGATTGGACCGTTCAACGCGTCGTCGACATATCTTGCCTCCTTGATCATCATTCGCCCGCTTACAAATTTCCCAAGAACTTCTTCGGGCGACATCTTGGTGTACCTAGGATTTTCACGGATATTGTTCACCAAATGTGGATCAAGTACAGTAAAGGACCTTAGCATTAGACGAACGACGTCGTGGTCCGTCCATCGTGTGCTTCCGTAGCTCCTTATCTTGTTGATAAGGGTCTTCAGCCGGTTGTATGTTTGGGTTGGCTCCTCTCCCCTGATCATTGCGAATCTTCCAAGCTCGCCCTCCACCAACTCCATTTTGGTGAGTAAGGTGACGTCGTTCCCCTCATGTGAGATCCTGAGGGTGTCCCAGATCTGCTTGGCATTGTCCAAGCCGCTCACCTTATGATACTCGTCCCTGCACAAAGAGGCTAACAACACAGTAGTAGCTTGTGCATTTCTATGAATCTGTTCATTGATAAACATAGTACTATCCGAGCTATCAAATTTCATTCCACTTTCCACAATCTCCCATATGCTCGGATGGAGAGAGAACAGGTGACTACGCATTTTGTGGCTCCAAAATCCGTAGTCCTCTCCATCAAAGTGAGGAGGTTTGCCAAGTGGAATGGAGAGCAAATGAGCATTTGTACTTTGTGGAATACGAGAGTAGTCAAAAGAAAAGTTCGAATTAACCGGTTTCCTTCTCTCGTAGTCGTTGTCGTCGTTGTCCTTTTGGGAAGAAGTGGACTCGTCGCTGTCGTCGTAGTAGACGATCTCCTTGATACGCCTTGTCTTCTTCTTCTTCCCATCCTTTCGTTTGTGGCCCAAGCCTGAGTCGGTAGGCTTGTCATCCTTCGGCTCGTTGACGAAGGACTCCTTTTCCTTATCATTGATCACGATTCCCTTCCCCTTAGGATCCATCTCTTCGGGCGGTTAGTCCCTTTCTTGAAGAGAACGGCTCCGATACCAATTGAGAGCACCTAGAGGGGGGGGGGTGAATAGGTGATCCTGTAAAACTTGAACTTAATGCCACAAAAACTTGGTTAAGCGTTAGCACAGTATTGCCAAGTGGCTAGAGAAGAGTCTTAGCGAAACATAATAACCACAAGAGAATCAACACAGGTAGACACAGTGGTTTATCCCGTGGTTCGGCCAAGTACAACACTTGCCTACTTCCACGTTGTGGCGTCCCAACGGACGAGGGTTGCAATCAACCCCTCTCAAGTGGTCCAAAGACCTACTTGAATACCACAGTGTTTGCTTTTCTTTTCTATATCCCGTTCGCGAGGAATCTCCACAACTTGGAGTCTCTCGCCCTTACAAAGATGTTCACAAAGAAGCACGGAGTAAGGGAGGGATTAGCAACTCACACAAGACACAAAGATCACAGCAAATACGCACACACAAGACCCAGACTTAAGCTCAAAAGACTAGCACACTAGAACGGAGCTCAAATCACTAGAATGTCGAACAAGTGCACAAGAATGGAGTGTGAGTGATCAAGAGTGCTCAAGGAATGCTTGGTGTGCTCTTCCATGCGCCTAGGGGTCCCTTTTATAGCCCCAAGGAAGCTAGGAGCCGTTGAGAGCAATTCGGGAAGGCAATTCTTGCCTTCTGTCGCCTGGTGCACCGGACAGTCCGGTGCATCAACGGACACTGTCCGGTGCATCACCGGACACTGTCCGGTGTAGATTCCTTCCTTATTTGGCGAAGCCGACCGTTGGCAGCCTTGGAGCCGTTGGCGCACCGGACACTGTCCGGTGCACACCGGACAGTCCGGTGCCCCCTCCCGACCGTTGGCTCGGCCACGTGTCTCGCGCGGATCGCGCAGCCGACCGTTGGCCCGGCCGACCGTTGGCTCACCAGACAGTCCGGTGCACACCGGACAGTCCGGTGAATTAGTCGTACGCCGTTAATTTCTTCCCGAGAGCAGCTAGTTCGCCTGAGCCAACCTGGCGCACCGGACACTGTCCGGTGCACCACCGGACAGTCCGGTGCACCCAGACAGAGCTGGTTTTGGGAGAAGCAAAGCTATCTCTCTCCAATTTGTTTTCTCTTGTTTCCAGCACTTAGACACAATACATTAGTCTCTAAAACAATGTACTAAGCCTGAGAAACATACGTTTATACTTGATTTGTACTTTGTCCACCATTTGACACTTAGGCACTTGTGTTGGACACTAAATCACCAAAACACTTAGAAATGGCCCAAGGGCACATTTCCCTTTCACCAGGCCGCACGGCACGACACTGGCACTAGCACGACCAGGCACGCCACGATATGGCACGGCTAGGCACGGTAAAAGATCCGTGTCGTGTCTGTTAGTGCCACCGTGCTGGGACATCGGCCCAGGCACGGCACTATCAGTGCCCAGGCGTGCCGTGCCGTGCCACTAGGCACGGCGACACGTCAGTGCTAGTGCCAACACAGGCACTATGTATAAAAACACATTTTTTAGCATCAAATAGATATAAGATGGTTTTATTATTACTTTCTAGCATCAAACATCATATAACTTCAAACTGCTATGTTTATGAAATTTTTTTTATTATGAGTTGTAGTGCAATGGTTGCCTCGTTAAAAACCTGTCTAGGTAAAACTCACCCTTGTGAGAAACCCTAGACAGGAAAAAAGAGTACAACCCCATTACAACAAAGTTCATTGTCCTTAAAAAGTTCATTGTCCTTACAACAAAGTCCAGGTGCATAATATTACAGTCCCATTACACAAATGGTCACAAAGAGACTAATCAAGATAAAGATTTTCAAATGTTTCTTCAAGCTCTTTGTCATCCACCATGTGTTGCATCCTTGCTTCAGCATCCTCCCAATCTTTAATGCATGTCAACATCTCAACCACATCAGACTTCAACCTCCTCCTCCGCTCGTCGATGATCCTGCCAGTTAAACTAAAAGTGGATTCTAAAGAGATGGTAGACACAGGAACAATTAAAATATCTTTAGCCATAATTGACAGTACTAGATAAGTGAGTTCGTGCTGATGCCACCAGTGCAAGATGTTGAAATCATCAGTTCACTGGTTGACAGTGTCACAATCTAAGTAAGAAATGAGTTCAGAAGCATTAGAAGTTGAAGAGTTTGCAGCATGCAGCAGAGCAGTTGCAGAGGTATCTCTAGCAATGTTTAGAGTAGAAGCAAAAGAATGCATACCAACAGAAGTACCTACATCATCAGCATCATCATAAATTTCATCCCAAGCAGACCGTTTCTTACCAGACAAGTTAGGAGGGACAACCCTGTTCAATCTAACAGATCCATATTTCTCTTCATACTTATTATAAACATTAGTAAGCTTAGCTCTAGTGGTAACCTGATAAGCAGCATAATCTGTACTTGTTAGGTTCATCAACTTTCTAAGCACTCTACTGAAGCCTTTCATTTTAGCTCTAGGGTCCAAGATGAATGCAAAAGAGTAAAGTAAAGGGATGTTCCTCCAATATTTATTATATTTATCTATCATAGGTTGAATGACACCTCTGATGTGAGTGTCATTAGCATTGTTCTTTAAATGTATAGCAATCTTAACAAGAAAATGAAGCATAAGTGGAGATGTAGGATAATAAACACCAGACAGTGCAACTGTAGAATCATAAAATAGCTCAAGAAATTTAAGTACTTTATCTCCAATAACCCAATGGTCATCAGTTAAAATAAATTGATCACCTTCAGCCCTAAGATAGTTTCCATGAATGAAAGTAGTGAAAGGTATCCTATGAGGAAACAAATGCTTAAGCATCAGATATGTAGAGTTCTACCTAACCTTCATGTCCAACTAGAATTTTCTAGGTCTAATATTAGTAGCAATGCAATAACTTTTATATGCAGCAATTCTCTGATTAGAGTTTAAAAAAGATATTGCAGTTCTAAATGTTTTAATCAAATTCTTAAGAGCATTTAGGGCCTCTTTAGCTATCAAATTGATTATATGACATGCACAACGTTGATGCAAGAACATTTCAGATTCTGCACCATTATCAATACCCAGATATGGTGACATTATAGGTCTAAGCAACCTCATGGCAGAAGCATTAGATGATGCATTGTCTAGGGTAAAAGCAAACACCTTATTAGTCAAGCCATAATCAGCAAGCACACCAGCAACACGATCAGCAATGTTTTGACCATTGTGTGACACATCAATAAGCACTAAAGAAAGCACCCTTTTTCTCTAGTTGCCAATCAGGGTTTATGTAATGGGCAACAACACTAAGGTAGTCCTCTTTGGCATTACCAGACCAAATGTCAGAGGTCAAACACACACAATTAACATCAAAAGAAGTAAGAGTCTCAACAAGCTTAGCCTTTTTGTCAGTGAAGTATTTAACCATGTCTCTGGTGGTGGTTTGCCTAGAGACAGGCACAAATTTAGGATTATGAGCAGTTCAAACGCAGCATTTTCACCCAAATTAATAGGAATTTCTAGCCTAGCAAGCAATCGAACCAATTCATTACGTGCAACCATAGGATAGTACTCCCAGTTATGCATACTACCATCACGATTAAAAGATATCTGAGACTGAGACATGCGGGTTTTTTCACGCCTCCTAGGACATCTATCCCTATGTCGGCTGAGTTGGCCAGTGCCACCACTAGAGAGAGAAGAATATTGCTTAGAGCAATGTATGCACTTAGCTGCAAACTTACCTTCTTACCGTTCACGATTTTGAAAAGTTTCTCGAAATCTAACCAGACTGCAGAAGTAGAAGGACGACAACGCTTGGCACTGTGTTCGTCCCCTTCACCTTCCTGGCCACCGACTTTTTGTTCATCACCTACATGGATGGGATGCTCACTGCTATGGCCAAAGAGCACTGCAGCATCCTCCCGGAGGTCATCCTCATCGTCATCTCTGGCCAACCCGCACAACCGTCGCTCCTCGTTGCAGTCAATCTCAACAGTTTCATCATCGGAGACGGCCATCGGAGTCCCGGTTCCTCAACGGCTACAACATGAATACAAGATTAGGGTTAGGGTTACATAATAAAATAGATTAGGGTTAGGGTTACCCATTACCTAATAAGCCGGAGCACCAGGATCTCCGTAGGCGACGACGACCGGTCGACCATCGACGAACTACCGATCCGGCCACCCGGTTCCTCGACGGATTTGAATTCGGAGCACCGTAGCAGCCGACGACGTTTGAGCTCGAGGGAGATGACGATGATGTTGTGTGCCAGTGCCGGACAGTACCGGAGGGGGAGAAGAAGATAGGAGATAGGAGAGGGAGACTGGAGCTAGGGTTACATAATAAAAGAGATTAGGGTTAGGGTTACCCGTTATCTAATAAGCCGGAGCACCGGGATCTCCGCAGGCGATGTCGACTGGTCGACCATCGACGAACAATCGATCCGGTCACCCGGTTCCTCGACGGATTTATTCCGGAGCACCGTACAAGCCGACGGCGTATGAGCTTGATTGCTCGAGGAAGACGACGAGGTAGACGAGGATGATGCTGTGTCGTGTGCCAGTGCTAGTTGGTGTAGATGACACCGGAGGGGGAGAAGAAGACAGGAGAGAGGAGACAGATGAGGGAGAACGGAGCTAGGGTTATGGATATGAGTTACCCATTCCACAAATGCGCAAATCCGTTGAGGTCTTGAGGATGGAGCGGGGGAGAGGATCTCCGACGATCGATCCGAGCGGAGGCGGAGAGCCGGAGACCGGAGAGGGAGACCGGAGCGCTGAGCGGAGGCGGAGGGAACGAGGGAGAGGAGAGTTCGCCCAATCGCCCGCAGCTGAGAGCGACTTTAGGGTTTACACGTGCAGACGCAGTGACGCACTAGCGCAGGCCGCGGGCGTGCTCGGTGCTTTGATGGCTGGGCTGGGCCACGCGCGCTGGCGCCAGGGCGGTGCCAAAGCCGTGCCAGCCCATTTAATCGTGTCGGGCCTGGGCCGACACTACGGACCGAGTTGGTGGCCCAGGCACGACACTGTGTACCAGCCGGGCCCGGCACTGTGTACGGGCCGGACCCAACACTGGCACTGTATGGAACGGGTCGTGTCGTACCTGGGCCGTGCTTTTTAGTGCTGTGCTCGGGCCGACCCACCTTGTTAGTGTCATATGGCCCTGTATAGTCCAGCCTGCATCTTAGGTTTAACTAGGAATCTAGGATCTAGTGGTCCAAACAACCAAACAGCCGCTATATAGCGGACTAGGGGCTCGTTGGAGAGAAAACTTATTACAACCGACCAACGCGCTTTGTAACGCCTCCGCTGCAATCAGCCCCCGCGGCGAGCTTGCCCTGCCCCTGATTGCTAGTTCTCGCCGTTACGTAAGGTAAGCTCCTCTCCATCTTATTTTTTTCTTCTCTTCCCCATTCATATCGGCAGATGAGCGACGGGTTCTGATCCCTTTCGAAAAACAGGCTTCTTGGCCTTGCGTCCTCCGTCTTTCGTTGCTGATACATCGAGGTATTAAAGAAGCTGCCTGGTTCCGGGCAGCAGAGGTCGCCGCCGCCTGCAGCAATGGCCGACTTCTCCTGGCTCACGGTGCTTGGCTTCCTATTCCTCACCTTCAACTCAGGCATGGCGATTTATCGGTCCAACGGTGACGCCGGCTCCGTCGCTTTCGTCGTGGTATCTTATCTCGACCTGGTGGCCCTGTTCGCCTGCTTGCGCTACTACGAGCAGTTGGATCAGCAGCACTCCCAAAAGCGCGCGAGGGTCAAGGCTGGGGTTTGGAGCCTCACGACCCTCCTTACTATCATGTTCAGTTACAAGGTGGCTGAGATTATGCCCCTGCCAGTCAAACTTGTTGTCTGGTCGATGGCAGCCGCTACCACCTGTGGCGGCTTCTACGCTTTCTTCGTCCACAGCGAGAAGCCTGTCATGCCAGCGGTGGCGCCACGGCCCGCCGCGGCCAAGGATGCAGCCTCCAACTAGGTTCGTTTGCCACCACAAGGCGCATACTGCCGGCCTTGGTTCGGCACCGCGCGTTAGATCCCAGGGCCAACTAGGTTGTTCTCTAATTCCTAATTTCTTGGCCTTTTCTCTTCCACTCTCCGCCATTTTAGCTGTCGCCTCGGTTGTTTTAGCTTGCCGGCGTGGACAGACTGGCAGATCTGGAGCTCGGCGCGACCAGATCCGGTGCTGCTGTGCCCGATGGCAGAGGAGATCTCTCTGGTTTACTCTGCTAAGAGTCAAAGAGGAGCTGATGACGACAACTAAGCTTGGGTTACCGATAATTGAGCCTGTTCTCTGCACGAGAAGAAATTTCCGGCCTCACCTAGTACTAATAAGTATGCTGGATAGTCCCCCAGCACGGGAGTTAATTGTATCAAGAGAAGTGGAGACCAAGGGCAGAGTAGAACTACAGAGGATATCTTTGTATATGGAGGCTACATGTGAACAAGAAAGGAGAGGAGGAAGACTGTATAGATCTGAAGAACCTAAGGAGAAACAATCAGAGTACTTGCTGGAACACATATATCTTCCATGATAAAAGTTAGATTTCTTGTTTGGTGCTCATGCATGGGTTCCATATGTTCTTCCCGTCTTATTAGAACATATCTATTGGACTACCATGCATAAAAAGCCGTCGTTTCATAAACTATTGGGACTATACGGCACCAATGAAGCTATTGATGCTGGCCGGCAAGCTGACAGCGAGGTGAAAGCTTTTCAAAACGATATTCCGAGTGGAAGAGAAAAGAAAATAAAAGAAATAGCAGGTTATTTTAGAAAAAAATAGTTGGCCCATATGTAACGCGCGGTAGCTTTAAGATTATTATGTCCAGCAGCTTATTCATATATTATACATATATTCAAATTTCACTCTGTGAATAGTAGTCTAAAATACAGTAGTGTTTTGAGTAAACTATGGATAAACTGCTGGACAAGGTCTAAGATAAGTGCTGCGTGGTGGCAACAAACGACACTTAGTCTTGTTTGGTGGCAATGATATTGGAGGGGCTAAAGTTTTTTCGCTCCTAAACAAGCTCCTAAACAAGCTCCTAAGAATCTTACGTGTTATGTTGCATTATGGAATATCTATGTATCTGCAAACTCTCTGTAGTCTGTATGTACCTCGGATGTGCTCTATGTGGCTTTGTAATTCTGAACGGAGGAAGTAATAATAAGATAAATGGATGGCGTAACAAGATAAGTTGCTTTGTGCAATTTGTGTTTCCATACTCCGGTGCATTATTGTGCCCCTGTACAGGACAAAACCGGCGGCCGACATGCATCCATCTCCTGTCCGCCAAACCGCTATCTGCTGGGCACGGGATGTCCATACGCTACCTACCGTTTTGTGATACTGAAATTTTCTATCGCTATTTTTTGAATGTTTCCAACTATTATTTTGACTTACCTTTCGAATAAATTGCTTTTATTCGGCGGCGTGCATCACGCGGCATCTGGCACCGAGTACTGCCGGGTCCACCGGGCAATAATGCTTTCCGTGACATTAAGGTGCAACGACTCTTCAGGCTGCTGGTGGAACGTGGAACCTACTCCTACCACTTCTTTTTTATTCATTTGGTACACCTCATCATGAATCATCCTTTAGAAAAAAGAGAGAGAGAGAGAGAGTTTTTAATATCGTGACGTGATAACTCTAAATCCACTAGTACATATCTCTTTCCTCGGTTCTAAAATAAATGTACACCTTATTTTTTAAGAAGTCATTTTTTTTAAAAAATGACTAAGTTTATATAAAACTACACTGATATTTATTTGTCCAACTAACTAGCAGTAGATGACTACTATCTATCGCAAATACTCCGTCAATGAAAGATGCAATTGTAGAAGATAGTACTAGTATTTATAAGTTTAATTGATTTTATATAAGATTCGTTACTTGTTCTATGTTACCTTATTTTTTTTACATTAATTTTATTTTAACTGCAAATATAACATGTTTCTTAATACTAGCAAAATTTATTAAAAAAGTTAAACAACATATAAATACACGGAAATTATTTTTTATCATATTAAGTGGATATAATTAAATCTATTATAAAAATATTTTTATAGTTTACTTATTTAATGTTATAAATAATATTTTTATATATACTTGACGCTTCAACTGATAATAGTACATTTAAATAGTCCCCTCTTGACGCTCCCGCCACTTGACGAGGTTATTATAAAAATATTTTTATAGTTTACTTATTTAATGTTATAAATAATATTTTTATATATATTTGACGCTTCAACTGATAGTAGTACATTTAAATAGTCCCCTCTTGACGCTCCCGCCACTTGACGAGGTTTCCAAGTAATTTCCACCTCCCGACAGCACAATTCACACGCTACTACCACATGGTAGTACATCTTTGGATGCTCCAAGTATTTGAATGGGCCAAACCACCAGCCATTGATTATTTCAAGTTGTCCTTTTTCTTTGAAAGCTGTGGTTGCCTGAAAACTAGTGGAGCGTTGCAGGCCAACCATCAGCTCACATCTTCCGCGTAGGTCCACCCAATAACACGAGTAGACAACTGCAGTTTGTCTAGTACTAAAAGTAATGACAGAGGTGTTTGAATACACTAGAGATAATAGTTAGTGACTAAAATTAGGTATAGATATCAAAACATTCTTCCTAATAGTTCGGCTATTAACTATTTTTAGTAAATTAGATACTAGTTAAGTAACTATTTGTCAGCTAGCTAATTCTATTAGTATATTTTTAGCTAACTAACTATTAGCTCTAGTACATTTAAATACCCTTAAGTCCGACGGGTATGGTTTTATTTTCTTCTTCTTGGACAGTCATCAGGCGTGGGATGTCGGAGCACACAATGACTTTCATAGGTTTAAACCACCGTGTTGCACGCACGTGTAAAGGTTCTTGATGCCGATTCAAAGTCACATACACGCTCTTGTATTAAAATAGTAGTCGTTTTGAACATGTTGCCGCTATTTTAAGCTAAATATCAGGGCTGGAAATAAGATCGAGGATCGCGAGCCTACTCGAGCTCGAAGCGCCTCGGCTCGAAGTAGATGGTGAGCCTTGAACGAGCCTTGCCAATTTTTCGAGCTCGTTTTTGTAGCGAGCCGAGCTGGCTCGTTTCAGCTCGCGAACCGTATCAAATTAACCAATTTATAAAATAATGATAAATATTAAATAATTTTATGAATAATAGCTCGTTTTTTAGTCTTTGATGATGAATATATTACAATTATAATTTAAATTACTTATAATGTTGAATGATGATTCCATTTTTCGAATTTATATAATGTGAATTCACTAAATAATGCAATAATAAGTATTAGGAAATGGCTCACGAGCCGAGCCGAGCCACTCAAAGACGTCTCTAGACGACGTCGAGCCAAAGAGAGATGAAGGGTTGAGGCATACTAAAACTAAGGCTAAATTATTCCTGCTCCTAAGTCCCAACACATAAGGTAAAGTTGCATTGATAGATTGATTGTTGTATGTTTTAATCGGTTTTACCCCTTCATATATATAGGGAGAGATCTGGATCCATTCTTAGACAGCTCCCAACAATATCCCCACAAGATTTGTTAGGACAATCACGCAAGGGATAAAGATTCCAGTCTAAATTATTCTAATCACGGACCGTTTGGGCTAACCCGCAGACCATCCATGCGCAGATGCTTAGATATTTTATGAGCCCACGCAAGGCCTCAGACAGAACTTTATGCCAATGCCTAGGATGATCTGATATTTTCTTTTTAATAAGGCTAATCAATGTCCTATTACTTGACTCAACCTTACCATTGGCCAGATCACAATATGGAGATGAATTGAGAAACTTAATCCTATATGATTCTGAGAGCACCTAGAGGGGGGTGAATAGGTGATCCTGCAATATTCAACACTAATAGCACAAACTTGGTTTATAAAATGTTAGTTAGATTAAACCAAGTTGCTATGGATCGAGCACTTGAGAAGAAATTAATCATAGAGAAAAACAACACAAGAGACGCGGTGTTTTATCCTGTGGTTCGGCCAAGTAACATTTGCCTACTTCCACGTTGTGGCGTCCCAATGGACGAGGTTTGCACTCAACCCCTTTCAAGTGATCCAATGATCAACTTGAATACCACAGTCTTTTTCTTTAGAGTTCTTTTCCCGTTTGCGAGGAATCTCCACAAGTTGGGGCCTCTCGCCCTTACAATGTTGATCACAAGAGAAGCACAAGAGTAAGGGAGGGAAATCAACACACGCAAGACTCAATTCGCAGCAAACACACGCACACAAGCCAAGACGTGAGCACAAAACACGACACAGGGAGTTTACAACTCAAACGGTGCTCAAATCTCTAACACGATGATCCGATTGCGTGATTGCGGAGTCTAGGCGTCTTAGGATGTTTAGTGAATGCTTGGTGTCTTGCTCCATGCGCCTAGGGGTCCCTTTTATAGCCCCAAGGCAGCTAGGAGTTGTTGGAGATCCAATTGGAAGGCAATTCTTGCCTTCTATCGGGTGGCGCACCGGACAGTCCGGTGCACCACCGGACATGAACAATAGCAGTTCGGTGCCCGATCTCCTTCCTTATCAGGCGCAGCCGACCGTTATACCTCCGGTCCCGTTGGCACACCGGACACTGTCCGGTGCCCACTGGACAGTCCGGTGTGACCAACCGACCGTTGGCGCGGGCCACGCGACGCCCGCTAATTGCGCTACCGACCGTTGACCGCGCGCGTCGTTGACTCACCGGACAGTTCGGTGATTTTTAGCCGCGGCGCCTTCACTTTTTCTCGAGAGCGACGAGTTCGTCGCCGGGCCAGCCTAGGCACTAGACACTGTCATGTGCGCCACCGGACATTCCGGTGCACCATAGGCTAGTGCTGGTTTGGTTGAACTCAGCCAATTTTCCTCCAATTCAATTTCTTTTGACTTGACAAGATTCCTGGCACTTAGATAAATATATTAGTACCCAAAAACAATTTACTAAGGCCGGATACATACCTTGTTCTTTGATTCGCTTCTTAGCACTTGTGAACCAACATATTTTGTGTTGGGCATCTAATCACCAAAACATTTATAGAAATGGCCCAAGGGCACATTTCCCTTTCAATCTCCCCCTTTTTGGTGATTTATGCCAACACATTGAAAAGCAACTAAAGAGTGCAAATTATGACCAAATTTTTTCACTTAGGATTTGGCATATTTGGATCACTTTTGCCACCACTTGGTTTGTTTTCGCAAATCAAATTCTTTTTCCTATCTCTAAGTCAAACACACTTGTTCGAGCATATAGAGAGATGTTTCAAGAGTAATTTTGGTCAAGTGACAAAAACTCCCCCTTTCCCATAATCAAAATTCTCCCCCATAAGAGACCAAATTTTGCAATAAGAGTATTTTGGACAAAATACAAATTCTAACTCTACTATTTTCAAAGTTCACAAGTGGTTAGCTGATCCATTTGCTTTGGCCTTAATTTTCTCCCTCTTTGGCATTAAGCACCAAAACAGGATAACTTTTGGCCCTTTAACTCCGTTGTCTCACCAAAATGTCAAATTGAAGCGAAGAGGCAATGAGAACACAAAAAGGAACTTAGGACAAGATACATTTTACCGAAATGCAGTGGAAGCTCTTTCCTTGTCTAAGTTCACTTTCCCTTTCAATGTTCCTTCGAGACTACTTCAAGTGCACTCAAACAAACATGTTAGTCTCAAAGGAGTCAAGTTGTAGCACATATCTCCCCCTAAACATGTGCATTATTTGCATAGGGACTTGTGAGGTCCAGGGATGACTTGTACAACTTGAGCACCAAATATAAGCAAATGAGACACTAAAGCTTAAAGTAACATGATCAAAGTCATAAAACACATGTATGTTGTAGATCAATCCAAGTTACGCGAATCTAAGACATTTAGCTCACTACGCAACCTGCAAAACCTTTTCTCATCTAAAGGCTTGGTGAAGATATTGGCTAGCTGGTTCTCAGTGCTAATATGGTAAATGTCGATATCTCCCCTTTGCTGGTGGTCTCTCAGGAAGTGATGCTGGATATCTATGTGCTTAGTGCGGCTGTGTTCAACAGGATTATCAGCCAAGCGGATTGCACTCTCATTCTCACATAGGAATGGGACTTTGCTCAGATTGTAGCCAAAGTCCCGGAGGGTTTGCCTCATCCAAAGCACCTGCGCACAACACTATCCTGCGGCAACGTACTCGGCCTCAGCGGTGGATAGGGCAACAGATGTTTGTTTCTTGGAGCTCCAGGACACCAGGGACCTTCCTAGAAACTGGCATGTCCCTAATGTGCTCTTCCTATCAACCTTGCACCTGGCATATTCAGAATCTGAGTATCCGATTAAGTCAAAGGTAGACCCCTTTGGATACCAGATCCCGAAC
Source organism: Zea mays (assembly GCF_902167145.1). NCBI lineage: Eukaryota > Viridiplantae > Streptophyta > Magnoliopsida > Poales > Poaceae > Zea > Zea mays. The sequence goes on along the minus strand of NC_050104.1, from coordinate 87,549,092 downwards.
CAAGGCGTATAAACTAAATATCTAAGAGTTCGCTTAACGGTCACAAGGTGACACTCCTTGGGGTCGGATTGAAATCTAGCACACATGCATACACTAAGCATAATGTTCGGTCTACTAGCACAAAGATAAAGTAATGAACCTATCATTGACCGGTATGCCATTTGATCAACGGACTTACCTCCTTTGTTGAGGTCTAGATGTCCGTCAGTTCCCATCGGTGTCTTTGCGGGCTTAGCATCCTTCATCCCAAACCTCTTGAGAAGATCTTGAGTGTACTTCGTTTGGGAGATGAAGGTGCCTTCCTTGAGTTGCTTCACTTGAAATCCAAGGAAGTAGTTTAACTCGCTCATCATCGACATCTCAAACTTTTGCATCATTACCCTGCTAAACTCCTCACATGACTTCTGATTAGTAGAACCAAATATTATGTCATCGACATATATTTGTTAAACAAAAAGATCACCAACACAAGTCTTTGTGAATAGAGTGGGATCAGCTTTCCCAACCTTGAAGGCATTAGCAATTAGAAAATCTCTAAGGCATTCATACCATGCTCTTGGGGCTTGCTTAAGTCCATAGAGCGCCTTAGAGAGCTTATACATGTGGTCGGGATACCTGTCATCCTCAAAGCCAGGGGTTGTTCCACGTATACCTCCTCCTTGATTGGTCCATTTAGGAAGGCGCTCTTCACGTCCATTTGGAACAATTTAAAGGAATGGTGAGCGGCATAGGCTAATAAAATCCGAATGGATTCTAACCTAGCCATAGGAGAAAAAGTCTCCTCAAAGTCCAAACCTGCGATTTGGGCATAACCTTTTGCCACAAATCGAGCCTTGTTTCTTGTCACCACTCCGTGTTCGTCTTGCTTGTTGCGGAACACCCACTTGGTTGCCACAACATTTTGCTTTGGACGTGGCACCAGGCTCCAGACTTCATTTCTTTTGAAGTTGTTGAGCTCTTCCTACATGGTCAACACCCAGTCCGGATCCTGCAAGGCTTCTTCTACCCTAAAAGTCTCAATAGAAGAAACAAACGAGTAATGCTCACAAAAGTTAGCTAATCGTGAGAGAGTTGTTACTCCCTTGCTGATGTCACCCAGAATCTGATCCACTGGGTGATTTCTTTGGATCGTCGCTCGGACTTGAGTTGGAGGGGCCTGTGACGCTTCTTCCTCCATAACCTATTCTTCCTATGCTCCCCCTTGATCCTGCCCCTCTTCTTGAGGTACCTATTCATCGTCTTGAGTTGGGGGATGCACCATCGTAGAGGAGGAGGGTTGATCTTGTTCCTGTAGTTCCTGTGGTCGCACATCACCTATTGCCATAGTTCGCATTGTGGTCGTCGGAACCTCATCTTCATCTATATCATCAAGATCAACTTACTCTCTTGGAGAGCCATTAGTCTCATCAAATACAACGTCGCTAGAGACTTCAATTAATCCTGATGATTTGTTGAAGACCCTATACACCTTTGTATTTGAGTCATATCCTAGTAAAACCCCTTCTACTGCTTTGGGAGCAAATTTTGAATGTCTACCTTTCTTCACCAGAATGTAACATTTGCTCCCAAATACACGGAAATAAGAAACATTGGGTTTATTACCAGTTAGGAGTTCGTAGGAGGTCTTCTTGAGGAGACAGTGTAGATAGAGCCGGTTTATGGCATGGCAAGCTGTGTTCACAACTTCTGACCAAAACCGCTCAGGCGTCTTGTACTCTCCAAGCATCGTTCTTACCATGTCGATTAGCGTCCTGTTCTTGCTTTCTACCACACCATTTTGCTGTGGTGTGTAGGGAGCTAAGAACTCGTGCTTGATGCCTTCCTCCTCAAGATATTCTTCAACTTGTAGATTCTTGAATTCGGACCCATTGTCGCTTCTTATCTTCTTCTTCACCTTTAGTTCAAACTCATTTTGAGCTCTCCTTAAGAAGCGCTTTAGGGATCCTTGGGTTTCGGATTTGTCCTGCAAAAAGAATACCCAAGTGAAGCGGGAAAAATCATCAACTATAACAAGACCATACTTACTTCCCCCGATGCTGAGATAGACAACAGGGCTGAAGAGATCCATGTGTAGGAGCTCCAGTGGTCTTGATGTCATCATCACATTCTTGCTGTGATGAGTGCTTCCCACCTGATTTCCTGCCTGGTATGCTGCACAAGGTCTGTCTTTCTCAAAACAGACATCGGTTAGTCCTAACACATGATCTCCCTTTAGAAGCTTATGAAGGTTCTTCATCCCAACATGTGCTAAACGGTGATGCCAAAGCCAGCCCATATTAGTCTTAGCGATTAAGCATGCATCTAGATCGGCATCGTCCTTTGAGAAATCAACTAAATAGAGCTTGTCGTCTAATACACCCTTAAAAGCTAATGAACCATCACTCCTTCTAAAGACAGATACATCAATATTTGTAAATAAACAATTGTAGCCCATGTGATGCAATTGACTTACAAACAATAAATTATACCCAAGCGACTCTACTAAAAACACATTTGATATTGAGTGCTCGGTCGTGATGGCTATCTTGCCCAATCCTTTAACCTTGCCTTGATTCCCATCTCCAAAAATAATGGTGTCTTAGAAATCCCTGTTCTTGACGTAGGAGGTGAACATTTTCTTCTCCCCCGTCATGTGGTTTGTGCATCCACTGTCGATAATCCAGCTTGAGCCCCCGGATGCGTAAACCCGCAAGGGAATTAAGCTTGGGTTTTAGGTACCCAACTCTTGTTGGGTCCTACAAGGTTAGTTACAGCAACTTTTGGAACCAAAATGCAAGTTTTGTCTCCCTTGCATTTAGATCCCAATTTTCTAGCAACTACTTTGGCATTTTTGCATAACAATACAAAAGAAGCATTACATGTTTGATACATAGTAGTTGGACCAGTGTAAGCTTTCCTAGGCGCACGAGAAATAGTATGATTGCGCCTAGGCCTACTCCTATCATGAACATATGTGGAACTAGAAGCAAACATAGCATGTGAATCATGATAAGTAGGTAAAGCAGCATGATTATAACATTTATCATGATGAGAAACTTGCTTGACATGAGCATAAAGATAAGCATGGTTCTTTTGATCATGTGAAGAACTACTGGCCATAGGAGCCTTCCCTTTCTCCTTGTTGAGACCGAAAGTCCTTTGGCTTGTTAAGTTCTTAGTTTCCTTTCGAAAACCAAGTCCATCCTTAATTGAGGGGTGTCTACCAATAGTGTAGGCATCCCTAGCAAATTTAAGTTTCTCATAATTATCCATGCAAGTCTTAAGTTGAGCATTAAGACTTGCAACATCATTGTTTAACTTAGCAATAATAGAGGCATGTTCATTACAAGCATTAATATCAAGGTCTTTACATCTATTGCAAATAACAACATGATCTACACATGAACTAGTTTCATTTACTTTCCCTAGCTTAGCATTAAAATAATCATTTAAATTCTTTAAGCTAGAAATAGATTCATGACAGGTAGACAATTCGGAAGACAGCAGTTCATTCTTCTTAATTTCTATAGCAAGAGATTTTTGAACACTAACAAACTTATCATGTTCCTCATAGAGTATATCTTCTTGCTTTTCTAAAAGTCTATCTTTTTCATTAAGAGCATCAATTAGTTCATTTATCTTATCTACCTTAGATCTATCTAGTCCTTTAAATAAATCACTATAATCTATCTCATCATCGGAAGATTCCTCATCGCTAGAAGAAGAATACTTAGGAGTATCTCGAATACGTACCTTCTTCTCCTTCACCATAAGGCACATGTGTCGTTCGTTGGGGAAGAGTGAAGACTTGTTGAAGGCCAAGGTAGCTAGTCCTTCATCTTCGGAGTCGGATGACGAACAATCTGAGTCCCATTCCTTCCCGATATGCGCCTCGCCCTTGGCCTTCCTATAGTTCCTTTTCTTTTCCCTCTTCCCATGCTTTTCTTGTGCCTGGTCACTATCATTATCGGGGCATTGAGCTATAAAATGACCAGTCTTACCACATTTGAAGCAGGAGCGTTTCCCCCTTGACTTGTTCTTGTTGGGGTACTCCTTGTGTCCTTTTAGTGCGGTCTTGAAGCGCTTGATGATGAGCGGCATCTCATCCTCATTGAGCCCGGCAGCCTCCACTTGTGCTACCTTGCTAGGTAGCGCCTCCCTGCTGCTGGTTGCTTTGAGAGCAACGGGCTATGGCTCGTAGACGGGAAGTGGACCGTTCAAGGCGTCATCCACATATCTTGCCTCCTTTACCATCATGCGCCCGCTTACGAATTTTCCGAAGATTTCCTCGGGTGTCATCTTGGTGTACCTGGGGTTTTCACGAATAATATTTACAAGATGGGGGTCAATAACCGTAAATGACCTGAGCATGAGTCGGACGACGTCATGATCCGTCCATCTTATACTCTCGTAGCTTTGGATTTTGTTGATAAGGGTCTTTAGCCTGTTGTATGTCTGTGTTGGCTCTTCTCCCCTTATCATCACGAATCTCCCCAGCTCGCCTTCCACTAGTTCCATTTTGGTGATCATGGTGGCATCATTCCCCTCGTGAGAAATCTTGAGGGTGTCCCAGATTTGTTTAGCGTTGTCCAAGCCACTGACCTTGTTATATTCATCCCTGCATAGAGATGCTAGCAAAATAGTAGTAGTTTGGGAATTCTTATGAATTTGTTCATTGATAAACACAGGGTTATCAATACTATCAAAATGCATTCCACTTTCTACAATTTCCCAAATGCTAGGATGGAGGGAAAATAGGTGACTACGCATTTTATGGCTCCAAAATGAGTAATCCTCTCCATCGAACTGTGGGGGTTTTCCAAGTGGATTAGAAGGTAAATGAGCATTTGAATTGTACGGAATACAGGAATAATCAAAGGAGTAGTTTTGATTAACCGTTTTGTTTTTGGACGAGGAGTCGTCGTCGTCGTCATCCCTTGGTGAAGAAGAGGAGGCATCGCTGTCGTAGTAGATAATCTTCTTGATGTGCCTCTTCTTCTAGTCCGTCTTCTTGTGACTCGAGCCTGAGTCAGTGGGCTTGTCCTCTCTAGGCTCGTTGAGTAGGGACTCCTTCTCCTTGTCGTTGATCACCATCCCCTTTCCCTTAGGATCCATCTCTTCGGGTGGTTAGTCCCTTAGATGAAGAGTACGACTTTGATACCAATTGAGAGCACCTAGAGGGGAGGGGGTGAATAGGTGATCCTGCAATATTCAACACTAATAGCACAAACTTGGTTTATAAAATGTTAGTTAGATTAAACCAAGTTGCTATGGAGCGAGCTCTTGAGAAGAAATCAATCACAGAGAAAAGCAACACAAGAGACACGATGTTTTATCCCGTGGTTCGGCCAAGTAACACTTGCCTACTTCCACGTTGTGGCATCCCAATGGACGAGGGTTGCACTCAACCCCTTTCAAGTGATCCAATGATCAACTTGAATAACACGGTCTTTTTCTTTAGAGTTCTTTTCCCGTTTGCGAGGAATATCCACAAGTTGGAGCCTCTCGCCCTTACAATGTTGACCACAAAGAAGCACAAGAGTAAGGGAGGGAAAGCAACACACGCAAGACTCAGTTCGCAGCAAACACACGCACACAAGCCAAGACGTGAGCACAAAACATGGCACAGGGAGTTTACAACTCAAACAGTGCTCAAATCTCTAACACGATGAACCGATTGCGTGATTGCGGAGTCTAGGCGTCTTAGGATGTTTAGTGAATTCTTGGTGTCTTGCTCCATGCGCCTAGGGGTCCCTTTTATAGCCCAAGGCAGCTAGGAGCCGTTGGAGATCCAATTGGAAGGCAATTCTTGCCTTCTGTCGGGTGGCGCACCGGACATGAACAGTAGCAGTCCGGTGCCCGATCTCCTTCCTTATCAGGCGCAACCGACCGTTGGACCTCCGGTCCTGTTGGCGCACCAGACACTGTCCGGTGCACACCAGACAGTCCGGTGTGACCAACCGACCATTGGCATGGGCCACTCGTCGCCCGCTGATTCCGCTGCCGACCGTTGACAGCAGGCGTCGTTGACTCACCGGACAGTCCGGTGCACACGAGACAGTTCGATGATTTTTAGCCACGACACCGTCACTTTTTCCCGAGAGCGACGAGTTCGTCGCCGGGCCATCCTGGGCACCGGACACTGTCCTGTGCGCCACCGGACAGTCCGGTGCACCACAGGCTGGTGCTGGTTTGGCTGAACTCAGCCAATTTTCCTCCAATTCAATTTCTTTTTACTTGGTAAGATTCCTGGTACTTAGATAAATATATTAGTACCCAAAAACAATTTAGTAAGGCTGGATACATACCTTGTTCTTTGATTTGCATCTTAGCACTTGTGAACCAACGTATTTTGTGTTGGGCAACTAATCACCAAAACATCCATAGAAATGGCCCAAGGGCACATTTCCCTTTCAGATTCAACAAGTTCACGAACATCCTTGGACATAAATGAAGTCCCCTAATCTTTGGACAATGTCTTGGAAATATCGAATCTATATCTAATATGCTCATTCACAAACTCAATTACCTCCTTGCGTGTCATATTCTTCAAGGCAACGACTTCGATCCATTTGGTGACATAGTCTATTGCGACTAATACAAACCAATGCCCCATACATGATGATGGATGAATCTCACCCACAAACGCTAAACCCCAGCCACTAAAGGGTCAAGGCTTGATGATGGGATGTAATTTGGCGGCAGGAACCATCTGTATATCACCAATTTTTACATACTTGACACCCTTTGTAGTACTTAAAAACAATCGACAATCATATCAGGCCAATAAAACCTGACCCTTCTCAAAAGCCACTTCATTTTTGGAGCTGATTGATGAGTACCACAAATTCCTTTATGTACTTCGGCCCTTGCTAATATAGCATCATCAGGGCCACAAGAGGGAGCTCTTCACCTTTCCCTTCTCTAGCCATTTGGGATGTTACGAAGGTGGCAGAGCTCGAAGCTTTGTGGAAAAAGGTGAGTCAAAGAAAGCTTCAGAGACAAAAAATGGCAGTAGCAAGTTGTCAAGAGAAATGAATGTTGTGATTAGTTACCCAAGTTTCAGCCATTTCATACACAAAAAATGCGGGAATCAAAACCAAAAGCAACCTATCACTACAAATGGACCCTTTATGGCCAACGCTTATCAAAGCATATTTTAAGAACTTGTTTTCACTAATGAGCTCAGGGAAGGTGTTTTTCGGACCTTCGACACAAGACCTTTGTCTATTTCACGGTCTGAGCTCATTATGAAAAATAAACTAATACCACAAGGGGCTACTATTGGGACCCTCTTTAGCCAAAGGTTCTTAAAACATTAATTTATCAGCTATTCGTAAGGTATAACAGGGTAATAACCAAAGGACACATTCGTTTGAAGATGGTGTGTAATCGTCACATTGCAAAATTGAAGCTACAAGCTTCGGTTCAGCTGCACAAGTGCATGGCGAAGGAGCTAGCAACTGCAAGGAGAAATCCTCAAGACTTAATCTACAAGACTACAAGTGGAAAAGACAACAATACACTTAATCAATTTTGTAGTTCATATGTATAAGACTGAGGACATGATTGTAAATTTCATGAAGCTCTACTCCACGACTATAAATAAAATAACAGTGGCATGCATATGACACACCTTTTCGGGCAGATACAAATTGAATCGATCTGCCTACAAAGCTGCTTTGTTCATTTACCTTCATATTGCTTTCTTTAAAGTCGAAGGTATAGTTGTAATTACTTTAGTCAATAAAGAGATGAAGAAGAATCATATTCATACGTCCAAGATGAGTTAGTTGTTATACTTCTACACTTTTATGCTCTAATCCTTCCATTCATTCATTAATTACCTCTCTAACCCTCTCCCTTTAATTGATCTCTTTAAGAAGAGTTAATTAAAGGGTGAAGAAGGTTAATTCGTTTGTGTTGCCTTGTTTTTTATATCTTTCAAGGATCAAAAGGAAGTGACCAACAATAACCCATTAAAAGCTAGATCCGCTACCTGCTTATGTGTGACATGGATTTGAAAACATCGGTTTCTAGTATCTCGGAACCTTTGGATAGAATCATTAATCGATTCATCAAGAGAAAGACTAGTGAGACGATCAGAGGGGGTGAATTGGAGCCACAAAATTTTCTCTACTCGAGAGCATTGTGACTTGATCCCAAACCTCCACACTAAACCCTAAGGGACTCCAAAAGCAAGGAAGCGATGTGCAAATCAATCCAGTGTTGATTGACTGCACAAAAATGCTAGAGAAGAACCAACTCAACTGTCTATAAAAACTAGAAGCAAAAGTGCAGAACAACACAAGCGGCAGTGCCGCTCTGCTAGTCGACGGGGCCAGACCGCGACTGTGCCACGTAGGTGGGCGGCAGTGCCACACCTTGCAAGCTACAAAAAACAACTAAAATTTGACAAACAGTAAGCATAGAGGGAAATAATATGTTCTATGAAGTTTCAACTAGAACAAATCAACATCTCACGAACAGATTAAAAAACCTGCTTTGATTGAGATTTTGTTAGGGTTTCCTCAATCGAACTCCAAAAGGGGTGTTCTCGGATCATGACCAAAAACTGCTCAAACATGGTGTTTACAATAGTCTAAAGAGTGAGCTTCATCCCAAGGCAATCCCCAACTCTAGTCATCGAAGATTCTCTCAAAATTCAACAAGAGAAGAGAGAATGGAAGAGAGCGAAGACAAAATCGAATAAAAATCTGCAGGAGCACAAACTGAGCACATGATTCGACAAACGTTGTGGATGGATACGGCCACACTTCCTCAAAATGATGAATACAAGAACACAGATGTGGAGTTCAAAACATCTGCGGGTCTCAAGCTAAAATACTGCAACCTAGAGAAGGAAACTAGGGTTTTCTAAACAAGTGCCTAATGAGCTAGTCAAAGAGATTATCGAAGAGATAGCTATACACAACAACCCTCCCACCTATTTATAGGGGGGTTATTTCACTAGTCTAAACTACCCCTAGATACATAGAGCTCATCCACTTAACCAGGGGCAAAATGGACCAACTCCTAGGATATGCATCTGACGGCCACATGCTCCACACGAAGTTGCTTCACCATGACACAACTGTCGGTGTTTGGACCATGGGTCCCTAACCAACCAGTAAATGTGCCACATGGGTGGCTCTAGATGGTGTGCAAGATGACACAAGTGATTATCCTGGTTCGGGCTACTCAAGGCCCTACTTCCAGCAGAGAGGATGAGGCTTGTATTACTCGCACTGTGGTGCTTGTAGTAGGAGTTTACAAGCACAGTGGGAGAGGGGAAGTCCCCAAGTCCCTAGAGATGATTGAGGCAAGTGTCAATATCTCAGACAGAGTGAGAGTGCGAGAGTTCATCGATGTGCCTCTCTCCGTCCCGTGGAGGGACCACTGCCCTATTTATACACCAAGGGGAGTGTCCGCAATAAAGCTAAGTCTTGTATTTGAAGGAGAGATGCCCTGGCGTCTGACGTGATGACGAACCATGCAGTAGATTCATGCCTGCTGACTTTCTGCAGAGAGCCGAGGCCGAGGGTTTGTCCGTACACCCGAGTCCCCGAGGGAGAGGCCGCCCATACTGTAGTGGTTGTAAACAGCGTCGGGGTATGGGCCAAAGGCTGCCTACGAGGCGTGTCATCGTCCTGGCGTGTGATGACATTGAGATTCCCTGCAGCGCTCATCAAGATTAGAGTCCCTACTTTGGTTGATGTAGAAGTCTTTCCGAGGCTCTAGCCGAGCCGTCTCTCGACGTGCGCTACAGTCGGGCAGAGTGGCTGTCTGCGGGATTTGCGGCGTGGTAGGTGGCTGAGGCCGAGCTTGGGCGAGGCGGAGAACTTGACCGAAGGCTGAGCCCAGGGTCGGGCAAGGTGGAGCGGTTGCGCCCGAAGGCTCGTCCGCTCGGCTTGTCGCTCTAGGCGTCCCATCGGAGGGCATCAGGCGGCGCACGCGCAATGTGTTGTAGGCGTAATCATACCACTGTGTCGGACGTGATTGCTGTCTTGTCCGCCACTGTGCTCCGCTGCCACAACGTAGGTTGGCACACACATAAATGTGCCTATCCCCCGCCTATTTTTGAGTGCCCTTGTCCTATTCGCTTGAGTCTGGCTCGGGTGAGACAGACTGGGCTAAGGCGGCTTCGGGCGAGGCGGAGCGAGTGGTGTCGACCTCGGGTGAGGTGGAGCCCTGCTCAAGATGGGAGACCCTCGAGGGACGTCTCGGTTTTTTGTAGGTGACTCGGCTATCACCCTTCAGGAGTTTGGTCCTTTTTTCTCTGAGTGCGTTCATTAGGGGGGTAATCAAGGTATCCCTAATTACTACCTCGACAACACCCTTCACGATGATGCCACATGTCGCCTCTGATTCCCACCAGAACCACACCATCGAGATTTGAAGCCCAAACTCGGCGAAACCCGCCATCCATAGCGCTGTGTGGTTTTGAGGCTCAAGCACCAAACTGCCATGAGTAGCATACTCTATATGCGTCCCCCACGTCCTAGACATGTGTCCTGCTAGTCCGCGACTATGCCGGCAACACGATCCGCTCTAACATGTCCTCATGTTGGTGTGTGTCCTAGGTGTTAGCCACCATGGCTACTCACACGGCTTCTCCAGTCCCTCGGTCAAGTCCCAGTGCTTGTCCTTCACCACTCCTGGTCCATCAGCATGAGATTCACCTTCATTGTCGACCATCGTGCATGTGCTCCACACCTGCACACCACAAGACGAGAGATATTGTTGCACAACACGTAATCTCATACTCTGGTTAGTCCATCGACTACACCAAAGTACTACCCATGTTGATAATCACTCATCAGCAACTTGAACCATAAGGGACAAGTCATCCTTGTGTTTGTAATCTCCCCCTTGATAAATGCATTATCAACACCACCACCATAAGGACTCAAAGATTAGCAGAAAGAGAAAGAAGGAGAACTCGCTCGAATGACCAAAAACCAGACAAAAGCCAACATAGATCATATGGAGCGAGCAAAGCTTGGTCCCCAAAGAAATGGGCAATGGCTCAACACGACCAAGAAATATAAGCTAGTCCTCAAGAAGAGGCAAAAGAAGCGCTCAACACCACTAGCCAGATGACAAAACTAGATTGAAGCACAAAATCAGCAAGTGTGCTGAAATCAAAACTAGTTCCTCTAGAAAGAGGCAAATGACTCAACATAACTAGCAAAAGCTAAAAATCCCCCTTTCAATATCCTCCCCAAACTCTAAAAGAGACTCCCCGTCGATAGGAGCTCCAAATGTCTAGAATTTCTCCCCAACAATCTAGATCCCCATCAATTCATAATTTCTCCCCCTTGTTCACAAATGGACTCATCAAGCCACAAATTATGTTAGAAACAAAAACTCCCCCTTGATAAGAGATCTCCCCAAAGAAAATGCAGAGATGCAAAAGAGAGAGTAGGAAATGAAGAGAATGCAGGAGCTTCAGGTGTATACTAGCTAGAGTGTAAAAATGCTATAAGTGGTGCTATGATGTGTGTAGCAATAAATGCACGTGCTAGCAGACGCTCAAACTGATCATTTGCATAAGATATGTGAAGTGTAAGCATTTGATTCGGTTTTAAGGAGTCAAAAGAGAAGTTCACAACTAAAAATAGTATTGGTTATATGTAAGCAAGAAATCAACCAAGTTTTCAAGTTATGCTAAAAATAGTAAAGGTAAGCAAGGTGAACTACCAAAACATCGGTCACTCATTATGCTAGAATCATATTTGAAATTGGTATCAAATGAAGATTTTGAAGTTTATCGGATTTTGTAGCGGGTCACAAAGTTCATTGAGAAGCATGTGAGTGCAAGAGATTGTAAGCGTTGTCATTGTCTAACTTTTCAATCGGGTGCAGCCTATGCAGAAAAGCAATCAGAAGCTAAAGACAACGGTTTCAATCATCTAAGACACTGCCCAAGTTCATCTAGAAGTGCAAATGGAAGCAGTCTCGATAGGCGCTGACCTTGTTGTCCCTGAGGCTTACCAAGTTTATCTTCATTCTAGCTTGGATTATGAATGCTTCAGATGTGTCTTGGGTGAAATCTTCCTCTGAAGCCACTGGTCATCTCTGCGTATCTTTGTGCCTCCTCCCTTCTTTAGCAAAAATTGTTGTTCACTCTGATGTACTCATCCATCTTCTGTAACAGCTTCTCCAAGCAGTGAGGTGGTTTCCTGGCAAATTATTGAGGTGCTGACCGTAGACGAAGCCCTTTGACCATTGCTTCTATGACAATGTCATCTTGCATAGTTGGTGCTTGAGCCATAAGCTAGAGGAATCTTTAGACATAAGCTTGTAGGTTCTCATCTTGCTCTTGAGTGTACTAAAACAGGGCATGGGCTATTAAGGGATTAGTCTAAAAACCCTAGAAGCTGGTGAGGCGCATGTCTTTGAGCTTCTGCCAAGAGGATATAGTTGCCAGCCGAAGCGAAGAATACCATGTCTAAGCCACATTTCTAATGACCATGATAAATGACTTTGCCATCACTGTTAAGTTAGCTTCGTAACTCATGAGGAACTGCCTCGGGTCCGACAATCCACCGTACATTGGTAGCTAAGGTGGTATGTACAGTTGTGGCCATGGCGTAGCTTGCAAATTCGATCGTCAGAGGGGAAGTTCCATCATAGGGATAATCATTGTAGTCGAGTTCCTAATGATGAAGGTTTTGCTGATGATGTGGTTCTTCTAGGGTCTCAACTTGTTGCGTTATGTTACGCAATTGCTCTGATGCTTCATCAATTTGGTTTTGTAGTTGAGAAACCCGAAGCATCTTTTCTTTGCATTGCTCAACTTGCTACTAGATGGATTTGAGATCTTGGATTTCCTGATCGAGGTCATCTTGAGGCGGAGGATCTAGAACTTTCCTCTTGACCTTAGCTTGTTCTCTTTCGGGGGGGGGGGGTAATTTTCTCCTTCCACAACCTAGTTCTAGTCTATTAGGACAAGAATAGAACCAGGAGGGCCACCCTTCTTCGGAGGCATGACAAAAGTTTTCCTTTTTGTCGTGGGATCACCAGAGGTGGGTGCCAATGTTGTCACTTGCTTTTGATTCCTGAGAGAAACAAAAAACAAGGCAACACAAATGAATAATTTTTTATTCTCCCTTTAATAAATATCCTTTGAAGAGTTGATTAAAAGAAGAAGGTCAGAAAGATAAACAATAGCTGAAAATATGTTTTGACACATGAATTCGACATGGTAATCCATTCATAACGCTCAACCTGACTTCACTCTGTTTCATTATGAATGATTACAATTATACCTTTGGCTTGACAAGGGAGAGCACGAAGGTAGCACAAAACTAAAATGGAAATGGGCTTAAAACATTTCCTATAATCGATTTTGGTGTTTGGTGTCCATCACAAACCATGTGGACTAACTAGTTTGTCTAGTTGTCATTTATCTCAGGTGCATAAAGTTAAACATAAACCAACAAAGAAAATAAGTTGGGAACTCTAAGACACTGTCCGGTGCCCAGGCCAAGGCACCCACAAACTAGCCGCTCTCGGGGTTTTCCTAGAGTCGCTCCGCTATAATTGACCGGACTGTCTAGTGTGCACCGGACATGTTCGGTGAGCCAACAGAGCAACGGTCAACTACGCCCAACGGTCGATTGCGGTGAACATTGGTTAGTGCAAAAGTCAGAAGTCAGAACTGCAAAGTCAGAACACACCGGACTGTCCGGTGTGCCACCGGACTATTTAATGCCGCAAGAGGACAAAGGACTTCAACAGTCAACCGCTCCAAACCCAACGGTCAGCTGACGTGGCATGCACCGGACAATGAACAGTGCCATGTCCGATGCACCACCAGATTGTCCGGTGTGCCCTTCGACAGCAACGGCTAGAATAGTGGCAGGGGCTATGAATACCCTCAACCACCACCATTCAAGCTATCCAAGTTTTCTAAACTCCACATTCAATACAAGAGCAAAGCATACACTCCAAGACACAATCAAAAGATCAAATCCTCTCCAAGCCTCAAAATAAACTCAATTGCTTAGTGACTTGTGAGAGGGTGTTTAATGTTTCTTTTGTTGCTCTTGTTGCTTGGATTGATTTCTCCTTCTCATTCTAATTCTTTTAAGTGCTTTGTAAAGCTAGCAAGAGACACCTAAGTGTGTGGTGATCCTTGCGGGGTCTTAGTGACCCAAGTGATTAAGGAGAAGCACTCGACCGGTCTATGTGACCGATTGAGAGAGGGAAAGCGTTGGAATACACTCGGCCTTTGTGGCCTCCTCAACGGGGATTAGGTTCTTTGGAACCGAACCTCGGTAAACTAATCGTCGTGTTCATTTGTGTTGATCTCCACTCGATTTGTTTCCCCTTTCCTCTCTCTCTCTCTCTAAAGTTCCCTTGCTCATATTGATTTGAGTTTGCTCCCAAGCTTATCCACATTGATTGAGCAACTCATAGCAAGGAGAACTATCTTCCACACTTTATTTCTAACCCTAACCTCAAGTGTAGTGCGTGTTTAAAGTTTGTAAATTTCAGGTTTCGCCTATTCACCCCCCTCTAGGCAACTTTCAATTGGTATCGGAGCCAGGTGCTTCATTAGAGTCTAACAACTCAAAGTGATTTCGGGAGAACACGCTAAGAGGGAGATGGTCATCGGCAATAAGCTCGAAGCCTCGGGAAGGAAGAATGATGAACATACTCCATCAAAGGAGGCCGGCAACAAGCACAAGGAGTCTACTTCCTCCATCAAGTCACATAGGAAGGGTGACAAGAAGAAAAAGAAAATGAAGAAGGTGGTCTACTACGAGACCGACTCTTCATCACCTTCCACATATGGCGCCGAGTCTACCACTTCGAAACACCAAGAGCGTAAGAAATATAGTAAGATGCCTCTTCGCTATCCCCGAATTCCAAAACGCGCTCCTCTACTTTCCGTACCCCTAGGCAAACCACCATACTTTGATGGTGAATATTATTGTATGTGGAGTGATAAAATGAGGCACCATCTAATCTTACTCCACAAAAGCATATGGGATATTGTTGAGTTTGGAGCGCAGGCACCATAGGTGGGCGACGAGGACTACGACTCCGATTAGGCCACCCAAATAAGGCATTTTAACTCTCAAGCAACTTCTATACTCCTCGCCTCCTCGTGTCGAGAGGAGTATAATAAGGTTCAAGGGTTGAAAAATGCCAAAGAAATTCTGGATGTCTTCAAAACGACACATGAAGGGGACGAGGTGACCAAAATCACCAAGCACGAGACGATCGAGGGAGAGCTCGGTCGATTCATCCTCAACAAAGAAGAAGAGCCACAAGCGATGTACAACCGACTCAAAACAATGGTCAACCAAGTGCGTAACCTCAGGAGCACCAAATGGGATGACCATGAAATGGTCAAGGTTATTCTAAGATCTCTTGTTTTTCGTAATCCTACTCAAGTTCAATTAATTCGTGGAGATCCTAGATATAAACAGATATCCCCCGAGGAGGTTATTGGCAAGTTTATGAGCTTTGAACTTATGATCAAAGACTCCAAACACATTGTCAACTAGGAGCAAGGCGCCACCTCCACACCCGAGGTGCAACCCGTTGCATTCAAAGCAATGGAAGAGAAGAAGGAAGAGTCTACACTAAGTAGACTTCCAATTGACACCTCCAAGCTCGACAATGAGGAGATGGCTCTTATCATCAAGAGCTTTCGGCAAATCCTCAAGAAAAGGAAGGGGAAGGACTACAAACCCAGTTCCAAGAGGGTTTGCTACAGGTGTGGTAAGTCCGGTCACTTTATAGCTAAATGTCCTTATACAAGTGATAGTGACAGTGACAGGGACGACGACAAGAAAGGGAAGAAGAAGATGGAGAAGAAAAGATATTACAAGAAGAAGGTGGCGAGGCACACATGGGGCGGGAATGGGACTCCGACGAGAGCTCCACCAACTCCTCCTCCGACAAGGATGCTGCCAATATCGCCATCAACAAGGGCCTTCTCTTCCCCAACGTCGGCCATAAATTCCTCATGGCTAAGGACAGAAAAAAGAAGAAGGTACATTCTAGAGATACCCCCAAATATACTACTTCCAATGATGAGGGTAGCACTAGTGATAATGAAGATGATTTAACTTCTCTTTTTGCAAACCTTACCAAGGATCAAAAGAAAAAGATAAATGAATTGATGGAAACCATTAACGAGAAGGATGATCTCTTGGAAAGCCAAGAGGATTTGCTCATTAAAGAAAATAAAAAATTTGTTAAGTTGAAAAATGCTTATGCTCTGGAAGTAGAAAAATCTGAGAATTTATCTAAAAATCTTAACATTTGCAATGATTCAATTTCTTGTCTTAGAACTGAGAATGATAGTTTAAATGCTAAGATAGAAGAATTGAATGCTTGAAATGTTTCTACATCTACTGTTGAGCATGTCACTATTTGCACTAGATGTAGAGATGCTAATATTGATGCTATGGATGATCACCTTGCCATGATTAAAGAACAAAATGATCACATAGATAATTAAGTGCTAAAATTGTCGAGCATGATTAGAAAATGAAAATTTTAAATTTGTCGTAGCATTCTCTATAATGGGAGATGCCCTGACATTAAGGATGGCGTTGGCTTCCAACAAGGGAGCCAAAGCAACATCAAACTTAATGCCCCCAAGAACATACTATCTAATTTTGTTAAGGGTAAGGCTCCCATGGTTCAGGATAGATAGTGTTACATTTTACACCCTAAGAACTATCCTGAGCACAAAATTAGGAAAATTCATGCTAGAAAATCTCATACTATTTCTCATCATTCTTATATGTATAGTAATGAGGCATCTAGATCTAAGCATTCAACTCATATCAAAATGCCTAAAAAGAAAATTGTCAATGCATCAAATGAACATAACAATTTCATTTAAGACTTTTGATGCAGCTTTTGTGCTAACTAACAAATCAAGCAAAGTAGTTGCCAAATATGTTGGGGGCAAACACAAGAGTCCCAATACTTGTGTTTGGGTACCCAAGGTGCTTGTTTCTAATGTCAAAGGGCCCAAGACCGTTTGGGTACCTAAGAACAAGGCCTAAATTTGTTTTGTACGTTTATGCATCTGGCGGTTCAAGTTGGATAATCGATAGCGGGTGCACAAACCACATGACAAGGGAGAAAAGGATGTTCTCCTCATATGAGAAAAATGAAGATCCCAAAAGGGCAATCCCATTCGGGGATGGAAATCAAGGTTTGGTCAAAGGCTTGGGTAAAATTGCTATATCTCCTGACCATTCCATTTCCAATGTTTTTCTTGTAGATTCTTTAGATTACAACTTGCTTTCAGTTTCTTGATTATGTAAAATGGGTTACAACTGTCTTTTTACTGATGTTGGTGTTACTGTCTTTAGAATAAGTGATGATTCAGTAGCATTTAAGGGAGTGTTAGATGGTCAACTATATTTGGTTGATTTTAATGATAACAATGCTGAACTAGACACTTGATTAATTGCTAAGATTAATATGGGCTGGCTCTGGCATCGCCGACTTGCTCATGTTGGGATGAAGAATCTTCACAAGCTTCTAAAGGGGGAACACATTTTAGGACTAACAAATGTTCATTTTGAGAAAGACATGATTTGTAGCGCATGTCAAGCAGGGAAGCAAGTTGGAGCTCATCATCCACACAAGAACATCATGACAACCGACAGACCGCTTGAGCCACTCCACATGTATCTATTTGGCCCGATTGCTTACATAAGCATCGACGAGAGTAAGTATTGTCTTGTGATTGTGGATGATTATTTTTGCTTCACTTGGGTATTTTTTTGCAGGAAAAATCTCAAACCCAAGAGACCTTAAAGAGATTCTCGAGAAGAGCTCAAAATGAGTTCGGATTGAGAATCAAAAAGATTAGAAGCAACAATGGAACGGAGTTCAAGAACTCTCAAATTGAAGGATTTCTTGAGGAGGAGGGCATCAAGTATGAGTTCTCTTCTCCCTACACACCTCAACAAAATGGTGTAGTGGAGAGGAAGAATAGAACTCTTTTGGATATGGCAAGGACCATGCTTGATGAGTACAAGACTTTGGATCGATTTTGGGCGGAGGCAATTGTTGGTCACTTGTTCTCAAATACTATAAGTGAAGAACAAGGCAACACAATTGTTATTTGTAAGAGACATTCGTCCTCTGAAGCATTATAACCCCATGGGTATAATACTCATCAGACGAAGGTCCAGAAGGACATACCTTCATCATTCAATAAATAAACATGAAATACAAAGGAATAAATATGATAACAATATCTTAATAATTCATGTATTATTGTATTCCATGAAACATATAAGAATATCATAATATTACATTGGTACCTTCGGCTTGCTCGAAAGCGAGGATGCGAGAGAGTAAAATACAATCCAACATGAACAGTACGGTGTTACTGTTCATCTATTTATAGGCACTGGATGCATTCCGAGCAAAAGTACATATATGTCCTTAATGTTTACACATGACCGTAATTCAAATTATAAAGGACTAAGTAGTCTTTTCCTCGTTCAGCTATTATCAACATTCCTCTGCTTCGTTGCGAGCCGAAGCTTTTTCATTTGGTGATAGTTTCGGCATTTACTCTTATCTTCTTTGGATCTATCTTCATTTTGTGTGTCCTTCGTCATAAGAAAGAGGCTTATTTCCTGGAGACAAAGCTTCCTGTAATAGCTTATGCTAAAAACAAATGGTTAATTATGTTTTTGAGGACCTTCGAAAGGAGAAGGCCCCCAACAGTAGCCCCTCGCAGCATTAATTTGTTTCCTTGTAACAAATTTAGACTGAACGTGAACGAAGGCCTTTAGCCGAAGGTCCGAAAAAACACCTTCCCTTCGCTAGAATAGCAAATGACACTAACATGCCGGACCCCCAAACCGTGGGGCACTAGGCATATAAATAGGAGTCTGCATTGAAAACATTTTTTGTGCCATTCCAGTTGCTTACACTGTGCTCGTCATTTTAAACCTTCTTGCTTTGTCGGGTTTAATTGGACTTTAAGCTTCGACATTTCAACGTCCTTCGGTTTAATGGCTCACGGGAAGAAGATTGTCAACCCGGCGCTTTCCGAGTTTTCTGAGGCTATGGAGAGAACCAACGCAAAGAAGATTGCTCATGAGACGTTAGCTAGGATATCTGAGGGTTCTAGTGATAGTGAAGATTTCGATGTAGAAAGCGAGAATGAAGACGCCGAAGATTGGCCCTGGAGGTCGAGCCATGTTGTCTTCGGGAAGTCAACCATCAAGCAAGGGAAAATTGATGCTATGAGGGGAAGGTATTTCCGTGATATCTCTATTGTGAGGGCTGGAAGGGAAAGTAATGTCCCTCTGCCCGAAGTTGACGAGGTGGTAGTTTATAGAAGCTTCATGAAGGCAGGGATTCGGTTCCCTTTGGATAAATTGCTGATCGAAGTTTTAAATACTTTTGAAATTTACCTTCATCAGCTTACCCCCGAAGCTATTATCAAGATGGGGATCTTTATTTGGGCCATGAGGAGACAAGGGCTAGAACCAAATGCAAAATGCTTCTGCAACATGCACGAGCTGTCCTATGAGATGAAGGCCATCAGAAAGGAGCAATATCACAACAACTTCGGTTGTTACAGCTTTGTTCCTCGCTCTGGGATGAGATACCCAATTCCGACATTTCAGAAGAGATGGCCGGGAGACTAGATGCAAGAGTGGTTCTATGTAAAAACGACCTGATTGAAAGAGAGGATATTAAGGGGATTATTCAACGTCCTATATGGTCTCGCTTTGGCATCAGGAGACCGTCCATTGCCCTTGGGAATGACATACAAGCATGACAGGCTGCTTTTAATATAGTATGCACTTACGTAGGCACCAGGGACTTAGTCCAGGAGCATATTGCTTATAGAGTGTGGCCGCTCGCAAGTGGATGGGAGATGCCGAAGGAGGCTGTTGCTGGGTCTAGCGAAGGTGGTTTGGTCTATCTGAAATACACATTCAAGTATAGGAGTCAATTTGATGAACTAAACGATGACTAGCTAGATGCCATTGAGGCAACCAGTGATAAATTACTTGGTGCCTACTCGAGGGCTGAAGATGATGTTATGACCATGGCCTTCGGGGGTCGAGGCAAAAAGAGACTGAATAGAGTGTTTGATGGCATCGGGTTTGTATACCCAGATTACTGCTATCCTTTGTGGTAGCAAGGAAAGAAAAGAAAAAACTGCTGCTTCGGCAATTTCCAGCACGCCAAAGCCGAAAAAAGTCATGGTTTTAACACACCGCCCCAAGCGCGTTGAAACGGCCGAAGAGCCGAAGCCTATTGAGGGGTCTTCTCTATCTGAGCCAAGTCACTCTACTCGTGCCGAAGTTAGGATGAAATCGACCGGGGAGCCAGAATTGAAGAAAGAAGCGGAGCAATCGAAGGATGTGAGTCCGTTGCAAGAGACTAAGCTGCCGAGGGCATCAAAGATTCTTGCAGCAACTCCAAAGAGGAGGAGAATAGCTAGCGTACTAGACGCTGTCATGGAATCTGTGAAGGTACAAACTTCTGCTTCAGCACCTGATACAGGGGTGAAGCTTTAAAGAAATCTAGCGAAGATTGTATGGAGCAAGCTACTTCTGAGGCTGGTCCCTCAGCTCCCGCCGAAGCACGCCCTTTGGGGGTTACTCCTGTGTTCGTGGAAAAAGAAAGTGTACCTGAAAAACTTAAGTCTCCTGCTCCCAAAGCGTCTACCGAAGAGCTGGAATTTATCGTGCGACATGCTTCAGGGAAGCAATTGTCAGAAGAACATATTGCCGAAGCTAGACAGGATGCCAGGGATCTGAAGTATCCACAAGGATCCATGGTAACAATGACACTGATGAAGATGACTTTCTGTATTGTCTTTTGGACAATAAGGAGATATCTGTTTGCCGGGAGATGATGAGGAACATGGGATTCCCGAAGCTTGAACTCGGTCTATCTGCAATGTCAAAGGATGATCTTGCAGATAGTCTTGCTTATAATAGCTTGAAGGTATATATACTTTTGTTGTAAAATAAACTTTGTTTGTAGGTTTTCTTGTTATCGCTATGTTCTCACATATATTTCTTTGTGTTTAGGGATTAATTCTAAGTAAAGCTTTAAGGCCTCAAAAGGAAGCAGATGACGAGAGCTGCCAGATAGCTCTTGGAAATCTTCGATCAGAGGTCATCACATTAAGGAACGAAGCTCTTGAAAAAGACAAAATATTGTTTTCCTTATTGGACAGGCTGAAGACTTGCGAAGCCAAGCTTATTGCTCAAGACGAAGCCCATAAAGCTGAAGTGAAAATTTGAAAAAAAACTTGCAAAAATGAATGAAAATTTCGAAGTTGCAAAGGCTAAGCAAGAAATAAGTGAAATGGAAAGATCCAGGGTGCAAAAGAATGTTGAAGAGTTTCGGGATTCCAAGGAGAGATGTTACGAAACATCCATAGAATGCGCGAAGAAACTAAAAGATAGCTTTGCAAAGGTGGGAGCACACTCTTTGGAACAAAAGTTTATTCATGGTGATCCTGAAGGAGTTATCCAGTGGATTGGCGAAGAAGCCGAAGCTTTCGATGAAATACTCGGTGATCTCGGGGATTTCTGCGCATTCGCCGGTGCACGAGGGGTCACGACAATTTTAGAAAAGGCCGATTGTGAACATGTTAAGGCCGTAGCCCAGCCAGAATATATTTTCTCAGCTAGCGATACCAAGGACCCCTCGGCCAAAGCTTCTTCACTAGGCGGAAGATTTTACTCTAATGTTTGGATGAAGGGCGGTCGTGAAATGGCTGATGAAGTCATTAAAAAGAGTGAGAAAGAATCTCACAACGCCCGAGAGGAGGCTAAACGAGCTGAAGAAGCTGCTGAACTGTAAAGCTCAAAATTCGTATAAAGGGAATAAATAAATAAATAAATAAATAAAGAGATAAGATAGTAAAGTGAAAAATCTCAAATTATACTTGAGCTTTGAATTTTGAGGACTGAATCTCGAAACCAAGAATTAATCTAGAAAAGAAATAATAGAATAATAGAAAGATTATCTATCCAACTAAATGACTATTCATTTCATTAAATGATGCACTATAGGCATTATATACTTATGAATATGTGTTGTGTTGGGGACTTGTTCTCAAATGCTATGAGATAAGAACAAGGCAACACAAAGAATTAATGGTTAAAGACCTTCGTCCTTCGAAGCATTATCTCCCTTAGGATATAATGATCTTCAGACGAAGGTTATGAAGGACGTACATTCATCATCTCAGTATTATAATAATGGAAGTAGAAGCATATGAAACATGGAAAATAACATGGATAATCATATGACATCATTAGGATATTTCTATTATATTATCATGAACAAACATGAACAATATCAAATTACATTTGTACCTTCGGCTTGACAGAAGGTGAAAATCCAGGTGACGTGCGAGTGAATACACGTCAGCGTGAATAGTACGGGGGTACTTTTTATCTATTCATAGGCACAGGGCGCAGCCTGTGTGGATTTACATTTGTGTCCTTTACAACCGGTTACAATCATAACACAAATTATCATGGGCCATTTGGTCTTTTTATCTTTAAGTCGGTGCATCTAGAGGTGCGCTACGAAGCTCCCTGATTGGTAGCTTCGGCACCGCTTCTGTTTTGATCTTCCGAAGGTGTTTCTTCTCACAGGACCTTCGACGATGAAGCAGACCCCAACAGTAGCCCCTTCACGGTGCCAGATCGTTTTTTATTACGAGCTCGACCCGTGAAAAATTCTCTTAGGCTTCAGAATACCGAAGGTCCAAAAAACACCTTCCCTGACCTCATTGTCGAGAAACGATTAAATATTCCGAGTGCGAGGCGGTCCCACCATACGACGGGTACGCGCGATCTGGTGATTCACCTTCTCTCGCACTATGGTCCGTCGTTCAGTGGTTGCGGGCGACTGTTCAGCGTGTGCAAGCGGCTTGACGATTCGCCTTCTCACCTGCAGCACTATATAAACAGACGGGTAGGTGTGAAGTTACCACAATATTTATTACTAATGCACTGTTGTGCTGCTGAAAAATTTGACCATAGCCAAAGCTTATTCATCGTATTCTCAATTAGAGCATCGTCTTGGTTTAGCTTCGTCATAAGAGGGAGCTTCGGCAAAATTGCAAAAAGTCATCAACTTCGTCAAAACCATAAAAAATTCAGTATCAAATGGCCAGAGTGCGTTCAACAGCTAGAGTTACACGCGACGGAGAGGAGGTCGAAGCTGCTGAGACTGCCCCCAATCTCTGAAGTAATGAGGCAATCGGGACTGGTAGTGACAGAGGGTGCTTCTGACGAAGGTGCACCTGCTGCCGAAGCTGAACCGACTGACATTGAAGAGAGTAACGCTGATTGTTGGGGACTTGCTCTCAAATGCTATGAATTAAGAACAAGGCAACATAAAATGTTAAATATCAAAGCCCTTCGTCCTTCGAAACATTATTTCCTTTTGGATATAATGGATTTCGGACGAAGGTTATGAAGGTCACACCTTCATAATCATAATAAAAAGTAAAAGAGATTTATACATAAAACACAAAAAATAACATAATTACTTGGAACATTATTATTAATGTATTTCTATTTATTTTACTTATATAAACAACAACAAATTATAAATGTACCTTCAGCTAGAAGGAAAGTAAGGGTACAAGCGTGATGCTAATGCCAAGTCAGCGTGATCAGTACGGGGGTACTGTTCACCTATTTATAGGCACAGGACGCAACCCATATAAAATTACATTAATGCCCTTTGCTTTTATCAATAACTCTATAGTAATTCTTCGAGGTCTAATTTGGCTTTTCATCTTTAAGTCGGTTCCCCTTTTCTGCTGTCATGCCGAAGCTTTTCTGCACATAGCTTCGTGATCGTTTCATCCTTCGTCATGATCGTCTTCCATTTCAATCAAGCTTCGTCTTGACCATGGTCTTGTATACCCGCAACCTGATTCCGAAGATACCTGCTCGCATACTTGGAAAACATTGTCAAATTATGTTTTTGAGGACCTTCGGAAAACCGAAGGCACCCAACAGTAGCCCCTCGCAATATTAATTTGCTGTAATGATAAATTCATATTGCGATATGGATGAAGGCCTTAAGCCGAAGGTCCGAAAAAACACCTTCTCTTTGATAGAATAGCAACAGTCTTTGACAAGCGGGACCCTCCAGTTTCAACGCACTGGGCGTATAAATAAGAGCTCATCACGGGTTTATTTGGCACGCTCTCTTGCCAACTGCTTTTACTCACCCAACTCTTAGCCTGCGCGCAACAACACTTGCTTGGCCTTTTGGATTTTTTAACCTTCGGTTCCGAGAGCACTTTCTCAGCGTTTGCAAGGATGTCTGAAGATCAAAAAGCTGTTGGTGATTCGAAGCTGAGTCTTTCTGAGGAGATGCATCTGGGCTTTCTTCAATCAATGTCGAAGACTAATACAGAGAAAATTACTAAAGAAATTTTGGAGGGTTTATCTAAAGATACTGATGACAGTGACAGTTATGATGTAGAAAGTGGGGGCGAAGACTCCGAAGATCGACCGTGGCGACCAAGTCACACAGTCTTAGGCAAATCGAGCATTAAACAGAGTCATCTTGATACCATGAAAGGAAGGTATTTTCGAGACATGTCTATTGTGAGGGCGGATATTGGGGAGAAAACTGTGCCTACTCCCGAAGAAAATGAAGTCGTGGTATTCCGAAGCTTCTTGAAAGCTGAACTACGATTTCCCTTAAGCAGTTTTGTTGTGGAAGTACTGAAGGTATTTGAATCTACCTTCACCAACTCACTCCCGAATCAATCATAAGGATGGGCATCTTCGTCTGGGCCGTGAAGAGCCAAGGTTTAGAACCGAATGCTAAAAGTTTTTGCAACATACATGAGTTATTGTACGAGACGAAACCTTGGGGTAAAGAGCAGTATCACAACAATTTTGGCTGCTACAGCTTCGACGCCCGATCTGGGTCATGTTGCCCCGTGCCAACCTTTCGGAAAAGATGGCCCGACAACTGGATGACAGAATGGTTTTATGTGAAGAATGATTTAAAAATCCGGGAAGATATTAAAGGTATCATTATGCGCCCTGTTTGGCAACGCTTCGGCCTTCGGAGGCCGAAGGTGGAGATGGATGAAACGGCCGAAGAATGCCAAAGAGCCTTCGGCGCAATGTGCTCTTTTATTGGGACAAGAGATTTAATGCAAGAACATATTGCCTTCAGAGTATGGCCACTTGCGGATAACTGGGAAATGCCGAAGGAAACCGTTAAAGAACCTGACGAAGGTGGACTAGTCAGGCTAAAATACACATTCAAGTACGGAGATAAATTCGTTGAGCCAGATGATGACTGGCTAAAAAGCATTGAGACTGTAAGTGATGAATTGCTTGGCGTATACTCAAAGGTCGAAGATACTGCATTATCAGCGGCCTTCGGAGGCCGAAAGAAGAAGAGACTCAACCGAGTATTTGACGCAATTGGGTTTGTCTACCCCGACTACCGTTATCCAGTGCGGGGTCAAAAAAGAAAGAATACTTCCTCTGCGAAGGAAACTACCTCAGCCGCTCCTAGTGAGCCCGCGCCGAAGAGGAAAAGGGTAAAGGTTCTCACACACCGGCCACGTTATATTGAACTGGCCACAGTGCCTGAGTTCGCCGGTGAGACCTCTTCGGCCCCCGAAGCTAAAGAATTAACTCTGCTGCCAAGAATCGAAGAGCTGGCTGAAGTGCCAGCAACAGAAAAGATAGAAGAATCGAGGACTGAAGAAGCAAAAACATTAGAAGTTTTAAGTCCTTCAGCAAAAATCGAGACAGGAAAAAGCCAGAAGGGTCCAACAGTGACCCCGAAAAGAAAAAGGATGGTTAATGTGTTAGATGTTTTGGAGACAATTAAATCTTCAAGCATAACTCCGAAGAAAACTGTTGAAACTTCTGAAGTGTCTACTGAAGCCTTTGTTGCTGGAGCTTCGAAACAACAATTTGAAACTGAAGCTGGGCCTTCAGAGCGCACCAAGGTAAAACCTTTGGAAGCCGAAGAAACAAAAATGACAGAGCGAATTTTGGTTGAAGAAATTGACACTGCCACCCCCGAAGCATCTTCCAAAATACGTGATTATATTGTATGACATGCTTCGGGGAAGAAATTGTCTGAAGAAGAGATTTTTGAAGCTAATCACTATGCCCGAGAACTAAAGTATCCGAAGGGGGCCTTAATGTTCAATGGGACAGACGAAGATGACTTCCTATACTGTCTCCCAGACAACAAAGAATTATCTGTCTGCCGGGAGATGGCTAGAAGTATGGGGTTTCCGAAGCTTGAAGCTAGACTCTACGCTATGACGAAGGACAATCTTGCGGATAGCCTTGCCTATAATAGTCTGAAGGTGTGAGAATTGTATATTTGGAAATTTATAATTTTTGAACCATTCTTTTACTCTTATACTAATTCTTTTTTCATATAGGGTTTAATACTGAGCAATGCTTTGAGAGCGCAAAAGAATGCCGAAGACGAGAGCTACAATATTGCTTTCAACAACCTACGAACAGAGGTTATTAAGCTGAGGAACGAAGCTTTGGAAAAAGATAAAATTCTGCTTACATTGGTGGATAAAATAAAAGAAGACGAAGCTACCTCTAAGGCTCAAGCTGAAGCCCAAAAGCGCGAGATTGAAGATCTTCAGAAACAGCTAGCCAGAGCTAAAGAAGAACGCATACTTGAAGAGACAAAACGAGAACTTAGTGATCAATGGGCAAATAATTTAGAAATAAGTGTTAAAGAGCTTCGTGCATCCAAGAAAAGGTGCTATGACAAATCCGTAGAATGTGCTAAGAAAATAAAATCCAGCTTCGCCAGCGTTGGCGCATTCTCTAGCGAAGAAAAATTCACAAGAGGGAATCCAGAAGGCCCGATTGAATGGATCAGTCACGAAGCTGAGGCCTTCGAGGAAATCTTGAATAGCCGCGGAGACATATGTGCTTTTTCAGGCACCATGGGGATTGCTACTGTTTTGGAAAGAAGAGGCTGTGATCATGTGAGATCTTTAGCCCAATCTGGAACTGCCTTGCCTTCCGAAGATATAAAGGACCCTTCGGCTGAAGCAAGCCAGGTTGGTGGAAAAATTTTCGCCGACATCTGGGACAATGGCGGCCGAGAAATGGCTCAAGAAATCATTCAAAAAAGCGAAAAAGGCATCCATGATGCTAGGAAAGTAGCAGATGCTGCTGAGAAAAGCGGAGAGCCCGAAGGGCAAATAGGTATTAACTAGTGGTTTTTATTCTGTTGTAATTTTTGATTTCAGACTTTGTTCGCGGTTTGTAATAGTAATATAGCCGTATCTTCTCCTCCCTCAGAATCTGCTGAGGCATCTCCGGGCCCCCACCCGAAGGGGACGACGAAATTAGAAAAATGGCCGAAGCCATCATGGACAAGGTTGTCGATCAACTACTGAACGAAGCTGCAGAAGTAGTTCTTAGGGAAGATTAAATGCTATTGTAAAAACATATGGAATGTAACATGTGTAATACCTTGTAACTTTGAATGTAATATATAATCTATTTATGGTTCAATTCTTTACGATGCATGAAATTTTGCATACATACCATTTTTTGAGCCTTCGGCGAAAAAACACCTTCCCTTCTTTTGATGCTTCATGAAGAAAATCTTTTATATATCACAAGAATTTTCATACTTCTCTGATGAAGAGTATCCAAGCTTCGTAAAAACATTCTCCGAAGCCATAAAAAAGTTTTATGTTGTCTCTCTAATGAAGCTACACTTCTTCTCAATTTATCTTGTGTCTTAGCACGATTTTCTCTTTTTCAAAACATTCTCCGAAGATCAATACTGTATCCCCTTCTTGTTCCACATGCAATATGCTGTATG
The DNA here is from genome assembly GCF_902167145.1 of Zea mays. NCBI lineage: Eukaryota > Viridiplantae > Streptophyta > Magnoliopsida > Poales > Poaceae > Zea > Zea mays. The sequence continues at coordinate 87,521,249 of NC_050104.1, read as the reverse complement.
ATGCTTATGTTATGCAAAATGATGTAATGATGTTATGTTATGCAAAATGATATTTGTGCCGAAGATACACACATCCCTACAATAGAGCACACAATCTTTTTATATCAGCGCTGACTTTTCGCTGTAAGCCTCCCTTAGGAGCTTCTTCGCCTTTTACTTCAGCGGAATCAGCGTTTATTTTTCGCTGTAAGCCTCCCTTAGGAGCTTCTTCGCCTTTTACTTTCAGCGGAATCAACGTTTATTTTTCGCTGTAAGCCTCCCTTAGGAGCTTCTTCGCCTTTTACTTTCAGCGGAATCAACGCTTATTTTTCGTTGTAGGCTTAGAAAACTTACACTGCGTTCCCTTAGGAACGACTTTTTACTGTTTCGAATAAATTGCACTATGTTCCTTAGAACAAATTTTTGATAATTCAAAGGTCCTTCGTGCCACCATAAATTCTTGTGCTTCGGCGACTCAAGCCTATGGAGAAGATATATTTTCATTATGGCAAAAGGCGAAACTGTTAAAAGAATTTGAAAAACGATAAAAGACACTTAGACTTCCCATAATTGTTCCTTATTAACAAAAAAGTAATACTGAATGTGAAAATGCGAAAAAAAACTGCTGTCGAGGTAGGATATCTGTCAGTAAATATGCTTTGACTCTGGCACAGTGCTATTGACTGTGCGAGCTTCGGACTCCTCTCTGAAATCCCTCTGAAGGTGAGTGTGCTGACTCCCTTCTGGCTGTTGACCTCGCTGCGTTGGTGGTGGCGGTGGAGGCTGTTGCCAAGATGCTTGGGGTTGACTTGCCGAAGCAACAGAAGCTGCAGAGTGATTGCCTACATATTCTGGGATGTAAGGCAAATGGTACGAGGCAGTGTGCATGACCTGCTTCGGCTGACTCTGTTGTGCTGCAGCTTCTGCTATCTCCTTTTGTTTCTGGATGGTGACGTGGCACATCCTGGTGGTATGGCCCTTGTCTTCACCACAGAATAGGCAGTAAATTCTTCTTGGCTGATCCCCAAATCTTCCCCCGAAGCCCCTGGCGCCTCTGCCCCTTGGTGCTGGCGGCCGAACAGAGCTTTGTTGTTGCCCCGAAGCTTGCAAAGAGTATTGTGGCCTTTGCTGTTGGCTCCCTCTATCATCACTTTGAGTGGAGTTATGAATTGACCTGACATGCCTCGGATGAAATCTTCCTCCGAAGCCCCTGGTCATTTCAGAGAACCTGAATGCCTTCTCCCTTCTTTGGCGGAAGTCATTGTCAGCTCGAATATACTCGTCCATCTTCTGGAGTAGCTTCTCCAAAGTTTGTGGTGGCTTCCTGGCAAAGTATTGCGCTGAAGGTCCCGGCCGAAGTCCCTTAATCATGGCCTCAATGACAATTTCATTGGGCACTGTTGGCGCCTGTGCCCTCAGACGCAGAAACCTTCGGACATACGCCTGAAGATATTTTTCATGGTCCTGGGTGCACTGGAATAAAGCTTGAGCAGTAACTGGCTTCGTCTGAAACCCTTTGAAGCTGGTTGTCAACATATCCTTCAGCTTCTACCATGAGGTGATTGTCCCTGGCCGAAGAGAGGAGTACCAGGTTTGAGCGACACTCTTGACAGCCATGACAAAAGACTTTGCCATGACTACAGTATTGCCACCATACGAAGATATGGTTGCTTCATAGCTCATCAAGAATTGCTTCGGGTCTGTATGACCGTCGTACATGGGGAGCTGGGGTGGCTTGTAAGACTAGGGCCATGGTGTGGCCTGCAATTCTGTTGATAGAGGAGAAGCATCATCAAAAGCAAAATTTCCATGATGGAAATCTTCATACCAGTCGTCCTCATTGTAGAAGCCTTCCTGATGATGCTCTCTGCGCGGAGGCCTTCGGTTCTGATCATCTTGAGCAAGATGACGAACCTCTTCTGAAGCTTCATCTATTTGCCTCTGAAGGTCAGCTAGACGAGCCATCTTCTCCTTCTTTCGTTGCACCTGTTGATGAAGCATCTCCATGTTTTGGATTTCCTGGTCCAAATCGTCCTCCGGAGGTGTTGGGCTGGCGGCCTTCCTCTTCTGGCTTCGGGCCTCCCTAAGAGAAAGGACGTCCTGATTGGGGTCCAGCGGCTGCAGAGTGGCAGCCCCTGTCGCTGAAGCTTTTTTCGGCGGCATGACGAAGGTGATGCTTGCCGAAGGTGTTCAAAGCTCAAGAAATGGAAGTGAGTTCACCGGAGGTGGGCGCCAATGTTGGGGACTTGCTCTCAAATGCTATGAATTAAGAACAAGGCAACATAAAATGTTAAATATCAAAGCCCTTCGTCCTTCGAAACATTATTTCCTTTTGGATATAATGGATTTCGGACGAAGGTTATGAAGGTCACACCTTCATAATCATAATAAAAAGTAAAAGAGATTTATACATAAAACACGAAAAATAACATAATTACTTGGAACATTATTATTAATGTATTTCTATTTATTTTACTTATATAAACAACAACAAATTACAAATGTACCTTCAGCTAGAAGGAAAGTAAGGGTACAAGCGTGATGCTAATGCCAAGTCAGCGTGATCAGTACGGGGGTACTGTTCACCTATTTATAGGCACAGGACGCAGCCCATGTAAAATTACATTAATGCTCTTTGCTTTTATCAATAACTCTATAGTAATTCTTCGAGGTCTAATTTGGCTTTTCATCTTTAAGTTGGTTCCCCTTTTCTGCTGTCATGCCGAAGCTTTTCTGCACATAGCTTCGTGATTGTTTCATCCTTCGTCAAGATCGTCTTCCATTTCAGTCAAGCTTCGTCTTGACCATGGTCTTGTATACCCGCAACCTGATTCCGAAGATACCTACTCGCATACTTGGAAAACATTATCAAATTATGTTTTTGAGGACCTTCGGAAAACCGAAGGCCCCCAACACTGATGAAGAAGAGATAGATTATAACACCGTCATGCCATCCGAACTCAGCCACTTGGACTTTGGAAAGTCTACTGTCTCTGAGGCTGATATTCCCATGATGATAAAGCTAGGCTACTTTGGGGAAGCCGAGAAGAAGCTAATTCGTTTTGGCGGGGAAGAAACCACTCCGAAGCCAGAAAATGATGAGGTGGTAGTTTTTAGAAGTTTCTTCAAAGCAGGATTGAGGTTTCCTTTGCATGAAATGATTGGGGATGTTTTGGAAGATTTCGAAATTTATCTTCATCAGCTGACTCCTAACGCTATCGTTAGGCTCGATGTCTTTATCTGGGCTCTCTAAAGCCAAGGAGTGGACCCGCTTGCTGAAGCTTTCTGCCGGGTGCACGAGCTTCGTTATCAGACGAAGGCTAGAGAAGATGGGCTACACGAGAATTTCGGCTGTTACAACTTTGCTTACCGCAAAGATATGAAGACTCTGGTGATCAGCTATCACACCAAATGGCCAACCGGCTGGAAGAATGAGTGGTTTTATGTTAAGGTTGATGAGAAGAAGGAGAAGATAGTTCAGAGCCCACTGGACCTAACCTTTGGGTTAACTAGGCCCCTATGCGACATGCTGCAAGGGTCACCATGCCGTGAAGCTGTGGGTGAATTCCGAGTTGTGTCTGAGCATATTGGTACTAGAGATTTGGTGCAGGAATACTTAGCCAACAGAGTATTTCTGACGTTAAAGGAATGGAACATGCCGAAGCTTAAAGGAGAAAAGAAAAAGAATGAACTTGTTCGACTGCCCTATCACTTCAAGTTCAAGAAACATTTCAAAGAGCCTTGCCAATAATGGTTGGAAATGATTGAAGCTATGTGCAATGAAATTTAGGGCAACTATACTAAGAAAGAAGATCAATTGATGACCATGGCCTTCGGCACCCGACCGAAACGAAGGCTGAACCGAGTAATGGATGCCCTGAAATTTGAATACCCTGACTATGAACAGTTAAGCAAGGGTGTCGAAGGGCCAAAGCGAAAAAGAGTTGTCAGTGTTATGACGAGGCAAGCTACTAGAATGATAGAAGAGGATGATAAAGCTTTGAAAAAGAAAAAATCCAGCCCTGACCCAAAGATGGCTGTTCCGAAGAAAAGAAAAGCCTCGACTGTGAAGCCAACAACAATTGATATAGAGGAAGAAATTCCTTCAACGCCCCCTGCTGCTGACGTGGAGGAAATTTTAAACGTAATGACCGAATCTTTACCTCTCAAACTAAGTCCACTAGGGCCACAACTGATGAAGCTTTTACAGAAGAAGGAGGAGCCTGTGGCAATCAAGAAGCCTGCTGAAAAAAGGCGAAGGATTATTACTGTTATTGATGCTATTGAAGAAACGCCACCATCGGCTTCAGCGTCAAAAACACCGGTTGCTGAAAACACAGCAACTACCGAGGCTGCCCCCGCCGAAGCTGCAATTGCCGAAGCTGAGACGGCCAAAGATACAAATCTGGAGGGCACTGTTTCTGATATTGATAAGATGCTTTTGAACATGGCCGCGGAAGAAGCTGCTACAGCTGCCGAAGAGACTCTGGCCCCAGCGCCCGGGAAAGAGAAGGGGAAAGAGAAGGAGATTGCCGAAGATACTTCGGAGGAAAAGGATTTTAATTTTCAAAACATACTTGGTCAAAAGTTGTCTAAGGCTGAGAAGGAAGAGCTGAGGGATTATGCAATATTATGTGGCTATCAACCAGGAGCATTGCTCTTCGGTGGCGTTGACGAAGAGAGCTTAGGATGTCTCCGGGACCGGACTGGAGCGAAGGTTGTCAGCACTCTATCGAAGAGTGTTGGCTTTCCGAAGCTTGAGGCCGAACTTAGCAGATACCGGTGGCAACATATCGCCGGTAGCTTGTTTTATTCTAATTTTAAGGTAAAGTTCTTACATTAACTTTTTATTATTTTCGATATGAAGGTTACTTCTGATGAAGGTTATTTTTTCAGAGTCTACTACTAAGTAAAACCTTGAGGATGCACCAAGACCTTGAGGACAAGAAAAACGAGATTATAATTGAAGGCTTAGAGGGCAAAATTAAAGATCACGAAGCTGCTCTGGAGAAGAAGGATTTCGCACTTCAAACAATAGATGGTTCGCTGGCAGAAGCCCAAGCTTGCTAGATTAAACAGTGAACTCTCCATGAAATCAAAAAGCTTCAAACAAGAGAAGAAGGATTTTGATGCAAAGCTTGAAGCTGAAGTTGCAAAGAGTTTGAACTTGCAAAAGTCATTGAAAGAACTTCAAGATAAATGTCTGAACTTCGGCAACCATTGCGTGCAACGACTGAAGCAGGTCTTCAACTCAATTGGAGCTAGTTCTGAATAGTTTAAACCTTCAGCTGAAGACATGCCATGCATCTTTGATCATATTGAAGGCGAAGTTGATGCTCTTGATGAAGTCATAGCTGGGCATGGTGACTTCTGCGCTCTGCTAGCTTCTCGTGGCACAACTGTTGCTTTTATGAAGGCTGGTTGCACGCAGAGGAATATTGTAAATAAGCCGAACTTTAGCTTATCACCAGCGGACTTGAATGACATCCCCGGCCTGGCCTGAAGCATTGGGAACAGATTCGTAACTCAAATTTGGGCGAAGGGTGGACGAAGCTTGGCTGGTGACGAAGCTCGAAGTCACCTCAAACCGGTAATAAACTCATACCTTGTGCTTACCTTTGCCTTGAAACTTGAATTTACCTTATAACGCTTTGTTATGTATAGGATGACGAAGGCGAAGAGCAATGATCCAAAGCTTGGTGGATGATTCGAAGCTTAGCGGATGGTGATGAAGCCGAAGACATTGCTATGAAAAAACTCTAGAGAAACTTTTGAATTATCCTTGTAAAGAATATTGTAATTTAAGAATCAGATACTACTCTGTAAATTTGTCCATACCTTGTAATATATTTTTACCTTTCCGTCCATGTATGAACTGCTTTGATGTGGACGAAAATTGTATTTTTTGAGCCGAAGGCGAAAAACACCTTCCCTTCTTTTCGTACACAACGAAGCATAAATCTGCTTCTTTTCCTTTCGCCGAAGCCTTATCATTAGAGATGAAGCAACTGTCTGTATTTGTATGATATGATGATGATGATCCTATGTATGTTTAAATGAATGTATATGAATGCAATGAATGATGTGATGTATTGTGCAAATGAATGTCCAGACACATGCTTACGAAGCCACATCAAAACTCTTCATTCCCTTAGGAATAGCTGAAATCTCTTTGCCGTTTATTTTTCAGCTGCACCGCTTATTTTTCGGTGTAAGTTCTGCATCCCCTTAGGAACATCTTTTGAACTTCTTAGCCTTCTATTTCGGTGGTATCCTGTTGACTTTTCGGTGTAAGTTCTGCATTCCCTTAGGAACGTCTTTTGAACTTCTTCGCCTTATATTTCGGCGGTTTTGGCTCTGCATTCCCTTAGGAACGACTTTTGAGCAGAAAACTTACGCTGCGCTCCCTTAGGAACGACTTTTTGTAGCTTCATCGTGCTCTGCATCCCCTTAGGGACGACTTTCGAGCTTCTCCCTGTTTTTTTTCTTTTTCTGCACTCGATGGTGCATGCTCAGATTTTACATTTTGCATATTTTTGGGGGATTTTGCTCTCGTAGAGCTGGATAAGAAAGGAAAAATTACAAACTATGGCCATATTAAAAACCTTTCTCCCCCTTTGGAAAGGAAAAGGGTGTCATAGGAAAAATGAAAAAGATTACATCAAGTTATACATAATATCGTCGAAGCTCATCCGCATTCCAAGATCTAGGATTGTCGTTGCCGTCCATATCCTTCAATCTGTAAGAACCAGGTCTTGATGAAGATACCACCAGAAAGGGTCCTTCCCACTTCAGCTGTAGCTTGCCTACTGTGTCTGGATTGGCCACTCTCCGAAGTACCAAATGCCCTGGCTTAATGTTTTTCAGCCGAACTTTTCTGTCACGCCATTTTATTGTTTCGGCTTGATATTTATTGATATTCTCCACAGCCTGAAGTCTGGTCCCTTCTATAGCATCTTTTGCCACAGAATAATCAGCTTCGTCCTCTGCCGAAGCTACTGTTCTAATTGACCTTGCCTTAGCTTCTTCTGGGGTTATAGATTCGTCACCAAACAATAACTTGAACGGTGTAAAACCTGTTGACCTTGATATAGTTGTATTGTGGCTCCACACCACTTTAATCAACTCATCTGGCCACTTTCCTCTGCACTACACCGTGACACATTATTGCCGGCAGACTATCTGATGGTAATACACCTAAATAGCGTCACACAGTCTGTTGGCAATGAGTTTTCCCGACAGATAATGTGTGTCACTAAAAGTCGTGTCGGCAATAATGTTTACCGACAGACATAGGAATACCGACTACCTATCTGTGGGTAATGTGTTTGTTATTGCCGACAGACAGGTCTTTGCCGTCGCACATATTCTGGGCGACGTAATTACTGTATCGACAACAAGTCTGTCGCTAAAAGTCTATGTTGGAACTTGCTCACTGGTGCAAGTTGGTCCAACGGGGGAGTGTAGCAACGCAAACAGGGTTTTTGCACGAGATTGCAATAGCTCTGTTAATCTAGCCTCTCAAGGACATTGTGCGGGGGTATTTATAGGTATCTGAGTGCCCAACGTCCCGTGTTAAGGACGCATGTGCCCTCAGACACCTAGGTTATCCCTGGAATATTCCCATAAAGCGAGGTTACAGACCGTAATTACAGGGAGGCCTTTACAAATTAGGCCCGTAACGCGCAATGGCCACGCAGGGCCTGTTACATTGGGCCGGATCGCACGCGGGCCTCCATTCTGGACGAGGTCGCAAGATGAGACGTCCTCGTCACAGGTCTTCGTGCGGCGGCGTATGAGACGAAGGGTAAGTCTGCCCGTTGTCTTGTCACCGTTGGTGCAGCGAGTACGGCGAAGGCCTCGAGCGAAGGGTGGCGTCTTCGCCTTCGCCCCAACATTTGCCCTCCGAGGGACCAGTTCGACTAAGTCATCTGGTGCCGAAGACGTCGCTAGATGGCGGAGACGCTGCCCTCGCTCGAAGTGGTTCCGCGGGGTTTTTTGACATGACCGTTGATTGACGCCGTACTGTTGGATTGCGGGTTTCTCGAAGCACCGCGCCCTGTGTATAAAAGGGGACGGGGGGCGGCGCGTTTTGAACATTATCTTTTCACGCTCCGCGAAAACCCTAACCGCCTTCTCAAACCTCTCGCTGCTCGTCTGCCCTTCTTGCTCTTGTTCGCCGGAGATCTGGCCCGTGTGAAGCAGACCGCCCGCCGCCGCCGACGGTACGTAGCGATGCCGACCTCTTCTTCTTCTGCTGCTGCTACGCCGCTGGCCGCCGCGTCGTCTGAGGAGACACTGAGCACTGTGGCGGCGGAGGAGTTGCGCGCCGGCGACACGGTGGATTTCGGTGTATCGCGGATGTCCTCGGTTCGCGTGCAAGATATGCAGCAGCTTGGTTACTTTGGCGGCGGAGTCACTCGTGCCCCGGGGGCGGAGGAGGTCCCCGAGCCAGAAGGCGAGTTGGTTGTCTTCGAGGCGTTCTTTGCCGCTGGTCTTCGCCTGCCTGCGCATCGATTCGTGGGAGAAGTCCTGCGCAGATTCAACGTCCAGATCCACCAGCTGACGCCGAATGCCGTGGTGGCCCTATCGAAATATGTCTGCGCGACGACTTCGTACGGCGGACAGCGATCGGTCGAAGTCTTCGCAAAGTACTATTGTCTGCACTGGCAGAAAAGGATGATCGGAAATAAGATTGCTCAGTTTGGGTCCTGTACATTTACGCCGAAGACCGGCAAGACTTCGATGGAGGTCGTTGAGTTGGTTCCTTGCGCCCGCAATAAATGGGGCAACTGGCATGAGTTTTGGTTTTACGTTGCGGAGGGCACAGTCGAGGACCATTCGGGGCTCCCCATGGCCGAGATGTGCTTGCATTATTACTCAGCATACCCGCAGTTTGAAGTTGCGGAGGAGGATGCAGACGAAGAGGCCCTGCAGTGCGCGGTCGGCCTGAGTAGTGGGCGCGATTTGGTTGAGGAGTTTGTGGCGTATGGGGTGTGGCCTTTGGCACATGGCTGGGCGCTGGGCAAAGTATGCCCTCGCCAGATGCCTTCCCGTGGTGGGATGCTGGTGCGAAGTCCCGCCTTCGCACTGGATCTGCATAGCCGCGATCCTGCCGCATTTGTGCGTGAGGCGGAGGATGGGGCGGTGCGGATTGTTGGTCGGTATGTGCCGAAGACGGAGGGCCAGCGTAGCTGGGATATACGTGGGTCCAACGACCGCTTGAACAGGGTCTTCGAGTTGAACCGTCTGCCGTATGGCGGTTATCCCGGGCAAGACGATGTGGATCGTCGCGGGAAGAAGCCGGCGGCAGAGACTGGAGACGACCCCGCGCCGGCGGCCGCCCCCCTCTAAGAAGAGGAAGCTAGGTACTGCTACGGGAGGACTGGGGGTTTCCGATGGTTTTGCTAGGGAATTGATGAGGACATGCGCGGCCCCCGGGGGAGGATGTCTTCGCCCGAGCTCCGGAAGTCTTCGGCGCGGATGCTGAAGGTTACCGGGGGTTGGTGGCCTAAGAATGTTCCTATCCCCCACGCGGCCGGCGAAGACTTTTTTACATCTCGCATGGTTCGTGACTGGAGAGTATTTCCTTATGGACGGAATATTGCTGCTGTTGTGTCGGCAGTGATGGACAAGGATCGTCAGGGAGCTGCGCAGAAGCGCCAGGCGGTCGTCAGGCTGCCTGAGGCTAGGCCGAAGAGGTCGCGGGGGACTGCAAAGGCTGCTGCCCTCGGCGGCAGCCATCCGACGCTGGCGGCGAAGTCTACCGCCCCTGGGTCCAGCAGGGTGCCAGAGGCCGTGAAGGCGGCCAGCGCCGATGGAACCAAGCCTGCCCCGACCGGAGCTGCGAAGGCCCGAGAATTGCCTCCGTCGGGCAAGCGCGTTGCCGACTTCGCCACCGAGATTAGTGTGGACGATTATCTCGTTGGTAAGTCGTTAGCCCGAGTTTTTTTAACGGTTGATGTGTTGCAGGGTCGGGCGAAGGGCAACTTGTTGTTGTTCCGCCTGCGGTGGCGACCGCGGCGGCTGCCGTGGTGCCCAGGGCAAGGGGTAGCGCTCTCAGCGCCGGTGGTGAGATTCCGGCGCTCACTGCCATCAAGGACGAGGCGGGCGCTGTGTCCCGCTGGCTGAAGGAGGCATTGAGTCAGGTAAGTTGAGCTAGACTTCGGTTTTTACCAGTTTCGTTGGGATTGTGGTCTTATGTGTGTCTTGTAGGCGGCTGATTTCGCTGACCGCGTGGCGTCGGGGGCCCTTACGGCGGTTGTGTCTGTCGAAGTCGAGAGACTTCGGGCGCAACATGCTTACGCCGTCCGGGAAAAGTCGGCCGCCAACAGCAAGTGCCGCAAGCTGGCGGATAAGGTGGCCGCGCTGGAGTGCGAGAGGGCTGACCTCCGGTGCCAACTGGCGGAGGAGAGAAGGGAGGCTCATGAGGCCCTCGCTAAGGCGCAGTCTGCGCAGGCGGAGGCCAAATTGGCGCGGGTGGAGGGTAGCCTTGCCAGACAGCGCGCCGAGGAATGGGAGGAGCGGTTCAACGCTCTGCAGACCCGTGTGGAGAGGGCCGAGGCTTCGACACGCTCGGAGGCTGAGCGGACGCGCAAATAGCTTATGGACTCTTACCACGAGCTGGGCGCACAGACCGCTGACTTCGAAGTGCCAGACCAAGAGCCCGGACTTCGCTTCCTCGAGTGGCTGCAGGAGGAGTTGTTGGCGCTACCCGCCATTATGGAGGGGTTTATGTCCTATGCCTCACTGGTCACCTGCGAAGGGGCGATGAACGCGCTGTCCCATGAAGGGTGCCGACACTATGAGGTCTTCGACCAATCTGATGAGGATTTCGAGCGTGAGATTTACAAGGTTGAGGACCCTGTGGTGAAGGAATCCGCGGGAGCCCTCTTCGACCGGATGTGGGGTCCCCACGGTTGGGAGGTGGTTAGGGAGCGGTCCGACACGGCGAGGGGTTAGGTAATGTTTGACTCTTGTTTAGTGTTGCTGAATGTGGGTTATATGTGGGCTTGCTGAATCTGTGTGTTGTGTCTCAGGCGGCTTGTAACGAGAAAGTGGAGGACTTCGGGGCTTTGAACAGCGCGCAGCCTGATTCAGAGTCGAACCCGGTGGCGGCTGTGTCCGAGGTCGGCTCGGCGTCGCCCCCAGAAATCGTCGAAGGCGCCCTTGATGCCCCCGCAGCCACTGCGGCCGGCGGTGGCTCGTCGCCAACTGCTGCGCCGAGAACTGAGGATCCTGTGAAGATGGCGGCGGAGCCGGCAGCGGAGGATCCCGCGACGGCTGGGTCTTCGCAGGTGGCTTAGTGGGTGTGGGTAGTTAGGGAATTTTGCATATGTTGCTGAACCTTGGTTGCTGCGCAGGTTCAAGATTTTGGGCCTGCGCACGCAACCGCTACTGCTAATTTTTTGGCGGCTTCGACCGTGGATGATGGGAATGAATCGGATGAATCTGCGTCTAAGTTTTCTGATTTTGGTGACTCTAGGAGTTCGGTTGAGTGGACTGAAGAGTCGTCGGATGAGGACTTGGATTACTTTGCGGCCTTGGATGTGGCAGCGGCGGAGGCTTCGCCGCGTGCTGTGGATGCTGAAGTTGTGCCTGGTCCAAGTGTGGGGCGTAGGCGGCGAAGGGCAGTTGCGAAGCGTAGAGTGAGTGAGGCGGACGGCGGTCGGCTTCGTGTGGGCAGGGCTGGCAGGCAGGAACTGTTGTCCTTGCCGGCCGCTGCGAGTGTAGGTGAGGGGGAGCTACGAGGTCTTTTGCGGGTGAGGAGCTGAGGATAATGCTATTTAACTATAGGGAGATGGGAATTATTCCGAAGGTTGAGCCGATGTAAAGTGTGATGCCCTCGCTGTACATATGTAATGGCTTGTATGATGAGGTTGTGTGCCTTCGCACATTCGGCTATGCTCACGAAGGTGTTGCGCACTTGGTCTGGTGTATTTGTTATGTCTGTCTGGCGCGCATGTAGTCGGTCTTTGTGCGGACAGTTTGGTGTAGTCTTTTTCGCACTTGTTGTGCTTGGTCCGGCTGCACCCTTAGGCGACTTTTGCATGGATACTCTTCGCGGAAGACTTCGATTTTTCGCACTTGTTGTGCTAGTCCGGCTGCACCCTTAGGCGACTTTTGCACGGATAGTCTTTTTTGAGGAAGACTTCGATTTTTCGCACTTGTTGTGCTAGTCCGGCTGCACCCTTAGGCGACTTTTGCGCGGATAGTCTTTTTTGAGGAAGACTTCGATTTTTCGCACTTGTTGTGCTAGTCCGGCTGCACCCTTAGGCGACTTTTGCACGGATAGTCTTTTTTGAGGAAGACTTCGATTTTTCGCACTTGTTGTGCTAGTCCGGCTGCACCCTTAGGCGACTTTTGCGCGGATAGTCTTTTTTGAGGAAGACTTCGATTTTTCGCACTTGTTGTGCTAGTCCGGCTGCACCCTTAGGCGACTTTTGCGCAGATAGTCTTTTTTGAGGAAGACTTCGATTTTTCGCACTTGTTGTGCTAGTCCGGCTGCACCCTTAGGCGACTTTTGCGCGAAGTGTCTTTTTTGAGGAATACTTCGATTTTTCACACTTGTTGTGCTAGTCCGGCTGCACCCTTAGGCGACTTTTGTGCGGAGTGTCTTTTTTGAGGAAGACTTCGATTTTTCGCACTTGTTGTGCTAGTCCGGCTGCACCCTTAGGCGACTTTTGCGCGGAGTGTCGCACGCGAGGGTAGCTAGCGCTGGGCCTCGCGGTGACTTTGTATTGGTCGAATGTCGAAGACCGTCGGCGCGGTCTTTTTTCGACGCAGATTTTTGCGGGGGATTTTTCACTTGTATATTACATGACTCTGCCTCGTTAAAAACCTCACCCCCCGGGAGGAAAAGAGTGCGGGCCAGAATAAAATTGTTTTTGCGAATTACAAGGGCGAGCTGGCCCTGATGAGTCAAATAAAAAATTTGCGGAGATTATCGATGTTCCAGGAATGCTCCAAGTCTTCGCCGTTTGGCGTTGCGAGCCTGTATGCGCTGGGGGATGCCTTTGTCTTGACAATGAAAGGGCCCTCCCACTTGGGCTCCAGCTTGCCCCTGGACTCTTTCCGAGCTGTTCGGACGAGTACGAGGTCCCCTTCGCTTAATTCCCTTGGGATGACTGCGTGGTCGTGCCATGCTTTTGTCTGGGCTTGGTATTTATTTAGAGCCTGTAGAGCGAAGACGCGATCTCCATCGATAAGATACTTCGAAGTGGGTTCGTCCACGTCGGGGACAGCTGACAAAACTGTTCGCGGGGACCCATGTTTTATTTCTTGTGGGGTCATGGCCTCCGATCCATATAGAAGGCGGAAAGGGGTGAACCCAGTCGCCCTGCACTCAGTCGTGTTTAGCGCCCAGACCGCTTCAGGTAACAAATTGGCCCACCTGCCTTTTTTTTCGTTGAGGAGCATCTTCTTGATAGCTGTAAAATTTTTTCCATTGGCGCGTTCCACAACTCCGTTGGACTGCGGGTGATATACTGAGGCGAAGGCAAGCTTGGTGCCAATGGAGAAGCAGAAATCCTTGAAGTCTTGGCTGTCAAACTGCTTGTTGTTGTCAACTATGAGTTCGGACAGTACTCCGAAGTGGCAAATAATGTTTTGCCAGAAGAATTTCTGTGCAGTCTTTGATGTTATTGTGGAAACAACCCTCGCCTCGATCCATTTGGTAAAATACTCGACAGCGACAAAGGTGAACTTGAGGTTCCCCTGAGCCGTGGGCAGGGGCCCGACGATGTCCAGGCCTCAGCGCTGGAGAGGCCATGTGTGGGTGATCAATTTTGTGAGTTGCGAAGGGTTGCCTGATCGAGGAGAAAACTTCTGGCAGGCTTCGCAGGACCTTGTGACCCGATTTGCGGTGCAGATCATTGTGGGACAGTAGAAACCTTGGCGGATCACCTTTGCGGCTAGGGCCCTTGGCCCTGCGTGAGAGCCGCAAGTACCACTGTGGACTTCGCGCAGGATTTGGACGCCTTCGGTCTCGGTGACACATTTAAGCATTGGTTGACTGACCCCCTTCTTGTAGAGCTGGCCCTCAATCAGTGTGAAGTCCCGGCTTCGATGTTTGAGGCGCTTGGCCTCGTTGATGTCGGTTGGGTGGTAGTACCCCTGTAGGATGAGGGTTATTGGTGCCCGCCAGTCTTCGGTCATAATAAGGTTGACTATGGGATGGCCCTCGCTGTCATTGGTTATTTGGAGCCCTTCGGGGCTCCGGACTGCTGGCGTGCCGATAACATGGTAGAACACGTCGGAGGGCAGGGACTCGCCTCTGGCGGCAGCCTTGGCCAATGCGTCGGCTTCTTCATTCTTGGCCCGGTCCACATGCTGCAAGGTGAATCCCTTGAATTGTCTCTCGAGACTTCGGATGGCCGCGAGGTATTGCATAAGTGCGGGGTCCTTTGCTGCATAGTCTTTCTCGACTTGGCCGGCGACTACCTTGGAGTCTGTTCTGACAATGCAGGTGGTGACACCAAGGGCTCTTAGCTAGCGAAGGCCGAGGATGACAACTTCGTATTCTGCTATGTTGTTTGTGCATCTGTCAGACTCCAGAGCGAAGCTTAAGCGTGTCGCGTATCTGTGCTTGACCCCGGCGGGTGAGGTGATAACTGCGGCAGCGCCTGCCCCCGCATGGCACCATGCGCCGTCGCAGTGGATTGTCCAAACCTTCTCTGCGGACGGGTCCGGCTGTGTTATTGGCCCGGTCCAGTCGACGACGAAGTCTGCTAGAACTTGTGACTTGATGGCTGTCCTGGGCTCGAAAGTGATGTGGTAGCCGGAGAGTTCGGCCGCCCATTTGGCGATCCGTACCGATGCCTCCGGGTTTCTGAATAATTCGCCGAGTCCCCTATCTGAGGTGACGCGGACCTTGAATGCTTCAAAATAGTGGCGCAATTTGCGCGAAGACATAACAACTGCATAGGCAATCTTTTCCAGTTCCGTCATGTTACATTTTGATGGTGTGAGCACTTCGGAGACGTAATAAACTAAGCACTGTCTGATCACGCCCTCTACTGTCTGCTCCTGAACCAGTGCCGCACTGATCGCGTGCGGCGAGGCCGCAACGTAAAGCAACAGGGGTAGCGAAGAGTCGGGGCTTGTAAGAACCGCCAATTCCGACAGGTACTGTTACAATGAGGCGAAGGCCGCCGCCTGCTCTGGTCCCCAAGCGAAGTCTTTTGCGCCGTGGAGTGTTTTGAGGAAGGGGAGACTTCGCTCAGCGGATTTGGAGATGAATCTGTTGAGGGCGGCCAATCTGCCCGTCAGGCGCTGGACGTCTCTGGCTGACTGTGGGGGCGTCACGTTGATGATGGACTAAATTTTGGTTGGGTTGGCCTCGATGCCGCGGTGTGATACCAGGTAGCCCAATATTTTCCCCTGGCGAACGTCAAAGACGCACTTTTCGGGGTTTAGGCGAAGTCGTGCGTCTCGCATGTTCGCGAATGTCTCGGCGAGGTCAGCAAGATGGTCCTCCTTGCTCCTGCTGGCGATGACGATGTCGTCCACATATGTGAATATATTTCTGCCGACTTGCCCCTCGAGCACTGTTTTGGTAAGCCGGGAGAAGGTGGACCCGGCGTTCTTGAGTCCCTCCGGCATTTTGATGAAGCAATATGTGCCGAAGGGTGTTATGAAGCTGGTGCTGGCCTTGTCTTCCTCCTTCATATATATTTGATGGTAACCGGAGAAGTAGTCGAGGAGTGACATGACTTCGCACCCGGCCGTGCTATCGACTATTTTGTCGATCCGAGGCAGCGGGAAATTGTCCTTTGGGCAGGCCTTGTTGAGACTGGTGAAGTCGATGCACATTCACCACTTGCCGCTCTTTTTCTGCACCATCACAATGTTGGAGAGCCACGTGGGGTAAGCCACTGGCTCGATAAATTTGGCTTCCAGGAGGCGATGTACCTCGGCCTTGGCGGCTTCTGTCTTCTCGTCGGACATTTTGCGGAGCCGCTGTTTTTTCGGTCTCACCGAAGGGTCGATTCCCAAGCTGTGCTCAATTATGGATCGGCTGACGCCGACCAGGTCGAGGGCGGACCAGGCGAAGACGTCTTTGTTCTTGGACAAGAAGCAGAGGAGTTTCTCCTCATCATGCGAAGTGAGGTCTTCGCTGATGGTGACTGTCTGCTTGGGCGTGGCCTGGTCGAGGGGAACAGTCTTGGTCCCGTCGTTGCTCTACAGCTGTGCCTTGTCGTGTTCTTTGTCGGTTGGGCTAGCGGACGCAGGGACCTCGTGCTGGGCCGTGAGGCAGTGCACATTTCTTTGCCTGGGGACGAAGTCCCGCTCTATATTGTGCGCAGTCTGCTGGTTGCCGTAGACCATGATGGCGCCTAACGGACCTGGTATCTTCATGTACAGGTAAAGTCCGTGAATGGCTGCCTCAAACTTGTTGATGGAGCCCCGGCCCATAATGGTGTTGTATGGATATACCATATCCACGATATCGAAGGTCACTTGCTCACTTCGGGCATTGGGTGCTACACCGAAGGAGAGAGGCAATTCTATTTTCCCGACGGGAAATGTGCCCTTGCCGCCGAAACCATACAACGGGTTGTCCGAAGGCTTTAGCAGGCTGTGGCTTATGCCCATGCGATCGAAGGCATGGAGGAAGATGATGTCTGCTTGACTGCCATTGTCGACTAGGACTTTGTGCAGGTCCCAGCCTGCCACGCTGCAGTTGATAACCATGGCGTCGATGTGGGGGGCGCTGCGCAGATCAACGTCTCGGACATCGAAGGTCAGCGGTACATGGGACCGCTTTGTCTGCATGACTGGACCGATGATGGCGACGTGGTTGATGCTGCGGTAGTGGTCCCGCTTCTGCCGCTTCGTGTCGAAGTCGGTGCTGGACCCCCCAGTGATCATATGAATGACTCCGCGATATGGCTGATTGGCGAAGTCCTCTTGTTTCGAGGCATGGGGGTGGTGGATGTTTTGTTGTTGCTGATGTGGAAGAGGGGGTGGGGGAGGTACGATTTGTACTTCCTGGTGGTGTTGGTATGCGTGGTGCGGTGGATGCGGAGCGGGGGCGTGGATGTATGGTGGAGGGGGCTGCTGATATGTGTGTGCGACAACTCTAGGGTTGTCGGCTGGTTGCGCCCGTGCCATCCTGTTTCTGGTGGCCTTCGTCTCTGGGCAGTCTTTGGTTTGGTGGGCGCAGTCTTCGCCGTGAAACAGGCAGTAAAATCGGCGCGGCGGTTGCGCACGTCCCCGGCCCCGTCCGCGAGTTCCGTTTCCGCGGCCCTGGGGGGATATTCCTGGCAGCGAGGGGCCTCACCAGCGGGGTGCTGGTTGGCGATGTTGTGCACCTGCTGCTGATTGTGGCCGTCCCGACCGGAGTCTGGCTGCGGAGTCCTCGTCCACGTGCGGCTGGACTGTGGAGCATCTTTGGGTTTCCTCTGAGACTCAATTTTGCGCTGGTGCAGTTCTTCGGATTTGGCATATTTTTCAAATAGTTGGTACAACTCCTGGAGGTTTTTGGGCGGATCCCTGATGCAGTGGCTGTAGAGGACGCTGGCCCGAAGGCCACTGATGGTGTAGTGGATAGCGATTTGGTCATCGACCGAGGGTAGCTATGACTTGAGTGTCAGAAACTTGCGGTAGTACTCCCGCAGAGTCTCCTTTTCCAGCTGCTTGCAGAGTGAGAGTTCGGCCAAGGCGTCGGTGTCTGGGCGGTACCCTTGGAAGTTGAGCAGGAATTTGTCCCGGAGGCTTCTCCAGGAGTCAATGGACAGCGGGGGCAACCTGGTGAACCAGGTGAGAGCTGGGCCCTCGAGGGCGATGATGAAAGACTTAGCCATCGTGGCGTCGTCCCCTCCGGAAGATGCAATGGCGACCTGATAATCATGATGTACTGTGCTGGGTCAGTGCTGCCGTTGTACTTGGGATAGGTCCCTGCCCGGAAGTTGGCAGGCCAGGGTGTCACTTGCAGGTGTGGCGCCAGGGAATGCCGCGGCGTGTGGGATGGCGTGGTCGCGGTGGGGAAAGTGCAGGTCTTCGACTTGTGCGCGCTGTTGCAGGGGTGGTCCTTGTTGCAGGCCGAAGTGGCCTTCGGGCTGCATTAGCGCGATCTCTTGGAGTGGGTGTGGGCGAGGGCCTTGCCCTTTTTTGCGGCCAGCAGTGCTGCCTTCGCAGCCTCGTCAGCCTTCGAGCTGGCTTTCTTGGGTGCCATCGCGGGTGGTTTTTTTCGTAGCACGAACGGTGGGCGCCAAATGTTGGAACTTGCTCACTGGTGCAAGTTGGTCCAACGGGGGAGTGTAGCAACGCAAACAGGGTTTTTGCACGAGATGACAATAGCTCTGTTAATCTAGCCTCTCAAGGGCACTGTGCGGGGGTATTTATAGGTATCTGAGTGCCCAGCGTCCCGTGTTAACGACGCATGTGCCCTCAGACACCTAGGTTATCCCCGGAATATTCCCATAAAGCGGGGTTACAGACCGTAATTACAGGGAGGCCTTTACAAATTAGGCCCGTAACGCGCAACGGCCACTCAGGGCCTGTTATAATGGACCGGATCGCACGCGGGCCTCCATTCTGGACGAGGTCGCAAGATGAGACGACCTCGTCACAGGTCTTCGTCCGGCGGCGTATGAGACGAAGGGTAAGTCTGCCCGTTTTCTTGTCACCGTTGGTGCAGCGAGTACGACGAAGGCCTCGAGCGAAGGGTGGCGTCTTCGCCTTCGCCCCAACAGTCTATATGGCGACAGATTGTTTGACGTTGTTCTTTGTGTCCGGTAAAAAAATACATGCATACAAATATATATATTCTAATGAAACAATTAATAAACTGGTTACAATACACACTTCGAGGCAACTTGAATAATATGTAGCTCAGAATATAAGAAATTTGATTACTAAAAGAGATAGATCCATGACTTTAGATTCCCCGCATACATTTGTTTGGAACACAATTTGCCTGATGAACTTATAAATATAAGTAGTATACATGTTTTCTAAATTCCAAAGTGACCTTTCAGTTCTATTACATACAAAAGTCTCTAGATTTATCTAATAAAGTAAAATCTCTCCAACAGTTGGGTGTTACCAACGGCCACCGTACCATGCATGCGAATAATATTTTCTCACGCACTTCAAGAATCAACTCCGATCATTTGTGCTTCCAGCACCTTTTCCTGCAGCAGATGTGAACAAAGTTTTCAGAGCTAAGAAAAAAATAAGATAACATATAAAGTGACACAGTAGGTAAATCTGAACTTTTATAAACTGTAAATCTGAATTCATGTGAACATATTCCTGTTGTGGCCGCATGAATTTTCAGCCTAGGTTCAGCTTGTTCCTGTATTCCTCCTATTTCCGGTTTTCTTCTCCCTTTTCTTCTATTTTTTTCTTACTTTTCAATTTCGAATCCAGGATTTCAAAAATGAATGCACAATCAAAACAATCAGTATATATATATATTTATATATATATATTTAATTCCATCCTATATCTGATCTGTAATATATATTCAAAACAATTAGTAATTATATATATCTGATCTGTACATATATTCAAAACAATCAGTATTTATATATTCAAAACAATCAGTAATGCACAATCAGTGGCCGCATATATATATTCAAAACAATCAGTAATGCACAATCAAAACAATCAGTATGTATATATATCTGATCTGTACAGAAGTATAGCAATGGGACTTCTCCAGACATATATTTGATCTATACATTATGCAAGCAGAGAAATCCCAAAACAGATTCCCAGCTGTTGAAGTGCAAATGCATTTTCTTGAGCAGGAATACTAGTCAAGTTAACAGGCTTTAGATCCCATCCAGTGGAGCATGCTAGTGGAAGCCCAAAACTGTGATTCTATTCTATTCTATTATGATGGACAAATGAATCATGCTGTGAGCCCATTACTCAAATTGCACATTTGCCCAATGTCTTACAGATATATGGATAGGCAGAGAGAGGTCTGATATGGTTTTTGCTTATCCCTTTCCTTAGTTTCCCTTAGAAGTTATGTGCCTTTAATCTGTGGTTATGATTAATACACAACTATAGATGAAGAAAATATACAAAGTAAGATTACAAAGTTCAAAAATAATAGCTAGTTCCATTAGAAGCAAATATTTACCTGCTGCTGTAGAACCTTGGGTCAACGTTGATTTTTTGTTACGACCCATCTAAAAATATAGAACATTAGAAGCTTGTTCCATTAATTACATAAATAAAATACAAGGTTGTAGTATTACCTTGTTTGTTGGCCATGCAACGAGCATAAAAAGAGCATCTCCCATACTCTCTACACCTAAGTATGGTCGTGGCAGAGTACTTTCCCTTTTTAGCACACGAGTCACAAAAACCTGTGTGAACTCCCTTCCAAGAGGAACATCTCCCACCTTAGTGGTTGGGTCGGTTGAGATAATATTTGCTATTGCAACAGGAACTTCTGATCTCATCATAGAATATAATATCACTTCTTTACCAACCTAATAAAATATGCGAAGTAAGATTACAAAGTTCAAATAATGAAACATAAATATGAAGTGATAGATAAGAAAATTACAGGATTATCATCTGCATTTTGAGATGATCCATGATTTCTTTGAGGTACCATTGTTGCAATGTCTCGCCTGTGACTTTGCTCTTCAATAGTATTAACATCTTCACGATTCCTTAGACGACCCATAGTGCTTGCAACTCGCCTAGTAAGTTGGAAGTCATCTTCAACCATATTTTGTGAATGGTTATTACCATTGTAATCATGTGCTACCTCATCTGAACGATGCACCCTTGAGTTCTAAAAAAATAAAAAGGGAAAAAGTGTTAGTGAGATAAAGGAAACAAGCCTAATTAACATGATAGACACTGACTAAACATATGCAATATTATATCACCTGTCAAGAATTAGACCCATGTTGTGATGGGCTTTCTATATGTTGCACCCCTTGAGCTGCTACCATCATTTGATAAATTTGATCCATTTTTTCTTTCATTTGATTCATATCCTGTCTTAAGGCTCTAACCTCTTGCTCAGACTGACTGCGAGCTTGCAATTCCATTTGAAGCTTTGTTGATATTTTCATTTGAGTTCCAGGGGTGCCTACATCTTGTGGAGTTGGTCCTAAGCCTAAACCAAGAATACGACCTCTTGGTTCTTTCTCTCCAAAAACATGTGCATATAAATCACCATCTTCAATACTTCTGTCCTTCAGTTCTGGGTTCTTAGCAACAACTTCTTCAAATTTATTCTTAAGAGGACCACACATATATTATATTTTGTTCACTTATATTTTAATTATTACATAAATCAAAAATATGTGTACTCACAATGAATATTTCTGCTCCAGGTAGAGGCACAATATCCCCTTCTTTGTTCTTACGCGTGTGTGTTCTAACATATATTTCATCTCTTCTCGCAGGGCGTCCTTGTTGCTCGGCCTATAAGAAAAAATGATTTGGTCCAGTAATTGACTAGATTTTTCATAAATTAAACTAATGATTATACAAACTAGTTATTATAATTTTTTTACCAGTTCATGACCCACACGAGCATAACTCTTGCTGCCAGCTGCATGCGACATAGTCAGCTTTGAACGGTTATCTTTACCTCTGTTTGAATGAACCTACAACATAAATATGAATCTATCAAAACAATAATACAAATTCATTCATACAATAGTTTAATGAAGGTTTATATCTCAAAAAAGAATTCAAAACAAACCAGCATGTACCTCGGCAGCTGGAGACATCCAATAAGTTATCAACCACTCCCAATCAGATTCTTTCACCCTTTCATCCCTTTTAGCAATAAGCTCTTCAAAACTCAATGTTTCATCAAAATATTTGTTCTTTTGGTCAGCCTTAAACTCTCTCCACTTTTTTGCTGCAGATGTTATAACATAATCTATACCAGATTCATCCATTTCATAGTATTCCTGTTTCAACAAAAATGTAGTTGATTACCAAATCTACTGACAATATGCTAAGACAAATTATCTCACTAAATCAGATTACCTTCACTTTTGTCCATAACTCAAACTTCTTTTTAGAATCAACTAGTCTCCAATCCTCACAAGAAACAGGGATATTTTTCCTCACCAAAGTTCCTATGAAATTACCAAACTCTTTGCTGTTCCTACCAACTAGTTGTCCATATTCATTAAGGGTAATGCAGATTTTAGGCTCACCACTACTTGAATATATGTTCTTCTTCAAGGTTGGACCCCTTCCTTTCCTTATATTTTGATGCCCAATAGGTTGCTCTGCTTATTACAGGAGATAAAACAGATGAAAACCTTTGTTGATAACTATTTTCAAAATTGCTACAATAAATTTAAAGTTTGTTTGATTTTTACCTTCATCATTGATGGGATTGTCAGATTCTTCGTAACTATTTTCAGATTCTTCATCAACAATATCCCTTTCAGTCCTTGATCGCAAAGTAGGTCCATTAGTTGAAGCTGCTAATGTCCTTGTCTACACTCAAAGAAATGAAAACATTACTAATCGTCCATGCCAGTTAAAATTTAAGGTTCAGAAATTAAAACAGTCAACCAATTGCCAGTGAAGCAGCAGAAATTTCAAGCAGTGAAGGAGCAGAAATTAAATTACATGCTCAGTCGTCCATGCCAGTTAAAACTTAAGGTACCCATGACATCCATGAGTGATGCCCATGGAGTGTTTGATGCAATTTCTAGCCCTGTTCTGTGGGATGATGAGTTACCGCAAGGTCTTCAGTTATATAAATGTTTATTGAAACTAGTAGCTCAAGGAGAGTGTATGGTTGGCGAGATAGACATGAATGCTGAGCTATGTGACGTGGTGATCTGGGATGAGGAAGTGACTACTCTGAGAAAATGCATGCAATCTCGGCCACTCACCGGGGGTGAAGAGTACTTAGATAGCAATGAGTTGATTCTAGATACAAATCAGATCGTTGTCCATGTTCTAAATCTCATCCATGTGCATGATGTGCTAGTTTTCTGTGAGTGTGATGGCTTCAGTAATTCACATGGCTTACGAGAGCAGCTAGTTGAAGAGATGGATGACCAGATGCAGTGCAAGCAGGTGGATAACAATGCATTAGTGTTGTCTGTTTGTGGTGGTCTCAAAGTATCTAGGGAAACGTCGTATTCAACTGTCATCTGGCATGAGATCCATATGGTTGCTGCAGACCATGTATTTTTTGATAAAATATTTAATGAGGGGTCGGACCAAGAATTTGAAGAAAGGCATGTGGTGGTCTCAAATGCGGATGTTCGTAGGATGATGACCAGTAAGGCTAATACTGCACACATTCATAATTCTAGGCCATTGTTTCTAGATCATTACATGATAAATAAAGGCCCTGTCAAGCTGTTTCTTTTTCAATTGCTTGCTGAGTTTGTTGAGCCAATGGAGTCGTAGTTAGCTAGACATAAAAGAGACAACCTGAACTTCAAGTTAACAGAAATGGAGCGTCAGCAACATGATCTGCGTGCACAATTTTGTCAGCTTCTAAGAAATATGGTTGGTAAGAGTTGTATCGTTTGGGTTGTCAAGCAAGTGTTCACTGCCACTACACAGGTCTTCAATTCGATCCCACCATGGATAAGTGACATTAGCTCTGGGATGTATAGAGTAGAAGCTGGTTGTTTATTTCTAGGTGCAGTATCATCTTGTCTACAAGGTGGATTCGATCCATGGATTCAAATCACCGAAACAATGCTGGAGGCCACTTTAGCATGGAAACATGGTGCTCTTGATCATGGAGTATGTGAGAATCATCCTGTATTGCACATTACTGCTACAGGACAGTGGGTTCGTCCAGGCAGTGAAGTGTCAATAATTAAAAGGTGGAATTGTCATAAGCTTTATCTTGCCTTGTTTGCACAAGAGATTCGAGAGATTGAGCTTTCTGAAAATTCAGTGATGGAGCACCTGAGCTTATTTGATCATAAGGTACAGTCCTCTTTGCAATTATATGAGGGCAAGCAATCTCTTGCATTATATTTACAAGCCAGTCTAGTGATTACTCTAGCACTCTCATGCTATACAAGTGTTGGACATAAAATAGTGAGTGTCAAGGAATTGCAAGTTCCATGGGATCCTGGTGGTACGAGTTGCACATATAAAGTTACAAAACGTCAACTTGAGGACAAGCTGAATTTTTAGGGGCGGTAATGTCTTGAGTGTGGCATCAAGCATTACACTACTACGCCTTATTCTCCTCAACAGAATGGAGTTGTCGAGAGAAGAAATCAAACAGTAGTGGAGATGGCAAGGTGTCTACTGAAATTGACAAGTTGTCTGGCAAGGTGTAGAGAGTGCCTTGGCAGACCAGAATTGGAGAGATGCAATGAATTCAGAGCTGCAGGCCATAGAAAACAACAACACCTGGTCTTGGCCAGATTTGCCTAAAGGGCATAGAGCTATAGGATTGAAGTGGTGGTTGAAGCAGCTGGGAATGTATTGAAGCAGCTGGGATTGTATTGAAGCAGTTGGGAATGTATTGAAGCAGCTGGGATTGTATTGAAGCAGCTGGGAATGTATTGAATCAGGGAATGTATTGAAGCACAAAGATTCTGTGTTAGTCACTCTGGGTTTTGATAAGTGCAGTGTGGAGGATGTTGTCTACAAGAAAGGAACTAATGATTCAATGTTGATGGTAGGGGTTTATGTGGATGTCAAATGAAAGGATGTAATGACTCTACAAGAAAGGAACTAATGACTCACTGTTGGTGGCTGGGAATGCTATCTGCAAGAAAGGAACTAATTGTCTATCAAAGTGCTTATGCTGCAAAAATAGTAGAGCTATGTCAGATGAAAGGATGTAATCCCTGTGATAGTCCTATGGACAGATGACGCACACAGACAGTACAAGAACTGAAAGTCTGAAGAAAGGAGGAGGAACAGAATTATCTTTACTGGGAGCTATGTCAGGTAAGATACATTGCTGGTACATTGCTGGTACACAGATGACGCACACAGTTGAAAGGGGCAGATGACGCACACATTAAACATGAGTAGAGCTATGTCAGGTAAGATACATTGCTGGTACAATTGATTATGGTCTTAAACTCAAGAAAGGAGGAGGAACAGAACTATCTTTACTGGGATACATAGACAGTACAAGAACTGAAAGTCTGAAACTGAAATA
Organism: Zea mays; assembly: GCF_902167145.1. Classification (NCBI taxonomy): domain Eukaryota; kingdom Viridiplantae; phylum Streptophyta; class Magnoliopsida; order Poales; family Poaceae; genus Zea; species Zea mays. The sequence goes on along the minus strand of NC_050104.1, from coordinate 87,496,162 downwards.
TTGAAAACAGTACAAGAAGTAGAGACTGCAGAATGCACATGTGAATTTATATGCCTATGGCAGAAAATTCTAGTTCCTTCTATAATTCTAGTTCCTTCTACAAGAAAGAAAATTCTAGTTCCACATGTATTGAGATAGATTGTGGTACTATTAAATTAAATGTAAAAAACATGCTTATTAAATAGGGAAATACATTAACCTTATGTTTCTTATTGGCTCGATGTGATCCATTTGCTTCTTCATTAACCATAGTACTAGGTACATGGAGATTAAGAGATCTCATCCTCTTCAAATTTTCTTTTATGTTGGCAGCCCTTTGTAGTTCATATTCATTGACCTCTGTTTCTTTACCCATTCATCTTCCTCTTACAAACTTCCCTCCTGAATCAAGACATAAAGAGATTACAATCAAGATTCAAGACAAAGAGATTACAACGTAAAATGAAACATTTTTGCGTAAACAGATATAAACATATCTTACTTGATAGGTTGGTTTTCGGCAATCATTATTCCATCTATATCAGTCCTAACACAACTACCACCAATAGATACATTAACTTGTGTGTTTGCATCCAAATCTAGCAAGAAAGAACCTATTTCTGTACTATTGTCTAGCCTTTCTTCCATATCATACATGTCACGTTGTTTTGACTTTAAAACAGCAAACCAATCAGCATCAATAGGATCTTGCACATAGTAAACTTGAGTTGCCTGAGATGCAAAAATAAATGGCTCATCTAATTCCTTGTCACCGGTATTGAATAAATGCTTGAAGTTGACCATTGTCACCCCAAACTTGTCTATTTTGACCCATTTGTCTCGTACTCGGTTATCAATCCAATCACATTTGAACAATACTATTTTTCCCTGGTGATGGTAGTTCAGCTCAAGAATGTCTTTTATAACACCATAATAAGTTTTGCTCATTGATATTGGGTTATTATTGTTTGTCCCATCAAAACTTGCTGCTTGTGCAACTAGGGCTACACCACTACACTGCACTGACCTACCCACATCATAAGAATGTGTATGGAAATTTATCCCATTTATAGTATAACTGTCATAAGAATGTGCAACCATGTTAGGCTCCTTAGCTAATATTGTTATCTCCTCAGGTAATTCTTCACCCGTTGTTTCCACCTAATGATATTGAAGATTGTTATTGCACTAAAGAAATAATGTGGAACTATATTCTATATAAACATTTTCCTAGATACTTACGTGTGACTTAAACCACTCGTGAAAAGTCTCATAGTGTAAACGACTGATTGCTCTTTGATTTTGATGACCACCAGAGTAAAGGTATTCTATATGTTTACTAAACAAACATTATAATTTAGTAATCATGAAATAAAAGGATGATACTGATTATAACATATAATGGTTAACTTACTTCAAGTAAGGCTCTATATGGTCATAGTTGAACAAGACATATCTATGTGCTTGAAGCCATGTTTTGTGGTCTAATGTGACACTATGCTTACCAACCAATCCTCGACCTATGTTATGGAAGAAAGGGGTGGTATTGATTAAATCAACATCCAAGCCATCGTCATTTCTTTTTTTCCGGTTAAATCTAGGTTCACCATGTAAATAGCGAGAACAGAATGTGAGGCTCTCATCAAATAGATAACTTTCTGCAATTGACCCCTCTGGGTGACTCCTAGTGCGAACATGGCCCTTACATCTCATTAAAAACCTATAAAGGAGAAATGGCATATATGTTAAACCTTCCTTTGAGTAAAACTAAGTTTAATTTATTGCTAAATTATATTAAATTTTACCTCTCCACTGGGTACATATTACGAAATTGAACAGGGCCAGCAATTCTAACTTGAGTAGGGAGATGAACCATTAAGTGTACCATAATATCAAAAAAGGATGGCAAGAATATAGTCTCAAGAATGCTTAGAGTCTCAGCTATTTCTGACTCTAGCTTATGCATATCGCTTATACGAATAACTGGCGAATAGATTTGCTTGAAAAAATTGCTCACACGAATCAACGCAGCACTAACTATTTCTGGTAAAATCCTTCTCAGAGCAAGTGGGAGTAAATACTGTAACAGAACATGGTTATCATGGCTCTTTAGCCCAACAAGCTTCTTCTCCTTCACATCCACATTGTTTCTTATATCTGATGCATATCCATCTAGAAATTTTTACTCCTTTCAATACCTCACAAAATAATGTCTTCTCGGACGCACTCATTTTATATGATGCTGGTGGTAAATATAACTTGTCACCCACTGGAATAGGATGAAGCTCAGTTCGAATGCCTAGGGACTGAAGATCCAAACGATATTTCAAGTTGTCCTTGGACTTCCGTTGAATGCCTAGGAGGGTGTTGACAATGTTATCACACACATTCTTCTCGATATGCATGACATCTAAATTATGTCGTAACATTAAATCCTTCCAATATGGAAGCCTAAAAAAATAGACCTCCTTTCCATATGATAGTAGGCTCCCCTTCCTTCTTTTTTGCTTTCTTTTTATGTTGGCAACCTTTCCCATGCACTGTGTGCATATTCTCTGTTTGCAATAAAATTTCCTCTCCAGAAAGTGGTCTAGGCGCTGGCCTATCCTCAACTTTACCATCAAACGAATCTAGATCAAATATATATGGATGGTTTGGGCCCAAGAATCTATGGTGTCCCATATAACAATTTTTTGTACCTTGTTTCAATCGTAGAGAACATGTATATGAGTGGCATTCAATACATGCTACTTCACCTGATGTACTACATGTTGCAATGTACCCTAGGCCTGGATAATCAGATATGGTCCATATTATTGCAGCACACAATTGAAAATACTCATGCGTTGAAGAATCATAAGTTCTTACCCCCTTCAACAAACATATCTAGCAGATCATCAATTAGTGGCTGAAAATAAATATCTATATCACTACCAGGAGATCTACGGCCTGGAATCAGCAATGAGATAATGAAATTTGTTTGCTTCATACACAACCATGGTGCAAAGTTATATGGGATGAGAATAACAGGCCAAATGCTATAGCTAACATTCATGGACCTAAACGGATTAAAACCATCTGTAGCTAAAGCAAGTCTAATGTTGCGACTATCAGAAGCAAACACTGGGTGCTTTTGGTCAAAATCCTTCCAGAGAGGTGAATCTGCAGGATGCCTTAGTAATCCATCTTGTATACGCTCCTCATCATGCCACCTCATGTCACTTGCTATCTTAGATGACAGAAATAACCTCTGAAGCCTTCTTTTTATTGGAAAATAACGAAGAACTTTGCATGGAACCTTGTGTACATGTTTTCCATTTAAACTTATCCTTTTTGATTTCCAGCGTGACCTTTCACATGTGGGACATGCATCATACTTAGCATACTCCTTCCTAAACAAAATACAATCATTTTCACATGCATCAATTTTTATATACCCGAGTCCTAGACACTTAATTACTTTCTTTGCTTCATTGAAAATTTTTGGCAATGCCAAGCCATCAGGGAAAGCCTCCATTAGTAGATCTAGTAGCATATCAAAACTTTTATCTGTCCACCCTCCAAGCAATTTCAAGTGAAGAATTCTTATTAAGAAATGCATCTTGGAGAACTTCTTACACCTTGGGTATAGTTCTTGGGTATTATCTATCGCTAACTGATTGATGGCTTCTAAATCTACATCAGTTTCATCTAAACCATCAGATACTTCAAAATCCCCTTTATCATCTAGACCACCAGCTAAGTCTTGAACCAAATTGGCTATGTCATCTTCATCTGAATTGTTTACAGCCTCTGTATCAGTGTAGTCATGACTATTAATAGGCATATAGTCTATTTCTCCATGATAAGTCCACCTTTTGTATCCCTCTTGAAAGCCATCACATATCAAGTGTGCACGAACTTCATTTTCATCTTTCCATAGAGAATTAACACATTTTCTACAAGGACATAGAATTTTGTTTCCACCTATAGAATTGCTAAACGCAAACTCAATAAATCCAGCCACCGCATCTATGTAGACCTTCGTGTGCCTATGAAGATTAGGTACAAATACGATATGTTGGTACAAGGTGATTACCAAAAAATAATGGTTTATAGTGGATTGTCAGAAATATACCTAGGTTCATTCATCCACCTTTTATCCATGTTGTACCTTAATAAATAATAAGATGGATTGTACCCTTCCCAGCTTCATAATATAGGTGAAAAAATGGTGGAAAAGGGGGGATCATTACAAGTATCAAAGATAAAAACCGAATTAAGTAGATTTCCTAGTGAAGATAGTTCTAATCAATAGAATATGGAAAAGTTAAGGCTGGAGATTACCACTTACCAATGGATGTGATCCAAGAATCTGTCGCCGCCAGCTCGACACACACTCCTCGCCAGCAGCCCGCTCGCACTCGTCCTCGCGGTAGTCGCGCACACTTGCCCTCGCCGGCAGCCTGCCCACACTACTCCTCGATGGTGGCAGTCGGCCGCTTGCGACTCGCCACCGTCCCCTTCTCCTGTGATTAAAAGCATATCGATTTAATTTTGTTTTAAAAATAAAATGTATATAAAATTTTAAATAAAATAATGATAGTAAGACACAAGTGGATGGCTAAAACAATAGAACACACAATAATAATAACACTAAGGTGCGGATATCTTGGTTCAGTAGTTCTTTTTTATCTGAATTTGCTAAATCCTTCGACAGTTGCATTGTCTATGGGCAGATCGAAGGGTTTATGACCTTTGCAGCACTAATGAGAACAATTACTATATCAATTTCAAGGACTAGCTAAAGTTCAAAAAATACTGTACCCTGACCATAGTAAAATCATCACAAAATGCCATGCATTCAGAGCAAATATCAGTTTCAACTATCAAGTAACTCCATATCATTTTTGTAATCATTTCACTAGAAGAATCCATGAACACTGAAGTAACATCTTACTGAAATTCTTCGTACTTGGACATTTGTGGTTCACTGATCTTCAATATTCGATACAGTACCCTAGAAAGTTGAACTGACGGCTAAACCTACGTCCAAGCATGGAAATGGAGGCAGGGGCAAGAAGGGAAACCAACCTTGGCCGTGCTCGACGAAGGGGATCAGCAGCAGGAGGGGACGAAGTGGATTGGTCGTGCTCGACGAAGGGCGTGAGGCAGTGGTGGACTGGCGGCTGCTGATCGACGGAGGGCAACGGAGGCCGGGCGCGACCGTGCGCGGGTGAGGGAGCGCAGGCCGGACGTTGGCGGCGGCGGCGTCTAGTGTAAGGCGCGGCGGCGGCTCCTGCGAAGGCCGGACTACAGCACACGCGATGGTATTTTTTGCTTACGGGTACCCGGCCGGCTAGCGCAGGAGGATGACATATGTTGGTCTTTTTTAATTAAGTCCTAGCTGTTTGTTTCCGACAAATGTTGTGTCATGAATAATCATTTATACCGACAGATAGTCTATCACAATAGCTCGACATTTTTGCCGACAGTTTGTTTGACACCAAAATACTAAATACCGACGGATGCTGTGATGGTATTATGTTGCGACAGACTGGTTGTCGCCAAAAGCCTATTTTACCGATAAATGTTTGCCGCTAATTTTATGTCATGGTATAGTGTGGGTTGATTGAAGATTAACTTCATTATTCCCGTCATTATAAAATCATTTGCTCGTTCGACCAGCCCGTTTGACTCTGAGTGCCTGACTGATGCAAAATGAATCTTCGTGCCAATCTGGTTGCATAAATCTTTGAAAGCTTCGGCATCAAACTGTGTTCCATTATCCACAGTTATAGCCTTCGACACGCCGAAGCGACAAACGATATTTTGCCAGAATAATTTCTGAACTATAACTGAAGTTATTGTGGCCAAGGGCTTTGCTTCAATCCACTTAGAAAAATATTCTACAGCCACCACGACATATTTCAAATTACCTTGTGCTGGTGGAAGTGGGCCTAACAAGTGCAGGCCCCATCTTTGCAATGGCCAGGTTGGTTGTATTAACTGAGTTAATGACGAAGGTTGTTTTTGTCTCTTGCACATTTTTGACAATTTTCGCACTTTTGGACCAGATCTGCCGCATCCGAAGCTGCCTTCGGCCAATAGAATCCTTGTCTAAAAACCTTTCCCACCAAAGGCCTAGACCCAATATGAGATCCACACAATCCTGCATGTATCTCCTTCATTAGTTCTATACCTTCGGTTCTGGATAAACACTTGAGAAGGGGGGAGCAAACTCCGTGTTTGTATAATTCCCCTTCTATTATGATATATGGTCTTGTTCTTGCTTCCATTCTTTTATTATAAACTTCGTCGTCCGAGAGGCAGTTACCCTGGAGGAAAGATATGATTTCATTCCTCCAATCTTCACTATGTACTGGAGAAATGGCGAGCATTGCTCTCTCCATGAGTTCAACCGAAGGTGCCTTTATCGTTTCAAAAAATACTTCCGAAGGTACAGGGAGCCCCTGTGCCGCTGATTTGGCTAACTGATCTGCATGCTCATTTTCACCTCTTGGAATGTTCTTGACAGAGAAACCCTCGAAAGAAGTTTCCAACCTTCGGACTGTATCCAGATATTTTTCAAGTTTCGGATATCTTGCCTTGCTACTTTTATCTACATGGCCAGAAATGACTTGAGAATCAGTTTTCAGAATAGCCCTTCTTATTCTCATTGCCCTTAACTTCCGAAGCCCCAACAGGAGTGCTTCGTATTCGGCAATATTATTTGTACAACTAAAATCTAGCTTGGCTGCATAACATATTCTGACTTTCGAAGGTGCTACTAGAACAGCAGCTGCTCCTGCGCCGAAGGCTCCCCAAGAACCATCGCAGGACACTGTCCAAGCTTCAGCATCTTTATTTATCTCTTCTTCTTGAGCTCCTGGCGTCCAGTCAGCGATGAAGTCTGCTAACAACTGGGACTGAATTGACGATCTATGCACATAATCAATGGTGAATTCATTAAGCTCTGCAGCCCATTTTCCAATCCTTCCAGTAGCCTCTCTGTTCCTCATGATGTCCCTTAGAGGTTGTGACGAAGGAACAATTATGTGGTATGCTTGAAAATAATGCCGAAGCTTTCTAGAGGCCATTAACACAACATATAATACCTTCTCCAATTCTGTGTAATTTTTCTTTGATGGACTTAAAACTTCAGAGATGAAGTATACTGGAGCTTGCTTTTTAGCCTGACCATCTAGCTTCTCCTGTACTAGTGCCGCACTCACTGCAGAATGCGAAGCTGCCACATATAAGAGCAATGGAGCCCCTAGCACTGGTGGAGTTAAGGTTGTTAAATCAATCAAATACTGTTTCAACTCTTGAAAAGCTTTTTGTTGTGCCGGGCCCCATTGAAAGACTTCGGCTGACTTTAGTATTTCAAAAAATGGCAGATTTCTTTCTGCTAATCTGGATATGAATCTATTTAATGATGCTAATCTTCCTACCAGCCGTTGAGCCCCTTTCTTCGTGCTTGGTGGCTCCATCCGAAGGATAGCTTCGATCGTGCTTGGGTTAGCTTCAATTCCTTTCGTTGACACCAGATAACCAAGGAACTTGCCTTTCTTCACTCCAAAAACACATTTTTCTGGGTTTAATTTCAGGCCAGCTTACCTAAAATTGGCAAATGTTTCTTGCAAATCAGCAATGTGATTTTCTTGCTTCGTGCTTTTCACTATGATATCATCAACATAGGTCAGCACATTTCTGCCTATCTGGGAATGAAGGACCTTGGCTGTCATTCTGCTGAAGCTACCTCCAGCATTCTTGAGCCCCTTTGGCATCCAAAGATAGCAATTGGTGCCATTGGGAGTTATGAAGCTAGCCTTCGGCTCATCTTCCTTCTTCATCCAGATTTGATGATAGCCTGAATAACAATCCAATAGACTCATGATCTGAAGAAGCTGCTGCATCTACAAGAGAGTCTATTCTTGGTAGCGGGAATTCGTCTTTTGGGCATGCCTTGTTAAGATCTGTGAAGTCAATGCACATTCTCCATTTGCCATTAGCCTTCTTCACCATGACAGTATTGGCTAACCACTCTGGGTATTTTACCTCTATGATGACACCAGCACTGAGAAGCCTTTTCACTTCATTCCGAGCACCTTCGGCTTTATCATCAGACATTTTCCGAAGCCTTTGCTTTCTTGGCCTGAAGGATGGGTCCACATTGAGTGAATGTTCAATGACATCTCTGTTGACACCGCAAGGGTCATTGGCTGACCAAGCAAAGACATCTTTGTTGTTAAATAAAAATCTTATCAAAGTTTTCTCTTGCTCTTCAGATAGCTGAGACCCCAGCAGTACTTTTTGCTCCACTATGTCTTCACATAGAAGCATAGGCTTCGGCTGATCCACCGAAGCAGCCTTCTCTCTTTTGTATTTGTACTGTTCACAGAATTCGGCTCCATCTATATTGTGAATTGCTTTTGAGTCTATCCAATTTCCTTCAGCTTTTCTAGCAGCTTCTTGACTCCCATGAACAACAATGGGCCCTTGTTCCGAAGGTATCTTCATACATAGATATGCTGGATGAAGTATTGCTTCAAAGGCATTCAGTGTTCCACGACCAATGATTGCATTGTAAGGATATTCCATGTCAACAATGTCAAAGACGACCTGTTCGGTTCTTGTGTTATGAACGGAGCCGAAGGTAACTGGCATTATGATTTTGCCGAGTGCTGTAATCTGTCTTCCTCCGAAGCCACATAGAGGATGTGTAGCATCATGAATCTTGTCTTCTGGCTCTTGCATTTGTCTGAAGGCCTTAGCAAATATGATATCCACTGCGCTGCCTGTATCAACTAGAACATTATGGACCAGAAAACCCTTGATGACACAAGATATGACCATAGCATCATTGTGAGGATAATCTTTGAGCTGAAGGTCCTCATGGGAGAAGGTGATTGGGATGTGGGACCATTTTGATTTGCTGAAGGGTCCCTGCACCCCAACATGTTGTACCCTTCTTTGTGCTTCCTTCTTCTGCTTCTTGTTAGCTGGATCTGAACTTGAACCGCCTGTTATCAGAAGCACCAGCAGCTTCGTAGCCGAAGATACTTCAGCTTGGTTGTTGAACGAAGCCATCAGCTCAAACAGTGGAAGTGAGTCCACCGGAGGTGGGCGCCAACGTTGGGGTCTTGTTCTCAAATGCTATGAGATAAGAACAAGGCAATACAAAGAATTAATTGTTAAAGACCTTCGTCCTTCAAAGCATTATCTCCCTTAGGATATAATGATCTTCAGACGAAGGTTATGAAGGATGTACCTTCATCATCTCAGTATTATAATAATGGAAGTAGAAGCATATGAAACATGGAAAATAACATGGATAATCATATGACATCATTAGGATATTTCTATTATATTATCATGAACAAACATGAACAATATCGAATTACATTTGTACCTTCGACTTGACAGAACGTGAAAATCCAGGTGACGTGCGAGTGAATACAAGTCAGCGTGAACAGTACGGGGGTACTGTTCATCTATTTATAGGCACAGGGCGCAGCCTGTGTGGATTTACATTTGTGTCCTTTACAACCGGTTACAATCATAACACAAATTATCATGGGCCAATTGGTCTTTTTATCTTTAAGTCGGTGCATCTGGAGGTGCGCTACGAAGCTCCCTGATTGGTAGCTTCGACACCGCTTCTGTTTTGATCTTCCGAAGGTGTTTCTTCTCATAGGACCTTCGGCGACGAAGCAGACCCCCAACATGGTGAAACATTTTAATAAAGAGTCATAATTTAAACTTGGGACCTCAAAGTATAAATGAAAATAAAATAGAAAATAAGAAACGAGATTTAATTCAAATTCAATTATAGGATTTGGAATGAAAACCAAATTGAAATTTAGGAAAATTTGCAAAATAGAAAAGAAAAGGAAAGAGAGAAATATCATACAATATAATATAAATTTATAAATGAATAACTTCATCACATTTTGGGTATGATCCAATAAAACATTTAGTCTAAGTACAAATGTGCCACAAAGTTTGAACTTTAAAATAAAGTTTGAAATTGGAAAGAAAAGAAAATAGGAGATAAAAAGAAAAGGGGAAATGGGAATGCCTCACTTGGGCTGATTTGGCCTAGCCGGCCCATCTGGCCATCCCTCCCGCGCGACCCATCTCTTCTTTCCTTCTCTCCACTATGGCCCACTCCATAGCTCGCTGACACCGCCACGAGGGCCCCACCGGTCGGCCCTGGGCTCGGCTCCACGTGCGCTCGCACCCATCGCAGCTGGTCTCACCGCCATGTGGGTCCGGTGGGTCGGGGTCTTCTTCTCCCCCGCGCGACTAGCTCACGCGCACACCGGCCTCTGGGATTTCTGGGAGGTGGGCGCCGATTTTCCCTCGCTACGGGCGCTGTCTTAGGAGCATATATCTCCTATTCCCCCTGCCGTTCGCGAGTCGAAGTCCCCAGGCCAAAGCAGAGAGGTTGTGGAGGGCAAAGATTGAGGGAGGTTAGGTAGGAGTCCGCCGAAGCTGTTGCGGATCCTCATCGCCAAGAAGAGCTCGGTGAAGGCCTTGGAGTCAACATTGTGTGGTTTGGCGAGTGGTGCACGGGCTCCGCAGTCGGATTACTGGCCTGGGCTAGTGGAATCTTTCGACGGAGTAGGGCGGGTCCGGCCATCTCGCGCCGCGCTGTGGACGAACGTCTCCAGGACTCCAGTGCTGGTATGGATCCCTGTTCCACTTGTCTTGTCCCCTCCATTGCGGTTACCGTGTCAGGCCGTAGTTCGGGGTCATAGGGTGCCCGGAATTTTCGGTCGGCGTGTGCCTCCGTTGTGAATCCGTGTGCTGCCGTGGTCGTGCCTGGTCCACCTGTGGTACACTAAATTGACGCTACCACAGAGTTCGCCATAGTCTCCTCTTTATGTAGTATCGCGCTTGGCTCATGGTGCGCTTTTGCGCGTGGATTGGCTTGTCACCGGTGTGGGCATCGCCGGATTTCTTCACCCCGTCGCGGCGGCAGTACGATAGGTTGAAGAGGGGTGGTAAACCGTTGATCTAAAGATTCACGGCTGTGATTAGAAGAGTGTACCCCTTCATGCATGGCATATTAGTTTACACATACATGAAACCTAAACTGTAGATCTATTCATTAGCGGATAGGATGGAGTCTGGGGTATTTAAATCTGGGTCGCTGCTGGTCAATCCAACGGTCGAGAATGCTTAACGGTTTGCTGAGGGCAGGGATTTAATTTGGGCTGTCCGATCAAGATCCATCGGTCCAGGGGAACCCTAGCGCTCTGGTCGTGTGTAATTTGCTTAAGGGCCCCTCCATTTAGTCGAATTAGAACCCACCGTCCATGTTAGGGAAATTCTGAGTCATAGATTTGCGCCAGAGACCCTGCGCTTTTCAGTTTTTGATGCCCAGTCCAGAGAATTATAAAACCAGAGAAAACTTATTAGAAAAGGATTTTTAATGTAATAATAAACCCTAGAACTTGTATAATTCATAGAAAATTCATATGAACTCCAAATTGATCCATTCCAGTTTCTAAAATTTTGTAATATTGTTGGTTATCACCTAGAGTCTCTATTTTGTCATGAAAACAGTAATAAAACTGATTTCTCAATTAATCATATATCAAGCACATAAAAACTTTGGAAATTCATATCTTAAAATCTATAACTCCAAAATTAATGATTCTTGTTCCTAGGATCTTATTTTAATGTGTAGATTTTTATTATATATTTTGTTTACATGTTTGGTGTGATGTTAATTTCACCTTTATACTATGTTTGTTTGTATTGCTACGACTAGTAGTGAGGTCACGAAGATCTGAAGAATCACCCTGGTACCTGGAATCTCAAGTGCCAGGCAAGTTGTGCCCTTGATCACTTTCTTTTTACCCAGTCATGTTCTTATTAATCATAATGATATGCATAGGTTAATTTGATGGGATCCAATAGGTTACCCTAGATTTGGCTATCTTTATACCTTGTTTTACCACTAAATTTTTGGGTAGTATATGCTATTGCTTTATGTGGTTTTGGGTATAGAGATATACATTACTCATGTTCACACTTTTGTTATCAGTTTATTATTTACTGTTCATGATAAGATCATTATGTTAATGGGAACATGGAGAACCACACGGGAAAACAGTGCCACCACAAGGGTGGTATGGGACGCCCTTGGCTGACTAATTAGGAAAGCTAGTGGAAGACTACCTTACCCGAAAGGGGCAAGGGCAGTAGGGGAGTTGCATGCAGGGAGGTTCTCGGGTTGATTTTGCTGTGATGGCGGTCAGACCAGGGATTCTTGCAAGTGCTCTTCCCATAAACTGAAGCGGCTTTTCGGAAGCTAGTGGAACTTTGTAAAGGCCTTGTAGTGGATCCCTAGCCATTCACCTAGGTAGTGTCTAAGGGCCTTGCAAACCCTGGCAACATGGGATACATGACTTGTGGGTACATGGTACAACTTCTGCAGAGTGTAAAACTGGTATACTAGCCGTGCTCACGGTCATGAGCGGCTCGGACACTCACATGATTAATTCATGCAACTTAAATTCAATTTGTCATTTGCATTGCGTGGGATTATTTATTAATTTTGTTCTATTATTCTTATTATGGTTTGGTATTCACTTACATTTAGTAACTGCTAATAAAATTTGACCAACTTATTAAAAGCAATGCTCAGCTTTAAACCCCTATTGCTGATCAGCTTTACACATCACATTAACTCCCACCTTTGGTGAGTTCATGCCACATTATTCCCCACAACTTGTTGAGCGATGAACATGTGTGAGCTCACCCTTGCTGTCTCACCCCCCCACAGGAGAAGTACAGGTGGTTCAAGAGGAGCCACACAACGAGGAGTTCGATTCGATCTAGGTGGCGTCTCCAAGTTGACTTTCTCGCGCCAAGGATGGATTTTAGATCCTTTTATATTTATCGTTTATTTTGTAAGACTTCCGCTATGTAATAAGTACTCTGATGTTACTGTGACATATTTCTCTATACACTCTGTTATTATATATGTTGTCTTCTTTGGCGCATGTATGAGCTGCACCCGGCTTTGTCTCTTAAATTCGGGTGTGACAGAAGTGGTATCAGAGGAATGTTGACTATAGGACGAAACCTAGATAGAACTGGACAACCCATATCTACTTACCTTTGTTACTCCGATTCTTTTCTAAACTTATCTTAATCTTTTCTCATCTATTTCCACTTTGCTCTCATTATTCGCACCTTTTCCTTTCTAAAGACAAATGTGGATTTCACACTTTGAAATCCTCTGCCTAAAGTGACCTTTACGAATAGGAGACCTACTCTTAGGAACAAAAACAAAACTATTTTTATAGGTATCTATACGCTTGAGTGTTTGTTCTTATGATACTTGTCTGATTTGGAACTTTGATTGAGTGTTATGGGTTGTGGAGTAATGTCCACAATTACATCTGCATATACATATAGGCATAAAAGATAATATTTATAAAATAACTAGACAATCTAGAATATCCCCATTAAAATGTATCTAGTATTTCGTATCCATCTCATCTTAAAATATTCTATCCTACACTCATAGATCCATCTCATCTCAAAAGATCCTAACTAATCCTAATTAAAATATATCTCATCTGAATAGATCCATCTTATCTTAAAAGATACTCTCTTATCTTAAAAGATACTCTATTATCTTAATAGATTCATCTTATCCTGAAAGATTCGTCTTATCCCAACCACTTTGCTTAACTCATAATAGTGTAACAAACATGGTCTACTCCAAAATAAATTTAGTAGATCTTAACTAGCCTAATCTAGTTATATTCAGTCTAATCTAGACCCTACCTACTCTAATATGATCTAATCTAAAGGAAGTTACTTAAACAAGTTATTTAATTATAGTAACATAGATTAGACCATATTCCCATAAATGGGTTTTAAATCTAAATTGGTGTCTTAGATCAACTCGTCCATGAAATCACGACCTAGTCTATGTTATAAGTTTCCCAACCCATTTATCTCAAAAAGCAAAGTAAGACTTTGTTTGAATCTACCTACCCTGTGTACCCGCAATTGTTATCTCAACTTGGATAAGGGCATCTAACACCACGACCGATGATCCCTAATTCAGACCCCCAAAGGAAGCTCGATTATGCCATAGTACATTCATTCTATGTCCACACTCACCAAATAGCTAAAACATGATGTACCCTTGTTTCTATACCACACCTGCTAATGGCATAAAAAGAATTTCAGGTGTATAAAAATATACAAGAATTTCATAAAGATAAAGTCAGCTTGTTATGCTTAACTAATTGATATTCTAATGTGATCTAATCTAATGTGGTATACTCAAACAGATTAGTGGTACTTGGACCCTTCTAGCCAGGTGTTAACTTAACTTAGCGCATTAGATCAACTCAACCATGAGCTAACCCAACCCATAGAGTCATGATGAATGGTATAATCTATCTATCCCACCTAACATCAAACAAACTTTTAACCTACATCATGCAGACTATCTCATCTTGACAAAATTCTATCCTACCTTTGGATATTCACCTTATACGACTAGTTACCCCAATCTGGACATAAAACTGATTAAGCCCTGCTAAAGAATTTTCAGATCATAACCGGTTACTAGCCTATTCATTTTGCTTACCAAATACTTTTCATTGCAAAACTATCCTACCATATGCTTCTAACTCTCATGGTCAATACCAGGAAGGGAAGATTATCAGGCAACAGCAAACAGAAATGAATCCTCCAGATCCTCCATCAGTTGGAATCGATCAAGTGGTTGCTGCCCAAATGACGGTAATACAACAAATAGCAAACATGGTTACCGAAATGCAAAATCAGATTGCAAGAACGACAGGAAATACGTCAGGACCGGCTAGAGATACGTCAAGAAATAAGGCAAGGACGGTTGGAAAGACAACAACAACAACGCCCACTACCTCCACCACCACCACTAGCTCCACCAAGCTACATAAACATATACATACATATATATATATATATATATATATATATATATATATATTACTACTATTTGTAAGATCTAAGTGTTACTTTAGTTAGTAGTTGGTATGATACTATTTTAGGAGGAATAATAATGTCTAATTGACCCCATGTGTTGCTAATGAGTCATGCATCAAGCTAAGATTTTGTTTGTGCATATGTTCTGAGACAATATGGTTACATCCTTTTCTTACAAATCTCGAGGACGAGATTTCTGTTAAGGGAGGTAGGATTTGTAAAGCCCAAAATTTGTATAAAGGGAAAAAATAAAATAAATAAATAAAGAGATAAAATAGTAAAGTGAAAAATCTCAAATTATACTTGAGCTTTGAATTTTGAGGACCGAATCTCGAAACCAAGAATTAATTTAGAAAATAAATAATAGAATAATAGAAAGATTTTCTATTCAACTAAATGACTATTCATTTCATTAAATGATGCACTATAGGCATTATATACTTGGTAATATGTGGTGAACGATTTTAATAAAGAGTCATAATTTAAACTTGGGACCTCAAAGTATAAATGAAAAAAATAGAAAATAAGAAAGGGGATTTAATTCAAATTCAATTATAGGATTTGGAATGAAACCCAAATTGAAATTTAGGAAAATTTGGAAAATAGAAAAGAAAAGGAAAGAGAGAAATATCATACAATATAAAACAAATTTATAAATGAATAACTTCATCACATTTTGGGTATGATCAAATAAAACATTTAGTCTAAGTACAAATGTGCCACAAAGTTTGAATTTAAAATAAAGTTTGAAATAGGAAAGAAAAGAAAATAGGAGATAAAAAGAAAAGGGGAAACGGGAATTCCTCACTTGGGCCGATTTGGCCTAGCCGGCCCATCTGACCATCCCTCCCGTGCGGCCCATCTCCTCTTTCCTTCTCTCTACTATGGCCCACTCCATAGCTCGCTAACACCGCCACGCGGGCCCCATCGGTCGGCCTTGGGCTTGGCTCCGCATGCGCTCGCACCCGTCGCAAGTGGTCTCACCGCCATGTGGGTCCGGTGGGTCGGGGTCTTCTTCTCCCCCCGCGCGACTCGCTCGCGCGCACACCACCCACCAGGATTTTCGGGAGGTGGGCACCGATTTTCCCTCGCCAAGGGCGCTGTTCTAGGCGCATATATCTCCTATTCCCCCTGTCGTTCACTAGTCGAAGTCCCCAGGCCAAAGCAGAGAGGTTGTGGAGAGCGGAGATTGAGGGAGGTCGGGTAGGAGTCCGCTATGGCCGAAGGGAACAAAGGCAAGAAAGGGCGCCGCCCAGCCGATGGGAAGCGCAAGCACCCCACAAGGCCTCCCTTAGAGGACTTTGGAGACTTTGAGTACTCGAAGGAAGTCTCCTTCAAGTATGATCGTTCCCCCGCTCCGGTGTCCCCCGTTGTGGCAGAACCACCCGAATTATTCCGGCTTAAGTGCCTAAGTCACGCCCCAGGGGCCGTAACACACTTAAATCGGAATAACCCGTCAGTCCCTCAGATCTAGTCTGATAGAGCCACTTAACCAGGATCAAATTCCACAATCTCACTCGAAGGTGAGTCACAGAAGAAATACAATAAAACAGGAAATCTCAAATTAGGTACTGAGTTATTACATAAATCGGAGTTTTTGAGTAGCAAAAAAAGTTCACAAAATAAAGTGCTGCGGATAATCGATGTCGTCGGTAATGAGGAAATGGGCAAGGCCTAGCCCCCTATTCCTCATGCTCCTCTCCTGCCGGAGCAACATCCCACTCGACCGTCCAACCCGGTGGCAGGGTGGTAGGCCAAGTCACACCATCAACCATTTCCTGAATGGTACCTGCAAAAATGGTGCCACAAGCAAGGCTGAGCATACTAATACTCAGCTAGACTTAACCGGTGTGAGGAGTCTACTCCTCTACCTCTAGACTATGCAGCTGTTTGGCTGAGGGGTTTGGTTTGCCAAAAGCACTAGCTGTTTCTAAAATCAATTTTTAGCTTTTCAAATTCTACCATCATTAACTTAGCTAGATTTGCTCCTTCTAAGCATTCATGGTAACAATCAATTAGTTCAATCAACAAGTTATCTCATATAACCACATTTCACTTCTTACTCGATGCAGTACAAGGAATCAAGCAGTCTCATTAGCTGCGAGAAGCAGACGATTCGAATCGGGTTTTAACCTTGCAAGGTAAACCTAAACACACGGCATGTCAGGGTACTCCGACCCTGCACATGACAACCGTCCCCATCGATTCCCCGTTCGCGTCCAGGCCTCACCGCCTTGGCATACAATGCTCCACTGACCCCGGCTGCCGCCGTGCAGTGACCGCACTTGTACCCACCATAGCTAGCATGGGAGACCCAGTCTTAGGTCGCATGAGGGATAAAGTCCGCGCCCGGCTTCACTCAGGTACTAGGTTTACCGGTTACCATTTTTCCCGGCATGTGCTTAGTACGTTCAAAAGCTTGACTCAGGTATCCACACATTAATCCTTAATTCATTTTCCCATCTCATGGACATGGCATCCTCCCTGGATCCAAATCCATAGACCAACATAAATCCCGTTATCAAGATGAATACAATCAATTCCTGACCTCGCGCGAGTGTTAGAAAAATCACTCGACTTCTACCGAGATCCTGATTAGCAAGCAGCTACTCGACCTAGCATACTAGTATTCATCTCAAAAAGGAATCCTAAGTTCATGCAACTAGAGGTTTCAAGCAACTCCTACACTTAAGTGCACATTGCAATCCTACAAGCATTAAGTGTAGTAAAATAGCATAATTAACAGGTTATGCATAAAACCGGGGCTTGCCTTCAATTGCTGGGGCTGCGGGGAGATCCTCAATAGCAGCCACTGAAGCCTGCTCCTGGTCCTCCTCTTGGACAGGTCCTTGCTCGGGGATGATCACGTACTCTCCGTCGGCAAGATTACAATCTAATGAATGCAATGTGTAAGATATATGCATGATATGATATGTGCTTTTAGAAATTACAACTTTTTAAAGGTGTATGATCTTTTGAGTTTACACAAGTTAACTTTACTTATGTAAGACCCTTAGTGGTATACTTGGTAAATTGGGTTAGACTTAGCTAAGGTAAGTAGATTAAATTTTTGGGGTTCCACTGAATTCTTTTAAGTCTTGGTGAGAGTTGATTAAGTTCTCAAGTTAGACTTATTGGGGTGAGGTTTATTTCTTCTTCTCTTTTCTTTTATTCTCTTAAGGTTTGGAGTAGGTTTGAACTACAAGTTGCCTTTATAAAATTCCAAAAATTCTGGAACAATTACAGTGGCTGGTTACTGGTGTGTGTTTCTCTGTCTCAAAATTTGGGGATCAGAGAGTGAATAGTTTTCTCTGGATAAAATTATTAAATTTTAGGGCAGAAGGGGTGCTTTGAACTACAACTATTATTTATCAGTGGGTAATTCTCTAAAACTCATTTTTGCTGGCTTTTAGGTGTTATAACATGACTTGATACAAATTTCTAGTCATTAATACCTTTTAATTCTTTTCCTATGGTTTTCTCAAGTTTCTAGCCAAATGGGTGCTTTCTACTACCACTATATTTGAAAAACATCAAATAACAGAGTTCTTATTTTTCTTGGTTATTATTTTGTGCAAGAGCAATCATTCTGAAGTTTGGCCTCTATTTGCTTAAGGGAAGGGGTGGTATGCACTATATGAATCAACTAGCCTTTCTTTTAAATTATTAGCAATAGGTGTGAGTTTGCTTCTTTTTCATGGGTTTGTATTTTTCTCTGGTAGTTTATCTCATCATGGACTTAGCAAATTTTTGGTTGCCCATTATCACATTATTTGGGGTTGTTCATGATTTAGTTGGGAAATGCCTTATTATCACTTTGTATTTATTTTCCTTACTTAAAAAGTTGGGCTGAGGTGCTCTGTATTTTTGTAGTGGGGTTCTGGTGGTTGTAAGTCCACTGGATTTTTATTAATCATTTTGGTTATAGTTTTGCTACTCTAATAATTGATTTTCAGTCTATATAAGGCTAAATAAAACATTTTAATTTAAAACTGGTCCAAATTAATAGGCTCTGTATTTTTCCTAGGTTCTCTGTTACATAAGTAAATTAGGAAAAATAATCTTAATCATTGTTCATTAATTTCTAATGTCTTTCTGATTTTCTCTAAGTTTTGGACAAAACAGCTTTAAATGAGAAACTATATCATATTTTCTAATGCTGGGGTTCCTACTATTTTTAAACAGTGTCTAAATGAGGTTTGAACATCTACAAATTTTCTTAAGTTCAGCACAGAAGAAAAACTAATTTTCCTTAATTAAACAAGGTTTAGTGGGTTTCTGTTTTTAATTTTAAACTCTAAAATTTTGAACAGAAAGTATAGGGTCTATTATTTTTAAATGATAGATTATAATATACAGGAGCTAGCAAAATTGGTTTGACAACTTTTTATTAAGATTTCATCAAGTTATGGATTTTCTAAGTTCTCTGGTCATTTTAAAAGAATAACAGAATTGGTTTAAATGGAAATCCACTTTGCACTGGGGTCCCTGGCGGGTTTTCTAAGTTTTCTTCGCGAATCAGTCCTTAAGCTACTATTCACATGAGTCACTAACGTTACAGAAAACCCCTCGGGTTCTACAAATCCTAACCCGAGGTCCTTCTTCTACCTCAAACAGTAACCGCAGCGGAAGAAAGGGCGGAGGGGCTTACCGGCGGCGAGATTGCTCCGGTGAAGTGGTCGAGGATGAAGGGGAGGTCTCGGGGATCACAACGGTGTGCGGAACGCCGTCGGAGATGCCCGGAGTCGGTCGGTCCACGCGCGCAGGCGGGGATGCTCGTCGGCGGCGAGGAGACCGGCCTGGTCACGGCGAGATAGTTCAATCAAATAGGTCAGGGAGGTCCACGGGATGCCTGAGAAGACATGAGCGCAAGGAATTGGGCGGGGACTCACTGGATAGCTCGGTCCACGCGCGGCGGCGGAAGACCGAAGTCCGGTGAGGTCGATCTCGGGCCTCCGGTGAAGTTCGGCCGGGTCCGAGGGCTTGGCAAGCTTCACGGGCTATTGGCGGGGCTAGCCGAAGCACTGGCTCGACTTGAGGGTGGCTGGAGTGGGCTGGCCACGGTGGCCGAAGCTCTAGCGGCAATGGCGGGCGGAATTGAGCTAGCCGGAGCTAAGGAAAGGTGGCTGGCCGGCGAGGGTGAGTGCGGGGCGAAGTGAGGTGCGCCCGGGGAGGCTTTATAGGCGCGGGCGGGCACGACCGAGGGCGGGGGCGCGCGGCGGACTTGACCGGACGCCGGGGCGAGCGCGCGTGCGGGTTGGGCGAGCTCTGGCGTGCCGACCAGGGTCGAACACGTGTGCCCGTGCGTTCTGCCCAAGTTCTGGCGTGTGTGGTCGCTCATCCGAGCCTGCTCTCGCCTTGGTCAGTGCACAAAACCTCTTCTCCTCCCTACAAGCTACCATTCTTGTGTGGAGGTAATAGGATTTTGCCTACTGGTTGCAGAGATATGGAGCCAGGAAATCTGGTCTGTCTCCCTGCCCAAACCCGAGGCAAATCCAAGGTTTTGTCGTGTCTAGGGCTCGCGTCCCAATGCCATCTTCTGGCACACGACAGAGGGGTTAGTTAGACACAATTTTGTCAATGGGGCCATTAGGATTCGAGTTAGGGATCAAGGTGAACATCCCTGATCTTTGGCTCATGGTCTGAATTTCATAATTCTGAAATTCAGAAATCCCATTAAGTCCCCACATGAGAAGCTTGATTTGGGATTTTATTTGAGTTATTTTGGCTAAGTTTTCTCAACATTTCTTGTTGCCCATTAATTATACTTCAATTTTTATAATTGGCTCAAGTCATAATTTTAAACTTTTCATACCCTTGCTCTTATTTTCTTGAATTTTGCTCATAGGGCTCACTTAGGGTTTTTAATTAGGGTTGCACATTCTTATCTTTTAAAAGTCTCAATTGTTTGATCATGATACTTTTTAAGCATGTACTTGGTGAATTCTTTATTACTTAAGTTATTTTGATGCTCATGCTTACTTAGGCTCACATAAAATAATGATTCTTGGTTTGGCATTTGAGAGAAACCCTAGGTGACACTGGGGTGTCACAGCCTTCCCCCCTTAAAGGAATCTCGTCCCGAGATTCGGGCCAGAGTCCTCCCAGGGTGAAGCGAAGGGTGAGACTGATAGGAAAAGGGTGATTATTGTTATTATTAGGGTAAAACTGCTCTTCGAATGTCATTCTCTTTGCAACTTCGGAAGGAAGTCCTTTTAAGTTTTACTTCATAGTTACTTCATTCTGAATTAAGATCATATTTTTGAAAATTAGATTCGAAGGGCAGGAGGAGGGGTTGGGGGTGATTACGTACCAGCTTCCTTAGGTAGGCAATCGGGGAAGTTGGATCTTAGGAATTCCTCGGTTTCCCAAGTAGCTTCCTCCTCTGAGTGATTACTCCACTGGACCTTGAACATCTTGATCGATTTAGCCCGAGTTGATCTTTCTTTGAAATCCAGAATCTTGGAGGGGTACTCTTGGTATGATAGATCTGGCTCTATCTCCAATTTTGGCTCTGCTATGATCTCAGTCGGCAATCGAACACACTTCTTCAGCTGAGATACATGGAAAACACTGTGAATGGCAGACATCCTTGAAGGTAACTTCAGCTTGTATGCCACGGGTCCACATGCTTCTATGATCTCATAAGGTCCAATGTAACGAGGGGCTAGCTTGCCTTTGATCCCAAACCTCTGCACTCCCTTGGTGGGTGATACCTTGAGGTATACAAAACTTCCCACCTCGAGCTGGAGAGGTTTCCTTCTTTTATCATGATAGCTCTTCTGCCTGGCTTGAGCAGCTTCTAGATTCTTCCTGATTAGCTTGACCTTCCTTTCGGCTTCAGTCACTAAATCAGGTCCAAAAACTTCTCTTTCACCAGGTTGAGACCAATTGAGTGGTGTCCTGCACCTTCTTCCATAGAGAGCTTCAAAGGGTGCCATCTTTAGGCTGGATTGATAACTATTATTATAAGCAAACTCTGCCAAGGAGAGGTGCTTATCCCAGTTCTTGCCACAATCGATCGCACAAGCTCTCAGCATATCCTCCAGGATTTGGTTTACCCTTTCCGTCTGACCATCAGTCTGTGGGTGGTAAGCTGAACTCCGGATTAGCTTGGTTCCCAAGGACTCCTGCAATTGTTCCCAAAATCTGGCAACAAATTGGGCTCCTCGGTCAGAAACAATGGTCCGAGGTAATCCGTGCAAACACACGATCCGGTCAATATAAAATTCTGCATATTTCTGAGCCTTATCAGTGGTTTGCACAGGAAGAAAATGTGCCACTTTCGTCAATCGGTCCACAATAACCCAAATCGAATCATGATGACGAGAGGTGTTGGGCAGACCCACAATGAAATCCATGCTGATGTCATCCCACTTCCACGAAGGTACGGACAGTGGTTGCAAAGCTCCAGCTGACTTCAAGTGGCTTGCCTTTATCCTCTGACAGGTGTCACACTCAGATACATACTGGGCTATCTCCCTCTTCATTCTGGTCCACCAGTACAAAAGCTTCAAATCATGGTACATCTTGGTGCTTCCCGGATGCATATAGAATTTGGAGAGATGAGCCTCATCCAAATTTTCCTCTTGAGCTCCTGGTCTTTAGGGATCACCAATCTGTTTTTGAACCATAACACACCTTTCTCATCCTGGCGGAAACAATTATACTTCTCGGCCTTCTGATGGAGATTCTTTTTGATAATCTGCACTCCCTTGTCACTGAGCTAGGCCATGATAATCTGGTCTTGCAAAGCTGGCTCAACAGAAATGTGAGACAAAGAATCAGAAGGAATCACTTCAATTTGCATCTTGCTCAACTCATCACACAAGGTGTTAATGCGAGAATCCATCAGAACACAATTGCACTGCAACTTCCGACTCATGGCATCTACTACCACATTAGCTTTTCCTGGGTGATAATGTACCTCCAGGTCATAATCCTTGATCATCTCTAGCCATCTTCTCTGCCTCATGTTAAGATCAGCCTGAGTAAAAATGTACTTAAGGCTCTTATGATCAGTGAAGATGTTGCAGTGGGTTCCCATTAGATAGTGCCTCCACATCTTCAATGCATGAACCACTGCTGCCAACTCGAGGTCATGAGTGGGATAATTTTGCTCATGAGGCCTGAGTGCTCTTGAGGCATAAGCAATGACTCGGTTGTCTTGCATCAAGACACAACCTAGCCCGGTGCCCGAGGTATCACAATATACATCAAAAGGCTTGCTGCTGTCGAGTTGCGCCAATACTGGTGCTGTGGTCAGATGCTGCCTTAATGCATGGAAGGCATCTTCGCACTTCTGACTCCACACAAACTTGACTTCTTTCTTCAGCAACTCAGTGATAGGCTTCGCAATTCGAGAGAAGTCCGGAATAAATTTTCGGTAATAACCAGCTAATCCCAGAAAACTCCGAATCTGGCGAACAGTTGTTGGTGGCCTCCAGTTCATCACCTCTTGCACTTTATCAAGATCAACAGCTATTCCAGCCTGAGAGATAGTGTGACCCAAGAATTTGATTTCCTTTAGCCAAAAATCACACTTGGATAACTTGGCATAAAGGTGGTGCTCTCGCAGACGTTGAAGCACTACATGCAAATGCCCGACATGTTCTTCTTCGTTCTTTGAGTACACCAAAATGTCATCGATGAAAACCACCACGAACTTGTCCAATTCCGGCATGAAAACATAATTCATCAGATACATGAAATATGCTGGTGCATTTGTCAGCCCGAATGACATCACCAAGAATTCATATAGCCCATATCTGGTTGAGAATGCCGTCTTCGGAATATCACTTGCTCGTATTTTGATCTGATGGTAGCCAGAGCGAAGGTCTATCTTGGAAAACACCTTGGCCCCGACCAACTGGTCAAAGAGAACATCAATACGAGGCAAAGGATACTTGTTCTTGATAGTTACCGCATTAAGAGGGCGGTAATCTATACACAGCCTCAAGCTTTCATCCTTCTTCTTCACAAACAGTGCTGGACATCCCCAAGGCGAAGTGCTTGGGCGAATAAAACCCTTATCCAGCAACTCTTGCAACTGCTTCTTCAACTCTACCAACTCAGCGGGTGGCATTCGGTAGGGCCTCTTGGAAATTGGGGCCGTTCCCGGTTGCAACTCGATGGCGAATTCAATATCCCGGTCCGGTGGCATTCCTGGCAATTCATCAGGAAAGACATCTGCATACTCACAGACCACTGGGATCTTCTTCAGGGGTAACTCTGTCATAGAGAAAGCACACGACTAAGAAGAACCCTAACTAGGCAGAATTAAAGTGAAATTCCCGCAGAACGGAGAATTAACTTCCACGGTACGACTTGCTACATCGAGCACAACTTGGTGCAAGGTCATCCAATTTGCCCCTAGAATAATGTCCACATTTTCGAATCCCAACACAAGAAGAGTGGTTTTGATAATGTGGCTTCCCAGTTGAATAGGCACACTTTGGTTTAATTGATTAGTTGCAATTTTACCCCCAGGTGTGACTATCATGAATGACCCTTTTGAGTGAGAGAATGGCAGTTTGCATTTAGCACTGAACTTTTGGCTAATGAAACTATGAGATGCACCAGAATCAAACAGAATTAAAGCAGGTTGATTATAAACTGAAAAGGTACCGGTCATGATAGGAGCTCCTTCTGGTACTTCCTCTAGAGTAGTGAAGTTG
This sequence comes from Zea mays, assembly GCF_902167145.1. NCBI lineage: Eukaryota > Viridiplantae > Streptophyta > Magnoliopsida > Poales > Poaceae > Zea > Zea mays. The sequence goes on along the minus strand of NC_050104.1, from coordinate 87,471,515 downwards.
AGCTTCCCTTGCCTGACTTGCACCTTCTGCTTTCTTCCCTTGTCTTGATTTGGTGCTGGCATCTGCCTCTGTTGGTTCCTGGGACAATTCTTGGCATAGTGGCCCACATTGCCACAAGTGAAACACTTGTTCCCATTGCCCTGGTGGAACTGCTGCTGCTGCGGAGGCTGATTGTTCCTTGGGGCGGGAGCTGGATAGCGGTTGGGTGCCTGCTACTGCTGAGGTGGCCTGATCACCCATCTGCCTGCCTGCTGCTGAAAACCCCTGCTCTGATTGTGAGAAACAATCCAGAACCTCTGAGCCTGAGCGGATGGTGCTGCCATTGGTGCCTTTCTCTTCTTCTCTGCCCGGTGAGCAACAATGCAATCCTCCTGGGAGATGGCCATGTTGACCAACTCATTGAAGCTATCAGCCCGGACAGTGTTGAGTCATTCCCGCAGCTTGGTATTGAGACCCCTGCGGAAGCGATCCCTCTTCTTCTCATCAGAATCAGCATGATACCCTGCATACTGGCATAAGTCGTTGAAGGCTTGTGCATACTGCAGTACCGTGCGGGTTCCTTGATTAAGGGCCAGAAATTCATTCAACTTCCGATCAAGAATGTCAGCTGGGATGTGGTGTCCTCTGAAGGCAGTCTTGAATTCCTCCCAAGACACTGCACGATCATCGGGGAGCATAGCACGGAAGTGGTCCCACCAAGTCCGAGCAGGGCCGCGAAGCTGTTGTGCGGCGAAACGAGCCTTGGCCACATCAGGGCAGTCTCCTATAAGGAGGGGAAACTTGGACTCGACGACACGAAGCCACACGTCGGCGTCCAACGGATCCTCTGCCTTGGTGAACAAAGGCGGCTGCGTGCTCAGAAACTCCTGGTAAGTTGCCATAGCCTGAGGTCGCTGATGCTGGCCTCCACCATGCTGCTGAGGGTGGGGCTGGCGCTGCAAGAGCTGTCGCAGAATCTCATTCTGCTGGGCCATCAGCTCCTACACTGTGGGAGCTGGAGGAGGTGGCGGGGGAACCTGCTCGTTCTACCCGCGACGCTGCCTAGCTGCCATCTGAAAACAAAGATTGTCGCCATTGTTATCCCAACTCACAGTTTCGAACGGCAAGATATCATCTCATATGGAAGGAAAATGCCATAATCATAATATTGGTTTCGAAATGAAGGTAACATGGTGACAAATATCCCACAAATTTCAAAAGTTACAGGGTTACATCAATCAGGGGAAAGTACCCATAAGCCTAGTCCAAAATGTAATACTACTAAGCTCGCATAGGTTTCTATCCGCCTAAAAATGTCAAAGCGACTGCTTAACCCTGAGCGGTGGAAGCGACACTGGATACGGGTGAAGGAGGCATCGCGGAGGTAGTCCCATTGGCACCAGGGGCTGGTCCTAGCTCCTCGGGAGCCTCTTCTCCTTCGCTTCCTGCTTCATTGGCCTCCATCTCCAGGTGGTGCATGTCCAAGTGGTCATTTGCTTCTTCGAGTTCCCTCTGCACATCGTGAAGCTGGTTCTCCAAGACATCGATAGTGTTGTCTCGGATCTCCACTTGCTGCTCCAGGGTGGTGATACGCTGGCTCAGCCTCTCCACCTGCAGATCCTTTTCCACCAACTCTGTGGATAGGTCGACCACAAAATCTTCCCGACTGTCGAGAGTGAGCTTGGCAGTCTGAGCGGTGTTAGCAAGAAGTGTCATAGCATCGCTCTGAAGGGCCTGAAGGCGGTACAGCGCACTCATGCACTGAACAGTGACCATCCCAACCAAGTCAGGATACATTGCCCACACATCCTTCACATGGCTCACGCGGTTACACCACATGGGATCATCCTTCTTCTCAGCAGGGAAGAGTCCCAAGGGGTGCATCACCATCTCCAGGGGATGGTAGCCACAAAAAGTCGTCAGGGCCTTCATGGCTGCTGCCTCAACGGTGTCGTCCGTCCTGAGTCCAATCGTCTCAGAGTCAAGAGAACGCCAACCCGGCTGAAGGGGATGAGCCTCCAAAGTCAGCCAGACCCGACAACGAGGTACCCGATGCTCCTCATACAACTGCACCGTGTACAAAGGGGGCGTAGGGTAACCGGCGGAGTTAAGCACTTCCCACAAGATGGAAGGAAAGCCATCGCGAGAAAGGAAGTCAGAACTGAAACGAGAGTCTCCTCCACTGGCGGGGGTCGGTGAATTCATCTGCGGAAGGGAATCAAAGGTAAAGATTATGGTGGAAGGAAAAAAAGAAAAGAGAGCCCAGATGGTTTTAAAGAAATGGGGTTAGCTCAAATTTTAATTTTTCTTGGTGTTTTATAATGCATGCATGCTGGAAGAAACGTTGCCTCTCAAGAGTAAGGTAGGGTGCCTTTTTAGGGCATCCTTAAAATATAAGTATTGGCCCACAGGGCCTAATTAAGTAGCCACCTATATTCCCCTCTATGCCTAAGGCCTTTCGTCCTAGGTCTAGCGGTCTAGTCCTGACGATCCATAGCAGTTTCTAGGCAAGTTTTAGATTTTGAAAATTGGTATTCATGGTTTATTGTCCTTCTCTGTGGTGGAATTTGCTCCGATACCAGCTATGGCAGAACCACCCGAATTATTCCGGCTTAAGTGCCTAAGTCACGCCCCAGGGGCCGTAACACACTTAAATCGGAATAACCCGTCAGTCCCTCAGATCTAGTCTGATAGAGCCACTTAACTAGGATCAAATTCCACAATCTCACTCGAAGGTGAGTCACAGAAGAAATACAATAAAACAGGAAATCTCAAATTAGGTACTGAGTTATTACATAAATCGGAGTTTTTGAGTAGCAAATAAAGTTCACAAAATAAAGTGCAGCGGATAATCGATGTCGTCGGTAATGAGGAAATGGGCAAGGCCTAGCCCCCTATTCCTCATGCTCCTCCCCTGCCGGAGCAACATCCCACTCGACCGTCCAACCCGGTGGCAGGGTGGTAGGCCAAGTCACACCATCAACCATTTCCTGAATGGTACCTGCAAAAATGGTGCCACAAGCAAGGCTGAGTATACTAATACTCAGCTAGACTTAACCGGTATGAGGAGTCTACTCCTCTACCTCTAGACTATGCAGCTATTTGGCTGAGGGGTTTGGTTTGCCAAAAGCACTAGCTGTTTCTAAAATCAATTTTTAGCTTTTCAAATTCTACCATCATTAACTTAGCTAGATTTGCTCCTTCTAAGCATTCATGGTAACAATCAATTAGTTCAATCAACAAGTTATCTCATATAACCACATTTCACTTCTTACTCGATGCAGTACAAGGAATCAAGCAGTCTCATTAGCTGCGAGAAGCAGACGATTCGAATCGGGTTTTAACCTTGCAAGGTAAACCTAAACACACGGCATGTCAGGGTACTCCGACCCTGCACATGACAACTGTCCCCATCGATTCCCCATTCGCGTCCAGGCCTCACCGCCTTGGCATACAATGCTCCACTGACCCTGGCTGCCGCCGTGCAGTGACCGCACTTGTACCCACCATAGCTAGCATGGGAGACCCAGTCTCAGGTCGCATGAGGGATAAAGTCCGCGCCCGGCTTCACTCAGGTACTAGGTTTACCGGTTACCATTTTTCCCGGCATGTGCTTAGTACGTTCAAAAGCTTGACTCAGGTATCCACACATTAATCCTTAATTCATTTTCCCGTCTCATGGACATGGCATCCTCCCTGGATCCAAATCCATAGACCAACATAAATCTCGTTATCAAGATGAATACAATCAATTCCTGACCTCGCGCGAGTGCTAGAAAAATCACTCGACTTCTACCGAGATCCTGATTAGCAAGCAACTACTCGACCTAGCATACTAGTATTCATCTCAAAAAGGAATCCTAAGTTCATGCAACTAGAGGTTTCAAGCAACTCCTACACTTAAGTGCACATTGCAATCCTACAAGCATTAAGTGTAGTAAAATAGCATAATTAACAGGTTATGCATAAAACCGGGGCTTGCCTTCAATTGCTGGGGCTGCGGGGAGATCCTCAATAGCAGCCTCTGAAGCCTGCTCCTGGTCCTCCTCTTGGATAGGTCCTTGCTCGGGGATGAGCACGTACTCTCCGTTGGCAAGATTACAATCTAATGAATGCAATGCGTAAGATATATGCATGATATGATATGTGCTTTTAGAAATTATAACTTTTTAAAGGTGTATGATCTTTTGAGTTTACAAAAGTTAACTTTACTTATGTAAGACCCTTAGTGGTATACTTGGTAAATTGGGTTAGACTTAGCTAAGGTAAGTAGATTAAATTTTTGGGGTTCCACTGAATTCTTTTAAGTCTTGGTGAGAGTTGATTAAGTTCTCAAGTTAGACTTATTGGGGTGAGGTTTATTTCTTCTTCTCTTTTCTTTTATTCTCTTAAGGTTTGGAGTAGGTTTGAACTACAAGTTGCCTTTATAAAATTCCAAAAATTCTGCAAAAATTACAGTGGCTGGTTACTGGTGTGTGTTTCTCTGTCTAAAAATTTGGGGATCAGAGAGTGAATAGTTTTCTCTGGAAAAAATTATTAAATTTTAGGGCAGAAAGGGTGCTTTGAACTACAACTATTATTTATCAGTGGGTAATTCTCTAAAACTCATTTTTGCTGGCTTTTAGGTGTTATAACATGACTTGATACAAATTTCTAGTCATTAATACCTTTTAATTCTTTTCCTATGGTTTTCTCAAGTTTCTAGCCAAATGGGTGCTTTCTACTACCACTATATTTGAAAAACATCAAATAACAGAGTTCTTATTTTTCTTGGTTATTATTTTGTGCAAGAGCAATCATTCTGAAGTTTGGCCTCTATTTGCTTAAGGGAAGGGGTGGTATGCATTATTTGAATCAACTAGCCTTTCTTTTAAATTATTAGCAATAGGTGTGAGTTTGCTTCTTTTTCATGGGTTTGTATTTTTCTCTGGTAGTTTATCTCATCATGGACTTAGCAAATTTTTGGTTGCCCATTATCACATTATTTGGGGTTGTTCATGATTTAGTTGGGAAATGCCTTATTATCACTTTGTATTTATTTTCCTTACTTAAAAAGTTGGGCTGAGGTGCTCTGTATTTTTGTAGTGGGGTTCTAGTGGTTGTAAGTCCACTGGATTTTTATTAATCATTTTGGTTATAGTTTTGCTACTCTAATAATTGATTTTCAGTCTATATAAGGCTAAATAAAACATTTTAATTTAAAACTGGTCCAAATTAATAGGCTCTGCATTTTTCCTAGGTTCTCTGTTACATAAGTAAATTAGGAAAAATAATCTTAATCATTGTTCATTAATTTCTAATGTCTTTCTGATTTTCTCTAAGTTTTGGAAAAAACAGCTTTAAATGAGAAACTATATCATATTTTCTAATGCTGGGGTTCCTACTATTTTTAAACAGTGTCTAAATGAGGTTTGAACATCTACAAATTTTCTTAAGTTCAGCACAGAAGAAAAACTAATTTACCTTAATTAAACAAGGTTTAGTGGGTTTCTGTTTTTAATTTTAAACTCTAAAATTTTGAACAGAAAGTATAGAGTCTATTATTTTTAAATGATAGATTATAATATACATGAGCTAGCAAAATTGGTTTGACAACTTTTTATTAAGATTTCATCAAGTTATGGATTTTCTAAGTTCTCTGGTCATTTTAAAAGAATAACAGAATTGGTTTAAATGGAAATCCACTTTGCACTGGGGTCCCTGGCGGGTTTTCTAAGTTTTCTTCGCGAATTAGTCCTTAAGCTACTATTCACATGAGTCACTGACGTTACAGAAAACCCCTCGGGTTCTACAAATCCTAACACGAGGTCCTTCTTCTACCTCAAACAGTAACCGCGGCAGAAGAAAGGGCGGAGGGGCTTACCTGCGGCGAGATTGCTCCGGTGAAGTGGTCGAGGATGAAGGGGAGGTCTCGGGGATCACAACGGTGTGTGGAACGTCGTCGGAGATGGCCGGAGTCGGTCGGTCCACGCGCGCAGGCGGGGATGCTCGTCGGCGGCGAGGAGACCGGCCTGGTCACGACGAGATAGTTCAATCAAATAGGTCAGGGAGGTCCACGGGATGCCAGAGAAGACATGAGCGCAAGGAATTGGGCGGGGACTCACTGGATAGCTCGGTCCACGCGCGGCGGCGGAAGACCGAAGTCCGGTGAGGTCGATCTCGGGCCTCCGGTGAAGTTCGGCCGGGTCCGAGGGCTTGGCGAGCTTCACGGGCTATTGGCGGGGCTAGCCGAAGCACTGGCTCGACTTGAGGGTGGCTGGAGTGGGCTGGCCACGGTGGCCGAAGCTCTGGCGGCAATGGCGGGCGGAATTGAGCTAGCCGGAGCTAAGGAAAGGTGGCTGGCCGGCGAGGGTGAGTGCGGGGCGAAGTGAGGTGCGCCCGGGGAGGCTTTATAGGCGCGGGCGGGCACGGCCGAGGGCGGGGGCGCGCGGCGAACTTGACCGGACGCCGGGGCGAGCGCGCGCGCGGGTTGGGCGAGCTCTGGCGTGCCGACCAGGGTCGAACACGTGTGCCCGTGCGTTCTGCCCAAGTTCTGGCACGTGTGGTCGCTCATCCGAGCCTGCTCTCGCCTTGGTCAGTGCACAAAACCTCTTCTCCTCCCTACAAGCTACCATTCTTGTGTGGAGGTCATAGGATTTTGCCGACTGGTTGCAGAGATATGGAGCCAGGAAATCTGGTCTGTCTCCCTGCCCAAACCCGAGGCAAATCCAAGGTTTTGTCGTGTCTAGGGCTCGCGTCCCAATGCCATCTTCTGGCACACGACAGAGGGGTTAGTTAGACACAATTTTGTCAATGGGGCCATTAGGATTCGAGTTAGGGATCAAGGTGAACATCCCTGATCTTTGGCTCAAGGTCTGAATTTCAGAATTCTGAAATTCAGAAATCCCATTAAGTCCCCACATGAGAAGCTTGATTTGGGGTTTTATTTGAGTTATTTTGGCTAAGTTTTCTCAACATTTCTTGTTGCCCATTAAATATACTTCAATTTTTATAATTGGCTCAAGTCATAATTTTAAACTTTTCATACCCTTGTTCTTATTTTCTTGAATTTTGCTCATAGGGCTCACTTAGGGTTTTTAATTAGGGTTGCACATTCTTATCTTTTAAAAGTCTCAATTGTTTGATCATGATACTTTTTAAGCATGTACTTGGTGAATTCTTTATTACTTAAGTTATTTTGATGCTCATGCTTACTTAGGCTCACATAAAATAATGATTCTTGGTTTGGCATTTGAGAGAAACCCTAGGTGACACTGGGGTGTCACACCCGTGGCGTCGTCTGATGATTCAGACAACTCCATGGGGTTCTTTGTTGCGGAGCGGGCATACATCAGGTCCGTCGAGTGCACGTGGCTGGACGGATCGGATGACTCGGAAGAGGTCTTCTCAGAGGAGGCGAAGGACTCCTAAGACTCCAAGGAGGGCAGCGACGGCGAGGGCGACGACAGTGGCAAGGGCAGCGGCGACGGCAGTGGTAGGGGCAGTGGCGGTGACGGCAACATCGGTGGCAATGTGCCACCGGCTTGAATATTAATATATTGTAGTTCTTGTAGTAGTAGCAATTTAGTAGTAGTATAATGTTGTTAGTTAGTAGTGTAATGTAGTTAGTATGTAATGTAGTGTTGGATCAAGGGGTCAGTTGGCTGACTCATAATGAGTCGGTCTTCCTTTTGTAACGATCCTCGACTGATGGAAAGATGAATGAAGCCTATTTTCATGCCACCGGCTTGTCCTTCTGTGCCCGACTTAGTTTGTCAACCTGTACTTTTGTCGTCGTCCTCTTGGCCCCTGAACCATAGTTCCAGTTTTTTCCTCCGCCGCTTTCCAGCATTCTAAGTTCCCACATCTTTTCGCGTCTTGCTCCTGAACCGCGCTGTTTGAAAACTCGTGATGGCGCCCAGGAAGAGAAAACAGAGTGCTGCTACGCCGGTCATCCCTCCGATAGATCCTGATAGCCAACTCCCTTTTTTTGGTAACCACGTTTCTGTCATTTCTGAAGCTGACCTTTTGCATCTTGTTGAAATTGGTGTTCTACCGCCTAAGGAACTATGTTCCTGGCGGATCTGGTAGGGAGTTACTGTCTCGATGGAGGATACCCACGAGGCGGTTATTTTCATGCATTTTCTCATCTGGGGACTGGCCTTGCCAGTTTCTCCCTTTTTTCGTGGTCTTCTCGATTTTTACTATCCGAACCTTACGCATCTGAATACCAATTCTGTGCTTCAAGTTGCTGTGTTTGTCCACCTTTGCGAAGCTTTCCTTGGAATTCTTCCACACTTTGGGCTTTGGAAGTACCTTTACCATTGCCGACCCGAGATGGATGGAGGGCAGCATCAGCATGTTGGAGGCGCTAGTTTGGAACTTCACCGAGGCAGGAAGAATGAATATCTTGACATTCCTTTGAAAGATAGCATTAAGGGATGGCGCTTCAAGTGGTTCACTATGGAGAATCATAACAAATCGCTTCCCGCTCAATCGGGGAGATAGCTCGACGTCCGAATGCTTAGCTGGACAGAGGTCCCAATAAATTCAGAGCTTGCTGAGTCTAGGGTGTTGCTTGTCGAGATATGTGCGTTGAAGAACAGAGGCTTGACCGCTGAAGCTGTCATTGTTGACTTTGTTTTCAAGAATATTCAACCTTTGAAGGATAGAGTCTACCCTACTTACCTGTACACTGGTGTTAATGATCCCTCTCGAATTACCAACAAGCGAATATCTAAGGAAGACGTGCTGAGTCGGGTTGACTCGATGCTGAGGGGCAAAGCTTCGAATGCTGGTGCTCCCCCTTCGTATTCTGCCTGGAATCTTCTCCCTGTGGTAAGCGTTGATGCATATGAGTTCCTGTATTTGTCATGTGTAGTGTCCTTAATGTGTTGTTTTGTCACCGTAGAGGTCTTTTTCAGAGTTCATATCTAACCCGCCTATCCAAGACGGCAGTCCAGGCCATAGAGCGTGACCTTCTTCAGAAGATATTGAAGCCCTCATTGCTACGTACCGAGGTCTCCCTGAAGAGGAAAACAAACTCATCTCTGGATGCAAGCGATTGCTAATGAGGCTGAAGTAAATGATGTTCTTAGTATGCTAGCTGGCGAGTCATCCGAATCTGCCCACGCAGAGTCGGCGAGTGCTGCAATTAGGCATGCCTTCGGCGGGGATGAGGGAGCTTGCAGTCCCGATGGTGTCTGTCGCAAACGGACACATCGAGCAGTTTATTCAGTCGTGTCTACCAAGGGTAAAAGAAGAAAAAGAAAACTTTGGCATTCATCTGGTTTGGAGTTGGGGGCTGACTCTGCTGCCCCAGACCTTGGTGGTGACCAGGCGAGTGCCGATCTCAAGGATGGTATTGAGAGTTGTGGTGGCACTAGAGCCAGTGGACATGTATCTGATGAAGAGGATGAGGAAGAAATCCCCCCTTTGATTCGCAAGAATCATTGTAGCAAAACCAGCAACGATGTCCCAATTTAGGCTCTGTCAGGGTTGGTTAATCTTTAGAGGACGACGATGTCTGCCATTGATCATGCGCTAGAGGAGATTATCCCAGAAGCTCTTTTATTGGAACTTCCTGAAGCTGGGGATGCTGGCATCGGTGTAGAGGTCCCAGATGACATTCCCTCAGCTGGCAATCTTATTGGGCAAGAAATTACCCAGACAGTTTCCCATGCTTCTTCGACCTTTGAGGGCGGTCTGATCCATGGGGACACCTCGGTTCCTGCTATTACATGCAAGGGTTATCCAGCTCCCGACGGTACAACTAAGGATAACTCAGCTCTCGAAGGTGCTGCTGAGGGTAATTCAGCCCCTGATGGTGCTGCTGAAGGTGACCCAGCCCTCGAGGGTGCTTCTATGGGTGAGCCAGCCCCCGAGGGTCCTGAGCTCGGCTCCTCTTCGGCTGCTTCTATGGATGTTCATGTCGGATCACCACTAGTTCAGTCTGAGGAGCTAGCGGTGACAAGCCTTGATCTTCCTACTGCTCTTATTGGTCCGGTCACTTTAGAGGTCAGTGACCTGGGCGTTGAGGATCCGCTGCACGCTGTTGGAGCTGAGGTTCCACTAGGTGTTGCCTTGGACATGAGGTCTAATCCTCCTTTGGGACTCGAGTCTGCTCTCGATATTGCCTCTGTGACGGAACCTCCCAAGTCATTAAGTACTCTACACTAGAGTTAACCACACATCAAGTCATATCAGTCCAACATTTTGAACTTTTTACCTAGTGAATGCACTCTAGGTGAGACAAACACATGATATGCTAATGCTCATGATGTTATGCTCAAGTTTTAGTGACAGTAACACCAAGGGTATTACATCCTTCCCCCCATAAAAGAATCTCGTCCCGTGATTTAAAGTCCTAGGGAAAGTAGTGGAAAAGGAAACGTGTCATATTTTTATTTCCTTATTTCTTGCACAAGGTAGGGGGCGGTATGGGGGTCTACTCATCTATTACAACAATTGTACATATCTCACAAATTACATGAAGCTAAAAAGCCTGGGAAATTCTTTTCTAAAAAGTCTTGGGTTTCCCATGTAGCTTCATCTTCAGTGTGTTGGTTCCATTGTGTCTTATAGAATTTCAGAACTCTTCTTCGGGTGACCCTGTCCTTCTGATCCAGGACTCGAATAGAATGTTCTAAATATGTTAAGTCTGGTTCCAATGTAACATCCATCACTTCTATGGTTCGATCTGGAAGCCGAAGACACTTCTTCAATTGGGATACATGGAACACATTGTGCACTACACACAATGTTTTGGGTAGCTGGAGTCGGTATGCCACTGGCCCACATTGTTCAAGAATGGGGAACGAACCAATGTATCGGGGTGCAAGCTTTCCCTTTACACCGAAACGAGATACACCCTTCATTGGCGATACTTTTAGGTAGACATAATCTTCAACTTGAAAGTACAAGGGTTGTCGTCGTTTGTCTGCATAACTCTTTTTTTGAGCTTGTGCTTCTTTCAAATTATGTGTGACGGAACCTCCCAAGTAATTAGGCCCACCTACAGTTGTCCTTGTCCAACGGACCTCAGACAACCCTGTAGGTGCCCCTGAATCACTTGACAAGTTTGGTATCTGCTTTTCTTACTTTTCCCAAGAGCGTTTCACCCGTCACGCAGACATTACAAGCATCAGAGTTACGAGAATGCGGAAGCAATTACATGAACCACCTTAGAACAGAAGCAACAAAAGTTTGTCGCTTCCTCACCTAAAAACAACGGGGAAAAAAACCCTGAGTATGGAATTACTCAGCAAGTCTTACCCGACTAAAGAAAAGACTCTCAAGGGTATGCTGGTTATAAGGGAGTCAAGGTAAGGCTTCTCAATAATCAAAGACTCTGTTTTGCAGAAATGCTTACTAAAAGTGGATCCTTAAAAATCGAGTTTTATTTGTCAAGTTAAGTAAAATTACCTGCATCTAGAGTTCTTTCTACCCTAGTTCAAACACTTGACCTGCACTAGCCAATTTCTTAACAAACCATCATCTTTACTGGAGTTCTACGTATAGGGCAGTGACCAAGTCTTCATAACTGCGAAGGTACGATGATCCGAATTGATTATACTCAGCTGAGGATCTCCAATCACACGACATATGTAGCACTTAACCCTTGCATATGTCAACCCGCCACCGGGGTTCTTAAGACCAGATCAGGTTCACGTCAACCGAGAGCACAGCTACACCACCGTCCAGCCTCTTGCCACGGAGGGTACACGCTACTCTCGCCACCGCTCCACGCCCATTGCGTGTTATCTTATTTTGGCCTTAGTCTGCCCGAGGCAAAGCTTACCCATGACGAGGCATGTGACCAGTTAAAGGGTCCTCGGTCATCAAGCCTACATCGAGACGGTCCTTAATCGACTCAGACGGAGACACTACACCGAGACTCCTTTCTCGTGCAAGTCACCCGCCCTGTCTCATTTTAATCATTTCAAACCCAAAGTTTGGTACCTGGTAGAGGTACATCTTTTCTGATGTTGAACCCATCATGGCCATGATGGATCCACCATCAAGTTTTATTTTTGAAAACATCCCACCCACTTTTGCCACATCATCTTTTGTAAAAACAAAACATTTTGTTTTTCTAAAGCAAGGCTAAGCATAAAAAATCTTTTGTAAAACGGGTGATCAAGGAAGGTAATCAAATCCAAGGAAGGTAATGCAGGAATTGTTTTAGCAATCAACTCCTATCACCTAATGCATCAAGCAAGTGAAAAAGATTTTTAAAACACAAGGAGGTGGCAAATGCACCAGGGCTTGCCTTCGTTTATAGGTGAGTCAGGCTCGGATCCGCAGATGTCAAAGTAAAAACAATTATCTACCTGATGTTCCACAGGTGGTGGTGGTGTAGTCTTCTCTTCTTCTATCTCAACCTCTTCCTCGTTTTCTAAATATAATCATATAGGTATATATATAAGAATGAATGCCATGTAATGCTCATGGGAGTGCAAAGATAATAAGAGTTTATTATCTAAAGTCTTGAATACAACTTTCCTTCACGGAACTCCGAGAACTTAGGGTTTCCGGAGTCATTAGTGAAGTTCAAAGAGCAGGGGGGTAGGGTTTTGGGTTCTAGTATCAAACAAGGTCCAAATCAAACCAAATTCTACTCAAGGCTTCTAAATAATGCTTAGGGTTCAAATAAAAAGTTTGGGCATTTTTGGAATTATTATCTATTTTCTAAAAATCCAGAAGCAATGCTTTAGACTATTTTAAATAACCCAAAATTCCCTATTTGTCCTAAAATCATAAAACTATTTTTATTAAATTATATGGAAAATTAGGAATCTAAGAAAATTAGTTTGACATTTTTAGGATTTTTCTATAATTCTCTATAACTTTTCAAAGTTCTACTGAAAAAGAAAAAGGAAAAACTTCAACAGTACTGGGCCGATTCTAGCCTGGATGGCCCATCAACACAGGGAATAGGGGCGCGCCCGCGCGCGCTCTGGCAAATTTGCACAGAGGCCCATGTTGAATGAATAATTCATTAAGAGTCCTTAGCTACTGTTTACCCTCTCTCTAACAGTTACACAAAGGTCCCTGGGGTTTTGTTTCTTCTCCAAGGAGCTCCCTGACCGCGATGCGCTCGCTGATCACCCCAGACGCGGCTTGTACAGGCCATGGCCGGCGATGGCTGTTACGGCTAACTACCGGGGAGGCATCGCTGACCTAAGGTGACCTAGGAACACCCCATTATTTGACACAAACCCTACTGGAAATTATCTGTCCATGATCATGGCGGAAACCGAGCTCAGGAACACGCGTTCCCGCCAACTCATGGCCAAACTAGGTAAACGAGTGCCACCGTGAGCTTCACAGGCATACAGAAACATGAAAACAATGTTTGATTTGGACGGTGTCTTACCAGAATGGATTGGCCACGGTTGAGCTGCTCTTCATGATGGCGGAGACCAGTTTGGGGGAAGTTTGAAATTCAAGAGCTCAGGTGAATGATTAAGGGTGGGAGCGGGTGCTATGGCTTAACAAAGAACACTAGTTTTACTGCGCACACTTAATTTGAGAGAAGGGGGCAGAGGTAGCGTGAATTCTTGCTTCGGTTCAACTCACTGTGTGCGGGATGTTCATACCTCGCCGTGGATCACGGGCTATTTATAGCCGCGGCGGTCCGGCGATCACTTCCCAGCCATGGATAACTTCCTTAGTGCATGCCTAGCACGTAGAGGAGAGGTACAGTGAGGTAAATCGAAGAATGTGTAACAGCGCGGCGAGAGCTCACTGAGTCACGGCGGCCGCCGGTGAATAACTCCGGCTGGACTCGGGGTATGGTGCCACATACGCGTTATCTAACTCCGTCGTTATCCGTTCCTTACCGAGCCCAAATTGGAACGGCGGTGGCACAAATCGTGGCGGTGAGTCACTGGCGGTGATACTTTTTGGCGCTGGCGGTCTGATCCATTTCGGGACACTGTACCATGGCGAGCTCCATTTTAGTTAACCTGACAGAGCGACTTTAGGGCAATTTTTCTCTTAGATTTCTATAGCAACGTGACCAACACTCTACAGCAAAATTATAGCTTAATAGACCAGCTCCAACTTTGATACATTGTGCATCCACAAACAGTCACAGGATCATGCTCAGAATTGAGCTTGAAGTTCATGCAATTCCACTGTTAGTCTGATTTCAGACTTTAAGTAGTCTGACAGTCCAACTTTGGGCTTAATTATCTCCAAATTATTCTCAACAACTATGCTTACACTCTTAAGGAAAGTTCTCCTTTGATAGGTCTATACATTTGATGTGGTGACCTAAGGCAAATTCTCACTAATTTGAAAGATACAAAGGCTAAAAGTTGAATCAACCACACTGAAATTCAGACTTAACCAAAAGGGTCAAGTGTGGCTCTTTTGCACTTAAGTCCAAATCTCAAGTTTTGGATTGCAAATCCACCTTCTTGTGAACCATATGACCTAGGATACTTATTTAACATGGTTTTTACACTTTAGTCCACAAGTGCACTATTTTTGCACATAGGCCCCTAGGGTTTAGATTTAGGGTTTTCCAGGGTTTCAATTAGGGTTTCTGGTATCTTAGGGATATAAATGTAATGTAGGTCCATCTTTGATAACATTTTATGATTATTTCACTTAATCTTTGGGGTTTTCTCTATTTAGTCCCTGTTTTGCCCTTCAGATCCCTATTTAAGGTTAAGTACCTTACACTAGGGTCTTATTTGCAAAATGCTATAACAAAACAACTTGTTTGAAATTTTTGCCTGGTGAATGCACTCTAAGTGTATCAAACATATGAAATGCTGATGCTCATGATGTTATGCTCAAGTTTTAGTAACAGTAACACCAGGGGTGTTACATCCTTCCCCCCATAAAAGAATCTCGTCCCGAGATTAAAAGTCCTAGGGTAAGTAATGGAAAAGGAAACACGACATACTCTTATTTCCTTATTATTGGTACAAGGCAGGGGTGGTTTGGGACTCACTCCTTTATTACAACCATTTTATACACTTTACAAATTATAGGAGGCTAAAAAGCCAGGGAAATTCTTATCTAAGAAGTCTTGAGTTTCCCAAGTAGCCTCATCTTCGGAATGTTGGTTCCACTGTATCTTATAAAACTTGAGAGTTTTTCTCCGGGTAACCCTGTCCTTTTGATCCAATACTCGAATGGGATGCTCAGAATATGTCAAGTCTGGTTCAAGGACAACATCTGTCACTTCAATGGTTCGATCTGGAACCCGAAGACACTTCTTCAATTGTGACACATGGAACACATTATGTACGGCGGACAAGGTTTCGGGTAACTGAAGTCGGTATGCCACTGGTCCGTATCTTTCAAGGATAGGAAAAGGACCAATATATCATGATGCAAGCTTCCCTTTGACCCCGAAACGTGTTACGCCCTTCATTGGTGAAACTTTCAGGTAGACATAATCTCCAACCAGAAAGTATAAGGGCATCCGTCGTTTGTCTGCATAGCTTTTCTGACGAGCTTGAGCTTTCTTCAAATTATGAATTATTCTTTGAACTTTTTCTTCGGTCTCTTTTACCATATCAGGCCTGAAGAAGTACCTTTCACCAGGTTCAGTCCAATTTAGCGGAGTACGACATCGTCGTCCATATAAAGCTTCGAAGGGTGCCATCTTGATGCTCTCTTGATAGCTATTATTATATGAGAACTCCGCTAACGGTAAACATTCGTCCCATTTATGTGGGAATTCCAGAACACATGCCCGCAGCATATCTTCAAGTATTTGGTTCACCCTCTCAGTCTGCCCACTGGTTTGAGGATGATAGGCCGAATTGTGGAGTAATCTGGTACCCAGGGATTTATGAAGTTCTTCCCAGAATTTGGATACGAATTGAGGTCCACGATCCGACACTATAGTCTTCGGAATACCGTGCAGGCTAAGAGTACGAGCAATGTACAGTTCCGCATAAGTGATGACGGGATATTTTACTTTGACTGGAAGGAAGTGGGCGATCTTTGTAAGTCGATCAATGATAACCCAAATGGAGTCAAAGCCTTTGGCTGTTCTGGGTAATCCCACAATGAAGTCCATGCTTATATCTTCCCATTTCCAGGTTGGTATTGGTAAAGATTGTAATGGACCGGCAGCTTTCAGGTGTATGGCCTTGACACGTTTACAAGTGTCACATCTGGCCACATAGCGTGCAATTTCAATTTTCATCTTCGTCCACCAATAATGCTGCTTTAGATCATGATACATCTTAGTGCTTCCGGGATGAATAGAATAGCGACTAAGATGTGCTTCGTCCAAAATTTGCTGGCGGAGCTCTTCATTCTTTGGCACAACTATGCGGTTGTTGAACCATACAATGCCTTGATCGTCTTCTCTGAAACATTTGGTTTTTCCAGCCCTTATCTTTTCACGTATATGTTTCATACCCTCATCATCTTTCTGTGCATCAATTATCCTTTGTAAGATGACTGACTCCAGCTTCAAATGATTTGAAGTCCCATGCAGAATCATTCCCAGGTTCAAATTCTCCATCTCCTGGCAGCCTTGCGACTAAGTGCATCTGCCACTACATTTGCTTTGCCTGGGTGATAATGGATTTCTAATTCATAATCCTTGATCAGCTCGAGTCATCGCCTTTGTCTCATGTTCAACTCTGACTGGGTGAAGATATACTTCAAGCTTTTATGATCTGTATAAATGTGACAGATATTACCCAGCAGATAATGACGCCAGATCTTCAGGGCATGAACCACTGCAGCTAGCTCCAGATCATGAGTAGGATAAGGCTCCTCAACTCGGCGCAACTGCCTTGAAGCATATGCGATTACTCGGCCTTCCTGCATTAATACTCAGCCGAGACCACTGCCTAATGCGTCACAATACACATTAAAGGGCTTATTAATATCCGGTTGAGCCAATACCGGAGCAGTGGTTAATAATACCTTCAGTTGTCCAAAAGCTTCATTACATTTTGAGGACCAATTGAATTTAGTATCATTCTTCAATAGACTTGTGATTGGCTTCACAAGCTTGGAAAAATCTGGTATAAATCGGCGGTAATAACCAGCCAATCCAAGGAAACTTCGAACTTGATGAACAGTGGTTGGGGGTTTCCACTCCAAGATGTCCTTGACTTTGCTGGGATCCACCGCAATCCCCCTGGCAGATAGTACATGTCCCAGAAATTGAATTTCTTCTAGCCAAAACACACACTTACTGAACTTGGTATATAATTGATGTTCTCTCAAGCGCATTAACACGATCCGTAAGTGTTGGGCATGCTCCTCTTCATTCTTGGAATATATTAAAATATCATCTATGAAGACCACCACAAACTTGTCAAACTCGGGCATGAATACCGAGTTCATCAGATAAGTGAAGTGGGCAGGAGCATTTGTCAGTCCGAAAGACATTACCAGGTATTCAAATAATCCATACCGCGTAGTGAATGCGGTCTTTGGTATATCCTCGGGCCGAATACAGATCTGATGATAGCCCGATCTAAGATCAATCTTGGAGAATACCCTCGCCCCGGTCAGTTGATCAAATAAAATGCCAATCCGTGGAAGAGGGTACTTGTTCTTGATAGTGACCTCATTCAGGGGTCGATAATCCACACACATCCGTAAAGTTCGATCCTTCTTCTTGACAAATATGGCTGGACAACCCCATGACGACGAGCTTGGCCAGATGAACCCTTTCTCTAGTAGATCCTGTAATTGAATCTTCAGTTCTGCCAGCTCATTTGGAGGCATTCGGTACGATCTTCTAGATATGGGAGCCGTACCGGGCTTCAACTCAATTACAAACTCTACCTCCCTTTCAGGTGGCAATCCAGGCAAATCCTCTAGAAAGACATCTGGGAACTCGCATACTACCGGAATATCCTTGATCTCCGGTATAATGGCTTCATAAACTCTGCCAGTAGTTTTGGTTGGAATGGGGATAGACAAAAGAATTTCCTCTTGATTATGACTCAACCTGATGGTTCTCTGATCAGTGTTGAGGGTTGCTTTATGTCGGGCCAACCAATTCATGCCCAAGATGACATCTATGTCTTGGCCTTTCAGAACAATCATATTAGTAGGAAAGTCCCGTCCGGCCAATGTTACGGGCACTTGATAGGCCACTTCTCTAGTAAATATTTGTCCCCCGGGTGAGTGAATTTTAAACCCTTCTTTTGATTCATGGTATGAAATGCAATGTTGCTCCACAAATTTCTTGCCGATGAATGTATGCGAAGCACCAGAATCAAAGAGAATAATTGCGGGATGGTTGGCCACAAGGAACGTACCCATCATTACCGGTTCACCGTCCGGTGTGGTGGCCACTTGCGTATAATAAATTCGTCCCGTCTTCTTCATGTTCTTGCCCGTATTTCCCGTTGCTTGAGAAGAATTCCCAGTACCTTGTTGCTCATTTGAGCGATTCTGCTTCGGATAGGGGCAATCCTTAATAAAATGCCCAGACTTTCCGCAATTGAAGCATCCCGTTGACGAACTGGGAAGGGCAGGGAATTGAGTGCCAGGGGCACTCGGCTGACTTGTTGCAGTGGGGGCAGTATTGGGACGGATGAACATGGTTGCTTAAAAGGGAAGGAGGGTGGATGAGAGAAAGAGCGATTCTGGTTGAAAGGCCGGATGACTAACCGTTGCCTTTTCATAGGGCCCTGACTAGGCCTGTCACCTCCAAAACCCTTGGATTTTCCGGCGCCTACATACTTTGCTTCAACTGCCAATGCTGTACTGACAGCTCTTCCATAAGTAAGATCGATGCAGGTTGCCATCTTTCTTTGCAGTCGATCATTTAAACCTCTCATAAAACAAATCTTCTTCTTCAAATCTGTGTTAACTTGATCGATTGCGTACTGTGATAAGTGATTTAATTTATTGAGATACTGATTAACAGTATCCCCTCCTTGCTTCAGCTTCATAAATTCCTCCTGTTTCAGGTGGAGGACTCCCTCAGGCACATAATGCTCTCTGAAGGCTAACTTGAATTCATCCCAGGTTACTTGATGACCAGCCGGTTGTACGGCAACAAAGTTTCCCCACCAGGTGCTGGCAGGGCCACACAATTGCTGTACCACGAACAGGGGCTTCTGAGATTCGGAACACCGAAGAAGTCCAAATTTCTGCTCGATGACGCGGATCCATTTGTCCGCTTCTAAAGGGTCTTCCGCTTTAACGAACAACGGTGGGCACGTCTCGGAGAAATCCAAATAAGAGGTCTCACGGGGGCCCTGCTGATAACCCCGCCCGCCTTGTTGTTGGAGCTGTTGACCCGCCATCTCTCGTAGAAAACGGGTATTATCCGCTGTCGCGTTTACCAAGGTGGCGATAGCCTCGACAAGTGTGGGAGGGACTGGAGGTGGATTTGATGTTGCCTCCCTCCCACGGGAGGTACTAGCCCCGTCCTGTGCACGAGTCCGGGAAGTCATCTGTGGCAACAAACATTTGAAAACAATATGATATGCCAAAGAAAACCATCCATTTTACATTACTAAAAAGAGTAATGTTACAGACTCGAATTTTTACAACAGGATTTCACTACCTATTATACAATAACACTACCTATTATACAATACACTACTTCCATTTCTACTATCACACCACTACTCCTGCTTCCTATTGCTCCTGGCAGCCTCGTCGTCGGGCGTGGGAGACCATTCATCGACCAACCTCATAGAGGGAGGGGGCCTGAAAAGGTTCAACTCGCCACCAAAAGCTTCTCCCGCTACATGAGAAGGTTCGGCTTCTGTCTCGACAGGATCGGCAGGTTCACTGGGGTGCAATTGCGAATACAGTACATGAACTTCTTCATGTAGGGTATTGCAATAAGCCTGCAGGTTATCAATGGCTGAGCTAAGCTCTTCTACTCGAGCTTGAGCTTTTGCCTCCTAGGCCCAGGCAAGCGAACGAGATTGAACTACCCAGTCGAGTGCTAAATCTCGGTCCGCGAGCTGATCTCGCAGGCGGCGGACGTCACTTCTCAATTCATTAATTCTGTCGCCATCTGCGACCCATATGTCAGTTCTGCGGCAGAGTTCCGCTTGGAGCCGATTCACTTGTGCTTCAAGATCCCCAATCGGATCATTACTCCCACTACTGCTATCCTCTTGTCTTGGGGCCAGTTGATGACATGGCACACCAATTGGTCCAGTATGCTTGCGCGCAGTTCTCCTTATGCGCGGCGGCATTTTTCTAAGGGGGAAAATTTTATTAGCATAGTTCTTAGCATGATGCATGTGTAATTACAGAATCAACCTTAGTTGATTCACACCTTCTATATGTTGCACTATTACTATCTGGTCTTTAAGATAAACTCTTCAGAAATACTTAGGTAAGAAGGGAAGAGAGTTTCTAGATAAGTCTTTAGAAAATCCTTTTGAATATGCCTCATAATATCTACAGAGAAGGGCTTCGCTCCGATACTAGCTGTGATGGAACCTCCTAAGTAATTAGGCCCACCTACAGTTGTCCTTGTCCAACGGACCTCAGACAACCCTGTAGGTGCCCCTGAATCACTTGACAAGTTCGGTATTTGCTTTTCTTACTTTTCCCAAGAGCGTTTCACCCGTCACGCAGACATTACAAGCATCGGAGTTACGAGAATGCGGAAGCAATTACATGAACTTACCTTTATTTTAAAAGTAAGATAAAGTTTTATATTACATACCAGAATATATCCTATGAGTGCAGAGTAATATTATTACACACCAAGGGAGGCAAAAACTCCTCCCATAAAGTTTTAAACAAAAGTTCTAATGGAGGATCCTTTCCTCCCGCAACTTCATTCCTGGTGTTCTTCCTTCGGTACCACCTTAGAACAGAAGCAACAAAAGTTTGTCGCTTCCTCACCTAAAAACAACGGGGAATAAAACCCTAAGTATAGAATTACTCAGCAAGTCTTACCCGACTAAAGAAAAGACTCTCAAGGGTATGCTGGTTATAAGGGAGTCAAGGTAAGGCTTCTCAATAATCAAAGACTCTGTTTTGCAGAAATGCTTACTAAAAGTGGATCCTTAAAAATCGAGTTTTATTTGTCAAGTTAATTAAAATTACCTGCATCTAGAGTTCTTTCTACCCTAGTTCAAACACTTGACCTGCACTAGCCAATTTCTTAACACACCATCATCTTTACTGGAGTTCTACGTATAGGGCAGTGACCAAGTCTTCATAACCGCGAAGGTATGGCGATCCGAATCGATTATACTCAGCTGAGGATCTCCAATCACACGACATATGTAGCACTTAACCCTTGCATATGTCAACCCGCCACCGGGGTTCTTAAGACCAGATCAGGTTCACGTCAACCGAGAGCACAGCTACACCACCGTCCAGCCTCTTGCCATGGAGGGTACACGCTACTCTCGCCACCGCTCCACGCCCATTGCGTGTTATCTTATTCTAGCCTTAGTCTGCCCGAGGCAAAGCTTACCCATGACGAGGCATGTGACCAGTTAAAGGGTCCTCGGTCATCAAGCCTACATCGAGACAGTCCTTAATCGACTCAGACGGAGACACTACACTGAGACTCCTTTCTCGTGCAAGTCACCCGCCCTGTCTCAGCTTAATCATTTCAAACCCAAAGTTTGGTACCTGGCAGAGGTACATCTTTTCCGATGTTGAACCCATCACGACCATGATGGATCCACCATCAAGTTTTATTTTTGAAAACATCCCACCCACTTTTGCCACATCATCTTTTGTAAAAACAAAACATTTTATTTTTCTAAAGCAAGGCTAAGCATAAAAAATCTTTTGTAAAACGGGTGATCAAGGAAGGTAATCAAATCCAAGGAAGGTAATGCAGGAATTGTTTTAGCAATCAACTCCTATCACCTAATGCATCAAGCAAGTGAAAAAGATTTTTAAAACACAAGGAGGTGGCAAATGCATTAGGGCTTGCCTTCATTTATAGGTGAGTCAGGCTCGGATCCGCAGATGTCAAAGTAAAAACAATTATCTGCCTGATGTTCCGCAGGTGGTGGTGGTGCAGTCTTCTCTTCTTCTATCTCAACCTCTTCCTCGTTTTCTAAATATAATCATATAGGTATATATATAATAATGAATGCCATGTAATGCTCATGGGAGTGCAAAGATAATAAGAGTTTATTATCTAAAGTCTTGAATACAACTTTCCTTCACGGAACTCCGAGAACTTAGAGTCTCCGGAGTCATTAGTGAAGTTCAAAGAGCAGGGGGTAGGGTTTTGGGTTCTAGTATCAAACAAGGTCCAAATCAAAGAGCAGGGGCTGTTACAGCTAACTACCAGGGAGGCATCGCTGACCTAAGGTGACCTAGGAACACCCCATTATTTGACACAACCCCTACTGGAAATTATCCGTCCATGATCATGGCGGAAACCGAGCTCTGGAACACGCGTTCCCGCCAACTCATGGCCGAACTAGGTAAACGAGTGCCACCGTGAGCTTCACAAGCATACAGAGACATGAAAACAATGTTTGATTTGGACGGTGTCTTACCAGAATGGATTGGCCACGGTTGAGCTGCTCTTCGTGATGGCGGAGACCAGTTTGGGGGAAGTTTGAAATTCAAGAGCTCAGGTGAATGATTAAGGGTGGGAGCGGGTGCTATGGCTTCACAAAGAACTCTAGTTTTACTGCGCACACTTAATTTGAGAGAAGGGGGCAGAGGTAGCGCAAATTCTTGCTTCGGTTCAACTCACTGTGTGCGGGATGTTCATACCTCGCCGTGGATCACGGGCTATTTATAGCCGCGGCGGTCCAGCGATCACTTCCCAGCCATGGATAACTTCTTTAGTGCATGCCTAGCACGTAGAGGAGAGGTACAGTGAGGTAAATCGAAGCATGTGTGACAGCGCGGCGAGAGCTCACTGAGTCACGGCGGCCGCCGGTGAATAACTCCGGCTGGACTCGGGGTATGGTGCCACGTACGCGTTATCTAACTCCGACGTTATCCGTTCCTTACCGAGCCCAAATTGGAACGGCGACGGCACGAATCGCGGCGGCGAGTCACCGGCGGTGAGATTTTTTTGGCGCTGGCGGTCTGATCCATTTCGGGACACTGTACCATGGCGAGCTCCATTTCAGTTAACCTGACAAAGCGACTTCAGGGCAATTTTTCTCTCAGATTTCTATAGCAACGTGACCAACACTCTACAGCAAAATTATAGCTTAATAGACCAGCTCCAACTTTGATACATCGTGCATCCACAAACAGTCACAAGATCATGCTCAGAATTGAGCTTGAAGTTCATGCAATTCCACTGTTAGTCTGATTTCAGACTTTAAGTAGTCTGACAGTGCAACTTTGGGCTTAATTATCTCCAAATTCTTCTCAACAACTATGCTTACACTCTTAAGCAAAGTTGTTCTCCTTTGATAGGTCTATACATTTGATGTGGTGACCTAAGGCAAATTCTCACTAATTTGAAAGATACAAAGGCTCAAAGTTGAATCAACCACACTGAAATTCAGACTTAACCATATGACCTAGGATACTTATTTAACATGGTTTTTACACTTTAGTCCACAAGTGCACTATTTTTGCACATAGGCCCCTAGGGTTTGGATTTAGGGTTTTCCAGGGTTTCAATTAGGGTTTCTGGTATCTTAGGGA
Organism: Zea mays; assembly: GCF_902167145.1. Classification (NCBI taxonomy): domain Eukaryota; kingdom Viridiplantae; phylum Streptophyta; class Magnoliopsida; order Poales; family Poaceae; genus Zea; species Zea mays. The sequence continues at coordinate 87,447,983 of NC_050104.1, read as the reverse complement.
TATAAATGTAATGTAGGTCCATCTTTGATAACATTTTATGATTATTTCACTTAATCTTTGGGGTTTTCTCTATTTAGTCCCTATTTTGCCCTTCAGATCCCTATTTAAGGTTAAGTACCTTAGACTAGGGTCTTATTTGCAAAATGCTATAACAATACAACTTGTTTGAAATTTTTGCGTGGTGAATGCACTCTAAGTGTGTCAAACACATGAAATGCTGATGCTCATGATGTCATGCTCAAGTTTTAGTAACAGTAACACCAGGGGTGTTACATTATGTATAATTCGTTGAACTTTTTCTTCCATCTCTTTTACCATATAAGGCCTGAAAAACCACCTTTCTCCTGGTTCAGACCAATTTAAGGGGGTACGGCACTGTCGTCCATACAAAGCTTCAAAGGGTGCCATCTTGATACTTTCTTGATAACTATTGTTATATGAAAAATTTTCCAATGGTAAACATTCATCCCATTTCTGTGGGAATTCCAGATGGCATGCCTGCAACATGTCTTCAAGTATTTGATTCACTCTCTAAGTCTGCCCACTGGTTTGAGTATGATAGGCTGAACTATGGAGCAGCTTAGTACCCAGGGACTTATGCAGTGCTTCCCAAAACTTGGATACAAATTGTGGTCCACGATCCGACACTATGGTCTTTGGAACCCCATGCAGACTAAGAATACGAGCAATATAAAGTTCTGCATATGTGATTACTGGATACTTTACTTTTACTAGAAGAAAGTGGGCAATCTTTGTACGTCGACCAATGATAACCCAGATAGAATCAAATCCTTTTGCTGTCCTGGGTAATCCCACAATGAAGTCCATGGTAATGCCCTCCCATTTCCAAGTCGGGATGGGCAAAGATTGCAGTGGACCAGCAGTCTTCATGTGTATGGCTTTGACACGTCTACAGGTGTCACATTTCGCCACATAGCGTGCAATTTCAATCTTCATTTTTGTCCACCAATAATGTTGCTTTAAATCTTGATACATCTTAGTGCTTCCGGGATGAATGAGATATCGACTAAGATGTGCTTCATCTAAAATTTGCTGGCGGACATCATCATTCTTGGGCACAACTATGCGGTTATTAAACCATACTATGCCTTGATCATCCTTTCTAAAACAGTTTGCTTTACCGGCTTCCACTTTCTCATGAATGTGTTTCATACCCTTATCACTTCTTTGTGCATCAATAATCTTTTGCAGAAGAAGTGACTCAAGCTTCAATTGGTTTAAGGTTCCATGTTGAATCATTCCCAGGTTTAATTTCTCCATTTCTTGGCATAATGTGATGTCATAAGTCTTTACTGTAAGACAATGGCAGGAAGCCTTGTGACTTAGTGCATCTGCCACCACGTTGGCCTTGCCTGGGTGATAGTGAATTTCTAATTCATAATCCTTAATCAGCTCAAGCCATCTCCTCTGCCTCATATTTAATTCTGACTAGGTAAAAATGTACTTCAAACTTTTATGATTTGTATAAATATGGCAGATATTTACCAGCAGATAGTGACACCATATTTTGAGGGCATGAACCACAACTGCTAATTCTAAGTCATGAGTTGGATAATGTTCCTCATGCCGTCGCAATTGTCTTGAAGCATATGCTATAACTCAGCCCTCTTGCATTATGATGCAGCCTAGACCACTGCCTGATGCGTCACAGTATACATCAAAAGGCTTCTCAATATACGGTTGAGATAATACTGGAGCAGTGGTCAATAATACCTTTAGCTGCTCGAAGGCTTCGTTGCATCTTGAGGTCTAGTTAAATTTTGTATCATTCTTCAATAAACTTGTGATTGGCTTTACATGCTTGGAGAAATCTGGGATAAATCTGCGGTAATAGCCAGCCAATCCAAGGAAACTTTGAACTTGATGTACAGTGGTTGGCGGTTTCCACTCTAGAATATCCTTGATCTTGCTGGGATCAACCGCAATCCCATTTGCAGACAATACATGTCCCAGAAATTGGATTTCCTCCAGCCAAAACGCGCATTTGCTAAATTTAGCATATAATTGATGTTCCCTTAAGCGCGTTAATACGATCCGTAGATGCTGAGCATGCTCCTCTTCATTCTTGGAATAAATCAAGATATCATCAATGAAGACCACCACAAATTTGTCCAACTCGGGCATAAATACCGAGTTCATTAGATATGTGAAGTGGGCAGGAGCATTTGTCAATCCGAAGGACATAACCGAATATTCGAATAATCCGTACCTCGTATTAAATGCGGTCTTGGGTATATCTTCGGGTCGGATACGGATCTGATGATAGCCTGACCTGAGGTCAATTTTAGAGAATACCCGAGCTCCGGTAAGCTGATCGAATAAGATATCAATCCGGGGAAGAGGGTAATTATTCTTGATTGTGACCTCATTAAGGGTTCTATAGTCCACGCACATTCGAAGCGTTTGATCCTTCTTGTTGACAAAGATTGCGGGACATCCCCAAGGTGATGAACTAGGCCGAATGAATCCCTTCTCCAGTATATCAATCCGATATGATAGCTTGATAGACTCTGCCAAATGGTTTAGTGGGAATAGCTACAGGGATGGACAGGAGAACCTCTTCATGGCCATAGCTCAACCTGATTGTTCTTAAATCAGTGTTGAGGATAGCTTTGTGCTGGGCTAACCAATTCATGCCCAGAATTACATCTATATCTTGGCCTTTCAGCACAATCATATTGGTGGGAAAATCCCGTTCAGCCTATGTTACTGGCACATTGAAGGCCACTTCTTTAGTAAATATTTGTCCCCCAGGCGAATGAATAATAAACCCTTCCCTTGATTCAGTGCAAGGAATGCAATATTTCTCCACAAATTTCTTGCTTATGAATGTATGCGAAACACCAGAATCGAAGAGAATAACTGCTGGGTGATTGGCCACAAGGAACATACCCATCATAACCGGCTCTCCCTCCGGTGTAGTGGCCACTTAAGTGTAATATATTCGCCCAGTCTTCTTAATATTCTTGCCCGCTAAATTATTTGCCATGTTTCCCTTGCCTTGATTTGAGCTCCCTGAGTTCTGCTGATTGTTGGATTTGTTCTGCCTCGAATATGGGCAGTCTTTGATAAAATGTCCAGACTTCCCACAATTGAAGCAGCCAGTTGAGGAACTAGGGAGGGCGAAGAAACGAGCACCAGGGGCACTCGGCTGATTTGTTGAAGTGGGGGCAGTGGCAGGGCCAATGAAGACAGGCTGTTTAAATGGGTAGGAGGGTGGAAGACGTGAAGAACGATTTTGATTGAAAGGTCGGATTACCAACCTTGGTCACTTTTCAGGCCCCTGATTGGACCTGTCACCTTTGAATCCCTTCGACTTTCCTTGGCCTGTATTCTTAGCTTCTACGGCCAGCGCTGTGCTGATAGCCCTGTTGTATGTGAGATCTAGACAGGTGGCCATTTTTCTTTGAAGCCGGTCGTTGAGGCCTCTCATGAAGCAATTCTTCTTTTTTAGGTCAGTATTTACTTGATCAATTGAATACTGGGACAAATGATTAAATTTGTTGAGATACTACATAACAGTATCTCCTCCTTGCTTGAGTCGCATAAATTCCTCCTTTTTCATGTGTAGCACTCCTTCTGGAATATAGTGCTCACGAAACGCTAACTTAAATTCATCCCACATGACCTGATGTCCGGCAGGTTGAATGGCCACAAAATTTCCCCACCAAGTACTGGCAGGGCCTCTTAACTGTTGAGCAACGAACAACGGCTTCTGGGTTTCGGTGCAGCGGATTAGTCCAAATTTTTGCTCCATAACCCGTAACCATTCGTCGGCTTCTAGAGGGTCTTCGACTTTAATGAAGAGTGGGGGACGAGTTTCAGAGAAGTCTAGGTATGAAGTCTCATGTGGTCCCTGCGGATAAGCCCTTCCACCATGTTGTTGGAATTGATTTCCCGCCATTTCACGTAAAAAGCGGGTATTATCGGCGGTCGCATTGACCAAGGCAGCGATAGCCTCGGCCAATGTTGGCGGTACCGGTGGTGGATTGGGCGTGTCTTCTCGACCACGAGAAGTACCCGCACTGTCATGCACATGAGTCCTGGATGGCATCTGAGGCAAAGAAACATTTGGGAAAAATATAGCATGCCGCTATACACCATCATTTTACATTACCAAGATGTAATAATACAGACTCAAATGTACAACATAACTTTATTACTTATTTTACATTAGTATTATATCTAAACTATACTACTCTAGTATTTATCGTCTTTGGTTGCTTCACTGTCTATTGTAGGGGACTGTTCGTCAGCTAGGTTCATAGAAGGAGGGGGTTTAAAATGTCTAATTCCCCACCAAATCCTTCATCTGCTGTTCCTGAGGGTCCGACTCTCATTGCAACAGGGTCGGCAGGTACGTCTGAGTGTAGTCGCGAATACAGTACATGGACTTCCTCATGTAAAGTATTGCAATACACCTGCAAGTTGTCAAGGGCCGTGCTGAGCTCATCCACACGGGCTCGAGCTTTGGCTTCCCGGTTCCAAGCAATGGAACGTGAATTGACAGCCCAATCGATTGCCAAATCCCGTTCAGCAAGCTCGTCTTGCAGATGTCTGACGTCAGCTCTCAACTCATTCATACGCAGACCATCCTTTACCCACACCCTGTTTCGGTGATGTGGCTCCGTCTGAAGCTGCTCCACATGGGCTTCTAGGTCTCCGATGGGGTCATTACTGCCGTCGCTGCTCCCTTCATGTCTTGGAGCCAACTGATGCTGAGGTACGCCAATAGGTCCAGTGGACTTACGCGCGGTTTTCCTCGTGCGCGATGGCATATCTCCATATGGGGGAAAATTTATTAGTATAGTTTTAAAACATGATGCATGCATAATTACGGAATCAATTTTTGTTGATTCCCAACCTCCTATACATTGCACTCTGTTACCTGGTCTTATAAGATGAATACTTCAGAAAGTGGCAAGGTGAGAACGAACGAAATTTTCTTGGATAAGTATTTGAAAATTCTTTTTGAAATGCCTCATAATATCTAAAGAGATGGGCTTCGCTCCGATACTAGCTGTGACGGAACCTCCCAAGTCATTAGGCCCACCTACAGTTGTCCTTGTCCAGCGGACCTTGGGCAACCCTGCAGATGCACCTGATTACTCGACAAGTTCGGTATCTGTATCCTTTACCTCTCCAAAGAGCGCTTCACCCGTCACGCAAATATTACAACACATCGGAGGGACAAATGAGCGGAAGCAATTACAGTAACTTAATTTACATTAAAATATAGAAAGAGTGATATTATTACAGACCAGCGGTAAATGAGTGCAGAAGTATTATTATTACAAACTCGAGAGGCAAAAACTCCTCCCGCATAAAAGTATAATATTTTTAAAAGGAGGACAACATCCTCCCGAGGCTTCACTCTTGAAATTCTTTCTTTGGCACCACCTTAGAGCAAAAGCAACAAAAGTTTGCTGCTTCCTCACCTACAACAACATGGGTTTGAAAACCCTGAGTACGAAGTGTACTTTCGCAAGTCTTACCCGTCACAATAAAAGACTCTCAAGGATATGCTGGCTTGAGGGAGTCAAGGTAAGGCTTAATCAAGAATCAAGACTCTGTTTGCAAAAATGCTTACTAATAGTGGATCCTTAAAAATCCAGTTTAATTAGCAAGTTTAGTCATTACCTGAGTCTAGATTTCTTTCTACCCTAGTTCAAGCACTTGGCCTATACTAGCCATCTTTTTATCAACCCTTCTTGTTCACTAGAATGCTACGTGTAGGGCAGTGACCAAGTCTTCAGGTCAAAGAAGTAACGGCGATCCGAATCGATTAATACCTAGCTAGGGATCTCTAATCACACGACATATGTAGCACTTAACCCTTGCATATGTTAACTCGCTACCAGGGTTCTTAAGACCAGATCAGGTTCATGCCAACCGAGAGCACAGATACACCACCGTCCAGCCTCTTGCCATGGAGGGTACACGCTACTCTCGCCATCTCTCCACTCCCATTGCGTGTTGTCTTATTTTGGTTTTAGTCTACCTGAGGCAAAGCTTACCCATGATGAGGCATGTGACCAGTTAAAAGGTCCTCAATCATCAAGCCTACATCGACATGGTCCTTAATCGACGTAGACGGAGACACTACACCGAGACTCTCTTCTCGTGCAAGTCACCCGTCCGGTCTCAGCTTTATCATTTAAAAACCCAAAGTTTGGTACCTGGCAGAGGTACATCTTTTCCGATATTGAACCCATCACGGCCATGATGGATCCACCATCCAGTCTTATCTTTGAAAACATCACATCCCACTTGAAGCATCATCTTTTGTCAAAACAAAACATTTTGTTTCTCTAGAGCAAGACTAAGCATCAGAAAAACCTTTTTATAAAATAGGTGATCAAGGAAAAGTAATCAATTTTTCAAGGAAGGAAATGCATCCATTGTTTAGCACACAACTCCTATCACCTAATGCATCAAGCAAGTGAGAAAGATTTTAAAATAGCAAGGAAGTGGCAAATGCATCGGGGCTTGCCTTGTGTTATAGGAGAGTCGGGCTCTGCTCCACAAATATCGAAATAAAAGCAGTTCCCGGCAGGTGGATCTTCAGGTGGTGGTGGTGCAACTCCTTCTTCTTCAACCACTACTTCTTCCTCGTTCTCTATATAATCATATATAACCATGAATGCTCATGTAATGCTTATGAAAATGCAGTAATAGAAAAGGTTTATCAAGTTGTATCTTGAATATAATTTTCCTTCACGGTACCCCAGGAAACTAGGGTTTTTGAAGTCAGTATTTTATTTCATAGGGCAGACACTACTTAGAAGATTAGGGTTTTGGGGTTTAGGTATCAAACATTGTCCAAATCAAGTCAAACTTCACCCAAGGTTTCTAAATATCATTTTAAGCTTATCCAAAATGTTTGGTGATTTTTGGAGTTACTAATTAATTTCTAAAATTCTAGGAGTATAGGTTTTAGCTATTTTAAATACTTCATAATTCCTAGTTTGGACTAAAAATCTTGAAACCATTTTTATTAAATACTATAGAAACTTAGGAGTTCAACAAAATTGGTATCATATTTTTACCATTTTTCTACAATTTTCTATGAATTCTCTAATCCTGGCAGAAAAAGAAAAAGAGAAACAATGAATAGTGATGGGCTGAAACTGGCCCAAGTGAGCCCGTGAACAAGCAAACGAGCCCCCACGCGCACCTGTTTGAGAAACCTATAAAGAGTCCGTAACACTATTTCTTTGAGTCACTAACAAATGCAAAAAGACCCTCCCCTTTTCTATTTCTTCACAAGATGAAGTCCACGACCGTGGACGGCGGAGCAGGAACTCCGACGAGCCTATACCGGTCGGACAACTAAACTACCAGTGCTCCGGTGCGGTTGACACCAAATTTGACCCCTAATAACCATTTCCCCTCCATCAATTACAGAGTTCTAACTCTAAATCGCTCTGTCCACGGTGACGGCGCAAACCGAGGACAATCCGTGGTGTTGCCGTCGACCTGGCCAAATCTAGCTTAATTGGCCAGGTTTAGCTACACAGAGATTGCAGTGACGGCGCACACAGAGACGCTGAAACGAGAGCAAGGAAGCCATGAACGGACCTGTAACGAGCTAGCCACGGTGAGCTCACACCGCATGGTGTTTTTGATTGATTTGGTGGAAATCCCAAATTGGAGTTCTCTGGTGAATGATTTGAGACACGAGTGGGTGCGTTGGGTGCTTGGATACCTAGCGAAGCTGAGGGCACGCTCAATTTATAGGATTCATGAGCGGTGGCTTGTGAATTGGACATAGTGCGCTGGCAGGCGGAGAGGAAGAAGAACACTGATGGCTTTAATCGTGGCGTTCACTGGTGCAACGGCTCAACGATTGCGATCCTAAGTGTGCCACGGTTACTATCGCATAATAACGAGCCACGGCGTGGCATACCCGAGGAGAACGGCGATAGCCGTGGCAATGGTCGTGCGGCCACGTCGCCGGCGCAGATGGGCAAGAGACAAAGCGGCTACAGTGCCTTGTGTTCATCCGCGATGAGATCTTTTTACCGTCGAGTGTAATCCACTCGCCCGAGACACGAATCGCGACGGTCGGCACGAATCCGAGCGCAAAGGTCAGCGGCGGTGAGGGGAGCTGAACAGAAGATCTTTTTTACTGTACCATCAGATTCTTATTCAGTCAGCCTGACAGAGCAATTTGCAGGGAGATTTGTTCCCAAATTCATGTAGTGACTCGACCATCTCTCTGTATCAAAGTTGTAGCCCTATGATCCAGCTACAATCTTGCTATAGCAACCATAGTCAAACAATTACTGGATCATGGTCGAATCCAATCTCAAAGCTTGCCCAGCTTCACTGTTACCCCTTATTCAATTCATTGGCTGACTGTGAGCTTGACTTTACACCTAATTATCTCCAAATTTTACATGACACCAAGGCTTAATCACTTAAGCAAAGTTGTATTCCTATAGTAGCTCTACAAGTTTTATGTGTTGAACTTAGGCAAATTCCTCATGAACTGAAATATACAGGGTTCCAAAGTTGGCTCTATGCACTGGTTTTCAGACTTAGGCATAGGGATGTATGGGGTATCCTTTTTGCAAATAAGTCCAAACTTCATCATTTGGCTTGCAAATCCTCAAATGTGAGAAACACATAGTTTGTGATGTTGTACTACCTTGGTATTTGCACTTGGGTCCAAAAGTGTACAAATTTTACAATTAGCCCCCTAGGGTTCCAATTAAGGGTTTTCCAGGGGTCTTTTCAGAGTTTTTAACACTTTAGGGTTTTGGTGCTACCCAAGTCCATTAAATGTGATATCTTATGATCATTTCTAATGAGTTTTGAGATTTTAACTTATTTGGGCTTCATTTTCACTCATAAGCCTAGTTTAGGGTTAAGTACTCTATACTAGAGTAAACCACACATCAAGTCATATCAGTCCAACATTTTTGAACTTTTTACCTAGTGAATGCACTCTAGGTGTGACAAACACATGATATGATAATGCTCATGATGTTATGCTCAAGTTTTAGTGACAGTAACACCAGGGGTGTTACAGCCTCTGCTTGTTGGAGACTTGTTCTCAAATGCTATGAATTAAGAACAAGGCAACATAAAGTGTTAAATGTTAATGTCCTTCGTCCAACGAAGCATTATTCCTTTGGGGATTAATGGACCTTGGACGAAGGTTGGTGACAACATGATTACGAAGATTAAATCTTCGTAATTGTAGTTTAATAGATTATATAAAGTAACATAAAGTATAGAGTATCAAAGGTAAACGAATCATAAACGAACCACATTGCATTTACTCAATATATTTAATTATTGAATACAGTTATACCTCTGCCTTGGCAAAGATTGGTTTCCGAATGATGCAATTGCAGATACAGGAATGCGTGAACAGTAAAGGAATACTGTTCACTATTTATAGGCACAGGGCGCAGCCTGTGAGAGATTACAAGTATGTCCCTTATGAAAGTTTACAACATTGACTCAGACCTTTATGGACTAAAAGGTCATTCTATCTTTAAGTCGGTTTGTGATACCGAAGCTTCATGAAGAGGGACCTTCGACCATCTTACACAAACAGCTTCAGCCGAAGGTCGCTTCTTCCTAGAAGACCTTCGGCGACGAAGCATAGGCCCAACAGTAGCCCCTTTCGCGGTGCTAGATCGTTTTTCGTAACGAGCTTGATCCGTGAAAAAAGTTTCTTAAGCTTCGGAGCGCCGAAGGTCTAAAAAACACCTTCCCTGAGCTCGTTGTCGAGAAACGATTCAATTTCTCAGCGTGTAGCGGCCCCACCATGCAGAGTTACTGTTCGGTCTCTGCGGTCCACCACGCAGCGAGTACGAGCGGGTGTCCGCCTGGTGTAAAAATCCTGGCGCTTCGCCTTCTTACCTGCAACACTATATAAACAGACGAGTAGGTGTGAAGTTACCACATCATTCACTGCTATTTACACTGTTTTGCTGCCAAAATTTTTAACCGTCGCCGAAGCTTGTCTGTCGGAATCGAACGAAGCTCCAGTTTGATACCTGCTTCGGAGGAAGAAAGTATTAACGTTCCACAAGTTCATAATTAAATGGCCAGAGTGCGTTCTACCGCCAGGGTTGAGCTTGAGGGGGACGAGACTGAAGCTTCGGAGACTGTTCCCATCTCCGAAGCTATGCAACGATCCGGGCTGGTGATTTCGGAAAAGATCCCTCATGATGATGCAGAACAAGCAGAACAAACAATCGCTGAAGCAGAAGAAGAAGATATGGAAGAAACTGATTCTGAAGATGATTATCGCATTGCCATGCCAAGCAAGCCCAGCCACTTGGACTTCGGGAAATCTACTGTTTCGAAAGCTGATCTGTCCAAGATGGTAAAATCGGGCTTTTTTACTGAAAATCAGAAGAAGCTATTGCGCTTCGAGGGAGAAGAGACTACCCCAAAGCCGGAGAAGGATGAAATTGTTATTTTCAAAAGCTTTCTTAAAGCTGGATTAAGATTCCCCCTACATGGGATTATTGCAGAGGTACTGAAGAGGTTCGGTATTTATTTTCACCAGCTGACCCCCAACGCTATTGTTAGACTTATTGTTTATATCTGGGCACTCCGAAGCCAAGCAGTGGAACCATTTGCGGACAGCTTTTGCCGGGTTCACGAGTTGCATTATCAAACGAAGGCTAGAAAGGATGGATTGCACGACAATTTTGGTTGTTATAACTTCGCCTATCGGAAAACTACAAAGTTTCCTGTAATTAGCTACCGAAGCAAATGGGCAGCAGGCTGGAAATCTGAGTGGTTCTATGTCAAGGTTGATGACGACAAGGAAAAGCTTGTACAAAGTCCACTTGAATTAATCTTCGGAGAAACCCGACCTCGCTGCAACATGACACCCGAAGGTCCAACACAACAAGCAATGAGTGAATTCAGAATTATTGCAGAGCATATCAGCACAAGGGACCTGGTTCAAGAGTTTTTAGCTTTCAAAGTTTTTCCCAGTTTAAAAGAATGGGAAATGCCGAAGCTACAAGGGGAAAAGAAAGAAGGTGAACTTGTACGTTTACCTTACTACTTCAAGTTTAAGAAATACTTTAAAACACCTTGCCAAGAGTGGCTGGAAACGATTGAAGCGATGTGCAATGAAATACTTGGCAATTATTCTAAAAAAGAAGATCAGTTGATGACCGCAGCCTTCGGCACCCGTCCGAAGCGAAGACTAAACCGAGTGCTGGACGCCCTGGGTTTCGAATACCCTGATTACGAAAATCTGAACAAAGGTGCCGGAGGACAAAAAAGGAAGAGGATAACTGAAGCCTTAAATGAAGATGAAAAAGAACTATCAAAGAAGAGAATTCCGAAGAGGAAGAAAGCATCTTCTCCGAAGCATAAAATATCCGAAGAAGAAACCCCCGCATCACCCTCTATCGCTGACGTTGAGGAAATTCTGAAGGTAATGACTGAATCCTTACCTGCGAAGCTAAGTCCACTGGGCCCTCAACTGACAAAGTTTTTTCAGAAGGACAAGGAGCCCGAAAAATCGAAGAAAACAATCAAGGCAAAGAAACAAAGAATTATCACTGTGACAGAGGTAATTGACAAGACGCCGCCAAGAGCTTCAGCCTAGAAAACACCAGCGGCTGCAGAGGAGACAGATATTGAAATTGCACCTTCGGAGACCGCAGCTGCCGAAGCTGCCTCAGCTGAAGATTTGAACCTGGAGAGCACAATTGAACACATTGACAAAATACTGCTAGACATGGTTGCAGAAGAAGCTACCACCGCCGCCGAAGGGGCCGCAACCGCAGCGTCGGAGAAAGGGAAAGAAATTGCTGATGAAGCTTCAGAAAACGAAGCCTTCATGTTTCAGAATTTAGTTGGAGAAAAACTGTCAAAAGCTGAAAGAGAAGAGCTTAGAGAATATGCAAAATCCTGCGGATACAAACCTGGAGCACTCCTCTTCGGAGGCATTGATGACGAAAAATTAGATTGTATTCGAGATCAAACTGGGGCCAAAATTATCGGTACTCTGTCAAAGAGTATCGGTTTTCCGAAGCTAGAAACAGACATCAGCCGCTACCGACGACAACATATCGTCGGTAGCTTATTTTATTCCAACTTCAAGGTGAACTACTTGTCTCTTACTTTATTGTTTCTAATAATAAAACATGTCTGACGAAGGTTGTTTTCGTGCAGAGTATGCTGTTGAGCAAAGCCTTGCAAATGCAGCAAGATTTTGAAGATAAGAAGCACGAAGTTATAATTGAAAATTTAGAAAGCAGAATAAAGGAGCAATCGGATGTTATTGAGAAAAAGAACTTTGAGCTCCAGGCAGCCGAAGGTTCATTGGCGGAAGCTGAAGCAAAAATAACAGAACTGAACACGAAGCTTCTCCGCCAGTCTGAACAGTTCGAGCGAGAACAGCTAGAGCTTAATGCAAAACTTGAAGCCGAAGCTCAACAAAATTCAGATTTGAGAAAACTATTGACAAGCCTTCAAGAAAAATGTCTGGAATTTAGCAACAAATGCATTCAACGCTTAAGAAAGATTTTTTACTCAGTTGGAGCCAGCAGTGAAAAATTCACCCCCTCAGCTGAAGATCTACCGAAAACCTTCGAACATATTGAGGGGGAGATTGACGAGCTCGACGAAGTCATAGCTGGGCATGGTGACTTCTGTGCCTGGGTGGCTTCTCGAGGCACTGCTGCAGCTTTCCTGAAGGCTGGCTGCGATCATGCAAAGATTGTCAATAGGCCAAATTTCACTTTATCACCATCAATCCTGGATGACATTCCTGATCTCGCCCGGAGTATCTCGAATAGATTTGTAAAAATGATATGGACAAAAGGTGGGCGAGAAAAGGCTGGAGACGAAGCTCGTAGCCACCTTGAACCAGTAAGAAACCATACCTTGTGCTTACCTTTTCCTGTAAGCTTGATTTTGACTTACAACGACCTTAATCATATAGGATGACGAAGCCGAAGCCGATGATCAAAAATGACGCCGAAGCCGAAGCTCCTTGGAGATTAGATAGTAGACTGTAGACAGTACTTGAGAAACTTTTGAGATAACTTTTGTAAATGTAACTAAAACTTTTGAGATAACTTCTGTTCATACCTTGTTATATATCCTTATCCTTCCATTGATGTATGAGAAATGCTTTGATGTGGACGAAATTTTCTTTTGAGCCGAAGGCGAAAAAACACCTTCCCTTCTTTTCGTACACAGCAAAGCATAGAAAACAACATTTTTCCTTTTTTCCGAAGCTCTCCTTTTTGTACACGAAGCTCTTTCTTCCCCTTCTTTTTCCTCTTTTTGCCGAAGCAACCATTTATGCCATGAAGATGATTATCCTACATATGCCTAGATGAATGTTTATGAATGCAAATGCTATGATGTAATGCGATGTGCAAATGAATGGCCAAACACGTATCCGAAGCCATATTCATAGCCATTATTTTCTTAAAAACAATCGCACCTCAGCTCTGCATTCCCTTAGGAACGACTTTGGAGCTTCTTCGCCTTTACTTTTGGCGGAATCAGCGTTGACTTTTCGCTGTAAGCTCTGCATTCCCTTAGGAACGACTTTGGAGCTTCTTCGCCTTTACTTTTGGCGGAATCAGCGTTGACTTTTCGCTGTAAACTCTGCATTCCCTTAGGAACGACTTTGGAGCTTCTTCGCCTTTACTTTTTGGCACTCGATGGTGCGTTCTCAGCTTTTACATTTACATTCCTTGGGGGATTTTGCTCTTATAGAACTAAAAAAGGAAATTACATGTGCTGGCCCCATTAAAAACCTTTCTCCCCCTTCGGAAAGGAAAAGGGTGCCATGAAAGAAAAATATGAAAAATTACATCGAGTTATACATAATATCGCCGAAGCTCATCCGCATTCCAAGACTTAGGAACGTCGTTGCCGTCCATATCCTTCAGTCTGTATGAACCGGGTCTTGACGAAGATGCTACTAAGAAAGGTCCATCCCATTTTAACTGCAACTTGCCCACTGTTTCTGGGTTGGCCACTCTCCGAAGCACCAAGTGTCCTGGCTCAATATTCTTTAACCGAACCTTTCTATCTCGCCATTTAATTGTTTCGGCTTGATATTTATTAATGTTCTCCACGGCTTGCAGCCTGATCCCTTCTAAAGCATCTTTTTCCACAGAATAAGCAGCTTCGGAACCTGATTCTGCCGAAGCTATTACCCTTATTGATCCGGTTTTAGCTTCCTCCGGAGTTATTGCTTCGTCACCGAATAATAACTTGAATGGAGTAAAGCCTGTAGACCTTGATATTGTTGTATTGTGGCTCCACACCACTTTGGTTAACTGATCTGGCCATTTTCCCCTGGGTTGATTGAAGATTAACTTCATTATTCCTGTCATTATGATGCCATTGGCTCTTTCAACGAGTCCATTTGACTCCGGATGTCTGACTGATGCAAAATGGATCTTCGTACCAATTTGATCACAGAAATCCCTAAAAGCTTCGGAGTCAAACTGTGTTCCATTATCCACAGTAATAGCCTTTGGTACCCCGAACCGACAAACAATATTTTGCCAGAAAAACTTTTGGACGGTGGCCGAAGTTATTGTGGCTAAAGGCTTTGCCTCAATCCATTTAGAAAAATACTCCACCGCCACTACAACGTATCTTAGGTTCCCTTGGGCCGGTGGTAACGGACCTAACAAATCAAGGCCCCACCTTTGCAATGGCCAAACGGGTTGTATGAGCTGTGTTAAGGACGAAGGTTGTTTTTGATCTCGTGCACATCTTTGACAACCTTCGCACTTTTGAACTAATTCCGCTGCATCCGAAGCTGCCTTCGGCCAATAAAATCCTTGGCGGAAAATTTTTCCAAGTAACGGCCTAGACCCAATGTGAGATCCACACAGGCCTGCATGTATCTCTTTCATCAACTCTATACCTTCGGTTCTGGATAAACACTTGAGTAGCGGAGCACAAACTCCATGCTTGTACAACTCCCCTTCTATCATGACATATGGACGAGCTCTTGCCTCTATCCTCCTGTTATAAGCTTCGTCATCTGAAAGGAATTTTCCCTGAAGATAAGAGATGATCTCAGTTCTCCAATCTTCGCTATACACAGCAGATATACTGAGGACTGCCCTTTCAAGAAGTTCCACCGAAGGTGCTTTTATTGTTTCGAAGAATACATCCGAAGGTAAAGGCAACCCCTGTGCTGCTGACTTAGCTAACAAATCAGCATGCTCATTTTGCCCTCGAGGGATATTTTTGACAGAAAATCCTTCGAAGGAAGCTTCAACTCTTCGAACCATATCCAGATATTTTTCAAGCTTCGGATCCTTAGCCTTGCAACTCTTGTCAATATGACCCGAAACAACCTGGGAATCAGTTTTGAGTATAGCCCTCCTGATTCCCATTGCTTTTAGCTTCCGAAGACCTAGAAGCAAGGCTTCGTACTCGGCAATGTTATTTGTGCAACTAAAATCAAGCTTTGCCGCATAACAAGTTTTGACCTTGGAAGGTGAAACCAACACAGCAGCCGCTCCTGCTCCGAAGGTTCCCCAAGATCCATCACAAAACACTATCCATGCTTCGGCGTCTTTATTTGCTTCTTCCTCCTGAGCCCCTGGCGTCCAGTCAGCAATGAAGTCTGCTAACGCCTGGGACTGAATCGAAGATCTATGAACATATTCAATACAAAATTCATTGAGCTCTGCAGCCCATTTTCCAATCCTTCCAGTAGCTTCTCGGTTCCTCATAATATCCTTCAGAGGTTGTGAAGAAGGAACGATTATGTTGTAAGCTTGAAAATAATGCCGAAGCTTTCTGGATGCCATCAAAACAGCATATAACACCTTCTCTAATTCTGTGTAGTTTTTCTTTGATATACTGAGAACTTCAGATACAAAATATACTGGGACCTGTTTCCTGGCTTGGCCATCAAGCTTCTCCTGGACAAGTGCTGCACTTACCGCTGAGTGCGAAGCTGCCACATATAATAATAAAGGAGCCCCTGGCACAGGTGGAGTTAATGCTGTTAGATCTATTAAATACTGCTTCAGGTCTTCGAAGGCCTTCTGCTGGATTGGTCCCCATTGAAAGACTTCGGCTGACTTCAGCACTTCGAAGAATGGTAAGTTTCTCTCTGCTGATCTGGATATGAATCTATTGAGAGATGCCAACCTTCCTGTCAATCTTTGAGCCCCCTTTTTTGTAGTTGGTGGCTCCATCCGAAGTATAGCTTCAATCTTACTTGGATTGGCTTCAATTCCCTTTGTTGAAACCAAGCATCCTAGAAATTTCCCCTTCTTTACTCCGAAGACGCATTTTTCTGGATTCAACTTTAAACCAGCTTGTCTGAAACTGGCGAAGGTCTCCTGCAAGTCAGCAATATGATTCTCCTGCTTCGTACTTTTGACAATGATGTCATCAACATAAGTTAGCACATTTCTGCCTATCTGAGACTGGAGAACTTTCGCAGTCATTCTGCTAAAACTTCCTCCAGCGTTTTTGAGCCCCTCAGGCATCCGAAGATAACAATATGTGCCACTTGGAGTTATGAAGCTAGTCTTTGGCTCATCTTCCTTCTTCATCCAAATTTGATGATAGCCTGAATAACAGTCTAACAGACTCATGAGCTCTGAAGAAGCTGCTGCATCAACTAAAGAGTCTATCCTTGGCAATGGGAATTCATCCTTCGGACAAGCCTTGTTAAGATCTGTAAAATCAATACACATTCGCCACTTTCCATTAGCCTTTTTTACCATAACAGTATTAGCTAGCCATTCTGGGTATTTTACTTCTCTGATGACTCCTGCACTGAGGAGTCTTTTGACTTCGTTACGAGCACCTTCGGCCTTATCATCTGACATTTTCCGAAGCCTCTGTTTTCTGGCTCTGAAGGATGGATCAACATTAAGCGAATGTTCAATAACATCCCTATTTACTCCGCAGAGATCATTAGCTGACCATGCAAAAACATCTTTGTTGTTGAACAAAAACCTTATCAAGGTTTTCTCCTGCTCTTCGGATAATTGAGAGCCTAACAGCACCTTCTGCTCTGCTATGTCCTCACATAAGAGCATAGGCTTCGGCTGATCTGCTGAAGCTGCTTTCTCCCTTCTGAATTTGTACTGTTCACAAGCTTCAGCTCCATCTATGTTATGGATTGCTTTTGAGTCAGTCCAATTACCTTCGGCCTTTCTGGCAGCTTCCTGACTTCCATGTATAGCGATGGGTCCTTGATCCGAAGGTATCTTCATGCAAAGATAGGCAGGATGAAGAATTGCTTCGAAAGCATTGAGGGTGCCACGACCAATAATTGCATTGTAAGGGTATTCCATGTCAACAATGTCAAACACAACTTGCTTAGTTCTAGTGTTGTTGATGAACCCGAAGGTTACTGACATGGTGATCTTGCCCAATGCTACAATCTGTCTCCCTCCGAAGCCACAGAGAGGATGTGTAGCATCATGAATCTTATCTTCTGGTTCTTGCATTTGTCTGAAGGCCTTAGCAAATATGATATCAGCTGCACTGCCTGTGTCAACCAAGACATTATGGACCAGAAATCCTTTGATAACACAAGAGATAACCATGGCATCATTGTGTGGGTAATCCTTGAGATGAAGATCCTCTTGGGAGAAGGTAATGGGAATGTGAGACCATCTTGACTTGATGAAGGGTCCTTGCACCCCAACATGCTGTACCCTTCTCTGTGCTTCCTTCTTTTGTTTCTTGTTAGCTAGTTCTGAGGACGAACCACCTGTGATCGGGAGCACCAGCTTCGGGTCCGAAGCAGCTCCAGCTTGGTCATTGAACGAAGCCATCAGTTCGAGAAGTGGAAGTGAGTTCACCGGAGGTGGGCGCCAATGTTGGAGACTTGTTCTCAAATGCTATGAATTAAGAACAAGGCAACATAAAGTGTTAAATGTTAATGTCCTTCGTCCAACGAAGCATTATTCCTTTGGGGATTAATGGACCTTGGACGAAGGTTGGTGACAACACGATTACGAAGATTAAATCTTCGTAATTGTAGTTTAATAGATTATATAAAGTAACATAAAGTATAGAGTATCAAAGGTAAACGAATCATAAACGAACCACATTGCATTTACTCAATATATTTAATTATTGAATACAGTTATACCTCTGCCTTGGCAAAGATTGGTTTCCGAATGATGCGATTGCAGATACAGGAATGCGTGAACAGTAAAGGAATACTGTTCACTATTTATAGGCACAGGGCGCAGCCTGTGAGAGATTACAAGTATGTCCCTTATGAAAGTTTACAACATTGACTCAGACCTTTATGGACTAAAAGGTCATTCTATCTTTAAGTCGGTTTGTGATACCGAAGCTTCATGAAGAGGGACCTTCGGCCATCTTACACAAACAGCTTCAGCCGAAGGTCGCTTCTTCCTAGAAGACCTTCGGCGACGAAGCATAGGCCCAACACTGCTAGTGTCCCGCCGTTTGATGGCACCTCGACACCTCCAGCTTTGGGATTTCCTTTGTTCCTTTCTAACATTCAGGTGAGTTGATCCTTACCCTACTTTACCTTTGTCGACAGAGGACTCTTTTGCTAATTCTTGTATTTGCAGAATGCTCTATGCTCTATGTCGGTTTAGCTGAGGTCATGCGGTGCCCCTGTCCGCGATCATCTTTGCTGCAGTGGAATCCTCTCCTGCTTCAAAAACAGATAGATGACCTGAAAGCCTTGAACATTGGTTAGTGGGTTGAGAACTTTCTTTGGTGTTCATTGCTCCCTCGTTTTACCCCCTGTATCTTTTCCTCTTGCCCTCCTATCTCTAACTTGATGGTGTTTCGACGCTGAGGAGAGGTGTGTTAAGAGTCAAGTCGATCTGAATTAGGTTTCTGCATTCCTGGATGGTGCTCGAACAATGAACTCTTCCTTGAATGCTCAGCTTGATTCAAAGAAGAGAGCCCACGAGGTAAATTCTTTTGATTGTTCACAATACCTTTGTGTTGCGCTTTTGCTTGGATGCTTAGTGTTCTTCTTGTCTATATAAGGAGATGCGAAGACTTCTTGATTCTTGAGACAGTCTAGACAAACTGTACCGTGATGCCTGCGACTCCCTTACTACTTTGGAGAGGAGTCTTCATTTTACTATGTTGGAGCTTGACCGCCATAGAGACGAGTTGAAGGTTTCTCAGAACGAAGTGTCATGGCTTAATAGGTTACTGTCTTCAAGAGATTCTATCATCGGAGAGATGTGAGCTTTGAAGAAACTTGTTTCGCAGGAGTTGGAAATTGCTTGTCACGACATCAAGGTCTTAGAGGATGTCCGTGGTATTATGAAAGCACTGTGCAACAATGCGATGGACAAAGCTGTTCACGCCGGCCGAATCCTGATGAAGAGGCCTGGCGTCGTGGTGCCTGATGACATTGTTGCTGACATGCTCACTTTGTTTGTTGGTACGAGTAAACCTTCTCCTTCTTGTGATCCTGCTAGCAAGGTCCCTTGCGGGGACACTCCTGCACAGTAATTGTGTAGTGAAAACAAATTTTGATTCGTTCGAACAGAAAACACTTTTCATTGAGTTGGTATTTTTTGTCGAGATGGCGCACAATAGAGTCATGTATGTGTGAGCATGATGCATCGTATTAAGGTGTTTCCGACTTAAACCGATTACTCTGTTAGCAGGGTATAGTAATCACCCTAAGTTATGTAAGCGTGAGCATGTCGCACCGACTTAAGGCATTTCCGACTTAAGCCGATTGCTCCGTTAGCAGGATATAGTGATCACTCTAAGTTATGTAAGCGTGTGCATGTCGCACCGACTTAAGACGTTTCCGACTTAAGCCGATTGCTCCGCTAGCAGGATATAGTTATCACCCTAAGTTATGTAAGCATGAGCATGTCGCACCGACTTAAGCCAATTGCTCTGTTAGCAGGGTATAGTAATCACCCTAAGTTATGTGTATGCAAGTATGTTGTGTTGGTTTAAGTCGTTTCCAACTTAAACTGCTTGCTAGTTGAGAGTTTGTATGCGGACGAACACAAAAGCTTTATTGATAATGAAACCTTTTGTTTACAAAGTGCGGCTTGCCGACTAGAGTTTTGATGTAATGCTACGGGTAGAATTTCCTGAGTTGCTCAATATTCCACGAGTTTCCCACTTCGGTTCCGTCCATTTGGGTAAGTTGGTAGGATCCTAGCCGAGTGGCCTCTGCAATGATGAATGGTCCTTCCCATGGAGGTGACAATTTGTGTCGCTATTCTCCCGTCAGCACCCGGCAGAGCACTAGGTCCCCTACTGCGAAGGATCGGTGCCACACTGCCTTGTCATGGTAGTGCCTCAGAGTTTGCTGGTACCTAGCCAATTGGATGGCAACATTCAGACATTCTTCCTCTAATATATTGATGTCCTCTAGTCTGGTTGCTTCTGCTTCAGCTATACTTTCAAATGTTAGCCTGGGTGCTCCAAAGATCAAATCCGCTGGCAACACTGCTTCTGATCCATATACCATGAAGAATGGAGTGTTTCCATGCAACGCCCGGCTTGGTTGGATTCGTAGGCTCCAAACTACATATGGTAATTCTCTGATCCATTTCCCTGCAAACGTTTTGCTCTTGTCGAACACTTTCTTCTAGAGTGCATCAAGTATCATCCTGTTGGCTCTTTCTACCTATCCGTTGGCTCTAGGGTGTGCCACCGACACATACTTGATCAGGATGCTCCGCTGTTCGCAAAAATTGAAGAACTTTGAGCTAGTGAAATTAGATCCTAGGTCTGTGATAATGTTGTTGGGTATCTCAAATCTGAATATTATTTCCTGAATAAACTCCACTGCTTTTGCTGAAGTTAGAGAGGTGATTGGTTAAGTTTGTACTCTATCCATTTTGTGAACTTGTCAATAGCGATGAGTATGTGAGTATACCCTCCTTGAGCTTTTTTGAATGGTCCGATCATATCCAGCCTCCAACACGTAAAGGGCCAAGTTACAGGAATAGTTTGCAAATGCTAGGCGGGGAAGTGTTGTTGCTTCGATAGGAACTGGCATGCTTCGCATTTCTGAACCAAATCTGCCACATCATTCTTTGCTATTGGACAAGAGAACCCGGACCTAAAGGCTTTCCCTACCAATGTTTTTGATGCTGCATGTATGCCACATTGCCCTATGTGGATTTCATCCAGTAGCTGCCTTCAAGTAGCGGAATGAATACATTTCATGAGGACTCCTCTTGCGCCTCTTCTATATAGTGGGCTGACTGCCTTGCGATGCGCTCTGTCGCGGCCTTGTTATCTGGTTCTTCCTTGTTTTTTATGTACCGGATAATTGGCTCCCTCCACTCGTTGGGATCTATTTCTGCTTGGTCCATGGCATTGCATTCTTCAGCATGCTATGCGGTGATGCTTGGTTGCTATACTTCTTGGACCAAAATCCTAGGTGGAACTTGGGCCCGACTTGACCCTAATTTTGACAATGCATCTGCTGCTGCATTGCGATCCCTTTCCACATGGTGAAATTCTAAACCCTCAAAGTTATCTTCCAACTTTCGAACCGCAGCGTAGTATTTGTTCATTAAGTCGGTTGAGCAGTCCCAGTCCTTATTTACCTAGCTGATGACTACTGGCGAGTCACCGTATACCATTAACCTTTTGACGCCTAGCGAAATGGCGATGCTTAGCCCGTGAACTAAGACTTCATACTCTGTGACATTGTTGGAGGCTGGAAACAGGAGCTGAAGCGCATACTTGAGTTGGTCACCTCCTGGGGCAATGAAAAGGATCCCCGCTCCTGCCCCCTGCAATCTCAACGAGCCGTCAAAGTACATTTGCCAGACTTCAGTAGCTTCTGGGTTTTCTGGGACCTGGTGCTTAGTCCATTTTGATATGAAATCGACTAGTGCTTGAGTTTTGATTGAAGTGCAAGGTCAGAATTTTATGTCATGAGCTCTGAGTTCACATGCCCATTTGGCTGTTCTTCCAACAACTTCCTTATTGTGTAGTATATCTCCTATTGGGAATGTCGTGACTACTATGATTTTGTGGTCGTCAAAATAGTGCCGGAGTTTACGAGCAGTTAGAAGTACTGCATATAACATCTTCTGAACTTGAGGGTACCTTATCTTCGAGGGACTGAGGACTTTATTGATAAAGTAAATAGGATGATGTACTGGATACGCACGCCCTTCTTCTTCCTGCTCGACTACCAACACAGTGCTTATCACATGAGTCGTGCAGGAGATATATAGCAGTAGGTCCTCGGCTGGCTGATCAGACGTAGCTCGGCGCGGTGGCTTGAGTACTGGTGGTGTAGTCAGAAACTTCTTTAGTGCTTCCTGGGCTTCTTGAGCTTCTGTGGTCCACTAGAATTTATCGACCTTCTTGAGTATTTATAGAATGGCATTACTCTTTCGCCAAGCCTTGAAATGAAACCACTCAGCGCTGCCATGCACCTAGTGAGCCTCTGTACTTTCTTCTATGATCGTGGTGGCTCCATTCTCATTATGGCTTCAATTTTTCTGGGTTTGCCTCTATTCCTCGATGGCTGACGATTAACACAAGTAGCTTTCCAGCCGGTACTCCGAACACGCATTTCTCTAGGTTTAGCTTCCATTGGTAGCGCCTCAAGCTATTGAAGACATGCTGCAAATCCTCGATGAAGCTATCCGGGTTTTTAGTTTTGATTACTACATCATCAACATAGGCTTCCAATCGCTTGCCCTAGTGGTCGGCTAAGCATGTTTGGATGGGCCTTTGGTAAGTTGCTCTACCGTTTTTGAGACCGAACGGGATGGAGGTATAGCAGAAAGCCCCAAAAGGTGTGATGAATGCAGTCTATTCTTCATCTTCCTTTGCTAGACTGAGTTGGTGATATCTAGAGTAGCAATCCAGGAAAGAGAGCATAGAGCAGCCAGCGGTGGAATTGACTACCTGATCTATCCTAGGGAGTCCGAAAGGATCTTTCTGGCAGTGTTTGTTGAGATCGGTATAGTCAACGCACATGCGCCAATCAACTTTATTCTTTTTTAGTACAAGAACAGGATTTGCTAGCCATTCAGGATGTAGTACTTCTCTAATGAAACCTGCCGATACCAGACGAGCTAATTCCGCTCGAATGGCTTCTCTTTTGTCGGGCGTGAAACGTCGTAGCTTCTACCAAATTGGTCTTGCCTAAGGGTACACTTTGAGTTTGTGCTCGACCAGCTCTCTCGGGACTCCTG
Source organism: Zea mays (assembly GCF_902167145.1). NCBI lineage: Eukaryota > Viridiplantae > Streptophyta > Magnoliopsida > Poales > Poaceae > Zea > Zea mays. The sequence continues at coordinate 87,424,812 of NC_050104.1, read as the reverse complement.
GCATGTCCACAGGTTGCCATGCAAACACGTCTCGATTGTCTTGCATGAACTGGACGAGCGCGCTTTCCTATTTGTCGTCGAGGCTAGAACTGATGACCGCGGTCTTGCGTTCATCAGAGAATCCGAGGTTGATTCTTTTAATTTCTTCGGTCGACCGCATAGAGGTCACGGTCGGGGCTTCATTTGAAAGGATTGTAAAATCGTCTTCCACCAGCTTGTCATCAACCTGTGCGAGAAGGACTACTAAGGGCTCGACAGTGAGAGTCGTCTGAATGGCACCCTAGAAGCATTCTGCGACGCCTTGGAAGTTATAGCGCATGGTGATGATCCCTTGAAGTCCTCGCATTTTGAGATTCATATATGGGTAGTGCATGATGGCCATGAATTTCGCCAATCCTGGTCTCCCAATAATGGCGTTGTACCTCAGGAATTCAGTTCGATAGTTCTCAAACCTCAGGAACTCAGTTCGATAGTTCTCTAGGGTTCCAAAGGTGATGGACATGTTGACGTGTCCTAGTGGGTACTCTCCTTTGGTCTGCATGATGCCAAAGAAAGGAGTATCCGACTCAATGAGATCGTTGATGACGTCCCCCAGGGCCCGAAGCGTTCGGGGAAAGGTGACATTGATGCTGCTGCCACCATCCACCAGTACCTTCTTAACCCGGCTTTCTCGGATTACAGGGTGAATGAGTAGTGGATATTTGCTGGGGTGATTGATGTTAAGCCACCGATCAGCTCGGTTGGTGGATATTGTGTGCTCCAACCATCGGTAAGGAACTGGAGCGCTGTTTGTGGCTACTAGAACTTGTCGATCATTAAGTTTTTGTTGCCTTTTACTTTCTATGACATTGACCTCCCTGCCAATGCGCGAGAAAGCTCTACCTCTACCCCTTCCTGTTGCTAAGGTTGCCTAGGCTCATTAGGCTCTCCTCAAGGTGGGGGAGGCGGTAGAGGCTGGAATGGTCGGCCATGCCTGACGGAGTTTTTGAAATCCCTGCAGTTCCGCAGGGTGTGCCACATGTCCTTGTGGTATAGGCACTGGGAGTTGAGGATCTCATCCAGTGTCCTTACCCCTCCACGAGGTGCACCGCGGTCTCGAGCGGTAGGTGGCCCGGCGGTGTGTACCTCCTCCCGGGGTCTCTTCTCCCAGCGTTTGTCTGGTTGCTGGTTCATGTCCCTTCGCGGTGTTGGTTGTACGGGCTTTGTGCCTCCAATGAGGTCTTGAGCCTGCTCATCTGTGGTGATGTAGACGTCCGCCTCCTTGAATAGTTGTTCAGAGGTGGTGGGTGCTTTTTGAATTATGGCTCGGACGAAAGCCGGATCGTTGGATCCCCTATAGAAGTCTTCGATAACAACCACCTCAGCGACCTTGGGGATACGATTCCTCATTGTTTGAAACCTCTTGAGGAAAAAACGAAGAGTTTCATCATTCTGTCACCTAATGGATTTGAGATCCCACGGCTACGCCGGTTTATCGGAGAGGGACTAGAAGTTCGCAATAAACCGGCGATTGAAATTCTCCCCAATCGTCGATGCAGTGTTGAGGCAGATGTCGGAGCCATTGTAGTGTGTCCTGACCCAGAACGATGGGCAAGTAAACTGTCATGATGTCCTCAGTTTCCCCAGCAGCCCAGGTTGTGGTTGTGTAGATGACCAACCAACCCCCTGGGTCCTGCTTAGGTTCATATTTGTCGACGTTGGAGACTTTGAAATTGTGAGGCCATTGGATGGCCCGGAGGCAAGGGGTGAGCATGGAGACCTCGCACGTATCCTCTTGTCGATGATCCCGATGTCGATCCCGGGGAGGGGAGTGAGTATTAGGTCACCTCGACCGTCCCCGTATCGGACTGGTGGTAGAGGCTGCTGCTGACTCGATCCGGGTTGCGGGGATGTGTGTCGGTACACCATGATCTCGGTCGTATTCCTCCCAACGCCTTATTTCATTTTCGTGTAGGTGTAATACCTAATTTGTAAAATGTTGAAGAAAGTTGATCTTCTTCCATGTTTTCCCTCTACTCCTTGGGACATGTGAATAACCATATTTAAAAGTAAATAATTCTTTACTAAAACATAAATAAGCCATGCATCATATTGGAGTTTGCTTAATTGTGCATTAAATAATAATGGCAACACTATTAATCAAAATATAATAATAAGGAAACTGAGTTGAAACCTAAATTGAGATTAGGGTTTCAAAATGAAAATGGGAAAAAGGAGAGAAAAGAAAAGGAGAAAGAGTATAAAATATAAAGAAAATATATGTATCTTCAAAATTGGTACTTTAATTGTGCAGTATAATCTGGGGGCAATCTGCAAATCAAATTTGAATTCAAATGCTAGAATTTAAATTGCCAAAGGAAATTCAAAGAAAAAAAAGAAAAGAAGAAATGGCGTATCAGGCCGAATTGCCCAAACCAACTCACTACGGCCCATCCCGCGCGCGCTCGTGCCGGCCAAAAAGTTGCGCCGACAGGTGGGTCTGCGCTGTCGGTCGCTCGCCCTCGCACATGCGAGAAATGTGTATGGTGCCTGGGACCGCCTAGTCAGCGACTGCCGCCCCTTACCGCTCACCCACTTACAGGTGGACCCGGGGTTCAGTCAGACGTTACCGTGCGGTGCAGAGATTCAACGGTGAGCACCTGAATCGCCGAGTCGTTGAGACTGCCCCCGTTCTCCCCTCGCGCATAAAGCTTCCGTTGCGGCCCTATCTTATTGCTTTGTCGTGCTTGTCCCATAACCCGAGAGCCACCGCTGTAGCCAAGATTGAACCCGTCCGTGCCACCACCGGTGATCCTTGTCCCATTGACGCAGCGTCCTCAGAGTTAGGGTCCCGCGCCTCACCTCGCCTTATGGAGTGTTGGTGCAGAGTCGATTGGGCTCGGAGAACCATCTGGGCGCAAGTAATTGACCACCGGTGCCTCTCTTCCTCCGTGGTGCGTGGTCGCGGCTTTCGGCATCAGGATTGCAGGTAATAAGCTATTCATATAGTCCACTCTCGCTTATACTCCATGTAGGACCGATTAGATGTGAGCTCGGTGCCCTAGCTCATCGGATGGCCACACTCCAGCGAATGTTCGCCGCGCAGTCGTGTGCTCTGCCGCTTGGGCGACCGCGGGCGAGAGGGGCGAGTAGGTACCATAGATCGGCATATCAACGGTGCATATTAGAAACCTGATAACCATTCATAATATTAAATCGAGACCGTCGGTGAATTGTTGAGCGGTTCTGATTTGCGTAGGACGGGGCGCGATCTTGGCCATGTATCACAGATCTAATGGCTAGCATCGCGTACCGGTTCGCTGAGTGGTCAAACTAATCTGGGCGCTCGTTTGGTGATCCAACGGTTCCGAGTGAAGCAGCCTTAAGCGCCAGAGTGATTTAATCCGTGCCGCAAGATCTTGATCCTACGGCCGATACTTGAGGATACCCTTTTGTTCAGACAAAGTTGCATAAGAGCCCCTCTGCTTCTAGTGATTCAACCCACAGTCCACTGCTAGTGTAGCTCTGAGTCTAGGAGATTTTATAGTTTAGTCCCTGAGCTCTCTGTTTTTGTGCGCGCGATCCAGTTAGGGGAAAATCATAGAGAATAATTTAGAAATTGATTTTTGGGTATAAAAATAATTGCATAAACTCATTTAATTCATAGAAAATTCATATTAAATCCTTTTTGATCCATTCCAGTGGCATTAATTCTGTATTAATATTGTCTATCAACTAGTAACTCTGTTTAACCATGAAACTTGGATTAAAATTATTCACTTGAATTATTCTATACTAGGCACATAATAACTTCGGAAATTCATAACTCGATAACCGTAACTCCGAATTTAGTGATTCTTGTTCCTACGATCTCGTTACGACGCGCAGAATATTATCATGTATTTTGTTCTGTTGTTTGGTGTGATAATAATTCTTCTATATCATGTTTGTTTGTATTGTTGCGAGTAGACGAGCCAGCTATATAGGATCCGGGTGTTCAGCAGGTGGAGACTGCTGAGCAGGAGCTCGTTGAAAGCAAGTTGTGCCCTTGATCACTTCTATTTACCCAATAATGTTCCTTTTAATCATTATGATCTGTATAGGTTAATTTTTATGAGACCCAATAGGTTACCTTAGTTTGGCTATCTTTATACCTTGTTTACCACTGAATTTTTGGGTAGTACCTGCTATTGCTTTATGTGGTTTTGGATGTGGAGATACACATTATTCATGATCATGCTTTTATTATCAGTTTTTTATTTAGTTTTCATGATAAGATCATTATGTTAATTGGAATATGGAGCGACCACCCGGGAAAATAGTGCTACCACAAGGGTGGTATGGGACGCTCTTGGCTGACTAATTAGGAAAGCTAGTGGAGGACTACCTTGCCTGAAAGGGGCAAGGGCAGTAGGGGAGTGGTCAGTGTAGGGAGGTCCTTGGGTTGATTTTGCTGCGATGGCGGTCAGGCGAGGGATCCCTCCATTGGAACTTCCTAGAAACTATAGCGAGTTTTCTGAAGCTAGTGGAACTTTGTAAAGGCCTCATAGTGTTACTCTGCCTCGCTTCCATAGTAGAGGTGTATGGAAGTAGCGATCCCTTGGTAGATGGGTGACATGACTTGTGGGTAAAGATGTGCAGCCTCTGTAGAGTGTAAAACTGGTATATCAGCCGTGCTCAAGGTCATGAGCGGCTCGGACCCTCACATGAGTAATTTATGGAATTAAATTCAATTTGTCATTTGCATCGCATTGTGGTTTATTACTAATTTGATCTATTATTACTCTGGTTTGGTATTTACATACATTTAGTAACTGCTAATAAAATTTGACCACTTATTAAAAGCAATGATCAGCTTTAACCATTATTTGTTGATCAGCCTTACACTTCACATGAGCTCCCACCTTTGGTGAGTTCATGCACATTATTCCCCACAACTTGTTAAGCTATGATCTTTTGTGAGATCACTCTTGCGATATATAAACCCCCCACAGGTGAAGAGGAATATGAGCTTGTCTTGGTGGCGTCTCCCAGTCAGCTTGATGGTGCTAAGGAATAATATTTAATTCGTTTTATTGTTGTCATATATTTTTGTAAGACTTCCGCTATGTAATAATGATACTTGTGACATTTATCTCTATACACTTTGTCATTATATATGATGTTTTTCTTTGGCGCACATATGAGACGCACCCGGCTTTATCCCTTAAATCCGGGTGTGACAGAAGTGGTATCAGAGGAAATGTTGACTGTAGGACGAAACCTAGATAGAACTAGACAAAACTCTTACCTACTTACCTTACGTTGATTCTTTCTATACTTTTCTTGATCCTATCTCATCTTCTACTGTTCTACTCTGATTACTCTTACATTTTCTTTTCTAAGCCAGGGAGGATTTCACACTTTGGAATCCTACATTTATGATCCTCTAAAGGGATAGGACATCCAAGACAAAATTTAAAAAAATTATTTTCTCTACTTGAAATAATTGGTTGTTTGTTCTGATGGTAAATGCTTGATTTTCTTCTTTGATTGATTGAAATAGTATGGCAGGGCATTCTAGCATGTACCACCATAAGGTAATTAGTATGAGTAGGTGACACACTAATCTAGTAGTTAATAAAACCCCCCAAAAGATTCTCCCTCGCAATTACTCGTATTATCTACAATTCTATCTTACCATGTATTTCTAACCCAGATGGTCAATACTAGGGAGGGAGGCAAAATCGATCTACCTGCCAACCCCCACAACAGGAGGCTTGTAAGAGCACCTAGAGGGGGGTGAATAGGTGATCCTGTAAAAACTTAAAGCTTAATGCCACAAACTTGATTAGGTGTTAGAGCAATAAAGCCAAGTGGCTAGGAAGGAGTTTTTTTTTGCGAAACACAATAACCACAAGGATATCAACACAGAGAGGCACAGTGGTTTATCCCGTGGTTCGGCCAAGTACAAAACTTGCCTACTCCATGTTGTGGCGTCCCAACGGACGAGAGTTGCACTCAACTCCTCTCAAGTGATCCAATGATCAACTTGAATACCACGATGTTCTTCTTTACTTTATTGTTTCCCGTTTGCGAGGAATCTCCACAACTTGGAGTCTCTCGCCCTTACAATAAGAATCAAAATGAAGCACTAGAGTAAGGGAGGGAAGCAACACACTCAAATTCACAGCAAATACGCACACAGAAGGCCAAGACTTGAGCTCAAAAGAATATCACGAGGTTCTCACTAGAACGGAGCTCAAATCACTAAGAATGTCAAACAAGTGCGCAAGAATGGAGTGTGAATGATCAATAATGCTCAAATGATGCTTGGTGTGCTCCTCCATGCGCCAAGGGGTCCCTTTTATAGCCCTAAGGCAGCTAGGAGCCGTTGAGAGCATTCCAGGAAGGCAATTCTTGCCTTCTGTCGACTGGCGCACCGGACAGTCCGGTGCACCACCGGACACTGTCCGGTGCGGATTTCTTTCATGTTTTGGCGCAGCCGACCGTTGGCGATTTGGAGCCGTTGGCGCACCGGACACTGTCCGGTGCACACCGGACAGTCCGGTGCCCCCTTCAGACCGTTGGGCCGGCCACGCGTCACGCGCGGATTGCACGGCCGACCGTTGGCTCGGTCGACCGTTGTCTCACCGGACAGTCCGGTGCACCACCGGATAGTCCGGTGAATTTTAGCCGTACGCCGCCGACAAACTCTCGAGAGCGGCCTTTTCACTAGAGCCAGCCTTGCGCACCGGACACTGTCTGGTGCACCACCGGACAGTCCGGTGCTCCCAGACTGAACTGTCTTTGGCTGAACAAAGCCATCTCTTTTCCAAATTGACTTCTCCTGTTTCCAGTACTTAGACACAATACATTAGTCCTTAAACCAAAGTACTAAGTCTTAGAAACATACCTTTATGTTGATTTTCACTTTGTCCATCATTTGGCATAGATTAACACATGACCACTTGTGTTGGCACTCAATCACCAAAATACTTAGAAATGGCCCAAAGGCACATTTCCCTTTCAATCTCCCCCTTTTTGGTGATTTATGCCAACACAACAAAAGCAATACAAAGATGTGCAACATCAATGAAAATAAGAACACAGATTTGATTTGAATCAAATTTGGCATATTTGGATCATTCTTTGCCACCACTTGGTTTTGTTTTTGCAAATCAACCTCAATTTCCTATCTCTAAGTCAAACACACTTGTTGAGACATAAAGAGAGTTGTTCCAAGAGAAATTGATCAAAGATTTCAAAAACTCCCCACAAGAGGCCAACTTTTGACAAGAGAGACAATAAGAGAGTTTTGTCAAACCCGGCCAACTTTTGACAAGAGAGACAATAAGAGAGTTTTGTCAAACCAAAAGCTCTATTCTACTATTTTCAAAATTCTCAAGTGGTAGTTGATCCATTTACTGCTTTGGCCTTAATTTCTCCCCCTTTGGCATCAAGCACCAAAACGAGATCATTTTTGGCCCTTGAACCCCATTGCCTCACAAAAATCTTCAATTAAGAGTAAAAAGGCAATAAGAGCATGGAGATGAACTTGGAATAAGTTACCCTCTCATCGGAGTGCAGTGGAAGTCTTTCATGGTCCAAGTCCACCTTTCCCTTTCAATGCACCTTTGAGACTAAATTAAGAACACTCAAGCACATGGTTAGTCTCAAAGGATCAAGTTGTAGCACAACTCCCCCTAAATAGGTGCATCACTTGCAAATGGACTTGTGAGGTCCGGGGAGTGCTTGTACAACTTGAGCATCATAAATAAACAACAAAATGCATAAATAACATGATCAAGGCATAAACACATGTATGATATAAATCAATCCAAGTTCCGTGAATCTAAGACATTTAGCTCACTACGCAGCCTGCAAAAGGTCATCTCATCTAAAGGCTTGGTAAAGATATCGGCTAGCTGGTTCTCGGTGCTAACATAAAACACTTCAATATCTCCCTTTTGCTGGTGGTCTCTCAAAAAGTGATGCCGGATGTCTATGTGCTTTGTGCGGCTGTGTTCAACAGGATTATCCGCCATGTGGATAGCACTCTCATTATCACATAGGAGTGGGACTTTGCTCAGATTGTAGCCAAAGTCCCGGAGGGTTTGCCTCATCCAAAGTAGTTGCGCGCAACACTGACCTGCGGCAACATACTCTGCCTCAGCGGTGGATAGGGCAATGGAAGTTTGTTTCTTAGAACTCCAAGACACCAGGGACCTTCCTAAGAATTGGCACGTCCCTGATGTACTCTTCCTATCGACCTTGCATCCAGCATAATCAGAGTCTGAATATCCAATCAAGTCAAAGGTAGACCCCTTTGGATACCAGATCCTGAAGCAGGGTGTAGCAACTAAATATCTAAGGATTCGCTTCACGGCCACTAAGTGAAACTTCCTTGGATCAGATTGAAATCTAGCACACATGCATACACTAAGCATAATATTCGGTCTACTAGCACATAAGTAAAGCAAGGAACCTATCATAGACCGGTATGCTTTTTGATCAACGGACTTACCTCCTTTGTTGAGGTCGACGTGTCCGTCAGTTCCCATTGGAGTCTTTGCGGGCTTGGCGTCCTTCATCCCAAACCGCTTGATCAAGTCTTGCGTGTACTTCGTTTGGGAGATGAAAGTGCCATCCTTGAGTTGCTTCACTTGGAACCCAAGGAAGTAGTTCAACTCTCCCATCATCGACATTTTGAACTTTTGAGTCATCACCCTGCTAAACTCTTCACAAGACTTTTGGTTAGTAGAACCAAATATTATGTCATCGACATAAATTTGGCACACAAATAAATCGCCATCACATGTCTTAGTGAATAAAGTTGGATCAGCTTTCCCAACCTTGAAAGCATTAGCAATTAAAAAGTCTCTAAGGCATTCATACCATGCTCTTGGGGCTTGCTTAAGTCCATAGAGCGCCTTAGAGAGCTTACACACGTGGTCGGGGTACCGTTCATCCTCAAAGCCAGGGGGTTGCTCTACGTACACCTCCTCCTTTATTGGCACGTTGAGGAAAGCGCTCTTCACATCTATTTGGAACAACCTGAAAGAATGGTGAGCGGCATAGGCTAACAATATGCGAATTGACTCTAGCCTAGCCACAGGAGCAAAAGTCTTCTCAAAGTCCAAACCTGCGACTTTGGCATAACCTTTTGCCACAAGTCTAGCCTTGTTCCTTATCACCACTCCGTGCTCGTCTTGTTTGTTGCGGAACACCCACTTGGTTCCCACAATGTTTTGCTTGGGACGTGGCACCAGTGTCCAAACTTCATTTCTCTTGAAATTGTTGAGCTCTTCCTGGATGGCCAACACCTAGTCCGGATCTAGCTAGGCCTCTTCTACCCTGAAGGGCTCAATAGAAGAGACAAAAGAGTAATGCTCACAAAAATTAACTAGTCTAGAGCGAGTAGTTACTCCCTTGCTTATATCACCCAATATTTGATCGACGGGATGATTCCTTTGAATCGTCGCTCGAACTTGAGTCGGAGGGGCTTGAGGTGCTTCTTCCTCCATAACATGATTATCTTGTGCTCCCCCTTGATCACATGCCTCTTCTTGATGAACCTGTTCATCATCTTGAGTTGGGGGTTGCACCATTGTTGAAGAAGAAGGTTGATCTTGCTCTTGGTGTTCCTGTGGTCGCACATCTCCAATCGCCATGGTGCGAATTGCGGCCGTTGGAACGTCTTCTTCATCTACATCATCAAGATCAACAACTTGCTCTCTTGGAGAGCCATTAGTCTCATCAAATACAACGTCGCTAGAGACTTCAACCAAACCCGATGATTTGTTGAAGACCCTATACGCCTTTGTATTTGAGGCATAACCTAACAAAAACCCTTCTACTGCTTCGGGAGCAAATTTAGAATTCCTACCTTTCTTCACTAGAATGTAGCATTTACTCCCAAATACACGAAAGTTTGAAACATTGGGTTTGTTACCGGTTAGAAGCTCATACGAAGTCTTCTTGAGGAGGTGATGAAGGTAGACCCGGTTTATGGCGTGGCAAGCCGTGTTCACGGCTTCCGACCAAAACCGCTCGGGGGTCTTGAACTCTCCAAGCATCGTCCTTGCCATGTCAATGAGAGTCCTGTTCTTCCTCTCTACTACACCATTTTGCTATGGTGTGTAGGGAGCGGAGAACTCGTGCTTGATTCCTTCCTCCTCAAGATGCTCCTCCACTTGAAGGTTCTTGAACTCAGACCCGTTGTCGCTCCTTATCTTCTTCACCTTGAGCTCAAACTCATTTTGAGCTCTCTTTAGGAAGCGCTTGAGGGTCCCTTGGGTTTCAGATTTATCCTGCAAAAAGAATACCCAAGTGAAGCGGGAAAAATCATCAACTATAACAAGACCATACTTACTTCCTCCTATGCTTAGGTAGGCGACGGGTCCGAAGAGGTCCATATGAAGTAACTCTAGAGGTCTTGATGTGGTCATCACATTTTTGATATGATGAGAGCTTCCCACTTGTTTACCTGCTTGACAAGCTGCACAAGGTCTATCTTTTTCAAAAGTCACATTTGTTAGACCTAACACATGTTCACCCTTTAGAAGTTTGTGAAGGTTCTTCATCCCCACATGTGCTAAGCAGCGATGCCACAGCCAGCCCATGCTAGTCTTAGCAATTAAGCATGCATCTAGACCAACCTCCGCTTTTGCAAAATCAACTAAATAAAGTTTGCCGTCTAGTACACCCTTAAAATCTAGTGAACCATCACTTCTTCTAAAGACCGACACATCTACATTTGTGAATAAGCAATTATATCCCATATTACAAAGTTGACTAACAGACAACAAGTTATATCCGAGCGATTCTACTAAAAACACATTAGAAATGGAATGCTCAGATGAAATTGCTATTTTTCCTAGTCCTTTAACCTTGCCTTGGTTCCCATCATCGAATATGATTGAATCTTGGGAATCTTTGTTCTTGACGTAGGAGGTGAACATCTTCTTCTCCCCCGTCATGTGGTTTGTGCATCCGCTGTCGATAATCCAGCTTGATCCCCCGGATGCATAAACCTGCAAGGCAAATTAGGCTTGGGTCTTAGGTACCCAACTCTTGTTGGGTCCTACAAGGTTAGTAACAATAGACTTAGGGACCCAAATGCAAGTTTTATCTCCCTTGCATTTTGCCCCTAATTTTCTAACAACCACTTTCTTGTTCTTTCTACAAATAGCAAAGGAAGCATTGCAAGCATGATCAATTGTAGAAGGTTCATTACTTGTTTTCCTAGGTACATGATGAATGACATTTTTCATAGCCAAACTTCTATCATGCATAATAGAAGAACTTGAAGCAATCATGGCATGTGAAACAACATCATTGTAACTTCTATCATAATGAACATTCCTAGAATATCTCCTATCATGGTATATGAAAGCATGGTTCTTTTGAGCACTATTAGCCATAGGGGCCTTCCCTTTCTCCTTGGCGGAGATGGGAGCCTTATGACTTGTTAAGTTCTTGGCTTCCCTCTTGAAGCCAAGCCCATCCTCAATTGAGGGGTGTCTACCAATCGTGTAGGCATCCCTTGCAAATTTTAATTTATCAAATTCATTTTTGCTAGTCTTAAGTTGAGCATTAAGACTAGCCACTTCATCATTTAGTTTAGAAATGCAAACTAGGTGTTCACTACAAGCATCAATATTAAAATCTTTGCACCTATTGCAAATCATAACATGTTCTACACAAGAGGTTGATTTACTAGCTATTTCTAACTTAGCATTCAAGTCATCATTGATACTCTTTAAGCTAGAAATAGATTCATGGCATGTAGACAATTCACATGAAAGCATTTCATTTCTTTTAACTTCTAAAGCAAGAGAATTTTGTGCACTTACAAATTTATCATGTTCTTCATACAAAAGATCCTCTTGCTTTTCTAATAATCTATTCTTATCATTCAAGGCATCAATCAACTCATTGATCTTATCAATCTTAGTTCTATCTAAGCCCTTGAACAAACTAGCGTAGTCTATTTCATCATCGCTAGATTCATCATCACTAGAAGCATAAGTAGACTTTCGAGTGTTTACCTTCTTCTCCTTTGCCATGAGGCAGGTGTGATGCTCGTTGGGGAAGAGGGATGATTTGTTGAAGGCCGAGGCGGCGAGTCCTTCATTGTCGGAGTCGGACGACGAACAATCTGAGTCCCACTCTTTGCCAAGGTGTGCCTCGCCCTTAGCCTTCTTGTAAGCCTTCTTCTTTTCCCTCTTCTTCTCTTGTTCCTGATCACTATCATTATCGGGACACTTAGCGATAAAATGACCAATCTTACCACACTTGAAGCTGGAGCGCTTTCCCTTCATCTTGCTTTTGTTGGGATGCTCCTTGCGACCTTTGAGCGCCGTCTTGAAGCGCTTGATGATGAGGGCCATTTCATCCTCATTTAGCCCGGCCGCCTCAATTTGTGCCACCTTGATAGGTAGCGCCTCCCTGCTACTTGTTGCCTTGAGAGCTATGGCTTGAGGCTCATGGATTGGGCCATTTAATGCATCATCAACGTATCTTGCCTCCTTGATCATCATTCGCCCGCTTACGAACTTTCCAAGTATCTCCTCGGGCGTCATCTTGGTGTATCTAGGATTCTCACGGATAGAGTTAACAAGATAAGGATCAAGGATGGTGAAGGACCTTAGCATAAGACGGACGACATCGTGGTCCGTCCATCGCGTGCTTCCATAGCTCCTTATTTTGTTGACGAGGGTCTTGAGCCTGTTGTACGTTTGGGTTGGCTCCTCTCCCCTGATCATCGCGAACCTTCCTAGTTCGCCTTCCACCAACTCAATCTTGGTGAGCATGGTGACGTCGTTCCCCTCATGTGAGATCTTGAGAGTGTCCCAAATCTGCTTGGCGTTATCCAAGCCGCTCACTTTATGATATTCATCCCTGCACAATGAGGCTAACAACACAGTAGTAGCTTGTGCATTTTTATGAATTTGTTCATTAATAAACAAGGGACTATCCGTGCTATCAAATTGCATTCCATTTTCTACTATCTCCCATATACTTGGATGGAGAGAGAACAAGTGGCTACGCATTTTGTGACTCCAAAATCCGTAGTCCTCTCCATCAAAGTGAGGAGGTTTACCAAGGGGAATGGAAAGCAAATGAGCATTTGAACTTTGCGGAATACGAGAATAATCAAAAGAAAAGTTTGAATTGACCGTTTTCTTTTTCTCGTAGTCGTCGTCGTCCTTTTGGGAAGAGGAAGATTCGTCGCAGTCGTAGTAGACTATCTTCTTGATGCGCCTCTTCTTCTTCCCGTCTTTCTTCTTGTGACTCGAGCCCGAGTCAGTGGGCTTGTCATCTTTTGGCTCATTGAAGAAAGACTCCTTCTCCTTATCATTGACCACCATCCCCTTGCCCTTAGGATCCATCTCTTCGGGCGATTATTCCCTTACGTGAAGAGAATGGCTCTGATACCAATTGAGAGCACCTAGAGGGGGGTGAATAGGTGATCCTGTAAAAACTTAAAGCTTAATGCCACAAACTTGATTAGGTGTTAGAGCAATAAAGCCAAGTGGCTAGGAAGGAGTTTTTTTGCGAAACACAATAACCACAAGGATATCAACACAGAGAGGCACAGTGGTTTATCCCGTGGTTCGGCCAAGTACAAAACTTGCCTACTCCACGTTGTGGCGTCCCAACGGACGAGAGTTGCACTCAACTCCTCTCAAGTGATCCAATGATCAACTTGAATACTACGGTGTTCTTCTTTACTTTATTCTTTCCCGTTTGCGAGGAATCTCCACAACTTGGAGTCTCTCGCCCTTACAATAAGAATCAAAATAAAGCACTAGAGTAAGGGAGGGAAGCAACACACTCAAATTCACAGCAAATACGCACACACAAGGCCAAGACTTGAGCTCAAAAGAATATCACGAGGTTCTCACTAGAACGGAGCTCAAATCACTAAGAATGTCGAACAAGTGCGCAAGAATGGAGTGTGAATGATCAATAATGCTCAAAGGATACTTGGTGTGCTCCTCCATGCGCCAAGGGGTCCCTTTTATAGCCCCAAGGCAGCTAGGAGCCGTTGAGAGCATTCCAGGAAGGCAATTCTTGCCTTCTGTCGACTAGCGCACCGGACAGTCCGGTGCACCACCGGACACTGTCCGGTGCGGATTTCTTTCCTGTTTTGGCGCAGCCGACCGTTGGCAATTTGGAGCCGTTGGCACACCGGACACTGTCCGGTGCACACCGAACAGTCCGGTGCCCCCTTCAGATCGTTGGGCCGGCCACGCATCACGCGCGGATTGCGCGACCAACCGTTGGCTCACCGAACAGTCTGGTGCACCACCGGACAGTCCGGTGAATTTTAGCCGTACGCCACCGACGAACTCCGGAGAGCGGCCTTTTCACCAGAGCCAGCCTGGCGCACTGGACACAGTCCGGTGCACCACCGGACACTGTCCGGTGCACCACCGGACAGTCCGGTGCTCCCAGACTGAACTGTCTTTGGCTGAACAAAGCCATCTCTTTTCCAAATTGATTTCTCCTGTTTCCAGTACTTAGACACAATACATTAGTCCTTAAACCAAAGTACTAAGTCTTAGAAACATACCTTTATGTTGATTTTCACTTTGTCCATCATTTGGCATAGATTAACACATGACCACTTGTGTTGGCGCTCAATCACCAAAATACTTAGAAATGGCCCAAAGGCATATTTCCCTTTCAGCTTGTTAGACAACAACAAGCAGAGATGAATCCTCAAAATCCTCCATCGGTTGGGACTGATCCAGTGGTTGCAGCCAGATGCAGATGCTGCAATAAATGGCAAATACTATGACGGAAATGCAAGCTCTGATGCGGCAGGAACGTCAAGAGATGCGCCAAGAAAGGCAAGAGATGAGGGAGGAAATGCGTCAAGAGAGAATGGTGCGACAGCAACAAGCACCAATGCCACCACCACCACCAATTCCACCCTGCGACAAGCACCGGGAGTTTATGAGCCACAAGCCACCTACCTTCGCTAGCTCTCCGAATCCATTACATGCTAATGATTGGTTAAAGTCAGTGGAGAAGATGTTAAATATTGCTCAATGCTCGGACCAGTGGAAGGTGCTCTATGCTTCTGGTCGTCCTACTGGTCCTGCTGCTGATTGGTGGGATTCTTACACTGCTGCCCATGATGCTGCTAACACTATCACCTGGGCAGAATTCACTACACAGTTCAGAAATTACCACATTCCTGCTGGACTGATGATGACTAAGAAGAAGGAATTTCTGTCACTAAAACAGGGCAATATGTTAGTCAGCGAATACCGTGACAAATTTATTCAGCTATCACGGTATGCTCCAGATGAAGTTGCAGATGATGAACAAAAGCAGGAGCACTTCATAGAGTGACTTAATGGACCACTGCAGTATGCACTGGTGGCTCACACCTTTCCATCATTTCAAAGGTTCTTACACAAGGCTCTAGCTATTTAACACAAGCGTGTTCAACTAGGAGAAATGAAGAGGAAGTCCATTACCTAGGGGCAGGGTAGCAGTAGTATTCGCCCTCGCTATGTTCCACCCTAGGGTACCCAGCTCGTCGTGGATGAGGACCGTGCCCAGCTCAGTACGCTCCACAGGGGACTCCACAAACACCCCACACTCGTCAGGCTGCCCCCATTGGCTCTCGGCGAGGCCCGCAGGACAAAGAACAGGCCCCACATGCTTCAAGTGTAGTTAGGTTGGGCACTATGCAAATGCTTGTCCGATGGGGAATTCCAACACACCCGCTCAGAACAAGCAACAGACTCCAACCTCCGGCAAGGGATTCAACATTGCCAGGGTCAACCAAGTCAGTGCCGAGGCTACTGCTGATGGAGCTGACATCGCCATCGGTATGTTTTATATTAATTTAGTTCCAGCGGCCATATTATTTGTTTCTGGAGCTACGCATTCATTTATTTTTGCTCGCTATGCCACCACAAATGAATTACCACTTCAAACTATGCAAAAACCACTGGTAGTAATTACCCCTAAAGGGCCTGTTGAAGCAAATTATATGACACACAGATTAACACTGACAATTATGGGAAGGGAATTTTGGTCTACACCTATAGTATTAGAAGAAAGCAACATAGACCTGATACTCGGGACATCCTAGTTAAGGATAGCAAAGGCAGTTATACACTGTGCTAAGGGAACCGTAGAACTCACTAGTTCCAAAGGAAAATTTGAAATTGAGATTACCATAACCGCCTTTACCAGACCCGCTATATATTTAGTAGATGGAAAATTTGTGGGAAGAAACATCCGAGTTGTTAGAGACTTTCCAGATGTCTTTCCTGAAGAGTTACCCGGAATGCCACCAGATAGAGAAGTTGAATTTGTCATTGATCTCTTACCTAGTACCGCTCCCATTTTGAAAAGGCCATATAGGATGTCAGTGGAAGAATTAAAAGAACTTAAGAAACAATTAACCGAGTTGCAAGAGGCAGGGTACATTCGTCTGAGTTCCTCACCTTAGGGAGCACCGGTTCTGTTTGTACAAAAGAAGGATGGTTCACAAAGGATGTGTGTGAACTATAGATCACTTAATGATGTGACAATTAAGAACAAGTATCCTTTACCTCGCATCAAAGATTTATTTGATCAGATGAGAGGTGCTAGGGTGTTGTCCAAGATTGACCTCAGGTCGGGTTATCACCAAATGAAGATTAGGCCATCTGAGATTCCCAAAACGACTTTTTCTACCTGATATGGTCTATATGAGTTCACAGTCATGTTGTTTGGCTTAACTAATGCACCGGCCTACTTCATGAATCTGATGAACAAGATGTTCATGGAGTATCTTGATAGATTCATCATGGTATTCATCGACGAAATTCTGATCTATTCCAAGAATGATAGTGATCATGAGGAACATCTGCGGATGGTGCCACAAAAGCTACGGGATAATCAGCTCTATGCCAAATTTAGCAAGTGTGAGTTCTGGCTTGATGAAGTACCATTCCTTGGGCATATCATCTCCAAAGGAGGAATCTCAGTGGATCCAGCTAAAGTAAAGAAGATAGTGGGTTGGAAGATACCAAAAACAGTCACTCAGGTTCGGAGTTTCCTGGGACTCGCGGGATATTATAGGAGATTTATTGGAGGATTCTCCAAGATTGCTAAGCCTATGACCTCACTGTTAGAGAAGGGAAAGGAGTTTAATTGGTCCTGGGAATGTCAAGAGAGTTTCTATCAATTTAGGTTTAAGTTGATGTCACCCGCAGTGTTGATTATGCAAGAACTACAGAAGGGATTTGACATATATTGCGTTGCGTGTCGCCAGGGCTTGGGATGTGTGCTTATGCAAGAAGGACATGTCATCGCCTACGTGTCTCGCCAGTTGCAGAAACATGAGTTGAACTACCAACTCATGACTTAGAACTGGCAGCCGTAGTGCATGCTCTCAAGATTTGGAGGCATTATATTATGGTGTGGCCGGGCCCGCTGGTCAATGGCATAGGGCAAGTGTGGCAGAACCTCCCAAGTTATTGGGCCCACATGCACTTGCCCTTGTCTCAAAGACCTCAGACGGCTATGCATGTGCACCAGATAACTTAACAGGATCCGTCTGAGTGTCCCAAGGACCCTGGATAAACCACTTACAACCAGGATCGCAAGATTAAGTAAACACAAATCACACAACAACATTTTTGTAGCGGAAATCTTATTACCAAATTATACAAGTTACATCAAGTTTACATTGTACATGATCGGAGTAATTACACTATGTTTTGAATGTATAAACATTTATATGTTTAAAATATATGCTAGCTAAGTGACAGTCGTCAATAAGAAGTATAGGAGAAGTACTTAGACCTATAAGAAGGTCGTGCCCACCGGCCCTTAACACCATCCACAGCAGCACAAATCTAGTACTTGCAACAACATGGGTTCGAAAACCCTGAGTACGAAGTGTACTTTCGCAAGTCTTACCCGTCTAAATAAAAAGACCCTCAAGGATATGCTGGCTTTTGGGAATCAAGGTATGGTTTAACAAGATTCAAAGACTCTTTTGCAGAAAAGCTTACTATGAGTGGATCCTTAAGAATTCATTTTACTTGTCAGGTTAATTAAAATTACCTGCATCTAGACTTCTTTCTATCCTAGTTCAAGAACTTGGCCTACACTAGCCGTCTTTTATCATCCCTTCAGTTCACTGGATTGCTACGTGTAGGGCAGTGACCAAGTCTTCATGTCTGAGAAGTAATAGCGATCTGAATCGATTAATACCTAGCTGGGGATCTCCAACCACACGACATATGTAGCACTTAACCCTTGCATATGTCAACTTGCCACCGGGTTTCTCAAGACCAGAACAGGTTCACCCCAACTGAGAGCAAAGCTTACCCATGACGAGACATGTGGCCAGTTAAAAGGTCCTCAATCAGCAAGCCTACATCGACTCAAACGGAGACACTACACCGAGACTTCCTTCTCGTGCAAGTCACCCGCCTGGTCTCAGCTTTATTATTTAAAACCCAAAGTTTGTTACCTGATAGAGGTACATCTTTTCAGATGTTGAACCCATCAAGTCCTTGATGGATTCACCATCATAAGTCTTTTCTTTGTAAAAATCCCAATCCACTGTGAAGCAGCACCTTTTGTTTTAAAACAAAACATTTTGTTTTTTTAAAGCAAGGCTAAGCATCATAAAAATCCTTTTTATAAAAGGGAGTCAAGGAATGGTGATCAATTTTCCAAGGAAGGAAATGCATCAATTGTTTAGCACACAACTCCTATCACCTAATGCATCATATAAGGTGATAAAGATTTTAAAACACAAGGAACGGGATAATGCACCGGGGCTTGCCTGGGATAAACACTACGTTAGTGTTTGTTAGACGTCGATTACTTGATGGCCATCCTTTGTCTTCGTACTTGTTCAAATTATCCATCTTTAGGTTGATTCACCGGCATCACCTTGTGGAGTAGCCCACCCTTCACACCATCTTGGGGTCGACTTGGGTCGTCTTACGCATCACCTGATCAATTAACGTACCTCATGGGATGCACGATCACATGTATGAATATCAAGACGAATATCGCAAGATAATATTACGATTTTACACAGTATAGAATTATACACTTAATGGGAAGGCATCACGACATTTCATGAGCAAACACTACCTATCGCCATATGACCAAGCGCAATAATCACGCTTCTCTAGATTAACCGAATCTAACGCAAACATCACGAAGCAACAAACTATACACACTTAACACAATTAGCCTAACCAGAACTTATCGGCTAACTAATTAAATGCTAAACTTATCCCTCGCATTATTAATTATACCACACATCGCTCATGAAGAACAATTTAGTTTCAATTCATATAATCACATATTTTAGTCCAAACCCTACTAAGCAATGCATTTACTAAACAATAATAAACTCTATCACGTTAACACAATCGTCACACATCACTGATACAATCTAGCACCACGTTGATAAAAACACTAAACTTATTTTGTGTCTCACTAATATCCTATTAAATCTACGAATTAAGCTAATTAACATGAGTAGCAAATTAAACTCACCATTGAACACAAGCCCATCACAACATCAGATCAATTCAAATACACTAGACATACATGTTTACCCAAATACTCCTCACACAAAATGATAATTCAAACACGAGCTCACAATTACAAAATACGACTATAGCATCACAAGTAACTAAGGCATTTGACCATACACACGATCCTATCACAGGAAGTGACTCGAGCATTTCAATAAACATTATTCTTATGACCACACCGCACATGCTATCGACGAGAGAAATGACACAACTAATATGTTTAACTAAATTCATTCGACCAATA
Source organism: Zea mays (assembly GCF_902167145.1). Taxonomy (NCBI): domain Eukaryota; kingdom Viridiplantae; phylum Streptophyta; class Magnoliopsida; order Poales; family Poaceae; genus Zea; species Zea mays. Next base: position 87,405,021 of record NC_050104.1, on the reverse strand, counting down.
GCGGAAGTAACGAACTGGCTACTATTACCTAAATCCGACTTGAAACCACGAGATTGACAACGATGCCCAGTTCGAGCCTTTCGTCGCGCAATAGGTGGACAGCGAATAGGGACCTCCACGCAAACACACATACATACATAAATCCATAGCTAGCCACATCGGCGTCTGATGAGAAATTAAACAGAGCGAGGACTGCGAGTCTCACCAGCTGGGACGCAAGACGCGGCGAAGCTGTTGGAATGATGACAGTTCCGAGGGTTAGGCGTTTCATTGAGCATCTGGTGGTGGAAGCGATGACGACGTCGAATCCCAAGAGACGGCCAGCGTGTCGACGACCGAGTCTCACATTTAGCCGAACAAGTGGCACACGAGGCGCGACGGGAAGGAGTTTGACATGTCAAGTCTAACAAAGGCGTGACATCGACGATGCTGCAAGCAGTGGTTGGAGTCGAAAATGCACGACAAAGGAGACGAGGACAGCCACGACACAATAGCATGGAAGGGGGTGCGACCATAGCATGGCGCATAAAATAGCAGTGCCCAACCACCATGGCCAACTCCGGCCAACCTTCCCGTGCGCCATGGCATGGCGAGAACCTAAACGAGTGGATAGGGACGATGATGACGCCACGAATGACGTTCGACGGCGAGATCGACGGCGATACAAGATGGTGGCGTAAAGAGCTGTAGGGCTGGTGAGCTGACGCAAGTGACGGAGACAACCACGTCCGGCAACAACGCGTTGACTGAGGACAAGCCCGTAGTGACGCACGACAGTGAGGAGCTCGGCGTGATGGGGAGCAGCAACCATCGGCGTGAGGAGAGCCAGGAAAACGACGCGCACACCAAAACGATCCTGGGCGTGACTGGACGGTTGCTGTGGCGCAGGGGATCGACACCCGAGTGCATGGCTTGAGGAGGGAGATAGCAGAGGGGAGGAGCCAGAGTGCCAGACGCCATGGTCAAGGGCTAGAGCAGAGGGGGACTTGGTGGGGAAGACGCAGGGCATGGAGCGGAGGTACGACAAGCTCGTAGTAGCACCAAAGAAACTGCTGGTGAGGAGCCGAGCTGGAGCAGGGGCGAGACGGCCATAGCGAGGGAGCTCGGATGGGCGAAATCCGAGCAGGGGCCTGGGGCGCGCGCACGGGGGATGGGAGCTCGGCCATGGACCTGGAAGCCGAGCGAGCAGAGAGGGCGGCCATGGATGGGAGGGGCGGAGGGAGGTCGTGGAGCTGGATTGGAGCGCGCCATGGATGAGCAGGAAGCACCAGGGAGAGCGCGCGGCGTGAGGGATAAGGTCGTTGACCCATGAGCGGTGAAAAGATCAGGGAAGAGAGAGCGGTGTGAGGATAAGATCCCTGGGATATTTTCTTTTTTTATTTCTTCTCTTTTTTTAAAAGGAAATCATAGATATTTTGAATCAAGATTTTTAGCGATGTATAATGGGTCGACGCGCTATGCGGCTACAAATTATAAAACGGAAAAATCAGAGGATTAACACTTCTGGCTAAATTTCGTTTAGATAGCTTTCGTGACTATTCTGGGCAAAATGTAAACGGATCAGATTAAAACGAGTTCAGCTTCGGTATTTAAGACTGTATTTAGTCCCGTCCAATTGTTACGATTCTCGCCAGATATCGATCATTTGATCTGATGGCAAGAATAACATGCTGAGAGAAACAATTCAATTAATGTGCTGGCGCATTGTTCTTTTCGGACAGCGCGGGGCTCCAAATTCATATTCACTTACGCGCGTGATCCGAACATCTCCAACTTCGCCAGCAAACGAGACTCGATAATCCAAAAGTTTCATGAAACCTTTTTAATTGTTAAGATTATGGAGATGAATACGGCATCAAACTTGAACTTTTGTGAGATGATTAAATTCCAAGCTAAATGAGATTTCTCGAATAATCTCGGTAATCGGAAATGGGGGCTAATATCGAAATCGTTATTCACCCCAGTAGTTCTTGCTTAAGTCCATATTCGCTGTTTAACGGGAGATAACACCTGGGGTGTTACAGCCCTCCCCCCTTAAAAGAATCTCATCCCGAGATTTGGAGCGAAAGACTTTTAAGAGTAGAGAAGCATGTAACTCATGTCCATATCAGTGATAGTATAAGGTAGTTCCAAGCAAAGGCGAGTGTCTCAGGATGGGGTTTCTCTAGTGGACATAACATGTATCGCCTTAAGCTAGTTTAGAGATGTCCACCAATAGAGACGATGTCTGCCAAAAGAACACATAAGGTTCCATGTGTGCAGTTTGCTTTTTCTGATGACACTGTACTATCTGAGTTTGTTGGGCGAGCGGTAGATATGCGACTTTACCCAAACAGAGTTAGTTGCAACCTCTTGGGTAAAACACATAGAAGGAGGTTTACCAACAAGCGGTCACGGTAAGTTCATAGCACATGAGACGGGTGTGGATGTCGAATACTATCGCGGTTAACATGTGGCTAACCAGAGAATTCAAGTCCACGAAGGATGATAGAGATTCAAGAAAATATCAATGAAGAGATATGTTGATGTTGACTTCGTGACCAACCCATTTCATCAAATACTTAGCATGGCTCGTCTTGATCACATATGTTAGAAAATCACATGTGATACGATCGAGGCATGACTAGAGAGATGATTAGGTGGTTACTGGCCGACTTAATCTCGATTCTTATAAACACTTCCTTAAGATGGGTTGTACAAAAGTGAGTTTAGACAACTCGATAAAACGATCTCTCAACTCAACCTTTGTTCACAATGTAGATACAAGTTAGTAAAACCAACTTGTTGAACTACTTTTGACATTGAGTTGGTCCTATTAGTACCCATCGGCAAGCTAAGGGTTAAGAGTTCACATTTGCTAACAGGAGATCATGTACTTGAGTAGAAATCCATTTGGTCAGGTTGTTCATCCATTTCTTCATGTGAGATGAACTGACTTGGTTCGGAAATACATGGATTAAGTAAGAGAGCGAATGAACAACTCCTGCATCTCAGCAGCAGGGAAAATCAATCACCATTTTGAGAACTAATCAGTTATCTCTCAATACTGAAAAGCTTGAAGGCTTTACTTTTCGCAACAAATGATGTGAAGAGACCATGTATGTGTGCAGTCACCACTAACATCAAGAGAAAAGAGACCGCACATGGGAAGTGGTATGCCCTTTTGATCCAACAGAGATGATAGATGTTGCTTGATTACTTGACAAACAACATAGAAATTGTTTCAAGGGAAGGTCCATGGAAGATAACACATCAGTGTAGTTCTATAATGGATTATGACTAGAGACCTTGATACCAGCATGCGCCAAGCCGCATAACCTTGCGTGTACAATCACAAGGGGCTCTCAGTTTCGCGGCGACACCATAAGTCATTAATCGTGACACCATTATTGAATTGGCACCAATAAGGAATCTCATGTGGTAAGAATAATTTGTGAAAAGATAACATATCGATATAATCTCATAATGGATTATGACTACTAATTGTGATACCAGCGCGTGCCAAGTAGCGCTTCCATGTGTGTACATTCATAGGAGGCCCTCAGTTTCATCACGACACCATTAGTTTTAGTCATAACACCATTACTAGACATAATCAATAAGAAATCTCGCGCGACACAAATAGACTGGGCAAGGATGGCAATATACAAAAATAGACTCCACTTGGAAGAATGGTTACAAGTAGAGAGCCAAATAGATCACGACCCAGTGAAATGAACAAGGCATGGCCATTACCTAAACTTGTTGATGCATGAGTACGATGGGATACTGTTAATTCAGCCCAAGCTTACTTCCATGCCCATCATAGAGATTACAAGGTCAAGGATTAGCATCTGATTAGATACGGAGGGAAAATAATCATAAGACTAAGTTGGTATGCCTTCGATCGATATGAGGAAACCAAAGGCATCAACTCAAGGAAATGATTGGACATGTCTTTCCTGGGTTAGGTTGATAAAACATCGACACGGTCCCCAAGAAGATACAAAGTAGAAGAGAGACATCAGTTTGCACAAATCGAACAAGGTCACAGTTTAGGATAAAATATGACCATAAAAGAGCTACAAGTTAATGGTCAAGGTCATGGACTCGAGATCCTTGTTTTAAGTCTGCGTGCATCTTATGTCCAACAAACATATTACCTAAGCATCCATTTGCATGAGCTTGGTCATGGAGTGATAATGGAAAATTCAAATTTTGGGTCATGGTTCACTAAATAAGAACATGGCCTAGTTTTGGGTTTAAGCAAAGAAGTCACCAACCTTCTATTGGCACACCAAGCACAAGAGTAAACACATATAACACCTAAATAGATTACCTAAAGAATAGAGGACAACTATTTCATTGGAGTTCATAATATAACATTATACCACATTATCTACAATCACTGGTTACTGGAATAAAGATGAGAGAAGCATTTTGGATGTATAGGTGACAAACATGATGCAACAATTAGGATGCATGCTTGTCCTATACGTCCTCACAAGTTTTGCCAACATAATATGGCAATAGCGTTCTATATCGGTGGCATACTTACGACTTTCTCGATATTTTGCTAGTCATTAGCTACACATACGTTTTCGAGGTTAGTGTACCTGCAGAAAATTCCATCACATCCCAATTTCCCATGATGCAAGATCCACACATGACGGTTTATCACAGTTTATACTCCATATATTTCTATATGGAGGCCAGCTCTTCATTAAGCGCCGAGCCACGCATAGGCGCCGCTGCCACACTTTAACCATAGGGTAGCTCATTATGGTAACTCACCTTCTTACCTGAGCGTAGGTGCGTCGTTGCGAGTACATTACACTTCTCAGTATTCCCATGTCTATATACCCATACACATCCATGGGGTACCAAATTCCCGGAAAGATAAATACTCCACAACGCTGCTTTCATATATACATATGTGTAACATGGATATAATCAAGTGCCACAATTAAGCACTCCCCTAGACCAACGTTTGTTCGGTCATGCTCTCACATCTCACCTTACCTGAGCATCAATCCATCCAAAACTGAATGGCTCCAAAAACAACATTACACATGTATGCAATATCCCCCCGGTTGTGGGTTAGTGTTTTGATCTAAGCCACCTGATAGTCCTTAATTTAGGGCTTAACAGAGGATGTCGCTAGCATTATAGTTTTCCAAATCTGTTTTTCAAAACCAAAAATGTGTTTAATTGAAAATAGGTTTTCCAAAACCAAAAATTTGTTTTGAAAATATGTATGTGACCATATTATACTTAATCTTGCTCTGATACCAAGCTGTGGCAGAACCTTCCATGTTATTGGGCCCACATGCACCAGCCCTTGTCTCAAAGACCTCAAACGGCTATGCATGTGCACCGGATAACTTAACAGGATCCGTCCGAGTGTCCCAAGGACCCTGGATAAACCACTTACAACCAGGATCGCAAGATTATGTAAACACAAATCACACAACAACATTTTTGTAGCAGAAATCTTATTACCAAATTCTACAAGTTACATCAAGTTTACATTGTACATGATCGGAGTAATTACACTATGTTTTGAATGTATAAACATTTATATGTTTAAAATATATGCTAGCTCAGTGACAGTCCTCAATAAGAAGTATAGGAGAAGTACTTAGACCTATAAGAAGGTCGTGCCCACCGGCGCTTAACACCATCCACAACAGCACAAATCTAGTACCTGCAACAACATGGGTTCGAAAACTCTGAGTACGAAGTGTACTTTCACAAGTATTACCCGTCTAAAGAAAAAGACTCTCAAGGATATGCTGGCTTTTGGGAATCAAGGTATGGTTCAACAGATTCAAAGACTCTTTTGCAGAAAAGCTTACTATGAGTGGATCCTTAAGAATTCATTTACCTTGTCAAGTTAATTAAAGTTACCTGCATCTAGAGTGCTTTCTATCCTAGTTCAAGCACTTGGCCTACACTAGCTGTCTTTTATCATCTCTTCAGTTCACTGGATTGCTACGTGTAGGGCAGTGACCAAGTCTTCATGTCCGAGAAGTAACGGCGATCCGAATCGATTAATACCCAGCTGGGGATCTCCAACCACATGACATATGTAGCACTTAACCCTTGCATATGTCAACTCGCCACCGGGTTTCTCAAGACCAGAACGGCTTCACGCCAACCGAGAGCACAGATACACCATCGTCCAGCCTGTTGCCACGTAGGGTACACACAACTCTCGCCATCTCTCCACTCCCATTGTGTGGTGGCCTTTCTGGTATTGGTCCAACCAAGGCAAAGCTTACCCATGACGAGGCATGTGGCCAGTTAAAAGGTCCTCAATCAGCAAGCCTACATCGACACGGTCCTTAATCGACTCAGACGGAGACACTACACCAGGACTTCCTTCTCGTGCAAGTCACCCGCCCGGTCTCAGCTCTATTATTTAAAACCCAAAGTTTGGTACCTGACAGAGGTACATCTTTTCAGATGTTGAACCCATCAAGGCCTTGATGGATTCACCATCATAAGTCTTTTCTTTGTAAAAATCCCCATCCACTGTGAAGCAACACCTTTTGTTTTAAAACAAAACATTTTGTTTTTCTAAAGCAAGGCTAAGCATCATAAAAATCCTTTTTATAAAAGGGAGTCAAGGAATGGTGATCCATTTTCCAAGGAAGGAAATGCACCAATTGTTTAGCACACAACTCCTATCACCTAATGCATCATATAAGGTGATAAAGATTTTAAAACACTAGGAAAGGGATAATGCACCGGGGCTTGTCTGGGATAAACAGTATGTTAGTGTTTGTTAGACACCGATCACTTGATGACCATCCTTTGTCTTCATACTTGTTCAAATTATCCATATTGAGGTTGATTCACCGGCATCACCTTGTGGAGTAGCCCACCCTTTACACCATCTTGGGGTCGACTTGGGTCATCTTCCGCATCACGTGATCAATTAACGTACCTCATGGGATGCACGATGCACATGTATGAATATCAAGACGAATATCGCAAGATAATATTATGATTTTACACAGTAAAGAATTAAACACTTAATGGGAAGGCATCACGACATTTCATCAGCAAACGCTACCTATCGCCATATGACCAAGCGCAATAATCACGCTTCTCTAGATTAACCGAATCTAACGCAAACATCACGAAGCAACAAACTATACACACTTAACACAATTAGCCTAACCAAAACTTATCGGCTAATTAAATGTTAAACTTATCCATCGCATCATTAATTGTACCACACATCGCTCACGAAGAACAATTTAAGTTCAATTCGTATAATCACATATTTCAGTCCAAACCCTACTAAGCAATGCATTTACAAAACAAAAATAAACTCTATCACGTTAACACAATCGTCACACATCACTGATACAATCTATCGCCAAGTTGATAAAAACAATAAACTTATTTTGTGTCTCACCAATATCCTATTAAATCCACGAATTAAGCTAATTAACAGGAATAGAAAATTAAACTCACCATTGAACACAAGCCCATCACAACATCAGATCAAATAAAATACACTAGACATACACTTTTACCCAAATACTCCTCACACAAATTGATAATTCAAACATGAGATCACACCTAATATATATATATATATATAACAATTTCAAAATACGACTATAGCATCACAGGTAACTAAGGCATTTGACCATACACACGATCCTATCGCAGCAAGAGACTCGAGCATTTTAATAAACATTATTCTTATGACCACAATGCACATGCTATCGACGAGAGAAACGACACAACTAATATGTTTAACTAAATTCATCTGACCAATAGCAGAAGTAACGAATTGGCTACTATTACATAAATCCGACTTGAAACTGCGAGATTGGCAATGATGCCCAGTTCGAGCCTTTCATCGCGTAATAGGTGGACAGCGAATAGGGACCTCCGCGCAAACACACATACACACATAAATCCACAACTAGTCACATCGGCGTCTGATATGAAATTAAATAGAGCGAGGACTGCGAGTCTCACCAGCGGGGACGCAAGACGCGGCGAAGCTGTTGTAATGATGATAGTTCCGAGGGTCAGGCGTTTCATCGAGCATCTGGCGGCTGAAGCGATGACGACGTCGAATCCCAAGAGACGACCAGCGCGTCGACGGCTGAGTCTCACATTACACCGAACAAGTGGCACACGAGGCGCGACAGGAAGGAGTATGACGCGTCAAGTCTAACGAAAGCGCGACATCGACAATGCTGCAAGCAGTGCTTGAAGTCGAAAATGCACGACAAAGGAGACGGGGACAGCCACGACACAATATCATGGAGGGGGGGTGCGACCATAGCGTGGCGCACAAAAATAGCAGTGCCCAACCACCATGGCCAACCTTGACCAGCCTTTTCGTGCGGCCATGGCACGACGAGAACCTAAACGAGTGGACAGGGATGATGATGATGCCATGCACGACGTTCGACAGCGGGATTGACGGCGATACAAGATGGTGGCGTAAAGAGCTGCAGGCTAGCGAGCTGACGCAAGTGACGGAGACAGCCGTGTTCGGCAGCAGCGCGTCGACTGAGGACAAGCCCGTAGCGACGCACGATGGTGAGGAGCTTGGCACGGTGGGGAGCAGCGACCATCTGCGTGAGGAGAGCCTGGAAAACGATGCGCACACCAAAACGATCCTGGGCACTGTGACACCCTAGTGTCACCTAGGGTTTCTCTCAAGTGCTAACCCAAGAACCATTATTTTATGTGAACCAAATTGAGCATGAGCATCAAATTGACTTAAGAATAAAGGATCCACTAAGTTTATACTTAAAAGCATCATGTTCAAAACAAATGAGTTTTTTCAAAAGGGCAAAATGTTGAAACCCTAATAACAACCCTAATTGAGCTCTATAAGCAAAATTGAAGAGAAAAAGCAAAATAGTATGAAAAATACAGAATAATGGCTTAGGCCAAATATAAACATTGAAGTATATTTAATAAGCAACAATAAATATTAAGGAAGCTTGGCCAAAATAATTTAAATAAAACTCCAAGCAAGCTTCTCAAGTGGGGACTCAATAGGGAATTCTGAAATTAGAATTCTGAATTTTAGACCTTGAGCCAAAGACCAAGCGTGTTCACCTTGATCCCTAGCTCAAATCCTAATGACCCCAGTGACAAAAACGTGTCTAACTAACCCCTCTGTCACATGCCAGAAGATGGCATTGGGACGCGAGCCCTAGACATGACAAAACCCTGGATTTGCCTCGGGTTTGAGCAGAGAGACAGACCGGATTTCAGGGCTCCAAATCTCTGAAACCAGTAGGCAAAATCCTATGACCCCAACACAAGATCGGTAGCTTGTAGGGAGGAGAAGAGGTTTTGTGCACTGACCAAGGCGAGAGCAGGCTCGGATGAATGACTACACGCGCCAGAACATGGGCAAAACGAACGGGCACACGTGTTCGACCCTGGTCGGCACGCCAGCGTTCGCCCAACCCCCGCGCGCGCTCACCCCAGCGTTCAGTCAAGTCCGCCGCACGCCCTCTCCCTCGACCGTGCTCGCACGCGCCTATAAAGCCTCCCCGGGCGCGCCTCACCTCACCCCGTGCTCACCTTCACCGGCCAGACGCCCCTCCTTAGCTCCGGCGAGCTCTTTTCCGCCCGCCATTGCCGCCAGAGCCTCGGCCACCGTGGCCAGCCCACTCCAGTCACTTCCAAACCACACCAGCCGCTCGGTTAGCTTCGCCATTAGCTTGTGAAGCTTTCCTAGCCCTCGGACCCGGTAGAACTTCACCGGAAGGCCAAGATCGCCCACACCGGACTTCGGCCGCCCGCCTGCGCACGTAGACCGAGCAATCCGATGAGCCGTTCTTCAATTCCTCGCGCACACACCTTCCTTGATCCCTGGTGAAGCTCTCTGACCCATTTGATTGGTCAATTGTGCCCTGGATAGGCCGTACTCCTCGCCGCCGACGAACTCCCCCGCCTGCGCACGTGGACCGGCCGACTCCGACCATCCCCGACGGTGACCCACACATCGCCGTGACCCTCAGGACCTCCCCTACACCCTCGACCACCTCATTGGAGCAGTCTCGCTGCCGGTAAGCCCCTCCGCCCTTTCTTCCGCCGCGGGTACTGTTTGAATTGGGGGGAAGGACCTTGGGTTAGGATTAGAAGAACCCAGGGGGTTTTCTGAATTGTCAGCGACTCAATTGAACAGTAGCCCAAGGACTAGTCTATAAGGAAACTTGAAAACACCAACCAGGGACCTCGTTGCAAAGTAGTTTTCCATTTAATCATTTCTGTTTAATCTTTTTAATGAACAGAGAAATTAGGAAATTCATAACTTGAGAAATACTTAACCAAAAATGGTCAAACCAATTTTGCTCGATTCTAAATATTATGGACTACCAATTAAAAATGCTAAACCCCATGCTTTCTGTTCTAAAGTTTAGAGTTTAGAATTAAATATAGAAACTGACCAAACCTTGTTTAATTAAGGAAAATTAGTTATGCTTCTGTGTTGAACTTAAGAAAATTTATAGATGTTCAAACCCATTTAAACACTGTTTAAAAATAGTGAGAACCCCAGTATTCAAAAATTTAGTGGGGATATCTATTAAAAGCCATTTTTGCCCAAAACTTAGGAAAATCAGAAAGGCCTTAGAAATTAATGACCAGTGGATGAAATTATTTTTCCTAGCCTACTTAAGTAACAGAGAACCTAGGAAAAATAGAAAGACCTCTAGTCCAGAATAGAATTAAAGTGGAATGTTTTATTTAGCATTATTCCAACTAGAAAACAATTATTAGAGCTATAAAACCAGACCCAAAGTTATTAATGAAAATTTAGTGAACTTGTAACCACCAAAACCACACTACAAAAATGATAAACACCCCAGCCCATCATTTTAAGTAGGGTAGATAAATAGAACATAATAATGAGTCATATTTTGAATAAATCATTAGTAACCCAAAATAATGCAATAATGGGCAAATAAAATTTTGCTAGGTCACTAATGAGATAGTCCACTAGAGAAAAATGCAAACCCAATTGAAAGGTGTACAATAATGCCTATTACCAATACTTCATGAAAAAGGCCATTTAATCCAAATAATTCCTACCACCCCTTCCTTTAAGCAAAAAGATGCCAAACTTCAGAATGATTGCTCTTGCACAAAATGGAAGCTAGAAAAAAAATCAGAAATCTGTTGTTTGATATTTTTCAAATATAGTGGTAGTAGAAAGCACCCCTTTGGCTAGAAACTTGGGAAAAACATAATAAAATAACTGGTAAGTATTAATGGCTAGAATATTGTGCCAAGTCATGTTATAACATCTAAATGCCAGCAAAAATAAGTATTAGAAAACTTCCCACTGCTAAATGGTAGTTGTAGTTCAAACCACCCCTTCTGCCCTAACATTTTATATATTTGTCCAGAGAGAACTATTCACTTTTTAAGCCCCAAATTTTAGTACAGAGAATTATACACCAGTAATAAGCCAATGTAATTTTTACAGAATTTTTGGAAATTTATTAAGATAACTTGTAGTTCAAATCCACTCTAAAAACATAAAGGAAATCAAGGGGTAGAAAGGAAAGATAAACCTCGCCCCAATAAGTCCAACTTGAAACCTTGATAATTCTGACTAAGACTTAAAAAGAATTCAGTGGAACACCAAAATGAACTTACCACTTAGTTTAACTGAGTGTGATCTAAATTACTAAGAATACCACCAAAAATCTTGTGTAACAAGATTTAACTCTATCTAATTTAAGTGGATCATTCGCCATCAAAGTTTAATTGTTAAAGCACATATCATATCATGCATGTATCTTACTCATTGCATTCATTAGATTGTAATCTCGCTGACGTAGAGTACGTGCTCATCCCCGAGCAAGGAACTGTCCAAGAGGAAGACCAGGAGCAAGCTCCCGAGGCTGCTATCGAGGATCTCCCCGCAGCCCTAGCTATTGAAGGCAAGCCCCGGTTTTTATGCATAACCGTATCATTATATGCTACTTTACTACACTTAATGCTTGTAGGATTGTAATATGCACTTAAGTGTAGGAGTTGCTTGAAACCTCTAGTTGCATGAACTTAGGATACCTTTTTGAGATGGATACTAGTATGCTAGGTCGAGTAGCTGCAATGCAAATCAGGATCTCGGTAGAAGTCGAGTGATTTTTCTAGCACTCGCGCGAGGTCAGGAATTGATTGTATTCATCTTGATAATGGGATATTTGTTGGTCTATGGACTTGGATCCAGGGAGGATGCCTTGTCCATGAGACGGGAAAAAGGAATTAAGGATTAATGTGTGGATACCTGAGTCAAGCTTTTGAACGTACTAAGCACATGTCGGGAAATATGGTAACCGGTAAACCTAGTACCTGAGTGAAGCCGGGCGCGAACTTTATCCCTCATGCGACACGAGACTGGGTCTCCCATGCTAGCTATGGTGGGTACAAGTGCTGTCACTGCACGGCGGCAGCCGGGGTCAGTGGAGCATTGTATGCCAAGGCAGTGAGGCCTGGACGCGAACGGGGAATTGATGGAGACGGTTGACATGTGTGGGGTCAGAGTACCCTGACATGTCGTGTGTATAGGTTTACCTTGTAAGGATAAAACTCGATTCGAATCGTCTGCTTCTTGCATCTAATGAGACAGCTTGACCCATTGTACTACATTGAGTAAGAAGTGAAATGAGGTTACATGATACAATTTGTTGATTGCACTAAATGCTTGTTACCATGTATGCCTAGAAGGAGCAAACCTAGTAAAGCTAATGATGTTAGAATTCGAAAAGCTAAAACTTGGTTTTAGATACAACTAGTGCTTTTGGCAAACCAAACCCCTCAGCCAAACAACTGCATGGTCTAGAGGTAGAGGAGTAGATTCCTCACACCGGGTAAGTCGAGCTGAGTATTAGTATACTCAGCCTTGCTTGTGGCATAATTTTTGTAGGTATGCTTCAGGATATGGTTGATGGTGTGACTTGGCCTACCACCCTGCCACCGGGTTGGACGGTCGAGTGGGATGCTGCTCCAGCAGGAGAGGAGCACGAGAAGTAGTGGGCTAGGCCTTGCCCATTTCCTCGCTACCGACGACATCGATTATCCGCTGCATTTTATTTTATGAACTCTTATCAGCAACTTGAAAAACTCTGATTCATGTGCTAACTTCAGTACTTAAGTTGACGTTTCCTGCTTTATTGTATTTCTTCTGTGACACCTTCGAGTGAGATTGTGGAATTTGATCCTGGTTAAGTGGCTTTATCAGACTAGATCTGAGGGATTGACGGGTTATTCCGATTTAAGTGTGTTATGGCCCCTGAGGCGTGACTTAGGCACTTAAGCTGGAATAATTCAGGCGGTTCCGCCACAGCTGGTATCGGAGCAAATTCCACCACAGAGAAGGACAATAAACCATGAATACCAATTTTCAAAATCTAAAACTTGCCTAGAAACTGCTACGAATCGTCAGGACTAGACCGCTAGACCTAGGATGAAAGGCCTTAGGCATAAAGGGGGAAATAGGTGGCTAATTAAGTAGGCCCCATGGGCCAGTACTTAGACTTTTAAGGATGCCCTAAAAGCACCCTATTATTCGGAGACGAGACATTACTTTTAGCATGCATGCATTATAAACACAAAAAGGAATTAAAATTTGAGCTAACCCGCTTCCTTTAAAAACCATCCAGGCTCTTTTATTTTTCTTCCTTCCACCATAATCTTTACCTTTGATACCCTTCCGCAGATGAATTCACCCACCCCCGCCAGTGGAGGAGACACTTGTTTCAGCTCTGACTTCCTTTCTCACGATGACTTTCCTTCCATCTTGTGGGAAGTGCTTAACTCCGTTGGTTACCCTACGCCCCCTTCGTACACGGTGCAGCTATATGAGGAGCATCGGGTACCTCGTTGTCGGGTCTGGCTGACTTTGGAGGCTCATCCCCTTCAGTCGGGTTGGCGTTCTCTTGACTCTGAGATGATTGGATTCAGGACAGACGACACCACTGAGGCAGCAGCCATGAAGACTCTGATGACCTTCTATGGCTACCATCCCCTAGAGATGGTGATGCACCCCTTGGGACTCTTCCCTGCTGAGAAGAAGGATGACCCCATGTGGTGTAACCGCATGAGCCATGTGAAAGATGTGTGGGCAATGTATCCTGACTTGGTTGGGAGGGTCACTGTTCAGTGTATGAGTGCGCTGTACTGCCTCCAGGTCCTGCAGAGCGACGCTATGGCACATCTTGCTAACATCGCTCAAACCACCAAGCTCACCCTCGACAGTCGAGAAGATTTTGTGGTCGATTTATCCTCTGAGTTGGTGGAGAAGGATCTGGAGGTGGAAAGGCTGAGCCAGCGCATTACCACCTTGGAGCAGCAGGTGGAGATCCGAGACAACACTATTGATGTCTTGGAGAACTAGCTCCATGATGTGCAGCGGGAACTCGAAGAAGTTAATGACCACCTAGACATGCACCACTTGGGGATGGAGGCCAATGAGGCCGGAAGCGAGGGAGAAGAGGCTCCCGAGGAGTTAGTACCAGCCCCTGGTGCCAGTGGGACTACCTCCACGATGCCCCCTTCACCCGCATCCAGTGTCGCTTCCACCGCTCAGGGTTGATCAGTCACTTTGGCGCTTTAGGCGGATAGAAGACTACGCGAGCTTAGTTAATGTCAGATTTTGAACTAGGCTTACGGGTACCTTCCCCTAATTGATGTAACCCTGTGAACTTTTGAAATCTGTGGGATGTTTTGTAACCATGTTATCTTCATTTCGAACCTCATATTATGATTATGGCATTTTTCCTTCCATATGAGATAATAGCTTGTCGTTCGAGATTGTGAGATGGGATAACAATGGCGACAATCTCTGTTTTCAGATGGCAGCTAGGCAGCGTCGCGGGCATAACGAGTAGGTTCCCCCCCACCTCCTCCAGCTCCCACAGTGCAGGAGCTGATGGCCCAGCAGAATGAGATTCTGCGACAGCTCTTGCAGCGCCAACCCCACCCTCAGCAGCATGGTGGAGGCCAGCATCAGCGACCTCCGGCAGCAGCAACCTACCAGGAGTTCCTGAGCACGCAGCCACCCTTGTTCACCAAGGCAGAGGATCCGTTGGATGCCGACGTATGGCTCCGCGTCGTTGAGTCCAAGTTTCCCCTCTTCACGGGAGACTGCCCTGATGAAGCCAAGGCTCGCTTCGCCGCACAGCAGCTTCGCGGCCCTGCTCAGACTTGGTGGGACCACTTCCGTGCTACGCTCCCCGCTGATCATGAAGTGTCTTGGGAGGAATTCAAGACTGCTTTCAGATGGCACCACATCCCAGCTGGAATTCTTGATCGCAAGCTGAATGAGTTTCTGGCACTCAATCAAGGAACCCGTACGGTATTGCAGTACGCTCAGGCCTTCAACGACCTATGCCAGTATGCGGGTTACCATGCTGATTCTGATGAGAAGAAGAGAGACCGCTTCCGCAGGGGTCTTAACACCAAGCTGCGGGAACGACTCAACACTGTCTGGGCTGATAGCTTCAATGAGTTGGTCAACCTGGCCATCTCCCAGGAGGACTGTATTGTAGCTCACCGGGCAGAGAAGAAGAGAAAGGCACCAATGGCAGCACCATCCGCTCAGGCCCAGAGGTTCAGGATTGTTTCTCACAATCAGAGCAGGGGTTTTCAGCAGCAGGCAGGCAGATGGGTGATCAGGCCACCTCAGCAGTAGCAGCCGACACCCAACCACTTTCCAGCTCCCGCTCCAAGGAACAATCAGCCTCTGCAGCAGCAGCAGCAGTTCCGCCAGGGCAATGGGAACAAGTGCTTCACTTGTGGCAATGTGGGCCACTATGCCAAGAATTGTCCTAGGAACCAGCAAAGCCAGATGCTAGCACCAAATCAAGACAAGGGAAGAAAGCAGAAGGTACAAGTCAGGCAAGGGAAGCTCAACTTCACTACTCTGGAGGAAGTACCAGAGGGAGCTCCCATCATGACCGGTATCTTTTCAGTTTTTAATCAACCTGCTTTAATTCTGTTTGATTCTGGTGCATCTCATAGTTTCATTAGCCAAAAGTTCAGTGCTAAATGTCAACTGCCCTTCTCTCACTCAAAAGGGTCAATTATGATAGCCACACCTGGGGGTAAAATTGCAACTAATCAATTAAACCAAAGTGTGCCTATTCAACTTGGAAGCCACATTGTCAAAACCACCCTTCTTGTGTTGGGTTTGGAAAATGTGGACATTATTTTGGGAGCTAATTGGATGACCCTGCACCAAGTAGTGCTTGATGTAGCTAGCCGCATCGTGGAAATCAATTCCCCGTTCTGTGGGAACTTCACCTTAATTCTGCCCAGTCAAGGTTCTACTCAGTCATGTGCTTTCTCTATGACGGAGTTACCTCTCAAGAAGATTCTAGTGGTCTGTGAGTATGCAGATGTCTTTCCTGATGAATTGTCGGGAATGCCACTAGACCGGGATATTGAATTCACCATCGAGTTGCAACCGGGAACGACACCAATTTCCAAGAGGCCTTACCGAATGCCACCCGCTGAGTTGGCAGAATTGAAGAAGCAATTGCAGGAGTTGCTAGATAAGGGATTTATTCGCCCAAGTACTTCGCCTTGGGGATGTCCAGCCCTGTTTGTGAAGAAGAAAGATGAAAGCTTGAGGCTGTGTATAGATTACCGCCCTCTTAATGCGGTGACTATCAAGAACAAGTATCCTTTGCCTCGTATTGATGTTCTTTTTGACCAGTTGGTCAGAGCCAAAGTGTTTTCCAAGATAGACCTTCGCTCTGGCTACCATCAGATCAAGATACGAGCAAACGATATTCCGAAGACAGCATTCTCAACCAGATATGGGCTATATGAATTCTTCGTGATGTCTTTCGGGCTGACTAATGCACCAGCATATTTCATGTATCTGATGAATTCTGTTTTCATGCCTGAATTGGACAAATTCGTAGTGGTTTTCATCGATGATATCTTGGTGTACTCGAAAAACGAAGAAGAACATGCCGGGCATTTGCATGTAGTACTTCAATGTCTGCGAGAGCACCACCTTTATGACAAGTTGTCAAAATGTGATTTTTGACTAAAGGAAATCAAATTCTTGGGTCACACTATCTCTCAGGCAGGAATAGTTGTTGATCCTGATATGGTGCAAGAGGTGATGAACTGGAAGCCACCAACGACTGTCCGTTAGATTCGGAGTTTTCTGGGATTAGCTGGTTATTACAGAAGATTTATTACGGATTTCTCTCGAATTGCGAAGCCTATAACTGAGTTACTGAAGAAAGAAGCCAAGTTTGTTTGGAGTCAGAAGTGCGAAGATGCCTTCCATGCATTGAGGCAACATCTGACCATAGCACCAGTGTTAGCACAACCCGACATCATCAAGCCTTTTGATGTGTATTGTGATGCCTCTGGCACTGGACTAGGTTGTGTCTTGATGCAAGACAACCAAGTCATTGCTTACGCCTCAAGAGCACTCAGGCCTCATGAGCAGAATTATCCCACTCATGACCTTGAGTTGGCAGCAGTGGTTCATGCATTAAAAATGTGGAGGCACTATTTAATGGGAACCCACTGCAACATCTTCACTGATCATAAGAGCCTTAAGTATATATTTACTCAGGCTGATCTCAACATGAGGCAGAGAAGATGGCTAGAGCTGATCAAGGACTATGACCTGGAGGTACATTATCACCCAGGAAAAGCCAATGTGGTAGCAGATACCTTGAGTCGGAAGTTGCAATGCAATTGTATTCTGATGGATTCTCGTATCAACACCTTGTGTGATGAGTTGAGCAAGATGCATATTGAAGTGATTCCTTCTGGTGCTTTGCCTCACATTTCTGTTGAGCCAGCTTTGCAAGACTAGATCATCATGGCCCATCTCAGTGACAAGGGAGTACAAATTATCTAGGAGAATCTCCATCAGAAGGTGGAGAAGTATAAATGTTTCTGCCAAGATGGAAAGGGTGTATTGTGGTTTAAAAGCAGATTGGTGATTCCCAAAAACAAGGACCTCAAGAAGAAAATCTTGGACGAGGCTCATCTCTCCAAATTCTCTATGCATCCGGGAAGCACCAAAATGTACCATGATCTGAAGCCTTTGTATTGGTGGACCAGAATGAAGAGGGAGATAGCCCAATATGTATCGGAATGTGATAGTTGTTAGAGGATAAAGTCCAGCCACTTGAAATCAGCTGGAGCTTTGCAACCCCTGTCCATACCTTCGGGGAAATGGGATGACATCAGCATGGATTTCATTGTAGGTCTACCCAACACCTCTCATCATCATGATTCAATTTGGGTTATTGTGGACCGACTGACAAAAGTGGCACATTTTCTCCCTGTGCACACCACTGATAAGGCTCAAAAGTATGCAGAGTTGTACATTGACCGGATCGTGTGTTTGCATGGATTGCATCGGACCATTGTTTCTGACCCAGGAGCCCAATTTGTTGCCAGATTTTGGGAACAACTGCAAGAGTCTTTGGGAACCAAGCTAATCAGAAGTTCAGCTTACCACCCACACACTGATGGTCAGACTGAAAGGGTAAATCAAATTCTTGAAGATATGCTGAGAGCCTATGCAATCGATTGTGGCAAGAACTGCGATAAGCACCTCTCCTTGGCAGAGTTTGCTTATAACAACAGTTATCAATCTAGCCTAAGGATGGCACCTTTTAAAGCCCTCTATGGAAGAAGGTTTAGAACACCGCTCAATTGGTCTTAGTCTGGAGAAAGAGAAGTTTTTGGACCTGATTTAGTGACTGAAGCCGAAAGGAAGGTCAGACTAATCAGGAAGAATCTAGAAGCTACTCAGGCCAGGTAGAAGAGTTACCATGATAAAAGAAGGAAACCTCTCCAGTTCGAGGTGGGAGATTTCGTTTATCTCAAGGTATCACCCACCAAAGGAGTGCAGAGGTTTGGGATCAAAGGCAAGCTAGCCCCTCGTTACATTGGACCTTATGAGATCATAGAAGCCTATGGACTCGTGGCATATAAATTGATGTTACCTCCAAAAATGTCTGCCATCCACAGCGTGTTCCATGTATCTCAGCTTAAGAAGTGTGTTCGATTGCCGACCGAGATCATAGCAGAACCAGAATTGGAGATAGAGCCAGATCTATCGTACCAAGAGTACCCTTCCAAGATTCTGGATTGCAAAGAAAGATACACTCGGGCTAAATCGATCAAGATGTACAAGGTCCAGTGGAGTAATCACTCAGAGGAAGAGGCTACCTGGGAGACTGAGGAATTCTTGCGATCCAACTTTCCCGATTGCCTACCTAAGGAAATTGATACGTAATCACACCCAACCCCTCCTCCTGCCCTTCGAATCTAAATTTCAGAAATATAATCTTAAATCAGAATGAAGTAATTATGAAACAAAACTTAATAGGACTTCCTTCTGAAGTTGCAAAGAGAATGACATTCGAAGAGCAGTTTGCCCTAATAATAAGCACCAACTTCATGTAAGTCTCACCGTTCGCTTCACCCCGGGAGGACTCTGACCCGAATCTCGGGACGAGATTCCTTTAAGGGGGGAAGGCTGTGACACCCCAGTGTCACCTAGGGTTTCTCTCAAGTGCTAACCCAAGAACCATCATTTTATGTGAACCAAATTGAGCATGAGCATCAAATTGACTTAAGAATAAAGGATCCACTAAGTTTATACTTAAAAGCATCATGTTCAAAACAAATGAGTTTTTTCACAAGGGCAAAATGTTGAAACCCTAATAACAACCCTAATTGAGCTCTATAAGCAAAATTGAAGAGAAAAAGCAAAAGAGTATGAAAAATACAGAATCAGGGCTTAGGCCAAATATAAACATTGAAGTATATTTAATAAGCAACAATAAAGATTAAGGAAGCTTGGCAAAAATAATTTAAATAAAACTCCAAGCAAGCTTCTCAAGTGGGGACTCAATAGGGAATTCTAAAATTCAGAATTCTGGATTTCAGACCTTGGGTCAAAGATCAACGTGTTCACCTTGATCCCTAGCTCAAATCCTAATGACCCCATTGACAAAAACGTGTCTAACTAACCCCTCTGTCACATGCCAGAAGATGGAATTAGGATGCGAGTCCTAGACATGACAAAACCCTAGATTTGCCTCGGGTCTGAGCAGAGAGACAGACCGGATTTCCGGGCTCCAAATCTCTGAAACCAGTAGGAAAAATCCTATGACCCCCACACAAGATCGGTAGCTTGTAGGGAGGAGAAGAGGTTTTGTGCACTGACCAAGGCGAGAGCAGGCTCGGATGAATGACTACACGCGCCAGAACTTGGGTAGAACGAACGGGCACACGTGTTCGACCCTGGTCGGCACGCTGGCGTTTGCCCAACCCGCGCGCGCGCTCGCCTCAGCGTTCAGTCAAGTCCGCCGCGCGCCCTCGCCCTCGGCCGTGCTCGCCCGCACCTATAAAGCCTCCTCGGGCGCGCCTCACCTCACCCTGTGATCACCTTCGCCGGTCAGACGCCCCTCCTTAGCTCCGGTGAGCTCTTTTCCGCCCGCCATTGCTGCCAGAGCCTCGGCTACCATGGCCAGCCCACTCCAATCACTTCCAAGTCGTGCCAGCCGCTCGGTTAGCTTCGCCATTAGCATGTGAAGCTTTCCCAGCCCTCGGACCTGGCAGAACTTCACCGAAAGGCCAAGATCGCCCTCACCGGACTTCGGTCGCCCGCCTGCGCGCGTAGACCGAGCAATCCGGTGAGCCGTTCTTCAATTCCTCGCGCAAACACCTTCCTTGATCCCTGGTGAAGCTCTCTAACCCATTTGATTGGTCAATTGTGCCCTGGATAGGCCGGACTCCTCGCTGCCGATGAACTCCCCCGCCTGCGCACGTGGACCGGCCGACTCCGACCATCCTCGACGGCGACCCGCACATCGTCGTGACCCTCAGGACCTCCCCTACACCCTCGGCCACCTCACTGGAGCAGTCTCGCCGCCGGTAAGCCCCTCCACCCTTTCTTCCGTCGTGGGTACTGGTTGAATTGGGGGGAAGGATCTTGGGTTAGGATTAGAAGAACCCAGGGGGTTTTCTGAATTGTCAGCGACTCAATTGAACAGTAGCCCAAGGACTAGTCTGTAAGGAAACTTGAAAACACCCGCCAGGGACCCCGTTGCAAAGTAGTTTTCCATTTAATCATTTCTGTTTAATATTTTTAATGAACAGAGAACTTAGGAAATTCATAACTTGAGAAATACTTAACCAAAAATGGTCAAACCAATTTTGCTGGATTCTAAATATTATGGTCTACCAATTAAAAATGCTAAACCCCATGCTTTCTGTTCTAAATTTTAGAGTTTAGAATTAAATACAGAAACTGACCAAACCTTGTTTAATTAAGGAAAATTAGTTATGCTTCTGTGCTGAACTTAAGAAAATTTGTAGATGTTCAAACCCCATTTAAACACTGTTTAAAAATAGTGAGAACCCCAGTATTGAAAAATTTAGTGGGGATATCTATTAAAAGCCATTTTTGCCCAAAACATAGGAAAATCGGAAAGGCCTTAGAAATTAATGACTAGTGAATGAATTTATTTTTCCTAGCCTACTCAAGTAACAGAGAACCTAGGAAAAATAGAAAGACCTCTAGTCCAGAATAGAATTAAAGTGGAATGTTTTATTTAGCATTATTCCAACTAGAAAACAATTATTAGAGTTATAAAACCAGAACCAAAGTTATTAATGAAAATTCAGTGAACTTGTAACCACCAAAACCCCACTACAAAAATGATAAACACCCCAGCCTATCATTTTAAGTAGGGTAGATAAATAGAACATGATAATGAGTCATATTTTGAATAAATCATTAGTAACCCAAAATAATGCAATAATAGGCAAATAAAATTTTGCTAGGTCACTAATGAGATAGGCCACCAGAGAAAAATGCAAACCCAATTGAAAGGTGTACAATAATGCCTATTACTAATACTTCATGGAAAAGGCCATTTAATCCAAATAATTCCTACCACCCCTTCCTTTAAGCAAAAAGATGCCAAACTTCAAAATGATTGCTCTTGCACAAAATAGAAGCTAGGAAAAAATCAGAAATCTGTTGTTTGATATTTTTCAAATATAGTGGTGGTAGAAAGCACCCCTTTGGCTAGAAACTTGGGAAAATCATAATAAAAATAACTGGTAAGTATTAATGGATAGAAAATTGTGCAAGTCATGTTATAACATCTAAATGCCAGCAAAAATAAGTATTAGAAAACTTTCCACTGCTAAATGGTAGTTGTAGTTCAAACCACCCCTTCTGCCCTAGCATTTTATAATTTTGTCTAGAGAGAACTATTCACTTTTTAAGCCCCAAATTTTAGGACAGAGAATTATACACCAGTAATAAGCCACTGTAATTTTTACAGAATTTTTGGAAATTTATTAAGATAACTTGTAGTTCAAACCCACTCTAAAAACATAAAGGAAATCAAGGGAATGAAAGGAAAGATAAACCTCGCCCCAATAAGTCTAACTTGAAATCTTGATAATTCTCACTAAGACTTAAAAAGAATTCAGTGGAACACCAAAATGAACTTACCACTTAGTTTAACTGAGTGTGATCTAAATTACTAAGAATACCACCAAAAATCTTGTGTAACAAGATTTAACTCTATCTAATTTAAGTGGATCATTCACCATCAAAGTTTAATTGCTAAAGCACATATCATATCATGCATGTATCTTACTCATTGCATTCATTGGATTGTAAACTCGCTGACAGAGAGTACGTGCTCATCCCCGAGCAAGGAACTGTCCAAGAGGAAGACCAGGAGCAAGCTTCCGAGGCCGCTATCGAGGATCTCCCCGCAGCCCCAGTTTTTATGCATAACCGTATCATTATATGCTACTTTACTACACTTAATGCTTGTAGGATTGTAATGTGCACTTAAGTGTAGGAGTTGCTTGAAACCTCTAGTTGCATGAACTTAGGATACCTTTTTGAGATGGATACTAGTATGCTAGGTCGAGTAGCTGCTATGCAAATCAGGATCTCGGTAGAAGTCGAGTTATTTTTCTAGCACTCGCGCGAGGTCAGGAATTGATTGTATTCATCTTGATAACGGGATATTTGTTGGTCTATGGACTTGGATCCAGGGAGGATGCCTTGTCCATTAGACGGGAAAAAGGAATTAAGGATTAATGTGTGGATACCTGAGTCAAGCTTTTGAACGTACTAAGCACATGTAGGGAAATATGGTAACCGGTAAACCTAGTACCTGAGTGAAGCCGGGCGCGGACTTTATCCCTCATGCGACCTAAGACTGGGTCTCCATGCTAGCTATGGTGGGTACAAGTGCGGTCACTGCACGACGACAGCTGGGTAAGTGGAGCATTGTATGCCAAGGCGGTGAGGCCTGGACGTGAAAGGGGAATCGATGGGGACGGTTGTCATGTGTGGGGTCGGAGTACCCTGACATGTCATGTGTTTAGGTTTACCTTGCAAGGATAAAACTCGATTCGAATCGTCTGCTTCTCGCAGCTAATGAGACTGCTTGACCCCTTGTACTACATTGAGTAAGAAGTGAAATGAGGTTACATGAGACAATTTGTTGATTGCACTAAATGCTTGTTACCATGTATGCCTAGAAGGAGCAAACCTAGTAAAGCTAATGATGTTAGAATTCGAAAAGCTAAAACTTGGTTTTAGATACAGCTAGTGCTTTTGGCAAACCAAACCCCTTAGCCAAACAGCTGCATGGTCTAGAGGTAGAGGAGTAGATTCCTCACACCGGGTAAGTCTAGTTAAGTATTAGTATACTCAGCCTTGCTTGTGGCATAATTTTTGCAGGTACGCTTCAGGGTATGGTTGATGGTGTGACTTGGCCTACCACCCTACCACCGGGTTGGACGGTCGAGTGGGATGCTGCTCCGGCAGGAGAGGAGCACGAGGATTAGTGGGATAGGCCTTGCCCATTTCCTTGCTACCAACGACATCGATTATCCGCTGCATTTTATTTTATGAACTCTTATCAGCAACTTGAAAAACTCTGATTCATGGGCTAACTTCAGTACTTAAGTTGAGGTTTCCTGCTTTATTGTATTTCTTCTGTGACTCACCTTCGAGTTAGATTGTGGAATTTGGTCCTGGTTAAGTGGATTTATCAGACTAGATCTGAGGGATTGACGGTTTATTCTGATTTAAGTGTGTTATGGCCCCTGAGGCGTGACTTAGGCACTTAAGCTGGAATAATTCGGGCGGTTCTGCCACAGGCGCGACTAGACGGTTGTTGTGGCGCAGGGGATCGATGCCCGGGGCTTGAGGAGGGAGATAGCGGAGGGGAGAAGCCAGAGTGCCAGACGCCATGGCCAAGGGCTAGAGCAGAGGGGGACTTGACGGGGAAGATGCTGGGCATGGAGAGGAGGTACAGCGAGCTCGCAGCGGCACCAGGGAACCCACCAGTGAGGAGCCGATCTGGAGCAGGGGCGCGATGGCCATAGCGAGGGAGCTCGGCTAGGCGAAATCCGAGCAGGGGCCAGGGGCACGCGCACGGGAGATGGTAGCTCAGCCATGGAGCTAGAAGTCGAGCGAACAGAGAGGGGTGGCCATGGCTGGGAGGAGCGGAGGGAGGTCGAGGAGCAGGAACGGAGCACGCCATGGATGAGCAGGAAGCACCTGGGATAGCGCGCGGCGTGAGGGATAAGGCCACTGACTCATGAGCGGTGAAAAGATCAGGGAAGAGAGAGAGCGGCGTGAGGATAAGATCCCTGGGATATTTTCTTTTTTTATTTCTTCTCTTTTTTTAAAAAGGAAATCGCGGATATTTTGAATCAAGATTTTTAGCAATGTATAATGGGTCGACGCGCTATATGGCTACACATTTCATTCTCCGAATTACGACACGGAAAAATCAGAGGATTAACGATTCTGGCTAAATTTCGTTTAGATAGCTTTCGTGACTATTCTGGCAAAACGTAAACGGACCAGATTAAAACGAGTTCGGCTTCGGTATTTTAGTCTGTATTTAGTCCCATCTAATTTTTACGATTCTTGCCAGCTATTGATCATTTGATCTGACACCAAGAATAACATGTTGAGAGAAACAATTCAATTAATGTGCTGGCGCATTGTTCTTTTCGGACAGCACGGGGCTCCAAATTCATATTCACTTACGCGCGTGATCCGAACATCTCCAACTTCGCCAGCAAACGAAACTCAATAATCCAAAAGTTTCATGAAACCTTTTTAATTGTTTAGATTATGGAGATGAATACGACATTAAACTCGAACCTTTGTGAGATGATTAAATTCAAAGCTAAATGAGATTTCTCGAATAATCTCGGTAATCGGAGATGGGGCTAATATTGAAATCGTTATTCACCCCAGCAGTTCCTGCTTAAGTCCATATTCGCTGTTTAACGGGAGATAACGCCTGGGGTGTTACAACAATTGCAGGCGCGAACGCGTGCTAACGGACGAGACCCACCGGGCAGCGACCCAGAGCAGAGGGGAGGGGGTCGGCGCAGTGAGCTGTGCTGACGCGTGGGACCTGGGGGTTCGCCGGTCAGTAATCACGTGAGAGGGAAAGAAGAGGGCGGCAGGGGTGAGGCTATCGGGTGGACCCCGACTATCAGGGTTGTCTTCAACCCTGAGCGGGGCACACGGCCGACAGCGCTCGACGACGAGGGGGGCCTCTCCGGGGCGCTCAGTCCATGGCCAGAGCGGTGGAGCCACTAGGCATCACAGTCGCGGCGAAGGGAGGAAGAGAAGGGGAGAAAAGAGGGAGTAGGCGTCTCACCGTGGGCTCACCGACAATCTTGGTGGCGCGGAGCTCCGGTGGTGCTAGACGGTTGGCGGCACGGACGGTGACAACGGCCAAGGAGAGGGCAGCGGCGCGAAGTGGTTGGTAGGGGCGGTAACATGCGGGGTTGGAGAGGGGGGTTTATGCTCCCAGGTGCTAGCCATTGCGAGTGGACAACGTGGGGAGGAGAAAAGGAGCCTAATAGGTGGGACCAGGGAGGACATACGAGTGCGCCACGCGGGGAAATGGTTCAGGAAGGACGCGTGGCGAACCGCTGATGGGCGGGGCCCATAGGTTGGCGACCACGGGCGTGACGCGAGCTGTGGGCCCAGCGCGAATGACAAGCGGGGCCCACGCGCAGAGAGAGAAGGGCGCGCACCGGGGGAAAGCGGTGGCGCCGACATGTCGGGCCTGCTACGTAAAGAGAGTGGGGGGATGGGCGCAGGCTAGGTGGGCCGTATTTGCCAAAAGGCCGAGGGGAAGGGGGTTCGGGCTTCTTTGTCTATTTTATTTTATTCTGAATATCTATTCCCTTTTCTTTTGTTTTCTTCTTTTGAATTCAAATCCAACCAATCCACAAATACAAATTTGAATACTTCAAGCATATGCGTCAAACAATAACAAAGTCAAGGCTGAGGATTATGCAACATTTCACGTCTCTCGGCCCCTAGGGTTTAACCTACTAATGTATTAATACAACTCCAAATAAAATAATCCAAACTCTACTAAAAGGAAGAGAAAAGAAAACTATAGAGAGGAGAAAAAGAGGTAACACCTGAATTTGGTAGATATTAGAGAAGAAATTTTATACCCACAAATTCACGGTATTACAATCCCGGAGAATGTGCATGGACTATCGATCTCTCAATGATGCAACCATCAAGAATAAATACCCTTTACCATGTATTGAGGATCTATTCAACCAGATGAGAGGTGCTAGAGTCTTTTCCAAGATTGATTTGAGGTCTGGTTATCATCAGATGAAGATTAGGCCCTCTGATATTCATAAGACGACTTTCTCTACCTGGTATGGACTCTATGAGTTCACGGTCATGTCGTTTGGCTTAACTAATGCACCAACTACTTCATGAATCTGATGAATAAGGTGTTCATGGAATATCTTAACAAATTTATCGTGGTATTTGTTGTTCACTTGTTCTCAATTGCTGTGAATCAAGAGCAAGGCAACACATTTGTTATACGTTAAAGACCTTCATCCTTCGAAACATTATTCCTCTCAGGTATAATGAATCTTAGACGAAGGTCATAAAGGACAAGTCCTCATTATCCATAGATATAATAACATAACTACAAGTGCTATATAATGTCACATATTTACTTCATAATAAATGTATTGATGTTATCAAAATTTGTATTACATTGATACCTTCGGCTTGCTTGAAGGTAATGACACGAGTGCGATTATAATCCAGCGTGAATAGTACATGGGTACTGTTCATCTATTTATAGGCAATCGTATAACTTCATACGTTATTACATTTATACCCTTAATAATTACATACAAAGTTTACAAATATCATAGGGACAACATCGCCATTTGTTTTCAATAACTTGAACAACACCTTCTCCCTTTGTTGCCTTCCTACTTCATCGTGACGAGGCTTGCTTCGTCGTACTTCCCTCGAGTTATGTCAAAGATTTCCTGGTAATGAAGCCCCTACAATAATTAATAGTATGCTAAAAACAAATAGTTAGCTGTGTTTTTGAGGACCTTCGGAAGACGAAGGCCCCCAACAGTAGCCCCTCGCAGTACTAGTTTGTTCCTTTGTAACAAATTCAGACTGCAAAATGAACGGATGCCTTTAGCTAAAGGTCCGAAGAAATCCTTCCCTTCGCTAGAATAGCAAGACGTTCTGTATTGTGGGGCCCATCGTTCAGTGGTGCTTTGCGTATATATATGAGGGTTTGCATTGAAAATATTTTTCGTGCCATCAAGCTTTGTGTTGGGTTTGCAGTTTTAGCTTTCTGATTCTATAACTGCGATTGCTTTGGAGCTTTGGCTTTTTATTTCAAACAACGCTGAGATGGCCAAAGAAAAGGAAAGTGTGGACCCTGCACTAGCTGGTTTCTACGAAGCCATGGAAAGGACCAATGTTGAGAAGATTACTGATGAAATGTTAGCTTGGCTGTCTGGGGGTTCTAGTGAAAATGAGGATTTTGATGTGGAGAGTGGCAATGATGACGCCGAAGATCGGCCATGGAGGCCAAGTCATGTCGTATTTGGAAAATCCACTATTAAGAGAGGACGTATTGAAGCAATGAAAGGTAAATATTTTCGTGATACAACTATAGTGAGGGCCGGAGGAGAGAATACTGTTCCTCTTCCTAAACCTGATGAAGTGGTTGTTTACAAGGGTTTTATGAAGGCTGGTCTCCGGTTTCCTATGCATAAAATGCTGGTTGAAGTACTTAAAAGATTCGAGATATATCTTCATCAACTCACCCCCGAAGCTTTGATCAAAATTGGGGTTTTCATCTGGGAATGAGGAGCCAGGGGTTGGAACGAGACGTTGGTTACTTTTATAATATACATGAATTATCTTATCATACGAAGGCATGGGGAAGGAACAATATCACAACAATTTTGGTTGCTATTCCTTCGTGTACCGCTCTAATGCAAGACACCCTGTTCCCACACTTCGCAAAAAATGGCTAGGATCTTGGATGAGGCAATGGTTCTATGTTAAGAATGATTTGGTTGAGAGGGAGGATGTAAAAGATATAATTGAGCGTCCAATACATTCTCGCTTCAGCATCCAAAGGCCCTCGATCATGAATAGTGATAAAGCTCAAGCCTGCCTAGTAGCCTTCAACACTGTGTGCAGCTACATTGGCAATAGAGACTTGGTCCAAGAGCATATAGCTTTCAAAGTATGGCCCCTTGTTAATGAATTGGAAATGCCGAAGGAGACCACTGACAGCTCAAGCGAAGGTGGTCTAGTTTATTTGAAATATACATATCGCTACAGGAGTCAGTTCGGTGAGCCAAATGACAAATGGCTCGAGGCCATCGAGGCGGCCGCTGATGATTTATTGGGGGCTTATACGAAAGTCGAAGACAAAGCCATGAATACTGCCTTCGGTTCCCGCGGAAAGAAAAAGGCCGAATAGAGTTTTTGATGTTATTGGCTTTGCCTATCCTGATTACTACTTTCTGGCTCGGAAGCAAGGGGCAAAAAAGAGAATTGCATCATCGACCCCCTCTACCGCGCTGCAACCAAAGAAAATGAAAATTGTGACTCGCCAACCGATGTCATCACTACACGACGGTTGACTTACCGCGACCTACGGTTGGTTGCTAAAACGGCCTTTAGCGACCTACGGTTGGTTGCTAAAAACTTTTAGCGACCCATAAGGATGGTCGCTGTAAGTTCCGTCGCTAAAGGCTTTAGCGACCAACATCTTTTTACCGACCGACCGTCCGTTGCTAATATTGTATGTTTAGCGACCAACCGTGGGTTGCTGTACTATAGATTTAGCAACCAACCGTAAGTCGTCATACTATACATTTAGCAACCAACAGAAAGTCGTCCTTTTTACAGTTGTTATTAATAATAATATACATTTAATTAAGCACCACAAATCACAGATTTTTATACACAAATCATAAAGACATACATAATTAATCAGTATACCACAGTCATAGATCCATCACATAAACACAAAAGCACCACAATTATATATTCACAAAAGCATCACAATGTTTCATATCACTCCAACTATTGTTCAAAAGCCCACAACTACACTCTAGTTGCTCCAGAGTTGATCAGTCACAAAAGCACCAAAGCTACACTAATGCTTCAAGCAGTTCAAAAGCCTTCAGACAACCACTCCAGCTTCTTGTATCCTCCTGTTTTAAGGTACAAGCTTTCTTTGTCGAGAACACCCTAGAAAAAAGTACATCAAATTAGTATATTGTTGCTACATTTGCAAATAAAAATACAGTTTTGATGTGAAATAAATCATAGACGTAAAAAGTACTATTCTTTGCATTTAGTTTTTCATGCTCCATATCCATAAAAACGCCAAATAATGCCTCAGAGTAACACATGTATGTATGATTAAATGCTGATATCAATTTAAGATGAGAATCTTAACCAGTGCCTCAGAGTAACAAATATCCAAATGTCTATCCTAAACAGTTAGACACTTAAGCCTAGTTGTAAAAGCTACTCCCAAAATCTCTCAATTTACCAAGGAGTATATCTCTCTGTCTATTCGTCAGTAGCATTTATAAGTTGTTGATAAAGGAGAATCACCCCTCATTTATATATTAGTGAATCTCCTATATTACATTTTTCTCATATGAACAAAAGATGATTCATGATTGTATTCCAGCATTAATTCACTGTTTTCTTAAAGCATTTCTGAGCGCAAATGTAACACCCTGAATTTGGGGTATAAAATTTCTTTGCTCATATCCACAAATTCAGGTGTTATTCCTTTCATCTCATCTCTCCCAATCTCTGTTTTTCTCTTTTCTATGGAAGAAGAGTGGTTATTTTATTTATAAATGCAATTATAATCTAGTGGGTTAAAACCCTAAGGGAACAACGGTTGTTGCATCATGTTAGAAAGTATTTGTTTTTTTGTTTGATGAATGGTTTGCTTGATCTTTCATCTCATTATTTGTTTGCGCATAATGTCCAACTGAAAGAAAAGGAAAAAAAGAATTCAGCCCAACTCCCTCCCTGGCCCAGCTCGACCGGCCCAGCCGCCCCTTCCCTCTCTCCCCTTTCCCCCCCCCCGCTCGGCCCACCGCGCCTGCACTCCCTCACGGGCCCGCACGCCGCGGCCCATCCCAGCTTCCCCCGCGCGCGCGCAGCCAGCGCGCCAGCCCAGCTCCGCGGCGGCCCAGCTCCAGCTTCCCCCCCCCCCCCGGGCGCGCAAAGCGGCCCAGCCCAGCCAGCCGCGCCTGCCAGCCCCAGCCCGCGCGCGCAAGCAGCCTAGCCGCGCGTAGCGCGCCCCTGCGCGCAACCGCTCGCCCGCGTGGAGGCCGCCGCCGCCGCCTGCATGCGCGCCCATCGCGTGCACGTCCGCGTGGAGCGCTGTCGCCGCCGCCTAGTGGGACCCACGCGCCAGGATCCAGGAGGCCGCTGTTTTTCTTCCCAGAACCGCTCGCTGCGCAGTTTTCCCTCGCCAGAACGCCGATTTTTCTGCTGCAGCCACTGCACGTCTTCCCCAAACACCCGACGCCCAGTTTTCTCACCCATCGCTGCTTCGCCTCGCCGATCCGCCGCCGGAGCCTCGCCTCGCCTCGCCCCGCTCTCTGCGTCCCCGTCGCCGGAGCGCCGCGTCCCGTCGTCGGAGAGCTACTTCGTCGAGGTGAGCTGCCTCCTTCCTCTCTCCCCCACCCTTCTCTTGACGTACTACTAGTTCGCCATGGCTGGAGCTCGGCTGAGCCGACCCGGATGCCCCGTTCTTCTCCGTCCCATCGTTCCGTCGGTCGAGTACCCCAGCCCAGCCGTCGTCTCGCCGGTTGGCCCCTGCGCAGTGCTCGGTCCGCGCGTCCAGCATGCCCTGCGCGCGGCTGTTTCCCTGCCGTCGCGAATCGCAGCGCGCAGCAAGCCCGGCGTCCCGACGTGCAGACCCCGCGCGCCCTCGCCTCGTCCCTACGCGCAGCGGCCGAGTAGCTGCGCACTCGGCACGCTCAAACCCGTCCCCATGCCGCGCAGCCCAAGCTCAGCGCGCGCTCGCAGCACGCCCAGTCGCGTTGACGTTTAGCGCCGTAGCAGCCGTTCGCCGTCAAACCTCGCCTCTGCGCGTCGCAGCTGCGTTGCTGCGCGCTCGCCGCTGCCCAGCTCGCCCGGCCGTTCGTCTACCATCGCCGTGCCTCGCTACAGTTGCCTAGCGCGTCGCGTACTCGTCAATCTCACGCGCGCATTTTTCGCACGTGAACACGGGTATCGCACGCACCATCGTCGTTGTTTGTAGAGTCCTCGCGCTGTTTCGCGCGTGTCGCGCGCGCATTCTGCGCGCAATAATTAATTACTTCGTTATTATCGTCCGTACGCGTTAGTCAATTAGTTCTCGTATTAATCATCGATTAATTGATAATTCTTTTTATCTAAAATATTCTACGCAAGTAGTTTACGTCAACTAAATTTAACTTAGAAGTATAATTTTCGCGTTTAAACGTAATATAGGTTTTTCGTCGTCACGTCATTAATTAGCCACGGTTTGTTAATTATTTAATGTGTCGTGCGTCGCACAACGAGTGCGCGCGCTCGCGCTTGCTTGCGCGCAGTGCGTCGACGGGACTCCGTCTACGTTCGTCTACCCTTCGTCTACCCCTAGACGACTCTCGTCTACCCCCCGTCTACCCCCGTCTACCCCTCGCCTAACCCCGTATGCATTCGTGTCGTTCGCCATCGCCCGCGCGTCGCGCAATAAGTCGTCGCGTGCTGTTCGCACGCGTTGTGCGTGATGTTCACACGTGTCACGCTAATTAAATATATATATATATATATATTTAAGCAACGGTTATTCAAACAACACACTAATCGGGACTAAGTAATAATTTTACTCGGCATGTGATTATTGTCCGTTAATATGATTAAGCCGAATTAAATATTATAATTCATATTCGCTTAGTATACATGTGAGATCCCTCGACCGTAGTATCAGTTGTCTCGGTTCCGTTCTCGCATAGTCATAAATGCGAATTCTATGTCGCGTGCATATTTATTTGATCTATACTGTTGTATGGTGTACTGTTTTCTATCATTTCAAGAATGTTGGATGTATGTTTGCACTCGCGTAGATATCGGGCCGTTCGTAGAGTCTGAGGGAGTTGCAGGAGAAGACCCTGAGCAGCAGCAGCTTGGTGAAGGCAAGTGTCCCCTGACCCATTATGTCCTATTCACTTATAATTCACTTTCCCGCAGTATTTAATTGAAATCTAAGGATTGACTAGCTTTATACTTTACCTTATCCTTGATGACCTTTTGGGTGATTATGGTTAGCATTTTGCTATTGCCTTAACTTAATCAATGAACATGATGTGACTATTTATGATACGATACTGTTATCCTGATTATATTGTTGATCTTGTGATACTCTAGGGGGCTCAGGCTGTTTCCTGAGTACCTCTCCGTAAGGACCTGTTCGTTGAGAGACCACCCGGGATAACAGTGCAACCATGAGGGTGGACTGGGGTGCCCTTAGCTAATTAATTAGAGGAACTAGAAGTGTAGTTGCTTCGCCGTCGTGCCGTCAATGGGGTCCAGGCACAGTGCTTGCTCTGCCGAGGCTGAGTGCCGAGGTTCTTTCATTTTGTTTTTGTTAGTCACCCTCCTACGGGGAGAGGTACTATGTTTATCAAACTGGAGAAACCTAACGGGCAGCTATGACCTCTAGGGAATCTTTGTAAAGGCTTCGTAGTGAATCCCTGGCCATTCACCTTGGGAGTGAATAAGGGTCTTGCAAGCCCAGGCTAGAGAGGGAATCACGGCTCATGGGTAAAGTGTGCCACCTCTGCAGAGGGTAGTGAAACTGATATATCAGCCGTGCTCACGGTTAAGAGCAGCCTTGGGATCCTCTTTGATTAGAGATACAAATGGTTCGAGATACAATGATTCTATCTATGATTTCGGTTCGATGATGATAATGATGTTCCTCGATGAGGAAATGATTCACGAGTTAGTTATTGCTAAAACCTGGCTTCACTAATAATAAATACCTGACCAACTAAAAGCAACTGCTTGAGCCTAACCCCACATAAAGCTAGTCCACTTCAGCCAAACGGGGCATTTGCTGAGTACGTTGATGTGTACTCATCCTTGCTTTACCACAAAACACCAGGTTGTCCACATTGCAACCACTGCTCAGGAGAAGACGAAGTCGTGGAAGGAGACTTCCAGGAGTTCCAAGACTACGACGAGTTCTAGGTGTGGGTTGGCGGCAACCCCCAGTCAGCTGCCTGTGAAGGCCCTATCTTTACTGCGTTTCGCTAGCACTTTGATTTAACTGTTAAGTGGATGACTATGTGGATGTCTATGACTCTGTGATGTAATAAGTTAATACTCCTTTATGTTATTATTCGAGCACTGTGCGATGATGTTCATTTATGTAATCGTTGTGTACGTGAATTCTGATCCTGGCATGTACATAGTTCGCATTCGGTTTGCCTTCTGAAACCGGGTGTGACTTAAGTGGTATCAAAGCTGTGCTGACTGTAGGACCGCTGACCTAGAGTAGCACTGGTCGTACTAAGGACTATTGACCTTTCCTCTCACCTTGACCTCTGATGTTACTTCAAAAGTCGGTCACCTCGACCAACCCTATGTTTTACTACATATATATATATACTATATTATACCTTGTTAAAATTTTATTTTTGTTCTGTCTATGGTTTATTCACTTGTCATATTAGTTCTGTTCTTACTCTTATGCTTACGGTGTCTTTTGTAGATGGCTCGACTTAGACACACTGCTCATAAGTCGGTGATTCCTTTCCTGTCGTCTCGTCTTGCGGAGCGTCCTCTGCGCCGCACCGTGTCCGGTCAGTCGAGTCACCTGGAGAGACTGCACCACCGCCTGCGTGAGGAGCAGGAGCGCCAGCATCAGCACAGAGAGCAGCAGGGCTCTTCCTCCCCACCTGAGCATGAGGTGGAGTCCGTGCGGCGTCGCTCCCCTGTTCTCCAGCTGGAGGCGCCCCCTGCACCACCGCGGGACGCCCCGGATGTTGGAGGAGCTACTGGAGGAGGTCCTGGAGGAGACCCCGACGACGACGACTCGGACCACAGCACGGAGTCCTCTGAGTCGCAGGAGGCGGAAGGATGGGTCGCCCGACCCATCACCCGTGACGCCGCTCGCGGTTGTCACTTCCACGACGCACTCGACACCTTGCTGCGCCAGGCTTTCGACCGGCACACCTGGTCGATCGAGTATCGTTGTGTAGTCTACCAGCACAGTCGCGGGAGGTACCCGGACCGCTGGGAGGCTACCTGCCTAGTTCGCTGTCCGGAGGATGACCTCCGGGGTGCAGAGGCCGTTTCGGAGCACTACTCCATCTCCGAGAGGGACACTGCAGAGGTGGCTATGCAGGATGCAGCACGGCGTGCACTCTCCCAGTACTGTTTCTTGTTCGGTGGGGTGGTCGACGGTCTTAACCTTAGGTACTACCCCCGCCGTCCTACTGGCAGCACCGAGAGTGTGGTTGTCTCACCTGTTGGTGAGGATAACCCTAGGTTGAGCAGCACAGTCAACCTAGTCACGGTGCTTAACACCGAGCTGGATCACTCTCTGGACGAGCTAAGCAAGGCTCGAACGGAGATTGCTGAGTTGCGTGCTGAGCTAGCAGAGCGCCGCCACCAGGAGGGTGGTTCCCCCGCTCCTGTTGGGACTCAGCACCCATACCGCTCGCCGCCACGCGGTCACCACACTTATGGTTCCCCTGCCTGTAAGACCAGGATAGATCTGGATCCTTAGATCGTTAGCGTCGGAGTTTGTAATAAATCTTAAGTCAGATGTCTCAGTCTTAGATAGTCAGTTTAGTTTGCTTACCAGTTGCTTCCATTTAGTTTAGTTTGCTTATTAGTTGCTTACCTGCTTGTTATGATGAACTTGTGCTGGATTTGAATCTTTGTAATGACTGTAGCCAACATGTGGGTTTCCCCTGCAGTTTGGCTTAGCTAGTAATGTTAATGAAGTCAGTTGTTTAGTTGGGAAACTATTTACTTCTACTTTCCTTTTTATCTGAGAAGCTGTGTTGAATCATAATGAGGATCAGTGAAGCTCTTTGTTCACTCAGTGTCATGAAGAATTCTGTATACTCTTTTCTTATGCTGAAGGATTGTAAGGTCAATGCTGATGTGTGAATGTCTTCCACAGATGTCTGACAACAGGCGCCGATGCAACAGGCGTGCTCAGCAAGAACAGCGTGCCCAGCAGGAGGAACATCAGAGGCAGCCTCCCCCGCCACCCCCGATGACAGTGGAGCAGATGTTCTTGATGCAGACTCAGGCAGTGCAGGCTATTGGGCAGACTCTGGCAGCCATGCAGCAGGCTCAACAGCAACCCCAACCCCAGTTGCAAGTGCAGATGCCCCAGATGCCACGGGATAAGCGTGGCGAGTTCATGAGAGGGCACCCTCCTACCTTCGCCCATTCTGCTGACCCCATGGATGCAGAAGACTGGCTGCGTGTAGTGGAAAGGGAACTGCGCACCGCCCAGTGTGACGACAGGGAGAAGGTTCTGTATGGTCCCCGCCAGCTAAGGGGAGCAGCCCAGTCTTGGTGGGAGTCCTATCTCGCTACCCATGCTGACCCCAAAGCCATCACTTGGGAGGAATTCAGCGAGAGTTTCCGCAGGTACCATGTTCCAGAGGGACTGATGATCGTGAAGAAGGAGGAGTTTCTGGCTCTGAAGCAGGGACCCCTGTCTGTTAGTGAATAAAGAGACAAGTTTCTGCAGCTATCTCGTTATGCACCTGAAGACGTCAACACCGATGCTAAAAGGCAGTACAGGTTCATGAGGGGTTTGGTGGATCCCCTGCATTACCAGCTAATGAACCACACCTTCCCCACCTTCCAGCACCTGATCGATAGGGCAATCATGACCGAGAGGAAGCGCAAGGATATGGAAGATCGGAAGTGCAAGATGAGTGGGCCACAGTCCGGGAGCATCAGCCGCCCCCGCTTCTCAGGAAGTTCATCTCAGCAAGGCAAGCATGGTCACCCACAGGGATATCAGCATCAGAGTCAGCGCCTGTATCAGCAGCAGTTTCAGAGGCAGTACCCACAGCAACAACAGTTTTGTCAGAACAGCCAGCAGGGAGGTAACCAGTATTAGAGGCAGAACAACCAGGCACCTCGCCTTCCTGCCCCAGCAGCGAATCAGAACAACCAAGCAGCCCTAGTGCAAGGAGGAGGCAGAGGATGCTTTCATTGTGGAGAACAAGGCCACTGGGTGATGCATTGCCCAAAGAAGATGGCGCAGCAGCAGACCAACCCCAATGCTCCAGCAAGGCAAGGTGTACCTCAACAGGCAGCAAGTAATCGTGGCCAAGCGTACAACCGTGGAAAGGTGAACCACTTGGAGGCCGAAGCAATCCAGGATGCACCAGATGTGGCAGTAGGTATGTTCTCAGTCGAATCTCATCCCGCAAAAGTGCTATTTGATACTGGTGCAACTCATTCATTTGTCACTGCAACATGGGTAGAAATGCATAACATCTCAGTAGAGACAATGATGCCGCCCATGAAGATTAATTCGGTTGGTGGTAAAGTGCAAACAGATAGAATATGCTCAAATATAAGGGTGGAAATAAGGGGGATAGGGTTCCCCAGCGACCTAATAGTAATAGACACCCCTGGGGTAGATGTCATCCTAGGGATGGATTGGTTAATGAAATATGAAGCGAATGTTAGCTGTGACAAGAGGACCGTAACATTGAAGTCCCCACTCGGAGAGAAAGTAGTGGCTGAGCTAAGGATGCCTAAATCAGCGGAGGGAGATTATCACCAGATTTCAGTTGATAGTAAGGAGGCCAAACCGCTTGAGGCTATCAAGGTTGTGTCAGACTTTCCGGATGTGTTTCCCGAGGAGCTAACGGGCATGCCACCCGAGAGAAAAATCGAATTTGCCATAGAGCTTATCCCTGGTACCGCCCCCATTTCCAAAAGAGCCTATCGAGTGTCTGGACCAGAATTGGTGGAACTCAAGAAGCAGATAGATGAGATGTTAGGGAAGGGTTACATCAGACCAAGCACCTCGCCTTGGGCCGCTCCAGTATTGTTTGTAGAGAAGAAAGATGGTACCAAAAGGATGTGCATAGATTACAGAGCCCTGAATGAAGTCACCATTAAGAACAAGTACCCCCTGCCAAGGATAGAAGACCTGTTCGACCAGCTCAGAGGTGCCAGCGTATTCTCGAAGATAGATCTGAGATCAGGTTACCATCAACTCAGAATCCGGCCCTCGGACATACCGAAGACAACATTCATCACCAAGTATGGGTTATATGAGTATACAGTTATGTCCTTTGGTTTGACAAATGCGCCAGCCTTCTTTATGTATCTGATGAACAGTGTGTTCATGGACTACCTAGACAAGTTTGTGGTAGTGTTCATCGACGATATTCTCATATATTCCAAAAGTGAGGAAGAACATGTGGAGCATTTGAAGATGGTATTGCAAAGGCTACGAGAGCATCAGTTGTATGCCAAGCTGAGTAAATGCGAGTTCTGGATTCATGAAGTCTTGTTTCTGGGTCACATCATAAACCAAGATGGGTTAGCTGTGGATCCAAAGAAAGTAGCAGATATCCTGAACTGGAAAGCACCGAAGGATGTTCGCGGAATCAAGAGCTTCATTGGAATGGCCGGATACTATAGGCGTTTCATTGAAGGCTTTTCAAAGATTGCTAGACCAATGACAGCGTTGCTAGCGAAGAAAGTTGAGTTTAAGTGGACCCAAAAGTGTCAAGAGGCATTTGAAGAACTGAAGAATAGATTGACTACAACACCTGTGTTAGTTCTGCCTGATGTTCACAAGCCATTCTCGGTGTACTGCGATGCTTCTTACACCGGATTGGGATGTGTGCTAATGCAGGAAGGAAGAGTTGTAGCGTACTCATCTCGACAGCTGAAGATCCATGAGAAAAATTATCCCACACACGACCTAGAGTTGGCAGCAGTGGTTCATGCCCTAAAGACATGGAGACATTACCTGTATGGACAGAAATGTGACATCTACACAGATCATAAAAGTCTGAAGTACATATTCACCCAGTCAGAGTTAAACATGAGGCAGCGAAGATGGTTGGAATTGATCAAAGACTACGAGTTGGAGATACATTACCATCCAGGCAAAGCCAATGTTGTTGCAGATGCTCTGAGCAGGAAGAGTCAAGTCAATATGATGGCCACGTACCCAATGCCATATGAGTTAGCCAAGGAGTTCGACAGACTGAGTCTCGGTTTCCTGAACAGTACACAAGGAGTAACAGTGGAATTAGAGCCCACCCTAGAGCGGGAGATCAAAGAAGGGCAGAAGGATGATGAAAACATCAACAATATCCGGCAGCTGATCTTAGAAGGAAGAGGCAAAGACTTTCGAGAGGATGAAGAGGGAGTAATATGGTTCAAGGACCGATTGTGTGTTCCCGACATCAAACCTATTCGGGAGCTGATCCTAAAGGAAGCTCATGAGACAGCCTACTCCATACACCCTGGAAGTGAAAAGATGTATCAGGATTTAAAAAGGAGATTTTGGTGGTATGGCATGAAAAGAGAAATCGCAGAATATGTCGCCATCTGTGATAGCTGTCAAAGAACCAAAGCAGAGCATCAAAGGCCCGCCGGACTGTTGCAGCCATTACAGATTCCTCAGTGGAAGTGGGATGAGATCGGGATGGATTTTATAGTTGGCCTACCTCGTACCCGGGCCGGCTATGATTCCATCTGGGTGGTTGTGGACCGCTTAACAAAGGTAGCCCATTTTATACCTGTGAAGACAACGTACACCGGAGCAGCGTTAGCTGAGTTATACATGTCTCGGATAGTCTGCCTTCATGGTGTGCCGAAGAAGATAGTGTCAGATCGAGGAACACAATTTACCTCTCATTTCTGGCAGCAGCTACAAGAATCTTTGGGCACGCATTTGAACTTCAGCTCGGCTTATCACCCGCAGACAGACGGTCAGACTGAAAGAACCAATCAGATCCTAGAAGATATGCTGAGAGCCTGTGCGTTGCAAGACAAGTCAGGATGGGACAAAAGGTTACCTTACGCAGAATTTTCCTACAACAATAGTTACCAGGCCAGCCTGAAGATGTCACCGTTTCAGGCGCTCTATGGACGGAGTTGTAGGACTCCACTGCATTGGGACCAGCCTGGAGAGAGACAGGTGTTTGGCCCCGACATTTTGCTTGAAGCCGAAGAGAATATCAAAATGGTTCGGGAGAATCTAAAGATAGCACAATCAAGGCAGCGAAGCTATGCGGACAGAAGGAGAAGAGAACTGAGTTTTGAAGTGGGAGACTACGTCTATCTGAAGGTGTCACCTATCAGAGGAGTCAGAAGGTTCGGAGTCAAAGGCAAGTTAGCACCCCGGTACGTTGGACCATATCAGATTCAAGCAAAGCGTGGAGAAGTGGCCTACCAGCTCAACTTACCAGAAAGTTTGTCGGCAGTGCATAATGTGTTCCACGTGTCCCAATTGAAGAAGTGTCTGCGAGTACCAGAAGAACAGTTGCCAGTGGAGGACTTGGAAGTCCAAGAGGATCTGACCTACATAGAGAAGCCAACACAGATTCTGGAGTTTGCAGACAGAGTCACCCGGAGGAACACCATCAGAATGTGCAAAGTCAGATGGGGCCACCACTCTGAGGAAGAAGCAACCTGGGAACGAGAAGATGATCTGAAAGCCAAATACCCTGAACTCTTTGCTGACCAACCTTGAATCTCGGGGCGAGATTCTTTTAAGGGGGATAGGTTTGTAACACCCTGAATTTGGGGTATAAAATTTCTTTGCTCATATCCACAAATTCAGGTGTTATTCCTTTCATCTCATCTCTCCCAATCTCTGTTTTTCTCTTTTCTATGGAAGAAGAGTGGTTATTTTATTTATAAATGCAATTATAATCTAGTGGGTTAAAACCCTAAGGGAATAACGGTTGTTGCATCATGTTAGAAAGTATTTGTTTTTTGTTTGATGAATGGTTTGCTTGATCTTTCATCTCATTATTTGTTTGTGCATAATGTCCAACTGAAATAAATAGAAAAGAGAAAGAAAAAAAAAGAAAAGGAAAAACAGAATTCAGCCCAACTCCCTCCCTGGCCCAGCTCGACCGGCCCAGCCGCCCCTTCCCTCTCTCCCCTTTCCCCCCCGCTCGGCCCACCGCGCCTGCACTCCCTCGCGGGCCCACACGCCGCGGCCCATCCCAGCTTCCCCCGCGCGCGCGCCAGCCCAGCTCCGTGGCGGCCCAGCTCCAGCTTCCCCCCCCCCCCCCCCGCGCGCGCAAAGCGGCCCAGCCCAGCCAGCCACGCCTGCCAGCCCCAGCCCGCGCGCGCAAGCAGCCCAGCCGCGCGTAGCCCGCCGCCTGCATGCGCGCCCATCGCGCGCACGTCCGCGCGTGGAGCGCTGTCGCCGCCGCCTAGTGGGACCCACGCGCCAGGATCCAGGAGGCCGCTGTTTTTCTTCCCAGAACCGCTCGCTGCGCAGTTTTCCCTCGCCAGAACGCCGATTTTTCTGCCGCAGCCACTGCACGTCTTCCCCAAACACCTGACGCCTAGTTTTCTCACCCATCGCTGCTTCGCCTCGCCGATCCGCCGCCGGAGCCTCGCCTCGCCCCGCTCTCTGCGTCCCCGTCGCCGGAGCGCCGCGTCCCGTCGCCGGAGAGCTACTTCGTCGAGGTGAGCTGCCTCCTTCCTCTCTCCCCCAGCCTTCTCTTGACGTACTGCTAGTTCGCCATGGCTGGAGCTCGGCTGAGCCGACCCGGATGCCCCGATCTTCTCCGTCCCATCGTTCCGTCGGTCGAGTACCCCAGCCCAGCCGTCGTCTCGCCGGTTGGCCCCTGCGCAGTGCTCGGTCCGCGCGTCCAGCATGCCCTGCGCGCGGCTGTTTCCCTGCCGTCGCGAATCGCAGCGCGCAGCAAGCCCGGCGTCCCGACGTGCAGACCCCGCGCACCCTCGCCTCGTCCCTGCGTGCAGCGGCCGAGTAGCTGCGCACTCGGCGCGCTCAAACCCGTCCCCATGTCGTGCAGCCCAAGCTCAGCGCGCGCTCGCAGCACGCCCAGTCGCGTTGACGTTTAGCGCCGTAGCAGCCGTTCGCCGTCAAACCTCGCCTCTGCGCGTCGCAGCTGCGTTGCTGCGCGCTCGCTGCTGCCCAGCTCGCCCCGGCCATTCGTCTACCATCGTCGTGCCTCGCTACAGTTGCCTAGCGCGTCGCGTACTCGTTAGTCTCACGCGCGCATTTTTCGCACGTGAACACGGGTATCGCACGCACCGTCGTCGTTGTTTGTAGAGTCCTCGCGCTGTTTCGCGCGTGTCGCGCGCGCATTCTGCGCGCAATAATTAATTACTTCGTTATTATCGTCCGTACGCGTTAGTCAATTAGTTCTCGTATTAATCATCGATTAATTGATAATTCTTTTTATCTAAAATATTCTACGCAAGTAGTTTACGTCAACTAAATTTAACTTAGAAGTATAATTTTCGCGTTTAAACGTAATATAGGTTGTTCGTCGTCACGTCATTAATTAGCCGCGGTTTGTTAATTATTTAATGTGTCGTGCGTCGCACAACGAGTGCGCGCGCTCGCGCTTGCTTGCGCGCAGTGCGTCGACGGGACTCCGTCTACGTTCGCCTACCCTTCGTCTACCCCTAGACGACTCTCGTCTACCACCGTCTACCCCCGTCTACCCCTCGCCTAACCCCGTATGCATTCGTGTCGTTCGCCATCGCCCGCGCGTCGCGCAATAAGTCGTCGCGTGCTGTTCGCACGCGTTGTGCGTGCTGTTCACACGTGTCACACTAATTAAATATATATATATATATTTAAGCAACGGTTATTCGAACAACACACTAATCGAGACTAAGTAGTATTTTTACTCGGCATGTGATTATTGTCCGTTAATATGATTAAGCCGAATTAAATATTATAATTCATATTCGCTTAGTATACATGTGATATCCCTCGACCGTAGTATCAGTCGTCTCGGTTCCGTTCTCGCGTAGTCATAAATGCGAATTCTATGTCGCGTGCATATTTATTTGATCTATACTGTTGTATGGTGTACTGTTTTCTATCATTTCAAGAATGTTGGATGTATGTTTGCACTCGCGTAGATATCAGGCCGTTCGTGGAGTCTGAGGGAGTTGCAGGAGAAGACCCTGAGCAGCAGCAGCTTGGTGAAGGCAAGTGTCCCCTGACCCATTATGTCCTATTCACTTATAATTCACTTTCCCGCAGTATTTAATTGAAATCTAAGGATTGACTAGCTTTATACTTTACCTTATCCTTGATGACCTTTTGGGTGATTATGGTTAGCATTTTGCTATTGCCTTAACTTAATCAATGAACATGATGTGACTATTTATGATACGATACTGTTATCCTGATTATATTGTTGATCTTGTGATACTCTAGGGGGCTCAGGCTGTTTCCTGAGTACCTCTCCGTAAGGACTTGTTCGTTGAGAGACCACCCGGGATAACAGTGCAACCATGAGGTTGGAATGGGGTGCCCTTAGCTAATTAATTAGAGGAACTAGAAGTGTAGTTGCTTCGCCGTCGTGCCGTCAATGGGGTCCAGGCACAGTGCTTGCTCTGCCGAGGCTGAGTACCGAGGTTCTTTCGTTTTGTTTTTGTTAGTCACCCTCCTGCGGGGAGAGGTACTGTGTTTATCAAACTGGAGAAACCTAACGGGCAGCTATGACCTCTAGGGAATCTTTGTAAA
This sequence comes from Zea mays, assembly GCF_902167145.1. Classification (NCBI taxonomy): domain Eukaryota; kingdom Viridiplantae; phylum Streptophyta; class Magnoliopsida; order Poales; family Poaceae; genus Zea; species Zea mays. Next base: position 87,361,885 of record NC_050104.1, on the reverse strand, counting down.
GGCTTCGTAGTGAATCCCTGGCCATTCACCTTGGGAGTGAATAAGGGTCTTGCAAGCCCGGGCTAGAGAGGGAATCACGGCTCATGGGTAAAGTGTGCGACCTCTGCAGAGGGTAGTGAAACTAATATATCAGCCGTGCTCACGGTTAAGAGCAGCCTTGGGATCCTCTTTGATTAGAGATACAAATGGTTCGAGATACAATGGTTCTATCTATGATTTCGGTTCGATGATGATAATGATGTTCCTCGATGAGGAAAAGATTCACGGGTTAGTTATTGCTAAAACCTGGCTTCACTAATAATAAATACCTGACCAACTAAAAGCAACTGCTTGAGCCTAACCCCACATAAAGCTAGTCCACTTCAGCCAAACGGGGCATTTGCTAAGTACGTTGATGTGTACTCATCCTTGCTTTACCACAAAACACGAGGTTGTCCACATTGCAACCACTACTCAGGAGAAGACGAAGTCGTGGAAGGAGACTTCCAGGAGTTCCAAGACTACGACGAGTTCTAGGTGTGGGTTGGCGGCAACCCCCAGTCAGCTGCCTGTGAAGGCCCTATCTTTACTGCGTTTCGCTAGCACTTTGATCTAACTGTTAAGTTGATGACTATGTGGATGTCTATGACTCTGTGATGTAATAAGTTAATACTCTTTTATGTTATTATTCGAGCACTGTGCGATGATGTTCATTTATGTAATCGCTGTGTACGTGAATTCTGATCCTGGCACGTACATAGTTCGCATTCGGTTTGCCTTCTGAAACCGGGTGTGACTAGTTAGACACTTAAGCCTAGTTGTAAAAGCTACTCCCAAAATCTCTCAATTTACCAAGGAGTATATCTCTCTGTCTATTCGTCAGTAGCATTTATAAGTTGTTGATAAAGGAGAATCACCCCTCATTTATATATTAGTGAATCTCCTATATTACATTTTTCTCATATGAACAAAAGATGATTCATGATTGTATTACAGCATTAATTCACTGTTTTCTTAAAGCATTTCTGAGCGCAAACATACAGTTTAGGCCTGGAATACCTGTAACCCGAAATAGACAACTGCTAGAGCCAAAATGAGTTTTTGTCAGATATGATTTTTTCCAACAAATCAAATCCATCTCACCTGGACACAAAATCACAGACTCTTCTTTTGCCAGCTTGCAACAAAAATCAATATCGTCATAAATCCCCTCCAAAAGATACAAATTTAATTTCACCTGTTTGTGACTTCTCCAAGTTAGAAAACTGACCAACAAGTTCTAAGAGTATCTATATGTTTCATTCAGTGTGGTTGTGTGTAACAGATAATATATAGAGAGATAATGTTTATATAACATGACTACTTTTTGATGAAAATATAAATAATTTCTAAATAGACAAGAGCTATTGTAGTAAATTGAAAGATTTATATTACCATTTCAGATGCTGATTGTTCTAACATAGTGCTCAACTATTTCATTTGTATTACTATTTTTTTCCTGTTCAACCACTATAACAACATATAATTTAGTAAATTGATTACCATGACAAACATGGAAACGTCTGGCTTGTGAGGGCAGGTGATGCACTTGATGTCCTTTATTTCTCTGTAACATATCTCTGAGGTTTCTGCTAGCAGACCAATGATCCTCCTGAAAAATCTTCCTTTGTGTTCTCAAGAATATGGGGAAGTGCTCCCTAATCAAAATTTTCACAGTAAGTCTTAGTTATGAGACAAAATATGTAAGACAAGTGCTTCTGAAAATAAAAATGAATACTAGTTAGAAACTGGGATCCTGAAAGCATGTTTACAGACGAGACAATTTCCCATTTTCAGGTCTCATACTTACAAAACTCATGTTGTCTAAAATAGCATCGCACTTTTCTTTCCACAGATCACAGGGCAAAATGAAGTAGCACGACTCAAAATCACCATTATTTTAAACACATTTGAATTGATGAGACAATTATATATCATTAAAAGAATATATCACTACAAGAAACTAATAAAAGTTCGTGGGTTAATTTAAGAACGTGGGTACCCACGTTCTTAATTGAGTTATGTTCGTGGGTTAATTTAAGAACGTGGGTACCCACGTTCTTATATTAAATTCGTGGGCCCGTAGGAAAACCGTCGAACTTACAGTATTAGAAACGTGGGTACCCACGTTCTTAACTTAAATTCGTGGGTCACGTGAACCCCGTCGAACTTGACCTAAAACCTAAATTTCTCTCACCCCACGCGGTTGTATTGTTTTCACTGTCGAGACCGCGCGCGTGCGCCCGAAGCTAAGCCGTGCGCGCCCACTGCCACAACCTCGCCGGCGCCGCGCCTCCACCCCGCTCCCGCCCCGCCGCCACTCGCCGCACGCGCCCGTTGCCACGCCCGCCCCGCCTCCAGCAGCAGAACGGAAGGGATCTCTGTCCCCTGGCCACGGCTCCTCCCCTTCCGATTCCAATCTGGTCTCGCCGGGCCTGGCGGCGAGGGAGAGATGGGGAAGAACCAGGCGTACAAGGCGGTGCAGCGGGCACGACTGGGGTCCTCGTACGGCACGCCGGGCGCCGCCGACGCCCCCGAAGACAGCATGGTCGGTCCCCTTCCTCTCCCCTAGGAGATCTCTGTTTCCCATCTGCACTTCCGAGTTCCAGGCTCGCAATCCATCCTGATCTGATTATTTCCGCAGCCAAATTGCTATGCTAATTATATACGATAGAGTAGGCTTCCAACCGCTGAGGAATTTCGTTAGTAGTTGTTTCCGTTTGCAGCGATTATGCTACTTGGAATAGAAACTCTCTGGTTCTGTTTGCTGAAACAAAAGTTGCTAGCTTTTACCACCGATCTGATGACCCTACTATAGATTTTACACCTACCCTCAACTAGTGATGCTAAATGTTGAGGTATCCATGCTTTGGGTTACTGGTAAATCATTGCTGCGCTTATACGGTGAAATGGCAATGTCAAAGTCACATTTTAGATGGTGCACGAATACAGCACATCTTCAATCTTTCAGAGGGCTCCTGCTATTTGTTAGAAGTATGATACTGTTTTACGACATGGTTGTGGTCAGGATATTTTGTGAAAATGTTAAACTGAACAACATAGATGCCCATGAGCATGCATCCTATTAGAAATGAAAGCAGACTACTTAGATGACAGTTCACTAAGGGTACTACATAAACTGGATGTATCTTCACTGTCCTGAACAGAAGTCTTGAATATTTAGTCAAAATAAAAAGAATCTCAACACTATGAGTACCTGTAATATGTGTGATGATTTTGGTTAATCTGAGTATGAGTTACCCTGAAATGCCTTTAGCGGAGCTTTCTGACAAATATCGATCTCACATATTTTTTTTCTGATCAGGTGATGTCCATGGCCAGTACTCTGATCTCCTGAGGCTATTTGATTATGGTGGCTATCCGCCTCAGGCCAACTACCTTTTCTTGGGTGATTATATGGATCGTGGAAAGCAAAGCCTAGAAACAATGTCTTCTTTTGGCTTACAAGGTCAAGTACCCGGAGAACTTCTTTCTTCTAAGGGGCAACCATGAATGCGCATCAGTAAATCGCATCTATGGTTTTTATGATGAGTGCAAACGCAGATTCAGTGTAAAGCTGTGGAAAACATTCACAGACTGTTTTAACTGCTTGCTAGTGTCAGCATTGATAGATGAAAAGATTCTCTGTATGCATGGTGGTCTATCTCTGGAGTTGAACAAGCTTGAGCAAATACTCAACCTGAATCGCCCCACAGACATGTCTGATACTGGATTGCTCTGTGATCTTCTTTGGTCTCATCCTTCCAATGAAGCAACGGGCTGGGCCATCAATGATCGAGGTGTTTCATTCACATTTGGTCCTGATAAAGTTTCAGAATTTCTTGAGAAGCATGATTTGGACCTTATCTGCCGAGCACATCAGGTTGTTGTGTTCTTAAAGATGTGACCTACTTATTACCTTATAAACTACAAAGTGTATCAATAGTTTACTTATGCTTTTGCATTGTTGAAATTGCTTGATTGATCTCCAGGGGACCAAGTTATGGTTATCGAGGCAGAGTGATGCTTGCTTTTGAAGATAATGGATCCTCAAAAATTGGAGTCCGATTTGACAAGCAGATCCCTGATGGTAATGATCTTGGTGGTTTGTGCGAGGAAGATCATGGCTTCTTCTGCTCTGGTTAGCTCAAACTTCCGAATTCTCAATTTCTTTGGCAGTTATTTTAACTTTTTTATTTGTTGTTGAGGCTGTTATATTTCCACAGCTGAATCACTTCGCCCAGACTTTTCTGCTGGTGAAGAAGTTGAGAGGCTAGCTATGACCGAGCTAATAGAGGTATTGCTGCTTTTTAGGACAATGAATCCTGTCGAATATGATGTTATCACTCTGTATGATAGTATGATTTTCATTTCCTGTCAGGTCATTTGAGAAGAGAACAAATCTGGACCTCTGATTGTGTTACTTAAGGATGTAGAGAAATCATTCATTGGAGTTACCGAGTCACTTTCATCTTTGCGGAGCAAATTTAATCGCTTCCATCTGGTGTTCTTATTATAGGATCCCACACTCAGATCTAAATAATTAAATTTACAGGATGAAGCTCTACTTACAGATTGGAAGCAGCAGTTGGATCGTGGTGTTGAAACCCTTAAAGCCAAATCAAACATTGGTAGCATTCGCACGGTAAGCTGCAGAATTGAAGACAGAGTTATATGGGTTTCTTGGAACTTAATATATCCCACTGTCAACTGTACATCTTTCTTTAAACTGTTGGGCCTGTGATGTCTGATCTAATATGGCCTGGGTGTATTATTAACAAATGACCATTTGCATGTGTTTGATAGTATTTCTTCTGTTTGATACTTTGTTGCCTTTTTCTGTCTGAATGTATATTTTGACCATTTGTATGATTATGCAATTATTTTATGTCTATGTATGCAATTATCTTTCTCTTGTCGATGCAAAATAGCCAGCCTGTGCGACTTTTTTCTCCTATTTTTTTAGGACTGAGATTGATGGATATTGTGAAGGTGAACTAATCAAGGTACCTTTGGTAAGGCCTTCTATTATATTTTGCTGAATCTCAAGCACTTTAGTTCGTGGTGCTTGCAAACAGCAATTGCACTAGCAGACGTGATGCTTTCATTCTCTGTGATATTGTTTTCAGAGAGAGGTAGGAACAACAATGGTCGTTGTTGCTGCACAAACAAAGGCTATTGCTGGTAACTTTTACTTGTTATATTATTTAAGCATATTATATAGACTAGACATTTGCTACTTTGCTTTCTGATCATATTATGTTTTTGATTTATTCCTGCATCTGTTCAATATAAATAACCTGATGGCTGCTGTAGAAATTAATCTGCAACTTAGTGTTGTTTCTTGACAGTACTCTTACAAGATAGTGGTAAAAATGTCCACTATGTAAAAAATTTGCTCTGAAATGTTCTGGCCACCATGCACTCCATATCCAAATGCCTAAGTTGGAGTGTTGAACATCCCATTTTTTCTTCATATTAACATTTGCTGAAATCCCAGTCTGACAGAGCGACATGGAGCAGCATTTTCTCCCTTTTCTAAGCAAGGTCAGGGAGATCCACCTTAACGGAAATTTCTCACCACACTACCCTCTAACATTTTACTATGGAGAGTGCAAGCCATAACATTAGGGGTTTATCACAATAGAAGTCTGAAGTTTGGTAAAAATGCTGAAACTGCATTTCAATTTCTGAATCAAGTTCAGAAAATCACAAGTCTGACAGCCCCTATTTTAAGCAACTATAACTCCACATTTTATGCAGTACCAAGCCAACCTTCCCTAAATGAACTTGTTCACTGATATACACTCTTCAACTTTGACACAAGGAGTATGGCTCATAACTTTATGGATCAAAAGTTATAGTTCTTCAAAGTGGGATGAAAATACTAAAATTCAGATTCAGGTAACTGAACCAAAAACTGAACTCACACCTGACAGAGAGAGTTTGAGCACAATTTACTCCAAATTTAGTGCATCCCCAAATCAAACTTATTTAATAAACCTTGTTCTCTGAACTATGGGCTCCAACTCTTCTATGGAAACGTTAGTCCAAAACCACTTGGATTGATCACAAATGAGCTCCAAATTTGACACCATTTACTGAATTTCAGTTTTAGTTAACTGAACCAATTTCAGTCACCAGTAACCTAACAGTCCATTTTTAGTCTCTCCACTTTTTGTGTAGGATCATATCCATCACCCTTAACGACATTTGTACACCAACTTATGGTCTTCAATTTCTCTATAGAAACTATAGTTCAAAACCTTATGGATTATTTACCACGAAGCTCCAAAGTCAGTCACAATCACTGAAATTCAGACTTAGATAATAGTCCAAATCTGAAAATTCAGAATTCAGCCAACACCACTTTGAACCACCTTTACTCCTAGTAGCATATGATTTTAGGGCATCCCACTGAATAAAGTTTGTTCTCCTATAGTCACTCTACAAGTTTGATATAACAATCTTTTACTAAAAGTCCATAGTTTAAAAGTTACAGGGGTCCAAAAACGGCTAAACAAAACTATTCTGTGCTGAATTCAAATTCCCCCAATTCTGAACTTTTGCAATTTTCTCCAAACTTTTGCACATAGCTTGGAAATCTCCAAATAAGAAACTTGTTCACTTTTCCAAGCTCCACAACTTTGATATATGGACTATTAGCAAAACATAGCTAGATCTTGAAATCCACTTTTGGGCAACTTTAGTGTTTCATTTGAGATTGTTTTTCTCCAGTCAAGCCTCTCATCTTTTGTCCATCATTTAAAGGTAAAGTTTCCCTTTAACTCAAGGCCCAACTTTGATACATAGTTCCCATGGCCAAAGCATCTTTAGCTTAGGAGCAGTTTACTTGCACTTGATCTCTCATTAGCTTAGTGTTGTGAGAGTTGTTTTGTTGTGACATGCTTTGGACTGTTAGGTGGTTGAATTGTGAATTTTCAGATTTGGAATAGCGTCTAAGTCTGAATTTCCAAAGTAGTTTCTTGGACAGTTAACATCGCGGATCCTTTGCACGATGCATCATTTTAAATAACACGGTGCTGCGTCTTGAAATGAAGTTTGTTTTCACCCTCATGTTCATGTTTATGCACAAATATGGAAGCCACATTTTGTGTTTATCATGCTTTCCTATATCTTTGTGTACATGTGATTTAATGCCAGTTGTATATTTATGAGAATTTTGGTTTATTTTGTAGGATTCCGGCTCTCATCAAGTGACTCCTCCCCCTCACGTTGACTTTGCGGACAGATGTCTCAATTCCAGTGGTGGAGCTACGAACAACAATCCGATGTCCTGATCGAGAGCGATGGAGCTAATGTTTGAACTTGTATGTTTGAACTTGTGTGTTTGAACTTGTGAACTATGGATGTGAACCTGTGTGAATTTGTGAACTTATGTATTTGGACTTATGTGAATTTGCGAACTTATATATTTGGACTTATGTGAATTTGTGATATGAACATATATCAATGTGTTTGAAATATGTATTGTATGTGATATATTGTGTTGCATGTGATATTATAAGTGTCTAATTTTACATTTCTGTATTTTTTATTTTTTTCTGGAAAAGGGTTAAGAACGTGGGTACCCACGTTCTTAAGGTTAAGAACGTGGGTACCGTCGAACTTAATGGGCAGCCCTCACCGACCCAGGCACGACCCATAAGTTCGACGGCAAGGTGGCCCCGTCGAACTTAAGGTTAAGAACGTGGGTGCCGTCGAACTTATGGAAAAAAATTCGACGGCCCCCGTCGAACTTAAAAACCCACGTTCTTAACCTTAAGTTCGACGGTACCCACGTTCTTAACCTTAAGTTCGACGGTACCCACGTTCTTAACCTTAAGAACGTGGGGGCCGTCGAACTTACTTCTTTAAGTTCGTCCAAAAATCGCCGTCGGCTATGTTCGTGGGTAAACCCACGTTCTTATGGTAAGTTCGACGGCCTATTACATTAAGTTCGACGGTTTTTCACCCACGTTCTTTAACCAGTTTCTTGTAGTGTATGGCATGTTTGCGTGTAAGCACTTTTAATTATTAGAAACAGAGGTCTCTTATAATAATTATATAAAAGATATGCAGGTCTCCTACGTTGAAATTTTTTTGAAATGAATGGATACCAGTGCAGGGGAAAATGTACAAGCTACTAACCTGAACAAAAGTTGCCGGATCAGTTGAAACGTTAAGGAAGTTTGTTATTGATGCAATGATCTGCAGAAGTCGATAGTTAGTGAAATAGCGTAGCAACACTACTTGAAATAAGGACGTAAGATACAAGTTAATGATTTACCTTGGTTTCTTGCAGAATCCTGTTGGGATCACATACAGCTACCCAACCAAGTCGCCACCCAGGCACTATCCATCTCTTCGATAGTGATCCTATGCTCAAGACAGGGGCAATGTGGCCAAAGACACCCATTGGGACGTAAGGGGTGTCCCCAAACACCAGGTTTCCATACACTTCATCAGCGATGACTAGTATTCCAAGCTTCCTTGCTACCTCTGCGACCTAAATGACATCAATTTAAGATGAGAATCTTAACCAGTGCCAACTCAAATTCAAAGGAAATTAATTATAATATATTTCCACATATTTATATATATAAGAAAAATTAGAAAGCACACTACATAGAGCAAGAGAAATCTACCCGTGGTAAGCAGTCGTGCTCCTCCTCCCGTCCTATCCCCTTTCCTTCCCTTTCTTTCTCCCTCGCACAAATCCATTGCGCCCGTCTCCTCCAGGCAAAGTGGAAGAAGAACAAATGGATGTAGCAGCAGATCTTGTGAGAGTATCACCTACAAGAATAGATAGCAGTCGAGGTTAGGGTTTGGGTAAAAGATTTGAGACAGAGAGGGAGAGGAGAGAGGACACACCAGGAGCAGGCAGCGAAGGTGGATTGTGCAATGGCGGCGCCTCCGATCGTTGGCCCACTGGAAAGAAAACAATTTGTGCCTCTGGAAACCCCAAAAATCCCAAGAGAGCAAAAATGTGGAAGCAAGGAACGACGCTGGCCCACTGCCTCCGCTCCCACCGCTCTTTTAAGCCGCCATGGCCACTACGACTTCTTCCATCTCTCATTGACGATCTGCTCGCGGGTGGACGAGGGCAGTGGCTGGCCACTGGACTCCGGTGACGCAGTGGCGGCATGGTCTGGGACTCTGGGATGTGGGTGCTGGCGGCTACTGCGACCTGCGAACAGGAGCTGGGGCATGGGCGCCGCGCCTCGCTGCCTGGGGGAGTGGCGAGTGGCGTGGGTGGCGGCTTGGCGGGTGGGGGCCTGGGCATGGCCGGGTGGCCTAGGGTTAGAGGCGTAGTGTGGGCTGGAATAGGGTTTCGTTTGTTTAGTAGGCCTTTAGATAGGCTTTGGTGAGTAAATAAGAAACATAAAAATCACGTACCTCTATAGCGACCCACCATCAGTCACACACTTACCTCTATAGCGACCGACCATTAGTCGTTAAATTTCTAGACTTTTAGCGACCCACAGACCGTCGCTATAAACGCATTTAGCGACCAACCGTCGGTCCATAACTTTTAGCGAACAATCGTCGGTCGCTAATAAGGGTCGCTAAAGATCAATCGTCATGTAGTGCATACATCTTGGAGAGGGCTGCTATTCTGCCTGCTGCAGGGGTCTCAAAGACAGAGGTTGTTGAGTCTGCCAAAGATATCTTCCCAACTTCTGAGGTAATACCCACTGCAGCAGCCGAAGTTCATACCATTCAACTAGAGAAAACAGAACCAGAGAGCTCTAAGACCGATCAGCAACCGAAGCAGCAGAGTCCAACAAAGCCGAGGTTGTCAAAGACAGCAACTGTTCCAGTGGCGACTCCTAGGAAAGGGAGGAGAATGGCCAGCGTTCTAGACATTGTTCTAAAACCTTTGAAGATGGCTACTCCTGCTCCTACTAGAGTTTCCGAAGACAAAGTTGAAGAATTGGGAGAAGTTGTCGCTGCAAGCACTGCTCCTGCATGCGCTAAGGCCGGACCTTCCGAAAGTAGTCCAATAGAGCAAGTAAAGGAAAGTCTGCTAGAGAAGTTAACATTGTCGATACCCGAAGCGGAATCGACTGAAGATCTTGATTTTATTATCTGCCACGCTTCGGGAAAGCAACTGACACAGAGGAAAATTGTCGAGGCCCAACATTACGCCAAGGAACTAGAATATCCTCGAGGGTCCATAGTCTACAAAGGCGATGAAGAAAATGACTTTCTATACTGTCTTCTTGACAGCAAGGAAATTGATGTCTGCCGAGAGATGATGGACAAGATGGGTTATCTGAAGCTTGAGCTTGGGCTATCCTTAATGTCGTAGGACCATCTTGCAGACAGCTTAGCATACAATAGTTTGAAGGTTTGTGCTTGCTATTCCTCTCAATCTTTTGGTAATCATTTCAAGTATATTATTTTCTCGTTTTAATAAACATTTCTTTTATTATTAGGGTCTTATTTCAAGCAAAGCTTTAAAAGCCCAAAAAGATTGCGAAGATGAGAGCACAAAAATAGCCTTCAGGAATTTGCGCTCTAAGATTATAACTCTTTGGAATGAGGCGCTTGAAAAAGATAAAATCCTGCTTTCTTTGGTTGAAAGGTTAAAGGCAAGCGAAGCTAGCTTGGCCAAATTCTCCGAAGAGTACCAAAAAATTCAAAAAATTGAAAAAGAAAAGGAAGCAGATGCAAACCATATAGCTGATCTAGAATATGCCTTATCTATTCAAGTTGGATTGCACAGATCTGAAGCAGCAGGATTGGAAAAGAAACTTGATGAAGTTACTGAAAATTTCAACGTGGAGCAATCGAAATGCGAGACATCCGACACCGAGCGGATGAGGGTTCAAAAGAATGTTGAAGAGCTTCGGCAGGTGAAGAAGGAATGCTATAACATTACCAAGAAGTGCTCAAATGAACTAAAAAATTCTTTTATTAGTGTTGGCGTGTTCTCGGCTGAGCGGAATTTTATTTGTGGTGACCCCGAGGGTGTACTCAAATGGATTAAGGGCGAAGTCGAAGCATTCGACGAAGTTCTCTCTGGCAGGGTGGATTTTTGTGCATGCGTAGGCGCTCGGGAAGCTGTATCTTTACTTGAAAAAGCTGGTTGTGACCATGCGAAAGCTATAATTCATCCATACTTCTCAGTTTTAGCGACTGACATCAAGGAGCCGTTAGCCGAAGCTACTACCCTTAGTGGGAAACTCTATTCCGAAGTGTGGATGAATGGCGATCGAGAGATGGCAGACGAAGCCATTAGACGAAATGAAGAAGAGTCTCATCTTGCCTTAGAAGAAGCAAGAAAAGCTGAAGAGACCGCTGATCACGAAAGGCGTATAGGTATGTTTGTCATATTTTAGCTTCGTACGTTTGTAAACTTCGTGCCTAACAAAAGCTTATATTTTGGTGGAGCTGAACTGTCTCCTCCTCTAGAGCCATACAACCCTGAGGCCGATCCAGCCATGAATGGTACTCGATGAAATCAGAATAGCGAATGCAGCAATTGATGAAGCTATGAATAGACTTCTAAACGAAGCTACTGAGAGAGTCCTGAAGGAGGATGATTAGACTATGTATAAAAACATTTGTAGAATTTTGTATGGTGTTTTTTATGTAACAAACAATTGCAAGCTTTGTGTCTCATGATGTAATATATTTCTTTGTGTAGCATGAAATTGTCATACGTACCATTTTTGAGCCAAAGGTGAAAAACACCTTCCCTTCTTTTTACGCTTCATAAAGAAAATCCCTTTTTAATCGAAGCAGCATTATCAAACTCGAAGGTCTTGCCATAGGTCTTACACAAAAATATCATTGCCGAAGTAACAGTATTAGTCCCGAAGTCCTTGCTGTAGGTCTTGTATGAGGAATTCTTTACCATTTAACAGCAACAGGTAAAGTTGCAGCATCCTTTCATAATTCTTTGTCAAAGAGACACTTAGCTTCGGAGTTTAACCACTGTTGACTGTCACACCCGGGTTTTAGGGGTCCAAAACCCGGGTGCGAACTTCACCAAGTGTGCTAGGATCAAGTCTCACACATATGATGATTCATGGTACAGAAACGAATGCCACATCATTAATATATAACGGAGTTCTGTACAAAATAATTAAACAATTACATCATACGAACTCATGACAACGATCCAGTAGCCCAAAGTTGACTGGGAGACGATGGCCTAGACCACTCACGAACTCATGACAACATCCTTCACGCGCCTCATCTTGACGGTACCTATTCTTGACCTGGGGGATGTGAGTACAGCAAGGGTGATCTCACATACGTTCATTTCTCAATAAGTTGTGGGGAATAATGTGCATGAAGTCACCAAAGGTGGGAGGTCATGTGAAATGTAAGGCTTACCAAAGGAGATGGTTAAAGTTGAACATTGCTTTTAAAGTTGATCAAGACTTTATTAGCAGTTACTAAGTATAAGTAGATACCAATCCCATTGATAAGAGATCATATTTGATAATAACACCCATGATGCAATGCATATGACAAATTAAGTTTAGTTCCATAACTTAATCATGTGAGTGTCCGAGCCTCTCATGACCGTGAGCACGGGTGATATACTAGTTTTACACTCTACATAGGTTGCACATCTTTACCCACAAGTCGTGTTACCCATTTGCCACAGGGTTGTATGGACCCTATACATCTCTACCAAGGAAGCGAGGTAGGATAGCACTACGAGGCCTTTCCAAAGTTCCACTAGTTCGAGAAAACCCGCTACGGATTCAGGAAGAAGGAAGCATAGGAATCCCTTGTCCGAAAAGCTTCACAAACAGTTCGACCCGAGGACCTCCCTATACTCTAGCAGTGACACCTCCCCGCTTGCCCCTTCCGAGTAAGGTAATCTCTCCCTAGCTTTACTAATTACTTGGCCAAGGGCGTCCCATTCCACCCTTGTGGTAGCACTGTTTTCCCGGGTGGTTCCCCATGTTCCAATTAACAATACGATCTTATCATGAACAACAATTAAACAACAACATAATTGGAACATGATCATAATAAAACATTAGTTTCCCAAAACCAGGTAGAGCAATAGCAAATCTACCCAATAATTCATTTGTTTGCAAGGTGGGGGATAAACAATGCTAGAGAAACCTATTAGGTCCCATCAAATTAACTAAGCATATCACAGTGATTAACAGAAACATTATTAGGTAGAGAAAAGTGATCAAAGGCACAACTTGCCTTAGACTCGAGATTCCCAGGTACTTTACCAACTTGGTCTTCAAGTGACTCGTAACCACGCTGCTACTCGTAGCAATACAAAAAAACATAGTACAGACAAAATTAACATCACACCAATCATGAGAACATATTGCATAATAATGATCTACGCGTCGTAACGAGATCGTTGGTTCGAGAACCATTAAATTCAAAGTTACGGTTATAAAGTTATGATTTTCCGAAGGTTTAAGTGCCTATTATAAAACAAAGGAGGTACAAGATTTTAACCATAGGTTTCATGGTAATACAAGGTTACTAGATGATAAACAATATTAAGATGAGATTAATGCAACTAGTATAGATAAAAATGAGTTAAAATGAATTAAATATGATTTTAACAAGTTTCTAGAATTATTTCTATACTAAAAATCATTTTAAATATTAATTATCTATTTCCTGATAGCTCATGTACTGCGAACACAATAACCAGGAAGCATAGGGGTTAAACTTCAAATTCTAGGGCTCAGTTGTAATTATTTTCTAACAGGTATGGACGGTGGGTTGATATCCTAGAAATCTAGGGTCTCTTTAGAAAATATGCCAAGGCGAAGGGGTACGGGCGTGCCTTGACTGTTGGATCTGTGATGTATGGTGAGGATTAAAAGTGAACTGGTACGCAATCCCGCTCACAGGATCTGAAATGAACGGTACCGATTCTATTTATGGCTACACCACATCACGCCCACCCGATCACACATCAAGGGCCAGATCATTATGAGACGAAGGGGAATCCTCGATCTAATTCAGGCCGTTCGTTAGCCAATCGACGGCTAACCACTCATCTTCCACCCCACGCTCGCAGAGTGGCGCCACCGCCCGAACCGCGGACGCCATCACTAGCGATGCCCCAAACCTCGATCCCGCCATAGACTTTCACCGGGTGCGGACTATACTTAGCGGAAACAATAACGAACCAAGGGAAAGAGTTCTCACCGAGATCCGGTGCGCAGATACGATTGCTCCCGTTGGTAGGGGGTCTACGACTGCAATTCGACATCGACGAGGAATTCTTCGACCCCTATCACTTATGCGCTCAAGGGGAATGGTCCTACGTGACCCCAGGACGCAAGCGGACCCCCACAATCCCGCTCCGAGCACCGAACGGTGATGAATGCGAACTCCAAGCTCGACGGCTCCCTCAACTCCCTATCTCTTACGTGGTGCCGGGGGTCTCAATCGGTCACCAAAGCAACCCACCTGGCTTCGATGGATGGTGTCCCAGGGATGCGGCGATGTTTACATATGGGGGCAGGGAATCCTGGCCCCATAGGGGCTGATTTGGTGATCGGGGATCCCGAGGGGAATAAATCCTCTTGCTATTCAAAATTGAATTGCAAGGGGATTCCTCCCCCATGGATCCCCTAGGGATCCCTAATCACCAAATCAGTCCTAGTCGTGGTCCATTGGTGCGCGGCCGGTGAGCTTGCTACGGCAAAAAGACGGTCCCGGCGCAACAACCCGAGGGGACGACCGGCCTGACCCACGGGACCCAGGTCGTGGTGAGTGAACGAAGTGATGCGCGCCTTGGTGACAATGTCAAGTGGACCCAGCCGATCAGCGTCAATATGGTAGTGATGAGTGGTTGTTTGTGGGCCCAAGCTGTCAGCGCGATAGAACCACGGACCCAGCTGGTGGGGTTGGCGTGGGCCACTAGGGATGAGGTTGGAACTGGGCCGACGGTTAGGATTCGGCCCAAGGTGTTGGTAAGCCTTTTTCTTCCTTTTTCTATTTTCCTTAGCTTTTAGATTTCAAATCCCAATTTCAAAACATGCAACAATCAAAACTACCCAGCATGAGATGCAAGAATTTTAATTATTTTATCTAGTTATTTATAATAGATGTTTTCTCAACATATAGTTGATGACGATACAATTCATTCATTAAAATGAAATTCTTTATGTATTTATCTAAGAATTCAGATTCAAAAAATTTAATGATTCAAATCTAAACTTTTACAACCAAAATTTAAAGTTCCCATTTATTTTATAAAGGTGAATTCAAAAGTATAATTATTCATTAATGACACCTTATTTTGATTTTCTTGACTAATCCCAAAATCAGGATTTTGGGTGTTACAAATTCTACCCCTTAAAAATAACCTCGCCCTCGAGATTTGTATGAAAGGGGATATAGGAAGAATGGTTTGTAATTTAGCTTTTAGTTTCTAATTAGTTCAGAAATCAAGAGTCTCTTTTTTATATTCATTAGTGGGTGATTAGGAGAGCATGTGTATCTAACCACCTAATATGAGGGATAATGGATGGATAGGTTGGGGTAAGAAAGATCAAGGCAAGGAAAGACTTCATCTTGGATGGTGGATCTTGATTCATCTGAAGTTCTAATTCTATTCAATTCCTTCCTTGTCGAGGTTGACCTTATTCTTTCCTTTAGTCTTGGTGTGTTCATCCGAGTTAGGGACATGTAGTTAAGATAATTGTGGGTAGGGTAGATTTCATGAGGTAGGTTAGTTAGAATCTCTGTTTTGTTGTTAGGTTGATACATAGTGGTTATGCAACCATCTGATGGGTAAGGTAGTTACATAAGGCCAGGTAGTTGTATATGGTCAAGTTAGTCTAGGGCACCAATTTAGGTTAAAATATACTTATAGGAGTAAGGTCTAATTTATTTCACTAGGATAATTAACCTGTTATGTAACTTACTTTTAGATTAGCTCAACTTAAAGTTAGGTTGGGTTAGGTTAGATTAACCTACTAGACTAGACTAGATCTAGAATATACTGATATAACTAGTTTAGTCTAGATAAGATCTAATTAATTAGATTAGATCATGGTTGTTAAACTAGGATGAGATAAGCAAAGTGGTTAGGATAAGATGGAATCTCTTTAAGATAAGATGAATCTCATTGGGATAGGATAGATCTATTTAGATAGAGTATTATCTTGTTTGTTTTTCCTATCTTTTTTAATGTTAAATAATTTGAGTTGAACTGTTATATATATATATATATATATATATATATATATATATATATATATATATATATATATATATATATATCTTATGCAATTGTGGGCATTACTCCACAACTCATCACACACAATCAAAGAACCAAATCAGACATGTATCATAAGAACAAGCATTCAAGCACATAGATACCCATAAAAATAGTTTTGTTTTTGTTCTTAAGATTAGGTCTCTTATTCCTACAGGTCACTTTAGGTATAGGATTTCAAAGTGTGAAATCCACTTTTGTCTTTAGTAGAGAAAAGATAAGAGTAATCAGAGTAAAGCAGCAATAGATGAGAAAAGAATAAGGGAAGTTTAGAAAGAATCGGAGTAGCAAAGTTAAGTAGGTAAGGGCTATCTAGGTTTCGTCCTATAGTCAATGTTCCTCTGATACCACTTCTGTCACACCCGGGTTTTAGGGATCCAAAACCCGGGCGCGAACATCACCAAGTGTGTTAGGATCAAGTCTCACACATATGATGATTTATGGTACAGAAACGAATGCCACATCATCAATATATAATGGAGTTTTGTATAAAATAATTAAATAATTACATCATATGGAGACAACGATCCAACAACCCAAAGTTGACTGGGAGACAATTTTGATGGAACCTCCCAAGTCATTAGGCCCACCTAAAGTTGTCCTTGTCCATCGGACCTCGGACAACCCTGCAGGTGCACCTGATCACTTGACAAGCTCGGTATCTGAATTCTTTACCTTGCCCAAGAGCGTTTCACCCGTCATGCAGATATTACAACACATCGGAGGTACGAGTATGCGAAAGCAGTTACAATAACTTACTTTATATTAAAGTATACAAAGAGTAGTATTATTACAGACCAGAGAAAATATAGGAGTGCTGGAGTAATATTATTGCATAACTTGGGAGGCAAAAACCCCTCCCGATAAACAGTAAAAAGTTTTAAAGGAGGACACTTCCTCCTGGGGCTTCAGTCTTGATTTTCTTCTTTAGGAACCACCTTGGAACAAAAGCAACAAAAATTTGCTGCTTCATCACCTAAAACGACATGGGACAAAGCCCTGAGTACGAAGTGTACTTTCACAAGTCTTACCCGTCAAAATAAAAGACTCTCAAGGATATGTGGCCTTTGGGAATCAAGGTATGGCTTATCAATAATCAAAGACTTTGTTTGCAGAAATGCTTACTAATAGTGGATCCTTAAAAGTCCAGTTTTATTAGCAAGTTAAGTCATTACCTGAGTTCTAGAGTTCTTTCTACCCTAGTTCAAGCACTTGACTTATACTAGCCAATTTCTTGTCAACCCTTCTTATTCACTGGAATGCTACGTGTAAGTCAGTGACCAAGTCTTCATGTCCGAGAAGTAACGGCGATCCGAATCGATTAATACTCAGCTGAGGATCTCCAATCACACGACAAATGTAGCACTTAACCCTTGCATATGTCAACTCGCCACCGGGGTTCTTAAGACCAGATCAGGTTCACGCCAACCGAGAGCATAGATACACCACCGTCCAGCCTCTTGTCATGGAGGGTACACGCTACTCTCGCCATCTCTCCACTCCCATTGCGTGTTATCTTATTCTGGTATTAGTCTGCCCAAGGCAAAGCTTACCCATGATGAGGCATGTGACCAGTTAAAGGGTCCTTGGTCAGCAGGCCTACATCGACAAGGTCCTTAATCGACTAAGATGGAGACACTACACCGAGACTCTCTTCTCGTGCAAGTCACCCACTCGGTCTCAGCTTTATCATTTCAAACCCAGAGTTTGGTACATGGCAGAGGTACATCTTATCCGATGTTGAACCCATCACGGCCATGATGGATCCACCATCAAGTTTCATTTTTTTGAAAACATCCCACCCACTTGAAGCATCATCTTTTGTTAAAACAAAACATTTTGTTTTTCTAGAGCAAAGCTAAGCATAAGAGAAACCTTTTTGTAAAACAGGGGATTAAGGAAAAGTAATCAAATCCTCAAGGAAGGAAATGTAGCAATCGGTTTAGCACACAACTCCTATCCCCTAATGCATCAAGCAAGTGAGAAAGATTTTAAAATAGCAAGGAGGTGGCAAATGCACTGGGGCTTGCCTTGTGTTATAGGTGAGTCAGGCTCTGCTCCACAGATGTCAAAATAAAAGCAGTTCCCTGCCTGAGGTGCTTCAGGTGGTGGTGGTGGTGTAGTCCTTGCTTCTTCAACTTCTATCTCTTCTTCGTTTTCTATATATAGCCATATATAATCATGAATGCTCATGTAATGCTCATGAAAATGCAAAGATAATAAAAGTATATTATCTTAGGTCTTGAATATAATTTTCCTTCACGGATCTCCAGGAAACTAGGGTTTTTGGAGTCTATGGTGAAGTTCATAGGGCACGAGACTAGGGTTTTGGGTTCTAGGTACCAAACATGGTCCAATTCATGCCAAACTTTACCCAAGGCTTCTAAATAATGTTTAAAGCTTTTCTCAAAAGTTTAGTGATTTTTGGGATTATTAATTAATTTCTAAAAATCTAGGTGTATGGGTTTTGGTTATTTTAAATATCCCATAATTCCCTATTTAAACTAAAAATCATGAAACTATTTTTATTAAATACTATAGAAAATTAGGAACCTAGAAAAATTGGTCTTGCATTTTTAGCATTTTTCTACAATTTTCTAGGGATTCTCTAGTCCTGGCAGAAAAAGAAAAAGAGAAAGGTGCTACAGTATTGGGCTGAATCTGGCCCGAGACGGCCCGTACACAGGCGAAAGTGCGCCCGCGCGCGCCCGCGCTGCCAGCTTTGTGAATAGGTCCCTGCTGATTTGAATAACTGGAAAAGGGTCGCGACGCTATTCCCATGTCTCACTGATAGTTACAAAAATCCCCCCGGACTTCTGTTTATCTACAACGCCAGGTGCACGACGGCAAGCGGCGACAGACCGAACTCCGGCGAACCTGTACTGGCCAAACTACACAACGGCTAGCCCTCCCCTTTGCTGGACACCGAATTCAACCATATGCGACTATTTCCCCTCACTTAATTGCTGGATTCGAGCTCTACATCACCCTGCTCACGGTGACAACGCGAGGAATGGACCGACCGAGATGTTCCCGATGATCCAATTGATTCTAGCTCAATTGGATGGGTTAGAGAGTATCAAGAGCACCCAAGGATACTGAAACAAGGAACCAGAGGACATGAACGGACCTGAAACACGTTGGCCACGGTGAGGTGGGTTGGGTGCTTAACTACCTTACGCACCCAACGGCACGCTCAATTTATAGGCTCCGGGGGTGGTGGCGCGTGAATTGGAGTTGGCGCGGTGGTGGCCGGAGAAGGAAGAGGTCACTGGTGGCACAATCGTGGCGTTCACCGGTGCAGTGGTTCAGAGAGGGTAAGCTCAAGTGTGCCACGGTTACAACCGCGTAGTAAAGAGTCACGGTGTGGCATAATTGAAGTCGCCGGAGTGTCCACGACGACACCGGCGGTCCGGCCACGTCGCAACGGCTACAGGCACAGTGATAAGCTTCCCCTGCGACCCTATCTGCCTCCCCATGAGATCTTTCACCTCCCCGTGAATACCCACAGCGTGCCCGGCACGAATCCCGGCGACCGGCGCAAATCTGGACGCGCGGATCACCGGCGGCGAGGGGGACTAAACCCTGGGATATTTCAATGGCACTGTACCATGGAAAATATGATTCAGAGCGCCTGACCGAGCAACTTGTGACGCCAAGATCTTGGATCTCTGCGTGAGAATGTATTAATCTCTCTGTAACAAAGTTCTAGCCCTATAATCCAGCTACAATCTTGCTATGGTAACCATGCTAAAACACCCACTAGATTATCTTCGAAAGGGCTCCCAAAGTTTATCCTATGTCACTGATAATCAGAATTCAGGCTATAGGCTGACTGACAGCCCAACTTTGGGCTCATTTTTCTCCAATTTTGTTCTATTCAGCACTAGTGCTCAGTCACTAATCAAACTTGTTCTCCTATGATAGCTATACAACTTTGCTATATTGACTTTGAGCAAAAACTTCAAGAATCCTGAGATGTAGGGCTCCAAAGTCAGCCTTGTTCAAATGTATTTCAGACTTAACCATTGGAGCACTAGGGTGGCATTTTTGCAAATAAGCCCAAAACTCATGGTTTCTTTTGCAAATCTTCAAATATGTGAACTATATGACTTAAGGTACCCTAACTCCATGGTTTTTGCACTTAGGTCCAAAAGTGTGCACATTTGCATATAACCCCCTAGGGTTTCAGTCAAGGGTTTTCCAAAGGTCTATTTAGGGTTTCTGGCACTTCTATGGTTTGGATGCTATCAAATCCTGTTAGAGTTGATGTCACATGACCATTTCTAATAAGTTTTGAGAATTTAACTCATTTGGGCTTTATTGACACCCTAAGCTCAGTTTAGGGTTAAGTACCCTACCCTAGGGTCTTACCCATGACATGTCACATCAGTACAACTTGTTTGAAATTTTTGCCTAGTGAATGCATTCTAAGTGTAACAATCACATGATATGCTGATGCTCATGATGTTATGCTCAAGTTTTAGTGGTAGTAACACCAGGGGTGTTACAACAATGACCTAGACCACTCACGAACTCATCACAACATCCTTCACGTGCCTCATCTTGACGGTACCTATTCTTGACCTGAGGGATGTGAGTACAGCAAGGGTGAGCTTGTGGCGGAACCGCCCAAATTATTCCAACTTAAGTGCCTAAATCCCACCTTGGAGGCTAGACCACACTTAAATAGGAATAAAACGTCAGTCCCTCGGATCTAGTCCGACGAGGCCACTAACAGGATCAAGAACCACGTACTCACTCGAAGGTGAGGCATAGAGAAAATACAATAAAGCATAGAACCATACATTAAGGAGTACTTAATTTATTACAACATTATCGGAGTTTATCAAAAGTAGTGATCATTGTTCGGAATGCAGCGGAATATAACTAACAGTAAATAAACAGAGGGATGGGGAAGCCTGGCCCATCACTCCTTATGCTCCTCCTCGGCCGAGGTAGGGTCCCACTCGACTATCCACCCCGGTGGCAAGATGGACGACCAAGTCACGCCAGCAACCATGTCCTCCAGAGAACCTGTAAAAATTATGCCATAAGCAAGGCTGAGTATACTAATACTCAGCTATACTTACCCGGTGTGAGGAGTCTACTCCTCTACCTCTAGACATGCAGCTGTTTGGCTGAGGGGTTTGGTTTGCCAAAAGCACTAGCTGAGTCTAAAATCAAGTTTAGCTTTTCAAGTTTTAGTGTGACTCTCTTAAGACTAAATGTGTATCTATCTAATCATACATGGTATCAAGCATTTAGCAATCAACATCTTTTGCCAAATCAACACATTTCTACTTGTTACTCAATGTAGCAACATGGATCAAGCAGTCTCATTAGCTACGAGAAGCAGACGATTCGAATCGAGTTTTTAAACCTTGCAAGGTAAACCTAAACACACGACGTGGCGAGACACTCCGTCCCCACACACATCAACCGTCCCCATCGATTCCCCGTCAATAGATCAAGGCTCACCGCCTTGGCGTACAATGCCTCACTGACCCCGACTGCCGTCGTGCAGTGACCGCACTTGTACCCACCATAATCGGAATGGGAGACCACGTCTCAGGTCGCGTGAGGGGTAAAGTCTGTGGGCAGGTTCACTCAGGTACTAGGCTTACCGATTTACCATATTTCTCGGCATATGTTTAGTACGTTCAAACGCTTGACACACGGTACCACACCTTAATCCTTATTCCAATTTCTATCTCTGAGACAACGCATCCCCATGGACCATCGTCAAAAGACCATCATCATTCTGATATAAAATGTATACAATCAATTCCTGGCCTCGTGCGAGTGCTAGAAAAATCACTCGACTTCTATCGACATCCCTAATTAGTAAAGCAACTACTCGACCTAGCATACTAGTATCCATCTCAAAAGGAATCCTGAGTTAATGCATCTAGGGTTTCAGGTAACTCCTACACTTAAGTGCACAATACAAGCCTACAAACATTAAGTGCAGTAAAATAGCATATAGAATAGTTTATGCATAAAATCGGGGCTTGCCTTCCAAGGTTGGGGCACGTAGATGCTCGATGGCAGGCTCATGTGCTGGCTCCTGGACTACCTCCTGAGCAACTCCTTGCTCCGGAACGAGGATGTACTCCCCGTCAGCGAGATTACAGTCTATCGAATGCAATGAATAAGATATATGCATATTAATGATGGGGCAATTTGTAAATGCTATGCATAGTAAAATAGTACTAAATTTAGTGGTACTCTAGGGTTTCCTTTGGCTGCCTTAAGGGTTTTATACATTCATTTTAGGGTCTTGAATAAACTTAAAATTTCAGTCATCCTTTAGAGGTTTGTTTTGGCTCTTGAAAGATTTAAGGTTGCACCCCCCTATTCTTTACAAATTTCTTATTTTACTTTCAATTATGCTTCTTTGTGAGTGCCTTTACACTATCATGGTATGTTAACATTTTCCAAAAATGTTATAAAAATTACAGTGGGTAAACATTGACCTTTGTGGGTTATTCTAAAAATTTGAGGTTGAAATTAATTCAGATGCTCCTTGTGCAAAATTAACAAAAGTAAGGGTAAAAGGGCACTTTACACTATAGCTCTGATTTAGGTGAGGTTTCTGGACTAAAATTTATTTTTGCCATGATTCCTAGGTGATAATGGGTCTTTGTGTTAACAATTATAGCAAAAGACCCACTAGGTATTTAGTTGTGATTTTCTAAAGTTTAGTGCCAAAAATGCACTTATAACTAACTTGTCATTTGAAAAATGTCAAACAACAAAACTTATATTTTTCCTAGATTCAGACTAGCATATTATTAGTTATCCCAAGGATTGGGGTGGATTCTCCTCAGGATTATGTTTCTAGGATTTTTCTAAGTTTTCAGTGTTTTCAGCGGCGAGGAAGGTCCGACGAGGGGCGAGGTTAGCTCCAGGAGGTCCTGGCGGTCACGTCGAGGTACAGCTCGTTGTCGGTGATGGCCGGAATCGGTCGGGCCACGTGCGCAGGCGGGCGAGCTCGTCGGCGGTGAGCGCTCTGGCCTGCTCACGGCGGCATCGCTCAATCCAAGGGCTCAGGGAGCTTCACGGGGTGTTAAGGATGCTACCCGTGCAAGGAATCGAAGAAAGACTCACCGTGGAGCTCGGTCTACGCACACCGGCGGTTGGGTGAAGTCCGGCGACGTCGATCCGGTGTCTCCGGCGAGGTAGAGTTCGATTCCTGGCTCTGGAAGCTTCACCGAGGCACGCAGAGGCTATCCCAAGGGTCGGACGGAGCGGGGAATGGCTAGGGTGGCTAGTCTATGGTGGTCGGGTCTCGAGCGGCCGCTGGCACGCCGTTCGTAGAGCGATCGCCGGTGAACTTGCGCTCCGGCGGGGTGGAGACTGAGCGGGGTGTACGGTCAAGGCCTCGGTCGGCTTTATAGGCGCGGGCGCGGGCGTGGGCGTGGGCGCAGGGTCTTGCTTAGCGCGGCACGGCACGCGCGGGTTCGAGCGTCGGGGCGTGCTCTGGCGTCGCCAGGGCGCGTCGAACACGTGGCCATTTCCTTCTGCCCGTGTTCTAGCTCCTGCTGAGCAGCCAAACGTGGGAATCTCACCATAAGACTTTTGTGAGATCTCTTCCCT
Organism: Zea mays; assembly: GCF_902167145.1. Taxonomy (NCBI): domain Eukaryota; kingdom Viridiplantae; phylum Streptophyta; class Magnoliopsida; order Poales; family Poaceae; genus Zea; species Zea mays. The sequence goes on along the minus strand of NC_050104.1, from coordinate 87,338,025 downwards.
ACACCTAGGGCTACCTAGTTCATGTGAGTTCCAAGGGAAGATATGCCCTAGCTTGGGAGATATGCGGGTGCCAAGATGGGTCTGTCGGCACTGTTCATCCCGAGAAAAAACAAGAGTCAACTCGTGTCAAACTGTCTTGGCTTTGGTTCAAACTTTTCCAATGTGTTCCTTAGGTAATTTGGCTCCCTTTTGTCAATTGGACCCCATGGATTTGGCGCCAGCAACTAGGTGAACATCTATGATCTTTGGAAGAAGGCTGGTTATTGACTTAGAGAAAAATTGGTTGTTCTTGGGTGTTCTTCACTTGGGGCTGAATTTGAGAATTTTGTGGGACTTTTTTGGATTACTTTGTTTACCATTTCTTGTAGATATATTAATGTACTTAAACTTTGGTAAAGGGTTTAAGTCATGAAGTGGTCATTTGATTATCCTTTCCATTAGTCTAGTGCTTGGGGAGGCTCAAGAGGGGGTCTAGGGTTTGAGCCTCTTTTTCCAAGGTGAAGATGTATGAAAATCTTGGGTATTTCTTTTGTCATGATCATTCCTTAATCAATCCATGGTTTCTAAGGTTTTGGTGCCCCTTCTCCCCCACTTAAACACATGTGATAATAGGCCATAAGTGCATGTATTGAGCCAGGGCCCTGGGTAACACCTTGGGTGTTACAGAGCTCACATACGTTCATTGCTCAACAAGTTGTGGGGAATAATGTGCAGGAACTCACCAAAGGTGGGAGCTCATGTGAACTGTAACGCTTACCAAAGGAGATGGTTAAAGCTGAGCATTGCTTTTTAAGTTGGTCAAGATTTTATTAGCAGTTACTAAGCATGAGTACATACCAATCCCATTAATAAGAGATCACAATTGATAATAACACTCGCGATGCAATGCATGACAAATTAAGTTTAGTTCCATAAATTAATCATGTGAGTGCCTGAGCCGCTCATGACCGTGAGCACGACTGATATACTAGTTTTACACTCTGCAGAGGTTGCACATCTTTACCCACAAGTCGTGTTACCCATTTGCCACGGGGTTGTACGGACCCCATACACCTCTACCAAGGAAGCGAGGCAGGGTAGCACTACGAGGCCTTTCCAAAGTTCCACTAGTTCGAGAAAACCCGCTACGGATTCAGGAAGAAGGAAGCATAGGAATCCCTTGTCCGAAAAGCTTTACAAACAGTTCGACCCGAGGACCTCCCTATACTCTAGCAGTGACACCTCCCCGCTTGCCCCTTCCGAGTAAGGTAATCTCTCCCTAGCTTTACTAATTACTTGGCCAAGGGCGTCCCATTCCACTCTTGTGGTAGAACTGTTTTCCAGGGTGGTTATCCATGTTCCAATTAACAATATGATCTTATCATGAACAACGATTAAACGACAACATAATTGGAACATGACCATAATAAAACATTAGTTACCCAAAACTAGGTAGAGCAATAGCAAATCTACCTAATAATACATCTATTTGCAAGGTGGGGATAAACAATGCTAGGAAAACTATTAGGTCCCATCAAATTAACCTGAGCATGTCACAGTGATTAACAGGAACATTATTAGGTAAATAAAAGTGATCAAGGGCACAACTTGCCTTAGCCTTGAGATTCCCAGGTATTTTACCAACTTGGTCTTCAAGTGACTCGTAACCTCGTTGCTACTCGTAGCAATACAAACAAACATAGTACAAGCAAAATTAACATCACAACAATCATGAGAACATATTGCATAATAATGATCTACACATCGTAACAAGATCGTTGGTTCGAGAACCACTAAATTCGGAGTTACGATTATAAAGTAATGATTTTCCAAATGTTTAAGTGCCTATTATAAAACAAAGGAGGTACAAGATTTTAACCATAGGTTTCATGGTAATATAAGGTTACTAGATGATAAACAATAATAATATGAGATTAATGCAACTGGAATGGATCAAAAAGGAGTTAAAATGAATTAAATATGATTTAAACAAGTTTGTGGAATTATTTTTTACTAAAAATCATTTTAAATGTTAATTATCTATTTCCTGGTAGCCCATGTACTACGGACACAATAACTAGGAAGCATAGGGGTTAAACTTCATATTCCAGGGCTCGGTTATAATTATTTTCTAACAGGTATGGACGACGGGTTGATATCCTAGGAATCTAGGGTCTCTTTAGCAAATATGCCAAGGCGAAGGGGTATGGGCGTGCCTCGACTGTTGGATCAGCGATGTATGGTGAGGACTAAAAGTGAACCGGTATGCAATCCCGCTCACAGGATCTGAAACCAACTGTCCCGAAACTATTTATGGCTACACCACATCACGCCCACCTGATCACACATCAAGGGCTAAATCATTATGAGACGAACTGGTATCCTTGATCTAATCCAGGTTGTCCGTTAGCCGATCGATGGCTAACCACTCGTCTTCCACCCCACGCTCGTTGAGTATGGTGGTGCCACCGCCCACACCGCGGACGCCATCATCGGTGATGCCCCAAACCTCGATCCCGCCATAGACTTTCACCAGGTGTGGACTATACTTAGCGGAGACGATAACGAACCAGGGGAAAGAGTTCTCATCGAGAGCCGGTGCGCAGATACGGTTGCTCCTGTCGGTGGGGGGTTTGCGGCAGCAATTCGACACCAACAAGGAATTCATTGGCCCCTTTCACTTATGCGCTCAAGGGGAATGCTCCTACGCGACCCCAGGACTCAAGCAAACCCCACAATCCCGCTCTGAGAGCCGAACAGTGATGAATGCGGACTCCAAGATCGGCGGCTCCCTCATCTCCCTATCTCTGACGCGGTGCCGGGGATCTCAATTAGTCACTAAAGAAACCCACCTAAGGCTTCGATGGAGGGTGTCCCAGGCTTGCGGTGTGGTTTATACTTATGGGGGCAGGGAATCGCGGCCCCATACTCGCGGTCCATTGGCGCGCAACCGGTGAGCTTGATACAGCGAGAGAGACGGTGCAACAACCGAAGGGGAGGGCCGGCCTGACCCACGGGACCCAGGCGGCGGTGAGCGAACAAAGTGATGTGCGCCTTGGTGACAATGTCAAGTGGACCCAGCTGATCAGCGTCGATATGCTGGAGATGAGTGGTTGTTTGCTGGCCCAAGATGTCAGCGCGCTAGAGCCACAAACCCGGCTGGTGGGGTTGGCGTGGGCCACCAGGGCTGAGGTTGGAACTCAGCCGACGGTAAGGATTTGGCCCAAGGCACTGGTAAGCCTATTTCTTCCTTTTTTCTATTTTCCTTAACTTTCAAATTTCAAATCCCAATTTCAAATTCAAATATGCAACAATCAAAACTACCCTGCATGAGATGCAAGATTTTTAATTATTTTATCTAGTTATTTATAATAGATGTTTTCTCAACATATAGTTGATGATGATACAATTCATTCATCAAAATGAAATTCTTTATGTATTTATCCTAGAATTCAGATTCAAAAAGTTTAATGATTCAAATCTAAACTTTTACAACCAAAATTTAATGTTACCATTTATTTTATAAAGGTGAATTCAAAAGTATAATTATTCATTAAGGACACTTTATTTTGATTTCCTTGACTAATCCCAAAATCATGATTTTGGTTGTTACATTGACGAAGGAGCAATTTCCCTTCTCTTCCACTATTTTGAATGATGCAAGATGATGAATGATGTGGTGTTATGATGCTGGATGATGCGATGATATGATGCAATGAAAATAAAAGACACTTCGTAATAGTAAGACTATGCATCCCCGTAGGAACGACTTTGGAGCTAAGCTCTGTATCCCCTTAGGAACGACTTTGGAGCTTCTTCACCTTTTACTTACGTGATATTTTAGCTCTGCATCTCCGTAGGAATGACTTTGAGCTTTTTCACCCTTGCTGTTACACTCGATGGTGTAATCATAGATTTATTACAACATGTCGAAGGTTATACCTTCTCATATTGTCTCTAAGGAAAGAACATGAAATCGAGAGAAATGAAAATTACAATAGGTGTTTATGAAAAAAAATTAACCCAGCCCTCTGTGGCTTCAGTAAATGTGCCTCGACTATGGAACAGTGCTATTAACTGTCCGAGCTTCGGACTCTTCTCTTGCATCATGTTGTTGCTGAATTTGATGCTGCCCTTCAGGCAGTTGGTTGTGGGACAAAGTTGGAGCCATGACCGGTGGTTGTGGCAATGCCCAAGCAGCTGGAGAGTGGCTTGCTGAAGCTACTAAAACTATGGGATGTGAAAATGGCTGCTGATTACCAACATACTCTGGAATGTATAGGGAATAACACGAAGCAGTATGCAGGACTTGTTTCGGCTGATTTTGTCGTGCTTCGGCCTCAGTTATCTCCTTTTGCTTCTATATTGTAACTTGGCAGGTCCTAATTGTATGCCCCTTATCCTCTTCACAGAACAAACAAAATAGCCTTCTCGGTTGTGAGCTGAATCTTCCTCTGAAGCTTCGTCCCCCTCTGCCTCTTGCGACTGGTGGTCTAAAGGAGCTTTCCTGCGTCCCGGTTGACTAGGAGCTGTGTTGGTGCCCTTGGGTCTTCGCTTGAGCTGGGATTGTGTATCGTCCGGACATGCCTTGGGTGGAGCCTTCCTCCAAAGCCCCTGGTCATCTCAGAATATCTGTAAGCTTCTTCCCTTCTTTGCTGGAAATCGTTGTCGGCTCTGATGTACTCGTCCATCTTATGTAAAAGCTTCTCCAGGGTTTGTGGGGGCTTCCTGGCAAAATATAGCGCTGTTGGTCCTAGACAAAGTCCCTTGATCATGGCTTCAATAACAATCTCATTTAGCATCGTTGGTGCCTAAGCTCTAAGACGTAGAAACCTTCGGACATACGCCTGCAAATACTCCTTGTGGTCATGTGTGCACTAGAATAGGGCTTGAGCAGTCACTGGCTTCGTCTAAAAGCCCTGAAAGCTGGTGACTAGCATATCCTTCAACTTCTGCCATGATGTGATTGTTCCCGGGCAAAGAGAAGAATACCAGGTTTGAGCAACACTCCTGACTGCCATGATGAAGGATTTCGCCATGACAGCAGTGTTGCCACCATATGATGATATGGTTGCTTCGTAACTCATGATAAACTGCTTCGGGTCTGAATGCCCGTTATACATAGCAAGTTGTGGTGGTTTGTATCAAGGTGGACATGGGGTAGCCTGCAATTCTGTAGCTAGGGGGAAGCATCATCAAAAGCAATGTTGTCATGATGAAAATCATCATACCATATGTCATCATAGCTTGGGCTTTCCTGACAAAGCTCTCCCTGTTGTGGCTTATGCCCTTGCTCATTGTCTTCTGTGAAGTGACGCATCTTTTCGGCTGCTTCATCAATCTTAATCTGGAGTTCAGCCAGCCGAATCATCTTCTCCCTTCTTCTCTCCACCTATTGGTGGATAGCTTCTAGATCTCTAATTTCTTGGTCCAACTCTTCTTCCTATGGTGTTGGGCTAATGTCTTTCCTTTTCTGGCTTCGGGCCTCCCTTAGGAGGAGCCCTTCTTGATTGGTGTCCAGTGGCGCGAGGGCAGCCCCTGACGCTACTGCCATCTTTAACGGCATGGCGAAGGTAGTTATTTGAGTTCTTGTCGTCGAAGGTGGTCGTTCGAGTTCACCACAGTGGGCGCCAATGTTGTTCACTTTTTCTCAATTGTTGTGAATCAAGAGCAAGGCAACACATTTGTTATACGTTAAATACCTTCATCCTTCAAAACATTATTCCCTGTCGGGTATAATAAATCTTAGATTAAGGTCATAAAGGACAAGTCCTCATTATCCACAGATATAAAAACATAGTTACAAGTGCTATATAATGTCACATATTTACTTCATAATAAATGTATTGATGTTATCAAAATTTGTATTACATTGATACCTTCGGCTTGCTTGAAGGTAATGACGCGGGTGCGATTACAATCCAGTGTGAACAGTATGGGGTATTGTTCATCTATTTATAGGAATCGTACACGCTTCGTACGTTATTACATTTATACCCTTAACAGTTACATACAAAGTTTACAAATGTCACAGGGACAAGATCGTCATTTGTATTCAATAACTTGAACAACACCTTCTCCCTTCCTTGCCTTCCTGCTTCATCGTGACGAAGCTTGCTTCGTTGTACTTCCCTCGAGTTATGTCGAAGCTTTCCTGGTAGCTAAGCCCCTATAATACTTAATAGTATGCTAAAAACAAATAGTTAGCCGTGTTTTTGAGGACCTTCAGAAGAGAAAGACCCCAACAGTATTCATCGACGACATTCTAGTTTATTCCAAGGATGATGGAGAACATGAGGAACATCTTCGGCTAGTATTGTAGAACTTTAGGGATAACCAGCTCAACGCCAAATTCAGCAAGTGCGAATTTTGGTTAGATAAGGTACCTTTATTTGGGCATATTATCACCAATGAAGTGGAAGATACCTTAGTCGGTTACAGAAATCCAAAGTTTCCTTGGACTCGCCAGGTAATATTGGAGCTTTATTGAGAGATTTTCGAAAATAGTGAAACTTATGACCTCGTTATTAGAGAAGGGAAAGAATTTAATTGGATCCAGACCTGCCAAGGTAGTTTTAATTAGCTAAATTGAAATTGATGTCACCCTAGTGCTAGTCATGCCAGATATGCAGAAAGGTTTTGATGTATATTGTGATGTGTCTCATCAAGGATTGGGATGTGTCCTTATGCAAGGACATGTCATTGCCTATGCATCTCGCAAGCTGAGGAAACACGAGTCGAACTACCCCACTCATGACTTAGAGCTTGCCGTCGTAATGCATGCCCTTAAGATTTCGAGACATTATGTAATGGGAACTAAGTGTCAAATCTATACAGGCCATAAGAGCCTGAAGTATATCTTTACCTAGAAGGGCCTAAACCTTAGGCAATGCTGTTGGTTGGAACTTATCAAAGATTAATACTTAGAGATTCATTATCATTGTGGCAAGGCAAATCTAGTTGCTAATGCCTTGAGTCAGAAAGGTCAAGCTCATACGACCGTAGATACCCAGCTACCCAGCAAGTTGGTAGAGGAGTTTGATAGGCTCAACCTGGGAATAGTTGCCCATGTAGAGGTGGTTACTAAAGAAGTGGAACCTACCTTAGAGCAAGATATACGGAAAGGTCAGATTGGTGATGCCAAGATTCAAGAAATTAGTGACCTGATGGCAGAAGGTAGAGGTCTAGACTTCATTGAATATAAGCAGGGCACAATCTAGTTCAAAAATAGGATATGTGTTTCTGAGATAGATAGTCTCGACGAGACCATACTAACAGAATCCCATGACTTAGCCTATTCTATTCACACTTGGTAGTACCAAGATGTATCAGGATCTAAAACATAAGTATTGGTGGTATGGTCTAAAAAGAGATGTCACTACACATGTGGCCATATGAGAGTGGGTGTTGCTAGGATCTCCTCAGAGCTGTGCTCCAAGATCGCACCATTCCTCACATGAAGGTGGTGTAGCTCCACAGGGACTTCTTCCACCACAACTGGGTAGAAAGGAGCCTACCGTGGCGGAGGGATACAGTTGGTGTGCACACGGGAGGTCTGGAGAGTATGCACCATCTACAAGATAAAGTGTCACCTTAGATGAATTTTAAGGAGGCAAGATTAATAAAATAAATTTGTAAGAGCAAAATAAGCATATTTTGAACAGACTGGGCTTTCAATTTCTAACTAGTCTAACGACCTAGAGTCAGCATAGCTCTGATACCACTTCTGTCACACCCGGTTTTAGGGGCAAAACCGAATGCAAAGCATGTGTGCCATGATCCATTTTCCACACATATGTTGACGTGACAAGTGTAATTTATCAAAAGACAATGCAATAAAGGCGTAAAAAAAGAGTATGATAACTTTATTACATATCCATACATAAGAGTCTTAAATATTATATTATCAAAGTACATCAGAAATATCATGGGCAATCTCCCACAGGAAGATGACCGGAGCATCGCTAGACTCAGTACTCATCGTCACCATCGGCACAGACTTCCTCATGAGCTTCTGGTCAAAAATTTAGCAAGGGGTGAGCTCACTTATGGTGTGGGCTCAGCAAATGGGAGGAGTTATGCAAGGTTAACAAAGTAGGCTATGGTTAAGCGGTAAGCATTTTAGTTGGTCAATATTTTATTAACAACACCTAACTTACTAATTGTAAGTGTATCCCAAAATCCCAATTAATCATAAGCACATGATTGTATCTCAAAAGCACTTAAGTGACACCACTTAAGCAAACCATTTATAAATCATCGGATCACAATTTATTCTCCATCTTTAAGTTCAGTTATCATGTGAGGGTCCAGGTTGCTCTTAACCGTGAGCACAACAGACATATCATATTTACACTCTACAGAGGTGGTACAACTTTACCCACAAGCCATGTATCCCCTCTATCCTGGGTTGTATGGACCGTTAAACACTGCTGAGGTGAATGGCTAGGGATCCATTATGAGGCTTTCACAAAGTATCCTTAGTACAAAGCCACCCACTAAGGTTTCCACATCAGTATTGGTGACCCTCTGGGCGAGGTAACTTAGCCAAGACTACCACCCCATGTTAACATGAGCTGCCACCAAACCACTGTCGCCCCCTCTTGCCCATCTTTCAGGTAGGGTTGCTAAGCACAAAGTCTATAAAGCTATTTACCAAACCCAGAGCCATGATAGCACTAGTGGTTGCACTGTTTTCCTGGGTGGTCAACCCATGTTCTATTTAATACAACATGATCTTGGTTAACCATTGTGTTATCATCATAATACATGTCACAGAACCTCCCAAGGTATTAGGCCCACCTATAGATGTCCTTGTCCTAAGGACCTCAGACAGTCATGCAAGTGCACACAATGACTCGACAAGTTTGATTATCTATATCTTTATCATATCGCCCAAGAGCGCTTAACCATCACGCAGACATTACACATAATCAGAGTTGAGAATGAGCGGAAAAGATTACAATAACATAATTTACATTCATATAAAAATATAGAAAGGGTACTTAATACATAACAGTGTATTTGAGTGCATAACTTATTATTACATTATTGGGAGGCAAAACACCCTCCCACAAGCAAGTTTAGTGGTCTTCCTCTTGCTTTGGCACCACCTTCGAGCAGAAATAGCAGAACTCGGCTGTTTCATCACCTAAAACAACATGGGTTCAAAAACCCTGAGTACGGAGTGTACTTTCGCAAGTCTTACCCTCAAAGGAAAAACTCTCAAGGATATGCTGGCTTTTGGGAATCAAGGTAAAGCTCATCAAAATTCAAAGACTCTATATGTGGAAAAGCTTACTATAAGTGGATCCTTAAAAAATCATTTTTATTATCAGGTTAGGTAGTTACCTTCATCTAAGTTCTTTCTACCCTAGATCAGGCACTTGGCCTATGCTAGCCGTCTTTTATCATCCCTTCAGTTCACTGGCTTCTTGTCATTACCTCACAATAAGAACACCTGACACCACTTTATGTCAAGAAATGGACAAGTTGAATCTAGGAATAGTACAACAAGGAACTTTGACACATTTGAAGCTTGAGTCAGTTCTGTGGCGGAACTGCCCGAATTATTCCAACTTAAGTGCCTAAGCCCCGCCTTAGAGGCTAGACCACACTTAAATGGGAATAACCCGTCAATCCCTCGGATCTAGTCCGACACGGCCACTGACAGGATCAAGTACCACAATCTCACTCGAAGGTGAGTCACAGAGCAAATACAATAAAGCATAAAACCATACATGCCGGAGTATTCAATTATTACACCACCATCATCATCATCGGAGTTTTTGCAAAAGTAACCATCATTGTTCGAAGTGCAGCGGAATAAAACTAACGATAATTAAATGGAGAGATGGGGAAGCCTGTCCCATCACTCCTCATGCTCCTCCTCAGCCGAGGCAGGGTCCCACTCGACAGTCCAACCCGGTGGCAAGGTGGACGGCCAAGTTATTCCAGCAACCATTTCCTCCAGAGAACCTGTAAAAATTATGCCACAAGCAAGGCTGAGTATACTAATACTCAGCTAGACTTACCCGGTGTGAGGAGTCTACTCCTCTATCTCTAGACATGCAGCTGTTTGGCTGTGGGGTTTGATTGCCAAAAGCACTAGCTGAGTTTCTAAATCAAGATTTTAACTTGGTCAAAATTAAGTGTGACTCTCTTAAGGCTAAAAGTGAACTATCTATTCATACATGGTAGCAAGCATTATTAGCAATCAACATCTTATAGCAACTCATCATATTTCCACTTGTTACTCAATGCAGTACAATGGATCAAGCAGTCTCATTAGCTGCGAGAAGCAGACGATTCGAATCGAGTTTTTTATCCTTGCAAGGTAAACCTAAACACACGACATGGCGAGGCACTCCGTCCCCACACACATCAACCGTCCCCATCGATTCCCCGTCAGCAGATCAGGGCTCACCGCCTTGGCGTACAATGCCTCACTGACCCCGACTGGCCGTCGTGCAGTGACCGCACTTGTACCCACCATAACCGGAATGGGAGACCTCGTCTCAGGTCGCGTGAGGGGTAAAGTCCACTGCCAGGTTCAATCAGGTACTAGGCTTACCGATTTACCATATTTCTCGGCATGTGCTTAGTACGTTCAAACGCTTGACACAGGTATCCGCACGTTAATCCTTATTCCATTTTCCATCTCGTAAACAACCAATCCCCATGGATTGTTGTCCACCACTAGTATCATGACAGTGTGAAAGTGGGTACAATCAATTTCCTAATCTCGCGCGAGTGCTAGAAAAATCACTCGTCTTCTACCGAGATCCTAATTAAATAAAGCAACTACTCGACCTGTCATACTAGTATTCATTTCAAAAGGATTCCTGAGATCATGCAACTAGGGTTTCAAACAATTCCTACACCTAAGTGCACAATCAATCCTACAATCATTAAGTGAAGTAAAATAGCATAAATAACAGGTTATGCATAAGACCGGGGCTTGCCTTCCAAAGCAGTGGCTGACAGGTCCTCGGGTGTAGGCTCGGGTGCTGGATCTGGGGCTACCTCCTGAGCAGCTCCTTGCTCCGGCACGAGGATGTACTCTCCGTCAGCAAGATTACAGTCTATCGAAATGCAATGAACATGTATGTCATGATTATGCAGGATTCAATAATATTATGCTAAAGAGAACTAGGTTAAGAAGTAACTTAGGGTTTCTTAGTCATGCGGGGCTTCCAGTGGGTTAGGCTTATTACTCTTTAGGCTTGGGTTTTCAGTGAATATAACATAGTGGATTGGTATTGTCTGATACATTTTAGTGGACAAATTTACAAAGGTTTTAGGATGACATTAATTTACATTATTCATCTTCCTTTCTTTAATTTCCAATTAGGGTTTCTAGTGTAGGTTGAACTACGACAGTGTTTTAATAATTTCCAAAAATTCTGAAAAAATTACAGTGGGTTGTCATTTGCTTATCTAACTTGTTTTAAGAATTTGAGGCTTAAAGTACAAAGGCTAGGCTTTAAACAAAAATAACAATAGTTAGGCAAAATGGGCCACTTTACACTACACCTCTTAGTTAGAGGTAGGTTCTGTCCTAAAGGTTATTTTTGCTGGCATCCCATAGTAATAAGAGGCCTCTGTGCTAAAATCACAGAAAACTAAGGGGTGGTTATTTAGTTATGATTTTCTTAAGTTTAATGTCAAAAAGGCTCTTTCTACTACATTATTATTTGAAAAATGTCAAACAGCAGATTTCATATTTTTCCCAAATTCTCCTTAATCAAACATTAGTTATCCCAAGGGTGGGGGTGTTTTTACCTTGGGGTTATTTTTGTAGAGTTTTTCTAAGTTTCACTTGTTTTATTAAAACAAAAGGGATCCTACTTATTTTATACTAAAACAGGGTATGATATATTTTTCCAGTGAACTATATTGAATAAGTATCCTAACAAAAATAGAGGTACTTTCTGGTTCATTAATTAAATTACATTTTCTATTTTCCTTATCCTTAAGCATATTATAGAATAAGGGGTAAAACTAACTTAATGGAGTGGACAGAGAGGTTTAGCATTTTTATTTGGTTTAGTAGGTAGATACAAACTTCTCAAAATTTTTCTAACCCCAGTCAAATAGTGCAACTAATTTTGGCCCTATTATTTAGCTTTTGGTCAAAACTATAATTAAATCAGAGCTTTAAAGTTTTCTATAGTACATAGGGGGTTTTATATTTTTCTTAAGTAGGTTACATTATTTAGAGTCTGACAAAATTGGTTTGACCAAATTTGGATGATTTAAACAGAAGTTATACATTTTCAAAGTTTCTGTCCAATTTAAAAACAGATTTAATAAAGGTTTTCTGGAAAAACAGTTTACACCGAGGTCCCTGGGTTTAAACTAAATCCACCTTCGCAAATCTACCCCCACGCCACTATTCCCCTGTGTCTCTGACATTTCACAAAACCCCCTGACCTTCTCTCCCTCTCACCCGCAGTCCTTCCCCTTATGCAAACAGTAACCGCGGGAAAGAAAAGGGTGGCGCGGCTTACCGGCGGCGAGGGAGGTCCGGCGAAGGGTGGGGTTGGCTCGGGGGGACTCTGGCGGTCACGTCGAGGTACGGCTTGACGTCGGAGATGGCCGAAATCGCCCGGTCCACGCGTGCAGGCGGGTGTTCTCGTCGGCGGCGAGTGTACCGGCCAAACCACGGCGAACTGGTTCAATCCGAGGGCATGGTGAGCTTCATGGGGTAACGTAGCGACCGGGTGCACAAGGAATCGAAGGATGGTGGAGTGGTTTACCCGGTCCACGTACTCCGGCGGGGTTGAGAGCTCCGGCGAGCGTGGACTGGCCTCTCCGGCGAAGCAAACTCCGATTCCTCGCTCGGGGAGCCTCACGGAGGTGTGCACAGTCTTCTCCGAGGGCTGGACGGAGTTGGGAATGGCTCCACTGGCCGGTCTACGGTGGCAGAGGGATTGGGCAGCCGCGGACTCGCTGCGCACGGGCAAACGGCGACGAGCCAGACTCCGGTGAGGTTTGAGGGTGCGCGAAAGGGTACAATCTAAGTCTGGGAGGGTTTTATAAGCGCGGGCGCGGGCCATGGCGCTGGCTTGGCTCGGGCGCGGCGCTGGGCATGCGGGGGCGCGCGTGAGCGTGCTCTGGCGCGGGCAGAAGGCGTCGAACACGTGGAGGTGTGTTTCTTCCATTGTTCAAACGTCTCCAGAGATCACAAACGTGCGAATCTTGCCATGAATCCGGAGCAGACCTCTTCCTGGCACCTAGGGCTATCTCACATGTGTGAGTTCCAATGGAGGATACGCCCTAGATCAGGAGATAGACGGGCGCCAAATCTGGCTTGTCTCACTGCCCATATTGCGACAAAACTGATGTCAAGAGCTGTCAAACGTCCGAGTCTCGGCTTCCACTTTTTCCATGGGGTGCCTCAAGTGGTATACCACATTTTTGGTATAGAACCCAAGTGGTTTTGGCGCCATCTTCAAAGTGAACATGGTTGAACTTTAACTTAGGGTTAGAATTTGACTTAGAGGGAAATAGAGAGCTCTAGCTCTCTCTCCACTTGGAGATTTGAATTGGGGTTTCTCCAGGGGTCTTTTTGCACTATTTCCCTCCCCTAATTGATGGTTACTAGGTTAGTTAAGGTTTGGGTAAAATTTACTCATGCTTTGCACACTTGCTCACTCTCTTTCCCTTCTTACCTAGGGTTTTGGGAGATAGGGTTTAGGAGAGGTCTAGGGTTCTTCTCCCCTCTTATCCAAGGTAGTAAGTGTGCAAGGATTAGAGTAATGCTTCTTATGTCATTGGCAACTTTATTAGCACTTGATCTCCAAGTTCTTATGTGTTGCCCTAAGCCTTTACCCCTTGTGATCACAGCTTCTAGTGCCAAGGTGGGCTCTAGCCAAGGTAACACCTGGGGTGTTACAAGTTCTTCTACAAAGGATTATTGATGCTCAAAGAATAGATAAGGGTATGAAATATATTCATGAGAAAATGAAGTCCGGCAAGGCTAATTGTTTTAGGAAGGATGATCAAAGAGTAATATGGTTCAAAGACCGCATAGTAGTGCCAAAGGATGCTGAAGTCCATCAACAAATCCTAGACGAAGCTCATCTTAGTCGGTATTCCATTCATCCCAGAAGCACTAAGATGTATCAAGACTTGAAACAACATTATTGGTGGACTAAAATGAAGATTGAAATCGCACGCTATGTGGCAAAATGCCACACTTGTAGACGTGTCAAGGCAATACATATGAAGGCTGCTAGACCGTTACATTCCTTGCCAATCCTAACCTGGAAATGGGAAGATATTAGTATGGATTTCATTGTGGGATTGCCCAAGACAACTAAAGGATTTGACTCTATTTGGGTCATAATTGATCGGCTTACAAAGACTGCCATTTTCTTCCCGTTAAGATGAAATATATAGTGGCTACATACGCAGAACTTTATGTTGCTCGTATTCTCAGTTTACATGGAGTTCCAAAGACGATAGTGTCGGACCGGGGACCGCAATTTGTATCCAAGTTTTGGGAAGAGATGCACAAAACTTTGGGCACTAAATTACTCCACAGTTCGGCCTATCATCCTCAAACGAGTGGACAAACTGAGAGCGTAAATCAAATACTTGAAGATATGCTACGAGCATGTGTCCTGGAATTTACACATAAATGGGATGATTGTCTGCCATTGGCAGAATTTTGTTATAAAAATAGTTATCAAGAAAGTATTAAGATGGCACCGTTTGAAGCTCTATACGGACGACGATGTAGAACACCCTTAAATTGGTCAGAACCCGGAGAACGGTGGTTTTTCAGGCCTGATTTGGTTAAAGAAACGGAAGAAAAAGTCCAATGGATAAGACACAACCTGAAAGAAGCTCAAGCTCGACAGAAAAATTATGTGGATAAACGACGTCGACCATTGGTTTTTCAAGCCGACGATCATGTGTACCTGAAAGTATCACCGATGAAGGGTGTTAGCCGGTTCGGGGTAAAAGAAAAGTTGGCACCCCGATATATTGGTCTATTCCCCATTCTTGAACGATGTGGGCAAGTGGCGTATAGACTTCAACTGCTAGAAACTTTGTCTGCAGTGCATAATGTGTTCCATGTATCTCAGTTGAAGAAGTGCCTTCAGATTCCTGATCGAACTATAGATGTGGTGGATGTTACTTTGGAACCAGACTTGACTTATTCAGAACATCCCATTCAAGTTTTGGATCAGAAAGACAGAATCACTCGAAAGAGGACTCTCAAGTTTTATAAGATACAATGGGGCCAACACACTGAAGAAGAAGCTACCTAGGAGACTCAAGACTTCCCAGAGAAAAATTTTCCTAGGTTTTTAGCTTCATGTAACATGTAAGATTAATGTACTTTATTGTAAAGTTGGAATAAACAACACACCACCCCTACTCTATAAGATAAATTAGGAAATAAAATTGTGACGTGTTTCCTTTTCCATTACTTACCCTAGGACCTTAAATCTCGGGATGAGATTCTTTTATGGGGGGAAGGATGTAACACCCCTGGTGTTACAAGAACTAAAATTTGGGCATGACATCATATCCATTGACATTTTATTATGTATGTTACACCTAGAGTGCATCCACTAGGCTAAAATCTCAAAACAAGTTGTGATGTGATGACTTAAAGTGAATCCTTAACCCAAGGATAGGGTGCTTAACCAAGGGATAGAGGTATGTGGGTGTGTGTGATACCAAATTGAGTATTATCTCAAAACATAGTGGAAATGTTCATAAGAGACTAAACTTGATGAATTTGAGTGGCACATAAACCCTAGAACACTCCAAACCCAAATTGAAACCCAAGAAACAATAATTAGTGCCCTACAAGGTGATTTCAATTTCTATACACTTTTGGACCAAAGTGCATATATCAAAGTGGTAGATTATCAAAAACAAAACAACTTTTACATTGGAAGATTTTCAAGTGTTGTGGAACAAATTGGAGTTAATTGCAAAAAGTCCCAAAGGCACCATGTGGCTTAAACTCTGAAAATCAGTGACATTAGGTCAGGTTTATGCCCTTGTATCTATTAATCCATGAAGATTTTGCCCTAAGTCATTACAACAAAATAGTAAAGCTATGTTAGTAGTTCAAGTTTGATTAAGTGACTAAGCCTTGGAACTGTATGGAAATTGGAGAAAAATGGATCTAAAGTTGGGCTATCAGTCACCACTGAAGACTGAAATTTGAGTGACAGTGAACCCTGATGAACTTTGGAGCCAATTTGAGATTGATCGAGTGAGCAAATGACCAGGGTTCCTATAATCGAATTGAAGCTGGTATATAGGTTAATAACTTTGGTGTAATCCGGTCAGTAGCTCATCACATAGAAATTGAGCTACTGACCGGATTACACCAAAGTTATTAACCTATATACTAGCTTCAATTCGATTATAGGAACCCTGTTCATTTGCTCACTCGATCAATCTCAAATTGGCTCCAAAGTTCATCAGGGTTCACTGTCACTCAAATTTCAGTCTTCAGTGGTGACTGATAGCCCAACTTTAGATCCATTTTTCTCCAATTTCCATACAGTTCCAAGGCTTAGTCACTTAATCAAACTTGAACTACTAACATAGGTTTACTATTTTGTTGTAATGACTTAGGGCAAAATCTTCATGGATTAAGAGATACAAGGGCATAAACCTGACCTAATGTCACTGATTTTTAGAGTTTAAGCCACATGGTGCCTTTGGGACTTTTTGCAATTAACTCCAATTTGTTCCACAACACTTGAAAATCTTCCAATGTAAAAGTTGTTTTGTTTTTGATAATCTACCACTTTGATATATGCACTTTGGTCCAAAAGTGTATAGAAATTGAAATCACCTTGTAGGGCACTAATTATTGTTTCTAGGGTTTCAATTTGGGTTTGGAGTGTTCTAGGGTTTATGTGCCACTCAAATTCATCAAGTTTAGTCTCTTATGTTGTTTCAAGTCTTGATACATCTTAGTGCTTCTGGGATGAATGGAATACCGACTAAGATGAGCTTCGTCTTGGATTTGTTGATGGACTTCAGCATCCTTTGGCACTACTATGCGGTCTTTGAACCATATTACTCTTTGATCATCCTTCCTAAAACAATTAGCCTTGCCGGCCTTCATTTTCTCATGAATATATTTCATACCCTTATTTATTCTTTGAGCATCAATAATCCTTTGTAGAAGAACTGACTCAAGCTTCAAATGTAAAGTTCCTTGTTGTACTATTCCCAGATTCAACTTGTCCATTTCTTGACATAAAGCATCTACCACCACATTAGCCTTTCTTGGATGATAATGAATTTCTAGGTCATAATCTTTGATTAGCTCGAGCCACCTTCTTTGTCTCATGTTTAGTTCTGACTGGGTGAAGATATACTTCAAACTTTTGTGGTCCATATACAAGTGGCATATATTCCCCAGCAGATAATGACGCCAAATCTTAAGGGCTTGAACTACTGCAGCCAGTTCCAAATCATGTGTGGGATAATGTTCCTCATGCCGGTGCAGCTGCCTTGAAGCATAAGCTATTACTCGTCCCTCTTGCATCAGGACACATCCAAGTCCATTGCCTAACACGTCACAATAAACATCAAATAGCTTTTCAATATCTGGTTGGGCCAATACCGGTGAAGTGGTCAACAATAATTTCAGTTGTTCAAAGGCCTCGTTACACTTAGAGGACCAGTCGAACTTAGTATCATTCTTCAATAACCCAGTAATGGGTTTAACAATTTTGGAGAAATCCAGAATAAATCCACAGTAATAACCAGCCAATCTAAGGAAACTCCGAACTTGATGCACTGTAGTGGGTGATTTCCATTCCAGAATATCCTTGACCTTGCTGGGATCAACCGCAATCCCTTTGGCAGACAAAACATGTCCAAGAAATTGGATTTCTTCCAACTAGAACGTGCATTTGCTGAATTTGGCATAAAGCTGATGTTCCCTCAAGCGCGTTAACATGATCCGTAAGTGTTTTGCATGCATCTCCTCATTCTTGGAATAAATCAAAATGTCGTCAATGAAGACCACCACAAACTTATCCAATTCGGGCATGAACACCAAATTCATCAAGTATGTGAAGTGGGCTGGAGTATTTGATAATCCAAAAGACATAACCAAATATTCAAACAACCCATACCGAGTAGTAAAAGATGTTTTGGGTATATCCTCGGGTCGAATTCTGATCTGATGATAGCCCGATCTGAGATCAATTTTAGAAAACACCCGGGCTCCAGTGAGTTGATCGATTAAAATATTGATCCGAGGGAGAGGATACTTGTTCTTAATAGTAACTTCATCGAGGTGTCTGTAGTCCATGCACATTTGAAGAGTCTGATCCTTCTTGACAAAGATTGCTGGACATCCCCATGGCGATGAACTTGGTCTAATAAATCCTTTCTCCAATAAGTCTTGTAATTGTATCTTGAGTTCTGCCAGCTCATTGGGTGGCATACGGTACGACCTTCTAGAAATAGGAGCCGTACCAGGCTTTAATTTGAACACAAACTCCACGTCCCTTTCCGGAGGTAACCCGGGCAAGTCTTCATGAAATACATCTGGGAATTCACATACAACCGGAATATCATGTATTTCTTGTACTATGGCCATATAAATTTGTCCAGATGCTTTTACTAGGACAGCTATAGGGATGGACAATTGGACTTCTTCTTGACCATAACTCAATTGAATGATGATGGCCTTATTTTGGGCTAACCAATTCATGCCTAGAATTACATCTATATCTTGTCCCTTTATAACAATCATGTTAGTAGGGAACTCACGTCCAGCCAATGTTAAGGGTACGTGGAAGACTACTTCCTTAGTAAATATTTGACCCCCAAGTGAGTGAATAACAAATCCCTCCCTTGATTCAGTACTATGTATGCAAATCTTCTCCACAAAAGTCTTGCTCATAAAGGTATGTGATGCACCAGAATCAAAAAGGATAACTGTTTGGTGGTTGGCAATGAGAAACGTACCCATCATCACCGGTTCTCCTTCCGGTGTAGTCGCCACCTGAGTGTAATAAGCTCGCCCAGTTTTCTTCATATTCTTGTCTGCTGGAGGGTTGACCACGTTTCCCTTTCCTTGATTCGCGTTCCTAGAAGTTTGTTGAAAATTTGATTTATTCTGCTTCGGGTATGGGCAGTCATTGATGAAATGTACAGACTTCCCACATTTAAAGCAGCCACTTGAGGAACTAGGAAGGGCGGGAAAATGAGCACCAGGGGCACTCGGCTGATTGTTCTGGGCGGAGGCAGTAGTGGGATGGATGAACACTGGTTGCTTGAAGGGATATGTGGGTGGACGAGGAAAAGAACGATTTGGGTTGAAGGGACGAATTACCAACCTTGTCCGCTTTTCAAACCCCTGAGATGATCCTTCACTCGCATATCTCTTGATTTTTCTTTGGCCCGAATTCTTGGCTTCAACTAACAGTGATGTGCTTACAGCCCTGCTATAGGTGAGATCCAGGCACGTAGCCATTTTGCGCTGGAGTGGGTCATTCAATCCTCTCATGAAGCAATTTTTTTTTTCAAATCCGTGTCCACTTGATCAATAGCATATTGAGAGGGGTGATTAAACTTGTTGAGATACTGCATTACAGAATCTCCCCCTTGCTTCAGACGTATGAACTCCTCCAGCTTCATCTGTAGCACACCTTCCAGAACATAATGTTCCCTAAATGCCTGTTTGAATCCCGCCCACGTGACTAGATGTCTTGCAGGCTGAATGGTTGAAACATTTGCCCACCATGTGCTGGTAGGACCCCTCAACTGTTGGGCGGTGAATAGGGGCTTCTGCGTTTCAGTACATCGGATCAGCCCGAACTTTTGCTCCATAACCTGTACCCATTCATCTGCTTCTAGAGGTTCTTTAGCCTTAACAAAGAGCGGTGGATGGGTTTCAGAGAACTCTAAATATGTGGTGTCTCATGGCCCTTGAAGTTGACCTCTGCCTCCATGTTGCTGAAATTGATTTCTCACCAATTCACGCAGGACACGCGTGCTGTCAGCAATAGCGTTGACTAAGGCAGTGATAGCCTCAGCCAGTGTAGGAGGTACAGGTGGCGGGTTGGGAGTTTCCTCCCCGCCGCGGGAAGTTCCCTCCCCATCATGAGCACGAGTTTTTGATGGCATCTGAGGAAGAAAAACATCCTGAATTATTACACACCAAACGTACACCATCTTTATTACATTAGGCTGAAATGGTAATAATTATACATACTCATTAGTACAACTCAACTTCCTTATTTACTTTACATAAGGACACTACTTAAACTACACTACTCTAATTATCTTCGTTCCTGGTCACTCCACTGCCAGCCTCGGGAGAACGTTCATCTGCAAGGTTTATGGAAGGAGGGGCTCCAAAAAGGTCCAACTCCCCATCAGGTCCTCCATTAGCTGCTCTAGATGGTCCGACTCCCATTGCTGCAACTTCTGGTGGCATATTTGGATGCAGCCGGTCATATAACACGTGCACCTCTTCATGCAGGGTGTTACAATATGCTTGCAGATTTTCCAGGGATGCGCTTAGTTCCGCTACCCGGGCTAGAGCCTTGGACTCACAATCCCAAGCGAAAGAGCACGAATTTACGGCCCAGTCAATGGTCGTGTCTCGTTCCACAATTTCCTGCTGCAAGCGATTAATCTCCGCTGGCAGTTCAGCAATGCGGCGGCTATCTCGCGCATGCTCCCTACTCCCGTGGCGTAGTTTTGACATGAGTCGGTCCACCCTAGCCTCTAGATCCCCTATTGGATCATTGCTTCCGCTGCTGCTCCCCTCAGGTCTAGGAGCCAACTGATGCTGGGGTACACCATGAGGTCCGGTTGCTTTTCGTTGGGTGGTCTTGGTACGCGCCATATCTCCATAAAAGGGGAAGATTTATTTAGTATAATTTAAACATGATGCATGCATGACCTAATGATTATGGAATCACCTTTTCGTTGATCCCCTATCTCCTACGTATACTATTATTTGGCACACTGTTACCTGACTTCAAAAGATAAGTTACTATCAGAAAGTGGCAAGATAAGAATGAAAGAATGTTTTAAGGTAAGTATTTAAAAATCCTTTTGAAGTACTACGTAATGTCCGAAGAGACGGGCTTCGCTCCGATACCAGCTGTCACAGAACCTCCCAAGGTATTAGGCCCACCTAGATATGTCCTTGTCCTAAGGACCTCAGACAGTCATGCAGGTGCGCATAATGACTCGACAAGTTCGGTTATCTGTATCTTCATCATATCGCCCAAGGGCGCTTAACCCATCACACAGACATTACACATAATTGGAGTTAAGGATGAGCGGAAAAGATTACAATAATATAATTTACATTCATATAAAAATATAGACAGAGTACTTATTACATAACAGGGTGTTCGAATGTAGAACTTATTATTACATTATTGGGAGGCAAAACACCATCCCACAAACAAGTTTAGTGGTCTTCCTCCTGCTTTGGCACCACCTTTGAGCAGAAACAGCAGAACTCGGCTGTTTCATCACCTACAACAACATGGGTTTGAAAACCCAGAGTACGGAGTGTACTTACACAAGCCTTACCCGTCAAAGGAAAAGACTCTCAAGGATATACTGGCTTTTGGGAATCAAGGTAAAGCTCATCAAAATTCAAAGACTCTGTTTGCGGAAAAGCTTACTATGAGTGGATCCTTAAAAATTCATTTTTATTATCAGGTTAGGTAGTTACCTGCATCTAGAGTTCTTTCTACCCTATATCAGGCACTTGACCTATGCTAGCCGTCTTTTATCATCCCTTCAGTTCACTGGCTTGCTACGTGTAGGGCAGTGACCAAGTCTTCATGTCCGAGAAGTAACAGTGATCCAAATCGATTAATACCCAGCTGGGGATCTCCAACCACACGACATATGTAGCACTTAACACTTGCATATGTCAACTCGCCACCGAGTTTCTCAAGATCAGAATGGATTCACGCCAACCGAGAGCACAGATACACCACCGTCCAACCTCTTGCCACGGAGAGTACACGCTACTCTCGCCATCTCTCCACTCCCATTGCTTGGTGGCCTTTCGGGTATTGGTCCGACCGAGGCAAAGCTTACCCATGACGAGGCATGTGGCTAGTTAAAAGGTCCTCGATCAGCAAGTCTACATCGGTTCGGTCCTTAAGAGACTTAGACGGAGACATTACACTGAGACTTCCTTCTCGTGCAAGTCACCCACCCGGTCTCGTGTTTACCATTTACAACCCAAAGTTTGGTACCTGACAGTGATACATCTTTTTAGATGTTGAACCCATCACGGCCATGATGGACTCACTATCATAAGTATTTTCTTTGTAAAATTCCCATCCCATATGAAGCATCACCTTTTGTTTAAAACAAAACATTTTGTTTTCTAAAGCACAGCTAAGCATCAGAAAACTTTAAGTAAATCAGGGATCAAGGAATGGTAATCAGTTCCAAGGAAGGGAATGCAGCAATTCTTTAGCACACAACTCCTATCACCTAATGCATCATATAAGGAGATAAAGTTTTAAAACAACAAGGAAAGGGGTAAATGCACCGAGGCTTGCCTTGTATTTCAGGAGGTTCCGGGTCTACTCCACAGATGTCAAAGTAGATGTTATTCTCGGCTGGTGGATTCTCAGCTTGAGGGACAACTTCTTCTTCAACTACAGTCTCTTCTTCGTTTTCAATACATCACATTACATGTACATGAATGCTTATGTGATGCTATGAACATGCAGTTACATAATAGAAACATATTAAGTTGTATCTTGAATACAACTTTCCTTCACGGTAACCACTAATCACTAAGGTTTCCTAAGTTAGTATTCTATCAGTATTAAGCAATTAAACCCTAAGAGGCTAGTTTATTGGGTTTGGGACCAAACAATGTCCAAATCATTTCAAACTTCATCCAAGATCTTTAATCATCAAACTAATCCCACCCAAAAAGTTTTACTATTTTTAGAGCTACTAAATTATTTCTAAAATTCTAAAAGGCTTGGTTTGAGCATCTTTAAATGCTAAATAGATCCAGACTTGGGATAAAAATCTTGGAACTATTTTTATTAAATACTAGATGATTTTAGAAGTCTAAAAAAATTGGTCTCATAGTATTACCATTTTTCAATTATTTTCTACTAATTTCCTAATCTGGCAGTAAAAAGAAAAGGACAAAAAGAATGAATAGTGTTGGGCCAAAATCTGGCCCAAACCAGCCCACGAACGGAGGAAACGCTCGCGCGCCCGCGCCTGCGCTGGTGACTTTGCACAGAGACCCTCGGCCATTTGAACAAACGGTAAAGAACCTCTAGCACTATTCATCTGTCTCGCTGACATTTGCGCAAAAACCCCTGAATTTTTATTTCTTCACTAACTTAGTCCCTCGCGACGGCGTGCTTGCCCGCCGGCCATCCCCTAACTGGAACTCGCCCTAAACGACGATGACTACCGAAACCGAGCACCGGATCAGGATCCCTGATCCTAGGCGAACCTATTCCATGCCCTAATTGAGCTAGTCCGACCTAGAATCCCCTCTGCCCACGACGACGGTGAACACCAAGGGCAGGCCGAGGTGTTCCCGATGATCTAGCGCTGTATAGTTCAATTAATCGAGTCTACGAGCAACAGGAGACCCTAAGGATGCTAGAACATGAATCAGAGAAGCGTGAATCAACCTGTAGATGGCTGGCCATGGCGAGATGCCAACGGCGACGAATTTGACCGATTTGGGGGAAGTACCGAATTCGCGGGCTACGGTGGCTAATCGGGGACGAGGAGTGGTGCTCTGAGTTTTTAACAAGTTAGCGGAGCAGGCCAGGGCATCAATTATAGCGGGCGACTGTGAGTACGATAAATTTGAATAGAGAAGAGCCCACGATGATGAGGGAATGAGTCACCGAAGCTCGCTAATGTGGCATTCACTCGGCAAAGGCTTACGGCCGTCACTGTTTATCCTCCACAACCCACGACGACATTGTGAAACGGCTTAAGGCGTGTCGTGATCGAGGCAAACGGCGGGCACGACGACGGTGGTCGCGCGGCCATGTTGCCGGTCAAGTGGGTACGACGACTGAGCAGTAACAGTGCCCCAAGTTCATCCCCCGCGCGAGATCTTTCACCTCACGTAGATATGTGCGCGCCACTAGGCACAAATCGCAACGCTAGCGTGGATCGCGGCGCGGGTTCACCGGCGGTGAGATGCACTGAACGTGAAGATCTTTTCACTATTGTACCATCAGGATCTTCTTCAGTCGTTCTGACAGAGCATCTTTAAGGGCGTTTTTCTTCAATTTCTATGTGATGAGCTACTGACCGGATTACACCAAAGTTATTAACCTATATACCAGCTTCAATTCGATTATAGGAACCCTGGTCATTTGCTCACTCAATCAAGCTCAAATTGGCTCCAAATTTTATTAGGGTTCAGTGTCAGTCAAATTTCAGTCTTCAGTGGTGACTGACAGCCCAACTTTAGATCCATTTTTCTCCAATTTCCATACAATTCCAAGGCTTAGTCACTTAATCAAACTTGAACTACTAACATAGCTTTACCATTTTGTTGTAATGACTTAGGGCAAAATCTCCATGGATTAAGAGATACAAGGGCATAAACCTGACCTAATGTCACTGATTTTCAGAGTTTAAGCCACATGGTGCCTTTGGGACTTTTTGCAATTAACTCCAATTTGTTCTGCAACACTTGAAAATCTTCCAGTGTAAAAGTTGTTTAGTTTTTGATGCTCTACCACTTTGATATATGCACTTTGGTCCAAAAGTGTATAGAAATTGAAATCACCTTGTAGGGCACTAATTAGGGTTTCTAGGGTTTCAATTAGGTTTTGGAGTGTTCTAGTGTTTATGTGCCACTCAAATTCATCAAGTTTAGTCTCTTATGAACATTTCCACTAACTTTTGAGATAATACTCAATTTGGTATCACACACACCCACATACATCTATCCCTTGGTTAAGCACCCTATCCTAGGGTTAAGGATTCACTTCAAGTCATCACTTGATAACTTGTTTTGAGATTTTAGCCTAGTGGATGCACTCTAGGTGTAACATACATAATGAAATGTCAATGCATATGATGTCATGCCCAAATTTTAGTTCTTGTAACACCAGGGGTGTTACAATACAAATTTCATTTCCAAAACAATAGTATCATTAAATAGTGACTTCATAATGATAAAGTTAAGCAGTATCACAATTACTAAGCATAGTGTTGGGGACTTGTTCTCAAATGCTATGAGTTAAGAACAAGGCAACACAAAATGTTAAATGTTAATGTCCTTCGTCCTTTGAAGCATTATTTCCCTTAGGATATAATGATTTTCAGACGAAGGTTATGAAGGACATTCCTTCATCAACGTTATATATGTTATTAAGAGAAGAAGCATACAAAATATAAGAGGCAAGATAAACAATCGTGTAACATTATTAATTCATTGTATTATCATGGAAATACAGAAACAATATTGATTTACAAATATACCTTCGGCTTGATAGAAGGTAAAAAGTACAAGCGTGACGCAAAAGCAAGTACCGGTCAGCGTGAACAGTACGGGGGGTACTGTTCATCTATTTATAGGCACAGGACGTAGACTGTGAGAAATTACATTCATGCCCTTTACATTTATTGTTATCTTATAGACAATTCTATGAGGACTAAATAGCCTTTTCCTCTTTAAGTCGGTTCCTTTTTTCCGCCATTTAGCCGAAGCTCCCTTGCACGTAGCTTCGGAGCAACTCCAACCTTCGTCATGATCATGCTTTTTACATCGTTCATGCTTTTAGCCCGAGTCCGAAGGTACCTACCTATTCACATGTCACACTTGGAAGATACTGTTAAATCATATTTTTGAGGACCTTCGGAGGACGAAGGCCCCCAACAGTAGCCCCTCGCATTATTAATTTGTTTAATATAACGAATTCAGACTGCGACATGGACGAAGGCCTTAAGCCGAAGGTCCAAAAAACACCTTCCCTTTGCTAGAATAGCAATAGTCAATTACGGTCGAGGCCCCCCAATTTGGAGCGTGCCGAGCGTATAAATGAGAACTCGCACCAACCTCATTTGGTACGCTGCTTGTGCCACTTGCTTTATTTTGTCAATTTTCATAGCTCTTGCTCACTAACGCTTGCTAGTTTTTCAAGCTCTCTGAGCTTCGGTTAAAAAGACACATCATCTTCATTTCTAGAGGAGAAATGTCTCAAGACAAGAAGGCTACTGCTGAGACGAAGCTGACTGAAGAGGAAAAGCTTTTTGAGGAGAAGAAGGCTGTGAATCCTTACATTGCTGGATTTATTGAATCAATGGCAAAAATGAATACAGAGAAGATTACTAAGGAAATACTAGAGGGTCTGTCTGAAGATACTGGTGACAGTGATGATTATGATGCTGAAAGCGGGGGAGAAGATTCTGAGGATCGGCCGTGGAGGCCGAGTCATACAATTTTTGGGAAATCAACGATTAAACAGAGTCATCTTGACAATATGAGAGGAAGGTACTTTCGGGATATGACTATTGTTAGAGCTGGTGGAGACAACAACGTCCCTGCCCCCGAGGAAGACGAAGTTGTGATTTACCGAAGTTTCTTCAAAGCTGGGCTTCGGTTTCCATTGACCAGGGACTGGAGCCAAGCGCAAAATGCTTTTACAGTATGCACGAACTTGTATACGAGACGAAGGCCATGGGCAAAGAACAATATCATAACAATTTTGGCTGTTATGGATTTATCGCCCGTCCCAACGCAAGCTACCCGGTGCCAACATTCCGGAAAAGGTGGCCCGGGGCCTGGATGGAGGAATGGTTTTATGTGAAGAATGACTTGAAGGCAAGAGAAGATATTAAGGAAGTTATTATGCGCCCCATTTGGTCCCGCTTCGGCCTCTGAAGGCCGAAGGTTGAAATTGATGATGCTGCGGAAGCTTGTCAGAAGGCATTTGGTACTGTCTACTTCTTCATTGGTACTAGAGATTTAATTCAAGAGCATATAGCCTTCAGAGTATGGCCGCTTGTAGAGAACTGGGAAATGCCGAAGGAGACTGTCACCAAGTCTAGCGAAGGTGACCTGGTCCGGCTGAAGTATACATTCAGAAATGGAGATAAATTTGATGAACCAAACAACGACTGGCTGAAATGTATCGAAGCTACAAGTGATGAACTGCTTGGATCATATTCCAAAGTAGAAGATAATGCATTATCCACAGCCTTCGGAGACCGGGGAAAAAAGAGATTGAACAGAGTTTTTGATGCCATTGGCTTTGTTTACCCCGACTACCACTATCCACTGCGAGGTCAGGGAAAGAAGAGAAAAACTGCTACTTCAGCCACTCCAGACGAGCCTGTGCTGAAAAGCAAAAAGTTAAAGGTTCTTACCCACTGGCCGCGCTATATTGAACCGGCTGTGGTTCCTGAGTTTGGCGAGGAGGCTTCTTCAGCTACTGAACCAAGAGGACCTACTCCTCCCACACAGAAGGCTGAAGAGCCGGCTACAATGCCGAAGGCACCTTCGGTTGAGCTAGTTGAAACGAAGGT
Source organism: Zea mays (assembly GCF_902167145.1). Classification (NCBI taxonomy): domain Eukaryota; kingdom Viridiplantae; phylum Streptophyta; class Magnoliopsida; order Poales; family Poaceae; genus Zea; species Zea mays. The sequence continues at coordinate 87,310,515 of NC_050104.1, read as the reverse complement.
TGACAAATGTAAGGCTGAAAGGTCAAAAACTGAAGAGGTAACAAAGATGCTAGGGATTTTAAGTCCTTCAACAGAAGCAGCAGCGCTGAAGGCAGAAAAGAGATATGCCACAACTCCTAAGAGAAGGAGGATGGTAAATGTATTAGATATTTTAGAAACAACCGACTCCATAAGTCCCGCTCCCACAGGGAAGGTTGCCGAAGCTGACAAAACGCAACCCAAAGCTGATACTAAGCAAATAGAAGTTGAGACTACAATAACCCAGGCTGAAACCGAGGCAGGGCCCACAGTGCCTGTTGAGACGAAGCATACGGAATTTGAAGAAAAGGCAACAGAAGAAAAGGCCACAGAGCAAATTTCGTTTGAAAAGGTTGCCACTCCTGCTCTCAAAGCTTTAAAAGAGAGCATTGATTACATCATCCACCATGCTTCGGGAAAGGGACTCTCTCAGGAAGAAGAATGAGAAGCTCAACATTATGCCCAAAAATTGAAATACCCGAAGGGGCATTAGTGTTCGATGGCACTGGGGAAGAAGATTTTTTGTACTGTCTCCCGAATAATAAAGAGATATCCGTCTGCCGGGAGATAGGTAGAAGCTTCGGATTTCCGAAGCTGGAAGATGGCCTTTCAATATTATCAAAGGATGAAGTGGCTGACAGTTTAGCATATAATAGCATAAAGATATAAAAGTCAATTTTGTATTTGAAAACGAATTGTTTCATTTGTTTATACTTAATCTTGCCCTCCTCTTGCAGGGCTTAATCCTTAGCAATGCCCTTAGAGCACAGATAAATATTGAAGATGAAGGGTATACAATGGCTCTAAACAACCTTCGTTCAAAGGTCATCGAATTAAGGAACGAAGGTCTTGAAAAAGACAAAATATTAATTTCATTGGTAAACAAAATAAAAGAAGATGAAGCTAGTTCCAAAGCTCAAGCTGAAATTCAAAAGAATGAGATCGAAGACCTTCGGAAATAATTGGCAGAGGCCAAAGAAAAATGCGCTCTCGCTGAAGCCAACCGAGAGGCCAGCGAATATTGGAAAAACTATTTAGAAAAAACAGTTGAAGAACTTCGCGCATCCAAGGAAAGATGTTTTGAAAAATCTTTGGGCTACGTGGAGAAGATAAGGCTAGCTTCGCCAACGTGGGCGCCTATTCAAACGATGATAACTTCATACGAGGCGACCCTGAGGGTGTTATCGAGTGGATAAGCGGAGAAGCCGAAGCTTTTGAAGAAATCTTAAGTGACCGAGGAGATGTATGTGCATTTTCTAGTGCACGCGGGATTTCAGCAATCCTGGAGAATGCGGGGTGCAATCACATCAAAACCATGGCCCATGCCGAAGCTGCCTTCTCCGCGGACGTCACGAAGGGCCCTTCAACTGAAGCAACCTTAATGGGTGGAAAATTTTATAATGATATGTGGGAGAATGGTGGCCGAGAAATGGCTCATGAAATTATGAAGAAAAGTGAAAAAGACATCCATGAGGCCCGAGCTGAAGCAAAACGAGCTGAAGAAGCTGCTGAGCGTGAGAAACACATAGGTATTGTTTCGTGGCATCTAACTTCGGCATTTGTTTTCGTGACTTCGAACTGATTGATTTTTTCTACTGCAGCTAAATTATCTCCTCCACCGGAGCCGTTCGACCCCCTGGCCGACCCAGAAATGAAGAAAGCAATAGAAATCATCAATATGGCTGAATCTATTGTTGACGAAGTTGTTAACAAGTTATTGAATGAAATTGCGGAAAAGGTTCTGAAAGAGGACTGATATTGTAAAAACATTTTTAGACGATCAATGTAGCTTCGCTATATCAAGACTGTAATATTCGATGTGCATATTTTTGAATCTAATGCGTAAATTATTTGTAATTCAGTTCTTTGCGATGCATGAAACTTTATATACATACCGTTTTTTAGCCTTCGGCGAAAAAACACCTTCCCTTCTTTTCATGCTTCACAAAGAAGAAAATTGGTGCTTCGTGAAAATATCCATGCTTCGTAAAAACCTCCCAGCTTTGTAAACAAAGGATCCCTTCTTTTGCAATAGAGCTGATGAAGTTGTATTTCTCAGCTTACTTTGTGCCTTAGCACCTTTTCATTTTTGTAAAGCATTCCCCGAAGACCGACTTTGTTTTCAATTCGTGTCGTTGGTGCGATATGATGTATTATGTAATGCTATGCGAGATGATGCGATGATATGATGCAAAGAATGATGCTAGTGCCGAAGACACACACCCACGCTGGAACACACAATCTCTGTGTCCCTTTATTAACGATCAAAATCTCTTTGTCATTTATTTTTCGGCTTCACCGCTTATTTTTCAATGTAAGTTCTGCATCCCCTTAGGAACGTCTTTTGAACTTCTTCGCCTTCTATTTCGGCGGTATTTTTCGCGTTGACTTTTCGCGCTTTGCCTTATATTTTGGCGGTATTTGGCTCTGCATTCCCTTTGGAACGACTTTTCAGCAGAAAACTTACACTGCGCTCCCTTAGCAACGACTTTTTGTAGCTTCAGTGAAACTTACGCTGGGCTCCTTAGGAACGACTTTTTGTAGCTTCGGCAAAACTTATACTACGATTTTTAGCTCTGCATTCCCTTAGGAACGACCTTTGAGCTTCATCAATTTTTGAGCTTCGTAAACATTTGAAGAAGATATATTTCATTCTGATAAAAGTGAAACTATTACAAGAAATTAAAACTAGTCCTGCATTGTTTGTTCCTTATTGAAAAACAAAAAAGACATAGAACACAAAAGTACTTCAGGGGTAGGATATCGCTCAATAAATGTGCTTTGATTCTGGCACAGTACTATTGATTGTGCGAGCTTCGAATTCCTCCCTGACTTCACGTTGCTGCTGAGGGTACTATCGCCCTTCTGGCTGACCTCGAGAATAGGTCGACTGTAGTGGTGGCGGGGGTGGGAGTTATGGCCAGGAAGCCTGTGAATGGCTAGCCAAAGCGACAGAAGCTGCATGATGATTGTTCACATACTCTGGTATGTAAGGAGAGTGACACGAAGCAGTGTGCAAAACCTGCTTCGGCTGATTCTGCCGAGCTTCGGCTTCTGCTATCTCCTTTTGCTTTTGAATGGTGATGTGGCACATTCTTGTAGTATGGCCCTTGTCCTCACCACAGAATAAGCAGTATATCTTTCTAGGCTGATCCCCAAATCTTCCTCTGAAGCCCCTAGCGCCTCTGCCCCTTGGAGCTAGTGGCCTGAAAGAGCTTTGTTGTTGCCCCGAAGGTTGTGAGGTATATTGTGACCTCTGAGACTGACTTCCATTGTCGTCACTCTGAGTGGAGTTATGGATTGACCTGATGTGCCTCGGATGGATTCTTCCTCCGAAGCCCCTGGTCATTTCAGAGAATCTGTAAGCTTCCTCCCTTCTTTGGCGAAAATCATTGTCAGCTCGGATGTACTCATCCATCTCCTGAAGCAGTTTCTCTAGAGTTTGTGGGGGCTTCCTGGCGAAATATTGAGCAGTAGGTCCTGGCCAAAGACCCTTGATCATGGCCTCAATGACAATCTCATTGGGCAATGTAGGCGCTTGTGCCCTCATTCGCAAGAACCTTCGTACATATGCCTGAAGGTATTCTTCGTGGTCTTAGGTGCATTGGAACAGAGCTTGAGCTGTGACCGGCTTCGTTTGAAAGCCTTAGAAGCTGGTAACCAACATGTCCTTAAGCTTCTGCCACAACGTGATAGTCCCTGGCCGAAGAGAAGAATACCATGCTTGGGCTACATTCCGGACTGCCATGACGAAAGACTTTGCCATAACTGCAGTATTGCCTCCATAAGAAGATATAGTTGCTTCGTAGCTCATCAGAAACTGCTTTGGATCTGAATGCCCATCATTCATGGGAAGCTGAGGTGGCTTGTATGACGAGGGCCATGGGGTAGCCTGCAGTTCTGCAGCCAAGGGAGAAGCATCATCAAAAGTAAAGGCATCATGATTAAAATCATCATACCATCCATCTTCATTGAACAAGCCTTCTTGACGAAGCTCCCTGTGTTGGGGTCTTCGATCCTGTTCATCTTGAGCAAGATGATGCACTTCCTAAGTGGCTTCGTCGATCTTCCTTTGAAGATCAGCCAGCCGCGCCATCTTCTCCTTCTTCCTTTGTACTTGTTGATGGATTATTTCCATGTCCCTGATCTCTTGGTCCAACTCCTCCTTCTGGAGTGTTGGACTGGTGGCTTTCCTCTTCTGGCTTCGAGCCTCTCGAAGAGAAAGAGTTTCCTGGTTTGGGTCCAGCGGCTGCAGTGCAGTGGTCCCTGGTGCTGAAGCTTTCTTCGGCGGCATGACAAAGGTCAGTGCTTGCCGAAGGTGGTCGAAAGAGTTCACCGGAGGTGGGCGCCAATGTTGGGGACTTGTTCTCAAATGCTATGAGTTAAGAACAAGGCAACACAAAATGTTAAATGTTAATATCCTTTGTCCTTCGAAGCATTATTTCCCTTAGGATATAATGATCTTCAGATGAAGGTTATGAAGGACATTCCTTCATCAACGTTATATATGTTATTAAGAGAAGAAACATACGAAATATAAGAGGCAAGATAAACAATCGTGTAACATTATTAATTCATTGTTTTATCATGGAAAGACATAAACAATATTGAATTACAAATATACCTTCGGCTTGATAGAAGGTAAAAAGTACAAGCGTGACGCAAAAGCAAGTACCGGTCAGCGTGAACAGTACGGGGGTACTGTTCATCTATTTATAGGCACAGGACGCAGCCTGTGAGAAATTACATTCATGCCCTTTACATTTATTGTTATCTTATAGACAATTCTATGAGGACTAAATAGCCTTTTCCTCTTTAAGTCGGTTCCTTTTTTCTGCCATTTAGCCGAAGCTCCCCAGCACGTAGCTTCGGAGCAACTCCAACCTTCGTCACGATCATGATTTTTACATCGTTCATGCTTTTAGCCCGAGTCTGAAGGTACCTATTCACATGTCACACTTGGAAGATATTGTTAAATCGTATTTTTGAGGACCTTCGGAGGACGAAGGCCCCCAACACATAGTATTTATCCTAGTGTAATCAAAGAATAGGGTTAGTATTTCTAGGTAATCCTATTTCAGGAAAACCCATCAATTTATGCACATATTCAAAAGTAAATATTATTAAATGTACTGCTTGGGGTACAATAAGAAATGTAGAGGGAGAATCCACTTGCCTTGGTCAAAGGTGTTAGGCGGATCGTCTTCAAACGTATTTTGGTCTTCTACCACGAAATCAACTTCTAATATAGATTCACATATCGTACATACAAAAAGAAAACATACACCAAAAAATAAACATACACCATTACATGAATAACCATATACCGACAAACCATGCCTACAAAAATAAAATGTCTAGAACAAAACCTAATTCATAACCCTAGTATAGGTTTAGTCATATTGGCGTCCATCTCATTCGTTGTGTTATTAAATATTAATTCTATTTTGGTTAGTCATTATTGAATTCTATATGGCAATTCAACTATGGAAGTACTTTATATAACATAACTTAGAGGTAGTGATTTAACCAACTCTATGAAAATAGATTAATTATTCATTAATATTTCTACCATAAATATAGGTCTCATTTTAGTTTCATCTTTTCTTTCTAAAAGTAAATGACATCATGTTAACTAGAGGTCAAATAACTTTAGTAATAGATTAAACCACCAATTTAACTATACTATTAAATCGTCATGGTCATGGGTACTACTTATATTATCTTAGTGTTATTGGAGACTCTATTGTTCGTTTAGTAGATCTAAATTAAGTATATGAACCTATAAGTACATACATCTCGACTAAAGTCTAAATACATTATAAACAAGACTAAATGTGAAATTACTCATCTAGTATTTTGGTCACTAATATGTGGTCTACCAAATCCTGTCATTCTTCATTCTAAACATAAATTCTAGAATAATTGTAAACAAATTAACATACACAATGTGACAGATAATAAGACATCAGTCCATCACATACACTTAAAATCAATCGTTTAACATCCACATGATGTCCAAATCACAGTATATACAAATTAAGACAAATAGTTACAAAAATCATGAACTAAATCAAACATAATTTTGAAAATTTAATAAAAAATTGTGTTGTCATCAACCTTGCTCATGGGTCTATGTGCAGGTACGAATCGAAGAACGGGGAGGTTGGCTGGGGTGCAGGGCGTGACCGGCAAGGAGGGACTCCGGTGCTGTGGCGAGCGGCGCTTCGGCGGGCTCCGGTCGATGTGCGTGATCGAGAGAGAGGGAGAGGTCGGTCGGTGGCTTCAATATCCATTAATGGCGTCGACTTCCAGAGAGAAGAGAGTGGGGGAGAGTGTTGGGGCGAAGGCAAAGGCGCCACCCTTCGCTCGAAGCCTTCGCTGCAGCAGCTGAGCTAACAGAAACAAAACAGGCAGGGACACCCTTCGCTTGTTCCGCACCAGACGAAGACCGGCGACGAAGGGCATCCCACAGTGCGGCCTCGTCCAGCTCAGAGGCCCACGTGTGATCCGGCCCATCGTAACGGGCCCCGCGTGGCCGCCGTGCGTTACGGGCCTAATTTGTAAAGGCATCCCTGTAATTACGGTCTATAACCCCGCTTTACGGGAATATTCTGGGGATAACCTAGGTAGCTGAGGGCACATGCGTCCTTAGCTCAAGGCGCTGCGCGCTCAGGTACCTATAAATACCCCTGCACAGTGCCCGTGAGAGGCCAGATTAACAGAGCTATTGCCATCTAGCGCGAGTACCCTGTTGACATCACTATTCACCCTTGTTGGATCCTCTTGCTACTGAGAGCAAGTTCCAACATTTGGCGCCCACCATTCGTGCTACGAGAAAACCACCCGCGATGGCACCCAAGAGAGCTAACCCGAAGGCTGACGAGGCTGCGAAGGTAGCACTGCTCGCCGCAAGAAAGGGCAAGGCCCTCGCCCTCACCCAATCCACCCACCAAGAGGCCACCGAAGACGATGTTCCTCGCACCTGCGAAGACGACACTCTCCGCACCTGCGGCCCTGAGGGACAACCGCAGCCACCCTCAGGCTTCGCACCATTGGAGGGCGCGGACCTCACCGAGGACGGTGAAGTCCTCGGCGTCTCAGCAGAAGAACAGCTACAGCTGCGCGCCCTGTGCCTCAAGAACCGCAACCTCCAGAGGCAGAAGGAGATACTGGAGGCCAAGCGCCAGCGTGTGTCCGCACTAGCCAAAGTGCGGCAAATGATACGCGACGAAGAGCAGAAGGCCCAGGAACTCGAGCGGGAGATTGCGCTGATGCAGCGCGAAGGCCACCTCGGCCTGCAGCACGAGTCACCCCTCCAGCAGCGCGCACAACTCGAAGACACGCGCGAAGACCACCTCGGCCTGCAGCATGGGCCACCCCTGCAACACCGCGCGCAACCGGAGGACCCGCGTTTCCCCCAGCGCGACCACACCTTCCCGCACGCCGCGCCATTTCAAGGGGTCAACTATCTCGACGAGCGAAGTCCCCTGGCGCCACACCTGCAAGTGACGCCTTGGCCACCTAACTTCCGAGCAGGGACCTATCCCAAGTACAACGGCAGCACCGACCCGGCGCAATACATAATGAGTTATCAGGTCGCTGTTGCATCCGCCGGAGGGGACGACGCCACAATGGCGAAGTCTTTCATCATCGCCCTAGAGGGCCCAGCTCTCACCTGGTTCACCAGATTGCCTCCGCTGTCCATTGATTCCTGGAGAAGTCTCAGGGACAAGTTCCTGCTCAACTTCCAAGGGTACCGCCCAGACACCGACGCCTTGGCCGAGCTCTCGCTTTGCAAGCAGCTGGAAAAGGAGACTCTGCGGGAGTATTACCACAAATTTTAACACTCAAGTCACAGCTGCCCTCCGTTGATGATCATATAGCTATCCACTACGCCATCAGTGGCCTTCGTGCCGGCGTCCTCTACAGCCACTGTATCAGAGATCCGCCCAAGAACCTCCAGGAGCTATATCAACTCTTTGAAAAATATGCCAAATCCGAGGAGCTCCACCAGCGCAAGGTTGAGTCACAGCGGAAACCCAAAGATGCCCCACAGTCCAGCCGCACGTGGACGAGGACTCCGCAGCCAGACTCCGGTCGAGACGGCCGCAATCAGCAGCAAGTGCACAACATCGCCAACCAGCATCCCGCTGCTGACCCCCCTCGTCGCCAGGAATATCCCCCCCAGGGCCGCGGAAATGGAACTCGTGGTAGGGGCCGAGGGCGTGCGCAGCCGCCGCGCCGATTCTACTGCCTCTTCCATGGCGAAGATTGCGCCCACCAGACCAAAGACTGCCCTGAAACGAAGGCCACCAAAGACAGAATGGCATGGGCGCAGCCAGCCGACAACCCCAGAATTGTCGCGCACAATTACCAGCAACCCCCTCCACCATATATCCACGCTCCCGCCCCACATCCACCGCACCACTCTTACCAACACCATCAGGAAGTACAAATCGTACCTCCTCCACCCCCACCACCACACCAGCAACATCAAAACATCCCCCATGCTCCAAAGCAGGAAGACTTCGCCGATCAACCATATCGCGGAGTCATCCACATGATAACTGGAGGGTCCAGCACTGACTTCGACACCAAGCGGCAGAAGCGGGACCACTACCGCAGCATCAACCATGTCGACGTCACTGGCCCAGTCATGCAGACAAGGTGGTCCCACATACCGCTAACCTTCGACGCACGAGATGTCGACCTGCGCAGCGCCCCCCACTGCGACGCCATGGTTATCAATTGCAGCGTGGCAGGCTGGGACCTGCACAAAGTCCTAGTTGACAATGGCAGTCAGGCGGACATCATCTTCCTCCACGCCTTCGATCGCATGGGCATAAGCCACAGCCTGCTCAAGCCTTCGGACAACCCGTTGTATGGCTTCGGCGGCAAGGGCACCTTCCCCGTCGGCAAAATAGAGCTGCCTCTCTCCTTCGGTGTAGCACCCAATGCCCGAAGTGAGCAAATAACCTTTGACATTGTGGACATGGTATATCCTTACAATGCCATCATGGGCCGGGGCTCCATCAATAAGTTCGAAGCAGCCATTCACGGACTGTACCTATGTATGAAGATACCAGGTCCGTTAGGCGTCATCACAGTCTTCGGCAATCAACAGACTGCACACAACATAGAGCGGGACTTCGTGCCCGGTCAAAGAAACGTGCACTGCCTCACGACCCAACGCAAGGTCCCCATGTCCGCCAGCCCAACCAATAAGCAGCACGACAAGGCACAGCTGCAGAGCAACGACGGGACCAAGACTGTCCCCCTCGACCAGGCCACGCCCAGGCAGACAGTCGTTATCAGCGAAGACCTTACTTCGCATGAAGAAGAGAAGCTCCTCCGCTGCCTGTCCAAGAACAAAGATGTCTTCGCCTGGTCGGCCCTCGATCTGGTCGGGGTTAGCCGTTCAATAATTGAGCACAGTCTGGGAATCGACCCTTCGGTAAGGCCGAAAAAGCAGCGGCTTCGCAAGATGTCCGATGAGAAGACAGAGGCCGCCAAGGCAGAAGTGCACCGCCTCCTGGAAGCCAAATTCATCGAGTCGGTGGCTTACCCCACATGGCTCTCCAATGTCGTGATGGTGCAGAAAAAGAGCGGGAAGTGGCGAATGTGCATCGACTTCACCAGTCTCAATAAAGCCTGCCCAAAGGACAATTTCCCGTTGCCGCGGATCGACAAAATAGTCGATAGCACGGCCGGATGCGAAGTCATGTCCCTCCTCGACTGCTTCTCCGGTTACCACTAGATATACATGAAGGAAGAAGACAAGGCTAGCACCAGCTTTATAACACCCTTCGGCACATATTGCTTCATCAGAATGCCGGAGGGACTCAAGAACGCCGGGTCCACCTTCTCCAGGCTTACCAAAACAGTGCTCGAAGGGCAAGTTGGCAGAAACATATTCACATATGTCGACGACATTGTTGTCGCCAGCAAGAGCAAGGAGGACCACCTCGCCGACCTCGCCGAAACATTCGCGAACATGCGAGACGCACAACTCCGCCTAAACCCGGAAAAGTGCGTCTTCGGCGTTCGCCAAGGCAAAATATTGGGCTACCTGGTATCACACCGCGGCATCGAGGCCAACCCAACCAAGATTCAGGCCATCATAGACATGACGCCTCCGCAGTCCGTCAGGGATGTCCAGCGCCTGACAGGCAGATTGGCCGCTCTCAACAGATTCATCTCCAGGTCCGCCGAGCGAAGTCTCCCCTTCCTCAAGACACTCCGTGGCGCAAAAGACTTCGCCTGGGGACCAGAGCAGGCGGCAGCCTTCGCCTCATTAAAACAGTACCTGACAGAGTTGGCCGTCCTTACCAGCCCCGACCCCTCGCTCCCCCTGCTGCTCTACGTCGCGGCTTCGCCACATGCGGTCAGCGCGGCACTAGTGCAGGAGCAGACTGTCGAGGGCGTGGTCCGGCAGTGCCCCGTGTATTATGTCTTCGAGGTACTGACACCGTCCAAGTGCAACATGACAGAGCTGGAGAAGATTGCCTACGCAGTCGTTATGTCTTCGCGCAAACTGCGCCACTACTTTGAAGCATTCAAGGTCCGAGTCACCTCTGACAGGGGACTCGGCAAATTATTCAGAAACCCGGAGGCATCGGTGAGGATTGCCAAGTGGGCAGCCGAACTATTCGGCTACCACATCAGCTTCGAGCCCAGGACAGCCATCAAGTCACAAGTCCTGGCAGACTTCGTCGTCGACTGGACTGGGCCAATAACATAACCAGACCCGTCCACAGAGAAGGTTTGGACGATCCATTGCGACGGCCATGGTGCCATGTGGGGGCAGGCGCCGCCACAGTCATTACCTCACCAGCCGGGGTCAAGCACAGATATGCAGCGCGCCTCAGCTTCGCTCTGGAATCCGACAGATGCACAAATAATATAGCAGAATATGAAGCAGTCATCCTCGGCCTCCGCAAGCTAAGGGCCCTCGGAGTCACCACCTGTATCATCAAAACAGACTCCAAGATAGTTGCCGGCCAGGTCGAGAAAGACTACGCAGCAAAGGACCCCGCACTTATGCAATACCTCTCGGCCATCCGAAGTCTCGAGAGTCAATTCAAGGGGTTCACCTTGCAGCATGTGGATCGGGCCAAGAATGAAGAGGCCGACGCATTGGCCAAGAATGAAACTCTGCCCTCCGATGTGTTCTTTCATGTCATCGGCACGCCAGCCGTCCGGAGCCCCGAAGGGCTCCAAATAACCAATGACAGCGAGGGCCACCGCATAGTCAACCTTATCATGACCGAAGACTGGCGGGCACCAATAACCCTGTTCCTACAGGGGTATTATCATCCAGCCGACATCAGTGAGGCCAAGCGCCTCAGACATTGAAGCCGAGACTTCGCACTGATTGAAGGCCAACTCTACAAAAAAGGGGTCAGTCAGCCAATGCTCAAGTGCGTCACCGAAGCCGAAGGCATGCAGATCCTACGAGAAGTCCACAGTGGCACGTGTGGCTCACACGCAGGGCCAAGGGCCCTAGCTGCTAAGGTGATCCGCCAGGGCTTTTACTGGCCCGCAATGATCTGCGCCGCAAATCGGGTCACACGGTCCTGCGAAGCCTGCCAAAAGTTTTCTCCTCGGTCAGGCAGCCCCTCGCAGTATACAAAGCTGATCGCCCATACATGGCCCCTCCAGCGCTGGGGCCTGGACATTGTCGGGCCCCTGCCCACCGCTCAGGGGAACCTTAAGTTCGCCTTCGTCGCTGTCGAGTACTTCACCAAATGGATCGAGGCGAGGGCTGTTTCCACAGTAACATCAAAAACCGCCCAAAAATTCTTCTGGCAAAACATTTTTGCCGCTTCGGAGTACCGTCCGAACTAACAGTTGACAACGGCAAGCAGTTTGACAGCCAAGACTTCAAGGATTTTTGTTTCTCCATTGGCACCAAGCTTGCCTTCGCCTCAGTCTATCATCTGCAGTCCAACGGGGTCGTGGAACGCGCCAATAGGAAAATCTTCACAGCTGTCAAGAAGATGCTCCTTGATGAAAAAAGGGCAGATGGACCGATCTACTACCTGAGGCAGTCTGGGCACTAAACACGACTGAGTGCAGGGCGACTGGGTTTACTCCCTTCCGCCTTCTATACGGATCGGAGGCCATGACCCCGCAAGAAATAAAGCATGGGTCCCCGCGAACAGTTCCGTCAGCTGTCCCCGACGTGGATGAGCCAACTTCAAAGGATCTCATTGACGGAGACCGAGTCTTCACCCTACAAGCCCTCAACAAATACCAAGCCCAGACCAAAGCATGGCGCGACCACACAGTCATCCCGAGGGAGTTCAACGAAGGGGACCTCGTACTCGTCCGAACGGCTCAGACGGAGTCCAAGGGCAAGCTGGAGCCCAAGTGGGAGGGCCCCTTTATAGTCAAGACAAAAGCTTCCCCCAGTGCCTACAGGCTCACAACGCCAAACAGCGAGGACCTGGAGCACTCCTGGAACATCGACAACCTCCGCAAATTTTTTGTTTGACTCCTCAGGGCTGATTTCGCCCTTGTAATTCGCAAAAACAATCATGTACCGGCCCGCACTCTTTTCCTCCTGGGGGGTGAGGTTTTTAACGAGGCGGAGCCATGTAATATATGTGTGAAAAATCCCCCGCAAAAACATGCGTCGAAAAAAGACCGCGACGACGGTCTTCGACATTCGACCAATACGAGGTCACCGCGAGGCTAAGCGCTAGCCACCCTCGCGTGCGACAAATCCGCGCAGAAGTCGCCTAAGGGTGCAGCCGGACTAGCACAACAATGCGAAAAGAAACCGAAGTCTACCGCGAAGACTATCCGCGCAGAAGTCGCCTAAGGGTGCAGCCGGACTAGCACAACAAGTGCGAAAAGAAACCGAAGTCTACCGCGAAGACTATCCACGCAGAAGTCGCCTAAGGGTGCAGCCGGACTAGCACAACAAGTGCGAAAAGAAACCGAAGTCTACCACGAAGACTATCCGCGCAGAAGTCGCCTAAGGGTGCAGCCGGACTAGCACAACAAGTGCGAAAAAACCGAAGTCTACCGCGAAGACTATCCGCGCAGAAGTCGCCTAAGGGTGCAGCCGGACTAGCACAACAAGTGCGAAAAAACCGAAGTCTACCGCAAAGACTATCCGCGCAGAAGACGCCTAAGGGTGCAGCCGGACTAGCACAACAAGTACGAAAAAACCGAAGTCTATCGCGAAGACTGTCCGTGCAGAAGACGCCTAAGGGTGCAGCCGGACTAGCACAACAAATGCAGAAACGACAACATCAAACCGTCCGCGCCAAGACCGACTATAATCGCACCAGCACAGCATAACAAAACACACCAGACAAAGTACACAACGCCTTCGCAGGCATAGACAAGCGAGGGCACACAACTTCATCACACAAGCCTTCACACATATACAAGCGAGGGCACCACACTCTACTTCGGCTCAACCTTAGGAATAATTCCCATCTCCCTATAATTAAATAACATTATCCTAAGCTCCTCACCCGCAAAAAGACTTCGCAGTTCCCCTTCACCTGTACTCGCGGCGGCCAGCAAAGACAACAGTTCCTGCCGGCCAGCCCTACTCACTCGAAGCCGAGCCCCCTCCGCCCCACTAACTCTACGCTTCGCAACAGCCCTTCGTCGTCGGCGCCCGGTGCTAGGACCTGGCACATCTTCTGCGTCCGCGGCGTGCGGCGAAGCCTCCGCCGCAGCCACATCCAAAGACGCAAAGTAGTCCAAGTCCTCCTCCGACGACTCCTCAGTCCACTCAACCGAGCTCCCAGAGTCAGCAAAATCAAAAAACTCAGATGCAGATCCACCACATTCATTATCACCTTCCGCGGTCGAAGCCGCCAAAAATATAGTAGTGGCGGTTGCGTGCGCAGGCCCAAAATCTTGAACCTGCGCAGCAACCAAAATTCAGCAACATATCCAAAATTCCCCAACCCTCTACACCCACTACGCCACCTGCGAAGGCCCTGACGTTGCGGGAGCCTCCGCCGTTGGCTCCGCCGTTGCTGCTGCTGTTGTTTCCGCCGCCACCGCCACGGGATCTTCAGCACTCGGCGCAGCAGCTGCGGGGGCATCAGGCGCGCCTTCGGCGACCTCTGGGGGTAGGTCTTCGCCGGTCGCAGCGGATGTGGGGGCACCCGGCGCGTTTTCCGCAGTCTCCGGGGTCGGCTCCAGGGTGACCCCAGACACGGCCCCGCCGGGGTCGGCTCCGGGTCAGACAGCATGCTGTTCAACGCCCCGAAGTCGTCCACCCTCTCGCCACGCGCCGCCTAAGACAAAACACACAAAATTCAGCACACACACACACAGCCTACACCCAACAAACACCAAACAAACGAAAACATTACCTGAGCCCTCGCCGTCTCGGCCCGCTCCCTGACCACCTCGCGACCGTGCGGACCCCACATCCGGTCGTAGATGGCTCCGGCGGATTCCTTCACTACGGGGTCCTCAACCTTAAAGATATCTTGCTCAAAATCTTCATCGACTTGGTCGAAGACCTCGAAGTGCCGGCACCCTTCGCGGGAGAGCGCGTTCATCGCCCCCTCGCAGGTGACCAGGGAGGCATACGTCATAAACCCCTCCACGACAGTGGGGAGTGCCTGCAACTCCTCCTGCACCCACTCCAGGCAGCGAAGTCCGGGCTCTCGGTCCGGCACTTCGAAATCACCGGTCCCCGCGCCCAGCCCACGGTATGTATCTATAAGCAGTTGGCGCGTCCGCTCTGCCTCCGCGCGTGACGCGGCCTCGGCCCTCTCCACGCAGCTCTCCAGGGCGGTGAGCCGCTCCTGCAGCTGCTCGGCGCGCTCCCTGGCAAGGTTGCCCTCCGCCCGTGCCAGGTTAGCCTCCGCCTGCGCCTTGACAAGGGCCTCATTGGTCTCCCTCCTTTCCCCCGCCAGCTGGCGCCGGAGGGCAGCCTTCTCTCCCTCCAGCGTGGCCACCTTGTCCGCCAGCTTGCGACACTTGCTGTCGGTGGCCGATTTTTCACGGACAGCGTCAGCATGTTGCGTCCGAAGTCTCTCGACTTCGGCAGCCACAGCTGCCGTGAGGGCCCCCGACGCAGTGCGGCTGGCGAAGTCAGCCACCTGCAGAGCAATCGTAAGACCGCGGCCCCAGCAAGCCGATAAAAAAACGACGAAGTCCAGCTCAGCGGACCTAACTTAGCGCCTCCGTCACCTCCTTCAGCCGGCGGGACGCAGTGCCCGCCTCATCCCTGACAACCGCGAGGGCCGATACCTCGCCTCCGGCGCTAAGAGCCTCGCCCTTCGCCTTCGGCACTGCGGCAGCCGTCGTGGTCGCCGCGGCAGGCGCAACCATAGCAAGTTGGCCTTCGCCCGACCCTGCGACGTACCAACGAATAAATCTTAAAATAAATAAATAAATAAATAAACAAATAAATAGAGCCAACGACTTACCACCGAGATAGTCGTCCACACTAATATCGGTGGCGAAGTCGGCGACACGTTTGCCCGACAACGGCAACGCTCGGGCCGCCTTCGCGACCTCCGCCACTCCGCTGGACGGCGGCACCGCCTTCGCCGATTTCGAGCCTCCGGCGCCCGCCGTTGCCTCCGGCACCTTGCTAGATACGGGAACGCCCGACTTCGCCGCCAGCGCCGGCCTGCCTCCGCCGGGGGCCGCAGCCTTCGCAGCCCCCCGCTGCCTCTTCGGCCTGGCTTCAACGAGCCTGACAGCCGCCTGGCGCTTTTGTGCAGCTCCCTGGCGATCCTTGTCCATCACTGCTGACACAACAGCAGCAATATTCCGCCCGTAAGGAAAAACCCTCCATTCACGAACCATGCGAGATGTAAAAAAGTCCTCGCCAGCCACGCGGGGGATAGGAACATTCCTAGGCCAACAACCCCCGGTAACCCTCAGCATCCGAGCCGAAGACTCCCGGAGCTCGGGCGAAGACATCCTTCCCCCCGGGGCCGCGCACGTCCTCATCAACTCTCTAGCAAAACCATCAGAAACCCCAAGTCCTCCCATAGCAGTACCTAATTTTCTCTCTTTAGAGGATGGGGCCGCCGCCGGCGCAGGGTCGTCTCCAGCCTCCACCGCCGGCTTCTTCCCACGGCGGTCCACATCGTCTTGACCAGGGTAGCCGTCATATGGCAATTGATTTAATTCAAAAACCCTGTTCAAATGTTCATTCGACCCGCGGATATCCCAGCTGCGCTGGCCCTCTGTCCTCGGCACGTAACGTCCAACGAGCCGCACCGCCCCATCCTCCGCCTCACGCACAAAGGCGGCCGGATCGCGGTTTTGCAGATTCAGCGCGAAGGCGGGACTCCACACCACCCTTCCGCCATGGAAAGGCATCTGGCGAGGGCACACTTCGCCCAACGCCCAGCCATGCGCCAAGGGCCATACCCCATACGCCACAAATTCTTCAACCAAGTCGCGCCCACTGCTCAGGCCGGCGGCGCACCGAAGGGCCCCTTCGTCCACATCCTCCTCCGCCACTTCAAAGGGCGGGTACGCTGAGTAAAAATGAGAACACATCTCGGACACGGGGAGTCCCTCATGGCCTTCGACGGTACCCTCAGCAACGTAAAACCAAAATTCATTCCAGTTGTCCCACTTGTTGCGGGCGCAAGGAACCAACTCGACTACCTGCATCGTGGTTTTGCCGGTCTTCGGCGTGAATGTGCAGGACCCAAACTGAGCAACTTCGTCTCCAATCATCCTCTTTTGCCAGTGCAAACAATAATACTTCGCAAAAACTTCGACCGATGGCTGTCCGCCGTACGAAGTCGTCGCCCAGACATACTTCGACAGAGCCACCATCGCATTCGGTGTCAGCTGATGTATTTGAACGTTGAACCTGCGCAGGACTTCGCCAACAAATCGGTGCGCAGGCAAGCGGAGTCCGGCGGCGAAGAACGCCTCGAAAACAACCAACTCGCCCTCCGGCTCGGGGACTTCCTCCGTCCCCGGGACTCGAGCGACTCCGCCGCCGAAGTAACCCAACCGCTGCATATCTTGCACGCGGACCGACGACATCCGCGATACGCCAAAATCAACAGAATCGCCGGCGCGCAACTCCTCCGCCATCAAACTACTCAGCGTCTCCTCAGACGAGGCGGCAGCCGGCGGCGAGGGATCGGCCGGCGGCGTAGCGGCAGCGGAAGAAGACGAGGACGGCATCACTACGTACCGTCGGTGGCGGTGGGCGGTCTACTTCACTCGAGCCAGATCTCCGGCGAACAAGAGTACGGCGGGCAGACGAGCAGCAAGACGGCGGAAAGGGCGGTTAGGGTTTTCGCGGAGCGCGGAAAGTGAAGTTCAAAAAGCGCCGACCCCCGCCCCCTTTTATAGGCAGGGCGCGGCTCTTCGGAAAACCCGCAATCCAACAGGGCGCGGCGCTTCGGGAAACCCGCAATCCAACAGTACGCCGTCAATCAACGGTCATATCAAAAACCCCCGCGGAACCACTTTGAGCGAGGGCAGCGTCTCCGCCATCTAGCGACGTCTTCGGCACCAGGTGACTTTGTCGAACTGGTCCCTCGGAGGGCAAATGTTGGGGCGAAGGCAAAGGCGCCACCCTTCGCTCGAAGCCTTCGCTGCAGCAGCTGAGCTAACAGAAACAAAACAGGCAGGGACACCCCTTCGCTTGTTCCGCACCAGACGAAGACCGGTGACGAAGGGCATCCCACAGTGCGGCCTCGTCCAGCTCAGAGGCCCACGTGTGATCCGGCCCATCGTAACGGGCCCCGCGTGGCCGCCGTGCGTTACGGGCCTAATTTGTAAAGGCATCCCTGTAATTACGGTCTGTAACCCCGCTTTACGGGAATATTCTAGGGATAACCTAGGTAGCTGAGGGCACATGCGTCCTTAGCTCAAGGCGCTGCGCGCTCAGGTACCTATAAATACCCCTGCACAGTGCCCGTGAGAGGCTAGATTAACAGAGCTATTGCCATCTAGCTCGAGTACCCTGTTGACATCACTGTTCACCCTTGTTGGATCCCCTTGCTACTGAGAGCAAGTTCCAACAGAGAGGTCGGTGGTTTCCTGCGTGGGAGGTGTGCGGGTGATGGGAGAGGGAGAGAGGGAGACGCGAGGTGACGAGGCGGCGCTGGTGGCGCCGTGCGGACCATCCACGTCGGTCAAGGCCACAGTGCGGCGCCGTGCGTGTAGGCGATCGCGAGGGAGACGAAGGGCTGCGGGTGGTGCCCGCGTGTAAGAGAGAGAAAGGGTGGGAATGGGGGAAGGCAACGACCGATAGGGCCAAGGTGGGCCAAAATGGCCAATTCTGCTAGGGTTTCAAAAACTATTTTTTTCTTTTTTATCCTTTAGAAATATAAATAAATATATTTTTAAACATTTCCAAAAAATCATAATAATTATACCAAAATTAATTATAATTAAAATATTTATTTTTGGACCAAAGTTCCTATATTAATTAAATGGGGTTTCACATAAAAGGGATTTTATGAATAAAGTCACCAATCAATTATTAGTAGACAAAATCATTCTCCAAAGATAAATGAGTCGAGCACTTGATTTAAATTTTTACGTTACTCTCTACTATGTTTTGAATGACTATTAACATATTATTTTTATTGATGGATTTGAGGTGTTACAGTGTTCACAATGGCCCTTCAGAATGTTTTAGGAGCTTAAACATGTTGAAACCTCTGGTTGAGAGGATACTCGGAGCTAAGGTTTAACTCTAGACGTAACAAATCTAACATCTCATGCATCACAGCATCGTCTGTCCAATCATTATTTTTCTCATCTTCTACAGTCAGATTGGCTGCTACCTCACCATGATGTTCCCACACCTTATATCCGATCATAAATCCAAACTGACAAACATCTAGACTAACTCTTTCCTTATTAAGAAATATATTGTTTTTGTGCCGCTTGCAAGGGCATCTGATAGTGTCGGTTAATGACAAGAAGAATGCACAGTCCACAAACTCTTTGGTCTTGGCTACCCACTCAATAGAATGGCCTCCATTCTTATTCCAGTCATGTACATCCATTTACGATCTTCAGTCATACCTGAGGCTGTTAAAGTGAGCCATATTGTAAAACAGTATTCAACTTCATCAGGTGTATCATTCCTAGGATAGGTTCTAAACCCACCCAAGAGCGACCGACATAATGCAAATTTATGACAAGCCAATAGGATCCTTCATTATTCTCCAGCTGCACGCTGAATACGATGCAGTGGAGAACAACATGGTTGTGCCACCAGAATCTCCCTCAAACCTTGAGGCTTTTTATAAATACCACGTTCTATCAGCCACTCCAAGGCTATCCATAATAGGGACAATTCTAGACAGGCACGTCTCACATGCGTCTAGTAAGTGACATGAGTTTATCTGAAATAGGTGACATGTAGCTTTCATTACTAAAAACACTACAACACAATGTAATAAGAAACTAAAGTACAAAGATATACTATAACGTACTTATGAAGCTAAACAATAATACATGTTAATATGAAATTAATGTAAAATATTTCAATTCACTACTAATCAAATCAAACTAAGTGATAATGCATGTTAATATGAAATTTAAGTTAAATATTATGTTAATGGAATCAAACTATTATTTCAACGCATTATTGAATACTAATCAACGAATCAAACTACCATGTGATTTTACAAACAATTAAACAATAATCAATGAATACTTAAATGTGCTGGTAATCACTAATTTCGGTGGCTAATGAAAAAACCACCAAAAAATTATAAAAATAAACAACCACATGAGGGTAGTCGGGACCGTCGGGGATGGGTAGGAGCAGTAGATCGTGGCACAGGGACGGAGGCTTGCGATGCGGGGACGGGGCGGAGTGTGGGAGCGGCGTTGGGATAGAGACAGGCGGCGCAACGGCATGACCGGGACAGGGACATGCGGTGTAGGGACAGACAACACGTTAGCGGTGAACCGATGTCGTGAGGACGGTGCCAGTGAGGGTGTTGCGAGGTCTAGACCTTAAACTTGCGCCGGGCCGGGCCGGGCCGACACGGCACGGCATGAGTCCACCGTGTCTTGGGCATTAAGTCTTCGGGCCGACACGACCCTTAATATTTTTGGATCGGGTCGTGCTGGGCCAAACACTTAAAATATATGTCCGACACGACACTAAAGCATGTCGTGCTTGTCTTGGGCCGGGTAGGCCCAGGCACGGCCCACAACCAAGCAAGCCATTTTGAAGAGAACAACAGATATAGATAATGAAGCCCAATATAATTTTGCTATCACGTTTTTACCAGTCTTTTCGCAGTCAGGCCGGCCCGAGCATGGCCCAGTCACTCGTGCTGGCCGGGCGACATGATGGGCTAAAAATCAAAGCCCAACCCAGCCCTGTATTCGTGTCATGCTAGCATGGTCCAATATATTTCGTGTCAGGCCGTGCTTTGAGCCCGTTTTCTTGGGCCATGCCTGGGTGGCCTAAAACAGCCTGGCCCAAACTTTTAGGTCTAGCGAGGTCGACGCGGGCACGGTGCCGGCGTCGTGTGGGCACTGCGGGATCGACGTAGGGGAACGTGGCAGCAGTGTCAGCATGGGGCGGTGGCACCAGGTTGAGGGCGTAGGGCGATTGCAAAGGGCGGGGGCGGTGCAGGCAATGGACGACTGCGGTAGTGCGTTGCGGGAGTGGCCGCGTGCGTCGATGAGTGTCACACCCGGGTTTTAGGGGTCCAAAACCCGGGCACGAAATAATCACCAGGTGTGATGAAACCAAGTCTTACACATATGATGAATAGTGGTACAGAAACAAATGTCACATCTTTACTATATAATAGGAGTTCTATACAAAATAAATAAATAATTACATCATAAGGAGACAACGATCCAACAACCCAAAGTTGACTGGGAGACGATGGCCTAGACATCTCACGAACTCGTCACAACATCCTCCATGCGCCTCATCCTACGGTACCTGTTCTTGACCTGTGGGGGTGTGAGACAGCAAGAGTTAGCTCACATACTTTCATCGCTCAACAAGTTGTGGGGAATAATATGAATGAACTCGCCAAAGGTGGGAGCTCATGTGAAGTGTAAGGCTTACCAAAGAGGATGGTAAAGCTGAGCATTGTTTTTAAAGTTGGTCAAAATCTTATTAGCAGTTGCTAAGTGTAAGTATATACCGACCCAAATAAGTAATGTTGGGGGCCTTCGGCTTCCGAAGGTCCTCAAAAACATGGTTTAACAATGTTTTCCAAGTGAAATGTGTGAGCAGGTATCTTCCGAATTGGATTACGAGTATATAAGATTATGGCCAAGACGAAGCTTGAGTGGGACGAAAGGTGATTGTGACGAAGGAAAAGATCATTACGAAGCTATGCGCAGAAGAGCTTCGGCATAACGGCGGAAAGGGAAACCGACTTAAAGATGAAAAGCCAGATTAGACCTCGAAGAATTACTATAGAGTTATTGATAAATGTAAAGGGCATTAATGTAATCTTGCATGGGCTGCGACCTGTGCCTATAAATAGGTGAACAGTATTCCCGTACTGTTCGCGCTGACTTGGCACTCACTTTTATGCCACGCCTGTATTTTCTTCCCTTCAAGTCGAAGGTACATTTGTAATTTATCTTTCTATACACAAGTAATACAAATAGAAATATATTAATAATAATGTTTACAGAAATTAGGTTACTTTCTGTATTTTGTTTGAGTGTTTTCCATTTCTTATTATGATCATGAAGGTACATCCTTCATGACCTTCGTCCTAGATTCATTATGTCCGAAGGGAAATAATGATTTGAAGGACGAAGGACCTTCGATATTTAACATTTTATGTTGCCTTGTTCTTGATTCATAGCATTTGAGAACAAGTCCTCAACATTGGCGCCCACCTCCGGTGAACTCACGTCCATTTTTTGAGTCTTGAACACTTTCGGCAAGCATCACCTTCGTCATGCCGCCGAAAAAAGCTTCAGCGACAGGGGCTGGTACTTTACAGCCGCTGGATCCCAATCAGGACGTCCTTTCTCTTAGAGAGGCCCGAAGCCAGAAGAGGAAGGCTGTTAGTCCAACACCTCCGGAGGATGACTTGGATCAGGAGATCCAAAACCTGGAGATCCTTCAGCAACAGGTGCAGCGCAAGAAGGAGAAGATGGCTCGTTTAGCCGACCTTCAGAGGCAGATAGACGAAGCTTCTGAAGAGGTTCGTCATCTTGTTCAAGATGATCAGAGCCGAAGGCCTCCACGAAGAGAGCTCCATCAAGAAGGCTTCCACAATGAGGACGACTGGTATGAAGATTTCCATCATGGAAACTTTTCTTTCGATGATGCCTCTCCTCTTTCAACAGAATTGCAGGCTACACCATGGCCCCAGTCTTACAAGCCACCCCAGCTCCCCATGTATGACGGTCATACAGACCCGAAGCAATTCTTGATGAGCTATGAAGCAACCATATCTTCGTATGGTGGCAATACTGCAGTCATGGCAAAATCTTTTGTCATGGCCGTCAAGAGCGTTGCTCAGACCTGGTACTCTTCTCTTCGGCCAGGGACAATCACTTCTTGGCAGAAGTTGAAGGATATGCTAATAACTAGCTTCCAAGGGTTTCAGACGAAGCCAGTCACTCCTCAAGCTTTATTTCAGTGTACCCAGGACCACGAAGAATACCTCCAGGCGTACGTCCGAAGGTTTCTATGCCTGAGGGCACAAGCGCCAACAGTGCCCAATGAAATTGTCATTGAGGCCATGAATAAGGGGCTTCGGCCGGGACCTTCAGCGCAGTACTTTGCCAGGAAGCCACCACAAACGTTGGAGAAGCTGCTCCAGAAGATGGACGAATACATTCGAGCTGACAATGACTTCCGCCAAAGAAGGGAGGAAGCATTCAGGTTCTCTGAAATGACCAGGGGCTTCGGAGGAAGATTTCACCCGAGGCACGTTAGGTCAATTCATAACTCTGCTCAAACTGATGATTGAGGGAGTCAGTAGCAAAGGCCACAATACTCTTCACAAGCTTCGGGCCAGCAGCAAAGTTCTTTTCGGGCGCCAGCGCCAAGGGGCAGAGGCGCCAGGGGCTTCGGGGGAAGGTTTGGAGATCAGCCAAGAAAAATTTATTGCCTATTCTGTGGTGAAGACAAGGGCCATACCACCAGGATGTGTCACGTTACCATCCAGAAGCAGAAGCAGCTGCGCAACAAAGTCAGCCGAAGCAGGTCATGCATACTGCTTCGTATCATTCACCTTATATTCCAGAATATGTAGGCAACCACCCCGCAGCTTCTGTTGCTTCAGCAAGCCAACCCCAAGCATCTTGGCAGCACCCTCCACCACCACCGCCGACGCAGCGAGGACAGCAGCCAGAAGGGAGTCAGAACAATCACCTTCAGAGAGACTTCAGAGAGGAGTCCGAAGCTCGCACAGTCAATAGCACTGTGCCAGAATCAAAGCACATTTATTGATAAATATCCTACCTCAACAGCAATTTTTTCGCATTTTTACATTCAGTATTACCTTTTTGTTAATAAGGAACAATTATGAGAAGTTTAAGTGTTCTTTATCGTTTTTCAATTTCTTGTAACACTTTCATCTTTTTACCATAATAAAAATATGTCCTTTCCATAGGTTTGAATTGCCGAAGCATACGAATTTATGGTGGCATGAAGGACCTTTGTATTTTCAAACATTTGTTCTAACGGACACGGTACAAATTGTTCGAAACAGTAAAAAGTCGTTCTTAAGGGAGCGCAGTGTAAGTCTTCTAAACCTACAGCGAAAAATAAGCGCTGATTCCGCTGAAAGTAAAAGGCGAAGAAGCTCCTAAGGGAGGCTTACAGCGAAAAATAAACGCTGATTCCGCTGAAAGTAAAAGGCGAAGAAGCTCCTAAGGGAGGCTTACAGCGAAAAATAAACGCTGATTCCGCTGAAAGTAAAAGGCGAAGAAGCTCCTAAGGGAGGCTTACAGCGAAAAGTCAACGCTGATATAAAAAGTGTGTGTGCTCTATTACAGGGATATGTGTCTGCGGCACAAACATCATTTTGCATAACATAACATCATCACATCATTTTGCATAACATAAGCATCATACAGCATATTGCATGTGGAACAAGAAGGGGATACAGTGTTGATCTTCGGAGAATATTTTGGAAAAGAGAAAATCGTGCTAAGGCACAAGATAAACCGAGACGAAGTGTAGCCTCATTAAAGAGGCAACACAAAACTTTAATATAGCTTCGAAGAGTATTTCGCGAAGCTTGGATATTCTTCATCAGAGAAGTAAGCAAGTTCTTGTGATATAGAGAGGATTTTCTTCACGAAGCATGAAAAGAAGGGAAGGTGTTTTTTCGCCGAAGGCTCAAAAATGGTATGTATGCAAAATTTCATGCATCGTAAAGAATTAAACTATAAATAGATTATATATTACATTCAAAGTTACAATATATTACACATGTTACGTTCCAAATGTTTCTACAATAGCATTCAATCCTCCTTAAGCACTATTTCTGCAGCTTCATTCAATAGCTGGTCGACAACCTTGTCCATAATGGCTTCGGCCATTTTTCTAATTTCATCATCCCCCTTCGGGTGGGGGCCCGGAGATGCCTCAGCAGGTTCTGAGGGAAGAGAAGATACAACTATATCACTATTACAAACCGCGAACAAAGTCTGGAATTAAAAATTACAACACAATAAAAACCACTAATCGATACCTATTTGCCCTTCGGGCTCTGTACTTTTTTCGGCAGCTTCTGTCACCTTCCTAGCATCGTGGATGCCTTTTTCACTCTTTTGAATAATTTCTTGCGCCATTTCTCGGCCGCCGTTGTCCCAGATATCAGTGAAGAATTTTCCGCCAACCATGCTTGCTTCGGCTGAGGGGTCTTTGATGTCTTCGGAGGACAAGGGAGCTTCGGACTGCGCTAAGGATTTCACATGCTCGCAACCTCTCCTCTCCAAAATAGTAGCAATTCCTCTAGCACCCGAAAAAGCGCAAATGTCACCGCGGCTATTCAGGATTTCCTCAAAGGCCTCTGCTTCGTGACTGATCCATTCCATTGGACCTTCAGGATTGCCTCTTGAGAAATTCTCTTCACTAGAGAATGCGCCAACGTTGGCAAAGCTGGATTTTATCTTCTTAACACACTCTATGGATTTAACATAGCATTTTCTCTGGGATGCACGAAGCTCCTTAACACTTATCTCTAAATGATTGGCCCATTGATCACTAAGCTCTCGTCTTGTCTCTTCAAGTATACGTTCTTCTTTGGCTCTAGCTAGCTGTTTCTGAAGATCTTTAATTTCACGTTTTTGAGCTTCGGCCTAGGCCTTTGAGGCAGCTTCGTCCTTTTTTACCTTGTCCACCAATGTAAGCAGAATTTTATCCTTTTCCTGAGCTTCGTTTCTCAGCTTAATGACCTATGATCGTAGGTTGTTGAAAGCAATATCATAGCTCTCGTCTTCAGCATTCTTTTGCGCTCTTAACGCGTTGCTTAGTATTAAACCCTATATGTAAAAGAGTTGGCATAAGAATAAAAGAATAATTTACAAATTATAAAATTTCCAAGCACGCAGTTCTCATACCTTCAGGCTATTGTATGCAAGGCTATCCGCAAGATCCTCCTTCGTCATAGCGCATAATCCAGCTTCAAGCTTCGGAAACCCCATACTCCTAGCCATTTCCCGGCAGACGGATAATTCTTTGTTGTCAGGAAGGCAGTATAGGAAGTCATCTTCGTCTGTCCCATTGAACACTAGTGCCCCCTTTGGATATTTCAATTCTTTGGCATAGTGATTAGCTTCAAGAACTTCTTCTTCCGATAACTTTTTCCCTGAAGCATGTCGCACGATATAATCGTATATTTTGGAAGATGCTTCGGGGCCAGCAGTATCAATTTCTTCAACCAAAGTTGGCTCTGACATTTTCATTTTTTTCGGTTGCCTTTGCAATTTTTGTTTCTTCTGCTTCCAAAGGCACTACCTTGGTTGGTTCTGAAGGCCCTGTTTCAACTCCAGTCTGTTCCTTCGGAGCTTCAGCAACGGATACTTCAGCAAGCGCCTCAGAAGTTTCAGCAGTCTTCTTTGGGGTTGTGCTTGGAAGTTTAATTGTTTCCAAAACATCTAACACATTAACCATTCTTTTTCTTTTTGGGGTCATTGTTGGGCCCTTTTTAATTTTTGCTGTTTCAATTTCTTCTGAAGGACTCAAAATTTCTGATATCTTCACTCCCTCAGCTGATGCTTTCGTTTTTTTCCGTCTTTGGTTCTTCCATCTTTTCTGTCGCTGGCACTTCGGCCATTTCTTTGACTTCTGGTAGCAGGGTTGGCTCTTTAGCTTCGGTGGTCGAAGAGGTCTCACCGACGAACTCAGGCACCGTGGCTGGTTCAATATAGCGTGGCCGGTGTGTGAGAATCTTTACCCTTTTTCTCTTCGGCGCTGGCTCGCTAGGAGCAGCTGCAGCTGTTTCTTTCGCAAAAGTTGTGCCTTTTCTTTTTTGCCCCCGCACTAGATAGCGATAGTCGGGGTAGACAAACCCGACTGCATCAAACACTCGGTTGAGTCTTTTCTTTCTTCAACCTCCGAAGGCCGCTGACAATACAGTGTCTTCGGCCTTCGAATATACCCCAAGCAATTCATCACTTACAGTCTCAATGTTCTTTAACCAATCATCATCTGGTTCAACGAACTTGTCTCCGTACCTGAATGTATACTTCAGCCTGACTAGCCCACCTTCGTCAGTTTCTTTAACAGTTTCTTTCGGCATTTCCTAATTATCTGCAAGAGGCCACACTCTGAAGGCAATGTGTTCTTGTATTAAATCCCTTGTCCCAATAAAAGAGCAGACTACGCCGAAGGCCCGTTGGCATTCTTCGGCTACTTCATCCATTTCTACCTTCGGTTTCCGGAGTCCGAAGCGCTGCCAGATGGGGCACATGATAACATCCTTAATATCTTCTCGGACCTTCAAATCATTTTTTACATAGAACCATTCTTTCATCCATTCTCCGGGCCATCTCTTCCGAAAGGTTGGCACGGGACAGCTTGATCCAGAGCGAGCACCGAAGCTGTAGCAACCAAAGTTGTTATGATATTACTCTTTACCCCAGGGCTTTGTTTCGTATAATAATTCATGTATATTGCAAAAGCTTTTCGCACTTGGCTCTAGGCCCTGGCTCTTCACAGCCCAGACGAAGATTCCCATTCTTATTATTGCTTCAGGGGTAAGTTGATGAAGGTAAACCTGATATATTTTCAGAACTTCTACCACGAACCTGCTTATAGGGAATCGTAACACAGCTTTTAAAAAGCTTCGAAAGATAACGACTTCATTATCTTCGGGAGTCGGCACAGTCCTCTCTCCATCATCTGCCCTCACGATGGATATATCTCGAAAATATCTCCCCCTCATGTTTTCAAGGTGACTTTGCCCAATAGTTGATTTTCCGAAGACTGAATGGCTTGGTCGCCATGGTCGATCTTCGGAATCCTCACCCCCACTGTCTACATCATAACTATCACTTTCACCAGTATCTTCAGATAAGCCTTCCAAAATCTCCCTAGTAATTTTCTCTGTATTTGTTTTTGCTATTGATTCAATGAAGCCCAGATTTTTCTCTTCAGAAAGACTCAGCTTCATTTCAGCAGCAACCTTCTTCTCCTCAGACATCCCTTCGGAATTCCTGCTTTTCGCTTCCGAAGCTCCAAACTAGGGAGGCAACCAAATATTTGTGGGCAGAAAGCTATTTGAGCAGGCAAAACAGATGGCAAGAGAGCGTGCCAAATAAATTGTGGTGAGCCCCTATTTATACACCCATTATGTCGGAAACTGGAGGGTCCCGCTTGTCAATGACTGGTTGCTATTCTAGCAAAGGGAAGGTGTTTTTTCGGACCTTCGGCTTAAGGCCTTCGTCCATATCGCAATATGAATTTTTCAGAACAGCAAATTAATATTGCGAGGGGCTACTGTTGGGGGCCTTCGGCTTCCGAAGGTCCTCAAAAACATGGTTTAACACTGTTTTCCAAGTGAAATGTGTGAGCAGGTATCTTCGGAATTGGATTACGAGTATATAAGATTATGGCCAAGACGAAGCTTGAGTGGGACGGAAGGTGATTGTGACGAAGGAAAAGATCATTACGAAGCTATGCGCAGAAGAGCTTCGGCATAACGGCGGAAAGGGAAACCGACTTAAAGATGAAAAGCCAGATTAGACCTCGAAGAATTACTATAGAGTTATTGATAAATGTAAAGGGCATTAATGTAATCTTGCATGGGCTGCGACCTGTGCCTATAAATAGGTGAACGGTATTCCCGTACTGTTCGCGCTGACTTGGCACTCACTTTTACGCCACGCCTGTATTTTCTTCCCTTCAAGTCGAAGGTACATTTGTAATTTATCTTTCTATACACAAGTAATACAAATAGAAATATATTAATAATAATGTTTACAGAAATTAGGTTACTTTCTGTATTTTGTTTGAGTGTTTTCCATTTCTTATTATGATCATGAAGGTACATCCTTCATGACCTTCGTCCTAGATTCATTGTGTTACAAGAAGTTGTATAGGAACACAAAACTATGTGTTACTGAAGAACACTGTAACACATAACATTTGTTTAGTAAAACTCTTTTATAGGTAACAATTACAGTAACACAAAATTAGTGTTACACCTGAAATGTTACGAAGATATTGGTGTTTTGTAACACATATAAAATAGTGTTACGACTAATGTGTTGCAAAGAAACCTATACATATACTTTACACATTTTATTGAAGGTATATACTGTAAGAAGGAAAATGGACGTCAATATATTTGAAATAGCAATCTGAAACTCTAGTGTTCGAACCAACAGAGAGAAACTCTAGCGTTTCGAAGGAAAAAAACAAAAAAATATAATGTTCAAACCAACAGAGAGAAACTCTTCCGAAGGAAAAAAAAACAAAAAAACGAGGGCAACAAACGAGTACAGAGAGGACTCAAACCCAGCACACCAGGCAACCCAAAGAGACGACACACCACTGCACTACGTGAAGATTAATAACAAGTTAACGAAGCGCAGCTATTTGTCATGTATCTGTTATTTCGCAGCCAATTTTAGTTAATTTAAATAAATAGCAAATGCGATAAAAAAATAGTGAAACTTGGTATGGAGTAATAATTTGGCCCTAGTTTCTTGAGATAAAAAGATCACGAGGTTATACAAAAGTGTGAATATAGGTGCTTTACAAATGGACACATCTCTCACTAAGTCCCGTAACATTCAACTATAACATGAGTGTTTGAGCTATCTTTCTTACTTTTCCTTGTCTTTTTTTGTTCAAAAGTGTACCATTAGATCATCATACTATTACAAACTCACTTCATGTGAAGATGTCCCTTTTTTGTATCATTTTACTGATTTCTATGATTTAAATGCCTTTGTAGGCCGAAAATAAATAAATAAATAAATAAATACCAAACGTGGTCAAAAAATAGTGAAACTTGGTGTGGAGTCATAATTTGGTCCTAGTTGCTTGATATAAAAAGATCACGAGGTTATACAAAAGTGTGAATATAGGTGCTTCACAAATGGACACATCTCTAACTAAGTCCAGTAACATTCAACTATAACATAAGTGTTTGTGCTATCTTTCTTACTTTTCCTTGGTTTTTTGGTTCAAAAGTGTACCATTAGATCATCATACTGTTACAAACTCACTTCATTTGAAGATGTCCCATTTTTGTATCATTTACTAATTTCTATGGTTTAAATGCCTTTTCAAGCCAAAAATAAATTAATAAATACCAAACGTGGTCAAAAAATAGTGAAACTTGGTATAGAGTCATAATGTGGACCTAGTTGCTTGAAATAAAAAGATCACAAGGTTATACCAATGCATTTCAGAAACCTGACCGAGCACTTCAGTTTCAGAGGCAAGCTTACAAGGAAGTGCTGGTTACGTTAGAATGACTGCAGCTGGACAAAAGTATCAGCACTCAAACAGAAAATTGCTTGGAGATCTGGCTTGTGTTGAATGCTTAAGCTATCGATCCATCACTGATTTTAAGCTGAATAGTACTGTAGTATGAAGCATATAAGAGAATAACTTCACATGGAAAGTCAAAGACAAACCTTACTTACAAAATAAAGCACAATACAGTTCTAAAGTATTCTGTCCAGAAACAAACTAAACTGAAATTTAATCTACTGATGCTTTTAATCCTCATCTCTTGCATCAGTTTGACACCATCTTCAGGCATTCTTGCTTTCCCATATGCTTTTTTCAAGGTAATGTAACTATACAAATCTGGCTCCACACCTCGGTCTTTTAGCTCTGCAATAGAAATAATTAATATATATATTAGTGACTCCTAATATAACATATAAAGAAAATTAGGTGATGGAAAAAGATGAATTGTAGCAATTT
Organism: Zea mays; assembly: GCF_902167145.1. Taxonomy (NCBI): domain Eukaryota; kingdom Viridiplantae; phylum Streptophyta; class Magnoliopsida; order Poales; family Poaceae; genus Zea; species Zea mays. Next base: position 87,280,160 of record NC_050104.1, on the reverse strand, counting down.
GAAACTAAGATAGAAACACGGACCATTAAAGAAACTAATTACGATTGGTCATTAGTTCCTTTGGTGATACCATCTACTGTTGCTCCTTCAATGTCTGTTCTAACCCATTGATGTCTTATCTTTGCATTATTAAACATCTCTCCGAGGTGCGTGATATGGAATGGCTCAGATTCTATATCATCTTCCCATTCATCACAACCGGCATCATATATATCTCTTGGTTTCATCTTCATGACCACAGACCACCCAGGGTTTAGTTTGTCTTCAATGTAGAACACCTGGTCAGCTTGGTTAGGAAAAATAAATGGTTCATGTCCAACCTTTTCTCCTGTATGTATCGGGTGTGAGAAGTTTACAAGTGTGTAGCCATATTTATCCTTTTTTATTCCTCTCCCTGAAAGAACATCAACCCATTGACATTTAAAAAGTACCACAGTAAAATTCCTAGAGTAGTTGAGCTCAATAATATCAATTATCCTCCCATAGTAAGTCACATCACCTAAAACTGGTCTAGAATCACTTGCACTAGCATAACTGGATGTTTTTGCAGTCACCACTACTCCACTATTTTGTGTCACCCCATCAAACTGTTTTGTCCTAAACCGAAAACCTCGACTATTGAAAGCACGATATTTTTTTGATGCTTCAACTGGGCCACGGGATAACCATCTAATGGCGTCATTAATACCATGAATGCCATTTTCCCTCTCAATCTGCATAATCTGTACAATTATACAAATTTAGTCTTGTTTTTTACTGCTATATGTAAAGGACTTCAAATATGTCACTTACATGACATCTAAACCATTGATGGAACTTCTCATTTTGCATTTTCTCTACATATCTATGGCTCAAATGACGTCCATTATGGTTTGTTGTGATCTCTTTAGCATGAGCTCTGCATTTAATGTAAGATATAATAAAGTTTATGAAATGAAAAAGCTGAAATTATAATTATGAGGTTGAGATTACCTAAGGTATGGATTGACATCAGAGCAATTAAATAGCACATATCTATGTGCTTGTAATTTTTCCAAACCTCTTATAACATAACTACGTGGCTTTCCAAGTGCCATTCCAGCATGAGGGAAAATTGTTGATGCTGATTCAGTACAACATCCCATTGTTTCATCATTCCTCAAGAGCTTGTTAACCAAGCCTTGAAAACCATCAAGGAATCCTGAACAAAGTGACATGGCCTCTTTTGCCAAAATTGATTCAGCAATGCATCCCTCTGGATGAGCTTTGTTCCTCACATTTGACTTCAACTCACCTAAGTACCTAAACACACCAACATTATGTCAACAAAAACATTAAATAATCATGCAATAAAATAGGAAAAGATGACACTAAAACTATAAAGAAAAGTATACCTTTCCACAAAATACATTGATCGATAGCAAACAGGTCCACCTATTTTTGCCTCTGTTGCTAAGTGAAGAACAAGATGCACCATCATTGTAAAAAATCCAGGAGGGAATATCATCTCCATCCGACATAACGTCATTATAATTCTCTCCTCTAACTTCTCAAGTTGATCTCTATAGAGAACTTTTGCATTTAGTTCTCTAAAATATCCACATAGGTCAAATAAGACAGATGTAACATCATCAGGGAGAAGACCTCGCAAAGCAACTGGTAAAAGTTGTTGCATTAGTATGTGACAGTCATGACTTTTTAGACCTGAAAGGTTTGTTTTAGCAACATTTACACATCTAGAGATGTTACTGGAATAACCATCTGGAACTTTTATATCATGAAGGACCTTACAAAACTGGCGCTTCTCCTCTTTAGACATGTTATACAAAGCAGGAGGCAAGTAATACTTATCATTAGCCCTTTTTTGTGGATGTAGATCTAGGCGGATGTTCATTTCTTGCAAGTCTTTCCGTGCCTGTAGATTATCTTTCGACTTGCCTTCAATTTCTAGAAGTGTCCCAAATGTATTTTCACAAACATTCTTCTCTATATGCATAAAGTCAAGATTGTGCCGGAGCAAATTATACTTCCAATAAGACAAACAGAATAGGCCACTAACTCCCTTCCATGTTTTGGAGTTTTCAAAATTACGGATTGATTTTATCTTTTCCAAAATAGCTTCCCCAGAACAGGGTGTAGGTTTAGACCGATGATCTTCAGTTCCATCAAATGAATTGGCATCATACCTGAACTCATGTCCAGCTGGTAGGAATCGTCGATGTCCCATGTAACACTGTTTGTAGCCATGCTTCAAGCGCATGAAACTTGTTTCTTCTTCACAAGATAGACAACCCAACTGGCTATTTGTGCTGAACTGTGCTAATATCCCAGCCCCAGGGTAGTCGCTGACTGTATACAACAATATAGCGCGGAGTTGAAACACCTCATCTCGGGATGCATCATATGTTGGCATACCAATGTCAAATAATTCATTTAGTTCATCATAAACTGGCTGCATAAATGTATGAAAGTCCTTTCCCGGGTAGCCTGTAATTATCAGAGTAAGCATAAGAGAAGATGCTTTCATGCACAACCATGGAGGAAGGTTGTAAGGTACCAATACAACAGGCCAACAACTATGCGTTGAATTACACTTCCCATATGGGTTGAATCCATCAGTTGCTAGTCCAAATCTCATATTCCGAGAATCTAACGCAAAGTCAGGGTGCTGAGTATTAATAGCATTCCAAATTTCTGAATCTGCAGGATGGCGCAATGCCCCATCCTTAGTACGCTCCTCATCATGCCATCTAGTTAACCTGGCTGTTTCTTTATGCAAAAAAAGCCTTTTGAGCCTAGGTTTGATTGGAAAGTAGCGCATCACCTTATTTGGGGCTGCCTTTCTTCTTTCCTTCTTTGTCAATATTGTGTTATCTGCTTTACCTTTCCAGCTTGAAGCTCCACATTTTGAACAGAAGTCATGATCTTTTTTATCATTTCGATACAACTGACAATTATTTGGGCATACATGGATTTTATCATATCTTAGACCAAGCTTTGCAATGATCTTTCGAGCCTCCACAAATGTTCTTGGTATGTTGGAACCATTTGGTAGAGCGAGTTGTAGAATTGCAAGCAAATCATTTAATGATTTGTTGCTCCACTTGTTGATGGACTTTATATTAAACAAAAGAACTAGGAAGGAAAGTTTTGATAGTTCACAGCCCTCCCACAAAGGTTGATCAGCATCTCTAAGCAATTCAAAGAATTCTTGTGTTTCTGCATCTGGTCCAACTTTAGAAGAACCTGCTGCACCTGATTCATTTGTGTGAAGTCCATTGTCAACATATCCAAAAGCGTCTTGAACTACCTGACGCATGTTATGGTTTAAACTCGGACAATGGAACTGTGAATCTTTGTTAGCAGATATATATGATGTTGTTTCCCCATGGCAACCCCATATCGTGTATCCACGTAGCATTCCATTGCATATTAAGTGATCATACACTATAAATTGCTTTTGTAACATCCTGTTGACACACTTGACACATGGACACCGAATCTTTGCATTAGAATTTTTGCCTATGTATGCAAACTGAAGAAATCCCTTTACTCCAGCTATGTAGTCATCACTTGGTCTTTCAGAAAGCAACAACTTCTTAATACCATTTAAGTCCATTAATCCACTACGAACAGAGGTCAACTTTCTTTATATTCTGCTTCCGAAATTTAATAGCCTCAAATAATTGTGACTTACTGAAATCTAGGAGGAAAAATAAACATTGGAAATAGATAAAAACTGCATGTAAACAGCAATGATATAACCTTATTTTCAGGTTGTAAATAGCAAATATCACTAAAGTGACAAACATAAGCAGCAATATGGACACTTTTTTTGGAATCTTTAGTTTCTTAATTGCAAAGGTAGCAAATAGATACACTTTGAGCATCTACAAAAAATATGCAACAAATTTGGTATTCAAATTAAGTCTAAATTTCATCATTCTCTAAGGTTATTCTTCAGTATAAAGTGACAAACTTGATCTGCCAGTTGCAGCAACTATGCTGTTTTAATAAATCCATATATCACTAATCTCTTATCCAAACTGGGTGAATAAACAATATGAGCAAAGCTCATCTAACCTACCACAAAACACTCCATAGAAGTCATACTTGATTCTGCCTCTAACCAGTTTTAAAACAGCACCTAAACCTGCACATTGCAACTGTGACTAGAATCTGACAGAACGTGACACATAAATTCAGAACCCCATAACTCTCTCTGTAGCCAACGAAATTTTGCAAATAGATACTCATTGGAAAGGTTATGAAATTATCAAAAACTTTTATTATAACGAGTGTCTCTACATCGGTTTACAAAACCACTAAAACAGCCCAAACCTTCTGTTGCAAAACTGATAGGAGAGAATAGCAGACAGCTAAATTCAGAATCCTATATCTCCTAATGTACTTGTTGGGGACTTGTTCTCAAGTGCTATGAGTTAAGAACAAGGCAACATAGAAAATGTTAAACGATAAAGTCCTTCGTCCTTTGAGGCATTATTTCCCTTAGGATATAACGATCTCCGGACGAAGGTTATGAAGGACAAACCTTCATCATTACAGTATACATTAATGAAAGACGAAGCATATGAAAGTTAAAGGATAACACAAATAATCATATAACATCATTTATTTCACTTTATTATATCATCATAGAAAAATAGAAACAATATTGAATTATAAATGTACCTTCGGCTTGGAAGGAGATGAAAATACAAGTGTGACGCAAAAGCAAATGCCAAGTCAGCGTGAACAGTACGGGGGTACTGTTCACCTATTTATAGGCACGGGGTACAACCCATACAAAATTACATACATGCCCTTTACATTTGGTGATAATTCTATAGCACTCTATCGAGGTCTAAATGGCCTTTTCATCTTTAAGTCGGTTCCCTTTTCTGCGAACATGCCGAAGCTTTCCTGCTTCACAGCTTCGGCGCTGTGTCAACCTTTGTATCTTTTGAGCTTCTCCCTTTCTGATACAAGTCCGAAGATACCTGCTCACTCATTATAAAGCCGCTTCTCCCTTGAAGACCTTCGGCGACGAAGCATAGACCCAACAGTAGCCCCTTTCGCGGTGCTAGATCGTTTTTCGTAACGAGCTTGATCCGTGAAAAAAGTCTCTTAAGCTTCGGGGAGCCGAAGGTCCAAAAAACACCTTCCCTGAGCTCGTTGCCGAGAAACGATTCACTCTCCCTGCGCGTAGCGGCCCCACCTTGCAGAGTTACTGTTCGGTCTCTGTGGTCCACCGTTCAGCGAGTGCGAGCGGGTGCCCGCCTGGTGTAAAACTTCTGGCGCTTCGCCTTCTTACCTGCGGCACTATATAAACAGACGAGTAGGTGTGAAGTTACCACAGCATTTACTGCTATTTGCACTGTTTTGCTGCCAAAATTCTTAACCATCGCCGAAGCTTGTTTGTCAGAATTGAACGAAGCTCCATCTTGAAGCCTGCTTCGGAGAAAAAAGTATTAAAGTTTCTCAAGTTCATAGTTAAATGGCCAGAGTCCGTTCTACCGCTAGGGTTGAATGTGAGGGGGACGAAACTGATGCTTCGGAGACTGTCCCTATCTCCGAAGCCATGCGACGATCCGGGCTAGTGACTTCGGAGAAGGCTCCTATTGATGATGCAGAACAAGCAATCGCTGAAGCAGAAGGAGAAGATGCTGAGGAAACTGACTCCGAAGATGATTATCACCTTGCCACACCAAGCAAACCCAGTCATTTGGACTTCGGGAAATCTACTGTTTCGAAGGCTGATTTGTCCAAGATGGTAAAGTCAGGCTATTTTACTGAAAATCAAAAGAAGCTATTACGCTTCGGGGGAGAAGAGACTACCCCAAAGCCGGAAAAAGATGAAATTGTTATTTTTAAGAGTTTCCTAAAGGCTGGATTAAGATTCCCCCTTCATGGGATTATTGCAGAGATATTAAAGAATTTTGGAATCTATTTTCACCAGCTGACCCCCAACGCTATCATTAGGCTTAATGTTTATATCTGGGCACTTCGAAGCCAGGCGGTGGAACCGTTTGCGGACAGCTTTTGCCGGGTTCACGAATTGCACTATCAGACAAAGGCTAGAAAAGATGGATTACATGAGAATTTTGGTTGCTATAATTTTGCTTATCGGAAAACTACGAAGTATCCTGTGATCAGCTACCGAAGCAAATGGGCAGCAGGATGGAAATCGGAATGGTTCTACGTCAAGGTTGATGACGATAAGGAAAAGCTTGTACAGAGTCCACTTGAATTGACCTTCGGAGAAACCCGCCCCCAGTGCCACATGTTACCAGAGGGTCCGACCCAAAAGGCAATGTATGAATTCAAAATAATTGCAGAGAATATCAGTACAAGGGACCTAGTCCAGGAATTCTTGGCTTTCAAGGTTTTCCCTAGTGTAAAAGAGTGGGAAATGCCGAAACTGGAGGGGGAAAAGAAAAAAGGTGAACTTGTACGTTTGCCTTACTGCTTCAAATTTAAGAAATACTTTAAAGCTCCTTGCCAAGAGTGGCTGGATATGATTGAAGTGATGTGCAACGAGATACTTGGCAATTATTCGAAAAAAGAAGATCAATTGATGACCGCAGCCTTCGGCACTCGACCGAAACGAAGGCTAAATCGAGTATTGGACGCCTTGGGTTTCGAGTACCCAGACTACGAAGATCTGAACAAAGGTGCCGGAGGCCAAAAAAGGAAAAGGGGGACTGAAGCCTTAGATGAAGGTGAAAAAGAGCCAATAAAGAAGAAAATTCCAAAGAAAAGGAAAGCTTCTTCTCCGAAGCAACAAATATCCGAAGCAGAAGAAACCCCCGCATCGCCTTCTGCTGCCGTTGTTGAGGAAATTCTGAAGGTAATGACTGAATCCTTACCTGCGAAGCTAAGTCCACTGGGTCCACAACTGACAAAGTTTTTTCAGAAGGACAAGGAGCCCGAGAAATCGAAGAAAACAATCAAGGCAAGAAAACAAAGAATCATTACCGTGACAGAGGTAATTGACAAAACGCCGCCAAGAGCTTCGGCCCAAAAGACACGAGCAGCTTTAGAGGAAGCAGATATTGAAATTGCACCTTCGGAGGCCGCAGTCGCCGAAGTTACCTCAGCTGAAGATTTGAATTTAGAGAGCACAATTGAACATATTGACCAAATGCTGCTAGACATGGCTGCAGAAGAAGCTGCCGCTGCTGCCGAAGAGACTGTGACCGCAGCGTCAAAGAAAGGAAAAGAAATTGCTGATGAAGCTTCAGAAGACGAAGCTTTCGCATTCCAAAACTTAGTTGGAGAACATCTAACAAAAGCTGAAATAGAAGAGCTTAAAGAGTATGCCCAATTCTGTGGATATAAACCTGGGGCACTCCTCTTCGGAGGCGTTGATGACGAGAAATTAGAGTGTATTCAGGACCAAACAGGGGCCAAAGTTATTAGTACTCTGTCCAAAAGTATTGGATTCCCGAAGCTAGAAGCAGATATTAGCCGCTATCGACGACAACATGTTGTTGGTAGTTTGTTTTACTCCAACTTCAAGGTAAATGACTTGTCCCTTAACTTTTATTGTTTCTAATAAAAACATGTCTGACGAAGGTTGTGTTTATGTAGAGCATGCTATTGAGCAAAGCCTTGCAAATGCAGCAAGATCTTGAAGATAAAAAGCATGAAATTATAATCGGAAATTTGGAAAACAAAATAAAAGAGCAATCAGATGCTTTTGAGAAAAAGAACTTTGAGCTCCAGGCAGCCGAAGGCTTACTGGCGGAAGCTGAAGCAAAAATATCAGAACTAAACTCGAAGCTTCTCCGCCAGTCTGAGCAGTTCGAACGAGAAAAACAAGATCTCAATGAAAAACTTGAAGCCGAAGCTCAGCAGAATTCGGATTTGAGAAAACTACTGACAAATCTTCAAGAAAAATGCCTGGAATTTAGCAACAAGTGCATTCAACGATTAAGAAAGATTTTTTACTCGGTTGGAGCTAGCAGCGAAAAATTTACCCCCTCAGCTGAAGATCTACCAAAAACCTTCGAACACATTGAGGGGGAGATTGACGAGCTCGACGAAGTCATAGCTGGGCATGGTGACTTCTGTGCCTGGGTGGCTTCTCGAGGGACTGCTGCAGCCTTCATGAAGGCTGGCTGTGATCATGGGAAAATTGTCAATAGGCCAAATTTTACTTTGTCACCATCAATCCTGGATGACATCCCTGATCTCGCCCGAAGCATCTCGAATCGATTTGTAAAAATGATATGGACAAAAGGTGGTCGAGAAAAAGCTGGAGACGAAGCTCGTAGCCACCTTGATCCAGTAAGAAATCATACCTTGTGCTTACCTTTTTCTATAAACTTGATTCTGACTTCCAATGACCTTATTCATGTAGGATGACGAAGCCGAAGCTGATGATCCAAAATAATGCCGAAGCCGAAGCTCCTTGGAGATTTAGATAGTAGACTGCAGACAGTACTTGAAAAACTTTTGAGATAACTCTTGTAAATGTAAACAAAACTTCCATGTATACTGTTCATACCTTGTAATATATCCTTAACCTTTCACTGATTTATGAGAAATGCTTTGATGTGGACGAAATTTCCTTTTTTGAGCCGAAGGCGAAAAAAAAAACACCTTCCCTTCTTTTCGTACGCAACGAAGCATAGAAAACAACATTTTCCTTTTTTCCGAAGCTCTCCTTCATAAAAACAACAGTTTCCCCTCTTTTTTGTGCACGAAGCTCTTTTCCCTTTCTTTTTTCTCTTCTTGCCGAAGCAATCATTTTATGCGATGAAGATGATTATCCTACATATGCCTAGATGAATGTTTATGAATGCAAATGCTATGATGTAATGTGTTGTGCAAATGAATGGCCAAACACGTATCCGAAGCTATATTTATAGCAATTATTCTCTTAAAAACAATCACACCTTAGCTCTGCATTCCCTTAGGAACGACTTTGGAGCTTCTTCGCCTTTACTTTTGGCGGAATCAGCGTTGACTTTTCGCTGTAAGCTCTGCATTCCCTTAGGAACGACTTTGGAGCTTCTTCGCCTTTTACTTAGGCGGTATAAGCTCTGCATTCCCTTAGGAACGTCTTTGGAGCTTCGTCGTTTTTACTTTTCGGCACTCGATGGTGCGCTCTCAGCTTTTACATTTACATTCTTTGGGGGATTTTGCTCTTATAAGACTAAAAAAGGAAATTACATATGCTGGCCCCATTAAAAACCTTTCTCCCCCTTTGGAAAGGAAAAGGGTGCCATGAAGGAAAAAATAAAAATGTGAAAAATTACATCGAATTATACATAATATCGCCGAAGCTCATCCGCATTCCAGGACCTGGGAATGTCATTGCCATCCATATCTTTCAATCTGTATGACCCGGGCCTTGACGAAGATGCTACTAAGAAAGGCCCGTCCCATTTCAACTGCAATTTGCCCACTGTTTCCGGGTTGGCCACCCTCCGAAGTACCAAGTGCCCTGGCTCAATATTTTTTAGCCGAACCTTTCTATCCCGCCATTTGACTGTTTCAGCTTGATATTTATTAATATTCTCCACGGCTTGTAGTCTGATCCCTTCTAAAGCATCTTTTTCTATAGAATAAGCAGCTTCGGAATCTGATTCTGCCGAAGCTACTATCCTTATTGATCCGGCTTTAGCTTCCTCTGGAGTTATTGCTTCGTCACCGAATAATAACTTAAATGGAGTGAAGCCTGTGGACCTTGATGTTGTCGTGTTGTGGCTCCACACCACTTTGGTTAGCTGATCTGGCCATTTTCCTCTAGGCTGATTGAAGATTAGCTTCATTATTCCTGTCATTATAATGCCGTTGGCTCTTTCAACGAGTCCATTTGACTCCGGGTGCCTGACTGATGCAAAATGGATCTTCGTACCAATTTGGTCACAGAAATCCCTGAAAGCTTCGGAGTCAAACTGTGTTCCATTGTCCACAGTGATAGCCTTTGGCACCCCGAAACGACAAACAATATTCTGCCAGAAAAACTTTTGGACGGTAGCCGAAGTTATTGTGGCTAAAGGCTTCGCCTCAATCCATTTAGAAAAATATTCCACAGCTACCACAACATATCTCAAGTTCCCTTGGGCCGGTGGTAACGGACCTAACAAGTCAAGGCCCCACCTTTGCAATGGCCAAGTGGGTTGTATGAGCTGTGTCAAGGACGAAGGTTGTTTTTGATCTCTTGCACATTTCTGACAACCTTCGCACTTTTGAACCAATTCTGCTGCATCCGAAGCTGCCTTCGGCCAATAAAATCCTTGACGGAAAATTTTTCCAAGTAACGGCCTAGATCCGATGTGAGATCCACACAGGCCTGCATGTATTTCTTTCATTAACTCTATACCTTCGGTTCTGGATAAGCATTTGAGCAACGGAGCACAAACTCCATGTTTGTACAACTCCCCCTCTATCATGACATATGGACGAGCTCTTGCCTCTATTCTCTTGTTATAAGCTTCGTCATCTGAAAGAAATTTACCCTGAAGGTAAGAGATGATCTCAGTTCTCCAATCTTCACTAAAAACAGGAGATATATTAAGAACTGCTCTTTCAAGGAGTTCCACCGAAGGTGCTTTTATTGTTTCAAAGAATACATCCGAAGGTAAAGGCAGCCCCTGTGCTGCTGACTTAGCTAGCAGATCAGCATGCTCATTTTGTCCTCGAGGGATATTCTTGACAGAAAACCCTTCGAAGGAAGCTTCGACTCTTCGAACCATATCCAGATATTTTTCAAGCTTCGGATCCTTAGCCTTACAACTTTTGTCAATATGACCCGAAACAACCTGGGAATCAGTTTTAAGTATAGCCCTTCTGATTCCCATTGCTTTTAATTTCCGAAGACCTAAAATCAATGCTTCGTACTCAGCAATGTTATTTGTGCAATTAAAATCAAGTTTTGCCGCATAACAGGTTTTGACTTTGGAAGGTGAAACCAACACAGCAGCCGCTCCTGCTCCGAAGGTTCCCCAAGATCCATCACAAAACACTATCCAGGCTTCGTTATCTTTATTTGTTTCCTCCTCCTGAGCCCCTGGTGTCCAATCAGCAATAAAGTCTGCCAGTGCCTGCGACTGAATCGAAGATCTATGAACATATTCAATACAAAATTCATTGAGCTCTGCAGCCCATTTTCCAATCCTTCCAGTAGCTTCTCTGTTCCTCATAATATCCTTCAGAGGTTGTGATGAAGGAACAATTATGTTGTAAGCTTGGAAATAGTGCCGAAGCTTCCTGGAGGCCATCAAGACAGCATACAGTATCTTCTCCAACTCTGTATAATTTTTCTTTGATAAACTAAGGACCTCGGAAACAAAATATATTGGGGCCTGCCTTTTGACTTGACCATCAAGCTTCTCCTGAACAAGCGCTGCACTTACCGCTGAGTGCGAAGCTGCCACATATAACAATAAAGGAGCCCCTTGCATTGGTGGAGTCAATGTTGTTAGATCTATCAAATATTGTTTCAGTTCTTCGAAAGCCTTCTGCTGGATTGGTCCCCATTGAAAGACTTCGGCCGACTTCAGCACTTCGAAGAATGGTAAATTTCTCTCTGCCGATCTGGATATGAATCTATTGAGAGATGCCAACCTTCCTGTCAATCTTTGAGCCCCCTTCTTTGTAGTTGGTGGCTCCATCCGAAGTATAGCTTCAATTTTACTTGGATTGGCTTCAATTCCCTTTGTTGAAACCAAGCATCCAAGAAATTTCCCCTTCTTCACTCCGAAGACACATTTTTCTGGATTTAACTTCAAGCCAGCTTGCCTGAAACTGGCGAAGGTCTCCTGCAGATCAGCAATATGATTCTCCTGCTTCGTGCTTTTGACAATGATGTCATCAACATAAGTTAACACATTTCTGCCTATTTGAGATTGAAGAACCTTCGCAGTCATTCGGCTGAAACTTCCTCCAGCGTTTTTGAGCCCCTCAGGCATCCGAAGATAGCAATATGTGCCACTTGGAGTAATGAAGCTAGTCTTCGGCTCATCTTCCTTCTTCATCCAAATTTGGTGATAGCCTGAATAGCAGTCTAACAGACTCATGAGCTCTGACGAAGCTGCTGCATCAACTAAAGAGTCTATCCTTGGTAGTGGGAATTCATCCTTCGGACAAGCCTTGTTAAGATCTGTAAAATCGATGCACATTCGCCACTTACCATTGGCCTTTTTTACCATAACAGTGTTAGCCAGCCATTCTGGGTACTTCACTTCTCTAATAACTCCTGCACTGAGGAGTCTTTTGACTTCGTTGCGAGCACCTTCGGCCTTATCATCTGACATTTTCCGAAGCCTTTGCTTTCTGGGTCTGAAGGATGGATCGACATTGAGCGAGTGCTCAATAACATCCCTATTAACTCCGCATAGATCATTGGCTGACCATGCAAAAACATCTTTGTTATTGAACAAAAATCTTATCAAGGTTTTTTCCTGCTCTTCGGATAGTTGAGAGCCTAACAGCACCTTCTGCTCTGCTATGTCCTCACATAAGAGCATAGGCTTCGGCTGATCTGCTGAAGCTGCTTTCTCCCTTCTGAATTTGTACTGTGCACAAGCTTCGGCTCCATCTATATTATGGATTGCTTTTGAGTCAGTCAAGTTACCTTCGGCCCTTCTTGCGGCTTCCTGACTTCCATGGATAGCAATGGGTCCCTGATCCGAAGGTATCTTCATGCAAAGATAAGCAGGATGAAGGATTGCTTCGAAGGCATTAAGAGTACCACGACCAATAATTGCATTGTAAGGATATTCCATGTCAACAATGTCAAACACAACTTGCTCAGTTCTAGTGTTGTTGATGAATCCGAAGGTCACCGACATGGTGATCTTGCCCAGTGCTACAATCTGTCTTCCTCCGAAGCCACAGAGAGGATGTGTAGCATCATGAATCTTATCTTCTGGCTCTTGCATTTGTCTGAAGGCTTTAGCAAATATGATGTCAGCTGCACTGCCTGTGTCAACCAAGACATTGTGGACCAGAAATCCTTTGATAACACAAGAGATAACCATGGCATCGTTGTGTGGGTAATCTTTGAGCTGAAGGTCCTCTTGGGAGAAGGTAATAGGAATGTGAGACCATCTTGTCTTGATGAAGGGTCCTTGCACCCCAACATGTTGTACCCTTCTCTGTGCTTCCTTCTTCTGTTTCTTGTTAGCTGGCTCTGAGGACGAGCCACCTGTGATCGGGAGCACCAGCTTCGGGTCCGAAGCAGCTCCAGCTTGATCGTTGAACGAAGCCATCAGCTCAAAAAAGTGGAAGTGAGTTCACCGGAGGTGGGCGCCAATGTTGGGGACTTGTTCTCAAGTGCTATGAGTTAAGAACAAGGCAACATAGAAAATGTTAAACGATAAAGTCCTTCGTCCTTTGAGGCATTATTTCCCTTAGGATATAACGATCTCCGGACGAAGGTTATGAAGGACAAACCTTCATCATTACAGTATACATTAATGAAAGACGAAGCATATGAAAGTTAAAGGATAACACAAATAATCATATAACATCATTTATTTCACTTTATTATATCATCATAGAAAAATAGAAACAATATTGAATTATAAATGTACCTTCGGCTTGGAAGGAGATGAAAATACAAGTGTGACGCAAAAGCAAATGCCAAATCAGCGTGAACAGTACGGGGGTACTGTTCACCTATTTATAGGCACGGGGTACAACCCATACAAAATTACATACATGCCCTTTACATTTGGTGATAATTCTATAGCACTCTATCGAGGTCTAAATGGCCTTTTCATCTTTAAGTCGGTTCCCTTTTCTGCGAACATGCCGAAGCTTTCCTGCTTCACAGCTTCGGCGCTGTGTCAACCTTTGTATCTTTTGAGCTTCTCCCTTTCTGATACAAGTCCGAAGATACCTGCTCACTCATTATAAAGCCGCTTCTCCCTTGAAGACCTTCGGCGACGAAGCATAGACCCAACAGTACTCAACAGAAAATTGCTAATGTGTACTGGCCGGAAAGGTTTTGCAATTCTCCACAACTTTTGTAATAAATGTGCTCCCAAATTCCTCCTTTATAACCCTCAAAGATGCATGATATACAACAAAACTCAGTGATGTGCTCAAGTATCCTTTTTGATAGGGTCTGCACCTTAACTGAAATTGCAGTTAAACAGAATTTGTGTGCTTCAGAAATATATATCTTAATAAAACTGAATGATACCTGTAAAAGCTCCTTTGGAGAGATCAACGAGGTCGTGTAGCGCAAAGATTAGTAACCAGAGAATCAGAGAAACAAGATGAGAGGGGGAAAGAGAGGACGACACTGTAGATGGATTGAGGATGGACTTCTCCTAAACCCTAGCTGCCTTTGGGGAGGTACAACACGATAGAGTCAGGACGGCTAGATGGGACTACATCATGGGGGCCGTATGGTGTAGTTTGACTGAGTCAATGGCTTCCCACCAAAATGGCCCGAGCTGTTCAGTTAGCGAAAAAACAGAGCAAGCAGTTACATCTCCTCTTACCCCTTCATTCGACTCCCATCTTGCCTCCATCCCCGAGCTCCCTCCAAGGTCATCCTCACCTTCGTCCCCAAGTGTGAGTAAACTCTGCTCTTCCCATGGATATGAATCGCCTCCAACTCCTGATCAATCCACCCCATCTGGTGTCATCCTGCAGGTTCAAAGTGGCCACTGGACTTCGCTACCATAGGATTCAAGGCCTTGTTCCCGAACAGCACCATCTACAAGGGCCTGTGCCGGCCATCGGTATAATTTGGTACTACTACAACTCATAGTATTTTCTAAACTAAAAGGGTGCCCCTCCTCCTCGATCATCACCATTATGACTCCTTGCCCTCTCATGTCAAGGTAGTATATCAGATGAATACTGCCCTACTGTTTTTACTTGCAAAGTTCAACTGCCCGCACCAGAAAGTCGCTATCAAATTATTCTCTCACTCACTCTACCATTTTCACGTATGTGGCAGCCTGGCTTTGTGTCTGTCTTCTTCAGTGAATGCCTGTTATATAATTTTTCTGTCTGGTGCACTTGCATCTCTAAATTGTAACAAATAAAGAGAAAAACCATTTGTTAATAGAGGAAAATCTATTGATATTCAGGTGGTGCATTCACTTGATAAGGCACATCTTCTGCTCACCAATTTAGCCTTTCTTTCAGTTTTAGCATTTCTTGTTGTTTTAGTTCAGCATACCTATCCAATTATGATAGCACATTAAGTTCAGCAGATTAGTTAGCAATTTAGCCTTTCTTGCTGTTTTTTGAACATACCATATTCTTTTCTCATGGGTGCTCAATTTTAATTAGTTTGTGCTACCATGGCTGAGGATATTTGGACCCTAAAACTTCAATTTGAGGGGGACCCTCCAGGACAGAAAATGGTGCAAAGGGAAATGGACAAAGATGAGATATGTTTCTTCAACTTGATTGAACTGATTGAGGAATATGGATACACATCAGTTGACTATGTATACTACAAGAGAAGAGATGGTTTGGTTGCAATACAATGGGATTCAGATGTGATGCAAATGCTTGAAGAGAATGAGAGCAAAAGGAAGGTTAGCTTGTTTGTGACGAAGCAGAGAATGGCCACCATAGCACCTACCAAATTCAATGAAGAACCTACCAATTCTGCAGAAAATAAAAATAAAGGTAGTAGTATGATGAAAATAAAAGTTGCTCTTTCGTGTATGTTTGAGCATCCAGGTAAAACTAACGTACAATTGTCATATTTGAATGTCATGCCATGTCATGTCATGTCATATGAAAATAATTTTGCATAATATATGTCATCCAATAGCAGGTATGTCAATTTAACTGATCCATGAGCAGTGATTTTGCATGTCATCTTATCCTAGCATTGGTGTATACTATAAATATTCTATACTCTGGTATATGTTTTCACTTCTCCCATAATTGTTCATAGGGAAAAGGGGCACAAAGGAAAAGCAGCGCCTAAATGTAATCCAAATCAAAGAACAATATTATAATGAGGTTGATCAGCACCATGACAATACCATCCAGCAAACACAAGGTACAAATGTATTTGGAATAATCCAATATATGTGAACTGCATTACTAATGTGAACTTTATTTTCATAGGTGATGGCAATAATGTAATCAAGCGAAAGGGAACGGTTTTGACACATGTTTGGGATTTACCTAAGGATAAACGTATATTAGTGAAATGCAACCAACTTGGGCAACCTATTGGAAAAGAAGGTGGTCTGTTAGGCCAATTTTTAGGAACTATAGCACGGAACGGTGGTTATTGCCCAATAGATGTCAATGATTGGAGAAAGATAAAGAAGGATAGTGCTGAAACCATACTTCAATGTATTCAGGTATGCTGGTATGAAATGTTAAGTACAATAGTAGCCATGTAATAGATTTATTAATGGTGTTTATCTTATTTTAGACAAAGTTCTTGTATCCTCGATCATGTGAGAAATGGATACTGAAATCGATAGGGAGAGATTGGAGAAAATACAAGTCAATATTGAAAAAGAAGTTATTTAGTCCAAAGAAGAAAAGGTCATACTTATACAAGCTTTGTCCAGATGATATTGATGAAGACCAGTGGAAATCCTTAGTAAAATATTGGAAGTCATCTGAAGGAAAGGTTAGTACAATAGTGCATCATTATTGGGCCTACTCTCTTTGGTTTATATACTAGCTCAATATCACTTAATTTACTGTACTACAGGCTCTTAGTGAGAAGAACAAACTAAGTTGTCAAATGAAGAAGACAACACATTCAGGGGGTACAAAGAGTTTTGCACGTTGGTCCGAGGACATGGTGAGTATTTTTTATTACTAAATAAAATCTTCTATTAATTTCTTATCATTTTAGTATTGTTTTTTTCTAGAGACAAGGTGATCCCATAAAAAAACAACCACATAGAGCACAAGTTTACTTAGCAACTCACAAGAAAAGGGTCAAGGAGGCAAATCATCCTGTGGTATGCTATTTAGACACAAAGATGTATATATCATATATGAAAATATCAAGAATTTTACTTTACAAACAAGATAATTAGGTATGATTTTTATGCATACAG
This sequence comes from Zea mays, assembly GCF_902167145.1. Lineage (NCBI taxonomy): Eukaryota > Viridiplantae > Streptophyta > Magnoliopsida > Poales > Poaceae > Zea > Zea mays. Next base: position 87,263,157 of record NC_050104.1, on the reverse strand, counting down.
GTTCAGCTGGAAAACCTTATAGAAAAGCAACCAGAATTAGCACAAAATTGTGAGGGAAGGGTTGCGTGGGAAGGTGATGCACTACATCAAGTATTGGGAGAGGATAAATCTGGACAAGTACATGGCATGGGCTTGCTTCCAATTCCTAAACAAGTTTATGGCCGAACAACACGTCAATTTAAGGACATAAATATAGCTACAATAGAAGGATCATCAGCAGACGTAGACACACATTTGTTGGAGGAAATACAACAACTCAAGGAGCATGCAAGAAAACAAGACAAAGTTATTGATGAACTCATAAACAAGAAAAGACACAATGAGAATGAAGAAGTGATAAAGGTGCTCACGTCTTTCACTTAACTTTGTGTACTGAACATATACTAACATTCAATATCACTTGTAGGAACTGACTGCTCATGGTGATTTTCAGACTGGCCATGCTAACCTTCAGAATCATGTAGTGCATTCCAATAGAAAGGTAGTTTTGTTGTTATCAGGTTTTCACAGAATTGTCTCTATTGACCTTAATGTTATTTGAAATATGTAGAGAGTTCGATGCACTGAACCAGACCATGGAGATGCAATCTGTCAACAAAATGTTGCACTAGTAAATATCATTCCTGCTATACTTGTTACTCATTTTCTCTACTTAATGTATATAAAACCTCATGACACACCCTTTATTCTATTTACCAGAACATCCGTACATGTGTATCCGAATACAGCGACAATGTTGATCCAATTATGTCCCACAAAAAGGTTATCATGATGTTCCTATCATTTCACAACATTCTACTCATAGCAGATTATATGTTGATATTTGGGTTTACTATTTTAAGTTTGCATGATTTTTTTGTTGTATTTAGCGTCAAGGTGATGCAAATCGCAAGCAATTATCACATCAAGCAGAAGAGCCACTCTCGCCACAATGCTCTAGTATTGGTTTTGGACAAAAAGAGGTACACCATTCTAGATAAATCATTAACATGTGATGTATCAGTCATGCAAAGTTTCATCCATTTGAGATTCTATCAGGTTGATGAATGCACACAAAATTCAATTGATCATAGAATAAGAAGAAAAACAAAGGTACACAAGAATTATCCTTCTTCATGTTTTTGCACCATTTGCCAAAAAAATGGTATTATTTAGTATATGATTTCATACATTGTTTCAAATGACAAAGAACCAACAAGGAGTACTCAAAGAGAACCGGATCATGGCACAGAAAATTGCTCAGGATAAAGCTATGGGCCATAATAATTCAAAATTTACACAACCTCGTCCAATTAAGGTGAGCAAATATAACCTCAATTGATATAGTTGCATTACTTTAACACAAATTATGCTTGTTACTATACAATAAACTAGTGCTTGTTGATGACTCTGTGAATTCAATGTAGGATGGAACCACAGTGATACTTAAGACAGCAAGCCGTCCAAATAAGGCAATTGTGGCCTATGCAACCATTCTGAGCTCTAGTCCAAAAGAAAGTGTTGGTGGAGTTGAGATAGGAAAACAATTCTACAAAGTCCGAATCAACCATCCTGTTTTACAAGATGAGCCTTTGGTTAGGCCCATGCCTGGCTACGACAAAATTGGTGATGCCCATGCAAAAGGAGTAGCAATTGCTTGGCCTTGGCTTTGTGTATGCTACAACAAGTTTTATAAATACGTAATGTTACAAATTGCTTTCTCTAGGTAGTAGGCTGAAATGATTAACGATACAACGACCATTCTCTTTGCAGGTTCAAATGATCAATGGATGAATTTGTAGATTTGGATGCGCATGAGACATGACCAAGAAACATGAATTCCAAGAATATTTCTTATTTGTAGTTACATTTCATTTCCACCTTTACAGACTTGTACTATCTACCACTTGCTACATTTATTCCCTAGAATCATATCATTGTGTAAATATATAATTGTATTTTGTGAACAAGTACTATGTTTTTACCTTCCTCCAATCAATGCAAGTGATTACTCGAAGTTGTGATTTTTGTTGTTGTGCAAATGTGTCATGATCCCTTAATAAATTCATGTCAATGTTATGTGCTATGTGCAATTTAAAAATAGCATTTTCATTTGAAATTTGAAAGTGTTACAATAGGTAAAGCATGTGTTACAAACAACATGTACCTAAAATTCCAATGTATGTTGTCACAAAGTGTTACTATTGTAATGAAAAAGTGTTACTATAGCTAAAAAAATTGTTACGCTAGAGAAATATTGTAACACTAATAAATGTTCCAATAAACAAGTAATTGTGTTACAGAGTAGTAACACTTTTTTATAAAAAAAGGAACATATATTTTGTGTTCCAATAGGTTAGATACTAGTAACATTGGATATAGTAACACAAACAAGATGTGTTACTAGTACAGCTAGTAACACCTTTATTGAAATATAGTAACACAAGTTGGTGTTACTAAAGCTATGTTATGTAGTAGTTAAGCCAGAAACACTAAGTCTTGTTTTTCAGCTGATTTTCAAATCGGTTTTCGCTCTAACTTGTGTGTGAGTTCTAGAGTGACACCTAGCACTGTATGTGAGTGTGATTGTGCACCAACACTACACTAGAACTCTCTTGGTCAAACTACTCATCGACAATCCCTCTTTATAGTACGGCTAAAAGAGAATAAAAGACCTAACTAAATCGCGAGTGTCCACATCTCCTTGACACTCGGACTCCGTAGACCTTCACCTTTTGTTCCGTCGTTTTAGCCGTCGCTTCGAGTTCTTATCTCCGGGATTGTTTTCACGTTGTAGTGCTTTTACCTGTCATGCGACCTAACTTACCATTTGTCTCTGCAAAACACACGTTAGTCACATATAATATTACGTTGTCATTAATCACTAAAACCAACCAGGGGCCTAGATGCTTTCAATCTCCCCCTTTTTGGTGATTGATGACAACCCTACAAGTTTTGTGAGAGTAGTTTGTTTTGAAGATTCTGTCAATAGAAAGAATGGTTAGTTATACTCAGTATTCTTTGACAGAAAGAATGTGTACCATAATAATAATAGTGAGCGCATACACATCATCAGATTCTTGTTCATATAAAAGTGAAGTTAAATTGATGAAACAAGAGCTAGAAGACTGGTGATAAAATATAAGGTGAAAACATAATACACACAGTCAATCATACGCAACGAGAGTATATGACGAGTTTGTGAGCCAAAAACATCAAGCTAAGCTAGGGGAGTCAGAGAGTAGCAAGCACATATATTACATCAAAATGACTCTGACTCTCTACTAACTCTCTAACTCCCCCTAGCTCTCACAACTCATATCTCTCCCCCTTTGGCGTCAAACACCAAAAGGGACCTGAACCTAAACACCTGAAGCAGGAGGAGGCGGCGGGGGCGCATCCGGTCGAGGTCGAGGTAGCAGAGCGAACGCCGACGGAGGGTCAGAGTCAGTCTCGGATCCAGGATCTGCGGTAGAAGCTGGAGCTGGTACTGACTCGGACTGAGGCCACGCTGCAGGAGCTACTGGAACAGAAGCGGTCACAGATACTGCCACAGCGGTAGTGGTAACAGCAGATGCTGGTGGCACTGGCGGATGCGGACAGACAGAGCTGAGAACCGGAGAGGTGAACGCCAAAGTGACCGGCCGGAGCGGAGAGGTACCAACAGGGGGACCTGACAAAATCGATGGCACCACTGGAGCGTGAAGCGGAGGAGGTGGAGCAGACTGAACCGGAGGTACTGAGACACCAGACTGCTGTAGCATGAGAGCCATGAATGCCCTACTCTCAGCCCGATCCTGAAGTAGCTGCTGCTGAAGCGCATCCTGCCTGTCCTGCATGTTCTGAAACATCGAGAGCATCCTCTCGGATAACCGGGCCTGCTCGGCTGCCAGGTGAGCCTGCTGCTGAGAGAGAGTCTGGAGAATCAAAGCAAGAGCAGGGTCCATAGCTGGAGGAGTAGCAGTGGCAGCACGAGAACTCCCAGCCTCATGATCATGTGAGCGTGGAGGCATAGGAGGCGGGGGCGGAGGAGGAACCCCAAAATCATCATCGTCATCATCATCATCATCATCAGCTGCTGTACCCTGAGTGTCAAAATGTCGAAGAGCTGCATCCTCGGCCTGAGAGTCAAACACAGAAGCAGAAGCTGGCACAGGAATCTCAGGAGCAGGACGATAAGATCCAAACACAAGGCGTGAGGCCTCAAGGGTGCTCTGAAAGCGAGGTGGCTGGATCAGCTGCGCAAAGATGTGGCACAAGTAGTGAGCATAAGGCAACTGCCGACGAGCACGAATCCCATCCAGAACGGTGTCCTCGATCTCACAAATCAGGAAGTCCACAACGTCAAACTCAGAGTGGGAGACCAGGGCACCAAGGAGCCAAAGCTGAATATGAGTGGTAGCCTCCCTGTATCCCATCCTCAGGAGAAGAGTCCGTCTGATGAGCTCATATAAGTACTTTGCTGTTGTAGTAAAGTCTGCTGGTGAACGTCGCGACCCATCTGTGAAAGGCGGGCGGAACAGAGCCGCGACGTGAGCTGTCCCTAGAGCCACACCGCCGTGAGGACGACGAGGAGGGTCAGAAGAGCCGTAGCAGAGACTGTGAAGGTGAGTCATCGACTCTGGGAATCCAAAGAGCTGACGGATCTGACTGGCAGTGATCGTGACATCCTCTCGCTCAAAGCGGAACCTCATCCAGTGATGATCCGGGTCAATCCAAACAGAGGCGTAGAAGACTCGGACCCACTCCTCAACATATCTGCCGCTGATAGTCAGAAGGGTCAGAAGGCCAGGCAGATAGGTGAGATGCGCCTCAGAGTCAGCACCGGCTGCAAGCAGAAAAGCTGGAAGATCCAAAAGGCGGTGCACTCGCAGAGCTATCTGAGCAGACATCTGAGCTCGGAAGAATGACTCCTGAATCCGTGTGCTGAAAAGAACACCTGCTGCTGGGTCTCTCTGAGCTGGTAGCCAAGACTCCACGGGTACGTACCTGAACCGACGTACCCGTGCTGCAGTAGCACGCTGAAGATCAAACAGACGAGGATCCGAAACCAGAGGACAGACCTCAGTCTCATCACGCTCCCGGAAGCGAGGTGGAGGGACAGGAGGAGCTGAAGCGGGAGCGGGAGCAGTGGAAGCAGTGGAAGCGGGCGTAGTGGAGGTAGTGGGTATGGCTGTGGAGGTGGATGGAGCAATAGGAGTGACGGGAGCAGGCAGAGTGGGTGGCGGAGTGGAAGCGGAGGTGTGAGAGGAGGAGCGAGGCCAGGAGGTGAGACAACGAGCACGGAATGCAATCTGATCGGATGGAGTCTGCGGCTGATCTCCAAGAGCGGCCTGCGCAGCGGCTGCTGCAGCTGCTGCCGCTGCACGGGCTTCTCTGTCCGTACGCCGCTTCTTGCGGCCTTCCTGCTGCTCCAAATACACAGTCTTGCCCTTGACCTGCCTGAAGGGGCGACGAGGCTCCTCATCATCTCCATCCCCTGGCATCGACGCATTCTTCATGCGCGGCATCCTGATCTGATGACTGCAAATGAGAGAGAGTGACTAAGCACAGAGCAAAAGTGACCGAAAGATTTAGCAAAGAATGAGATGTCTACCTGGAAAGCTCACACGAGAGGTGACGATCCAGGCAGGACGGGAGACAGCACACGGTCAATCAAGGTCACTGAAATGACAGAAGAGGTGAGCACGTATTAGTCACATAGTCATAAGCATATGAAATGTGAATAAATACATACACAGAGAGAGATGGCACGAGACGAGACGATCAAGAAGTCAAATGACGTAAAAAACGACGTTTGACGGATAAATAGTGACATAGGAGGTTTGGAATTCGAAATGAGGCACGAAATGATATGGAATTGAGCCGAGACTTCACGAATAGGTTTATATAGGTGAATATGAGTGAAGTGTGTGCTTGGTTTGAATTTAGTCGAAGAAAAAGAGATTTGGGCACTCGGCTCGGAAACGATCGCTCAAAACGGGAATTTTTGATGAAATTTAAGCCTGGGATCTCGGATTGGCGTGAAATTTGGCAAGTAGGTTACTGGAAGTGTTGTGAAGGTGCCTGAAAAATTTGGGTTCAATTGGAGCATTTTTGGCTGGTTTGGGCATTTCACCGAGCATGTGGCGTGCGGGGAGTTAGGGTTTCGGTGAAACGGCCATTTGAGGAGTGAGAACCCTCCCGAAGGAGCTAGGATCCTGCAGGGATACACAATAGGGACAAAGGGACACATTCCACCAACTGGATTCATTGGATTTCACTGAAATTTGAAGAAATTGCAAAAGGTGGAAAAGGTGCATTCACAACTCAGTCAGGGAACAGAGAGGGGAATGAGAACAGAGGGAGGCTCACCGAGGGAGGGAAGGAGAGGGGAATGAGGTCGCCGGAGCCCAGTCGGGGATGGTGGCCGCCGGTGGCTGGAGATCGCCAGCGGGGGGAGAGGAAATCGCCACTGGACAGAGAGCACCGGTGGCAGGGAGAAATAACAGAGCCTCTGGCTCGTCTCTGCGGGCTGGAGGCCCTTTTAAAAACGCGATATGGGCGCACCGGACAGCGCACAGTAGCTGTCCGGCACCGAACAGCGCACAGGAAAATTGAATTTTAGCGCGCGGCTGCCGGTGCACCGGACATTGCACAGTGCAGTGTCCGGTGCACACCGGACTGTCCGGTGAGCCCAAACAGAGGAGAGTTTGGAAATTTTTGATTTTTTCTATCTAACTCCCAACCAAACCAAATCCCAACTTATAATCACACAAAATAACACTTGTTGGGACAGGTATTGGCACCCTCATATATTTTTCAAAATATTTCGCCATAGGCTAGATAGTTTTTAGAGAAAATAGGCAAATGGTGAAATTTGCATTTTGGTTTGCACTAGGGGTTTTCAAGAGTGATTTGAGTTTTGAATACTCCCCCTAAGTGCGGTTCCTCATGCATATTTCAAGAACCAATAATTGCATGAAAAGTAAGAATTTAAGTGCTAAAAAGCTTAAAAACTAAGACTTGTCAGGTTTGACCCGAGTTAAGCTTTTTCACTCGCTTTGTTGGCGGTTATCTCAACTAGGTTAGACAAGTCCTAGATGCAATACAAGGAATTTAAATATGCAATGCAAGCTTGACAACACTATTTGACATTTCACATAAAATTTCTGAGATCAAGAATATTTAGTTCATTCCTCAACATGCAAAAACGGGTCTTATCAAGTGGCTTAGTGAAAATATCCGCTAATTGATCTTCCGACCTTACTCCTTCTAAAATGATATCTCCTTTAGCAACATGATCTCTAAGGAAGTGATGACGGATATCAATGTGCTTGGTGCGAGAGTGTTGTACAGGATTATTAGCAATTTTAACAGCACTCTCATTATCACACAACAAAGGTACCTTTTCTAGAACTACGCCATAGTCTAGAAGAGTTTGTTTCATATACAAAATCTATGTGCAACAAGCACCTGCGGCAATGTATTCCGCTTCGGCAGTTGACAAGGCAACACTATTTTGCTTTTTGGATGTCCATGAAACTAGTGATCTACCAAGCAGATGGCATCCCCCAGAAGTACTTTTCCTATCAATTTTGCAACCGGCATAATCCGAATCGGAATAGCCAATTAAATCAAAAGTAGCTCCTTTGGGATACCACAGACCAACGCTTGTGGTGTGCCTGAGATACCTAAGAATTCTCTTAACAGCGCGAAGATGAGCTTTCTTAGGATTAGATTGAAATCTAGCACACATGCAGACACTGAACATAATATCGGGCCTAGATGCGGTAAGGTACAATAAACTACCAATCATAGAACGGTAGAGAGTTTGATTAACCGGGTTACCTCCCTCATCTAAGTCGAGATGTCCATTTGTAGGCATGGGAGTCTTGATTGGTTTGCACTTCTCCATGTTGAATCTTTTCAACAAGTCTTTGGTATACTTCTCTTGTGAGAGAAAGTTACCATCTTTCATTTGCTTGACTTGAAAGCCGAGGAAGTATGTTAGCTCACCAATCATTGACATCTCGAACTCCTTCGACATCAACTCACCAAATTCCTTGCAATGATAGTCATTTGTCGAGCCAAAGATTATATCATCAACATATACTTGACAAATGAAAATATCACCGTTATGTTTCTTTGTGAAGAGAGTTGTGTCGACGGTCCCGATCTTGAAGCCCTTTTCGATGAGGAAGTCGCGAAGACGCTCATACCAAGCCCTTGGAGCTTGCTTTAGCCCATAAAGCGCCTTGGACAACCTGTAAGCATGGTTAGGATATCTAGGGTCTTCAAATCCAGGCGGTTGCTCAACATATACAAGTTCATTTATGAAGCCATTTAAAAATGCACTTTTTACATCCATTTGATAAAGTTTTAAATCATAGCATGATGCATATGCAAGTAGGATACGGATGGCTTCCAGTCGAGCAACCGGTGCAAAGGTCTCTCCAAAATCTAAGCCTTCAACTTGAGAGAATCCTTTTGCGACAAGTCTTGCCTTGTTTCTTACAATCACACCTTGATCATCTTGTTTGTTTCTGAACACCCACTTTGTTCCAATGATTCTTGCATCTTGTGGGGGCTTCTCCAGGGTCCAGACTTCGTTACGAGTGAAGTTGTTAAGTTCTTCATGCATGGCATTCACCCAGTCCGGATCCGGTAGTGCCTCATCTATACAAGTAGGCTCAACACAAGAAACAAAAGAGTGATGTTCAATAAAATTAGCATGTCTATGTGATCGAGTAATAACCCCTTGTGAAGGACTCCCGATGATTTGGTTTTGAGGATGAGCTTGAAGTAATGATGAATTTCTCCTGTCAACCACTTGGGAAGAAGATCCTGGAGCATCAACATCTTCGGCTTGTACCCTTGCTTGTTCATGAGAGACAAATGTATCTTCATTTGCATGCCTCTCATCTTTTTCATCATCTTGTGGTACATTTGATGAAGAAGGCCTGTCAATGATTTGCACCTCTTCTTCATCTTCTTTTGGTTTGATAGCTCCAATAGGCATGTTCTTCATTGCTTCCCTAAGTGGCTCATCACCTACATCATCAAGATTTTCAAGTGCTCCTTGGGAGCCATTAGTCTCATCAAATTCCACATCATATGTTTCTTCTACCACGCCAGTGGCATGGTTGAATACTCGATATGCTTTGGACTTTAATGAATAACCCAAAAGAAAACCAATATCACAACGTCTTTGAAACTTCCCTAGGTGATGGCGTTTCTTGTAAATGTAGCATTTGCACCCAAATACCCGGAAGAAGGAGACGTCTGGCTTTTTCCCATTTAGCAGTTCATAAGGAGTCTTCGCAAGTAGCCGGTGAGGAAATAGCCTGTTTGATGCATAACAAGCAGTGTTGACAGCTTCGGCCCAAAACCTCTCCGGTGTGTTATACTCATCAATCATTGTTCTTGCAAGAGTGATCAAGGTCCTATTTTTCCTTTCAACAACTCCATTTTGTTGAGGTGTATATGTGGCAGATACTTCATGCTTGATCCCAATTTCATCACAGTACTCATGAATGTTGGTGTTGTCAAATTCTTTGCCATTGTCACTTCTAATCTTCTTAATCTTGCAATCAAATTCATTTTGTGCTTTCTTGGCAAATTTCTTGAATATCGATGCAACTTCAGATTTGTCATGGAGAAAGAACACCCAAGTGTATCTTGAGAAGTCATCAACAATCACTAGACAGTAGAGGTTGCCACCGGCACTGACATAATTTGTAGGTCCAAATAAATCCATATGAAGTAGTTCCAGTGGCCTTGATGTTGACATGAAAGCTTTAGTAGGATGTGTATTAGCAACTTGCTTTCCAGCTTGACATGCACTGCATGGCTTGTCTTTTTCAAACACCACATCCTTTAATCCTCTAACCATATCTTTCTTTAATACCTTCTTGAGTGTGCTCATCCCAACATGTGCAAGCCTCCTATGCCAAAGCCATCCAAGAGAAGCTTTGGTGAAGAGACAAGTTCTTAAGTCTGCATCTTCTGAAGTGAAATCCACTAAGTAGAGGTTGTTGTATCTAAATCCCTTGAATACCATTGATTCATCATCCATTTTTGTTACAATAACCTCTGATGGAGTAAATAAGCATTGAAGTCCAAGATCACAGAGTTGTCCCACTGATAATAAATTGAAGCTCAAAGGTGCAACTAAGAGAACATTTGATATTGATAAATCATTTGAGATTGCCACCTTGCCAAGTCCTTGCACTTTTCCTTTTGAATTGTCTCCAAATGTGATTTTATCTTGACCATCAACATTCTCATCTAGTGAGGTGAACATCCGTGGGTTGCCTGTCATATGTTGTGTGCATCCACTGTCAATAACCCAATGGCTCCCACCGGTCTTGTAGTTCACCTACATTCACAGACAATTCAAGCTTGAGTTTTGAGGGCCCTATATTGCATAGGACCAGTGACTCTCTCAATTAAGGACTTTGCCACCCAGATTTGTCTAGGTCTACTCTTATTTGGTGGACCTAGGAATGTAACCTTAATCTTTCCATTTGCAACCTTTCTTAGAACATAGTGAGCATTGAAAGCAAATGGTCTTGAGTGCTTAGGCAAGGCAGTTGGTGGTTTAGCTTTGCAGTTGTGGGCAAAATGACCTTCATTTCCACACTCAAAGCATTTGATAGTCTTGTGAGTCTGCTTTGGCTTGTATTGAGTGATAGCTTTCTTTTGCACAAAAGCATTGTATCCAATACCACTCTTGTTATTTTTCATAACAGTGTTCATAAGCAGCTCATTTTAGAGGTATTGACCCTTGTTGAACTTTTGCACACTTGTTGCAAGATGTTCATTTTCACTTTTTAGTTTCTTGACCTCATTCTTAAGCCTTTGATTATCCACTGCCAACTCATTGTTGAAATCATTGTTCTCAATAGCAACTTTTCATCTAGTAGTTGCATCAGTCAAGTAATTCTTCAATTTTTGGTTGTCTAAAGTCAGGACTTCAACTTTTTCAGTCAATTCAGCATGTAGACTAGTTTGCTCTTCTTGAATCAAATCATCACATGAGGTTGCTACATCAAGCTTAACAACAGGGTTAATAGCCTCATGTGTTTTGCAAGATAAAAGTTCATTTTCAACAAGAAGATTGTCATGATCAAATTTAATTTGAGTATAGTCTTCCTTGATCTTTACTAGTCTACTTTGCAACTCCCTATTAGCTTCATTTAATTTGACATATTTTTCCTTAGCATCTTTTAGGGAGTTTGTGAGCTCATTTACAGTTGATGACATAGTTTTATTTTCTTCTTTTATTTCATCACTAGCCTTTATAACTATGTCATACTTGGCATTTAAAGATTCATTTTCATTTTTCAACCTATCACATTTAGCTTTTGACTTTCTAATGATTTGAGTATATTCTTTAAGTAAGTCAGCTAACTCATCATATGAAGGTGAAGCAAATTCTTCATCACTATCACTATCACTATCATCATCAATATTAATATCATTTTGTACCTTTCGTTCACCCCTAGCCATGAGGCATAGGTGAGAAGTGGATGATGGCGATGGTGGTGGTGAAGAGAAGTCCCCGGCGATGGCCGCAACTTTTTCATCATTCTCTTCTTCACTTGAAGAAGACCCACTTGATGATTCGATGTCGGTGAGCCAGTCGCCAACAATATATGCCTTTCCATTCTTCTTCTTGTGGAACCTCTTTTGCTTCCCATCCTTCCTCTTGAAGAATTTCTTTTCCTTCTTTTCATCATCGCTGTCATCTTCTTTCTTGCCCTTGAACTTATTCTTCTTGGGCTTGTTACATTGATGAGCAAGGTGACCAAGCTCACCACAGTTGTAGCAGTCCATCTCAGAAATGGGCTTTCTTTTGTTGGAAAAGAACTTCTTCTTTCTTGAATCAAATTTGATGCCTTCTCTATTTAGCTTCTTCAACATCTTGGTGGTCTTCCTTACCATCAAGGCAATGTTTGCATCAAGGTCATCATCACTTGAGGATTCTTCCTCAACTTGTATTTTTGCTTTTCCTTTTCTTTCATGATTTGCTTTGAGAGCCAAATCCTTTCTTTTGGAAGATGATTCTTCTTTGTCGTTGATGTGCATGTACATTTCATGGGCATTGATCTTTCCCAAAATTTGTGTAGGTGTGGTAACTGAAAGATCCATTTGATGTAGCACAGTGACAATGTGTCCATATTTGTCTATTGGGAGGACACTGAGAATCTTCCTCACAACATCCGGTTGTGAGATTTGAGTAAGCCCCAATCCATTGACTTCCTCTACAAGAATATTAAGTCGTGAGTACATAGCATTTGCATTTTCATTAGTGAGCATTTCAAAGGAATTTAACTTTCGCATGGCTATGTGATATCTTTCCTCACGTTCACTTCTAGTTCCTTCATGTAGAGCACAAATGTCCATCCACAAATCATGAGCATTTTTATGATTCCTTACTCTATTGAACACATCTTTGCAAAGGCCTCTAAAAAGGGTGTTTTTGGCCTTAGCATTCCATTTCTCATAATTGAACTCATCACCTACAAGATTTGTGGGATCTCTAGGTTCGGGGAACCCTTCTGTGGCGGCTTTATAGACACCAATGTCTATAGCCTCTAAGTATGCTTCCATACGAATTTTCCAATAAGGAAAATCGTCACCATCAAAAACGGGAGGAGGTCCATCCCCACCGGACATCGTAACTCTAGCGGTTAAGCTAATCTATGAGCAACAAGGCTCTGATACCAATTGAAAGGATCATGATGCCCAAGAAGGGGGGTGAATTGGGCTTTTCTAAAAATCAACACTAATTAAAACCTAAGTAAGAGCTAAACAAGAGCCCAACTTCACCCCAACAACTAGCACTAAGAATATAATACTAGAAATGTAACAAAGCTAAGATAATACTTCAAATACTTGCTAAACAAATACACAATGTAAAGTGCTTGAATTAAGTGCGGAATGTAAAGCAAGGTTTAGAAGACTCCTCCAATTTTTCCCGAGGTATCGAAGAGTCGGCACTCTCCACTAGTCCTCGTTGGAGCACCCGCGCAAGGGTATCGCTCTCCCTTGGTCCTCGCAAGAACCAAGTGCTCACTACGAGATGATCCTTTGCCACTCCGGCGCGGTGGATCCCTCGAGACCGCTTACAAACTTGAGTCGGGTCACCAACAAGATCTTCACGGTGATCACCGAGCTCCCAACGCCACCAAGCCGTCTAGGTGATGCCGATCACCAAGAGTAACAAGCCATAGACTTTCGCTTGACCAAGAGAAGCCTAATGCAAGTGGTGTGCGCTCTAGGTGGCTCTCACTAGCGCTAATGAGGAACAAGCGTGGATTATGATTCTCTAATCTCCTCACTAGGCTTTTGGTGCTTGCAATGCTCTAGCAATGTGCTGGAATAAATGTGGAGTGCAAGACATTGAATATGGTGGGTGGAGGGGGTATAAATAGCCCTCACCCACCAACTAGCCGTTACAGGCAATTTACTGCGCGATGGCGCACCGGACAGTCCAGTGCGCCACCGGTGCGCCAACGGTCGTTTCCAACGGCTAGTTCTGACAGAGAGCCGTTGGACTCATGGCGCACCGGACAGTGAACAGTCCACTGTCCGGTGCACACCGGACAGTCCGGTGTGGTGTCCGGTGTGCCACTAAAATTCAACTCTGAACACTGCGCTCTCGGGTTTCTGCGAAGGGAAAACACTCTGCCGTGGACCAGCCTGGCCCCACCTGGCAGAGGCTGCACCGAACAGTCCGGTGCACACCGGACAGCCCGGTGCCCCTAAGCCAGAAACACTAAGTCTTGTTTTTCAGCTGATTTTCAAATCGGTTTTCGCTCTAACTTGTGTGTGAGTTCTAGAGTGACACCTAGCACTGTATGTGAGTGTGATTGTGCACCAACACTACACTAGAACTCTCTTGGTCAAACTACTCATCGACAACCCCTCTTTATAGTATGGCTAAAAGAGAATAAAAGACCTAACTAAATCGCGAGTGTCCACATCTCCTTGACACTCGGACTCCGTAGACCTTCACCTTTTGTTCCGTCGTTTTAGCCGTCGCTTCGAGTTCTTATCTCCGGGATTGTTTTCACGTTGTAGTGCTTTTACCTGTCATGCGACCTAACTTACCATTTGTCTCTGCAAAACACACGTTAGTCACATATAATATTACGTTGTCATTAATCACTAAAACCAACCAGGGGCCTAGATGCTTTCATCTAGGAAGCTCCAATGTAGGGACCCCTCGCCTGACCGCCATCGCAGCAAAATCAAAGCAAGGGCCTCCCTACACTGACCACTCCCCTACTGCCCTTGCCCCTTTCGGGTAAGGTAGTCCTCCATTAGCTTTCCTAATTAGTCAGCCAAGGGTGTCCCATACCACCCTTGTGGTAGCACTGTTTTCCCGGGTAGTTCTCCATGTTCCAATTAACATAATGATCTTATCATGAACAATAAATAACAAACTGATAATAAAAGTAGGATCATGAATAATGTGTATCTCCATACCCAAAACCACAATAAGCAATAGCAGGTACTACCCAAAAATTTAGTGGTAAACAAGGTATAGAGATACAAACTAGTGTAACCTATTAGGTCCCATCAAAATTAACCTATGCAGATCATTATGATTAATAAGAATATGACTGGGTAAGAAGAAGTGATCAAGGGCACAACTTGCCTGGGACTTGAGATTCTAGGTAACAACTTGCTCTTCAGATGACTCGTGACCTCACTGCTAAACGTAGCAATACAAACAAACATGGTATAGACAAAATTAACATCACATCAAACATAAGAACAAACTGCATAATAATAATCTAGGCGTTGCTACGAGATCGTGGGTTCGAGAACCACTAAAATCGGAGTTACGGTTAGAGAGTTACAATTTTCTAAAAATTTAGGTGTCCAATATATAATAAACTAAGTGCATACTTTTAATCTATGTTTCATGACAAAATAAGGTTACCAGATGATAAACAACATTATTATGAACTTAATGCAACTGAAATGGATCAAAAAGAAGCTAAAATGAATTACTTATGAATTAAACAAGTTTCTAGAATTATTTTTATGCTAAAACTCATTTTAAATATTAATTAACCATTTTCTGGTAATCTATGGACTGTGGATAGAAAAACCAGGGACCCCAGGGTTGTTTTTGTTAATTTCAGGGCTTCAGCGTAATATTCTTTCAACACCAGAGGATGGCGGGTTTATTTTTAATAAAGCCAAGGGCTCAGAACCGTAGGATCGTGGATCAAAGGTTAATAAAAGAAACTGAATCGGTATGCAACAGTGACCCACGGATCACAGATCAATGGCTAAGGATACGCCACGCCATTCATCTAATCTGATCCTCACAATGAGATCCAATGATCGAGATACAATCTGGTCGAAGGGGTGGGTTGCTTCTAATCCTGGCCGATGATCTACTATTCAACGACCTAGATTTTATTATGGCTATACCTTATCACACCACCCGATCACACCTCCATGGCTCAGATCAAATCACCTAGAGGATACGCCCAGCGCCAAATCACGGTCGTTGCACGCTGGATCAACGGCGCAAGCTTGCCCCCACCTCACGCCATCCGAGCACGGCGGCGCCACCAGCCCAGAGACAGCGGAGAGATGGCCGGAGTTCGGCCACCCCGTCTAGGAGGGCCTTATACTCTAATCTAAAGTGTGAATCATATAGTGCAAGGCATGGCGAACGCAGGGGAAGAGTTCTCACCGGCAGGGACGAAGCATAGAGGTCCGACCGCGGAGAGTGGGTGGCCCGCGGCGGATTCAGTCACCGGCGAGAAATTCACCGAGCCTTGGCCGCCCACGGCCCTGGAATTCCACACGACGACGTCCGTAAACCTTGACAAAGCTTCCCTGAGCGCACATTTTGCCCTAAATGGACGGTAATCACCGAGGGGCGATTACGGCGGTGGTGCTCGGCTTTCCCTCCCCCTTCTCACTGTTTCCCTTGCGGTGGCTTAGAAATCCGCAGATGGGCAGGAAAGAGGGTCGCAGCGTGGTCACTTTTATGGTCCCGGGAGCACGCGACCAGCATGTATTTGGTTGCTCGCCTACGGGTTCGTCGGCGAGGGTGCAACGGTCGCGGCCGATTTGGCCGAGAGGTTCACAAGGACCGGACCCGCCGAACGGAAGAGCGAGTAAAATGGGAGGCGAAATCCGCGTGAACCCGGCGAGGATTACGGGCAGCGCAACGACCCGAACCAGGTGCCTTGTTTGTCATAATCTGCTGGAGAAGACGATCATGATGCCATAGGCCCACATGGCAGCGACCCCGCGTGGAGAGTGCCTGATGGGATGCGGCTGCGGAGCGGTCCCACGTGCCTGTGATGGAGACGAAGTTGTCCACACATGGGTTTGACTGATGGGTCGGGCCCATATGTCGGCACACATGTCTGATGGAGGCGGGCTGAGCTGATCAAAAAGGGAGAATGGGCCAGCCAGGCCGCATTTCGACCCAAGCGGCAACAGGTGAGTTTTTCTTTTATTCCTGTTTTCTTTTCTATTTTTATTCCCACCTTTAAAATTCAGATTTAAATATGGGTTTCAAATTCTAATCTAAATGTAACATCCAGAATAGCAGCATGAAGGCAAAGTATATATTTTTATAGACTTATATATTTATTTTAATTATTTTGTTTCCTTTGTTTAGTTAAAGGTTCAAAGTATGTTATGCACCCATATTATTTCTTTTTAGGAAGAGTTATTACTCTTGAGTGTGTGATCAAATCCCAAGTAAAAATAAATATTCATTACCTTACTTGTTTAGGGAAATATTTCTAACCATATGATTCAACAAAGGTTGGTTTTAAACATATAGGGTCTTTTATTTAATCTCTTAATATAAAAGACTTTTATTCAAACATGGGAATACCAATTCCTAAATCTCAACATAGTTCTAATATGAATATAAATCTTACTATTTTTATATTATTATTTATTGTTTTCCTTGTCATTTATTTATGTGAGGAATAAATAGCTTAATTGAAATTTTCTTTCCCATTTTCTATTCCTTTATAAATTGAGGTCAAATTCAGGTTTTCAATAAATGCATGATAACCACATCATCAACAAGAGATATGCCATTCTTTACTTTGTTTGTTGGTTACTTAACTGATTTAATACCATTTGTTGATTATAAATAGGAAGAGTCCTAATGAAGTTTCAAGGGTTTCAACAACTCTCCTAACATCATCATAAATTTATTTATTTATTTTATATCTATATATTTTTTTCTTATACTAATTTTGGGATTTACAATGAGTCAGGGACGTCGGCGCTGGCAAATGAAAGAGAAAAGGGCAGATTGGGTCCGGCGGGGTGTGTTGGCCACCGAAATTAAGCCTAATTTTTGATGGCCAGAGCGGGGCCATCGAAAATAGTAGCAGACGCCAAAAAACTACTAGAGTTGTTGTAGTGGAGAGGCAGAGTGCTATAATTATTTAATAATTTTTTGTAAAATAGAATTCTTATTGGAGCAAAAGTTTTAGTGTCAGAGTCCTATATATTTCAAAATACAAACTCTGGCTGGAGATGCTCGGATCCTTAGCATTGGTAATAATATTATGATTATTTGATGTGCTGCATATTTTGCCCACGAAGCTCATACTAGTGCACTTATAATTGAGCTCACCAGACGTCGATATGATGGGCCCTTGCTGCCCTCATTGGTGCTATATATATCCCGCCACCCCGAGGGAGATGGAACAGCAAGCTAGGTATTGAACTCACGAAGCAAGCAAGACTCTGTACTGCTATAGAAAGCAGTAGCAAGGTCTAGTCGGCTGTGTGGCCTAGGCGCCTAGCTATATAGTAAACGTGTAACACGGTATCCAGCATGGACGGGTACATCTACCAGTCGCTCTTCCTCTCCGTCCTTGCTGTGGTACTGCTGCAGCTGGTGAAGATGGCCCTCAAGCCGAGGCCACGGCTGCCGCCAGGGTCTTGGAAGCTGCCCGTCATCGGCAGCATGCACCACCTCGTGAACGTGCTGCCGCACCGGGCGCTGCGGGACCTGGCGGACGTCCACGGCCCGCTCATGATGCTGCAGCTCGGCCAGACGCCGCTCGTCGTCGCCTCTTCCAAGGAGACGGCGCGCGCCGTGCTCAGGACGCACGACACCAACTTCGCCACACGCCCCAAGCTCCTCGCCGGCGAGATCGTCGGCTATGAGTGGGTCGACATCCTCTTCGCCCCCTCCGGCGACTACTGGCGCAAGCTCAGCCAGCTCTGCGCCGCCGAGATCCTGAGCCCCAAGCGCGTGCTCTCGTTTCGTCACATCCGGGAGGAGGAGGTGAGCACAGGCACAGCTAGCGCGCACGGTAGTCACACGAGAGTACGAGACGCTATGAGATGAGAGTACACTCTGAAGTCTGAACAAAAACAACGCATGCAAAAATCTAAAAATAAAGCAGGAGAAGACTGGTCAAAAGAGGAGAACATGCATGTGATACGCTGATGTGTTGTGTTCTAGGTGATGCTGCGGGTGGAGGAGATCCGCTCGGCGGGCCCGGCGACGCCAGTGAACCTGAGCGTGATGTTCCACAGCATCACAAACAGCGTCGTGTCCCGGGCCGCGTTCGGGAAGAAGCGGAAGAACGCGGCGGAGTTCCTGGCGGCGACCAAAGCCGTCGTCGGCCTATCAATAGTACAGAGAAGATCTATACTGGCGGTCGTAAACCTATTTTTAGTGGCGTTTATCGTAACCGCCAGTGCTAGGGGCCAGTACAAATCATCATTTTTACAGGCGGATAACTGAAGACCGCCAGTGAAAATCGATTTTCACTGACGGTCGACGTAATAAAACCGTCAGTGCAAATCGTTTCCAGGAAACATAAAACAGATTTTAAAAATAGTAAAAACAATTATTTTTATTAGGCCCACCCCACTCGTGCAAGTCACGGCATTTTTCGCGCAAGATTCGCGCGCTACACGGTTATTAGTAATCGAACCGTCGACCTCACCCTCGCGCGTATCCTCCAGTACCACTCCGTCTATGACATGCTTTGTGTCTATTTTGTAGTTGTTTTTTCCACATATTACAACTATTTGAGTGTAAATTGCTTATTTGAGACCCTAAACGAATTCAAATAAAAAAGTTGTCAACTACAAAGATAAATAACTTTTGAAGTTCTACAACTTTTATTTTGACACTTTTTTCATCCGAGGTAGTTTGCAAAATTTGAATTTTAAATTTGACTTACTTAGATTCAATTTTTGAGAACCGAAATGAGTTCAAATAAAAAAGTTATCAACTACAAAGTTTCATAACTTTTAGAGATCTACAACTTTTATTTTGGTGGTTTTGTCATACGAGGTCGTTTGAAAAACTCAAAAAATTAAGGATAAAAATGATTTCTAGTGGCGGTTCCTTAAGAAAACTGCCACTGATGCTGTTGGTAAGTTGGAAGCCGAAGCACTTGCGCTCCTCAATAATTTCCTCGAGGATGGTGTCCACCGTCTTGTGGATCTCCTTGAGGCTGCGCGTCATGCCGGTGAGCTTGGCCAGGACGGTGGTCCACGTCGGGAACAAGTCCGGGACGTTGAAGCCGCTGAACACACTAGTAGAAAAAGGCTCAACACCTGTGGGACGATATATTTTTACAGACGGATCCGGTTATCCACCGACTGTGCTATTTCTAGTGGCGGTTCCTTAATAAAACCGCCACTACAAATCATGGATTTCTACTGGCGGTTTTCTTAAGGAACCGCCAGTAGAAATACGATTTCTAGTGGCGGTTTTATTAAGGAACCGCCACTAGAAATAGCACAGTCGGTGGATAACCGGATCCGTCTGTAAAAATATATCGTCCCACAGGTGTTGAGCCTTTTTCTACTAGTGTGTTCAGCGGTTTCAACGTCCCGGACTTGTTCCCGACGTGGACCACCGTCCTGGCCAAGCTCACCGGCATGACGCGCAGCCTCAAGGAGATCCACAAGACGGTGGACACCATCCTCGAGGAAATTATTGAGGAGCGCAAGTGCTTCGGCTTCCAACTTACCAACAGCATCATCAAGGCCATCATACTGGTAAATAATTATACCAATTTCAACGGTTGTCACGTGTCATCTATATATGGTCAAATGGCGGCCCAGCATAGGCTAAGGCTCATGCACGTCATGCCGGTCTGCTGACTGTGACGGACCAGCCTGTCGAGCCATTTGATTAAATTAGCGTAAAATATTAAAAATGGTGCATGAGGTAGGGTTTGAACCCATGTCCTGATGGAACAAGAGCGAAAAACACTGGATGAAGCTGTCTAACCAGTAGAACATCATGCTCATATGTTTTTAATATTGAATATAAATTGTATATATGTATATACGTTTTTTAAAATAAAAAAATATAATCGTGTCGGGTCGGGCCAGCACTATGGGCCGAGGCTACAGCCAAAGCACGGCACGATGTTCTTGGCTCTTGCAATCATTAGGTTGTTTCTGAGACCACATTGGCGCAATAGACTCTATGATGTTTGAGGTTGCTGAATTGAATGGAGTAACAATGATTTGTCACACTAACAGTAAAATGAAAGATTA
The DNA here is from genome assembly GCF_902167145.1 of Zea mays. NCBI lineage: Eukaryota > Viridiplantae > Streptophyta > Magnoliopsida > Poales > Poaceae > Zea > Zea mays. The sequence goes on along the minus strand of NC_050104.1, from coordinate 87,242,646 downwards.
TTTATTGGTTTTAAACGTTAGTAATTGCTACGAAATAACATAATTTATATGGAGCACATCTAGTTTTTAATGATGCCTGACTTTATGAATCACTCCATATTTTGATCCATCTATTTTATAAGTTTGAGTTCATGTGACTTATTTTAGAAACTTGAGCTCACAAACTTTGTTTTATTTGGCCTCTGTATGGTGGAATTATGTAATTTTATAATTTCTGTTCGTTCAGTCAGTCGTTGTGAACTCTCTTCTAATCGCTCACTTCATTGGTTGTGTTGTACCATGATATATTGCATGGAGTAAACAATAACATCAGTTAGCCAAATCAAAAAATATTATACGAAGAGCGAAGACAATTAATAAAAAATCTTGAATTTTTTTTGATAGATAGTTTACGTGGGTATTAATGTAAGCCATCGCAACACACTGACAACCGACTAGTATATATATAATACTCAGTTCAACATGTAGTAGTCCTAATCCTATGTATATAGAGAGTTTAAAGTTGAGCTCAAACCGGCACGTTTCACTATTTCATCTATCGTACTTTACGTCAATTTTTTTTAGAATGGTACTACACGGATTAATCTCATATCATACGGTGTCGTGCTCAAATACTAAAAACGTAAGCACAACATGATTCAAAATCACTGTGAACCGGTGTTGTTGAAGAAAAACTTATATATCTCTAAAAATACATTTTTGAATTATTTATAACTTCGATGAAGGCCCAAAAAATCGTGTATAAGAAAGAGAAATCCCTTTAAAATGCATTGCTTGGACTAGCAACTTAGCTCAAAACTAGTATACAAATATATATTAACAAAAACATATAATTTACGAAAATAAATATAAGTAGCAATATTTTCTATAACTTTTGTCAACAGATGAAAATTATTGAAATATAAAAGAACCATTTAAATATTAGTTTTTTAATTCGTTAATGACCCCATGTCATTTCGATTGAAACACGCCCTATCTAACTGTATTATGTCGTGCCGCCTATTAAGCATAGCTTTGAGACATGGTATAACCCAATTATTGAGGCCGTGCTAGTCAGCACATTTTTTCATATTATATATAATTAATGTGCTGGATTATTCATCTAATTGCATCACGTAGTACCATCTATCGTGTCTAACTTTGAGCCATGGTACGATCCAATTATTGAGGTCGTGCTAGTCCAGTCCATTTTTTTCATCTTAAACCTTTTTTTCGGACAGTTGACGGCCTCAAATGGCATGCATGACCCAAAGTTCCAGTTGAAGTCCGTGGGCATATATAAACCTTGGTCCATCTCCATTACACTCAACGGCAACACGTGTGCATATATGCGCAGGACATGTTCGCGGGCGGGACGGGGACGTCGGGGTCGGCCATGGAGTGGGGGATGTCGGAGCTGATGCGGAACCCGCCGGTGATGAAGAAGATGCAGGCGCTGATCAGGGAGGCGTTCCGTGGGAAGACAGCTGTGACGGAGGGCGACCTGCAGGCGAGCAACCTCCAGTACCTGAAGCTGGTGATCAAAGAGGCCCTCCGGCTGCATCCGCCGGCACCGCTGCTGGTGCCCCGGGAGAGCATCGAGGAGTGCGAGCTGGACGGGTACACGATCCCAGCCAAGTCACGGGTCATCATCAACGCGTGGGCCATCGGCCGCGACCCCAAGTATTGGGACGACGCCGGCGAGTTCAAGCCGGAGTGGTTCGAGGACGGCTCCCAAGACTTCACGGGCAGCAGCTACGAGTTCTTGCCCTTCGGCTCCAGCCGCAGGATGTGCCCCAGCTTCAACTACGGCCTCGCAAGCATGGAGCTCGTCTTCGTCGGCCTGCTCTACCACTTCGACTGGTCGCTGCCCGAGGGCGTCAAGGATATTGACATGGGGGAGGCGCCTGGACTCGGCGTACGCCGCCGCACGCCGCTAATGCTTTGCGCCAGCCCGTTCGTCCCGGTCCCCGCCTAGCTATATATAGGCACGTACATCGATCGTCATGCTAGCTCTAGCCGCGAGCTGAGGGGCCTATACTTGTATATCTGTCTCAACAATTTCTCTCCACGATGGATGTGCTTGCTGGCTAAATACGTAGTATTATTACTGCGAAGCGTGTATTATTATGTACCTAAAGTTTGTACTTCTATCCTAAATTAAATTGTGTCCCGCAGTAGACGCAAGGGTAATAAATAAGTGCCGTTATTTTTCCTTGCTGTGTTTTAAATATTGCAATATCTAGGAGATATTAATGATAGTTAAAGCTTTCACATTTCACATGTCTGTGACATCTAACTCTTTCCAATAAGGCAAGTACTCGAAGAAAATAGACTTTTTGTTGAATATAGCCCCCGGAGCTGGTTTGACATCCTTCCTTGTTTTTTCGTCTTTTGTCTTCTTCCCGAAAATAAACTTGATATTCCTGACTGTTTCAAAAACTCTATGACCTCTATTGTTACCCGATGGAGCAGTATAATGTAGTTCACCATTATTGTCAAAGTACTTATCCATCTTTCGCATGCGGTACCTGTGTCCTTCCAATAAAAAGCGTATGTGCCTCATGTACACTATCTTCTTAGATGCAGTAAGGGACACGTAAGCAGTTCCATCAATGCATACTGTGCAGCCAACCTTTCCCTTAAACTGGCCTGATAATGTGAAGAGTGCAGGGTAATCGTTGATCGTAACAAAAATAATTGCTCTCAGCGTGAATGAATCTTTACGATACTCATCCAACATTTGAACACCCGTTACCCACAATATTTTCATATCCTCCATTAAGGGCTCTAAAAATACATCCATATCAACTCCATATTGTGTAGGTCTAGAAATAAGGATGGTTAGCAAAATGTACTTCCGTTTCTGCATCAACCATGGAGGAAGGTTGTATATGGTGAGGATCACTCGCCATGTGCTATGCTTGCTGCTCCTTTTAGCAAATGGATTCATTCCATTAGTACTCAGTGCGAACCTAACATTTCTTGGTTCATCGGCAAAGTCTCGGTGGTTCTCATTGAAATCTTGCCACTGCTTCCCATCGGCTGGATGTCGAAGCTTCCCATCGTTTTTGTGCTGATCAGAAGCATGCCAGCTCATAAGTTTGGCATCCTCAGGGTTAGCGAACAAACACCTCAATCGATCGACGACGGGGAGGTACCACATCACCAAAGCAGGAATCTTTTTAAGCGCATAATAGTCTACTTCTTCTTTTTCTTTGCTCGTGGATTTTGAAGTCTTCTTTTTGGCTTTCTTTCGCTTCTTCCCTTTAGACACAGATGCAACACACTCTTCTCTCGATAGTCTTTATTCGTCTTGTACCTACTTGCACCACACTTTGGGCAGGTCTCCAAATCTTTATAATCATCACCTCGATAAAGGATACAGTGATTTCTACACGCGTGGATCTTCTCCACGTCCATAGTGAGTGGACTGATTAGTTTCTTTGCATAGTACGTGTTAGCAGGCACTTTGTTCTCCTTTGGAAGCATGTCTGCGACAATACTCAAGAACGCATCGAAGCCAGCATCAGACGGACCATATCTAGCTTTTAACATCAACAGCTTTAACACAGACCGGAGCGTCGTGAACTCTTTGCTACAACCCTTAGACTCGTCGTACAAAGGCTCTTTTGCTGCCTTCTTCAGGGACTCCATACCTTTCATGAAGAACATCGATGGATCTGTATGACGACGCAACATTGCCTCTAACAACTCTGCATCTTCCTCGTCCATAACATTTGGCAGAACATGGGTTCTTTCACGTTCATTTCCTCCAGCGTAACCATGATCAGTAACATTTGGCACTACATGTTCGCTCTGTGGAAGAGGTTGTTATGTCTCGTGAACGAACTGAAAGATGTCGTCGACGTTCGCAGGGTTTCCAGCTGTATAAGGCGAAGAGCTACCCTCTCCATGCTTTGTCCAAATTATGTAATCCTTCACAAATCCTCGGCATACCAGATGAGATATGATTTGTTCTGTGTCATCAAATACAACAGCATTTTTGCAGTCCATGCATGGACAATATATGTGCTTTGTCTTTGTTCTCCAAGCATGGTTCGTAGCGACAACAATAAACCTATGGACCTCAGATATGTATGATGGATCTAGCCTTGATAAGTTATACATCCAGGATATCCTCTCCATCATCACCTGTAAAAAAAGTAACATAAAACACACAAGAGCACAAATTGGCAAGAGAAACATATACCAATATTTCCTAACAACTAAATATATCATGGATAAAGAAAATTGGCAAAAGAAACATGAACAACCTTTCTTAGCGACCTTCTTCCAAAAAATAAAAATCAAAACCTCCCCCTTGTATTTTGTGAAATCTGGCCTTCCAATGAAAGTTGGGCTGCGCGCGAGCTACACAGTTTTTGTCGGGAAGGATGAAGGGGTATTTATACAACAAAGGTCATAGGCGGTTGGATTAGGCAACCTAACTACTTTATCTCTAACACATAGTGAAACCCTAGATCCAAAATGTGGCTAAAATGGAGGAAAAATGAACAAAATTTGGCAAAAGAAACATAAGCCAAACTTTCCTAGCAACTAATAAACAAAAAATCTTAATACCCAAACCTATCTCTAACACATGGTGAAAGCCTAGTTTCAAAATGTAGTTAAAATTGAGCAAAAATAAACAATAATTGGCAATTGAAACATAATTAAACCAACCTTTCATAACAATTAATAAAAACAATCTTAATTACCAAACCTATCATCCTCCCTCTCCATACAACACATTCACCATTCATTAAGCAACTAAATATGTGTCATGGATAAACTGATTTGAGAACTAAACATGAAAAAGGAGAGAGAATAGACAAAATCTAACCATCTTAAGCAACCTCATTTGAGGAAATAGAGAAAATAACCTAGCTATACTCTTCTCTCTCACATGTAAAACCCTAGATCCAAAATGTGGCTAAAATTGAGCAAGAATGAACAAAAATTGACAAAGAAACATAAACCAACCTTTATTATCCACCTTCTTCCAAAAAAATGAAGACCAAAACCTCCCCCCTTGTATTTTGTGAAATCTGGACCTCCAAAATCGCCTCCAATGGAAGTTGGCTGCGATTTTACAGCTCATGTCGGGGGGAGGAAGAGTGGTATTTATAACACATAGTTCACTGACGGTTGGCTTGAAAAACCGCCAGTGTAAACATATTTCCACTGGCGGTTATCTTAACACAACCGCCAGTGGAATGCGGTTGGTGTAACGGAACCGCCAGTGTAAATATCCTATTTCTACTGGCGGTTGTGTTAAGGTAACCGCCAGTGGAAATATGTTTCCACTGGCGGTTCTCAAGCCGGGTCCACTAGTTTTTTTTACTGGCACGCGGTAACTGAAACTGCCAATGATAATTTATGGGTGCCGCAGGCTTTGAGCTCTTTTCTACTAATGTACGCCGCCGCACGCCGCTAATGCTTTGCGCCACCCCGTTCGTCCCTGTCCCCGCCTAGCTATATATAGGCACGTACATCGATCGTCATGCTAGCTCTAGCCGCGAGCTGAGGGGCCTATACTTATATCTCTGTCTCAATAATTTCTCTCCACGATGGATGTGCTTGCTGGCTAAATACGTAGTATTATTACGGCGAAGCGTGTATTATTATGTACCTAAAGTTTGTACTTCTATCCTAAATTAAAGTGCGTCCTGCAGTAGACGCAAGGGTAATAAATAAGTGCCGTTATTTTTCCTTGCTGTGTTTTAAATATTGCAATATCTAGGAGATATTAATGATAGTTAAAGCTTTCACATTTCACATGTCTGTGACATTATTGTTTTTAATTATATATATTATTTTTTGCTGTGGAATTTTTGGATTAATTAAATTTCGTGGCTAAATTCCTAACATTTTCTCATAACAAACCAATCTGTAGAATCGCCCTTGCTAGTTGCTACCGATGGAAACAAGACTAATGACTAGATCAATAATAGCTGGGAACGGGAATCAAAACAAAAGACGGATGAGAATCGAAAAAATAATTAAGGATCATGAAATGTCTTAGCGCAACTCCGGTGTACAGAGCCAACCTCAATTCTATAATAAAATGACATCACATCACTTGTGAAACTCCAAAACTATAAGACTGGTTCACTAATTAGAAAAAAGCTCTAAGCTGGCGGTAAGCATAAATTTTCACCGGCGGTTTCAGTTACAGCGCGCTAGTGAAAATAAACAGATGGAGCCGGCTTAAGAAACTGCCCGTGGAAACCTATTTATGTACCGTGCTTATAGATTCTATAAGACGAGAGGTAGACAGTACGACCTGTCGAAACAACGCGTGCCACTAAACATCCACTATAAATGACTGGTAAGCATATAAATTTATGAATACATATCATACATGTACGTATATAGGACAATATTACAACTAAATAACCAATCTCTTGTTATTTAGTGCCACAAGCAACCATCCGGATCGGTGTATTCTATGTGAGTGAGTTCATGAGACAGAACGAACAATACATTACGAACCCTGGTCAGATATTATTAGTACTAGTCATTTATGCATTTATGTCATTAAAGATGGAAATATGTTATCGAGTGTACATAGATGATGTTTATAAACTTCCTTTACATGAATATCAACGGGAAAACCGAAGAACTTGACCGAAGGTGCATTATATGGCATAATTGAGGACCTATGCACATTCATAATGAAAGAGGCCATTCCTGTTAACAAAAAATATCACAATGCTACCGGTACATTAGCTAGGCCAGAGTTTAGAGTACTCACAAAAAATTATTAGACTATCTCTTAGCCGAGATAGTTATTAGAGCTTAGGTGAAAAATTTGATGTATAGAATGTGTGATGGTTGTAATTACACTTTGATGTATATAAATGTATGATAGAATTTAATTCCATGTTGCTTTCAATATGAATATATATATATATATATATTAAGCCATGTGCTTCCAATAACTAGAGGAAGCCATACATGATACTCAAAATGCATGGACCTTAGGGTATCATCACCGTTCAAGCTGACTTCCAGGGAGCTGCGGAGTGCTTTTGGGGGGCCATCCAAACGGCTCTCTCATCCAGACCCTCGATGGCACCTACGACACCGAATGACGACACACCAACAGGGGATGACCTCACAATCCCCACGAATGAAGCTTCTACCGCTACCACTATGCGCCCGACCGAAGAAACCAAGAGGGTTAACCTTAGTTTCTCCGACGAGCGCAAGACTACAATCATCAGCTCCAACCTCACTGCCAAATAGGAAAGCGCACTCGTCCAGATTCTACAAGACAACCGAGACATGTTATGTGGCAACCCGTGGACATGCCAGGAGTCCCAAGAGAGTTGGCCAAGCACCAACTGAAAGTGTATCCTCAAGCAAAACCGATTCGGTAGAAGCTACGCCATTTCATGCCCAACAAAAGAGAAGCTATATGAGCCGAGTTAGCCCACCTAGTAGGCAGATTTTATTAGAGAAGTTATGCACCATGGTCCATGCATGAGTGGCTTGCAAATCATGTTCTTGTACTCAAAAAGAATAAAGTTGATTGGTGCATGCGAGTCGACTATACCGATCTCAACAAACATTGTCCGAAGGACCCCTTCTTACTCCCTAGAATAGATAAGGTAGTCGACTATATTGTTGGCTGCTCTATACTCTCTGTTAAGGGTATGCTTCGTCGTCGAAGATCCTGTAAGAAGAAACACCTTCGGAGGATCCTCTCAAAAGCAGTACCGAAGCTATCATCCATAAAGCTTCGGCATAGTGGCATGTCTCAAGACGAAAGACTGCACTGACTTAAAGATGAAATGACCGATTGACCCATGAGAGTCTGTGTCATGATTGTAAGCATTTGTAAAGGGCATGAATGTAATTTCTCACAGGCTGCGTCCTGTGCCTATGAATAGATGAACAGTACCCCTGTACTATTCACGCTGACTTGCATTTACTCGCACGTCACACTCGAATTCTCACCTTCTGTCAAGCCGAAGGTATAAATGTAATTCAATATTATCCATGTTTATTCATGATTATATAATAAAAATGTCTGAATGATATCATATGATTATTCATGTTTTTTATGTGTCATATGATCCTGCTTTCTATTGTTTATTGAGATGATGAAGGTACGTCCTTCATGACCTTCGTCTGAAGATCATTATACCCTAAGGGAAATAATGCTTCAAAGGACGAAGGTCTTTAACCATTAACTTTTGTGTTGCCTTGTTCTTAATTCATAGCATTTGAGAACAAGTCCCCAACATTGGCGCCCACCTCCGGTGAACTCACTTCCACTTTCGAGCTGATGGCTTCGTCCGGCAACCAAGCTGAAGCTGCTTCGACTATGAAGCTGGTGCTCCCAATAATAGGCGGTTCATGCTCAGAGCCAGCCAACAAGAAGCAGAAGGAGGCCCAGAGAAGGGTGCAGCATGTTGGGGTGCAGGGACCCTTCATCAAGTCAAAATGGTCCCACATCCCAATTACCTTCTCCCAGGAGGACCATCAGCTCAAGGATTATCCTCATAATGATGCTATGGTCATATCTTGTGTCATTAAGGGATTTCTGGTCCACAATGTTTTGGTTGATACAGGCAATGCAGCTGACATCATATTCGCTAAGGCCTTCAGACAGATGCAGGAGCCAGAGGACAAAATTCATGATGCTACACACCCTCTTTGTGGCTTCGGAGGAAGACAGATCGTAGCACTTGGCAAGATCACAATGCCAGTAACCTTTGGATTTGTCCACAACACAAGGACTTAACAGGTTGTGTTTGATATTGTCGACATGGAATACCCCTACAATGCAATCATTGGTCGTGGGACACTCAACACTTTTGAAGCAATACTTCATCCAGCATATCTATGCATGAAGATACCTTCGGAACAAGGACCCATTGCTATTCATGGCAGTCAGGAAGCTGCTAGAAAGGCCGAAGGAAACCGGACAGATTCAAAAGCAATCCACAACATAGATGGAGCCGAAGCTTGTGAGCAATATAAGTACAGAAGAGAGAAGGTTGCTTCGGCTGATCAGCCGAAGCCCATGCTTCTATGTGAAGACGTAGCAGAGCAGAAGGTATTGCTAGGGTCCCAATTATCTGAAGAGCAGGAGAAAACCTTGATAAGGTTTTTATTCAACAACAAAGATGTTTTTGCATGGTCAGCCAACAATCTCTGTGGTATCAACAGGGACGTCATTGAACATTCACTCAATGTCGATCCATCCTTCAGACCCAGGAAGCAAAAGCTTCGGAAAATGTCTGACGATAAAGCTGAAGGTGCTCGGAACGAAGTAAAAAGACTTCTCAGTGCTGGTGTCATCAGAGAAGTAAAATACCCAGAATGGCTAGCCAACACTATCATGGTGAAGAAGGCCAATGGTAAATGGAGAATGTGCATTGATTTTACTGATCTGAACAAGGCTTGTCCAAAGGATGAGTTCCCATTACCAAGAATAGATTCTCTAGTAGATGCAGTAGCTTCGTCAGAGCTCATGAGTCTACTAGATTGTTATTCAGGCTACCACCAAATCTGGATGAAGGAAGATGAGCCAAAGACCAGCTTCATAACCCCCAGTGGTACATATTGTTATCTTCGGATGCCTGAGGGGCTCAAGAATGCTGGAGGAAGCTTCAGCAGGATGACATCCAAGGTTCTTCATTCTTAGATAGGCAGAAATGTGCTAACATCTGTTGATGATATCATAGTGAAGAGCACGAAGCAAGAAAACCACATTACTGATTTGCAGGAAACATTTGCTAACTTTAGGCAAGCTGGCCTGAAATTAAATCCAGAAAAATGTGTCTTCGGAGTGAAGAAGGGCAAGTTCCTTGGCTGTCTAGTTTCAACGAAGGGGATCAAAGCCAACCCAAGCAAGATCGAAGCTATTCTTCGAATGGAGCCGCCAAGCACAAAGAAGGGGGCCCAACGGTTGAGGAAGACTGGCATCTTTGAATCGATTTGTATCTAGATCAGCAGAAAGAAATTTACCATTCTTTGAAGTACTAAAGACAGCTGAAGTTTTTCAATGGGGCCCAACTCAACAGAAAGCTTTCGAAGAGCTGAAGCAATACTTGATCGATTTAACAACATTAACTCCACCCGTGCTAGGGGCTCCATTGCTATTATATGTGGCAGCTTCGCACTCTACAGTGAGTGCGGCGCTTGTACAAGAGAAGCTTGAAGGACAAGCTAAAAAGCAAGTCCCACTGTACGTTGTCTCCGAAGTTTTGAATTTATCAAAGAAAAACTATACAGAATTGGAGAAGGTGTTGTACGTTGTGTTAATGGCATCCAGGAAGCTTCGACATTATTTTCAAGCATATCACATAATTGTTCCTTCATCACAGCCCCTTAAGGATATCATGAGGAATAGAGAAGCTATTGGAAGGATTGGAAAATGGGCCACAGAGCTTAATGAATTCACTATTGACTACGTGCACAAATCTTCAATTCAATCCCAAGCGTTAGCAGATTTCATCGCTGATTGGACGCCAGGGGCTCACGAAGAGGGGACAAGCAAAGATGCCGAAGCTTGGACAGTGTTTTGCGATGGTTCTTGGGGAGCTTTCGGTGCAGGAGCAGCTGCGGTCCTAGTAGCACCTTCAAAAGTCAAAACATGTTATGCAGTCAAACTAGATTTCAATTATACAAATAATATTGCTGAGTACGAAGCAATTCTATTAGGGCTTCAGAAACTAAGGGCAATGGGAATAAGAAGGGCCATCCTAAAGACTGATTCTCAAGTTATTGCTGGCCACATGGACAAAAGTAACAAGGCACGAGATCCGAAGCTTGAAAGATATTTGGATGCAGTTCGAAGGTTGGAAGCTTCCTTCGAAGGTTTTTCTGTCAAGAATATTCCAAGAGGTGAAAATGAACATGCAGATTTGCTAGCCAAATCAGTGGCACAGGGGCTCCCTCTACCCTCAGAAGTATTTTTTGAAACAATAAAAGCATCTTCGGTTGAGCTCATGGAGAGAGCAGTGCTTACTATTTCTCCAGGACACAGTGAAGACTGGAGAACTGAAATAATATCTTTCCTCCAAGGCAACTGTCTCTCAAGTGACGAAGCTTATAACAAGAGAATGGAGGCAAGAACAAGACCGTATGTGATGATAGAAGGGGAATTGTATAAACATGGAGTTTGTTCACCACTCCTCAAGCGTTTATCAAGAACTGAAGGTATGGAATTAATGAAAGAGATACATGCAGGTCTGTGTGGATCTTACATTGGATCTAGGCCCTTGTTGGGAAAAAATTTTGACAAGGATTTTACTGGCCGAAGGCAGCTTCGGATGCAGCACAATTAGTCCAAAAATGTGAAGGCTGTCACAAATGTGCAAGAGACCAGAAGCAACCTTCATCTCTCACTCAGCTAATACAGCCCACTTGGCCGTTGCAAAGGTGGGGCCTTGATTTGCTAGGCGCACTTCCATCAGCACAAGGAAATCTAAAATATGTTGTGGTGGCGGTAGAGTATTTTTCCAAGTGGATTGAGGCAAAGCCTTTAGCCACAATAACTTCGGTCACCGTCCAGAAATTCTTCTGGCAAAACATTGTTTGTCGCTTCAGAGTGCCGAAGGCTATTACTGTAGACAACGGAACACAGTTTGATGCTGAAGCTTTCAAGGAATTCTGTGAACAAATTGGCATGAAGATTCATTTTGCATTGGTCAGACATTCGGAGTCAAATGGACTTGTTGAAAGAGCTAATGGCATTATAATGATGGGAATAATGAAGTTAATCTTCAATCAGCCCAGAGGAAAGTGGCCAGATGAATTAATCAAAGTGGTGTGGAGCCACAACACAACAATATCAAGGTCAACAGGTTTTACACCATTCAAACTATTGTTTGGTGACGAAGCAATAACCCTAGAAGAAGCTAAGGCAGGATCAATAAGAACAGTGGCTTCAGCAGAGGACACAACTAATTATTCTGTGGCAAAAGGTGCTATAGAAGGGATCAGGCTTTAGGCCATGGAGAATATCAATAAATACCAAGCCAAAACAATAAAATGGCGTGACAAAAAAGTTCGGCTAAAGAACATTAAGCTAGGGCATTTGGTACTTCGGAGAGTGGCCAACCTAGATACAGTAGGAAAGTTACAGCTGAAGTGGGAAGGACCTTTTCTGGTAGTATCTTCGTCAAGACCCGGTTCTTACAGATTGAAGGATATGGACGGCAACGACATTCCTAGATCTTGGAATGCGGATGAGCTTCGGCGATATTATGTTTAACTTGATGTAATCTTTTTATTTTTTCTATGGCACCCTTTTCCTTTCCAAAGGGGGAGAAAGGTTTTTAATGGGGCCATAGCATGTAATTTCTCTTTTTCTTATTCAGCTCTACGAGAGCAAAATCCTCCAAATATGTAAATGTAAAAACTGTGCATGCACCATCGAGTGCAGGGAAAAAGGAAAAAACAGGGAGAAGCTCGAAAGTCGTCCCTAAGGGGATGCAGAGCATGACGAAGCTACAAAAAGCCGTTCCTAAGGGAGTGCAGCGTAAGTTTTCTGCTCAAAAGTCGTCCCAAAGGGAATGCAGAGCTTACAGCGAAAAGTCAACGCTGATACCGCCGAAATATAAGGCGAAGTGCGAAAAGTAAACGCGATACCACCAAAATAGAAGGCGAAGAAGTTCAAAAGACGTTCCTAAGGGGATGCAGAACTTATAGCGAAAAGTCAGCGCTGATACACCGAAAAATAAGTGGTGAAGTCGAAAAATAAGCGGCAAAGAGACTTCAGTCATTCCCAAGGGAATGAAGGCTATGGTTGTGGCTTCGTATGCGTGTGTTTGGACATTCATTTGCATGACATATCACATCATACATTTGCATTCATAAACATTCATTTAGACATACATAGGATCATCATCATCATAACATACATACACAGGCAGATGCTTCGGCTATAAAGATAATGCTTCGGCAAAAAAGAAAAAGAAGCAGTTTCATGCTTCGTTGTGTACGAAAAGAAGGGAAGATGTTTTTCGCCTTCGGCTCAAAAAATACTAGTTTCTTCCACAGCAAAGCAGTTCGAACATGGACGAAAAGGTAAAAATATATTACAAGTTATCCACAAATTTACAGAATTAGTATTTGATTCTTAAATTACAAATATTTTTACAACGAGATTACAAGATTTTCTCTAGAATTTTTCAGCAAGGTCTTCAGCTTTGATATCATTGAGCTTTGGATCATCTGAGCTTCGGATCACCTGTCAAGCTTCGGCTCATTGTTCCTCAGCTTCATCATCCTGTACATATTAAAACGGTATGAGAGAAGTGCAGAGTTCAAGGAGAAGGTAAAGTAATAGGCACAAATTTTTTACCGGCTTAAGGTGGCTTCGAGCTTCGTCACCATCCATTTTTCGCCCGCCTTTTACCCAAACTTGAGTTATAAATCTATTTCCTATACTCCGAGCTAGGCTGGGGATATCAATTAAATATGTCGGTGATAAGTTAAAATTTGGTCTGTTGACAATTTTTCCATGTTCACAGCTAGATTTTATGAAGGCAACAGCTATGCCTCGAGAAGCTAGCAGAGCGCAGAAATCGGCGTGTCCAGCTATAACTTCGTCGAGTGCATCAACTTCGCCCTCAACATGTTCGAAGGTTTCCGGCAGGTTCTCAACCGAAGGACTGAATTTCTCAGTGCTGGCTCCAACCGAGTTGAAAACCTGCTTTAGCCGCTGCAGGCACTGGTTGCCGAAGTTTACGCATTTTTCTTGAAGTTATTTCAGTGATTTCCGCAAATTTGAATTTTTCTCAGCTTCAGCTTCGAGTTTGGCTTCAAAATTTTTCTTTTCCATGGAGAGTTCACTATTCAATCTAGCAATTTCGGCATGGGCCTCCGCCAGTGAACCTTCCATGGTTTGAAGTACGAAGTCTTTTTTCTCCAGGGTAGCCTCATGGTCTTTAATCTTCTTCTCCAGGCCCTCAATTATAACTTCGTTCTTTTTGTCCTCAAGGTCTTGTTGCATCCTCAGAACTTTGCTCAGTAGTAAGCTCTGATAAAATAAGCTTCATCAGAAAAACAATCTTCATATCAAAACAATGAAAAATTAAGAATTTTACCTTAAAGTTAGCATAAAATAGACTACCGGTGATATGCTGCCGCCGGTACCTGCTGAGGTCTGCCTCAACCTTCGGGAGGCCAACACTCTTTGATATAGTGCCGACAACCTTCGCCCCAGTGTGGTCCTGAAGGCATCCTAAGCTTTCTTCGTTGACTCCCCCGAAGAGTAACGTACCTGGTCTGTACCCGCAAGATATAGCATACTCTTTCAGTTCTTCTTTTTCAGCCTTCGACAATTCTTGCCCAAGTATATCTTGAAAATTGAAGTCCTCTTCTTCTGAAATATCCTCCGCTTTCTCCTTTCCTTTTCCAGCCACTGTGCCCGAGATCTCTTCAGCGGCTGCAGCAGCTTCTTCCGCGGCTGCATCTAGAAGCATGGTATCAATTTCAGAGAGTGTGGCGTCTAGATTCACATCTTCAGCGGTTTCAGCTTCGGTGGGTGCAGCTTCAGCAGCAGCAATGCTCTCAATAGCTGGAGTCTTTGACGCCGATGCCAGCGGTGGCGTCTGCTCGATAACTTCAACTACATGAATAATTCTTTGTTTTTTCGGCTCATCTGGCTTCTTCGCTACTGAAGGCTCCTTTTCCTTCTGAAAAAGCTTCGTCAGATGTGGCCCTAGTGGACTTAGCTTGACAGGCAAAGATTCAGTCATTACCTTTAAAATTTCTTCCACATCGGTAGCAGGAGGTGTTGAAGGAGCTTCATCCTCAATATCAGTCGTTTTTCGCTTCAGAGCCGCAGTTTTCTTTTTCTTCGAAGCAGCTACCTTCGGCTCAGGGCTTAATTTTCTTTTCTTCAAAGTTTTTTCATCCTTTTTCACCAATTTAGCAGCTTCTTTATCCAGGGCGCTAGCAACTCTTTTTCTTTTTTGTCCTTCGGCACCACTGTCCAAACGCTCATAGTCAGGATACTCAAAGTTCAGGGCATCCATCACCCGGTTCAACCTTCGCTTCGGTCGAGTGCCAAAGGCTGCAGTCATTAATTGATCTTCTTTTTTGGAATAGTTGCCAAGGATCTCGTTGCACATAACTTCAATCATGTCTAACCATTCTTGGCAAGGTTCTTTGAAGTGTTTCTTGAAATTATAGTAATAGGGCAACCGAACAAGTTCCTTCTCTTTCTTTTTCCCTTTGAGCTTCGGCATGTCCCATTCTTTCAAAGTCAGGAATACTCTAAAAGCTAAGAATTCTTGCACCAGATCCCTAGTACCAATGTGCTCCGCAATAACTGGAAATTCGCCTAGTGCAATCTGGCATGGACTCTCCGGTGCCATGTTGCATTGGGGCCTAGTCTCTCCAAAGATTAATTCTAATGGGCTTTGAACCAGCTTCTCCTTTTTCTCATCAACTTTGACATAAAACCATTCAGTCTTCCAGCCAGCTGGCCATTTGGTACGATAGCTGATAACTGGAGTCTTCGCATCTTTGCGATAAGCAAAATTATAACATATGAAGTTCTCGTGCAGCCCATCTTCTCTAGCTTTTGTCTGATAATGAAGCTCATGTGCCAGGCAGAAGCCTTTGGCAAGCGGTTCTGCCCCTTGGCTTCGGAGAGCCCAAATGTAGACGCTAAGTCTAACAATGGCGTTGGGAGTTAGCTGATGAAGAAAAATCCCAAACTTCCCCAAAACATCCGCAATCATCTCATTCAAAGGAAATCTTAATCATGCTTTAAAGAAGCTTTTAAAAACTACCACCTCATCCTTTTCTGGCTTCGGAGTAATTTCCTCTCCGCCAAAGCGAATTAGTCCCTTTTTGGCCTCACTGAAATAGCCTAACTTCATCAACTTAGGCATATCATCTTCGGTAATAGTGGACCTCCCAAACTCTAGGTGGCTAGGTTTAGATGGCACAACACTATAATCATCTTCAGATTCACCTTCCTCAACACCAACCTGCTCATCTTCAGCAGCAGGTGCACCTTCGTCAGAAACATCCTCCGGCGCTACCAGCCCCGACCGTTTCATCATTTCGAAAATCGGAGCAGTTTCAGCAGCTTCGGCTTCTTCTCCGTCACGTGTAACCCTGGCAGTGGAACGTACCCTTGCCATTTGATGATGAATTTCACAGTTTTTGATGAAGTTGTTGACTTCGTTAATTTTTTAATTTTCCCGAAGCTCTTCGTCTTGGGACGAAGCAAAACCGATAGTGGTGCTTCGGTTGAGTGCGATGAACAAGCTTCGGGTATGGTCAAATTTTTGGCAACAAAACAGTGCAATAGCAATGAATGTTGTGGTAACTTCACACCTGTCCATCTGTTTATATAGTGCCGCAGGTGGGAAGGTGAATCGTCAAGTCTTCCACACCGGACGAACAGTCGCCCGCACTCACTGAATGGTGGGCCACAGGACCCAATAAGGTGAATCGCCAAGACGCGTGTACCCGCCGCATAGTGGGGCCACCTCGCATTCGGAATATTTTAATCGTTTCTTAGCAACGAGCTCATGGAAGGTGTTTTTCGGACCTTCGGCATTCCGAAGCCTAGGAGACTTTTTCACAAATCAAGCTCGTTACGAAAAACAATCTAGCACCGCGAAGGGGCTACTGTTGGGGGTATGCTTCGTCGCCGAAGATCCTATAAGAAGAAACACCTTCGGAGGATCCTCTCAAAAGCAGTACCGAAGCTATCATCCATAAAGCTTTGGCATAGTGGCATGTCTCAAGACGAAAGATTGCACCGACTTAAAGATGAAATGACCGATTGACCCATGAGAGTCTGTGTCATGATTGTAAGCATTTGTAAAGGGCATGAATGTAATCTCACAGGCTGCATCCTGTGCCTATAAATAGATGAACAGTACCCCTGTACTGTTCACGCTGACTTGCATTTACTCGCACGTCACACTCAAATTCTCACCTTCTGTCAAGCCGAAGGTATAAATGTAATTCAATATTATCCATGTTTATTCATGATTATATAATAAAAATGTCTGAATGATATCATATGATTATTCATGTTTTTTATGTGTCATATGATCCTGCTTTCTATTGTTTATTGACATGATGAAGGTACGCCCTTCATGACCTTCGTCTGAAGATCATTATACCCTAAGGGAAATAATGCTTCGAAGGACGAAGGTCTTTAACCATTAACTTTTGTGTTGCCTTGTTCTTAATTCATAGCATTTGAGAACAAGTCCCCAACACTCT
The DNA here is from genome assembly GCF_902167145.1 of Zea mays. NCBI lineage: Eukaryota > Viridiplantae > Streptophyta > Magnoliopsida > Poales > Poaceae > Zea > Zea mays. Next base: position 87,225,441 of record NC_050104.1, on the reverse strand, counting down.
CCTTCATGGATTGTTACTTGGGATATCATCGGATCAGTCTGACGAAGGAAGATGAAGAAAAAACTGCATTCATTACTCCCTTTGGGTCCTTTTGCTACACCTCCATGTTGTTTGGCCTCAAAAACGTTGGAGCGACTTACCAAAGAGCTATCCAGGAATGCTTAGCCGACCACTGGGGCAAGCGCGTGGAAGCTTACGTTGATGATGTGGTAATCAAAACTGTGAACCCGGATGATTTCATCAAGGATCTCCAGCAGGTTTTCAACAGCTTGAGGCACTACCGCTTGACGCTTAACCCAGAGAAATGTGTTTTCGGGGTACCAGCCGGGAAACTTCTCGGACTCATTATAAGCCATCGAGGGATCGAGGCTAATCCAGAGAAGATTGAAGCTATTCTATGGATGGAACCATCGCGATCACAAAAGAAGGTGCAAAAGCTCACTAGGTGCATGGCCTCGCTAAGTCGTTTCATCTCATGACTCAGCGAGAGGGGGATGTCATTCTATAAACTGCTCAAGAAGGTGGACAGATTCTAGTGGACTCCAAAGGCTCAAGAAGCACTAAAGTCACTCAAAAACTCTTGACCACCCTGCTGATTCTCAAGCCACCCCACCGAGCTATCGCCAATCGACGGGCTGAAGATTTACTGTTATACATCTCCTACATGACTCACGTGGTAAGCACCGTGTTGGTAGTCGAGCAGGCAGAAGAAGGACATGCATATCCAGTTCAACACCCCGTCTACTTCATAAGCGAGGTCCTCGGGCCTCCAAGATTAGATATCCCTAGGTTCAGAAGTTATTGTATGTTGTACTGCTCACTGCACGAAGCTGCTCCACTATTCTGATAGAGCAAAGTCTGGACTGTCATAACTTACCACTAGGGGAAGATTCTAGGCAGAGTAAGAATAAGGAGCTCCGACATTCACAACAACACCTCTCAGCATCATTTCAACCCATTTCAAAACATTTTCCTCTGATATATGTTTATCTATCACTCGAGAAGTGTCTCTCACCCTAGTATACAGATAGGCAAGATGAACTCTATCCTTTAGAGGTTAAATGTTCTTGAAGACAAAGTCAATGACCACAACCTTAGCAGTCAAACCTCTATCCTTCAAACTAGTGACCTCGGCTAGCAGGAAAGGCTTCAACAACCTAAGTTAGTTGGGGCCTCTATCCAACTTGACATCTCGACATGAGGCTATCTTCCATAGCGAGCAGGTAGAGACTTTTTGTGATTCTCCATGGTGAACCATTCGAAGCGCCACCCCTTGATGCTATCCTTCAAAGGAATTTCAAGATATTCAATTTTTGTACCCCAACGAAGCTCAAGACTGGCTCCACCGACCATTTGATGCTGCTCCTTGCCATTCTGGGTTTTAGTGGTACAAGTACTTCAATAATTCGAGATGCGGGCTAATCCCGAGGAAGGCCTCACAAAGATGAACAAAGATGGCAATTTGAAGGATAGAGTTGGGATTTAGGTGTGTTAAGTTAAGAGAGTAAAAATCGAGAAGACCATAGAAGAAAGGAGAAATAGGTAAACCTAGACCACGGATCACGAAACAAACTCGTGGGTATCCTCCGTGGGTACACTTATCCCTTGCCAACCGATGAGGATATCACTCCCATACAAACAATGCATGGACCAACAACACAAGCACATGCACGAAATCTGAATCTCCAGGTTTGTTCTAACCTAATGAATTGTATTTTAGAGCTTACGCTTGGTGCCATGGATGTTTTAATGATTAGGAACTTTGGCGAGGACCATCAAGGACTTGGGAAAGTCTAAGGTGTCGAGGTGGAGGTCCAAGGATGTCCACAACAGGAAGGAGATCAAGTCTGACTTGGCTGCAATTCCATCTTGGGATCTAGGACCAGTCTGCACTACAATGGACCCCCAGGACGCATCAGAACTCTAATTGCAACAGACTTGATATGGATTGAAATATAAGAAGATTATCTAACTAAACCAACTAGTGCCTCCTTAAAATTCATCCAGAGTAAACGAGAATCGTCGAAACAAGTCAGAGCTCATATTCTGTTTTTGTGCTGCGACATCGTCTGTTGGGCCGTGTATCGTGTTGGAGCCCATTAGGAGTACCTTCAGGGGTTGTGCATGCCCCTAACCTAACAGCAGCCACTCCAACATTAGGGTTTGGGTTTTGCTTAGATCACATCTGTCATCGAACAGTTCGCCATTCATCGATTTGTGTGACCCCACCTCATGATCAATGCAGTTTTGATTGAGTTCTTTCTATTCTTGCTTGTGTTCTTGATTGCGCTTGCAGGGATAAGCCTTCGTGGCGAGGTCACTCGTGTGTCACAGGTGATAACCAACGGGTTAGTGGTGTAGTGATTGCGAGGATCCATTCGCTCGGAGCCTTGGATCATCAACGTCGAGATCTCCACCCAATCAAGTTATCATACCTCACAGAAGATCGGGCATCATCCTCTATTAAGTGGTATCAGAGCTAGGGCTCGTTTTAAGAAGGTGGAAATGTTGAGGAGGTCCTCCACTATTACCCATTGGCAAAGATGCAATTGGCCCAGTTGGCCCAATTGTAGTCGGATGGCGACCGTGTGAGCCTCAGAATTATCTCACCTCGCTTAACTTGGGAGGAGGAAGCCACTTTAAAAGGGAGAGCCACCCTTCCCCTATTGAACTAGTCTTTTTGGGTGATTGGATCTTTCCCTAAGTTAGGTGTGCTTAATGAACCATTGGGCTCTAGGAACCCTAATTTGTTGGGCCTCGGCCAACCCCACCTGAGCTAGGTGTATCAAGTGGTAACAACATTCAGGATGGCCATGAGGTATCATCCTATCTTTAGATTCATTTTGTTCGTCCTATAACTCACAAAAAAGCCAAAAAGAAAACAGACCTAACATTAGGTCATATCTTTAAAAACCATTAGTGTATCCTGACCTACAAACTTCGCCTTAGCCTTTGCACAATTCAGTTTTGGAGTCCGTAGTTATAAGTTCGTGTCCTAGGTCAAGGTCTTGTTGCTGGTTTAGATTTATTTTAGGTCATTTTGGTCATTACCATTCGCTGTCATCCAACAAACTCCATCTCGATAAACCAATGTCATCCACAAAACTAGCCCTATCCATAAACCGAACTCATTCATCCTTCATTTGTCGCGCCAACAACCCTAATTAGGTTGTTGGTTTAGATTTGTTTTGGGTCAGTTTGGTCATTACCATTTGTTACCATCCAACAAACTCAATCTTGATAAATCAATCCCTTCCACAAAACCAACCATATCCATAAATCAAACTCATTCACCCATCATTTTTCATCTCATCATCTTGTCCTTGTCAGATTAGTTTGTGTCTAGTTTGGTATTTTGAGCATAAATCTCGCATACGAACTCATAATTTAGTGTTCTTGTACTTTATGTAAATCTTAGAAAATTCTCTACAACTTTTATATTTACGAGTTTTCCAGAAGACGTCATTACTAAAGAGTTATCTGCTTTGGAAGTAAATCTATTTGTGATCCTAAAATTTTGGACTAGTTTGTATTTCGGGGTCAATATCTTCCACTTTGTTTATCCAAAATAGGTGATACATATATGTAAAAGAAAGTGAAAAAGGAGACATACAATTTTCGTGTTGTGTGTTTTTTCGTTTGAGGTCTCTAAATTTGTCAAACAGTCTGTTAGAGTTAAAGAAGAAAATTTGTGACAGACAGACACAAATTCTTTTGATACTATTGTGTTATATCATGTTTTTCGGCATCCTTATGAAAAAAAGAATATAAAAAGGCAAGTGCAAAAAAACGCCGCACAAAACAAAGAAAAAAGAAGAAAAAATCAGAGAAAAATAGTGCGCATGAGAAGGAATATCGTTGATCTGTGCATGTTTGTGATTGTTTTCCATTCCAACTTGTTACCTTGCTATTCCTAGATCCTTGTCACCTCCTTTATGACTTGGTCCAACTGTTCTAATACATTCTTTAGGCTAACAGCTTGGATGAGTACTTGGAACACTTATTTAGCATTGATACCTGTTACTAACTTGTGTGCCACAAATATATATTTAGTGAGCCTTCCCAAAGCTCCACATTTCTTTCGAGCAAAACAAGTACTCCTTTGTAGCAAACCAACACCCTTTGGGCAGTCACACCGGGCACCGTTTGCCACCTGCAGTGTTGGTACGAAACTTATAAGAGCGGGGTAAGACACTTTCATAACTTGTGTTCCACCACCACCCTGAGAGTAGTTATAGGGTTCACACTGTTTGTTTGTTGCCATTTGTCTCAGTTTTGTACTAACAATTACAGGACCAAAGAACGAAACAGATAAGGATAATTGACCTAAGACTACTGATGGTGAGTGTGTCTCCTATCCGGAATTGAAGGAGATGATGTGCGCATTGACTAAAGCCTTTGAGAGCCGCACCATTGAGGTTCATTCGTCTCCCTCAGGTTTGATATATCCATCCTTCTCTTCTTTTGATGAAAATATTGCAAATAAGTATAATGAGTGGGAAGTATCAATGGATAAGATTTTTGCATGACGTCGTATATGTGATAGGCGAAAAATTAAAATTATGGCTAGTACTTTAACGAATGATGCATTGGTTTGGTGGAATAATTTGCATGACTATCAGAAACCACAAACTTGGACAAGCATGAAATCACTAATGAGACAACAATTTGTTTCTATGGATGATTCTAAAAATAATTTGAGTAATTCTACTGATATCATGCCTTTAGATAAATCTAAGGGCTAGTTTGGGAATCTCATTTTCCCAAGAGTTTTTCATTTTCCCAAGGGAAATTAGTTCATTTTCCCTTGAAAATTGAAAATCCCATGGAAAAACAGGGTTGCCAAACTATCCCTAAGTAGCCTTTGTTACAAGAGGATTGTCTTGTTGTTCCTTGTGATAAAGAAGAGTGGTGTGATGAGATAATACTATTATTTCTATGCCACAACTAGATAAAAAACTTGATGTTGTTGCTTCTGGTCCTATTAATTGTGCCAAAATTAGAACATTCAATCCTATAACTAGTGTGAATGATGAGTTGAAATTGTTATCTTCTTTAAATACTTTGGGCTATATTGAATTTGATGTTCTATGTAATGTAAATAATTTAGATGAGAAACTTTCTTTTAGTATTGATTTTCCATGGTTATCTAAACATACATATCATGTTATTGGAAGATATAATTGGAAAAGAGAATATATGGTACATCAAGTATATATTTGTTCAAATATAAAATCTCCTTTTGTCTTAAAATAATATGATCAATTAGAGGGCTATGTTAAAGCTAACCATATCACGTCCAGTTCCACTTGTCCTTCTTTGTATGTTTTACAACAACAGGGTCAACTTAAAGAAGGGGAGCAAGGTTGGATGACATCAAGCACTACATCAATAACTTTTGCAGGCACCAACGACTTTGAGTCGAGACGACTCAAAACCAAGGAGAGAATGATGAGTACTTGGATGTCAACTATATGGTCAAGGCTCATTCAATCATAGGGTCCCAAGCTCAAGGGGAGTTGAAGTCCAGTTCATTCACGAATCTGGTTCAGACTACAGGAGTGGGTCTCGCAAAAACGGACGCCCCGGCTACATACGGACTCTGTTTTCGACATTCTAGATACCGCTCGAAATCTAAGGAGATAAGCTTTCCAACCCAACTGGTCCCACATCAATATACAGTTGGATCTGGTCAAAATTGTCATAGCAAAATAATGTCCAGAATCTACCAGAAATCAGCGGCGTCTGTTTTTAGGCCTAAAGGCCTTGTACATCCTATGTTTGCTCGGACACCCTCTTGGCCACCGCCTGAGTTGAGGAAGACTCCAATTCAAGTGGGGGAGGATGATGAGAACATCACTTCCATATGAATAATGCATCGACAGACAACACGCACACGTGCACGAAATCTGAATTTCTAGGTTCGTTCTAACCTAATCAATTGTGTTTTAGAGCTTACGCTTGTTGTCATGGATGTTTTAATGATTAGGAACTTTGGAGAGGGCCATCAAGGACTTGGAAAAGGCCAAGGTATTGAGGTGGAGGAGCAAGGGCGTCCACAACAGGAAGGAGATCAAGTCTGACTTGGCTACGATTCCATCTTGGGATCTAGGACCATTATGCACTAAAATGGACCCCCAGGACGGATCCGAACTTCGATTGCAACGTATTTGATATGATTGGAAAGGTAAGAAGATTATCTAACCAACCCAACTAGTACCACCTTAAAATTCATCTGAAGTCAATTGGAATCGTTGAAACAAGTCAGCACTCAGATTCTGTTTTTGTGCTGCGACATCGTCTGTTGGGCCATTGGGTCGTGTATCATGTTGGAGCCCATAGGAGTACCTCTAGGGGTTGTGCATGACCCTAACCTCTATCTTAACAGCAGCCACCACCACATTAGGGTTTGGGTTTTGCATAGATCATATCTGTCATCGAACAGTTTGCTGCTCATCGGTTTGTGAGACCCCACCTCGTGATCAATGCAGTTTTGATTGCGTTCTTCATGTTCTTGCTTGTGTTCTTGATTACGCTTGCAGGGATAAGCCTTCGTGGTGAGGTCACTTGTGTGTCATGGGTGATAACCAATGGAGCAGTGGTGTAGCGATTGTTAGGATCTGTTCGATCGAAGCCTTGGATCATCAACGTCGAGATCTCCACCCAATCAAGTTATCTTACCTCACGGAAGATCGAGCCTCGTCCTCTATCACCAAGTCTCTCAGGAGCACTACTCGTTCGATGGAAAAACACCAATCTCGACTAAGTGAAGCAAATCGGGCTCAGGGACAACAGAGGCATAATTTCCGCTAAAGGGAAGTTGGCTATTGGGATCGATTGGAGGGATGACGGGCACAACACTCCCATGCTTCTTCTTGCTAGGTGCCATGGGACTTCACAAAGCAACAAAACCATACATGGAACCTTGGGCGAACAAGACTTTCAGAAGAATATTCGTGGCAGAGAAAAGTTGAGCTAGGGTTTGTTCAACGAGGCAACTACGAGCGAGTATGGATATGCGCATGTTGTGGACCTACTAAGTTGGGCATGCTGAAGTCGGGTGTGCTAAGTTGGGTGCGCTAAGTCGGGTGGTTATAAGACAGTTAAGTCCTTAACCAAGCATGCTAAGTCGAACATAACACACATCAGTCAAATTTATCAGTCAGAATATAAAATCGAACAAAGCAAAGGACTCAGTACCAGCAAGGATGACATAAAACACATTATATCAAAGGAAGGTCAAGTTCACATAGAACAGCCATATATCATTCATATTGGGGGAGATCATTACAAAAGAGAAGGGTCGGCTCAATATGAACTGACCTGGCAGAACACACCCTCTACTTCACTTCCATTTCTTCTTCTACTACTTCTACTACTACCACTACCTACTACTACACTACACTAATATTTATTCCGGTGGCGTCCCGCCATCGACATTGTCGCCGCTTCCCTTGCCACTGCTGTAACACCCCAGGTGTTACTTAGGGTTTTCACTCAAGACTACACTTGTGAACCTATCATCACATGTGGTTAATTTGAGCAAAAGACACCAAACTTGGGGGTCAAGATCCTAAGTAGGTGTAACCCATCTTAGAAGTCATGCTTTGACCTTACCATGCACCTAAAGAGGAGAAAATAACTCAAACCCTAATTCAACTCCCTTAGGAAAATGGAGCCCTAGATGGGATTATGGCAAAAGGGCTATGTAAACCACATTGTCATGACTTGGGCTAATTATAAAAGTTGTAGTACACTTAATACCCTACAAAAAATAGAAAGAGAGTGGCCCCAAAAAGATTTCAGAAAAACCCCAAAAAGGTCACCAAAGAAAAGAACATAAAAGAAAATTCAGGTTTTTCTTAAGTTCAAAACTAGCCCTCTTTCAAAGATCAAACATGTTCACCTTTCTCCCAACCTCAAAACCTTATGGCCCAATTGACAAAATGGCGCCTAAAGACCTCTAGAACACCCTGGAAAAGTTTGAACCCAACCCTAAGTCGTTTGACACGACTTGACATGGCTTTTGTCTCGGTGTGGACAGCTCGGACAAAGCCAACTTCTCAACCCCATATCTCTCAACCCCGACCATATCTTTGCTTGGAACTCACATGGAAAAGATAGGATTTGGTGCAGAGAAGAGACCGTACATGGGATTTTTGCTGAGATCTGCACGCTAACACTGGCAGAAGTAAACCACCACGTGTTCGACGTGGGCAGACACTCGGGAACGCGACAGAGCACGCCCGCACGTGCACCCCCGCGCGTGCCCTCGGCCGCCCCCATGCCCACGCCCGTGCCGTGCCCGCGAGTGGCTATAAAGCCTGCCCTCATGCACGGCCATCTTCCCTGTTGCCTCCTCTATGCCGCGCCTAACTTTCCCGAGCTCGCCCACAGCTCTGGTGACCTCCCCGCGACCCGCCAAAGCCGCCTGAGGGCAACCACCATGGCCAAACCCTTTCCCGCCCACCTTCGCTCGATCTGAGCCCTTGGATAGCTTCCCCAGGAGGCCGTGAAGCTTGCCCGAGCTTGAGCCGAGGACCAGCCCCACCGGAATAGTGCAATCGCGCTCGCCGGAGTTCGTAACCCCGCCGGAGCTCGTGGACCGGGTAACCCTCTGCACCATTTCTCAATTCCTTGCGCACATGGCCTCTACATCACCCAGTGGAGCTCCTCATGCACTTTGATTGAACCCTACCACCGTGGTTTGGCCGGAGCAGGAGCCGCCGACGACCTCCGCCGCCTGCCCGCACACCGACGTGACCAGGGCAGGGCAGCTCCGACCACCTCCGACGCCGACTCGCACACCGACGTGGCCAGGGCAGCTCCGACCACCTCCGACGCCGACCCGCACACCGACGTGACCGCCGTGACATCCCCAACGTCACTAACCACCCCGCCGGAGCTCTACTGCCGCCGGTAAGCCTCGCCGCCGTGATCTTTGCCATGGTTACTGTTTCAGCCAACTAGGGATCGCGGGTTAGATTTAGGTTAAGTCTAGGGGGTTTTGTGCAAGGTTAGTGACTCATGCAAATAGTAGACCGAGGGCTGATTTGTGAGAGAAAAAGGGGAAGAAAACCTAGGGACTTCAGCGCAAATCTGTATTTCTTTTCCATTTCAAATTTACTTTTCTTTTAAATATTGCAGAGAACTTAATAAATGCATAACTTGAAGAATAATCATCCAAAATTAGTCAAACCAATTTTGCTAAACTTTGTGAAATATAAACTATCAGGCAAAAATGATGAACTGCATAGTTCCTATAATATTTTCTAGAGTTTTGATTTAAATAAGAAAACTGCCTAAAACTTAATATTAATGGGAAAAATAGAAATGTTGTTATACCAGGGTTAAGAAAAATAGTGGAGACACTAACCTAGTAGTTACACTGATTAAAATTAATAAACACCCCAGGATACAAGGTTAAGGAAGGATTATTCACTAAAACTTGTTTATGCTCAAACATAGGAAAATGAAGAAAAGGGGTTGAAAATGGAAACCAGAGGGCAACCATATTTTTCCTAGCATGCCTAAGTTATGTAGTTCACAAGAAAAATCTGTTGAACCATAGTCCAGTGAAAAGAAATTGCACTCACAATTATTCATGAAAAACAGAGAAAACTTTGAAAAGTCATAAGAAAATAATCCTAAGGAGAAAACACCCCAACCTTAGGAATGACTATTCTTGTGCTAAGAAGAACCTAGGAAAAATACAAGTTCTGTTGTTTGATATTTTTCAAATAGCAAGTTATTTATAAGGGTCTTTTTGGTATTAAACTTTAGAAAATCATAACTACATAACCACTAAGTAACCCTCTAAGATTTTTGGCACAGAAGCATTTTATTACCCATAGATACCAGCAAAAATAACTCTTGGTACAGAACCCACACCTAGGTAAGAGTTGTAGTGCAAAGTAACCCCTCTGCCCCAACTTTTGTTATTTTTGTCCAGGGCATATTTTATTTATTTTTGACTTCAAATTTATAAGACAGACTAGGGTAACCAATGTTAACCCACTGTAATTTTTACAAAATTTTTGGAAAACTTAAAACCACTGTTGTAGTTCAAACCCACCTTAAAAGCATAAATAGAAAATGCAAAGAGGAAATTAGAAGTGGAAATTAATGTTACCCTAACCAACCCAGCAAACCCCTTGGGTACCTACTAAAACCTTTAAGGGGCAATCCAAGTCTTAATCCACTATGTTTACCTCTAAGCAAAACCTCAAACCTAAATGGATAAGCATAAACCACTAAGAGCCTCTTATAACACGGAAACCCTAAGTTATTAACTAACTTAGTTTTTCTTCACTAGGCATAATTGTTACTAAATTCTACATATCATAGCATACACGTATCTTATTCATTGCATTCGATAGATTGCAACCTCGCTGACGGAGAGTACATCCTCGTGCCGGAGCAAGGCGTTGCTCAGGAGGTAGCCCAGGATCCAGCACGAGAACCTGCCATCGAGGATCTGCCTGCCCCAGCCTTGGAAGGCAAGCCCCGGTTTTATGCATAACCTACTTATTATGATATTTTACTACACCTATTGTTTGTAGGTTTGTAATGTGCACTTAAGTGTAGGAGTTGTTTGGAACCTTAGTTGCATGACTCAGGATACCTTTTGAGATGGATACTAGTATGCTAGGTCGAGTAGCTGCTTTACTAATTAGGTATCTCGGTAGAAGTCGAGTGATTTTTCTAGCACTCGCACGAGGTCAGGAATTGAATGTATCCATTTTTATATCAGAATGATGATGGTCTGTGGACACAGATCCATGGGGATGCGTGGTCTATGAGATGATATTGGAATAAGGATTAACGTGCGGATACCTGTGTCAAGCGTTTGAACGTACTAAGCACATGCCAAGAAATATGGTAAATCGGTAAGCCTAGTACCTGATTGAACCTGGCAGCAGACTTTGCCCCTCACGCGACCTGAGACGTGGTCTCCCATTCCGGTTATGGTGGGTACAAGTGCGGTCACTGCACGACGGCAGTCGGGGTCAGTGAGGCATTGTACGCCAAGGCGGTGAGCCCTGATCTGCTGGCGGGGAATCGATGAGGACGGTTGATGTGTGTGGGGATGGAGTGTCTCGCCACGTCGTGTGTTTAGGTTTACCTTGCAAGGATAAAAACTCGATTCGAATCGTCTGCTTCTCGCAGCTAATGAGACTGCTTGATCCATTGTACTGCATTGAGTAACAGGTGAAAAGGTGATGATTTGGCAAAAGATGTTGATTGCTAAATGCTTGATACCATGAATGATAGATAGGTACACATTTAGTCTTAAGAGAGTCACACTAAAACTTGAAAGAGCTAAAACTTGATTTTAGACTCAGCTAGTGTTTTTGGCAAACCAAACCCCTCAGCCAAAGAGCTGCATGTCTAGAGGTAGAGGAGTAGACTCCTCACACCGGGTAAGTCTAGCTGAGTATTAGTATACTTAGCCTTGCTTGTGGCATAATTTTACTGGTTCTCTGGAGGACATGGTTGCTGGAGTGACTTGGCCGTCCATCTTGCCACCAGGTTGGACAGTCGAGTGGGACCCTACCTCAGCTGAGGAGGAGCATGAGGAGTGATGGGACAGGCTTCCCCATCCCTCCATTTATCGTTAGTTTTATTCTGCTGCATTCCCGAACATTGATCACTACTTTTGCTAAAACTCCGATGATGATGTAATAAATTTGATACTCCTTAATGTATGGTTTTATGCTTTATTGTATTTGCTTTGTGCCTCACCATCGAGTGAGTACGTGGTACTTGATCCTGTTCGTGGCCTCGTCGGACTAGATCTGAGGGACTGACGTGTTATCTCTACTACTAATTAAGTACCTATTGTAGGCGTTCACAGCCAACCGTGGTGCACGGTTCTGCCGCATCCAGACCGTCCAACCCGCATCCAACGCCCCTGCCGCATCCCGCGTCCCTCCCGCACTCGTCCCTGCCGCAGCCCCCGTGATCCCCTTCCCACGCATGGCGTTCCTGCCGCAGCCCCCGCTGCCCGCTCGAGGAACGATCACACGCAGACACGCTGAACGCTTCCGCGGCGTCAACATCTTCCGCCCTCCGTTGCCCGCTCGCCTCCGAGCCCAAAAGGCAAAACCTCCTCGCTCCTGCCCCCCTCCTCGCGGCGTCGGTCAAACCCTAGCACACCGTACGCGCAGGCCCGCCCGCCCGCTCCCATTCCCCACCCCCACCCATGGCGGCGCTCTCTGCGCCCCTCCGCGCCATCGCCGCCGGATCCCGCGTCGCCGCGTCGGACACAACGAGGTGGATCTCGCCCACGATGCACGCCTCCACCACGCCGCCGATGGAAGGTACCGCGGATCCCGGCCCTCCCCACACCGCCTCTCCCTCCGCCTGTGCTCCACCTCGCCGTGTCCGCGCATGGAAACCACCCGCGGATCTCGCCCACGATGCACGCCCGCTCGCCCGGATCTCGCCGTGTCCGCGCATGGATCCCGCCCGCTCGCCCGGTCTCGGCACGCTCTCGCGGTGGAGGCGCCCCTCTCCCCCGGCAATGTCGCTTCGTGACCCCTGCCCCCGCCCCCGTTCCATCCCCCAATCTCGCGGAGGTAGTACTGATGGGGAAGGGCGAGGCGGAGAGGAAGAAGAGATCCGGAGACGAGCGAGCGTCGGGGCCACCGCCACCCGACCCATCCCATCGATCCCCATCAGTACGACATACACAATCGCCTCGCGCACCTCTTTGCCTCCTCCCTGAGGACCACCACCATGGGCTGTTCAATGCACAGCTGCAGGCATCCTGCACAGCGCGCTTACCAAGATGAAGGGCTTCCAAGCGCTGGCGAAGAGGAAGCGCACAGCAGGTGCCGCCGTGGTCGCGGTCGTGGCCAAGTGGAAGGTGGGCGACCTCGTGCTTACCAAGATGAAGGGCTTCTAGACGTGGCCGGCTATGGTGAGTGCGTCGTCTCAAAAACTCCTAATTCTCTACTCCCTAATCTATGGCCTTCCTATGGCCTGTTCAGTCTGGGGTCCAAGGATTCTTGGTCTGGGCAGGGGTTTCTCGCTTAGGATTTGGTGGCGGACGTGGAAGACCAGTCTAAGACTGCTAAGTCTCTACTACTAATTAAGTACCTATTGTAGGCGTTCACAGCCAACCGTGGTGCACGGTTCTGCCGCATCCAGACCGTCCAACCCGCATCCAAAGCCCCTGCCGCATCCCGCGTCCCTCCCGCACTCGTCCCTGCCGCAGCCCCCGTGATCCCCTTCCCACGCATGGCGTTCCTGCCGCAGCCCCCGCTGCCCGCTCGAGGAACGATCACACGCAGACACGCTGAATGCTTCCGCGGCGTCAACACCTTCCGCCCTCCGTTGCCCGCTCGCCTCCGAGCCCGAAAGGCAAAACCTCCTCGCTCCTGCCCCCCCTCCTCGCGGCGTCGGTCAAACCCTAGCACACCGTACGCGCAGGCCCGCCCGCTCGCTCCCATTCCCCACCCCCACCCATGGCGGCGCTCTATGCGCCCCTCCGCGCCATCGCCGCCGGATCCCGCGTCGCCACGTCGGACACAGCGAGGTGGATCTCGCCCACGATGCACGCCTCCACCGTGCCGCCGATGGAAGGTGCCGCGGATCCCGGCCCTCCCCACACCGCCTCTCCCTCCGCCTGTGCTCCACCTCGCCGTGTCCGCGCATGGAAACCACCCGCGGATCTCGCCCACGATGCACGTCCGCTCGCCCGGATCTCGCCGTGTCCGCGCATGGATCCCGCCCGCTCGCCCGGTCTCGGCACGCTCTCGCGGTGGAGGCGCCCCTCTCCCCCGGCAATGTCGCTTCGTGACCCCTGCCCCCGCCCCCGTTCCATCCCCCAATCTCGCGGAGGCAGTTCTGATGGGGAAGGGCGAGGCGGAGAGGAAGAAGAGATCCGGAGACGAGCGAGCGTCGGGGCCACCGCCACCCGACCCATCCCATCGATCCCCATCAGTACGACATACACAATCGCCTCGCGCACCTCTCTGCCTCCTCCCTGAGGACCACCACCATGGGCTGTTCAATGCACAGCTGCAGGCATCCTGCACAGCGCGCTTACCAAGATGAAGGGCTTCTAGGCGTTGGCGAAGAGGAAGCGCACAGCAGGTGCCGCCGTGGTCGCGGTCGTGGCCAAGTGGAAGGTGGGCGACCTCGTGCTTACCAAGATGAAGGGCTTCCAGGCGTGGCCGGCTATGGTGAGTGCGTCGTCTCAAAAACTCCTAATTCTCTACTCCCTAATCTATGGCCTTCCTATGGCCTGTTCAGTCTGGGGTCCAAGGATTCTTGGTCTGGGCAGGGGTTTCTCGCTTAGGATTTGGCGGCGGACGTGGAAGACCAGTCTAAGACTGCTAAGCTTTAGGTAGTAGGGGCTACTTCTACTGCATTTTTCTATCACGGGATGTGTACCGTGTGTAGGCTCTACTGCTAATAGGATCAGGGTCATGCTCTCAGTGTCCTTCCATCAGAAATTTGTCTCAGAGACTGTCTTTGATTCAATTAAACCGAAGGAAGATTTAACTATTTATGCATATGGTTTAATTGAGAACTGGTGATTGTGTGTCTAGGTGAAGTATCTGCGGTTTTTAGTGGTGGTTGATAACTATTTGCTGTCTTCAGGTTATTAGTCTCGTTAACTACGCAAGAAGAGGATGGACTAACATTGTGCTAGATGCTATAACATGAAAAGGTTGCTGATATTTTCATCCTGAAGCTAGACTCTGGACATAAACTATTGCGCTCGTGGATTGATAACAAATGTGATGATTCACTTGCTTTATTTCCACCAATACCTCTTTCTGTTTTAGTTGTGAACTGCTATGAGATTTTGTCCTCTCTGTTATGACTTGTAGCATTCCCAAGAATTTCATGCTAGAGTAGTTCCTATCAAACACATTCTCTTCATCAGCTCTCAAAGGGGGGCTTATGCTTACTGAGGACTCTACAATTAAGGATTTGGATGATGTTATTCAAGATGCTGAGACATATTATCAGGGAACCACATGATGAATCATATGACTTCTAGCCTTTTAGGTGATAAGTATCTGATATTAACCAAAATAATGTATATATGAAACTTTCTATTGTGGACTTGTAGCATTACCCTAACTATAAATTGTGTTTAGTCTCCACTACTATCATTTCATTTTGATATTAAATTTTGTCCGCCATTCTGTTTCCTTAACTTCCTTTTTTTATCACATGTTCTGTAGTGTGTGGTGTTGCACCCTGATTTTAGGATGACATTTGTAAATGGTCATGACTGCTACCATGTTTATTACAAAAATGTGATGTCCTTATGTTGGTGTACTTTAATAATATGTCCCTATCGTCCCAAATTTCTTTTTGTTTTAAGCATTCACTGGATTATAAGAAGTAGAAGGTATTCATCACATTTAAATATTGTTTCCTGTAGAAAATTTCACTTGTACTGATTTTACTTTTCAGCCTTCTGCTTTATAACATACACTTTTCAGTAATTGTCTCCTGATCTCCTCTAGCAGCACTGGTTCCACTGTACTTTTACTCTTTCTTGAACACTGACTACAAAACAAGAGAATATGAGATCTTGAGGCTTACTAGCATGGGTGTGATCGGTGTTTTTGTGAAGGTAAGAGACAACTAAGAAGGGCTATGTATTTCTATTTGGAGTGGTGGGAGGTGTGCAAGTTATCAATTTAGATTTTGTCTATAATATTCCAGTCTTACTGATTAAATAATCTGATTGGGATTTCAAGTCCTATGGATTCTATATAAGCAATAATGATCGTTTGAAGAGTTGAACAGTGTTGTAATTTGTTGAAGGCTTGAAATTCATTCATTTTCTTTTATACCATATATTTTTAAAAAAATAAACTTTTTTTGCATATACAGTTTGATGATCATGAAGTCATTGTGATTCTGTTGTGTTCTAAAATAATGGTCGGTTGTAATGGCCGCGGCGCTGCTGGTGGCGGCACTGGCGGCATTCTGCGGCACGGACTCGCTCCGGACGGGGTTCGAGTCCCACCTCGTCGACCTTCCCGGGGTTCGAGTCCCACCTCGTTGACCTCCCCGAATCCCGCCGAGATGCTGACGCACGCGGACGAACGGGAGCGGCTCCGCGGAGCCGAGGTGCGACCCTTCCAAACCGGCGTTCAAGGACGACACCGCTCGCCAGTTGTATCTGGTCCGCCTCCTTCCCCTCCCCGTCCCCCTCCCTGATTTTTTAGTGATCTAGCCTGATCCGGGTCTAATGCTGCCCGCCCTTCCTGAATTTTCCTCTGCCGTGGTAGGTTGTGAAGAATGAGGGGTGGGAGCGCCTGTATGGCAGGCTTATGCCCTCTCTCGTCGGCACCGCTGCCTCCCAGGTTGGTTCATTCGCCAGCTTCGTTCCCCACTTTGTGAAGGTTGAGACGCTTCTAAATCTTTGCTTGTTGTGTTACTGTCAGGGTGTCTAACTGTCTACTACTACTTCTACCAAATATTCCAGAACAGGGCCGAGGCAAGGGCCCTTGAGCGATCCAGGAGAGGGCTTGGCGATGGGTCTGTCGGGATGCTCCAGTCTCTCACTGTCGCTGCCCTGTCTGGGTAATTGGAATGTATCTCGGCACTTTTCTTTTGACTACTAGGAAGCAGTGGATTGTCATTGTCTGTTCCTAGAGATAGTTGCTATCACTCTTGATCTTATCGATTTTATGTGATCTTGCTGCCTCATTTATCTCGCATTTTTTTGTAGCTGTGTCAATGCACTGCTCACAAACCCAATTTGGGTTGTTGTTACACGAATGCAAGTGAGCATATGTTTCTTCTCTGGTACCTACTTTTAGTGCAGAACTGGAGATTATCTGGCATAGCAATACATTGATACTTCATTCTGTTTGCAGACTCACAAAAAGGCAAACAAACAGCAAATACTTCAGGGATTGACTTGTGCTCTTGATGAGCCCCTTGAAGCTGCTACAGCTGAAAACGCTCCATACAAAACAGACAATGAAGAAAGAGTGTCTGATCATTGTGAAGAAAGAGGAGGTAGTAAAAACTGTACTTTGGAGATGCTTGGTCATATTTAAATCAGTGCAGAGTGTCTGATCATTCATGCATGATCATTAAGGTTAGCACAAACTACAAATAATAGTATTGGCTAGCCATGACTGATATCTATGTTGTGAATTTTAAGCTATTACCATTTTCTTTACTGCAGTAGGAAACTAAAGTTGACAGGAAGTGTATAGATGATTTAGGTTTGCCAGTGCTTCTCGTCTAAGGTAAATATTGACTATTTTCCCTGATTCCATTTTTCTAATATTCCTACTCCCTCCATCCAAAACTGTAATCCGTTTTGCCTTTCTAGGTATGTATCTTTTGTTGTGCGCCTAAAGATATTTCTAGGTATGTAGCTTTTATCTGTCTTAACTATATTAGTATGTTTATTTCCTGGTTTGAGGTACTAAAAAACAATTTTGGGTTATTATTGATCTAATACTTTTTCCGGTGAAACAAACCTGCATTTGAACATCATTTGCTATGTTTCTAACAAGGTTACTCCTCTTTTTATGCTATGTTTGTAACATCATTTGCTCCGCTGAATTTTCATACAACTTAGGCCGCCCCTTAGATGGGCTCAAAATAAGGTGGTTTGAACACATTTGAATGTTGAAACTTTGAGTTGGGGGAACCCTCCCTTTCTCCATCGACACTCCTATCACCATTGATTCTTCTGAAAGAGCTAGCTAACTGACTATCTCCTTCAAATTCATTCAAACCACCTTAATATGATGGTATACTTATTCAAACGCACGAGCACCCTGCCAAGGAGAATTAAGTGGGGCTCCTCTTGTTCAAACTGTAAAGTGATACTGCACGTAGCGCTTTGCAAAAAAATTGACCATTGAGACAATGCGGTTTGATATTTAAACCATTAATCAAGTTGTGTTTTTGCTTTGTTAGGTCGATCTCGCCGTGCACCTCGCCTACGGCCACCAGGTATTCGACAGAGTGCCATCTGTCTGTCTTGCAGGCTGGTACGAGCATCGCTGACATAGCCTCAATCACTTCCTTGTCTAGATAGTTTGTTTTGTATCATTTTGTCAAGTATTTAGAATTAACTCCAGTGAAATGTAAAGACTGATTAACTCTTGCTCTATCAAACCCAACGCAAGAGTCTGAATGTACTACTGAACAAGCATATATATGGAGTCAGGTAGAGTTTCATGCTTAGTTTCATCTTTCTGCATGCCAAATTTATTTCGAATGCCTCAATCTGAGAATACATATGCTAACAATGGCGTGCCATTTTTGGGAGTGGAAGACAGTGCCTGCTGAAGTATGAAAAATAGCTTGTGATCTCAAAACAATTTCAGCTATTTGCGAACTTTATCTTGAACTATAACATGCCATCAGTGCGTAAATTTTCCTAGGGTTTTTGACTAGGGGTGGTGATCTCAGGAGCGGTCCTGGTGTCAGATGATATGGTCCTTGCTGCTGGTAAACACAATCTGCTAGATTTTGAGAGGATCATTCATTTCTCGATATGCTTTACTGTTGTACAGTTACTATTTATGCGTCTTTTTTTGGGGTCACTGGTTTGTGGATTGGACAGCTGAAGAACTAGCTGATACCAGAGCATGTTGAGGAGGGCCTGATATACCAGCCTTTTCCCATCATCAGGAAGATTTCAACAAACGTAGCTGCCCATGTCTCGGCAAAAGCTTATGATCTCGCTATTTTGTTGTTTTAAGTTACATTTTATTTACTAGAAATTTTAGCCACTTAGGGATACCATGCAGCCAAATTGAATCTCGCAGAGAATAATTGAAGGCAGATGTTAATGGATTGTTGCAGCTTCAACAAATGGGCACACATCTTACACTTGGATGCTCTGATCAGTTCTATCTTGATTGTGTATTGTCCGAAATTAGGGAACTGCGAATCGCCCAGAAGGATGTCGGATGCAGGCTCTTGTTATCGACTCTGAATAACCAGCCTATATTGGACTGACAGGCATTGCACAACGCGATCGTCGATATGTATCTGCCACCAGAAAAAGAAATTAGCCATCAAGAATATTGGTTCTTGGTCTTTTGTAACTATAGCTAGAGAATCACTTTTAGAAGAAAAAAAACTATCTAGCTAGCTATGTAATGGAAGTTAATCTTCTTTCTTCTCAAGTGTGAATTCTGAATTCCCTCTTGATTAGTTTGCATATATTTCTACATTAAGGTACTTGTATATGTAAGAACAAACTAAGGACGATTAATGCGTGTGGACTTTTGGGTCCTTATAATGGTAAAAAGGAGTTAATCCATAAGAGAAAGGACTACATATATATCCAGTTTTTTTTACCCACCTGCTTCCTATACTTGCATACATGCTGCAGATGACCCTGTCTTCGGTCTCAGTGAACTCCCCGTGCTTAATGTTAGGCCTCAGGTAGTTTAACCATCTAAGTCTGCAGCTCTTGCCACATCTCCTCAACCCTAGAATCAAAATAACAGAATACGGGCCATTAGAAACTCGGAGTAATCACTCTTGAGATTTTCTGTTTTGTTTGGCGAACACAGACAAACCTGAAGATGATAGAAAGTAGCATGGGAAGAAGACTTGTATGACAATCCTTCTTCGGTTAGGAACCTGGACTTTGACTTGCCACTACAATTAGAGTCCTGCTATTGTGTGATTTCCATATTTAATGAATTTAAAAAGGGGGTAAAAGAACTGGTAAAAACAATTATACTCTGGAAACCAGCTGTGAGTTTTGGAGGGGTAGCCGCACAGTTCATTCATGGCCAGTGGCATTGTATACTGTAATAATCTCTTTTGCAAAACCGTGAGTCTTGCTGTTAAAATACAGAGCTGTAACTGGACGTTGGACGTCACCACCATGTCACTTCGTCTTGCTATACGAGTCTACGGCAAGAAATGAGCATGTCACCTTTTGTATTAGTCAAAACAATGTAGGGGTTATTTGATCAGTTTTATGGAAGCAAGAGCTTCTATAGCTAAACCTGTATATAGAAGTTGTAGCGACATATAGATACCTAACTGTGATATATAGTCACCATAGCAACACACACGCATCTATATACCACTTTTCCATAAACTTATTATTCTTAATATATATTCACTTCATTTTGATTTACCATAGCCTTAGCGAGATTATAGAGCTTATGATAAGACTAACATTTTGTCGAATATTTTATATGCCACACGTACCTATCTTCATTTATGAATCTATCTCTCCATATTTTGTGGCATCAATTTGTGTTTTGTGGCATCGCAAGGGCATGTACCTGTACTAGATTAGATGTGGCTCGTCGTGCTGAGGTCAGCGAGGCCACCTATGCAGGGAACTACTACATGGCATCGAACTTGTGCCTGGGGATGAGAACTGGGGTCGTGGATCTCAGTATGGACATGAGAGTCAGGAAAGTGATCTCGAGGACTGCTGCGGGTGGTGACGTGTCTTTCGTTCAAGTCAATGATGAGTAAGAGAGCATGGATTTTAAGGCATGTACAACCAACTATCATTGGCTAACATTCTATTTTGTTAAGCCTGACCATACAACATACTAATCCATTGGTTTTAAATCTTGGGATAGGTGACCGACCGAGAAGTTTTCTCGAGTGTGCACGAGTGAGGGCAAAGTGCGCACAAAAGACTCATGTTACAGTACCATACAACATACTAATCCATCGAAGTACCATTGGCTAACATTCTATTTTGTCGAAGTACCGTCTGTCTGGGAGTGGACGGGGTGTTACACCATGCCCCCACTTGCTACCTCTCCTCGTCCCCTCTTCTCACGCTCGCCGCCTCTCCTCCCATGTTTCTCACGCTCGTCGCCATCCGTCGCAACGCACGGGCACAGTACTAGTTCCTATTTAAGTGTGGTCTAGCCTCTAAGGCGGGACTTAGGCACTTAAGTTGGAATAATTCGGGCGGTTCCGCCACAGCTGGTATCGGAGCTCGTACCACCACAGAGGAATCAATAAACTGTAAATACCATTCTTTTCAAAAGTAAAACTTGATAGAAACCAATGTTGGATAGATCGTTAGGACGATCAGGATAAACCTAGGACATGAAGCCTTAGGATGATAGAGGGGTAGCTAGGTGGCTATTTGAGTAAGCCCTACAGGCTACTATAAGGGATGGGAGTTCTTCCTTATTCCCTCTAAGTTGAAATGAGGTTGTTTAGGACGAGCATGCATGCATCCTTACTTAAACTATTGATAACTAGGTAAGAATTTTTAATACGAGATAATGACAGATTAAGTACATTCAGTGACCTTATCATAACCTTCGAGAGGCCAAGCCCTAATTCCCTTTTTGTTTTACTAGGTATGTGCCCGTGCGTTGCGACGGCGTGCAAATTATTCGATAAATATTAGTGCGCAACAATTACATAAAAACGAACAACATATCTTAAAAGATGACATGAAATTAACACTAATGACATGAAATTTGTGAGCAATTCAAATAGTGGTAAAATACATTGATATGCATAAATATTATATGTTATTCTATACTTTTATTATCATCGCCAAAAATGGACGTTTACATATCTTAAAAGGTATATAAGTTGTACATGTGCTTTGTCATTGATAAAAAATAAACGATGATAAATATGTAGCGAATATTAATCAACTCTGGATAGCATACTGCATATCATATTAATGTTTGTGAAGAGAGGTGTGTGTTCAGATTTGGGTGACTGATGTTTTAAAAAATAAAAAATCTCACAAGTGCTAAAATAGCTCATGTGGTACACTCAATATCCAAAAATGCCGCGCAGGACAAATTGCCCACAAATATTGATTCAACTATAACTAAAACTCTATTTATTTACGGAAAGGGTGCATGGTTGATAAAGCTATAGTCAATTAGAGAAAATGAAACATATATAAAACTTAGAAACACAAACCTGAAATTGCGAGATGAACAAGCACACGAGTAGTTCTCTATTTTGTAAACAAAGTCTGTTTGTGTTTCAGAGAGGTGTGGTGTTCAGATTTGAGCGCTCAGAGAGGTGTCTTCCATCTTATACTCGAGCATCATAAGATCTAGGCGGGGCTGGCGCGTAGAATGGGAAGTACTTGAGCATCGCAAGATATGGGCGGGGCAGACGCGTAGAATGGGAATAATGAGATGGCGGGGGTCATGCACTTGCGATGGGATGTGAGACAATGGTGGTTTTGTGTGCAGGATGGCGATGAGGGAATTGGGTTGCGATTCCTTCCATGGCGGTGAGGCGTGGATTGCGTTTGGGGTGCAGAGGATATGGGCGGGACATCCACGGTGCATGGGTTGAACGATTGGGCGGGGTGGTCCTGCGTGTCGTCGGCGATGGGATTCCTGCGTGTTGGATTGCTGCGAGGCGTGGATAGCGGCGAGGAGATGTGTTTCCTTCTGAGGCATTGATCGGTGAGGGGTTTGCGGTGAGGACCATGCGGATGCAGGGGTAGAGGGGAGGGGGCGCGCACGGGCAAGAAGGGAGACACTAACATGTGGGTCATTTGCGTCGTGAGGAGGCAGAACCGTGCACCACAGTCTACGTTATGTTCTTATAGAGTAGTATAGATAATTCTTTTTCTTTTTCACTTACACTTAACCCTACACAGATGACGTCTCATGGATCCTCGGACGAAGGGAACCCACAGTCCCTCATGGACGGACTTGCACGAGAGGGTTTTCCCCGTATCTTGTGGGAGGTACTTCAGGGAGCCGGTTACACGACGCCTCCCCAGTACGCGGTGCGGCTGTTCGAGAAGCACCGAGTACCCCGCTGTAGGGTGAGGATGACCCTAGAGCCTCATCCCTTATAGCCAGGCTGGCGTTCGTTGGACCCCGAGTCTTTCGGATACCGGGCTAAGGATACTTTCGAGGAGATTGCTCTCCATGGGCTGACCACCTTCTGTGGTTTTCACCCCTTGGAGCTGTCTACTCATCCCATTGGCTTATTCCCTGCTAAAAAGGAGGACGACCCAATGTGGAAGGACCAAGTGGAGCATGCCAAGGATATATGGGCTCTTTACCTAGGGCAGACTGCTCACTTGACGGTGCGATGCATGGATGCTCTGTATCGTCTGCAGGTGAGGCGAGGAGAGGCAATGTCTCATATGATGGCATTGTTGGAGGCTACCAAGATTACCTTGGATAACAGAGAGGAACTTGTGGTAGACCTGTCCACGGAGATGGTGGAAAAGGACCTACAGGTGGAACAGATGTCCAACGAGATCCAGGAGCTTGAGGAGCTAGTGGGAACCAAGGAGAACACCATTGAGGTTCTTGAGGATCAGCTAATCAACACTCAGCAGCAACTTGCAGAAGCTAACCTACATTTGTATATGCACCACCAGGAGATCCAGGACATGGAGGCCAACGAGGATGTCGATATCGAGGGAGGAGAGGAGCCGGAGCCTGCCTCCAGCTTGGACACTGCTGGCTCAGGGAGACCACCTTCCCCCGAGTCGAGCGTTGCCTCGTTGCTCACTAGGTCGCCGGGATAGAGCTAGAAGTGGGTGGCGGTAGAACTCCTCGAAGCTAGCTTAGCTTTTGCACCCTTGGGGTACTAGGCTAGACAGAGTTGAGTCTTTTGGGTCACTGATGTAATCTTAGCAAACTCTTTTGGAAGTATGGATGATGAATGATGTCAGTTTTAATTTATGAAGGAAAGTTTTATGCCATGTGGAATCTTTTTATGAATTATGCAAGAAAATAGTGGTTTTACCCTTGCGAATCTTTCACCACGTATGAACCCTGACATCAGAAACGTGATTTTGAGAGCAGTCTTGATTTTTTTCAGATGGCAGGAAGAGCGCGTCGTGGACAGAATGAACACATTCCTTCGCCACCGCCTCCTACCCTGCAAGAACTGATGGCTCAGCAGAATGAGATTCTGCGATAGTTGGCTCAGCGACAGCCACCGCCTCAACATTATGGCGGTGGTGATCATCAACGTCACCCAGCAGCTGCCACTTATCAAGAGTTCCTCAGTACCTAGCCGTCATTGTTCACTCGGGCAGAGGATCTGCTGGATGCTGATGTATGGATTAGGGTAGTGGAATCCAAATTCCCACTACTCAATGGAGTTTGTTCAGATGTGACTAAGGTCAGGTTCGCCACCCAGCAGCTTCGCGGACCTGCGCGGACATTGTGGGACCACTTCCTTGCTATGCAACCAGTTGGACATGAGGTGGAATGGAGAGAGTTCAAGGCAGCTTTCAGGGGGCATCATATACCAGCAGGCATTATGGACCGCAAGCTCAATGAGTTTTTGGCACTTACTGAGGGGAATCAGACAGTGTTACAGTATGCTCAGGCCTTCAATGACCTGTGCCAATATGCCAGATATCATGCAGACACCGATGAGAAGAAAAGGGACAGGTTCAGGAGGGGGCTCAACACTAAGCTCCACGACCGTCTCAACACCGTCAGGGCTAACAGTTACAATGAGTTAGTCAACATGGCCATTTCTCAGGAGGATTGCATCACAGCCCGTCAGGCAGAAAAGAAGAGGAAGACCCCTGTGGCAGGATCATCAGCTCAGCCACAGCGCTTCCGGATTGTATCTGACACTCAGAACAGGGGACCTCAATAGCAGCAAGGACGTTGGGTAATCCGACCACAGCAGCAGCAGCAGGCACCCAACCGCTCTTAGCCCCTAATTCAGAGGAACAATCAGCCACAGCAGCAGCAGTACCGTCAGGCCAATGACAACAGGTGTTTCACTTGTGGTAACCCCGGGCATTATGCTAAGAATTGCCCCAGAAAACAGCAGAGGCAGGGACAGAATTCCAACCAGAACCAAGGCAAGAGGCAGAAGGTGCAAGTGAGGCAAGGCAGGCTGAACTTCACCACCATGGCTGACATTCCGGAGGGAGCACCCGTCTTGACTGGTATCTTTTCAGTTTTGAATTATCCTGCAATTATTCTTTTTGATTCTGGTGCATCACACAGTTTTATGAGTACCAAATTTAGTGCCAAGTGCGAGTTACCTTTTCACCACACCAATGGGGGTATTACAATTTCTACACCCGGAGGCAGGGTTGCCACCTATCAGATCAATAGACACGTACCAATAAAGTTGGGTAGCTTCATATTTAAAACCACTCTCCTGATCATGGGATTGGATAGTGTGGATATCATCCTGGGGACTGATTGGTTATCGTGACACCATGCGGTAATTGATGTCGTAGCCAGAGCCATAGAAATTCACTCCCCAATGGATGGCGAGATCACCTTGTACCTACCCGACTAGGGATGTACCCGTTCCTGTGCCTTCACCATGATAGAGTCGCCTGTTGAGAAAATCCCAGTGGTCTGTGACTACCCAGATGTTTTTCCGGATGAATTACCAGGAATGCCACCCGACAGAGACATAGAGTTCGCGATTGAATTACAACCCGGAACTGCACCTATATCCAAGAGGCCCTATAGGATGCCTCCAGCAGAATTGGCGGAATTGAAAAAACAACTACAAGAGTTATTGGACAAGGGGTTCATTCGCCCCAGTACTTCACCATGGGGATGTCCAGCCTTATTTGTGAAGAAGAAGGATGAGAGTCTGAGATTGTGTGTCGGTTACCGCCCTCTCAATGCGGTGACTATCAAGAACAAGTATCCATTGCCCCGCATTGATGTATTGTTTGATCAGTTGGTGGGAGCCAGAGTATTCTCCAAGATAGACCTCCGCTCGGGCTACCATCAGATCAAGATCAGGGCCAGTGATATTCTGAAGACGGCTTTCTCTACCAGATATGAGCTTTATGAGTATTTGGTGATGTCTTTCGGGCTGACCAATACCCCGGCTTACTTCATGTATTTGTCAACTCAATATTTATGCCAGAGCTGGACAAGTTTGTTGTAACACCCCTGGTGTTACCGAAAATTAAAACTTGGCATGACATCACATGCATTGGCATCTTTGTATTGTAACCCACTTAAATTGAATTCACTAGGACCAAGGAACAACTCAAAATGAAATGTGGTAATGAATAGAGAGTGGAAAAACTAGTTTTAAAACTCCAGTTTTGGTCCAAAGGGTGAAATATGAGATCTGGCCATAATTTGCCAAAAATTAAAATACCAAGGTTGTAGAGTTTCCAAAACCAAAGAATTTTCATGTGTTGAGATTTTCAAGTTTTGAAGAGAAATTTGGAGTAATTTGCAGATTTCAGATTTAATACAGTTTTGGTTCAACTAAAAACAGTTTGCTTTACCTATTTCTGGACCCCTGTATGTTTTAATCTGGGGGCTTTTGGCAAAAGGTTGCTATAGTAAACTTGTAGAGTAACTATAGGAGAACAACTTTTATTAAGTATTAAAGCTCTAAATCTATATGGAACTGGTAGAAAAAGGAGCCTAAAGATGCAGTGTTCAGTTTGGAAAATCAGACTTAGAAATTCAGTCCTGCTGATTTTTCAGTCTGAAGCAGATTTGGGATACTCCTTAAGGGCTGATCCATGTAATTCTGGGCTATGAGTGATGTACCAAAGTGGAAGCCCATACTTTGGTGTGCAGATTTGATTAAGGGTCATGCCACTAATGCTGTATAAAACTGGTGGAAAAACTTAGCCCAAAGGCCCTATCCTCAAATCTGAAATTTCAGACTTAGTGCAGTTCAGATTTTAGAAATGTGTATAATTGGTCTAACATTGGGGCCCTTTTGTGGATGATTAGTGAAGTATTGGGCCATATTTGCTATAGAGAAATTGTAGATTACCTACCAAGGCACAAGTTTGCTTAAGGGAGGCTGGTTTGGTTCTACACAAATATAGCAGAAAATGGCGCCTACAGAGGGGCTGTCAGACTTCTACAGCTTCAGATGGGGAATAGTGTACTGGTCTGAATTTCAGTAATTTGGCTCCTATGAGATGTGCCTCATTTTGGAGTAGCATAAATGGAGATCTGTGCAGTATTGATGCTATAAGTTTAGAGAAAAGTGGAAGACCAATACTTGGTGAACAAGTTTGGTGTAATGGGCAAGGTCTGTCCTTATGGGAAATTAGAAGGGAAGGGTGTCCAAAAGTGGATCATCAGGTTTCAGTTTCAGATTTAACCCAATGGCTAAGTACTGAATTTTAGTAGTATTTTGCTCTGTTCAGGCACCTGTAGCGGCTAATTCATGGAGAGTCGGGTTGAGACTTTTGTAGCAAATAGCTAGCCCTGGGAATAGAGAGCAGGTTCCCTTGATGGGGGTGGGCTGGTATGGTATAAAGTGAAAAATAATCTGGTCCTAAGTTACTTCTGTCAGATTTTTATTCTGACTTAGTTTAGCGGAAGCTGGTAGAGAGGAGGTCGGAGTTACTTTGAGCGGTCGTAGTTTTGTTCTGTGACAGTCGACTTCGGTTTTGTGGCAGTAATAGGATAATATTAAGTTAGGGAAACATGTTTAGCCGGCTACATGGGTCAGCTACCGTTAGAAATTTCTGAAAGACTGGACGTGAACATTGGAGGTTCAGTCAAAACAAAACAAAGGAAAAGTTCAGAGTTGATTAGTTGGTAGGACACTGCTGTATTCCACTGAGCTGTCCAGTTTCGGATGAGGTTGGATGTGGCTAGACGTGAATTAGAAAGGGGCCTAGGAGTTTCTAATACTGGGCGAAAAAGAAATGGGGGTTTTTCACCGTACAAACGGTTGAAGTCTGGTACAGTCAATAGAATTTGGTAGAAGCTACTGACTCAGCTGGGGCATGCTCCTCTGTCAAAACGCTAGCAAGCGCTGGTTTTTGCCTTACTGTAGTTTGAGCTTGCGTGGACCTGGGAGTCGAAGCCGCGTGCCCAGCCCATGCCAATCGTAGCTGAAACACGTCGCTGTTCAGATATGGACAGAGCCTGTCCAGTGTCCGTATTCTTTCACAGCCGTGGCCACCCGGGCAGTAAATTGTCGGTCCCTGCTTGTGCTCATTACTTAGTCCTGCTCAAGGTTTTGCTGTCACCCTTTCCTCGTTCGTATTCCCTCGATCGCGACTGGTCATATCTGAGTGTTCGGTCTGAAGTCGTCTTGAGGATCCTTGCTCCTCCATCTGGTGAGCAGCCACTGATATCCCCTTTTGCCGTGACCCAAGGAACTTGACGTTGTTCTTACTGTTGATCTCATGTCTTGTACTCCATTGATACTGGTGAAACTCGAGCGACCCTTCGTATAGGGTGTGATTGGTTGCTCGGATAGCCAGACCCAGGCCCGTTGTGTGCATTGACCATGAACGAGCATGTGATTGGTTGCCTGCGCCATCCGGACGCAGCCTGCACGCGCGGAAGCATGCCAGGCGTTTTTCCAGCCCTCAGCCTGCACGAGCGGAGACACAGGAGAGGAGCTTCCCCGGTTGCCCAGGCCGGCGTGAGCATGGCTCGCATTGGCACTGCAACCAATCACGTAGATAAATTCCACAGTCGTAGGTTGCCGAGAACGAATCCACATCCCTGCGTTTGTTATGCAGCTCGCCGGAGCTACCTGCTTGACCCAAGGATGGATTTTGTGAAAGCTTAGGAATCCAGGGACCCATGAGTGATTGTCAGTGACTTATACAAATAGTGCTTAGTGCTTGGGCTCATTAGCTTGTTTCGTTGAGGGCTTTTGTGCTAAATAAGTGACGCGTTGCGCGCGGGCGGCTGGCACGGGCCGGTTTCCCCTGTGTTCGTGGGCCGAGCGGTTTGATTTCAGCCCAATCGCCGTTAGAATTTTGTCTTTTTCTTTTAGCTGCCAACTTGTAAAATGCACAAAAAATGTAGAAAAATGCAAAAATTGTGAAACCAATTTTGTTGAATCCGCAAAATTCTGTAGTTTCTGCTGGGAACAGTTTTAGGATTTTTGCAGAAATAATTAAATTTTTGGGTAATTAAAAGTGCCTCTGGAATGCCTAAATGAATTTTAGAAATAAAACCAGCGCACCAAAAATTATGAAAATTTGCAGAAACATTATATACCCTTACAACAGCTCCTGGTAGAAATTTGAGTCTGTTTAAGTTTAATTTACTTAGAGAACCAGAAACTAGTTTAGTAAACTTTAATCTATTTAGTTCTCTAATTGTTTGAAGTAAGTTTAATTTGATAATTTTGGGCCACTATTAAGAGACCTAGAACCATGTGTATAATCACTGTATGCTTAGTTAAAAGTATTTAAATTTTTCTACCTCTCCCCAAGCGAGATTTGCATAGCATATCATTACATAAGCATTCATATACTTCGAATTGACTTGTAGAGCACCTTGAAGAAGAATTTGAAGTTGAAGTAGAAGGGGAGCCTGTTCCTCCATCTGAAACTTCTTCAACTGAAGCTGTCACTGAAGGTCCTCCGGAGGGTGTCCCATTTGGATTTCCTGCTAACTGCAATATCCTGGTAGAAGAGCCCGACTCTCCTCCTCACCAAGGCAAGCCCCGATGCATTTGCCACCTCCCTTGTGTTTACAAAATTTTATCACTTATATGCTGCATTAGGTGATAGAAGTTGATTGATTAAACACTTGATGCATTACCATCCTTGAAAGGTTGATTACCACACCTTGTCACCCGTTTTATAAAAGCTAGAGATGCTTAGTCTTGCTGATAGATTAAGAAAAATATTTTTCATCTATGACTCATGTTTTTACAAAAAAGTAAATGGGCTTGGGATAATGAAGGCATCAAGACGTTGATAAATTAATTATTCAGGCATGGCCCCTCTGTCAGGCGCCAAATTTTTGAAATAGTTTAAAATGGGACCAGACGTTGAGCAGGAAAAGTCGCCCGTCTGTGTCGATTAAGGACCGTACCGATTGTTGGCCTGCTGATCTAGGACCTTTTATCTGGCCACATACCTCGTCATGGGTAAGCCTGAACCCGGCTATTCCATACATGAAAAGACAATCGCGCACTGGGAGTGGAGAGATGGCGAGAGTGGCACGTACCCTCCTGGCAAAGGAGCGCCTAAAAGGGGTGGTGTGCTCTCGGGTGGCGCGGACCAGTTCATGTGGTGGAGGATCCGTGGGAATGATAGACATGTGCAAAACAGTTAAGGGAGGCATATGTCGTGTGGTTGGAGATCCCCAGCTGGGTATTAATCGATTCGGATCGCCGAACTTCTCGGATATGAAGACTAGATCTTCGACCTTCAGCGTAGATAACAAGTGAAATTAAAGTTGATAAAATGAAGCTAGTTTATGTCAAGTGAATGATCTAGATTAGGCAAATGCTAGATTCAGGCTAGAAAATTCAGGTAATAACCTAACTTGTGAAGTAAAACTTGGCTTAAGGATCCATTATTAGTAAGCTTGCTTTTCTGCAAAAAGGAGTCCTTGATAATTGATGAGATTTTCCTTGAGTCCCAAATCCAGCATACCCTTGATAGTCTTTTCTTTAGTCGGGTAAGTCTTGCTGAGTAATTGCGTACTCAGGGTTTTATCCCTTGTTGTTTTTGTAGGAGAAGTTTTATTCCCTTATCCTTTGGGTAGTTACTTCATGTGGAGGACTTGAAGCTTAGAATGTTTTTATATATCTCTTATGGAAAGGCTTCACCCTTCCAATTATTGTAATAAGTTATGCACTTCGAGTACTATCAGGACTTGTAATAAATACATCTCATTCTACAATGTAAAGTGTACTTTGTAAAAGTCTTCCGCTCTATCTCCAATGTGTGTGTATCAAATGTGATTACTGTAATATACCTGTTATGTGGGAGATCCTTGGGATGATGAGTTCCAGTTGGCGAACTCGATAGCCTTGTTAAGTTACCCGGTGCACGTGCACAACCATCTGAGGCCAGTAAGGCAAGGATTGGTGCATGTGGGCCTGATAACTTGGGAGGGCTATCACAGCGTGGTATCATAGCGATCCCCCATTAGCATGGATATTTAAGTAATCCTTTGATAAACTTCAAAATGATTTTGATTCCAAATCACTTTGGAAAAACTTAATAGTGGATAAGCAAAGCCGGATAGTAGAAGTGCAAATAGTATGTGGTTAAAACTAAGGACTATAAGGTGGCCTAGTTTAAGATGCTAACCACTAACCCACAACTGGGTAGGGAACTGCATACATGTGTAATGTCATTTTAGGGCCATTCTGTTTGCAATGGATCGACGCTCAGGTAAGGTGAGTTGTGAGAGCATGACCGAACAAACGTCGGTCTAGGGGAGTGCTTAATTATGGCGCTTGATTATATACATGTTACACATATGTATATATAAAGGCTGCGATGTGGAGTAATTACTTTTCCGGGATTCAGTACCCCATGGATGTGTATGGCTATACAGACATGGGAATACTAAGAAGTGTAATGTACTCGCAACGACGCACCTACACTCAGGTAAGAAGGTGAGTTACCATAATGGGTTGCCCTATGGTTAAAGTGTGGCAGCGGCGCCTATGCGTGGCTCGGCGCTTAATGAGGAGCTGGCCTCCATATAGAAATATATGGAGTATAAACTATGACCAAATATGTGAATTGCATCATGGGGTTTGGGCTGTAATGAAATTTTCTGCAGGTACACTGACTAAACTCTAGAAAATTGCGACTAGTGATCAATGACGGAGTGAGTAGGTATGCCACCGCCATAGAACGTGATAGCCACTGAGTTGGCAAGAATTGTGAGGACGAATAGGCCGAGCATGCATCATGACATACAATTTTAAGTTAAACCCCCTACGTAGTAGCTTAGTACATGTTTCATCCACCCTATTCATGCTACCTGCCTTTACTTTTCCATGCTACCTTTCCTATTCATGAAGATTGGAAGCTAAGTTTCCTTTCTAATTGGCAGAATGAGGACTCGTTCTGGAAGGGATCTTGGTGCTGGGACTTCCCAGAGGGATATCGATGCACCTAATCCATCTCCGACATCAACTTTGGATGATATTATGGCTCAACTTGTGAATGTGAGCGCTGTTCTTCAGCAAATAGCTCAGCCTACAATATCAACTCCATATGGTCGTCATAATTTTGACGCTGCTATCCTCTATAAAGAGTTTCTCAGCACGCAACCACCGGTATTCTCCAAAGCGGAAGATCCGTTGGAGGCAGAAGATTGGGTTCGAACCATTGAACAGAAATTGGGACTCATCCGTTGTGACGATGTTCAGAAAACTCAGTGCACAGCACAACAACTTCAGGGTCAAGCTGGAGCCTGGTGGGCAGAATACCTTGCACTACAACCAGACGGGCATCAAATTTCTTGGGCCGAATTCCGGGAAGTATTCCGGACACGTTATATTCCGAAAGCCCTGATGGAAATCAAATTCAATGAGTTCTTAGATTTGAAGCAAGGGGAAGAAGAGAGTGTAATGGAGTATTTTGAGAGGTTTACTCGCTTATCCCAATATGTTTTGGATTTTGTGAATACCAATGAGAAGAAAAAGTTCTACTTCCTACGTGGCCTTAATGAGAAGCTCCAGTGCTTGATGGCAACTAGTTTGGCTGAAAGATATAATGAAGTGGTCAGTAAGGCTGTTTTAGGTGATAACAAAATTCGGCTTCATCAAGAGTCTAAAGGAAGAAATTTGGGGAGGAATCCTCTGGTAAAGTCAAACGGTACCAGAGGGTTGTTTATCAACCTATTTATTATCCTCTTTCTTCTCCACTCCGCAGTCATGCGAAAGGCAGGTTGTTATCCCTTTCATTCCACCTAAACCGGATGTCCTAGACATCCGTTCTAAAAATATTCTATCCAATGCCAAACCATGTGAGAAGTGTGGTAAGTCAGGACACTCTACTCAGGATTGTCGCTTCTCTAAGCTAGTGGATGTGCGGCAATCACTTGTGAATCTCCCTCGAAGTAGCCAGCAAAAAGCAAGGAAGAATAAGATTGTTCTTAAACTGGGTCAGGTCCATTATATCAAAATCAAAGCTATTCCTAAGGGTGAACCCGTTATGATGGGTGCTTTTCCGGTTGCCAATCATTTGGCAAGTATTTTATTTGATTCTGGTGCCTCACACACCTTCATAAATCGGACATTTATGTTGAAGCACCAGTTGCCTATGGAAGTGGTGGATACTAGGTATTGTATACAATCTCCTGAAGGACTCTTGCATACTAAAGAGATGGTATATCATATACCCATAAAGTTGGTTGGTCACATGTTCCCTACCAACATGCTAGTTCTTCAAAATCAAGATATAGATGTGATTCTTGGTATGAATTGGCTTCGTCAGCATGGGGCGGTGATCAACGCGTTGCAACGGACAATACAGTTGGACTCACCCAATGGTAAGTATAAGTTGTTGATCCAGGTATCAACACCAAGGAGAGCAGTAGAAAGAGTATGTGCTGCTACCGTTAAAGAGGTGAAAGATATACCTGTTGTCAGAGAATTTCCTGATGTATTTCCTGAAGATTTACCGGGTTTGCCTCCAAAAAGGGACGTTGAATTCGTGATCGAATTGCAGCCAGGTACTGCACCCATATCTAGAAGGTCATACAGAATGACACCTAAGGAGTTAGCAGAACTAAAGACTCAATTACAGGACTTGCTCAACAAAGGGTTCATTCGCCCAAGTTCATCACTTTGGGGCTGTCCTGCCATTTTTGTGAAGAAGAAAGATCAAACACTCCGGTTATGTGTTGATTACCGGCCACTTAACGAGGTGACCATTAAGAACAAATATCCTCTCCCTCGTATTGATTTGTTGTTTGATCAACTTTCTGGAGCTAAAGTATTTTCTAAGATTGACCTTAGATCGGGTTATCACCAGATAAGAATCCGTCCTGAAGATGTTCCTAAGACTGCTTTTACTACCCGATATGGTCTATATGAATATTTGGTTATGTCTTTTGGTCTGACCAATGCTCCAGCACATTTCATGTACTTAATGAACTCGGTGTTCATGCTAGAGCTTGACAAGTTTGTGGTGGTCTTTATTGATGACATCTTGATATACTCCAAGACCAAAGAAGATCACACAGAGCACTTGTGTATTGTTCTGACAAGGTTAAGAGAACATCAACTATATGCCAAGTTCAGTAAATGTGAATTTTGGTTGGACACAATTCCGTTCTTGGGTCATATCTTATCTGCCGATGGTGTTGCGGTCGACCCAAGTAAAGTCAAGGACATTTTGGAATGGAAACCACCTACTACAGTGCATCAGGTCCGAAGTTTTCTGGGAATGGCGGGATATTACCGTCGTTTTATTCCAGATTTCTCTAAGATAGCTAAGCCCATTACTGAGTTGCTCAAGAATCATGTTAAGTTTGTGTGGTCATCTGAGTGCAACAACGCTTTTGAAGAGCTAAAGAAGTTGTTGACTTCAGCACCAGTATTGGCTCAACCTAATATTGAGAAATCATTTGATGTTTATTGTGATGCTTCGGGCATTGGTATTGGGTGTGTACTTATGCAAGAAGGCCGGGTGATTGCCTATGCATCACGACAACTCAAGCGTCATGAAGAGCATTACCCAACCCATGATCTTGAATTGGCTGCTGTTGTTCATGCACTCAAGATCTGGCGCCATTATCTGCTAGGTAATACATGTCATATATACACGGACCATAAAAGTTTAAAGTATATCTTCACTCAATCCGAGCTGAATATGAGGCAACGAAGATGGTTAGAGCTGATAAAGGACTATGATCTCGAGGTTCATTACCATCCTGGCAAATCTAATGTGGTGGCAGACGCTCTAAGCCGGAAATCTCAGTGTAATTGTCTTTTGGCAGAACCTTTAACTGTCACCTTGTGTCAGGAAATGGAAAGGATGAATTTGGGAATAATTCAGCATGGAACCATAGCCAATCTTGTTCTTGAATCAGCTATCCAGAGCCAAATTATTGATGCTCAAAAAGTGAATAAGGGTATAGCCCATATTAAAGAACGAGTTGAGGCAGGAAAGGCTACATGTTTCAGAATCGATGAAAATGGTGTCCTTTGGTTCAAGCATCGATTGGTAATTCCAAAGGTACCTGAACTACGTCAACAAATACTAGATGAAGCTCATTTGTCTCGGTATTCTATTCACCCAGGAAGCAATAAGATGTATCAAGATCTGAAGCAACGGTTTTGGTGGACTAAGATGAAAATAGAAATTGCTCGGTATGTGGCTAAGTGTGACATTTGTCAACGAGTGAAAGCCGTCCATTTGAAATCTGCTGGGCCATTGCAACCTCTACCCATTCCGGCCTGGAAGTGGGAAGATATTAGTATGGACTTCATTGTTGGTTTACCCAAAACCTCAAAAGGGTATGATTCTATCTGGGTGATTGTTGATCGTCTCACTAAGCTAGCACACTTCTTGCCAGTGAAGACTTTATACCCGGCAAAGACCTATGCTGATCTATATATTGCTCATATCCTGAGTCTACATGGAGTGCCTAAAACAATTGTATCTGATAGGTGACCACAGTTTGTCTCCAGGTTTTGGGAAGAATTGCATAAATCTCTGGGTACAAAGCTAATTCATAGTTCAGCATATCATCCGCAAACCAGTGGACAAACGGAATGGGTAAATCAGATTTTGGAGGATATGTTAAGATCCTGTGTGCTTGCTTATTCAGTTAAGTGGGATGAATGTCTGCCTTTGGCTGAGTTTTCATATAACAATAGTTA
Source organism: Zea mays (assembly GCF_902167145.1). NCBI lineage: Eukaryota > Viridiplantae > Streptophyta > Magnoliopsida > Poales > Poaceae > Zea > Zea mays. The sequence continues at coordinate 87,189,948 of NC_050104.1, read as the reverse complement.
CCAAGAAAGCATAAAAATGGCACCCTTTGAAGCTCTTTATGGCCAAAGGTGTAGGACACCGTTGAATTGGTCAGAACCAGGAGAGAAATACTTCTTTGGGCCTGATCTTGTAAAGGAAGCTGAAGAAAAAGTTCAAGTGATCCAACGGAATTTGCAAATGGCACAATCTCGTCAAAAGAGTTATGCCGATAAAAGACGTCGGTCTTTGGTTTTCCATGTTGGTGATCATGTGTATCTAAAGGTGTCACCCATGAAAGGTGTAACTCGATTTGGTGTCAAGGGAAAACTAGCAGCCCGCTATGTTGGTCCATTTCCAGTGCTTGAGCGGTGTGGACTTGTGGCTTACAAGGTGCAACTGCCAGAAAGTCTTTTAGCTGTGCACAATGTGTTTCACGTATCTCAGCTGAAGAAATGTCTCCGAGTCCCCGAACAAGTAGTAGATGTTTCAGATGTCAACCTCGAGCCTGATCTGACTTACTCTGAGTATCCTATTCGGGTGCTGGACCAGAAAGACAGAGTGACACGAAGAAAAATCATCAGGTTTTATAAAGTACAATGGAACCAACATTCCGAAGACGAAGCTACTTGGGAATCGGAAGACTACCTAATGGAGCAATTTCCTAAGTTTTTAGATTCTTGTAAATCCTAAGCGTTATGTAAATTGTCATCATGTGAACCAACAGGGGCACACCCCTGCCTTGTAAGAACAAATGTGGAATAAGAGCGTGACGCATTTCCTTTTCCATCACTTAGCCTGGAATTTTAATCTCGTGACGAGATTTCTTTTTAGGGGGGAAGGATGTAACACCCCTGGTGTTACCGAATATTAAAACTTGGCATGACATCATATGCATTGGCATCTTTGTATTGTAACCCACTTAAATTGAATTCACTAGGACCAAGGAACAACTCAAAATGAAATGTGGTAATGAATAGAGAGTGGAAAAACTAGTTTTAAAACTCCAGTTTTGGTCCAAAGGGTGAAATATGAGATCTGGCCATAATTTGCCAAAAATTAAAATACCAAGGTTGTAGAGTTTCCAAAACCAAAGAATTTTCATGTGTTGAGATTTTCAAGTTTTGAAGAGAAATTTGGAGTAATTTGCAGATTTTAGATTTAATACAGTTTTGGTTCAACTAAAAACAGTTTGCTTTACCTATTTCTGGACCCCTGTATGTTTTAATCTGGGGGCTTTTGGCAAAAGGTTGCTATAGTAAACTTGTAGAGTAACTATAGGAGAACAACTTTTATTAAGTATTAAAGCTCTAAATCTATATGGAACTGGTAGAAAAAGGAGCCTAAAGATGCAGTGTTCAGTTTGGAAAATCAGACTTAGAAATTCAGTCCTGCTGATTTTTCAGTCTGAAGCAGATTTGGGATACTCCTTAAGGGCTGATCCATGTAATTCTGGGCTATGAGTGCTGTACCAAAGTGGAAGCCCATACTTTGGTGTGCAGATTTGATTAAGGGTCATGCCACTAATGCTGTATAAAACTGGTGGAAAAACTTAGCCCAAAGGCCGTATCCTCAAATCTGAAATTTCAGACTTAGTGCAGTTCAGATTTTAGAAATGTGTATAATTGGTCTAACACTGGGGCCCTTTTGTGGATGATTAGTGAAGTATTGGGCCATATTTGCTATAGAGAAATTGTAGATTACCTACCAGGGCACAAGTTTGCTTAAGGGAGGCTGGTTTGGTTCTACACAAATATAGCAGAAAATGGCGCCTACAGAGGGGCTGTCAGACTTCTACAGCTTCAGATGGGGAATAGTGTACTGGTCTGAATTTCAGTAATTTGGCTCCTATGAGATGTGCCTCATTTTGGAGTAGCATAAATGGAGATCTGTGTAGTATTGATGCTATAAGTTTACAGAAAAGTGGAAGACCAATACTTGGTGAACAAGTTTGGTGTAATGGGCAAGGTCTGTCCTTATGGGAAATTAGAAGGGAAGGGTGTCCAAAAGTGGATCATCAGGTTTCAGTTTCAGATTTAACCCAATGGCTAAGTACTGAATTTTAGTAGTATTTTGCTCTGTTCAGGCACCTGTAGCGGCTAATTCATGGAGAGTCGGGTTGAGACTTTTGTAGCAAATAGCTAGCCCTGGGAATAGAGAGCAGGTTCCCTTGATGGGGGTGGGCTGGTATGGTATAAAGTGAAAAATAATCTGGTCCTAAGTTACTTCTGTCAGATTTTTATTCTGACTTAGTTTAGCGGAAGCTGGTAGAGAGGAGGTCGGAGTTACTTTGAGCGGTCGTAGTTTTGTTCTGTGACAGTCGACTTCGGTTTTGTGGCAGTAATAGGATAATCTTAAGTTAGGGAAACATGTTTAGCAAGCTACATGGGTCAGCTACCGTTAGAAATTTCTGAAAGACTGGACGTGAACATTGGAGGTTCAGTCAAAACAAAACAAAGGAAAAGTTCAGAGTTGATTAGTTGGTAGGACACTGCTGTATTCCACTGAGCTGTCCAGTTTCGGATGAGGTTGGATGTGGCTAGACGTGAATTAGAAAGGGGCCTAGGAGTTTCTAATACTGGGCGAAAAAGAAATGGGGGGTTTTTCACCGTACAAACGGTTGAAGTCTGGTACAGTCAATAGAATTTGGTAGAAGCTACTGACTCAGCTGGGGCATGCTCCTCTGTCAAAACGCTAGCAAGCGCTGGTTTTTGCCTTATTGTAGTTTGAGCTTGCGTGGACCTGGGAGTCGAAGCCGCGTGCCCAGCCCATGCCAATCGTAGCTGAAACACGTTGCTGTTCAGATATGGACAGAGCCTGTCCAGTGTCCGTATTCTTTCACAGCCGTGGCCACCCGGGCAGTAAATTGTCGGTCCCTGCTTGTGCTCATTACTTAGTCCTGCTCAAGGTTTTGCTGTCACCCTTTCCTCGTTCGTATTCCCTCGATCGCGACTGGTCATATCTGAGTGTTCGGTCTGAAGTCGTCTTGAGGATCCTTGCTCCTCCATCTGGTGAGCAGCCACTGATATCCCCTTTTGCCGTGACCCAAGGAACTTGACGTTGTTCTTAGTGTTGATCTCATGTCTTGTACTCCATTGATACTGGTGAAACTCGAGCGACCCTTCGTATAAATTTCACAGTCGTAGGTTGCCCAGAACGAATCCACATCCCTGCGTTTGTTATGTAGCTCGCCGGAGCTACCTGCTTGACCCAAGGATGGATTTTGTGAAGGCTTAGGAATCCAGGGACCCATGAGTGATTGTCAGTGACTTATACAAATAGTGCTTAGTGCTTGGGCTCATTAGCTTGTTTCGTTGAGGGCTTTTGTGCTAAATAAGTGACGCGTTGCGCGCGGGTGGCTGGCACGGGCCGGTTTCCCCTGTGTTCGTGGGCCGAGCGGTTTGATTTCAGCCCAATCGCCATTAGAATTTTGTCTTTTTCTTTTAGCTGCCAACTTGTAAAATGCGCAAAAAAATGTAGAAAAATGCAAAAATTGTGAAACCAATTTTGTTGAATCCGCAAAATTCTGTAGTTTCTGCTGGGAACAGTTTTAGGATTTTTGCAGAAATAATTAAATTTTTGGGTAATTAAAAGTGCCTCTGGAATGCCTAAATGAATTTTAGAAATAAAACCAGCGCACCAAAAATTATGAAAATTTGCAGAAACATTATATACCCTTACAACAGCTCCTGGTAGAAATTTGAGTCTGTTTAAGTTTAATTTACTTAGAGAACCAGAAACTAGTTTAGTAAACTTTAATCTATTTAGTTCTCTAATTGTTTGAAGTAAGTTTAATTTGATAATTTTGGGCCAATATTAAGAGACCTAGAACCATGTGTATAATCACTGTATGCTTAGTTAAAAGTATTTAAATTTTTCTACCTCTCCCCAAGCGAGAGTTTGCATAGCATATCATTACATAAGCATTCATATACTTCGAATTGACTTGTAGAGCACCTTGAAGAAGAATTTGAAGTTGAAGTAGAAGGGGAGCCTGTTCCTCCATCTGAAACTTCTTCAACTGAAGCTGTCACTGAAGGTCCTCCGGAGGGTGTCCCATTTGGATTTGCTGCTAACTGCAATATCCTGGTAGAAGAGCCCGACTCTCCTCCTCACCAAGACAAGCCCCGGTGCATTTGCCACCTCCCTTGTGTTTACAAAATTTTATCACTTATATGCTGCATTAGGTGATAGAAGTTGATTGATTAAACACTTGATGCATTACCATCCTTGAAAGGTTGATTACCACACCTTGTCACCCGTTTTATAAAAGCTAGAGATGCTTAGTCTTGCTGATAGATTAAGAAAAATATTTTTGATCTATGACTCATGTTTTTATAAAAAAGAAAATGGGCTTGGGATAATGAAGACATCAAGACGTTGATAAATTCATTATCCAGGCATGGCCCCTCTGTCAGGCGCCAAATTTTTGAAATAGTTTAAAATGGGACCAGACGTTGAGCAGGAAAAGTCGCCCGTCTGTGTCGATTAAGAACCGTACCGATTGTTGGCCTGCTGATCTAGGACCTTTTATCTGGCCACATACCTCGTCATGGGTAAGCCTGAACCCGGCTATTCCATACATGAAAAGACAATCGCGCACTGAGAGTGGAGAGATGGCGAGAGTGGCACGTACCCTCCTGGCAAAGGACCGCCTAAAAGGGGTGGTGTGCTCTCGGGTGGCGTAGACCTGTTCATGTGGTGGAGGATCCGTGGGAATGGTAGACATGTGCAAAACAGTTAAGGGAGACATATGTCGTGTGGTTGGAGATCCCCAGCTGGGTATTAATCGATTCGGATCGCCGAACTTCTCGGATATGAAGACTAGATCTTCGACCTTCAGCGTAGATAACAAGTGAAATTAAAGTTGATAAAATGAAGCTAGTTTATGTCAAGTGAATGATCTAGATTAGGCAAATGCTAGATTCAGGCTAGAAGATTCAGGTAATAACCTAACTTGTGAAGTAAAACTTGGCTTAAGGATCCATTATTAGTAAGCTTGCTTTTCTGCAAAAAGGAGTCCTTGATAATTGATGAGATTTTCCTTGAGTCCCAAATCCAGCATACCCTTGATAGTCTTTTCTTTAGTCGGGTAAGTCTTGCTGAGTAATTGCGTACTCAGGGTTTTATCTCTTGTTGTTTTTGTAGGAGAAGTTTTATTCCCTTATCCTTTGGGTAGTTACTTCATGTGGAGGACTCGAAGCTTAGAATGTTTTTATATATCTCTTATGGAAAGGCTTCACCCTTCCAATTATTGTAATAAGTTATGCACTTCGAGTACTATCAGGACTTGTAATAAATACATCTCATTCTACAATGTAAAGTGTACTTTGTAAAAGTCTTCCGCTCTATCTCCAATGTGTGTGTATCAAATGTGATTAATGTAATATACCTGTTATGTGGGAGATCCTTGGGATGATGAGTTCCAGTTGGCGAACTCGATAGCCTTGTTAAATTACCCGGTGCACATGCACAACCATCTGAGGCCAGTAAGGCAAGGATTGGTGCATGTGGGCCTGATAACTTGGGAGGGCTGTCACATTTGTGGTGGTCTTTATTGATGATATTCTGGTTTATTCCAAAAATGAAGCTGAGCATCTACACATCGTACTTCAGCGACTGCACGATCATCGTCTATATGCTAAGCTGTCCAAATGTGATTTCTGGCTGAAGGAGATAAAATTTTTGGGCCACACCATCTCTCAGGATGGGGTATCAGTTGATCCTGAAAAAGTACAAGAAGTAATGGATTGGAAACCTCCTACCACAGTACGACAGATCCGTAGTTTTCTGGGATTGGCAGGGTATTATCGACGATTTATTCTGGAATTCTCCAGGATTGCCAAGCCAATGACTGAATTATTAAAGAAAGGAGTCAAGTATGAATGGAGCCAGAAGTGTGAGGATGCCTTTCATACACTAAGGCAGCATTTGACAACATCACCCATGCTAGCTCAGCCTGACAACACCAAACCCTTTGAGGTTTATTGCGATGCTTCCGGTACTGGATTGGGTTGTGTATTGATGCAAGACAATAGAGTCATTGCTTACGCCTCCCGAGCACTCAGACCCCATTAGCAGAACTACCCCACACATGACCTGGAATTAGCAGCCGTGGTTCATGCTCTCAAGATTTGGAGACATTACTTGATGGGAGCTCACTCTAATATTTTGCACTGATCATAAGAGTCTCAAATATATCTTCACCCAGGCTGATCTTAATATGAGACAGAGAAGATGGTTAGAATTAATCAAGGACTATGATTTGGAGGTGCACTACCATCCTGGCAAAGCCAATGTTGTGGCAGATGCCTTAAGCAAGAAAGCCCAGTGCAACTGTATGAATATGGATGCAAAAATCACCACCCTATGTGATGAGTTGTGCAAGCTAAACATAGAAGTTGTTTCCTCCGGTGCTTTAAGTTATATTTCAGTGGAGCCCACCTTACATGAGCAAATAGTTATGGCACAGATTGGTGACAAGGGTGTTCAAGTCATTAAGGAAATGATCAAACAAAAGGTGTTCAAATACAAATGCTTCTGTCAGGACAGCAAAAAGGGATTCTATGGTTTGGAGACTGATTGGTTGTTCCCAAGAACCCCGAGCTCAGAAAGAAAATATTGGATAGCTCACCTTTCAAAATTCTCCATGCACCACGGTAGTAACAAGACGTATCATGACCACAGATCCTTGTACTGGTGGACCAGAATGAAAAGGGAAATTGCTAAGTATATATCTGAATGCGACACTTGCTAGAGAGTCAAGGCCAGTCATTTGAAGGTAGCAGGCACCTTACAACCCCTTCCCATACCATCTTGGAAATGGGAGGATATTTGCATGGATTTCATTGTGGGATTGCCCAATACCTCCCGGCACCACGATTCCATTTGGGTCATTGTGGATAGGTTGACCAAGACCGCTCATTTCTTGCCAGTGCATACCACCCACAAGACAGAGAAATATGCAGAAATCTATGTTGATCAAATATTGCATTTGCATGGAATTCCGAAAACCATTGTGTCTGACAGAGGAGCATTGTGTGGCACGCTTTTGGGAGCAGCTCCAAGAGTCACTTGGGACCCATGCAATAAGAAGCTCAGCATACCATCCACAAACGGATGGTCAGACAGAAAGAGTGAATCAAATCCTCGAAGACATGTTGCGAGCCTGTGTGCTACATTATGGTAAAAATTAGGACAAGTGCCTTTCCTTGGCAGAGTTTTCATATAACAACAACTACCAGTCCAGCCTAAAGATGGCACCTTTCGAGACCTTGTATGAGAGAAGGTGTAGGACACCGCTAAATTGGTCTCAAACTGGAGAGAGGGAAATATTTGGGCCTGACTTGGTACTTGAAGGTCAGAGTCATTAAGAAGAACCTAGAAGCTGCTCAGGCCAGGCAAAAGAGCTATCATGACAAGAGGAGGAAGCCTCTGCGGTTTGAAGTGGGAGATCCTGTTTATCTTAAGGTGTCACCCACCAAAGGTGTTCAGAGATTTGGAATCAAGGGCAAGTTAGCTCCTCGCTACATTGGGCCCTATGAGATCAAAGCGATTTGTGGACCCGTAGCATATTAATTGAAGCTGCCACCCCACATGTCAGTAGTTCATGATGTGTTCCACGTATCTCAGCTATGGAAGTGTGTCGGCTTACCCACAGAAGTACTACCTGAACCAGAATTGGAGATAGAACCAAACTTGTCTTATCAAGAGCACCCCGTCAAGGTATTGGACCAAAAGGAGAGATCGACGCGGGCAAGGTCGATCAAGATGTATAAAGTTCAATGGAGTCACCATTCGGTAGAAGAGGCTACGTGGGAGACTGAGGATTTTCTACGTTCTCGCTTCCCCGACTTTCTGCCCAAAGGAGTCGGTACGTAATCCAAAACCCCACCCCACCTGCCCTTTGAATCTAAATATAAGAAAAACTTAGATGTTAAAGATATTGTAAACTTTGAAAATGGTTTTAAAAGGGCTTCGTTCTGAAGTTGCAAAGAGAATGACATTCGAAGAGCAGTTAACTAGAGAAACTTGGATAAGGCAAATGCAACACCCAGCACACATTTTTGGTACCCCCTCTAAAGGACCCTACCCAAAATGTCGGGACGAGATTCCTTTAAGGGGGGAGGGCAGTAACACCCTAGGTGTTACTTAGGGTTTTCACTCAAGACTACACTAGTGAACCTATCATCACATGTGGTTAATTTGAGCAAAAGACACCAAACTTGGGGGTCAAGATCCTAAGTAGGTGTAACCCATCTTAGAAGTCATGCTTTGACCTTACCATGCACCTAAAGAGGAGAAAATGACTCAAACCCTAATTCAACTCCCTTAGTCAAATGGAGCCCTAGATGGGATTATGGCAAAAGGGCTATGTAAACCACATTGTCATGACTTGGGCTAATTATAAAAGTTGTAGTACACTTAATACCCTACAAAAAATAGAAAGAGAGTGGCCCCAAAAAGATTTCAGAAAAACCCCAAAAAGGTCACCAAAGAAAAGAACATAAAAGAAAAATCAGGTTTTTCTTAAGTTCAAAACGAGCCCTCTTTCAAAGATCAAACATGTTCACCTTTCTCCCAACCTCAAAACCTTATGGCCCAATTGACAAAATGGCGCCTAAAGACCTCTAGAACACCCTAGAAAAGTTTGAACCCAACCCTAAGTTGTTTGACACGACTTGACACGACTTTTGTCTCGGTGTGGACAGCTCGGACAGAGCCAACTTCTCACCCCCATATCTCTCAACCCCGACCATATCTTTGCTTGGAACTCACATGGAAAAGATAGGATTTGGTGCAGAGAAGAGACCGTACACGGGATTTTTGCTGAGATCTTCACGCTAAGGCGACCAAACAGGCCGTTGAACACTGGCAGAAGTAAACCACCACGTGTTCAACGTGGGCAGACACTCGGGAACGCGACAGAGCATGCCCGCACGTGCACCCCCGCGCGCGCCCTCGGCCGCCTCCGTGCCCACGCCTGTGTCGTGCCCGCGAGTGGCTATAAAGCCCACCCTCATGCACGGCCATCTTCCCCGTTGCCTCCTCCGCACTGCGCCTAACTTTCTCGAGCTCGCCCGTAGCTCCGGTGACCTCCCCGCGACCCGCCAGAGCCGCCCGAGGGCAACCACCGTGGCCAAACCCTTTCCCGCCCACCTCCGCTCGATCCGAGCCCTCGGATAGCTTCCCCAAGAGGTTGTGAAGCTTGCTCGAGCTTGAGCTGAGGACCAGCCCCACCGGAATAGTGCAATTGCGCTCGCCGGAGTTCGTAACCCCGCCGAAGCTCGTGGACCGGGTAACCCTCTGCACCATTTCTCAATTCCTTGTGCACATGGCCTCTACATCACCCAGTGGAGCTCCTCGTGCACTTTGATTGAACCCTACCACTGTGGTTTGGCCGGAGCAGGAGCCACCGATGACCTCTGCCGCCTGCGTGCGTGGCCAGGGCAGCTCCGACCACCTCCGATGCCGACCCGCACACCAACATGACCGCCGTAACCTCCTCGACGTCACTAACCACCCCGCTGGAGCTCTACTACCGCCGGTAAGCCTCGCCGCCGTGATCTTTGCCACGGTTACTGTTTCAGCCAACCAGGGATCGCGGGTTAGATTTAGGTTAAGTCCAGGGGGTTTTGTGCAAGGTCAGTGACTCATGCAAATAGTAGACCGAGGGCTGATTTGTGAGAGAAAAAGGGGAAGAAAACCCAGGGACTTCAGCGCAAATCTGTATTTCTTTTCCATTTCGAATTTACTTTTCTTTTAAATATTGCAGAGAACTTAATAAATGCATAACTTGAAGAATAATCATCCAAAATTAGTCAAACAAATTTTGCTAAACTTTGTGAAACATAAACTATCAGGCAAAAATGATAAACCCCATAGTTCCTGTAATATTTTCTAGAGTTTTGATTTAAATAAGAAAACTGCCTAAAACTTAATATTAAAGGGGAAAATAGAAATGTTGTTAGACCAGGGTTAAGAAAAATAGTGGAGACACTAACCTAGTAGTTATACTGATTAAAATTAATAAACACCCCAGGATACAAGGTTAAGGAAGGATTATTCACTAAAACTTGTTTATGCTCAAACTTAGGAAAATGAAGAAAAGGGGTTGAAAACGGAAACCAGAGGGCAACCATATTTTTCCTAGCATGCCTAAGTTGTGTAGTTCACAAGAAAAATTTGTTGAACCATAGTCTAGTGAAAAGAAATTGCACTCACAATTATTCATGAAAAATAGAGAAAACTTTGAAAAGTCATAAGAAAATAATCCTAAGGATAAAACACCCCAACCTTAGGAATGACTATTCTTGTGCTAAGAAGAACCTAGAAAAAGTACAAGTTCTGTTGTTTGATATTTTTCAAATAGCAAGTTAGTTATAAGGGTCTTTTTGGCATTAAACTTTAGAAAATCATAACTACATAACCACTAAGTAACCCTTTGTGATTTTTGGCACAGAAGCATGTTATTACCCATAGATACCAGCAAAAATAACTCTTGGTACAGAACCCACACCTAGTTAAGAGTTGTAGTGCAAAGTAACCCCTCTACCCCAACTTTTGTTATTTTTGTCCAGGGCATATTTTATTTATATTTGACTTCAAATTTATAAGACAGACTAGGGTGACCAATGTTAACCCACTGTAATTTTTACAAAATTGTTGGAAAATTTAAAACTACTGTTGTAGTTCAAACCCACCTTAAAAGCATAAATAGAAAATGAAAAGAGGAAATTAGAAGTGGAAATTAATGTTACCCTAACCAACCCAGCAAACCCCTTGGGTACCTACTAAAACCTTTAAGGGGCAATCCAAGTCTTAATCCACTATGTTTACCTCTAAGCAAAACCTCAAATCTAAATGGATAAGCATAAACCACTAAGAGCCTCTTATAACACGGAAACCCTAAGTTATTAACTAACTTAGTTTTTCTTCACTAGGCATAATTGTTACTAAATTCTACATATCATAGCATACACGTATCTTATTCATTGCATTCGATAGATTGCAACCTCACTGACGGAGAGTACATCCTCGTGCCGGAGCAAGGAGTTGCTCAGGAGGTAGCCTAGGATCCAGCACCAGAACCTGCCAACGAGGATCTGCCTGCCCCAGCCTTGGAAGGCAAGCCCCGATTTTATGCATAACCTACTTATTATGCTATTTTACTACACCTATTGTTTGTAGGTTTGTAATGTGCACTTAAGTGTAGGAGTTGTTTGGAACCTTAGTTGCATGACTCAGGATACCTTTTGAGATGGATACTAGTATGCTAGGTCGAGTAGCTGCTTTACTAATTAGGGATCTCGGCAGAAGTCGAGTGATTTTTCTAGCACTTGCGCGAGGTCAGGAATTGAATGTATCCATTTTTATATCAGAATTATGATGGTCTGTGGACACGGATCCATGGGGATGCGTGGTCTACGAGATGAAATTGGAATAAGGATTAACGTGCGGATACCTGTGTCAAGCGTTTGAACGTACTAAGCACATGCCGAGAAATATGGTAAATCGGTAAGCCTAGTTCCTGATTGAACCTGGCAGCAGACTTTGCCCCTCACGCAACCTGAGACGTGGTCTCCCATTCCGGTTATGGTGGGTACAAGTGCGGTCACTGCATGACGGCAGTCGGGGTCAGTGATGATTTGGCAAAAGATGTTGATTGCTAAATGCTTGATACCATGAATGATAGATAGGTACACATTTAGTCTTAAGAGAGTCACACTAAAACTTGAAAGAGCTAAAACTTGATTTTAGACTCAGCTAGTTCTTTTGGCAAACCAAACCCCTCAGCCAAACAGCTACATGTCTAGAGGTAGAGGAGTAGACTCCGCACACCGGGTAAGTCTAGCTGAGTATTAGTATACTCAGCCTTGCTTGTGGCATAATTTTACAGGTTCTCTGGAGGACGTGGTTGCTGGAGTGACTTGGCCATCCATCTTGCCACCGGGTTGGACAGTTGAGTGGGACCCTACCTCGGCTGAGGAGGAGCATGAGGAGTGATGGGACAGGCTTCCCCATCCCTCCATTTATCGTTAGTTTTATTCCGTTGCATTCCCGAACAATGATCACTACTTTTGCTAAAACTCCGATGATGATGTAATAAATTTGATACTCCTTAATGTATGGTTTTATGCTTTATTGTATTTGCTCTATGCCTCACCATCGAGTGAGTACGTGGTACTTGATCCTATTCGTGGCCTCGTCGGACTAGATCCGAGGGACTGACGTGTTATTCCTATTTAAGTGTGGTCTAGCCTCTAAGGCGGGACTTAGGCACTTAAGTTGAAATAATTCGGGCGGTTCCGCCACAGCTGCCGCCCCTATCGTCGTCGTTGCTCGCATCACTGATGCCCTTGCCGCTCCCATTATCACCACTGCCGCCCACGTCGCCGCCCTCGTAGCCGCTCCCGTCGTCGCCGCCGCCGCCCTCCTCCTCCGAGTCATCGTCCTCGGAGTCCTCCTCCTCCAAGTTGCCCGACCTCTCGAGTCATGTTCTGTCGACGGATTGAACATAGGCCTCTCTGCTACCAACAACCCCATTGAGTCGTCTGAGCATTCAGACAACTACGAGAGGGGGACCGACAGTGGGGACTCCTCACCCTCGGAGGAGAACTGCTCCTCCAAGAACTCTGAGTCGCCAAAGTACTCCGATGGAGGAGTTGGGGGGGCTTCCGCTTTCCATCACCCTAGCTGTGCCTGCCTTTGCCGCCCTTGTTGCTGGCCGTTGTGGTCCCTTGTTGCTGGCCGTTGTGGTTCTAGTAAGTGGAGAAGTGAGAACGAGAAGAAAAGTAAGAGTGAGTGAAGGAGAAGAAAAGTAAGAGCGAGTGAAGGATACGGTTGCAAGCGAGGGTCTATTTAAAGAGGCTAGAGGACGACCCTTCGGCTCCCGCTCGTACAACGAACAGTCGCGAGGACTTTAATAGTCGCATAAGTTTCCAAGAAAAGGAGCAAGTCAGTAGCAACAATTGGCATAACACAGCACCGAGGAAGAGTAATACTAACTGCTCAGGTGCATTATTACCCCATGTCACGTTAGGTTACTATTTTGGGACAAGACAGCATACACACCCATTGGGAGTACAAACTGGATTTTTTGAGATTTTCTGAAGCGGCATGATCCACAAATTATCCATAGGAGTTACAAAACGACAAACTCAAGATCAATCGGACCTCTATCGGCCAGAATCCAGCCAGCGATCACATTAAAACCCCTGGCTGAAGGCCATCCAGCCGGACCTCTATCGGCTTGGATTCAGCTGGCCGAATTTCAGTCAGCAAGGCCTTAGCCAACTCAAGTTCAACCAGGCAAATCTCAGTCGGATAAGATCATTATAATAAATTTGAGTTTTTAAAGGCAGATTGGGAAGACCTTTGAGTTGATTAGTACTCAAATCAATTCAAAGATTGGGGGCTACATCCATTGGGTGGGTGCACCCAATGGACACAAGGACAAAAAGAAAACACTGAACTCAAAAACAGACAATGAAGACCTTTGAGTTGATTAGTACGCAAATCAATTCAAAGCTCGAGGGCTACACCCATTGGGTGCACCTACTGTAACAGCCTGAATTTGGGGGTATAAAATTTCTGTCCTAATATCCACCAAATTCAATTGTTACTCTCTCTTTTCTTTGCTTTCCTTCTCTTTTACTAAAAGGGTGGATAGTTATTTTATTTTATATGGGTATAGGCCAAGTAAAATGAACTCCTAAAAGGGTCCTTGATTGTTGCATAGCATGTCGAGACATTGTTTTGTATGTTGACTTTTTTTGTGGTCGTGCATCCATTCAAACTCATAAAGTATATTTGGATCTTGGATTCAAAAGCTATATCTAAATTCGAACATAATAGATTAAAGGAAAGGGAGAAATAGAAAAGCCTCCCCCCAAAATCCCCAGCCGGCCCAACCCCTCTCCCATGTGGCCCATCTATTCTCCCCCTCTTCTTTCCCCGCTCAGTCCACTCAAATGCCTCGCGCTCCCCAGCCCATCCGGCAGCACGCCATTTTCCCCACCCTCGGCTCACTACCGCGCGCAGCTGCGCGGCCCACCCGTGCCCCGTGCCTGCCCCGGCCGGCCAACCGAGCTGCGCGGCCCAGCTCCATTTCTGCCCTGGCAGCGCGCCTGGCCCAACGCCACGCCCCCCTCTCCTTGGGCTGCCCGCGTTGCCGGCCCAGCGCGCATGGGCAAGGCAAGCCGCACGTCGTGCCTTGTGGCGGCGCCATGGAAACCATCGTCCATCTCTCTCCCTTTGCCATCTTTTCTCCCTGCTTCCCATGACACGTTCCTCTCCCTAATGCCCACAACCGCTAGCCCCCACTCTGTTCGCCCCCTCCCTCTTTCTTCCTGGTCGGGCAGGCTCACGGCGAGCCGGTGCCCCTCCGAGGCGTGCAGCCATGGCTGCTAGCCCACAGCGGCGCAACCTGTGGCCCTGCTCGGCCGGCCATAGCCCTTGCGCGTGGCCAGCATGCCCCGACGGCTTGGCGAGGCAGTGCGGTGGCGCGACGGCCCGCGGCTCGCCCTGCGTAGCAGTCGGCATGGCCAGCTGTCGCGACCCTAGTCGAGTAGCCCACCTATCGTGGGCGAGAGGTCCTAGGGCGCGGTCGCCCAGCCCTCGCGCGCTGACGAGCTCGCCCTAGAATGCCTCGGCGCGGCAGCCGGCGTGGCTCGCCTACGTGGCAGCCCTGGCGCTGCGGCAACCGTCGTCGAGCAGGGAGACACGCCCCATCAACATCATCGCGCCCAAAGCCTATATGCATCGAGCACATCTCACGCCGAGGTGAGAACGTTTTCTACCCGTCGTCGGCTACTCATACGCGTAGTCTGTCGTCGCCTAGCTGGTGTGTTCACGCCACACGTCGTTTCACGCGTTGTCACGTGTGACACACAGGATGTTCGCGTGTCATTGCCGTGTTGTAGCGCGTGTCGCGTGAGATGTTTCGCGCGTGCTGTTCGCGCACGTCGTTGTTTGGGAAGTGTGGCGTACTTCATTTCACGCGTTGTCGCACGCGTTATTAAATTGTTTTCGCTTATGATCACTCACGTTAATTAATCACCTGTGTAGCTGTTAACTATTAGAATATCAAATTAATCGAAACTAAGGAGTTGCGTTAATTTATATTTTATAAATGCATGCTAATATAATTATGCCAAAACCAAGTATTATAGTTAATACCCATTTAGCATAAACGCGATATCATTAGTGATCCTTGAGTGTCATGCCTTTTCAAGATTTATTGCTTAAATATAGCAAGTCCTTTGCAATATTTATAAATATAATCTGATTAATTTTAAAAATGTAAATATTCGATATATTTCGTGTCACGGATCCGTTTTATACTATTCTAGTCACGTTAATTTTGTAATAAAGTCATTTACATGTCAGCATGGTTAATGTCGACTCAACCATATTAAATTAATGCATTCTTAGTATAAACGTGATATCAGTGTGTTATTCTTGAGTGTCACGTGCGTTGTTTCGCGCGTCGTTCACGCGTCGTGCCGTTTCATGTGTTGCCGCGTGCTGTTTCGCGTGCTGTCTGCGCACGATATTTAATCGTTCGCATACAATCATCCTTGTCATATAATTAACTGTCTATTTGATTGTCTAGTAGTAAAATAGAAAGTTAGTCAAAACTAAGCAGTAGATATTGAATATATTTGATAAATGCCGAATTAAATGTTCTTACTAATACTTGTTCAGTGTAAACGCGACAACCTCTCGACCGTAGCTCAAACTATCGCGTTTCTTTTCCTCGCGTGACCATAGTAGCGAGCTCTATTTCGTATTGCATGTTTTTATTATGTTTTCTTTGGCATGGTGTAATGTTCTTATGCATATATATGTTTGTTTGCTTGTGCCTGTTCGTCTTCTCTTAATGTTGCGATTAGATTGAGATCCGTTTTCGAGCTTCAAGGGATCGACGATCAAGCATTGGCAACCAAGTGATCAGGCTCTTCGAGTTCCACAAGGTTGAAGACCCTGAGCATTTGTTTGGTGAAGGCAAGTGTCCTCTGACCCATTATATCCCATTTATTTTATAATTCACTATCCCGCATACTATGAACAAACTAAGGATTGACTAGTATTCTGTTTTCCTGTCCTTGTTTACCCTTTGGGAATTGATTACTATGATTAGTTCTATGCTAGCGCTTTACTTTAATCAATGAACATGATGAGATACAATGATGATACTATGATTTTATTCTAGATATGATGATACACTTGTGGCATTTTAGAGGACTTGAGCGGTTTCTCGAGTGCCTCTCCGTAAGGACCTGTTTGTTGGATGACCACCCGGGAAAACAGTGCAACCATGAGGGTGGATGGGACGCCATTAGCTAATTAATTAGAGTAACTGAGGTGTAGTTCGCTTCGTCGTCGAGCCGTTAATGGGGCTCGGTGTATGCGGCTCGCTCTTCCGAGGGTGGATTGCCCCTTAGGGAGGAGTGCGGTACATTTAGAAAACCTAACGGGTGGCTACAACCTCAGGGAATCTTTGTAAAGGCTTCGTAGTGAATCCTTGGCCATTCACCTTAGGAGTGAATAAGGGTCTTGCAAGCCCGGGCTAGAGAGGGAATCACGGCTCGTGGGTAAAGTGCACAACGGTAACGCCCTAAATTTGGGGGTAGAATTTTTTCTTCTTTAATACTCACCAAATTCAGGCATTACTCTCTTTTCTCTTCCCGTTTCGCTCCTTTTTCCCAGTTTCAAAGCAGTATAGCGACTGGTGTCCGTATTGCGTGTAAGCAAAAACCTAAGTTGACATGGGTGTTGCATCATGCTGAGGCATATTTCTTTTGTCTGATGTCGTGTTTAATCGTGTGTTCGTCTCGCCTCGTTTTGGATTTCGATTCACAATTGGATTCCGAGCTGTGGTCGCGTGTGTTATGGGCTTCTGTTCCGGCCCACGACCCAGCCCAGCCCGACCCGACCTAGCCCAGCCTGGTCCGGCCTGGCCCGGCGTGCCCCTAGCGCCCCTGCCTCCCCCATGCGCACGCCCCCCTTCTCCTCTCTTTCCCACATTCAATTTTCCTGCGCAGCAACTCCCTCTCTTCCACCTCTCTCTCTTCCCCCTTGTGCCCTAGGTGATTTGGTGACGGTTATCGCCGGATTTGGATCCCCGAGGTGAGCCCTCCCTCCCTCTCTCTCTCCCTTCCCCTTCCTTTTCTTCTCCCCCGCACGGCGCCCCTACACGGCGCCCCGTCCCGCCCCCGGCGTGGCCCCGCTTGGCCCCCCGACGGCGCCCTCGTCCCCGCCCCGACGCGGCCCCGCCTGGCCCCCTGGCAGCGCCCCGTCCGCCCTCGGCGCCCTCGTCCCCGCCCCTACGCGGCGCCCCGCCCCGGCGCGGCCCCCTGCCCGCCCATGCGCGGCGCTGCTGCCCTGCTCTGGCGCGGCCTCGCGCGCACCCGGCACGCGCAACACGTTCTCGCGCACACGGTGATTAATTTTTTGTTTTAACTAATTTTAAATTTTGTTTAATTAACATGCTGCGTCGCGCGGCAAACTAGTTTAATTTTAGTTTAATTAGTTTTGAATTTAGTTTAATTAACTTGCTGCTTCGCGCGGCGAATTAGTTTAATTTCATATTGTATTAGTGTGCTACATCGCGCGCTTCGTCGCGCGGCGGTTCATCTTAAATTATTTAATGAGTAGCGTCGCGCGTCTGGTCGCGCGACATTTAATTTTAAATTTAGTTTAGGTGACGTACACTGTCGTGCGCTTCGTCGCGCGACGCTTGGCATTATTTTTCATAATTAATTCAAGTGTCTCGTTGCGCGCTTAGTCGCGCGACGATTTGTTCTATTCTCCGTTTAGGTTCGTATGTGCCGTCGTGCGTTTCGCCTCGCGACGACCCTTTTAAATTTACCTTCAATTGTTGATAATAATTAAACATATAGCACAACTCGGTTCTATGTATAGTGTAATTGTCAGACTAATACTATTATGTTTAGATGAGTACTTTGATTATATAATCGCGTAACGTGATCGCTCCTCGACCTTAGCCTCGACCGTTACTCTCTCTTTCTCGCTTAGTTGTAGGTGTTTGCCCTGCACTGAGCGTCTGTTTATTTATGATATTTTATTGCATGGTGTACTGTTGTTTTGTATTACATTTGTGGAATGTATGTTTGAACTCGTATAGATAACGGTCAGTTGGTGGAGTCCGAAGGAGTTGCAGGTGCAGACCCTGAGCAGCACCTGGTTGGTGAAGGCAAGTGTCCCTTAACCCATCCATGTCCTACTCATTCTTATAATTCACTCCCCGCATTTACACAGTTTATACCTAAGGATTGACTAGCTTTTTGTTTATCTTGTCCTTGTTTACCTATTTTGGTTTAGCTTTATGCTAGTGCTTCACATTAATCAATGAACATGATGAGATTATTTATGATACGTTGTTTTCCCTTTTGATTATGAAGATGGTACTGTGATATTTAAGGGGACTCGAGCTGTTTCTCGAGTGCCTCTCCGTAAGGACTGGTTCGTTGGATGATCGCCCGAGAAAACAATGCAACCAAGGTGGAATGGGATGCCCTTAGCTGAATAATTGGAGGAACTGGGGTGTAGTTCGCTTCGCTGTCGTGCCGTTAATGGGGCTCGGTGTATGCGACTCGCTCTGCCAAGGTTGGTTTGCCCCTTGGGGAGGATTGCGATATATTTAGGAAACCTAACGGGCGACTAAAGCCTCAGGAAATCTTTGTAAAGGCTACATAGTGAAATCCTGCCTATTCACCTTGGTAGTGTTTAAGAGTTTGATCGGCCCGAGGCAAGAGGGAATCACGGCTTGTGGGTAAAGTGCGCAACCTCTACAGAGTGTTATGAAACTGATATATCAGTCGTGCTCGCAGTTATGAGCGGCCAAGGGAGCTCCATTGATTAGAGATACTTTGATTAGAGATACTTTGATCAGAGATGTTTGGTTTATAGGTGGGGACGAGGATGATGGTTATGATTATGCTTATGGTAATGGTAAGTGGTATTCTTTCCGTTTGGAAAGGGTACTTTGGGTTAACAACTTGGGTTAATGCTAAAACCTGGCTTTCTACTAGTAAATAATAACCTGGCTAACTAAAAGCAACTGCTTGACTTAACCCCACATAAAGCTAGTCCACTATAGCCAAACGGGACAATTGCTGAGTATGTTGATGTGTACTCACCCTTGCTTTACACACCAACCCCCCAGGTTGTCAATGTTGCAACCACTGCTCAGGTGAAGATGAAGTCGTGGAGGAGGACTTCCAGGAGTTCCAAGAGTACGATGAGTTCTAGGCGTGGGTTAGCGGCAAACCCCTAGTCGGCTGCCTGTGAAGGCCGTGTGTATCTACATTTCTTTTCCACACTTTGATAACTGTTAATGACTATGTGGATGTTTCAGACATCATGATGTAATCGACTATTACCTTCTTTTATGCTATTATCTGAGCACTGTGTGATGATGTCCAGTTATGTAACTGTTGTGTACGTGAATTGCTGATCCTGGCACGTACATGGTTCACATTCGGTTTGCCTTCTAAAACCGGGTGTGACAGCAACCTCTGCAGAGTGTTATGAAACTGATATATCAGTCATGCTCGTGGTTATGAGCGGCTAAGGGAGCTCCATTGATTAGAGACACATTGATCAGAGATACTTTGTTTATAGGTGATGATGAGGATAATGATGGTTTTGATTATGATTGTGATTGTGATTATGGTTATGGTTTCTGGTATCCTTTCTGTTTGGAAAGGGTACTTTTGGGTTAACAACTTGGGTTGATGTTAAAATCTGGCTCTCTACTAGTAATAATTACCTGACCAACTAAAAGCAACTGCTTGACCTTAACCCCACATAAAGCTAGTACACTACAGCCAAACGGGACATTTGCTGAGTACGTTGATGTGTACTCACCCTTGCTTTCACAAAACACTAGGTTGCCTTTGCTGCAATCTATGCTCATGTAAAGAAGAAGGTGTTGAGGCGGATCTCCAGGAGTTCCAGGACGTCGATGAGTTCGAGGATTAGGCTAGCGACCTCCCCCAGTCAGCTGCCTGTGGTGGGTTAATTTACGTTGGCTACGTTTCGATTTTGTGTACTTTGATTTATATTATGTAAATGACTCTAGTCTTTAATATTATTACTTACTCTTTATTGTAATTCGAAGCATTGTGCTATGATGAGTCATTTATGTAATAGCTATGTACGTGAGTTTGGTCCTGGCTCGTACATGGTTCGCATTCGGTTTACCTTCAAAAACCGGGTGTGACATAAGTGGTATCAAAGCCTTGCTGACTATAGGACCGCTATCCTAGAGTAACAGTGGTCATTTTAAGGACTTATTGACTATTACTTCACCTCATCCTTTATTCTGCTTCAAAATAATTAGCCACATTGGCTAATTCTATGTTATGCTCCTATATATCACCTTGCCAAATGTATTTTATTCTAATATTGTCTATGCTTTACCTATTCATTATATTAGATCTGATCTCACTCTTGTGCTTGCGACATCTTTGTAGGTGCCCCTGACCATAACCTTCTTGTCTTTTGGGATTCTTTTCTCTTTCGTCATTAAATTGCTACCATTTGACCATCTTTATTCCCTTGGTATTGACAAGCTCGTACCCCTAGATTCTTCAATACTCTTGTTTCAAATACTTACATCTGAATTTCTCCTGCCTACTTAAACACTCTAGTTTGTATGTCCATGACCTTCGTGTCTTTCGAGACCCTTCCCTATTCTATTATTGAGTCGCTATCCTTCGACAATTTCTATTCTTTTTGTCTTGGTATGCTCATATCCTTGGAATCTTACCTATTCTCGTCCTTTTATATATGCGTACCTTTATACCCCAATGTCCATTTAAAACATTTCAGTTTACATGCCCTTGACCACCCTTGTTTCTCAATGAACCGTGAGCGATCATTTTATTCCACACATTCTTGCTAATCTCGTTGTTCCTTATAACAGCCCTTGGTAATGAACTTCTTTACTTCGATCATCCTGATGGAACCTTACTTATCTTATCCTTGGCAACATCCTCTTCTTTACCGCGTGTAAGCCTTGACATACCTCCATTCTTTATTGTACTTATACAACTAGCTCTTCTATGCCTTCATCTTTTCTCCTATACTCTTGTCTGTTATTGCCTTTGACCCTCGTGATATTTATGCCTTCTACCTAAATGCTTACCTTGAACTTATCCTTTAAAAGTCTCCCCTTTCTTTCAATCCAGTTTGAGAGCTATGAGTTACCTATCTCCCCCTTGATTTCTTTTCACTCCTTGTCGCCTTACAAGTTTTGTCTTAATTCCATCCCTTGCTGCGTTTTTATTTGCTATCACGATCACCTTGACGTCCATCGATCTTGACTTGATACTCATCTTATTCCTACTCTTTAAAAATCCCCTCTCTTCCACCTACTTGGAGAGTGTCAATTTACATATCTGGCCCTTGGACGTTCCCTCTCCTTTTCCATTTGCAAGTCCTATCTTAACTCCATCCTTTATGGTACTTATATCCTTTGTCTTATGCCTATTTACCTTCTTTTCTACATCCCTGTCCATTATTACCTTTAAAACCCTTGTGATATCTATATCCTTACCTTCACACTTTCTTTGAACCTACCCTTCAAAACCTCCTCTTTTCCATTCATGTTCGAGGATAATGCCCCACCTACTTCATCATTGACTGCTCCCCCTTCTTTGACATATGGCAAGTTTTGTCTAAAATACATCCTTGTTGTGTAGTTGCCCGTTAATACCCTCACCCTTGTCATCCCTCGATCTTTACCCTGATGTTTATCTCGTACCAGCATTTTAAAGCAAGCTCTCTCCCATTTCAGTTCGAGAATGTTGTTTTACTTATCACGCCCTCGGTTGTTTCGTTTCCTTTGCTGCTTTGCAAGCCTTGTATTATCCTAGCTCCATCTTTAGTAGTGCTTTAGTTTGTTATCGCCCTTACCTTCGTAGTCCCTATATCGTACCTTGATGCTTATCTTATGTATGTCTTTTGAAATCTCCTCTTTTCCATCTCAATTTGATATTGGTGTTATACCTATCCTACCCTTAGTTGTATCCTCTTCCTTGTTAATTACAATTCATGCTTTGGTTTCATCCTTTCTGGTGCTCATGCCCCTATTCTGCATGCCTTATCATCCCCCTTGCCTTTTGATGGCCTTAGAGTAGTTTCCCTTGATAAGGAAAGACCACCATCTAGCTAACATTAACGTATAGCAAAGAGATGTTTGTTGTTGTATTCTTGGGTTGTTTATCTTTGTGTTATGACTGGTTTGCTTCTTTGTGATGAGTGTTGATGTGTTGTGGCCCTTGGTCCGCAATGACATCAGTTTACTAGCTGAGTGTCATAGAGTTAGGTAGCTGGGTGCTCTCCCTTTTCTCTCTTGAATCCATCTATGCTTACCTTTCCTATCTATACCCTTTCCTCTTGCACCTATCCGATTGTCATTCTTCAACTTCTATTAATCAATCAAGATCAGAGTCGACAGCATCTTCACCAAGTGCATATCAACGCTCCTGTAAAGGGGGTTAGCCGCTAACCCCACTGAAGACAATGCGATCAACATCAACTGACAAGATCAGAGTGGATGTAACACCCTGGGATCCACAAACACCGTGAGATGCTATTGGACTTCACTACCAACAGCCGAACACTAAGCAAAATAAAATTTGGCAGCGCCTCCTTTGTAATTATAAGCATCGCAGAAGCAAAAGAGATATATCAATACAAAATGAATCATACTAGTATGATATAATTCTCATCAAGGACAATTAGCCACGAATGAACCAGCTTGTGCCTACATCATACTCTAAAGTATGAACCTCAAAAGTCAATAACCCAAGCTAATTATTTGGTTCTTTAAGCAATGTGTGCAACGTGCCGCTACTTCCCAATCCCCTTGATAAGCATCAAGCACCTATATTGAGTAATGCAAGAGTGAGATGAAACATCTCAGCAAGCAAATTGTTTTGACGAGATATTTAAACCACAAGATGAATTAATCAACATTTTACAGGAATCACAATTAAGAACAGAAATACTTGTAGATATATAACTCAATAGTCCCAATATAACCAATACCATCTCATTTCCTCGAGCAACCACAATAGTTTGTATAACACTTCCATGCGTCAACAATATCTGCAAATATCACTTCAATTAATGCATGTGAATGCAATGCATATGTCCTCTGCCTTCATACCTCTAAGGGTACGAAGCCGCATCGTACCCCTCCTCGGGCAACGTACGATGCTAAGTTGTACCGGTACGGTCGGACCATAGGTCACGACAAAACTTCAGATGTAAATGAATCATGCAATGCATATGGCATGCTGCATTTATCAATATACTTCACTTCCTTCACATACAATACAAACCTCAAACAATACTTCATCTTCCTTCGGATACAATACAAACCTTAAATAATACTTCATCTTCCTTCACATACATGAATTAATCTCATGGGTCATACTCGAACCATAATCATCCTCAATATATGATTGAGCATCAATATAATACAATCAAGTATAGCATCATCATAGAGTTCAATTATGAAAGAATTCAATAATTCTGAATATTAGAGTGTAGGCGATAAAAATAACAAGTCAAAACGGTAGCAACCACAACTACATTCACTTGCCTTCATCGAAGAAGAAGAATGTACTAGGCACGATCTGGAGTGTAGCCACCTGCTAGTGGGCATAAAACTTAGTACAAATATTTCACAAACATTTGCCAACAATCAACAAATCGCTCCTACACTTGAAACCAAGACCTGGTGGAAAGACTTCCACCCATAACCACATGCCAAACAGCAGCAGCGCTGTTTGTTAATTTTGTATCTTTAAAATTATAACAGTGGTGATATCAAACAAATACTCTAGGAGTATCTACACAAAATACTCTACAACTTCTGTATTCAATGGATGATTAAATTTTGTCATCCATAAGTTCTAAAACATCTGACAAGATAACTGACTGAATCTGTTTCAGACAGCAGCATAGTTAGCTTCAAAATTCGATATCTCCCAAACTACTCAACCAAATATTATGAAATCTTGCTGGAAGTAAGAACTTGTATCCCTCTACAAAAGTCTCCATAGTTGGAGAGAGCCAATTCGGTCATTTACTAGATGAAACCTACAAGTGAACAGACCCGCTCATTTTTGTCACGCAAACAGGAATAGCCACAGTAAAACAAACATAACTAGAGTTTCAAAATTCATATGAATACACTCTTTATCAATCTGGGAAGCTTATGAAATTATCTACAACTTCTTTGCTAACCCAAAGTTTAATTCTATTGATTGAATTGCCTAAATCTTAAGAGAACATATTCTGCATAGAATTAGGAGACTGAAAAACTACTATAATCAAACTATAATAACTCTCTGATATAATGTCCGATTGAGGTGTTCTTTGCGGCCACGGAAAGATCTACAAATTATCTACGACTCATAGACACACTTTTTATTTTTTTGAGGCCACTAATACCACAGAAAAGTGGCATGAACAGAAACTGTCGAATCTGCCATTCTGCAGAAACTAAATTCGAGATTAAATTCTAACCCCACATCTAATCCAACCTCTAATCCTTTAATCCCCATGATTCAAAACCTCCAAAAAACACTTAATTACAGGTAGGAACAAGGATCCCATCCTTACCTAGGGTTTCCCCAAGAAAAACTGCAAGAAGAGATGGGGATAGAACATCTCCTTGGTTCTCTCTTCCTTTTCAATCCAACTTGCTCCATCTCTTCTCGATCCTTGCTGCGTGGAGGAGATCTAGAGGATGGAGTAAGCAGTGGACAGGGTAGAGGGCGGCTGCAAATGGGGAGGAGAGGAAAAGAGGGAGGGGGCGACGGCCAAAGGGGTGGAAAGGGTGGGGGGCGGCTGCAACAATTGGGGAGAAGGAGAGGGGGTCGGTTAGGGTTGGGGAGGAGAGGGGGGCTCCCATCCATCGGATCGAGATCAGTGGCCCAAACTCACTCTCCCATCTGAGCTCCCGACCCCAGCGAAAAAATGCCAAAAGATCTACTATTTCCCTGAGGAATGCCTCCTGAAACTCCAAACCCCAATGCCACAGAACATGAAAGAAAAGAGAAAAAGAAATTTAACTTCTTTTCAGAAAATTGGGTATCACAATGGCGCAACAAAAGCGTGTGTGGGTCCTAACCCATAGGTCCAGGAGATCCCCAAAATTGCATCAGTGGGTCGTGAGCATCCAAAAGTCAAAGCAACTAGTCCACAAGTAAGATGGTAGAGTCAAAGTTGAATTGAAGAAGCTATGAAAGACTAATGAACCAATATCATTTTCTTTCTAGCCTCTTCTTGAATCTCGAGGGCGAGATTCTGTTAAGGGGGTTAGATTTGTAATACCCTGAATTTGGGGGTATAAAATTTCTTTTCTAATATCCACCAAATTCAGGTGTTACTCTCTCTTTTCTTTACTTTCCTTCTCTTTTCCTAAAAGGGTGGAGAGTTATTTTTGTTTTAGGCTTTGTTCGTTTACACCAATCCAGCTCTGGATTAGCATGGATTGGAATTAAATTCATGTCACAATCCATACCCCAAAATAATCTAAGACTACTTAAATTTTTTTATTATGTTAACCTATCATGGAATATAACCCAAGGGTTTAGAAAATTTTTAAACTATGGAAGACATGGATTCTATCCATAGCCCATTAGGTATGGAACAAATCCATGAAGATATTGCACAAGTTTACATTAGAATCCATGGATCAAAAGAAAAACTAGCTTTGAGAGACACATGGATTAGTTGATGGATTTAATCCCACCATGGGATTGGGTGTGAGATAAGGATTCACCCAATCCATACCGGAATTAAATCCATGGTGGAATTTTATCCCATGTAACCGAACAAGGCCTTATATGGGTATAAGCCTAGTAAAATGAACCCCTAAAAGGGTCCTTGATTGTTGCATAGCATGTCGAGACATTGTTTTGTATGTTGACATTTTTTGTGGTCGTGCACCCATTCAAACTCATAAAGTATATTTGGATCTTGGATTCAAAAGCTATATCTAAATTCAAACAAAATAGATTAAAGGAAAGGGAGGAATAGAAAAGCCTCTCCCCAAAGTCCCCAGCCGGCCCAACCCCTCTCCCCTGTGGCCCATCTCTTCTTACCCCTCTCCATTCCCCGCTCGGCCCACTCAAGTGCCTCACGCTCCCTGGCCCATCCGACAGCGTGCCATTTTCCCCACCCTCGGCTCACTCCCGCGTGCAGCCGCACGGCCCAACCGCGGCCCACCCGTCACCCCTCGTAGGCGCGCGCGCAGCCCACCCCCGCCTCGCGTGTGCCCCAATCGGCCCACCGAGCTGCGTGGCCCAACCCCATTTCCGCCCTGGCAGCGCGCCTGGCCCAACGTCGCGGCCCCCTCTCCTTGCGCTGTCCGCGTGGCCAGCCCAGCGCGTGTGGGCAAGGCAAGCCGCACGTCGTGCCTTGTGGCGGTGCTATGGAAACCACCATCCATCTCTCTCCCTTTCCCATCTTTTCTCCCTGCTTCCCCATGACGCGTTCCTCTCCCTAATTCCCGCAACCGCCAGCCCCCGCTCCTTTCACCCCTCCCTCTATCTCCCTGGTCGGGCAGGCTCGACGGCGAGCCGGTGCCTCTCCATGGCGTGCAGCCATGGCTGCCAGTCCGTAGCCGGCGCGGCCCGTGGCCCTGCTCGGTCGGCCCTAGCCCTTGCACGTGGCCAGCATGCCCCAGCTGCCTGGCGCGGCAGCCCGCGGCTCGCCCTGCGTGGTAGTCGGTGTGGCCAGCCATCGCGGCCCTGGCCGAGCAGCCCACCTGTCATCGACGAGAGGTCTTAGGGCGCGGTCGCCCAGCCCTCACGCGCTGACGAGCTTGCCCCAGCATGCCCCAGCGCGGTAGCCGGCGTGGCTCACCTACGTCGCAGCCCCGGCTCAGCCTTTGCGCGGCCCCGGCGCAGCGGCAACCGTCGTTGAGCAGGGAGACGTGCCCCATCAACATCATCGCGCCCAAAGCCTATATGTGTCATTCCCATTTCACGCCGAGGTGAGAACGCTGTCTACCCGTCGCCGTCTACCCATGCGCGTAGTGTGTCGTCGCCTAGCTGGTGTGTTCGCGCCACACATCGTTTCGCGTGTTGTCGCGTGCGACACACTGGTTGTTCGCGCGTCATTGCCGTGCTGTAACGCGTGTCGCGCGAGATGTTTTGCGCGTGCTGTTCGCACGCGTCGTCGTTTGTGAAGTGTGGCGTACTTCGTTTCACGCGTTGTCGCGCACGTTATTAAATTGTTTTCGCTTATGATCACTCACGTTAATTAATCACCTATGTAGCTGTTAACTATTAGAATATCAAATTAATCAAAACTAAGGATTGCGTTAATTTATATTTTATAAATGCCTGCTAATATAATTATGTTGAAACCAAATATTATAGTTAATACCCATTTAGCATAAACGCGATATCATTAGTGATCCTTGCATGTCATGACTTTTCAAGATTTACTGCTTAAATATAGCAAGTCCTATGCAATGTATATAAATATAATCTGATTACTTTTAAAATTGTAATTATTCGATATATTTCGTGTCATGGATCCGTTTTATACTGTTCCAGTCATGTTAATTTTGTAATAAAGTCATTTACATGTCAGTATGGTTAATGTCGACTCAAACATTTTAAATTAATGCATTCTTAGTATAAACGTGACATTAGTATGTTATTCTTGAGTGTCGCGTGCGTTGCTTCATGCGTCGTTCACGCGTCGTGCCGTTTCACGTGTTGTCGCGTGCTGTTTCACGTGCTATCTACGCACGATATTTAATCATTCTCATACAATCATCCTTGTCATATAATTAACTGCCTGTTGGATTGTCTAGTAGTAAAATAGCAAGTTAGTCAAAACTTAATAGTAGATATTACTTATATTTGATAAATGACGAATTAAATGTTCTAACTAATATTTGTTTAATGTAAACGCGACAACCTCTCGACCGTAACTCAGACTATCGCGTTTCTTTTCCTCGCGTGACTGTAGTAGCGAGCTCTATTTCGTATTGCATGTTTTTATTATGTTTTCTTTGTCATGGTTGTTGGTCACTTATTCTCAAATGCTATGAATTAAGAACAAGGCAACACAAAATTCTTAATGGTTAAAAGTTCCTCGTCCTTCGAAGCATTATTTCCCTTAGGATATAATGATCTTCAAACGAATGTCACGAAGGACGTACCTTCATCATTGCAGTATATATTAATGAAAGTAGAAGCATATGAAACATGAGAAATAACATGAATAATCATATAACACCATTCATATCTCTTTATTATACTCTCATGAGTGAACATGAACAATTATTGAATTACATTTATACCTTCGGCTTGACAGAAGGCAAAAAGTCCAAGTCTAACGCACGAATGAATACAAGTCAGCGTGAACAGTACGGGGGTACTGTTCATCTATTTATAGGCGCAGGGCGCAGCCTATGCAAAATTACATACATGCCCTTTATGTTTACTATCGACTTAAGGACAATCTATCGAGGACTAAATAGCCTTTTCCTCTTTACGTCGGTTCCGTTTTCTGCTGCTGAGCCGAAGCTTCCCTACGCGTAGCTTCAGAACTGATTCAACCTTCGCCTCGACCATGCTTTTCATATTGCGTACAGCTTCACTCCGAGTCCGAAGGTTCCTGTACATATATTATACTTGGGAAACATTGTTAGTCGTGTTTTTGAGGACCTTCGGAAGACGAAGGCCCCCAACAGTAGCCCCTCGCAGTATTAATTTGTTATAGCAATGAATTCAGACTGCGACGTGAACGAAGGCCTTAAGCCGAAGGTCCGAAAAAACACCTTCCCTTTGCTAGAATAGCAACAGTCAATGGCAGTCGGGGCCCTCCAAGTTGCAACGCACTGGGCGTATAAATATGAACCATAGCGACAGCATTTGATACGCCATTTCTGCCATTTGCGTTATTTTCTCAAACTTTTAGCTCTTGCTCATTAGTTCTTGCCTGATTTTTGAGTTTTTAGAGCTTCGGTTTAAAGACACGTTTGCTCCAAGTTTGAAGAGAAGAAGATGACTGGAGAGAAGAAGATGACTGAAGAGAAGAAAACAACCGAGGAGACACAACTATATGAAGAGAAAAAAGTTGCAGATCCTTTCATCGCTGGATTTTATGAGTCCATGGCAAAAACAAATACAAAGAAAATTACTAAGGAGATCATGGAGGGTTTATCCAAAGATTCTGATGACAGTGATAGTTATGACGCAGAAAGTGGAGACGAAGATTCTAAAGATCGGCCGTGGCGACCAAGCCATACCATCTTCGGAAAATCGACTATCAAACAAAGTCATGTTGATGCTATGAGAGGAAGATACTTCCGCGACATGACTATTGTGAGGGTTGGAGGAGACAGAGCTGCTCCTACTCCAGAAGTAAATGAGGTGGTTATTTACCGAAGCTTTTTAAAAGCAGGGCTTCGGTTCCCATTGAGCAGATTCTTGGTTGTAGTACTGAAGACGTTTCAGATCTTTCTTCATCAACTTACCCCTGAAGCTATAATCAGGATGGGTTTGTTTATTTGGGCTGTGAGAAGCCAAGGATTGGAACCAAGCGCAAGGTGTTTTTGCAGCATGCATGAACTTTTGTACGAGACAAAGGCTACCGGCAAGGAGCAGTATCACAACTTCGGTTGTTACGGATTTGTTGCTCGATCCAATGCAAGCCATCTAGTTCCTACATTTCAAAAGAGATGGCCTAGGGCCTGGATGGAAGAATGGTTTTATGTCAAGAATGATCTGATTGAAAGAGAGGACATTAAGGGAATCATCCAACACCCCATCTGGTCTCGTTTCGGCCTTCGGAGGTCGAAGGTGACAATCGATCAGAATGACGAAGCATGTCAAAAGGCTTTTAGCAATGTCTGTGCCTTCATTGGCACAAGGGATATAGTTCAAGAGCACATAGCGTACAAAATATGGCCACTTGTAGAAAACTGGGATATGCCGAAGGATACTACTGCCGAATCAACTGCAGGTGGGTTGGTACGATTGAAATATACCTTCAGATTCAGAGACCGGTTTGATGAGCCAAATGATGATTGGCTAAAAAATATTGAGGCTATCAGCGGCGAGCTACTTGGAGCATATAGCAGAGCCGAAGATGATGCCTTGTCCGCAGCCTTCGGGGGTAGGGGGAAGAAAAGGTTAAACAGAGTATTTGATGCCATCGGCTTCGTATACCCTGATTATCACTACCCACTATGAAGGCAAGAGAAGAAAAGAAAAGCTATTGCTTCGACCACCACTGTTGTGCCGAAGGGCAAGAAGATGAAGGTCCTGACCCACCGGTCGCGTTACATTGAACCGGTCATGGTTCCTAAATTTGGCGAGGGGACCTATTTAGCTGCTGAAGCAAAGCAAGCTACTCCAATAGTGCAAAGTACTGAAGAGCCGATTGTAGTGCCGAAGGTGCCTACAGTCGGGCCAGCCGAAGCTAGAGATGGTAAGGCTTAAGAGCCACAGGTGGAAAAAGTGATAAAAACGCTAGAAATCCTGAGCCCACCGACAGAGGCAGATTTGCCAAAGATGCAAAAAATTCCTGCCACAACTCCCAAGAGGAGGAGGATGGCTAGCGTTTTAGACGCTGTTATAGAGACTACGAAGGCCTTGAGCCCTGCTCTTAAGAAGATTGCCGAAGCTACGAAAGTTCAGGCCGAAGCCGAAGCTGGGCCTTCAGTGCCCACCGAGGTGAAGCCTGCCGCGCCTGAGGACAAAACAGCAGGGCAAATTGTACCAGAAAAAACCAAAGCTCCTGCTCCCGAAGCTCCGAACGAAGATGCTGACTTCATTATTCGACATGCTTCGGGGAAGAAATTATCCTAGGAAGAAATACTAGAAGCCAGACACTACGCCCAAATACTAAAATATCCGAAGGGGGCCTTAGTGTTCAACGGCAGTAACGAAGATGATTTCCTATACTGCCTCCCGGACAACAAAGAAATATCTGTTTGTCGGGAGATAGCTAAAAGTATGGGATTTCCGAAGCTGGAAGAAGGCCTTTCGGTTATGTCGAAGGATGATCTTGCTGATAGCCTCGCGTACAACAGTATAAAGGTATAAAAGTTAACTTTTGAAGTTGGAAAATGAAATATGTTAACGCCATGCTCAATTTTTTCTTCTTCTTTGCAGGGCTTAATTCTTAGTAATGCCTTGAGGGCACAGAAGAGCGCCGAAGACGAAGGCTAACAATAGCTCTTAACAACCTTCGGGCCGAGGTGATTGAGCTAAGAAATGAAGGTCTAGAGAAAGACAAGATTTTGATTTCATTGGTAGATAAGATAAAAGAAGACGAAAGTAAATACAATGCTCAAGCCGAAGCTCAAAAAGCTAAGGTTGAAGACCTTCGGAGACAATTGGCCGAAGCTAAAGTGAGGCGCGCTCTCGCAAAGCATAAGCAAGAGATTAGTGAATATTGGAAGAATAAGCTAGAGAAAAATGTTGAAGAACTTCGCAAATCCAAGGAAAGGTGCTTTGAGAAATCCTTGGATTGCGTGAAGAAATGAAAAACTAGCTTCGCCAAAGTGGGCGCCTACTCTGCTGAAGAAAACTTCGTACGAGGCGACCCCGAGGGCGTTGTTGAATGGATAAGTGGAGAAGCCGAGGCCTTCGAGGATATTTTGAGTGATCGCGGGGATATTTGCGCGTTTTCCGGTGCGCGAGGAATCACAGCTATTCTAGAGAAGGCCGGATGTGATCACGTTAAGGCCATAGCCCAGGCCGAAGCTGCCTTCTCCATAGATGATACAAAGGATCCTTCAGCCGAAGCAAATTTAATGGGCAGGAAATTTAATAACGACGTCTGGATGAACGGTGGCCGAGAGCTGGCCCACGAGATTATAAAAAAGAGTGAAAAAGACACCCACAACGCCTGGGCAGAAGCAAAGCGAACTGAAGAAGCTGCAGAACACGAAAGGCGTATATGTATTGTTTCTTGATTATTTAGCTTCGGTACTTGCGTTGTGGCTTCGAACTAATCCGTTTACCTACTGCAGATGAACTATCCCCGCCTCCGGAGCCGTACGATCCCCTAGCTGATCCAGAAATGAAGGAAGCATTGGAAATTATAAGCCTAGCGGACTCCATTATCGACGAAGTCATCGATAAGCTTTTGAACGAAGTTGCAGAAAAAGTTTGTAAAGAAGAATAGATTTTATTGTAATAATATTTTGAAACGCTTGATGTATGGAACAATGGAAGGAATATTAAGCTTCTACTGTAACAAAACTATGTAACATTTGATGTATGTAACATTGAATCGAATATGTAAATTATTGTAACTTATTTCTTTGCGATGCATGAAATTTACACATACCGTTTTTGAGCCTTCGGCGAAAAAACACCTTCCCTTTTTTTCATGCTTCGTAAAGAAAGAAGCCCCTTCCATGGCAAGTCTGATAAAACTGTATTTCCCGAAGCGTTTTTTAGCCTTCCGCGAAAAAACACCTTCCCTTCTTTTCATGCTTCGTAAAGAAAGAGATCCCTTTTTATGGCAAGTCTGATAAAACTGTATTTCCTGAAGCTTACTTCATGCCTTAGCACATTTTCATTTTGACGAAGCATTTGCCGAAGATTGGCTTCGTATTCGATTCTTGTGCCATCAATGCAATATGATGTATGATGTAATGTTATGCGAAATGATGTGATGATATGATGCAAAATGATGAGGATGCCGAAGACACACACCTACACGCCCACACTGGAATACACAAGACTCTCCATCCCCTTAGAAACGTCTTTTTAGTCTAAACTCTGCATCCCCTTAGGAACGACTTTTGAGCTTCTTCACCTTATATTTCGGTGGTATAAGTTCTGCATCCCCTTAGGAACGACTTTTGAACTTCTTTGCCTTCTATTTCAGCGGTATAAGTTTTGCATCCCCTTAGGAACGACTTTTGAACTTCTTTGCCTCCTATTTCGGCGGTATTTGGCTCTGCATTCCCTTTGGAACGACTTTTGAGCAGAAAACTTACACTGCGCTCCCTTAGGAACGACTTTTTGTAGCTTCGTCAATTTTGGCTTTGTATTCCCTTAGGAACGACTTTTGAGCAAAAACTTACGCTGTGCTCCCTTAGGAACGACTTTTGGGCTTCGTAAATATGTGAAGAAGATATATTTCATTCTGGTATAGGCAGAATCATTACGAAAAATTAAAACTAAGTTTTCATTGCTTGTTCCTTATATAGAAAGCAAAATGACGTAAAAAGTAAAAGTATTTCAGAAGTAGGATATTGCTCAGTATATGTGCTTTGATTCTAGTACAGTGTTGTTGACCGTACGAGCTTCGGACTCCTCCCTGAAGTCACATTGCTGTTGTGGGTGTTGGCGCCCTTCTGGCTGCTGGCTTCGGGTATAGGTAGGTTGCAATGGTGGTGGCGGTGGGAGCTAAGGCCAGGAAGCTTGTGAATGGCTTGCTGAAGCAACAGAAGCTGCAGGTTGATTGCCCACATACTCTGGTATGTAGGGAGAGTGGCACAAAGTAATATGTAAGACCTGCTTCGGTTGATTCTGCCGGGCTTCTGCTTCGGTAATCTCCTTTTGCTTCTGAATGGTGATCTGGCACGTTCTTGTAGTGTGGCCCTTGTCTTCACCCCAGAATAAGCAATAGATTTTCCTGGGCTGATCCTCATATCTTCCTCCGAAGCCCCTGCCGCCTTAGCCCCTTGGAACTGGTGGCCTGAAGGAGCTTTGCTACTGTCCTGAAGACTGTGAGCTATGATGTGGCCTCTGAAACTGGCCTCCTTTGTCATCATTCTGACTAGAGCTGTGGATTGATCTGACATGCCTGGGATGGATTCTTCCTCCGAAGCCCCTAGTCATCTTAGAAAATCTGTAAGCTTCCTCCCTTCTTTGGCAGAAGTCATTGTCAGCCCGGATGTACTCATCCATTTTCTGAAGCAGCTTCTACAGAGTCTGGGGTGGTTTCCTGGTGAAGTATTGAGTCGTAGGCCCTGGCCGAAGACCTTTGATCATGGCCTCAATGACGATTTCATTGGGCACCATAGGCGCTTGTGCTCTCAGGCACAAGAACCTTCAGACATATGCCTGAAGGTACTCCTCATGGTCTTGAGTGCACTGGAACAAGGCCTGAGTAGTAACTAACTTCATCTGAAACCCTTGAAAACTGGTAACCAGCATGTCCTTAAGCTTCTGCCATGACGTGATTGTCCCTGGCCGGAGAGAAGAGTACCATGTCTGGGCCACACTTCGGACTGCCATGACAAAGGACTTTGCCATGACTGTATTGCCCCCATACGAAGATATAGTTGCTTCATAGCTCATCAGAAACTGCTTCGGATCTGAGTGCCCATCATACATGGGAAGCTGAGGTGGCTTGTATGATGAGGGCCATGGGGTAGCATGCAGTTCTGCTGATAGAGGAGAAGTATCATCAAAAGCAAAATTTCCATGATGGAAATCGTCATACCAATCATCATCATTGTAGAAATCATCCCGACGAAGCTCTCTTTGAGGAGGTCTACGGTCCTGGTCATCTTGAGTAAGATGACATATTTCTTCAGCAGCTTCATCGATCTTATTCTGTAGATCAGAAAGACGAAGCATTTTCTCTCTCTTCCTTTCGACCTGTTGATGGATAGCTTCGAGATCCGTTATCTCCTGGTCCAGCTCCTCCTCCTGGGTGTTGGACTTGTAGCCTTCCTCTTTGAGTTCGAGCTTCACGCAGCGTGTCCTGGTTGACGTCCAGTGGCAACAGTGCAGCCCCTAGCCCTGAAGAAGTTTTCTTCGGCGACATGACAAAGGTCACGGCTTGCCGAAGGTGGTCGATTGAGTTCACCGGAGGTGGGCGCCAATGTTGGTCACTTGTTCTCAAATGCTATGAATTAAGAACAAGGCAACACGAAATTGTTAATGGTTAAAAGTCCCTCGTCCTTCGAAGCATTATTTCCCTTAGGATATAATGATCTTCAGACGAAGGTCACGAAGGACGTACCTTCATCATTGCAGTATATATTAATGAAAGTAGAAGCATATGAAACATGAGAAATAACATGAATAATCATATAACACCATTCATATCTCTTTATTATACTCTCATGAGTGAACATGAACAATTATTGAATTACATTTATACCTTTGGCTTGACAGAAGGCAAAAAGTCCAAGTGTGACGCATGAATGAATATAAGTCAGTGTGAACAGTACGGGGTACTGTTCATCTATTTATAGGCACAGGGCACAGCCTGTGCAAAATTACATTCATGCACTTTATGTTTACTATCGACTTAAGGTCAATATATCGAGGACTAAATAGCCTTTTCCTCTTTACGTCGGTTCCGTTTTCTGCTGCTGAGCCGAAGCTTCCCTACGCGTAGCTTCGAAACTTATTCAACCTTCGTCTCAACCATGCTTTTCATATTGCGTACAGCTTCACTCCGAGTCCGAAGGTTCCTGTACATATATTATACTTGGGAAACATTGTTAGTCGTGTTTTTGAGGACTTTCGGAAGACGAAGGCCCCCAACAATGGTGTAATGTTCTTATGCATACATATGTTTGTTTGCTTGTGCCTGTTCGTCTTCGCTTCGCGTTGCGATTAGATTGAGATCCATTTTCGAGCTTCAAGGGATCGACGATCAAGCGTTGGCGACCAAGTGATCAGGCTCTTCGAGATCCACAAGGTTGAAGACCCTGAGCATCTATTTGGTGAAGGCAAGTGTCCTCTGACCCATTATGACCTATTTACTTTATAATTCACTGCCCCGGATACTATGAACAACCTAAGGATTGACTAGTATTATGTTTTCCTCTCCTTGTTTAACCTTTGGGAATTGATTATTATGACTAGTTCTATGCTAGCGCTTTACTTTAATCAATGAACATGATGAGATACAATGATGATACTATGATTTTATTCTGGATATGATGATACACTTGTGGCATTTTAGGGGACTCGAGCAGTTTCTCGAGTGCCTCTCCGTAAGGACCTGTTCGTTGGATGACCACCCGGGAAAACAGTGCAACCATGAGGGTGGATGGGACGCCCTTAGCTAATTAATTAGAGGAACTGAGGTGTAGTTCGCTTCGTCGTCGAGCCGTCAATGGGGCTCGGTGTATGCGGCTCGCTCTGCCGAGGGTGGATTGCCCCTTGGGGAGGAGTGCAGTACATCTAGGAAACCTAACGGGTGGCTACAACCTTAGGGAATCTTTGTAAAGGCTTCATAGTGAATCCTTGGCCATTCACCCCAGGAGTGAATATGGGTCTTGCAAGCCCGGGCTAGAGAGGGAATCACGGCTCGTGGGTAAATCCCGGGCTAGAGTGTTATGAAACTGATATATCAGCCGTGCTCGAGGTTATGAGCGGCCAAGGGAGCTCCATTGATTAGAGACACATTGATTAGAGACACATTGATCAGAGATACTTTGTTTACAGGTGATGATGAGGATAATGATGGTTTTGATTATGATTATGATTGTGATTATGATTATGGTTATGGTTTCTGGTATCCTTTCCATTTGGAAAGGGTACTTTTAGGTTAACAACTTGGGTTGATGTTAAAACCTAGCTCTCTACTAGTAATAATTACCTGACCAACTAAAAGCAACTGCTTGACCTTAACCCCACATAAAGCTAGTCCACTACAGCCAAACGGGACATTTGCTGAGTACATTGATGTGTACTCACCCTTGCTTTCACAAAACACCAGGTTGCCTTTTGTGCAATCTATGCTCAGGTAAAGAATAAGGTGTTAAGGTGGATCTCCAGGAGTTCTAGGACGTCGATGAGTTCGAGGATTAGGTTAGCGACCTCCCCTATTCAGCTACCTGTGGTGGGTTAATTTACGTTGGCTACGTTTCGATTCTGTGTACTTTGATTTATTTTATGTAAATGACTCTAGTCTTTAATATTATTACTTACTCTTTATTGTAATTCGAAGCATTGTGCTATGATTAGTCATTCATGTAATCGCTATGTACGTGAGTTCTGATCCTGGCACGAACATGGTTCGCATTCGGTTTACCTTCCAAAACCGGGTGTGACACCTATGGTGCACCCTATGGACACAAGGACAAAAAGAAAATGCTAAATTCAAAAGCAGACAATGAAGACTTTCGAGTTGATTTGTACTCAAATCAATTCAAAGCTTGAGGGCTACACCCAATGGATACAACAATGAAACAAAATGACATTCAAAAAGCTTAGAAGAAACAAAGGGCATTGCTCTCTCACAATGCCTCGAGCCAACTACTCTCAAAAGTTGGCTTGAGCCTTGGGGGCTTGTGGGGGATAGATATCCCCTTGGTCCTCATGGACACTAAAACATATCATGGTCCTCTTGATGGTCTTCCTACTAGGTCGACCCACAGGATGGGCTGGCAGGATGTAGCCAGGTTGGGCGAGCCCGATCCAAGATGACGAAGACCTTCGACCGAGTTAGGCGCCACTGAAGCACTTATATCTCGGGTGATGTTGTTGCAAGCACCCGAAGAGCTATGCATTTGGTGATAACTCGGGCGACTAGGCGATGAAGACTCCAGATATACAGGACTGCAATCTACGACAAAGAAGGGGATAAGCGAAGTAGATAGTGATCACAACTTGTAAAGGGATAACTCTCTGGTCATGTATATAAGGCGAGGGGGAACCCCTACAAAATCATCGCATCTCATACCATTTCACCCCAATCTCATCAACATCAACTGAGCCATCACAAAGCTCATTTGTAACCCTCGTACTCCAGAAATCAATACTTAGGCACAACAGGAAGTAGGGTATTACGCAATTCAAAGGGGTCCAAACCTGTATAACTCTACGAGTAATACCGATGTGCCTCTACACGAACCATTGAGTCACGATCAACGACGCCGTCCTACACAAAAGCATCATGTGGGTAACCCCGTGGTGCGCGGTCGAGTCACAAACACCGACAAGAACTACTAGCCAATATTGCATTTATTCTAAGCAATCATTAAATCATAATGTTTGAGGTGGTAATAATCGTGTTAACACTTACTTATAAAAGGGCAAACTTCAAACTATAAATTGTTTTAATTAGAGAACTAATTTAGCAAACAATAGCTAACCAAATGTTTAATTAATTAATAAAAACATGTGACATGATTAAAAAATGTCATTAATGAGTAGGCGACGTTAATATGAGACTAACGTGACATGAATGGTACAAAACAGATGCTTAACGCAAGAGTTATCATTATTCACTAATTTACGGACTTATGCACAAATAAATGTAGATTTTAGGGTGTAGCAAATGATTTCTGCAAGACTCATAAATTATTAAGTTTATTACATGTTTACTTGAGGGTATTTTCGCAAAACATGCCTTGTTTTACCTTCGGAATGAAATGCAGGTGTAGAGGGTGTTTGTGGCGCGCCTGCAGGGGAGGCTCGATCGGCTTGGGCAGAGCTTGCGAGCTTGGTTGTTAGCAACCCTCATCGATAGAGCATGAATCGCTGAACCAGCCAAAGCATAACTCAAGCAACAAATGCTGAATAGATGGAGTTTGGGAAGGAAGCAGCAAGTAGGGAAATCACAGCTAGGAGGAAGATGCTATAAAGTTCTAGAAGATCCGGGTACAAGAGAGAGTTGGGGAAGAAGAACAATGCTAGACGGAGTAGGAAGATGAATAATAAAAGGTTCTCATATTTTCTCTGATGTTTCCTTCGTGCTGACCTCCACTGCGCCTTTGTAGTATTTTTCCTTAGCTACTTGGGCCGGCATGGACCGTTAGACATAATTGGTCGATGTCCCTAACATTCTCCCCTCCTTAAAAAACGACTCGCCCTCGAGTCCATGTAGATTTTGTAAACCAGGATCCCATGGCATCTATAGTTCTTTGGTGCTATCCTTTGAGAGGAATCCATCAAGCAAGGCTAATTTGGTCAGTGAAATCACCACCCCACTTGTGTTGATGTGTCACACCCGGTTTTAAGGGACAAAGCCGGGTGCATCTCATACATGCGTCAAAGAAGACAACATATATAATAACAGAGTGTATAGAGATAAATGTCACAATATAATCAGAGTACTTATTACATAGCGGAAGTCTTACAAAATAAAAGATAAATACAACAGGATCTAAAATCCATCCTTGGCACCAGAAAGTCAACTGGGAGACGCCACCTAGATCGAATCGAACTCCTCGATGTGTGGCTCCACTTGAACCACATGTTCTTCTCCTGTGGGGGGGGGTGTGAGACAGCAAGGGTGAGCTCACACATGTTCATTGCTCAACAAGTTGTGGGGAATAATGTGGCATGAACTCACCAAAGGTGGGAGTTCATGTGATGTGTAAGGCTGATCAACAATAGGGGTTAAAGCTGAGCATTGCTTTTAATAAGTTGGTCAAAATTTTATTAGCAATTACTAGATGTAAGTAAATACCAAACCATAATACATAATAAAACAAAATTAAATAATAATCCCATGCAGATGCAAATGACAAATTGAGTTTAGGTTCCATAATTTAATCATCGGAGAGTCCTGAGCTGCTCGTGACCGTGAGCTCGGCTAGTATACCAGTTTTACACTCTGCAGAGGTTGTACCATGTACCCACAAGTCGTGTATCCCATGTCGCCAGGGTTAGCTAGACCCTTAGACACTACCAAGGTGAATGGCTAGGGATCCACTACGAGGCCTTTACAAAGTTCCACTAGCTTCTGAAAACCCGCTACAGTTTATGGGAAGAGCACTTGCAAGAATCCCCCGTCTGACCGCCATCGTAGCAAAATCAACCCGAGAACCTCCTTGCATGCAATCCCCTACTGCCCTTGCCCCTTTCGGGTAAGGTAGTCTTCCACTAGCTTTCCTAGTTAGTTGGCCAAGGGCGTCCATTAAACCCTTGTGGTGGCACATGTTTCTCAAGTTAAGCTCCATGTTCCAATTAACTTTTAATGATCTTGACATGAACATAAATAAAATAACAACATAATTGGAACATGGATATAATGAAATATTAACCCAAAACCATATAAAGCAAAAGCAGAATTACCCAAGTGATTCAGGGGTAAACAAGGGTAAAATGATAAACAGACTAGGGTAACCTATTGGGTCCCATCAAAATTAAACCTATGCATTGAATAGTGATAATAAAGAACATTATTGGGTAAACAAAAGTGATCAAGGGCACAACTTGCCTGGCACTTGAGATTCCAGTTACCAGGATGATTCTTCAGATCCTCGTAACCTTACTGCTAGTCGTAGCAATACAAACAAACATGGTATAAACAAAATGAACATCACACCAAACATAAGTACAAGTTGAATAATAATAATTTACGCGTTGCTGCGAGATCGTGGGTTCGAGAACTAATAAGATCAGAGTTACGGTCTTCAAGTTATAATTTTCTGAAGATTTTATGTGTTTTGTACAAGATTAAATAGGATATAAATTTTAATGTGACTTTCATGTCAAAACAGTGGCACTAATTAATAAACAATAATTTTATAAAATTATAGAAATTGGAATGAATAAATTTGGACTCCGAATTTTCTAGGAATTTTGCAAGTTCTAGCAAATATCTTCATATTAAAAATCCATTTCCTATGTATTTTTCTGAATTTTCTAATCTTTTGGACTGGGAGCACAATTACCAAAATCAGCAGGGGTCTCAGCGCAAGTTTACTAAGACACAGAACGTCCCTGGTGCGGACGGCGGGTTGAATTTCTAAATCGGCAGGGATTCTTTTGAAAGATGGCCATGCCGAAGGGGTACGCAGCAATCCTGGCCGCCCAGATCTAATTCTACAGCCCAGATTAGATCTGTGCGGGCAAAATCAGAGCGCCGCAGGTAACCATCCGATTTCATATCTGTTGGGGACTTGTTCTCAAATGCTATGAGTCAAGAACAAGGCAACATAGAAAATGTTAATCGGTAAAGTCCTTCGTCCTTCGAAGCATTATTCCTCTCGGGATATAATGGTTTTCGGACGAAGGTTATGAAGGGCATACCTTCATAAATATATTATATAATGACGAAGGATGAATTATAAGAAATATAATGAACAACATAAACGATTATGTCTTATTATCATGTATAAACAGAAATAATCATTGGATTACAAATGTACCTTCAACTTGAAGGAGATGAAAGTACAAGCGTGACGCAAAAGTGAATGCCAAATCAGCCCCC
Organism: Zea mays; assembly: GCF_902167145.1. Lineage (NCBI taxonomy): Eukaryota > Viridiplantae > Streptophyta > Magnoliopsida > Poales > Poaceae > Zea > Zea mays. Next base: position 87,148,820 of record NC_050104.1, on the reverse strand, counting down.
TCAGTACGGGGGTACTGTTCACCTATTTAAAGGCACAGGTCACAGCCTATGCAAAATTACATTCATGCCCTTTACATTTGATAATAATTCTATTGTAATCTATCGAGGTCTGAATAGCCTTTTCATCTTTAAATCGGTTTCATTTTGTTGCTACCATGCCGAAGCTTTCCTGCTCACACCTTTGGCGCTGTATCAACCTTCGTATTATTCTGGTCTGCTGTGATACCGAGTTGAGTCCGAAGATACCTGTTCACACATTGAACTCCAGAAATACTGTTAAATCCTGTTTTTGAGGACCTTCGTAAGCCGAAGGCCCCCAACAGTAGCCCCTCGCAATATTAATTTGTTTAAAACAATAAATTTAGATTGCGATATGGACGAAGGCTTTACGCAGAAGGTCCGAAAAAACACCTTCCCTTTGCTAGAATAGCAACATTCACTGACAAGCGGGGTCTTTCAATTTTCAACGCACTGGGCGTATAAATACGGTCATACCGCAAACTCATTTGGCACGCTCTCTTGTCATCTGCTCTCGCTCACTCGATTTTTAGCTTTTGTGCACTAAGAATTTCTGAGCTTTTAGTTTTGAAGCTTCGGCTTTGAAAACAGTTTTTAGTGTTTCCGAAGATGTCTGGAGATAAGAAGGCTGCTGCTGAGACGAAGCTGAGTCTTGACGAAGAGAAAAACTTGGGGTTTCTTATAGCGATGTCGAAGACCAACACGGAAAAAATCACCAAGGAGATTCTAGAAGGTTTGTCTGAGGATACTGGTGACAGCGACAGTTATGATGTGGACAGCGGTGGTGAAGACTCCGAAGATCGTCCCTGGCGACCAAGCCACTCAGTTTATGGTAAATCAGCTATCAAAGAGAATCATCTTGTCAACATGAGAGGGAGGTATTTCCGGGATTTGTCCATTATGAGGGCCGACGAAGGGGAGAAGACTTGTCCACACCCTGAAGAGAATGAAGTCGTAGTGTACCGAAGCTTTTTGAAAGCTGGGCTACGATTTCCCTTGAGCAACTTCGTCGTGGAGGTGTTGAAAATCTTCGAAGTCTATCTTCACCAACTTACCCCCGAGGCAATTATAAGGCTGAATATCTTCGTGTGGGCCGTGAGAAGCCAAGGTCTGAAGCCTGATGCAAAAAGCTTCTGCAATATACACGAATTATCATACGAAACAAAACCTTGGGGTAAGGAACAGTATCATAATAATTTTGGCTACTACAGTTTCGTTTCTCGCTCCGGGTCAAGCTGTCCCGTGCCAACCTTTCGGAAGAGATGGCCCGGCGACTGGATGACAGAATGGTTTTATGTGAAGAATGACCTGTCAGTACGAGAAGATATCAAAGGTATAATTATGCGCCCTATTTGGCAAAGCTTCGGCCTTCGGAGGCCGAAGGTTGAAATGAATGAAGCTTCCGAAGAATGCAAGAGGGCCTTCGGCGTTATCTGTTCTTTTATTGGAACGAGAGATTTAGTACAAGAGCATATTGCCTTCCGGGTATGGCCGCTCGCGGAGAAATGGGAAATGCCGCAAGAAATCATAAAAGAGGCCGACGAAGGTAGACTTGTCAGACTGAAGTACACCTTCAAGTTCGGAGATAAATTCGTTGAGCCAGATGATGACTGGTTAAAAAGCATTGAAAATTTAAGTGATGAGCTGCTTGGGGCTTATTCGAAGGCTAAAGATACTGCGATGTCAGCAGCCTTCGGAGGCCGAAAAAAGAAGAGGCTGAATCGGGTATTTGATGCAATTGGGTTTGTCTACCCTGACTATTGCTATCCCATTCGAAGGCAGAAGAGAAAAACACAACCTCTGCAAAAGAAGAAGCTGAAACTGCTCCTAGCGAGCCAGAACCGAAAAGAAAGAAGATAAAGGTCCTCACACATCGGCCGCGCTATATTGAACCAGCTTCGGTGCCTGAGTTTACCGGGAAAACTTCTTCGGCCACCGAGGCTAAAAGGCCAACCAAACCAACCTTGCTGCCAGTAGTTGCAGAAATGGCCAAAGCGCCAAAAAGGATAGAATTGGAAGAACCGAAGATTTTGCTACCAGAAACCAAAAAATGGCCGAAGCGCCATCCACAGAAAAAATGGAAGAAGTGAAAAAACCATCTGAAGAAAAAGCATCAGAAGTTGTGAGTCCTGCAGCAAATGTTGAGTCAGTAAAAAATCAAAAAGTGCCAGCAGTGACTCCGAAAAGAAAGAGAATGGCTAATGTGCTAGATGTACTGGAAACAATCAAATCTTCAAGCACACCTCCGAAGAAGGCTGCTGCCACTCCTGAAACAACAACTGAAATTTCTGATACAAAAGCTCCAGAGCAAGAAACTAAAGACGAAGCTGGGGCCTCAGAGCCCGTAAAGATAAAATCCTTGGAAACTGAGGAAGAAAAAATAACAAAGCCAACTTTTGTTGAAGAAATCGGTGTCGTTGCCCCCGAAGCATCCTCCAAAATTCGTGATTATATTGTTCGTCATGCTTCGGGGAAAAAACTATCAGAAAAAGAAGAGCAAGAGGCCCAGCGCTACGCCCAAAAACTGAAGTATCCAAAGGGGGCGTTAATATTCAATGGTAGTGGAGAAGAAGACTTTTTGTATTGTCTCCCTGACAGCAAGGAGATTTCTGTCTGCCGGGAGATGAGCAAGAGCTTCGGATTCCCAACTTTAGAAGACGGGCTCTCGGTGCTGTCGAAGAACGATCTGGCCGACAGCCTGGCCTATAATAGCTTAAAGGTGCGACAAATGGGATCCTTGTATTTTTTGTTGAGACCAAAATTTTTCGTTTGTTTAAATTTATTGACACACACATATTTCTCTTTGCAGGGTCTGATACTTAGCAATGCCCTCAGGGCACAGAAAGATGCTGAAGACGAAGGGTGTGCTATAGCCCTGAGCAACCTTCGTTCCGAAGTAATTGAACTGAGGAACGAAGGTCTCGAAAAAGATAAAATATTACACTCATTGATAAATAAAATAAAGGAAGACGAAGCTTCTTTTAAGGGTCAAGCTGAAGCTCAGAAGCGCGAAATTAAAGATCTTCAGAAACAACTGGCCAGAGCCAAGGAAGAACGCATACTTGAAGAAACAAGGCGAGAACTCAGCGACCAATGGGCAGATCACTTAGAAGTAACTGTTGAAGAGCTTCGTTCGTCCAAGAAGAGATGCTATAACAAATCTATAGAGTGTGTTAAGAAGTTAAAAGCTAGCTTCGCCAGGGTCGGCGCCTTCTCAAGCGAAGAAAACTTTACGAGAGGCAATCCCGAAGGTCCCATCGAATGGATCGACCACGAAGCTGAGGCCTTCGAAGAAATTTTAAATAGCCGTGGAGATATATGTGCTTTCTCTGGTGCCAGAGGAATTGCCACCATTTTAGAGAAGAAGGGCTGCGGACATGTAAAAATTTTAGCACAATCCGAAGCTGCTTTGTCCTTTGAAGATGCAAGAGATCCTTCGGCCGAAGCTAGCATGATCGGTGGAAAATTTTTCACCGATATCTGGGATAATGGTGGCCGAGAAATGGCCGGAGAAATTATTCAAAAAAGTGAAAAGGGCATTCACGATGCTAGAGAAGTGGCTGAGGCTGCTGAAAAGAGCGCAGAGCCCGAAGGTCAATTAGGTATTAACTAATAGTTTTTATTGTGTTGTAATTTTTGGTTTTAAGCTTCGTTTGCCATTTGTAATAGCAACGTAGCCGTATCCTGTCCTTCTTCAGATCCTGCTAAAGCGTCTCCGGGCCCTCAGCCGAAAGGAGACGACGAAATTAAAAAGATGGCTGAAGCCATTATGGACGAAGTCGTCAATCGGCTCCTGAATGAGGCTGCAGAAGTTGTTCTGAGAGAAGATTAAATACTATTGTAAATTAAACTTCTGAAATGTAATATATTGTAACATGTTGTAATCCTGAATGTAATATACCCGTTTTTATTGCTCAACTCTTTACGATGCATGAAACTTTACACGTACCGCTTTTGAGTCTTTGACGAAAAAACACCTTCCCTTCTTTTCATGCTTCGTGAAGAGAAATTTTTCTTTGTCACAACAATATCCAGTGTTCTAATGAATAATATCCAGGCTTCGTGAAGATACTTTCCGAAGCTATACTTCCGAAGATCAATAATGTATCTCCTTGTGACATTATGATTTTTCCCTTTTTTCAAAACGTTCTTCTGTAGATTAATATGATGTCCATCTCTTGTGCCATATGCAACATGATGTATGATGCTTATGCTATGCGAAATGATGCGATGATGTTATGCTGTGTAAGATGGTGTTTATTCCGAAGATACACACATTCCTGCGACAAAACACATAATCTTTTGAATCAGCATTGTCTTTTTACTATAAGCCTCCCTTAGGAGCTTCTTCGCCTTTTACTTCGGCGGAATCAGCGTTTATTTTTCGCTGTAAGCCTCCCTTAGGAGCTTCTTCGCCTTTTACTTTCAGCGGTATTCGCGTTGACTTTTCGCGCTTCGCCTTTTACTTAGGCGGTATCAGCGTTGACTTTTCGCTGTATGCTCTGCATTCCCTTTGGAACGACTTTGGAGCAGAAAACTTACACTGCGCTCCCTTTGGAACGACTTTTTTGTGACTTCGGCAAACTTACTCTGCGTTCTTTAGAACGACTTTTTGTTGCTTCGAAGAATTTTCGATAGTTCGAAGGTCCTTTTTGTTATCACAAGTCTTTCAACAATTTAATCCTGTGAAGAAAATATATTTTCCTTGTGGGAATCAACGAAACTATTTACATGAAACCTGAACAATGTCCTTTATTACAGAAAATAAAACTGAATGAAAAAGATTGCTATTAAGGTAGGATATTTGTCAATAGATGTGCTTTGACTCTGGCACAGTGCTGTTGACTGTGCGAGCTTCGGACTGTTCTCTGAAGTCCCTTTGATGTGGAGCATATTGGCTCCCTTCTGGCTGCTGACCTTGTTGCAGCGGTGGTGGAGGCGGGGGTTGTTGCCAGGAAGCCTGAGGTTGACTCGCCGAAGCAACAGAAACTGCAGGGTGATTGCCTACATACTCTGGGATGTAAGGCGAATGATACGAAGCAGTGTGCATGACCTGCTTCGGCTGAGCCTGTTGTGCTGCCGCTTCGGCTATTTCTTTTTGCTTCTGGATGGTAACATGGCACATCCTGGTGGTATGACCTTTGTTCTCACCACAGAATAAGCAAAAGATTCTTCTCGGTTGATCGCCAAATCTTCCTCCGAAGCCCCTGGCGCCTCTGCCTCTTGGAGCTGGTGGTCGGAAGGAGCCCTGCTGTTGCCCCGAAGCCTGTGAGGAACATTGTGGCCTTTGCTGTTGGCTCCCTCTATCATCATTTTGTGTAGAGTTATGAATTGATCTAACATGCCTCGGGTAGGACCTCCCTCCGAAGCCCCTGGTCATTTCAGAAAACCTGAAAGCCTCCTCCCTTCTTTGGCGAAAATCATTATCGGCCCGAATGTACTCGTCCATCTTCTGGAGCAGCTTCTCCAAAGTTTGAGGAGGCTTCCTAGCGAAGTACTGAGCTGACGGTCCTGGCCGAAGCCCCTTGATCATGGCCTCAATGACAATTTCATTAGGCACCGTTGGTGCCTGTGCCCTCAAACGCAAGAACCTTCGGACATACGCCTGAAGGTATTCTTCGTGATCCTGGGTGCACTGGAACAGAGCTTGAGCAGTAACCGGCTTCGTCTGAAACCCTTGGAAGCTAGTTAACAACAAGTCCTTCAGCTTCTGCCATGAAGTGATCGTTCCTGGTCGAAGGGAGGAATACCAGGTTTGAGCGACACTCCTGACAGCCATAACAAAAGATTTGGCCATGACTGCAGCATTGCCACCATACGAAGATACTGTTGCTTCGTAGCTCATCAAAAACTGCTTCGGGTCTGAGTGGCCATCGAATACGGGAAGCTGAGGCGGCTTGTAGGACAGAGGCCAAGGTGTAGCCTGCAGCTCAGCGGACAGAGGAGAAGCATCGTCAAAAACAAAATTCCCATGATGGAAATTGTCATACCAGTCATCTTCGTTGGGAAAACCCTCCTGATGAAGGTCTTGGTGCTGAGGCCTTCGGTGTTGCTCATCCTGAGCAAGATGACGAACTTCTTCAGAGGCTTCGTCTATCTGCCTCTGCAGTTCAGCTAGCCTGGCCATCTTTTCTTTCTTCCTCTGTACTTGTTGATGAAGCATCTCCATATTTCTGATTTCTTGATCTATCTCGTCCTCTGGTGGTGTCGGGCTAACAGCCTTCCTTTTCTGGCTTCGGGCCTCCCGAAGGGAGACTGTCTCCTGATTGTGGTCCAGCGGTTGCAGAGCTGCAGCCGCAGTTGCTGAAGCTTTCTTCGGCGCCATAACGAAGGTTTATGATCGCCGAAGGTGTTCAAAAAACTCAAAGAGTGGAAGTGACTTCACCGGAGGTGGGCGCCAATGTTGGGGACTTGTTCTCAAATGCTATGAGTCAAGAACAAGGCAACATAGAAAATGTTAATCGGTAAAGTCCTTCGTCCTTCGAAGCATTATTCCTCTCGGGATATAATGGTTTTCGGACGAAGGTTATGAAGGGCATACCTTCATAAATATATTATATAATGACGAAGGATGAATTATAAGAAATATAATGTACAACATAAACAATTATGTCTTATTATCATGTATAAACAGAAATAATCATTGGATTACAAATGTACCTTCAACTTGAAGGAGATGAAAGTACAAGCGTGACGCAAAAGTGAATGCCAAATCAGCCCCCTCAGTACGGGGGTACTGTTCACCTATTTATAGGCACAGGTCACAGCCTATGCAAAATTACATTCATGCCCTTTACATTTGATAATAATTCTATTGTAATCTATCGAGGTCTGAATAGCCTTTTCATCTTTAAATCGGTTTCATTTTGTTGCTACCATGCCGAAGCTTTCCTGCTCACACCTTCGGCGCTGTATCAACCTTCGTATTATTCTGGTCTGCTGTGATACCGAGTTGAGTCCGAAGATACCTGTTCACACATTGAACTCCAGAAATACTGTTAAATCCTGTTTTTGAGGACCTTCGTAAGCCGAAGGCCCCCAACAATATCTACGGTAGGGGTTTAATGAAGTATCCACACTTCACACCGAGCCATCCGATTGCTATTCAACGGACTAGATCAAGCTAGCACAGAGGGGAGAGTGGAGATCATATCTCGGTCGTCGATCCCCCATCCCACGCTGCACGTGACACTTCTCCTGCCAACCCTCGCGCACGGCGGCGCCGCTCCCGTGCTTGCGGCGGAACTTCGCCGGTGCACCGCGCCCCGGTGATCTAGGACCGCATTGGCTATCCCGATAGGTACTACGCGAAGAGGGAAGGATGGAGAATGCGATGACATGCTACTCACCCCAATTCTGGTGCCGAGGAGATCGGCCACGCTGCTCTGCGGATCCGCAGCGACGGTGAGGAATTGACGCCAGCTCGGTGACACCACTGCGCTCCCAACTTCAGGCACGATCCCTCACGGTGGCGCGGAGCTCCCAACGGCGACCCAGTGCCGGAATGGCCAGCGTTTTCGCAAGGCCGAGCTGTGCGGCAATGGCGGCGTGAAAATCCACCGAGCGCCTTCCTCTATGCTAGGTTTCCGTGGTGGCTTATGGCGTCACAAGGAAGAGACCGAGGCATATAAGCGTGCGCACTCCGCTGATTCCGGTGAGCTAGCGAGATTCACCGCAGCGATAAACTCGGTCAGCGCGTGGTTGTTACGCGGAGTTCAGCGGGTCCGCCCACGCGGGGTTGTTGAGCCGACCGCGCGATTTGTGGGCCACGCAAATCTGTTGCAAGGTGCTGGGAGAGGAGGCAACATCGCACAGGACCCCAAACGGTGGTGAGTTGAGACGCGATTTTGGCGGAGGAGACCACGGATTCCGCGCGCCACGCGCGGGTTGTTGCTGTGCGCGCGCGAGGTCGATCCGAGGGGGAAGAGACTCCTGACGGCGTGACCCCACGAGTAAGTCTCCATGGAGAACAAGGGCGCACGCCAGGTGACTGAGTGGTGGGGCCTGCATGCCGAAAGAGAAGCAGGCCGCACGGTGGGAGGAAGGAGCTGGATGGGCCGAGTAGAGAAGAAACGGCCCAGGCGCTATCTTTCTCTTTTTTTATTTTCTGATTTCTTTTTTTCCTATTTTAAACCTCAATTTGAATTCAATTCTTGTGGCGAATTTGTACTCGAATTTTGAATGTATGGTTTGAACATATTGTTTGTATTAAATTCATTTTGTTTACAAATTTATTTTATATTCTATGGTCTTTTCTCCCTTCCTTCCCTATTTTCAACCCAAGTCTAAATTTAGGTTTTACTTCAAATCCTCTTCTCATTATTATTATATTTTAATTCATATTATTGTTATTCTTATTAAGTGCACAAACAAACAAAACTCATCATGATGCGCAATTTTAATGGCATGTCCTTTATTAAGTATTTTTTTAATGAGGTGTTCACATGAAATAATAAATAGGGACAACACACATATATATAAAGGAATATAATTTCTCCTTTTAGACTTTTCTTACAAAGTGGGTATTACAGTGATGCTTTATAAGTGAAGTAACATGCGCTCTGAACTTGCTCGGTTGTCGTAGGACTGAAAGTCCAATCCTCCAGCATCATCACCTGTCAACTTATCGTGGCGCTGGGCACTCAGAACTGCAGCCAAGCCATCAATTCATTCTACATTGAGAACTAGATGGCCCAGAGAGAATAAAATCTCCCTGTCATCAAAATTCATAGGCAAGGGAGCACCAACTTCATCAACCTTGCCAAACCATTATACCGTGACCATGATGCATGAATTAATATCCCAATAGAGATTGGCCAGATGAGCAATAAGTCTCTTCATCTCTTCACTCAAGATGTATACAAACTATGCATCGAGAATGGAATTCTTCTACAACAGAAAAATTTGTAGTGCTTCAACCGTTGTTGGCAATGCCATGGAGCTCCCAACCCTGTGAATATATTTGAAGCTTCTCTATAAAAAATATCCTTCGAAGTAGTAACTTGAGTGCTATCATCATATGAATCCCTACTGCACCTATTAGCCATTGAGGAAGAACCACAAATATAACCTATCATCAACATCATTTCAGCCTTGATATCTCCTTGCGTATGTTCCTGGCATTGTAGCAGCAGCTCTTGCAACACTGGAATGGCACCTGAAGCGGTCAATGTGCTAGCGCGATCACCAGGATCCCAAACAAAGATGGAGAAATTGCCTTGCCAAACTGAAAGTCGCCTAGAGTGGGGGTGAATAGATGAAACCCGAAATTTATAAACTTAAACACACACTAAGGTCGGGGTCAGAGTTAGAATTAAGTTCAAGTCCAAAAGAATATCTCTCTTGCTAGGAGTTGCTCAAGGATTGCGAATGACGTATGGGAGCCAACACAAATTCACACTAGCAAGGAAACGTTAGAGAGGGGAAACAAATCAAATAAGAATCAAGGCGAGTGAACACGATGATTTGTTTTACCGAGGTTCAGTTCCAAAGAACCTAGTCCCCGTTGAGTAGGTCACAAAGACCGGGTCTATTTCAATCCTTTCCCTATCTCAAACAGTCACTTAGACCGAGTGAGCCTTTTCCTTAATCTCTCGGGTCACTTAGACCCCGCAAGGACCACCACACTCTTAGGTGTCTCTTGCTTTGATTACAAGTCACTTGAGAAATAGAAGGGAAAAGAAAAAGGCCAAACCAAACGACAAGAGCAACAAAAGAACACAAGTGATCCTCTCACAAGCCCTAATGCACTAGAGTTGATTTTGGGGCTTTCAGCGGATTGATTGCTTTTATTGTGTCTTGGAGTGTTGGGCTCTTGATCTTGCAATGAATGAGAACTTAGAAATGCTTGGATGGGAGTGAATGAGGTGGTTGGGGGTATTTATAGCCTCCCAACCACTTCTAGTCGTTGGCTGAATTCTGCTGGCGATGGGCGCATCGGACAGTCCGGTGCGCCACCGGACAACACTGTGCACTGTCTGGTGCGCGCCACATCAGCGCAACCGTTAGGGTTCAGAGCTGGTCGACCGTTGGAGCCTTTGTCGTCTTGCTGCATCGGACAGTCCGGTGCTCTCTGACTTCTGTGTGGCACTGTTCATTACTGTTCACTCTGCACAGTCGACCGTTGGTGCGAGCTAGCCGTTGCTCTGCTGGCTCACTGGACTGTCTGGTGGCACACTGGATAGTTTGGTGAATTATAGCGTAGCGCGCCCCTGGAATTCCCGAGATTGGCTGGTTCATCTACTGTACGGCATGGTGCACTGGACACTGGCCGGTGGCACACCAGACAGTCCGATGCGCCATTTTTCAGCACACTCAAGTTCGTTGCTCCATTTTGATTGTGACCCTAACCGGATTTCTCTATTGGTTTGTGTTGAACCTTATGCACCTGTAATAGATAATCTCTAGACAAACTAGTTAGTCCATGTGTTTGTGTTGATCATCAACCACCAAAATTAATTATAGGAAATGGTTAACCCTATTTCCCTTTCAATCTCCCCCTTTTTGGTGATTGATGCCAAAACAAACCAAAGCAAATATAAAGTGCAGAAATGTAACTAGTTTGCAGTTGAGATGATTGTGCATAGGTTGCTTAGAGTTAAACCAATAAAAGATTTTCAACATATGAATAGGATTGAATGGTTTGGCTTTCTTTTATTTAATATTTTGGACCACATTTGCACCACAAGTTTGTTTTTGCAAATCTTTTGGAAATCTATTCAAAAACTTTACATAGTCAAAGGTATATGAATATGATTGCAAGAAGCATTTTTCGGATTTGAAATTTCTCCCCCTATTTCAAATGCTTTTCCTTTGACTATATAAAAGCTCCCCTTGAATGAAATTCTCCCCTTAGCTTTCAAGAGGGTTTTGAAGTAGATACCAATTGAAATTTTTCTCTCACATATGAGTTGAAAGTTAGATACCAATTGAAAATATACTAATTGAAATTCTTTCATACTTAGTGTGAAGTTTTGAAGATAGACACGTATCAATTTGAAAATTGGATACCAATTGAAAAATACACTAGTTAAAATTTACCAATTAAAAATTCATTTCGAAATTTTTTGAAATGGTGGTGCAGCAGTCCTTTTGCTTTGGGCTTAATGTTTTCTCCTCTTTGGCATTAAGCGCCAAAAAACGAAGAACTTGAGAGCCCTTTTTCATTTTTCTCCCCTTACTGGGCCTAATATTTTCTCATAAATGGTAAAATGAATATGAGTGAAGAGTTATACCATGAGAGTTGTAGGAGTAACGACAAGGGGTAATTGATGCCGTCAGAGTTGGAGTGAAAGCCTTGTCTTTGCCGAAAACTCCATTTCCCTTTCAATCTATGACTTTGTATAGAAATACACTTGAAAACACATTAGTCTTAGTCTTGGCACAAGAAGAATAAGAAATATGCATTGCACCAAATGAAAGAGATATGATCAAAGGTATATAAATTAGCTATGTGTGCAATGTTTCAATCAAAGTTCCGAGAATCAAGTATGTTTAGCTCATTCCTAAGCTTGCTAAAAGTTTTCTCATCTAATGGCTTAGTAAAGATATCGGCTAATTGGTTGTGGGTGTTAACATAAGCAATTTTGATATCCCCCTTTTGTTGGTGATCTCTCAAGAAGTGATACCGGATGTCTATGTGCTTAGTGTGGCTGTGTTCAACGGGATTATCCGCCATGCGGATTGCACTCTCATTATCAGATAGGAGAGGGACTTTGCTCAATTTATAGCCATAGTCCCTGAGGGTTTGCCTTATCCAAAGTAATTTCATGCAACAATGGCCTGTGGCAATGTACGCAGCTTCGGTGATGGAAAGAGCTACGAAGTTTTGTCTCTTAGAAGCCCAAGACACCAGGGATCTTCCCAGAAACTAACAAGTCCCTGATGTGCTCTTTCTATCAATTTTACATCTGACATAATCGGCATCGGAATACCCAATTAGATCAAAGGTAGATCCCTTAGGGTACTAAAGCTAAAACTTAGGAGTGCAAACTAAATATCGTATGATACTTTTCACGGCCCTAAGGTGAACTTCCTTAGGATTAGCTTGAAACCTTGCACACATGCATACAGAAAGCATAATATCTGGACGAGATGCACACAAGTAGAGTAAAGATCCTATCATCGACAGGTATACCTTTTGATCCATAGACTTACCTCCTGTGTCGAGCTCGAGATGCCCATTGGTTCCCGTGGGTGTCTTGATGAGTTTGCCATTCTTCACCCCAAACTTCTTAAGTATGTCTTGAATGTACTTAGTTTGGCTGATTAAGGTGCCCTCTTGGAGTTGCTTGATTTGAAATCCAAGGAAATACTTCAACTCCCCCATCATAGACATCTCGAATTTTTGTATCATGATCCTACTTAATTCTTCACAAGATGACTTGTTAGTAGACCCAAATATAATATCATCAACATAGATTTGGCATATAAACAAGTCTTTTGCAATAGTTTTAGTGAAGAGTGTAGGATCGACTTTACCAACTTTGAAGCCATTAGTGATTAGAAAGTCTCTTAGGCATTCATACCATGCTCTTGGGGCTTGCTTAAGCCCATAAAGCGCCTTTGAGAGCTTATACACATGGTTAGAGTACTCACTATCTTGAAAGCCGGGAAGTTGCTCAACATAGACCTCTTCTTTGATAGGGCCATTGAGGAAGGCACTCTTCACATCCATTTGATAAAGCTTGAAGCCATGGTAAGTAGCATAGGCAAGTAATATATGAATTGACTCAAACCTAGCTATGGGTGCATAGGTTTCATCGAAATCCAAACCTTCGACTTGTGAATATACCTTTGCCACAAGTCGAGCTTTGTTCCTTGTCACCACCCCATGCTCATCTTGTTTGTTGCGGAATACTCATTTGGTACCTACAACATTTTGATTAGGACGTGTCACTAAATGCCATACCTCATTCCTCGTGAAGTTGTTGAGCTCCTCTTGCATAGCCACCACCTAATCCGGATCTCTTAATGCATCCTCTATCCTGTATGGCTCAATAGAAGACACAAAAGAGTAATGTTCACAAAAATATGCAACTCGAGATCTAGTGGTTACCCCCTTATGAATGTCACCAAGAATGGAGTTGATGGGGTGATCTCTTTGAATTGCTTGGTGGACTCTTGGGTGTGGCGGTCTTTGATCCCTTATTTCTTGATCATCTTCCTTGTCTTGATCATCTTCATCTCCCCCTTGATCCATGTTCTCCTCTTGAGGTTGCTCATCCTCTTGATCTTCATCTTCATCATCTTGAGCCTGATCCTCGTCTTGAGTTGGTGGAGATGCTTGCATGGAAGATGATGGTTGATCTTGTGCTTGTGGAGGCTCTTCGGAACCCTTAGGACTCACATCTCCAGTTTACATGTTCCTTAGAGCAACACATGGAGCCTCTTCATCATCTAGTTCATCAAAATCAACTTGCTCCACTTGGGAGCCATTAGTCTCATCAAACACAATGTCACAAGAAACCTCAACTAATCTAGTGTATTTGTTGAAGACTCTACATGCCATTGTGTTTGAGTCATACCCCAGTAAAAAACCTTCTACAACCTTAGGAGCAAATTTAGAACTTCTACCTCTTTTAATAAGAATAAAGCATTTACTCCCAAAGACTCTAAAATATGAAACATTGGGCTTTTTACCAGTGAGGAGTTCATATGATGTTTTCTTGAGTATTCGGTGAAGGTAGAGCTGGTTGGTGCAGTAGCAGGCGGTGTTAATCGCCTCCGCCCAAAATCGATCTGGTGTCTTGTATTCATCAAGCATGGTTCTTGCCATGTCCAATAGAGTTCTATTGTTCCTCTCCACTACACCATTTTGTTGAGGTGTGTATGGAGAAGAGAACTCATGCTTGATGCCCTCCTCCTCAAGAAATCCTTCGATTTGTGAGTTCATGAACTCTGTTCCATTATCGCTTCTAATCTTTTTGATCCTCAATCCGAACTCATTTTGACCCTGTCTCAAGAATCTCTTTAAGGTCTCTTGGGTTTGAGATTTTCTTGCAAGAAGAATACCCAAGTGAAGCAAGAATAATCATCCACAATAACAAGATAGTACTTACTCCCGTTGATGCTTATGTAAGCGATCGGGCCGAATAGATCAATGTAGAGTAGCTCGAGCAGCTTGTTAGTCATCATTATGTTCTTGTGTGGATGATGGACTCCAACTTGCTTCTCTACTTGGCATGCGCTACAAATCCTGTCTTTCTCAAAATGAACATTTGTTAGTCATAAAATGTGTTCTCCTTTAGAAGCTTATGAAGATTCTTCATTCCAACATGGGCAAGTCGGCGATGCTAGAGCCAACCCATGTTAGTCTTAGCAATTAAGCAAGTGTCTAGTTCAGCTTCGTTATCAATAAATCGACAAAGTATAGCTGACCATCTAGCACTCCCTTAAATGCTATTGAATCATCACTTCTTCTAAAGACAGTAACACCTATATCAGTAAAAAGATAGTTGTAGCCCATTTTGCATAATTGAGAAATAGAAAGCAAATTGTAATCTATAGAATCTACAAGAAAAACATTGGAAATAGAATGGTCAGGAGATATAGCTATTTTACCCAAACCTTTGACCAAACCTTGATTTCCATCCCGAATGTAATAGCTCTTTGGGGACCTTCATTTTTCTCATATGAGGAGAACATCCTTTTCTCCGCTGTCATGTGGTTTGTGCACCCGCTATCGATTATCCAACTTGATCCACCGGATGCATAAACCTACAAAACAAGTTTAGGCCTTGTTCTTAGGTACCCAAACGGTCTTGGGTCCTTTCACATTACAAATAAGTACCTTGTGTGACGAAACCTCCCAAGTCATTAGGCCCACCTACAGTTTTCCTTGTCCATCGGACCTCGGACAATCCTGCAGATGCACCTGATCACTTGACAAGTTTGGTATCTGCATTCTTTGCCTTTCCCAAGAGCGTTTCACCCGTCTCGCAGATATTACAACACATCGGAGGAACGAATGAGCGGTAGCAATTACAGTAACTTTAATTTACATTAACATATAGAAAGAGTGTTGTCATTACAGACCAGTAATATATAAGAGTGCATAAGTAATATTATTACAAACCCAGGAAGCAAAAACCCATCCCGATTAATAGTAAAGTGTTTTTAAAAGGAGGACAACATCCTCCCGAGGCTTCATTCTTGAGTTTCTTCCTTTGGCACCACCTTAGAACAAAAGCAACATAAGTTTGCTGCTTCCTCACCTACAACAACATGGGTTCGAAAACCCTGAGAATGAAGTGTACTTTCGCAAGTCTTACCCGTCAAAATAAAAGACTCTCAAGGATATGCTGGCTTGAGGGAGTCAAGGTAAGGCTTAATCAAGAATCAAGGCTCTGTTTGCAAAAATGCTTACTAATAGTGGATCCTTAAAAAGCCAGTTTAATTAGCAAGTTAAGTCATTACCTGAATCTAGAGTTCTTTCTACCATAGTTCAAGCACTTGGCCTATACTAGCCATTTTGTTATCAACCCTTCTTGTTCACTGGAATGCTACGTGTAGGTCAGTGACCAAGTCTTCATGTCCGAGAAGTAACGGTGATCCGAATCGATTAATACCCAGCTGGGGATCTCCAATCACACGACATATGTAGCACTTAACCCTTGCATATGTCAACTCGCCACCGGGGTTCTTAAGACCAGATAAGGTTCACGCTAACCGAGAGCACAGATACACCACCGTCCAGCCTCTTGCCACAGAGGGTACACACTACTCTCGCCATCTCTCCACTCCCATTGTGTGTTATCTTATTCTGGTATTAGTCTGCCCGAGGCAAAGCTTACTCATGATGAGGCATGTGACCAGTTAAAAGGTCCTCGATCATCAAGGCTACATCGAGACGGTCCTTAATTGACTCAGATGGAGACACTACACCGAGACTCTCTTCTCGTGCAAGTCACCCGCCCGGTCTTAGCTTTATCATTTCAAACCCAAAGTTTGGTACCTGGCAGAGGTACATCTTTTCCGATGTTGAACCCATCATGGCCATGATACATCCACCATCCAGTTTTATTTTTGAAAATATCCCATCCCACTTGAAGCATCATCTTTTGTCAAAACAAAACTTTTTGTTTTTCTAGAGCAAGACTAAGCATAAGAAAAACCTTTTTATAAAACAGGTGATCAAGGAAAGGTAATCAATCTTCTAAGGAAGGAAATGCAACAATTGTTTAGCACACAACTCCTATCACCTAATGCATCAAGCAATTGAGAAAGATTAAAATAGCAAGGAGGTGGCAAATGCACCGGGGCTTGCCTTGTGTTATAGGAGAGTTGGCCTGTGCTCCACAAATACCAAAATAAAAGCAGTTTCTGGCAGGTGGGTCTTCAGGTGGTGGTGTAGCTCTTCCTTCTTCAACTTCTACTTCTTCTTCGTTCTGTATATATATCATATATAACCATGAATGCTCATGCAATGCTTATGAAAATGCAATAATAAAGGTACATCATATTAAGTCTTGAATACAATATTCCTTCACGGTACTCCAGAAAACTAGGGTTTGTGGAGTCAGTATTTTAGTTCATAGGGCACGCACTACTTAGAAGTTCAGGGTTTTGGGGTTTAGGTACCAAACATTGTCAAAATCATGCCAAACTTCACCCAAGGTTTCTAAATATTATTTTAAGCTTATCAAAAAAGTTTAGTGATTTTTGGAGTTATTAATCAATTTCTAAAATTCTAGGAGTAAAGGTTTTGGCTATTTTAAATACTCCACAATTCCTTATTTGGACTAAAAATCATAAAACTATTTTTATTAAATACTATAGAAATTTAGGAGCCTAGTAAAATTGGTTTTGTATTTTTAGCATTTTTTACCATTTTCTAGAAATTTTCTAATCCTGGTAGAAAAAGAAAAAGAGAAAGGGTCAACAGTATTGGGCTGAATCTGATCCAAGTCGGCCCAAGAATGGGGAAAACGCGCGTCCGCGCTGTTGGGGGTCTGCTTCGTCGCCAAAGGTCTCATAAGAATAAACACCTTCGGAAGATCGACACAGAAGCAAAGTTGAAGCTGCCAATCAGAGAGCTTCGTAGCATACTACCAGATGTACCGACTTAAAGATGAAATGACCAATCGGTCCATGATAGCTTGTGTTATGATTATAATCATTTGTAAGGGGCATGAATGTAATTTCTCACAGGCTGCGTCCTATGCCTATAAATAGACGAACAGTACCCATGTACTATTCACGCTGTCTAGTATTCGCTCGTACATCACGCTTGGGTTTTTGCCTTCTATCAAGCCGAAGGTACAAATGCAATTAAATATTGTCTTTACCTACTCAAAATTATATAATGGAGATATGTGAATGATGTTATATGATTTTTCATGTTATCTTTCATGTTTTATATGCTTTGACTTTCATTAACGCATACCGTGATGATGAAGGTACGTTCTTCATGACCTTCGTCCGAAGATCATTATATCCTAAGGGAAATAATGCTTCGAAGGACGAAGGGTATTAACATTTAATACTCTGTGTTGCCTTGTTCTTAACTCATAGCATTTGAGAACAAGTCCCCAACATTGGCGCCCACCTCCGGTGAACTCACTTCCACTGATTTGAGCTGATGGCTTCGTTCAACAATCAAGCTGAAGTTGCTTCGGCTACGAAGCTGGTGTTCCCGATAACATGCGGTTCATGCTTAGAACCGGCCAACAAGAAGCAGAAGAAGGAGGCTCAGAGAAGGGTACAACATGTTGGGGTACAGGGACCCTTCATCAAGTCAAAATGGTCCCACATCCCAATCACCTTCTCCCAGGAGGACCTTCAGCTCAAGGATTACCCTCATAATGATGCTATGGTCATATCTTGTGTCATCAAGGGATTTCTGGTCCACAATGTTTTGGTTGATACGGGCAGTGCAGCGGATATCATATTTGCTAAGGCCTCCAGACAGATGCAAGAGCCAGAAGACAAGATTCATGATGCTACACACCCTCTTTGTGGCTTTGGAGGAAGGCAAATTGCAGCACTCGGTAAAATCACGATGCCAGTGACCTTCGACTTCGTCCACAACACAAGGACTAAATAAGTTGTGTTTGACATTGTTGATATGGAATACCCTTACAATGCAATCATTGGTCGTGGGACACTCAATGCTTTCGAAGCAATACTTCATCCAACATATCTATGCATGAAGATACCTTCGGAACAAGGGCTCATTGATGTTCATGGGAGTCAGGAAGCTGCTAGAAAAGCCGAAGGAAACTGGACAGACTCAAAAGCAATCCACAATATAGATGGAGCCGAAGCTTGTGAACAGTACAAGTACAGAAGAGAGAATGATGCTTCGGCTGATCAGCCGAAACCCATGCTTCTATGTGAAGATATAGCAGAGCAGAAGGTGCTGCTGGGGTTTCAGCTATCTGAAGAGCAGGAGAAAACTTTGATAAGGTTTTTATTCAACAACAAAGATGTTTTTGCTTGGTCGGCCAATGATCTCTGTGGTGTTAACAGAGACATCATTGAACATTCACTCAATGTCGACCCATCCTTCAGGCCAAGAAAGCAAAGGCTTCAGAAAATGCCTGATGATAAAGCCAAAGGCGCTCGGAATGAAGTAAAAAGACTTCTCAATGCTGGTGTTATCAGAGAGGTAAAATATCCAGAGTGGATAGCCAATACTGTTATGGTGAAGAAGGCCAATGGCAAATGGAGAATGTGTATTGACTTCACGGATCTCAACAAGGCCTGTCCAAAGGATGAATTTCCATTAACAAGAATAGACTCTCTTGTAGATGTAGCAACTTCTTCAGAACTTATGAGTCTGCTGGATTGCTACTCAGGATATCATCAAATATGGATGAAAAAGGAGGATGAGCCGAAGACCAGCTTTATAACTCCCAGTGGCACCTATTGTTATCTTAGGATGCCTGAGGGGCTCAAGAACGCTGGAGGAAGCTTCAGCAGAATGACAGCCAAGGTCCTTCATTCTCAGATAGGCAGAAATATGTTAACATACGTTGATGATATCATAGTAAAAAGCACAAAGCAAGAAAATCACATTACTGATCTGCAAGAAACATTTGCTAATTTTAGGCAAGCTGGCCTGAAATTAAATCTAGAAAAATGTGTCTTTAGAGTGAAGAAGGGTAAGTTCCTTGGCTGTCTAGTTTCAACAAAGGGGATTGAAGCCAACCCAAGCAAGATCGAAGCTATCCTTTGGATGGAGCCGCCAAGCACAAAGAAGGGTGCCCAACGGTTGGCAGGAAGACTGGCTTCATTGAATAGATTCATATCTAGATCAGCAGAAAGAAACTTGCCATTCTTTGAAGTACTAAAGTCAGCTGAAGTCTTTCAATGGGGCCCAGCTCAACAGAAAGCCTTCGAAGAGCTGAAGCAATACTTGATTGATCTAACAACATTAACTCCACCTGCGCCAGGGGCTCCATTACTATTGTATGTGGCAGCTTCGCACTCTGCAGTGAGTGCGGCGCTTGTGCAGGAGAAGCTTGAAGGACAAATTAAAAAGCAATCCCCAATATACTTTGTCTCCGAAGTTCTAAGTTTATCAAAGAAAAACTATACAGAATTGGAGAAGGTGTTGTATGTTGTCCTAATGGCCTCTAGGAAGCTTCGGCATTATTTTTAAGCATACCACATAGTTGTTCCCTCATCACAACCTCTAAAGGATATTATGAGGAACAGAGAAGCTACTGGAAGGATTGGAAAGTGGGCTGCGGAGCTTAATGAATTCAGTATTGACTATGTGCATAGATCCTCAATTCAGTCCCAGGCGTTAGCAGACTTCATCGCTGACTGGACGCCAGGGGCTCAGGAAGAAGAAGCAAATAAAGATGCTGAAGCTTGGACAGTGTTCTGTGATGGTTCCTAGGGAACCTTCGGTGCAGGTGCAGCTGTTATCCTAGTTGCACCTTCTAAAGTGAGAACATGCTAAGCAACAAGGCTTGATTTCAGCTGCACAAATAATATTGCTGAATACGATGCTTTGCTTTTGGGACTTCGAAAATTAAAGGCAATGGGAATAAGAAGGGCAGTCCTTAAAACTGACTCTCAAATTATTTCTGGTCATGTTGACAAGAGTTGTAAGGCAAGAGATCCGAAGCTTGAGAAATACTTGAACACAGTTCGAAGGCTTGAAGCTTCTTTCGAAGGGTTTTCTGTTAAGAATATTCCACGAAGGCTTGAAGCAAGAGATCGGGGGAAGTAAGTATGGTCTTGTTATAGTTGATGATTTTTCTCGCTTCACTTGGGTATTCTTCTTACAGGATAAAATAGAAACCCAAGGGACCCTTAAACGCTTTCTAAGGAGAGCTCAAAATGAATTGGAGCTTAAGGTGAAGAAGATAAGGAGCGACAACGGGTCTGAGTTCAAGAACCTTCAAGTGGAGGAGTATCTTGAGGAGGAAGGAATCAAACACGAGTTCTCCGCTCCCTACACACCACAACAAAACGGTGTGGTAGAGAGGAAGAACAAGACACTCATAGACATGGCGAGGATGATGCTTGGAGAGTTCAAGATGCCCGAACGGTTTTGATCGGAAGCCGTGAACACGGCTTGCCACGCCATAAACCGGGTCTACCTTCATCGCCTCCTCAAGAAGACTTTGTATGAGCTTCTAACCGGTAACAAACCCAATGTTTCATACTTTCGTGTATTTGGGAGTAAATGCTACATTCTAGTGAAGAAAGGTAGGAATTCTAAATTTGCTCCCAAAGCTGTAGAAGGGTTTTTGTTAGGTTATGACTCAAATACAAAGGCGTATAGAGTCTTCAACAAATCATCGGGTTTGGTTGAAGTCTCTAGCGACATTGTATTTGATGAGACTAATGGCTCTCTAAGAGAGCAAGTTAATCTTGATGATGTAGATGAAGAAGATGTTCCAACGGCCGCCATATGCACCATGGCGATTGGAGATGTGCGACCACAGGAACAAAAGGAGCAAGATCAACCTTCTTCCTCAACAATGGTGCATCCCCCAACTGAAACTGATGAACAGGTTCATCAAGAGGCGTGCAATCAAGAGGGAGCACAAGATGATCATTCTATGGAGGAAGAAGCACCTCAAGCCCCTCCAACTCAAGTCCGAGCGATGATTCAAAGGAATCATCCCGTCGACCAGATTTTGGGTGATATAAGCAAGGGAGTAACTACTCGCTCTAGATTAGTTAATTTTTGTGAGCATTACTCTTTTGTCTCTTCTATTGAGCCTTTCAGGGTAGAAGAGGCCTTGCTAGATCCGGACTGGGTGTTGGCCATGCAGGAGGAGCTCAACAACTTCAAGAGAAATGAAGTTTGGACACTGGTGCCTCGTCCCAAGCAAAATGTTGTGGGAACGAAGTGGGTGTTTCGCAACAAACAAGACGAGCACGGGGTGGTGACAAGGAATAAGGCTAGACTTGTGGCAAAAGGTTATGCCCAAGTCGCAGGTTTGGACTTTGAGGAGACTTTTGCTCCTGTGGCTAGGCTAGAGTCCATTCGAATTTTGTTAGCCTATGCCGCTCACCATTCTTTCAGGTTGTTCCAAATGGATGTGAAGAGCGCTTTCCTCAACGGGCCAATCAAGGAGGAGGTGTACGTAGAGCAACCCCCTGGCTTTGAGGATGAACGGTACCCCGACCACGTGTGTAAGCTCTCTAAGGCGCTCTATGGACTTAAGCAAGCCCCAAGAGCATGGTATGAATGCCTTAGAGACTTTCTAATTGCTAATGCTTTCAAGGTTGGGAAAGCCGATCCAACTCTTTTCACTAAGACATGTGATGGTGACTTATTTGTATGCCAAATTTATGTCGATGACATAATATTTGGTTCTACTAACCAAAAGTCTTTGTAGGAAACGGGTGACGCCTAAGAGGGGGGGGGGGTGAATTAGGACTTCTAAAACTTTTACTAAACTAGGCCACAATTAAATCCCTAGAACAAAACCTATGCAAATAATCAAAACTAGAATGTGCAAACTAGGTTTTGTCTAAGTGTTGCTATCTCTACCGCAAAGGCTAAGTTTCAATCTACACTAAATAAGTATGACTACAAGATTGAAACTTAAATGCTTAATATAAATGCGGAATGTAAAGAGCTAAGTAGAGAAGCAAACTCTCGTGGATGACGCCGGTATTTTTACCGAGGTATCCGGAACCACGCAAGGTTCCGACTAATCCTCGTTGGTGCCCCTACGCAAAGGGAAGCCCACGCGAGGGCCAAGCACCACGGTCGAGTAACTCCGTAGAGAGCCACGGGCCTTCTCCACGCGCAAGTGGTGCTCCGCTTCCGGCTCCTCTCGGACGCTCCCCGCCGTCTCCACTATCGAGCTTCCGGCCGAAACGCCGCGGGCCTCGTTCCCTCCGGTACACGGTGGCGGCCGTGACACAAACGCGGTTGTCACGGTCTCGCAAGACTCTCGCCCCACTCGGTACAATTACAACGACTCACGCAAGAGCCGAGGGGTTGTGTGGTTTTACAAAACTCACTCAACTAACTAGGGTTCACCTAGAGCAAGCGCTAAAGCGGTCTAACTAACCTAAGCACTTCGCAAAGCACCTACGCTAATCACCGAGTGATTCTATTAAGCACTTGGGTGTTTGAGCTCTTGGAAATGTGCACTATATGCCTTGGTATGTTGCTTGGGCTCCCACACTTGAGAATGGCCGGTTGGGGTGGTATTTATAGCCTCCACACCCCCAACTAGCCGTTGGACAGAAAGCAGCAGCTTTCTGTCGTCGGGTGCACCGGACAGTCCGGTGCACCACCGGACACTGCACAGTAGATGTCCGGTGCACGCCACGTCAGCCGACCGTTGGCGCCTGTAGCAGTCGACCGTTGGATCCGACCGTTGTCGTCTGCCCGTTGGCACACCGGACAGTCCGGTGCACACCGGACAGTCCGGTGCTACAACCAGAGAGCACCTGTCTGCGGCCTCTCTGCGCAGACTGTCCGGTGCCTCACCGGACAGTCCGGTGCACACCGGACACCAATGTCCGGTGCGCCACCAGGCGCTGGCTGACAGCCCTTGTCTTGGATTTCTTCGCTGATTTCTTCGGGCTTCTTTGTTCTTGAGTATTGGACTCCTATGCATCTTTTTATGTCTTCTTTTGAGGTGTTGCATCCTCATTGCCTTGGTCCAATTCTCTTCGCATCCTGTGAACTACAAACACAAACACTAGAAAACTTATTAGTTCACGGATTGTGTTGTTCATCAAACACCAAAACTCAATTAGCCAAAAGGCCCGGGGTCCATTTTCCTTACAATCTCCCCCTTTTTGGTGATTGATGACAACATAACCAAAGCAAGCAAATAATACAAGTATTTGAGTGAAACTATGCAATCTACTTGCTAAGATGCATGATTGTCCCCACATTGTGATATTATGGACTTAAGCCTCCCCCTAACTCCATAATTCACTTACTTCCTATTTTTGGACCAAATAACCAAAACCACTTGAGAATGTCATTTGGAGATATAAAATTTTAAATTGGTGGTGTTTGGTGTTTGATATAGTTTTCATTGCTTTGGTCCCTAAACTTCTCCCCTTTGGCATCAACCACCGAAAAGGAAGACATTAAAAGCAAGTAGGAAGTAAATAAAAGCTTGCCCTCATCAAGAATTGTATCAAATGATATCACCAGAAGGATATTAAATTAAACTGAGTGAATGATACCACTTGAAGGAGTCCTCAAAAGATTACTCCCCCTAAATGAGTTGTCTCCTTTAGAAAGAGTTTTTCTCCCCCTTTAGAGATGAAGAAATACTCCCCTTGACAGAGATCCTCTACTTAGGAAAAAGCATGTGAAAATTAGAGGTGCAAGTCATGATTTGAAAAGACTAACTTCCCTTATGCATAGGTAATAGAATATGAGTTAACTACTTATGCATTTTTAGCAACATGGAAGCATATGATATGAAATATAGTCTAATCAAATATTGGAGAAGACATGTAAATGATACTGAATGTAGTCTCAAAAGATACCAATTGAAGATCAAATGGCGAGCTTGAGAGACATGAGAGTTCTTGGAGATTTTGCAGTGGAAGATTGTTGTCTTTCTCCGGGGACCTTATTTTCCTTACAATAAGACTATCACATGAAATAGACTTGAAAATGTGTTAGTCTCAAAGTGTTAGATTATAGAGTAACCTCCCCCTAAAAGTGTGCATACAAGTTTTGAATACTTGTAGGAGACATGCACTTTGATTTGATATCAAGAGGGGCAAATTATCCATAATCCAAACTTTGGCACATATAAGTTAAATGATACACTTTGTAGAAATCAAAATTTTCAATTGATGCATCATTTACTATGGAGTGATATAAAAGCTATGTGTCGTGCTTTAACTAAACATTTTAAGCCATGTAGGTTTGCTTAAGTATATGAATTTAAAAACTAGCAATCCTACCATATGATTTACCTAGTATGCATGATTTTGAACAAAAGTACATAAAAAATGTAATACTAGGCAAGAAAGGTAAACTAGATAAAAGATAAATAGATACACATATCTAAAAACGAGAAATACAATAAAACTAGTTACCTTAGTCATGGGTGGGAAATTTGGGTCCAAAATTTTCACTAACCTACTTGGCAATAAACTTGATCCAATATGATGTATCCCATGATATACATCCCAATTTAGCCAAGTCTCCAAATTTCCCGAGGACCTTCGGTTCACTCACTTCCCTTTCGGGATCCAAACCTTCTTGGTGCTTTTCATGGTTGAAATTATCTCCTTTGGCACCCAGATGCGTTTGGCCCCCTTTCCTTTGTTGGCTTGCTTGTTGGCCTTGATTGCTATCACCTTTCCATTCTTTTTCTTCTTGATCAAATATGGTGTAGCATCCTTTTTGTTCACCTTTTTGATGTAGGTGTTTGAGATTTTGCTTGATGGCTTTTGCTTGAGCTTTTGTCTTTGTTTATCCCCGGTCATCGCCTTGCATTGGAAAGACTTGTGGCCTTCCTTGTGGCATAGCCTACAAATCACAGTTTCTCCCTCCATAGGCTTGTTCACTCCCGCAGTGGTGTTATCCTGTGGAGGTTGGATTTGTTTGGCTTTGCCTTTCTTGTCATACAAAGCCTTGCCAAGGCGAGCCACTTCTTGCTTTAATTGTTCATTTTCCTTTGCAACCTCATCCGTACATGTCTCTACAACAATATTCTCAACAACGACTTGGTTGCAGGGGTTAGAATCATCAATTAAATCAAAGCAGGAAGTAGAAGCATCTTTCTTAATTATTTCAGGTATTTCAACTAAAGATGCTGCTGGGGTGCTACCAATGTTTTCTAGCTTAGTAGTTAGCTCATTGTTGTGTATGCTAAGAATTTCCATTTTCTCTAGCAAATTTTCAATAGCTTCTTGGGAGCTAGCTAACTTAGCCTTAAGTTTTTCATTCTTTTTAATAAGGCTATCATCGGTAGCAGTGGATGGAGCACTAGATTCTAATAGCTCAATTTTAGTTGATAGCTCACTATTTAAGTTTGCAAAAGTTTCAAATTTTTCTAGCAAACCTTTGTAATCATTTTGAGAGCTAACCAACTTATTTTTCAAAGTTTTAAGTTGAGCTTTTTGCTTAGTGCAAACATCCTGGAAAAATTCTACGGCTTCCGCAAGCTCATCTAGAGAGGGCTTTCCCTCACCTTCATCATCACTACTACTTTCATCACTAGAGGATGGAATGCTTTTGTTACCTCTTGCCATAAGGCATTTGTGTGATGACCGTGATGATCGTGACGAGGACCGGTGGCTGCACGTCCTTGGAGGTTCATCTTCACTTGAAGAATCATCCCAAGTTCTAACACTTGTTAGCGCCTTGCCTTTGCTCCTCTCCTTTTTGGGCTTGGCCATATTTGGACAGTTGTCCCTGAAGTGGCCCTTCTCCCCACATGCGAAGCATCCTCTCTTCCTTTGCTTTTTCCTGTCAATGTTAAAGAGAAGATCCTCGACCTGCAGGGGCACACCCATTAGATTAATCTTGCGGATCATCCTCATTACCTTTCCGACGCGTCGGATTGTTTCTTCGTCCTCGGAGGATGGTGTGCATGGTTGATTATCTTCATCATCATCACTTGCTTCTTCTTCCTCTTCTTCACTTGAGGAACTTGGAGTGGGAGCCTTCTTTTTGCCCTTCCTTTCATCACATGCAAAAGCATATGGCCTTGAGGAAGTTGGCTTCTCTCCCCGACTCATTTTTCGCGACATCTCAAAGGCCGCGATTTTCCCAATCACAATGGTCGGGGTCATGTTGCTCAAATCCTCCATGTTGTGAAGGATGGTGATGATGCTCCCATATCTTTGTTGTTGTAGCAGGGAGATAATCTTCCTCACAATGTCCGCATCACCTAGCTTATTAATGCCAATAGAATTGAGCTCATTGATAATTAGATTCAAACGAGAATACATGTCTCTAACAAGCTCATCATCTTTCATAGCAAAAGAATTATACTCATTTAAGACTAGGCAATGTTTTTGCTCACGGACATTGGATGTGCCATCATGGAGCTCATGCAATTTTAGCCAAATCTCATTAGCAGTTCTCAAGGTAAATACTTGATTAAAAATATCCATGCTAAGAGATTCATACAAGCAATTTTTGGCTCTAGCATTTAAATGAATTTCTTTTTCCTCACTCATGGTGGGTTTCTCGGGATTCTTGAGAGGTTTCATCCCGTCACGAGTGACTCTCCAAACACCTAGATCAACGGCCTCTAGGTAACAAGCCATTCTAGCACTATAATATGGGAAGTTAGTGCCGTCGAAGTGTGGTGGCCTATGGGTATCCATCCCTTCCTCTAAAAAGCGTCGGCTCTTTTTAGCGGTGAAGCTAAAGCGTTTCAAATGAGCCAAACCGGGCTTTGATACCACTTGTAGGAAACGGGTGACGCCTAAGAGGGGGGGGTGAATTAGGACTTCTAAAACTTTTACTAAACTAGGCCACAATTAAATCCCTAGAGCAAAACCTATGCAAATAATCAAAACTAGAATGTGCAAACTAGGTTTTGTCTAAGTGTTGCTATCTCTACCGCAAAGGCTAAGTTTCAATCTACACTAAATAAGTATGACTACAAGATTGAAACTTAAATGCTTAATATAAATGCGGAATGTAAAGAGCTAAGTAGAGAAGCAAACTCTCGTGGATGACGCCGGTATTTTTACCGAGGTATCCGGAACCACGCAAGGTTCCGACTAATCCTCGTTGGTGCCCCTATGCAAAGGGAAGCCCACGCGAGGGCCAAGCACCACGGTCGAGTAACTCCGTAGAGAGCCACGGGCCTTCTCCACGCGCAAGTGGTGCTCCGCTTCCGGCTCCTCTCGGACGCTCCCCGCCGTCTCCACTATCGAGCTTCTGGCCGAAACGCCGCGGGCCTCGTTCCCTCCGGTACACGGTGGCGGCCGTGACACAAACGCGGTTGTCACGGTCTCGCAAGACTCTCGCCCCACTCGGTACAATTACAACGACTCACGCAAGAGCCGAGGGGTTGTGTGGTTTTACAAAACTCACTCAACTAACTAGGGTTCACCTAGAGCAAGCGCTAAAGCGGTCTAACTAACCTAAGCACTTCGCAAAGCACCTACGTTAATCACCGAGTGATTCTATTAAGCACTTGGGTGTTTGAGCTCTTGGAAATGTGCACTATATGCCTTGGTATGTTGCTTGGGCTCCCACACTTGAGAATGGCCGGTTGGGGTGGTATTTATAGCCTCCACACCCCCAACTAGCCGTTGGACAGAAAGCAGCAGCTTTCTGTCGTCGGGTGCACCGGACAGTCCGGTGCACCACCGGACACTGCACAGTAGATGTCCGGTGCACGCCACGTCAGCCGACCGTTGGCGCCTGTAGCAGTCGACCGTTGGATCCGACCGTTGCCGTCTGCCCGTTGGCACACCGGACAGTCCGGTGCTACAGCCAGAGAGCGCCTGTCTGCGGCCTCTCTGCGCAGACTGTCCGGTGCCTCACCGGACAGTCCGGTGCACACCGGACACCAATGTCCGGTGCGCCACCAGGCGCTGGCTGACAGCCCTTGTCTTGGATTTCTTCGCTGATTTCTTCGGGCTTCTTTGTTCTTGAGTATTGGACTCCTATGCATCTTTTTATGTCTTCTTTTGAGGTGTTGCATCCTCATTGCCTTGGTCCAATTCTCTTCGCATCCTGTGAACTACAAACACAAACACTAGAAAACTTATTAGTTCACGGATTGTGTTGTTCATCAAACACCAAAACTCAATTAGCCAAAAGGCCCGGGGTCCATTTTCCTTACAGTCTTGTGAAGAGTTTAGCAGGGTGATGACTCAAAAATTTGAGATGTCGATGATGGGCGAGTTGAACTACTTCCTTGGGTTCCAAGTGAAGCAACTCAAGGACGGCACCTTCATCTCCCAAACGAAGTACACACAAGACTTGATCAAGCGGTTTGGGATGAAGGACGCCAAGCCTGCAAAGACTCCAATGGGAACCGACGGACACGTCGACCTCAACAAAGGAGGTAAGTCCGTTGATCAAAAGGAATACTGGTCTATGATAGGTTCCTTGCTTTACTTATGTGCTAGTAGACCGGATATTATGCTAAGCGTATGCATGTGTGCTAGATTTCATTCCGATCCAAGGGAGTGTCACCTTGTGGCCGTTAAGAGAATTCTTAGATATTTAGTTGCTACGCCTTGCTTCGGGATTTGGTATCCTAAGGGGTCTACCTTTGACTTGATTGGATACTCAGACTCCGATTATGCTGGATGCAAGGTTGATAGGAAGAGTACATCAGGGACGTGCCAATTCTTAGGAAGGTCTCTGGTGTCTTGGAGTTCTAAGAAACAAACTTCCGTTGCCCTATCCACCATTGAGGCCGAGTATGTTGCCGCAGGACAGTGTTGCGCACAACTACTTTGGATGAAGCAAACCCTCAGGGACTTTGGCTACAATCTGAGCAAAGTCCCACTCCTATGTGACAATGAGAGTGCAATCTCCATGGCGGATAATCCTGTTGAATACAGCTGCACAAAGCACATAGACATCCGGCATCACTTTTTGAGAGACCACCAGCAAAAGGGAGATATCGAAGTATTTTATGTTAGCACCGAGAACCAGCTAGCCGATATCTATACCAAGCCTTTAGATGAGAAGACCTTTTGCAGGCTGCGTAGTGAGCTAAATGTGTTGGATTCGCGGAACTTGGATTGATCTATAGCATACATGTGTTTTATGCCTTTGATCATGTTCCTTCATGCATTTTGTTGCTTATTTATGGTGCTCAAGTTGTACCCATGATCCCCGGACCTCACAAGTCCATTTGCAAGCGATGCACTTATTTAGGGGGAGGCATGCTATAACTTGACACTTTGAGACTAACCTTGTGTTGGAGTTTACTAGTTTAGTCTCAAAAGTAGATTAAAAGGGAAAGGTGGACTTGGACCATGAAAGACTTCCACTGCACTCCGATGAGAGGGTAACTTACTCCAAGTTCATCTCCATACTCTTATTGCCTTTTATTCTTATTTGAAGATTTTGGTGAGGCAATGGGGTTTCAGGGCCAAAAATGATCTCGTTTTGGTGCTTGATGCCAAAGGGGGAGAAATTAAGGCCAAAGCAAGAAATGGATCAGCTACCACTTGAGAATTTTGAAAATAGTAGAGTTAGAGCTTTTGTTTTGTCAAAATACTCTTATGGTCTCTTATTGTCAAAAATTAGTCTCTTGTGGGGAGAAAGTTTGATTATGGGAAAAAGGGGGAGTTTTTGAATCTTTGATCAATTTCTCTTGAAATACCTCTCTCTATGCCTCAACAAGTGAATTTGACTTAGAGATAGGAAATTGAGTTTGATTTGCAAAAACAAACCAAGTGGTGGCAAAGAATGATCCAAATATGCCAAATTTGAATCAAAACAAATTTGTGTACTCATTCACATTGAGGTTGCACTTCTTTTAGTTGCTTTTTGTTGTGTTGGCATAAACCACCAAAAAGGGGGAGATTGAAAGGGAAATGTGCCCTTGGGCCATTTCTAAGTATTTTGGCGATCAAGTGCCAACACAAATGGTTTAAGTATGAAACTGTGCCAAATGATGGAAGAAGTGCAAATCAACACAAAGGTATGATTCTAGACTTAGTACATTGTTTTTTGTGTACTAACATATTTGTCTAAGTGCTAGAATCAGAGAAAAGACAAAAGGAACTGTTGTTCAGTCTGGGTGCACCGGACAGTGTCCGGTGGTGCACCGGACAGTGTCCGGTGCGCCAGGCTGGCTCTGGTGAAAGGGCTGCTCTCGGGGATTCGTCGGCGGCATACGACTATAATTCACCGGACTGTCCGGTGGTGCACCGAACTGTCCGATGAGCTAACGGTCAGCCGCGCAATCCGCGCGTGATGCGTGGCAGGGCCAACGGTCTGATGGGGGCACCGGACTGTTTGGTGTGCACCGGACAGTGTCCGGTGCGCCAACGGCTCCAAATCTTCAATGGTCGGCTGCACCAGAATAGGAAAGCAATCAGCATCGGAAAGTGTCCGGTGGTGCACCGGACTGTCCGGTGCGCCACCCGACAGAAGGCAAGAATTGCCTTCCTGGATTGCTCTCAACGACTCCTAGCTTCCTTGGGGCTATAAAAGGGACCCCTGGGCGCATGGAGGAGAACACCAAGCATTCTTTGATCATCTCTAAGCACCAAGTCTTCATTCTAGCTCGTTTGATTCTTTGTGATAGCAATTTGAGCTCCTTTTGAGTTGAGAACTCCGTGTGTGAACTTAGAGCTCAATTTGTGACTAGTGTGCATGTTTGAGCTGTGCTTTTGAGACTTGTGTGTGTTGCTTTTCCCTCCCTTACATCCGTGCTTCTTTGTGATCATTATTTGTAAGGGCCAGAGGCTCCAAGTTGTGGAGATTCCTCGCAAACGGGATATAGTGAAAGAAAGAAGAACACCGTGGTATTCAAGTTGATCATTGGATCACTTGAGAGGAGTTGAGTGCAACTCTCGTCCATTGGGATGCCACAACGTGGAATAGGCAAGTGTTATACTTGGCCGAACCACGGGATAAATCCTCGTGTCTCTTGTGCTTGTTCTCACTATGTCTATTGTGTTTCACAAGAGTTCTCTTTTAGCCACTTGATTTCATTGTGCTAACTCTTAATCAAGTTTTGTGGCTTTAAGATTTAAGTTTTTACAGGATCACCTATTCACCCCGCCCCCTCTAGGTGCTCTCAGCTTCGGACGTAGCAGATTTGGTTCAAAAGTGCAAAAATTGCCAAAAATGTGCAAGAGATCAGAAGCAACCTTCGTCATTGACTCAGCTGATACAACCAACCTGGCCGTTGCAAAGATGGGGCCTGGATCTACTAGGTCCACTTTCACCAGCACAGGGCAACTTGAGATATGTTGTGGTGGCGGTAGAATATTTTTTTAAGTGGATCAAAGCGAAGCCGTTGGCTACAATAACATCGGCTACAGTCCAAAAATTCTTCTGGCAGAATATAGTGTGTCGCTTCGGTGTGCCGAAGGCTATAACTATAGACAATGGAACGCAGTTTGATGCTGAAACCTTTAAAGATTTATGCGATCAGATCAGCACAAAAATTCATTTTGCATCAGTCAGGCACCCAGAATCAAATGGACTAGTTGAAAGGGCAAATGGTATTATAATGACGGGAATAATGAAGTTAATCTTCAATCAGCCCAGAGGAAAGTGGCTAGATGAGTTGGTTAAAGTGGTGTGGAGCCACAATACATCTATATTAAGGTCAACAGGTTTTACACCATTCAAGTTATTGTTTGGTGACGAAGCTATAACCCCCGAAGAGGCTAAAGCGGGGTCGATAAGAACAGTAGCTTCGGTAGAAGACGAAGCTCATTATTTTGTGGCAAAGGATACTATAGAAGGGACCAGACTTTAGGCTGTGGAAAATATCAACAAATATCAAGCAGAAACAATAAAATGGCATGATAGAAAAGTTTAGTTGAAAGACATTAAGCCTGGACATTTAGTGCTTCGGAGAGTAGCCAACCCTAATACATTAGGCAAGCTTCAGCTGAAGTGGGAAGGACCCTTTCTGGTAGTATCTTCGTCAAGACCCGGTTCTTACAGATTAAAGGACATGGACGGCAACAACATTCCTAGATCTTGGAATGCGGATGAGCTTCGATGGTATTATGTATAAATTGATGTAATTTTTTTCATTTTTCCTATGGCACCCTTTTCCTTTCCAAAGGGGGAGAAAGGTTTTTAATGGGGCCATAGTTTGTAATTTTTCCTTTCTTATTCAGCTCTACGAGAGCAAAATCCCCCAAAATGTGTAAATGTAAAATTTGAGCATGCACCATCGAGTGCAGAGAAAAAGAAAAAACAGGGAGAAGCTCGAAAGTCGTCCCTAAGGGGATGCAGAGCACGACGAAGCTACAAAAAAGACGTTCCTAAAGGAGCGCAGTGTAAGTTTTCTGCTCAAAAGTCGTTCCTAAGGGAATGCAGAGCCAAATACCGCCGAAATATAAGGCGAAGCGCGAAAAGTCAACGCGAATACCGCCGAAATAGAAGGCGAAGAAGTTCAAAAGACGTTCCTAAGGGGATTCAGAACTTACACCAAAAAATAAGCGGTGCAGCCAAAAAATAAACGGCAAAGAGACTTCAGTTATTCCTAAGGGAATGAAGGTTATGGTTCAAGCTTCATATGTGTGTGTTTGGGCATTCATTGGCACGATACATTTCATAATACATTGCATTCATAAGCATTCATTTAGACATACATTGGATCATCATCATCATATCATACAGATACAGACAGTTTCTTCAATACGACTTCGGAAGTAGATTTATGCTTCATTGTGTATGAAAAGAAGGGAAGGTGTTTTTCGCCTTCGGCTCAAAAAATACAAGTTTCGTCCACATCAAAGCAGTTCATACATTGATGGAAAGGTAAAAATATATTACAAGGTATGGACAAATTTACAGAGTAGTATCTGATTCTCAAATTACAATATTCTTTACAAAGGATAATACAAGTGTTTTTCTAGAGTTTTTTTCACAGCAAGGTCTTCAGCTTCATCATCATCTGTTAAGCTTCGGATCGCCTGCTAAGCCTCGGCTCAATGCTCCTCGGCTTCGTCATCCTGTACATATCAAAGCATTATAAGGTAAAATCAAGTTTCAAGGAAAAGGTAAGCACAAGGTATGAGTTTATTACTAGTTTAAGGTGACTTCGGGCTTCGTCACCAGCCAGATTTCGCCCGCCCTTTGCCTAGATGTGAGTAACGAATCTGTTTCCAATGCTTCAGGCCAGGCCGAGGATGTCATCCAGGTCTGCCGGCGACAAGCTGAAGTTTGGTCTGTTTACAATATTTCCATGTGTGCAACCAACCTTCATGAAAGCGATAGTCGTGCCTCGAGAAGCTAACAAGGCACAAAAGTCACCATGTCCAGCTATAACTTCGTCGAGGGCATCAACTTCACCTTCAATGTGATCAAATGTGCTCGGCAGGTTTTCAATCAAAGGCTTAAACTTCTCGGAGCTGGCTCCAACTGAATTAAAGACCTGCTTCAGCCGTTGAATGCACCTGGTGCCGAAGCCAAAGCATTTTTCCTGCAGATCCTTGAGTGATTTCTGTAGATTTGAACTTTTTTCAGCTTCGGTTTCAAGTTTCGTTTTGAAATCTTTCTTCTCTTGCTCAAAGCTTTTTTATTGCAGGGAAAGTTCACTGTTCAATCTGGTGATCTCAGCTTGAGCTTCTCCCAGTGAACCTTCCATCATTTGAAGCACGAAGTCTTTCTTTTCTTGGGCAGCTTCATGATCTTTAATATTCTTCTCTAAACCCTCAATTATAACTTTGTTTTTCTTATCCTCGAGGTCTTGTTGCATCCTCAAGGCTTTGCTTAGCAGTAAGCTCTGACAAAATAACCTTCATCAGAAAACATCTTCATATCAAAACAATAAAAAGTTAAGGGAAGAATTTTACCTGAAAGTTAGAATAAAACAGGCTACCGGCGATATGCTGTCGCCGGTATCTGTTGAGATCGGTTTCGACCTTCGGAAAGCCAACACTTTTCGATAAAGTGCTGACAACCTTCGCCCCAACTCGGTCCCGAAGGCATCCTAAACTCTCTTCGGCAACACCGCCGAAGAGCAGCGCCCCTGGCTGGTACCCGCAAGATATGGCATACTCCTTCAGCTCTTCTTTTTCAGCCTTTGACAATTCTTGCCCAATTATGTTTTGAAAAATGAAATTTTCTTCTTCTGAAGTATCTTCGGCAGGCTCCTTCTCTTTTCCAGGCATCTTCTCCCCTTTTTCCTCAGCAGCTACAGCAGTTTCTTCCTCAGCCATATTCAAAATCATTTCATTAATATCAATGAGTGTGTTTTCCAAATCTGTGGCTTTGGTTGCTGCAGCTGTTTTCGGTGCTGAGGCCGATGGCGGTGTTTCTTCAATAGCCTCAATGACAGTAATAATTCTTCACTTTTTTGGTTCAGCAGGCTTCTTGATAGCCGAAGGCTCCTTCTTCTTCTGTAAAAGCTTCATCAGTTCCGGTCCCAGCAGACTTAGCTTATTAGGTAGAGATTCAGTCATTACCTTTAAAATTTCTTCTGCGTCAGTGGCAGAAGGTGTTGAGGGAACTTCTTCCAAATCAGCTTTCGGCTTCAGAGTTGGAGCCTTTCTTTTATTCAACAAAGCCACCTTTGGCTCAAGACTGGATTTTTTCTTTTTTGCCAAATTCTCATCTTCTTTTATCATCCTGGCAGCTTGTCTTTGTATAATACTGACAGCCCTTTTCCGCTTTGGCCCTTTGGCACCTTTGCTTAACCTTTCGTAGTCTGGGTATTCAAATTTCAAAGCGTCCATTACTCGGTTTAACCTTCGTTTCGGCTGGGTGCCAAAGGTTGCTGTCATCAGTTGATCTTCTTTTTTTGTATAATTGCCCAAGATTTCATTGCACATAACTTCAATTGTATCCAACCATTCTTGGCAGGGTTCTTTGAAGTGTTTCTTGAACTTAAAATGATAGGGCAGCCGAACGAGTTCATTCTTCTTCTTCTCTCCTTTAAGCTTTGGCATACCCCATTCCTTTAATGTTGGGAATACCCTGTTGGCTAAGTATTCCTGAACTAAATCCCTAGTACCAATATGTTCAGACACAACTCTAAATTCGCCCACAGCATCTGGGCATGGTGCCCCCGGCGTCATGTTGCACTGAGGCCTAGTCAATCCGAACATTAGCTCCAGCGGGCTCTGAACTAGCTTCTCCTTTTTCTCATCAATCTTAACATAAAACCATTCAGTTTTCCAACTGGTCGGCCACTTAGTGCGGTAGCTAACCACCGATGTCTTCATGTCTTTGCGGTAAGCAAAATTATAGCAGCCGAAGTTCTCGTGCAGTCCATCTTTTCTAGCCTTTGTTTGATAGTGAAGTTTGTGTACCCGGCAGAAGGCTTCAGCAAGCGGCTCCACTCCTTGGCTTCGAAGAGCCCAGATAAACACGCTGAGCCTAACGATAGCGTTAGGAGTCAGCTGATGAAGATAAATCTCAAAATTTTCCAACACATCTGCAATCATTTCGTGTAGAGGAAACCTCAACCCTGCTTTGAAGAAGCTCTTGAAAACTACCACTTCATCATTTTCTGGTTTTGGGATGGCCTCTGCTGGAACTTGCTCTCCCAAGCAGGATGATCCAATGAGGGAGTGGAAGTAATGCAAACGAGGTTTTAGCTCAAGAAGGCAATTGCTCTGTTAATCTAGCCTCTCAAGGGCACTGTGCGGGGGTATTTATAGGTGCCTGAGTGCCCAGCGTCTTGGATTAAGGACGCATGTGCCCTTAGGCGCCCAGGTTATCCTCGGAATATTCCCATAAAGTAGGGTTACAGACAGTAATTACAGAGAAGCCTTTACAAATTAGGCCCGTAATGCGCAGCGGCCACCGTGGGGCCTGTTACAATGGGCCGAATTGCACGTGGACCTTCGTGTAGGACGAGGCCGCGGGATGGGGCGACCTCATCGTAGGCCTTCGTCCTGCGGCGTGTTGGACGAAGGGTGGAGACTGCCAGTCGTCTTGCCTCCGTTGGTGCAGCGAGATTGGCGAAGGCATCGAGCGAAGGGTAGCGTCTTCGCCTTCGCCCCAACAGTCTCTTCCCCGCCAAAGCGAATCAGCTTCTTCTCGACTTCCCCGAAGTAGCCTAGCTTCGTCATCATGGGCATATCAGCTTCGGAGACAGTTGACTTCCCAAAATCCAAATGGCTGGGCTTGGATGGCATAGTGGTGTTATAATCAATCTCTTCTTCACCAGTATCACCCTCTTCAATATCTGCCTGCTCGGCTTCGGTAGCAGGCGCACCTTCGTCAGAGGCGCCCTCTGTCACAACTAGTCCTAACCGCCTCATAACTTCGGAGACTGGGGCAGTCTCAGTAGCTTCGGTCTCCTCTCCGTCACGGGTTACCCTAGCTGTCGAGCGCACCCTGGCCATTTGATGCTGAATTTCTTGCGTTTTGGCGAAGTCGAATACTTTTTATCTTTGCCGAAGCTCCCTCTTGTGACGAAGCTAAAGCAAAACGATGCTTCGATTGAGAATACGGTGAATAAGCTTCGGCTGTGGTCAAATGTTTCGGTAGCACAACAGTGAAATAGCAGTAAATGCTTGTGTAACTTCACACCTACCTGTCTGTTTATATAGTGTTGCAGGTGGGAAGGTAAATCATCAAGCCGCTCGCACCCGCTGAACAGTCGCCCACACCCACTGAACGGTGGACCATAGTGCGCGAGAAGGCGAATCACCAGATCGCGCATACCCGTCGTATGGTGGGACCACATTACACTCGGAATATTTAAATCGTTTCTTGACAACGAGCTCAGGGAAGGTGTTTTTCGGACCTTCGGTATTCCGAAGCCTAAGAGAATTTTTCACGGGTCGAGCTCGTTACGAAAAACGATCTGGCACCGTGAAGGGGCTACTGTTGGGGGTATGCTTCGTTGCCGAAGGTCCCATAAGAATAAACACCTTTGGAAGATCGACACAGAAGCAAAGCCAGAGCTGCCAATCAGAGAGCTTCGTAGCATACTACCAGATGTACCGACTTAAAGATGAAATGACCAATCGGTCCATGATAGCTTGTGTTATGATTATAATCATTTGTAAAGGGCATGAATGTAATTTCTCACAGGCTGTGTCCTGTGCCTATAAATAGATGAACAGTACCCCTGTACTGTTCACGCTGTCTAGTATTCGCTCGTACGTCACGCTTGGGTTTTTGCCTTCTATCAAGCCGAAGGTACAAATGTAATTAAATATTGTCTTTACCTACTCAAGATTATATAATGGAGATATGTGAATGATGTTATATGATTTTTCATGCTATCTTTCATGTTTCATATGCTTTGTCTTTCATTAATGCATACCGTGATGATGAAGGTACGTTCTTCATGACCTTCGTCCGAAGATCATTATATCCTAAGGGAAATAATGCTTCGAAGGACAAAGGGTATTAACATTTAATACTCTGTGTTGCCTTGTTCTTAACTCATAGCATTTGAGAACAAGTCCCCAACACGCGCGCCCGCGGTGCCAACTTTGCGCATGGGTCCTCGGTTGTTTGAAAAACTGGCTAATAGTCTATGCACTATTTCAATGGGTCACTGACATTTACAACGAGGCCCTCCACTTTCTAATTCTTCACAACCCGCGGTCCTCGATGGCGAACGGCGCCAGGACGAGCTTCAGCGAACCTGTATCGGCCAAGACACGCAATGGTCGGTGCTCTAACTTGGTTGATACCTAATTCCACATCGCAATGGTCTGTGTTTCCTTAATTAACTTCAAACTCTAAAATTTAAAACCGAAAGCATAGGGTTCAGTATTTTTATGTGATAGTTCATAATATTTTGAGTCCAGCAAAATTGGTTTGGCTAAATTTGGTTGAATATAACTCAAGATATAAATTTTCTAAGTTCTCTGCTAAATTTAAAAGATTAATTAGAAATGGTTAAAGGAAAAACATTTTTGCGCTGGGGTCCCTAGCGAAAGGTTTTGAATGAATTACAGACAGGTCCTTGGTGCACTATTCATATGAGTCTAAGGTTCTGCAAAAAACCCCCTAGGGTTTTGTAAAATCGAACCCGTGGTGCTTCCCTAATGGAACAGTGGCCATGGAGGAAGAAAGGGGTGGAGGGGCTTACCGGCGGCGAGACTGCTCCGATGAGGTGGTCGAGGATGTAGGAGAGGTCCTGAGGGTCACGACGATGTGCTGGTCACCGTTGGGAATGGTCGGAGTTGGCCGGTCCATGTGCACAGGCGGAGATGCTCATCGGCGATGAGGAATCCGGCCTGCTCACAGCGTGATTGTCCAAGTGAACCGGTCAGAGATCTTCTCCAGAGGTCAAGAAGGACAGGGGTGCAAGGAATTAGAGAATGGCTTAGCGGATTGCTTGGTCCACGCGCGGCGGCGGGCGACCGAAGTTCGGCGAGGGTGAATCCGCCTCTCCGGTGAGGCAATGCCTCGGCTCAAGCTTGGAGAAGCTTCACGGCTTCACGGGGAAGCGGTCCTGGGGCTGGGGCGAGGTTGGGGGTCCACAGAAGGGGTTGTCCACAACGGACGTGCTCGGGCAGTGATGGCGGGCGGTGGTGCTTGCTTTCCACGGCGAATTCCGGTGATCTCTAGCTTGGGCGGGGCTTTGGGTGCGCGAGTGCAAATGGCTAAGGCCTTTGGGGGCATTTATAGGCGAGGGCGAGGTGCAGACGCGCGGGGCGGGGCGACCACGCACGGGGCGCGCGCTGCCGCGACCAGTCCGCGCTCGGCCGGCCTAACACGGCGTCGAGCATGTGGCTCTTTGCTTATGCCCGAGTTTAAACGCTCATAGGTTGGAGATCATTGCGTATTTGGGCATGATCATTGTACAAGATTTGCTCTCCCAACAGAGCTTTGTCGTTTATGTGTGGAAGTCGAGCAGTTTGGGGCTGTGTACGGAGAGTTTTTGCGTCGCTAAGGTGGCAGTGTCACAAGGTCGAGTCCCGAGGCAAATCCATGTCAAGATCGTGTCAAACGGTGGAGAGAGGTTTCCAAACTTTGTCATGGTGTGTTCCAAGTAATTTGGCGCCACTTTGCTATTTGGACTTGTTTGATTTAAGTTTTGAAAAACAGAGAACGAGGTCGATCTTTGGAAAGAAGCTGAAATTCAGATTTCTGAATTTTTCCCAAGTGCAATAGTTTAGGGGCTGATTTAGGGATTTTTAAAAATTCAAATGGCAAAACTTTCTCACTATATTTTGTTGGTTATTTAGTGTACTAAAACTTTGTTATTTGGTTTTTACCAAAATTTGTATTTTTCTCCCAAGTCTTTTCCCAAATGCCCTTTATGTGCTTAAATGGTCCACTTAAGATTAATTAGGGTTTGAGAGTTCTCCTTACCTTGAGGTTCATGACATGATTAAGAAGAATTTCTTAAGATAAAAAGACTTACATCAAGCTTTGTTATTAATTTTTTTTGTTTGATGTTCATCCCTTCATTTGGTTCACATGTGATAATGGTTTGGGTTAGCTTAAGGAAGAAACCCTAGGTGACATTGGGGTGTTACAGCCTTCCCCCCTTAAAGGAATCTTGTCCCGAGATTTGGGTCAGAGTCCTCCCGGGGTGAAGCGAAGGGTGAGACTTACTTGAAGTGGGTGCTTTATTTATTAAGGCAACTGCTCTTCGAATGTCATTCTCTTTGCAACTTCAGAAGGAAGTCCTTTTATTTCTTGTTTTATAATTAACTCTCTTTATATTAAGATCATTTTTCTGAAATTTAGATTTGAAGGGCAGGAGGAGGGGTTGGGCATGATTACGTACCAATTTCCTTAGGTAGGCAATCAGGGAAGTTGGAACGCAGAAATTCGTCAGTCTGCCAAGTAGCCTCTTCCTCTGAGTGATTACTCCACTAGATCTTATACATATTGATCGATTTAGCCCGAGTTGATCTTTCTTTGCAATCCAGAACCTTGGAAGGGTACTCTTGGTACGATAGATCTAGCTCTATCTCCAATTCTGGTTCTGCTATGATTTCGGTCGGCAATCGAACACACTTCTTTAGTTGGGATACATGGAACACATTGTGGCTGGCAGACATTTTTGGAGGTAACTCCAACTTGTATGCCACGGGTGCACATCCTTCTATGATCTCATAAGGTCTAATGTAACGAGGGGCTAACTTGCCTTTAATCCCGAATCTCTGCACTCCCTTGGTGGGTGATACCTTCAGATATACGAAATCTCCCACCTCGAACTAGAGAGGTTTCCTCCTCTTATCAAGGTAACTCTTCTGCCTGGCCTGAGCAGCTTCTAGATTCTTCCTGATTAGTTTGACCTTCCTTTCGGCTTCAGTCACTAAGTCAGGTCCGAAAACTTCTCTTTCTCCAGGCTGAGACCAATTGAGGGGTGTTCTACACCTTCTTCCATAGAGAGCTTCGAAGGGTGCCATCCTTAGGCTGGATTGATAACTGTTGTTATAAGCGAACTCTGCCAAGGAGAGGTGCTTATCCCAGTTCTTGCCACAATCGATCGCACAAGCTCTCAGCATATCTTCAAGAATTTGATTTACCCTCTTGGTCTGACCATCAGTATGTGGGTGGTAAGCTGAACTTCTGATTAGCTTGGTTCCCAAAGACTCTTGCAGTTGTTCCCAAAATCTGGCAACAAATGGGGCTCCTCTGTCATATACAATGGTCCGGGGCAATCCGGGCAAACACACGATTCGGTCAATGTACAACTCTGTATACTTTTGAGCCTTATCAGTGGTGTGCACTAGGAGAAAATGTGCCACTTTCGTCAGTCGGTCCACAATAACCCAAATCGAATCATGATGATGAGAGGTGTTGGGCAGACCCAAAATAAAATCCATGCTGATGTCATCCCATTTCCACGAAGGTATAGATAGGGGTTGCAAAGCTCCAGCTGATTTCAAGTGGCTTGCCTTTATCCTCTGACATGTGTCACATTCTGATACATATTGGGCTATCTCCCTCTTCATTCTGGTCCACCAGTACAAGGGCTTCAGATCATGGTACATTTTGGTGCTCCCTGGATGCATGGAGAATTTGGAGAGATGGGCCTCATCCAAGATTTTCTTCTTGAGATCCTTATTTTTAGGAACCACCAATCTACTTTCAAACCACAATATACCCTTTCCATCTTGGCGGAAACATTTATACTTCTCGGTCTTTTGATGGACGTTCTCCTTAATGATTTGCACTCCCTTGTCACTGAGTTGGGCCATGATGATCTGGTCCTGCAAAGCTGGCTCAACGGAAATGTGAGACAAAGCACCAAAAGGAATCACTTCAATCTTCATTTTGCTCAACTCATCACACAGGGTGTTAATGCGAGAATCCATCATAACACAGTTGCATTGCAATTTCCGACTCAAGGCATCTACTACCACATTGGCTTTCCCTGGGTGATAATGTACCTCCAGGTCATAATCCTTGATCAGCTCTAGCCATCTTCTCTGCCTCATGTTGAGATCAGCCTAAGTAAAGATATACTTAAGGCTCTTATGATCAGTGAAGATGTTGCAGTGGGTTCCCATCAAATAGTGTCTCCACATTTTCAATGCATGGACCACGGCTGCTAACTCCAGGTCATGAGTGCGATAATTTTGCTCATGAGGTCTGAGGGATCTTGATGCATAAGCAATGACTCGGTTGTCTTGCATCAAGACACAACCCAGTCTAGTGCCAGAGGCATCACAATACACATCAAATGGCTTGCTGCTGTCGGGTTGCGCTAACACTGGTGCGGTGGTCACATGTTGCCTCAATGTATGGAAGGCATCTTCGCACTTCTGACCCCAAACAAACTTGGCTTCTTTCTTCAGCAATTCAGTTATGGGCTTCACAATTCGAGAGGGATCTTATACATCTTGATCGATTTAGCCCGAGTTGATCTTTCTTTGCAATCCAGAACCTTGGAAGGGTACTCTTGGTACGATAGATCTAGCTCTATCTCCAATTCTGGTTCTGCTATGATCTCGGTCGGCAATCGAACACAATTCTTCAGTTGGGATACATGGAACACAATGTGGCTGGCAGACATTTTTGGAGGTAACTCCAACTTGAATGCCACGTGTCCACATGCTTCTATGATCTCATAAGGTCCAATGTAACGAGGGGCTAACTTGTGTTTGATCCCGAATCTCTGCACTCCCTTGGTGGGTGATACCTTCAGATATACGAAATCTCCCACCTCGAACTGGAGAGGTTTCCTCCTCTTATCATGGTAACTCTTCTGCCTGGCTTGAGCAGCTTCTAGATTCTTCGTGATTAGTTTGACCTTCCTTTCGGCTTCAGTCACTAAATCAGGTCCGAAAACTTCTCTTTCTCCAGGCTGAGACCAATTGAGGGGTGTTCTACACCTTCTTCCATAGAGAGCTTCGAAGGGTGCCATCCTTAGGCTGGATTGATAACTGTTGTTATAAGCGAACTCTGCCAAGGAGAGGTGCTTATCCCAGTTCTTGCCACAATCGATCGCACAAGCTCTCAGCATATCTTCAAGAATTTGATTTACCATCTCGGTCTGACCATCAGTATGCGGGTGGTAAGCTGAACTTCTGATTAGCTTGGTTCCCAAAGACTCTTGCAGTTGTTCCCAAAATCTGGCAACAAATGGGGCTCCTCGGTCAGATACAATAGTCCGGGGCAATCCGGGCAAACACACGATTCGGTCAATGTACAACTCTGTATACTTTTGAGTCTTATCAGTGGTGTGCACTAGGAGAAAATGTACCACTTTTGTCAGTCGGTCCACAATAACCCAAATCGAATCATGATGATGAGAGGTGTTGGACAGACCCACAATAAAATCCATGCTGATGTCATCCCATTTCCACGAAGGTATAGATAGGGGTTGCAAAGCTCCAGCTGATTTCAAGTGGCTTGCCTTTATCCTCTGACATGTGTCACATTCTGATACATATTGGGCTATCCCCCTCTTCATTCTGGTCCACCAGTACAAGGGCTTCAGATCATGGTACATTTTGGTGCTCCCTGGATGCATGGAGAATTTGGAGAGATGGGCCTCATCCAAGATTTTCTTCTTGAGATCCTTATTTTTAGGAACCACCAATCTACTTTCAAACCACAATATACCCTTTCCATCTTGGCGGAAACATTTATACTTCTCGGTCTTTTGATGGACGTTCTCCTTAATGATTTGCACTCCCTTGTCACTGAGTTGGGCCATGATGATCTGGTCCTGCAAAGCTGGCTCAACGGAAATGTGAGACAAAGCACCAAAAGGAATCACTTCAATCTTCATTTTGCTCAACTCATCACACAGGGTGTTAATGCGAGAATCCATCATAACACAGTTGCATTGCAATTTCCGACTCAAGGCATCTACTACCACATTGGCTTTCCCTGGGTGATAATGTACCTCCAGGTCATAATCCTTGATCAGCTCTAGCCATCTTCTCTGCCTCATGTTGAGATCAGCCTAAGTAAAGATATACTTAAGGCTCTTATGATCAGTGAAGATGTTGCAGTGGGTTCCCATCAAATAGTGTCTCCACATTTTCAATGCATGGACCACGGCTGCTAACTCCAGGTCATGAGTGGGATAATTTTGCTCATGAGGTCTGAGGGATCTTGATGCGTAAGCAATGACTCGGTTGTCTTGCATCAAGACACAACCCAGTCTAGTGCCAGAGGCATCACAATACACATCAAATGGCTTGCTGCTGTCGGGTTGCGCTAACACTGGTGCGGTGGTCACATGTTGCCTCAATGTATGGAAGGCATCTTCGCACTTCTGACCCCAAACAAACTTGGC
Organism: Zea mays; assembly: GCF_902167145.1. Classification (NCBI taxonomy): domain Eukaryota; kingdom Viridiplantae; phylum Streptophyta; class Magnoliopsida; order Poales; family Poaceae; genus Zea; species Zea mays. Next base: position 87,105,084 of record NC_050104.1, on the reverse strand, counting down.
TTCTTTCTTCAGCAATTCAGTTATGGGCTTCACAATTCGAGAGGGATCTTATACATCTTGATCGATTTAGCCCGAGTTGATCTTTCTTTGCAATCCAGAACCTTGGAAGGGTACTCTTGGTATGATAGATCTAGCTCTATCTCCAATTCTGGTTCTGCTATGATCTCGGTCGGCAATCGAACACACTTCTTCAGTTGGGATACATGGAACACAATGTGGCTGGCAGACATTTTTGGAGGTAACTCCAACTTGTATGCCACGGGTCCACATGCTTCTATGATCTCATAAGGTCCAATGTAACGAGGGGCTAACTTGTGTTTGATCCCGAATCTCTGCACTCCCTTGGTGGGTGATACCTTCAGATATACGAAATCTCCCACCTCGAACTGGAGAGGTTTCCTCCTCTTATCATGGTAACTCTTCTGCCTGGCCTGAGCAGCTTCTAGATTCTTCGTGATTAGTTTGACCTTCCTTTCGGCTTCAGTCACTAAATCAGGTCCGAAAACTTCTCTTTCTCCAGGCTGAGACCAATTGAGGGGTGTTCTACACCTTCTTCCATAGAGAGCTTCGAAGGGTGCCATCCTTAGGCTGGATTGATAACTGTTGTTATAAGCGAACTCTGCCAAGGAGAGGTGCTTATCCCAGTTCTTGCCACAATCGATCGCACAAGCTCTCAGCATATCTTCAAGAATTTGATTTACCATCTCGGTCTGACCATCAGTATGCGGGTGGTAAGCTGAACTTCTGATTAGCTTGGTTCCCAAAGACTCTTGCAGTTGTTCCCAAAATCTGGCAACAAATGGGGCTCCTCGGTCAGATACAATAGTCCGGGGCAATCCGGGCAAACACACGATTCGGTCAATGTACAACTCTGTATACTTTTGAGTCTTATCAGTGGTGTGCACTAGGAGAAAATGTACCACTTTTGTCAGTCGGTCCACAATAACCCAAATCGAATCATGATGATGAGAGGTGTTGGACAGACCCACAATAAAATCCATGCTGATGTCATCCCATTTCCACGAAGGTATAGATAGGGGTTGCAAAGCTCCAGCTGATTTCAAGTGGCTTGCCTTTATCCTCTGACATGTGTCACATTCTGATACATATTGGGCTATCCCCCTCTTCATTCTGGTCCACCAATACAAGGGCTTCAGATCATGGTACATTTTGGTGCTCCCTGGATGCATGGAGAATTTGGAGAGATGGGCCTCATCCAAGATTTTCTTCTTGAGATCCTTATTTTTAGGAACCACCAATCTACTTTCAAACCACAATATACCCTTTCCATCTTGGCGGAAACATTTATACTTCTCGGTCTTCTGATGGAGGTTCTCCTTAATGATTTGCACTCCCTTGTCACTGAGTTGGGCCATGATGATCTGGTCCTGCAAAGCTGGCTCAACGGAAATGTGAGACAAAGCACCAAAAGGAATCACTTCAATATTCATTTTGCTCAACTCATCACATAGGGTGTTAATGCGAGAATCCATCATAACACAGTTGCATTGCAATTTCCGACTCAAGGCATCTGCTACCACATTGGCTTTCCCTGGGTGATAATGTACCTCCAGGTCATAATCCTTGATCAGCTCTAGCCATCTTCTCTGCCTCATGTTGAGATCAGCCTGAGTAAAGATATACTTAAGGCTCTTATGATCAGTGAAGATGTTGCAGTGGATTCCCATCAAATAGTGTCTCCACATTTTCAATGCATGGACCACGACTGCTAACTCCAGGTCATGAGTGGGATAATTTTGCTCATGAGGTCTGAGGGCTCTTGATGCGTAAGCAATGACTCGGTTGTCTTGCATCAAGACACAACCCAGTCCAGTGCCAGAGGCATCACAATACACATCAAATGGCTTGCTGCTGTCGGGTTGCGCTAACACTGGTGCGGTGGTCACATGTTGCCTCAATGTATGGAAGGCATCTTCGCACTTCTGACCCCAAACAAACTTGGCTTCTTTCTTCAGCAATTCAGTTATGGGCTTCACAATTCGAGAGGGATCTTATATATCTATATCGATTTAGCCCGAGTTGATCTTTCTTTGCAATCCAGAACCTTGGAAGGGTACTCTTGGTACGATAGATCTAGCTCTATCTCTAATTCTGGTTCTGCTATGATCTCGGTCGGCAATCGAACACACTTCTTCAGTTGGGATACATGGAACACATTGTCGCTGGCAGACATTTTTGGAGGTAACTCCAACTTGTATGCCACGGGTCCACATGTTTCTATGATCTCATAAGGTCCAATGTATCGAGGGGCTAACTTGCGTTTGATCCCGAATCTCTGCACTCCCTTGGTGGGTGATACCTTCAGATATACGAAATCTCCCACCTCGAACTGGAGAGGTTTCCTCCTCTTATCATGGTAACACTTCTGCCTGGCCTGAGCAGCTTCTAGATTCTTCCTGATTAGTTTGACCTTCCTTTCGGCTTCAGTCAGTAAGTCAGGTCCGAAAACTTCTCTTTCTCCAGGCTGAGACCAATTGAGGGGTGTTCTACACCTTCTTCCATAGAGAGCTTCGAAGGGTGCCATCCTTAGGCTGGATTGATAACTGTTGTTATAAGCGAACTCTACCAAGGAGAGGTGCTTATCCCATTTCTTGCCACAATCGATCGCACAAGCTCTCAGCATATCTTCAAGAATTTGATTTACCCTCTCGGTCTGACCATCAGTCTGCGGGTGGTAAGCTGAACTTCTGAATAGCTTGGTTCCCAAAGACTCTTGCAGTTGTTCCCAAAATCTGGCAACAAATGGGGCTCCTCGGTCAGATACAATGGTCCGGGGCAATCCGGGCAAACACACGATTCGGTCAATGTACAACTCTGCATACTTTTGAGCCTAATCAGGGGTGTGCACTAGGAGAAAATGTGCCACTTTCGTCAGTCGGTCCACAATAACCCAAATCGAATCATGATGATGAGAGGTGTTGGGCAGACCCACAATAAAATCCATGCTGATGTCATCCCATTTCCACGAAGGTATAGATAGGGGTTGCAAAGCTCCAGCTAATTTCAAGTGGCTTGCCTTTATCCTCTGACATGTGTCACATTCTGATGCATATTGGGCTATCTCCCTCTTCATTCTGGTCCACCAGTATAAGGGCTTCAGATCATGGTACATTTTGGTGCTCCCTGGATGCATGGAGAATTTGGAGAGATGGGCCTCATCCAAGATTTTCTTCTTGAGATCCTTATTTTTAGGAACCACCAATCTACTTTCAAACCACAATATACCCTTTCCATCTTGGCGGAAACATTTATACTTCTCGGTTTTCTGGTGGAGGTTCTCCTTAATGATTTGCACTCCCTTGTCACTAAGTTGGGCCATGATGATCTGGTCCTGCAAAGCTGGCTCAACGGAAATGTGAGACAAAGCACCAAAAGGAATCACTTCAATCTTCATTTTGCTCAACTCATCACACAGGGTGTTAATGCGAGAATCCATCATAACACAGTTGCATTGCAATTTCCGACTCAAGGCATCTGCTACCACATTGGCTTTCCCTGGGTGATAATGTACCTCCAGGTCATAATCCTTTATCAGCTCTAGCCATCTTCTCTGCCTCATGTTGAGATCAGCCTGAGTAAAGATATACTTAAGGCTCTTATGATCAGTGAAGATGTTGCAGTGGGTTCCCATCAAATAGTGTTGGGGACTTGTTCTCAAATGCTATGAATTAAAACAAGGCAACATAAAATGTTAAATATTAATGCCCTTCGTCCGCCGAAGCATTATCTCCATAAGGATTTAATGAACTTCGGACGAAGGTCACGAGCATAATGTTACGAAGGTTTCACTTTCGTAATTAAACTTGTAAAGATAATACAAAGTAAAGTAAAACATTAAAGATAAATACATTGAAAATAAATGACATCATTCACATATCTTATTATATGAATTTAAGATATTTGAATACAACGTTTAGGTACATTTATACCTTTGCCTTGACAAACAATGATTCCCGAGTGATGCGTTAGCAATTACCGGAATGCGTGAACAGTAAAGGAATATTGTTCACTATTTATAGGCACAGGACATAGCCTGTGAGGAATTACAATCATGCCCCTCATAAAAGTTTACAACAATGACTCAGACCCCTATGGGCTAAAAGGTTATTCTATCTTTAAGTCGGTTCGACCCTCCATCTTCGGATATGTTATAATACCGAAGCTTCATGAATGTTGCCTTCGGCGTCACGTACGAGCAGCTTCAGCCGAAGCTGTTTCTTTTTGCAGGTCCTTCGGCGACGAAGCATGGTCCCAACAGTAGCCCCTTCGCGGTGCTAGATCGTTTTTCGTAACGAGCTTGATCCGTGAAAAAAGTCTCTTAGGCTTCAGGAAGCCGAAGGTCCGAAAAACACCTTCCTTGAGCTCGTTGTCGAGAAACGATACAGTTTTCGAGCGCGTAGCGGTCCCACCATGAAGGTTCACTATTCTGGTTTTTGTGGCCCACCGTTCAGAGGGTGCGAGCAACTGTTTGCCTGGTGTAAAAATCCTGACGATTCACCTTCTTACCTGCAACACTATATAAACAGACGGGTAGGTGTGAAGTTACCACAGCATTCATTGCTATTGCACTGTTTTGCTGCCAAAATTTTTAACCATAGCCGAAGCTTGACTTTCGCATTCAAACGAAGCTCCAGTTTAGCGTCTGCTTCGTCAGAAGAAGGGCTTCGGAAGAAAGGTTATTAATTTCTGAGCAATTTTCAAGAAATTCAAAATCAAATGGCCAGAATGCGCTCTACTGCTAGAGCTAAGCGTGAAGGAGACGAAGCCGAAGCTGCGGAAACTATCCCTATCTTGGAAGCAATGAGGCGATCTGGGTTGGTGACATCGGAAAACACCCCTGCTGCCGAAGCAGAACAAGCAGATATTGAAGAGACTGGTTCTGAAGATGATCACAATATCGCAATACCAAGCAAGCCTAGCCACCTGGATTTTGGAAAGTCAACCATCTCCAAGGCTGATTTTCCGAAGATGGTAAAGTCGGGCTACTTTAGCGAAGATGAGAAAAAGCTGATTCGCTTCGGTGGAGAAGAAACTACCCCGAAGCCACAGAAAGATGAAATAGTGATTTTCAAGAGTTTCCTCAAAGCTAGTTTGAGATTTCCTTTGAATAGGATGATTGCCGATGTGCTAAAGAAGTTTGGTATCTATTTTCATCAACTAACTCCTAATGCTATTGTTAGGCTTAGTGTTTATATTTGGGCTCTCCGAAGCCAGGGGGTGGAGCCATTTGCCGAAGGTTTCTGCCGGGTACACGAGCTACATTATCAAACTAAGGCCAGAAAGGATGGGTTACATGAAAATTTTGGTTGTTATAATTTTGCCTATCGGAAGACTACAAAATTTCCTGTGATCAGCTACCGAAGCAAGTGGCCGGCAGGCTGGAAATCGGAATGGTTCTACGTCAAAGTTGACGATGACAAGGAGAAGCTGGTACAGAGTCCGCTTGAACTGATCTTCGGAGAGACCAGACCCCAATGCAGTATGACACTAGAAGGTCCAACTCAAATCGCGTTGGCTGAATTCAGGATTATTGCTGAGCACATTGGCACTAAAGATCTAGTGCAGGAATTTCTGTCGTTCAAAATACTTCCAACTATGAAGGAATGGGCTATGCCGAAGCTCGAAAGAGAGAAGAAAGAGGGGGGAACTTGTCTGCCTGCCCTACCACTATAAGTTCAAGAAGTATTTTAAAGCACCCTGCCAAGAATGGCTCGAAACAATCAAAGTAATGAGTACTGAAATTCTTGGGAATTATTCTAAAAAAGAAGATCAATTGATGACAGCAGCCTTCGGCACCCGGCCGAAACGAAGGCTAAACAGAGTGCTTGATGCTATAGGCTTTGAATACCCTGACTACGAGCGGCTAGACAAGGGTGCCGAAGGGCAGAAAAGAAAAAGAGTGGCTAGCACTTTAATTAAAGACGACGAAGATCAACCAAAAAAGAAGAAAGAAAAGCTTGAACCGAAGGTAGTTGCTCCAAGAAAGAGAAAAGCTGCATCTCCAAAGCCTACATCTCCAGAACCAGAGAGATTGGTCCGAGATGAAGAAGTGTCTGCGACACCTTCTGCTGCCGAAGTAGAAGAAATTTTGAAGGTAATGACTGAATCTTTGCCTGTCAAGCTAAGTCCGCTGGCACCAGAACTGACAAAGTTTTCTCAGAAGGACAAAAAAACTTCAGCAGCAGAAAGTCCTGCGAAGCCGAAAAAACGGAGAATCATTCAAGTGACAAATGTGATCCATCAGACGCCGCCACCGGCGACGGTGTCAAAAATTGTCTTTGCCGAGACTGCCGAAGCCGAAGGCGCCGCAGCCGAAGCTACCGGAGTGGAAACCACTGAAGCTGAAACCGGCGAAGCCGAAGCTACCGGGGCCGAAGCCGGGACCACCGAAGAGTCGAACCTGGAAACCACACTTGAGGTTATTGACAATATACTCCTGAAAATGGCTGAAGAAGAAGCTGTTGTGGCTGCGGTGAACACGGCAACTGAAAAGGGGAAAGAGCAGATTGATGAAATTTCGGAGGAAGGAGATTTTAACTTTCAAGATTTTCTTGGACAAGAGTTAACAGAGGCCGAAAAAGAAGAGTTGAAAAAATATGCCATATCTTGCGGATATAAATCAGGAGCTATGTTATTTGGTGGGGTCAACGAAGGGAAGCTAAGATGCCTTCGGAACCGCACCGAGGCCAAAATTGTTAGAACCCTCTCCAAAAGCGTTGGCTTGTCAAAGATAGAAGCAGACCTCTGTAGGTACCAGCGACATCATGTCGCTGGCAGGTTGCTCTATGCGAATTTTAAGGTAAAAATATTATTATTATTTTATTATTATTATTATTTTTTATGTCTTTCTCTGACGAAGGTTGTTTTGGCAGAGTATATTATTAAGTAAAGTGCTGAAAATGCAACAAGATCTTGAAGAGGAGAAGAACAAAGCTATCATCAAAGATTTAGAAGAAAAAGTTGAAAACTACGAAGTTGTTCTGAAGAAGAAGGACTTCGCCATTCAAGATCTTGAAATTATGGCTAAAGAACACGAAGGTGCTTTAGAAAAGAAAGACTTTATTATTCAGTCTATGGAAGGCTCCTTGGCTGAGGTCCAAGCCGAAAATGACAGTTTAAAGAATGAACTACTCAAAAAGTCAGAAAAATATGAGCAAGAAAAGGAGAAGCTTGAAGCAAGTCTCAAGACTGAGGTTGAGAAAAATTCAAATTTGCAAAAAATCATTGAAGGATCTCCAAGAGAAATGTCTAAATTTCGGCAGCCGATGCGTGCAGCGGCTGAAGGACGTATTTCACTCTATCGGAGCCAGTTCTGAAAAATTTTCACCTTCAGCCAAAAACCTGCCTAGCACCTTGGAACATATTGAAGGCGAGGTTGATGCTCTTGACGAAGTTATTGGTGGGCATGCCGATTTCTGCGCCCTAGTAGCTTCTCGAGGCACAGCTGCCGCTTTTCAGAAGGCTGGCTGTACTCATGGAAAAATTGTGAATAGACCAAACTTCAGCTTGTCAGCAGCAGACTTGATTGATATCCCGAGCCTAGCCCGAAGCATCGGAAATAGATTTATGACCCAGATTTGGGTAAATGGCGGGAGAAGGATGGCTGGTGACGAAGCTCGAAGTCACCTTAAGCCGGTAAGAAACTTATATTTGTTACTTTTACCTTCTCCTTGAAATTTGCACCTTTCTTATTCTGCTCTTTAATATTTGCAGGATGACGAAGCTGAAGTATGACGAAGCTGAAGTATGACGACCTGAAGCTTGATAGACTTTTCTACAAAAAATTCTGAAGAGATCTTTGTAATATAATTATGGAAAAAACTTATGTAAATCTGTACATACCTTGTAATATATTCTGTCTCCTTTATCCGTGTACAATCTGCTTTGCTGTGGATGAAACTTCTGTTTTTTGAGCCGAAGGCGAAAAACACCTTCCCTTCTTTTCGTACACAACGAAGCATGAAAATTTTTTCTCTTTCTTCGGAATTTTTGCTCATTGCCGAAGCATCTGTCTTTTTTGTGTGGTATAATGATGATTGTATATATGTCTAAATGAATGTTTATGAATGCAAATGACATGATGTAATGTATTGTGCAAATAAATATCGAAAGACATATTCAAAAACCATAATCATAGCCCTTCATCCCCTTGGGAATGATTCAAATCTTTTGGCCGTTTACTTTTCGGCTTCACCGTTTACTTTTCGGTGTATCAGCGTTGACTTTTCGTTGTAAGCCTCCCTTAGGAGCTTCTTCGCCTTTTACTTTCAGCGGAATCAGCGTTTATTTTTCGTTGTAAGCCTCCCTTAGGAGCTTCTTTGCCTTTTACTTTCGGCGGAATCAGCGTTTATTTTTCGTTGTAAGCTCTGCATTCCCTTAGGAACGACTTTGGAGCTTCTCCCTGTTTTCTTTTCTTTTTCCTTTGCATTTACATTTACATTTTTGGGGGATATCACTCTTATAGAATTAAAATAAGGAAAATTACATGTTGTGGCCCCATTAAAAACCTTTCTCCCCCTTTGGAAAGGAAAAGGGTGCCACAAAAAAGAATAGAAAAAGAAAATTACATCGAGCTAAACATGATATCGCCGAAGCTCATCCGCATTCCATGATCTAGGAATGTCGTTGCCGTCCATATCCTTCAATCTGTAGGAACCGGGCCTTGACGAAGATGCTACCAAAAAAGGTCCTTCCCACTTCAGCTGTAATTTGCCTACTGTTTCAGGGTTGGCTATTCTTCGAAGCACCAAGTGTCCTAGCTCAATGTTCTTCAGCCTAACCTTTCTGTCACGCCATTTTATTGTTTCAGCTTGATATTTGTTGATGTTTTCCACAGCTTGAAGCCTTATCCCTTCTATGGCATCTTTTTCCACAGAGTGATCAACTGCATCTTCTCCTTCTGCCGAAGCTACTGTTCTTATTGATCCTGCTTTAGCTTCTTCCGGGGTTATTGCTTCGTCACCAAACAATAGTTTGAATGGCGTAAAACCTGTTGATCTTGACACTGTTGTGTTATGGCTCCACACCACTTTGATTAATTCTTCTGGCCATTTTCCCCTGGGCTGATTAAAGATTAGCTTCATTATCCCTGTCAATATGATCCCATTAGCTCTTTCAACAAGTCCGTTTGACTCCGGATGTCGAACTGATGCAAAATGGATCTTCATGCCAATTTGATCGCAAAATTCTCTGAAAGCTTCAGAATCAAATTGTGTCCCATTATCTATAGTAATGGCCTTCGGCACTCCGAAGCGACAAACAATATTTTGCCAGAAAAACTTTTGAATAGTAACCGAAGTTATTGTGGCTAAAGGCTTTGCCTCAATCCACTTAGAAAAATATTCCACTGCCACTACAACATATCTTAAGTTCCCCTGTGCTGGTGGTAATGGACCTAGCAAATCAAGGCCCCACCTTTGCAACGGCCAAGTGGGTTGTATTAATTGAGTTAAAGACGAAGGTTGTTTTTGATCTCTTGCACATTTCTGACAACCTTCGCACTTTTGAACTAAATCCACTGCATCTGAAGCTGCCTTTGGCCAATAAAATCCTTGACGAAAAACTTATCCGAGCAAAGGCCTAGATCCAATGTGAGATCCACACAGGCCTGCGTGTATTTCCTTCATCAATTCTATGCCTTCGGCTCTGGATAAACACTTGAGTAACGGGGAACATACCCCCCGCTTGTATAATTCCCCTTCTATTATGACATATGGTCGAGCTCTTGCTTCTATCCTCCTATTATAAGCTTCGTCATCTGAAAGAAAATTGCCCTGAAGGAAAGAGATGATCTCAGTTCTCCAATCTTCACTATAAATAGGGGATATGTTGAGGACTGCTCTTTCAAGAAGCTCGACCGAAGGTGCTTTTATTGTTTCGAAAAATACTTCCAAAGGTAAGGGCAGCCCCTGTGCTGCTGACTTGGCTAATAGATCAGCATATTCATTTTCTCCACGAGGAATATTTTTAACAGAGAATCCTTCGAAGGAAGCCTCAATCCTTCGGACTGTATCTAAATATTTTTCAAGCTTCGGATCTCTTGCTTTGTAGCTTTTGTCAATATGACCAGAAATAACTTGGGAATCAGTTTTAAGAATAGCCTTTCTGATTCCCATTGCCTTTAACTTCCGAAGACCCAAGAGCAGAGCTTCGTACTCAGCAATATTGTTTGTGCAGCTGAAATCAAGTCTTGTCGCATAACAAGTTTTGACTTTGGAAGGTGAAACCAACACAGCAGCTGCTCCTGCTCCGAAGGTTCCCCAAGACCCATCGCAAAACACTGTCCATACTTCGGCATCTTTATTCATTTCTTCCTCTTGAGCCCCTAGCGTCCAGTCAGCAATGAAGTCTGCCAACGCTTGGGATTGAATCGAAGACCTATGCACATAATCAATGCAAAATTCATTGAGCTCTGCAGCCCATTTTCCAATCCTTCCAGTAGCTTCTCGATTTCTCATGATGTCCTTCAATGGTTGTGAAGAAGGAACAACTATATTGTAAGCTTGAAAATAATGCGGAAGCTTCCTGGAAGCCATCAAAACAGCATACAGTACTTTCTCCAATTCCGTATAATTTTTCTTTGATAGGCTAAGAACTTCTGATACGAAGTATATTGGGGCTTGCTTTTTGACTTGGCCTTCAAGCTTCTCCTGGACGAGTGCTGCACTTACCGCTGAGTGCGAAGCTGCCACATATAATAATAGAGGAGCCCCTGGCGTTGGTGGAGTTAGTGTTGTTAGGTCTATCAAATATTGCTTCAGCTCTTCGAAGGCTTTCTGCTGAACTTATCCCCATTGAAAAACTTCAGCTGATTTCAGTACTTCGAAAAATGGTAAGTTTCTCTCTGCTGATCTAGATATAAATCTGTTGAGAGATGCCAGTCTTCCTGTCAATCTTTGAGCCCCCTTCTTTGTACTTGGTGGCTCCATTCGAATGATAGCTTCGATTTTGTTTGGATTAGCTTCAATCCCTTTTGTTGAGACTAGACAGCCAAGAAATTTCCCTTTCTTCACTCCGAAGACACATTTTTCTGGGTTCAACTTTAAACCAGCCTGTCTAAAATTGGCGAAGGTCTCCTGCAGATCAGCAATGTGATTTTCTTGCTTCGTGCTTTTTACAATGATATCATCAACATAAGTTAGCACATTTCTGCCTATCTGGGAATGAAGAACCTTCGTTGTCATTCTGCTGAAGCTTCCTCCAGCATTCTTAAGCCCCTCAGGCATCCGAAGGTAACAATATGTTCCACTAGGAGTTATGAAGCTGGTTTTCGGTTCATCCTCCTTCATCCAAATTTGGTGATAGCCTGAATAACAATCCAACAGACTCATAAGCTCTGATGAAGCTGCTGCATCAACTAGGGAATCTATCCTTGGCAATGGAAACTTGTCCTTCGGACAGGCCTTATTGAGATCAGTAAAATCGATACACATTCTCCATTTACCATTGGCCTTCTTTACCATAACAGTGTTAGCCAACCATTCTGGGTATTTTACCTCTCTGATAACTCCGGCACTGAGGAGTCTTTTCACTTCATTCCGAGCACCTTTGGCCTTGTCATCAGACATCTTCCGAAGCCTCTGCTTTCTGGTCTGAAGGATGGATCAACATTGAGCGAGTGCTCAATAACATCTCTGTTAACTCCGCAAAGATCATTAGCTAACCAAGCAAAAACATTTTTATTGTTGAACAAAAACCTTATCAAGGTTTTCTCCTGTTCTTCGGACAGTTGAGATCCCAAAAGCACCTTCTGCTCTGCTATGTCCTCACATAAGAGCATGGGCTTCGGCTGATCAGCCGAAGCAGCCTTTTCCCTTCTGAACTTGTATTGCTCACAAGCTTCAGCTCTATCTATATTATGGATTGCTTTTGAGTCTATCCAATTTCCTTTGGCCCTTCTGGCAGCTTCCTGACTTCCATGAATAGCAATAGGCCCTTGATCCGAAGGTATTTTCATGCAAAGATAAGCTGGATGAAGAATTGCTTCGAAGGCGTTGAGAGTACCACGACCAATGATTGCATTGTAAGGGTATTCCATATCAACAATATCAAACACAACTTGTTCAGTCCTTGTGTTGTTGATAAATCTGAAGGTCACTGGCATTGTGATTTTGCCGAGTGCTACAATCTGCCTTCCTCCGAAGTCACAAAAGGGGATGTGTAGCATCATGAATTTTGTCTTCGGGCTCTTGCATCTGTCTGAAGGCCTTAGCAAATATGATATCAGCTGCGCTGCCTGTATCAACCAAAACATTGTGGACCAGAAATCCTTTGATCACACAAGAGATAACCATAGTATCGTTGTGTGGGTAATCCTTGAGTTGAAGGTCCTCTTGGGAGAAGGTAATTGGAATGTGAGACCATCTTGACTTGATGAAGGGTCCCTGCACCCCGACATGCTGTACCCTTCTCTGTGCCTCTTTCTTCTGTTTCTTGTTGGCTGGCTCTGAGCATGAACCGCCTGTTATCGGGAGTACCAGCTTCGGAGCCGAAGCAGCTCCAACTTGATTGTTGAACGAAGCCATCAGCTCAAAAAAGTGGAAGTGAGTTCACCGGAGGTGGGCGCCAATGTTGGGGACTTGTTCTCAAATGCTATGAATTAAGAACAAGGCAACATAAAATGTTAAATATTAATGCCCTTCGTCCGCCGAAGCATTATCTCCATAAGGATTTAATGCACTTCGGACGAAGGTCACGAGCATAATGTTACGAAGGTTTCACTTTCGTAATTAAACTTCTAAAGATAATACAAAGTAAAGTAAAACATTAAAGATAAATACATTGAAAATAAATGACATCATTCACATATCTTATTATATGAATTTAAGATATTTGAATACAACATTTAGGTACATTTATACCTTTGCCTTGACAAACAATGATTCCCGAGTGATGCGTTAGCAATTACCGGAATGCATGAACAGTAAAGGAATATTGTTCACTATTTATAGGCACAGGACACGGCCTGTGAGGAATTACAATCATGCCCCTCATAAAAGTTTACAACAATGACTCAGACCCCTATGGGCTAAAAGGTTATTCTATCTTTAAGTCGGTTCGACCCTTCATCTTCGGATATGTTATAATACCGAAGCTTCATGAATGTTGCCTTCGGCGTCACGTACGAGCAGCTTCAGCCGAAGCTGTTTCTTTCTGCAGGACCTTCGGCGACGAAGCATGGTCCCAACAAACAGTGTCTCCACATTTTCAATGCATGGACCACGGCTGCTAACTCCAGGTCATGAGTGGGATAATTTTGCTCATGAGGTCTGAGGGCTCTTGATGCGTAAGCAATGACTCGGTTGTCTTGCATCAAGACACAACCCAGTCCAGTGCCAGAGGCATCACAATACACATCAAATGGCTTGCTGCTGTCGGGTTGCGCTAACACTGGTGCAGTGGTCACATGTTGCCTCAATGTATGGAAGGCATCTTCGCACTTCTGACCCCAAACAAACTTGGCTTCTTTCTTTAGCAATTCAGTTATGGGCTTCACAATTCGATAGGGATCTTATACATCTTGATCGATTTAGCCCGAGTTGATCTTTCTTTGCAATCCAGAACCTTGGAAGGGTACTCTTGGTACGATAGATCTAGCTCTATCTCCAATTCTGGTTCTGCTATGATCTCGGTCGGCAATCGAACACACTTCTTTAGTTGGGATACATGGAACACATTGTGGCTGGCAGACATTTTTGGAGGTAACTCCAACTTGTATGCCACGGGTGCACATCCTTCTATGATCTCATAAGGTCTAATGTAACGAGGGGCTAACTTGCCTTTAATCCCGAATCTCTGCACTCCCTTGGTGGGTGATACCTTCAGATATACGAAATCTCCCACCTCGAACTAGAGAGGTTTCCTCCTCTTATCAAGGTAACTCTTCTGCCTGGCCTGAGCAGCTTCTAGATTCTTCCTGATTAGTTTGACCTTCCTTTCGGCTTCAGTCACTAAGTCAGGTCCGAAAACTTCTCTTTCTCTAGGCTGAGACCAATTGAGGGGTGTTCTACACCTTCTTCCATAGAGAGCTTCGAAGGGTGCCATCCTTAGGCTGGATTGATAACTGTTGTTATAAGCGAACTCTGCCAAGGAGAGGTGCTTATCCCAGTTCTTGCCACAATGGATCGCACAAGCTCTCAGCATATCTTCAAGAATTTGATTTACCCTCTCGGTCTGACCATAAGTCTGTGGGTGGTAAGCTGAACTTCTGATTAGCTTGGTTCCCAAAGACTCTTGCAGTTGTTCCCAAAATCTGGCAACAAATGGGACTCCTCGGTCAGATACAATGGTCCGGGGCAATCCGTGCAAACACACGATTCGGTCAATGTACAACTCTGCATACTTTTGAGCCTTATCAGTGGTGTGCACTAGGAGAAAATGTGCCACTTTCGTCAGTCGGTCCACAATAATCCAAATCGAATCATGATGATGAGAGGTGTTGGGCAGACCCACAATAAAATCCATGCTGATGTCATCCCATCTCCACGAAGGTATAGATAGGGGTTGCAAAGCTCCAGCTAATTTCAAGTGGCTTGCCTTTATCCTCTGACATGTGTCACATTCTGATACATATTGGGCTATCTCCCTCTTCATTCTGGTCCACCAGTACAAGGGCTTCAGATCATGGTACATTTTGGTGCAACCTAGATGCATGGAGAATTTGGAGAGATCGGCCTCATCCAAAATTTTCTTCTTGAGATCCTTATTTTTAGGAACCACCAATCTGCTTTCAAACCACTATATACCCTTTCCATCTTGGCGGAAACATTTATACTTCTCGGTCTTCTGATGGAGGTTCTCCTTAATGATTTGCACTCCCTTGTCACTGAGCTGGGCCATGATGATCTGGTCCTGCAAAGCTGGCTCAACGGAAATGTGAGACAAAGCACCAAAAGGAATCACTTCAATCTTCATTTTGCTCAACTCATCAGACAGGGTGTTAATGCAAGAATCCATCATAACACAGTTGCATTGCAATTTCCAACTCAAGGCATCTGCTACCACATTGGCTTTCCCTGGGTGATAATGTACCTCCAGGTCATAATCCTTGATCAGCTCTAGCCATCTTCTCTACCTCATGTTGAGATCAGCCTGAGTAAAGATATACTTAAGGCTCTTATGATCAGTGAAGATGTTGCAGTGGGTTCCCATCAAATAGTGTCTCCACATTTTCAATGCATGGACCACGGCTGCTAACTCTAGCTCATGAGTGGGATAATTTTGCTCATGAGGTCTGAGGGCTCTTGATGCGTAAGCAATGGCTCGGTTGTCTTGCATCAAGACACAACCCAGTCCAGTGCCAGAGGCATCACAATACACATCAAATGGCTTGCTGCTGTCGGGTTGCGCTAACACTGGTGTGGTGGTCAGATGTTGCCTCAATGTATGGAAGGCATCTTCGCACTTCTGACCCCAAACAAACTTGGCTTCTTTCTTCAGCAATTCAGTTAAGGGCTTCGCAATTCGAGAGAAATCCGTAATAAATCTTCGGTAATAACCAGCCAATCCTAGAAAACTCCGAATCTGATGGACAGTCGTTGGTGGCTTCCAGTTCATCACCTCTTGCACCTTATCAGGATCAACAGCTATGCCTGCCTGAGAGATAGTGTGACCCAAGAATTTGATTTCCTTTAGCCAAAAATCACATTTTGATAATTTGGCATAAAGACGGTGCTCTCGCAGACGTTGAAGCACTACATGCAAATGCCCGACATGCTCTTCTTCGTTCTTTGAGTACACCAGGATATCATCGATGAAAACCACTACGAACTTGTCTAATTCAGGCATGAAAACAGAATTCATCAGATACATGAAATACGCTAGTGCATTGGTCAGCCCAAATGACATCACCAAGAATTCATACAGCCCATATCTGGTTGAGAAGGCAGTCTTCGGAATATCACTTGCTCGTATCTTGATCTAATGGTAGCCGGAGCGAAGGTCTATCTTGGTAAACACTTTGGCTCCAACCAACTGATCAAAAAGAACATCAATACGAGGCAAAGGATATTTGTTCTTGATAGTTACCGCATTAAGGGGGCGGTAATCTATGCACAGCCTCAAGCTTTCATCCTTCTTCTTTACAAACAGGGCTGGACATCCCCAAGGCGAAGTACTTGGGCGAATAAAACCTTTGTCCAGTAATTCTTGCAATTGTTTCTTCAATTCTGCCAACTCAGCGGGTGGCATCCGGTAAGGCCTCTTGGAAATAGGTGTAGTTCCCGGTTGCAACTCGATGGCGAATTCGATGTCCCAGTCTGGTGGCATTCCTGGTAATTCATCAGGAAAAACATCTGCATACTCATAGACCACTGGAATCTTCTTCATAGCTGACTCCATCATAGCAAAATCACATGATTAAGTAGAATCTTGGCTGGGCAGATATAACACCAGGTCTTCGGATGTAGGAGAACGGATCTCCAGAGCTCTGGCAGCTACATCCATCACTACTCGATGATGAGTCATCCAGTCGGCTCCTAGAATGATGTCCATACCCTCTAATCCCAAAATTAGGAGTGTGGTTTTGAAGATTTTACTTCCCATTGAGATAGGCACACTTCGGTTTAATTGGTTGGTTGCAATTTTACCCCCAGGTGTGGCTATCATGAATGACCCTTTTGTATGATAGAAAGGCAGTTGACATTTAGCATTGAACTTTTGGCTAATGAAACTATGAGATGCACCATAATCAAACAGGATTAAAGCAGGTTGATTAAAAACCGAAAAGATATAAGTCATGACGGGGGCTCCCTCAGGTAACTCCTCCAGAGTAGTGAAGTTGAGCTTCCCTTGCCTGACTTGCACCTTCTGCTTTCTTCCCTTGTCTTGATTTGGTGCTGGCATCTGCCTCTGCTGATTTCTTGGGCAATTCTTGGCATAGTGGCCCACATTGCCACAAGTGAAGCACTTGTTCCCATTACCCTAGCGGAACTGCTGCTGCTGCGGAGGCTGATTGTTCCTTGGAGTGGGAGCTGGGAAACGAGTGGGTGCCGGCTGCTGCTGCTGAGGTGGCCTGATCACCCATCTGCCTGCTGCTGGAATCCCCTGCTCTAGTTGTGAGAAACAATCCTGAACCTCTGGGCCTGAGCAGATGGTGCTGCCATTGGTGCCTTTCTCTTCTTCTCTGTCCGGTGAGCTACAATACAGTCCTCCTGGGAAATGGCTAGGTTGACCAACTCATTGAAGCTATGGGCCCGGACAGTGTTGAGACGTTCCCGTAGCTTGGTGTTGAGACCCCTGCGGAAGCGGTCTCTCTTCTTCTCATCAGAATCAGCATGATAGCCTGCATACTGGCACAGGTTATTGAAGGCCTGAGCATACTGCAATACCGTGCGGGTTCCTTGACTGAGTGCCAGAAATTCATTCAACTTGCGATCACGAATTCTAGCTAGGATATGGTGTCCTCTGAAAGCAGTCTTGAATTCCTCCCAAGACACTTCATCAGGTAGCATAGCACAGAAGTGGTCCCACCAAGTCCGAGCAGGGCCACGAAGCTGCTGCGCGGTGAAGCGAGTCTTGGTATCATCAGGGCAGTCTCCAGTGAGGAGGGGAAACTTGGATTCCACGACTCGTAGCCACACGTCGGCATCCAACGAATCCTTTGCCTTGGTGAACAAGGGTAGCTGCGTACTCAGGAACTCCTGGTAGGTTGCCGCTGCTGGAGGTCGTTGCGGCTGGCCTCCACCATACTACGGAGGGTCGGGCTGGCGCTGCAAGAGCTGTCGCAGAATCTCGTTCTGCTGGGCCATCAGCTCCTGCACTGTGGGAGCTCGAGGAGGTGGCGGGGGAACTTGCTCGTTTTGCCCGCGACGCTGTCTAGCTACCATCTGAAAACAGAGATTGTCGCCATTGTTATCCCAATCCACAATTTCGAACGATATGCTATGATTTCATATGGAAATAAATTGCCATAATCATAATATTAGGTTCGAATGAAGATAACATGGTTACAAACATCCCACAGATCTCAATAGTTCGCAAGGGTTACATCAATTAGGGGAAAGTACCCGTAAGCCTAGCCCAAAATCTGCCATCACTAAGCTTGCTTAGGTTTCTATCCACCTAAAGCGTCAAAGCGACTGATCAACCCTGAGCGGTGGAAGCGACACTAGATGCGGGTGAAGGAGACATCGTGGAGGCAGTCACATTAGTACCAGGGGCTAGTTCTAACTCCTCAGGAGCCTCTTCTCCCTCGCTTCCAGCCTCATTGGCCTCCATCTCTAAGTGGTGCATGTCCAGGTGGTCATTAGCTTCTTTGAGTTCCTGCTGCACATCATGGAGCTGGTTTTCCAAGGCATCAATGGTGTTGTCTCGGATCTCCACCTGCTACTCCAAGGTGGTGATGCGCTGGCTCAGCCTTTCCACCTATGGGTCCTTCTCCACCAACTCGGAGGACAAGTCGACCACAAAGTCTTCTCGGCTGTCGAGGGTGAGCTTGGTGGTTTGAGCGAGGTTAGCAAGATGTGCTATAGCGTCGTTCTACAGGGCCTGAAGGCGGTACAGCGCACTCATGCACTAAACAGTGACCCTCCCAACCAAGTCAGGATACATCGCCCATACGTCCTTCACATGGTTCACACGGTTGCACTACATGGGGTCATCCTTCTTCTCAGCAGGGAAGAGTCCCAAGGGGTGCATCACCATTTCCAGGGGATGGTAGCCACAGAAAGTCGTCAGAGTCTTCATGGCTGCTGCTTTAGTGGTGTCATCCGTCCTGAATCCAATCGTCTCGGAGTCAAGAGAACGCCAACCCGGCTGAAGGGGATGAGCCTCCAAAGTCAGCCAGACTCAGCAACGTGGTACCTGATGTTCCTCGTACAGCTGCACCGTGTATAAAGGGGGCGTAGGGTAACCGGCGGAGTTAAGCACTTCCCACAAGATGGAAGGAAAGCCATCGTGAGAAAGGAAGTCAGAGCTGAAACCGGTGTCTCCTCCACTAGCGGGGGTTGGTGAAGTCATCTACGGAAGGGTATCAGATGTAAAGATTATGGTGGAAGAAAGAAAATAAAAGAGCCCGGATGGTTTAAAAGGAAGTGGGTTAGCTAAAAATTTTACTTCTTTAGTGTCTAATCCCTTTTAGTTTTTATAATGCATGCATGCTGAAAATAGTGTATACTCTCCAAAATAAAGGGTGCTCCTAGGGCATCCTTTAAAAAGCTAAGGACTGGCCCATAGGGCCTACTTACTTAGCCACCTATTTCTCCCTCTATTCCTAAGGCCTTTCGCCCTAGGTCTAGCGGTCTAGTCCTGACGCGTCATACTAGTTTCTAAGCAAGTTTTAGATTTTCAAAAATTGGTATTCATGGTTTATTGTGCTTCTCTGTGGTGGTATTTGCTTCGATACTAGCTGTGGCAGAACCACCCGAATTATTCCAGCTTAAGTGCCCAAGTCACGCCTCAAGGGCTGTAACTCACTTAAATCGGAATGACCCGTCAGTCCCTCAGATCTAGTTTGATAAAGCCACTTAACCAGGATCAAATACCACAAATCCACTCGAAGGCGAGTCACAGAAGAAATACAATCAAACAGGAAAACCTAAAATTAAAGTACTGAATTATTACATAAATCGGAGTTTTTCAAGTAGCTGGTAAAAGTTCACAAAATAAAATGCAGCGGATAATTGATATCGTCGGTAGCGAGGAATTGGGCAAGGCCTAGCCCACTACTCCTCCTGCTCCTCTCCTGCTGGAGCAGCATCCCACTCGACCGTCCAACCCGGTGGCAGGGTTGTAGGCCAAGTCACACCATCAACCATATCCTGAAGCGTACCTGCAAAAATTTTGCCACAAGCAAGGCTGAGTATACTAATACTCAGCTAGACTTACCCGGTGTGAGGAAACTACTCCTCTACCTCTAGACCATGCAGCTGTTTGGCTGAGGGGTTTGGTTTGCCAAAAACACTAGCTGAGTCTAAAATCAAATTTTAGCTTTTCAATTTCTAGCATCATTATCTTAGCTAAGTTTGCTCCTTCTAAGCATACATGGCAACAAACATTTAGTACAAACAACAAGTTATCTCATGTAAACATCATTTCACTTCTTACTCAATGTAGTACAAGGGTTCAAGTAGTCTCATTAGCTGCGAGAAACAGACGATTCGAATCGAGTTTTTATCCTTGCAAGGTTAACCAAAACACATGACATGTAAGGGTACTCCGTCCCCACACACGTCAATCGTCCCCATCGATTCCCCGTTCGCGGCCAGGGCTCACCGCCTTGGCATACAATGCTCCACTGACCCTGGCTGCCGCCGTGCAGTGACCGCACTTGTACCCACCATAGCTAGCATGGGAGACCCAGTCTCAGGACAAGTGAGGGGAAAAGTCCGCGCCCAGCTTCACTCAGGTACTAGGTTTACCGGTTACCATATTTCCCGACATGTGTTTAGTACGTTCAAACGCTTGACTCAGGTATCCACACATTAATCCTTAATTCCTTTTCCCGTCTCATGGATAAGGCATCCTCCCTGGATCCAAGTCCATAGACCATCATAGATCCCGTTATCAAGATGAATACAATCAATTCCTGACCTCTCGCGAGTGCTAGAAAAATCACTCGACTTCTACCGAGATCCTGATTAGCATAGCAGCTACTCGACCTAGCATACTAGTATCCATCTCAAAAAGGGAATCCTGAGTTCATGCAACTAAAGGTTTCAAGCAACTCCTATATTTAAGTGCACATTACAAGCCTACAAACGTTAAGTGTAGTGAAGTAGCATATATAAACGGTTATGCATAAAATCGGGGCTTGCCTTCAATAGCTGGGGCTGCGGGGAGATCCTTGATGGCAGTCTCGAGAGCTTGCTCCTGGTCTTCCTCGTGGACAGCTCCTTGCTCGGGGATGAGCACGTACTCTCTGTCAGCAAGATTGCAATCTAATGAATGCAATGAGTAAGATACATGCATGGTATGATATGCAATTTAGCAATTAAACTTTGATGGTGAATGATCAAATTAATAGGGTAGAGCTTAATCTTGCTACTGAAGATTCTTGTGGTATACTTAGAAAGTTAGGGTCAAGCTTGGTTAAGCTAATTGGTAAGTTTATTTTGGTGTTCTACTGATTTCCCTTTAATGTCTTAGTGAGAGTTTATTTAAGGTTTCTAGCTGAATCATTAGAGTGGGATTTATTATTCCCTCTCTTCTTTCTTATTTCTTTTATGCTTTAAAGGTGGGTTTGAACCACAAGATAGCTTAATAAATTTCCAAAACTTCTGCAAAAATTACAGTGGTTTCTTACTGGTGTATAAGTCTCTATCTCCAAATTTGGGGCTTAAACAGTGAGTGGTTCTCTCTGTATAAAATTATCAAATATTAGGGCAGATGGGGGTGCTTTGAACTACAACCTTCTTTTTACAGTGAGTTATTCTCTAAGACTTATTTTTGTTGGCATTCAGATGCTATAACATGATTTTGTACAAATTGTTAGCCACTATTATTCATTAGTTATTTTACTATGATTTTCTAAAGTTTCTAGCCAAAGTGGTGCTTTCTACTACCCCTATATTTGAAAAATATCAAACAACAGATTTCTAATTTTTCCTATCTTCTTCTTTGTGCAAGAGCAATCATTTTGAAATTTGGCAACTTTTTGCTTAAGGGAAGGGGGTAGGAATTTCTTGAACTAAATGCCCTTTTTCATGAAGTATTGGCAATGGATATTACTTGTAGCTTTCAATTGGGTTTTGCATTTTTCTCTGTTGGCCTACTTCATTACTAACCTGGTAAAAATTTATTTGCCCACTTTTTCACACTTTTTGGCTTGCTTATGATTTAATAGAAATATGGCTTAATATCAAGTTCTGTTTGTTTACCCTACTTAAAATGATGGGCTGGGGTGTTTATCATTTTTGTAGTGGTATTTTAGTGGTTACAAGCCCACAGGATTTTTCTTAACAATTTTGGAATTGTTTTCATAATTCTAATAATTGTTTTTCTAGTTTGAATAATGCTTAATAAAATATTTTACCTTGAATCTGTTCTGTACTAGAGGTCCCTTTATTTTTCCTAGGTTCTATGTTACCTTAGTAGACTAGGAAAAATAATTGCATTCACTGTCCATTATTTTCTAATACCTTTCTGATTTTCTTAAGTTTTGAGCAAAAATGGCTTTTAATAGATAACTGTTGGGGGCCTTCGTCCTCCGAAGGTCCTCAAAAACGTAATTTAACAATGTTTTCCAAGCATGGCTTATGGACAGGTACCTTCGGACTCAGGTTAAAAGCATACACGACGAGAAGAGCATGATCGTGACGAAGGTTGTCGTTGCTCCGAAGCTACGCGCAAGGGAGCTTCGGCTCAATCGTGGAAAAAGGAACCGACTTAAAGGGGAAAAGGCTATCTAGTTGTTGGGAGCCTTCGTCCTCCGAAGGTCCTCAAAAACGTAATTTAACAATGTTTTCCAAGCATGGCTTATGGACAGGTACCTTCGGACTCAGGTTAAAAGCATACACGACGAGAAGAGCATGATCATGACGAAGGTTGCCGTTGCTCTGAAGCTACGCGCAAGGGAGCTTCGCCCGCGGAAAAAGGAACCGACTTAAAGGGGAAAATGCTATCTAGTCCTCGTAGATTTTTCTATAAGTCAATAGTAAATGTAAAGGGCATAACTGTAATTTCTCACAGGCTGTGTCCTGTGCCTATATAATTAGATGAACAGTACCCCCGTACTATTCACGCTGCTTGTACTTGCTCATGCGTCACGCTTGTACTTTTTATCTTTTGTCAAGCCGAAGGTACATTTGTAATTCAGCATTGTCCTTGTATTTCTAGAGCAATATGTTGATAATCAATTAACAATATTATGTGATTGCTTATCTTGCCTCTTATATCTCATATGCTTCTTCTTTTGTTAACATATATGACATTGATGAAGGTATGTCCTTCATAACCTTTGTCTGAAGATCATTATATCCTAAGGGAAATAATGCTTCGAAGGACGAAGGACATTAACATTTAACATTTTGTGTTGCCTTGTTCTTAATTTATAGCACTTGAGAACAAGTCCCCAACATTGGCGCCCACCTCCGGTGAACCCTTTTCGACCACCTTCGGCAAGCACTGACCTTCGTCATGCCGCCGAAGAAAGCTTCAGCACCAGGGACCGCTGCACTGCAGCCGCTGGACCCAAACCAAGAAACTCTTTCTCTTTGAGAGGCTCGATGCCAGAAGAGGAAAGCCACCAGTCCAACACTCCAGGAGGAGGAGTTGGACCAAGAGATCAGGGATATGGAGATCATCCATTAGGAAGTACAAAGGAAGAAGGAGAAGATGGCGCGATTGGCTGGTCTTCAAAGGAAGATCGACGAAGCCACTGAAGAAGTGTGTCATCCTGTTCAAGATGAACAAGATCGAAGGCCCGAACACAGGGAGCTTCGTCAAGAAGGCCTATTCAATGAGGATGCATGGTATGATGATTTTAATCATGATGCCTTTACTTTTAATGATGATTCTCCCTTGGCAGCAGAACTTCAGGCTACCCCATGGCCCCCATCATACAAGCCACCTCAGCTCCCCATGTATGATGGACACTCAGATCCAAAGTAGTTTCTGATGAGCTACAAAGGAACTATATCTTCGTATGGGGCAATACTGTAGTCATGGCGAAGTCCTTCGTCATGGCAGTCCGGAATGTAGCCCAAACATGGTATTCTTCTCTTCGGCCAGGGACTATCACGTCGTGGCAGAAGCTTAAGGACATCCTGGTTACTAGCTTCCAAGGCTTTCAAACGAAGTCGGTCACAGCTCAGGCTCTGTTCCAATGCACACAAGATCACGAAGAATACCTTCAGGCATATGTACCAAGGTTCTTGCGATTGAGGGCACAAGCGCCTACGGTGCCCAATGAGATTGGCATTGAGGCCATGATCAAGGGTCTTTGTCTAGGACCTACTGCCTAATATTTCGCCAGGAAGCCTCCACAAACTCTGGAGAAGCTACTTCAGAAGATGGATGAGTACATCCGAGCTAACAATGATTTTCGCCAAAGAAGGGAGGAAGCTTACAGATTCTCCGAAATGACCAGGGGCTTCGGAGGAAGAATTCATTCGAGGCATGTCAGGTTAATCCATAACTCCACTCAAAGTGACGACAAAGGAAGTGAGTCTCACAGGTCACAATATACCTCACAATCTTCGGGGCAACAGCAAAGCTCTTTCAGGCCACCAGCTCCAAGGGGCAAAGGCGCCTGGGGCTTTAGAGGAAGATTTGGGGATCAGCCTAGAAAGATCTACTGCTTATTCTGTGGTGAGGACAAGGGCCATACTACAAGAATGTGCCACGTCACCATTCAGAAGCAAAAAGAGATAGCAGAAGCCGAAGCTCGGCAGAATCAGCCGAAGCAGGTCTTGCATACTGCTTCATGTCACTCTCCTTACATACCAGAGTATGTGAACAATCATCCTGCATCTTTTGTCGCTTCGACTAGCCATTCACAGGCTTCCTGGCCACAACTTCCGCCTCCGCCACCACTACAACCGACCTATTCCCGGAGCCAGCAGCCAGAAGGGTGCCAGCACTCTCAACAACAACGGGAATTTAGGGAGGAATCTGAAGCTCGCACAGTCAACAGTACTGTGCCAAAATCAAAGCACATCTATTGAGAGATATCCTACCTCTGGAACATTTTTACATTCATTGTCATTTTGTTTTTAATAAGGAACTATCAATGTAAACCTAGTTTTAATTTCTTGTAATAGCTTCGCTCCATTCAGAAGTGAAATATATCTTCTTCACAGACTTACGAAGCTCTAAAATTGCTGAAGCCCAAAAGACATTCCTAAAGGAATGATGAGCTAAAAATCGCAGTGCAAGTTTCACTGAAGCTACAAAAAGTCGTTCCTAAGGGAGCGCAGTGTAAGTTTTTTGCTCAAAAGTCGTTCCAAAGGGAATGCAGAGCCAAATACCACCGAAATATAAGGCGCCATGCGAAAAGTCAACGCGAAAAATACCACCGAAATAGAAGGCAAAGAAGTTCAAAAGATGTTCCTAAGGGGATGCAGAACTTACACCAAAAAATAAGCGATGAAGCCGAAAAATAAGCGGCAAAGAGATTTTGATCGTTCCTGAGGGGACACAGAGATTGTGTGTTTCAGCGTGGGTGTGTGTCTTCGCCATTTGCATCATTCTTTGCATCATACCATCACATCATCTCGCATAGCATCACATCATACATCATATCACACCAATGACACGATCTTCGGAGAATACTTTACAAAAATGAAAAGGTGCCAAGGCACAAAATAAGCTGAGAAGTACATCTTCATCAGCTCTGATATGGAAGAAGAGATCTATTGTTTACGAAGCATTGATGTTTTTATGGAGCTTGGATGTTCTTTACGAAGTATGGATATTCTCACGAAGCATAAACATTCTTCTTTACGAAGCATGAAAAGAAGGGAAGGTGTTTTTTCGCCGAAGGCTCAAAAACGGTATGTACATAAAGTTTCATGCATCGCAAAGAACTGAATTACAAACAACTTACATATTAGATTCAAAACTATACACATCAAATATTACAGACTTAGTTCAGCAAATGTTACATTAATAGCCAAAAATGTTTTTATAATAACTACTATTCTTCCTTCAGAACCTTCTCTGCAACTTCGTTAAGCAATTTGTTAACAACTTCGTCAAGCAATTTGTTAACAACTTCGTCAACAATAGCTTCGGTCATGTTGATGATTTCTATTGCTTTCTTTGTTTCTGGGTCGGCCAGTGGGTCGAACGGCTCCGGTGGAGGAGGTAATTCAGCTGCGGTAGAAAACATTAATTAGTTCGAAGTCATGAAAACAAACGGCGAAGCTAGAGGCTATTAAATGATACCTATCCATCTCTCGCGTTCGGCAGCTTCTTTAGCTTTTTTAGCCGCTTATTGAGCGTCATGAATATCTTTTTCACTTTTCTTCATTATTTTGTGAGCCATTTCTCGGCCGCCATTTTCCCAGATATCAGTGAAAAATTTTCCGCCTATTAAGCTTGCTTCGCCCGAGGGGTCCTTCGTGTCATCCACGGAGAAGGCATCTTCGGCCTGGGCCAAGGTTTTAACATGATTGCAACACGCCTTCTCCAAGACGGCTGAAACTCCTCTCGCACCAGAGAACGCGCAGACGTCCCCACGATCACATAAAATTTCCTCAAAAGCTTCAGCTTCACCGCTGATCCACTCGATAATGCCCTCAGGGTTGCCTCGTATGAAGTTATCTTCGTTTGAATAAGCGCCCACGTTGGCGAAGCTAGTCTTTATCTTCTCCACACAGCCCAAAGATTTTTCAAAACATCTTTCCTTGGATGCGCAAAGCTCTTCAAATGTCTTTTCTAAATAATTTTTCCAATATTCGCTGGCATCTCGGTTAGCTTCAGCGACAGCGCATTTTTCTTTGGCCTCTGCTAATTGTTTCCGAAGGTCTTCGATTTCATTCTTTTGGACCTCAGCTTGAGCTTTGGAACTAGCTTCGTCTTCTTTTACTTTGTTTACCAATGAAATTAATATCTTGTCTTTTTCAAGACCTTTGTTCCATAGTTCAATCACCTTCGAACGAAGGTTGTTCAGAACCATTGTATACCCTTCATCTTCAATGTTTTTCTGTGC
The DNA here is from genome assembly GCF_902167145.1 of Zea mays. Taxonomy (NCBI): domain Eukaryota; kingdom Viridiplantae; phylum Streptophyta; class Magnoliopsida; order Poales; family Poaceae; genus Zea; species Zea mays. The sequence continues at coordinate 87,078,473 of NC_050104.1, read as the reverse complement.
TCTAAGGGCATTGCTAAGGATTAAGCCCTGCAAGAGGAGGACAGGGTTAAGTGTAAGCAAATGAAACAATTCGTTTTCAAATACAAAATTGACTTTTCTACCTTTATGCTATTATATGCTAAGTTGTCAGCCAATTCATCCTTTGATAGTATTGAAAGGCCATCTTCTAGCTTCGGAAATCCGAAGCTTCTTCCCATCTCCCGGCAGACGGATATCTCTTTGTTATCCAGGAGGCAGTACAAAAAATCTTCTTCCCCACTTCCATTGAACACTAATGCCCCCTTCAGGTATTTCAGTTTTTAGGCATAATGTTGAACCTCTCGTTCTTCTTCCTTAGAGAGTCCCTTTCCCGAAGCATGGCGGATGATGTAATCAATGCTCTCTTTTAAAGCTTCGGGAGCAGGAGTGGCAACCTTTTCAGGCGAAATTTGCTCTGTAGCCTTTTCTTCTGTTGCTTTTTCTTCAATTTCCGAAGGTTCTTTCTCAGCGGGCTCTGAAGGCCCAGCTTCAGTACCAGCTTGGATTATTGCAACTTCAATTTCGGCTGGCTTTATTTCAGCTTCGGTTTGCACTTTTGAAGCCTCGGCAATTTTTCTTGAAGGAGTAGAGTTCAAAGTCTTTACTGCTTCCAACACATCTAGTACATTTGCCATCCTTCTCCTGTTGGGAGTTGCGGCAGAACTTTTTTGTGCCTTCGACACTCTTACTTCTGATGAAGGGCTTAAAATTTCTAGCGCTTTTGTTTCTTCGATATTTGGCTTTTCAGCCTTATCTTTCTCAGTCTTCGACTCAACTAGATCAACCGAAGCTGCCTTCGGCATTATAGCCGACTCTCGAGCCTTCTGCGTAGGAGGAATGGGCTCTCTTGGTTCAGCAGCTGAAGAAGCCTCCCCGCCAAACTCAGGCCCACGACCGGTTCAATATAGCGTGGCCAGTGGGTAAGGACCTTCAACTTTTTGCCCTTCGGCGCAGGTTCGACTGGAGTGGCCGAAGCAGGAGTTTTCCTCTTCTTAATTACTTTTCTTTATTATTATTAAGGTCATAATGGTAGGGATTCCAAGGTATGAAATCCATCTTGTCTCAGAGTAGAAAAGGTAAGAATGGTCAGAGTAGAACAGTAGAAGGTGAGACATGATCAAGATAAGTGTAGAAAGAATCAGAGTAAGGTGAGTATAGAATGAATCAGAATGAGATAAATAGGTGAGGGTTGTCCATTTCTATATAGGTTTCATCCTACAGTCAACATTCCTCTGATACCACTTCTGTAACACCCGGTTTTAAGGAGCAAAGCCGGGTGCATCTCATACATGCGCCAACGAAGACAACATATATAATAACAGAGTGTATAGAGATAAATGTCACAAAACATGAGAGTACTTATTACATAGTGGAAGACTTAATACAAAATAAAAGAATAAACATAAAACGAACTAAGGATCATCGGCGCCAATGTCAACTGAGAAACGCCACCTAGATCAAGTCGAATGCCTCAGTGTTAGGCGGCTCCTCTTTGACCACCTGTTCTTCTCCTGTGGGGGGGTGTGAGACAGCAAGAGTGAGCTCACATACGTTCATAGCTCAACAAGTCGTGGGGAATAATGTGGCATGAACTCACCAAAGGTGGGAGTTCATGAAGTGTAAGGCTGATCAATGGAATAAAGGCTGAAGCTGAGCATTGCTTTTATAAGTTGGTCAAAATTTTATTAGCAATTACTAAGTGTAAGTAAATACCAAACCTTAATAATAACAAAGAAAAGTAATAGTAAAATAATCCCAAATGCGATGCAAATGTCAAATTGAATTTAAGTTCCATAATTAATCATGTGAGGGTCCGAGCCGCTCATGACTGTGAGCACGGCTAGTATACCAGTTTTACACTCTGCAGAGGTTGCGCATCTTTACCCACAAGTCATGTTACCCATCTGCCAAGAGATGGCCAATCCCATACACCTCTACCGAGGAGGCGAGGCAGGGTAACACTACGAGGCCTTTACAAAGTTCCACTAGCTTCAGAAATCCCGCCACAGTTTATAGGAAGCTCCAATGCAGGGTTCTTGCCTGACCGCCATCGCAGCAAAATCAACCAAGGACCTCCCTACACTGACCACTCCCCTACTGCCCTTGCCCCTTTCGGGTAAGGAAGACCTCCACTAGCTTTCCTAGTTAATCAGCCAAGGGCGTCCCATTAAACCCTTGTGGTAGCACTGTTTTCCCGGGTGGTCACTCCATGTTCCCATTAATTTAATGATCTTAACATGAACAATAATAATAACAAGATAATAACAGAATAATCATGAATAGTGTATCTTCATACCCAAATCCACATAAAGCAATAGCAGGTACTACCCAAAAATATTTCAGGGGTGAACAAGGTATAAAGATAACCAAAACTAGGGTAACCTAAAGGATCCCATCAAAATTAACCTATGCAGATCATTAAAATTAATAAGAACATGGCTGGGAAAAGTAAGTGATCAAGGGCACAAATTGCCTTCAATGAGCTCCTGCTCAGCTACCTCTACTTGTTGAACCTCAGTTTCCACAGTGGCTTGCTCGTCTATTCGCATCAACACAATACATACATAGTATAGCCAAAATCAACATCACACCAAACATGTAAATAAAATATACAGTAAAAATCTACACATTAAAATGAAATCATAGGAACTGGAATCACTAAATTTGGAGTTATAGAATTCAAGTTATGAATTTCCTAAGGTTTAATGTGATTAAAATAGGATTAGATGAGAAGTTAATTTTCGAACTGTTTTCATGTCAAAACAGAGACACTAAATGATAGACAATAATATTACAAAATTATAGGAAGTGGAATGGATTAATTTGGAGCTAAAATGAATTTAATATGAATTTATCAAATTCTAGTAATTATTTTCATATTAAAAATCTATTTTCCATTTATATTCTCTGGTTTTCGAGTTCTCTGGACAGGGCCTCAATTATCAGAAAACGCAGGGGTTAGTCTACAATTATTCCCTAGACTCAGGGAAACAGGCCCGAGGACGGCGGGTTAATTTCTGTTTTACTCAGGGTCTCTTTAGCAAGAATCCAGAGCCGAAGGGGTACCGATCTATCCTAGCCGTGGGATCAACCAGGGACGACTACGATTAGATCTAATCTCCCGCGAAGCGGTATGCGATCTCAGCCGTCAGATCCAAATGCAACGCTCCCGATTTAAAAAACCTAAGATCTAATCCTGTGCACATGATTTAGATCGGACGGTTCCGTGACGTTGGACCGAACCGGTATCCAATTTCTAATCGCGGCCGTTGATGTGGATCGAACGACCCACGATCCCTCTTCTTCCCCCAACGTTGACGCACGGCGGCGCAACCCACCGTGCAGCGGCAAGACCGCCGGAGCTGAGACTCCAATCACCCAGCCAGCCATCTTCTAATTCGTTCGCTCCTTGCCTAATTAGTGACATTACGAGCCCGTTTCCCCCACCAATTCCTGCTCACAACAAGCCCAGAGTACCGCCCACGGCGCGCCGCGGCAACACCATGGCCGGACAGTGGACTCAGGGGTTCAGCTGCACCATCCTACGATTCGCTAGTGCATAGCCTAGAGGAAGGGAGGACGAATACGGTGGGGACTTACCAATGGCCGGCCGAGATCAGACGACGCTCGTCCACGGAGAAGGGCGGTCCCTGCCTGCAGTGGTCACGGCGACGAGCAATTCGCCCACCGCACCAACGCCTGACCCCAATCGCAGGCGCGATCGGCTTCCTTGGAAGATTACAACCCCGCTTGGCCACCCACCAAGGCAGAACCGCCCGCACTGAAGGGGTTCACTGACGGCGCAACGAATTCTTCCTGGCGGCGTCAATTCCTTCCCCCGGCTCTCTCACTCTCCGCAACGGTGGGGTTCACGAGGTTCTACCACGGAGTACTGGGGGAATAGGGAGGCACCTAGGGGGGTTCTTATCCAAGGTCAATGCCACCTTAACGTCCCCGATCCATGCGCGAGCTGAACGGCGCGGCCAAAGAACGAGGAAGACGAGCGACAGTCACTGCCCCGGGGGTCCCACTTGTAAGCTAACACGGGCAGAGCGAGGCGCGGGCCCTAGTGTTTGGCCGCACAGGAGGTTTGTCGCATCGAGCGCGCAGAAGAAGCGGTGGTGTCCAAGTGAGTGGTGGGTCTGACGCGCGGGGCCCACGGTGTCAGCGTCACAGAGCGAGAGAGCAGGTTGGGCTGCGCGCGCACTGAATGAGCCGCACCAGGAAAAAGAAGGGTGGGCCGGGTTTCAGTGTTTAGGCCCATTTAGTTGGGTTTGTTTTTATTCTTTTCATTTTCTATTCCTTTTCATTTTTTTCTCTATTTTCAAATCCAAATTTGAATTCAAGTTTAAATTCAGACTTTATGTCTCATCATTTACACTATATTTGTGCAGTTAAAAGTAGTGGGTTTAAGAATATTCATATTATTTTATATTTTTATATCATTCCTCTTTTTCTTATTTTCAAAACCTTATTTTTCAAGTTTAGGGTTTAATTCTACTTCTAGAAATTATTATATTATTATCATTAACCTTATTATTTTATTTAATGCATAAACATATAAACTTCAACATGATGCACTTTATTTCATTTTAGTATCATTTGTTTCAATTAATCCCTCATAATTTTATGTATGCTTTTTTTTATGATGCAAATATGGCACATACAATAGGGAATTCACTATTTATTCCTTGTAAACAATTTTGAGTGTTACAAATCCTACCCCCTTAAAAATAATCTCGTCCTCGAGATTTAAGAAGATCTAGGGAAAAGGTGGGGAAAATCTATGCGAAGCTCTTCTTCTCTCTTCATGGTGACTTCATTGCACTTTGCACATCTTTATCACCTTATTTCTTGTAACTCGAGTCAAAGTGTCAAAAATCTTGATCGGGTATTCGGTATAAGTCAAATTTCCCTGAACACTGAGCTCTCTCAGGGACACGGAGACACTTCTTAAGTTGAGACACATGGGATACATTATGCACATCAGATAGATTATCAGGTAGCTTGAGTTGATAGGCCATCTCTCCAACTCACCTAAGAACTCAGAATGGTCCAATATAGCGAGGGGACAGTTTTCCCTTGACTTTGAATCTCCTCATTCCACAAAGTGGTGACACCTTGAGGTACACATGATCACCTTCCTCAAATTCCAGTGGTCTCCTTCTATTATTAGTGTAGCTCTTTTGCCTGGTTTGAGCTACCCCCAAGTTCTCCCTGATTATACAGACTTGTTCTTCTGCCTCTTGAATAAGTTCAGGTCCAAAGAATTGTCTTCCTCTAGTCTGATCCAATGTAGAGGAATCTTGCATTCCCTGCCATATAGAGTCTCGAACGGTGACATCTTCAGACTGGCCTGGTAACTATTATTATATGAGAACTCAGCATAAGGTAGACTCTTGTCCCAACTACTACCATGCTGAAGGGCACAATCTCTCAATATGTCTTCCAATACTTGATTAGTCCTTTCAGTCTGTCCATCAGTCTGAGGATGGTAGGCCAAACTAAACTTCAAATTCGTATCCAAATTCTCATGAAAACTTTTCCAAAGTTCGGAGGTGAACTATGATCCTCTATCCGAGACGATCTTCTTCGGTACACCATGTAGAGACACATCCGAGACATATAGTACTTAGCCAATTGTGATCCCTGATAAGTAGTCTTAACCAGGATGAAATGAGCCACTTTGGTCAGTCTATCCATAATAACCCATATAGAATCATATCCTTTCGAGGTGCGAGACAATCTGGTAATGAAGTACTTACCAATCTCTTTCCACTGCCAGTTGGGTATCTTAAGCGGGTGCAATAATCCAGCTGGCCCCTAGTGTTCAGCCTTAACTCCTTGACACACATTGCACATAGCCACATGTGCAGCCACATCTCCCTTCAATCCATACCACCAATACTTTTGCTTCAAATCTTGATACATCTTAGTGCTACCAGGGTGGATAGAATATTCAGAATCATGGGCTTCTTTCAATATAGTCTCATGGAGGCTAATAATCTCTGGAACACATATCCGATCTTTGAACCATATAGTACCTTGCTCATCCTCCGTGAATTCCGGAACTCGACCTTCAAAAATTAGATCCTTAGTCTCTTGTATTTTAGCATCACCAATTTGACCTTTGCGAATTTCTTGCTCCAAAGTAGGTTCCAATTCAATGGTAACTCCTTCCATATGTGTAACAATTCCCAGGTTGAGTCTCTCAAAATCTTTTGCTAATTCATCAGGTAACTGGACAACGAAAGCAGAGTGAACATGCTCCTTCCGACTCAAGGCATCTGCAACCAAATTCGCCTTGCCTGGGTGATAGTGAATCTCCAAATCATAATCCTTAATGAGCTCTAACCAACGGCGTTGCCTAAGGTTCAAATCCTTCTGAGTGAATATGTACTTCAAGCTCTTATGATCCGTGTATACTTGGCACTTAATTCCCATAATGTAGTGTCTCTAAATCTTAAGTGCATGCACAACGGCAGCCAGCTCCAAGTCACGAGTAGGGTAGTTCAATTCATGTTTCCGCAACTGACGAGATGCATAGGCGATCACATGTCCTTCTTGCATAAGCACACATCCAAGTCCCTGGCCACATGCATCACAGTAAATGTCAAATCCCTTCTGCAGATATGGCATAATCAATACTGGTGGCGACATCAACTGTAATACTCAAAATTCTAAATAAAGAATATTGGAGAGATCTTCTCATTTTATGTGCCTCATTTGCATCCTGAAAAGAGCGTACATGTAATTAAAAGGATTTAATCCAAACAAATGATTCAAAAATAAAATAAAGTACATCTTGTCGGAGTTTTATGTTTGTACATTAAATAAAAATAATGACAAAAATAACTGGAAATTGGATTAAACCCTAAATTAAAAAAATTGAAAGAAATAGGGTTTTCTAAAATGAGAAGAAGAGGAATGATACAAAAATAAAAATAATGTTATTATACTTTTAAAATTGGTATTTTTCATTTCACAATATGATTTGAGAATAAATTTGCACAAGGTTTGAAACTAAATTCGAATTCAAATTGAATTTTAGAAACAAAGAAAAGAAAATGGGAGATGAAAAGAAAAGAAAAAAAAAGATAAAAAAACCTCACCTGGGCCGGCTTACCATATTTCAGCCCACCAGGGGTAGCCGTTCGCGTGGCCCAGTTGAGAACTCTTGCACGCCGTGGCTCTGACTTGTGGGACCCACACCGCGGATGTCTCCCTCGTGCCGCGCCGCGTTCACTGCTGGTGGGCCCCTTTGATCAGGGCCTCCCTCAACAACCATGTCGGTCTTTCCGCACGGACCGCGCTCGCCTCGCGCTGACGCTCGCCGGTGGTCTCGGCATCCGTGCAACGACCGTGGGGCGTTCCCTGAGTATAAGTACGTGGCCTCCGACTCCCTCCTCACCTTTCCCCTCGACTCTTCCCTCCGCACCGTCACCAGAAAACCTGCGCGCGGCGAGAGAAATTGCCGCTGCGGCCGTCGACGGCGTGCCCCATCTTGGTCGCCGTGGTTGACCTTAGTACCGACCGGAAAAGCTTCTGCGGGTCTCTACGGTGGTGACCGAAGACCTGGATTGGAGAAGGGGCCTTGGGCGACACCGGAATTCCACGCCGGCGCTCGGCGTCCGCCTCTGCTCGTGGACGGCCGCGACTACCTCACGATAGCTGGTAAGAAAGCCCTAGATCAATTCGCTGTCGCTTCCGAATCGTTTAGGGTCAATCGTACTAGAGTTTAGGGCCTCGTTTGGACCGCTTTGCTTGCGCCGACGATGGCGCCGCCGCATCACGGCGGGTGCGCCGCCGCTCGGCGGGATTTGGGATGAGGGAAATCGCGCGGGCCACGGTGTCCGTCGATCCGACCGGGAACGGCCCTGATTAGATCTTCGCGTACCGCTTCGCGGAGTTACTCGTGGCCGTTGGATGTTGATCGGGTGGATCCGATCGACCGCGCCCGTATAAAATCCTGGGCCGTTGATGCGTAGATGGATGGTTAGGATTAGAAGCGGTGTACCGCTTCGGTGCATTAAATCTGGACCGTTTGGATCTAATCCAACAGCCAGAATTCATGGATACCCTTTCGCTATGGCGATTTTGCAGAAGAGACCCTAGAAGACTTAAGAATCAACCCGCCGTCCCATGCTACAGCCCTCTGAGTCTCGGGGATCTTTTTAGTTTAGCCCCTGGACTTTCCTGTAATTGAGGCCCAATCCAGAGAACTTTGAAAATCAGAAATTAATATCAGAAATCAATTTTTAGTGCATAAATAAATGTTAAAACTTGTTTGATTCATAGTAAATGCATATGAACTCTAAATTAGACCATTCCAGTTCCTATAATTTTGTAATATTATTATCTATCAAATAGTACCACTGTTTTTACATGAAGTGCACATTAAAATTTATTTCTCACTTAACCCTATATTAAATGCACAAAACCTCCAGAAATCCATAACTTAAAATCTATAACTCCAAATTTAATGATTCCAGTTCCTGTGATCTTATTTTAATGTCTAGATTATTACTGTGTATTTTATTTACATGCTTGGTGTAATGTTAATTTTGCCTATACAATGTTTGTCTGTATTACTACGACTAGCAGTGAGGTTACGAGTCATCTGAAGATCATCCTGGTACCTGGAATCTCAAGTCCCAGGCAAGTTGTGCCCTTGATCACTTCTTTTTACCCATTCATGTTCTAATTAAACATAATGATCTGCATAGGTTAATTTTGATGGGACCCAATAGGTTATCCTAGTTTGATTATCTTTATTACCTTGTTACCACTGAACTTTTTGGGTAGTACTTGCTAGTGCTTTATGTGGTTTTGGGTATGAAGATACATTATTCATGATCACACTTTTATTATCTGTTTATTATCACTGTTCATGATAAGATCATTATGTTAATTGGAACATGGAGCGACCACCCGGGAAAACAGTGCTACCACAAGGGTTTAATGGGACGCCCTTGGCTGATTAATTAGGAAAGCTAGTGGAGGACTACCTTACCCGAAAGGGGCAAGGGCAGTAGGGGAGTGGTCAGTGTAGGGAGGCCCTCGGGAGGATTTTGCTGCGATGGCGGTCCTGCAAGGGAATTCCTGCATTGGAGCTTCCTATAAACTGTAGCGGGTTTTCTGAAGCTAGTGGAACTTTGTAAAGGCCTCGTAGTGTTACCCTGCCTCGCCTCCTCGGTAGAGGTGTATGGGAAGTCGCGATCCCTTGGCAGATGGGTAACATGACTTGTGGGTAAAGATGCGCAACCTCTGCAGAGTGTAAAACTGGTATACTAGCCGTGCTCACGGTCATGAGCAGCTCGGACCCTCACATGATTAATTTATGGAACTTAAATTCAATTTGTCATATGCATTGCATCACAGGTGATGTTGTTACTTTTGTTCTACTACTTAATTGGGTTGGTATTTACTTATACTTAGTAATTGCTAATAAAATTTTGACCAACTTTAAAAGCAATGCTCAGCTCTAACCATCTCCTTTGGTAAGCCTTACACTTCACGTGAGCTCCCACCTTTGGCGAGTTCATACACATTATTCCCCACAACTTGTTGAGCGATGAACGTATGTGAGCTCACTCTTGCTGTCTCACACCCCCCCCACAGGTCAAGAACAGGTACCGCAGGATGAGGCGCGTGGAGGATGCTGTGGCGAGTTCGTGAGAGGTCTAGGCCGTCGTCTCCCAGTCAACTTTGGGTTGCTGGACCATTGTCTCCTTATAATGTAATTATTTATTTTGTATAGAACCCCTGTTATATATAAAGATGTGACATTCGATCCTGTGCCACTATACATCATATGTGTGAGACTTGGTCCCAGCATATCTGGTGTTTATGTTCGCGCCCGGGTATTGGTGCCCCTAAAACCCGGATGTGACAGAAGTGGTATCAGAGGAATGTTGACTGTAGGACGAAACCTAGATAGAACTGGACAACCATTATCTACTTACCTTTGCTACTCTGATTCTTTTCTAAACTTCTCTTAATCTTCCTCACCTATTTCCGCTTCACTCTGATTATTCTTACCTTTTCTTTCTAAAGATAAATGTGGATTTCACACTTTGAAATCCTATGCCTAAAGTGACTTTAGGAATAGGAGACCTACTCTTAGGAACAAAAACAAAACTATTTTTTTCTATATGCTTGAATGCTTGTTCTTATGATACATGTATGATTTGGATCTTTGATTGAGTGTGATGGGTTGTGGAGTAATGTCCACAATTACATTTACATATATATAATGCTTATAAAAATAACTAGATAAACTAGATTATTCCCCTAAAAAAATAAAATATCTAGTATTCCGTATCTATCTCATCTTACCAGATTCTATCTTACCTTTGGACATTCACCTCATACAACTAGTTACCCTAGTCTTGACATAAAATATCTGGTCAAGCCCTACCAAAGAATCTTCAGTACATAACCAACTATTAGCTTATTCATTCTGCCTACCAAATGATTCCCTTGCAAAACTATCTTACGATATGCTCCTAACTTAGATGGTCAATACCAGGAGGGGTGGTGGAATTGATTTACCTCCTAATCGACACACTCGGCAGATATATAGACAACCCCAGCCACAGCCAGCAGAGATGAATCCTCCTAATCCTCCACCAGGCGGAGTTGACCCACTGATTGCAGCTCAAATGAGGATGATGCAGCAAATGGCTGACACTATGGCAGATATGCGCGCCCAAATGCAGCAAGAACGCCAGGAAATGCGCCAGGAAAGAGAGGATGCACGTCGGGAGATGCACCAAGAGCGGGAAGAGATACGCCAGGAGAGAAGGGTGCAACAACAGCAGCTGCAACAACAACTTCAACAACAGCAGCAACAGCAACAGGTGCCATTGCCTCCACCTCCACCACCAGTTCCACCCCGAGATAAGCATCGGGAATTCATGAGCCACAAACCACCAACCTTCTCCAACTCCACGGATCCACTACAAGCTGATGACTGGCTAAAGTCTATAGAGAAGATGCTCAACATAGCTCAGTGCTCGGACCGAGAGAAAGTACTCTACGCATCAGGTCGTCTCGCTGGTCCTGCTGCAGATTGGTGGGATGCGTACTGCGCTGCTCATGCTGCTGTCGATACAATTACCTGGGCAGAATTCTCCACACAATTCAGGAATTACCATATTCCTGCCGGGCTCATGAAGATTAAGAGAAAGGAGTTTCTCTCCCTCAAGCAAGGAAGTATGTCTGTGAGTGAATATAGGGACAAATTCATCCAGTTATCTCGATATGCTCCTAGAGATGTTGAGGATGATGAGCAAAAGCAGGAGCTTTTTCTGGACGGTTTGATTGGACCCTTGCAATATCAACTGGTATCGCACACATTCCCATCCTTCCAAAGGCTACTTGACAAAGCTATTGCTGTAGAAAACAAGAGGAGTATATTTGGAGAGAAAAGAAAGACTGCTAACCAAGGGCAGGCTAGAAGTAGTTCCCGTCCTCGCTATACTACCACTCCAAGTACACCAGCTAGTGGCAGTTCTGGACAACAAACTCAACAGGCACCAACTGCTCCTCCAAAAGCAAGCACCCCCGTAGGACCTGTTGCTCCCAACACATCCACCAACAGGGCATGCTTCAAATGTGGACAACCGGGACACTACGCCAACTACTGTCCCAACAGGGCTGCCTACACTACACCAGCTCCAATGAAACAAGGTCAGGCCTCGGCAGGAAAGAGTCAGCCCCTATCTATCAACCGAGGACAAGCCTATCATGCAGAAGTAGAAGCTGAACCAAGTGAACTGGAAATTCAAGAAGAAGAGCCAGTGGAAGAGGAAATAGTCGGTGAAGAGGTCAATGAACAACAAGAATAGAGATAAACATAAACATAGATATATATTTTACTATTTGTAAGGCCTAAATATTAGTTTAGCTAGTAGCAGTATTTTACGCTTTTAGTAATAATAATAAGGTCTGTTGACCCTATGTGTTGCTAATGAGTTATGCATCATGCTCAGATTTCTTTGTTTGTGCATATGTTCCCACAACAATATGAGTATATATATCCTTTCTCTTACAAATCTCGAGGACGAGATTATTTTTAAGGGGGGTAGAATTTGTAATACTCAAAATTCTAAATAAAGAATATTGGAGAGATCTTCTCATTTTATGTGCCTCATTTGCATCCTGAAAAGAGCGTACATGTAATTAAAAGGATTTAATCCAAACAAATGATTCAAAAATAAAATAAAGTACATCTTGTCGGAGTTTTATGTTTGTACATTAAATAAAAATAATGACAAAAATAACTGGAAATTGGATTAAACCCTAAATTAAAAAAATTGAAAGAAATAGGGTTTTCTAAAATGAGAAGAAGAGGAATGATACAAAAATAAAAATAATGTTATTATACTTTTAAAATTGGTATTTTTCATTTCACAATATGATTTGAGAATAAATTTGCACAAGGTTTGAAACTAAATTCGAATTCAAATTGAATTTTAGAAACAAAGAAAAGAAAATGGGAGATGAAAAGAAAAGAAAAAAAAAGATAAAAAAACCTCACCTGGGCCGGCTTACCATATTTCAGCCCACCAGGGGTAGCCGTTCGCGTGGCCCAGTTGAGAACTCTTGCACGCCGTGGCTCTGACTTGTGGGACCCACACCGCGGATGTCTCCCTCGTGCCGCGCCGCGTTCACTGCTGGTGGGCCCCTTTGATCAGGGCCTCCCTCAACAACCATGTCGGTCTTTCCGCACGGACCGCGCTCGCCTCGCGCTGACGCTCGCCGGTGGTCTCGGCATCCGTGCAACGACCGTGGGGCGTTCCCTGAGTATAAGTACGTGGCCTCCGACTCCCTCCTCACCTTTCCCCTCGACTCTTCCCTCCGCACCGTCACCAGAAAACCTGCGCGCGGCGAGAGAAATTGCCGCTGCGGCCGTCGACGGCGTGCCCCATCTTGGTCGCCGTGGTTGACCTTAGTACCGACCGGAAAAGCTTCTGCGGGTCTCTACGGTGGTGACCGAAGACCTGGATTGGAGAAGGGGCCTTGGGCGACACCGGAATTCCACGCCGGCGCTCGGCGTCCGCCTCTGCTCGTGGACGGCCGCGACTACCTCACGATAGCTGGTAAGAAAGCCCTAGATCAATTCGCTGTCGCTTCCGAATCGTTTAGGGTCAATCGTACTAGAGTTTAGGGCCTCGTTTGGACCGCTTTGCTTGCGCCGACGATGGCGCCGCCGCATCACGGCGGGTGCGCCGCCGCTCGGCGGGATTTGGGATGAGGGAAATCGCGCGGGCCACGGTGTCCGTCGATCCGACCGGGAACGGCCCTGATTAGATCTTCGCGTACCGCTTCGCGGAGTTACTCGTGGCCGTTGGATGTTGATCGGGTGGATCCGATCGACCGCGCCCGTATAAAATCCTGGGCCGTTGATGCGTAGATGGATGGTTAGGATTAGAAGCGGTGTACCGCTTCGGTGCATTAAATCTGGACCGTTTGGATCTAATCCAACGGCCAGAATTCATGGATACCCTTTCGCTATGGCGATTTTGCAGAAGAGACCCTAGAAGACTTAAGAATCAACCCGCCGTCCCATGCTACAGCCCTCTGAGTCTCGGGGATCTTTTTAGTTTAGCCCCTGGACTTTCCTGTAATTGAGGCCCAATCCAGAGAACTTTGAAAATCAGAAATTAATATCAGAAATCAATTTTTAGTGCATAAATAAATGTTAAAACTTGTTTGATTCATAGTAAATGCATATGAACTCTAAATTAGACCATTCCAGTTCCTATAATTTTGTAATATTATTATCTATCAAATAGTACCACTGTTTTTACATGAAGTGCACATTAAAATTTATTTCTCACTTAACCCTATATTAAATGCACAAAACCTCCAGAAATCCATAACTTAAAATCTATAACTCCAAATTTAATGATTCCAGTTCCTGTGATCTTATTTTAATGTCTAGATTATTACTGTGTATTTTATTTACATGCTTGGTGTAATGTTAATTTTGCCTATACAATGTTTGTCTGTATTACTACGACTAGCAGTGAGGTTACGAGTCATCTGAAGATCATCCTGGTACCTGGAATCTCAAGTCCCAGGCAAGTTGTGCCCTTGATCACTTCTTTTTACCCATTCATGTTCTAATTAAACATAATGATCTGCATAGGTTAATTTTGATGGGACCCAATAGGTTATCCTAGTTTGATTATCTTTATTACCTTGTTACCACTGAACTTTTTGGGTAGTACTTGCTAGTGCTTTATGTGGTTTTGGGTATGAAGATACATTATTCATGATCACACTTTTATTATCTGTTTATTATCACTGTTCATGATAAGATCATTATGTTAATTGGAACATGGAGCGACCACCCGGGAAAACAGTGCTACCACAAGGGTTTAATGGGACGCCCTTGGCTGATTAATTAGGAAAGCTAGTGGAGGACTACCTTACCCGAAAGGGGCAAGGGCAGTAGGGGAGTGGTCAGTGTAGGGAGGCCCTCGGGAGGATTTTGCTGCGATGGCGGTCCTGCAAGGGAATTCCTGCATTGGAGCTTCCTATAAACTGTAGCGGGTTTTCTGAAGCTAGTGGAACTTTGTAAAGGCCTCGTAGTGTTACCCTGCCTCGCCTCCTCGGTAGAGGTGTATGGGAAGTCGCGATCCCTTGGCAGATGGGTAACATGACTTGTGGGTAAAGATGCGCAACCTCTGCAGAGTGTAAAACTGGTATACTAGCCGTGCTCACGGTCATGAGCAGCTCGGACCCTCACATGATTAATTTATGGAACTTAAATTCAATTTGTCATATGCATTGCATCACAGGTGATGTTGTTACTTTTGTTCTACTACTTAATTGGGTTGGTATTTACTTATACTTAGTAATTGCTAATAAAATTTTGACCAACTTTAAAAGCAATGCTCAGCTCTAACCATCTCCTTTGGTAAGCCTTACACTTCACGTGAGCTCCCACCTTTGGCGAGTTCATACACATTATTCCCCACAACTTGTTGAGCGATGAACGTATGTGAGCTCACTCTTGCTGTCTCACACCCCCCCCCCACAGGTCAAGAACAGGTACCGCAGGATGAGGCGCGTGGAGGATGCTGTGGCGAGTTCGTGAGAGGTCTAGGCCGTCGTCTCCCAGTCAACTTTGGGTTGCTGGACCATTGTCTCCTTATAATGTAATTATTTATTTTGTATAGAACCCCTGTTATATATAAAGATGTGACATTCGATCCTGTGCCACTATACATCATATGTGTGAGACTTGGTCCCAGCATATCTGGTGTTTATGTTCGCGCCCGGGTATTGGTGCCCCTAAAACCCGGATGTGACATCAACCTCTTCTTTAATTGATCAAAGCTATCTTGGCACTTCTCATCACACTTAAATTCTCTTCCCTTCTCCAGAAGCGAGGTCATAGGCTTAAGAATCTTAGAAAATCCTTCAATAAATCTCTGATAGTATCCTGTAAGTCCCAAGAAACTCCGAATCTCCATGATTGTAGTGGGTATGCTCCACGCCACTATCTCCTTGACTTTAGCAGGAACCACTAATATTCCTCCATTAGAAATGATATGTCCAAGAAAGGGCACCCCGCCTATCCAAAACTCGCATTTGCTGTACTTGGCGTAGAGTTGATTATTTCGTAGCTTCTGTAGCACCAATCTCAGGTGTTTCTCATGATCACTATCACTCTTCAAATAAAAATATCGTTGATGAAACCACGACGAATCTGTCTAGATCATGAACACCTTATTCTTCAGATCCATAAAATAGGCTGGTGTATTGGTTAGTCCAAATGACATAACAGTAAACTCATATAATCCATATCGGGTTGAGAAAGCTGTCTTAGGAATATCCGAGGGTCTAATCTTCATCTGATGGTATCCCGATCGGAGATCAATCTTCGAGAATACCCTGGCTCCTCTCATCTGATCAAACAAATCCTCAATACGGGGTAATGGATACTTGTTCTTCATCGTGACATCATTGAGTGATCTATAGTCCACACACATCCGTTGCGATCCATCCTTCTTCTGCACAAATAACACTGGTGCTCCCCAAGGTGAGGAACTCGGACGAATGTACCCCGCTTCTTGTAACTCAGTTAACTGCTTCTTAAGCTCCTTTAGTTCTTCTACGGACATCCTGTATGGCCATTTAGAAATAGGAGCAATTCTAGGTAAGAGATCTATGACAAACTCAACTTCCGTATCTGGTGGCATCCCTGGTAACTCCTCTGGGAAGACATCCGAAAAATCTCTAACCACACGGATGTTGACACCAACAAACTTCCCATCTACTAAGAATGCCATTGGTCTGGTGGCGGTAGTTACTGTAATTCCAACTTCAAATCTTTGTCCTTTGGAACTTGTGAGTTCTATGGTTCCCTTAGCACGGTGTATATACTGTCTTTGCCTTTCTTAACCATGACATACCAAGGATCACGGCTATAGTGCTCTCTTCTAACACTATAGGGGTCGCCCATCTGGGTTAGAAACACAGGGTAAGAAAGGAAGAATTGTAGACAAGACGGGTAGTTACGAATCATGTTACTTTGGGGGATTCATTAGCCAAGTGTGTTGCCTACTAAAGCTAATTCATTACCTTATGGTGGTACATGCTAAGATGCCCGTCTATACTATTTCAATCAATCAAAGAAGCAAATCAGACATTGATCATTAGAACAATCAACCAACATTTTTAATAGAGAAAATAATTTTAAATTTTTTTTAGGTCTTCTATCCCTTAAGGTCATAATGGTAGGGATTCCAAGGTATGAAATCCATCTTGTCTCAGAGTAGAAAAGGTAAGAATGGTCAGAGTAGAACAGTAGAAGGTGAGACAAGATCAAGATAAGTGTAGAAAGAATCAGAGTAAGGTGAGTATAGAATGAATCAGAATGAGATAAATAGGTGAGGGTTGTCCATTTCTATCTAGGTTTCGTCCTACAGTCAACATTCCTCTGATACCACTTCTGTAACACCCGGTTTTAAGGAGCAAAGCCGGGTGCATCTCATACATGCGCCAACGAAGACAACATATATAATAACAGAGTGTATAGAGATAAATGTCACAAAACATCAGAGTACTTATTACATAGCGGAAGACTTAATACAAAATAAAAGAATAAACATAAAACGAACTAAGGATCGTCGGCGCCAATGTCAACTGAGAAACGCCACCTAGATCAAGTTGAATGCCTCAGTGTTAGGCGGCTCCTCTTCGACCACCTGTTCTTCTCCTGTGGGGGGGGGGTATGAGACAGCAAGAGTGAGCTCACATACATTCATAGCTCAACAAGTCGTGGGGAATAATGTGGCATGAACTCACCAAAGGTGGGAGTTCATGAAGTGTAAGGCTGATCAATGAAATAAAGGCTGAAGCTGAGCATTGCTTTTATAAGTTGGTCAAAATTTTATTAGCAATTACTAATTGTAAGTAAATACCAAACCTTAATATAAATAAAGAAAAGTAATAGTAAAATAATCCCAAATGCGATGCAAATGTCAAATTGAATTTAAGTTCCATAATTAATCATGTGAGGGTCCGAGCCGCTCATGACCGTGAGCACGGCTAGTATACCAGTTTTACACTCTGCAGAGGTTGCGCATCTTTACCCACAAGTCATGTTACCCATCTGCCAAGAGATGGCCAATCCCATACACCTCTACCGAGGAGGAGAGGCAGGGTAACACTACGAGGCCTTTACAAAGTTCCACTAGCTTCAGAAATCCCGCCACAGTTTATAGGAAGCTCCAATGCAGGGTTCTTGCCTGACCGCCATCGCAGCAAAATCAACCAAGGACCTCCCTACACTGACCACTCCCATACTGCCCTTGCCCCTTTCGGGTAAGGAAGACCTCCACTAGCTTTCCTAGTTAATCAGCCAAGGGCGTCCCATTAAACCCTTGTGGTAGCACTGTTTTCCCGGGTGGTCGCTCCATGTTCCCATTAATTTAATGATCTTAACATGAACAATAATAATAATAAGATAATAACAGAATAATCATGAATAGTGTATCTTCATACCCAAATCCACATAAAGCAATAGCAGGTACTACCCAAAAATATTTCAGGGGTGAACAAGGTATAAAGATAACCAAAACTGGGGTAACCTAAAGGATCCCATCAAAATTAACCTATGCAGATCATTAAAATTAATAAGAACATGGCTGGGAAAAGTAAGTGATCAAGGGCACAACTTGCCTTCAATGAGCTCCTGCTCAGCTACCTCTACTTGTTGAACCTCAGTTTCCACAGTGGCTTGCTCGTCTATTCGCATCAACACAATACATACATAGTATAGCCAAAATCAACATCACACCAAACATGTAAATAAAATATACAGTAAAATTCTACACATTAAAATGAAATCATAGGAACTGGAATCACTAAATTTGGAGTTATAGAATTCAAGTTATGAATTTCCTAAGGTTTAATGTGATTAAAATAGGATTAGATGAGAAGTTAATTTTCGAACTGTTTTCATGTCAAAACAGAGACACTAAATGATAGACAACAATATTACAAAATTATAGGAAGTGGAATGGATTAATTTGGAGCTAAAATGAATTTAATATGAATTTATCAAATTCTAGTAATTATTTTCATATTAAAAATCTATTTTCCATTTATATTCTCTGGTTTTCGAGTTCTCTGGACAGGGCCTCAATTATCAGAAAACGCAGGGGTTAGTCTACAATTATTCCCTAGACTCAGGAAAACTGGCCCGAGGACGGCAGGTTAATTTCTGTTTTACTCAGGGTCTCTTTAGCAAGAATCCAGAGCCGAAGGGGTACCGATCTATCCTAGCCGTGGGATCAACCAGGGACGACTACGATTAGATCTGATCTCCCGCGAAGCGGTATGCGATCTCAGCCGTCAGATCCAAATGCAACGCTCCCGATTTAAAAAACCTAAGATCTAATCCTGTGCACACGATTTAGATCGGACGGTTCCGTGACGTTGGACCAAACCGGTATCCAACTTCTAATCGCGGCCGTTGATGTGGATCGAACGGCCCACGATCCCTCTTCTTCCCCCAACGTTGACGCACGGCGGCGCAACCCACCGTGCGGCGGCAAGACCGCCGGAGCTGAGACTCCAATCACCCAGCCAGCCATCTTCTAATTCGTTCGCTCCTTGCCTAATTAGTGACATTACGAGCCCGTTTCCCCCACCAATTCCTGCTCACAACAAGCCCAGAGTACCGCCCACGGCGCGCCGCGGCAACACCATGGCCGGACAGTGGACCCAGGGGTTCAGCTGCACCATCCTACGATTCGCTAGTGCATAGCCTATAGGAAGGGAGGACGAATACGGTGGGGACTTACCAATGGCCGGCCAAGGTCAGACGACGCTCGTCCATGTAGAAGGGCGGTCCCTGCGTGCAGTGGTCACGGCGGCGAGCAATTCGCCCACCGCACCAACGCCTGACCCCAATCGCAGGCGCGACCGGCTTCCTTGGAAGATTACAACCCCGCTTGGCCACCCGCCAAGGCAGAACTGCCCGCACCGAAGGGGTTCACCGACGGCGCAACAGATTCTTCCTGGCGGCGTCAATTCCTTCCCCCGGCTCTCTCACTCTCCGCAACGGTCGGGTTCACGAGGTTCTACCACGGAGTACTGGGGGAATAGGGAGGCACCTAGGGGGTTCTTATCCAAGGTCAATGCCACCTTAATGTCCCCGATCCATGCGCGAGCTGAACGGCGCGGCCGAAGAACGAGGAAGACGAGCGGCAGTCACTGCCCCGGGGGTCCCACGTGTAAGCTAACACGGGCAGAGCGAGGCGTGGGCCCCAGTGTTCGGCCGCACAGGAGGTTTGTCGCATCGAGCGCGCGCGGAAGAAGCGGTGGTGTCCAAGTGAGTCGTGGGTCTGACGCGCGGGGCCCACGGTGTCAGCGTCACAGAGCGAGAGAGCAGGTTGGGCTGCGCGCGCACTGAATGAGCCGCACCAGGAAAAAGAAGGGTGGGCCGGATTTCAGTGTTTAGGCCCAATTAGTTGGGTTTGTTTTTATTCTTTTCATTTTCTATTCCTTTTCATTTTTTTCTCTATTTTCAAATCCAAATTTGAATTCAAGTTTAAATTCAGACTTTATGTCTCATCATTTACACTATATTTGTGCAGTTAAAAGTAGTGGGTTTAAGAATATTCATATTATTTTATATTTTTATATCATTCCTCTTTTTCTTATTTTCAAAACCTTATTGTCAAGTTTAGGGTTTAATTCTACTTCTAGAAATTATTATATTATTATCATTAACCTTATTATTTTATTTAATGCACAAACATATAAACTTCAACATGATGCACTTTATTTCATTTTAGTATCATTTGTTTCAATTAATCCCTCATAATTTTATGTATGCTTTTTTTTATGATGCAAATATGGCACATACAATAGGGAATTCACTATTTATTCCTTGTAAACAATTTTGAGTGTTACACTTCAGTACCAGCTTGGATTATTGCAACTTCAATTTCGGCTGGCTTTAATTCAGCTTCAGTTTGCACTTTTGAAGCCTCGGCAATTTTTCTTGAAGGAGTAGAGTTCAAAGTCTTTACTTTTTCCAACACATCTAGTACATTTGCCATCCTTCTCCTGTTGGGAGTTGCGGCAGAACTTTTTTGTGCCTTCAGCACTCTTACTTTTGATGAAGGGCTTAAAATTTCTAGCGCTTTTGTTTCTTCGATATTTGGCTTTTCAGCCTTATCTTTCTCAGTCTTCGACTCAACTAGATCAACCGAAGCTGCTTTCGGCATTATAGCCGACTCTCGAGCCTTCTGCGTAGGAGGAATGGGCTCTCTTGGTTCAGCAGCTGAAGAAGCCTCCCTGCCAAACTCAAGCCCACGACCGGTTCAATATAGCGTGGCCGGTGGGTAAGGACCTTCAACTTTTTGCCCTTCGGCGCAGGTTCTACTGGAGTGGCCGAAGCAGCAGTTTTCCTCTTCTTTCCCTGACCTGGCAGTGGATAGCGGTAGTCGGGGTAGACAAAACCAATGGCATAAAAAACTCTATTCAATCTCTTTTTTTCCCGGCCTCCGAAGGCTGTGGATAGTGCATTGTCTTCCGTCTTGGAATATGATCCAAGAAGTTCATCACTGGTAACTTCGATGCATTTTAGCCAATCATCGTTTGGTTCATCGAATTTATCTCCATATCTGAATGTGTACATCAGCCGGACCAGTTCACCTTCGCTAGACTCGGTGACAGTTTCCTTCGGCATTCCCAGTTCTCTACAAGCGTCCATACTCTGAAGTCTATATGCTCTTGGATTAAATCTCTTGTACCAATGAAAAGCAGACAGTACCAAATGCCTTCTAGCATGCTTCGGCGGCTTCGTCAATTTCAACATTCGGCCTTCGAAGGCCGAAGTGGGACCAAATGGGGCGCATAATAACTTCCTTAATATCTTCTCTTGCCTTCAAGTCATTCTTCACGTAAAACCATTCTTCCATCCAGGCCCCGGGCCACCTTTTCCGGAATGTTGGCACCGGGTAGCTTTGTGTTGGGGTGGGCGATAAATCCATAACAGCCAAAATTGTTATGATATTGTTCTTTGCCCATAGCCTTCGTCTCGTATACAAGTTCATGCATACTGCAAAAGCATTTCGTGCTTGGCTCCAGCCCCTGGCTTCTCACAACCCAAACAAAAATCCCCATTCTAATAATAGCTTTGGGGGTTATCTGATGAAGGTAAATCTGATAAATTTTCAGCACTTCAACTACAAATCTGCTTAATGGAAACCGAAGCCCAGCTTTGAAGAAACTTCGATAAATCACAACTTTGTCCTCCTCAGGGGCAGGGACATTGTTGTCTCCACCAACTCTCACAACAGACATAACTCGAAAGTACCTTCCTCTAATATTATCAAGATGACTCTGTTTAATTGTTGATTTCCCAAAAATTGTATGACTTGGCCTCCACGGCCGATCTTCAGAATCTTCTCCCCCGCTTTCAGCATCATAATCATCAATGTCACCGGTATCTTTAGACAGGCCTTCTAGTATCTCCTTAGTAATCTTCTCTGTATTTGATTTTGCCATTGACTCGATAAACCTAGCTATGTAAGGATTTGCAGCCTTCTTGTCTTCAAAGAGCTTTTCCTCTTCAGTCAGCTTCGTCTCAGCAACAATCTTCTTGTCTTGAGACATTTTTCCTTCGGAAATGACGAAAATGTGTCTTTTAAACCGAAGCTCAGTAAGCTTGAGAAACTAGCAAGCGTTAGTAAGCAAGAGCTATAAAATTGAGAAAACAAAGCAAATGGCACAAGCAGCGTACCAAATGTGGTTGGTGCGAGTTCTTATTTATACGCTCGGCACGCTCCAAATTGGATGGTCCCGTCTGTCATTGACTGTGGCTATTCTAGCAAAGGGAAGGTGTTTTTTCGGACCTTCGGCTTAAGGCCTTCGTCCATGTTGCAGTCTGAATTTGTTATCGTAAACAAATTAATACTGCGAGGGGCTACTGTTGGGGGCCTTCGTCCTCCGAAGATCCTCAAAAAACGTAATTTAACAATGTTTTCCAAGCATGGCTTATGGACAGGTACCTTCGGACTCAAGTTAAAAGCATACACGACGAGAAGAGCATGATCGTGACGAAGGTTGCCGTTGCTACGAAGCTACGCGCAAGGGAGCTTCGGCTCAATCGAGGAAAAAGGAACCGACTTAAAGGGGAAAAGGCTATCTAGTTGTTGGGGGCCTTCATCCTCCGAAGGTCCTCAAAAACGTAATTTACCAATGTTTTCCAAGCATGGCTTATGGACAGGTACCTTCGGACTAAGGTTAAAAGCATACACGATGAGAAGAGCATGATCGTGACGAAGGTTGTCGTTGCTCCGAAGCTACGCGCAAGGGAGCTTCGGCTTAATCGCGGAAAAAGGAACCGACTTAAAGGGGAAAAGGCTATCTAGTCCTCATAGATTTTTCTATAAGTCAATAGTAAATGTAAAGGGCATAACCGTAATTTGTCACAGGCTGTGTCCTGTGCCTATAAATAGATGAACAGTACCCCCATACTGTTCACGCTGACTTGTACTTGCTCATGCGTCACGCTTGTACTTTTTATCTTCTGTCAAGTCGAAGGTACATTTGTAATTCAGCATTGTCCTTGTATTTCTAGAGCAATATTTTGATAATGAATTAATAATATTATGTGATTGCTTGCCTTGCCTCTTATATCTCATATGCTTCTTCTTTTGTTAACATATATCATGTTGATGAAGGTATGTCCTTCATAACGTTCGTCTGAAGATCATTATATCCTAAGGGAAATAATGCTTAGAAGGACGAAGGACATTAACTTTTAACATTATGTGTTGCCTTGTTCTTAATTCATAGCACTTGAGAACAAGTCCCCAACAATAACCCTACTTAAATCTTCAATACTGGGGTGTCCAATATTTTTAAATAGTGTTTAAAAGGGGTTTGAACTTCCACAAATTTTCGTAAGTCCAGCACAGAAGCATAACTATTTTTTCTTATTTTAATATGGTTTGGTCAGTTTTCTTAATTAAATTTAAACTCTAAAATTTAAAACAGAAAGCATAGGGTCTAGTATTTTTATGTGATAGTTCATAATATTTTGAATCCAACAAAATTGGTTTGGCTAAATTTGGTTGAATATAACTCAAGATATAAATTTTCTAAGTTCTCTATTAAATTTAAAAAGATTAATTAGAAATGGTTAAAGGAAAAACAGTTTTGCGCTGGGGTCCCTGGCGAAAGGTTTTGAATGAATTACAGACAGGTCCTTGGTGCACTATTCATATGAGTCTAAGGTTTTGCAGAAAACCCCCTAGGGTTTTGCAAAATCGAACATGTGGTCCTTCCCTAATGGAACAGTGGCCGTGAAGGAAGAAAGGGGCGGAGGGGCTTACCAGTGGCGAGACTGCTCCGGTGAGGTGGTCGAGGATGTAGGGGAGGTCCTGAGGGTCACGGCGATGTGCGGGTCGCCGTCGGGAATGGTCGGAGTTGGCCGGTCCACGTGCGCAGGCGGAGATGCTCGTCGGTGGCGAGGAATCTGGCCTGCTCACGGCGCGATTGTCCAAGTGAACTGGTCAGAGAGCTTCGCTAGAGGTCAAGAAGGACAAGGGTGCAAGGAATTAGAGAATGGCTCACTGGATTGCTTGGTCCACGTGCGGCGGCGGGCGACCGAAGTCTGGCGAGGGTGAATCCGCCTCTCCGGTGAGGCAATGCCTCGGCTCAAGCTTGGAGAAGCTTCACGGCTTCACGGGGAAGCAGTCCAGGGGCTGGGGCGAGGCTGGGGGTCAACAGAAGGGGCTGGCCACAATGGCCATGCTCGGGCAGGGATGGCGGGCGGTGGTGCATGTTTTCCACGGCGAATTCCGGTGATCTCTGGCTCGAGCGGGGCTTTGGTTGCGCGAGTGCAAACGGCTAAGGCCTCTGGGGGCATTTATAGGCGATGGCGAGGTGCAGACGCGCGGGGCGGGGCGACCACGCGCGAGGCGCGCGCTGCCGCGGCCAGTCCGCGCTCGGCCAGCCTGACACGGCGTCGAGCACGTGGCTCTTTGCTTCTGCGCGAGTTTAAAAGCTCATAGGTTGGAGATCTTCGCGTATTTGGGCATGATCACTGTACAAGATTTGCTCTCCCGACAGAGCTTTGTCGTTTATGTGTGGAAGTCGAGCGGTTTGGGGCTGTGTACAGAGAGTTGTCGCGTCGCTAAGGTGGCAGTGTCACAAGGTCGAGTCCCGAGGTAAATCCATGTTAAGATCATGTCAAACGGTGGAGAGAGGTTTCCAAACTTTGTCATGGTGTGTTCTAGGAAATTTGGCGCCACTTTTCTATTTGGACTTGTTTGATTTAAGTTTTGAAAAACAGAGAACGCGGTCGATCTTTGGAAAGGGGCTGAAATTCAGATTTCTGAATTTCTGAATTTCTCCCAAGTGCATTAGTTCAGGGGCTGATTTAGGGATTTTGAAAATTTCAAATGGCAAAACTTTCTTACTATATTTTGTTGGTTATTTAGTGTACTAAAACTTTGTTATTTGGTTTTTACCAAAATTTGTATTTTTCTCCCAAGTCTTTTCCCAAATGCGCTTTATGTCCTTAAATGGTCCACTTAAGATTAATTAGGGTTTGAGAGTTCTCCTTACCTTGAGGTTCATGACATGATTAGGGCATGTTCGGTTACACCAATCCAGAGGGAGATTGAAGGGGTTTAAATCCCCTTCTAGTCATTTTTGACTAGGAGGGGATTTAATCCCCTCCAATCCCCTTCTAGATTGGTGTAACCGAACAAGCCCTTAAGGAGAATTTCTTAAGATAAAAAGACTTACTTCAACCTTTGTTATTAAATTTTTTTGTTTGATGTTCATCCCTTCATTTGGTTCACATGTGATAATGGTTTGGGTTAGCTTAAGGAAGAAACCCTAGGTGACACTGGGGTGTTACAAAGATCCTCCTAGGAGAAGGTGATTAGGATGTGAGATCACTTGGATCTGATGAAGGGTCCTTGCACCCCAACATGCTGCACTCTTCTTTGTGCTTCCTTCTTCTGCTTCTTGTTAGCTGGCTCTGAGCTTGAACCGCCTGTGATTGGGAGCACCAGCTTCGTGACCGAAGGTGCTTCGGCTTGGTCATCGTACAAACCCATCGTCACAATAGTGGAAGTGAGTTCACCGGAGGTGGGCGCCAATGTTGGTCTCTTGTTCTCAAATGCTATGAGTTAAGAACAAGGGAACACAAATGTTAATGGTTAAAGACTTTCGTCCTTCAGAGCATTATTTCCTTTAGGATATAATGATCCTCAGACGAAGGTTATGAAGGACAAACCTTCATTATCTCAATATATAATGAAAAACAGGGACATATGAGACATATAAAGAACATGAATAACCATATCAAATCATTAGATTATCTATGTTCTCATTATATGATCATGAACAAACATTAATGACATTAAATTACATTTGTACCTTCAGCTTGACACAAGGTAAGAATCCAAGAGTGATGTGCGAGTGAATACAAGTCCCGCGTGAACAGTGTAGGGGTACTGTTCATCTATTTATAGGCGCGGGACGCAGCCTGAACGTATTTACATTTATGCCCTTGACAACTAATCACAATCATGATACCAACTATCAAGGACTATGTGGTCTTTTCCTCTTTGAGTCGGTGCCACCCTTCGTCTCAAGTGTGTCATCATGCTGAAGCTCTTCTGACTGTAGCTTCGACATACATCTTCATGCCATGCATGTTCGCATGTCATCTTGCCTAAGGTGTTTTTGCTTGGAGGACCTTCAGCGAAGAAGAAGGCCCCCAACACCTGCAAAAAGAAAACCCAAGTGAAGCGGGAAAAATCATCAACTAAAACAAGACCATACTTACTTCCCCCGATGCTGAGATAGGCAATGGGACCGAACAGATCCATATGAAGAAGTTCCAGTGGTCTTGACGTCGTCATCACATTCTTGTATGATGAGTGCTTCCCACCTGTTTCCCTGCTTGGCACGCTGCACAAGGTCTGTCTTTCTCAAAACAGACATCGCTTAGTCCTAACACATGATCTCCCTTTAGAAGCTTATGAAGGTTCTTCATCCTAACATGTGCTAGACGGTGATGCCAAAGCCAGCCCATATTAGTCTTAGCTATTAAGCATGCATCTAGATCGGCATTCTCTTTCGAAAAGTCAACTAAATAAAGCTTGTCGTCTAATACGCCCTTAAAAGCTAATGAACCATCACTCTTTCTAAAGACAGATACATCAATACTTGTAAATAAACAATTGTAGCCCATGTGACACAATTGACTTATAGACAGTAGATTATACCCGAGCGACTCTACTAGAAATACATTTGATATTGAGTGCTCGTTTGTGATGGCTATCTTGCCCAGTCCTTTAACCTTGCCTTGGTTCCCATCTCCAAAGATTATAGTATCCTGGGAATCCTTGTTCTTGACGTAGGAGGTGAACATCTTCTTCTCCCCCGTCATGTGGTTTGTGCATCCGCTGTCGATAATCCAGCTTGAGCCCCCTGATGCATAAACCTGCAAGGAATTTAAGCTTGGGTTTTAGGTACCCAACTCTTATTGGGCCCTACAAGGTTAGTCACAATAGTTTTTAGGACCCATATGCAAGTTTTGTCTCCCTTGCATTTGGATCCCAACTTCCTAGGAACTACTTTTGCATTTTTGCTTGAAAGTACAAAAGAAGCATTGCAAGCATGATAGACAGTATTAGGACTATTGCAATTTCTCCTAGGCGCATGAGGCACAATATGATTACGCCTAGGCCTATTTCTACCATAAGCATAAGTGGAGCTAGAAGCAATCATAGCATGAGAATTATTGTAAATAGGTAAAGCAGCATGATCATAACTTCTATTATGATGAGAAACTTTCTTAACATGAGCATAAAGATAGGCATGGTTCTTTTGATCATGTGAAGAATATGAGCTACTGGCCATAGGAGCCTTTCCTTTCCCCTTGAGATCGAAAGTCCTTTGGCTTGTTAAGTTCTTGGTTTCCTTTCGAAAGCCAAGTCCATCCTTAATTGAGGGGTGTCTACCAACGGTGTAGGCATCCCTAGCAAATTTTAATTTATCATAATCATCTTTGCAAGTATTAAGTTGAGAATTAAGACTTGCAACCTCATTGTTCAATTTAGCAATAGAAGTAACATGTTCATCACAGGCATTAATATCAACGTCTTTACATCTATTGCAAATAATGACATGCTCTACACATGACTTAGTTTCATTAACTTTCTCTAGCTTAGCATTTAATTCAACATTTAAATTTTTTAAGCTAGAAATGGATTCATGATAGGAAGACAACTCAGATGACAGTATTTTATTTTTCTTAATTTCTGAAGCAAAAGATTTTTAAACATTAACAAACTTGTCATGTTCCTCATATAAAATATCCTCTTGTTTTTCTAGCAGTCTATCCTTTTCATTAAGAGCATCAATTAATTCATTTATTTTGTCTACTTTAGCTTTATCTAGTCCTTTAAATAAATCAGTGTAATCTACTTCATCATCGGAAGATTCCTCATCGCTAGAAGAAGAGTACTTAGGTGCATTTCGAATACGTACCTTCTTCTCCTTAGCCAAAAGACATGTATGGCGTTCGTTGGGGAAGAGCGAAGATTTGTTGAAGGCTGAGGCAGCAAGTCCTTCATCCTCAGAGTCAGAGGAGGAGCAGTCGGAGTCCCATTCCTTCCCGATGTGCGCCTCGCCCTTGGCCTTCCTATAGTTCTTCTTCTTCTCCCTCTTCCCGTGCTTTTCTTATCCCTCGTCATTATCATTATCAGGGCATTGAGCTATGAAATGACCGGTCTTACCGCATTTGAAGCAGGAGCGCTTTCCCCTTGTTTTGTTCTTGTTGGGGTACTCCTTGCGTCCTTTTAGCGCGATCTTGAAGCGCTTGATGATAAGCGCCATCTCATCCTCATTGAGCCCGGCAGCCTCTAATTGTGCTACCTTGCTTGGTAGCGCCTCCCTGCTGCTTGTTGCTTTGAGAGCAACGTGATGTGGCTCGTAGATAGGTAGTGGACCGTTTAGTGCATCGTCCACGTATCGAGCTTCTTTCACCATCATACGCCCACTCACGAATTTTCCGAGTATTTCCTCGGGCGTCATCTTGGTGTACCTGGGGTTTTCACGAATAAGATTCACAAGATGAGGATCAATTACTGTAAATGACCTGAGCATGAGTCGGACGACATCATGATCCGTCCATCTTGTGCTTCCATAGCTTCAGATTTTGTTAACCTGGGTTTTGAGCCTATTGTAGGTCTGTGTTGGCTCCTCTCCCCTGATCATCGCAAACCTCCCCAGCTCGCCTTCCACCAGTTCCATCTATGTGATCATGGTGGCGTCATTACCCTCATGTGATATCTTGAGAGTATCCCAGATTTGCTTAGCGTTGTCCAGGCCACTCACTTTATTGTACTCATCCCTGCAAAGAGATGCTAGCAAAACAGTAGTAGCTTGGGCATTTTTATGAATTTGTTCATTTATAAGCACAGGATTATCAGTACTATCAAAATGCATCCCATTCTCAACAATTTCCCAAATGCTAGGATGGAGGGAGAATAAATGACTATGCATTTTATGACTCCAAAAAGAATAGTCCTCTCCATCAAAGTGTGGGTGTTTTCCTAGGGGAATTGATAGTAGATGCGCATTTGAATTATAAGGAATGCGAGAATAGTCAAAAGAGTAGTTTTGATTAACCGTCTTTCTTTTGGACGAGTCGTCGTTGTCATCCCTTGGTGAAGAAGAGGAGGCGTCGCTGTCATAGTATATGATCCTCTTGATGCGCCTCTTTTTCTTCCCGTCCCTCTTCTTGTGACTCGAGCCTGAGCCAGTAGGCTTGTCGTCTCTTGGTTCGTTGAAGAGGGACTCCTTCTCCTTGCCATTGACCACCATCCCCTTACCCTTAGGATCCATCTCTTCGGGCGGTTAGTCCCTTAGATGAAGAGTACAACTTTGATACCAATTGAGAGCACCTAGAGGGGGGTGAATAGGTGATCCTGTGAAATCAAACACTAAATAACCACAAACTTGATTATAAGAGTGTTAGTGTGAGTTAATCAAGTTGCTATGAAGCGATCTCTTGCGAATAAAGCAATCACAAAGAAAAGGCAACACAAGAGACACGATGTTTTATCTCGTGGTTCGGCCAAGTATAACACTTGCATGCCTCCACGTTGTGGCATCCCAATGGACAAAGGTTGCACTCAACCTCTTTCAATTGATCCAATGATCAACTTGAATACCATGGTCTTTTTGTTTAGTGTTCTTCTCCCATTTGTGAGGAATCTCCACAAGTTGGAGCCTCTCGCCCTTACAATATAGATCTCAAAGAAGCACAAGAGTAGGGGAGGGAAAGCAACGCACACAAGACCCGAATCCGCAGCACACACATGCACACTAGCCAAGACTTGAGCTCGAAACACATCACAGGGAGTTCACAACTCGAACAGAGCTCAATTCACTAACACAAAGAATCAAATGCGTGGAGGCGAAGTCTGGGAGTCTTAGGATGCTTCGTGAATGCTTGGTGTACTGCTCCATGGGGTCCCTTTTATAGCCCCAAGGCAGCTAAGAGCCATTGGAGATCAACTTGGAAGGCAATTCTTGCCTTCTATCGAGTGGTGCACCGGACAGTCCGGTGCACCACCGGACAACTACTGTAGCAGTCCGATGTGTGATCTCTTTCCATATCGGGCACAGCCGGCCGTTGGGCCTCAGGACCGGTTGGTGCACCAGACACTATCCGGTGCACACCGGATAGTCCGGTGCGCCCAACTGATCGTTGGCGCGAGCCACGCGTCGCCCGCTGATTTCGCTGGCGATCGTTGGCTTGGGCGACTCTGACTCACCGAACAGTCCGGTGCACCACTGGACAGTCCGGTGCACCACCGGACAGTCCGGTGATTTTTAGTTGCGGCGCTTTCTCCTTTTCCCGAGAGCGATGAGTTCGTCGCCGATGTACTTGGGCGCAGGCGCTGAAGACTCACCGGACAGTCCGATGATTTTTAGCCACATCGCCCCGCCAATTTTGAGAGCGGCCAGTTCATCGTCGGGCCAGTCTGGAGCACCGAACAGTGCGGTGCACCACAGACTGCGTTGGTTTGGCTTACTTAGCCATTCTTTCTTCCATCCTTTTTCTCTTTTCTTGGTCATGTCTCTAGAACTTAGATAAACATGTTAGTAACCAAAGACAATTGACTAAGTTCAGAGACATACCTTTCTCTTTGATTTGCACTTCTTACTTAGTTAGCACATATGAACTCCAAACTATGTGTTGGGCATCTAATCACCAAAACAATTATAGAAATGTGCAAAGGGCACATTTCCCTTTCAATATCTAAAACATCTCTTGCCATTCAAGAAAGGATAGGATACTTTGTTCCATGTGCCTTCCACCAGCTCAATATGTCAAAGTGGTCACCATCTTTCCAACACAGCAATGGTTCTTTGCTATATTGCTCTAGCTTAGTTTGATCTTGGTCCAATTCCATGTTGTCCCATAGAAATGAATTTAGTCTTTTTCTCTTGGGTTCCTCATTTAAATCCATAAAGAAACGAGAAGTTCTATTATTTCTAATAGTTGTACCTTCAGTTTGTTGGACTAGTTGGCTGTAGAAGAACCATATGAGGAGGCATAAGAATTATAAATATTTTGTAGAACCTTTTTGAATTCATACGTGTCATCAAATTCATAAGCTTCCGACATCTCACTATAATAAAATTCAACCACTTTCATCTTGTATTGAGGATCTAAGAAGCATGCAACAACTAGAGTGTTGGGGCCTTTCTCTTCTCATGGTCTGCAAAGACACAACTAACATTTTGTTTCTAGTGTATTACCAAATATTACAGGACCTTAGTCATAAGAAAAGCTTCGTGACGAGTATCTTTTGCCCCGCCGAAGGTCATTGAGACGAAGACATTGTCTGAAAACGATAACAATGAATGTCAAAGGCTATAACTGAAAGACGACAGCTTCTGTTTAGGATGGCAACGAAGGTCAAGTATGATGCTGGACCAAAGAGGAAAAGACCAGTTAATCCCTGATGATTTATGTTATGATTGTGTACACAAATTAAGGTCATAAATGTATTTTCACGCAGGCTATGTCCCGTGCCTATAAATAGGTGAATAGTGCCCTCATACTGTTCACAATGGCTTCGCAAGGTGACCAAGTTGTGACACCTTTGGCTACGAAGCTGGTGCTCCCATTCACAGGAGTCTCAAGTTCTGAACCAGCCAATAAGAAGCAGAAGAAGGAAGCACAGAGAAGGGTACAACATGTTGGAGTGCAAGGACCCTTCATCAAATCCAAATGGTCTCATGTACCAATCACATTCTCTTAGGAAGACCTTCAACTCAAGGATTACTCCCATCATGATGCAATGGTCATATCATGTGTTATCAAAAGATTTCTAGTTCACAATGTCCTTATAGACACATGCAGTGCAACAGATATCATCTTCGCAAAAGCCTTTAGGCAGATGCAAGAGCAGGCTGACAAAATACATGATGCAACGCACCCCTTGTGTGGCTTCGGAGGAAGGCAAATAGTGGCACTTGGAAAGATAACAATGCCGATCACCTTTAGTTATATTAACAATACAAGAACAGAACATGTTTTTTTGACATTGTTGACATGGACTATCCTTACAACACAATCATTGGTCGAGGGACATTGAATGCCTTCAAAGTGGTACTCCACCCAACATATATGTGCATGAAGATACCATCTGACCAAGGTCCTATTGTTGTGCATGGGAGTCAAGAGGCCGCTAGAAGGGTCGAAGGGAACTTGACAGATTCAAAGGTCATCCATAACATAGATGAAGTCGAAACTCATCAGAAGCATATAACAGACAAAGTTGCTTTAGCGGGTAAACCAAAGTCTATGCTTCTGTGCGAAGACATAGTGTAACATCCCAAAAATCTCAATCCAAGGTTTGGAACCCTAATCTCCTAAACCCCCCTCTTATTTTATTTTCTCCCTAAAACTCCACCCTTAGGTCACCTCATCATGTGCATACACTTGAGTTGTTAGGAGCATCTCACATAGACTATTTTCAACACTCAAGATTATTTAGCAAATTGTTGATTCAAAAGAAAAGGAAACAAAAAGAAACAAAAAAAAAGAAATAGAAAACAGAAAAAGGAAAATAGAAAAAACCCTCCCCCCTCGGCTGGGCCAATTTTGGCCCAAGCCACGCCGTGGCCGCTCTTTCCCCCTCTCCTCCCCCGGCCCAAGCGGCCCAGCTGCGCGCGCCCGCACCGCACCTGTCAAACCGGGCCCACCGGTCAGCGGCTCCACCTCTCTCCCTCTCGCGCCGCTCTCCCACTGGCAGCCCGGGCCCGCCTGTCAGGACCTTCGTCCCGCCCATGCCATCACCGGCGCGTTCACCGCCGACCGCCTCATGCCCCATCGCCTCGCCATTAATGCTCGCACTGGCCTCAACGACCACCCCGCCACTGTACCCAAGTCGTCCCCTCACCCCTCGCCTGCCCGAGCCGTCTTGTCGTCGTTTGCTCCATCCCCGCCATCATGGCAAGCTCGTCGGCGCTCGTCGTCCCCTCCCTTCCTTCCCCCTCCCAGGCGCCTATAAAAGGGACCGCCCGAGCTCCGTTTCATCCACACCAGCCCCGACCATCTCCTCCACTCCTCCCCAAGCCCAATCGAGCTAGCGCCGCCGCGTCTCCCCGTCACTCCAGTGAGCTTTGTTCTCCCCTCTCGAGTGGCTTTCGGTCGAATTAACTTGGTGCTTGAGCTCCGCCACACACTAACGATCGCAAGGCACCTCTCCCCACCTTCTTTTTGCGCTCGGCTGCCTCGCCGGCGACCTCACCGCCGCGAGCACCCGCCACCGCGCCGTGGACCGGCCACCCTAGGCCCCCGCCGGTCAAAATGACCCCACCCCCATGATCCCCTGCCCCCGCCCGTGCCTCGCCACTGCTCCCCCGCCACAGAATCGGACCCACGGCAGAGAACCGCTTTGGGATTTCACCGGCAGTCGAGCTCCGGTCGACCTCCCCCCCCCCCCCCCCTCTGTCGCTGCCCTGCGTCGTTAAGCCCCCTTCCCTCACTGACATGTGGGCCCACGCCACGGCGCCGTCCCCTGCTGTCTCCCTCGCTTTTGGGCCAGCTAGGCCGCCTGCCACGCCCGCGCGCGCGCCCGGGTGGGCCAAAATCCCCCCCGGCCCAGCAAGCAGGAAAACCCTTTTCTTTTTCTTTTTCTCATTCCTTTTTCCCATTTTCATATATAGAATTATATGCTGATATTTTATGCACCAAAAATAGTTTAAATAAATTATAGGGCACAAAAATAATAAGATATAAGAAATGGCACACCCCACTAAAGTCACCGTGATTGATGTATTGTTCTTATCTGTGTCTGTTAGAGGAAGAGGGATCCGATCCTCCGGGATTTGTAGCTCCGGAAGAAGGGCAGGAACCCGACCCCTCCGAGATAAATCTTTTGTGCCAGGAAAGCTTCAACGAAGGCAAGTCCATCCTTCCCTTGATGCATAATTTACCTATTTCTCTCTACCACTACCTAAGCCGGGATTAAGGGATGGAATCTATTTGCATGGTAAGCATGAGAGAGCCCGCATTTACTAATACCCTTTGATCACAAGATATGGGATAAGAAAAGGGATATGAACAACGATGTTTTCCAAAAAAGTGTGCGATGAAGGGTATTCACCCTCATCACCTGGTGAGTAGGATGATCAGGGACTCCCTGGTTTAGGGGAGGGCCTAAGGTGATGGCTCAGCTGATTTAGGCGTGAGCAGAAGGATTGTCCTCTCGTATAAGGACCGGTTTGTCATCCTTCACTACCTGTACTCATGAAAAGTACAACCACTCGAGGCTGTGTTGGCAGTCACTCGATCTGAACTCGTACGGTCCAACCCCAGGGTTATGAAGGCTGGGGAGCACCGGGAGGATAAGGAGGGGGAATGTTTTGTCCGGTTTGGACATGGCAGTGGCCTGACTCCTTCCGGTATAACCATTAAGGTTAGGACATGCGAGGAAGGAAAGAGATTCGGATTCGGATCTCATTGGCCGTGAGATCGCAGAGCCGGACTAGTGGGTAAAGTGTACCCCTCTGCGCAGAGTTTAAACCTATTCGAATAGTCCGTGTCCACTGGTATGGACGAGTCTGGTGTGGTATTAAAATTAGTGTTTCTACAACAACCAGGAACAGGGAAATATGTGTGTGTGTGTAAGTGTGTCTTTGGAAAGGAAAGTAGTGCCACGGGTGCAGGAAGCTCAGTGGTGGTTAAGCAAGTGTAGTTTCTATTGTTTCGGGAAAACCCTAACAACAAGTACTGCCCTTCTCTAAGAAAAAGAAGAGTGACTTCAACTCCTCCATATGAAGCATGTATGATATAGGTCTCTTTCTCTTTACGGGAGCTAGGTGGGCTTGCGGAATACCTAGTGTATTCACCCAGATTTATTTATGTTTTTCAGCAGCTGAAGACTTCTTTTCTGCTATGCTTGATTGAAGGGGCTATGTCTTCACCCAGTTCTGCCTGTGGCTTGGGCTAATTTATCTTCCACTGTGTTTTATATTTCCGGCTCACTCTCGAGCTTGTACCCCCGGTATTGTAATAACATTTACTCAGACTCTGTACTATTTGAAGTAAGGAATGTGGTTACTAGCCTCTTGGGACTAGTAATTGTATCACATTTGAGTCCCAAAGGATCGGGACGCTTCAGGTGGTATCAAAGCCTATAGGACTGGCCGTAGACCGTAGCCCTGACCTTAAAAGTTGCCTTAACAAGAAAACACCTCTTACTCCCAAGAAACACCTTCTCTCCTCTCCCCGATATTAATAGACCCTTCTTTTCTCCTACTAGATGGAAGGCTCTTGGGTCATTAGGACATCCTACTGCTTAGAGGAGGAAGGATTTCCTCACCTCCTACGAAGTTGCAGACTACAGATGGGGATCCGCAAGAAGGCCGAATATGTCTGGAAGGAATACCGCGAAAATGGAATAGAGAAGTGCTCTATGGCGGTTTACTTGGGAGAAAGCCGAAGCTACCCAAACCACCCTCCCTTCCAAGTCACCTTCATCGGGCATCGCTTCCCAGACACTTGCCAAAGTGTTGCCTGAAAAGCCCTTAAACAACTATGCCAAAACTACAGTAGAGAGACCTTTGAAACCCCCCTTCGTTACTTCCCACTCAGCAACAAAAATACCCCCACCTGGAGGAAAAGACTTCAGGCCCTGTCAGGGAGAGACCCCATCGAGGATGACTCCACCATTGTCTACATGGTCGGATACCTCCACACTCTCGATAACCACTACGATGACCTCTCCTCCCACTGCACCCACCTAAACTCCCGGGGTGGAAAGCTTAGAGAAGCAAGTCAAGGAGCTTAAGAAGGAGAAGGCATCCCTCCAAGAGTGTCTCAACATAGCGGAAGGCGAGGAGGCCAACACTCGTGAAGCCTATCAAACCTTAAAGATGGACTATGATAAGAAGCTAAAGAAGCTCACCCCCACGAAGAAAATCCAAAAGAAGACCAGGAACCAAGGAGGCCAAGCTGAGCGGAGGAAGAAGGCTCCCCCAGCACCATCTCCCGCCAGGATAGAGAATTTGTCCGACATCGAGGATATGTCCCTAGCTAGCCTTGATGATCTTCTCAAGGAATTTGGGGACACTCTAGAAAAAGAGTTTGGTAGTACCTAAGAGAACGCTCGCGTGTAGTACAACTTGTAGTAGCCATATGCTTGTAATGTATTGGTGTAATGAATAAAAAAACTTGGTTGAAAACAATTGGCATGTGCATAGTAGTGTCTCTCTCCCCCTGGCAGATGGCTTCGGATAAAACCACGCCTACCGCCTCCGGGATTGGAGCAGGGTTTCCCCTGAGAGCTCAAAGGGAAGTCGGTAGAGAGGAAAGTGAAACCCACCTCCCCGCACCTCTAGAACTACCCTTAGATCTAGCCCAAGTTCTAGCCAACCAAATCCGACTCATCGAGGTCCTCACTCGAAGTCTGGAAAATCAACGTCCGAATGGTGGAAGAACGCAAGACAGGATGGGGGATTTCCTGAGGCTCAAGCCTCCCACGTTTGCCGGATCTAGCAATCCCCTCGATGCTGACGATTGGCTGCGCACGATTAAAAGAAAGTTGGAAGCCATCGGATGCCCAGAAAATCAGCGTGTTCAACTAGCTGCTCATCAACTCTCCAGGATGGCCTTAGCCTGGTGGGATACCTTCAATGTCACCATCAGAGATGCTACCTGCGCAGAGTTTGAAACAGCTTTCCAGGAGCACCATGTGCCCCAAGGGCTCGTTCAGCTCAAGGAAGACGAATTCCGGGAACTGACTCAAGATGGAAGATCTGTCAGCGAATATGTGCACAAGTTCACGGAATTAGCCCGGTACGCGCCAGATGACGTCAGTACCGAAGTCAAGAAGATGGCCCGCTTCCTGAAGGGACTCAGGCCAGAACTCAAGACCATCCTGGCCAGCCAAGACTTCCTCTGTTTCTCTCACCTCTCCAACAAAGCCATGCAAGTGGAAAGGGCAAAAGAGGAAGAAAAAGGCCATCTCAAGAGGAAATTCCAAGTCCTCCGGGCTCAGCAGCAAGATCGGCACCAGAAAACTCGATCCTTTGGATTTCCACCCAAGGGACAAGCTTCAGTAGACCAGCTGGACCCACCCCGTCACGGTTCAGTCAGCAGAGTCAGAGCTCCTTTCATGCCCCCTCAGTTGCAAGCAACCAACCCCCAGCGAATGCGTGTTGGCATTGCGGAGATCCCAGTCACTACAAGAACAATTGTCCCCAGCTGATGCCATCAGGACCTGCTTACTCCAACTCGGTGAATGGCCCCAAGAATACCACCGCATCCGCCCCCAAGGCACCCTCCTCCATTAGCCAGAAGAACAAGATCCAGTATCAAGGAAGGCCATGAGTTAATCACGTCGATGCTCAGGAAGCTCAGCAAGCTCTGGGAGTAGTGCTCGGTGAGTTCCTTGTTGAATTTACTCACGCTACCGTACTTTTCGATTCAGGAGCATCCCATTCTTTTATAGCCACTAGTTTTGTGGAAAAGCATGGCATTCCCTCTACCCCTCTAGAGATTCCCTTGGTCACCCGAACCCCAGGGTCAGACCTTCTATGTCAGCTCAAATGCTCCCAAGTCAGAATCCTTTTAAGTGGGGTAGTGTTCTTGGCAGACTTAACCATCTTCCCATCCCAAGGGATTGATGTGATCTTAGGGATGGATTGGTTGACCAAACACAAAGGTATCATCAATTGCGCAAGCAAGACAATCCTTCTCACAGACCACCAAGGAAAGTCAGTCTCTTATCACGCTCAGCCACCCGCCAATGATCCAATGATGTTTAATCTAGCAACAGAGAACATATTAGTGGTAGAAGAATTCATGGATGTGTTCCCAGAAGAGTTACCAGGAATGCCACCGGAAAGAGAGGTGGAATTCTACATAGATCTGATTCCTGGAACGACACCCATTGCAAAGAGACCATACCGTATGGCTCCTACCGAGTTAGCAGAATTGAAGCTCCAAATCGCAGATCTTCAAAAAAAAGGGTACATTCGTCCCAGCTCATCCCCTTGGGGAGCACCAGTCCTTTTCGTATCTAAGAAAGATGAAAGTATGAGGATGTGTATTGATTACCGATCGTTAAATGAAGTCACCATCAAGAACAAGTATCCACTTCCTCGGATCGACGACCTCTTCGATCAGCTGCAAGGGGCCAAATACTTCTCCAAGATAGACCTAAGGTCTGGTTATCACTAATTGAGAATCAAGGAAGCAGATATCCAGAAGACTGCATTTGTCACCCGGTATGGACAATATGAATTCATAGTGTTGGGGGCCTTCGGCTTCCGAAGGTCCTCAAAAACATGATTTGACAATGTTTTCCATGTGAAATATGTGAACAGGTATCTTCGGAACCAGGTTACGGGTATACAAGTATCTGGTCAAGATGAAGCTTGAGCGGAAAGGAAGGCGATCATGACGAAGGATAAGATGATCACGAAGCTATGTGCAGAAAAGCTTCGGTATGACGACAGAAAAGAGGAACCGACTTAAAGATGAAAAGCCAAATTAGACCTCGAAGAATTATTATAGAGTTATTGATAAATGTAAAGGGCATTAACGTAATTCTGCATGGGCTGCGTCCCGCGCCTATAAATAGATGAACACTATTCCCGTACTGTTCACGCTGACTTGGCATTTGCTTTTTGCATCACGCATGTACCTTTACTTTTCATCAATCTGAAGGTACATTTACAATTTGTTATTACGAATTTGATAATAAAAATAAGTTGAGGATAATATTTGTATTATTATTCGCATTTTATATAAGTGTTCTTCTTCATCATTTATAGAATTTACGAAGGTCTTTTCCTTCGTAACCTTCGTCCATAATTCATTATATCCGAAGGGGCATAATGTCTTTAAAGACGAAGGGCTTTAACATTTAACACTTTTTATGTTGCCTTGTCCTTAACCTTTAGCATTTGAGAACAAGTCCCCAACATTGGCGCCCACCTCCGGTGAACTCACGTCCATTTTTTGAGTTTTGAACACCTTCGGCAAGCATCACCTTCGTCATGCCGCCGAAGAAAGCTTCAGCCACAGGGGCTGCCACTCTACAGCCGCTGGATCCCAATCAGGATGTCCTTTCTCTTAGGGAGGCCCGAAGCCAGAAGAGGAAGGCCACCAGTCCGATGCCTCCGGAGGATGATTTGGATCAAGAAATCCAAAACTTGGAGATGCTCCAACAACAGGTTCAACAAAAGAAGGAAAAGATGGCTCGTCTAGCTGACCTACAGAGGTAGATAGATGAAGCTTCGGAAGAAGTTCGTCATCTTGCTCAAGATGACCAGAACCGAAGGCCTCCGCGCAGAGAGCTTCATCAGGAGGACTTCTACAACGAGGACGACTGGTATGAAGATTTCCATCATGGAAATTTTGCTTTTGATGATGCTTCTCCCCTGTCAACAGAACTGCAGGCTACACCATGGCCCCAGTCTTACAAGCTCCCCCAGCTCCCCATGTACGACAGTCATTCAGACCCGAAGTAATTCTTGATGAGCTATGAAGCAACCATATCTTCGTATGGTGGCAATACTGCAGTCATGGCAAAGTCCTTCGTCATGGCCGTCAAGAGTGTTGCACAAACCTAGTACTCTTCTCTTTGGCCAGGAATAATCACTTCATGGCAGAAGCTAAAGGACATGTTGATAACCAGCTTCCAAGGGTTTCAGACGAAGCCGGTCACTGCTCAAGCCTTATTCCAGTGCACCCAGGACCACGAAGAATACCTTCAGACGTATGTCCGAAGGTTCCTGCGTCTGAGGGCACAGGCACCAACAGTGCCCAATGAAATTGTCCTTGAGGCCATGATTAAGGGACTTCGGCCGGGACCTTCAGCTCAATACTTTGCCAGGAAGCCTCCCCAAACTTTGGAGAAGCTGCTCCAGAAGATGGACGAGTATATTCGAGCTGACAATGACTTTCGCCAAAGAAGGGAGGAGGCATTCAGGTTCTCTGAAATGACCAGGGGCTTCGGAGGAAGATTCCATCCGAGGCACGTCAGGTCCATTCACAATTCTACTCAAACTGATGATAGAGGGAGTCAACAGCAAAGGCCACAATACTCCTCACAAGCTTCGGGGCAGCAGCAAAGCTCTTTCCGGCCGCCAGCGCCAAGGGGCAGAGGCGCCAGGGGCTTCGGGGAAAGATTTGGGGATCAGCCAAGAAAAATTTACTGCCTATTCTGTGGTGAAGACAAGGGCCATACCACCAGGATGTGCCATGTTACCATCCAGAAGCAAAAGGAGATAGCAGAAGCTGCAGCACAACAGAGTCAGCCGAAGCAGGTCATGCATACTGCTTCGTACCATTCGCCTTACATTCCAGAATATGTAGGCAATCACCCTGCAGCTTCTGTTGCTTCGGCAAGCCAACCCCAAGCATCTTGGCAACAGCCTCCACCGCCACCACCAACACAACGAGGATAGCAGCCAGAAGGGAGTCAGCATACTCACCTTCAGCGGGACTTCAGAGAGGAGTCCGAAGCTCGCACAGTCAACAGCACTGTGCCAAAGTCGAAGCACATTTACTGACAAATATCCTACCTCGACAGCAGCTTTTCGCATTTTCGCATTCAGTATTACTTTCTTTTTAGTAAGGAACAATTATGGGAAGTTTAAGTGTCTTTTATCGTTTTTCAATCTATTGTAACAGTTTCGCTTTTTACCATAATAAAAATATATCTTCTCCATAGGCTTGAGTTGCCGAAGCATAAGAATTTATGGTGGCACGGAGGACCTTCGAATTATCAAAAATTTGTTCTAAGGAACGCAGTGCAATTTCTTTGAAACAATAAAAAGTCGTTCCTAAGGGAGCGCAGTGTAAGTTTTCGGCTCAAAAGTTGTTCTGAAGGGAATGCAGAGCTTACAGCGAAAAATAAACGCTGATTCCGCTGAAAGTAAAAGGCGAAGAAGCTCCTAAGGGAGGCTTACAGCGAAAAATAAACGCTGATTCTGCTGAAAGTAAAAGGCGAAGAAGCTCCTAAGGGAGGCTTACAGCGAAAAATAAACGCTGATTCCGCTGAAGTAAAAGGCGAAGAAGCTCCTAAGGGAGGCTTACAGTGAAAAATAGATGTCGACCTTTGACAAATATCATTTTTGCATAACATCACATCATTACATCATTTGCATAGCATAACATCATACATCATAGTGCATCAACAACACAAGAAGGGGGGTCTCAAAATTGTTATTCGAAGATCGTTTTGAAGAAATAGTGACACGGCACAAACAATAGCCATTGGAGAGTTATATCTTCGTCAAAACTCTGAAATGGAAAGATCTATTGATTATTGATTTTACGAGGATTGGTTACTGATTTTATGAGAACACGGATATTATTTACGAAGCATGAAAAGAAGGGAAGGTGTTTTTTCGTCAAAGACTCAAAAACGGTATGTATCAAATGTTTCATGCATCGTAAAGAATAGAATTATAAACAACTAATATATTACATCCAAAGTTACACAATATTACACATGATTCTCAACAAGCATTACAATCTAAATGTTTTTACAGCAGCATCTAATCTTCCTTTAAGACTACTTCTGCAGCTTCATTTAGAAGCTGATCAACAACTTTATCCATTATGGCTTCGACCATTTGTCTAATTTCGTCATCCCCCTTCGTGTGGGGGCCCGGAGATAGCTCAGCAGGTTCTGAGGGAAGAGAAGATACGGATATATTACTATTACAAACCATGAACAAGTTCGAAATCAAAATTACAACGAAGAGTCAAAAACCACTAATTAATACATATTTGCCCTTCGGGCTCTGCGCTTTTCTCAGCAGCCTCTGCTACCTTTCTAGCATCATGAATGCCTTTTTCGCTTTTCTGAATAATTTCTTGGGCCATTTCCCGGCCGCCATTGTCCCAGATGTCGGTGAAAAATTTTCCACCAACCAGGCTTACTTCGGCCGAGGGGTCTTTTATATCTTCGGAGGATAAGGCAGTTTCGGATTGTGCTAAAGATTTCACATGCTCGCAGCCTTTCCTCTCCAAAATAGTAGCAATCCCCCTGGCACCCGAAAAAGCACAAATGTCTCCGCGGCTATTTAAAATTTCCTCAAAGGCCTCAGCTTCGTGACTGATCCATTCAATCGGGCCTTCGGGGTTGCCCCTTGTAAAGTTTTCCTCGCTCGAGAATGCGCCAACGCTGGCGAAGCTAGTTTTTATTTTCTTAGCGCATTCTATAGATTTATCATAGCACCTTTTCTTGGATGCTCAAAGCTCTTCAACGTTTCCTTCTAAATGATTTGCCCACTGATCGCTGAGTTCTCGTTTCATCTCTTCAAGTATGCGCTCTTCTTTAGCTCTAGCTAACTGTTTCCGAATATCTTCAATTTCGCGCTTCTGAGCCTCAGCTTGAGCTTTAGAAGCAGCTTCGTCTTCCTTTATCTTATCCACCAATGTAAGCAGAATTTTATCTTTTTCCAAAGCTTCGTTTCTTAGCTTAATAACCTCTGTTCGTAGGTTGTTAAAAGCAATATTATAGCTCTCGTCTTCAGC
Source organism: Zea mays (assembly GCF_902167145.1). Taxonomy (NCBI): domain Eukaryota; kingdom Viridiplantae; phylum Streptophyta; class Magnoliopsida; order Poales; family Poaceae; genus Zea; species Zea mays. The sequence continues at coordinate 87,035,860 of NC_050104.1, read as the reverse complement.
ATTCTTTTGCGCTCTCAAAGCGTTGCTAAGTATTAAACCCTATATGAAAAGAATTAGTATAAGAATAAAAGAATAATTCAAAAATTATAAATTTCCAAATATGCAATTTTCATACCTTCAGACTATTATATGCAAGGCTATCTGCAAGATCGTCCTTTGTCATAGCGCAGAGGCCAGCTTCAAGCTTCGGGACCCATACTTCTAGCCATCTCCCGGCAGACAGATAATTCTTTGTTGTCTGGGAGACAGTATAAGAAGTCATCTTCGTCTGTGCCATTGAATACTAAGGCCCCTTTGGATACTTCAATTCTCGGGCATAGTGATTAGCTTCAAAAATCTCTTCTTTAGATAATCTTTTTCCTGAAGCATGTCGTACAATATAATCGAGGGCTTTGGAGGATGCTTCGGGGGCAGCAGTGTCAGTTTCTTCAACCAAAGTTGGTTCTGTCATTTTTGTTTCTTCGGCTTCCAAGGGTTTTAACTTGGTGGGCTCTGAAGGCCCAGCTTCAGTTTCAGTTTGTTGCTTTGAAGCTTCAGCAACAAAGGCTTCAGTAGGCACTTCAGAAGTTTCAACAGTTTTCTTCGGAGTTATGCTTGAAGATTTAATTGTCTCCAAAACATCCAGCACATTAACCATCCTTTTTCTTTTCGGGGTCACTGTTGGACCCTTTTGGCTTTTTACTGCCTCAATTTTTGCTGAAGGACTTAAAACTTCTGATGTTTTTGTTTCTTCAGTCCTCGGTTCTTCTATCTTTTCTGTTGCTGGCACTTCGGCCAGCTCTTCGATTTTTGGCAGCAGAGTTGATTCTTTAGCTTCAGTGGCCAAAGAGGTCTCACCGACGAACCCAGGCACTATGGCCGGTTCAATATAACGTGGCCGGTGTTTGAGAACCTTTACCCTTTTCCTCTTCGGCGCCGGATCGCTAGGAGCGGCTGAAGCAGTTTCCTTCGCAGAAGATGTATTCTTTCTTTTTTGGCCCCGCGATGGATAACGGTAGTCGGGGTAGACAAACCCAATTGCGTCAAATACTCGGTTGAGCCTCTTCTTCTTTCGGCCTCCGAAGGCTGCTGATAATGCAGTATCTTCGGCCTTTGAGTATACCCTAAGCAATTCATCACTTACAGTCTCAATGCTTTTTAGCCAGTCATCATCTGGCTCAACGAACTTATCTCCATACTTGAATGTGTATTTTAGCCTGACTAGTCCACCTTCGTCAGGTTCCTTAACGGTTTCCTTCGGCATTTCCCAGTTATCTGCAAGTGGCCATACTCTGAAGGCAATGTGTTCTTGCATTAAATCCCTTGTCCCAATAAAAGAGCACACTGCGCCGAAGGCTCTTTGGCATTCTTCGGCTGTTTCATCCATCTCCACCTTCGGCCTCCGAAGGCCGAAGCGTTGCCAAACAGGGCGCATAATGATATCTTTAATATCTTCCTGAATTTTTAAATCATTCTTCACATAAAACCATTCTGTCATCCAGTTGCCGGGCCATCTTTTCCGAAAGGTTGGCACGGGACAACTTGACCCAGATCGGGCACCGAAGCTGTAGCAGCCAAAATTGTTGTGATACTGCTCTTTACCCCAAGGTTTCGTCTCGTACAATAACTCATGTATATTGCAGAAACTTTTTGCATTTGGTTCTAAACCTTGGCTCCTCACGGCCCAGACGAAGATGCCCATTCTTATGATTGATTCGGGAGTAAGTTGGTGAAGGTAGACTTCAAATACCTTCAGTACTTCCACAACAAAATTGCTCAAGGGAAATCGCAGTCCAGCCTTCAAGAAGCTTCGGAAGATTACGACTTCATTCTCTTCGGGAGTAGGCACAGTTTTCTCCCCATCATCTGCCCTCACAATAGACATGTCTCGAAAATACCTTCCCTTCATGGTATCAAGATGACTCTGCTTAATGCTCGATTTACCGAAGACTTTGTGACTTGGTCGCCACGGTCGATCTTCGGAGTCTTCACCCCCACTTTCTACATCATAACTATTATTGTCACCAGTATCTTCAGATAAACCCTCCAAGGTTTCCCTAGTGATCTCCGTATTGGTCTTTGCTATTGACTGAAGAAAGCCGAGATGCATCTCCTCAGAAAGGCTCAGCTTTGATTCAGCAACGGTTTTCTTATCTTCAGACATCTTCACAAAGGCTGAGAAAGTGCTCTCGAAACCGAAGCTTAAAAATTTAAAAAGCCAAGCAAGTGTTGTTGCGCACAGGCTAAAAGTTGGGTGAGCAAGAGCAGATGGCAAGAGAGCGTGCCAAATAAAATCGTGTTGAGCTCTTATTTATACACCCAGTGCGTCGAGATCAGGAGGGTCCCGCTTGTCAATGACTGTTGCTATTCTAGCAAGGGGAAGGTGTTTTTTCGGACCTTCGGCTTAAAGCCTTCGTCCATGTCGCAATATGAATTTATCATTACAGCAAATTAATATTGCGAGGGGCTACTGTTGGGGGCCTTTGGCTTCCTAAGGTCCTCAAAAACATGATTTGACAATGTTTTCCAAGTGAAATATGTGAACAGATATCTTCGGAACCAGGTTACGGGTATACAAGTATCTGGTCAAGACGAAGCTTGAGCGGGACGGAAGGCGATCATGACGAAGGATAAGATGATCACGAAGCTATGTGCAGAAAAGCTTCGGTATGACGACAGAAAAGAGGAACCGACTTAAAGATGAAAAGCCAAATTAGACCTCAAAGAATTATTATAGAGTTATTGATAAATGTAAAGGGCATTAATGTAAATCTGCACGGGCTGCGTCCCGCGCCTATAAATAGATGAACAGTATTCCCGTACTGTTCACGCTGACTTGGCATTCGCTTTTTGCATCACGCCTGTACCTTTACTTTTCATCAATCTGAAGGTACATTTACAATTTGTTATTACAAATTTGATAATAAAAATAAGTTGAGGATAATATTTGTATTATTATTCGCATTTTATATAAGTGTTCTTCTTCATCATTTATAGAATTTACGAAGGTCTTTTCCTTCGTAACCTTCGTCCATAATTCATTATATCCGAAGGGGCATAATGTCTTTAAAGACGAAGGGCTTTAACATTTAACACTTTTTATGTTGCCTTGTTCTTAACCTTTAGCATTTGAGAACAAGTCCCCAACACATAGTGATGCCTTTTTGACTGACAAATGCACCCGCCTTTTTCATGAACCTCATTAACAAAGTGTTTATGGAAGAGCTGGATAAGTTTGTCATGGTCTTCATTGACGACATCCTTATCTACTCCAAGTACCGCGTAGACCATAAGCGTCACCTTCGGACCGTCCTCGGAAACTCAGGGCACACCAACTTTATGCTAAACTCAGTAAATGTGAATTCTGGTTGGAAAAGATAGCCTTCCTTGGGCATATCTTGACCGCGAAAGGAATAGAAGTAAACCCTTCCAAGGTGGAAGCAGTATCAAAATGGAGGAGCCACCCTTGCCCGAATTTATCTCAAGGAGATAGTCAGACTCCATGGCATTCCAAGAAAGATAGTGTCAGACAGAGGAACCCAGTTCACCTCCAAATTCTGGACAAGCCTTCAGAAAGCTATGGGCACCAAGCTAGATTTCAGCACCGCCTATCACACTCAGACAGACGTGCAGACAGAAAGAGTCAACAAAGTCCTCGAAGATCTATTAAGAGCATGTGTGCTAGCATTCGATAGAAGTTGGGAATCCAGTCTGCCCTATGTAGAGTTCTCGTATAATAACAGCTATCAGGCCAGCATCAAGATGTCACCGTTCGAAGCATTGTATGGACGAAAATGCCAGACCCCTCTCATGTGGTCCAACGTAGGGGAAAAAGCACTGGAAGGACCTGCCTTTGTCAAAGAGGCGGAAGAGAAAGTTGCCCTGATCCGTAGGAGATTACTTGAAGCTCAGAGTCGGCAGAAGAGCTATGCGGACAACAGGCGGAGAGAACTCAGATTTGAGGAAGGAGACTTTGTCTACCTCAAGGTCTCCCCGATGCGTGGTGTTAGAAGGTTATTCCAAGTAAAAGGAAAGCTAGCACCGCGATTCGACGGTCCCTACCCCATCATTGGCAGTGTGGGACCCACAGCATACCGTCTTGAACTACCAGAATCCATGTCTGACATCCACAATGTGTTTCACGTGTCCCAGCTCCGCAAATGCCTGCAAGCACCAGAAGGTCATATCGAAGAAGAGGCAGTGCAGATTCAGAAAGATCTTCAGTACCTGAGAAGTCAATAAAGATCCTTGATTCAGCAGTCCGGAAGACCCGCACCTCAGAAGTGAAACTCTGTAAAGTTTAGTGGAGCAGAGAAGGAGAAGAGGAAGCTACCTGGGAGAGTGAGGACTCCTTGAGGAGGGAATACCCTTATCTTTTCTCAAATCCAGTCTAAATCTCGAGGGCGAGATTCCTTTCAGTGGGGTAGGTTTGTAACATCCCAAAAATCTCAATCCAAGGTTTGGAACCCTAATCTCCTAAACCCCCCTCTTATTTTATTTTCTCCCTAAAACTCCACCCTTAGGTCATCTCATCATGTGCATACACTTGAGTTGTTAGGAGCACCTCACATAGACTATTTTCAACACTCAAGATTATTTAGCAAATTGTTGATTCAAAAGAAAATGAAATAAAAAGAGACAAAAAAAGAAATAGAAAACAGAAAAAGGAAAAAAGAAAAAACCCTCCCCCCCTCGGCTGGGCCGATTTTGGCCCAAGTCGCGCTGCGCCTGCTCTTTCCCCCTCTCCTCCCCCGACCCAAGCGGCCCAGCTGCGCGCGCCCGCGCCGCACCTGACAAACCGGCCCCACCGTTCAGCGGCTCCACCTCTCTCCCTCTCGCGCCGCTCTCCCACTGGCAGCCCAGGCCCGCCTGTCAGGACCTTCGTCCTGCCCATGCCATCACCGGCGCGTTCACCGCCTCACGCCCCGTCACCTCGCCATTAATGCTCGCACCGGCCTCAGCGACCACCCCGCCACTGTATCCGAGTCGTCCCCTCACCCCTCGCCTGCCCGAGCCGTCTCGTCGCCGTTTGCTCCATCCCCACCATCATGGCAAGCTCGTCGGCGCTCGCCGTCCCCTCCCTTCCTTCCCCCTCCCGGGCGCCTATAAAAGGGACCGCCCGAGCTCCGTTTCATCCACACCAGCCCCGGCCATCTCCTCCACTCCTCCCCGAGCCCAATCGAGCTAGCGCCGCCGCGTCTCCCCGTCACTCCGGTGAGCTTTGTTCACCCCTCTCGAGTGGCTTTCGGTCGAATTAACTTGGTGCTTGAGCTCTGCCACACACTAACGTTCGCAAGGCACCTCTCCCCACCTTCTTTTGTGCTCGGCTGCCTCACCAGCGACCTCACCGCCGCGAGCACCCGCCACCGCGTCGTGGACCGACCACCCTAGGCCCCCGCCGGTCAAATTGACCCCAACCCCGTGATCCCCTGCCCCCGCCCGTGCCTCGCCACCGCTCCCCCACCACAGAACCGGACCCACGGCGGAGAACCGCCGCGGGATTTCACCGGTGGTCGAGCTCCGGTCGACCTCCCCCCCTCCGTCGCTGCCCCGCACCGTTAAGCCTCCTTCCCTCACTGACGTGTGGGCCCGCGCCACGGTGCTGTCCCCCGCCGTCTCCCTCGCTTTTGGGCCATCTAGGCCGCCTGCCACGCCCTCGCGCGCGCCCGGGTGGGCCAAAATCCCCCCCGGCCCAGCAAGCAGGAAAACCCTTTTCTTTTTCTTTTTCTCATTCCTTTTTCCCATTTTCATATATAGAATTATATGCTGATATTTTATGCACCAAAAATAGTTTAAATAAATTATAGGGCACAAAAATAATAAGATATAAGAAATGGCACACCCCACTAAAGTCACCGTGATTGATGTATTGTTCTTATCTGTGTCTGTTAGTGGAAGAGGGATCCGATCCTCCGGGATTTGTAGCTCCGGAAGAAGGGCAGGAACCCGACCCCTCCGAGATAAATCTTTTGTGCCAGGAAAGCTTCGACGAAGGCAAGTCCATCCTTCCCTTGATGCATAATTTACCTATTTCTCTCTACCACTACCTAAGCCGGGATTAAGGGATGGAATCTATTTGCATGGTAAGCATGAGAGAGCCCGCATTTACTAATACCCTTTGATCACAAGATATGGGATAAGAAAAGGGATATGAACAACGATGTTTTCCAAAAAAGTGTGCGATGAAGGGTATTCACCCTCATCACCTGGTGAGTAGGATGATCAGGGACTCCCTGGTTTAGGGGAGGGCCTAAGGTGATGGCTCAGCTGGTTTAGGCGTGAGCAGAAGGATTGTCCTCTCGTATAAGGACCGATTTGTCATCCTTCACTACCTGTACTCATGAAAAGTACAACCACTCAAGGCTGTGTGGGCATTCACTCGATCTGAACTCGTACGGTCCAACCCCAGGGTTATGAAGGCTGGGGAGCACCGAGAGGATAAGGAGGGGGAATGTTTTGTCTGGTTTGGACATGGCGGTGGCCTGACTCCTTCCGATATAACTATTAAGGTTAGGACGTGCGAGGAAGTAAAGAGATCCGGATTCGGATCTCATTGGCCGTGAGATCACAGAGTCCGACTAGTGGGTAAAGTCTACCCCTCTGCGCAGAGTTTAAACCTATTCGAATAGTCTGTGTCCACTGGTATGGACGAGTCTGGTGTGGTACGACAATTAGTGTTTCTACAACAACCGGGAACAGGGAAATATGTGTGTGTGTAAGTGTGTCTCTGGAAAGGAAAGTAGTGCCACGGGAGCAGGAAGCTCAGTGGTGGTTAAGCAAGTGTAGTTTCTATTGTTTCGGGAAAACCCTAACAACAAGTACTGCCCTTCTCTGAGAAAAAGAAGAGTGACTTCAACTCCACCATATGAAGCATGTATGATATAGGTCTCTTTCTCTTTATGGGAGCCGAGTGGGCTTGCAGAATACCTAGTGTATTCACCCAGATTTATTTATGTTTTTCAGCTGCTGAAGACTTCTTTCCTGCTATGCTTGATTGAAGGGGTTGTGTCTTCACCCAGTTCTGCCTGTGGCTTGGGCTAATTTATCTTCCACTGCGTTTTATTTTTCTAGCTCACTCTCGAGCTTGTACCACCGGTACTGTAATAATATTTACTCAGACTCTGTACTATTTGAAGTAAGGAATGTGGTTACTAGCCTCCTGGGACTAGTAATTGTATCACATTTGAGTCCCAAAGGATCGGGACGCTTCACATAGCTAAGCAGAAGGTGTTGTTTGGGTCTCAGTTGACCGATGAACAAGAGAAAACTTCGCTAAAATTACTGTTTAACAACAAGGATGTTTTTGCATGGACAACCAATGATCTTTGTGGTGCCAACAGAGATATTATTGAACATTCACTAGATTGTAGACCCAACCATCAGACCAAGGAAGCAGAAGCTTCGAAAGATGTCTAATGATAAGGCCGAAGGGGCAAGAAACGAAGTTAAAAGACTTCTCAGTGCTGGAGTAATCAAGGAAGTAACATAACCAGAATGGCTAGCCAACACTGTTTTGGTAAAGAAGGCCAATGGAAAGTGGAGAATGTATATTGATTTTACAGATCTCAACAAAGCATGCCCGAAGGATGAGTTCCCTTTGCCAAGAATAGACTCCCTCGTAGATGCAACAGCCACTTAGGAGCTCATGAGTCTATTAGACTGTTACTCAAGCTATCATCAAATCTGGATGAAGAAGGAGGACGAGCTTAAAATAAGCTTCATAACCCCTAGTGGAACTTACTGCTACCTTCGGATGCCCGAGGGGCTCAAGAATGCTGGAGGAAGCTTCAGCAGAATGACTTCCAAAGTCCTCAGCTCACAAATTGGCAGGAATGTTCTCACATATGTCGATGATATCATAGTAAAAGCACGAAGCAAGAAAATCACATTGCTGACTTGCAAGAAACATTTGCCAACTTTGGAAAGGCTGGCCTCAAGCTAAATCTAGATAAATGTGCCTTTGGGTGAAGAAGGGAAAATTCCTTAGGTGCCTAGTATCCACAAAAGGGATAGAAGCAAACCCAAGAAAAATAGAAGCTATACTTTGGATGGAGCCACCAAGGACAAGAAAAGGTGCCCAGAGACTAACAGGAAGGCTGGCATCTTTGAACAGATTCATCTCAAGATCAGCAAAAAGGAATTTGCCATTCTTTGAAGTGCTAAAATCAGCTGAAGTCTTCCAATGGGGACTAGTTTAGCAAATGGCCTTCAAAGACCTGAAGCAATATCTGATACAGCTAACAACATTAACTCCACCTTCGTCAGGAGCCCCATTGCTATTGTATGTGGCTGCTTCCCACGCTGCAGTCAGTGCAGCGCTGGTGCAGGAGAGACAAGATGATCAAGCAAAGAATCAAGTCCTAGTATACTTCATTTCCGAAGTACTAAGTCCATCAAAAAGGAATTACACAGAGCTGGAGAAGGTACTATATGCTGTATTGATGGCCTCCAGAAAGCTTCGGCATTATTTCCAGTCATACCACATTATAATACCTTCATCTCAGCGTCTCAAGGATATTATAAGAAACAGGGAAGCTACAAAAAGAGTTGGAAAATAGGCTACTGAACTGAATGGATTCACTATTAATTTTGTCCATAGATCCACGATCCAATCACAAGCGTTAGCAGACTTCATTGCTGATTGGATGCCATGGGCTCAGGAAGAAGGGAGCATAACAGACACCTAAGGTTGGACAATGTTCTGTGATGGATCGTGGGGAACCTTTGGTGCAGGTGCAGCTATTATTCTAATCTCACCATCTAAAATCAAAACTTGCTATGTAGCCAGATTGGAGTCAACTGCAAGAATAACATTGCAGAGTACGAAGCTCTTCTTCTTGGGCTTCGAAAGCTTAAGGCAATGGGAATAAGAAGGGCATTTCTCAAATCTGACTCACAAGTCATCACAGGGCATGTTGATAAAAGCAATAGAGCAAGGGACCCGAAGCTTGAAAATATCTTGATGCAGTCTGAAGAATGGAAGCCTCCTTTGAAGATTTCTCAGTAAAGAACATTCCAAGAGGGAAAAATGAGCAGGAAGATCTACTAGCTAAATCAGTGGCACAAGGGCTTCCGCTGCACCCAGAAGTGTTCTTTGAAACTCTCAGAGCACCTTCAGTCGAGCTCATGGAGCGAGCAGTGCTTACAATTTCACCTGTGCACAGCGAGGACTGGAGAACAGAGATTGTATCTTTCCTATAAGGAAATTATCCTTCTGTCGATGAAGCTTACATAAAAAGGATGCAAGCCAGGAGAAGACCATATATGATCATAGAAGGGGAGTTGTTCAAACAAGGAGTTTGTTCTCCACTATTAAAATGTCTGTCTAGAGCCAAAGGTCAAGAACTAATGAAAGAAATACACGCAGGAATATGCAGAGCTCATATCGAATCTAGGCCCCTTCTTGGAAAGGTATTCAGACAATTATTTTACTAGTCGAAGGCAGCTTCGGACGCAGCGGATCTAGTTCAAAAATGTGAAAACTGTCAAAAGTGCGCCAGAGATCAAAAGAAACCTTTGTCTCTAACCCAGCTAATCCAGCCCACTGCAAAGGTAGGACCTAGACTTACTAGGCCCACTTCCACCACCGCAAGGGAACTTGAAATATGTTGTGGTAGCAGTGCAGTACTTTTCAAACTGGATCGAAGCTAAACCCCTAGCTACGATCACTTCTGCCACAGACTAGAAGTTCTTATGGCAAAATATCGTTTGCCGGTTTGGTGTGCTGAAGGCTATCGTGGTTGACAATGGAACTCAATTTGATGCTGAAACATTCAAAACTTTTTGTGACCAAATTGGTACAAAGATACATTTTACATCTGTGAGGCATCCAGAATCTAATGGATTGGTAGAGCGAGCTAACAGAATCATCATCACAGGAATAATGAAGTCAATCTTCAATCTGCCAAAAGGAAAGTGGCCAGATGAATTGGTGAAAATGGTATGGAATCATAACACTGTTGTCTCAAGATCAACAGAGTTTACGTCGTTCAAGCTTTTATTTGGGGATGAAGCAATAACACCGAAAGAAGCAAGAACAGGATCAATAAGGACTCTAGCTTCGGCAGAGGATGAAGATGCTTGCAAAATAACAAAAGACACTATAGAGGAAGTCAGACTTCAGGCCATAGACCACATCAATAAATATCAAGCCGAAACAATCAAGTGGTGAGACAGAAAAGGGAGATTAAAAATATCAAGCTAGGACATTTGGTGCTTCGAAGAGTAGCCAACCCAGACATAGTGGGGAAGCTACAACTTGGTGGGAAGGTCCCTTCTTGATAGTGTCCTCATCAAGACTCGGTTCATACAGGCTGAAGGACATGGATGGGAATGATGTTCCAAGATCTTGGAATGCAGATGAGCTTCAGAGATATTACATATAAACTAAGTAATCTTCTTTCTTTCCCCTATGGCGCCTGTAAGGAAAATGGACCCGGGCCATTTGGCTTAATAGATTTTGGTATTTGATGATCAACATAACATGTAGACTAATGTGTTTGCTAGTGTTTGTAGTTCACAGGATGCTAAAGTTACTTGGACCAAGACATTGAGGAAAGCAACACCTCAAAAGAATACATTAAGAAGATCAAGTGAAGTCCAAGAAATGAAGCATGTGTTTCTAGGCGGACTGTCTGTGCGAGGAGCACCGGACTGTCCGGTGCACCAGGAACAGTAGCCCTAATGGCTAGTTCCAGGTGGCACTGTGGAGAGAAGACCATCAAATTGTCTAGTGTGACATCCAGAGTGTCCAGTGTAAAAAGCCTACACGCCAACGGTCTGCTGCAGTGTCAGAACAACGGCTAGGCGCACCGGACAGTGAACAGTGCGCTGTCTGATGCACCATCAGACTGTCCGGTATGCCACAGAGAGAAGCAGCTTTTCTCCAATGGCTAGATTTGTGTTGGGGGCTATAAATACACTCCCAACCGGCCATTCCAAGGTGTGGGATCCCAAGCAACATACCAAGGCACATAGTAGACATTTCCAAGTGCTCAAACACCGAAGTGCTTAATAGAATCACTTGGTGATTAGCGTAGGCGCTTGCTCTAGGTGAATTCTAGTTAGTTGAGTGAGTTTAGATAAACCACACAACCCCTCGGCTCTTGCGCGAGCCGTTGTAATTGTATCGAGTGGGGCGAGAGTCTTGCGAGACCGTGATAACCGCGTTTGTGTCACGGCCGCCACCTTGTACTGGAGGGAACGAGGTCCACGGCGTTTCGGCCGGAAGCTCGATAGTGGAGATGGTGGGGAGCATCCAAGAGGAGCCGGAAGCGGAGCATCACTTGCGTGTAGAGAAGGCTCGTGGCTCTCTACGGAGTTACTCGACCAAGGTGCTTGGCCCCCGCGTGGGCTTCCCTTTGCGTAGGGGCATCAACGAGGATTAGTCGGGACCTTGCGTGGTTCCGGATACCTTGGTAAAAATACCAGTGTCATCAACGAGAGTTTTCATCTCTACCTTGATCTTTAACTTCTGCATTTATATTAAGCATTTAAGTTTCAATCTTGTCTTTATGCTTATATAGTGTAGATTGAAACTTAGCCATTGCGGTAGAGATAGCAACACTTAGAGAAAACCTAGTTTGCACATTATAGTTTGATTATTTGCATAGGTTTTTGATCTAGGGATTTATTTGTGGCCTAGTTTAGTAAAAGTTTTAGAAGTCCTAATTCACCCCCCTCTTAGGCGTCACCTGTTTCCTACAACACCCTTTTTCTTTCAAGAGGGGAGAAAGGTTTTTAATGGGGCCATAGGTTGTAATTTTTCATTTTCTCTTACGCAGCCCTGTGCAATACAAGGGCCAGCTTCCCCCAGACATAAAATGTAAAGATCTAAGATTACACCATCGAGAGTAAAAAAGTATAAAGGAGCTCCAAAGTAGTCCCTAAGGGGATGCAGAGCTAAAATACCACCTAAGTCAAAGGTGAAGAAGCTCCAAAGTCATTCCTAAGGGGATGCGGAGCTAAAATACCACCTAAGTAAAAGGTGAAGAAGCTCTAAACTCATTCCTAAGGAGATGCAAAGCTTAGCTCTAAAGTCGTTCCTAAGGGGATGAAGAGCTGAAATACCACCTAAGTAAAAGGTGAAGAGACTTCAAAGTCGTTCCCAAGGGGATGCAGAGTCGTGGGTGTGTATTTGTGTGCGTTTTTTTATCTTCGGCATACATTTACATACTTCATCATCATCTTATGCATCCATACAAACATACATTAGACATTTGTAGCTTCATCGCATCATGACATATCGCATAAAGCATTAGCAGAAAAAGAAGAGAAGGTTTCTCCTTTCAACGTGAAAATGTTTCGTTGCAAACAAAGATGCTTCGTTGCGAATGAAGATGCTTCGTTATAAACGAAGAAGTTTAACAGGAAAAGAAGAAAGAATGCTTCGTTATGTATGAGGGGGCCATCTTTTGTGCTTCGATGTGAACGAAAAGGTGTTTTTCGCTTGCGGCTCAAAAAGCTAGGAGCATCGGTTTCGTCCACAACAAAGCAAAGAACAGTGAGATAAAAGGTAAAGCAACATTACGAGGTATTCATAAATATTTACAAAAAATTTTACATTCAATCACAACTTTTTGTTGAATACAATGTTTTTCTTGTACAAAGAAGCCTTAAAAGTGTTTTTCAGTCATAAGCACAAGAAAGAAAAGCTTCTGAAGCTTTCTTCAGATCTTCAGGGTAAGCTTTGGCTCATCAGACTTTGCCAACATCGCGCTAAAAACAACAAGGCAATGTATTAGGGAATGTAATAAGAAAAAAATCTAAAATAAAAACATGAAGGTAAAGAAATTCGCCATACTTTGTTAAGTAGAGCTTCATCTCCACCAATCTCTCGGCCGCCCTTAGCCCAGATTTGAGTAATGAATATGTTACCTATGCTTCTGGCTTCGGCTGGAATATTAACTAGGTCAGACGGTGAGAGGCTGAAGTTGGGCCTATTAACAGTACTTATGTGATTACACCCAGCCTTAACAAAAGCAGCAGTTGTGCTGCAAGAAGCCACTAGCGCAGAAATCATCGTGGCTAGTTATAACTTTGTCAAGATTGTCAACCTCTTTCTCAATACACCCAAGAGCTCTAGGGATATCTTTAGCAGAAAGGTTAATTTCTTCAGATACGGCTCCAACAAAATTGAAGATACCCTTTAGCCGAGCGAGGCATTGAGTAGCAAAGCCGAAACATTTATTCCGAAGAGTTTTGACTATTTCGCTCAGTTTAAGATTCTTTTCAGCTTCGGCCTTGATTGTCGCGTTTAAAGCTTCGGACTCCCGGTTGAACCGTTTTGAGTTCTCTTCTAAAATTGTTCGAGCTGCTTCCAGCTCTTTGCTTAATTTTTCATTCTGAGGGCGAACTTCGCCAAGAGAACCTTCAGCCGAATGGAGCAGGCTGTCCTTTTCCTTCAATGAAGTTTCAAGTTCATCAATCCTCTTTTCCATGCCATGAATAACAAATTCATTCTTCATGTCTTCGTCGTCCTGCTGCATTTCTAGGGGCACGTATAGGGGTGCTGGATCCCAACATGTGGCCCTAGTGATTTAGTATTAAATAACATACAACGTGAATTATTAAATGTGTGGCAGGTGGAGATATTCGTCGTTGGCCTTTGTGCGGATCTTCTTACCGGGCGCGTCTTTGTCCCGTCCTGTCGGCATGAGTTGCTATGGAGTGGAGCTGACTATGCCGACATGCGCAGGAGTTATGATGATAGACCCGAGCTGTTATCTCTGATCAGTGTTGCAGAGGGTGTTTTGCCTAGGTCAGTGGTTGTTCATGGTGGGCACCACCCACATGCACGACACTGAGACACATCTGCCCACCTCGGTAATGCCTGACTTATTGTGCGGCCATTCGAGCCTCCACGGCCTGTCAAAAGCTGGCATATGCCCTATGCTAGCATCACATGGCTCAACCACCTGTATTAAATGTGGGTAGGCAAGCAGGCTTCCATGCGAAGGTTTGTGCCATGTGTCCATGGGCCACATGGCGGCACCGGACCTTTACCGGAGAGGAGAGCGGGGACCAAGAGCACATGCTGGCTTGAAGACTTGGGCCTCCCCTTGCTTGGAGTCCGAATGGTATACGTGGAGGTCTGGGACCCATTTGTGGTGGTCTAGGCTCATGGTAGTGTCTCTGAGCATTTTCACCCCAAGGACACGTGGAGGCACCGGACCCGTCCCTGAGCGAGGAGCGAGTTCGGGGGCCAAAGGCCCTGTCAGACGGGTCCAAACCCTAGTCTGGCTACTTAGTCCCTTAGAACGTGGTTAGGGGTAACCACGCGGGTATTTGGTCTTAACATAGTAGTAGAGGGTACCCCAGTTATTGGGTACCGAACGAAGTCCTTACATCTTTTGATAGCTTTCAAAGTTGTTTTTCACCTTCCGCTTCCTTAGCCTTCTCCTACAATAATACATATCAAGTTTATATGCAAAATCAAAACAAATAGCAAATTAGAAAAAGATCTAGTAACAAACCTTCTTCATATTGGCCTCAGCTTAGGATGTAGCTAGCCCTCTTCCGCCCCTAGACCAAATAAGGGTGAAAAGGCGCATAACTACATTGAACACATCGGCAGATGGCTTTTTGCATCTTCCACTAATATAGGAAAGTTAGGTCTTCCAACTATTTTGATATGTGAGCACTCGATCTAACTTTTCGAGAACCGAAGGCATGCCTCAGGACCGGATCATGGCACAGTAATCTCATTGGGTGCCCATCACTTTGTCAAAAGCGTCAATTTCTTCTTCAGTCCATTTTAAAGCACCGACCACATCTCCATAATTGCAGCTGCTCTAATTGGACGCTACACTAATAGATGTAAAGATATCCTTAAGGTGCCGACATCATCAGGAAGTCAGAGAATCTTCAATTCCTCAGTCATGAAGCTTTTCCATAGAATCTACAAGTTTGCTTTTCTCCAGTTTCTCTATTACAAGATCTTTTTCATCTTTTTCAAACTTGAGAAGATGTAGCAAAATTTCATATTCATATTTTCACAATGTTCCTTCATCTTAGCCATTAGTCTTCTAATCCCTTCATCTTGCATTTCAATTTCCTTCACATTTTTGTTCTTCTCTTTATATAAATTTTGTATTACACTCTGGCTTTATTTAAGCTTTCATTAAGCTCTCTTATTGTTTCTTCCTTCTCTTTGCTGGCATTTCGAAGATTGTCAACTTTTGAATGCAAGCTTGATATAGTCGATTTGTTCTTCTGCTCTTCCATATATTGTTGCGCTATCAATGCTTTGCTAAGCAGAAGACCATGCATTTTATAAAGAAATATTCACTATACTATACCTTCATCGAACATTTATAGAAATGTAGAATTTCTAACCTTGATATTGGAATAAGCCAAGCATTTGGCCATCCTCTGTTTTTTAATGTGCAAAGGTCATGTTAAACCTTGGAAAGCCGACGTTGTGCATCACCGTCTTAACTATTTTTGCCTTCTTAGAGTCTATAACACATGCCAATACATCCCTCCCACTCCACCCAATAATAGTCGCCCATTATGGATATCCTAGGGCTTCGACATACACTATCAATTCACTCGATTATTCTTCATTGAGCTCCTTGTTGGCAATATGCTTGATTTGGAAAAAATGTTATTTCTTCTTCTTCATGTTTCTTGTTCTCTAGGGCCTTTGCCTTACCCTTTTGTTTTCCTTCCTCCTTCTCAGGCTCTAAGGTCTCCATTATTACCTCTTTGATAATGGCAGTTGCAGTGTTGTCAGTCTCCATAAGACTAGGACTCATCTGATCCTCTTCAATAGAGGGGTGCTAAAGATGGTTCACATCAGATAAGGTTTGTGTGGTCCCCGTTTTTTCACGCCCGTGACGCGCTCACTTCAGAAACATTCTCAAGCAAGAGTTTTTGCTTAGGCGTTGCTTCAACAATGCCTTTTCATCATTGTTCTTTTTATCCTTCATAATAGACAACAGACTAGTCATATTTGACTCTAAAGGACTTAAAGCAGTGATAGATAGAGGCTTTGTCATTGCCTCTAATATTTGAGTAGCCCCCAGCCAAGAAGCCGAAGCACTATCCCTATATCTTCTCTTTCTCATTTTTACTTCCTCTTGTAGGATTTTCTTCGTCGTCCATAAGAGCATATTTCCTTTTCTTCCCCTTTGAAAAAGGTGTAGTCCTTGTATCCGGGTGTGAGGATCCTTCGTTGTCACTCACTGTCACCTTTAGCTTTGCAGATAGCTTCAGTTTTTGCTATTTTTTCTCTTCAATCATTATAATGGCCTCTCGTTCCATAATGCTAACAATCATTTTCCCTTTTCACACCAACCTCACCCTCTTGGGCTAGATTGGGATAGTATGGATACTCAAAATCGAGTGCATTAATCACTCTATTCAGCCTTTGTTTCTCACGAGTTCCAAAGGACGCTGTCATCAGTCGATCTTCTTTGACTGTGTAGTTGATGAGAATCTCGTTATACATGGTTTCAATCACCAATAGCCATTCTGGTCACGAGCATTTGAACATGAGCTAATCCTTTAATTGATAGGGTAAGGTTATCAGAACACACGTCTTCACTTCTTCATCACCCATTATAGGCTTCGACATCTCTGAAAGGGAAATGTGCCCATAGGACCATTTCTACGTATTTTGGTGATTATGTGTCCAACAAACCACAATGGACTAACTATCTTGATGTGAGTATGAGCACAGGTTCATTAAAGGCGATTTGAAGACATCAAGTCCAAATGAGCAAATCTAGAGGGCCAAAAGTGCAATTTTGAGTAAAATAACATAAACATGAGGTTTAAGTATTTGAATAAGTAGCATATACCCTATTCTATGTTTGTAGCACTTTGGTTTGGCTACTAACTCATTTCTGCAAGAAAAGTGCAATTTGGACTTGTATTGAGCCATATTGAAAACCCTGGTGAAACTATGCAAAAGAGGTAAGTTCCCCACACTTAGTAAATTGATTTACATGCTAATTATGTTTGTCTAAGTCATAGGGAAGCCCTCAAAGAAAGCAAAAAGGTTTGAAGGAAATAGGATCAAAAGAGCTATACTTGGTCTGGTCTAGGTCGCACCGGACCAGTCCAGTGGTGCACCGGACCGAGTCCGTGTGACCCAGCCATACTACTCGGTCTCTGGAGTTTTATTATATAATTCATCGAACCATGAACAGTATTGGTCCAGTGTGCACCAAATTGTTTCATCAACGGTCGACTTTGGCGCGCGCCAAGCGACAATGGATAGATGACGTCATCGGACGGTTCGGTGCTCCACGGACCTGGTCTAGTGCTACCCACAGCTATGGAAAGCCCTCAATCGTATCCTAAACTGGGGGCACACTGACCCAGTTCGGTGGTGCACTTGACCGGTCCAGTGCACCCGCAGACAACCCAAATATGTAGCTTTCTAAGGAAGGAGGCAACTGCTTCTAGGCCCTCTTGGCCTATATAAATGACACCTAGGCACCTCAATTCAGTAGCCAAATACTCCAAGAGCACACCAACACTCCAACACTCTGCAACAAAGTGTTCCAGTGACTTAGTGAGATCTGAGTGACATTTTTAAGCTATTCTTGCATCTTTGTGAGTTTGTGCACTCAAGATCTTCTCTCTTGTGTGTGTTGCTATGATCTTGCTTTCGTGTGTGTACTTTATTTCCCTCCCTTACTCTAAGTTGTAACTTTGATCTTTTGTAAGGCTACAAGAGACTCCAACTTGTAGAGATTCCTTGCAAACAGGGACACTCTTGATATAAGAAAGAACCATGGCACTCAAGTTTGATCTAGGTGATCACTTGAGAATGGTTGAGTGCAACCCTTGTCCAAAAGAGGACACCACAATGTGGATGTAGGCTTTACCGAACCACAAGATAAAAATCACCAATCTCACTTGTATTTTACTTTCTAGTGATTTTCTGTCATCCTAAGTTCTCTCTATTCACTTGTAAAATTTCTCTTAGTATAATTCACATCTTGGAAGAGCAATCAAGTGAAGGAAAGTTTTCTCTCTTCTCTTTACTCAAACTTGGTTTTAGTTTACACTAACTTCCTTTTTAAACCAAGTTTGTGTTTTAAGTCAATTTTGCAGGATCACCTATTCATCCCCCCCTCTAGGTGCTCTCAATCTCCCAGCTGACCCTCACAGGAAACACCCTATTTGAAAGAGATTCTTACACTAAGTCCCTGGTGCCAATCTTGTCCACCACATTATTAAATGCAACGTAAGCTGTTTTGGCAGCCTTGCTCATGTTGCAAATAGGTCTCTTGAAATCAAAGCTTATTCTTAATGGTTTAATTACTATATCCTTTAGCTCATCCCTTTTCTTCATAACCACCTTTGCATAAAACCATTCTCAGGCCTAGTCATGTACCCACATGCTTCGGTAGGCCAAAATGGGAAACTTCAAATATTTATGATATGCAATGTTGTAGCACCCAATATTGTTATGCAACTTGTTTGAAGGCATAACCTTCGTCTGATAGTGCAATTAATGCACTCTGTAGAAGCATTCATCATTATCATGTGCACCTTGGCTTCATACGACCCATATAAATACATGAGTCTTACTATCATATTTGGTGTTAGTTGATGCATGAAAACCACATATTTCCTCAACACTTCAACAACCATCCAATGCTTAGACAAGCAAAGGCTAGCACGAAAGAAACTCATCACAACAATCCCATCATCCTTCAGCTTCGAGGTTGTTTCATCACTAGCAAACTTATTCAAATCTTTGCTATCGATATATCCAATCCTCTTCAAAACTTTCACTTCATCAGGCTCTATTAGAGACCACCCCTGCTAAAAGTTAACATCCTCCTCAAAATCCTCAGGGCCAGAAATCTTCTCATCTAACCCATTGGTTTCTTCTTCCCCTTCGTCTACCTTCCTCTCTTTTGAGTCAACCTTCGTTTTAACCTCGACTTGTGACATAGGAGCACCGCTTGACGACCTGTACACAACTTCGGTGTCAGGAGCTTCCTCACTGCCTTGTGGATCGCTCTTGTAGGATCCTGTAGCACCGCCCGTTATCTATTATGTGTTTTTTAAATCCATTTTCAATAATGCGCTCAAGAGAAGTGTTTTCCATACCTGCAACATAATGTATCCCCTATTTATTCCACGGTTTGAGCACATCATGGAAAATGAACTAATCTCGTGAGGGGCTACTGTTGGGGGTGTGCCTCTGCCGAAGATCCTCAAAACTAACAAAGCTTAATTGTTTTGTGGTTTGCTTCAGGAATAACAACTCGACCTTCGTCGAAGTGGTATTTTACAGGAAAGGAGAAGGAAATAATTTCGGTAATAACGCATAGCCAAAGCGGGTTGTGGTGCCTAAAGGGAATGGTAGTAAAATGAAGGAGAAACCAACTGTCGTGTTCATCATGTCTTCAAGAGGAAAGGACGATGATACCCTCAGTACTTTTCATAGTTTACACGTATAGGGTTCAAGGCTATGGTTGTAATTTTATACAAAGTTGTACGTTGTGTTGTCCCTATAAATATAGACACAGTGCATATGCATATTTCACCTTTTTATTGTTCATTTGCTTGTGCATCCTCAGAACGCTCCGCGTCCGAAGCTTTAAGATGCCAACATCTTTGGACATCCTTCGAACATTCCAATGGTACATCTGTAATCAGCTATAACTAAAAGAAGATGAACAAAGAAATAAAATTACGATGCATTTATTTTGCCATTCTTTTTATGCATGTCCATACATCTTAATCTCCTTCCATTAATCTATCTCTTCTTCACGAGTGGATTAAACTGAAGAAGATCTTATCACTTTAATGGTGTTGCCCTATTTTTGGTTCTTATTAGGAACCTCAACAGGTATATATATACTTCCATATAGGGATGAAAACGGTCAAAATCAATATCGTATATATGAAAACGATTGTCAGTCGATCAGGAATTCACTTGGTTTCATAATTAATCTACTTATCAGTGATTATAATATGTTATTGATAGATATTTGAAATTAAAATTTTAAATACGATAATTTTTTAAAAGGATATTGTATTTATAGAAGCGATACGGTTATGGGACATTGATTACGGGATTTTTGTTTACAGTTTTCAACCCAAACTCTTATGTTCTCTATCTATTTTAATACTTTAAATAATAGATTAAGCAAAATTAAAAGATGCATAAAAGATTTTAGAGTATAACAAATGCACACATATATATAATATAGTAAAATATTTTTAGTATAGGTATTTATATAAAATGACGAGATATGGAGGGTGCTGTTGGAGAGGATGAAATATTAAATAAAAATGTAAAGAATAGAGATAGAGGAGGGATATAGATAACGTTGTGGGAGTCAGGCTATCTAAGGGTGTATTTGGTCCAGCCATTTAAACTTCTTTGGAAAAGCACGAGCTGAAACAAGAGGTTCAACTTTTTAGCTACTATTTTAAAAAGCAGTTTTTTAAGTACAAATATAAAAATACCTTAGACCCAAGTTTTAAAGATACTAGTCGATTACCCGTGCGTTGCGACGGCTCACAACAATACCCACGTAAATTATCCACAAAAAAAGATCTCAAGATTTTTTGTTGGTTGTCTCCACTCTTCTCATAATATTTTTTATGAGCGCATGGGTACCATAGGCAGCAAATCAGAGACCTCCATCCCTTGCCTCCCCCACTTCCAAGGTTTCATAGAGCAGGAGGGGAAGGAAAGAGGCGGGCATACATGTTCGTTGCCGGAGAAGGATACGACGAAGACCTGGGCAGTAGTATACCGCTAGATATATAAGGAGAGAGCACGCAGCCAGAGAAAGAAGCCTAGTCGGAGCAGCTCCAAACCAAGAGGCACCCGCACCAGGCGTCAGTCCGAGAAGGGCGAGAGAATGTGACTGTCTTCCCAGCCCTGGACCCGCCGAAGCGACACAACACCACCACCAACTTCGTAGCATATGCCGACTGCTGCCACGCTACGGGCCTTAGTTGTCCATCTCAAACCTGGACTCCTTGTCACTAAGATAACCTAAGCGTGGCAGGTGCCAACATGTCCTCCTCAACGACACACACAGAGAAAGGCTAGAAGCATGACCGACTCACCTCGTACCCGCGTCGACGAGCGTCGGTCGGCTCGCGGCTGCGACCGTGGGCGGGGACAGCAGGTTGGGGAGGAAGAACTGGGCAAAGACCGGGAAGACGAACGAGACGTCCGACGACGGCGAAAACGATGGTGCACGCATGTGAGTGCACCTAGAGGGGGTGAATAGGTGAGCTTGTAAAATTCAATACTAAAGAGCACAAACTTGGTTTAAAGACGTTAGTGCAATTAAAAACAAGTTGCTAAAGTGAGAACTCTAGAAGAAAGACAATCACAATGAATAGGGACACGAGACACATTGATTTTTATCCCGTGGTTCGGCCAAAGCCTACTCCACATTGTGGTGACCTCCTTCGGTCAAGGATTGCACTCAATCCCTCTCAAGTGATCCAATGATCAACTTTGAGTACCACGGATTTCTTCCTTTGCAGTCTTTTCCCGTTTGCGAGGAATCTCCACAAATTGGAGCCTCTCGCCCTTACAATTTTTTATCACAAGAGAGGCACAAGAGTAAGGGAGGGAA
Source organism: Zea mays (assembly GCF_902167145.1). Lineage (NCBI taxonomy): Eukaryota > Viridiplantae > Streptophyta > Magnoliopsida > Poales > Poaceae > Zea > Zea mays. Next base: position 87,014,303 of record NC_050104.1, on the reverse strand, counting down.
AGCAACACATGCAATACTCAATTCGCAGCAAACACAAGCACACAAGCCAAGACGTGAGCACAAAACACGGCGCAGGGAGTTCACAACTCAAATGGTGCTCAAATCTCTAACACAATGATCCGAATGCATGGCGGCAGAGTCTAGGCGTCTTAGAATGATCAGAGAATGCTTGGTATTGTGCTCCATGCGCCTAGGGGCCCCTTTTATAGCCCCAAGGCAGCTAGGAGCCCTTGAAGTTCCAATTGGAAGGCAATTCTTGCCTTCTGTCGGGTGGCACACCGGATAGTCCGGTGCACCACCGGACATTAACAGTAGCAGTTTGGTGCCCGATCTCCTTCCTTATCCAGCATAGCCGACCGTTGGACCTCGGGTCCCGTTGGCGCACCGGACACTGTCCGATGCACACTGGACAGTCCGGTGTGACCAACCGACCGTTGGCGTGGGCCACGCGTCGCCCGCTGATTGCGCTACCGACCGTTGGTCGCGGGCGCCGTTGACTCACCGGACAGTCCGGTGCACACCGGACAGTTTGGTGATTTTTAGCCGCGGCGCCTTCGCTTTTTCCCGAGAGCGACGAGTTCGTCACTGGGCCAGCCTGGGCACCGGACAGTTTGGTGTACCACAGGCTGATGCTGGTTTGGCTGAACTCAGCTAAAACTTCTCCAATTCTTTTCCACTTTTCTTGGCTATGTTCCTAGCACTTAGAGAGATGTGTTAGTAGCCAAAAACAATTTACTAAGTCCAGAAACATACCTTGATTCTTGATTTTGCACTTCTCAACCACTTAGCACATATTAACTTAAAACCATGTGTTGGGCATCTAATCACCAAAACATTTATAGAAATGGCCCAAGGGCACATTTCCCTTTCCATCTCCCCCTTTTTGGTGATTTATGCCAACACATTAAGAAGCAACCAAGAGTGCAACATTATTCTCAAAAGTGCAAATTTGAAGACCAAATTTTCTTACTCGGTTTTGGCATATTTGGATCACTTTTGCCACCACTTAGTTTATTTTCGCAAATCAAATTCTTTTTCCTATCTCTAAGTCAAACACACTCGTTTCGGCAAGTAGAGAGATATTTCAAGAGAAAAATTGATCAAGTGCCAAAAACTCACCCTTTTTTCATAATCAAAATTCTCCTATAAGAGACCAAATTTTGCAATAGGAGGATTTTGGACAAAATACAAATTCTAACTCTACTATTTTCATATACTATTTTCAAAATTCACAAGTGGTTGGCTGATCCATTTGCTTTTGCCTTAATTTCTCTCCCTTTGGCATTAAGCACCAAAACGGGAAAACTTTTGGCCCTTTAACCCCATTGCCTCACCAAAATGTCAAATCAAAGCGAAAAGGCAATGAGAACATAAAAAGGAACTTAGGACAAGATACATTTTATCGGAATGCAATGGAAGCTCTTTCCTTGTCCAAGTTCACTTCCCCTTTCAATGTTCCTTCGAGACTACTTCAAATGCACTCAAACAAACAGTTAGTCTCAAAGGAGTCAAGTTGTAGCACATCTCCCCCTAAACATGTGCATTATTTGCATAGGGACTTGTGAGGTCCAGGATGACTTGTACAGTACAAGAGCACCAATTATAAGAAAATGAGATAGTAAATCTTAAAGTAACATGATCAAAGGCATAAAACACATGTATGTTGTACACCAATCCAAGTTACGCGAGTCTAAGACATTTAGCTCACTACGCAACCTACAAAACTTTTTCTCATCTAAAGGCTTGGTGAAGATATCGGCTAGCTGGTTCTTGGTGCTAATATGGTATATATTGATATCTCCCCTTTGCTGGTGGTCTCTCAGGAAGTGATGCCAGATGTCTATGTGCTTAGTGCGGTTGTGTTCAACAGGATTATCCGCCAAGCGGATTGCACTCTCATTGTCACATAGGAGTGGGACTTTGCTCAGATTATAGCAAAAGTCCCAAAGGGTTTGCCTCATCCAAAGCAGTTGCGCGCAACACTGTCCTGCGGCAACGTACTCGGCCTCAGAAGTGGATAGGGCAACAGATGTTTGTTTCTTGGAGCTCCAGGACACCAGGGACCTTCCTAGAAACTGGCACGTCCCTGATGTGCTCTTCCTATCAACCTTGCACCCGGCATAGTCGGAATCTGAGTATCTGATTAAGTCAAAGGTAGACCCCTTTGGATAACAGATCCCGAAGCAAGGCGTAGAAACTAAATATCTAAGAATCCGCTTAACGGCAACAAGGTGACATTCCTTGGGGTCAGATTGAAATCTAGCACACATGCATACACTAAGCATTATGTCCGGTCTACTAGCACAAAGATAAAGTAATGAACTTATCATTGACCGGTATGCCTTTTGATCAACAGACTTACCTCCTTTGTTCAGGTCTAGATGTCCGTCAGTTCCCATCGGTGTCTTTGCGCGCTTAGCATCCTTCATCCCAAACCTCTTGAGAAGATCTTGAGTGTACTTCGTTTGGGAGATGAAGGTGCCTTCCTTGATTTGCTTCACTTGAAATCCAAGGAAGTAGTTCAACTCGCCCATCATCGACATCTCAAACTTTTGCATCATCACCCTGCTAAACTCCTCACAAGACTTTTGATTAGTAGAACCAAATATTATGTCATCGACATATATTTGGCAAACAAAAAGATAACCATCACAAGTCTTTGTGAATAAAGTGGGATCAGCTTTCACAACCTTGAAAGCATTAGCAATTAGAAAATCTCTAAGGCATTCATACCATGCTCTTGGGGCTTGCTTAAGTCCATAGAGCGCCTTAGAGAGCTTATACATGTGGTCGGGATACCTGTCATCCTCAAAGCCAGGGGGTTGTTCCACGTATACCTCCTCCTTGATTGGTCCATTTTGGAAAGTGCTCTTCACATCCATTTGGAACAACTTAAAGGAATGGTGAGCGGCATAGGCTAATAAAATCCGAATTGATTCTAACCTAGCCATGGGAGCAAAAGTCTCCTTAAAGTCCAAACCTGCGACTTCGGCATAACCTTTTGCCACAAGTCGAGCCTTGTTTCTTGTCACCACTCTGTGTTCGTCTTGCTTGTTGCAGAACACCCACTTGGTTCCCACAACATTTTACTTTGGATGTGGCACTAGGCTCCAGACTTCATTTCTTTTGAAGTTGTTGAGCTCTTCATACATGGCCAACACCCAGTCTGGATCCTGCAAGGCTTCTTCTACCATGAAAGGCTCAATAGAAGAAACAAACGAGTAATGCTCACAAAAATTAGCTAATCGTGAGCGAGTGGTTACTCCCTTGCAGATGTCATCCAGAATCTGATCCACTGGGTGATTTCATTGGATCATTGCCCGGACTTGAGGTGGACGGGCCCGTGGTGCTTCTTCCTCCATAACCTGTTCTTCCTGTGCTCCCCTTGATTCTGCCCCTCTACTTGAGGTACCTGTTCATTGTCTTGGGTTGGGGGATGCACTATCATAGAGGAGGAGGGTTGATCTTGTTCCTGTAGTTCCTGTGGTCGCACATCACCTATCGCCATAGTTCGCATTACGGCCGTCGGAACCTCATCTTCATCTACATCATCAAGATCAAATTTGTCTCTTGGAGAGCCATTAGTCTCATCAAATACAACGTCGCTATAGACTTCAATTAATCCTGATGATTTGTTGAAGACCCTATATGCCTTTGTATTTGAGTCATATCCTAGTAAAAACCCTTCTACTGCTTTGGGAGCTAATTTTGAATGTCTACCTTTCTTCACTAGAATGTAGCATTTGCTCCCAAATACACGGAAATAAGACACATTGGGTTTGTTACCAGTTAGAAGTTTGTAGGAGGTCTTCTTGAGGAGACGGTGTAGATAGAGCCGGTTTATGGCATGGCAAGCTATTTTCACACCTTCTGACCAAAACTGTCAGGTGTCTTGTACTCTCCAAGCATTGTTCTTGCCATGTCGATTAGTGTCCTGTTCTTCCTCTCCACTACACCATTTTGCTGTGGTGTGTAGGGAGCGGAGAACTCGTGATTGATGCCTTCCTCCTCAAGATATTCTTCAACTTGTAGATTCTTGGATTCGGACCCAATGTCGCTTCTTATCTTCTTCACCTTTAGTTCAAACTCATTTTGAGCTCTCCTTAAGAAGCGCTTTAGGGTCCCTTGGGTTTCGAATTTGTCCTACAAAAAGAATACCCAAGTGAAGCGGGAAAAATCATCAACTATAACAAGACCATACTTACTTCCACCGATGCTGAGATAGGCAACGGGGCCGAAGAGATCCATGTGTAGGAGCTCCAGTGGTCTTGATGTCGTCATCACATTCTTGCTGTGATGAGTGCTTCCCACCTGCTTTCCTGCCTGCCATGCTGCACAAGGTCTGTCTTTGTCAAAACAGACATCGCTTAGTCCTAACACATGATCTCCCTTTAGTAGTTTATGAAGGTTCTTCATTCCAACATGTGCTAGACGGCGATGCCAAAGCCAACCCATATTAGTCTTAGCAAAAGCATGCGTCTAGATCGGCATTCTCTTTCGAAAAATCAACTAAATAGAGCTTGTCGTCTAATACACCCTTAAAGGCTAATGAACCATCACTCCTTCTAAAGACAGATACATCAATAATTGTAAATAAACAATTATAGCCCATGTTATACAATTGACTCACAGACAATAAATTATACCCGAGCGATTCAACTAAAAACACATTAGAGATTGAATGTTCGGATGTGATGGCTATCTTGCCTAAGCCTTTGACCTTGCCTTGGTTCCCATCTCCAAAGATAATAGAATCCTGGGAATCCCTGTTCTTGACGTAGGAGGTGAACATTTTCTTCTCTCCTGTCATGTGGTTTGTGCATCCACTATCGATAATCCAGCTTGAGCCCCCGGATGCATAAACCTGCAAGGTAGTTAAGCTTGGGTTTTAGGTACCCAACTCTTGTTGGGACCTACAAGGTTAGTTACAACAACTTTTGGAACCCAAATACAAGTCTTGTCTCCCTTGCATTTAGATCCCAATTTTCTAGCAACTACTTTGGCATTTTTGCATGACAGTACAAAAGAAGCATTGCATGCATGATAAACAGTAGTAGGACTAGTGCATGCTTTCTTAGGCGTATGAGACAAGACATGATTACACCTAGGCCTATTTCTACCATAACATATGTAGAGCTTGATGCAAACATAGCATGTGAATCATGATAAATATGTAAAGCATGATGATTGTAACATTTATCATGATGAGAAACTTGCTTGACATGAGCATAAAGATAAGCATGGTTCTTTTGATCATGTGAAGAACTACTAGCCATAGGAGCCTTCCCTTTCTCCTTGTTGAGACCAGAAGTCCATTGGCGTGTTAAGTTCTTGGTTTCCTATCGAAAACCAAGTCTATCCTTAATTTAGTGGTGTTGGGACCATGCTTCGTCGCTGAAGGTCCTGCACGAAGAAACAGCTTTGGCAAAAGCTGCTTATACGTGATGCCGAAGCTACCACTCATGAAGCTTCGGTGTTATAGCGTATTTGAAGATGAAGGATCGAACCGACTTAAAGATGGAATGACTTTTTAGTCCATAAGGGTCTGAGTCATTGTTGTAAACTTTAATAAGGGTTATGATTGTAATTCCTTACAGGCTGTGTCCTGTGCCTATAAATAGTGAGCAGTATTCCTTTACTGTTCACGGGGAATCCTGTAATTGCAAACGCATTGTTCTGGAATTATTGTTTTCTACCAAGGCAAAGGTATAAATGTGCCTAAACATTATGTTTTGGTATTTAAATTCATATAATAAAATATGTGAATAATGTTATCTATCTATGGCATATCTCTCTCTCTAATACTTCATGTTTTATATTTTATTTCATATTGTTTTATAAGTCTGATCACGAAGGTATGACTTTCGTGATATTTTGTTCATGGTCTTCGTCCGAAGTTCATTAAATCCTTGGGGAGATAATGCTTCAGCGGACGAAGGGCATTAGTATTTAACATTTTATGTTGCCTTGTTCTTAATTCATAGCATTTGAGAATAAGTCCCCAACATTGGCGCCCACCTCCGGTGAACTCACTTCCACTTTTTGAGCTGATGGATTCGTTCAAGAACCAAGCTGGAACTGCTTCGTCTTCGAAGCTGATTCTCCCGATAACAAGCGGTTCATGCTCAGAGCCGGCTAACAAGAAACAGAAGAAGGAGGCATAGAGAAGAGTACAACATATAGGGGTACAAGGACCCTTCATCAAATCAAGATGGTCTCACATCCCAATTACCTTTTCTCAAGAGGATCTTCAGCTCAAGGATTACCCACACAATGATGCTATGGTTATCTCTTGTGTGATCAAAGGATTTCTTGTCCACAATGTTTTGGTTGATACAGGCAGTGCAGCTGATATCATATTTGCCAAAGCCTTCAGACAGATGCAAGAGCCCGAAGACAAGATCCATGATGCCACACATTCCCTTTGTGGCTTCGGAGGAAGGCAGATTGTAGCACTTGGCAAAATCACAATGCTAGTAACCTTCGGATTTATTAACAACACAAGAACTGAACAAGTTGTGTTTGATATTGTTGACATGGAATACCCTTACAATGCAATCATTAGTCGTGGTACTCTCAATGCCTTCGAAGCAATTCTTCATCCAGCATATCTTTGCATGAAGATACCTTCGGACCAAGGGCCCATTGCTATTCATGGAAGTCAGGAAGCTGTCAGAAGGGCCAAAGGAAACTGGACAGACTCAAAAACAATCCATAACATAGATGGAGCTGAAGCTTGTGAGCAATACAAGTTCAGAAGGGAGAAAGCTGCTTCGGCCGATCAGCCGAAGCCCATGCTCTTATGCGAGGACATAGCAGAGCAGAAGGTGCTATTGGGATCCCAACTGTCCGAAGAACAGGAGAAAACCTTGATAAGGTTTCTGTTGAACAACAAAGATGTTTTTGCATGGTAAGCCAATGATCTTTGCGGAGTCAACAGGGATGTTATCGAACACTCGCTCAATGTTGATCCATCCTTCAGACCCAGAAAGCAGAGGCTTCGGAAGATGTCTGATGACAAGGCCGAAGGTGCTCGGAATGAAGTGAAGAGACTCCTCAGTGCCAGAGTTATCAGAGAGGTAAAATACCCAGAATGGCTGGCTAACACTGTTATGGTGAAAAAGGCCAATGGTAAATGGAGAATGTGTATTGATTTTACTGATCTCAACAAGGCCTGTCCGAAGGACGAGTTTCCATTGCCAAGGATAGATGCCCTAGTTGATGCAGCAGCTTCATCAGAGCTTATGAGTCTGCTGGATTGTTATTCAGGCTATCATCAAATTTGGATGAAGAAGGAGGATGAGCCGAAAACCAGCTTCATAACCCCTAGTGGAACATATTGTTACCTTCGGATGCCTAAGGGGCTCAAGAATGTTGGAGGGAGCTTCAGCAGAATGACATCGAAGGTCCTTCATTCTCAGATAGGCAGAAATTTTTCTAACTTATGTTGATGATATCATTGTAAAAAGCACGAAGCAAGAAAATCTCATTGCTGATCTGCAGGAGACCTTCGCTAATTTTAGACAGGCCGGTTTAAAGTTGAATCCAGAAAAATGTGTCTTCGGAGTGAAGAAAGGGAAATTTTTTGGCTGCCTAGTCTCAACAAAAGGGATTGAGGCTAATCCAAATAAAATCGAAGCTATCCTTCGAATGGAACCACCAAGTACAAAGAAGGGGGCTCAAAGATTGACAGGAAGACTAGCATCTCTCAATAGATTCATATCTAGATCAGCAGAGAGAAATTTACCATTCTTCGAAGTGTTGAAGTCAGCCGAAGTTTTTCAATGGGGACCAGTCCAGCAGAGAGCCTTCGAAGAGCTGAAGCAATATTTGATAGACCTAACAACACTAACTCCACCAACGCCAGGGGCTCCTCTGTTGTTATATGTGGCAGCTTCGCACTCAGCGGTAAGTGCAGCACTTGTCCAGGAGAAGCTTGAAGGCCAAGTCAAAAAGCAAGCCCCAATATACTTTGTATCCGAAGTTCTTAGTTTATCAAAGAAAAATTATACAGAATTGGAGAAGGTGTTGTATGCTGTTTTGATGGCCTCCAGGAAGCTTCGGCATTATTTTCAAGCATACAATATAGTTGTTCCTTCTTCACAACCGTTGAAGGATATTATGAGAAATAGAGAAGCTACTGGAAGGGTTGGAAAATGGGCTGCGGAACTCAATGAATTTTGTATTGATTATGTGCATAGATCTTCGATTCCGTCCCAAGCGTTGGCAGACTTCATTGTTGACTGGACGTCAGGGGCTCAGGAAGAAAAAACGAGTAAAGATGTCGAAGTTTGGACAGTATTTTGCGATGGATCTTGGGGAACCTTCGGAGCAGGAGCAGCTGCTGTGTTGGTCGCACCTTCCAAAGTTAAAACTTGTTATGCAACAAGACTTGATTTCAGTTGCACAAATAACATTGCTGAGTACGAAGCTTTGCTCTTGGGTCTTCGGAAGTTAAAGGCGATGGGAATTAGAAGGGCGGTTCTTAAAACTGATTCCCAGGTTATTTCTGGTCATATTGACAAAAGTTATAAAGCAAGAGATCCGAAGCTTGAAAAATATTTAGACACGATCCGAAGGATTGAGGCTTCCTTTGAAGGGTTTTCTGTTAAAAATATTCCTCGTGGAGAAAATGAATATGCTGATTTATTAGCCAAGTCAGCAGCACAGGGGCTACCCTTACCTTCGGAAGTATTTTTTGAAACAATAAAAGCACCTTCGGTTGAGCTTCTTGAAAGAGCAGTCCTCAACATATCCCCTGTCTATAGTGAAGACTGGAGAACTGAGATCATCTCTTTCCTTCAGGGTAACTTTCTTTCAGACGACGAAGCTTATAACAGGAGGATAGAGGCAAGAGCTCGACCATATGTTATAATAGAAGGGGAACTATACAAGCGTGGAGTCTGTTCTCCGTTACTCAAGTGTTTATCCAGAGCCGAAGGTATAGAATTGATGAAGGAAATACACGCAGGCCTGTGTGGATCTCACATTGGATCTAGGCCTTTGCTTGGAAAAGTTTTTCGTTAAGGATTTTAATGGCCAAAGGCAGCTTCGGATGCAGCGGAATTAGTCCAAAAGTGCGAAGGTTGTCAGAAATGTGCAAGAGATCAAAAACAACCTTCGTCTCTAACCCAGTTAATACAACCCACTTGGCCGTTGCAAAGGTGGGGCCTTGATTTGTTAGGTCCGTTACCACCAGCACAAGGGAACTTAAGATATGTTGTAGTGGCAGTGGAATATTTTTCTAAATGGATTGAGGCAAAGCCTTTAGCCACAATAACTTCGATCACTATTCAAAAGTTTTTCTAGCAAAATATTGTTTGTCGCTTCGGAGTGCCGAAGGCTATTACTGTGGATAATGGGACGCAGTTTGATTCTGAAGCTTTCAAAGAATTTTGTGATCAAATTGGCACGAAGATCCATTTCGCATCAGTTCGACATCCAGAGTCAAATGGACTTGTTGAAAGGGCTAATGGCATCATAATGACAGGAATAATGAAGTTAATCTTCAATCGGCCCAGGTGTGGTGTGGAGTCACAACACAACGATATCAAGATCGACAGGTTTTACACCATTCAAATTATTGTTTGGTGACGAAGCAATAACTCCAGATGAAGCAAAAGCAGGATCAATAAGAATAGTAGCTTCGGCAGAAGACAAAGCTGAAGCTGATTACTCTGTGGAAAAAGATGATATAGAGGGGATCAGGCTTTAAGCTGTGGAAAACATTAACAAATACCAAGCTGAAACAATAAAATGGTGTGATAGAAAGGTTCGGCTAAAGAACATTGAACCAGGACATTTGGTGCTTCAAAGAGTAGCCAACCCAGAGACAGTAGGCAAGTTACAGCTGAAGTGGGAAGGACCTTTTCTGGTAGTATCTTCGTCAAGACCTGGTTCCTACAGATTGAAGGATATGGACGACAACGACATTCCTAGATCATGGAATGCGGACGAGCTTCAGCGATATTATGTTTAGCTTGATGTAATTTTTTCTATTCTTTCTTGTGGCACCATTTTCCTTTCCGAAGGGGGAGAAAGGTTTTTAATGGGGCCACAACATGTAATTTTTCTTTTTCTTATTTCAATTTTATAAGAGCAATATCCCCCAAAGATGTAAATGTAAAAGCTGAGAACGCACCATCGAGTGCAAAGGAAAAAGAAAAGAAAACAGAGAGAAGCTCAAAAGTCGTTCCTAAGGGAATGCAGAGCTTGCAGCGAAAAATAAACGCTGATTCCGCCGAAAGTAAAAGGAGAAGAAGCTCCTAAGGGAGGCTTGCAGCGAAAAATAAACGCTGATTCTGCCGAAAGTAAAAGGCGAAGAAGCTCATAAGGGAGGCTTACAACAAAAAGTCAGCGCTGATACACCGAAAAGTAAACGGTGAAGCCGAAAAATAAACGGCAAAAAGATTTGAGTCATTCCCAAGGGAATGAAGGCTATGATTATGGTTTCGAATATACATTTGGATATTCATTTGCATGATACATTACATCATGACATTTGCATTCATAAACATTCATTTAGACATATATAGGATCATTATCATCATATCATACGGAAAAGGCAGATGCTTCGGCTATGAGGAAAACACTTCGGAGAATGAGGAAATTCTCATGCTTCGTTGTGTACGAAAAGAAGGGAAGATGTTTTTCGCCTTCGGCTCAAAAATAAAATTTCGTCCACAGCAAAGCATATCGTACACGGATAAAGAGGAAAAGATATATTACAAGGTACGCACAAATTTACATAAGTTTTTGTACAATTATATTACAACAATTTTTCTAGAATCTTTTGCAGAAAAGTCCTTCGGAGCATCTGTTAAGCTTCAGCTTGTCATTCTTCAGTTTCATCATCCTGCACATATTAAAACGGAATGAGAAAGGTGCAGAGTTTAAGGAGAAGGTAAAAGTAACAAGTATAAGTTTCTCACTGGCTTAAGGTGGCTCCGAGCTTCGTCACCAGCCATTTTTCGCCCGCCGTTTATCCAAATCTGGGTCATAAACCTGTTTCCTATGCTTCGGGCTAGGCTTGGGATGTCAACCAAATCTGCTGGTGACAAACTGAAGTTTGGCCTATTTACAATCTTCCCGTGCGTGCAGCCGGCGTTCAGGAAAGCGGTAGCCGTGCCTCGAGAAGCTAGCAGGGCGTAGAAATCAGCATGCCCAGCAATAACTTCGTCAAGTGCATCGACTTCGCCCTCAATGTATTCCAAGGTGCTTGGCAGGTTTTCAGCTGAAGGTGTAAACTTATCAGAGCTGGCTCCAATTGAGTGAAACACATCCTTCAGCCGCTGCACACATCGGCTCCCAAAATCTAAGCATTTCTCCTAAAGCTCCTTCAATGATTTTTGCAAAATTGAATTCTTCTCGATTTCGGTCTTGAGATTTGTTTCGAGATTCTTCTTTTCCTGCTCAGATTTTTCTGATTTTATAAGTAATTCATTGTTTAATTTGTTATTTTCAGCTTGGGCTTCAGCCACTGAACCTTCCATAGAACGAATGACGAAGTCCTTCTTTTCCAAGGCAGCTTCATGATCTTTAACTTTGATTTCAAGGTCTTGAATGACGGAGTCTTTTTCTTTCAGAGCAGCTTCGTAATTTCTGACTTTGTTTTCTAGATCTTTGATGGTAGCTTTGTTTTTCTCATCTTCAAGATCTTGTTGCATTCTCAGCACTTTACTTAGAAGTATACTCTGCCAAAACAACCTTCGTTAGAAAACATATTAATTCAAAAAACAATAAAAAGTTGAGTTTTTACCTTGAAATTAGCATAGAGCAAGCTACCGGCAATATGCTGTCGCTGGTACCTGCAGAGTTTCGCTTCTATCTTCGGCAGGCCAACGCTTTTTGAGAAGGTCCTAACAACTTTGGCCTCGGTTCGGTTCCGAAGGCATCTCAGCTTCCCTTCATTGACTCCACCAAATAGCAGAGACCCTGGTTTGTATCCACAGGATATACCATATTTCTTTAGCTCTTTTTTTTCAGCGTCTGTTAACTCTTGTCCAAGTATATCTTGAAAATTAAAATTTTCTTCTTCCAAAGTGTCTTCAATCTGCTCTTTTCCTTTTTCAGTTGTCGTGTTCACCGCAACCACAGCAGCTTCTTCTTCAGCCATTCTCAAAAGTATATTGTCAATATCATCAAGCGTGGTTTCCAGGTTAGGATCTTCGGTGGTCCCGGTTTCGGCTCCGGTGGCTTCGGCTTCAGTAGTTGCTCCGGTAGCTTCGGCTCCGGTGGCTTCGGCTCCGGTGGTTTCGGCTCTGATGGCTGTGGTTTCGGCAGTGACAATTTTTGACACCGATGTCGGTGGCGGTGTCTGATGAATGACATCAGCCACTTGGATAATTCTTCGTTTTTTCGACTTTACGGGACTTTCTGCTACCGAAGCTTCTTTGTCCTTCTGAAAAAACTTCGCCAGTTCTGGCGCCAGCGGACTTAGCTTGATAGGCAAAGGTTCAGTCATTACCTTCAGAATCTCTTCCACTTCGGCAGCAGAAGCTTCCTCCTCTCGGGCCGATGTCTTTGGTTTTGGAGATGCAGGTTTTGGAGATGCAGCTTTTCTTTTCCTTGGAATAGCCATCTTCGACTCAGGGCTCAGTTTTTCAGAAATTTCTTTTTCCTTTTTAGCCAATTTGGTGCTTTCTTTGTCCAGGGCGCTGGCAATCCTCTTTCTCTTCGGGCCTTCGGCATCTCCGCCCAGTTGCTCATAATCAGGGTAATCAAAATTCAAGGCATCTAGCACACGATTCAATCTTCGCTTCGGACGAGTGCCGAAGGCTGCAGTCATCAACTGATCTTCTTTCTTAGAATAATTTCCGAGGATATCGTTGCACACAATCTCGATTGTGTCCAACCACTCCTGGCAGGGTTTTTTAAAGTCTTTCTTAAACTTGTAGTAATAAGGCAATCGAACAAGTTCTCCCTTTTTCTTTTCTCCCTCCAGCTTCGGCATCTCCCACTCCCTCATTGTTGGGAACACTTTAAAAGCTAGAAATTCCTGCACCAAGTCTCTAGTGCCAATATGATCTGAAATCACGCGAAATTCAGCCAAAGCAATCTGGCTCGGGCTCCCCCTTATCATGTTGCATCCGGGCCTCATCTCTCCGAAGGTTAGCTCTAGCGGACTCTGGACCAATTTATCTTCATCTTTATCAACTTTAACATAAAACCATTCAGACTTCCATCCGGCTGGCCATTTGCTTCGGTAGCTTATCACTGGAAACTTCGTAGTCTTGCGATAAGCAAAGTTGTAGCAGCCAAAATTCTCATGTAGACCATCTCCTCTGGCTTTAGTCTGGTAGTGTAATTCATGAACTCGGCAGAAACCCTCACCGAACGGTTCCACTCCCTGGCTACGAAGGGCCCAAATATAAACGCTTAATCTAACGATGACATTAGGGGTCAGCTGATGAAGGTAAACCCCAAACTTCTTCAAAACATCAGCAATCATCCCATTCAAAGGAAATCTTAACCCTGCTTTAAAGAAGCTTTTGAACACTACAACCTCATTCTTTTCCGGCTTCGGAGTAATTTCCTCTCCGCCAAAACAAATCAGCTCCTTTTTTGCTTCACTGAAGTAGCTCAGCTTCACCATTTTGGGAAGATCAGCTTCAGAGATGGTGGACTTTCCAAAGTCCAAATGACTAGGTTTACTTGGCATCCCGCAGCTGTACTCATCTTCGGAACCAACTTCTTCAACATCAGCTTGTGTTGCTTCGGCAGCAGGTGTGTCCTCTGATGAAACCAGCCTAGAACGCCTCATTGCTTCAGAAATCGGAACAGTTTCAGCGGCTTCGGTCTCATCTCCATCACGCTCAACCCTAGCAGTGGAGCGTACTCTGGCCATTTGATTTTAAATTTTCTTGAAAATTCCTTGGAAATTAATAACCTTTTTTCCAAAGCTCTTCTTGTGACGAAGCAGAATCCAAACTGGAGCTTCGTTTGAATGCAAAAGTCAAGCTTCAGCTATGGTTAAATTTTTGGCAGCAAAACAGTGCAATAACAATGAATGTTGTGGTAACTTCACACCTACCTGTCTGTTTATATAGTGCTGCAGGTAAGAAGGTGAATCGTCAAGATTTTTACACCGGGCAAACAGTCGCTCGCACCCACTGAACAGTGGGCCGCAAAAACCAAGAAAGTAAACCTGCATGGTGGGACCGCTCCGCGCTCAGAAACTGTATCGTTTCTCGGCAACGAGCTCAGGGAAGGTGTTTTTCGGACCTTCGGCTTCCCGAAGCCTAAGAGACTTTTTTCACGGATCAAGCTCGTTACGAAAAACGATCTAGCACCGCGAAGGGGCTACTGTTGGGACCATGCTCCGTCGCCGAAGGTCCTGCACGAAGAAACAGCTTCGGCAAAAGCTGCTTATACGTGATGCTGAAGCTACCACTCATGAAGCTTCGGTGTTATAGCGTATCCGAAGATGAAGGATCGAACCGACTTAAAGATGGAATGACTTTTTAGTCCATAAGGGTCTGAGTCATTGTTGTAAACTTTTATAAGGGGTATGATTGTAATTCCTTACAGGCTGTGTCCTGTGCCTATAAATAGTGAGCAGTATTCCTTTACTGTTCACGGGGAATCCTGTAATTGCAAACGCATTGCTCTGAAATTATTGTTTTCTGCCAAGGCAAAGGTATAAATGTGCCTAAACATTATGTTTTGGTATTTAAATTCATATAATAAAATATGTGAATAATGTTATCTATCTACGGCATATCTCTCTCTAATACTTCATGTTTTATATTTTATTTCATATTGTTTTATAAGTCTGATCACGAAGGTATGACCTTCGTGATATTTTGTTCATGGTCTTCGTCCGAAGTTCATTAAATCCTTGGGGAGATAATGCTTCAGCGGACGAAGGGCATTAGTATTTAACATTTTATGTTGCCTTGTTCTTGATTCATAGCATTTGAGAACAAGTCCCCAACAAGTGGTGTCTACCAACAGTGTAGGCATCCCTAGCAAATTTAAGTTTCTCATAATTATCCATGCAAGTCTTAAGTTGAGCATTAAGACTTGCAACATCATTGTTTAACTTAGCAATAGTAGAGGCATGTTCATTGCAAGCATCAACATCAAGGTCTCTACATCTATTGCAAATAACCACATGCTCTACACATGAACTAGTTTTATTTACTTTCTCTAACTTAGCATTCAGATCATTATTTAAATTCTTTAAGCTAGAAATATATTCATGACAGGTAGACAATTCAGAAGACAGCAGTTCATTTTTCTTAATTTCTATAGCAATATATTTTTGAACACTAATGAATTTATCATGTTCCTCATACAAAATGTCTTCTTTCTTTTCTAGCAATCTATCCTTCTCATTAAGAGCATCAATTAATTCATTTATTTTGTCTACCTTTGTTCTATCTAATCCCTTAAACAAATCAGTATAATCTACTTCATCATCAGATGATTCTTCATCACTAGAAGTATATTTGGGAGTGTCTCGAATACATACCTTCTTCTCCTTAGCCATAAGGCACGTATGGCGTTCATTGGGGAAGAGCGAAGATTTGTTGAAGGCCGAGGCAGCTAGTCCTTCATCTTCGGAGTCGGATGAGGAGCAGTCGGAGTCCCATTCCTTCCCGATGTGCGCCTCACCTTTGGCGTTCCTGTAGTTTTTCTTCTTTTCCCTCTTTCCATGCTTCTCTTGTACCTAGTCATTATCGTTATCGGGGCATTGTGCAATATAGTGACCAGTCTTACCGCATTTGAAGCAGGAGCACTTCCCCTTGACTTGTTCTTGTTGGGGTACTCCTTACATCCTTTTAGTGCGGTCTTGAAGCGCATGATGATGAGCGACATCTCATCCTCATTGAGCCCGACAGCCTCCACTTGTGCTATCTTGCTAGGTAGCGCCTCCCTGCTGCTGGTTGCTTTGAGAGCAACAGGCTGCGGCTCATAGATGGGAAGTGGACCATTCAAGGCATCATCCACATAGCGTGCTTCTTTCACCATCATGCGCTCGCTCACGAATTTTCCAAGGATTTCCTCGGGCGTCATCTTGGTGTACCTGGGGTTTTCACGAATAAGGTTTACAAGATGAGGATCAATAACAGTGAATGACCTGAGCATGAGTCGAATGGCGTTATGATCGACGGTACTTCCGTAGCTTCAGATTTTGTTGACAAGGGTCTTGAGCTTGTTGTACATCTGTGTTGGCTCTTCTCCCCTTATCATCGCGAATCTCCCCAGCTCGCCTTCCACTAGTTCCATTTTTGTATTCATGGTGGCATCATTTCCCTCATGTGATATCTTGAGGGTATCCCAGATTTTCTTAGCGTTTTCCAAGCCGCTCACCTTGTTGTATTCATCCGTGCATAGAGACGCTAGCAAGACAGTGGTGGCTTGGGCATTTTTATGTATTTGCTCATTTATGCATACGGGGTTGTCAGTACTATCAAAGTGCATTCCATTTTCTACAATCTCCCAAATACTAGGATGGAGAGAGAATAAATGCCTACACATTTTATGACTCCAAAAAGAATAATCCTCTCCATCAAAGTGTGGGGGTTTTCCAAGTGGAATTGATAGTAAATGAGCATTCAAATTGTAAGGGACGTGAGAATAAACAAAGGAGTAATTTTGATTAACCGTTTTCTTTTTCGATGAAGAGTCTTCTTGATGCGCCTCTGTTGGGGTGAAGGCGAAGACGCTACCCTTTGCTCGATGCCTTTGCCGATCTCACCGAACCAACGGAGGCTAAACGGCCGGCAGTTTCCACCCTTCGTCCAATACGCTGCAAGACGAAGGCCTTGACAAGGTCGCTCCGTCTCGTGGCCTCGTCCAACGCGAAGGCCCACGTAGAATTCGGCCCATTGTAACAGGCCACGCGCGGCTGAGCGCATTACGGGCCCGGTTTTGAAGGCTTTTCTGTAATGACAGTTTGTAACCCTGCTTTATGGGAATATTCCAGGGATGACCTAGGCGCCTGAGGGCACATGCGTCCTTAATCCATGACGCCGGGCACTCAGGCACCTATAAATACCCCCGCACAGTGCCCTTGAGAGGCTGGATTAACAGAGCAATTGCCTTCTAGAGCTAAAACCTTGTTTGCATCCCTTTCACTCCCCCGTTGGATCATCTTGTTCGGGAGAGCAAGTTCCAACATTTGGCGCCCACCGTTCGTGCTACGAAAAACCACCCGCGATGGCACCCAAGAGAGCTAGCTCGAAGGCAGCCCCATCCATTGATGAAGCTGCGAAGGCAGCGCTGCTGGCCGAGAAAAAGGGCAAGGCCCTCGTCGACACCACCCACCAAGAAGCCTGCGAAGACGACGCACTCAGCAAGAGGCAGCGTAATGAACAACCCACACCCGAAGGCAGTCTCCACACCTGCAGCTCCGGAGGACAACCGCAACCTCCCGGACGCCACCGAGGACGGCGAAGTCGTTGGCGTTTCAGCAGAGGAACAGCTACAGCTGCATGCCTTGCGCATCAAGAACCGCAACCTCCAGAAGCAAAAAGAGATCCTCGAGGCCAAGCGCCAACGTGTGTCTGCGCAAGCCAAGGTGCGCCAGATGATACGCGACGAAGAGCAGAAGGCTCAGGAGCTTGAGCAAGAGATCGCGCTCATGCAGCGCGAAGGCCAACTCGGTCTACAACACGGCCCACCCCTCCAACAGCGCGCACAAATCGAAGACCTGTTCATCCCTCAGCGCGAACACGCCATCCCGCATGCCACAGCATTCCAAGGTGTCAACTACCTTGACGAGCGGAGTCCCCTGGCACCACACCTGCAAGTGTCACCATGGCCCGCCAACTTCAGGCAGGGACCTATCCCAAGTACAACGGCAGCACTGACCCAGCACAGTATATCATGAGCTATCAGGTCATCGTTGCATCATCCGGAGGGGACGACGCCACGATGGCCAAGTCATTCATCATCGCCCTCGAAGGCCCGGCCCTCACCTGGTACACCAGGTTGCCCTCGTTGTCCATCGACTCCTGGAGAAGTCTCCAGGACAAATTCCTGCTCAACTTCCAAGGGTACTGCCCAGACACCAACGCCTTGGCTGAACTTTCACTCTGCAAGCAGCTGGAAAGAGAAACTCTATGGGAGTACTACCGCAAGTTTCTGACTCTCAAGTCGCAACTGCCTTCGGTTGATGACCAAATTGCCATTCACTACGCCATCAGTGGTCTTTGGGCTGGCGTCCTTTACAGCCACTGCATCAGAGATCCGCCCAGGAACCTTCAGGAGCTGTATCAGCTATTCAAAAAATACGCCAGATCCGAAGAGCTCCACCAGCGCAAAGTCGAGTCTTAGAGGAAACCTAATGACCCTCCGCAGTCCAGCCGTACGTGGACGAGGCCTTCGCAGGCAGATTCCAGTCGGGACGGCCGAAGTCAGCAGCAGGTACACAACATCGCCAACCAGCACCCCGCTGGTGAGGCCCCTGCCGCCAGGAGTATCCCCCCAGGGCCGCGGAAACGGAACTCGTGGTCGGGGCCAGGGACGTGCGCAGCAGCCGCGCAGATTTTACTGCTTGTTCCACGGCGAAGACTGCGCGCACCCTACAAGAGACTGCCCAGAGACAAAGGCCACCAGAGACAGGATGGCACGGGCGCAACCAGCCGACAACCCTAGAGTTGTCGCGCACACATATCAACAACCCCCTCAGCCATACAACCACGGCCCCGCTCCACATCCACCTCACCACGCATACCAACACCACCAGGAGGTACAAATCGTACCTCCCCCACTCCCACCTCCACACCCGCAACAGCAAAACATCCACCACCCCCAGGCCCCAAAGCAAGAAGACTTCGCCGATTAGCCATATCGCGGAGTCATTCACATGATCACTGGGGGTCCAGTGTCGACTTCGACACGAAGCGACAAAAGAGGGACCACTACCGCAGCATCAACCACGTCGCCGTCACCGGTCCAGTCGTGCAGACAAAGTGGTCCCATGTGCCATTGACCTTCGACACCCGAGACGTCGACCTGCACAGCGCACCCCACATCGACGCCATGGTTATCAACTGCAGCGTGGCAGGCTGGGACCTGCACAAAGTCTTAGTCGACAATGGTAGCCAGGCGGATATCATTTTCCTCCATGCCTTCAACCGCATGGGTATCAGCCACAGCTTGCTTAAGCCTTCGGACAACCCACTGTATGGCTTCGGCGGCAAGGGCACATTTCCTGTCGACAAAATAGAGCTACCCCTCTCCTTCGGTATAGCTCCCAATGCACGAAGTGAGCAAGTCACGTTCGACATCGTCGACATGGTGTACCCGTACAATGCCATAATGGGTCGGGGCTCCATCAACAAGTTTGAGGCAGCCATTCACGGACTCTACCTGTGCATGAAGATCCCAGGTCCGCAAGGCGCGATCACAGTCTACGGCAACCAGCAGGCCGCGCGCAACATAGAAAGAGACTTCGTTCCTGGGCAAAGAAACGTACACTGCCTCACGGCCCAGCACGAGGTCCCTGAGTCTGCCAGCCCAACCGCCAAAGAACACGACAAGGCACAGCTGCAGAGCAACGATGGGACCAAGACTATCCCCCTCGACCAAGCAACGCCCAAGCAAACGGTCACCATTAGCTAAGACCTCACTCCGCATGACGAGGAGAGACTCCTCTGCTGTCTGTCCAAAAATAAAGACGTCTTCGCCTGGTCCGCCCTCGACCTGGTCGGAGTCAGTCGCTCCATCATCGAGCACAGCTTGGGAATCGACCCTTCGGTGAGGCCAAAGAAACAGCGGCTGCGCAAGATGTCTGATGAGAAGACAGAAGCCGCCAAAGCCGAAGTACATCGCCTGCTTGAGGCCAAATTTATGGAGCCAGTCGCCTACCCTACATGGCTCACCAACGTCATGATGGTACAGAAGAAGAGCGGCAAATGGCGGATGTGCATTGATTTCACCAGTCTCAACAAGGCCTGCCCCAAGGACAACTTCCCGCTGCCTCGGATCGACAAAATCGTCGATAGTGCGGCCGGGTGCGAAGTCATGTCACTCCTTGACTACTTCTCCGGCTACCATCAAATATATATGAAGGAGGAAGACAAGGCAAGCACCAGTTTCATAACACCCTTCGGCACGTATTGCTTCATCAGAATGCTGGCGGGACTTAAGAACGTCGGGTCCACATTCTCTCGGCTCACCAAAACTGTGCTCGAGAGCTAGGTCGGCAGAAACATATTCACATATGTGGACGACATCGTCGTCGCCAACAGAAGCAAGGAAGACCATCTGGCTGACCTCGCTGAAACGTTTGCGAACATGCGGGACGCACGACTTCGCCTAAACCCCGAGAAGTGCATCTTCGGCGTTCGGCAGGGGAAAATACTGGGCTACCTGGTGTCGCACCGCGGGATCGAAGCCAATCCGACCAAAATCCAGGCCATCATCAACATGACGCCCCCACAGTCAGCCAGAGACGTCCAACGACTGACAGGCAGATTGGCCGCCCTCAACAGGTTCATCTCCAAATCCGCAGAGCGAAGCCTCCCTTTCCTCAAAACACTCCGCGGCGCAAAAGACTTCGCATGGGGACCAGAGCAGGCGGCAGCCTTCGCCTCAATAAAGCAGTACCTGTCAGAGTTGGCGATTCTTACAAGCCCCAACCCTTCGCTACCCCTGTTGCTCTACATCGCAGCTTCGCCGCACGCGGTCAGCGCAGCACTGGTTCAAGAGCAAGGCAGAGAGGGCACGATCAAGCAATGTCCAATTTATTACGTCTCCGAAGTACTCACGACATCAAAATGCAATATGACGGAACTGGAAAAAATCGCCTACGCAGTTGTTATGGCTTCGCGCAAATTGCGCCATTATTTTGAACCGTTCAAGGTCCGGGTCACCTCAGATAGGGGACTCGGCGAATTGTTTAGAAACTTGAAGGCATCAGTCCGGATTGCCAAATGGGCAGCCGAACTCTCCGGCTACCATATCACATTCGAGCCCAGGACAGCCATCAAGTCACAAGTCCTGGCAGACTTCATCGTCGACTGGACTGGGCCAATAGCACAGCCGGACACGTCCGTAGAGAAGGTGTGGACAATCCAGTGCGACGGCGCATGGTGCCATGCGGGGGCAGGCGCCGCTGTAGTCATTACCTCACCCACAGGGGTCAAGCACAGATATGCAGCACGCCTCAGCTTTGCTTTGGAGTCTGACAGATGCACCAACAATATAGCCGAATACGAAGCTGTCATCCTCGGCCTTCGCAAGCTAAGGGCACTCGGTGTCACTACCTGCATCATCAGAACAGACTCCAAGGTAGTCGCCGGCCAAGTCGAGAAAGACTACACAGCAAAGGACCCCGCACTTATGCAGTACCTCGCAGCTATCCGCAGTCTCGAGAGGCAATTCAAAGGTTTCACCTTGCAGCACGTGGACCGATCCAAGAATGAGGAGGTCGATGCTTTGGCCAAGGCAGCCGCCAGAGGCGAGGCCCTACCCTCCGACGTATTCTACCATGTCATCGGCATGCCAGTTGTCCGCAGCCCAGAGAGCCTTCAAATAACCAATGACAGCGAGGGCCACCGCATAGTCAACCTCATCATGACCGAAGACTGGCGAGCACCAATAACCCTGTTCCTGCAGGGGTACTATCACCCAACCGATATTAATGAGGCCAAGCGCCTCGAACACTGAAGCCGGGACTTCGCGCTCATCGACGACCAGCTTTACAAGAAGGGGGTCAGCCAACCCATGCTTAAATGTGTCACCGAGACCGAAGGCGTCCAAATCCTGCGAGAAGTCCATATCAGGACTTGTGGCTCTCACGCAGGGCCTAGGGCCTTAGCTGCAAAGGTGATCCGACAAGGCTTCTATTGGCCCGCTATGATTTGCGCTGCAAATCGGGTCACAAGGTCATGCGAAGCCTGCCAGAAGTTTTCTCCACGCTCAGGAAGCCCTTCGCAATTCACAAAGCTAATCGCCCACACGTGGCCCCTTCAGCGCTGGGGCCTGGACATTGTCGGGCCCCTACCCACGGCCCAAGGGAACCTCAAGTTCACCTTCGTCGCCGTCGAGTATTTTACCAAATGGATTGAGGCGAGGGCAGTATCCACAATAACATCGAAGACTGCCCAGAAATTCTTCTGGCAAAACATTGTTTGCCGCTTTGGAGTCCCGTCCGAGCTCACAGTTGACAATGGCAAGCAATTTGACAGCCAAGACTTCAAGGACTTCTGCTTCTCCATTGGCACCAAGCTTTCCTTCGCCTCAGTGTACCACCCGCAATCCAACAGAGTCGTGGAACGCGCCAATGGTAAAATTTTCACAGCCATCAAGAAAATGCTCCTCGATGACAAGAAAGGCAAGTGGGCTGACCTGTTACCTGAAGCGGTCTAGGCGCTGAACACGACTGAGTGCAAGGCGACTGGGTTCACCCCTTTCCGCCTTCTATATGGATCGGAGGCCATGACCCCGCAAGAAATAAAATATGGGTCACCACGGACAGTCACTTCAGCCGTCCCCGACATAGACGAGCCTACTTCGAAGGACCTCATCGACGGAGACCACGTCTTCGCCCTACAGTCCCTAAACAAATACCAAGCTCAAACAAAAGCATGGCGCGACCACACAGTCATCCCGAGGGAATTCAGCGAAGGAGACCTCGTACTCGTCCGGACAGCTCGGACAGAGTCCCAGGGCAAGCTAGAGCCAAAGTGGGAGGGCCCTTTCATCATCAAGACGAAGGCGTCCCCCAGCGCGTACAGGCTAACAACGCCATCCGGCGAGGACTTAGAGCATTCTTGGAACATTGACAATCTCCGCAAATTTTTTGTTTGACTCTTCAGGGCCAGCTCGCCCTTGTAATTCGCAAAACAGCTTCATTCCGGTTCGCACTCTTTTCCTCCCGGGGGGTGAGGTTTTTAATGAGGCGGAGCCATGTAATATACACGCAAGAAATCCCCCGCAAAAATTACAACGTCGAAAAAGACTGCATCGACGGTCTTCGACATTCGACCACAACGAAGTCACCGCGAGGGGCAGTGCTGGCTACCCTCGCGTGCGACACACCTCGCAAAAGTCGCCTAAGGGTGCAGTCGGACTAGCACAACAAGTGCGCAAAATCGAAGTCTTCCCCAAAAGACTATCCGTGCAAAAGTCGCCTAAGGGTGCAGCCGGACTAGCACAACAAGTGCGCAAAATCGAAGTCTTCCCCAAAAGACTATCCATGCAAAAGTCGCCCAAGGGTGCAGCCGGACTAGCACAACAAGTGCACAAAATCGAAGTCTTCCCCAAAAGACTATTCGTGCAAAAGTTGCCTAAGGGTGCAGCCGGACTAGCACAACAAGTGCGCAAAATCGAAGTCTCCCTCAAAAGACTATCCGTACAAAGACCGACTACAGGTGCAGCCGGACCAACATAATAAACGCGCTAGATCAAGTGCACAAATCCCCCACGGGCACGGCCAGATCAGCGAACGCACACAGCCTCATCATACAAATCATCATACCAATTAAAGTTACACACATACAGTGAGGGCATCACACCTTACATTGGTTCAACCTTCAGGATGATACCCATCTCCCTGTAGTTAAACAGCATTATCCTCAGCTCCTCGCCCTCAAAGAGACTTCGCAACTCCCCCTCACCTACACTCACCCCAACTGGCGAGGACAACAATTCCCGCTTGCCAGCCCTATCCACACGAAGACGCCCACCCTCCACCTCACTCACTCTACGCTTCGCCACCGCCCTTCGCCGCCTGGGCCCAGCACTCGGACTAGGAAAAACTTCAGCATCCATCGCACGCGGAGAAGCCTCCGCCGCAACCACATCCAAGGCCGCAAAATAATCCAAGTCCTCATCCGAAGACTCTTCAGTCCACACAACCGAACTCCCAGAATCATCAGACTCAAAAAACTTAGACACAGAATCATCTGATTCATTTTCAGCAACCACGGTCGAAGCCGCCACAAAATTAGCAGTGTCAGTAGCAGTTGCGTGCGCAGGCCCAAAATCTTCAACCTGCGCAGCAACCAAGGTTCAGTAACACAGACAAAATTTACTAACTCCCCCACACCTACTAAGCCACCTGCGAAGGCCCGGCCGCCGCCATGGGATCCTCCGCTGCCAGCTCCGCCACCGCCTTCGGGGGGTCCTCCGCCGTCGGCGTAGGGGCTGGCAAGGAGCCTTCACCGGACATAGTGGACACAGGTCCGACGGAGGAGCCCTCAACGGCTTCCGAGCGCAGGGTCGGGTCGACCTCAGCCTCGGGCAGCACCGGGTTGACCTCGGCCTCAGGCCGCGCGCCGTTCAGATCCCCAAGGTCTTCGACATCCTCGGCACGCGCCATCTGCAGCAACAGCACACTCATTCAGCAAACCCACACGTACCCACATTCAACCACACGAAACAAAAAAACAAGCCTTACCTGCTCTCTCGCCCGATCAGACCGCTCCCTAACCGCCTCCTAGCCATGAGGACCCCACATCCGATCGAAGAGCGCCCCCGCGGAATCCTTTACCACAGGGTCTTTGACCTTAAAAATTTCGCGCTCAAAGTTTTCATCAGACTGGTCGAAGACCTCATAGTGTTTGCAACCCTCGCGGGACAGCGCATTCATGGCCCCTTCGCAGGTGACGAGGGAGGCAAAAGACATGAAACCCTCCACGATGGTCGGGAGTACTAGCAGTTCCTCTTGCAACCACTCGAGGAAGCGAAGGCCCGCCTCTCGGTCGGGCACCTCGAAGTCAGCAGTTCGCGCACCCAGCTCGCGGTACGAGTCCACGAGCTGTGCGCGCGTCCGCTCAACCTCCGAGCGCGTAGAGGCCTCGGCCTTGTCCACACGGCCGCGCAGAGCGTTGAACATCACCTCCCACTCCTCGGCGCGTTGGCTGGCGAGACTTCCCTCCACCCACGCCAATTTGGCCTTTGCCTGCGCAGCTTGCGCCTCGGCGATGGCCTGGTTGGCCTCCCTCCTTTCCTCCACCAGCTGGCGCCGGAGGTCCGTCTTCTCGGCCTCCAGGGAGTCCACCTTCTCCGCCAGCCTGCGGTTTTTGCTCTCCGAAGCCGACTTCTCCCGGACGGCGTCCGCGTGCTGCGCCCGAAGTCTCTCGACTTCGGCAGACACATCTGCAGTAAGGGCACCCGACGCCACATGGTCGGCGAAGTCGGTCATCTAACAGAAACACATAAGACCACAATCCCCATGGAAACAGCAAACACTGAAGTCCAGCTCAACTTACTTGACTTAGCTGCTGCGACAGCTGCTGCGACGCCTCCCTCAGCCGGCGGGACATGGTGCCCGCCTCGTCCTTGACGGCAGCGGCCGACGAAATCTCGCCGCTCGCGCAGAAAGCGTCACCCTTCACCCCAACCACCGCGGTTGACGCCGTGGTTGCCACCGCAGGCGGGTCAACAACCATTTGACCCTCGCCCGACCCTGCAACGCACCACCGGTCAAAAAAAACTACTTACCAACGAAATAGTCGTCCACACTAATATTCGTGTCGAAGTCGGCAACGCGTCTCCCCGGCGAAGGCAGCTCTCGGACCTTCGCAGCTCCGCCCGGGGTAGACTTGGTTCCACCGGCGACGACTGCCTTCGTGCTCTCCGGCACCTTGCTGGATCCGGGCGCGGCCGGTTTCACAGCCAGCGTCGGCTGGCTACCGTCGGGGGCGGCAGCCTTCGCACTCCCCCGTGCTCTCTTCGCTTCACGCCTAGGATCGGGGAGCCTGACGACCGCCCAGCGCTTCTGCGCAGCATCCTGGCGATGCTTGTTCATCACTGCCGACACAACAGCAGCAATATTTCGTCCGTAAGGGAAAATCCTCAAGCCACGAGCTATACGAGACGTAGACATGTCTTCGCCCTCTGCCTAGGGGATCGGAAGATTCTTTGGCCACCGACCCCCGGTAACCTCCAGCATTCGCGCCGAAGACTCCCAGAGCTCGGGCGAAGACATCCTTCCCCCGAGGGCCGCACATGTCCCCATCAACTCCATAGCAAAATTATCAGACACCCCCTTTCCCCCCACTATAGTACCTAATTTTTCTTCTTAGTGGCCGGGGCAGTCTCCTGCGAAGGCCCATCCTCGGTACCACCCATCGGTTTCTTCCCGCAGCAGTCGGCGGCGTCTTCCCCGGGATAACAACCGTACAATAAACGGTTCAATTTGAAGACCCGATTCAGCCTGTCATTGGACCCACGGATATCCCAGCTCCGCAGACCCTCTGTCTTCGGCACGTAGCGACCCACGATCCTCGTCGCACCGTCTTCCGCTTCACGCACGAATGCGGCAGGATCTCGGCCATGCAAATCCAGCGCGAAGGCAGGACTTCGCACCAGCATCCCGCCACGGGAGGGCATCTGGCGAGGGCATACTTCGCCCAGCGCCCAGCCATGCGCCAAGGGCCATACCCCATACCCGACAAACTCCTCAACAAGGTCGCGCCCGCTACTCATGCGGACAGCGCACCGAAGGGCCCCTTCGTTTTCATCATCCTCCGCTACCTCGAACTGCGGGTACGCTACGTAATAATGTGAGCACATGACGGCCACGGGGAGCCCTGGATGGTCTTCGACTGTGCCTTCGGAAACGTAAAACCAAAATTCCCACCAGTTGCCCCATTTATTGCGGGCGCAGGGCACCAACTCCACGACTTCCATCGAAGTCTTGCCGGTCTTCGGCGTAAATGTGCAAGATCCAAATTGTGTAATCTTATGTCCAATTTTTCTTTTCTGCCAATGTAGACAATAATGCTTCGTGAAGACTTCCACAGAGGGCTGCCCGCCGTACGAAGTCGTCGTCCAGACATACTTTGCTAGGGCCACCACGGCATTCGGTGTCAGCTGGTGGACCTAGACCTCGAATCTACGCAGGACCTCCGCCACGAATCGATGCGCAGGTAGATGAAGGCCAGCGGCAAAAAAGGCCTTGAAGACGACCAACTCGCCTTCTGGCTCGGGGACCTCCTCCGCCCCCGAGACACGCGCCACTCCGCCGCCAAAATATCCAAGCTGTTGCATGTCGTGCACGCGAACCGAGGACATCCGTGACACGCCGAATTCCACTGTGCCACCAGGATGCAACTCCTCCGCCGCCATGTTGCTCAGCGTGCCCTCGGACGATGCGCCGGCCGGCGGTGTATCGGCAGCAGAAGAGGAAGAGGACGGCATGGCTACGTACCGTCGGCGGCGGCGGGCGGTTTGCTTCACACGGGCCAGATCTCCGACGAGCAGGAGCAAGGAGGGCAGGCGAGTGGTCAAACGGTTTCAAAAGGAGGCTAGGGTTTTGCGGCGCGCAGAAAGAGTACCTAACCCGCGCCGCCCCGCCCCCTTTTATACACAGGACGCGACACTTCGGGAAACCCACAGTCCAACAGTGCTGCGTCCGTCAACGGTCACATCAAAAACCCCCGCGGAACCACTTCGAGCGAGGGCAGCGTCTCCACCATCTAGCGACGCCTTCGGCACCAGATGACTTAGTTGAACTGGTCCCTCGGAGGGCAAATGTTGGGGCGAAGGCGAAGACGCTACCCTTCGCTCAATGCCTTCGCCGATCTCACCGAACCAACGGAGGCTAAACGGCCGGCAGTTTCCACCCTTCGTCCAATACGCTGCAAGACGAAGGCCTACGACGAGGTCGCTCCATCTCGTGGCCTCGTCCAACGCGAAGGCCCACGTAGAATTCGGCCCATTGTAACAGGCCCCACGCGGATGAGCGCATTACGGGCCCGGTTGTGAAGGCTTTTCTGTAATGACAGTTTGTAACCCTGCTTTATGGGAATATTTCGGGGATGACCTAGGCGCCTGAGGGCACATGCGTCCTTAATCCATGACGCCGGGCACTTAGGCACCTATAAATACCCCCACACAGTGCCCTTGAGAGGCTGGATTAACAGAGCAATTGCCTTCTAGAGCTAAAACCTTGTTTGCATCCCTTTCACTCCCCCGTTGGATCATCTTGTTCGGGAGAGCAAGTTCCAACAGCCTCATCTTCTTCATGTCCTTCTTCTTGTGACTCGAGCCAGAGTCAGAGGGTTTGTCCTCTCTTGGCTCGTTGAGGAGGGACTCCTTCTCCTTGTCATTGATCACCATCCCCTTGCCCTTAGGATCCATCTCTTTGGGCGGTTAGTCCCTTTAATGAAGAGTACAGCTCTGATACCAATTGAGTGCACCTACAGGGGGTGAATAGATGATCCTGTAAAATTCAATAATAAAGAGCACAAACTTGGTTTAAAGACGTTAGTGCAATTAAAAACAAGTTGCTAAAGTGAGAACTCTAGAAGAAAAACAATCACAATGAATAGGGACATGAGACACAGTGATTTTTATCCCGTGGTTCGGCCAAAGCCTACTCCACGTTGTGTTGACCTCCTTCAGTCAAGAATTGCACTCAATCCCTCTCAAGTGATCCAATGATCAACTTTGAGTACCACGGTTTTCTTCCTTTGCAGTCTTTTCCCGTTTACGAGGAATCTCCACAAATTAGAGCCTCTCGCCCTTACATTTTTTTTATCACAAGAGAGGCACAAGAGTAAGGGAGGGAAAGCAACACACGCAAGACTCAATTCATAGCAAACACACGCACACAAGCCAAGACGTGAGCACAAAACACGGCGCAGGGAGTTCACAACTCAAACGGTGCTCAAATCTCTAACACAATGATCCGAATGTGTGGCGGCAGAGTCTAGGCGTCTTAGAATGATCAGATAATGCTTAGTATTGTGCTCCATGCGCCTAGGGTTCCCTTTTATAGCCCCAAGGCAGCTAGGAGCCATTGAAGTTCCAATTGGAAGGCAATTCTTGTCTTCTGTCGGGTGCGCACCGGACAGTCCGGTGCACCACCGGACATGAACAGTAGCAGTCCGGTACCCGATCTCCTTCCTTATTAGGCGTAGCCGACCATTGGACCTTGGGTCCCGTTGGTGCACCGGACATTGTCTGGTGCACACCGGACAGTCTGGTGTGACCAACCGACCGTTGGCGTGGGCGACGCGTCGTCCGCTGATTGCGCTGTCGAACGTTGGTCGCGGGCGCCGTTGACTCACCGACAGTCCGGTGCACACCGGACAGTCCGGTGATTTTTAGTTGTGGCGCCTTCGCTTTTTCCCGAGAGCGAAGAGTTCGTCGCTGGGCCAGCCTAGGCACCGGACAGTCCGGAGCACCATAGGCTGGTGCTGGTTTGGCTGAACTCAGCCAAAACTTCTCCAATTCTTTTCCACTTTTCTTGGCTATGTTCCTAGCACTTAGAGAGATGTGTTAGTATCCAAAAACAATTTACTAAGTCCAGAAACATACCTTGATTCTTGATTTTGCACTTCTCAACCACTTAGCACATATTAACTTAAAACCATGTGTTGGGCATCTAATCACCAAAACATTTATAGAAATGGCCCAAGGGCACATTTCCCTTTCAGCATGATGTGAAACGTCCTCGTGGACGTGCAATAGCCACTGCGCGAGTCGGTGTCGGGTCTGGTGTCGGACGAATACGGGGAGGAGGCGCTTGCTCCTACACCCTTTGCCGAGAATGGGATGGCGCAGAGGTGGAGGCATGAGGGGAGAGAGAAAAGAAGTAGAATGGCGAACGAGGTGGTGGCAACTGAGGCGAAGACCATAATTATCGTGTGGAGGTATAGATGGCCAAATGGGCCGTGTCTAGCGAGCCGGCCCGAGGCACGACCCATTTAATAGTGCTTGGGCCAACCCGGCACGAGCGTCGTGCGGTGCTTGGGCCGTAGCCTCGGTCCGTAGTGCTGGCTCAGTCCGGCATGATTATTTTTTTATTTTACAAAAAAATCATATATATATGTACAATTTATATTCAATATTATAAACACCTGAGAATGATGTTGTACTGGTTAGACAGTTTTACCCATTGTCTTCCACCCTTCTTCCATCATGGTGTGGGTTCAAACCCCACATCTTGCACCGCTTTTTAACATACCCCACCTGCTGCACCGCTTTTTAAAATTTTACGCTAAGTTGATTTGGAAGAAATGTAGGGACTTTTTTGTAAAAAGATGACGCATGACCACCGTTGAAACTGGTGCTTTAAGTATAGTAGAGACTTGTCAAGTTCCATGTATTAATATCATTAATAATATGATATGACAAATATAATTAAAATTGGATTAACATAAGTAAGTGTTATAATAAATAATATAAAAATATTTTGATATGATAAATATAAATAATAAAATTGTGAAATTAATTTATTGATTCAATGTATAATGAAGAGATATGACAAGTATAAAATAAAATAAGATTAAAAATAATTAATTGTTCGAATAAATAAAATAAAAATATATACCTTTTGAAAAAAACAATATAATAAGTGGAGCCTAGTGTTGGGCCCATGCTTCGTTGCGCCGAAGGTCTTGCGTGAAGAAGCAGCTTCGGCTGAAATCGGCCCCAGGAAATGGCCGAAGGTTCCTTTTTATAGAGCTTCGGCGTTGCAAACCGACATAAAGATAGAATGACCTTTTTATCCATAGAGGCCTAACATAATGTTGTAAACTTTTGTAAAGGGCATAATTGTAATTCGTCACAGGCTGCGTCCTGTGTCTATAAATAGATGAACAGTACCCCCGTACTGTTCACGCTGACTTGGCATTTGCTTTTGCGTCACGCTTGTACTTTTTACCTTCTCTCAGGACCGAAGGTACATTTGTAATTTGAAATCATTTCTATTTTTCCATGTTAATAAAATAGAAATGATTCTATGATGATGCTTATATTATATTTCATGCTTTATATGAGTCCTTCGTCATTACTTGTTATGTTTACGAAGGTATGTCTCTTATGACCTTCGTCCGAGACTCATTATTTCCCGAAGGGACATAATGCTTCGAAGGACGAAGGACTTTAACAATTAACACTTTTTATGTTGCCTTGCTCTTAACTCTTAGCATTTGAGAACAAGTCCCCAACATTGGCGCCCACCTCCGGTGAACTCACTTCCACTTTTCTGAGCTGATGGCTTCGTTCAACAATCAAGCTGGAGTTGCTTCGGACCCGAAGCTGGTGCTCCCGATCACAGGTGGCTCGTCCTCAGAGCCAGCTAACAAGAAGCAGAAGAAGGAAGCGCAGAGAAGAGTACAGCATGTTGGGGTGCAAGGACCCTTCATCAAATCAAGATGGTCTCATATTCCTATTACCTTCTCTCAAGAGGACCTTCAGCTCAAAGATTACCCACACAACGATGCCATGGTTATCTCTTGTGTTATCAAAGGATTTCTGGTTCACAATGTCTTGGTCGATACAGGCAGTGCAGCTGACATCATATTTGCTAAAGCCTTCAGACAGATGCAAGAGCCAGAAGATAAGATTCATGATGCTACACATCCTCTTTGTGGCTTCGGAGGAAGACAGATTGTAGCACTGGGCAAGATCACCATGTCAGTAACCTTCGGATTCATCAACAACACTAGAACTGAGCAAGTTGTGTTTGACATTGTTGACATGGAATATCCTTACAATGCAATTATTGGTCGTGGCACTCTTAATGCCTTCGAAGCAATCCTTCATACTGCCTATCTTTGCATGAAGATACCTTCGGACCAAGGGCCTATTGCTATCCATGGAAGCCAGGAAGCTGCTAGAAGGGCCGAAGGAAGCTGGACCGACTCCAAGGCAATCCATAATATAGATGGAACTGAAGCTTGTGAACAGTACAAATTCAGAAGGGAGAAGGCAGCTTCAGCAGATCAGCCGAAGCCCATGCTATTGTGTGAGGACATAGCAGAGCAGAAGGTGCTGTTGGGCTCGCAATTATCTGAAGACCAGGAGAAAACCTTGATAAGGTTTTTATTCAACAACAAAGATGTTTTTGCATGGTCGGCTAATGATCTCTGTGGAGTAAATTGGGATGTTATTGAACATTCGCTCAATGTTGACCCATCCTTCAGACCCCGAAAGCAGAGGCTTCGGAAAATGTCTGATGACAAGGCCGAAGGGGCTCGCAATGAAGTAAAAAGACTCCTCAGTGCAGGAGTTATCAGAGAAGTGAAGTATCCAGAGTGGCTAGCTAACACTGTTATGGTGAAGAAGGCCAATGGCAAGTGGAGAATGTGTATCGATTTCACAGATCTCAACAAGGCTTGTCCGAAGGACGAATTCCC
The DNA here is from genome assembly GCF_902167145.1 of Zea mays. Classification (NCBI taxonomy): domain Eukaryota; kingdom Viridiplantae; phylum Streptophyta; class Magnoliopsida; order Poales; family Poaceae; genus Zea; species Zea mays. The sequence goes on along the minus strand of NC_050104.1, from coordinate 86,982,249 downwards.
GTTGCCAAGGATAGACTCTCTAGTCGATGCAGCAGCTTCTTCAGAGCTCATGAGTCTCTTGGACTGTTACTCAGGATATCATCAAATCTGGATGAAAAAGGAAGATGAGCCGAAAACTAGCTTCATAACTCCAAGTGGCACGTATTGCTATCTTCGGATGCCTGAGGGGCTCAAAAACGCTGGAGGAAGTTTCAGCAGAATGACTGCGAAGGTTCTTCAGTCTCAAATAGGCAGAAATGTGTTGACCTATGTTGATGACATTATCGTCAAAAGCACGAAGCAGGAAAATCATATTGTTGATCTGCAGGAGACCTTCGCCAGCTTCAGACAAGCTGGTTTGAAGCTGAATCCAGAGAAATGTGTCTTCGGAGTAAAGAAGGGTAAATTTCTTGGATGCTTGGTTTCAACAAAGGGAATCGAAGCTAATCCAAATAAAATCGAAGCTATACTTCGAATGGAGCCACCAACTACAAGAAAAGGGGCCCAAAGATTGACAGGAAGGCTGGCATCTCTCAACAGATTTATATCCAGATCAGCAGAAAGAAACTTACCATTTTTCGAGGTGCTGAAGTCAGCCGAAGTCTTTCAATGGGGCCCAAGTCAACAAAAAGCCTTCGAAGAGTTGAAGCAATACTTGATAGATCTCACAACATTAACTCCGCCAACGCCAGGGGCTCCTCTGTTGTTATATGTGGCAGCTTCGCACTCAGCAGTAAGTGCGGCGCTTGTCCAGGAGAAGCTTTATGACCAGCTTAAGAAGCAAGTTCCAGTGTATTTTGTATCTGAAGTCCTTAGTGTCTCAAAGAAAAATTATACAGAGCTGGAGAAGGTATTATATGCCGTTTTAATGGCATCCAGGAAGCTTCGGCATTATTTTCAGGCATACAATATCATTGTTCCTTCTTCGCAGCCGTTGAAGGATATAATGAGAAATAGAGAAGCTACTGGACGGATTGGGAAATGGGCTGCAGAGCTCAACGAATTTTACATTGATTATGTGCATAGATCTTCGATCCAGTCTCAAGCATTGGCAGATTTCATTGCCGACTGGACGCCAGGGGCTCAGGATGAAGAAGCAAATAAAGATGCCGAAGTGTGGACAGTGTTTTGTGATGGCTCTTGGGGAATCTTCGGAGCAGGTGCAGCTGCTGTGGTGGTTTCACCATCCAAGGTCAAAACTTGTTATGCAGCAAGACTTGATTTCGGCTGCACGAACAATATTGCTGAGTACGAAGCCCTGCTTTTGGGCCTTCGGAAATTAAAGGCAATGGGAATCAGAAGGGCAATTCTTAAAACTGATTCCCAGGTGGTTTCGGGTCATGTTGACAAAAGTTGCAAGGCTAAAGATCCGAAGCTTGAAAAATATCTAGATACGGTCCGAAGGATCGAAGCATCCTTCGAAGGATTCTCTGTCAAGAACATTCCTCGAGGACAAAATGAGCATGCTGATTTGCTAGCTAAGTCTGCGGCACAGGGGCTGCCGTTACCTTCGGATGTGTTCTTCGAAACAATAAAGGCACCTTCAGTGGAGCTCCTTGAAAGAGCAGTCCTCAACATATCTCCTGTTTACAGCGAAGATTGGAGAACTGAAATAATCTCTTACCTTCAGGGTAAGTTCCTTTCAGATGACGAAGCTTACAATAAAAGAATAGAGGCAAGAGCTCGTCCGTATGTCATGATAGAAGGGGAATTATACAAACATGGAGTTTGCGCTCCGCTGCTCAAGTGCTTATCTAGAGCCGAAGGTATAGAGTTGATGAAAGAGATACATGCAGGCCTGTGTGGATCCCACATCGGATCCAGGCCATTACTTGGGAAAGTCTTCCGCCAAGGGTTTTATTGGCCGAAGGCAGCTTCGGATGCGGCGGAGTTAGTGCAAAAGTGCGAAGGTTGTCAGAAATGTGCAAGAGATCAAAAACAACCTTCGTCTTTGACACAGCTGATACAACCCATCTGGCCATTGCAAAGGTGGGGCCTTGACTTGTTGGGTCCATTACCACTGGCTCAAGGGAATCTAAAATATGTTATAGTGGCTGTGGAGTATTTTTCCAAGTGGATTGAGGCGAAGCCATTGGCCACAATAACTTCGGCCACTGTCCAAAAGTTTTTCTGGCAGAATATTGTCTGTCGCTTCGGGGTACCGAAGGCAATCACTGTAGATAATGGAACGCAGTTTGACTCCGAAGATTTCAGAAATTTCTGTGATCAAATTGGAACGAAGATCCATTTTGCATCAGTCAGGCATCCGGAGTCAAATGGGCTCGTTGAAAGGGCCAACGGCATTATAATGACAGGAATAATGAAGTTAATCTTCAATCAACCCAGGGGAAAGTGGCCAGATCAGTTAATCAAAGTGGTGTGGAGCCACAATACAACAACATCAAGGTCTACAGGCTTTACCCCATTCAAATTATTATTCGGTGACGAAGCAATAACTCCGGAGGAGGCAAAAGCTGGATCAATAAGAGTAGTAGCTTCGGCAGAATCAGGTCCCGAAGATGCTTGCCTTGTGGAAAAGGATGCTTTAGAAGGGATCAGGCTTCAGGCCGTGGAGAATATCAATAAATATCAGGCTGAAACAGTTAAATGGCGAGATAGAAAAGTCCGGCTAAAAAATATTGAGCCGGGACACTTGGTGCTTCGGAGAGTGGCTAACCCAGTTACAGTGGGTAAGCTACAGTTGAAATGGGAAGGACCATTCTTAGTAGTATCTTCGTCAAGGCCTGGATCGTACAGATTGAAGGACATGGATGGCAACGAAATTCCAAGGTCTTGGAATGCGGATGAGCTTCGGCGATACTATGTATAACATGATGTAATTTTTTATGTTTTTTCTTTTCTTTTTCATGGCACCCTTTTCCTTTCCGAAGGGGGAGAAAGGTTTTTAATGGGGCCATCATGTGTAATTTCCTTTTTTAGTCTTATAAGAGCAAAATCCCCCAAAAAATGTAAATGTAACAGCTGAGAACGCACCATCGAGTGCAGAAACTGAAAAAGAAAAAAGAGAAGAAGCTCCAAAGACGTTCCTAAGGGAATGCAGAGCTTATACCGCCTAAGTAAAAGGCGAAGAAACTCCAAAGACGTTCCTAAGGGAATGCAGAGTTTATACCGTCTAAGTAAAAGACGAAGAAGCTCCAAAGACGTTCCTAAGGGAATGCAGAGCTTATACCGCCTAAGTAAAAGGCGAAGAAACTCCAAAGACGTTCCTAAGGGAATGCAGAGTTTATACCGTCTAAGTAAAAGACGAGGAAGCTCCAAAGTCGTTCCTAAGGGAATGCAGAGCTGATGTGTGGTTGATTCCAAGGAAATAATGGTTGAGTGTGGCTTCGGTTATATGCTTTGGACATTCATTCGCACATTACATCATAGCATTTGCATTCATAAGCATTCATTCATAGCATTTGTGTTCCTAAGTGGTTGCTTCGGCAAAAGGAAGAAGTGGTCTTTTATGTTTCGTCATGTACAAAAAAGAAAAAGCTTCGGCAAGAGGAAGAAGCGGTCTTTTATGTTTCGTCATGTACAAAAAAGAAAAGCTTTGGCAAAAAGAAGAAATGGTCTTTTATGCTTCGTTGTGTACGAAAAGAAGGGAAGGTGTTTTTTCGCCTTCGGCTCAAAATACTGATTTCGTCCACATCAAAGCGTCTCAATAAAAGGGTAAGAATATATTACAAGGTATGAACAAAGTTCCTTGAGAATAGATTAATTGTATTTACAAAAAGTTGTTACAAATTCTCCTGAGTTTTTTCTAGTCTACTCCTATTAATCTTCGTCAGGTTTCTGCTTCGGCGGCATATACTTTAAGTATCACCTTCAGCTTCGTCATCCTACATGAATCAAGGTATCCCAAGTAAAAATCAAGTGTGAAGGAGAAGGTAAGTACAAAGTATGATTTCTTACTGGTTCAAGATGACTTCGAGCTTCGTCCCCAGCCTTCTCTCGCCCGCCTTTTGTCCATATCATTTTTATGAATCTATTTGAGATGCTCCGGGCGAGGTCAGGAATGTCGTCGAGAATTGATGGAGACAGGGCGAAGTTGGGCCTGTTGACAATCTTTCCATGCTCGCAGCCAGCCTTCAGGAATGCTGCAGCAGTACCCCGAGAAGCTACCCAGGCACAGAAGTCACCGTGCCCAGCTATAACTTCGTCAAGTTCTTCAATTTCAGCTTCGATATGATCGAAGGCTTTTGGTAAATCTTCATCCGAAGGGGTAAATTTCCCGCTGCTGGCTCCAACTGAGTAAAAGATCTTCTTTAGTTGTTGGATACAATTGTTGCTAAAATTCAAATATTTATCCTGAAGGCTTGTTAATGATTTCTTCAAATTTGAGTTGGCTTGGACTTCGGCTTCAAGTTTCGAATCAAGTTCTAGTTTCTCTTGTTCAAATTGTTTTGATTGGCAGAGAAGCTTCGAATTCAATTCTGCTACTTTGGCTTCAGTCTCTGCCAGCAAGCCTTCGGTTGATTGAAGTTCGAAGTCTTTCTTTTCAATAATAGCTGATTGTTCTTTTATCTTGCCCTCTAAATTTTCAATTATAGCCTCGTGCTTCTTATCTTCTAGATCTTGTTGCATCCTCAAAGCTTTGCTTAGAAGCATGCTCTGCAAATAAACAACCTTCGTTAAAGAATATTGCCATTATTAAAAAACAATAGAAGTTAGAGAGAAGGATGTTTACCTTGAAATTTGAATAAAATAAGCTGCCGACGATATGTTGTCGTCGGTAGCGGCTGATGTCTGTCTCTAGTTTCGGAAAACCGATACTCTTTGATAGAGTACCGATGACCTTAGCCCCAGCTGAGTCCCGGATGCAGCCCAGTTTTTCATCATCAATGCCTCCAAATAGAAGAGCTCCTGGCTTGTATCCGCAAGATTTGGCGTATTCCTTAAGCTCTTCTTTTTCGGCCTTCGACAGTTTTTGCCCGACTAAATTTTGAAATGAGTAGGCTTCGTCGTCCGAAGTGTCTTCGGCTATTTCTTTCCCTTTCCCAGGCACTGTGGCCATGGTTTCTTCAGCAGTGGTGGCAGCTTCTTCTGCAGCCATGTCTGTTAAAATTTTGTTGATGTTTTCAATAGTAGATTCTAAGTTTACATCTTCGGCTGTAGCGGCTTCGGTAGCCGCGACCTCCGAAGGTGCGACTTCGACATTTTCTGTGCCCTCAACGGCTGGTGTTTTCTGAATTGACGCCCTCGGTGGCGTCTTGTCAATAACTTCTGTTACGGCAATAATTCTTTGCCTTTTCGCTTTGGCTATCTTCGTTTTTTCCGGCTCCGCCACCTTTTGAAAAAGCTTCGTCAGTCGAGGCCCTAATGGACTTAGCTTCGTGGGCATGGGTTCAGTCATTACCTTTAGAATTTCCTCCACGTCGCTAGTAGAAGGTGGTGTGGGGGTCCCCTCTTCTTCGGATAGTTTTCGCTTTGGAGTTGATATTTTTCTCTTGACAATTTTCTTCTTTTTTGGTGGTTGTTCTTCATCCTTGTTTAAAGCTTCGGCCGCTCTTTTTCTTCTCTGGCCCTCAGCACCCTTGTTCAGCTGCGCATAATCAGGATATTCGAAACCCAGTGCATCAAGCACTCGGTTCAGCCTTCGCTTCGGACGGGTGCCGAAGGCTGCTGTCATCAGTTGATCTTCTTTTTTCGAATAATTTCCAAGAATTTCATTACACATCACCTCAACTGTATCCAGCCACTCTTGGCAGGGCTTCTTAAAATATTTCTTGAATTTGAAGTGGTAAGGAAGCTGGACAAGATCCCCTTCCTTCTTCTCCCCCTTTAACTTTGGCATTTCCCATTTTTTCAGAGTAGGGAAGACTCTGAATGCTAAGAATTCTTGAACCAGATCCCTGGTACCAATATGCTCTGCAATGATTCTGAATTCATCCATTGCCCGTTGAGTTTGACCCTCTGGTGTCATGTTGCAGTGGGGTCGGGTTTCTCCGAAAGTTAGCTCGAGTGGACTTTGCACAAGCTTCTCCTTGTCCTCATCAACCTTGACATAGAACCATTCTGATTTCCAGCCTGCCGGCCATTTGCTTCGGTAGCTGATTACAGGAAACTTTGCGGTTTTCCGGTAGGCAAAATTGTAGCAACCGAAGTTTTCATGAAGCCCATCTTTTCTGGCCTTTGTTTGATAATGCAATTCATGAACTCGACAGAAACTGTCAGCAAAAGGCTCCACTGCTTGGCTTCGGAGGGCCCAAATATAAACGCTAAGCCTAACGATAGCGTTAGGAGTTAACTGATGAAGGTAGATGCCAAACCTCTTCAATATCTCCGCAACAATCTCGTGAACAGGGAATCTTAGCCCAGCCTTTAAAAAGCTTTTGAAGATGACAACCTCGTCCTTCTCTGGCTTCGGGGTGGTCTCTTCTCCCCCGAAGCGAAGTAGCTTCTTCTGATCTTCACTGAAAAAACCTGCTTTCACCATCTTGGCGAGATCAACCTTTGAAACAGTCGATTTTCCGAAGTCTAGGTGGCTGGGTTTGCTGGGCATGGCAATACGGTAGTCATCTTCGGAGTCGGTTTCTTCAATGTTCCCTTCTCCTTCGGCAGCTGTCGGGTTTGCTTCGGCAGCAGGCATTTCTTCCGCAGTCACCAGTCCGGAGCGCTGCATCGCTTCGGAGATGGGCACAGTCTCCGAAGCTTCAGTTTCGTCCCCCTCACGCTCAACCCTAGCTGTAGAGCGAACTCTGGCCATTTAATTATGAACTTGTGAAACTTTGATACTTTTTTCTCCGAAGCAGGCTTCAAGATGGAGCTTCGTTCAAAACTGACAAACAAGCTTCGGTGATGGTTAAAAATTTTGGCAGCAAAACAGTGCAAATAGCAGTAAATGCTGTGGTAACTTCACACCTACTCGTCTGTTTATATAGTGCTGCAGGTAAGAAGGCGAAGCGGCAGGGTTTTTACACCAGGCGGGCAGCAACTTGTACTCGCTGCGCAGTGGACCGCAAAGACCAAACAGTGACTCTGCAAGGTGGGACCGACACGATCTCGGGAAATGAATCGTTTCTCGGCAACGAGCTCAGGGAAGGTGTTTTTTGGACCTTCGGCTTCCCGAAGCTTGAGAGGATTTTTTCACGGTTCAAGCTCGTTACGAAAAACGATCTAGCGCCGCGAAAGGGGCTACTGTTGGGCCCATGCTTCGTTGCGCCGAAGGTCTTGCGTGAAGAAGCAGCTTCGGCTGAAATCGTCCCCAGGAAATGGCCGAAGGTTCCTTTTTATAGAGCTTCGGCGTTGCAAACCGACATAAAGATAGAATGACCTTTTTATCCATAGAGGCCTAACATAATGTTGTAAACTTTTGTAAAGGGCATAATTGTAATTCGTCACAGGCTGCGTCCTGTGTCTATAAATAGATGAACAGTACCCCCGTACTGTTCACGCTGACTTGGCATTTGCTTTTGCGTCACGCTTGTACTTTTTACCTTCTCTCAGGACCGAAGGTACATTTGTAATTTGAAATCATTTCTATTTTTCCATGTTAATAAAATAGAAATGATTCTATGATGATGCTTATATTATATTTCATGCTTTATATGAGTCCTTCGTCATTACTTGTTATGTTTACGAAGGTATGTCTCTTATGACCTTCGTCCGAGACTCATTATTTCCCGAAGGGACATAATGCTTCGAAGGACGAAGGACTTTAACAATTAACACTTTTTATGTTGCCTTGCTCTTAACTCTTAGCATTTGAGAACAAGTCCCCAACACCTAGTTTTATTTATAAAATAGTAGTAATATAAATATGAATTTAGTTTTTAAATAGAAATTTTAATTAAAAATATAATTAAACAAAATGCACGTAAAAGGCGTAGTGTTTTGTTTATAGTCACGGCTTCTTCGGGTCATAGTTGTTTTTGACGTCAGCACCATCTCGTTTAGAGCTTGTTCATTTTGCTCTCAATCCATGTGCATTAGATGGGATTTAGTGAGTTTAAATTCTAAACAAGTCAAAATCTTTTATAACTTTTTATCCCATTTAATCCACATAGGATAGGAATAACCAAATAAGGCCTTAGTGTCAATGTGACTATGAGCCCGTTTATTTCCCGTACTAAATTTTAGTCCATATCACATCGAATATTTGGATACTAGTTAGAATATTAAATATAGTCTAATTATAAAACAAATTACACAGATGTGAACTAAACGATGAGACGAATCTATTAAATCTAATTTCATGATTCACTAATGTGATGCTAAAGTAAATATTTACTGATAAGGATTAATTAGGCTTAACAAATTTATCATCGTTTGGTCTTCATTTGAGTAATTAGTTTTATAAGTAGAGCCCGTTTGGCAGGGCTTTGGCTTTGGCTTTACTCTGGAAAAATGCCAGAGCCCTGCCAAACACCATTTTTAAAAATAGCTTACTACGAAAAGCATCTAAAAGCTAGAGTCATTTTTGTACTATAGAGAAGAGGCCACAAATGGTAGCTTCACCGACTCTAGCTCTGACTCTGGCACTTAAATATAGGGAAATAGCTCTAGCTCTAGGATCAGTCGGCACTTAAATATAGGGAAATAGCTCTAGCTCTAGGATCAGTCGTTTCTGCCAAACGATTTGCGAAATGACTTTAACTCTACCAAAAAAGTTGCTTTTTAGGACAATCCAGAGCCCTGTCAAATGGACCCTAAGACTATATTTAATACTTGAGCAAACATCCATGGCTGTGTATTTTGCGTGATGGTGTCGTATCATTTATGTTTCTAGCAGATTGTGACTATAATCATGTAAAATGAGTGCTCAACCGTGTTTCCACTCCTCTATGAGAGAGCTCGCATGTGCATCCATGAGGTGCTTGGTACTCTATTAATTATATTAAGCCTTGGGCTAGAATATCACCATCCATTGGGGATAGGATATCACAATGCATACATGAAAAAAAATCAAAAAGTTGTCTAGCTTTTAAGGCTGAATATCAACACACTATTATGCCTCTTTTTTTATTACTTTGCAAAACATGATCAATCTATTACTAGGTATAACTTGAACACAAACACTTGCATGTAGGACAAGTGGTACTAGTACAAAGTGTTGTTCAGTTTGGGGTTTTCCCCTTTTTTTAAAAAAAAGGTGAACTGGCCACTTCAAGGCCCAAAGGCCGAGCAGCCCAGCCGGTTGGATAAGGAGCTAGGGCACCCAGCCACCGTGGGGAAGTTTTTGCCTCATCCAAGCAGAGGCAGGGGGAAGGAACGGCGGCTGGATCATGGCGGCGGTGTGCGTGTGGACACCGAGAGCTGCGGCTCGTGGTCCGGATTTCTCGCAAATCCATTAGCTTCCTCCCCTTCTCGTCTCCTTGAAGGTATGGGCTGTCAATCCCCTGGAACAGGAAGAAAACACAGCTTCTCTACTCCTCTCTCCTGCTCGTGGTTCCAATCGGATCCATTCGGTCCATGGCATCTTGTGATCATCTTGCTGGTGGTGATTGGAAGAAGGTGGAGGTGGTGCTGCTCTTGTGTAGTGCGGTTCTCCCATACTCACTGCTTCACTTGTGTGCCTGTGTGGTGATGTGTTCCTCTGGTTATTGTCCACCGTGGCCTGGTGTTTGGGCTCCCTACTGTGCGGTGTTCCTCTTCTCGGGTTGGTGCTGTGGACATGTCCCACGGCCTCACAGCGGCTCTAGTATCTCTGTCAACCTCCCGATGTGCGGGCTCGGACGTGAGCGGCGGTATTGGTTTTCTGGGACAGAACTTCATGTTCGCTGAGTTGGTCTTCCCACATAGACAATCTACGTGTTGTGAGTTGCCCGTTGCCTCACTTTATTTACTATTTAATTTTGTACAATCTGCTAGTATTATATACTTGGGTGTGATTGCACTATTGTTGGTGGATTTGTATGCTCATTGATGATAGCGGTGTAGTGAGACAACGTGACAGTCTGGGTTTCAGTGTGTTGTTAAATTCAGCATCAAGTATATATTTGTGCCTAATTATATCTCTATTTGTTAAGGTTGTTTACATGTGTTAAATTTTGTTATTTTATTTAGTACACAGCTCCTTACTATTTGTATTCATGCTTGATTTCTAGGCTGATTACATTTGATCTAAAACCATGATTTGGTAAGATAGGACTGTCACGTTAGTCGAGGATCTCTGATCACCATTTAGCGTTGGAGGAGTATTTATTACAACAACCCGTTATTTTGAGAGCAATATCAAAAGATAAACAATAATGTTTATGCGCATAATCTGCCTTCTTTATCTACTAGCCATGTTTATTGTTGAAATGGACCTGAGTAGCTATTTTACATGTTTTCATGCCCTAGAATTGCTACTGTTCATTGCTGTTGTATTTACATATGGCATTTATCTGAGTTATATGCTTGTTTTATTCGAAATAAGAATATTTAATATATTTAAATAAGTTAGAAGTATGTTACTTATTTCTCTAAAAATACAACATTCCAGAAAACCAATTCGAATAATGACCTCTAGTTCTGATGTCATTAAGCCTGAAGCGTTCGACGGCGCAAGCTTTAAGCGCAGGCAGACTAAGACTCGCATGTGGCTCACTGATCTAAAACTATTTTGGGTAGTGATGTCGGATGTTCCTGAGGCAGCATCAGATGATGCTGATGCTGTAGCAAAGGCCGCCGCACTAGCGGAGAAGGCCAAGTGGGGACGAAGCCAATGAGGAATGTCTGTCTCGTCTGCTGAACGTCTTGTCGAACCGCTTATTTGACGTATACTCTGGTTTTACCTCCGTTAAGGGTCTGTGGACTAAAATTGATAATGAGTTCTCTGAAGTTGACAATGGCAGTGAATCATTCACAATAGAAAACTACCTCAACTATAAAATGGCTGAGGGAAGGTCTGTTATGGAGCAGCTACAAAAGATTCAACTCCTTGTTAGGGACTTGGTCCAATATGGTTGTGTCCTACTAGATAGTTTTTAGGTAAATGCAATACTGGCAAAGCTTTCGCCTTCTTGGCGAGACTTTGTGACTTCACGTTGCCACATGAAGAAGCAAATGACTCTCACTGAGTTGTATGCTGCTATAAATGTGGAAGAGCGTGCAAGGGCCAGTAACAAGCCATCCCAGCAACTTCAAGCTCACATTGTTGAGAAGGGCAGAGATAGAAAATTCCAGAAGAAGAAAAAGAACTCTCCACAAAAGAATCTGAACCAACCAAAGTCCAAAAAGATGAAGAAGAAAAAGGAGGACTTTATCTGCTATGTTTGTGGTGACTCCGGGCATACAGCTCGGAGGTGGAAACTAAGGATGGGAAAAGGTACTCCACCTCAGCGCAAAGAAGGGAACGTGGTGGTTAACTCCACCCCAGGGTCACCTCAGGTAATTATGGCAAGTCCATCAAATGACTGGTGGATGGATTCAGGTGCTACTGTTCATATTTGTGTCGATCGATCCATGTTCTCTTCTTTTTAGGGAAACAACAGCGCACCAGTATTGATGGGAAATGGTGTTTGGCAGCAGTTCGAGGTACTAGATAGGTCTACCTAAAGTTAACTTCAGGGAAGACGCTCGTGTTGAAGGACGTGCAATATGTGCCCTCGATGAGCCGAAACCTCATATATATCGTTGTTGCTTCGACATGGTCTCAAATTAGTGTTTGAGTCTAATAAAGTGGTCATGTCTAAGTTTGGTACTTTTGTTGGAAAGTCATATGAGTCAGGCGGTTTGTTCCATCTTTCTGATTTGAACAATCATTCTTCTTACCATATTAATGTGGTCTGTGATAACGATTACATTAATGATATTTGGCATTCACATTTGTGTCATGTCAATTTGAGGCCATTAAGAGATTAAGTGACATGTCTTTAATTCCTGAATATAAACATGTTAAAGGTGTTAAGTTTGGTATTTGTGTGCAAGCTAAGCAGCCTAGAAAACTGTTTCATATGGTTGAAGGCAGAAGTACCACTCCTTTAGAACTAATTCACTCAGATGTCTGTGAGATGAATGGTATAATCACAAAAGACGGTAAAAGATACTTTCTCACCCTGATAGATGATGCTACTAGATTTTGTTATATTTACTTACTCAGAACCAAAGATGAGGCACTAGAACACTTTAAGATCTATAAGACTGAAGTTGAAAACCAGTTAGACAAGAAAATTAAAAGGTTGTGGTCTGGTAGAGGAGGTGAATACCTTTCCAACCTTTTTGATGAGTAATGCAAAGAGTGTGGAATCATTCATGAAACCACTACTCCATATTCACCTCAGTCAAATGGGGTAGCTGAAAGGAAGAATTGAATGGTGTGACTTAGCAAATGCTTTGTTGCAAAATTCGAGGATGCCTGACATCTGGTGGGGCGAGGCAGTGCTCACGGTATGTTATGTCCTGAACAGGGTACCGCCTCACAACCGTGAGGCCACGCCCTATGAAGGATTTAAAGGAAAGAAGCTAGATCTATCACATCTTCGGACTTGGGGCTGCCTCGCAAAGGTGAATGTCCAGTTGCCGAAGAAGAGAAAGCTAGGCCCTAAGACTATAGACTGTGTCTTCCTAGGTTATGCACATTACAATGCAGATTATAGATTTCTAGTGGTCCATTCCGAGACCAGCGCAATTGTTGTAAATGTCATAATGGAATATCGGGATGTGACATTCTTTGAGAGCATTTTCCTATGCGGGATAAGGAAGCAGTAGCCCCAGATGGTCCATCTCGGACATATTCTCTACTCTCGAGTGTCTTTGACCAGACTCCAAATTTAGAGTTAAGGTGGAGTAAGAGACAAAGGACTGAAAAGTCTCTGGGAGATGATTATATAATTTATCTAGTGGATGAAGAGCCACGCTCCCTCACAGAGGCATATACATCTCCAGATGCAGAGTACTAGAGGGAGGCTGTCCGTAGCGAGATGGATTCGATCATCTCAAATAGAACTTGGGAGATAACTCATCTCCCAACTGGTAGCAAGCCTGTGGGCTGCAAATGGATCTTTAGGAGGAAGAGGAGACCCGATGGTACTATTGAAAAGTACAAGGCCCGTCTTGTGGCTAAGGGTTTTACTCAAAAGAAAGAGGAGGATTATTTTGATACATGTTCTCTGGTGGCTCGATTGCCCACAATTCGTGTGCTTTTAGCGCCGGCGGCTGCTTATAAACTTCTTGTTCATCAAATGGATGTAAAGACAACATTCCTAAATGGAGAGCTAGAAGAGGAAATTTATATGCAACAACCAGAAGGATTTGTGGTTAAAGGACAAGAGAGCAAAGTGTGTCGCTTGATTAAATCCTTATACGGTCTTAAGCAAGCTCCCAGACAATGGCATGAGAGGTTTAATAACACTCAGACTACTGTCGGGTTTTGTGTAAACGAAGCCGACAAGTGTGTGTATTATCGCTTCTCTGAGAGCAAAGGTGTTATCTTGTGCTTATACGTTAATGACATATTGATATTTGGGACCGAGTTGGAGGTTATCATGGAAACAATAGTATTACTCTCCAAGAACTTTGATATGAAGGACTTGGGTGAAGAACATCAAGCTGATAAAGGGTGAGGATGGGATTACTTTGTCACAATCCCATTATGTGGAAAAAGTCCTGACTCACTTTGGACATATGGAATGTAAACCAGTCGCCACGCCCTATGATCCATCAAACACTCTCTGTAAATATGAAGGCAAGCCTGTGAACTAGCTACTATATTCGCAGATCATCGGATCTCTCATGTACCTGAGCAGTGCAACTAGACCAGATATCTCATATGCAGTATGCAGACTGGCTCGTTATTCGACCAGTCCAGGAGATAGACACTAGGTAGCCTTGTACAGAGTGCTTCGGTATTTGAAGGGAGCAATGAATCTTGGTATTAAATGTACCGGATTTCCATCAGTACTTGAAGGATTTAGTGATGCAAACTGGATCTCTGACTCGGATCAAATGAAGTCTACAAGTGGCTATGTGTTCACTTTAGCTGGTGGGGTCGTGTCATGGAGATCGTCTAAACAAATAGTGTCACACGTTCCACCAAGGAGGCTGAATTAGTTGCACTCGATTTAGCAGCATTAGAGGTTGAATGGTTGAGAGACCTATTGTCAGATCTTCAAACGTTAGCCACTGTGACAACACTTCTGTGTTGCTCAAAGTGAATAGTATAAAAGACAACAAAAAATCCCCGAGGCATATCAGAAGATGACTTGATTTATGTTGGCCTGCTAGAGAGACGGGTGTAATAACCGTAGATTACATCAAGTCTGAAAGGAACCTTGCTGATCCTTTCACCAAAGGACTGGCTCAAAACCGAATCCAAGTAGCGTGCATGGGAATGGGACTCGTATCCTGTTAGCGGTTTCAACTGCGAATAACTGTCCTGTGTGACCGGAGGTCCCGAGATCCAGGCTCCAAGAAACGAAGCACCGTGGAACCAAGAGCACAAAAGACAATGAGTCTCATGAGTTGTTATGCTCTGTCTATATGGCAGGTTGAGCGATATGCTCTTAATGAAGTCAATGTTATAAGCAGGGAAATTGTCCTACATAATTTCCTTAATGATTTCACCTATATGAGCTGACTGTGGGGGTCGCAGTCTGGGAGAGAATGGGGTTTTCTCTCTAGTGAGCTCATTAATAGATATTGGGCCTGTTTGGTTCAGCTTTTTTCTGACCAGCTTTTTCTGAAAATCTGGCTGTAGGGAGAATCTGGCTGTGGGGAGAATCTGAGTATCATTACGATTACGTGTGCAGGAAGATAAAGTTGTTCATAGGGCTCAGGATCTAGAAAGTGACGGATTCCTACTATTACAACGACTCAACCGATTATGTGTTTATGTTGATTTTGGATGGTTTTTCCCCAACGAATTTTATAGAAGCTGGCTGAAAAGCTGAGCGTTTGGCAGTCCGCAGCAGCTTTTGGTGGCCAGCAGCTGCCATAAGCCGAAACAAACAAGGCCATTAAAGGGCATGACTATAATGCCCTGCCCCATAAGAGAAGTAGATAATCTGCCTAGTACTATGTGCCTCTTGTGCAAATATTCTCACACTAGGGTTTGTGGTGTGGCGGAACCGCCCGAATTATTCCAACTTAAGTGCCTAAGTCCCGCCTTAGAGGCTAGACCACACTTAAATAGGAATAACACGTCAGTCCCTCGGATCTAGTCCGACGAGGCCACTAACAGGATCAAGTATCACGTATTCACTCGATGGTGAGGCACAGAGCAAATACAATAAAACATAAAACCATACATTAAGGAGTATTAAGTTTATTACATCATCATCGGAGTTTTTGCCAAAGTAGTCATCCAGTTCGGAATGCAGCGGAATAAAACTAACGATAAATAAACAGAGAGATGGGGAAGCCTGTCCCATCACTCCTCATGCTCCTCAGCCGAGGTAGGGTCCCACTCGACTGTCCATCCCGGTGGCAAGATGGACGGCCAAGTCACTCCTGCAACCATGTCCTCCAGAGAACCTGTAAAATTATGCCACAAGCAAGGCTGAGTATACTAATACTCAGCTAGACTTACCCGATGTGAGGAGTCTACTCCTCTACCTCTAGACATGCAGCTATTTGGCTGAGGGGTTTGGTTGCCAAAAGCACTAGCTGAGTCTAAAAATCAAGTTTTAGCTTTGTCAAGTTTTAGTGTGAATCTCTTAAGACTAAATGTGTACTATCTACTCATTCATGGTATCAAGCAATTTAGCAATCAACATCTTTTGCCACATCATCACATTTCCACTTGTTACTCAATGCAGTACAATGGATCAAGCAATCTCATTAGCTACGAGAAGCAGACAATTCGAATCGAGTTTTTTATCCTTGCAAGGTAAACCTAAACACACGACATGGCGAGGCACTCCGTCCCCACACACATCAACCGTCCCCATCGATTCCCCGTCAGCAGATCAGGGCTCACCGTCTTGGCGTACAATGCCTCACTGACCCCGACTGCCGTCGTGTAGTGACTGCACTTGTACCCACCATAACCGGAATGGGAGACCACGTCTCAGGTCGCGTGAGGGGATATGTCCACTGCCAGGTTCACTCAGGTACTAGGCTTACCGATTTACCATATTTCTCGACATGTGCTTAGTACGTTCAATCGCTTGACACATGTATCCGCACGTTAATCCTTATTCCAATTTCATCTCGTAGACCACGCATCCCCATGGATCCGTGTCCACAGACCAACATCAGTATGATATGAAAGTGGGTACAATCAATGTCCTGACCTCGCGCGAGTGCTAGAAAAATCACTCGACTTCTACCGAGATCCCTAATTAGCAAAGCAGCTACTCGACCTAGCATACTAGTATCCATCTCAACAAGGGTTCCTGAGTTCATGCAACTAGGGTTTCAATCAACTCCTACACTTAAGTGCACAATACAAGCCTACAAACATTAAGTGTAGTAAAATAGCATATAGAATAGGTTATGCATAAAACCGGGGCTTGCCTTCCAAAGCTAGGGCAGGCTTTGGTGCTGGATCCGGGGCTACCTCCTAAGCAACTCCTTGCTCCGGCACGAGGACGTACTCTCTGTCAGCGAGGTTGCAATCTATCGAATGCAATGAATAAGAATATGTATGCTATGATTATGCAGGATTGAGTAATCATTATGCTAAGTGAAGAAAAACTAAGTTAGTTAGTAACTTAGGGTTTCCTGGTTATACGGGGCTCTTAGTGGTTTATGCTTATCAATTTAGGTTTGGGTTTTGTCTAGGGATAAGCATAGTGGATTGAAACTTGGATTTCCCTTAGATGTTTTAGTAGGCATTTAAGGGGTTTTGCTGGTTGGGTTAGGGTAACATTAGTCTCCACTATTAATTCCCCTTTTTCATTTTCTATTTATGAATTCTAGTGTGGGTTTGAACTACAACAGTGATTTAACTTTTTCCAAAAATTCTCCAAAAATTACAGTGGGTTATTATTTGTCACTGTAGTCTGGCCTATAAATTTGAAGTCCAGAATAAATAGAATATGCCCTGGGCAAAAATAACAAAAGTTGGGGCAATGGGGTCACTTTGCACTACAACTCTTAACTAGGTGTGGGTTCTGTCCTAAGGGTCATTTTTGCTGGTATCTAAAGGTAATAACATGCTCCTGTGCCAAAAATCACAGAAGGTTATTTGGTGGTTATTCAGTTGTGATTTTCTAAAGTTTAATGTTAAAAGGCACTTACTACTAACTTGTTATTAAAAAAATGGCAAACAACAAATTTCATATTTTTTCTATATTCATAATAACAAAACATTAGTTATCCCAAGGTTTGGGGTGTTTTCTCCTCGGGGTTATTTTTCTAGGGTTTTTCTAAGATTTCCTTGTTTTCCTAAAATAAAAGGTATCTCATTTCTTTTGTACTAAACAAGGGTATAATAAATTTTTCTAGTGAAGTATACTGAATAAGAAAGCTAACAAAAATGTGGGTGCTCCCTGGTTTTTTATTTAAACCACCTTTTATATTTTTTCAACTTTAAGCAAAAAGTGATTTAAATGGCAAACTCTACCTTAATGGGGTGTACAGAGGGGTTTATTATTTTTAAAAAGGTTAGGAAGTGATTAAGTACTTCTCTAAATTTTCTTAACCCCAGCCTAATAGTGTAGCTATTTTTCCTTATTTCTTTTAGCTTTTGACCAGTTAATCATTTAAATCAAAACTTTAAAGTTTTCTGTCACACTTAGGAGTTTTATATTTTTCCTAAGTAGTTTACATCATTTAGAATCTGGCAAAATTGGTTTGACTCGATTTGGGTAAACCAAACTGAAGTTATGAATTTTTCAAGTTCTGTTTGGATTTAAATCAGAATATTTAAAAAGGTTTCCTGGAAATCCACTTACCCTGGGTTCTATCTAAACTAATCCTTTCAGTTATACCCTTGCGCTACTATTCCCCTAAGTCGCTGACAGCGCACGAAACCCCCTGGCCTTTTCTTCTTCTCCCCCGAGGTCCCTCCCCTTATGTAAACAGTAATCACGGAAAGGAAAAGGGCGGCGCGACTTACCGGCGGCGAGAGAGGTCCGACGAGGGGCGGGGTTGGCTTCGGGAGGTCCTGGCGGTCACAGCGAGGTACGGCTCGACAACAGGGGTGGCCGGAATCGACCAGTCCACGCGCGCAGGCGGGTGAACACGTCAGCGGCGAGAGCTCAGGCCTAACCACGGCGATCTAGTTCAATTAAACGGCACGATGAGCTCCACGGGATGACGTAGAGGCTACGTGTGTAGTGAATCGGAAAATGGCGCAGAGACTTACCCGGTTTACGTGCGCCGGCGGGGTTCCGAACTCCGGCGAGCGTGATTGCGCCTTTCCGATGGCGGGGGTCCCTGGTTCAAGCTCTGGCAAGCTTCACGGCCTCCTAGGGGAGCTACCTAGGGGCTTGGATCGAGCGGAGGAGGGCGGGAAATGGTTCCGCCACGGTGGTGTCCTCGGGCGGCTCTAGCGGCTCGCGGAGAGGTCGCTGGAGCTATGGGCGAGCTCCGGGGAGTTTGGCGCGGGACAGAGGATGCAACGGGCAAGATAGCCGGGCACTGGGGCAGGCTTTATAGCCTTGGCGCGAGCGTGGTCACGGGCGGCCGCGGGCACGTGGGGGTTCGCGCATGGGCGTGCTCTGAGCGCGCCCCCAAGTGTCAGCCCGCGTCGAACACGTGTGTGTTTGCTTCTGCCTTGGTTCAACGGCCGATTGGAGCACCTTAGCGTGCAGATCTTGGCAAAACCACTGTGTACAATCTCTTCCCTGCATCATATCCTACCTTTTTGATGTGAGTCCCAAGCCAAGATACGGTCGGGGTAGGGACATATAGAGGTGAGATGTTGCCTCTGTCCTAGTTGTCCAAACCGGAACAAAAGCTATGCCATGTCATGTCAAACGACTTGGGGTGGGGTTCAACTTTCTCCAGGGTATTCTAGAGGTATTTTGGCGCCACTTTGTCAATTGGGTCAAATGGTTTTGAAGTTTGAATGAGGGTGAACATGTTTGATCATTAGCCAAGGGTTGGTTTTGGACTTAGAAAATTTTTGATTTTTCTTTTGTTTTCAACCCTTTGGTGAACCTTTTGGGGTTTTCTGAAATCTTTTTGGGGTTACTTTCTTACTATTATTTGTAGGGTATTAAGTGCCCTACATCTTTTATAATTGGCCCAATACATGATCAAGTGGTTTTCATAACTTTTTGGTCATACTTACCTATAGTACCCCAATTGTCCACAGGGGGTGCATTAGGGTTTTGGGCAATTTATCCCCCTTCTATGTACATGGTAAGCCAAGGCATGACATCTAAGATAGGTTGCACTTACTTAGGATCTTGAGCTCCAAATTTGGTGTACGTTTCCCAACTTAAGTCACATGTGATGATGGGCTTACTTGTATAGTCTTGAGTGAAAACCCTAAGTAACACCTGGGGTGTTACAGCCCTCCCCCCTTAAAGGAATCTCGTCCCGAGATTTTAGGTAGAGTCCTTTGGAGGGGTGCCATGAAGGTGTGCTGGTGTGTGGTTTCTTTCTTTATCCAAGTTTCTCTAGTTAACTGCTCTTCGAATGTCATTCTCTTTGCGACTTCAGAAGGAAGTCCTTTTTGAGTCATTTCTAAAGCTTACCACACCTTTAGCATCTAAGTTTTTCTTATATTTGAATTCAAAGGGCAGGTGGGGTGGGGTTTTGGATTACGTACCGACTCCGTTGGGTAGAAAGTCGGGGAAGCGAGAACGTAGAAAATCCTCAGTCTCCCACGTAGCTTCTTCTACTGAATGGTGACTCCACTGAACCTTATACATTCTGATCGACTTTGCCCGCGTTGATCTCTCCTTTCGATCCAGCACTTTGACGGAGTGCTCTTGATAAGACAAGTCTGGTTCTATCTCAATTTCTGGTTCAGGTAGCACTTTAGTGGGTAAGCGGACACACTTCCGTAGCTGAGATACATGGAACACATTGTGAACTGCTGACATGTGGGGTGGCAACTCCAATTGATAGGCTACGGGTCCACAATTTGCTTTGATCTCATAGGGTCCAATGTAGCAAGGAGCTAACTTGCCCTTGATTCCAAATCTCTGGACACCCTTGGTGGGTGACACCTTAAGATAAACATGATCTCCCACTTCAAACTGTAGAGGCTTCCTCCTCTTGTCATGATAGCTCTTTTGCCTGGCCTGAGCAGCTTCTAGGTTCTTCTTAATAACTCTGACTTTTTCCTCTACTTCAAGTACCAAGTCTGGTCCAAATATTTCCCTCTCTCCAGCTTGTGACCAATTCAGCGGGGTCCTACACCTTCTCCCATACAAGGCTTCAAAAGGTGCCATCTTCAAACTAGACTGGTAGCTGTTATTATAAGAGAACTCTGCCAAAGAAAGATACTTGTCCCAGTTTTTACCATAGTGTAGCACACAGGCTCGCAACATGTCTTCGAGGATTTGATTCACTCTTTCTGTCTGGCCATCGGTCTGCGGATGGTATGTTGAGCTTCTTATTGCATGGGTTCCAAGTGATTCTTGTAGCTGCTCCCAAAAGCGTGCCACAAACAGTGCTCCTCTGTCAGATACAATGGTCTTCGGAATGCCATGCAAACGCACTATTTGATCAACATAGATTTCTGCATATTTCTCTGTCTTGTGGGTGGTATGCACTGGCAAGAAATGAGCGGTCTTGGTCAACCTATCCACAATGACCCCAAATAGAATCATGGTGCCGGGAGGTATTGGGCAATCCCACGATAAAATCCATGCAAATATCCTCCCATTTCCAAGATGGTATGGGAAGGGGTTGCAAAGTGCCTGCTACCTTCAGATGGCTGGCCTTGACTCTCTGGTAGGTGTCGCATTCAGATATATACTTAGCAATTTCCCTTTTCATTCTGGTCCACCAGTATAAAGATCTAAGGTCATGATACATATTATTGCTGCCGGGGTGCATGGAGAATTTTGAAAGGTGAGCTTCATCCAATATCTTCTTTCGGAGCTCAGGATTCTTTGGAACAACCAATCTGTCCCCAAACCATAGGATTCCTTTGCTGTCCTGACGGAAGCATTTGTATTTGTCCACCTTCTGTTTGATCATTTCCTTAATGACTTGAACACCCTTGTCTCCAATCTGTGCCATGACTATTTGCTCTTGCAATGTGGGCTCCACTGAGATATAACTCAAGGCACCGGAGGAAACGACTTCTATTTTCAACTTGCACAACTCATCACATAGGGTGGTGATTCTTGCATCCATATTCATACAATTGCACTGGGCCTTCCTGCTTAAGGCATCCTTCGTAACATTGGCTTTGCCAGGATGGTAATGCACCTTCAAATCATAGTCCTTGATTAGCTCTAACCATCTCCTCTGCCTCATATTAAGATCGGCCTGGGTGAAGATATATTTGAGACTCTTATGATCAGTGTAAATGTTACAGTGAGCTCCCATCAAGTAATGTTTCCATATCTTGAGAGCATGAACCACAGCTGCTAACTCCAGATCATGTGTGGGGTAGTTCTGCTCATGGGGTCTGAGTGCTCGGGAGGCATAAGCAATGACTCTGTTGTCTTGCATTAAGACACATCCCAATCTAGTACCAGAAGCATCGCAATAAACTTCAAAGGGCTTGGTGTTGTCAGGTTGAGCTAGCACTGGTGCTGTTGTCAAATGCTGCCTTAGTGTATGAAAGGCATCCTCACACTTCTGGCTCCAATCATACTTGACTCCTTTCTTCAACAATTCAGTCATTGGCTTGGCAATTCTAGAGAAATCCGGAATGAATCGTCGATAATACCCTGCCAATCCTAGAAAACTCCGAATCTGTCGCACTGTGGTAGGAGGTTTCCAATCCATTACTTCTTGTACCTTCTCAAGATCAACTGATATCCCATCCTGAGAAATTGTGTGACCCAAAAATTTAATTTCTCTCAGCCAGAATTCACATTTAGACAACTTAGCATATAAACGATGATCGCGCAGTCGCTGAAGCACGATGTGTAGATGCTCAGTATGCTCGTCTTCATTCTTGGAATAGACCAGAATATCATCAATGAAAACCACCACAAATTTGTCCAGCTCTGGCATGAATACTGAGTTCATTAGATACATGAAATAAGCCGGGGCATTGGTCAGCCCAAAAGACATCACCAAAAACTCATAAAGCCCATATCTGGTAGAGAAAGCCGTCTTGGGAATATCGCTGGCACGGATCTTGATCTGATGGTAGCCCGAGCGAAGGTCTATCTTGGAGAACACTTTGACTCCCACCAACTGATCAAACAAAACATCAATGCGGGGCAGTGGGTATTTGTTCTTGATGGTCACCGCATTGAGAGGGCGGTAATCGACACACATTCTCAGACTTTCATCCTTCTTCTTTACAAACAAGGCTGGGCATCCCCATGGTGAAGTACTTGGGCGAATAAACCCCTTGTCCAGCAACTCTTGCAACTGCTTTTTCAACTCTGCTAACTCTGCTGGAGGCATCCTATAGGGTCTCTTGGATATAGGTGCAGTTCCAGGTTGCAATTCAATTGCGAACTCTATGTCCCTATCAGGTGGCATCCCTGGCAATTCATCCGGGAAAACATCTGGGTAGTCACGGACCACTGGGATCCTCTCAACTGGGGACTTTATCATAACGAAGGCACAGGAACGGGTACAACCCTGATCGGGCAAATATAATGTGGTTTCACCACAAGTAGGCGAGTGCACCTCAATGGCCCTTGCTGCAATATCGATCATTGCCTGATGTTTGGCTAACCAGTCAGTTCCCAATATGATATCCACGCTATCCAAACCCAAAATGAGGAGGTTGGTTTTGATTATCAAACTACCAAACTTTATAGGCACATTCTTGTTGATTTGATAGGTGGCAACCCTGCCTCCTGGTGTTGAAATTGTAATACCCCCATTGGTGTGGTGAAAAGGTAATTGGCATTTGGCACTGATAAAACTATGTGATACACCAGAATCAAAAAGAATAATAGCAGGATAATTCAAAACTGAAAAGATACCAGTCATGACGGGTGCTCCCTCTGGAATGTCAGCCATGGTGGTGAAGTTCAGTCTGCCTTGCCTCACTTGCACCTTCTGCCTCTTGCCTTGGTTCTGGTTGTCATTCTGTCCCTGCCTCTGCTGGTTTCTAGGGCAATTCTTAGCATAATGTCCGGTGTTACCACAAGTGAAACACCTGTTGTCATTGGCCTGACGGTACTGCTGCTGCTGCTGATTGCTCCTCTGCACTGGGGGCTGAGAGCGGTTGGGTGCCTGCTACTGTTGTTGGGGTCGAATCACCCAACGTCCTTGCTACTGCTGGGATCCCCTGTTCTGAGTGTCAGACACGATCCTGAAGCGTTGTGGCTGAGCTTAAGGTCCTGTCACAGGGGTCTTCCTTTTCTTCTCTGCCTGACGAGCTGTGATACAGTCCTCCTGAGAAATGTCCATGTTGACTAACTCATTATAGATGTTGGCCCTGACTGTGTTGAGACGGTCACGGAGCTTAGTGCTGAGCCCCCTCCTGAACCTGTCCCTCTTCTTCTCATCAGTGTCTACATGATATCCGGCGTACTGGCACAGGTCATTGAAGGCCTGAGCATACTGTAACACTGTCCGGTTCCCTTGAGTGAGTGCCAGAAACTCATTGAGCTTGCGGTCCATAATGCCTGCTGGTATATGATGCCCCCTGAAAGCTGCCTTGAACTCTCTCCATTCCACCTCATGGTCAATTGGCTGCATAGCAAGAAAGTGGTCCCACCATGTCCGCGTGGGTCCGCAAAGCTGCTGGGTGGCGAACCTGACCTTAGTTACCTCTGAACAAACTCCATGGAGTAGCGGGAATTTGGATTCCACTACTCTCAGCCATACATCAGCATCAAGTGGGTCCTCTGCTCTGGTGAACAACGATGGCTGGGTACTGAGGAACTCCTGATAAGTGGCTGCTGCGGGGTGACAATGACGATCACCACCACCATAGTGCTGAGGTGGTGGCTGACGCTGAGCTAGCTGTCGCAAGATCTCGTTCTGTTGAGCCATCAACTCTTGCAGAGTAGGAGGCGGTGGCGGTGGTGGAGGAACTCGCTCATTCTGACCACGACGCGCTCTTCCCGCCATCTAAAAAATAATGTATATTCTCAATATAACATTTCTGAGGTTCAAGGTTCAATCGTGGCGAAAGAGTCAAAAGGGTAAAACCAATATATTCTTCCATAATTATAAAAGATTCCACATGGCATAAACTTTTCTTCTTAAATTAAAAGTGGCATCATTCATCATCCATGCTTCCAAAAGAGTTTGTCATGATTACATTAGTAACTCAAAAGACTCAACTCTATCTAGCCTAGTACCCCAAGGGTGCAAAACTAAGCTAGCTTCGAGGAGTTCTACCGCCACAGACTTCTAACTCTATCTCGACGACCTAGTGAGCAAACGAGGCAACGCTCGACTCGGGGGAAGGTGGTCTCCTTGAGCCAGCAGTGTCCAAACTGGAGGCAGGCTCCTCCCCTCCCTCGATGTCGACATCCTCGTTGGCCTCCATGTCCTGGATCTCCTGGTGGTGCATATCCAGATGCTAGTTAGCCTCCGCGAGTTGCTGCTGAGTGTTGATAAGCTGATCCTCGAGAACCTCAATGGTGTTCTCCCTGGTTCCCACTAGCTCCTCAAGCTCTTGGATCTCATTTGACAATTGTTCCACTTGTAGGTCTTTTTCTACCATCTCAGTGGACAAGTCAACCACAAGTTCCTCTCTGTTATCCAAAGTGATCTTGGTCGCCTCCAACAATGCCATCAGATGGGACATTGCCTCTCCACGCATCACTTGCAGACGATACAGGGCATTCATGCACCGCATCGTCAAGTGAGCAGTCTGACCTGGGTAAATAGCCTAGATATCATTGGCATGCTCCACTCGGTCCTTCCACATTGGGTCATCCTCCTTCTCCGCAGGGAACAACCCAATGGGGTGAGTGGACAGCTCCAAGGGGTGGAATCCGCAGAAGGTGGTCAGTCCGTGAAGAGCAATTGCCTCCATAGTATCCTCGGCCCGGTATCCAAAAGACTCAAAATCCAACGAACGCCATCCAGGCTACAGGGGATGAGGCTCTAGGGTCATCCTCACCCTACAGCGGGGCACTCGGTGCTTCTCAAACAGCTGCACCGCGTACTGGGGAGGCGTCGTGTAACCAGCTCCCTGAAGGACCTCCCACAAGATACGGGGGAAACCCTCTCGTGCAAGCCCGTCAGTGTGGGACTGTGCATTCCCTTCATCCAAGGATCCGTGAGAAGTCATCTGTGTACGGTTAAGCGTAAGTAAAAAGAAAAAGAAGTATAAAAGAAAAACGAATCAAAACTTGGCCTCTCTCGGGTTATAACCATATTACATGGTATACTTTATCTTTTGTTATTATGCCTCGTATCATTTTGAAATTCTTAACTAGTTACCAAGTAGTTTGATTACACAATGCATGCATGCTCATCCTAAATGACCTCACATCAACTTAGAGGGAATAGGAAGGAACTCCCATCCCTTATAGTAGCCTGTAGGGCTTACTCAATTAGCCACCTAGTTACCCCTCTATCATCCTAAGGCTTCACGTCCTAGGTCTATCCTGATCGTCCTACGATCTATCCAACATTTGTTTCTACCAAGTTTTACTTTGGAAAAGGATGGTATTTATAGTTTATTGATTCCTCTGTGGTGGTACGAGCTCCGATACCAGCTATGGTGGAACCACCCGAATTATTCCAACTTAAGTGCCTAAGTCCGCCTTAGAGGCTAGACCACACTTAAATAGGAATAACACGTCAGTCCCTCGGATCTAGTCCGACGAGGCCACTAACAGGATCAAGTACCATGTACTCACTCGATGGTGAGGCACAGAGCAAATACAATAAAACATAAAACCATACATTAAGGAGTATTAAGTTTATTACATCATCATCGGAGTTTTTGCCAAAGTAGTCATCACAATTCGGAATGCAGCGGAATAAAACTAACAATAAATAAACAGAGAGATGGGGAAGCCTGTCCCATCACTCCTCATGCTCCTCCTCAGCCGAGGTAGGGTCCCACTCGACTGTCCATCCCGGTGGCAAGATGGACGGCCAAGTCACTCCCGCAACCATGTCCTCCAGAGAACCTGTAAAATTATGCCACAAGCAAGGCTGAGTATACTAATACTCAGCTAGACTTACCCGGTGTGAGGAGTCTACTCCTCTACCTCTAGACATGCAGTTGTTTGGCTGAGGGGTTTGGTTGCCAAAAGCACTAGCTGAGTCTAAAAATCAAGTTTTAGATTTGTCAAGTTTTAGTGTGACTCTCTTAAGACTAAATGTGTACTATCTACTCATTCATGGTATCAAGCAATTTAGCAATCAACATCTTTTGCCACATCATCACATTTCCACTTGTTACTCAATGCAGTACAATGGATCAAGCAGTCTCATTAGCTGCGAGAAGCAGACGATTCGAATCGAGTTTTTTATCCTTGCAAGGTAAACCTAAACACACGACATGGCGAGGCACTCCATCCCCACACACATCAACCGTCCCCATCGATTCCCCGTCAGCAGATCAGGGCTCACCGCCTTGGCATACAATGCCTCACTGACCCCGACTGCCGTCGTGCAGTGACCGCACTTGTACCCACCATAACCGGAATGGGAGACCACGTCTCAGGTCGCATGAGGGGATATGTCCACTGCCAGGTTCACTCAGGTACTAGGCTTACCGATTTACCATATTTCTCGGCATGTGCTTAGTACGTTCAATCGCTTGACAAAGGTATCTGCACGTTAATCCTTATTCCAATTTCATCTCGTAGACCACGCATCCCCATGGATCCGTGTCCACAGACCAACATCAGTATGATATGAAAGTGGGTACAATCAATGTCCTGACCTCACACGAGTGCTAGAAAAATCACTCGACTTCTACCGAGATCCCTAATTAGCAAAGCAGCTACTCGACCTAGCATACTAGTATCCATCTTAACAAGGGTTCCTGAGTTCATGCAACTTGGGTTATAATCAACTCCTACACTTAAGTGCACAATACAAGCCTACAAACATTAAGTGTAGTAAAATAGCATATAGAACAGGTTATGCATAAAACCGGGGCTTGCCTTCCAAAGCTGGGGCAGGCAGATCCTCTGGGGCAGGCTCTGGTGCTGGATCCGGGGCTACCTCCTTAGCAACTCCTTGCTCTGGCACGAGGACGTACTCTCTGTCAGCGAGGTTGCAATCTATCAAATGCAATGAATAAGAATATGTATGCTATGATTATGCAGGATTGAGTAATCATTATGCTAAGTGAAGAAAAACTAAGTTAGTTAGTAACTTAGGGTTTCCTGGTTATACGGGGCTCTTAGTGGTTTATGCTTATCAATTTAGGTTTGGGTTTTGTCTAGGGATAAGCATAGTGGATTGAAACTTGGATTTCCCTTAGATGTTTTAGTAGGCATTTAAGGGGTTTTGCTGGTTGGGTTAGGGTAACATTAGTCTCCACTATTAATTCCCCTTTTTCATTTTCTATTTATGAATTCTAGTGTGGGTTTGAACTACAACAGTGATTTAACTTTTTCCAAAAATTCTGCAAAAATTACAGTGGGTTACTATTTGTCACTGTAGTCTGTCCTATAAATTTGAGGTCCAGAATAAATAGAATATGCCCTGGGCAAAAATAACAAAAGTTGGGGCAAAGGGGTCACTTTGCACTACAACTCTTTACTAGAGTGGGTTATGTCCTAAGGGTCATTTTTGCTGGTATCTAAAGGTAATAACATGCTCCTGTGCCAAAAATCACAGAAGGTTATTTGGTGGTTATTCAGTTGTGATTTTCTAAAGTTTAATGTTAAAAGGCACTTACTACTAACTTGTTATTAAAAATATGTCAAACAATAGATTTCATATTTTTCCTATGTTCATAATAACAAAACATTAGTTATCCCAAGGTTTGGGGTGTTTTCTCCTCAGGGTTATTTTTCTAGGGTTTTTCTAAGGTTTCCTTGTTTTCCTAAAATAAAAGGTATCTCATTTCTTTTGCACTAAACAAGGGTATAATAAATTTTTCTAGTGAACTTTACTGAATAAGAAAGCTAATAGAAATATGGGTGCTCCCTGGTTCTTTATTTAAACCACCTTTTATATTTTTTCAACTTTAAGCTAAAAGTGATTTAAATGGCAACCTCTACCTTAATGGGGTGTACAGAGGGGTTTATTATTTTTAAACAGGTTAGGAAGTGATTAAGTACTTCTCTAAATTTTCTTAGCCCCAGTCTAATAGTGTAGCTATTTTTCCTTATTTCTTTTAGCTTTTGACCAGTTAATCATTTAAATCAAAACTTTAAAGTTTTCTGTAACACTTAGGAGTTTTATATTTTTCCTAAGTAGTTTACATCATTTAGGATCTGGCAAAATTGGTTTGACTCGATTTGGGTAAACCAAACTGAAGTTATGAATTTTCCAAGTTTTGTTTGGATTTAAATCAGAATATTTAAAAAGGTTTCCTAGAAATCCACTTTGCACCGAAGACCCTGGGTTCTTTCTAAACTAATCCTTTCAGTTATACCCCTGCGCTACTATTCCCCTGAGTCGCTGACAGCGCACGAAACCCCCTGGCCTTTTCTTCTTCTCCCCCGAGGTCCCTCCCCTTATGTAAACAGTAACCGCGGAAAGGAAAAGGGTGGCGCGGCTTACCGGCGGCGAGAGAGGTCCGGCGAGGGGCGGGGTTGGCTTTGGGAGGTCCTGGCGGTCACAGCGAGGTACGGCTCGACGACAGGGGTGGCCGGAATCGACCGGTCCACGCGCGCAGGCGGGTGAACACGTCGGCGGCGAGAGCTCCGGCCTAACCACGACGATCTAGTTCAATTAAACGGCACGATGAGCTCCACGGGATGACGTAGAGGCTATGTGTGCAGTGAATCGGAAAATGGCGCACAGACTTACCCGGTCTACGTGCGCCGGCGGGGTTCCGAACTCCGGCGAGCGCGATTGCGCCTTTCCGGTGGCGGGGGTCCCTGGTTCAAGCTCTGGCAAGCTTCACGGCCTCCTAGGGGAGCTACCTAGGGGCTTGGATCGAGCAGAGAGGGCGGGAAATGGTTCGGCCATGGTGGTTGTCCTCAGGCGGCTCTGGCGGGTCGCGGAGAGGTCGCCGGAGCTATGGGCGAGCTCCGGGGAGTTTGGCGCGAGACAGAGGATGCAACGGGGAAGATAGCCGGGCACTGGGGCGGGCTTTATAGCCGTGGCGCGGGCGTGGTCACGGGCGGCCGCGGGCGCGCGGGGGTTCGCGCACGGGCGTGCTCTGAGCGCCCCCCCCCCCCCCCCCCCGAGTGTCAGCCCGCGTCGAACACGTGTGTGTTTGCTTCTGCCATGGTTCAACGACCGATTGGAGCACCTTAGCGTGCAGATCTTGGCAAAACCACTGTGTACGGTCTGTTCCCTGCATCATATCCTACCTTTTTTTATGTGAGTCCCAAGCCAAGATACGGTCGGGGTAGGGATATATAGAGGTGAGAAGTTGCCTCTGTCCTAGCTGTCCAAACCGGGACAAAAGCTATGCCAAGTCGTGTCAAACGACTTGGGGTGGGGTTCAACATTCTCTAGGGTATTCTAGAGGTATTTTGGCGCCACTTTGTCAATTGGGTCAAATGGTTTTGAAGTTTGAATGAGGGTGAACATGTTTGATCATTAGCCAATGGTTGGTTTTGGACTTAGAAAATTTTTGATTTTTCTTTTGTGCTCAACCCTTTGGTGAACCTTTTGGGGTTTTTCTGAAATCTTTTTGGGGTTACTTTCTTACTATTATTTGTAGGGTATTAAGTGCACTACATCTTTTATAATTGGCCCAAGACATGATCAAGTGGTTTTCATAACTTTTTGGTCATACTTACCTATAGTACCCCAATTGTCCAGAGGGGGTGCATTAGGGTTTTGGGCAATTTCTCCCCCTTCTATGTACATGGTAAGCGAAGGCATTACATCTAAGATAGGTTCCACTTACTTAGGATCTTGAGCTCCAAATTTAGTGTACTTTTCCCAACTTAAGTCACATGTGATGATGGGCTTACTTGTATAGTCTTGAGTGAAAACCCTAAGTAACACCTGGGGTGTTAAAGATTAAGGCGTAGTCCTCCGCTTACTCGTGCACGGTTGGAGTACACTGGGATAGGCTTAGGTTCAAACCTAACAAGTACCTCTGCCGAAAAGTAGTATATAAACAGTACGAGAGCTCAATGACATTGATCAGAAAATAAGAGTGAAAATGGTGGGGATTGTTGTTCAGTTTGGGGTTTTCCCCTTATTTAAAAAAAAGAAGGTAGCTATCCGAACTGGGCCACTTCAAGGCCCTAAGGCCGAGCAGCCCAGCTGGCTGGATAAGGAGTTAGGGCACCCAGCCACCGTGGGGGAGTTTTTGCCTCATCCGAGCAAAGGCAGTGGGAAGGAACGACGGCTGGATCATGTCGGTGGTGTTTGTGTGGACGCCGAGAGCTGCGACTCGTGGTCCGGATTTCTCGCAAATCCGTTAGCTTCCTCCCCTTCTCGTCTCCTTAAAGGTATGGGTTGTCAATCCCCTAGAATAGGAAAAAAAACACAGCTTCTCTGCTCCTCTCTCCTGCTCACAGTTCCAATCGGATCTATTCGGTCCCTGGCATCTTGTGATCATCTCGCTAGTGGTGATTGGAAGAAGGTGGAGGTGGTGCTGCTCTTGTGCAGTGCGGTTCTCCCGTACTCCCTGCTTCACTTGTGCGCATGTGTGGTGCTGTGTTCGTCTTGTTATTGTCCACCGTGGCCTGGTGTTTGGGCTCCCTGCTGCGCGGTTGAGAGCACCTAGAGGGGGGGGTGAATAGGTGATCCTGTGAAAACTTAAACTTATAGCCACAAGAACTTGTTAAGTGTTAGCACAATAATTGCCAAGTGGCTAGAGAGGAGTCACAACAAAACACAATACCACAAGAGATCAAACACAGAGATGACATAGTGGTTTATCCCATGGTTCGGCCAAGACCAATGCTTGCCTACTCCACGTTGTGGCGTCCCAACGGACGAGGGTTGCAATCAACCCCTCTCAAGTGGTCCAAAGACCAGCTTGAATACCACGGTGTTTTGCTTTGCCTTTCAATATCCCGTTTGCGAGGAATCTCCACAACTTGGAGCCTCTCGCCCTTACACTTAAGATTCACAAAGAAATACGGAGTAAGGGAGAAACTAGCAACGCACACAAGACTCAAAATCAGAGCAACAGCACGCACACAAGTCGCAACAAGAGCTCGCAACACAACTCAATGAGTTCACAACTCAACAAGAGCTCTAGATGCTGTCACAATGAACCAAATGCGTGGAATCGATGTCTTGGTGCTTAGGAATGTTGTAGGAATGCTTGGTGTTCTCCTCCATGCGCCTAGGGGTCCCTTTTATAGCCCCAAGGCAGCTAGGAGCCGTTGAGAACAAATCCAGAAAGGCCATCCTTGCCTTCTGTCGTCGGGCGCACCAGACAGTCCGGTGCACACCGGACACTGTCCGGTGCCCGATTTCCTTCCTTAAACAGCGCAGTCGACCGTTGCAGATCTGGGAGCCGTTGGCGCACCGGACATGTCCGGTGCACACCGGACAGTCCGGTGCCCCCTTCCGACCGTTGGCTCGGCCACGTGTCCCGCGCAGATCGCGCGGCCGACCGTTGGCCCGGCCGACCGTTGGCTCACCGGACAGTCCGGTGTACACCGGACAGTCCGGTGAATTTTAGCCGTACGTCGCCAGTCAATTCCCGAGAGCAGCCAGTTCGCCCGAGACAGCCTGGCGCACCGGACACTGTCCGGTGCACCACCGGACAGTCCGGTGCCCCAGACCGAAACAGCCTTTTGGCTGTACACAGCCAACTCTCCTCTTTTCTTCTTCTTCCCGTTTCTGATACTTAGACAAGTTTATTAGTACACAAAACCAATGTACTAAGACTTAGAAACATACCTTTGCTCTAGATTTGCACTTTGTTCATCCATGGGCATTGATTCACATTTAAGCACTTGTGTTGACACTCAATCACCAAAATACTTAGAAATGGCCCAAGGGCACATTTCCCTTTCAATCTCCCCCTTTTTGGTGATTTATGCCAACACAACATAAAGCAACTAGAACAAGTGCAATATCACTTCAAATAAAACTCAAGTTTATTTTGATTCAATTTGGCATATATGGATCATCCTTTGCCACCACTTGGTTTGTTTTTGCAAATCAAACTCAAATCTCTATCTCTAAGTCAAACACACATGTTGAAGCACAAATAGAGTCATTCCAAAAGAGATTGATCAAAGATTTCAAAAACTCCCCCTATTTCCCATAATCAACACTTCTCCCCATAAGAGACCAACTTTTGACAACACAAAAGCTCTAATCTACTATTTTCAAAATTTCTCAAGTGGTAGCTGATCCATTTATCACTTTGGCCTTTATTTTCTCCCCCTTTGGCATCAAGCACCAAAACGGGATCAATCTTGGTCCTTTAACCCCATTGCCTCACCAAAATCTTCAATTAAGAGCAAATAGGCAATAAGAGTTTAAAGATGAACTTGGAATAAGTTACCCTCTCATCGGAGTGCAGTGGAAGTCTTTCATGGTCCAAGTCCACCTTTTCCCTTTCAATCCTCCTTCGAGACTAAATCATCAACTCAAGCACATGGTTAGTCTCAAAGGGTCAAGTTGTAACACATCTCCCCCTAAACATGTGCATCACTTTGCAACGGACTTGTGAGGTCCAGGGAGTGTTTGTACAACTTGAGCACCATAATAAGCAACAAAATGCAGAAAGGAACATGATCAAAAGCATAAATACAAGTATGCTACAATTCAATCCAAGTTCCGCGAATCTAAGACATTTAGCTCACTACGCAACCTGCAAAAGGTCTTCTCATCTAGAGGCTTAGTGAAGATATCGGCTAGCTGGTTCTCGGTGCTAACATGAAACACTTCGATATCTCCCTTTTGCTGGTGGTCTCTCAAAAAGTGATGCCGGATGTCTATGTGCTTTGTGCGGCTGTGCTCAACAGGATTTTCCGCCATGCGGATAGCACTCTCATTATCACATAGGAGTGGGACTTTGCTCAGATTGTAGCCAAAGTCCCTGAGGGTTTGCCTCATCCAAAGAAGTTGCGCGCAACACTGTCCTGCGGCAACGTACTCGGCCTTAGCGGTGGATAGGGCAACGGAGGTTTGTTTCTTAGAGTTCCACGACACCAGGGACCTTCCTAAGAATTGGCATGTCCCTGATGTACTCTTCCTATCGACCTTACATCCAGCATAGTCGGAATCTGAGTATCCAACTAAGTCAAAGGTAGACCCCTTTGGATACCAGAGCCCGAAGCAAGGCGTAGCAACCAAATATCTAAGAATTCGCTTCACCGCCACTAAGTGACACTCCTTAGGATCGGATTGAGATCTAGCACATATGCATACGCTAAGCATAATATCCGGTCTACTAGCACATAAATAAAGTAAAGACCCTATCATTGACCGGTATGCTTTTTGATCAACGGACTTACCTCCTTTGTTGAGGTCGGTGTGTCCGTCAGTCCCCATCGGAGTCTTTGCGGGCTTGGCGTCCTTCATCCCAAACCGCTTTAGCAGATCTTGCGTGTACTTCGTTTGGGAGATGAAGGTGCCGTCCTTGAGTTGCTTCACTTGGAACCCAAGGAAGTAGTTCAACTCGCCCATCATCGACATCTCGAATTTCTGCGTCATTACCCTGCTAAACTCTTCACAAGACTTTTGGTTAGTAGAACCAAATATTATGTCATCGACATAAATTTGGCACACAAACAAATCACCATCACATGTCTTAGTGAACAGAGTTGGATCGGCTTTCCCAACCTTGAAAGCATTAGCAAGTAAAAAGTCTCTAAGGCATTCATACCATGCTCTTGGGGCTTGCTTAAGTCCATAGAGCGCTTTAGAGAGCTTACACACGTGGTCGGGGTACCGTTCATCCTCGAAGCCAGGGGGTTGCTCCACGTACACTTCCTCCTTGATTGGCCCGTTGAGGAAAGCGCTCTTCACATCCATTTGGAACAACCTGAAAGAATGGTGAGCGGCATATGCTAGCAAGATACGAATTGATTCTAGCCTAGCCACAGGAGCAAACGTCTCCTCAAAGTCCAAACCTGCGACTTGGGCATAACCTTTTGCCACAAGTCGAGCCTTGTTCCTCGTCACCACCCCGTGCTCGTCCTGTTTGTTGCGGAACACCCACTTGGTTCCCACAACATTTTGCTTGGGACGAGGCACCAGTGTCCAAACTTCATTGCGCTTGAAATTGTTGAGTTCCTCCTGCATGGCCAATACCCAATCCGGATCTAGCAAGGCCTCCTCTACCCTGAAAGGCTCAATAGAAGAGACAAAGGAGTAATGCTCACAAAAATTTACTAATCGAGATCGAGTAGTTACTCCCTTGCTAATGTCACCCAAAATTTGGTCGACGGGATGATCCCTTTGAATCACCGCTCGAACATGGGTTGGAGGTGCCGGTTGCGCTTCTTCCTCCATTACGTGATCATCTTGTGCTCCCCCTTGATCATACGCCTCCTTTTGATGAACCTGTTCATCGTCTTGAGATGGGAGATG
This sequence comes from Zea mays, assembly GCF_902167145.1. Taxonomy (NCBI): domain Eukaryota; kingdom Viridiplantae; phylum Streptophyta; class Magnoliopsida; order Poales; family Poaceae; genus Zea; species Zea mays. The sequence continues at coordinate 86,947,785 of NC_050104.1, read as the reverse complement.
CACCGTTGTTGAGGAAGAAGGTTGATCACGTTCATCTTGTTCCTGTGGCTGCACTTCTCCAATCGCCATGGTTCGTATAGCGGCCGTCGGAACATCTTCTTCATCTACATCATCACAATCAACAACTTGCTCTCTTGGAGAGCCATTAGTCTCATCAAATACAACGTCGCTAGAGACTTCAACCAAACCCGATGATTTGTTGAAGACTCTATACGCCTTTGTATTTGAGTCATAACCTAACAAAAACCCTTCTACAGCTTTGGGAGCAAACTTAGAATTTCTACCCTTCTTTACTAGAATGTAGCACTTGCTCCCAAATACACGAAAGTAAGATACATTGGGTTTGTTACCGGTTAGTAGCTCATACGAAGTCTTCTTGAGGAGGCGATGAAGGTAGACCCTGTTGATGGCGTGGCAAGCCGTGTTCACGGCTTCCGACCAGAAACACTCGGGGGTCTTGAATTCTCCAAGCATCGTCCTCGCCATATCGATTAGCGTCCTGTTCTTCCTCTCTACCACACCATTTTGCTGTGGTGTGTAGGGAGCGGAGAACTCGTGCTTGATCCCTTCCTCCTCAAGGAACTCCTCCACTTAAAGATTCTTGAACTCGGACCCGTTGTCGCTCCTTATCTTCTTCACCTTGAGCTCAAACTCATTTTGAGCTCTCTTTAGGAAGCGCTTGAGGGTCCCTTGGGTTTCAGACTTATCCTGCAAAAAGAACACCCAAGTGAAGCGGGAAAAGTCATCAACAATAACTAGACCATACTTACTTCCCCCTATGCTCAGATAGGCGACGGGTCCGAAGAGGTCCATATGCAGCAGCTCCAGGGGTCTTGAAGTGGTCATCACATTCTTGCTGTGATGCGCTCCTCCCACCTGTTTACCTGCTTGACAAGCTGCACAAGGTCTATCTTTTTCGAATTGTACGTTAGTCAAACCTATCACGTGTTCTCCCTTTAGAAGCTTGTGAAGGTTCTTCATCCCCACATGTGCTAAGCGGCGATGCCACAGCCAGCCCATGCTAGTCTTAGCAATTAAGCATGCATCTAGACCGGCCTCTTCTTTTGCAAAATCAACTAAGTAGAGCTTGCCGTCTAATACACCCTTAAAAGCTAGTGAACCATCACTTCTTCTAAAGACAGACACATCTACATTTGTAAATAGACAGTTATATCCCATATGACATAATTGACTAACAAATAGCAAATTATATCCAAGACTCTCCACTAAAAACACATTAGAGATAGAATGCTCATTGGAGATTGCAATTTTACCTAGCCCTTTTACCTTGCCTTGATTCCCATCACCGAATATAATTGAATCTTGGGAATCCTTATTCTTGACATAGGAGGTGAACATCTTCTTCTCCCCCGTCATATGGTTTGTGCATCCGCTGTCGATAATCCAGCTTGAACCCCCGGATGCATAAACCTGCAAGGCAAATTTAGGCTTGGGACTTAGGTACCCAACTCTTGTTGGGTCCTACAAGGTTAGTCACAATTGTCTTAGGGACCCAAATGCAAGTTTTATCACCCTTGCATTTTGCCCCTAACTTCCTAGCAATCACCTTTCTATCCTTTCTACAAATTGCAAAGGAAGCATTCAAAGCATGATATATTGTAGAAGGCTCATTAACTTTCCTAGGAATATTAACAACATTTCTCCTAGGCATATTATGAACAACATTCCTTCTACCAACATTTTTATCATGCACATATGAAGAACTAGAAGCAAACATAGCATGAGAAAAATCATCGTAAGCATTATAACTCCTATAAGCATTTCTAGTTTGTCTCCTATCATGATACAAAAAGGCATGATTCTTTTTAGCACTAGTAGCCATAGGGGCCTTCCCTTTCTCCTTGGCGGAGATGGAAGCCTTATGGCTTGTCAAGTTCTTGGCTTCCCTTTTGTAGCCAAGTCCATCCTTAATTGAGGGATGTCTACCAATCGTATAGGCATCCCTTGCAAATTTTAATTTATCAAATTCGCTTTTGCTAGTCTTAAGTTGGGCATTAAAACTAGCCACTTCATCATTCAAATTAGAAATTGAGACTAGGTGTTCACTACAAGCATCAATGTCAAAATCTTTACACCTAGTACAAATTACAACATGTTCTACACAAGAATTAGATTTATTTGCTACTTCTAGTTTAGCATTTAAATCATTGTTGACACCTTCTAAAGTAGAAATGGTTTTATGACAAGTAGATAATTCACCAGAGAGTATTTCATTCCTTTTAATTTCTAGGGCAAGAGAATTTTGTGCACTAACAAATTTATCATGCTCCTCATATAAAAGATCTTCTTGTTTTTCTAGTAATCTATTCTTGTCATTCAAAGCATCAATCAACTCATTAATCTTATCTATCTTAGATCTATCTAAGCCTTTGAATAAGCATGAATAGTCTATGTCATCATCATCACTAGACTCATTATCACTAGAAGAAGCATAAGTGGAGTCTCGAGTTCTCACCTTCTTCTCCCTTGCCATAAGGCATGTGTGACGCTCGTTGGGGAAGAGAGATGACTTGTTGAAGGCGGTGGCGGCGAGTCCTTCACTGTCGGAGTCGGAGGAGGAGCAATCCGAATCCCACTCCTTTCCTATATGTGCCTCGCCCTTGGCCTTCTTGTAATGCTTCTTCTTCTCCCTTTTGTTCCCCTTTTCCTGGTCACTTTCATTATCGGGACAGTTAGCAATGAAATGACCAATCTTACCACATTTGAAGCACGAGCGCTTCTCCTTTGTCTTGGTCTTGCTTGGCTGTCCCTTGCGACCTTTAAGCGCCGTCTTGAAGCGCTTAATGATGAGGGCCATCTCCTCATTATTGAGCCCGGCCGCCTCAACTTGCGCCACCTTGCTCGGTAGCGCCTCCTTGCTCCTCGTTGCCTTGAGAGCAAGGGGTTGCGGCTCGTTGATCGGACCATTCAAGGCGTCGTCCACGTATCTTGCCTCCTTGATCATCATTCGCCCGCTAACGAATTTCCCAAGTACTTCTTCGGGTGACATCTTGGTGTACCTAGGATTTTCACGAATATTGTTCACCAAATGAGGATCAAGAACAGTAAAGGACCTTAGCATTAGGCGGACGACGTCGTGATCCGTCCATCGCGTGCTTCCGTAGCTCCTTATTTTGTTGATAAGGGTCTTGAGCCGGTTGTATGTTTGAGTTGGCTCCTCGCCCCTTATCATTGCGAACCGTCCAAGCTCGCCCTCCACCAACTCCATCTTGGTGAGTAAGGTGACATCGTTCCCCTCATGAGAGATCTTGAGGGTGTCCCAGATCTGCTTGGCATTGTCCAAGCCGCTCACCTTATGGTACTCGTCCCTGTACAAAGAGGCTAGCAACACAGTAGTAGCTTGTGCATTTTTATGAATCTGTTCATTAATAAACATGGGACTATCCGTACTATCAAAGTGCATTCCACTTTCTACAATCTCCCATATGCTAGGATGGAGAGAGAACAAGGGACTACGCATTTTGTGACTCCAAAATCTGTAGTCCTCTCCATCAAAATGAGGAGGTTTACCAAGTGGAATAGATAATAAATGAGCATTAGTACTTTGAGGAATACGAGAGTAATCAAAAGAAAAGTTCGAATTAACCGGTTTCTTTCTCTCGTATTCGTTGTGGTCGTCGTTCTTTTGGGAGGAAGTAGACTCATCGCTATCGTCGTAGTAGACGATCTCCTTGATGCGCCTTGTCTTCTTCTTCTTCCCATCTTTACGCTTGTGGCCCGAGCCCGAGTCAGTAGGCTTGTCATCCTTCGGCTCGTTGACGAAGGACTCCTTCTCCTTTTCGTTGATCACGATTCCCTTCCCCTTAGGATCCATCTCTTCGGGCGATTAGTCCCTTCTTGAAGAGAACGGCTCTGATACCAATTGAGAGCACCTAGAGGGGGGGTGAATAGGTGATCCTGTGAAAACTTAAACTTATAGCCACAAGAACTTGTTAAGTGTTAGCACAATAATTGCCAAGTGGCTAGAGAGGAGTCACAACAAAACACAATACCACAAGAGATCAAACATAGAGATGACACAGTGGTTTATCCCGTGGTTCGGCCAAGACCAATGCTTGCCTACTCCACGTTGTGGCGTCCCAACGGACGAGGGTTGCAATCAACCCCTCTCAAGTGGTCCAAAGACCAGCTTGAATACCACGGTGTTTTGCTTTGCCTTTCAATATCCCGTTTGCGAGGAATCTCCACAACTTGGAGCCTCTCGCCCTTACACTTAAGATTCACAAAGAAATACGGAGTAAGGGAGAAACTAGCAACGCACACAAGACTCAAAATCAGAGCAACAGCACGCACACAAGTCGCAACAAGAGCTCGCAACACAACTCAATGAGTTCACAACTCAACAAGAGCTCTAGATGCTGTCACAATGAACCAAATGCGTGGAATCGATGTCTTGGTGCTTAGGAATGTTGTAGGAATGCTTGGTGTTCTCCTCCATGCGCCTAGGGGTCCCTTTTATAGCCCCAAGGCAGCTAGGAGCCGTTGAGAACAAATCCAGAAAGGCCATCCTTGCCTTCTGTCGTCGGGCGCACCGGACAGTCCGGTGCACACCGGACACTGTCCGGTGCCCGATTTCCTTCCTTAAACAGCGCAGTCGACCGTTGCAGATCTGGGAGCCGTTGGCGCACCGGACATGTTCGGTGCACACCGGACAGTCCGGTGCCCCCTTCCGACCGTTGGCTCGGCCACGTGTCCCGCGCAGATCGCGCGGCCGACCGTTGGCCCGGCCGACCGTTGGCTCACCGGACAGTCCGGTGTACACCGGACAGTCCGGTGAATTTTAGCCGTACGTCGCCAGTCAATTCCCGAGAGCGGCCAGTTCGCCCGAGACAGCCTGGCGCACCGGACACTGTCCGGTGCACCACCGGACAGTCCGGTGCCCTAGACCGAAACAGCCTTTTGGCTGTACACAGCCAACTCTCCTCTTTTCTTCTTCTTCCCGTTTCTGATACTTAGACAAGTTTATTAGTACACAAAACCAATGTACTAAGACTTAGAAACATACCTTTGCTCTAGATTTGCACTTTGTTCATCCATGGGCATTGATTCACATTTAAGCACTTGTGTTGACACTCAATCACCAAAATACTTAGAAATGGCCCAAGGGCACATTTCCCTTTCAGCGGTGTTCCTCTTCTTGGTTGGTGACGTGGACGTCTCTCACGGCCTCAGCAGCGGCTCTAGTATCTCCGTCAACCTCCCGCTGTGCAGGCTCGGACGTGAGCAGCGGTATTGGTTTTCTGGGACAGAACTTCGTGTTCGCTGAGCTGGTCTTCCCACGTAGATAATCTACGTGTTGTGAGTTGCTTGTTGCCTCACTTTATTTACTGTTTAATTTTGTGCAATCTGCTAGTATTATATACTTGGTGTGATTGCACTATTGTGGGTGGATTTATATGCTCAATGATGATAGCGGTGTAGTGAGACAACGTGACAATCTGAATTTTAGTGTGTTGTTAATTTCAGCATCTAGTATATATTTGTGCCTAATTATATCTCTATTTGTTGAGGTTGTTTACCTGTGTTAAATTATGTTATTTTATTTAGTACACAACTTCTTACTATTTGTATTCATGCTTGATTTCTAGGCTTATTACATTTGATCTAAAACCCTGATTTGGTAAGGTATGATTGTCACGTTAGTCGAGGATCTCTGATCACTATTTAGCGTTGGAGGGATGTTTATTACAGCAACCCGCTATTTTGAGAGCAATATCAGAAGATAAACAATAATGTTTATGTACATAATCTGCCTTCTTCATCTACTAGCCATGTTTATTGTTGAAATGGACCTGAGTAGCTATTTTACATGTTTTCATGCCCTAGAATTGCTACTGTTCATTGCTGTTATATTTACATATGACATTTATCTGAATTATATGTTTGTTTTATTCGGAATTAGAATATTTAATATATTTAAATATGTTAGAAGCATGTCACTTATTTCTCTAAAAATACAACACAAAGGAAGACACAAAAGCACAAGCTCCAAATGCAGGAGTGGAAGCTGCTTTAAACCGCATTTTCATGCTTTAAACTGCTTTAAACTAAAATACGTTACACTATTGTTCATGTTTTTATATTGAACTGCATTTTGTTGAATGTGGACTTCATTTTGCAAAAAAAAAAAAAAATCATGGACTTCAATGTGATGTAAGCGAATAGATCAGCTGATACATTTGTTGAACGTGGACGGCTTTACAGCTAGAACTAGATCAACTGATACATTTATATCCAGATGTAAGTACATAGTGAAAAATGCGCTACGTATTAAATGACAGACATAACGAAAGCACACATGGTTTAGCCTTTAGAGGCTGCGAATCTTTTCTATCGCTACCGCAGAAACACTAGTCAATTCGTAGCGAACGCCCGTCATGGATGCTTACTTCAGCACACATCACACAGAGGTAGTGCCTACCCGCACGGCCGCACGGCAGTTCGTCACCGTGGTGGCGTATCCGCCACAAGCCCACTGCCCACAGGCCCACTGCTGCCGTCTCGCCTCAGGGCTCAGGCTGCAGGCTGACGACGCCAACGCCGCCCCTCCCGGCCTTGGCCCAAGTCGTCACCTCCTCGCCCCTCGCCCACGGCTGCGGCCACATTGTCGCCGGCTTGCCAACACGCCCGTGTAGATCGGCCGCCGCATCGCGCCACGCCGCCGTTTCGATCCCCCGCCAGGGCAGCAGGCAGGCAGGTGCCCTGCTCTTCCAGCGCCCAGGCAGAATCACTTGCATTTTTATCTTTTCTCATTCAAGTTCTGATCTTGCGTTTCTTTAGTGACTTTACTATGCCACCTGTTGACGGCCTCAAGCGTAATGTTGGTTAACCACTGAATGCTTCTGTTTCCTACAGAAATCCCTGTCCTAGAAATTCATTTCGTACAAACAAAATAACTGAAACGGAAAGAAGTGGTAACTTAGGTTCCGTTTTTCATAATATTTCTATGCTTAATAAATTCGCTCCAATTTACCTCCCCCAGCTCAGGGTAGCATGTGTCAGTTATGATACATTGAGGTTTACGTTCTCATCACATTATTTGGTAACATTGGATCGTCTGTTGCTGTTGGCTACCAATATACGTAAGAAACATTGGGTGATCTGTTAGATCACCTCAGTCACTGGGGAATCATTGTTGGCCCTTATAAGAAACCCATCTTGAATATAGGAATCTGGCGATGAAGAGTAAGAAAAGTGTGCACGGATCATCATGCAAGAAGGCTAAGTTGTTTGACGGCCTAATTGGTAGACATGGTTCTGAAATAGATCCATGTTATAAACTTTTTCTTGAACATTTAAGCAAAGATCGGAATACATATGTCCTTGATGTACCAAAGGGTGACCACGGCTTGCCTTTTTCTGTACGTTATGAGGAGGACTATACGTCCTATGGAAATACTAAGAGCAGAAGTAGTCCAAATTTTCCCAACCATTCACGGCGCACAAGTTGGGGCATTCCAGATGGCAAACAGCCTGATGTAAAAGCTGTCAAGGCTGCCAGCAGAAATATGTGTTGCTCCTTTTCACCAAAGAGATCATATGTGAAGAAGAAGACCACGACCTCACTAGTAGATGAATCTTATGAGTTATTTCTGAGCCTTGTGAAGTTCAAGGATGGTTTCATGGTTATTGAACCAGAACCAGGTGTCACCATTGTATATGAGCGAGAAGAAGATATGCCAGCTGGCTATGATGAATGGAGAACTGGCAGTTCCACAAATGAACTGTCTTTGGTGTCTCCACTTGAAAACACGGAGGGAGACTACACCATGCAAAGATATGATTATGGCCTTGCACCGGCTAACAAAATTTCTTCTGAACATGAAATGGCTGCACCTTCTTCAGAGAACATTGCTGGTCAGGATATTATTTGCACAGATGAGCATGGCCTTGTACTTTATGCTGAACCATCTGATTTAAATGTAAGATTCTTTTGCATAATTTCTGGTCCTCTTCAAATGCTGCTGCCTGTTATATAGCTGCCTTTTTGCCCAGGCATGTGAAGATGAACAAGCAACACCTCTTGCTATCAGCTACGGTGGTTCATCTACATTTGATGAAAAACTCAATGCTGTTTTAAGTCAACCATATGATCAAAACGAATACGAAGAGTTGTGGAGAAAAGCGACTGACCGGAAGCCTGTGAGCAGACAAAGACACTTGCGAAGTGCATCAAAGCGCTATGTTACAGAGGCAATCGGGCTGTCATATCTCGATTATTACCCTGGTATAGTTACAAAGCTTGGTAGGGGAACTTGTTTGTCCTAACGTGTTAATTGAACACCTTTCTATCCATCTCCGGCCACTAATTCCTGCTATTTGAATGAGTTGTAATAAGTAGTCTTAGTTTACAAAAGGAAAAGGCAGATTCCTGTAATTTAACCAGGTGGTTAACAAGCATTTAGTAACCAATTGTTCATTTTCCAGTGAACTGCATCAGCCAAGTGACATATGCTTTCATCATATAACTCTTACCACAAAAGGAAACTCTAGAGGCCTCAGTCTTTCCTCCATCATATGAATCCTTTCATCCATTTGAAAATGAACTAAGTCCCACAATAACATGATATATAGCAACCACAGAGAATATGACCTTGAACTTTTAGGTAGCTTTATCTTCGTCCTAGTTTTATTTACCATAGTGTTTTTATGGTATACATGTAATGGAGATACGAGTGGCCTTTCTGCTCGCAACTGAGATCTAGATTTTTATATATGTGATGCCTTGGCTCATGCATTTTGTAATGCATCATGTCATGATTCTATAGCAGTATTGAAGGCCATGCTTTCAATGTTGTGATGCAGAACTTTGTATTAAGTTTCCACCAATGAAATAGATTGATAGATTTCATTTTAGTACTTCTCCAGTTGATAGATTTCTTTTTAGTACTTCTCCATCTAGACTCATCTTTAGTTAATCATGCAGATCTAGCCGTACAAATAAAGTCATCTGATCGTGATAAGAGACTGAGCCTACTACGAAGGTTCTTCTTCTGGTTGGAGGTGATCTAAGTTTACCATCCTTTTTTCAACTTCCCAGTGCGTAAGGACTCTGCTGGTGAATTTGAAAATTAGTGCATCTGAAATTATTCACATGTGCTTTTCTTTTCGAGATAGCAAAATGCTGTGAAGAGATTTCACCCAATCAGTGAAAAAATATGTTTCTTGCTGATGGCTACAGTGGTTTGAAAACAAATCGTCCATAATATGTTGGTTTAGTGGTTTGCCTGCTTCATGGTGCTGTGTAAGGGAGGTCAGGAGGTGTGTGTGGTCAATGCCTCATTCTTTCAGATCTCTGGTGACTGACCCATGAATGCCTGGGCAGTAGGCAGAACCAAGTTAAAGAAAATGTGATATTCTCCATGCCTTTGGACTAAAGTTAAATTTATTCTCATTTTGTTCTGCAGAACTTGTGCCATGAGGGAGCCTACATGCCCTGGATCTCCAAACCTCTAGCTTGCAACCCCATTTCACCGGATGGATGAATATGAACCGACGCCCACTCTCATCCTCAAGACACACGAAGATGAGCCCTAGGGGTGAGCGGTTAGCAGAGATTTGCTTGCAGCATCCCTGCATCTCTGATGCTACTTGACTGCTCCTTGTTTCGATGCGATGCAAAGCTGAGTCTGTAATCTTCAGTGTCTATGCAGTACTGCAGTTATTTTTCTGCAGGCTAAATTATACAACATGGCAACAAATACAGCACGGATATTGCAAAAATGGTACTGCTAGCGTTTTATCGTTACATGGATACAGCACGGATATTACCACACGGATACTGCTTGCTTGCAGGTGGTTGAAATCGCCATTCAGCCTAGCGTGTCAACGAAGTCAGGGATCCATGACTGCTCAGTGCTGCCATCCAACTGCAGATTATCGTTAACCATCCTTCCAAGGACCATCTCCACTTCCTCACCCTCGTTATCTTCCATGTCCGAGACACGGGCTCCCTCCAACTGCAGCTCCTGTAGCACCACTCCAAAGCTGTAGACATCAACCCGCTGTGATCGGGAGGCTAGAAACCCATTCCGGCGCCAAGTAGCCTCAAGTTCCTTGGATCTTTGAAATCCATAGAAGTACAGAAACTTTGATTCGCTCTTGCTGCCTCTTACGCGTGTCCAGAAAATCAGCTACGAAGTACTTGTCTGCTCTACGACAGCCAGGACCGTAATTGGGACCAAAGGGTTGTGACTGTCTAGAAAATCCAGTGTGAGCCTTCTCATGGTGTGACTACCCCAGTCAGTGCAGTGGTCATGAAAGATGTGTTATCACTTCCGCGGAACTGGCCCAGGCTGTCTAGGACACCGCTTGCGTTGATTATGAATGGTGGTATCAATTGCCAGATAGTCCAAGAGGGGTCTGGCCAATAGACTGAAGAGAGATCCTTGTCATCACGGAACAGTGAGATCAGGACTTGCTCATCGAAATGCACCCATGGCCATAGCAGCATTTGAGTTTTCTTCGAGTGGCCTCGAATGGATGCATGGAGAAGGCGCTTCTTTATAGGACCCAACCAACTAGCAATGCAGTGTCAAGCCACTAGAAGTTACTGACCAGTCGCAATACGACGAATAGTGAATGGAGCAGTGCAGTTTTTTTTTCTTTCTAAAAAGCAGTGCTATCTATCGTAGCACACGCTTTGGTGTTTACATAACAGAGTATCTTTTTGGACTGAGAGGGACTGCACTACTGTGACGGGGTCTAGTCATAATCTGTAAGCCTCCAAACAACAAATAAGCTTAAAGTTGTTTCTCTATGCCAATATTCCTATTTCTTATTCATTGCTCATGATCATATAAACTAGTGAATGACGCACGCAGAAATTCTTTTTGTAAATATGAATTCAGTGGTATTTTTATAGATGGCCAATAAGCACGAGGCCCGCGAGCCCGGCACGAAGCTCGTTGTTTGGGCCCGGTCCGAGCCCGACACAGCCCGGTTCTATGCGGGCCCGGGCCGGCCCGGCAAGAATAAGCGAGCTGGGCTCGGACAAGAAACTAGGCACGGTGGGCTAGCCCGGCACGGCCCGTTTACCTGTAAGCACGTTGAGCTCGCTTTTTTGCACTAAAACATGCTTTTCGGCCCGCTTAGCCCGCTTTCGGCCCGCTTTTTTCGTGCTGACCCGTTTAGGCCCACTGCGGGCCGGGCTCAGACAGGGAATCGAGCCCGCGGGCTTAGAAGGCTCGGCCCGGTTTCCTAACCGTGCCTAGCGGGCCGGGCCCAAAACAGGTCGTGCTTCACCGGGCCGGGCGGTCCGTTTGGCCATCTCTAGGTATGTTTAGACTAATTATTGATCAAAAAGTAAAAAATAATAATAATCGTTAGTTTGGGTGAGCGCCTTAAAAAGAAGAGTTAGTATTGCTCAATACTCCCTCCGTCCCAAATTTAAAATTTGTCTTATATTTTAATGGATTCATATAATAATTGACGTATATATTTTATACATGGGTCTAGATTCATCATAATCCATTTGAAGGTAGACATAAAAATTAAGAGCTAAAACGAATACTCATTTAGGATGGAGGGAGTACATTATAACTACCCATATCAATCTTATAATAGTGTGACAAGATTGAGGCACATGACATACTACTCTTATTTCTTTTTTTTGTATAAGCACACTTGATGAGAAGTGACAAGGGATGGGCTTATTTGTTATAGCTCCGGCTCTGATTGTAGGACAACATAAAGTCCAATTTTTTTTCCATTTAAGCCTTTTTTCTAGTTTTATTTTCACAAATATGCCATTTTCTAGTTTCAATCCAGAAAAAATGGACCCTTAGGTCAGCGCCGTCACTATTGGCACCGACCTAATACGTATTGACGCCTAAGTATCGATGACGTGGCGAGGAGTGACCCCGTGGCATGGTGACGTGGCGGGGGTCGCGCCAAGATCTATGGCGCTAACCCTCTATATATCAGTTCACTTTCTTTTCCTCTTTCTCTCTCTTCCACTCATCGTTGCCCGCGCCTTTCTCCGCCACTGGTCGTGCCCTCCGTCGCTCGCATCGTACATCGCATGTGGGGACGTGGGCGGCCTCCTTCGCCCACTCGCGCCCTACGCCACCATTGACACCTCGAGCGAGCTCCTCCGATGTCGGTCCGCACCCTATGTCGCCGGTGAGGTCACCGGGGACCTCCTCCTTCGCCTACTCGCGCCACACGCCGCTCGCCACCCACTAGTAGAAAAGAGCTCTAAGGTGGCGGCACGCAGAAATTTATACTGGCGGTTTCAGTTACAGCACGCCAGTGAAAAAAACAGGCGGGCCCGCCTTAACGAACCGGTAGTGTAAATATATATACACTGGCAGTTCACTTAACAGAACCGTCAGTGTAAAGGATGTATTTACACTGGCGACTTCATTAAGTAAACCGCCAGTGGAAATATCATATACACTGGCGGTTGTATAAAGTGCACCATCGGTGTAAAGGATGTATTGTAATACCCGATTTGCAAGTGAGAATATAAAAGGGAGTTTTTTTCCTTTATATGTGATTTCTCCATTTATCATCATATGTCAACACTTCATTTGAAAACAAATAATTAATAAAAATATATGCCACTAAATTATGCATCATGCTGAATTTTATTTGTTTGTTCATTCACTCCTGAAGATAATGATAAAGTAATATAGCAGATTGAAACATGCATTAAACCTAAATCTGGAAATTGAGATTTGGAGAAAAATAGGAAGGATACTACACCAAAAATAAAGTAAATAAACATACAAATAATTAAAACCCTTCTATACCACTATGCCTACTTCTGTACATTAATTAGAATACAAGATTCACAGCACTGTTTGAATTCAAATTTGAATTTCAAACTAAAAAGGAAAAACAAAACAGAAAAAAAAAGAAAAAAAAGGGATACCGTGCTTACCTGGGCCGATTTCGCCTATGGGCGGCCCAACTACATTCGGCCACTGTCCCCATTCCCCATCGCGCGCGGCCCACCTCCTTTTTTTGCTGTCGCGCCTGCTCTCGCCGACAGGGCGGGCCCGCGCGCCAGCCACGCGCTCGTGCACTAGTGCGGCTCAGCTCGACTGGTGGCCGCGCGTACCAGTGCCTCTGCCGGTGGGCCCGTGCGCTGGGTCTTCGTCTTCCCGGAACCCGCGCGGCGTCAACAACCTCCGCGGATCTCCAGCTGCATCGTGCCTTGACCGAATCCCAGCGCACCTATGGAACGACCCCGCTCCTTGGACCATACACAGAAGAACAGCGCTGACCCAGAAACGAACTCCGCCATGCGCGCAACCGATCTCCCTTCTCCGACTGTATAAACATTGGTCCCCATCCGCCTCTGTTCTTGATTCTCCCGGCCGTGTTTCTCGCCATCCGCGCAGACTCGGCTTCACCCCAACCTCGAATTCCGATCGGCCGCCGATCCCGATTCCGGATCTCTCCCTGTGCCCTTGACTTCTCTGTCGGGCCTCTGCCACTCTGCTCCTCCCTCCACCTCTCCCGTTGCGCCTCTACGCCCTACCGCGCCGCGCCCTCACCAGTAAATCCCCGCCCGTCATCAGGAAGCCTCGGTGTCTCCTCGGGATGCTTGGCGAGGTTCTTGGGTTGGACGCAGGATCTTCGCGGGCGAAGAAGCGATTGGAGGCGCCATCAATTTCTCGCCGTTAGTCTGACGCTGCCGCTAATCCGCTACCCACCGTTGACAGCCCCAGCGTTGCTACAATCGGAGGTATGGGGTGGTCGTGGATCTGGGTATGGGCGGTGGTGATTAGGCGTGGGATTAGAGATCGTGTCGATCGTTAGATCCGCGATGAGTGGTCTGGATTTGAGGCTCGTACCGATTCGACTCAGCCTGATCTCGACCGTAGATCGATGTGTGAGCGGGCACGGTTGGTTGGGGCTATTTTAAATCCCGAGCGTCGATCTGTGATCGCAGGGTCACGATTGCGTACCGTTTTGGAGTGTGCTTAATTAAATCTGGACCGTTGAATTGGGATCGTGCGGATCTGATTGTAAGATACCCCTTCGCGATGTAACATTTTCCTAAGAGTCCCTGTTCTTTTTATGAATCAACCCGCAGTCCTAGTGACTGGGATCTGAGTCTTAGGAATATTTCTGTTTTAGTCCCTGCGCTTCCCAATATTTTGCGCACAGTCCAGACAGCAAATAAAATCACAGAAATTCATTCTAAATTCATTTTCAATACAAAAATAATGGTAGAAACTTGTATAAATCATAGAAAATGCTTATTAAATCCTTTTTAACTCATTCCAGCTCCTATGATTTTATAATATTATGGTTTATTAATTAGTGCCACTGATTTGTCATGAAAGCCACTTTAAAATTTATTTCCTAACTAATCTTATATCAAATCCATAAAACCTTAGGAAATTCATAACTCCTCCGTTTTAACTCCGATTTGATCCGTTCAAGTTGCGTTAGTCTCGTAGCAACGCGTAGATTATTATTATTCAGTTTGTTATTATGTTTGGTGTGATGTTAATTTTGTCTATATCATGTTTGCTTGTATTGCTACGACTAGCGCGAGGACTCGTGTCATCTGAAAAGCAAGTTGGTAACTGGAATCTCAAGTGCCAGGCAAGTTGTGCCCTTGATCACTTACTTTCCCAGCCATGTTCTTATTAATTTTAATGATCTGCATAGGTTAATTTTGATGGGATCCTTTATGTTACCCCAGTTTTGATTACCTCTATACCTTGTTCACCCCTGAAATATTTTTGGGTAGTACTTGCTATTGGTTTATGTGGATTGGGTATGGAGATACACTACTCATGATTATTCTGTTATTATCTTGTTATTACTACTGTTCATGTTAAGATCATTAAATTAATGGGAACATGGAGCGACCACCCGGGAAAACAGTGCTACCACAAGGGTATAATGGGACGCCCTTGGCTGATTAACTAGGAAAGCTAGTGGAGGTCTTCCTTACCCGAAAGGGGCAAGGGCAGTAGGGGAGTGGTCAGTGTAGGGAGGTCCTTGGGTTGATTTTGCTGCAATGGCGGTCAGGCAAGAACCCTGCACTGGAGCTTCCTATAAACTGTAGCGGGATTTCTGAAGCTAGTGGAACTTTGTAAAGGCCTCGTAGTGTTACCCTGCCTCGCCTCCTCGGTAGAGGTGTATGGGATTGGCCATCTCTTGGCAGATGGGTAACATGACTTGTGGGTAAAGATGCGCAACCTCTGCAGAGTGTAAAACTGGTATACTAGCCGTGCTCACGGTCATGAGCGGCTCGGACCCTCACATGATTAATTATGGAACTTAAATTCAATTTGACATTTGCATCGCATTTGGGATTATTTTACTATTACTTTTCTTTATTATTATTAAGGTTTGGTATTTACTTACACCTAGTAATTGCTAATAAAATTTTGACCAACTTATAAAAGCAATGCTCAGCTTCAGCCTTTATTTCATTGATCAGCCTTACACTACATGAACTCCCACCTTTGGTGAGTTCATGCCACATTATTCCCCACGACTTGTTGAGCTATGAACGTATGTGAGCTCACTCTTGCTGTCTCACACCCCCCACAGGAGCAGAACAGGTGGTCGAAGAGGAGCCGCCTAGCACTGAGGCATTCGACTTGATCTAGGTGGCGTTTCTCAGTTGACATTGGCGCCGACGATCCTTAGTTCGTTTTATGGTTATACTTTTATTTTGTAATAAGTCTTCCGCTATGTAATAAATACTCTGATGTTATTGTGACATTTATCTCTATACACTCTGTTATTATATATGTTGTCTTCTTTGGCGCATGTATGAGATGCACCCGGCTTTGTCCTTTAAAACCGGGTGTTACAGAAGTGGTATCAGAGGAAATGTTGACTGTAGGACGAAACCTAGATAGAAATGGACAAAACCCTTATATACTTACCTTATTCTGATTCATTCTATACTTACCTTACTCTGATATCTCTATACTCATCTTGATCCTATCTCACCTTCTACTGTTCTACTCTGATCATTCTTACCTTTCCTATTCTAAGACAAGACGGATTTCACACCTTGGAATCCCTACCCCTATGACATTTTTAAGAGATAGGAGACCTAATAAAAAAATTAAAAAAATTATTTTCTCTATTAAAAATGTTGGTTGATTGTTCTGATGATCAATGCCTGATTTGCTTCTTTGATTGATTGAAATAGTATAGACGGGCATCTTAGCATGTACCACCATAAGGTAATGTATTAGCTTTAGTGGATAACACACTAATCTACTTAGCTAATAAATCCCCCGTAGTAACATTCCTCATAATTACTCACCTTGTCTACAATTCTTCCTTTCTTACCCTGTATTTCTAACCCAGATGGGCTACCCCTATAGTGTTAGAAGAGAGCACTATAGACGTGATCCTTGGTATGTCATGGTTAAGAGAGGCAAAGGCAGTTTATACACTGTGCTAAAGGAACCGTAGAACTCACCAATTCCAAAGGACAAAGATTTGAAGTTGAAGTTACAGTAACTACCACCATCAGGCTAGCGGCATTCTTAGTAGATGAGAAGTTTGTTGGTGTCAACATCCGTGTGGTTAGAGATTTTCCGGATGTCTTCCCAGAAGAATTACTTGGGACTACCCCTACTTTCAAATGGTCATATAGGATGTCTATAGAAGAACTAAAGGGACCTGAGAAGCAATTAACGGAATTACAAGAGGCTGGGTACATTCGTTTGGATTCTTCACCTTGTGAAGCGCTGGTTCTGTTTGTACAGAAGAAGGATGGATCACAAAGAATGTGTGTGGATTATAGATCTCTTAATGATGTTACTGTGAAGGACAAGTATCTGTTACCCCGTATTGAGGATTTATTTGATCAGATGAGAGGTGCTAGAGTATTCTCGAAGATTGATCTCCGATCCGGTTACCATCAGATGAGGATCAGACCATCGGATATTCCTAAGACAGCATTCTCGACTTGATATGGATTATATGAGTTTACTGTTATGTCATTTGGATTAACCAATGCACCGGCTTATTTCATGAATTTGATGAATAAGGTGTTTATGGAGTATTTGGACGGATTCGTCGTGATGTTTATCGATGATATTCTGATCTATTCTAGGAATGAAAGTGACCATGAACAACATCTAAGGTTGGTGCTACAGAAGCTACGAGATAATCAACTTTATGCCAAGTTTAGCAAGTGTGAGTTTTGGATTGACAAGGTGTCATTCCTTGGTCATATCATCTCTAATGGAGGAATAGCAGTGGATCCTGCTAAAGTGAAGGAGATAATGGAATGGAGAGTGCCCACTACAGTTACTGAGATTCGGAGTTTCTTGGGACTCGCAGGATATTATCGGAGATTTATTGAAGGGTTCTCTAAAATTGCTAAGCCTATGACATCGCTTTTGGAAAAAGGAAGATAATTCAAGTGGGACGAGAAGTGCCAAGATAGTTTTGATCAATTAAAGAAGAGGTTGATGTCACCACCAGTGTTGGTTATGCTAGATCTACATAAAGGATTTGACATTTATTGTGATGCCTGCGGCCAAGGCTTGGGATGTGTGCTCATGCAGGAAGGACATGTGATTGCCTATGCTTCTCGTTAGTTGCGGAAACATGAATTGAACTACCCCACTCATAATTTAGAGCTGGCAGCCGTTGTGCATGCACTTAAGATTTGGAAACACTACATTATGGGAACTAAGCGCCAAGTATACACGGATCATAAGAGTTCGAAGTACATATTCACTCAGAAGGATCTCAACCTTAGGCAACGCCATTGGTTGGAGCTTATTAAGGATTAAGATTGGGAAATTCACTATCACCCGGGCAAGGCAAATTTGGTTGCAGATGCCTTGAGTCGAAAGGAGCACGTTCATTCAGTTGTTGTTGTCCAGCTACCCGATGAGATTGTTGTGGATTTTAGGAGACTTAACCTGGGGATAGCTGCTCACACTGAAGGAGTTATTATTGATGAGGAACCTACTTTGGACCAAAGAGATCCGCAAAGGACAAATTGGTGATGCTAAAATACAAGAGATTAAGGATCTGATTACTGAAGGACGAGGTCCGGAATTCACGGAGGATGAGCAAGGCACCATATGGTTCAAGGACATGATATGTGTTCCTGAGATTGATAGCCTTCGTGAGACTATTTTAAAGGAAGCCCATGACTTGGATTATTCTATCCATCCTGGGAGTATCAGGATGTATCAGGATTTGAAGCAGAAGTACTGGCGGTATGGATTGAAAAGAGATGTGGCTGCACATGTGGTTATGTGCGATGTGTGTCAAAGAGTGAAGGTGGAACACCAGAGGCCAGCTGGACTACTGCATCCACTGAAGATACCCGAATGGAAGTAAGAAGAGATTGATATGGACTTCATTACTGGATTGCTTCGCACCCAGAAAGGATATGATGCTATATGGGTGATTGTGGATAGACTGACCAAAGTGGCTCATTTCATCTTGCTCAAGACTACTCATAAGGGATCTCCATTGGTAGAGTATATATGGCTTGGATTGTGTCCCTACATGGTGTACCGAAGAAGATCATTTTGGATAAAGGATCACAGTTTACCCCCAGATTTTGGATAAGTTTTCATGATAATATGGTTACGAAGTTGAATTTTAGTTCGGCCTGCCATCGTTAGACTGATGGACAAACTGAAAGGACTAATCAAGTATTGGAGGACATGTTGAGAGCTTGTGCCCTTCAGCATGGTAGTAGTTGGGACAAGAGTCTACCTTGTGCTGAGTTCTCATATAATAATAGTTACTAGGCCAGTATGAAGATGTCACTGTTCGAGACTCTATATGGCAGGAAATGAAGGATTCCTCTACATTGGATCAGACTAGAGGAAGACAGTTCTTTGGACCTGAACTTATTCAAGAGGCAGAAGAACAAGTTTGTATAATTCGAGAGAATTTGAGGGTAGCTCAAACCTGGAAAAAGAGCTACGCGGATAATAGAAGAAGACCACTGGAATTTGAGGAAGGTGATCATGTGTACCTCAAGATGTCACCACTTTGTGGAATGAGGAGATTCAAAGTCAAGGGAAAATTGTCCCCTCGCTATATTGGACCATTCTGAGTTTTTAGGCAAGTTGGAGAGATGGCCTATCAACTCGAGCTACCTGATAATCTATCTGATGTGCATAATGTATTTCATGTGTCTCAACTTAAGAAGTGTCTCCGTGTCCCTGAGGAACAATTACCAATGGAAGAGCTCAGTGTTCAGGGTGATTTAACTTACACGGAGCATCCTATCAAGATTCTTGACACTTTGCCTCGAGTTACAAGAAATAAGGTGACAAAGATGTGCAAAGTGCAATGGAGTCACCATTAAGAGAGAAGAAGAGCTTCGCATAGATTTTTCCACATCTTTTCCCTAGTCCTTCCTAAATCTCGAGGACGAGATTCTTGTTAAGGGGGGTAGGATTTGTAATACCCGATTTGCAAGTGAGAATATAAAAGGGAGTTTTTTTCCTTTATATGTGATTTCTCCATTTATCATCATATGTCAACACTTCATTTGAAAACAAATAATTAATAAAAATATATGCCACTAAATTATGCATCATGCTGAATTTTATTTGTTTGTTCATTCACTCCTGAAGATAATGATAAAGTAATATAGCAGATTGAAACATGCATTAAACCTAAATCTGGAAATTGAGATTTGGAGAAAAATAGGAAGGATACTACACCAAAAATAAAGTAAATAAACATACAAATAATTAAAACCCTTCTATACCACTATGCCTACTTCTGTACATTAATTAGAATACAAGATTCACAGCACTGTTTGAATTCAAATTTGAATTTCAAACTAAAAAGGAAAAACAAAACAGAAAAAAAAGAAAAAAAAGGGATACCGTGCTTACCTGGGCCGATTTCGCCTATGGGCGGCCCAACTACATTCGGCCACTGTCCCCATTCCCCATCGCGCGCGGCCCACCTCCTTTTTTTGCTGTCGCGCCTGCTCTCGCCGACAGGGCGGGCCCGTGCGCCAGCCACGCGCTCGTGCACTAGTGCGGCTCAGCTCGACTGGTGGCCGCGCGTACCAGTGCCTCTACCGGTGGGCCCGTGCGCTGGGTCTTCGTCTTCCCGGAACCCGCGCGGCGTCAACAACCTCCGCGGATCTCCAGCTGCATCGTGCCTTGACCGAATCCCAGCGCACCTATGGAACGACCCCGCTCCTTGGACCATACACAGAAGAACAGCGCTGACCGAGAAACGAACTCCGCCATGCGCGCAACCGATCTCCCTTCTCCGACTGTATAAACATTGGTCCCCATCCGCCTCTGTTCTTGATTCTCCCGGCCGTGTTTCTCGCCATGCGCGCAGACTCGGCTTCACCCCAACCTCGAATTCCGATCGGCCGCCGATCCCGATTCCGGATCTCTCCCTGTGCCCTTGACTTCTCTGTCGGGCCTCTGCCACTCTGCTCCTCCCTCCACCTCTCCCGTTGCGCCTCTACGCCCTACCGCGCCGCGCCCTCGCCAGTAAATCCCCGCCCGTCATCAGGAAGCCTCGATGTCTCCTCGGGATGCTTGGCGAGGTTCTTAGGTTGGACGCAGGATCTTCGCGGGCGAAGAAGCGATTGGAGGCGCCATCAATTTCTCGCCGTTAGTCTGACGCTGCCGCTAATCCGCTACCCACCGTTGACAGCCCCAGCGTTGCTACAATCGGAGGTATGGGGTGGCCGTGGATCTGGGTATGGGCGGTGGTGATTAGGCGTGGGATTAGAGATCGTGTCGATCGTTAGATCCGCGATGAGTGGTCTGGATTTGAGGCTCGTACCGATTCGACTCAGCCTGATCTCGACCGTAGATCGATGTGTGAGCGGGCACGGTTGGTTGGGGCTATTTTAAATCCCGAGCGTCGATCTGTGATCGCAGGGTCACGATTGCGTACCGTTTTGGAGTGTGCTTAATTAAATCTGGACCGTTGAATTGGGATCGTGCGGATCTGATTGTAAGATACCCCTTCGCGATGTAACATTTTCCTAAGAGTCCCTGTTCTTTTTATGAATCAACCCGCAGTCCTAGTGACTGGGATCTGAGTCTTAGGAATATTTCTATTTTAGTCCCTGCGCTTCCCAATATTTTGCGCACAGTCCAGACAGCAAATAAAATCACAGAAATTCATTCTAAATTCATTTTCAATACAAAAATAATGGTAGAAACTTGTATAAATCATAGAAAATGCTTATTAAATCCTTTTTAACTCATTCCAGCTCCTATGATTTTATAATATTATGGTTTATTAATTAGTGCCACTGATTTGTCATGAAAGCCACTTTAAAATTTATTTCCTAACTAATCTTATATCAAATCCATAAAACCTTAGGAAATTCATAACTCCTCCGTTTTAACTCCGATTTGATCCGTTCAAGTTGCGTTAGTCTCGTAGCAACGCGTAGATTATTATTATTCAGTTTGTTATTATGTTTGGTGTGATGTTAATTTTTCTATATCATGTTTGCTTGTATTGCTACGACTAGCGCGAGGACTCGTGTCATCTGAAAAGCAAGTTGGTAACTGGAATCTCAAGTGCCAGGCAAGTTGTGCCCTTGATCACTTACTTTCCCAGCCATGTTCTTATTAATTTTAATGATCTGCATAGGTTAATTTTGATGGGATCCTTTATGTTACCCCAGTTTTGATTACCTCTATACCTTGTTCACCCCTGAAATATTTTTGGGTAGTACTTGCTATTGGTTTATGTGGATTGGGTATGGAGATACACTACTCATGATTATTCTGTTATTATCTTGTTATTACTACTGTTCATGTTAAGATCATTAAATTAATGGGAACATGGAGCGACCACCCGGGAAAACAGTGCTACCACAAGGGTATAATGGGACGCCCTTGGCTGATTAACTAGGAAAGCTAGTGGAGGTCTTCCTTACCCGAAAGGGGCAAGGGCAGTAGGGGAGTGGTCAGTGTAGGGAGGTCCTTGGGTTGATTTTGCTGCAATGGCGGTCAGGCAAGAACCCTGCACTGGAGCTTCCTATAAACTGTAGCGGGATTTCTGAAGCTAGTGGAACTTTGTAAAGGCCTCGTAGTGTTACCCTGCCTCGCCTCCTCGGTAGAGGTGTATGGGATTGGCCATCTCTTGGCAGATGGGTAACATGACTTGTGGGTAAAGATGCGCAACCTTTGCAGAGTGTAAAACTGGTATACTAGCCGTGCTCACGGTCATGAGCGGCTCGGACCCTCACATGATTAATTATGGAACTTAAATTCAATTTGACATTTGCATCGCATTTGGGATTATTTTACTATTACTTTTCTTTATTATTATTAAGGTTTGGTATTTACTTACACCTAGTAATTGCTAATAAAATTTTGACCAACTTATAAAAGCAATGCTCAGCTTCAGCCTTTATTTCATTGATCAGCCTTACACTACATGAACTCCCACCTTTGGTGAGTTCATGCCACATTATTCCCCACGACTTGTTGAGCTATGAACGTATGTGAGCTCACTCTTGCTGTCTCACACCCCCCCACAGGAGCAGAACAGGTGGTCGAAGAGGAGCCGCCTAGCACTGAGGCATTCGACTTGATCTAGGTGGCGTTTCTCAGTTGACATTGGCGCCGACGATCCTTAGTTCGTTTTATGGTTATACTTTTATTTTGTAATAAGTCTTCCGCTATGTAATAAATACTCTGATGTTATTGTGACATTTATCTCTATACACTCTGTTATTATATATGTTGTCTTCTTTGGCGCATGTATGAGATGCACCCGGCTTTGTCCTTTAAAACCGGGTGTTACATGTATATACACTGGCGGCTGTATAAAATACACCGCTATGGAAATATCATATACACTGGCGGCTGTATAAAGTACATCGTCAGTGTAAAGGATGTATATACACTGGCGGATGTATAAAGTATACCGTCAGTGTAAAGGATGTATATACATGCATGAATAATCGGTACCAGAGAGGATTCAGCTTGTTATGCACCCATCAAAGAAAGGGGCATAAGGTCTAAGCTTGTTATGCACTTTAGAAAATGTTGGATTCTTTGGACATATAATTGTTTGTGCAAAACTATACAATACATTTGCCACCATAGCTATTTTTCTATGGATGGTATCCAAAGACCTTTCAAATATGTCTCTAATTTGTCGTGTTGCTTGTTGTGTCCCACATGCCCATAAGAACATCCCTAATGCTTCACATGACTGCACCTCTTGTGTTGACCTTAACCCATGATACCTCACTAAAGTATTTGTGGCCTACATTAGCTATGCCAGAGTTTAGAATATTAACAAAAGTTAGTAGACTATCTCTTAAACGAGATAGTTACTAGCTAGAGCATAGGTGAAAACTTATATGTTTAGTTTTGATGTATAGAATGTATCGAATTTAATTAAGTTTTGATTGATTGAAAATTTATAGTTGTAAACAGAAAAACATGTGTTGTAAACAATATATTGTAAACAGATCTGTGTATAAAATTCAGTTTTGATGTATAAAATTTAGTTTTGTTTGAAATGGTAAGCAGACCGCCAATGCTAATATTATTTCCATCGGCGAGCTGCTAAAGAAAACCGCCAGTGATAATAATGTTTCCACAGGCGTTTTCTTAAGCAGTCCGCCAGTGAAAATTCAGTTTTGTTTGAAAATTTGAAAAAAGGTAGGAAAATTACACTGGTGGACAGATAAAGAAAACCACCAGTGATAATGTCATCAGCACTGGCGGTTTTCTTAAGAAACCGCATGTGGAGACATCATTTTCACAGGTGGGCTGCTTAAGACACCGCCAGTGATAATAATATTTCCACATGCGGTTTCTTAAGCAAACCGCCAGTGCTAATGATATTTACACTGGTGGGCTGCTAAAGAAAACCGCCAGTGATAATATCATCAACACTGGCGGTTTTCTTAAGAAACCACATGTGGAGATATCTTTTTCACAGGTGGGCCGCTTAAGACACCGCTAGTGATAACAATATTTCCACATGCGGTTTCTTAAGCAAACTGCCAGTGCTAATCATATTTACACTGTCGGCCTGCTAAAGAAAACCGCCAGTGATAATGTTATTTAAACTGGCGGTTGGCAAACAACCGCCTGTAAAAAAGGCTGATTTCTACTGGCCCCTAGCACTGGCAGCACTGAAAAACGGCAGTGCAAATAGCTCTAGGACCACCACTATAGAGCTTCTGTGTACTAGTGACCGTCGGCCATGCCCTCTGCTGTAAGAGTATCCTCTAATGTCACGTGGCATTCCAGTGAAGTCTGATCAAGCAAATCAGCTAGCTTATCAACTTCGAAGACGATTCGTGTCACAAAGTTACCCTCGACTGGTTCTTCATCAATGTAGCATGCACTTGCAGCTTCCTTTAGGCCCTGTTCGGTTGTTCCGGATTGGAGCCCCGGATTAATTCCTAGCCGGATTACTTCTCTAATTTATATAGATTTTAATGAGCTGGAATGAATCCTGGCTCATTCCGGTACAACCGAACGGACCCTTAGTTCATTAGAAATGGCCTGCATCCAAACCACAACTTGCTTCACCAGCTTGGTCAACCTAAATTGCATCTGTTCAAAATAGGAAATAACAAAAACCAGTTAAATAATTCAAAGTAAATAACATTAGAACTAGGAAAATAATGGCGCTCCTCAATTCGCAATACTCAATTCATAGAAATCACAAGGCAATTAGCAAAATACATCACATGGTAACAATACTCAAATCATAGAAATCAATAACGACAACTTCCAATTCACAATACTGACTATTGGAAACCCTGGATTCATATAATTCAATAACGACAACTTTTAATTCAGACAGAGCACGAAACAATGAGCCACCAAAACTGATTGTTGGAAACCCTGGATTCCTCTACCAGCATGGCAGCGCCGCGAGCATGACTCCATGCCAACTCAGCTTGCGTCTCCGCGCATGTAGCTGTTACAATCTAGGGTGGAAACTGCATATTGGTTACCGATTGAAGTTGCCGCATAGAGTTCTCCAGCAACCACTACAACATTTGCCGCAGAGGTAGCCGCACAAAGAGCGGCATCAGCAGCGACGCCAGACCTCAAAGCACATCTCTCGGCGGCGTTCGCCATACCGATTCCGTGAGGTTTCTAAAACCTGCAAATACAAATTCATTTGGCGTTCATCACATTGATCACATCAAATTTGAAGCATCAATTTCATCACATTCACCATTATCACAATGATGAAAGTCCCTTAACATTAATAAAATCAACCACTAAATATCTAGCTACATTTATAACTAAATTCATAACTAACTACCAAACTAGAGAAATTTGCTACCGGATTTACTAGCTAAATACTATTTTACAAAACTAGATAGCTTTGCTAAATTTCTAACTAATTTATTAACTAAATTACCTCATGCAGCTCGACAGCCGGCGGTGGCGGGAGGTCAACAGCAGTGGGCGGCGCGCCGCGATGAGGGAGCAGGGCGGCGCTGGAGTGGCGTGGCCACCGCAAACCGTGGCGAGGGAGATGTGCGGCGACGGCGAGAAACGGATGGGAGAGGGGTGGCCACGGCGAGCGGCCGGGATGGAAAGTGAGGAGAGGGAAAAGAAAATTATGTGTGGGCCCATATTAAAGGGGGTCAGCGCCAAGATCTATGGCGCCGAGGTAGGCACCATAGATCTTAGCGCCGACCCCTACCACCTCACCAACCATGGGTGCACCGCGTCAAAGCCACGGATGAGGTCTAGGCGGCAACGGAATTGGCGTGTAGACGTGTTAGGTTGGCGCCAATAGCAATGTGGTCGACCTAGATAAGGTCTAGGCGTCAACAGAATTGGCGCCTAGACTTGTTAGGTTGGTGCCAATAGCAATGGCGCCGACTAGAGGATTCATTTTTGAATAGAAACTAGAAAGGGTATATTTGTGAAAATAAAACTTAAAAAGGGCTAAATTAGAAAAAAGACAGACATAAAGTGGTAGGTATAAATATATATTTTTAACCTGAAGTAACATTGAGTTGCTCAATCAATAGCTTCTATATGGCCAGAGCTGCAACTCGATCTAGATGATCACCTCCAAAAACTCTTTTATTTAACATGCCCTATACTCTCTACGTTTCAAAATAAACTTCTCGTTTTTCAACGAGTCAAGCACTTTTTATTTTGACTAAATAAATATAAGAAAATATTAATACTTACAGTATATAATTAGTGTTAGAATTATAGGCATTTTCCGTACCATTTTAATTTCATAAATTAACATTATGATGATGACATATAATAGATAATCAAACATAGATAACATGATCTCAAAAATATCCATAACAATATGGATCATGAGAACACAAAGCATATTAAGCATGTAAATCATATAAATAAAATAAGTATATAAACATGGTTCATAATATAAACAGGACGACTGAAAAATTAAGACAGACAGATAAAACATACTATAATACGATAGAATAAAGCTACATACGACATATATAATATGCAGAATATAAAACTGTAATAAACTGAATTGATCATACCCTCCCATGCGCTCCGAGGATCCTGACCCTTGTCCAACTTCTCTTGTCATCTGATCGAGATGAAGACGACGACAGACGTTGGGCAGTCGCGTAGACGCTCCCCAAAAACCTAATTGCCGATCCCCCGTGCAAGGTCTCGAACGGCACCGGCTTCGGAGGCACCTGCCCTCTCGCTTCTCTGTGCGCGCAGATTCACGAGATGGAAATACCCTCACTCGGCGGCTGGACTGTGAGACTGAAAGTGTTTCTCGCGTGTTCCGAGTGACAGGGGTGCTCCTCTATTTAACCTCTCGCAGAGGGAAGATGAAGGAGAAAGGTCGCCGAGTCACGCCAAGAGTCGGCCAGCTCTAGCCGAGTTATGTCATGAGTCGGCCAGCTCTTGCCGAGTCACGCCATAAGTCGGCAGCTGAAGGAGAAGGGTCACTCGGCTGGCTGACGGAGAGACAGAGTCACTCGGCAGACGAAGAGACAGGGTCACTCGGCTGACGCGGTTAGTGAGTGCTAAAAATTAACACAACCACACCACACCACGCCCGCTCGCCTGCCTGCCTGCCTGCCTCGCCTGCCTGCCTGCCTGCCTCGCCTCGCCTCGCCTCGCCTCGCCTCGCCTCGCCACGCCACGCCACGCCACGCCCGGCCCAGCCCGGCCGCCACACGCCCTTGTCCATTTCTTGACTTCTCAAGTTAAGTGGAATAAATCCCACCATATAAGTCAAGGCAAAAGACCCTTGGACTTCCAATGTGGTACTATTGGTATTCTCCACCATTACACACCATAGAGTTTATTCAATAAATGGGCCAAGCCCATAAAAGATCCAACAATCCCCACCAAACTCTAGGGTTTGTAATGATGAAGTATCAGAATCACAATCCTTTGATATACCAGTGTTTCGATGGAGACTGTTAAGTTGAACATCCATCTAGAATAAGAGTTTCACTCATTCACAACTGAACAATGGACTATGCCTTGAATTGACAGTTTTGTGCGAAATAAGATTCACTCAAATCCTTTGCTGATACTAGGCTGCAGAAGGGTATTCCCGCTGTTTAGAAGCATATAAGTCTCACTTCAGTGCCTTTCATGAGTATTTAGGGATTACCCAAATCCCATAGACTGTGACTAGCAGTCTGACTCATATAGGTGTATTCCTCAGAAGATGTTCTGTAGGACAACATCTCACCTTTATAAGACTCTTGGAATACATTAAGGTAAAAACCATCCTGCCTTACAGATAGGAAAGATGTGCATCAGAAATGAGTTAAAGAAAGGATCTTTCCTCACAATCTACTCCTAGCTTGTTTCTCCACTCTACTTCACGGGATCTCCGATCACATAGAGCAGGTTACCACTAGAGTAGATCTCACATGGGTCTCATACCCATTTCCTTCGATGCACTTTCTATCACATTGCGTGATAGACCCTTAGTGAATTGATCTGCCAGATTATTTGATGTGTGGACATAATCCACAGTTATAACTCCGGAGTTTTTCAACTTTCTAACAGATTTCAATCTCCTCTTAACATGCCTTGTAGACTTCATGTTATTCCTAGAACTGTTAACCTTTGTAATCACCGTTTGGTTGTCACAGTTCATGGAAATAGCCGGTATCGGTTTTTCAACTACCGGTAAGTCCAATAGGAAATCACGAAGCCACTCGGCCTCAGCCCCAGCAGTGTCTAATGCTGCGAGTTCTGCTTCCATTGTAGACTTCGTTAAGATAGTCTGCTTGCAAGACTTCCAGGAAACAGCGCCACCTCCAAACAGAAACACATATCCGCTTGTGGCATAAAGCTCATCAGCATCAGAAATCCAGTTGGCATCACAATAGCCTTCCAGCACTTTTGGGTTTCCGGTATAATGAATACCGTATGTCATAGTACCTTTCAAATACCGCAACACTCTCTCAAGAGCACGCCAGTGATCATCTCCTGGTTTCGACACAAACCGACTTAGCTTACTCACAGCATAAGAGATGTCTGGCCTTGTTGCACTTGCAAGGTACATGAGCGAGCCAATGATCTGGGAGTATGTCAATTGATCCCTTGCTATTCTCCGATTCTTTCTCAATAGCACACCAGGATCATAAGGTGTTGGAGCAGGATCACAGTCACTAAAACCAAAGCGACTCAATACCTTTTCCACATAATGGGATTGCAATAAAGTTACCCCACCATCAGCTTCTCTAACAAGCTTGATGTTTAGAATGACATCAGCTTCTCCCAAATCTTTCATCTCGAAATTGCTCGATAGAAGACTTTTAACTTCCTCAATCACATTGAGATTTGATCCAAAGATCAAGATGTCATCAACATAAAGGCACAGCATAACAGACTCACCCCCACCATACCGATAGTATACACACGTGTCAGATTCATTTACAACAAAGCCAGCTGCTGTAAGAGTATTATCAAACTTTTCATGCCATTGCTTAGGTGCTTGTTTTAGGCCATACAATGATTTTATCAACCTGCACACCTTGTTCTCTTGACCATCCGCAATAAACCCTTCTGGCTGATCCATATAGATCTCCTCATCCAACTCTCCATTTAGGAAAGCTGTCTTAACATCCATCTGATGAATGATAAGACCATAAGAGGCTGCCACAGCTATTAATGTGCGAATTGTAGTCAATCGAGCCACTGGCGAGTAGGTGTCAAAGAAATCTTCACCCTCCTTTTGGGTATATCCTTTGGCCACAAGCCTTGCCTTGTACCTCTCAATTGTACCATCAGGCCTAAGCTTTTTCTTGAAGATCCATTTGCAACCTATAGGTTGACAACCATAAGGACGGTCCACGACCTCCCAAGTTCCATTAGACATAATAGATTCCATCTCACTCCTTACTGCTTCCTTCCATAAGTCAGCATCAGGAGAGGAATATGCCTCACTAATGGTAGTTGGTGTGTCTTCCACAAGGTACACTATAAAGTCATTACCAAAGGATTTTGCAACCCTCTGTCTCTTGCTCTTTCGAGTGACTATAGTGTCATCCTCCTCAGGGATGTGCACGTGAGAATCCTCAGCATGATTTATAGGAATCGACAGTTCGTGCTCATGGGGAATTATAGTCTCATGACTTATATCACTAGGTGTATTCTTCATAGGAAACTCATTCTCAAAAAATGTTGCGTCTCTTGATTCCATGATAGTATCAACATACATATCAGGCACATCAGATTTTATAATTAAGAACCTATACCCAGTGCTGTGAAAAGAGTACCCAAGGAATATACAGTCAACAGTTTTAGGCCCAAGTTTACGCTTTTTGTTGATTGGCACATTCACTTTAGCCAAACAACCCAAAGTGCGCAAATATGAGAGATTTAATCTTCTCTTTTCCCATTCCTCGAATGGTGTGATCTTTTTGTTCTTTGTTGGAACTCTATTTAGGACATGACATGCTGTCAAAATCGCCTCACCCCACCATGCCTTGGATAATCCCGCTGTACTCAACATGGCATTCACCAAATCTGTTAGAGTGCGGTTTTTCCTTTCAGCAATCCCATTGGATTGTGGTGAGAATGGCGGTGTCCTCTCATGAATAATACCATGTTCCACGCAGAACTCATCGAACACATTAGAGAAATATTCTCCACCTCGATCAGACCTTAACCGTTTTATTTTCCTCTCAAGTTGGTTCTCAACTTCAGCTTTATAGGCCTTAAAATAATTGAACGCTTCATCTTTTGTTTTTAAGAGATACACATAGCAAAATCTAGTGGAGTCATCTATAAAAGTGAGAAAGTATCTTTTACCACCTTTGGTCAAAATTCCATTCATCTCGCACAGATCAGAATGAACAAGTTCTAGAGGTGCCAAACTCCTCGCCTCAGCAGCCTTGTGAGGCTTGCGGGGTTGTTTTGATTCAACACACACATGGCACTTAGACTTTTTGACCAAGTTAAATTTAGGAATTAAATTTATATTTGCTAACCGCATAAGACAGCCAAAGCTTGCATGACAAAAACGTGAATGCCATAAATCTGACTCATCAGAAAAATGAACAGAATTCACCAGTTTATTACACACATCATGCAGTGATAAGCGGAACAGGCCTCCGCAGTCATATCCTTTACCAACAAAAGTACCATGTTTCGACACAACACATTTATTAGACTCAAGAACAACTTTGTATCCATCTCGACATAGCATAGAAGCGCTAACGAGATTCTTCTTGATAGAGGGCACATGCTGCACGCTCTTCAATGGCACCGTCTTTCCCGAAGTAAACTTCAGAATGACCGTACCAACACCAAGAACATGAGCACGCGACCCATTTCCCATTAACAAGGCGCCAGACCTCCCGACCCAGATAGGAAGTGAACATAGAGGCATCAGCACACACATGAATGTTTGCACCACTGTCCATCCACCACTCAGGTGAATTGCAGACTGAAAGAACAAATGGTAAGGAATTACCATACCCAGATGTTCCTCCTTCAGTTTCAGTAGTTACAACATGAGCTGATTTCTTGTCTTGAGTGAACTTGCGATCAGGGCACTCTCTTGCCCAATGTTGATCACTGCCACAGACAAAGCATCCTCCCTTTCCCTTGTTATTGTTGTTCTTCTTTTTAAACTGTGCTGGTTGAACAGGTTTATTCGCGTTCTCTGGTTTATTCTGGTTTTTCTTCTTGTTAAACTTGCGGAAGTTTCTCTTCTGCACCACATTAGCAGTAGAGGTCTCCACACCTTTTCCATTGTCCTTTGATCTAGCTCTTTCCTCAACATCAAGAGTACCAATGAGCTCCTCCACATTGAACTCTTGTCTCTTATGTTTGAGAGAGGTAGCAAAGTCCTTCCAAGAAGGTGGCAACTTGGCGATTATACCGCCAGCCACAAACTTGTCAGGCAGAGGACAAGGAAAAAGTTCGAGTTCCTTAGCTAGTGCCTGAAACTCATGAGCCTGTTCCACTACAGATCGGTTCTCAACCATCTTGTAGTCATACAGCTGCTCCATGAGATACAGCTCGCTACCAGCGTCAGTAACTCCAAACTTTCCTACAAGAGCATCCCACAGCTCTTTCCCCGTGGGAAGGATGATATAGCTTTTCTAGAATTTAGTATCCAGTGCGCTAATCACTGCACCTCGAAAGAGGTTGTCTTCAGCCTTAAACTTAGCCTCATCCTCAGGAGGTAAGTTGGCAGGCTTGCCCTCAGCGGCATGAAAACAAGACATTGCAGTTAGCCACAATTCCATCTTAGCTTTCCATATCAAGAAGTTTTTACCATCAAAAGGATCAGGCTTTAACACAGCAGCAAAACCTCTGACAGAAAAATGCCTAACATTAGGTTTTTGGATTGTTAGAATTATAGGCATTTTCCGTACCATTTTAATTCCATAAATTAACATTATGATGATGACATATAATAGATAATCAAACATAGATAACATGATCTCAAAAATATCCATAACAATATGGATCATGAGAACACAAAGCATATTAAGCATGTAAATCATATAAATAAAATAAGTATATAAACATGGTTCATAATATAAACAGGACGACTGAAAAATTAAGACAGACAGATAAAACATACTATAATACGATAGAATAAAGCTACATACGACATATATAATATGCAGAATATAAAACTGTAATAAACTGAATTGATCATACCCTCCCATGCGCTCCGAGGATCCTGACCCTTGTCCAACTTCTCTTGTCATCTGATCGAGATGAAGACGACGACAGACGTTGGGCAGTCGCGTAGACGCTCCCCAAAAACCTAATTGCCGATCCCCCGTGCAAGGTCTCGAACGGCACCGGCTTCGGAGGCACCTGCCCTCTCGCTTCTCTGTGCGCGCAGATTCACGAGATGGAAATACCCTCACTCGGCGGCTGGACTGTGAGACTGAAAGTGTTTCTCGCGTGTTCCGAGTGACAGGGGTGCTCCTCTATTTAACCTCTCGCAGAGGGAAGATGAAGGAGAAAGGTCGCCGAGTCACGCCAAGAGTCGGCCAGCTCTAGCCGAGTTATGTCATGAGTTGGCCAGCTCTTGCCGAGTCACGCCATAAGTCGGCAGCTGAAGGAGAAGGGTCACTCGGCTGGCTGACGGAGAGACAGAGTCACTCGGCAGACGAAGAGACAGGGTCACTCGGCTGACGCGGTTAGTGAGTGCTAAAAATTAACACCACGCCCGCTCGCCTGCCTGCCTGCCTGCCTCGCCCGCTCGCCTGCCTGCCTCGCCTGCCTGCCTGCCTGCCTGCCTGCCTGCCTGCCTCGCCTCGCCTCGCCTCGCCTCGCCTCGCCACGCCACGCCCGGCCCGGCCCGGGCGGCGGCGCGCGCGCGCGCGCGTGTGGCACGCCCTTGTCCATTTCTTGACTTCTCAAGTTAAGTGGAATAAATCCCACCATATAAGTCAAGGCAAAAGACCCTTGGACTTCCAATGTGGTACTATTGGTATTCTCCACCATTACACACCATAGAGTTTATTCAATAAATGGGCCAAGCCCATAAAAGATCCAACAATTAGTATCATTAGATAATGTTGAGAAATGAATTTGTCTACTTAGATAAATCAAAACCATTAGTTCAACTGAATTCTTTCATATCAGTGAATAGTACATGTTCATAAAGATCCTCACCTTTGTAACTGGTTAGGCTCATTCTAGTAGGTATCTAATGCGGATACACAAATAGAAATGATGTGCATAGTTCAGGTCTCGCATAATAAAGTGACGCTCCAACAAAATACGACGAGGAGAGAGAACTCGTGGATATGTGATATGAAGGGGAGCTCGGATGATGCGTAGCCGCCGCATTCGCAGTCTGTTGGACATGCTACAATACGTTTTGATTGCGCAAAATACGGATGCGAGCGCATATGTGGGGGCTTCTGGAGATAGCCTTATGTAAAGTCCTAAATAAACCTGGACTATAAGATTACAATTATCTGCCTGTGCAAAGACAATTTAGTCACTTATCCTCTTTGTTAGCTCCTAGATTCTTATTGATAATAAGTCTTCATGGATGAAGCCTTACTTCTGGCAATGATCGTCTAGTGGTGTCACTTGCAAAGACCATCTATTGACTTTGCTTAACTTTGTGGAAATGGAGCCTTTGTTGATGAGGCTTCATAAATCTTGAGACTTCATATAGAGTCTTTATTGGTGAAGCTTCTTGAGTCCTAAGTTTTCGTTTGCCTTCATCTTTCGGGTGTAGAACGAAGGTAACCATGATAGCTTCTATCTTCGCATATGGTCTTTGCACTTGAAAGGAACACGAACGCCTAACAGGGGTGAATTTAGGACTTCTATTTCTCGCGCTAATGTAGGCCACAAATAGTTCTCCTAAACAAAACCGACACAAACAACTAAGCAATAAAGTGCAAACTAGGTTTTATCTAAGTGTTGTTATCTCTACTACAAAAGGAGTTATGCAACCTAAGTTCCAATCCTAAATACTATAAACTAGAATAGTAAAGATTGCAACTTAAGTAGAGAATGTAAATGTGGATGCTAAAGAGAAAGGTAGACATGCAAACTCCTATAGACACGCTGGTATTTTTACCGAAGTATTCAGAACCGCGCAAGGTTCTGACTAATCCTTGTTAGTGCCACTACACAAAGGGTAGCCCACGTGAGGGCCAAGGACCCGGTCGAGTAACTACATAGAGAGTCACGGGCCTTTTCCACGCGCAAGTGGTGCTCCGTGTAGGAAACGATGATGCCTAAGAGGGGGTGAATTATGACTTCTAAAAACTATATCTAGACTAGGCCATAATTAAATCCCTAGAGCAAAACCTATGCAAATAGACAATCTAGAATGTGCAAACTAGGTTTTGTCTAAGTGTTTCTATCTCTACCGCAAAGCCTAAGTTTCAATTCTAAATAATCTAACTAGAAAGGCGAGGTTGAAACTTAAATACTTAATATAAATGCGGAAGGTAAAAAGCAAGGTAGAAATGTAACTCTCGTGGATGACGCCGGTATTTTTATCGAGGTATCCGGAACTACGCAAGGTTCCGACTAATCCTTGTTGGTGCCCCTACACAAAGGAAAGCCCACTGAAAGGGAAATAGGGTTAACCTTTTCCTATAAATAATTTTGGTGGTTGATCGTCAACACAAACACTTGGACTAATTAGTTTGCTCTAGAATACATTTATTACAGGTGCATAAGGTTCAACACAAACCAAGAAAATACAAGTTAGGGACCCAATTCAAAAGGAGCAAAAGGACTTAAGTGTGCTGTGTTCTGGCACACCGGACTGTCCGGTGCACCATGTCCGTACAAATCCGAAGAAGCCGCTCTCGGGAATTTGAAGGCGCCCTCTGCTATAATTCACTGGACTGTCCCGTGTGCCACTGGACTGTCTAGTGCACCAGCGGAGCAACGGCTAACTCGCGCAACGGTCGACTCTAACAAGCGGCAACAGTACAGCACAGTGCGCAGCAGAAGTCAGAGCACAGAAGTCAGAGGGCACCAGACTGTCCGGTGTGGCACCGAACTGTTCAGGGCCGCATATGAACAAAGTTCCAACGGTCGACTTCACTCCGAACCCTAACGGTTGGGTGACGTGGCGGTGCATCGGACACTGAACAGTGTCTATCCGGTGGCGCACCAGACTGTCCAATGTGCCCATCGCCAGCAGCCTCCCCAACAGCTACCTTGGTGGTTGAGGGCTATAAATACCCCCCAACCACCACAAATTCAAGCATCCAAGATTTCTGAATATCACATTCAATACAAGAGCTCTAGCATTCACTCCTAGACACAACTCAAAAGATCAAAGTCTCTCCAAGTCCCAAATTCATCTCAAACACTGTGAGAGAGAGATTTTGTGTTCTTTTGAGCTCTTGCTTCTTGGATTGCCTTTCTTCGTTTCTTTCTCTTATTCTCAAGTGCTTTATAAGCGAAGCAAGAGACACCAAATGTGTGGTGGTCCTTGCGGGGTCTTAGTGACCCGTGAGATTACGGAAGAAGGCTCACTCGGTCTAAGTGACCGTTTGAGAGAGGGAAAGGGTTGGAATAGACCCGGTCTTTGTGACCTTCTCAATGGGGACTAGGTTCTTTGGAACCAAACCTCGGTAAAACAAATCACTGTGTTCGCTCGTCTTATTTATTGGTTGATTTGTTTTCCCTCTCTTTGTGACTTGAGTTTCACTCTAACGCTAACCCCCGACCTTAGTGCAAGTTTAAAGTTATAAATTTTAGGTTTCGCCTATTCACCCCCTCTAGGCGACTTTCAATTGGTATCAAAGCCCAGTGCTTCATTAGAGTCTAACAACTCGAAGTGATGTAGGGAGATCACGCCAAGAGGGACATCGTGACCGGCGACAAGCCCGCAAGCTCAGGGAGAACCCTTTCAAGGGAGTCTGGCAACAAGAATAAGGAGGAATCCTCTTCCTCCACCAAGTCGCTTTGGAGAGCTAACAAGAAGAAGAAGATGAAGAAGGTCGTCTACTACGAGATCGACTCTTCATCACCCTCCACGTCAAGCTCCGAGTCGTCCGTCGCTTCTAAGCGCCATGAGCGCAAGAAGTATAGTAAGATGCCCCTACTCTATCCTCGTATTTCTAAGCGCGCTCCATTACTTTCCGTTCCCCTAGGCAAACCACCATATTTTGATGGTGAGGATTATTGTATGTGGAGTGATAAAATGAGGCATCATCTAACCTCGCTCCACGAAAGCATATGTGACATAGTTGAATTCGGAGCGCAGGTACCACAAGTGGGGGACAAGGACTACGACTCGGACGAGGCCGCCCAAATACGGCACTTTAACTCCAAAGCAACTTCTATACTCCTCGCCTCTCTATGTCGAGAGGAGTATAATAAGGTGCAAGGGTTAAAGACCACCAAGGAAATTTGGGACGTCCTCAAAACGGCGCACGAAGGAGATGAGGTGACCAAGATCACCAAGCGGGAGACGGTCGAGGGGGGCTCGGTCGATTCGTCCTCAACAAAGGAGAAGAGCCGCAAGCAATGTACAACCGGCTAAAGACAATGGTGAACCAAGTGCGCAACCTCGGGAGCACCAAATGGGATAACCATGAGATGATCAAGGTTATTCTTAGATCCCTCGTATTTCGTAATCCTACTCAAGTTCAATTAATACGTGGGGATCCTAGATATAAACTAATGTCTCCCGAGGAAGTGATTGACAAGTTTGTGAGCTTTGAACTTATGATCAAAGACTCCAAACATATTGTCAACTTGGAGCAAGGTGCCACCTCCACACCGGAGGTGCAACCCATCGCATTCAAAGTGACAGAAGAGAAGGAGGAGTCTACACCAAGTAGGCTTCCAATCGACGCCTCCAAGCTCTACAACGAGGAAATGGCGCTCATCATCAAGAGCTTCCGCCAAATCCTCAAGCAAAGGAGGGGGAAGGACTACAAACCCCGCTCCAAAAGGGTATGCTACAAATGTGGTAAGCCCAGTTATTTTATTGCAAAATGTCCAATGTCAAGTGCAAGTGACAGGGACGACGACAAGAAGAGGAAGGAGAAGAAGAGGTACTACAAGAAGAAGGGCGGCGATGCCCACGTGTGTCGGGAATGGGACTCCGACGAGAGCTCCACCGACTCCTCCTCCGACGAGGATGCCACCAACATCACCGTCAACAAGGGCCTCCTCTTCCCCAACGTCGGCCACAAATGTTTCATGGCTAAGGACGGTAAGAAAAAGAAGGTAAACTCTAGAGCCACCCCCAAATATACAACATCTAGTGATGAGGGTAGCTCTAGTGAAAATGAAGATGACTTACTCTTTTTGCCAACCGCAGCATGGAACAAAAGAAAAAATTAAATGAATTAATAGAATCTAGTCATGAGAAGGATGAACTCTTGGATAGCCAAGAGAACTTCCTTATTAAAGAAAACAAAAAACATGTAAAATTGAAAAATGCTTATGCTCAGGAAGTAGAAAAATGTGAAAACTTAACTAAGGAGCTTAGAATTTGTCATGATTCAATTTCTAGTCTTAGAAATGAAAATGCTAGTTTAGTTTCTAAGATTAAAGAATTGAATGTTTGCAATGATTCTATTTCTTGTCTTAGAGATGAAAATGCTATTTTAAATGCTAAGATTGAAGAACTAAACAATTGCAAACCATCTACATCTAATGTTGAGCATGTTTCTATTTGCACTAGATGTAGAGATGTTGATGCTATAAATGATCACCTTGCCATGATTAAGAAACAAAATGACCATATAGCCAAATTAGATGCTAAAATTGCCGAGCATGAGCTTGAAAATGAAAAATTTAAATTTGCTCGTAGCATGCTTTATAATGGGAGACGCCCTGGCATTAAGGATGGCATTGGTTTCCAACAGGGGAGCAATGTCAAGCTTAATGCCCCTAAAATATTGTCTAACTTTGTAAAAGGCAAAGCTCCCATGGTTCAGGATAATGAAGGCTACATTTTATATCCTGCTAATTATCCTGAGCACAAAATTAGAAAGATTCATGCCAGGAAACCTCATATTGTTTCACATCATGCATTTATGTAAAAAATGAGGCTTTTAGCTCTAGGCATACCACTCATATTAAATTGCCTAGAAAGAAAATTTCTACTGCATCAAATGAACATAATGTTTCTTTTAAAACTTTTGATGCGTCATATGTTTTAACTAACAAATCAGGCAAAGTAGTTGCCAAATATGTTGGGGGCAAACACAAGAGTCCAAAGACTTGTGTTTGGGTACCCAAGGTGCTTGTTTCTAACGTCAAAGGACCCAAGACTATTTGGGTACCTAAGAACAAGGCCTAAATTTGTTTAGGTTTATGCATCCGGTGATTCAAGTTGGATAATTGATAGCGGGTGCACAAACCACATGACAGGGGAGAAGAGAATGTTCTCCTCCTATGAGAAAAATGAAGATCCCCAACGAGCTATCACATTCAGGGATGGAAATCAAGGTTTGGTCAAAGGCTTGGGTAAAATAGCTATATCGCCTGACCATTCTATTTCCAATGTTTTTCTTGTAGATTCTTTAAGATACAATTTGCTTTCTGTTTCTCAATTATGCAAAATGGGCTACAACTGTCTATTTACATATGTAGGTGTTACTGTCTTTAGAAGAAGTGATGATTCAATAGCATTTAAGGGAGTGTTAGAAGGTCAGCTATATTTAGTTGATTTTAATGAAAACAAAGCTGAACTTAACACTTGCTTAATTGCTAAGACTAATATGGGTTGGCTCTGGCATCACCGACCCATGTTGGGATGAATAATCTTCACAAACTTCTAAAAAGAGAACACATTTTAGGACTAACAAATGTTCATTTTGAGAAAGACAGGGTTTGTAGCGCATGCCAAGCAGGAAAGCAAGTTGGCATCCATCATCCACACAAGAACATCATGACTACTGACAGGCCGCTCGAGCTACTCCACATGGATCTATTCGGCCCGATCACTTACATAAGCATCGGCGGGAGTAAGTATTGTCTAGTTATTGTGGATGACTATTCTCGCTTCACTTGGGTGTTCTTTTTGCAGGAAAAATCACAAACCCAAGAGACCTTAAAGGGATTCTTATGACGGGCTCAAAATGAGTTCGAATTAAGGACCAAAAAGATTAGAAGCAATAATGGAACGGAGTTCAAAATTTCTCAAATTGAAGGATTTCTTGAGGATGAGGGCATCAAGCATGAGTTCTCTTCTCCCTACACACCTCAACAAAATGGTGTAGTGGAGAGGAAGAATAGAACTCTACTGGATATGGCAAGGACCATGCTTGATGAGTACAAGACACCGGACCAGTTTTGGGCCGAGGCGATTAACACCACCTACTACTCCATCAACCGGCTCTACCTTCACCGAATCCTCAATAAGACATCATATGAACTCCTCACTGGTAAAAAGCCCAATATTTCATATTTTAGAGTCTTCGTGAGTAAATGCTTTATTCTTGTTAAAAGAGGTAGAAAATCTAAATTTGCTCCTAAGGCTGTAGAAGGCTTTTTACTTGGTTATGACTCAAACACAAGGGCATATAGAGTCTTCAACAAATCCACTGGATTAGTTAAAGTTTCTTGTGACATTGTGTTTGATGAGACTAATGGCTCCCAAGTGGAGCAAGTTGATCTTGATGAATTAGATGATGAAGAGGCTCTGTGCGTCGCGCTAAGGAACATGTCCATTAGAGATGTGTGCCCAAAGGAATCCGAAGAGCCTCCACAAACACAAGATCAACCGTCATCTTCCAATCAAGCATCTCCACCTACCTAAGATGAGGAACATGCTCAAGATGATGGGAATGAAGATCAAGAGGATGAGTCACCTCAAGAGAAGGACAATGATCAAGGGGAAGACGAAGAGAATGAAGACAAGGAAGATGATCAAGAAGTACAGGGTCAAAGACCGCCACACCCAAGAGTCCACAAGCAATTCAATGAGATCACCCTGTCAACTCCATCTTTGGTGACATTCATAAGGGGGTAACCACTAGATCTCGAGTTGCACATTTTTGTGAACATTAGTCTTTTGTGTCCTCTATTGAGCCATACAGGGTGGAGGATGCACTAAGAGATCCGAATTGGGTGTTGGCAATGCAAGAGGAACTCAACAACTTCACAAGGAATGAGATATGACATTTAGTTCCACGCCCTAATCAAAATATTGTAGGTACCTAATGGGTATTCCGCAACAAGAAAGACAAGCATGGTGTGGTGACAAGAAACAAAGCCCGACTTGTGGCCAAAGGTTATTCACAAGTCAAAGGTTTGGACTTTGATGAAACTTATGCACCCTTAGCTAGGCTTGAGTCAATTCATATATTACTTGCCTATGTTACTTGCCATGGCTTTAAGCTTTATCAAATGGACGTGAAAAGTGCCTTCCTCAATGGACCTATCAAGGAAGAGGTCTATGTTGAGCAACCTCCTGGCTTTGAAGATGGTGAGTACCCTAACCATGTTTATAAACTCTCAAAGGCACTTTATGGGATCAACCAAGCCCTAAGAGCATGGTATGAATGCCTAAGAGATTTTCTTATCACTAACGGCTTCAAAGTCGGAAAAGCCGATCCTACTCTCTTTACTAAAACTGTTGCAAAATATTTGTTTGTATGCCAAATTTATGTTGATGATATCATATTTGGGTCTACTAACAAATCAACTTGTGAAGAGTTTAGTAGGATCATGATACAGAAATTCGAGATGTCTATGATGGGGGAGTTGAAGTATTTCCTTGGATTTCAAATCAAGCAACTCCAAGATGGCACCTTCATCAGCCAAACCAATTACATTCAAGACATACTTAAGAAGTTTGGAATGAAGGATGGCAAACCCATCAAGACACCCATGGGAACCAATGGGCATCTCGACCTCGACCCGGGAGGTAAATCCTTAGATCAAAAGGTATACCGGTCAACGATAGGATCTTTACTCTATTTATGTGCATCTCGACTGGATATTATGCTTTCTATATGCATGTGTGCAAGGTTCCAAGCCGATCCTAAGGAAGTTCACCTTAGGGCCATGAAGAGAATCATGAGATATTTAGTTTACACTACTAAGTTTGGACTTTGCTACCCCAAGGGATCCACCTTTGATTTAATAGGATATTCCGATGTCGATTGGGCAGGGTGTAAAATTGATAGAAAGAGCACATCAGGGACTTGTCAGTTTCTGGGAAGATCCCTGGTGTCTTGGGCTTCAAAGAAACAAAACTCAGTAGATCTTTCCACTGCTGAAGCCGAGTATATTGCCGGAGGCCATTGTTGTGCGCAATTACTTTGGATGAGGCAAACCCTTAGGGACTATGGCTACAAATTGAGCAAAGTCCCTCTCCTATGTGATAATGAGAGTGCAATCCACATGGCGGATAATCCCATTTAACACAGCCGCACTAAGCACATAGACATTCGGTATCACTTTCTGAGAAATCACCAACAAAGGGGGATATCGAAATAGTTTATGTAAACACCAAAAACCAATTAGCCGATATATTTACCAAGCCACTAGATGAGAAAACCTTTAGCAAACTTAGGAATGAGCTAAATATTCTTGATTCTCGGAATTTTGATTGAAACATTGCACACCGAGCTCATTTGTATACCTTTGATCATCTCTCTTTCATTTGGTGCAAATGCATAGTTCTTATTATACTTATGCCAAGACTATGACTAATATGTTTTCAAGTGTCTTTCTATACTAAGTTGTGGATTGAAAGGGAAATGGAGTCTTCGGCAAAGAACAAGGCTTCCACTCCATCTCTGACGGTATCATTTACCCTTTGCCATTGTTCCTCCACACTCTCAATTGGTATAATCCTTCACTCTTATTTACTTGTACCAATGGGGAGAAAGTATTGAAGGGCTCTCAAAGTCTCCGTTTTTGGCGATTCATGCCAAAGGGGGAGAAAATATTAAGCCCAAAGCAAAAGGACCGCATCACCACCATTTTAGAAAAAATTCAAAATGAAGTTTTAATTGATATTTTTCACATTGGTATCTATGTCATTGAAATTTCTCAATTGGTATCTATTTCAATTGATGTATTCTCAAAAGTAGTATTTGATATCAATTGGAATCTTTGCCTCATTTGATTTGTGAAAGCAAAATTTCAATTGGTATTGTTTTAATTTTCAAATTGGTATCTATTTCAAAAAAAACCCCTCTTGAAAGCTAAGAGGAGAATTTCATTCAGGGAGAGTTTTATTTAGTCAAAGGAAAAGCATTTGAAACAGGGGGAGAAATTTCAAATCTTGAAAAATGCTTATCGCAATCTTATTCATATACCTTTGACTATTTGCAAAAAGATTTTGAAAAGATTTTCCAAAAAAGGATTTGCAAAAACAAAACAAGTGGTGCAAAAGTGGTCCAAAATGTTAATTAAAATAAAAAGCAATACATTCATATCTAGTAAGACTATCAATTGGTTTAACTCCAAGTAACCTATGCACTTTCCAAATGCAAACTAGTTACATTTCTGCACTTATTATTTGCTTTGGTTTGTGTTGGCATCAATCACCAAAAAGGAAGAGATTGAAAGGGAAATAGGGTTAACCTTTTCCTATAAATAATTTTGGTGGTTGATCGTCAAAACAAACACTTGGACCAATTAGTTTGCTCTAGAATACATGTATTACAGGTGCATAAGGTTCAACACAAACCAAGAAAATATACAAGTTAGGGACCCAATTCAAAAGGAGCAAAAGGACTTGAGTGTGCTGTGGTCTGGCGCACCGGACTGTCCGGTGTGCCACCGGACAGTGTTTGGTGCACCATGCCCGTACAAATCCGAAGCAGCCACTCTCGGGAATTTGAAGGCGCCCTCCGCTATAATTCACCGGACTGTCCGGTGTGCCACCGGAGCAACGGCTAACTCGCGCAACGGTCGACTCTCACAAGCGGCAACAGTGCAGCACAGTGCGCAGCAAAAGTCAGAGCGCAGAAGTCAGAGGGCACCGGACTGTCCGGTGTGGCACCTGACTGTCCGGTGCCGCATAAGAACAAAGCTCCAACGGTCGACTTCGCTTCGAACCCTAACGGTTGGGTGACGTGGCGGCGCACCGAACACTGAACAGTGTCTGTCCGGTAGCGCACCGGACTGTCCGGTGCGCCCATCGCCAGTAGCCTCCCCAACGGCTACCTTGGTGGTTGAGGTCTATAAATACCCCCAACCACCACAACCTCAAGAATCCAAGATTTCTGAATATCACATTCAGTACAAGAGCTCTAGCATTCACTCCTAGACACAACTCAAAAGATCAAAGCCTCTCCAAGTCCCAAATTCATCTCAAACACTTAGTGACTTGTGAGAGAGAGATTTTGTGTTCTTTTGAGCTCTTGCTTCTTGAATTGCCTTTTTCGTTTCTTTCTCTTATTCTCAAGTGCTTTGTAAGCGAAGCAAGAGACAACAAGTGTGTGGTGGTCCTTGCGGGGTCTTAGTGACCCGTGAGATTAAGGAAGAAGGCTCACTCGGTCTAAGTGACCGTTTGAGAGAGGGAAAGGGTTGGAATAGACCCGGTCTTTGTGACCTCCTCAACGGGGACTAAGTT
The DNA here is from genome assembly GCF_902167145.1 of Zea mays. Taxonomy (NCBI): domain Eukaryota; kingdom Viridiplantae; phylum Streptophyta; class Magnoliopsida; order Poales; family Poaceae; genus Zea; species Zea mays. The sequence continues at coordinate 86,904,360 of NC_050104.1, read as the reverse complement.
CTTTGGAACCGAACCTCGGTAAAACAAATCACCGTGTTCACTCACCTTATTTCTTGGTTGATTTGTTTTCCCTCTCTTTGCGACTTGAGTTTCACTTTAACGCTAACCCCCAACCTTAGTGCGTGTTTAAAGTTATAAATTTTAGGTTTCGCCTATTCAGCCCCCCTCTAGGCGACTTTCACCCACGCGAGGGCCAAGCACCTCGGTCGAGTAACTCTGTAGAGAGTCGCGGGCCTTCTCCCCGCGCAAGTGGTGCTCCGCTTCCAGCTCCTCTCGGACGCTACCCGCCATCTCCACTATCGAGCTTCCAACCAAAACACCGCAGGCCTCGTTCCCTCCGGTACACGGTGGCGGTCGTGACACAAACACAGTTGTCACTATCTTGCAAGACTCTTGCCCCACTCGGTCAATGGCTCGCACAAGAGCCGAGTGGTTGTGTGGTTTTTCTAAACTCACTCAACTAACTAGGGTTCACCTAGAGCAAGCGCTAATGCAGTCTAACTAACCTAAGCACTTCACAAAGCACCTACGCTAATCAACGAGTAATTCTATTAAGCACTTGGGTGTATGAGCACTTGAAAATGTCTACAATATGTCTTGGTATGTTGTTTGGGCTCCCACACCTTCAAATGGACGATTGGGGGTATTTATAGCCTCCCCTCACAATTATAGCCATTCGACAGAAGCAGCAACTTTCTGTTGACAGGCGCACCAGAGAGTCCGGTGCCCTGGCCACGTTAGTCGACCGTTGGGGTCTGCACCAGTCGACCGTTGGATCTGACCGTTGCCAGACAGTCCGGTGCACACCGGACAGTCCGGTGCTACAGCCCGAAGGCGCTTGGTTGCGGGCCCCTCTACGCAGACTGCCCGATGTCCCACCGGACAGTCCGGTGCACACCAGACATGTTACTGTTCACTGTTCGGTGTGCCACTAGTGCGCCGGCTGACTGAGCACTTCATGGATTTCTTTGTTGTTTCCTTGGGCTTCTTTTGTTCTTGAGTCTTGGACTTATATGCTTCTTTTATGTCTTCTTTTGAGGTGTTGCATTCTTAGTGCCTTAGTCCAATCCTCCTCGCATTCTGTAAACTTATAAAAACAAACACTAGTTACATTAGTCCACGGGTTATGTTGATCATCAAACACCAAAATCCCTTTAGACAAATGGCCCAAGGTCCATTTTCCTTACACTCTTCTTCTGGCCTCCTCTCGGACGATCCCCACCGTCTTCACTATCGAGCTTCCAGCCAAAACGTCGCAGGCCTCGTTCCCTATGGTACATGGTGGCGGTCACACCACAAACTCGGTTGGTGTGGTCTCGTAAGACGTCACCCCATAAAAATCATTGTTAAGGACTTGTTCTCAAATGCTATGAATTAAGAACAAGGCAACACAAAAATCTGTTAATGGTTAATGCCCTTCATCCTTTGAAGCATTATTTCCCTAAGGATATAACGATCTTCGGACGAAGGTCATGAAGGACGTACCTTCATCATCACATCATATATCAATGAAAGACGAAGCATATGAAACATGAGAAATAACATGGATAATCATATGACACCATTGATATATCTTTTATTATATAATCATGAATGAATAAGAACAATATTGAATTACATTTGTAACTTCGGCTTGACACAAGGCAAGGGTACAAGTGTGATGCACGAGCGAATACAAGTCAGTGTGAACAGTACGGGGGTACTGTTCATCTATTTATAGGCACAGGACGCAGCCTGTGTAAAATTACATTTATGCCCTTCATGTCTACTATTGACTTAAGAACAATCTGTTAGGGACTAGATAGCCTTTTCCTCCTTAAGTCGGTTCCTTTTTCTGCTACTGAGCCGAAGTTCCCTTGTGCATAGCTTCGGTGTTGGTTCAGCCTTCGTTTTGACCCTGCTATCCATGTCGTGTATAGCTTCATCCCATGTTCGAAGGTTCCTGCACATATATTATGCTTGGGAAATATTGTTAATCATGTTTTTCTGAGGACCTTCGGAAGGCGAAGGCCCCCAATAGTAGCCCCTCGCAGTATTAATTTGTTATAATAACGAATTCAGACTGCGACGTGAATGGAGGCCTTAAGCCAAAGGTCCGAAAAAACACCTTCCCTTTGCTAGAATAGCAACAATCAATGACAGACGGGGCCCTCAAAGTTGTAGCGTGCTAGGCGTATAAATATGAACTCACACCAGCATCATTTGATACACTGTTTCTGCTATTTGCATTATTTCTCTCAAACTTTTAGCTCTTGCTTACTAGCTCTCTCTAGATTTTCAAGCTTCTTGAGCTTCGGTTTAAAGTCACGTTTTCACCATGTCTGAAGAAAAAATGTCCAAGGAAAAGAAGGTTGTTGCGGAGACGAAGCTGACTGAAGAGACAACGCTATTTGAGGAGAAGAAGGCTGCGGATCCTTATATTGCTAGATTTATTGAATCAATGGCAAAGACAAACACAGAGAAAATTACTAAAGAGATACTGGAAGGTTTATCTGAAGATACTGGTGACAGCGATAGCTATGATGTGGAAAGTGGGGATGAAGATTCTGAAGATCGTCCCTGGGGGCCAAGCCATGCTGTCTTCGGGAAATCGACCATTAAACAGAGTCATCTTGAGAACATGAGAGGAAGGTACTTTCGGGACATGTCTATTGTGAGGGCTAGCGGGGACAACGACGTCCCTGCCCCTGAGGAAAACGAGGTTGTAATTTACCGAAGCTTCTTCAAGGCTGGACTTCGGTTCCCTTTGAGCAAGTTTGTAGTTGAAGTGCTAAAAATATACCAGATCTTCCTCCATTAGATCACCCCCAAAGCTATAATGAGAATGGTGATTTTTGTCTGGGCTGTGAGGAGTCAGGGGCTAGAGCCGAGCGCGAAGTGTTTCTGCAGTATGCATGAACTCTTATATGAGACGAAGGCTACTGGCAAAGAATAGTATCACAACAACTTCGGTTGTTATGGATTTATTGCTCGCCCCAACGCAAGCCACCCGGTGCCAACGTTTCGGAAGAGATGGCCCGGAGCCTGGATGGAAGAGTGGTTTTATGTGAAGAATGATTTAAAGGCAAGGGAAGACATTAAAGAAGTAATCATGCGCCCCATCTGGTCTCGCTTCGGCCTCTAAAGGCTGAAGGTGGAAATTGATGACACTGTCGAAGCGTGTCAGAGGGCTTTTAGCACTGTTTGCTCCTTCATTGGTACAAGGGATTTAATTCAGGAACATATAGCCTTCAGTGTATGGCCGCATGTACAAAGCTGGGAAATGCTGAAGGAGACAACCACTGATTCTAGCGAAGGTGGTCTAGTCCGACTGAAGTATACCTTCAGATTCAGGGAGAAGTTAGATGAGCCAAGCGACGACTGGCTGAAGTGTATCGAAGCTACCAGTGATGAACTGCTTGGAGCTTATTCCAAGGCCGAAGATAATTGAAAGTTCCCTATGCCCGGGAACACGATCTGGATGTCGCCTAGAGGGGGGTGAATAGGCGAATAATAATTATCACTTTAAAACTGGAAATTCTTACTCCACTCGAAGGCTGGATCGCAGTGGAATGAAAGACCCTTCGAGTAGGTTGCAGCGGAATTGAAGTTCCTGTCTTAAAATACCCTGCACTTCGAAGACATCTTGTACCACATATAATTATAGAAATGCAAGTATAAACAACAAATAAGAAAGAGAAATAGCACACAGCACAGAGCAGAGCACACAGCACAGAGCAGAGCACACAGACACAGGGATTTATCCTGAGGTTCGGCCAAGCCTAAAATGCTTGCCTAGTCCTCGTTGGAGTTAGCCACACCTTCGCTTGGAGTCTATTTCAACTCCTTCCTCCGTTTGCTCAGATCTGTCAGTGCGACAGATAGAGCCTTCCACTATGTTGATGTAAGTTACAACGAAGCCATGGTTGCTTACAATCTTCTCGACAGTACTCTGGCAGAGTAACAATGCGCTCAAGATTTTGCTCTAGCTCTCAGCGGCACTTCCCCTCTCTCTAAAGGCTTATAACTTCGCCTCTACACAAACTAGAGAGATACACAAGAGAGGGAGAGAGAGAGAATTGATCCAAATGATGTATGCACTTGTTGGCTGCTCTTGTGTACTTGTTTGAGGCGCCTAGGGGTCCCTTTTGTAGCCCCAAAGGGCCTAGGAGCCGTTGGAGCTTCATTTGGAAGCTCCCAGCCTTCCCTAGTTGCGGGTGCACCGGACTGTCCGGTGGCGCACCGGACAGTGAACAGTAATGGATCTGATTGGCAGTTTCCTTCTCTGGAACAGCTAGCCATTGGTGCACCGGACATGTTACTATTCACTGTACTGTGCACCGGACAGGTCACTATTCACTATCCTGTGCACCGGATATATCTACTATTCACTGTTCTGTGCACCGGACACAGCTACTATTCACTGTCCTGTGCACCGGTTAGGTCACTATTCACTGTCCTGTGCACCGGACAGCTACTATTCACTGTCCTGTGCACGAGCCAACAACACACTAAGTGATTTTTCCTCCGTTCTTTCTCCGTTTGACTTCAACTTTTGGGAGGATTTTCCTGATACTTAAACAAACACATTTAGAGTATAATCCAATTGATTTAGTCCTAGAAACTTACATCTTTCTTGTTCTTCTCCTAGTTTTTCTGTTTCTTCTCCAGTAGAGCTCAGAATGGTACTTTCTCTACAGAAAGAGTTAGAGAGCAAACCAAAGCACCAAATTTGTAGTAAGAGGTGTATGCAACATGGTTGAACACTCAAACCTTACATACTTAACCTTTTTCATAATTTTACCCAATTTGGCATGTTTGAGGTCGATGTTGGACTCTAAACCATTAAGTCAACTTGACTTGATCTAGATTGACATATCTGAGCTCCAACTCCCTTGTTCATTTCTCGAGCTTGATCTTGAGCCTTATGACTTACACCACATAACTGTAGATGTTACCTCATTGGTTGTAAGTCATGTCCTTATGTAGTGATCCTTGATGCACCATAACTCTTAACTCGATCAACCTTGACTTTGCAAGTCTTCTTCTTCACCCCTGGCTTTGGGTTCCTGGTCTCCTTGACCTTCTCCCGTGCACTCGGTACCTAGAAGCTCTTCTTGCCTCCATCTTTGGCTTGATCGGTTGTCTCTGAGTTACACACACCGAGTCTCACTTAAGCAGTGTTCATTATCTATAGATAAATCAGTCTTTGGACCATCACACTTGTTCACTTGTGTTGAACCCTGTTAGCTTTGCATTAAGCACCTGTTCAACACTTAGCACACTTGTTAGTCCTTTAATTGGGTTGTCATCCAAACACCAAAACCCACAAGAGAGCTTTCAATCTCCCCCTTTTTGGTGATTGATGGCAACACAATTAAAGCTTACACATGAATAAGATTTAAAGCACAAATTTTAAATTCTAAGTTTATAGAATGCCCCCCTAAATATGTGCTTACATTAAAATCTTAACTTTGGACTTATATGTCAAATTGCACATACTTTGGCTAATTCGAAGCATTACTACACCTTAGCACCCGTGGGATGCATTGTGTCAATAAGTAAACCGTGATGCGTATAACACACAAATGCACAGAATCAGAGTTAAACACCAATTAAATGGATATACCACAGGAATATCAACCTACCACTATTCACCATTAAGATACCAATTTAAAGCACCAGAACCAAATGAATATCTATTACAGGACAAACACAACAGATACCAATTGATTCATATCATCGGAAGCACTAATTATGTATTATCACCATATAATACAACAAGAAGCATATGATCAGCATTATTAACAAAACTAACACATTCTTCTTTAAGATCATAGGAACTCAAGGAAACCCCTTTGGGTCCTTTAGCACACAAAAAATTAATCTTCACCCTCTTCACACTTAAGATAAGCTTTCCTCTCAGGTCGAGGTGAGCTTTAATGCACAAATTCTCCCCCTTTGACATCAAACACCAAAACCATATTCAAGCAATAACATAGGATGATGTTAATGGACAGCAGAGTATTAAGCAGGTAAAATGCAACACACTAACATTACTCCCCCTTACACATTAAACTTATGCAACACAAGCATTGGAGGAAAATTAAGACACAAATACGCAAAAGGTCAATACCTCCTTTTATACCTTTACCATGGTATGGTGTACTTTCCATCTAAGAAGGCGGAGTTCCTTTTGCCATCAATTTAAGATTTCCATCTTAAAAGTTTTATCTCTAGGGAGCTCCTTCACACTTGAGCCTGATCCTTTATCCTGACCTTTTCTTATTGCTAAGACACCAAACTTAGAACAAGTTATAGTATTGTGGCACAAGATGAAGCTTCTATTCTAGTGATTACCAAGAGATACCAATTGAAGCACACTACCAAGGCTACTAATTGAAAGATCATCACTGTCATAGCTCCATGATATTTAAAGATAAGCATCTAGGATCACCAACTATTATAGAGCACGAGCAATCTTTAAATATGCAATAACTCACAACTTTAGATACCAATTACTCGACTTGTGGAGGTACCCAAGTCCTGATTGCTCCATTTCTTGCTCATCTTCCCTTTTCCACCTTGAGACTATATAGGATCACTCAAGAAATAGTTAGTCTCAAAAGACACAAGTTATGTTTGCTCCCCCTAAAGTTGTGCATCAAGTATTTGAATGACTCGCACCTTGCACATTCTAGTGTCCTCAGAACTAGAGGGGATCACAACATACCTTGGTCTAGGCATAATATATCAATTGCATCACAAAAAGATACCAATTGAATAGATGACATAATACAACTTATGACTAGTGGAAACAATGCATGCCTCAAGATATATAACATTTTAAAAGCAACGTAGGCACACTTCACACATGATGATCATTGCAACACATATACCAATTGAAAAACGACAAGATCATGCATATAAAGCACAATGTCTAAGCACACCATGATTAAGAAGTATTTTCTTAGGTACACCAAAGGAAACAACATTTTAAAGCATTAAGCACCTAAGCCAAGATACTACCAATTGAAAGGCAAGAACATAGCTATGATCACAATCAACGGAACTTCAAGATATTCAATGAAATTGCATAGTTTCATCCTTCATACCTTTGCCTTTTACCTGAATGCCATTAGATTAATTCTTTTTAGGTAGTGTGGAGTGAGAGCACCTGTTGTCACCAATTGAGGGCTCCTTATGCTCATGCACCTCATAGCTCGAGAGGGTGCATTAGAGACACAACATGGATTTCTTGTTTTGGTATACACAGAGTACCAAGACAAAGTAATCATGTGAAATAGACTAAACAAAACTATCATGCTTGCACATAGGTTAATACATAATCATTAAAAACCATACAACATGATTTACAAAAAGATATAGTTTAGCCACATACACCAAGAGAGTTAATCATGGTAAATATATCAAATGAAAAGCTACCCATTGAATGATTCAAGAGATATAACCTATAAAGCACACAGTCATGATTGAGCAAGCATGATTATGATCTTGGAAGTCATGAATCATTAATTGAAATATATTCAACACAAGCAATCTGAAAAGCATAACTACTCCAAGGGTAGGTATAGCACAACAATTCAACTTAAGAGCAATATTGATTGGAAATAATGCACTTAAGATACACGGGTACCGTCCTTTGGAGAGTGAGTTGCAGATTCTCATCAAAGTCCTTTGCTTGATTCACCAATAATGATTAAGGACCTCTACAACTTATTTAACTCGAGATGAACATGAGATTAGTATTGCACAATAATTCAACCTTGGGTCAATAAATAGACAATAAAATTGACAGCTTAAGCATAGAGTTTGAATTAACCATCTTAAGCTCTCCCAAGATCTCCAGTCCATCTCGAGGCATCTACATGGTCTAGTTGGCATAGTTTGGTACCCATCTCGGGATGGGTCCATAACGTTCATCTAAAAGAGCCTTTGGTACCCAAATAGCAGTTGTGCTAGTTCTAGGTGATCTCATTACTGATCTAGCACAAGTGTATGGTTTGGGTCTCCTAAGCGAATAAGATTGAGATAAATTTACTTGCTTAGGAACCTTACCCTTCTTACATACCTTAGGTAGATGACCATGCTCACCACACATGTAGCAGAAGCGTCGCTCCACTTGACATGCACTTGTTGTTTGTCTTTTTTCTTAGTGAGGGTCATCTTGGAGGGTGCACGTCTTTGATTCCTCATGAGCGGACATGGAGTGATCATATGGTCCTTATCGTTGCATCCAAAACATCTCCTCATTCCTTCATCCTTGTCTTTGTGTGGACAAGACGCAATGAAGTGACCTAATTCCTTGCACTTGAAGCACCTCCTTTTTCCTCTTCCCTTTTTGCTCTTGGATGACATAGAGAGATGATCAGTGCAAACAACATGACTAATTGAATTTTTACCTTTTTCCTTGTTCATGTTGATTTCTTCATTTATTGCTTTAGGAACATCCTTCTTATGGAGTTTAACACTTGCTGCAGTTTCTCCCGTCTCAAGCTTCTTCACCACGCGCCCGTGGATATCTTGAGGAGGTTGAGCAATGCATCTTCTCCTTAGTTGCTTTGCTTTCTTGTTCCTTTCTTTATTGATGAGCAACTTTTCTTTTGATCCTACAGCTTGATGCTCATTCAAAAATTGGCTTTCTTTTGAGCAACAGGGGTTAGCACATGGAGATATATTATCTAAATGTGCACGTGTGCAAGAATGAGGTTCACATGAATTTAAGTTCGCAATTACAACCTCATGAGCAACATCAAGCATGATATGGTCATCAACTAATTCATTATGAGAATAAGATAGCATATCATATTTTCACTTAGAGCAAGTTTTTCTAAATTTATCATTTCTACTTGACTCTTAAGCATAGAATTCTCAGTTTTAAATTGAGCAACATCAGATAATACATCATGATAATTTATTTGCTCAAATAAAACAGATTCATACCGTTGGACCAAATTGTCATGAGAGCACTTTAGCTCCTCATGTTCTTTGGTCATCTTCTCCAGGCTGTCGTTGGTTTTGATGAGAGTCTCCTCTAGCCTGAGAAGCATCTCACCTTGTTCCTTGTTCCTCCTCAACAGCTTAACCAAGAGCACTTTGTCTTCTTTGTTGAGATGGGTGTAGAACCGGCGAATCTCCTCTTCTTCCACATCGACGGTCTCATTTTCTCTGTCATTATTATCAGTGGAAGCAATACAGGAAAATGTACCTTATGGTTATGAAGACTCATCCTCGCTATCATCCTCATATTCCTCCTCATCATCGCTTTCGTCTCCACTATCATTGTTAGCAATAATACATTTATAACTAGTGGAAGACAAACCTGTCGGTGAGGTGGATTCATCGTTTGGTTGCCATCGTTTTTCTTCTCCCTTAGAAAGGTTAGTACCACAAGCAACATAGGGAGTAGAAGTAGTACAATTGGACTCAGAATATTTTTATTTTAATTCTAGTCCATAGATCATGAGCATCAACAAATAAATCACTATCACTACTCATGATAGCAAAATAAGCACCTCTAGAAAGAGAGTCAACTAAGATGTTGCAAGCATGGTGATTGAGAGATAGACATCTTAGTTCAGCATTAGAAGGTTTTTTACTAATATCAGAGGGAAAAATACTTCTACTGAAGATCTATCTCAAATCAGGATCAATATGCATGAAAGCATTATAAATAGAGACAGACCAAGATTTATAATTAGAACCATCACCTAGAAGAAGTTCTAGAGTTACCTCTTGTGACGACATCGTCAACTCCGGACGACTAAGCCCACACTGGAGAGGCCTAGCTCTGATACCAATTGAAAGTTCCCTATGCCCGGGAACAGGATCTGGATGTCGCCTAGAGGGGGTGAATAGGCGAATAATAATTATCACTTTAAAACTGGAAATTCTTACTCTACTCGAAGGCTGGAACGCAGTGGAATGAAAGACCCTTCGAGTAGGTTGCAGCAGAATTGAAGTTCCTATCTTAAAATACCCTGCACTTCGAAGACAGCTTGTACCACATATAAATATAGAAGTGCAAGTATAAACAACAAATAAGACAGAGAAACATCACACAACATAGAGCATAGCACATAGACACAGGGATTTATCCCGAGGTTCGGCCAAGCCTGAAATGCTTGCCTAGTCCTCGTTGGAGTTAGCCACACCTTGGCTTGGAGTCTATTTCAACTCCTTCCTTGTTTGCTCAGATCTGTCAGTGCGACAGATAGAGCCTTCCACTATGTTGATGTCAGTTACAACGAAGTCGTGGCTGCTTACAATCTTCTCAACAGCACTCTGGCAGAGTAATAATGCGCTCAAGATTTTGCTCTAGCTCTCAGTGGCACTTCCCCTCTCTCTAAAGGCTTATAACTTTGCCTCTACACAAACTAGAGAGATACACAAGAGAGGGAGAGAGAGAATTGATCCAAATGATGTATGCACTTGTTGGCTGCTCTTGTGTACTTGTTTGAGGCGCCTAGGGGTCCCTTTTATAGCCCCAAAGGGCCTAGGAGCCGTTGGAGCTTCATTTGGAAGCTCCCAGCTTTACCTGGTTACGGGTGCACCGGACTGTCCGGTGGCGCACCAGACAGTGAACAGTAATGGATCTGATTGACAGTTTCCTTCTCTAGAACAGCTAGCCATTGGTGCACCGAACATGTTACTATTCACTATCCTGTGCACCGGACAGGTCACTATTCATTGTCCTGTTCACCGGACACAGCTACTATTCACTGGCCTGTGCACTGGACATAGCTACTATTCACTGTCCTGTGCACCGGATAGCTACTATTGACTGTCCTCTGCACGAGCCAACAGCACACTAAGTGATTTTTCCTCCGTTCTTTCTCCGATTGACTTCAACTTTTGGGAGGATTTTCCTGAGACTTAAACAAACACATTTAGAGTATAATCCAATTGATTTAGTCCTAGAAACTTACATCTTTCTTGTTCTTCTCCTAGTTTTTCTGTTTCTCCTCCAGCAGAGCTCAGAATGGTACTTTCTCTACATAAAGAGTTAGAGAGCAAACCAAAGCACCAAATTTGTAGTAAGAGGTGTATGAAACATGGTTGAACACTCAAACCTTACATACTTAACCTTTTTCATCGTTTTACCCAATTTGGCATGTTTGAGGTCGATGTTGGACTCTACCATTACGTCAACTTGACTTGATCTAGATTGACATATCTGAGCTCCAACTCCCTTGTTCATTTCTCAAGCTTGATCTTGATCCTTATGACTTACACCACATAACTGTAGATGTTACCTCATTGGTTGTAAGTCATGTCCTTATGTAGTGATCCTTGATGCACCATAACTCTTAACTCGATCAACCTTGACTTTGCAATTCTTCTTCTTCACCTCTGGCTTTGGGTTCTTGGTCTCCTTGACCTTCTCGCGTGCACTCGGTACCTCGAAGCTCTTTTTGCCTCCATCCTTGGCTTGATCGGTTGTCTCTGAGTTACGCACACCAAGTCTCACTTAAGCAGTGTTCATTATCTATAGATAGATCAGTCTTTGGACCATCACACTTGTTCACTTGTGTTGAACCCTGTTAGCTTTGCATTAAGCACATGTTCAACACTTAGCACACTTATTAGTCCTTTAATTGGGTTATCATCCAAACACAAAAACCCACAAGAGAGCTTTCAATAATTCTCTGTCCGCAGCCTTCGGAGGTCGAGGGAAGAAAAGACTAAACAGGGTTTTTGATGCAATCGGCTTCATTTACCCCGATTATCGCTACCCGCTGTGAGGGCAACAGAAAAAGAGGAAGATTGCTGCTTTGGTCACCCCAGCTGATCATGTGCCGAAGGGCAAAAAGATGAAGGCTCTGACCCACCGGCCACGTTACATTGAACCGAACGTGGTGCCTGACTTTGGCGCAGGGTCCTCTGCAGCAGCCAAAGCAATACAAACCGCTTCGACTGTACAGGGCGCTGAAGAACCAACTGTATTGCCGAAGACGCATACAGTTGAGCCAGTCGAAGATAAGGTTGAAAAGGCTGAAGAGCCGAAGATTGAGGAAAAAATGTCAAAGATTCTGAGCCCTCCGATAGAGGCAAATCTGCCAAAGACGCAAAAGACTTCTACTGCAACTCCTAAGAGGAGAAGGATGGCCAACGTTCAGGATGCAGTGCTGGAGACTACAAAGGCATTGAGTCCTGCTTCTGTAAAGAGAATCGCTCCAACTGAAACCAAGTCATAGGCCGAAGCCAAAACTAGACATGCAGAAGCCGAAGCTACGCAAGTTCAAGCTGAAGCCGAAGCTGGGCCTTCAGTGCCCACCGAGACAGAGCCTGCCGCACTTGAAGAAAAGGCGACAGATCAAATTGCATCTGAAAAGATCGAAACTTCTGGTCTCGAGCTTCGAACAAAAGCATTGACTACATTATTTGTCATGCTTCGGGAAAAGAACTATCCCAAGAAGAAATGCTAGAAGCACGACACTATGCCCAAAAACTGAAATATCCGAAGGGGGCGTTAGTGTTCAATGGTAATGGCGAAGAAGACTTTTTGTACTTTCTCCCGAATAACAAAGAAATATTCGTTTGCCGGGAGATAGGTAAAACATCGGATTCCCGAAGCTGGAAGACGGCCTTTCGATTTTATCGAAGGATGAACTGGATGACAGCCTAGCATACAATAGCATAAAGGTATAAAAGTTAAATTTGAATTTGAAAATGAGGTATTTCATTTATCATACTTAATTATTTCCTCCTCTTGCGGGGCTTGATTCTTAGTAATGCCCTTAGGGCACAGAAAAATATTGAGGACGAAGGCTATACAATGGCCCTGAACAAACTTCGTTCAGAGGTGATCGAATTAAGAAACGAAGGTCTTGAAAAATACAAAATCTTACTTTCTCTGGTTAACAAAGTGAAAGAAGATGAAGTTAGTTTCAAAGCTCATGCCAAAGCCCAAAAAATTGAAACTGAACACCTTCGGAGGCAACTGGCCGAAGCTAAGGAAAAATGCGCACTCGCAGAAGCTAACCGAGAAATCAGCGAATATTGGAAAAATCATTTAGAGAAAAATGTTGAAGAACTTCGCACATCCAAGGAAAGATGCTTTGAGAAATCCTTGGATTGTGTGAATAAAATAAAAGAAAGTTTCGCCAAAGTGGGTGCCTATTCTGCCGAAGAGAACTTCATGCGAGGCGACCCTGAAGGCGTTATTGAATGGATAAGTGGAAAGGCCGAGACCTTCGAAGAAATTTTAAGTGATCACGGGGATGTTTGCGCATTTTCCGGTGCACGGGGAATTTCAGCCATCTTGGAGAAGGCGGGATGTGATCATATCAAGACCATAGCCCAGGCCGAAGCTGCCTTCTCTGTAGATGATACGAAGGATCCTTCAGCTGAAGCAACCTTGATGGGCGGAAGATTTTACAATGATGTCTGGATGAATGGTGGCCGCGAGATGGCTCACGAAATTATAAGGAAAAGTGAAAAGGATACCCATGAAGCCCGAGCAGAAGCAAGGCAAGCTGAAGAAGCTGCAGAGCGCAAAAAACGTATAGGTATTGCTTTCTGGCTTTTAGCTTCGTCATTTGTTTTTGTGGCTCCGGACTGGTTAACTTTTCCTAGTTTAGCTGAATTATCTCCGCCGCCAGAACCGTTCAACCCCCTGGCAGATCCAGAAATGAAGGAAGCGCTAGACATTATAAACATGGCTGAATCCATTGTTGATGAAGTTGTTAACAAATTACTGCACGAAGTTGCAGAGAAAGTCCTTAAAGAGGATTAGCACTTATTGTAAAAACATTTTGAGATGGTCAATGTATGAGACACTAGAATGGACATTGCACTTTTATTGTAACAAGACTGTAATATTTGATGTATGTAGCTTTGAATCGAATATGTAAATTATTGTAATTCATTTCTTTGCGATGCATGAAACTTTACATACATACCGTTTTTTAGCCTTCGGCGAAAAAACACCTTTCCTTCTTTTCATGCTTCGTAAAGAAAAAGATCCATGTTTCGTAATAATATCCATGCTTTGTAAAAATAGATCCCTTCTTTTGTGACAAGGCTGATGAAGTTGTATTTCCTGAAGCTTACTTCGTGTCTTAGCACATTTTCATTTTTACGAAGCATTCGCCGAAGATCAACTCCGTGTTCGATTCTCGTGTCATTGATGTGATATGATGTATGATGTGATGCTATGCGGAATGATGTGATGATATGATGCAAAATGATGCCAATGCTGAAGACACACACCCATACGCCTACACTAAAACACACAAGCTCTGCATCCCCTTAGGAACGACTTTTGAGCTTCTTCACCGTTTACTTTTTGGTGTAAGTTCTGCATCCCCTTAGGAACGACTTTGGAACTTCTTCGCCATCTATTTCGGCGGTATTTGGCTCTGCATTCCCTTTGGAACGACTTTTGAGCAGAAAACTTACGCTGCGCTCCCTTAGGAACGACTTTTGTAGCTTCGGCAATTTTGGCTCTGCATTCCCTTAGGAACGTCTTTTGAGCTTAAAATTTAAGCTGCACTCCCTTAGGAACAACTTTTGTAGCTTCGGCAATTTTGCGAAGAAGATTTTTGGGCTTCGTAATTCTGTGAGGAAGATATATTCCATTCTGATAGAAGCAAAATCATTACAAGAATTTAAAACTAAATTTACATTACTTGTTCCTTATTAAAAGCAAAATGACATAGAACTCAAAATCATCTCAGAGGTAGGATATCACTCAGTATATGTGCTTCGATTCTGGTACAGTGCTATTGACTGTACGAGCTTCAGATTCCTCCCTGAAGTCACGCTGTTGCTGGGAGTGTTGACGCCCTTCTAGCTGTTGGCTTAGGGAGTAAGTGGGCTGCAGGGGTGGTGACGGTGGAAGCTGAGGCCAAGAAGCCTGTGAGTGGCTTGCCGAAGCAACAGAGGATGTAGGTTGATTGCCCACGTATTCTGGTATGTAGGGAGAGTGGCACGAAGCAGTGTGCAAGACCTGCTTCAGCTGATTCTGCCGAGCTTCGGCTTCGGCGATCTCCTTTTGTTTCAGAATAGTGATTTGGCACATTCTTGTAGTGTGGCCCTTGTATTCTCCACAGAATAAGCAATAAATTCTCCTGGGCTGATCCCCATATCTTCTCCGAAGCCCCTGGCGCCTCTGCCCCTTAGAGCTGGTGGCCTGAAGGAGCTTTGGTGCTGTCCCGAAGACTATGAGGTGTGCTGTGGCCTCTAAAGCTGGCCTCCTTTATCGTCATTCTGGCTGGAGCTGTGAATTGATCTGACATGCCTGGGGTGGATTCTTCCTCTGAAGCCCCTAGTCATCTCAAAAAATCTGTAAGCTTCTTCCCTTCTTTGTCGGAAGTCATTGTCAGCTCGGATGTACTCATCCATCTTTTGAAGCAGCTTCTCCAGAGTTTGGGGAGGTTTCCTGGCAAAGTATTAAGCTGTGGGTCCTGGCTGAAGACCCTTGATCATGGCCTCAATGACAATTTCATTGGGCACTGCGGGCACTTGTGCTCCCAGTCGCAAGAACCTTCGGACATACGCCTGAAGGTATTCCTCATGGTCTTGCGTGCACTGGAACAAGGCCTGAGCTGTGACTGACTTCGTTTGAAAGCCTTGGAAACTGGTAACCAGCATGTCCTTGAGCTTCTGCCATGATGTGATTGTCCCTGGCCGAAGGGAAGAATACCATGTCTGGGCTACGTTCCGGACTGCCATGACGAAGGACTTTGCCATGGCAGCTGCATTGCCTCCGTATGAGGATATTGTTGCCTCATAGCTCATCAAGAATTGCTTTGGGTCCGAGTGCCCATCGTACATGGGTAGCTGGGGTGGCTTGTAGGATTGTGGCCATGGGATAGCCTGCAATTCTGCTGCCAAGGGAGAAGCATCATCAAAAGTAAAGGTATCATGATTAAAATCATCGTACCATCCATCTTAGTTGAACAAGCCCTCTTGACGAAGCTCCTTGTGTTGGGGCCTTTGGTCTTGATCATCTTGAGCAAGATGACGCACTTCCTCAGTAGCTTCATTGATCTTCCTTTGAAGATCGGCCAGCCGAGCCATCTTCTCCTTTTTCCTTTGCACCTGTTGGTGGATGATTTCCATGTCCCTGATCTCCTAGTCCAGCTCCTCCTCCTGGAATGTTGGACTAGTGGCCTTTCTCTTCTGGCTTCGAGCCTCTCGAAGAGAGAGAGAGTCTCCTGGTTTGTGTCCAGTGGCTGTAGTGCAGCCCCTGGCGCTATTATCTTCTTCGGCGGCATGACGAAGCTCAATGCTTTGCCGAAGATTGTGCAAGTGAGTACACCGGAGGTGGGCACCAATGTTGGGGACTTGTTCTCAAATGCTATGAATTAAGAACAAGGCAACACAAAAATAGGTTAATGGTTAATGCCCTTCGTCCTTCGAAGCATTATTTCCCTAAGGATGTAACGATCTTCGGACGAAGGTCATGAAGGACGTACCTTCATCATCACAGCATATATCAATGAAAGACGAAGCATATGAAACATGAGAAATAACATGGATAATCATATGACACCATTGATATATCTTTTATTATATAATCATGAATGAATAAGAACAATATTGAATTACATTTGTACCTTCGGCTTGACAGAAGGCAAGGGTACAAGTGTGATGCACGAGCGAATACAAGTCAACGTGAACAGTACGGGGGTACTGTTCATCTATTTATAGGCACAGGACGCAGCCTATGTAAAATTACATTTATGCCCTTCATGTTTACTATTGACTTAAGAACAATCTGTCAGGGACTAGATAGCCTTTTCCTCCTTAAGTCGGTTCCTTTTTCTGCTACTGAGTCGAAGTTCCCTTGTGCATAGCTTCGGTGTTGGTTCAGCCTTCGTTTTGACCCTGCTATCCACGTCGTGTATAGCTTCATCCCATGTCCAAAGGTTCCTGCACATATATTATGCTTGGGAAATATTGTTAATCATGTTTTTTGAGGACCTTCGGAAGGCGAAGGCCCCCAACACTCATTTATCTTAAATGATATGTCATGTCACATAAAATTTTGATCACAATATTAAATGTGTATGAAACCACTATAAAACTACTATTGAGAGTACCCTTCTATGTCCTCTATTGGTCTGGTTGCAGAGAAACCAAAATGAAATTCATTCCCCCGCAGCTTGGCTCGGGTGATGCACATGCTCACTTGTTGTCCCCGCTTCTTAGCTCCCTAGGTGTAAGATTGATTACAACAATTCCCCCTCCCATCTCTCCCTATTTGTACCTTCTTTTCATTTTAAAATACATTATCATTTTTCTCCTCCTCTCCAACAATTCCCACTATTCAGCTCCCCTTTATACTTTAGCTAGGTGTGTTGTTTGATTTTTATACAACAGTTTTTAAAGTTCTAAAATATGGTACAATATTTGTAGCACTGTAATACATATTGATATCTGCTAATTAATCTCAAAAGGTTACTTTCACAGTAAATACAACTGATTAGAAGAGGGAGGGAGATTAGAGATCCCCCGTCCATGGAGGAAAATCCCCTAACCAACGAATAAAGAAGGAGAGAGGGGGCGTCGTTGGAGCACGAGGGGGAGCAACCGTACACGGAGCAGGCATGAGGGGGCTATCTCCGTGGGCCATTGGAGGCAACCAAGGCTAGCTCCAACAGAACCTAAAGGACTCCTCTGGCCTAGAGATGGCAATGGGTACCCGTGACCCGATACCCGATGGGTATTTACTCCATTAGGGTATGTATGTGGGCTAAATATTCTACTCGTGGGTCTGTTATTGGGCAAAAATCTTCACCCAATGGGTAAACGGGTATTATAACGTTCCGCCTTCACCCATACCCGTTAACCCGTGGGTATAAAATACCCAATATAAACTTAGCCCAAGCATGAACTTGGACTTTAGTCATCCATCTTTTTTACTATTTAACAACCTTTTAGACCATAATGTCATAGAAGGCTTAACGACAATTTAATGGTCATGTAATGGAACATGAAATGTGCTATGTAGTAATATCCTAGTGTTACTACTTTATCCAATTATCTTTGGTGTGTTGAATGGATGGTTAAATGATGCTAGAAAATTTTGTAATGGTATTTATATGGATACTTGACATTTGTATAGTATAATATTTTGATAGATGTTTAATTTTTGTGGGTACGGGTGACCCGATGGGTGACCCATACCCACATGGGTATGGGTATGGGGGTAAATCCATACCCACCAGTGTATATGGGTGACCCGGTGGGGTTATTTTTGTGTCGTGGGTATGGGTATGGGGTAGTAATACCCAATGGGTATTTACCCATTGCCATCTCTACTCCGGCCTATATAGGGTGTTGTGGGGTGACTTTTTAGTCCAACGGTTCCTCCCACGATCTCCCCATATGGGAGAGAGAGGTAGCTCACCCATCTATGAGTGAGCTCTAATCTCCTCCCTTATTTAATTACTTTATTTATTTGCAATATTAATTATTTTTAAGTGCCATAACTTGATAATAATGTGTATTACGATAGCACAAAGAGTATATGCTTTTAAAAAAACTTCAAAAACTAATGAAAACGTTAAATAACTAAGTTATAGTGTATAAGGGAGCTAGATAGGGTGAATGGTTGGAGATGTCCTGTATGTGGGGGAATATCTTTTGGGGAATATAGTAAAATATAATAGAAAGTACAGATATGGAGAGAAATATGGAAAAATGTTAGAAATGGTATAATGCCATGAAAAAAACTGTCATTGGGTACTATTAATGCCTTATACTCATACTAGGTATGTGCACGTGTCTTGCAACGGCACAACAAAATATTCAGCAAAACGTTAGTGAACAATGATTACATAGAAACGAACAACAATTATATTATCACCGACTTTAATATCTCAAAAATTGTTGGCTAACAAATACAGTGTTACCCTTATATGATTAGTGGCAGCGGCAAGAACACATCTGAGAGTAGCCATGAAGTGAAACTATTTTGGTTCTTCTCTAACAAAAACAGAAATATCCGAAGTTACATAATCTGACATGACAGGTAACATGACTCATGAAAAGGATGAACAAAAATATGCTCCTCCCAAGCCAAGCACGCTCTCTCTCCTTACGAGCAGAGTCCATCTCATCCAGATCTAGTCGAGCCTGATGAAATCTTCCAATTCCATCAGTGTTGCGGTGTTGTCTTGCGCAGTGGGCATGAACACTAAGAAGAGTGAGGTCAACCTAGATGCCTCATGTGATACACAGAACTCCGAACCACCTACAATAAAGCGTGTGAAAGAAAGAATAAGATGAAACCAAAAACATGGTAAATGCATGTAGTTCTTTTTTCAACCAGCTTTGTTCCATGGCTCACACTTTCTAGAATAGACTGCAATGAGAAGTAAAATAACAATCTTCAAGTTAGCAACAAATATTTGAATTGTCAAGCATCAATATATCCTCTCATAACAGCAACTGATAACATAACCAAGTAGCACCAATACATGAATTAAGAATCCAAAATTACATGTTCAGAATGGTTACAGGCAGAACACAAAAAGGATATATTTCCTTATATATACATCAACACATGCAAACAACACGAAGCTCCTAGGAACGTGATATAAGAGAAAAAACTGAAAACTCTCTAGCGGTGTCGGGAGCACGCTCTCCCCCACTTCCTTCCCGATCTCCCTCGCCCCAACCAAACACTGCATTTCAGATAGCTTGCAAGGGGTTGATGTCTGAAATCTGAAAGACAATAACAGTATACCAGGTGGCTGACTATTATGGGAACAACTAAAAAATAGAGTTCAGTTACTGGAAGTGTCTGTAGAAATACGTACAAACCAGTCAGAACCAAGAGCTACCTGTGCACTGCCATCTAACAGTGATTGAAATGTGTAGGAGCTTCGCTCAGCCCTTTCCACCCTAATCTTGCTTCTAGCACGGTTGGCATCATCTAATAGATGATCTGGCTGTCAACAGTAAAGGAGATACTTGAACTTGGAGATTTTTAAAAGAAATTCAGAAAAGGGTTTTCAATTCACAATCTGCTTTGTAAAGCATAAAGACGAATATACAGTAGCAATGGAATGAAATATTTGGCCTGCACGGATGCAATGATACCATGCTTGCCAAAGCGGTTTGCTGCGCCTGGAGCCAGATGTTGAGCATGCTCAATCTGATTCCATATGAAAATTTTTGATACGGATTCTAATTGTTTTACTGTGATGCTGCAATGCATTACCTGTGGGGGACAGATATCCCCCGGGTCCACTAGAAGGATAAAAGACCTCACAAAAGGCCCAAAGGCCCCATAATTCGTAAGGTCATCCCCCTCGTGGGCCTGGGAGGAACGACCAGTGAGACAGATCAACACAAGGTCGGGTCGGTGCAAGCCCAGACGACCCAACAACATCCGAGCAGTAATCACAGCAGTGACACGACCTTTCCGCACAGAAGCCCTGTACATCGGAACTGGGCGAGGGTGAGTCGGCTGAATTATAGGGAGACAGACTCAGTTAGTTCACTATTATTCTGGCTCACGTTGTTATTATATCCACATGTAATGCCCCATGGTCGAGTATATAAGGCCTAGGGGGCACCCCTTCAAGACAATCAATCGACATCATTCTTTACTCAGCCATCCACTCCGCTCTCTACGTTTTCCAGCACTAGAGAGCTCCCTTGTAACTCATCGCATAAAGCATTCCAGTCAGGACGTAGGGTGTTACGCATCTCAAAGCGGCCCGAACCTGTACATCATTGTCTACTATTTCTCGTGCGCCCGGCACGAACCATTGAGCTACAGTCGGTAACACCGTCCTACTCCTAAAAGCACCTTGGGGGATAACCCTCGGTGCGCGGTCGGACCCGAAACACCGACAGCTGGCGCGCCAGGTAGGGGGTGTGTCATCAATCCAAGCTAGCTCAATGGCCGTCACCTTCCAGCACAAGATCATCCTCCGCCCCGGATCCATATTTTACTTCGGTACAATCTCATCTGTAACGGATGAGGAGGGAACTCTGCATCGCCTCGTAGATCCGCCAGAGAGAAAGCCTTCCTCAGAAATCTCCAAGAAAATCGGGGCGAGGCAGGAAAAAGCGCAACCTCCGGCGCTCCTAAAAAAGATCACCTCCAGCAAGATAGGAGCTGAGGGTCCTTCAGCTCGGAGAACTGCGCTATCCAACTCTCCGACGAGAGAATGGACACGGGTCACAAGGAAAAAAGAAGCAAAGGATCATCAAGCTGATCTTTCTGCTCCTCCGCCCTCAAAGGAGAACAGAAAGAAGATCACCGTGACAGCTACTCCATTCTACCCCGACGTCCTCTTCATCGGGAGAGTGGAGTCACCCCCCATCTTCGACGACGAGCCGACTGCACCCGGAGAGGAACCTCCTTAGCGGGAATCCCGCCGGCGAAGGAACTGACGCCGAAATATCCGGCGACATCACGAGGCCGGAGAGCGGGACCCGGCGCAACCTGTATCGCGAGACGAGGTCTCAGAGATAGGAGAAACTCCGGAGGAACGTGTCTTCAGGGAACGAAGGAATTCCCGACGGCGTGATCGTCGACGGGCTCAAGAACAAGCCGAGCAGGAGACAAGGCAATGTCGAGAAAATCCACTCTTCGGACGCAACCTGAACCCTGACTTCGCCCGAGCCATGAACACGCCGAGTGAAGTCGGAGGGGTGTTGGCTCGGATAGCTGATGGTCTCCCTCGGACTCCCGACGCCGAGGGCTATCGGCGGCTGTTCACTCAAGCAGCCAATCACCTTCTACCCCTCGCTCACCCGCCGAACGATCTACAACACGCCATCAATAGTCGCCGGGACGCACGGAGCTCCATCAATGCTTCGCGTGAACGACGACACGAGAACGAGATCCGTCGTCGGGAAGAGTACGACCGAGACCATGGCGTCCCAGCACGGAGTCAGGCTACCAGGACTGAGTCGGCCACAGCTTCAACTGGTGGCACCACCCGGGGACGGTCGAGGCACCACGACGACCACTCCCCTCCCCGGGACAGACAACATCATCGACGACAGGAGGACACATGTGGAGTATCGGCACTTACTCCACGCCTCAGGGCCATTCAATGGCCCCCTAAGTTCAAGGTATCCAATGTCGACAAATATGAACCTAAGCAGGATCCGGGAGGCTGGCTGGTCGTCTACACCACCGCTGCCCGAGCTGCTGGGGCGACCGAGGACGTAATGACCACGTACTTGCCTATCGTCCTCGGGCAAGACGCGCTGCAGTGGCTGCGACACCTACCCCGACACTGCATCGACGACTGGAGCGACTTCAGTCGGTGCTTCACCGCCAACTTTCAATCTCTCTCCGATAAGCCGGCGCAACCATGGGACCTCAAATCCATCAAACGCCGAGGGGACGAAACTCTCCGGTCATACCTCAAAAGGTTCCAGACCATGAGAAATCGTATCCCCGAGGTCGCCGAGGCGGCAGTGATCGAGGACTTCTACAGAGGATCCAACGACTCGGCCTTCGTCCGAACCATATTACAGAAGGCGCCGACTACCTCCGAGCAACTGTTCCGGGAAGCCGACCTCTACATCACCGCCGACGAGCGAGCTCAGGACCTCATCGGAGGAGTGAAGCCAGCACCAGCGGCACCGCGACGCGACACGAATCAGCAGCCCGACAAGCGTTGGGAGAAGAGACCTCACGAAGAAGTCCACGCCGCTGGACCACCTGCCTCTCGCGTCCGAGGAGGACCTCGTGGAGGCGAACGCACGCTGGACGACATCCTCGACGCCCAGTGCCCGTACCACAAGGACATGCGCCACACCCTTCGGAACTGCAGAGACTTCAAGCACTCCATCGAGCACGGCCGACCCTTCCAACCTCTACCTCCTCCCCCACCGCGAGGAGGACCAGGAGAACTGCGACAACCCCAGCAGCAGGAGGAGGGAGGAGGTGGAGCCTTCCCGTGTGTCGACAGAGAGGTCAATGTCATCTTCGGCGGACACGGATCGCAGGAGAATAAGAGACAACAAAAGCTCAATGATCGCCAGATACTGGTGGCAACTACCGGTCCTCCCGCCCCATACCGATGGTCGGAGCACCCGATCACCTTCACTCGGGCGGATCAGTGGCTCAACTTCGACCACCCAGGCAAATACCCGCTCCTCGTCGATCCGGTGATCCGAGAGAGCAGGGTGAAGAAGGTATTAGTGGACGGGGGGAGCAGCATCAACGTCACCTTCCCCCGGACACTCCAAGGCTTGGGAGTTCACCTCAAAGAACTCCACAAGTCAGACACTCCTTTCTTCGGCATCGTGCCGACTGAAGGAGAATACCCGCTGGGCCACATCTACATGCCGGTCACCTTCGGAACTCCGGAGAACTACAGAACCGAGTTCCTAAGGTTCGAAGTGGCGAACTTTGACTGCGGGTACAACGCCATCATCGGGAGGCCTGGATTGGCGAAATTCATGGCCATTCCGCATTATACATACATGATATTGAAGATGCCAGGGCCGCAAGGGATCATAACTGTGCGCGCTGACTTCCAAGGCGCCGCAGAATGTTTCCGAGTGGCCATTCAGGCGGCCCTCACCACCAAATCATCGACGACTTCTTCCGCGCAGGCGAACTCAAAGCCTGAAGAAGACCTCGCGGTACCCGCGAACGAGGCTCAAGCCACGACCTCTATGCGGCCGACTGAAGAAACCAAAAGAATCAACCTTGGGTTCACTGATGAACGCAAAACCGCCATCATTAGCTCCAGCCTGGATGACAAATAAGAAGGCGCGCTCGTCCAGTTCCTGCAAGATAACCGAGACGTATTCGCATGGTAGCCTACGGATATGCCGGGAGTCCCAAGAGAACTGGTCGAGCACAAATTAAAGGTCTACCCCCAGGCGAGGCCGATTCGGCAAAAATTACGTCGTTTCATGCCCGACAAGAGAGAGGCCATCCGCGCTGAGCTGGCTCGCTTGGTCACGGCTGGATTTATTAGAGAGGTGTTACATCCCGAATGTTAGCCAACCCTGTTCTTGTACTCAAAAAGAATAAAGTGGATTGGCGCATGTGCGTTGACTATACGGATCTCAACAAACACTGTCCAAAGGATCCCTTCGGGCTTCCTAGGATAGATCAGGTGGTAGATTCCACCGCTGGATGTTTTGTGTTGTCTTTCTTGGATTGCTACTCTGGGTATCATCAGATCAGTCTGGCAAAAGAAGACGAGGAAAAACAGCATTCATCACTCCTTTCGGAGCTTTCTGCTATACCTCCATGTCGTTCGGCCTCAAAAACGCTGGAGCGACTTACCAGAGAGCTATTCAAACATGCTTAGCCGATCACTGGGGCAAGCGTGTGGAAGCTTATGTAGATGATGTGGTAATCAAAACAGAAAATTCAGAAAATTTCATTGAAGATTTACAGCTGGTTTTCAACAGTCTACGACGATATCGATGGAAGCTTATGTGGCAGAACCACCCGAATTATTCCAGCTTAAGTGCCTAAGTCACGCCTCAGGGGTCGCAACACACTTAAATCGGAATAACCCGTCAGTCCCTCAGATCTAGTCTGATAGAGCCACTTAACCAGGATCAAATTCCACAGTCTCACTCGAAGGTGAGTCACAGAAGAAATACAATAAAACAGGAAACCTCAAATTAAGTGCTAAATTATTACATAGATCGGAGTTTTTGAGTAGCAAATAAGAGTTCACAAAATAAAATGCAGCGGATAATTGATGTCGTCGGTATCGAGGAAATGGGCAAGGCCTAGCCCACTACTCCTCGTGCTCCTCTCCTGCCGGAGCAGCATCCCACTCGACCGTCCAACCCGGTGGCAGGGTGGTAGGCCAAGTCACACCATCAACCATTTCCTGAATGGTACCTGCAAAAATTATGCCACAAGCAAGGCTGAGTATACTAATACTCAGCTAGACTTAACCGGTGTGAGGAGTCTACTCCTCTATCTCTAGACTATGCAGCTGTTTGGCTGAGGGGTTTCGTTTGCCAAAAGCACTAGCTGTTTCTAAAACCAATTTTTAGCTTTTCAAATTCTATCATCATTAACTTAGCTAGGTTTGCTCCTTCTAAGCATACATGGTTACAAGCATTTAGTTCAATCAACAAATTGTCTCATGTAACCTCATTTCACTTCTTACTCGATGCAGTACAAGGGGTCAAGCAATCTCATTAGCTGCGAGAAGCAGACGATTCAAATCGAGTTTTAACCTTGCAAGGTAAACCTAAACACACGGCATGTCAGGGTACTTTGACCCCACACATGACAATCGTCCCCATTGATTCCCCGTTCGCGTCCAGGCCTCACCGCCTTGGCATACAATGCTCCACTGACCCCGGCTGCCGCCGTGCAGTGACCGCACTTGTATCCACCATAGCTAGCATGGGAGACCCAGTCTCAGGTCGCATGAGGGATAAAGTCCACGCCCGGCTTCACTCAGGTACTAGGTTTACTGGTTACCATTTTTCCCAACATGTGCTTAGTACGTTCAAAAGATTGACTCAGGTATCCACACATTAATCCTTAATTCCTTTTTCCCATCTCATGGTCAAGGCATCCTCCCTGGATCCAAGTCCATAGACTAACATAGATCCCGTTATCAAGATGAATACAATCAATTCCTGACCTCACGCGAGTGCTAGAAAAATCACTCGACTTCTACTGAGATCCTGATTAGCAAGCAGCTACTCGACCTAGCATACTAGTATTCATCTCAAAAGGAATCCTAAGTTCGTGCAACTAGAGGTTTCAAGCAACTCCTACACTTAAGTGCACATTACAATCCTACAAGCATTAAGTGTAGTAAAGTAGCATATATTAATACGGTTATGCATATAAATCGGGGCTTGCCTTCAATAGCTGGGGCTGCGGGGAGATCCTCGATAGCAGCCTCGAAAGCTTGCTCCTGGTTCTCCTCTTGGACAGTTCCTTGCTCGGGGATGAGCACGTACTCTTCGTCGGCGAGATTACAATTGGCGGCGAGATTGCTCCGGTGAGGTGGTCGAGGACGTAGGGGAGGTCTCGGGGATCACAGCGATGTGCGGGTCGCCGTCGGGGATGGTCGGAGTCGGCCGGTCCACGTGCGCAGGCGGAGATGCTCGTCGGCGGCGAGGAGTCTGGCCTACTCACGGCGCGATAGTTCAATTGAACGGGTCAGAGAGCTTCACGGGATGCTAGGGAAGATGTGGGTGCAAGGAATTAGACAAAGACTCACTGGTTAGCTCGGTCCACGCGCCGTGGCGGAATACCGAAGTCCGGCGAGGGTGAAACTGCTTCTCCGGTGAGGCAATGCCTCGGCTCAAGCTTGGAGAAGCTTCACGGCTTCACTGGGAAGCGATCAAGGGGCTAGGGCGAGGCTAGAGTTCAACAGAAAGGGGTGGCCATGATGGCCGAGCCTGCGCAGGGATGGCGGGCGGCGGTGCACGCTTTTCACGGCGAACTCCGGTGATCTCTGGCTCGGGCGAGGCTCGGGGTGTGCGGTGCCAACGGCTAAGGCCTCTTGGACGCATTTATAGGCGAGGGCACGGCACAGGCGCGCAGGGCGGGGCGACCACGCGCGGGGCGCGCGCTGCCGCGGCCAGTCCGCGCTCGACCGGTCAGGCAAGCGATCGAACACGTGGCTTTTTGCTTCTGCCCGAGTTCAAGCGCCCATAGGTTGAAGATCTTCGCGAATTTGGGCATGATCGCTGCACAAGATTTGCTCCCCGACAGAGCTTTGTCATTTGTGTGTGGAAGTCGAGCGGTTTGGGGCAGTGTACAGAGAGTTGTCGTGTCACAAAGGTGGCAGTGTCACAAGGTGAGTCCCGAGGTAAAACTGCGCCAAAACCGTGTCAAATGAAATTGGTTTGAGTTCAAACTTTTCCAGGGCGTGTTCAAGGGAATTTGGCACAACTTTGATGTTTGGACTTGTTTGATTTGAGTTTTGACAAATAGAGAACAAGATTGATCTTTGGGAGGGGGCTGAAATTCAGATTTCTGAATTTCTGAATTTCCCCCAAGTGCATTAGTTTAGGGGTTGTTTTGGGGATTTTAAAAAGTTCAAAAGGCAAAACTTCCTTACTATGCTTTGTTAGTTAATCAGTGAACTAAAACTTTGTAATTTGGTTTTCTCCAAAATTTGTATTTTTCTCCCAAGGGTTTCTCCCATTTACCCTTTATGCTTAAATGGTTCACTTAGGATTAATTAGGGTTTAAGAGTTTTCCTTCCTTAGAATTCATGAAAACTTTAAGGAGGGTTTAAGTAGACTTCGACATAATTCTTTGTTCTCATTTTTAATGTTTATCCTTTCATTGAGATTGCATGTGATCATGGGTTGGGGTTAGCTTAAGGAAGAACCCTAAGTGACACTGGGGTGTCACAGCCTTCCCCCCTTAAAGGAATCTCGTCCCGAGATTCGGGCCAGAGTCCTCCCGCGGTGAAGCGAAGGGTGAGACTTATAGGAAGTGGGTGCTTATTGTTATTATTAGAGCAAACTGCTCTTCGAATGTCATTCTCTTTGCAACTTCAGAAGGAAGCCCTTTTTAAGTTTTGTTTCATGATTACTTCATTCTGATTTAAGATCATATTTTTGAAAATTAGATTCGAAGGGCAGGAGGAGGGGTTGGGGGTGTGATTACGTACCAGCTTCCTTAGGTAGGCAATCGGGGAAGTTGGATCTCAAGAATTCCTCGGTTTCCCAAGTAGCTTCTTCCTCTGAGTGATTACTCCACTGGACCTTGTACATCTTGATCGATTTAGCCCGAGTTAATCTTTCGTTGCAATCCAGAATCTTGGAGGGGTACTCTTGGTACGATAGATTTGGTTCTATCTCCAATTTTGGCTCTGCTATGATCTCGGTTGGCAATCGAACACACTTCTTCAACTGAGATACATGGAACACACTATGAATGGCAGACATTTTTGAAGGTAACTTCAGCTTATATGCCACGGGTCCACATGCTTCTATGATCTCATAAGGTCCAATGTAACGAGGGGCTAGCTTGCCTTTGATCCCAAACCTCTGCACTCCCTCGGTGGGTGATACCTTGAGGTATACAAAAATCTCCCATCTCGAACTGGAGAGGTTTCCTTCTTCTATCATGGTTACTCTTCTGCCTGGCCTGAGCAGCTTCTAGATTCTTCCTGATTAGTTTGACCTTCCTTTCGGCTTCAGTCACTAAGTCAGGTCCAAAAACTCCTCTTTCTCCAGGTTGAGACCAATTGAGTGGTGTCCTGCACCTTCTTCCATAGAGAGCTTCGAAAGGTGCCATCCTTAGGCTGGATTGATAACTGTTGTTATAAGCAAACTCTGTCAAGGAGAGGTGTTTATCCCAGTTCTTGCCACAATCGATTGCACAAGCTCTCAGCATATCCTCCAGGATTTGGTTTACCCTTTCCGTCTGACCATCAGTCTGTGGGTGGTAAGCTGAACTTCTGATTAGCTTGGTTCCCAAAGACTCCTGCAGTTGTTCCCAAAATCTGGCAACAAATTGGGCTCCTCGGTCAGAAACAATGGTCCGAGGTAATCCGTGCAAACACACGATCCGGTCAATATACAATTCTGCATACTTTTGAGCCTTGTCAGTGGTGTGCATAGGAAGAAAATGTGCCACTTTCGTTAGTCGGTCCACAATAACCCAAATCGAATCATGATGACGAGAGGTGTTGGGCAGACCCACAATGAAATCCATGCTGATGTCATCCCATTTCCACGAAGTATAGATAGGGGTTGCAAAGCTCTAGCTGATTTCAAGTGGCTTGCCTTTATCCTCTGACAGGTGTCACATTCTGATACATACTGGGCTATCTCCCTCTTCATTCTGGTCCACCAATACAAAGGCTTCAGATCATGGTACATTTTGGTGCTTCCCGGATGCATAGAGAATTTGGAGAGATGAGCCTCATCCAAGATTTTCCTCTTGAGGTCCTGGTTTTTAGGAATCACCAATCTGCTTTTGAACCATAACACACCCTTTTCATCTTGGCGGAAACAACTATACTTCTCAATCTTCTGATGGAGATTCCTCTTGATAATCTGCACTCCCTTGTCACTGAGCTGGGCCATGATGATCTGGTCTTGCAAAGCTGGCTCGACAGAAATGTGAGACAAAGAACCAGAAGGAATCACTTCAATTTGCATCTTGCTCAACTCATCACACAAGGTGTTAATGCGAGAATCCATCAGAATACAATTGCATTGCAACTTCCGACTCAAGGCATCTGCTACCACATTGGCTTTTCCTGGGTGATAATGTACCTCCAGGTCATAGTCCTTGATCAGCTCTAGCCATCTTCTCTGCCTCATGTTGAGATTAGCTTGAGTAAAGATGTACTTAAGGCTCTTATGATCAGTGAATATGTTGCAGTGGGTTCCCATTAAATAGTGCCTCCACATTTTTAATGCATGAACCACTGCCGCCAACTCGAGGTCATGAGTGGGATAATTCTGCTCATGAGGCCTGAGTACTCTTGAGGCATAAGCGATGACTCGGTTGTCTTGCATTAAGACACAACCTAGTCCAGTGCCAGAGGCATCGCAATACACATCAAAAGGCTTGTTGTTGTCGGGTTGCGCTAATACTGGTGCTGTGGTCAGATGCTGCCTTAATGCATGGAAGGCATCTTCGCACTTCTGACTCCAAACAAACTTGGCTTCTTTCTTCAGCAACTCAGTTATAGGCTTCACAATTCGAGAGAAATCTAGAATAAATCTTCGGTAATAACTAGCTAATCCTAGAAAACTCTGAATCTGACGGACAGTCGTTGGTGGCTTCCAGTTCATCACCTCTTGCACTTTATCAGGATCAACAGCTATTCCTGCCTGAGAGATAGTGTGACCCAAGAATTTGATTTCCTTTAGCCAAAAATCACACTTGGACAACTTGGCATAAAGGTGGTGCTCTCGCAGACGTTGAAGCAATACATGCAAATGCCCGGCATGTTCTTCTTCGTTCTTTGAGTACACCAAAATATCATCGATGAAAACCACTACGAATTTGTCCAATTCAGGCATGAAAACAGAATTCATCAGATACATGAAATATGCTGGTACATTTGTCAGCCCGAATGACATCACCAAAAATTCATATAGCCCATATCTGGTTGAGAATGTCGTCTTCAGAATATCGCTTGCTCGTATCTTGATCTGATGATAGTCAGAGCGAAGGTCGATCTTGGAAAACACCTTGGCCCCGACCAACTGGTCAAAAAGAACATCAATACGAGGCAAAGGATACTTGTTCTTGATAGTTACCGCATTAAGAGGGCGGTAATCTATACACAGCCTCAAGCTTTCATCCTTCTTCTTCACAAACAGTGCTGGACATCCCCAAGGCGAAGTACTTGGGCGAATAAATCCCTTATCGAGCAACTCTTGCAATTGCTTCTTCAATTCTGCCAACTCAGTGGGTGGCATTCGGTAGGGCCTCTTGGAAATTGGTGTCGTTCCCGGTTGCAACTTGATGGCAAATTCAATATCCCGGTCTGGTGGCATTCCTAGCAATTCATCAGGAAAGACATCTGCATATTCGCAGACCACTGGGATCTTCTTCAGAGGTAACTCCGTCATAGAGAAAGCACATGACTGAGTAGAACCTTGACTGGGCAGAATTAAGGTGAAGTTCCCACAGAATGGAGAATTAACTTCCACGGTACGGCTGGCTACATCAAGCACAACTTGGTGCAAGGTCATCCAATTAGCTCCCAGAATAATGTCCACATTTTCCAAACCCAACACAAGAAGAGTGGTTTTGACAATGTGGCTCCCTAGTTGAATAGGCACACTTTGGTTTAATTGATTAGTTGAAATTTTACCCCCAGGCGTGACTATCATAAATGACCCTTTTGAGTGAGAGAATGGCAGTTCACATTTAGCACTGAACTTTTGGCTAATGAAACTATGAGATGCACCAGAATCAAACAGAATTAAAGCAGGTTGATAATAAACTAAAAAGATACCGGTCATGATAGGAGCTCCCTCAGGTACTTCCTCCAAAGTAGTGAAGTTGAGCTTCCCTTGCCTGACTTGTACCTTCTGCTTTCTTCCCTTGTCTTGATTTGGTGCTGGCATCTGCTTCTGCTGGTTCCTGGGACAATTCTTGGCATAGTGGCCCACATTGCCACAAGTGAAACACTTGTTCCCATTGCCCTGGCAGAACTGCTGCTGCTGCGGAGGCTGATTGTTCCTTAGAGCGGGAGCTAGAAAGCGGTTGGGTGCCGGCTGCTGCTGCTGAGGTGGCCTGATCACCCATCTGCCTGCCTGCTGCTGGAAACCCCTACTCTGATTGTGATAAACAATCCTAAACCTCTGGGCCTGAGCGGATGGTGCTGCCATTGGTGCCTTTCTCTTCTTATCTGCCCGGTGAGCTACAATGCAATCCTCCTGGGAGATGGCTAGGTTGACCAACTCATTGAAGCTATCAGCCCGGACAGTGTTGAGTTGTTCCCGCAGCTTGGTATTAAGACCCCTGCGGAAGCGGTCTCTTTTCTTCTCATCAAAATCAGCATGGTGCCCTGCATACTGGCATAGGTCGTTGAAGGCTTGTGCATACTACAGTACCGTGCAGGTTCCTTGATTAAGTGCCAGAAACTCATTCAGCTTGCGATCAAGAATGCCAGCTGGGATGTGATGTCCTCTGAAGGCAGTCTTGAATTCCTCCCAAGATACTTCACGATCAGCAGTGAGCATAGCACGGAAGTGGTCCCACCAAGTCCGAGCAGGGCCGTGAAGCTGCTGTGCGGCGAAGCGAGCCTTGGCTTCATCAGGGTAGTCTCCCGTGAGGAGGGGAAACTTGGACTCGACGACGCGAAGCCACACGTCGGCGTCCAACGGATCCTCTGCCTTGGTGAACAAGGGTGGCTGCGTGCTCAGAAACTCCTGGTAGGTTGCCATTGCCGGAGGTCGCTGATGCTGGCCTCCACCATGATGCTGAGGGTGGGCCTGGCGCTGCAAGAGCTGTCGCCAAATCTCATTCTGCTGGGCCATCAGCTCCTGCACTGTGGGAGCTGGAGGAGGTGGCGGGGGAACCTGCTCGTTATGCCCGCGACGCTGCCTAGCTGCCATCTAAAAACAGAGATTGCCGCCATTGTTATCCCAACTCACAGTTTCGAACGACAAGATATCATCCCAGTTGGAAGAAAAATGTCATAATCATAATATTAGGTTCGAAATGAAGATAACATGGTGACAAACATCCCACAGATTTCAAAAGTTCACAGGGTTACATCAATCAGGGGAAAGTACCCGTAAGCCTAGTCCAAAATCTGACATTAACTAAGCTCGCATAGGTTTCTATCCGCCTAAAAGTGTCGAAGTGACTGATCAACCCTGAGCGGTGGAAGCGACACTGGATACGGGTGAAGGAGGCATCGCAGAGGTAGTCCCATGGGCACCAGGGGCTAGTCCTAGCTCCTCGGGAGCCTCTTCTCCCTCGCTTCCGGCTTCATTGGCCTCCATCTCCAGGTGGTGCATGTCCAAGTGGTCATTCGCTTCTTCGAGTTCCCTCTGCACATCGTGGAGCTGGTTCTCCAAGACATCAATGGTGTTGTCTCGGACCTCCACCTGCTGCTCCAAGGTGGCAATGCGCTGGCTCAGCCTTTCCACCTGCAGATCCTTCTCTACCAACTCGGAGGATAAGTCGACCACAAAATCTTCTCAACTGTCGAGAGTGAGCTTGGTGGTTTGAGCGATGTTAGCAAGATGTGCCATAGCGTCGCTCTGAAGGGCCTGAAGGCGGTACAGCGCACTCATGCACTAAACGGTGACCCTCCCAACCAAGTCAGGATACATTGCCCACACATCCTTCACATGGCTCACGCGGTTACACCACATGGGATCATCCTTCTTCTCAGCAGGGAAGAGTCCCAAGGGGTGCATCACCATCTCCAGGGGATGGTAGCCACAGAAAGTCGTCAGAGTCTTCATGGCTGCTGCTTCAATGGTGTCGTCCGTCCTGAGTCCAATTGTCTCAGAATCAAGAGAACGCCAACCCGGCTGAAGGGGATGAGCCTCCAAAGTCAGCCAAACCCGACAACAAGGTACTCGATGCTCCTCATACAACTGCACCATGTACAAAGGGGGCATAGGGTAGCCGGCGGAGTTAAGCACTTCCCACAAGATGGAAGGAAAGCCATCGCGAGAAAGGAAGTCAGAACTGAAATGAGTGTCTCCTGCACTGGAGGGGGTGGGTGAATTCATCTGCGGAAGGGAATCAAAGGTAAAGATTATGGTGGAAGGAAAAAGAAAAAGAGAGCCTGGATGGTTTTAAAGAAAGTGGGTTAGCTCAAGTTTTTAATTCCTCTTTGTGTTTATAATGCATGCATGCTGGAAGTAACGTTGCCTCTCCAAACAATAGGGTGCTCTTAGGGCATCCTTAAAAATATAAGTACTGGCCCACGGGGCCTAATTAATTAGCCACCTATTTCTCCCTCTATGCCTAAGGCCTTTCGTCCTAGGTCTAGCGGTCTAGTCCTGACGATCCGTAGCAGTTTCTAGGCAACTTTTAGATTTTGAAAATTGGTATTCATGGTTTATTGTCCTTCTCTGTGGTGGAATTTGCTCCGATACCAGCTGTGGCAGAACCACCCGAATTATTCCAGCTTAAGTGCCTAAGTCACGCCTCAGGGGTCGCAACACACTTAAATCGGAATAACCCGTCAGTCCCTCAGATCTAGTCTGATAGAGCCACTTAACCAGGATCACATTCCACAGTCTCACTCGAAGGTGAGTCACAGAAGAAATACAATAAAATAGGAAACCTCAAATTAAGTGCTGAATTATTACATAGATCGGAGTTTTTGAGTAGCAAATAAGAGTTCACAAAATAAAATGCAGCGAATAATTGATGTCGTCGGTATCGAGGAAATGGGCAAGGCCTAGCCCACTACTCCTCGTGCTCCTCTCCTGCCGGAGCAGCATCCCACTCTACCGTCCAACCCGGTGGTAGGGTGGTAGGCCAAGTCACACCATCAACCATTTCCTGAATGGTACCTGCAAAAATTATGCCACAAGGAAGGCTGAGTATACTAATACTCAGCTAGACTTAACCGGTGTGAGGAGTCTACTCCTCTACCTCTAGACTATGCAGCTGTTTGGCTGAGGGGTTTGGTTTGCCAAAAGCACTAGCTGTTTCTAAAATCAATTTTTAGCTTTTCAAATTCTATCATCATTAACTTAGCTAGGTTTGCTCCTTCTAAGCATACATGTTGACAAGCATTTAGTTCAATCAACAAATTGTCTCATGTAACCTCATTTCACTTCTTACTCGATGCAGTACAAGGGGTCAAGCAGTCTCATTAGCTGCGAGAAGCAGACGATTCGAATCGAGTTTTAACCTTGCAAGGTAAACCTAAACACACGGCATGTCAGGGTACTCCGACCCCACACATGAAAACCGTCCCCATTGATTCCCCGTTCGCGTCCAGGCCTCACCGCCTTGGCATACAATGCTCCACTGACCCCGGCTGCCGCCGTGCAGTGACCGCACTTGTACCCACCATAGCTAGCATGGGAGACCCAGTCTCAGGTTGCATGAGGGATAAAGTCCGTGCCCGGTTTCACTCAGGTACTAGGTTTACCGGTTACCATTTTTCCCGGCATGTGCTTAGTACGTTCAAAAGCTTGACTCAGGTATCCACACATTAATCCTTAATTCCTTTTTCTTGTCTCATGGTCAAGGCATCCTCCCTGGATCCAAGTCCATAGACTAACATAGATCCCGTTATCAAGATGAATACAATCAATTCCTGACCTTGCGCGAGTGCTAGAAAAATCACTCGACTTCTACCGAGATCCTGATTAGCAAGCAGCTGCTCGACCTAGCATACTAGTATTCATCTCAAAAGGAATCCTATGTTCGTGCAACTAGAGGTTTCAAGCAACTCCTACACTTAAGTGCACATTACAATCCTACAAGCATTAAGTGTAGTAAAGTAGCATATATTAATACGGTTATGCATATAAACCGGGGCTTGCCTTCAATAGCTGGGGCTACGGGGAGATCCTCGATAGCAGCCTCAGAATCTTGCTCCTGGTCCTCCTCTTGGACAGTTCCTTGCTCGGGGATGAGCACGTACTCTCCGTCGGCGAGATTACAATCGGCGGTGAGATTGCTCCGGTGAGGTAGTCGAGGACGTAGAGGAGGTCTCGGGGATCACAGCGATGTGCGGGTCGCCGTCGGGGATGGTCGGAGTCGGCCGGTCCACGTGCGCAGGCGGAGATGCTCGTCGGCGGCGAGGATTCCGGCCTACTCACGGCGCGATAGTTCAATTGAACGGGTCAGAGAGCTTCACGGGATGCTAGGGAAGATGTGGGTGCAAGGAATTAGACGAAGACTCACTGGTTAGCTCGGTCCACGCGCCGCGGCGGAAGACCGAAGTCCGACGAGGGTGAAACTGCTTCTCCGGTGAGGCAATGCCTCGGCTCAAGCTTGGAGCAGCTTCACGGCTTCACTGGGAAGCGATCCAGGGGCTAGGGCGAGGCTGGAGTTCAACAGAAAGGGGTGGCCACGATGGCCGAGCCTGGGCAGGGATGGCAGGCGGCGGTGCTCGCTTTTCACGGCGAACTCCGGTGATCTCTGGCTCGGGTGAGGCTCGGGGTGTGCGGTGCCAATGGCTAAGGCCTCTTGGATGCATTTATAGGCGAGGGCACGGCACAGGCGCGCAGGGCGGGGCGACCACGTGCGGGGCGCGCGCTGCCGTGGCCAGTCCGCGCTCGGCCGGTCAGGCAAGCGATCGAACACGTGGCTTTTTGCTTCTCCCCGAGTTCAAGCGCCCATAGGTTGAAGATCTTCGCGAATTTGGGCATGATCGCTGCACAAGATTTGCTCCCCCGACAGAGCTTTGTTGTTTGTGTGTGGAAGTCGAGCGGTTTGGGGCAGTGTACAGAGAGTTGTCGTGTCACAAAGGTGGCAGTGTCACAAGGTGAGTCCCGAGGTAAAACTGCGCCAAAACCGTGTCAAATGAAATTGGTTTGAGTTCAAACTTTTCCAGGGCGTGTTCAAGGGAATTTGGCACAACTTTGATGTTTGGACTTGTTTGATTTGAGTTTTGAAAAATAGAGAAC
Organism: Zea mays; assembly: GCF_902167145.1. Classification (NCBI taxonomy): domain Eukaryota; kingdom Viridiplantae; phylum Streptophyta; class Magnoliopsida; order Poales; family Poaceae; genus Zea; species Zea mays. Next base: position 86,868,381 of record NC_050104.1, on the reverse strand, counting down.
AAGATTGATCTTTGGGAGGGGGCTGAAATTCAGATTTCTGAATTTCTGAATTTCCCCCAAGTGCATTAGTTTAGGGGCTGTTTTGGGGATTTTAAAAAGTTCAAAAGGCAAAACTTCCTTACTATGCTTTGTTAGTTAATCAGTGAACTAAAACTTTGTAATTTGGTTTTCTCTAAAATTTGTATTTTTCTCCCAAGGGTTTCTCCCATTTACCCTTTATGCTTAAATGGTTCACTTAGGATTAATTAGGGTTTAAGAGTTTTCCTTCCTTAGAATTCATGAAAACTTTAAGGAGGGTTTAAGTAGACTTCAACATAATTCTTTGATCTCATTTTTAATGTTTATCCTTTCATTGAGATTGCATGTGATCATGGGTTGGGGTTAGCTTAAGGAAGAACCCTAAGTGACACTGGGGTGTCATAGCTTAATCCCAAAAATTGTGTTTTCGGAGTACCAGCAGGAAAGTTACTCGGGTTTATTGTCAGCCACCGGGGGATCGAAGCTAATCCAGAAAAGATCGAGGCTATCATGAGAATGGAAGCACCACGATCACAGAAGAAAGTTCAAAGACTTACCGGATGTATGGCAGCTCTGAGCAGATTTATATCCAGGCTGGGAGAAAAAGGCTTACCATTTTATAAGTTACTCAAGAAGGTGGACAAATTTCAGTGGACTTCAGAAGCACAGGAAGACCTAGATGCATTGAAAAGATTCTTGACGACACCACCAGTGCTGAAACCACCGCGTCGAGCCACGCCGACTCAACCAACTGAAGATCTGCTGCTATATATCTCTTGCACGACTCACGTGGTGAGCACTGCGTTGGTAGTCGAGCGAGCAGAAGAAGGACATGCATACCCAGTACAGCATCCTGTTTATTTCATCAGTGAAGTTCTGGGTCCCTCGAAGAAGAAGTATCCTCAAGTTCAGAAGCTATTATATGCAGTACTTCTAACTGCACGCAAGCTCCGTCACTACTTCGACGACCACAAAGTCATAGTAGTCACTGGATTTCTGATAGGAGATATTCTTCACAACAAAGAAGCCATCGGGAGAATAGCCAAGTGGGCCTGCGAGTTAGGATCTCATGACATTGAATTTCGACCTCGCACTGCCATTAAAACTCAAGCACTGGTTGACTTCGTATCAGAGTGGATCGAACAACAAGTACCGGATAACCCGGAAACCGCAGAAGTATGGCGAATGTATTTCGATGGCTCGTTAAAACTGCAGGGAGCAGGCGCAGGGATCCTCTTTACTGCACCTGGAGGTGAACACCTCAGATATGCCCTTCAGTTGTTATTTCCAGCCTCTAACAATGCAGCAGAATATGAGGCTCTGATTCATGGACTGAACATCGCTATATCACTGGGCATCAAGAGACTGATGGTATATGGAGATTCTCTGGTAGTCATAAGTCAGATAAACAAAGAATGGGATTGTTCGAGCGATTCCATGGAAAAATACTGCACTGTCGTCCGGAAACTAGAAGACAAATTTGAAGGTCTGGAATTTCACCATGTAGAGAGAGATCGAAACACGGCAGCTGATGTATTGTCCAAGCTAGGGTCCAGTCGAACTCAGGTCCCACCTGGAGTTTTTGTTCAAGAAATATCACACCCAAGCATCTCACTGGATCGGGCAGAAGAATGTAATACTTTGAGCCAACCAGAGTCAGGATCTGATGACTGGAGGGGGCCGATCATCAAATATATAAAAAATGAGGAAGAGCCAGATGACAAGAATACAGCCGAGCGCATCGCAAGACAATCAGCTCACTACACACTCATTGGGGAAACACTATACAGAAGGGGCGCATCAGGAGTCCTCATGAAATGCATTCTCTCAACTACTGGAAAGCAACTTCTAAATGAGGTCCATGCTGGGCAATGTGGAGTACACGCAGCATCCAGGACCCTGGTTGGGAAAGTCTTCAGGTCAGGTTTTTACTGGCCAACAGCAAAGAGTGATGCGGCCGAGTTAGTCCAGAGGTGCGAAGCCTGCCAGTACTTGTCGAAATAGCAGCATCTACCAGCACAGCAGCTGCAGACTATACCCATAACTTGGTCGTTCGCATGCTGGGGATTGGATATGATTGGACCTTTCAAGAAAGCTCAAGGAGGATACACTCATGTACTAGTGCCTATCGACAAATTCACCAAATGGATAGAGTTCAAACCCATTGCTTCTCTAACTTCAGCTAAGGCAGTGGAATTCATACAAGATATAATATTCAGGTTCGGGATACCGAATAGCATCATAACTGACCTAGGATCCAACTTCACCAGTTCAGAATTCTTCAATTTCTGCGAGCAAAAGAGCATTCAGATCAAATATGCCTCGGTGGCGCACCCAAGAGCCAACGGGCAAGTAGAAAGAGCCAACGGGATGATATTAGAAGCACTCAGAAAGAAAGTCTTCGACAAAAATGAGAAGTTCGCAGGAAAGTGGATCAGAGAGCTGTCGTATGTGGTTTGGAGCCTGAGAACTCAACCTAGCCGAGCTCTGCATGGAAATACCCCCTTCTTTATGGTTTATGGTTCGGAGGCAGTGCTACCTGCTGATCTCAAGTTCAGGGCACCGAGGTTAATCTTTGAAAACATAGCAGAAGCTGAAGCTACTAGGCTGGAAGATGTTGATGTACTCGAAGAAGAGCGACTGAATACGGTGATTCAATCAGCACAATATTAGCAAACTCTGAGGCGCTACCATGATAAGACCATACGGCATCGATCCTTCGCAGTGGGAGATCTCGTCCTCCGCTGAATTCTAACGGGGGAGGGACGGCACAAACTGTCGCCTCTATGGGAAGGACCATTCATAGTAGCAGAAGTCACTCGGCCTGGATCATATCGTCTCACTCAAATGGACGGCACGGAAATTGGGAACTCATGGAACATAGAACATCTCAGGAAGTTTTACCCCTAGCTACATCTCAAAAGCTATTGGGGCAACAATGTACTCTATAAACTGGGAAATATATCATCAATAAAAAGACTTCAAAGGCACTCGAATTGTTCACTGTCAACCTGCATGCTTACTTAACTCGAGGTGACCACTATACCCTACTAACGGAGCAATCGGCTTAAGTCGGCAACGACTTAAGGCGGTACGACATGCTCGCGCTTACTTAACTCAGGGTGACCACTATACCCTACTAACGGAGCAATCGACTTAAGTTGGCAACAACTTAAGGCGGTGCGACATGCTCGCGCTTACTTAACTCAGGGTGACCACTATACCCTACTAATGGAGCAATCGGCTTAAGTCGGCAACGACTTAAGGCGGTGCGACATGCTCGTGCTTACTTAACTCAGGGTGACCACTATACCCTACTAACGGAGCAATCGGCTTAAGTCGGCAATGACTTAAGGCGGTGCGACATGCTCGCGCTTACTTAACTCAGGGTGACCACTATACCCTACTAACGGAGCAATCGGCTTAAGTCGGCTACGACTTAAGGCGGTGCGACATGCTCGCGCTTACTTAACTCGGGATGACCACTATACCCCACTAACGGAGCAACCGGCTTAAGTCGGTAATGACTTAAGGCGGTGCGACATGCTCGCGCTTACTTAACTCGGGGTAACCACTATGCCCTACTAACGGAGTAATCAGCTTAAGTCAACAATGACTTAAGGCGGTGCGGCATGCTCACGCTTACCTAACTCGGGGTGGCCACTATGCCCTACTAGTGGAGCAGTCAGTTTAAATTGACGCTGATTTAAATTAGCACGGCACGCTTGGCACGCATCTTAGGGCAACTTCCGTGCCCCACGATGAAATTTCAAAACCATCACACTGCATTTACTTCTACAAATGTAGACACGGTTGAATTCTAAACAATGGGAAAACAATAGTAGCATTCAGTACTAAAAAGTGTCCTCTAACAAAACATCCAAGCACATTAACCACGTGTTCAAAGCATGCGATATTTTCTATTTGGCAGTGTTCTTCTCAGGAGCAACCGACGAAGAGGGGCGACTTGAGGAATCAGGAGCAGCGTTCACATCTGCCATTATGTCGTCAGGAACAACCACACCAGGTCTCCTCATCAAGATCCGCCCCGCGTGAATAACTTTATCCATAGATTTATCGCGCTGGGCCCTCAGGGTAGCAGAAGTCTCTTCAGCAGCTTTGGCAGCCAACCGAGCGGTTTCTAGCTCCTGGGCAATGGATTTCTTGGAACCGCGTAGATCCTTGATGACAGCATCTTTGGTCGACACCAACTGCCTGAGGCGAATCACGTCGTCCAAGGATTCTTGCAGCTTATAACGATGATTATCTAACTCCTCCCTGGTGAAGCGATGACTCCTCTCCAAGATGGTCAACGAGTTGCTGGCGTCACGGTATAGCTTGTCAAGGTTGTCACGAGAAGTAGCGAGGGCACGTTTCTCTTCCTACAGACAAGAATCAGTTTCTACAAACATCAAGCAAGCAATAAGAACACAACAAACAAAGCCAAGATTCACAGGTCACCTTTTCAGAGTCGAGCTGAGCATGGAGAGCAGAGTTCAGCGTGTTAGCATCATTCAGAGAAGCAGAAACCCGGGCCAGTTCAGTCTGACCGTGAGAATACTTTTCTTCAAGATCAGAACACCGTCGGGCCAGTTCAGTCTGACCTTGAGAATGTTTTTCTTCAAGATCAGAGTACTGCCGAGCCATATCTGTCAAAAAACAGTCAAGCAAAGGTGTTAAAGTAAAAAAGCAGTTTAATCAGGTAGCCAAAAAAGAAACAAAAGTGCACCGACCGGCATTTGCCGCCTCCAAATCAGATACACGCCGCTGAAGCAGCACTGGATTCCAACGCGCCAGAGACAAAGCTCCTTCTGGGACAGAGGCACCCTGCAACTTCAGCCGACTAGACATCTCATCGACCAACGTCTGGCATTAAAAACAGACAAGCATAAGAACAATTATCTGCCTGGGTAAAGTCAGACCAGAAGAAACCAAAATACCTGGAGGTTGGAGAAGAACGAGGGGACCCCCAAGTCATGAGAGATCAACTGATGGCTCGGCGAAGGATCACCAACCGGAACAACTCACAACGAATTAGCAGGAACCAATTCAGTGTCATCAGCAGAACCCAAAACTTCGTCGTCGGGTGCGCTGGCCTCTAAAGCGACTCCTTGACCGAAGGCTTGGGCTATCGCCATGCAACCAGAGTGTGGAGGAGAAGACCCTACATGAACATCCATGGAAGTGTGGGAGGGAGAACCCACTCGGACACCCTCGAGGGCTGGGTCACAACTCGCATTACCCATCCGAGTCGGATCATCTCCGGCAACACCCTCGGGGGCTGGGTAAGCGCCAGCACCATCCTTGAGGGCCGAAGTTCTCTGCAGCAGCCACCTCTAAGGCTGAAGGTCCCTCAGTCACTTCCATGGGAGCAGTGCAATCCAGACCAGCTTCCTGACCCTCAAGACCGCGCTCCAAGGTCGATGAGGCGCAGGACGCTGCCCGGGATGACCCCAACCCGGCATCGAGCACATCAGCACAAGCATCCGTCGCGCCACCATCTACCGGCTCTGACAACAGATCTTCTGGAACCATGTCCTCAAGAGTTTGATCAAAGTTTGCTAGAGATAATTCTTGCAGACCAATGAGGGCAGACAAGGCAGGAGAAGGAACACCACTACTTTCCCCACTAGCTATATAACGCCGGCTGTTCTTCCGAATCAGAGGGACTTCGTCCTCTTCTTCATCATCCTCATCAACAACACGGACAGTACACCCATTGGGGTCAACTTCAGCAGGATCACACCCATTGGGGGTCAGCTTCAGACGGGTCGCACCCATTGGGGTCAGCTTCAGCAAATTCAGGCACTGGCACTTCCCCAGCAACAGGAACAGAAGGACCGGCACCCTGATCCAAGCTAGACACCCGATGAAGACGTCTCTTTTTCTTTTTCTGCCCCTCAGCAGGAAAAGTGGGTTGATCGGCTCGGCGAGAACGTTTCGGGCGAACATTGTCAGACCTCTGAGCGTCCAAAGCTTTGCCGGCCTCCAGGATGGGCGCCACCACCAGTGTTCAGCAGGAGCAGCGTCAGAAGAATCCTCAGCTAACGTATCTAGCATGGCACTTATCTCCGCGTCACTTGCATTCAAAGGCACCTCAAAATGAACCTGCCTCTCGTCATCTGGAATTTCTCCGGGTGAGGCAACCAAAGCACTAACTTCTTCAGGAGAGGGTCGCACTCTAAGGCCCAAACCGCTATCACCGGCAGGAGGATTTGACACGAAACTGGTAAAGGCCAGGGAAGGAGGCAAATTCCAGGCCGAGTATGCAACAGGAGCGCCGATGTTCGACACCTTGCCTCTGAGTATCATATCGAGCCGGCTCACCAAGTCCACAGCAGGAATTTTTCTGTTGGTTACCCGGGTTGAGTCAGCCAAGCCTCAGTACAGATAGGCCGGATATGCTCTGTCTTTCAGTGGCTGAATGTTCTTGAAAACAAAGTCAGCAACCACAGCTTCTGCAGTCAGACCCCTTTCTTTCAACAATCCAACTTCTGCTAACAGAGCCCCTGCCTCAGCCACCTCCTGGTATGTGGGGGATTCGGTCCAGCTTGGAGTGCGAACATCCGGCTGTCTCCCTGACCGTGGGGGGAGGGAATTCCCATGATTCTCCACGATGAACCATTCCAGGCGCCATCCCTTGATGCTGTCCTTGAGTGGGATGTCGAGGTAATCAGTCTTCCTTCCACGGCGCATCTCCAAGCTCGCGCCCCCCACTAGCTGGTGTTGCCCCCCGGCCATCCCAGGCCGACAGTGGTACAGATACTTCCAAAGGCCAAAGTGGGGCAAAACTCCAAGAAAGGCTTCGCATAAATGAACAAAAACAGAAACTTGCAGAATAGAATTGGGGTTCAGATGGGTTAGGTTCAAGCGATAGAAATCAAGGAGACCGCGGAAGAAAGGAGAAATGGGAAGAGCAAGTCCGCAGATAAGAAAAGGAACGTAAATGACGGATTCGTGGGTATCTTCTGTCGAAACAGTGACACCATGGCAGATCCGCCACGAACAGAGCTCCTTCGGAGGAAGAACTTCGATGGAAACGAGATGAAGAAGGTCGGATTCAGAGACAACAGACATATGATTACCTGCGAAAGGCAACTGACTGTTGGGATCGATGGGGGGAATGATTGCGACGGACGAACTCGAAGCTTTCCGCTTGGGCGCCATCTCAACCTCGCTAGCGAGCGGAGCGGAAGCGATATTGCAGGAAAGCAGAGAAAGCCTGGATGCAAAAAAAGCAGAAACTAGGGCACAGAGCGTGGAGGCGTGCAACAGTGCAGTACATATGGGGTTTTCCCGGGCCAGATGTCGTTTCTAAAAAGTGCCCAGTCATCACCCAGCCGTTATTTCTAAAACGCTGGTGTGCCATGTCATCACCCAGCCGTTATTTCTAAAACGCTGGCGTGCCATGTCATCACTCGTCCGTTATCTCCAAAACGGCCGACGCGGCCCAAATTGACTCAGCTGTTGTTTCTAAAAACGCTGACGTTATTCGACTTCACTCGGCCACTACTTTCAAAGCGGACGACGTGGTCCGTTATCATTCGGCTGTTACCTCTAACACGCCGATGTCACCAGTAACCGCCCGGTCGTTATTTCTAAAACACCGACATGGCCCGTTATCGCTCGGCTATCACCTCTAAAAAGTCCCAACATCGCTGATAATCACTCGGCCACGACTACTAAAGCGCTGGCATCGTGAAGAAGGCAGTCTGAAGCACGGCTCAACGATTCTAAATTGCTACTCAAACATTACGTTCAGAAACAGCCTCTGTAGTAGGCATCAACACAAACGACGATCAGCAAGAAGGCGGAATGATGCGCACAAGAGGGATCGAAATCATTCTTCATTATACGGGAAGTACTACCGAACTTACAAATCAACTCATTATGAGCTGATGCTTTCCCTTCCACTACATTACATTTAGCTAACTATACTACTAGCTACTACTACATTATTTCACTAATACTATTTCTACCACTAATCTACACTAACATCTAAAACCAGTGGCGTCTAGCCACTGGCCTTGTTGCTGCCCTTGCTGCTGCCGCCGCCGCCGTCGCCGCTGCCACCCTTGTCGCAGTCGTCTCCGCCCTTGCCGCCGTCACCGTCGCCTCCATCGTCGTCGCCGTCGCCGCCACTGCCCTCCTCGGACGAGTCGGAGGAATTCTCCTCGTCCGAGGAGTACTCCGACTCATCCGAGCCCTCGAGCCCGGAGCGCTCGACGGCCCGGATGTAGGTCCATACCTCCGTGGCGATACCCTGGGAGTCATCTGAATCATCAGACGACGCTGGGGGAGAGGCAGGAGCCGGAGAGTCCTCGGGCTCGGAGGAGAACTCCTCCTCCGAGTATTCCGAGTCGCCGAAGTCCTCCGATGGAGGAGTTGACTCGCGCTTGCGCTTGTCGCCCGAGTGATGTGAAGAACTGCCACCTTTCTTGCTCTTGCCCATGGCGGAAGTGGAAGGAAGGAGAAGAGATGAAACAGCAAGCAGTAGCAAGAAATGTGAAAATGCTGGAGAAGCAAGAGCACTATTTATAGAAGAAGAAGGCAACCGCTCACCTCCTACCACGGCCACCGAACAGTCACAAAAATTCAATATGCAATTCAAACCGTCTGAGGACACGTTAGGCGGCTGACGCCGTTTCACGTAATACGACACCCATTGGGACTCCAGTCAACTGCACGGGTGATATGATTACACCCGCGGTCACATCAAGTTACTACTCAGAAGCAGTCTGCTAAACGCTCAGCGTACCAAACCGTCCCTTGCCTACACCCATTGGGGGGACGCACAGAAATTATCAGTATATTTTCCAAAACCGTCACATCCGTACAGTATATGCAATGAATACTCCAAGACAGAAGAGAGATACCAGCAAGGATCAAAGGAAAGCCAAATATAGCCGAGAAGGTACAAGTCCAATCGATAGAAGCATCAAAGCACGAAGTGACATGAAGACTAGTCAAGGGCCATCTATCGAACATCCAATCAGTCACAGATCAAATAAATTGCCAGACCTAGCAAGATATGGGCAGATCATGTACTCGATTTCAAAAACAAAAATGTATGCTGACCTCTGAAGCATAACGTTGATGACAAAATGCTGACCTCTAAGGCATTCGACAAAAGAAAAGGATGATTCCCAGAAAAAAGCACGAAATGAAGACCTTCGAGTGGATTATTTTCAAAAATCCACTCGAAGCTCGGGGGCTACACCCCTTGGGTGCACCTTTGGTGCACCCAATGCATCATCATCCCCGAAGAAGCAAAATGCTGACCTCTAAAGCACAAGGCAAAGTCAAGACAAGGCTGACCTCTGAAAAAGCACGAGTGGAAGATGAAAGTGGTTTCTAACAATACCTGAAGTGAAGACCTTCGAGTGGATTGTTTACAAAAATCCACTCGAAGCTCGGGGGCTACACCCATTGGGTGCACCTTCGGTGCACCCAATGGACTTCACGGTTCAACAGTGCAAAATGCTGACCTCTGAAGCATAAACCCGAGACAGAACACCAAATTTTAAGGAATAATAGCAGAAGAAGACAGTAAAAAGAAGACGTGTTAACCGGACCACTCAGAATTCTGGAGCAGTAGCCCGGCAGACTTATTTCCAAAGCATTCCCTGGTAAAATCAAATACTGCAAGCTGGACCTAGGATCTTTGGGCCGTTTATTTCAAAATCAGCCCAAAGATCGGGGGCTTATGGGGGACAGATATCCCCCGGGTCCACTAGAAGGATAAAAGACCTCACGAAAGGCCCAAAGGCCCCATAATTCGTAAGGTCATCCCCCTCGTGGGCCTGGGAGGAACGACCAGTGAGACAGATCAACACAAGGCCGGGTCGGTGCAAGCCTAGACGGCCCAACAACATCCGAGCAGTAATCACAGCAGTGACCCAACCTTCCCGCATAGAAGCCCCGTACATCGAAACTGGGCGAGGGTGAGTCGGCTGAATTATAGGGAGACAGACTCAGTTAGTTCACTATTATTCTGGCTCACGTTGTTATCATATCCACATGTAATGCCCCACGGTCGAGTATATAAGGCCTAGGGGGCACCCCTTCAAGACAATCAATCGACATCATTCTTTACTCAGCCATCCACCCCGCTCTCTACGTTTTCCAGCACTAGAGAGCTCCCTTGTAACTCATCGCATAAAGCATTCCAGCCAAGACGTAGGGTGTTACACATCTCAAAGCGGCCCGAACCTGTACATCATTGTCTACTATTTCTCGTGCGCCCGGCACGAACCATTGAGCTACAGTCGGTAACACCGTCCTACTCCTAAAAGCACCTTGGGGGATAACCCTGGGTGCGCGGTCGGACCCGAAACACCGACATTACCTATTTGTCCCCTGCAGATTTTCAATCTCGGCTATAAACCGAGCGAAGCAACGGACTCCATTACCACACATCTGAAAAACAAAAAAATAATGGATGAACCTTTACTCTATGGGAACAATTCAGATTAACAGACTGTATTAAACATTTTCTGATTATCCATAACCTAGAGATAAAAAATGAAGCAACATAGTGAGATATTTATATCTACTTTTCTTTAGCAGTGCAAAAAAAAGAAACATATATATATCGTCTGTTTGTTTAGGATTGAAAACATGATAGCACTTCAATTGTTTAACAGACAGAACATAGCTGGTCATATAAATATATTAAACATTTTGTTGGATTGGAAACACGATGACACTTCAATTGATTAATAGCCATTCAATACACAAAACTTACAGATCAGAATTTAATAAAACATAGCCCCAGTCCATGTTAGAGAGTGCGACATGTATGGTATACAGACAAAATCTGGTATGCCTGTGAAATAGTGAATATAATAAAGATACACCAAGTGACCTAAAATACTCTAATGATGCTTAGATTGGTAGATGTCCCGATCTATAGCTAGGCAAATCATAAGAGTTCAAGCTACCAAGTTGATTTGAAGGCTGAAATCTGCATCTACAAGTATTTGAAGAACCTCACAAGTCACAACTACACAACTACATTTTCCCTCCTTTTGCATTAACAAGCTCACATGGTAAACCTACATCGAATTGGCAACAGAGACTGGAAAGCGGTAATCCTCGAGTGCCATCGCACTATGCATAGCTTAGCACAATTTGGAGGCAGAGAAGAATGACTACCAATAAGAATTACGACAGCCTCAAAGATAATATTTACAACCATGCTATAGGATTCAGTATAGTGATGAAATGGTGGAGACACACGCACCTTTGGTTCGCTGCCATCAGAGTTGAAGATCCTCATGGTGTAGTCGGCACCATTGACCCCCGGCATGACGAAGATAACACCGTCGGCGCCAATGCCGAAGTTTTGGTCGCACAGCTTCGCGGCCTCCTCGGGCGTCACCTTCGGCACCAATGAATCCCTGTTGTCCACCTACGAATCGAAACATGAACAAGCAAACAAAACTTAAGTGTCTTCAGTAGCAGAGCTTTCAAAAATCAGAACATCACGAATTGCACAAATTCTCGACGTGGGGTCACCACCCAAATGAACACTGCACGACGCGGAATAGTTGAAGAGAGTTGGGAAATGGAAACAGTCGCACCATTATGAAGTCGTTGCCGAGGCCCTGGTATTTGACAAAGTGGAGAGCGCGCTCCGACTCGCGGCGCTCGAGAAACGAGGAGGCGACGCCGGACCTGGGGGTGGACACTGCCAAAGAGGCGACGGTGCGGCGTGGAGCAGCGGGGACCCCGCGTAGCGGAAGGCGCACGCGACCGCGGGATGGAGCAGTAGGGTTGGGGACGGCGATGGAGATTGCGACCGACAGCATAATTTCAGTATTCGAAGAGATTAAAAATACAACTTGTAGGAACCAGTTTCAGTTTCCAGTCTTACAATCAGCAAGGAGAGCTAAACGATGACATGGCTACTGAGCATATTTGATGTTCATACCCAAAACTGGCAATATGATAAGGAATACAGAGGCGACCAATAGAATATACCTTGTTGATCAGGCCATCATCAATCACCGAACCACTTATGCTCAGCTCGAATAGAGCCTCATCCTCACTAACGCTGACTAGAGAAGCAAAACAAAAGCATGTACTTAGCTAGATCTAGTGAGAGAAATTTAGAAATTATAAAAACGCAAGAATCATGCAGCATGCATCCAGTGCTCCTACACAGATATCTATCCTAGTACACTACACCATATCTAGACAAAACATTTGGCATCTCCAATCCCATTCCAACAACGTCAATCATTGAAAACTAAATAAGAAAAAAAAAGAACTCACGCGGGTAGCTCGTATGCGTATGGCAAGGAATGGGATTGGTGAACTCACAGGCGGTCTGGGAGGCGAGGTGCACGGGGTCCTCATAGCTAGGGTGTTGCCGCTTCGCCGTGGAATGGAAGCACCCCATCGCCGCGGCGGCGGGGCGTTTCCTAGAGCCGACCCAACCACTTGAACCAACCAATCCGCTAGCCCAGCCACCCACGCTTCTGCCTAGAAATGGCCACCCCGCTCGCAGCTGTCTTCGCCGTGGAGTCGCGGCCCCGGAGGAGGCGAGGGAGTGAGGGGCACGAGGGCAGCGGCAGCAAGTGGATCTGAGCCATCGAGGCAGGGTCGGACGATGGAGACCGGGGGTTTCGTATGGCAGCAGAGGGAGTCGAGATGGGCCGACGGCGAGCAGGAGGGCGCGGACCTCGTGTGATGGGGGAGACGGAGAGAGATGGGAGCAGATCTTGCAGGGTTGGTTGTGGAGAGGGTAGGGTGCGTGGGATGGAGTAGGGACGCGGGGTAAGAAAGCCTTACGGTGAGAGAAGCTCCAAGCGGCAACGGTCGAGACCTCTAGGCGACGACCTCTCTGGACTCTAGGCTTTCCTCCAGCCCCCTCCGAGCTCCGTCTGCGCTCGTGCTTCTTCCCTCCAGCGACGGCCTGCTTGTGCCCCTGTGAACTCTCCTCCGCCCTGCGAGGATTTGGTGGCGCTGATGGCGCGGTGTCGACCGAGGATTTGGTGGTGTTGATGGCGGGGTGGGTTTGGGCATGAGTAAGGGCGCGTGGGGAGGACGAACGCGGGGCAGAACTGTGGTGCACTTTTGTGTGGACGCCTACAATAGCTTCATATAGAGTAGTAGAGATTTACTTTAAAAATCTAGTACTACTAGAATCTCTTAGTCGTTGTGGAGGGAGAATTTAGGTCCTGTTTGGATCCTTGGAATTAAATTCTATTCTAATAATCATAATTTAGGCATCAATTAAGCTAATATGGTTTTATATATAATATATTTGTATATTATTGTTGACCATATAGGAAAGATAGTTATGTGCTCCATTTCTACTGTAGGGGAGCGAGCCCAAGAGCGTGTTATAGGTTTTAGAATAGAAACATAGACTAGTGATATATAAAATCAATTTATACCCCTTATCCTGTAAATGTGAGATATGCTTATATCTAAACTTTAGAAAGTGGTGGAATATCGAATTCTAAACTAAATAGCTTATTGTATTAAGTAGATTCTAATTCTTTCAAAATAAAGGGATCCAAATGGCCCCTAAATTCATATCTAGTTGGATAAATTAGATTTGGTATATCATCGGTACCCACTAACACCACCAATAATGGAGGGTGTGAAAAGTTTTATGATGAGCAATGCACATTGGTGTGTGGTTGGTAGAGGGAAGAAAGGTAAGGGTTAAATATATAATTAAGTTTTCAATTATTAGACCAGGCTACTTTACTTTAAATCAAAAGAAGTGAAATGCCTTTCGATGTTTTTTATCCATAGGTTAACTGGAAGATTTCAACTTTTGCGCCTATAGATTCTATTGCTTGTTTTGTGTGGTTGCAGACACATTCAACCAAACAACCAAGGGCCTCTTTGGTTCGGCTTGTTTCTGACGAGCTTTTCTAAGAATCTGGTTGTGGGGAGAATCTTGTTGTGAGAAGAATCCGAGTCTCATGGGAATTACGGTGTAAAGAAAAATAGGGGACCATAGAGTTTAGGATCTATAAAGTGACGGATTCTCACTATCACCACATCTCAGTCGATTATGTGTTCACGTTGATTTTGGACAGTTTTCACCAGCGATTCTCATAGAAACAGGCTGAAAAGCTCGACATTTAGTAGTCTGCGGCAGCTTTTGGTGGCCAGAATCAGTAAAAAAGCTGAAACAAACAGGACCCAAGCAGTATGGCGTCAACCTGTCTAGCGACGACTACCATAGTGTGATACAACTAGACAGGTTAGATAAAATCAATTTTAGCCTAGAGATTAAAGTTTAGTCCTACATGTTTTAGTTTTAGTAGAACTTATTAAATGACTAGTGAGAAGACTATAATGTCCTTTATCATTCTCTTGCCACTATTGTTCTCCCATAAGGGCTGGGCATTTTGAACCCGCTATCCGAACCCGAATAGAACCCAAACATGAATAGACTGAATTGGTGATTTTTGGGTTTCCGATCAGTCTATGGATCTCTTTTATTCGGGTATCTGATACGGATTCGGTTTCTAGCTAGTAAAACCCGAATATACTCAAAAAACTGAAATATAGAAAACCCCAAATCCCTTCCTCCCTCAGCCCAAACCCAGCAGCAATAGCAACGGCCCACACGGCAAGGGCAAGGCCTGTTGGGCCTGGAGACCCACACGCACGGGCCACGACAAGGCCAAGCCGTCCAAGCCAGTGAAGTCTGTGCGACTGTGTGCTCTCCGTGCGATTGTGCAACAGTGAAGTTTGTTTGGGTTCTTGAGTAATCGAATTGATCGAATCCTAATTTTTAGATCTATTCGGATTCGGTTTCTATAAATTTAGGTTTGGATTCCGTTCTCAATTTTTAGAACCGAAAAGACCGAACTGAATAACTCATATAACCTGAATGCCTATATCTCCCACGACGACAAAAATAAATGAGGAGCAACCGAGTGATCGATATGTTTTGCTCTATTTTAGTCACTTTTGAGGGACACGGTTTAGTCCCTCATTTACTCTCATGTTTAACAATTTATAAGAACTCCTGTTTTTGGACTGCTTCAGATTTAAAAATTTGGTGAAGTTAGTTAAACAGGTTATAAGAAGCTTCAAAGAATCGTGAAACTGATGTTATGAACCTTTAAAAGCATCTCCAATAATGTCTCAAACTGATATTTTAAATTGAAATATGGGGCTGTACGCAAGAAAAACTACTCCAACAGTGCCTCATTTCATAAAATTTAGTCAAAAAACTATATGCACCCTCTCAAATGCCTCAAATATACTACACCGAAATGGAATGTCCTATAATCTAGATTTGATGCTTTATTGTTGAAGCAGAATATTTTATTGGTGCCCTAAATTCTATAAATATACTTATTTTTAAATTATAGACATTTTTATAAGTCATGTTGTTGGAGATCTCTAAAAGACATTTAGATAAGTTATTTTGATTATTATGTATATTTAAATAATTTATAAAACTATTTACCGTCTCAAATGCCTCAAATATACTACACCGAAATGAATGTCCTATAATCTAGATTTGATGCTTTATTGTTGAAGCAGAATATTTTATTGGTACCCTAAATTCTATAAATATACTTATTTTTAAATTATAGACATTTTTATAAGCCATGTTGTTGGAGATGCTCTAAAAGACATTTAGATAAGTTATTTTGGTTATTATGTATATTTAAATAATTTATAAAACTATTTAAATTTATATCGTAAAATACAACTTCGATATAAAGCTGAGACTAATTAGGTTATCTCTAGCCGTTATTCTATCTAATTTCAAGTTCGGTTCTCTATTTCAAATTTTAATCTATAAAGTGTGCGAGGGTCATGCGCCCATGCCTAGAAAAAAAATCCGTGTTGGGAGAGGTCAGAATTAGCGAGCCGGAAGGCCCATCTGGCGCCGCTTCCGCTGTTACTCGCGCTTTGTCGTTCTGTCGTACGGGCACAGCTGCCCGCTGTCCAATCGCCGCTTCGTATTGTGTATAGACGGCGGGGCGCTGGGCTGGCGCCTGGCCGACACGGGAGCAGGTGTCAACGGCTTGATGCAGGGGCTCCATCCAGAGCCCGCTTGGACCACAAAGGTATGAATCCCAGCAGTTACATTTCCCCCTTTGCAGATTTAGGGCTCTACTACTTGTTAGATTGATGTGCCCTTGTAATCTTCCCAACCAAATTGGTGGCAAAGAATGTACTATACACCTGGCCAGAGACACATAACACAAGACTGGTTTGTTCCCTGGCAATTGTTTCCGATCCCGGCGAGCAGCATAGCACAGCAACCAGGACAAGCCCCAGCAGTTTAATGCATGTGTTATGCCCTCTCTGCCTCCTGACATCTTTGTCTGCTCATATGTGATGCCTGAAACTTTCACTCTAGCCAAATACGATCTACCGATTACTTGTGCCTACCCCCAGCTTGCTTGGGACGAAAGGTATCTGTTGTTGTAGTTTTAGATTAGTAGGTTGTCAACAATTGTTAGCTGCAAAAGTTTTCTGCACTCTGATTGAATAAATCATCATGATATTTTACTTGAGTAACAGTGTTTTTCGGCAGATTTATCTCGCAAAATTACAAAGAAAACTTTTTCTGAAAAGAAAAAAAAATAGAAAGAAAATTTTGCATGGATATTGCAGATATGTTACAATTAGCGCTTCTGTTCCTTCTATCTGCAGGTTATTTGATGGCCCTCGGTACAAAAGAACGATATGGAGGCAGACTTTCAGGTTGCTCTTACCATTACATTTGCGCCACTGACATCTTCAGTTAAAACAAGTATCTGAACTGCATTTTCCATGGTTGGTCTTCTGTCTCTATCTTCCTCCAGGCATGAAATGGACAGCCTCATCATTATTCTTGCCTGCAAATTGTTGAAATCACCGTTCAGTCTAGAGTCAATGAAGTCGGCGATCCAAGACGGCTCAGTATCATCCGACTGCAGCTTTTCTTTGACCAGCCTTGACACCCTTCCAAGGACCATCTCTGCTTCCACATCCTCATCATTTCCCATGTTTGAGACACGTGCTCCTATTAGTAGTTCCAGTAGCACCACTCCAAAGCTGTAGACATCAACCTTTGCTGTGATCGGGAGGCTAGAAACCCATTCCGGCGCCAAGTAACCTCTAGTTCCTTGGATCTTTGAAACGTTTAGGTTTGATCGACCTCTGTTCAGGAGCTTTGCAAGGCCAAAGTCTGCAATCTTTGGCACCAAGTTCTCATCCAGCAGTATGTTTTCAGGCTTCACGTCGCAGTGGATGACCCACTCTGAACACTCGTGGTGAAGATAGGCCAATCCTCTAGCCACCCCCAGCGCAATATCAAACCTTTGCTTCCATCCAAGCAAGATTTCTGAACCCTTGCTACCAAATAAGATTTTATCCAACGAACCATTCTCAAAACATTCAGAAACCAGTATCCTGTGTGGACCGTCGGAACAGTATCCCCAAACTCTCACTAGATTCATATGGTTAATCATGCTAATCACACTCAGTTCATGCCGGAATTCTTCTTCACTTTGGTTTATTTCTGCTAATTTCTTCACAGCTACTGCCCCCTTGTCTTCCAAGACGCCTTTGTATACAATGCCTGATGCACCCCTTCCAAGTTCGTCCTTAAACTTTCTGGTCGCCGTCACCAACTCTCTGTAGGCATACCTGCGAAAATGATTGGCTATCATTTCATATCCAGGCTCAGCTGGCCATACTCCTCTCAGTTCTCTGTATTCCCTCCTCAAAATAAACCATCCTAATCCAACAAACACTACCTCTGCCAGAAATATTGCTGACAAGAATCCATAGAAGTACAGATACTTTGATCCACTATGATCTCTCTTAAGCTTATCCAGAAAATCTGCTATGAAGTATCTATTTGTTGTACCACAGTCAGGACTATACTTGGGACCAAAAGGTTGTGATTGCGGAATTGAGGCATCCAACACTTGTAATCCATTAGGAATCTTGATGTACATCGTACCAGTACTAGCAAAGTTCTGCAGGGTTACACCGCCAACAAGAACAGACTTCGGATAGCAATCACCAATCCCTTCCCAGTATGCAAAACCCTTGCAGTTGCAATCATGCAGGCACTCCTTCTTGCAAAAGTCAAGAGAAACGGAGTGATGGGCAGTCATATCATACCCCAAGAAATCAGTGTGGGGTAGCTTAGCAAAATCCACCTTCTCCACATCACAACTGATGTTGGTCTTTGGTCTGCAGCCTTTGCTCCGCTCACTTGGGTCGATGACTTCAAAACCAGGGGCACACGCACAAGCAGGCACAGGCGTATACACACAAATTCCGTTTTCGCCACACAGACCGTGTACATTGCAAAGCTGAGGAAACGCCATCCATGTGACCGACCATGTTCTGTCTGCCACATTAAGACTGTACAATCTGAGGTTGCCATCGTAATCCAGTGTTAGCCGCCTCATGATACCAGGGCCCCAGTCAGCAGCTGTAAAGGTTGCATTGTCACTTGCAAGGAAATGTCCCAAGGTGTCAAGAGCCCCAGACATGGTGCTGTTGAACTGCACTCTACCCTTCGCCCAGATAGTCATACGCGGATTTGGCCAGTAGATGAAAGAAATGTTTTTCTCGTCATCAAACAGAGAAAGAAGGTACTGGTCGTCGAAACGGAAGCTGTAGTGGCCAGGAACAAGTAACCTGTTAGTAGAGACCAGCTTTGTGGAAGCAGTGATTCTCTGAGTAGGTAACAAGGTGTCAGTAGGAGAATCAAAGCTTTGCCACAGGATGGCGCCACCTCTTCCCTCCACAGCGAGGTTCCCGGTGCCCAGCAGCCGAGCTTGAACATGCCCAGCGTCCGAAACGCTCGCGTTGTTGGTCCACACGATCTGGCCATTGTAGTCCTTTAGAACCATGCTCCCGTCGGCGTCTAGCTCGACTTTGGATCCCCAGGTGTACACGGGGTGGAGAGGGTTGGCGCTCCAGACGACGGTTCTTTCCGATGATCCGGAGAACCAGATGGAGAAGGTGGAGGCGTTGGGGGAGATGCGGTAGAAGCCGCAGGTGAAAGTGCCATCTTGCGAGTGGAGCACATCAGAGCTGTGCTCTACGGAGAGAGACGAACCGGCTGACAGGAAATCATGGGCTGAGACGAACGGCAGCAGATGAATAATCAATGTGAGGAGGAGATAACTACTGGCCGCTGCTGAGCTCTCATTCATGGTATTAGATGCTGCAGCTACTATCAGTTGTCAAGGGAAGCAAGTGAATGATGGTCAGGAGAAGCAAGTGAATGATGGTCAGGAGAAGCAGGCGCAGCGCATATTTAGGGTTCTCTTAAGATGTGATGATATGATAGGTTATGTTACACACCTACTCATGTGGTGATATGATTTGTTATGAGTGTCTAGTTTACTTAAGATGTGGTGATATGATTTGTTATGGTTACACACCTACTCATGTGGTGATATGATATGGTTACACACTAATGCGAACTTAAAAATAAGCTAATCAGTTGTGTTAGCAAACTTGTTATGAGTGCCTAGTGTACTTACATCACCGTCTTTAGCTTCGTCAGCAGGTCAACACGACGGGTCTCCCTAGATAAGTTTGTTGCGAATATTGTTAGACTGTCTCGAGCATCTTGCCTGTTCATATTCCCATATTCAAACTTAGGTGGTGTTTTGATGCACTAGAGATAATAATTAGTTAGTTAAAAATTTGCTAGTGGAATTAGCTAGCTAACAAATAGTTAGTTAACTATTAGCTAATTTGCTAAAAGTAGCTATTAGCTAGACTATTTAGATATCTCGGCTAATTTTAGCAGCTAAATATTAATTCTAGTGTATTTAAACACCTCCTTAATAGTACAGTTGCAAAACAATGTTTTAGTTAACATATAGGTAAGCTGTTGAACATAGTCTTAACCAATGTGCACAGCTTCAGCTCAAACCAGCGGCTCTGCTCAACAATACATGGTGCAGGTGGAGGTATGAGCCTATAAGGCATTGTTGAGGTCTCAAGTGTCCGTGCCGGAGGGCAAAGGGTGATAAAAAGATGGAACGGTGTCCAGCATCACAGCATGGCAGCATCCTTCTCAACTCCATGACAGCCGGTGAGAGAATCCTGTCCTCATCGGTCTGGGCAGACATTCGACGGTGAGCTGATGATGTAGGTTGAACAACCAAGGTTCCTTCAATTCGGAGTCAAACAGCACTGAAAGAACTCCCCTAGCCAAGCATGAAGCATCACAACAGACACAACGGAACATCGGGTCCATTTCCTGCATCTTTCCTTGTTGTCTCTCTTTTATTTTTTCCCTTTTTTTTTTGGAGCCACACCTGTTCTTCTGGACAGGACAATATATTTCGAGACAATTCTATTGCAGCTTCTCTTCTCTTTTGTCTCAGAATCATACAAAATGGAGATACAAGACGGCAAAAAAAAAGGAAGACCCAATGCCATGTACTTTCAACAACCTCAATGTTCTGAGAAGCGGCAATAAAATCTCCACACCAAAAGAATGATGGGGGTACAAGGCGGCTAGAGGAAACACCATTTTCTAAGGAGATCTACAGGTGCTGGCGCTGCAGTAGACAAGTTGAAAGAAAGCCAGCATGCTGATTACAAAAAGTAGTCTGGGGTCTTGCGCGTCATGTCCGGCTCAATCTGCCGCGGAGCTGGGTCGAATTGGAGGAAGTTCTGATCCATGTTCTCGCCAATTTCGAGGATCGCAGCCATGTTCCCGCATCGGTAGCAATAGTTAGGCGCGCTGAACACTGTCACAACGTTCTTATCCTGCATCACACAATCAACAAAAAAGAACGAAATATTATTCCATTTAATAAGCAGTGGTTTGCCTAAGCCTGTGAAGGAAGGAGAAACACGCAATCCACATAATAGGTAGAAAACAGATGTGATAAGAGTCTGCTTGGATTAACCTGTATCTAGGCTAGTGCAATGCAGCCAACCTGTGTTTGGTTGCCCAGAGTCTTGTGCAGCCTTGCACGGCACATTTGGTGTTTCTGAGAAATGCAGATTTGCACAAGCCAATGGACATACAAAAATAAAATATTGTCCCCTTCCCCACCTCTACTAAAAACATGAAACCTTTACTGGAACATAAGAGACAAACCTACAACACAGCGGCACTGTAGTCCATGTGAGAAACGACCGGGACCGGGCCTTAGACCTATGCTTTGACGTGGGACAGACGAGGTGATTTTTTAACCACAGTCTGAAATTCGCTCCTACGAGGAATCGAACTCAGAACATGAGTGCTTCTAAGACCAACTAACCAACTCAGCTAAAGGCCATTTCGCCTAGCAGCCAAACACATCTTGCTTATACAGGACAACCAAACACACTGGCTTGTGTTGTAATGCATAAGCTTAACAATTATGTCCTGCGTTAGTGAATAAATTATGCTTAGAAACCATGCAATCTAAATGCTAAAACTTTGGCCGCTAAGATGGTGTTTGGTGACGTTTAAGTCACAAAAATGGAAATGGAATCAGATGACACTAACCAGAGCTCGAATGAGCGGTTACGATCTTTGTTTGGTTTTTCGTATCGCATGTGAAGAGTTGATGTACCTACTACTGCATGCATGCAACTGGACTGTAAGTAAAGTAGAATGCAGGAATTGTGTGTGTATTGATAGAGAAGAGTGCTGTTACATATATAGGGGAAGAGCAAGAGGTGAAAGGAAACCTTCTAGACAAGGAAACAGAAGGACCCTAATTGATCCTTACCATCATGGACTCTTCCCCAAATCTCTCTCTATCCTAACCTGCTATACAAGGCTGGCCGGCTGCTTAAAGAAGCCAGGCATCACGCCCATATACAAGGCAATGAATATTGCTGTCTAACATCCCCCCGTAGTCAATACGTCCGTTGAGCGAACGTTGAGGCTGGTCCGAAAATCAGTGAACACCGAAGACGGCAGACCCTTAGTGAAGACGTCAGCATACTGTGAAGTTGTCGGCACATGGAGGACACGGACATTGCCAAGAGCAACATGTTCCCGAACGAAGTGAATGTCCATCTCCACATGTTTGGTGCGCTGATGCTGAACGGGGTTGGAGAACATGTAGACAGAACTGATGTTGTCACAATATACCAAGGTCGTCTTCGGCAGAGGAGCATGCAATTCAGTCAAGAGCTGTCGAAGCCAGGTAGCTTCAGCAACGGCATTAGCAACAGCACGGTATTCTGCTTCAGCACTGGAGCGAGAAACCATGTTCTGGCGCTTGGAAGACCAGGTTGTCGCCGAAGAAGACAGCATAGCCAGATGTGGATCGGCGGGTGTCCGGACGGAGCCCGCCCAATCAGCATCAGAGTAAACGATCAACTCAGTTTGAGAAGTTGGGCGAAGGAACAGCCCCAAATGCAAAGTGCCTCTGATGTATCGTAGGATGCGTTTGAGGGCAGCCAAGTGTGATTCCCGTGGATCATGCATGTGGAGACAAACCTGCTGAACAGCATACGCAATGTCTGGACGGGTGAATGTAAGGTACTGAAGAGCTCCTGCAAGACTGCGGTAATCAGTGGGATTTGAAACTGGAGCGCCATCAGAGGGGAGCTTGGGGTTCACATCAAATGGTGTAGTGCATGGCTTGCAATCACTCATACCAGCTCGTTCAAGAATCTCAATCATGTACTGATTTTGGGACAGATAGATGCCTGAGGTAGAGTGCTGAACATGCATGCCGAGGAAATGGTGAAGTCTACCAAGATCCTTCATAGGAAATTCTTGTTGGAGGGCATTGATGATTCGTCGTAGTGTTGGCAGGGAGGAGGCAATAAGCACAATATCATCCACATACAGAAGATAGGCCATGTTTGCACCCTTGTGATAGACAAACAGGGACGTGTCTGTTTTGGCCTCAATGAAATCGAGCTGCAGAAGGTGAGAAGCAAATCTGTTGTACCATGCACGAGGGGCTTGCTTGAGTCCATAAAGAGAGCGGTTGAGACGGCATACATAATCTGGATGAGTGGAGTCTTCGAAACCAGTGGGCTGAGCACAGATGACAGTTTCGGACAGCGTGCCGTGAAGAAAGGCATTATTGACATCCAACTGATGAATAGGCCAACCACGTGAGAGAGCCAATGAGAGGACTGTCTGAACTATAGCAGGTTTGACCATAGGACTAAAAGTCTCAGAGAAGTCGATGCCAGGGCGTTGAGTGAACCCGCGAAGGACCCAGCGTGCCTTATACCGTTCAAGAGAACCATCGGCGTTGAACTTATGCTTGAATATCCACTTGTCTGTCACAACATTGGAATGAGGTGGCCGAGGAACGAGATCCCAGGTGTTGTTTCCAATCAGAGCTGCATACTCCTGTTCCATAGCAGCGCGCCAGTGGGGATCGGCCAAGGCAGCGCGATAGCTGCGAGGAATTGGAGACAGTGCTGAAGCTTCAAAAAGAGCTGGGAACCGAAGGCCACGCTTGCCCCGAGTGGTCATAAGGTGGTGGTTGACCACAGGGGGACAACAACAGCGCCGACAGGGACAGTTGGAGTAGTTCCTGGATCATCAGGAGGCCCAGCAGCATCTGACGCCTGTGCTGCAGGTGAGGGAGACGCTGCAGTAGGAGGTCGACGGCGAGAGTACACCTGGCCTCCGAAACGGTCGACGGTGATCGCCCTGGGGGCAACCGGCTGCACGACGCGAGTCCCTGTAGCATCAGGGAGCGCTAGGGCTGCCGGTCTAGCAGCGTGAAGCCTCGAAACTGCTGGGTCAGCAGCAGGAGACGCCAAGGCTGCTGGTGAAGGTGAGGAAGCCTGCTGAAGCGCACGTGGCTGTCCAAGAGACTGTGGTGAGTAGTCCGGGACAGCCACAGGTGGTTCGCCAGGTGAACGGTCCTTTGTTGCAGCAGTACCTGTAGAAGAAAAAACCGATGACAGTTCAAAGGGAACTGAGACCGTGTTAGGCACGTCGTCTAGGAAATCAAGTGCAGCACGCATGGGAGGGGAAGAAGCCTTGGAGAAGAGAAAAGAGGCTTCATCGAAGACCACGTGGCGTGAGATGATTATGCGATTGGTTTGACGATCGAGACAAAGGTAGCCCTTGTGGTGAGGGGAATACCCGAGAAAAACGTAGAGGGTGGAGCGGGGAGAAAGTTTGTGGGGGGCAGTGGCTGACAGGTTGGGATAACAGGTGCAACCAAAAACACGGAGTGCTCATATGAAGGATGTTTTCCAAATAGATAGAAGTGAGGCGTGGAATGGTTGAGGGTTTTGGTGGGTAGGATGTTTATGAGATAGGTGGCAGTGCCTAGAGCTGCGGCCCAAAAGACGGGGGAACACTAGCGTGGAAAAGAAGGGAACGAACGACATTGTTTATGGATCGTATGATGCGTTCGGCTTTGCCATTCTGGGCATGACATACGAAGGTGAATGTCGTGCGAGGAAAAAATGTGCGGGCACGTAGGTTGTCGAACTCACGGTCGTTGTCCAACTGAATACCCTGAATGGTGATTCCGAACTGAGTGCGAACATAGGCAAAGAAAGTGGTGAGGGTGGACAAAGTGTCTGATTTGAGGGTGCGAACATAGGCAAAGAACGGTCCACTGACTAGGGGGACCGGCCAGCAGAGCCTGTGGAGACGAGGGCACGCCATGGGGTGGACGAGGCGTGGTAGGTGGTCGCTGACCCAGCCACATGTAGATAGCCCCTGATGGGTTGTAGTAGCTGTATTGGGACACCTGGCCAGTGGGAGGTCCAGCGTCGGCGCGGGTGGTGGTGGAGTGCCTACCACAATTGCGTTTGCCCCTCTTGCCGCGCTGGTTGGAGTTGTAGCGGCCGCCGGAGCCTCCCCCAGAGGGTTGTGAGGGCGCCGGCAGCTGAGTGGCCGGCTGCTGGGAATGACGAGGAGTGCCGGTGGAGGGCGCAGGAGAAGTGGTGCTGCCCATGCTGCCAGGTGCAGTGAGCGCAGCAAGGGCAGCAGCAGGTGGAGCCTTCGCCATGGTGAGCTCCTCAAGAGCAAGATCGTCGCGGACCTGCAGGAAACTGGGCAGGGGGTATGTGCGACGAAGATGCAGACCCAGCACAAGGAAGTGCTCGTTAAGACCTCGGATGATGTTGAGGACAAGCGTTCTATCGGAGACGGGCTTGCCAAGGTCGCGAAGATCCTCGGCAAGCTTTTTGTAGCGACGGCAGTATTCGGCAACAGGAAGGTCGCCCTGGGAGGAGCGGAACTCTTGGTCGGCGTAGAGAGCACGGGTGGTGCGGTTCCCTAGGAATTGTGATTCGATAGAGAGCCACAGGACGCGATCTGTGACGCCGCGCTGGGATACAGCGTCGGCGAGGTCGTCGGAGATGGTGTTGAGGATCCAAGTACGGACGACGGCGTTCATGCGAACCAAATCGGGGGAGGTATATGCAGTGATATCGGAGAGAACATGACCTTCCAGGGAGACCTTGGTGAGGGTGAGAAGGTATCGCACCATCGGGCGTAGAATGTGGAGTTGGCGTCGAGGAGGAGCGGGGTGAGGGTGCAAATGTTCTGCACAGCCACTGCCTGGGCATGTAGATTCAGCAGGGTTGCAGCCTCATGATGTAGCAGTGCTGCGTCCAGATGGAGGCACCACCGTCTTGGATGTCACCGTCGGGATCTCCATGGGAGGAGTCGTCACTGGGGGGAGGCGACACGTTCCAGGGCCGCACGCACGCGAGCATCCGTCGCGTCGCGTTCCTGCTGGGCGACGGCGGCCTCTCGCTCGGCGTCGACGGCGCGAGCGACCTGGGCTTGGCGCTCGCGGTCTTGGACGGCATCATCCTCTTGTGGGACAGCAAGGGGATTGGATTCGATGCCTGAGGTGATAGCGGCCATGGAGCAGCGCCAAGAGAAGGCGCGCTGGAGCAGCGCCGAAGAACAGCGCACTGGAAGCGGAAGCGGCAGGAAGAAAAACTAGGCTCTGATACCATGTAAGTAAAGTAGAATGCAGGAATTGTGTGTGTATTGATAGAGAAGAGTGCTGTTACATATATAGGGGAAGAGCCGGAGGTAAAAGGAAACCTCCTAGACAAGGAAACAGAAGGACCCTAATTGATCCTTACCATCCTGGACTCTTCCCCAAATCTCTCTCTATCCTAACCTGCTATACAAGGCTGGCCGGCTGCTTAAAGAAGCCAGGCATCACGCCTATATACAAGGCAATGAATATTGTTGTCTAACATGGACCAGTCAAACCCAACTCATGAACCTTGGGACTGGAGATGAGGAAGATGAAAGAGTGATTTAGGACCTATTTGGTAGAGCTCCTGCTCTAGATTCACCGTGGAAGCTAATTCTCTAAGGCCCCATTTGTTTCGTTGGAATTGAATTACATTCTAATAATCATAATTTAGACACAAACTAATTAAGTTAATATATTTATATTTGTATATTATCATAAATCATATGAGAGAGATAGTTATACACTACACTTATGCTATAGAGAAGCAAGTATAAGAGTGTGACAATATAGTTGTACATTAGAAAAGTAGCATGTAAATCTATATAATGAATTTCCATATCTTACCCTATGAATTTGACATAGGCTTATATATAAACTTTGGAAAGTTGTGGAATGTCACATTCTAAAAAAATAGCCTACTCCATTGGTTAGATTCCAATTCCTCAAAATGAAGGGAAACAAACAAGGCCTAAGAGAAGTGATTCCCTGACTGAAATATTTTCTCTATGATAACCTTTATGCTTATAGTTAGTTTAGTGACTCTGTGTGCAGTGAATCAGGAGACACTACTTTCAGCTCCTAGCGCCTAGCTCATTTTAGAGATCACTTCACAAAATCAGTATAGAATCAATTGAAAACTACTTGGCAGAACTCGTCCTAGACTTGTCCAGGAAGCTGCTCAAAGAGCCCTGCCAAACAAGCCCTTAAGATCATGCAGCAGCCAGCTCCCCGTGGGAACCTGCTAGTGACAGCCCTGCCTCGCGGCTAGCCTAGCCATGCCCCTGCATTTGGCATCATTTCTCTGATGTGCTTCAGCCCAGAATCTCAAACAGGCTACAATGTGCAGGCAACAACTGTTGTGCAAGCAGACCTTAGATGCAAGCATGCAAGCTAGCCTTGCGGTCCGTTAGATCATATAATCCAATTGTATGTTACATTTAACACTTAAACCCTTCCACCACCAGCCCACGCAGCTTTATAAAAAAAAGGTAACAAACTACGGTTTGCATCTATGGTTGGATCATGATCTAACGGATCAGAAGGCTCGCTTGCACGCATGCACCTAAGGGCTTGTACGGCAGTCGTTACCCAATGTGCATGCATCTCATATCTACAACTGCAAGAAGAGTTTTGACTCCTCTACCAAAAACAGCAGCCATCACCGGAGGGAACGAAGAGCAAGCCATAGGACTCATTTTGCTGAAGGGAGAAGTCAGCAAAGCTCTGAACTGAAGGCATGGGCACGGGACAAGAGCAGTTGGAGGGCTGTTATGATACATTGGTCCTGGACAACAGTGCAGAGCCCTGGAGTTGAATCCAACTTCTGAACCTCCGGGCGTCTGGAGAGACTACGAGGGAATAGGGCCTCTAGGGGTGTTTTGGCTTCTCCACCTTCTCGAGATTTCTTCAAAATTGGATAATCTTATTTATCAGTCTCCTGAATTGTTTGATACCCAACTTCAAGGCGAGGGTAACGAGGCAAGCCGAAATCACTCGAAAACAATTCATTTTCATTTTATAAGAAAATTGAGTTCAATCAGAGCATTTTTTAATGAGCCATCGAGGCAGCTCAACAACATTTTTGTCCAGCCGTAACCGCCCCTCCTTCCTGTTGGCATCATGTGCACCCCCCCCCCCAAAAAATTAAAAATGTCAACCCCCACCCCCGCAAATCCCACCTGAAGACCACAATGGATAATTTCCATGGCAGGTCGCCCCCCACCCCCGCAAGTACCATTTGATTTTATCGTGAAAAATAATTTACATTTTTAAATATCATTTTGATTTTAAATGTGAAAGATGCATTGTGAGGACTGCGTTGAATCGTTGATATCCAAAACATCATACATTACAAATGAATAAAGTATTAATGTAATAGAATCAATGTTCCTTATGTATATAGAAACAGAGGAACGGGTTCACTTAATAAAAATGCCATGACAGTTTGGTAAACAGAACTCTGAATTCAAAAAATATGGTAGAATCAAACATGCTGGATACTAACCTGGCACCAATTGAACCCTTCCATTACAAGTTGATGAGCTCTTGAAATAAGACTTAGCCCATTTGTATGGTTGAATTGTTGTGCAATATCTTGGCCAAATGTGTATCCAGCACCCCTTGGTGAAATTCCCCATCCACATCTGTCATCCGGGTCAGACCACAAAAGATCACACATAGGTCCTTCATGCGGGACCTACAGCCATTTTAAATAACAGAGGAAATATTAATCAAGGAAGACAAAATGAGAAATCAGCAAAATATTATATACAAAAACTATGATATTTATACCTTAAATCTCAATTGAGATATCATTTGTAAATCATTTAAGAACAATCAGTGTCAAGAAACTGAATAGCTGAAATATCGTAGGCTTCTACAGCCATACAACCGAACAAAACCCCCTCTTAGCCTCTTCTCTACCTGGCCTGACTATAGCTGGTCCAAAATCTAAGCCAGGCAACCAAAAAGCCCTTAAATCTCTTTCTCAATGCAACTAAGCTAGGAAAAAAGTTATCATGCAAAGATGGAAAATGGATCGAATCGCTTCTGTTTTTTAAGACAACCACCCAACTGCAACAAAGTGAACAGATAATTCTAAAATCTGTACTTGTAGTTTCTAAGGTTCTTCTCACAATCAGACAAGACAGAGCCTGTTTGTTTCAGCTTTTTCTGATGAGCTTTTCTGAGAATCTGGCTGTGGGAAGAATCTGAATATCATGAGGATTACATGCGGAGGAAGATGAAGGGGTTCATAGGGTTTAGGATCTAGAAAGTGACGGATTTCTACTATCACGACGACTCGACCGCATAGTTATTAAGGCGGTATAAGGCGACCGACCCCTTTTACCTTTTAGGCAGTAAAGCGTTTGGCGAGGCAACACCCTAATTATACAGTAATATAAAAGATTAGATCAAATATCATTTATATAACACTAATTCAAAATTAATAAACAAGGTAGCACAAGCCTAGTAGGCCCATTTGAGCCTAGTAGAAGAGAGATAGGAAAAAAAGAAAAAGAAAAAAAAGCCTACAACCAGTCAGCCAAGAGGCCCAACCAACCTAGCCCAATAGCAGTTTTAGGTTAAAACCTAAGCCTACAACCACTCCTGTGCAGCAACACTGCAGCAGCCACTCCCTCAGTCGTCGCCTAGGCGTCCGGGCGGTGGTCTAACGCCTAGGCGCCTTGCCCGCCTACCTCGCCTAGGCGTCCAGGCGGTGGTCCAACGCCTTGGACCGCCTTACCGCTTTAAAAACCATGGTCGTCGCTCTCCCTCCACTCCCGTGCAGCCGCCGCCGCTCTCCCTCAGCCGTCGCTCTCCCTCCATCACAGCTCCTCTTTCCCTCCCCGCAGCTCCTTCTCTCCTCTGTCTAGCCGTCTGGAGCCACGCGCCGCCACCGCCGCAGCCCTATCCTCCCCCAAGGCGTTGTCCGCCGACGCCCTGCGTCGTGGCAAATGCCTTACGCTCGAGGGCAAGGCGAGTTAGACGCCTTGGTTTCCAGGCACGCCTTAGCACCTAAGCGACGCTAAGGCGACGCTTCAAGGACGCCTTGATAACCATGCTCGACCGATTGTGTTCACGTTGATTTTGGACGGTTTTCACCAAAGTTATTCACATAGAAGTTGGTTGAAAAGCTGAGGTGTTTGGCAGTCCGCATCAGCTTCTGGCGGCCAGAATTAGCAAAAAAGCTGAAACAAACAGGACCAATGTGTTTTGGTCCATGCAGATGCAAATCAGAAGGTTCAAAATCTCCCGAGTTAACCAATAAGACATAAGGGGATTCCATATGCAATCTTCTTCCTTACTAACCTACCTAACAGATATATTTAATAAACGGAGCTATCTATGTCTTGACAGCCAGACCTGTTATGTCTATGCAGACTTCAACGATCAACATAGATATCTCAAAAGAAATTGGATCTCTAACACCAAGTCCCCAATTCACAAGAAAGATGTCCACAGAATAGTCTACAGATCAAAATGTGTGACATGTATAATTATATCCATAATCAGTAACCAGTTCACAGAAATGAAGGAAAATTTGTTGCCAACCTCTTGTATGCGATCAAGGGAGCGGACATTATCCAAAGTATCCAGTGATGGAGAGAGACCACCATGTAGGCAGAAGATCTGCAAAATGGAATTTTTCAGCTTTTGCCAGGTATAGACAGAACAGAATCACAAGTTAATATCAATGCGCTACGACATAACCAGAGAACAAACCTGATTTTCTATAAGAGCTGTGAGAGGCAAATAATCAAACAAGTCTGTAAAGTACTTCCACACATTTGCATTTCCATATTTCCGCAAGCATTCATCATAGAAGCCATACCTGTAGCCAAACATTTGATGTAAAGAGCACCCTATCGCTTTTTGGGTGTGTTTGTATAGTTGCATTTCATAATGTAGGCCAATGCAACAAAACAGCTGAACATCAATGTATATACCTCATGGCAAAAGTGTGTTGCATTGTTGTTTATTGTAAGTAAACTTTGCTTTATATACTGAAGTAATGATGGTTTCATTTGTAAGCATGGGATGCCATGACCCAAAACGTCCTTTCCATGCATCGATACCTGATTAGTCCATTAAACATCCCACAGAAACTAGATTGTGTCTATAAAAACTCGACCCACGGGGGGTAAGACAGCCCCCGAGTATTGTATTAAGAAGAAGACCTTCTCACACACTTCGAGAAAACCCCGGAACCCCCCGCCCCACCCATACACAGCGGCATCGAAGCCCATGTGAGAACGACCGCGACCGGGGCTGAGCCTTAAACCTGTGCTTTGGCGTGGGACAGATGAGGGGATTTTTTTAACCACAACCTAAAATTCACTCCCACGAGGAGTCGAACCCAGGACCTGAGGAGTGCTACTCATACCACCTAACCAACTCGGCTAGTGGCCATTTCGCCATTGTGTCTATAAGACATGTTGAGACTTGAGATACTCAACTTTCATGAAGAAGTCGGCAAATTAATATCAAATAATTGACAAATAAACTAAACAGAATATTATGCAGTTGAATTGGTTGTTGAAATTGTGAAACTGCAATCTATATTGGGTTTGCTTTTTCAAAAATATCTAAATGAACTTGCAGAATAATTCAATTCACATTTTAAAAATCTAGATAATGGTTTGCAGATTAAGGACTGACAAGCATGCAAAATAGGGGTGTGGGGATAGATAAGAATGTGTACAAGAGAGGTCCTTCACCTTGTGGGAAATGTTGTCAAGGGTTTAAGCCTGATAAACATGCACTATAATGTCCTACAGTTAGAAAACCAGACCAAGTGATCTGCAGCTGCAGGTTCGGAATTCTATATCCTGTCAGTTATCCACATCTGAATCTACAGTAGTCTAGAAAATTTTTCCATCTCAAATCAACAATAACTCGTCTAAAATTTGGATAGAGGCAGAGTGAAGTTATGAGAATCCAATTCTCAAGAATCAAGATAGAGAAAGAAGCCTGTGTAGCCAACTTCCGTATCAGATTATGACTTTCTGAAGCTGAAACTAGGTTATGGAGCTCATTAGACCAATAAGATGCTCCAGAATATAATACAAAAATGATTTGATGTCACAGCAGTTACGTTTCACATATTTAGTCTACTTATTATGTTTGATGCCCTTGAACACAGAAGTAATGTGTAGTTTATCTTAAGCATGCATCGTTAATGAAAAATAAAGTAAACAAGGCTGAAATCCTTTAGGGCTTGTTCGGTTAGAAGGGAATTGAGGGGCTCAATCCCCTTCTAACCAAACAAGCCCTTAGGAACCTGAGTATTGCAAAGAAGTAATGATATGGCTAGGAAACAGAGAAAGATTTCCCTAGTTCACTTGGCAGTAGAAGTAGAACTTTTAAGTTTTAAGCCTGTTATAGAATTCATTAGTATGGACTCGGTGTCTAGGAAACCCGTTTCGAACTTATTCCCTCCATTCCAAATTGTAAGACATTTTGACTTTTCTAGATACATAGTTTTTGCTATGCACTTAGATATACATCATGTCTATATACGTAGTAACAGCAATGTATCTAGAAAAGCCAGAGCGTCTAACAATTTGGAACGGAGGTGGTAACAATTTAAAGGGAAAATTACTTAATAATGTCATCATGTTTCCAGTGACTGCGATAAAAAATCTTATACTGAAATTAGTAATTCTGTACTGCTGTAGAGTTCAGCTAAAGGAATAGGAACTCACACTTGAGTTATTTGTCTACTCTCATGATTTCCTCTCAATATTGTGATTCTGTCTCTATAACGTACTTTTAGAGCCACCAATAAGGACACAGTCTCCACTGAGTAGTAGCCACGGTCTGCAGAAAAACCCATAGTCAACTCAACTGTGGTATGGAAACAAATAAAACTATCGAAAGCAGTAGAAAGTTTAGATATGAAGACGGTAAGCTTCCCCAGTACCTTGACAAGTTAACTGGAAAAGGTAACATTTCCTGAAGCACGTCTAATATTGCACAGCACTAGGACGCAGCACATCAAAAATTGCAGGAAAGTTTAATTGGACAGCGTCCTGTTTGTGTGTATGCCCATATGCTAGGCCCATAGAAATAGCACATGTAACAAGCGTGTTTTGCAGGCAAGGCTCTTATAAGTTCATCTATAGCTTTTCAAGAATGCTTTACGTGTACAATCAATGTGAGCAATAGTGTAGTGTACAATCAGTAGACCATCCATATATATGCCATAAAATTTAAAAAGGTTCACGTTTTCAATTTCTTATATACAATAACTACAAACATTCAATAATTGCTAGTCTGCAGAAGTTTTTAAGTCACTTATCATAAAGCAACAAATTTATCATGTAATAACGCCAGAAAGAATCTTTGTGATCCATAAAGCAACAGTGAGGAAGCCATAATCAGCTTAAACAGTCCATTTAGCATAATCAGCTTGAACAATCCGTTTAGCATCAATAACCCCGTCCACTGAGCCATAATCAGCTTGAGCGCCTCAGTTCACAAGCACGATCTATTGAAACCAATACTCCTAGCTAATAACAGTCTCCAGAGAAACAGATCGAACCACCATGCAAATCAACAGATCGACCGGAACCAAGAACGAGTCGGGAGGGGCTAGGATAGGCGGGAGGGGCTAGGATACGTAGTCGGGAGGGACTGACCGACGTAGTCGCCCATAAAGAGGTAGTTGGTGTCGGGCGCGTCGCCACCGATGCGAAAGAGCTCGATGAGGTCGTAGAACTGGCCGTGGATGTCGCCGCAGACAGTGACGGGGCAGCGCACGGGCTGCACGTTCCACTCCTCCATGAGGATCGCCTTGGCCTGCTCGCATAGCGTTTTGACCTCCGCCTCAGGCAGGAACTTGCAATCCCGCAGCTGCGAGATCTGGCGGTCCAGATCCGCGTGCGATGGCATCGCTGCTGCCGCTGCCGCTGCGCTCTCCCTCAAACCTCCCCTTTCCTTCCCCCTTACCTAGTTCCCTCCGCCGCAGCCCCAACCAGAACAGCCTAGGAGGAGGAGGAGCGCGGGACCCAGCAAAGCCGCCGGCGGAGAGGGGCGCCGGGGCGCGGGGGATTGGACGGGATCGAAGAGGACGGAGGTGGAGGCGAGGAGGTGCTAGTGCCTATGCCTCCATCATTCCCTCTCGCTTCGCGATCTTTTGTTCGTGGATGGGGGGAGCTTTTCTTTAAATTTTTTGTTTTCCTCGCTGTCTTGGTATTTGTTTTCGATTTGGCTTTGGGCTTTTCTTTTTGGTGATTTAGTCCTTGGTTATAGTAGTTTTATGTGTTGTTTTATGAAATAAAGGCAAACCTCCTTACCAGGTAGAGAGTTATGCGTTTGATTACGGGTCAGCTAGGATAGGAACGTTTTCTAGTGTCCTCTCTCGTCCCTCTAATTTTAAGGGACAACAGAGGACAACATTAGGATAGTCATGTCCCAACCCTCGACTTAGAACCAAACAACCTAATTTGAGGAATCGTCTCATCCCATTCTGTTCTATCATTGTAACCAAATGTACCCATAGAGATCTCCAGAAAGACCTATATGTTACAAAAAAAATTAGGATAAACTAGCGAAAAACAAAGTCTAAGGGAAATTAGTTCATTTTCCCATGAAAAAAATAGAAATCTCTTAGGAAAATGAGGTTCCCAAACTAGCCCTAACAGGTGACCAAAACTTCCTCAAAAACTTTGGGACTACGAATTCATCTCCACACATATTTTTATAAACTATGGCATGCCCAAACTCCAATAAAAATCATTTCCCACATGTGATTCATTTTCCACCGGTTCTTTTTATTCCACATGCGAGGGGGGCGAAAAGAGTGCATTTGCACTAGGGCAACAAAGTCGTGACCAACAGTGGAGACAGTGACTTGAAGGGCGGGTGTGGCGGCAGCGGCAGCAGCGTGAAGGGTGGCTACGGTAGCGACATGAAAAAGACAGTGACGGTGGTGGCTTGAAGGGCTACATCGGCGACAACGTGAAGGGCACGGTTATGGGGTCGTGAAGGTCGGCTGTGGTGGCGGCGTATATGAGGGTTGTGGCAGGGGCATGAAGGGTGGCGGCGGCAGATGGAAGGGCTGTGGCGGCGACGTGTAGATTAGATGCGTTGGCGGATTGAAGGTATGTTCATGTAGTAAAGAACTTGTTCTCCTAGAAATTGCCCTCCCTTCTCTATTGGCTTTTAGGAAACGTGAATTAAAAAACATTTCAAAGCCCAATTCTCCCTTCTTTGTAGCGGCATGAAGAGCAGCAATGCAACCACCATGGTCAAGTACTCCTGTCTGGTAGGGGCAAGAAAGAGTTGCTTGCGCGAGGTTTCAACAACGTGTTGTGGCTAGAAGGGGGCAGCAAAATCAACGGCTTGGGGCGAGGACAACTTGCAATGGAGTAGTGGAGGCACAAATTTTCAGAGGTCCATCGACGACGGACTCGACCTCCTCGGTGATCTACTGATCTATAAGATGTTGGGCAGTGTCGTTCGTCGATTGAAGACGTTGTTGGCATTGGTTTCGATTCCCTGTTGGCAGTTCCCTACTCATCTAACGAAAACCCATATGTTGATTTGGAACAATCTACAAGTGGCAACCTATTTGTTAGTGGTATGTGAATCAAATGCTTATAAATGGAATTTTGTGTGACCATTTTGGTTCATTGTAAGTTTAAATATAGCAAGCAAATAGGTCATGCATTTGTAGGTAGGGGTGGTAATGGGCTCTAAATTTTACATTATAGAATTTAAGGATCGAATCAGATTATGATCGGGCTCTATTTCTATTAATATTTGAACTATAACTAATTAGAGCTACACTCATAGTGGAGTGAGAGGCAAAGTCATATAGCAATAATGAAGCCCTGGTGATGGTGGTGACATGGTTTTTAACAGGATCAATTATTGTTTTAGCTCTTTGAAGGCTTGTTGTTGGGCTGACCTCCATTGGAATGCTTCATCTAACTTCAATACTTCAAAAAATGGTAGGCTTCGTTCAACTAATCTTTAGCTGATTTTGTTTAGGGATGCTAGTTGGCCTGCCAACCGTTGATTCCCTTTCCTTGATTTTGGTGGCTCCATCCAAAGTATGGCTTCTACATTGGTAGGATTGGCCTCAATTCCTTTGGTTGACACTAGGCAACCAAGGAACATTCCCTTCTTTACCTCGAATACACACTTCTCAAGGTTAAGCTTCAGACCAACTCTTCAAAAGTTGTTGAAGGTTTCTTGTAGATCTAAGATGTGGTTTTCTTGTTTTGTGCATCTCACAATGATATCATCCACATATGTTGGCACATTTCTACCAATTTGGGGGCCAATACCCTGCTTGTCATCCTGCTAAAGTTTCCACCACCATTCTTCAGTCCCTCAAACATTTAAAGGTAGCAATATGTGGTGCTAGGTGTTATGAAGCTAGTTTTTTGTTCATATTCTTTTTCATCCATATCTGATGGTACCTAGAATAACAATCAAGTAGACTCATGAGCTCAAAAGTAGTCGTTACATCTATAAGAGAATCAATCCTATGTAGGGGAAACTCATCCTTCAGATAAGCCTTGTTGAGATTTGTGAAATCAGTGCATATCTCCATTTGCCATTTGAATTCTTCACCATTGCAGTTTTCAAGGTAAATACTTGGTTGAAAATTTCTATGCTAAGAGATTCATACAAGCAATTTTTGGCTCTAGCATTCAAATGAATTTCTTTTTCGTCACTCGCGGTGAGCTTCTCGGAATTCTTAGGTGGTTTCATCCCATCACGAATGACTCTCCAAACACCTAGATCAACCGCTTCTAGGTAACAAGTCATTCTAGCACTATAATATGGGAAATTAGTGTCGTCAAAATGTGGTGGCCTATGGGTATCCATCCCCTTTCTCTAAAAAGCGTTGACTCTATTATCGGTGAAGCTAAACCATTTCAAATGAGCCAAACCAGCTCTAATACCACTTGTAGGAAACATTGACGCCTAAGAGGGGGTGAATTAGGACTTCTAAAAAATATCTCTAACCTAAGCCACGAATAAATCCTTAGAATAAAACCTATGCAAATAACTTAACTAGATTCTGCAAACTAGGTTCTGTCTATGTGTTGCTATCTCTACCGCAAAATGAGTTATGCAACCTAAGTTCCAATCATATATAAAGTAAAGATTGCAACTTAAGTAGAGAGAGTAAATGTGGAAAATTAAAGAGCTAGTAGAGAAAGCAAACTCTTATGGACGACGTTGGTATTTTAACCGAGGTATCTGAAACCACGCAAGGTCCCAACTAATCCTCGTTGGTGCCTCTATGCAAAGGGTAGCTCACGTGAGGGCCAAGCACCATGGTAGAATAACTTCGTAGAGAGTCGCGGCCCTTCTCCATGCACAAGTGGTGCTCTGCTTTCGGCTCCTCTTGGACGTTCCCCATCGTCTCCACTATCGAGTTTACGGTCAAAATGCCACGGGCCCGGTTCCCTCCGGTACACGGTGGAGTCCGTGTCACTAACGCGGTCGACACGGTCTCACAAGACTTTCGCCCCGCTCGGTAAAATATTACAACTACTCATGGAAGAGTCAAGGGTTGCGGTGGGTTTTTCTTCCCTCACTCAACTAACTATCATTACACTAGAGCAAGCAAAATAGCGATCTAACTAGCCTAAGCACCTCGCAAAGCACCTATACTAATCACCGGATGAATCTCTTATGCACTTATGTGTTGGGGCTCTTATAAATGTGCCTCTATGCTTGGTATATGTTTCTTGTGCTCCACACCCTCCAAATGCCCAATTGGAGGAGTATAAATAGCCTTCCCCTCAAATAGAGTCGTTGGACAGAAAGTGGTTTATCTGTTTGTGGGCACATGAGACAGTCTGGTGCACACCAGACATGTACGGTGCCCTGGCCACGTCAGCCAACCATTGAAAGTAGTCGTTGTCGAGCCTCTACCGATTGTTGAGCTTGATTGTCTGTGAAAGGGAAATGGTCTTAACCATTTTTCATAATTAATTTTGTTGCTTGACAACCATCACAAATCTTATGGACTAACTAGTTTGCCTAATTGATCATTTCTTAGGTGCATAAGTTCATCTATATCAATTCTAAGTCGACTGTCCGGAATACCATAGATTGTTCCGGACATGAGAAGCTTTTTGGAAATTCACCTATGCGCGGACCATCCGGGCCCTTCTGGTGGACCGTCCGCGATACCAGGGTGAGCCTCAGACAGGAACTATGAAAATCACGTGTTCACACTACGAACTATCCAAAGCAGAAGAGAGCAGCGTTCGAGACCAAGCTCGGACCATCTGGCCTCAGGCGCGGACCATCCGGTCATTTAAAAACTAGAAAAACTCGAAGGTGACAGGTTCAGTAAAATGCATTTTTAGCGTCTTCACGGACCGTCCGGGGTGCATGGTCGAACCGTCCGTGACTGCTTTATCTGACATCTGATGACGCATTAAATCCACCACTAGTCGTTGATATAGCCGTTACTGTTGACCGTTGCAATTTCAGCCATTGATGTGCGGGGGCGGACCGTCCGGACCAGGGGCGCGGACCATCCGCGGTTGGCAGAACAAGGGCAATGACTAGGAAGTGGTTGATAGCTATAAATACAACCCCAACCACCTCCATTCAAGACAACCAAGCATTCCACTCACACACATTCAATACAAGAGCAAGCAATCCATTCTAAGACACATTCAAAGCTTCCAAACCTCTCAAAGTGCCACAATTGAGACAAGTGATCATTAGTGATTAGTGACTTGAGAAAGTGTGATTTGTGTTTCATTTGTTGCTCTTGTTGCTTGGCTTTTTAATTGTGCTTTCTTCACCTCGTTCTAAACTCTCTAAGTGACTTGTAAAGCTAGCAAGAGACACCTAAATGTGTGGTGATCCTTGCGGGGTCTTAGTGATCCTTGAGATTAAGAAGCACTCAACCAGTCTAAGTAATCGATTGAGAGAGGAAAAGGGTTGAAAAAGACCCAACCTCCGTGGCCTCCTCAACGGGGAATAGGTTCATTGGAACCGAACCTCGGGAAACAAATTGGTGTGTTCTTTTGTGTTGATCATTACCTTACGATTTGATTCTTCCTCTCCACTCACTCTAAGTTCTTGAAAGGGAAATGTGCCCTTGGGCCATTTCTATAAATGTTTTGGTGATTAGATTCCCAACACAAAATATGTTGGTTCATAAGTGCTAAGATGCAAATCAAAGAACAAGGTATGTATTCAGCCTTAATAAATTGTTTTGGGTACTAATGTATTTATCTAAGTGCCAGGAATCTTGCCAAGTCAAAAGAAATTGAATTAGAGAAAAATTGGCTGAGTTCAGCCAAACCAGCACCAGCCTGTGGTGCAATGGACAGTGTCCAGTGCCCAGGCTGGCCCGGCGACGAACTCGTCGCTCTCGGGAAAAAGTAAAGGCGTCGCAACTAAAAATCACCGGACTGTCCAGTGTGCATCGGACTGTCCGATGAGCCAACGCCGCCCGTGGCAAACGGTCGGCAGCGCAATCAGCGAGCGACGCGTGGCCTGCGCCAACGGTCGGTTGGTCACACCGGGCTGTCCGGTGCGCCAACGGGACCGGAGGTCCAACAGTCGGTTGCGCCTGATAAGGAAGGAGATCAGGCACCAGACTGCTATTGTTCATGTCCGGTGGTGCACCGGACTGTCCGGTGCGCCACCCAACAGAAGGCAAGAATTGTCTTCCAATTGGAACTTTAACGGCTCCTAGCTGCCTTGGGGCTATAAAAGGGACCCCTAGGGGCATGGAGCACTACACCAAGCATTCACTAAACATCCTAAGACGCCTAGACTCCGCAATCACGCAATCGGTTCATCGTGTTAGAGATTTGTGCACCGTTTGAGTTGTAAACTCCCTGCGCCGTGTTTTGTGCTCACGTCTTGGCTTGCGTGCGTGTGTTTGCTGCGAATTGAGTCTTGCGTGTGTTGCTTTCCCTCCCTTACTCTTGTGCTTCTCTTGTGATCAACATTGTAAGGGCGAGAGGCTCTAACTTGTGGAGATTCCTCGCAAACGGGAAAAGAACTCTAAAGAAAGAGACCATGGTATTCAAGTTGATCATTGGATCACTTGAAAGGGGTTGAGTGCAACCCTCGTCCATTGGGACGCCACAACATGGAAGTAGGCATGTGTTACTTGGCCGAACCACGGGATAAAACACCGTGTCTCTTGTGTTGCTTTTCTCTGTGATTGATTTCTTCTCAAGAGCTCGCTCTATAACAACTTTGTTTAATCTAACTAACATTTTATAAACGAAATTTGTACTATTAGTGTTGAATATTGCAGGATCACCTATTCACCCCCTCTAGGTGCTCTCAATTGGTATCAGAGTCGTACTCTTCATCTAAGGGACTAACCGCCCGAAGAGATGGATCCTAAGGCCAAGGGGATGGTGATCAACGACAAGGAGAAGGAGCCCCTCCTCAACGAGCCTAGAGAGGACAAGCCCACTGACTTACGCTCGAGTCACAAGAAGAGGGACGGGAAGAAGAAGAGGCGCATCAAGAAGATTATCTACTACAACAGCAATGCCTCCTCTTCTTCACCAAGGGATGACGAGGACGACGACTCCTTGTCCAAAAAGAAAACGGTTAATCAAAACTACTCCTTTGATTATTCCCGTATTCTGTACAATTCAAATGCTCATTTACTTTCTATTACACTTGTAAAACCCCCACACTTCGATGGAGAGGATTACTCATTTTGGAGCCATAAAATGCGTAGTCACCTATTTTCCCACCATCCTAGCATTTGGGAAATTGTAGAAAGTGGAATGCATTTTGATAGTACTGATAACCCTGTGTTTATCAATGAACAAATTCATAAGAATGCCCAAGCCACTACTGTTTTGCTAGCATCTCTATGCAGGGATGAATATAACAAGGTCAGCGGCTTGGACAACGCTAAACAAATCTGGGACACCCTCAAGATTTCACAAGAGGGGAATGATGCCACCATGATCACCAAAATGGAACTGGTGGAAGGCGAGCTGGGGAGATTCGCGATGATAAGGGGAGAAGAGCCAACACAGACATACAACAGGCTAAAGACCCTTGTCAACAAAATTCAAAGCGATGGGAGTACAAGATGGACGGATCATGACGTCGTCCGACTCATGCTCAGGTCATTTATGGTTATTGACCCTCATCTTGTAAATCTTATTCATGAAAACCCTAGGTACACCAAGATGACGCTCGAGGAAATCCTCGGAAAATTCGTAAGCGGGCGCATGATGGTAAAGGAGGCAAGATATGTGGATGACGCCTTCAACGGTCCACTTCCCGTCTACGAGCCACAACCCGTTGCTCTCAAAGCAACCAACAGTAGGGAGGCGCTACCTAGCAAGGTAGCACAAGTGGAGGCTGTCGGGCTCAATGAGGTTGAGATGGCGCTCATCATAAAGCGCTTTAAGACCGCACTAAAAGGACGCAAGGAGTACCCCAACAAGAACAAGTCAAGGGGAAAACACTCCTGCTTCAAATGCGGTAAGACTGGTCATTTTATAGCTCAATGCCTCGATAATGATAGTGACCAAGCACAAGAAAAGCATGGGAAGAGGGAAAAGAAAAAGAACTACAGGAAGGCCAAGGGCGAGGCGCACATCGGGAAGGAACGAGACTCCGATTGTTCCTCATCCGACTCTGAAGATGAAGGACTAGCTGCCTGGGCCTTCAACAAGTCTTCACTCTTCCCCAACGAACGACACACATGCCTTATGGCGAAGGAGAAGAAGGTACGTATTCAAGATACTCCTAAGTATTCTTCTTCTAGCTATGAGGAATCTTCCGATGATGAGATAGATTATAGTGATCCATTTAAAGAACTAGACAGATCTAAGGTAGATAAGATAAATGAACTAATTGATGCTCTTAATGAAAAAGATAGACTTTTAGAAAAGCAAGAAGATATACTCTATGAAGAACATGATAAGTTTGTTAGTGTTCAAAAATCTCTTGCTATAAAAATTAAGAAGAATGAACTGTTGTCTTCCGAATTGTCTACCTGTCATGAATCTATTTCTAGCTTAAAGAATTTAAATGATGATTTGAATGCTAAGCTAGAGAAAGTAAATGAAACCAGTTCATG
This sequence comes from Zea mays, assembly GCF_902167145.1. Taxonomy (NCBI): domain Eukaryota; kingdom Viridiplantae; phylum Streptophyta; class Magnoliopsida; order Poales; family Poaceae; genus Zea; species Zea mays. The sequence goes on along the minus strand of NC_050104.1, from coordinate 86,826,672 downwards.
TGTAGAGCATGTTGTTATTTGCAATAGATGTAAAGACCTTGATGTTGATGCTTGTAATGAACATGTATCTACTATTGCTAAGTTAAACAATGATGTTGCAAGTCTTAATGCTCAACTTAAGACTTGCATGGATAATTATTAGAAACTTAAATTTGCTAGGGATGCCAACACTATTGGTAGACACCCCTCAATTAAGGATGGACTTGGTTTTCGAAAGGAAACCAAGAACTTAACAAGCCAAAGGACTTCCGGTCTCAACAAGGAGAAAGGGAAGGCTCCTATGGCCAGTAGTTCTTCACATGATCAAAAGAACCATGCTTATCTTTATGCTCATGTCAAGCAAGTTTTTCATCATGATAAATGTTATAATCATGCTGCTTTACCTACTTATCATGATTCACATGCTATGTTTGCTTCTAGTTCCACATATGTTCATGATAAGAGTAGGCCTAGGCGCAATCACACTATTTCTCGCGCGCCTAGAAAAGTTTACACTGGTCCAACTACTATGTATCAAACATGTAATGCTTCTTTTGTATTGTTATGCAAAAATGCCAAAGTAGTTGCTAGAAAATTGGGATCCAAATGCAAGGGAGACAAAACTTGCATTTGGGTTCCAAAAATTGTTGTAACTAACCTTGTATGACCCAACAAGAGTTGGGTACCTAAAACCCAAGCTTAATTGCCTTGTAGGTTTATGCATCCGGGGGCTCAAGCTAGATTATCGACAGTGGATGCACAAACCACATGACGGGGGAGAAGAAAATGTTCACCTCCTACGTCAAGAACAGGGATTCCCAAGACACCATCATTTTTGGAGATGGGAATCAAGGCAAGGTTAAATGATTGGGCAAGATAGCCATCACGACCGAGCACTCAATATCAAATGTATTTTTAGTAGAGTCGCTTGGGTATAATTTATTGTCTGTAAGTCAATTGTGTCATATGGGCTACAATTGTTTATTTACAAATATTGATGTATCTATTTTTAGGAGTGATGGTTCACACTACAAGAAACTAATAAATGTTCGTGGGTTAATTTAAGAACGTGGGTACCGACATTTTTAATTGAGTTATGTTCGTGGGTTAACTTAAGAACGTGGGTACCCACGTTCTTATATTAAATTCGTGAGCCCGTCGTAAAACCGTCGAACTTATCGTATTAGGAACGTGGGTACCCACGTTCTTAACTTAAATTCATGGGCCACGTGGACACCGTCGAACTTAACTAAAAACCTAAATCTCTCTCACGGTCTCACCCCGCGCATCTGTCTTCTTTTCCCTGTCTACCACGCGCACGCCCGCCGCTACCTGCCTCGCCGCCAGCCCACCGCTACATGCCCGCCGCCGCTACCTCGCGCCCGCCCCGCCGCCCCACCGCGCGCCTGGGTAGGGTGGTACCGCGGTGCTCGCCATCAAGCGCCGCTGCGGCGAGCACCTCAACCCGTAGCCGAGGAACCCCTTTCTCGGCGTGCCCATGTCCTTCCCCGGTGTCAAGCCGGAGTTCTGGGATGGGATGCGGTCCCGCCTCGCCGCCTTCTGACCCGACGGGCCCATTTTGCGCCGGTTCCTGGCTGACCTCACTACCGTGCTTGTAGTGGGTGACTCGGTGTTCGTCCATGGGGGGCTCCTCGAGGCCAACGTCGAGTACGGCCTAGAGCGGATCAATGCGGAGTTCACCCTTAGGATTTTATTCCGCCCTCCGTCTCCGGGCTCGCTTGGATCGATATGGGCGTCTGCGTGTCCAAGGCCACCTGCTGCTGCTACTGCCAGGAGCCGCACAACGGGGTTACTAACGACAGGACTGATGCTGGTGCGTGATGCATTCTGCCTTCCATGCCTTTTAGGTGCTTTGCTTTTTGCTGTTTAACTGTTTTGGCGGCTGCTTTTCTCTTCTCTGAGATGTTTTTTTGCTTCTCTTCTGGGTGTTTGGGTTCGCGTATGGCCGCTTCCATCCAGTTCGATGTGTGATATCTGCAGCTGCATTTCCGCACTGCCGCTGAGCCTTTTTTTTGTGGAACTGTTTCTGATTTCGGCGTTCTTTGATAGTTAAATGATCATGGCTGGAAGTAAGCGGAGAAAGAATGACACTGCAATATGTTGTATATCTTGTTACAGACAAAGATAACCAATAGAGTGTATTGATCTGTAGTTCATTAATAAGAGCTTAGGTACACTGATTCAGCAGCGGTAGCAGTGTGTCCTTGACTATATGCCTACCAATGGTTAACAGTTTACTGACCAGAGATCATTGATCTGTAGGTGGATTTTTTTTGTACATCATTAAGAGATTTGCAGCCTCTAAGCCTTATTTGTATGCTTTCAAATTGTCATTGTGTGGCCTCCCTACACCTACATGTTATCTTAGTTCAGATTAGCTAAGATATATATGTCTGTAACTTCATTCTTTCATTTTTGTGCCCTACTAGGATCTCATGCTTAACCTTCTATTGTAGTTATACATCCTGAATGTTGTTAGCTGAAATTAATCATTACTAATGCTATTTATGTTTAATAGTACATTTTTTACACCGAACTGAATTTTATTACTCATGGCAACGAAATTACAGAAGTTTGTGAAACTTAAACCATTCTTATCCTGAAACCAACTACTCTCATCCTTAACGTAGGGGAATCTTAACCTGGCCGGATTAGTTAAAAATAAGTTAAGTATATAAGTAAAAAAGTTTATTGTAGAGTAAAATTGTTAATCTGACTGTTTATGCCACTTTGATTTGATTTTAACGTAGGGGAATCTTCTGATTTTGCGGGGAGTAAACCACTAAAGGTTCATTGTTTGATTTTCCATTATATGTGGCACAGAAATATCTTCCCTTTGATAAAACAACTTTGATAAAACAACTAAGGGAGTTCTATTTTTTGACATCAGATAAAAATACTTATTCGCAATAACTTTTTTGAGCATGAAACAGTAATTTTCAAATGTGTGTTGTTTTGTAGTCTAAAGTAAAACGCAATAAACTACCCCCACAGAGCAAGAGAGTTATGTGCAGACCTGGCAAAACAAAGCTTCTTGATAATGTATGCACTAAGCAACCCGGTCTGCCATGAAAAGAATATTATCAATCAGTCAAAAGGGCCCTGCTCAAATCATCAGAGTAGATTTTCTGATTATTTTGGCACATGAAAGAATTCATAAGACGACTCACAAAAGTAGTGGTAGGGGATTACTTACAGCTACTCCAATTATGGTGCTGGTGAAGAACAAGTAGAGAAATTTTCCGATGAAATTCAACAGAACAATAGCATCAAAATTATCAATATCAAGGTTTTCAATTGCATTAAAGAGCACAACAGATGTGGCATCATTAACAACACCTTCACCAAAAACTAGACTATAGAGTAGGGGTGTTTCATCCTGGTTAACACCTGCAAGTAATGAATTTCCAATTAAATTGGCTTCCTATCTCAATTTTTATAAGATAAAAATGGCAGATTCTTCAACAACAAACCTGTAAGGTGCAAACAAAATATGTTGCCGAGAAAATAGCACCAATTGCTGCAAACATGGGTAAAAAACAAGTATTAGCAAATTGACAATGGCATCCATGGTCTAATCAGATTATCAGGGAATGGAAAGGGTCAAGTATATATCCAATCAAGATAGTCCCCAAGCTCGAGTGGACCAACATTAAGTTTCTTGAACAACCCCATAGCACCTGATGTGTTCATTAGACAAAAAATAGAAGCCTGAGCAAGACAAGTTTGACGAATACAAGGTTTGAACACGTCATATTTGAATACAATTTCTTGTATGAAGATGACGTCCACAGATTTCAAGAACTAATTATCAGCAATAAATTATTTGGTGGCCAACTATCAAGAAGCACACTTAATTTAGCATTCATCTAAATTATCTGATTTCATGGTTTCAATTGTATATGCAAGGGCACATTTTGAATTAAAAGGAACTGACTTCTTTTCAATGTCCAGTGTTTGCACACCTGATGTGGTAGATTGTATGCCTTTTTTGTTTTCAGTTCATTCCTGAACAAATAACTCAATTTTAGGAATGGTATGGGACTACTGCTGTATAAATAAAAACTACTTAAGCATGAGACAGACCACGTCTTTTTAAAATAACACTCCATGGAGTAAAGCAGACACCCCATCCACAATATGTGCACCTGTCAATTTATTAATTTTGTGACATCTATCTTTTACTATGGTCTGTCTGAATTGTTTGATTAACATCACCCTAATTCTAGCCATATGTGGTGTACAACAAAGATGAGGAAATTGTTCTCTAATTCAACCTAAAAATAGACATATATTGTGTTTTAGGTCCTGTGATTAACCAATTGGGTATGTTTGCAACTCACAATACTTTTGTTGCATTATAATAATTTTCTTAAGAGCTTCGTGCATTTGTTTTACTTCAACATTCATGCCTATTTTGTTTCCGAACTGGTTGTGGTGAATAATTTTACCACTGTTTTTATTTAGTGTTTAGTAGACTGAACAAACTGACCATGTGGTAGATTGTATGCCTTTTTTGTTTTCAGTTCATTCCTGAACAAATAACTCAATTTTAGGAATTGTATGGGACTACTATTGTATAGAGGCAACTGACTTAGCTTTTTTATCTAATTTCTGAAGCTGCTCGTACTGTGCTCCGCACTTTTGGGGGATTCAGTGGCCGACAGTAGTGACTGTGTTCGCATTTGCACCTTTTTGGGAATTAGGTACTAATTCATGACTAAGTTTACTGCTGACGTATTTTAGCTGTCAGATAGTTCATTTTGTCACTTTCAATCATTCCATTGCATTTCATCTCCTTCAGTGCACAATATGGCAGCCGACCGTGATATTATTACTGACAGTATTCTTTGCATTTTTTCTGTTCCAGTTGGTTACAACATTAGGCTGATCCATTGCAAAGGGACCACCATTTTGATGCACGAGTAAGAATCTGCATTTTCACCATGGTCTATCAGCTGAATCATGGTCAGCTAACTGCATGTTTACCCTTCTCGCATCTTCACCCTTCTCTGATCCAACAGAGCCCGCGCGGCGATAGTTCAGTGACGAAGCAAATAACAGGTGGCGCCCACGCACCGCGCTGCAATTTGGTGGTGGTGGTGTGGTGGTGGCGAGGTCGCAGGCAGCCAGCGATCTGCTCGCACTTTCGCACTAGTGGACGGTGCGTCACTGCTCCTTCTCTCCAGACTCTAGCCATACAGAACATGTATCGCCATGAAAATATATGAACAAGAAACTGAAGTTGCCATGAAAATAATCCTCAGTTTCTTGTTCAATGACGAAGTTGTCAGTTTCTTGTTCTGTCATTATGGAGCACAGATTACAGAATCTGTCAGTTTCTTGTTCATATTTTCTTGCATGTTCGGGTGTTGTCAATCTCAAACAGTGGCGATAATGTCTATGTTACATATTACAGACTAGAGCACACAGTTCTGGTATATTTCCCCACTTAAGTTATCGTGTTATTATATGGTTCTGTCGCAACGCACGGGTACTCACCTAGTACCTTAAAAGGCTTTAAGCTAGTTTCTATTATGGTGCAATCTGAAACTCTGAACGTATCTTGAACTCTTCCTGTAAGGCTGTAACATTTGAATCCGTACTGGTAATGCATGTCGTAGCCTCTATCTGAAGCAAATTAGGGAAGTTACTACTTACTAGAATAGAACCCAAATTTTGTATATTAGGTTGTGCTGACAGCTTTATTCCTTATTTACCCTTGTTTGACTTTGGGTTTATTTGGGAAGCATGTATTTGCATAGCACTTGAAACCCAGCTACCTTCCAACATATCTGCAAATTCTTAGGGAATATGTGAGTTATCAGTTTTACCAAATTATCTGTGGTTCCAGGCTACATTTATGTCTATGAGGAATGTGTTTCTCACGGCACTAAACTTTATTCCATTTTTTATAACACTAAATTTGATAGTCTGGATTCTGGAATATTTATTTTACACATGAACTACATGACCTTTTTTACAACACAGCGATAGGAAAACTGAAATGACACTTTTACTGTTTGTGATATCTACTTTGTTTGACCTTACATATCCTAAATACCGATTCAGTTTCAATGGCCAAATACTCACAATGTGCCTAGAAAATGTATGTACTCGTCCTTATATGGGACTTATAATTTAGGAATTGGAGATCACGGATTAGGACCTACAACTAGTTATTTAATACTAATAAATTCTCGACGTAATTACAACACTAAGATTCAACCATCATGTGTTTATCCATTTTGGCAGGTGAAGCATCCAAGGTAACGATGTCGACATGGAGGTACGACGCCCCTGCCCTATGACTTGAGTTAATTTGGTTTCGTTAGTAAAACTCCATGTGCTTGAGACCTCGCAATGTATGTGAAAGAATGAACTGGTCCAAATGCACAAAATAGTACTTTGCTGCCAAATCCGAAGTTTGTTTGTGTGCATGTTTTAAGATGGTATATATGCTCTCCATGTTTGGGCAGGGTTGATTGATTGGTATATATGCTCTCAAGTAAGGAAACACAGAACGCACGCAAAAATATCTAGGCTGTGATGCTAGCGAACCTGGGTCCTCAAGTTTTTTCTGCATCGGAACTCAGAAGAGCCTTGTGTATTTTTTCTGAAGTTTCTGTCCCTCTTGGGTTTTTTGGAGGTCTGTTCCTCTCTTTTGGCCATCGTTTGGTCCTGGAGTCAGTCACTCACTACCACGTGTTTTAGAGGTCTGAACTGGTGAGCATCCAGATCTGTTGTTGCTTTTTATTTTCTTCTTCTGTGCTTCAGAGGCATCTTTGTACACCGATGGACTTGTGTGAATTTGTGATTTGAACATGTTGGGGACTTGTTCTCAAATGCTAAGAGTTAAGAACAAGGCAACATAAAAAGTGTTAAGTGTTAAAGTCCTTCGTCCTTCGAAGCATTATGTCCCTTCGGGAAATAATGAGTTTCGGACGAAGGTCATAAGAGACATACCTTCGTAAACATAACAAGTAATGACGAAGGATTCATATAAAGCATGAAATATAATATAAGCATCATCATAGAATCATTTCTATTTTATTAACATGGAAAAATAGAAATGATTTCAAATTACAAATGTACCTTCGGTCCTGAGAGAAGATAAAAAGTACAAGCGTGACGCAAAAGCAAATGCCAAGTCAGCGTGAACAGTACGGGAGTACTGTTCATCTATTTATAGACGCGGGACGCAGCCCACGTAAAATTACATTTATGTCCATTACATTTGTCCATGACTTATGGAAATCTGACAAGGCCCACGTAGTCTTTTCATCTTTAAGTCGGTTCCCCTCTCTGCTATCGCGACGAAGCTTCCCTGCGCACAGCTTCGGCTGTGCACCATCCTTCGTGGAGCTTGGTAATCAGCCCGTCCTTCGTCTGGTTCAGGCTTCGTCCTGACCGCACTTCATGTTCGTAATTCTGAGTCCGAAGGTACCTGTTCACATAATCCACTTGGAAAACATTGTCAAATCATGTTTTTGAGGACCTTCGGAGGACGAAGGCCCCCAACAGTAGCCCCTCGCAATATTAATTTGTTAATGATAAATTCAGATTGCGAAATGGACGAAGGCCTTGAGCCGAAGGTCCGAAAAAACACCTTCCCTTTGCTAGAATAGCAACTTTCACTGACAAGTGGGGTCTTTCAATTTTCAACGCCCTGGGCGTATAAATAAGATCATACCACAAACTCATTTGGCACGCTTCCTGGCCAACCACTCTTGCTCACTCATTTTTTAGCTCTTGTGCACTGTGATCTGCTAAGCTTTTAGCTTTGAAGCTTCGGCTTTGAAAACAGTTTTTTAGTGTTTCCGAAGATGTCTGAAGCTGCTAAGAAGGCTGCTGCTGAAATGAAGCTGAGTCTTGATGAAGAGAAGAACTTAGGGTTTCTTATAGCAATGTCGAAGACCAACACAGAAAAGATCACCAGGGAAATTCTGGAAGGGCTGTCTGAAGATACTGGTGACAGTGAAAGTTATGATGTGGACAGCGGTGGCGAAGACTCCGAAGATCGCCCCTGGCGACCAAGCCATTCAGTTTATGGTAAATCAACTATCAAAGAGAATCATCTTGTTAATATGAGAGGAAGGTATTTCCGGGATCTGTCCATTGTGAGGGCGGACGAAGGGGAAAAGACTTGTCCACACCCTGAAGAAAATGAAGTTGTGGTATACCGAAGCTTTTTGAAAGCCGGATTGCGATTCCCCTTGAGCAGCTTCGTCGTGGAGGTGTTGAAAATCTTCGAAGTCTATCTTCATCAACTTACTCCAGAGGCTATTATAAGGCTAAATATCTTCGTGTGGGCCTCGAGAAGCCAAGGTCTGAAGCCTGACGCAAGAAGCTTCTGTAATATACATGAATTATTATATGAAACAAAGCCTTGGGGCAAAGAACAGTACCACAATAACTTTGGCTGCTACAGCTTCGTCTCTCGCTCCGGGGCAAGCTGTCCCGTACCAACCTTTCGGAAGAGATGGCCCGGGGATTGGATGACAGAATGGTTTTATGTGAAGAATGACTTATCAGCACGAGAAGACATCAAAGGTATAATTATGCGTCCTATTTGGCAAAGCTTCGGCCTTCGGAGGCCGAAGGTTGAAATGAACGAAGCCGCCGAAGAGTGCCAAAGAGCCTTCGGCGTTGTCTGCTCTTTTATAGGAACAAGGGACTTAGTACAAGAGCATATTGCCTTCAGGGTGTGGCCGCTTGCGGAGAAATGGGAAATGCCACAAGAAATCGTTAAAAAGGCCGACGAAGGTGGACTTGTCAGGTTTAAGTACACTTTTAAATTTGAAGATAAATTTATTGAGCCAGACGATGAGTGGTTGAAAAGCATTGACAATTTAAGTGATGAGCTGCTTGGGACATACTCGAAGGCCGAAGATACTGCAATGTCAGCAGCCTTCGGAGGCCGAAAAAAGAAAAGGCTGAATCGGGTATTTGATGCCATCGGGTTTGTTTACCCTGACTATTGCTACCCCATCCGAAGGCAGAAAAGGAAGAACATAACCTCTGCAAAAGAAGAAGCTGGAACTGCTCCTAGCGAGCCGGAGCCTGAAAGAAAGAAAATAAAAATCCTCACTCACCGGCCGCGTTATATCGAACCAGCTTCGGTGCCGGAGTTTACCGAAAAATCTTCTTCGGTCACCGAAGCTGAAAAGCCAATCAGACCAGTCACGCCACCTGCAGCTGCAGAGATGACCGAAACGGCGAAGAAGATAGAACTAAAAGAACCAAAGGTTTCGCTGCCAGAAACCAAAGAAATGGCCGAAGCACTATCCACAGAAAAAATTGCAGAAGTGGAAAAACCAACTGAAGAAAAAGTACCAGAAATTGTGAGTCCTGCAGCAAATGTTGAGACAACAAAAAATCAAAAAGCGCCAGCAATGACTCCAAAAAGAAGAAGAATGGCGAATGTGCTAGATGTACTAGAAACAATTAAGACTTCAAGCACACCTCCGAAGAAGGCTGCTGTTACTTTTGAAACAACAGCTGAAATTTCTGGTTCTGCAGCTCCAGAGCAAGAAATTGAAGCCGAAGCTGGGCCCTCAGAATCCACAAAGGCAAAAACCTTGGAAAGTGAGGCAGAAAAAATAACAAAGCCAACTTTTACTGAAGGAACTGGTGTTGTTACCCCCGAAGCATCCCCCAAAATTCGTGATTATATTTTTCGTCATGCTTCGGGGAAAAAATTATCAGAAAAAGAAGAACAAGAGGCCCAACACTATGCCCAAAAGTTGAAATATCCAAAGGGGGCGTTGATATTTAATGGCAGTGGAGAAGAAGATTTCTTGTATTGCCTCCCCGACAGCAAGGAAATTTCTGTCTGTCGGGAGATAAGCAGAAGCTTCGGATTCCCAACTTTAGAAGACGGACTTTCGGTGCTGTCAAAGAACGATCTGGCTGACAGCCTAGCTTACAACAGTTTAAAGGTGCGACAAATAGAATTGTTATATTTTTGTTGAGTTCAAGATTTTTCGTTTGTTTAAAACTATTAACACAGACATATTCCTGTCTGCAGGGCCTGATACTCAGCAATGCCCTCAGAGCACAGAAAGATGCTGAGGACGAAGGATGTACTATAGCCCTGAGCAACCTTCGTTCCGAAGTAATTGAACTGAGGAACGAAGGTCTCGAAAAAGACAAAATATTGTATTCCTTAATAAATAAAATAAAAGAAGACGAAGCTATTTTCAAAGGTCAGGCCGAAGCTCAGAAGTGTGAAATTGAACACCTTCGTAAACAATTAGCCAGAGCTAAAGAGGAATGCATACTTGAAGAAACAAGGCGAGAACTCAGCGACCAATGGGCAAATCATTTAGAAGAAACTGTTAAAGAGCTTCGGTCAGCCAAGAAGAAATGCTTCGACAAATCTATAGAGTGTGTCAAGAAAATAAAAACTAGCTTCGCCAGCGTTGGCGCATTTTCGCAAGAAGAAAACTTTATAAGAGGTAACCCCGAAGGTCCCCTGGAATGGATCAATCATGAGGCGGAGGCCTTTGAAGAAATTTTAAATAGTCGCGGAGACATCTGCGCTTTTTCTGGTGCCAGAGGGATTGCCACTATTTTGGAGGGGAAAGGATGTGAACATGTAAAGATTTTATCGCAGTCCGAAGCCACCTTGTCCACTGAAGATATAAAAGATCCTTCAGCCGAAGCTAGCGCGGTTGGGGGAAAATTTTTCACCGACATCTGGGACAACGGTGGTAGAGAAATGGCCCAAGAAATCATTCAGAAAAGCGAGAAAGGGATTCATGAGGCTAGAAAAGTAGCCGAGGCTGCTGAGAAAAACGCAGAGCCCGAAGGGCAAATAGGTACTAACGAATAGTTTTCATTGCATTATAACTTTTAATTTTATAGTTCGTTCGCGATCTGTAATAATGATGTAATAGTATCCCGTCCTCACTCAGATCCTACTAAAGCATCTTCGGGCCCTCAGCCTAAAGATGACGACGAAATTAAAAAGATGGCCGAAGCTATCATGGATCAGGTTGTCGATCGACTGCTGAACGAAGCTGCAGAGATAGTACTTAGGGAAGACTAAGTGCTATTACAAAAAACATTTGATATATGATTTGTGTAATATTCTGTAATCCTGTATGTAATATACTTGTTTTATGATTCAATTCTTTACGATGCATGAAACTTTAAACACGTACCATTTTTGAGTCTTCGACGAAAAAACACCTTCCCTTCTTTTCATGCTTCGTGAAGAAGAATTTATCATTTATCACGACAATATCCATAGTGTTCTGATAAGAAATATCCAAGCTTCGTAAAAATAATCTCCGAAGCTATACCTCGAAAATCAATATTGTTTCTCCCTGTAACTTGGCATGATTTGCCCTTTTTCAAAGCATTTTCCGAATATCGATAACATGCCCCCTTCTTGTGCCACATGCAGCATGATGTATGATGATTATGCTATGCAAAATGATGTGATGATGTTATGTTATGCAAAATGATATTTTGTGCCGAAGATACACACATTCCTGCAATGGGGCACAATCTTTTGTATCAATACTGACTTTTTCATTATAAGCCTCCCTTAGGAGCTTCTTCGCCTTTTACTTCAGCGGAATCAGCGTTTATTTTTCGCTGTAAGTTCTGCATCCCCTTAGGAACGTCTTTGGAACTTCTTCGCCTTTTACTTAGGCGGTATAAGCTCTGCATTCCCTTAGGAACGTCTTTGGAGCTTCTTCGCCTTTTACTTAGGCGGTATCAGCGTTGACTTTTCGCTGTATGCTCTGCATTCCTTTTGGAACGACTTTGGAGCAGAAAACTTACACTGCGCTCCCTTCGGAACGACTTTTTGTGACTTCGTCAGACTTACTCTGCGTTCCTTAGAACGACTTTTTGTTGCTTCGAAGGATTTTCGATAGTCCGAAGGTCCTTTTTATTATCACAAACCTGTGAAGAAAACATATTTTTCTTGTAGGAATCAACGAAACTAATTACATGAAACCTAAACAATGTCCTTTATTAGAAAAAAATAAAACTGAATGAAAAAGATTGCTATTAAGGTAGGATATTTGTCAATAGATGTGTTTTGACTCTGGCACGGTGCTGTTGACCGTGCGAGCTTCGGACTGTTCTCTGAAGTCCCTTTGATGTGGAGCATATTGGCTCCCTTCTGGCTGCTGGCCTTGTTGCAACGGAGGTGGAGGCGGGGGCTGTTGCCAGGAAGCTGAAGGCTGACTTGCCGAAGCAGCAGAGACTGTAGGATGGTTGCCCACATATTCTGGGATGTAGGGCGAATGATACGAAGCAGTGTGCATGACCTGCTTCGGCTGAGCCTGTTGCGCGGCAACTTCGGCTATCTCTTTTTGCTTCTGAATGGTAACATGACACATCCTGGTAGTATGACCTTTGTTTTCACCACAGAATAAGCAAAATATTCTTCTGGGTTGATCCCCGAATCTTCCGCCGAAGCCCCTGGCGCCTCTGCCTCTTGGAGCTGGTGGTCGGAAGGAGCTTTGCTGTTGCCCCGAAGCCTGTGAGGAGCACTGCGGTCTGTTCTGCTGACTCCCCTTATCATCATTCTGAGTGGAGTTGTGGATGGACCTGACATGCCTCGGATAGGATCTTCCTCCGAAGCCCCTGGTCATTTCAGAAAATCTGAAGGCCTCCTCCCTTCTTTGGCGAAAGTCATTGTCAGCACGAATGTACTCGTCCATCTTTTGGAGCAGCTTCTCCAGGGTCTGAGGAGGCTTCCTAGCAAAGTATTGAGCAGCAGGTCCAGGACGAAGCCCCTTGATCATGGCTTCGATGACAATTTCATTGGGCACCGTTGGTGCCTGCGCCCTCAAACGCAAGAACCTTCTGACATACGCCTGAAGGTATTCTTCATGATCCTGAGTGCACTGGAACAAGGCTTGAGCAGTGACCGGCTTCGTCTGAAATCCTTGAAAGCTGGTCAATAACATATCCTTCAGCTTCTGCCATGAAGTGATCGTTCCTGGCCGAAGGGAGGAATACCAGGTCTGAGCAACACTCCTGACGGCCATAACGAAAGACTTTGCCATTACTGCAGCATTGCCACCATACGAAGACACTGTTGCTTCGTAACTCATCAAGAACTGCTTCGGGTCCGAATGGCCATCGAACATGGGAAGCTGGGGTGGCTTATAGGACGAAGGCCAAGGTGTAGCCTGCAGCTCAGCGGACAGAGGAGAAGCATCGTCGAAAACAAAATTTCCATGATGAAAATTGTCATACCAGTCATCTTCATTGAAGAAGCCCTCCTGATGAAGGTCTTTTTGTTGAGGCCTTCGGTTCTGCTCATCGTGGGTAAGATGACGGACTTCTTCAGAAGCTTCGTCTATCTGCCTCTGCAGCTCAGCTAGCCTGGCCATCTTCTCCTTCTTCCTCTGCACCTGTTGATGTAGCATCTCCATGTCCCTGATCTCTTGGTCTAGTTCATCCTCTTGAATCGTCGGGCTGACAGCCTTCCTCTTCTGGTTTCGGGCCTCCCGGAGAGAGACGGTCTCCTGGTTGGGGTCCAGCGGTTGCAGTGCTGCAGCCCCAGTCGCTGAAGCTTTCTTCGGCGCCATAGCGAGGGTCTATAGCTTCCGAAGGTGTTCAAAAAACTCGAAGTGGAAGTGAGTTCACCGGAGGTGGGCGCCAATGTTGGGGACTTGTTCTCAAATGCTAAGAGTTAAGAACAAGGCAACATAAAAAGTGTTAAGTGTTAAAGTCCTTCGTCCTTCGAAGCATTATGTCCCTTCGGGAAATAATGAGTTTCGGACGAAGGTCATAAGAGACATACCTTCGTAAACATAACAAGTAATGACGAAGGATTCATATAAAGCATGAAATATAATATAAGCATCATCATAGAATCATTTCTATTTTATTAACATGGAAAAATAGAAATGATTTCAAATTACAAATGTACCTTCGGTCCTGAGAGAAGATAAAAAGTACAAGCGTGACGCAAAAGCAAATGCCAAGTCAGCGTGAACAGTACGGGAGTACTGTTCATCTATTTATAGACGCGGGACGCAGCCCACGTAAAATTACATTTATGTCCATTACATTTGTCCATGACTTATGGAAATCTGACAAGGCCCACGTAGTCTTTTCATCTTTAAGTCGGTTCCCCTCTCTGCTATCGCGACGAAGCTTCCCTGCGCACAGCTTCGGCTGTGCACCATCCTTCGTGGAGCTTGGTAATCAGCCCGTCCTTCGTCTGGTTCAGGCTTCGTCCTGACCGCACTTCATGTTCGTAATTCTGAGTCCGAAGGTACCTGTTCACATAATCCACTTGGAAAACATTGTCAAATCATGTTTTTGAGGACCTTCGGAGGACGAAGGCCCCCAACAGAACATATATCCATGTGTTTGAAATCTGTATTGTATGTGATATTCTGTGTTGCATGTGATATTATGTGTGTCTAATTTTTCATTTCTTCATTTTTTTATTTTTTTCTGGAAAAGAGTTAAGAACGTGGGTACCCATGTTCTTAAGGTTAAGAACATGGGTACCGTCGAACTTAATGGGAAGCCCTCGCAGACCCACGCAGGACCCATAAGTTCGACGACCACGTGGCCCCGTCGAACTTAAGGTTAAGAACGTGGGTGCCGTCGAACTTAATGGGAAAGAATTCGACGGCCCCCGTCGAACTTAAAAACCCATGTTCTTAACCTTAAGTTCGACGGTACCCACGTTCTTAATGTTAAGTTCGACGGTACCCACGTTCTTAACCTTAAGAACGTGGGGGCCGTCGAACTTACTTCTTTAAGTTCGTCAAAAAATCGCCGTCGGCTATATTCGTCGGTAAACCCACGTTCTTATGGTAAGTTCGACGGCCTATTACATTAAGTTCGACGATTTTTCACCCACGTTCTTTAACCAGTTTCTTGTAGTGTCATTAGCTTTTAAGGGGTATTAGACGACAAGCTCTATTTAGTTGATTTCTCAAAGGAGAATGCAGATCTAGATGCATGCTTAATCGCTAAGACTAATATGGGCTGGCTTTGGCATCGCCGTCTAGCACATGTTGGGATGAAGAACCTTCATAAACTTCTAAAGGGAGATCATGTGTTAGGACTAACCGATGTCTATTTTGAGAAAGATAGACCTTGTGCAGCATGCCAGGCAGGAAAGCAGGTGGGAAGCACTCATCACAACAAGAATGTGATGACAACATCAAGACCACTGGAGCTCCTACACATGGATCTCTTCGGCCCCGTTGCCTATCTTAGCATCGGGGGAAGTAAGTATGGTCTTATTATAGTTGATGATTTTTCCCGCTTCACTTGGGTATTCTTTTTGCAGGACAAATCCGAAACCCAAGGAACCCTAAAGCGCTTCTTAAGGAGAGCTCAAAATGAGTTTGAACTAAAGGTGAAGAAGATAAGAAGTGACAACGGGTCCGAATTCAAGAATCTACAAGTTGAAGAATATCTTGAGGAGGAAGGCATCAAGCACGAGTTCTCCGCTACCTGTACACCACAACAAAATGGTGTGGTAGAGAGGAAGAACAGGACGCTAATCGACATGGCGAGAACGATGCTTGGAGAGTACAAGACGCCTGAGCGGTTTTGATCGGAAGCTGTGAACACAGCTTGCCATGCCATAAACTGGCTCTATCTGCACCGTCTCCTCAAGAAGACCTTCTACGAACTCCTGACCGGTAACAAACCCAATGTTTCTTATTTCCATGTATTTGGGAGCAAATGCTACATTCTGGTGAAGAAAGGTAGACATTCAAAATTTGCCCCCAAAGTAGTAGAAGGGTTTTTATTAGGATATGACTCAAATACAAAGGCGTATAGGGTCTTCAACAAATCATTAGGATTAGTTGAAGTCTCTAGCGACGTTGTATTTGATGAAACTATTGGCTTTGCAAGAGAGCAAGCTGAACTTGATGATGTAGATGAAGATGAGGTTCCGACGGCCGCAATGCGAACTATGGCAATAGGTGATGTGCGACCACAGGAACTACAGGAACAAGATCAACCCCTCCTCCTCTACGATCGTGCATCCCCCAACTCAAAACGATGAACAGGTACCTCAAGAAGAGGGGCAGGATCAAGGGGGAGCACAGGAACAACATGTTATGGAGGAAGAAGCACCACGGGCCCCTCCACCTCAAGTCCGGGCAACGATCCAAAGAAATGACCCAGTGGATCAGATTCTAGGTGACATCAGCAAGGGAGTAACAACTCGCTCATGATTAGCTATTTTTTGTGAGCATTACTCGTTTGTTTCTTCTATTGAGCCTTTCAGGGTAGAAGAAGCCTTGCAGGATCCGGACTGGGTGTTGGCCATGCAGGAAGAGCTCAACAACTTCAAAAGAAATGAAGTCTGGAGCCTAGTGCCACGTCCAAAGCAAATGTTGTGGGAACCAAGTGGGTGTTCCACAACAAGCAAGACGAACATGGAGTGGTGACAAGAAACAAGGCTCAACATGTAGAAAAAGGTTATGCCCAAGTCGCAGGTTTGGACTTTGAGGAGACCTTTTCTCTTGTGGCTAGGTTAGAATCAATTCGGATTTTATTAGCCTATGTCGCTCACCATTCCTTTAAGTTGTTCCAAATGGACATGAAGAGCGCTTTCCTAATGGACCAATCAAGGAGGAGGTATACGTGGAACAAACCCCTGGCTTTGAGGATGACAGGTATCCCGACCACGTGTATAAGCTCTCTAAGGCGCTTTATGGACTTAAGCAAGCCCCAAGAGCATGGTATGAATGCCTTAGAGATTTTCTAATTACTAAAGCTTTCAAGGTTGGGAAAGCTGATCCCACTCTATTCACAAAGACTTGTAATGGTGATCTTTTTGTTTGCCAAATATATGTCGATGACATAATATTTGGTTCTACTAATCAAAAGTCTTGTGAGGAGTTCAGTAGGGTAATGATGCAAATGTTCGAGATGTCGATGATGGGCGAGTTGAACTACTTCCTTGGATTTCAAGTGAAGCAACTTAAGGAAGGCACCTTCATCTCCCAAACAAAGTACACTCAAGATCTTCTCAAGAGGTTTGGGATGAAGGATGCTAAGCCCGCGAAGACACCGATGGGAACTGACGACATCTAGACCTCAACAAAGGAGGTAAGTCCGTTGATCAAAAGGCATACCGGTCAATGATAGGTTCATTACTTTATCTTTGTGCTAGTAGACCGGGCATTATGCTTAGTGTATGCATGTGTGCTAGATTTCAATTCGACCTAAGGAGTGTCACCTTGTGGCCGTTAAGCGAATTCTTAGATATTTAGTTTCTACGCGTTGCTTTGGGATCTAGTATCCAAAGGGGTCTACCTTTGACTTAACCGGATACTCAGATTCCGACTATGCCGGGTGCAAGGTTGATAGGAAGAGCACATTAGGGACGTGCCAGTTTCTAGGAAGGTCCCTGGTGTCCTGGAGCTCCACGAAACAAACATCGTTGCCCTATCCACCGCTGAGGCCGAGTATGTTACCGCAGGACAATCTTGCGTGCAACTGCTTGGATGAGGCAAACCCTCCAGGACTTTGGCTACAATCTGAGCAGAGTGCCACTCCTATGTGACAATGAGAGTGCAATCCGCTTGGCGGATAATCCTGTTGAACACAGCCACACTATGCACATAGACATCTGGCATCACTTTCTGAGAGACCACCAGCAAAGGGGAGATATCGACATTTACCATATTAGCACCGAGAACCAGCTAGCCGATATCTTCACCAAGCCTTTAGATGAGAAAAGGTTTTGCAGGTTGCATAGTGAGCTAAATGTCTTAGATTCACGTAACTTGAATTGATCTACAGCATACATGTGTTTTATGCCTTTGATCATGTTACTTTAAGCTTTACTGTCTCATTTGCTTATATTTGGTGCTCAAGTTGTACAAGTCATCCCCGGACCTCACAAGTCCCTATGCAAATAATGCACATGTTTAGGGGGTGAAAGGGAAATAGGGTTAACCTTTTCCTATAATTAATTTTGGTGGTTGATAGTCAACACAAACACATGGGCTAACTAGTTTGTTCTAGAATTCATCTATTACAGGTGCATAAGGTTCAAGACAAACCAATAAAAGATTCAAGTTAGGGACTCAATTTGAAATAGAGCAAAGAACTTGAGTGTGCTGAGAATTGGCGCACCGGACTGTTCGGTGTGCCACCGGACTGTTCGGTGTGCCACCGGACAGTGCCCGGTGCACCAGGCTGTACAAGTCCAAACCAGCCACTCTCGGAAATTCCAGGGCGCACTCCGATATAATTCACCGGACTGTCCGGTGTGCCAGTGGAGCAACGGCTATCCAGCGCAATGGTCGACTCTGCAAAGTGCTACAATGGGCTACAGTGCCGCGGCAGAAGTCAGAGGGCACCGGACTGTCCGATGCCGCAAGAGGATAAAGCTTCCAACGGTCGACCAGCTCCGAACCCTAACGGTTGGGTGACGTGGCAGCGCACCGTACAAGGAACAATCCCTATCCGGTGGCGCACCGGACTGTGCGATGCGCCCATCGACAGCAGCCTCCCCAACGGCTACCAAAGTGGTTGAGGGCTATAAATACCCCCAACCACCACAACCTTTGGCATCCAAGTTTTTCAGAGATCACATTCAATACAAGAGCTAGTGCATTCACTCCAAGACACATTTCCAAAGATCAAACCCGCTCGAAGCCTAGAATTTAACTCAAACATTTAGTGACTTGTGAGAGAGAGTGTTCGTGTTCTTTTGCGCTCTTGTTTCTTGGATTGTCTTTCTTCTTTCTCATTCTTGTTCTAAAGTGACTTGTAATCAAAGCAAGAGACACCAAGTGTGTGGTGGTCCTTGCGGGGTCTTAGTGACCCGATTGATTAAGGAGAAGGCTCACTCGGTCTAGGTGACCGTTTGAGAGAGGGAAAGGGTTGAAATAGACCCGGTCTTTGTGACCTCCTCAACGGGGACTAGGTTCTTTGGAACTGAATCTCGGTAAAACAAATCACCGTGTTCGCTCGCCTTGATTCTTGGTTGATTTGTTTTCCCTCTCTTTGGGACTTGAATTTAATTCTAACGCTAACCCTTGGCTTGTAGTGTGTGTTTAAGTTATAAATTTCAGGTTTTGCCTATTCACCCCCCTCTAGGCAACTTTCAATTGGTATCAAAGCCAATGCTTCATTAAGAGTCTAACCAACTCGAAGTGATGTCTGGAGATCACGCCAAGAGGGAGATCATGACCAGCGAAAAGGCCGCAAGCTCGGGGAGGACTCTCTCAAGGGAGTCCGGTGACAAAAACAAGGAGGAATCCTCTTCCTCCATCAAGTCGCTTCGGAGAGGTGACAAGAAGAAGAAGATGAATAAGGTGGTCTACTACGAGACCGACTCTTCGTCACCCTCCACATCGAGCTCTGAGTCGTCCACTACTTCTAAGCGCAATGAGCACAAGAAGTATAGTAAGATGCCCCTACGCTATCCCCGTATTTCAAAGTGCGCTCCATTACTTTCCGTACCCCTAGCGAAACCACCATATTTTGATGGTGAGGATTATTGTATGTGGAGTGATAAAATGAGGCACCATCTAACCTCACTCCACGAAAGTATTTGGGATATTGTTGAGTATGGAGCGCAGGTACCTAAGGTGGGGGACAAAGACTATGACTCGGACGAGGTCACCCAAATTAGGCACTTTAACTCCCAAGCCACGTCTATACTCCTCGCCTCCTTGTGTCGAGAGGAGTATAACAAGGTGCAAGGGTTAAAGAGTGCCAAAGAAATTTGGGACGTCCTCAAAACCGCGCACGAAGGAGACAAGGTGACCAAGATCACCAAGCGGGAGACGATCGAGGGAGAGCTCGGTTGATTCATCCTCAACAAAGGAAAAGAGCCGCAAGCCATGTACAACCGGCTCAAGACGATGGTCAACCAAGTGCGCAACCTCGGGAGCACCAAATGGGATGACCATGAAATGGTCAAGGTTATTCTAAGATCCCTTGTTTTTCGCAATCCTACTCAAGTGCAATTAATTTGTGGGGATCCTAGATATAAACTAATGTCTCCCGAGGAAGTGATTGGCAAGTTTGTGAGCTTTGAACTTATGATCAATGACTCCAAACACATTGTCAACTTGGAGCAAGGCGCCACCTCTACACCCGAGGCAACCCGTCGCATTCAAGGCGACGGAAGAAGAGAAGGAGTCTACATCAAGTAGGCTTCCAATCGACGCCTCCAAGCTCAACAATGAGAAAATGGCGCTCATCATCAAGAGCTTCCACCAAATCCTCAAACAAAGGAGGGGAAAAGACTACAAGTCTCGCTCCAAGAAGGTGTGCTACCAGTGTGGTAAGTCCGGTCATTTCATAGCAAAATGTCCAATTTTTAGTGGAAGTGACAGAGACGACGACAAGAAAGGGATGAAGAGATACTACAAGAGGAAGGGCGGTGATGCCCACATATGCCGAGAATGGGACTCCGACGAGAGCTCCACCAACTGCTCCTCCAACGAGGACGCCACCAACATCACCGTGAACAAGGGCCTCCTCTTCCCCAACGTCGGCCATAAGTGTCTTATGGCTAAGGGCGGCAATAAGAAGAAGGTACACTTTAGAGCCACCCCCAAATATACAACATCTAGTGATGAGGGTAGCTCTGGTGAGAGTGAAGATAATTTAATGTCTCTCTTTACCAACCTTAGCATGGACCAAAAGAAAAAATTAAATAAATTAATTGAAGCAATTAATGAGAAGGATGAACTCTTGGATAGCCAAGAGGAATTCCTCATTAAAGAAAACAAAAAATTTGTTAATCTGAAAAATGCTTATGCTCAAGAAGTAGAAAAATGTGAAAACTTAACTAAGGAGCTTAGCATTTGTCATGATTCAATTTCTAGTCTTAGAAATGAAAATGCTAGTCTAGTTTCTAAGATTAAAGAGTTGAATGTTTGCAATGATTCTATTTCCTGTCTTAGAGATGAGAATGTTAGATTAAATGCTAAGATAGAAGAATTAAATGCTTGCAAACCTTCTACATCTACTGTTGAGCATGTTTCCATTTGCACTAGATGTAGAGATGTTAATGTAGAAGCTATGGATGATCACCTTGCCATGATTAAACAACAAAATGATCACATAGCTAAACTAACTACTAAAATTGCCGAACATGAACTAGAAAATGAAAAGTTTAAATTTGCTAGAAGCATGCTTTATAATGGGAGACGCCCGGGCATTAAGGATGGCATTGGTTTCCAACTGGGGAGCAATGTCAAGCTTAATGCCCCAAAAAAATTATCTAACTTTGTAAAGGGTAAAGCTCATATGGTTCAGGATAGTGAGGGTTACATTTTGTATCCTGCAAACTATCTCGAACACAAAATTAGGAAGATTCATGCTAGGAAATCTCATACTGTTTCTCATCATGCATTTATGTATAAAAATGAGGCTTCTAGCTCTAGGCATACCACACATGTTAAAATGCCTAGAAAGAAAATTCCTACTGCATCAAATGAACATAACATTTCATTTCAAGACTTTTGATGCATCATATGTTTTAACTAACAAATCAGGCAAAGTATTTGCCAAATATGTTGGGGGCAAACAAAAGAGCTCCAAAACTTGTGTTTGGGTACCCAAGGTGCTTGTTTCTAACATCAAAGGACCCAAGACTTTTTGGGTACCTAAGAACAAGGACTAAAATTGTTTTGTAGGTTTATGCATCCGGTGGTTCAAGTTGGATAATCGATAGCGGGTGCACAAACCACATGACAGGGGAGAAAAGAATGTTCTCCTCCTATGAGAAAAATGATGATCCCCAAAGAGCTATCACATTCGAGGATGGAAATCAAGGTTTGGTCAAAGGTTTGGGTAAAATTGCTATATCACCTGGCCATTCTATTTCTAATGTTTTTCTTGTAGATTCCTTAGATTACAATTTGCTTTCTGTTTCTCAATTGTGTAAAATGGGCTACAACTGTCTATTTACAGATATAGGTGTTACTGTCTTTAGAAGAAGTGATGATTCAATAGCATTTAAGGGAGTGTTAGAGGGTCAGCTATATTTAGTCGATTTTAATGATAACCAAGCTGAACTTGACACTTGCTTAATTGCTAAGACCAATATGGGTTGGCTCTGGCATCGTCGACTTGCCCATATTGGAATGAAGAATCTTCACAAACTTCTAAAGGGAGAGCACATTTTAGGACTAACAAATGTTCATTTTGAGAAAGACATGATTTGTAGCGCATGTTAAGTAGGAAAGCAGGTTGGAGCCATCATCCACACAAGAACATCATGACGACGGACAGGCCGCTCGAGCTACTCCACATGGATCTATTCGGCCCGATAGCTTACATAAGCATCGACGAGAGTAAGTACTGTTTAGTTATTGTGGATGATTATTTTTGCTTCACTTGGGTGTTCTTTTTGCAGGAAAAATCACAAACCCAAGAGACCTTAAAAGGATTCTTAAGATGGGCTCAAAATGAGTTCGGATTGAGGATCAAAAAGATAAGAAGCGATAATGGGACGGAGTTCAAGAATTTACAAATTGAAGGTTTTCTTGAGGAAGAGGGGATCAAGCATGAGCTCTCTTCTCCCTACACACCTCAAGAAAATGGTGTAGTGGAGAGGAAGAATAGAATTCTACTGGATATGGCAAGAACCATGCTTGATGAATACAAGACACTGGATCGGTTTTGGGCCGAGGCGATTAACACCGCCTGCTACTCCATCAACCAGTTATATCTTCACCGAATCCTCAAGAAGACATCATATGAACTCCTCACTGGTAAAAGATCAATGTTTCATATTTTAGAGTCTTTGGGAGTAAATGCTTTATTATTATTATTAAAAGAGTGGAGCAAGTTGATCTTGATGAGCTAGATGATAAAGAGGCTCCATGCGTCGCACTAAGAACATGTCCATTGGAGATGTGTGTCCTAAGGAATCCGAAGAGCCCACACAAGCACAAGATCAACCGTCATATTCCAACCAAGCATCTCCACCAACTCAAGATGAGGATCAGGCTCAAAACGATGAAGATGAAGATCAAGAGGATGAGCCACCTCAAGAGGAGAACAATGATCAAGGTGGAGATGAAGATAATGAAGACATGGAAGATGATCAAGAAATATAGGGTCAAAGACCGCCACACCCAAGAGTCCACCAAGCAATTCAACGAGATCACCCCGTCAACTCCATCCTTGGTTACATTCATAAGGGGGTAACCACTAGATCTCGAGTTGCTCATTTCTGTGAACATTACTCTTTTGTTTCCTCTATTGAGCCTTACAGGGTAGAGGATGCATTAAGAGATTTAGATTGGGTGATGGCTATGCAAGAACAACTTCACGAGGAATGAAGTATGGCATTTAGTTCCACATCCTAATCAAAATGTTGTAGGTACCAAATGGGTATTCCGCAACAAGCAAGATGAGCAAGGTGCGGTGACAAGGAACAAAGCCTGATTTGTGGCCGAAGGTTATTCACAAGTCAAAGGTTTGGACTTTGATTCAACTTATGCACCCGTAGCTAGGCTTGAGTCAATTCGAATATTATTTGCCTATGCTACTTACCATGGCTTTAAGCTCTATCAAATGGACGTGAAAAGTGCCTTCCTCAATGGACCTATCAAGGAAGAGGTCTATGTTGAGCAACCTCTCAGCTTTGAAGATAGTGAGTATCCTAACCATGTGTATAAACTCTCAAAGGCCCTTTATGGGCTCAAGCAAGCCCCAAGATCATGGTATGAATGCCTGTGAGATTTTCTTATCACTAATGGCTTCAAAGTTAGTAAAGCCGATCCTACTCTCTTTACTAAAACTGTTGCAAAAGACTTGTTTGTATGCCAAATTTATATTGATGATATTATATTTGGGTCTACTAACAAGTCAACTTGTGAAGAGTTTAGCAGGATCATGATACAGAAATTCATGATGTCTATGATGGGGGAGTTGAAGTATTTTCTAGGATTTCAAATCAAGCAACTCCAAGATGGTACCTTCATCAGTCAAACTAAGTACATTCAAGACATACTTAAGAAGTTTGGAATGAAGGACGGTAAACCCATCAAGACACCCATGCGAACAAATGGGCATCTCGACCTCGAAACGGGAGGTAAGTCCATAGATCAAAAGGTATACGGTCGATGATAGGATCTTTACTCTACTTATGTGCATCTCGACCGGATATTATGCTTTCTGTATGCATGTGTACAAGATTTCAGGCAAATCCTAAGGAAGTTCATCTTAGGGCCATAAAGAGAATCATGAGATACTTAGTTTACACTCCTAAGTTTGGGCTTTGGTACCCCAAGGGATCCACTTTTGATTTAATAGGATATTTCGATGCCGACTGGGCAGGGCGTAAAATAGATAGGAAGAGCACATCAAGGACTTGTCAGTTTCTGGGAAAATCCCTGGTGTCATGGGCTTCAAAGAAACAAAACTCCGTAGCTCTTTCCACCGCCGAAGCCGAGTATATTGTCGCTGGCCATTGTTGTGCACAATTACTTTGGATGAGACAAACCCTTAGAGACTATGGCTACAAATTGAGCAAAGTCCCTCTCCTATGTGATAATGAGAGTGCAATCCGCATGGCGGATAATCCCGTTGAACACAGCCGCACTAAGCATATAGACATTCGGTAGCACTTTCTGAGGGATCACCAACAAAAGGGAGATATCGAAATTGCTTATGTTAATACACAAAACTAATTAGCCGATATCTTTACCAAGCCACTAGATGAGAAAACCTTTAGCAAACTTAGGAATGAGCTAAATATACTTGATTCTCAGAATTTTGATTGAAACATTGCACACATAGCTCATTTATATACCTTTGATCATGTCTCTTTCATATGGTGCAAATACATATTTCTTATTTTTGTGCCAAGGCTAAGACTAATGTGTCTTCAAGCGTATTTCCATACTTAGTCTTAGATTGAAAGGGAAATTGAGTATTCGGCAAAGACAAGGCTTCCCCTCAACTCTAACGGTATCATCTATCCTTTGTCGTAACTCTACAAACTCTCAATGGTATGATCCTTCATGTGATAGAACCTCCCAAGTCATTAGGCCCACCTACAGTTGTCCTTGTCCATCGTACCTCGGACAACCCTGCAGGTGCACCTGATCACTTGACAAGTTCAGTATCTGAATTCTTTACCTTGCCCAAGAGCGTTTCACCCGTCACGCAGATATTACAACACATCGGGGGTACGAGTATGCGGAAGCAGTTACAATAACTTACTTTATATTAAAGTATAGAAAGAGTAGTATTATTACAGACCAGTAAACTATAAGAGTGTTGAAGTAATATTATTACATATCCTGGGAGGCAAAAACCCCTCCCGATTAACAGTAAACAGTTTACAAAGGAGGACACTTCCTCCCGAGGCTTCAGTCTTGGTTTTCTTCCTTAGGCACCACCTTGGAACAAAAGCAATAAAAATTTGTTGCTTCCTCACCTACAACAACATGGGTTCGAAAACCCTGAGTACAGAGTGTACTTTCGAAAGTCTTACCCGTCAAAATAAAAGACTCTCAAGGATATGCTGGCTTTTTGGGAGACAAGGTAAGGCTTAATCAATAATCAAGATTCTGTTTGCAGAAATGCTTACTAATAGTGGATCCTTAAAATTCCAGTTTTACTTGTCAGGTTAAGTAAAGTTACCTGCATCTAGAGTTCTTTCTATCCTAGTTCAAGCACTTGGCCTATACTAGCCAATTTCTTATCAACCCTTCTTATTCACTGGAATGCTACGTGTAAGTCAGTGACCAAGTCTTCATGTCCGAGAAGTAACGGCGATCCGAATCGATTAATACTCAGCTGAGGATCTCCAATCACATGGCATATGTAGCACTTAACCCTTGCATATGTCAACTCGCCACCGGGGTTCTTAAGACCAGATCAGGTTCACGCCAACCGAGAGCATAGATACACCACCGTCCAGCCTCTTACCATGGAGGGTACATGCTACTCTCGCCATCTGTCCACTCCCATTGTGTGTTATCTTATTCTGGTATTAGTCTGCCTGAGGCAAAGCTTACCCATGATGAGGCATGTGACCAGTTAAAGGGTCCTCGGTCAGTAGGCCTACATCGACAAGGTCCTTAATCGACTCAGACGGAGACACTACACCGAGACTCTCTTCTCGTGCAAGTCACCTGCCCGATCTTAGCTTAATTATTTCAAACCTAAAGTTTGGTACCTGACAGAGGTACATCTTTTCCGATGTTGAACCCATCACGGCCATGATGGATCCACCATCAAGTTTTATTTTGAAAACATCCCACCCACTTGAAGCATCATCTTTTGTCAAAACAAAACATTTTGTTTTTCTAGAGCAAGGCTAAGCATAAGAAAAACCTTTTTATAAAACAGGTGATCAAGGAAAGGTAATCAAATTCTCAAGGAAGGAAATGCAGCAACTTATTTAGCACACAACTCCTATCACCTAATGCATCAAGCAAGTGAGAGATTTTAAAATAGCAAGGAGGTGGCAAATGCACCGGGGCTTGCCTTGTGTTATAGGTGAGTCGGATTCTGCTCCACAGATGTCAAAATAAAAGTAGTTCCTAGCCTGAGGTTCTTCAAGTGGTGGTGGTGTAGCTCTTGCTTCTTCAACTTCTACTTCTTCTTCGTTTTCTATATATAGCCATATATAATCATGAATGCTCATGAAATTCAAAGATAATAAAAGTACATTATCTTAGGTTTTGAATACAATTTTCCTTCACGGGACTCCAGGAAACTAGAGTTTTTGGAGTCAGCAGTGAAGTCCATAGGGCAGGCACCACTAGAAGACTAGGGTTTTGGGTTCTAGGTACCAAACATGGTCCAAATCATACCAAACTTTACCCAAGGCTCCTAAATAACATCTAAAGCTGACCCAAAAAGTTTAGTGATCTTTGGAGTTATTAACTAATTTCTAAAATTCCAGAGGTATGAGTTTTGGCTATTATAAATATTCTATAATTCCTTATTTGCACTAAAAATCATACTACTATTTTTATTAAATACTACAGAAAATTAGGAATCTAGCAAAATTGGTCTTGAATTTTTAGCGTTTTTCTATAATTTTCTATAAATTCTCTAATCTTGATAGAAAAAGAAAAAAAGGAAAAACAATGAATAGTGTTGGGCTGAATCTGTTCCGAGGTGGCCCATACACAGGCAAAAGCGCGCCCGCGCGCGCTCGCGTGTTGCCAGGTTTGCACGGAGAACCCTGGCCATTTGAAAAATTAGTTATTAGCCCTGCGCACTATTTCTATGT
This sequence comes from Zea mays, assembly GCF_902167145.1. Classification (NCBI taxonomy): domain Eukaryota; kingdom Viridiplantae; phylum Streptophyta; class Magnoliopsida; order Poales; family Poaceae; genus Zea; species Zea mays. Next base: position 86,799,479 of record NC_050104.1, on the reverse strand, counting down.
CACTGACATTTGCGCCAAGGACCCTCACTTTCTATTCTTTCGCGAATTGAGGTCCCCGACCGTGGACGACGGAGCAATGGCTCCGGCGAGCCAAGACCGGCCGGGAAGCGCAACGACTAGGCTCCTTCTTTGCTTGACCCCTAATTCAAACCCCGGCGACAAGAATCCCTCAACTAATTGCACAATTCCGGGTCGAGAACTCACTGTCCATGGTGATGGCGCATACCGAGGATAATCCGAGGTGTTCCCGGTGATCTATCATGGTCTAGTTCAATTGGCCGGACTGCTAAGCATCTACAGCATACATGAGTATTGAAACAAGAGTGAGGAGGGCATGAGCGGACCTGCAGAAGGCTGGCCACGACGAGGTGTTCACACGGCGGTGTTTCGACTGATTTGGGGGAACTTCGAAATTGGCGCGCTCTGGTGGACAATCTAAGGCACAGGCGGTTGAGTTGGATGCGTGACTACCTAGTGGAGCTCACTGGGACAACAATTTATAAGTTTCATCGGCGGTGACGTCCAATTTTGAGGTGGCGTGCTGGCGGCCGGAGAGAAGGACGAGTCACCGGAGCCGCATAACGTGGCATTTACCAGGGCAGTGTCTCAGGCGATGAACAAACTATCTAAAGCGGTCTACTACGACGTGATAAGGCTTTGAGGCACGCAACCGGGCCGGATAACGGCGAACTTCGGTGATGCCAGTGTAATCAACCGCGGCGGGACACGACGGCCGGTGAGAACAGTGGCCAGAGGTTATCTACAATGCGATATTTCTTACCCATTCTTTGTTATCCATCAGCGCCTGACACGAATCACCGCGGCGGCACGAATCCGAACGCACGGTCGCCGGCGGTGAGGCATCTGATGCAGACATTCTGATCCGGACACTGTACCATCACGCTGCTCATTCAGTCAACCTAATAGAGCCTGTTTGGGGGCAGTTTTCTCCAAATTTCGTGTGGTGACCAGATCAACATTCTGTATCAAAGTGGTAGCCTAACAAACTAGCTCCAACTTTGTCACATAGATCCAAGTTAAACACCCATCAAATCGAGCACCACATAGTCCCAAAGGTGATCCAATCTACTGCCTTCTCTGAATATCATGGAGTTTCAGTCTGTCAGCCAAGCTTTAGGGCTAATTATCTTCACTTTTTGCATAACAACAATGCTTAATCACTTAAGCAAAGTTAGGCTCCTATAGTAGCTCTATAATCTTGATGTATTGACCTAGGGCAAATTATTCATGGATTAAAAGATATAAGGCTCCAAAGATGCCCTAAGTTCACTGAATTTCAGACTTAACCCAATAGGGTTTAAGTGGTGCCTTCTGCAAATAAGTCCAACTCTCATGGTTTGATTTGCAAATCCTCATACATGTGAACCATATGATTTGAGGTGCCCAAATACCTTGGTTTTTGCACTTTGGTCGAAAAGTGCAACATTTACATATAACCCCCTAGGGTTTCAGTCCAGGGTTTTCCAGGGGTCTATTTAGGGTTTTTTTGGTACTTCTAGGGTTTGGATGCCACTTGAGTTCATTAGGTGAGGTATCTTATGATTATTTCTCATGAGTTTTGAGAATTTAACCCATTTGGGTTTTATTGACACCCTAAGCTCAGTTCAGGGTTAAGTACCCTACCCTAGGGTTTCATCCATGACTAGTCACATCAATAGAACTCATTTGAAATTTTTGCCTAGTGAATGCATTCTAAGTGTAACAATCACATGATATGCTAATGCTCATGATGTTATGCTCAAGTTTTAGTGGTAGTAACACCAGGGGTGTTACATCCTTCCCCCCATAAAAGAATCTCGTCCCGAGATTAAAGGTCTAGGGCAAGTAATGGAAAAGGAAACGTGTCATGACTTTATTTCCTTATTTCTGGTACAAGGCAGGGGTGGTATGGGGTTTATTCCTTTATTACAACAAGTGTACATATCTCACAATTTACATGAAGCTAAAAAGCCTAGGAAATTCTTTTCTAAAAAGTCTTGAGTTTCCCAAGTAGCTTCATCTTCCATGTGTTGGTTCCATTGTATCTTATAAAACTTAAGAGTTCTCCTTCGGGTAATCCTGTCCTTTTGATCCAAGACTCGAATAGGATGTTCTGAATATGTCAAGTCTGGTTCTAAGGCAACATCCGTTACTTCAATGATTCGATCTGGAACCCGAAGACACTTCTTCAATTGAGATACGTGGAACACATTGTGCACAGCAGACAAGGTTTTGGGTAATTGGAGTCGGTATGCCACTGGCCCACATTGTTCAAGGATAGGAAAAGGACCAATGTACCAAGGTGCAAGCTTCCCTTTTACCCCGAAACGTGATACACCCTTCATTGGCGAGACTTTCAGGTAGACATAATCTTCAACTTGAAAGTACAAGGGTTTGCGTCGCTTGTCTGCATAACTCTTTTGGCGAGCTTGGGCTTCTTTCAAATTATGTACTATTCGTTGAACCTTCTCTTCTGTTTCTTTTACCATATCAGGCCTGAAAAACCATCTTTCTCCTGGTTCAGACTAGTTTAACGGAGTACGACACCGTCATCCATACAAAGCTTCAAAGGGTGCCATTTTAATGCTCTCTTGATAGCTGTTATTGTATGAGAACTCCGCTAATGGCAAACAGGCATCCCATTTATGTGGGAATTCTAGAACACATGCTCGCAACATGTCTTCAAGTATTTGATTTACTCTCTCAGTCTGCCCACTGGTTTGGGGATGATAGGCCAAACTGTGAAGCAATTTGGTACCCAGGGATTTATGCAGTGCTTCCCAAAACTTGGCTACAAATTGCGGCCCACGATTCGACACTATGGTCTTTGGAACCCCATGCAGACTAAGAATATGAGCAATATATAATTGGGCATAGACAACAACTGGATGATCTGTCTTGACGGGCAGAAAATGGGCTATCTTGGTAAGTCGATCAACTATAACCCAAATAGAATCATATCCTTTTGCTGTCCTGAGCAATCCCACAATGAAGTCCATGCTAATATCTTCCCATTTCCAGGTTGGGATAGGTAATGATTGCAATGGACCAGCGGTTTCATATGTATGGCCTTGACACGTCTACAAGTGTCGCATCTCGCCACATAGCGTGCAATTTCAATCTTCATCTTCGTCCACCAATAGTGTTGCTTTAGATCATGATACATCTTAGTGCTTTCGGGATGAATAGAATAGCAACTAAGATGTGCTTCATCTAAAATTTGCTAGCGGACTTCATCATTCTTGGGCACAACTATGCGGTTGTTAAACCATACAATGCCTTGATCATCTTTTTTGAAACAGTTTTCCTTACCAGCCTCTATTTTCTCATGAATGTGTTTCATACCCTCATTATTTCTCTGTGCATCAATTATTCTTTGTAGAAGAACCGACTCAAGCTTTAAGTGATTTAAAGTTCCATGTTGAATCATTCCCAGGTTCAACTTTTCCATTTCTTGGCATAATGTAATGTTAGAAGTCTTCATTGTAAGACAATGACAGGAAGCCTTGCGACTTAGTGCATCTGCCACTACATTGGCCTTGCCTGGGTGATAGTGAATTTCCAATTCATAATCCTTAATCAGCTCAAGCCATCTCCTCTGCCACATATTTAACTCTGACTGGGTAAAGATGTACTTCAAGCTTTTATGATCTGTATAGATATGACAGATATTCCCCAGCAGATAATGACGCCATATTTTCAGGGCATGAACCACAACAGCTAATTCCAGGTCATGAGTTGGATAATGTTCCTCATGCCGGCGCAACTGTCTTGAGGCATATGCTACAACTCGGCCTTCTTGCATCAAGACACAACCTAAACCACTGCCTGATGCGTTACAATACACATCAAAAGGCTTTTCAATGTTCGGTTGAGCTAATACCGGAGCAGTGGTCAATAACACCTTCAGCTGCTCAAAGGCTTCATCGCATCTTGAAGACCAGTTAAATTTTGTATCGTTCTTCAATAAACTTGTGATTGGCTTCACAAGCTTGGAAAAATCTGGAATAAATCGGCGGTAATAACTAGCCAGTCCAAGGAAACTTCGGACTTGATGTATAGTGGTTGGTGGTTTCCACTCCAAAATATCCTTGATCTTGCTGGGATCAACCGCAATCCCCTTGGTAGACAATACGTGTCCCAGAAATTGAATTTCCTCCAGCCAAAATGCGCATTTACTGAATTTAGCATATAATTGATGCTCCCTCAAGCGCGTTAACACGATCCACAGATGCCGAGCATGCTCCTCTTCATTCTTGGAATATATCAAAATATCATCAATGAAGACCACCACGAATTTATCCAACTCGGGCATGAATACCGAGTTCATCAGATATGTGAAGTGGGCAGGAGCATTTGTTAATCCGAAAGACATAACCAGATATTCAAATAATCCATACCGCGTAGTGAATGTGGTCTTGGGTATATCTTCGGGTCGGATCTGGATCTGATGATAACCCGACCTGAGATCAATCTTGGAAAATACCCGAGCTCCGGTAAGCTGATCAAAATAGATATCAATCCGGGGAAGAGGGTACTTATTCTTGATTGTGACCTCATTAAGGGTTCTGTAATCCACGCACATCCGAAGCGTTTGGTCCTTCTTGATAAAGATGGCTGGACAACCCCAAGGTGACGAGCTTGGTCGGATAAATCCCTTTTCTAGAAGATCTTGTAATTGAGTCTTGAGCTCTACCAATTCATTGGGAGGCATTCAGTACGACCTTCTAGAAACAGGAGCCGTACCGGGCTTCAATTCAATCACAAATTCTACATCTCTTTCTGGAGGCAATCCAGGCAGATCTTCCGGAAAGACGTCCGGGAATTCACATACTACCGGAATATCTTGGATTTCCGGTATAATGGCTTCATAAACTCTGCCAAATGGTTTAGCTGGAATAGCTACATGGATGGACAAGAGAACCTCTTCCTGGCCATAGCTCAACCTGATGGTTCTCAGATCAGTTTTGAGGATAGCTTTATGCTGGGATAACCAATTCATGCCCAGAATTACATCTATATCTTGGCCTTTCAGAACAATCATATTTGTGGGAAAGTCCCGTTCAGCCAATGTTACGGGCACATGGAAAGCCACTTCTTTAGTGAATATTTGTCCCCCAGGCGAATGAATAATAAACCCTTCCCTTGATTCAATGCAAGGGATGCAATATTTCTCCACAAAATTCTTGCTTATGAATGTATGTGAAGCACCAGAATCAAAGAGAATGACTGCAGGGTGGTTGGCCACGAGAAACATACCCATCATAACCGGCTCTCCCTCCGGTGTAGTGGCCACTTGTGTATAATAGTTTCGCCCAGTTTTCTTCACATTCTTGCCCGCTGCATTATTTGCCGTGTTTCCCTTGCCTTGGCTAGAACTCCTCGGGTTCTGCTGATTATTGGAGTTGTTCCGCCTCGGATATGGGCAGTCTTTGATGAAATGTCCAGACTTCCCACAATTGAAGCAGCCAGTTGATGAACTCGGGAGTGCGGGGAAACAAGCACCAAGGGCACTCGGCTGAGTTGTTGAGGTGGGGGCAGTAGCAGGGCGAATGAATACAGGCTGTTTGAAAGGATAGGAGGGTGGACGAGGTAGATAACGATTTTGATTGAAAGATCGGATCACCAACCTTTGTCGCTTTTTAGGCCCTTGGTTGGACCTATCACCTCCAAAGCCCTTTGACTTCCCTGGGCCTGCATACTTAGCTTCAACTGACAGCACTGTGCTGACAGCCCTGCCATAGGAGAGGTCGAGGCAAGTGGCCATCTTCCGTTGTAGTCGGTCATTAAGGCCTCTCATAAAACAATTCCTCTTTTTCAGTTCAGTATTGACCTGGTCAATTGCGTACTGGTACAAATGATTGAACTTGTTGAGATACTCCACCTTATTTAAGTTTCATGAATTCTTCTTGCTTCATATGGAGCACTCCTTCTGGAATGTAGTGCTCCCGAAATGCCAATTTAAATTCGCCCTAGGTGACTTGATGTCCGGCAGGCTGAATGGCCACATAATTTCCCCACCAAGTGCTGGCAGGGCCTCTTAACTGCCGAGCCACAAATAATGGCTTCTGGGTCTCCGTGCATCGGATGAGTCCAAACTTCTGCTCAATGACCCGAACCCATTCGTCAGCTTCGAGGGGATCTTCAGCTTTGACGAATAGTGGCAGACAGGTTTCCGAGAAATCCAAATACGAAGTTTCGCGAGGTCCCTGCGGATAAGCTCTCCCGCCTTGTTGTTGAAGTTGCTGTCCCGCCATTTCACGTAGGAAGCGGGTGTTGTCAGTGGTCGCAGTGACCAAGGCGGCGATAGCCTCGGCCAGTGTGGGCGGTACCGGCGGTGGATTGGGGGTATCATCTTGACCACGGGATGTTCCCGCGCCGTCATGTGCATGAGTTCGAGATGGCATCTAAAGCAAAGAAATATTTGGAAAATATCACATGCTGATACATACCATCATTTTACATTACTTAAGATGTAATGTTACAAACTCAAAGTACAACATGACTTCATTACCTAATTTACATTTAACACTATTTCTAAACTATACTACTACTAGTATTTATTATCCTTAGCAGCTTTGTTGTCGGGTGTAGGGGTCCATTCATCAGCCAGGTTCATTGAAGGAGGGGGCTTGAAAAGATCCAGTTCCCCACCAAATGCTTCACCTGCTGTACCAGAAGGTCCAGCTCCCATTCCGACAGGGTCTGCAGGTACGTTAGGGTGCAGTCGCGAATACAATTCATGAACTTTCTCATGCAATGTATTGCAGTACACCTGCAAGTTATCAATGGCCGTGCTAAGCTCCTCCACACGGACTCGAGCTTTGGCTTCTCGGTACCAAGCAATGGAACGTGAGTTGACGACCCAATCGAGTGCCAAATCTCATTCGGCAAGCTCGTCTTGCAGATGCCGGATGTCAGTTCTTAACTCACTTATGCGCTGACCATCCTCGACCCACACACTGTTTCTGTGACGTAGCTTTGTTCGAAGCTGCTCCACCTGGGCTTCTAGATCTCCAATGGGATCATTGCTACCACTGCTACTCTCCTCATGCCTTGGAGCCAGCTGGTGGTTTTCCTCGTGCGCGGCGACATATCTCCAAAGGGGGAAAACTTTATTAGTATAGTTTTTAACATGATGCATGCATACTTATAGAATCAACCTTAGTTGATTCACAGCCTTCTATACATTGCACTCTACTATCTGGTCTTAAAATGAATACTTCAGAAGGTAATTAGATAAGAAGGGAAGAAATTTTCTTAGATAAGTCTTTGAAAATTCTTTTTGAAAATGCCTCATAACATCTGCAGAGATGGGCTTCGCTTCGATACCAGCTGTGACAGAACCTCCCAAGCCATTAGGCCCACCTACAATTGTCCTTGTCCATCGGACCTCGGACAACCCTGCAGGTGCACCTGATCACTTGACAAGTTCGGTATCTGAATTCTTTACCTTACCCAAGAGCGTTTCACCCGTCACGCAGATATCACTACTAGAGATATGCTTATTTAAGACGCACATTTTAAGATGGATATCAGTGCATTTTATAGAAGCATCGTTTATCATATGGTGATAAGTAAGATAAGACGGTTTATTTGAGATATGCCTTTAATAAAAAAGTATTTTGAGATAGTTACATCGTAAGAAATGTCTTATATTGATTTAAGACAGATTGTTATTGAAAAACGTCTTAAATAAATATACCTTTTGAGTCATTAAGAATGCAAAAATTGTCTTAGATTCTGGTTAGTATATTAGACACTTTTGTATATGAAACCATCTCAAATAAAGATATTATTAGAGTCATCTAGACTATAAGAACTGTCTTAGATATTTGTGGCTTTACTAGATAATTCTAAATATAAACCGTCTTTATATGATATTTTTGTAAAACGTACTATGAAAAAAATATAGTAAATAATGAATTCGGCTAGTATACTTTCTTAAAACTGCAATCCCTATGGGCTCACGCCCTTGTTTCATGGCCTGTAGAATGCCTCCATAGCTGGACATGTGTTAGCGTCTATGATCTTGTAAAAGGCCCTTTGTTCTTTGAGAAATCAACATGTTGTCGTCGCTGGGCGTGGGTGCCCCTCAGCCTCGCCCCTCCTGGATACTAAGGGGATTTGGTTTCCAAACTCACCATAGGTCGATCGTGTAACACACCAGGTGTTTATCGTCTGCTCGACCACGAGTGCGGACTTTAACATGTAATAGTTGTGAATGTAAAGGTCACTAAATTTTAATCATCCTCGTTTATCACGATTTTAATATCGTATCTGTCTCTATCTATCTAAGTCGTTAAAAATTTTTAGAGAAATTTGGACTTTAAAAAAATCTTTCAAGACGTTGAGTCTATCCTGATCAGATCGATCGATACGTGAATATGATTTCAGAAATAGTTCAGTTTTATAAATTCGACCACGATCTCTATCCAAGAAAAACAAGGCGTAGAGTTATAAATTCTGCTGTTCTCTAGCCGAATGTTTAGATAGCGGCAAAATTGTCTAGGCTCAACTAAATCAAATGTTTATTTAAATTATATATCGACTCTAATATCGTTTGGTTTGATCCGTTGATATCTCGCCTAAATATTATCCCAAGTATCGTCGAACAGTATCGAGGTAATCTAATTCAGTTATACCCTGTTTAGACCTTTGTTTTGGAATTTACATTTTTGTTCTTTTGCTGAATAAAATGAAGAGGATACATTATTGTTTTCTTTCACAAACTTATCTCTACCGCTCTTGGAAAATCCCATCGAGCCAGCATGGTCGTGCCATCAGTGTACGTGTCATGCTTATCTCCCTTATCCAGTTTTCCACGGCTCATGGAAATTTGCTGGAAGCCATCGTGGCCGAATCACCAGTGCACGGGTCGTCCGCATCTCCTCTCCCTCTACAGCCGTTCCCTGGGAGTTCCCTCATCGGCGCTGTCGGGGACCATAATTAGGGGTACCCCCAAGACTCCTAATCTCAGCTGGTAACCCCCATCAGCACAAAGCTGCAAAGGCCTGATGGGTGCGATTAAGTCAAGGCTCGGTCCACTCAAGGGACACGATCTCGCCTCGCCCGAGCCCAGCCTCGGGCAAGGGCAGCCGACCCCGGAGGATTTACGTCTTGCCCGAGGACCCCCTCCAGGAACGGCCACACCTTCGGCTCGCCCAAGACCCAGTCTTCGCCAAGAAGCAACCTTGGCCAAGTCACCACGCCGACCGACCGAATCGTAGGAGCATTTAATGCAAAGGTGGCCTGACACCTTATCTTGACGCGCGCCCTTTAGTCGACAGAGCCGAAGTGACCGCAGTCACTTCGCCGCTCCACTGACCGGCCTGACAAGAGGACAGCGCCGCCTGCGCCGCTCCGACTGCTGTGCCACTCGGCAGAGTGAGGCTGACAGCAGCCAAGTCCGGCCTCAGGCGCCATAGGAAACTCCGCATCGCCCGACCCCAGGGCTCGGACTCGGGCTCAGCCCCGGAAGACGACGAACTCCGCTTCACCCGACCCCAGGGCTCGGACTCGGGCTCAGCCCCGGAAGACGATGAACTCCGCTTCGCCCGACCCCAGGGCTCAGACTCGGGCTCAGTCCCGGAAGACGACGAACTCCGCTTCGCCCGACCCTAGGGCTTGGACTCGGGCTCAGCCCCGGAAGACGACGAACTCCGCATCGCCCGACCCTAGGGCTCGGACTCGGGCTCAGCCCCGGAAGACGACGAACTCCGCATCGCCCAACCCCAGGGCTCGGACTCAGCCCTGGCCTCAGCCGACGGTCTCCGCCTCGCCCGACCTAGGGGCTTGGACTCGACCTCGGCCTCGGAAGACAGACTCGACCTCGACCTCGGAGGAGCCTCCACCTCGCCCAACCCAGGGCTCGGACCGACCACGGCACAGGAGGCGCCATCATTACCCTACCCCAAGCTAACTCAGGCTACGGGGAACAAGACCGACGTCCCATCTGGCTCGCCCCGGTAAACAAGTAATGATGGCGCCCCACATGCTCCATGACGACGGTAGCTCTCAGCCCCCTTACGGAAGCAAGGAGACGTCAGCAAGGACTCGACAGCCCCGACAGCTGTCCTTCCGCCAGGCTCCAGCGCTCCTCCGACGGCCACGACACCACACGAACCGGGTGCCAAAACCTCTCCGGCTGCCACGACGGCATGTACTTAGGGCACTAGCTCTTCTCTGCTAGACACGTTAGCACACTGCTACACCTCCCATTGTACACCTGGATCCTCTCCTTACGCCTATAAAAGGAAGGTCCAGGGCCTTCTTATAGAGGGTTGGCCGCGCGGGGAAGGACGGGACGGCACGCGCTTAGGCCTCTCGCTCCCTCCCTCGCGGACGCTTGTAACCCCCTACTGCAAGCGCACCCGACCTGGGCGCGGGACAAACACGAAGGCCGTGGGTTTCCCCTTTTACGCCTGTCTCCCTCTGGCTTCTTCCCCCCTTCGCGCTCCGTTTCACGCCGACCCATCTGGGCTGGGGCACGCGACGAAAATTTACTCGTCGGTCCAGGGACCCCCAGGGTCGAAACGCTGAAAGTTGGCGCGCCAGGTAGGGGCCTGCTGCGTGTTGACGAACAGCTTCCCGTCAAGCTCCAGATGGGTAGTCTCCAGCAACCTTTCCAGCCCGGGACGGTGCTCCGTTTCGGGAGTCTCGAGTTCATGTCCCTCGACGGCAGCTACGATATGATACTCCTTCCTCCGCCGCGCGACAGCGACAATGGCGGTCGACAACCCGCCCGCCGACGGTGGAATCGACGACGTCTTCCCCACGTGGCGGAAGAACAACATTCGGGCTTGTCCCGTCCTCTCCCCCGCCGACGGAGGAGGAGGCGGGGCAACCAAGGCCAAACAGGAGGCGACACCTCGTCGGCTGTCGAGCGAGTCGACGACGCCGGCGCCCCAACGGGGGGCACGTCGAGCATCGACCTCGCGTCTGAGACGAAGACGAGCGCCGTCTCCCCGCAACATGCCAACTCCAAGCAAACGGACGATGCCAGCACGCTCGCAAAGGACTTGCTGGGCATCACATTCGTACCTGAGACGACGGTGCGGTCAACCCCTGACATGACTTCGTCACCACCCGTCGACCAAGAGAAACCGACCGATTCCCATCTCGAGCCTTTTGGATTCAGCCTCGACCCACCAAGCGACTTCGCTTTGGTGGACGCTTTCATAGAGGCGAGTCCAAACCCTCCGGGGTATCGTATGCGGTCACCCTGGGACCGGCTGACAGCCGTCTTGACCTACGGGCCCTCGGGTTCCGAGGAAGATGACGAGCCCGACTTATGTTGGGATTTCTCCGGACTTGGTAACCCCAGTGCCATGCGGGACTTCATGACCGCATGCGACTACTGCCTTTCCGACTGTTCCAACGGTAGCCGCAGCCTCGGCGACGAGGACCGCAGCACAAGTCGTGAATGTTTCCACATCGATCTAGGGGGTCCCGGCGAAGGCAACCATCTTGGTATACCGGAGAACGGTGATCCCCCTAGGCCTGTGCCTCGCGTTGACATCCTTCGGGAGCTAGCTGTGGTCCTAGTTCCTGCGGGGGGTCAGGACGCACAGCTCGAGCAAATCCGCGAGATGCAGGCCAGGCTCAACGAGTGAGCAGGAACGCTTGAGCCGTTCCGCCGGGACATCGGGCAGGAATGGGCAGGCAGACCTCCGGCCGGAGAAGCGCGTCATCTACCCCAGGGCCTCCAGCACCGCATCGCCGACGATGCCAGGGCAAGGCCGCCACTGGCCTCTAGTGGGGTCGGCCAAAACCTGGCTGCAGCGGCAATACTTCTCCGTGCGATGCCGGAGCCATCTACCACCGAGGGGCGGCGTATCCAGGGAGAGCTCAAGAATCTCCTGGAGGATGCCGCGGTCCGACGGGCCGAAAGCTCTGCCTCTCGAAGGCAGGGGTACCCCTCGGAACATCGCGCCGCGACTTCCCGATTCATGCGGGAAGCCTCGGTCCACACTGGGCGCACGCGCAACACAGCGCCTGCGGCCCCGGATCGCCTCGGCAACGAACACCCTCACCGCAACCGTCGAACCCACCTCGACGAGAGGGTGCGCCGAGGCAACCACCCCAGGCATGGGGGACGCTACGACAGCGGGGAGGATCGGAGTCCCTCGCCCGAACCACCCGGTCCGCAGGCTTTCAGCCGGGCCATATGACGGGCGCCGTTCCCGACCCGGTTCCGAACCCTGACTACTATCACAAAGTACTCGGGGGAGACGAGACCGGAACTGTGGCTCGCGGACTACCGGCTGGCCTGCCACCTGGGTGGAACGGACGATGACAACCTCATCATCCGCAACCTCCCCCTGTTCCTCTCCGATACTGCTCGAGCCTGGCTGGAGCACCTGCCTCCGGGGCAGATCTCCAACTGGGACGACCTAGTCCAAGCCTTCGCCGGCAACTTCCAGGGCACGTACGTGCGCCTTGGAAACTCCTGGGATCTCTGAAGCTGCCGTCAGCAGCCGGGGGAGACTCTCCGGGACTACATCCGGCGATTCTCGAAGCAGCGCACCGAGCTGCCCAATGTCACCGACTCGGATGTCATCGGCGCGTTCCTCGCCGGCACCACATGCCGCGACCTGGTGAGCAAGCTGGGTCGCAAGACCCCCACCAGGGCGAGCGAGCTGATGGACATCGCCACCAAGTTCGCCTCTGGCTAGGAGGCGGTTGAGGCCATCTTCCGGAAGGATAATCAGCCCCAGGGCCGCCCACCGGAAGATGTCCCCGAGGCGTCAACTCAGCGCGGCACCAAGAAGAAAGGCAAGAAGAAGTCGCAAGTGAAACGTGACGCCGCTGACGTGGACCTTGTCGCCGCCGCTGTGGGGGATAGATATCCCCCGGGTCCACTAAAAGAGTAAAATACCTCACGAAAGGCCCAAGGGCCCAATAAATCGTAAGGTCATTCTTTCGTGGGCCTGGGGAGGGACAATTAGCAAAGCAGATCGGCATGAGGCCGGATTGATGCCAGCCCGGACGGCCCACAATGTCGAGCGAGCGACCACAACAGAGATCCGACTTTCTCGCGCTGGAGCCCCCATGCAACGGAGCCATGCGAGGATAAGTCGGCAGAACTACAGGGAGATAAACTCAAACAGTTCACTATCCTTTAGCTACCCATTGTTATCATATCCACGTGTATTACCCCACGGTCGAGTATATAAGGCCTAGGGGGCACCCCTTCAGAACGATCGACCCTATTACTTAGCCACCCACTTCAACTCTCTGCATTCTCAATTCAGAGAGCTCTCTTGTAACCTCATTCACCCAGCATACTCACCAGGACGTAGGGTGTTACGCATCTCTAAGCGGCCCGAACCTGTAAACATTGTCCACTGTCCCTCGTGCAATTGGCACGAACCATTTTACTACAGTCGTCGACACCGTCCTACTCCTAAAAACACCTTGAGGGGCAACCCCGGGTGTGCGGTCGGACCCAAAACACCGACAGCTGGTGCGCCAGGTAGGGGGTGTGTCGACGATCCAAGCTAGCTCAATGGCCGTCACCTTCCACAGCAAGATCACCCTCCGTCCCGGATCCGTATTCTGCTTCGGAACAATCTCATCCATAGCAGATGAAGAGGGAACTCTACACCGCATTGCGGATCCGCCGGAAAAGAAGTCTCCTCCAACAAACTCCGAAAGTGTCGGAGAAGCGCAATCTCCAGCTCTCCGGAAAAAGATCGTCTCCGGAAAGTCAGGAGCCGAGGGCCCGCTGACCCGGAGAACTCCACTGTCTACTTCCCCGACAAAAGTATGGACACAGATCGCGAGGAAGAAGGAAACCAAGGGGAAGCAAGTTGTTCTTTCCATTCCTCCGCCCTCAAAGGAGAATGGAAAGAAGGTCGCCACGATAGCAGCACCATTCTATCCCGACGTTCTCTTCATCGGGAGAGTGGAGTCGCCCACCGTCTCCGACGACGAGCCGACCGCACCCGGAGAGGAACCACCTCAACGAGAATCCCACCGACGGAGAAACCGGCGCAGGAACGTTCGACGACATCACGCGGCCGGAGAACGGGATCCGGAGCAACCTGTCTCGCGAGACGAGGTCTCGGAGATAGGGGAAACTCCGGAGGAACGCGTCTTCAGAGAACGAAGGAACTCCCGACGACGTGATCGCCGCCGGGCTCAGGAACAAGCCGAGCAAGATGCAAGGCAACGCCGGGAGAATCCATTCTTCGGGCGCAACCTGAACCCCGACTTCGCCCGAGCCATGAACACGCCGAGCGAAGTTGGAGGAGTACTAGCTCGGATAGCTGATGGACTCCCTCGGACTCCCGACGCCGAGGGCTACAGACGACTGTTCACCCAGGCAGCCAACCATCTTCTACCGCTTGCTCACCCGCCGAACGATCTATGACACGCCATCAATAGTCGCTGAGACGCGCGAAGCTCCATCAATGCTTCGCATGAACGACGGCATGAGAACGAGATCCGCCGCCGGGAGGAGTACGACAGGGATCATGGCATCCCAGCTCGGAGCCAGGCCACCAGAACTGAGTCGGCAACGGCCTCAACTGGCGGTACTACCCGGGGACGGTCGAGGAACCATAACAACTACTCCCCTCCCCGGGACAGACATCATCCCCGACGACAGGAGGACACATGTGGAGTGTCTGCTCTTACTCCACGCCTTAGGGCCATCCAATGGCCTCCTAACTTCAAGGTATCCAATGTCGACAAATATGAACCTAAGCAGGATCCAGGGGGTTGGCTAGCCATCTACACCACCGCTGCTCGAGCTGCCGGGGCGTCCGAAGACGTGATGACCGCGTACTTACCCATTGTCCTTGGGCAAGACGCGCTGCAATGGCTGCGACATCTACCCCGACACTGCATCGACGACTGGGGCGACTTCAGTCGACGCTTCACCGCCAATTTCCAGTCCCTCTCCGACAAACCGGCACAACCATGGGACCTCCAATCCATCAAGCGCCGGGGGGACGAAACACTCCGGTCATACCTCAAAAGGTTCCAGACCATGAGAAAACGTATCCCCGAGGTCACGGAGGCGGCCGTGATCGAGGACTTCTACAGAGGATCCAACGACTCGGCTTTCGTCCGAGCCATATTATAGAAGGCGCCGACTACCTCCGAGGAGCTGTTCCGGGAAGCCGACCTCTACATCACCGCCGACGAGCGGGCCCAGGACCTCATCGGAGGAGCAAAGCCCGCACTGGCAGCACCACGACGCGACGCGAACCAGCAACCCGACAAACGCTGGGAGAAGAGGCCCCGCGAAGAAGTGCACGCCGCCGGACCACCTGCCTCTCGCGCCCGAGGAGGACCTCGCGGAGGCGAGTGCACGCTGGACGACATCCTCGACGCCCAGTGCCCGTACCACAAGGACATGCGCCACACTCTTCGTAACTGCCAGGACTTCAAGCACTCCGTCGGGCACGGCCGACCCTTCCAACCTCTACCTCCTCCTCCGCTGAGGGGAGGACCAGATGAACCACGACAACCCCATCAGCAGGAGGAGGGAGGAGGAGGAGCTTTCCCGCGCGTGGACAGGGAGATCAACGTCATCTTCGGCGGACACGGGTCGCCGGATAACAAACGACAACAAAAGCTCAACGACCGCCAGATACTGGTGGCGACCACCGGTCCTCCCGCCCCATACCGGTGGTCGGAGCACCCGATCACTTTCACTCGGGAGGATCAATGGCTCAACTTCGACCATCCAGGCAAATACCCGCTCCTCGTCGATCCGGTGATCCGAGAGAGCCGGGTGAAGAAGGTGCTAGTGGACGGGGGAGCAGCATCAACGTCACCTTCCCCCGGACACTCCAAGGCTTGGGAGTTCACCTCAAAGAGCTCCACGAGTCGGACACTCCCTTCTTCGGCATCGTGCCGACTGAAGGGGAATACCCGCTGGGCCACATCTACATGCCTATCACCTTCGGAACTCCGGAGAACTACAGAACTGAGTTCCTGAGGTTTGAAGTGGCGAACTTCGACTGCGGGTACAACACCATCATCGGAAGGCCGGGATTGGCCAAATTCATGGCCATTCCGCATTACACGTACATGATACTGAAGATGCCAGGACCGCAAGGAATCATAACTGTGCGCGCCGACTTCCAAGGCGCCGCAGAGTGTTTCCGAGTGACCATCCAAGCAGCCCTCACCACCAAGCTGTCGACGGTTTCTTCAACACAGGCGAACTCTAAGCCTGAGGAGGACCTTGCAGTACCGGCAAACGAAGCTCAGGCCGCGACCTCTATGCGGCCGACTGAAGAAACTAAAAGGATCAACCTGGGGTTCGCTGATGAACGCAAGACTGCCATCATCAGCTCCAGCCTGGACAACAAATAGGAAAGCGCGCTCGTCCAATTTCTGCAAGATAACCGAGACGTATTCGCATGGCAACCTGCGGATATGCCGGGAGTCCCAAGAGAACTGGCCGAGCACAAACTGAAGGTCTATCCCCAGGCGAGGCCGATCCGACAAAAACTACGTCGTTTCACGCCCGACAAGAGAGAGGCCATTCGCGCCGAGTTAGCCCGCTTGGTCGCGGCTGGATTCATTAGAGAAGTGTTACATCCCGAGTGGTTAGCCAACCCTGTTCTTGTACTCAAAAAGAATAAAGTGGATTGGCGCATGTGCGTCGACTATACTGATCTCAACAAACACTGTCCGAAGGATCCCTTCGGGCTCCCGAGGATAGATCAAGTGGTGGACTCCACCGCTGGATGTTCTGTGCTGTCTTTCCTGGATTGCTATTCCGGATACCACCAGATTAGCTTGACAAAGGAAGATGAAGAAAAGACAGCGTTTATTACTCCATTTGGTGCTTTCTGTTATACCTCCATGCCATTCGCCTCAAAAACGCTGGAGCGACTTATCAGAGAGCTATTCAAACATGCTTAGCCGATCACTGGGGCAAGCGTGTGGAAGCCTACGTAGATGACGTGGTAATCAAAACAGAGAACTCGGAAAACTTCATCGAAGACTTACAACTGGTTTTCAACAGTCTGAGACGGTATAGATGGAAGCTTAATCCCGAAAAATGCATTTTCGGGGTACCAGCAGGGAAGTTACTCGGGTTTATTGTCAGCCACCGGGGAATTGAGGCTAATCCGGATAAGATTGAAGCTATCATGAAGATGGAAGCGCCTCGATCACAAAAGAAGGTTCAACGACTTACTGGATGTATGGCAGCTCTGAGCAGATTTATATCCAGGCTGGGGGAAAAAGGTTTACCATTTTACAAGCTACTCAAGAAGGTGGATAAGTTTCAGTGGACTTCAGAGGCACAGGAAGCTCTAGATGCACTGAAGAAATTCTTGACAACACCACCAGTACTGAAGCCACCACGACGAGCTACGTCAACTCAACCAGCTGAAGATCTACTACTGTATATCTCTTGCACGACTCACGTGGTAAGCACCGCGTTGGTAGTCGAGCAAGCAGAAGAAGGACATGCCTACCCAGTGCAACATCCTGTTTACTTCATTAGTGAAGTTCTGGGCCCCTCAAAGAAAAAGTATCCTCAAGTTCAGAAGCTATTATATGCAGTACTTCTAACTGCCCGCAAGCTACGTCACTACTTTGATGACCACAAAGTCATAGTAGTCACTGGTTTTCCGATAGGGGATATTCTTCACAACAAGGAAGCCATTGGCCGAATAGCCAAGTGGGCTTGTGAGCTGGGATCTCATGACATCGAGTTCCGACCTTGCACTGCCATCAAAACTCAAGCACTGGTTGATTTCGTATCAGAATGGACTGAACAACAAGTACCAGATAACCCAGAGACTGCAGAAGTGTGGCGAATGTATTTTGATGGCTCGCTGAAGCTGCAGGGAGCAGGAGCAGGAATTCTCTTCACCGCACCTGGAGGCGAGCACCTCAAATATGCCCTCCAGTTGCTGTTTTCGGCCCCCAACAATGCAGCCGAGTATGAAGCTCTGATCCATGGATTGAACATCGCCATATCATTGGGCATCAAGAGATTGATGGTGTACGGAGACTCTCTGGTAGTCATTAGCCAGATAAACAAAGAGTGGGATTGTTCAAGCGATTCAATGGGAAAATACTGCACGGCCGTCCGAAAGCTGGAAGATAAATTTGAGGGTCTGGAATTTCATCATGTAGAAAGAGATCGGAACACAGCAGCCGATATATTGTCCAAGCTAGGATCCAGTCGAACTCAGGTCCCACCTGGAGTCTTTGTGCAAGAAATACTACAGCCGAGCATCTCAATGGATCAAACAGAAGAGTGTAATATTATAGATCAACCCGAGTTAGACTCTGATGACTGGAGAAGGCCAATCATCAAGTATATAAAGAATGAAGAGGGACCAGATGACAAGAATTCAGCCGAGCGCATTGCCAGACAGTCGGCTCACTACACACTCATTGGGGAGACATTGTACAGAAGGGGTGCGTCAGGCGTCCTCATGAAGTGCATTCTCCCATCTACTGGAAAGCGACTTCTGGAGGAGGTCCATGCTGGGCAGTGTGGAATACATGCAGCATCCAGAACACTAGTCGGGAAAGTCTTCAGGTCAGGATTCTATTGGCCAACAACGAGGAGTGATGCAGCCGAGTTAGTTCAGAGGTGCGAAGCTTGCCAATACTTGTCAAAACAACAACATCTACCAGCACAGCAACTGCAGACCATACCAGTAACTTGGCCTTTCGCATGCTGGGGACTGGATATGATTGGACCTTTCAAGAAAGCTCAAGGAGGATACACTCATGTATTGGTAGCAATCGACAAATTCACTAAATGGATAGAGTTCAAGCCCATTGCTTCTTTAACCTCAGCTAAGGCCGTGGAATTCATACAAGACATAATATTCAGATTCGGATACCAAATAGCATCATAACTGACCTAGGATCCAACTTCACAAGTTCAGAGTTCTTCGACTTCTGCGAGCAAAAAAGCATTCAGATCAAGTATGCATCTGTAGCACATCCAAGAGCCAACGGGCAGGTTGAGCGAGCCAACGGGATGATACTGGAAGCACTCAGGAAAAAGG
Organism: Zea mays; assembly: GCF_902167145.1. Lineage (NCBI taxonomy): Eukaryota > Viridiplantae > Streptophyta > Magnoliopsida > Poales > Poaceae > Zea > Zea mays. The sequence goes on along the minus strand of NC_050104.1, from coordinate 86,780,472 downwards.
TCTTCGATAAGAATGAAAAATTCGCAGGAAAGTGGATAAGGGAATTGCCCTATGTCGTTTGGAGCCTAAGAACCCAACCTAGCCGAGCTCTGCATGGAAACACTCCTTTCTTCATGGTCTATGGGTCGGAGGCAGTGCTACCCGCCGATCTCAAGTTCGGGGCACCAAGGTTGATCTTTGAAAACATAGCAGAAGTCGAGGCCACCAGGCTGGAGGACATTGATATGCTCGAAGAAGAACGGCTGAATGCGGTAATCCAATCAGCACGGTACCAGCAGACTCTAAGGCGCTATCACGACAAGGCTGTGCGACAGCGATCCTTCTCAGTAGGAGATCTCGTCCTCCGCCGAATTCTAACGGGGGAGGGACAACACAAGTTATCGCCCTTATGGGAAGGACCCTTCATAGTAGCAGAAGTCACTCGGCCAGGATCATATCGTCTCACTCAGATGGATGACACAGAAGTCGGGAACTCCTGGAACATAGAACACCTCAGGAAGTTTTATCCCTAGCTGAATTTCAAAAGCTATCGGGACGACGATGTACTCTGTAAAATGGAAATATATCATCAATAAAAAAAGGGGCTTCAAAGATACTCAGTTTGTTCATGATTGACTTGCATTCTTACTTAACTCGGGGTGACCACTATGCCCTGCTAACGGAGCAATCGGCTTAAGTCGGCAACGACTTAAGGCGGTGCAACATGCTCGCGCTTACTTGACTCGGGGTGACCACTATGCCCTGCTAACGGAGCAATCGGCTTAAGTCAGCAATGACTTAAGGCGGTGCAACATGCTCACGCTTACTTAACTCGGGGTGACCACTATGCCCTGCTAACGGAGCAATCGACTTGAGTCGGCAACGACTTAAGGCGGTGCAACATGCTCGCGCTTACTTAACTCGGGGTGACCACTATGCCCTGCTAACAGAGCAATCGGCTTAAGTCGGCAACGACTTAAGGCGGTGCAACATGCTCGCGCTTACTTGACTCGAGGTGACCACTATGCCCTGCTAACGGAGCAATCGACTTGAGTCGGCAACGACTTAAGGCGGTGCAACATGCTCGCGCTTACTTAACTCGGGGCGACCACTATGCCCTGCTAACGGAGCAATCGGCTTGAGTCGGCAACGACTTAAGGCGGTGTAACATGCTCGCACTTACTTAACTCGGGGTGACCACTATACCCTGCTAACGGAGCAATCGGCTAAAGTCAGTAGCGACTTAAGCCGGTGTAACATGCTCACGCCTACACAATTCAGGGTGACCACTACGCCCTATTAACAGAAGCAACCGACTTAAGTCAGCAGCGACTTAAGGCGATCTGACGTGCTTACAATTACTCATATAAGGATGACTTCTATATCCCGCAAATAAATTTCAAAACCATCGCACATCATTTTACTACTGCAAATTTACGAACTGATGAATTCTGAAACAAATATGAAAATAACACTATCGTCCAAGTACTGAAATGACGTCCTCTAACAAATGTCTGACCATGCTAACCGCGCGCTCAAAGCACGCAAAATGTCTCTCTATTTTGTGATATTTTTCTCAGGAGCAATCGATGAGGAAGGACGACTCGAGGAATCAGGGGCAGCATTCACATCAGCCCTTATATCTCGGGAACAACCACGCCGGGTCTCCTCATCAAGATTCGCCCCGCCTGAATAGCCTTGTCCATGGCTCTATCGCGCTGGGCTCTGAGAGTAACAGAAGTTTCTTCGGCAACCTTGGCAGCCAGCCGAGCAGTTTCTAACTCTTGGGCGATGGATTTCTTGGAAGCTCGGAGTTCTTTGATAGTAACGTCCTTCGCTGATATCAACTGCTTGAGCCGGGTAACTTCATCCGTGGATTCCTGCAGCTTACAGCGTTGGTTGTCTAACTCTTCCATGGTGAAGCGATGGCTCCTCTCCAGGATGGTCAGCGAGTTGCTAGAATCGCGATACAATCTGTCGAGACTGTCACGAGAAGCAGCAAGAATACGTTTTTCTTCCTGCAAACAAAAGTCAACTCCCTCAAAAACCAAGCAAGTAATAGGAGCACAACAAGGCAAAGCACAGTTTCATGAATCACCTTTTCAGAATTGAGCTGAGCGTGAAGAGAAGAACTCAGTGCATTGGCATCATCTAAGGCAGCAGAGACCTGAGTTGGTTCAGTCTGACTTTGAGAGTACTTTTCCTCGAAGTCAGCGCACCTCTGGACCAATTCAGCCTGATCTCGAGAATGTTTTCCCTCAAGAGCGGAAATCTGCCGAGTCATACCTAGCAGGAGAAAACCAAACAAAGGGGGTCAGAATGTAAAGCAGTTTAATAGTGAAGACAAAGAGAAGCAAAAAGGACTAACCAGCGTTGGTCGCCTCCAATTCAGAGACACGATGTTGAAGTGACACTGGATTCCAACATGCAAGTGACGAAGCTACTTCTGGGACAGAAGCACCCTGTAACCTCAGCTGGCTAGCCATCCCATCCACCAAAGCCTGATGAGGAGAACAGATGAGTGTAATGACAACAGTTCGTGCAATGTAAAAACCAAGCTAAAATACATCACAGTACGTGGAGGTTGGAAAAGAACGAAGGGATCCCCAAATCAGGAGAGATCAATTGATAACCGGGCGTAAGGCCACCACCCGAAGCAGCTTGCAACAAACCAGCAGGGATCAACTCGGTGCCATCAATAGAGCCCAACACTCGGTCAGCGGGGACACTACTCTCTAAGGCGACTCCCTGGTCCAAGGCTTGGGCTACCACCATACAACCGGAGTGTGGAGGCAATCTCGCATGAACGTCCATGGAAGTACAGGAGGGAGACCCCGCTCGGACACCCTCCGGGGCTGGGTCATAGTTTGCACTGCCCACTTGAGCCGGATCATCCCCGGCAGCACCCTCGGGGGCTGGGCAGTGGCTTACACTTCCCACCCGAACCAAGTCATCCCCGGCGACATCCTCGGGGGCTGGGCATGTGTCAACACCACCCTGGGGGTCCAAGTTCTCTGCGGTAGCCACTTCTAAGGCTGATGGGCCCTCAGTTACTTCCATGGGACCAGGACGATCCAAGTCAGTCTCCCGACCCTCGAGATCGCGCTCCAAGGTCGATGAGACACGGGATGACCTCAAACCAGCATCAAGCACATCAGCACAAACCTCCATCACGCCATCATCTACTGGCTCCGATAACAAATCCTCTGGAACCATATCCTCAAGAGTCTGATCAAAGTTGGCCAGGGACAGTTCTTGTAGACCAATGAGAGCAGACAAAGCAGGAGAAGGAACTCCACTACTTTCACCGCTAGCGATGAACTGTCGACTGTTTTTCCGAGTCAAAGGAACTTCATCTTCTTCCTCCTCGTCGTCCACATTAGCAACACAGGCAGCACCCCCATTGGGATCAGCAACAGATGGAGCACTCACATTGGGATCAGCAGCAGATTGGGTACACCCATTGGGGTCAGTATCAATAAATTCAGTTACAGGCATTTCTTCAGCAGCAGGAACCGAAGTACCAGCGTCCTGATCCAAACTGGATACTCGCCGGAGGCGTCTCCTTTTATTCTTCTGCTCATCAGCAGAAGGATCAGGCTGATTGGCTCGGCAAGGGCGCCTCGGGCGAGTACTGACAGGCTTCTAAGTATCCAAAGTTGTATCAGCCTCTGGGAGGGGCGCTACTACCGATGCCCCAACAGGAGCAGCGTCAGAAGAGTCCTTAGCCAGCAAATCAAGCATAGCGCTTATCTCTACATCACTAGGGTTCAGGGGCACCTCAAAATGGACCTGTCGTTCATCATCAGGAATCTCCCCGAGCGAGGCAACCAAGGCACTAACTTCTTCAGCAGAGGGCCGCACTCTAAGGCCCAAACTGCCATCAGTGACAGGAGGATTCGACACAAAAAGGGTGAAGGCTTTGGGAGGAGGCAGGTTCCAGGCCGAGTATGCCACTGGGGCACCAACATTTGACACCTTGCCTCTAAGGATCATCTCAAGTCGGTTCACCAAGTCTGCAGAGGGAATTCTTCTGTTGGTAACCCGAGTTGAGTCGGCTAGGCCTCGATACAGATAAGCCGGGTGCGCCCTGTCTTTCAACGGCTGAATATTCTTGAAGACAAAATCAGGAACAACAGCTTCAGCAGTCAGACCCCTCTCCTTCAGCAATCCAACTTCAGCCAGCAAAATACCTGCCTCGGCTACCTCCTGATCTATGGGGGACTCGGTCCAGCTTGGGGTGCGAACATCCGGCTGTCTTCCCGACCGGGGGGAGAGAGTTTCCATAATTCTCAACTATGAACCACTCCAAGCGCCATCCCTTGATACTGTCTTTGAGAGGGATTTCGAGATACTCAGTCTTCCTCCCGCGGCGCATCTCCAAGCTGGCACCCCCAACCAACTGATGTTGTCCCCCAGCCATCCCAGGGCGACAGTGATACAAGTACTTCCACAACCCGAAATGTGGCAGCACGCCAAGAAAGGCTTCACATAAATGAACGAAAATGGAGATTTGCAGGATAGAATTGGGATTCAGATGGGTCAAGTTAAGATGGTAGAAATCAAGGAGGCCGCGGAAAAAGGGAGAAATGGGAAGACCGAGGCCGCGGAGAAGGAAAGGAGCATAAATCACGGACTCATGGGTATCCTCAGTTGGGACAGTAACCCCATGGCAAATCCGCCAAGAACAGAGTTCCCTCGGAGGGAGAACCCCGATGGACACGAGGTGGAGAAGTTCGGGCTCAGAGATGACGGACATGTGGTTACCTGCGAAAGGCAATTGGCTGTTGGGGTCGATTGGAGGAAACATCACGGCAGACGAACTCGAGGCTTTCCTCTTGGGCGCCATCTCGATTCTACCGGCGAGCAGAGTGGGAGGCGAATTGCAGAGAAGATTCGGAAGCAAGAACTAGGGCACGGAAAGCAGAGGCGGCTAAAAGCGCACCACTTATGGGATATTCCTGAGCCAGATACCATTTCAAAAAGCGCCCAGTCAGCACCCAGCGGTTATTTCCAAAACACCGGCGTGCCACGTGATCACCCGGCAGTTATTTCTAGAACACCGGTGCGCCACATCATCACTCGGCTATTATCCTCAAAGTGGCCCACGCAGCCCGCTATCACTCGGCGTTACCTCTAAAACGCTGACGTCGTCTTCAAGTCGCTCGGCGTTACCTCTAAAACGCTGACGACGCCCTCAGGTCACTCGGCGTTACTTCTAAAAACGCCGACGTCGCCCTCAGGTCGCTCGGCAGTTGACTCTAAAACTCTGACATAATACTAAGTCGCTCGGCATTACCTCTAAAATGCTGACGTCGCCCTCAAGTCGCTCGGCAGTTGACTCTAAAACTCCGACATCGTGTTCAGTCGCTCGGCAGTTACCTCTAAGACGCCGACGTCGTCTTCAAATTACTCGGCAGTTATCTCTAAAACTCTGACATCATCTACAAGTCGCTCGGCAGCTACTTCTAAAAGCATCAGTATGATGCCCGAGTTATTCACTTACTATTTCAAAGGAATCAACTTCGCGAAAAAGGCGGGAAGAGGAATGATTCAAGAACTTTGAGTTATGATATCAACGAGCAATCATCACAGAGATACCAACATCATTTCTTCATTAAAGGGAAGATAACATACTTACAAATCAACTCATTATGAGTTGATACTTCCCTACTACTACTACTGCTACATTACATTATACTACTATTATTACTACTACTACACTACACTATACTACTCTACACTACTAAATACCACTACATTATTCTAACTATACTATACTAACATCTAATGACCAGTGGCATCTAGCCACTGGCCCTGTTGCTGCCGCCACCGCTGCCGCCCCTGTTGCTGCCCGTGCTGCTGTCGCCACCGCCGCTGCCGCCCCTGCTGCCGCCGCCGTCACTGTCCCTGCTGCCGCTGCTGTCGCCCCTGCCGCTGCCGTCACCGTCACCGCCGCCACCGCCTTCGTCGTCGTCGTCGTCCTCGTCCTCGTCCTCGTCCTCGCCGCCACCGTCCGAGTTCTCCTCATCCGAGGAGTACTCCGACTCATCCGAGCCCTCGAGCCCGGAGCGCTCGATGGCCCAGATGTACGTCCAGACCTCCGCCGCGAGCCCCTGGGAGTCGTCTAAGTTGTCAGACGACTCACGCAGGGGATGGGAGCCGGAGACCCCTCAGACTCAGAGGAGAACTCCTCCTCTGAGTACTCCGAGTCACCAAAATCCTCCGATGGAGGAGTTGGCTCACGCTTGCGCTTGTTGTTCTTGCCCATGGTGGAAGCGAAAGGGAGAGAAGAAAAGCAAGCAACAGAGAACAACAAGAGATGTGGAAAAGTCGGAGAGACAACGGCATTATTTATAGAAGGAGAAGGCAACCGCTCACCTCCAATCGCGGTCACTGAACAGTCGCAAAGCATTCAATAAGCACTTCAACCCGTCTGAAGACACGTCAGGCGGCTGACGCCGTTTCACGCAACACAACACCCATTGGGACTCCAGTCAACAGCGCGGAGGATATGATTACACCCGCCGTCACATCACATTACTACTCAGAAGCAGCCGACTAAAACACTCAGCGTACCAAGCCATCCCTTGCCCACACCCATTGGGGGGGACGCCCAGGAATTATCAGTATATTTTTCAAAACGGTCACATCTGTGCAGGGCACGCAGTGAATACCTCAAGACAAAAATGAGATATCAGTAAGGATCAGAGGAAAGCCAAATATAGCCAATGAAGTACAAAATATGGCCGACAGAAGCGACGTGAAGACTAGACAGAGAACGTCAATCAAATGTCCAATCAGTCGCAGAGCAAATAAATTACACTACCTAGCAAGATATGGATGGATTGCGAACTCGGCTGCAAAAGACAAAATGCATGCTGACCTCTGAAGCATAATATTGATGACATAATGCTGACCTCCAAAAAGCATAATACGGATGGCATCATGCCGATTTTTACAAACAGAAAGGATAATCTTTAGCAAAAAGACACAAAAGGAAGACCTTCGAATGGATTATCCTAAAAAATCCACTTGAAGGTCGGGGGCTACACCCATTGGGTGCACCTTCGGTGCACCCCATGGATCATCATTCCAAGCCAAGATAAGTGCCGACTTCTAAGGCATGGGACAAGATTAAAGACAAGGCTGGCCCTCAACCAAAACGCAGGAGTAAAAATGGAAATAATTTCTGGTGAAGACCTTCGAGTAGATTATCTTCTAAAATCTACTCGAAGCTCGGGGGCTACACCCATTGGGTGCACCTCCGGTGCACCCAATGAAGTTCAGGGTCCTACAAAACGAAATGCCGACCTCTAAGGCACAAGCACGAAACAAAGCCTCGGTTTACGAGTGATCAAAGCAGGAGGAGACAGTAAGAAGTTGTTCTTTTCAAATCGCCTGCAAGCTAGACCTGGGATCTTTGGGCTGATTACCTCTAAATTAACCCAAAGATCGGGGGCTTGTGGGGGATAGATATCCCCCGGGTCCACTAAAAGAGTAAAATACCTCACGAAAGGCCCAAGGGCCCAATAAATCGTAAGGTCATTCTTTCATGGGCCTGGGGAGGGACAATTAGCAAAGCAGATCGACATGAGGCCGGATTGATGCCAGCCCGGACGGCCCACAACATCGAGCGAGCGACCACAACAGAGATCCGACTTTCCCGCGCTGGAGCCCCCATGCAACGGAGCCATGCGAGGATAAGTCGACAGAACTACAGGGAGATAAACTCAAACAGTTCACTATCCTTTAGCTACCCATTGTTATCATATCCACGTGTATTGCCCCACGGTCGAGTATATAAGGCCTAGGGGGCACCCCTTCAGAACGATCGACCCTATTACTTAGCCACCCACTTCAACTCTCTGCATTCTCAATTCAGAGAGCTCACTTGTAACCTCATTCACCTAGCATACTCACCAGGACGTAGGGTGTTACGCATCTCTAAGCGGCCCGAACCTATAAACATTGTCCACTGTCCCTCGTGCAACTGGCACGAACCATTTTGCTACAGTCGTCGACACCGTCCTACTCCTAAAAACACCTTGAGGGGCAACCCCGGGTGTGCGGTCGGACCCAAAACACCGACAGCCGCCGAATACAAGAACCCTCGAAAACCTCCCGGAGGTGCCAATCTCTTCGACAAGATGCTCAAGGAGCCATGCCCCTATCATCAGGGGCCCGTCAAGCACACACTTGAGGAGTGCGCCATGCTTCGGCGCCACTTTCACAAGGCCGGGCCACCTGCGGAAGGTGGCAGGGCCCGCGACGATGATAGGAAGGCGGATCACAAGGCAGGAGAGTTCCCCGAGGTCCACGACTGCTTCATGATCTACGGTGGGCAAGTGGGGAACGCTTCGGCTCGGCACCACAAGCAAGAGCGTCGGGAGGTCTGCTCGGTAAAGGTGGCGGCGCCAGTCTACCTAGACTGGTCCGACAAGCCCATCACCTTCGACCAGGGCGACCATCCCGACCGCGTGCCGAACCCGGGGAAATACCCGCTCGTTGTCGACCCCGTCATCGGCAACGTCAGGCTCACCAAGGTCCTCATGGATGGAGGCAGCAGCCTCAACATCATCTACGCCGAGACCCTCGGGCTCCTGCGGATCGATCTGTCCTCGGTCCGGGCAGGCGCTGCGCCTGTCACGAGATCATCCCCGGGAAGCGCGTCCAGCCCCTCGGACAACTCGATCTACCCGTCTGCTTTGGGACACCCTTCAACTTCCAAAGGGAAACCCTCACGTTCGAGGTGGTCGGGTTCCGAGGAACCTACCACGCGGTGTTGGGGAGGCCATGCTACGCCAAGTTCATGGCCGTCCCCAACTACACCTACCTCAAGCTCAAGATGCCGGGCCCCAACGGGGTCATCACCGTCGGCCCCACGTACCGACACGCGTATGAATGCGATGTGGAGTGCGTGGAGTACGCCGAGGCCCTCATCGCCGACCTGGAGAGCCTCTCCAAGGAGGCGCCAGACGTGAAGCGCCATGCCGGCAACTTCGAGCCAGCGGAGACGGTTAAGTCCATCCCTCTCGACCCCAGCAACGACGCCTCCAAGAAGATCTGGATCGGCTCCGAGCTTGATCCCAAATAGGAAGCAGTGCTCGTCGACTTTCTCCGCGCAAACGCCAACGTTTTCGTGTGGAGTCCCTCAGACATGCCCGACATACCGAGGGATGTCGCCGAGCACTCACTGGATATCCGAGCTGGAGCCCGACCCGTGAAGCAACCTGTGCGCCGATTCGACGAAGAAAAGCGCAGAGCCATAGGCGAGGAGATCCAGAAGCTAATGGCAGCAGGGTTCATCAAAGAGGTATTCCATCCCGAATGGCTTGCCAACCCTGTGCTTGTGAGAAAGAAAGGAGGGAAATGGCGGATGTGTGTAGACTACACTGGTCTAGACAAAGCATGTCCGAAAGTTCCCTACCCTCTGCCTCGCATCGATCAAATCGTGGATTCCACTGCTGGGTGCGAAACCCTGTCTTTCCTCGATGCCTACTCAGGGTATCACCAAATCAGGATGAAAGAGTCCGACCAGCTCGCGACTTCTTTCATCACACCTTTCGGCATGTACTGCTATGTTACCATGCCGTTTGGTTTGAGGAATGCGGGTGCGACGTACCAAAGGTGCATGAACCACGTGTTCGGCGAACACATTGGTCGAACGGTCGAGGCTTACGTCGATGACATCGTAGTCAAGACGAGGAAAGCCTCTGACCTCCTTTCCGACCTTGAAGTGACATTCCGGTGCTCAAGGCGAAAGGTGTAAAGCTCAATCCCGAGAAGTGCGTCTTCGGGGTCCCCCGAGGCATGCTCTTGGGGTTCATCGTCTCCGAGTGGGGCATCGAGGCCAACCTGGAAAAAATCGCGGCCATCGCCAACATGGGACCCATCAAGGACTTGAAAGGCGTACAGAGGGTCACGGGATGCCTGGCGGCTCTGAGCCGCTTCATCTCGCGCCTCGGCGAAAGAGGCCTACCTCTGTACCGCCTCTTAAGAAAGGCCGAGTGCTTCACTTGGACCCCGGAGGCCGAGGAAGCCCTCGGGAACCTGAAGGCGCTCCTCACGAACGCGCCCATCTTGGTGCCCCCCGCTGCCGGAGAAGCCCTCTTGATCTACGTCGCCGCTACCACTCAGGTGGTCAGCGCCGCGATCGTGGTTGAGAGACGAGAAGAGGGGCATGCATTACCCGTCCAGAGGCCAGTCTACTTCATAAATGAAGTACTGTCCGAGACCAAGATCCGCTACCCACAAATTCAGAAGCTGCTGTACGCGGTGATCCTGACGCGGCGGAAGTTGCGACACTACTTCGAGTCTCATCCGGTGACTGTGGTGTCATCCTTCCCCCTGGGGGAGATCATCCAGTGTCGAGAGGCCTCGGGTAGGATTGCAAAGTGGGCGGTGGAAATCATGGGCGAGAAAATCTCGTTCGCCCCTCGTAAGGCCATCAAGTCCCAAGTCTTGGCGGACTTTGTGGCTGAATGGGTCGACACCTAGCTCCCAACAGCTCCGATCCAACCGGAACTCTGGACCATGTTTTTCGACGGGTCGCTGATGAAGATAGGGGCAGGCGCAGGCCTGCTCTTCATCTCGCCCCTCGGGAAGCACCTACGCTACGTGCTACGCCTCCACTTCCCGGCGTCCAACAATGTGGCCGAGTACGAGGCTCTGGTCAACGGGTTGCGCATCGCCATCGAGCTAGGGGTCCGACGCCTCGACGCTCGCGGTGACTTGCAGCTCGTCATTGACCAAGTCATGAAGAACTCCCACTGCTGCGACCCAAAGATGGAAGCCTACTGCGATGAGGTTCGGCGCCTGGAGGACAAGTTCTACGGGCTCGAGCTCAACCACATCGTCCGACGCTACAACGAGACTGCGGACGAGCTGGCTAAGATAGCCTCGGGGCGAACAACGGTTCCCCTGGACGTCTTCTCCCGAGACCTGCATCAACCCTCCGTCAAGACCAACGACACGCCCGAGCCCGAGAAGGCCTCGGCCCAGCCCGAGGCACCCTCGGCTCGGCCCGAGGCACCCTCGGCTCAGCCCGAGGCACCCTCGGCTCAGCCCGAGGCACCCTCGGCCCCCGAAGGTGAGGCACTGCGCGTCGAGGAGGAGCGGAGCGGGGTCACGCCTAATCGAAACTAGCAGGCCCCGTACCTACAATATCTCCACCGAGGAGAGCTACCCCTCGACCGAGCCGAAGCTCGGCGGTTGGCGCGGCGCGCCAAGTCGTTCGTCTTGCTGGGGGACGGGAAGGAGCTCTACCACCGCAGCCCCTCAGGCATCCTCCAGCGATGTACACTCGGGGGCTTGCGGTCATCACGCAGCACCTCGATCCCTTGTTGGAAACGCCTTCCGACAAGGCTTCTACTGGCCGACCGCGGTGGCCGATGCCACTAGAATTGTCCGCACCTGCTAGGGGTGTCAATTCTATGCGAGGCAGACCCACCTGCCCGCTCAGGCTCTACAGACCATACCCATCACCTGGCCGTTTGCTGTGTGGGGTCTGGACCTCGTCGGCCCCTTGTAGAAGGCACCCGGGGGCTACACGCACCTGCTGGTCGCCATCGACAAATTCTCCAAGTGGATCGAGGTCCGACCCCTAAACAGCATCAGGTCCGAACAGGCGGTGGCGTTCTTCACCAACATCATCCATCGCTTTGGGTCCCGAACTCCATCATCACCGACAACGGCACCTAGTTCACCGGCAGAAAGTTCCTGGACTTCTGCGAGGATCACCACATCCGGGTGGACTGGGCCGCCGTGGCTCACCCCATGACGAATGGGCAAGTAGAGCGTGCCAACGGCATGATCCTGTAAGGACTCAAGCCGCGGATCTACAACAACCTCAACAAGTTCGGCAAGCGATGGATGAAGGAGCTCCCCTCGGTGGTCTGGAGTCTGAGGACAACGCCGAGCCGAGCCACGGGCTTCACACTGTTCTTTCTAGTCTATGGGGCCGAGGCCATCTTGCCCATAGACTTAGAATACGGTTCCCCGGGACGAGGGCCTACGACGACCAAAGCAATCGAGCTAACCGAGAAGACTCACTGGACCAGCTGGAAGAGGCTCGGGACATGGCCTTGCTACACTCGGCGTGGTATCTGCAGTCCCTGCGACGCTACCACGCCCGAGGGGTTCGGTCCCGAGACCTCCAGGTGGGCGACTTGGTGCTTCGGCTGCGACAAGACGCCTCCCTGGGAAGGACCGTTCATCATCGCCAAAGTTCTGAAGCCCTGAGAGCACCTAGAGGGGGGGTGAATAGGTGATCCTGGGAAACTTAAACTTATAGCCACAAAAACTTGTTAAGTGTTAGCACAATAATCGCCAAGTGGCTAGAGAGGAGTCTCAACAAAACACAATACCACAAGAGATCAAACACAGAGGTGACATAGTGGTTTATCCCGTGGTTCGGCCAAGACCAACGCTTGCCTACTCCACGTTGTGGCGTCCCAACGGACGAGGGTTGCAATCAACCCCTCTCAAGTAGTCCAAAGACCAACTTGAATACCACAGTGTTTTGCTTTTCCTTTCAATATCCCGTTTGCGAGGAATCTCCACAACTTGGAGTCTCTCGCCCTTACACTTGAGATTCACAAAGAAATACGGAGTAAGGGAGGGAAGCAACACACACAAATCCACAGCAAATATGCGCACACACACGGCCAAGACTCGAGCTCAAAAGACTATCTCAAAGTTCTCACTAGAACGGAGCTCGAATCACTGAGAATGACAAACGAATGCGCAAAGACTGAGTGTGGATGATCAAGAATGCTCTAAGGTTGCTTGGTATTCTCCTCCATGCGCCTAGGGGTCCCTTTTATAGCCCCAAGGCAGCTAGGAGCCGTTGAGAACAAATCTGGAAGGCCATCCTTGCCTTCTGTCGTCGGGCGCACCGGACAGTCCGGTGCACACCGGACACTGTCCGGTGCCCGATTTCCTTCCTTAAATGGCGAAGCCGACCGTTGCAGATGCGGGAGCCGTTGGCGCACCGGACATGTCCGGTGCACACCGGACAGTCCGGTGCCCCCTTCCGACCGTTGGCTTGGCCACGTGTCGCGTGCGGATTCCGCGGCCGACCGTTGGCTCACCGGACAGTCCGGTGCACACCGGACAGTCCGGTGAATTTTAGCCGTACGCCGTCGGCGAATTCCCGAGAGCGGCCACTTCGCCCGAGGCAGCCTGGCGCACCAGACACTGTCCGGTGCACCACCGGACAGTCCGGTGCCCCAGACCGAAACAGCCTTTTGGCTGTACACAGCCAACTCTTCTCTTTTCTTCTTCTTTCTGTTTCTAATACTTAGACAAGTATATTAGTACACAAAACCAATGTACTAAGACTTAGAAACATACCTTTGCTCTTGTTTTGCACTTTGTCAATCCATAAGCATGAATTCACATTTAAGCACTTGTGTTGGCACTCAATCACCAAAATACTTAGAAATGGCCCATGGGCACATTTCCCTTTCAATCTCCCCCTTTTTGGTGATTTATGCCAACACAACATGAAGCAACTAGAATAAGTGCAAAATCACTTCAAATAGAACTCAAATTTTATTTTGATTCATTTTTGGCATATATGGATCATCCTTTGCCACCACTTGGGTTGTTTTTGCAAATCAAACTCAAATCTCTATCTCTAAGTCAAACATACATGTAGAAGCATAAAGAGAGTCGTTCCAAAAGAGATTGATCAAAGATTTCAAAAACTCCCCCTATTTCCCATAATCAACACTTCTCCCCACAAGAGGCCAACTTTTGACAAAAGAGACAATGCAAGAGTTTTGACAAACCAAAAGCTCTATTCTACTATTTTCAAAATTTCTCAAGTGGTAGCTGATCCATCTATTGCTTTGGCCTTTATTTTCTCCTCCTTTGGCATCAAGCACCAAAACGGGATCAATCTTGGCCCTTTAACCCCATTGCCTCACCAAAATCTTCAAATAAGAACACAAAGGCAATAAGAGTATAAAGATGAACTTGGAAAAGTTACTCTCTTCATCGGAGTGCAGTGGAAGTCTTGCATGGTCCAAGTCCACCTTTTTCCTTTCAACTCTCCTTGGAGACTAAAAAACCAAACTCAAGTACATGGTTAGTCTCAAAGGGTCAAGTTGTAGCACAGCTCCCCCTAAATATGTGCATCACTTGCAAACAGGACTTGTGAGGTCCAGGGAGTGTTTGTACAACTTGAGCACCACATTAAGCAACAAAATGCAGAATGAATATGATCAAAGGCATAAACACATGTATGCTACAATTCAATCCAAGTTCCGCGAATCTAAGACATTTAGCTCACTACGCAACCTGCAAAAGGTCTTCTCATCTAGAGGCTTGGTAAAGATATCGGCTAACTGGTTCTCGGTGCTAACATGAAACACTTCGATATCTCCCTTTTGCTGGTGGTCTCTCAAAAAGTGATGCCGGATGTCTATGTGCTTTGTGCGGCTGTGTTCAACAGGATTTTCCGCCATGCGGATAGCACTCTCATTGTCACATAGGAGTGGGACTTTGCTCAGATTGTAGCCAAAGTCCCGAAGGGTTTGCCTCATCCAAAGTAGTTGCGCGCAACACTGTCCTGCGGCAACATACTCGACCTCAGCGGTGGATAGGGCAACGGAGGTTTGTTTCTTAGAGTTCCACGACACCAGGGACCTTCCTAAGAATTGGCACGTCCCTGATGTACTCTTCCTATCGACCTTGCATCCAGCATAGTCGGAATCTGAGTATCCAACCAAGTCAAAGGTAGACCCCTTTGGATACCAGAGCCCAAAGCAAGGCGTAGCAACCAAATATCTAAGAATTCGCTTCACCGCCACTAAGTGACACTCCTTAGGATCGGATTGAAATCTAGCACACATGCATACGCTAAGCATAATATCCGGTCTACTAGCACATAAATAAAGTAAAGACCCTATCATTGACCGGTATGCTTTTTGATCAACGGACTTACCTCCTTTGTTGAGGTCGGTGTGCCCGTCGGTCCCCATCGGAGTCTTTGCGGGCTTTGCGTCCTTCATCCCAAACCACTTTAGCAAGTCTTGCGTGTACTTCGTTTGAGAGATGAAGGTGCCATCCTTGAGTTGCTTCACTTGGAATCCAAGGAAGTAGTTCAACTCGCCCATCATCGACATCTCGAATTTCTGTGTCATCACCCTACTAAACTCTTCACAAGACTTTTGGTTAGTAGAACCAAATATTATGTCATCGACATAAATTTGGCACACAAACAAATCACCATCACATGTCTTAGTAAAAAGAGTTGGATCGGCTTTCCCAACCTTGAAAGCATTAACAATTAGAAAGTCTCTAAGGCATTCATACCATGCTCTTGGGGCTTGCTTAAGTCCATAGAGCGCCTTAGAGAGCTTACACACGTGGTCGGGGTACCGTTCATCCTCGAAGCCAGGGGGTTGCTCCACGTACACCTCCTCCTTGATCGGCCCGTTGAGGAAAGCGCTCTTCACATCCATTTGGAACAACCTGAAGGAATGGTGAGCGGCATATGCTAGCAAGATACGAATGGACTCTAGCCTAGCCACAGGAGCAAAAGTCTCCTCAAAGTCCAAACCTGCGACTTGGGCATAACCTTTTGCCACAAGTCTAGCCTTGTTCCTTGTCACCACCCCGTGCTCGTCTTGTTTGTTGCGGAACACCCACTTGGTTCCCACAACATTTTGCTTGGGACGAGGCACCAGCGTCCAAACTTCATTTCTCTTGAAATTGTTGAGCTCCTCCTGCATGGCCAATACCCAATCTGGATCTAGCAAGGCCTCCTCTACCCTGAAAGGCTCAATAGAAGAGACAAAGGAGTAATGCTCACAAAAATTAACTATCCGAGATCGAGTAGTTACTCCCTTGCTAATGTCACCCAAAATTTGGTCGACGGGATGATCCCTTTGAATCACCGCTCGAACTTGGGTTGGAGGTGCCGGTTGCGCTTCTTCCTCCATCACGTGATCATCTTGTGCTCCCCCTTGATCACACGCCTCCTGTTGATGAACCTGTTCATCGTCTTGAGTTGGGGGATGCACCGTTGTTGAGGAAGAAGGTTGATCTCGTTCATCTTGTTCCTGTGGCCGCACTTCTCCAATCGCCATGGTTCGTATAGCGGCCGTCGGAACATCTTCTTCATCTACATCATCATAATTAACAACTTGCTCTCTTGGAGAGCCATTAGTCTCATCAAATACAACGTCGCTAGAGATTTCAACCAAACCCGATGATTTGTTGAAGACTCTATACGCCTTTGTATTTGAGTCATAACCTAACAGAAACCCTTCTACAGCTTTGGGAGCAAATTTAGAATTTCTACCCTTCTTCACTAGAATATAGCACCTGCTCCCAAATACACGAAAGTAAGATACATTGGGTTTGTTACCGGTTAGTAGCTCATACGAAGTCTTCTTGAGGAGGTGATGAAGGTAGACCCTGTTGATAGCGTGGCAAGCCGTGTTCACGGCTTCCGACCAAAAACGCTCGGGGGTCTTGAATTCTCCAAGCATCATCCTCGCCATATCGATTAGCGTCCTGTTCTTCCTCTCTACCACACCATTTTGCTGTGGTGTGTAGGGAGCGGAGAACTCGTGCTTGATCCCTTCCTCCTCAAGGAACTCCTCCACTTGAAGGTTCTTGAACTGGGACCCGTTGTCGCTCCTTATCTTCTTCACCTTGAGCTCAAACTCATTTTGAGCTCTCCTGAGGAAGCGCTTGAGGGTCCCTTGGGTTTCAGACTTATCCTGCAAAAAGAACACCCAAGTGAAGCGGGAAAAGTCATCAACAATAACTAAACCATACTTACTTCCTCCTATGCTTAGATAGGCGACGGGTCCGAAGAGGTCCATATGTAGCAGCTCCAGGGGTCTTGATGTGGTCATCACATTCTTACTGTGATGCGCTCCTCCCACCTGTTTACCTGCCTGACAAGCTGCACAAGGTCTATCTTTTTCGAATTGTACGTTAGTCAAACCTATCACGTGTTCTCCCTTTAGAAGCTTGTGAAGGTTCTTCATCCCCACATGTGCTAAGCGGCGATGCCACAGCCAGCCCATGCTAGTCTTAGCAATTAAGCATGCATTTAGACCGGCCTCTTCTTTTGCAAAATCAACTAAGTAAAGCTTGCCGTCTAATACACCCTTAAAGGCTAGTGAACCATCACTTCTTCTAAAGACAGACACATCTACATTTGTAAAAAGACAATTATATCCCATATTGCATAGTTGACTAACAGATAGCAAATTGTAACCAAGAGACTCAACTAAAAACACATTGGAGATAGAGTGCTCATTAGAAATTGCAATTTTACCTAACCCTTTTACCTTGCCTTGATTCCCATCACCGAATATAATTGAATCTTGGGAATCCTTATTCTTGACGTAGGAGGTGAACATCTTCTTCTCCCCCGTCATATGGTTTGTGCATCCGCTGTCGATAATCTAGCTTGAACCCCCGGATGCATAAACCTGCAAGGCAAATTTAGGCTTGGGTCTTAGGTACCCAACTCATGTTGGGTCCTGCAAGGTTAGCACAAATATCCTTAGGGACCCAAATGCAAGTTTTGTCTCCCTTGCATCTTGCCCCAAATTTTCTAGCAACTATCTTCCTATCCTTTCTACAAATAGCAAACGAAGCATTTAAAGCATGATATATTGTAGAAGGTTCATTAACTTTCCTAGGAACATTAACAACACTTCTCCTAGGCATATGATGAACAACATTTCTTCTAAACACATTTCTACCATGCATATAGGAAGAACTGGAAGCAAACATGGCATGAGAGTCAAAAGCATTATAAGCATTACAACTCCTATCATCATGAACATTTCTAGAAAATTTTCTATCATGGTACATGAAGGCATGGTTCTTTTTAGCATTACTTGCCATAGGGGCCTTCCCTTTCTCCTTTGTGGAGATGGAAGCCTTATGGCTTGTTAAGTTCTTGACTTCCCTCTTGAAGCCAAGACCATCCTTAATTGAGGGGTGTCTACCAATTGTGTAGGCATCCCTTGCAAATTTCAGCTTATCGAAATCACTTTTGCTAGTCTTAAGTTGGGCATTAAGACTAGCCAATTCATCATTAAGTTTGGAAATTGAAACTAGGTGTTCACTACAAGCATCAATGTCAAAATCTTTACACCTATTGCAAGTTTCAACAATCTCTACACAAGAATTAGATTTACAGGCTACTTCTAGTTTAGCATTTAAATCATCATTAAAACCTTTTAACTTAGCAATAGTTTCATGACAAGAAGATAATTCACTGGAAAGCATTTCATTCCTCTTAATTTCTAGAGCAAGAGATTTCTGAGCTTCTACAAATTTATCATGCTCTTCATACAACAAATCCTCTTGCTTTTCTAAGAGTATATTCCTATCATTCAAGGCATCAATTAATTCATTAATTTTGTCTACCTTGGTTCTATCTAATCTCTTGAATAAGCATGAGTAATCTATCTCATCATCATCACTAGACTCATCCTCACTTGAAGAAGCATAAGTACTAGTGTTATGAGTGCTTACTTTCTTCTCCCTTGCCATGAGGCAAGTGTGACGCTCGTTGGGGAAGAGGGATGACTTGTTGAAGGCGGTGGCGGCGAGTCCTTCATTGTCGGAGTCGGACGAAGAACGGTCCGAATCCCACTCCTTGCCAAGATGAGCCTCGCCCTTTGCCTTCTTATAGTTCTTCTTTTTCTCCCTCTTGTTCCCTTGATCCTGATCACTATCATTGTCGGGACAGTTAGCAATAAAATGACCAAGCTTACCGCATTTGAAGCATGAGCGCTTCCCTTTGGCTTTGGTCTTGCTTGGTTGTCCCTTGCGACCTTTAAGCACCATCTTGAATCTTTTGATGATGAGAGCCATCTCTTCATCATTAAGTCCGGCCGTCTCAATTTGCGCCACCTTGCTAGGTAGCGCCTCCTTGCTCCTTGTTGCCTTTAGAGCAATGGGTTGAGGCTCATGGATTGGACCATTCAACGCGTCGTCCACGTACCTCGCCTCCTTGATCATCATTCGCCCGCTTACAAATTTTCCAAGGACTTCTTCGGGCGACATTTTGGTGTACCCGGGATTCTCACGGATATTATTCACCAAATGAGGATCAAGAACGGTAAAGGACCTTAGCATTAGGCGGACGACGTCGTGGTCCGTCCATCGCGTGCTCCCGTAGCTCCTTATTTTGTTGATAAGGGTCTTGAGCCGGTTGTATGTTTGGGTTGGCTCTTCGCCCCTAATCATCGCGAATCGTCCAAGTTCGCCCTCCACCAACTCCATCTTGGTGAGCAAGGTGACATCGTTCCCCTCATGAGAGATCTTGAGGGTGTCCCAAATCTGCTTGGCATTGTCCAAGCCGCTCACCTTGTGATACTCGTCCCTGCACAAAGAGGCTAGCAACACAGTAGTAGCTTGTGCATTTTTATGAATTTGTTCATTAATAAACATGGAACTATCCGTACTATCAAAGTGCATTCCACTCTCTACAATCTCCCATATGCTAGGATGGAGAGAGAACAAGTGACTACGCATTTTGTGACTCCAAAATCCGTAGTCCTCTCCATCAAAATGAGGAGGTTTACCAAGTGGAATAGATAATAAATGAGCATTAGTACTTTGAGGAATACGAGAGTAATCAAAAGAAAAGTTCGAATTAACCGTCTTTCTTTTGTTGTGGTCGTCGTCGTCCTTTTGGGAGGAAGTGGACTCATCGCTGTCGTAGTAGACGATCTCCTTGATGCGTCTTGTCTTCTTCTTCTTCTTCTTATCTTTGCGTCTGTGGCCCGAGCCTGAGTCGTTGGACTTGTCATCCCTTGGCTCGTTGACGAAGGACTCCTTCTCCTTGTCGTTGATCACGATTCCCTTCCCTTTAGGATCCATCTCTTCGGGCGGTTAGTCCCTTTGTGAAGAGATCGGCTCTGATACCAATTGAGAGCACCTAGAGGGGGGGGGGGGTGAATAGGTGATCCTGGGAAACTTAAACTTATAGCCACAAAAACTTGTTAAGTGTTAGCACAATAATCGCCAAGTGGCTAGAGAGGAGTCTCAACAAAACACAATACCACGAGAGATCAAACACAGAGGTGACACAGTGGTTTATCCCGTGGTTCGGCCAAGACCAACGCTTGCCTACTCCACGTTGTGGCGTCCCAACGGACGAGGGTTGCAATCAACCCCTCTCAAGTAGTCCAAAGACCAACTTGAATACCACAATGTTTTGCTTTTCCTTTCAATATCCCGTTTGCGAGGAATCTCCACAACTTGGAGTCTCTCGCCCTTACACTTGAGATTCACAAAGAAATACGGAGTAAGGGAGGGAAGCAACACACACAAATCCACAGCAAATATGCGCACACACACGGCCAAGACTCGAGCTCAAAAGACTATCTCAAAGTTCTCACTAGAACGGAGCTCGAATCACTGAGAATGACAAACGAATGCGCAAAGACTGAGTGTGGATGATCAAGAATGCTCTAAGGTTGCTTGGTATTCTCCTCCATGCGCCTAGGGGTCCCTTTTATAGCCCCAAGGCAGCTAGGAGCCGTTGAGAACAAATCTGGAAGGCCATCCTTGCCTTCTGTCGTCGGGCGCACCGGACAGTCCGGTGCACACCGGACACTGTCCGGTGCCCGATTTCCTTCCTTAAATGGCGAAGCCGACCGTTGCAGATGCGGGAGCCGTTGGCGCACCGGACATGTCCGGTGCACACCGGACAGTCCGGTGCCCCCTTCCGACCGTTGGCTTGGCCACGTGTCGCGCGCGGATTCCGCGGCCGACCGTTGGCCTGGCCGACCGTTGGCTCACCGGACAGTCCGGTGCACACCGGACAGTCCGGTGAATTTTAGCCGTACGCCGTCGGCGAATTCCAGAGAGCGGCCACTTCGCCCGAGGCAGCCTGGCGCACCGGACACTGTCCGGTGCACCACCGGACAGTCCGGTGCCCCAGACCGAAACAACCTTTTGGCTGTACACAGCCAACTCTTCTCTTTTCTTCTTCTTTCTGTTTCTAATACTTAGACAAGTATATTAGTACACAAAACCAATGTACTAAGACTTAGAAACATACCTTTGCTCTTGTTTTGCACTTTGTCAATCCATAAGCATGAATTCACATTTAAGCACTTGTGTTGGCACTCAATCACCAAAATACTTAGAAATGGCCCATGGGCACATTTCCCTTTCAAGCCCGGGACGTACAAGCTGGCCAACAGTCAAGGCGAGGTCTACAGCAACGCTTGAAACATCCAACAACTACGTCGCTTCTACCCTTAAGATGCTTTCAAGTTGTTCGTACACCTCGTTCACTCACGAAGTCTAGTCATCAAGGAAGGGTCAGCCTTGCCTCGGCAAAGCCCGACCCTCCCTCGGGGGCTAGAAGGGGGGAACCCCCTTTGCGTCAAAATTTTCCTCGGAAAAAAGATCTTTTCTGCCAGAATGTCTTTCGTGCTTTTCGACTACTTCGAAAGTGGGATCCTAAAAACGACGGAGTACACGTAAGCAGCCAAGGATGACCGAGCCGAGGGACTCCTACGCCTCCAGGATACGGATACCTCACTCATCACCTTCTGTGATAAGTAACTCACGCTCGGATAGGTGATTCCGCGGACCGAACAAGTCTTCACGCTCGAAAACTCTTCTGCCGAAACGATTTTTGGAGCCTTCTCGACTATATCGATGGCAGAACCCTACGGGCGAGTAAGAGTACACGTAAGCGGCAAGGCCGACCGAGCCGAGGGACTCCTACGCCTCCGGGATACGGATACCTCACTCATCACCTTCCGTGAAAAGTAACTCTCGCTCGGACAAACAATTCTATTACCGACAAATAAGTCCAGATACTCGAAACAAGAGGAAAAGAAACGCAACTTTACAACACGACGACAGTGTGTTTGGGCCTCGGCGGCCGCAGAAAACATACACACACTACAAAATAAACCGATCCTGCAGGCTCGGACCTTGACACTCGAAGGGAGCGGCGGCACCCTCGACGTCAACTACACCTTCGGCGAAGTCCGACTTGCCTCGGACGGCGACGCGGTCGGAGGATCTCCACTCCGAAGGACGACATCAGTACCGCGCCTAGACCATCGCCGGCGGGGTCTTCTCCAGGAATCCGGCCCGAGCAGACAGCTCGACCGGCCGCCCCAAAGCCTCAGCCAGCTGTCCCCCAAGGACATCAGCCCGGCTCGTGGCCTCGGCAACTCGACTCCGGCGTCGGTCCCGCCAATGGGCGGCCCGGCCAGGCTCCGGCTGGCGAAGTCTTCTTTTCGAGCCGACTCCGCCTCTGTCCACGCTGACACCGCTACCTCCGGCTTTGGCTCATCGAAGAGCGGCCGAGGGTTCCTTTAACTAAGCAAGAGAAGCCTCGGACAACAAGGTCGACCGAGCCGAGGGACTCCTACGCCTCCGGGATACGAATACCTCACTCGTTACCTTCGCACGAGGCAACTCACGCTTGGTGAAGCGGTTCAGATAGCCGACAGGCGAGTCTTAGTGCTCGAAATGAGGAAAAAACACGGCTCCGTGCCGAAAATACATACATGTTCAGGCCCCGACAGCCACAATGAACAAAACACCGGCACTCAAGGTGCCATTACAAACGGAACTCCGGTTCCGCCTCCGCAGGTACGAACAATCGCCCACGATTGGAGGGCCTGCGGAGCAACAGAAGGCCGACGGATGGCTCGCCGCCGCTCGCTCCAGCAGCGGCGACGACGACTTCTGCTCTGAGCGGCCAAACAGCAGCAACGATGACCTCATGGTGGGTGCTGCTGCCATAAAGCCCTCGCCCACATCCCCACTCGAGGGGCGAGGACGAGCAGAAGGCCGTAGAGTTGGAGGTCAGTCCGCGGGCGGCACCGACTATCTCGTCGGCGGAGAAACCTCTTCCGGCTGCCGTGGCGGAAGGTGGCACCGGGAGCAGCGCCGAAGTCGCCCGGACCAGAGAGCCGGACACGCGGCAGCTGCCAGCACCACGAACGGCGAACGCCCCTCCCCCCGATCACTGAGGGAAGGAGCGGGCCGCTGCCCGCGCGGAGACCGACCCCAACTCGGCACACTCCCCTCCCCAGCACTGATGATGAACATCCTTGAAGCTGAGGGAGGGGCAGAGGCCGCAGCCCGGCTTTCTTCTCCCCACCCAGGAGCTGGTGGTCACCGTCTTGGGTGACCACCGGTGAGGGGATGCGGCCGAGCTGCCTGATGAAAATCCTTGAAGCCGAACGATGGCTGAAAGGTACCAACTTCCGCGAAGTTGCGTTCCTCCGACGACAAGGCGGAAAGACTGCGAGTGTCCCCCATTCGGGGGCTCGGAAGGTGGAAAGACGCGATGCATAAGGGGAGCGCGAAGACATGGTTGCCTTTCAAGGGGGTCATCCTCCTTTTAAAGGCAACTCTCCCCACTTGCGTCCTCAGCCATCGCGGGCTAAGTTTTCTCCAACACGCTCCAAGGTCCTCCCCCTACGACACGGGGGCTAGGTCCCACGCGTCATACAAGATGGCCAGGGACAGAAGAAGCCAAAACGTCGCGCGCGCGGTACGCGCAACTGCTCAGCGGTTACGAGCAATCCTCCACTTTCGCCCAGACCAGCGGGTGAAAGGGCGGACCGCCATGCAGGCGGCATGCAACCGCACCGAAGGGGCACACCCTTTTGACTTCGACGTGTCCAGCATGGAGGCCCAGGCCCACGCATCATGTAACCGGTGCGCCGGTTGCTACGTGCGAGAAACTGCACCGCCACTCGCGCCACTACCGCACCTCCTCGACTGCGGAACCAGTACCGCGACTCGAGGCAACCCTGCACATGACCCAACAGTGCCAACCAGGCACATCGGTCACAGGCCAGTCAGCCGCGGGAGAAGGCGCGACGGTCGATGCGGCCAGAAATGGGCCGACAGTAATGGCGGTGGCAGGCGAGCGAAAGCAGCGGTCAAGTCGTCAGCCAAGCTCACGTCCCCTCCTAGGACAGCGGGAGAGCCCTCTCCCACGGTGTGAAGACGGCGCGCCCGTGTCCCGTCCCTCGAACGGCTCACGCACGCGCAATGGCCGCCCCGCGAACCACTCGTCCCGTCGCATTAACTCTACGGCGGGACAGGCGACACCTTTGGCAGGAGAAGCGGGCAACGCTTCGCCTTCGCCATAATGACCGCGTCAAAAAAGGTGCGCCACGTCATTCGATTTCGTATCCTTTTCCTCTCTCTCTTATAACAGGGACCGGGAAAGGGGATACCCCGAAAGGGATCCTTCTCCGCGAAGGAAACGGGCCCCGAGCCCCCCTACTGATCAGAGGTTCGAAGGCTGGCCCCTCGCAGGAGTTCAACAGCCGCCTCAGAGCGCTCGGGCTCCGTGCCCACTACTGGTCAGAGGTTCGAAGGCCGGCCCCTCGGAAGGGTTCAACGGTCGCCTCAGGCCACTCGGGCTCCGTGCCCACTACTGATCAGGGGTTCGTAGGCTGGCCCTCAAAGGGTTCACAGCCGCCTCAGACGCAGAGAGAGGGATGACCCTGGGTACGTTCGATACATAACCAAGGCTTGGGCTACGCTCCCGAGGTACCCTAGGACATTTCCGAGACCAGCGGGAACGATCTTGTAACGGAATCCCATCAGAGGGAGGCATCGAGCCCTCGGACCCCATCAAAAGGGGACCGGGTCCGACAAATCACCCGCAGGTACTTTTGGAGCGCGCCTCCGGGCCTCTAGCCGACCCCTAACAAATGGGGCACGGGCGTCCACTCGGATTACCCGTTAGCAGCTCACTGGAGACACCATGTTCGGCGCCCTCCAAGGGCAACATGGCGCTTTCCCCCCTCCTCCTTGCGGAAAGGCGACGTAGGGGCGTATGTAAAAAAGTTGAGTCTGTCCTTGACCGTCCTCTCGCCCTGTGCGGAGGCTCGGGGGCTGCTCTCGCAAACCCGGCTCCGGCCAAACCGTTGACAGCGTCAACATACCAGCCCGAGAACTTGGGACCCGACCGTGCACCCGGGCTACGGCCAGCTCGCATGAGGGAACAACCAGACCGGCCGAAGCATTGCGAAACGCATTAAGACCTCGAAGGAGTCAAACCACTCCTCCGAGGCATCGGGGGCTACACCCGGCGGGTGCGCTCGCGCACACCCACCGGAAAAAAATGCAACCGAGAAAGGCCGGTCCCCTTGCAAAAAAGTGCGACAAAAGCCTCCAAGCGAGTATTAACACTCCCTTCGAGGCTCGGGGGCTACTGTCGGAGACCATAATTAGGGGTACCCCCAAGACTCCTAATCTCAGCTGGTAACCCCCATCAGCACAAAGCTGCAAAGGCCTGATGGGTGCGATTAAGTCAAGGCTCGGTCCACTCAAGGGACACGATCTCGCCTCGCCCGAGCCCAGCCTCGGGCAAGGGAACCGACCCCGGAGGATTTATGTCTCGCCCGAGGACCCCCTCCAGCAACGGACACACCTTTGGCTCGCCCAAGACCCAGTCTTCGCCAAGAAGCAACCTTAGCCAAGTCGCCACGCCGACCGACCGAATCGCACGAGCATTTAATGCAAAGGTGGCCTGACACCTTATCCTGACGCTCGCCCTTCAGTCGATAGAGCTGAAGTGACCGCAGTCACTTCACCGCTCCACTGACCGGCTTGACAAGAGGACAGCGCCGCCTGCGCTGCTCCGACTGCTGTGCCACTCGGCAGAGTGAGGCTGACAGCAGCCAAGTCCGGCCTCAGGCGCCATAGGAAACTCCGCATCGCCCGACCCCAGGGCTCGGACTCGGGCTCAGCCCCGGAAGACGACGAACTCCGCTTCGCCCGATCCCAGGGCTCGGACTCGGGCTCAGCCCCGGAAGACGACGAACTCCGCTTCGCCCGACCCCAGGGCTCAGACTCGGGCTCAGCCCCGGAAGACGACGAACTCCGCTTCGCCCGACCCCAGGGCTCGGACTCGGGCTCAGCCCCGGAAGACGACGAACTCCGCATCGCCCGACCCCAGGGCTCGGACTCGGGCTCAGCCCCGGAAGACGACGAACTCCGCATCGCCCGACCCTAGGGCTCGGACTCAGCCCTGGCCTCAGCTGATGGTCTCCGCCTCGCCCGACCCAGGGGCTCGGACTCGACCTCGGCCTCGGAAGACAGACTCGACCTCAACCTCGGAGGAGCCTCCACCTCGCCCAACCCAGGGCTCGGACCGACCACGTCACAGGAGGCGCCATCATTACCCTACCCCAAGCTAACTCAGGCTACGGGGAACAAGACCGGCATCCCATCTGGCTCGCCCCGGTAAACAAGTAATGATGGCGCCCCGCATGCTCCATGACGACGGCGGCTCTCAGCCCCCTTACGGAAGCAAGGAGACGTCAGCAAGGACTCGACAGCCCCGACAGCTGTCCTTCCGCCAGGCTCCAGCGCTCCTCCGACGGCCACGACACCACACGAACCGGGTGCCAAAACCTCTCCGGCTGCCACGATGGCATGTACTTAGGGCACTAGCTCTTCTCTGCTAGACACGTTAGCACACTGCTACACCTCCCATTGTACACCTGGATCCTCTCCTTACGCCTATAAAAGGAAGGTCCAGGGCCCTCTTACAGAGGGTTGGCCGCGCGGGGAAGGACGGGACTACACACGCTTAGGCCTCTCGCTCCCTCCCTCGCGGACGCTTGTAACCCCCTACTGCAAGCGCACCCGACCTGGGCGCGGGACAAACATGAAGGCCGTGGGTTTCCCCTTTTACGCCTGTCTCCCTCCGGCTTCTTCCCCCCTTCGCGCTCCGTCTCGCGCCGACCCATCTGGGCTGGGGCACGCGGCGACAATTTACTCGTCGGTCCAGGGACCCCCCGGGTCGAAACGCCGACAGGCGCCTCATCCTCTCTATCCCTCCCCACGCAGAAGCCGTCCCCTGCCCCTCCCATGGAGCACTAGTCGCCCAGCCGAGCTCTCGGCACCGGACCCCCTCCCCACACCAGCCATCTTCCACAGCCGCCCCCAGCCATCTCCCTGGTGGCCAACCTCGCCACTCTCGCCATGGCTGCACTCGTCGGCATCACTTGCCACGACACCCTCCATGGCCGAGCTCCTCCCCTACGGCTCGTCTTCCCCACGACGCCCTCCCTCCATTCCTTTTCCTCCATGGCCGACGCCCCCATCTCCACTAGCCAGCGCCCCTCCCTCATCCTCTTCCTCAAGCTGAGCTCGCCCTAGCTCCAACTTCAACCATGGACGACGACCTCCCCTTCCTGCTGCACGCCAGCATCCTCCCCATGCCAGCTGCACGCGCGCCGTGACCACTCCTCTCCCTACAGTGCTGCTCGCCCTGGCTCTAACCTCTCCCATAGACGCCACAACCCATACTCCCAAGGACATGGAGCAGCAATAACCAAGAAACTGCTTTATGTCGCGCCCACGACGTGTTCGACGGAATATCGCAGCGGACTACACCCGATCTGTGCAGCCCTGTCGCGACCTCGTCGAATCCTGGTGAGGACCCGTTTCTCCTTATATTCATTCCTCGCCAGTATTAATACCCAAAATCAAGTTATTAGATGCTAATGTTATCTATATATGTGTGTGTAATGTGCGAGATGTGAGGAATTCCATATTTGTGTGGCGAGGCAAGCCGTGCGACAAGTGCTAGATGTTTGATGAAATGATTGAATCGGAGAGTGTCACTGTTTGTGTGGATTATCAAGTCAGGCAAATAACGGTGAGCCAATTTATTGTTTCAGATACTGGTTAATAGATGAATTGGGTAGTATGTTGGTTATGATGAGTATGTTGTCTATCATACAGGAGTATTGTGTCTGATCGCTAAATCGGCTGTGGTGCATATGTGTTGCTCTATAGAGACGTTAGGGAAGGGTTCCTCTCTTTTTCCTTTGGTTGTATGATAGTATGTTGCTCATGATGTAGTGTGAAAAGATATATCCTATTTGTGTGGTGGAACAAATAATGCGTAGAATACTGATTGGAATGCCTTGCTATAAGGTGCTTTATTTGTCGGAATCCCAATTTAATTATGATGGTATAGTTATGCTAGAGAGTATAAATTAGGTACATTCTAGTTGTATTGACGTGATAAAGCTTAGATTGAAGTGTAGTGTATGTATCGGGTGTTCTAGTGGATGTATAAGTCTAGCGTTAGTAAATTGGTTTGTGTTATGTGAATGAAATTATTTTCATGAGTGTCTTAGAATCGACATATGTTGGGGTTAGTTCTACGCTTTAGTGGTCATAGTACTTGATATTTACTAATCGAGTTTAGGTTGAATGGATGTATATGCGTAGTGTCATTAGAGTAGTTCTTCATTTGCAATATGAACCTTAAGATGAATATGCAACTCATACGAAGTAATTGTGTGCATGGTTATGAAGTATACTAATCTATCTATGTGATTAACTAGGTGGTTTTAGCTCTAATTTAGGACGATGTGTCAGAATAGTTGAAGTACCAAGCACATGGTGATTGTAGAAGCCAAATAGGAGCTAAATTGAATATATTACTGTTTAGAGCTATAGGTATAGTGTTTATTGCGCAGCTAATTTAACAAAGTAAACCATGTTTTCTATGGACATGTTATATAGGAGAGTTGTAGCTCACTTCCTTATCTTGCTTGTGTAAAAATTTCATGACCATAGGCTTAGCAGTTTAGAAGTTATGATTTTCCCAAGTCCAGTTTCAGAATCTGTCCAGATTCTGTACTGATTTCGAAAATTGCTTATCTGATCCTCACGCTCTCTCTCCTCTAATGTCGGTGTTTCTCTCTCTAGGGTTGTACGCTTGTGCCGCCTGTAGATATTGTGTCTGCCGTGTGAGGGAATCGCGCCAGCTTCCTTTGGGTTTGGGACTGTGAGCTCCATCGCTCTATGGTATGAACCACCTGTGTCTATGACACCAATGTGTAGGATCCATGTACTATGTCCTAGATTAATTAGCAGTGTGTAAGATCCATGTACTTGTCATCTATGGTGCCAAAGCTATGCATGCGCGCAACATGTGCCAAGCTACTCTGCTATCTTTAACCCTACCATTTAGAGTGTTTGGTACTTGTCACTGTACTCTTAGCTACCTTTAACCATTTAGTGTTCTAATGTTGATTAATATTAGGTTGAGGACTAGATTAGTTCTCCATAAATTAGATTTGCTCTATTTTTTTATATTGACATGGAGAATTGCATAAAGTTGCTGTCAGTTAGGAACTTATGGTGTTGTAATCAGCAATAGGAAGTAGGTATGGTGAGTCTTAGTCTGACTTGAGATCAACAAAATTGTGTACTAGTTTCATCCAACCTAAGTTTCCTCTACAAAACACCGTAGTTGAGCATCATTCTATTTTTACTGCTTCCTTCGGTATGTGGTTAAATTCAGCGAGATTATATTCCCTGCCGATTTCATTGTTTGCAGATTCAGGGCGCTAACAGTTCCTAAGGGAAGCTTCTGGGGACATGGACATGGCATTGCCCATTGTGAATGCCACAGCGGCGGTGCTCGCCCGTGTCTCGGCTGCCTTCAATGGCCCCCTTGCCCGCGCAGTCGTCTTTGGGGTCCATATTGATGGTAGTCCCTCTTTCTTCGTGTGTTCATAAGATGGGTCGGCAGCTTTAGTGTCTCACACGCAGTGGCCACGAGATTTTTCAGGTCACTTGGTCGTGGAAGGGCTTCTTATTGCAATCATAGTGTTCCAGCTCTCCAGGAAGAGCTACAAACCACCAAAGAAGCCACTCACTGAAAAGGTCAGCTGTTCTTATCGTTTGTAACTACTAGAACCAGATAATTCTTGATAGTGGAAGGTATCGTTCTTGTCGTCTCTTCATGAAGCATGTCACTGAATGCCAGCATTTTGTCTCTACGGGAGATTGATGAGCTATGTGATGAGTGGGAGACAAAGCCGCTATGCCCTCCAATCAAGGAGGGGGCCAAAATAGATGCTCCAACATTGGAAAGGTTTGCACTATAGCTTGGTTTCTGATGGAGTTGTACCAGTTTTTTTGTTCAAACTAGCAGTTGACGCATTGTTGGAACTTTAGTAGTCTATAAAGGATTTTTTTCTTAAAGTAAGTTCACAGTTACCTAGGGTACATTGTGGTTGTTGTTGCATGAGTAATCCTACATATCATTTCATATATGGATTAACCAGATGGTCTCACTCTTGAAACTGTGGGAGTGTTGGTGCAATTCTTATACTAGTTTCACTTAACTTAATAGTGCCATGTGTGGAAGCCTATTAATCTTGAACATTTACTCGCTAGATTATATGACATTTAAACCATGTACTCGTGAATAAGCAGCAAGGGACACCTTGAACCACATAGAATATCATTTACCCTTGCTACCCAAATGCTTACATGGCTACATGCTTCTTGGATTGTATTCTCTCTTCTCTGATATCAGTATGATCATCAAAGCACCTAAAATGTGCTGCTGTATGTATATAGCCAGTGTAATGTTGTTTCTTAGGATGCATTGCACTAATAAAACAGCAATTTCATCAATGATATGCTCTCCTAGTCTGTAGTTATAGGAATAGCTATTGAACTTCCCTTGTGATAGCAGTGCTCTATTTGAAGACACTGCTATATATGGAATATTCTTTTTGTTGAATATCCCCTGAAATCTACTTCAGTTATATGTGTATATTATTTAATTCACCAGAATTTTTCTTCACGCATTTCTGGTTGTGTTACAAATATTCATGCAGTATGGATTATAATTGTTTACCATGTTAAGTAGTTATGATCGCATCATATATGATCTTCTGAGGATCAGAATTAACCCTTCTATTTTTCTTTTATACAGTGCCGCTGGACCACATACGATTGTTGATGGTAAAGAAGTTGTGAACCTTGCATCAGCAAACTACCTCGATTTAATTGGCAACGAAAAGATTATTGTAAGAGACAATTCTATTGCTTGACAATATTTCAATGTATGTATTTTTTGGAATATCTAAACAAAGCGAATGACTTTCAGGATTCTTGCATCAGTTCATTGGAGAAATATGGTGTTGGTTCTTGTGGTCCACGTGGTTTTTATGGAACAATTGGTCTGTATTATCATCCTCAGACAATGACTTTGGTTGAAAGTATAGAGGAGGAACTTAACTTTCCATTGTATTCTTTATTCATATGGGATTTCTACAATATTTAGTGTGATACCCACCTTCTGTAAGAAACGAGATATCATAGTCGCGTAAGTTCACCGAATTAAAAAATTATGAAATTCACAAGTATTATTGGAACCTTAACTTGTTTGGTGTATCGAGGTCTGGATGCTTGGCCTTTTAGACATAATATGGATTTATCCAGCTCAGCTTTAGGCTTTAGCACAACATTGTCATATGTTTCTTGTGTCTATTGATGAGTTGTTATTCCTCTGTCAGTTAATTGTACATGGGTAGTTTTTCCATTATTTTTCTTTTCTAGACTGTTCCCTTGCTAAATTTGTGCCAATATTTGATGTGATTGCAGTGATGAGGGTGTTCACTGGGCAGTGCAAAATGGTCTCCATCTATCAAGAAGCACTGTTTGGTGAAATGCTTGGGATGAAGTGGCCAGCAAGAATGGAGTCATGGAACATCGGCACGAGGGGTGCGGCAGCGGCAACCAATGTATCCCTTGGTCAATCTGGTTTTGACATAATGCAAATCAATCTGTTGTACACTGTATTCCGCACTTGCACAGATTGTTTGGCTAATTACAAGATTATCTCAGTGCTTTGGTTTAGATTTAGAGTACACTTATGTATGAAATATTGATTGGTACTCATCTATATTATATTAATTATATTATTATTAAATATATGTGTATTTCTCTTTTAAATTATTATAATGTGGCATCTGAAATGAATATAAATTGAAGAATATATTGTTATTTAAGTCAATTTGTTTAAATCTTATTAAGACGGTTCTAAAAATGTCCAATATCGGTCTTCTAAATAAGACGATTTCCAAAACGTCCAATATCAGTCACCTAAATAAGACGATTTTTATATTGCAAGCGCTTATTAATATAGAATATTTTAGACAATTTACTAAATAACTTGTGACTTAAAATGTTCATATACTCGACAATTATTTTAAAAAAGTGTCTTAAATAAACATAATTTAATACATGTTATTGGACAAAATGACTTAAACAAATACCTTTTTTGGACGGTTATAAACTAACAACGTCTTATGTAATATTTTTTAAGACGCTTTGCAACCATCTTAAATGTGGGACATCTTTTGCGACTCCATCAAATTTGGACACTTGAGAAATGTCTTAATAAGTGAAAATTAACCGTCTCATATAATAGGATCTGTAGTAGTGTATTACAACACATCGGAGGTACGAGTATGCGGAAGCAGTTACAATAACTTACTTTATATTAAAGTACAAAAAGAGTAGTATTATTACAAACCAATAAACTATAAGAGTGTTGAAGTAATATTATTACATATCTTGGGAGGAAAAAACCCCTCCCGATTAACAGTAAACAATTTATAAAGGAGGACACTTCCTCCCGAGGCTTCAGTCTTGGTTTTCTTCTTTAGGCACCACCTTGGAACAAAAGCAACAAAAAATTGCTGCTTTCTCACCTACAACAACATGTGTTCGAAAACCCTAAGTACGGAGTGTACTTTCGCAAGTCTTACCCGTCAAAATAAAAGACTCTCAAGGATATGCTGCCTTTTTGGGAGACAAGGTAAGACTTAATCAATAATCAAGATTCTGTTTGCAGAAATGCTTACTAATAGTGGATCCTTAAAAATCCAGTTTTACTTGTCAGGTTAAGTAAAGTTACCTGCATCTAGAGTTCTTTCTATCCTAGTTCAAGCACTTGGCCTATACTAGCCAATTTCTTATCAACCCTTCTTATTCACTGGAATGCTACGTGTAAGTCAGTGACCAAGTCTTCATGTCCGAGAAGTAACGGCGATCCGAATCGATTAATACTCAGCTGAGGATCTCCAATCACACGACATATGTAGCACTTAACCCTTGTATATGTCAACTCGCCACCGGGGTTCTTAAGACCAGATCAGGTTCACGCCAACCGAGAGCATAGATACACCACCATCCAGCCTCTTGCCACGGAGGGTACACGCTACTCTTGCCATCTCTCCACTCCCATTGCGTGTTATCTTATTCTGGTATTTGTCTGCCCGAGGCAAAGCTTACCCATGATGAGGCATGTGACCAGTTAAAGGGTCCTCGGTCAGCAGGCCTACATCGACAAGGTCCTTAATCGACTCAGACGGAGACACTACACCGAGACTCTCTTCTTGTGCAAGTCACCCGCCCGGTCTCAGCTTAATTATTTCAAACCCAAAGTTTGGTACCTGACAGAGGTACATCTTTTCCGATGTGGAACCCATCATGGCCATGATGGATCCACCATCAAGTTTTATTTTAAAAACATACCACCCACTTGAAGCATCATCTTTTGTCAAAACAAAACATTTTGTTTTTCTAGAGCAAGGCTAAGCATAAGAAAAACCTTTTTATAAAACAGGTGATCAAGGAAAGGTAATCAAATTCTCAAGGAAGGAAATGCAGCAACTTGTTTAGCACACAACTCCTATCACCTAATGCATCAAGCAAGTGAGAAAGATTTTAAAATAGCAAGGAGGTGGCAATTGCACCGGTGCTTGCCTTGTGTTATAGGTGAGTCGGGTTCTGCTCCACAGATGTCAAAATGAAAGCAGTTCCCGGCCTGAGGTTCTTCAGGTGATGGTGGTGTAGCTCTTGCTTCTTCAACTTCTTCTTCTTCTTCGTTTTCTATATAGCCATATATAATCATGAATGCTCATGAAATGCAAAGATAATAAAAGTATATCTTAGGTCTTGAATACAATTTTCCTTCATGGAACTCCAGGAAACTAGATGTTGGGGACTTGTTCTCAAATGCTATGAATTAAGAACAAGGCAACATAAAATGTTAAATGTTAATGCCCTTCGTCCAACGAAGCATTATTCCCTTAAGGATTAATGAGCCTTGGACGAAGGTTAAAGACAATATGATTACGAAGGTTAAATCTTCGTAATTGAATCCTAATAGATTGAATAAAATAATATAAAATACGAAGCGTCAAAGGTGAATAAATTATAAACGAACAACATTACTTTCATATTATATCGATTTAATACATTTAAGCATTGGGTACAATTATACCTTTGCCTTGACAAAAGATTGATTCCCGAATGGTGCGATCGCTATTACAGGAATGCGTGAACAGTAAAGGAATACTGTTCACTATTTATAGACACGGGACACAGCCTGTGAGGAATTACAATTATGCCCCTCATAAGGGATTACAACAACGACTCAAACATTTATGGACTAAAAGGTCATTCTACTTTTATGTCGGTTTGTAATTCCGAAGCTTCATGAAAAGGAACCTTCGGTCATCACATGTGGACAGCTTCAGCCGAAGCTGTTTCTTCCTACAAGACCTTCGGCGATGAAGCATAGTCCCAACACTAGAGTTTTTGGAGTCAGCAGTGAAGTCCATAGGGAGGCACCACTAGAAGACTAGGGTTTTGGGTTCTAGGTACCAAACATGGTCCAAATCATACCAAACTTTATCCAAGGCTCCTAAATAACATCTAAAGCTGACCCAAAAAGTTTAGTGATTTTTGGAGTTATTAACTAATTTCTAAAATTCTAGAGGTATGGGTTTTGGCTATTATAAATATTCTATAATTCCTTATTTGGACTAAAAATCATACTACTATTTTTATTAAATACTACAGAAATTAGGAATCTATCAAAATTGGTCTTCATTTTTAGCATTTTCTATAAATTCTCTAATCTTGGCAGAAAAAGAAAAAAGGAAAAACAATGAATAGTGTTGGGCTGAATCTCGTCTGAGGTGGCCCATACACAGGTAAAAGCACGCCCGCGTGCGCTCGCGCGTTGCCAGGTTTGCACAGAGAACCCTGGCCATTTGAAAAATTGGTTAATAGCCCTGCACACTATTTCTATATGTCACTGACATTTGCGCCAAGGACCCTCACTCTCTATTCTTTCGCGAATTGAGGTCTCCAACCGTGGACGACGGAGCAATGGCTCTGGTGAGCCAAGACCGACCAGGAAGTGCAACGACTAGGCTCCTTCTTTGCTTGACCCCTAATTCAAACCCCGGCGACAAGAATCCCTCAACTAATTGCACAATTCTAGGTCGAGAACTCACTGTCCACGGCGATGGCGAATACCGAGGATAATCCGAGGTGTTCTCGATGATCTATCATGGTCTAGTTCAATTGGCCGGGGCTGCTAAGCATCTACAGCACACAAGAGTATTGAAACGAGAGTGAGGAGGGCATGAGCGGACCTGCAGAAGGCTGGCCACGGCGAGGTGTTCACGCGGCGGTGTTTTGACTGATTTGAGGGAACTTCGAAATTGGCGCGCTCTGGTGGACAATCTGAGGCACGGGCGGTTGCGTTGGGTGCGTGACTACCTAGCAGAGCTCACTGGGACAACAATTTATAAGTTTCATCGGCGGTGGTGTCCAATTTTGAGGTGGCGTGCTGGCGGCCGGAGAGAAGGACGAGTCACCGGAGCCGCATAACGTGGCATTTACCGAGGCAGTGTCTCAGGCGATGAACAAACTATCTAAAGCGGTCTACTGTGACGTGATAAGGCTTTGAGGCACGCAGCCGGGCTAGATAACGGCAAACTCCGGTGATGCTAGCGCAATCAACCGCGGCGGGACACGACGACCGGTGAGAATAGTGGTAGGAGGTTATCTACGGCGCGATATTTCTTACCCCTTCTTCGTTATCCATCAGCGCCGGACACGAATCGCCGCGGTGGCACGAATTCAGACACACGGTCGCCGGCGGTGAGGCATCTGATGCAGACTTCTGATCCGGACACTATACCATCACGCTGCTCATTCAGTCAACCTGACAGAGCCTGTTTGGGGGGCAGTTTTCTCCAAATTTCGTGTGGTGGCCAGATCAACATTCTGTATCAAAGTGGTAGCCTAACAAACCAGCTCCAACTTTGTCATAGAGATCCAAGTTAAACACCCATCAAATCAAGCACCACATAGTCCCAAAGGTGATCCAATCTACTGCCTTCTCTAAATATCATGGAGTTTCAGTCTGACAGCCAAGCTTTAGGGCTAATTATCATCACTTTTTGCATAACAACAATGCTTAATCACTTAAGCAAAGTTAGGCTCCTATAATAGCTCTATAATCTTGATGTATTGACCTAGGGCAAATTATTCATGGATTAAAAGATATAAGGCTCCAAAGATGCCCTAAGTTCATTGAATTTCAGACTTAACCCAATAGGGTTTAAGTGGTGCTTTTTGCAAATAAGTCCAACTCTCATGGTTTGATTTGCAAATCCTCATACATGTGAACCATATGATTTGAGGTGCCCAAATACCTTGGTTTTTGCACTTTGGTCCAAAAGTGTGTAACATTTACATATAACCCCCTATGGTTTCAGTCCAGGGTTTTCTAGGGGTCTATTTAGGGTTTGTTTGGTACTTCTAGGGTTTGGATGCCACTTGAGTTCATTAGGTGAGGTATCTTATGATTATTTCTCATGAGTTTTGAGAATTTAACTCATTTGGGTTTTATTGACACCCTATGCTCAATTCAGGGTTAAGTACCCTACCCTAGGGTTTCACCCATGACTAGTCACATCAATAGAACTCATTTGAAATTTTTGCCTAGTGAATGCATTCTAAGTGTAACAATCACATGATATGCTAATGCTCATGATGTTATGCTCAAGTTTTAGTGGTAGTAACACCAGGGGTGTTACACTTCACTCATATTTATATTACGATTTGGGAGAAAGATGTAAAAAGGGCTCTCAAAGTCTCCATTTTTGGTGACTAATGCCAAAGGGGGAGAGAGTATTAAGCCCAAAGCAAAAGGACCGCACCAACACCATCATAAAATTTTTTGAAATGAAGTTTTAATTGGTATTTATCTAATTTACAATTAATCCTTCAATTGGTATCCTTAAAACAATTAATCCTTCAATTGGTATTTTTGGGGGCCTTCGGCTTCCGAAGGTCCTCAAAAACATGATTTAACAATGTTTCTGGAATATAATACATGAACAGGTACCTTCGAACTTAGGTCAAAACCACAGTGTGAAGAAGCACAAAGAATACGAAGGTTGGCGCAGAGCCGAAGCTATGCGCAGGGGAGCTTCGGTGTGATAGCAGAAAAAGAAACCGACTTAAAAGGGAAAAGGCTATTTAGACCCCGATGGATTACTATAGAGTTATTAACAAATGTAAAGGGCATGGGTGTAATTTTACATGGGCTGCGTCCCGTGCCTATAAATAGATGAACAGTGCTCCCGTACTGTTCATGCTGACTTGACATTTGCTTTTGTGTCACGCTTGTACTTTTACCTTCTTTCAAGCCGAAGGCACATTTGTAATTTGTTATCATTTCTATCCTTCCACAATAATAAAATAGAAATGAGTTAACAATAATATTTAAGTGTTTATGTTATTTCTTATACTTTATATGAATCCTTCTTCATTATTTGTTGTGCTGATGAAGGTATGTCCTTCATAACCTTCGTCCGAAACTCATTATATCCCAAGGGAAATAATGCTTCGAAGGACGAAGGACTTTAACGTTTAACAATTTTTGTGTTGCCTTGTTCTTAATTCATAGCATTTAAGGACAAGTCCCCAACATTGGCGCCCACCTCCGGTGAACCCATTTCGACCACCTTCGGCAAGCATCGACCTTCGTCATGCCGCCAAAGAAAGCTTCAGCGACAGGGACTGCCGCTTTGCAGCCGTTGGACCCGAACCAGGAGACCCTTTCTCTTCGAGAGGCCCGAAGCCAGAAGAGGAAGGCCACCAGTCCAACACCCTAAGAGGATGAGTTGGACCAAGAGATCAGGAATATGGAGATGCTTCATCAGCAAGTGCAAAAGAAGAAGGAAAAAATGGCTCGGCTAGCTGACCTACAAAGGCAGATTAACGAAGCCACTAAAGAAGTACGTCATCTTGCTCAAGATGAGCAAAACTGAAGGCCCCAACACAGAGAGCTTCACCAAGAGGGCTTCTTCAACGAGGATGATTGGTATGAGGATTTCCATCATGGAAATTTTGCTTTTGATGATGCTTCTCCTCTGTCAGCAGAACTGCATGCTACACCTTGGCACCCATCTTACAAGCCACCCCAGCTCCCCATGTATGACGGACACTCAGATCGAAAGCAGTTTCTGATGAGCTACGAAGCTACCATATCTTCATATGGAGGCAATACTGCAGTCATGGCGAAGTCTTTCGTCATGGCAGTCAAGAATGTTGCACAAACCTGGTACTCCTCTCTTCGGCCAGAAACAATCACATCATGGCAGAAGCTGAAGGACATGTTGATCACCAGTTTCCAAGGGTTTCAGACGAAGCCAGTTACTGCTCAAGCTTTGTTCCAGTGCACGCAAGATCACGAAGAATACCTTCAGGCGTATGTCCGAAGATTCTTGCGTATGAGGGCACAAGCGCCAACAGTGCCCAATGAAATTGTCATTGAGGCCATGATCAAGGGGCTTCGGCCAGGACCTACGGCCCAATACTTCGCCAGGAAGCCCCCTCAGACCCTGGAGAAATTGCTTCAGAAGATGGATGAATACATCCGCGCTGATAATGACTTTCGTCAAAGAAGGGAGGAAGCCTACAGATTCTCCGAGATGACCAGGGGCTTCGGAGGAAGGATTCATCCAAGGCATGTCAGATCAATTCACTCCACCTAGAATGACGACAGAGCAAGCCACCAACAGAGGCCACAATATTCCTCGTAGGCTTCGGGGCAGCAACAAAGCTACCCTCGGCCACCAGCTCCAAGAGGCAGAGGCGCCAGGGGCTTCGGAGGAAGGTTTGGGGATCAGCCCAGGAAGATTTATTGCCTATTCTGCGGTGAGGACAAGGGCCATACTACAAGTATGTGCCATGTCACCATCCAGAAATAGAAGGAGATAGCAGAAGCTACAGCACAATAGAACCAGCCGAAGCAAGTTATGCATACTGCTTCGTATCATTCACCGTACATACCAGAGTATGTGGGTAACCATTCTGCAGCTTCTGTTGCTTCAGCAAGCCAACCTCAGGCATCTTGGCAACAGCCTCCACCTCCACCACCAATGCAACCCGCATATCCCCAAGGCCAGTAGCCAGAAGGGAGCCAGCACACTTACCAGCAGCGAGACTTTAGGGAGCAGTCCGAAGCTCGCACAATCAACAGTACTGTACCAATGCAACCCGCATATCCTACCTCTAAAACAGATTTTGCATTCGTCATCATTTTCTTTTTAATAAGGAACAATCATTGAAAGCCTAGTTCTTTTGTTGTTTTCAGTTTATTGTAATAGCTTCGTTATTGTCATAGCATAATATACCTTCTTCACAGACTCACGAAGTTCAAAAAGTCGGTGAAGCTCAAAAGTTGTTCTCAAGGGAACGCAGGGTTCAAAATCACATTGCAAGTTTTACCGAAGCAACAAAAGTCGTTCTAAGGAACGCAGTGTAAGTTTTACTGAAGCAACAAAAGTCGTTCTAAGGAACGCAGCGTAAGTTTTACCGAAGCAACAAAAGTCGTTCTAAGGAACGCAGCGTAAGTTTTCTGCTCAAAAGTCGTTCCAAAGGGAATGCAGAGCTTACATCGAAAAGTCAACGCTGATTCCACCGAAATATAAGGCGAAGCGCGAAAAGTCAACACGAATACCGCCGAAATAGAAGGCGAAGAAGTTCAAAAGACGTTCCTAAGGGAATGCAGAACTTACAGCGAAAAGTCAACGCTGATACACCGAAAAATAAGCGGTGAAGCCGAAAAATAAATGGCAAAGAGATTGTGTGTTCTACTGTGGGAATGTGTGTATATCTTCGGCACAAATATCATTTTGCATAGCATAACATCATCACATCATTTGCATAACATGACATCATACATCATATTGCATCAATGGCACAAGAAGGGGATACAATGTTGATCTTCGGAAATTGTTTCGAAGAAGTTGTGCCAAGGCACAAAATAAGTTTTGAAGAAGTACAACTTCATCAACTCTAATATCAAAGGAGATCTATTGCGTATGAAGCATAATGTTTTTACGGAATATGGATATTCTTCACGAAGCATGAAAAGAAGGGAAGGTGTTTTTTCGTCGAAGGCTCAAAAATGGTATGTACATAAAGTTTCATGCATCGTAAAGAATTGAATTACAAACAACTTATATATTACATTCAAAACCACAAAATATTACACACTTTGTTCAACAAATATTACATTAATATTCCAAATGTTTTTACAATAATAGCTATTCTTCTTTTAAAACTGCTTCCGCAGCTTCGTTTAGTAGTCGAGTAACAGCTTCGTCCATAATAGCTTCGGCAATCTTAGTAATTTCATCTTCCTTTTTTGCTTCGGGGTCGGCCAATGACTCGAAGGGCTCCAGGGGAGGAGATAGTTCGGCTGTGATATAAAACATAAATAAGTCCGAAGTCACAAAAATAAAACATAAAGTTAAAAGAAATTAGGCAATACCTATCCGCCTTTCGAGTTCTGCAGCCTTCTCAACTGCTTTTGTTGCTTCTCTAGGATCGTGAATATCTTTTTCACTTTTCTTTATAATTTCGTGGGCCATCCCTCGGCCGCCATTTTCCCAGACGTCGGTGAAAAACTTTCCACCAACTAATCTCGCTTCAGCCGAGGGGTCCTTCGTGTCATCAATAGATAAAATAGCTTCGGCTTGGGCCAAAGCTTTCACATGCTCGCAACCTTACTTCTCCAAAATAGCCACAATTCCTCTGGCACCTGAGAAGGCGCAAACATCCCCACGACCGCTCAAAATTTCCTCAAAAGCTTCGGCTTCATTGCTGATCCAGTCAATTGGGCCCTCAGGATCGCCTCTCACGAAATTGTCCTCGATGGAGTATGCGCCAACATTGGCGAAGCTAGTTTTTATTTTTCCCACACATTCTATGGATTTTTCATAACATTTTTCTCTTGAAGAGCGAAGTTCTACAACTGTTTTCTCCCAATAGTTTTTCCAGTAATCGCTGGCGTCTCGGTCAGCTTCGGTGATAGCACATTTTAATTTTGCTTCTGCCAGCTGTTTTCGAAGATCCTCAATTTCGTATTTTTGGGCTTCAGCTTGGGCTTGGGAAGTAGCTTCGTCTTCTTTTATTTTATTCACCAATGAGTTTAATATTTTATCTTTTCAAGACCTTCGTTCCTTAGCTCAATTACTTCGGAACGAAGGTTGTTCAAAGCTATAGTACATCCTTCGTCTTCAGCACTTTTTTGCGCCCTGAGGGCGTTGCTAAGAATAAGGCCCTGCAAAAGGAGTGCGGTATTAAGTATAAGTAAATGGAAAAATTTTGTTTTTAAGTACACAAATCTCATTTTCTCACCTTTAAGCTATTGTATGCTAAGCTATCGGCCAATTCATCTTTTGATAGCACCGAGAACCCGTCTTCTAGTGTCGGGAATCCGAAGCTCTTGCCCATCTCCCGGTAGACAGAGATTTCCTTGCTGTCTGGGAGACAATACAAGAAATCTTCTTCTCCGTTGCCGTTGAATATCAATGCCCCTTTCGGGTATTTCAGTTTCTGGGCATAGTATTGAGCTTCTCACTTTTCTTCTTCAGATAGCCTTTTTCCCGAAGCATGTCGTACAATATAATCAAGAACTTGGCAAGATGCTTCGGGAGTAGGAATAATAGTTTTTTCAGACTGAATTTGCTCTGCAGTTTCTTTTTTCATTTTCTCTTTTCTGGTTTCTAAGGATTTCTCCTTGACGGGCTCTGAAAGCCCAGCTTCGGTCTCGGTCTGGCTCTTTGCAGCTTCGGCTTCGGACGGTTTTGTCTCAATTTGCGTTTTTGACGTTTCGACAGTTTTCCTCGAAGTGGTGCTTGAAGACTTTATTGTCTCCAGCACATCTAGTACATTGACCATCCTTTTTCTCTTGGGAGTCGCTGTGAGATCTTTTTGTGCCTTCGGCACTGTCATTCCTGCCGAAGGGCTTATAACTTCTAATATCTTTGTTTTCTCGGCCTCTATCTCTTCAATATTATCGGCCTTCGGCATCATAGCCAGCTCTTCATTCTTCTGTGTAAGAGCAGGTCCTTTGGCTTTAATAGCCGAAGAGGTCTCACCACCAAATTCGGGCACTGTGGCCAGTTCAATGAAGCGCGGTCGGTGAGTAAGGACCTTCACCTTTTTCCTCTTTGGCGCGGGCTCGCTTGGAGCAGCTGAAGCATCACCTTTCCCAGAAGTTGCACTTTTTCTCTTTTGCCCTTTCGATGGGTAGCGGTAGTCAGGATACATAAATCTGATGGTGTCAAAAACTCTATTCAGCCTTTTCTTTTTCCGGCTCCCGAAGGCCGCAGATAAAGCATTATCTTCCGTTTTGGAGTACGGTCCAAGCAATTCATCACTTGTAGCTTCGATACATTTCAGCCAGTCATCATTTGGCTCATCAAATTTATCTCCATATTTGAAGCTGTATTTCAGTCGAACCATCACTCCTTCGCCAGTTTTAGTGATAGTCTCCTTCGACACTTCCCACTTCTCTAAAAGTGGCCATATTCTGAAGGCTATGTGCTCCTGGATCAGGTCCCTTGTCCCAATAAAAGAGCAAACCATGCCGAAGGCCCTTCGGCATCTTTCGGCTGTCTCATCAATCTCTACCTTCGGTATCCGAAGGCCGAAGCGCTGCCAGATAGGACGCATGATAATATCTTTAATGTCTTCTCATGCCTTTAAATCGTTTTTCACGTAGAACCATTCCTTCATCCAGTCCCTAGGCCATCTCTTCCGAAAGGTTGGCACGGGGCAGCTTGAGCCAGAACGAGCGACGAAGCTATAGCAGCCAAAATTGTTATGATACTGCTCTTTGCCCCAGGGTTTCGTCTCATATAACAGTTCGTGCATCCTGCAGAAACTTTTTGCATTTGGCTCCAAGCCCTGGCTCCTCACGGCCCAGACGAAGATTCCCATTCTTATGATTGCTTTGGGAGTAATTTGGTGAAGAAAAATCTGGAATATCTTTAAAACTTCAACCACAAATTCGCTTAAGGGGAGCCGAAGCCCAGCTTAGAAAAAGCTTCGGAAGATCACGACTTCATTCTCTTCGGGAGTAGGAGCAGTCTTCTCTCCATTG
This sequence comes from Zea mays, assembly GCF_902167145.1. Classification (NCBI taxonomy): domain Eukaryota; kingdom Viridiplantae; phylum Streptophyta; class Magnoliopsida; order Poales; family Poaceae; genus Zea; species Zea mays. The sequence goes on along the minus strand of NC_050104.1, from coordinate 86,737,397 downwards.
TCAGCCCTCACCAGAGACATATCTCGAAAATATCTTCCCCTCATATTATCGAGATGACTCTGTTTAATAGCTGATTTACCGAAAACTGCATGACTTGGTCGCCAAGGTCGATCTTCGGAGTCTTCGCCACCACTTTCCACATCATAACTGTCACTATCACCGGTGGCTTCAGATAAGCCTTCTAAAATCTCTCTAGTAATCTTCTCTGTATTTGTCTTCGCTATTGATTCAAGAAAGCCAAGATTCTTCTCCTCAGAAAGGCTCAGCTTCGTTTCAACAACAACTTTCTTATCTTGAGACATCTCTTCGAAAATGCTGAAAATGTGCTCTTAGGGCCGAAGCTAAAAATCTAAAAAGCCAGGCAAAGCGTTTGTAGGCAAGAGCTAAAAATTGAGCGGGCAGAGCAGATGGCAAAAAGCGTGCCAAATGAGCTCGTGGTGTGCTCTTATTTATACGCCTAGTGCGTTGCAAGTAGGAGGGCCCCGCTTGTCATTGACTGTTGCTATTCTAGCAAAGGGAAGGTGTTTTTTCGGACCTTCGGCTTAGGGCCTTCGTCCATATCGCAATATGAATTTATCATTCTAACAAATTAATATTGCGAGGGGCTACTGTTGGGGGCCTTCGGCTTCCGAAGGTCCTCAAAAACATGATTTAACAATGTTTCTGGAGTATAATACATGAACAGGTACCTTCGGACTTAGGTCAAAACCACAGTGTGAAGAAGCACAAAGAATACGAAGGATGGCGCAGAGCTGAAGCTATGCGCAGGGGAGCTTCGGCGTGATAGCAGAAAAAGAAACCGACTTAAAAGGGAAAAGGCTATTTAGACCTCGATGGATTACTATAGAGTTATTAGCAAATGTAAAGGGCATGGGTGTAATTTTACATGGGCTGCGTCCCGTGCCTATAAATAGATGAACAGTGCTCCCGTACTGCACGCTGACTTGGCATTTGCTTTTGCGTCACGCTTGTACTTTTACCTTCTTTCAAGCCGAAGGTATATTTGTAATTTGTTATCATTTCTATTCTTCCACAATAATAAAATAGAAATGAGTTAATAATAATATTTAAGTGTTTATGTTATTTCTTATACTTTATATGAATCCTTCTTAATTATTTGTTGTGCTGATGAAGGTATGTCCTTCATAACCTTCGTCCGAAACTCATTATATCCCAAGGGAAATAATGCTTCGAAGGACGAAGGACTTTAACGTTTAACAATTTTTGTGTTGCCTTGTTCTTAATTCATAGCATTTAAGGACAAGTCCCTAACAGGTATCTTTAAAAGTCAATTTTCAAATTGGTATCCATTTCAAAAACCCTCTTGAAAGCTAAGAGGAGAATTTCATTCAGGGGGAGTTTATATTTAGTCAAAGGAAAAGCATTTGAAACAGGGGAGAAATTTTAAATCTTGAAAATGCTTCTTGCAATCTTATTCATATACCTTTGACTATTTGCAAAAAGACTTTGAAAAGATTTTCCAAAAGAATTTGCAAAAACAAACATGTGGTGCAAAAGTGGTCCAAAATGTTAAATTAAAGAAAAAGCAATCCATTCATACTCTGTGATATTTTCAATTGGTTTAACTCGAAGTAACCTATGCACATTCTAAATGCAAACTAGTTACATTTCTGCACTTTATATTTGCTTTGGTTTGTGTTGGCATCAATCACCAAAAAGGGAGAGATTGAAAGGGAATTAGGGTTAACATTTTCCTGTAATTAATTTTGGTGGTTGATAGTGAACACAAACACATGGACTAACTAGTTTGTTCTAGAACTTATGTATTATAGGTGCATAAGGTTCAAGACAAACCAATAAAAGATTCAAGTTAGGGACTCAATTTGAAACGGAGCAAAGAACTTGAGTGTGCTAAGAATTGGCGCACCAAACTGTCCGGTGTGCCACCGGACAGTGTCCGGTGCCCCAGGCCGTACAAGTCCAAACCAGCCACTCTTGGGAATTCCAGGGAGCACTCCGCTATAATTCACCGGACTGTCCGGTGTGCCAGTGGAGCAACAGCTATCCAGCGCTAACGGTCGACTCTGCAAAGTGCTACAGTGGGCTACTGTGCCGCGGCAGAAGTCAGGGCAGCGAAGTCAGAGGGCACCGGACTGTCCGGTGCCGCAAGAGGAGAAAGCTTCCAACGGTCGACCAGCTCCGAACCCTAACGGTTGGGTGACATGAAAGCGCACCGGACAAGGAACAGTGCCTGTCCGGTGGCGCACCGTACTGTCTGGTGCGCCCATCGACAGCAGCCTCCCCAACGGCTACCAAAGTGGTTGAGGGCTATAAATACCCCCAACCACCACAACCTTTGGCATCCAAGTTTTTCAGAGATCACATTCAATACAAGAGCTAGTGCATTCACTCCAAGACACATTTCCAAAGATCAAACCCTCTCCAAGCCTAGAATTTAACTCAAACATTTATGACTTGTGAGAGAGAGTGTTCGTGTTCTTTTGCGCTCTTGTTTCTTGGATTGCCTTTCTTCTTTCTCATTCTTGTTCTCAAGTGACTTGTAATCAAAGCAAGAGACACCAAGTGTGTGGTGGTCCTTGCGGGGTCTTAGTGACCTGATTGATTAAGGAGAAGGCTCACTCGGTCTAGGTGACCGTTTGAGAGAGGGAAAGGGTTGAAATAGACTCGATCTTTGTGATCTCCTCAACGGGGACTAGGTTCTTTGGAACCGAACCTCGGTAAAACAAATCACCGTGTTCGCTCGCCTTGATTCTTGGTTGATTTGTTTTCCCTCTCTTTCGGACTTGAATTTAATTCTAACGCTAACCCTCGACTTGTAGTGTGTGTTTAAGTTATAAATTTCAGGTTTCGCATATTCACCCCCCTCTAGGCAACTTTCAGGGGGAGATGTGCTACAACTTGACTCCTTTGAGACTAACCTGTTTGTTTGAGTACACTTGAAGTAGTCTCGAAGGAACATTGAAATGGAAAGTGAACTTGGACAAGGAAAGAGCTTCCACTACATTCCGATAAAATGTATCTTGTCCTAAGTTTCTTTTTGTTTTCTCATTGCCTTTTTGCTTCAATTTGACATTTTGGTGAGGCAATGGGGTTAAAGGGCCAAAAGTTATCCCATTTTGGTGCTTAATGCCAAAGGGGGAGAAAATTAAGGCCAAAGCAAATGGATCAGCCAACCACTGTGAACTTTGAAATTAGTGGAGTTAGAATTTGTATTTTGTCCAAAATACTCTTATTGCAAAATTTGGTCTCTTATGGGGAGAATTTTGATTCTGGGAAAAGGGGGAGTTTTTGCCACTTGATCAAAATTACTCTTGAAACATCTTTCTATTTGCCCGAACAAGTGTGTTTGACTTAGAGATAGGAAAAAGAATTTGATTTGTAAAAACAAACCAAGTGGTGGCAAAAAGTGATCCAAATATGTCAAATCCTAAGTGAAGAAAATTTGGTCTTCAATTTACACTCTTTAGTTGCTTTTTAATGTGTTGGCATAAATCACCAAAAAGGGGGAGATTGAAAGGGAAATGTGTCCTTGGGCCATTTCTATAAATGTTTTGGTGATTAGATGCCCAACACAAAATACGTTGGTTCATAAGTGCTAAGATGCAAATCAAAGAACAAGGTATGTATCCGGCCTTAGTAAATTGTTTTTGGGTACTAATGTATTTATCTAAGTGCCAGGAATCTTGCCAAGTCAAAAGAAATTGAATTGGAGAAAAATTGGCTGAGTTCAGCCAAACCAGCACCAGCCTGTGGTGCACCGGACAGTGTCCGGTGCCCAGGCTGGCCTGGCGACGAACTCGTCGCTCTCGGGAAAAAGTAAAGGCGTCGCAGCTAAAAATCACCGGACTGTCCGGTGAGCCAACGACGCCCGTGGCCAACGGTCGGCAGCCCAATTAGCGGGCGACGCGTGGCCTGCGCCAACGGTCGGTTGGTCATACCAGACTGTCCGGTGTGCACCGAAAGTGTCCGGTGCGCCAACGGGACCGGAGGCCCAACGGTCGGCTGTGCCTGATAAGGAAGGAGATCGGGCACCGGACTGCTACTGTTCATGTCTGGTGGTGCACCGGTCTGTCTGGTGCGCCACCCAACAGAAGGCAAGAATTGCCTTCCAATTGGAACTTCAACGACTCCTAGCTTCCTTGGGGCTATAAAAGGGACCCCTGGGCGCATGGAGCACTACACCAAGCATTCACTAAACATCCTAAGACGCCTAGACTCCGCAATCACGCAATCGGTTCATCGTGTTAGAGATTTGAGCACCGTTTGAGTTGTAAACTCCCCGCGCCGTGTTTTGTGCTCACGTCTTGGCTTGTGTGCGTGTGTTTGCTGCGAATTGAGTCTTGTGTGTGTTGCTTTCCCTCCCTTACTCTTGTGCTTCTCTTGTGATCAACATTGTAAGGGCAAGAGGCTCGAACTTGTGGAGATTCCTCGCAAACGGGAAAAGAACTCTAAAGAAAAAGACCGTGGTATTCAAGTTGATCATGGATCACTTGAAAGGGGTTGAGTGCAACCCTCGTCCATTGGGACGCCACAACGTGGAAGTAGGCAAGTGTTACTTGGCCGAACCACGGGATAAAACACCGTGTTGCTTGTGTTGCTTTTCTCTGTGATTGATTTCTTCTCAAGAGCTCGATCTTTAGCAACTTGGTTTAATCTAACTAACATTTTATAAACCAAATTTGTACTATTAGTGTTGAATATTGCATGATCACCTATTCACCCCCTCTAGGTGCTCTCAGTTCTCTTGCTTACAATCATTTGAGTTAGCTCCCAAAGTCATCTGCATTGATTCAGCAACTCATAGCAAGAAGAACTCTTTTCCGCACTCCGATTTTGTTATTACTTATTTCTAATCGTAACCCTGGGTGAATTTCATGTTCAAAGTTTATAAATTTCAGGTTTTCTCCTATTCACCCCCTCTAGGAGACTTTCAATTGGTATCAGAACCCAGTATTTCATTAGAGTCTAACAACTCGAAGTGATGTCGGGAGAACACGCCATAAAGGAGTTGATCACCGGGGAAAAGCTCGGATCTTCGGGGAAGAAGAATGAAGGCAAGACTCCATCAAAGGAGGCCGACGACAAGCACAAGGAGGACAAGGAAGAATCTGTTGGCTCCATCAAATCACACAAGAAGGGCGACAAGAAGAAAAAGAAGATTAAGAAGGTGGTCTACTATGAGACCGACTCATCCACGCCCTCAACCATCGACGCCGAGTCAACATCTTCAAAGCTCCAAGAGCGTAATAAGTATAGTAAGATCCCTCTTTGCTATCCTCGCATTCCTAAATGTGCTCCTTTACTTTCCGTTCCCTTAGGCAAACCAACATACTTTGATGGTAAAGATTATTCTAGTGGAGTGAAAAATGAGGTACCATCTAACCTCACTCCACGAAAGCATTTGGGATATTATTGAGTTTGTAGCACAGGCACCACAAGTGGGCGATGATGACTACGAATCCGATAAGGCCGTCCAAGTGAGACACTTCAACTGCCAAGCCACCTCCATACTCCTTGCTTCCTTATGTAGAGAGGAGTACAACAAAATGCAAGGGTTGAAAAATGCCAAGAAAATTTGGGACGTCCTCAAGACGGCGCACGAAGGGGACGAAGTGACCAAGACCACAGAGCGGGAAACAACTGAGGGAGAACTCGATCGATTTTTCCTCAACAAAGGAGAAGAGCCACAAGCCATATACAATCGACTCAAGATAATGGCGAACCAAGTCCGCAACCTCGGGAACACCAAGTGGGATGACCATGAAATAGTCAAGGTTATTCTAAGATCTCTTGTTTTTCGTAATCCCACTCAAGTGCAATTAATTCGTGAGAATCCTAAGTATAAGAAAATGTCTCTCGAGGAGGTGATTGTCAAGTTTGTGAGCTTTGAACTTATGGTCAAAGACTCCAAACACATTGTCAACTTGGAGCAAGGTGCCACTTCCACACCCAAAGTGCAACCCGTTGCATTCAAGGCAACAGAAGAAAAGAAGGAGGAGCCCATGCCAACCGCAAGGCTCTGAATTGATGCCTCCAAGTTTGACAATGAGGAGATGGCTTTTATCATTAAGAGCTTCCAGCAAATCCTCAAACAAAGGAAGGGAAAGAAATACAAACACCGCTCAAAGAGGGTTTGCTACTGGTGTGGTAAGTCTGGTCATTATATTGCTAAATGTCCATATGCAAATGAAAATGATAGGTACGATGACAAGAAAAGGAAGAAGAAGATGGAAAAGAAAAAGTATTACAACAAGAAGAAAAGTGGTGAGGCGCACATGGGAAGGGAGTGGGACTCACGACGAAAGCTCCACCGACTCCTCCTCTGACGAGGACACCGCTAACATCGCCATCAACAAAGGTATTCTCTTCCCCAACATCGGCCACAAGTGTCTCATGGCCAAGGAGAGCAAAAATAAGAAGGTATATTCTAAAGACACCCCCAAATATACTACTTCCGATGATGAGGGTAGCTCTACTGAAAAAATGATGATTTGTCTTCCCTTTTTGCAAATCTTGCCATAGAACAAAAGGAGAAAAATCAATGAACTAATAAAATCCATTAACGAGAAGGATGACATTTTGGAATGTCGAGAAGATCTACTCGTTAAGGAGAACAAAAAATGTTAAGCTAAAAAATGCTTTTGCTCTTGAAGTTGAAAATGCAAAAACTTGACCGAAGAGCTAAAAACAAGCAATGATTCATTTTCTTGTCTAAAAACTAAAAATGCTAGTTTAAATGCCAAGATTGAGGAATTGAATGCTTGCCATGTCCCTACATCTACCATTAAGCATGTCACTATTTGCACTAGATGTAGAGATGTTGATGTTAATGCTACGAATGATCACCTTGCTATGATTAAAGAACAAAATGATCACATAGCTAAGTTGAATGCCAAAATTGCCGAGCATGAGCTTGAAAATGAAAATTTTAAATTTTCTCGTAGTATGCTTTACAATGGGAGATGCCCTGGCATTAAGGATGGGATTGGCTTCCAACATGGGAACCAAAACAACATCAAACTTAATGCCCATAGAAATAAGATTTTCAACTTTGTTAAGGGCAAGGCACCCATGGTGCAAGATAGAGAAGGTTACATTTTATATCATGAGAACTATCCTGAGCATAAGGTTAGAAGAATTCATGCTAAGAAATATCATCATGTTGCTTATCATGCTTATATTTACAGAAATGAAGCTTCTAGCTCTAAGCATACAACTCATGTTAAGATGCCTAAGAAAAAGATTGTTGATGCTTCAAATGAACATAGCATTACATTTAAGACCTTTGATGCATCATTTGTTCTTACGAACAAATTAGGCAAAGTAGTTGCCAAATATGTTGGGGGCAAGCACAAGAGTCCAAAGACTTGTGTTTGGGTACCCAAGGTGCTTGTTTCTAATGTGGAAGGACCTAAGACCGTTTGGGTACCTAAGAACAAGGCCTAAATTTGTGTTGTAGGTTTAGGCATCTGGTGGAACAAGTTGGGTTATCGATAGCGGGTGTACAAACCACGTGACAGGGGAGAAAAGGATGTTCTCCTCATATGAGAAAAATGATGATCCCCAAAGAGCAATCACATTCGGGGATGGGAATCAAGGTTTGATCAAAGGATTGGTTCAAATTGCTATATCACTTGGCCATTCCATTTCTAATGTATTTCTTGTAGAATCTCTAGGTTACAACTTGCTTTTTATGTCTCAATTATGCAAAATGGGCTACAACTGTTTATTTACTAATGTTGATTGTTGGGACCATGCTTCGTCGCCGAAGGTCCTGCGGAAAGAAACATCTTTGGCTGAAGCTGCTTGAACATGATGACGAAGACACCGTTTACAAAGCTTCGGAACTACAACATATCCGAAGCTGAAGGGTCGAACCGACTTAAAGATAGAATGACCTTTTAACCCGTAAGGGTCTGAGTCATTGTTGTAAACTTTTATGAGGGGCATAATTGTAATTCCTCATGAGTTGTGTCCTGTGCCTATAAATAGTGAACAGTATTCCTTTACTGTTCACGCATTCCTGTAATTGCTAACGCATCACTCGGGAATTATTGTTTGTCAAGGCAAAGGTATAAATGTTCTTAAACATTGTATTCAAAGATCTTAAATTCATATAATAAGATATGTGAATGATGTCATTTGTTTTCAATATATTTACCTTTAATGTTTCATGTTTTACTTCACTTTATATTATTTTTATAAGTTTAATCACGAAGGTGAAACCTTCGTAATACTATGCCTGTGACCTTCGCCTGAAGTTCATTAAATCCTTGTGGAGATAATGTTTCGGCGGACGAAGGGCATTGATATTTAACATTTTATGTTGCCTTGTTCTTAATTCATAGCATTTGAGAACAAGTCCCCAACATTGACGCCCACCTCCGGTGAACTCACTTCCACTTTTTTGAGCTGATGGCTTCGTCCAACATTCAAGCTAGAGCTGCTTCGGCCCCGAAGTTGGTACTCCCGATAACAGGCGGTTCATGCTCAGAGCCAGCCAACAAGAAGCAGAAGAAGGAGGCACAGAGAAGGGTACAACATGTCGGGGTGCAAGGACCCTTCATCAAGTCAAGATGGTCTCACGTACCAATCACCTTCTCCCAAGAGGATCTTCAACTCAAGGATTACCCACACAACGATGCTATGGTTATCTCGTGTGTGATCAAAGGATTTCTGGTCCATAATGTTTTGGTTGATACAGGCAGCGCAGCTGATATCATATTTGCTAAGGCCTTCAGACAGATGCAAGAGCCCGAAGACAAAATTCATGATGCCACGCATCCCCTTTGCGGCTTCGGAGGAAGGCAGATTGTAGCACTCGGCAAAATCACAATGCCAGTGACCTTCGGATTTATCAACAACACAAGGACTGAACAAGTTGTGTTTGATATTGTTGACATGGAATACCCTTACAATGCAATCATTGGCCGTGGTACTCTCAATGCCTTCGAAGCAATTCTTCATCCAGCTTATCTTTGCATGAAGATACCATCGGACCAAGGACCCATTGCTATTCATGGAAGTCAGGAAGCTGCCAGAAGGGCCGAAGGAAATTGGACAGACTCAAAAGCAATCCATAATATAGATGGAGCTGAAGCCTGTGAGCAATACAAGTTCAGAAGGGAAAAAGCTGCTTCGGCTGATCAACCGAAGCCCATGCTCTTATGTGAGGACATAGCAGAGCAGAAGGTGCTATTGGGATCTCAACTGTCCGAAGAACAGGAGAAGACCTTGATAAGGTTCTTGTTCAACAATAAAGATGTTTTTGCTTGGTCAGCTAATGATCTTTGCGGAGTTAACAGGGATGTTATTGAGCACTCGCTCAATGTCGATCCATCCTTTAGACCCAGAAAGCAGAGGCTTCGGAAGATGTCTAATGACAAGGCCGAAGGTGCTCGGAATGAAGTGAAGAGACTCCTAAGTGCCGGAGTTATCAGAGAGGTAAAATACCCAGAATGGTTTGCTAACACCGTTATGGTGAAGAAGGCCAATGGTAAATGGAGAATGTGTATCGATTTTACTGATCTCAATAAGGCCTGTCCGAAGGACAAGTTTCCATTGCCAAGGATAGATTCCTTAGTCGATGCAGCAGCTTCATCAGAGCTTATGAGTCTGCTGGATTGCTATTCAGGCTATCACCAAATCTAGATGAAGAAGGAGGATGAACCGAAAACCAGCTTCATAACCCCTAGTGGAACATATTGTTACCTTCGGATGCCTGAGGGGCTTAAGAATGCTGGAGGAAGCTTCAGCAGAATGACAGCGAAGGTCCTCCATTCTCAGATAAGCAGGAATGTGCTAACTTATGTTGATGATATCATTGTAAAAAGCACGAAGCAAGATAATCACATTGCTGATCTACAGGAGACCTTCGCTAATTTTAGACAGGCTGGTTTAAAGCTGAATCCAGAAAAATGTGTCTTCGGAGTGAAGAAGGGGAAATTTCTTGGTTGCCTAGTTTCAACAAAGGGAATTGAGGCTAATCCAAGCAAAATCGAAGCTATACTTCGAATGGAACCACCAAGCACAAAGAAGGGGGCTCAAAGATTGACAGGAAGGCTGGCATCTCTCAACAGATTCATATCTAGATCAGCAGAGAGAAATTTACCATTTTTCGAAGTGTTGAAGTCAGCCGAAGTTTTTCAATGGGGACTAGTCCAGCAAAGAGCCTTCGAAGAACTGAAGCAATATTTGATAGATCTAACAACACTAACTCCACCAACGCCAGGGGCTCCTTTGTTATTATATGTGGCAGCTTCGCACTCAGCGGTAAGTGCAGCGCTTGTCCAGGAGAAGCTTGAAGGCCAAGTCAAGAAGCAGGCCCCAATATATTTTGTATCTGAAGTTCTTAGTTTATCAAAGAAAAATTATACAGAATTAGAGAAAGTACTGTATGCTGTTTTGATGGCCTCCAGGAAGCTTCGGCATTATTTTCAAGCTTACAGCATAGTTGTTCCTTCTTCACAACCGTTGAAGGATATTATGAGAAATCGAGAAGCTACTGGAAGGATCGGAAAATGGGCTGCAGAGCTCAATGAATTTTGTATTGATTATGTCCATAGATCTTCGATTCAGTCCCAAGCGTTGGCAGACTTCATTGCTGACTGGACGCCAGGGGCCCAGGAGGAAGAAACGAATAAAGATGCCGAAGCATGGATAGTGTTTTGTGATGGGTCTTAGGGAACCTTCGGAGCAGGGGCAGCTGCTGTGTTGGTTTCACCTTCCAAAGTTAAAACTTGTTATGCGGCAAGACTTGATTTCAGTTGTACAAACAATATTGCTGAATACGAAGGTCTGCTCTTGGGTCTTCGGAAGTTAAAAGCAATGGGGATCAGAAGGGCCATCCTTAAAACTAATTCCCAAGTTATTTCTGGTCATATTGACAAGAGCTATAAAGCAAGAGATCCGAAGCTTGAAAAATATCTAGATACAGTCCGAAGGATTGAGGCTTCCTTTGAGGGATTCTCTGTTAAAAATATTCCTCGTGGAGAAAACGAATATGCTGATCTATTGGCCAAGTCAGCAACACAAAGGCTGCCTTTACCTTCGGAAGTATTTTCCGAAACAATAAAAGCACCTTCGGTCGAGCTTCTTGAAAAAGCGATCCTCAACATATCCCCTGTGTATAGTGAAGACTGGAGAACTGAAATTATCTCTTTCCTTCAGGGTAATTTTCTTTCAGACGACGAAGCTTATAACAGAAGGATAGAAGCAAGAGCTCGACCATATGTCATAATAGAAGGAGAGGTATACAAGCGTGGGGTCTGTTCCCCGTTGCTCAAGTGTTTATCGAGATCCGAAGGTATAGAACTAATGAAGGAAATACACGCAGGCCTGTGCGGATCTCACATTGGATCTAGGCCTTTGCTCGGGAAAGTTTTTCGTCAAGGATTCTATTGGCCAAAGGCAGCTTCGGATGCAGCGGATTTAGTCCAAAAGTGCGAAGGTTGTCAGAAATGTGCAAGAGATCAAAAACAACCTTCGTCTTTAACTCAATTAATACAACCCACTTGGTCATTGCAAAGGTGGGGCCTTGATTTACTAGGTCCATTACCACCAGCACAGGGAAACTTAAGATATGTTGTAGTGGCAGTGGAATATTTTTCTAAGTGGATTGAGGCAAAGCCTCTAGCCACAATAACTTTGGTTACTATTCAAAAGTTTTTCTGGCAAAATATTGTTTGTCGCTTCGGAGTGCCGAAGGCCATTACTGTGGATAATGGGGCACAGTTTGATTCTGAAGCTTTCAGAGAATTTTGTAATCAAGTTGGCACGAAGATCCATTTTGCATCAGTTCGACATCCGGAGTCAAACGGACTTGTCGAACGAGCTAATGGGATCATAATGACAGGAATAATGAAGTCAATCTTCAACCAGCCCAGGGGAAAGTGGCCAGACAAGTTAATCAAAGTGGTGTGGAGCCATAACACAACCATGTCAAGATCAACAGGCTTTACGCCTTTCAAACTATTGTTTGGGGATGAAGCAATAACCCCGGAAGAGGCCAAAGCAGGATCAATAAGAACGGTAGCTTCGGCAGAAGGTGAAGACGAAGCTGATTGCTTTGTGGAAAAAGATGCCATAGAAGGGATCAGACTTCAAGCTGTGGAAAACATCAATAAATATCAAGCCGAAACAATAAAATGGCGGGACAGAAAGGTTAAGCTGAAGAACATTGAACCAGGACATCTGGTTCTTCGAAGAGTAGCCAACCTTGAGACAGTGGGCAAATTACAGCTGAAGTGGGAAGGACCTTTTTTGGTAATATCTTCGTCAAGACCCGGTTCCTATAGATTGAAGGACATGGACGGCAACGACATCCCTAGGTCATGGAATGCGGATGAGCTTCGGCGATATTATGTTTAATTTGATGTATTTTTTTCTATTCTTTTTTGTGGCACCCTTTTCCTTTCCAAAGGGGGAGAAAGGTTTTTAATGGGGCCACAACATGTATTTCTTCTTTTCCTTATTTCAATTCTATAAAGGTGATATCCCCCAAAAAATGTAAATGTAAATGCCAAGGGAAAAGAAAAGAAAACAGAGAGAAGCTCAAAAGTCGTTCCTAAGGGAATGCAGAGCTTACAGCGAAAAATCAACGCTGATTCCCCTGAAAGTAAAAGGCGAAGAAGCTCCTAAGGGAGGCATACAGCGAAAAGTCAACGCTGATTCCGCTGAAAGTAAAAGGCGAAGAAGCTCCTAAGGGAGGCTTACACCGAAAAGTCAACGCTGATACACCAAAAAGTAAACGATGAAGCTGAAAAGTGAAAGGATTGTTGGGGCGAAGGCAAAGACGCCACCCTTCGCTCGAGGCCTTCGCTGCAGCCGCTGGTCCGACAGAGACAAAGCGGGCAGGGACACCCTTCGCAGGACTCGGCACTTTGACGAAGGCCTGCGGCGACGTCCTACCACGGCGCGTCCTCGTTCAGTCCCAAGGCCCACGTGCGATCTGGCCCATTGTAACGGGCCCCGCGTGGCCGCCTCTGTATTACGGGCCTAACTTGTAAAGGAGTACTTGTAATTACGGTCTGTAACCCTGCTTTATGGGAATATTCTGGGGATGAAACAGGTGTCTGAGGGCACATGCGTCCTTAACACAAGACGCTGGGCACTCAGATACCTATAAATACCCCCGCACTGTGCCCGTGAGAGGCTAGATCAACAGAGCTATTGCCCCCGTGCACGTAACCCTGTTGTCACCACCGTTCACCCTTGTTGGCCTTCTTGCTGCTGAGAGCGAGTTCCAACATTTGGCGCCCACCGTTCGTGCTACGACAAAACCACCCGCGATGGCACCCAAGAGAGCTAACCCCAAGGCTGACGAGGCTGCGAAGGCAGCACTACTGGCCGCAAGAAAGGGCAAGGCCCTCGTCCTCACCCAATCCACCCACCAAGAGCCCACTGAAGACAATGTTCCCCACACCGGCGAAGACGACACCTTCCGCACCTGCGGAACCGAAGGACAGTCACAGCCGCCCCCAGGCTTCGCCCCACTGGAAGGCGCGGACCTCACCGAGGACGGCGAGGTCCTCGGCGTCTCAACAGAAGAACAGCTGCAGCTGCGCGCCCTGCGCCTCAGGAACCGCAATCTCCAGAGGCAGAAAGAGATACTGGAGGCCAAGCGCCAGCGTGTGTCCGCATTAGCCAAAGTGCGGCAAATGATACGCGACGAGGAGCAGAAAGCCCAAGACCTCGAGCGCGAGATCGCGCTGATGCAGCGCGAAGGCCACCTCGGTCTACAGCAAGAGCCACCCCTCCAACAGCGCACACAACCGGAGGACACGCGCGAAGGCCACCTCGGCCGGCAGCATGGCCCACCCCTGCAACACCGGGCGCAGCCGGAGAACCCGCGTTTCCCCCAGCATGACTACGCCTCCCAGCACGGCGCGCCATTCCAAGGGGTCAACTACCTCGACGAGCGAAGTCCCCTGGCGCCACACCTACAAGTGACGCCTTGGCCGGCTAACTTTCGAGCGGGGGCATACCCCAAGTACAACGGCAGCACCGACCCGGCGCAGTACATCATGAGTTATCAGGTCGCCGTTGCATCAGCCGGAGGAGACGACGCCACAATGGCGAAGTCTTTCATCATCGCACTAGAGGGCCCAGCACTCACCTGGTTCACCAGATTGCCTCCGCTGTCCATTGATTCGTGGAGAAGTCTCAGGGACAAGTTCCTCCTCAACTTCCAAGGCTACCGTCCAGACACCGACGCGTTGGCCGAGCTCTCGCTTTGCAAACAACTGGAAAAAGAGACTCTGCGTGAGTACTACCGCAAGTTCTTAACACTCAAGTCACAGCTGCCCTCTGTCGACGATCAGATCGCTATCCACTACGCCATCAATGGCCTTCGGGCTGGCGTCCTCTACAGCCATTGTATCAGAGATCCACCAAAGAGCTTGCAGGAGCTATATCAGCTCTTCGAAAAATATGCCAAATCCGAAGAGCTCCACCAGCGCAAGGTTGAGTCACAGCGGAAGCCCAAAGATGCCCCGCAGTCCAGCCGCACCTGGACGAGGACTCCGCAACCAGACTCCGGTCGAGATGGCCGCAGTCAACAGCAAGTGCACAACATCAACCAACAGCCTGCTGCTGATCCCCCTCGCCGCCAGGAATATCCCCCTCAGGGCCGCGGAAACGGAACTCGCGGCAGGGGTCGAGGGCGGGCGCAACAGCCGCCGCGCCGATTCTATTGCCTTTTCCACGGCGAAGACTGCGCCCACCAGACCAAAGACTACCCCGAGACGAAGGCCACCAGAGACAGAATGGCGCGGGCGCAGCCAGCCGACAATCCCAGAATTGTCGCGCATAATTACCAGCCACCCCCTCCACCATATATCCACGCTCCCGCTCCGCATCCACCGCACCACGCTTACCAACACCATCAGGAAGTACAAATCGTACCTCCTCCACCCCCACCGCCACACCAGCAACACCAAAACATCCCCCACGCCCCAAAACAGGAAGACTTCGCCGATCAACCATATCGCGGAGTCATCCACATGATAACGGGGGGGGGGGGGTCCAGTACTGACTTCGACACCAAGCGGCAAAAGCGGGACCACTACCGCAGCATCAACCACGTCGCCGTCACTGGCCCAGTCGTGCAGACGAAGTGGTCCCACATACCGCTAACCTTCGACGCACGAGACGTCGACCTACGCAGCGCTCCCCACATCGACGCTATGGTCATCAATTGCAGCGTGGCAGGCTGGGACTTACACAAAGTCCTAGTCGACAATGGCAGTCAGGCGGACATCATCTTCCTCCACGCCTTCGACCGCATGGGTATAAGCCACAGCTTGCTGAAGCCTTCGGACAACCCGTTGTATGGTTTCGGCGGCAAGGGCACCTTTCCAGTTGGCAAGATAGAGTTGCCCCTCTCCTTCGGTGTAGCGCCCAATGCCCGGAGTGAGCAAGTAACCTTCGACATTGTCGACATGGTATATCCATACAACGCCATCATGGGCCGGGGATCCATCAACAAGTTCGAAGCCGCCATCCACGGGTTGTACCTATGTATGAAGATACCAGGCCCGCTAGGCGCCATCACAGTCTATGGCAACCAGCAGACGGCACGCAACATTGAGCGGGACTTCGTGCCCGGTCAGAGAAACGTACACTGTCTCACAACCCAGCGCGAGGTCCCTGCGCCGGCCAGCCCAACCGACAAGCAGCATGACAAGGCACAGTTGCAGTGCCAAGACGGGACCAAGACTGTCCCCCTCGATCAGGCCACGCCCAAGCAGACAGTAACTATCAGCGAAGACCTCACCTCACTTGAAGAAGAGAGACTTCTCTGCTGCCTGGCCAAGAATAAAGATGTCTTCGCCTGGTCTGCCCTCGATCTGGTCGGAGTCAGCCGAGCCATAATTGAGCACAGCTTGGGGATTGACCCTTCGGTGCGACCCAAAAAGCAGAAGCTTCGCAAAATGTCAGACGAAAAGACAGAGGCCGCCAAGGCAGAGGTGCATCGCCTCCTGGAGGCTAAATTCATCGAGCCAGTGGCTTACCCCACGTGGCTCTCCAATGTTGTGATGGTGCAGAAAAAAAGCGGAAAATGGCGCATGTGCATAGACTTCACCAGTCTCAATAAGTCCTGCCCAAAAGACAATTTCCCGTTGCCGCGGATCGACAAAATAGTCGATAGCGCGGCCGGATGCGAGGTCATGTCTCTCCTCGACTGCTTCTCCGGCTATCACCAGATATACATGAAGGAGGAAGACAAAGCCAGCACCAGCTTTATAACACCCTTCGACACCTATTGCTTTGTCAGAATGCCGGAGGGTCTCAAGAATGCCGGATCCACCTTCTCCAGACTCACCAAAACAGTGCTCGAGGGGCAGGTCGGCAGAAATATATTCACATATGTGGACGACATCGTCGTCGCCAGCAAGAATAAGGAGGACCATCTCGCTGACCTGGCAGAAACATTCGCGAACATGCGAGATGCACGACTCCGTCTAAACCCGGAAAAGTGTGTTTTCGGTGTTCGCCAGGGCAAGATATTGGGCTACCTGGTGTCCCGCCAGGGCATCGAGGCCAACCCAACCAAGATCCAGGCCATCGTCGATATGTCGCCTCCGCAGTCGGCCAGGGACGTCCAGCGCCTGACAGGCAGGATGGCCGCGCTCAACAGATTCATCTCCAGGTCCGCCGAGCGAAGTCTTCCATTCCTCAAAACACTCCGCGGCGCGAAGAACTTCGCCTGGGGACCGGAGCAAGCAGCGGCCTTCGCCTCATTAAAACAGTACCTGGCGGAGCTGGCCATCCTCACAAGCCCAGACTCCTCGCTCCCCTTATTGCTCTATGTCGCGGCTTCGCCGCACGCGGTCAGCGCGGCACTGGTACAGGAGCAGACAGTCGAGGGCACGGTCAGACAGTGCCCTGTCTATTATGTCTCCAAAGTCCTGACACCGTCCAAATGCAACATGACAGAGCTGGAGAAGATTGCCTACGCAGTTGTTATGTCCTCGCGCAAATTGCGCCATTATTTTGAAGCATTTAAGGTCCGAGTCACCTCAGACAGGGGGCTCGGCGAATTATTCAGGAACCCGGAGGCATCAGTGAGGATGGGCAGCCGAACTCTCCGGCTACCACATCAGCTTCGAGCCCAGGACAGCTATCAAGTCGCAAGTCCTGGCAGACTTCGTCGTCGACTGGACAGGGCCAATAACACAGCCGGACCCATCCACAGAAAAGGTCTGGACTATCCATTGCGACGGTGCATGGTGTCATGCGGGGGCAGGCGTCGCTGCAGTCGTCACCTCACCAGCCGGAGTCAAACACAGATACGCAGCACGCCTCAGCTTTGCTCTGGAATCTGACAAATGTACAAACAACATAGCAGAGTATGAAGCAGTCATCCTCGGTCTCCGCAAGCTAAGGGCCCTCGGAGTCACCACATGTATCATCAAAACAGACTCCAAGATAGTTGCCGGTCAGGTCGAGAAAGACTATGCAGCAAAAGACCCCGCGCTCATGCAATACCTCGCGGCTATCCGAAGTCTCGAGAGACAGTTCAAGGGATTCACCCTACAGCATGTTGATAGGGCCAAGAACGAGGAGGCCGATGCCTTAGCCAAGGCCGCCGCCAGGGGCGAGCCCCTGCCCTCCGACGTGTTTTTCCACACCATCGGCACTCCAGCTGTCCGGAGCCCCGAAGGGCTCCAGATCACTAATGATAGCGAAGGCCACCGTACAGTCAACCTAATCATGACAGAAGACTGGAGGGCACCAATAACCCTGTTCCTACAGGGGTACTATCATCCAGCCGACGTCAGTGAGGCAAAGCGCCTCAGACATCGAAGCCGAGACTTCGCTCTGATCGAAGGCCAACTGTACAAGAAAGGGGTCAGTCAGCCAATGCTCAAATGCGTCACTGAAACCGAAGGCATGCAGATCCTACGCGAAGTCCACAGTGGCACGTGCGGCTCGCACGCAGGGCCAAGGGCCCTGGCTGCCAAGGTGATCCGTCAAGGGTTTTACTGGCCCGCAATGATCTGCGCCGCAAATCGGGTCACGAGGTCCTGCGAAGCCTGCCAGAAGTTCTCCCCTCGGTCAGGCAACCCCTCGCAATATACAAAGCTGATTGCCCATACATGGCCTCTCCAGCGCTGGGGCCTGGACATCGTCGGGCCCCTGCCCACCGCTCAGGGGAACCTTAAGTTCGCCTTCGTGGCTGTCGAATACTTCACTAAATGGATTGAAGCGAGGGCTGTTTCCACAATCACATCAAAGACTGCCCAAAAATTCTTCTGGCAGAACATCGTTTGCCGCTTCGGAGTACCGTCCGAGCTAACAGTCGACAACGGCAAACAGTTCGACAGCCAAGATTTCAAGGATTTTTGTTTTTCCATCGGCACCAAGCTTGCCTTCGCTTCAGTCTATCATCCGCAGTCCAACGGGGTTGTGGAGCGCGCTAATGGGAAAATATTCACAGCTGTCAAAAAGATGCTCCTCGATGAAAGAAAAGGCAGGTGGACCGATTTATTACCAGAGGCAGTCTGGGCGCTAAACACAACCGAGTGCAGAGCGACCGGGTTCACTCCTTTCCGCCTTCTATACGGATCGGAGGCAATGACCCCGCAAGAAATAAAGCATGGGTCCCCGCGTACAGTTCCGTCAGCCATCCCCGACGTGGATGAGCCAACTTCAAAAGATCTCATTGACGGAGACCGGGTCTTCGCCTTACAGGCCCTGAACAAATATCAGGCCCAGACCAAAGCATGGCGCGACCGTGCAGTCATCCCGAGGGAGTTCAGCGAGGGGGACCTCGTACTCATCCGAACAGCTCGGACGGAGTCCAAGGGCAAATTGGAGCCCAAGTGGGAGGGCCCCTTCATAGTCAAGTCAAAAGCTTCCCCCAGTGCTTACAGGCTCACAACGCCAAACGGCGAGGACCTAGAGCACTCCTGGAACGTCGACAACCTTCGCAAATTTTTTGTTTGACCCATTTAGGGCCGATTTCGCCCTTGTAATTCGCCGCAAACAATCTTGTACCGGCCCGCACTCTTTTCCTCCCGGGGGGTGAGGTTTTTAACGAGGCGGAGCCATGTAATATATGTGAGAAAAATCCCCCGCAAAAGCATGTGTCGAAAAAAGACCGCAACAACGGTCTTCGGCATTCGACCAATTCGAAGTCACCGCGAGGCTAAGCGCTAGCCACCCTCGCGTGCGACCAATCCGCGCAGAAGTCGCCTAAGGGTGCAGCCGGACTTAGCACAACAAGTGCGCAAAAAACGAAGTCTATCGCGAAGACTATCCGCGCAGAAGTCGCCTAAGGGTGCAGCCGGACTCAGCACAACAAGTGCGCAAAAAACGAAGTCTATCGCGAAGACTATCCGCGCAGAAGTCGCCTAAGGGTGCAGCCGGACTCAGCACAACAAGTGCGCAAAAAACGAAGTCTATCGCGAAGACTATCCGCGCAGAAGTCGCCTAAGGGTGCAGCCGGACTCAGCACAACAAGTGCGCAAAAAACGAAGTCTATCGCGAAGACTATCCGCGCAGAAGTCGCCTAAGGGTGCAGCCGGACTCAGCACAACAAGTGCGCAAAAAACGAAGTCCATCGCGAAGACTATCCGCGCAGAAGTCGCCTAAGGGTGCAGCCGGACTCAGCACAACAAGTGCGCAAAAATCCGAAGTCTATCGCGAAGACTATCCGCGCAGAAGTCGCCTAAGGGTGCAGCCGGACTTAGCACAACAAGTGCGCAAAAATCCGAAGTCTATCGCGAAGACTATCCGCGCAGAAGCCGCCTAAAAGGTGCAGCCGGACCAAGCACAAACGCGCAAAAATCCGAAGTCTATCGCAGGAACCGCCTAAGGGCGCAGCCAGCACAGTATAACAAAAAGCAGAAACGACAGCAAGACAAATCAATCAATCACACCAGACAAAGTACACAGCGCCCTCGCAGGCACAGGCACGCGAGGGCACACAACTCCATTTTACAAGCCTTTACACATACACAAGCGAGGGCACCACGCCCTACATCGGCTCAACCTTAGGAATAATCCCCATCTCTCTATAATTAAATAACATTATCCTAAGCTCCTCACCCGCAAAAAGGCTTCGCAGCTCCCCTTCCCCTACACCCGAGGCGGCCGGCAAAGACAGCAGCTCCTGCCGGCCAGCCCTACTAACGCGAAGCCGAGCCCCTTCCTCCGCACTAATCCTACGCTTTGCAACCGCCCTTCGTCGTCGGTGCCCGGTGCTAGGACCGGGCACGCCTGGCGCGTCCGCAGCATGTGGTGCAGCCTCCGCCGCAGCCACGTCCAAGGCCGCAAAATAATCCAAGCCCTCCTCCGACGACTCCTCAGTCCACTCAACCGAGCTCCCAGAGTCAGTAACATCAAAAAATTCAGAAACAGATCCACCACATTCATTTCCATCTTCCGCGGTCGAAGCCGCCAAAAACTCAGTGGTAGCGGTTGCGTGCGCAGGCCCAAAATCCTGAACCTGCGCAGCAACCAAAATTCAGTACAACATCCAAAAATCCCTCAACCCTAAACACCACCTATGCCACCTGCGAAGGCCCGGCCGCTGCGGGAGCCTCCGCCGCTGCCTCTGCTGGATCCTCAGCGCTCGGCACAGCAGCTGCGGGGGCATCTGGCGCGCCTTCGGTCACCTTTGGGGGAAGGTCTTCGCCGGCCGCGGCAGATGCAGGAGCGCCCGGTGCATCTTCCGCAGTCTCCGGGGTCGGTCCCGGGGCGACTCCAGTCGCGGCCTCCGCAGGGGTCGTCTCCGGCTCAGGCAGCGCGCTGTTCAGCGCCCCAAAGTCGTCCACCCGCTCGCCGCGCTCCGCCTAAAACAAAACGCACAAAAACTCAGCAAACACACGCACAGACCGCATCCAGCAGACGCCGGGCAAACGACAACGTTACCTGAGCCCTCGCAGCCTCGGCCCGCGCCCGGACCACCTCACGACCGTATGAACCCCACATCCGGTCATAGAGGGCCCCGGCGGATTCCTTCACCACGGGGTCTTCGACCTCAAAGATATCACGCCCAAAATCCTCATCCACCTGGTCGAGGGCCTCAAAGTGCCGGCAGCCTTCGCGAGAGAGCGCGTTCATCGCTGCCTCGCAGGTGACCAGGGAGGTGAACGCCATCAACCCCGCCAAGACAGTGGGGAGCTCCTGCAGTTCCTCCTGCACCCATTCCAGACAGCGAAGCCCGGCCTCTCGCTCCGGCACCTCGAAGTCACCCGTCCGCACACCCAGCTCGCGATATGAAGTCATGAGCTGCGTGCGCGTCCGCTCGGCCTCCGCTCGCATCGCGGCCTCGGCCCCCTCCGCGCGGCTCTCCTGGGCAGTAAGCCGCCGCTGCAGCTCTCCGGCGAGCTCCCTGGCGATATTGCCTTCCGCCCGCGCCAGCCTGGCCTCCGCCTGCGCAGCCTGCTCTTTGGCGATGGCTTCGTTGGCCTCCCTCCTCTCCCCCGCCAGCTGGCGCCGGAGGTCAGCCTTCTCCTTCTCAAGGGCGGCCACCTTCTCCGCCAGTTTGCGGCACTTGCTGTCGGAGGCCGACTTCTCACGGACAGCGTCCGCATGTTGCGTCCGAAGTCTCTCGACCTCGGCAGACAACGCTGCCGTAAGGGCCCCCGACGCAGTGCGGCTGGTGAAGTCAGCCACCTGCAGAACACACGTAAGGTCGTTGTGTAAAAAAAAATGTATAGCTCGGCGGACCTGACTCAGCGCCTCCGTCGCTCGACTCAGCGCCTCCGTCGCTCCCTTCAGCCGACGGGTCGCCACGCCCGCCTCGTCTCTGACCAGCGCGAGGGCAGACACCTCGCCTCCGGCGCCAAGGGTCTCTCCCCCCGCCTTCGGCGCTGGCGCAGCCGTCGCGATCGCCGCGCCAGGCACAACTAGAGCGAGCGGGCCCTCGTCCGACCCTGCAACGCGTCAACAAATTAAAAAAAAGGGGTATATATATATTCATATAGACTTACCCCCAAGATAATCATCCACATCAATCTCGGTGCCGAAGTCGGCAACGCGTTTGCCAGGCGGCGGTAGCGATCGGGCCGCCTTCGCAGCCTCCGCCACCCCGCTGACAGACGGCACCACCTTCGACAGCTTGGGGCCTCCGGCGCCCACCGTCGTCTCCGGCGCCTTGCCAGGCGCGGAGGCGCCCACCTTCGTCGGCAGCGGCGGCTTGCCTCCGCCAGAGGCCTCAGCCTTCGCCGTTCCCCGATGCCTTTTCGGCCGGGCTTCGTGAACCCTCACGGTCGCCTGGCGTTTTCGCGCCGCGCCTTGGCGATCCTTGTCCATCACTGCCCACACAACATGACCGATATTTCGCCCATAAGGAAAAACTTTCCACCGATGAACCATACGAGATGTAAAACAGTCCTCCTCAGCCGCGCAGGGGATAGGAATGTTTTTAGGCCAACAACCCCCGGTAACCCTCAGCATCCGAGCCGAAGACTCCCGGAGCTCGGGCGAAGACATCCTCTCCCCCGGGGCCGCACACGTCCTCATTAAATCTCTAGCGAAACTATCAGACACCCCAAGTCTTCCCATCGCAGTACCTAATTTTCTCTTTTTCGAGGAGGCGGCGGCCACCAGCGCAGGGTCGCCTCCAGTCTCCACCGCCGGCTTCTTCCCACGGCGGTCCGCTTCGTCTTGACTAGGGTAACCGTCGTACGGCAGTTGATTTAATTCGAAGACCCTGTTCAAACGTTCATTTGACCCGCGGATGTCAAAGCTGCGCTGGCCTTCCGTCCTCGGCACGTAACGCCCCACGAGCCGCACCGCCAAGCCCTCTGCATCACGCACAAAGGCGGCCGGGTCACGGTTTCGCAAATTCAGTGCGAAGGCAGGACTTCGCACCACCCTTCCTCCGTGAAAGGGCATCTGGCGAGGGCATACTTCGCCCAGCGCCCAGCCGTGCGCCAAGGGCCAGACCCCGTACGCCACGAACTCTTCAACTAAATCTCGACCGCTGCTCTGACCGGCGGCGCACCGAAGGGCCCCTTCGTCTGCATCCTCTTCTGCCACTTCATAAGGTGGATACGCAGAGTAATAGTGCGAGCACATTAAGGACACGGGGAGCCCTTCATGGCCTTCGACAGTAGCCTCAGCAACATAAAACCAAAATTCATTCCAATTGCCCCACTTGTTGCGGGCGCACGGGACCAACTCCACTACTGGCATTGTGGTCTTGCCGGTCTTCGGCGTGAATGTGCATGACCCGAACTGGGCAACTCCGTCCTCAACCATCCTTTTCTGCCAATGCAAACAATAATTCTTCGCAAAAACTTCAACTGACGGCTGTCCGCCGTACGAAGTCGTCGCCCAGACATACTTCGCCAGCGCCACTATGGCGTTCGGTGTCAGCTGATGTATTTGAACACTGAATCTACGCAGGACTTCGCTGACAAAACGGTGCGCAGGCAAGCGGAGTCCGGCGACGAAGAACGCCTCGAAAACAACCAACTCGCCCTCCGGCTCGGGGACTTCCTCCGTCCCCGGAGCACGGGCGACCCCGCCGCCAAAGTAGCCCAACCGCTGCATATCTTCAATACGGGCTGACGTCATCCGTGACACACCAAATTCAACAGAGTCGCCGGCGCGCAACTCCTCCACCTCCACGTTACTCAACGTCTCCTCAGACGAGGCGGCGGCCGGCGACGCAGCGTCGGCGGAGGAAGAAGAGGATGGCATTGCTACGTACCGTCGTCGGCGGCGGGCGGTCTGCTTCACTCGAGCCAGAACGCCGGCGAGCTAAGGGAGCAGCGGAGGAAAAGGAGCAGCAAGACGGCGGGCGGCTAGGGTTTTACGGAGCGCGGAAGGCAGAGTTCAAAAAGCGCCGCCCCCGCCCCCTTTTATAGGCGGGGCGCGGCTCTTCGGGAAACCCGCAATCCGACAGGCCGCGACGCTTCGGGAAACCCGCAATCCAACAGTACGCCGTCCATCAACGGTCACATCAAAAACCCCCGCGGAACCACTTCGAGCGAGGGCAGCGTCTTCGCCATCTAGCGACGTCTTCGGCACCAGGTGACTTTGTCGAACTGGTCCCTCGGAGGGCAAATGTTGGGGCGAAGGCAAAGACGCCACCCTTCGCTCGAGGCCTTCGCTGCAGCCGCTGGTCCGACAGAGACAAAGCGGGCAGGGACACCCTTCGCAGGACTCGGCACTTTGACGAAGGCCTGCGGCGACGTCCTACCACGGCGCGTCCTCGTTCAGTCCCAAGGCCCACGTGCGATCTGGCCCATTGTAACGGGCCCCGCGTGGCCGCCTCTGTATTACGGGCCTAACTTGTAAAGGAGTACTTGTAATTACGGTCTGTAACCCTGCTTTATGGGAATATTCTGGGGATGAAATAGGTGTCTGAGGGCACATGCGTCCTTAACACAAGACACTGGGCACTCAGATACCTATAAATACCCCCGCACTGTGCCCGTGAGAGGCTAGATCAACAGAGCTATTGCCCCCGTGCACGTAACCCTGTTGTCACCACCGTTCACCCTTGTTGGCCTTCTTGCTGCTGAGAGCGAGTTCCAACAAGGATTTGAATCATTCCCAATATTCATCTCCACAATACATTTCATCATGTCATTTGCATTCATAAACATTCATTTAGACATATATAGAATCATCATCATACCACACAAAAAAGATAGGTGCTTCGGCAATGAGGAAAGACTTCAAAAAAGGAAAATTTTTTATGCTTCGTTATGTACGAAAATAAGGGAAGGTGTTTTTCGCCTTCGGCTCAAAAAAGAAGTTTCGTCCACAACAAAGCAGATTGTACACAAATAGCGGAAACGAAATATATTACAAGGTATGTACAAATTTACATGAGTTTTTCCATAATGATATTACAAAAGTCTCTCTAGAATTTTTGCAGGAAAGAATATTGTAGCAACTATCAAGCTTCAGGTCGTCATACTTCAGCTTTGACATACTTCAGCTTCGTTATACTTCAGCTTCGTCATCCTATGTATATTAAAGAACAGAATAAGAAAGGTGCAAATTTCAAGGAGAAGGTAAAAGTAACAAATATAAGCTTCTTACCGGCTTAAGATGACTTAGAGCTTCGTCACCCGCCATTTTCCTCCGGCCGTTTACCAAAATCTGGGTCATAAATCTATTTCCGATACTTCGGGCTAGGCTTGGAATATCTATCAGATCTGATGATGATAAGCTGAAGTTTGGCCTATTCACAATTTTTCCGTGCGTGCAGCCAGCCTTCAGAAAAGCGGTAGCTGTGCCCCGAGAAGCTACCAGGGCGCAGAAGTCAGCATGGCCACCAATAACTTCGTCAAGAGCATCAACCTCGCCTTCAATATATTCTAATGTGTTGGGCAAGTTTTCAGCTGAAGGTGTAAATTTTTCAGAGCTGGCTCCAATAGAATGAAACACATCCTTCAGCCGCTGCACGCATCGGCTGCCGAAGCTTAGGCATTTCTCTTGAAGCTCCTTCAAGGATTTTTGCAAATTTGAATTCTTTTCCATCTCAGTTTTAAGACTTGCTTCAAGGTGTTTCTTCTCCTGCTCAGATTTTTCTAGTTGTTTGAGCAATTCATTCTTTAAACTGATTTTCTCGGCTTGGACCTCAGCCAAGGAGCCTTCCATAGACTAAATAACAAAGTCTTTCTTTTCCAATGCACCTTCGTGTTCTTTAGCCATGATTTCAAGGTCCTGGATGGTGAAGTCCTTCTTTTTCAAAACAACTTCGTAATTTTCAACTTTTTCTTCCAAATCTTTGATGATAGTTTTGTTCTTCTCCTCTTCGAGATCTTGTTGCATTTTTAGAACCTTACTCAAAAGTATACTCTGCCAAAACAATCTTTGTCAGAAAACGACCTAATAAATAAATAAATATAATAATAATAATAAAATTTGTTACCTTAAAATTAGCATAGAGCAGGCTTCCAGCGATATGGTGTCGTTGATACCTGCAGAGGTTCGCTTCTAGTTTCGGCAGGCCAACGCTTTTGGAGAGGGTTCTAACAACTTTGGCCTCGGTGCGGTTCCGAAGGCATCTTAACTTCCCTTCGTTGACCCCACCAAATAGCGTAGCCCCTGGCTTATACCCGCAAGATATGGCATATTTTTTCAGCTCTTCTTTTTCCACGCCTGTTAGCTCTTGTCCAAGCAAATCTTGAAAGTTAAAATTTTCTTCTTCTAAAATGTTGTCGATCTGCTCTTTTCCCTTTTCAGTTGCCGTGTCTACCGCAGCCACAGCAGCTTCTTCTTCAGCCATTTTCAGGAGTATATTGTCAATAACTTCAAGAGTGGTTTCCAGATTCGAACCTTCCGTGGTCTCGGCTTCGGCCCCGGTAGCTTCGGCTTCGCCGGTTTCAGCTTCAGTGGTTTCCACTCTGGTGGCTTCGGCTGTGGCACCTTCGGCTTCAGCGGTCTCGGCAGAAACAATTTTTGACACTATCGCCGGTGGCGGCGTCTGATGAATCACATCTGCTATTTGAATAATTCTTCGTTTCTTCGGCAGTGCAGGACTTTCTGCTGCTGAAGCTTCTTTGTCCTTCTGAAAAAACTTCGTCAGTTCCGGCGCCAGTGGACTTAGCTTGATAGGCAAGGGTTCAGTCATTACCTTCAGAATCTCTTCTACTTCGGCAGCAGAAGGTGTCGCAGGAGTTTCTTCTTCTTGAACCAATGCTTTCGGTTCTGGAGATGCAGTTTTCCTTTTTCTTGCAGCAGCCACCTTCGGCTCAGGGCTCAGCTTTTCAGAAGTTTCCTTTTTCTTTTTGGCCACTTTGCTTTCTTCGTCAACGGCGCTGGCAATTCTTTTTCTTTTCGGGCCTCCAGCATCTCCGCCCAATCGACCATAATCAGGATATTCAAAGCCTATAGCATCAAGTACTCTATTTAGCCTTCGTTTCGGCCGGGTGCCGAAGGCTGCTGTCATCAATTGGTCCTCTTTTTTAGAGTAATTTCCAAGAATTTCAGTGCTCATTATTTCGATTGTTTCGAGCCATTCTTGGCAGGGTGCCTTAAAATATTTCTTGAATTTATAATCATAGGGTAGTCGGACAAGCTCCCCCTCTTTCTTCTCTCCTTTAAGCTTCGGCATAGCCCATTCCTTCATAGTTGGAAATACTTTGAAAGCCAGAAATTCCTGCACCAAATCCCTAGTACCAATGTGCTCTGCAATAATTCTGAATTCAGCCAACGCTGTTTGGGTTGGACCTTCTGGTGTCATATTGCACTGGGGTCAGGTTTCTCCGAAGATTAGTTCAAGCGGACTCTGTACAAGCTTCTCCTTGTCGTCATCAACTTTGATGTAGAACCATTCCGATTTCCAGCCTGCCGGCCACTTGCTTCGGTAGCTGATCACAGGAAATTTTGTAGTTTTCCGATAGGCGAAATTGTAGCAACCAAAATTTTCATGAAGTCCATCCTTTCTGGCCTTGGTTTGGTAGTGTAACTCGTGTACTCGACAGAAACCTTCGGCAAATGGCTCCACCCCCTGGCTTCGGAGAGCCCAAATATAAACACTAAGCCTAACAATAGCGTTAGGAGTTAGTTGATGAAAATAGATCCCGAACTTTTTTAGCACATCAGCAATCATCCTATTCAAAGGAAATCTCAAACCAGCTTTGAGGAAACTCTTGAAAATCACTATTTCATCTTTTTGAGGCTTCGGGGTAATTTCTTCTCCACCAAAGCGAATCAGTTTTTTCTCATCTTCGCTAAAGTAGCCCGACTTCACCATCTTTGGGAAATCAGCCTTCGAGATGGTCGACTTTCCGAAGTCCAGATGGCTAGGCTTGCTCGGTACTGCGATATTGTAATCACCGTCAGAATCAGCCTCCTCAATATCTGCTTGTTCTGCTTCAGCAGCAGGGATGTCTTCCGATGTCATCAATCCAGATCGTTTCATTGCTTCAGAGATAGGAACAGTTTCCGCACCTTCGGCTTTGTCTCCCTCGCGTTCAACTCTAGCAGTAGAGCGCACTCTGGCCATTTAATTTTGAATTTCTTGAAAAATTTCTTGGAAATTAATAACCTTTTTCTTCCGAAGCTCTTCTTCTGACGAAGCAAACACCAAAATGGAGCTTCGTTTGAATGCGAAAGTCAAGCTTCGGCTATGGTTAAAAATTTTGGCATCAAAACAGTGCAATAGCAATGAATGTTGTGGTAACTTCACACCTACCCGTCTGTTTATATAGTGCTGCAGGTAAGAAGGTGAATCATCAGAATTTTTACACCAGGCAAACAGTTGCTCGCACCCGCTGAACAGTGGGCCGCAAAAACCAGAATAGTGAACCTGCACGGTGGGACCGCTCTGCGCTCGGAAACTGTATCGTTTCTCGACAACGAGCTCAGGGAAGGTGTTTTTCGGACCTTCGGCTTCCTGAAGCCTAAGAGACTTTTTTCACGGATCAAGCTCGTTACGAAAAACGATCTAGCACCGCGAAGGGGCTACTGTTGGGACCATGCTTCGTCGTCGAAGGTCCTGCGGAAAGAAACAGCTTTGGCTGAAGCTGCTTGAATATGATGACGAAGACACCGTTTACAAAGCTTCGGAACTACAGCATATCCGAAGCTGAAGGGTCGAACCGACTTAAAGATAGAATGACCTTTTAACCCGTAAGGGTCTGAGTCATTGTTGTAAACTTTTATGAGGGGCATAATTGTAATTCCTCATGAGCTGTGTCCTGTGCCTATAAATAGTGAACATTATTCCTTTACTGTTCACGCATTCCTGTAATTGCTAACGCATCACTCGGGAATTATTGTTTGTCAAGGCAAAGGTATAAATGTATTTAAACATTGTATTCAAAGATCTTAAATTCATATAATAAGATATGTGAATGATGTCATTTGTTTTCAATATATTTACCTTTAATGTTTCATGTTTTACTTCACTTTATATTATTTTATAAGTTTAATCACGAAGGTGAAACCTTCGTAATACTATGCCCGTGACCTTCGCCCGAAGTTCATTAAATCCTTGTGGAGATAATGTTTCGGCGGACGAAGGACATTGATATTTAACATTTTATGTTGCCTTGTTCTTAATTCATAGCATTTGAGAACAAGTCCCCAACATTGATGTTACCATCTTTAGAAGAAATGATGATTCACTAGCTTTTAAGGGAGTGTTAGATGGTCAGCTATACTACAATGCTAAACTAGACACTTGTCTAATTGTTAATACTAATATGGGTTGGCTCTGGCATCGCCGACTTGCTCATGTTGGGATGAAGAATCTTCACAAGCTTCTAAAGGGGAACACATTTTAGGACTAACCAATGTTCATTTTGAGAAAGACAGGATTTGTAGTGCATATCAAGCAGGGAAATACATTGGAGTTCATCATCCGCAAAAGAACATCATGACGACCGAAAGGCCACTTGAGCTACTCCTTATGGATCTATTCGACCCGATTTCTTGTAATTGTGGATGACTATTCTCGCTTCACATGGGTATTCTTTTTGCAGAAAAAATCACAAACCCAAGAAACCTTGAAGAAAATCTTGAGACGGGCTCAAAATGAGTTCGGAATAAGAATAAAAAAGATTAGAAGCGACAATGGAACGGAGTTCAAGAACTCTCAAATTGAAGGATTTCTTGAGGAGGAGGGCATCAAGCATGAGTTCTCTTCTCCCTACACACCTCAACAAAATGGTGTTGTGGAGAGAAAGAATAGAACTTGTTGGTCACTTGTTCTCGAATGCTGTGAATCAAGAACAAGGCAACACAGTTGTTAAGAATTAAGGACCTTCGTCCTCTGAAACATTATCTCCTCTCATATGTAATGATCTTCAGACAAAGGTCGTGAAGGACATGCCTTCATCATTTAATACGTCAATGAAGATACATAAAAATAATGAATGTAATTCATTAGTTTATTCACATTTGTATTTCATAATGTACATATGAACATTAACAGGATTTATATTACATCGATACCTTTGGCTTGTTCGAAGGTGTTGACGCGAGAGTGATTACAATCCAGCGTGAACAATACGGTGCTACTGTTCATCTATTTATAGGCACGGGATGTAGCCCAGGTAAAAGTACATTTGTGTCCTTGACATTTAATTATAACTATAACACAAATCATTAGGGACTAGCTAGTCTTTTTTACTTCCGGTCAGCATCATGTTTGGTCTTCATCACCATTTTAAGCCGAAGCTATTACTCTTTGACTATAGCATCAGCGTTCATTCTTATCGGACTATATCTTCGCCTTGTATGCCTTTGCCATGGGAGAAAATTTCCATCCTGAAGCCGAAGCTCCCTGTAATAATTCATATTATGCTGGAAACATATGGTTAGTCATGTTTTTAAGGACCTTCGGAAGAGGAAGGCCCCCAACAGTAGCCCCTCGCGATATTAATTTGTTTCTTTGTAACAAATTCAGACTACGACGTGAACAAAGGCCTTTAGCCGAAGGTCCGAAAAAACACCTTCCCTTCGCTAGAATAGCGAATCATTCTGAACTGTGGGACCCACCGAGCTATGGAGCTCTTAGTATATATATAGGAGCCTGTGTCATGAATATTTTTCATGCCATCTAGCTGTTTGCGCCGTGATTGCTATCTTAGCCTTCTTCTATTTGCGAGCTCGATTGATTTCTAAACTTTGGCATTTGCCGCAACCATCACCCAAATGGCTGAGGACAAGACGATTACAGACCCTACAATGGCCAGGTTTTATGAAGCGATGGAGAAGACCAACACAGAAAAGATTACCAATGACATGCTAGCTGGGTTATCTGGAGATTCCAGTGACATTTTTTGTGGCGGAACTGCCCGAATTATTCCAACTTAAGTGCCTAAGTCCCGCCGTAGAGGCTAGACCACACTTAAATGGGAATAACCCGTCAATCCCTCGGATCTAGTCCGACAAGGCCACTGACAGGATCAAGTACCACAATCTCACTCGATGGTGAGTCACAGAGCAAATACAATAAAGCACAAAACCATGCATTAAAGAGTACTAAATTATTACATCATCATCGGAGTTTTGCAAAAGTAGTCATCAGTGTTCGAAGTGCAGCGGAAATAAACTAACGGTAAATAAACAGAGAGATGGGGAAGCCTGGCCCATCACTCCTCATGCTCCTCCTCAGCCGAGGTAGGGTCCCACTCGACAGTCCAACCCGGTGGCAAGATGGACGGCCAAGTCACTCTAGCAACCATGTCCTCCAGAGAACCTATAAAATTATGCCACAAGCAAGGCTGAGTATACTAATACTCAGCTAGACTTACCCGGTGTGAGGAGTCTACTCCTCTACCTCTAGACATGCAGCTGTTTGGCCGTGGGGTTTGGTTGCCAAAAGCACTAGCTGAGTTTCTAAGTCAAGTTTTAACTTTGTCAAATTAAGTGTGACTCTCTTAAGGCTAAAAGTGTACTATCTACTCATACATAGTAGCAAGCATTATTAGCAATCAACAGCTTATATCGACTCATCATATTTTCACTTGTTACTCAATGCAGTACAATGGATCAAGCAGTCTCATTAGCTGCGAGAAACAGACAATTCGAATCGAGTTTTATCCTTGCAAGGTAAACCTAAACACACGACGTGGCGAGGCACTCCGTCCCCACACACATCAACCGTCCCCATCGATTCCCCGTCAGCAGATCAGGGCTCACCGCCTTGGCGTACAATGCCTCACTGACCCCGACTGCCGTCGTGCAGTGACCGCACTTGTACCCACCATAACCGGAATGGGAGACCACGTCTCAGGTCGCGTGAGGGGATATGTCCACTGCTAGGTTCACTCAAGTACTAGGCTTACCGATTTACCATATTTCTCGGCATGTGCTTAGTACGTTCAATCGCTTGACACAGGTATCCGCATGTTAATCCTTATTCCAATTTCACCTCGTAGACCACGCATCCCCATGGATCCGTGTCCACCAACCAACTATCAATATGATATGAAAAGTGGGTACAACCAATTCCTGATCTCGCGCGAGTGCTAGGAAAATCACTCGTCTTCTACCGAGATCTTATTTAATTAAAGCAACTACTCGACCTAGCATACTAGTATTCATCTCAAAAAGGATTCCTGAGATCATGCAACTAGGGTTTCAAACAATTCCTACACCTAAGTGCACAATCAATCCTACAATCATTAAGTGAAGTAAAATAGCATAAATAACAGGTTATGCATAAACCGGGGCTTGCCTTCCAAAGCAGTGGCAGGCAGGTCCTCTGGTGCAGGCTCTGGTGCTGGGTCTGGGGCTACCTCCTGAGCAGCTCCTTGCTCCGGCACGAGGACGTACTCTCCGTCAGCAAGGTGACAGTCTATCAAAATGCAATGAACATGTATGTCATGATTATGCAGGATTTAATAACATTATGCTTAAAGAAACTAAGTCAAGAAGTAACTTAGGGTTTCTTAGTCATGCGGGGCTTCCAGTGGGTTAGGCTTATTACTTTTAGGCTTAGGTTTTCATTGAGGCTAACAAAGTGGATTTGTATTGTCTTTATACATTTCAGTGGACAAATTATAAGGGTTTTAGGATGACATTAATTACCATTATTCATTTTCCTTTCTTTAATTTCTCCTTATGGTTTCTAGTGTAGGTTTGAACTATGACAGTGGTTTAATATTTTCCAAAAATTCTGTAAAAATTACAGTGGGTTGCCATCTGCTATTCTAGCCTGTTTCCAGAATTTGAGGCTTAAAACATAAAGGCTATGCTTAATACAAAAAGAATAAAAGTTGAGTAAATGGGCCACTTTGTACTACAACTCTTAATTAGAGGTGGGGTCTGTCCTAAGGGTTATTTTTGTTGGCATCTAACGGTATTAATAGGCTTCTGTGCCAAAAAACCACAGAAGGCTAAGGGGTGGTTATTTAGTTATGATTTTCTAAAGTTTAATGTCAAAAAGGCACTTTCTACTACATTGTTATTTGAAAAATATCAAACAGCAGATTTCCTATTTTTCCTAAGTTCTTAACAACAAAACATTAACTATCCCAAGGGTGGAGGTGTTTTCACCTTGGGGTTATTTTTGTAGGGTTTTTCTAAGTTTCCCTTGTTTTATTAAAATAAAAGGTATCCTACTTATTTTATACTAAAACAGGGTATGATATATTTTTCCAATGAACTACATTGAATAAGTATCTTAACAAAAATAGGGGTGTCCTCTAGTTCACTATTTAACTCACATTTTCTATTTTCTTTAACCTTAAGCATATTGCAAAATAAGGGGCAAAAACTAACTTAATGGGGGTGGACAGAGAGGTTTAGCATTTTTAATTGGGTCAGCAGGCAAATATAGACTTCTCCAAATTTTGCTAACCCTAGTCAAACAATATTTCTATTTTTTCTTCTAATATTAAGTTTTTAGCAGTTTTCTTATTTAATTCAAAACTCCAGAAAAGAATACAGAAACTATGAGTTTTACTATTTTTATCTGATAGTTCATATTTCCCAGAGTCTAGCAAAATTGGTTTGACAATTTTTGGATGATTATTCTTCAAGTTATGCATTTATTAAGTTATCTGCCATATTAAAAGAAAAATAAATTCGAAAATGGAAAAGAAAACAGGTTTGCGCTGAGGCCCCTGGGTTTTATCTCCCTCTTCTCTCACAAAACAGTCCTCGGTCTACTATTGGCATGGGTCACTGACATTGCACAAAACCCCCTGGACCTAGCCGAAATCTAACCCGCGCTCCCTGGCTGACTTAAACAGTACCCGTGGCATAGATTACGGCGGCGAGGCTTACCAGCGGCAGTAGAGCTCCGGCGGGGTGGTCAGTGACGTCCGGGAGGTCACGACGGTCACGTCGGTGTGCGGGTCGGTGTCGGAGGTGGTCGGAGCTACCCTGGCCACGAGCACAGGCGGCGGGGGTCGTCGGCGACCCCTGTTCCGGCCAAACCACGACGGTATAGTTCAATTAAGGTGCACAAGGAGCTCCACGGGGTGATGTAAAGGCCATGCGCGCAACGAATTGGGAAATGGTGCAGAGGCTTACCCGGTCCACGTGCGCCGGCGGGTTTTGGACTCCGGCGAGCACGATTGCGCTATTCCGGTGGCGCGGGTCCTCGGTTCAAGCTTGTGCAAGCTCCACGGCCTCACCAGGAAGCTACCTGAAGGCTTGGATCGAACGGAGGAGGATGGGAAAGGGGCTGGCCACGATGGTTGCTCTCGGGTGGCACTGGCGGGTCGCGGGGAGGTCGCTGGAGCTAAGGACTGGCTCGGGAAAGTCAGGCGAGGTACGGAGGAGGCAACGAGGAAGACAGCCGAGCACTAGGGCGGGCTTTATAGCCGTGGTGCGGGTGTGGTCACGGGCGGCCGCGGGCGCGCGGGGGTTCGCGCACGGGCATGCTCTGAGCGCGCCCCCGGATGTCAGCCCGCGTCGAACACGTGGGAGCTCGCTTCTGCCATGGTTCAACGGCGGATTTGAGCACCATAGCGTGCGTATCTTGGCAAAGTCACTGTGTACGGTCGCTTCCCTGCTCCATATCCTACCTTTTTGCTGTGAGTTCCAAGTCAAGATATGGTTGGGGTAGGGAGATAGAGGGGTGAGAAGTTGGTTGTGTCAGCTAGGTCCAAGCCGAGACAAAAATGGTGTCAAGTCGTGTCTAACGCCCTAGGGTAGGTGTCACCTCTTTCTAGGGCATTCTAGGGTTAATTTGGCGCCACTTTGTCAATTGGGTCGAAGTGTTTTGAATTTTGGATTAAGGTGAACATGTGGGATCTTTGTTCAAGGGTTAGTTTTTAGATTTAGGCAAATTCTGAATTTTCCTTTGTGCTCAACCTTAGGTGAACTTTTTGGGGCTTTTCTGAAAACTTTTTGGGGGTACTTCCTTACTATTAATTGTAGGTTATGAAGCATATTACAACTTTTATATTTGGCCCAAGCCATGATCATAAGGTTTACATGACTTTTTGATCCTAGCTTCAATTAGGGTTCCTATTGCCCAAAAGGGGTTGTGTTGAGGACTTGTTCTCAAATGCTATGAATTAAGAACAAGGCAACATAAAATGTTAAATGTTAATGTCCTTCGTCCATGAAACATTATTCCCTTGAGGATAATGAGCCTTAGACGAAGGTTAACGAGAATATGATTACGAAGCTTAAATCTTCGTAATAAAATTTCAATAAATATTATAAGACAACGTAGAATAAAGAGTATAAAAAGGGTGAATAATTCATAAATGAATTATATTATACTATATTTATTTGATATGATGAATCATTGAATACAATAATACCTCTGCCTTGGTAAAGGTTGGATTCCGAAAGATGCGATTGCAATTATCAGAATGCCTGAACAGTAAAGGAATACTGTTCACTATTTATAGGCACAGGGCGCAGCCTGTGAGGAATTACAAGTATGCCCCTTATAAAAGTTTACAACATTGACTCAGACCTTTATGGACTAAAAGGTCATTCTATCTTTAGGTCGGTTTGTAATACCGAAGCTTTATGAAGAGGAACCTTCGGCCATCTTATACAAACAGCTTCAGCCGAAAGCCGCTTTTTCCTACAAGACCTTCGGCGACGAAGCATAGGCCCAACAGGTTGGCTTTAGGGTTTTGGGAAATTCCCCACTTAGATGTGCATGACAAGCTAGGGCATGATATCCAAGATGGTTTGCACTTGCTTAGGACCTTGAATTCCAAGTTTGATGTACTTGGCCCAATTCAATCCTCATGTGATAATAGGTTAAAAGGGGGTAGCCCTGGGTGGACACCCTGAGTAACACCTGGGGTGTTACATTTTTGATGTGGAAAGTGGAAATGAAGATGACGAAGATTGGCCATGGAGGCTGAGCCATGATGTTTTTGGGAAGTCAACTGTCAAGCAATGGCAGATCGAAGCGATGAAGGGCAAATACTTTCATGATATTTCTATAGTGAGGGCCAGAGGGGAAAGCACCGTGCCCCTTCCCAAAGCTGATGAGGTAGTTGTCTTTAAGAGCTTAATGAAACTTGGGCTTCGCTTCCCACTACACAAGATGTTGGTTGAAGTTTTGAAGACATTTGAAATATACCTTCATCAACTTACCCCCGAAGCCTTGATCAAAGTGGTTTTTTTATATGGGCTATGAGGAGTCAAGGGCTAGAGCCGGATGTTAGGTGCTTCTGCAATATTCACGAGTTATCCTATCAGACAAAGGCAACCGGAAAAGAACAATATCTAACAACTTCGGCTGCTATAGCTTCGTGCCCTGCTCTGAGGCAAACTATCCCGTGCCAACATTTCAGAAGAAGTGGTTGGGCTCTTGGATGAAGCAATGGTTTTACGTAAAGAATGATCTGAATCAGAGGGAGGATGTGAGGGGCATCATTCAATGTCCCATATGGTCGTGTTTTGGCATTAGAAGACCATCAATCGCAATTGGGAATGAAGGGCAAGCGTGTCTAATGGCTTTCAACCCCGTATGTACTTACACCAGTACCAGGGATTTAGTTCAAGAACATATTGCTTTTAAAGTATGGCCTCTTGCGAATGAATGGGAAATGCCGAAGGAAACTAACGTTGGCGCCAGTCAGGGTGGCTTGATTTACCTTAAGTACACCTTCCGGTACAGAAGCCAATTTGACGAACCAAATGATGATTGGCTAGTAGGGATGGCAAGAGGCACATATTTACCCGCGTGCCCGCGGGTAAAAACCCTATAGGGTGCGGGTTTGGGTGTGAGTTTGTACCCGTGGGTACAGGTACGAGTTTGATTCTCAACCCGACGGGTTTTTTCTCGTGGGTATGAAAATGTTGTACCCATGCCCGCAAACCCGCATACTCGCGTGTGTGTCTGTGTAGACTGTAGAGCACATGCATCTCAATTTAGTGCAACCCCAAAAGCTTTGAGCGAGGGGAGCCAATCAAATGATATAAAAGAAGACTATAGGTGCCAGGGAACTCGTAGAACTTTTGGCTAAGATTGGTACATGTTTTTATCAGTTTAATAAATATTTATTATTATGTGCTATCAGTTTAATAAATATTTATTATATGACTGTGCCCGCGGGTGCACCCACGGGTGCCATAAACCCGCGGGTAGCGGGTGCGGGTACGGGTTTAACATTAATCTCGCGGGTACAGGTTTGTAATCTCTATACCCGCAGGTTTTAAACCCGTTGCCGTCCCTATTGGCTAGATGCTATAGAGGAAACCAGTGATGAGCTACTTGGAGCCTACTCGAAGGCAGAGGACGAGGTCATGACTGTTTCCTTCAGCGCTCGAGGGAAAAGGAGACTGAATAGGGTTTTTTATATAATTGGGTTTGTTTACCCTGATTACTGTTTTCCTGTCCGAAGGCAGGGGAAAAGGAAAGTTGCTGCTTCAACCTCTTCTAGTGCACCGAAGCCAAAGAGAGCCAAGGTCTTGACACGTAGGCCAAAGCCTATAGGGACGACCGAGGTGTCGAAGCTTATTAGAAGTGCCGAGGCTGCCCCCTTAGCCACGAAAACAACTCCTGCCAAGTCAATCGAGTCTAGTAATGGCCCAGTAAAAGAGCCAGAATCAGAAAAGACATTAGAACAACCAAAGGTGGTGAGCCCTCCAGCTATAACAGGGTTGTCGAAGCCATCGAGTACTACAACAGCGACTTCGAGGAAGAGAAGAATGGCTAGCGTTTTAGAAGTTGTTTTAGAATCTATGAAAGTGCCAGTCCCTGCTTCCGCTGAAGCATCTGGTGAAAAATCAGAAGATGCAAGAGAAGTGATTACTGCAAGCACAACTAATGTTCTCGCCGAAGCTGGACCTTCGAAAGCTGCGCCAATAGGGCTCATGGAAGAGAGTGTTTCTGAAAAATCTACATCTCTTGCTCCCGAAGCACCTCCCCATGGTGACTTGAAATAATTGTTCGACACGCTTCGGGAAAGCAGTTATCATTAGAACAAATTGCCGAAGTGCAACACTATGCCAATAACTTGAAATACCCGTGAGGGTCCTTGGTATACGGAGGGAATGACGAAGATGACTTCCTTTACTATCTGCCCGATATCATGGAGGTTAATGTTTGTCGCGAGATGATGAACAACATGGGGTTTTCGAAGCTAGAGCTTGGTTTGTCCGTTATGACGAAGGATCAACTTGCGGATAGCCTTGCTTACAATAGCCTAAAGGTTTGCACATTTTGGCTTCATACTCGGTACTTTTCATTATAATTTATGGGAATTCTTACTATTATTGTTTGTTCGTAGTTCTGCTTGGCAGGGTCTAATCCTCAGCAAGGCTCTGAAGGCTCAAAAAAATGCAAAGGACGAGAGCTGCCAGATAGCACTTGGAAACCTCTGATCGGAGGTTATAACTTTGAAGAACGAAGCTCTTGCAAAGGATAAAATTTTACTATCTTTGGTCGAAATAGTGAAATCCAGCGAATCTAAACTGTCTGCTCAAGCAGAAGTGCGCAAAGATGAAGTACAAGAATTAGAAAAGAAAATTGCCGAAGCGACTGAAAATTTTAATGTGGAATTGACAAAACATGAAATATCTGAAACCGAACGATCAAGGGTACAGAGAAATGTTGACGAGCTTCGTAAAGCTAAAGAAAAATGCTTCAATGTGGCTATAGAATGCGCCAAGAGTTTGAAGAATAGATTTGCTAAAGTTGGTGCATTTCCTTTGAACAAAATTTCATCTGCAGTGACCCCGATGGAATTATCCAGTGGATTAATGGTGAAGCCGAAGCGTTTGAAGATTTCCTTTGTGACAGAGGGGATTTCTGTGCCTTTGCCAGTGCCCGCGGGGCCGTATCAGTCTGGAGAAAGTCGGGTGCGAACATGCGAAGGTTATAGCTTAGCTAGGATTCTCGCTTTCAACTGATGATATTTGTTGGGGACTTGTTCTCAAGTGCTATGAATTAAGAACAATGCAACACAGAAAGAAGTTAATGGTTAATGCCCTTCGTCCTTTGAAACATTATTTCCTTTAGGATATAACGATCTTTGGACGAAGGTCATGAAGGACATACCTTCATCATCACATTTTACATTGATGAAAGGAGAAGCATATGAAACATGAAAGAATAACATGAACAATCATATATTATCATGTAAATATCCTTATTGTATAATCATGGATGAATAAGAACAATACTGAATTACATTTGTACCTTCGGCTTGACAGAAGGCAAAAGTACAAGCATGACGCACGAGCGAGTACAAGTCAGCGTGAACAGTACAGGGGTATTGTTCATCTATTTATAGGCACGGGACGTAGCCCAGTTAAAATTACATTTATGTCCTCCACATCTAGTTACAACCATGACACAAATTATCATGGGCCGATTAGTCCTTTCCTCTTTAAGTCGGTGCAGCCCTTCGTCTCAAGGCATGCCTCTATGCTGAAGCTCCCTGGAAGATAGCTTCGGCGTGCAACTTTGTGCTATGTTCGCTTCTGTGCTAATCTTTCTGAAGGTGTTTCTTCTTAAAGGACCTTTAGCGACGAAGCAGGCCCCCAACAGTAGCCCCTTCGCGGTGCTAGATCGTTTTTCGTAACGAGCTTTGATCCGTGAAAAATCTTCAAGGCTTCGGAATGCCAAAGGTCCAAAAAACACCTTCCCTGAGCTCGT
This sequence comes from Zea mays, assembly GCF_902167145.1. NCBI lineage: Eukaryota > Viridiplantae > Streptophyta > Magnoliopsida > Poales > Poaceae > Zea > Zea mays. Next base: position 86,697,952 of record NC_050104.1, on the reverse strand, counting down.
TGCCGAGAAACGATTAAAATATTCCGAGCACGAGGTGGCCCACCATGCAGCGGGTACGCACAGTCTGGCGATCCTCCTCCCAAGCGCCGAGTAGTCCACCGTTCAGCGGGTGCGAGTAACTATTCAGTTGGTGCGGGCAACTTGGCGATTCACCTTCCCACCTGCAGCAGTATATAAACAAATGGGTAGGTGTGAAGTTACCACAACATTCATTGCCATTGCACTGTTGTGCTGCTGAAAAATTTAACCATAGCCGAAGCTTGTTCACTGTATTCTCGAACAAACTGTCAGTTTGAGTTAGCTTTGTCAAAAGAAAGAGCTTCGTCAAAAAACTGTGAAAAACAACAACTTCATAAAAACTGCAAAAAATTCAATCATCAGATGACCAGAGTACGCTCAACTATGAGAGTGACCCGTGAAGGAGAGGAGGCCGAAGCCGCCGAGACAGCCCCGATCTCCGAAGTTATGAGACAATCGGGATTGGTTATGATAGAGGAAGTTATTGGTGAAGGTGCCCCTACTGCCGAAGCTGAACAAGCTGACATCGAAGAAGAAAATGATGATGAAGAAGAGGAAGATTACAACACTATGACCCCATCAAAACCGAGTCACTTGGACTTTGAAAAATCTACTGTGTCTGAGGCTGATTTACCCATGATGATAAAGTTGGGTTACTTCGGAGAAGCTGAGAAGAAACTTATTCGTTTTGCCGGAGAAGAAACCACTCCAGAGCCCAAAAATGACGAAATAGTGGTTTTCAAGAGCTTTTTCAGAGCAGGACTGTGGTTTCCCTTGAACGAGATGATTGGGGAAGTTTTGGATAATTATGATATCTATCTTCATCAGCTGACCCCTAATGCTATCGTTAGGCTCAGTGTCTTCATCTGGGCCCTTCGAAGCCAAGGAATGGACCTGAATGCTAAAGCTTTCTACCGAGTGCATGAGATACATTACTAGAGGAAGGCCAGAGAAGACGGTTTACATGAAAATTTTGGCTATTACAACTTCGCGTATCGCAAGGATACGAAGGCTCCGGTGCTCAGCTATCGCACCAAGTGGCCAACCGGCTAGAAAAGTGAGTGGCTGTTACAACTTCGCGTATCGCAAGTATCTCAAGGCCGATGAGAAGAAGAGAGAGAAGTTGAAGACGATGGTCATGAGTCCACTGAGTTTGAGCTTTGGACTGACTAGGCCCTTGTGTTGCATGTCGTTGGGGTCACCATGCCAACAAGCTGTGGCAGAATTCAGAGTGGTGGCTGAACAGATCAGCACTAGAGATCTAGTGCAAGAATACCTAGCCAACAAGGTATCTCCAACATTGAGTGAATGGATTATGCCGAAGCTGAAGGGTACAAGGAAGAGGAATGAACTTGTTCGGTTTCCCTATCGTTTCAAGTTTGAAAAACAATTCAAAGAGCCCTGCCAAGAGTGGTTAGAAATGATTGAGACTATGTGCAACAAAGTTTTGGGCAATTACACTAAAAAAGAAGATCAACTGATGACTGCAACCTTCGGCACCCGACCAAAACGAAGGTTGAATCGGGTGATGGATGCTTTAAACTTTGAATACCCTGACTATGAACGACTAAACAAGGGTGCCGAAGGGTAAAAGAGAAAAAAGATTGTTAGTGTTCTGAGCAGACAGGCTGCTAGGATGGTGAAAGCGGATGAAGAAGCTCTAAAAAAGAGAAAAACCAGTCCTGAGCCAAAGATAGCTGCTTCGAAGAAGAGAAATGTTGTGGCTCCGGAGCCAAAAGCAGCTGAGATAGAAGAGGAAACTCCTTCAACGCCTTCTGCTACTGAAGTAGAAGAAATTCTAAAGGTAATGACTGAATCCTTACCTATCAAGATGCTAAGTCCACTGGGGCCACAACTGATGAAGCTTTTACAGAAGAAGGATGAGCCTTCGGCAGCGGAGAAGGCGGTTGGGCCAAAAAGGCGAAGGATTATTACTGTTATGCAAGCTATTGAGGAAACGCCTCCTCTGGCGTCAGCGTCAAAAATAACACCAGCTGTCGAAGTTGCTGCTGCTGCCGAAGTTGCTACTGCCGAAGCTACCAACCTGGAGTGTACATTATCTAATATCGATAAAGTACTCTTGGATTTGGATACGGAGGAGACTGCTTCTTCTGCAGAAGAAGTCCTGGCAACAATGCCTAAAAAAGGGAAGGGAGTTGCCGAAGATATTTCGGAAGAAAAGGGCTTCAACTTTCAAAATATAATTGGTCAAGAATTATCCAAGGCTAAGAAGGAGGAGCTACAGGAATATGCTATATCCTGTGGCTACCAGCCAGGAGCGATGCTCTTCAGCGGAATTAACGAAGAAGCCTTGGGATGTATTCGAGATCGAACTGGAGCGAAGATTATCAGCAGTCTGTCGAAGAGTGTTGGTTTTCCGAAGCTTGAAGCTAACATCAGTCGCTACCGACGACAGCATATCGTCGGCAGTTTATTCTATTCTAATTTCAAGGTAAAATTTTTCCCTCAGCTTTTTATTGTTTTACGATGAAGGTGATTTCTCATGAATGTTGTTTTGCATAGAGTATGCTACTAAGTAAAGCCTTGAGGATGCAACAGGACCTCGAAGATAAGAAAAATGAGGTTATAATTGAAGGCTTGGAAAGTAAAATCAAAGATCATGAAGCTGCTCTTGAGAAGAAAGATTTTGTTCTTCAAACCATGGAGGGTTCATTGGAAGAAGCCCAAACTGAAATTGCCAGATTAAACAGTGAGCTCCTCCTAAAGTCAGAAAGCTTCGAGCAAGAAAAGAAGAATTTTGATGCGAAGCTTGAAGCCAAAGCCGAAAAGAGTTTGAATTTGCAAAAATCCTTGAAAAAGCTTCAGGACAAATGCGTAAACTTCGGCAACCAATGCGTGCAACGGCTGAAGCAGGTCTTCAACTCAGTTGGAGCTAGTTCTAAAAAATTTGGACCTTTAGTTGAAGATCTGTCAAGCATCTTCGAACATATTGAGGGCAAAGTTGATGCGCTTGATGAAGTTATAGCTGGGCACGATGACTTCTGTGCCCTGTTAGCTTCTCGCGGCACAACTGTAGCTTTCATGAAGGCTGGTTGCTCGCACGAAAAAATCATAAACAGGCTGAACTTCAGCCTATCACCAGCGGATTTAACTAACATCCCCAGCTTGGCCCGAAGCATTAGTAATAGATTCATAACTCAAATTTGGACGAAAGGTGGGCGAAACTTAGCTGGTGACGAAGCTCAAAGCCATCTCAAGCCGGTATTAAACTTGTACTTGTTGCTTACCTTCTCCTGAGATTTCTATTTACCTTATACCGCTTTGTTATGTACAGGATGACGAAGCCGAAGATCAATGATCTGAAGCTTGACGGATACTGATGAAGCTGCTGCAAAAAACTCTAGAGAAAATTTGAATTAACTTTGTAAAAGATATTGTAATTTAGGAATCAAACACTGCTCTATAAATTTGTCCATACCTTGTAATATATTTTTACCCTTCCATCCATGTATGAACTGCTTTGGTGTGGACGAAACTTGTATTTTTTGAGCCGAAGGCGAAAACACCTTCCCTTTTTTCGTACACAACGAAGCATATCTTTGCTTTTTTGTACTCATCGAAGCTTTGTCATCAGAGCTGAAGCATCTGTTTGTATTATATGTTATGATGATGATGATCCTACGAATGTCTAAATGAATGTGTATGAATGCAATGAATGATGTGATGTAACATGCAAATGAATGTCCAAACACACGCTTACGAAGCCACACTCAGACTCTGCATCCCCTTAGGAACGACTTTGGAGTCTTTTTCACCGTTTATTTTTTGGTGTTCACCGCTTATTTTTGGTGTAAGTTCTGCATCCCCTTAGGAACAACTTTGGAACTTCTTCGCCTTCTATTTCGGCGATATAAGTTCTGCATCCCCTTAGGAACGTCTTTTGAACTTCTTCGCCTTATATTTCGACGGTATTTAGCTCTGCATTCCCTTAGGAACGACTTTTGAGCAGAAAACTTACGCTGCGCTCCCTTAGGAACGACTTTTTGTAGCTTCGTCGTGCTCTGCATCCCCTTAGGGATGACTTTTGAGCTTCTCCCTGCTTTTTTTCTTTTTTCTGCACTCGATGGTGCATGATCAGATTTTACATTTTACATTCTTTTTGGGGGATCTTCCCTCATGGAGCTAAATAAGAAAGGAAAAATTACAAGCTATGGCCCCATTAAAAACCTTTCTCCCCCTTTGGAAAGGAAAAGGGTGCCATAGAAAAAAATGAAAAAATATTACATCAAATTACACATAATATCGCCGAAGCTCGTCCGCGTTCCAAGATCTAGGTATGTCGTTGTCGTCCATATCCTTCAATCTGTAAGAATCGAGCCTCGACGAAGATACCACCAGAAAAGGTCCTTCCCACTTCAGCTGCAATTTGCCTATAGTGTCCGGATTGGCCACTCTCCAAAGCACCAAATGCCCTGGCTTAATATTTTTCAACCGAACTTTCCTGTTATGCCATTTTATTGTTTCGGCTTGGTATTTATTGATGTTCTCCATAGCCTGAAGTCTGGTCCCTTCTATAGTATCTTTTGCTACATGGTAATCAGCTTCGTCTTCTGCCGAAGCTGCTGTTCTTATTGACCCTGCTTTAGCTTCTTCTGGGGTTATAGCTTCGTCACCAAATAATAGTTTAAAAGGTGTAAAACCTGTTGATCTTTATATGGTTGTATTGTGGCTCCACACCACTTCAATCAACTCATCTAGCCACTTTCCTCTGGGCTGATTGAAGATTAGCTTCATTATTCCCGTCATTATAATGTCATTTGCTCTTTCGACCAGCCCGTTTGACTCTGGATGCCTAAATGATGCAAAATGAATCTTCGTGCCAATCTGATCATAGAAATCCTTAAAAGTTTTGGCATCAAACTATGTTCCATTGTCCATAGTTATAGCCTTCGGCACGCCAAAGCGACAAACAATATTTTGCCAGAAGAATTTCTGGACTGTAACCGAAGTTATTGTAGCCAAAGGCTTTGCTTCGATCCACTTAGAAAAATATTCTACAGCCACCATAACATATCTCAAATTACCTTGCGCTGGTGGAAGTGGGCCTAACAAATCCAGGCCCCATCTTTGCAATGGCCAGGTGGGCTGTATTAGTTGAGTGAGAGATGAAGGTTGTTTCTGGTCTCTTGCACATTTTTGATAATTTTCACATTTTTGAACTAGCTCTGCTGCATCCGAAGCTGCCTTCGGCCAGTAAAATCCTTGTCTAAACACTTTTCCCAGTAAGGGCCTAGACCCAATATGAGATCCACACAAACCTGCATGTATCTCCTTCATTAATTCAATACCTTCAGCTCTTGATAAACACTTGAGTAATGGAGAACAGACTCCATGTTTATATAATTCCCCTTCTATTATCACATACGATCTTGTCCTTGCTTCCACTCTCTTATAATAAGCTTCGTCATCCGAAAGACAGTTACCTTGGAGGAAAGATATAATCTCAGTCCTCCAATCTTCACTATGTACTAGGGAAATTGCAAGCACTGCTCTCTCCATGAGTTCAACCGAAGGTGCCTTTATTGTTTCAAAAAATACTTCCGAAGGTAGAGGGAGCCCCTGTGGTGCTGACTTGGCTAACAAATCTGCATGCTCATTTTCTCCTCTTGGAATATTCTTGATAGAAAAACCTTTGAAAGAAGCCTCCAACCTTCGAACTGTATCCAGATACTTTCCAAGCTTCGGATCTCTTGCCCTGCTACTCTTGTCTATATGGCCAGAAATGACTTGGGAATCTGTTTTCAAGATGGCCCTTCTTATTCCCATTGCCCTTAACTTCCAAAGTCCCAACAGAAGTGCTTCATATTCAGCAATATTGTTTGTGCACCTGAAGTCAAGCCTTGCTGCATAACATGTCTTGACTTTTGAAGGCGCAACTAGAACAGCAACCGCTCCTGCACCGAAGGTTCCCCAGGAGCCATCACAGAACACTGTCCAAGCTTCGACATCTTTGTTTATTTCTTCTTCCTGAGCCCCTGGCGTCCAGTCAGCGATGAAGTCTGCTAACGCCTGGGACTGAATTGAAGATCTATGCACATAGTCAATAGTGAATTCGTTAAGCTCCACAGCCCATTTCCCAATCCTTCCAGTAGCTTCTCCGTTCCTCATTATGTCCTTCAGAGGCTGTGACGAAGGAACAATTATGTGATATGCTTTTTGATTTGGCCATCTAGCTTCTCTTGCACAAGCGCCACACTCACTGCAGAGTGCGAGGCTGCCACATATAAGAGCAATGGAGCCCCTGGCGAAGGTGGAGTTAGTGTTGTTAAATCAATCAAGTATTGCTTCAACTCTTCAAAGGCTTTTTGCTGAGCTGGGCCCCATTGAAAAACTTCGGCTGACTTCAGTATTTCAAAGAATGACAGATTTCGTTCTGCTGATCTGGATATGAATCTGTTTAATGATGCTAGTCTACCTGCCAACCGTTGAGCCCCTTTCTTTGTTCTTGGTGGCTCCATCCGAAGGATAGCTTCATTCTTGCTTGGGTTGGCTTCAATTCCCTTTGTTGATACTAAACAACCAAGAAACTTGCCCTTCTTTACCCCAAAAACACACTTTTCTGGATTCAACTTCAGGCCAGCTTACCTGAAATTGGTAAATGTCTCTTGTAAATCAGAAATGTGATTTTCTTGCTTCGTGCTTTTCACTATGATATCATCAACATATGTCAGTACATTTCTGCCTATTTGAGAATGAAGGACCTTGGCTGTCATTCTGCTGAAGCTTCCAGCATTTTTAAGCCCCTTAGGCATCTGAAGATAGCAATATGTGCCACTAGGGGTTATGAAGCTAGTCTTCGGCTCGTCTTCCTTCTTCATCCATATTTGATGATAGCCTGAGTAACAATCCAGTAAACTCATGAGCTCTGAAGAAGCTGTTGCATCTACTAGAGAGTCTATTCTTGGCAATGAGAACTTGTCCTTTGGACAAGCCTTGTTAAGATCTATAAAATCAATGCACATTCTCCATTTACTGTTGGTCTTCTTCACCATAACAGTATTGGCTAGCCATTCTGGGTATTTCACCTCTCTGATAATACCAGCACTGAGGAGTATCTTCACTTCGTTCTGAGCACCTTCAGCTTTGTCTTCAGACATTTTCCGAAGCCTTTGTTTTCTTGGCCTGAAGGCTGGATCCACATTGAGTGAATGTTCAATGACATCTCTGTTAACACCACAAAGATCATTGGCTAACCAAGCAAAGACATCTTTGTTGTTGAATAAGAATCTTAGCAAAGTCTTCTGTTGCTCTTCAGTTAGCTGAGACCCCAGCAGTACCCTTTGTTCTGCTATGTCTCCACATAAGAGCATAGGCTTCGGCTGATCCGCCGAAGCAGCCTTCTCTCTTTTGTATTTATACTGTTCACAGGCTTCAGCTCCATCTATATTATGGATTGCCTTTGAATCCGTCCAGTTTCCTTCGGCTCTTCTGGCAGCTTCTCGACTCCCATGTATAGCAATGGGCCCTTGTTCCGAAGGTATCTTCAAGCATAAATATGCTGGATGAAGTATCACTTCAAAAGCATTAAGTGTCCCTCGACCAATGATTGCATTATAGGGGTACTCCATGTCAACAATGTCAAAGACCACCTGTTTAGTCCTTGTGTTATGGACGAAGCCGAAGGTCACTGGCATAGTGATTTTGCCAACAGTTATAATCTGCCTTCCTCCGAAGCCACAAAGAGGGTGTGTAGCATCATGAATCTTATTCTCTGGTTATTGCATCTGTCTGAAGGCCTTAGCAAATATGATATCCGCTGCACTGCCTGTATCAACCAGAACATTATGGACCAGAAATCCCTTGATGACACAAGATATGACCATAGCATCATTGTGAGGGTAATCTTTGAGCTGAAGGTCCTCCTGGGAGAAGGTGATTGGGATGTGGGACCATTTTGACTTGATGAAGGGTCTCTGTACCCCAACATGCTGCACCCTTCTCTATGCTTCTTTCTTCTGCTTCTTGTTAGCCGGCTCTGAGCTTGAACCGCCTGATATCGGAAGCACCAGCTTTGTAGTCGAAGGTGCTTCGAGTTGGTTGTCAAACGAAGCCATCAGCTCAAAAGTGGAAGTGAGTTCACCGGAGGTAGGCGCCAATGTTGGGGACTTGTTCTCAAGTGCTATGAATTAAGAACAATGCAACACAGAAAGAAGTTAATGGTTAATGCCCTTCCTCCTTCGAAACATTATTTCCTTTAGGATATAACGATCTTCGGACGAAGGTCATGAAGGACATACCTTCATCGTCACAGTTTACATTGATGAAAGGAGAAGCATATGAAACATGAAAGAATAACATGAATAATCATATATTATCATGTAAATATCCTTATTGTATAATCATGGATGAATAAGAACAATATTGAATTACATTTGTACCTTCGGCTTGACAGAAGGCAAAAGTACAAGCGTGACGCACGAGCGAGTACCAGTTAGCGTGAACAGTACAGGGGTACTGTTCATCTATTTATAGGCACGGGACGCAGCCCGGTTAAAATTACATTTATGTCCTCCACATCTAGTTACAACTATGACACAAATTATCATGGACCGATTAGTCCTTTTCTCTTTAAGTCGGTGCAGCCCTTCGTCTCAAGGCATGCCGCTATGCCGAAGCTCCCTGAAAGATAGCTTCGGCGTGCAACTTCGCGCTATGTTCGCTTCTGTGCTAATCTTTCTGAAGGTGTTTCTTCTTAAAGGACCTTCGGCGATGAAGCAGGCCCCCAACAATATTTAAAACGCTTCGGCCGACGCCACTGCATTAAGCGAAAAATTCTATTCCGAAGTATGGTTGAAGGGTGGCTGAGAGATAGCTGATGAAGGTATTAGAAGAAATGTGAAAGAGTCTCACGACGCCCTAGAAGAGGCTAAGAGAGCTGAAGAGGCTACTGAATGGGCCAGGCTTATAGGTATACCTATTACAGCTTAGCTTCGTAAATTATTGTAGCTTCAGTACTAATAGGTACTTGTATTTTGATGCAACCGAGCTTTCTCCCCCTCCAGAGCCATACAATCCTGAAGCTGATCCATCTCTGAAGGGGGCGCTTGACATAATTAGAATCTCTAATGAAGCCGTTGACGAAGCTGTCAACAGATTGTTAGACGAAGCTGCCAGTAAAGTCCTAAAAGAGGACTGAAGCTTTGTATATTTGAGAGTTTAAGATCTTTGTACGTAGATTTTGTTTTTGTAAGAAACAATTATCAAATATTTGCATATATATTAATGTAATATATTTCTTTTTGATGCGTGAAACCTTCGTACGTACCGTTTTTGAGCCACTGGCGAAAAAACACCTTCCCTTCTTTTCACGCACGAAGAAAGAAATTCCCCTTCATTGCCGAGACAATACTGAATATCATGTCATGGCTATTGTATAGTAATACTGTTGACGAAGGTACCATCCCTATATAAAAATATATCTGCCAAGGGCATGTGTTATTGTTACATACTTTCATGAGTTGGTAGTTATATTTGAAGGAACAATTTTCCTTCTTCTCCACTACTTTTATCGATGCAAAATGATGTATAATGTGATGTTATGAAATATGATATGATCGTTTGATACAAATGATGTTTATGCATAAATCATCAAAGAAAAACCAAGACTCTGCTTTCCCTTAGGAATGACTTTGGAGTCTCTTCACCTTTTACTTAGGTGGCATTTCAGCTCTGCATTCCCTTAGGAACGACTTTGGAGCTAAGCTCTGCATCCCCTAAGGAATGACTTTGGAGCTTCTTCACCTTTTACTTAGGTGGTATTTTAGCTCTGCATCCCCTTAGGAACGACTTTGGAGCTTCTTCACCTTTTACTTAGGTGGTATTTTAGCTCTGCATCCCCTTAGGAACGACTTTGGAGCTTTGTCACCTTTCTTGTTACACTCGATGGTGTAACCACAAATTTATTACAACAGGCTGAAGGTTAAACCTTCTTATATTGTCTTTGGAGGGGAAAATAAAGACAGAAAAGTAAAAGTACATTGAACTTGGAAACTTTCTGGTCAAGCCCCTGTGTTGCTTTAGTAAATATGTCTCGATTTGGGCACAGTGCTGTTGACTGTGCGAGCTTCATACTCTTCTCGAGTGTCACGCTGTTGCTGCGCTTGGTGATGCCCTTCTGGTTGCTGATTATGAACAAAGGTTGGTGTCAAAGGTGGTGGTGGTGGTAACTGAACCCATACAGCTTGAGAATGACCTGCCGAAGCAACTGATGTCGTAGGTTGTTGGTTTCTCACATACTCAAGGATATATGGCGAATAGCATCAAGTAGTGTGCAAGACCTGCTTCGGCTGATTCTGCCGTGCTTTGGCTTCAGCTATCTCCTTTTTGCTTTTAGATCGTGACTTGGCACATCCTTGTTGTATGTCCCTTATCCTCCCCACAGAATAAGCAGAACAATCTCCTAGGTTGGGCACTGAATCTTCCTCCGAAGCTTCTTCCTCCTCTGCCTCTTAGAGCTGGTGGCCTGTAAGAGGTTTGCTGCATTCCTGAAGATTGTGAGCTTTGTTGGTTGCCTTGAGTGTGGTTTGCCCTGTCATCATTTGTGCTGGGGTTGTGGATTGTTTTGACATGCCTAGGGTGGAATCTTCCTCTGAAACCCCTAGTCATCTCAGAATACCTGTAGGCCTCTTCCCTTCTTTGGCGAAAATAATTGTCAGGTTGGATGTATTCATCCATCTTCTGGAGGAGTTTTTCTAGAGTTTGTGGTGGCTTCCTAGCAAAATACTACGTTGTCGGTCCTGGCCGAAGCCCCTTGATCATAGCTTCGATGGCGATCTCATTTGGCACCGTTGGCGCCTGAGCTCTAAGTCACAGAAATCTTTGAACATATGCCTGCAAGTACTCTTCATGGTCTTGCGTACACTGGAACAAGGCTTGGGAAGTTACTGGCTTCGTCTGGAAGCCCTAGAAGCTAGTTACCAGCTGTCCTTTAGCTTTTGCCATGACGTGATCGTTCCCGGGCGAAGGGAAGAATACCACATCTGAGTTATGTTCCTGACTGCCATGACGAAGGATTTCACCATGACAGCCATGTTGCCGCCATATGAGGATATGGTTGCTTCATAACTCATGAGAAACTGCTTTGGATTCGAATGCCCATCGTACATGGGAAGCTGTGGTGGCTTGTAAGATGGTCGCCATGGGGTAGCCTGCAACTCTGCTGCTAGAGAAGCATCATCAAAAGCGAAGTTACCATGATGAAAGTCATCATATCATTCATCATCATTGATTGTACTTTCTTGATGAAGCTCTCTCTGTTGAGGCCTTTGTCCTTGGTCATCTTGGGTGATGTGACGCATTTCTTCAGCAGCTTCGTCGATCTTCCTCTGAAGGTCGGCTAGACGAAGCATCTTCTCTCTCTTCCTCTGCACTTGTTGGTGTATGGCTTCTAGGTCTCTGATTTCTTGGTCCAACTCCTCGTCGTGTGGTGTTGGGCTGGTAGCCTTCCTTTTCTGGCTCCGGGCTTCTCTCAGCGAGAGTGTCTCTTGGTTAGTGTCCAGTGGCTGCAGGGCATCCCCTAGTGCTATTGCCTTCTTTGGTGGCATGATGAAGGTGAATGCTTGCCGAAGTTGTGGAAGTGAGTTCACCGGAGGTGGGCGCCAATGTTGGTCACTTGTTCTTAAATGTTGTGAATCAAGAACAAGGCAACACAGTTGTTAAGAATTAAGGACCTTTGTCCTCCGAAACATGATCTCCTCTCGGATATAATGATCTTCAGATGAAGGTCGTGAAGGACATGCCTTCATCATTTAATACGTGAATGAGGATACATAAAAATAATGAATGTAATTCATTAGTTTATTCACATTTGTATTTCATAATGTACATATAAACATTAACATGATTTATATTACACCGATACCTTTGGCTTGTTCGAAGGTGTTGACGCGAGGGTGATTACAATCTAGCATGAATAGTACGGTGCTACTGTTCATCTATTTATAGACACGAGACGTAGCCCGGGTAAAAGTACATTTGTGTCCTTGACATTTAATTATAGCTATAACACAAATCATTAGGGACTAGCTAGTCTTTTTCCCTTCCGGTCAACATCATGTTTGGTCTTCATCACCATTTTAAGCCGAAGCTATTACTCTTCGCCTCTTCGACTATAGCTTCAGCATTCATTCTTATCATCTTCGGACTATATCTTCGCCTCTTATGCCTTTGCCATGGGAGAAAACTTCCATCCTGAAGCTGAAGGTCCCTATAATAATTCATATTATGCTGGAAACATATGGTTAGTCATGTTTTTGAGGACCTTCAGAAGAAAAAGGCCCCCAACAGTAGCCCTCGCGGTATTAATTTGTTTCTTTGTAACAAATTCAGACTACGACATGAATGAAGGCTTTTAGCCAAAGGTCCGAAAAAACACCTTCCCTTCGCTAGAATAGCGAATCATTCTGAACTGTGGGACCCACCGAGCTGTGGAGCTCTGAGTATATATAGGAGCCTGTGTCATTAATATTTTTCGTGTCATCTAGCTGTTTGCGCGATGATTGCTATCTTAGCCTTCTGTTCTTTGCGAGCTCGATTGATTTCTAAATTTTGGCATTTGCCGCAGCCATCACCCAAATGGTTGACGACAAGACGATTATAGACCCGACAATGGCTAGGTTTTACGAAGCCATGGAGAAGGCCAATGCAGAAATATTACCAATGAGATGTTATCTGGGTTATCTGGAGATTCCAGTGACAGTGACAGTTTTGATGTGGAAAGTGGAAATGAAGATGCCGAAGATCGGCCGTGGAGGCCGAGCCATGTTGTTTTTGGGAAGACAACTGTCAAGCAATGGCAGATCAAAGCGATGAAGGGAAAATACTTTCATGATATTTCTATAGTGAGGTTTGGAGGGGAAAGCACTGTGCCCCTTCCTGAAGTTGATGAGGTAGTTGTCTTTAAGAGCTTCATGAAAGCTGGGCTTCGCTTCCCACTACACAAGATGTTGGTTGAAGTTTTGAAGACATTCGAAATATACCTTCATCAACTTACCCCCGAAGCCTTGATCAAAGTGGGGGTTTTTATATGGGCTATGAGGACTCAAGGGCTAGAGCCGGATGCTAGGTGCTTCTGCAATATTCATGAGTTATCCTATCAGACGAAGGAAATAGGAAAAGAACAATATCATATTTTTGAGGACCTTCAGAAGAGGAAGGCCCCCAACAGAACTCTTATGGATATGGCGAGGACCATGCTTGAAGAGTACAAGACATTGGATCAGTTTTGGGCGGAGGCGATTAACACCGCTTGCTACTCCATCAACCGACTCTACCTTCACCAAATCCTCAAGAAAACATCATATGAACTCCTCACCGGTAAAAAGACCAATGTTTCTTATTTTAGAGTTTTTGGGAGCAAATGCTTGATTCTTGTTAAGAGAGGTAGAAATTCAAAATTTGCTCCTGAAGTGGTGGAAGGCTTTTTACTTGGTTATGACTCAAACACAAGGGCATATAGAGTCTTCAACAAGTCCACTAGATTAGTTGAAGTTTCTTGTGACATTGTGTTTGATGAGACTAATGGCTTTCAAGTAGAGCAAGTTGATCTTTATGAACTAGATGATGAAGAGGCTTCGTGCATCGCGCTAAGGAACATGTCCATTGAAGATGTGTGTCCACAAGAACCTGAAGAGCCTTCACAAGCACAAGATCAACCATCATCTTCTATACAAGCATCTCCACCAACTCAAGATGAGGAACTAGCTCAAGAAGAAGAAGATCAAGTTCAAGATAATGAGCCATCTCAAGAAGAAGACATCGATAAAGGGGGAGATGAAGTTGATCAAGAAAAGGAGGATGAACAAGAGATTCAAAATCAAAGACCACCTCACCCAAGAGTCCACCAAGCAATTCAACGAGATCACCCCATCAACTCCATCCTTGGTGACAATCAAAACAGGGTAACCACTCGCTCTCGAGTTGCTCATTTTTGTGAACGTTACTCTTTTATGTCTTCTATTGAGCCATACAGGATAGAGGATGCACTTAGAGATCTAGACTGGTTGGTGGCAATGCAAGAGGAACTCAACAACTTCACAAGGAATGAGGTATGACATTTAGTTCCACGTCCTAACCAAAATATTGTAGGTACCAAGTGGGTATTCCACAACAAACAAGATGAACATGGTGTGGTGACTAGAAACAAAGCCCGACTTGTTGCAAACGGGTATTCACAAGTCGAAGGTTTGCATTTGGATGACACGTATGCACCCGTAGCTAGACTTGGGTCAATTCGAATATTACTTGCCTATGCTACTTACCAAGGCTTTAAGTTATATCAAATGGATGTGAAAAGTGCCTTCCTCAATGGTCCTATCAAGGAAGATGTGTATGTTGAGCAATGTCGGGGGCGCTAATTAGGGATACGCAAATTACCGCCTTAACAAACGCACTCAGAGAGATAAGGACTAAACCCCCGAGAGGTGACAACCGAGCCACCTATGAAAGCCGAGGCATCTTCCCTCAAGCAGCACTCCACCTCACTCGAGGACGACACCACTCAATCTATCCCGCCCGAGGTCGCCTCAGCCCCAGTCCGTCTCGCCCGAGCCGACCTCATGCAGATAAGACAAGGGCGCTCGAAAACAGGCAGGGGACAGGCACATTTAATGTGTGTGCCAAACTGCGTCGTGGTAGTGGAGCACAATGGTGGATAAGACAGTGATCATGTCTAAACATAGCGGTATGATTACGCCTATGCCAAACAGTGCGCGCACGCTGCCTGGCACCATCAGATGGGACTCCTAAATACGACAAGCCGAGCAGACGAGTCTTCGAGTACTCCGCCTCGCCTGACCCAAGCTCAGACCTCGGACAAGCTCTCCGCCTCGCCCGAGCTCGGCCTCGGCCAACGACTACGCCACGGGGTCCACAGGCGGTCATTTCGCCTGACTGTAGCGCACGTCGAGAGATGGCTCGACTAGCGCCTCGGAAAGACTTCTTCATCAACTAAACAAAGGCTCTTATCTCAATGGATGCTGCAGAGAATATCGACGTCATCGCGCGCCAGGACGATGACATACCCCATAAGCGGCCCTTGGCCCACATCCCGTCGCTGTTACAACCACTACGGTGTGGGCGGACTCTGCCTCGGGAGCTCAGGCGTTTGGACGATCCATTGGCCTCGGCTCTCTACGGGAAGTCAGCAGGCGCGAAGCTACTACACAGTCCGCCATCACATCAGGCACCAGGGCATCTCTCCTTCAAATACAAGACCCAACTTCACCAAGGGTGCTCCCCTAGGCGTATAAATAGGGTAGGGGATCCTCCACAAGAGAGGGAGACATCAACACAGAATGACACACGTAGACGAGTTCTTGTTTTCTCACTTTGTCTTAGATATTGGCACTTGCCTCAATCATCTCTAGGGACTTCCCATCTCCCGTTGTGCTTGTAAACCCATACTACAAGCACCAAGGTGCAAGTAATACAAGCCTCATCTCCTCTGCTGGAAGTAGGGCCACGAGCAGCCCTAACCAGGATAATCGCTTGTGTCATCTTGCACACCATCTAGAGCTGGCCACTCAGCACATTTACTGGTTGGTTAAGGACCCATGGTCCAAACACCGACAAGCAACCTCCCGGCTCTGAAGATAGTGAGTATCCTTCACATGTCTATAAGCTCTCAAAAAGGCGCTTTATGGGCTCAAACAAGCCCCAAGAGCATGGTATGAATTCCTAAGAGACTTTCTTATTACTAACGGCTTAAAGTCAGAAAAGCAGACCCTACTCTCTTCACTAAAACAATTAACAAAGACTTGTTTATATGCCAAATTTATGGTGATGATATTATCTTTGGGTCTACTAACAAGTCATCCTGTGAAGAGTTTAGTAGAATAATGATACAGAAATTTGAGATGTCTGTGATGGGGGAGTTGAAGTATTCCCTTGGATTCCAAATCAAGCAACTCTAAGAAGGAACGTTCATTAGCCAAACAAACTATACTCAAGATATTCTCAAGAAGTTTGGAACGAAGAATGCCAAACCTATCAAGACTCCTATGGGAACAAATGGACATCTCGACCACGACACAGGAGGTAAATTTGTAGATCAAAAGGTATACCGGTCGATGATAGGATCTTTACTATATTTATATGCTTCATGATCCAATATTATGCTTTTAGTATGCATGTGTGCTCGATTCCAAGACAACACTAAGGAGATCCGCCTAAGGGCCGTGAAAAGAATCATGAGATACTTAGTTTACACTCCTAAGTTTGGGCTATGGTACCCCAAGGGATCTACCTTTGATCTAATCGGGTATTCTGATGCTGATTATGCCAGATGTAAGACTGGAGAAAAGTACATTTGGGACTTGTCAGTTTCTAGGGAGATCCCTGGTGTCTTGGGCTTCAAAGAAACAAAATTCAGTAGCTCTATCCACTGCCAAAGCTGAGTATATTGCTGCAGGGAACTGTTGTGCACAATTACTCTAGATGAGGCAAACTCTTAGGGACTACGGTTAAAAATTGAGCAAAGTCCCTCTCCTATGTGACAATGAGAGTGCAATATGCATGGTGGACAATCCTGTTGAACACAGCCGCACAAAGCACATAGACATCTGGTATCACTTCCTGAGAGATCACCAACAATGGGAAGATATCACAATTAATTATGTGAGCACCCACAACCAGTTAGCTGATATCTTCACCAAGCCCCTAGATGAAAAGACTTTTAGCAAGCTTAGGAATGAACTAGATGTCTTAGATTCTCGGAACTTTGATTGAAATCTTGCACACATTGCTCATTTTCATACCTTTGATCATGACATGTCTCTTTCATTTGGTACAAATGCATATTTCTTATTCTTCTTGTGCCAAAGCTAAGACTAATGTGCATCCAAGTGTATTTCTATACTTAGTCTTAGATTGAAAGGGAAATGAAGTTGTAGGCAAAGGCAAGGCTTCCACTACACTTTAATCAGTATTGTATACCCTTTGCCCTACTCATGTATTTACATTCATATTCTTCCTGTTCAATGCCTCTAGATTTCTTTGTTTTGGGGCTTAATGCTAAATGGGGGAAATTAATAGGCCAAAGCAAAAGGACCGCATCACCACCCTATTTTCTGAAAACGTTTTCTTCTGAATTGGAACTATTGCGTTTGCAAAAACCCTCTTGACAGCTAAGGGGAGAACTCTTTCAGAGGGATATTTTATTTAGCCAAAGGAAAAGCATTTGAAAAGGGGGAGAATCTTTCAAAACTTGAAAATGTCTTTAGAAATTATATTCTTATACCATTGGCTAATTGCAAAAGAATTTGAAAATATGTTTCTAAAAGATTTGCAAAAACAAGCTAAGTGGTGCAAATGTGGTCCAAAATTTTAACTATATCAAAACATTCATATTTACTTAGAACTGCTTTCATTTCAAAGTAACTTATGCACATCTGTCGATATGCAAACTAGCTACATTTCTACACTTTATATTTGCTATGGTTTGTGTTGGCGTCAATCACCAAAAAGGGGAGATTGAAAGGGTCGTCCAGACAGGAGAAGCTTTTTGGAAATTTAGCTATGCGGACCGTTCGAGCCCTTCTGGTGGACCGTCCGGGCCCTTCCGGCGGATCGTCCGCGACACCAGCGTGAGCCTCGGACAGGAACTATGCAAATCACGCATTTACACTATGGACTATCCGAAATAGAAGAGAGCACTGTCTGAGACCAAGCTCGGACCGTCTGACCTCAAGAGCGGACCATCCGGTCGTTGAAAAACTAGAAAAACCCGAAGGTGACGGGTTCGGTAAAATGCATTTTAGCGTCCTCGCGGACCGTCCGAGGAGCACAGCCGGATCGTCCGCGACTGCTTTATCTGACATCTGACGACGCATTAAATGCACTAGTAGCCATTGATATAGTCGTTACTGCTGACCATTGCGATTTCAGCCGTTGATGTGCAGGGGCGGACCGTCTGCGGTTGGCAGAACAAGGGCAATGGCTAGGAAGTGGTTGGTGGCTATAAATACAACCCCAACCACCTCCATTCAAGACAACCAAGCATTCCACTCACACACATTCAATACAAGAGCAAGCAATCCATTCCAAGACACATTCAAAGCTTCCAAACCTCTCCATGTGCCACAATTGAGACAAGTGATCATTAGTGATTAGTGACTTGAGAGAGTGTGATTTGTGTTTCATTTGTTGCACTTGTTGCTTGGCTTTTTAATCGTGCTTTCTTCACCTCCTTCTAAACACTCTAAGTGACTTGTAAAGATAGCATGAGACTCCTAGGTGTGTGGTGGTCCTTGCGGGGTCTTAGTGATTGTAACACCCGGGCTTTAAGGAATAAAGTCGGGTGCATCTCATATATGTGCCAGAGAAGACAACACATATAATAACAGAGTGCATAGAGATAAATGTCATAAATATCAAAATGTACTTATTACATAGCGGAAGTCTTACAAAAATAAATGATAAAATAAAGCGAACTATATATTATTCCCTGGTGCCACAAAGCTGACTGGGGAAACGCCACCTAGATCAAATCGAATGCCTCAGTGTTAGGCGGCTCCTCTTCGACCACCTGTTCTTCTCCTGTGAGGGGGGTGTGAGACATCAAGAGTGAGCTCATACATGTTCATTGCTCAACAAGTTGTGGGGAATAATGTGCATGAACTCACCAAAGGTGGGAGTTCCTGTGTGAAGTGTAAGGCTAATCAATAAAGTAAAAGTTGAGGCTGAGCATTGCTTTTATAAGTTGGTCAAAATTTTATTAGCAGTTACTAAGTGTAAGTAAATACCAAACCATAGTAATAATAAATAAAAGTAATAATAAAATAATCCCAATGTGATGCAAATGACAAATTAAGTTTTAATTCCATAGATTAATCATGTGAGTGTCCGAGCCGCTCATGACCGTAAGCACGGCTAGTATACCAGTTTTACACTCTGCAGAGTTGCGCATCTTTACCCACAAGTCATGTTACCCATTTGCCACGGAGTTGATCAAACCCCATACACCTCTACCAAGGAAGCGAGGCAGGGTACCACTACGAGGCCTTTACAAAGTTCCACTAGTTTTAGAAAACCCGCTACAGTTTATAGGAAGCTTCAGTGCAGGAATCCCTCGTCTGACCGCCTTCGCTGCAAAATCAACCTAAGGACCTCCCTCTCTGACCACTCCCCTACTGCCCTTGCCCCTTTCGGGTAAGGTAGTCATCCACTAGCTTTCCTAGTTAATCAGCCAAGGGTGTCCCATTAAACCCTTGTGGTAGCACTGTTTTCCCGGGTGGTTCTCCATGTTCCCATTAACATACTGATCTTATCATGAACAGTAAATAATGAACAGATAACAAAAGTGTGAACAAGAGTAATGTATATCTTCATACCCAAAACCACATAAAGCAATAGCATGTACTACCCAGAAATTCAGTAGTAAAACCAGTGGTGAAACAAGGTATAAAGATAGTCAAAATCTAGGGTAATCCTATTGGGTCCCATCAAAATTAAACTATGCAGATCATTATGATTAATAAGAACATGACTGGGTAAAAGAAGTGATCAAGGGCACAACTTGCCTTCAACGAGCTCCTGCTCAGCAACTTCTACCTGCTGGGCACCAAGATCCTCAGTAGCTTGCTTGTCTACTCGCATCAACACAATACATACTGAAAGTCACCTAGAGGGGGGTGAATAGGGCGAATCTGAAATTTATGAATTTAAGCACAACTACAAGCCAGGTTAGCGTTAGAAATAGAAACGAGTTCGAGAGAGAGGGCGCAAAACAAATTGTGAGCAAATAAAGAGCGAGACACAATGATTTGTTTTACCGAGGTTCGTTTCTTGCAAACCTACTCCCCGTTGAGGTGGTCACGAAGACCGGGTCTCTTTCAACCCTTTCCCTCTCTCAAACGGTCACTTAGACCGAGTGAGCTTCTCTTCTCAATCAAACGGAACACAAAGTTCCCGCAAGGACCACCACACAATTGGTGTCTCTTGCCTTGGTTACAATTGAGTTTGATCACAAGAAGAATGAGAAAGAAAAGAAGCGATCCAAGCGCAAGAGCTCAAAAGAACACAAATGTCGCTCTCTAGTCACTATTTGATTTGGAGTGATTCCGGACTTGGGAGAGGCTTTGATCTCTTTGGAGTGTCTAGAATTGAATGCTATATCTCTTGTAATGTGTTGAAGGTTGGAAACTTGGATGCCATTGAATGTGGGGTCGTTGGGGTATTTATAGCCCCAACCACCAAAAATGGTCGTTGGAAGATTGTTGTCGCATGGCGCACCGGACAGTCCGGTGCGCCACCGGACACTGTCCGGTGCGCCAGCCACGTCAGCCAGCCGTTGGGGTTCGACCGTTGGAGCTCTGACTTATGGGGCCTCTGGCTGTCCGGTGGTGCACCGGACAGGTCCTGTAGACTGTCCGGTGCGCCAACTGCGCGTGCTCTGACTCTGGCGCGCACTGTAGCGCATTGAATGCGATTGCAGTCGACCGTTGCGCGCGAAGTAGTCGTTGCTCCGCTGGCACACCGGACAGTCCGGTATGACACCGGACACTGTCCGGTGCTCCACCGGACAGTCCGGTGAATTATAGCGGAGCGGCCTCCCATTTTCCCGAAGGTGGCAAGTTCAGCGTCGAGTGCCCTGGTGCACAGGACACTGTCCGGTGGTGCACCGGACACTGTCCGGTGCGCCAGACCAGGGTGCCTTTGGGATGTCTTTAGCTCCCTTTGTTTGAACCCTTTCTTGGTCTTTTTATTGACTTATTGTGAACCTTTGGCACCTGTAAAACTTATAGACTAGAGCAAACTAGTTAGTCCAATTATTTGTGTTGGGCAATTCAACCACCAAAATCAATTAGGAAAAAGGTGTGAGCCTAATTCCCTTTCAATCTCCCCCTTTTTAGTGATTGATGCCAACACAAACCAAAGCAAGTATGGAAGTGCATAATTGAACTAGTTTGCATAATTGTAAGTGCAAAGGTTACTTAGAATTGAGCCAATAAATATTTTCATAAGATGTGCATGGATTGTTTCTTTATTTTCACCATTTTGGACCACGCTTGCACCACATGTTTTGTTTTGGCAAATTCTTTTGTAAATTCTTTTCAAAGTCCTTTTGTAAATAGTCAAAGGTAAATGAATAAGATTTTGAGAAGCATTTTCAAGATTTGACATTTTCTCCCTCTGTTTCAAATGCTTTTCCTTTGACTAAACAAAACTCCCCCTCAATAAAATCCTCCTCTTAGTGTTCAAGAGGGTTTTAAGACACCAATTTGAAAATACTACTTTCTCCCCCTTTTTAATACCATAAGATATCAATTAATACCATAAGATATCAATTGAAAAATTCATCATTTCAAAAACCTTTTCTTAGCATTAAATTTTGAAAATTGGTGGTGGTGCGGTCCTTTTGCTTTGGGCTAATACTTTCTCCCCCTTTGGCATGAATCGCCAAAAATGGATGCTTGAGTGAAATATAAGCCCTTTTAAACTACTTTCTCCCCCTTTGGTAAATAACATATGAGTGAAGATTATACCAAAAGATGGAGAGTTGCTCGGAGCGACGACGAAGGGTGAGTGATTCGATGGAGTGTAGTGGAAGCCTTTGTCTTCGTCGAAGACTCGTATTCCCTTTCAATCTATGACTTGGTTTGAAATATACTTGAAAACACATTAGTCATAGCATATAAAAGAGACATGATCAAAGGAATATTGATGAGCTATGTGTGCAAAACATCAAAAGAAATTCCTAGAATCAAGAATATTTAGCTCATGCCTAAGTTTGTTAAAAGTTTGTTCATCTAGTGGCTTGGTAAAGATATCGGCTAATTGTTCCTTAGTGTTAATATATGCAATCTCGATATCTCCTTTTTGTTGGTGATCCCTTAGAAAATGATACCGAATGGCTATGTGTTTAGTGCGGCTATGCTCAACGAGATTATCCGCCATGCAGATTGCACTCTCATTATCACATAGAAGAGGAACTTTGGTTAATTTGTAACCATAGTCCCTAAGGGTTTGCCTCATCCAAAGTAATTGTGCGCAACAATGGCCTGCGACAATATACTCGGCTTCGGCGGTAGAAAGAGCGACGGAATTTTGCTTCTTTGAAGCCCAAGACACCAAGGATCTTCCCAAGAACTGGCAACTCCCCGATGTGCTCTTTCTATTAATTTTACACCCCACCCAATCGGCATCCGATTAACCAATTAAATCAAATGTGGATCCCAGAGGGTACCAAAGCCCAAACTTAGGAGTATAAACTAAATATCTCAAGATTTGTTTTACGGCCGTAAGGTGAGCTTTCTTAGGATCGGCTTGGAATCTTGCACACATGCATACGGAAAGCATAATGTCCGGTCGTGAAGCACATAAATAGAGTAAAGAACCTATCATCGACTGGTATACCTTTTGATCTACGGATTTACCTCCCGTGTCGAGGTCGAGATGCCTATTGGTTCCCATGGGTGTCTTGATGGGCTTGGCATCCTTCATCCCAAACTTGTTTAGAATGTCTTGAATGTACTTCGTTTGGCTGATGAAGGTGCCCTCTTGGAGTTGCTTCACTTGAAATCCTAAGAAGTACTTCAACTCCCCCATCATTGACATCTCGAATTTTTGTGTCATGATCCTACTAAATTCCTCACATGTGGATTCGTTAGTAGACCCAAATATAATATCATCAACATAAATTTGGCATACAAACAAATCATTGTCAAGGGTTTTAGTAAATAAAGTAGGATCGGCCTTTCCGACTTTGAAGCCATTAGTGATAAGGAAATCTCTTAGGCATTCATACCATGCTCTTGGGGCTTGCTTGAGCCCATAAAGCACCTTAGAGAGTTTATATACATGATTAGGGTACTCACTATCTTCAAAGCCGGGAGGTTGCTCAACATAGACCTCTTCCTTGATTGGTCCATTGAGGAAGGCACTTTTCACATCCATTTGATAAAGCTTGAAGCCATGGTAAGTAGCATAGGCAAGTAAAATGTGAATTGATTCTAGCCTAGCTATGGGTGCATAGGTTTCACCGAAATCCAAACCTTCGACTTGTGAATATCCCTTGGCCACAAGTCGTGCTTTGTTCCTTGTCACCACACCATGCTCATCTTGCTTTTTGTGGAAGACCCACTTGGTTCCTACAACATTTTGATTAGGACGTGGAACTAAATGCCATACCTCGTTCCTAGTGAAGTTGTTGAGCTCCTCTTGCATCGCCACCACCCAATCCGAATCTTGAAGTGCTTCCTCTACATTGGGTGGCTCAATAGAGGAAACAAAAGAGTAATGTTCACAAAAATGATTAACACGAGATCAAGTAGTTACCCCCTTTTGAATATCGCCGAGAATGGTGTTCACGGGGTGATCTCTCGTTTGATTGCTTGGTGGACTCTTGGGTGTGGCGGTCTTGGAACTTGTTCTTCTTCCTCATCTTGATCATGGGCATCTCCCCCTTGATCATTGCTCTCCTCTTGAGGTGGCTCAACTTCTTGATCTTCTCCTTCATTATTTTGAGCCTTATCCTCATCTTGAGTTGGTGGAGATGCTTGTGTGGAGGAAGATGGTTGATCTTGTGCGTGTGGTGGCTCTTCGGATTCCTTAGGACACACATCCCCAATGGACATGTTCCTTAGCGTGATGCACGGAGCCTCTTCATCACCTATCTCATCAAGATCAACTTGCTCTACTTGAGAACCGTTAGTCTCATCAAACACAATGTCACAAGAAACTTCAACTAGCCCAGAGGACTTGTTAAAGACTCTATATGCCCTTGTGTTTGAATCATATCCTAGTAAAAAGCCTTCTACAGCCTTAGGAGCAAATTTAGATTTTCTACCTCTTTTGACAAGAATAAAGCATTTGCTACCAAAGACTCTAAAATATGAAACATTAGGCTTTTTACCGGTTAGGAGTTCGTATGATGTCTTCTTGAGGATTCGGTGTAGATACAACCGGTTGATGGCGTAGCAAGCGGTGTTGACCGCCTCGGCCCAAAACCGATCCGAAATCTTGTACTCATCAAGCATGGTTCTTGCCATGTCCAATAGAGTTCGATTCTTCCTCTCCACTACACCATTTTGTTGTGGGGTGTAGGGAGAAGAGAACTCATGCTTGATTCCCTCCTCTTCAAGGAAGCCTTCAATTTGAGAGTTCTTGAACTCCGTCCTGTTGTCGCTTCTAATCTTTTTGATCCTTATGCCGAACTCATTTTGAGCCCGTCTTAAGAATCCTTTTAAGGTCTCTTGGGTATGAGATTTTTCCTGCAAAAAGAACACCCAAGTGGAGCGAGAATAGTCATCCACAATAACTAGACAGTACTTACTCCCGCCGATGCTTATGTAAGCAATCGGGCCGAATAGATCCATGTGTAGGAGCTTGAGTGGCCTGTTAGTCGTCATTATGTTCTTGTGTGGATGATGAACACCAACTTGCTTCCCTGCCTGACATGCGCTACAAATCCTGTCTTTCTCAAAATGAACATTTGTTAGTCCCAAAATGTGTTCTCCCTTTAGAAGCTTGTGAAGATTCTTCATCCCAACATGTGCTAGTCGGCGATGCCTGTAACGCCCTGAATTTGGGGGTAGAATTTTTTCTTCTTTTCTCTCACCAAATTCGGGCGTTACTCTCTTTTCTCTTTCCCCGTTTTGCTCCTTCTACCCAATTTCAAACCAGTATAGCGACAGGTGTCCGTGTCATGTATAAACCTAAGTGTCATGGGTGTTGCATCATGCCGAAGCACATTTCTTTGTCTGATGTTGAGTGTTCGTCTCGTTCCGTTCCGGATTTCGATTCGCGATTTAATCTCGTTTAGTGGTCCGCGCACGTCGTGGGTTTTCAATCCGCGAAGTGGCTCGACCCAGCCTAGCCCAGCCCAGCCCAGCCCAGCCCAGCCGGCCCGGTCCGACCCGGCCCTGCGCGCCCCTGGCGCCCAACCCCCCCCCCCCATGCGCCCCCTCCTCTCCTCCCTCTCTCATTTGGATCTCCCGCGCAACAACCTCTCCTCTCCCTCTTCCACCTCTCTCTCCCCGTGGAGCCCTAGGATTTGGAGACGGCGATCACCGGATTTTGGACCCCGAGGTGAGCTCCCCTCCCCTTCTCCTCTCTCTCTCCCTGTCCCTCCTCTTCTTCTCCCCACGCGCGCCCTCCCTTTCCCCTGCCCGCGCGCGCCCCTGCCCTTCCCCGCTCGCCGGCGGCGCGGCCGACCCCGCCCGTCCCCGCCCCTGCCCGGCGCGGCGGCGCCCGTCCCCGCCCCTCCCCCGCGCGCGGCGGCGTCCGCCCGCCCCTGCCCGTCCCCGCCCCTCCCCGGCCCGCGGCGGCGATCCCGCCCACCCCTGCTCGCCCGGCGCGGCCCCCGGCGCGGCCTCCGGCCCCCGGCGCGTCCCCGGCGCGGCCCCGGCCGACTCAGCCGCCCCCCTGGCCGGTTCAACCGCCCCCTGGCCGGTTCAACCGCCCCCCCGGTTCAACAGCCCCGGCCCGGTCGCCCCGCCCCCGTCCCGGCCTCGCCCGACCGTATCCTCGCTCGCCCGCGCTCGCGATGATTATTTGTTAGTCGATAGTTAATGTCAAACTCCGTTAGTTAGCGTGCTGCGTCGCGCGCTTCGCCGCGTGACGGATTGTCTAAATTCAGATTCTATCTATGTGCTGCGTCGTGCGCTTCGTCGCGCGACGATCCATTTTAATTTCAGGTTGTTTAAGGTGTGACGCCGCGTGTGTGTTCACGCGACGTTCCACTTTGGACTCAGTTTAGTCGACGTATGCTGTCGCGCGTCTCGCCGCGCGACCATCCTTTTTATTTATCTCCACCTACTTATAATGATTAGACATGAAACAAGACTTTACTTTACGCTAAACATAGTGTCTACATTAAATTCCCTTCCATTAGGCGAGTGGTTAATTTATAATCATGTAATGTGATCGTTTCTCGACTGTCTTTTCCTCTTTCTCTCTTAACCGTACTCGCGAACCCGCGTGGAACGTCTGTTTACTTATTGCATTCTATTGTATGGTGTACTGTTCTTTTGTATTAAATATGTGGATGTATGTATGTTTGCAATCGCATAGAGAACGATCCGGTTGAAGAGCCCGAGGAACTCGCAGGAGAAGCCCCTGAGCAGCAGTCGGTTGGTGGAGCCAAGTGTCCCTTGACCTATCTCTGTCCTATTCATTCTTTAATTCACCTCCCGCTTTACACATCTATGCCTAAGGATTGACTAGCTTTTTGTTATCCATGTCCTTGTTTACCTATTTGGGTTGGATTATTATTATTTAGCTTTATGCTATTGCTCAAACTCTAATCAATGAACATGATGAGATTATCTATGATACGTTGTTTTCCCCTTCTCTTATTATGATGTTATACTTGTGGTCTTCAAGGGGGCTCGAGCGGTTTCTCGAGTGCCTCTCCGTAAGGACCTGTTCTATGGATGACCGCCCGGGAAAACAGTGCAACCATGAGGGTGGAATGGGGTGCCCTTAGCTGAATAATTAGAGGATCCGGGGTGTAGTTCACTTAGCCGTCGTGCCGTCAATGGGGCTCGGTGTATGCGGCTCGCTCTGCCAAGTTTGGGTTCGCCCCTTGGGGAGGAGTGCGGTGCATTTAGGAAACCTAACGGGTGGCTACAGCCCCGGGGAATCTTTGTAAAGGCTACGTAGTGATGCCCTGCTAGGCCACCTAGGTAGTGGTCAATGGGGAGTAGCTCTCTCTGGGCAGAAAGGGAATCACGGCTTGTGGGTAAAGTGCACAACCTCTGCAGAGTGTTTGAAAACTGATATATCAGCCGTGCTCGCGGTTATGAGCGGCCAAGGGAGCTCCAATGATTAGTGGTACTTGATCAGAGACATTATGGTACAGGTGGTTATGAGATCGATGGTTCTGGTTATGACTATGGTGCTGGTAAGTGGTACTCTTTCCGCTTGGAAAGGAGTACGTTTGGGTTAATAACGTGGGTTAAATCTAAAACTTGGCTTTCTCTACTAGTAATAATAATCTGACCAACTAAAAGCAACTGCTTGACTTACCCCCACATAAAGCTAGTCCACTACAGCCAAACAGGATACTTGCTGAGTATGTTGATGTGTACTCACCCTTGCTCTACACACCAACCCCCCCCCATCCCCAGGTTGTCAGCATTGCAACCACTGCTCAGGCGAAGATGAAGCTGTGGAAGGAGGCTTCCAGGAGTTCCAAGACTACGACGAGTTCTAGGCGTGGGTTAGCGGCAACCCCCAGTCGGCTGCCTGTGAAGGTCGCGTTTATCTACGTTTCTTTTCCGCACTTTGATTTATTGTAAGAACTATATGGACGTCTCAGACGTATGATGTAATCGACTATTAGTTCCCTTTTTAATACTATTTTGAGCACTGTGTGATGATGTCCATGTTATGTAACTGCTGTGTACGTGAATAACTGATCCTGGCACGTACATGGTTCGCATTCGGTTTGCCTTCTAAAACCGGGTGTGACATAAGTGGTATCAAAGCCGTGCTGACTGTAGGACCGCTAACCTAGAATAGAATGGTCGTTCTAAGGACTATAGACCTCTGTCCCTGCCTTGACTTTGATATCCCTTCAAAAGTGGGTCATACCGACCAAACCTATGTTCTACTATATATTATACCTTGCTGAAAATCATGTTTTATCCTAATCCTTCATTTATTTATGGTTCATTACTTGCTGGTCATATTGATTTTGTCCTCACCCTTTTGCTGGCGATGTCTTTTGTAGATGGCTCGACTTAGACACACTGCACGAAAGTCCGTCATCCCCTTCTTACCCTCCCGCCTTGCTGAGCGTCCGCTTCGTCGTCCCGTGGCCGGACAATCCAGCCACTTGGAGAGACTGCACCACCGCCTGCATGAGGAGCAGGAACGTCGACGACAGGAGCAGCAGGGCTCTTCCTTCTCGCTCCAGCAGGAGATAGAATCCGTGAGAAGCTGCTCCCCTGTGCTTCCTCTGGAGGCGCCCCCTGCACCACCACTGGGCGCCCTAGCTTCTGGAGTAGCTGCTGGAGGAGACCCAGACGACGGAGGTGGCGACGACAGCTCGAGCCACGACACCGACCTCTCTGCTAACCATGAGCCGGAAGGATGGGTTGCTCGACCCGTCACTCGCGACGCTGCTCGCGGGTGTCACTTCCACGATGCGCTCGATACCCTGCTACGTCGGGCACTTAACCGACGTACTTGGTCCATCGAGTATCGTTGTGTGGTCTACCAGCATAGTCGCGGGGTCTACCCGGACCGCTGGGAGGCAACCTGCTTGGTGCGCCGTCCGGAGAACAGTCTCCAGGGTGCGGAGGCCTGCTCAGAGCACTATTCTATCTCTGAGCGGGACTCAGCTGAGGCAGCCATGCAAGATGCTGCACGGCGTGCGCTTTCGCACTACTGCTCGGTTTTCGGTGGGGTAGCTAACGGTCTTGACCTGAAGTATTACCCCCGCCGTCCATCTGGCAGCACAGGAGGCGTGATTGTCTCACCTGTCGGTGAGGGCAATCCTAGGTTGAGCAGCACAGTGAACCTAGCCGTCGTGCTAAACACGGAGCTGGACCATGCACTAGACGAGCTGAGTAGGGCTCGTGCTGAGATCGCCCTGCTGCAGGCTGAGCGCGCGGAACGTCGTCACCTGGACGATGGTTCTCCCGCTCCCGTCGGGACTCAGCACCCGTACCGCTCACCTCGGCGTGGACACCAGACTTATGGCAATCCCGACTGCAAGACCAAGATAACTCTAGAACCATAGCTCGTTAGAGTTGGATCTTGTAATTAATACAAAATATATACGTGGAAGCTACAGTCTTAGCGTTAGTCTCGGTCTTAGTTGGTCTTAGTTAGACAGGGTAGTTTGCTATATCCTGTGCATTTATGTTTGTCATGATGAACTTCTTATCCTTCTTGTCATCGCCCCTGTCACTGTCACTAGATAGTGGACATTTTGCAATAAAATGACCGGGCTTACCACATTTGTAGCACACTTTCTTGGAGCGGGGCTTGTAATCCTTCCCCCTCCTTTGCTTGAGGATTTGGCGGAAACTCTTGATGATGAGCGCCATCTCCTCGTTGTCGAGCTTAGAGGCGTCGATGGGTTGTCTACTTGATGTAGACTCCTTGTTGGGGGCCTTCGGCTTCCGAAGGTCCTCAAAAACAGGATTTAACAGTATTTCTGGAGTATAATGTGTGAACAGGTATCTTCGGACACAAGTCGGCATCACAGTAGACCAGAATAATACGAAGGTTGATACAGCGCCGAAGGTGTGAGCAGGAAAGCTTCGGCGTGGCAACAAAAAGCGAAACCGACTTAAAGATGAAAAGGCTATTTAGACCTCGATAGATTACTATAGAATCATTATCAAGTGTAAAGGGCATGAATGTAATTTTGTATGGGTTGTGCCCCGTGCCTATAAATAGGTGAACAGTACCCCCGTACTGTTCACGCTGACTTGGCATTCACTTTTGCGTCACGCTTGTACTTTCATTTCCTTCAAGTTGAAGGTACATCTGTAATTCAATGTTATTTCTGTTTATATATAATAATAATATATAATTATTTATGTTATCCTTTATATTCCTTACAATTCATTCTTCGTCGCTATATAATGTATTTATGAAGGTACGCCCTTCATAACCTTCGTCCGAAAACCATTATATCCTAAGGGGAATAATGCTTCGTAGGACGAAGGATTTAACCGATTAACATTTTCTATGTTGCCTTGTTCTTATAGCATTTGAGAACAAGTCCCCAACATTGGCGCCCACCTCCGGTGAACTCACTTCCACTCTTTGAGTTTTTTGAACACCTTCGGCGATCATAAACCTTCGTTATGGCGCCGAAGAAAGCTTCAGCGACTGGGGTTGCAGCTCTGCAACCGCTGGACCACAATCAGGAAACAGTCTCCCTTCGGGAGGCCCGAAGCCAGAAAAGAAAGGCTGTTAGCCCGACACCACCAGAGGACGAGATAGATCAAGAAATCAGAGATATGGAGATGCTTCATCAACAAGTGCAGAGGAAGAAAGAAAAGATGGCCAGGCTAGCTGAACTGCAGAGGCAGATAGACGAAGCCTCTGAAGAAGTTCGTCATCTTGCCCAGGATGAGCAACACCGAAGGCCTCACCACCAAGACCTTCATCAGGAGGGTTTTCCCAACGAAGATGACTGGTATGACAATTTCCATCACAGGAATTTTGTTTTTGATGATGCCTCTCCTCTGTCCGCTGAGCTGCAGGCTACACCTTGGCCTCCGTCCTACAAGCCACCTCAGCTTCCCGTATTCGATGGCCATTCAGACCCGAAGCAGTTTTTGATGAGCTACGAAGCAACAGTATCTTCGTATGGTGACAATGCTGCAGTCATGGCCAAATCTTTTGTTATGGCTGTCAGGAGTGTTGCTCAAACCTGGTATTCCTCCCTTCGACCAGGAACGATCACTTCATGGCAGAAGCTGAAGGACTTGTTGTTAACTAGCTTTCAAGGGTTTCAGACGAAGCCGGTTACTGCTCAAGCTCTGTTCCAGTGCACCCAAGATCACGAAGAATACCTTCAGGCGTATGTCCGGAGGTTCTTGCGTTTGAGGGCACAGGCACCGACGGTACCCAATGAAATTGTCATTGAGGCCATGATCAAGGGGCTTCGGCCAGGACCTTCAGCTCAGTACTTCGCTAGGAAGCCTCCTCAAACTTTGGAGAAGCTGCTCCAGAAGATGGATGAGTACATTCGGGCCGATAATGATTTTCGCCAAAGAAGGGAGGAGGCTTTCAGGTTTTCTGAAATGACCAGGGGCTTCGGAGGAAGGTTCTATCCGAGGCACGTTAGATCAATTCATAACTCTACCCAAAATGATGATCGAGGGAGCCAACAGCAAAGGCCACAGTATTCCTCACAGGCTTCGGGGCAACGGCAAGGCTCCTTCCGACCACCAGCTCCAAGAGGCAGAGGCGCCAGGGGCTTCGGCGGAAGATTTGGAGATCAACCAAGAAGAATCTTTTGCTTGTTTTGCGGTGAGAACAAAGGCCATACCACCAGGATGTGCCATGTTACAATCCAGAAGCAAAAGGAAATAGCCGAAGCCGTAGCACAACAAGCTCAGCCGAAGCAGGTCATGCATACAACTTCGTATCATTCGCCCTACATCCCAGAATATGTGGGCAACCACCCTGCAGTTTCTGTTGCTTCGGCGAGTCAACCTCAAGCTTCCTGGCAACAGCCTCCGCCTCCACCTCCGCTGCAACAAGGCCAGCAGCCAGAAGGGAGCCAGTATGCTCCACACCAAAGGGACTTCAGAGAGCAGTCCGAAGCTCGTACAGTTAACAGCACTGTGCCAGAGTCAAAGCACATCTATTGACAAATATCCTACCTTAATAGCAATCTTTTTCATTCAGTTTTATTTTCTGTAATAAAGGACATTGTTTAGGTTTCATGTAAATAGTTTCGTTGATTCCCACAAGGAAAATATATTTTCTTCACAGGCTTAAATTGTTGAAGTTTAAAGACTTGTGATAACAAAGAGGATCTTCGAACTATCGAAAATTCTTCGAAGCAACAAAAAGTCGTTCTAAGGAACGCAGAGTAAGTTTGCCGAAGTCACAAAAAAGTCGTTCCAAAGGGAGCGCAGTGTAAGTTTTCTGCTCCAAAGTCGTTCCAAAGGGAATGCAGAGCATACAGCGAAAAGTCAACACTGATACCGCCTAAGTAAAAGGCGAAGCACGAAAAGTCAACGCGAATACCGCTGAAAGTAAAAGGCGAAGAAGCTCCTAAGGGAGGCTTACAGCGAAAAATAAACGCTGATTCCGCTGAAGTAAAAGGCGAAGAAGCTCCTAAGGGAGGCTTATAGTAAAAAGACAATGCTGATTCAAAAAATTATGTGTTTTGTCGCAGGAATGTGTGCATCTTCGGAATAAACACCATCTTACACAGCATAACATCATCGCATCATTTCACATAGCATAAGCATCATACATCATGTTGCATATGGCACAAGAAGGGGACATGACATCGATCTTCGGAAGAATGTTTTGAAAGGGGAAAATCATGCTAAGTAGCTTCGGAGAACATTTTCACGAAGCTTGGATATTATTCATCAGAGCACCACAAATATTGTTGTGACAAATGGAAATTATTCTTCACGAAGCATGAAAAGAAGGGAAGGTGTTTTTTCGTCAAAGACTCAAAAACGGTACGTATGTAAAATTTCATGCATCGTAAAGAATTAAATGATAAAAGCAGGTATATTACATTCAGGGCTACAAGATGTCACACATATTACATTTCAGAAGTTTAATTTACAATAGTATTTAATCTTCTCTCAGAACAACTTCTGCAGCCTCATTCAGGAGCCGATTGACGACTTCGTCCATAATGGCTTCAGCCATCTTTTTAATTTCGTCGTCTCCTTTCGGCTGAGGGCCCGGAGACGCTTTGGCAGGATCTGAAGTAGGACAGGATACAGCTACATTGCTATTACAAATGGCAAACGAAGCTTAAAACCAAAAATTACAACACAATAAAAACTATTAGTTAATACCTAATTGCCCTTCGGGCTCTGCGCTCTTCTCAGCAGTCTCAGCTACTTCTCTAGCGTCGTGGATGCCCTTTTCACTTTTTCGAATGATTTCTCGGGCCATCTCTCGGCCACCATTATCCCAGATATCGGTGAAAAATTTTCCACCAGCCATGCTAGCTTCGGCCGAAGGATCCCTTGCATCTTCGAAGGGCAGAGCATCTTCGGATTGTGCTAGAATCTTTACGTGTTCGCAGCCCTTTTTCTCTAAAATTGTGGCAATCCCTCTGGCACCCGAGAAAGCACATATATCTCCACGGCTATTTAAAATTTCCTCGAAGGCCTCAGCTTCGTGGTCGATCCATTCGATGGGACCCTCGGGATTGCCTCTTGTAAAGTTCTCTTCGCTTGAGAATGCGCCGACTTTGGCGAAGCTAGCTTTTAACTTCTTAACACACTCTATAGATTTGTTATAGCATCTCTTCTTGGACGAACGAAGCTCTTCAACAGTTCCTTCTAAGTGATCTGCCCATTGGTCGCTGAGTTCTCGCTTTGTTTCCTCAAGTATGCGTTCTTCTTTGGCTCTGGCCAGTTGTTTCCGAAGATCTTCAATTTCGCGCTTCTGAGCTTCAGCTTGACCTTTAAAAGCAGCTTCGTCTTCCTTTATTTTATTTATCAATGAGTGTAATATTTTATCTTTTTCGAGACCTTCGTTCCTCAGTTCGATTACTTCGGAACGAAGGTTGCTCAGGGCTATAGCACACCCTTCGTCTTCAGCATCCTTCTGTGCCCTGAGGGCATTGCTAAGTATCAGGCCCTGCAAAGAGAAATATGTGTGTGTCAATAGATTTAAACAAACGAAAAATTTTGGTCTCAACAAAAATACAAGGATCTCATTTGTCGTACCTTTAAGCTATTATAGGCCAGGCTGTCGGCCAGATCGTTCTTCGACAGCACCGAGAGCCCGTCTTCTAAAGTTGGGAATCCGAA
Source organism: Zea mays (assembly GCF_902167145.1). Taxonomy (NCBI): domain Eukaryota; kingdom Viridiplantae; phylum Streptophyta; class Magnoliopsida; order Poales; family Poaceae; genus Zea; species Zea mays. The sequence continues at coordinate 86,664,485 of NC_050104.1, read as the reverse complement.
GCTCTTGCTCATCTCCCGACAGACAGAAATCTCCTTGCTGTCAGGGAGACAATACAAAAAGTCTTCTTCTCCACTACCATTGAATATTAACGCCCCCTTTGGATACTTCAGTTTTTGGGCGTAGCGCTGGGCCTCTTGCTCTTCTTTTTCTGATAGTTTTTTCCCCGAAGCATGACGAATAATATAATCACGAACTTTGGAGGATGCTTCGGGGGCAATGACGCTGATTTCTTCAGCAAAAGTTGGCTTTGTTATTTTTTCTTCCTCAGTTTCCAAGGATATTATCTTCGCGGGCTCTGAGGACCTAGCTTCGGCTTCAGTTTCTTGCTCTGGAGCTTTAGTATCAGAAATTTCAGTTGTTGTTTCAGGAATGGCAGCAGCCTTCTTCGGAGGTGTGCTTGAAGATTTGATTGTTTCCAGTACATCTAGCACATTAGCCATTCTCTTTCTTTTCGGAGTCACTGCTGGCACTTTTTGATTTTTTACTGTCTCAACATTTGCTGCAGGACTCGCAACTTCAGATGTTTTTTCTTCAGTTGGTTTTTTCACTTTTTCCATTTTTTCTGTGGATAGCGCTTCGGCCATTTCTTCGGTTTTTGGTAGCAAAATCTTCGGTTCTTCCAATTCTATCCTCGTTGGCGCTTCGGCCATTTCTGCAACTTCTGGCAGCAAGGTTGGTTTGGTTGGCTTTTTAGCCTCGGTGGCCGAAGAAGTTTCTCCGGTAAACTCAGGCACCGAAGCTGGTTCAATATAGCGCGGCCGATGTGTGAGGACCTTTATCTTCTTTCTTTTCGGTTCTGGCTCGCTAGGAACAGTTGCAGCTTCTTCTTTTGCAGAGGTTGTGTTTTTTCTCTTCTGCCTTCGAATGGGATAGCAATAGTCAGGGTAGACAAACCCGATTACATCAAATACCCGATTCAGCCTCTTCTTTTTTCGGCCTCCGAAGGCTGCTGACATTGCAGTATCTTCGGCCTTCGAATAAGCCCCAAGCAGTTCATCACTTAAATTTTCAATACTCTTTAACCAGTCATCATCTGGCTCAACGAATTTATCTCCGAACTTAAAAGTGTACTTCAGCCTGATAAGTCCACCTTCGTCGGCCTCCTTTATGGTTTCCTGCGGCATTTCCCATTTCTCCGCGAGCGGCCATACCCTGAAGGCAATGTGCTCTTGTACTAAATCTCTAGTTCCAATAAAAGAACAGATAACGCCGAAGGCTCTTTGGCATTTTTTGGCAGCTTCATTCATTTCAACCTTCGGCCTCCGAAGGCCGAAGCTTTGCCAAATAGGGCGCATAATTACACCCTTGATATCTTCTCGTGCTGACAGGTCATTCTTCACATAAAACCATTCTGTCATCCAGTCTCCGGGCCATCTCTTCTGAAAAGTTGGCACGGGACAGCTTGACCCGGACCGAGAAACGAAACTGTAGCAGCCAAAATTATTGTGATATTGTTCCTTACCCCAAGGTTTTGTTTCGTATGATAATTCGTGTATATTGCAGAAGCTTTTTGCATCAGGCTTCAGACCTTGGCTTCTCACGGCCCACACGAAGATATTCAGCCTTATGATTGCCTCGGGGGTAAGTTGATGAAGATAGACTTCGAAGATTTTCAGCACCTCCACGACGAAGCTGCTCAAGGGAAATCGCAGTCTAGCTTTCAAAAAGCTTCGGTACACTACGACTTCATTCTCTTCAGGGTGTGGACAAGTTTTTTCCCCTTCGTCGGCCCTCACAATGGACAAATCCCGGAAATACCTTCCTCTCATGTTGACCAGATGATTCTCTTTGATAGTTGATTTACCATAAACTGAATGGCTTGGTCGCCAGGGACGATCTTCGGAGTCTTCACCACCACTGTCCACATCATAACTGTCACTGTCACCAGTATCTTCAGACAAACCTTCCAGAATCTCCTTGGTGATTTTTTCTGTATTGGTCTTTGACATCGCTATAAGAAACCCCAAGTTTTTCTCTTCGTCGAGGCTCAGCTTCATCTCAGCAGCAGCCTTCTTATCTTCAGACATCTTCGGAGACACTAAAAAACTATTTTCAAAGCCGAAGCTTCAAAACTAAAAGCTTAGCAAATCTTAGTGCACAAGAGCTAAAAATTGAATGAGCGGGAGCAGATGGCCAGAGAGCGTGTCAAATGAGTTTGCGGTATGACCGTATTTATACGCCAAATGCGTTGAAAATTGACAGACCCCACTTGTCAGTGAATGTTGCTATTCTAGCAAAGGGAAGGTGTTTTTTCGGACCTTCGGCGTAAAGCCTTCGTCCATGTCGCAATCTAAATTTATTATTTTAAACAAATTAATATTGCGAGGGGCTACTGTTGGGGGCCTTCGGCTTCCGAAGGTCCTCAAAAACAGGATTTAACAGTATTTCTGGAGTACAATGTGTGAACAGGTATCTTCGGACACAAGTCGGCATCACAGTAGACCAGAATAATACGAAGGTTGATACAGCGCCGAAGGTGTGAGCAGGAAAGCTTCGGCGTGGCAACAAAAAGCAAAACCGACTTAAAGATGAAAAGGCTATTTAGACCTCGATAGATTACTATAGAATCATTATCAAGTGTAAAGGGCATGAATGTAATTTTGTATGGGTTGTGCCCCGTGCCTATAAATAGGTGAACAGTACCCCCGTACTGTTCACGCTGACTTGGCATTCACTTTTGCGTCACGCTTGTACTTTCATTTCCTTCAAGTTGAAGGTACATCTGTAATTCAATGTTATTTCTGTTTATATATAATAATAATATATAATTATCTATGTTATCCTTTATATTCCTTACAATTCATTCTTCGTCGCTATATAATGTATTTATGAAGGTACGCCCTTCATAACCTTCGTCCGAAAACCATTATATCCTAAGGGGAATAATGCTTCGTAGGACGAAGGATTTAACCGATTAACATTTTCTATGTTGCCTTGTTCTTATAGCATTTGAGAACAAGTCCCCAACACTCCTCCTTTTCCTCCTCTGTTGCCTTGAATGCAACTGGTTGTGCTTCGGGCGCGGAGGGGCCATCTAGCTCGCTGATTTTTCTTTGAGCCTTTGATCATCAACTCAAAGCTCACAAAATTCCCTATTACTTCCTTGGAAGACATTAGTGTATATCTAGGATTTCCTCTAATTAATTGAACTTGCGTAGGGTTAAGGAAAACGAGGGATCTTAGAATAACCTTGACCATCTCATGGTCATCCCATTTGGTGCTCCCGAGGTTGCGCACTTGATTTACCAAAGTCTTGAGCCGGTTGTACATTTATTGTGGCTCCTCCCCTTGGCGAAGCCGGAAGCGATCGAGCTCCCCCTCGATTGTCTCCCGCTTGGTGATCTTGGTCACCTCGTCTCCTTCGTGCGCAGTCTTGAGTACGTCCCAAATCTCATTGGCGCTCTTTAGTCCTTGCACCTTGTTATACTCCTCTTGACTTAGAGAGGCGAGGAGTATAGTGGTGGCTTGGGAGTTGAAGTGCTGGATTTAGGCGACCTCGTCCGAGTCATAGTCTTCATCCCCCGGTGATGGTACCTGTACTCCAATCTCAACAACATCCCAAATGCTAATGTGGAGTGAGGTTAGATGATGCCTCATTTTATCACTCCACATATTATAATCTTCACCATCAAACATAGGTGGTTTGCCTAATGGGACAGAAAGTAATGGAGTACGTTTGGAAATGTGAGGGTAGCGTAGGGGAATCTTACTAAACTTCTTGCGCTCATGGCGCTTAGAAGTTACGGACGACGTGTCGGAGCCGGAGGTGGATGGCAACGAAGAGTCGGTCTCGTAGTAGACCACCTTCCTCATCTTCTTCTTCTTGTCACCGCTCCGACACGACTTGTTGTGTGAAGGAGATCCCTTCACCTTGTTGGCGGACTCCCCGGATGGAGCCTTCCCATGGCTTGTGGCGGGCTTCTCGCCGGTCCCGAACTCCCTCTTGGTGGATGCTCCCGACATTACTTCGAGCGGTTAAACTCTAATGAAGCACCAGGCTCTGATACCAATTGAAAGTCTCCTAGAGGGGGGTGAATAGGGCGAATCTGAAATTTATGAATTTAAGCACAACTACAACCCGGGTTAGCGTTAGAAATAGAAACGAGTCCGAGAGAGAGGGCGCAAAACAAATCGTGAGCAAATAAAGAGCGAGACACGATGATTTGTTTTACCGAGGTTCGTTTCTTGCAAACCTACTCCCCGTTGAGGTGGTCACGAAGACCGGGTCTCTTTCAACCCTTTCCCTCTCTCAAACAGTCACTTAGACCGAGTGAGCTTCTCTTCTCAATCAAACGGAACACAAAGTTCCCGCAAGGACCACCACACAATTGGTGTCTCTTGCCTTGGTTACAATTGAGTTTGATCACTAGAAGAATGACAAAGAAAAGAAGCGATCCAAGCGCAAGAGCTCAAAAGAACACAAATGTCGCTCTCTCTAGTCACTATTTGATTTGGAGTGATTCCGGACTTGGGAGAGGCTTTGATCTCTTTGGAGTGTCTAGAATTGAATGCTATAGCTCTTGTAATGTGTTGAAGGTTGGAAACTTGGATGCCATTGAATGTGGGGTGGTTGGGGTATTTATAGCCCCAACCACCAAAAATGGCCGTTGGAAGATTGTTGTCGCATGGCGCATGGACAGTCCGGTGCGCCAGCCACGTCAGCCAGCCGTTGGGGTTCGACCGTTGGAGCTCTGACTTGTGGGGCCTCTGGGCTGTCCGGTGGTGCACCGGACAGGTCATGTAGAATGTCCGGTGCGCCAACTGCGCGTGCTCTGACTCTAGCGCGCACTGTAGCGCATTGAATGCGGTTGCAGTCGACCGTTGCGCGCGAAGTAGTCGTTGCTCCGCTGGCACACCGGACAGTCCGGTGAATTATAATGGAGCGGCCTCCCATTTTTCCAAAGGTGTCAAGTTCAGCGTCGAGTGCCCTGGTGCACCGGACACTTTCCGGTGGTGCACCGGACACTGTCCGGTGGCACACCAGACAGTCCGGTGCGCCAGACCAGGGTGCCTTTGGGATGTCTTTAGCTCCCTTTGTTTGAACCCTTTCTTGGTCTTTTTATTGACTTATTGTGAACCTTTGGCACCTGTAAAACTTATAGACTAGAGCAAACTAGTTAGTCCAATTATTTGTGTTGGGCAATTCAACCACCAAAATCAATTAGGAAAAAGGTGTAAGCCTAATTCCCTTTCACATACATAGTATAGCAAAAATTAACATCACAACAAACATATAAATGAATTACGCAATAAAAATCTAGACATTAAAATAAGAACCTAGGAACATGAATCATTAATTTTGGAGTTATAGATTTTAAGTTATGAATTTTCCAAGGTTTTATGTACTTGAAATAGGATTTAATGAGAAATAAATTTTCTCACTGTTTTCATGTCAAAACAGAGACTCTAGGTGATAAACATTAATATTACAAAATTTTTGGAACTGGAATGGATCAATTTGGAGTTCATATGAATTTTCTATGAATTGATCAAGTTCCAACATTTATTTATGCATTAAAAATCAATTTCTGTGATTATTTTCCTATTTTTATTAGTCTCTGGATTGGGCGCCAATTTTTGGAAAATACAGGGACTCGGGCGCAAAATAAGCTCAGACTCAGAGCGCAGCAGCCCCGGACGGCGGGTTGATTCTCTAAAAGTATAAGGGCTTTTCTGCAAAGTGGCATGGCGAAGGGGTACAGGCCGATCTCGGCCGCCCCATTAAACAACAAGCGCCTAGGTCAGATTTTACTTAAAACGAACTGGTATTCTACAGGAGTCCTTGGATCTGGATCCTATGACCCATAGTCGATCTACGGGTTGGAATGCATAGCCAGATCCATCCGTCCATTCCCAGACTGACAGATCTGATTCAAAGAAATCCATTCACCGCCCCAACTCTAATCTCGATCGCTCAAGCCTGATCCGACGGTCCGAAGACCGCCCTTCCCCGTTTAACCCAAACATGGCGGAGCTGTGGTCAATCACGACGGCGATCCCGTCGGCGCGCGGCGATCCCTTGATTTAGCGCATAATCCGACTCTCTGGACTGCGCTACACGTGGAGCAGTTAGTAGCGGAGGCGATGAGGTAATACTCACCGACGGTCAAACGATGAAGGAGTCCGACCATGAGGAGGTGCGGCGCGGTGGTGAAGCACTCCCTCCGGTGAGCAATTGGCGGATTCCCGGCCCCAAGCTCTACCCGCCGAAGACCCGAGTAACTTCCCCAGCTTCTGGTCAACCCCCGTGAACATCAACAGAGGCCTGAGCGATGAAAACCAAGGCGAATCGTAGAGGTGGCGGTGAGGCTGTCGCGACTCGTCCTTCCCCCGGTTCTACGACAATGTGGCCGGGTTACGAGGGATAGAAGGAACCGGTCCTAGGTCTACGACTTTATAGCCTCGGAGAATCGATCCAAGGTGCTCGCAATGACCTCCACGATCGCACAGGTGCTCCAAGTTCCGTGGATTCGAGCGCGCGTGCCGCGGAGGGGATAACCCCGACAACAAGGCCCCACTAGGAAGTGGCGCAATGAGTGTTGGTTTAGCCGACAACTCGGGCCCACGCGTCATACCAGCCCACGCGCGCGTCACATGCCATGTGGGCCGCGCGGAAGCCCACTGGAACAGGCCGACCAAGGAAATGGGCCCAAGCAGCGTGCTCTTATTCCTTTGCCCATATATATATATATATTCTCATTTTCTCTTCTTTTCCAAATTCAAATTTAAATCCTAGTTTAAATTTAAACTTGTGGCCAATTTATCCCTAAATGATATTGCGCCATAAACAATACTACTTTGGAGATATATTTATATTTTTACATCCTTCCTCGTTTTCTTTTCTTCCCCTTTTTCCTCAAACCCTCTTCTCATTATTATTTTATTTTTATTCATATTATTATTACTTTTAATGCACAAACAAAAAACCAATATGATGCAATGGTTTATTTGTGTTTTAGTGAAGTTTTACTCATTTTTTAAACATGATTAGTCACATGTGATAATAAATAGAGATACATACACATATATAAAGGAGAGAAATTTCTACTTTTATTCTTCCTTACAATTTGGGTATTACAAATCCTACCCCTCTTAACAAGAATCTCGTCCTCGAGATTTTGGAAGGACTAGGGAAAAGATGGGGAAAATCTATGCGAATCTCTTCTTCTCTCTCCCAAGTAGCTTCATCTTCTCCGTGGTGACTCCATTGCACTTTGCACATCTTTATAACCTTATTTCTTGTGACACGAGTCAGTGTATCAAGAATCTTGATAGGATATTCTGCATAAGTCAGATCATCTTGAACACTAAGGTCCTCCATCGGTAGCTGCTCTTCAGGTACCCTGAGGCACTTCTTCAGCTGAGATACATGGAATACATCATGTACATCCGCAATATAATTGGGTAGTTCTAGTTGATATGCAACTTATCCCGCTCGCTTTAAGATCAAGAAAGGTCCAATGAAGCGAGGGGACAACTTTCCTTTAACTTTAAACCTCCTCATACCCCGGATTGGTGACACCTTCAGATACACGTGATCACCCTCCTTAAACTCAAGCAGTCTTCTCCGGGTATCAGCATAGCTCTTCTGCCTTGATTGTGCAATTCTCAAATTCTCCCTTATCATTCGAACTTGTTCTTCTGCCTCTTGTATAAGTTCAGGCCCAAAGAACTGTCTTTATCCAGTTTGATCCCAATATAGAGGAGTCCTGCATTTTCTGCCATATAGAGCCTCAAATGGTGACATCTTCAGACTGGCCTGGTAACTATTATTGTATGAGAACTCCACATATGGTAGGCTCTTATCCCAACTGCCACCATGTTTAAGAGCACAAGCTCTTAACGTATCCTCCAGCACTTGATTTGTCCTCTCGGTCTACCCATCAGTTTGAGGATGGTAGGCTGAACTAAAATTCAACTGTGTATCCAAGCTCTCATGCAACTTCTTCCAAAACCGAGAAGTAAATTGCAATCCTCGGTCTGACACGATCTTCTTAGGCACCCCATGTAGACAAACTATCCGAGTCATATACAATTCTGCTAGCTTGGCTCCCGTGTAATTAGTCCTCACAGGTATGAAATGAGCCACTTTTGTCAATCTGTCCACAATCACCCAAATAGAGTCATACCTAGCAGGGGTGCGGGGTAATCCAACAATGAAATCCATGCCAATTTCTTCCCATTTCCACTCGGGTATCTTCAATGGGTGCAATAGTCCAGCTGGTCTTTGATGTTCGGCCTTAACCCTTTGACACACATCACACTTAGCCACGTGTGCAACAACATCTCTTTTTAGTCCATACCACCAGTACTTTTGCTTCAGATCCTGATACATCTTAGTGCTACCAGGGTGGATAGAGTAATCAAAATCATGAGCCTCTTTCAATATAGTCTCACGAAGGCTATCAATCTCCGGAACACATATTCGGTCCTTGAACCATACAGTACCTTGCTCAAACCTCCGTGAATTCTCGACCTCTACCTTCAGTAATCAGATCCTTAATCTCTTGAATTTTAGCATCACCAACCTAACCCTTACGAATTTCTTGCTCCAAGGTAGGTTCCAATTTGATGGTGACTCCTTCAGTATGTGCAACTATTCCCAGGTTGAGTCTCCTGAAATCCTCAACAATCTCACCAAGTAGCTGGGCAACAATAGCGGAATGAACGTGCTCCTTCCGACTCAAGTCATCTGCAACCAAATTCACCTTGCCCGGGTGATAGTGAATCTCCAAATCATAATCCTTAATGAGCTCCAACCAACGGCGTTGCCTAAGGTTGAGATCCTTCTGAGTGAATATATACTTCAAACTCTTATGATCCATGTACACTTGGCACTTAGTTCCCATAATGTAATGTCTCCAAATCTTAAGTGCATGCACCACGACTGCTAGTTCTAAGTCATGAGTGGGGTAGTTCAATTAATGTTTCCACAACTGACGAGACGCATAGGCAATCACGTGTCCTTCTTGCATAAGCACACATCCCAAGCCTTGGCCACATGCATCACAATAAATGTCAAATCCCTTCTGTAGATCTGGCATAACCAACACTGGTGGTGACATCAATCTCTTCTTTAATTGATCAAAGCTTTCTTGGCACTTCTCGTCCCACTTAAACTCTCTTCCCTTCTCCAGAAGCGAGGTCATAGGCTTAGCAATCTTAGAAAATCCTTCAATAAATCTCTGATAATATCCTGCAAGTCCCAAGAAACTCCGAACCTCAGTGACTGTAGTAGGTATGCTCCACTCCATTATCTCCTTGACTTTAGCAGGATCCACTGATATTCCTCCATTAGATATGATATGTCCAAGGAATGGCACCTCGTCAATCCAAAACTCGCATTTGCTAAACTTGGCGTAGAGTTGATTATCTCGTAGCTTCTGTAGCACCAATCTAAGATGTTCCTCATGATCACTATCACTCTTGGATTAAATAAGAATATCATCGATGAATACTACCACGAATCTGTCCAAATACTCCATAAACACCTTATTCATCAAATTCATAAAATAAGCTGGTGCATTAGTTAATCCAAACGACATAACAGTGAACTCATATAATCCATATCGGGTTGAGAAAGTCGTCTTGGGAATATCCGATGGCCTAATCTTCATTTGATGGTAACCTGATCGGAGATCAATCTTCGAGAATACCCTGGCACCTCTCATCTGATCAAATAAATCCTCAATGCGGTGTAACGGATACTTGTTCTTCACAGTAACATCATTAAGTGATCTATAGTCCACACACATCCGTTGTGAACCATCCTTCTTCTGTACAAACAGTACCGGTGCTCCCCAAGGTGAGGAACTCGGACGAATGTACCCAGCCTCTTGTAACTCTGTTAACTGCTTCTTAAGTTCCTTTAACTCTTCTACAGACATCCTATATGGTCGTTTAGAAATAGGAGCAGTCCCAGGTAAGAGATCAATGACAAACTCAACTTCTCTATCTGGTGGCATCCCTGGCAACTCCTCTGGAAAGACATCCGGAAAATCCCTAACCACACGGATGTTGTCACCAACAAACTCCTCAGCTATAAAGAACACCGCACGTCTGGAAGAGGTGGTCACTGCAATTTGAACTTGAAATCTTTCTCCTTCAGGGCTGGTGAGTACTACAATACCCCTACCACATAATATAATGGCCTTTGCCTTCCTTAACCATGACATACCAAGGATCAGATCTATACTACTTTCCTCTAATATTATAGCAGTAGCCCATAATTCTCTTCCCATAATTGTTAATGTCAACCTAGGTGTCATATGATTTGCCTCAACAGGCCCTTTAGGTGTAATTACTATCATTAGTTTTCTCATATTTTGTAGTGGTATCTCATTTGTGTTGGCATAACAAGCAGACATAAATGAATGTGTAGCACCAGAATCAAATAATATTGTTGCAGGAATTGCATTAATATAAAACATACCAAGTGCAATGTCAGCACCATCAGGAGTAGCATCTGCGCTGACTTGATTAACCCTGGCTATAGAGTATCCCTTGCCAGGAGTCTGTTGCTTGTTCTGAGCCAATGTACCAGAATTCCCCACCGGACAAGAATTAGCATAGTGCCCAACCTGACTGCACTTGAAGCATGTAGGGCCAGTCTTCTGTCCTGTAGGCCTTGGTGGGGTTCCAGTGGGAGCAGCCTGACGAGTGGGAGGTGTCCGTGGAGACCCCTGTGGAGCGTACTGAGCTGGGCGTGGTCCTCCTCCTAGACGAGTTGGTGTACCCTGTGGCGGAACGTAGCGAGGACGAACACTACTGCTACCCTGCCCCTATGAGATAGCCTTCCTCTTCAAGTCTCCTAGTTGAACACGCTTGTGTTCAATAGCAAGAGCCTTATCAAGCAGCCTCTAAAATGATGGAAATGTATGGGCAACCAATGCATACTGTAATGGCCCATTGAGTCCTTCGGCGAAGTGCTCTTGCTTCCTTTCATCATCTGCCACCTCATCAGGAGCATATCTTGACAGTTGGATGAACTTGTCACGGTACTCACTGACTGACATGTTGCCTTGCTTCAATGACAGAAACTCCTTCTTCTTGATCTTCATCAATCCAGCAGGAATGTGGTAGTTTCTGAACTGTGTACTGAATTCCGCCCAAGTAATAGTGTCAACAGCATCATGGGCAGCAACATAAGAATCCCACCAGTCAGCAGCAGGACCTGTCAGACGCCCAGAACCATAAAGAACCTTCTCCCAGTTAGAGCATTAGGCAATGTTGAGCATCTTCTCAATAGATTTCAGCCAATCATCAACATCTAGTGGATCTGGCGAGCTGGCGAAGGTCGGCGGCTTGTGACTCATAAATTCCAGGTGCTTGTCTCGGGGTGGAACTAGTGGTGGAGGTGGAGGTAGTGGTGCTTTCTGCTGTTGATGTTGTTGTTGTTGTTGTTGAGCCCTTCTCTCCTGCCGTTTCTCCTCTCGCTCCTGGCGTATATCCTCTCGTTCCTGGCGCATCTCCTGGCGTTCCTGCCGCATCTGCGCGTGCATATCCGCCATAGTGTCAGCCATCTGTTGCATTATCCTCATCTGTGTTGCAACAGTTGGGTCAACTCCTGCTGGTGGAGGCAGTGGAGGATCCATCTCAGGTTGTTGTTGTTGTGGTTGTCTAAATATCCTCCGAGTGTGTCGATTGGGAGGTAGATCAACTCCACCACCCTTCCTGGTATTGACCATCTGAGTTAGAAACATTTGGTAAGAGAGAAAGGATTGTAGACAACGCAGGTAATTACGAATCATGTTACTTTGGGGGATTTATTAGCTAAGCAGATTAATGTTTTACCTACCATAGCTAATTCATTACCTTATGGTGGTACATACTAAGATGTCCATTTATAATATCTCAATCAATCAAAGAAGCAAATCAGACATTTATCATCAGAACAATCAACCAACATTTTAAAATAGAGAAAATAGTTTTATTTTCGTCTTAGGTTCTCTATCTCTTAAAAAGGTCATAAATGTAAGATTCCAAGGTGTGAAATCCATCTTGTCTCAGAGTAGGAAAGGTAAGAATGATCATAGTAGAATAGTAGAAGGTGAGACATGATCAAGATAAGTATAGAGAGAATCAGAGTAAGGTAAGTAGGTAAGGGTTTTGTCCATTTCTATCTAGGTTTCGTCCTACAGTCAACATTTCCTCTGATACCACTTCTGTCACACCCGAATTTAAGGAACAAAGCCGGGTGCATCTCATATATGCACCAGAGAAGACAACACCTATAATAACAGAGTGCATAGAGATAAATGTCATAAATATCATAAATGTACTTATTACATTGCGAAAGTCTTACAAAAATAAATGATAAAATAAAAGCGAACTATATATTGTTCCCTGGCGCCACAAAGCTGACTGGGGAAACATCACCTAGATCAAATCGAATGCCTCAGTGTTAGGTGGCTCCTCTTCGACCACCTGTTCTTCTCCTATGGGGGGGTGTGAGACATCAAGAGTGAGCTCACACATGTTCATCGCTCAATAAGTTGTGGGGAATAATGTGCATGAACTCACCAAAGGTGGGAGTTCATGTGAAGTGTAAGGCTAATCAACAAAGTAAAAGTTGAGGCTGAGCATTGCTTTTATAAGTTGGTCAAAATTTTATTAGCAGTTACTAAGTGTAAGTAAATACCAAACCATAGTAATAATACATAAAAGTAATAATAAAATAATCCCAATGCGATGCAAATGACAAATTAAGTTTTAATTCCATAGATTAATCATGTGAGTGTCCGAGCCGCTCATGACCATGAGCACGACTAGTATACCAGTTTTACACTCTCCAGAGTTGCGCATCTTTACCCACAAGTCGTGTTACCCATTTGCCACGAAGTTGATCAAACCCCATACACCTCTACCAAGGAAGCGAGGAAGGGTACCACTACGAGGCCTTTACAAAGTTCCACTAGTTTTAGAAAACCCGCTACAATTTATAGGAAGCTCCAGTGCAGGAATCCCACGCCTGACCGCCTTCGCTGCAAAATCAACCCAAGGACCTCCCTACACTGACCACTACCCTACTGCCCTTGCCCCTTTCGGGTAAGGTAGTCATCCACTAGCTTTCCTAGTTAATCAGCCAAGGGTGTCCCATTAAACCCTTGTGGTAGCACTGTTTTCCTGGGTGGTTCTCCATGTTCCCATTAACATAATGATCTTATCATGAACAGTAAATAATGAACAGATAACAAAAGTGTGAACAAGATTAATGTATATCTTCATACCCAAAACCACATAAAGCAATAGCATGTACTACCCAGAAATTCAGCAGTAAAACCAGTGGTGAAACAAGGTTAAAGATAGTCAAAATCTAGGGTAATCCTATTGGGTCCCATCAAAATTGAACTATGCAGATCATTATGATTAATAAGAATATGACTGGATAAAAGAAGTGATCAATGGCACAACTTGCCTTCAACGAGCTCCTGCTCAGCAACTTCTACCTGCTGGGCACTAGGATCCTCAGTAGCTTGCTCGTCTACTCGCATCAACATAATACATACATAGTATAGCAAAAATTAACATCACACCAAACATGTAAATGAATTACGCAATAAAAATCTACACATTAAAATAAGAACCTAGGAACATGAATCATTAATTTTGGAGTTATAGATTTTAAGTTATGAATTTTCCAAGGTTTTATGTACTTGAAATAGGATTAAATGAGAAATAAATTTTCTTACTGTTTTCATGTCAAAACAGAGACTCTAGGTGATAAACATTAATATTACAAAATTTTTGGAACTGGAATGGATCAATTTGGAGTTCATATGAATTTTCTATGAATTAATCAAGTTCCAACATTTATTTATGCATTAAAAATCAATTTCTGTGATTATTTTCCTATTTTTATTAGTCTCTGGATTGGGCGCCAATTTCTGGAAAATACAGGGACTCGGGCGCAAAAGAAGATGAGACTCAAAGCGTAGCAGCCCCGGACGGCGGGTTGATTCTCTAAAAGTATAAGGGCTTTTCTGCAAAGTGGCATGGCGAAGGGGTACGGGCCGATCTCGGCCGCCCGATTAAACAACAAGCTCCTAGATCAGATTTTAGTTAAAACGAACCGGTATTCTACAGGAGTCCTTGGATCTGGATCCTACGGCCCATAGTCGATCTGCGGGTTGGAATGCATAGCTAGATCCATCCGTCCATTCCCAGACTGGCGGTTCCGATTCAAAGAAATCCATTCACTGCCCCAACTCTAATCCCGATCGCTCAAGCCTGATCCGACGGTCCGAAGACCGCCCTTCCCCGTTTAACCCAAACACGGCGGCGCTGTGGTCAATCACGGCGGTGATCCCGCTGGCGCGCGGCGATCCCTTGATTTAGCGCATAATCTGACTCTCTGGACGGCGCTACACGTGGAGCAGTTAGTAGCGGAAATTAATAGGCCAAAGCAAAAGGACCGCATCATCACCCTATTTTCTGAAAACGTTTTCGTCTGAATTGGAACTAATGTGTTTGCAAAAACCCTCTTGACAGTTAAGGGGAGAACTCTTTCAGAGGGGTATTTTATTTAGCCAAAGGAAAAGCATTTGAAAAGGGGGAGAATCTTTCAAAACTTGAAAATTCCTTTAGAAATTATATTCTTATACCATTGGTGAATTGCAAAAGAATTTGAAAATATGTTTCTAAAAGATTTGCAAAAACAAGCTAAGTGGTGCAAATGTGGTCCAAAATTTTAACTATATCAAAACATTCATATTTACTTAGAACTGCTTTCATTTCAAAGTAACTTATGCATATCTGTCGATATGCAAACTAGCTACATTTCTACACTTTATTTTGCTATGGTTTGTGTTGGGAGTATGCTTCGTAGCCGAAGATCCTAAAGAAAGAGAACACCTTCGAAAGATCTTCTCAGGAGCAAGGGCCGAAGCTATTACCTATAGAGCTTCGGCACAATGACAGATCTCAAGACGAAGGGCCGAACCGAGTTAAAGATGGATTGACTTAAAGACCCATGATGTTTTGTGTCATTATTGTAGTCGATTGTAAAGGACATAAATGTAATTTTACACAGGTTGCACCATGTACCTATAAATAGATGAACAGTACTCCGGCACTGTTCACGCAATCCTGTAATCGCTAACGCATTATGCTGGAATTAATTATTACTTTTTATCAAGGCGAAGGTATAAACGTACCTGAATATTATGTTTTAATATTTAAGTTCATATTATAATATATGTAAATAATGTCATTTGTTTCCAATAGATCTTTCTCTAATGTTTAATATTTTATTTCGGATTATTTTATGTTTGGTTACGAAGGCATGACCTTCGTGATATCCTACTCATGGCCTTCGTCCGAAGTTCATTAGATCCTTGGGGAGATAATGCTTCAGCGGGCGAAGGTCATTATTATTTAACATTTTATGTTGCCTTGTTCTTGATTCATAGCATTTGAGAACAAGTCTCCAACATTGGCGCCCACCTCCGGTGAACTCACTTCCACTTTCTGAGTTGATGGCTTCGTTCAACAACAAAGCTGGAGCTGCTTCGGCTCCGAAGCTCGTACTCCCGATAACAGGCGGTTCATGCTCAGAACCGGCCAACAAGAAGCAGAAGAAGGAGGCACAGAGAAGGGTACAGCATGTTGGGGTGCAAGGACCCTTCATCAAGTCAAGATGGTCCCACATCCCAATTACCTTCTCCCAAGAGGACCTTCAGCTCAAGGATTACCCTCACAACGATGTTATGGTTATTTCTTGTGTTATCAAAGGATTTCTGGTCCTCAATGTTTTGGTTGACACAGGCAGTGCAGCGGATATTATATTTGCTAAGGCCTTCAGACAGATGCAAGAGCTCGAAGATAAGATCCATGATGCTACACATCCCCTTTGTGGCTTCGGAGGAAGGCAGATTGTAGCACTCGGCAAGATCACGATGCCAGTGACTTTCGGATTTATCAACAATACAAGGACTGAACAAGTTGTGTTTGATATTGTTGACATGGAATACTCTTACAACGCAATCATTGGTCGTGGGACACTCAATGCTTTCGAAGCAATTCTTCATCCAGCATATCTTTGCATGAAGATACCTTCGGATCAAGGGCCTATTGCTATTCATGGAAGTCAGGAAGCTACCAGAAAGGCCGAAGGAAACTGGACAGATTCAAAAGCAATCCATAACATAGATGGAGCCGAAGCTTGTGAGCAATACAAGTACAGAAGGGAGAAGGCTGCTTCGGCTGATCAGCCGAAGCCCATGCTCTTATGTGACGATATAGCAGAGCAGAAGGTGCTATTGGGATCTCAATTGTCTGAGGAGCAGGAGATAACCCTAATAAGGTTTCTGTTCAACAACAAAGATGTCTTCGCATGGTCAGCTAATGATCTCTATTGTGTCAACAGGGATGTTATTGAACACTCGCTCAATGTTGATCCATCCTTCAGACCCAGAAAGCAGAGGCTTCGGAAGATGTCTGATGACAAAGCCGAAGGTGCTCAGAATGAAGTGAAAAGACTCCTCAGCGCTGGAGTCATCAGAGAAGTAAAATACCCAAAATGGCTAGCTAACACTGTTATGGTGAAGAAGGCCAATGGTAAATGGAGAATGTGCATTGATTTTACTGATCTTAACAAGGCTTGTCCGAAGGATGAATCTCCATTACCAAGGATAGATTCTCTGGTAGATGCAGCAGCTTCGTCAGAGCTCATGAGTCTACTAGATTGTTATTCAGGCTATCATCAAATCTGGATGAAGAAGGAAGATGAGCCAAAAACCAGCTTTATCACCCCCAGTGGTACATATTGTTACCTTTGGATGCCTGAGGGGCTCAAGAATGCTGGAGGAAGCTTCAGCAGAATGACAGCAAAGGTCCTTCATTCTCAGATAGGCAGAAACGTGCTAACTTATGTTGATGATATCATAGTAAAAAGCACGAAGCAAGAAAATCACATTGCTGATCTGCAGGAGACATTCGCTAATTTTACGCAAGCTGGTCTGAAGCTGAATCCAGAAAAATGTGTCTTCGGAGTAAAGAAGGGAAAATTCCTTGGTTGTTTGGTTTCAACAAAAGGGATCGAAGCTAATCCAAATAAAATCGAAGCTATCCTTCGCATGGAGCCGCCAAGCACAAAGAAAGGGGCTCAACGGCTAACAGGAAGACTAGCATCTTTGAATCGATTTATATCCAGATCAGTAGAGAGAAATTTACCGTTCATTGAAGTGTTGAAGTCTGCCAAAGTTTTTCAATGGGGATTAGCTCAGCAAAAAGCCTTCGAAGAGCTGAAGCAGTATTTGATAGATTTAACAACTCTAACTCCACCAGTGCCAGGGGCTCCTCTGCTGCTGTATGTGGCAGCTTCGCACTCTGCAGTAAGTGCGGCGCTTGTTCAGGAAAAGCTTGAAGGGCAATTGAAAAGGCAGGCTCCAGTATACTTTGTCTCCGAAGTCCTCAGTTTATCAAAGAAAAACTATACAGAATTGGAGAAGGTGTTGTATGCTGTTTTAATGGCCTCTAGGAAGCTTTGACATTATTTTCAAGCATACCATATAATAGTTCCTTCATCACAGCCCTTGAAGGATATTATGAGAAACAGAGAAGCTACTGGAAGGATTGGAAAGTGGGCTGTGGAACTCAGCGAGTTCAGCATTGATTATGTGCATAGATCTTCGATTCAGTCCTAGGCGCTAGCAGACTTCATCGCCGACTGGACGCCAGGGGCTCAGGAGGAAGAAGCAAGTAAAGATGTCGAAGCTTGGACAGTGTTCTACGATGGTTCCTGGGGAATCTTCGGGGCAGGTGCAGCTGTCGTTTTAATTGCACCTTCCAAAGTCAGAACATGCTACGCAGTGAAACTTGATTTCAGCTGCACAAATAATATTGCTGAATACGAAGCCTTGCTTTTGGGGCTTCGGAAGTTGAAGGCAATGGGGATAAGAAGGGCGGTTCTCAAAACTGATTCCCAAGTTATTTCTGGCCATGTCGACAAAAGTTGCAAAGCAAGAGATCCGAAGCTTGAGAAATATTTGGATACAGTTCGAAGGCTTGAAGCTTCCTTTGAAGGGTTTTCTGTCAAGAATATTCCACAAGGAGAAAATGAGCACGCTGATCTACTAGCCAAGTCAGCGGCACAGGGGCTGCCCTTACCTTCGAAAGTATTCTTTGAAACAATAAAAGCACCTTCGGATGACCTTCTTGAAAGAGCAGTGCTCAATATATCTCCTGTTTATAGTGAAGATTGGAGAACTGAGATCATGTCTTTTCTTCAGGGCAATTTCCTCTCAGATGACGAAGCTTATCATAAGAGAATAGCGGCAAGAGCCCGTCCATATGTAATAATAGAAGGGGAGTTATACAAGCATGGAGTTTGTTCTCCATTACTCAAATGTTTATCCAGAGCTGAAGGTATAGAGTTGATGAAAGAAATACATGCAGGCCTGTGTGGATCTCACATCGGATCTAGGCCTTTGTTGGGTAAAGTTTTTCGTCAAAGATTTTATTGGCCGAAGGCAGCTTCGGATGCAGCAAAATTAGTCCAAAAATGCGAAGGTTGTCAAAAATGTGCAAGAGATCAAAAACAACCTTCGTCTCTAACTCAATTAATACAGCCCACTTGGCCATTGCAAAGGTGGGGCCTTGATTTGCTAGGCCCACTTCCACCAGCACAAGGGAATTTAAGATATGTTGTGGTGGCAGTAGAATATTTTTCTAAGTGGATTGAGGTGAAGCCTTTAGCCACAATAACTTCGGTCACTGTTCAAAAGTTTTTCTAGCAAAATATTGTGTGTCGCTTCGGAGTGCCAAAGGCTATCACCGTGGACAATGGAACACAATTTGATGCCGAAGCTTTCAGAGAGTTTTGTGAACAAATTGGCACGAAGATCCATTTTGCATCGGTTTGGCATCCAGAGTCAAATGGACTTGTCGAAAGAGCTAATGGCATTATAATGACAGGAATAATGAAGTTAATCTTCAACCAGCCCAGGGGGGTGTGGCCAGACGAATTAATCAAAGTAGTGTGGAGCCACAACACAACAATGTCAAGGTCAACAGGTTTTACACCATTCAAATTGTTGTTTGGTGACGAAGCAATAACCCTAGAAGAAGCTAAAGCAAGATCAATAAGAACAGTGGCTTCGGTAGAGGACGAAGCTAATTATTCTATGGCAAAAGATACTATAGAAGGGATCAAGCTTCAGGATGTGGAAAATATCAACAAATATCAAGCCAAAACAATAAAATGGCGTGATAGAAAAGTTCGGTTGAAAAACATTAAGCCAGGAAATCTGGTGCTTCGGAGAGTGGCCAACCCTGACACAGTAGGCAAGCTTCAGCTGAAGTGGGAAGGACCTTTTCTGGTAGTATCTTCATCAAGACCCAGTTCCTACAGGTTGAAGGATATGGACGGCAACGACATTCCTAGATCTTGGAATGCGGATGAGCTTCGGCGGTATTATGTGTAGCCTGATGTAATCTTTTTTATTCTTTCCTATGGCACCCTTTTCCTTTCCAAAGGGGGAGAAAGGTTTTTAATAGGGCCATAGCATGTAATTTCTCTTTTTCTTATATCAGCTCTACAAGAGCAATTTCCCCTGAAGATGTAAATGTAAAAACTGAGCATGCACCATCGAGTGCAAAGCGAAAAAGGAAAAACAGGGAGAAGCTCAAAAGTCGTCCCTAAGGGGATGCAGAGGACGACGAAGCTGCAAAAAGTCGTTCCTAAGGGAGCGCAGCGTAAGTTTTCTGCTCAAAAGTCGTTCCTAAGGGAATGCAGAGCTTATAGCGAAAAGTCAACGCTGATTCCGCCGAAATATAAGGCGAAGCGCGAAAAGTCAACGCGAATACCGCCGAAGTAAAAGGCGAAGAATCTCCTAAGAGAGGCTTACAGCGAAAAGTCAGCGCTGATACACCGAAAAATAAGTGGTGAAGCCGAAAAATAAACGGCCAAAAATTGTTATTCTTAAGGGAATAAGAGTTGTGATTATGGTTTTGTATGTGTCTTTGAACATTCATTTGCACGATACATTACATCATACATTTGCATTCATAAACATTCACTCAGACATACGTAGGATCATCATCATCATAACATACACACTTGCTTCGGTTTTAAAAGAGAAGACTTCGGAAAAAAGGGAAAAGAGGCAATTTTATGCTTCGCTGTGTACGCAAAGAAGGGAAGTTGTTTTTCGCCTTCGGCTCAAAAATATTAATTTCGTCCACACCAAAGCATTTCATACATTGACGGAAAAGTAAGATTATATTACAAGCTATGGATAAAGTCCATAAAGTGAAATTTAATTACATCATACTTTATACAAGTTATCACAGGAGTTTTTTAAGCTATTCCTACAGACTACTCGAGCTTCGTCAGCATTCATGGAGCTTCGTCTTTCTACTCTGTAGCTTCAGCTTCGGCTTGGTCATCTTGTATGTAAGTATTATAAGCTAAATTCAAAATTCAAAGGAAAAGGTAAGCATAAGGTATGATTTTGTTACCAGCTTAAGGTGGCTTTGAGCTTCGTCACCAGCTTTGCTCCATCCACCCTTTGTCCATACTAATTTTATAAATCTATTCGCAATACTTCGGGCCAGGTTGGGAATGTTATCTAAGTCTGCTGGTGACAAGCTGAAGTTGGGTCTATTAACAATTTTTCCGTGTTCACAGCCAGACTTCAGAAAGGCAACAGCTGTGCCCCGAGAAGCTGCCAGCGCACAGAAGTCACCATGCCTAGCTATAACTTCGTCAAGATCATTAATTTCACCTTCAATATGCTCGAAGGCACCAGGCAGGTCTTCAACCGAAGGAGTGAACTTCTCGCTACTGGCTCCAACAAAATGGAACACCTGCTTCAGCTGTTGAATGCATCGATTGCTGAACTCCAGGCACTTATTCTGAAGACTTGTCAAAGATTCTTTCAGCTCCGAACTTTTTTGGACTTCGGCCTCAAGCTTTGCATCAAGTTTCAGCTTTTCTTGTTTGAAATTTTCTGATTGAGAAAGAAGCTTCGAATTTAATTCTGTTATTTTGGCTTCAGCTTCCGCTAATAATCCTTCGGTTGTTTGAAGCTCGAAGTCTTTCTTTTCGATGGCAGCTGATTGCTCTTTTATCTTGTTCTCTAAGTTCTCAATTATAACTTCGTGCCTTTTATCCTCTAAGTCCTGCTGCATTTTTAAAGCCTTGCTCAAAAGCATACTCTGTGGACAAATAACCTTCGTTAGAAAATATTTATGTTATTACAAATAATAAAGGTTAGACACAAGTTGTTTACCTTAAAATTGGAATAGAACAAACTACCGACAATGTGCTGTCGTCGGTAGCGGCTGATATCTGCTTCGAGCTTTGGGAAACCGATACTCTTTGATAGAGTACCGATAACTTTCGCACTGGTCTGATCTCGTATGCAGCCTAACCTTTCATCATCAATGCCACCGAAGAGAAGCGCTCCTGGCCGATACCCGCAAGATATAGCATATTCTTTTAGTTCTTTTTCAGCTTTTGTCAGCTCTTGGCCAACTAAGTTTTGAAAGTCAAAAGCCTCATCTTCTGAAGTATCTTCGGTCATTTCTCCCTTCTCGGGTTTTGCGGTCGTAGTCTCTTCGGTGGCTGCGCCAGCTTCTTCCGCGGCCATGTTTAGTAGCATTTTGTCTATATCAGCAGCTATGCTTTCTAAATTAATATCTACGGATTTGGCATCTTCGGCTCTGGCTTCTGCTGCGGCAACTTCCGAAGGTACATCTTCAGTAGCTGTCATGCTTTCAATAGCCAGCACCTTCGGAGCTGAAGCTCCTGGTGGCGTTGCTTCAATGACCTGTCACAGTAACGATTCTTTGCCTCTTTGGCCTAGGTGCCTTCGTTTTTGTGGGCTCCTTTTCCTTCTAAAAAAGCTGCGTCAGATGTAGCCCCAGTGGACTTAGTTTGACAGGCAAAGTTTCAGTCATTACCTTTAAGATTTCCTCTATTTCAGTAGCAGAGGATGTCGCAGAAGTCCTTTCTTTTTCATCAATTGATTTTTGCTTCGGAGTTGAAGCCTTTCTTTTCTTCAGAGCAACTGTTTTTGCCTCAAACTCTTGTTTTTTCTTCTTTGATTGATCTTCATCGTCCTTATTCAGAGCACTAGCTACTCTTTTCCTTTTTTGGCCTTCGGCACCCTTGTCCAGCCGCTCGTAGTCAGGATATTCAAAACCTACAGCATCCATCACTCGGTTTAGCCTTCGTTTCGGACGGGTGCCGAAGGCCGCAGTCATCAACTGATCTTCTTTTTTAGAATAATTTCCAAGTATCTCGTTGCACATTACTTCAATTGTATCCAGCCATTCTTGGCAGGGCACTTTGAAATGTCTCTTGAATTTGTAATGGTAGGGCAGCCGGACAAGTTCTCCCTCCTTCTTTTTTCCTTCATGCTTCGGCATGGCCCACTCTTTCATAGTTGGAAACACTTTGAAAGCCAAAAAAATTCCTGCACCAAGTCCCTAGTGCTGATGTGCTCTGCGATAACCCTAAATTCAGCCAGTGCAATTTGGGTTGGACCCTCTGGTGTCATATTGCACGGGGGTCTGGTCTCTCTGAAGATCAGCTCTAACGGACTTTGGACCAGCTTCTCCTTATCATCGTCAACTTTGACGTAGAACCATTCCGATTTCCAACCAGCCGGCCACTTGCTTCGGTAACTGATTACGGGAAATTTTGTAGTCTTGCGGTAGGCAAAATTGTAGCACCCGAAGTTTTCATGTAACCCATCTCTTCTGGCCTTGGTTTGGTAGTGCAGCTCATGCACTCGGCAGAAACCTTCGGCAAACGGTTCCACCCCTTGGCTTCGGAGAGCCCAAATGTGAACGCTAAGCCTAACGATAGCGTTAGGAGTTAGCTGATGAAAGTAGATCCCAAACTTCTTCAGCACATCAGCAATCATCTTATTCAAAGGGAATCTCAAACCAGCTTTGAAGAAACTCTTAAAAACTACTACTTCGTCTTTTCCTGGCTTCGGGGTAGTTTCCTCTCCACCAAAGCGAACCAGCTCTTTCTTTTCTTCATTAAAATAGCCCAATTTCAACATCTTAGGTAGGTCACCTTCGGAGATCGTGGATTTTCCAAAATCTAGATGGCTGGGTTTGCTCGGCACCGCGCTGCTATAATCATCTTCAGAATCGGTCTCTTCAACATCAGCTTGCTCTGCTTCAGCGGCAGGGACGTCCTCCCGTGTTACCAGCCCAGAGCGCTTCATTGCTTCCGAAATCGGAACAGTCTCAGTACCTTTGGTCTCATCTCCCTCACGATCAACCCTAGCAGTGGAGCGAACTCTGGCCATTTGATTATGACTTTCTTGAAATTTTTGTTGTTGACTTTTCTGATTCCCGAAGCTTTTCCTCTTGTGATGAAGCAGAATCAAAAGCGAAGTTTCGTCTGAGCACGATGATTAAGCTTCAGCTATGACTAAAATTTTGGCAGCAAAATAGTGCAATAGCAATGAATGTTGTGGTAACTTCACACCTACCCGTCTGTTTATATAGTGCCGCAGGTGGGAAGGTAAATCGTCAAGGTCTCCCGCACCGAACAAACAGTCACCCGCACTCGCTGAACGGTGGGCCACAGAGTCCGAGAAGGTGAATCGGTGGAGCACGCGTAATTGCTGCAAGATGGGGCCACCGCGCGCGCGACGATTATTTTAATCGTTTCTCGCCAATGAGCTCAGGAAAGGTGTTTTTTGGATCTTCGGCGTCCCGAAGCCTAGAAGACTTTTTCACGGATCAAGCTCGTTACGAAAAACGATCTAGCACCACGAAGGGGCTGCTGTTGGGAGTATGCTTCGTAGCCGAAGATCCTAAAGAAAGAGAACACCTTCGGAAGATCTTCTCAGGAGCAAGGGCCAAAGCTATTACCTATAGAGCTTCGGCACAATGACAGATCTCAAGACGAAGGGCCGAACCGACTTAAAGATGGATTGACTTAAAGACCCATGATGTTTTGTGTCATTATTGTAGTCGATTGTAAAGGACATAAATGTAATTTTATGCAGGTTGCACCCTGTGCCTATAAATAGATGAACAGTACTCCGGCACTGTTCACGCAATCATGTAATCGCTAATGCATTACGCTGGAATTATTACTTTTTATCAAGGCGAAGGTATAAACGTACCTGAATATTATGTTTTAATATTTAGGTTCATATTATAATATATGTAAATAATGTCATTTGTTTCCAATAGATCTTTCTCTAATGTTTAATATTTCATTTTGGATTATTTTATGTTTGGTCACGAAGGCATGACCTTCGTGATATCCTGCTCATGGCCTTCGTCCGAAGTTCATTAGATCCTTGGGGAGATGATGCTTCATCGGGCGAAGGTCATTATTATTTAATATTTTATGTTGCCTTGTTCTTGATTCATAGCATTTGAGAACAAGTCTCTAACAGTTTGTGTTGGCATCAATCACCAAAAAGGGGGAGATTGAAAGGGCCGTCCAGACAGGAGAAGCTTTTTGGAAATTCAGCTGTGCTCGGACCGACCGTCCAGGCCCTTCTGGCGGATCGTCCGCGACACTAGGGTGAGCCTGGGATAGGAACTATGCAAATCACGCATTTACACTACGGACTATCCGAAGCAGAAAAGAGCACCGTCTGAGACCAAGCTCGGACCGTCTGACCTCAAGAGCGGACCATCCGGTCGTTGAAAAACCAAAAACCCAAAGGTGACGGGTTCGGTAAATGCATTTTTAGCGTCCTCGCGGACCATCCGAAAAGCACGGCCGGATCGTCTGTGACTGCTTTATCTGACATCTGACGACGCATTAAATGCACCAGTAGCCATTGATATAGCCGTTACTGCTGCCCGTTGCGATTTCAACCGTTGATGTGCAGGGGCGCAGACCGTCCGCGGTTGGCAGAACAAGGGCAATGGCTAGGAAGTGGTTGGTGGCTATAAATACAACCCCAACCACCTCCATTCAAGACAACCAAGCATTCCACTCACACACATTCAATACAAGAGCAAGCAATCCATTCCAAGACACATTCAAAGCTTCCAAACTTCTCCAAGTGCCACAATTGAGACAAGTGATCATAGTGATTAGTGACTTGAGAGAGTGTGATTTGTGTTTCATTTGTTGCACTTGTTGCTTGGCTTTTTAGTCGTGCTTTCTTCACCTCCTTCTAAACTCTCTAAGTGACTTGTAAAGATAGCAAGAGACTCCTAAGTGTGTGGTGGTCCTTGCGGGGTCTTAGTGATCCTTGAGACTAAGAAGAAGCACTCAACCAGTCTAAGTGATCGATTGAGAGAGGGAAAGGGTTGAAAAATACTCGGCCTTCGTGGCCTCCTCAACGGGAAGTAGGTTCATTGGAACCGAACCTCGAGAAACAAATCGTTGTGTTCTTTTGTGTTGATCATTACCTTACGATTTGATTCTTCCTCTCCCATCTCTCTAAGTTCTCTTGCTTACAATCTTTTGAGTTAGCTCCCAAAGTCATCCGCATTGATTGAGCAACTCATAGCAAGAAGAACTCTCTTCCGCACTCCGATTTCGTTATTACTTATTTCTAATCCTAACCCCGGGTGAAGTTCGTGTTCAAAGTTTATAAATTTTAGGTTTCGCCTATTCACCCCCCTCTAGGCGACTTTCAGTCTGGTGGCTAGCTTCTTGAGAGCCTGTGTGTAGGGCTCTCTGTGTTGACTGTGCGGTGTACACCGGACTGTCCGGTCCCTCTGTCCGGTGCGCCAACATAGTGCCGATTGTTAGGCCCTTTGTCTGATTTCTTCAGTCTTTTTCCTTGGGCTCTTTTTTGATCTCGTGGCTTGGACTTTACTGAGTATATGTTGATCCTTCTTGAGTATTTTAGATCTTTTTTTGAGGTGTTGCATCCTCCGAGCCTAAGTCCACTTGCATCCTGTGAACTACAAAAAATAAACATTTGGAAACACATTAGTTCACAAGATTATGTTGGCCATTAAACACCAAAATCATTTAGCCAAATAGGTCAGAGTCCATTTTCCTTAGAGATGCTTTGCATGTGGGGAGAAGGGCCACTTCCGATATAATTGCCCAAATTCGGTCGAACCCAAGAAGAGGAGGAGCAAAGGCAAGACACTTACAAGTGTTAAGACTTGGGGTGATTCTTCAAGGGAAGTTGATCCTCCAATGACTCGCAGCCACCGCTCTTCATCACACTATTCATGGTCATCGCACAAATGCATTATGGCAAGAGGTAAATCAAGTATCCCATCCTCTGGTGATGATGAGTGTGATGGTGAGGGAAAACTCTCCTTAGATGAACTTGCGCATATCGTTAAGTTTTTTGAGGATGTTTGCACTTGAAAGGGAAATGGCCTCAACCATTTCCTATAATCGTTGATGTTTGACGACCATCACAAATCTTATGGACTAACTAGTTTGCCTAGTTGATCTTTTCTCAGGTGCATAAAATTCACATACACATATAAGGAAAATGACCCTTGGGGCAATTCTATAAGTATGGAGCAAAACAGATTTGCACTAGCCTGTGGCGCACCAAACTGTCTGGTGTGCACCAGACAGTGTCCGATGCCCAGGCTGGCGCACCCAGCAAACTAGCCGCTCTCGGGACAACACAGCGCTGCTCGGCTAAAAATCATCGGACTGTCTCGTGTGTCACCGGATTGTCCGGTGAGCCCACGAGCAATGGTCGACTTCGCCAACGGTCGACTGCCACCGCAGTCTACAGCGTCAGAAAGTCAGAGACAGTATGTGCCGCCATGTTGCACCGGACTGTCCGGTGTGCCACAAGAATAGACAAAGTCAACGGTCGACTGCTCCAAACTGCAACGGTCGGCTGACGTGGCACGCACCGGCAATGAATAGTGGAGTGTCCGATGCGCATCGGACTGTCCAGTGTGCCCATCGACAGAGAACTCAGCCAACAACTAGAATAGTCGTTTGGGCTATAAATACCCCCAACCACCACTATTCAAAACATCCAAGCTTTCCACTCTCTACACTCAATACAAGAGTAAAGAATACACTCCAAAGACACATTCAAAGCCTTCAATCCTCTCCAAGTGCCATAATCATGTCAAGTGATCAAAAGTGTTTAGTAACTTGAGAGAGGGTGATTTGTGTTTCAATTGTTGCTCTTGTTGCTTGGTCGCTTTCTTCTTTTCTTTCTAAACTCTCTAAGTGTTTAGTAAAGCAAGCAAGAGACACCTAAGTGTGTGGTGATCCTTGCGGGGTCTTAGTGACCCATGAGATTAAGAAGAAGCACTCAACCGGTCTAAGTGACTGATTGAGAGAGGGAAAGGGTTAAAATAGACCCGTCCTTTGTGGCCTCCTCAATGGGGAGTAGGTTCATTGGAATCGAACCTCGGGAAACAAATCGTTGTGTTCACTTGTGTTGATCTTCACCATTCGATTTGTTTCTTCCCTCTCCTCTCTCTCCAATAGTTCTCTTGCTCACAATTCTTTTGAGTTGGCTCCCAAAGTTATCCACATTGATTGAGCAACTCATAGCAAGAAGAACTATCTTCCGCACTCCGTATTCATTATTAATTACTTCTAACCCTAACCCCGGGTAAAGTGTGTGTTCAAAGTTTATAATTTTCAGATTTTGCCTATTCACCCCCCTCCCCCTCTACGCGACTTTCAATTGGTATCAGAGTCCGGTACTTCATTAGAGTCTAACAACTCGAAGTGATGTCAGGAGAACACGCTAAAAGGGAGATGGTCACCGGGGAAAGTCTGGATCTTCGGGAAAGAATATTGAAGAAAGGACTCCGTCGAAGGAGGCCAGCGACAAGCACAAGGAGCACAAGGATGAATCCACCAGCTCTATCAAGTCACATAAGAAGGGTGACAAGAAGAAAAAGAAAATGAAGAAAGTGGTCTACTACGAGACTGATTCTTCCTCACCCTCAACCTCCGGTGCCAAATCAACATCTTCAAAAAGACAAAAGCATGAGAAATACAGTAAGATGCCTCTTCGCTATCCTCGCATTTCTAAATGTGCTCCCTTACTTTTCGTTCCCCTAGGCAAACTGCCATATTTTGATGGTGAAGATTATTGTATGTGGAGTGATAAAATGAGGCACCATCTAACCTCACTCCATGAAAGTATTTGAGACGTTGTTGAGTTTGGAGCGTAGGTACCACATGTGGGCAATGAGGACTATGACTCCAATGAGGCCTCCCAAATAAGGCACTTCAACTCCCAACCCACCTCTATACTCCTCGCTTCATTATGTAGAGAGGAGTACAACAAGGTGCAAGGGTTGAAGAGTGCCAAAGAAATTTGAGACGTCCTCAAAACAACGCATTAAGGGGACAAAGTGACCAAAATCACCAAGCGCGAAATGATCGAGGGAGAACTCGGTCAGTTCGTCCTCAAGAAAGGAGAAGAGCCACAAGCAATGTACAACCAGCTCAAGACGATGGTGAACCAAGTCTCCAACCTTGGGAGCACCAAGTGGGATGACCATGAAATGGTCAAGGTTATTCTAAGATCTCTCATTTTTCGTAATCCCACTCAAGTTCAATTAATTCGTGGAGATCCTAGATTTAAACATATGTCTCCTGAGGAGGTAATTGGTAAGTTTGTGAGCTTTGAACTTATGATCAAAGATTCCAAACACATTGTCAACTTGGAGCAAGGCGCCACCTCCACACCCGAGGCGCAACCTGTTGCATTCAAGGCAATGGAAGAAAAGAAGTAAGAGCCTACACCAACAAGTAGGCTCCCAATTGACGCCTGCAAACTTGACAACGAGGAGATAGCTCTTATCATCAAGAGCTTCTGGCAAATCCTCAAGCAAAGGAAGGGGAAGGACTACAAACCCTGCTCCAAGAGGGTTTTCTACCGGTGTGGTAAGTCCAGTCATTTTATTGCTAAATGTCCTTATAAAAGTGATAGTGACAGGGACGATGATAAGAAAGGGAAGAAGAAGATGGAGAAGAAGAAGTACTACAAGAAGAAGGGTGGCGAGGCACACATAGGACGAGAATGGGACTCCGACAAGAGCTCCACCGACTCCTCCGACGAGGAGTCCGCCAACATCGTCGTGGACAAAGGTCTTCTCTTTCCCAACGTCGGCCACAAATGTCTCATGGCCAAGGACAACAAATATAAGAAGGTATACCCTAGAGATACCCCCAAATATACTACTTCCGATGATGAGGGTAGCTCTAGTGAAGAAGATGACGATTTGACTTCTCTTTTTGCAAACCTTACCAAAGAACAAAAGAAAAAATTAATGAATTGATAGAAACCATTAACGAGAAGGATGAAATCTTGGAATACCAAGAAGACTTGCTCATTAAGGAAAATAAAAAATTAGTTAAGCTAAAAGATGCTTTTGCTCTTGAGGTTGAAAAATGCAAAAACTTGACTGAAGAGCTAAATACTTGCAATGATTCAATTTCTTGTCTTAGAAATGAAAATGTTAGTTTAATTGCTAGTATTGAAGAATTGAATGCTTGCAAAGTTTCTACATCTACCGTTGAGCATGTTACTATTTGCACTAGATGTAGAGATATTAATGTTGATGCTATGAATGATCACCTCTCTATGATTAAAGAACAAAATGATCACATAGCTAAATTAAATGCTGCTGAGCATGAACTTGAAAATGAAAATTTCAAATTTGCTCGTAGTATGCTTTACAATGGGAGACGCCCTGGCATTAAGGATTATCTCTTCTTTCATACAAAGGGGGAGATACTCTCTCAAAGGGGGAGAGCTCTCCTTTAGGGGGAGTTATCTTTGTAGAGAGCAAGTCTTTTAATTTCTTCATATATGCTTTTAATGTCTTCCTTTTCGATGTTTGATTCTAAAGAGGGAGAAGTTTTAGGGACCAAACAATTCAAAGTATATCAAATACCAAAACACCAATTTAAATTTTGGATCTTGGCAAGTGGTTTTGGTTCCACAAGTGTTTTTGGTCTAAAATAGAAAGTATGTGAATTATGGAGTTAGGGGGAGCCTTAAGTCCATCATCTCACACTGTGGGGACATTCATGCATCCTAGCAAGTAGATTGCATTTTTTCATCAAGTGTTTGTTATATTTGCTTACTTTGGTTGTGTTGTCATCAACCACAAAAAAAGAGGAGATTGTAAGGAAAATGGACCCCGTCCCATTTGGCTAAATGATTTTGGTGTTTGCTGACCAACATAACCTTGTGGACTAATATTCTTCATGTATTTGTGATTGTAGTCGACAGGATGTAAAAGAGGATTGGACTAAGGATCTGAGGATGCAACACCTCAAAAAAGGACCTAAAAGATACTTAGAATATTAATAAATATCAGGCACAAGTCCAAGACTCAAGACCAAAAGAGCCCAAGGAAAAAGATTGAACACTACAAGAAAAGGACAGTCGACCAGCGCACTGGTGGCACGCTGGACTATCTGGTGTAAAGCCACTGGACTGTTCGGTGTGCACCAGACAACCTGCGCAGAGAGCTCCATAAATGGACTCTCGAGAACTAGAGCACCAGACTGTCCGGTGTGCAGTGTGCACCAGATAGTGTGGCCAATAGTTGGCAACAACTTTATAGATGGTCGTCATTAGCTCTTCTCAACTGTCAGCGACATTGCCAGTGCACCGGACTGTTCGGTGCGTCCGACGACAGAAACTGCTACTTTTTGTCCAACGACTCTAGAGGCTATTTATACCCCTCCAGCCGGCCAAATGAAGTGTGTGGAGCACAAGAAATATATCCCAAGCATAGAGGCACATTTGCAAGAGCTCCAACACACAAATGCATAAGAGATTCATCTAGTGATTAGTATAGGTGCTTTGCAAGGTGCTTAGGCTAGTTAGACCGCTATTGCGCTTGCTCTATTGTAATGCTAGTTAGTTGAGTGAGGTAAGAAAAACCCACCACAACCCTCAGCTCTTGCACGAGCGTTGTAAAATTGTACTAAGTGGGGCGAGAGTCTTGCAAGACCGTGACAACCAAGTTTGTGTCACGACTGCCACCGTGTACCTGAGGGAACGAGGCCCGCGTCATTTCAGCCGGAAGCTCGATAAAGAAGAAGACGGAGAGCGTCCAAGAGAAAGCTGGAAGCAAAGCACCACTTGTGTGTGGAGAAGGCACATGGCTCTCTATGGAGTTACTCATCCATGGTGCTTGGCCCTCGCGTGGGCTACCCTTTGCATAGGGACACCAACGAGGATTAGTAGGGACCTTGCGTGGTTCTGGATACCTCAGTAAAAATACCAGTGTCGTCCATAAGAGTTTGCTATTCTCTACTTCCTCTTTATCTTTCGCATTTACTTTAAGTCCTTAAGTTTCAATATCTCAATTCTAGTTAGATTATTTATGATTGGAACTTAGGTTGCAAAACTCTTTTGCGGTAGAGATAGCAACACATAGACAAAACCTAACTTGCTTATTTGCATAGGTCTTGTTAAAGTGATTATTTTGTGGCCTAGTTTAGAAAGAAGTTTTAGAAGTCCTAATTCACCACCTCTTAGGCGTCACAGTTTCCTACATATTCCCTAATTTTCTCCATTGCGCTGGGTGGCAGACCAACAGACCCTAGGTTGCAGGGCTCATTTGGGCATGCATTATTATGTCGACATTCCTGTCGTGCCCAATCGAGAACGTTGACCGAGCTGTGATCATATGGTGCACTGTGGTTTAAATATGTATGTGGAGGAACGTACTGCTGTTGTGGTGTGTAATAAATTGGTGTATGATGTTCGATAGTAGGCGGTGCGTATGTGTATCCGTATCTGGACTTTCTGGCTCAGGTGACCGGACGGTCTGACGCTAAGTCGGACTATCTGATGGTAAATCTGGATTGTCCTGTTGTGTTCGCTGTCACAGGGGTGCTACGTGGTGGTCGTGCATCCCCGTATTGTATGGTAGGAAAAGTCAGACGGTCCGCGTAGGAGCTTGTAACACCACAAAATCTTATTTTGGGGGATTTTCTTTTCAAAAAGTTATTAGATTAAGGTGGGTTATAATAGGGAGGTTCTTTCAAAATTCTTCTTCTAGAATAATTGTTTGGTAATGTTAAAATCCTCAGTTTCAAATTTATATTCAAATATTTAGTCTAAAATATAAAACTCCAAAAAAAGAAATAATTTCCAACTCATTTTTATGGATTATTTCCCTCATGAGCCATATAATTAGAAACACTCCTTAATAATATTCAAACCTAAGATAACTTTTAACAAAGATATACATTACCTTTTCATTAATAAATATTGCATTTCGAATTTAAACTACATAATCAAAATAATGACTCTTTTAAAATGAATAATGTACATGTTTGGATTGTTTACTTAAATGGTTAAAGGAACAATTAATAGATAAAATACATAATTATGCATCTCATTCTGTGTTTTTGTATTGTTGCATTTGTATCTCAGATTTGAATTTGAAGAATAAATTTAGAACTTAAATTTGGAATTGAAATCAGAAAAAAAAGGAAAAAAAAGGACAAACTGTGTCTGGGTCGGACATCCTCCTCTCGGCCCAGCCTACCTATTCCCTCTTTACCTTCACCTGCTCGGCCCAACACCACCGTGCGGCCCACTCCCCATTTCTTCCTCTCACCCGCGCCAGCCCACCATGAAATACTCCCCTGTACATTGGCAAGCAGGGCCCACACTCCAGCCTCACACTACCCCCATGTGCGCTTTGTTCTTCTGGCGCGTGACCCACTGGTCAGTTCTATCTTCCCGCCGAGCAATGACTGGTGGGGCCCCTACGCTAGAACCATCCCCTCCGCTGCGAGGAAGTCACAACGGATTCGACGCACCGCCGCTGGGTATCTCGGTTCGACGCAACTACCGCGCGCATCGGCCGTGGCTCAGGCTTATAAATTCGTGGGCTCCGCCTCGCTTGCAAACTTCATTGTGGGAGGAAACCATCAGCTAGCAACGGAACCAGGGGACCGTCGCTGAGGAGGAAGAAAGGATTGCCGTCGCCGTCGAACACGGGATGTGTCGGGGTCATGGGCATGCCGTGGTTGGAGCTTCATAGTGGAACAAGGAGGGAGCCTTGGATTGCATGAATCCCTTGTCGGTGCTCCGGTAACGATGCGCAGTCACCCCGCCCCACATGGCTGGGTGCCCCTGCTTCGTGAGCTTCGGTAAGAACCCTTCCTGGAAGTTCACGGAATCATCCGCTACACCTAGCACGCGTCGAATCAGTGGACTATGCACTAGACCACTGGCCGACCTTCACCGCGTGCTCTGCCACCGTGGAGCAGGGAGCGCCGCCTAACTCCGGTGTTGGGAGGTGAGAGATGTGCGCTGGACGTCGTATATGGATCTAACGGCGGAGATGAAGTCGTGACGTATCCCTTCGCACCATCTGATCTGGGCCACGGATTCGTGATCGGGCGAACGGGATCGATTTGGGTTGTTTTAAATCTGGACCATAGGCTGCCAATCAGACGGTGTCCGGTGTGTACCACTTCGGTGATGGCTGAATGTAATCTGGGTCGTCCGAGTGAAATGAATCGGCCAGGATATGTTGCTGATTGTAGCTCGATGGTTTGTGCCAGAAGCACGAGAGAGAGAGTCGGGCGATTTCTACAGGTTTGGGCCGCTTTGAGAGGCGTAATACCCTACTTCGTGGAGTGGCTTTGTATGTGTGGTGTGTTTACAAGTGGTGTTTCCGGAATGGAGAGGTGCTAAAATGAGATGAAAATGATGAGGTTCCCCCTAGGCCTTATATACACGACTGTGGGACACTCCCTACGCACACGTTGATCACACTCTTCCAGCTTATCTCCTAGCAAATAGTGAACTGACTTTGCTTATCTTAAGGAAAACTCGATGGCTTTGTCCCGTTCTATCTCCGGTGTTTGAGGGCGTCTGGCGTGGGAAAGACGGACGACTCCCTTAAGATTACGCCTGATCCACAGACGATCCGAGCACGAGCCCATCACCTTCTTGGATCGGCCCATTTCAACTGTAGTCTTTGCCCGACCCACGATGAGACGACCTTGCGGGGTGACTGGTTTGTGGCCCCACGCAAGGGTTTTGCCTTCTAGTGGGCCCGGGGGATATATGTCCCCCACAAGCCCCCAATCTTTGAGTTTATTTTGAAATAATTGACTCAAAGGTTCCTGGTCCTGTCTATGGGTTCGTAGCATGACTTCATCTTTTGTACTGCTGTTGGGTGCACCGAAGGTGCACCCACTAGGTGTAGCCCCCGAGCTTTGAGTGGATTTTAGAAGTAATCCATTCAGAGGTCTTCATCTTTTTGCTTTTGAAATCAGCATTTGGCTTTAGAGCATTGTGAATCTGTTGGGTGCACCAAAGGTGCACCCATTCGGTGTAGCCCCCGAGTTTTGAGTGGATTTTAGAAGTAATCCATTCAAAGGTGTTCATCCTTTTGCTTTTGAAATCAGCATTTGGCTTCAAGCCATTATGAATCTGTTAGGTGCACCGAAGGTGCACCCAATGGGTGTAGCCCCCGAGCTTTGAGTGGATTTTAGAAGTAATCCATTCAAAGGTCTTCATCTTGTGACGTTTTTAAAATAATTTTCAGAATAGCCAGGTGATGCCATCTGTCCATGTCTTGTTAGGTCTGGAATCAATTTCATCGGTAACAAGTTGGACATCTGGCTAGTTGAAACAGAGGACCCTCGGCTGGACACCACTCAGCCATGTACTTTAATGCTTCTATTGATTGGACTTGCGCTTCAGTAACCACATTTGGACTTCCTCCTGTTTTAGTCGATCTTCTCTTTTTGTCACGGTATGCGTATATTTTGCAGGTATCATCACTTCAGAAAATCTTGAAGTTTTCGGGCGATATACCCAATGGGTGTGCCCAAAGGGTGCCTGCTCCGCGAAAGGCGTTTATCGCGTTCTCCTGAACTAGTAATTTGATGTGACAGCGGTGTGTAATCATTTGCCTGAGCAGTTGACTTGAGTCCAACCGGTGTCATGTTACATGTAACGACGCCAGTTGCCTGGCTCATTTTAAGGCGGCTTGAATTGCTTATTGAATTCTTGCGACTATTCGGTGAGCGGGGTAGGAAGTGGACGGTCACTCCTGGCCTCTTTAAATAGCCTACTTGCCCTGGCTGCTTTCTTTACTCGCCCTTGATCACTTGCTCTTTTCTTCTTCCTCACTTCTCCCCCTTCTGCACAACCATGGGCAGAGGCAAGAGAGGCAAGGGATGTCCTCGCCGTGCTGACGACAAGCGCAAGCATCCTCCGAGTCCACCCTCGGAGGACTTCGGTGACTCGGAGTACTCGGGGAAGTTTCCTCCGAGTATGATCGGTTGCTCGCTCCAGCGTCTCCCGTGGCGTCGTCCGAGGACTCGGACGACTCCATGAGGCTATCCACCACGGCGCGAGCATACTGGCGATCCATCGAGCGCGCCAGGCTCGATGGGTCGGACGACTCGAATGAGGCCTCCTCGAAGGAGGTGGAAGACTCCTCCGACTCTGAGGAGTGGAGCAGCGGCAAGGGCGACAGCGGTGAGGACGACGGTAGCAATGGCGACGACGACGACAAGGGCAACAGCGACGGCGAAGGTGGTGACGGCGATGGCGAAGGTGGCGACGGCGAGGGCAACGGTGAGGGCGACAGTGACGGCGACAACAAGGGCAACAGCAGTGACGGCAAAGGCGACGACAAGGACGACGGCGGCGACGGCAAGGCCGACGGCATAATGTTGTTGGCGTAAATATTAGTATCGGTAGTAGTAGTGATTAGTAATAGAATAAGGTAGTTTTAGTTAGTAGTGTAGTGTAGTGTAAGTAGTAGTGTAGTGTAATGTAATGCATTGATCGAGGGGTGAGGAGGCCAACTCATGATGAGTCGGTCTCATGTTTGTAATGGTCTCGCCCTATGAATACGTGGTTCCCAACTGATCTATTGTTGTACGCCCTATCCATGCATCTGGTGGCTCGCTAGCATTTTAGAGGTAATGCCCGAGTGATGCTTGCTTTTCTGCGATCTCAACTTTTCGCGAGTTATGGCATGCCGCTTTGCGCCCGACTTATTGCGCCAACCCATACTTTTGCTGACGTCCCCCTTGAATTCTGAACCTTAGTTCTCGCTTTTTCCTCCACCGCTTTCCCATTTCCTGAGTTTCTAAATCCACTCACATCATTTGAGAAACCACAATGGCACCCAAGACGAAGAGACAAAGTGCTGCTATTCTGATCATCCCGCCAATCGATCCCAACAGCCAACTTCCATTCGCCGGTAACCACGTGTCTGTCATTTCTGAA
This sequence comes from Zea mays, assembly GCF_902167145.1. NCBI lineage: Eukaryota > Viridiplantae > Streptophyta > Magnoliopsida > Poales > Poaceae > Zea > Zea mays. Next base: position 86,628,344 of record NC_050104.1, on the reverse strand, counting down.
ATTGACCTTCTGTACCTCATCGAAACTGGTGTTCTTTTGCCAAAAGAGTTGTGTTCCTGGCGAATCTAGCGTGGGGTTACCATTTCGACAGAGGATACCCATGAAGCTATTATCTTCATGTCGTTCCTCATCAGGGGACTGGCCCTGCCAGCCTCTCCTTTCTTCCGCGGCCTTCTCGACTTTTATTCTCTGAATCTTACCCACTTAAACCCCAATTTTGTTCTTCAAATTGTCGTATTTGTTCATCTCTACGAAGCTTTCCTTGGAATTCTTCCTCATTTTGGGCTTTGGAAGTACCTCTACCACTGTCGCCCCGGGATGGCTGGAGGACAACATCAGCTTGTTGGCGGTGCTAGTCTGGAACTTTGCCGAGGTAGGAAAGTTGAATATCTTGATATCCCTTTGAAGGAAAGTATTAAGGTATGGCGCCTCAAGTGGTTTACCATGGAGAACCACAACAAATCCCTCTCTCCCCGATCGGGGAGGCAGCCTGATGTCCGAACGCCCAGCTGGACAGAGGCCCATATAGATTCAGAACTTGCAGAGTCCAGAGTGTTGCTTGCTGAAATATATGCATTGAAAGACAAAGGTTTGACTGTTGAAGGTGTTGTTGCTGATTTTGTCTTGAAGAATATTCAACCTCTGAAAAATAGAGTTTACCCGGCCTATCTGTATACTAGGATCAATGATCCTACCCGAATCACCAACAGACGGATTCCTGAAGAAGACATGTTGAGCCGAATTGATTTTTGCTGAGAGGCAAGATTTTGAATGTTGGTGCTCCCTTATATTATTTTGTCTGGAATCTTCCCCCGCAGAGCCCCTTTTCTGAGTTCGTTTCCAACCCTCCTGTTCAACATGGCAATCCGGACCATAGAGTGTGACCCTCCCCAGAGAATATTGAGGCTTTCATTGCTCCATTCCGAAATCTCCCTGAAGAGGAGAAAAAGACCCATTTCCAGATGCCGACAACCGCTGATGAGGCTGAGGTGAACACTGTTCTCAGTATGCTGGCGGGTGAATCGTCTGATTCCACCCGTACTGAGTCGGTGACTACTACAGCTGGACATGGTTCTGGCGAGGATGAAGGAGTTCAGAGTCCTGGAAGTGTTCGTCGCAAACGATTGCGTCGGGCGAGCCATCCAGCCTCGCTTGCCGAGGGGAAGAGAAGAAAGAAAAGACTTCGGTGGTCATCAGGCTTGGAACTAGATGCTGATCCTGCTACCTCAATCCTCGGCGGTGGCTCGACGAGCGCCAACCTCGAGGATGACATTAAAGGTTGTGATGGTGTCAGAGTTGGTGGTCGTGTGCTTGATGATGATGAAGAGGAAGAAGAGGAAATTGCTCCTTTGATTCGCAAGAACAGCCGCAACTATAGCGGTAGTGACATTCCAATGCAGGCTTTATAGGGACTAGTTAGTCTCCAAGGGTTGACAATGTCTGCCACTGACCATGCACTAGAGGAAATTATTCTTGAAGACCTTTTATTGGAGCCTCCTGAGACTGAAAGTTCTGTCGCCCGTACAGAGGTCCCGGGTGACGTTCCTTTGGCTGATAATCTTGTCGGGCAAGAGATAACCTGGACAGTTTCTCACGCTTCGTCGACCTTGGAGGGTGGTCTAGCTCATAGAGACACATTGGCTCTTGACGTTGCCGGCCAAGGTTACCCAGCTCATGTGGGTATGATCGAGGGTGCTTCAGCTTCCGAAGGTGCCACTGAGGATAACCCAGCCCCCAAGGATGGTGCTGAGGATGACCTAGCCCCCAAGGGTGCCGAGCTTGGTTCTTCTTCGCTGCCTCCATAGACGTCCATGTCGGATCACCACTGGTTCAATCTAAGGGACCTGTGCTGATGAGTTCGCCTACTGCTCTTATCAGTCTGGTCACCTTAGAGGCCAGTGACCCGGATGCTGGGAATCCACCGCCTGCTATCGGAGCTGAGGTCGCCCAGAGTGATGCTCTCAACATTGTCCCTGTCGACACTCCATCATTAGACAGTGCATCGATGCCTCCAGCTCTGGGACTTCCCTTATTTCTTTCTAACCTCCAGGTGAACTGATCTTTGCCTTGCGTTATTTACATTGACAAATGGGTCCTCTTGCTAACTTTTGGGCTTGCAGAATGTCCTCAACTCTATGTCGACCCAGTTAAAATCTTGTGGTTCCCCTATCCTCGATCAAGTTTCGTCTTTGATGCAGTGGAATCCTCTACTGCTTCAGAGGCAAATAGATGATCTAAAGGCCTCAAACTTTGGTTAGTGGGTCTACAGTTTCCTTTTGCTATTTATTGCTTCTCTCATTTCACATCTTGTATTCTTTTCCTGTTGCTTCACCAGCTCTGAATCAACGGTGTTCCGATGCTGAGGAGAGGTATGCCTAGAGCCAAGCTGATCTGAACCAGGTTTCTGCATTTTTAGACAGTGCTTGGACCCTGAACTCTTCATTGAATGCCCAGCTCGACTCAGAGAAGATGGCTCACAAGGTAGATTTCCTTTAACTGCTTCTTTTTTACCCCTTTGCTTCGATGCTCAGTGCCCTTCTTGCTTGTAGGAGGAGAGGCGAACGTTTTTGTTGGGGACTCGTTCTCAAATGCTATGAATTAAGAACAAGGCAACATAAAATGTTAAATGTTAATGCCCTTCGTCCGCTGAAGCATTATTCCCTTAAGGATTTAATGAACTTCGGACGAAGGTTAAGGACGACACAATTACGAAGGTTGAATCTTCGTAGTCGAATTCTAGTAGATTATATAAAATAATGCAAGATATGAAGCATCAAAGACAAATAAATTATAAATAAATAACATCACTTTCATATTATATCAACTCAATGTATTCAAATATTAGATACATTTATACCTCTGCCTTGGCGGAGAATAATTCCCGAGTGATGCGATTGCAATTACAAGAATGCGTGAACAGTAAAGGAATATTGTTCACTATTTATAGGCACAAGACACAGCCTGTGAGGAATTACAATCATGTCCCTCATAAAAGTTTACAACAACGACTTAAACACTTATGGACTAAAAGGTCATTCTACTTTTAAGTCGGTTTGTAATTCCGAAGCTTCATGAACAACAACCTTCGGTCATCACGTGCAGACAGCTTCATCCGAAGATGTTTCTTCCTGCAGGACCTTCGGCGACGAAGCATGGTCCCAACAGTAGCCCCTTCGCGGTGCTAGATCGTTTTTCGTAACGAGCTTGATCCGTGAAAAAAAGTCTCTTAGGCTTCAGGAAGCCGAAGGTCCGAAAAACACCTTCCCTGAGCTCGTTGTCGAGAAACGATTCAGTTTCCAAGCGTGTAGCGGTCCCACCCTGCAGGGTTACTGTTTGGTCTCTACGGTCCACCGCACAGCGGGTGCAAGCAGCTGTTTGCCTGGTGTAAAAATCCTGACGATTCACCTTCTTACCTGCAGCACTATATAAACAGACGGGTAGGTGTGAAGTTACCACAGCATTCATTGCTATTGCACTGTTTTGCTGCCAAAATTTTTAACCATAGCCGAAGCTTGACTCCCGGAATCAGACGAAGCTCCAGTTTAAAGCGTACTTCGTCAGAAGAAAAAGCTTCGGAAGAAAAAGTTTTTCAGTTCCCAAGAAATTCAGAATTAAATGGCCAGAGTGCGCTCTACCGCTAGAGTTGAGCGTGAGGGAGGCGAAGCCGAAGGAGCGGAGACTGTTCCTATCTCTGAAGCGATGCAACGATCCGGACTAGTGACCTCGGAAGGAATCCGTACTGCCGAGACGGAGCAGACTGCTGCCGAGACAGAAGAAGTTGCCGAAGCGGAAGAAGGAAATATTGAGGAAGCTGATTCCGATGATGATTACCATATTGCCGTGCCGAGCAAGCCCAGCCACTTGGACTTCGGGAAGTCGACTGTCTCCAAGGCCGATTTCTCCAAGATGGTGAAGTCGGGTTACTTCAGTGAGAATGAGAAGAAGCTACTTCGCTTCGGGGGGGAAGAAACTACCCCGAAGCCAGAAAAGGATGAAATTGTCATTTTCAAGAGCTTCCTAAAAGCTGGGTTGAGATTCCCCTTAAATAGGATGATATTTGATGTGCTGCAAAGATTTGGTATCTACTTTCACCAACTGACTCCCAACGCAATTGTCAGGCTCAGCGTCTATATCTGGGCTCTCCGAAGCCAGGCGGTGGAGCTGTTTGCCGACAGCTTCTATCGAGCTCATGAGTTGCACTACCAAACTAAGGCCAGAAAAGATGGACTGCATGAAAATTTTGGTTGCTATAACTTTGCTTATCGGAAAACCACGAAGTTTCCCGTGATCAGCTATCGAAGCAAATGGCCGGCAGGCTGGAAATCAGAATGATTTTATGTCAAAGTTGATGAAGATAAAGAGAAGCTGGTTCAGAGCCCTCTTGAATTAATCTTCGGAGAAACAAGACCCCGATGCAAAATGGCAGTAGAAGGTCCAACTTGGGCTGCACTGGGCGAATTCAAAATTATAGCAGAACATATTGGCACTAGAGATTTAGTGCAAGAATTCCTGGCCTTCAGAGTTTTTCCAACGATGAAAGAGTGGACAATGCCGAAGCTTAAAGGGGAAAAGAAAGAGGGGGAACTCGTCAGGCTACCTTATCATTATAAATTCAAGAAATATTTTAAAGTACCCTGCCAAGAATGGCTTGATACAATTGAAATAATGAGCAATGAAATTCTTGGGAACTACTCTAAAAAAGAGGACCAACTGATGACAGCGGCCTTCGGCACTCGGCCGAAACGAAGGCTGAACAGGGTGCTTGATGCCATAGGATTTGAATACGCTGACTACGGTCGACTGGGCGGAGATGCCGGAGGCCCGAAGCGGAAAAGAATTGCCAGCGCTACTGACGAAGAGGTCGTCAAGGTAGCCAAAAAGAAAAAGAAAGATTCTGAAAATCTTAGCGCTGAAGAGTTAAATCCTGAGCCGAAGGTGGCCCCTACAAGAAAGAGAAAAAGTGCATCCCCGGAGCCGGAAACGCTGGTCCGAGAAGAAGATATTCCTGCTTCTCCTTCTGCTGTTGAAGTAGAAGAGATTATGAAGATAATGACTGAACCTTTGCCTATCAGGCTAAGTCCACTGGCACTGGAACTGATGAAGTTTTTTCAGAGGGACAAGGCAGCTTCGGCAGCAAAAAGTCCTGTGAAGCCGAAAAAATGGAGAATTATTCAAGTGACGGATGTGATCCATCAGACACCGCCACCGGCGTCGGTGTCACAAATTGCCTTTGCCGAAACTGCCGAAGCCGAAGGCGCCGCAGCCGAAGCTACTGGAGTGGAAACTATTGAAGCTGAGATCGGCGAAGCCAAAGATACCGGGGTCGAAGCCGGGACCACTGAAGAGTTGAACCTGGAAACCACACTTGAGGTTATTGACAATATACTCTTGAAAATGGCTGAAGAGGAAACTGCTGCAGCTGCGGTGAATACGGCAACTGAAAAGGGGAAAGAGCAAATTGATGAAATTTCTAAAGGAGAAGATTTTAATTTTCAAGATCTACTTGGACAAGAGTTAACAGACGCTGAGAAAGAGGAGTTGAAAAAATATGCCATATCTTACGGATATAAATCAGGCGCTATGCTATTTGGTGGGGTGAACGAAGGGAAACTAAGATGCCTTCGGAACCGCACCGAGGCTAAAATTGTTAGAACCCTTTCCAAAAGCATTGGCTTGCCGAAGCTGGAAGCGGATTTGTGCCGTTATCAACGACACCTTATCGCCGAAAGCTTGCTTTATGCTAACTTCAAGGTAACGAATATTTTTGTTATTTTATTACTATTATTATTATCTTTTGGGTCGTGTTCTAACGAAGATCATTTCGACAGAGCATATTATTAAGCAAGGTTCTGAAAATGCAACAAGATCTGGAGGAAGAGAAAAACAAAACTGTCATTCAAGATTTGGCTGAAAAAATTGAAAATCACGAAGCCAATCTGAAAAAGAAAGACTTCGCAATCCAAGACCTTGAGATCATGGTCAAAGAGCACGAAGGTGCATTAGAAAAGAAGGATTTTGTTATTCAGACCATGGAGGGCTCTTTGGCTGAAGTCCAAACTGAAAATGACAAATTAAAGAATGAATTGCTTCGACAATCAGAAAAATTCGAGCAAGAAAAGAAATATTTTGAAGCAAGCCTGAAAGCTGAAGTGGATAAATACTCAAATTTGGAAAAATCCTTTAGAGAACTCCAGGAGAAATGCTTAAGCTTCGGCAGCCGATGTGTGCAGCGGCTGAAGGATGTGTTTCACTCTGTCGGAGCTAGCTCTTCGAAATTTACACCTTCAGCTGAGAATCTGCCAAGAACATTGGAATATATTGAAGGCGAAGTTGACGCCCTTGACGAAGTTATCGGTGGGCATGTCGACTTCTGCGCCCTGGTAGCTTCTCGGGGCACAGCTACAACTTTTTTGAAGGCTGGCTGCACGCATGGAAACATTGTGAACAGACCAAACTTCAGCTTGTCAGCTTCAGATTTGATGGATATCCCAAGCTTATCCAGAAGTATCGGAAATAGATTCATGACCCAGATCTGGGTAAGTGGCGGGCGGAAAATGGCAGGCGACGAAGCTCGAAGCCATCTTAAGCCGGTAAGAAACTTATGTTTGTTACTTTTACCTTCTCCTTTGAAATTTGTACCTTTCTTACTGTGCTGTTTGGTATATATAGGATGACGAAGCTGAAGATTGACAATGCTGAAGTTTGATAAAACTGAAGACGAAGCCTTAGCTGAAGCTTAAAATTGCTTATAATGTGCTTTCCTGCAAAAATTCTTGGAGAAACTCTTGTAATATAGATATGGAATAATTTATGTAAATTTGTACATACCTTGTAATATATTCTGTCTCCCTTATCCGCATCCACTCTGCTTTGCTGTGGACGAAACTTCTCTTTTGAGTCGAAGGCGAAAAACACCTTCCCTTCTTTTCGTACACAACGAAGCATAGAAAACTTTTCCTTCAAATCTTTTCCTTATTCTCTGAAGCGCCTGTCTTTTTTGTGTAGCATGATGATGATTCTATATATGTCTAAATGGATGCTTATGAATGCGAATGACATGATGACATGTAATGTACAAATGAATATTAAGACATATGTTCAAAAAACCATAAGCACGGCCCTTCGTCCCCTCAAGAATGATAAAAATCTTTTTGTCGTTTACTTTTCGGCTTCACCGTTTACTTTTCGGTGTATCAGCGTTGACTTTTCGCTGTAAGCCTCCCTTAGGAGCTTCTTCGCCTTTTACTTTCAGCGGAATCAGCGTTTATTTTTCGCTGTAAGCCTCCCTTAGGAGCTTCTTCGCCTTTTACTTTCAGCGGAATCAGCGTTTATTTTTCGCTGTAAGCTATGCATTCCCTTAGGAACGACTTTTGAGCTTCTCCCTGTTCTCTTTTCTTTTTTCTTTGCACTCGAAGGTGCGTTCTCAGCTTTTACATTTACATTTTTGGGGGATATCGCTCTTATAGAATTTGAAATAAGGAAAAGAAAAATTACATGTTGTGGCCCCATTAAAAACCTTTCTCCCCCTTTGGAAAGGAAAAGGGTGCCACAAAAAAGAATATAAAAAATTACATCAAACTAAACATAATATTGCCGAAGCTCATCCGCATTCCACGATCTAGGAATGTCATTGCCGTCCATATCCTTCAATCTGTAGGAACCAGATCTTGACGAAGATACTACCAAAAAGGGGCCTTCCCACTTCAGCTGTAATTTGCCTACTGTTTCAGGGTTAGCTACTCTTCGAAGTACCAAGTGTCCTGGTTCAATATTCTTCAGCTTGACCTTTCTATCACGCCATTTTATTGTTTCAGCTTGATATTTATTGATGTTTTCCACAGCTTGAAGTCTAATCCCTTCAATAGCATCTTTTTCCACAGAGCAATCAGCTTCGTTTTCGCCCTCTGCCGAAGCTACTGTCCTTATTGATCCTGTTTTAGCCTCTTCTGGGGTTATTGCTTCGTCACCAAACAATAGTTTAAAGGGTGTAAAGCCTGTTGATCTTGAGATGGTTGTGTTATGACTCCACACCACTTTGATTAACTCGTCTGGCCACTTTCCCCTCGGCTGATTGAAGATTGACTTCATTATTCCTGTCATTATGATCCCATTGGCTCTTTCAACAAGTCCATTAGATTCTGGGTGTCGGACTGATGCAAAATGGATCTTCGTGCTGATTTGATTGCAAAATTCTCTGAAGGCTTCAGAATCAAACTGTGTCCCGTTATCCACAGTGATAGCCTTCGGCACTCCGAAGTGACAAACAATGTTTTGCCAGAAAAACTTTTGAATAGTAAACGAAGTTATTGTGGCTAAGGGCTTCGCCTCAATCCATTTGGAAAATATTCCACTGCCACCACCACATATCTTAAGTTCCCCTGTGCTGGTGGTAATGGACCTAGCAAATCCAGACCCCACCTTTGCAATGGCCAAGTGGGCTGTATTAATTGAGTTAAAGACGAAGGTTGTTTTTGATCTCTTGCACATTTCTGACAACCTTCGCACTTTTGAACTAAATCCGATGCATCCGAAGCTGCCTTTGGCCAATAAAATCCTTGACGAAAAACTTTCCCAAGCAAGGGCCTAGATCCAATGTGAGATCCACACAGACCTGCATGTATGTCCTTCATTAATTCTATACCTTCGGATCTGGATAAGCACTTGAGCAATGGGGAACAGACCCCGCGCTTGTATAACTCCCCTTCTATTATGACATATGGTTGAGCTCTTGCTTCTATTCTCCTGTTATAAGCTTCGTCGTTTGAAAGAAAATTACCCTGAAGAAAAGAGATGATTTTAGTTCTCCAATCTTCACTATAAACAGGGGATATGTTGAGGATTGCTCTTTCAAGAAGCTCGACCGAAGGTGCTTTTATTGTTTCAAAAAATACTTCCGAAGGTATAGGCAGCCCCTGGGCTGCTGACTTAGCCAATAGATCAGCGTATTCATTTTCTCCACGAGGAATATTTTTGACAGAGAAACCTTCGAAGGAAGCCTCAATCCTTCGGACTGTATCTAGATACCTTTCAAGCTTCGGGTCTCTTGCTTTGTAACTTTTGTCAATATGACCAGAAATAACTTGAGAATCAGTTTTAAGAATGGCCCTTCTGATTCCCATTGCCTTTAGTTTCCGAAGACCCAAAAGCAGAGCTTCATACTCGGCGATGTTATTTGTGCAACTAAAATCAAGTCTTGTCGCATAACAAGTTTTAACTTTGGAAGGTGAAACCAACACAGCAGCCGCTCCTGCTCCGAAGGTTCCCCAAGACCCATCGCAAAACACTATCCATGCTTCGGCGTCTTTATTTGTTTCTTCCTCCTGAGCCCCTGGCGTCCAGTCAGCAATGAAGTCTGCTAACGCCTGGGACTGAATCGAAGATCTATCAACATAATCAATACAAAATTCATTGAGCTCTGCAGCCCATTTTCCAATCCTTCCAGTAGCTTCTCGGTTCCTCATAATATCCTTCAGAGGTTGTGAAGAAGGAACAATTATGTTGTAAGCTTGAAAATAATGTCGAAGCTTCCTGGAGGCCATCAAGACAGCATACAATATCTTCTCCAACTCTGTATAATTTTTCTTTGATAAGCTAAGAACCTCAGATACAAAATATATTGGGGCCTGCCTCTTAACTTGGCCTTCAAGCTTCTCCTGAACAAGTGCCGCACTTACCGCTGAGTGTGAAGCTGCCACATATAATAACAAAGGAGCCCCTGGCGTAGGTGGAGTTAATGTTGTTAGATCTATCAAATACTGCTTCAGTTCTTCGAAGGCCTTCTGCTGGATTGGTCCCCATTGAAAGACTTCAGCTGTCTTCAACACTTCAAAGAATGGTAAGTTTCTCTCTGCTGATCTAGATATGAATCTGTTGAGAGACGACAGCCTTCCTGTCAATCTTTGAGCCCCCTTTTTTGTACTTGGTGGTTCCATTCGAAGTATTGCTTCGATTTTGCTTGGATTAGCCTCGATGCCCTTTGTTGAGACTAGGCAACCGAGAAATTTCCCCTTCTTTACTCCAAAGACACATTTTTCTGGATTCAACTTTAAACCAGCCTGTCTAAAATTAGCGAAGGTCTCCTGCAAATCAGCAATGTGATTATCTTGCTTTGTGCTTTTTACAATGATATCATCAACATAAGTTAGCACATTCCTTCCTATCTGAGAGTGAAGGACCTTCACTGTCATCCTGCTGAAACTTCCTCCAGCATTTTTAAGCCCCTCAGGCATCCGAAGGTAGCAATATGTCCCACTAGGGGTTATGAAGCTGGTTTTTGGTTCATCTTCCTTCTTCATCCATATTTGATGATAGCCTGAATAGCAATCCAGCAAACTCATGAGCTCTGATGAAGCTGCTGCATCAACTAAGGAATCTATCCTTGGCAATGGAAACTCGTCCTTCGGACATGCTTTATTAAGGTCAGTAAAATCGATACACATTCTCCATTTACCATTGGCCTTCTTCACCATAACAGTGTTAGCCAACCATTCTGGGTATTTTACCTCTCTAATAACTCCAGCACTGAGGAGTCTTTTCACTTCATTCCGAGCACCTTCGGCCTTGTCATCAGACATCTTCCGAAGCCTCTGTTTCCTGGGTCTGAAGGATGGATCAACATTGAGCGAGTGTTCAATAACATCCCTGTTAACTCCGCAAAGATCATTAGCTGACCAAGCAAAAACATCTTTATTGTTAAACAAAAACCTTATCAAGGTTTTCTCCTGCTCTTCGGACAATTGAGATCCCAATAGCACCTTCTGCTCTGCTATATCCTCACATAAGAGCATGGGTTTCGGCTGGTCAGCCGAAGCAGCTTTTTCCCTTCTGAACTTGTATTGCTCACAAGCTTCGGTTCCATCTATATTATGGATTGCTTTTGAGTCTGTCCAATTTCCTTCGGCCCTTCTGGCAGCTTCTTGACTTCCATGAATAGCAATGGGCCCTTGGTCCGAAGGTATCTTCATGCAAAGATAAGTTGGATGCAGAATTGCTTCGAAGGCATTAAGAGTACCATGACCAATGATTGCGTTGTAAGGGTACTCCATGTCAACGATATCAAACATAACCTGTTCAGTCCTTGTGTTGTTGATGAATCCGAAGGCCACTGACATTGAGATTTTGCCGAGTGCTACAATCTGCCTTCCTCCGAAGCCACAGAGGGGATGTGTGGCATCAAGAATTTTATCTTCGGGCTCTTGCATCTGTCTGAAGGCCTTAGCAAATATGATATCAGCTGCACTACCTGTATCAACCAAAACATTGTGGACCAGAAATCCTTTGATAACACAAGAGATAACCATAGCATCATTGTGTGGGTAATCCTTGAGTTGAAGATCCTCTTGGGAGAAGGTAATAGGAATGTGAGACCATCTTGACTTGATGAAGGGTCCTTGCACCCCGACATGCTGTACCCTTCTCTGTGCTTCCTTCTTCCGCTTCTTGTTGGCTGGTTCTGAACATGAACCGCCTGTTATCGGGAGTACCAGCTTCGGAACCGAAGCAGCTCCAGCTTGAATATTGAACGAAGCCATCAGCTTAGAAAAGTGGTAGCGAGTTCACCGGAGGTGGGCGCCAATGTTGGGGACTCGTTCTCAAATGCTATGAATTAAGAACAAGGCAACATAAAATGTTAAATGTTAATGCCCTTCGTCCGCTGAAGCATTATTCCCTTAAGGATTTAATGAACTTCGGACGAAGGTTAAGGACGGCACAATTACGAAGGTTGAATCTTCGTAGTCGAATTCTAGTAGATTATATAAAATAATGCAAGATATGAAGCATCAAAGACAAATAAATTATAAATAAATAACATCACTTTCATATTATATCAACTCAATGTATTCAAATATTAGATACATTTATACCTCTGCCTTGGCGGAGAATAATTCCCGAGTGATGCGATTGCAATTACAAGAATGCGTGAACAGTAAAGGAATATTGTTCACTATTTATAGGCACAAGACACAGCCTGTGAGGAATTACAATCATGTCCCTCATAAAAGTTTACAACAACGACTTAAACACTTATGGACTAAAAGGTCATTCTACTTTTAAGTCGGTTTGTAATTCCGAAGCTTCATGAACAGCAACCTTCGGTCATCACGTGCAGACAGCTTCATCCGAAGCTATTTCTTCCTGCAGGACCTTCGGCGACGAAGCATGGTCCCAACAGTTTTTTTATTCTCATGATAATCTGGATAGATTATATCGTGATGCTAGCAATTCCCTCACTATCTTGGAGAGGAGCCATTGCTTTACTATGTCGGACTTGGACCATCACAGGGATGAGTTGAGGGCTTCCCAGACTGAAGTGTCATGACTTGGTAAGCTACTATCTTCGAAAGATTCTGTCATCAAGGAGTTGCGCACCTCGAAGAAACTTGTCACACAAGAGTTGGAAGTCGCTCGTCACAACATTAAGGCCTTAGAGGATGACTATCGTTATGAAAGCGATGTGTGACGAAGCAATGGACAAGGTTGTCCGCGCTGGGCGAATCCTGATGAGAAGACCTGGCGTTGTGGTGCCTGAGGACATCGTTGCTAACGTTCTCGCTGCATCTGCTGGTGTGAGCAGACCTTCTTCCTCTGGTAATCCTGCTGGCGAGGTTCCCTACAAAAACGCTCCTACACAGTGATTTGTTCGGATGAGAAAATACTTTTCATTGAGTTAGTATTCTTAGTGAGACAGTGTATCATGGATTTCATGTGCGTGTTGACCACGTTATGCCTGAACCAATTGTTCCATTAGCTGGGCATCGAGATCACCCTCGAATATGTGAGCATGTTATATTACTTTGAGGCATTCCTGATTTCAGCTGGCTATTTTGTTAGTAGGGTATAGTAAACACCCCTAGTCATGTAAACATGAGCAGGTCGCACCAACTTAAGGCGTATCTGACTTAAGCCGATTGCTCCGTTAGTAGGGTATAGTGATCACCCTAAGTCGTGTAAGCGTGAGCATGTCACACCGACTTAAGGCGTTTCCGACTTAAGCTGACTGCTCCGTTAGTAGGGTATAGTGATCACCCTAAGTCGTGTAAGCATGAGCATGTCACACCGGCTTAAGGTGTTTCTGACTTAAGTCGATTCCTCTGTTAGTAGGGTATAGTGATCACCCTAAGTCATGTAAGCGTGAACATGTCACACCGACTTAAGGTGTTTCCGACTTAAGTCGATTGCTCCGTTAGTAGGGTATAGTAATCACCCTAAGTCGTGTAAGCGTGAGCATGTTGCACCGACTTAAGGCGTTTCTGACTTAAGCTGATTGCTCCGTTAGTAGGGTATAGTGATCACCCTAAGTCATGTAAGCGTGAGCATGTCACACCGACTTAAGGTGTTTTCGACTTAAGCCAATTCCTATGTTAGTAGGGTATAGTGATCACCCTAAGTCGTGTAAGCGTGAGCATGTCGCACCGACTTAAGGCATTTCTGACTTAAGCCAATTGCTCCGTTAGTAGGGTATAGTGATCACCCTAAGTCGTGTAAGCGTGAGCATGTCGCACCGACTTTAGGCATTTCCGACTTAGGTCAGTTGTTGATCAAGAACTTGTATGCCTTGGAACATGGAAGCTTTACTGTAATGAAACCTTCTGCTTACAAAGTACAACTCGTCCCCAAGAGTTTTGAGGCATTGTTATGGATAGAATTTCCTGAGGTGCTCAATATTCCACGAATACCCCACTTCGGTGCCATCCATTTGAGTGAGGCGGTAGGATCCTGGTCGTGTGACCTCTGCGACGATGAATGGTCCCTCCCATGGTGGTGATAGTTTGTGTCGTCCTTCTCCTATCAATACTCGGTGGAGGACCAAATCTCCCACTACGAAGGATCGATGCCGCACTGCTTTGTCGTGGTAGCACCTCAAGGTCTGCTGGTATCTGGCCGACTAGATGACCACATTCAGTCGTTCTTCCTCTAGTACATCGATGTCCTCTAGCCTGGTTGCTTCTGCCTCAGTTATGCTTTCGAATGTTAATCTAGGTGCTCCAAAGATCAGGTCCGCTGGTAATACTGCCTCCGACACTAGGCGAGCAAACTCTGCACGAATGGCTTCTCTCTTGTCAGGCGTGAAACGATGCAACTTTTGTCGAATTGGTCTTGCCTGAGGATATACTTTGAGTTTGTGCTCGGCCAGTTCTCTCGGGACTCCCCGCATGTCCGCAGGTTGCCATGCGAAAATGTCCCGATTGTCTTGCAGGAACCGGACGGGCGAGCTTTCCTATTCATCGTCAAGGCTAGAGCTGATGATTGCAGTCTTGCATTCATTAGAGAATCCCAGGTTGATTCTTTTAGTTTCTTCAGTCGGCCGCATAGAGGTCACAGCTTGAGCTTTGTTCGATGGGATCGTGAAATTTTCGTCCTCCAGTCTACTATTGGCCTGCGCGGGAAGGGCTACCGGGGGCCCGGCAGTGAGAGTCGTTTGGATGGCGCCCCGAAAGCATTCTGCGGCGCCTCGGAAGTCGGCGCGCACGGTGATAATACCCTGAGGCCCCGACATCTTGAGTATCATATACGGGTAGTGTGGAATAGCCATGAATTTCGCCAGTCCTGGTCTTCCAATGATGGCGTTATACCCGCAATCGAAGCGTGCCACCTCAAACCTCAAGAACTTAGTTCTGTAGTTCTTTGGTGTCCCAAAGGTGATGGATAGGTAGATGTGTCCAAGAGGGTACTCTTTTTCGGTCGGCATGATGCCAAAGAAGGGAGTATCCGACTCAGTGAGGTCCTCGATGGCGACCCCTAGGGCCTGGAGTGTTCGGGGGAAGGTGACGTTGATGCTGCTTCCCCTGTCCACCAATACTTTCTTTACCCAGCTTTCTCGGATCACAAGATCAACGAGTAGCGGATATTTGCCGGCGTGATCGAAGTTGAGCCATTGATCAGCTCGGCTAAAGGTTATCGCTTGTTCTGACTATCGGTAAGGGGTCGGAGCACTGATCGTGGCCACCAAGACCTGTCGATCGTTGAGCTTTTGTTGCCTCCTACTTTCTTGTGCCACATGGCCTCCAAATATGATGTTGACCAATGTGTCAATGCGTGGGAAAGCTCCACCCCTCCCCTCTTCCTGCTGATGAGGCTGCCTAAGCTCGTCAAGCTCTCCTCGTGGCGGGGGAGGTGGTTGTGGCTGGAACGGTCGGTCATGCCCAACGTAGTGTTTGAAGTCTTTGCAGTTTCGCAGGGTGTGGCACATGTCCTTGTGATACAGACACTGGGAGTCGAGGATCTCGTCCAGTGTTCGCACTCCTCCGCAGGGTGCGCCGCAGGCTCAAGCGGCAGGTGACCGGCGGTGTGCAGCTCCTCGTGGGGCCTCTTTTCCGAGCGTTTGTCCGGTTGCTGGTTCATGTCCCGCCACGGCACGGGCGGTGCAGATTTTGTGCCTCCGATGAGGTCCTAGGTCCACTCATCTACGGTGATGTAGATGTTTGCCTCCCTGAACAACTGTTCGGGGGTGGTTGGTGCCTTTTGAAGTATGGCCCAAATAAAGGCCGAGTCGTTGGATCCCAATAGATGTCTTCAATCATAGCCGCTTCAGTGACTTCAGGGATGTAGTTCCTCATTATTTGAAACCTTTTGAGGAACGATCGGAGAGTCTCATCATTCTGGCGCCTAATGGATTTGAGGTCCCATGGCTGCGTCGGTTTATCGGAGAGTGACTGGAAGTTCGCAATAAACCGGCGATTGAAGTCACTCCAGTCGTCGATGCAGTGTCGAGGTAGGTGTCGGAGCCACTGCAGTGTGTCTTGCCCTAGGACAATAGGCAAGTACGTCGTCATGACGTCCTCTGTTGCCCCAGCAGCCAAGGCGGCGGTCGTATAAATAGACAACCAGCCTCACAGGTCCTGCTTAGGCTCATATTTGTCGATGTTGGAGACCTTGAAGTTAGGAGGCCATTGTCGACGTCATGATTGGGTTGGGCAACCTATAACATAGGCTAGGTTGTGGTTCCACGAACGAGTTGGTCTAAGACACCAATTTAGGTTTAAAACCTATTTATAAGAATATGGTCTATCTATGTTACCAGTATTAACTGACTTGTTTAAGTCACTCCTTTAGATTGGATCATATTAGATTAGGTAGGGTCCATATTAGATTGGATATAACTAGTTTAGACTAGTTTGAGTTAGATAGATCTACCAGGGTAGAATATATATTATTAGGATATGTTAGAATCTTTTCGAGATAAGATGGGTCTATTAAGATAAGAAAGAATCTTATAAGATAAGATGGATCTATTAAGATAAGGGAGAA
Organism: Zea mays; assembly: GCF_902167145.1. NCBI lineage: Eukaryota > Viridiplantae > Streptophyta > Magnoliopsida > Poales > Poaceae > Zea > Zea mays. The sequence continues at coordinate 86,612,096 of NC_050104.1, read as the reverse complement.
CCTTCCAAGATAAGATGGATCTATTTGATATATTCTAGTGGGGTACTTTTAGTTGGTCTAGTCTATCTTATAAACAACTTAAGAGAATAAGATATTTTTTAACACGAGATGAACCTATTAGGATAAGATAGATTCCTCAAAATAGATACACGTTAATGGAGGATAACCTAGGTTGTTTAGTTATCTTATGAATTCTATTTATTTATATTTATGCCTATATGTAGATGTAGATGTAATGGTGGACGTTACTCCACGACTCATCACACTCAATCAAAGATCCAAATCAGACAAATATCATAAGAACAAACACTCAAGCGTGTAGATACCTATAAAAATAGTTTTGTTTTTGTTCCTAAGAGTAGATCTCCTATTCCTAAAGGTCACTTTAGGCACATGATTTCAAAGTGTGAAATCCACATTTGTCTTTAGAAAGAAAAGGTAAGAATAATCAGAGTAAAGCGAAAATAGATGAGAAAAGATTAAGAAAAGTTTAGAAAGAATCAAAGTAGCAGAGGTAAGTAAGTAAGGGTTGTCCATTTCTATCTAGGTTTCGTCCTACAGTCAACATTCCTCTGATACCACTTCTGTCACACCCGGATTTAAGGGACAAAGTCGGGTGCATCTCATACATGCACCAAAGAAGACAACATATATAATAACAGAGTGTATAGAGATAAATGTCATAATATCATTAGAGTACTTATTACATAGCGGAAGTCTTTACAAAATAAAGATAAATATAGATCAAACTAAAGTCCATCCTTGGCGCCATAAAGTCAACTGGGAGACGCCACCTAGATCAAGTCAAACTCCTCGTTGTGTGGCTCCTCTTGAACCACATGTACTTCTCCTGTGGGGGAGGTGTGAGACAACAAGGGTGAGCTCACACATGTTCATCGCTCAACAAGTTGTGGGGAATAATGTGGCATGAACTCACCAAAGGTGGGAGTTCATGTGAAGTGTAAGGCTTACCAAAGAGAATGGTTAAAGTTGAGCATTGCTTTTAAAGTTGGTCAAAATTTTATTAGCAATTACTAGATGTAAGTAAATACCAAATCATAATAAGAATAATAGAACAAAATTAATAAATAATCCCATGCAATGCATATGATAAATTGAATTTAGTTTTATAGTTTAATCATGCGAGAGACCTAAGCTGCTCTTGACCGTGAGCTCGGCTAGTATACCAGTTTTACACTCTGCAGAGGTTGTACCCTGTACCCACAAGTCATGTATCCCATGTCGCTAGGGTTAGCTAGACCCTTAGACACTACCAAGGTGAATGGCTAGGGATCCACTACGAGGCCTTTACAAAGTTCCACTAGCTTCTGAAAACCCGCTATAGTTTATGGGAAGAGCACTTGCAAGAATCCCTCGTCTGACCACCATCGCAGCAAAATCAACCCGAGAACCTCCTTGCATGCAACTCCCCTACTGCCCTTGCCCCTTTCGGGTAAGGTAGTCTTCCACTAGCTTTCCTAATTAGTCAGCCAAGGGCGTCCCATTCCACCCTTGTGGTGGCACATGTTTCTCAAGTTAAGTTCCATGTTCCAATTAAAAATAATGATCTTGACATGAACATAAATAAAATAACAAAATAATTGGAACATGGATATAATAAAATATTAACCCAAAACCATGTAAAGCAATAGCATAACTACCCAAATGATTCAGGGTAAACAAGGTAAAAAGGATAAACAGACTAGGGTGACCTATTGGGTCCCATCAAAATTAAACCTATGCATGAATAATGACATTAAAGAACATTATTGGGTATAAAAGTGGTCAAGGGCACAACTTGCCTGGGACTTGAGATTCCAGGTACCAGGATGATCCTCAGATTCTCGTGACCTCACGCTAGTCGTAGCAATACAAACATACATGGTATAGACAAAATTAACATCACACCAAACATAAGAATAAACTGCATAATAATGATCTACGCGTCGCTACGAGATCGTGGGATCGAGAACTACTAAGATCAGAGTTGTGGTTAAGGAGGTATGATTTATGGACACTCTATGTGATTCAAATATTAAACTATATTATAAATTGGTTAGTATAGATCATATGAGAGATTATTCTATAAATAATTATCTCAACTTTAATCTAAGTTATAAATTGACCATAGATCATATTCTGGTAGATTATAATGATAAGCAATTTAACCAGACTAACCAACATAAGTTAAATAAATATCTACTTATAAAAGAATGAGACATGGTACAATAAATGTTGTTATTGCATAGTAAATATTCATATGAAGCCAACACAACTGGAACGGTTCAATTCGGAGTTAAAATGGGAAAGTTATGAATTTCCAAATGTTTTATGTACTTGGTATAAGATTAATTAAGAAAGCAATTTTAATATTATTTTCATGCCTAAACAGAGACACTAGGTGTTAAACAATAATATTATAAAATTATAGGAACTGGAATGGATTAATTTGGACTAAGTATGAATTTTCTATGAATTAAACAAGTTCTAGGAATTGTTTTCATATTAAAAATTCATTTTCTAATTCATTTATCCAATTTAATTGATCCCTGGACTGCGCGCCAATTGAACCGAAGCTCGGGGTTTATTTTGCAAAAAACTGCCAGACTCAGAATGCCCCAGCGTGGACTGCAGGTTCATTCATAAAGGTTCTAGGGGCTTTTATGCTATTCTGACCCACGAAGGGGTACGGTGAGATCAGAGGCGTCCGATCCAATACTGACGGATCAGATTAGAACCCCATCAATATAAACCGGTACACGGCTATGGTCGTTGGATCGATCATCAATGTTTTGGATTAAATCTAGACCCGATCACATCGCGATCGTTGAATCCTATATCAACATCCCAGATCTCATAGAGCGGACCGGTACGCAACTTGCGATCACGGCCGCCCAATCTAGATCAACGGTCAGGAAACGCCGCAGCGCCACTCCCTCTCATAGGCCGGGAGCCCGACGGCGCCGGTCACCCCCCCATGGCGGAGCCATGGCCAGACCACACCATCCCCCAATTCCTAGCCTTACACTCTGATCTGACTAGGGATACACCATGGGGTGATAACAACAAACGCGGACAAGGGTTACATACTGGCGATAAGGCGATGAAGGCGCCGATCCATAATGTGGGCTGAAACAACGGCGCAGTTGATGCTCTGGCGAGCAATTGATGGTTGTGCGGTCATCGATTCCACTCGCAAGCTCCACGGATGACTTCGCGCTAGCTCGGTGCAGGCCCCCGACCCGATCCCAAGCCTTGGATGACGACAGCGGTCCGAGAACTCGGTGCGGCAGCGATCTCCTCTCTCTCTTCTTGCGACCGTGGCGGAGCTGTGGTACTGCGTCGTTCTAGAGCCAAGGCAGCGACAACCAGTTGTGAGGCCAGCGCGGCGCGAGTGGCGGAAGAGAAGGAGGCGGCGGGCGCGGAGCGTATTTAACCCCGCGCAAGCAACGACTAGCGAGGTTGCCGAGCGAGAATCATGGCGGTGTCCCGGACTCCAAGGGCAGGACCGAGGAGAGAGGAGGGTGACTCGAGAGGTAGTTGGCTGCGTGGGGCCCACAATCCCGCGAGAAAGGAGAGAGGTTGACTTCCACCGGCGAGAATCCTGGCCGGATCTCAACGGACCCCGCGACGTCTCCAACTAGGGTGTTCACGCGAGGAAGATGCCATACTGGGTAATGGGGCCCATATGCCAGAGTACCAGGGACGCGGGAGCGGGCAGGCTGCAGCTGATGCGTGGGACCCACTCTCTAGTGTGACGGTGCGCGCTGGAAAAGGGATCTTGGGCCACGCGTGTGTGGGAAAGTGGATGGGCCGCGCAGCTAGGGTTTTGGCCCAGTTCCTGATTCTCCTTTTCTTTTCTTATTTATTTTTTCCTATTTCTTTTCTTCCTTCCCATTTTATTTTCTTTTTTTCTTTTGTATTTTCTTTTCTTCTCTTTTCTCCTTTCAAATTTAGGTTTCAAACTTGAATTCATATCTTTAATGTTCTCACTTGGGTTAAATATCTATATTCTAATAATAGTATGAACCAAAATTTAATTCATATATATATTTAGTGTATAGTATTCTCTTCTCCTTTCCCAAATTTTAGAACTTCCTTTTCTATTTCAAAGTTCTCACTTCAAATTCAATTCAAATCCAAACACATGTTTTGAACTTCAACTTTTCAAGTGTCAAAATAATTCCTAATATAAAATCTACTGTTTGCAATATTGTTTTTCTATTCTTTTCCGTATCATTTAATTGTGGAAAGAATAAATGGTTTCATTAACAATTCCCTTCTCATTCTCTATTTCCTACAAATTTAAAACTCAAATCCAAGATAAAGTTTAGGAATTCAAAATTTTAATACATACTCAAAATTAATTATGAAGCAATATATATATATATATATTTATTTTAATTGATTTATTTGTTTGATAAATGTTTGAAATATGAACCCACTCATATTGTTTTCTTTCTTTTTAGAAAAATAGTATTTTGAATGTGGGATAAGAAGTAAAAGTTACTTCAAAATTAATTATTTATGTAAAGAAATGCTTATGGTGCATCATTTAATGATATGCATAATTTTTTTGGTTGAATGGAAAACTTTTCTATTACTTCTTTTCTAAAATAATTCTTGGTTTTCAAAATTCAGTCCTCAAATTTCAATACTCAAGTATAATGTGAGATATCTGAATTTACTATTTCATTTCCTCATATATTTATTTTATTATTATTTTTTTTCTTATACACATTTTGGGCCTTACAAGCCGATTGCTCTGTTAGTAGGGTATAGTGATCACCCTAAGTCGTGTAAGAGTGAGCATGTCGCACCGACTTAAGGCGTTTCCGACTTAAGCTGATTGCTCCATTAGTAGGGTATAATGATCACCCTAAGTCATGTAAGCGTGAGCATGTCGCACCGACTTAAGGTATTTTCGACTTAAGCCAATTCCTGTGTTAGTAGGGTATAGTGATCACCCTAAGTCGTGTAAGCGTGAGCATGTCGCACCGACTTAAGGCGTTTCCGACTTAAGCCGATTGCTCCGTTAGTAGGGTATAGTGATCACCCTAAGTCGTGTAAACGTGAGCATGTCACACCGACTTAAGGCGTTTCTGACTTAGGTCAGTTGTTGATCAAGAACTTGTATGCCTTGGAACATGGAAGCTTTACTGTAATGAAACCTTTTGCTTACAAAGTACAACTCGTCCCCAAGAGTTTTGAGGCATTGTTATGGATAGAATTTCCTGAGGTGCTCAATATTCCACAAATTCCCCACTTCGGTGCCATCCATTTGAGTGAGGCGGTAGGATCCTGGTCGGGTGACCTCTACGATGATGAATGGTCCCTCCCATGGCGGTGACAGTTTGTGCCGTCCTTCTCCTATCATTACTCGGTGGAGGACCAAATCTCCCACTGCGAAGGATTGATGTCGCACTGCTTTTTCATGGTAGTGCCTCAGGGTCTACTTGTATCTGGCCGACTGGATGACCACATTCAGTCGTTCTTCCTCTAGTACATTGATGTCCTCTAGCCTGGTTGCTTCTGCCTAAGTTATGCTTTTGAATGTTAATCTGGGTGCTCCAAAGATCAGGTCTGCTGGTAATACTGCCTTCGACACTAGGCGAGCCAACTCTGTAGGAATGGATTCTCTCTTGTCAGGCGTGAAACGATGGAGCTTTTGTCGGATTAGTCTTGCCTGATGATATACTTTGAGTTTGTGCTCGGCCAGTTCTCTCGGGACTCCCGGCATGTTCGTAGGTTGCCATGAGAAAATGTCCCGATTGTCTTGCAGGAACCAGACGAGCGAGCTTTCCTATTTGTCGTCGAGGCTAGAGTTGATGATTGCAGTCTTGCATTCATTAGAGAATCCCAGGTTGATTCTTTTAGTTTCTTCAGTCGGCCACATAGAGGTCGCAGCTTGAGCTTCATTCAAGGGGATCATGAAATTTTCGTCCTCCAGTCTACTATTGGCCTGTGCGGGAAGGGCTACCGGGGGGCCCGGCAGTGTGAGCCATTTGGATGGTGCCCCGAAAGCATTCTGCGGCGCCTTGGAAGTCAGCGCGCACGGTGATAATACCCTGAGGCCCCGACATCTTGAGTATCATGTACGAGTAGTGTGGAATAGCCATGAATTTCGCCAGTTTTGGTCTTCCAATGATGGCGTTATACCCGTAGTCGAAGCGTGTCACCTCAAACCTCAAGAACTTAGTTCTGTAGTTCTCTAGTGTCCCAAAGGTGACAGATATGTAGATGTGTCCAAGCGGGTACTCCCCTTCTGTCAGCACGATGCCAAAGAAGGGAGTATCCGACACAGTGAGGTCCTCGATGGCGACCCCCAGGGCCTGGAGTGTTCGGGGAAAGGTGACGTTGATGCTGCTTCCCCTGTCCACCAATACTTTCTTTACATGGCTTTCTCGGATCATAGGATCAACGCGTAGCGGATATTTGTTGGGGTGATCGAAGTTGAGCCATTGATCAGCTCGGCTGAAGGTTATCGCGTGTTCCGACCATCGGTAAGGGGTCAGAGCACTGGTCGTGGCTCTAAGACCTATCGATCGTTGAGCTTTTGTTGCCTCCTCTTTTCCTGTGCCCCATGGCCTCCGAATATGACGTTGACCTCCCTGTCAACGTGTGGGAAAGCTCCACCCCTCCCCTCTTCCTGCTGCTGAGGCTGCCTAAGCTCGTCAGGCTCTCCTCGTGGCGGGGGAGGTGGTTGTGGCTGGAACGGTCGACCATGCCCAATGAAGTGTTTGAAGTCTTTGCAGTTCCGCAGGGTGTGGCGCATGTCCTTGTGATACGTACACTGGGAGTTGAGGATCTTGTCCAGTTTTCTCACTCCTCCGTAGGGTGCGCTGCGGGCTCGAGCGGTAGGTGGTCCGGCGGTGTGCACCTCCTCGCGGGGCCTCTTTTCCCAGCGTTTGTTCGGTTGCTGGTTCATGTCCCGCCACGGCACGGGCGGTGCAGATTTTGCGCCTTCGATGAGGTCCTAGGTCCGCTCATCCGCGGTGATGTAGATGTCCGCCTCCCTGAACAACTGTTCGGAGGTGGTCGATGCCTTTTGAAGTATGGCCCAAATAAAGACCGGGTCGTTGGATCCCCGATAGAAGTCTTCAATCACAGCCGCTTTAGTGACTTCAGAGATGCGGTTCCTCATTGTTTGAAACCTTTTGAGGAACGATTAGAGAGTCCCATCATTCTAGCGCCTATTTGTTTGTAGGTCCCATGGCTGCACCGGTTTATTGGAGAGTGACTGGAAGTTCGTGATAAACCGACGATTGAAATCACTCCAGTCGTCGATGCAGTGTTGAGGTAGGTGTCAGAGCCACTGTAGCGCGTCTTGCCCTAGGACAATAGGCAAGTACGCTGTCATAACGTCCTCCGTTGCCCCAACAGCCAAGGCGGCGGTCATATAGACAGCCAACCAGCCTCCTAGGTCCTGCTTAAGCTCATATTTGTCAATGTTGGAGACCTTGAAGTTAGGAGGCCATTGAATGGCCTAGAGACGAGGAGTAAGCGCGGAGACTCCGCACGTATCCTCCTGTCGATGTTCGTGCCATCGGTCCCGGGGAGGGGAGTGAGTACTAGGTCGTCTCGATCATCCCCGGAACGGACTACTGGTCGAAGCTGTCGCCGACTCAATTCGTGTTGCACGGCCTCACGCTGGTACACCATGATCTCGGTCGTACTCCTCCCAGTGCCTTATCTCATTTTCATGTCGTCGGTCGCGCGAAGCACTGCTGGTGCTTCGTGCTTCTCGTCGACTGTTGATGGCGTGACGCAAGTCATTCGCAGGATGTGCGAGGGGTAGAAGATGATTGTCGCCTGTGTAAGCAGCCGCCGGTAGCCTTCTGCGTCTGGGGTTCATGGAAGGCCGTCGGCTATCTACGCTAGCACTCCTCCAACTTCACTCGTGTGTTCAACGCTCGAGCGAAGTCAGGGTATAGGTTTCGAGCGAGGAGAGGGTTCTCTCGCCGGAGTCTGGCGTCTTGTTCAGCTAGTTCTTGCTCTCGCTCCTGAGCCTATCAGCGATCGCGGCGGCAGGAGTCGCGTCTTTCTCGGTGTACTCGTTCATCGGGAGTTTTCCCTACTTCCGAGGCTTCGTCCTAGGACATGGGTTGCACCAGATCCTGTTCCCCGGCTTCATGATGTCACCACACATTTCGACACCTGTTTCTTCGTCACCGGGCATCACGCTGGGGAGGTTCCTCCCCTTGCATGGTGGGCTCATCGTCGGAGATGGGCGCTAACTCCAATCTCCCCTGGATGAAGAGGACGTCAGGGTAGAAAGGAGCAGGTGTGGCGGTGTTCTTCTTCCCATCCTCCTTTGAGGGCTGTCGGTGTCTAGTGTTCGACCGCACACCTGGGGGTACCGTCATGGTGCTTTTGGGTAGGACGGTGTCGCTGATTGTAGCTCGATGGTTCATGTCAGAAGCACGAGAGAGAGAGAGAGGGAGTCGGGCGATTTTCTTCAGGTTCGGGCCGCTTTGAGAGGCGTAATACCCTACTTCCTGGAGTGGCTTTGTATGTGTGGTGTGTTTACAAGTGGTGTTTCCCGAATGGAGAGGTGCTAAAATGAGATGAAAATGATGGGGTTCCCCCTAGGCCTTATATACACGACCGTGGGGCACTCCCTACACACACTGATCACACTCTTCCAGCTTATCTTCTAGCAAATAGCGAACTGACTTTGCTTATCTTAAGGAAAACCTAATGGCTTCATCCCAATCTATCTCTAGTGTTTGAGGGCGTCGGGCGCGGGAAAGACGGATGACTCCATCAAGATTACGCCTGATCCGCGGACGATCCGAGCACGAGCCCATCACTTTCTTGGGTCGGCCCATTTCAATTGTAGTCTTTGCCCGGCCCACGATGAGACGACCTTGCAGGGTGACTGGTTTGTGGCCCCACGCAAGGGTTTTCGCCTTCTAGTGGGCTTGGGGGATATCTGTCCCCCATAGGATCTATGTGTACCCCTTCGGGTGTGCGAAAATTGCTAAAGAGTCCCTGCAATTTTCTTATTCAACCCGCAGTCCATACCCAGTGAAGAAACACCGCAGTTAGGTCCTAAAATTTATAGATTAGACCCTGGAATTCGAAGAAATGGTGTCCCCAGTACATAAGTATTTGTATACTAATGAAATTAATTCGAAAATTGATTTTTATTACCAAGGTAATTCTAAAAACTTAGAAAATGCATAACTAACTCATTTTAAATCCATTTTGATCCATTCCAATTGCATTAGTCTCAAAATAATATTCTTCATCATCTAGTAACCCTGTATTACCATAAAACCTGTGGTTAAAATCTTGTACCTCATTTGTTTTATAATAGACACTTAAATCTTCAGAAAATCATAACTTTATAACCGTAACTCCGAATTTAGTGATTCTCAAATCCACGATCGTGTAGCAATGCGTAGATTATTATTATGCAGTTTGTTCTAATGTTTGGTGTGATGTTACTTTTTCCTATATCCTATTTGTTGTATTGCTACGAATAGCAGTGAGGTCACGAGAATCTGAAGATCATCCTGGTACCTGAAATCTCGAGTCTCAGGCAAGTTGTGCCCTTGATCACTTTTCTTTACCTAATAATGTTCCTATTAATCACTGTGACATGCTCAGGTTAATGTGATGGAACCTAAAAGGTTTCCCTAGTAATGTTTATCCCACACCTTGTTTACCACTGAACTATTGGGTAGTTTTGTTATTGCTCTACCTAGTTTTGGGATTAATATTACATTATGATCATGTTCCAGTTATACTATTGTTTTAATTGTTATTCATGACAAGATCATTGTGTTAATTGGAACATGGAGCTTAACTTGAGTGTTGGGGGTCTGCTTCGTCGCTGAAGGTCCCGTAAGAAGAAATACCTTCGGAAGATCAACACACAGGCAACGCCGAAGCTACCATCCAGGGAGCTTCGACATAGTGACACGCCTTGAGATGAAGGGTTGCACCGACTTAAAGATGAAAAGACTGATTGGCCCATGATAATCTGTGTCATGATTGTAACCAGTTATAAAGGACATGAATGTAAATCCACACAGGCTACGCCTTGTGCCTATAAATAGATGAACAATACTCCTGTACTGTTCACGCTGATTCGTATTCACTTGTGTGTCACGCTTGAGCTTTTACCTTCTATCAAGACTGAAGGTACAAATGTAATTCAGTATTGTTTTTACTCATTCATAATCATATAATAAAAGATATATTATGATGTCATATAATTATCCATGTTATTTTTCCATGTTTCGTATGCTTCGTCTTTCATTGATTTATGCTATGATGATGAAGGTACGTCCTTCACAACCTTTGTCTGAAGATCGTTATATCCTTAGGGAAATAATGCTTCGAAGGACAAAGGGCATTAACCATTAACCTATGTTTGTGTTGCCTTGTTCTTGATCCATAGCATTTAAGAACAAGTCCCCAACATTGGCGCCCACCTCCGGTGAACTCACTTCCACTTTCGAGCTGATGGCTTCATTAAACAACCACGTTGAAGCACCTTCGGCTATGAAGCTAGTACTCCTGATAACAGGCGGCTCAAGCTTAGAGCCGGCTAACAAGAAGCAGAAGAAAGAAGCACAGAGAAGGGTACAACATGTTGGGGTGCAGGGACCCTTCATCAAATCAAAATGGTCCCATATCCCAATCACCTTCTCCCAGGATGACCTTCAGCTCAAAGATTACCCTCACAATGATGCTATGGTTATATCTTGTCTCATCAAGGGATTTCTGGTCCATAATGTTCTGGTTGATACAGACAATGCAGCGGATATCATATTTGTTAAGGCCTTCAGACAGATGCAAGAGCTAGAAAACAAGATTCATGATGCTACACACCCTCTTTGTGGCTTCGGAGGAAGACAGATTGTAGCACTCGGCAAAATCACAATGCCAGTGACCTTCGACTTTGTCCATAACACAAGGACTGAACAGGTTGTCTTTGACATTGTTGACATGGAGTACCCATATAATGCAATCATTGGTCGAGGGACACTTAATGCTTTTGAAGCAATACTTCATCCAGCATATCTGTGCATGAAGATACCTTCGGAACAAGGGCCCATTGCTGTTCATGGGAGTCAAAAAGCTGCCAGAAAGGCCGAAGGAAACTGGACAGATTCAAAGGCAATCCATAATATAGATGGAGCTGAAGCCTGTGAGCGGTATAGATACAAAAGAGAGAAGGCTGCTTCAACGGATTAGCCGAAGCCCATGCTTCTATGTGAAGATATAGCAGAACAAAAGGTACTGTTGGGGTCTCAGATATCTGAAGAGCAGGAGAAGAATTTGCTAAGATTCCTATTCAACAACAAAGATGTCTTTGCTTGGTCAGCCAATGATCTTTGCGGTGTTAACAAAGATGTCATTGAATATTCACTCAATGTGGATCCATCTTTTAGGCCAAGAAAACAAAGGCTTCGGAAAATGTCTGATGATAAAGCTGAAGGTGCTCGGAACGAAGTGAAGAGGCTTCTTAGTGCTGGCGTTACCAGAGAGGTGAAATACCCAGAGTGGCTAGCCAACATTGTTATGGTGAAGAAGGCCAACGGTAAATGGAGAATGTGCATTGATTTTACAGATCTCAACAAGGCTTGTCCAAAGGATGAGTTCCCATTGCCAATAATAGATTCTCTAGTAGATGCAGCAGCTTCGTCAGAGCTCATGAGTCTACTAGATTATTACTCAGGCTACCACCAAATCTGGATGAAGAAGGAAAATGAGCCGAAGACTAGCTTCATAACCCCCAGTGGTACATATTGCTATCTTCGAATGCCTGAGGGGTTTAAAAATGCTGGAGGAAGTTTCAGCAGAATAACAGCCAGAGTCCTTCATTCTCAAATAGGCAGGAATGTGCTGACCTATGTTGATGATATCATAGTTAAAAGCACGAAGCAAGAAAATCACATTGCTGATTTGCAAGAGACATTCGCCAATTTTAGGCAAGTTGGTTTGAAGTTAAATCTAGAAAAGTGTGTTTTTGGGGTAAAGAAGGGCAAGTTCCTTGGTTGTCTAGTATCAACAAAGGGAATTGAAGCTAACCCAAGCAAGATGGAAGCTATCCTTCGGATGGAACCACCAAGTACAAAGAAAGGGGCTCAACGGCTGGCAGGTAGATTAGCATCATTAAACAGATTCATATCCAGATCAGCAGAAAGAAATCTGCCATTCTTTGAAATACTGAAGTCAGCCGAAGTCTTTCAATGGGGCCCGGCTCAGCAAAAAGCCTTCGAAGAATTGAAGCAATATTTGATTGACTTAACAACATTAACTCCACCTTTGTCAGGGGCTTCGTTGCTCTTATATGTTGCAGCTTCGCATTCTGCAGTAAGTGCGACACTTGTGCAGGAAAAGCTAGATGGCCAAGTCAAAAAGCAAGCTCCAGTGTACTTCATCTCCGAAGTTTTAAGTTTGTCAAAGAAAAATTATACAGAATTGGAGAAGGTGCTATATGCTGTGTTAATGGCCTCCAGAAAGCTTCGGTATTATTTTCAAGCATATCGCATAATTGTTCCTTCGTCACAGCCTCTGAAGGACATTATGAGGAACAGAGAAGCTACTGGAAGGATTGGGAAATGGGCTGCAGAACTTAATAAATTCACCATTGACTATGTGCAAAGATCCTCAATTCAGTCCCAGGTGTTAGCAGACTTCATTGCTGATTGGACGCCAGGGGCTCAGGAAGAAGAAATAAACAAAGACGCCGAAGCTTGGATGATGTTCTGCAATGGATCCTGGGGAACCTTCGGTGCAGGAGCAGCTGCTGTCTTAGTGGCACCTTCGAAAGTTAGAACATGTTATGCGGCCAAACTTGACTTTAGTTGCACAAATAATATTGCTGAGTACGAAGCACTTATGTTGGGGCTTCGGAAGTTAAGGGCAATGGGAATAAGAAGGGCCATCCTGAAAACTGATTCTCAAGTCATTTCTGGCCACGTAGACAAAAGTAGCAAGGCAAGAGATCCGAAGCTTGAAAAATATCTGGATACAGTTCGAAGGTTGGAGGCTTCTTTCGAAGGTTTTTCTGTCAAGAATATTCCAAGAGGTGAAAATGAGCATGCAGATCTGGTAACCAAATCAGCAGCTTAGGGGCTCCCTCTACCTTCGGAAGTATTTTTGAAACAATAAAGACACCTTCTGTTCAACTCATGGAGAGAGCAGTGCTTGCCATTTCTCCAGTACATAGTGAAGATTGGAGGACTAAAATTATATCTTTCCTCCAAGGTAATTGCCTTTCAGATGACGAAGCTTATAATAATAGGATGGAGGCAAGGACAAGACCGTATGTGATAATAGAAGTGGAATTATATAAACATGGAGTCTGTTCTCCACTTCTCAAGTGTTTATCAAGAATTGAAGGTGTTGAATTAATGAAGGAGATACATGCAGGTCTGTGTGGATCTCATATTGGGTCTAGGCCATTGCTGGGAAAAGTGCAAGGATTCTACTGGCCGAAGGCAGCTTCGGATGCAGCAGAGTTAGTTCAAAAATGTGAAAATTGTCAAAAATGTGCAAGAGACCAGAAACAACCTTCATCTCTCACTCAGTTAATACAGCCCACCTGGCCGTTACAAAAATGGGGCCTGGATTTGCTAGGCCCACTTCCACCAGCGCAAGGCAATTTGAGATATGTTGTGGTGGCTATAGAATATTTTTCTAAGTGGATTGAAGCAAAGCCTTTGGCAACAATGACTTCGGTTACAGTCCAGAAATTCTTCTGGCAAAATATTGTTTGTCGCTTCGGCGTGCCGAAGGCTATAACTGTGGACAATGGAACGCAGTTTGATGCCGAAACTTTCAAGGATTTCTGTGATCAGATTGGCACGAAGATTCATTTTGCATCAGTTAGGCACCCGGAGTCAAACGAGCTGGTCGAAAGAGCAAATGACATTATAATGACGGGAATAATGAAGCTAATCTTCAATCAGCCCAGAGGAAAGTGGCCAGATGAGTTGATTAAAGTGGTGTGGAGCCACAATACAACCATATCAAGATCAACAGGTTTTACACCGTTCAAATTATTATTTGGCGATGAAGCTATAACCCTAGAAGAAGCTAAAGCGGGGTCAATAAGAACAGCAGCTTCGGTAGAAGATGAAACTGATTATCACGTGGCAAAAGATACTATAGAAGGGACCAGACTTCAGGCTGTGGAGAATATCAATAAATATCAAGCCGAAACAATAAAATGGCGCGACAGAAAAGTTCGGTTGAAAAATATTAAGCCAGGGCATTTGGTGCTTCGGAGAGTGGCTAATCCGGACACAGTAGGCAAACTACAGCTGAAGTGGGAAGGACCTTTTTTGGTGGTATCTTCGTCAAGGCCTGGTTCTTACAGATTGAAGGATATGGACGACAACGACTTTCCTAGATCTTGGAACACGGATGAGCTTCGATGATATTATGTGTAATTTGATGTAATCTTTTTTCATTTTTTACTATGGCACCCTTTTCCTTTCCAAAGGGGGAGAAAGGTTTTTAATGGGGCCATAGTTTGTAATTTTTCCTTTCTTATTTAGCTCTATGAGAGCAAAATCCCCTAAAAGAATGTAAAATGTAAAATCTGAGCATGCACCATCGAGTGCAAAGAGAAAAAAAACCAGGGAGAAGCTCAAAAGTCGTCCCTAAGGGGATGCAGAGCACGACGAAGCTACAAAAAGTCGTTCCCAAGGGAGCGCAGCGTAAGTTTTCTGCTCAAAAGTCGTTCCTAAGGGAATGCAGAGCCAAATACCGCCGAAATATAAGGCGAAGAAGTTCAAAAGATGTTCCTAAGGGGATGTAGAACTTATACCACCGAAATAGAAGGCGAAGAAGTTCAAAAGACGTTCCTAAGGGGATGCAGAACTTACACCGAAAAGTCAACGGTGAACACCAAAAAATAAACGGTGAAGAAGACTTCAAAGTCGTTCCTAAGGGGATGCAGAGTCTGGGTGTGGCTTCATAAGCGTGTGTTTGGACATTCATTTGCACATTACATCACATCATTCATTGCATTCATACACATTCATTTAGACATTCGTAGGATCATCATCATCATATCAGTGTACAAACAGTTGCTTCGGCTCTAATGACAAGGCTTCGATGAGTACAAAAGAAGCAAATTTACGCTTCGTTGTGTACGAAAAGAAGGGAAGGTGTTTTTCGCCTTTGGCTCAAAAAAATACAAATTTCGTCCACATCAAAGCAGTTCATAAATGGATGGAAAGGTAAAAATATATTACAAGGTATGGACAAATTTACAGAGTAGTGTTTGATTCCTAAATTACAGTATTTTTTACAAAGTTAATTCAAAAATTTCTCTAGAGCTTTTTCGCAGCAGCGTCTTCAGCTTCATCACTTCATCACTATCCGTCAAGCTTCGGATCATTGCTCTTCGGCTTCGACATCCTGTACATAACAAAGCGGTATAAGGTAAACACAAATCTCAAGGACAAGGTAAGTAATAAGTGTATTATCGGCTTGAGATGACTTCGAGCTTCGTCACCAGCCAAGTTTCGCCCACCCTTCGTCCAGATTTGAGTTATGAATCTATTTCCAATGCTTCGAGCCAGACTAGGGATGTCAGTTAAATCCGCTGGTGACAGGTTGAAGTTTGGTCTGTTCACGATCTTCCCATGCGTGCAACCAGTCTTCATGAAAGCAACAACTGTGCTATGAGAAGCTAGCAGGGCACAGAAGTCATCGTGCCCAGCTATAACTTCGTCAAGTGCATCAACTTCGCCCTCAATATGTTCGAAGGTGCCTGGCAGGTCTTCAACCAAAGGTTCAAATTTTTCAGAACTGGCTCCAACTGAGTTGAAGACCTGCTTCAGCCGTTGCACGCACCGGTTGCCGAAGCTTAGGCATTTGTCTTGAAGCTCTTTCAAGGATTTTTGCAAATTTGAACTCTTTTCGACTTCGGCTTTAAGCTTCGTATCGAGATTCTTCTTTTCTTGCTCGAAGTTTTCTGATTTCAGGAGAAGTTCACTGTTTAATCTGGCAATCTTGGCTTGGGCTTCTGCCATTGAACCCTCCATCATTTGAACAACAAAATCTTTCTTTTCAAGAGCAACTTCATGATCTTTAATTTTGCTTTCTAAGCCTTCAATTATAACCTCATTTTTCTTATCTTCGAGGTTCTGTTGCATCCTCAAGGCTTTACTTAGCAGCATACTTTGTGCAAAATAACCTTCATCAACAATCACCTTCATCGTAAAACAATGAAAAACTAAAGGAAAAATTTTACCTTGAAATTAGAATAGAATAAACTACCGACAATATGCTTTCATCGGTAGTGGCTGATGTCAGCCTCAAGCTTCGGGAAACCAACACTCTTCGACAAAGTGCTGATAACCTTCGCTCCAGTGGCATCCTAGCCTTTATTCGTCAATTCCACCGAAGAGCAACGCTCCTGGCTGGTAGCCACAGGATATAGAATATTCCTGCAGCTCCTCTTTCTCAGTCTTAGATAAGTCTTGACCAATTATATTTTGAAAATTGAAGCCTTTTTCCTTCGAAGTATCTTCAGCGATTGCCTTCCCTTTTTCAGGCACTGTGGCCACGGCTTCTTTGGCAGCTGCAGTAGCTTCTTCCGCGGCCATATCCAAGAGTATTCTATCAATATCAGATAATGTGCTCTCCAGATTCATGGCTTCGGCCATTGTAGCTTCGGTAGTTGTAGCTTCGGTGGGAGCAACTTCGATAGTTGCAGCAACTTCGGCTGCTGGTGTTATTTTTGACGCCGAGGCCGGCGGTGGCGTTTCTTCAATTGCTTGCATAACAGTAACAATCCTTTGCTTTTTTCGCCCAACCGCCTTCTTCGCTGCCGAGGGCTCGTCCTTCTTATGTAAAAGCTTTATCAGTTCTGGCCCCAGGGGACTTAGCAGCTTGATAGGTAAGGATTCGGTCATTACCTTTAAAATCTCTTCCACTTCGGCAGTAGAAGGTGTCGAAGGAGCTTCCTCTTCTATCTCAGCCACCTTCGGCTCTAGAGTTGCTGTTTTTCTCTTCTTCGAGGTTGTCACCTTTGGCTCAGGGCTAGATTTTTTCTTTTTCAAATTTTTTCATCTTCTTTAATCATCCTAGCAGCCTGTCTGTTCATAACACTAACAACCCTTTTTTGCTTTGACCCTTCGGCACCCTTGCTTAATCATTCATAGTCGGGGTATTCAAAGTTTAGGGCATCCATTACTCGATTCAGCCTTCGTTTTGGTCGGGTGCCGAAGGCCGCAATCATCGGTTGATCTTCTTTTTTAGTATAGTTGCCCAAAATTTTGTTGCACATAGCTTCAATCATTTCTAGCCATTCTTGGCAAGGCTCTTTGAATTGTTTCTTGAACTTGAAGTGATAGGGCAGTCGAATAAGTTCATTCTTTTTCTTTTCTCCCTTAAGCTTCGGCATATTCCATTCACTCAACGTCGGAAATACCCCATTGGCTAAGTATTCTTGCACCAGATCTCTAGTGCTGATCTGCTTAGCCACAACTCTGAATTCTACCATAGCCTATTGGCATGGTGATCCCGACGTCATACGACACAGAGGCCTAGTCAACCCGTAGCTCAAACTCAGTGGGCTCAGTACTAACGTCTTCAGCTTCTCCCTCTTCTTCTCATCGGCCTTGACATAGAACCACTCACTTTTCCAGCCAGTTGGCCACTTGGTGCGGTAGCTTAGCACCAGGGTGTCACACCCGGTTTTAGAAGGCAAACCGAATGCGAACCATGTACGTGCCAGAATCAGTTATCCACGTACACAACAGTTACATAACATGGACATCATCACACAGTGCTCAAAATAGTATTAAAAAGGGAACTAATAGTCGATTACATCATACGTCTGAGACGTCCATATAGTTCTTACAATAAATCAAAGTGCGGAAAAGAAACGTAGATAAACGCGGCCTTCACAGGCAGCCGACTGGGGGTTGCCGCTAACCCACGCCTAGAACTCATCGTAGTCTTGGAACTCCTGGAAGTCTCCTTCCACAGCTTCACCTCCGCCTGAGCAGTGGTTGCAATGCTGACAACCTGGGGATGGGGGGGGTTGGTGTGTAGAGCAAGGGTGAGTACACATCAACATACTCAGCAAGTATCCTGTTTGGCTGTAGTGGACTAGCTTTATGTGGGGATAAGTCAAGCAGTTGCTTTTAGTAGGTCAGATTATTATTTACTAATAGAAAGCCAGGTTTTAGCATTAACCCAAGTTATTAGCCCGATGTACCCTTTCCAAACGGAAAGAATACCACTTACCAGCACCATAGACATAACCAAAACCATCGATCTCATAGCCACCTGTAAACCAAAATGCCTCTGATCAAGTACCACTAATCACTGGAGCTCCCTTGGCCGCTCATAACCGCGAGCACGGCTGATATATCAGTTTTCAAACACTCTGCAGAGGTTGTGCACTTTACCCACAAGCCGTGATTCCCATTCTGCCCGGAGATCATGACTCTCCATTGATCACTACCAAGGTGACCCAGCAGGGCATCACTACGTAGCCTTTACAAAGATTCCCCGGGGCTGTAGCCACCCGTTAGGTTTCCTAAATGCACCGCACTCCTCCCCAAGGGGTGAACCCAAACTTGGCAGAGCGAGCCGCATACACCGAGCCCCATTGACGGCACGACTGCTAAGTGAACTACACCCCAGATCCTCTAATTATTCAGCTAAGGGCATCCCATTCCACCCTCATGGTTGCACTGTTTTCCCGGGCGGTCATCCATAGAACAGGTCCTTACGGAGAGGCACTCGAGAAACCGCTCGAGCCCCCTTGATGACCACAAGTACAAGATCATAATAAGAGAAGGGGAAACAGCGTATCATAGATAATCTCATCATGTTCATTGATTAGAGTTTGAGCAATAGCATAAAGCTAAACAATAATAATCCAACCCAAATAGGTAAACAAGGACATGGATAACAAAAGCTAGTCAATCCTTAGGCATAAATGTAAAGCGGGAGGTGAATTAAAGAATGAATAGGACAGAGGTAGGTCAAAGGACACTTGCCTCCACCAACCGACTGCTGCTCAGGGGCTTCTCCTGCGGGTTCTTCGGGTTCTCCGACCGGATCGTTCTCTATGCGATTGCAAACATACATACATCCACATATTTAATATAAAAGAACAGTACACCATACAATAGAATGCAATAAGTAAACAGACGTTCCACGCGGGCTCGCGAGTACGGTTAAGAGAGAAAGAGGAAAAGACAGTCGAGAAACGATCACGTTACATGATTATAAATTAACCACTTGCTTAATGGAAGGAAATTTAATGTAGACTCTATGTTTAGCGTAAAGTAAAGTCATGTTTCATGTCTAATCATTATAAGCAGGTGGAGATAAATAAAAAGGATGGTCGCGCGGCGAGACGCGCGACATAGCACTCTAAAACAAATTAAGAAGTTAACGACTCGTCGCGCGACCGAGCACGCAACGAGACACTTCGCCTTAGTTATGAGGAGACGTTAAGCGTCGGGCGACGAAACGCATGACGGCATACGTCGACTAAACTGAGTCCAAAGTGGAACGTCGCGTGAATACACACGCGGCGTTACACCTTAAACAACCTGAAATTAAAATGGATCGTCGCGCGACGAAGCGCACGACGCAACACACAGATAGAATCTGAAATTAGACAAATCCGTCGCGCGGCGAAGCACGCGACGCAGCACGCTAATTAACAAACAATCACCGCGAGCGCGGGCGAGCGGGGACACGGTCGGGCGAGGCCGGGACGGGGGCGGGACGAACGGGCCGGGGCCGGGGCGGTTGAACCGGCCAGGGGGGCGGTTGAACCGGCCAGGGGCGGCCGAGCTCGCCGGGAGGTGGGCGGCCGAGCCGGGGGCGGGCGCGCGCGGGCGAGCGGGGCTCGCCGCGCCGCGGGAGGGCGCCGGGCCACCACGGCCGGCCGAGCCGAGGGGCGGGCGAGCGCCACACGCAGGGGCCGGGGCAGGGGCGGGCGTCGCCGCGCCGGGGAGGGGCAGGGGGCGGGCGCCGCCGCGCCGGGGAGGGCCAGGGGGCGGGGCCGCGCCGCCGCGAGGGGAGGCCGGGCGAGGGCCGAGCGCCACCGGGGAGGGAGGCCGGGCGGGGGCCGAGCACCGCCGGGGAGGCCTGGGCGGGGCCGAGCGCCGCCGCGCGGGACCGGGGAGGGGCGGGCAGGGGCGCCGCCGCGGGCCGGCTTGGGGGGCTGCGCCGCCGCGCCGAGGAGGCCGAGCGGGGGTCGCGCCGCCGCGCGCAGGGGGAAGGGCGCGCGTGGGCAGGGGGAGAGGGAGGGCGCGCGTGGGGGGAAGAAGAGGAGGGAGAGGGAGACGGAGAAGGGAAGGGGAGGGGAGGGGAGCTCACCTCGGGGTCCAAAATCCGGTGATCGCCGTCTCCAAATCCTAGGGCACCACGGGGAGAGAGAGGTGGAAGAGGGAGAGGAGAGGTTGTTGCGCGGGAGATCCAAATGAGAGAGGGAGGAGAGGAGGGGGCGCATGGGGGGTTGGGCACCAGGGGCGCGCAGGGCCGGGTCGGACCGGGCCGGCTGGGCTGGGCTGGGCTGGGCTAGGCTGGGCCGAGCCACTTCGCGGATTGAAAACCCACGACGTGCGCGGACCACTAAACGGAATTAAATCGCAAATCGAAATCCGGAACGGAACGAGACGAACACTCAACATCAGACAAAGAAATGTGCTTCGGCATGATGCAACACCCATGACACTTAGGTTTATACATGACACGGACACCTGTCGCTGTACTGGTTTGAAATTGGGAAGAAGGAGCAAAACGTGGAAAGAGAAAAGAGAGTAACGCCCGAATTTGGTGAGAGAAAAGAAGAAAAAATTCTACCCCCAAATTCAGGGCGTTACAAACCTATCCCCCTTAAAAGAATCTCGCCCTCGAGATTCAGGGTTGGCTAGCAAAGAGCTCAGGGTACTTGGCCATCATATCATCTTCACGCTCCCAGGTTGCTTCTTCCTCAGAGTGGTGATTCCACCTAACTTTGCACATCCTGATGGTCTTCCTTCGGGTGACTCGGTCTGCAACCTCAAGGATTTGCACTGGCTTCTCAACGTAGGTCAAGTCCTCCTGGACTTCAAGACCTTCCACTGGCAACTGCTCTTCTGGCACACGCAAGCACTTCTTCAACTGAGACACATGAAAGACATCATGCACTGCGGACAAATTCTCTGGCAGGCTGAGCTGATAGGCCACTTCTCCACGCCTTGAGAGAATTTGGTACGGACCAATGTAGCGGGGTGCTAGCTTGCCTTTCACTCTGAATCTTCTGACTCCTCTGATCGGCGACACTTTCAGATAGACATAGTCTCCGACTTCAAAACTCAGCTCTCTTCTTCTTGTGTCTGCATAGCTTCGCTGCCTTGATTGCGCTATTTTCAGATTCTCTCGAACCATCCTGTTGTTTTCTTCAGCTTCCAGCAGAATATCTGGCCCAAACACTTGCTTCTCTCCAGGCTGATCCCATTGCAACGGAGTTCTGCAACTCCTTCCATAGAGCGCCTGAAATGGTGACATCCTCAAACTAGCCTGGTAACTGTTGTTATAGGAAAACTCTGCATAAGGCAATCTCTTGTCCCATCCGGACTGATCCTGTAACGCACAGGCTCTCAACATGTCTTCAAGAATTTGATTGGTTCTTTCGGTCTGGCCATCTGTCTGCGGGTGGTAAGCTGAACTGAAATTCAGATGTGTGCCCAAAGCTTCATGCAACTACTGCCAGAAATGAGAGGTGAACTGTGTTCCTCTGTCTGACACTATCTTCTTTGGTACACCATGAAGACAAACGATCCGAGACATATACAACTCTGCCAATACTGCACTGCTGTAGTTGGTCTTGACAGGTATGAAGTGGGCTGACTTGGTCAAGCGGTCCACTACTACCCAAATGGAATCGTAGCCGGCTCGAGTGCGAGGCAATCCGACTATGAAATCCATCCCGATTTCATCCCATTTCCACTGAGGGATCTGCAACGGTTGCAACAATCCAGCTGGTCTCTGGTGCTCTGCCTTAATCCTTCGACAACTATCACACATAGCCACATGCTCTGCGATTTCCCTCTTCATTCCGTACCACCAGAATTTCTTCTTCAGATCCTGATACATCTTCTCACTACCAGGGTGAATCGAATAAGCTGTCTCATGAGCTTCTGAGGCGTCCCGATCCTTTGGGACTCAAATGTGAATCAATTACTAGTCCCAGGAGGCTAGTAAACACATTCCTTACTTCAAATAGTATAGAGTTTAGATAAATTTATTACAATACCGGGGTACAAGCTCGAGAGAGCCAAATAGAGAAGCGCAGTAGGAAAATACACTAGCCCAAGCCACAGGCAGAACTGGGTGCAGACACAGCCCTCTTAATCAAGCATAGCAGAAAAGAAGTCCTCGGCTGCTGAAAAACATAAATAAATCTGGGTGAATACACTAGGTATTCCGCAAGCCCACCCCGCTCCCGTAGAGAGAAAGAGACCTATGATGTACATGCTCAATTTGGTGGAGTTGATGTCACTCATCATTTTCTTAGAGAAAGGAAGTTGCTTGAAGGTTTAACCCATTGTCTTTAAAAGTAACCAAAAATCAACCACCACTGAGCTTCCCGCTCCCGTGGCCTTAGTTCTTTCTTAACACTTATTCACTCGCACATTCCCCCTTTTCTTGAAATTCATAGAGAAAGTTCTAATTGTCATACCACACCGGACTCATCCATACCAGTGGACACGGACTATTCGAATAGGTTTCAACTCTGCGCAGAGGGGTACACTTTACCCACTAGCCCGGTTTCTGCGATCTCACCGTCGCGAGACCCGAATGCCGGATCTCTTTCCTTACCCGTACGTCCTAACCTTAACGGTTATCCGGAAGGAGTCAGGCCACCACCATGCCCAAACCGGACAAAACTTTCCCCCTCCTTATCCTCCCGGTGCTCCCCAGCCTTCTTAACCCTGGGGTTGGACCGTACGAGTTCGGATCGAGTGACTGCCCACACAGTCTCGAGTGGTTGTACGATAAAGGAGTACAGGTAGTGAAAAAATGACAAGCCGGTCCTTATATGAGGGGACGATCCTTCTGCTCACGCCTAAACCAGCTGAGCCAACACCTTAGGCCCTCCCCTAAACCAGGGAGTCCCTGATCACCCCACTCTCAAGGTGATGAGGGTGAGTACCCTTCATCGCATAACTTTTCAGAAAGAGGTTTTATTTGAAGAAACACTTTGCCCTACTTCTAGATCCACATTTCGTAATCGGAAATAATATGTTAATGCGGGCCATCTCTTACTCACAATGCAATATTCCCCCTATAGTTCCCGGCCTAGGCAGTGGTAGAGAGAATAGGTAATTTATGCATCAAGGGAAGGATGGACTTGCCTTCGTCGAAGCTTTCCTGGCACAGAAGACCTACTTCCGGAAGTTCGGGCTCTGGTCCCTCTTCCGGGGCTACGGGTTCCGGATCAACGATCCCTGCTTCTTCTAGGAAAACAGGCAATAAACAATACATCAACAGGGATTTACAAATTATAGTGTGTCATTTTCTAATATCAATGTTGTATGAGATCTTTAGAAATTCTTTGGATAATTTTTGGTGCATAAAATATTGAAGAATACTAATTAAATGGGAAAAAGGGGTGGAAAAAGAAAAGAGAAAGGAATCCCTCTTATCTGGGCCAGGGGCAAGGATTTTGGCCCACCCCGGGCGCGAGCGCGCGCGCTGAGGCGCTTTCAGCCCAGGGGCGGCCCACGAGCGGGGAGAACGGCGCGGCCGCAGGAGGGGGTGACGGCGTCGCATAGGGCCCACTTGCCAGCGAGAGGGGGGGGAAGAGAGGGAACGGCGTTACGGTTGACGGGGGGGGTGAACCGGCCGTCCGCGGGGAGGACTCGGCCGCCGGTGGGCTCGGTGGCGGTTCGCCGCCGGTGGCCCGGTTCTTGGGCAATGTGCAGGTGGCTTAGCATGGGGAGGGGATGGCGGACCTAGAGGTGGGTTCAATTTGGTCAGAGGAGGTCGGGAGGGGGCTGCCCGCGGGGAGGTGGCGGAGCTTCGCGGCGGGGGTTGCCGTCGGTGAGCTCCGGGCGAGCAATCGGGGTGGGGGAGTGGTGTATTGCGTTTGCGGTAAAGTGAGGAAGCTGCTAGGCTAACTCAATCGCTTGCTGGGCTAACAGAGAGGAAGAGAGAAGAGGGGGAGGGACTCACCGGAGGGGAGAACGACGTCGGCGCCTCGCGAATTGTGCTCAGGGGAGAGGAGGAGAGGGATGGCCGGGGCTGGTGCGAGGAAGGAGGGGCTCGGGGCGAGCCTTTTATAGGCGCGCGGGGGAAGGGGGGGCGGTGGAGCTCCCTGACTCCGGCGAGCTTCCCAGTGCCGCCATAAATGGCGCACAGCGCTGCCGAGGGGACGCCACGGCGAGGTGGTACCGGCGAGGACGCTGGTCAAGGGGAGGAGGACGGAGCGGTGCCAAACTTCCCTGTGCGGCAGGATGGCAGAGGGGAGGACGGAGGCGACGGCCGGAGGTGACTTCGGCGAGGGGACGGCGGACGGACGACGAAGCAGCTGACCTGTGGGGTCGCTTGGTCAGAGGGAGCGAGTGCGCGAGAGAGAGAGCGGCTGACGGGTGGGGACGCCTTGTCAGCGAGAGCGAGGGCGAGGAGCGGGCTGGCGCGCGCGCGCGGAGGCGGGCCGCAGTTGGGCCGAAAGCGGGGAGCGCGGGCGCGTGGGAAAAGGGGGGGGTCGCGGGCTTGGGCCGGAATTCGGTCCAGCAGGGGGGGAGAGAGCTTTTCCCCTTTTTCTTTTTACTTTCTAATTTCTATTTCCCATTTTGTCCCTTTTTCTTTTGAAAAGAAATATTTTGTGGATACTCTAAGTGTTTAGAAAATAGAATCTAAGTGAGGTGCTTGTGATCAAACAAAATGTATGCATATGATGAAAGAAAAACTTAGTGAAGAGCTTAGAATTAGAGGGTGAAGGGAGGGAAAAAGGTGGATTAGGGTTTCAAACCTAGATTAGGATTTTTGGGATGCTACAAACCTACCCCACTTAAAGGGATCTCGCCCTCGAGATTCAGACGGGGCTCGAGAAAAGGTAAGGGTATTCCCTTCTCAGAGAGTCCTCACTTTCCCAGGTGGCTTCTTCTTCTCCATCTCTGCTCCACTGAACCTTACAGAGCTTTACTTCTGAATTGCGGGTCCTTCTGACTGTTGAGTCAAGAATCTTCACTGGCTTTTCCCGGTACTGGAGATCTTTTTGAATCTGAATTGCTTCTGCCTCGATACGGGTTTCTGGTACTTTTAGGCATTTGCGGAGTTGGGACACATGGAACACATTGTGAATATCTGACATGGATTCTGGTAGCTCAAGACGGTATGCCACGGGTCCTATTCGGGAAATGATAGGGTAAGGACCGACGAAACGGGGTGCTAGCTTTCCTTTCATCTGAAACCTCTTGACACCACGCATTGGGGAAACCTTGAGATAAACAAAATCTCCTTCCTCAAATCTGAGTTCCCTTCGCCTATGGTCTGCGTAACTCTTCTGTCGACTCTGAGCTTCAAGTAACCTTCTGCGGATCAAAGCAACTTTTTCTTCGGCTTCTTTAACAAAGTCGGGTCCTTCTAGTGTCCTCTCCCCTACATTGGACCACATTAGGGGAGTCTGGCATTTTCTTCCATACAGTGCTTCGAATGGTGACATTTTGATGCTGGCTTGATGGCTGTTGTTGTATGAGAATTCGGCGTACGGTAAACTAGACTCCCAATCTCTGTCGAAGGCTAACACGCAGGCCCTGAGTAAATCTTCGAGGACTTTGTTGACTCTTTCTGTTTGACCATCTGACTGGGGGTGATAAGCAGTGCTGAAATCTAGCTTGGTGCCCATTGCTTGCTGAAGGCCCTTCCAAAATTTTGAAGTGAACTGCGTTCCTCGATCTGATACTATCTTCCGTGGAATGCCATGTAGCCTGACTATCTCTTTAAGGTATAATCGGGCAAGGGCTGCTCCTCCAAAAGTCGTCTTTACTGGAATGAAATGGGCCACCTTGGTGAGACGATCGATGATTACCCATATGGAATCATTTCCTCTTTGTGATCTGGGTAGTCCGGTTACGAAATCCATGCCTATTTCTTCCCACTTCCATTCGGGTATTGGGAGGGGTTGAAGTAGGCCTGCAGGCTTCTGATGTTCGGCCTTTGTTCGCTGGCAGGTGTCACATCGGGCCACATACTGTGCTATTTCCCTCTTCATCCCTTTCCACCAATATCTGGCCTTAAGGTCTAGGTACATCTTGGTGGTCCCTGGGTGGATAGAGTAAGCTGAGTTGTGGGCTTCATTGAGCAGGGTTTCTCGTGTTTCTCCCACTGGCACGCACAGGCGATCCCTGAACCAGAGGGTTCCTTGATTATCTGCCCTGAGGTCCGGAAGTTGCTCCTTTCGTGCTCTTTCCATAAGCTTGGTTGTTTCTGCGTCCATGCGTTGGGCCTTGCATATGAGATCTTCTAGATTGGGCTTGACTTCCAGGCTACCGTTGTCTCCCAGACATGCATTTAGCTGAGCAGATTCTTTCTTCCAATCTTCCAGAAAGTTTGCTCCCTTAATCCCAAAGGGTTTTCTGCTGAGGGCGTCAGCTACCACGTTGGCCTTTTCGGGGTGGTAGTGGATTTCGAGGTCATAATCTTTGATCAATTCGAGCCACCTTCTTTGACGGAGGTTGAGGTCCGGCTGCGTGAAAATGTACTTTAGACTCTTGTGATCAGTGAAGATGTGGCATTTGTTCCCAATCAGATAATGCCTCCAAATTTTTAGGGCGTGCACTATGGCTGCCAACTCCAGATCGTGGGTAGGATAGTTCTGCTCGTGCGGCTTGAGTAAGCGAGATGCATAAGCAATGACTTTCTCATTTTGCATTAATACACACCCCAAGCCTTGCTTGGAAGCATCACAAAAGATGACGAAATCCTGGTGTATGTCTGGCAGAGTCAGGACTGGTGCAGTTGTAAGTTTCTCTTTAATGATTTGGAAACTTTCTTCACGCTTGGGAGTCCACACAAACTTATTGTCCTTTTTGAGAAGTTCGGTCAAGGGCTTTGCTATGCTGGAGAATCCCTTGATAAAACGGCGGTAATACCCTGCCATTCCCAGAAAGCTTCGTACTTCGCTGACATTGGATGGTTGCTTCCAATTTGAGACAGCTTCTACCTTGGATGGGTCCACTTCTATCCCTTCTGCAGTCAAGATATGCCCTAGGAAAGCTATCTTCTCCAACCAAAACTCACACTTGCTGAGCTTCGCATAAAGTTGATGCGCTCTGAGTCTTCCGAGGACGATTCGAAGGTGATGCTCATGGTCCTTGCGATTCTTTGAATAAATAAGGATGTCGTCGATGAAGACCACGACAAACTTATCCAATTCTTCCATAAACACCTTATTCATGAGGTTCATGAAAAAGGCGGGTGCGTTGGTTAGTCCAAATGGCATCACTGTGAACTCATATTGCCCATATCTGGTGACGAATGCAGTTTTCTGAATGTCTGCCTCTTTGATTCTCAGTTGGTGATACCCTGACCTGAGGTCTATCTTGGAGAAGTATTTGGCTCCTTGTAGTTGGTCGAAGAGGTCATCGATCCGAGGAAGAGGGTACTTATTCTTGATTGTAACCTCGTTCAAGGATCGATAATCAATACACATCCTCATACTCCCATCCTTTTTGGTAACGGAAAGAACGGGTGCTCCCCAGGGAGACGAACTGGGACGGATGTACCCTTTTTGTTGTAGTTCCGAAATCTGAAGCTTCAATTCTGCCAACTCAGTGGGGGCCATGCGGTATGGTCTCTTTGCAATGGGTGCAGTGCCGGGAATGAGATCTATATAGAACTCTACTTCTCTTTCTGGTGGCATCCCGGGCAGCTCTTCTGGAAATACATCTTCAAATTCCTTGATTACAGACATGCTTTCTACTGCCAGATTAAATATCATTGGGTCATTTGCGGGCGGTTGGGCTTGACAGGAAACTGCCTTTCCTTGGTGATCTATGAGAAGAACAGTCTTACTTGCGCAGCTGATAACACCCTTGTGCTTAGCTAGCCAATCCATTCCTAGGATTACATCAATTCCTTGGGATGGCAAGATGGTTAAGTCTGCCAGGAACACTACCCCACTTAAAAGAATTCTGACTTGGGAACACCTGAGTTTGCACAGAAGGTCTGACCCCGGGGTTCGGGTGACCAAAGGGATAGCTAGAGGTGTAGAGGGTATGCCATGTTTCTCCACAAACTTAGCGGCTATAAATGAGTGGGATGCTCCTGAATCAAAAAGCACAGAAGCGGGAGTAAATTCAACGAGGAACTCACCGAGCACTACTCCCGGGGCTTGCTGGGCTTCCTGCACGTCGACGTGGTTGACCCGGGCCCTGCCCTGGTACTGAGTCCTGCTCTGCTGGCTGTTGGAGGGGAGCGCCTTGGGGGTGGGTGCTGATGGAACCTTGGGGCCATTCACCGAGTTGGAGTAGGTTGGCCCTGGTGCCTTCAACTGGGGGCAGTTGTTTTTGAAATGACTGGGGTCCCCGCAGTGCCAACAGGCGTTTGCTGGCGGCTGGTTGCTTGCAACGGAAGGTGCCTGATGGGAGCTCTGACTCTGCTGACTGAAGCGTGATGGAGAGGGCCCAGATTGTTTATGAAAGCTTGGACCCCTGGGTGGGAGCCCAAAGGGTCGAGCTCTCTGGTGACGTTCTTGCTGTTGTGCTCGGAGGACCTGGAACTTTCTCTTGATGTGCCCTTTTTCTTCCTCTTTTGCTCTCTCCACTTGAATAGCTTTGTTGGAAAGGTGAGAGAAGCTGTGGAAGTCCTGGCTGGCGAGGATGGTCTTAAGCTCGGGTCTTAACCCTCTCAGAAAACGAGCCATCTTTCTGGCCTCGGTGCTGACATCCTCGGGCGCGTAGCGGGCCAACTCTGTGAACTTGTGCACATATTCACTGACTGTTCTTCCGCCTTGGGTTAGCTCCCGAAACTCATCTTCCTTGAGTTGCACTATCCCCTGGGGTACGTGGTGCTCACGGAAGGCTGCTTCAAATTCTGCCCAAGTAGCGTCTCTGATGGCTTCACTGAAAGTGTCCCACCATGCTAAAGCCATTCCTGAAAGCTGATGAGCTGCCAGCTGAACACGTTGATTCTCAGGACAAGCGATGGCTTCCAACTTCCTCTTGATTGTGCGAAGCCAGTCATCTGCATCGAGGGGATTGCTGGACCCCGCGAACGTGGGCGGCTTCAGTCTCAGGAATTCTCCCATCCTGTCCTGGGGCCTTCCACCGCCTGGGCGCTGGTTCTCTAGGCTTCGAGTGAGGACTTCAATGAGTCTGGTTTGATTGGCCAGAATTTGGGCTAGGTCTAGTGGTAGTTCTGGAGGTGCGGGGAGGTGGGTCTCACCCCCCTCTCCGCCAGCCTCTCCCTCAGCTCCTAGAGGAAGTCTTGCTCCAATCCCGGAGGCGGTAGGCGTGGTTCTATCCGAAGCCATCTGCCATGGGAAGAGAGTTGCTATTATGCACATGCCATTTTTTTTACTAGTTATTTTATTCATTACATCAAGCCATTACATTACATAGCACACCACTACCACAAGCTTATTACACACGAGTGCTACCTAGGGTACCTCCGAACTCTTTCTCTAAGGTGTCACCAAATTCCAAGAGAAGGTCATCAAGACTGGCCAGGGACATGTCCTCGGGGTCGGACTGGTTCCTGGGAGGGTTCTCTTCCTGCTGCTCAGTCTGACATCCTTGGCTTTTGGTCTTCTTGCGGGTTTTTCTTGCGGGGGCGAGCTTCTTCAGTTTCTTGTCGTAGTCCAATTTGAGGGTGCGGTAAGCTTCACGGGTATTGGCCTCTTCGCCTTCAGCTAGCGAGAGGCTCTCTTGAAGGGACGCTTTTTCTTCTGAAAGTTCCCTGACTTTCTGCTCCAGGCTTTCCACCTGGGAGGTTAGGGAGGTGCAGTGGAGGGCGAGGTCATCATATTGGTTATCAAGGGTATGAAGGTATCCTGCCATGTAGACAATGGTGGGATCATTCTCAATAGGATCTCCTCCTGATAGGGCCTGAAGTCTTTTCCTCCAGGTGGGGGTATTCTTGTTGCTGGGTGGAAAGTAGCGAAGGGGGGTTTCAATGATTACTTTGTTGTAGTTCTGACAAAGCTGTCGGAGGGCTTTTCGGGCGACATTTTGGCAAGCATCTAGGAAATGGGCTCCGGTAAAAGTGACTTGGAAGGAACGTTGGTTGGGATAGCTTTGGCTCTCCCCCAGGTAGACTGCCATAGAGCATCTTATCATTCCGCCCTCGAGATGTTCCGTCCAGACGTATTCCGGCTTCTTACGGATTCCCATGCGGAGCGCACAGCTTCGCAAGAGGCGTGGGAACCCTTCCACTTCCGAGCAGTAGGATGACTTAATGGCCAGAGAGGCTTCCATCTGGAATAGGAAAAGAAGGGTCTTGTTAAAATCGGGGGAGAGAAAACTTTTCTTGAGGTAAGAGGTATTTTCTTTTTAGAGTAAGTTTTAGGGTCAGGGCTGCGACCTACGGCCAGTCCTATGGGCTCTGATACCACCTGAAGCGTCCCGATCCTTTGGGACTCAAATGTGAATCAATTACTAGTCCCAGGAGGCTAGTAAACACATTCCTTACTTCAAATAGTACAGAGTTTAGATAAATTTATTACAATACCGGGGTACAAGCTCGAGAGAGCCAAATAGAGAAGCGCAGTAGGAAAATACACTAGCCCAAACCACAGGCAGAACTGGGTGCAGACACAGCCCTCTTAATCAAGCATAGCAGAAAAGAAGTCCTCGGCTGCTGAAAAACATAAATAAATCTGGGTGAATACACTAGGTATTCCGCAAGCCCACCCCGCTCCCGTAGAGAGAAAGAGACCTATGATGTACATGCTCAATTTGGTGGAGTTGATGTCACTCATCATTTTCTTAGAGAAAGGAAGTTGCTTGAAGGTTTAACCCATTGTCTTTAAAAGTAACCAAAACTCAACCACCACTGAGCTTCCCGCTCCCGTGGCCTTAGTTCTTTCTTAACACTTATTCACTCGCACATTCCCCCTTTTCTTGAAATTCATAGAGAAAGTTCTAATTGTCATACCACACCGGACTCATCCATACCAGTGGACACGGACTATTCGAATAGGTTTCAACTCTGCGCAGAGGGGTACACTTTACCCACTAGCCCGGTTTCTGCGATCTCACCGTCGCGAGACCCGAATGCCGGATCTCTTTCCTTACCCGTACGTCCTAACCTTAACGGTTATCCGGAAGGAGTCAGGCCACCACCATGCCCAAACCGGACAAAACTTTCCCCCTCCTTATCCTCCCGGTGCTCCCCAGCCTTCTTAACCCTGGGGTTGGACCGTACGAGTTCGGATCGAGTGACTGCCCACACAGTCTCGAGTGGTTGTACGATAAAGGAGTACAGGTAGTGAAAAAATGACAAGCCGGTCCTTATATGAGGGGACGATCCTTCTGCTCACGCCTAAACCAGCTGAGCCAACACCTTAGGCCCTCCCCTAAACCAGGGAGTCCCTGATCACCCCACTCTCAAGGTGATGAGGGTGAGTACCCTTCATCGCATAACTTTTCAGAAAGAGGTTTTATTTGAAGAAACACTTTGCCCTACTTTCAGATCCACATTTCGTAATCGGAAATAATATGTTAATGCGGGCCATCTCTTACTCACAATGCAATATTCCCCCTATAGTTCCCGGCCTAGGCAGTGGTAGAGAGAATAGGTAATTTATGCATCAAGGGAAGGATGGACTTGCCTTCGTCGAAGCTTTCCTGGCACAGAAGACCTACTTCCGGAAGTTCGGGCTCTGGTCCCTCTTCCGGGGCTACGGGTTCCGGATCAACGATCCCTGCTTCTTCTAGGAAAACAGGCAATAAACAATACATCAACAGGGATTTACAAATTATAGTGTGTCATTTTCTAATATCAATGTTGTATGAGATCTTTAGAAATTCTTTGGATAATTTTTGGTGCATAAAATATTGAAGAATACTAATTAAATGGGAAAAAGGGGTGGAAAAAGAAAAGAGAAAGGAATCCCTCTTATCTGGGCCAGGGGCAAGGATTTTGGCCCACCCCGGGCGCGAGCGCGCGCGCTGAGGCGCTTTCAGCCCAGGGGCGGCCCACGAGCGGGGAGAACGGCGCGGCCGCGGGAGGGGGTGACGGCGTCGCATAGGGCCCACTTGCCAGCGAGAGGGGGGGGAAGAGAGGGAACGGCGTTACGGTTGACGGGGGGGGTGAACCGGCCGTCCGCGGGGAGGACTCGGCCTCCGGTGGGCTCGGTGGCGGTTCGCCGCCGGTGGCCCGGTTCTTGGGCAATGTGCAGGTGGCTTAGCATGGGGAGGGGATGGCGGACCTAGAGGTGGGTTCAATTTGGTCAGAGGAGGTCGGGAGGGGGCTGCCCGCAGGGAGGTGGCGGAGCTTCGCGGCGGGGGTTGCCGTCGGTGAGCTCCGGGCGAGCAATCGGGGTGGGGGAGTGGTGTATTGCGTTTGCGGTAAAGTGAGGAAGCTGCTAGGCTAACTCAATCGCTTGCTGGGCTAACAGAGAGGAAGAGAGAAGAGGGGGAGGGACTCACCGGAGGGGAGAACGACGTCGGCGCCTCGCGAATTGTGCTCAGGGGAGAGGAGGAGAGGGATGGCCGGGGCTGGTGCGAGGAAGGAGGGGCTCGGGGCGAGCCTTTTATAGGCGCGCGGGGGAAGGGGGGGCGGTGGAGCTCCCTGACTCCGGCGAGCTTCCCAGTGCCGCCATAAATGGCGCACAGCGCTGCCGAGGGGACGCCACGGCGAGGTGGTACCGGCGAGGACGCTGGTCAAGGGGAGGAGGACGGAGCGGTGCCAAACTTCCCTGTGCGGCAGGATGGCAGAGGGGAGGACGGAGGCGACGGCCGGAGGTGACTTCGGCGAGGGGACGGCGGACGGACGACGAAGCAGCTGACCTGTGGGGTCGCTTGGTCAGAGGGAGCGAGTGCGCGAGAGAGAGAGCGGCTGACGGGTGGGGACGCCTTGTCAGCGAGAGCGAGGGCGAGGAGCGGGCTGGCGCGCGCGCGCGGAGGCGGGCCGCAGTTGGGTCGAAAGCGGGGAGCGCGGGCGCGTGGGAAAAGGGGGGGTCGCGGGCTTGGGCCGGAATTCGGTCCAGCAGGGGGGGAGAGAGCTTTTCCCCTTTTTCTTTTTACTTTCTAATTTCTATTTCCCATTTTGTCCCTTTTTCTTTTGAAAAGAAATATTTTGTGGATACTCTAAGTGTTTAGAAAATAGAATCTAAGTGAGGTGCTTGTGATCAAACAAAATGTATGCATATGATGAAAGAAAAACTTAGTGAAGAGCTTAGAATTAGAGGGTGAAGGGAGGGAAAAAGGTGGATTAGGGTTTCAAACCTAGATTAGGATTTTTGGGATGCTACAGCTTCCTTGAGAATCAACTCCCAAATAGACTGGACATTGGGAACACACAAGCGGTCTTTGAACCATATCACGCCTTCTGCATCTTCTCGAAAATCTTTGCCCTTGCCTTCTAGGATCAGTCGCCGGATCTCACTGATCTTCTCATCATTCTTCTGCGCTTCTTTGATTTCGCGCTCCAAGGTAGGTTCCAACTCGACTGTGACTCCTCGCGAATTGTTCAAAAATCCGAGACTCAACCTGTCAAACTCCTTGGCCAACTTATAAGGCATCGGATGAGCGACCATCAGATTGACTTGACTCTTCCTGCTTAAAGCATCTGCCACTACGTTTGCTTTGCCTGGGTGGTAATGGATCTCCAACTCATAGTCTTTGATCAGCTCTAACCATCTTCGCTGCCTCATATTCAACTCTGACTGAGTGAATATGTACTTCAGACTCTTGTGATCTGTGTAAACATCGCATTTCTGTCCATACAGGTAGTGCCTCCATTCTTCAGTGCGTGAACCACTGCTGCCAACTCTAGATCATGGATTGGGTAATTCTTCTCATGAACCTTCAACTGTCGGGACGAGTAGGCCACAACTCTTCCCTCTTGCATCAACACACATCCCAAACCTGTGTAACAAGCATCACAATACACCGAGAAGGGCTTGTGCACATCAGGCAAGACTAGGACAGGCGCTGTAGTCAACTTCTCTTTCAGCGCTTCAAAGGCCTCTTGGCATTTCTCGGTCCACTTGAACTCAACCTTGTTGCCTAGCAACGCTGTCATTGGTTTCGCAATCTTCGAAAACCCTTCAATGAATCGCCGATAATATCCGACCATTCCAATGAAACTCTTGATTCCTCAAGCATCTGTTGGCACTTTCCAGTTCAGAATGTCTGCCACTTTCTTCGGATCCACAGCCAATCCTTCTTTGTTGATTATGTGACCCAAGAACAGGACTTCATTGATCCAGAATTCACACTTGCTCAACTTTGCATACAACTGGTGCTCTCACAATCTCTGCAATACCATCTTCAAATGATCTGCGTGCTCTTCTTTGCTTTGAGAATAAATCAGAATGTCGTCGATGAATACCACCACAAACTTGTCAAGGTAATCTATGAATACACTGTTCATCAAGTTCATAAAGAACGCTGGCGCATTGGTCAAACCAAAAGACATCACTGTGAACTCATATAAACCATACTTGGTAATGAATGCCGTCTTCGGAATGTCCGAAGGTCGGATCCTGAGCTGATGATAACCTGACCTCAGATCAATCTTGGAGAACACACTAACTCCTCTCAATTGGTCGAACAGATCTTCTATTCTGGGCAAAGGGTACTTGTTCTTGATCGTGACTTCATTCAAAGCTTAGTAGTCGATGCACATCCTTTTGGTGCCATCTTTCTTCTCCACGAACAAGACAGGAGCGGCCCAAGGCGAAGTGCTTGGCCGGATGTAACCTTTCTCTGACAGTTCATCAATCTGCTCCTTGAGCTCAACCAACTCTGGTCCAGATATTCTGTAAGCTCTCTTAAAGATAGGGGCGGTTCCAGGAAGAAGCTCTATAGCAAACTCAACTTTCCGCTCTGGTGGCATACCCGGTAAGTCCTTTGGAAACACATCTGGGAACTTGGACACAACCTTGATACTCTCAATTGGGTCTGCTTCACTGCTATCGACAGCTATCTGATAACAACTTCCTTTCTTTGGCTCAGGCGGGACTAACTCGGTCACCACCTCCTCTCCTAGTGGGGACACCAACTTGATTGTTCTCTTATCACAACTGATAACTGCCTGATACTTATCTAGCCAATTCATCCCTAGGATGACATCTATTCCCTGAGTACCCATTACTATAAGGTTGGCGGGAAACGCTATCCCCCTTATTTCCACACATACATTCAAACAAATGCTATCGGCTCGAATTCTACCACCGGCTGAGTCGATCTGAATGGGGGTTGACATGGTAGTAATTGGAAGATTATGTGCTTCTACCCATGATGCAGTAATGAAAGAATGTGTTGCTCCAGTATCAAATAACACTTCTGCAATATGGGAGTCAACTGGGAACATACCTACTATCATGCCGGGGGTCTCCTGAACTGCTTCAGCCTCCAAGTGGTTCAGTCTTCCATGATTATAGTGTGGCTGAGAGCGGTTGCCTGCTCCAGGCTGAGGCACATTCTGCTTTGCTGGGACATTGGGGCCTGACTGCTGCTGGGCTGCCTTCTTCGGACATTGCATCACCCAGTGGCCTTGCTCTCCACAGTGGAAACATGCTCTGTTTCCAACCTGAGCTGGTGCTGCCTGACTGTTCTGCTGGGCTGCTGGGGCAGGAAGACGAGGTGCTTGCTGATTCTGCCTCTGAAACTGACCTCCTGACTGATTGCTCTGACGGTTCTGGTACTGGTGCTGAGGATACTGCCTTTGGAACTGCTGATGCTGCTGAGGTGGACGCTGGTTCTGCCCGAACTGCTGAGGTTGATTGCCTGAGAAACGAGGACGATTGCTGCTTCCAGGCTGGGGTCCACTAATCTTGCGCTTACGATCCTCCATCTCCTTACGCTTCCTTTCTGTCATAATTGCTCTGTCAATCAGGTGCTGGAATGTCGGGAAGGTGTGATTCATCAGCTGATAGTGCAGAGGGTCAACCAAGCCTCTCAGAAAACGGTACTGTCGCTTGGCGTCGGTGTTGACATCTTCAGGAGCATAGCGAGACAGCTGCAGAAATCTGTCCCGGTATTCACTGACAGACGATGACCCTTGCTTGAGAGCCAGGAACTCCTCCTTCTTCACTGTCATCAGACCTGCAGGCACATGGTACTGACGAAAGCTGTGGCGGAACTGCCCGAATTATTCCAACTTAAGTGCCTAAGCCCCGCCTCAGAGGCTAGACCACACTTAAATGGGAATAACCCGTCAATCCCTCGGATCTAGTCCAACACGGCCACTGACAGGATCAAGTACCACATTCTCACTCGAAGGTGAGTCACAGAGCAAATACAATAAAGCATAAAACCATACATGTCAGAGTATTAAATTATTACATCATCATCATCATCGGAGTTTTTGCAAAAGTAACCATCATTGTTCGAAGTGCAGCGGAAATAAACTAACGGTAAATAAATAGAGGTATGGGGAAGCCTGTCCCATCACTCCTCATGCTCCTCCTCAGCCGAGGCAGGGTCCCACTCGACAGTCCAACCCGGTGGCAAGGTGGACGGCCAAGTTATCCCAGCAACCATTTCCTCCAGAGAACCTGTAAAAATTGTGCCACAAGCAAGGCTGAGTATACTAATACTCAGCTAGACTTACCCGGTGTGAGGAGTCTACTCCTCTACCTCTAGACATGCAGCTGTTTGGCTGTGGGGTTTGGTTGCCAAAAGCACTAGCTGAGTTTCTAAATCAAGAGTTTAGCTTAGTCAAAATTAAGTGTGACTCTCTTAAGGCTAAAAGTGGACTATCTACTCATACATGGTAGCAAGCATTATTAGCAATCAACATCTTATCTCAACTCATCATACTTCCACTTATTACTCAATGCAGTACAATGGATCAAGCAGTCTCAATAGTTGCGAGAAGCAGACGATTCGAATCGAGTTTTTATCCTTGCAAGGTAAACCTAAACACACGACATGTAGGGGCACTCCGTCCCCACACACATCAACCGTCCCCATCGATTCCCTGGCAACAGATCAGGGCTCACCTACTTGGCGTACAATGCCCCACTGACCCTGACTGGCCGTCGTGCAGTGACCGCACTTGTACCCACCATAACCGGAATGGGAGACCTCGTCTCAGGTCGCGTGAGGGGATATGTCTGCGGGCAGGTTCACTCAGGTACTAGGCTTACCGATTTACCATATTTCTCGGTATGTGTTTAGTACGTTCAAACGCTTGACACAGGTATCCGCACGTTAATCCTTATTCCATTTTCCATCTCGTGAACAACCAATCCCCATGGATTGTTATCCACCAATTAGTATCATGACAGTGTGAAAGTGGGTACAATCAATTTCCTGATCTCGCGCGAGTGCTAGAAAAATCACTCGTCTTCTACCGAGATCCTAATTAAATAAAGCAACTACTCGACCTGTCATACTAGTATTCATCTAAAAAGGATTCCTAAGATCATGCAACTAGGGTTTCAAATAATTCCTACACCTAAGTGCACAATCAATCCTACAATCATTAAGTGAAGTAAAATAGCATAAATAACAGGTTATGCATAAAACCGGGGCTTGCCTTTCAAAGCAGTGGCAGACAGGTCCTCTGGTGCAGGCTCGGGTGCTGGATCGGGGGCTACCTCCTGAGCAGCTCCTTGCTCCAGCACGAGGATGTACTCTCCGTCAGCAAGATTACAGTCTATCGAAATGCAATGAACATGTATGTCATGATTATGCAAGATTTAAGAACATTAAGCTAAAGAAACTAAGTCAAGAATTAACTTAGGGTTTCCTGGTTATGTGGGGCTTCTAGTGGTATATATATATACATAGACTTATTACCTTTTAGGCTTAGGTTTTCTTTCAGGATAACATAGTGGATTGGTATTGTCTTTATAGATTTCAGTGGACAATTTTATAAAGGTTTTAGGACGACATTAATTTCCATTATTCCTTTTCCTTTCTCTAATTTCCATTTAGGGTTTCTAGTGTAGGTTTGAACTACGACAGTGTTTTAATAATTTCCAAAAATTATGTAAAAGTTACAGTGGGTTGTCATTTGCTATTCTAACTTGTTTTAAGGATTTGAGGCTTAAAGTACAAAAGCCATGCTTTAAACAAAAATGACAAGAGTTATGCAAAAATGGGCCACTTTACACTACATCTCTTAGTTAGGGGTGGTTTCTGTCCTAAAGGTTATTTTTCCTGGCATCCAATAGTAATAATAGGCTTCTGTGCTAATAATCACAGAAAACTAAGGGGTGGTTATTTAGTTATGATTTTCTTAAGTTTAATGTCAAAAAGGCACTTTCTACTACATTATTATTTGAAAAATGTCAAACAGCAGATTTCATATTTTTCCTAAGTTCTCATTAATAAAACATTAGTTATCCCAAGGGTGGGGGTGTTTTTACCTTGGGGTTATTTTTGTAGAGTTTTTCTAAGTTTCACTTGTTTTATTAAAATAAAAGGGATCTTACTTATTTTACACTAAGACAGGGTATGATATATTTTTCCAGTGAACTATATTGAATAAGTATCCTAACAAAAATAGGGGTACTCTCTGGTTCATTAATTAAATTACATTTTCTATTTTCCTTATCCTTAAGCATATTATAGAATAAGGGGTAAAACTAATTTAAATGGAGTGGACAGAGAGGTTTAACATTTTTATTTGGTTTAGTAGGTATATATAAACTTCTCAAAATTTTTCTAACCCCAGTCAAATAGTGCAACTAATTTTGGCCCTATTATTAAGCTTTTGGTCAAAACTATAATTAAATCAGAGCTTTAAGGTTTTCTACAGTACATAGGGGGTTTTATATTTTTCTTAAGTAGGTTACATTATTTAGAATCTGACAAAATTGGTTTGACCAAATTTGGATGATTTAAACAGAAGTTATCCATTTTCAAAGTTTCTGTCCAATTTAAAAACAGATTTAATAAAGGTTTTCTAGAAAAACAGTTTACACCGAGGTCCCTAGGTTTAAACTAAATCCACCTTCGCAAATCTACCCTCGCGCCACTATTCCCCTGTGTCTCTGACATTACACAAAAACCCCCTAACCTTCTCTCCCTCTCACCCGCAGTCCTTCCCCTTATGCAAACAGTAACCTCGGAAAGAAAAGGGTGGCGCGGCTTACCGGCCGCGAGGGAGGTCCGGCGAAGGGTGGGGTTGGCTCGGGGAGACTCTGACGGTCACGTCGAGGTACGGCTTGACGTTGGGGATGGCCGGAATCGCCCGGTCCACGCGTGCAGGCGGGTGTCCTCGTCGGCGGCGAGTATACCGGCCAAACCACGGCGAACTGGTTCAATCCGAGGGCATGGTGAGCTTCACGGGGTAACATAGCGACCGTGTGCACAAGGAATTGAAGGATGGTGGAGTGGTTTACCCGGTCCACGTACTCCGGCGGGGTTGAGAACTCCGGCGAGCGTGGACTGGCCTCTCCGGCGAAGTAAACTCCGATTCCTCGCTCCGGGAGCCTCACGGAGGTGTGCACAATCTTCTCCGAGGGCTGGACGGAGTTGGGAATGGCTCCACTGGCCGGTCTACGGTGGCAGAGGGAGTGGGCGGCCGCGGACTCGCTGTGCACGGGCAAACGGCGACGAGCTCGACTCCGGTGAGGTTTGAGGGTGCGCGGAAGGGTACAATCTAAGTCTGGGAGGGTTTTATAAGCGTGGGCGCGGGCCATGGCGCTGGCTTGGCTCGGGCGCGGCGCTGGGCGTGCGGGGGCGCGCGCGAGCGTGCTCTGGCGCGGGCAGAAGGCGTCGAACACGTGGAGGTGTTTTTCTTCCAGTGTTCAAACGTCTCCAGAGATCGCAAACGTGCGAATCTCGCCATGAATCCGGCGCAGGACTCTTCCTGGCACCTAGGGCTATCTCACATGTGTGAGTTCCAATGGAGGATACGCCCTAGATTAGGAGATAGACGGGCGCCAAATCTGGCTTGTCTCACTGCCCACATTGCGACAAAACTGATGTCAAGAGCTGTCAAACGTCCGAGTCTCGGTCTCCACTTTTTCCAGGGGTGCCTTAGGTGGTATACCACATTTTTGGTATAGAACCCAAGTGGTTTTGGCGCCATCTTC
The DNA here is from genome assembly GCF_902167145.1 of Zea mays. Classification (NCBI taxonomy): domain Eukaryota; kingdom Viridiplantae; phylum Streptophyta; class Magnoliopsida; order Poales; family Poaceae; genus Zea; species Zea mays. The sequence goes on along the minus strand of NC_050104.1, from coordinate 86,571,931 downwards.
AAAGTGAACACGGTTGATCTTTGGGTTAGGGTTAAAAATTGACTTAGAGGGAAATAGAGAGCTCTAGCTCTCTCTCCACTTGGAGATTTGAATTGGGGTTTCTCCAGGGGTCTTTTTGCAACATTTTCCTCCCCTAATTGATGGTTACCAAGTTAGTTAGGGTTTGGGTAAAAGTTACACATGCTTTGCCCACTTGTTCACTCTCTTTCCCCCCCCCCCCTTGCCTAGGGTTTTGGAAGATAGGGTTTAGGAGAGGTCTAGGGTTCTTGTCCCCCCTGATCCAAGGTAGTAAGTGTGCAAGGATTAGAGTAATGCTTCTTATGTCATTGGCAACTTTATTAGCACTTGGTCTCCAAGTTCTCAAGTGTTGCCCTAAGCCTTTACTCCTTGTGATCACAGCTTCTAATGCCAAGGTGGCTCTAGCCAAGGTAACACCTGGGGTGTTACAGCCCTCCCCCCTTAAAGGAAATCTCGTCCCGAGATTTAGGTAGAGTCCCTTGGAGGGTGCTTGAAGGTGTGCGGGTGTTGTTTTTCCTTTACACTTAAGTTTCTCTTATTAACTGCACTTCGAATGTCATCCTCTTTGCAACTTCAGAAGGAAGCCCTTTTTAAGTTAATTCCACAACTTAGACTATCCTTGTTATCTAAGTTTTTCTTATAATTGAACTCAAAGGGCAGGTGGGGGTGGGGTTTTGGGGTTACATACCGACTCCTTTGGGTAGAAAGTCGGGGAAGCGAGAGCGTAGAAAATCCTCAGTCTCCCATGTAGCTTCTTCTGCTGAATGGTGACTCCACTGAATCTTATACATTCTGACCGACCTTGCCCGAGTTGATCTTTCCTTCTGATCTAGCACCTTGACGGGGTACTCTTGGTAGGATAAGTCTAGTTCTATCTCAATGTCTGGTTCCGGCAGTACTTCCGTGGGTAGGCGAACACATTTCCGCAGCTGAGATACATGGAACACATTGTGAACTGCTGACATGTGGGGTGGCAATTCCAATTGGTAAGCTACGGTTCCACAACTTGCCTTGATCTCATAGGGTCCAATGTAGCGAGGAGCTAACTTGCCCTTGATCCCGAATCTCTGAACACCCTTGGTGGGTGATACCTTAAGATAGACATGATCTCCCACCTCAAACTGTAGAGGCTTCCGCCTCTTGTCATGATAGCTCTTTTGCCTAGCCTGAGCAGCTTCCAAGTTCTTCTTGATGATCCTGACCTTTGCCTCTGCCTCAAGTACCAAATCTGGCCCAAAAATTTCCCTTTCTCCTGCTTGAGACCAATTTAGTGGGGTCCTACACCTTGTCCCATACAATGCCTCAAAAGGTGCCATCTTCAGACTGGACTGATAGCTGTTATTGTAAGAAAACTCTGCCAAAGACAGACACTTGTCCCAATCCTTTCCATAATGTAGTGCACATGCTCGCAACATGTCTTTCAAAATCTGATTCACCCTTTCTGTCTGGCCATCCGTTTGAGGGTGATATGCTGAGCTTCGGATTACTTGGGTCCCAAGTGATTCTTGCAGTTTCTCCCAAAAGCGTGCCACAAACAGTGCTCCTCTGTCAGATATAATGGTCTTTGGAACACCATGCAATCTCACTATCTGATCAACATAAATTTCAGCGTACTTCTCTGTCTTGTGGGTGGTGTGCACTGGTAAGAAATGAGCAGTCTTGGTCAATCTGTCCACGATAACCCAAATAGAATCATGGTGTCTGGAGGTATTGGGTAATCCCACTATGAAGTCCATGCAAATGTCCTCCCATTTCCAAGATGGTATGGGAAGGGGTTGCAAAGGGCCTGCTGCCTTCAAGTGACTGGCTTTAATTCTCCGGCAGGTGTCACATTCGGAAATGTACTTGGCAATTTCCCTTTTCATTCTAGTCCACCAATATAGAGATCTGAGATCATGGTACATCTTGTTGCTACCAGGGTGCATAGAGAATTTGGAAAGGTGAGCTTCATCTAGTATCTTCTTTCTAAGCTCAGGGTCCATGGGAACAACCAATCGATCTCCAAACCATAGAATTCCCTTGTTGTCCTGTCGGAAACACTTGTATTTTTCTGCCTTTTGCTTGATCATATCCTTGATAACCTGAACACCCTTATCCTCAACCTGTGCCCTGATGATCTGCTCTTGCAACGTGGGCTCCACCGAGATATAGCTTAGGTCACCCGAAGAAACAACTTCCAGGTTCAATCTGCACAACTCATCACACAGGGTGGTAACTCCCACATCCATGCTCATGCAATTGCACTGGGCCTTTCTGCTTAAGGCATCTGCCACAACATTGGCCTTCCCTGGGTGGTAATGCACCTCCAAATCATAGTCCTTGATCAACTCTAACCATCTCCTTTGCCTCATGTTCAGATCTGCCTGAGTGAAGATGTATTTGAGACTCTTGTGATCAGTATAGATGTTACAGTGAGCCCCATCAAGTAGTGTCTCCATATCTTAAGAGCATGCACCACAGCTGCCAATTCCAGATCATGAGTGGGGTAGTTCTGCTCACGGGGCCTGAGTGCTCGGGAAGCATAAGCAATCACTCTGTTCTCTTGCATCAAGACACATCCCAATCCGGTACCAGAAGCATCACAATAAACTTCAAATGGCTTGGTGTTGTCAGGTTGGGCCAGCACTGGGGCTGTTGTCAAATGTTGCCTCAAGGTATGAAAGGCATCTTCACACTTTTGGCCCCACTCAAATTTGACTCCCTTCTTCAACAGTTCAGTCATTGGTTTGGCAATTCTGGAGAAATCCGGAATAAATCGTCGATAATACCCTGCCAATCCCAGAAAACTCCGAATTTGCTTCACTGTAGTCGGGGGTTTCCAATCCATTACCTCTTGCACCTTCTCAGGATCAACTGATATCCCATCCTGAGAAATTGTGTGACCCAAGAATTTAATCTCCTTCAGCCAGAACTCACACTTACTCAACTTAGCATACAACTGATGATCACGCAGTCTCTGAAGTACAGTATGCAAGTGTTTGGTGTGCTCGGCTTCATTCTTGGAATAAACCAGAATGTCATCAATGAAAACGACCACGAATTTGTCTAACTCTGGCATGAATACTGAGTTCATCAAGTACATAAAATAAGTCGGGGCATTGGTCAGCCCAAAAGACATCACCAGAAACTCATACAGTCCATATCTGGTGAGAAAGCCGTCTTGGGAATATCGCTGGCACGGATCTTGATCTGATGGTATCCTGAGCGAAGGTCTATCTTGGAGAATACCTTGGCTCCTACCAACTGATCAAACAAAACATCAATGCGGGGCAGTGGGTATTTGTTCTTGATAGTCACCGCATTGAGAGGAAGGTAGTCAACACACATCCTCAAACTCTCATCCTTTTTCTTCACAAATAGTGCTAGACATCCCCATGGTGAAGTGCTTGGACGAATGAACCCCTTGTCCAACAACTCTTGCAATTGCTTCTTCAATTCTGCCAATTCCGCGGGAGGCATCCTATAGGGTCTCTTGGAGATAGGATCAGTCCCGGGTTGCAATTCGATGGCGAACTCAATATCTCGGTCAGGTGGCATCCCTGGCAATTCCTCCGGAAACACGTCCGGGTAGTCACAGACCACTGGGATCTTTTCCACTGGGGATTCTAACATAACAAAAGCACAAGATCGGGTACAACCCTGGTCAGGCAAATACAGTGTGGTCTCACCACAAGTTGGTGAGTGCACCTCAATGGCTCTAGCCGCAATATCCATCACAGCCTGATTTCTGGTCAACCAGTCAGTTCCCAATATAATATCCACACTCTCCAAACCCAAAATGAGGAGGTTGGCTTTAATTATCAGACTACCAAACTTTATAGGCACATTCTTGTTAATTTGGTAGGTGGCAACCCTGCCTCCTGGGGTTGAAATTGTGATACCTCCATTGGTGTGGTGAAAAGGCAATTGGCACTTGGCACTAAATTTTGCACTGATAAAACTATGCGATGCACCAGAATCAAATAGAATAATAGCAGGATAATTCAAAACTGTAAAGATACCAGTCATGACGGGTGCTCCCTCTGGAATGTCAGTCATGGTGGTGAAGTTCAGCCTGCCCTGCCTCACTTGCACCCTCTGTCTCTTGCCTTGGTTCTGATTGACATTTTGCCCCTGCCTCTGCTGGTTCCTGGGGCAATTCTTGGCATAATGCCCAGTGTTGCCACATGTGAAGCATCTGTTGTCATTTGCCTGGCGGTACTGCTGCTGCTGCTGATTGCTCCTCTGAGCTGGAAATTGGGTGCGGTTGGGTGCCTGCTGCTGCTGCTGCTGTGGTCGGATCACCCATCGCCCTTGCTGCTGCTGGGGTCCCCTGCCCTGGGTGTCGGACACAATCCTGAAGCGCTGTGGCTGAGCTGAGGGTCCTGCCACAGGGGTCTTCCTCTTCTTCTCTGCCTGTCTAGCTGTAATGCAGTCCTCTTGGGAGATCGCCATGTTGACCAACTCATTGTAACTGTTGGCCCTGACGGTGTTGAGACGCTCACGGAGTTTAGTGCTGAGCCCCCTCCTGAACCTATCCCTCTTCTTCTCATCTGTATCCGCATGATATCCCGCATACTGGCACAAATCATTAAAAGCCTGGGCATACTGCAACACTGTCTTGTTGCCCTGAGTGAGTGCCAAAAACTCATTGAGCTTCCTGTCCATGATCCCGGCTGGTATATGGTGTCCTCTAAAAGCTGCCTTGAACTCCCTCCACTCCACCTCTCGGTCCTCTGGCTGCATAGCAAGAAAATGATCCCACCAAGTCCTTGCAGGTCCGCGAAGCTGCTGGGTGGCGAACCTGACTTTGGTGACCTCTGAGCAAACTCCATGGAGCAGTGGGAATTTGGATTTCCACCACTCGCAGCCACACATCTGCGTCAAGTGGGTCCTCCGCCCTTGTGAACAATGGAGGCTGGGTGCTAAGGAATTCCTGGTATGTAGCCGCCGCAGGGTGACGCTGATGGTCTCCACCACCATAATGCTGAGGTGGTGGCTGACGTTGAGCCAGCTGCCTCAGGATCTCATTCTGCTGAGCCATGAGCTCCTGTAGAGTGGGAGGTGGTGGTGGCGGTGGAGGAACGCGCTCGTTCTGGCCACGACGCTGCCTCCCGGCCATCTGAAAAACCACATACATACTTAACACCACAGTTCCAAGTTCAAGATTTTATCACGGAGAAAAAGTTAAAACAACATGATAGACTCCGATTTCAACAAAAGGATGTTAAAGAGGCATAAATTCTTCCTTCCAAATTTAAACTGATGACAGCATCCATCAGACAAGCTTCCAAGAGAGTTTAGCACGATTACATCAATTGTCCAAAATGACTCAACTCTATCTAGCCTAGTACCCCAAGGGTGCAAAAGCTAAGCTAGCTGCGAGGAGTCCGACTATCCAACTTCTAAGCCTATCCTGAACACCTAGTGAGCGAACGAAGCAACACTCGACTCGGGGGAAGGTGGTCTTCCCGAGCCGGCAGTGTCCACACTGGAGGCAGGCTCATCTCCTCCCTCGATGTCGACGTCCTCGTTGGCCTCCTGGTCCTGGATCTCCTGGTGGTGCATGTCCAGGTGCTCGTTAGCCTCAGCAAGCTGCTGCTGAGTGTTAAGGAGCTGATCCTCTAGAACCTCGATGGTGTTCTCCCTAGTGCCTACCAGCTCCTCCAACTCCTGAATATCAGTGGATAGCTGCTCCACCTGCAAGTCCTTCTCCACCATTTCTTGAGACAAGTCAACCACGAGCTCCTCTCTGTTATCCAGCGTAATCTTTGTTGCCTCCAGCAGCGCCATCAGATGGGACATTGCCTCACCGCGCATCACCTGCAGACGGTACAGAGCATTCATGCACCGTACTGTCAAGTGCGCAATCTGTCCTGGGTAGATGGCCCAGATATCCTTGGCATGCTCCACCCGATCCTTCCACATTGGGTCGTCCTCCCTTTCAGCGGGGAACAAGCCAATAGGGTGGGTGGCCAGCTCCAAAGGATGGAATCCGCAGAAGGTAGTCAATCCATGCAGAGCGATCGCCTCGATCGTGTCCTCTGCTCGGTACCCGAAAGACTCGGAGTCCAAAGAGCGCCAGCCTGGCTGCAGGGGATGAGGCTCCAAAGTCATCTTCACCCTACAGCGAGGCACTCGGTGCTTCTCGAACTGCTGCACCGCGTACTGAGGGGGTGTCGTGTATCCGGCCCCCTGAAGTACCTCCCACAGAATGCGGGGAAAGCCCTCTCGTGCAAGTCCGTCAGTGTGGGTGAGTGCATTTCCGTCATCGGAGGATCCGTGGGAAGTCATCTGTGTACGGTTAAACGTAAGTGAAAGAAGAAGAATTATAAAAAGAACAAGGAAAAATAAAACTCAGCCCTTCTCTAGTTAAATGAAAAAGGCACTGGGGACCTAATTGGTTGTTATCTTGTTTTGAAGTCCTTTACTCAGTTATCCTTTTGCTTAATTATGAATGCATGCATGCTCGTCCTGAACGACCTCACAACAAGATAAAAGGAATAGGGAGGAACTCCCATCCTGTAAAAGTGGCCTGTAGGGCCTAGTTACTTAGCCACCTAGCTACCCTTCTATTACCCTAAGGCTTCACGTCCTAGGTCTTTCCTGCTCGTCCTACTATCTATCCAACCTGGTTTCTATCAAGTTTTACTTGGAAAATTGATGGTATTTACATTTTATTGATTCCTCTGTGGTGGTACAAGCTCCGATACCAGCTGTGGCGGAACTGCCCGAATTATTCCAACTTAAGTGCCTAAGCCCCGCCTCAGAGGCTAGACCACACTTAAATGGGAATAACCCGTCAATCCCTCGGATCTAGTCCGACACGGCCGCTGACAGGATCAAGTACCACATTCTCACTCAAAGGTGAGTCACAGAGCAAATACAATAAAGCATAAAACCATACATGTCAGAGTATTAAATTATTACATCATCATCATCATCATCGGAGTTTTTGCAAAAGTAACCATCATTGTTCGAAGTGCAGCGGAAATAAACTAACGGTAAATAAATAGAGGTATGGGGAAGCCTGTCCCATCACTCCTCATGCTCCTCCTCAGCCGAGGCAGGGTCCCACTCGACAGTCCAACCCGGTGGCAAGGTGGACGGCCAAGTTATCCCAGCAACCATTTCCTCCAGAGAACCTGTAAAAATTGTGCCACAAGCAAGGCTGAGTATACTAATACTCAGCTAGACTTACCCGGTGTGAGGAGTCTACTCCTCTACCTCTAGACATGCAGCTGTTTGGCTGTGGGGTTTGGTTGCCAAAAGCACTAGCTGAGTTTCTAAATCAAGAGTTTAGCTTAGTCAAAATTAAGTGTGACTCTCTTAAGGCTAAAAGTGGACTATCTACTCATACATGGTAGCAAGCATTATTAGCAATCAACATCTTATCTCAACTCATCATACTTCCACTTATTACTCAATGCAGTACAATGGATCAAGCAGTCTCATTAGCTGCGAGAAGCAGACGATTCGAATCGAGTTTTTATCCTTACAAGGTAAACCTAAACACACGACATGTAGGGGCACTCCGTCCCCACACACATCAACCGTCCCCATCGATTCCCTAGCAACAGATCAGGGCTCACCGCCTTGGCGTACAATGCCCCACTGACCCCGACTGGCCGTCGTGCAGTGACCGCACTTGTACCCACCATAACCAGAATGGGAGACCTCGTCTCAGGTCGCGTGAGGGGATATGTCTGCGGGCAGGTTCACTCAGGTACTAGGCTTACCGATTTACCATATTTCTCGGTATGTGTTTAGTACGTTCAAACGCTTGACACAGGTATCCGCACGTTAATCCTTATTCCATTTTCCATCTCGTGAACAACCAATCCCCATGGATTGTTATCCACCAATTAGTATCATGACAGTGTGAAAGTGGGTACAATCAATTTCCTGATCTCGCGCGAGTGCTAGAAAAATCACTCGTCTTCTACCGAGATCCTAATTAAATAAAGCAACTACTCGACCTGTCATACTAGTATTCATCTAAAAAGGATTCCTAAGATCATGCAACTAGGGTTTCAAACAATTCCTACACCTAAGTGCACAATCAATCCTACAATCATTAAGTGAAGTAAAATAGCATAAATAACAGGTTATGCATAAAACCGGGGCTTGCCTTCTAAAGCAGTGGCAGACAGGTCCTCTGGTGCAGGCTCGGGTGCTGGATCGGGGGCTACCTCCTGAGCAGCTCCTTGCTCCGGCACGAGGATGTACTCTCCGTCAGCAAGATTACAGTCTATCGAAATGCAATGAACATGTATGTCATGATTATGCAAGATTTAAGAACATTAAGCTAAAGAAACTAAGTCAAGAATTAACATAGACTTATTACCTTTTAGGCTTAGGTTTTCTTTCAGGATAACATAGTGGATTGGTATTGTCTTTATAGATTTCAGTGGACAATTTTATAAAGGTTTTAGGACGACATTAATTTCCATTATTCCTTTTCCTTTCTCTAATTTCCATTTAGGGTTTCTAGTGTAGGTTTGAACTACGACAGTGTTTTAATAATTTCCAAAAATTCTGTAAAAATTACAGTGGGTTGTCATTTGCTATTCTAACTTGTTTTAAGGATTTGAGGCTTAAAGTACAAAAGCCATGCTTTAAACAAAAATGACAAGAGTTATGCAAAAATGGGCCACTTTACACTACATCTCTTAGTTAGGGGTGGTTTCTGTCCTAAAGGTTATTTTTGCTGGCATCCAATAGTAATAATAGGCTTCTGTGCTAAAAATCACAGAAAACTAAGGGGTGGTTATTTAGTTATGATTTTCTTAAGTTTAATGTCAAAAAGGCACTTTCTACTACATTATTATTTGAAAAATGTCAAACAGCAGATTTCATATTTTTCCTAAGTTCTCATTAATAAAACATTAGTTATCCCAAGGGTGGGGGTGTTTTTACCTTGGGGTTATTTTTGTAGAGTTTTTCTAAGTTTCACTTGTTTTATTAAAACAAAAGGGATCTTACTTATTTTACACTAAGACAGGGTATGATATATTTTTCCAGTGAACTATATTGAATAAGTATCCTAACAAAAATAGGGGTACTCTCTGGTTCATTAATTAAATTACATTTTCTATTTTCCTTATCCTTAAGCATATTATAGAATAAGGGGTAAAACTAATTTAAATGGAGTGGACAGAGAGGTTTAACATTTTTATTTGGTTTAGTAGGTATATATAAACTTCTCAAAATTTTTCTAACCCCAGTCAAATAGTGCAACTAATTTTGGCTCTATTATTAAGCTTTTGGTCAAAACTATAATTAAATCAGAGCTTTAAGGTTTTCTACAGTACATAGGGGGTTTTATATTTTTTTTAAGTAGGTTACATTATTTAGAATCTGACAAAATTGGTTTGACCAAATTTGGATGATTTAAACAGAAGTTATGCATTTTCAAAGTTTCTGTCCAATTTAAAAACAGATTTAATAAAGGTTTTCTGGAAAAACAGTTTACACCGAGGTCCCTAGGTTTAAACTAAATCCACCTTCGCAAATCTACCCTCGCGCCACTATTCCCCTGTGTCTCTGACATTACACAAAAACCCCCTGACCTTCTCTCCCTCTCACCCGCAGTCCTTCCCCTTATGCAAACAGTAACCGCGGAAAGAAAAGGGTGGCGCGGCTTACCGGCGGCGAGGGAGGTCCGGCGAAGGGTGGGGTTGGCTCGGGGAGACTCTTGCGGTCACGTCGAGGTACGGCTTGACGTCGGGGATGGCCGGAATCGCCCGGTCCACGCGTGCAGGCGGGTGTCCTCGTCGGCGGCGAGTATACCGGCCAAACCACGGCGAACTGGTTCAATCCGAGGGCATGGTGAGCTTCACGGGGTAACATAGCGACCGTGTGCACAAGGAATTGAAGGATGGTGGAGTGGTTTACCCGGTCCACGTACTCCGGCGGGGTTGAGAACTCCGGCGAGCGTGGACTGGCCTCTCCGGCGAAGTAAACTCCGATTCCTCTCTCCGGGAGCCTCACGGAGGTGTGCACAATCTTCTCCAAGGGCTGGACGGAGTTGGGAATGGCTCCACTGGCCGGTCTACGGTGGCAGAGGGAGTGGGCGGCCGTGGACTCGCTGTGCACGGGCAAACGGCGACGAGCTCGACTCCGGTGAGGTTTGAGGGTGCGCGGAAGGGTACAATCTAAGTCTGGGAGGGTTTTATAAGCGCGGGCGCGGGCCATGGCGCTGGCTTGGCTCGGGCGCGGCGCTGGGCGTGCGGGGGCGCGCGCGAGCGTGCTCTGGCGCGGGCAGAAGGCGTCGAACACGTGGAGGTGTTTTTCTTCCAGTGTTCAAACGTCTCCAGAGATCGCAAATGTGCGAATCTCGCCATGAATCCGGCGCAGGCCTCTTCCTGGCACCTAGGGCTATCTCACATGTGTGAGTTCCAATGGAGGATACGCCCTAGATTAGGAGATAGACGGGCGCCAAATCTGGCTTGTCTCACTGCCCACATTGCGACAAAACTGATGTCAAGAGCTGTCAAACGTCCGAGTCTCGGTCTCCACTTTTTCCAGGGGGTGCCTTAGGTGGTATACCACATTTTTGGTATAGAACCCAAGTGGTTTTGGCGCCATCTTCAAAGTGAACACGGTTGATCTTTGGGTTAGGGTTAAAAATTGACTTAGAGGGAAATAGAGAGCTCTAGCTCTCTCTCCACTTGGAGATTTGAATTGGGGTTTCTCCAGGGGTCTTTTTGCAACATTTTCCTCCCCTAATTGATGGTTACCAAGTTAGTTAGGGTTTGGGTAAAAGTTACACATGCTTTGCCCACTTGTTCACTCTCTTTCCCCCCCCCTTGCCTAGGGTTTTGGAAGATAGGGTTTAGGAGAGGTCTAGGGTTCTTGTCCCCCCTGATCCAAGGTAGTAAGTGTGCAAGGATTAGAGTAATGCTTCTTATGTCATTGGCAACTTTATTAGCACTTGGTCTCCAAGTTCTCAAGTGTTGCCCTAAGCCTTTACTCCTTGTGATCACAGCTTCTAATGCCAAGGTGGCTCTAGCCAAGGTAACACCTGGGGTGTTACAAAAGCTTCCTCTGAACTCTTCCTAGGTGATGGCGTCAGGGTGGGCATGGGTGGCGAGGTAAGACTCCCACCATGATTGGGCTGCTCCTCTCAACAGACGGGGACCATACAGGAATTTCTCCCTGTCATCGCACTGAGCGGTATGCAACTCCCGCTCCACAGTGCGCAGCCAGTCTTCAGCATCCATGGGGTCAGAAGAATGAGCGAACGTTGGTGGATGACCTCTCATGAATTCAGCACGCTTGTCTCTGGGCATCTGAGGCTGAGGCTGAGGTGGTGCCTGCTGCTGCTGCTGCTGCTGAATGGCGGCCAAGGTCTGACCGATGGCTTGAACTGCCTGAGTCTGCATCAGAAACATCTGCTCGATGGACATCGGGGGCGGGGGCGGCAGGTGCTGCTGCTGGGGCACCTCCTCCTGTTGAGCGGCTCGCTCCTGCTGAGCACGCCTTCCTCCTCTGCGCCTGTTCTCTGACATCTGCAGAATGCAACCACACATCAGAACTGATCTGGCAAATCTTGCAGCATAAGAAAAGAGTATAGAATTCTTCAACAGCACTGAACAGATGAGCATCTTCACTGATCTCCAACCCAGACCACACAGCTTCTCAGATAAAGAGGAAAGTGGAATAAAAGGGTTCCCCAACTATATAACTAACTCCATTAACATAATAGGTAAACCAAAATGCAGGGGATACCCACACTCTGGTGACAATCATTACAAAGATCCAAACCAAACATAGTTCATCATGACAAACATAAATGCACAGGATATAGCAAACTACCCTGTCTAACTAAGACTAACTAAGACCGAGACTAACGCTAAGATTGTAGCTTCCACGTATATATTTCGTATTAATTACAAGATCCAACTCTAACGAGCTATGGTTCTAGAGTTATCTTGGTCTTGCAGTCGGGGTTGCCATAAGACTGGTGTCCACGCCGAGGTGAGCGGTACGGGTGCTGAGTCCCGACGGGAGCGGGGGAACCATCGTCCAGGTGACGACGTTCCGCGCGCTCAGCCCGCAGCAAGGCGATCTCAGCACGAGCCCTACTCAGCTCGTCTAGCGCATGGTCCAGCTCCGTGTTTAGCACGGCGGCTAGGTTGACTGTGCTGCTCAACCTAGGATTGTCCTCACCAGCAGGTGAAGCAATCACGCCTCCTGTGCTGCCAGATGGACGGCGGGGGTAATACTTCAGGTCGAGACCGTCAGCTACCCCACCGAGAACCGAGCAGTAGTGCGAAAGCGCACGCCGTGCGGCATCTTGCATGGCTGCCTCAGCTGAGTCCCGCTCAGAGATAGAATAGTGCTCTGAGCAGGCCTCCGCACCCTGGAGACTGTTCTCCGGGCGGCGCACCAAGCAGGTCGCCTCCCAGCGGTCCGGGTAGACCCCGCGACTATGCTGGTAGACCACACAGCGATACTCGATGGACCAAGTACGCCGGTTAAGTGCCCGACGTAGCAGGGTGTCGAGCGCATCGTGGAAGTGACACCCGCGGGCAGCGTCGCGAGTGATGGGTCGAGCAACCCATCCTTCCGGCTCATGGTCAGCAGGGAAGTCGGTGTCGTGGCTCGAGCTGTTGTCGCCATCTCCGTCGTCTGGGTCTCCTCCAGCAGCTACTCCAGAAGCTGGGGCGCCCAGTGGTGGTGCAGGGGGCGCCTCCAGGGGAAGCACGGGGGAGCAGCTCCTCACAGACTCTATCTCCTGTTGGAGCAAGAAGGAAGAGCCTTGCTGCTCCTGTCGTCGACGTTCCTGCTCCTCATGCAGGCGGTGGTGCAGCCTCTCCAAGTGGCTGGACTGTCCGGCCACGAGACGGCGAAGCGGACGCTCAGCAAGGCGGGAGGGTAAGAAGGGGATGACGGACTTTCGTGCAGTGTGTCTAAGTCGAGCCATCTACAAAAGACATCGCAAGCAAAAGGGTGAGAACAGAATTAATATGACCAGCAAATAATGAATCATAAATAAATGAAGGATTAGAATAAAACATTATTTTCAGCAAGGTATAATATATAGTAGAACATAGGTTTGGTCGGTATGACCAACTTTTGAAGAGATATCAAAGTCAAGGCAGGGACAGAGGTCTATAGTCCTTAGAACGACCATTCTATTCTAGGTTAGCGGTCCTACAGTCAGCACGGCTTTGATACCACTTATGTCACACCCGGTTTTAGAAGGCAAACCGAATGCGAACCATGTACGTGCCAGGATCAGTTATCCACGTACACAGCAGTTACATAACATGGACATCATCACACAGTGCTCAAAATAGTATTAAAAAGGGAACTAATAGTCGATTACATCATACGTCTGAGACGTCCATATAGTTCTTACAATAAATCAAAGTGCGGAAAAGAAACATAGATAAACGCGGCCTTCACAGGCAGCCGACTGGGGGTTGCCGCTAACCCACGCCTAGAACTCATCGTAGTCTTGGAACTCCTGGAAGTCTCCTTCCACAGCTTCACCTTCGCCTGAGCAGTGGTTGCAATGCTGACAACCTGGGGATGGGGGGGGGTTTGGTGTGTAGAGCAAGGGTGAGTACACATCAACATACTCAGCAAGTATCCTGTTTGGCTGTAGTGGACTAGCTTTATGTGGGGATAAGTCAAGCAGTTGCTTTTAGTTGGTCAGATTATTATTTACTAATAGAAAGCCAGGTTTTAGCATTAACCCAAGTTATTAGCCCGATGTACCCTTTCCAAACGGAAAGAATACCACTTACCAGCACCATAGACATAACCAAAACCATCGATCTCATAGCCACCTGTAAACCAAAATGCCTCTGATCAAGTACCACTAATCACTGGAGCTCCCTTGGCCGCTCATAACCGCGAGCACGGCTGATATATCAGTTTTCAAACACTCTACAGAGGTTGTGCACTTTACCCACAAGTCGTGATTCCCATTCTGCTCGGAGATCATGACTCTCCATTGATCACTACCAAGGTGACCCAGCAGGGCATCACTACATAGCCTTTACAAAGATTCCCCGGGGCTGTAGCCACCCGTTAGGTTTCCTAAATGCACCGCACTCCTCCCCAAGGGGCGAACCCAAACTTGGCAGAGCGAGCCGCATACACCGAGCCCCATTGACGGCACGACTGCTAAGTGAACTACACCCCGGATCCTCTAATTATTCAGCTAAGGGCATCCCATTCCACCCTCATGGTTGCACTGTTTTCCCGGGCGGTCATCCATAGAATAGGTCCTTACGGAGAGGCACTCGAGAAACCGCTCGAGCCCCCTTGATGACCACAAGTACAACATCATAATAAGAGAAGGGGAAAACAGCGTATCATAGATAATCTCATCATGTTCATTGATTAGAGTTTGAGCAATAGCATAAAGCTAAACAATAATAATCCAACCCAAATAGGTAAACAAGGACATGGATAACAAAAGCTAGTCAATCCTTAGGCATAAATGTAAAGCGGGAGGTGAATTAAAGAATGAATAGGACAGAGGTAGGTCAAAGGACACTTGCCTCCACCAACCGACTGCTGCTCAGGGGCTTCTCCTGCGGGTTCTTCGGGTTCTCCGACCAGATCGTTCTCTATGCGATTGCAAACATACATACATCCACATATTTAATACAAAAGAACAGTACACCATACAATAGAATGCAATAAGTAAACAGACGTTCCACGCGGGCTCGCGAGTACGGTTAAGAGAGAAAGAGGAAAAGACAGTCGAGAAACGATCACGTTACATGATTATAAATTAACCACTTGCTTAATGGAAGGAAATTTAATGTAGACTCTATGTTTAGCGTAAAGTAAAGTCATGTTTCATGTCTAATCATTATAAGCAGGTGGAGATAAATAAAAAGGATGGTCGCGCGGCGAGACGCGCGACATAGCACTCTAAAACAAATTAAGAAGTTAACGACTCGTCGCGCGACCGAGCACGCAACGAGACACTTCGCCTTAGTTATGAGGAGACGTTAAGCGTCGCGCGACGAAACGCACGACGGCATACGTCGACTAAACTGAGTCCAAAGTGGAACGTCGCATGAATACACACGCGGCGTTACACCTTAAACAACCTGAAATTAAAATGGATCGTCGCACGACGAAGCGCACGACGCAACACACAGATAGAATCTGAAATTAGACAAATCCATCGCGCGGCGAAGCGCGCGACGCAGCACGCTAATTAACAAACAATCACCGCGAGCGCGGGCGAGCGGGGACACGGTCGGGCGAGGCCGGGACGAGGGCGGGACGAACGGGCCGAGGCCGGGGCGGTTGAACCGGCCAGGGGGGCGTTTGAACCGGCCAGGGGCGGCCGAGCTCGCCGGGAGGCGGGCGGCCGAGCCGGGGGCGGGCGCGCGCGGGCGAGCGGGGCTCGCCGCGCCGCGGGAGGGCGCGCGGGCCACCACGGCCGGCCGAGCCGAGGGGCGGGGCGGGCGAGCGCCACGCGCAGGGGCCGGGGCAGGGGCGGGCGCCGCCGCGCCGGGGAGGGGCAGGGGGCGGGCGCCACCGCGCCGGGGAGGGGCAGGGGGCGGGGCCGCGCCACCGCGAGGGGAGGCCGGGCGGGGGCCGAGCGCCGCCGGGGAGGGAGGCCGGGCGGGGGCCGAGCGCCGCCGGGGAGGCCGGGGCGGGGCCGAGCGCCGCCGCGCGGGACCGGGGAGGGGCGGGCAGGGGCGCCGCCGCGGGCCGGGGTGGGGGGCCGCGCCGCCACGCGCAGGGGGAAGGGCGGGGGCGCACGCGGGCAGGGGGAGAGGGAGGGCGCGCGCGGGGGGAAGAAGAGGAGGGAGAGGGAGAAGGGAAGGGGAGGGGAGCTCACCTCGGGGTCCAAAATCCGGTGATCGCCGTCTCCAAATCCTAGGGCACCACGGGGAGAGAGAGGTGGAAGAGGGAGAGGAGAGGTTGTTGCGCGGGAGATCCAAATGAGAGAGGGAGGAGAGGAGGGGGCGCATGGGGGGTTGGGCGCCAGGGGCGCGCAGGAACGGGTCGGACCGGGCCGGCTGGGCTTGGCTAGGCTGGGCCGAGCCACTTCGCGGATTGAAAACCCACGACGTGCGTGGACCACTAAACGGAATTAAATCGCAAATCGAAATCCGGAACGGAACGAGACTGAAAGGATCACGATGCCCAAGAGGGGGGGTGAATTGGGCTTTTCTAAAAATCAATACTAATTAAAACCTAAGCAAGAGCTAAACAAGAGCCCAACTTCACCCCAACAACTAGCACTAGGAATATAATACTAGAAATGTAACAAAGCTAAGATAATACTTCAAATACTTGCTAAACAAATACACAATGTAAAGTGCTTGAATTAAGTGCGGAATGTAAAGCAAAGTTTAGAAGACTCCTCCAATTTTTCCCGAGGTATCGAAGAGTCGGCACTCTCCACTAGTCCTCGTTGGAGCACCCGCGCAAGGGTATCGCTCCCCCTTGGTCCTCGCAAGAACCAAGTGCTCACTACGAGATGATCCTTTGCCACTCCGGCGCGGTGGATCCCTCGAGACCGCTTACAAACTTGAGTCGGGTCACCAACAAGATCTTCACGGTGATCACCGAGCTCCCAACGCCACCAAGCCGTCTAGGTGATGCCGATCACCAAGAGTAACAAGCCGTAGACTTTCGCTTGACCAAGAGAAGCCTAATGCAAGTGGTGTGTGCTCTAGGTGGCTCTCACTAGCGCTAATGAGGAACAAGCGCGGATTATGATTCTCTAATCTCCTCACTAGGCTCTTGGTGCTTGCAATGCTCTAGCAATGTGCTGGAATAAATGTGGAGTGCAAGACATTGAATATGGTGGGTGGAGGGGGTATAAATAGCCCTCACCCACCAACTAGCCGTTACAGGCAATTTACTGCGCGATGGCGCACCGGACAGTCCGGTGCGCCACCGGTGCGCCAACGGTGCGCCACCGGTGCGCCAACGGTTACTTCCAACGGCTAGTTCTGACAGAGAGCCGTTGGACTCATGGCGCACCGGACAGTGAACAGTCCACTGTCCGGTGCACACCGGACAGTCCGGTGCGGTGTCCGGTGCACTACTAAAATTCAACTCCGAATGCTGCGCTCTCGGGTTTCTGCGAAGGGGGAGACTCTGCCGTGGACCAGCCTAGCCCCACCTAGCAGAGGGTGCACCGGACAGTCCGGTGCACACCGGACAGTCCGGTGCCCCTAAGCCAGAAACACTAAGTCTTGTTTTTCAGCTGATTTTCAAATCGGTTTTCGTTCTAACTTGTGTGTGAGTTCTAGAGTGACACCTAGCACTGTATATGAGTGTGATTGTGCACCAACACTACACTAGAACTCTCTTGGTCAAACTACTCATCGACAACCCCTCTTTATAGTACGGCTAAAAGAGAATAAAAGACCTAACTAAATCGCGAGTGTCCACATCTCCTTGACACTCGGACTCCGTAGACCTTCACCTTTTGTTCCGTCGTTTTAGCCGTCGCTTCGAGTTCTTATCTCCGGGATTGTTTTCACCGTTGTAGTACTTCTTCCTATCATGCGACCTAACTTACCATTTGTCTCTGCAAAACACACGTTAGTCACATATAATATTACGTTGTCATTAATCACTAAAACCAACCAGGGGCCTAGATGCTTTCAATCTCCCCCTTTTGGTGATTGATGACAACCCTACAAGTTTTGTGAGAGTAGTTTGTTTTGAAGATTCTGTCAATAGAAAGAATGGTTAGTTATACTCAGTAATCTTTGACAGAAGGAATGTGTACCGTAATAATAAGAGTGAGCGCATACACATCATAAGATTCTTGTTCATATAAAAGTGAAGTTAAATTAATGAAACAAGAGCTAGAAGACTGGTGATAACATATAAGGTGAAAACATAATACACACAGTCAATCATACGCAACGAGAGTATATGACGAGTTTGTGAGCAAAAAACATCAAGCTAGTATAGAGAGTAGCAAGCACATATATTACATCAAAATGACTCTGACTCTCTACTAACTCTCTAACTCCCCCTAGCTCTCACAACTCATATCTCTCCCCCTTTGGCGTCAAACACCAAAAGGGACCTGAACCTAAACACCTGAAGCAGGAGGAGGCGGCGGGGGCGCATCCGGTCGAGGTCGAGGTAGCAGAGCAAACGCCGACGGAGGGTCAGAGTCAGTCTCGGATCCAGGATCTGCGGTAGAAGCTGGAGCTGGTACTGTCTCGGACGAAGGCCACGCTGCAGGAGCTACCGGAACAGAAGTGGTCACAGATACTGCCACAGCGGTAGTGGTAACAGCAGATGCTGGTGGCACTGGCGGCTGCGGACAGACGGAGCTGAGAACCGGAGAGGTGAACGCCAAAGTGACCGGCCGGAGCGGAGAGGTACCAACAGGGGGTCCAGACAAGATCGAAGGCACCACTGGAGCGTGAAGCGGAGGAGGCGGAGCAGACTGAACCGGAGGTGCTGAGATACCAGAATGCTGAAGCATGAGAGCCATGAATGCCCTATTCTCTGCCCTATCCTGAATAAGCTGCTGCTGAAGTGCATCCTGCCTGTCCTGCATGCTCTGAAACATCGAGAGCATCGTCTCAGATAACCGGGCCTGCTCGGCTGCCAGGTTGGCCAGAATCGCCGCAAGAGCAGGGTCCATAGCCGGAGGAGGAGCAGGGGCAGCACGAGAACTCCCAGCCTCATGATCATGGGAGCGGGGAGGCATAGGAGGCGGAGGCGAAGGAGGAACCCCAAAATCATCATCATCATCATCATCATCAGCTGCTGTACCCTGAGTGTCAAACTGTCGTAGAGCTGCATCCTCGGCCTGAGAGTCACAGAAGCAG
Source organism: Zea mays (assembly GCF_902167145.1). Taxonomy (NCBI): domain Eukaryota; kingdom Viridiplantae; phylum Streptophyta; class Magnoliopsida; order Poales; family Poaceae; genus Zea; species Zea mays. The sequence continues at coordinate 86,553,134 of NC_050104.1, read as the reverse complement.
AAGCTGGCACTGGAATCTCAGGAGCAGGGCGGTAAGATCCAAACACAAGGCGTGAGGCCTCAAGGGTGCTCTGAAATCGAGGTGGCTGAATCAGCTGCGCAAAGATGTGGCATAAGTAGTGAGCATAAGGTAACTGCCGATGAGCACGAATCCCATCCAGAACAGTGTCCTCGATCTCACAGATCAGGAAGTCCACAACGTCAAACTGTGAGTGGGAGACCAGGGCACCAAGGAGCCAAAGCTGAATATGAGTGGTAGCCTCCCTGTATCCCATCCTCGGCAGGAGTGTCCGTCTGACGAGCTCATATAAGTACTTCGCTGCTGTAGTAAAGTCTGCTGGTGAACGTCGCGACCCATCTGTGAAAGGCGGGCGGAACAGAGCCGCGACGTGAGCTGTCCCTGGAGCCACACCGCCGTGAGGGCGACGAGGAGGGTCAGAAGAGCCGTAGCAGAGGCTGTGAAGGCGAGTCGTCGACTCTGGGAATCCAAATAGCTGACGGATCTGACTGGCAGTGATCGTGACATCCTCGCGCTCAAAGCGGAACCTCATCCAGTGATGATCCGGGTCAATCCAAACAGAGGCGTAGAAGACTCGGACCCACTCCTCAACATATCTGCCGCTGATAGTCAGAAGGGACAGGAGGCCAGGCAGATAGGTGAGATGCGCCTCAGACTCACCACCGGCTGCAAGCAGAAAAGCTGGAAGATCCAAAAGGCGGTGCACTCGCAGCGCTATCTGAGCAGACATCTGAGCTCTAAAGAATGACTCCTGAATCCGTGTGCTGAAAAGAACACCTGCTGCTGGGTCTCTCTGAGCTGGCAGCCAAGACTCCACGGGTACGTACCTGAACCGACGTACCCGTGCTGCAGTAGCACGCTGAAGATCAAACAGACGAGGATCCGAAACCAGAGGACGGACCTCAGTCTCATCACGCTCCCAAAAGCGAGGTGGAGGGACAGGAGGAGCTGAAGCAGGAGCGGGAGCAGGGGAAGCAGTGGAAGCTGGCGTAGTGGAGGTAGTGGGTATGGCTGTGGAGGTGGATGGAGCAATAGGAGTGACGGGAGCAGGCAGAGTGGGTGGCGGAGTGGAAGCGGAGGTATGAGTGGAGGAGCGAGACCGGGAGGTGAGACGACGAGCACGGAATGCAATCTGATCGGATGGAACATGCGGCTGATCTCCAAGGGCGGCCTGCGCAGCGGCTGCGGCAGCTGCTACCGCTGCACGGGCCTCTCTGTCCGTACGCCGCTTCTTGCGGCCTTCCTACTGCTCCAAATAGACAGTCTTGCCCTTCACCTGCCTGAATGGGCGACGAGGGTCCTCATCATCGCCACCCCCTGACGCCGACGCATTCTTCGTGCGCGGCATCCTGAACTAAAGTCTGCAAATGAGATAGAGAGACTAAGCACAGAGCAAAAGTGACCGATAGATTTAGCAAAGAATGAGATGACTACCTGGAAAGCTCACACGAGAGGTGACGATCCAGGCAGGACGGGAGACGGCACACGGTCACACAAGGTCACTGAAATGACAGAAGAGGTGAGCACATATTAGTCACATAGTCATAAGCATATGAAATGTGAATAAATACATACACAGAGAGATATGGCACGATACGGGACGATCAAGAAGTCAAATGATGTGAAAACGATGTTTGACGGATAAATAGTGCCATAGAAGGTTTGGAATTTGAATTGAGGCACGAAACGATGTGGGATGGAGCCGATACTTCACGAATAGGTTTATATAGGTAAATATGAGTGAAGTGTGTGCTTGGTTTGAATTTAGGCGAAGAAAAAGGGATTTGGGCACTCGGCTCGGAAACGATCGCTCTAAACGGGAAATTTGGTAAAATTTAAGCCTGGGATCTCGGATTGGCGTGAAATTTGGCAAGGATGTTGCTGGAAGTGTTGTGAAGGTGCCTGAAAATTTTGGGTTCAATTGGAGCAAGTTTGGCTGGTTTGGGCATTTCACCGAGCATGTGGCGTGCGGGGAGCTAGGGTTTTGGTGAAACGGCCATTTGAGGTGGGAATACCCTCCCGAAGGAGCTAGGAACCTGCAATGATGTTTAAGGCATACAAAGGAACACATTCCACAACAGGAAATCTCCAGATTTCACAGGAATTTGAATTTTTGCACAAAGGGAGAGAAAGAGGGGCTCCACTGCCTTTCAGTCAGAGAACAGGAGAGAAGGGGAGAGGAGAGTAGCTGCTCACCGAGGGGGAAGAGCACGGGCGAGGTCGCCGGAGCCCAGTGAGGACGGTGGCCGCGGGTGGCTGGAGATCGCCGGCGGGGGAAGAGTGAATCGCCAGAGACAGAGAGTGAAGAGAGCGCTGGCTGAGAGAGTGTGCCTCTGGCCCGGCTGCGGGCTGGAGGCCCTTTTTTAAAACGCGATATGGGCGCACCGGACAGTCTATAGTGCCTGTCCGGTGCACACCGGACAGCGCACAGTAGCTGTCCGGTGAACCACCGGACAGCGCACAGGAAAAATTGGATTTTAGCGCGCGGCTGCCGGTGCACCGGACATTGCACAGTGCAGTGTCCGGTGCACACCGGACTGTCCGGTGAGCCCAGACAGAGGGGAGTTTGGAAAATTTTGAATTTTTCTATCTAACTCCTAACCAAACCAAATCCCAACTTATAATCACACAAAATAACACTTGTTGGGACAGGTATTGGCACCCTCATATATTTTTCAAAATATTTCGCCATAGGCTAGATAATTTTTAGAGAAAATAGGCAAATGGTGAAATTTGCATTTTGGTTTGCACTCGGGGTTTTCATGAGTGATTTGAGTTTTGAATACTCCCCCTAAGTGCAGTACCTCATGCACATTTCAAGAATCAATAATTGCATAGAAAGTAAGAATTTAAGTGCTAAAAGCTTAAAACTAAGACTTGTCAGGTTTGACCCGAGTTAAGCTTTTTCACTCGCTTTGTTGGCGGTTATCTCAACTAGGTTAGACAAGCCCTAGATGCAATACAAGGAATTTAAATATGCAATGCAAGCTTGACAACACCATTTGACATTTCACATAAAATTTCTGAGATCAAGAATATTTAGTTCATTCCTCAACATGCAAAAGCGGGTCTTATCAAGTGGCTTAGTGAAAATATTCGCTAATTGATCTTCCAACCTCACTCCTTCTAAAATGATATCTCCTTTAGCAACATGATCTCTAAGGAAGTGATGACGGATATCAATGTGCTTGGTGCGAGAGTGTTGTACAGGATTATTAGCAATTTTAACAGCACTCTCATTATCACACAACAAAGGTACTTTTTCTAGAACTACGCCATAGTCTAGAAGAGTTTGTTTCATATATAAAATCTATGTGCAACAAGCACCTGCGGCAATGTATTCCGCTTCGGCAGTTGACAAGGCAACACTATTTTGCTTTTTGGATGTCCATGAAACTAGTGATCTACCAAGCAGATGGCATCCCCCAGAAGTACTTTTCCTATCAATTTTGCAACCGGCGTAATCCGAATCGGAATAGCCAATTAAATCAAAAGTAGCTCCTTTGGGATACCACAGACCAACGCTTGTGGTGTGCCTGAGATACCTAAGAATTCTCTTAACAGCGCGAAGATGAGCTTTCTTAGGATTAGATTGAAATCTAGCACACATGCAGACACTGAACATAATATCGGGCCTAGATGCGGTAAGGTACAATAAACTACCAATCATAGAACGGTAGAGAGTTTGATTAACTGGGTTACCTCCCTCATCTAAGTCGAGATGTCCATTTGTAGGCATGGGGGTCTTGATTGGTTTGCACTTCTCCATGTTGAACCTTTTCAACAAGTCTTTGGTATACTTCTCTTGTGAGAGAAAGTTACCATCTTTCATTTGCTTGACTTGAAAGCCGAGGAAGTATGTTAGCTCACCAATCATTGACATCTCGAACTCCTTCGACATCAACTCACCAAATTCCTTGCAATGATAGTCATTTGTCGAGCCAAAGATTATATCATCAACATATACTTGACAAATGAAAATATCACCGTTATGTTTCTTTGTGAAGAGAGTTGTGTCGACGGTCCCGATTTTTAAGCCCTTTTCGATGAGGAAGTCGCGAAGACGCTCATACCAAGCCCTTGGAGCTTGCTTTAGCCCATAAAGCGCCTTGGACAACCTGTAAGCATGGTTAGGATATCTAGGGTCTTCAAATCCAGGCGGTTGCTCAACATATACAAGTTCATTTATGAAGCCATTTAAAAATGCACTTTTTACATCCATTTGATAAAGTTTTATATCATAGCATGATGCATATGCAAGTAGGATACGGATGGCTTCCAGTCGAGCAACCGGTGCAAAGGTCTCTCCAAAATCTAAGCCTTCAACTTGAGAGAATCCCTTTGCGACAAGTCTTGCCTTGTTTCTTATAATCACACCTTGATCATCTTGTTTGTTTCTGAACACCCACTTTGTTCCAATGATTCTTGCATCTTGTGGGGGCTTCTCCAGGGTCCAAACTTCGTTACGGGTGAAGTTGTTAAGTTCTTCATGCATGGCATTCACCCAGTCCGGATCCTGTAGCGCCTCATCTATACAAGTAGGCTCAACACAAGAAACAAAAGAGTGATGTTCAATAAAATTAGCATGTCTATGTGATCGAGTAATAACCCCTTGTGAAGGACTCCCGATGATTTGGTTTTGAGGATGAGCTTGAAGTAGTGATGAGTTTCTCCTGTCAACCACTTGGGAAGAAGATCCTGGAGCATCAACATCTTCGGCTTGTACCCTTGCTTGTTCATGAGAGACAAATGTATCTTCATTTGCATGCCTCTCATCTTTTTCATCATCTTGTGGTACATTTGATGAAGAAGGCCTGTCAATGATTTGCACCTCTTCTTCATCTTCTTTTGGTTTGATAGCTCCAATAGGCATGTTCTTCATTGCTTCCCTAAGTGGCTCATCACCTACATCATCAAGATTTTCAAGTGCTCCTTGGGAGCCATTAGTCTCATCAAATTCCACATCATATGTTTCTTCTACCACGCCAGTGGCATGGTTGAATACTCGATATGCTTTGGACTTTAATGAATAACCCAAAAGAAAACCAATATCACAACGTCTTTGAAACTTCCCTAGGTGATGGCGTTTCTTGTAGATGTAGCATTTGCACCCAAATACCCGGAAGAAGGAGACGTCTGGCTTTTTCCCATTTAGCAGTTCATAAGGAGTCTTCGCAAGTAGCCGGTGAGGAAATAGCCTGTTTGATGCATAACAAGCAGTGTTGACAGCTTCGGCCCAAAACCTCTCCGGTGTGTTATACTCATCAATCATAGTTCTTGCAAGGGTGATCAAGGTCCTATTTTTCCTTTCAACAACTCCATTTTGTTGAGGTGTATATGTGGCAGATACTTCATGCTTGATCCCAATTTCATCACAGTACTCATGAATGTTGGTGTTGTCAAATTCTTTGCCATTGTCACTTCTAATCTTCTTAATCTTGCAATCAAATTCATTTTGTGCTTTCTTGGCAAACTTCTTGAATGTAGATGCAACTTCAGATTTGTCATGGAGAAAGAACACCCAAGTGTATCTTGAGAAGTCATCAACAATCACTAGACAGTAGAGGTTACCACCGGCACTGACATAATTTGTAGGTCCAAATAAATCCATATGAAGTAGTTCCAGTGGCCTTGATGTTGACATGAAAGCTTTAGTAGGATGTGTATTAGCAACTTGCTTTCCAGCTTGACATGCACTGCATGGCTTGTCTTTTTCAAACACCACATCCTTTAATCCTCTAACCATATCTTTCTTTAATACCTTCTTGAGTGTGCTCATCCCAACATGTGCAAGCCTCCTATGCCAAAGCCATCCAAGAGAAGCTTTGGTGAAAAGGCAAGTTCTTAAGTCTGCATCTTCTGAAGTGAAATCCACTAAGTAGAGGTTGTTGTATCTAAACCCCTTGAATACCATTGATTCATCATCCATTTTTGTTACAATAACCTCTGATGGAGTGAATAAACATTGAAGTCCAAGATCACAGAGTTGTCCCACTGATAATAAATTGAAGCTCAAAGGTGCAACTAAAAGAACATTTGATATTGATAAATCATTTGAGATTGCCACCTTGCCAAGCCCTTGCACTTTTCCTTTTGAGTTGTCTCCAAATGTGATTTTATCTTGACCATCAACATTCTCATCTAGTGAGGTGAACATCCGTGGGTTGCCTGTCATATGTTGTGTGCATCCACTGTCAATAACCCAATGGCTCCCACCGGTCTTGTAGTTCACCTACATTCACAGACAATTCAAGCTTGAGTTTTGAGGGCCCTATATTGCATAGGACCAGTGACTCTCTCAATTAAGGACTTTGCCACCCAGATTTGTCTAGGTCTACTCTTATTTGGTGGACCTAAGAATGTAACCTTAATCTTTCCATTTGCAACCTTTCTTAGAACATAGTGAGCATTGAAAGCAAATGGTCTTGAGTGCTTAGGCAAGGGAGTTGGTGGTTTAGCTTTGCAGTTGTGGGCAAAATGACCTTCATTTCCACACTCAAAGCATTTGATAGGCTTGTGAGTCTGCTTTGGCTTGTATTGAGTGACAGCTTTCTTTTGCACAAAAGCATTGTATCCAATACCACTCTTGTTATTTTTCATAACAGTGTTCATAAGCAGCTCATTTTGGAGGTATTGACCCTTGTTGAACTTTTGTACACTTGTTGCAAGATGTTCATTTTCACTTTTTAGTTTCTTGACCTCATTCTTAAGCCTTTGATTATCCACTGCCAACTCATTGTTGAAATCATTGTTCTCAATAGCAACTTTTCCTCTAGTAGTTGCATCAGTCAAGTAATTCTTCAATTTTTGGTTGTCTAAAGTCAGGACTTCAACTTTTTCAGTCAATTCAGCATGTAGACTAGTTTGCTCTTCTTGAATCAAATCATCACATGAGGTTGCTACATCAAGCTTAACAACAGGGTTAATAGCCTCATGTGTTTTGCAAGATAAAAGTTCATTTTCAACAAGAAGATTGTCATGATCAAATTTAATTTGAGTATAGTCTTCCTTGATCTTTACTAGTCTATTTTGCAACTCCCTATTAGCTTCATTTAATTTGTCATATTTTTCCTTAGCATCTTTTAGGGACTTTGTGAGCTCATTTACAGTTGATGACATAGTTTTATTTTCTTCTTTTATTTCATCACTAGCCTTTATAACTATGTCATACTTGGCATTTAAAGATTCATTTTCATTTTTCAACCTATCACATTTAGCTTTTGACTTTCTAATGATTTGAGTATATTCTTTAAGCAAGTCAGCTAACTCATCATATGAAGGTGAAGCAAATTCTTCATCACTATCACTATCACTATCATCAGCAATATTAATATTATTTTGTACCTTTCGTTCACCCCTAGCCATGAGGCATAGGTGAGAAGTGGGTGATGGCGATGGTGGTGGTGAAGAGAAGTCCCCGGCGATGGCCGCAACTTTTTCATCATTCTCTTCTTCACTTGAAGAAGACCCACTTGATGATTCGATGTCGGTGAGCCAGTCGCCAACAATATAGGCCTTTCCATTCTTCTTCTTGTGGAACCTCTTTTACTTCCCATCCTTCCTCTTGAAGAATTTCTTTTCCTTCTTTTCATCATCGCTGTCATCTTCCTTCTTGCCCTTGAACTTGTTCTTCTTGGGCTTGTTGCATTGATGAGCAAGATGACCAAGCTCACCACAGTTGTAGCAGTCCATCTCAGAAATGGGCTTTCTTTTGTTGGAAAAGAACTTCTTCTTTCTTGAATCAAATTTGATGCCTTCTCTATTTAGCTTCTTCAACATCTTGGTGGTCTTCCTTACCATCAAGGCAATGTTTGCATCAAGGTCATCATCACTTGAGGATTCTTCCTCAACTTGTATTTTTGCTTTTCCTTTTCTTTCATGATTTGCTTTGAGAGCAAAATCCTTTCTTTTGGAAGATGATTCTTCTTTGTCGTTGATGTGCATGTACATTTCATGGGCATTGATCTTTCCCAAAATTTGTGTAGGTGTGGTAACTGAAAGATCCATTTGATGTAGCACAGTGACAATGTGTCCATATTTGTCTATTGGGAGGACACTGAGAATCTTCCTCACAACATCCGGTTGAGAGATTTGAGTAAGCCCCAATCCATTGACTTCCTCTACAAGAATATTAAGTCGTGAGTACATAGCATTTGCATTTTCATTAGTAAGCATTTCAAAGGAATTTAACTTTCGCATGGCTATGTGATATCTTTCCTCACGTTCACTTCAAGTTCCTTCATGTAGAGCACAAATGTCCATCCACAAATCATGAGCATTTTTATGATTCCTTACTCTATTGAACACATCTTTGCAAAGGCCTCTAAAAAGGGTGTTTTTGGCCTTAGCATTCCATTTCTCATAATTGAACTCATCACCTACAAGATTTGTGGGATCTCTAGGTTCGGGGAACCCTTGTGTGGCGGCTTTATAGACACCAATGTCTATAGCCTCTAAGTATGCTTCCATACGAATTTTCCAATAAGGAAAATCGTCACCATCAAAAACGGGAGGAGGTCCATCCCCACCGGACATCGTAACTCTAGCGGTTAAGCTAATCTATGAGCAACAAGGCTCTGATACCAATTGAAAGGATCACGATGCCCAAGAGGGGGGTGAATTGGGCTTTTCTAAAAATCAATACTAATTAAAACCTAAGCAAGAGCTAAACAAGAGCCCAACTTCACCCCAACAACTAGCACTAGGAATATAATACTAGAAATGTAACAAAGCTAAGATAATACTTCAAATACTTGCTAAACAAATACACAATGTAAAGTGCTTGAATTAAGTGTGGAATGTAAAGCAAAGTTTAGAAGACTCCTCCAATTTTTCCCGAGGTATCGAAGAGTCGGCACTCTCCACTAGTCCTCGTTGGAGCACCCGCGCAAGGGTATCGCTCCCCCTTGGTCCTCGCAAGAACCAAGTTCTCACTACGAGATGATCCTTTGCCACTCCGGCGCGGTGGATCCCTCGAGACCGCTTACAAACTTGAGTCGGATCACCAACAAGATCTTCACGGTGATCACCGAGCTCCCAACGCCACCAAGCCGTCTAGGTGATGCCGATCACCAAGAGTAACAAGCCGTAGACTTTCGCTTGACCAAGAGAAGCCTAATGCAAGTGGTGTGTGCTCTAGGTGGCTCTCACTAGCGCTAATGAGGAACAAGCGCGGATTATGATTCTCTAATCTCCTCACTAGGCTCTTGGTGCTTGCAATGCTCTAGCAATGTGCTGGAATAAATGTGGAGTGCAAGACATTGAATATGGTGGGTGGAGGGGGTATAAATAGCCCTCACCCACCAACTAGCCGTTACAGGCAATTTACTGCGCGATGGCGCACCGGACAGTCCGGTGCGCCACCGGTGCGCCAACGGTGCGCCACCGGTGCGCCAACGGTTACTTCCAACGGCTAGTTCTGACAGAGAGCCGTTGGACTCATGGCGCACCGGACAGTGAACAGTCCACTGTCCGGTGCACACCGGACAGTCCGGTGCGGTGTCCGGTGCACTACTAAAATTCAACTCCGAATGCTGCGCTCTCGGGTTTCTGCGAAGGGGGAGACTCTGCCGTGGACCAGCCTGGCCCCACCTGGCAGAGGGTGCACCGGACAGTCCGGTGCACACCGGACAGTCCGGTGCCCCTAAGCCAGAAACACTAAGTCTTGTTTTTCAGCTGATTTTCAAATCGGTTTTCGTTCTAACTTGTGTGTGAGTTCTAGAGTGACACCTAGCACTGTATATGAGTGTGATTGTGCACCAACACTACACTAGAACTCTCTTGGTCAAACTACTCATCGACAACCCCTCTTTATAGTACGGCTAAAAGAGAATAAAAGACCTAACTAAATCGCGAGTGTCCACATCTCCTTGACACTCGGACTCCGTAGACCTTCACCTTTTGTTCCGTCGTTTTAGCCGTCGCTTCGAGTTCTTATCTCCGGGATTGTTTTCACCGTTGTAGTACTTCTTCCTGTCATGCGACCTAACTTACCATTTGTCTCTGCAAAACACACGTTAGTCACATATAATATTACGTTGTCATTAATCACTAAAATTAACCAGGGGCCTAGATGCTTTCAGAGACGAACACTCAACATCAGACAAAGAAATGTGCTTCGGCATGATGCAACACCCATGACACTTAGGTTTATACATGACACGGACACCTGTCGCTGTACTGGTTTGAAATTGGGAAGAAGGAGCAAAACGGGGAAAGAGAAAAGAGAGTAACGCCCGAATTTGGTGAGAGAAAAGAAGAAAAAATTCTACCCCCAAATTCAGGGCGTTACACAGGGGCCTTCATATCCTTGCGGTAAGCGAAGTTGTAATAGCCAAAATTATCATGAAGCCCATCTTCTCTAGCCTTCGTTTGATAATGTAGCTCATGCACTCCGCAGAAGGCTTCAGCATTTGGGTCCATTCCCTGGCTTCGAAGGGCCCAAATGAAGATGCTGAGTCTGACGATAGCGTTAGGAGTCAGTTGATGAAGATAAATTTCATAATTATTCAAAACTTCCCCAATCATCTCATGAAGCGGAAACCGCAATCCAGCTTTGAAAAGCTTTTGAAAACTACCACTTCGTCATTTTTTGGCTCTGGGATAGTTTCTTCGCCGACAAAACAAAGAAGCTTCTTCTCTGTCTCCCCGAAGTAACCGAGCTTCATCATCATCGGTACATCGGCCTCAGAGACAACAAAATTTTCAAAATCTAAGTGCATGGGCTTTGCTGGCACTAGAGTGTTATAGTCTTCCTCTTCATCAGCATTTTCTTCCTCAATATCAGCTTCTACAGCCTCAGCAGTATGTGCATCTTCGTCAATAATCCCCTCTGTCACAACTAATCCAGATTGCTTCATAACTTCGGAAATCGGGGCTGTTTCGGTGGCTTCGGCCTCCTCTCCGTCACGAGTCACTCTAGCAGTTGAACGTACTCTGGCCATCAGGTGTTGAATTTCTTACAGTTCTTACGAATGTTGATGATTTTTACAGTTTTGACGAAGCTCCCTCTTATGCCGAAGCTAAATCAAATGATGCTTTGCTAGAGAATGCGATGAGAAAGCTTCGACTATGGTTAAATTTTTCAACAGCACAACAGTGCAATGGAAATGAATGTTGTGGTAACTTCACACCTACCCGTCTGTTTATATAGTGCTGCAGGTGTGAAGGTGAATCGTCAAGTCGCCCGCACCCGCTCAATATTCACCCGCACCCATTGAACGGTGGACCACGACACGTGGGAGATGAATCGCCAGATCACGTGTACCCGCCTCGCGCTCGGAATATTTTAATCGTTTCTCGGCAACGAGCTCAAGGAAGGTGTTTTTCGGACCTTCGGCATTCCGAAGCCTACGACAATTTTTCACGGATCAAGCTCGTTACGAAAAACGATCTAGCACCGCGAAGGGGCTACTGTTGGGGGTCTGCTTCGTCACTGAAGGTCCCGTAAGAAGAAATACCTTCGGAAGATCAACACAGAGGCAACGCCGAAGCTACCATCCAGGGAGCTTCGGCATAGTGACACGCCTTGAGACGAAGGGTTGCACCGACTTAAAGATGAAAAGACTGATTGGCCCATGATAATATGTGTCATGATTGTAACCAGTTATAAAAGGACATGAATGTAAATCCACACAGGCTGCGCCCTGTGCCTATAAATAGATAAACAGTACCCCCGTACTGTTCACGCTGATTCGTATTCACTTGTGCGTCACGCTTGAGCTTTTACCTTCTGTCAAGACTGAAGGTACAAATGTAATTCAATATTGTTTTTACTCATTCATAATCATATAATAAAAGATATATTATGATGTCATATAATTATCCATGTTATTTTTCCATGTTTCGTATGCTTCGTCTTTCATTGATTTATGCTATGATGATGAAGGTACGTCCTTCACAACCTTCGTCCGAAGATCATTATATCCTTAGGGAAATAATGCTTCGAAGGACGAAGGGCATTAACCATTAACCTATTTTTGTGTTGCCTTGTTCTTAATTCATAACATTTAAGAACAAGTCCCCACATTGAGTAAACAGTGCTACCACAAGGGTGGAATGGGACACCCTTGGCCAAGTAATTATGAAAGCTAGGGAGAGATTACCTTACCCGGTTAGGGGCAAGCGGGGAGGCGTCGCTGCTAGAGTATAGGGAGGTCCTCGGTTCGAACTGTCTGTAAAGCTTTTTGGACGAGGGATTCCTATGCTTCCTTCTTCCTGAATCCATAGCGGGTTTTATCGAACTAGTGGAACTTTGGAAAGGCCTCATAGTGCTACCCTGCCTCTCTTCCTTGATAGAGGTGTATGAGGTCCGTACAACCCCATGGAAAAATGGGTAACATGACTTGTGGGTAAAGATGCACAACCTCTACAGAGTGTAAAACTGGTATATCAGTCATGCTCACGGTCAAGAGCGACTCAGAACTCTTGAAAGGGAATTAGGCTTGCACCTTGTTCCTAATTGATTTTGGTGGTTGAATTGCCCAACACAAATAATTGGACTAACTAGTTTGCTCTAGTGTATAAGTTATACAGGTGCCAAAGGTTCACACTTAGCCAATAAAAAGACCAAGAATTGGGTTCAACAAAGAGAGCAAGGGATAACCGAAGTGTGCCCTGGTCTGGCGCACCGGACTGTCCGGTGTGCCACCGGACAGTGTCCGGTGCACCACCGGACAGTGTCCGGTGGACTAGGGAACTCCAAGCTGAACTTCGCACCTTCGGGAATTCTCAGAGCCGGCGCACTATAATTCACCGGACTGTCTGGTGTACACCGGACAGTGTCCGGTGCTCCAAGAGGACGCGGCTCTGAACTCGCCAGCTTCGGGAATTCGCAACGGCTAGTCCGCTATAATTCACAGGACATGTCCGGTGTACACCGGACTGTCCGGTGTGACATCGAAGCAACGGATATTTCGGCGCCAACGGCTACCTGCAGCGCATTAAATGCGCGCCTGCGCGCGCAGAAGTCAGGCACACCCATACTGGCGCACCGGACACTCTACAGTACATGTCCGGTGCGCCATCGGACATTCAGGCGGGCCCAGAAGACAGAGCTCCAACGGTCGGAACCCAACGGCTTTGGTGACGTGGCTGGCGCACCAGACATGTCCGGTGTGCACCGGACTGTCCAGTGCACCATACGACAGTCAGCCCCACCAAACGGCTAGTTTGGTGGTTGGGGCTATAAATACCCCCAACCACCCCACATTCATTGCATCCAAGTTTTCCACCTTCCAACTATTTACAAGAGCTAGGCATTCAATTCTAGACACACCCAAGTGATCAAATCCTCTCCCAACTCCACAAAAGCATTAGTGACTAGTGAGAGTGATTTGCTGTGTTCTTTTGAGCTCTTGTGCTTGGATCGCTTGCTTTCTTTCTCATTCTTTCTTGCAATCAAACTCACTTGTAATTGAGGCAAGAGACACCAATCTTGTGGTGGTCCTTGTAGGAACTTTTTCTTCCAAGTGATTGAAAAGAAAAGCTCACTCGGTCCAAGGGACCGTTTGAGAGAGGGAAAGGGTTGAAAGAGACCCGGTCTTTGTGACTACCTCAACGGGGAGTAGGTTTGCAAGAACCGAACCCCGGTAAAACAAATCCGCGTGTCACACTCTTTATTTGCTTGCGATTTGTTTTGCGCCCTCCCTCTCGGACTCATTATTATTTCTAACGCTAACCCGGCTTGTAGTTGTGATTATTTTTGAGAATTTCAGTTTTGCCCTATTCACCCCCCCCTCTAGGCGACTTTCAATTGGTATCAAAGCCCGGTGCTTCATTAGAGCCTAACCGCTCGAAGTGATGTCGGGAGATCACGCCAAGAAGGAGATGGAGACCGGCGAAAAGCCCACTACAAGCAATGAGAAAGCTCTATCGGGAGAGTCCCGGAACAAGGAGAAGAGGAAGGAAAAGAAGAAGGAAAAGAAGACTTATTCTCACAAGTCGCATCGGAGTGGCGACAAAATAAAGAAGATGAGGAAGGTGGTCTACTACGAGACTGACACTTCATCACCTTCTACCTCCGGCTCCGACGCACCTTCCATAACTTCTAAGCACCATGAGCGCAAGAAGTTTAGTAAGATTCCCTTACATTATCCTCGTACTTCTAGACATACTCCATTACTTTCCGTTCCATTAGGCAAACCGCCAACCTTTGACGGTGAAGATTATGCTAGGTGGAGTGATTTAATGAAATTTCATCTAACCTCACTCCACAAAAGTATATGGAATGTTGTTGAGTTTGGAGCACAGGTACCATCCGTAGGGGATGAGGATTATGATGAGGACGAGGTGGCCCAAATCGAGCACTTCAACTCCCAAGCCACAACAATACTCCTCGCCTCTCTAAGTAGGGAGGAGTACAACAAGGTGCAAGGATTGAAGAGCGCCAAGGAAGTTTGGGACATGCTCAAGACCGCACATGAGGGTGATGAACTCACCAAAATCACCAAACGGGAAACGATCAAGGGGGAGCTCGGTCGCTTCCGTCTACGCCAAGGGGAGGAGCCACAAGACATGTACAACTGGCTCAAAACCTTGGTGAACCAAGTGCGCAACCTCGGGAGCAAAAAGTGGGATGACCATGAGGTGGTTAAGGTTATTCTAAGATCTCTTATTTTCCTTAACCCTACTCAAGTACAATTAATTCGTGGCAATCCAAGATATACACTAATGACTCCCGAGGAAGTAATCGGGAATTTTGTGAGCTTTGAATTTATGATCAAGGGCTCACGAAAGATCAACGAGCTTGACGGTCCCTCCACATCCGAAGCACAACCAATCGCATTCAAGGCGACGGAGGAGAAGAAGGAGGAGTCACACCGAGTAGAACACCCATCGACGCCTCCAAGCTCGACAACGAGGAAATGGCGCTCGTCATCAAGAGCTTCCGCCAAATCCTCAAACAAAGGAGGGGGAAGGACTACAAACCCCGCTCCAAGAAAGTGTGCTACAAATGTGGTAAGCCCGGTCATTTTATTGCAAAATGTCCCATATCTAGTGACAGTGACAGGGGCGACGAGAAGAAGGGAAGAAGAAAGGAGAAGAAGAGATACTACAAGAAGAAGGGCGGTGATGCCCATGTTTGTCGCGAGTGGGACTCCGACGAAAGCTCTAGCGACTCCTCCGACGACGAGGACACCGCCAACATCGTCGTCACCAAGGGACTTCTCTTCCTCAACGTCAGCCACAAGTGCCTCATGGCAAAGGACGGCAAAAAGAAAAAGGTTAAATCTAAATCCTCCACTAGATATGAATCCTCTAGCGATGATAATGCTAGTGATGAGGAAGATAATTTGCGTACTCTTTTTGCCAACTTAAACATGCAACAAAAAGAGAAATTAAATGAATTAATTAGTGTCATCCATGAGAAGGATGATCTCTTGGACTCCCAAGAGGACTTCCTAATCAAGGAAAACAAAAAGCATGTTAAAGTTAAAAATGCTTATGCTCTAGAAGTTGAAAAATGTGAAAAATTATCTAGTGAGCTAAGCACTTGCCATGAGACTATAGACAACCTTAGAAATGAGAATTCTAATTTGTTAGCTAAGGTTTATTCTATTGCTTGTAATATTTCAATTCCCAATCTTAGAAATGATAATGATGATTTGCTTGCTAAGATTGAAGAATTGAATATGTCTCTTGCTAGCCTTAGGATTGAAAATGAAAAGTTGCTTGCTAAGGCTAAAGAACTAGATGTTTGCAATGTTACAATTTCTGACCTTAGAACTAAAAATGATATATTGCATGCTAAGGTTGTAGAATTGAAATCTTGCAAACCCTCTACATCTACCGTTGAGCACACTTCTATTTGTACTAGATGTAGAGATGTTGATATTAATGCTATTCATGATCACATGGCTTTAATTAAACAACAAAATGATCATATAGCAAAGTTAGATGCTAAAATTGTCGAGCATGAACTTGAAAATGAAAAATTTAAATTTGCTCGTAGTATGCTTTATAGTGGGAGACGTCCTGGCATTAAGGATGGCATTGGCTTCCAAAAGGGGGACAATGTCAAACTTAATGCCCCTCCTAAGAAATTGTCTAATTTTGTTAAGGGCAAGGCTCCCATGCCTCAAGATAACGAGGGTTAACCATGCTTTTATGTATAAGGGTGAGACATCTAGTTCTAGGCAACCAACCCGTGCTAAGATGCCTAAGAAGAAAACTCCTAATGCATCAAATGATCATGACATTTCATTTAAAACCTTTTATGCATCTTATGTTCTAACTAACAAATCCGGCAAGGTAGTTGCCAAATATGTTGGGGGCAAGCACAAGGGATCAAAGACTTGTGTTTGGGTACCCAAAGTTCTTGTATCTAATGCCAAAGGACCCAAAACCATTTGGGTACCTAAAGTCAAGAACTAAACATGTTTTGTAGGTTTATGCATCCGGGGGCTCAAGTTGGATCATAGACAGCGGATGCACAAACCACATGACAGGGGAGAAGAAGATGTTCTCCTCCTACGAGAAAAACCGGGATCCCCAACGAGCTATCACATTCGGGGATGGAAACCAAGGTTTGGTCAAGGGTTTGGGTAAAATTGCTATATCTCCTGACCATTCCATTTCCAATGTTTTTCTTGTAGATTCATTAGATTACAATTTGCTTTCTGTATCTCAATTATGCAAAATGGGCTACAACTGTTTATTCACTGATGTAGGTGTCACTGTCTTTAGAAGAAGTGATGATTCAATAGCATTTAAGGGAGTGTTAGAGGGTCAGCTATACTTAGTAAATTTTGATAAAGCTGAACTCGACACTTGCTTAATTGCTAAGACTAACATGGGCTGGCTCTGACATCGCCGACTAGCACATGTTGGGATGAAGAATCTTCATAAGCTTCTAAAGGGAGAGCACATTTTAGGATCAATCAATGTTCATTTTGAGAAAGACAGGATTTGTAGCGCATGCCAAGCAGGGAAGCAAGTTGGTGCTCACCATCCACACAAGAACATCATGACGACTGACAGGCCACTGGAGCTCCTACACATGGACCTATTCGGCCCGATCGCTTACATAAGCATCGGCGGGAGTAAGTACTGTCTAGTTATTGTGGATGATTATTCTCGCTTCACTTGGGTGTTCTTTTTGCAGGAAAAATCTCATACCCAAGAAACATTAAAGGGATTCTTGAGACGGGCTCAAAATGAGTTCGGCTTAAGGATCAAGAAAATTAGAAGTGACAACGGGACGAAGTTCAAGAACTCTCAAATTGAAGGCTTCCTTGAGGAGGAGGGCATCAAGCATGAGTTCTCTTCTCCCTACACGCCACAACAAAATGGTGTAGTGGAGAGGAAGAATCGAACTCTATTGGACATGGCAAGAACCATGCTTGATGAGTACAAGACTTCAGATCGGTTTTGGGCCGAGGCGGTCAACACCGCTTGCTACACCATCAACCGGCTATATCTTCACCGAATCCTCAAGAAGACATCTTACGAACTCCTAACCGGTAAAAAGCCCAATATTTCATATTTTAGAGTCTTTGGTAGCAAATGCTTTATACTTGTTAAAAGAGGTAGAAAATCTAAATTTGCTCCTAAGACTGTAGAAGGCTTTTTACTAGGATATGATTCAAACACAAGGGCATATAGAGTCTTTAACAAGTCCACTGGACAAGTTGAAGTTTCTTGTGACGTTGTGTTTGATGAAACTAACGGCTCTCAAGTAGAGCAAGTTGATCTTGATGAGATAGGTGATGAAGAGGCTCCATGCATCGCGCTAAGGAACATGTCCATTGGGGATGTGTGTCCTAAAGAATCCGAAGAGCCTCCAAATGCACAAGATCAACCATCCTCCTCCACGCAAGCATCTCCACCAACTCAAAATGAGGATGAGGCTCAAGTTGATGAAGTAGAAGATCAAGCAAATGAGCCACCTCAAGATGATGGCAATGATCAAGGGGGAGATGCAAATAATCAAGACAAGGAGGATGAAGAACAAAGACCGCCACACCCAAGAGTCCACCAAGCAATCCAACGATATCACCCTGTCGACACCATCCTCGGCGACATTCATAAGGGGGTAACCACTAGATCTTGTGTTGCACATTTTTGTGAGCATCACTCTTTTGTTTCCTCTATTGAGCCACACAGGATAGAGGAAGCACTTCAAGATTCAGATTGGGTGGTGGCGATGCAAGAGGAGCTCAACAACTTCACTAGGAATGAGGTATGGCATTTAGTTCCACGTCCTAACCAAAATGTTGTAGGAACCAAATGGGTGTTCCGCAACAAGCAAGATGAGCATGGTGTGGTGACAAGGAACAAAGCTCGACTTGTGGCCAAGGAATACTCCCAAGTCGAAGGATTGGATTTTGGTGAAACCTATGCACCCGTAGCTAGGCTTGAGTCAATTCGTATATTATTGGCCTATGCTACTTACCATGGCTTCAAGCTTTATCAAATGGACATGAAGAGTGCCTTCCTCAATGGACCAATCAAGGAAGAGGTATATATTGAGCAACCTCCCGGCTTTGAAGCTAGTGAGTACCCTAACCATGTTTATAAACTCTCTAAGGCGCTTTATGGGCTGAAGCAAGCCCCAAGAGCATGGTATGAATGCCTTAGAGATTTCCTTATCACTAATGGATTCAAAGTCGGAAAGGCCGATCCTACACTCTTTACCAAAACTCTTGAAAATGATTTGTTTGTATGCCAAATTTATGTTGATGATATTATATTTGGGTCTACTAACGAATCTACATGTGAAGAGTTTAGTAGGATCATGACACAAAAATTCGAGATGTCTATGATGGGGGAGTTGAAGTACTTCTTAGGATTTCAAGTAAAGCAACTCCAAGAGGGCACCTTCCTAAGCCAAACGAAGTATACTCAAGATATTCTAAGCAAGTTTCGAATGAAGGATGTCAAACCCATCAAGACACCCATGGGAACCAATGGGCATCTCGACCTCGACACGGAAGGTAAGTCCGTGGATCAAAAGGTATACCGGTCGATGATAGGCTCTTTACTATATTTATGTGCATCTCGACCGGATATTATGCTTTCCATATGCATGTGTGCAAGATTCCAAGCCGACCCTAAGGAAGCTCACCTTACGGCCGTAAAACGAATCTTGAGATATTTAGTTTATACTCCTAAGTTTGGGCTTTGGTATCCTAGGGGATCCACTTTTTATTTGATTGGTTATTCGGATGCCGATTGGGCGGGGTGTAAAATCAATAGAAAGAGCACATCGGTGACTTGCCAGTTCTTGGGAAGATCCTTGGTATCTTGGGCTTCAAAGAAGCAAAATTCCGTAGCTCTTTCTACCGCCGAAGCCGAGTACATTGTCGCAGGCCATTGTTGCGCGCAACTACTTTGGATGAGGCAAACCCTTAGGGACTATGGTTACAAATTAACCAAAGTTCCTCTTCTATGTGATAATGAGAGTGCAATCCGCATGGCGGATAATCCCGTTGAGCATAGCCGCACTAAACACATAGCCATTCGGTATCACTTTTTAAGGGATCACCAACAAAAGGGAGATATCGAGATTTCATACATTAATACTAAAGATCAATTAGCCGATATCTTTACCAAGCCACTAGATGAACAAACTTTTAACAAACTTAGGCATGAGCTAAATATTCTTGATTCTAGGAACTTCTTTTGTTGATTTGCACACATAGCTCATTTATATACCTTTGATCATGTCTCTTTCATATGCTATGACTAATGTGTTTTCAAGTCTATTTCAAACCAAGTCATAGGTGTATTGAAAGGGAATTGGAGTCTTCGGCGAAGACAAAGACTTCCACTCCGTAACTCATCCTTCGCCGTCACTCCGAGCAACTCTCCATCTTTGGGGGAGAAAAGGACTCCATCTTTGGTATAATCTTCACTCATTTCTTTATGACCAAAGGGGGAGAGAATAATTAAAGGGCTCTAATGACTCCGTTTTTGGCGATTCATGCAAAAAACGGAGAAAGTATTAGACCAAAGCAAAAGGACTGCACCACCACCTAATTTTAAAAGAGCTTTTCAATTGGTATGATTCTCAATTGACAAATTTCAAATTGGTATC
The DNA here is from genome assembly GCF_902167145.1 of Zea mays. Classification (NCBI taxonomy): domain Eukaryota; kingdom Viridiplantae; phylum Streptophyta; class Magnoliopsida; order Poales; family Poaceae; genus Zea; species Zea mays. Next base: position 86,533,078 of record NC_050104.1, on the reverse strand, counting down.
TTATTGTGTTCAAAAGGGGGAGAAAAGTAGTATTTCAAAATTGATATATCAAAACCCTCTTGAACACTAAGAGGAGAATTTCATTTAGGGGGAGTTTTGTTTAGTCAAAGGAAAAGCATTTGAAATAGGGGGAGAAAATTTCAAGTCTTGAAAATGCTTCGCAAAATCTTATTCATTTACCTTTGTCTATTTGCAAAAGAACTTTGAAGAGGATTTACAAAAGAATTTGCAAAAACAAAACATGTGGTGCAAGCGTGGTCCAAAATATTAAAAATAAAGAAACAATCCATACATATCTTATAAGTATTTATATTGGCTCAATTCCAAGCAACCTTTGCACTTACATTATGCAAGCTAGTTCAATTATGCACTTCTATATTTGCTTTGGTTTGTGTTGGCATCAATCACCAAAAAGGGGGAGATTGAAAGGGAATTAGGCTTACACCTTGTTCCTAATTGATTTTGGTGGTTGAATTGCCCAACACAAATAATTGGACTAACTAGTTTGCTCTAGTGTATAAGTTATACAGGTGCCAAAGGTTCACACTTAGCCAATAAAAAGACCAAGAATTGGGTTCAACAAAGAGAGCAAGGGATAACCAAAGTGTGCCCTGGTCTGGCGCACCGGACTGTTCGGTGCACCACCGGACAGTGTTCGGTGCACCACCGGACAGTGTCCGGTGGACCAGGGAACTCCAAGCTGAACTTCGCACCTTCGGGAATTCTCAGAGCCGGCGCACTATAATTCACCGGACTGTCCGGTGTACACCGGACAGTGTCTGGTGCTCCAAGAGGACGCGGCTCTGAACTCGCCAGCTTCGGGAATTCGCAACGGCTAGTCCGCTATAATTCACCAGACATGTCCGGTGTACACCGGACTGTCCGGTGTACACCGGACTGTCTGGTGTGACATCGAAGCAACGGATATTTCGGCGCCAACGGCTACCTGCAGCGCATTAAATGCGCGCCAGTGCGCGCAGAAGTCAGGCATGCCCATACTGGCGCACCGGACACTCTACAGTACATGTCCGGTGCGCCACCGGACATCCAGGCGGGCCCAGAAGATAGAGCTCCAACGGTCGGAACCCAACGACTTTGGTAACGTGGCTGGCGCACCGGACATGTCCGGTGTGCACCGGACTGTCCGGTGCACCATACGACAGTCAGCCCCACCAAACGGCTAGTTTGATGGTTGGGGCTATAAATACCCCCAACCACCCCACATTCATTGCATCCAAGTTTTCCACCTTCCAACTACTTACAAGAGCTAGGCATTCAATTCTAGACACACCCAAGTGATCAAATCCTCGCCCAACTCCACAAAAGCATTAGTGACTAGTGAGAGTGATTTGCCGTGTTCTTTTGAGCTCTTGTGCTTGGATCGCTTGCTTTCTTTCTCATTCTTTCTTGCAATCAAACTCACTTGTAATTGAGGCAAGAGACACCAATCTTGTGGTGGTCCTTGTAGGAACTTTGTGTTCCAAGTGATTGAAAAGAAAAGCTCACTCGGTCCAAGGGACCGTTTGAGAGAGGGAAAGGGTTGAAAGAGACCCGGTCTTTGTGACCACCTCAACGGGGAGTAGGTTTGCAAGAACCGAACCTCGGTAAAACAAATCCGCGTGTCACACTCTTTATTTGCTTGCGATTTGTTTTGCGCCCTCCCTCTCGGACTCATTATTATTTCTAACGCTAACCTGACTTGTAGTTGTGATTATTTTTGAGAATTTCAGTTTCGCCCTATTCACCCCCCTCTAGGCGACTTTCAACTCTCGCATGATTAATTTATGGAACTAAACTTAATCTGTCATATGCATCGCATCGCGGGTGTTATTATCAATTGTGATATCTTATTTAGTTGGGTTGATATCTACTTATACCTAGTAACTGCTAATAAAATTTTGACCAACTTTAAAAGCAATGCTCAGCTTTACCATCCTCTTTGGTAAGCCTTACACTTCACATAGGCTCCCTCCTTTGGTGAGTTCATGCATATTATTCCCCATAACTTGTTAAGCGATGAACGTATGTGAGCTCACCCTTGCTGTACTCACATCCCCCAGGTCAAGAATAGGTACCGCAGGATGAGGCGCGTGATGGATGCTGTGATGAGTTCATGAGTGGTCTAGGCCGTCGTCTCCCAGTCAACTATGGTTGATGGATCGTTGTCTTCATATGATGTAATTATTTATCTATTTTGTGCAGAACTCTGTTATATATAAATGATGTGACATTCATTTCTGTACCATGAGTCATCATATGTGCGAGACTTGATCCTAGCACACTTGGTGATTATTTCACGCCCGGGTTTTGGTGCCCCTAAAGTCCGGGTGTGACAGAGCTGGACTGTCTGGCAAATGCTCGGACGGCCCGACCATGTCCAGAGGCACCGATCTGCCAAGAGGGGATGGTAGTGGTGGTATTCTCCCTGGAGATGAGTTCATCGGCATACCATATAATGGCTAGGGCTGCGAATCCTCATTTGTTGCCGATGTATTAGACACAGACATCCTATTACTAGTTTCAAATGATGGGAAACTAGGAGCAATAGATTTCTCCAATGAACGTGTTAATTTTCTAATTGATTCTTCTAACCCTCCAATATATTGTTTTTATTTGATCTTGCTGTTGATCTACATACTGTTTAATAGATTGGATGTCGTCGGATTTACTTACATTGGAGATTTGAAGCGAAGGTAGAAGAGATGTGACCTTGATCTCTCCATGTTTGACAACCTTCTGGTGACGTTTCACCGTGAATTGTGAAGAAATTCTCCTTTGCTTAACGCATGTAGTCTTCGTATCACTGTTGCTCATCGGCCGATAGACTTTCAACAGCCGACCTAATGATATTGCCTGGAAAGGTACCAGTGTGATCTTTGAAACCGACCATTTGAGGGCCTGATTATTATTAGATCTAGACACCTATTCTCAGCGGAGTCGCCAAAAATTGTGTTGGCGCCGATCTGGGCGCCAAACACTGGAGATGAACAGCCTTGCAGTGCTCTCTGTGGAGGCACAAACGGTCTGCGTCACCGGGCCAGACGGTCCGCGACCTGGGCACAGGAGCGACTCCTTCTTTGCGTACGTCCGGACGGTCCGCGCGTAGGGCTCAGACGATCCGTGATGGAATAGAAGGTCGTCTTATTCACATAAGACCTAGATCTCGCCTCCTAGAAGGGACCCGTCGTGGAGGAGAGATCTTAGGGTGTGTCTTGGGGTCAGCAGGCCACCCGAGACGTCTCTAGTCGACGTAGAGCTGAAGAGAGGTAAAAATTCGAGGCAGAAGAATACTAAACTAGGGCTACTCCTAATGCTTAAGGTAAGAATGATGAGTAGAATTGATTGGATTGATTGTGTGAGGTTTAATCGGTCGTACCCCTTTATCTATATAAAGGGGAAGATCTGGACCCATTATAAGTCAGTTTCCGAGTTAATCCCGCGAAGATCGATATCAAATTCCGCAAGAAAACAGGGAACATAAATGATTCTGCGCACGCGTGTATTATGCCGCCACTGTGGACTGTCCGATCACAGGGGCGGACAATCCGCAAGCCAATTCCGAAGTTACAGGTCAGCCACTCCATCAACGATGACGGACGAACCGATCCATAATAATTTTGAAATTTTTTATCCATACAATACACTATTTCTTTTGTGGTACGATTGACCAGACATGCGATTGTGTTTAAACTTTTCGATCTGGTTGGACGCAGTCTATTCGTGTGGCTTTAATCTATACATACTTTAATATGAAGCGGACAACCTTGACCTTCTATATTCATGTGAAAATTCACAATTAAACTCTTTTATGCGAAGTTTCTCAAAATTCAATAAGGTTCACGCATGTCAAACAGATATTGATCAAGTTTGAACTATAGGCGTGCAACGCGCCCCTTGATCTAGTTTGTCATAAGCTATCGACACACAAGTTTTGAAGCTTCGCGATTTGACGGGCGACCACAAAACCATACAGGCTCACACCAAAAGCGGCATAGCAGTATAGCACCATAACCCCTCTCTTCCCCGATGGACGCGACGACGAAGCGGCGGCACCAGCCCGGCGGCGCGCAGCCCACACGCCGTAAGGTCGTGGAGGAACCCTTCCACACCGCACCCCCTACACCTGCCGCGGCGTCCCCCTCCCGCCTCGTCGGCGCCATCGTCGAGAAGGGCTACTCCGCCGCCGCACCCTCCTCGGCGCCCCGACCTTCCGTCCTCCCCTTCCCCGTCGCCCGCCACCGCTCCCACGGCCCCGTAAGCAGACGCCGCCCTCCCAAACAAACCCTAGGCTCCTAACCCGCTAACCTCGATTTGCTTCGCCGCTGACCAACTACTACTTCCCGTTTCGCAGCACTGGGTTCCCTTGGTGAAGGACGCCCCCAAGGATGAGACCGCGGACAACGACGACGAGATGGACATGGATGAGACAGACTACCATCCTGTGGCAGCTGCTGCAGCTGGTCCTGTGAGGAGGAAGGAGAAGAAGGGCATGGATTTTAGCCGGTGGCGTGAGTTTGTTGGCGATGCTCCCCCCAAGCGGAGGCAGGGGAAGCCAGTGCAGGCCAAGAAACAGAGCGATCAGAGAATTGATGCTGGGGCTGTAGCTTCTAAGGTAGGTGGTGTGGCAGCTGAGGGGAGAGGATTGGAGGGAGGTGCTATGCGGCTTGACAGTGGAAATGCTAGCGAAGGGCCAGGTCCCGTGCTTTTGGTTTCTGATGTCGTGTCCAAGAAGCCAATGAGTCAGGTTGAATCGAGAGATGAATTGGTGAACACAAGTGAGGCTAGGAATTTGGCATCACAAGCAGAGAGTATGGACCTCGACGGCAGGGAGTCATCTATGGAAGCAGAGATCAGCGCAGAGAACATGGCTAGGTTGGCTGGGATGTCTGCAGGGGAGATTGCAGAGGCCCAAGCAGATATTGTAAATAAGCTGAACCCTGCATTGCTGGAGATGCTGAGGCGGCGGGGAAGGGAGAAGTCTGGAGGCACGAAGGATGTGGGTAAGGACAAGGGTCTGAAAAACTCAGGGCTGCAGAAGAATAAAAGGGCTACACCAGGGGATTGGTTGACTGCTGGTGAACATACTGGGCACTCCTGGAAGGTGTGGAGCGAAAGAGTGGAGCGGATCAGGTCTTGTAGGTTCACATTAGATGGAGACATATTGGGGTTCCAATCTTCTCACGAGCAACAAGATGGTATACCACATGGTTTTGCTCATATGAGCTACATTTGCTTCTGTTGGTGTGGTATCCTTTAGATGACAACCTATATCTCCCACTTTCAGGCAAGAAGATGCCTTCAGAAAGTGTTGCTGAGCGTGATTTCCTTAGAACAGAAGGTGATCCTGCAGCTGTTGGGTACACAATCAATGAGGCAGTGGCACTTACCAGGAGCATGGTTTGTTTTTTTTATACACCCTCCATTTCGAATTTTATTTGTCCATTTACTTGGGAATTGATTTTCCTGTCGAATACGAATGAGAGCTGTTTCATTGCATTTAGAAGAAAAACCAGAATACAATGCACCCACAATATGTGCCACATCCACACACCAATCTCTTAGTTACAATCGCTTCAGTTACATAAAGAACATGAGCCGACCTGAACACTATCAAGACAACTATGAGAAAGTTGTTGAAGTGTATAAGTGGATTGGCTACCTTCTCCCATCAGCTTAAGCTTTTGGGTTGAACTGGTTAGTGCGTCCATTCTAACATGGTATCAAAGCCAGAGGTCTCGAGTTCGAATCCTGGCAGAGGCTTTATTTGTGCCTCCACCCATTTATTTCCACGTTTGCGCCTTTCTCTCTGGCTGCGTTCGCGCCTTTCTCTCTGGCTGCACGTGAGTGGGGGTGTTGAAGTGTATAAGTGGATTGGCTACCTTCTCCCATCAGCTTAAGCTTTTGGGTTGAACTGGTTAGTGCGTCCATTCTAACAAAAGTAACCAGGCAATGCGTTCAACCTGCCTTAGCCCTTAGCAGCAGCTGCATTGCATATATTTATATGGGCACATGGCCATTGTTACAGACTAGGAGTTGACCATTTAGGGATGAAAATGGATACTTATTCGGATATCAATTTTTTGATCTTTTTTCTTTGATTGTGAATAAATAGGATATAAAATCTGTTATGTAAATTCATATTCTTGTTTTTAGCATTGAGCTTGTAAAGTTACATAAAATCTTAAAAAGTAAACCTCAAATTTATCATATATCTTCTCAAGTGATAGATATAAAATTTGGATACAATTCAGATTTGGACACCAATAATTTTTTTTACCTTTTTTGTTGTAGAGAGCAAATAATGTATAAAACAGTTCATGCAAAATTTTATTCTTATCTGTAATAATGTGCTTGATAACACAAAAAAAGATTAACATCAAGGTGCTAGGCGAGGTAATGAGTTTTTTTCCCACAAATTTGGTTTGTATAGAGCGTTAGCTATTGAATTGGCTATATGGCAAGTTCAATATTCTAGTCTATTTTATACGTATTTGGTGAAGGTAGTAAATAGTAACCGTTTTTTCTCGAACGCGCAAGAAAAATGCACATCATTAATTCATTATATTAAGAAGATGTAGAAAAAGGTCCATGAGGACCAGTACAAAGTCAGGCACCCCTTACGGTGGCCAAAAACAGGAATACACAAAAGAATCCACAAACATTCTAGCAAACGAAACTCTACTCAAGACCAGGGATTGGGGCTGTTAGGAGGTCAGAGGAGTATCCGAGGAAGACACAGTGAGTGGAGCGGGGGGCTAGTTTATGAGGAGCAGTGGAGGCGAGATTAGGGTAGCAAGCGCACCCGAAAACACAAAGATGGTTATAGGAGGGGTGGATGCCGAAAAGAGCGAAGTAAGGAGTGGGGTGGGTAACCGCCTTGGTGGGAAGACAGTTGAGGAGGTAGGTGGCAGTGGCGAGGGCCTCAGCCCAGTAGTGAGCAGGAAGGGAAGCCTGAAAGAGTAGAGAGCGCACAACATCGTTCGTCGTGCGAATCATACGTTCAGCCCTGCTGTTTTGAGGAGACGTGTAGGGGCATGACATGCAGAGGTGGATGCCGCGAGAGAGGAAGAAGTCACGGGACACATTGTTATAGAACTCACGCTCGTTGTCACACTGGATGCTCCGGATGGTGCGACCGAACTGAGTAGAGACCCAGGCGAAGAAGTGAGACAGGGTGGGAAAAGTGTCCGACTTCTGACGTAAAGGAAAAGTCCACAAATAATGCTAGAAGTCATCGAGAATGAGTAAATAATACTCATAGCCAGAAATGCTGGTTACATGGGATGTCAATACATCACAGTGTATCAGATCAAAAATGCCTGCTGCTCTAGAGGAGGAGGTGGGGAATGGGAGCCTAACATGGTGACCTAACTGACAAGCATGATAGAGGTGCTCAAAAGATCCCCTACAACCAGAAACAGAAGTACTACTGGAGAGCTTGGACATCACATCACGCCCGGGGTGGCCAAGACGACGATGCCAAGTCGCAGAAGAGGCGGTCGCTGCAAGAACATGTGGGGCAGAGGTCGAAGTAGTGGGAGCAGGTAGACGAAGCGTGTAGAGGGGCCCGGGGCTGTCACACCGAGCGAGAAGAGTCCTGGTGGCAAGATCCTTCACAGAAAGACCAAACGGGTCAAACTCCATGGGACAAGAGTTGTCAGTAGTGAACTGACGTACGAAAAGAAGATTTTGAATGATGTGGGGGGCAACAAGGACGTTGGTTAAGCGGAAAGGACCGGGAAGGACCGCGTCACCTACTGAGGTGACGGGAAGGGCGGACCCGTTTCCGACAATGATGGAAGAGGGAAGAGAAGGGTGGACGGGGGAGGTGGAAGATAGAATACATGCGTCCGGGGTGGTGTGGTAGGAGGCGCCGGAATCCGCCACCCAGTCAGAGACTGAGGTGGGCGGGGCCAGCGTCATCATGGAGAAGGAGCTGGCGAGGGATTGCGCGTCCCACCCGTTAGTCCAAGGCCCCCACATGGACTGAGCCGGAGACCCCGGGAGTGGCAGAAGACCTTGCTGAGGCTGGGGAGGAGCCGAGGGTGCCGCCGGGGGTGCGGCGGCAAAGAAGAACTGCTGAGAGGCGGTGGGGCAAGGGGCCGAGGCACCCGTGGACCGCCCGAGCCACATGTGAATGGTGCCAGTCCACGGGTTGTAGAAGGATGGCCACTGAGAGCCGCCCGAGGAACCACCACGGCCTCCCGACGGGCCATCGCCACTGCGTCCGCCCTTGCGACCACGGCCGCGACCGCGGCTGCGAGCCCCCCCGAAGCCAGCAGTCTGTCGCGAAGCTCCAGAGGGCAGCGGGGCTGGAGTGCGGGGAGCAGGAACCCCCCCGGAGTCGGAGGGGGCAGCCTGAGGTGCGCTGTAGAGGGCCGTGGCGGGAGCGGTGGTTGCAGCGGCGGAGAGGCGAAGCTCCTCGAGAAGCAGATCGTTCTTAGCCTCCGCAAAGGTGGGAAACGGCTTCATGCGGGTGAGGATGGGGGCCACGCGATCGAAGCGAGTACTCAGACCACAGAGGAGGTTGAGCACGAGGCTCTCATCGGTCATGGGAGCCCCGAGGGTGCGGAGAGTGTCTGCCATCGTCTTCATCTGACGGCAGTACTCGTCCATAGAGAGATCGCCCTGAACAAGCTGGCGGAAGGCGGTCTCTAGGTACAGGATCCGAGTCTGGCGGTTGTCGAGGAACTGAGCCTCAAGGGCACCCCAGATACGGTGAGCAGTATCGTCCGGCACTCGAACAATGTCTTGAAGTTCGGCGGTGAGGGTGCCATGGATCCAAGAGAGCACCACTTCGTCCATCAGGAGCCAATCTTCCGTCGGTGCAGCGACCGTGGGGAGGACGTGGTCGGCGAGGGCGTAGCGGCGGAGGGTCTGCAGGACCTGGTCGCGCCACCGAGGATACTGAGTGGAGTCCGGCGCGAGAACGTCGGTGACGGTTGCCCGGATGCTGGTGAGGGCCGCCGCCTGGGCGTGAAGAGAGGCGCGAAGGGTCGAGGTTGGGACGGGCGCGGGCTCGAAAGTGTCGGCGCTGTGACGAGCGGACATGGGAGAACCATCTGAGACGCCCTTGCCAGCGAGGCGACGATAGGTCTCGGCGTACTGGCGCTCGATGGCGTCGACAACCGCCTGTTCCTGCTCAAGGGCACGAGCGGCGTCCTGGGCCCACTGGCGAGCCGCCGCAACGGCAGCACGGGTGGCAGCGAGGATGGCTGCAGCGTCATCCGAAGGGGAAGGAGCACGCAGTGTAGAGGTGATAGCGGACGCCTGGCTATAGACCGTCGTGCCAATGGTGCCACTGGAAAAAACCAGGGGCAACAACACGGCGTCGTCGTGGCCGAGCACGGTGGTCTGGGACGCGTGAGGAAGGGAGATCGGCGCGGGACAGACACCGGCAAAGCCGGAGCCGGCCGGACTCGGCAGCGGCACGGGCGAAGGAAGCGCCGGCGGCGCAGGGGGCGCAGGAGGAGGGGCAGCGAGGCCGGGGGCGGGCAGACCCGGCGGCAGAGGTGTGGCCGACACGGGCTGTGCGCCGGCGGGGCCGGAGCCGGAGTCGCTGGAGGGCGGTGGCGGCGCGGGGCTCCCGGCCATGAGGGCCAGCCCGGCGGGTGGTGGCGCGGCCGACGCGGGCCCGATCCAGCGGAGGGAGGCCGGCGGCACGGGATGCCCGGCCAGAGTCGCGCCGCGCGCGGGAGGAGAGGGCGCGGCCAACGCAGCCCTGTAGGAGAGAGGGAGAGGAGGGAAGAGCTCGCCGGAGGAGGGGAGAGGGGGCCGGCCAGCCATGGGGCGGCGGCTGGAGGAAGGGAGGGGTGGCGGCGGCGGCTGGAACAGTCAAGGCTCTGGTACCATGTGGGAATGTCTGCTGTTACAGAAACCCTGGCTACAGTGCGGCTGCGGCTACAGTACTAGTAAACCCTAGCTACAGTATTAGTGACCTAATGGGCCAGGCCCATGTACATATATCTGTAACAAGTTCTATTGTTCCTTATTCTCTTGGGTACTACAGCAAAAAGTCTAGGAGCAAGATCCTCAATCCTTTTTCTTTGAAGCCAGCGGTCAGTCCAGAACAAGGTTGAGGAGCCATTACCAATTTCAGTGATTACAGCAATGGAAAAGAATGCTTTCACTGTTTCAGGGAGCTGCATAGGGAACAAGATCCAGGGTTTTGAAGGATCAGTTTTTGCTAACCACAGCCATCTCACTCTTAGAGCCCAGCCAAGTTCTTTTTGGGTTTCAAAGAATACATTTTTACCATCATCTGTTAAAATGTACTTCTAAATTTTTAGAAGTTGCAATATCATGACATATGATATAATTCAGCTTCCTCAAATTATAGGTTCCGGGGCAGCGTGTGCTTGCACTGCAACTTCTTGCTTCTATTCTGAATAGGGCATTGCAGAGCCTTCATAAGACCGATCTAATGGATAATGTTAAAGGAATGAATTCCAAGGATAACATTGATGACTGGCAAGCAGTTTGGTCCTATGCCCTTGGGCCTGAACCAGAATTGGTACTCTCCCTAAGGTAAATTTACCTTTCTTAAATACCCCTTTTATTATCAATGCAAACCCATTTTCTTGGGAGTTAGCTTCACAATTTTATCTACTGAGGAAGTGAGTGGAGCTATTGCATGGTTTCTACTCTTTACCGATATCTAGTGCTGACACTGGCATTCTATCTACTGAGTGTTTGTGCTATGTGAGTTTGTGATCTAAACGTCATTTTTTATTTATTGGATTTAGTGCTTCCTTGTTACATGCACGGAGTAATATTATGCATTCAGATTTACAATGCATATAAATGAAGAGAACCATAAATGGAACATTTGAATAGTTTTGATCAGTAGTAAACATGTAAATACATTCATGGACCTCTCATATTTGTGTTGTCCCTTAGCTGTGTATTTTAAATTTAAAGGTGGCATGTGTGTTGGTGTTTGTGTGTGCATCCACCTTGTAATCTAAAATACATGGTTGCATTTTTTTTGTTTGACCCAAAGACAACTACTTGGATTTGAGACCTTGTGATGCCATTTTCTTTTCTTTCCTATTTTCTACTCTGCACTCTGTCACTAACTGATGCATTTGCAGGATGGCTTTGGATGATAACCATGATTCTGTAGTTTTGAGTTGTACTAAAGTAGTTAATGTTATGCTGAGCTGTGAGTTCAATGAATCCTATTTTGAATTTTCAGAGGTAATTTTGTCCTTTTTGGGCAGTTCTAGTCTATTTTCGTTGCTAGTTTGAGCCTCATTTTGTCATTGTTATACCTGCAGAAAGTAGGTAATGGAAAAGATATCTGCACAGCTCCTGTGTTTCGTAGCAAACCTGACTTAGATGGAGGCTTTCTTGAAGGTGGGTTCTGGAAATACAACACAAAACCTTCAAATATACTCCCACATTGTGGTGATAATGACGAAGACGAAGCTGATGAGAAGCATACAATTCAGGATGATGTTGTTGTGTCTGGCCAAGATGTTGCTGCTGGTTTTGTTAGGATGGGAATACTTCCACGAATCTGTTTTCTGTTGGAGGTCAGTTTGCCTTATTCTTTGATTTGTTGTCGTTTCTTTGAAAATACTTCAAACATGCGGAAGTTACATTGACTTTTGTGGTTTCTTATGTTCAATAATACATAACCCACTCGATGTTATTTGCACTTACTCATGCCCCCACACTATTGAGTGATGTCAGGGGTGGTTTGAAAGTTTGACTAATTTTTAATGGCCAATGCCGCTATTGGGCCACCTGGTCCTCACCAGCAAATATCATTTTGGTCACACCATGTCAATATTTGTTGCTAGTGAAAGTGTAATAAGATAATTATGATTAACTTTTGAATTTTTAGCACCAACCTTGGGAATTGGGAAATTTTAGAACATATTGTGGTGCTAGGTGTCCTATAATTATGACTCCGTTATCAATTACTCACTCGTGTACAGCTTTGTTGTTGTTGCTTGCCCCATCCTGTGGGGCTAGTATCTAGGGCATTTCTATTCCTCTTAATTTATGCTCGGATCCCCTACTATTTTTCTTTTGAAAAATAATTGCCATATAATTTTAACTGGATGTACCTATTAATTTATTATATCTTTTATCCAACATCTGCATATAATTTTGAATGTATACCCTGGCTTGTGTGCTGTTCTCTTGAACTGTCTTGATATTTGTTCCACTATGTATTTTGTAGTGATAACTGATAACGGTGCACTGCACTTGTACATTTCTAGTGAGCCCTGTATCAGCTAATGACTAGTTGACTCATTTTTTTGCTAATATTTTTGTTCTTTTCATTCAAAAAACTGTATTCATTATGGGTGTTAAACTGAACCTTTTCTTTTCCATTGGTTCAGATGGATCCATCTCCTGCTTTAGAAGATTATCTTGTATCGGTTCTTGTAGCACTAGCCAGGCACTCCCCACAATCTGCTGATGCAATCTTGAATTGTCCAAGACTTATTCAAAGTGTTACTAAGCTGTTGATAAATCAAGGATCAATGGAAATTCGCTCCTCACAGATCAGAGGGGTTACTCTCTTGAAGGTATTTTTTTGGTTCTTTTGACACCCCCCGTGTTATAGAGTTATCATGATAGATAGTTGGAATCATCGATTGACATATATTGCACACATGTTGATAGTTTGATGCTGAATAATTCCTGTACGTGCAGATTATTATTAGACAGATGCTTCTCTTGGTCATCCTTGCTATTTTACTGACCGGGAGATGTTTTAATATTCCCAGTAATGTGTGGTACTCCGTACTCGTCTGAATTATTAGTTGAGCTCAAATGATTTTCTTTGTATGCAAGTGCATTAATAGTTCACATTGAATTGCCATATGATATACATGTTCCATGAATCGGTTCCTTTCTAGTTCAGGATGCTTGCTCCTTGTCTCCCTCAATCACACTGTTCTCCACATTTTATGTACCCACACATACTAATTATGTGTTTTGATATTTTATAGTCTACATATTCACTTATATGTTCCAGTATTATTATTATTTGAAAATACAAGCATCTTGAAAGCTACTGCAATTGAGTCATATTCCAGAAAACATGTGCAATTTTCTTTGTTTTTCTGCCAAGCAGGACTTCTTTTGACCATCTAAAGCCACCTATTCTGTTTTGATCAGGTTTTGTCCAAATACAACAGACAAACCTGCTTGAATTTTGTGAATCATGGAGTTTTCCAGCAGGCATTGTGGCACTGGTACAGAAAAGCTGGTACTATTGAGGACTGGGTAAGATCTGGAAAGGAAAAATGCAAGCTTAGTTCAGCAATGATGGTTGAGCAGCTGCGGTTTTGGAGAACCTGCATCTCCTATGGGTTTTGTATAGCTCACTTTGCTGATTTCTTTCCTGTTTTGTGTCTGTGGCTTAGTCGTCCTGATTTTAAGAAACTAAGTGAACACAATGTTCTTGTTGAGTTTAGTTCCGTTGCTAGAGAGTCATATCTTGTCTTAGCTGCTCTGGCACAAAGGTTACCACTTCTTCATTCAGTGGAGCAGCTTGCCAATCAAGATCTGGGAGTTTCTGCCAGTTATATTGAGACATGTTCTTGGAGCCATGTTGTCCCGATGGTTGACTTAGCTTTATCTTGGTTACATCTTAATGATATTCCCTATGTATGTTCACTAATCAGCGAGCAGAATAGGAATACAGAGCACATGTTAGAGATGAGTTATCTGATTTTGGTGATTTCTTCTGTGCTAGGCATGCTTAATTCAATTTTGGAAAGAATATCACCAGATGTCACTCCTGAGGATAAAAGTTACAGCTTGCCCTGGATACCTGATTTTGTCCCCAAAATTGGCCTGGGCATAATTAGTAATGGTTTTTTCAGCTGTTCGACCACTGTTGCTGGTAGAAATGCAGAACATCAGCCTTTTTGCTGTGCATCTTTGGTGCAGGGACTTTGTTATATGAGATGCCATGGTAATGTTGATGTATCATTGTCTTCCATTAGCTGCCTTCAAAGATTGGTGCAGCTATCCTGGTCTGTCGACAGAGTGATCCAGGGAGCCACAAAATGTTGTTCCGAGTGTTTCAATGAGTCTGGAACAGGTGAAGCTGGCAAACTACTAGCTGAAGGTATCTCCAGTTTATGGCATAATGATTTGCTACACTTGCTGACTTCGCTTTTGCCAATGATTTCATCACAATGGTCCATATCACAGAACATAGAGATGTTTGGTAGAGGAGGACCAGCTCCTGGTGTTGGGTTTGGCTGGGGGACATGTGGTGGAGGGTTTTGGTCTCTTAAATGCCTACTTGCACAATTGGATTCACAATTGGTTGTAGAATTGATCAAATGTTTCTCTTCAGTTCAAGGAAGTCCTATCATCCTCGATGAAGGTGTGAAGTTAGATAATGTGACTAACACAGTTGTGACAGCTTCAAATTGGATCAGTTCTACCCTAGGGTTGTCTCTGATTGCTGGACCTGGACAAATCTATATGTTGGAGAAGGTTTTCGATATGATTTTTGAACCTTCCATTCTGAAGTATCTCAAATCATCTATACATAAATTTACCTCTGACATGGAATTACTGAAACCTTTTGAATGGGACTTAAATGAAGATGAATATATGCTCTTCAGCAGTGTTCTCAAATCACATTTCAGATCCAGATGGTTAGCCATCAAGAAGAAGCATTCAGATAAATATGCAGGAGATAATAGCAGCACCAAGATTTCAAAAACACCAGAGATATTGGAGACAATTCAAGAAGAAACAGAGTTGTCAGAAGCTGTAAATCAACCTTGCAACACATTAATGGTAGAGTGGGCGCATCAGAGACTGCCTCTTCCTATCCACTGGATTCTAAGTGCAGTTTGCTGCATTGATGATCCAAAAGGCACACTCTCAACATCAGCCAACTATATTCTTGATGTCTCAAGGGCTGGTCTTATCTTCCTTTTAGGTCTGGAGGCCATTTCAGCTACCCCGTGCCTTCATGCTCCTTTGATCTGGAAAATTCATGCACTTTCGGTCTCTATCCGCTCTAGCATGCATTTGCTACAGGAAGACAGAAGTAGGGATATTTTCTGTGCTTTACAGGAACTGTATGGCCTGCATCTGAACAGGTTATACCAAAAATTCTGTAAACCAAACTCTATCGAGGAAGTTAAGGGCGTTGTAGTGGGCACTTCAGAGGAAGCGATGGAGATCAGTAGCCTTGAAATTCTCAGGTTTCAGGAGAAAATTCATGGAAGCTATACTACTTTTGTTGAGAGCCTGGTTGATCAATTTGCAGCTGTCTCATATGGAGATTTTGTTTTTGGTCGGCAAGTGGCCATTTATCTGCATAGAAAGGCTGAGCCAGCAGTACGTCTTGCAGCATGGAATGCACTGTCTAGTGCGTATGTGCTTGAACTGTTACCCCCGCTAGACAATTGCATTGGCAACGCCCCAGGATACTTGGAGCCTCTTGAGGTACATTTTCTTTAATTTATTTTGCATTTCTCTTCCAGAGAAACCTTTTCATGGAGTAACTATGTGAGTGATTTATTTTGCAACTTGACCATGTACTCTTGTCTCTGTGTGTTGTAGAGCCTAGAATATGCAATAGGCACATCATGATGCATTACTATTTTGCTGACATTTATTTTGGTTTCTTTATGTATGAAATCCATCCACCATTTAGTATGATGAACTTCTTTTGTTGGCTGCTTTTCCATGTTCAAAGGACAGTCTCACTTTGTCAAATTTTTACAATACTTCTGCAGGATGATGAAAAAATTTTGGAATCTTATGCTAAATCATGGACGTCTGGTGTCCTGGACAAAGCTTTACAGCGTGATTCCATGGCCTTCACATTGGCAAAGCATCACCTTTCAGGCTTTGTCTTCCAGTCCAGCGATTCTGGCACAATGCTGCGAAAAAAACTGGTCAAATCGCTTATCCGGTGCTATGCACAGAAGCGGCATCATGAGGTAGTTGGTCGCTCATGTTTCTTTGTTTGCTTGGTCCACGGCAATTCCTTCCACGCCACTGTCTGAGTGTCTGTTGAATTCTGTACAACAGGTTATGCTTAAGTGCTTCGTTCAGCAAGGCATCGCACAGGATTCCAAGAGCAGTGAGCTTGACCGGAGATTTGAAATCTTGAAGGATGCTTGTGAGATGAACTCCAACCTCGTAGGTGAAGTCCAGAGACTGAAGGCATGTCTTGGCCAATGAAGCCAGATATTTAAGTGTGTCATTAACTTGGCAGCGTTAGTTGTTGGGAAAGCTCGACAAAGTGGCCCAAAATATGCAACTGAGGAAACTCACGGTCGGGGCTAGTGGTTACTTTTAATTTTGATGAAGGGAACGCCGAGCACGCAGCAACCCTGAGTCTAACCTGGCTATGGTTAGGCTGCTCTTAGCAGAGCATGCATATGGTCATGTAAACAGTAGACCACACTGTCTATTGAGTGAAGTTTGAAATAGACTTTATATATAGCATTAGGCTTCCTTTGATTCCTCTTCCGCTTCTCATAGTCGGTGGCGTTCAGCCATCTTTCACTATCGTGGTTTCAACATCTAAAGACGCTTAAGTCAGGACAAAGGCATCACGTATAAGAATAGAAGGCATGAGATGGGGATATCATAAACCTTGATAGGCGAGACAAGGCTATGGGCTTCTGGAGTTCCAAAAATGAGAGTTTTGCAGTATAGTGAGATGAACTTTTCCAAAAAGCAATCGACTCTCCCTAGGTAAAAACCAATTATGGACTTCGCCATCTATATGATCCGCACTTTTCTCATTGGAAATCCAATGAGTCACGTATAATGTGACGAATAAAAGTTAGGCAAAATTGACTTGATGCCCAAAATCCCAGTAAAATGAAGAAGTCGAACCTGTCAACCAGAGAGCACCATTTCTATATGAACAATTGAGATTCACACATTACGCTATCCATTCCTGGGCCATTTACTTGACTTGAGCTTGACTTGAATTTACGTAGATGATCATCTCTTTTGCATTTGGAGTAGTGTAGTGACTTGCCTGTCCGCCTTTTTATTCGCTATGTTAACTGTCTAAGATAGTTACTAATGGCAACGATTAATATGTAAGCAGTTAAGCGTGTAAGCAGACTTTTTAGTCTAATAGATCTATATCTAACGGTAAATATAATTATGGTTTGTTAGGCTTTTTTTATAAAGCTATACCAGGTGGTGGTGGAAGGGTTCAAGTGCTAAATATGATATACCGTTGGATCTAGACCTAACGAATCAAAATGTTTGCTTGCGTGCTTGCAACTAGTATCTGCTTGCATATTAGTCGTGCTCGTTACTAATTTTCTAATGTCTATTCTAGTCTAATATCAATGAGATCGTGTCTAAAGAGGTCTATTAAGGGACATCTTGAAAATTTGTCTATTGGAAGAGGCATCTCAGGTACCTGATTTACGACATTTCTCCTCGATTGAATTTAGACCCTATTTTGTTTCTTTAGTGGTGGGGCTAAACTTTAGTCCCGCAGGTACTTGAATAGTGTAATAAAGGAGGAACATGGACCATAAAAGGAACTGTTTAGTTCTTTTTAATCGCCCCTTAATAACTAGGTACTAAAATAATTTAGTTCCCCTTTTAGTCTCTAAAATTTAGTATCTGGAACCAAAGAGGCCCTTAGATCAAATCTATCTTTAAGATGAATGGAGCTAAGCCTATGTAGATAAAATTAGACTTGATCATGGGCCACCCGATCAACCCAACCCGATCGGCCTAAAAAACCCCGGCCTGGCCCGACCCGACCACTGCAACGGGTGGGTACGAGCCATAATTTTTGACCCGTAATAATTCACGGGCCGGGTATGGGTCGTGATTTTTGACCTAAAACCCGACCCAACCCGAAAAAACCCGACCCAACCCGAAAAAACCCGATACGTCAAACAGGGAGGCACGGGTCGGGTACGGGCCGTGATAAATGGCCCACGACCTGACCTTGACCCGACCCGAACCCGACCGACGTTTGAACAGGTCTAGATGAAATTCTTAAAAAACTAAAAAGATTCGAGAAATATACTAATATGCCATTTAAACTCCTAAATCCAACAAGAAGACATTTGGATCCTAAACCCAACAAGAATGTATGTCTTTGATATCCTCTCAAAATTATGAGGAATGTATGTCTTTTGATGTCCTCTTAAAAATGCGTGAAAAATAAAAGACATGACATACCATAGGTCTAGAATACCCCTTTAAAATCCTGATGGAGAAAATAGGAGATATGACATATACTTGTATTAAATATTATCTCATTAAAAACCTTTTATGAAGGCTATAATTCAAAAGAGAACACTAAACCTTGCAATTCTCAAAGTCACTGAATTCATGATATGTAGGAATGTGAGTGAATATGCGGAATTATCACAAGAGAACTTTTGCAAGATGTTTATTTTCCTATGTGTTATAATTTATCGGGATAAAACATTTGGGCAACATATTTATTCATATTGCTCATACATGACTTGTTTGCACCTTAACAATACAAGCACCCTTATCCTTGAAGATAATGGTTGGTGATCTAATGGAGTCACAAGTGATCACTCTACGAAGTCAAGCATATGGGATGCTTCACAATGATAAGTGAAAATTAATCATTGGAGCCTACTTGGATGACTCGTGTGAGGAGACTTTACCACAATAAAACATTATATGATCCGGCATGGAGGGACTAGCCATTATGTTGATATCTCACTTAGGCCATATCTTAATTTATCAATAAATCTATCTTTTGATGTCAAAATGTCTGTGGATATCATACTTGACTCCCACCTTGCGGTGTTATAGAGGTTAAGTTGCTATTTTGTGCTAGCAAGATATCTATAAATGCAATATTAGGCCTATGAGATTTGCAAGATACATGAGCGGTTTTATAGCACTAAGGTTGTCATCCTAGGGTCATGAATAGAAATTTATATTTTAGGGATTGAATGACCACATGTGTTGATGAATATGATGTCCAATATTATTTGGATATTGCTATCAATTGGATATTGATATGCTGATATGTGTAGTTTTACCCAAATTTGTCATATCAAATCCATCTTAAAGGCTAACTCAATATGGTGAAAACTTTACCTAAAACAATTACTTAATTATTTTTGTACCTTGATGATATTAAAATAATCAATATGTGTTAAGATGATAGAGAATCTATTTTTAGGATTTCATTACACAAATCATGATTAGAGGAACCGTTCTAGGAAGGAACTCAATCAACAAGCTGCACCGCAATCAACTTAGCTGTCTCAAGTTGTGTTGTCACCTAAATTATACATAATGTATGTTGTGATTTGTATTTGGATTCAGAGTGGGAAGTCCATTGCAACTTACATGTCTGAATCTATGAAATTCATTTGATTTACCAATGATTGAATATAGGAACATACTTGTTAGTGCCACTGGGTACGGGTACCCTAGGCTCTACAACCAAACTAGGCTTACACGCAGAGGCTAGGCTGTGTCCCACCTTTGATGTGGGTTAGGTCGACAAGACCTCTCTAAAGATACACGGAGAATACGTGGCTGGGACCCCCACCATTAGTCATCACAAGGGGGGCCCTTGCCACATAAGCCTTCGTCAGGCTCCCTACCATAACGATCCTTACCAACTTGTTAACAGGGTGCCACATGACCCGACCAACCTTCGTCCTTTGGCGAGATCTAGTGCTGCCACATGGTCTCGAGGTCATGGTGGGGGCCCAAACCCCTTGTGAGTAGAGGGATGAAAGTGGATATCCAAATTATTAGGATAAATTTAATATTTTAAAATGGATATGTATGAAATTTGGTGCTGGTCTTTTCTTATGTTATCAAGCACATTATTACAAACAAGAATACAATTTTTCATAAATTATTTTATGCATTATTTGCTCCCTACAACGAAAAAGGTGAAAAAATATTCTGATCCATATTTGAATCTGTATCCAAATTTTACATATATAATTTGAGAAGATATATAAGGTTTACCTGTTATAATTCTTTACAAGCTCAATGCTAAAAACAAAAATACAAATTTGCAGAATAGATTCTATGTACTCTATTTATTTGCAATCAAAGAAAAAGACAAAAAAATGATATCCGAATAATTATCTATTTTCATTCATACTTGAGAGGGCTCTGTAACCCTCTAGGGTCTTCTTCGCCTAGAGATGGCAATGAGGACCCGGTCCTCGATTCCCTGCGGGGAATTCCTCTATTAGGGGATGGGGATGGGCAAGTTTTTCCCCCACGGGGATGTAAACGGGGAAAAATTCTCCTCGATGGGTAAATGAGGACGGGGAAGCATTCCCCATCCTTGTTTCCTGCATGGACCCATTAAACATGCACGTGACGATGTTTTTGTGTAATGATAAAAATAAATAATTAACTTGTCAAGACATCACTCATTGTACAAATGTGTTCATTTTGATGTACATATAATTATTTGTTACATCTGACAATGTGTATAAGTGATAATGTTTTGCATTAATCACAATGAAGATACATCCTAATTATGATTTAAGCGGGGAGATGGGTTTTGAACCCGCGGAGAACGGGGATGGGGAAGAAACGTCCCCCGCAAGCGTTTGTGGGGATCCCCGCGGGGAAATCTTTTTGTCGCGGGGGCGGGGATGGGGAGCAATCCCTGACGGGGAATTCGACGTTGACATCCATCTTCGACCAATGGCTTCATATGATCCCAGGGTCCTCTAGGGGCCCCAGCCCCCTAGGAGGGCTCTGGACCCCCAGGGTGGGCCCCATCAAGCTTCAGCTCCATGAACCACTGTGTAGGGCATAGGGACTAGGGCCTCTATGATCCTAGGCTCTAGGAGGCCTTGTTCTACACATAGTTCAAGGATGCCATGTGTCCTCTAAGCCCTAGGATGGCTCCAGTCAATGGAGGGCTCCCGATGTGCCACGTGGCTGGCTGTCCACGCTATAGTCAATCAAGGAGTTAGTGGAGTTGCCTGTTCGACACAACAGACACAACTATAATAACATCGTGCCCCACTTCCTAGTTGTCAGGCCCCAATATTCTATGGTGTGGCACCAGCGTGGCACTATGGCAGCATGGACGACATGCTCCATAGCCTGCCACCAACACTTTGGCGACATGGGCGGTACTCGCCATGAGCCATCATGTTCTATGTCACTCATGTCGTACGCCATTATGTCCTCATCTCAGTTATCTATGATATGCACCATGATTTCCTAGGCCTCCTATAGCGGCATGGAGGACCTGCTCCTCCACCTGCCTCATCCTAGGATTTCAATAATAAGCACACACCTCGCACGCGCTCGCGATCTAGTACGGGTAGGGCATGCATCTACATCATCTCAGACATGCTTGCACAACCTTGGACTGATGTCAACATGACTTCCATTAAAGCAAGGTGGGACATGCACTTGCCTGGCCTCACATGTCAGCTCTAACTCCCTCTCCTTTGGTCTATAAAAGGGAGATGGAGGCCCCAGTTAAAGGGGGACCAACCTCACACATTTTTACACCATCAGGCTCTTACAACACTCCTATAACCCGACTTAGCCACTTTTCTTGCAATCAAAATCACCCTAGGAGGACGTTGGGTATTACGCCTCAATGATCTGAACCTCCCTAAGACCCTAGTCCCTCTCGCTTCATTCATGTGTGTTTGTCGTGTTCACCTCCCGGTGACCGAGTTAGGCCCCTTGATTCGTGGTTGGTAGTAGAGCAGTACACCAAGACCCCATCGAATCTTTACATGGGTATTCTCCATGTAGCCTCGAGTGTCAACCGTCAATAATAATTTTCATACATACCACATGATACATTATGCTTGGTGTCAATGTGAACCATATGCTACTAGATCTCATTATTGACCACCTTGCTTATAAAAATAAACTTTATGAGGGAATAATTTATTGTGGTAATGCTTCTCATTATTGAACAAGAGCAATTATTCTTAATTTCCATCTTTTATTTTGACCCAGTTTGAGTGTGTAGACACTCTACATAGGACCTTTAGTCTAGATCTAGTAATGTAAATATCATTTTTGAGGAGTATATGTCATGACAAGTTGTAGACTTTGCATGATTGATTCATTGGAACCAATATAGTATGTGAAAATGTTAACCCCTTTAAACTCTGTGTTATTTCCCATAATGATAGGCATTTAATGACCCAACACATTAAGGTGCCATCCGGTTCACAAAATGTAACGTAAATGGTAACGATAATGATTCCCACTCGATTACCAGTGGTAACAAGTTTGAATAAGACAATATCGATTTCTAGTGTGGTATCTCATTACGATTGGACTTAACCAAACATGGTTTAGCATTATCAATTACCATTTATGTTACAAATATGTGAGCCAAACAACACCTAGTTTTGTGCACATATTGTGCTAGGCTTTTGGATATTTAACATCCATAAACTTTGGATAGTGAATATCTAAAATGTATCTATGTAATCTTGGCTTGCACTTACTATATTGGATGATTTCTCCCTCTATTTTGAGAATGCTTGAAAGAAACTATTTCTCATGTGGTCATACTTTCTCTCTTATTTTTTGTGGAAGTTTATTGGTTTTTATTAGGTACATCCACTCTTTCTAGCACTTTAATCATGGGAACCAACTTTGGTGACACATGTATGACAAGTAAATGCTTGTGGCAAATTATTTTTAATTTGAACCAAATATAAGAAGTTTTAAATGATTTGGTTCAAATTCTTTGGTACATAGATATGAGGATTGAATATTGATTTGTGATACTATTTTGATTCATGGCATTCTATGTGTGGTATAAATCTCCCCCTGATGCCTCAATTATCCTTAATTGTTATCAACACAAGGGTAATGTATAAATCACATGCAAAGATTTGATGTATTCTTTGAATGACGGATAATAATACCTCATTGGGATCTCTAATGTCCATTGATATGTTGCGGTGGTGATATCAATATGTGCAAACGTACTCGATGCACAAATGGGAAATATTTAGTAGAGGCCAAAGTTCCACGTACATACTGCAATAAAAGGAGTTTTATAGGTGCGGCTTCATGAATTTGAAAAAAATGATGCAGTGTGTAAGGTCACATGAAACCAACTTAGAGATTGTAAATTACAATTCTATTTTGATATGTCATGAAATTTGATTCTCAATAAGAAAGTCAATCAAACCATTATTGATATAGACATAAGGTATGAAAGCAACAAGATGCCCAAGAGCTAGTGAATTAGGCTTATGTATTTTTTCTTGCACAAATTTAAACCTATAATCAAGCCCAAATTGACCCCTTATGTCTAAATGTGTCATAAAGAGTTTTGCACCCTATGTTCTAACCCTATACTAGCATGTCAATTTGTAACACCCTGAATTTGGGGTACATAATTTCTTCTCTAAATGCCTACCAAATTCAAGTGTTACCCTTTGTCTCTCTCTCTAGACTCTCTCTCTTTTCCTTTTAATTAGAGTCAAGTTAATTAGGTGAGGGATTAATTAATTAATTTGCCAAAACTATGTGAGTCATGACTTGTTGCATCATGCTGAGCCTAAATTATTCTTTGATTTGATGCACATGTTTGAAATATTTGAATTTGAATTGGTGTTTGAATTTGAATTGAGTTCACTAGAGAAAACAAAAAAGAAAAATAATTAGAAATTCAGAAAAAAGAGAAAACCGAATTCAGCCCAGTTCAGCCCAACCCAGCCAAGTGGGGCCGCGCGTGCGCGCGCCCGCGGTTGGCGGCAGTTATCGCGCCCTCGCGCTCTCTTCTCCTCCCTCTACCATCTGGGCCCCGTGTGTCGGCGCCGTCCCTCGCGCGTCCGCGCGCCTGCACGCTCTTTACTCAGTGGGCCCCACCTATCGACGCCTCTGCCCGTTGCAGCAACAGCGCACCTGTGTCTCTGTCTTGCGGCCCCGCTTGTCAGCTCCCCCTTCCTCCTCTAACCTCTAGTCCGCGCACTCGCTATGGTGCCGCCCACGCCCGCGCGATCCTTGGGCACTACCCACGTGCCCGACCCCTACTCAAAGCCCCCTCATGCCCGTTCTACCATTTCCTCCACTCGAAGATAGCTCCCAGCCCACCCTCGCTCGTGCGTTGTCTCTTTCCCGAGCTCGGAGCACCGCCGCCATTCACCGTGTCCGCGTGCCCGTTTCGCCGCCACCGTTGAGGCCTCACCGTGCCCTTTGCCTCGGTGAGTTCTGCCTCGGTGTCCGCAACTCAAGACAAGCCTCAATTTACTCTCTCCCCCTTTGGTTCTCTCTGCCCATGCTCACCGAAGTTCCCCCGCACAGCTGGAGAGCCACCACCGTCAACCCAAGCCCTCGCCGTGTCCCTGTCGCCGTTCAAGGGTCCTAGAATCTCTCTCAAGGTAACCAACCTTTCCTGCCCCAATTTATCCTTTCTCTGTTCTCGGCTGGGCGCGATTGCTCGCCGGAGTGTAGTTGCGCCGCAGCGGACACTTGTCCTCTAGCGCCTCTACGCCGTTGCTTTGCCCATGACCGCGTTCGCTACATTCCTACATCGCCCCAAAGCTCCCTGAGCCCTTCCCAGCGTCCTGGGACCAGGAGACCTTGCCGAGCTGGCCGTTAGATCCCAGGCGTCCGTCCGAGATCGGATGGCTCGAATCTAATCAGACCAAACCTAATCTCGACCGCTCGCTTGAGATCCAGTCGCTCAGATTTCCCCCTCACCCAGCCCCTGCCACTGGGCCCGACCTATCAGCCCCGTTAACCCTAACTCTCCGCCTGCCCTAGCCCATTGGTCAGCCACGTGCGTGCGCCCGTGGGATCTGTTCTCGACCGTTGATATGAGATCTGATGGCCGAGAGAGCCCGATACCCATTCGCGTGTAGTTTTGTTAAAGAGACCCTTGGTTTTCTAAAAATCAACCTGCCATCCCTCAGTTTCGTGCGCAGGCCCCTGTATTCTTGTAGATAGAACCCTGGACTTTTATTTAATTGCAGAATTAGACCTAATTTTGGGTTTTAAATTCCAAAACTTGTTTATTTCATATCTTTTGCATATGAACTCTAAATTGAGTGATTCAAATTACAAAATGTTCATAAGATTATTCTCTATCTGTTGAAATTATGATCATCCACTGTCTGCACATTTTAATTTTATGCCTAGACTATAGATTAGTTTAGGTAATGATTTATTTATTAATAGGAAAAATAAAAAGGAAAACCCTAATGGTAATTAGATGTTTAACTTTGTGAGATTAATAATATGTAATGTATGAATCTATCCCGGGTATATTTTTGATGTCTTATTAAAATAAGTGGAATTAAAGTATGTAATATATGGAGATAGATAATACTTAGAAAATAACAAACTTCTAAATGTGTTAGTTCACCCTATAACCCAAGCTACTCCTTGAGTTTATACTGTTCTTTTGAGATGTGTTCACTTTTTTGTACATGTTTGATTTATTGTTCATTTGTCTTTATCCAAATGTATTGAATGCATGATCGCTTTATTTAGACAAGGAGCAGCCCGTGGTTCCTGAGTGTGTTGCCGAAGATCTTCTTGAGCAACAACCTGGTGAAGGCAAGTGTCCTCTGACCTACTATGTCCTACTTACTTTATAATTCACTGTCCCACAATACATTATTGAAACCTAAGGATTGACTAGTCTGTATTTACCTGATCCTTGTTTACCTTTTGGGTTATCATGGTTAGCTTTATGCTATTGCTTTACCTTAATCAACAAACATGATGTGAACATATATGATACGATGATGTTATCTCGATGATGATCTTGTGATACTTTAGGGGACTCAGGTTGTTTCCTGAGTACTTCTCTATAAGGACCTGTTCGTTGAGTGACCACCTGGGATAACAGTGCAACCATGAGGGTGGAATGGGATGCCCTTAGCTGAATAATTAGATGAACTTGGGGGTGTAGTTGGCTTTGCTGGAGGACCGTCAATGGGGGTTGGGGCATAGTGCTCGCTCTACTAAGGGTGGGTGCCGAGGTTCATTCGATTTGGTTTTGTTAGTCACCCACCTTAGAGAGGTGTACTTTGTTTGTACGACTAGCGAAACCTAATGATAAACTATGCACCAGGGGAGTCTTTGTAAAGGCTACGTAGTAAAACCTTGCCTACTCACCTTGGTAGTGTTTGAGGGTTTGATCGACCCGAGGCAAATAGGGATCATGACTCGTGGGTAAAGTGTGCAACCTCTAAAGAGTGTTAGAAACTGGTATATCTGTTGTGCTCACGGTTAAGAGCAACCTTGGGATCCTCTTTGGTTATAAGAACTTTGGATACTTTTATGATAATGGTTAATGATGATGAATATAATCCTGATCTCTAGTATTTCCTCTTGGAGGGAGTACTTTTGGGTAATAACTAGGTTTATTACTAAAACTTGGCTATACTATTAGTAATAAATACTTGACTAACTAAAAGCAACTGCTTAAACATAACTCCATATACAGCTAGTCCACTTTAGTCAAATGGGACATTTGCTGAGTACGTTGATTTGTACTCACCCTTGCTTTAAAAACCACCCCACCCCAGGTTATCCCCATTGTATTCAGTGCTCAAGAGGAGATGCAGGCAACATGGAGGACTTTGAGGAGTTATAGGACTACAACGAGTTCTAGTTATGTTAGTGGCAAACCCCCAGTTAGCTGCCTGTGAAGGCCATATCTGCTACGTTCGCTTTTTCACACTTTGATAATATTAATGACTATGCTATGTTAATGACTCTATGGATGTCTTGGAAATCTTGATGTAATAAAGTACCTATTTCTGCTATTTATTTTGAGCATTGTGTGATGATGTCCAATTATGTAACCACTGTGTACGTGAGTTTTTGATCCTAGCACGTACATGGTTTGCATTCGGTTTGCCTTCCAAAACCGGGTGTGACACAATTATAATAATTTAAATGCTTAAAATGAATTTCTCAAATATAAATACATAAAGTAAATATGGGATTAGTAACTTGGAAGCCACCTAGATGGGGTTGATTAGGTGAAACCTAAATTTTATCACTTAAAAACAAAACCTTGATCCGTAATTCGAGGTTAGAACGTGAGGCAAATTAATCGAATTAAGAGAGGGGAGTTCTTCTTGCAAGTGTTGCTCAAATGATTGCAGAATTAACTTGGAAGCAACACGAAGACAATCACATAAGTAAATTTAAGGGATGGAGAGGGGAAACAAATCATAAGAAAAATAAGCATAAGAGACATGAAGATTTGTTTACCGAAGTTTGGTTTCCAAATAAAACCTACGTCTCCGTTGAGGTGTCCCAAACGACTAGGTCTCTTTCAACCCTCTCAAGCGATTCCACAGATCGAGCTTGAGTCCTCTCTTTCTTCTCGGTCAAATGACCTTAGTCCCCACAAGGCTATCCACAACTTGGATGCTCTTGGTAGCTTTATAATCAATGGGAGTAGATACTCCAAGACTCAAGAGCACAACACACACTCCTCTAGATTACTCACACACAAGGCACTAACTCAACGCATTAATCTCTTTGATGTAGCATTTGTGTGTCTTTGATCACTTGGAGGTGTTGTTTTGGATGTTGGAGTGAATGCTCTAGCTTTTGCATTGAATGTGAGTGAAGGGTTGTAATGATTGGGCCGGTGGGTTGTATTTATAGCCCCCAACTACCCACATAGCTATTATGCCCTTTTTGTCAGCTCTACGCATTGGCAGACAGTCCATGACCTAGGCCTGGACGATTCGTGCCTGTTACAATGATTGGATCTAACAACTCAACTGATATAACCGATAATCCACCGACTGTGACTAACAGATCAATGGCTACCTACCCTTGGTGACATCGTGCGGACTGTCCAAACCTTAGCGCTAGATGGTCCGCGCTCGACTACCTCTAAATTCATTTGTTGAACTTATACCTTTGAGTTGAATCAACAAAACATAGCTGGATGGTCCACGCATCCGTGCAAGGGCCTGCATAGTACTTGTCATGGACCCGAATGGTTCGCAATTCAATTGCATGAAATAGCATAGTTCCTATCCATTTTCTGGTTTCTATATGGCAGACGGTTCACACTTGGTGTCGGCCGGTCTTGAAAGTTCCCTATGCCTGGGAATAGGATCTGGATGTCGCCTAGAGGGAGGGTGATTAGGCGAATAATAATTATCACTTTAAAACTAGAAATTCTTACTCTACTCGAAGGCTAGATCGCAGTGGAGTGAAAGATCCTTCGAGTAGGTTGCAGCGGAATTGAAGAACCTGTCTTACAATACTATGCACTTCGAAGACAGCATGTACCACATATAAGTATTGAAGTGCAAGTATAAATAGCAAATAAGATAGAGAAACAACACACAACACATAACAGAGCACACAGACACAGGGATTTGTCCCGAGGTTTGGCGAAGCCTGAAATGCTTGCCTAGTCCTCGTTAGAGTTAGCCACACCTTGGCTTAGAGTCTATTTCAACTCCTTCCTCCGTTTGCTCAGATCTGTCAGTGCCACAGATAGAGCCTTCCACTATGTTGATATCAGTTACAACGATGTCGTGGTTGCTTACAATCTTCTCGACAGCACTCCGGTAGAGTAACAATGCGCCCAAGATTTTTGCTCTAGCTCTCAGCAGCACTTCCCCTCTCTAATGGCTTATAACTTCACCTCTACACAAACTAGAGAGATACACAAGAGAGGGAGAGAAAGAATTGGTCCAAATGATGTATGGAATTGTTGGCTGCTCTTGTACCCTTGTTGGAGGCGCCTAGGGATCCCTTTTGTAGTCCCAAGGGGCCTAAGAGCCTTTGGAGCTTCATATGGAAGCTCCCAGCCTTCCATGTCTATGGGTGCACCAGACTGTCCGGTGCTCCACTGGACAATGCACAGTAACATATATGATTGACAGTTTCCGTCTCTGGAAGAGCTAGCCATTGGTGCACCGGACATGTTACTATTCACTGTCCTGTGCACCGAACATGTTACTATTCACTGTCCTGTGCACCGGACAGGTGACTATTCACTGTCCTATGCAACGGACAGGTAACTATTCACTGTCCTGTGCACTGGACAAGTAACTGTTCACTGTCCTGTGCACCGGACATGTTACTATTTACTGTCCTGTGCACCAGCCAACATCACACTAAGTGCTTTTTCCTCCATTCTTTCTCCATTTGACTTCAATTTTTGGGAGGATTTTCCTGAGACTTAAGCAAACACATTTAGAGTATAATCCAATTGACTTAGTCCTAGAAACTTACCTCTTTCTCGTTCTTCTCCTAGCTTTTTTGTTTCTCCTCAAGCAGAGCTCAGAATGGCACTTTCTCCTTTTCATCGTTTTACCCAATTTGGCCTATTTGAGGTCGATGTTGGGCTCTAAACCATCAAGTCAACTTGACTTGATCTAGATTGACATATCTGAGCTCCAACACCTTGCAAAGGTCACATAGAATATATCCAAACATAGTAACAACCCAAACTAAAGATCAAAGTAAGCTTAGCTCTTCTGGGCTGCTTCTAGTTCTGGTTTTGACACTGCTCCTCCTTCTAGTGATCTTGTTCACTTCTCGAGCTTGATCTTGAGGCTTATGTCTTACACCACATAACTGTAGATGTTACCTCATTGGTTGTAAGTCATGTCCTTATGTAGTGATCCTTGATGCACCATAACTCTTCTTAACTTGATCAACCCTTAACTTGGCAAGTCTTCTTCTTCACCCATGGCTTTGGATTCCTGGTCTCCTTGACCTTCTCCCGTGCACTCGGTACCTCGAAGCTCTTCTTGCTTCCATCCTTGTCTTGATCGGTTGTCTATGAGTTATACACACTGAGTCTCACTTAAGCAATGTCCATCTTACTTGTGATGTCCATTATCTATAGATATTCCAGTCTTTGGATCATCACACTTGTTCATTTGTGTCAAACCCTATTAGCTTTGCATTAAGCACCTATTCAAAACTTAGCACACTTGTTAGTCCTTTAATTGGGTTGTCATCCAAACCACTAAAACCCACAAGAGAGCTTTCAGGTTCGTGACCTAATTGTCCGGACTATCAAAGACTTCGAGTTGGGCAGTCCAAGACCTGGCATTTTAGAACTTGAGAGTGTATTTTGTTATCTTATGAACCTATAGTATATGCTTAGCAAACCAGTTAGCCCATAGTGTTTTGTTGGTCATTCAATCAACAAAACTAATATAGAAATGGTTTTGAGTCCATTTTCCTTTCAATCTCCCCATTTTTGTTGATTGATGCCAACACAACCAAAACAAATATGAAATTTGAGAATTGTAAATAGTTTGCTATATTTTGAGTGTACATAAGATACTAAGTGTTGGGGACTTGTTCTCAAATGCTATGAGTTAAGAACAAGGCAACACAAAATGTTAAATGTTAATGTCCTTCGTCTTTCGAAGCATTATTTCCCTTAGGATATAATGATCTTCAGACGATGGTTATGAAGGACATACCTTCATCAACGCGATATATGTTAATAAAAGAAGAAGTATATGAAATATAAGAGGCAAGATAAACAATCACATAACATTATTAATTCATTGTATTATCCTAGAAAAACAGAAACAATATTGTATTACAAAGGTACCTTCGGCTTGATAGAAGGCAAAAAGTACAAGCGTGACGCAAAAGCAAGTACAAGTCAGCGTGAACAGTACGAGGGTACTGTTCATCTATTTATAGGCACAGGACGCAGCCTGTGAGAAATTACATTCATGCCCTTTACATTTATTATTGACTTATATACAATTCTATGAGGACTAGATAGCCTTTTCCCCTTTAAGTCGGTTCCTTTTTCCGCCATTTAGCCGAAGCTCCCCTGCGCGTAGCTTCGGAGCAACTCCAACCTTCGTCACGATCATGCTTTTTACATCGTACATGCTTTTAGCCCGAGTCCGAACATAGCTGTTCATATGTCATACTTGGAAGATATTGTTAAATCACGTTTTTGAGGACCTTCGGAGGACGAAGGCCCCCAACAGTAGCCCCTCGCAGTATTAATTTGTTTAAGATAACGAATTCAGGTTGCGACATGGATGAAGGCCTTAAGCCGAAGGTCCAAAAAACACCTTCCCTTTGCTAGAATAGCAACAGTCAATGACGGACGGCCCCCCTGATTTGGAGCGTGCCGAGCGTATAAATAAGAACTCGCACCAACCACATTTGGTACGCTACTTGTGCCATTTGCTTTATTTTCTCAATTTTATAGCTCTTGCTCACTAACACTTGCTAGTTTCTCAAGCTTCCTGAGCTTCGGTTAGAAAGACAATTTTTCGTCATTTCTGAAGGAAAAAAATGTCTCAAGACAAGAAGGTTGCTGCTGAGACGAAGCTAACTGAAGAGGAGAAGCTCTTTAAGGAGAAGAAGGATGCGAATCCTTACATAGCTGGGTTTATCGAGTCAATGGCAAAATCAAATACAGAGAAGATTACTAAGGAGATACTGGAGGGCCTGTCTGAAGATACTGGTGACAGTGACAGTTATGATGCAGAAAGTGGAGGCAAAGATTCCGAGGATCGACCCTGGAGACCAAGTCATGCAATTTTCGGAAAATCGACCATCAAGCAAAGTCATCACGAAAACATGAGGGGAAGGTACTTTTGGGATATGTCTATTGTGAGGGCTGGTGGGGACAACAACGTTCATGTGCCTGAGGAGAACGAAGTTGTGATTTTCCAAAGCTTCTTCAAAGCTAGGCTTCGGTTCGCACTGAGCAGGTTTGTAGTTGAAGAACTGAAAACCTTCCAAATTTTCCTTCATCAATTGACCCCTGAAGCCATATTGAGGATGGGAGTCTTTGTCTGGGCAGTAAGAAGCCAAGCGCAAAATGCTTCAACAGCATGCACGAACTTCTATATGAGACGAAGGCCACTGCAACACCCCTGGTGTTACTGTAACTAAAACTTGAGCATGGCATCATAAACATTGGCATTGCATATGTTTGACACACCTAGAGTGCATTCACTAGGTAAAAATTTCAAACAAGTTGTATTGTTATAGCATTTTGCAAATAGAACCCTGGATAGGGAACTTAACCCTAAATAGGGATTAAAGGGGTAAAACATGACCCAAATTGAGAAAACCCTAAGGTTTAAGTAAAACAATTATAAAATATTACTAAAGATAGATCTACATTACATTTATACCCCTGGGATACCAGAAACCTCAATTGAAACCCTGGAAAACCCTAAGTCCAAACCCTAGGGGCCTATGTGCAAAAACTGTGCACATTTGGACTAAAGTGTCAAAACTACTATGTTAAAGCATATAAAGTCACATGGTTCACATTTAGGAAGATTTGCAAGTGAAACCCTAAGTTTTGGGGCTAATTGCAAAAAGTACCACTTAACCTCTATATAGCCTAAGTCTGAAATCAGTGTGATTGGCTCAACTTTGGAGTCTTGTAACTTTCAAGTACTAGGGTTTTTGCCTAAGGCACCACATCAAAGTTGTTGACCAAACAAAGGAGAACAACTTTGCTTAAGAGTGTAAGCATAGTTGTTAAGAGAATTTGGGAGATAATTAAGCCTAAAGTTGGACTGTCAGGCTAATGGAACTCTGAAATTCAGAATTTCAGTGTAACAGAGCCATCTTTGGGTTTGAATTTAACCTTGATCTAGTGATCAAATGATTTCAATCCCTATAGTCGAAATATAGATGGTATATAGCTCTCCAACTTTGCTGCAGAGCATAGAGTATGTTACCATAGGGATTTGTGAGCAAATCAAGCCTAAATATTGACTGTCAGGCCAACTGAATCCCACTTCGATGGTACAGTAGCCCGATAAAGATCAGACTGCCAGCGTCGGATCCTCACCGCCGGCGACCTCTCTGCGCGAAGATTCACGCCGCCGCCGTTGCGATTCACGTCGTCAGTAACTAGATAAGTCTGCCAGGTAGTAGCTCGACGGCTGGGGATAGCTCCGGTGACTCACCGTCGTAGCCCCCTTACTCTGCGGCTTGAGCAGATAAGCTCGCCGGTGAACCGCCGTCTTCCGGCCTTGTGCCACGTATTTAAGTGTTTCAACCGTGTCACCGTGAACCTTTGTGACTCCCCGTGGCTCACCGGAGTAACTGCCACGGCATTAGACACCAAGCCGCTGCGCCAGTACTCTTCCCCTCCTCCGGCCGCCGCGCGTCATCGCTTAAATTCGCGGCCACCGCTTGAGGGCTCTATAAATTGACCTCGCCCGTAGCTCCACCATGTAGTCAAGAAACTCCTGCATCAATCCATGCCCTGAATTATCTACCCGAGAGCTTCAATTTGGGATTTCCCCAAATCCACCCAAAACACCGCAAGAACCGAGCTCACCGTGGCCAGCCCGTTCTGGTAAGGCACCATACAATTCACGCATTGTTCTTATGTCTCTGAATGATGGTGATGCTCGCCAACTCGTCCAATTGAATTAGATCACCACCCATTGCCGGGAACACGAGCAAAAGTTCTTAGCCTCCGCTGTTCCCGTGGGCAGGGCGGAGTAGGTCACCACCCGTGAAATTAACTTAGGGGAAACACTGGTTGGGGCATAAATTCGGTTTCGGCCGAAGTAGGGTGCCAATCGTTGCCCCAATCGGCCGGTCTGTGAGCTCACCGGAGCTCTGCTAAGCTCGTCGCCGTCGGGGATCAGGAGGGGTAAAGAAATAGAAATCCAGGGACCATACTGCAAACTGTCAGCGACTGTGTTAAATAGTAAATGAACCTACTTCGGTTATGCCGGTAAGCCGAGGGTCCTTCTGCAAGATTGCCAGCGTGCGGGCGCGGGCGTGCTTCTGTCCACTGTTGGGTCAGCTGGGCCGAAATCAGCCCAATACTATTCACAAGTTTTTCATTTTCTTTTTTATTCCAGAGCTAAAACAATTATAGAAAAATGTAGAAAAATCCTAAAATTGCCAAACCAATTTTCCTAGACTTCTTATTTTCCATAGTATTTAATAAAAATAATCTCATGATTTGTAGGGTAGATAGGGAATTTTGGGGTATTTAAAATACCCTAAAGTATTGATTCTGAATTTTTAGAAAATAAATGGTAATCCCATAATTGCCCAAACTTTTTATATAAGCTCTACAAATTATTTAGAAGCCTTGGGTAGAGTTTGGGTTGATTTGGACCTTGTTTGATACTTAGAACCCAAAACCCCCTGCCCTTTGAACTCCTTTACTCACTCCGGAAACCCTAAGTTCTCGGAGTTCCGTGAAGGAAAGTTGTATTCAAGACTTAGATAATAAATCTTTATGATCTTTGCACTCTCATGAGCATTACATGGCATTCATTCTTATATATGTATATATATGGTTATGATTAGAAAACGAAGAAGAGATCGAAGTAACCGAAGAGAAGACACCACCACCTTCGGAATCTCAGGCCGGAAATTGTTTCTACTTTGACATATGCGGGTCCGAGCCTGACTCACCTACTAACGAAGGCAAGCCCCGGTGCATTTGCCACCTTCCTTGATGTTTTTAAAATCTTTCTCACTTGATTGCTGCATTAGGTGATAGGAGTTGAATGCTTAAACAATTCCTGCATTACCTTCCTTGAACTTGATCACCTTCCTTGAAACCCTGTTTTTACAAAAAGGTTTTACTATGCTTAGTATTGCTCTAGAAAAACAAAAGGATTTGTTTTACAAAAGATGATTGGCAAAGTGGGAGGGTTGTTTTCAAAAATAAAACTTGATGGTGGATCCATCATGGTCGTGATGGGTTCAACATCGGAAAAGATGTACCTCTGCCAGGTACCAAGTTTTTGGGTTGAAATGATTAAGCTGAGACCGGGCGGGTGACTTGCACGAGAAAGGAGTCTCGGTGTAGTGTCTCCGTCTGAGTCGATTAAGGACCGTGTCGATGTAGGCTTGATGACCGAGGACCCTTTAACTGGTCACATGCCTCGTCATGGGTAAGCCTTGCCTCGGGCAGACTAAGGCCAGAATAAGATAACACAAAATGGGCGTGGAGCGGTGGCGGGAGTAGCGTGTACCCTCCGTAGCAAGAGGCTGGACGGTGGTGTATCTGTGCTCTCGGTTTGCGTGAACCTGATCTGGTCTTAAGAACCCCGGTGGCGGGTTGACATATGCAAGGGTTAAGTGCTATATATGTCGTGTGATTGGAGATCCTCACCTGAGTATAATCGATTCGGATCGCCGTACCTTCGCGGTTATGAAGACTTGGTCACTGACCTATACGTAGCAATCCACTAAAGATGATGGGTTTTTGTTAAGAAATTGGCTAGTGTAGGTGAGTGATTGAACTAGGGTAGAAAGAACTCTAGTTGTAGGTAATTTTACTTAACTGGACAAATAAAACTGGATTTTTAAGGATCCACTTTAGTAAGCATTTCTGCAAAATAGAGTCTTTGATTATTGAAAAGCCTTACCTTGACTCCCTTAACCAGCATACCCTTAAGAGTCTTTTCTTTAGTCGGGTAAGACTTGCTGAGTAATTCCATACTCAGGGTTTATTTCCCTGTTGTTTTTAGGTGAGGAAGCGACAAATTTTTGTTGCTTTTGCTCCAAGGTGGTTCCAAAGGAAGAAAAACAAGAATGAAGTGCGGGAGGAAAGGATCCTCCATTAGGACTTTTGTTTAAAAACTATCGGGAGGAGTTTTTGCCTCCCTTGGTATTGTAATAATACTACTCAGCACTCGTTTTATAACTCTGGTCTGTAATAAGTAACTTGATCTTACTTTCTAAATAAATGTAAGTTTATGTAATCGCTTCCGCATTTCTATATCTCCGATGTTCTGTAATGTCTGCAAGACGGGTGAAACGTTCATGGAAAGGTAAGAAAGAAGATACCGAACTTATCGAGTGATTCAGGAACATCTACAGGGTTGTCTGATGTCTGTTGGATAAGGACAACTGTAGGTGGGCCTATTACTTGGGAGGTTCCGTCACAGCTGGTATCGGAGCGAAGCCCTTCTCTGCAGATATTATGAGGCATCTTCAAAAGGATTTTCTAAAAGTCTTATCTAGAAACTCTCTTCCCTTCTTACCTAAGTATTCTGAAGAGTTTATCTTAAAGACCAGGTAGTAAGAGTGCAACATATAGAAGGTGTGAATCAACTAAGGTTGATTCTGTAATTATACATGCATCATGCTAAGAACTATACTAATCAAATTTTCCCCCTTAGAAAATGCCGCCGCGCACAAGGAGAACAGCGCGCAAACATACTGGACCGATTGGTGTGCCGTGTCACCAGTTGGCCCCAAGACATGATAATAGTAGTAGTGGAAGCAACGATCCTATAGGGGATCTCGAAGCAGAAGTGAATCGGCTCCAAGCGGAACTCCGCCACAGGACGACTATATGGGTCGTAGATGGCGATCGAATAAATGAGTTGAGAAGAGACGTCCGCCATCTGCGAGATCAGCTCGCGGACCGGGATTTGGCACTCGACTGGGTTGTTCAATCTCGTTCGCTTGCATGGGCCAAGGAGGAAAAGGCTCAAGCTCGAGTAGCCGAGCTCAACTTGGCCGTTGATAACCCGCAGACATATTGCAATACCTTACATGAAGAAGTTCATGTATTATATTCGCAACTGCATCCTAGTGAGCCTACGAATCCTGTCGAGTCGGAAGCCGGACCCTCGCATGTTGCGGGACAAGCACTTGGTGGTGAGTTCGACCTTTTTCAGCCCCCTCCTTCTATGAGGCTGGTCGATGAATGGTCTCCCACACCCGACGACGAGGCTGCCAAAAGCAACCGGAAGCAGGAATAGTGGTGTAGTTGTAGAGATAGAAGTAGTGTATTGTATAATAGGTTGTACTAATGTATAATAGGTAGTGCTATTGTATAATAGGTAATGTATCCTGTTGTAAAATCTGAGTCTGTAACATTACTCTTTTTGGTAATGTAAAATGGATGGTTTTTTCTTTGGCATATCATATTGTTTTCAAATGTTGTTGCCAAAGATGCCGTCCAAGACCCGATCACAGGATGCAGCTGGAACTTCCAGTGGGAGGGAGTCTACCCCAAATCCACCTCCTATCCCTCCCACACTGGCCGAGGCGATTGTCGCCTTGGTAAATGCGACCACGGATAATACCCGTTTTCTGAGAGAGATGGCGGGTCAACAGTTTCAACAGCAAGGCGGGCGGGGTTATCAACAGGGTCCCCGTGAAACCTCTTACTTGGACTTCTCAGAGACGCGACCACCGCTGTTTGTCAAAGCCGAAGACCCGTTAGAGACAGACGAATGGCTTCGTGTTATCGAGCAAAAGTTTGGACTTCTGCGATGTTCGGAAACCTAGAAGCCCTTATTCGCAGCCCAGCAACTGCGCGGCCCTGCCAGCACTTGGTGGGGAAATTTTGTGGCCGTTCAACCGGCCAATCATCAGATAACATGGGAAGAATTCAAGGTGGCCTTCCGCGAACACTATATACCAGAAGGTGTCCTTCACATGAAGCAAGAAGAATTTATGAAGCTAAAGCAAGGAGGGGATACTGTTAATCAGTATCTCAATAAGTTCAATCATTTGTCGCAATATGCAATCAATCAAGTGAACACAGATTTGAAGAAGAAGAATTGCTTTATGAGAGGTTTAAGTGATCGACTGCAAATAAAGATGGCAACCTGCATAGATCTTACTTATGGAAGAGATGTCAGTACAGCATTGGCAGTAGAAGCAAAGTATGCAGGCGCTGGAAAATCCAAGGGTTTTGGAGGTGACAAGCCTAGTCAGGGCCCGGTGAAGAGGCAACAGTTTGTCATCCGGCCTTCCAACCAGAATCGCTCTTTCTCTCGTCCACCCTCCTTCCCTTTTAAGCAGCCAGTCTTTATTCGTCCCAATAATGCCCCCACTGCATCAAGTCAGCCGGGTGCCCCAGGCACTCGATTCCCTGCCCTTCCCAGTTCATCGACTGGATGTTTCAATTGTGGGAAGTCTGGGCATTTTATCAAGGATTGCCCTTATCCAAAGCAGAACCAGTCAAATAATCAGCAAGGATCTAGAAATTCATCTCAAGCCAAGGGAAATACTATGGGCAAAAATACAAAGAAGATGGGACACATATATTATACGCAAGTGGCCACTACACCGGACGGTGAGCCGGTAATGATGGGTATGTTCCTTGTGGCTAATCATCCCGCAGTTATTCTCTTTGATTCTGGTGCTTCGCATACATTCATCAACAAAGAAATTTGTGGAGCAACATTGCATCTCATGCCATGATTCAAAAGAAGGGTTTAAAATTCACTCACCATGGGGACAAATATTTACTAGAGAAGTGGCCTATCAAGTGCCCATAACATTGGCCGGACGGGACTTTCCTACTAATATGATCGTTCTAAAAGGCCAAGATATAGATGTCATTTTGGGCATGAATTGGTTAGCCAGACACAAAGCAACCCTCAACACTGATCAGAGAATTATCAGGTTAAGTAATAACCAGGAAGAAATTCTTTTGCCTATCCCCATTCCAACCAAAGCTACTGGCAGAGTTTATGAAGCCGTTATACCGGAAATCAAGGATATTCCGGTGGTATGCGAGTTTCCTGATGTCTTTCTAGAGGATTTGCCTGGATTGCCACCAGAAAGGGAGGTAGAGTTTGTAATTGAGTTGAAGCCCGGTACGGCTCCAGTATCTAGAAGATCGTACCGAATGCCTCCAAATGAGTTGGCAGAATTGAAGGTTCAATTACAAGATCTACTTGAGAAAGGATTTATCCGGCCAAGCTCATCGCCATGGGGTTGTCCAGCCATATTCGTCAAGAAGAAGGATCAAACTTTACAGATGTGTGTGGATTATCGACCCCTGAATGAGGTCACTATAAAAAATAAGTACCCTCTTCCGAGGATTGACATTGTATTTGATCAACTGACTGGAGCGAGGGTATTTTCCAAGATTGATCTCAGATCGGGCTATCACCAGATCCGTATTCGGCCCGAGGATATACCAAATACCGCATTCACTACGCGGTATGGATTATTTGAATACCTGGTAATGTCTTTCGGATTGACAAATGCTCCTGCCCACTTCACGTATTTGATGAACTCGGTATTCATGCCCGAGTTGGACAAGTTTGTGGTGGTCTTCATAGACGATATTTTGATATATTCCAAGAATGAAGAGGAGCATGCCCAACACTTACGGATTGTGTTAACGCGCTTGAGAGAGCATCAGTTATATGCCAAGTTCAGCAAATGCGTGTTTTGGCTGGAGGAAATTCAATTTCTAGGACATGTACTATCTGCCAGGGGGATTGCGGTAGATCCTAGCAAAGTCAAGGACATTTTGGAGTGGAAACCCCCGACCACTGTTCATCAGGTCCAAAGTTTCCTTGGACTGGCTGGATATTACCGTCGATTCATACCAGATTTTTCTAAGCTTGTGAAGCCAATCACAAGTTTATTAAAGAATGATATTAAATTCAATTGGTCTTCAAAGTGTGATGAAGCTTTTGAACAATTGAAGATATTATTAACCACTGCTCCGATATTGGCTCAATCGGATATTAATAAGCCCTTTGATGTGTATTGTGACGCATCAGGCAGTGGCCTCGGCTGTGTGCTAATGCAAGAAGGCCGAGTAATTGCATATGCTTCAAGACAGTTGCGCCGACATGAGGAACATTATCCTACTCATGATCTGGAGTTAGCTACGGTGGTTCATGCCCTAAAGATCTGGCGTCATTATTTGCTGGTTAATGTCTGTCAAATTTATACAGACCATAAAAGCTTGAAATATATCTTCACCTAGTCAGAATTGAATATGAGACAAAGGCGATGGCTTGAGCTGATCAAGGATTATGAATTAGAAATCCATTATCACCCAGGCAAAGCAAATGTAGTGGCAGATGCGCTCAGTCGCAAGGCTTCCTGCCATTGTCTAACAGTGAGGACTTCTGACATTACATTATGCCAGGAGATGGAGAAATTAAACCTAGGAATGATTCAACATGGGACTTCAAATCATTTGAAGCTAGAGTCAGTCATCTTACAAAGAATAATTGACGCACAAAAAGATGATGAGGGTATGAAGCACATACGTGAGAAGATAAGGGCTGGAACAGCCAAATGTTTCAAAGAAGACTATCAAGGTGTGATATGGTTCAACAACCGCATAGTGGTGCCAAAGAATGAAGAGCTCAGCCAGCAAATTTTAGATGAAGCACATCTTAGTCGCTATTCTATTCATCCGGGAAGCACTAAGATGTACCAAGATCTGAAACAACATTATTGGTGGATGAAAATGAAGTTTGATATTGCACGCTATGTGGCTAAGTGTGACACTTGCAGACCTGTCAAGGCCATACACATGAAGACTGCTGGTCCATTACAATCTTTGCCGATTCCAACATGGAAATGGGAAGATATTAGTATGGACTTTATTGTGGGATTGCCCAGAACCGCAAAAGGGTATGACTCTATCTAGGTTATTGTTGATCGACTCACGAAAATTGCTCACTTTCTGCCGGTCAAGACATATTACCCGGTACTTACCTATGCGGAATTATACATTGCTCGCATTCTCAGTTTGCACGGTGTTCAGAAGACTATAGTGTCGGATCGTGGACCTCAATTCGTATCCAAATTCTAGGAGGAACTTCATAAATCCCTGGGTACCAAATTGCTCCATAGTTCGGCCTACCATCCTCAAACCAGTGGACAGACTGAGAGAGTGAACCAAATACTTGAAGATATGCTGCGGGCATGTGTATTGGACTTCTCACAAAAATGGGATGAATGTTTACCGTTAGCGGAGTTCTCATATAATAATAGCTACCAGGAAAGCATCAAGATGGCACCGTTTGAAGCTTTATATGGACGACAATTTCGTACTCCACTAAATTGGTCTGAACCTAGTGAAAGGTACTTCTTCAGGCCTGATATGGTGAAAGAGACCGAAGAAAGAGTTCAAAGAATAATTCATAATATGAATAAAGCCCAAGCTCGTCAGAAGAGTTATGCAGACAAACGGCGAATGCCCTTATACTTCCTTGTGGGAGACTATGTCTACCTAAAAGTTTCGCCAATGAAGGGGGTATTACGTTTCGGGGTTAAAGGAAAGCTTGCACCCCACTACATTGGTCCTTTCCCTATACTCGAACAATGTGGACCAGTGGCATAACGACTCCAACTACCCGAAACATTGTCTGCTGTGCATAATGTGTTCCACGTGTCACAATTGAAGAAGTGTCTTCGGGTTCCCGATCGAACCATAGAAGTGACGGATGTTGTCCTTGAGCCAGACTTAACATTATCTGAGCATCCCATTCGAGTCTTGGATCAAAAGGACAGGATTACCCGAAGAAAAACTCTCAAGTTTTATAAGATACAGTGGAACCAACATTCCGAAGATGAGGCTACATGGGAAACTCAAGACTTTTTAGATAAGAATTTCCCAGGCT
This sequence comes from Zea mays, assembly GCF_902167145.1. Taxonomy (NCBI): domain Eukaryota; kingdom Viridiplantae; phylum Streptophyta; class Magnoliopsida; order Poales; family Poaceae; genus Zea; species Zea mays. The sequence goes on along the minus strand of NC_050104.1, from coordinate 86,491,790 downwards.
TTTTAGCCTCTTGTAATTTGTAAAGCATGTATAACTGTTGTAATAATGGAGTGAGTTTCAAACCACCCCTGCCTTGAACCAAGAATAAGGAAATAAAAACGTGATGCATTTCCTTTACCATTACTTACCCTAGGACTTTTAATCTCGGGACGAGATTCTTTTATGGGGGAAGGATGTAACACCCCTGGTGTTACTGTAACTAAAACATGAGCATGGCATCATAAACATTGGCATTGCATATGTTTGACACACCTAGAGTGCATTCACTAGGTAAAAATTTCAAACAAGTTGTATTGTTATAGCATTTTGCAAATAGAACCCTGGATAGGGAACTTAACCCTAAATAGGGATTAAAGGGGTAAAACATGACCCAAATTTAGAAAACCCTAAGGTTTAAGTAAAATGATCATAAAATATTACTAAAGATAGATCTACATTACATTTATACCCCTGGGATACCAGAAACCTCAATTGAAACCCTGGAAAACCCTAAGTCCAAACCCTAGGGACCTATGTGCAAAAACTATACACATTTGGACTAAAGTGTCAAAACTACTATGTTAAAGCATATAAAGTCACATGGTTCACATTTAGGAAGATTTGCAAGTGAAACCCTATGTTTTGGGGCTAATTGCAAAAAGTACCACTTAACCTCTATATAGCCTAAGTCTGAAATCAGTGTGATTGGCTCAACTTTGGAGTCTTGTAACTTTCAAGTACTAGGGTTTTTGCCCTAAGGCACCACATCAAAGTTGTTGACCAAACAAAGGAGAACAACTTTGCTTAAGAGTGTAAGCATAGTTGTTAAGATAATTTGGGAGATAATTAACCCTAAAGTTGGACTGTCAGGCTAATGGAACTCTGAAATTCAGAATTTCAGTGTAACAGAACCATCTTTGGGTTTGAATTTAACCTTGATCTAGTGATCAAATGATTTCAATCCCTATAGTCGAAATATAGATGGTATATAGCTCTCCAACTTTGCTGCAGAGCATAGAGTATGTTACCATAGGGATTTGTGAGCAAATCAAGCCTAAATATTGACTGTCAGGCCAACTGAATCCCACTTCGATGGTACAGCGTCGAATCCTCACCGCCGGCGACCTCTCTGCGCGAAGATTCACGCCGCCGCTGTTGCGATTCACGTCGTCAGTAACTAGATAAGTCTGCCAGGTAGTAGCTCGACGGCTGGGGATAGCTCCGGTGACTCACCGTCGTAGCCCCCTTACTCTGCGGCTTGAGTAGATAAGCTCGCCGGTGAACCGCCGTCTTCCGGCCTTGTGCCACGTATTTAAGTGTTTCAACCGTGTCACCATGAACCTTTGCGGCTCCCCGTGGCTCGCCGGAGTAACTGCCACGACATTAGACACCAAGCCGCTGCGCCAGTACTATTCCCCTCCTCCGGCCGCCGCGCGTCATCGCTTAAATTCGCGGCCACCGCTTGAGGGCTCTATAAATTGACCTCGCCCGTAGCTCCGCCATGTAGTCAAGAAACTCCTGCATCAATTCGTGCCCTGAATTATCTACCCGAGAGCTTCAATTTGGGATTTACCCAAATCCACCCAAAACACCGCAAGAACCGAGCTCACCGTGGCCAGCCCGTTCTGGTAAGGCACCATACAATTCACGCATTGGTCTTATGTCTCTAAATGATGGTGATGCTCGCCAACTCGTCCAATTGAATTAGATCGCCACCCATTGCCGGGAACACGAGCAAAAGTTCTTAGCCTCCGCTGTTCCCGTGGGCAGGGCGGAGTAGGTCACCACCCGTGCAATTAACTTAGGGGAAACGCTGGTTGGGGCGTAAATTCGGTTTCGGCCGAAGTAGGGTGCCAGTCGTTGCCCCAATCGGCTGGTCTGTGAGCTCACCGGAGCTCTGCTAAGCTCATCGCCGTCGGGGATCAGGAGGGGTATAGAAATAGAAATCCAGGGACCATACTGCAAACTGTCAGCGACTGTGTTAAATAGTAAATGAACCTACTTCGGTTTAGCCAGTAAGCCGAGGGTCCTTCTGCAAGATTGCCAGCGCGCGGGCGCGGGCGCGCTTCTGTCCACTGTTGGGTCAGCTGGGCTGAAATCAGCCCAATACTATTCACAAGTTTTTCCTTTTCTTTTTATTCCAGAGCTAAAACAATTATAGAAAAATGTAGAAAAATCCTAAAATTGCCAAACCAATTTTCCTAGACTTCTTATTTTCCATAGTATTTAATAAAAATAATCTCATGATTTTTAGGGTAGATAGGGAATTTTGGGGTATTTAAAATACCCTAAAGTATTGATTCTGGATTTTTAGAAAATAAATGGTAATCCTATAATTGCCTAAACTTTTTATATGAGCTCTACACATTATTTAGAAGCCTTGGGTAGAGTTTGGGTTGATTTGGACCTTGTTTGATACTTAGAACCCAAAACCCCCCTGCCCTTTGAACTCTTTTACTGACTCCGGAAACCCTAAGTTCTCGGAGTTCCGTGAAGGAAAGTTGTATTCAAGACTTAGATAATAAATCTTTATGATCTTTGCACTCTCATGAGCATTACATGGCATTCATTCTTATATATGTATATATATGGTTATGATTAGAAAACGAAGAAGAGATCGAAGTAACCGAAGAGAAGGCACCACCACCTTCGGAATCTCAGGCCGGAAATTGTTTCTACTTTGATATCTGCGGGTCCGAGCCTGACTCACCTACTAACGAAGGCAAGCCCCAGTGCATTTGCCACCTTCCTTGATGTTTTTAAAATCTTTCTCACTTGATTGCTTCATTAGGTGATAGGAGTTGAATGCTTAAACAATTCCTGCATTACCTTCCTTGAACTTGATCACCTTCCTTGAAACCCTGTTTTTGCAAAAAGGTTTTACTATGCTTAGTATTGCTCTAGAAAAACAAAAGGATTTGTTTTACAAAAGATGATTGGCAAAGTGGGAGGGTTGTTTTCAAAAATAAAACTTGATGGTGGATCCATCATGGCCGTGATGGGTTCAACATCGGAAAAGATGTACCTCTGCCAGGTACCAAGTTTTTGGGTTGAAATGATTAAGCTGAGACCGGGCGGGTGACTTGCACGAGAAAGGAGTCTCGGTGTAGTGTCTCCGTCTGAGTCGATTAAGGACCGTGTCGATGTAGGCTTGATGACCAAGGACCCTTTAACTGGTCACATGCCTCGTCATGGGTAAGCCTTGCCTCGGGCAGACTAAGGCCAGAATAAGATAACACGAAATGGGCGTGGAGCGGTGGCGGGAGTAGCGTGTACCCTCCGTAGCAAGAGGCTGGACGGTGGTGTATCTGTGCTCTCGGTTTGTGTGAACCTGATCTGGTCTTAAGAACCCCGGTGGCGGGTTGACATATGCAAGGGTTAAGTGCTACATATGTCGTGTGATTGGAGATCCTCACCTAAGTATAATCGATTTGGATCGCCGTACCTTCGCGGTTATGAAGACTTGGTCACTGAACTATACGTAGCAATCCACTAAAGATGATGGGTTTTTGTTAAGAAATTGGCTAGTGTAGGTCGAGTGATTGAACTAGGGTAGAAAGAACTCTAGTTGCAGGTAATTTTACTTAACTGGACAAATAAAACTGGATTTTTAAGGATGCACTTTAGTAAGCATTTCTGCAAAACAGAGTCTTTGATTATTGAAAAGCCTTACCTTGACTCCCTTAACCAGCATACCCTTGAGAGTCTTTTCTTTAGTCGGGTAAGACTTGCTGAGTAATTCCATACTCAGGGTTTATTTCCCCGTTGTTTTTAGGTGAGGAAGTGACAAATTTTTGTTGCTTTTGCTCCAAGGTGGTTCCAAAGGAAGAAAAACAAGAATGAAGTGTGGGAGGAAAGGATCCTCCATTAGGACTTTTGTTTAAAAACTATCAGGAGGAGTTTTTGCCTCCCTTGGTATTGTAATAATACTACTCAACACTCGTTTTATAACTCTGGTCTGTAATAAGTAACTTGATCTTACTTTCTAAATAAATATAAGTTTATGTAATCGCTTCCGCATTTCTATATCTCCGATGTTCTGTACTGTCTGCAAGACGGGTGAAACGTTCCTGGAAAGGTAAGAAAGAAGATACCGAACTTATCGAGTGATTCAGGAACATCTACAGGGTTGTCTAATGTCTGTTGGACAATGACAACTGTAGGTGGTCCTAATTACTTGGGAGGTTCTGTCACAGCTGGTATCGGAGCGAAGCCCTTCTCTGCAGATATTATGAGGCATCTTCAAAAGGATTTTCTAAAAGTCTTATCTAGAAACTCTCTTCCCTTCTTACCTAAGTATTCTGAAGAGTTTATCTTAAAGACCAGGTAGTAAGAGTGCAACATATAGAAGGTGTGAATCAACTAAGGTTGATTCTATAATTATACATGCATCATGCTAAGAACTATACTAATCAAAATTTCCCCCTTAGAAAATGCCACCGCGCACAAGGAGAACAGCGCGCAAACATACTGGACCGATTGGTGTGCCATGTCACCAGCTGGCCCCAAGACATGATAATAGTAGTAGTGGAAGCAACGATCCTATAGGGGATCTCGAAGCAGAAGTGAGTCGGCTCCAAGCGGAACTCCGCCGCAGGACGGCTATATGGGTCGTAGATGGTGACCGAATAAATGAGTTGAGAAGAGACGTTCGCCATCTGCGTGATCAGCTCGCAGACCGGGATTTGGCACTCGACTGGGTTGTTCAATCTCGTTCGCTTGCATGGGCCAAGGAGGAAAAGGCTCAAGCTCGAGTAGCCGAGCTCAACTTGGCCGTTGATAACCTGTAGACATATTGCAATACCTTACATGAAGAAGTTCATGTATTATATTCGCAACTGCATCCCAGTGAGCCTACGAATCTTGTCGAGTCGGAAGCCGGACCCTCGCATGTTGCGGGACAAGCGCTTGGTGGTGAGTTGGACCTTTTTCAGCCCCCTCCTTCTATTAGGCTGGTCGATGAATGGTCTCCCGCACCCGACGACGAGGCTGCCAAAAGCAACCGGAAGCAGGAATAGTGGTGTAGTAGTAGAGATAGAAGTAGTGTATTGTATAATAGGTTGTACTAATGTATAATAGGTAGTGCTATTGTATAATAGGTAATGTATCCTGTTGTAAAAATCTGAGTCTGTAACATTACTGTTTTTGGTAATGTAAAATGGATGGTTTTTTCTTTGGCATATCATATTGTTTCCAAATGTTGTTGCCACAGATGACTTCCAAGACCCGATCACAGGATGCAGCTGGAACTTCCAGTGGGAGGGAGTCTACCCCAAATCCACCTCCTGTCCCTCCCACACTGGCTGAGGCGATTGCCGCCTTGGTAAATGCGACCGCGGATAATATTCTGAGAGAGATGGCAGGTCAACAGTTTCAACAGCAAGGCGGGTGGGGTTATCAACAGGGTCCCCGTGTAACCTCTTACTTGGACTTCTCAGAGACGCGACCACCGCTGTTTGTCAAAGCCGAAGACCCGTTAGAGGCAGACGAATGGCTTCGTGTTATCGAGCAAAAGTTCGGACTTCTGCGATGTTCGGAAACCCAGAAGCCCTTATTCGCAGCCCAGCAACTGCGCGGCCCTGCTAGCACTTGGTGGGGAAATTTTGTGGCCGTTCAACCGACCAATCATCAGATAACATGAGAAGAATTCAAGGTGGCCTTCCGCGAACACTATATACCAGAAGGTGTCCTTCACATGAAGCAAGAAGAATTTATGAAGCTAAAGCAAGGAGGGGACAGTGTTAATCAGTATCTCAATAAGTTCAATCATTTGTCGCAATATGCAATCGATCAAGTGAACACAGATTTGAAGAAGAAGAATTGCTTTATGAGAGGTTTAAGTGATCGACTGCAAAGAAAGATGGCAACCTGCATAGATCTTACTTATGGAAGAGCTGTCAGTACAGCATTGGCAGTAGAAGCAAAGTATGCAGGCGCTGGAAAATCCAAGGGTTTTGGAGGTGACAAGCCTAGTCAGGGCCCGGTGAAGAGGCAACGATTTGTCATCCGACCTTCCAACCAGAATCGCTCTTTCTCTCGTCCACCCTCCTTCCCTTTTAAGCAGCCAGTCTTTATTCGTCCCAATAATGCCCCCACTGCATCAAGTTAGCCGGGTGCCCCAGGCACTCGATTCCCTGCCCTTCCCAGTTCATCGACTGGATGTTTCAATTGTGGGAAGTCTGGGCATTTTATCAAGGATTGCCCTTATCCAAAGCAGAAGCAGTCAAATAATCAGCAAGGATCTGGAAATTCATCTCAAGCCAAGGGAAATACTATGGGAAAAAATACAAAGAAGACGAGACACATATATTATACGCAAGTGGCCACTACACCGGACGGTGAGCCGGTAATGATGGGTACGTTCCTTGTGGCCAATCATCCCGCAGTTATTCTCTTTGATTCTGGTGCTTCGCATACATTCATCAGCAAGAAATTTGTGGAGCAACATTGCATCTCATGCCATGAATCAAAAGAAGGGTTCACTCACCAGGGGGACAAATATTTACTAGAGAAGTGGCCTATCAAGTGCCCGTAACATTGGCCGGACGAGACTTTCCTACTAATATGATCGTTCTGAAAGGCCAAGATATAGATGTCATTTTGGGCATGAATTGGTTAGCCAGACACAAAGCAACCCTCAACACTGATCAGAGAATTATCAGATTAAGTCATAACCAGGAAGAAATTCTTTTGCCTATCCCCATTCCAACCAAAGCTACTGGCAGAGTTTATGAAGCCGTTATACCGGAAATCAAGGATATTCCGGTGGTATGCGAGTTTCCCGATGTCTTTCTAGAGGATTTGCCTGGATTGCCACCAGAAAGGGAGGTAGAGTTTGTAATTGAGTTGAAGCTCGGTACGAGTCCAGTATCTAGAAGATCGTACCGAATGCCTCCAAATGAGTTGGCAGAATTGAAGGTTCAATTACAAGATCTACTTGAGAAAGGATTTATCTGGCCAAGCTCATCGCCATGGGGTTGTCCAGCCATATTCGTCAAGAAGGATCAAATTTTACGGATGTGTGTGGATTATCGACCCCTGAATGAGGTCACTATCAAAAATAAGTACCCTCTTCCGAGGATTGACATTCTATTTGATCAACTGACTGGAGCGAGGGTATTTTCCAAGATTGATCTCAGATCGGACTATCACCAGATCCGTATTCGGCCCAAGGATATACCAAAGACCGCATTCACTATGCGGTATGGATTATTTGAATACCTGGTAATGTCTTTCGGATTGACAAATGCTCCTGCCCACTTCACGTATTTGATGAACTCGGTATTCATGCCCGAGTTGGACAAGTTTGTGGTGGTCTTCATAGACGATATTTTGATATATTCCAAGAATGAAGAGGAGCATGCCCAACACTTACGGATTGTGTTAACGCGCTTGAGAGAACATCAATTATATGCCAAGTTCAGCAAATGCGTGTTTTGGCTGGAGGAAATTCAATTTCTGGGACATGTACTATCTGCCAGGGGGATTGCGGTAGATCCCAGCAAAGTCAAGGACATTTTGGAGTGGAAACCCCCGACCACTGTTCATCAGGTCCGAAGTTTCCTTGGACTGGCTGTATATTACCGCCGATTCATACCAGATTTTTCTAAGCTTGTGAAGCCAATCACAAGTTTATTAAAGAATGATATTAAATTCAATTGGTCTTCAAAGTGTGATGAAGCTTTTGAACAATTGAAGATATTATTAACCACTGCTCTGATATTGGTTCAACGGGATATTAATAAGCCTTTGATGTGTATTGTGACGCATCAGGTAGTGGCCTCGGCTGTGTGCTAATGCAAGAAGGCCGAGTAATTGCATATGCTTCAAGACAGTTGCGCCGACATGAGGAATATTATCCTACTCATGATCTGGAGTTAGCTGCGGTGGTTAATGCCCTAAAGATCTGGCGTCATTATTTGCTGGGTAATGTCTGTCATATTTATACAGACCATAAAAGCTTGAAATATATCTTCACCCAGTCAGAATTGAATATGAGACAAAGGCGATGGCTCGAGCTGATCAAGGATTATGAATTAGAAATCCATTATCACCTAGGCAAAGCAAATGTAGTGGCAGATGCGCTCTCGCAAGGCTTCCTGCCATTGTCTAACAGTGAGGACTTCTAACATTACATTATGCCAGGAGATGGAGAAATTAAACCTAGGAATGATTCAACATGGGACTTCAAATCATTTGAAGCTGGAGTCAGTCATCTTACAAAGAATAATTGATGCACAAAAAGATGATGAGGGTATGAAGCACATACGTGAGAAGATAAGGGCTGGAACAGCCAAATGTTTCAAAGAAGACGATCAAGGTGTGATATGGTTCAACAATCGCATAGTGGTGCCAAAGAATGAAGAGCTCCACCAGCAAATTTTAGATAAAGCACATCTTAGTCGCTATTCTATTCATCCGGGAAGCACTAAGATGTACCAAGATCTAAAACAACATTATTGGTGGACGAAAATGAAGATTCAAATTGCACGCTATGTGGCTAAGTGTGACACTTGCAGACGTGTCAAGGCCATACACATGAAGACTGCTGGTCCATTACAATCTTTGCCGATCCCAACATGGAAATGGGAAGATATTAGTATGGACTTTATTATGGGATTGCCCAGAACCGCAAAAGGGTATGACTCTATCTGGGTTATTGTTGATCGGCTCACGAAAATTGCTCACTTTCTGCCGGTCAAGACATATTACCCGGTACTTACCTATGCGGAATTATACATTGCTCGCATTCTCAGTTTGCACGGTGTTCCGAAGACTATAGTGTCGGATCGTGGACCTCAATTCATATCCAAATTCTGGGAGGAACTTCATAAATCCTTGGGTACCAAATTGCTCCATAGTTCGGCCTACCATCCTCAAACCAGTGGACAGACTGAGAGAGTGAACCAAATACTTGAAGATATGCTGCGGGCATGTGTATTGGACTTCTCACAAAAATGGGATGAATGTTTACCGTTAGCGGAGTTCTCATATAATAATAGCTACTAGGAAAGCATCAAGATGGCACCGTTTGAAGCTTTATATGGACGACGATGTCATACTCCGCTAAATTGGTCTGAACCTGGTGAAAGGTACTTCTTCAGGCCTGATATGGTGAAAGAGACCGAAGAAAGAGTTCAAAGAATAATTCATAATATGAATAAATCCCAAGCTCGTCAGAAGAGTTATGCAGACAAACGGCGAATGCCCTTATACTTCCTTGTGGGAGACTATGTCTACCTAAAAGTTTCGCCAATGAAGGGGGTATCACGTTTCGGGGTTAAAGGAAAGCTTGCACCCCGGTACATTGGTCCTTTCCCTATACTCGAGCAATGTGGACCAGTGGCATACCGACTCCAACTACCCGAAACATTGTCTGCTGTGCATAATGTGTTCCACGTGTCACAATTGAAGAAGTGTCTTCGGGTTCCCGATCGAACCATTGAAGTGACAGATGTTGTCCTTAAGCCAGACTTAACATATTCTGAGCATCCCATTCGAGTCTTGGATCAAAAGGACATGATTACCCGAAGAAAAACTCTCAAGTTTTATAAGATACAGTGGAACCAACATTCCGAAGATGAGGCTACATGGGAAACTCAAGACTTTTTAGATAAGAATTTCCCAGGCTTTTTAGCCTCTTGTAATTTGTAAAGCATGTATAGCTGTTGTAATAATGGAGTGAGTTTCAAACCACCCCTGCCTTGAACCAAGAATAAGGAAATAAAAACGTGATGTGTTTCCTTTACCATTACTTACCCTAGGACTTTTAATCTCGGGACGAGATTCTTTTGTGGGGGGAAGGATGTAACACCCCTGGTGTTACTGTAACTAAAACTTGAGCATGGCATCATAAACATTGGCATTGCATATGTTTGACACACCTAGAGTGCATTCACTAGGTAAAAATTTCAAACAAGTTGTATTGATATAACATTTTGCAAATAGAACCCCGGATAGGGAACTTAACCCTAAATAGGGATTAAAGGGGTAAAACATGACCCAAATTGAGAAAACCCTAAGGTTTAAGTAAAACAATCATAAAATATTACTAAAGATAGATCTACATTACATTTATACCACTGGGATACCAGAAACCTCAATTGAAACCCTGGAAAACCCTAAGTCCAAACCCTAGGGGCCTATGTGCAAAAACTATGCACATTTGGAATAAAGTGTCAAAACTACTATGTTAAAGCATATAAAGTCACATGGTTCACATTTAGGAAGATTTGCAAGTGAAACCCTAAGTTTTGGGGCTAATTGCAAAAAGTACCACTTAACCTCTATATAGCCTAAGTCTGAAATCAGTGTGATTGGCTCAACTTTGGAGTCTTGTAACTTTCAAGTACTAGGGTTTTTGCCCTAAGTCACCACATCAAAGTTGTTGACCAAACAAAGGAGAACAACTTTGCTTAAGAGTGTAAGCATAGTTGTTAAGAGAATTTGGGAGATAATTAAGCCTAAATTTGGACTGTCAGGCTAATGGAACTCTGAAATTCAGAATTTCAGTGTAACAGAGCCATCTTTGGGTTTGAATTTAACCTTGATCTAGTGATCAAATGAGTTCAATCCCTATAGTCGAAATATAGATGGTATATAGCTCTCCAACTTTGCTGCAGAGCATAGAGTATGTTACGATAGGGATTTGTGAGCAAATCAAGCCTAAATATTGACTGTCAGGCCAACTGAATCCCACTTCGGTGGTACAGTAGCCTGATAAAGATCAGACTGCCAGCGTCGGATCCTCACCGCCGGCGACCTCTCTGCGCGAAGATTCACGCCGCCACCGTTGCGATTCACGTCGTCAGTAACTAGATAAGTCTGCCAGGTAGTAGCTTGACGACTGGGGATAGCTCCGGTGACTCACCGTCGTAGCCCCTTACTCTGCGGCTTGAGCAGATAAGCTCGCCGGTGAACCGCTGTCTTCCGGCCTTGTGCCACGTATTTAACTGTTTCAACCGTGTCACCGTGAACCTTTGCGACTCCCCGTGGCTCGCCGGAGTAACTGCCACGGCATTAGACACCAAGCCGTTGCGCCAGTACTCTTCCCCTCCTCCGGCCGCCGCGCGTCATCGCTTAAATTCGCGGCCACCGCTTGAGGGCTCTATAAATTGACCTCGCCCGTAGCTCCGCCATGTAGTCAAGAAACTCCTGCATCAATCCGTGCCCTGAATTATCTACCCGAGATCTTCAATTTGGGATTTCCCCAAATCCACCCAAAACACCGCAAGAACCGAGCTCACCATGGCCAGCCCGTTCTGGTAAGGCACCGTACAATTCACGCATTGTTCTTATGTCTCTGAATGATGGTGATGCTCGCCAACTCGTCCAATTGAATTAGATCGCCACCCATTGCCGGGAACACGAGCAAAAGTTCTTAGCCTCCGCTGTTCCCGTGGGCAGGGCGGAGTAGGTCACCACCCGTGCAATTAATTTAGGAGAAACGCTGGTTGGGGCGTAAATTCGGTTTCGGCCGAAGTAGGGTGCCAGTCGTTGCCCCAATCGGCCGGTCTGTGAGCTCACCGGAGCTCTGCTAAGCTCGTCGCCGTCGGGGATCAGGAGGGGTAAAGAAATAGAAATCTAGGGACCATACTGCAAACTGTCAGCGACTGTGTTAAATAGTAAATGAACCTACTTCGCTTTAGCCGGTAAGCTGAGGGTCCTTCTGCAAGATTGCCAGCGCGCGGGCGCGGGCGCGCTTCTGTCCATTGTTGGGTCAGCTGGGCTGAAATCAGCCCAATACTATTCACAAGTTTTTCCTTTTCTTTTTATTCCAGAGCTAAAACAATTATAGAAAAATTTAGAAAAATCCTAAAATTGCCAAACCAATTTTCCTAGACTTCTTATTTTCCAAAGTATTTAATAAAAATAATCTCATGATTTTTAGGGTAGATAGGGAATTTTGGGGTATTTAAAATACCCTAAAGTATTGATTCTGAATTTTTAGAAAATAAATGGTAATCCCATAATTGCCCAAACTTTTTATATGAGCTCTACACATTATCTAGAAGCCTTGGGTAGAGTTTGGGTTGATTTGGACCTTGTTTGATACTTAGAACCCAAAACCCCCTGCCCTTTGAACTCCTTTACTAACTCCGAAAACCCTAAGTTCTCGGAGTTCCGTGAAGGAAAGTTGTATTCAAGACTTAGATAATAAATCTTTATGATCTTTAAACTCTCATGAGCATTACATGGCATTCATTCTTATATATGTATATGTATGGTTATGATTAGAAAACGAAGAAGAGATCGAAGTAACCGAAGAGAAGACACCACCACCTTCGGAATCTCAGGCCGGAAATTGTTTCTACTTTGATATCTGCGGGTCCGAGCCTGACTCACCTACTAACGAAGGCAAGCCCCGATGCATTTGCCACCTTCCTTGATGTTTTTAAAATCTTTCTCACTTGATTGCTGCATTAGGTGATAGGAGTTGAATGCTTAAACAATTCCTGCATTACCTTCCTTGAACTTGGTCACCTTCCTTGAAACCCTGTTTTTACAAAAAGGTTTTACTATGCTTAGTATTGCTCTAGAAAAACAAAAGGATTTGTTTTACAAAAGATGATTGGCAAAGTGGGAGGGTTGTTTTCAAAAATAAAACTTGATGGTGGATCCATCATGGCCGTGATGGGTTCAACATCGGAAAAGATGTACCTCTGCCAGGTACCAAGTTTTTGGGTTGAAATGATTAAGCTGAGACCAGGCGGGTGACTTTCACGAGAAAGGAGTCTCGGTGTAGTGTCTCCGTCTGAGTCGATTAAGGACTGTGTCGATGTAGGCTTGATGATCGAGGACCCTTTAACTGGTCACATGCCTTGTCATGGGTAAGCCTTACCTCGGGCAGACTAAGGCCAGAATAAGATAACACGAAATGGGCGTGGAGTGATGGCGGGAGTAGCGTGTACCCTCCGTAGCAAGAGGCTGGACGGTGGTGTATCTGTGCTCTCGGTTTGCGTGAACCTGATCTGGTCTTAAGAACCCCGGTGGCGGGTTGACATATGCAAGGGTTAAGTGCTACATATGTCGTGTGATTGGAGATCCTCACCTGAGTATAATCGATTCGGATCGCCGTACCTTCGTGGTTATGAAGACTTGGTCACTGACCTATACGTAGCAATCCACTAAAGATGATGGGTTTTTGTTAAGAAATTGGCTAGTGTAGGTCGAGTGATTGAACTAGGGTAGAAAGAACTCTAGTTGCAGGTAATTTTACTTAACTGGAAAAATAAAACTGGATTTTTACGGATCCATTTTAGTAAGCATTTTTTGCAAAACAGAGTCTTTGATTATTGAAAAGCCTTACCTTGACTCCCTTAACCAGCATACCCTTGAGAGTCTTTTCTTTAGTCGGGTAAGACTTGCTGAGTAATTCCATACTTAGGGTTTATTTCCTCGTTGTTTTTAGGTGAGGAAGCGACAAATTTTTTTTGCTTTTGCTCCAAGGTGGTTCCAAAGGAAGAAAAACAAGAATGAAGTGCGGGAGGAAAGGATCCTCCATTAGGACTTTTGTTTAAAACTATCAGGAGGAGTTTTTGCCTCCCTTGGTATTGTAATAATACTACTCAGCACTCATTTTATAACTCTGGTCTGTGATAAGTAACTTGATCTTACTTTCTAAATAAATGTAAGTTTATGTTATCGCTTCCGCATTTCTATATCTCCGATGTTCTGTAATGTCTGCAAGACGGGTGAAACGTTCCTGGAAAGGTAAGAAAGAAGATACCGAACTTATCGAGTGATTCAGGAACCTCTACAGGGTTGTCTGATGTCTGTTGGACAAGGACAACTGTACGTGGGCCTAATTACTTGGGAGGTTCCGTCACAGCCACGGGGAAAGAACAATATCACAACAACTTCGGTTGTTATGGATTTATCGCCCGTCCCAACGCAAGCCACCTAGTGCCAACATTTCGGAAGAGATGGCCGAGAAATTGGATGGAAGAATGGTTTTATGTGAAGAACGACTTGATAGCGAGGGAGGACATTAATGAGGTTATTATGCGCCCATATGGTCCCGCTTCGGCCTTCGAAAGACGAAGGTTGAAATTGATGAAGCTGTCGAAGCATGCCGAAGGCATTTGGTACTCTCTGCTTCTTTATTGGTACGAGAGATTTAATTCAAGACACATAGCATTCAGAGTATGGCCGCTTGTAGAGAGCTGAGAAATGCCGAAGGAGACCATCACCAAGTCTAGCGAAGGTGAACTGGTCCGGCTGAAGTATACATTCAGATATGGGGATAAATTCGATGAACCAAACGATGACTGGCTAAAATGCATCGAAGTTACAAGTGATGAGCTGCTTGGAGCTTATTCTAAGGCAGAAGATAATGCACTATCTACAGCCTTCGGAGGTCGGGGGAAAAAGAGAATAAACATAGTTTTTGACGCCATCGGCTTCGTCTACCCCGACTACCACTACCCACTGCGGGGACAGGGGAAGAAGAGAAAAGCTGCTGCCTTGGCCGCTTTGGCTGAACCCGTGCCAAAGGTTGCGGGCAAAAAGATGAAAGTACTTACCCACCAGCCACGTTATATTGAACCGGCCGTGGTGCCTGAGTTTGGGGGTGAGGCTTCTTCAGCTGCTGAATCAAGAGAAACCGCTCCTCCGATGCAGAGGGCTAAAGAACCGGCTATAATGCTGAAGGCACCTTCGGTTGAGCTAGTTGAAACGAAGGTTGACAAAGATAAGGCTGAAAGGTCAACAACTAAAGAGGTAAAAAAGATGGTAGAGACTTTAAGTCCTTCAACAGAAGCAACAACGCTGAGGGCACAAAAGAGTTCTGCCATAACTCCTAGGAGAAGGAGGATGGTAAATGTATTAGATGTACTGGAGACAACCGACTCCACAAGTCTCACTCCTAAAGGGAAGGTTGCTGAAGCTAACAAAACGCAACCCAAAGCTGATACTAACCAAATAGATGTTGAAGCTACAACAAACCAGGCTGAAACCAAGGCGGGGCCCTCAGTGCCTGCTGAGACGAAGCCTACGGAATTTGAAGAAAAGGCAACATAATAAAAAGCCACAGAGCAAATTTCGTTTGAAAAGGTTGCCACTCCTGCTCCCGAAGCTTTAAAAGAGAGCATTGATTACATCATCCGCCATGCTTCGGGAAAGGGACTTTCTCAGGAAGAAGAACGAGAGGCTCAACATTATGCCCAAAAATTGAAATACCCGAAGGGGGCATTAGTGTTCAATGGTAGTGGGGAAGAAGATTTTTTGTACTGTCTCCTGGATAATAAAGAGATATCCGTCTGCCGGGAGATGGGTAGAAGCTTCGGATTTCCGAAGCTGGAAGATGGCCTTTCAATATTATCAAAGGATGAACTGGCTGACAGTTTAGCATATAATAGCATAAAGGTATAAAAGTTAATTTTGTATTTGAAAACGAATTACTTCATTTGTTTATACTTAATCTTGTCCTCCTCTTGTAGGGCTTAATCCTTAGCAATGCCCTTAGAGCACAGAAAAACATTGAAGATGAAGGGTATACAATGGCTCTGAACAACCTTCGTTTAGAGGTGATCGAATTAAGGAACGAAGGCCTTGAAAAAGACAAGATATTAATTTCATTGTTAAACAAAGTAAAAGAAGATGAAGCTAGTTCCAAAGCTCACGCTGAGATCCAAAAGAATGAGATCGAAGACCTTCGAAAACAATTAGCAGAGGCCAAAGAAAAATGCGCTCTCGCTGAAGCTAACCGAGAGGCCAGCGAATATTGGAAAAACTATTTAGAAAAAACAGTTGAAGAACTTCACGCATCCAAGGAAAGATGTTTTGAAAAATCTTTGAGCTACGTGTAGAAAATAAAGGCTAGCTTCGCCAACGTGGGCGTCTATTCAAACGAAAATAACTTCATACGAGGCGACCCAGAGGGTGTTATCGAATGGATAAGCAGAGAAGCCGAAGCTTTTGAAGAAATTTTAAGTGATCGCGGGGATGTCTGCGCGTTCTCCGGTGCGAGAGGAATTTCAGCCATCTTGGAGAAGGCGGGTTGTGAACATGTCAAAACCCTGGCCCAGGCCGAAGCTGCCTTCTCCGTGGATGACACAAAGGATCCCTCAGCCGAAACAAGTTTAATAGGCGGAAAATTTTATACTGACATCTGGGCAAATGGAGGCCGAGAAATGACCCACGAAATAATGAAGAAAAGTGAAAAAGATATTCATGACACTCGAGAAGCAGCGAGAAGAGCTGAGGAAGCTGCAGAACGCGACAGATGGATATGTATCGTTTAATGGCCTTTTAGCTTCGTCGTTTATTTTCGTGACTTCGAACTGATTGATTTTTTCTACCGCAGCTGAATTATCTCCTCCATTGGAGCCGTTCGACCCCCTTGCCGACCCAGAAATGAAGAAAGCAATAGAAATCATCAATATAGCCGAATCTATTGTTGACGAAGTTGTTAACAAGTTGTTGAATGAAATTGCGGAAAAGGTCCTGAAAGAGGACTGATATTGTAAAAACATTTTTAGACGATCAATGTAGCTTCGCTGTATCAAGACTGTAATATTCGATGTGCATATTTTTGAATCTAATATGTAAATTATTTTTAATTCAGTTATTTGCGATGCATGAAACTTTATATACATACCGTTTTTGAGCCTTCGGCGAAAAAAACACCTTCCCTTCTTTTCATGTTTGACAAAGAAGAAAATTCGTGCTTCGTGAAAATATCCATGCTTCGTAAAAACCTCCTAGCTTCGTAAACAAAGGATCCCTTCTTTTGCAATAGAGCTGACGAAGCTATATTTCTCAGCTAACTTTGTGCCTTAGCACATTTTCATTTTTTATAAAGCAGTCTCCGAAGGTCGACTTCGTATTCAATTCGTGTCATCAGTGCAATATGATGTATGATGTGATGCTATGCGAGATGATGTGACGATATGATGCGAATGATGCTAATGCCGAAGATATGCACCCACACGCCCACACTGGAACACACCATTTCTGCGTCCCCTTAGGAACGATTGAAGTCTCTTTGCCGTTTATTTTTTGGCTTCACCGCTTATTTTTTGGTGTAAGTTCTGCATCCCCTTAGGAACGTCTTTTGAACTTCTTCGCCTTCTATTTCAGCGGTATTTTTCGTGTTGACTTTTCGCGCTCCGCCTTATATTTCGGCGATATTTGGCTCTACATTCCCTTAGGAATGACTTTTGAGCAGAAAACTTACACTGCGCTCCCTTGGGAACGACTTTTTGTAGCTTCGGCAAAACTTATGCTGCGCTCCCTTAGGAACGACTTTTTGAGCTTCGGCAATTTTCGAGCTTCGTAAATCTGTGCAGAAGATATATTTCATTTTAATAGAAGTGAAACTATTACAAGGAATTAAAACTAGATTTGCATTACTTGTCCCTTATTAAAAAATAAACTGGCATAGAATAAAAAAGTGTTTCAGAAGGTAGGATATCTCGCAATAGATGTGCTTTGACTCCGGCACAGTATTGTTGACTGTGCGAGCTTTGGATTCCTCCCTGAAATCCCGCTGCTGTTGGGTGTGTTGGCGCCCTTCTGGCTGCTGACCTCATGAATAGGTAGGTGGTAGTGGTGGCGGAGGTGGAAGCTGTGGCCAAGAAGCCTATGGCTGGCTAGCCGAAGCAACAGAAGCTGCAGGATGATTACCCACATATTATGGTATGTAGGGTGAGTGGCACGAAGCAGTGTGCAAGACCTGCTTCGGTTGACTCTGTCGAGCTTTGGCTTCTGCGATCTCCTTCTGCTTTTGGATGGTGATTTGGCACATTCTTGTAGTATGGCCCTTGTCTTCACCACAAAATAAGCAGTAGATCTTCCTGGGCTGATCCCCATATCTTCCTCCGAAGCCCCTGACGCCTCTGCCTCTTAGAGTTGGCGGCCAGAAAGAGCTTTGTTGCTGCCCCGAAGATTGTGAGGTATACTGTGGCCTCTGCAGCTGACTTCCTTTGTCATCACTCTGAGTGGAGTTATGAATTGACCTGACATGCCTCAGGTGGATTCTTCCTCCGAAGCCCCTGGTCATCTCAGAGAATCTGTAAGCTTCCTCCCTTCTTTGGCGGAAGTCATTGTCAGCCCAGATGTACTCATCCATCTTTTGAAGCAGCTTCTCTAGAGTCTATGGGGGCTTTCTGGAAAAATATTGGGCAGTAGGTCCTGGCCGAAGACCCTTGATCATGGAGTCAATGTCAATTTCATTGGGCACTGTAGGCGCTTGTGCCCTCAGTCGCAAGAACCTTCGGACATACGCCTGGAGGTATTCCTCATGGTCTTGCGTGCATTGGAACAGGGCCTGAGCTATGACTGGCTTCGTCTGAAAGCCTTGGAAACTTGTAACCAGCATATTCTTGAGCTTCTGCCATGAAGTAATAGTCCCTGGCCAAAGAGAAGAATACCATGTTTGGGCTACATTCCGGACTGCCATGACGAAGGACTTCGCCATGACTGCGGTATTTCTTCCATACGAAGATATAGTTGCTTCGTAGCTCATGAGAAACTGCTTTGGATCTGAGTGCCCATCATAGATGGGAAGCTGAGGTGGTTTGTATGACGGGGGCCATGGGGTAGCCTGCAGTTCTGCTGCCAAGGGAGAAGCATCAACAAAAGTAAAGGTATCATGATTAAAATCATCATACCATCCATCTTCATTGAATAGGCCTTCCTGATGAAGCTCCCTGTGCTGGGGCCTTCGGTCTTGTTCATCTTGAGCAAGATGGCGCACTTCTTCAGTAGCTTCGTCGATCTTCCTTTGAAGATCAGCCAGCCGCACCATCTTCTCCTTCTTTCTTTGTACTTGCTGATGGATGATCTCCATATCCTTGATCTCTTGGTCCAACTCCTCTTCCTGGAGTGTTGGACTGGTGGCTTTCCTCTTTTGGCTTCGGGCCTCTCGAAGAGAGAGGGTCTCCTGGTTTGGGTCTGTGGCAGAACCACCCAAATTATTCCAGCTTAAGTGCCCATGTCACGCCTCAGGGGCCGTAACACACTTAAATCGGAATAACCCATCAGTCCTTCAGATCTAGTCTGATAGAGCCACTTAACCAGGATCAAATTCCACATTCTCACTCGAAGGCGAGTCACAGAAGAAACACAATAAAACAGGAAACCTCAAATTAAGTACTGAGTTATTACATAAATCGGAGTTTTGCGTAGTAAATAAAGTTCACGAAATAAAGTGCAGCAGATAATCGATGTCGTCGGTAACGAGGAATCGAGCAAGGCCTAGCCCACTACTCCTCGTGTTCCTCTCCTGCCGGAGCAACGTCCCACTCGACCGTCCAACCCGGTGGCAGGGTGGTAGGCCAAGTCACACCATCAACCATTTCCTGAATGGTACCTGCAAAAATTGTGCCACAAGCAAGGCTGAGTATACTAATATTCAGCTAGACTTAACCGGTGTGAGGAGTCTACTCCTCTACCTCTAGACTATGCAGCTGTTTGGCTGAGGGGTTTGGTTTGCCAAAAGCACTAGCTGTTTCTAAAAGCAAATTTTAGCTTTTCAGATTCTATCATCATTAACTTAGCTAGATTTGCTCCTTCTAAGCATACATGGTAACAATCAATTAGTTCAATCAACAAGTTATCTCATGTAACCACATTTCACTTCTTACTCGATGCAGTACAAGGAATCAAGCAGTCTCATTAGCTGCGAGAAGCAGACGATTCGAATCGAGTTTTAACCTTGCAAGGTAAACCTAAACACACGGCATGTCAGGGTACTCCGACCCCACACATGACAACCGTCCCCATCGATTCCCCGTTCGCGTCCAGGCCTCACCGCCTTGGCATACAATGCTCCACTGACCCCGGCTGCCGCCGTGCAGTGACTGCACTTGTACCCACCATAGCTAGCATGGGAGACCCAGTCTCAGGTCGCATGAGGGATAAAGTCCGCGCCCGGCTTCAATCAGGTACTAGGTTTACCGGTTACCATTTTTCCAGGCTTGTGCTTAGTACGTTCAAAAGCTTGACTCAGGTATCCACACATTAATTCTTAATTCATTTTTCCCGTCTTATGGACAAGGCATCCTCCCTGGATCCAAGTCCATAGACCAACATAGATCCCGTTATCAAGATGAATACAATCAATTCCTGACCTCGCGCGAGTGCTAGAAAAATCACTCGACTTCTACCGAGATCCTGATTAGCAAGCAGCTACTCGACCTAGCATACTAGTATTCATCTCAAAAAGGAATCCTAAGTTCATGCAACTAGAGGTTTCAAGCAACTCCTACACTTAAGTGCACATTGCAATCCTACAAGCATTAAGTGTAGTAAAGTAGCATATAATAACATGGTTATGCATAAAACCGGGGCTTACCTTCAATTGCTGGGGCTGCGGGGAGATCCTCAATAGCAGCCTCTAAAGCCTGCTCCTGGTCCTCCTCTTGGACAGGTCCTTGCTCGGGGATGAGCACGTACTCTCCGTCGGCAAGATTACAATCTAATGAATGCAATGCGTAAGATATATGCATGATATGATATGTGCTTTTAGAAATTACAACTTTTAAAGGTGTAGGATCTTTTGAGTTAAAACAAGTTAACTTTACTTATGTAAAACCCTTAGTGGTATACTTGGTAAATTGGGTTAGACTTAGCTAAGGTAAGTGGTAGGTTTATTTATTTTGGGGTTCCACTGAATTCCTTTTAAGTCTTAGGGAGAATTGATAAGTTCTCAAGTTAGACTTATTGGGGTGAGGTTTATTTCTTCTTCCCTTTTCTTTTATTCTCTTAAAGTTTTGGAGTAGGTTTGAACTACAAGTTGCTTTTATAAAATTCTAAAAATTCCACAAAAATTACAGTGGCTTGTTACTGGTGTATGTTTCCCTGTCTCAAAATTTGGGGGTCAGCAAGTGAATAGTTTTCTCTGGACAAAATTATTAAACTATGGGGCAGAAGGGGTGCTTTGAACTACAACTACTATTTAACAGTGGGTAATTCTCTAAAACTTATTTTTGCTGGCTTTTGGGTGTTATAACATGACTTGATACAAATTTCTAATCATTAATACCTCTTAATAAATTTTCTATGGTTTTCTCAAGTTTCTAGCCAAATGGGTGCTTTCTACTACCACTATATTTGAAAAATATCAAACAACAGAGTTCTTATTTTTCATAGTTAGTATTTTGTGCAAGAGCAATCATCCTGAAGTTTGGCTTCTTTTTGCTTAAGGGAAGGGGTGGTTTGCATTATTTGAATTAAGTGGTCTTTCTCTTAAATCATTTGTAATAGGTATGGGTTTGCTTCTTTTTCATGGGTTTGCATTTTTCTCTGGTAGTTTATCTCATCATGGACTTAGCTAATTTTTGGTTGCCCATTATCACATTAATAGGGGTTGTTCATGGTTTATTTGGAAAATGCCTTATTATCACTTTGTATTTATTTTCCTTACTTAAAAAGTTGGGCTGAGGTGCTCTGTATTTTTGTAGTGGGGCTCTGGTGGTTATAAGTCCACTAGATTTTTATTAATCATTTTGGTTATAGTTTTGTAACTCTAATAATTGATTTTCAGTCTATATGAGGCTAAACAAATCATCTTAATTTAAAACTGGTCCAAATTAATGGTCTCTCCATTTTTCCTAGGTTCTCTGTTGCATAAGTAAACTAGGAAAAATATTATTAATCACTGTTCATTAATTTCTAAGGCCTTTCTGATTTTCTCTAAGTTTTGGACAAATTAGCTTTAAATGAAAAACTACATCATATTTTTCAATGCTGGGGTTCCTACTATTTTTAAATAGTGTCTAAATAAGGTTTAAACATCTACAAATTTTCTTAAGTTCAGCACAGAAGAAAAACTAATTTTCCTTAATTTAACAAGGTTTAGTGGGTTTCTGTTTTTAATTTTAAACTTTAAAATTTTGAACAGAAAGCATGGAGTTTACTATTTTTAAATGATAGATCATAATATTCAGGAGCTAGCAAAATTGGTTTGACAACTTTTTATTAAGATTTCATCAAGTTATGGGTTTTCTAAGTTCTCTGGTCATTTTAAAAAGAATAACAGAATTGATTAAATGGAAATCCACTTTGCACTGGGGTCCCTGGCGATTTTCTAAGTTTCCCTCGCGAATCAGTCCTTAGGTTACTATTCACATGAGTCACTGACATTACAGAAAACCCCTCGGGTTCTACCAATCCTAACCCGAGGTCCTTCTTCTACCTTAAACAGTAGCCGCGGCGGAGAAAAGGGCGAAGGGGCTTACCGGCGGCGAGGTTGCTCCGGTGAAGTGGTCGAGGACGAAGGGGAGGTCTCGGGGATCACAACGGTGTGCGGAACGCCGTCGGAGATGGCCGGAGTCGATCGGTCCACGCGCGCAGGCGGGGATGCTCATCGGCGGCGAGGAGACCAGCCTTGTCACGGCGAGATAGTTCAATCAAATAGGTCAGGGAGGTCCACGGGATGCCAGAGAAGGTATGAGCGAAAGGAATTGGGCGGAGACTCACTGGATAGCTCGGTCCACGCGCGGCGGCGGAAGACCGAAGTCCGGTGAGGTCGATCTCGGGCCTCCGGTGAAATCCGGCCGGGTCCGAGGGCTTGGCAAGCTTCACGAGCTACTGGCGGAGCTAGCCGAAGCACTGGCTGGGCTTGAGGGTGGCTGGAGTGGGCTGGCCACGGTGGCCGAAGCTCTGGCGGCAATGGCGGGCGGAATTAAGCTCACCGGAGTTAAGGAAAGGTGGCTGGCCGGAGAGGGTGAGTGCGGGGCGAAGAGAGGTGCGCCCGGGGAGGCTTTATAGGCGTGGGCGGGCACGGCCGAGGGCGTGGGCGCGCGGCGGACTTGACCGGACGCCGGGGTGAGCGCGCGCGCGGGTTGGGCGAGCTCTGGCGTGCCGACCAGGGTCGAACACGTGTGCCCGTGCGTTCTGCCCAAGTTCTGGCGCGTGTGGTCGCTCATCCGAGCCTGCTCTCGCCTTGGTCAGTGCACAAAACCTCTTCTCCTCCCTACAAGCTACCATTCTTGTGGGGGGTCATAGGATTTTGCCTACTGGTTGCAGAGATATGGAGCCAGGAAATCTGGTCTGTCTCCCTGCCCAAACCCGAGGCAAATCCAAGGTTTTGTCGTGTCTAGGGCTCGCGTCCCAATGCCATCTTCTGGCACACGACAGAGGGGTTAGTTAGACACAAATTTGTCAATGGGGCCATTAGGATTCGAGTTAGGGATCAAGGTGAACATCCCTGATCTTTGGCTCAAGGTCTGAATTTCAGAATTCTGAAATTCAGAAATCCCAATGAGTCCCCACATGAGAAGCTTGATTTGGGGTTTTATTTGAGTTATTTTGGCTAAGCTTTCTCAACATTTCTTGTTGCCCATTAAATATTCTTAAATTTTCATAATTGGCTCAAGTCATAATTTTAAACTTTTCATTCCCTTTTTCTTATTTTCTTGAATTTTGCTCATGGGGCTCACTTAGGGTTCTTAATTAGGGTTGCACATTTTTATCTTTTCAAAGACTCAATTGTTTTGATCATGTTACTTTTAAGAATATACTTGGTGAATTCTTTATTACTTAAGTTGTTTTGATGCTCATGCTTACTTTGGTTCACATAAAATGATGGTTCTTGGTTTGGCATTTGAGAAAAACCCTGAGTGACACTGGGGTGTCACAGCCTTCCCCCCTTAAAGGATTCTCGTCCCGAGATTCGGGCCAGAGTCCTCCCAGGGTGAAGCGAAGGGTGAGACTGATAGGAAAAAGGGTGGTGATTGTTATTATTAGGGCAAAACTGCTCTTCGAATGTCATTCTCTTTGCAACTTCAGAAGGAAGTCCTTTTAAGTTTTACTTTATAGTTTCTTCATTCTGAATTGAGATCATATTTTTGAAAATTAGATTCGAAAGGCAGGAGGAGGGGTTGGGGGGTGATTACGTACCAGCTTCCTTGGGTAGGTAATCGGGAAAGTTGGATCTCAGGAATTCCTCGGTTTCCCAAGTAGCTTCCTCCTCTGAGTGATTACTCCACTGGACCTTGAACATCTTGATCGATTTAGCCCGAGTTGATCTTTCCTTGCAATCCAGAATCTTGGAGGGGTACTCTTGGTACGATAGATCTGGCTCTATCTCCAATTCTGGTTCTGCTATGATCTCGGTCGGCAATCGAACACACTTCTTCAGCTGAGATACATGGAATACACTGTGAATGGCAGACATCTTTGAAGGTAACTTCAGCTTGTATGCCACGGGTCCACATGCTTCGATGATCTCATAAGGTCCAATGTAACGAGGGGCTAGCTTGCCTTTGATCCCAAACCTCTGCACTCCCTTGGTGGGTGATACCTTGAGGTATACGAAACTTCCCACCTCGAACTGGAGAGGTTTCCTTCTTCTATCATGATAGCTCTTTTGCCTGGCCTGAGCAGCTTCTAGATTCTTCCTGATTAGCTTGACCTTCCTTTCGGCTTCAGTCACCAAATCAGGTCCAAAAACTTCTCTTTCACCAGGTTGAGACCAATTGAGTGGTGTCCTGCACCTTCTTCCATAGAGAGCTTCAAAAGGTGCCATCTTTAGGCTGGATTGATAACTATTGTTATAAGCAAACTCTGCCAAGGAGAGGTGCTTATCCCAGTTCTTGCCACAATTGATCGCACAAGCTCTCAGCATATCCTCCAGAATCTGGTTTACCCTTTCCGTCTGACCATCAGTCTGTGGGTGGTAAGCTGAACTCCTGATTAGCTTGGTTCCCAAAGACTCTTGCAATTGTTCCCAAAATCTGGCAACAAATTGGGCTCCTCGGTCAGAAACAATGGTCCGAGGTAATCCGTGCAAACACACGATCCGGTCAATATACAATTCTGCATATTTCTGAGCCTTATCAGTGGTGTGCACAGGAAGAAAATGTGCCACTTTCGTCAATCGGTCCACAATAACCCAAATTGAATCATGATGACGAGAGGTGTTGGGCAGACCCACAATGAAATCCATGCTGATGTCGTCCCACTTCCACGAAGGTACGGACAGTGGTTGCAAGACTCCAGCGGACTTCAAGTGGCTTGCCTTTATCCTCTGACAGGTGTCACACTCTGATACATACTGGGCTATCTCCCTCTTCATTCTGGTCCACCAGTACAAAAGCTTCAAATCATGGTACATCTTGGTGCTTCCCGGATGCATAGAGAATTTGGAGAGATGAGCCTCATCCAAAATTTTCCTCTTGAGCTTCTGGTCCTTAGGAATCACCAATCTGCTTTTGAACCATAACACACCTTTCTCATCCTGGCGGAAACAATTATACTTCTCAACCTTCTGATGGAGATTCTTCTTGATAATCTGCACTCCCTTGTCACTGAGCTGGGCCATGATAATCTGGTCTTGCAAAGCTGGCTCAACAGAAATTTGAGACAAAGAACCAGAAGGAATCACTTCAATTTGCATCTTGCTCAACTCATCACACAAGGTGTTAATGCGAGAATCCATCAGAACACAATTGCATTGCAACTTCCGACTCAGGGCATCTGCTACCACATTAGCTTTCCCTGGGTGATAATGTACCTCCAGGTCATAATCCTTGATCAGCTCTAGCCATCTTCTCTGCCTCATGTTGAGATCAGCCTGAGTAAAAATGTACTTAAGGCTCTTATGATCAGTGAAGATGTTGCAGTGGGTTCCCATTAGATAGTGCCTCCACATCTTCAATGCATGAACCACTGCTGCTAACTCAAGGTCATGAGTGGGATAATTTTGCTCATGAGGCCTGAGTGCTCCTGAGGCATAAGCAATGACTCGGTTGTCTTGCATCAAGACACAACCTAGTCCGGTGCCAGAGGCATCACAATATACATCAAAAGGCTTGCTGCTGTCGGGTTGCGCCAACACTGGTGCTGTGGTCAGATGCTGCCTTAATGCATGGAAGGCATCTTCGCACTTCTTACTCCACACAAATTTGACCTCTTTCTTCAGCAACTTAGTGATAGGCTTCGCAATTCGAGAGAAGTCCGGAATAAATCTTCGGTAATAACCAGCTAATCCCAGAAAACTCCGAATCTGGCGAACAGTTGTTGGTGGCCTCCAGTTCATCACCTCTTGCACTTTATCAGGATCAACAACTATTCCATCCTGAGAGATAGTGTGACCCAAGAATTTGATTTCCTTCAGCCAAAAATCACACTTGGATAACTTGGCATAAAGGTGGTGCTTTCGCAGACGTTGAAGCACTACATGCAAATTGTGGCGGAACTGTCCGAATTATTCCAACTTAAGTGCCTAAGCCCCGCCTTAGAGGCTAGACCACACTTAAATGGGAATAACCCGTCAATCCCTCGGATCTAGTCCGACACGGCCACTGACAGGATCAAGTACCACAATCTCACTCGAAGGTGAGTCACAGAGCAAATACAATAAAGCATAAAACCATACATGTCAGAATATTAGATTATTACATCACCATCATCATCATCGGAGTTTTTGCAGAAGTAATCATCATTGTTCGAAGTGCAGCGGAAATAAACTAACGGTAAATAAATGGAGAGATGGGGAAGCCTGTCCCATCACTCCTCATGCTCCTCCTCAGCCGAGGCAGGGTCCCACTCGACAGTCCAACCCGGTGGCAAGGTGGATGGCCAAGTTATTCCAGCAACCATTTCCTCCAGAGAACCTGTAAAAAATTATGCCACAAGCAAGGCTGAGTATACTAATACTCAGCTAGACTTACCCGGTGTGAGGAGTCTACTCCTCTACCTCTAGACATGCAGCTTGTTTGGCTGTGGGGTTTGGTTGCCAAAAGCACTAGCTGAGTTTCTAAATCAAGATTTTAACTTAGTCAAAGTTAAGTGTGACTCTCTTAAGGCTAAAAGTGGACTATCTACTCATACATGGTAGCAAGCATTATTAACAATCAACATCTTATCTCAACTCATCACACTTCCACTTATTACTCAATGCAGTAAAATGGATCAAGCAGTCTCATTAGCTGCGAGAAGCAGACGATTCGAATCGAGTTTTTATCCTTGCAAGGTAAACCTAAACACACGACATGCAGGGGCACTCCGTCCCCACACATATCAACCGTCCCCATCGATTCCCTGGCAACAGAAAGGGGCTCACCGCCTTGGCGTACAATGCCTCACTGACCCCGACTGGCCGTCGTGCAGTGACCGCACTTGTACCCACCATAACCGGAATGGGAGACCTCGTCTCAGGTCGCGTGAGGAGGGCAATCTGCGGGCATGTTCACTCAGGTACTAGGCTTACCGATTTACCATATTTCTCGGTATGTGTTTAGTACGTTCAAACGCTTGACACAGGTATCCGCACGTTAATCCTTATTCCATTTTCCATCTCGTGAACAACCAATCCCCATGGATTGTTGTCCACCAACTAGTATCATGACAGTGTGAAAGTGGGTACAATCAATTTCCTGATCTCGCGCGAGTGCTAGAAAAATCACTCGTCTTCTACCGAGATCCTAATTAAATAAAGCAACTACTCGACCTGTCATACTAGTATTCATCTCAAAAGGATTCCTGAGATCATGCAACTAGGGTTTCAAACAATTCCTACACCCAAGTGCAGAATCAATCATACAATCATTAAGTGAAGTAAAATAGCATAAATAACAGGTTATGCATAAAACCGGGGCTTGCCTTCCAAAGCAGTGGCAGGCAGGTCCTCTGGTGCAGGCTCGGGTGCTGGGTCTGGGGCTACCTCCTGAGCAGCTCCTTGCTCCGGCACGAGGATGTACTCTCCGTCAGCAAGATTACAGTCTATCGAAATGCAATGAACATGTATGTCATGATTATGCAAGATTTAAGAACATTACTAAAGAAACTACGTTAAGAATTAACTTAGGGTTTCCTGGTTCTGTGGGGCTTCTAGTGGTATACATAGACATAGACTTATTACCTTTTAAGCTTAGGTTTTCTTTCAGGATAACATTAATTTACATTATTCATTTTCCTTTCCTTAATTTCCATTTAGGGTTTCTAGGGTAGGTTTGAACTACAACAGGGTTTTAATAATTTCCAAAAATTCTGTAAAAATTACAGTGGGTTGCCATTTGCTATTCTAACTTGTTTTAAGAAGTTGAGGCTTTAAGTACAAAGGCTAGGCTTTAAACAAAAATAACAATAGTTAGGCAAAATGGGCCACTTTACACTACACCTCTTAGTTAGGGGTAGGTTCTGTCCTAAAGGTTATTTTTGCTGGCATCCAATAGTAATAATAGGTCTCTGTGCTAAAAATCACAGAAAACTAAGGGGTGGTTATTTAGTTATGATTTTCTTAAGTTTAATGTTAAAAAGGCACTTTCTACTACATTATTATTTGAAAAATGTCAAACAGCAGATTTCATATTTTTCCTAAGTTCTCTCTAATAAAACAATAGTTATCCCAAGAGTGGGGGTGTTTTTACCTTGGGGTTATTTTTGTAGAGTTTTTCTAAGTTTCATTTGTTTTATCAAAACAAAAGAGATCTTACTTATTTTACACTAAAACAGGGTATGATATATTTTCCAGTGAACTATATTGAATAAATAACCTAACAAAAATAGAGGTACTCTCTGGTTCATTAATTAAATTACATTTTCTATTTTCCCTATCCTTAAGCATATTATAGAATAAGGGGTAAAACTAACTTAAATGGAGTGGACAGAGAGGTTTAACATTTTTATTTGGTTTAGTAGGTATATATAAACTTCTCAGAATTTTTCTAACCCCAGTCAAATAGTGCAACTAATTTTGGCCTTATTATTAAGCTTTTGGTCAAAACTATAATTAAATCAGAGCTTTAAAGTTTTCTATAGTACATAGGGGTTTTATATTTTTCCTAAATAGGTTTCATTATTTGGAGTCTGACAAAATTGGTTTGACCAAATTTGGATGATTTAAACAGAAGTTATGCATTTTCAAAGTTTCTGTCCAATTTAAAAACAGATTTAATAAAGGTTTTCTGGAAAAAACAGTTTACACCGAGGTCCCTGGGTTTAAACTAAATTCACCTTCGCAAATCTACCCCCACGCCACTATTCCCCTGTGTCTCTGACATTTCACAAAACCCCCTGACCTTCTCTCCCTCTCACCCGCAGTCCTTCCCCTTATGCAAACAGTAACCGCGGGAAAGAAAAGGGCGGCGCGGCTTACCGACGGTGAGGGAGGTCCGACGAAGGGTGGGGTTGGCTCGGGGAGACTCTGGCGGTCACGTCGAGGTACGGCTTGACGTCGGGGATGGCCGGAATCGCCCGGTCCACGCGTACAGGCGGGTGTCCTCGTCGGCGGCGAGTATACCGGCCAAACCACGGCGAACTGGTTCAATCCGAGGGCATGGTGAGCTTCACGGGGTCATGCAGCGACCGTGTGCACAATGAATCGAAGGATGGTGGAGTGGTTTACCTGGTCCACGTACTCCGGCGGGGGCGAGAGCTCCGGCGAGCGTGGACTGGCTTCTCCGGCGAAGTACTCTCCGATTCCTTGCTTGGGGAGCCTCACGGAGGTGTGCACAGTCTTCTCCGAGGGCTGGACGGGGTTGGGAATGGCTCTATTGGCCGGTCTACGGTGGCAGAGGGAGTGGGCGGCCGCAGACTCGCTGCGCACGGGCAAACGGCGACGAGCTCGACTCCGGTGAGGTTTGAGGGTGCGCGGAAGGGTACAATCTAAGTCTGGGAGGGTTTTATAAGCGCGGGCGCGGGCCATGGCGCTGGCTGGGCTCGGGCGCGGCGCTGGGCGTGCGGGGGCGCGCGCGAGCGTGCTCTGGCGCGGGCAGAAGGCGTCGAACACGTGGAGGTGTTTTTCTTCCCGTGTTCAAACGTCTCCAGAGATCGCAAACGTGCGAATCTCGCCATGAATCCGGCGCAGGCCTCTTCCTGGCACCTAGGGCTATCTCACATGTGTGAGTTCCAATGGAGGATACGCCCTAGATCAGGAGATAGACGGGCGCCAAATCTGGCTTGTCTCACTGCCCACTCAGCGACAAAACTGATGCCAAGAGCTGTCAAACGTCTGAGTCTCGGTCTCAAATTTTTCCAGGGGGTGCCTTAAGTGGTATACCACATTTTTGGTATAGAACCCAAGTGGTTTTGGCGCCATCTTCAAAGTGAACACGGCTGGTCTTTGGATTAGGGCTAAAATGTGACTTAGAGGGAAATAGAGAGCTCTAGCTCTCTCTCCACTTGGAGATTTGAATTGGGGTTTCTCCAGGGGTCTTTTTGCAACATTTTCCCCCCCTAATTGATGGTTACCAAGTTAGTTAGGGTTTGGGTAAAAGTTACACATGCTTGCTCACTTGCTCACTCTCTTTCCCCTCTTACCCAGGGTTTGGAAGATAGGGTTTAGGAGAGGTCTATGGTTCTTCTCCCCTCTTATCCAAGGTAGTAAGTGTGCAAGGATTAGAGTAATGCTTCTTATGTCATTGGCAACTTGATTAGCACATGAGCTCCAAAGTTCTTATGTGGTGCCCTAAGTCTTTACCCTTGTGAACACAGCTTCTAGTGCCAAAGTGGCTCTAGCCAGGGTAACACCTGGGGTGTTACAGCCCTCCCCCCTTAAAGGAATCTTGTCCCGAGATTTAGGTAGAGTCCTTTGGAGGGGTGCTTGAAGGTGTGCTGGTGTTGTTTTTCCTTTACACTTAAGTTTCTCTTATTAACTGCTCTTCGAATGTCATCCTCTTTGCAACTTCAGAAGGAAGCCCTTCTTAAGTTAAACCCAAAACTTAGATTATCCTTGTTATCTAAGTTTTTCTTATAATTGAATTCAAAAGGCAGGTGGGGATGGGGTTTTGGGGTTACATACCGACTCCTTTGGGCAGAAAGTCGGGGAAGCGAGAGCGTAGAAAATCCTCAGTCTCCCATGTAGCTTCTTCTGCTGAATGGTGACTCCACTGAACCTTGTACATTCTGACCGACCTTGCCCGAGTTGATCTCTCCTTTTGATCTAATACCTTGACGGGGTACTCTTGGTAGGACAAGTCTGGTTCTATCTCAATGTCTGGTTCCGGTAGCACTTCAGTGGGTAGACGAACACATTTCCGCAGCTGAGATACATGGAACACATTATGAACTGCTGACATGTGAGGTGGTAATTCCAATTGGTAGGCTACGGGTCCACAGCTTGCCTTGATCTTATAGGGTCCAATGTAGCGAGGAGCTAACTTGCCCTTGATCCCGAATCTCTGGACACCCTTGGTGGGTGATACCTTAAGATAGACATGATCTCCCACCTCAAACTGTAGAGGCTTCCGCCTCTTATCATGATAGCTCCTTTGCCTGGCCTGAGCAGCTTCTAAGTTCTTGGTAATAACCCTGACCTTTGCCTCTGCCTCGAGTACCAAGTCTGGCCCAAAAATTTCCCTTTCTCCTACTTGAGACCAATTAAGTGGGGTCCTACACCTTCTCCCATATAATGCCTCAAAAGGTGCCATCTTTAAACTGGACTGATAGCTGTTATTGTAAGAAAACTCTGCCAAAGACAGACACGTGTCCCAATCCTTTCCATAATGTAGTGCACATGCCCACAACATGTCTTCCAAAATCTGATTCACCCGTTCTGTCTGGCCATCTGTTTGGGGGTGATATGCTGAGCTTCGGATTACTTGGGTCCCAAGTGATTCTTGCAGTTTCTCCCAAAAGCGTGCCACAAACAGGGCTCCTCTGTCAGATATAATGGTCTTTGGAATACCATGCAGTCTTACTATCTGATCAACATAAATTTCAGCATACTTCTCTGTCTTGTGGGTGGTGTGCACTGGCAAGAAATGAGCAGTCTTGGTCAATCTGTCCACGATAACCCAAATAGAATCATGGTGCCTGGAGGTATTGGGTAATCCCACTATGAAGTCCATGCAAATGTCCTCCCATTTACAAGATGGTATGGGAAGGGGTTGCAAAGGGCCTGCTGCCTTCAAGTGACTGGCCTTGATTCTCTGGCAGGTGTCACACTCGGATATGTACTTGGCAATTTCCCTTTTCATTCTAGTCCACCAATATAGAGATCTGAGATCATGGTACATCTTGTTGCTACCAGGGTGCATGGAGAATTTTGAAAGGTGAGCTTCATCCAATATTTGCTTTCGGAGCTCAGGGTCCTTGGGAACAACCAATCAATCTCCAAACCATAGAATTCCCTTGCTGTCCTGTCGGAAACACTTGTATTTTTCTGCCTTTTGCTTGATCATATCCTTGATAACCTGAACACCCTTATCCTCAACCTGTGCCCTGATGATCTGCTCTTGCAACGTGGGTTCCACCGAGATATAGCTTAGGTTACCCGAAGAAACAACTTCCAGGTTCAACTTGCACAACTCATCACACAGGGTGGTCACTCCCACATCCATGCTCATACAATTACACTGGGTCTTTCTGCTCAAGGCATCTGCCACAACATTGGCCTTACCAGGGTGGTAATGCACCTCCAAATCATAGTCCTTGATTAACTCCAA
Source organism: Zea mays (assembly GCF_902167145.1). Lineage (NCBI taxonomy): Eukaryota > Viridiplantae > Streptophyta > Magnoliopsida > Poales > Poaceae > Zea > Zea mays. Next base: position 86,459,475 of record NC_050104.1, on the reverse strand, counting down.
CCATCTCCTTTGCCTCATGTTCAGATCTGCTTGCGTGAAGATGTATTTGAGACTCTTGTGATCAGTGTAGATGTTACAGTGAGCTCCCATCAAGTAGTGTCTCCATATCTTAAGAGCATGAACTACAGCTGCCAATTCTAGATCATGTGTAGGGTAGTTCTGCTCATGGGGCCTGAGTGCCCGGGAAGCATAAGCAATCACTTTGTTCTCTTGCATCAAGACACATCCCAACCCGGTACCAGAAGCATCACAATAAACTTCAAATGGCTTGGTGTTGTCAGGTTGGGCCAGCACTGGGGCTGTTGTCAAATGCTGCCTCAAGGTATGAAAGGCATCTTCACACTTTTGGCTCCACTCAAATTTGACTCCCTTGTTTAACAGTTTAGTCATTGGCTTGGCAATTCTGGAGAAATCCGGAAGAAATCGTCGATAATACCCTGCCAATCCCAGAAAACTCCGAATTTGCTTCACTGTAGTCGGGGGTTTCCAATTCATTACCTCTTGTACCTTCTCAGGATCAACTGATATCCCATGCTGAGAAATTGTGTGTCCCAAGAATTTAATCTCCTCCAGCCAGAACTCACACTTACTCAACTTAGCATACAACTGATGATCACGCAGTCTCTGAAGTATAGTATGCAAGTGTTTGGTGTGCTCGGTTTCATTCTTAGAATACACCAGAATATCATCAATGAAAACGACCACGAACTTGTCTAGTTCTGGCATGAATACTGAGTTCATCAAGTACATAAAATAAGCCAGGGCATTGGTCAGCCCAAAAGACATCACCAGAAACTCATAGAGCCCATATCTGGTAGAGAAAGCCGTCTTGGGAATATCACCGGCACGGATCTTGATCTGATGGTATCCTGAGCGAAGGTCTATCTTGGAGAATATCTTGGCTCCTACCAATTGATCGAACAGAACATCAATGCGGGGCAGTGGGTACTTGTTCTTAATAGTCACCGCATTGAGAGGACGGTAGTCAACACACATTCTCAAACTCTCATCCTTTTTCTTCACAAATAAGGCTGGACATCCCCATGGTGAAGTGCTTGGACGAATAAACCCTTTGTCCAACAACTCTTGCAATTGTTTCTTCAATTCTGCCAATTCCGCGGGAGGCATCCTATAGGGTCTCTTGGAGATAGGAGCAGTCCCGGGTTGCAATTCGATGGCGAACTCAATATCTCGGTCAGGTGGCATCCCTGGCAATTCATCTGGGAAAACATCTGGGTAGTCGCAGACCACTGGGATCTTTTCCACCGGGGATTCTATCATAACAAAGGCACAAGATCGGGTACAACCCTGGTCGGGTAAATATAAAACAGTCTCGCCATAAGCAGGGGAATGAATTTCAATGGCTCTGGCTGCAATGTCCAATACTGCCTGATGCCTGGTCAACCAGTCAGCTCCCAAAATAATATCCACGCTATCCAACCCTAAGATGAGAAGGGTGGTTCTAATCACCAGACTACCAAATTTTATAGGCACTTGCCTGTTGATTTGATAAGTGGCAACTCTGCCTCCTGGCGTTGAAATTGTAATGCCCCCATCGGTATGGTGAAAGGGCAACTGGCACTTGGCACTAAACTTAGCACTGATAAAACTATGCGATGCACCCGAATCAAATAAAATAATCGCAGGATAATTCAAAACTGTAAAGATACCAGTCATGACGGGTGCTCCCTCAGGAATGTCAGCCATGGTGGTGAAGTTCAGCCTGCCTTGCCTCACTTGCACCTTCTGCCTTTTGCCTTGGTTCTGATTAGCATTCTGTCCCTGCCTCTGCTGGTTCTTGGGGCAATTCTTGGCATAATGCCCAGTGTTGCCACAAGTGAAGCATCTGTTGTCATTTGCCTGGCGGTACTGCTGCTGCTGGTTATTCCTCTGAGCTGGAAACTGGTTGCGGTTGGGTGCCTGCTGCTGCTGCTGAGGTCGGATTACCCATCGCCCTTGCTGCTGCTAGGGCCCCCTGCCCTGGGTGTCGGACACAATCCTGAAGCGCTGTGGCTGAGCTGAGGGTCCTGCCACAGGGGTCTTCCTCTTCTTCTCTGCCTGCCTAGCTGTAATGCAGTCCTCTTGGGAGATAGCCATGTTGACCAACTCATTGTAGCTGTTGGCCCTGACGGTGTTGAGACGGTCCCGGAGCTTAGTGCTGAGCCCCCTCCTGAATTTGTCCCTCTTCTTCTCATCTGTATCTGCATGATATCCCGCGTACTGGCACAAGTCATTAAAGGCCTGGGCATACTGCAACACTGTCCTGTTGCCCTGAGTGAGTGCCAAGAACTCATTGAGCTTCCTGTCCATGATCCCGGCTGGTATATGGTGTCCTCTAAAAGCTGCCTTGAACTCCCTCCACTCCACCTCTCGGTCCTCTGGCTGCATAGCAAGAAAATGATCCCACCAAGTCCTTGTGGGTCCGCGAAGCTGCTGGGTGGCGAACCTGACTTTGGTGACCTCTGAGCAAGCCCCATGGAGTAGTGGGAATTTGGATTCCACCACTCGCAGCCATACATCTGCGTCAAGTGGGTCCTCCGCCCTTGTGAACAATGGAGGCTGGGTGTTGAGGAATTCCTGATAGGTGGCCGCCACGGGGTGACGCTGGTGGTCTCCACCACCATAATGCTGGGGTGGTGGCTGACGTTGAGCCAGCTGCCTCAGGATCTCATTCTGCTGAGCCATGAGCTCCTGCAGAGTGGGAGGTGGTGGCGGCGGTGGAGGAACATGCTCGTTCTGGCCACGACGCTGCCTCCCGGCCATCTGAAAAATCACATACTTACTTAACACCACAGTTCCAAATTTCAAGATTTTATCACGAGGAAAAGTTAAAACAGCATGATAGACTCCGACTTCAACAAAAGGGATTTCAAGAGGCATAAATTCCTCCTTCCAAATCTAAACTGATAACAGCATCCATCAAACCAGCTCCCAAGAGAGTTTTAGCACGATTACATCAATTGGTTCCAAAATGACTCAACTCTAACTAGCCTAGTACCCCAAGGGTGAAAAAGCTAAGCTAGCTGCGAGGAGTCCGACTATCCGACTTCTAAGCCTACCCTGGACACTAGTGAGCGAACGAAGCAACACTCGACTCGGGGGAAGGTGGTCTTCCCGAGCCAGCAGTGTCCACACTAGAGGCAGGCTCATCTCCTCCCTCAATGTCGACGTCCTCGTTGGCCTCCTGGTCCTGGATCTCCTGGTGATGCAGGTCCAGGTGCTCGTTAGCCTCAGCGAGCTGCTGCTGAGTGTTAAGGAGCTGATCCTCCAGAACCTCGATGGTGTTCTCCCGGGTGCCTACCAGCTCCTCCAACTCCTGAATGTCAGTGGATAGCTGTTCCACCTGCAAGTCCTTCTCCACCATTTCTTGAGACAAGTCAACCACAAGTTCCTCTCTGTTGTCCAATGTAATCTTTGTTGCCTCCAGTAGTGCCATCAGATGGGACATTGCCTCACCGCGCATCACTTGCAGACGGTACAGAGCATTCATGCACCGTACAGTCAAGTGCGCGGTCTGTCCTGGGTAGATGGCCCAGATATCCTTGGCATGCTCCACCCGATCCTTCCACATTGGGTCGTCCTCCCTCTCAGCGGGGAACAAGCCAATGGGGTGGGTAGCCAGCTCCAAGGGATGGAATCCGCAGAAGGTAGTCAATCCATGTAGAGCGATCGCCTCGATCGTGTCCTCTGCCCGGTGCCCGAAAGACTCGGAGTCCAAGGAGCGCCATCCTGGCTGCAGGGGATGAGGCTCCAAGGTCATCCTCACCCTACAGCGAGGCACTCGGTGCTTCTCGAACTGCTGCACCGCGTACTGAGGGGGTGTTGTGTATCCGGCCCCCTGAAGTACTTCCCACAAAAGGCGGGGAAAGCCCTCTCGTGCAAGTCCGTCAGTGTGGGTCAGTGCATTTCCGTCATCGGAGGATTCGTGGGAAGTCATCTGTGTACGGTTAAGCGTAAGTAAAAGAAAAAGAATAATAAAAGAACAAGGAAAGATAAAACTCAGCCCTTCTTTAGTAAATGAAAAGGCACTGGAGACCTAGTTGGTTGTTATCTTGTTTTTAAGTCTTGTACTTAGTTATCTATTTGCTTAATCATGAATGCATGCATGCTCGTCCTGAACGACCTCACAATAAGATAAAAGAAGTAGGGAGGAACTCCCATCCCGAAAAAGTGGCCTGTAGGGCCTAGTTACTTAGCCACCTAGCTACCCTTCTATTTACCTAAGGCTTCACGACCTAGGTCTATCCTGCTCGTCCTACTTTCTATCCAACCTTGTTTCTATCAAGTTTTATTTAGAAAATTGATGGTATTTATATTTTATTGATTCCTCTGTGGTGGTACAAGCTCCGATACCAGCTGTGGCGGAACTGTCCGAATTATTCCAACTTAAGTGCCTAAGCCCCGCCTTAGAGGCTAGACCACACTTAAATGGGAATAACCCGTCAATCCCTCGGATCTAGTCCGACACGGCCACTGACAGGATCAAGTACCACAATCTCACTCGAAGGTGAGTCACAGAGCAAATACAATAAAGCATAAAACCATACATGTCAGAATATTAGATTATTACATCACCATCATCATCATCGGAGTTTTTGCAGAAGTAATCATCATTGTTCGAAGTGCAGCGGAAATAAACTAACGGTAAATAAATGGAGAGATGGGGAAGCCTGTCCCATCACTCCTCATGCTCCTCCTCAGCCGAGGCAGGGTCCCACTCGACAGTCCAACCCGGTGGCAAGGTGGATGGCCAAGTTATTCCAGCAACCATTTCCTCCAGAGAACCTGTAAAAAATTATGCCACAAGCAAGGCTGAGTATACTAATACTCAGCTAGACTTACCCGGTGTGAGGAGTCTACTCCTCTACCTCTAGACATGCAACTTGTTTGGCTGTGGGGTTTGGTTGCCAAAAGCACTAGCTGAGTTTCTAAATCAAGATTTTAACTTAGTCAAAGTTAAGTGTGACTCTCTTAAGGCTAAAAGTGGACTATCTACTCATACATGGTAGCAAGCATTATTAACAATCAACATCTTATATCAACTCATCACACTTCCACTTATTACTCAATGCAGTACAATGGATCAAGCAGTCTCATTAGCTGCGAGAAGCAGACGATTCGAATCGAGTTTTTATCCTTGCAAGGTAAACCTAAACACACGACATGCAGGGGCACTCCGTCCCCACACATATCAACCGTCCCCATCGATTCCCTGGCAACAGAAAGGGGCTCACCGCCTTGGCGTACAATGCCTCACTGACCCCGACTGGCCGTCGTGCAGTGACCGCACTTGTACCCACCATAACCGGAATGGGAGACCTCGTCTCAGGTCGCGTGAGGAGGGCAATCTGCGGGCAGGTTCACTCAGGTACTAGGCTTACCGATTTACCATATTTCTCGGTATGTGTTTAGTACGTTCAAACGCTTGACACAGGTATCCGCACGTTAATCCTTATTCCATTTTCCATCTCGTGAACAACCAATCCCCATGGATTGTTGTCCACCAACTAGTATCATGATAGTGTGAAAGTGGGTACAATCAATTTCCTGATCTCGCGCGAGTGCTAGAAAAATCACTCGTCTTCTACCGAGATCCTAATTAAATAAAGCAACTACTCGACCTGTCATACTAGTATTCATCTCAAAAGGATTTCTGAGATCATGCAACTAGGGTTTCAAACAATTCCTACACCTAAGCGCACAATCAATCCTACAATCATTAAGTGAAGTAAAATAGCATAAATAACAGGTTATGCATAAAACCGGGGCTTGCCTTCCAAAGCAGTGGCAGGCAGGTCCTCTGGTGCAGGCTCGGGTGCTGGGTCTGGGGCTACCTCCTGAGCAGCTCCTTGCTCCGGCACGAGGATGTACTCTCCGTCAGCAAGATTACAGTCTATCGAAATGCAATGAACATGTATGTCATGATTATGCAAGATTTAAGAACATTACTAAAGAAACTAAGTTAAGAATTAACTTAGGGTTTCCTGGTTCTGTGGGGCTTCTAGTGGTATACATAGACATAGACTTATTACCTTTTAAGCTTAGGTTTTCTTTCAGGATAACATTAATTTACATTATTCATTTTCCTTTCCTTAATTTCCATTTAGGGTTTCTAGGGTAGGTTTGAACTACAACAGGGTTTTAATAATTTCCAAAAATTCTGTAAAAATTACAGTGGGTTGCCATTTGCTATTCTAACTTGTTTTAAGAAGTTGAGGCTTTAAGTACAAAGGCTAGGCTTTAAACAAAAATAACAATAGTTAGGCAAAATGGGCCACTTTACACTACACCTCTTAGTTAGGGGTAGGTTCTGTCCTAAAGGTTATTTTTGCTGGCATCCAATAGTAATAATAGGTCTCTGTGCTAAAAATCACAGAAAACTAAGGGGTGGTTATTTAGTTATGATTTTCTTAAGTTTAATGTTAAAAAGGCACTTTCTACTACATTATTATTTGAAAAATGTCAAACAGCAGATTTCATATTTTTTCTAAGTTTTCTCTAATAAAACAATAGTTATCCCAAGGGTGGGGGTGTTTTTACCTTGGGGTTATTTTTGTAGAGTTTTTCTAAGTTTCATTTGTTTTATCAAAACAAAAGAGATCTTACTTATTTTACACTAAAACAGGTTATGATATATTTTTCCAGTGAACTATATTGAATAAATAACCTAACAAAAATAGAGGTACTCTCTGGTTCATTAATTAAATTACATTTTCTATTTTCCCTATCCTTAAGCATATTATAGAATAAGGGGTAAAACTAACTTAAATGGAGTGGACAGAGAGGTTTAACATTTTTATTTGGTTTAGTAGGTATATATAAACTTCTCAGAATTTTTCTAACCCCAGTCAAATAGTGCAACTAATTTTGGCCTTATTATTAAGCTTTTGGTCAAAACTATAATTAAATCAGAGCTTTAAAGTTTTCTATAGTACATAGGGGTTTTATATTTTTCCTAAATAGGTTTCATTATTTGGAGTCTGACAAAATTGGTTTGACCAAATTTGGATGATTTAAACAGAAGTTATGCATTTTCAAAGTTTCTGTCCAATTTAAAAACAGATTTAATAAAGGTTTTCTGGAAAAACAGTTTACACCGAGGTCCCTGGGTTTAAACTAAATTCACCTTCGCAAATCTACCCCCACGCCACTATTCCCCTGTGTCTCTGACATTTCACAAAACCCCCTGACCTTCTCTCCCTCTCACCGGCAGTCCTTCCCCTTATGCAAACAGTAACCGCGGGAAAGAAAAGGGCGGCGCGGCTTACCGGCGGCGAGGGAGGTCCGGCGAAGGGTGGGGTTGGCTCGGGGAGACTCTGGCGGTCACGTCGAGGTACGGCTTGACGTCGGGGATGGCCGGAATCGCCCGGTCCACGCGTACAGGCGGGTGTCCTCGTCGGCGGCGAGTATACCGGCCAAACCACGGCGAACTGGTTCAATCCGAGGGCATGGTGAGCTTCACGGGGTCATGCAGCGACCGTGTGCACAATGAATCGAAGGATGGTGGAGTGGTTTACCTGGTCCACGTACTCCGGCGGGGGCGAGAGCTCCGGCGAGCGTGGACTGGCTTCTCCGGCGAAGTACTCTCCGATTCCTTGCTCGGGGAGCCTCACGAAGGTGTGCACAGTCTTCTCCGAGGGCTGGACGGGGTTGGGAATGGCTCTATTGGCCGGTCTACGGTGGCAGAGGGAGTGGGCGGCCGCGGACTCGCTGCGCACGGGCAAACGGCGACGAGCTCGACTCCGGTGAGGTTTGAGGGTGCGCGGAAGGGTACAATCTAAGTCTGGGAGGGTTTTATAAGCGCGGGCGCGGGCCATGGCGCTGGCTGGGCTCGGGCGCGGCGCTGGGCGTGCGGGGGCGCGCGCGAGCGTGCTCTGGCGCGGGCAGAAGGCGTCGAACACGTGGAGGTGTTTTTCTTCCCGTGTTCAAACGTCTCCAGAGATCGCAAACGTGCGAATCTCGCCATGAATCCGGCGCAGGCCTCTTCCTGGCACCTAGGGCTATCTCACATGTGTGAGTTCCAATGGAGGATACGCCATAGATCAGGAGATAGACGGGCGCCAAATCTGGCTTGTCTCACTGCCCACTCAGCGACAAAACTGATGTCAAGAGCTGTCAAACATCTGAGTCTCGGTCTCAAATTTTTCCAGGGGGTGCCTTAAGTGGTATACCACATTTTTGGTATAGAACCCAAGTGGTTTTGGCGCCATCTTCAAAGTGAACACGGCTGGTCTTTGGATTAGGGCTAAAATGTGACTTAGAGGGAAATAGAGAGCTCTAGCTCTCTCTCCACTTGGAGATTTGAATTGGGGTTTCTCCAGGGGTCTTTTTGCAACATTTTCCCCTCCTAATTGATGGTTACCAAGTTAGTTAGGGTTTGGGTAAAAGTTACACATGCTTGCTCACTTGCTCACTCTCTTTCCCCTCTTACCCAGGGTTTGGAAGATAGGGTTTAGGAGAGGTCTATGGTTCTTCTCCCCTCTTATCCAAGGTAGTAAGTGTGCAAGGATTAGAGTAATGCTTCTTATGTCATTGGCAACTTGATTAGCACATGAGCTCCAAAGTTCTTATGTGGTGCCCTAAGTCTTTACCCTTGTGAACACAGCTTCTAGTGCCAAAGTGGCTCTAGCCAGGGTAACACCTGGGGTGTTACACAAATGCCAGGCATGTTCTTCTTCGTTCTTTGAGTACACCAGAATGTCATCAATGAAAACCACCACGAACTTGTCCAATTCCGGCATGAAAACAGAATTCATCAGATACATGAAATATGCTGGTGCATTTGTCAGCCCGAATGACATCACCAAGAATTCATATAGCCCATATCTGGTTGAGAATGCCGTCTTCGGAATATCACTTGCTCGTATTTTGATCTGATGGTAGCCAGAGCGAAGGTCTATCTTGGAAAACACCTTGGCCCTGACCAACTGGTCAAAGAGAACATCAATACGAGGCAAAGGATACTTGTTCTTGATAGTTACCGCATTAAGAGGGCGGTAATCTATACACAGCCTCAAGCTTTCATCCTTCTTCTTCACAAACAGTGCTGGACATCCCCAAGGCAAAGTGCTTGGGCGAATAAAACCCTTATCCAGCAACTCTTGCAATTGCTTCTTCAACTCTGCCAACTCAGCGGGTGGCATTCGGTAGGGCCTCTTGGAAATTGGGGCCGTTCCCGGTTGCAACTCGATGGCGAATTCAATATCCCGGTCCGGTGGCATTCCTGGCAATTCATCAGGAAAGACATCTGCATACTCACAGACCACTGGGATCTTCTTCAGGGGTAACTCCGTCATAGAGAAAGCACATGACTGAGAAGAACCCTGACTAGGAAGAATCAAAGTGAAATTCCCGCAGAAAGGAGAATTAACTTCCACGGTACGACTGGCTACATCAAGCACAACTTGGTGCAAGGTCATCCAATTTGCCCCTAGAATAATGTCCACATTTTCCAATCCCAACACAAGAAGAGTGGTTTTGATAATGTGGCTTCCCAGTTGAATAGGCACACTTTGGTTTAATTGATTAGTTGCAATTTTACCCCCAGGTGTGACTATCATGAATGACCCTTTTGAGTGAGAGAATGACAGTTTGCATGTAGCACTGAACTTTTGGCTAATGAAACTATGAGATGCACCAGAATCAAACAGAATTAAAGCAGGTTGATTATAAACTGAAAAGATACCGGTCATGATAGGAGCTCCTTCTGGCACTTCCTCTAGAGCAGTGAAGTTGAGCTTCCCTTGCCTAAACTTGCACCTTCTGCTTTCTTCCCTTGTCTTGATTTGGTGCTGGCATCTGCCTCTGCTGGTTCCTGGGACAATTCTTGGCATAGTGGCCCACATTGCCACAAGTGAAACACTTGTTCCCATTGCCCTGGCGGAACTGCTGCTGCTGCGGAGGCTGATTGTTCCTTGGGGCGGGAGCTGGATAGCGGTTGGGTGCCGGCTGCTGCTGCTGCTGAGGTGGCCTGATCACCCATCTGCCTGCCTGCTGCTGAAAACCCCTGCTCTGATTGTGAGAAACAATCCGGAACCTCTGAGCCTGAGCGGATGGTGCAGCCATTGGTGCCTTTCTCTTCTTCTCTGCCCGGTGAGCAACAATGCAATCCTCCTGGGAGATGGCCATGTTGACCAACTCATTGAAGCTATCAGCCCGGACAGTGTTGAGTCGTTCCCGCAGCTTGATATTGAGACCCCTGCGGAAGCGATCCCTCTTCTTTTCATCAGAATCAGCATGATACCCTGCGTACTGGCATAAGTCGTTGAAGGCTTGTGCATACTGCAGTACCGTGCGGGTTCCTTGATTAAGGGCCAGAAATTCATTCAACTTACGATCAAGAATGCCAGCTGGGATGTGGTGTCCTCTGAAGGCAGTCTTGAATTCCTCCCAAGATACCTCATGATCAGCGGGGAGCATAGCACGGAAGTGGTCCCACCAAGTCCGAGCAGGGCCGCGAAGCTGCTGTGCGGCGAAGCGAGCCTTGGTCTCATCAGGGCAGTCTCCTGTGAGGAGGGGAAACTTGGACTCGACGACGCGGAGCCACACGTCGGCGTCCAACGGATCCTCTGCCTTGGTGAACAAGGGCGGCTGCGTGCTCAGAAACTCCTGGTATGTTGCCATAGCCGGAGGTCGCTGATGCTGGCCTCCACCATGATGCTGTTGGTGGGGCTGGCGCTGCAAGAGCTGTCGCAGAATCTCATTCTGCTGGGCCATCAGCTCCTGCACTGTGGGAGCTGGGGGAGGTGGTGGGGGAGCTTGCTCATTCTGCCCGCGACGCTGCCTAGCTGCCATCTGAAAACAAAGATTGTCGCCATCGTTATCCCAACTCACAGTTTCGAACGACAAGATATCATCTCATATGGAAGGAAAAATGCCATAATCATAATATTAGGTTCGAAATGAAGATAACATGGTGACAAAGATTCCCACAGATTTCAAAAGTTTACAGGGTTACATCAATCAGGGGAAAGTACCCATAAGCCTAGTCCAAAATGTGATACTACTAAGCTCGCATAGGTTTCTATCCGCCTAAAAATGTCAAAGCGACTGCTTAACCCTGAGCGGTAGAAGCGACACTGGATACGGGTGAAGGAGGCATCGCGGAGGTAGTCCCATTGGCACCAGGGGCTGGTCCTAGCTCCTCGGGAGCCTCTTCTCCCTCGCTTCCTGCTTCATTGGCCTCCATCTCCAGGTGGTGCATGTCCAAGTGGTCATTGGCTTCCTCGAGTTCCCTCTGCACATCGTGAAGCTGGTTCTCCAAGACATCAATAGTGTTATCTCGGATCTCCACTTGCTGCTCCAGGGTGGTAATACGCTGGCTCAGCCTTTCCACCTGCAGATCCTTCTCCACCAACTCTGTGGATAGGTCGACCACAAAATCTTCCCGACTGTCGAGAGTGAGCTTGGCAGCCTGAGCGGTGTTAGCAAGAAGTGTCATAGCATCGCTCTGAAGGGCCTAAAGGCGGTACAGCGCACTCATGCACTGAACAGTGACCCTCCCAACCAAGTCAGGATACATTGCCCACACATCCTTCACATGGCTCACGCGGTTACACCACATGGGATCATCCTTCTTCTCAGCAGGGAAGAGTCCCAAGGGGTGCATCACCATCTCCAGGGGATGGTAGCCACAGAAAGTCGTCAGAGTCTTCATGGCCGCTGCCTCAACGGTGTCGTCCGTCCTGAGTCCAATCGTCTCAGAGTCAAGAGAACGCCAACCCGGCTGAAGGGGATGAGCCTCCAAAGTTAGCCAGACCCGACAACGAGGTACCCGATGCTCCTCATACAACTGCACCGTGTACAAAGGGGGCGTAGGGTAACCGGCGGAGTTAAGCACTTCCCACAAGATGGAAGGAAAGCCATCGCGAGAAAGGAAGTCAGAACTGAAACGAGAGTCTCCTCCACTGGCGGGGGTGGGTGAATTCATCTGCGGAAGGGAATCAAAGATAAAGATTATGGTGGAAGGAAAAAGAAAAAGAGAGCCCGGATGGTTTTAAAGAAAGGGGGTTAGCTCAAATTTTAATTCCTCTTTGGGGTTTTATAATGCATGCATGCTGGAAGAAACGTTGCCTCTCAAAAGAAAGATTGGGTGCCTTTTTAGGGCATCCTTAAATATAAGTATTGGCCCACAGGGCCTAATTAATTATCCACCTATTTCTCCCTCTATGCCTAAGGCCTTTCGTCCTAGGTCTAGCGGTCTAGTCCTGACGATCCGTAACAGTTTCTAGGCAAGTTTTAGGTTTTGAAAATTGGTATTCATGGTTTATTGTCCTTCTCTGTGGTGGAATTTGCTCCGATACCAGCTGTGGCAGAACCACCCGAATTATTCCAGTTTAAGTGCCTAAGTCACGCCCCAGGGGTCGTAACACACTTAAATCGGAATAACCCGTCAGTCCCTCAGATCTAGTCTGATAGAGCCACTTAACCAGGATCAAATTCCACAATCCCCCTCGAAGGTGAGTCACAGAAGAAATACAATAAAACAGGAAACCTCAATTTAAGTACTGAGTTATTACATAAATCGGAGTTTTTGAGTAGCAAATAAAGTTCACAAAATAAAGTGCAGCGGATAATCGATGTCGTCGATAATGAGGAAATGGGCAAGGCCTAGCCCACTACTCCTCATGCTCCTCTCCTGCCGGAGCAACATCCCACTCGACCGTCCAACCCGGTGGCAGGGTGGTAGGCCAAGTCACACCATCAACCAATTCCTGCATGGTACCTGCAAAAATTGTGCCACAAGCAAGGCTGAGTATACTAATACTCAGCTAGACTTAACCGGTGTGAGGAGTCTACTCCTCTACCTCTAGACTATGCAGCTGTTTGGCTGAGGGGTTTGGTTTGCCAAAAGCACTAGCTGTTTCTAAAATCAATTTTTTTTAGCTTTTCAGATTCTACCATCATTAACTTAGCTAGATTTGCTCCTTCTAAGCATACATGGTAACAATCAATTAGTTCAATCAACAAGTTATCTCATGTAGTCCACATTTCACTTCTTACTCGATGCAGTACAAGGAATCAAGCAGTCTCATTAGCTGCGAGAAGCAGACGATTCGAATCGAGTTTTAAACCTTGCAAGGTAAACCTAAACACACGGCATGTCAGGGTACTCCGACCCTGCACATGACAACCGTCCCCATCGATTCCCCGTTCGCGTCCAGGCCTCACCGCCTTGGCATACAATGCTCCACTAACCCCGGCTGCCGCCGTGCAGTGACCGCACTTGTACCCACCATAGCTAGCATGGGAGACCCAGTCTCAGGTCGCATGAGGGATAAAGTCCGCGCCCGGCTTCACTCAGGTACTAGGTTTACCGGTTACCAATTTTCCCGGCATGTGCTTAGTACGTTCAAAAGCTTGACTCAGGTATCCACACATTAATCCTTAATTCATTTTTCCCGTCTCATGGACAAGGCATCCTCCCTGGATCCAAATCCATAGACCAACATAGATCCCGTTATCAAGATGAATACAATCAATTCCTGACCTCGCGCGAGTGCTAGAAAAATCACTCGACTTCTACCGAGATCCTGATTAGCAAGCAGCTACTCGACCTAGCATACTAGTATTCATCTCAAAAAGGAATCCTAAGTTCATGCAACTAGAGGTTTCAAGCAACTCCTACACTTAAGTGCACATTGCAATCCTACAAGCATTAAGTGTAGTAAAGTAGCATATAATAACATGGTTATGCATAAAACCGGGGCTTGCCTTCAATTGCTGGGGCTGCGGGGAGATCCTCAATAGCAGCCTCTGAAGCCTGCTCCTGGTCCTCCTCTTGGACAGGTCCTTGCTCGGGGATGAGCACGTACTCTCCGTCGGCAAGATTACAATCTAATGAATGCAATGTGTAAGATATATGCATGATATGATATGTGCTTTTAGAAATTACAACTTTTAAAGGTGTAGGATCTTTTGAGTTAAAACAAGTTAACTTTACTTATGTAAAACCCTTAGTGGTATACTTGGTAAATTGGGTTAGACTTAGCTAAGGTAAGTGGTAGGTTTATTTTTTTGGGGTTCCACTGAATTCCTTTTAAGTCTTAGGGAGAATTGATAAGTTCTCAAGTTAGACTTATTGGGGTGAGGTTTATTTCTTCTTCCCTTTTCTTTTATTCTCTTAAAGTTTTGGAGTAGGTTTGAACTACAAGTTGCTTTTATAAAATTATAAAAATTCCACAAAAATTACAGTGGCTTGTTACTGGTGTATGTTTCCCTGTCTCAAAATTTGGGGGTCAGCAAGTGAATAGTTTTCTCTGGACAAAATTATTAAACTCTGGGGCAGAAGGGGTGCTTTGAACTACAACTACTATTTAACAGTGGGTAATTCTCTAAAACTTATTTTTGCTGGCTTTTGGGTGTTATAACATGACTTGATACAAATTTCTAATCATTAATACCTCTTAATAAATTTTCTATGGTTTTCTCAAGTTTCTAGCCAAATGGGTGCTTTCTACTACCACTATATTTGAAAAATATCAAACAACAGAGTTCTTATTTTTCATAGTTAGTATTTTGTGCAAGAGCAATCATCCTGAAGTTTGGCTTCTTTTTGCTTAAGGGAAGGGGTGGTTTGCATTATTTGAATTAAGTGGTCTTTCTCTTAAATCATTTGTAATAGGTATGGGTTTGCTTCTTTTTCATGGGTTTGCATTTTTCTCTGGTAGTTTATCTCATCATGGACTTAGCTAATTTTTGGTTGCCCATTATCACATTAATAGGGGTTGTTCATGGTTTATTTGGAAAATGCCTTATTATCACTTTGTATTTATTTTCCTTACTTAAAAAGTTGGGCTGAGGTGCTCTGTATTTTTTTAGTGGGGCTCTGGTGGTTATAAGTCCACTAGATTTTTATTAATCATTTTGGTTATAGTTTTGTAACTCTAATAATTGATTTTCAGTCTATATGAGGCTAAACAAATCATCTTAATTTAAAACTGGTCCAAATTAATGGTCTCTGCATTTTTCCTAGGTTCTCTGTTGCATAAGTAAACTAGGAAAAATATTATTAATCACTGTTCATTAATTTCTAAGGCCTTTCTGATTTTCTCTAAGTTTTGGACAAATTAGCTTTAAATGAAAAACTACATCATATTTTTCAATGCTGGGGTTCCTACTATTTTTAAATAGTGTCTAAATAAGGTTTAAACATCTACAAATTTTCTTAAGTTCAGCACAGAAGAAAAACTAATTTTCCTTAATTTAACAAGGTTTAGTGGGTTTCTGTTTTTAATTTTAAACTTTAAAATTTTGAACAGAAAGCATGAAGTTTACTATTTTTAAATGATAGATCATAATATTCAGGAGCTAGCAAAATTGGTTTGACAACTTTTTATTAAGATTTCATCAAGTTATGGGTTTTCTAAGTTCTCTGGTCATTTTAAAAAGAATAACAGAATTGATTAAAAGGAAATCCACTTTGCACTGGGGTCCCTGGCGATTTTCTAAGTTTCCCTCGCGAATCAGTCCTTAGGTTACTATTCACATGAGTCACTGACATTACAGAAAACCCCTTGGGTTCTACCAATCCTAACCCGAGGTCCTTCTTCTACCTTAAACAGTAGCCGCGGCAGAGAAAAGGGCGGAGGGGCTTACCGGCGGCGAGGTTGCTCCGGTGAAGTGGTCGAGGACGAAGGGGAGGTCTCGGGGATCACAACGGTGTGCAGAACGCCGTCGGAGATGGCCGGAGTCGGTCGGTCCACGCGCGCAGGCGGGGATGCTCGTCGGCGGCGAGGAGACCGGCCTTGTCACGGCGAGATAGTTCAATCAAATAGGTCAGGGAGGTCCACGGGATGCCAGAGAAGATATGAGCGAAAGGAATTGGGCGGAGACTCACTGGATAGCTCGGTCCACGCGCGGCGGCGGAAGACCGAAGTCCGGTGAGGTCGATCTCGGGCCTCCGGTGAAATCCGGCCGGGTCCGAGGGCTTGGCAAGCTTCACGGGCTACTGGCGGAGCTAGCCGAAGCACTGGCTGGGCTTGAGGGTGGCTGGAGTGGGCTGGCCACGGTGGCCGAAGCTCTGGCGGCAATGGCGGGCGGAATTAAGCTCGCCGGAGCTAAGGAAAGGTGGCTGGCCGGAGAGGGTGAGTGCGGGGCGAAGAGAGGTGCGCCCGGGGAGGCTTTATAGGCGCGGGCGAGCACGGCCGAGGGCGTGGGCGCGCGGCGGACTTGACCGGACGCCGGGGTGAGCGCGCGCGCGGGTTGGGCGAGCTCTGGCGTGCCGACCAGGGTCGAACACGTGTGCCCGTGCGTTTTGCCCAAGTTCTGGCGCGTGTGGTCGCTCATCCGAGCCTGCTCTCGCCTTGGTCAGTGCACAAAACCTCTTCTCCTCCCTACAAGCTACCATTCTTGTGTGGGGGTCATAGGATTTTGCCTACTGGTTGCAGAGATATGGAGCCAGGAAATCTGGTCTGTCTCCCTGCCCAAACCCGAGGCAAATCCAAGGTTTTGTCGTGTCTAGGGCTCGCGTCCCAATGCCATCTTCTGGCACACGACAGAGGGGTTAGTTAGACACAATTTTGTCAATGGGGCCATTAGGATTCGAGTTAGGGATCAAGGTGAACATCCCTGATCTTTGGCTCAAGGTCTGAATTTCAGAATTCTGAAATTCAGAAATCCCAATGAGTCCCCACATGAGAAGCTTGATTTGGGGTTTTAATTGAGTTATTTTGGCTAAGCTTTCTCAACATTTCTTGTTGCCCATTAAATATTCTTAAATTTTCATAATTGGCTCAAGTCATAATTTTAAACTTTTCATTCCCTTTTTCTTATTTTCTTGAATTTTGCTCATGGGGCTCACTTAGGGTTCTTAATTAGGGTTGCACATTTTTATCTTTTCAAAGACTCAATTGTTTTGATCATGTTACTTTTAAGTATATACTTGGTGAATTCTTTATACTTAAGTTGTTTTGATGCTCATGCTTACTTTGGTTCACATAAAATGATGGTTCTTGGTTTGGCATTTGAGAAAAACCCTGAGTGACACTGGGGTGTCACATCAGCCACGGTCGAACACGTGTTCCCGTTGCCTCTACCCATGTTCAAGCGCCGATTGGGTGCAAATCTTCGCGAATTTGGGCAAGATCGCTGTGAAGGATTTGTTCACCTGACCAAGCTTTGTCTTTTGTGTATGGACGTCGCGCGGTTTTAGGCTAGGGACAGGGAGTTGTAGCGTCGCCAAGGTGCCAGTGTCAGAATGCCTGGTCCCGAGGTCAAACTGCGCCAAAACCGTGTCAAATGAATTTGGTTTGAGTTCAAACTTTTCCAGGATGTGTTCAAGGGAATTTGGCACAACTTTGATATTTGGATCTCCTGGCTTTGAGTTTCGAAAAACAGAGAACGCAGATGATCTTTGGGAAGAGGTCTGAAATTCAGAAATTCAGAAATCTGAATTTCTCTAAGGGTTTATAGTTCAAGGGCTGATTTGGGGATTTATTTGAGTTATTCTGGCTAAGCTTTCTCAACATTTCTTGTTGCTTGATAAATATACTCTATTTTTTATAATTGTCTCAAGTCAAAATTTTAAACTTTTCATCCCCTTTTTCTTATTTTCTTGAATTTTGCTCATGGGTCTCACTTAGGGTTTTCATTAGGGTTGTACATTCTTATCTTTTTAAAAGACTCAATTGTTTTGATCATGATACTTTTAAGTATATACTTGGTGGATTCTTTCTTACTTAAGTTAATTTGATGCTCATGCTTACTTTGTTTCACATGAAATAATGGTTCTTGGTTTGGCATTTGAGAGAAACCCTAGGTGACACTGGGGTGTCATAGCCTTCCCCCCTTAAAGGAATCTCGTCCCGAGATTCGGGCCAGAGTCCTCCCAGGGTGAAGCGAAGGGTGAGACTTATAGGAAATGGGTGAGTGTTGCTATTATTAGGGTAAAACTGCTCTTCGAATGTCATTCTCTTTGCAACTTCAGAAGGAAGTCCTTTTAAGTTTTACTTCATAGTTACTTCATTCTGAATTAAGATCATATTTTTGAAAATTAGATTCGAAGGGCAGGAGGAGGGGTTGGGGTGATTACGTACCAGCTTCCTTAGGTAGGCAATCGGGGAAGTTGGATCTCAAGAATTCCTCGGTTTCCCAAGTAGCTTCCTCCTTTGAGTGATTACTCCACTGGACCTTATACATCTTGATCGATTTAGCCCGAGTTGATCTTTCTTTGCAATCCAGAATCTTGGAGGGGTACTCTTGGTACGATAGATCTGGCTCTATCTCCAATTCTGGCTCTGCTATGATCTCGGTCGGCAATCGAACACACTTCTTCAGCTGAGATACATGGAAAACACTGTGAATGGCAGACATCTTGGAAGGTAACTTCAGCTTGTATGCCACGGGTCCACATGCTTCTATGATCTCATAAGGTCCGATGTAACGAGGGGCTAGCTTGCCTTTGATCCCAAACCTCTGCACTCCCTTGGTGGGTGATACCTTGAGGTATACAAAACTTCCCACCTCGAACTGGAGAGGTTTCCTTCTTTTATCATGATAGCTCTTCTGCCTAGCCTGAGCAGCTTCTAGATTCTTCCTGATTAGCTTGACCTTCCTTTCGGCCTCAGTCACTAAGTCAGGTCCAAAAACTTCTCTTTCACCAGGTTGAGACCAATTGAGTGGTGTCCTGCACCTTCTTCCATAGAGAGCTTCAAAAGGTGCCATCTTTAGGCTGGATTGATAACTATTGTTATAAGCAAACTCTGCCAAGGAGAGGTGCTTATCCCAGTTCTTGCCACAATCGATCGCACAAGCTCTCAGCATATCCTCCAGAATTTGGTTTACCCTTTCCGTCTGACCATCAGTCTGTGGGTGGTAAGCTGAACTCCTGATTAGCTTGGTTCCCAAAGACTCTTGCAATTGTTCCCAAAATCTGGCAACAAATTGGGCTCCTCGGTCAGAAACAATGGTCCGAGGTAATCCGTGCAAACACACGATCCGGTCAATATACAATTCTGCATATTTCTGAGCCTTATCAGTGGTGTGCACAGGAAGAAAATGTGCCACTTTCGTCAATCGGTCCACAATAACCCAAATTGAATCATGATGACGAGAGGTGCTGGGCAGACCCACAATGAAATCCATGCTGATGTCATCCCACTTCCACGAAGGTACGGACAGTGGTTGCAAAGCTCCAGCTGACTTCAAGTGGCTTGCCTTTATCCTCTGACAGGTGTCACATTCTGATACATACTGGGCTATCTCCCTCTTCATTCTAGTCCACCAGTACAAAGGCTTCAGATCATGGTACATCTTGGTGCTTCCCGGATGCATAGAGAATTTGGAGAGATGAGCCTCATCCAAGATTTTCCTCTTGAGGTCCTGATCTTTAGGAATCACCAATCTGTTTTTGAACCATAGCACACCTTTTTCATCCTGGCGGAAACAATTATACTTCTCAACCTTCTGATGGAGATTCTTCTTGATAATCTGCACTCCCTTGTCACTGAGCTGGGCCATGATAATCTGGTCTTGCAAAGCTGGCTCAACAGAAATGTGAGACAAAGAACCAGAAGGAATCACTTCAATTTGCATCTTGCTCAACTCATCACACAAGGTGTTAATGCGAGAATCCATCAGAACACAATTGCATTGCATTTTCCGACTCAAGGCATCTGCTACCACATTAGCTTTTCCTGGGTGATAATGTACCTCCAGGTCATAATCCTTGATCAGCTCTAGCCATCTTCTCTGCCTCATGTTGAGATCAGCCTGAGTAAAAATGTACTTAAGGCTCTTATGATCAGTGAAGATGTTGCAGTGGGTTCCCATTAGATAGTGCCTCCACATCTTCAATGCATGAACCACTGCTGCCAACTCGAGGTCATGAGTGGGATAGTTTTGCTCATGAGGCCTGAGTGCTCTTCAGGCATAAGCAATGACTCGGTTGTCTTGCATCAAGACACAACCTAGCCCGGTGCCAGAGGCATCGCAGTATACATCAAAAGGCTTGCTGTTGTCGGGTTGCGCCAATACTGGTGCTGTGGTCAGATGTTGCCTTAATGCATGGAAGACATCTTCGCACTTCTGACTCCACACAAACTTGACTTCTTTCTTTAGCAACTCAGTAATAGGCTTCGCAATTCGAGAGAAATCTGGAATAAATCTTCAGTAATAACCAGCTAATCCCAGAAAACTCCGAATCTGGCGAACAGTTGTTGGTGGCCTCCAGTTCATCACCTCTTGCACTTTATCAGGATCAACAGCTATTCCAGCCTGAGAGATAGTGTGACCCAAGAATTTGATTTCCTTTAGCCAAAAATCACACTTGGATAACTTGGCATAAAGGTGGTGCTCTCGCAGACGTTGAAGCACTACATGCAAATGCTCGGCATGTTCTTCTTCGTTCTTTGAGTACACCAAAATGTCATCAATGAAAACCACCACGAACTTGTCCAATTCCGGCATGAAAACAGAATTCATTAGATACATGAAATATGCTGGTGCATTTGTCAGCCCAAATGACATCACCAAGAATTCATATAGCCCATATTTGGTTGAGAATGCCGTCTTCGGAATATCGCTTGCTCGTATTTTGATCTGATGGTAGCTAGAGCGAAGGTCTATCTTGGAAAACACCTTGGCCCCGACCAACTGGTCAAAGAGAACATCAATACGAGGCAAAGGATACTTGTTCTTGATAGTTACCGCATTAAGAGGGCGGTAATCTATACACAACCTCAAGCTTTCATCCTTCTTCTTCACAAATAGTGCTGGACACCCCCAAGGCGAAGTGCTTGGGCGAATAAAACCCTTATCCAGCAACTCTTGCAACTGCTTCTTCAACTCTGCCAACTCAGCGGGTGGCATTCGGTAGGGCCTCATGGAAATTGGGGCCGTTCCCGGTTGCAACTCGATGGCGAATTCAATATCCTGGTCTGGTGGCATTCCTGGCAATTCATCAGGGAAGACATCTGCCTACTTACAGACCACTGGGATCTTCTTCAGAGGTAGCTCCATCATAGAGAAAGCACATGACTGAGAAGAACCCTGACTAGGCAGAATTAAAGTGAAATTCCCGCAGAATGGAGAATTAACTTCCACGGTACGGCTGGCTACATCAAGCACAACTTGGTGCAAGGTCATCCAATTTGCTCCTAGAATAATGTCCACATTTTCCAATCCCAACACAAGAAGAGTGGTTTTGATAATGTGGCTTCCCAGTTGAATAGGCACACTTTGGTTTAATTGATTAGTTGAAATTTTACCCCCAGGTGTGACTATCATGAATGACCCTTTTGAGTGAGAGAATGGCAGTTTGCATTTAGCGCTGAACTTTTGGCTAATGAAACTATGAGATGCACCAGAGTCAAACAGAATGAAAGCAGGTTGATTATAAACTGAAAAGGTACCGGTCATGATAGGAGCTCCTTCAGGTACTTCCTCCAGAGTAGTGAAGTTGAGCTTCCCTTGCCTCACTTGCACCTTCTGCTTTCTTCCCTTGTCTTGATTTGGTGCTGACATCTGCCTCTGCTGGTTCCTGGGACAATTCTTGGCATAGTGGCTCACATTGCCACAAGTGAAACACTTGTTCCCATTGCCATGGCGGAACTGCTGCTGCTGCGGAGGCTAATTGTTCCTTGGGGCGGGAGCTGGGTAGCGGTTGGGTGCCGGCTGCTGCTGCTGCTAAGGTGGCCTGATCACCCATCTTCCTGCCTGCTGCTGAAAACCCCTGCTCTGATTGTGAGAAACAATCCGGAACCTCTGAGCCTGAGCGGATGGTGCTGCCATTGGTGCCTTCCTCTTCTTCTCTGCCCGGTGAGCAACAATGCAATCCTCCTGGGAGATGGCTATGTTGACCAACTCATTGAAGCTATCAGCCCGGACAGTGTTGAGTCGTTCCCGCAGCTTGGTATTGAGACCCTTGCGGAAGCGATCCCTCTTCTTTTCATCAGAATCAGCATGATACCCTGCATACTGGCATAAGTCATTGAAGGTTTGCGCATACTGCAGTACCGTGCGAGTTCCTTGATTAAGGGCCAGAAATTCATTCAACTTCCGATCAAGAATGCCAGCTGGGATGTGGTGTCCTCCGAAGGCAGTCTTGAATTCCTCCCAAGATACCTCACGATCAGCGGGGAGCATAGCACGGAAGTGGTCCCACCAAGTCCGAGCAGGGCCGCGAAGCTGCTGTGCGGCGAAACGAGCCTTGGCTTCATCAGGGCAGTCTCCCGTGAGGAGGGGAAACTTGGACTCAACAACGCGAAGCCACACGTCGGCGTCCAACAGATCCTCTGCCTTGGTGAACAAGGGTGGTTGCGTGCTCAGAAACTCCTGGTAAGTTGCCATAGCCGGAGGTCGCTGATGCTGGCCTCCACCATGCTGCTGAGGGTGGGGCTGGCGCTGCAAGAGCTGTCGCAGAATCTCATTCTGCTGGGCCATCAGCTCCTGCACTGTGGGAGCTGGAGGAGGTGGCGGGGGAACCTGCTCGTTCTGCCCGCGATGCTGCCTAGCTGCCATCTGAAAACAGAGATTGCCGCCATTGTTATCCCAACTCACAGTTTCGAACGACAAGATATCATCTCATATGGAAGGAAAAATGCCATAATCATAATATTAGGTTCGAAATGAAGATAACATGGTGACAAGTATCCCACAGATTTCAAAAGTTTACAGGGTTACGTCAATCAGGGGAAAGTACCCATAAGCCTAGTCCAAAATGTGATATTTCTAAGCTCGCATAGGTTTCTATCCGCCTAAAAGTGTCAAAGCGACTGCTTAACCCTGAGCGGTGGAAGCGACACTGGATACAGGTGAAGGAGGCATCGCGGAGGTAGTCCCATTAACACCAGGGGCTGGTCCTAGCTACTCGGGAGCCTCTTCTCCCTCGCTTCCTGCTTCATTGGCCTCCATCTCCAGGGGATGGTAGCCACAGAAAGTCGTCAGAGTCTTCATGGCTGCTGCCTCAACGGTGTCATCCGTCCTGAGTCCAATCGTCTCAGAGTCAAGAGAACGCCAACCCGGCTGAAAAGGATGAGCCTCCAAAGTCAGCCAGACCCGACAACGAGGTACCTGATGCTCCTCATACAACTGCACCGTGTACAAAGGGGGCGTAGGGTAACCGACGGAGTTAAGCACTTCCCACAAGATGGAAGGAAAGCCATCGCGAGAAAGGAAGTCAGAACTGAAACGAGAGTCTCCTCCACTGGCGGGGGTGGGTGAATTCATCTGCGCAAGGGAATCAAAGATAAAGATTATGGTGGAAGGAAAAAGAAAAACAGAGCCCGGATGGTTTTAAAGAAAGGGGGTTAGCTCAAAATTTTAATTCCTCTTTATGTTTTATAATGCATGCATGCTGGAAGAAACGTTGCCTCTCAAAAGAAAATAGGGTGCTTTTTAGGGCATCCTTAAAATATAAGTATTGGCCCATGGGGCCTAATTAGCTGGCCACCTATTTCTCCCTCTATGCCTAAGGCCTTTCGTCCTAGGTCTAGCGGTCTAGTCCTGACGATCCGTAGCAGTTTCTAGGCAAGTTTTAGATTTTAAAAATTGGTATTCATGGTTTATTGTCCTTCTCTGTGGTGGAATTTGCTCCGATACCAGTTGTGGCAGAACCACCCGAATTATTCCAGCTTAAGTGCCCATGTCACGCCTCAGGGGCCGTAACACACTTAAATCGGAATAACCCGTCAGTCCTTCAGATCTAGTCTGATAGAGCCACATAACCAGGATCAAATTCCACATTCTCACTCGAAGGTGAGTCACAGAAGAAACACAATAAAACAGGAAACCTCAAATTAAGTACTGAGTTATTACATAAATCGGAGTTTTGCGTAGTAAATAAAGTTCACGAAATAAAGTGCAGCGGATAATCGATGTCGTCGGTAACGAGGAATCGGGCAAGGCCTAGCCCACTACTCCTCGTGCTCCTCTCCTGCCGGAGCAACGTCCCACTCGACCGTCCAACCCGGTGGCAGAGTGGTAGGCCAAGTCACACCATCAACCATTTCCTGAATGGTACCTGCAAAAATTGTGCCACAAGCAAGGCTGAGTATACTAATACTCAGCTAGACTTAACCGGTGTGAGGAGTCTACTCCTCTACCTCTAGACTATGCAGCTGTTTGGCTGAGGGGTTTGGTTTGCCAAAAGCACTAGCTGTTTCTAAAAGCAAATTTTAGCTTTTCAGATTCTATCATCATTAACTTAGCTAGATTTGCTCCTTCTAAGCATACATGGTAACAATCAATTAGTTCAATCAACAAGTTATCTCATGTAACCACATTTCACTTCTTACTCGATGCAGTACAAGGAATCAAGCAGTCTCATTAGCTGCGAGAAGCAGACGATTCGAATCGAGTTTTAACCTTGCAAGGTAAACCTAAACACACGGCATGTCAGGGTACTCCGACCCCACACATGACAACCGTCCCCATCGATTCCCCGTTCGCGTCCAGGCCTCACCGCCTTGGCATACAATGCTCCACTGACCCCGGCTGCCGCCGTGCAGTGACCGCACTTGTACCCACCATAGCTAGCATGGGAGACCCAGTCTCAGGTCGCATGAGGGATAAAGTCCGCGCTCGGCTTCAATCAGGTACTAGGTTTACCGGTTACCATTTTTCCCGACATGTGCTTAGTACGTTCAAAAGCTTGACTCAGGTATCCACACATTAATCCTTAATTCATTTTTCCCATCTTATGGACAAGGAATCCTCCCTGGATCCAAGTCCATAGACCAACATAGATCCCGTTATCAAGATGAATACAATCAATTCCTGACCTCGCGCGAGTGCTAGAAAAATCACTCGACTTCTACCGAGATCCTGATTAGCAAGCAGCTACTCGACCTAGCATACTAGTATTCATCTCAAAAAGGAATCCTAAGTTCATGCAACTAGAGGTTTCAAGCAACTCCTACACTTAAGTGCACATTGCAATCCTACAGGCATTAAGTGTTGTAAAATAGCATAATTAACAGGTTATGCATAAAACCGGGGCTTGCCTTCAATTGTTGGGGCTGCGAGGAGATCCTCAATAGCAGCCTCTGAAGCCTGCTCCTGGTCCTCATCTTGGACAGGTCCTTGCTCGGGGATGAGCACGTACTCTCCGTCGACAAGATTACAATCTAATGAATGCAATGCGTAAGATATATGCATGATATGATATGTGCTTTTAGAAATCACAACTTTAAAGGTGTATGATCTTTTGAGTTAAACAAGTTAACTTTTCTTATGTAAGGCCCTTTAGTGGTTTACTTGGTAATTCGGGTTAAACTTAGCTAAGGTAAGTGGTAGATTAAATTTTTGGGGTTCCACTGAATTCCTTTTAAGTCCTAGGGAGAATTGATAAGTTCTCAAGTTAGACTTATTGGGGTGAGGTTTATTTCTTCTTCCCTTTTCTTTTATTCTCTTTAATGTTTTGGAGTAGGTTTGAACTACAAGTTGCTTTTATAAAATTCTAAAAATTCTGCAAAAATTACAGTGGCTGGGTACTGGTGTATGTTTCTCTGTCTCAAAATTTGGGGATCAGAAAGTGAATAGTTTTCTCTGGACAAAATTATTAAATTCTAGGGCAGAAGGGGTGCTTTGAACTACAACTATTATTTAACAGTGGGTAATTCTCCAAAACTTATTTTTGCTGGCTTTTAGGTGTTATAACATGACTTGATACAAGTTTCTAGTCATTAATACCTTTTAATTTTTTTCTATGGTTTTCTCAAGTTTCTAGCCAAATAGATGTTTTCTACTATCACTATATTTGAAACATATCAAACAACAGAGTTCTTATTTTTCTTGGTTATTATTTTGTGCAAGAGCAATCATTCTGAAGTTTAGCATCTTTTTGTTTAAGGGAAAGGGGTGGTATGCATTTTTTGAATTAAGTGGCCTTTCTCTTAAATCATTAGCAATTGGTATGAGTTTGCTTCTTTTTCACGGGTTGCATTTTTTTCTGGTAGTTCATCTCATTATGGACTTAGCAAATTTTTGGTTGCCCATTATTGCATCATTAGGGGTTATTCAAGAATTATTTGAAAAAATGCCTTATTATCACTTTATATTTATTTTCCTTACTTAAAAAGTTGGGCTGAGGTGTCCTTTATTTTTGTAGTGGGGCTCTGGTGGTTGTAAGTTCACTGGATTTTTATTATTCATTTTGGTTATAGTTTTGCTGCTCTAATAATTGATTTTCAGTCTATATAAGGCTAAATAAATCATTTTAATTTAAAACTGGTCCAAATTAATGGTCTCTGTATTTTTCCTAGGTTCTCTGTTACATAAGTAAACTGGGAAAAATAATCTTAATCATTGTTCAATAATTTCCAATGCCTTTCTGATTTTCTCTAGGTTTTGGACAAAATAGCTTTAAATGAATAACTACATCATAATTTCTAATGCTGGGGTTCCTACTATTTTTAAATAGTGTCTAAATGAGGTTTGAACATCTACAAATTTTCTTAAGTTCAGCACAGAAGAAAAACTAATTTTCCTTAATTAAACAAGGTTTGGTGGGTTTCTGTTTTTAATTTTAAACTCTAAAATTTAGAACAGAAAGCATAGGGTTTATCATTTTTAAATGATAGTTCATAATATTCAGGAGCTAGCAAAATTGGTTTGACAACTTTTTATGAAGAATTCATCAAGTTATGGGTTTTCTAAGTTCTCTGGTCATTTTAAAAAGAATAACAAAATTGGTTTAATGGAAATCCACTTTGCACTGGGGTCCCTGGCGGGTTTTTAAGTTTTCCTCGCGAATCAGTCCTTAAGCTACTATTCACATGAGTCACTGACGTTACAGAAAACCCCTCGGGTTCTACAAATCCTAACCCGAGGTCCTTCTCCTACCTTAAACAATAACCGCGGCGGAAGAAAGGGCGGAGGGGCTTACCGGCGGCGAGATTGCTCCGGTGAAGTGGTCAAGGACGTAGGGGAGGTCTCGGTGATCACAACGGTGTGCGGGTCGCCGTCGGAGATGGCCGGAGTCGGTCGGTCCGCGCGCGCAGGCGGGGATGCTCGTCGGCGGCGAGGAGTCTGGCCTAGTCACGGCGAGATAGAGCAATTGGATGGGTCAGAGAGGTTCACGAGATGCCAGAGAAGATATGGGTGCAAGGAATCGGTCGGAGACTCACTGGATAGCTCGGTCCACGCGCGGCGGCGGAAGACCGAAGTCCGATGAGGTTGATCTCGGGCCTCCGGTGAAGTCCGGCTGGGTCCGAGGGTTTGGCAAGCTTCACGGGCTACTGGCAGAGCTAGCCGAAGCACTGGCTCGACCAGAGGATGGCTGGAGTGGGCTGGCCACGGTGGCCGAAGCTCTGGCGGCAATGGCGGGCGGAATTGAGCTCGCCGGAGCTAAGGAAAAGTGGCTGGCCGGTGAGGGTGAGTGCGGGGCGAAGTGGGGCGCGCCTGGGAAGGCTTTATAGGCACGGCGCGATGCATGGGCGGTCGTGGACCGGCGAGCGCGCGCGGGCATGCACTGGGAGGCGCGGTGCGCGAACGGGCGTGAACCGGGGGTGTCAGCCACGGTCAAACGCGTGTTCCCGTTGCTTCTGCCCATGTTCAAGCGCCGATTGGGTGCAAATCTTCGCGAATTTGGGCAAGATCGCTGTGAAGGATTTGTTCACCTGACCAAGCTTTGTCTTTTGTGTATGGACGTCGCGCGGTTTTAGGCTAGGGACAGGGAGTTGTAGCGTCACCAAGGTGCCAGTGTCAGAATGCCTGGTCCCGAGGTCAAACTGCGCCAAAACCATGTCAAATGAATTTGGTTTGAGTTCAAACTTTTCCAGGATGTGTTCAAGGGAATTTGGCACAACTTTGATATTTGGATCTCCTGGCTTTGAGTTTCGAAAAACAGAGAACACAGATGATCTTTGGGAAGAGGTCTGAAATTCAGAAATTCAGAAATCTGAATTTCTCTAAGGGTTCATAGTTCAAGGGCTGATTTGGGGATTTATTTGAGTTATTCTGGCTAAGCTTTCTCAACATTTCTTGTTGCTTGATAAATATACTCTAATTTTTATAATTGGCTCAAGTCAAAATTTTAAACTTTTCATCCCCTTTTTCTTATTTTCTTGAATTTTGCTCATGGGTCTCACTTAGGGTTTTCATTAGGTTTGTACATTCTTATCTTTTTAAAAGACTCAATTGTTTTGATCATGATACTTTTAAGTATATACTTGGTGGATTCTTTCTTACTTAAGTTAATTTGATGCTCATGCTTACTTTGGTTCACATGAAATAATGGTTCTTGGTTTGGCATTTGAGAGAAACCCTAGGTGACACTGGGGTGTCACAGCCCAGCGGCTGTAATGCAGCAGCCCCTGGCACTGAAGCTTTCTTCGACGGCATGACTAAGGTCAGTACTTGCTGAAGGTGGTCGAAAGAGTTCACCGGAGGTGGGCGCCAATGTTGGGGACTTGTTCTCAAACACTATGAGTTAAGAACAAGGCAACACAAAATGTTAAATGTTAATGTCCTTCATCTTTCGAAGCATTATTTCCCTTAGGATATAATGATCTTCAGACGATGGTTATGAAGGACATACCTTCATCAACGCGATATCTGTTAATAAAAGAAGAAGTATATGAAATATAAGAGGCAAGATGAACAATCACATAACATTATTAATTCATTGTATTATCCTGGAAAAACAGAAACAATATTGTATTACAAAGGTACCTTCGGCTTGATAGAAGGCAAAAAGTACAAGCGTGACGCAAAAGCAAGTACAAGTCAGCGTGAACAGTATGGGGGTACTGTTCATCTATTTATAGGCACAAGACGCAACCTATGAGAAATTACATTCATGCCCTTTACATTTATTATTGACTTATATACAATTCTATGAGGACTAGATAGCCTTTTCCCCTTTAAGTCGGTTCCTTTTTCCGCCATTTAGCCGAAGCTCCCCTGCGTGTAGCTTCGGAGCAACTCCAACCTTCGTCACTATCATGCTTTTTACATCGTACATGCTTTTAGCCCGAGTCCAAAGATACCTGTTCATATGTCATACTTGGAAGATATTGTTAAATCACGTTTTTGAGGACCTTCGAAGGACGAAGGCCCCCAACACTAAGTTAGAAATAGTTCTAAGTTGAATATTAGTTGTTTTGAAGATTTATTAGTTTGGACCACATTTGCACCACTTAGCATTTGATTTTGTGAAGTTTTAAAAAGATTTTGAAAATCTTTCCTACTTTGCAAGCATTTCCAAATTTGAAAAATCCCCCTTTCTCAAATGATTTTGTTTTGATCAAAACCTTTCTTCCCCTTTGGTATGAAATATTTCTCCCCTTAACTTTTAAGAGTTTTTTTTCACAGTTTTGAAAAGATACCAATTGGAAAGACCAAAAATTTTAAAACTTTGGTTGAGTGGTCCTTTTGCTTTGACCTAAAAATTTCTCCCCCTTTGGCATCAAGCACAAAAAATGGAGACTATCGGAGAGCAAATCTTCGCCCGGGTGGCGGAGTGCACCCGCCCTAAATCCTAAGATGAGGAGGGGACTAAGCGTTTTGCTTGTTAGTTGGAAACGTGGGAAGAACACAAGAACACACAAGGATTTAGAGTGGTTCGGGCCGCCGGAGCGTAATACCCTACTCCACTGTGTGATGTATTGCCTGTGAGCTTGTATGAACTTGTGAGTGTCTGAGTGAGCCTGTGCTTGAAAGATTGTGCTTGTGTATAACGTCGCATGCCTCCCCTTTTATAGTTGAAGGGGGACATGCACAAAGGTACTGGGCCCCGACATGTGGGCCCAAGGACATAAAGAATATAGCACTTGGAGCCACAAATGTTTGCTGCTAGGGCACTCTTCTTGTGCCCTAACTCCCGATATCTCCGTATCCTCGGCGTGCAGGGGAAGCTTCTTGTAGAAGGGATGATGAGCATTGTGCGCCGCTCGGCACGGGTGCACTGTTCGCCAACAGACTGCTCAGGCACGCTGTTTGCTGGGTGAACCTGACGCCGTCTGCCGGCGGATTGGACAGGACGCATTAAATGCCGAGAGGGCGCGTCGCCCGTCAGCGTGGTGGCAGGCGGCGCGTCCTCTCCGCAATAAATGCAGAGACTGCACAGCCGTATGGGCCTTACGCCAGGCTCGGCCCGTTGGCTTGTGTCACGGGCTAAAACCCACCGCGACCGCGGTGGGTTTTCACCTGAGCGGGGAGCGCAAGGCAAGGCCTAGACACGTGTCGGCACTGGACCCTTGCTTGTGCCGGGGTCCATTCCATCCCGGGACCCTACTAAAGCCCGGACCTCACTTGGGGGGACTCAGCATGCCTCCTCGAGAGCTCCGGGCTCGTGCTCACAGGGGTCCGGTGCTCCTCTGTGGAGGTCCGGACCCAACGGTGCTTCCTGGGACGTATCATCCATCCTCGCCACGTGGTGCCCTTAGGCCTGCCCATGTGGTGGGGTCGGGTGCTGCTCTCCGTGTGACCAGGAGGTGTCGTATGGGTGCAGCGCCTTCGTACTGTAGGAGAGGGTACCCCTGATTCAGGGTACCGACAGTGGCCCCCGGGCCCACCTTAGAGGAGGATGTGAGTCTGTAGGTGGGGCTAGAGTCCGATTGGCCTGTGCGCCTGTTGATGCAGTTACTGCCAGCCCACCTATGGTCATGCCGTCTGCTCCGCCTATTCCCACGGCTTGACTGGCTCGTGACCATCGTACTTAATGTCACTGTTGGGCCATGCGCGGGGCGCCTCGAGTCGCTGCACTGGTTCTGAAAAACTTAACTTTTCAGACTTCCGCTACAGCCCCGAGAAGGCGTGGCATTGGCGCAAGCGGTGGTGCGGTTTTCCTGCACCCAATAACCGGTGCACCGGTTGCATGACATGTGGGCCTGGGCCCCCGTGTTGGACCGCCGGTTGCAGCGAAGCTGAGGGGGCACGCAATGGGGCGGTTGTACGCTTCTTGGGCGGTGGTTCGCCTTTTTGACCGCCAGTTGCAGCGAAGATGAAGGGGCGCTTAACCGCAGGGCGGTTGCATGCCCCTTGCGCGGCGGTTCGCCTTCCTGTCCGTCGGTTGCCCCGAAAATGTAGGGGCGCATAACTGTGGGGCAGTTGCACGCTCCTTCTTTGGGTTAGTGTGTATGACATGTGGGGCCTGGCCCCCGTGTCATAAGGTGGGAACCTTGGTGCACGTCGGCGGAGACTTTGCTCGTGACGCTTCTAGGGTGCAAGTGGGGAGGTCCGCCTTTAAAAAGGGGTCGATCTCCCAGGTAGTAGCCATGCCTCGCTCCACTTGCATCCACCGCGCCCTTCCACCTTCCAGGCCTCCAGATGGGGTGCGCCGGTGTTCTCTGGTGGGATCCGCGTCAGGGCTGTCTCCTCCGGCGATCTCATCGCCGAAGAGCTCACGCTCGTGGTGGCACCACTGATACTGTCTTCTTCTTCTTGTTGTTAGAGGAGTGCAACCCCATGGGAGTTGGCATCCTTCTTCTATTGCTCGGCTTCAAGGATTTTCATCATGCAGCTCGGCTGCAACCCCCCACCGGTGGTCATCCAGAGGGATGACCACCAGTCTTGTGGTGGAGAGAAGCGAGCCGGGCTGCGGCCTCCCCCCTGCCCTCAGCTTCAAGGATGTTCATCATCCGTGCTGGGGAGGAGGGCGAGACGAGTTGGGGCTCCGCCTTTCGCATGGGCTGGCAGCCCGCTTCTTCCTCCAGCATTCGGGGGAGAAGGGCGTTCGCCAGCCTTGCGAAGGAGGCAAACTTTGGCTACGCGGGGCCGGCCGTCTGAGGCGCCGTTAGCTGCCGCGTGTCTGGCTCCTCGGCCTAGGTGGCTTTGGTGCCGCCTCCGGCGCTGCCTCCAGCCGATTGGGCGGGGCATGGCTGTCCGTCCACCACACGGGCGACGGTCGCACCATGCGCAGGTCAGTCACACCCACAGCTTCTCCCGCATCGCCGGCCGCACCGGGGGGTCGTACAAGACGTCGTACGCCATGGGGGCAGCAACAGCGTTCTTGGATGGTCTTGTCCTCACTCCCACAGTGAGGATGGGAGCGAGGACCTCTTCGGGCGCGCGCTATGGCGGCCACCGTTCGCCGATACAGCACAGGTTCGCAGGTGGCCACTGTCGTCGGTGCTGAGGTGGTCGCCGCCGCTGGTGAGGCTCCCCACTGCAGAGGTGGTTGCCTCCACTGGTGAGACCGTCAGTGCCACCTGCCGTCGGACCTCCGGCTTTTTGGCTTTAATGGCCTCGTTGTCGCCCCCGTAGGAAGACGGGGGCGAGGACCCTTTCGCAGCGGCGCACATGCTGAGATGATTGTCGCTGCTGGCGAGTCGTCGATGCAGAGGTGGCCGCCACCTGAGAGCACCTAGAGGGGGGGGGGGTGAATAGGTGATCCTGTATACTTCAAAACTTAAGCCACAAAACTTTGATTAAGCGTTAGCACAGTTAATGCCAAGTGGCTAAAGAGAAGATCTTGCACAATATGATAACCACAAGGAGTTCAACACAGAGAAGACACAGTGATTTATCCCGTGGTTCGGCCAAGTACAAAACTTGCCTACTCCACGTTGTGGCGTCCCAACGGACGAGAGTTGCACTCAACTCCTCTCAAGTGATCCAATGATCAACTTGAATACCACAGTGTTATGCTTTTCCTTTCAATTTCCCGTTTGCAAGGAATCTCTACAACTTGGAGTCTCTCGCCCTTACACTTGTGATTCACAAAGAAATACGGAGTAAGGGAGGGAAGCAACACACACAAATCCACAGCAAAATGCGCACACACACGGCCAAGAATCGAGCTCAAAGACTATCTCACAGTTCTCACAAGAACGGAGCTCGAATCACTTAGAATAACAAACGGATGCGCAAAGACTGAGTGTGGATGATCAAGAATGCTCAAAGGTTGCTTGGTGTTCTCCTCCATGCGCCTAGGGGTCCCTTTTATAGCCCCAAGGCAGCTAGGAGCCGTTGAGAGCAAATCTGGAAGGCTGATCTTGCCTTCTGTCGTCGGGCGCACCGGACAGTCCGGTGCACACCGGACACTGTCCGGTGCCCGATTTCCTTCCTTAAACAGCGCAGTCGACCGTTGCTGATCTGGGAGCCGTTGGCGCACCGGACATGTCCGGTGCACACCGGACAGTCCGGTGCCCCCTTCCGACCGTTGGCTTGGCCACGTGTCGCGCGCAGAATCCGTGGCCGACCGTTGGCCCTAGCCGACCGTTGGCTCACCGGACAGTCCGGTGCACACCGGACAGTCCGGTGAATTTTAGCCGTACGCCGTCGGCGAATTCCCGAGAGCGGCCTGTTCGGCCGAGGCAGCCTGGCGCACCGGACACTGTCCGGTGCACCACCGGACAGTCCGGTGCCCCAGACCGAAACAGCCCCTTGGCTGTACACAGCCACCCTTTTCCTTTTCTTTTTTCTTCCTGTTTCCAATACTTAGACAAGTATATTAGTACACAAAACCAATGTACTAAGACTTAGAAACATACCTTTGCTCTTGATTTGCACTTTGTTCATCCATTGCATAAATTCACATTTTAAGCACTTGAGTTGGCACTCAATCACCAAAATACTTAGAAATGGCCCAAGGGCACATTTCCCTTTCAATCTCCCCCTTTTTGGTGATTTATGCCAACACAACATAAAGCAACTAGAACAAGTGCAAAACCACTTCAAATAACACTTAAATTTATTTTGATTCATGTTTGGCATATATGGATCATCCTTTGCCACCACTTGGTTTGTTTTTGAAATCAAACTCAAATCTCTATCTCTAAGTCAAACACACATGTTAAAGCATATAGAGAGTTATTCCAAAAGAGATTGATCAAAGATTTCAAAAACTCCCCCTATTTCCCATAATCACCACTTCTCCCCACAAGAAGCCAACTTTTGACAAGAGACACAATAAAAGAATTTTGCTAAAACAAAAGGCTCTATTCTACTATTTTCAAAATCTCTCAAGTGGCAGCTGATCCATTTATTTCTTTGGCCTTTATTTTCTCCCCCTTTGGCATCAAGCACCAAAACGGGATCGATCTTGGCCCTTTAACCCCATTGCCTCACCAAAATCTTCAATAAGAGTACAAAGAGACAATAAGAGTCTAAAGATGAACTTGGAATAAGTTACCCTCTCATCGGAGTGCAGTGGAAGTCTTTCATGGTCCAAGTCCACCTTTTCCCTTTCAATTCACCTTCGAGACTAAATCAAGCAAACACAAGCAAATGGTTAGTCTCAAAGGGTCAAGTTGTAACACATCTCCCCCTAAACATGTGCATTACTTTGCAACGGACTTGTGAGGTCCAGGGAGTGTTTGTACAACTTGAGCACCACAATAAGCAACAAAATGCAGAATGAACCTGATTAAAGGCATAAACACATGTATGCTATAATTCAATCCAAGTTCCGCGAATCTAAGACATTTAGCTCACTACGCAGCCTGCAAAAGGTCTTCTCATCTAGAGGCTTGGTAAAGATATCGGCTAGCTGGTTCTCGGTGCTAACATGAAACACTTCGATATCCCCCTTTTGCTGGTGGTCTCTCAAAAAGTGATGCCGGATGTCTATGTGCTTTGTGCGGCTGTGTTCAACAGGATTTTCCGCCATGCGGATAGCACTCTCATTGTCACATAGGAGTGGGACCTTGCTCAGATTGTGGCCAAAGTCCCGGAGGGTTTGCCTCATCCAAAGTAGTTGCGCGCAACACTGACCTGCGGCAACGTACTCGGCCTCAGCGGTGGATAGGGCAACGGAGGTTTGTTTCTTAGAGTTCCATGACACCAGGGACCTTCCTAAGAATTGGCACGTCCCCGATGTACTCTTCCTATCGACCTTACATCCAGCATAGTCGGAGTCTGAGTATCCAACTAAGTCAAAAGTAGACCCCTTTGGATACCAGAGCCCGAAGCAAGGCGTAGCAACCAAATATCTAAGAATTCGCTTTACCGCCACTAAGTGACACTCCTTAGGATTGGATTGAAATCTAGCACACATGCATACGCTAAGCATAATATCCAGTCTACTAGCACATAAGTAAAGCAAAGAACCTATCATTGACCGGTATGCTTTTTGATCAACGGACTTACCTCCTTTGTTGAGGTCGGTGTGTCCGTCGGTCCCCATCGGAGTCTTTGCGGGCTTGGCGTCCTTCATCCCAAACCGCTTTAGCAGATCTTGAGTGTACTTCGTTTGGGAGATGAAGGTGCCGTCCTTGAGTTGCTTCACTTGGAACCCAAGGAAGTAGTTCAACTCGCCCATCATCGACATCTCGAATTTCTGCGTCATCACCCTGCTAAACTCTTCACAAGACTTTTGGTTAGTAGAACCAAATATTATGTCATTGACATAAATTTGGCACACAAACAAATCACCATCACAAGTCTTTGTAAAAAGAGTTGGATCGGCTTTCCCAACCTTGAAAGCATTAGCAATTAAAAGGTCTCTAAGGCATTCATACCATGCTCTTGGGGCTTGCTTAAGTCCATAGAGCGCCTTAGAGAGCTTACACACATAGTCGGGGTACCGTTCATCCTCGAAGCCAGGGGGTTGCTCCACGTACACCTCCTCCTTGATCGGCCCGTTGAGGAAAGCGCTCTTCACATCCATTTGGAACAGCCTGAAAGAATGGTGAGCGGCATATGCTAGCAGGATACGAATAGACTCTAGCCTAGCCACAGGAGCAAAAGTCTCCTCGAAATCCAAACCTGCGACTTGGGCATAACCTTTTGCCACAAGTCGAGCCTTGTTTCTTGTCACCACCCCGTGTTCGTCCTGTTTGTTGCGGAACACCCACTTGGTTCCCACAACATTTTGCTTCGGACGAGGCACCAGCGTCCAAACTTCATTTCTCTTGAAGTTGTTGAGCTCCTCCTGCATGGCCAACACCCAGTCCGGATCTAGCAAGGCCTCCTCTACCCTGAAAGGCTCAATAGAAGAGACAAAGGAGTAATGCTCACAAAAATTAACTAATCGTGATCGAGTAGTTACTCCCTTGCTAATGTCACCCAGAATTTGGTCGACGGGATGATCCCTTTGAATCATCGCTCGAACTTGGGTTGGAGGTGCTGGTTGCGCATCTTCCTCCATCACACGATCATCTTGTGCTCCCCCTTGATCACACGCCTCCTGTTGATGAACCTGTTCATCGTCTTGAGTTGGGGGTAGCACCATAGTTGAGGAAGATGTTTGATCTCGTTCATCGTGTTCGTGTGGCCGTACTTCTCCAATCGCCATGGTTCGTATAGCGGCCGTTGGAACATCTTCTTCATCTACA
Source organism: Zea mays (assembly GCF_902167145.1). NCBI lineage: Eukaryota > Viridiplantae > Streptophyta > Magnoliopsida > Poales > Poaceae > Zea > Zea mays. The sequence goes on along the minus strand of NC_050104.1, from coordinate 86,423,317 downwards.
TCATCACAATCAACAACTTGCTCTCTTGGAGAGCCATTAGTCTCATCAAATACAACGTCGCTAGAGACTTCAACCAAACCCGATGATTTGTTGAAGACTCTATACGCCTTTGTATTTGAGTCATAACCTAATAAAAACCCTTCTACAGCTTTGGGAGCAAACTTAGAATTTCTACCCTTCTTCACTAGAATGTAGCACTTGCTCCCAAATACACGAAAGTAAGATACATTGGGTTTGTTACCGGTTAGAAGCTCATACGACGTCTTCTTGAGGAGGCGGTGAAGGTAGACCCTGTTGATGGCGTGGCAAGCCGTGTTCACGGCTTCCGACCAAAAACGCTCGGGGGTCTTGAACTCTCCAAGCATAGTCCTCGCCATGTCGATTAGCGTCCTGTTCTTCCTCTCTACCACACCATTTTGCTGTGGTGTGTAGGGAGCAGAGAACTCATGCTTGATCCCTTCCTCCTCAAGGAACTCCTCCACTTGAAGGTTCTTGAACTCGGACCCGTTGTCGCTCCTTATCTTCTTCACCTTGAGCTCAAACTCATTTTGAGCTCTCCTGAGGAAGCGCTTGAGGGTCCCTTGGGTTTCAGACTTATCCTGCAAAAAGAACACCCAAGTGAAGCGGGAAAAGTCATCAACAATAACTAGACCATACTTACTCCCTCCTATGCTCAGATAGGCGACGGGTCCGAAGAGGTCCATATGCAGCAGCTCCAGGGGTCTTGAAGTAGTCATCACATTCTTGCTGTGATGTGCTCCTCCCACTTGTTTACCTGCTTGACAAGCTGCACAAGGTCTATCCTTTTCGAATTGCACGTTAGTCAAACCTATCACGTGTTCTCCCTTTAGAAGCTTGTGAAGGTTCTTCATCCCCACATGTGCTAAGCGGCGATGCCACAGCCAGCCCATGCTAGTCTTAGCTATTAAGCATGCATCTAGACCGGCCTCTTCTTTTGCAAAATCAACTAAATAAAGTTTGCCGTCTAATACACCCTTAAAAGCTAGTGAACCATCACTTCTTCTAAAGACAGACACATCTACATTTGTAAATAGACAGTTATATCCCATATGACATAATTGACTAACAGATAGCAAATTATATCCAAGATTCTCTACTAAAAATACATTAGAGATAGAATGCTCATTAGAAATTGCAATTTTACCTAACCCTTTTACCTTGCCTTGATTCCCATCACCGAATATAATTGAATCTTGGGAATCCTTATTCTTGACGTAGGAGGTGAACATCTTCTTCTCCCCCGTCATATGGTTTGTGCATCCGCTGTCGATAATCCAGCTTGAACCCCCGGATGCATAAACCTGCAAGGCAAATTTAGGCTTGGGACTTAGGTACCCAACTCTTGTTGGGTCCTACAAGGTTAGTGCAAATTTCCTTAGGGACCCAAATGCAAGTTTTGTCTCCCTTGCATTTTGCCCCTAACTTCCTAGCAACTATTTTCCTATCCTTTCTACGAATAGCAAAGGAAGCATTTAGTGCATGATAAATTGTAGAAGGTCCATTCATAACTTTTCTAGGAATATTAACAACATTTCTCCTAGGCATATTATGAACAACATTTCTCCTATCAACATTTCTATCATGCACATAGGAAGAACTAGAAGCAAACATGACATGAGAATCAAAATCATCATAAGCATTAAAACTCCTATAAGCATTTCTAGTTTGTCTCCTATCATGGTACATAAAAGCATGGTTCTTTTGCACACTACTAGCCATAGGGGCCTTCCCTTTCTCCTTGGCGGAGATGGAAGCCTTATGGCTTGTCAAGTTCTTGACTTCCTTCTTGAAGCCAAGCCCATCCTTAATTGAGGGGTGTCTACCAATTGTGTAGGCATCCCTTGCAAATTTTAGTTTATCCAAATCACTCTTGCTAGTCTTAAGTTGGGCATTAAGATTAGCTACTTCATCATTTAATTTAGAAATGCACTCTAGGTGTTCACTACAAGCATCAACATTAAAGTCTTTACACCTAGTGCAAATCACAACATGTTCTACACAAGATGTTAATTTACTAGATTTTTCTAGCTTAGCATTTAAATCATCATTTATGCTCTTTAAGCTAGAAATTGTCTCATGGCAAGAAGATAATTCACAAGAAAGCATTTCATTTCTCTTAACTTCTAAAGCATGGGATTTTTGTGCTTCTACAAATTTGTCATGCTCTTCATATAAAAGGTCCTCTTGTTTTTCTAGTAATCTATTCTTGTCATTCAAGGCATCAATCAACTCATTAATCTTATCAATTTTAGATCTATTTAATCCCTTGAATAAGCATGAGTAATCTATCTCATCATCATCACTAGACTCATCCTCACTAGAAGAAGCATAGGTAGGGTTTTGAGTACATACCTTCTTCTCCCTTGCCATAAGGCATGTATGACGCTCGTTGGGGAAGAGGGTCGATTTGTTGAAGGCGGTGGCGGCGAGTCCCTCATTGTCGGAGTCGGAAGAGGAGCAATCCGAATCCCACTCCTTTCCGATATGTGCCTCGCCCTTGGCCTTCTTGTAATGCTTCTTCTTTTCCCTCTTGTCCTCCTTTTCCTGGTCACTTTCATTATCGGGACAGTTAGCAATGAAATGACCAATCTTACCACATTTGAAGCATGAGCGCTTCTCCTTTGTCTTGGTCTTGTTTGGCTGTCCCTTGCGACCTTTAAGCGCCGTCTTAAAGCGCTTAATGATGAGGGCCATCTCCTCATTATTTAGCCCGGCCGCCTCAACTTGCGCCACCTTGCTCCTTGTTGCCTTGAGAGCAATTGGTTGAGGCTCATTGATCGGTCCATTTAAGGCGTCGTCCACGTATCTTGCCTCCTTGATCATCATCCGCCCGCTTACGAATTTTCCGAGTACCTCCTCGGGCGTCATCTTCGTGTACCTGGGATTCTCACGAATATTGTTCACGAGATGAGGATCAAGAACGGTAAATGACCTTAGCATTAGGCGGACGACGTCATGGTCCGTCCATCGCGTGCTTCCGTAGCTCCTTATTTTGTTGATAAGGGTCTTGAGCCGGTTGTATGTTTGGGTTGGCTCCTCGCCCCTTATCATTGCAAACCTTCCAAGCTCGCCCTCCACCAACTCCATTTTAGTGAGCATGGTGATGTCGTTCCCCTCGTGAGAAATCTTGAGGGTGTCCCATATCTGCTTGGCATTGTCCAAGCCGCTCACCTTATTGTACTCGTCCCTGCACAAAGAGGCTAGCAACACAGTAGTAGCTTGTGCATTTTTATGAATTTGTTCGTTAATAAACATAGGACTATCCGAGCTATCAAATTTCATTCCATTCTCTACAATCTCCCATATGCTTGGATGGAGAGAGAATAAATGACTACGCATTTTGTGACTCCAAAATCCGTAGTCCTCCCCATCAAAGTGTGGAGGTTTGCCGAGAGGAATGGAAAGCAAATGCGAATTCGAACTATGTGGAATACGAGAATAATCAAATGAAAAGTTCGAATTGACCATCTTCCTGTAGTCGTTGTCATCGTCCTTTTGGGAAGAGGAAGATTCGTCGCTGTCGTAGTAGACAATCTCCTTGATGCGCCTTGTCTTCTTCTTCTTCCCATCTTTTCGTCTATGACCCGAGCCCGAGTCATTTGACTTGTCATCCTTTGGCTCGTTGACGAAGGACTCCTTCTCCTTATCGTTGATCACGATTCCCTTCCCCTTAGGATCCATCTCTTCGGGCGGTTAGTCCCTTTCTTGAAGAGAACGGCTCTGATACCAATTGAGAGCACCTAGAGGGGGGGGGGGTGAATAGGTGATCCTGTATACTTCAAAACTTAAGCCACAAAACTTTGATTAAGCGTTAGCACAGTTAATGCCAAGTGGCTAAAGAGAAGATCTTGCACAATATGATAACCACAAGGAGTTCAACACAGAGAAGACACAGTGATTTATCCCGTGGTTCGGCCAAGTACAAAACTTGCCTACTCCACGTTGTGGCGTCCCAACGGACGAGAGTTGCACTCAACTCCTCTCAAGTGATCCAATGATCAACTTGAATACCACAGTGTTATGCTTTTCCTTTCAATTTCCCGTTTGCAAGGAATCTCCACAACTTGGAGTCTCTCGCCCTTACACTTGTGATTCACAAAGAAAAACGGAGTAAGGGAGGGAAGCAACACACACAAATCCACAGCAAAATGCGCACACACACGGCCAAGAATCGAGCTCAAAGACTATCTCACAGTTCTCACAAGAACGGAGCTCGAATCACTTAGAATAACAAACGGATGCGCAAAGACTGAGTGTGGATGATCAAGAATGCTCAAAGGTTGCTTGGTGTTCTCCTCCATGCGCCTAGGGGTCCCTTTTATAGCCCCAAGGCAGCTAGGAGCCGTTGAGAGCAAATCTGGAAGGCTGATCTTGCCTTCTGTCGTCGGGCGCACCGGACAGTCCGGTGCACACCGGACACTGTCCGGTGCCCGATTTCCTTCCTTAAACAGCGCAGTCGACCGTTGCTGATCTGGGAGCCGTTGGCGCACCGGACATGTCCGGTGCACACCGGACATGTCCGGTGCACACCGGACAGTCCGGTGCCCCCTTCCGACCGTTGGCTTGGCCACGTGTCGCGCGCAGAATCCGTGGCCGACCGTTGGCCCTAGCCGACCGTTGGCTCACCGGACAGTCCGGTGCACACCGGACAGTCCGGTGAATTTTAGCCGTACGCCGTCGGCGAATTCCCGAGAGCGGCCTGTTCGGCCGAGGCAGCCTGGCGCACCGGACACTGTCCGGTGCACCACCGGACAGTCCGGTGCCCCAGACCGAAACAGCCCCTTGGCTGTACACAGCCACCCTTTTCCTTTTCTTTTTTCTTCCTGTTTCCAATACTTAGACAAGTATATTAGTACACAAAACCAATGTACTAAGACTTAGAAACATACCTTTGCTCTTGATTTGCACTTTGTTCATCCATTGCATAAATTCACATTTTAAGCACTTGAGTTGGCACTCAATCACCAAAATACTTAGAAATGGCCCAAGGGCACATTTCCCTTTCACCACCGTCGGTGCTGATGTGGTTGCCTCCGCAGGCGAGCCGCTCAGAGCTAGCCATCCCACGGCCCTTACTGGTGTGGAGGTAGTTCATACCTGCAGAGTAGAAATGGAACTAGGGCTCCACTTGAAAACAGATGTAATACTTTCGCTTTTTGTAAGGTACTCAAGAGTACTATTTGTTAAGCAGTATTAGCACTTATCTATTTTCATCTTGTTCCTGCTGTGTGCGATATTATTGACTCCTCCTTGGTACCTGGCCCCCACCTGAGATGCAGGCTTGATGTGTTGAGGTTGGATACCAACATTTCTGAAAAGGTTGTCAACAATCCTCGAGAGGCAACCTCGCCGGGATCTAGGTATGTACACAGCTTTTAGCTAGGAAGCATTAGTAATACACCTCATAGGGTTCTCCATCTGACATTAGTCGTCCTTTGATACATGCTCGGGACTCGCAGGTTTTAGTTCGGGTGACCAAGTTGCGTGTCCGGACCCCCTTGGGTCGCGGTTCTAGATACTAGGACACTTGTCGCAGGGCAGTGGAGCGTGCAGGCCCATGGTACGGGACCAGGCTGAGCGGCTGCACGGGCTCTGGACCACCCCAGGAGACTAATGTCCATTCTCTAGCTCTGGTCCCGAGGTTGTCGGACCTGTAGGACTTATAACTCCAGATACTAAGTTCCCGTCACGGGGTGGCAGAGCATGCAGGCCCACGGTACGGGACCAGGCTGAGCGGCTACACGGGCTCTATACCACCCCATGGAATGGGGTCCCGTTCTCTAGAGCCGGCCCCCAGGCTGTCGGACCTCCCTACTTTCGTATCAGGGGCCCTAAACTGCAAGCCTGGCTGCTCAATTCGGATGTCGTCATGTCAGACAGATGGAAACCGTATGGGTGGGTAAGCTAAAAAGTACTATCTGAAAGACTGCAAGCAGGACCATGGAGCAGCTAGATGGAACTATCACAAGAGCACAACTGAGGGGGTAGTTTCTCTTTATAACTCGTCGTGCATGTGTGCAGACCAATAGGTCGGGTTTACGGGGACAGACCCCACCGGGTTGTCGTACACGTATGCGTTACCTAGTTACAAAAAACAGATTCGACCCCTCAGACTTGCTTTATGGATAGAACTTACAGAGATGTTTCGGCATCGGGGTAAGGCACTCCTCCGGTCATAGCTAGGTGGCCGCCCCTGGGTCGGTGTATTCCCGTTACCTTGAAGGGTCCTTCGCAGCTGGGGGAGAGTTACGGAGCCCTTCTTGGTTTGGTACTTGCCGTAGGGCTAGGTCCCGACCCTGGGTCCCCACCCGCATTTGACATGGGAGCCCTTGTCTTTTGGTCATGGTCAGTTCCGCGTGTACCTGTTGGCTGCCTGGATCTACGGGGGATCCAGAAGGGTTTCCGGAGGAAGGCATGCTTCAGCTCCGTAGATTTGGGAGCACGGGGTCCCCATGGGGTCCGCCTAGTTGTCTTCACTGGAGTAGGAGCCTCTGGCGAAAACATCCTTCAGGTCCCCTTTGGGCGATTGATACCCGAGGTCTCGCTTAGCCGCGGCTACCTCGCCGTCGTCGACCTTTTCTTTGCCAGGTCGGCGACGAGGTGGGGAGCCATCCTTGGAAGACTGCTCCCATCGCTCGCTGACACGTTTCGCGAGGTCAATGATCTCGCGACACTCTGCGGCGCTGTGGCGACCGTTGGGGTGCACTGGCCATGAGCCGCTGTTACCCCTCTGCGGCCGTGGGCGTTTGTTGCGGTCGCCCTGGCCCCCGATCGCGACTGCGACCACTAGGGCGGTGGACCGCGGCTTCTGGTAGTCACGGTCCTTCTTCTTTTTCTTCTTTCCATCCCTGGGGACGGCGCCCGAGCCACCCGACTGGGCAGCTCCAGTTTGTGGGACCGAGTGCCATGCACGGCCCTCGGCGGCTCTGGTGCATTTATCGGCCAGGGCAAAAAGTGTGGGGACAGTTTCCACATCATGTGTGGCCAACTTCTCCAACATTTTTTCATCACATACTCCCTGTCAGAAGGCCGTGATGATGGAAGCATCAGAAATACGAGGTATAGTACCTCGCACCTTGGTGAAGCGGGAGATGAACTTCCGGAGGGTCTCCCCGGGCCCCTGCCTCACCGCATGGAGGTGGGCCTCCACACCGTGCTGCTGGTAAGCACTGGCGAAGTTCGCAACAAACCGCGCGCAGAGCTCTACCCAGGAGTAGACTGACCCCGGGGTGAGGTTCATGAGCCAGGTCTGGGCAGGTCCAGACAAGGCCACATGAAAGTATGTTGCCATCACAGCGGTGTTTCCACCTGCTGTCGTGATGGCGGTAACGTACACCTGCAGGAACTCCGACGGGTTTGACGTTTCGTCGTATTTTTTCGGCAGGTGCGGCCGGAACTTGGGTGGCCATGACGCCGCGTGGAGATGATCCGCAAGAGCGGCGCTGCCCACCCCGGCCAAGGGGACACCCATTTGGGACTGGGTGCCCATTGGTGTCTGCGGTGCAACCGCATCGAAGTTTTGATCGAGGTTGCGACCATCGATGTTTTGATGGCGCTCACGCGCCCTTTCCAACAAGACCCAGGCATCCTCTCCCGCACGCCTGCGGTTGAGTTCTGCCCGGAGGTCGCTGGTCTGTACACCCCTTACTGAGGGCGAGCGCACGGATGCTGACGCCTCATGTTGGCGCCGGGATGACCGCGTCCTCGACCTGGACGAGGTAGGATGTGCCATACCGAGTAGTCGGTCGACATCGTCCCGCCATTGCTTCATGGCCCCTGGTGAGGCCGTGGAGCTTGGAGGGTGTCGCAACAACTCCCTGGTTGCCGATAACGCCCCTGGTGACGCCCTCGACAGAGTTTGGGACGCTTGCGCTGCCGTATGCTGCCGTGCGGCGTGCACAGCTGCAGTGCCTGGCACTGGGACATTGGGAACCTGCGGTGTGGAGGAAGTAGCTTCTCCCTCCACCGCAAAATCCACCGAAGTCTCGGCGCGGTGCTCAATGATCTGCACCATCACGCTTGGACAAGGAAAACAAGCAAAAACCTAATGCCTAGCCCCCTACCTGGCGCGCCAAATGTCGGAGAGCAAATCTCCGGCCGGGTGGCGGAGTGCACCCGCCCTAAATCCTAAGATGAGGAGGGGCCTAAGCGTTTTGCTTGTTAGTTGGAAACATGGGAAGAACACAAGAACACACAAAGATTTAGAGTGGTTCGGGCCGCTAGAGCGTAATACCCTACTCCACTGTGTGATGTATTGCCTGAGAGCTTGTATGAACTTGTGAGTGTCTGAGTGAGCCTGTGCTTGAAAGATTGTGCTTGAAAGATTGTGCTTGTGTATAACGTCGCATGCCTCCCCTTTTATAGTTGAAGGGGGACATGCACAAAGGTACTGGGCCCCGACATGTGGGCCCATGGACATAAAGAATATAGCACTTGGAGCCACAAATGTTTGCTACTGGGGCACTCTTCTTGTGCCCTGACGCCCGAGATCTCTGTATCCTCGGCGTGCAGGGGAAGCTTCTTGTAGATGGGATGATGAGCACTGTGCGCCGCTCGGCACGGGCGCACTGTTCGCCAACAGACTGGTCAGGCACACTGTCTGCTGGGTGACCCTGACGCCGTCTGCTGGCGGATTGGACAGGACGCATTAAATGTCGAGAGGGCGCGTCGCCCGTTAGCGTGGTGGCAGGCGGCGCGTCCTCTCCGCAATAAATGCAGAGACTGCACAGCCGTATGGGCCTTACGCTAGGCTTGGCCTGTTGGCTTATGTCACGGGCCAAAACCCACCGTGGCCGTAGTGGGTTTTCGCCTAAGCGGGGAGCGCAGGGCAAGGCCTGGACACGTGTCGGCACCGGACCCTTGCTTGTGCCAGGGTCCTTTCTATCCTGGGACCCTGCTAAGGCCTGGACCTCACTCGAGGGGAATCAGCATGCCTCCTCGAGAGCTCCGGGCTTGTGCTCACAGGGGTCCGGTGCTCTTCTATGGAGGTCCGGACCCAACGGTGCTTCCTGGGACGTATCATCCATCCTCGCCACGTGGTGCCCTTAGGCCTGCCCATGTGGAGGTGTCGGGTGCTGCTCTCCGTGTGACCAGAAGGTGTCGTACGGGTGCAGCGCCTTCATACTATAGGAGAGGGTACCCCTGATTCAGGGTATCGATAGAGACAATTTGTATAGCCTTTTTAACAAAGTTATAACAATTAAGAACATGAGTCGGAGCAAGGGATCTTTGATACCAATCAGATATGTAGTGGACACGCTTGCTAGGTCTAAACTTCATTTCCCTTTGAATTTGAGACTAAACACAATATAGACTTGAAAAATTGTTACTCTCAAGGATTTAAAATATAGAGCATTGCTCCCCTAAATATGTGCATATTCATGTGAACTTCTGAGGTCTGGGGAAAGCAAGTGGTACAATTTAAACCGTGTTACAAGCAAGAATTTGAAATAGAAAACCTGTACCAATTGAAAAAGATGTGATTGATCAAAGGTTTAATGAATAAGTAGTGTGTGCAATATTTAAATTCATATTGCGAGAATAAAGAACATTTAGTGCACTTCTAAGCTCACAAAACGTCTTTTCATCTAAGGGCTAGATGAATATATCGACTAACTGTTTATGGGTGCCCACATGGCTGATAATGATATATCCCCTTTGCGAGTGATCTCTCAGATGTCTATGTGTTTAGTGCGACCGTGATCAATAGGATTATCTGCCATGCAGATTACACTCTCATTATCACATATGAGGGAAACTTTGCTCAGATTGTAGCCAAAGTGCATGAGGGTTTACCTCATCTAGAGTAATTGTGCACAACAATGTCCTACATCAATATACTTGGCCTCGGTAGTGGATAAGGCAATAGAGTTTTGTTTCTTAAAAGCTCAAGATACCAAGGATCTTCCCAAAAAATGGCAAGTCCCAGATGTGCTCTTCCTATCTACCTTACATCCAACATAATCGTTATCGGAATAACCAATAAGATCAAAGTTTGAACCCTTTGGATACCAAAGACCAAAGTTAGGAGTGTGAAATAAATATATCAAGATTCTTTTAATGGCCCTAAGGTGACATTCCTTAGGATTGGCTTGGAATCTCGCACACATGCAACTGAAAGCATAATATCCAGTCTAGATGCACAAAGTGAAGAAGTGATCCAATCATAGACCGATATACCTTTTGATCAACTGATTTACCTCCAATGTCAAGGTCAAGATGTCCGTTAGTTCTCATGTGCGTCTTGATGGGTTTAGCATCCTTCATCCCAATCTTCTTCAAGATATCCTGAGTGTATCTGGTTTGACTAATGAAGATGGCATCCTTGAGTTGCTTGATTTGGAATCCTAAGAAGATTTTCACTTCCCCCATCATAGACATCTTGAACTTCTTGATCATAATCCTACTAAACTCTTCACAAGACAACCGGTTAGTAGAATCGAAAATAATGTCATCAACATAAATTAGTCAAAACTTAGCACACTTGTTAGTCCTTTAATTGGGTTGTCATCCAAACCACCAAAACCCACAAGAGAGCTTTCAGGTCCATGACCTAATTGTCCGGACTATCAAAGACTTTGAGTTGGGCAGTCTAAGACCTGGCATTTTAGAACTTGAGTGTGTATTTTGTTATCTTATGAACCTATAGTATATGCTTAGCAAACTAGTTAGCCCATAGTGTTGTGTTGGTCATTCAATCAACAAAACTAATATAGAAATGGTTTTGAGTCCATTTTCCTTTCAATCTCCCATTTTTGTTGATTGATGCCAACACAACCAAAACAAATATGGAATTTGAGAATTGTAAATAGTGTGCTATATTTTGAGTGTACATAAGATACTAAGTTAGAAACAGTTCTAAGTTGAATATTAGTTGTTTTGAAGATTTATTAGTTTCGACCACATTTGCACCACTTAGCATTTGATTTTGCAAAGTTTTAAAAAGATTTTGAAAATCTTTCCTACTTTGCAAGCATTTCCAAATTTGAAAAATCCCCCTTTCTCAAATGATTTTGTTTTGATCAAAACCTTTCTTCCCCTTTGGTATGAAATATTTCTCCTCTTAGTTTTTAAGAGGTTTTTTTCACAGTTTTGAAAAGATACCAATTGGAAAGACCAAAAATTTTAAAACTTTGGTGGAGTCGTCCTTTTGCTTTGATCTAATAATTTCTCCCCCTTTGGCATCAAGCACAAAAAATGGAGACAATTTGTATAGCCTTTTTAACAAAGTTATAACAATTAAGAACATGTGTCAGAGCAAGGGATCTTTGATACCAATCAAATATGTAGTGGACACGCTTGCTTGGTCTAAACTTCATTTCCCTTTGAATTTGAGACTAAACACAATATAGACTTGAAAAATTGTTACTCTCAAGGATTTAAAATGTAGAGCATTGCTCCCCTAAATATGTGCATATTCATGTGGACTTCCGAGGTCCGGGGAAAGCAAGTGGTACAATTTACACCGTGTTACAAGCAAGAATTTGAAATAGAAAACCTGTACCAATTGAAAAAGATGTGATTGATCAAAGGTATAATGAATAAGTAGTGTGTGCAATATTTAAATTCATATTGTGAGAATAAAGAACATTTAGTTCACTTCTAAGCTCACAAAACGTCTTTTTCATCTAAGGGCTTGATGAAGATATCGACTAACTGTTTATGGGTGCTCACATGGCTAATAATGATATATCCCCTTTGCGAGTGATCTCTTAGATGTCTATGTGTTTAGTGCGACCGTGATCAATAGGATTATCTGCCATGCAGATTACATTCTCATTATCACATAGGAGGGAGACTTTGCTCAGATTGTAGCCAAAGTGCATGAGTGTTTACCTCATCTAGAGTAATTGTGCACAACAATGTCCTACATCAATATACTTGGCCTCGGTAGTGGATAGGGCAATAGAGTTTTGTTTCTTAAAAGCCCAAGATACCAAGGATCTTCCCAAAAAATAGCAAGTCCCAGATGTGCTCTTCCTATCTACCTTACATCCAACATAATCGTTATCAGAATAACCAATAAGATCAAAGTTTGAACCCTTTGGATACCAAAGACCAAAGTTAGGAGTGTGAAATAAATATATCAAGATTCTTTTAATGGCCCTAAGGTGACATTCCTTAGGATCGGCTTGGAATCTCGCACACATGCAACTAAAAGCATAATATCCAGTCTAGATGCACAAAGTGAAGAAGTGATCCAATCATAGACCGATATACCTTTTGATCAACTGATTTACCTCCAATGTCAAGGTCAAGATGTCCGTTAGTTCTCATGTGCGTCTTGATGGGTTTAGCATCATTCATCCCAAACTTCTTCAATATATTCTGAGTGTATCTGGTTTGACTAATGAAGATGGCATCCTTGAGTTGCTTGATTTGGAATCCTAAGAAGATTTTCACTTCCCCCATCATAGACATCTTGAACTTCTTGATCATAATCCTACTAAACTCTTCACAAGACAACCGGTTAGTAGAATCGAAAATAATGTCATCAACATAAATTTGTCATAAAGATAGATCAGTGCTAATCGTCTTAGTGAACAAAGCAGGACAAGCTTTCCCAACCTTAAATGAATTTGCAATTGGAAAGTCTCAAACACATATATACCATGCTCTTGGTGCTTGCTTAAGCCCATCGAGTACCTTATTGAGCTTAAATACATGATTAGGATACTTATCTTCCTCGAAACGAGATGGTTACTCAACATATACTTCTTCTTTGATTGTCCCATTGTTTGCCTCATCCAGAGTAATTATGCACAACAATGTCCTACATCAATATACTTGGCCTTGGTGGTGGATAGGGCAATATAGTTTTGTTTCTTAAAAGCCCAAGACACCAAGGATCTTCTCAAAAGAATGGCAAGTCCCAGATGTGCTCTTCCTATCTACCTTACATCCAGCATAATTTTCATCAAAATAACCAATAAGATCGTTTGAACCCTTTGGATACCAAAGCCGAAAGTTAGGAGTGTGAAATAAATATATCAAGATTCTTTTAATGGCCCTTAGGTGACATTCCTTAGGATCGGCTTGGAATCTCGCACACATGCAACTGAAAGCATAATATCCAGTCTAGATGCATAGAGTGAAGAAGTGATCCAATCACAGACCGATATACCTTTTGATCAACTAATTTACCTCTAATGTCAAGGTCAAGATGTCTGTTAGTTCTCATGTGCGTCTTGATGGGTTTAGCATCCTTCATCCCAAACTTCTTCAAGATATCCTGAGTGTACCTGGTTTGACTAATGAAGATGCCATCCTTGAGTTGCTTGATTTGGAATCCTAAGAATAATTTCAACTCCCCCATCATAGACATCTTGAACTTCTTGATCATAATCCTACTAAACTCTTCACAAGACAACCGGTTAGTAGAACCAAAAATAATGTCATCAACATAAATTTGTCATACAAATAGATCACTATCAATCATCTTAGTGAACAAAGCAGGATCAACTTTCCCAACCTTAAATGAATTTGCAATTAGAAAGTATCTAAGGAATATACACCATGCTCTTGGTGTTTTCTTAAGCCCATAGAGCGCCTTATTAAGCTTAAATACATGGTTAGGATACTTATCGTCCACGGAACCAGATGGTTACTCAACATATACTTCTCCTTTGATTGTCCCATTGAGGAATGCATTTTTCACGTCCATTTAGAACAACTTGAAATCATGGTAAGTAGCATATGCCAATTGTTGGGGGCTTTCATCTTCTGAAGGTCCTCAAAAATATGACTAACCATATGTTTTCAGCATGACATGAATTATTACAGGGAGCTTCGTCTTCAGGATGGAAGTCTTTCCCCCATGATGAAGGCGTATGAGACGAAGACATGATATACGGATGATAAGAATAAACGCCGAAGCTATTGATAAAGTGACAACTTCGGCTCATAATGGTGATGAAGACTGATGATGATGTTGACCGAAAGGGAAAAAGACTACATATTCCTTAATGATTTATGTTACGATCATAAGTAAATGTCAAGGACATAAATGTACTTTTACCTGGGCTGCGTCCCTTGCCTATAAATAGATGAACAGTAGCACCATACTGTTCATGCTGATTTGTAATATCTCACGCATCAACACCTTCGAGCAAGTCGAAGGTATATCAATGTAATATAAATTCTATTGATATTCATACATGTTCTATAGACTGCAAATACAAATGAATTAATGAGATATACTTGTTATCATCATCTCTTTGCATCCTTGTTTATCTATAAAAAATGATGAAGGCATGCCCTTCAAGACCTTCGTCTGATGGTCATTCTGTCCATTGGGAGACAATGCTTCGGAAGACAAAGGTCCTTAATACTTAACAATTGTGTTGTCTTGTTCTTGATTCATAGCATCTGAGAACAAGTGACCAACATTGGCACCCACCTCCGTTGAACTCACTTCCACAACCTTCGGCAAGTGTTCGCCTTCGTCATGCCGTCGAAGAAGGCAACAACGCTCGGGGCTGCCCTATAGCCACTGGACACCAATGAGGAGACACTCTCACTGAGAGAAGCTAGGAGCCAGAAAAGAAAGGCTACTAGCCCAACACCTCAGGAGGAGTTGGACTAGGAAATCAGAGACCTAGAAGCTATACATCAGCAAGTATAGAGGAAAAGGGAGAAGATGCTTTGGCTAGCCAAACTTCAGAGGAAGATCGACGAAGCCGCTGAAGAAAATGTGCCACATCGCGCAGGATGATCAAGGACGAGGGCCTCAACACAGAGAGCTTCGTCAAGAAACTCCAATCAACGATGATAGATGGTATGATGACCTTTACCATGGTAACTTTGCTTTTGATGATGCTTCTCCCCTAGCAGTAGAGTTGTAGGCTACCCCATGGCCACCTTCGTACAAACCGCCACAACTCCCCATGTACGACGGGCATTCCGACCCGAAGCAATTTCTCATGAGCTACAAAGCAACCATATCATCATATGGTGGCAACACTGCTTTCATGGAAAAGTCCTTCGTCATGGTAGTCAGGAGTGTGGCTCAGACTTGGTATTCTTCTCTTCGGTTGGAAACAATCACATCATGGCAGAAGCTGAAGGACATGCTAATCACAAGCTTCCAGGGCTTCCAAACAAAGCCAGTGACTGCTCAAGCTCTATTCTAGTGCACATAAGACCATGAGGAGTACTTGCAGGCATACGTCTGAAGGTTCTTGCGACTTAGAGCCTAGGCGCCAACGGTGCCTAATGAGATCGTCATCAAAGCCTTGATTAAGGGGCTCCGACCAGGACCGACAACACAATATTTTGCAAGAAAGCCACCAAAAACCTTAGAGAAGCTTCTCCAGAAGATGGATGAGTACATCCGAGCTGACAATGATTTCCGCTAGAGAAGGGAGGAAGCTTATAGGTATTCTGAGATCACCAGGGGCTTTGGAGGAAGACTCCACCCCATGCATGTCAGAACAATCCACAATCCCAACACAAATGATGACAGGGCAAATCACACCCGGAGCAGCTAGCAAAGCTCACAATCTTCGGGAATACAACAAACTTCCTACAGGCCACCAGCCCCAAGAGGTAGAGGGGGAGAAGCTTCGGAGGAAGGTTTAGTAATCAACCCAGGAGATTGTTCTACTTATTCTGTGGGGAGGATAAGGGACACACAACAAGGACATGCTAAGTTACGATCCAAAAGCGGAAGGAGATCGCTGAAGCCGAAGCACGGCAGAATCATCCGAAGCAGGTCTTGCATACTGCTTCATGTTATTCGCCATATATCCCTGTATGTGTGGGCAATCAACAACCCATGGTGTTGGTTGCTTCGATGAGTCATTCTCAAGCCACTTGGGCTCAGTTACCACAACCACCACTAGTGCCTACCTTGGTCCAAATCAGCAGCCAAAAGGGCATCGCCAGGCGCAGCAACAACGCGATACTCGGGAGGAGTCCGAAGCTTGCACAGTCAATAGCATTGTGCCCGAGTCAAGGCACATCTACAGAAAGCAGCGCAACACTCTGACCAGAAAGTTTTCTAATTCAATGTATTTTTACTTTTTTGCCTTTATATTTCCTCCTCAAAAGACAATATAAGGAGGTTTAACCTTCAGCTTGATGTAATAAATCTATGGTTACACCATCGAGTGTAACAAAAAAGGGTGAAGAAGCTCCAAACTCGATCCTAAGGGAATGCAGAGCTAAAATACCACCTAAGTAAGGGGTGAAGAAGTTCCAAAGTCGTTCCTAAGGGAATTGTAACGCCCTGAATTTGGGGGTAGAATTTTTTCTTCTTTTTACTCACCAAATTCAGGCGTTACTCTCTTTTCTCTTCCCGTTTCGCTCCTTCCCAATTTCAAAGCGGTGTAGCGACTGGTGTCCGTATTACGTATAAACAAAACCTAAGTTGTCATGGGTGTTGCATCATGCCGAATCATATTTCTTTGTCTGATGTTGTGCTTAATCGCGTGTTTTGCTCAGTCTCGTTCCGCGATTTGGATTCCAATCTGTGGTCGCGTGTGTTGTGGGCTTCTGTCCTGGCCCGCGACGCAAACTCGACCTAGCCCGGCCCAGTCGGCCCGCTCTGGCCTGCGCGCCCCCGACGCCCTGCCCCTCCCCCATGCGCGCCCCCTCCCTTCTCTCCCTTTCTCTCATTTGATTTTCCCACGCAGCAACCTCCTTTCCTCTACATCTCTCTCTCTCCCGTGGTGCCCTAGGTTTTGGAGACGGTGATCACCGGATTTGGACCCCGAGGTGAGCTCCCCTCCCTCTCTCTTCCCCTCCCCTTCTTCTCCCCTGCGTGCGACCCCCCCGCCCCCTCGCGCGTGCGGCCCCTGCGCGCGGCTCCCCTGGCACGTGGCGCGGTCCCTCCCCCGGCCCCCTAGCGCGCGGCGGTGCCCCTTCCCCGACCCCCTTGCGCAGCGGCGCCCCCTCCCCCGGCTCCCTCGCAGCGGCGGCCCCTCCCCCTGGCTCTTCTGGCGCGGTGGCGGGCCCCTCCCCCGGCCCCCCTCGCGCGGCGGCGCCCCCTCCCCCAGCCCCCTGGCGCGGCGTGGCCCCTCCCCCTGCTCCCCTCGGGCGTGGCCCCTCGGCCCTGGCGCGCGGCACCTGCCCCCGGGCGGCGTGGCCCCCGGCGCGGCCCCTGTCCGGCGCGCAGCCCTTGGCCCCTGGCAGCGCGGCACCTCGCGGCTCGCCCAGCGCGCGCGGCGATCGAATCTCGGTTTAATTAGTTTTTTAAATTTAGTTTAATGAACGTGTTGCATCCTGCGCTTCGTCGTGCGGCTAATTAGTTTGATTTCAGATTCTATTAACGTGCTGCGTCGCACGCTTGTCGCACGACGATTCATCTTAATTTTAGATTATTTAATGTGTGGCGTCGCGCGTCCAGTTGCGCGACGTTTCGTTTTAAATTCAGTTTAGATGGCGTATGCCGTCGTGCATTTCGTCGTGTGACGCTTAACGTCTCTTTATAATTAATGCAAGTGTCTCGTTGCGCGCTCCGTCGCGCGATGAGTCGTTTATTTCTTAATTCAATTTAAATGTTGTGTTGCGCGTTTCGCCGCGTGACAATCCTTTTAATTTACCTTTATCTGTTCATAATAATTAAACATGGAACATGACTTTACCCTATGCTAAACGCGATGGCTAAATTAATACCGTTCTGTTTAGACGAGTATTTTAATTTATAATCGTGTGACGTGATCGCTCGTCGGCCGTAGCCTCGACCGTTACTTTCCCTTCCTCGCTTAGTCGTAGGTGTGAGCCCTGCGTCGAACGTCTGTTTATTTACTACATTCTATTGTTTGGTGTACTGTTCTTTTGTATTAAATTTGTGGAATGTATGTTTGAAACTCGTATAGATAACGGTCAGTTGGTGGAGTCCGAAGGAGTTGCAGGTGCAGACCCTGAGCAGCAGTCGGTTGGTGAAGGCAAGTGTCCTTTGACCCATCTTTGTCCTATACATCTTATAATTCATTCCCCGCATTTACATAGTTTATACCTAAGGGTTGACTAGCTTTTGTTTATCTTGTCCTTGTTTACCTATTTTGGTTGGGTTATTTTGGTTTAGCTTTATGCTAGCGCTTCACATTAATCAATGAACATGATGAGATTATCTATGATACGTTGTTTTCCCTTTTGATTATGATGATGGTACTGTGACATTTAAGGGGGCTCGAGCTGTTTCTCGAGTGCCTCTCCGTAAGGACTGGTTCGTTGGATGACCGCGCGGGAAAACAGTGCAACCATGAGGGTGGAGTGGGACGCCCTTAGCTGAGTAATTAGAGGAACTGGGGTGTAGTTCGCTTCGCCGTCGTGCCATTAATGGGGCTCGGTGTATGCGGCTTGCTCTGCCAAGGTTGGTTCGCCCCTTGGGGAGGAGTGCGGTGCATTTAGGAAACCTAACGGGCGGCTACAGCCCCAGGAAATCTTTGTAAAGGCTACGTAGTCAGACCCTGCCTATTCACCTTGGTAGTGTTTAAGGGTTTGATCGGCCTGAGGCAAGAGGGAATCACAGCTTGTGGGTAAAGTGCGCAACCTCTACAGAGTGTTATGAAACTGATATATCAGTCGTGCTCGTGGTTATGAGCGGCCAACGGAGCTCCATTGATTAGAGATACTTGATTAGAGATGTATGGTTTACAGGTGGTGACGAGGATGATGGTTTTGGTTATGCCTATGGTAATGGTAAGTGGTATTCTTTCCGTTTGGAAAGGGTACATTCGGTTAATAACTTGGGTTAATACTAAAACTTTGCTTTCTACTAGTAATAATAACCTGACCAACTAAAAGCAACTGCTTGGCTTAACTCCGCATAAAGCTAGTCCACTACAGCCAAACGGGACATTTTGCTGAGTACGTTGATGTGTACTCACCCTTGCTTTACACACCAAACCCCCAGGTTGTCTGTGTTGCAACCACTGCTCAGGTGAAGATGAAGTCGTGGAGGAGGACTTCTAGGAGTTCCAAGAGTACGATGAGTTCTAGGCGTGGGTTAGCGGCAAACCCCCAGTCGGCTGCCTGTGTAGGACGTGTGTATCTACGTTTCTTTTCCGCACTTTGATTATTGTTAAAGACTATGTGAATGTCTCGGACATCATGATGTAATCGACTATTATACCCTCTTTTATGTCATTATTTTAGCACTGTGTGATGATGTCTAGTTATGTAACTGATGTGTACGTGAATTGCTGATCCTGGCACGTACATGGTTCGCATTCGGTTTGCCTTCTAAAATCGGGTGTGACAGGAATGCAGAGCTAAAATACCACCTAAGTAAGAGGTGAAGAAGCTCTAAAGTCGTTCCTAAGGGAATGCAGAGTTAAAATACCACCTAAGTAAGAGGTGAAGAAGCTCCAAAGTTGTTCCTAAGGGGATGTAGAGCTTAGCTCCAAAGTCATTCCTACGCGGATGCAGAGCTAAAATACCACCTAAGTAAAAGGTGAAGAGACTCCAAAGTCGTTCCTAAGGGGATGCGGAGTCTTATCTTTTATGTTTCATACGCCAACAGCATTTGCATCATGCCATCACATCATATTGCATCATGACATCGCATCATACATCATTTTGCATCGACAAAAGCAGTGAAAAAACAATGAGAATTCCTCCTTCAGCTTCGGCAAAGACTCATGAAAGAATATTGAAGAGGCATGGTCCATGCTTGTGACAGTACTATCATAAGAAGTTTGTGCTTTCAACATTGCTATTCCTACGCAACGTCTATAGCAAGAATCAAATATCATATAGTTGCTTTAGCAAAGAAGGGGGATTTCTTTCTGAAGCGTGAAAAGAAGGGAAGGTGTTTTTTCGCCACCATCTCAAAAACAGTATGTACGAAGGTTCCACGCTTCACAAAGAAATATATTACATCAATATACATGCAAATTGTTTATAAGTGTTTCTTACAAAACCGGGAGTCATACACAAAGACATTAAACTATCGAAAACACAAAGCTTCAGTCCTGCTTTAGGACTTTGTCGGCAGCTTCGTTCAGCAGCTTGTCGACAACTTCATCAATAGCATCGTTAGCAATTTTGATTATATCGAGCGCCTCCTTGACAGATGGGTCAGCTTCAGGGTTATATGGCACGGGAGGCGGATAAAGCTCAGCTGCATTGAAACACAAGTATCTATCAGTGCCGAAGCTGAAAAACTTACGAAGCTGAGTTATAAAGGGCATACCTATAAGTCTGGCCCGCTCGGCAGCTTCCTCAACTTTTTTGGCCTCTTCTAAGGCAACATGAGATTCTTTCTCATTCCTTTTAATGGCTTCATCAGCAATTTCTCATCCACCCTTCAGCCATACTTTGGAATAAAATTTCTCACCCAAGGTAGTAGCTTCAACTGAAGGGTTTCTAACATCATCAGCTGAGAAGGCAAAATTTGGTAGAGCTACAGCTTTGGCATGATCACAGCCAACCTTCTCCAAAATGGACGTAGCCCCACGGGCACCGGCAAAGGCACAGAAGTCCCCTCTGTCGCTAAGAATTTCCTCGAAAGCTTCGACCTCGCCGTTTATCTAAGAAGAAAATGCTCCAACTTTAGAAAAGCTGTTCTTTAGATTTTTAGCACATTCCATAGCTATTTCATATCATTTTTCTTTAGCACCATGTAATACACACTTTGTAATTTGTTAGAAATAATATCAATAGAGAAACAATTTCTCCTTATGTGAGTTTAACCTTTCTGCATCATCACATGTGTACACCCTAGATAAAAACAAATAATTAATAACATAAAAGCCACTAAAATATGCATCATGCTGGGATTTTCTTTTGTGTGCACATTGTGACAAAATAAAATAATGAATGTGAAAAGAAAAATAATAAAGTCCCAAAGGGAAATTTAGAATATAAAAGAAATTATAGATGTTAGAAAAAGAGAAGATATATAAAGATTTAAGATAAAAACGATGTATATATAAATATATCTCCAAATTGATATTGTTCATGGCATAATATAAAATTGAGGATAAATTTTCCACAAGAATGGAAATTTAAATTTGAAAGGAGTTTGAATTTGAAAAGGAGAAAAAGGGAAACAAAAAATAAAAAGAATAAAGGAAAAAGAGTAAGTGGGCTCCCTGCGCCAATTCGACCCACCAAAAAATTCAACCTTGCGTGGCCCAACTCGTCCTTCCGCACAGCGCCGACAGTAGGGCCCCACGGGCCAGTCTCTCGTGCACTCCGCGTGCGCTCGGTTCTCGCGGACACTAGTAGCACGGCCCCACCTGTCATCAGGCTGGTCGCCGGCTCCAACGAACCGCACGATCCGCACGGCGGATCCTCCGGCGGTGCTCGCCCACGTCAGGTACTCCCACCACATACATGTGGTCACGTGCCTAGCGCAGGAATTGCGCTTCTAAACCCTGGACTCGAGACCCCCTTGGCCGCAGCTACTCGTACCAGCAGAGCGAAACCGAGAGAGAGAGGGAAGCGGCCGCGCCATTGCCGCCGTGGTCGGGATCTCGACTGGGGTGTCGTCTGGTGACCGAATCCAGGCCGTGGTGGTGTGCGTCACCGAGGGGAAATTTTCCGGTCAACAAGCTGGCGCGGGCAGCGGTGAATTGAAGGCAATTCCTCGCCGGAGTCAAAGCGCCGCCGCAATTCCGCCAATCGCCGCGGGCAGCACTATCCTCGCCAGCCTAGCAAGTAAGGACCCGTCCACTGATCTTACTCTCACCCCCGCTCTACGTAGGACCTATCTGCTTCGACTCTAGAGCGCAGGGGCACCGGTCCGTAGTTCGCCGGTGAGACCGCCGCCGCGAAGCTCATCGCCGCGCCCTACGGTGACCTGGGGGGGAGAGAAAGGTTTTAGCCGTTAGATGCGTGTCTGACGGCATCGATCAGATCGAGGGATACCCCTTCGATTGTTTAGCATGCACCGTCCGATTTAGATCCAAAGCGTAGGAATCCATCCAGGTTTTTAGAATCCAGAGCGTTGATCTCGGATCAGAGGGTTGGGCTATTGGCGCCAATGCGGGCTGTTCAGGACCGCCTGATGATGATCCAATGGCTAGTGTACATGGATACCGTTTCGTGAATGGAATTTTGTTAAAGACCCCCCTGGAAATCACAGAATGAACCCGCGGTCCAGTCCAGAGCTGTTTGAGTCTTAGGAAGTTTTCTGTATTAACCCCTGGACCTTTTGTTAATAATGCGCTCAGGCCAGACCCTTAATAAAAGTGAGAAATCTATTTTAAAAATGATTTTTAGTATTAAATTAATTGCAGAAACTTGCTAAATTTATAGAAAATTCATATGAACTCCAAAATAACCCACTTCAGTTTCTAAAATTTTTAATATTATTCTCTACCACTTAGAGCTTCTGTTTTGGCATGAAAACAGTAAGAAAATTTAATTCTCATTTAATCCTATTTTAAGCACATAAAACCTTTGAAAATTCATAACTTAAAATCTATAACTCCAAAAATTATGATTATTGTTCTTAGGTTTTTATTTTAATGTGTAGATTATTATTGTGTATTTTGTTTACATGTTTGGTGTGATGTTAATTTTCTCCATACATTGTGCTTGTTTGTGTTGTGGCGAGTAGAAGAGCCCGTGACTGAGGATCCTGGTGAGCAGCAGATAGAAGTAGCTGAGCAGGAGCTCATTGAAGGCAAATTGTGCCCTTGATTCACTTTTGTTACCCAATAATGTTCTTTATAATCATTTACCATGCATAGGCTTAATTTTGATGAGACCCGTTAGGTCACCCTAGATTGTTTATCTCTTTACCTTGTTATCCCTGAATCACTTGGGTAGTTTTGCTATTGCTTTACATGGTTTTGGGATAATATTTTGTTATATCCATGTTCCAGTTATTTTGTTATTCTATTTATGTTCATGTCAAGATCATTAATGTTAATTGGAACATGGAGCTTAACTTGAGAAACACGTGCCACCACAAGGGTTTAATGGGACGCCCTTGGCCAACTAACTAGGAAAGCTAGTGGAAGACTACCTTACCCGAAAGGGGCAAGGGCAGTAGGGGATTGCATGCAAGGAGGTTCTCGGGTTGATTTTGCTGCGATGGCGGTCAGACGGGGGATTCTTGCAAGTGCTCTTCCCATAAACTGTAGCGGGTTTTCGGAAGCTAGTGGAACTTTGTAAAGGCCTCGTAGTGGATCCCTAGCCATTCACCTTGGTAGTGTCTAAGGGCCTAGCTAACCCTGACGACATGGGAAACACGACTTGTGGGTAAAAGGTACAACCTCTGCAGAGTGTAAAACTGGTATACTAGCCGAGCTCACGGTCATGAGCAGCTCAGGACTCTCCGATGATTAATCTATGGAACTTAAATTCAAATTGTCATTTGCATTGCATGGGATTATTAATTTTGTTCTATTACTTTATTTAAGGTTTGGTATTTACTTACATCTAGTAATTGCTAATAAAATTTTGACCAACTTTAAAAGCAATGCTCAGCTTTAACCATTCTCTTTGGTAAGCCTTACACTTCACATGATCTTCCACCTTTGGTGAGTTCATTCCACATTATTCCCCACAACTTGTTGAGCGATGAACATGTGTGAGCTCACCCTTGCTGTCTCACACCCCCCATAGGTCAAGAACAGGTACCACTGGATGAGGCGCAAGGTGGATGTTGCGCTATGTTCATGAGAGGTCTAGGTCGTCGTCTCACAGTTGACTTTCTGGCGCCAAGGATGGATTTTAGATCCTGTTATATTTATATTTTATTTTGTAAGTCTTCCACTATGTAATAAGTACTCTGATTTTATTATGACATTTATCTCTATACACTCTGTTATTATATATGTTGTCTTCTTTGGCGCATGTATGAGATGCACCCGACTTTGTCTCTTAAAGCCCGGGTGTGACACAGCACGAAGCTCAACAACATTTTTCTGTGCCCTTGATCTTTCAATTTCACATATTTCATGTTTTACCACTTCAACATTAAAGTTCTTAGTTGCTTCAGCAACTTTCTTCTTTAGCTCTTGCATCTCGGCTTCATGAGTTTCAACTTGAGTAGAAAGC
The DNA here is from genome assembly GCF_902167145.1 of Zea mays. NCBI lineage: Eukaryota > Viridiplantae > Streptophyta > Magnoliopsida > Poales > Poaceae > Zea > Zea mays. The sequence continues at coordinate 86,399,335 of NC_050104.1, read as the reverse complement.
CTGGCTTCGCTAGATTTTAATCTTTCCACTAAAGAGTGTAGGATCTTATCTTTTTCAAGAGCTTCGTTTCTCAATGTTATGACCTTCGAACGAAGGTTTCCAAGTGCTATTCGACAGCTCTCATCCTCTGCATCTTTTTGGGCCTCCAGAGCCTTGCTTAAAATCAACCCCTGGCAAATGAAGAGTGAACACATAACGATGATAAGAACTACCACAAAAATAGTTCACCGTAACGCAAATTACAAAATGACAAAGCCAAAGTATACAAACCTTCAGGCTGTTGTAGGCAAGGCTATCTGCAAGTGGATCCTTAGTCATCGCAGACAAACCAAGTTCAAGCTTTGGATACCCCATGTTATCCATCATTTCACGGTAAACATTGATCTCCTTACTGTCTGGTAGACAGTAGAGGAAGTCATCATCATTATCTCCTCCGTATACTAAGGACCCCTGGGGTACTTCAGCTCCTTAGCATAATGTTCAGTTTCAGCAACTTGCTCTGCCGATAGCTATTTTCCCGAAGCATGTCGAACAACAAAATTCAAATCACTCTGGGGAGGTGCTTCGAGGGCAGATGTTGTGGGTTTTTCTAGAAGGCTCTCTTCCACAAGTTTTTCTGGCACAACTTCTGAGGGTCCCGCTTCAGCATGACCAGAAGAAGTGCTTGCAGTGACCATCTCTCTGGCATCTTCAATTTTCCTGCCAGAAGCTTTGACAGAAGTAGGAGGTGGCGTTTTCACATATTCCAAAACAGCATCCAAAACACTAGCCATCCTCCTCTTCCTCGGAGTTGCTGTTGTAGTGGTTGATAGCTTCGGCAACGCTGTCACCAGCATCTTTGGCTGCTCTGCTACCTTCTCTGATTTCGGCTCTTTGGTGGGGTTTGCAATAGCTTCAATCGGCATCGCAGGAGCCGTCTCTGTGGCTGGGGGCAGTTTCTGCCCTTTCAATTAACTTCGGCACATCGGCCATCTCAATGAGCCTCAGTCTACGTGTCAAGACCATAATTTTCTTTGCCTTCGGTGCACCAGAAGATGTCGAAGCAACGACTTTCCTTTTTCCCTTGCCTTTGGATGGGAAAGCAGTAATCTGGGTAAACGAACCCAATAACATCGAACACCCTATTCAGCCTCTTTTTCCCGCGAGCGCTGAAGGCAGCTGTCATAGCTTCGTCTTCTACCCGCGAGTACGCTCCAAGTAGTTCATCACTTGTTGCCATTATAGCGTCTAGCCAATCATCATTTGGCTCATCAAATTGGCTTCTAAACCAAAAGGTATACTTAAGATAAACCAAGCCACTCTGGCTGGAGCCAGCGGCGGCTTCCTTCGGCATTTCCCATTCATTTGCAAGAGGCCATACTTTATAAGCAATGTGGTCTTGAACTAAATCTCTCGTGCTAATGTAGGTGCATATGGTGTTGAAAGCAATTTGGCATGCCTGCACTTCATTCCCAGTGCGATGGATGGCATTCTAATGCCGAAGCGTGACCATATAGGACGTTGGATAACGCCTCTCACATCTTCCCTATGATTCAGGTCATTCTTCATGTAAAACCATTCTTTCATCCAAGAACCTGGCCACTTCTTCCGAAATGTAGGCACATGGTAATTCGCCTCAGAGCGAGGCACGAAGCGTAGCATCCAAAGTTGTTATGATACTGTTCTTTTTCGGTCGCCTTCGTCTGATAAGATAGCTCATGAATATTGCAGAAGCATCTCGCATCCGGCTCTAGTTCTCGACTCCTCATGGCCCATATAAAAACCCCCACTGTGATAAGAGCTTTGGGGGTAAGCTGATGAAGGTATATCTCAAATGTCTTCAAAACTTCGACCAACATTTTGTGGAGCGGAAAGCAAAGCCCAACTTTCATGAAGCTCCTGAAGGTTACCACTTCATCACCTTCAGGGAGGGGAACGATGTCTTCTGCCCCATCCCTCACTATGGACACATCATGAAAATATTTGCCTTTCATCGCTTCAATTTGCCCTTGTTTGATAGTTGATTTCCCAAAAACAACGTGGCTTGGTCTCCACGGTCGATCTTCGGCATCCTCGTTCTCACTCTCAACATCGAAGCTTTCGCTGTCGCTTGAATCACCAGATAGTCCAGCTAACATTTCATTGGTGATTTTTTCTATGTTAGTCCTTTCCATGGCTTCGTAGAAGCCAGTGAGTTTGGGATCCACACTTTTCTTATCCTCAGCCATCTCGGTGATGATCACTGCAGAAAGCCGAAGCTCAAAAACAATTGCGCTCACAAAATAGAAAAGCTGAAACGACAACCTTAGCACGAAAGCTAGATGGCACGAAAAATATCTACAACACATCCTCCTATGTATATATTCAAAGCCCCACAGTTCGATGGGTCCCACGGTTCAGAATGATTCGCTATGATAGCGAAGGGAAGGTGTTTTTCGGACCTTCGACAAAAGGCCTTCGTTCATGTCGCAGTCTAAATTTGTAACAAAGGAACAAATTAACACTGCGAGGGGCTACTGTTGGGGGCCTTCCTCTTCTGAAGGTCCTTAAAAACATGACTAACCATATGTTTTCAGCATGACATGGATTATTACAGGGAGCTTCGTCTTCAGGATGGAAGTCTTTCCCCCATAATGAAGGCGTATGAGATGAAGATATGATCTAAGGATGATAAGAATAAAAACCGAAGCTATTGCCAAAGTGACAGCTTCGGCTCATAATGGTGATGAAGACTGATGATGATGTTGACCGAAAGGGAAAAAGATTACATAGTCCTTAATGATTTATGTTACGATAATAAGTAAATGTTATGGACATAAATGTACTTTTACCCGGGGTGCGTCCATTGCTTATAAATAGATGAACAGTAGCACCGTACTGTTCACGCTGATTTGTAATCTCTCACGCATCAACACCTTCCAGCAAGTCGAAGGTATATCAATGTAATATAAATTATGTTGATATCCATACATGTTATATAGACTGCAAATACAAATGAATTAATGAGATATACTTGTTATCCTCATCTCTTTGCATCCTTGTTTATCTATAAAAAATGATGAAGGCATGCCCTTCAAGACCTTCGTCTAATGGTCATTGTGTCCATTGAGAGACAATGCTTTGGAAGACGAAGGTCCTTAATACTTAACAATTGTGTTGTCTTGTTCTTGATTCATAGCATTTGATAACAAGTGACCAACACCAATAATATACAAATTGACTCAAGCCTAGCTACGTGTTGGGGGCCTTCTTCTCCCGAAGGTCCTCAAAGCACTAATTCAATAATTGTTTTGTACCTTGTTACATATGTTGCAGGACTAATGTCGAAGGTAGGCTTCGGCTGAAACTGCCAACATGCATGTACACGAAGGTAGAAGCTTTGGGCAGCCACCATGTGTGCATACGTAATGAAGCTGAACCAAACCATAAGAAGCCTTTGAAGCTTAGTCGATAGGATAGAAGAAGGAAAGGACAACCTTGCCCTTAGCATGTATGATAGTTTAGTTGTATAGGTGATACAGGACGAGGCCCGATCTTCTGTGAGGTAGAATAACTTTATTGGGTAGAGATCTCGACGTTGATGATCTAAGACTCCGAGCGAATGAATCCTCATAATAACTACAACATTGCTCCGTTGGTTGTCACCTGTGACACACGAGTGACCTTGCCAAGAAGGCTTATCCCCGGAAGCGCAATCAAGAACACAAACAAGAATAGGAAGATCACAACCAAAATTGTGTTGATTACGAGTTGGGGTCTCACACACCGATGAACGACAACACTGTTTGATGATAAATATGATCTAAGTAAAAAAACCCAAATCCTAATGTGGTGGTGGCTGCTGATAAAATAAAGGTTAGGGGCATGCATAACCCCTGGAGGTACCCCTAATGGGCTCCAACATGATACATGACACAACAACCCAACATACGGCGTCGGAGCACCAAAACAGAATCTGAATGCTGAATTGTTTCAACGATTCCCGTTGACACCTGACGAATTTAAGTTGGGTTGGAAATATTATCTCCTTATCCTTCCATCCATATAAACCCTAACCTAATCATAGTTTGGATGCATCCTAGGAATCTGTTTTAGTGCAGAATGGTCCTTGACTCCGAGGTGGAGAGGAAGTTGAGTCAGACTTGGCTTTCTCTTGTTGTGAACGTCATAGCTTCTCCTCCTTGACATCGCAGATGTTCCTAAGTCCTTGCTGGTCCTCTCCAAGGTTCCTAATCATCAAAACATCCATTGCACCAAGCCTAAGCTCTAAAACACAATTGACTAGGTAAGAACGAACATGTAGATTTAGATGTCATGCACGTGCTCATGTTCTCGGTCCATGCATTGTTTGTATGGGAGTGATGTCCTTATCATCCTCAACCACTTGAATTAGAGTCGTCCTCGACTCACGCGGTTGCTAACAGGATGGCTGAGTGTTGGAACTCGCTAACTCGCGGTCAGCCAAGCTCAAACAGTGGGAGAATAGGAAACAGTTTGATGCCGCTTAACACAGAGTATTAGGGCAACAATTTTTTTTCCATCCACCGCAATGGTGTTGTACGGGGGTATTTATAGGTAACCGAGGGTTGGCCCTGCCCCGTCAAAGATGATTGTACCCTTGGTTACCTATGTTATCCCTGGAATATTCTCCCCTTGGGGGGTTACAGTGGGTCATTACAGCGTAATTAACTACAAGCATGGGCTGATAACTAACAGCCCTACCCGCGTGGCGGTCTACAGGCTAGATCTCACAGTGCGGACTGACTATACATGGCCAATTATTGTAATTGACGGTAGATCGCAGCACATGGTCTTCGCAGTCCAGATTCTGTGCCAATAGAATTCTCGATGGTCTTTGCTCTGGCCTGTCCTAGCGAAAGGAACGCCTGAGTCTTCGCCCGGACTCTTCAAGCTCTTCGAAGAGTGGTCGCTCTTCAGGCCTTCGCGCCCTCCAGTCCTTAACCCTTCGACATTGTGATCTTTCGAGCGAGGAGGTGTTGAGCCTTCGCCCCAACACTGAGCAACCGTAGGATGTACAAGGCCTTTAGGCCCAAAAAATAGGTGTCACTGATTTCTGGTAGATTCTACACGTCATCTTGTTACGATGATTCTGATCAGCTCCGAGAGTATTTTGATGTGGGACCTGTTGGGTTGATCAGGGGGCCACAGTTTGATCAGGGGGCCCATCGTGACTTGCTAGCGTCGATGTCCGGGTCGTGTATTGGTGAAGGGGATCTGCGAAATCTTTTTGATGGGGAGGAGTTGAGGTTGATGCTTTTTAATTTCCGAGAAGCTGGTCTTATTCCGAAAAAAGAACCAATATAATGATGTGTTGCCAGCACCGTGCTTTGGCGATGATGAGCGAAAATGCTGCCCTCGCCCCCTTCGCCGAAGGACGGCGGTGGGAACATCTATGAGGGGTGGATATCTTGTGTATGGTGTACATTGTGTAGTTGTAACAATGTGTTTCATTTTTGTTTTGCGCTGAATTGTGTCTTCGTGCGCTTTGTGTTGATCTATTGGTAATCTTTTGTGACGACTTCACTTGTTGTGCTTACTGTGAATCCAGCTACACCCTTAGGAGGCTTTTGTAAGGGATGGAAGTATGCATGTTGTAGACGACATCACACCCTTGTGGTGTTGTTGCGCACTTGTCGTGTTTATCCGGCTGCACCCTTAGGCAGCTTTTGCTCGGATAAAAGTGTGTGTCTTATAGACGACTTCGCACCCTGTGGGTGGTGTTACGCACTTGTTGTGCCTATCCGGCTGCACCATTTCTGGATCTCAGCTGGAATAATGCACTCCACGGATAGATCATAGATAGCACATCTGCAGCAACTACATTACCTTGACTTGGGATGAGCCGATTCCATTTCCTTCCTGGATGCACCCGACGCCTGCCTGATATTGACAAACTTTTTGGTGCTCCAAGTCTCCCTCCGCTGGGTGCTTCTTTCTTGCAACAACTTGTCGAGCCATATCCCAGGTTCTATTTGCGGATTGCATGCGGAGCTGGTCACTTGGGATCTAGATGTCAAAGGTTGGTACTTTGATGCTGGATCCTGACCTATGTCTGTTACCTGTGTGAACCCGTTGAACATATCTGAGCTACTTGAACTTATTGATGGAAGCGATTACACGCTCCTGTTTTTCTTCTCCTGTTCAACTGTCATGGAAGGCAAGGAATACGAATGTTGTGATAAGACAAGCCCAACGTAGCAGTAATGTTCACCCACCCGACTGGGAAGAGGGTCGAGCAGTGTCGTGTCGTGCCAGCGTTAGGGCGGAGGCCGCGGAGCTATGTATTAATTTGGGGTTGCACATGCACTCACCAAAATTTAGAAATTTAGTGGTTTATGTTGTGAATCAGCGGTAACAAGATATGAGAGAATGAAAGTTGTGTCTTTATTGCAGGTGAGATTATATTTATATACATATGAAAGGGTGCATTCTTAAGGGGTGTGTCGCTTGGGAATAATCTGTCGCACCTCTTGGATTGATCACAAATACAATATTTTGTAACACTCCCCCTTAATCAATCCAACTTTATTTGATCATTTGTCAGCTATCTTCCAAGATATTATCTCTTCAAAAACCCTGTGAAAAAATAAGGAGTACACAATGCTTTTAGATCATGAGTAAAACTCACATTGAACTCCAAAAGAAAAATATGCTTGTAATCATCATTCCTAAAAACCCCTGTGGAGAAAATCAATGATGAAACATATAGCTTAGTTGATATTACCTCGTTAAAAACTTTGTATGAGAAAACCTCAACAAGGCAATACTAATACAAAGAAAAGAGTGTAATACGATGGTTCAAAACAGATCAAATATCACGGAGAATTACTCTACCTGATCCTTGCAAGCACTTAAGTCTTCTCATACCAATCACCTCAACATATTTCTGAAACGTGGAGTATGGTAGAGATTTTATGAATAGATCAACAAGATTATCACAGGACTTTGTTTGCAAGATGTTTATATCACCATTTTCCTGAAGTTCATGGGGATAAAACAGTTTAGGAGCAATATGTTTATTAATGTTGCTCCTGATATAACATGTTTCATCTGGACAACACAAGCTCAATTATCCTAATAGATAATGGTCGGTGATTCAATTGAACCACGGCACGCCATTGTTCTCCCATGGACCTGTAGCCCAAAGAACAATAATATGTCTGTATACATTGTTCTCCTAGTGGGGAAAATAAATGATGAGACATATAACTCAGACCAATATTTCTCCAAGATAATCTTGTAAGAAAATCTGAGAAATCAACATATCAGCTGAGTCTCCTTAAAACCCATAGGAAAAATAAGGAGAGTAGTCATGCTCCATTATTGATTCATTTGAACTCTAGGGAGAGAAACTCATAACCTAGTTCATATATAACAATAGCTATGTCATAATGTATCATCCTCGAAAACTTCTACGAGAGAAAAAAAGATGATACGACTTAGGCCTTGTGTTAATGTTGCCTCATTAAAAACTTTGAATGAGAAACCCAAATAGGGAAAAATTCATGCAAAGAAAAGAGTACAAAATGATGTATAAACAAGTTCTTCCGATCAAGAGGAAACTCCCCCTGATCTTTGCAAATCACTAAGTCATCCCATACCTGCTCTCAAGCACATTTAAAAATGTGGAGTAACGTAGAGACTTAGTTCGTAACTTGTTTTTCATCTAACCAACACAAAGTATAATTATCTATATAGATAATAAGGCCAGTGATAGTAAAATCAAGACCACCACATACCCTTAGTATGTAGTTTATCATTCTATACAATTACACAAAGTGTTATACAAAATGATTATTGTAAGTGACCATTAATGTTTATTGATCGACATTTATCAAACAGTAGGTTCAACTTATTTGAAGTATGTCATTGATCTTGTACCTGGGGATCTTCTATAGATATCCAAGATCAGTATATCCAACTGTAACCAGATCATGAGTACTCATAGAGAACATAACTCGATCTCATGTGTTGTTAGCTAGCAAATCATTGCAAAGCAATATCCGGTCGGATGCTCTTGCAATATACAATAGCACATCTCTTGATCCGAAAGAATCAAATAACCATGATTCCCTCATATTGAATTTCTTCAATATATGTTGGATATAGAAAACTTTGTATATAAGATACTCAAGAGAGTTTACTTTGAATTGAAAATCGCTTTCAATTCATATGCACTATCTTGAACTCCGTCGATAAGTATTATATGTTTAGATATATGTTGCACATATTTACAGTAAACATACCATTCTTTGTGTATCCCTTAAAAAGGAAGGATTCACTAGGTCGATTGTACCATATTTGACCGGGATGCTCTAAGTCACAAAGACTTCCCATGCATTGCAAATTTGTGATTGGTGATTATGTATTTGGAATCCTTCAAGACTCCACAAATACGATAATTCAGTGACCACATATGCATATGTTGTCACTACATCTATCAATTGCACTAGATGATTTACTGCCCATATTATTGTATCAGAATTTTACTACTCACGGTGGAAGAGAATTTATAGCATTCAAATAATGCTTGGGTTTGCGTAAAAACCCAGTTGCTACTAGCTATGCTTTCTCACCACCTCATTGTTTCCAAGTTCATGAAAACAAATTTGTATCCACAGTAAGATACCTTGAAGTGGAAATAATTCAAAACTTCTTTCCGGTGAGCAAGTCTATCTCTGCAACATTGTATCGCTCAACAAGATCTAGTTTGAGCATACTTGTGCTGTGACATGGCCATAGTCTTTTGGATCACTTGGAGCGCATATACAATTGTTGAGATGCATGTGTCGACACTTGTAGCTTTCAAATAACACAATTCTCCAGTTGACATGAAGTCATTTTCTTATGCACCCTTATGATTTCTCGTGAAATCCCAAAACGAGAATAAAGGGCTTCCGATAACCTAGCCTCATCAGTGCGCACTGAGCTAGGTTGTGAATGTCTTCCATTCACAGGATAATCCATATCCTCTAGGTGTCCACCAACACTAGGTTGGTTACCAACTAATAGATTGTCTCTATTTACTATCTCAGAAGGCCTAGCCTTCAGTAGCTTGCAAGCTTCTTAATTCCAATTTGTAACCATACTTCTCCCCTCTTATTTACAATATTGTTGCAATAGGGAGTTGAGTGGTGCTCCATTTAACCACTCTTTTTGGCACTTCCACATAGGATTAATTTGAGTGACACCTCATAGTAAATGCACATTGCAGTCAATTTGCAACTTCTTGCAAATCATTCAAACCTAAAGGTTTAGTTTTAGTACGTGATCCTAAGCTTGAATGCTTACTGCATTCATTATAATTTCCTGGCATTCTTTTTGGTACTTGAAATCTCCCCCTAATGGCTAGAAAAGCTCATGATTTAAGCTAGTGTATGGGCCATAAATAGATTCTCACAATGAGATTCTAAATACTTAATGATCGACGGAGAATGAATTCTCACATAGATCCCCAGCTTTCTGTGTGCCCATACATGTACGCTGCGGTGGTGAGATTAGGAAAACATACCCAATGTACGCATGGGAAATCTTCATGACCTAGCTCAGTAAAACCATAGGACATACAGTTCGTGCAGTTGATCACAAGTCAAGAGCGTGCAAATCTTCATGACTCCAGCCATAACTAATTGAAAGTGACAATTCGTTACTGATGGTCATAAACGATCTGAAATTTTCAAATCTATCATAGATTCGTCATATCCATTATGGATATCATTCTGAATACCAAGACAACCAATCATCATTGTAAGCACATTTGGTAAATTCAGTAGTGTGGAGGCTAATGTGCTTAAGCTTGAGACATTATTACTTAATGGTCACATGTTATCCGAAGGACACACTTCAGGTCATCATATAGATGCACCAAAGAACCATATAAAGACTTCAATGCCTAATGGACCACACTCGTTCTTTTGAAACAATTCAAAGGACTTAACTCGTTCAGATCAGATTTTAAGATAAGAGGGACTTAAAATCTCATTCCCGATGATACTCATCAAGTATCCATCTTATGGGAAAAACATGACCAATAGAATTGTTCATAACTTTTCATTTCATTCCAACAATGGAATGACCAATTCAGTCTTACCCAGCATAGTAAGTATCATCACATGAAAAGTTATAACAAATGCAACACATTGTATGGGAGGATGTATTTAGCATACAATCCATAAGAAATATTTCCCAGAAACAAATACAATATCCATCACTATCACCTTGTGTTTGCCCACGATTGAAATTATATGGGTATCTCTATAATTTGGTAAGATAAAATTAGGATATATCAACACATCCTTGATACTTCCATTACCAAAGGGGACTATATCGCATGAAGCGATTGTTAAAATATTCTTTCCTCTTTCTAAAAGAATATGAGAATATTTTGTTTCCCCATATATAGAGTTTGTGGTTCAATTGTGCACATTGCATGTTTCTTCCTCAATTGGAAGAATCATCGTACAAGTTCGCACAACTCAATTCAGGAGTTTATTTAACTCAAATGGATGAGTTTGTTCAACTCAAATCACATGAGTGGTTAACTCCAATCGATGAGTTTGTTCAACTCCAATCACATGAGTCTTTATCTCTAATCGATGAGTTTATTCAATTAAAATCACATGAGTTTGAACATATCATGACATCAATAAATATGATATCAATAATAATGATAATATATCAAATCTCATGGATAATTTGAATAATACTCAAAAGCAAATCATCTAACAAAGTGGTCTTCTCTTAGTAATAGAAGTGTTATTACGTGATTTAGTTTGAATCACGATTTACACAACCAACCATCATTATCATGTCAGGTGGAAGAATGAAGTACACTTCATATCTTAGCTTTCATGAGTAGTTTGCATCTATTCGAATTTAATATACAAGATAAGATGCTTGGGCATACAACACTATATCATGTATATTGTTATGACAAACGAGTTTGTCATACTTATTGCCCTTCTCTTTTTAATATGCTTGTATATTTGCTTCATGTTATATTTACATTGGTCAGCCGGGTTCATAGATTGATAATAGTGTCAATCTAGAGAATCTCATGTTGTTCTCAATATTATTCCAAACACTATGAACCTCACAAGAGGCGCCATAAAAACATTGGCATTAATGATGAGCCTTCAAAAGAAGTTCATCATATTATTCATTATGTGTTTGGAATAAATGGAGAACAATGCTGGTAGTATGCAACAATTCAATTTCAAGCAAATTTTATGAATACAAAGGTTTAGTCTACAACATAATGTAGACACTTACTCATAAGTCAACATGTATTATGATTTCCTTTGCTATTTATTTTGTTCTTGCACATCAAGACGCAAGAGCATCACACTTCCTCCAAAGTGAAGAGGCGAATCGCCATATCATGCAAAAATGACCATGATATCCAATGAACATTGAGGATAATTAAGCCCATTAAGCGAGTTCATCAAACTCTAATAAATAATTATCCTCCAAATGGCATAACCATTTTATATTGCCGCAAAATATATCATATATTCATATGTTGGAGAATTCCAGGTATCACTTAAAGTGTACTAACATATTTTTGAAAATTGGTGGACACAACGTAGATAATCTCCATGTCATGAAACAATGGAGTAGATCTCCCAGTAGTGGGCAAAAAATTGTGATGCCTAAAAGCATGGTCTCAGGGCTGATATATTCAAAGAACATACCACAGCCAATGCTTAGGACTCTACTACCCTGTGCTTGACCAAAATTTCAAAAATAAAATGGTAATCACCATAAAGGTGAATAACCAACGTCACATCTCCTACATATCTACTTAGAAAAACAAATATAGGTAATCATTATTATCATATGATGTAGACCTCTTATTGATGGGCAAATAACTTTTTACTATCTAAAAGCTTGGTCTCAGGGCAAATAAATTCCAAGAACTTATTGTAGCCAAATCCTAGATCTCCATCATGTGTTGAATAATCCCAAGTTGAATATATGCATCATATTTTGCAAGAATTCATCATTTAATTAAGTAGTACTTAATTAAAATAATTCTTTGAGTTCTCAGCGTGACCGCGATGTCCTGTCTGGCTCCATAGCCCGCGACGCCTGCGTGGTTTGTGATCTTGGGTTAGCACATATAGATAATCATCTCGAAAGATGTAGACCTCATAATGCTAGGCATTTCAAATATGGCCTAAAGCAAGGTCTCTGGGCTACTAAACTCAATAAAGAATTTAGCGCAACCAGTGCTTAGGACTCCATCACCCTATGTGTATCCCAAAAAAATGTAATTTTATTTTGCATGAGGAATAAAATAGACAAATATGCACAGAAACATGCAAAATCAGGGATCTAATTATTCCAAATTAGATATGAACTGCACTAAAACTTAGTCCAATACTTAGAATTGCAGCAAACAGAATAAATAAATAAGAATATCGAACACAAGCCTAGCCAGGCCACGACTCAGGTGGTCGACTAGAGGACCCATCGAGGTGGCAGCCCTGATGGTTGGCCAGGCGGCCAGCCAACCAGGCAGCCAGCCCATTAGGGTAGAGGTGTGGCGTGGCCTCAAAAGGGGTGACAGTTAGGGGTTTTACCCTAATTGCTCCACGTGACGACGGCCAGCCATGGCTCCCCCTCCAGCGGCACTAGTGTGGTGGATCCGGTCACGGCGGCTCCGGCCCCGCCCTCGGCGCGGGCGTGGCCCCGGCGCGCGCTCGGGTGCGGCGTCCCTGGCCGCTGCGCGGGCGCGATGCGTGAACCTGGGCGCGTGACCACGACGTCCTGTCTGGCTCCATAGCCCGCGACGCCTGCGTGGTTTGTGATCTTGGGTTAGCACATATAGATAATCATCTCGAAAGATGTAGATCTCATAATGCTAGGCATTTCAAATGTGGCCTAAAGCATGGTCTCTGGGCTACTAAACTCTATAAAGAATTTAGCGCAACCAGTGCTTAGGACTCCATCACTCTATGTGTATCCCAAAAAATGTAATTTTATTTTGCACGAGGAATAGAATAGACAAATATGCACAGAAACATGCAAAATCAGGGATCTAATTATTCCAAATTAGATATGTACTGCACTAAAACTTAGTCCAATACTTAGAACTACAGCAAACTGAATAAATAAATAAGAATATCAAATGCCAGCCTAGCCAGGCCACGGCTCAGGCGGTCGACTAGAGGACCCATCGAGGTGGCAGCCCTGATGGTTGGCCACGCGGCCAGCCAACCAGGCAGCCAGCCCATTAGGGTAGAGGTGCGGCGTGGCCTCAAAAGGGGTGACAGTTAGGGGTTTTACCCTAACTGCTCCACGTGGCGGCGGCCAGCCATGGCTCCCCCTCTGGCGGCACTTGTGTGGTGGATCCAGCAAATGGCGGCTCCAGCCTCAGCCTCGGCGCGGGCGTGGCCCCGGCGCGCGCTCGGGTGTGGCGTCCCTGGCCCCTGCGCGGGCGCGATGCGTGAACCTCGACGCTGGCATGGAGGCCCGGTGTGGCACCTCCGAGCGCAGGCGAGGCCTCGGCGTGGGCACGACGACCCCGGCATGGTGCCATCGAGTGTCACGCGGGCATGAGCAACCCTTGGCCACGACACCCAAACACGGGCCCTGGCGAGATCCGGCCTTGACACAACGCAACATGCTCGGTCAGGCGTTGCCACAGCCTCTTAGGCGAGGCTGCCATGGACCCAGTGTGCACAGACGCCACGACCCGGCGCGGGTGCAGCCGACCCTGCGACCATGGCATGTTGACAGCCGACCATGGCGGGCAACGACGCAGGCACGTGGCCAGATGACGGGTGGCTCCAGTGCGGGTCCTCGGCGGGTGCAGCTAACACAGCGGCCATGGCACGCGCGCAGCCGACCCAGCAGCCATGGCGCGCGGCGGCGCGGGCACGAGTTCGGCCCTGGCACGCGAGCGCACAGCCCTACGGCCTCAGTAGCCAACAATTCCATTGTTTGCATGAATAAAATCATCTAAATGAATTAAAGCATAATAAATGCTTACATAATTGTTGTAGACTCATAGTGCTAGATGTGGACAAGACACGCCATCAATCGATGCAAGAAAATATGTCTAGAATAGCAACAGATGAAGCGTCCAGGGACATCATCGCCATGGCGTCCTGCAAGACGGATCACAATTGCCCGAAGCAGATCTTTCATTCTTCTCTTCTCTTTGAGTTCGTGCTGATAACGTGTTGTGAATCAGTGGTAACGAGATATGAGAGAATGACAGTTATGTCTTTATTATAGGGGAGATTATGTTTATATACATATGAAAGGGTGCATCCCTAAGGGGTGTGTCCCTTAGGAAGAATCTGTCGCACCCCTTGGATTGATGACAATAAAATATTTTGTAACATTTTAGATCAAATTTTCATTATATATACTACATATACCTTAAGGTATGTGCATCTTATCCTAATGCCACACCCGGATTTAAGGGTAAAGCCGGGTGCGTCTCATATGTGCGCCAAAGAAGAACACCAAATATAATGACCAAGTGTATAGAGACAAATGTCATAAACAATATTAAATCGCGGAAGTGTCTTACAAAAATAAATGATAATAATAAAGCAAACTAATATTATTCCTTGGCACGATAAAGCTGACAGGGAGACGCCACCTAGAATTGCTCGTACTCCTTGTAGTAGTCCTCCTCCTGGGCTACCTGCTCTTCACTTGTGGGGGTTTATATATCGCAAGGGTGAGCTCACAAAAGATCATAGCTCAACAAGTTGTGGAGAATAATGTGCATGAACTCACCAAAGGTTGGAGCTCATGTGAAGTGTAAGGATGATCAACAAATAATGGTTAAAGCTGAGCATTGCTTTTAATAAGTTGGGCAAATTTAATTAACAGTTACCAAATGTAAGTATACACCACCCAAAGTAATAATAGATCAAAATTAAAACTAAAACGACAATGTGATACAAATGACAAATTAAATTTACTTCCATAAATTAATCATGTGAGTGTCCGAGCCGCTCATGATCGTGAGCACAGCTGATATACCAGTTTTACACTCTGCTGAGGTTGCGCATCTTTACCCACAAGCCATGCTACCCATTTGCCAAGGGGTCTAGAAGTCCCATTCATCTCTACCGAGGAGACGAGACAGAGTAGCACTACGAGGCATTTCCAAAGTTCCACTAGTTTGAGAAAACTCGTTACGGATTCAGGAAGAAGTAAGCATAGGAATCCCCCATCCGGGAAGCTAGACAGACAGTCCGACCCGAGAACCTCCCTATACTCTGCAGTGACGCCTCCCTGCTTGCCCCTTTGAGGTAAGGTAATCTCTCCCTAGCTTTCCTAATTACTTGGCTAAGGGTGTCCCATTCCACCCTTGTGGTAGCACTATTTTCTCGGGTGGTTCTCCATGTTCCAATTAGCACAGTAATTGTTGGTCACTTGTTCTCAAATGCTATGAGATAAGATCAAGGCAACACAAATATTAATGGTTAAAGACCTTCGTCCTTTGAAACATTATCTCCCTTAGGATATAATGATCTTCATACGAAGGTTATGAAGGGCAAACCTTCATCATCTCAGTATGTCATAATAAAAAGTAGGAACATATAAGACATATAGAGAACATGAATAATCATATTAAATCATTAGATTATCTATCTTCTCATTATATGATCATGAACAAACATTAATGATATTGAGTTACATTTGTACCTTCGGCTTGACAGAAGGTAAGAATCCAAGAGTGACGTGCGAGTGATTACAGGTCAGCGTGAACAGTACGGTGTTACTGTTCATCTATTTATAAGCATAGGACGTAGCCTGGTTAAAATTACATCCATGTTCTTGACATTTACTATTGACTAAGGAGTAATCTATCGAGGACTAAGTAGTCTTTTCCCCTTTAGGTCGGTTTCATTCTCCATCACCGTCTTTGTGCTAAGCCAAAGCTTCTTCATTCATAGCTTCGGAACTGATTCATCCTTCTTTCAGACCGCGCCTTTCATACCGTGCGCACCTTCATCTCAAAGCCGAAGGTTCCTGTTACAGTATATTATACTTGGAAAACATGTTAGTCGTGTTTTTGAGGACCTTCAGAAGACGAAGGCCCTCCAACAGTAGCCCCTCGCAGTATTATTTTGTTCTTGTATCTAACAAATTCAGACTGCGACGTGAACGAAGGCCTTTAGCCGAAGGTCCGAAAAAACACCTTCCCTTCGCTAGAATAGCGAAAGTCAATGACAAATGGGGCCCGCCAAGTTGCAATGCACTAGGCGTATAAATAGAAACCCACAGCGGCAGCATTTGCTATGCCATTTATGTTACTTGCATTATTTTCTCAAATTTTTAACACTTGCTATCAGCTCTCGCTTGATTTTCGAGCTTCGTGATATACACAAGAAAATGTCTAAGGAGAAGAAGATGTCTGAGGAGAAGAAAGTTGTGGATCCTTTTCTTGCTGGGTTTTACGAATCTATGGCAAAAACAAATATAGAGAAGATCACAAAAGAAATAATGGCGGATTTGTCTGAAGATTCTGACGATAGCGATGAGTATGATGTGGAAAGTGGAGACGAAGATTCTGAAGACCGACCCTGGCGGCCAAGCCATACCATCTTTGGAAAGTTGACCATTAAACAAAGTCAAATTGATGCTATGAAGGGAAGATACTTTCATGACATGTCTATTGTGAGGGTTGGAGGGGACAGCACCGCCCCCGCTCCTGAAGAAAATGAGGTTGTTGTCTACAGAAGCTTTATGAAGGTGGGTCTTCGGTTCCCATTAAGCAAATTTTTGCTTGAAGTGTTGAATATATTTCAGATCTTTTTCATCAAATTACTCCTGAAGCTATAATCAGAATGGGTTTGTTTGTTTGGGCTGTGAGAAGCCAGGGGCTGGAACCGAGCGCGAAGTGTTTTTGCAATATGCATGAACTGTTGTACGAAACGAAGGCCACTGGCAAAGAGCAGTATCACAAAAACTTCGGTTGTTATGGATTCATTGCTCGTTCTAATGCAAGCTACCCGGTTCCAACATTTTAGAAAAGGTGGCCCGGGTCCTGGATGGAGGAATGGTTTTATGTTAAGAATAATCTGATTGAAAGGGAGGACATAAAGGAGATTATTCAACGCCCCATCTTGTCTCGCTTCGGCCTTCTAGGGCCGACCGTGGCGATTGAAAATGATGCCAAAGCATGTCAAAAGGCTTTTAGCAATGTCTGCGCTTTTATTGGTACAAGAGACCTGATCCAAGAGCACATAGCCTACAGGGTATGGCCACTTGTGGATAACTAGGAGATGCCGAAGGAGACTGCTGCCGGGTCTAGTGAAGGTGGATTAATTCGTTTGAAATATACCTTCAGATACAGAGACTGGTTTGACGAACCGAATGACGACTGGCTGAAATGTATTGAGGCCACTAGCGATGAGTTACTTGGGGCATATACCAGAGCCGAAGATGATGCTTTGTCCTCAGCCATCGAGGGTTAGGGAAAGAAAAGGTTGAACAGGGTTTTCGATGCAATTGGTTTTATATATCCTGATTATTGCTATCCCTTGTGAAAGCAGGGAAAAAAGAGGAAAGCTGCCACTTCGGCCATCTCTGCTGTGCCGAAGGGCAAGAAGATCAAGGTTCTGACGCATCAGCCAAGGTATATTGAGACGACCACAGTGCCAAAATTTGGTGAAGAGACATCTTCCGCTGCCGAAGCGGAACAAGCTGCTCCCGCCGCTCGGAGCGCTGAGGAATTGACTATAGTGCCGAAGGTGCCTATAGTTGAGCCAGTCGAAGCCAAAGATGGGGCGGCCAAAAAGCCAGAGTTCGAAAAAACAATAGTGCTGCCAAAATTCTGAGCCCACCAGCAGAAGCATAATTTCCGAAGGTTGCAAAAACTCCCGCCACGACTCCTTAGAAGAGGAGAATGGCTAGTGTACTAGACACTGTCATGGAGACAACAAGGTCACTAACTCCTACCCCTGTGAAGATAGCTGCCGAAGCTGTAGCGGTTCGTGCTGAAACTGAAGCTGGGCCCTCAGCGCCCACGGAAGCAGAACCTACCGCAACTGAGCAGGGGGGCGGAGAAGAGTTTCCACATGCTAGCGTAGCTCTGGAGAAGAATGTGGCCGAAGAAGCCAAATCCACTGCACCCGAAGTATTGTCCGAAGATCTCGATTATATTATTCGACATGCTTCGGGGAAAAATTATCCGAAGAAAAAATTTCAGAAGCCAAACACTATGCCCAGGAACTGAAATACCCGAAGGGGACCTTAGTGTTCAACAGCACGGATGAAGATGATTTCCTGTACTGCCTCCCGGACAACAAAGAGATATCCATCTGCCGGGAGATAGCCAAAAGTATGGGATTTCCAAAGCTCAAAGCTGGCCTCTCCGCCATGTCGAAGGATGACCTCGCGGACAACCTCGCATACAATAGTCTGAAGGTACAGAAGTTGTGAACTTTAAAGTTTATGGACTTGGAAATAAAGTCTTTTATTCTTATGTTAATCCTTTCTTTTTTCTTGCAGGGCTTAATCCTTAGCAACGCCCTGAGGGCGCAAAAGAATGCTGAAGACGAAGATGCACGATAGCTCTCGGCAACCTTTGATCAGAAGTCATTAAGCTAAGAAACGAAGCCTTGGAGAAGGACAAAATTCTACTTTCATTGGTGGATAAGGTGAAAGAAGATGAAGCAAAGTTTAACACTCAATCCGAAACTTATAAAGCCGAAATTGAAGATCTTCAGAAAAAAACTTGCCGAAGCCAATGAGAACTTTGCAGTTGCCAAGGCTAGTCAAGAAATTAGTGAATGGTCGAAGACTAGCCTAGAGAAAAATGTTGAGGAGCTTCGTGAATCCAAGGAAAGGTGCTTCGAGAAATCCTTGGATTGCGTGAAAAAATTGAAAACCAGCTTCGCCAAAGTAGGCGCCTATTATTCTAAAGAAAACTTCATCCGAGGTGACCCCGAGGGCGTTATTGATTGGATAAGTGGGGAAGCCAAAGCATTTGAAGAGATCCTGAGCGATCTTAGGGAAATCTGTGCTTTCTCCGGCGCTCGAGGAATTGCGGCTATCCTGGAGAAGGATGGTTGCGATCATGTTAAAGCTACGGCCTAGGCTGAAGCCGCCTTCTCCATAGACGACACAAAAGATCCTTCGGCTGAAGCTACATTGGTGGGCGGAAAATTTTATTCCGATGTGTGGGTGATCGGTGGCCGGGAATTGGCCAACGAAATTATAAAGAAGCATGAAAAAGAAACCCACGAAGCCCAAGAAGAAACAAGGCGAGCCGAAGAAGCTGCTGAACACGAAAGGCGCATAGGTATTGTTTTTGAATTTTAGCTTCGGCGTTTATTTTATAGCTTCGAACTAACATTTTGTCTATTACTGTTGAACTATCACCGCTGCCCGAGCCGTACAACCCCCTAGCCGATCCAGTCATGAAAGAAACACTGGATATAATGAGCGTTTCTAACTCCATCATCGACGAAGTCGTCGACAAGCTGCTGAACGAAGCCGCGCAGAAAATACTTAAGGAAGATTAAAGTTTATTGTAATGATACTATGTAACATTTGGTGTATTAAACAATTAATCAGACATGTAAATTGTTGTAATATATTTCTTTGCGATGCATGAAATTTACGTACATACCGTTTTTGAGCCTTTGGCGAAAAGACACCTTCCATTCTTTTCATGCTTCGTAAAGAAAAATGCCCCTTCTATGGCGAGTCTGATAAAGTTGTGTTTCCTGAAGTTTACTTCGTGCCTCAGCACATTTTCATTCAAGTATTACCGATGTTTGCTTCGTATCCAATCCTTTTGTCGTTGATGCAATATGATGTATGATGTAATGCTATGCAGAACGATGCAGTGATATGATGCAATATGATGGTGGTGCCGAACACACACACGCGCCCACACTGGAACACACAAGACTCTGCATCCCCTTAGGGACGTCTTTGAGGTCTCTAAGCTCTGCATCCCCTTAGGAACGACTTTGGAGCTTCTTCACCTTATATTTCGGTGGCATTTAAGCTCTGCATCCCCTTAGAAATGACTTTGGAACTTCTTCACCTTCTATTTCGGTGGAATTTTTGGCTCTGCATCCCCTTAGGAACGACTTCTGAGCAGAAAACTTACTCTGTGCTCCCTTAGGAATGACTTTGGAGCTTCTTCACCTTATATTTCGGTGGAATTTTTGGCTCGCATCCCCTTAGGAACGACTTCTGAGCAGAAAACTTACTCTGCGCTCCCTTAGGAACGACTTTGGTAGCTTCAGAACTTACTCCGCGCTCCCTTTGGAACGAGTTTTGTAGCTTCGTAAATCTGTTTAAGACGTATTTTACTCGTTGATGAAATCACAATTATTACAGAAAATCGAAATTTAGTCCTTCATGACTTGTTTCTCATACAAAAATTCAAATGGCATAAAAGGTAAAGATACATCAAGAACATGATACACTCTAATAGATATGCTTGGATTCTGGCATAGTGTTGTTGACTGTGTGAGCTTCGGATTCCTCCCGAAAATCACGCTGCTGCTGTGTGTGTTGGTGCCCTTTGTCTGCTGGCTTCGGGTCTGAGTGGGTGGTAATGGTTGTGGTAATGGGAGTTGGGCCCAGGAAGCTTGGGAGTGACTTGCCGAAGCGACAGAAGCTGAATGTTGTTGGTTGCCTACATACTCTGGTACATAGAGAGAGTAGCATGAAGCAGTATGTAAAACCTGCTTCGGCAATCTCCTTTTGCTTCTGTATTGTGACTTGGCAAGTTCTTGAAGTGTGGCCCTTATCTTCTCCACAGAATAAGCAATATAGCCTTCTGGGTTGATCCCCGTACCTTCCTCCGAAGCCCCTGCCGCCTCTGCCCCTTGGGACTGGTGGCCTGAAAGAGTTTTGTTGTGTTATTGGCCTGAAGATTGGGAGCTGTGTTGTGGCCTTTGAGGCTGGCTTCCTCTGTCATCACTTAGGCCAAAATTATGGATTGATCTAACATGCCTGGGGTGGATTCTTCCTCCGAAGCCCCTAGTCATCTCAAAAAACTTGTAGGCTTCTTCCCTTCTCTGGCGGAAATCATTATCAGCCCGGATGTATTCATCCATCTTCTGAAGAAGCTTCTCCAGGGTTTGTGGAGGTTTCCTGGCAAAGTATTGAGCCGTAGGTCCTAGTCGAAGCCCTTTGATCATGGCCTAAATGACAATTTCATTGGGCACTGTAGGCGCTTGTGCTCTCAGACGCAGGAACCTTCGGACATACACCTAAAGGTACTCCTCATGGTCTTGTGTGCACTAGAACAAAGCCTGAGCAGTGACTGGCTTCGTCTGAAATCCTTGGAAGCTAGTGATTAGCATATCTTTAAGCTTCTTCCATGATGTGATTGTCCCTGGCCGGAGAGAGGAGTACCAAGTTTGTGCAACACTTTTGACTACCATGACGAAGGATTTCGCCATGACTGCAGTGTTGCCTCCATAAGAAGATATAATTGCCTCATAGCTCATGAGAAACTGCTTTGGGTCTGAGTGTCCATCATACATAGGGAGCTGGTGTGGCTTGTATGATGGGGGTCATGGGGTAGCCTGCAATTCTGCTGCTAGAGGAGAAGCATCATCAAAAGCAAAATTCCCATGATGGAAGTCATCATACCATTCATCATCATTGTAGGAGTTGTCTTGACGAAGCTCTCTGTGTTGAGGCCGTCGACCTTGGTCATCTTAGGTGAGATGACGCATTTCTTCAGCGGCCTCATCAATCTTCTTCTGAAGATCGGCGAGATGAAGCATCTTTTCCTTTTTCCTCTGGACCTGTTGATGAATGGCTTCGAGGTCCCTGATTTCTTGGTCCAACTCCTCCTCCTGAGGTGTCGGACTGGTAGCCTTCCTTTTTTGGCTCCTAGCTTCGTGTAATGTGTCCTAATTGACATATAGTGGCTGTAGTGCAGCCCCTAGCCCTGAAGACTTCTTCGGCGGCATGACGAAGGTCACAGCTTACCGAAGGTGGTCAAATGAGTTCGCCGGAGGTGGGCGTCAATGTTGGTCACTTGTTCTTAAATGCTCTGATATAAGAACAAGGCAACACAAATGTTAATGGTTAAAGACCTTCGTCCTTTGAAGCATTATCTCCCTTAGGATATAATGATCTTCAGACGAAGGTTATGAAGGGAAAACCTTCATCATCTCAATATGTCATAATAAAAAGTAGGAACATATAAGACATATAGAGAACATGAATAATCATATTAAATCATAAGATTATCTATCTTCTCATTATATGATCATCAACAAACATTAATGATATTGAGTTACATTTGTACCTTCGGCTTGATAGAAGGTAAGAATCCAAGATTGACGTGCGAGTGATTACAGGTCAGCGTGAACAGTACGGTGTTACTGTTCATCTATTTATAGGCACAGGAAGCAGCCTGGGTAAAATTACATCCATGTCCTTGACATTTACTATTGACTAAGGAGTAATCTATTGAGGACTAAGCAGTCTTTTCCCCTTTAGGTCGGTTTCATTCTCCGTCACCGTCTTTGCGCTAAGCCGAGGCTTCTCCATTCATAGCTTCGGAACTGATTCATCCTTCTTCCAGATCATGCCTTACATACCGTGTGCACCTTCATCTCAAAGTCGAAGGTTCCTATTACAGTATATTATACTTGGAAAACATGTTAGTCGTGTTTTTGAGGACCTTCGGAAGACGAAGGCCCCCCAATAGTAATCTTATCATGAACAATAAATAATCAACAGTAAGAATAAAGAATGATCATGTGTCAAATTTATCTCAACACCCAAAACCACATATAGCAATAGCAGGACTACCCAAAAGTGCAGTGGTGATCAAGGCATAAGGTAAAGCAGACAAGGGTGACATATTGGGTCCCATCAAAATTAAGCCTAAACACGCCAAAGTGATTATAGAGAACATTATTGGGTAAATAAAAGTGGTCAAGGGCACAACTTGCCTTCAATGGCACAACTTGCCTTCAATGAGTTCCTGCTTAGGATTTTCCACCTGCTTAGCACATGGGTCCTCAGTTGCTTGCTCGTATACTCACAACAATACAAATAAACATGGTACAGGAGAAATTAACATCACACCAAACATTAGAACAGAATACATGATAATATTCTACACATCGTAATGAGATCGTAGGTTCAAGAACCACTAAATTCTGAGTTACGGTTAAAGAGTTATGATTTTTCAAAGTTTTAAGTCGTTGATATAGAAATAACTAACTGCATAAATTTTAATCTATGTTTCATAACAAAACAGGGTTACTAGATGATAAACAATATTATGATGAATTTAATGAAAAATGAATGGATCAAGAAAGAGTTAAAATGAAATAATTATGAATTAAACAAGGTTCTAGAATTATTCCTATACTATAAATCATTTTCTATACTATTTTATTCAATTTATCTGTTATCTGGGTCTTGTGCATTATTACCAGGAAGTTGCGGGTTGAATTCGTAAATCTTAGGCCTCAAAATAAAATACTTCTTAACTAGGGTGGATGACGGGTTAGTTATCCTATTTGTCGAGGTCTCATATGTAAAAAGTGCACGATGGAGGGGTATTATCCGATCTCGGTCGTCCGATCTAAAGGAGACGACACGGATTAAATCTGGCTCCATCCGAACCGGTACGCGATACCGCGCGCTGGATCGAAGATCAACAGCGTGGGTTAAAGCCCAGTCATAACAACCCGGTGCGTAGCTAGATTCGTCTGATTTCCTATCCACGGTAGAGATTTAATGAAGTGCCCTTGCTCCACTCCGAGCCACCCGATTGCTATCCAACGGACCAGATCAACCACGTGAAGGGATGCCTTCTGGATCAAATCCCATCCACCAAATGTGGATCGAACGGTTCGTTACCCCTCTTCATCCTTGTTGGGGACTTGTTATCAAATGCTATGAGTTAAGAACAAGGCAACACAGAATGTTAAAGGTTAATGCCCTTCGTCCTTCGAAGCATTATCTCCCTTAGGATATAATGATCTTCAGACGAAGGTCATGAAGGAAGTACCTTCATCATCATAGTGTATGTTAATAAAAGAAGAAGCATATGGAATATGTGAGATAAGACGAATAATCATATGACATCATCAATATAAATTTATTATATCATCATGGATGAATAAGAACGATATTGAATTACATTAGTACCTTCGGCTTGACAGAAGGCAAAAGTCCAATACAAGTCAGAGTGAACAGTACAGGGGTACTGTTCACCTATTTATAGGCACGGGACGCAGCCCGGTCGAAATTACATTTATGTCCTCGATAACTAGTTACAATCATGACACAAATTATTGTGGACTGATTGGTCTTTTCCTCTTTAAGTCGGTGTAGCCCTTCGTCTCAAGGCATGTCGCTATGCCGAAACTCCTTGGATCGTAGCTTCGGCGTGTACCTTCGCGCTGTATTTGCTTATGTGCTGATCTTTCGAAGGTGTTTCTGCTTAAAGGACCTTCGGTGACGAAGCAGGCACCCAACAGTAGCCCCTTCACAGTGCTAGATCGTTTTTTGTAACGAGCTTGATCCGTGAAAAATCTCCAAGGCTTCGGAATGCCGAAGGTCCAAAAAACACCTTCCCTGAGCTCGTTGTCGAGAAACGATTAAAATATTTCAAGCGCGAGTGGCCCACCATGCAGCGGGTACGAACGGTTTGATGATTCTCTTCCCAAGCGCCGAGTGGCCCACCGTTCCGTGGGTGTGGATAACTGTTCAGTGGGTGCGGGCGATTTGGCGATTCACCTTCCCACCTGCGGCACTATATAAACGGACGGGTAGGTGTGAAGTTACCACAACATTCATTGCCATTGCATTGTTGTGCTGTTGAAAATTTTAACCATAGCTGAAGCTTTTTCACTACATTCTCGAGCGAACCATCATTTTGAATTAGCTTCGTCAAAAAAAGAGAGCTTCGTCAAAAAAGAGAGCTTCGTCAAAAACTGTAAAAAACATCAGCTTCGTCAAAACCGCAAAAGATTCATCATCAGATAGCCAGAGTACGCTCGATTGCGAGCGTGACCCATGAAGGAGAGGAGACTGAAGCCACCGAGACAGCTCCGATCTCCGAAGTCATGAGACAATCGGGATTAGTTGTGACGGAGGGAGCCATTGACGAAGGTGCACCTGCTGCCGAAGCTGAACAAGCTAATACCGAGGAAGAAAATGCTGATGAAGAAGAGGAAGACTATAGTATTCTGATCCCATCAAAACCCAGCCACTTGGATTTTGAAAAATCTACTGTGTCTGAAGCCGACATGCCCATGATGATGAAGCTAGGTTACTTCGAAGAAGCTGAAAAGAAGCTTATTCGTTTTGCCGGAGAAGAAACCACTCCAAAGCCGAAGGATGACGAAGTAGTGTTTTACGAAAGCTTTTTCAGGGCAGGATTACGGTTTCCCTTAAACGAGATGATTGCAGAAGTTTTGGATAATTTTGAGATTTTTCTTCATCAGCTGACTCCTAATGCCATTGTTAGGCTCGGCATTTTTATCTGGGCCCTTCGAAGCCAAGGGATGGACCCAAATGCTGAAGCTTTCTGCCGAGTGCATGAGCTGCATTACCAAACGAAGGCCAGAGAAGACGGGCTACATGAAAATTTTGGTTGTTATAACTTCACGTATCGCAAGGATACAAAGGCTCCGGTCCTCAGCTATCGCACCAAGTGACCAACTGGCTGGAAGAGTGAGTGGTTTTATATTAAGGCTGATGAGAAGAAAAGAGGGAAACTGATGACGATGGTGATGAGCCCGCTATCCTTAAGCTTCGGGATGACCAGACCCTTGTGCAACATGAAGCCAGGGTCAGCATGCCCGCTGGCCATAGCAGAATTCAGAGTGGAATCAGCACCAGGGATCTTGTGCAAGAATACCTGGCCAACCGGGTATCTCCAACGTTGAGTGAATGGAGTATGCCGAAGCTAAAAGGAACAAAGAAAAAGAATGAACTTGTTCGATTTCCTTATCGCTTCAAGTTTGAGAAACAGTTCAAAGAGCCCTGCCAAGAATGGCTGGAGATGATTGAGACTATGTGCAATGAGATTTTGGGCAATTATACCAAAAAAGAAGATCAACTAATGACTGCAGCCTTCGGCACCCGACCAAAACGAAGGTTGAACCGAATAATGGACACTTTAAATTTTGAATACCCTGATTATGAGTGACTCAGCAAGGGTGCCGAAGGGACAAAGAGAAAGAGGGTTGTTAGTGTTCTGGGCAGGCAAACTGCTAGAATGTTGAAAGAGGACGAAAAATCTCTGAAGAAGAGAAAATCTAGTCCTGAACCGAAGGTGGCGACTTCGAAGAAGAGAAGGGCTGCAACTCCGGAGCCGAAGGTAGCTGAGATAGAAGAAGAAACTCCTTCAACGCCTTCTGCTGCTGAAGTAGAAGAAATTTTAAAGGTAATGACTGAATCCTTACCTATCAAGCTGCTAAGTCCTCTGGGGCCGCATCTGACGAAGCTTTTATAGAAGAAGGACGAGCCTTCATCAACAAAAAAGGTGGTTGGGCCTAAAAAGCGAAGAATTGTTACTGTTATGCAAGCTATTGAGGAAACGCTGCCGCCAGCCTCAGCATCAAAGATGACACCAGCTGCCGAAGCAGATACTTCTGCCGAAGCTGGGGCCACCGAAGCTACCAATCTGGAGAGTACATTATCTGCTATTGATAAAGTGCTCTTGGATATGGCCGTAGAGGAGACTGTTGCGACTACAGAAGAAGCCCTGGTCGCAGTGCCTGAGAAAGGGAAAGAAATTGCCGAAGATACTTCGAAAGAAAAAGGCTTTAGCTTTCAAAATCTAGTTGGTCAAGAATTATCCAAGGCCGAGAATGAGGAGCTGCAGGAGTATGCTATATCCTATGGCTACCAACCAGGAGCCATGCTCTTTGGTGGAATCAATGAAGAAGCCTTAAGATGCATTCGAGACCGCACCGGTGCGAAGATTATCAGCGCTCTGTCGAAGAGTGTTGGTTTTCCGAAGCTTGAAGCTGACATTAGCAGCTACCGACGACAACATATCGTCGACAGCTTATTCTATTCCAATTTTAAGGTAAATTTTTTTCCTCGGCTTTTTATTGCTTTGTGATGAAGCAAAGATTTCTGATGAAGGTTATTTTGCACAGAGTATGCTGCTAAGCAAAGCCTTGAGAATGCAACAAGACCTTGAAGATAAAAAGAATGAGATTATAATCAAGGGCTTGGAAAAGAAAATCAAAGATCATGAAGCTTCTCTATAAAAGAAAGATTTCCTTCTTTAGACAACGGAGAGTTCATTGGCACAAGTCCAAGCCAAAGTTGCCAGATTAAATGATGAACTCCTCCGAAAATCAGAAGACTTCAAGCAAGAAAAGAAAAAGTTTTGATGCAAGGCTTGGAGCGGAAGTCGAGAAAAACTCAAAATTGCAAGAATCCCTAAAAGAGCTTCGAAATGCTTGCTTGAACTTCGGCAACCGCTGCGTGCAACAGCTAAGGCAGGTCTTTAACTCAGTGGGAGCTAGCTCTGAAAAATTTGAACCTTCGGTTGAAGACTTGCCAAGCACCTTCGAGCATATTGAAAGCGAAGTTGAGGCGCTTGACGAAGTCATAGCTGGACATGGCGACTTTTGTGCCCTGCTGGCTTCTCGTAGCACAGTTGTAGCTTTTATGAAGGCGGGTTGCACGCACGGAAAGATTGTAAATAGGCTGAACTTCAGTTTATCACCAGTGGACCTAGCTGATATCCCTAGCCTAGCCCGAAATATTGGGAATAGATTTATAACACAAATTTGGACGAAGGGTGAGCGGGACTTAGCTGGTGACGAAGCTCCAAGTCATCTTAAGCCGGTATTAAACTTGTACCTGTTGCTTACCTTCTCCTGAGATTACTTTTTACCTTATACTGCTTTGTTATGTACAGGATGATGATGTCGAAGGTCAATAATCTGAAGGTTGATGGAGACTAATGAAGCTGCTGCACAAAGCTTTAGAGACATTTGAATTATCTTTGTAAAAGATATTGTAATTTAGGAATCAAACATTACTCTATAAATTTGTCCAATCCTTGTAATATATTTTTATCTTTCCATCCGTGTATGAATTGCTTTGATGTGGACGAAACTTGTATCTTTTGAGCCGAAGGCAAAAAACACCTTCCCTTCTTTTCGTACACAACGAAGCATATCTTTGCTTCTTTATGCTCAACGAAGCATTGTCATCAAAGCCGAAGCATTCGTTTGTACTCTATGTTATGATGATGATGATCCTACGAATGTCTACATGAATGTGTATAAATGCAATGAATGATGTAATGTAATGTGAAAATGAATGTCCAAACACGCGCACACGAAGCCACACCCAGACTCTGCATCCCCTTAGGAACGTCTTTTGAGTCTTAAGCTCTACATCCCCTTAGGAACTTCTTTTGAGCTTCTTTGCCTTCTATTTCAGTGGTATAAGTTCTGCATCCCCTTAGGAACGACTTTTGAACTTCTTCGCCTTCTATTTCGGCGATATAAGTTCTGCATCCCCTTAGGAACGACTTTTGAACTTCTTTGCCTTCTATTTCGGCGGTATTTGGCTCTGCATTCACTTTGGAACGACTTTTGAGCAGAAAACTTACGCTGCGCTCCCATAGGAACGACTTTTTGTGGCTTCGTAATGCTCTGCATCCCCATGGGGACGACTTTCGAGCTTCTCCCTGTTTTTCCTCTTTTTTTCTTTGCACTCGATGGTGCATGCCCAGATTTTACATTTTACATCCTTTTTTGGGGGATTTGGCTCTCGTGGAGCTAAATAAGAAAGGAAAAATTACAAGCTATGGCCCCATTAAAAACCTTTCTCCCCCTTTGGAAAGGAAAAGGGTGTCATAGAAAAAATGAAAAAAGATTACATCAAATTACACATAATATCACCGAAGCTCATTCGCATTCCAAGATCTGGGTATGTCGTTGCCGTCCATATCCTTCAATCTGTAAGAACCGGGCCTCTACGAAGATACCATCAGAAAAGGTCCTTCCCACTTCAGCTGCAATTTGCCTACTGTGTCCGGATTGGCCACTCTCCGAAGCACCAAGTGCCCTAGCTTAATATTTTTCAGCCGAACTTTTCTGTCACTCTATTTTATTGTTTCGGCTTGATATTTATTGATGTTCTCTACAGCCTGAAGTCTGGTCCCTTCTATAGTATCTTTTGCTACGTGATAATCAGCTTTGTCTTCTGCCGAAGCTGCTATTCTTATTGATCCTGCTTTAGCTTCTTCTGGAGTTATAGCTTCGTCACCAAATAATAGTTTAAAAGGTGTGAATCCTGTTGATCTTGACATGGTTGTATTGTGGCTCCACACCACTTTTAATCAACTCATCTGGCCACTTTCCTCTGGGTTGATTGAAGATTAACTTTATTATTCCTGTCATTATAATGCCATTTGCTCTTTCTACCAGTCCATTTGATTTTGGGTGCCTTACTGATGCAAAATGAATCTTCGTGCCAATTTGGTCACATAAATCTTTGAACGTTTCTGTCGGGGACCATAATTAGGGGTACCCTCAAGACGCCTAATTCTCAGCTGGTAACCCCCATCAGCATAAAGCTGCAAAGGCCTGATGGGTACGATTAAGTCAGGGATCAGTCCACACGAGTGACTCGATCACGCTTCACCCGAGCCTAGCCTCGGCCAAGGGCAGCCGACCTCGAGAGACTTCCGTCTCGCCCGAGGCCCCCTTTTTATGGCGGACACATCACCGGCTCGCCCGAGGCCTTGGCTTCGCTCAGAAGCAACCTTGACTAAATCGCCACACCGACTGACCAAATTGCAGGGGCATTTAACGCAAAGGTGGCCTAACACCTTCATCCTGACACGCGCCCCCGGCAGAGCCGAAGTGACCGCCGTCACTCCACCGCTCCACTGGCTAGTCTGACAGAAGGACAGCGCCGCCTGCGCCACTCCGACTGCAGTGCCACTCGACAGAGTGAGTCTGACAGACAGTCAGGCCTCGCCAAAGGCACCACGGCGAACTCTGCCCCGCCCGACCCCAGGGCTCGGACTCGGGCTAAGACCCGGAAGACGGCGAACTCTGCTCCGCCCGACCCCAGGGCTCGGACTCGGGCTAAGACCCGGAAGACGGCGAACTCCGCTCCGCCCGACCCCAGGGCTCGGACTCGGGCTAAGACCCGGAAGACGGCGAACTTCGCTCCGCCCGACCCCAGGGCTCGGACTCGGGCTAAGACCCGGAAGACGGCGAACTCCGCTCCGCCCGACCCCAGGGCTCGGACTCGGGCTAAGACCCGGAAGACGGCGAACTCCGCTCCGCCCGACCCCAGGGCTCGGACTCGGGCTAAGACCCGGAAGACGGCGAACTCCGCTCCGCCCGACCCCAGGGCTCGGACTCGGGCTAAGACCCGGAAGACGGCGAACTCCGCTCCGCCCGACCCCAGGGCTCGGACTCGGGCTAAGACCCGGAAGACGACGAAACTCCGCTCCGCCCGACCCCAGGGCTCGGACTCGGGCTAAGACCCGGAAGACGACGAAACTCCGCTCCGCCCGACCCCAGGGCTCGGACTCGGGCTAAGACCCGGAAGACGACGAAACTCCGCCTCGCCCGACCCCAGGGCTCGGACTCCGCCCTGGCCTCGGCCGAACGACTTCCGCCTCGCCCGACCCCAGGGCTCGGACTCTGCCCTGGCCTCGGCCGAACGACTTCCGCCTCGCCCGACCCCATGGCTCGGGCTCGGCCACGGCAACGGAAGGCAGACTCAACCTCAGCTTCGGAGGAACCCCCACGTCGCCCTGCCTAGAGCACAGACCGCCACGTCAACAGGAAGTGCCATCATCATCCTACCCCGAATCGACTCGGGTCACGGAGAACAAGACCGGCGTCCCATCCGGCCAGCTCCGCCAGCAGGGACGGCGGCCCCCAGCTCTCTTACGGAAGCAGGACGACGTCAGCAGGGACTCGACCGCTCCAACAGCTGTCCCTCCGCCAGGCTCCGCCGCACCTCCGACAGCCACGACATCACGCCAGCAGGGTGCCCAGATCTCTCCAGCTGCCACATTGGCATGTACCCAGGGCGCTAGCTCTCCCTCCGCTAGACACGTAGCACTCTGCTACACCCCCCATTGTACACCTGGATCCTCTCCTTACGACTATAAAAGGGAGGACCAGGGCCTTCTTAGAGAAGGTTGGCCGCGCGGGACCGAGGACGGGACAGGCGCTCTCTTGGGGCCGCTCGCTTCCCTCACCCGCGTGGACGCTTGTAACCCCCCTACTGCAAGCGCACCTGACCTGGGCGCGGGACGAACACGAAGGCCGCGGGACTTCCACCTCTCTCACGCTCGACTCCGGCCACCTCGCCTCTCCCCCCTTCGCGCTCGCCCACGCGCTCGACCCATCTGGGCTGGGGCACGCAGCACACTCACTCGTCGGCTTAGGGACCCCCCTGTCTCGAAACGCCGACAGTTGGTGCGCCAGGTAGGGGCCTGCTGCGTGCTGACGAACAGCTCCCCGTCAAGCTCCAGATGGGCAGTCTCCAGCAACCTCTCCGGCCCGGGACGGTGCTTCGTTTCGGGACTCTTGAGTTCATGTCCTTCGACGGCAGCTACGACATGATACTTCTTCCACCGCCGCGCGACTACGACAACGGCGGCCGACAACCCGCCCGCCGGCGGCGGAATCGACGACGTCTTCCCCACGTGGTGGAAGGGCAACATTCGGGCTCGCTCCGTTCTCTCCCCCGCCAACGGAGGAGGAGGCGGGGCCGTCAAGGCCAGGTGGGAGGCCGCGCTTCGTCGGCCGTCGAGCAAATCGACGCCCCCGACGCCCCGACGGAAGGCACGCCGGACGTCGACCTCGCGTTCAAGACGGAGGCAAGCGCCGTCCCCCCGCGGCATGCTGACCCCGAGCAAGAAGACGACGCCGGCGCGCTCGCGGAAAGCCTGCAGGACGTCGCCCTCGAACCAGAGTTGACAGTGCAACCAGTCCCCGATGTGACTACGTTGCTCCTCGTCGACAAAAAGGTACCGACTAACTCCCATCTTGCGTCATTTCGACTCGGCCTCAACCCGCCAAACGACCTCGTTTTGGCGGGCGCTCTCATTGAGGCGAGTGCAACCCCACTGAGGTTTCGTATGCGGTCGCCTTGGGACCGACTGACGGACGTCTCGACCTACGGGCCCTCTGGGTCCGAGGAAGATGACGATCCCAGCATCGCTTGGGATTTCTCCGGACTTGGCAACCCCAGTGCCGTGCGGGACTTCATGACCGCATGTGACTACTGCCTATCCGACTGTTCCGATGGAAGCCGCAGCCTTGGCGACGAGAGCTGTGGCCCAAGCCGCGAATGTTTCCACATCGAGCTAGGGAATCCCTTCGAAGGCAACCATCTTGGCATGCCGGAGGACGGTGATCTCCCTAGGCCGGTGCCTCGCGCCGACATCCCACGGGAGCTAGCTGTGGTCCCCGCTCCGGCGGGGGGTTACGACCCACAACTCGAGCAAGTCCGCGAGGCGCAGGCCAGGCTCAACGAGGGAACAGGAGCGCTTGAGCCGATCCGTCGGGACGTCGGACAAGCATGGGTGGGCCAACCCCTGCCCGGAGAAATACGTCACTTGCCCCAAGGTCTCCAGCACCGCGTCGCCAACGATGTCAGGATCAGGCCGCCGCCCGCATCCAGCGGGGTTGGTCAGAACCTGGCAACCGCAGCAATGCTCATCCGCGCGATGCCGGAGCCGTCAACCACCGAGGGTCGGCGAATCCGGGGAGAACTCAAGAATCTCCTGGAAGGCGCTGCGGCCCGGCGGGCCGAGAGCACTGCCTCCCGAAGGCAAGGTTATCCCTCGGAACCTCATGCCGCGACTTCCCGATTCATGCGGGAAGCCTCGGTCTACACCGGGCGCACGCGCAACACCGCGCCTGCGGCCCCGGGCCACCTCGGCAACGAGCACCATCGACGCGACCGTCGGGCTCACCTCGACGAAAGGGTGCGCCGAGGCTACCACCCCAGGCGTGGGGGGCGCTACGACAGCGGGGAGGATCGGAGTCCCTCGCCCGAACCACCCGGTCCGCAGGCCTTCAGTCGGGCCATCCGACGGGCGCCATTCCCGACCCGGTTCCGACCCCCGACTACTATCACGAAGTACTCGGGGGAAACGAGACCGGAACTGTGGCTCGCGGACTACCGCCTTGCCTGCCAACTGGGTGGAACGGACAACGACAACCTCATCATCCGTAACCTCCCCCTGTTCCTCTCCGACACAGCTCGTGCCTGGTTGGAGCACCTGCCTCCGGGGCAGATCTCCAACTGGGACGACTTGGTCCAAGCCTTCGCTGGCAATTTCCAGGGCACATACGTGCGCCCCGGGAATTCTTGGGACCTTCGAAGCTGCCGGCAACAGCCGGGGGAGCCGCTTCGGGACTACATCCGGCGATTCTCGAAGCAGCGCACCGAGCTGCCCAACGTCACCGACTCGGATGTCATCGGCGCGTTCCTCGCCGGCACCACTTGCCGCGACCTGGTGAGCAAGCTGGGTCGCAAAACCCCCACCAGGGCGAGCGAGCTGATGGACATCGCCACCAAGTTCGCCTCTGGCCAGGAGGCGGTCGAGGCTATCTTCTGAAAGGACAAGCAGCCCCAAGGCCGCCCATCGGAAGAAGCTCCCGAGGCGTCTGCTCCGCGCGGCGCCAAGAAGAAAGGCAAGAAGAAGTCGCAATCGAAACGCGACGCCGCTGATGCGGACCTTGTCGCCGCCGCCGAGTGTAAGAACCCTCGGAAGCCCCCCGGAGGTGCAAACCTCTTCGACAAGATGCTCAAGGAGCCGTGCCCCAACCATCAGGGGCCCGTCAAGCACACCCTCGAGGAGTGCGTTATGCTTCGGCGTCACTTCCACAGGGCCGGGCCACCCGCCGAGGGTGGCAGGGCCCGCGGCGACGACAAGAACGAAGATCACCTAGCAGGAGAGTTCCCCGAGGTCCACGACTGCTTCATGATCTATGGAGGGCATGCGGCGAATACCTCGGCTCGGCACCGCAAGCAAGAGCGCCGGGAGGTCTGCTCGGTGAAGGTGGCGGCGCCAGTCTACCTAGACTGGTCCGACAAGCCCATCACTTTCGACCAGGCCGACCACCCCGATCATGTGCCGAGCCCGGGGAAATACCCGCTCGTCGTTGACCCCGTTGTCGGCGATGTCAGGCTCACCAAGGTCCTGATGGATGGGGGCAGCTGCCTCAACATCATCTACGCCGAGACCCTCAAGCTCCTGCGCGTCGATCTGTCCTCCGTCCGAGCAGGCGCTGCGCCCTTCCACGGGATCATCCCTGGGAAGCGCGTCCAGCCCCTCGGGCGACTCGACCTCCCTGTCTGCTTCGGGACACCCTCCAACTTCCGAAGGGAGACCCTAACGTTCGAGGTGGTCGGGTTCCGAGGAACCTACCACGCCGTGCTAGGGAGGCCATGCTACGCGAAGTTCATGGCCGTCCCCAACTACACCTACTTGAAGCTCAAGATGCCGGGCCCCAACGGGGTCATCACCGTCGGCCCCACATACAAACACGCGTTCGAATGCGATGTGGAGTGCGTGGAGTACGCCGAGGCCCTCGCCGAGTCCGAGGCCCTCATCGCCGGCCTGGAGAACCTCTCCAAGGAGGTGCCAGACGTGAAGCGCCTCTACGCCGATTCGACGAGGAGAAGCGCAGAGTGATTCGCAGCTCGTCATCGACCAAGTCATGAAGAACTCCCACTGCCGCGACCCAAAGATGGAGGCCTACTGCGACGAGGTTCGGCGCCTGGAAGACAAGTTCTTCGGCTCGAGCTCAACCACATTGCTCGGCGCTACAACGAAACCGCAGACGAGCTGGCTAAGATAGCCTCGGGGCGAACGACAGTCCCCTCGGACGTCTTCTCCCGGGATCTGCATCAACACTCCGTCAAGCTCGACGACGCGCCCGAGCCCGAGGTACCCTCGGCTCAGCCCGAGGTACCCTCGGCACAGCCCGAGGTACCCTCGGCACAGCCCAAGGTACCCTCGGCCTCCGAGGGTGAGGCACTGAACGTCGAGGAAGGGCAGAGCGGGGCCACACCAGATCAAGATTGGCAGGCCCCGTACCTGCAATATCTCCGTCGAGGAGAGCTACCCCTCGACCAAGTCGAGGCTCGGCGGGTAGCGCGACGCGCCAAGTCATTCGTCTTGCTGGGCGACGAAGAGGAGCTCTACCATCGCAGCCCCTCGGGCATCCTCCAGCGATGCATCTCTATCGCCGAAGGTCGGGAACTGCTGCAAGAAATACACTCGGGGGCTTGCGGCCACCACGCAGCGCCCCGAGCCCTTGTCGGAAATGCTTTCCGGCAAGGCTTCTACTGGCCAACGGTGGTGGCTGACGCCACTAGAATTGTCCGCACCTGCGAAGGGTGCCAATTCTATGCGAAGCGGACGCACCTGCCCGCTCAGGCTCTGCAGACAATACCCGTCACTTGGCCCTTCGCTGTATGGGGTCTGGACCTCGTCGGTCCCTTGCAGAAGGCGCCCGGGGGCTACACGCACCTGCTGGTCGCCATCGACAAATTCTCCAAGTGGATCGAGGTCCGACCTCTGAACAGCATCAGGTCCGAGCAGGCGGTGGCGTTCTTCACCAACATCATCCATCGCTTCGGGGTCCCGAACTCCATCATCACCGACAACGGCACCCAGTTTACCGGCAAAAAATTCTTGGATTTTTGCGAGGATCACCATATCCGGGTGGACTGGGCCGCCGTGGCTCATCCCATGTCGAATGGGCAAGTAGAGTGTGCCAACGGCATGATTCTACAAGGGCTCAAGCCTCGGATCTACAACGACCTCAACAAATTCGGCAAGCGATGGATGAAGGAACTCCCCTCGGTGGTCTGGAGCCTAAGGACGACGCCGAGTCGTGCCACGGGCTTCACGCCGTTTTTCCTGGTCTACGGGGCTGAAGCTATCTTGCCCACTGACCTGGAATACGGCTCCCCGAGGGCGAGGGCCTACACCGAACAAAGCAACCAAGCTAGCCGAGAGGAATCGCTGGACCAGCTGGAGGAAGCTCGGGACAGGGCCTTACTACACTCGGCGCGGTACCAACAGTCCCTGCGACGCTACCACGCCCGAGGGGTCCGGTCCCGAGAACTCCAGGTGGGCGATCTGGTGCTTCGGCTGCGGCAAGACGCCCGAGGGAGGCACAAGCTCACGCCCCCCTGGGAAGGGCCATTCGTCATCGCCAAAGTTCTGAAGCCCGGAACATACAAGCTGGCCAACAATCAAGGCGAAATCTACGGCAACGCTTGGAACATCAAACAGCTACGTCGCTTCTACCCTTAAGATGTTTTCAAGTTGTTCATATACCTCGCACCTACACAAAGTTTAGTCGTCAAGGAAGGGTCGGCTTAGCCTCGGCAAAGCCCGACCCTCCCTCGGGGGCTAAAAGGGGGGAGACCCCCTCTGCGTCGAATTTTTCCTCGAAAAAGGATCTCTTTTTAGCAGGATTTCTTTCGTGCTTCTTGACTACTTCGGAAAGCGGATCCTGGAAACGACGGAGTACACGTAAGCAGCCAAGGCTGACCGAGCCGAGGGACTCCTACGCCTCCGGGATACGGATACCTCACTCATCACCTTCTGCGATAAGTAACTTGCGCTCGGATAAAGCGACTCCGTGGACCGAACAAGTCTTCACGTTCGGAAGCTCTCCTGCCGAAGCAGTCCTTCAAGCTTTCTCGACTAAGTCGGGGACAGGGCCTCATGGACGGGTGAAAGTACGCGTAAGCGGCAAGGCCGACCGAGCCGAGGGATTCCCACGCTCTGGGATACGGATACCTCACTCGTCCCTTCCGCGAAAAGCAACTCTCGCTCACACAAACATCCCTGTTACCGACAGAGTCCAGATGCTCGAAACAAGAGGAAAAAAGGGCGCAGCTTCGCAAGCGTGGCGAGGGTGTGTTTTTTCTGGCCTCGGCGGCCGCAGAAAGCACACGCTACAAGATGATCTGATCCTGCAGGCTCGGGTCTTCACGCTGAAGGGAGCCGTAGCACCCTCGGCATCGACGACGTCTTCAGCAAAGCCCGACCCAGCCTCGGGCGGCGACGCGGCCCAGGGACTCCTCCGGGAATCCGGCCCGAGCAGGCGGCTCGACCGGTTACCCCTGGGGCCTCGGTCAACCGGCTTCCAAGGGCGCCAGCCCGACCCGAGGTCTCGACTGATCGACTTCGGCGTCGGCTCCGCTGACGGACAACACGGCTAGGCTCCGGCCAACCAGGTTCCCATTCTCGAGCCAACTCCGCCTCTGTTCATACTGATATCGCTACCCCTGGCCTCGGTCCACCGAAGGGCGGCCGAGGGGTCTCTTTAACTAAGCTAGAGGAACCCCAGACAACAAGGCCGAACGGGCCGAGGGATTCCTACGCCTCCGGGATACGGATACCTCACCTGTCACCTTGACACGGGGCGACTCATGCTTGGTAAAGCGGTTCAGATAATCAACAGGCGAGACTTAGTGCTCGAAAATGAGGAAAAAACACGGCTCTGTGCCGAAATTACATACATGTTCAGGCCCCGACAGCCGCAATGAACAAAAAACACTGGCATTCGAAGTGCCATTACGAACGGAACTCCGGTTCCCCCTCCGCAGGCACGAACGACCCCACTCCGAGGGGGAAGGCCTGCGGAGCAACTGAAGGCCGACGAATGGTGCGCCGTCACCTGCTCCAGCAGCGGCGACGACGACGCCTTCTGCTCCGAGGGACCAAGCAGCGGCAACGCCGACCTCAGGCTAGATGCCGCTGCCAGGAGGCCCCCGCCCATGCCAAAATTCGTAAGGCAAGGACGGGCAGAAGGCCGTAGAGTTGGAGGTCAGCCCGTGGCCGGCCCCGGCTATCTCGCCGGCAGCAGAACCTCTTCAAGCTGCCGTGGCGGATGCCGGCACCGCGAGCGGCTCCGAAGCCACCCGCGCCTGAAAGCCAGGCACGCTGCAGCTGCCAGCGCCACGGACGACGGCCGCCTTTCCCTCCGATCACTGAGTGAAGGAGCGGG
The DNA here is from genome assembly GCF_902167145.1 of Zea mays. Lineage (NCBI taxonomy): Eukaryota > Viridiplantae > Streptophyta > Magnoliopsida > Poales > Poaceae > Zea > Zea mays. Next base: position 86,361,359 of record NC_050104.1, on the reverse strand, counting down.
CCGCTGCCCACGCGGGGGCCGACCTCAACTCGGCGCACCCCCCTCCCCAGCCCTGGTGATGAAAATCCTTGAGGCTGAGGGAGGGGAAGAGGCCGCAGCCCGGCTCGCTTTCCCCCACCATCAAGCCGGAGGTCGCCATCTCAGGTGACCGCCGGCGGAGGGGAGCAGCCAGGCAGCATGATGAAAATCCTTGAAGCCGAACGATGGCTGAGAGGTACCAACTCCCATGGAGTTGCGTTCCTCCAATGAGGAGGCGGAAAGGCGGCGGATACCCCCCATCCGGGGGCTTGAAAGATGGGAAGACACGACGCTTAAGGGAGGAAGAAGACATGGTTGCCTTCCGAAAGGAGTCTCCCTCCTTTTAAAGGCAACTCTCCCTACGTGCGCCCCCAGGCGCCACGGGCTGAGTCTTCTCCAACACGCTCCAAGGCCCTCCCCTGCGACTCGGGGGCTGGGTCCCGCATGTCACGCAAGCCGACTCAGGGCAGAAGAAGCCGAACCGCCGCGCGTGGTGCGCACGACCGTCCAGCGGTTACAAGCGACCCCCCATTTCCGCCCAGACCAACGGGCAGAAGGGGCGGGCAGCCATGCAGGCGGCATGCAACCGCGCCAGATGGACGCGCTTCTCCAACTTCTGACATGCCAGCTTGGGAACCTAGGCCCGCGCGTCGAGCAACCGGCGCGCCAGTTGCTGCATGCAAGCAACCGCACCGCCACTTGTGCCACCATCGCGCCTCTTCGGTTGCGGAGCCAATGCCGCGACTCGAGGCGACCCAACAGTGCCAGCCTGGCGCGTCGGTCAAAGCGACCGAAAGAGGGCCGGCAGTAATAGCGGTGGCAGGCGGGCGGGCGCAGCAGTCACGTCGTCAGCCAGGCTCATGTCCCATCCTAGGACAGCAAGAGAGCCTCCTCTCGCGGCGTGGAGACGGTGCACCCGTGACCCGTTCCTCGAACGGATCGCACGCGCGCAACAGCCGCCCCGCCAACCACTCGCCCCGTCGCATTAACTCCGCGGCGGGACACGCGGCGCCTCTGACGGGAGGAGCGCGCGACGCTTCACCTTCGCCGTAATAACCGCGTCAGAAAAGGTACGCCACGTCGTCCGATTTCGTATCCTTTTTCGTTTTCCTCTTTCTCTATCTCTTGCAACAGGGACCGGGAAAGGGGGATACCCCGAAAGGGATCCTTCTCCGCGAAGGAACCGGGCTCCGAGCCCCCCACTACTGATCAGGGGTTCGAAGGCTGGCCCTCCGAAGGGTTCAACAGCCGCCTCAGATCGCGTGGGCCCGACACCCACTACTGGTCAGGGGTTCGAAGGCCAGCCCCCCGAAGGGTTCCATGGCCGCCTCAGGCTACTCGGGCTCCGCGCCCATTACTGATCAGGGGTTCGAAGGCTGGCCCCCGAAGGGTTCACAGTCGCCTCAGACACCGAGCGAGGGATGACCAGGGGTACGTTCGATACATAACCAAGGCTCGGGCTGCGCTCCCGAGGTACCCTAGGACATTTCCGAGACCAGCGGGAACGATCTTGTAACGGAATCCCATCGGAGGGAGGCATCGAGCCCTCGGACCCCGTCGCCAGGGGATCGGGTCCGGCAAATCACCCGCAGGTACTTTTGGGCGTGCCTCTGGGCCCCTAGCCGACCCCCAACGAACGGGGCACGAACGTCCACTCGGATTACCCGCTTGCAGCTCACCGGAGACACCATGTTCGGTGCCCATCGAGGGTAGCATGGCGCACTCCCCCCCTCCTCCTTGCGGAAAGGCGACGTAGGGGCGTATGTAAAAAGTCGAGTCTGTCCCTGATCGCCCTCTCGCCCTGTGCAGAGGCTCGGGGGCTGCTCTCGCAAAAACCGGCTCCGGCCAAATCGTTGACAGCGTCAACATACCAGCCCGAGAGCTTGGACCCCGACCGTGCACCCAGGCTACGGCCAGTTCGCATGAGGGAATGACCAGACCAGCCGAAGCATTGCGCGAGGTACTAAGACCTCGAAGGAGTGTAACCACTCCTCCGAGGCCTCGGGGGCTACACCCGGCGGGTGCGCTCGCGCGCACCCACCGGAACGAAATGCAACCGAGAAAGGCTGGTCCCCTTGCAAAAAAGTGCGATAAAAGCCTCCAAGCGAGTGCTAACACTCCCTTCGAGGCTCGGGGGCTACTGTCGGGGACCATAATTAGGGGTACCCTCAAGACGCCTAATTCTCAGCTGGTAACCCCCATCAGCATAAAGCTGCAAAGGCCTGATGGGTACGATTAAGTCAGGGATCAGTCCACACGAGTGACTCGATCACGCTTCACCCGAGCCTAGCCTCGGCCAAGGGCAGCCGACCTCGAGAGACTTCCGTCTCGCCCGAGGCCCCCTTTTTATGGCGGACACATCACCGGCTCGCCCGAGGCCTTGGCTTCGCTCAGAAGCAACCTTGACTAAATCGCCACACCGACTGACCAAATTGCAGGGGCATTTAACGCAAAGGTGGCCTGACACCTTCATCCTGACACGCGCCCCCGGTAGAGCCGAAGTGACCGCCGTCACTCCACCGCTCCACTGGCCAGTCTGACAGAAGGACAGCGCCGCCTGCGCCACTCCGACTGCAGTGCCACTCGACAGAGTGAGTCTGACAGGCAGTCAGGCCTCGCCAAAGGCACCACGGCGAACTCCGCCCCGCCCGACCCCAGGGCTCGAACTCGGGCTAAGACCCAGAAGACGGCGAACTCCGCTCCGCCCGACCCCAGGGCTCGGACTCGGGCTAAGACCCGGAAGACGGCGAACTCCGCTCCGCCCGACCCCAGGGCTCGGACTCGGGCTAAGACCCGGAAGACGGCGAACTCCGCTCCGCCCGACCCTAGGGCTCGGACTCGGGCTAAGACCCGGAAGACGGCGAACTCCGCTCCGCCCGACCCCAGGGCTCGGACTCGGGCTAAGACCCGGAAGACGGCGAACTCCGCTCCGCCCGACCCCAGGGCTCGGACTCGGGCTAAGACCCGGAAGACGGCGAACTCCGCTCCGCCCGACCCCAGGGCTCGGACTCGGGCTAAGACCCGGAAGACGGCGAACTCCGCTCCGCCCGACCCCAGGGCTCGGACTCGGGCTAAGACCCGGAAGACGGCGAACTCCGCTCCGCCCGACCCCAGGGCTCGGACTCGGGCTAAGACCCGGAAGACGACGAAACTCCGCTCCGCCCGACCCCAGGGCTCGGACTCGGGCTAAGACCCGGAAGACGACGAAACTCCGCTCCGCCCGACCCCAGGGCTCGGACTCGGGCTAAGACCTGGAAGACGACGAAACTCCGCCTCGCCCGACCCCAGGGCTCGGACTCCGCCCTGGCCTCGGCCGAACGACTTCCGCCTCGCCCGACCCCAGGGCTCGGACTCTGCCCTGGCCTTGGCCGAACGACTTCCGCCTCGCCCGACCCCATGGCTCGGGCTCGGCCACGGCAACGGAAGGCAGACTCAACCTCGGCTTCGGAGGAACCCCCACGTCGCCCTGCCTAGAGCACAGACCGCCACGTCAACAGGAAGTGCCATCATCATCCTACCCCGAATCGACTCGGGTCACGGAGAACAAGACCGGCGTCCCATCCGGCCAGCTCCGCTGGAGGGGCAATGATGGCGCTCCACAAGCTCTATGACGACGGCGGCCCCCAGCTCTCTTACGGAAGCAGGACGACGTCAGCAGGGACTCGACCGCTCCAACAGCTGTCCCTCCGCCAGGCTCCGCCGCACCTCCGACAGCCACGACATCACGCCAGCAGGGTGCCCAGATCTCTCCGGCTGCCACATTGGCATGTACCCAGGGCGCTAGCTCTCCCTCCGCTAGACACGTAGCACTCTGCTACACCCCCCATTGTACACCTGGATCCTCTCCTTACGACTATAAAAGGGAGGACCAGGGCCTTCTTAGAGAAGGTTGGCCGCGCGGGACTGAGGACGGGACAGGCGCTCTCTTGGGGCCGCTCGCTTCCCTCACCCGCGTGGACGCTTGTAACCCCACTACTGCAAGCGCACCTGACCTGGGCGCGGGACGAACACGAAGGCCGCGGGACTTCCACCTCTCTCACGCTCGACTCCGGCCACCTCGCCTCTCCCCCCTTCGCGCTCGCCCACGCGCTCGACCCATCTGGGCTGGGGCACGCAGCACACTCACTCGTCGGCTTAGGGACCCCCTGTCTCGAAACGCCGACAGTTTCAGCATCAAAATGTGTTCCATTGTCCACAGTTATGTCCTTCGGCACGCCTAAGCGACAAACAATATTTTGCCAGAAGAATTTATGGACTGTAACCGAAGTTATTGTAGCCAAAGGCTTTGCTTCAATCCACTTAGAAAAATATTCTACAACCACCACAACATATTTCAAATTACCTTGCGCTGGTGGAAGTGGGCCTAACAAATCCAGGCCCCATCTTTACAATGGCCAAGTAGGCTGTATCAGCTGCGTGAGAGACGAAGGTTGCTTCTGATCTCTTGCACATTTTTGACAATTCTTGCACTTTTGAACTAGCTCTGTTGCATTCGAAGCTGCCTTCGGCCAATAAAATCCTTGTCTAAACACTTTTCCCAGCAAGGGCCTAGACCCAATATAAGATCCACATAGACCTGCATGTATCTCCTTCATTAATTCTAAACCTTCTGTTCTGGATAAACACTTGAGAAGTGGAGAACAGACTCCATGTTTGTATAATTCCCCTTCAATTATCACATACAACCTTATCCTTGCTTCCATTCTCTTATTATAAACTTCGTCATCCGAAAGACAATTACCTTGTAGAAAAGATATAATTTCAGTCCTCTAATCTTCACTATGTACAGGAGAAATTGCAAGCACTGCTCTCTCCATAAGTTCAACCGAAGGTGCTTTTATTATCTTAAAAAATACTTCCGAAGGTAGAGGGAGCCCCTATGTCGCTGACTTGGCTAACTGTAATGCCCAAAAATGTATACAAAGAGAATATAGTTGATCTCCTATTTTTGTGTGTCATATATTTATCACAATAAGAGCATACATATTAAGAGTGATTAATTAAAACAAATGATACTAAAATAAAAGAATATGCATCATGTTGGAGTTTATTTGTTGTGCATTTAGAATTAATAAGTAGTAATGTTCAAATTGAAATGTATCCTAATTCACAAATGAGTTAAGGGAATAATATAGAAAGAGAATGAAAGAAACACTATATAAATATAAGGAAAAGATATATAAAAAAATAAATGCACCTTTTCATAGTGGTGCTTGAATATGAACAATTCACTTAAGCATGAACTTCACAATAACATTTGAATTTAAATTTGGATTTAAAAATAAAAGGAAAAAAGAAACATAAAAGAAAACGAGAAAGAAAAGCATATGCATCATGTTGGAGTTTATTTGTTGTGCATTTAGAATTAATAAGTAGTAATGTTCAAATTGAAATGTATCCTAATTCACAAATGAGCTAAGGGAATAATATAGAAAGAGAATGAAAGAAACACTATATAAATATAAGGAAAAGATATATAAAAAAAATAAATGCACCTTTTTATACTGGTGCTTGAATATGAACAATTCACTTAAGCATGAACTTCACACATTTGAATTCAAATTTGGATTTAAAAATAAAAGGAAAAAGAAACATAAAAGAAAAAGAGAAAGAAAAGCCAGTTGGGCCACTACACTCTATTTCGGCCCGCTAGAGGAAACTATCACTGCGCGTGGCCCATTCCACAACCTTGCGCCGACAACTAGGCCCCGTGCGTCAGCCACTTCTGCTCTGCTCGATCTCTGACACATGGGACCGCCATGACAGTTCCTCCGCGTGTGTTTCCCTTCTCCCCTCTGCCGTGTGGGGCCATCTGACAGCCACACCGGGCGCGCCCCTCTCAACGCCATTGTCGGGTTCATGGGCGACCTCCCCCCTCTCCTCGAACCTGGACTCCGGGGGATAAAAGGGAGTCCCCGTGACCCGTTCCTCCTCCTACTACCTTCTCGTGCAAGCCTAGTCTCCTTGAACAAATTGACACCGCCATTGCCGAGCCCATAGGTGTTTGGGGTCCACCGTCGTTGACCGACCGATTCACCGGCGTGCGTGCCTTGGTACCCGATCTAGTGCGGTTGCGGCGTCGTTCCGGTGGTGGCCACGAACTCCTCGGCCCCTGGAATAGCGCTGCCTCACCGGAATTGCTCGCCGGTGCCCAAGTTTCGTCCCGGACCACACCGTGGCATGGACAGGTGTCTACTGGTAGCCATTCTTCCCGGTGAGTCTCCATGCGCTTTCGCACTTTCCTCCCCTTTGAAATAGTGTAGGCCTCGCTTAGGTCAGTTTAGTGTTTGGTCGGGACAGGAGATCGCCGGCGAGGTCGTTGCCACGGTCGCGTTCGCGTAGCGCAACAGTCGCACGAGGAAGACGACGATCTGGCCGTTGGATCTGGCGCCTGCGGCCGTGATTTAATCCGTGAATACCCCTTCGTCCGAAGGAACCGTAGACGTAGATTTCTAATCGGTCGGATCCGAACGTATAATGTTACATTAAAATATGGGTCGTAGATCTTTCATCCAAGGGGCGTGATTCCGTATCGGTTCGGTGATCGCTAGATTAGATCGGGGCCGTTAGTTTCTAATCCGACGGTCCATGAACCGTGGTACCCCTTCACGGCTGTCCGATTTACAAAAGAGGCCCCGTGCTATTTTAGATTTAACCCGTCGTCCTGTCTGTGGCGCGCTGTGTCTTGGAGAATGTTTATTCCGACCCCCTGTTGTTCTCTGAAATTGAGGACTAGCCCAAAAACTTGAAGAATCAAAGAAAACAAATAGAAAATGAATTTTTAAAATATAAATAAGTGCTAGAACTTGTAAAATTCATAGAAAATTCATTTTTAGTCCAAATTACTTTATTCAAATTTCTAAAATTTTATAATATTATTGTTTATCACCTAGAGTCTCTGTTTTGGTATGAAAACAGTAAGAGAATTTAATTCTCATTTAATCCTATTTCAAGCACATAAAACCTTTGGAAATTCATAACTTGAAATCTATAACTCCAAAATTAATGAATCCAGTTCCTATGATCTTATTTTAATGACTAGATTATTATTGTGTATTTTATTTAAATGTTTGGTGTCATGTTATTTTTTGCTATACTATGTATGTATTGTGTAGATGTGAGTAGACGAGCAAGCTATCGAGGATTCTGATGCCCAGCAGGTAGAAGTAGTTGAGCAAGAGCTCATTGAAGGCAAGTTGTGCCCTTGATCACTTCTTTACCCAGTAATGTTCTTATTAATCATAATGATCTGCATAGGTTAATTTTGATGGGACCCCATAGGTTACCCTAGATTTGGCTATCTTTATACCTTGCTTCACCACTGGTTTTACCACTGAATTTTTGGGTAGTACATGCTATTGCTTTATGTGGTTTTGGGTATGAAGATATACATTACTCTTGTTCACATTTTTATTACCTATTTATTATTTACTGATCATGATAAGATCATTATGTTAATGGGAACATGGAGAACCACCCAGGAAAACAGTGCTACCACAAGGGTTTAATGGGACGCCCTTGGTTGATTAACTAGGAAAGCTAGTGGATGACTACCTTACCCGAAAGGGGCAAGGGCAGTAGGGGAGTGGTCAGTGTAGGGAGGTCCTTGGGTTGATTTTGCTGCGATGGCGGTCAGGCGAGGGATTCCTGCACTGGAGCTTCCTATAAACTGTAGCGGGTTTTCTGAAGCTAGTGGAACTTTGTAAAGGCCTCGTAGTGGTACCATGTCTCGCTTCCTTGGTAGAGGTGTATGGGATTTGATCAACTCCGTGGCAAATAGGTAACATGACTTGTGGGTAAAGATGTGCAACCTCTGCAGAGCGTAAAATTGGTATACTAGTCGTGCTCACGGTCATGAGCGGCCCGGACACTCACATGATTAATTTATGGAACTTAAACTCAATTTGTCATTTCATTGCATTGGGATTAGTTTATTATTACTTTTACTTATTATTACTATGGTTTGGTATTTACTTACACTTAGTAACTGCTAATAAAAATTTGACCAACTTATAAAAGCAATGCTCAGCTTCAACCTCTACTTTGTTGACTAGCCTTACACATCACATGAACTCCCACCTTTGGTGAGTTCATGCACATTATTCCCCACAACTTGTTGAGCAATGAACTTGTGTGAGCTCACCCTTGTTGTCTCACACCCCCATAGGAGAAAAATAGGTGGTTCAAGAGGAGCCGCTTAATGAGGAGTTCGATTCGATCTAGGTGGCATCTCCTAGTTGACTTTCTAGCGCCAGGGATGGATTTTAGATCCTGTTATATTTATCTTTTATTTTGTAAGACTTTCGCTATGTAATAAATACTATGATTATTGTGACATTTATCTCTATACACTCTGTTATTATATATGTTGTCTTCTTTGGCGCATGTATGAGATGCACCCGGCTTTATCCGTTAAAGCCCGGGTGTGACAGAAGTGGTATCAGAGCAAATGTTGACTGTAGGACGAAACCTACATAGAAATGGACAAACCCTTACCTACTTATCTTACTCTGATTCATTCTATACATATCTCACTCTGATTCTTTCTATACTTATCTTGATCATGTCTCACCTTCTATTGTTCTACTCTGATTATTCTTACCTTCTCTACTCTGAGACAAGATGGATTTCATACCTTGGGAATCCTACATTTATGACCTTCTTAAGAGATAGGGAACCTAAGTCAAAAATAAAACTATTTCCTCTATTTTAAAATGTTGGTTGATTCTTCTTACGATCAATGCCTGATTTGCTTCTTTGATTGATTGAAATAGTATAAACGAGCATCTTAGTATGTACTACCATAAGGTAATGAAATAGCTTTAGTAGGTAAAACACCAATCTGCTTAGCTAATAAATCCCCCACAGTAACATTCCTCGTAATTACTCGCGTTGTCTACAACTCTTCCTTTCTTACCCTGTGTTTCTAACCCAGATGGGCTACCCCTATAGTGTTAGAAGAGAGGACTATAGACATGATCCTTGGTATGTCATGGTTAAGAAAGGCAAAGGCAGTTTATATACTTTGCTAAAGGAACCATAGAACTCACCAGTTCCAAAGGAGAAAGATTTGAAGTTGGTATTGCAGTAATTACCGCCACCAGACTAGCAGCATTCTTAGTAGATGGGAAGTTTGTTGGTGACAACATCCGTGTGGTTAAGGATTTTTCCGGATGTCTTTCCAGAGGAGTTACCAGGGATGCCACCAGATAGGGAAGTTGAGTTTGTCATTGATCTCTTACCTGGAACTGCTCCTATTTCTAAACGACCATATAGGATGTCTGTAGAAGAGTTAAAGGAACTGAAGAAGTAGTTAACAGAGTTACAAGAGGCTAGATACATTCGTCCGAGTTTCTCACCTTAGGGAGCATCGGTTCTGTTTGTACAGAAGAAAGATGGATCACAAAGAATGTGTGTGGATTATAGATCCCTTAATGATATTACAGTGAAGAACAAGTATCTGTTACCCCGCATTGAGGATTTGTTTGATCAGATGAGAGGTGCTAGGGTATTCTCGAAGATTGACCTCCGATCGGGTTACCATCAAATGAAGATTAGACCATCGGATATCCCCAAGACGGCTTTCTCAACCCGATATGGATTATATGAGTTCACTGTTATGTCGTTTGGATTAACTAATGCACCAACATATTTTATGAATTTGATGAATAAGGTGTTTATGGAGTATTTGGACAGATTCGTCGTGGTGTTCATCGATGATATTCTTATCTATTCTAAGAGTGAAAGTGATCATGAAGAACATCTGAGATTGGTGCTACAGAAGCTACAAAATAATCAACTCTACGCCAAGTTTAGCAAATGCGAGTTTTGGATTGACAAGGTGCCATTCCTTGGACATATCATTTCTAATGGAGGAATATCAGTGGATCCTGCAAAAGTTAAGGAGATAATGGCGTGGAGCATACCCACTACAGTTACTGAGGTTCGGAGTTTCTTGGGACTTGCAGGATATTATCGGAGATTTATTGAAGGATTTTCTAGGATTGCTAAGCCTATGACCTCGCTTCTGGAGAAGGGAAGAGAGTTTAAGTGGGACGAGAAGTGCCAAGAAAGCTTTGACCAATTAAAGAAAAGATTCATGTCACCACCAGTTTGGTTATGCCGGATCTACAGAAGGGATTTGACATTTATTGTGATGCATGTGGCCAAGGATTGGGATGTGTGCTCATGTAAGAAGGACATGTGATTGCCTATGCGTCTTGTTAGTTGCGGAAACATGAATTGAACTACCCCACTCATTATTTAGAACTGGCAGCCGTTGTGCATGCGCTTAAGATTTGGAGACACTACATTATGGGAACTAAGTGCCAAGTGTACACGGATCATAAGAGTTTGAAGTATATATTTACTCAGAAGGATCTCAACCTTAGGCAACGCCGTTAGTTGGAGCTTATTAAAGATTATGATTTGGAGATTCACTATCACCCGGGCAAGGCAAATTTGGTTGTCGATGCCTTGAGTCGAAAGGTGCACGTTCATTCAGCTGTTGTTGTTGAGCTACCTGATGAGATTGTTGAGGATTTTAGGAGACTTAACCTGGGATAGTTGCTCACACTGAAGGAGTTATTATTGATGTGGAACCTATCTTAGAGCAAGAAATCCGCAAAGGACATATTGGTGATGCTAAGATACAAGAGATTAAGGATCTTATTATGGAAGGTAGGGGTCCAAAGTTTACAGAGGATGAGCAAGGCACCATATGGTTCAAGGATAGGATATGTGTTCCTGATATTGAAAGCCTTTGTGAGACTATTTTAAAGGAGGCCCGTGACTCGTATTATTCTATTCATCCTTGGAGTACCAAGATGTAACAGGATTTGAAGCAAAATACTGGTGGTATGGATTGAATAGAGATGTGGCTGCACATGTGGCTATGTGTGATGTGTGTCAGAGAGTTAAGGCTGAACACCAGAGGCCAGCTGGACTACTGCATCCACTAAAGATACCCGAGTGGAAGTGGGAAGAGATTGGTATGGACTTCATTACTAGATTGCCTCACACCTCGAAAGGATATGATTCTATATGGGTTATTGTGGATAGACTGACAAAAGTGGCTCATTTCATACCTATGAGGACTAATTACACGGGAGCCAACCTAGCAGAATTGTATATGACTCGGATAGTTTGTCTACATGGGGTGCCTAAAAAGATCGTGTCTGACCGAGGATCACAGTTTACTTGGGTTTTGGAAGAAGTTGCATGAGAGCTTGGATACACAGTTAAATTTCAGTTCGGCCTACCATCCTCAGACTGATGGGCAGACCGAGAGGACTAATCAAGTGCTTGAGGATATGTTAAGGGCTTGTGCTCTTAAACATGGTGGGAGTTGGGATAACAGCTTACCATATGCGGAGTTCTCTTACAATAATAGTTACCAGGCCAGTTTGAAGATGTCACCGTTTGAGGCTTTATATGGCAGGAAATGCAGGACTCCTCTATATTGGGATCAGACTGGAGAAAGACAATTCTTTGGGCCTGAACTTATACAAGAGGCATAAGAACAAGTTCGAATGATAAGGGAGAATTTGAGAATTGCACAATCAAGGCAGAAGAGCTATGCTGATACCCGGAGAAGACTATTGGAGTTTAAGGAGGGTGATCACATGTATCTGAAGGTGTCACCGATCCGGAGTATGAGGAGATTTAAAGTTAAAGGAAAGTTGTCCCCTCGCTTCATTGGACCTTTCTTGATCTTAAAGCAAGTGGGAGAAGTTGCATATCAACTAGAACTACCCGATCACCTATCAAATGTACATGATGTCTTCTATGTATCCCAACTAAAGAAGTGCCTCAGGGTACCTGAGGAGCAACTACCAATGGAGGACCTTAGTGTTCAAGATGACCTGACTTATGCTGAGTACCCTATCAAGATTCTGGACACTTTGACTCGAGTTACAAGAAATAAGGTTATAAAGATGTGCAAAGTGCAGTGGAGCCATCATGGAGAAGATGAAGCTACTTGGGAGAGAGAAGAAGACCTTCGCATAAATTTTCCCCATCTTTTCCCTAGATCTTTCTAAATCTCGAGGACGAGATTCTTGTTAAGGGGGGTAGGATTTGTAATGCCCAAAAATGTATACAAAGAGAATATAGTTGATCTCCTATTTTTGTGTGTCATATATTTATCACAATAAGAGCATACATATTAAGAGTGATTAATTAAAATAAATGATACTAAAATAAAAGAATATGCATCATGTTGGAGTTTATTTGTTGTGCATTTAGAATTAATAAGTAGTAATGTTCAAATTGAAATGTATCCTAATTCACAAATGAGCTAAGGGAATAATATAGAAAGAGAATGAAAGAAACACTATATAAATATAAGGAAAAGATATATAAAAAAATAAATGCACCTTTTTATACTGGTGCTTGAATATGAACAATTCACTTAAGCATGAACTTCACACATTTGAATTCAAATTTGGATTTAAAAATAAAAGGAAAAAGAAACATAAAAGAAAAAGAGAAAGAAAAGCCAGTTGGGCCACTACTCTCCATTTCGGCCCGCTAGAGGAAACTATCACTGCGCGCGGCCCATTCCACAACCTGGCGCCGACAACTGGGCCCCGTGCATCAGCCACTTCTGCTTTGCTCGATCTCTGACACGTGGGACCGCCGCGACAGTTCCTCTGCGCGTGTTTCCCTTCTCCCCTCTACACCGAATCGTCGCTGCTGTGTGGGGCCATATGACAGCCACACCGGGCGCGCCCCTCTCAACGCCATTGTTGGGTTCATGGGAGTCCTCCCCCCTCTCCTTGAACCTGGACTACGGGGGGATAAAAGGGAGTCCCCGTGACCCGTTCCTCCTCCTACTACCTTCTCGCGCAAGCCTAGTCTCCCTGAACAAATTGATGCCGCCATTGCCGCGCCCACGGGTGTTTGGGGTCCACCGTCGTTGACCGACCGATTCATCAGCGTGCGTGCCTTGGTACCCGATCTGTTGCTGTTGCGGCTTCGTTCCGGTGGTGGCCATGAACTCCTCTGCCCCTGGACTAGCGCTGCCTCACTGGAATTGCTCGCCGGTGCCCAAGTTTCGTCCCGGACCGCACCGTGGCATGGACAGGTGTCTACTGGTAGCCATTCTTCCCGGTGAGTCTCCATGCGCGTTCGCACTTTCCTCCCCTTCGAAATAGTGTAGGCCTCGCTTAGGTCAGTTCAATGTTTGGTCGGGATAGGAGATCGCCGGCGAGGTCGTCGCCATGGTCGCGTTCGCATAGCGCGACGGTCGCACGAGGAAGACGACGGTCCGGCCGTTTGATCTGGCGCCTGCGGCCGTGATTTAATCTGTGAATACCCCTTCGTCCGAAGGAACCGTAGATGTAGATTTCTGATCGGTCGGATCCGAACGAATCATGTTACATAAAAATTTGGGTCGTAGATCTTTTATCCAAGGGGCGTGATTCCATTCTGGTTTGGTGATCGCCAGATTAGATTGGGGCTGTTAGTTTCTAATCCGACGGTCCATGAACCACGGTACCCCTTCGTGGCTATCCAATTTACAAAAGAGCCCCTGGGCTATTTTAGATTTAACACGCTCCTATCTGTGGCGTGCTGTGTCTTGGAGAATGTTTATTCTGGCCCCCTGTTGTTCTATGAAATTGAGGACTAGCCCAGAAACTCGAAGAATCAAAGAAAACAAATAGAAAATGAAATTTTAAAATATAAATAAGTGCTAGAACTTGTAAAATTCATAGAAAATTCATTTTTAGTCCAAATTACTTCATTCAAATTTCTAAAATTTTATAATATTATTGTTTATCACCTAGAGTCTCTGTTTTGGCATGAAAACGGTAAGAGAATTTAATTCTCATTTAATCCTATTTCAAGCACATAAAACCTTTGGAAATTCATAACTTGAAATCTATAACTCCAAAATTAATGAATCCAGGTCCTATGATCTTATTTTAATGACTAGATTATTATTGTGTATTTTATTTACATGTTTGGTGTGATGTTAATTTTTGCTATACTATGTATGTATTGTGTTGATGCGAGTAGACGAGCAAGCTACCGAGGATTCTGGTGCCCAGCAGGTAGAAGTAGCTGAGCAGGAGCTCATTGAAGGCAAGTTGTGCCCTTGATCACTTCTTTACCCAGTCATGTTCTTATTAATCATAATGATCTGCATAGGTTAATTTTGATGGGACCCAATAGGTTACCCTAGATTTGGCTATCTTTATACCTTGTTTCACCACTGGTTTTACCACTGAACCTTTGGGTAGTACATGTTATTGCTTTATGTGGTTTTGGGTATGAAGATATACATTACTCTTGTTCACATTTTTATTACCTGTTTATTATTTACTGTTCATGATAAGATCATTATGTTAATGGGAACATGGAGAACCACCCGGGAAAAATAGTGCTACCATAAGGGTTTAATGGAACGCCCTTGGCTGACTAACTAGGAAAGCTAGTGGATGACTACCTTACCCGAAAGGGGCAAGGGCAGTAGGGGAGTGGTGTGACACCCTAGTGTCACCTAGGGTTTCTTCCTTAAGCTAACCCAAACCATTATCACATGTAAACCAAATGAAGGGATGAACATCAAAAAGTAAGAACAAAGATTTATAGTGAGTCTTTTTCATCTTAAGAAACTCACCTTAATCTTGACATGAATCTTAAGGTAAGAAAAACTCTCAAACCCTAATTAATCCTAAGTGAACCATTTAAGCACATAAACGACATTTGGGAAAAGTCTTTGGAAAAAAATACAAATTTTGGTAAAAACCAAATTACAAAGTTGTAGTTCACTAATTAACCAACAAAGTATAGTAAGGAAGTTTTGCCATTTGAACTTTTCAAAATCCCCAAACTAGGCCCTAAACTATTGCACTTGGGAAAAATTCAGAAATTCAGAAATCTGAATTTCAGCCCCTTTACAAAGATCAACCACGTTCTCTGTTTTTCAAAACTCAAATCAAACAAGTCCAAATAGCAAAGAGGCACCAAATTCCCTTGAACACACCGTGGCAAAGTTTGGAAACCTCTCTCCACCGTTTGACACGATCTTGGCATGGTTTTACCTCGGGACTCGACCTTGTGACACTGCCACCTTTGTGACACGACAACTCTCTGTATACAGCCCCAAACCGCTTGACTTCCACACATAAACGACAAAGCTCTGTCGGGGGAGCAAATCTTGTGCA
Source organism: Zea mays (assembly GCF_902167145.1). Classification (NCBI taxonomy): domain Eukaryota; kingdom Viridiplantae; phylum Streptophyta; class Magnoliopsida; order Poales; family Poaceae; genus Zea; species Zea mays. The sequence goes on along the minus strand of NC_050104.1, from coordinate 86,346,168 downwards.
GTGATCATGCCCAAATTCGCGAAGATCTCCAACCTATGAGCGCTTGAACTCGGGTAGAAGCAAAGAGCCACGTGTTCGATCTCTTGCCTGACCAGCCGAGCGCGGACTGGCCGCAGCAGCGCGTGCCCCATGCGTGGTCGCCCCGCCCCGCGCGTCTGCACCTCGCCCTCTTCTATAAATGCCTCCAGAGGCCTTAGCCGTTGGCACTCGCGCACCCAGAGCCCCGCCCGAGCCAGAGATCACCGGAGCTCGCCGTGAAAAGCAAACACCACCGCCCGCCATCTCGGCCCGAGCACGGCCGTCGTGGCCAGCCCTTTCTGTTGAACCCCAGCCTCGCCCCAGCCCCTAGACCGCTTCCCCGTGAAGCCGTGAAGCTTCTCCAAGCTTGAGTCGAGGCATTGCCTCACCGGAGAGGCGGATTCACCCTCGCCGGACTTCGGTCACATGCCACCACACGTGAACCGAGCTAACCAGTAAGTGATTTTCCAATTCCTTGCACCCACATCTTCCCTAGCATCCAGTGAAGCTCTCTGACCCATTCAATTGACCTATCGTGCCCTGGTTAGGCCGGACTCCTCGCCGCCGGCGAGCATCTCCGCCTGCGCACGCGGACCGGCCGACTCCGACCATCCCCGACGGCGACCCGCACATCGCCGTGATCCTCAAGACCTCCCCTACATCCTCGACCACCTCACCAGAGCAGTCTCGCCGCCGGTAAGCCCCTCCACCCCTTCCTTCCTCTGCGGCCACTGTTCCATTAGGGAAGGGTCGTGGGTTCGATTTCCAGAAACCCTAGGGGGGTTTCTGCAGAGCCGTAAACTCAAGTGAATAGTGCACCGGGGACCTGTCTGTAATTCATTTAAAATCCTTCGCCAGGGACCCCAGCGCAAAACTTTTCCCTTTTTATCCATTTCTATTTAACCTTTTTAAATTCAGCAGAGAACTTAGAAAATTTATATCTTGAGTCATACTCAACCAAATTCAACCAAACCAATTTTGTTGGATTTAAAATATTATGGACTATCAATTAAAAATAATGAACCCTATGCTTTCTGTTTTGAATTTTAGAGTTTGAAATTGATTAAATAAAATGACCAAACCTTATTAAATTAAAGAAAACTAGTTATGCTTCTGTGCTGAACTTAAGAAAATTTATAAATGTTCAAACCCCATTTAGACACTGTTTAAAAATAGTGAGCACCTTAGTATTAAAAATTTAAGTAAAGTTATCTATTAAAAGCCATTTTTGCCCAAAACTTAGGAAAATCAGGAAGGCATTAGAGAATAATGAACAGTGAATGCAATTATTTTTCCTAATCTACTTAAGTAACAGAGAACCTAGGAAAAATAAAGGGACCCCTAGTCTAGAACAGATTCAAGTGAAATGTTTTATTAAGCATTAATCAAACTAGAAAAACAACTACTAGAATTATGAAAACAATTTCAAAATTGTTAATAAAAATCCAGTGGATTTGCACCCACTAAGACACCACTACAAAAATGATAAACACTTCAGTCCATCATTTTGAGTAGGGTAAACAAATAGAACTTGATATTAAGCCATATTTCAATTTAATCATAAGTAAGCCAAAAAGTGTGCAACAGTGGGTAAATAAATTTTTACTATATCAATAATGAAATAGGCCACCAGAGAAAAATGCAAAACCCAATTGAAAGCTGCAAAACAATACCCATTGCCAATACTTCATGAAAAAGGCCATTTAGTTCAAGAAATTCCTACCACCTCTCCTTTAAGCAAAAAGTTGCCAAACTTCAGAATGATTGCTCTTGCACAAAGAAGAAGATAGGAAAAATTTAAAATATGTTGTTTGATATTTTTCAAGTATAGTGGTAGTAGAAAGCACCCCTTTGGCTAGAAACTTTGGAAAATCATAATAAAATAACTAATAAGTATTAGTGGCTGAAACTTTGTACAAAGTCATATTATAACATCTGAATGCCAACAAAAATAAGACTTAGAGAATAACGCACTGTAAAAATAAGGTTGTAGTTCAAAACACCCCCTCTGCCCTAATATTTGATAATTTTATACAGAGAGAACAACTCACTTTTAAAACCCCACCTTTTGAGACAGAAACTTATACACTAGTAAGAAGCCATTGTAATTTTTACAGAATTTTTGGAAATTTATTAATATAACTTGTAGTACAAACCCACCTTAAAAGCATAAGAGAAGTAGGAGGAAAGAGAGGAAGGATAAACCTAGATCCAATAAGTTCAACTAGAAATCTTGATAAATTCTCACTAAGACATTAAAGGAATTCAGTAGAACACCAAAATATACTTACCACTTAGTTTAACTAATCTTGACCCTAAACTGCTAAGTATACCCTAAGAATCTTTAAGTAGCAAGATTAAGCTCTACCTCGTTAAGTTAATCATTCACCATCAAAGTTTAAGTGCTAGCTTTCATATCATACCATGCATGTATCTTACTCATTGCATTCATTAGATTGCAATCTCACTGACGGAGAGTACATGCTCATCCCCGAGCAAGGAGTTGTCCACGAGGAAGACCAGGAGCAAGCTCCCGAGACTGCTATCGAGGACCTCTCCGCAGCCCCAACATTTGAAGGCAAGCCCCGATTTTATGCATAACCGTTTATATATTCTACTTTATTGCACTTAATGTTTGTAGGCTTGTAATGTGCACTTAAGTGTAGGAGTTGCTTGAAACCTTTAATTGCATGAGCTTAGGATTCCTTTTTGAGATGAATACTAGTATGCTAGGTCGAGTAGCTGCTATGCTAATCAGGATCTCGGTAGAAGTTGAGTGATTTTTCTAGCACTCGCGCGAGGTCAGGAATTGATTGTATTCACCTTGATAATGGGATCTATGATGGTCTATGGACTTGGATCCAGGGAGGATGTCTTGTCCATGAGATGGGAAAAGGAATTAAGGATTAATGTGTGGATACCTGAGTCAAGCGTTTGAACGTACTAAACACATGTCGGGAAATATGGTAACCGGTAAACCTAGTACCTGAGTGAAGCCGGGTGCGGACTTTTCCCCTCACTTGTCCTGAGACTGGGTCTCCCATGCTAGCTATGGTGGGTACAAGTGCGGTCACTGCACGGCGGCAGTCGGGGTCAGTGGAGCATTGTATGCCAAGGCGGTGAGCCCTGGCCGCGAACGGGAAATCGATGGGGACGGTTGACGTATGTGGGGACGGAGTACCCTGACATGTCGTGTGTTTAGGTTTACCTTGCAAGGATAAAAACTCGATTCAAATCGTCTGCTTCTCGCAGCTAATGAGACTGCTTGACCCCTTATACTACATTGAGTAAGAAGTGAAATGAGGTTTATTTGAGATAACTTGTTGATTGCACTAAATGCTTGTTACCATGTATGCTTAGAAGGAGCAAACTTAGCTAAGATAATGATGCTAGAAATTGAAAAGCTAAAATTTGATTTTAGACTCGGCTAGTGCTTTTGGCAAACCAAACCCCTCAGTCAAACAACTGCATGGTCTAGAGGTAGAGGAGTAGACTCCTCACACCGGGTAAGTCAAGCTGAGTATTAGTATACTCAGCCTTGCTTGTGGCATGATTTTTGCAGGTACGCTTCAGGACATGGTTGACGGTGTAACTTGGCCTACCACCGGGTTGGACGGTCGAGTGGGATGCTGCTCCGGCAGGAGAGGAGCAAGAGGAGTAGTGGGCTAGGCCTTGCCCAATTCCTCGCTACCGACGATATCAATTATCCGTTGCATTTTATTTTGTGAACTTTTATCTGCTACTTGAAAAAATCCGATCTATGTAATAATTCAGTACTTTAATTTGAGGTCTTCCTGTTTTATTGTATTTCTTCTGTGACTCACCTTCGTGTGAGATTATGGTATTTGATCCTGGTTAATTGGCTTTATCAGACTAGATATGAGGGATTGACGGGTTATTCCGATTTAATTGTGTTACGGCCCCTGAGGCGTGACTTAGGCACTTAAACTGGAATAATTTGTGCGATTCCGCCGCAGCTGGTATCGAAGCAAATATCACCACAGAGAAGCACAATAAACCATGAATACCGATTTTCGAAAATCTAAAACTTGCTTAGAAACTAGTATGACTCGTCAGGACTAGACCGCTAGACGTAGGACGAAAGGCCTTAGGGATAGTGGTAGAAATAGGTGGCTAAGTAAGTAGGCCCTGTGGGTCGGTACTTAGATTTATAAAGGATGCCCTAGGAGCACCCTTCTATTCGGAGAGGAGACGTTATTTTCAGCATGCATGCATTATAAAAACTAAAAGGGATTAAACACTAAAGAAGTAAAATTTGAGCTAACCCGCTTCCTTTCAAACCATCCACGCTCTTTTATTTTCTTCCTTCCACCATAATCTTTACATCTGATCCCCTTCTGCAGATGAATTCACCTACCCCCACCAGTGGAGGAGACACTCGTCAGCTCTGACTTCCTTTCTCACGATGGCTTTCCTTCCATATTGTGGGAAGTGCTTAACTCCGCTGGTTACCCTACGCCCCCTTTGTACACGGTGCAGCTGTACGAGGAGCATCGGGTACCATGTTGCCGGGTCTGGCTGACTTTGGAGGCTCATCCCCTTCAGCCGGGTTGGTGTTCTCTTGACTCCGAGACAATTGGATTCAGGACGGACGATACCACTGAAGCAGCAGCCATGAAGACTCTGACGACTTTCTGTGGCTACCATCCCCTAGAGATAGTGATGCACCCCTTGGGACTCTTCCCTGCTGAGAAGAAGGACGACCCCATGTGGTGCAACCGTGCGAGCCATGTGAAGGACATATGGGCAATGTATCCCGACTTGGTTGGGAGGGTCACTGTTCAGTGCATGAGTGCGCTGTACCGCCTTCAGGTTCTGCAGAGCAATGCTATGGCACATCTTGCTAACCTTGCTCAAACCACCAAACTCACCCTCGACAGCTGAGAAGATTTTGTGGTCGACTTGTCCTCGGAGTTGGCGGAGAAGGACCTACAGGTGGAAAGGCTGAGCCAGCGCATTACCACCTTGGAGCAGCAGGTGGAGATTCGAGACAACACTATTGATGTCTTGGAGAACCAGCTCCATGATGTGCAGCGGGAACTTGAAGAAGCTAATGACCACCTGGACAAGCACCACTTAGAGATGGAGGCCAATGAGGCCGAAAGCGAGGGAGAAGAGCCTCCTGAGGAGTTAGGACCAGCCCCTGGTGCCAATGGGACTACCTCCGCGATGCCCCCTTCACCCGCATCCAGTGCCGCTTCCACCGCTCAGGGTTGATCAGTCGCTTTGACGCTTAGGTAGATAGAAAGCTACACGAGCTTAGTGATGGTAGATTTTGGACTAGGCTTACGGGTACTTTCCCCTAATTGATGTAACCCTTGAGAACTTTTGAGATCTGTGGGATGTTTGTAACCATGTTATATTCATTCGAACTTAATGTTATGATTATGGCAATTTTCTTTCCATATGAGATAATGGTATGTCGTTCGAATTTGTGAATTGAGATAACATTGGTGACAATCTCTGTTTTCAGATGGCAGCTAGGCAGCGTCGCGGGCATAACGAGCAAGTTCCCGCGCCACCTACTCCAGCTCCCACAGTGCAGGAGCTGATGGCCCAGCAAAACGAGATTCTGCGACAGCTCTTGCAGCGCCAGCCCCACCCTCAGCAGTATGGTGGAGGCTAGCCGCAGCGACCTCCGGCAGCGGCAACCTACCAGGAGTTCCTGAGTACGCAGCCGCCCTTGTTCACCAAGGCCGAGGATCCATTGGATGCCGATGTGTGGCTACGTGTCGTGGAATCCAAGTTTCCCCTCCTCACGGGAGACTGCCCTGATGATACCAAGGCTCGCTTCGTCGCACAGCAGCTTCGTGGCCCTGCTCGGACTTGGTGGGACCACTTCCGTGCTATGCTACCTGCTGATCGTGAAGTGTCTTGGAAGGAATTCAAGACTGCTTTCAGAGGGCACCACATTCTAGCATGAATTCTTGATCGCAAGCTAAATGAGTTTCTGGCACTCAATCAAGGAACCCGCACGGTATTGCAGTATGCTCAGGCCTTCAATGACCTGTGCCAGTATGTAGGATATCATGCTGATTCTGATGAGAAGAAGAGAGACCGCTTCCGCAGGGGTCTCAATTCCAAGCTGTGGGAACGTCTCAACACTGTCCGAGCTGATAGCTTCAATGAGTTGGTCAACCTGGTCATCTCCCAGGAGGACTGTATTGTAGCTCACCGGGCAGAGAAGAAGAGAAAGGCACCAATGGCAGCACCATCCGCTCAGGCCCAGAGGTTCAGGATTGTTTCTCACAATCAGAGCAGGGGATTTCAGCAGCAGGCAGGCAGATGGGTGATCAGGCCACCTCAGCAGCAGCAGTAGCAGCCGGCACCCACTCGTTTCCCAGCTCCCGCTCTGAGGAACAATCAGCCTCCGCAGCAGTAGCAGTTCCACCAGGGCAATGGGAACAAGTGCTTCACTTGTGGCAATGTGGGCCACTATGCCAAGAATTGCCCAAGAAATCAGCAGAGGCAAATGCCAGCACCAAATCAAGACAAGGGGAGAAAGCAGAAGGTGCAAGTCAGGCAAGGGAAGCTCAACTTCACTGCTCTAGAGGAGTTACCTGAGGGAGCGAGCCCCCATCATGACTGGTATCTTTTCAGTTTTTAATCAACCTGCTTTAATTCTGTTCGATTCTGGTGCATCTCATAGTTTCATTAGCCAGAAGTTTAGTGCTAAATGTCAATTGCCTTTTTGTCATACAAAAGGGTCATTCATGATAGCCACACCTGGGGGTAAAATTGCAACCAACCAATTAATTCGAAGTGTGCCTATCTCAATGGGAAGTAAAATCTTCACAACCACACTCCTAATTTTGGGATTAGAGGGTATGGACATCATTCTGGGAGTCAACTGGATGACTCAGCATCGAGTAGTATTGGATGTAGCTGCCAGAGCTCTGGAGATTCGTTCCCCTACCTCCGAAGACCTGGTGTTGTATCTACCCAGCCAAGATTCTACTCAATCATGTGCTTTTGCTATGATGGAGTCACCTGTGAAGAAGATTACAGTGGTCTGTGAGTATGCAGATGTTTTTCCTGATGAATTGCTAGGAATGCCACCAGATCGAGACATCGAATTCGCCATCGAGTTGCAACCGGGAATGGCACCTATTTCCATGAGGCCTTACCGGATGCCACCCGCTGAGTTGGCAGAATTAAAGAAGCAATTGCAAGAACTGCTGGACAAGGGTTTTATTTGCCCAAGTACTTTGCCTTGGGGATGTCCAGCCTTGTTTGTGAAGAAGAAGGATGAAAGCTTGAGGCTGTGCATAGATTACCGCCCACTTAATGCGGTGACTATCAAGAACAAGTATCCTTTGCCTCGTATTGATGTTCTCTTTGATCAATTGGTTGGAGCCAAAGTATTTTCTAAGATAGACCTTCGCTCCGGCTATCATCAGATCAAGATACGAGCAAGTGATATTCCGAAGACAGCTTTCTCAACCAGATATGGGCTGTATGAATTCTTGGTGATGTCATTTGGGCTGACCAATGCACCAACATATTTTATGTATGTGATGAATTCTGTTTTCATGCCTGAATTGGACAAATTCGTAGTGGTTTTCATCGATGATATCCTGGTGTACTCAAAGAACGAAGAAGAACATGCCGGACATTTGCATGTAGTGCTTCAACGTCTACGAGAGCACCACCTTTATGCCAAATTGTCAAAATGTGATTTTTGGCTAAAGGAAATCAAATTTTTGGGTCACACTATCTCTCAGGCAGGCATAGCTGTTGATCCTGATAAGGTGCAAGAAGTGATGAACTGGAAGCCACCCATGACTGTCCGTCAGATTCAGAGTTTTCTGGGATTAGCTGGTTATTACCGAAGATTCATTCCGGATTTATCTCGGATTGCGAAGCCCATAACTGAATTGTTGAAGAAAGAAGCCAAGTTTGTTTGGGGTCAGAAGTGCGAAGATGCCTTCCATACATTGAGGCAATATCTGACCATCGCACCAGTGTTGGCGTAACCCAACAGCAGCAAGCCATTCGATGTGTATTGTGATGCATCTGGCACTGGACTAGGTTGTGTCTTGATGCAAGACAACCGAGTCATTGCTTATGCATCAAGAGAACTCGGGCCTTATGAGCAGAATTATCCCACTCATGACCTGGAGTTGGTAGCCGTGGTTCATGCATTAAAAATGTGGAGGCACTATTTGATGGGAACCCACTGCAACATCTTCACTGATCATAAGAGCCTTAAGTATATCTTTACTCAGGCTGATCTCAACATGAGGCAGAGAAGATGGCTAGAGCTGATCAAGGATTATGACCTGGAGGTACATTATCACCCAAGGAAGGCTAATGTGGTAGCAGATGCCTTGAGTCGGAAATTACAATGCAATTGTGTTATGATGGATTCTCGCATTAACACCTTGTGTGATGAGTTGATCAAAATGAAGATTGAAGTGACTCCTTCTGGTGCTTTGTCTCACATTTCCGTTGAGCCAACTTTGCAAGACCAGATCATCATGGCTCAGCTCAGTGACAAGGGAGTGCAAATTATTAAGGAGAATCTCCATCAGAAGACCGAGAAGTATAAATGTTTCCGCCAAGATGGAAAGGGTATATTGTGGTTTGAAAGCAGATTGGTAGTTCCTAAACATAACAATCTCAAAAAGAGAATCTTGGATGAGGCCCATCTCTCCAAATTCTCCATGCATCTAGGGAGCACCAAAATGTACCATGATCTGAAGCCCTTGTATTGGTGGACTAGAATAAAGAGAGAGATAGCCCAATATGTATCAGAATGTGACACATGTTAGAGGATAAAGGCAAGAAACTTGAAATCAGCTAGAGCTTTGCAACCCCTATCTATACCTTCGTGGAAATGGGACGACATCAGCATGGATTTCATTGTGGGTCTGCCCAACACCTCACGTCATCATGATTCGATTTGGGTCATTGTGGACCGATTGACGAAAGTGGCACATTTTCTCCCAGTGCATACCACTGATAAGGCTCAAAAGTATGCAGAGTTGTACATTAACCGAATCGTGTGTTTGCACGGATTGCCCCGGACCATTGTATCTGACCGAGGAGCCCCATTTGTTGCCAGATTTTGGGAACAACTGCAAGAGTCTTTGGGAACCAAGCTAATCAGAAGTTCAGCTTACCACCCATAGACTGATGGTCAGACCGAGAGGGTAAATCAAATCCTGGAAGATATGCTGAGAGCTTGTGCAATCGAATGTGGCAAGAACTGGGATAAGCACCTCTCCTTGGCAGAGTTTGCTTATAACAACAGTTATCAATCCAGCCTAATGATGGCACCCTTCGAAGCTCTCTATGGAAGAAGGTGTAGAACACCCCTCAATTGGTCTCAGTCTGGAGAAAGAGAAGTTTTCGGACCTAACTTAGTGACTGATGCCGAAAGGAAGGTCAAACTGATCAGGAAGAATCTAGAAGCTGCTCAGGCCAGGCAGAAGAGTTACCATGATAAGAGAAGGAAACCTCTCCAGTTCGAGGTGGGAGATTTCATATATTTGAAGGTATCACCCACCAAAGGAGTGCAGAGGTTTGGAATCAAAGGCAAGTTAGCCCCTCGTTACATTAGACCTTATGAGATCATAGAGGCATGTGGACCCGTGGCATACAAATTGAAGTTACCTCCAAAAATGTCTACCATCCACAATGTGTTCCATGTATCTCAACTGAAGAAGTGTGTTCGATTGCCGACCGAGATCATAGCAGAACCAGAATTGGAGATAGAGCCAGATCTATCATACCAAGAGTACCCTTCCAAGGTTCTGGATTGCAAAGAAAGATCAACTCGGGCAAAATCGATCAAGATGTATAAGATCCAATGGAGTAACCACTCAGAGGAAGAGGCTACTTGGGAGACTGAGGAATTTCTGCATTCCAACTTTCCTGATTATCTACCTAAGGAAATTGGTATGTAATCATACCCAACCCCTCCTCCTGCCCTTCGAATCTAAATTTCAAAAAATGATCTTAAACCTGAATGAGTTAATTATAGAACTAAAGTTAAAAAGACTTCCTTCTCAAGTTGCAAAGAGAATGACATTCGAAGAGCAGTTGCCTTAATAAATAAAGCATCCACTTCAAGTAAGTCTCACCCTTCGCTTCATCCCGGGAGGACTCTGACCCGAATCTCGGGACGAGATTCCTTTAAGGGGGGAAGGCTCTGACACCCCAGTGTCACCTAGGGTTTCTTCCTTAAGCTAACCCAAACCATTATCACATGTAAATCAAATGAAGGGATGAACATAAAAAGTAAGAACAAAGATTTATAGTGAGTCTTTTTCATCTTAAGAAACTCACCTTAATCTTGACATGAATCTTAAGGTAAGAAAAACTCTCAAACCTAATTAATCCTAAGTGAACCATTTAAGCACATAAAGGGCATTTGGGAAAAGTCTTGGGAGAAAAATACAAATTTTGGTAAAAACTAAATTACAAAGTTGTAGTTCACTAATTAACCAACAAAGTATAGTAAGGAAATTTTGCCATTTTAACTTTTCAAAATCCCCAAACCAGCCCCTAAACTATTGCACTTGGGAAAAATTCAGAAATTCAGAAATCTGAATTTCAGCCCCTTTCCAAAGATCAACCATGTTCTCTGTTTTTCAAAACTCAAATCAAACAAGTCCAAATAGAAAAGTGGCGCCAAATTCCCTTGAACACACCATGGCAAAGTTTGGAAACCTCTCTCCACCGTTTGACACGATCTTGGCATGGTTTTACCTCGGGACTCGACCTTGTGACACTGCCACCTTTGTGACACGACAACTCTCTGTACACAGCCCCAAACTGCTCGACTTCTACACATAAATGACAAAGCTCTGTTGGGGGAGCAAATCTTGTGCAGTGATCATGCCCAAATTTGTGAAGATCTCCAACCTATGAGCGCTTGAACTCGGGTAGAAGCAAAGAGCCACGTGTTCGATCGCTTACCTGACCGGCCGAGTGCGGACTGGCCACGGCAGCGCGCGCCCCACGCGTGGTCGCCCCGCCCCGTGCGTCTGCACCTTGCCTCGCCTATAAATGCCTCCAGAGGCCTTAGCCGTTAGCACTCGCGCACCCAGAGCCCCGCCCGAGCCAGAGATCACTGGAGCTCGCCGTGAAAAGAAAGCACCACCGCCCGCCATCTCTGCCCGAGCATGGTCGTCATGGCCAGCCCCTTCTGTTGAACCCCAGCCTTGCCCTAGCCCCTAGACCGCTTCCCCGTGAAGCCGTGAAGCTTCTCCAAGCTTGAGCCGAGGCATTGCCTCACCGGAGAGGCGGATTCACCCTCGTCGGACTTCGGTCACCCGCCACCGCGCGTGAACCGAGCTAACCAGTAAGTGATTTTCCAATTCCTTGCACCCACGTCTTCCCTAGCATCCAGTGAAGCTCTCTAACCCATTCAATTGACCTATCGTGCCCTGGTTAGGCCGGAATCCTCGCCGCCGACGATCATCTCTGCCTGCGCACGCGGACCGACCGACTCCGACCATCCCCGACGGCGACCCGCACATCGCTGTGATCCTCAAGACCTCCCCTACATCCTCGACCACCTCACCGGAGCAGTCTCAACGCCGGTAAGCCCCTCCGCCCCTTTCTTCCTCCGCGGCCACTATTCCATTAGGGAAGGACCGCGGGCTCGATTTCAAGAAACTCTAGGGGGTTTTCTGCAGAGCCGTAGACTCAAGTAAATAGTGCAGCGGGGACCTGTCTGCAATTCATTTAAAATCCTTCGCCAGGGACCCCAGCGCAAAACTGTTTTTCCTTTATCCATTTCTATTTAACCTTTTTAAATTCAGCAGAGAACTTAGAAAATTTATATCTTGAGTCATATTCAACCAAATTCAACCAAACAAATTTTGATGGATTCAAAATATTATGGACTATCAATTAAAAATAATGAACCCTATGCTTTCTATTTTGAATTTTAGAGTTTGAAATTGATTAAGGAAAATGACCAAACCTTATTAATTAAAGAAAACTAGTTATGCTTCTGTGCTGAACTTAAGAAAATTTGTAGAAGTTCAAACCCCATTTAGACACTATTTAAAAATAGTGAGCACCCCAGTATTGAAAATTTAAGTAAAGTTATCTATTAAAAGCCATTTTTGCCCAAAACTTAGGAAAATCAAGAAGGCATTAGAGAATAATGAACAGTGAATGCAATTATTTTTCCTAGTCTACTTAAGTAAAAGAGAACCTTGGAAAAATAAAGGGACCCCTAGTCCAGAACAGATTCAAGTGAAATGTTTTATTAAGCATTAATCAAACTAGAAAAACAATTTCTAGAATTATGAAAACAATTTCAAAATTGTTAATAAAAATCCAGTGGATTTGCACCCACTAAGATACCACTACAAAAATGATAAACACCTCAGTCCATCATTTTAAGTAGGGTAAACAAATAGAACTTGATGTTAAGCCATATTTCAATTTAATCATAAGTAAGCCAAAAAGTGTAAGTAGCAAGATTAAGCTCTACTTCGTTAAGTTAATCATTCACCATCAAAGTTTAAGTGCTAGCTTTCATATCATACCATGCATGTATCTTACTCATTGCATTCATTAGATTGCAATCTCGCTGACGGAGAGTACGTGCTCATCCCCGAGCAACGAGTTGTCCACGAGGAAGACCAGGAGCAAGCTCCCGAGACTGCCATCGAGGACCTCCCCGCAGCCCCAGCATTTGAAAGCAAGCCCCAGTTTTATCCATAACCATTTATATATGCTACTTTATTGCACTTAATGTTTGTAGGCTTGTAATGTGCACTTAAGTGTAGGAGTTGCTTGAAACCTTTAGTTGCATGAACTTAGGATTCCTTTTTTAGATGAATACTAGTATGCTAGGTCGAGTAGCTGCTATGCTAATCAGGATCTCGGTAGAAGTCGAGTGATTTTTCTAGCACTCGCGCGAGGTTAGGAATTGATTGTATTCACCTTGATAATGGGATCTATGATGGTCTATGGACTTGGATCCAGGGAGGATGCCTTGTCCATGAGACAGGAAAAGGAATTAAGGATTAATGTGTGGATACATGAGTCAAGCATTTGAACGTACTAAACACATGTCAAGAAATATGGTAACCGGTAAACCTAGTACCTGAGTGAAGCCGGGCGCGGACTTTTCCCCTCACTTGTTTTGAGACTGGGTCTCACATGCTAGCTATGGTGGGTACAAGTGCGGTCACTGTACGGCGGCAACCGGGTCAGTTGAGCATTGTATGCCAAGGCGGTGAGCCCTGGCCGCGAACGGGGAATCGATGGGGACGGTTGACGTGTGTGGGGACGGAGTACCCTGACATGTCGTTTGTTTAGGTTTACTTTGCAAGGATAAAAACTCGATTCGAATCATCTGCTTCTCGCAGCTAATGAGATTGCTTGACCCCTTGTACTACATTGAGTAAGAAGTGAAATGAGGTTTATTTGAGATAACTTGTTGATTGCACTAAATGCTTGTTACCATGTATGCTTAGAAGGAGCAAACTTAGCTAAGATAATGATGCTAGAAATTGAAAAGCTAAAATTTGATTTTAGACTCGGCAAACCAAACCCCTCAGCCAAACAGCTGCATGGTCTAGAGGTAGAGGAGTAGACTCCTCACATTGGGTAAGTCTAGCTGAGTATTAGTATACTCAGCCTTGCTCGTGGCATAATTTTTGCAGGTACGCTTTAGGACATGGTTGACGGTGTAACTTGGCCTACCACCCTACCACCGGGTTGGACGATCGAGTGGGATGCTGCTCCGGCAGGAGAGGAGCAAGAGGAGTAGTGGGCTAGGCCTTGCCCAATTCCTCGCTACCGACGATATCGATTATCCGCTGCATTTTATTTTGTGAACTTTTATCCGCTACTTGAAAAACTCTGATCTATGTAATAATTCGGTACTTTAATTTTAGGTCTTCCTGTTTTATTGTATTTCTTCTGTGACTCACCTTTGTGTGAGATTGTGGTATTTGATCCTGGTTAAGTGGCTTTATCAGACTAGACCTGAGGGACTGACGGGTTATTCCGATTTAAGTGTGTTACGGCCCCTGAGTCGTGACTTAGGCACTTAAGCTGGAATAATTCGGGCAGTTCCGCCACAAGTGGTCAGTGTAGGGAGGTCCTTGGATTGATTTTGCTGTGATGGCGGTCAGGCGAGGGATTCCTGCCCTGGAGCTTCCTATAAACTGTAGCGGGTTTTCTGAAGCTAGTGGAACTTTTTAAAGGCCTCGTAGTGGTACCCTGCCTCGCTTCCTTGGTAGAGGTGTATGGGGTCTGATCAACTCCATGGCAAATGGGTAACACGACTTGTGGGTTGTTGGGGACTTGCTCTCAAATGCTATAAATTGAGAACAAGGCAACACCAAAACAGGTTACTTGTTAATGCCCTTCGTCCTTCGAAGCATTATTTCCTCAAGGATATAATCATCTTCGGACGAAGGTCATGAAGGACATACCTTCATCATCTCAACATACATATATGTATAAGTATTAACAACGAATGGAGCATGTAAAGCATAAGAAACAATGTAAACAATAACATTATCATATATATTTCTTAGTATATAATTGTAAGTTAATATAAGGACAATATTGAATAACATTTGGTACCTTTGGCTTGATAGAAAACAAAGGTACGAGTGTGACGCAAAAGCAAATGCCAAGTCCGCGTGAACAGTACGGGGGTACAGTTCACCTATTTATAGGCATGGGACATAGCCCATGTGAAATTACATCCATGCCCTTTACATTTGCTAATGACTCTAAGGTAATCCATCGAGGTCTAAATAGCCTTTTTCCCCTTTAAGTCGGTTCCCTTTTCTGTTGTCATGCCGAAGCTCCCTTGCGCGTAGCTTCGGCACTGCGTCAACCTTCGTATTATTCGTGCTTCTCAAACTATGGTTCTGATCCGAGTCCGAAGGTACCTGTTCATGTATTACACTCTAGAAACATTGTTAAATCATGTTTTTGAGGACCTTCGGAGGACGAAGGCCCCCAATAGTAGCCCCTCGCAATATTAATTTGCTAGAATAACGAATTCAGATTGCGATATGGATGAAGGCCCTAAGTCGAAGGTCCGAAAAAACACCTTCCCTTTGCTAGAAAAGCAACAGTCAATGACAAACGGGACCCTCCAACTTGGAGCGCGTCGATTGTATAAATAGGAACTCACCCTGAGCTCATTTGGTACGCTACTTGGCGCTTGCTTTGTTTACTCAATTTTTTAGCTCTTGTTTGCCAACGCCTGCTTAGTTTCTCAAACTTCCTAAGCTTCGGTTTTTTAGGACGTATTTTTGCCATTTCCAAAGAAAAAATGTCTCAAGACAAAAAAAGTTGTTGCTGAGACAAAGCTGAGCGAAGAGGAGAATCCTTGAGGAGAATACTGCTGGATTTATTGAGCCAATAGCAAAAACAAATACAGAGAAGATAACCAAAGAGATACTAGAAGGCTTGTCTGAGGATACTGATGATAGCAACAACTATGATGTGGAAAGTGGAGGCGAAGACTCTGAAGATTGGCCCTGGCGACCAAGTCATGCAGTCTTCGGGAAATCAACTATCAAACAGAGTCACCTTGACAATATGAGAGGAAGGTATTTTTGAGATATGTCTATTGTGAGGGCTGACAAAGACAAAGTCGTTCCTGCTCCCGAAGAAAACGAAGTTGTAATCTTACGAAGCTTCTTCAAAGCTGGACTTCGGTTCCCATTGAGCAGATTTGTGGTTGAAGTTTTAAAGACATACCAGATTTGCCTTCACCAGATCACTCCTGAAGCAATTATCAGAATGGGGATCTTCGTCTGGGCTGTGAGAAGTCAAGGTCTAGAGCCAAGTGCAAGATGCTTTTGCAGTATGCATGAACTTTCGTATGAGACGAAACCCTAGGGGTAAAGAACAATATCATAACAACTTTGGTTGTTATAGCTTCGTTGCTCGCTCTGGCGCAAGCTACCCAGTGCCAACATTTCGGAAGAGATGGCCCGGGGCCTGGATGCAGGAGTGGTTTTACGTGAAAAATGATTTGAAGGCAAGAGAAGATATTAAAGAAATCATCATGCGCCCCATCTGGTCCCACTTCGGCCTCCGGAAGCCGAAGGTAGATATTGATGAGGCAGTCGAAGCATGCCGAAGGGCCTTCAGCACAGTTTGCTCTTTTATTGGAACAAGAGACTTAGTTCAGGAACATGTAGCCTACATGATATGGCCACTGATAGATAGCTGGGAAATGCCGAAAGAAACCATCACTAACCCTAGCGAAGGTGGTCTAGTTCGATTGAAATACACCTTCAGGTTCGGAGACCAGTTTGTCAAACCAGATGATGACTGGTTGAAGTGTGTTGAAAATACTAGCGATGAATTACTTGGAGCATATTCCAAGTCCGAAGATAATGCACTATCTGCGACCTTCGGGAGCCGAAAGAAGAAAAGATTAAACAGGGTTTTTGATGCTATTTGATTTGTGTACCCTGACTACCGCTACCCGCCACGGGGGTAGAAGAGAAAAGGTGCGACCTCTGGAAAGGTTGCCGCTTCGGCTGCTCCAAGCGAGCCTACGCCGAAGAGTAAAAAGTTGAAAGTCCTCACCCACCGGCCCCGCTATATTGAACCGACCACAGTGCCCGAGTTTAGCGGGGAAACTTCTTCAGCTATTGAAGCAAAAGGACCTGCTCCTCCTACGCAGAAGATTGAAGAGACGGCTACAATGCCGAAGGCACCTTCGGCCAAGTTAGCTGAGCCGAAGACTGATAAAATTGAAGAGCCAAGAATCGAAAAAAACATTAGAAGTTTTAAGCCCTTCGGCAGAAGTGGCGGTGCCGAAGGCACAAAAAGGTATTACGACGACTCCCAAAAGGAAAAGGATGGCAAGTGTACTAGATGTACTAGAGTCAGTAAAAGCTTCAAGTTCTATTCCTTCAGGGAAAATTGCCGAGGTTGAAACAAAACTGGCCGAAGTTGAGGCTGTAGTGGGCCAGACTAGTGCCGAAGCTGGGCCTTCAGAGCCTGTTGATAAACAACCTTCGGAAATTGAGAAAAAGGCAGCAAAGGAAGAGGCTACAGAGCAGAGTTTGCCTGAGAAAATTGTCACTCCTACTCCCGAAGTTTTAAAATAATGAATATATCATTCGTCATGCTTCGGGAAAGAAACTCTCTAAAGAAGAAGAACGAGAAGCTCAACACTATGCCCAGAAACTAAAATATCCAAAAGGGGCATTAGTGTTCAACGGCAGCGGAGAAGAGGATTTCTTGTATTGTCTCTCAGACGGCAAGGAGATATCTGTTTGCCGGGAGATGAGCATTAAGCTTCGGATTCCCAACATTAGAAGATGGGCTTTCAGTACTGTCGAAGGATGAATTGGCCGACAGCTTAGCATATAACAGCATAAAGGTGTGTAAATCAATTTTTGTACTTAAAAACGAATTTGTTCATTTGTTTATACCTAATACTATGATCCTTTTTTCGGGCTTGATCCTTAGCAATGCCCTCAGGGCACAGAAAAATATCGAAGACGAAGGATGCACAATAGCCATGAACAACCTTCGTTTAGAAGTAATTGAACTTAGGAACGAAGGCCTTGAAAAAGATAAAATATTAATTTCATTGGTGAGCAAAATAAAAAAAGACGAGGCTAGTTCCAAAGCCCAAGCTGAGGCCCAGAAAAGTGAAATTGAAGACCTTCAGAAATAGTTAGCCGAGGCCAAATTAAAATGCGCAGTTGCCGAAGCTGATCGAGATGCCAGTGAGTACTGGAAAAATTATTTTGAAAAAACAGTTGCAGAACTCCGCGCATCAAAAGAAAGATGTTTTGAGAAATCTGTAGAATGCGTAAAAAAGATAAAGACTAGCTTCGCCAACGTGGGCGCGTACTCAAGCGAAGATAACTTCATATGGGGCGACCCTGAAGGCGTAATCGAGTGGATCAGCGGTGAGGCCGAAGCCTTTGAAGAGATTTTGAGTGACCGTCGGGACGTCTGCGCATTCTCTGGTGCGAGGGGAGTTGCAGCCATTTTGGAGAAGGCAGGGTGTGAACATGTTAAAACTTTAGCCTAGGCCGAAGCTGCCTTCTCTATTGACGATACGAAGGACCTCTCAGCTGAAGCAAGCTCAATAGGCGGAAAATTTTTCACTGATATCTGGGAAAATGGCGGCCAAGGGATGGCCCATGAAATAATGAAGAAGAGCGAAAAAGATATTCATGACACTCGAGAAGCAGCTGAAAAAGTTGCGGAACTTGAAAGACGGATAGGTATTACTTAATGTCTTTTAACTTTATTGTTATTTATTTTTGTGACTTCGAACTAATTCATGTCTTCTACCGCAGCTGAACTATCTCCTCCCCCAGAGCCATTCAACCCACTGGCCGACCCAGAGACAAAGAAAACAATAGAAATTATTAATATGGCCGAAGCTATTGTAGACGAAGTCGTTACCAAATTGCTGACCGAAGCTGCAGAGAAAGTTTTGAAGGAATAAGAGTAGCTATTGTAAAAACATTTCTAGAATATTATTATAACATTTGCTAAACTATGCTTGTAATATTTGGTACTTGAATGTAATATATGAATTGTTTGTAATTCAGTTCTTTGCGATGCATGAAACTTTATGTACATACCGTTTTGAGCCTTCGACGAAAAAACACCTTCCCTTCTTTTCATGCTTCGTAAAGAAGAGCCTTTATGCTTCGTAAAAAATCATCCGTACTTTGTAAAACATCAATGCTTCGTAAAGAAAAGCTTTCTCCGCATCAGAACCGATGAAGCTGTGATTTTCAGCTTACTTAGTGCCTTGGCCTCTTTTCATTTTTTGTAAAGCATTGCCCGAAGATCGGCCTTGTTTTCAATTGATATCATTGTTGTGATATGATGTATGATGTGATGCTATGCGATATGATGCAATGAATGATGCTAATGTATCGTGCAAATGAATGCCCAAACACACACATCTGAAGCATCTTCCACAACCTTCATTCCCTAAGGAATGACTGAAATCTCTTTGCCGTTTAATTTTCGGTTGCACCGTTTATTTTTCGGTGTAAGTTCTGCATTCCCTAAGGAACGTCTTTTGAACTTCTTCGCCTTCTATTTCGGCGGTATTCACGTTGACTTTTCGCGCTTCGCCTTATATTTCGGCGGTATTTGGCTCTGCATTCCCTAAGGAACAACTTTTGAGCAGAAAACTTACGCTGCGCTTCCTTAGGAACGGCTTTTTGAAGCATCGGCAAACTTACGCTGCGTTCTTTAAGAACGACTTTTTGTAGCTTCGGTGAAACTTTTACTGCGATTTTTAGCACTGCATACCCGAAGGAATATCTCTTTGTATCTTCAGCATTTTCGTGAGTCTGTGATGAAGGTATATTTCATTTTGACATAAACGAAGCTAATACAGAGAATTAAAAAATAGCAAGAAAACTAGGTTTACATTGATTGTTCCTTATTAAAAAGAAAATGACAGTGAATGTAAAACTGTGCCAAAGGTAGGATATCTCTCAATATATGTGTTTTGATTCTGGCACAGTGCTGTTAACTGTGCGAGCTTCGGACCCCTCCCTGAAATCTCGCTACTGATGGGTCTGTTGGCTCCCTTCTAGCTGCTGACCTCGTGAGTAGACAGGCTGTAGTGGCGGCGAAGGTGGAAGCTGTGGCCAAGAAACTTGCGGCTGACTAGCCGAAGCAACAGAAGCTGCGGGATGATTACCCACATATTCTGGTATGTAGGGTGAATGACACGAAGCAGTGTGCAGAACCTGCTTCGGCTGATTTTTCTGGGCTTCGGCTTCCGTAATTTCTTTTTGCTTTTGGATGGTGATTTGACACGTTCTTGTATTGTGGCCCTTGTCCTCACCACAAAATAGACAGTAGGTCTTCCTAGGCTGGTCCCCATATCTTCCTCCGAAGCCCCTGGCACCTCTGCCTCTTGGAGCTGGTGGCCGGAAAGAGCTTTGTTGCTGTCCCGAAGCTTGCGAAGAATACTGCGGTCTCTGCTATTGACTTCCTCTGTCATCACTCTAGATGGAGTTGTGAATTGACCTGACGTGCCTCGAGTGGATTCTTCCTCCGAAGCCCCTGGTCATTTCAGAGAACCTATATGCTTCCTCCCTTCTTTGGCGTAAGTCATTCTCAGCTCGGATGTACTCATCCATCTTCTAAAGCAGCTTCTCCAGAGTCTGTGGGGGCTTTCTAGCAAAATAATGAGCAGTAGGTCCTAGACGAAGCCCTTTAATCATGGCTTCAACGACAATTTCATTAGGCACCGTAGGCGCTTGTGCTCTGAGACGCAAGAACCTTCGGACATATGCTTGGAGGTACTTCTCATGATCTTGCGTGCACTGAAACAAGGCCTGAGCTGTGACTGACTTCGTCTGGAAGCCTTGGAAACTTGTCACTAGCATATCCTTGAGCTTCTGCCACGAAGTAATGGTTCCTGGCCGAAGAGAAGAATGCCATGTTTGGGCCACATTCCGAACTGCCATGACGAAGGACTTGGCCATGACAGCTGCATTGCCTCCATATGAAGATATAGTTGCTTCATAACTCATCAAAAACTTCTTCGGGTCTGAATGCCCATCATACATGGGAAGCTGAGGTGGCTTGTATGATGGGGGCCATGGGATAGCCTGCAGTTCTGCTGCCAAGGGAGAAGCATCATCAAAAGTAAAGGTATCATGATTAAAATCATCATACCATCCATCGTTGTTGAACAAGCCTTCTTGATGAAGCTCCCTGTGTTGGGGCCTTCGATCTTGTTCGTCTTGAACAAGATGGCGTACTTCTTCGGTGGCTTCGTCGATCTGCCTCTGAAGATCAGCCAGTCGGGCCATCTTCTCCTTCTTCCTTTGCACTTGCTGGTGGATTATCTCCATGTTTCTGATTTCTTGGTCCAACTCCTCCTCCTGGAGTGTTGGACTAGTGGCCTTCCTCTTCTGGCTTTAGGCCTCTCGAAGAGAAAGGGTCTCCTGGTTCGGGTCTAGTGGCTGTAGTGCGGTAGCCCCTGTCGCTGAAGCTTTCTTCGGTGGCATGACGAAGGTCAGTGCTTGCCGAAGGTGGTTGAAAAGAGGGTTCACCGGAGGTGGGCGCCAATGTTGGGGACTTGCTCTCAAATACTATAAATTGAGAACATAGCAACACCAAAACAGGTTACTTGTTAATGCCCTTCGTCCTTCGAAGCATTATTTCCTCAAGGATATAATGATCTTCGGATGAAGGTCATGAAGGACATACCTTCATCATCTCAACATACATATATGTATAAGTATTAACAACGAATGGAGCATGTAAAGCATAAGAAACAATGTAAACAATAACATTAACATATATATATATATATATATCTTAGTATATAATTGTAAGTTAATATAAGGACAATATTGAATAACATTTGGTACCTTCGGCTTGACAGAAAACAAAGGTACGAGCGTGACGCAAAAGCAAATGCCAAGTCCGCGTGAACAGTACGGGGGTACTGTTCACCTATTTATAGGCACGGGACACAGCCCATGTGAAATTACATCCATGCCCTTTACATTTGCTAATGACTCTAAGGTAATCCATCGAGGTCTAAATAGCCTTTTCCCCTTTAAGTCGGTTCCCTTTTCTGCTGTCATGCCGAAGCTCCCTTGCGCGTAGCTTCGGCACTGCGTCAACCTTCGTATTATTCGTGCTTCTCAAACTGTTGTTCTGATGTTACACTCTAGAAACATTGTTAAATCATGTTTTTGAGGACCTTCAGAAGACGAAGGCCCCCAACATGGGTAAAGATGTGCAACCTCTACAGAGCGTAAAACTGGTATACTAGCCGTGCTCACGGTCGTGAGCGGCTCGGACACTCACATGATTAATTTATGGAACTTAAACTCAATTTGTCATTTCATTGCATTGGGATTAGTTTATTATTACTTTACTTATTATTACTATAATTTGGTATTTACTTACACTTAGTAACTGCTAATAAAATTTTGACCAACTTATAAAAGCAATGCTCAGCTTCAACCTCTACTTTGTTGACTAGCCTTACACATCACATGAACTCCCACCTTTGGTGAGTTCATGCACGTTATTCCCCACAACTTGTTGAGCGATGAACATGTGTAAACTCACCCTTGCTGTCTCACACCCCCCACAGGAGAAGAACAGGTGGTTCAAGAGGAGCCACTTAATGAGGAGTTTGATTCGATCTAGGTGGCATCTCCCAGTTGACTTTCTGGCGCCAAGGATGGATTTCAGATCCTGTTATATTTATATTTTATTTTGTAAGACTTCCGCCATGTAATAAATACTCTGATTATTGTGACGTTTATCTCTATACACTTTGTTATTATATATGTTGTCTTCTTTGGCGCATGTATGAGATGCACCCGGCTTTGTCCGTTAAAGCCCGGGTGTGACACTAACAGATCAGCATGCTCATTTTCCCCTGTTGGAATATTCTTAACAGAAAATCCTTCGAAACAAGCTTCGAGCCTTCGAACTGTGTCCAAATATTTTTCAAGCTTCGGGTCTCTGGCCTTGCTACTTTAGTCGATATGACAAAAAATGACTTGAGAATCAGTTTTAAGGATTGCCCTTCTTATTCCCATTACCTTTAACTTCCGAAGCCCTAAAAGAAGAGCTTCGTATTCAGCAATATTATTTATACAACTGAATTCAAGCCTTGTTGCATAACATGTTCTGACTTTTGAAGGCGTGACTAGGACAGCAGCCGCTCCTGCACCGAAGGTTCCCCAGGAACCATCGCAGAACACTGTCTAAGCTTCGACGTCTTTATTTGTTTCTTCTTCCTGAGCCCCTGGCGTTAGGGGTGGGCGTTCGGGTTACCAGAAAATTTCGAGTCGGGTAATTCGGGTTTTAAAAATTTTGGGTTTTGAGAATCGATACCCGAAATTACAACGGGTTTTGTAATACCCGAAAATTCGGGTACCCGGAATTTCGGGTTCGGGTTCGGGTATTCCCGAACTACCCGAATTATTGTGTCGGCTTTATAAAAACACATACACCCTATTAAATTAGTATAAAAATATAGTTTGAATAATGATATACATGGATATATAAAACACAAGCAATCTACAATCACAAGTTATGAACACTTACACATAATTATAGATGTACAAATTAATAATTAAGCATGACATGAGTACATGACACATGAAAGTTCGGGTAATTCGAGTATTTCGGGTACCCGATTGTGATACCCAAATTACCCAAAATAAATTCGGGTTTTGCAAGTTGCTACCCGAAATTCCCGAACAAAATTCGGGTTTCGAGTATTTTGGGTTCGGGTTCGGGTATTCCGGGTTCGGGTTTCGGGTTACGGGTTTTTTGCCCCGCCCTACCTGGTGTCAAATCAGTAATGAAGTCTGCTAACGCCTGGGACTAAATTGAGGATCTATGTACATAGTCAATACTGAATTCGTTAAGCTCCGCAACCCATTTTCCAATCCTTCCAGTAGCTTCTCTGTTCCTCATTATGTCTTTCAGAGGTTGTGATGAAGGAACAATTATGTGATATGCTTGAAAATAATGCTGAGGCTTCCTGGAGGCCATTAACACAGCATACAACACCTTCTCCAGTTCTGTACCGTTTTTCTTTGATAAACTTAGAACTTCCGAGATGAAGTATACTGGGGCCTACTTTTTGATTTGGCCATCTAGCTTCTCGTGTACGAGCGCCACACTTATTGCAGAGTGTGAAGCTGCCACATATAAGAGCAATGGAGCCCCTAGCGAAGGTGGAGTTAGTGTTGTTAGATCGATCAAGTATTGCTTCAACTCTTCGAAAGCTTTTTGCTGAGCCGGACCCCATTGAAAAACTTTGGCTGACTTCAGTATTTCAAAGAATGGCATATTTCTTTCTGCTGATCTGGATATGAATCTATTTAATGATGCTAGTCTTCCTGCCAGCCATTGGGCCCCCTTCTTTGTGCTTGGCGGCTCCATCCGAAGGATAGCTTCAATCTTGCTCGGGTTGGCTTCGATTCCCTTCGTTGATACCAAACAGCCAAGGAACTTGCCCTTCTTCACCACAAAAACACACTTTTTTGGATTTAATTTCAAGCTAGCTTGCCTGAAATTGGCAAATGTCTCTTGCAAATCAGCAATGTGATTTTCTTGCTTCGTGCTTTTCACTATGATATCATCAACATAGGTCAGTATATTCCTGCCTATTTGAGAATGAAGGACCTTGGCTGTCATTCTGCTGAAGCTTCCTCCAGCATTCTTGAGCCCCTTAGACATCCGAAGGTAGCAATAGGTGCCACTGGGAGTTATGAAGCTAGTCTTCGGCTATAACGCCCTGAATTTGGGGGTAGAATTTTTTTCTTCTTTTCCCTCACCAAATTCAGGCGTTACCCTTTCCTTTTCCCTTTTCTCCTCGCTAAACCTTGATCTTTTCCAAAGTTATAGCGGGATTCGGCTTGGGATCCCGTGTAAAGCAAAACCCTAAAATACTTTATTTTGTGTGATGCACCATGCCGAACCATGCATACCTTTTGATTGTTTAAAAATGTGAATGTATTCATCTAGAGGAAAATAGATTTTAGAAAAAAAAAGGAAAAAACCTTTTTCTTCTCTTCCCCATTTTTGGCCCAGCCGCCCCCCCTCCCCTTTCCCTCCCCCGCCGTGGGCCGCCCCCGCCGGCCCAGCCCCCCCCCCCCCCCCGCGCAACCCCTGTGGGCCCAAAGCTGCCCAGCCGCCCCTCCCCTCCCCCTCCCCCCAAATTCTCTCTCCCCTCCCCGCGGGCCCCGCCCGTCATTCTCTCTCCCTCTCCCCTGCCCTAACTGCCGCCGCCGCCGCCCTCTCCCTGCGCCGCCGCCGCGCCGCCCTCCCTCGCCGCGGTGAGCCCCCCTCCTCCATTCTCCCTCCCCTCCCTCCCCCTTCCCCGCCCGCCGGCGTCCTCCCGCGGCCCAGCCGCGCCCGGCCCCGCCCGGCCGAAACGGAGACCCGCCCCGGCCCCGCCCTCGCGTCGCCCCCCGGCGAGCCGCCCCGCCCTCGCGAGCCGCCCCCGCCCTGCCCTCGCGCCGCCACCCCCCCCCCCAGCAAGCCGCCCCGCGCCGCCCCGTCCGCGCCGCCCCCAGCCCCGCCGGCCCCCGGCTGCGCTGCCTCGGCCCCGCCCGTGCTCCGTGCTCGCCCGCCCACCCCGGCGTGCCTTGCTCGCGTCGTGACGGCCCCGGCGCGGCCTCGAGCTCGGCCCAGCGTGCCTATGGCGCGCGGCCTTGAGCTCGGCTAGCGCGCGGCCCCGACGTGCGCACGGCTAGTTCGTGGCGCGTGCGTGCGGCCTTGCGCGCGTGCTCGAGTAGTGCGCAGTGCCTTGGCACGGCCCGTCGTGCCCGTCTACCCCCCCCCCCCCCCCTTTATATTTTATGCGTGCTAATCACATTGCTCATGTTAATAAGATAGGAGTCTCAATTTAGAAATTGGTTACGTTAGTTAATTTGTATAGCTAATCGTCTATCTCATTTAATGTTAATCTACTAAAAGTGGTCACGTTTCCATTAGTGCATGTAGCTAATCCTTACTATTGGAGCTAAGTAGAACTAAATCACGTAGTGTTTAGTTATGCATCTACCCGTGATACGTTTCGCGTAAGCTTTAACCCCGCGAGACTTTTCCCCTCGTTTCCTTCTAACCCTGGAAAATGCTATATCGTATGTCATATTTTATGCATGTTTAATCTACTTGTTCTCTTGTATGGTGTACTGTTTGTTTCCTAATTTGAATGGATGGATATATGTATGTTTGCACTCGCATAGAGAACGATCCGGTTGAAGAGCCCGAAGAACTCGCAGGAGAAGCCCCTAAGCAGCAGTCGGTTGGTGGAGGCAAGTGTCCCTTGACCCATCTTTGTCCTATTCATTCTTTAATTCACCTCCCGCATTACACATTTATGCCTAAGGATTGACTAGCTTTGATATCCATGTCCTTGTTTACCTATTTGGGTTGGATTATTATTGTTTAGCTTTATGCTATTGCTCAACTCTAATCAATGAACATGATGAGATTATCTATGATACGTTGTTTTCCCCCTGCTTATTATGATGTTATACTTGTGGCCTTTAAGGGGGCTCGAGCGGTTTCTCGAGTGCCTCTCCGTAAGGACCTGTTCTTTGGATGACCGCCTGGGAAAACAGTGCAACCATGAGGGTGGAATGGGGTGCCCTTAGCTGAATAATTAGAGGATCCGAGGTGTATTTCGCTTAGCCGTCGTGCCGTCAATGGGGCTCGGTGTATGCGGCTCGCTCTGCCAAGCTTGGGTTCGCCCCTTGGGGAGGAGTGCAGTGCATTTAGGAAACCTAACGGGTGGCTACAGCCCCGGGGAATCTTTGTAAAGGCTACGTAGTGATGCCCTACTGGGTCACCTTGGTAGTGATCAATGGAGAGTCATGATCTCCGGGCAGAAAGGGAATCACGGCTTGTGGGTAAAGTGCACAACCTCTGCAGAGTGTTTGAAAACTGATATATCAGCTGTGCTCACGGTTATGAGCGGCCAAGGGAGCTCCAGTGATTAGTGGTACTTGATCAGAGAGCTTTTGGTTTACAGGTGACAATGAGATTGATGGTTCTGGTTATGACTATGGTGCTGGTAAGTGGTATTCTTTCCATTTGGAAAGGGTACATCGGGCTAATAACTTGGGTTAATGTTAAAACCTGGCTTTCTACTAGTAAATAATAATCTGACCAACTAAAAGCAACTG
Source organism: Zea mays (assembly GCF_902167145.1). Taxonomy (NCBI): domain Eukaryota; kingdom Viridiplantae; phylum Streptophyta; class Magnoliopsida; order Poales; family Poaceae; genus Zea; species Zea mays. Next base: position 86,319,490 of record NC_050104.1, on the reverse strand, counting down.
CTTGACTTATCCCCACATAAAGCTAGTCCACTACAGCCAAATAGGATACTTGCTGAGTATGTTGATGTGTACTCACCCTTGCTCTACACACCAAACCCCCCCCCCCATCCCCAGGTTGTCAACATTGCAACCACTGCTCAGGAGAAGATGAAGTTGTGGAAGGAGACTTCCAGGAGTTCCAAGACTACGACGAGTTCTAGGCATGGGTTAGCGGCAACCCCCCGTCGGATGCCTGTGAAGGCCGCGTTTATCTACGTTTCTTTTCCGCACTTTGATTTATTGTAAAGACTACGTGGATGTCTCAGACATATGATGTAATCGACTATTATTTCCCTTTTTAATACTATTTGAGCACTGTGTGATGATGTCCATGTTATGTAACTGCTGTGTACGTGAATTGCTGATCCTGGCACGTACATGGTTCGCATTCGGTTTGCCTTCTAAAACCGGGTGTGACATAGGTGGTATCAAAGCCGTGCTGACTGTAGGACCGCTAACCTAGAGTAGAATGGTCGTTCTAAGGATTATAGACCTCTATCCCTGCCTTGACTTTGATATCCCTTCAAAAGTTGGTCATACTGACCAAACCTATGTTCTACTATATATTATACCTTGCTGAAAATTATATTTTGTTCTAATCCTTCATTTATTTATGGTTCATTACTTGCTGGTCATATTAATTCTGTTCTCACTCTTTTGCTTGCGGTGTCTTTTGTAGATGGCTCGACTTAGACACACTGCACGAAAGTCCGTCATCCCCTTCTTACCCTCCCGCCTTGCTGAGCGTCCGCTTCGCCGTCCCGTGGCCGGACAGTCCAGTCACTTGGAGAGACTGCACCACCGCCTGCATGAGGAGCAGGAACGTCGACGACAGGAGCAGCAGGGCTCTTCCTTCTCGCTCCAGCAGGAGATAGAGTCCGTGAGGAGCTGCTCCCCTGTGCTTCCTCTGGAGGCGCCCCCTGCACCACCACTGGGCGCCCCAGCCTCTGGAGTAGCTGCTGGAGGAGACCCAGACGACGGAGGTGGCGACGACAGCTCGAGCCACGACACCGACTTCTCTGCTGACCAGGAGCCGGAAGGATGGGTTGCTCGACCTATCATTCGCGACTCTGCTCGCGGGTGTCACTTCCACGATGCGCTCGACACCCTGCTACGTCGGGCACTTCACCGGCGTACTTGGTCCATCGAGTATCGTTGTGTGGTCTACCAGCATAGTCGCGGGGTCTACCCGGACCGCTGGGAGGCGACCTGCTTGGTGCGCCATCCGGAGAACAGTCTCCAGGGTGCGGAGGCCTGCTCAGAGCACTATTCCATCTCTGAGCGGGACTCAGCTGAGGCGGCCATGCAAGATGTCGCACGGCGTGCGCTTTCGCACTACTGCTCGGTTCTCGGTGGGGTAGCTGACGGTCTCAACCTGAAGTATTACCCCCGCCGTCCATCTGGCAGCACAGGAGGCGTGATTGTTTCACCTGTCGGTGAGGACAATCCTAGGTTGAGCAGCACAGTCAACCTAGCCGCCGTGCTAAACATGGAGCTGGACCATGCACTAGACAAGCTGAGTAGGGCTCGTGCTGAGATCGCCCTGCTGCGGGCTGAGCGCGTGGAACGTCATCACCTGGATGATGGTTCCCCCGCTCCCATCGGGACTCAGCACTCGTACCGCTCACCTCGGCGTGGACGCCAGTCTTATGGCAATCCCGACTGCAAGACCAAGATAAATCTAGAACCATAGATCGTTAGAGTTGGATCTTGTAATTAATACAAAATATATACGTAGAAGCTACAGTCTTAGTGTTAGTCTCGCTTTTAGTTAGTCTTAGTTAGACAAGGTAGTTTGCTATATCCTGTGCATTTATGTTTATCATGATGAACTATGTGTGATTTGGATCTTTGTAATGACTGTCACCAGAGTGTGGGTACCCCCTACATTTTGGTTTACCTGGTATATGTTAAAGGAGTTAGCTATTTAGTTGAGAAGCCTTTTATTCCACTTTCCTCTTTATCTGAGAAGTTGTGTGGTCTGTGTTGGAGATCAGTGAGGATGCTCGTCTGTTCAGTGTGGTGAAGAATTCTATACTCTTTTCTTATGCTGCAAGATTTGCAAGATCAGTTCTGATGTGTGGTTGCATTCTGCAGATGTCAGAGAATAGGCGCAGAGGAGGAAGGCGTGCTCAGCAGGAGCAAGCCGCTCAGCAGGAAGAGGTACCCCAGCAACAGCAGCTACCACCCCCGCCCCCGATGTCCATCGAGCAGATGTTTCTGATGTAGACTCAGGCAGTTCAAGCCATCGATCAAACTCTAGCCGCCATTCAGCAGCAGCAACAGCAGCAGGCCCCACCTCAGCCTCAGATGCCTCAGATGCCCAGGGACAAGCGTGTTGAATTCATGAGAGGTCATCCACCAACGTTTGCTCACTCTTCTGACCCCATGGATGTTGAAGACTGGCTGCGCACTGTGGAGCGGGAGTTGCATACCGCTCAGTGCGATGACAGGGAGAAAGTCCTGTATGGTCCTCGTCTATTGAGAGGAGCAGCTCAGTCATGGTGGGAGTCTTATCTCGTCACCCATGCCAACCCCGACACCATCACCTGGGAAGAGTTCAGAGGAAGCTTTCGTCAGTACCATGTGCCCGCAGGTCTGATGACAGTGAAGAAGGAGGAGTTCCTGGCTCTCAAGCAAGGGTCATCGTCTGTCAGTGAGTACCGGGACAGGTTTCTGCAGTTGTCTCGCTATGCTCCTAAAGATGTCAACACCGATGCCAAGCGACAGTACCGTTTCCTGAGAGGCTTGGTTGATCCTCTGCAGTACCAACTGATGAATCACACGTTCCCGACATTCCAGCACCTGATTGACAGGGCAATCATGACAGAGAGGAAGTGTAAGGAGATGGAGGATCGTAAGCGCAAGATTAGTGGACCCCAGCCTGGAAGCAGCAATCGTCCTTGTTTCTCAGGCAATCAACCTCAGCAGTTCAGGCAAAACCAGCGTCCACCTCAGCAGCATCAGCAGTTCCAAAGGCAGTATCCTCAGCACCAGTATCAGAACAGTCAGAGCAATCAGTCAGGAGGTCAGTTTCAGAGGCAAAATCAGCAGGCACCTCGTCTTCCTGCCCCAGCAAACCAGCAGAACAGTCAAGCAGCACCAGCTCAGGTTGGAAACAGAGCATGTTTCCACTGTGGAGAGCAAGGCCACTGGGTGATGCAATGTCCGAAGAAGGCAGCCCAGCAGCAGTCAGGCCCCAATGCCCCAGCAAAGCAGAATGTGTCTCAGCCTGGAGCAGGCAACCGCTCTCAGCCGCGTTATAATCATGGGAGACTGAACCACTTGGAGGCTGAAGCAGTTCAGGAGACCCCCGGCATGATAGTAGGTATGTTCCCAGTTGACTCCCATATTGCAGAAGTGTTATTTGATACTGGAGCAACGCATTCTTTCATTACTGCATCATGGGTAGAAGCACATAATCTTCCAATTACTACCATGTCAACCCCCATTCAAATTGACTCAGCCGGTGGTAGAATTCGAGCCGATAGCATTTGTTTGAATGTATGTGTGGAAATAAGGGGGATATCGTTTCCCGCTAACCTCATAGTAATGGGTACTCAGGGAATAGATGTCATCCTAGGGATGAATTGGCTAGATAAGTATCAGGCAGTTATCAGTTGTGATAAGAGGACAATCAAGTTGGTGTCCCCACTAGGAGAGGAAGTGGTGACCGAGTTAGTCCCGCCTGAGCTGAAGAAAGGAAGTTGTTATCAGATGGCTGTCGATAGCAGTGAAGCAGACCCAATTGAGAGGATCAAGATTGTGTTTGAGTTTCCAGATGTGTTTCCAAAGGATTTACCAGGTATGCCACCAGAGCGGAAAGTTGAATTTGCTATAGAGCTTCTTCCTGGAACCGCCCCCATCTTTAAGAGAGCTTACAGAATATCCGGACCAGAGTTGGTTGAACTTAAGAAGCAGATTGATGAGCTGTCAGAGAAAGGTTACATCTGGCCAAGCACCTCGCCTTGGGCCGCCCCTGTCCTATTTGTGGAGAAGAAAGATGGCACCAAAAGGATGTGTATCGATTACCGAGCTCTGAATGAAGTCACAATCAAGAACAAGTACCCCTTGCCCAGAATAGAAGATTTGTTCGACCAGTTGAGAGGAGCCAGTGTGTTCTCCAAGATTGATCTGAGGTCAGGTTATCATCAGCTCAGGATCCGACCTTCGGACATTCTGAAGACGGCATTCATTACCAAGTATGGTTTGTATGAGTTCACTGTGATGTCTTTTGGTTTGACCAATGCACCGACCTTCTTCATGAACTTGATGAACAGTGTATTCATGGATTATCTTGACAAGTTTGTGGTGGTATTCATTGATGACATCCTGATTTATTCTCAAAGCGAAGAAGAGCATGCAGATCATTTGAGGATGGTATTGCAGAGATTGCGAGAGCACCAGTTGTATGCAAAGTTGAGCAAGTGTGAATTCTGGATCAGTGAAGTCCTGTTCTTGGGTCACATAATCAACAAAGAAGGATTGGCTGTGGATCCGAAGAAAGTGGCAGACATTCTAAACTGGAAAGCGCCAACGGATGCCCGAGGAATCAAGAGTTTCATTGGAATGGCCGGATATTATCGGCGATTCATTGAAGGGTTTTCGAAGATTGCGAAACCAATGACAGCGTTGCTAGGCAACAAGGTTGAGTTCAAGTGGACCCAGAAATGTCAAGAGGCCTTCGAAGCGCTGAAAGAGAAGTTGACTACAGCGCCTGTCTTAGTCTTGCCTGATGTGCACAAGCCCTTCTCGGTGTACTGTGATGCTTGTTACACAGGTTTGGGATGCGTGTTGATGCAAGAGGGAAGAGTTGTGGCTTACTCGTCCCGACAGTTGAAGGTTCATGAGAAGAATTACCCAATCCATGATTTAGAGTTGGCAGCAGTGGTTCACACACTGAAGACATGGAGGCATTATCTGTATGGACAGAAATGTGATGTTTACACAGACCACAAGAGTCTGAAGTACATATTCACTCAGTCAGAGTTGAATATGAGGCAGCGAAGATGGTTAGAGTTGATCAAAGACTATGAGTTGGAGATTCACTACCATCCAGGCAAAGCGAACGTAGTGGCAGATGCTTTGAGCAGAAAGAGCCAAGTCAATCTGATGGACGCTCGTCCGATGCCTTATGAGTTGGCCAAAGAGTTTGACAGGTTGAATCTCGGATTTCTGAACAATTCGCGAGGAGTCACAGTTGAGTTGGAACCTACCCTGGAGCGGGAAATCAAAGAAGCACAGAAGAATGATGAGAAGATCAGTGAGATCCGACGACTGATTCTAGATGGCAGAGGCAAAGATTTTCGAGAAGATGCAGAAGGTGTGATATGGTTCAAACACTGCTTGTGTGTTCCCAATGCCTAGTCTATTTGAGAGTTGATTCTCAAGGAAGCCCATGAGACAGCCTATTCGATTCACCCTGGCAGTGAGAAGATGTATCAGGATCTGAAGAAGAAATTCTGGTGGTACGGAATGAAGAGGGAAATCGCAGAGCATGTGGCTATGTGCGATAGTTGTCGAAGAATCAAGGCAGAGCACCAGAGACCAGCTAGATTGTTGCAACCATTGCAAATCCCTCAGTGGAAATGGGATGAAATCGGTATGGATTTCATAGTCGGATTGCCTCGCACTCGAGCCGGCTACGATTCCATTTGGGTAGTAGTGGACCGTTTGACCAAGTCAGCCCACTTCATACCTGTCAAGACCAACTACAGCAGTGCAGTATTGGCAGAGTTGTACATGTCTTGGATCGTCTGTCTTCACGGTGTGCCAAAGAAGATAGTGTCAGACAGAGGAACGCAGTTCACCTCTCATTTCTCGCAGCAGTTGCATGAAGCCTTGGGCACACATCTGAATTTCAGTTCAGCTTATCACCCGCAGACAGATGGTCAGACCGAAAGAACCAATCAAATTCTTGAAGATATGTTGAGAGCCTGTGCGTTGCAAGATCAGTCCGGATGGGACAAGCGATTGCCTTATGCAGAGTTCTCCTATAACAACAGTTACCAGGCCAGTTTGAAGATGTCACCATTTCAAGCGCTCTATGGAAGGAGTTGTAGAACTCCGTTGCAATGGGATCAGCCTGGAGAAAAGCAGGTGTTTGGGCCAGACATTTTGCTTGAAGCTGAAGAGAACATCAGGATGGTCCGAGAGAATCTGAAGATAGCGCAATCAAGGCAGCGAAGCTATGCAGACACAAGAAGAAGAGAGCTGAGTTTTTGAGTCGGAGACTTCGTCTATCTGAAAGTGTCACCGATCAGAGGAGTCAGAAGGTTCGGAGTCAAAGGCAAGCTAGCACCCCGCTACATTGGCCCGTACCAGATTCTCGCAAGGCGTGGAGAAGTGGCCTATCAGCTCAGTCTGCCAGAAAATTTGTCTGTTGTGCATGATGTCTTTCATGTGTCTCAGTTGAAGAAGTGCTTGCGTGTGCCAGAAGAGCAGTTGCTAGTGGAAGGTCTGGAGGTCCAAGAGGACTTGACCTACACAGAGAAACCAGCGCAAATCCATGAGACCGCAGACAGAGTCACCCGAAGGAAGACCATCAGAATGTGCAAGGTCAGATGGAACCATCACTCTGAGGAAGAAGCAACCTGGGAGCGTGAAGATGATCTGATGGCTAAATACCTAGAGCTCTTTGCTAGCCAACCCTGAATCTCGAGGGTGAGATTCTTTTAAGGGGGATAGGTTTGTAACGCCCTGAATTTGGGGGTAGAATTTTTTTCTTCTTTTCCCTCACCAAATTCAAGCGTTACCCTTTCCTTTTCCCTTTTATCCTCGCTAAACCTTGATCTTTTTCAAAGTTATAGCGGGATTCGGCTTGGGATCCCGTGTAAAGCAAAACCCTAAAATACTTTATTTTGTCTGATGCACCATGCCAAACCATGCATACCTTTTGATTGTTTAAAAATGTGAATGCATTCATCTAGAGGAAAATAGATTTTAGAAAAAAAAGGAAAAAAAACCTTTTTCTTCTCTTCCCCCCTCCTTCCCCATTTTTGGCCCAGCTGCCCCCTCCCCCTCGCGCCCGGCCCAGCCGCCCCCCCTCCCCTTTCCCTCCCCCGCCGTGGGCCGCCCCGGCCGGCCCAGCCCCCCCCCCCCCCCCCCGCGCGCCCCCTGTGGGCCCAAAGCGGCCCAGCCGCCCCTCCCCCTCCCCCCCAAATTCTCTCTCTCCCCTCCCCGCGGGCCCCGCCCGTCATTCTCTCTCCCTCTCCCCTGCCCTAACCGCCGCCACGCCGCCCTCCCTCGCCGCGGTGAGGCCCCCCTCACCCTTTCTCCCTCCCCTCCCTCCCCCTTCCCCGCCCGCCGGCGTCCTCCCGCGGCCCAGCCGCGCCCGGCCCTGCCCGGCGACCCGCCCCGTCCGCGCCGCTCCCCGGCGACCCGCCCCACGCCCGGCCCCGCCCTAGCGTCGCCCCCCGGCGAGCCGCCCCCACCCCGACCTCGCTCGGCCCCGGCGAGCCGCCCCGCCCCGCCCTCGTGAGCCGCCCCCGCCCCGCCCTCGCGCCGCCCCGCGCCGCCCCGTCCGCGCCGCCCCCAGCCCCGCCGGCCCCCGGCTGCGCCGCCTCGGCCCCGGCCGTGCCCCGCCCCGCCCGTGCTCCATGCTTCGTGCTCGCCCGCCCGCCCCGGCGTGCCTTGCTCGTGTCGTGACGGCCCCGGCGCGGCCCAGCGTGCCTATGGCGCGCGGCCTTGAGCTCGGCTAGCGTGCGGCCCCGACGTGCGCACGGCTAGTTCGCGGCGCGTGCGTGCGGCCTTGCGCGCGTGCTCGCGTAGTGCGCAGTGCCTTGGCACGGCCCGTCGTGCCCGTCTACCCCCCCCCCCCCCCCCGTTTATATTTTATGCGTGCTAATCACATTGTTTATGTTAATAAGATAGGAGTCTCAATTTAGAAATTGGTTACGTTAGTTAATTTGTATAGCTAATCGTCTATCTCATTTAATGTTAATCTACTAAAAGTGGTCACGTTTCCATTAGTGCATGTAGCTAATCCTTACTATTGGAGCTAAGTAGAACTAAATCACGTAGCGTTTAGTTATGCATCTACCCGTGAAACGTTTCGCGTAAGCTTTAACCCCACGAGACTTTTCCCCCCGTTTCCTTCTAACCCTGGAAAATGCAATACTGAAAGGGAAATGTGCCTTTGGGCCATTTCTAAGTATTTTGGTGATTGAGTGCAAACACAAGTGCTTAAATGTGAAAATATGCCCAAGGATGATCAAAGTGCAAATCACAAGTTAAGGTATGTTTCTAAGCCTTAGTACATTGGTTTTGTGTACTAATATATTTGTCTAAGTGTTAGAAACAGATAGAAGAAGAGAAGAGAAGACTTGGCTGTGTACAGCCAAGGGGCTGCTTCGGTCTGGGGCACCGGACTGTCCGGTGGTGCACCGGACAGTGTCCGGTGGTGCACCGGGCAGTGTCCGGTGCGCCAGGCTGCCTCGGCCGAAGAGGCCGCTCTCGGGTTTTTCTCCGGCGACTTCGGCTAAAATTCACCGGACTGTCCGGTGTGCACCGGACTGTCCGGTGAGCCAACGGTCGGCCGGGCCAACGGTCGGCCGCGCGATCGGCGCGCGACACGTGGCCGAGCCAACGGTCGGAAGGAAGCACCGGACTGTCCGGTGTGCACCGGACTGTCCGGTGCGCCAGATCTGCAACGGTCGGCAACGGTCGGCTTCGCTATTTAAGGAAACAAATCGGGCACCGGACAGTGTCCGGTGTGCACCGGACTGTCCGGTGCGCCCGACGACAGAAGGCAAGGATAGCCTTCCAGATGTGCTCTCAACGGCTCCTAGCTGCCTTGGGGCTATAAAAGGGACCCCTAGGCGCATGGAGGAGTAAACCAAGCATTCCTTGAGCACTCTTGATCACTCACACATCAATCTCGCGCACTTGTTCGACATTCTAGTGATTTGAGCTCCGTTCTAGTGTGCTAGTCTTTTGAGCTCAAGTCTGGGTCTTGTGTGTGCGTATTCGCTGTGATCTTTGTGTCGTGTGTGAGTTGCTAATCCCTCCCTTGCTCTGTGATTCTCTGTGAACATCTTTTGTAAGGGCGAGAGGCTCCAAGTTGTGGAGATTCCTCGCAAACGGGATTGAGAAAAGAAAAGCAAGAACACCGTGGTATTCAAGTTGATCATTGGATCACTTGAGAGGAGTTGAGTGCAACTCTCGTCCGTTGGGACGCCACAACGTGGAGTAGGCAAGTTTTGTACTTGGCCGAACCACGGGATAACCACTGTGTCATCTCTGTGATTGGATTCTTGTGGTTATTGTGTTTTGACTCCTCTCTAGCCACTTGGCATAAACTGTGCTAACACCTAATTAAGTTTTGTGGCTATAAGTTTAAGTTTTTACAGGATCACCTATTCACCCCCCCCCCCCCTCTAGGTGCTCTCAATTGGTATCGGAGCCGTTCTCTTCAAGAAAGGGACTAACCGCCCGAAGAGATGGATCCTAAGGGGAAGGGAATTGTGATCAACGACAAGGAGAAGGAGTCCTTCGTCAACGAGCCAAGGGATGACAAGTCCAATGACTCGGGCTCGGGCCACAAGCGAAGAGATGGGAAGAAGAAGAAGACAAGACGCATCAAGGAGATCGTCTACTACGACAGCGATGAGTCCTCTTCTTCCCAAAAGGACGACGACTACGACAAACAAAGGAAACCGGTTAATTCTAACTTTTCTTTTGACTACTCTCGTATTCCGCATAGTTCAAATTCACATTTGCTTTCCATTCCACTCGGCAAGCCCCCACACTTTGATGGGGAGGACTACGGATTTTGGAGCCACAAAATGCGTAGTCACCTATTCTCTCTCCATCCTAGCATATGGGAGATTGTAGATAGTGGAATGCACTTTAATAGTTCGGATAGTCCTATATTCATTAATGAGCAAATCCATAAGAATGCACAAGCTACTACTGTTCTTCTAGCCTCATTGTGCAGGGATGAATATAATAAAGTGAGTGGCTTGGATAACGCCAAGCAAATCTGGGATACCCTCAAGATCTCTCATGAGGGAAATGACGCTACCTTGCTCACCAAAATGGAGTTGGTGGAGGGCGAGCTTGGACGGTTCGCGATGATAAGGGGCGAGGAGCCAACTCAAACATACAACCGGCTCAAGACCCTTGTCAACAAAATAAGGAGCTACGGAAGCACGCGATGGACGGACCACGACGTCGTCCGACTAATGCTCAGGTCCTTTACCGTTCTTGATCCTCATTTGGTGAATAATATTCGTGAGAATCCCAGGTACACCAAAATGTCGCCCGAAGAAGTACTAGGAAAATTCGTCAGCGGGCGAATGATGATCAAGGAGGCAAGGTATGTGGACGACGCCTTGAATGGACCGATCAACGAGCCGCAACCTTTTGCTCTCAAAGCCACAGGGAACAAGGAGGCGCTACCCAGCAAGGTGGCGCAAATTGAGGCGGCCGGTCTTAATGAAGAAGAAATGGCCCTCATTATCAAGAGATTCAAGACGGTGCTAAAGGGTCGCAATGGACAGCCGAGCAAGACTAAGACCAAGGGGAAGCGATCATGCTTCAAATGCGGTAAGCTTGGTCATTTTATTGCTAACTGTCCTGATAATGATAGTGACCAGGAAAAGGGGAACAAGAGGGAAAAGAAGAAGCATTACAAGAAGGCAAAGGGCGAGGCGCATCTAGGCAAGGAGTGGGACTCGGATTGCTCCTCGTCCGACTCCGACAATGAAGGACTCGCCGCCACCGCCTTCAACAAATCAACCCTCTTCCCCAACGAGCGTCACACATGCCTTATGGCAAGAGAGAAGAAGGTATGTACTCGCAACTCTACCTATGCTTCTTCAAGTGAGGACGAATCTAGTGATGAGGATGAAGTAGATTATTCATGTTTGTTCAAGGGCTTAGATAGATCTAAGATAGACAAAATTAATGAATTAATTGATGCCTTGAATGAAAAGAATATACTTTTAGAAAAGCAAGAGGATTTGTTGTATGAAGAGCATGATAAATTTGTTGAGGCACAAAAATCCTATGCTTTAGAAGTTAAGAGAAATGAAATGCTTTCTTTTGAACTATCTACTTGTCATGAAACCATTTCTACTTTGAAAGGTGTCAACAATGATTTAAATGCTAAATTAGAAGTAGCAAACAAATCCAATTCTTGTGTAGAACATGTTGAAATTTGTACTAGGTGTAAAGACTTTGACATTAATGCTTGTAGTGAACACCTAGTTTCAATTTCCAAGCTTAATGATGAACTGGCTAGTCTTAATGCTCAACTTAAGACTAGCAAGAATGATTTCGATAAGCTAAAATTTGCAAGGGATGCCTACACAATTGGTAGACACCCCTCAATTAAGGATGGACTTGGCTTCAAGAGAGAAGCTAAGAACTTAACAAGCCATAAGGCTCCCATTCCCGCCAAGGAGAAAGGGAAGGCCCCTATGGCTACTAGTGCTAAAAGGAACCATGCATTTTTGTATCATGATAGAAGACAAACTAGAAATGTAAGTCATGATGCTTATGATTCATATGTTTATGATTCTCATGCCATGTTTGCTCCTAGTTCCTCTTATGTGTATGATAGAAATGTTACTAGGAGAAATGTTGTTCCTAAAAGAAATGCTATTCATCATGTGCCTAGAAGGAATGTTATTCATGCTCCTAGGAAAATAGCAAATGAACCTTCTACAATTTATTGTGCTTTGAATGCTTCATTTGCAATTTGTAGAAAGGATAGAAAAGTAATTGCTAGGAAGTTAGGGGCAAAATGCAAAGGTGATAAAACTTGCATTTGGGTCCCTAAGGAAATTGTGACTAACCTTGTAGGACCCAACAAGAGTTGGGTACCTAAGTCCCAAGCCTAAATTTGCCTTGCAGGTTTATGCATCCGGGGGTTCAAGCTGGATTATCGACAGCGGATGCACAAACCATATGACGGGGGAGAAGAAGATGTTCACCTCCTACGTCAAGAATAAAGATTCCCAAGATTCAATTGTATTCGGTGATGGGAATCAAGGCAAGGTAAAAGGTTTAGGTAAAATTGCGATTTCTAATGAGCATTCTATCTCTAATGTATTTTTAGTAGAGAGTCTTGGATACAATCTGCTATCTGTGAGTCAATTATGTCATATGGGATATAATTGTCTATTTACAAATATAGATGTGTCTGTCTTTAGAAGAAGCGATGGTTCATTAGCTTTTAAGGGTGTATTAGACGGCAAACTTTATTTAGTTGATTTTGCAAAAGAAGAGGTCGGTCTAGATGCATGCTTAATAGCTAAGACTAGCATGGGCTGGCTGTGGCATCGCCGCTTAGCACATGTGGGGATGAAGAACCTTCACAAGCTTCTAAAGGGAGAACACGTGATAGGTTTGACTAACGTGCATTTCGAAAAAGATAGACCTTGTGCAGCTTGTCAAGCAGGTAAACAAGTGGGAGGAGCACATCACAGCAAGAACGTGATGACCACTTCAAGACCCCTGGAGCTGCTGCATATGGACCTCTTCGGACCTGTCGCCTATCTGAGCATAGGAGGAAGTAAGTATGGTTTAGTTATTGTTGATGACTTTTCCCGCTTCACTTGGGTGTTCTTTTTGCAGGAAAAATCCGAAACCCAAGGGACTCTCAAACGCTTCCTCAGGAGAGCTCAAAATGAGTTTGAGCTCAAAGTGAAAAAGATAAGAAGCGACAACGGGTCCGAGTTCAAGAACCTTCAAGTGGAGGAGTTCCTTGAAGAGGAAGGGATCAAGCACGAGTTCTCCGCTCCCTACACACCACAGCAAAATGGTGTGGTAGAGAGGAAGAACAGGACGCTCATCGACATGGCGAGGACGATGCTAGGAGAGTTCAAGACCCCCGAGTGCTTTTGGACGGAAGCCGTGAACACGGCGTGCCACGCCATCAACAGGGTCTACCTTCATCGCCTCCTCAAGAAGACGTCGTATGAGCTACTAACCGGTAACAAACCCAATGTATCGTACTTTCGTGTATTTGGGAGTAAATGCTACATTCTAGTGAAGAAGGGTAGAAATTCTAAGTTTGCTCCCAAAGCTGTAGAAGGGTTTTTGTTAGGTTATGACTCAAATACAAAGGCGTATAGAGTCTTCAACAAATCATCGGGTTTGGTTGAAGTCTCTAGCGACGTTGTATTTGATGAGACTAATGGCTCTCCAAGAGAGCAAGTTGTTGATTGTGATGATGTAGATGAAGAAGATGTTCCGACGGCCGCTATACGGACCATGGCGATTGGAGAAGTACGGCCACAGGAACAAGATGAACGAAATCAACCTTCTTCCTCAACTATGGTGCATCCCCCAACCGAAGATGACGAACAGGTACCTCAAGTGGAGGCGCTCGATCAAGGGGGAGCACAAGATAATCATGTGATGGAGGAAGAAGTGCAACCGGCACCTCCAACCCAAGTTCGAGCGATGATTCAAAGGGATCATCCCGTCGACCAAATTCTGGGTGACATTAGCAAGGGAGTAACTACTCGATCTCGATTAGTTAATTTTTGTGAGCATTACTCTTTTGTCTCTTCTATTGAGCCTTTCAGGGTAGAGGAGGCCTTGCTAGATCCGGACTGGGTGTTGGCCATGCAAGAGGAGCTAAACAACTTCAAGCGCAATGAAGTTTGGACACTGGTGCCTCGTCCGAAGCAAAATGTTGTGGGAACCAAGTGGGTGTTCCGCAACAAACAGGACGAGCACGGGGTGGTGACGAGAAACAAGGCTCGACTTGTGGCAAAAGGTTATGCCCAAGTCGCAGGTTTGGATTTTGAGGAGACTTTTGCTCCTGTGGCTAGGCTAGAGTCAATTCGAATCTTGCTAGCATATGCCGCTCACCATTCTTTCAGGTTGTTCCAAATGGATGTGAAGAGCGCTTTCCTCAACGGGCCAATCAAGGAGGAGGTGTACGTGGAGCAACCCCCTGGCTTCGAGGATGAACGGTACCCCGACCATGTGTGTAAGCTCTCTAAGGCGCTCTATGGACTTAAGCAAGCCCCAAGAGCATGGTATGAATGCCTTAGAGACTTTTTACTTGCTAATGCTTTCAAGGTTGGGAAGGCCGATCCAACTCTTTTCACTAAGACATGTGATGGTGATTTGTTTGTGTGCCAAATTTATGTTGATGACATAATATTTGGTTCTACTAACCAAAAGTCTTGTGAAGAGTTTAGCAGGGTGATGACGCAGAAATTCGAGATGTCGATGATGGGCGAGTTGAACTACTTCCTTGGGTTCCAAGTGAAGCAACTCAAGGACGGCACCTTCATCTCCCAAACGAAGTACACGCAAGATCTGCTAAAGCGGTTTGGGATGAAGGACGCCAAGCCCGCAAAGACTCCGATGGGGACCGACGGACACACCGACCTCAACAAAGGAGGTAAGTCCGTTGATCAAAAAGCATACCGGTCAATGATAGGTTCTTTGCTTTATTTATGTGCTAGTAGACCGGATATTATGCTTAGCATATGCATGTGTGCTAGATTTCAATCCGATCCTAAGGAGTGTCACTTAGTGGCGGTGAAGCGAATTCTTAGATATTTGGTTGCTACGCCTTGCTTCGGGCTCTGGTATCCAAAAGGGTCTACCTTTGACTTAGTTGGATACTCAGACTCCGACTATGCTGGATGTAAGGTCGATAGGAAGAGTACATCGGGGACGTGCCAATTCTTAGGAAGGTCCCTGGTGTCATGGAACTCTAAGAAACAAACATCCGTTGCCCTATCCACCGCTGAGGCCGAGTACGTTGCCGCAGGTCAGTGTTGCGCGCAACTACTTTGGATGAGGCAAACTCTCCGGGACTTTGGCTACAATCTGAGCAAAGTCCCACTCCTATGTGACAATGAGAGTGCTATCCGCATGGCGGAGAATCCTGTTGAGCACAGCCGCACAAAGCACATAGACATCCGGCATCACTTTTTGAGAGACCACCAGCAAAAGGGAGATATCGAAGTGTTTCATGTTAGCACCGAGAACCAGCTAGCCGATATCTTCACTAAGCCTCTAGATGAGAAGACCTTTTGCAGGTTGCGTAGTGAGCTAAATGTCTTAGATTCGCGGAACCTGGATTGAATTGTAGCATACATGTAGTTATGCTTTTGATCATGTTCCTTTTTTGCATTATGTTGCTTATTATGGTGCTCAAGTTGTACAAACACTCCCTGGACCTCACAAGTCCGTTGCAAAGTGATGCACATGTTTAGGGGGAGATGTGTTACAACTTGACCCTTTGAGACTAACCTTGTGCTTGAGTTTGATAATTTAGTCTCGAAGGAGGATTGAAAGGGAAAAGGTGGACTTGGACCATGAAAGACTTCCACTGCACTCCGATGAGAGGGTAACTAATTCCAAGTTCATCTCATGAAATCTTATTGCCATTGGCTCTTAATTGAAGACTTTGGTGAGGCAATGAGGTTAAAAGGCCAAGATTGATCCCGGTTTGGTGCTTGATGCCAAAGGGGGAGAAAATAAAGGCCAAAGCGATAAATGGATCAGCTACCACTTGAGAGATTTTGAAAATAGTAGAATAGAGTTTTTGTTGTGTCAAAAGCTTTTATTGTCTCTCTTGTCAAAAGTTGGCTTCTTGTGGGGAGAAGTATTGATTATGGGAAATAGGGGGTTTTGTTGTGTCAAAAGCTTTTATTGTCTCTCTTGTCAAAAGTTGGCTTCTTGTGGGGAGAAGTATTGATTATGGGAAATAGGGGGAGTTTTTGAAATCTTTGATCAATCTCTTTTGGAATGACTCTCTTTATACTTCAACATGTGTGTTTGACTTAGAGATAGAGATTTGAGTTTGATTTGCAAAAACAAACCAAGTGGTGGCAAAGGATGATCCATATATGCCAAAATTGAATAAAACCAATTTGAGTTTTTATTTAAAGTGATTTTGCACTTGTTCTAGTTGCTTTATATTGTGTTGGCATAAATCACCAAAAAGGGGGAGATTGAAAGGGAAATGTGCCTTTGGGCCATTTCTAAGTATTTTGGTGATTGAGTGCAAACACAAGTGCTTAAATGTGAAAATATGCCCAAGGATGATCAAAGTGCAAATCACAAGTTAAGGTATGTTTCTAAGCCTTAGTACATTGGTTTTGTGTACTAATATATTTGTCTAAGTGTTAGAAACAGATAGAAGAAGAGAAGAGAAGACTTGGCTGTGTACAGCCAAGGGGCTGCTTCGGTCTGGGGCACCGGACTGTCCGGTGGTGCACCGGACAGTGTCCGGTGGTGCACCGGGCAGTGTCCGGTGCGCCAGGCTGCCTCGGCCGAAGAGGCCGCTCTCGGGTTTTTCTCCGGCGACTTCGGCTAAAATTCACCGGACTGTCCGGTGTGCACCGGACTGTCCGGTGAGCCAACGGTCGGCCGGGCCAACGGTCGGCCGCGCGATCGGCGCGCGACACGTGGCCGAGCCAACGGTCGGAAGGAAGCACCGGACTGTCCGGTGTGCACCGGACTGTCCGGTGCGCCAGATCTGCAACGGTCGGCAACGGTCGGCTTCGCTATTTAAGGAAACAAATCGGGCACCGGACTGTCCGGTGCGCCCGACGACAGAAGGCAAGGATAGCCTTCCAGATGTGCTCTCAACGGCTCCTAGCTGCCTTGGGGCTATAAAAGGGACCCCTAGGCGCATGGAGGAGTAAACCAAGCATTCCTTGAGCACTCTTGATCACTCACACATCAATCTCGCGCACTTGTTCGACATTCTAGTGATTTGAGCTCCGTTCTAGTGTGCTAGTCTTTTGAGCTCAAGTCTGGGTCTTGTGTGTGCGTATTCGCTGTGATCTTTGTGTCGTGTGTGAGTTGCTAATCCCTCCCTTGCTCTGTGATTCTCTGTGAACATCTTTTGTAAGGGCGAGAGGCTCCAAGTTGTGGAGATTCCTCGCAAACGGGATTGAGAAAAGAAAAGCAAGAACACCGTGGTATTCAAGTTGATCATTGGATCACTTGAGAGGAGTTGAGTGCAACTCTCGTCCGTTGGGACGCCACAACGTGGAGTAGGCAAGTTTTGTACTTGGCCGAACCACGGGATAACCACTGTGTCATCTCTGTGATTGGATTCTTGTGGTTATTGTGTTTTGACTCCTCTCTAGCCACTTGGCATAAACTGTGCTAACACCTAATTAAGTTTTGTGGCTATAAGTTTAAGTTTTTACAGGATCACCTATTCACCCCCCCCCCCTCTAGGTGCTCTCAAATACCGTATGTCATATTTTATGCACGTTTAATCTACTTGTTCTCTTGTATGGTGTACTGTTTGTTTCCTAATTTGAATGGATGGATGTATGTATGTTTGCACTCGCATAGAGAACGATCCAGTTGAAGAGCCCGAAGAACTCGCAGGAGAAGCCCCTGAGCAACAGTCGGTTGGTGGAGGCAAGTGTCCCTTGACCTATCTTTGTCCTATTCATTCTTTAATTCACCTCCCGCATTACACATTTATGCCTAAGGATTGACTAGCTTTGATATCCATGTCCTTGTTTACCTATTTGGGTTGGATTATTATTGTTTAGCTTTATGCTATTGCTCAACTCTAATCAATGAACATGATGAGATTATCTATGATACGCTGTTTTCCCCTGCTTATTATGATGTTATACTTGTGGCCTTTAAGGGGGCTCGAGCGGTTTCTCGAGTGCCTCTCCGTAAGGACCTGTTCTTTGGATGACCGCCCGGGAAAACAGTGCAACCATGAGGGTGGAATGGGGTGCCCTTAGCTGAATAATTAGAGGATCCGGGGTGTAGTTCGCTTAGCCGTCGTGCCGTCAATGGGGCTCGGTGTATGCGGCTCGCTCTGCCATGCTTGGGTTCGCCCCTTGGGGAGGAGTGCGATGCATTTAGGAAACCTAACGGGTGGCTACAGCCCCGGGGAATCTTTGTAAAGGCTACGTAGTGATGCCCTGCTGGGTCACCTTGGTAGTGATCAATGGAGAGTCATGATCTCCGGGCAGAAAGGGAATCACGGCTTGTGGGTAAAGTGCACAACCTCTGCAGAGTGTTTGAAAACTGATATATCAGCCGTGCTCGCGGTTATGAGCGGCCAAGGGAGCTCCAGTGATTAGTGGTACTTGATCAGATACCTTTTGGTTTACAAGTGACAATGAGATTGATGGTTCTGGTTATGACTATGGTGCTGGTAAGTGGTATTCTTTCCGTTTGGAAAGGGTACATCGGGCTAATAACTTGGGTTAATGTTAAAACTTGGCTTTCTACTAGTAAATAATAATCTGACCAACTAAAAGCAACTGCTTGACTTATCCCCACATAAAGCTAGTCCACTACAGCCAAACAGGATACTTGCTGAGTATGTTGATGTGTACTCACCCTTGCTCTACACACCAAACCCCCCCCCCATCCCCAGGTTGTCAACATTGCAACCACTGCTCAGGAGAAGATGAAGTTGTGGAAGGAGACTTCCAGGAGTTCCAAGACTACGACGAGTTCTAGGCGTGGGTTAGCGGCAACCCCCAGTCGGCTGCCTGTGAAGGCCGCGTTTATCTACGTTTCTTTTCCGCACTTTGATTTATTGTAAAGACTACGTGGATGTCTCAGACATATGATGTAATCGACTATTATTTCCCTTTTTAATACTATTTGAGCACTATGTGATGATGTCCATGTTATGTAACTGCTGTGTACGTGAATTGCTAATCCTGGCACGTACATGGTTCGCATTCGATTTGCCTTCTAAAACCGGGTGTCACATCGACTCGTCTTCCTTCTTCATCCAAATTTGATGATAGCCTAAGTAACAATCCAGTAGACTCATGAGCTCTGAAGAAGCTGCTGCATCTACTAAAGAGTCTATTCTTGGCAACGGGAACTCGTCCTTTGGGCATGCCTTGTTGAGATCTATGAAATCAATACACATTCTCCATTTACCATTGGCCTTCTTCACCATAACAGTGTTGGCTAGCCATCCTAGGTATTTCACCTCTCTGATGACACCGGCACTAAGAAGTCTCTTTACTTTGTTCCGAGCACCTTCAGCTTTGTCTTCAGACTTCTTCCGAAGCCTTTGTTTTCTTGGCCTGAAGGATGGATCCACATTGAGTGAATGTTCAATAACATCTCTGTTGACACCATAGAGATCATTGGCTGACCAAGCAAAGATATCTTTGTTGTTGAATAAAAATCTTAGCAAAGTCTTCTCTTGCTCATCAGATAACTGAGACCCCAGCAGTACCATTTGTTCTGCTATATCTTTACATAGAAGCATAGGCTTCGGCTGATCCGCCGAAGCAGCCTTCTCTCTTTTGTATTTGTACTGCTGACAGGCTTCAGGTCCATCTATGTTATGGATTGCCTTTGAATCTGTCCAATTCCCTTCGGCCCTTCTAGCAGCTTCTTGACACCCATGGACAGCAATGGGCCCTTGCTCCAAAGGTATCTTTATGCATAAATATGCTGGATGAAGTATTGCTTCGAAGGCATTGAGTGTCCTTCGACCAATGATTGCATTGTAGGGGTACTCCATGTCAACAATGTCAAAGATAACCTATTCAGTCCTTGTGTTGTGGACATAGCCGAAGGTAACTGACATTGTGATTTTACCAAGTGCGACAATCTGCCTTCCTCCGAAGCCACAAAGAGGGTGTGTAGCATCATGAATCTTGTCTTCTGGCTCTTGCATCTGTCTGAAGGCCTTAGCAAATATGATATCCGCTGCACTGCCTGTGTCAACCAGAAAATTATGGACCAGAAATCCCTTGATGACACAAGATATGACCATAGCATCATTGTGAGGGTAATCTTTGAGCTGAAGGTCCTCCTGGGAGAAGGTGATTGGGATGTAGGACCATTTGGACTTGATGAAGGGTCCCTGCACCCCAACATGCTGCACCCTTCTCTGCGCTTCCTTCTTCTACTTCTTGTTAGCCGGCTCTGAACTTGAATCGCTTGTTATTGGGAGCACCAGCTTCGTAGCCAAAGGTGCTACGACTTGGTTGTTGAACGAAGCCATCAGCTCAAAAGTGGAAGTGAGTTCACCGGAGGTGGGCGCCAATGTTGGGGACTTGTTCTCAAATGCTATGAGTTAAGAACAAGGCAACACAGAATGTTAAAGGTTAATGCCCTTCGTCTTTCGAAGCATTATCTCCCTTAGGATATAATGATCTTCAGATGAAGGTCATGAAGAAAGTACCTTCATCATCACAATGTATGTTAATAAAAGAAGAAGCATATGGAATATGTGAGATAAGACGAATAATCATATGACATCATCAATATAAATTTATTATATCATCATGGATGAATAAGAACGATATTGAATTACATTTGTACCTTCGGCTTGACAGAAGGCAAAAGTCCAAGTGTGACACACGAGTGAATACAAGTCAGCGTGAACAGTACATGGGTACTGTTCACCTATTTATAGGCACGGGACGTAGCCCGATCGAAATTACATTTATGTCCTTGATAACTAGTTACAATCATGACACAAATTATCGTGGACTGATTGGTCTTTTCCTCTTTAAGTCGGTGCAGCCCTTCGTTTCAAGGCATGTCGCTATGCCGAAACTCCCTGGATCGTAGCTTCGGCGTGTACCTTCACGCTGTATTTGCTTATGTGTTGATCTTCCGAAGGTGTTTCTTCTTAAAGGACCTTCGGCGACGAAGCAGGCCACCAACAATCCTCTAGACCCGACTCAGGGCGGTGCGGCGCGTCGTGCGACGGCGGGGTCGCCGGAGATGACGAATCTGGCATTCCTGAGCGCTATATTTCAATTCTCAAAGCTCTCATGAAACCTATGACTTCCCAAACCTATTCCCCTACCATTTGTCACCGATATCCTAGCGCAGGCTTGGGACCACGACTCATTGTGCAGGCAACACACACAACTCTAGGGAGACCACCAAACCCAAGACCAACGGGTGCTACGCAACCAAGCGAAACGAGGAAACTAAATGGAGAGCTCTTTTACCGAGGTGCGAAGCGGAGATCCCCTGGTCGTGATGAGTGAGCAGAAATCACAATCACGTGGCGTTGGTGAGAAATTCCACTACGTCGCAGACTACTTCACGCGCGCAGGTGCTTCCGTTTGGTTCCTGGCGCGTCTAAGATGTTCCCTGGTCCGTGAATAAGGCCTCGGTAACGGCAGCTAGGTGACTCCAACGACGGTCGCCCTTGGTGGTGGATCGATCTCCGAATCCATCCACGACTGAGAGGGCTGATGGCGGCGAAACCTTGAGGGTGGCTAGACTAGGAGGTGCAAGGCGGAAACCCTAGGGGCCTCGAATTTATCCCAGGGCGCGGAAGACTCTGTCCCCAGCTCCCTGGCCGCTCCGCGTGGAACTGTTGCAACCGGCCGATCGGATGAGGAGGACGAGTCTGATAGGGGGCCCACACGCAAGTGACCGAGAAATGGAAACGGTGCAGGACTGTGTGGGTCGAGTGGCTGACATGGTGGGCCCCAAATGCAAGTGACCGGACCAAAGACTAGGCGCGCGCAGGGAGACTAGTGGTGGGGCCGGGTGTCGGTGCACAGGTCTAGCCAGGCCGACGGTGGGTAGGAGATGGGCCCGACTTGAGTTTGGGCCCAGCACGAGGGTTTTACCTTTTCTCTTTTTTTTGTTTTTTTTTTGAATTCCTTCCTCAAATTCAAAATCTAGTATTTGGATTCAAATTTGTGATGTGGGTTTCACATAGAGATCGAGTGCACAAATATAAATACCATCATGAAGAAATGGTTTCCTTATATTATATATTTTGTTCTATTTATTAAGGAATTTATTCCAATTAACTTGTATATGTATATTCATGCATGTATTAAATAGGAAAAAGAACTCCACAAACTTGAAATATTCTATCTCCTTTATTCACTATGATTAGGGTATTACAAGTCTTATCCCCCTTAAAAATAATCTCAACCTCGAGATTACTACGAGCTTGGAAAAAGATGGGGAAATTCTACATACAATTCTTCTTCTCTTTCCCAAGTAGCCTCATCTTCTCGATGACTCCATTGTACTTTGCACATTTTTATCACTTTGTTCCTAGTAACACGAGTCAAGGTGTCGATGATCTTGATAGGATGCTCGGTGTAAGTTAGATCACCATGCACACTAAGTTCTTCCATAGACAACTGCTCCTCTAGGACACGGAGACACTTCTTAAGCTAAGATACGTGAAACACATCGAGCACATCTGAGAGATGATCTGGTAGTTCAATCTGGTAGGCCATCTCCCCAACTCGCTTAAGGATTTTGAAAGGTCCAATAAAGCGAGGGGATAGCTTGCCTTTAACTTTAAATCTCCTAATACCCCGGATCGGTGACACTATTAAGTATATGTGATCACCCTCTTCGAATTCCAGTGGTCTTCTTCAGTTATCAGCATAGCTCTTTTGTCGAGTCTGTGTTATCCTCAAGTTCTCCCTGATCATCCGAACTTGTTCTACCGCCTCTTGAATAATTTCAAGCCCAAAGAACTGTCTTTCACCAAACTGATCCCAATACAGAGGGGTTCTGCATTTTCTGCTATATAAAGCTTCAAATGGAGACATCTTGAGAATGGCCTGATAACTGTTGTTGTAAGAGAACTTCGCATAGGGTAGACTCTTATCCCAACTGCCACCATGCTTAAGAGCACAAGCTCTCAACATATCTTCAAGTACTTGGTTGGTTCTCTCAGTCTAGCCATCAGTTTGGGGATGATAGGCCAAGCTAAAATTCAACTTTGTGTCTAGGCTCTTATGTAACTTCTGCCAGAACCGAGATGTGAACTGAGATCCCCGATCAGACACGATCTTCTTAGGTACCCTGTGCAGACAAACTATTCGTGCCATATACAATTTGGCTAGCTTGGCTCCTGTGTATTAGTTCTCGCATGAATGAAGTGAGCTACTTTGGTTAGTCTGTCCACGATTACCCAAATAGAGTCGTACCCTGCAGAAGTGCAGGGTAGACCCACGATGAAGTCCATACCAATTTCTTCCCACTTCCACTCGGGTATCTTTAGCGGATGGAGTAATCCAGTTGGTCTATGATGTTCAGCTTTTACCCTCTAGCAAACATCACATACTGCCACATGTGAGGCTACATCCCTTTTC
Source organism: Zea mays (assembly GCF_902167145.1). NCBI lineage: Eukaryota > Viridiplantae > Streptophyta > Magnoliopsida > Poales > Poaceae > Zea > Zea mays. The sequence goes on along the minus strand of NC_050104.1, from coordinate 86,296,415 downwards.
AGCCTATACCACCAATACTTTTGCTTCAGATCCTGATACATCTTGATGCTACCAGGATGAATAGAGTAATCAGAGTCATGGGCTTCCTTCAGAATGGTTTCACGGAGGCTATCAATCTCAGGAACACATATCCTGTTCTTGAACCATATTATGCCTTGCTCATCCTCCGTGAAGTCTGGAGCTCTACCTTATGCCATCAGATCTTTGATTTCTTGAATTTTAGCATCACTGATCTGACCCTTGCGTATCTCTTGCTCCAAGGCAGGTTCCACTTCTATGGTGATTCCTTCATTATGTGCAACTATTCCCATGTTGAGCCTTTCAAAATCTTCTGCTAACTCATCAGGTAATTGGGTAACTATAGCTGCATGAACATGTTCTTTCTAACTCAAGGCATCCACAACCAGATTTGCCTTGCCCGGATGATAGTGGATCTCCAAGTCATAATCTTTGATTAGCTCCAACCAACGGCGTTGCCTAAGGTTGAGATCTTTCTGAGTGAAGATATACTTTAAGCTCTTATGATCAGTATAGACTTGGCACTTGGTCCCCATTATATAATGCCTCCAAATCTTGAGAGTGTGCACTACGGCTGCCAGTTCTAAGTCATGAGTGGGGTAATTCAGCTCATGTTTCCGCAACTGGCGAGACGCGTAGGCAATGACATGTTCTTGCATAAGAACACATCCCAAGCCCTAGCGGCATGCATCACAATATATGTCAAATCCCTTCTGTAGATCTAGCATAATCAACACTGGGGGTGACATCAATCTAAACTTTAGTTGATTGAAACTCTCTTGGCATTCATGAGTCCATTTAAACTCTTTTCCCTTCTCCGATAGTGAGGTCATAGGCTTCACAATCTTGGAAAACCCTTCAATAAAATGCCGGTAATAACCCGTGAGCCCCAGGAAACTCCGGATCTCCGTGACCGAACTCAGTATCTTCCATCCTACTTCCTCCCTTACTTTAGCCGGGTCCACAGATATTCCACCATTGGAGAGTATAAGCCCAAGAAATGGCACTTCGTCAAGCCAGAACTCGCACTTGCTAAACTTGGCATAGAGTTGATTATCCCTTAACTTCTGCAATACCAACCGTAGGTGTTCCTCATGATCACTATCATTCTTGGAATAAATCATAATGTTATCGATAAAACCACGACAAACTTATCAAGATACTCCATGAACACCTTGTTCATCAGATTCATAAAGTAGGCAGGTGTTGGGGACTTGTTCTCAAATGCTAAGAGTTAAGAACAAGGCAACATAAAAAGTGTTAAATGTTAAAGTCCTTCGTCCTTCAAGACATTATGTCCCTTCGGATATAATGAATTCTGGACGAAGGTTATGAAGGAAGAGACCTTCGTAAGCTCGATAGAAGATGAAGAAGAATACATATATGAAATACGAATAATAATACAGATATTATCATCAACTTATTTTTATTTTGCATTATCAAATTCATAATAACAAATTATAAATGTACCTTCGGATTGACGAAAAGTAAAGGTACAAGCGTGATGCGAAAAGCGAATGCCAAGTCAGTGTGAACAGTACGGGAGTACTGTTTATCTATTTATAGGCACAGGACGCAGCCCGTGTAGAATTACATTAATGCCCTTTACATTTATCAATAACTCTATAGTAATTCTTCGAGGTCTAATTTGGCTTTTCATCTTTAAGTCGGTTCCCCTTTTCTGTTGTCATGCCGAAGCTTTTCTGCGCATAGCTTCGTGATCATCTTATCCTTCGTCATGATCGCCTTCCGTCCTACTCAAGCTTCGTCTTGACCATACTCTTGTATACTCGTGACCCGATTCCGAAGATACCTATTCACATATTTCACTTGGAAAATATTGTCAAATCATGTTTTTGAGGACCTTCGGAAGCCGAAGGCCCCCAACAGTAGCCCCTCGCAATATTAATTTCCTGGAATGATAAATTCATATTGCGACATGGACGAAGGCTTTAAGCCGAAGGTCCGAAAAAACACCTTCCCTTTGCTAGAATAGCAACAGTCTTTGACAAGCGGGACCCTCCAGTTTTCAACGCACTAGGTGTATAAATAAGAGCTCACCACGAGTTTATTTGGCACGCTCTCTTGCCATCTGCTTTTACTCACCCAACTTTTAGCCTGTGCGCAACAACACTTGCTTGGCTTTTTAAATTTTTAAGCTTCAGTTTCGAGAGCACTTTCTCAGCGTTTGCGAAGATGTCTGAAGATAAGAAAGTTGTTGGTGATTTGAAGCTAAGCCTTTCTGAGGAGATGCATCTGGGCTTTCTTCAATCAATATCAAAGACTAATACAGAGAAGATTACTAGGGGGATTTTGGAGGGTTTATCTGAATATACTGGTGATAGTGACAGTTATGATGTGGATAGTGGCGGTGATGACTCCGAAGATCGACCTTGGCGACCAAGCCATGCGGTTTTTGGTAAATCCAGTATTAAAGAAAATCATCTTGTCAATATGAGGGGTAGATATTTTTGGGACTTGTCTGTTGTGAGGGCTGACGAAGGAGAGAAGACTTGTCCGACTCCCGAGGAAAATGAAGTCGTGATATTTCGAAGCTTCTTAAAGGCTAGACTGCGATTTCCCTTGAGCAGTTTTGTCGTGGAAATACTGAAGATATTTGAAATCTACCTTCACCAACTTACCCCCGAAGCAATCATAAGGATGGGCATCTTTATGTGGGCCGTGAGGAGCCAAGGTTTGGAACCTAATGCAAAAAGTTTCTACAACATACATGAGCTATTGTATGAGACAAAACCCTGGGGTAAAGAGCAGTATCACAACAATTTTGGCTGCTACAGCTTCGGTGCCCGGTCTAGGTCAAGCTGCCCCGTGCCAACCTTTCGAAAGAGGTGGCCCGGCGACTGGATGACGGAATGGTTTTATATGAAGAATGACTTGAAAACACGGGAAGATATTAAGGGTGTGTTTGGTTTGGCTTTTGGCTTTGGCTTTTGCCCCCTAAAAGCCAAAAGCCAACCAAAGGGCTGGATCCAGGAAGCAGCTTTTTCTAAAAGCCGACTTTCTCGTAGTGCAAAACTGAAAGCACCCCTAGACCTGCTTTTAGTGGCTTTTGGATGGAACTGTGAAAACATATATCGAAGAAATTTTAACGACTTTTAGTGGTTTCCACCAAACGATTTTTAGCTTTTTAACAGCACACAGCCTACAGCAGCTTTTTCCACAGCTCACAGCCCACAGCAACTTTTTCCACAGCCACAGCCCAACCAAACAGACCCTAAAGATGTCATTATGCGCCCTATCTGGCAACGCTTCGGCCTCCGAAGGCCGAAGGTGGAAATGAATGAAGCAGCCGAAGAATGCCAGAGAGCCTTCGGCGTGGTTTGCTCTTTTATTGGGACAAGGGATTTGGTTCAAGAACACATTGCCTTCAGAATATGACCACTTGTAGAATAGTGGGGAATGCCGAAGGAGACCGTTAGAGAAATTGACGAAGGTGGGTTGGTTAGGCTAAAATACACATTCCAATATGGAGATAAATTCGTCGAGCCAGATGATGACTGGCTAAAAAGTATTGAAGCCATAAGTGATGAATTGCTTGGAGTATACTCAAAGGCCGAAGATACTGCATTATCAGCGGCCTTCGGAGGCCGAAAGAAGACGAGACTCAATCGAGTATTTGATGCAATTGGATTTGTCTACCCCGACTACCGTTATCCAACGCGGGGTCAAAAAAGAAAAAATACATCTTCTGCGAAGGAAACTGCTTCAGCCGCTCCTAGCGAGCCGGCGCCGAAGAGGAAAAGGGTAAACGTTCTCACTCACCAGCCACGTTATATTGAACCGGCCACAGTGCCTAAGTTTGTCTGTGAAACCTCTTCGGCCATCGAAGCTAAAGAGCAAACCCCCCTGCCAAATATTGAAGGGCTGGCCGAAGTGCCAGCGACGGAAAAAATAGAAGAACCGAGGGCTAAAGAAACAAAGACATCAGAAATTTTAAGTCCCTCAACAAAAATTGAGGCAGCAAAAAGCCAAAAGGGTCCAGCAGTGACCCCCAAAAGAAAAAGGATGGTTAATGTGCTAGATGTTTTGGAGACAATTAAGTCTTCAAGCACGACTCAGAAGAAAATTGTTGAAACTTCCGAAGTGCACACTGAAGCCTTTGTTGCCGAAGCTTCAAAGAACCAGGCAGAAACTGAAGCTGGGCCTTCCGAGCCCGCCAAGGTGAAATCCTTGGAAGCCGGAGAAACAGAAACGGCAGAACAGATTTTGGCTGAAGAAACTGGCACTGCTGCCCCCGAAGCATCTTCCGCAGTACTTGATTATATTGTACGCCATGCTTCGGGAAAAAGATTATCTGAAGAAGAGATTTTTGAAGCTAATCACTATGCCCGAGAACTGAAGTATCCAAAGGGGGCCTTAGTATTCAATGGCACAGACGAAGATGATTTCTTATACTGCCTCCCAGACAACAAAGAATTATCTATCTGCCGGGAGATGGCTAGAAGTATGGGGTTCCCAAAGCTTGAAGCTGGCCTCTGCACTATGACAAAGGACGATCTTGCAGATAGCCTCGCATATAATAGTCTGAAGGTATGAAAATTGTATATTTGGAAATTTATAATTTTTGAATTATTCTTTTATTCTTATACTAATTCTTTTCATATAGGGTTTAATACTTAGCAACGCTTTGAGAGCACAAAAGAATGCTGAAGACGAGAGCTATAATATTGCTTTCAACAACCTACGAACAGAGGTTATTAAGCTAAGGAACGAAGCTTTGGAAAAAGATAAAATTCTGCTTACATTGGTGGATAAGATAAAGGAAGACGAAGCTACTTCTAAAGCTCAAGCTGAGGCTCAGAAGCACGAAATCGAGGATCTTCGGAAATAGTTAGCCAGAGCTAAAGAAGAACGCATACTTGAAGAGACGAAACAAGAACTTAGCGATCAGTGGGCAAATCATTTAGAAAGAAACATTGAAGAGATTCGTGCATCCAAGAAAAGGTGCTATGACAAATCTATAGAATGCGCTAAGAAAATAAAAACTAGCTTCGCCAGCGTTGGCACATTCTCGAGCGAGGAAAACTTCACAAGGGGTAACCCCGAAGGCTCGATTGAATGGATCAGTCATGAAGCTGAGGCCTTTGAGGAAATTTTGAATAGCCGCGGAGACATATGTGCCTTTTCGGGTGCTAGGGGGATTGCTACTATTTTGGAGAGGAAAGGCTGTGAGCATGTGAAATCTTTGGCACAATCCGAAACTGCCTTATCCTCTGAATATATAAAAGACCCCTCGGCCGAAGCAAGCCTGGTCGGTGGAAAAATTTTCACCGACAACTGGGACAATGGTGGCCGGGAAATGGCCCAAGAAATTATTCAAAAAAGCGAAAAAGGCATCCATGATGCTAGAAAAGTAGCAGAGGCCGCTGAGAAAAGCGCAGAGCCCGAAGGGCAAATAGGTATTAACTAGTGGTTTTTGACTCTTTGTTGTAATTTTTTGATTTCGGACTTGTTCACGGTTTGTAATAGTAATAAATCCGTATCTACTCTTCCCTCAGAACCTGTTGAGCCATCTCCGGGCCCCCACACAAAGGGGGATGACGAAATTAGACAAATGGCCGAAGCCATCATGGATAAAGTTGTTGATCAGCTTCTAAACGAAGCTGCAGAAGTAGTCCTAAGGGAAGATTAGATGCTGTTGTAAAAACATTTAGAATGTAATGTTTGTTGAGAATCATGTGTAATATTGTGTAACTTTGGATGTAATATATTAGCTGTTTATAGTTCTATTCTTTATGATGCATGAAACATCATATACATACCGTTTTTGAGCCTTCGGCGAAAAAACACCTTCCCTTCTTTTCATGCTTCGTAAATAATATCCATGTTCTCATAAAATCAGTAACCAATCCTCGTAAAATCAATAATCAATAGATCTTTCCATTTCAGAGTTTGACGAATTATCTCTTCAATGGCTATTGTTTGTGTCGTGTCACTATTTCTTCAAAACGATCTTCGAATATCAATATTGAGACCCCCCTTCTTGCGTTGTTGATGCACTATGATGTATGACGTTATGCTATGCAAATGATGTAATGATGTGATGTTATGCAAAATGATATTTGCCGAAGGTCGACATTTATTTTTCACTGCAAGCCTCCCTTAGGAGCTTCTTCGCCTTTTACTTCAGCGGAATCAGCGTTTATTTTTCGCTGTAAGCCTCCCTTAGGAGCTTCTTCGCCTTTTACTTTCAGCGGAATCAACGTTTATTTTTCGCTGTAAGCCTCCCTTGGGAGCTTCTTCGCCTTTTACTTTCAGCGGAATCAGTGTTTATTTTTCGCTGCAAGCTCTGCATTCCCTTCGGAACGACTTTTGAGCAGAAAACTTACACTGCGCTCCCTTAGGAACGACTTTTTGCTGCTTCGAAGAAATTGCACTGTGTTCCTTAGAACAAATTTTTGATAATTCGAAGGTCCTCCTTGCCACCATAAATTCTTATGCTTCGGCAACTTAAGCCTATGGAGAAGATATATTTTCATTATGGTAAAAAGCGAAACTGTTACAAGAGATTGAAAAACGATAAAAAGCACTTAGACTTCCCATAATTGTTCCTTATTAAAAAGAAAGTAAGACTGAAATGCGAAAAGCTGCTGTCGAGGTAGGATATTTGTCAGTAAATATGCTTCGACTCTGGCACAGTGCTATTGACTGTGCGAGCTTCGGACTCCTCTCTGAAGTCCCGCTGAAGGTGAGTGTGCTGACTCCCTTCTGGCTGCTGACCTCGTTGCGTTGGTGGTGGCGGTGGAGGCTGTTGCCAAGATGCTTGGGGTTGACTTGCCGAAGCAACAGAAGCTGCAGGGTGATTGCCTACATATTCTGGAATGTAAGGCGAATGGTACGAAGCAGTATGCATGACTTGCTTTGGCTGACTCTGTTGCGCTGCAGCTTCTGCTATCTCCTTTTGCTTCTGGATGGTAACATGGCACATCCTGGTGGTATGGCCCTTGTCTTCACCACAGAATAGGCAGTAAATTTTTCTTGGATGATCCCCAAATCTTCTCCCGAAGCCCCTGGCGCCTCTGCCCCTTGGCGCTGGCGGTCGAAAAGAGCTTTGCTGCTGCCCCGAAGCTTGCGAGGAGTACTGTGGCCTTTGCTGTTGACTCCCTCTATCATCACTTTGAGTAGAGTTGTGAATTGACCTGACGTGCCTCGGATGTAATCTTCCTCCGAAGCCCCTGGTCATTTCAGAGAACCTGAATGCTTCCTCCCTTCTTTGGCGAAAATCATTGTCAGCTCGAATATACTCGTCCATCTTCTGGAGTAGCTTCTCCAAAGTTTGAGGAGGCTTTCTGGCAAAGTACTGAGCTGAAGGTCCCGGCTGAAGCCCCTTGATCATGGCCTCAATGACAATTTCATTGGGCACTGTTGGTGCCTGTGCCCTCAGGCGCAGGAACCTTCGGACATACGCCTGAAGGTATTCTTCATGGTCCTGGGTGCACTGGAATAAAGCTTGAGCAGTGACTAGCTTCGTTTGAAACCCTTGGAAGCTGGTTATCAACATGTCCTTCAGCTTTTGCCATGAGGTGATTGTCCCTGGCCGAAGAGAGGAGTACCAGGTTTGTGCAACACTCTTGACAGACATGACGAAAGACTTTGCCATGACCGTCGTATTACCACCATACGAAGATATGGTTGCTTCATAGCTCATCAAGAATTGCTTCGGGTCTGAATGACCGTCGTACATGGGGAGCTGGGGTGGCTTGTAAGACTGGGGCCAAGGTGTAGCCTGCAGTTCTGTTGACAGAGGAGAAGTATCATCAAAAGCAAAATTTCCATGATGGAAATCTTCATACCAGTCGTCCTCGTTGTAGAAGCCCTCCTGATGAAGCTCTCTGCACGGAGGCCTTTGGTTCTGGTCATCTTGAGCAAGATGACGAACTTCTTCAGAGGCTTCGTCTATCTGCCTTTGTAGGTCAGCTAGACGAGCCATCTTTTCCTTCATCCGTTGGACCTGTTGATGGAGCATCTCCAAGTTTTGGATTTCTTGATCCAGGTCGTCCTCTGGAGGCGTTGGACTGGTGGCCTTCCTCTTCTGGCTTCGGGCCTCCCTAAGAGAAAGGACATCCTGATTGGGATCCAGCGACTGCAGAGTGGCAGCCCCTGTGGCTGGAGCTTTCTTCGGCGGCATGACGAAGGTGATGCTTGCCGAAGATGTTCAAAACTCAAAAAATGGACGTGAGTTCACCGGAGGTGGGCGCCAATGTTGGGGACTTGTTCTCAAATGCTAAGAGTTAAGAACAAGGCAACATAAAAAGTGTTAAATGTTAAAGTCCTTCGTCCTTCAAGACATTATGTCCCTTCGGATATAATGAATTCCGGACGAAGGTTATGAAGGAAGAGACCTTCGTAAGCTCGATAGATGATGAAGAAGAATACATATATGAAATACGAATAATAATACAGATATTATCATCAACTTATTTTTATTTTGCATTATCAAATTCATAATAACAAATTATAAATGTACCTTCGGATTGACGAAAAGTAAAGGTACAAGCGTGATGCGAAAAGCGAATGCCAAGTCAGCGTGAACAGTACGGGAGTACTGTTCATCTATTTATAGGCACAGGACGCAGCCCGTGTAGAATTACATTAATGCCCTTTACATTTATCAATAACTCTATAGTAATTCTTCGAGGTCTAATTTGGCTTTTCATCTTTAAGTCGGTTTCCCTTTTCTGCTGTCATGCCGAAGCTTTTCTGCGCATAGCTTCGTGATCATCTTATCCTTCATCATGATCGCCTTCTGTCCTACTCAAGCTTCGTCTTGACCATACTCTTGTATACTCGTGATCCGATTCCGAAGATACCTGTTCACATATTTCACTTGGAAAATATTGTCAAATCATGTTTTTGAGGACCTTTGGAAGCCGAAGGCCCCCAACAGTGGGTGCATTAGTTAAGCCAAACGACAAGACCGCGAACTCATATAACCCGTACTAGGTAGAAAAGTCGTCTTGGTAATATCAGATGGCCTAATCTTCATTTGATGATAACCCGATCAGAGATCAATCTTAGAGAATACCGTGGCACCTCTCATCTGATCAAACAAATCTTCAATACAAGGTAAAGGATACTTATCTTAATTGTGACATCATTAAGTGATCTATAATCAACACACATCCTTTGTGACCCATCCTTCTTTTGTACAAACAGAACCGGTGCTCACCAAGGTGAGGAACTCAGACGAATGTATCCCAACTCCTGCAATTCTGTTAGTTGTTTCTTAAGTTCTTTTAATTCTTCCACTGACATTCTGTATGGCCTTTTAGAAATAGGAGCGGTCCTAGGTAAGAGGTCAATAATAAACTCAACTTCCCTGTCTGGTGGCATTCCGAGTAACTCCTCTGGAAAGACATCTTGGAACTCTCTAACAATTTTGATGCGATCTCCCACAAATTTACCGTTGATCATGTATATAGCAGGTGTGTTAGATGTGGGTGGTGCAACTATGACTTCAAATCTATCCCCATCAGGACTAGAAAGTTCTATTGTTCCTCTAGCACAATGTATTACTCCATTCCACTATTTTAACTAGTTCATGCCAAGGATTAAGTCTACTATACTCTCTTCTAACACTATAGGCATAGCCCAAAACTTTCTTCCCAAAATTATTACTTATATTCTATGACTCATATATGTTGCCTCATAAGCCCCTTTCGGTGTAATGACTATCATAGGTCTACGCATAGCAAGGTAAGGTAGACTATTTGCATGAACATAACGAGCAGATGCAAAGCTCCAGAATCAAAAAGTATAGTAGCTGGCACGGAATTAATGAAGAATGTACCAATGAAGATGTTAGGACCATCCTCAGTAGCTTCTGCATTGATTTGATTAACCATGGCGATGTTGTAACCACGGTTGCTGCCTGGAGTCTGTGTATGCTTGTCCTGGGAATTACCACGAGCCAGTATGTTGGGGTTCCTCTTCGGACATACATTAGCATAATGTCCAACCTCACCACACTTGAAGCATGTGGTGCCTGTAGTTGTATTCTGGCCAGTAGGTCTCGCCGGGGTGCCAGTGGGGGTAGCCTGACGAGTATGCGGAGTTTGCGGTGTCGCATGTGGTGTCTGCTGAGCAGGTCGCTGGTGCGACTGTTGCCCACCTCCAGGATGAGATGGTGTACCCTGGGTGGAGCATAGGACTGGGCATTCGGGTATACCCGAAATTTCGGGTCGGGTTGTTCGGGTTTTAAATAATTCGGGTATTCAAGAGGCAAACCCGAACTCGACCCGAAATTTTCGGGTACCCGAAAATTCAGGTATCAAAAAAACGGGTTCGGGTTCGGGTAGTTTATAGTTACCCGATTTACAGACAATTAGCAAACTGCATTACAGTACAGGCAACTCGTTCACAATTACAGAACTGCATTAAAGTAAAACATCCACTGAACAAAATAAAAAAACATACAGAACTGCAGCCATTACAGGTTACAATTACAAGGACAAATGGACAATATGCAAACTGCAAACAACATGTTACAGCCAAGAATAGGAAGATGCAAGAGGAGTTTGTGGCGAGCGTCCAGTGCTATAGCTTGCAGCATTACAGGTTTTGAAAACAAACAGCATTACATGTTCTGTACGGTAGTTTGTTACTCTCTCAAATGAAAACAAACAGCATTACAGGTTGTGCTGTTGCTTGCCTGCTTGGAGTCTTGGACGACCGGACACTGCTGCTGGCTGCTGCTTGGTGTCTTGGTGGTCGGCTGGTCGCTCGGCTCACTCGCGTCGCTTGGTCGGCAGTCGGCACTCGCCAGTCGGCAACGGCAAGGACGCACGGTCACCGGTCGGAAGGAACGACGCCGTGTATTGGTGCTCGTCTGCTCGATGGACGACGACGTCGTGGACTGGTGCAGTGGTGGCGAGGTGCTCGATGGACGACGGCGGCAGCTGCTAGGGTTAGAGTCGGAGATGGAGTTGGAGAATGGAGAATGCAGAAGTGCAGAACTGGCTGCCGAACTGGACCGCTGTGGCGCTATTGCCTTGGGCAGTTGCCAGTTGGGCTGTTCACTGAGCTATGCTGTTGGGCTTGGAATTTGGAAGCATGGGCCTTGCGTTGTGCAAATTCGGGTACAGTTTATATTCGGGTACCGGATTACTGAACCCGAATTTTCCTATAAAATTTCGGGTACCGGGAGTTTCTACCCAAATTTCTTTTCGGGTTTTTTGGGTTCGGGTTTTTTGGGTTCGGGTTCGGGTTTTTCGGGTTCGGGATTCGGGTATCGGGTTTTCTGCCCAGTCCTAGTGGAGCATAGCGAGGGCCGATGCTACTGCTCCCCTGACCTTGCGTGATAGCCTTCCTTTTCATCTCGCCAAGCTGAACACGTTTGTGTTCAAGTGCAATGGCCTTCTCCAGAAGCCACTGGAAAGATGGGAAGGTGTGGGATATCAGCTGGAACTGGAGTGGCCCAATGAGTCCATCCATGAACTGCTCATGTTTCCTCTCGTCGTTAGCAACCTCCTCTGGAGCATACCTTGACAGCTCAATGAATTTATCTTGGTATTCACTAACTATCATGTTTCCTTGCTTAAGTGACAATAACTCCTTCTTCTTAATTTTCATAAAGCCAGTAGGAATATGATAGGTCCTGAAGTGTGTAGAGAATTCTGTCCAGGTAATAGTATTAGCAGAAGCATGGACAGCGCAGTAGGAGTCCCACCAGCCGGCAGCGGGGCCACTGAGGCGACCCGATGCGTTGAGAACCTTCTCCCGATCAGTACATTGAGCAATATTGAGCATTTTATCCACCGTCTTCAGCCAGTCGTCTGCCTGAAGAGGAGTCGGAGAGCTGAAGAATATAGGTGGCTTGTTACTCATGAATTCCTGGTGCTTGTCCCGGGGTGGAGCTGCTGGTGGTGGTGGAGGTGGTAGTTGTTGTCATTCCAGTCGTTCCTGTCGGATTTCCTGGCGCTCCTGGCGCATCTCCTGACGTTCCTGACGGATCTACGCTTGCATTTCCATCATGGTATTCACCATCTCCTACAATAGCTGCATCTGAGCGACAGCCACATGATCTGTTCCAGCCGGTAGAGGGTTCAGAGGAGGATTCATCTCTAGTTGTGGTTGGTTAACAATCCTCCTGCGACGATTGTTAGCAGGTAGATCGATACCGACTCCCTTCCTAGTATTGACCATCTGGGTTAGAAACACATGGTAAGATAGAAATGCAGATAAGACGAGTAATTATGAGACATCCAACTTTTAGATCTTGATCTTTTGGGGTCTTAATAGCTCAGTAAATTAGTGTGTCACCTACTAATACTAATACATTACCTTATGGTGGTACATGATAGAATGCCTTACTGTACTATTTCAGTCAATTAAAGAAGCAAATCAAGCATTTATCATCAGCACAAACATCCAAACATTGTTGATAGAGAAAATAAATCTTTTTGTCTTAGGTCTCCTATCTCTTAAGGGGGTCTTAGATGTAGGATTCCAAGGTGTGAAAATCCTTTCTGTTTTTCTAGAGTAGCAAGGATAAGAGTAGTCAGAGTAGAACAACCAAAGGTGAGACAGGATCAAGAAAAGTATAGAAAGAATCAAAGTAAGGTAAGTAGGTAAGGGTTTTGTCCAGTTCTATCTAGGTTTCATCCTACAATCAACGTTTCTTCTGATAACACTTCTGTCACACCCGAATTTAAGGGGTAAAGCCGGGTGCATCTCATATGTGCGCCAAAGAAGAACAACACATATAATGACCAAGTGTATAGAGATAAATGTCACAAACATTATTACACCGCTGAAGTGTCCTATAAAAATAAATGATAATAATAAAGCAAACTTATATTATTCCTTGGCGCCATAAAGTTGACTAGGAGACGCCACGTAGACTTGCTCGTACTCCTCGTAGTAGTCCTCCTCCTGGGCTACCTGCTCTTCACCTGTGGGGGGGTTTATATATCGCAAGGGTGAGCACACAAAAGATCATAGCTCAATAAGTTGTGAGAAATAATGTGCATGAACTCACCAAAGGTGGGAGCTCATGTGAAGTGTAAGATGATCAACAAATAATGGTAAAAGCTAAGCATTGCTTTTAATAAGTTGGGCAAATTTAATTAACAGTTACTAAATGTAAGTATATACCAACCCAAAGTAATAATAGGTCAAAATTAATAATAAAACCACAATGCGATGCAAATGACAAATTAAATTTACTTCCATAAATTAATCATGTGAGTGTCCGAGTCGCTCATGACCATGAGCACGACTGATATACCAGTTTTACACTCTGCAGAGGTTGCGCATCTTTACCCACAAGCCATGCTACCCATTTGCCAAGGGGTCTAGAAGTCCCATTCATCTCTACCGAGGAGACGAGGCAGGATAGCACTACGAGACCTTTCCAAAGTTCCACTAGTTTGAGAAAACCCGCTACGAATTCAGGAAGAAGTAAGCATAAGAATCCCCCGTCCGGAAAGCTAGACAGACAGTCCGACCCAAGAACCTCCCTATACTCTACAGCGACGCCTCCCCGCTTGCCCCTTTCAGGTAAGTTAATATCTCCCTAGCTTTCCTGATTACTTGGCCAAGGGTGTCCCATTCCACCCTTGTGGTAGCACTGTTTTTCTGGGTGGTTCTCCATGTTCCAATTAACACAGTAATCTTATCATGAACAATAAATAATCAACACTAATAATAAAGAATGATCATGTGTCAAATTTATCTCAACATCCAAAACCACATATAGCAATAGCAGGACTACCCAAAAGTTCAGTGGTGATCAAGGCATAAAGTAAAACAGACTAGGGTGACCTATTGGGTCCCATCAAAGTTAAGCCTAAACATGCCAAAGTGATTATAGAGAACATTAATGGGTAAATAAAAGTGGTCAAGGGCACAACTTGCCTTCAATGAGTTCCTGCTCAGGATTTTCCACCTGCTGAGCACCTGGGTCCTCGGTTGCTCGCTCGTCTACTCGCAACAATACAAACAAACATGGTACAGGAGAAATTAACATCACACCAAACATCAGAACAGAATGCATGATAATATTCTATGTATCGTAACAAGATCGTAGGTTCGAGAACCACTAAATTCGGAGTTACGGTTAAAGAGTTATGATTTTCCGAAGTTTTAAGTGGTTGATATAGAAATAACTAAGTGCATAAATTTTAATCTATGTTTCATGACAAAACAGGGTTACTAGATGATAATCAATATTATGATGAATTTAATGCAACTTGAATGGATAAAAAAGGAGTTAAAATGAAATAATTATGAATTAAACAAGGTTCTAGAATTATTCCTATACTATAAATCATTTTCTATACTATTTTACTCAATTTATCTGTTCTCTGGGTCGCGCGCATTATTACCAGGAAGTTCCAGGTTCAATTCGTATTTCTCAGGGCTCAAAATAAATACTTCTTAACTGGGGTGGATGGCGGATTAGTTATCCTATTTGACGAGGTCTCATATGTAAAAAGTGCACGGTGGAGGGTTTTATCAGATCTCACCCGTCCGATCTAAAGGAGACGACATGGATTAAATCTGGCTTCATCCGAACCAGTACGCGCCAGTACGCGATACCGCGCGCTGGATCAAAGATCACCGGCATGGATTAAAGCCCAGTCATAACAAAACGATACATAGCCAGATCCGTCCGACTTCCTATCCACAGTAGAGATTTAATGAAGTACCCTTGCTCCACTCCGAGTCACCCGATTACTATCCAATGGACCAGATCAACCATGTGAAGGGATGCTTTCTAGATCAAATCCCATCTACCAGATGTGGATCGAACGGTTCGTTACCCCTCTTCATTCTCTGGACCCAACTCACGGCGGCGTGGCGCGGCATGCGACGGCGGGGTCGCCGAAGATGACGAATCCGCCATTCCCGAGCGCTATACTTCAATTCACAAGGCTCTCATGAAACCTATGACTTCCTAAACCTATTCCCCTACCATTTGTCGTCGATATCCCGACGCAGGCCTCGGGCCACGGCGCGTTGTGCAGGCAACACCCGCAACTCCGGGGAGACCACCAAACCCAAGACCAATGGGTGCTACGCGACCAGGCGAAACGAGGAAACTAAATGGAGAGCTCTCTTATCGAGGCACAAAGCAGAGATCCCCTAGTCGCGATGAGTGAGCGAAAATCGCAATCACGTGGCGTCG
This sequence comes from Zea mays, assembly GCF_902167145.1. Taxonomy (NCBI): domain Eukaryota; kingdom Viridiplantae; phylum Streptophyta; class Magnoliopsida; order Poales; family Poaceae; genus Zea; species Zea mays. The sequence goes on along the minus strand of NC_050104.1, from coordinate 86,281,246 downwards.
GTGAGAAATTCCACTACGTCGCATACTACTTCGCGCGCGCGGGTGCTTCGGTTTGGTTCCTGGTGCGTCTAAGATGTTCCCTGGTCCGTGAATAAGGCCTCGGCGACGGCAGCCAGGTGACTCCAACGGCAGTCTTCCCTGGTGGTGGATCGATCTCTGAACCCACCCGCGACTGAGAGGGCTGATGGCGGCGAAACCTTGAGGGTGGTTGGACTAGGAGGTGCAAGGAGGAAACCCTAGGGGGCTCGAATTTATCCCAGGGCACGGAAGACTCCGTCCCCACCGAATTTTTTTGTTTTTTAGCCCCTTTTGTGACACAAATTTACGTTTGGACCCCCAGAAATTTTATTTGCACGTTTGGACCCGATGCTCGGCGCCATAGGTTGTGGCGCCGAGGTAACTGTCACACCCGGTTTTTAGAAGGCAAACCGAATGCGAACCATGTACGTGCCAGGATCAGTTATTCACGTACACAGCAGTTACATAATATGGACATCATCACACAGTGCTCAAATAGTATTAAAAGGGGAAATAATAGTCGATTACATCATACGTCTGAGACGTCCATATAGTTCTTACAATAAATCAAAGTGCGGAAAAGAAACGTAGATAACCGCGGCCTTCACAGGCAGCCGACTGGGGGTTGCCGCTAACCCACACCTAGAACTCGTCGTAGTCTTGGAACTCCTGGAAGTCTCCTTCCACAGCTTCATCTTCGCCTGAGCAGTGGTTGCAATGCTGACAACCTGGGGGGGGGGTTTGGTGTGTAGAGCAAGGGTGAGTACACATCAACATACTCAGCAAGTATCCTGTTTGGCTGTAGTGGACTAGCTTTATGTGGGGATCAGTCAAGCAGTTGCTTTTAGTTGGTCAGGTTATTACTTACTAGTAGAAAGCCAGGTTTTAACATTAACCCAAGTTATTAACCCAATGTATCCTTTCCAAACGGAAAGAATACCACTTACCAATACCATAATCATAACCAGAACCATCAATCTCATTGCCACCTGTACCACAATGTCTCTGATCAAGTATCACTAATCTCTGGAGCTCCCTTGGCCGCTCATAACCGTGAGCACGGCTGATATATCAGTTTCATAACACTCTGCAGAGGTTGTGCACTTTACCCACAAGCCGTGATTCCCTCTTGCCTCGGGCCGATCAAACCCTTAAACACTACCAAGGTGAATAGGCAGGGTTTCACTACGTAGCCTTTACAAAGATTCCCCGGGGCTGTAGCCACCCGTTAGGTTTCCTAAATGCACCGCACTCCTCCCCAAGGGGCGAACCCAAACTTGGCAGAGCGAGCCGCATACACCGAGCCCCATTGACGGCACGACGGCTAAGTGAACTACATCCCGGATCCTCTAATTATTCAGCTAAGGGCACCCCATTCCACCCTCATGGTTGCACTGTTTTCCCGGGCGGTCATCCATAGAACAGGTTCTTACGGAGAGGCACTCGAGAAACCGCTCGAGTCCCCTTGAAAACCACAAGTATAATCATAAAGAAGAACGGGAAAACAGCGTATCATAGATAATCACATCATGTTCATTGATTAGAGTTGAGCAATAGCATCAGACTAAGTAGTAATAATCCGACCCAAATAGGTAAACAAGGACATGGATAACAAAAGCTAGTCAATCCTTAGGTATAAATGTGTAATGCGGGAGGTGAATTAAAGAATGAATAGGACAGAGATAGGTCAAAGGACACTTGCCTCCACCAACCGACTGCTGCTCAGGGGCTTCTCCTGCGAATTCCTCGGGCTCTTCGACCGGATCGTTCTCTATGCGAGCGCAAACATACATACATCCATCCACATATTTAATACAAAAGAACAGTACACCATACAAGATAACAAATAAAGCGAATATGCATCAAGTATGACATTCGGTAACGCATTTGTTATGGTTAGAAAGAAACGGGAAAGGTCTCGCAGGGGGTTAAATCTTATGCACTAATGACACAATTGGTTTTTAACAAAATAATTCTGTTATATATATTTATATATACTAATGGAAACCTAATCACTTTTAGTTGATCAACATTGCACAGGGTAAACAATTAACTACGTGAATCAATAACATAACGGAATTTTAAATTAAACTTCCTATTTTCCCATAGCATGAACAGTGATTAGCCTACTTAAAATACAGTAATTATGATCACAGAAAGTAAATAAAATAAAATAAAAAAAATAAAAAAACAGAGGGGGGCGGTTGAACCGGCCCTAGGGGCGGTTGAACCGGCCCTAGGCGGGGCGCGCAGGGGCGGCCGAGCCGGGGCGGCTGAGCCGGCGGCGGGCGGCCGGGCTGGCGAGGGCGGGCGGCGCAGGGGGCGGCCGAGCCGGCCGAGCAGGGGGGCGGGGCGGCCGAGCCGCTGGGCGCGCAGGGGCGCGGGGCAGGGCGCGGGGCGGCCGAGCGGCCGAGCCGGCCATGGGGGCGCGCGCGGGGGGGGGGGGGCGGCCGGGCTGGCCAGGCGGCCGAGCCGGGGGCGCGCTGGGGGGCCGGGGGCGCGGCCAAGGGGCCGAGCGGGCGAGGGGAAGGGGAGGGAGGAGAGGGGGAGGGAGGAGAGGGGGAGGGGGAGGGGGCTCACCGGCGGGGATCGACGGCGAGGGGCGGCCGGCGGCAGGGGGCGGCGCGGCGGCCGAGCAGGGGGCGGCGGCGGCTTAGGGCAGGGGCGGGTAGGGGCGGCGCTAGGGGAGAGAGAGGGAAAATGAGAGAGAGGGAGAGGGATTGGGGGGTTTTGGGGAAAATAAAGGGAGGGGGGGCGGCATGGGCCAATTGGGCCCAAGGGGGGGCGCCAGGGGGCGGCTGGGCCGGCCGGGGTCGGCCCAGGGCGCGGGAGAGAGAGAAAGGGGAGAGAGAAAGAGAGAGAAAGAAAGATAAAAGATTTTCCGCTTGTTCTCGAAATCCGATCTTTTAGATGAATGCGATTGCACTTTCAAACAACCAAAAATGCAAGGGCGGCATGGTGCATCAAACAACATAAAGTATTTAGGGTTTTTTTTATACCTACGGGAATTCCAAACCGAATCCCGCTAAACTTTGAAAAAGGTCAAGGTTTAGCGAGGGGAAAAAGAAAAGGGAAAGGTAACGCCCGAATTTTGGCGAGTAAAGAAAAGAAAAAATTCAACTGCAAAATTTGGGGCGTTACAAACCTATCCCCCTTAAAAGAATCTCGCCCTCGAGATTCAGGGCTGGCTAGCAAAGAGCTCCGGGTACTTGGCCATCAGATCATCTTCACGCTCCCAGGTTGCTTCTTCCTCAGAGTGGTGACTCCATCTGACTTTGCACATTCTGACGGTCTTCCTTCGGGTGACTCTATCTGCAACCTCAAGGATCTGAGCTGGCTTCTCAATATAGGTCAAGTCCTCCTGGACTTCAAGACCTTCCACTGGCAACTGCTCTTCTGGCACACGCAAGCACTTCTTCAACTGAGACACATGAAAGACATTATGCACAGCAGACAAATTCTCTGGCAGGCTGAGCTGATAAGCCACTTCTCCACGCTTTGAGAGAATTTGATACGGACCAATGTAGCGGGGTGCTAGCTTGCCTTTCACTCCGAATCTTCTGACTCCTCTGATCGGTGACACTTTCAGATAGACAAAATCTCCGACTTCAAAACTCAGCTCTCTTCTTCTTGTGTCTGCATAGCTTCGCTGCCTTGATTGCGCTATCTTCAGAATCTCTCGGACCATCTTGATGTTCTCTTCGGCTTCAAGCAAAATATCTGGCCCAAACACCTGCTTCTCTCCAGGCTGATCCCATTGCAACGGAGTTCTGCAACTCCTTCCATAGAGCGCCTGAAACGGTGACATCTTCAAACTGGCCTGGTAACTGTTGTTATAGGAAAACTCCGCATAAGGCAATCGCTTGTCCCATCCGGACTGATCTTGCAACGCACAGGCTCTCAACATATCTTCAAGAATTTGATTGGTTCTTTCAGTCTGACCATCTGTCTGCGGGTGATAAGCTGAACTGAAATTCAGATGCGTGCCCAAGGCTTCATGCAACTGCTGCCAGAAATGAGAGGTGAACTGCGTTCCTCTGTCTGACACTATCTTCTTTGGCACACCATGAAGACAAACGATCCGAGACATATACAATTCTGCCAATACTGCACTGTTGTAGTTGGTCTTGACAGGTATGAAGTGGGCTGACTTGGTCAAGCGGTCCACTACTACCCAAATGGAATCGTAGCCGGCTCGAGTGCGAGGCAATCCGACTATGAAATCCATACCAATTTCATCCCATTTCCACTGAGGGATCTGCAACGGTTGCAACAATCCAGCTGGTCTCTAGTGTTCTGCCTTAATTCTTCGACAACTATCGCACATAGCCACATGCTCTGCGATTTCTCTTTTCATTCCGTACCACCAGAATTTCTTCTTCAGATCCTGATACATCTTCTCACTGCCAGGGTGAATCGAATAAGCTGTCTCATGAGCTTCCTTAAGAATCAACTCCCGAATAGACTGGACATTGGGAACACACAAGCGGTCTTTGAACCATACCACACCTTCTGCATCTTCTCGAAAGTCTTTGCCTCTGCCATCTAGAATCAATCGCCGAATCTCACTGATCTTCTCATCATTTTTCTGCGCTTCTTTGATTTCGCGCTCCAAGGTAGGTTCCAACTCAACCGTGACTCCTCGCGAATTGTTCAGAAACCCGAGACTCAACCTGTCAAACTCTTTGGCCAACTCATAAGGCATCGGACGAGCGACCATCAGATTGACTTGACTCTTTCTGCTCAAAGCATCTGCCACTACGTTCGCTTTTCCTGGATGGTAATGAATCTCCAACTCATAGTCTTTGATCAATTCTAACCATCTTCGTTGCCTCATGTTCAATTCTGACTGAGTGAATATGTACTTCAGACTCTTGTGGTCTGTGTAAACATCGCATTTCTGTCCATACAGATAGTGCCTCCATGTCTTCAGTGCGTGAACCACTGCTGCCAACTCTAGATCATGGATTGGGTAGTTCTTCTCATGAACCTTCAGCTGTCGGGACGAGTAAGCCACAACTCTTCCCTCTTGCATCAACACACATCCCAAACCTGTGTAACAAGCATCGCAATACACCGAGAAGGGCTTGTGCACATCAGGCAAGACTAGGACAGGCGCTGTTGTCAACTTCTCTTTCAGCGCTTCAAAGGCCTCTTGGCATTTCTGGGTCCACTTGAACTCAACCTTGTTGCCTAGCAACGCTGTCATTGGCTTCGCAATCTTCGAAAACCCTTCAATGAATCGCCGATAATATCCGGCCATTCCAATGAAGCTCTTGATTCCTCTAGCATCTGTTGGCGCTTTCCAGTTCAAAATGTCTGCCACTTTCTTCGGATCCACAGCCAATCCTTCCTTGTTGATTATGTGACCCAAGAACAGGACTTCACTGATCCAGAACTCACACTTGCTCAACTTTGCATACAACTGGTGCTCTCGCAATCTCTGCAATACCATCCTCAAATGATCTGCATGCTCTTCTTCGCTATGAGAGTAAACTAGAATGTCATCAATGAATACCACCACAAACTTATCAAGGTAATCCATGAATACACTGTTCATCAAGTTCATAAAGAACGCTGGTGCATTGGTCAAACCAAAAGACATCACTGTGAACTCATACAACCCATACTTGGAAATGAATGCCGTCTTCGGAATGTCCGAAGGTCGGATCCTGAGCTGATGATAACCTGACCTCAGATCAATCTTAGAGAACACACTGGCTCCCCTCAACTGGTCGAACAGATCTTCTATTCTGGGCAAAGGATACTTGTTCTTGATCGTGACTTCATTCAAAGCTCGATAATCGATACACATCCTCTTGGTGCCATCTTTCTTCTCCACAAACAAGACAGGGGCGGCCCAAGGCGAGGTGCTTGGCCGGATGTAACCTTTCTCTGACAGCTCATCAATCTGCTTCTTAAGCTCAACCAACTCTGGTCCGGATATTCTGTAAGCTCTCTTAAAGATGGGGGCGGTTCCAGGAAGAAGCTCTATGGCAAACTCAACTTTCCGCTCTGGTGGCATACCCGGTAAATCCTTTGGAAACACATCTGGGAATTCAGACACAACCTTGATACTCTCAACTGGATCTGCTTCACTGCTATCGACAGCCATCTGATAACAACTTCCCTTCTTCGGCTCAGGTGGGACTAACTCGGTCACCACTTCCTTTCCTAGTGGGGACACCAACTTGATTGTCCTTTTATCACAACTGATAACTGCCTGATACTTATCTAGCCAATTCATCCCTAGGATGACATCTATTCCCTGAGTACCCATTACTATAAGGTTGGCGGGAAACGCTATCCCCCTTATTTTCACACTTATATTCAAACAAATGCTATCGGCTCGAATTCTACCACCGGCTGAGTCAATTTGAATGGGGGTTGACATGGTAGTAATCGGAAGATTATGTGCTTCTACCCATGATGCAGTAATGAAAGAATGCGTTGCTCCAGTATCAAATAACACTTCTGCAATATGGGAGTCGACTGGGAACATACCTACTATCATGCCGGGGGTCTCCTGAACTGCTTCAGCTTCCAAGTGATTCAATCTTCCATGATTATAGCGCTGTTGAGAGCGATTGCCTGCTCCAGGCTGAGACACGTTCTGCTTTGCTGGGGCATTGGGGCCTGACTGCTGCTGGGCTGCCTTCTTCGGACATTGCATCACCCAATGGCCTTGCTCTCCACAGTGGAAACATGCCTTGTTTCCAACCTGAGCTGGTGCTGCCTGACTGCTCTGCTGGTTTGCTGGGGCAGGAAGACGAGGTGTCTGCTGATTCTGCCTCTAAAACTGACCTCCTCCTGACTGATTGCTCTGACGATTCTGGTACTGATGCTGAGGATACTGCCTTTGGAACTGCTGATACTGCTGACGCTGCTGATGCTGCTGAGGTGGACGCTGGTTCTGCCTGAACTGCTGAGGTTGATTGCCTGAAAAACGAGGACGACTGCTGCTTCCAGGCTGGGGTCCACTGATCTTGCGCTTACAATCTTCCATCTCCTTGCGCTTCCTTTCTGTCATGATTGCTCTGTCAATCAGGTGCTGGAATGTCGGGAAGGTGTGATTCATCAGCTGATACTGCAGAGGGTCAACCAAGCCTCTCAGGAAACGGTATTGTCGCTTGGCGTCGGTGTTGACATCTTCGGGAGCGTAGCGAGACAACTGCAGAAACCTGTCCCGATACTCACTGACAGACGATGACCCTTGCTTAAGGGCCAGGAACTCCTCCTTCTTCACTGTCATCAGACCTGCAGGCACATGGTACTGACGAAAGCTACCTCTGAACTCTTCCCAGGTGATGGTGTCGGGGTTGGCATGGGTGGCGAGGTAAGACTCCCACCATGACTGGGCTGCTCCTCTCAACAGACGGGGACCATACAGAACTTTCTCCCTGTCATCACATTGAGCGGTATGCAACTCTCGCTCCACAGTGCGCAGCCAATCTTCAGCATCCATGGGGTCAGAAGAGTGAGCGAACGTTGGTGGATGACCTCTCATGAATTCAGCACGCTTGTCTCTGGGCATCTGAGGCATCTGAGGCTGAGGTGGGGCCTGCTGCTGCTGCTGCTGAATGGCGGCCAGAGTCTGACCGATGGCCTGAACTGCCTGAGTCTGCATCAGAAACATCTGCTCAATCGACATCGGGGGCGGGGGCGGCAGCTGCTGCTGCTGGGGCGCCTCATCTTGCTGACCGGCTCGCTCCTGCTGAGCACGCCTTCCTCCTCTGCGCCGGTTCTCTGACATCTGCAGAATGCGACCACACATCAGAACTGATCTGGCAAATCTTGCAGCATAAGAAAAGAGTATAGAATTCTCCAACAGCACTGAACAGATGAGCATCTTCACTGATCTCCAACACAGACCACACAGCTTCTCAGATAAAGAGGAAAGTAGAATAAAGGTTTCCCAACTATATAACTAACTTTATTAACATAGTATGTAAACCAAAATGCAGGGGGTACCCACACTCTGGTAACAATCATTACAAAGATCCAAACCAAACATAGTTCATCATGACAAACATAAATGCACAGGATATAGCAAACTACCCTGTCTAACTAAAACTAACTAAGACCGAGACTAACGCTAAGACTGAAACTTCTACGTATATATTTATTTCGTATTAATTACAAGGTCCAACTCTAACGATCTATGGCTCTAGAGTTATCTTGGTCTTGCAGGCGGGATTGCCATAAGACTGGTGTCCACGCTGAGGTGAGCAGTACGGGTGCTGAGTCCCGACGGGAGCGGGGGAACCACCGTCCAGGTGACGACGTTCCGCGCGCTCAGCCCGCAGCAGGGCGATCTCAGCACGAGCCCTACTCAGCTCGTCTAATGCATGGTCCAGCTCCGTGTTTAGCACGGCGGCTAGGTTGACTGTGCTGCTCAACCTAGGATTGCCCTCACCGACAGGTGAAACAATCACGCCTCCTGTGCTGCCAGATGGACGGCGGGGGTAATACTTCAGGTCAAGACCATCAGCTGCCCCACCGAAAACCGAGCAGTAGTGCGAAAGCGCACGCCGTGCAGCATCTTGCATGGCTGCCTCAGCTGAGTCCCGTTCAGAGATAGAATAGTGCTCTGAACAGGCCTCCGCACCCTGGAGACTGTCCTCCGGGCAGCGCACCAAGCAAGTTGCCTCCCAGCGGTCCGGGTAGACCCCGCGACTATGCTGGTAGACCACACAGCGATACTCGACGGACCAAGTATGCCGGTCAAATGCCCGACGTAGCAGGGTGTCGAGCGCATCGTGGAAGTGACACCCGCGAGCGGCGTCGCGAGTGATGGGTCGAGCAACCCATCCTTCCGGCTCAAGGTTAGCAGAGAAGTCGGTGTCGTGGCTCGAGCTGTCGTCGCCATCTCCGTCGTCTGGGTCTCCTCCAGCAGCTACTCCAGAAGCTGGGGCGCCCAGTGGTGGTGCAGGGGGCGGCTCCAGAGGAAGCACAGGGGAGCAGCTCCTCACAGACTCAATCTCCTGGTGGAGCGAGAAGGAAGAGCTCTGCTGCTCCTGTCGTCGACGCTCCTGCTCCTCACGCAGGCGGTGGTGTAGTCTCTCCAAGTGGCTGGACTGTCCGGCCACGGGACGGCGAAGCGGACGCTCAGCAAGGCGGGAGGGTAAGAAGGGGATGACTGACTTTCGTGCAGTGTGTCTAAGTCGAGCCATCTACAAAAGACATCGCAAGCAAAAGGGTGAGAACAGAATTAATATGACCAGCAAGTAATGAATCATAAATAAATGAAGGATCAGAATAAAACATAATTTTCAGCAAGGTATAATATATAGTAGAACATAGGTTTGGTCGGTAGGACCAACTTTTGAAGGGATATCAAAGTCAAGGAAGAGACAGAGGTCTATAGTCCTTAGAACGGCCATTCTACTCTAGGTTAGCGGTCCTACAGTCAGCACGGCTTTGATACCACTTATGTCACACCCGGTTTTTAGAAGGCAAACCGAATGCGAACCATGTACGTGCCAGGATCAGTTATTCACGTACACAGCAGTTACATAATATGGACATCATCACACAGTGCTCAAATAGTATTAAAAGGGGAAATAATAGTCGATTACATCATACGTCTGAGACGTCCATATAGTTCTTACAATAAATCAAAGTGCGGAAAAGAAACGTAGATAACCGCGGCCTTCACAGGCAGCCGACTGGGGGTTGCCGCTAACCCACACCTAGAACTCGTCGTAGTCTTGGAACTCCTGGAAGTCTCCTTCCACAGCTTCATCTTCGCCTGAGCAGTGGTTGCAATGCTGACAACCTGGGGGGGGTTTGGTGTGTAGAGCAAGGGTGAGTACACATCAACATACTCAGCAAGTATCCTGTTTGGCTGTAGTGGACTAGCTTTATGTGGGGATCAGTCAAGCAGTTGCTTTTAGTTGGTCAGGTTATTACTTACTAGTAGAAAGCCAGGTTTTAACATTAACCCAAGTTATTAACCCAATGTATCCTTTCCAAACGGAAAGAATACCACTTACCAATACCATAATCATAACCAGAACCATCAATCTCATTGCCACCTGTACCACAATGTCTCTGATCAAGTATCACTAATCTCTGGAGCTCCCTTGGCCGCTCATAACCGTGAGCACGGCTGATATATCAGTTTCATAACACTCTGCAGAGGTTGTGCACTTTACCCACAAGTCGTGATTCCCTCTTGCCTCGGGCCGATCAAACCCTTAAACACTACCAAGGTGAATAGGCAGGGTTTCACTACGTAGCCTTTACAAAGATTCCCCGGGGCTGTAGCCACCCGTTAGGTTTCCTAAATGCACCGCACTCCTCCCCAAGGGGCGAACCCAAACTTGGCAGAGCGAGCCGCATACACCGAGCCCCATTGACGGCACGACGGCTAAGTGAACTACATCCCGGATCCTCTAATTATTCAGCTAAGGGCACCCCATTCCACCCTCATGGTTGCACTGTTTTCCCGGGCGGTCATCCATAGAACAGGTCCTTACGGAGAGGCACTCGAGAAACCGCTCGAGTCCCCTTGAAAACCACAAGTATAATCATAAAGAAGAACGGGAAAACAGCGTATCATAGATAATCACATCATGTTCATTGATTAGAGTTGAGCAATAGCATCAGACTAAGTAGTAATAATCCGACCCAAATAGGTAAACAAGGACATGGATAACAAAAGCTAGTCAATCCTTAGGTATAAATGTGTAATGCGGGAGGTGAATTAAAGAATGAATAGGACAGAGATAGGTCAAAGGACACTTGCCTCCACCAACCGACTGCTGCTCAGGGGCTTCTCCTGCGAATTCCTCGGGCTCTTCGACCGGATCGTTCTCTATGCGAGCGCAAACATACATACATCCATCCACATATTTAATACAAAAGAACAGTACACCATACAAGATAACAAATAAAGCGAATATGCATCAAGTATGACATTCGGTAACGCATTTGTTATGGTTAGAAAGAAACGGGAAAGGTCTCGCAGGGGGTTAAATCTTATGCACTAATGACACAATTGGTTTTTAACAAAATAATTCTGTTATATATATTTATATATACTAATGGAAACCTAATCACTTTTAGTTGATCAACATTGCACAGGGTAAACAATTAACTACGTGAATCAATAACATAACGGAATTTTAAATTAAACTTCCTATTTTCCCATAGCATGAACAGTGATTAGCCTACTTAAAATACAGTAATTATGATCACAGAAAGTAAATAAAATAAAATAAAAAAAATAAAAAAAACAGAGGGGGGGGGCGGTTGAACCGGCCCTAGGGGCGGTTGAACAGGCCCTAGGCGGGGCGCGCAGGGGCGGCCGAGCCGGGGCGGCTGAGCCGGCGGCGGGCGGCCGGGCTGGCGAGGGCGGGCGGCGCAGGGGGCGGCCGAGCCGGCCGAGCAGGGGGGCGGGGCGGCCGAGCCGCTGGGCGCGCAGGGGCGCGGGGCAGGGCGCGGGGCGGCCGAGCGGCCGAGCCGGCCATGGGGGCGCGCGCGGGGGGGGGCGGCCGGGCTGGCCAGGCGGCCGAGCCGGGGGCGCGCTGGGGGGCCGGGGGCGCGGCCAAGGGGCCGAGCGGGCGAGGGGAAGGGGAGGGAGGAGAGGGGGAGGGAGGAGAGGGGGAGGGGGAGGGGGCTCACCGGCGGGGATCGACGGCGAGGGGCGGCCGGCGGCAGGGGGCGGCGCGGCGGCCGAGCAGGGGGCGGCGGCGGCTTAGGGCAGGGGCGGGTAGGGGCGGCGCTAGGGGAGAGAGAGGGAAAATGAGAGAGAGGGAGAGGGATTGGGGGGTTTTGGGGAAAATAAAGGGAGGGGGGCGGCATGGGCCAATTGGGCCCAAGGGGGGGCGCCAGGGGGCGGCTGGGCCGGCCGGGGTCGGCCCAGGGCGCGGGAGAGAGAGAAAGGGGAGAGAGAAAGAGAGAGAAAGAAAGATAAAAGATTTTCCGCTTGTTCTCGAAATCCGATCTTTTAGATGAATGCGATTGCACTTTCAAACAACCAAAAATGCAAGGGCGGCATGGTGCATCAAACAACATAAAGTATTTAGGGTTTTTTTTATACCTACGGGAATTCCAAACCGAATCCCGCTAAACTTTGAAAAAGGTCAAGGTTTAGCGAGGGGAAAAAGAAAAGGGAAAGGTAACGCCCGAATTTTGGCGAGTAAAGAAAAGAAAAAATTCAACTGCAAAATTCGGGGCGTTACAGTAACACAGCTCGGCGCCACAACCTATGGCGCCGAGCTCTGACGTGGCAGCAACGGCTACTTGCGCCTAGGGCTGACCTGGCACCGACGTGGTGGCGACGCGGCCTCGTAGCTCGGCGCCACAGATCTTTGCGCCGAGCTACGAATTCCTATAAAAACGCCCGGGCGGCTGGCCGAGAGCAGCGCATTTCATCTCATTTCCAAACTTCGTCAAAATTTGCTGGATTCAAAGATTTGAGTTGGTTCACTTTGTAGACCAAGGTATGGTGCCCAACTGATTCGTTTTGTATATTGGGTTGTTAGTTTCATAGTTGCTCATAGTTTCATATTTTAATAGTTTGTATAAACCTATTATATTATCATTTCGATTATTAGTTTGTGTAAACTTATTATAAAGCATATTAGGTACAAGTGATAATTATAATCGTTTATTAGATGAAAGACATGTACCGAGAGGCGTTGTGGCAGAAGAGAGGTCGTCCTCGGGAGTTATATTCGGACGTATCTAGTAAGGATGCTCCTGTTCCTCCTGAACTCCCCGTGCCTAACTGTGACTGTGGCAGACTGGCTTGGGTACATGAATCACAACATCCAGACACGGCTGCTCGCTGCTACTACCTTTGTGGCGGTTTGGACGTACGTAGCTTATGACTTGTCACTTAATTTTGTTCGCATTCATTATTTTGTAGATGTGTAATAGTGCTTCTTTCCATTATTTTAGGGACATCAGAGGTGTTTCTTTTTCCAGTGGATCGACGGTCCTGATAAATTTGACCCTCGATATCTTCTTTTCGTTAATTGGTTGAGTGGAAGGACCAGTCATGAGCGTTTTAAGCGTTGGGTACCTCCTCCCCCGAATCCTCCACCAATGACGGATGCGGAGAAGGAGGTAGCAACAGAAAGACGGATGGACTCACCGCCTCGATGCGATTGTGGAGACTGTGCTGTCATCGACGAAGACTATGAGAAGCAGTTCTGTTGTCCGAACATTGATTATGTGAGCCCATTGATACGCTAAATGTATGAACTAGTTATTATTTACAATAAATTACTAATTTTTTCTCCTGCAGCCATACGGGTGGCGTAAGTGTCGTTTTAGAGAGTGGTTGTATGGTCCTTTGTCCCATTGGCAAGAGCCAGAGGTAAAGGAAAAGAGATACAATCAGTGGGCGGAAGAAGAGGTCAAATTTGATCCAGTACTTTGCAAATGTGGTATTGAAGCTAAGTATGGATTAGTTCCTTCCGAGCTTGGTGTTGGATATTTTTGTGGACATATGGTCGATTACGATGAGGTTGGTATTTTTTTGCACCAGCTGTAATGTTATAGCGGTACTTACTATTTTTTTGTAGGAGACGAGGAAATGCAGTTGGGAGAGTTACGACGACAAAGGAGAGGTGATGCGCACAATAGAGTCCAAGAGAATAATGGGACAGAAGATGCGTTGTGGATCTCGGCTCGTTGATTCGTACATTAACGATCGCATACGCGACATGCGTAGGGAAGCAAAATCTGCCTTTTATGATAGCCCGAAGCGTGCAGAGTATAGGAGGTTGAAGGCGGCAGATGAGAAGAGAGCACAGGATGCAAGGGAATGGGAAGCGGCTCAAGCCGAGAAACAGATGTTGGATAATCTTGCTGATCGCCTCAAGGGAAGTAAGTGAGATAAATGATATTATAATTATGTTAGTACAATTTATTTATCTTGACTTTGCTAACTTATTTTTCTCATTATATTTGCAGAGATTGGAAGCGGCGTAAACTATTTGGCCGATGAGGCGCATGCGAGATATGTTCAGGATAAAATGGCAACGGTTGAGCTGATGGAGGAGGACGACGACGACACATCTAGATTGAGTGAGCTTATCGCTCTCGCAGAGGCATGATTACATGAAGAAGAAGAAGAGGACGACACATCAAGGTTGAGCGAGCTCATCGCACTAGCTGAGGCAGGATTACATGCTCAAGAGGAAGAGGATGAGTTTATGTCTCAGGCCGCCGAAGAGGTAGAGGCGGCTTATTACAAGAAGAAGTCTGATGAGGCTGAGGCTGAGGATGAGCTATTCTCCCAAGCTGCAGATGAAGCAGAAGCCAATTATTACAAGAGAACTGCTGACAAGTGTGATGCAGGACAATGCAGCAAGTGGAATGAGGTTGTCGTTGAGGATTGCGCGACGGATGACTCCGAAGATGAGTTACTCATAGATTGTGATTCAGACTAAAGAATTGTAGCCTGTTATGTAGTATTTTCGTATCAAAAATAATTTAGAACTCTAAAGATGCGTTACTAATTGCTTGTTATGTTTTTTACAATTCACAAAAAAAATTTGCAAGAGTTTCCCTTGTTTTATTAACAACCACAGTTCAAATAATCACATATTATAAGACATGTAAGCATTTCAACATATAATACATCACAAAATAACATCGAATATAAAAACATCCACAGAACATAGTTCTTCATACAATGTCCACAAACAAAGTCCAAAATACAATGTCCACAATACATAGTCCAAAACACATAACATAGTTCATATTACAACGTCTCCAGCATGAGTCCAAATCACACAGTTTTCAGCATAAGACCAACATCACAAAAGTATTCATTTCCTCCTAGTCTTACCCTTGCCCTTGGCCCCAAGAGCGTCGGTGCCTGGAGTGTAAGGGTCTCGTGGATGCCTTCTACGTGGTGTCAGCTGTGATGGCTGAGTTGTAGGAGCATCCTGCAACTGAGATGGTCCAATCTCCTCCTGACCTGCGGCGCCAGCGCCAGCGTCGTCGTCATCGTCGTCGTCGTGGGCCACGTCCTCAAACGTGTCCCGCGTCGATCGCGAGGAGCTCAGTCCTGCTGTAGATGGTCCAACTGCACAAATGGGAGGCTGAACGTCCTGCTGCATACGAGGCACAGGCAGCTGCACGTCAACGCCCGCTAGAGACCGGCATCCACACCGAGCCGCTGCACGACGAAGACGACGTGATACCCTCTGTAATCGAAATATTAGTTATAGACATATGTTACAACATACAAATAAACAAGTTTTCTTTTAAACATTGATACTCACTGATAGTAACGATAGCGTAGTACTATCTGAAGTTCTCTGTGAGATACGCTCAAGTTCCACAACAGATACGAGCATAGAGTTTCCCTATCACAAGTTAAAACATTAGGATGCTCAAAACTAGACATAAAGCATTGAATTGAAATCTCTAATTTTAGTAAAGAAATAGTTACCACTCTATCAAGGATTGGAGCAGGCTCAATTTGGGACCCGTGCCGAGCAGCTATGTCGAAAGTTGTGTCTTCGTCGTCTGACGATTCTTGCTCGGCGTAGTCTGCAGCTGTCCACTGTCCCTTCAGCTTGCACCTAGTCACACCAGCATACCAAATCAAATACCTCCGGAAGTTGTAGTTTGTGTGCGCCTGGTCGTTCTCATAGTTAAGATCCCCCTGTTGTTCCCATTCATCAATGTAATCACGGTGGTGGGTCTCGAAGTCCGTGACCTTCTCCTGTCTCTGTCTGTCGAACCTGCAAAAGTTAGAAACATATATTAGCGACTAACTGATATTTCAGTTATTAGTTAGAATAACAAGTGCATGTAGTAACTCACTTATGAAGTTCTATTGAAGTCGAGAATGGCTCCACCGGAAACTCCTGGCGCAATCCGAACTGTCGAGCAACTCTGTGGGGCAAGTGGTACTCAACAGCATAAAAACAGATGAGGGGACACCTCATTAGGTAGAGGTTCTCGTCTATTGAGCACATGCTGCTCAACTGTATGCTGGCGAAATATGGATCAAGGTATGGTTGCCAGGCCACCTGCAAAAGTTTTAGAAAGCACATGTAAGCACGCTGGTGTCGTGCGATAAAAGTAGAAAGCACATGTAAAAAGATAAAAGTAGACAACTCACCATCGAAGGAGTAAGTGCGTCGAGCTCGTTTGAGTACTCCACGTAAGCACGCTGGTGTCGTGCGAATGGCTCCTCGACCTGGTCCCAGCGGTAAGCAGCCGTGGGCTTAAGCCGATGTCCGGCTACCACGAACCACTCACGAGGAGGAAACTCTCTGGGTCGCCCGACGGGTATGTGTGCCCACATCCACAGCTGTAGTAGGTAGACACATCCACCTAAGCTGGCGGTCCTCGACGAACGACGACAAGCCTCGCAAAGTTGCCTGTACAGGAAGGCCAACACTGCTGAAGCCCAGCTGTAACCTCCTGTCGTATCCCAGTCAGTCAGGCAGGGCAGAAACATCCATGACGCGCTGTCGCCTATCGCGTCTGGAAAAAGAACTGAACCAAAGAGATGGAGAATCCAAGCTCGACAATGGTATCCAACCGTCTGCTCGTCTGCACCAGGTGGACACTGCCCAAAGGTCTGCCTAAGCCAGGTCAGTGGGACTCCGGTGTTGTGGCTACCTCGTAGGTCATCCGGAAGCAGTCTCCCAAGAAAGGCCTCCACCCTCTGCCTCCAACCGCCTGGTGATGCCTGACCGGTCACTGGACGACCAATAATGCTGAGACCAAGAATCTTCTGGCAATCTTCAAGCGTCACGGTCATCTCACCGCAGGGAAGGTGGAAAGTGTGAGTCTCTGGCCACCACCTATTGGAAGACAAACGAATACAAAATCATTAGTATGCAAAGTACATTTGATAATTGTAAATATTAAACAACTAGAGAAGTCTTTACTTGTCGACTAGAGCCGTCAACGCAGCTGGGTTGAAAGTGGGCAGCCCACGGCGAACCTGGTACGATACGACGTCCAAGCCAGCCCTCTGTAGGAGAGGAGTGTACCTCTCATCGTACCTCATCTCCTCCAGAAACCGGTCGTGGGTCCGGACCCGCAGAACGGGCAACACCTAGCAATCAAAAGAATTTCATTAGTCAAATATATGTCGCATATATTAATTCGAAAATTTAATATATGTGCAAAATATTACCTCTCCCTCTGCGGTGAGACGGCCCCTGTGGTGCTCGTCGTAGTGAGGGTCCAGCAAGTGGAACTACGCCATCTTGCAAATTAAGATATGAACATATTAGAATATAAGTTGTGTACAAAGTGTAACAAAAACATCGACATATTAGAATAAAATTTGTGTACAATAAAATATATCACACCTGACTAAGTGTCCAAATGCATGTACGTGAGTTGTGGCCAAGTCTACCGCATTTTCCGCATTCATTCTGCTCTGGGTCCACGAGAAAGGGGGACGCTCGACCTCTCCTACTGCGACCGGAAACCTGATCCATAACCATGTTGCACCGGCTCCTTTTCCTACTACCACGTTTGTCCCATCGATGCGCTGGATCAGCAACGTATACCGGACCGGTGTACGTTGGCCATTGTGACTCATCAAGAAATGGCTCAAAACGAGGGCTCCAGGTACGTACTAAGCTCTCTACACTGAACTCAGAAGGTATTCTGCTCTCAAATGCAAAGTTACGATGACGTGCGGCCGCAACATAATGAGAACATGGAAAATGGTATTGTCTAGGTTTACCACAACCGCACGAGAATGCATCAAGTAACACGACATGTGTCCTCGAAGGTCACACCTCACCGTCCGAAGTTATGTCGCCTAGTGTTGTTACCTCTTATTTACCCAACTCCTCATCAAAGCATTGTACCTCATGTCTATGGGCACGTTCCTTTGCATTATTAAGGTGTGATGTTGGTTTAGGTGCCCATCTCTGCCCTCGCGTCTGCATTGCCTTGGCCTGCACGTGTCTATCATTAAACCAAGCCACAAGCCTATAAAAAGTGAATGTTACTATAGCATCGACTGGCATGCCCCGTATACCCTTGAGCACACTGTTAAATGACTCGGCCATGTTGCTAGTCTGAAACTCGAACCGCCAGCCACCTTCGTCGTAGGCCCTTGTCCATTTCTGCGGTTCCTTCAGCAATCCAGCAATCCAGCTCTTACCTTCAGCATTTGTTGCATCTTTTAGTTCCTTCAACTTATCCTCGAAAAACGAAACCTCCAACTGTCGACATACCTCCTCAAAAAGGGGGAAGTTAGCCTTGCTATGATCCTTTCGAAGAAGATTTTCTGCTAGATGTCGAGTGCACCATCTGTGGTGCATGGGTGCGTAGCCAGGAATCTGCTCTTGCACTGCATTAAGAATACCTTGGTGTCTGTCAGATATGACACCAACCTCGCGTCCAGGGCCTACGACATGGATGCGTACAAGCCGCAAAAACCAAGACCAACTATCTCTGTTCTCCCTCTCCACCAAAGCAAATGCCAAAGGAACCAGTGCGTTGTCTGCGTCGCATGATATGGCAACCAACAATGTGCCCTTATACTTCCCAAGCAGAAAAGTACCATCAATAGAGAGCACATGACGACAATGCCTGAAGGCCTCTACGCACTGCGAGAAACACCAGAAAGCACGAAAAAATATCTCTCTGCCGTTCCTCCATTCATTAGGTTTGGGGATGTACTTGTAATGCATGCCTGGGTTTTTTGCTTTCATTGCATTGAACAATGCTGGTAACTTCTCATAACCCTCCTCCCAATCCCCGTATATCATCTTCCATGCTCGCTGCTTTGCCCTCCATGCTTTCCCATATTTGATCTTGTAACCAAACAGCTCCGAAGTCATGGTCATAATTGACTTCACCTTCAAGTTTGGCTGACCCTTCAATATCCCCAATATCCTTTTCGCAATCAGGGTAGATGTCAACTGACGATGCCTATAGCTTAGCTCTGTCTGGGCACAAGTGTGTGGACCTACAATTTTGGTGATCTTAAACTTTCCGGTGTCCTTCTGCCTTCGGGCACATACCCTCCAATTACATTCCGACACCTCGCACACAACAGTGTAACGACGCAGTGCATACGAATGTCTCACCTTGAACGGCCTCTTGCGGTTCACAGAATATTCCTGTAGCCATCGTCTCAGTGTAGGCAGGTCCTTGAAAAGTAAGCCTACCTTAATCTCAATGTTGTCGGCGTTATCCGGAGCCTCTAGCAGTTCATCATCACGTCCTTCAGCATATGCACGGGTGGAATGACTTAGACTGCTAAATTCATGTACTGCAGGGTCACGCTCCGGACACAAACGTCTTATGAGTTCAATTTCTTGCTCGGTCATTTCTTGAACCGGACGGTCATCATCAGAATCTAAGGCCCGTGCAGCCTCATATGGCTCCTCCTCATCCTCAATCTGAACATCAACACTATTGGATGCCCTGCATATGTTGTCCATATTATATGACACAGGCACATCAAGATAAGCAACATTATCGATTTGTGGAGATCCTGCATCGGATGGAAGCAAGAAATACCACATTAAAAAGTCTAATGAAACGAAATAACGATGGATATGAACAATGTGTCAAAGACACTTACTAGGATGATCCTGAACTGGATCCTGGGTCAATGGGATCTCTTGGGGGGTACGACCGGATTAGAAGCCCCACAAACGCCAGGAAGAGGACGAGAAATCCCATACTCGTGCGGCCCCGATTGAGCATCGGGCACAACAACCACTTCTTCCGGAAGCTCTACCAAAGGAGCTTCAATACGAGATGCATTGGGAATTTGTGGAGTAAACCCGACCGGAGCATCACGATGAGTAACAGATAACGGCTGAACAACCACATCCAAACATGGTAGAAGCATGGTCTTCACGATTCTTACATATCTCACCCAATCATCTTCTGAGCCAATGGAGATCAACCGTCGGACAACTGTTCCATATGTAATATGGGACAACAAACCCTGAATTGATATTCTAGGGTCGTTTATGTCGCAACTAATCTCCTCACAAGCTCGAGCGAAAATATTGTCAAAAGATGGTCTTTCATCGAACAACATGGTCACGATCTTCATACCATCAAAAGTAACACTCCCATACGCATCTATCCCCACGCTTCCTCCATGGTATAGTGTCACTAGGGTCTCCATCTATTGCAAAAATGGATTACTAACTCAATATCCATTTAATGTGGTATGTGACTAACACTATATAGTAAAAAATTTGGGCAGCACCTCCCCTATATGCTCAGGTTTCTAAAACCTGCAAATAAACCTTCAGCACGATGGCTGAACATATAAATGCTACAAAATAAATGCTAAACAATGTTAATAAACACTAGCTACTACTTACAAGTAAACCACAAACCTTAAACTATGCTACAAAATAAATAACTACTCACTAACGACTAACTAATAACTAATAAATAACCTAAACCTAACTCATTACTAACCAATAAATACATATATCAAATAAATGGCACATGACATGAGAACTAATTATAAATAACTAAAAACAAACTAAACATTAACACAAAAAATACATATAAAATCTTTTAAAATTCGTAAATAAAATACCTTGAGCAGAGGGCGGCAGGGCGGGCGGCGCGGGGAGGACGGGCGGCTCGGGCGTGGCGGCGCTAGAGCGGCGCGGCGAGGGAGAGCTCGGGCGTGGCGGCGCTAGAGCGGCGCGGCGAGGGAGAGCTCGGGCGTGGCGGCTCGGCCGTGCCAGGAGAGGGGCGGCGAGGGAGCGCCTCCGGCGTGGCGGCGAGGGAGCAGCCGTGCTCCGCCGTGGCGGCTCCGTGCGTGGCGGCGTAGGGGCGAGGGCGCGGCGATAACAGCGGCGGAGAGAAAACAGACAGAGCGTGCAGAAAACCGAGGTGAGGAGGTAGCCGCGCGATTTCATCCTAGCTCGGCGCCAAAATCTGTGGCGCCGAGCTAGGTGCCACGCGGCCTACCACATCGGCTTCGCCACGTCATTGCTCGGCGCCACACACTATAACGCCGACATGTGTTACCTCGGCGCCATAAGTTATGGCGCCGAGCTAAGGGTCCAAATCTGAGATTAAAATTTTTTAAAATTTAAACGTGATTTTACTTCTGTTTAAGAACCAAAATAAAAAAAATTCGGCCGTCCCCAGCGCCCCGGCCGCTCCGCGCAGAGCTGTTGCAACCGGCCGATCGGATGAGGAGGACGAGTCCGACAGGGGGCCCACACGCAAGTGACTGAGAAATGGAAACGGTGCAGGACTGCGTGGGGTCGAGCGGCTGACATGGTGGGCCCCAAAGGAAAGTGACCGGACCAAAGACTGGGCGCGTGGGGAGAATAGTGATGGGGCCGGGTGTCGGCGCACAGGTCCAGCCAGGCCGACAGTGGGTAGGAGATGGGCCCGGCTTGAGTTTCGGGCCAGCACGAGGGTTTTACCTTTTTTTTCTTTTTTTGTTTATTTATTTTGTTTTGAATTCCTTCGTCAAATTCAAAATCCAGTATTTGGATTCAAATTGTGTTGTGGGTTTCACACACAGATCGAGTGCACAAATATAAATACCAGCATGAAGAAATGATTTCATTATATTATATATTTTGTTCTATTTATTAAGGAAATTATTCCAATTAACTTGTATATGTATATTCATGAATGTATCAAATAGGAAAAAGAACTCCATAAACTTTAAATATTCTATCTCCTTTATTCATTCTGATTTGGGTATTACACCTAATTTAATCTAGCTTCGCGTAGGGACAAGCGAAGCGAGGCCAGGCCGTTGTCCATTGTTTATTGTTCCCTGGAATATGCTCTCGGCAACCGTGTAGGCCCTCTGGTCGTCTTTCCTGCGTCCAACAGGTTGACGAGAGGCGTTGACTAGTTAGCTAGTATGTCCTTCTCGTAGACTTGAGATTCAAACAGAACCACGCTCGTGCTCATATGGCGTTGCGTCGTACTAGTGATGAGTCAGGAATGCAGGAACGGAGCAGCTACCTCGCGCTCGCTCCTGTCCTGTCATGCGGCACGTACGTAGCGTTGGCCGTTGGGACACACTGGCGCTTTGCGCGGAAAATGCTAGTAGGAAATTGATGGTCCCGCGATCCACGACAGCGGCTGCCGGGAGAGGGTATTTAAGCAAAACTACCCGCAATATTTATTATATCAGATATATATCATTAATCCCCACATAAAATATAATAACATAATATAACTAAGGACCTGTTTAGAACTTCTAGAGCTAATGTAGCTGGGTTGAGCCAATTAATAAACTAATTGTGTGTGTTTGGTTGCGGAGTCAACCGGAATGGAGCGGCTTCATTCCAGTTATTGGGAATAAAGTTGTTTTATTCTCTGTTTGGTAAGCAGAATGAAGCCATTTTATTTTTTTTATTTGGTTTAAGAGTATAATTGAACAGAGTCATTCCGTTCTTTGTTTAGTTGGCGAGCCATATGAGTGTGGAGGGGAGGAGAGCGTTCATGTCCGATCTTTTTGGTGGAGCGCGGGCGTCCCAACTATCTATGGTATATTCCCATATTAAGACTTCAAGGGCCGCTCCGCTCCTCTTTCGTTGGAAACCAAACGTCCAGAAAAATAGGAATGGAGCCGCTTCATTCTCATCCACTCCTCAACCAAACACACTCTAATTGTTAGCTGTGAAGTAGCTAACTATTAGCTGATGATGTTTGAAAACCAGCAACTAATTTTTAATAGCAAACTATTAGTTTTAGAGTTCCAAACAGGGCCTAATTAAAGTTGTAAATGTTAATCCTTTTATGTTTTTCTATAAATTAGTTAAGTCCGACATAGTAACAACATATCTAGAGTTGGATCTTCTACTACCTCCCCTAAAAAATTCTCCTCCATATATAGTTTGTCTCTAACAATTCTCTATATACATCTCCTCTATACACTATAACTTAGTTAATTAACATGTATTTATCATTTTTGAATTTTTAAAAAAACAAAAAACATATAATGTTTGCAGTACCATAATACATATTATTATCATGTCATGATGCTTAATTAGAGTTAAAATGTGTTAGTTAACGTATAGAGGGGAATAGTGCTTTCTCACTATATATAGGAAGATTTCTGTCTCCCTATACATTTGGGGTGCTAAGGGGGAGCTGTTGTACACCAAATCCCTCTAAAACTTCCCCTATGTCTGGTTGGGGAGCTTTACGGGCTTCCATGAGAGACTAAGGGCATGCATAACCTAATTTAATGTGGAATTTCTTGAGTGGTCTCTAGAGGTTAATTGAAAAATATAATAGATGAGTTATTCGTGAAGAGTTCGTCTCTATACGACTTTTCATATATATTATCTTTTAACTATATTTATGATTCAGGGACCTATGATTGTATCATACAGTCTCTTGGGGTTGTTCGCTTCGGATTAAAGTCAGTTGTGTGCACTACTGCAGTTGTAAGCCATAGAGACAAAACACTGTAGAAGCAGGAAAAACTGGTATAGATTAAAGCTAAACGAACATGCTATTAGCTGTTTTTATATTTGGAAAACCAATCAAAAGTCTCATGGTTTATATGCCCTAAGGTGTGATCATTTTGGTGTTACCATTTTTCACTCCCCGCCTGAAAACCCTTGACGATGCTAGTCAGATCGTCAGCATAAAGTTAGGAGAAGCCCAGTCTTTTTCACCACAGCCTGGCGTGACCGGAGATTGCGACTTTATTATATTAGCAATGTGTTACACGAGTGCCGATTGGTTTTGGAAGAAGAAATATAGCTAAGACACGTTCGATACATGGGCTAATTGATAGCTAATTTAAAATTAATTTTAATATATCTAAACAGAAAAAAATAATAGATGAACTAATTGTTTAGTTACAATTTTAACTAGTTATTAGCCAACTAGCTATGCACTTTTAACTAATTTAAACTAATTAATTAGTAACTAAATCTAATTTATTCAAAGAGACTCCTAATACAATCCTAATTTAAACCATGCTTATTGCTTACTTTTTTGTGTACGTTTTTTAGGCCGCCCTAATTGTGAGCGATGTGACATAAGAGGGAGAGAATGACAAAAAAAAAAGCGAGTCAAGGTTGCTCGTTATAAGGACTCGGACCTCGGGACTAGTAAGTTTTGGTCTACTTCAGTTATAAGGATCTAAATATCCTGATCGCTATCAAAGCTTCCTTATAAATGCTTCTGTTACAATAATGATATGACCTAAATACGGTGTAATTCCTGCAATCTTTCTTGCCTTACTCGATCACGCAGTCTTCATTTTAACATGTGGACTAGCAGACTGAGTCTGAGCTAGATCCACATGCCACATCTTTTTAATCGGTACGCTTAAAGTATTCCTGATATATATACTTTATAAATACAAACTACTCCCTCCGTTATAAAATATAGCTCTTTTAATTTTATCTCACTTCTTTCTATCCACATTCATCTAAATGATATATGGAAACTACATTTAGATCTTACTTGATGAATATGTAATTAGTCGAAAACGAATTATATTTTAGGATTGAGTGAGTATCACTTAAACCTAAAAAAGCGTAGATAAAGTTGGTTATTATCCAATAGATGATACAAATAAAATTGGAAAAAGCGTAGATAAAATTGGTTATTATCCAATAGATGATATAGATAAAATTGGAAAAAGTGAAAAGTAAGAATAATAATATGGATGTAGGTACGAGCAAGCATGAAATTGTCATCCATGTCCTCAATGTAGCAGCTATAAATAACTACCAACTAGCTAGGGACACCCTTAGAGAGGTATTCACGCTCATGTAAAAAAAAAATTCTTTATTTATTTTAATTTCTGTGTGTAAGTGATGTCATAGAGATGTGCGCTATCTTCAGCGGCTCTTATATCTCAAACTCCATTTTATAAGTAGTAATGTGTATAATACAAAATAATATTTTACATAGCTATATATACGAGTTGTTAGACACACCCTAAGTGTCGAACAGAAGACACTATAGTCGACTTGTTTGTGCGTCGAGGTCAACCTTCACAGACCAAGTTCAGGAATAGTCCATGTCCTTTTTAGTCTATTTCGAGTATTTCTTAGCTTTTTCTGAAAAGCTTTTCCGAGAATCTGAATTCTTAGATAATTAAGATGTTACGATAATCTAGATATTGTCAGGCTTGCGTACGGATTAGATGAATGGTCTGTACGGTTTAGGGTTTAGCAAACGGTAGATTCCTCCCAACGCGATAACTCAATTGATTCTGCATTTACAATGATTTGGGCGATTTTCACATAATCCAATTGATTATGCATTTACAATGATTTGGTCGATTTTCACAGAATCATAATGAAAAACGAAGTGTTTGGTTGCTAGAAGCTAATTCTGACAACTATAATCTGGCTAGAAGCCGAAAAAAGATGCCCCTTATCATAAGACTCATGCATGCATGCTCAAACCGATTCTACAAAGTCATGAAAAGATATATTTTTTCCTATTTAAATCCGGATCGAATACACTTAAGACCTCTTTTGATTCCTTTAGTCACCCTCATAAACTTTAGTCCATAGTACCATGTTTGGTTCTAGGACCAAAACTGGCTAAAGAGATTAATTAATGTGTATAAAGACAAGATTGCTCCTAATTATTGCAGCTGGTCCACTTTTAGAAGGGGCAGTGGGGGCCAGATGAGGTATATATTGTGTAAAAATGGAAGTTTAGTCACCCCTTGGTGACTAAGGACTAAGGTGCCTTTTGATTCATAGATTGGTAATGCACTACACCAAAATAAGCAACTTCCGAGAGGCAAATAACTTCCTACGGTTTTTTTTCGAAACCGTAGGAAATTAATAATTTCCGAGTGGCGACTAGTGCCTCTCGGAAGTTAAGTTAACTTCCGACGGCCGGTCAATAACTGATAACGTAAAATCATGTTTATTTAAGTCCAACCGTAATAGGATACAACCCTAAAAATGGATACCAGTCTATTCAAACTTGTTACTGTCGGTATTCGTATGTGAATCATCATCATTACCATTTACGTTACATTTTGTGAACCAAACGACACCTAAAGTTTTGGAGGCCACTTTTAGTCATCCTGTTTGGCACTTTAGGAACTAAGTTAGTGGTTGGTTCCGAAACTAGCTGGGATAGAGCGACTCAAACCAGGGAGCGGCTCCATCCAATGGATTTTATAGAGCCGGATGGTTCAACATTTAGACATAATTTTTCTTATTTAGAGTCATCCTATTCTACATGGAACCAATCCAAACAACAACAAATTAGGAAAGGAGCGGCTCCGTCTCACTAAAAGTGAATAAACTTCGGTCAATAAAGCTTATGCCTTGTTCAGTTGCGTCTAGATTGGAGTGGATAGAACAAGATTAAATCTCCTTCTATTTAATTTTGACTAGAGAGTGATTTAATCTCATCCAATCCCTTTCGATCCAGTCGCAACCGAACAAGACCCTAGTGGATGGAAACAAACAAACCCCTCAACATAGCCTGAGAACATGGTCGAACTCGATAGTCGAAGCAATTGAGATGCGAGTGTTGGAATCACTCCTGTCGTCACAAGTGCTGCCTAATCTCAAGCACTAAAAAGCTAGTAGTTTCAGTTTGCTTTCTGATGAACACACGCACACAACTAGTAGTTTACAAAGGAACACGCATGCAAGTGATAACAACCAACAGACTCCCAGATACATGCATGCAAGTGATAACAACCAACAGCCCAGTCGCCCGAGACTGACTCCACGATCCTATTCTACGTGCACGCTACAACAGCATGCTCATGGCGAGTCTCACTCACGCCACACACCTCCATCTCCAAGTCCATGCACACACTAATCAAGAGGCACATGGCCGGCGAGTCTCACGCCAACGACGTGCAAAAACCCAGTCGCTGGATCTATTCCTTCGCCACGAAAATCACTTCCGTCCACACGTACGCAGTTACCACTTCCCATGGCGTTGCTGGCCTCATGCCTTGCCGACTCCCTACAGCTAAATGCAAAACGAAATATAAACATGCAGATCTCCTAATGACAAGATTGTTTCTAACATCGAGATCCACGATTTTTTTTACTTTGATTTTTTTGTCATCCATCCTCAATGAACAAGATAAAAGCTCAACATGCCGAAATCGCCGACCAAAACGAAACGAACCCTTCATCCGGATCTCCCTCACGAACGCGCACCAGTCACCACGCGCGTCCCCAGTCCAACTGGGGGCCCCACGGAAGACGGTCCGGCCTCCACGTCACTGTCACGGTGAGCGCAGCCCCGAAACATCCATTCATTGAACGAACGAGCTCATCATCATTAAAAACAACGCAACCCAACCGCCGTGCTCTCGAAGGAACCCGCCCGCGGCCCGCCCGTTGCTTGCCCGCAAGACCGCAGCAGCTCAGTTGAGTTGACCTCGCGACCTCCCCCGGCCGGCGCCGCAGGGATGGAGGAGGGTGCGTCCTCGCCGGGCGACGGCGGGGGCATGCAGTTCCAGGTCGCGGTGGCCGTGCGCGGGGACGGCCGCGCCAGCCGCCGAGCCGCGCGGTGGGCCGCCGCCAGCCTGGTCCCGCCCGGCGGCCGCGTCGCGCTCGTCCACGTCATCCCGCCCGTCTCCTTCGTGCCGTCTCCATGTAAGGACCACTTCACTTCACTTCCCCTCCTCGAGTCCTCTGGGTTCCAAATGGGAGCCACCTAACGATGGGCTCCACGGTTTTTCTTTCTCGGTGTGGCGAAGCCGGGGAGAGGGTGCCGGTGGACAAGATGGAGCCGGAGGTGGTGGAGATGTACGCGCAGGACAACCGCGCGCTCGCGCAGGAGATCTTCCTCCCCTTCCGCCGCCTCGTCGGCCGCGGCAAAAGCGTGAGTGGAAGTGGCCCCCCTCGCGTTTCACTCCGCGTCGTAGCTTTGCTGGTACTGCGTCGTTTCTGATCGACTGGTTCGAGCCTGCCAAATTCGCAGGTGGAGACGGTGGTTCTGGAAGGGGACAGCGTCGCCGAGGCGCTGGTGAGGTACGCGGCGGAGTCCGGCGTCCGCAGCCTCGTGCTCGGATCCGCCTCCCTCAGCTGGTTCCGGAGGTGAGGATTTTTAGTACACAAGGCGTCTGGAATTTCACTTTTGAGAAACCAAATGTCCATGTTATAGGGATTCAGGGAATCGCTGCTAAGTTTTACTGAAATTAAATAATTTTACTGAAGTGAGGTAAAACTATAAGAATAAAGGCCACAGGGAGCAAAAAGGAGTGTCCCTTTTTGGAGACAGTGAAACGAGCTTCATTCTGTCAGACCAACGATTTGGCAAACATTTCGTCA
The DNA here is from genome assembly GCF_902167145.1 of Zea mays. Lineage (NCBI taxonomy): Eukaryota > Viridiplantae > Streptophyta > Magnoliopsida > Poales > Poaceae > Zea > Zea mays. The sequence continues at coordinate 86,253,020 of NC_050104.1, read as the reverse complement.
GGATTGAGCGTCTTTTCTGTCAAAGGCTAGCACTTTTTTTTTATTTTTTTTGCAAATCTCTCCAAACACAAAGACTAGGATTCTGCTTTTGAGAACCCCACAAGTGATGTGATGGATCATGCCTTTTTCCTAATTAAAACAAAAAAGGAAAGCAAGGGAGCAAAAGGGGGGGGGGGATAGTGAGATGTGCGCGCGCATTTGGCATAGTGGGATGTGCCCAAAGCAATGGTAGGGAACAAAAGGGAAAACAAAACTCAAAATACAAACAGACAAACCTTTTGAGATAGTGGGATGCGCACACAGGCACAGCATTTGGTATTGGAAAGCTGGACGCATGCACGTACACTGGAATTGATCTGCTTTTTTTTATGAAGATCAAACCTCTTTTAAGCTCTTTTATGTTTTTGAGTAAAATATGAATAGGACTAACCTATTCTCCCCCTTGGCAAGACTCGGCAGCAGTAAGGTCCTGTTTGATGCTGATCTGTGCCAGTTATGTAGGACTAGTACAACTCATCTCTGCTTTTCGTTCCAACTGAGCAGTTGGTTGAAAAATGACCACCTTTGGGAATGAATTGGAAAAAGATGAGTGTCCATTTTGGGATGTTTTGCCACAAAGGGCTCAGCATTAATAGTGCTTTTACTGCTTTAACCTCTTTTTCTAAATTTCGTGATCATCTCAAAAGATGTGCATGCAAAGATGAAAAGAATTGTTTTTGGTAGGCATAAAACTCTCCTCTCCGGCGTCCCATGTCAGACATGACATTTCACAACTCATAGACTTTTGCTAACAATTATTTTTGTGCAAAGGTTGCCTTTGTCAGTTCTCATAAATCTATTTATGCGAAACTAGAAGATGTCATTTGCAAAGGAGCAGCAGCTGGATTCCCTTTTCCTTTTCAGTTGTATAGTTTGGTGCATGACGTGACTCAACTGCCATATGTTTTTGGTGGATCTACTTTTGTTGCTTGTGGTTGCCTCTTAGACTTTCACAGGTCCTGTACCCCTAATTAATCTTTTTTCCTGTTAGCTGTCCATCTAATGATTCTGTACCAACTATCAAACTGAAAAACTAAAATTCCACTTTGAACCCTCTACATGTCATGTTGCGCTCTGCATTTTCGATATCTCTACGTGACATTTGTGCATGTATAGTCGTGTCAATATATATTACTTAGGAATAAAATTTCAATGTTGCTTGGATGAACCTAGTATGTACTTTAAATGCACACAACAACAACAAAGCCTTTCATCCCAAGCAAGTTGTGTAGGCTATAGTTGAAAACGCAATAGAGCCCATAAGTCAAGTTTTCCCTATTCAACAATCTTTGGGTATATCCCATCATTTCCAGTCTCCTTTTATTGTCTATTCCCATGTCAACTTTGGTCTTCCTCTTCCTCTCTTCTTATTGCTATTGTGTCATAGGATCCCAGTACGTACTAGCGCCTCTAGAAGTTTCTGTTGGATATGTCTAAACCATCTCAATTGATGTTGGATAAACTTTTCTTCAATTGTTGCTACCTCTAGTCTATCACGTATAACATTATTCTGGACTCGACCACTTCTTGTATAGCCATAAATTCAATGTAACATACGTATTTTCGCAACAGCTATCCTTGTTGTTTTGGTTTCTAGATGAGTCCATTTAGGTTTCTTTGTTTTCGGCCTCCGTAAGGAGCCCTTTGTACTTGGTCTGCTTTAGACCATTATCCTTCTTAATTTAATGAAATACAGCTCTCCTGTGTTTTTGGAAAAATACACCTATCCACTGAACATGTTATCCTTCTGTAGACCAATATTTTTTTTTTGAGAACGCGCAGGAGAACTGCGCATCTTATATATTAAAGAGGAAGAGAAACATTACAAAAGAGGAGATGTTGCAAAGCAAATCTCCCAAAGACCCACAAAATTCCGAAAGCAATTACATAGAAGTACTGAAACTAGACCCGACCTCGCCCAGGGCAGCAACTAAGCCCATACTACCGATCTCCTTAGCTCCTGCTAAAACCCAGCAAACACACTCATCTGAGAAACACCTAAGAATCCTGGGCAATGAAGGAGACTCCCCATGAAACACTGCTCTGTTTCTCTGAAGCCATAGGCACCAAGCCCCCAGGATGATCAGAGAGTTAAGTCCTTTTTTCCTGGTCTTGATAACTCTAAGGCTCACCTTTCCCCACCATTCTGAAAAGTTTCCCTCATCAGCAGTCGGAGTGAGATGCCCCAAGCCAATAGCAGCAAGAATTGTATGCCAAAATTGCCGGGCAAAAATGCACGCAGTAAGGAGGTGCTGAATTGTCTCTTGGGCTTGATCACACATTGGGCAAACATCTGGGTGTGGCAGTCCCCTCAACTGTAATCTGTCAGCTGTCCAACATTTGTTTCTTATTGCCAACCAAAGGAAGAACTTGCATTTAGGAGGAGCCCAGGTCTTCCATAATCTCTTCCAAGGCTCAAAGACAGTAGAACCTAATAAAAGGACCTTGTAGCAGGATTTAGAGGAGAACACCCCTGATGTCTCATGTCTCCAAACATGGCGGTCCTCCTCCTGAGAAAGCTGCACATCTCCTAAAGTATCCCATAAGAAAAGAAATTGCTGAATTCCAATCAAGGAAAGGGGGGGGGGTTGATATGTGCAATCCATTGCCTGTTTTCAAGAGCCTGAACCACTGTCATAGAGGTAAGAGCTCGCTTAGCCACCTTGGACACCACTTCTGAAGCAAGATCTCTGATGGAGCATCCATTAAGCCACTTATCTGTCCAGAACAAGGTATTAGAGCCATTTCCCACATGAGAAATCAGAGATGCAGCAAAAAGGTCTTTAACATGTTGCTGAATGGGGATGGACAAGCCAAGCCAAGGCCTATCCCGATCTGTTTTTTGAAGCCAAAGCCATTTGGCTTGAAGGGCCCAACACATGTGTTGTAAATTAGGGATCCCAAGCCCACCATACTTCAAAGGTCTTGTGACTGAATCCCATGCCACAAGGCAGCTACCTCCATTCACCTCTTTTCTCCCTCTCCACACAAATCCTTTTCTGATTTTATCAATTTTGTGAATCACCCACTTAGGGACATTCATTGCAAGGAAAAGATAAACTGGGATGGCAATATTTTGCATTATACAACATAGCAGGTCACAGGCCTAATCGCCATCCTATAAAACTTGTCTTTTAGCTTTTGTGGTACCCTCTTGTCATGTAGAACGATATATGCTTGACACCACTTCATCCACTCTGCTTGATTCTATAGCTAACATCTTCATCATTATTCCCTTTTCTCTATAGCATTGATCTTAAGTACCTAATGATGTCCTTCCTAGACACTATTTGACCTTTTAAACTAACATATTCCTCATGTGTAGTGCCAAAATCACATCTCGTATATTCTATGTTAGTTCTACTGAGTCTAAAAACTTTAGAATCTAGTCTCCCGTCACAACTCTAGTTTCTTATTTACTCCTACCCAACTTTCATCAACTAGCACTACATCATCAACAAAAAGCATACACCAAGGGATATCCTCTTATATATCTCTTGTGACCTTATTTATCACCAAGGCAAAAAGGTAAGGGCTCAAAGCTAATACTTGTCGTTGTCCTATTTTAATTGAGAAGTCATTTGTGTCCTCATCACTTGTTCGGACACTAGTCATAACATTCTTGTACATGTCCTTAATGAGTCTAACGTACTTCGTTGAAACTTTATGTTTGTTCAAAGTCCACCACATAACATTCCTTGATATTTTGTGATGAGACTTCTCCAAATCAATGAAAACCATGTATAGATCCTTCTTTTGTTCCTATACTGCTTCATCACATGTCTTATTAAGAAAATGACTTCCATGGTTGACCTTGAAACTAAATTGGTTGAAAGATATCCTTGTTATTCCTCTGAGGTAATGCGCGATAACTCTCTCCCATAGCTTCATAGTATGGCTCATCAACTTAATTCCTCGGCAATTAGTACTACTTTGAATATCTTCCTTATTCTTGTAGATCGGTACCAATATACTTCTCCGCTCGTCAAACATCTTATTCGATCGGAAGATATGGTTGAACAACTTGGTTAGTCATACTATAGCTATGTCCCTGAAGTATATCCATACCTCAATTGGGATACCATCAGGGCCCATCGCCTTACCCCTCTTTCATTGTTTTCATTGCCTCCCTAACCTCAGATTATTAGATCCTATGCACAAATCGTCTATTAGTGTCATCAAAAGAGTCATCCAATTGAAAGGTTGTGTCCCATTCTCCCATTGAATAATTTGTCAAAGTACTCTTGCCATCTATGACTGATCTCGTCATCCTTCACCAAGAGATACTCTGTTTCATCCTTAATGCACTTAACTTGGTTGAAGTCTCTTGTATTCCTCTCACGAACCCTAGCCATCCTATATATGTCTTTTTCTCATTCGTTCGTACTGAAGCGTTGGTAAAGATCCTCATACGCCTTACCCCTTTTTACACTTACAACTCGTTTTACAGTCTTCTTTGCTTCCTTGTACTTCTCGATATTGTTGACACTCCTATAATTGTACAAACATCTGTAGCATTCTTTCTTCTCCTCAATAGCTTTTTAGACTTTCTCATTCCACCACCAAGTGTCTTTAGCTTCACCTCCACTCCCTTTAGTTACTCCATCTTCTTCCACTTGTTGTGTGTGTCATCTTCTTACTTCCAAGTGCCCTCTTTGATGGTTCTTTCCTTGAAGACTTTGTTCTCACAATCCTGGCTTGTTTATCCATATGGGCATGCACCTGAAAACATAAGACCGTCACCACAAACTTATGTTAAGAGACAATATACTCTCTAGGTATCACCTTACAATCCAAGCATGTTCGTTTATCCTCTCTTCTTGTAAGGACAAAGTCAATCTGACGCTATCCATTACTATAGGTCACTAAATAAGTCTCTCTTCCTAAAGAAGGTGTTGGATATCAATAGGTCATAAGCTACTATGAAGTCCAACACTTTTTCTCCCCCCTGATTTCTACTACCATACCCAAAACCTCCATGAACCGTCTTGAAACTTGCACTTTTTGTACCTACATGCCCATTGAGGTCTCCTATCGAAAGCTTCTCACTAATAGGTACATCTCTAACCATACCATTTAAGTTTTCCTAGAAAAAAACACTTAGCACTCTCATTGGGCCTACTTGGCAGGCTTACACACTAATTGTGTTCAAGACCAAATCAGCTATAACAAGCTTGAGTAAGATAATCCAATCTCCTTGCCTCTTCACATCCACCACACCGTTCTTAAGACTCTTATCAATCAAAATTCATGCTCCATTTCCATTTGCAGTTCTTGTGTACCAAAGCTTGAAGACGATATTCAGTGATGAAGGTATTGGTGGGGCAGGCGGGGCTTGAGCCCTCCTACTGCTCCCGAGCCCATGGAGCCCCACTGAAGCCCCCTAAAATTTAAACCATATACAATATAATGTAGGAGGGCCTCATATACTGTAGCAGTTTAGTTCAGTCCCTCCTAAATTTTTTCTGGCTCTGCCCCTGCCGGTATTGTCTACCTCCTTCGTCTTCTGACCCTTTCATTTAGTCTCTTGAATGTATAAGATATTTATATGCCTCCTAGTCGCTGTCTCAACTAACTCCCTTAACTTACTTGTAAAATACCCTACACCAACTACCTAAGCGAATCCTAGTTGGTTTGACTAGCTTCCTTACCCTTCACACCTGTCAGTGATGCGAAGACCATTGCACATTTTTCATCACACCTAGACGCTAACGTAGTATGCCACTAAGAGAGTAGCGACCTGATCCTTGCTCATTTGAGACCATGCGTAGATTGCGACATGACACGTCACCCAAGAGAGTGACGATCCGACCCTTGCCCATTTAACACAATACCGAGTTCCGATATGGCGCGTTGCTATGAGGTTTACACCCCAACGGATTTCTTTCAGATTTTATCTCCATTAGAATGACTAGGTTTAACGTTGGCTCGCCAAGCCTAACACAACCCTCCTTTATCAGCGCTTAGGACTAGCTATGTTAAGGCAACATAGGCAGAGTTATACTTCAAATGCATAATAAAGGGCGTACCCAGTGCCGTAGGCTTCCTACACCGTAGGAGGTCTGGGGATGGGTATCTTTAAGCGCCAAGCCTTACCCGCATAATATGCAGAAGCTGGGGCTCGAACCTGAGACCTTCCAGTTATAGGCGGTAGGCTCTACCGCTGCACCAGGCCCGCCCTTCACTTCAAATGCATAATAATAACAAAAATATATTTGCTATTGTTTTTGAATAAAAAATGGGCATCGCCCAGTTCAAAAGAAGAGAAGAACTAAAATAATGGGTTTGTATGTTTATATTCTGAATTTTGTCACATTGATTTTTGGTCAATCATTGACAAGTGGTGCTATTATTTTTTTTTCAGGATTTTACGACTCCAAGATGTGCCTTTTACAATTCTGAAAACCGTACCAAGTTCGTGCAACATATTTGTCGTGTCCCGGCGCAGGTTAACAATAAAAATTGCAAATCAGGCTCGAAGTAGCAGTATGTATTGCTCAGTTTCCTTTTCTTCAATACTTTTGTCTTTGTTTACTATTCATATTGAGTTTCTTTTCCCCCCAAATATATGTTTCTTTACAGAGCCGAACGCTTCTATTCGGATTCAGTCAATAAGTCATAAAGCATTTGATCAAATACAGAGGGACTGGCTACAAGACAAACAGGCTTTGAATAATCTGGCTGATGATGAGATACCAAAATATTCTGAAAATTCTATTTCAGGCTCATTCTCTCAAGTCTGCAGTTCTATAAGCACTTCTTCCATCGCCGTTAAAAGTTCAGAAAGTCATAGAAGAGGTTTCTTAGGAAGTTTAGGACGAAGGACACCTGGGAGAGAAAGGAACAAAGATTTTGATGCTATCGGCCAATTGAAGGAAGTTCATTATGTTGCCTTAAGCTCAGTTGAAGAGGTCAGAGCTTTTTTCCAGCCTTGAGAACATTCTGTCTAATGCTTACTTTCAGATACATCAAATCATTTCTGGAAATACTCTAATTTAATACGATCACTGACTTTGTTTTCTGGCTTCATTTCCAGTACCAACATATAGATGAAGAAGAAAAACTGAGGAAGGAGCTGAAGGATACTTTGATGATGTATGACAGAGCTTGTGGAAATCTCGCCCATGCTAGTAAAAAGGTCAGTCATGCATGATAGTGCCCTACATGGCCCTTAAAAGTAAAGTTTTATTTTAAATAGCTGTCTATTGATTTACTGTGGCATTCACTATTTCAGTCCAAACTTAAGGCTTTTAGTTAGTATCCTTGGTTCCCCCTTTCGACAGAAGATTTTTACTTACATGCCTATTTAACCTCTACTGTTTCAGATTCAGTTATTTTCTAGTGACTGCTGTGAAGATGTGAATAAGGTGCAAGACGCACTACAGAGAGAGGAAGTATTGAAACAGACGGTTCCAGATGAGAAAAACAAACATTTAGAAGCAATTGGAGCAGTTGAGATGGCAAAAAATGCATTTACACACGAGACCTATTCCAAGCACCAGGCTGAGAATGCTAAGGCTGTGGATGCCCTTTTATCAACAGGCAAAAGTTGCAGGCGGTACTCGAAACATGAAATAGAGCTCGCCACTGATTACTTTTCTGATGCAAAGAAGATTGGTGAGGGTGGCTATGGGAATGTATACAGGTGTACCCTTGACCACACCGAAGTAGCTGTTAAAGTTGTTGAACAAGATTCGATCAACAAGATTGATGAGTTCTTGAGAGAGGTACGGCCATTTATATGTTGTTGATTTTCTCATTGGACATAGTCAATTACTTTTTTTGTCTAGGTTTTGAAACCTCAAGTTGCATGTATGTGTTTTTTGGCCTTTGTCGAACTTGCTAGATTTTGTATCAGTTGTACTATGTCATAACCATAACATACCATGTGGTTAAATGATTCATTACATTGATCTATTGTGTGACAGGTGGAGATTCTCGGCCAACTTCACCATCCCAACTTGGTTTTACTGCTTGGCTTTTGTCCTGAAATTGGATGCCTTGTGTATGAATACATGGAGAACGGGAGTTTAGAAGATCTACTTATCAACGATAAAGGGCAGCCACTCCATTGGTTTCTTCGGTTCCAAATTATCTTTGATGTGGCTTGTGGGCTTGCTTTCTTGCATGGGACGAAACCAGAGCCCATTGTCCATCGTGACCTAAAGCCTGGGAACATCTTGCTGGACAAGAACTACGTAAGCAAAATTGGTGATGTTGGTTTTGCAAAGCCCATATCAGATCTTGTGCCAGAAGGGCTCACAGAGTACAGAGACACTGTCATCGCTGGCACACTGTATTACATGGATCCTGAGTACCAATTAACTGGGACTGTTCGACCAAAATCAGATCTTTATGCTTTGGGTATTATCATTCTTCAACTCCTAACTGGCAAACGTCCACCTGGGCTGGTAAATAGTGTAGAAGAAGGGATTAAAAGGGGGATATTATCAGACATCCTCGACAAGTCTCAACCTGATTGGCCAATTGCTGAGGCTGAGATGTTGGCAAAACTTGGGTTGTGGTGTACTGCCTTAAAATGCAGGGACAGACCTAACCTTGAGTCAGTGGTGCTTCCAGAGCTCGAAAATATCCTGAGCAGGGTTACTGTTTCTCTCAAACTCGAAAATATCCTTGCACCAAGCCACTTCTTCTGTCCGATATTGCAGGTAAAATTGGCCAGATACTTTACATCAACATTTCCATTTTCCTGTTTGCCACTTAAGCAGCTAAATGGATGAATTTTGACGCAGGAGGTAATGGAAAATCCTTACGTTGCTGCAGATGGGCACACCTATGAACACAGGGCAATCAAAGCTTGGCTCGAAAAACACAAGATATCCCCAATGACAAATCAGAGGCTTCCACATCTATCCATAATTCCCAACCATTCCTTGCATGCAGCAATACAGCAATGGAAGTTACGAGCATCTTAAGGCCCGTTCGTTTTAATCTTAATCTATATGGATTGAACGGGATTGAGTGGGTTTAAATCCATAACGAATCAAAATTCTTTCTAATTTCTTCCAATGTCATCTTATCAACATGGAATGAGAATAACCGAATAAGGCCTAATAAAGGCATGAGGTGACTGGTTTATTCGTTGTATATAGTTTGATTCATTACTGTCTGTTTGAGTTAAGATGTAAATAAAGAGCAATAGTTCTATAATGTAGCAGTGAAAGAAGATAGTATTGTAGGAATAAGTTGTGTTACTAGTCTAGATTTGTTAGAGCTGGTTTAGGCTACTCAGACAATTTAAGTTACAACGGAATTAAGTTTTGCAATGCTGTATGATTTTGTAGTTATAGCCTACAAGGCATTATCTTGGAGGGTCTGATTACAATTTTCAGTGTGATTTCTCTGAGATCATGTATCTTGGCGAAGTGTTGTTTTGTATATCATTATCAGTAGGTAGAACTCAGTTACTGTACATTTAGTACTTTTTTCCTTGAATGCGCATGAGAACTGCACATCTTATATAAAGGAGAGGAAGAAAAGCCATACAAATGTAGGACATTACAAACCGGAACCAAGACTTGACCCGACCTCGCTAAGAGCTGCAACTAAGCCTAAGCACTTTAGCTCTTCAGCTCCTGCCATAGCCAGCTAGTACATTCATCTAGGAACCTTCAAAGAATTCTAGATAGTGAGGGGGACTCCCCATCAAACATTGTTATGTTTCTCTGGATTCATAGACACCAAGCTTCCAGGATGATCAAGGAGTTAAGCCCTTTTTTCTGCTCTTGGAAACCCTGAGGCTCACCCTTCATTCTGCAAAAGACTCCTCGTCAGTTGTGGGAGTGAGGTGTCCCAAGCCAAGAGCATTAAGAATTTTGTGCCAAAATTGCCGAGCAAAGATGCAAGCAAAAAGAAGGTGCTGAATTGTCTCCTGGGCTTGATCACACATGGGGCAAACATTCGGGTGAGGCATCCCTCTTTTTTCCAACCTATCAGTTATCTAACATTTGTTCCTAATTGCCAGCCAAAGGAAGAACTTGCATTTTGGAGGGGCCCAGGTCTTCCATAACCTCTTCCAAGGCTCAAAAACAATAGATCCAAGAAATAAGACATCATAACAGGATTTAGAAGAAAATAGCCCTAAGGCTTCATGTCTCCATACATGGCGGTCAACATCCTGAGGAAGATGCACCTCTCCTAGAGCATCCCATAAGAGAAGATATTGTTGAATTCCTATCAGAGATAGGGGGTCTTGATATTAGCTATCCATTGCCTGTTCACAAGGGCATGGGCCACTGACATAGTGGTAAGAACTCTTTTATCAACCTTAGACACCACTTTTGGAGCAAGCTCTCTGATGGAGCAACCATTAAGCCATTTGTTTGTCTAGAATAAGGTATTAGTGCCATTTCCCACATGAGAGATCAACGAGGCTGCAAAAAGATCCTTGACCTACTGCTGAATGGGGATGCTCAATGCCAAGGCCTGTTCGGATCTATTTTTTGTAGCCACATCCATTTGGCTTGAAGAGCCCAACACATGTGCTGCAGATTAGGAATTCCAAGCCCTCCAAGCTTTAAAGGTCTTGTGACCTTATCCCATGCAAGAAGGCAGCTTCCTCCATTCACCTCCTTTCTCCCTCTCCACGCAAATCCTTTTCTGACTTTATCGATGGATTTAATCACCCACTTAGGAACATTCATGGCAATGAAGAGATACACTAGGATGGCTGAAAGAACAGAACACACTAGATGACTAGAGCTGTCCACCCAACAAGGTTAAGGAGCCTAGCTTTCCAATTAGGTAGTCTATCTGCAATCTTATCGATCCATTTCATCAAAGTAGTCCTATTTAGCTTCTTATCTGAAATAGACAGTCCCAAATAAGTGCAAGGGAGGGAAGAAGGGGAACATTGCAGAATATTACACCCTTCTTGCAGAACTTCCCCCCTCACAGCTTATTGGGATGGCATATATTTTGTGCATATTGATACAAGGCCTGAGGCTTCTCCAAAATAGTCAAGAATGAGTTTGACACAGTTTAACTCCTCTCTAGGCCTAACAAACAAGACTACATCATCAGCATACATAGATAATCTAGTCTTCACATTAGCTCCTTCCAGATTAGACAATAATACCTTCTCTTCTGCCACTCTAAAAAGGCTACTGAGGACATCCATCACTAGGACAAAGAGCATCAGGGAGAGGGGGTCCCCTTGCATATTGTATGATCTTTTTTTGAACAAACGCAGGAGAGCTATGTGTGATATTAAGAACAAAAAACATAGGAGAGACAAGACTTGTCAACCCCTAATACAAAGGCCCATAGGCCAAGACCCCTTCACTTTAACACAACACGCCACACACACAGAGCAACATCACGACCAAAGCGACAACCAGCAGCCAAACTGCTATGGCCCCTAGGGAGCTCGCGCAGGAGGAGGTCTTGCAGAGCTAATGCACCAACCAAGCACCAAGCACTGCCCTCCTCAATCACAGCACACCTAACTTGCTGGACATAGGGTACAACCCCCTCAAACACACAAGCATTACGGTGCTTCCAAATCTCCTAAGCAACCAAAATGATTAGGGAATTAAGACCTTATCTTAGGCTCTTCTCAACTCTTTTGATACTTTGGCACCACCAGTTTGAGAACTATGTGCATCCAGGCTGAGGGACAATGGCTAGGAGGCCTAAATTGTGTAGGATGGACATCCATATTTGCTGAGCAAACACGCAAGAGACTAGAATATGCTGGATGGACTCCACCTGATCACACAAAGGGCAAGCAACTGGATGGGGCAGGCCTCTTTTTTCTAGTCTATCACCTGTCTAAACCCTGTTTTTGATTGCCAACCATACAAAGAATTTGCATCTTAATGGGGCCCAGGTCTTCCAGACTCGTCGCCAAGGGGCAACAAAGATAGAGCCAGTAAAAAATGCATCATATCGATTTGCTACAATAAGTACCATGAACAGAGAGGCGCCACATATGTTGGTCTGCGATGCCAGGTTGAAGATCTACCCCATCAACCAAGTTCCAGAGCTGTAGATACTCCCCTTATATCTAACACCCATTTACGATCTGTGAGCCCCTCCGCTACTGTTCTCCTCTTTAAAGCTTTTTTAGAAATTATTTGGATCAAGGTTGGATAATGTTCAGCCATAGTTTTACCAAGAAGCCAACGATCAGATCAAAACTTCACAGATTCACCACTGCCTACCACGGAGATAACAACCACATCAAAGAGTGTTTTTGCATTATGGTGCACTCGGATAGGGAGTCCAGCGCATGGTCTTGATGCATCAGTCTTCTGTAACCAAAGCCACCTGGCACGTAAGGCCCATCCTAGCATCTCCAGGTTGAGAATATCCAGACCACCATACTGTAAAGGCTACTGGACAGTTTCCCAAGACATAAGGCAGTTACCTCCATTTGCATCACCTTGCCCCTTCCAAAGAAAGTCTCTTCTCCTCTTATCAATTGCCTTAAAAACCCATTTAGGGAGTTCCAGCGCAAGCATAAGATAGATAGGGATAGAAGACAACACTGCCTTAACCAGGACAAGATGACCAGCCCGACTCAAAAGTTTGGCTTTCCATCCTAGAAGTTTATCAGCAACTTTATCAACCAGTGGCAAGAGATCGGAGTTAGAGAGCTTACGAATCGGCAGAGGAATCCCCAAATAGGTGCAAGGAATTTTTTTATATCACATGACAATAAGGCAGAAATGGTGGTCAGCTCACACAGTTGTCCTACAATGTTTGAGGAAAAAAGTGTTCAGTTTAGGTTGTCCAAATTATAATGACCATTGGCGATTCCCTGTTAATGCAACAATAGATGCAGCGAATCTTAGAGAACTTGATTTTTTTTGAGAGATGATTAACTTGGGCTAATATTTTGTATGTCGCTACCTTTGAGAAGTTAGTCAGACTCCTTTGTAGCACATATTGGTGTCAACACCTCCATGGAAAGCCATGGGAAATGTCTCGTTTACCCCTCGACCACGACAGTTCTTTCCATCTTCTCCTCTGTCCTGTCACACTCACCTATTTTGTTGTCAGCGTTCTAGCCTATCCACCATGTCGCAACTGTCGGGTAGAGGAGGAAGGAGCTAGGCTATGAGCAAAGATATGACATATTTGTTATCTGAACAAATTTATGCAACAGAAACTCGAAAACAGATCATAGGCAACATTGCTGAACAAAAGTTCCAACATAAGTAGACAAGCAACCATAATATTGTTGAAACATTAGAAAACATTACATGCAGCCATAACTGAGGGCTTAGCTGAGACTGTTCATAGCCCTCACATTACAAAAGGCATTGTTCATAGCTCTTAGATTACAAAAGACATTGTTCACAACATGCAAAATAGATATGCTCTTCAGATTACAAAATACAGAGACAATGAAAGCAAACACAACTTCAAGCACTGAACTTGAGCTTATTTTTTGTTGCTAGTTGTTTCTTTCTAGGTGTCATCTTCTTAGGTGGAGCATCAATCACTAAACTGGGACCTTCCTACAGTGGCTGGTTCTCTTCAACTTGAGGAGGTTCCAATGCTAATACCCTTCTTGTGGATACCCGCAATTATGCTTCCTTGGCAGCTTGCTTAGCCTCTTCAACTGCCTCCAGTGCCCTCCTAGCCTTTTCTCTTGCAGCTTGTGCCCTTGTTCTTGGAGATGCTACAACTTGTGGGTTAGTCGACGCACTTTCTTGAACTTATGGTTCAGTTGATGTTAGCCTTTCTAGTTCTCTTCCTACAAAGGAAATGTCATGCAGTTAGTAGGCATTTACACCTAAACCAGTTTCAGGGATTTTTTTGAGTTCTACATTCAGTGCTAGTCACACCAGAAGTGGCTTTTGACCCAGCTGAGTTATACATTTTACTACAACCCTCTATTTCCACAAGTTTTATTATAATGTTAGCAAATTTGATTGCTAGCCTATCATTGACCACCTGCTCAAACTGATCATTATTTTTTAATTTCTATTCTACATCATTTTGTACTTCCCATACTGCTAAAGTTTGAGTGCTGCCCCATATTATTATGCTGGCTATATCATCCACGAACTTATCTAGGTTATAGGTATGGTTCACATCAAACCACAAAACATGTCTTTGCTCATCCTTTTCAACCATACCATGTTCCAAATTAGCAGTATACTTAGAGCAACAAATAACTAGTCTAAATGCATTCCAAGGTTCGATCCTAATAACATAGACAATACATACAAATGGATAATAGGAGTTAGAACAAACCAACTCCAATAGAGGGACCAATACTTATTAAGAGATCATCTTGCCGATGCGATCGATTGTCCTTATCCTCCATTGTTGCTGATTGAAAGTAGCCAAATCAACAAATAAATAGTATATAACATATACCAATTCTAAGTCAATGTCAACACATGAGAGAAAAGGGGAACTGATGGTGGGATAGTCAACATTCAACATTGGAATGGGGAAACGAGAAATTACCTTGGATTCGAGGGATGTCGAGAAGATCTTCCGCATCCGATTGTCCGCTGCTGCTATGGTTATGGTTTTGAGAGAGAGAGAGAGAGAGAGAGAGAGAGAGAGAGAGAGAGAGAGGGGCGGGTAGGAGAACTAAGCTAGAGAGAGCGGGGATCAAGTTAATGGGTCATTTAGGAACGGGGTAAATGTCACACCCAGTTTTAGAAGGTAAACCGAATGCGAACCATGTATGTGCCAGGATAAAAAATTTACGTACACAGCGATTACATAAATGACTCATCATAGCACAATGCTTCGAATTACGATAAAGAGTAAGTAAAAATATTAAAGACTAGAGTCATTTACATAATATAAATCAAAGTACACAGAATTGAAACGTAGCCAACATAAATAAACCCACCACAGGCAGTTGACTAGGGGAGGTCGCTAGCCTAATCCTCGAACTCGTCGAAGTCCTGGAACTCCTGGAGATCTGCCTCGACACCTTCTTCTTTACCTGAGCATAGATTGCACCAAAGGCAACCTGGTGTTTTGTGAAAGCAAGGGTGAGTACACAACAACGTACTCAGCAAATGTCCCGTTTGGCTGAAGTGGACTAGCTTTATGTGGAGTTAGGATCAAGCAGTTGCTTTTAGTTGGTCAGGTAATTATTACTAGTATAGAGCCAGGTTTTAGCATTGACCCAAGTTGTTAACCCAAAAGTACTCTTTCCAAACAGAAAGAATATCAGAAACCATAATCATAATCATAATCATAATCAAAACCATCATTATCCTCATCATCACATGTAAACAAAGTATCTCTGATCAATGTGTCTCTAATCAATGGAGCTCCCTTGGCCGCTCATAACCGCGAGCACGACTGATATATCTCTGCAGAGGTTGAGCACTTTACCCACGAGCCGTGATTCCCTTTCTGCCCGGGGAGAGCTACTCCCCATTGACCACTACCTAGGTGGCCTGGCAAGGTATCACTATGAAGCCTTTACAAAGATTCCCCGAAGCTGTAGCCGCCCGTTAGGTTTCCTAAATGTACCGCACTACTCCCCAAGGGGCAATCCACCCTCGGCAGAGCGAGCTGCATACACCGAGCCCCATTGACGGCACGACGGCGAAGCAAACTACACCCCAGTTCCTCTAATTATTCAGCTAAGGGTATCCCATACCACCCCCATGGTTGTACTGTTTTCTCGGGCGGTCATCCAACGAACAGGTCCTTATGGAGAGGCACTCGAGAAACCGCTCAAGCCCCCTTAAATGTCACAATATCATTGTCATAATCAACAGAGAAAACAACGTATCATAAATAATCTTATCATATTCATTGATTAGGGTGAAGCACTAGCATAAAGCTAAACTAAAATAATCTAACCCACATAGGTAAACAAGGACATGATAAACAAAGCTAGTCAATCCTTAGGTATAAATTGTGTAAATGCGGGGAGTGAATTATAAAATGAATAGGACATAGATGGGTCAAGGGATACTTGCCTTCACCAACCAGTTGCTGCTCAGGGTCTTCACCTGCAACTACTTCGGACTCCGTCCACGGACCGTTATCTATGCGAGTGCAACCATACATTCACATCTTAAATCAGAAAATAAACAGTACACCATACAAGGAAACAGATCAATTAAACATGCACGTGACATATGGTTGGTGCTTACGACCGTATGAGAGATGAACAAGGATGACATAGCCGTTATTACTATCGATGACTTCTCATACTTATAATAAGTGAAAATAAACCGAAACACTTAATTTAATGTAGTTATACTAATGGACATTCACTGTAGGCGTAAATAAAGTTATTACTTAATCTCGATTAACTCTACACTTGACTAACCTGTCGCTGCCTGATGCAATTTAATTAGCACGAGCAATTTTAAGCAGTGTGGGGTGTTGCCGCGCGACATTACGCACAAAAGGAAAATAAAGAGTGTGTGCCGCTATGCAAACGACGCCACACGCTACTGCGCACGGAGGTGCTGCGCGCTTGGTCGCGTTGGTTGCCATGCCGCGAGCCAAGTTGGCCGCGCAGGCGAGTGAGCAAGCCGCACCACGCTGGCCGCGCGCGTGCCACAAGCAAGCGAGCGAGCCGCGCCAGAGCGCCGGCCAGGCCATGGCCGGACCAGGAGGGGTGCGAGGGGGACCGCGCCGCATCGAGGCACGCGGTGGGCCATGAGCATGCCGGACCCGCGCGACTAACAAAGAGGAAGGAGGGGAGGGGAAAGGGGAAGGGGAGGGCTCACCTCGATGGTTGCGCACGCAGATGGCAAAACGGCGGGGTAGCGGGCGCTCGACGGCGAGGATGAGGGCGTGAGGGAGAGGGGTGCTAGCGGGATGTGGGGCACGGGACAATCATGGGGCACCATGCCCCCCATATCTCGCAGAGGAGATTGAGGAGGATGTCGCCTGGCCGATGGGCCCCACCTGAAGGCCATGGCGGCTGAAGGGGCGTGTGGGCGCGGGGCTGACAGGCGGGCCCCACGTGCGGTGGTGGTGCTAGGAACTGCCCATGCGCGGACACACGCGGCAGGTGCGGGCGAGCCGCTGGGGTGGGCCACGTAGGCGCCCCGCAGCTGGGCCGCGACGAGGGGAAGAGCGGCTGGGCCGCACGCCAAATCGGCCCAAGATGAGAGAGGAGAGAGGGGGGAATGACCAGGTGGGCCGCGCCACGGGCCAAAAAGGCCAGTAGGGAAATGGAGGGAGGGTTTTGGGGTTTTTCCTATTTCCTATTTAGCTCCAATCTCTTACTAAATGAATACTTCACGGAAACCAAGCAAACACACAAAAATATATGTGTGATCCAGCATGATGCAACAACCAAAGAAAATCCACTTTTAGGATTTATTAATACCTGACATTGAGTTAACTCTCTTTAGAATTTCGAAAAGGGGCAAGGTGAAGCAAAAAGGAATGGAAAAGGAAAGGTAACGCCTGAATTTGTGGATGTTAAGGAAGAAAAACTTACACCCCCCAAATTCGGGGCATTACAAACCTATCCCCCTTAAAAGAATCTCGCCCTCGAGATTCAAGGTTGGTCAACAAAGAGTTCGGGATACTTGGCCATCAGATCATCTTCACGCTCCTAAGTTGCTTCTTCCTCGGAGTGGTGGCCCCATCTGACTTTGTACATTCTGATAGTTTTCCTCCGGGTGACCCTGTCTGTAGTCTCAAGAATCTGTGCTGACTTCTCTATGTAGGTCAAGTATTCTTGGACTTCCAGACCCTCCACTGGCAACTGTTCTTCTGGCACACGTAGACATTTCCTTAACTGAGACACATGAAAGACATCATGCACTGCGGACAAATTTTCTAGCAAACTGAGCTGATAGGCCACTTCTCCATGCTTCGCGAGAATCTGATACATGCCAACATATTGGGGGGCTAGCTTGCCTTGACTCCGAACCTTCTGACTCCTCTGATAGGCGATACCTTCAGGTAGACAAAAACTCCAACTTAGAAACTTAGTTCTCTCCTTCTCGTGTCTGCATAACTTCGCTGCGTTGATTGCGCTATCTTTAGATTCTCCTGAACTATCTTGATGTTCTCTTCAGCTTTGAGCAAAATGTCTGGCCCAAACACTTGACTTTCTCCAGGCTGATCCCAATGCAACGGAGTTCTACAACTCCTCCCATAATGTGCCTGAAATGGTGACATCTTCAAGATGGCCTGGTAACTGTTGTTATAGGAGAATTCTGCATAAGGTAACCTCTTGTCCCATCCAGGCTGATCTTGCAGCGCACAGGCTCTCAACATATCTTCAAGGATTTGATTAGTTCTTTCAGTCTGATCATCTGTCTATAGATGATAAGCTGAACTAAAGTTTAAATGTGTACCCAAAGCTTCATGTAACTGCTGCCAGAAATGAGAGGTGAACTGCGTCCCACTGTCGGACACTATCTTCTTTGGCACACCATGAAGACAAATGATCCGAGACATGTACAATTCTGCCAACATTGCACTGCTGTAGCTAGTCTTGACAGGTATGAAGTGGGCTGACTTGGTCAAGCGGTCCACCACTACCCAGATGGAATCGTAGTCGGCTCGAGTACGAGGCAATCCGACTATGAAGTCCATCCCAATTTCATCCCATTTCCACTGAGGAATTCGCAACGGCTGCAACAACCCAACAGGCTTCTGATGCTCCGCCTTGATCCATCGACAACTCTCATACATAGCCACGTGTTTTGCGATTTCCCTTTTCATTCCGTACCACCAGAATTTCTTCTTCAGATCCTGATACATCTTCTCACTTCCAGGGTGTATGGAATAAGCTGTCTCATGGGCTTCCTTGAGGATCAACTCCCGAATAGACTGGACATTGGGAACACACAAGCGGTCCTTGAACCATACCACACCTTCTGCATCTTCCCGAAAATCTTTGCCTCTTCCTTCTAGAATCAGTTGACGAATTTCCTCGATCTTCTCATCATTCTTCTGTGCTTCTTTGATCTCCCGCTCTAAGGTGGGTTCTAACTCGACTATTACTCCTCGCATGTTATTCAGAAATCCGAGACTCAACCTGTCAAATTCTTTGACCAACCATAAGACATCAGGTGAGCGACCATCATATTGACTTGACTTTTCCTGCTTAAAGCATCTGCCACCACGTTCGCTTTGCCTGGATGATAGTGAATTTCCAATTCATAGTCTTTGATCAATTCTAACCACCTTCGTTGTCTCATATTCAGCTCAGACTGGGTGAATATGTACTTTAGACTCTTATGATCTGTGTAAACATCACACTTCTGCCCATACAGATAATGCCTCCATGTCTTCAGTGCATGAACCACTGCTGCTAACTCTAGATCATGAATTGGATAATTCTTCTCATGAACCTTTAGCTGCTGGGACGAGTAAGCCACAACTCTTCCCTCTTGCATCAATACGCATCCCAAGCCAGTGTAACAAGCGTCGCAATACACCAAGAAGGGCTTTTGCACATTAGGCAAGACTAAGACATGCACTGTAGTCAACTTCTCTTTTAGCGCTTCAAAGGCTTCTTGGCATTTCTGGGTCCACTTGAACTTAACTTTGTTGCCTAGTAAAGCTATCATCGGTATTGCTATTTTCGAAAATCCTTCAATGAATCGCCGATAATATCCGGCCATTCCAATGAAGCTCTTGATTCCTCGGGCATCTGTTGGCGCTTTCCAGTTCAAAATATCTGCCACTTTCTTTGGATCCACAGCCAATCCATCTTTGTTTATTATGTGACCCAAGAACATGACTTCATCGATCCAGAACTCGCACTTACTCAACTTTGCATACAGTTGGTGCTCTCGCAATCTCTGCAATACCATCTTCAAATGATTCACATGCTCCTCCTCACTTTGAGAATATATAAGAATGTCATCAATAAATACCACCACAAACTTGTCAAGATAATCCATGAATACACTGTTCATCAGATTCATGAAGAACGCTGGTGCATTCGTCAGGCCAAAAGACATAACGGTGAACTCATATAGTCATACTTGGTAATGAATGTCGTCTTCACGATGTTTGAGGGTTGGATCCTGAGCTGGTGATAACCTGACCTCAGATCTATTTTTGAGAACACGCTGGCTCCTCTCAGCTGGTCGAACAGATCTTCTATTCTGGGCAAGGGGTACTTGTTCTTGAGAGCACCTAGAGGGGGGGGGGGTGAATAGGTGATCCTGTAAAAACTTGAAACTTAAAGCCACAAACTTGATTAGGAGTTAGAGCAATAAAGCCAAGTGGCTTGAGAGGTGTTCTTGCGAAACACAATAACCACAAAGAGATCAACACAGAGAGGCACAATGGTTTATCCCGTGGTTCGGCCAAGTCCAACACTTGCCTACTCCACGTTGTGGCGTCCCAATGGATGAGGGTTGCACTCAACCCCTTTCAAGTGGTCCAAAGACCCACTTGAATACCATGGTGTTTCTCTTCCTTTCACTATATCCCGTTTGCGAGGAATCTCCACAGCTTGGAGTCTCTCGCCCTTACAAAAGATGATCACAAATGAACACGGAAGTAAGGATGGGATGAGCAACACACACAAGTCCACAGCAGTACGCACACACACAAGGCCAAGACTTGAGCTCAAATGAATATCACAAAGTTCTCACTAGAACGGAGCTCAAATCACTAAGAATGTCAAACGAGTGCGCAAAGACGAAGTGTGAATGATCAAGAATGCTCAAAGTATGCTTGGGTGTCTTCCTCCATGCGCCTAAGGGTCCCTTTTATAGCCCCAAGGCAGCTAGGAGCCGTTGAGAGCATTCCAGGAAGGCAATTCTTGCTTTCTGTCGACTGGTGCACCGGACAGTCCAGTGCACCACCGGACACTGTCCGGTGCAGATTTCTTTCCTGTTTTGGCGCAGCCGACCGTTGGCGATTTGGAGCCGTTGGCGCACCGGACACTATCCGGTGCACACCGGCGGTGCCCCCTTCAGACCGTTGGCCCGGCCACGCGTCACGCGCGGATTGCGCGGCCGACCGTTGGCTCGGCCGACCGTTGGCTCACCGGACAGTCCGGTGCACCACCGGACAGTCCGGTGATTTATAGCCATACACCGCCGTTCAATTCCCGAGAGCGACCTTTTCACCAGAGCCAGCCTGGCGCACCGGACACTGTCCGGTGCACCACCGGACAGTCCGGTGCACCTAGCACGAGCAAAGTCTTGGCTGCTCGAGCCAAGTCTTTTCCATTTGTCTTTTCTCTGATTCTAGCACTTAGACAAATATGTTAGTACATAAAAACCAATGTACTAAGTCTAGAATCATACCTTTGTGTTGATTTTCTCTTCAATCCACCATTTGGCATAGTTTCACACTTAAACCATTTGTGTTGGCACTTGATCACCAAAATACTTAGAAATGGCCCAAGGGCACATTTCCCTTTCAATCTCCCCCTTTTTGGTGATTTGTGCCAACACAACAAAAAGCAACATATAGAAGTGCAACATCAATGCAAATGAGAACAAGAATTTGTTTTGATTCAAATTTGGCATATTTGGATCATTCTTTGCCACCACTTGGTTTGTTTTTGCAAATCAAACTCAATTTCCTATCTCTAAGTCAAATTCACTTATTGAGGCATAGAGAAAGGTATTCCAGGAGAAATTGGTCAAAGATTCAAAAACTCCCCCTTTTTTCATAATCAAACATTCTCCCCACAAGAGACCAACTTTTGACAAGAGGAGACATTAAGAGGATTTTGACAAAACAAAAACTCTAGCTCTACTATTTTCAAAATTCTCAAGTGGTAGCTGATCCATTTCTTGCTTTAGCCTTAATTTCTCCCCCTTTGGCATCAAGCACCAAAACGGGATCATTTTTGGCCCTTAAACCCCATTGCCTCACCAAAATATTCAAATAAGAGTAAAAGGCGATAAGGGACATGGAGATGAACTTGGAGTAAGTTACCCTCTCATCAGAGTGCAGTGGAAGTCTTTCATGGTCCAAGTCCACCTTTCCCTTTCAACCCACCTTTGAGACTAAATCAAGCAAGCTCAAACACATGGTTAGTCTCAAAGGGTCAAGTTGTAGCACAGCTCCCCCTAAATATGTGCACCATTTGCAAATGGACTTGTGAGGTCCGGGGAGTGCTTATACAACTTGAGCACCATAAATAAACAACAAAATGCATAGAAGGAACATGATCAGAGCATAAAACACATGTATGCTATATATCAATCCAAGTTCCGTGAATCTAAGACATTTAGCTCACTACGCAGCCTGCAAAAGGTCTTCTCATCTAAAGGCTTGGTAAAGATATCGGCTAGCTGGTTCTCGGTGCTAACATAAAACACTTCGATATCTCCCTTTTGCTGGTGGTCTCTCAAAAAGTGATGCTGGATGTCTATGTGCTTTATGCGGCTGTGTTCAACAGGATTATCCGCCATGCGGATAGCACTCACATTATCACATCGGAGTGGGACTTTGCTCAGATTGTAGCCGAAGTCCCGGAGGGTTTGCCTCATCCAAAGTAGTTGCGCGCAACACTGTCCTGCGGCAACGTACTCGGCCTCAGCAGTGGATAGGGCAACGGAAGTTTGTTTCTTAGAACTCCACGACACTAGGGATCTTCCTAAGAATTGGCACGTCCCTAATGTACTCTTCCTATCAACCTTACATCCAGCATAGTCGGAGTCTGAATATCCAATCAAGTCAAAGGTAGACCCCTTTGGATACCAGATCCCAAAGCATGGCGTAGCGACTAAATATCTAAGAATTCGCTTCACGACCACTAGGTGACACTCCCTTGGATCGGATTGAAATCTAGCACACATGCATACACTAAGCATAATATCCGATCTACTAGCACATAAGTAAAGCAAAGAACCTATCATAGACCGGTATGCTTTTTGATCAACGGACTTACCTCCTTTATTAAGGTCGACGTGTCCGTCAGTTCCTATTGGAGTCTTTGTGGGCTTGACGTCCTTCATCCCAAATCGCTTGAGCAAGTCTTGCGTGTACTTCGTTTGAGAGATAAAGGTGCCGTCCTTGAGTTGCTTCACTTGGAACCCAAGGAAGTAGTTCAACTCGCCCATCATCGACATCTCGAACTTTTGAGTCATCACCCTGCTAAACTCTTCACAAGACTTTTGGTTAGTAAACCAAATATTATGTCATCGACATAAATTTGGCACACAAATAAATCGCCATCACACGTCTTAGTGAATAAAGTTGGATCGACTTTCCCAACCTTGAAAGCATTAGCAATTAAAAAGTCTCTAAGGCATTCATACCATGCTCTTGGGGCTTGCTTAAGTCTATAGAGCGCCTTAGAGAGCTTACACACGTGGTCGGGGTACCGTTCATCCTCAAAGCTAGGGGGTTGCTCTACGTACACCTCCTCCTTGATTGGCCCGTTTAGGAAAGCGCTCTTCACATCCATTTGGAACAACCTGAAAGAATGGTGAGCGACATAGGCTAACAATATGCGAATTGACTCTAGCCTAGCCACAGGAGCAAAAGTCTCCTCAAAGTCCAAACCTGCGACTTGGGCATAACCTTTTGCCACAAGTCGAGCCTTGTTCCTTGTCACAACCCCATGCTCGTCTTGTTTGTTGCGGAACACCCACTTGGTTCCCACAACGTTTTGCTTGGGACGTGGCACTAGTGTCCAAACTTCATTTCTCTTGAAATTGTTGAGCTCCTCCTGCATGGCCAACACCCAGTCCGGATCTAGCAAGGCTTCTTCTACCCTGAAAGGCTTAATAGAAGAGACAAAAGAGTAATGCTCACAAAAATTTACTAATCTAGAGCGACGAGATGATTCCTTTGAATCGTTGCTCGAACTTGAGTTGGAGGGGCATGTTGTGCTTCTTCCTCCATAACATGATCATTTTGTGCTCCCCCTTGATCACACGCCTCTTCTTGATGAACCTGTTCATCGTCTTGAGTTGTGGGATGCACCATTGTTGAGGAAGAAGGTTGATCTTGCTCCTTTTGTTCCTGTGGCCGCACATCTCCAATTGCCATGGTGCGAATTGCGGTCGTTGGAACGTCTTCTTCATCTACTTCATCAAGATCAACAACTTGCTCTCTTGGAGAGCCATTAGTCTCATCAAATACAACATCACTAGAGACTTCAACCAAACCCGATGATTTGTTGAAGACCCTATACGCCTTTGTATTTGAGTCATAACCTAACAAAAACCCTTCTACAGCTTTGGAAGCAAATTTGGAATTCCTACCTTTCTTCACTAGAATGTAGCATTTGCTCCCAAATACACGAAAGTATGAAACGTTGGGTTTGTTACCAGTTAGAAGCTCATACGAAGTCTTCTTGAGGAGGCGATGAAGGTAGACCCAGTTTATGGCGTGGCAAGCCGTGTTCACGGCTTCCGACCAAAACCGCTCGGGCGTCTTGAATTCTCCAAGCATCGTCCTCGCCATGTCTATGAGTGTCCTGTTCTTCCTCTCTACCACACCATTTTGCTGTGGTGTGTAGGGAGCGGAGAACTCGTGCTTGATTCCTTCCTCCTCAAGGAACTCCTCTACTTGAAGGTTCTTGAACTCGGACCTGTTGTCGCCCCTTATCTTTTTGACTTTGAGCTCAAACTCATTTTGATCTCTCCTTAGGAAGCGCTTGAGGGTCCCTTGGGTTTCTGTTTTATCCTGCAAAAAGAATACCCAAGTGAAGCAGGAAAAATCATCGACTATAACAAGACCATACTTACTTCCCCCGATGCTGAGGTAGGCGACGGTTCCGAAGAGATCCATATGAAGTAGCTCCAGGGGTCTTGACGTGGTCATCACATTTTTGATATGATGAGAGCTTCCCACCTGTTTACCTTGGTTCCCGTCACCGAATATGATTGAATCTTAGGAATCCTTGTTCTTGACGTAGGAGGTGAACATCTTCTTCTCCCCCGTCATGTGGTTTGTGCATCCGCTGTCGATAATCTAGCTTGAGCCCCCAGATGCATAAACCTGCAAGGCAAATTTAGGCTTGGGTCTTAGGTACCCAACTTGTGTTGGGTCCTACAAGGTTAGTGACAATGGTCTTAGGGACCCAAATGCAAGTTTTGTCACCCTTGCATTTTGCCCCTAATTTTCTAGCAATCACCTTCTTAACCTTTCTACAAATTGCAAAGGAAGCATTGCAAGCATGATAAATTGTAGAAAGTTCATTAATTATTTTCCTAGGAACATGAGCAACATTTCTCCTAGGCATATGATGAATGACATTTTTTCTAGGCATATCTCTACCATGCATATAGGAAGAACTTGAAGCAAACATGGCATTGGAATCATAGGTATTACAACTCTTATCATGATGAACATTCCTAGCATATCTCCTATCATGGTACATGAAAGCATGGTTTCTTTGAGCATTACTAGTCATAGGAGCCTTCCCTTTCTCCTTGGCGGGAATGGGAGCCTTATGACTTGTTAAGTTCTTGGCTTCTCTCTTAAAGCCAAGCCCATCTTTGATTGAGGGGTGTCTACCAATAGTGTAGCCATCCCTTGCAAATTTTAGTTTATCAATTTCACTTTTGCTAGTCTTAAGTTGGGCATTAAGACTAGCCACTTCACCATTTAATTTTTCAATGGAGGTAAGGTGTTCAACACATGCATCAATATTAAAATCCTTACACCTATTACAAATCACTACATGTTCCACACAAGAATTAAATTTGTTAACTACTTCTGGCTTAGCATTTAAATCATCATTAATACTCTTTAAGCTAGAGATAGTCTCATGACAAGTCGATAGTTCACAAGAAAGCATTTCATTTCTTTTTAACTTCTAGAACAAGAGAATTTTGTGCACTTACAAATTTATCATGCTCTTCATATAAAAGATCTTCTTGCTTTTCTAAAAGCCTATTCTTCTCATTCAAAGCATCAATCAATTCATTGATCTTATAAATTTTAGTTCTATCTAATCCTTTGAATAAACATGCATAGTCTATTTCATCATCACTAGATTCATCATCACTTGAAGAAGCATATGTAGTATTATTTCGAGTACTTACCTTCTTCTCCTTTGCCATGAGGCTTGTGTGATGCTCGTTGGGGAAGAGAGACGATTTGTTGAAGGCCGAGGCGGCGAGTCCTTCGTTGTCGGAGTCGGACGATGAACAATCCGAGTCCCACTCCTTGCCGAGGTGTGCCTCGCCCTTAGCCTTCTTGTAGGTCTTCTTCTTTTCCCTCTTCTTTTCTTGATCCTGGTCACTGTCATTATCGGGACAATTAGCAATAAAATGACCAACCTTACCACACTTGAAGCAGGAGCGCTTTCCCTTCGTCTTGCTTTTGTTGGGATGCTCCTTGCGACCTTTGAGCGCCGTCTTGAAGCGCTTGATGATGAGGGCCATTTCATCCTCGTTTAGCCCGACCGCCTCAATTTGCGCCACCTTGCTAGGTAGCGTCTCCCTGCTACTTATTGCCTTGAGAGCAATTGCTTGAGGCTCATGGATTGGACCATTTAGCGCCTCATCGACATATCTCGCCTCCTTGATCATCATTCGCCCGCTTACAAACTTCCCAAGTATTTCTCCGGGCGTCATCTTGATGTACCTAGGATTCTCACGAATAGAGTTAACAAGATGAGGATCAAGGACGGTGAAGGACCTTAGCATAAGTCGGACGACGTCGTGGTCCGTCCATCGCGTGCTTCCATAGCTCCTTATTTTGTTGACGAGGGTCTTGAGCCTGTTGTACGTTTGGGTTGGCTCCTCCCTCCTGATCATCACGAACCTTCCTAGTTCGCCTTCCACCAACTCCATCTTGGTGAGCATGGTGATGTCGTTCCCTTCATGCGAGATCTTGAGGGTGTCCCAGATCTGCTTGGCATTGTCTAGGCCGCTCACCTTATTGTATTCTTCCCTGCACAAGGATGCTAAAAGAACAGTAGTAGCTTGTGCATTCTTATGGATTTGTTCATTGATAAACATAGAATTGTTCGAACTATCAAATTGCATTCCGTTTTCTACTATCTCCCATATACTTGGATGAAGAGAGAACAAATGACTACGCATTTTGTGACTCCAAAATCCATAGTCCTCTCCATCAAAGTGAGGAGGTTTACCAAGTGGAATAGAAAGCAAATGAGCATTGGAATTATGCGGAATACGAGAGTAATCAAAAGAAAAGTTCGAGTTAACCGTTTTCTTTTTCTCCTCGTATTCATCGTCCTTTTGAGAAGAAGAAGATTCGTCGCTGTCGTAGTAGACAACCTTCCTGATGCGCCTCTTCTTCTTTCCGTCTTTCTTCTTTTGACTCGAGCCGGAGTCATTGACTTTGTCGTCCCTTAGCTCGTTGAATATGGACTCCTTCTCATTGTCGTTGACCACCATCCCCTTTCCCTTAGGATCCATCTCTTCGGGCGATTAGTCCCTTTCTTGAAGAGAACGGCTCCGATACCAATTGAGAGCACCTAGAGGGGGGGGGGGGTGAATAGGTGATCCTGTAAAAACTTGAAACTTAAAGCCACAAACTTGATTAGGAGTTAGAGCAATAAAGCCAAGTGGCTTGAGAGGAGTTCTTGCGAAACACAATAACCACAAAGAGATCAACACAGAGAGGCATAGTGGTTTATCCCGTGGTTCGACCAAGTCCAACACTTGCCTACTCCACGTTGTGGTGTCCCAATGGATGAGGGTTGCACTCAACCCCTTTCAAGCGGTCCAAAGACCCACTTGAATACCACGGTGTTTCTCTTCCTTTCACTATATCTCGTTTGCGAGGAATCTCCATAGCTTGGAGTCTCTCGCCCTTACAAAAGATGATAACAAATGAACACGAAAGTAAGGATGGGATGAGCAACACACACAAGTCCACAACAGTACGCACACACACAAGGCCAAGACTTGAGCTCAAATGAATATCACAAAGTTCTCACAAGAATGGAGCTCAAATCACTAAGAATGTCAAACGAGTGCGCAAAGACGAAGT
This sequence comes from Zea mays, assembly GCF_902167145.1. Classification (NCBI taxonomy): domain Eukaryota; kingdom Viridiplantae; phylum Streptophyta; class Magnoliopsida; order Poales; family Poaceae; genus Zea; species Zea mays. The sequence continues at coordinate 86,225,147 of NC_050104.1, read as the reverse complement.
GTGAATGATCAAGAATGCTCAAAGTATGCTTGGGTGTCTTCCTCCATGCGCCTAGGGGTCCCTTTTATAGCCCTAAGGCAGCTAGGAGCCGTTGAGAGCATTCCAGGAAGGCAATTCTTGCCTTCTGTCGACAGGTGCACCGGATAGTCCGGTGCACCACCGGACACTGTCCGGTGCAGATTTCTTTCCTATTTTGGCGCAGCCGACCGTTGGCGATTTGGAGCCGTTGGCGCACCGGACTGTCCGGTGTGCACCGGACTGTCCGGTGTGCACCGGACAGTGCCCGATGCCCCCTTCAGACCGTTGGCCCGGCCACGCGTCACGCGCAGATTGCGTGGCCGACCGTTGGCTCGACCGACCGTTGGCTCACCGGATAGTCCGGTGCACCACCGGACAGTCCGGTGATTTATAGCCGTACGCCGCCGTTCAATTCCTGAGAGCGGCCTTTTCACCAGAGCCAGCCTGGCGCACCGGACACTGTCCGGTGCACCCAGACTGAGCAAAGTCTTGGCTGCTCGAGCCAAGTCTTTTCCATTTGTCTTTTCTCTGATTCTAGCACTTAGACAAATATGTTAGTACACAAAAACCAATGTACTAAGTCTAGAATCATACCTTTGTGTTGATTTTCTCTTCAATCCACCATTTGGCATAGTTTCACACTTAAACCATTTGTGTTGGCACTTGATCACCAAAATACTTAGAAATGGCCCAAGGGCACATTTCCCTTTCAGTTCTTGATTGTGACCCCATTCAGAGCTCGATAATCGATACACATCCTCATGTTGCCATCCTTCTTCTCCACGAACATGAGAGGGGCGGCCCAGGGTGAGGTGCTTGGTCTGTTGTAACCTTTCTCTGACAGCTCATCGATTTGCTTCTTGAGTTCAACCAATTCTGGTCCAGATACTCTGTAGGCTCTTTTAAAGATGGGGGCAGTTCTAGGAAGAGCTCTATGGCAAACTCAACTATCCGCTCGGGTGGCATACTTGGTAAATCCTTTGGGAACACGTCCAGAAATTCTAACACAACCTTGGTAGTCTTGAGTGGATCTGCCTCATTGCTATCAATAGTCATCTGGTGGCAACCTCCTTTCCTTAGCTCGGGTAGGACTAACTCGGTCACCACTTCCTCCCCTAGTGGGGACACCAACTTAATTATCCTCTTATCACAGCTGATAACTGCTCGGTACTTATCTAGCCAATTTACCCCTAGGATAACATCTATTCCCTGAGTACCCATTACTATGAGGTTAGCGGGAAACTCTATCCCCATTATTTCCACAATTACATTCAAGCAAACACTATCGGCTCGAACTTTACCACCGACCGAATCAATTTGAATGGGTGTTGACATGGTAATTATTGGAAGATTATGTGCTTCTACCCATGATGCAGTAATAAAGAATGCATTGCTCCAGTATCAAATAACACTTCTGCAATATGGGAGTCGACTGGAAACATACCTACTATCATGCCTGGTGTTTCCTGAACCGCTTCACCCTCCAAATGGTTCAATCTCCCATGGTTGTAACGTGTCTGGACGCGGTTGCCTGCTCCTGGCTGAGACACATTCTGCTTCGTTGGGGCACTAGGGCCTGACTGCTGCTGGGCTGCCTTCTTTGGACAATACATCACCCAATGGCCTTGATCTCCACAATGGAAACATGCTCTGCCTCCGCCTTGCACTGGGGCTACTTGACTGCTCTGGTTGGTTGCTGGGGTAGGGAGGCGAGGTGCCTGCTGATTTTGCCTATGGAACTGACTTCCTCCTGTCTGACTGTTCTAACTATTCTGCTGCTGATACTGAGGATATTGTTTCTAAAACTACTGCTGAGGCGGGCACTGATTCTGCTTGAACTGCTGAGGCGGGTTGCCTGAGAAACGGGGGCGATTGCTGCTCCTAGGCTGAGGTCCACCAATCTTGCGCTTGCGATCCTCCATCTCCTTGCGCTTCTTCTCTGTTATGATTGCTCTGTCGATCAGGTGCTAAAATGTGGGGAAGATATCAAGAAACGATACTGCCTCTTAGCGTCTGTGTTGACATCTTCAGGAGCATAGCGGTACAGCTGCAGAAACCTATCTTGGTACTCACTGACGGACATGGGCCCTTACTTGAGTGTCAGGAATTCCTCTTTCTTCACTGTCATCAGACCTGCTGGAACATGGTACTAACGGAAATTATCCGTGAATTCCTCCCAGGTGATGGTGTCGGGATTGGCGTGGGTGGCGAGGTAGGACTCCCACCAAGACAGAGCTGCTCCCCTAACACACTGGGGCGATACAGAACTTTCTCTCTATCGTCACACTAAGTGGTGTGCAACTCCCGCTCCACGGTACGCAGCCAATCTTCAGCATCCATGGGATCAGCGGAGTGAGCGAACACTGGGGGATGACCTCTCATGAATTCAACACGCTTGTCCCTAGGCATCTGAGGCATCTGAGGTTGAGGTGGGGCCTGTTGCTGCTGCACTTGCTGCATAGATGCCAGGGTCTGACCAATAGCTTGGACTGCCTGAGTCTGCATCAAGAACATCTACTCTATTGTCATCGGGGGCGGTGGTGGCAACTGCTGCTGAGGTGCCTCATCTTGCGGGGCTGGCTGTTCTTGCTGAGCACGCCTCCCTCCTCTGCGCCTATTGTCTAACATCTGTAGAGTGCAATCACACATCAGAACTGATCTTGCAAATCTTGTAGCATAAGAAAAGAGTATAGAATTTTTCCACAATATTGAACAGATGAGCATCTTCACTCACTCCCAACATAGGCAAACACAACTTTTCAGATAATGAGGGAAGTAGAATAAAAAGGCTTCCCAACTAGATAACTAATTTTATTAACATTAATAGGTAAACCAAAGTGCAGGGGGTGCCCACACTTTGGCGACAGTCATTACAAAGATCCAAATCCATCATAGTTCATCATGACAAACATAAAAACATAGGATAAGCAAACTACCCTGTCTAACTAAAACTAACTGAGAGTAAGACTGAGGCTAAGACAAAGACTTCTATTTTAAACATTAATTACAAGATCCGACGCTGACGATCTATGGTTCTAAATTTATCCTGGTCCTGCAGTCGGGGTTGCCGTAGGCATGGTGTCCACGCTGAGGTGAGCGGTACGGGTGTTGGGTCCCGACAGGAGCGGGGGAGCCATCCTCCAGGTGACGACGCTCCGCGCGCTCAGCCCGCAACTGAGTGATATCAACACGAACCCTACTCAGCTCATCTAAGGCATGGTCCAGCTTCGTGTTTAGCACGGTGGCTAGGTTGACTGTGCTGCTCAACATAGGATTGTCCTCACCAACAGGTGAGACAACCACGCCTCTAGTGCTGCCAGATGGACGGCGGGGGTAATACCTCAAGTCGAGACCATCGGCCACCCCACCGAGCACTGAGCAGTAGTGCGAAAGCGCACGCCGTGCGACATCTTGCATGGCCGCCTCAGCTGAGTCCCGCTCAGAGATAGAGTAATGCTCCGAGCAGACCTCCGCACCTCGGAGACTATTCTCCGATCGGTGCACCAAACAAGTCACCTCCCAGTGGTCCGGGTAAACCCCGCGACTATGCTGGAAGACAACGCAGCAATACTCGATAGACCAAGTGCGCCGATCGAGTGCCTGACGCAGCAAGGTATCGAGCGCATCGTGGAAGTGACACCCGTGAGCGGCGTCACGAGTGATGGGTCGAGCAACCCATCCCTCCAGCTCCTGCTCTGCTGAAAGGTCGGTGCTATAGCTCGAGCTGCCGTCGTCACCTCTGTCATTGGGGTCTCCTCCAACAGCCACTCCAGCGACCAGGACGCCCAGTGGTGGTGCAGGGGGCACCTCCAGCGGGGGCACAGGAGAGCAGCTCCTCACAGACTCCACCTCCTGCTGAGGCAAGGAAGAAGAGCCCTGCTGCTCCAGCTCCTGTCGCCGACGCTCCTGCTCCTCATGCAAGCGGTGGTGCAGCCTCTCCAAATGGCTAGACTGACCAGTCACCGGACGACGAAGCGGACGCTCCGCGAGACGAGAAGGCAGGAAAGGGATGACTGACTTCCGTGCGGTGTGTCTAAGACGAGCCATCTACAAAAGACACCGTAGCACAAGAGTAAGAACAAAACTAGTATGACCAGCAAGTAGACCATAAAAAAATTAGGAAATGGAAATAAACAAAAAAAATTCAGCAAGGTATAATATATATAATAGAAGATAGATTTGGTCGACATGACCAACTTTTGAAGGGATACCAAAGTCAAGGTGATAATAGGGGTCTATAGTCCTTAGAACAACCATTCTACTCTAGGTTAGCGGTCCTACAGTCAGCACGACTCTGATACCACTTATGTCACACCCGGTTTTAGAAGGTAAACTGAATGCGAACCATGTACGTTCCAGGATCAGAAATTCACGTACACAACGATTACCTAAATGACTCATCATAGCACAATGCTTTGAATTACAATAAAGAGTAAGTATAAATATTAAAGACTAGAGTCATTTACATAATATAAATCAAAGTACACAGAATCGAAACGTAGCCAATGTAAATAAACCCACCACAGGCAGCTTACTGGGGGAGGTCGCTAGCCTAATCCTCAAACTCGTCGAAGTCCTGGAACTCCTAGAAATCCGCCTCGACACCTTCTTCTTTACTTGAGCACAGATTACACATCAACATACTCAGCAAATGTCCCGTTTGGCTGAAGTGGACTTGCTTTATGTGGAGTTAGGATCAAGCAGTTGCTTTTAGTTGGTCAGGTAATTATTACTAGTATAGAGCCAGGTTTTAGCATTAACCCAAGTTGTTAACCCAAAAGTACTCTTTCCAAACGGAAAGAATACCAGAAACCATAATCATAATCAAAACCAATCATCACCTGTAAATAAAGTATCTCTGAATGTATCGCACTCCTCCCCAAGGGGCAATCCACCCTCGGCAGAGCGAGTCGCATACACTGAGCCCCATTGACGGCACAACAACGAAGCGAACTACACCCCAGTTCCTCTAATTATTCAGCTATAAGGGCGTCCCATACCACCCCCATGGTTGCACTATTTTTCCGGGCAGTCATCCAACGAACAGGTCCTTATGGAGAGGCACTCAAGAAACTGCTCCAGCCCCCTTAAATGTCACAATATCATCGTCATAATCAACAGGGAAAACAACTTATCATAAATAATCTCATCATGTTCATTGATTAGGGTGAAGCACTAGCATAAAGCTAAACTAAAATAATCTAACCCACATAGGTAATCAAGGACATGATAAACAAAGCTAGTCAATCCTTAGGTATAAATTGTGTAAATGCGGGGAGTGAATTATAAAATGAATAGGACATAGATGGGTCAAGGAACACTTGCCTTCACCAACTAGCTGCTGCTCAGGGTCTTCACCTGCAACTCCTTCGGAGTCCATCCACGGACCGTTATCTATGCGAGTGCAACCATACATTCACATCTTAAATCAGAAAATAAACAGTACACCATACAAGAAAACAGATCAATTAAACATGCATGTGACATATGGCTGGCGCTTACGACCGTATGAGAGATGAACAAGGATGATATAGCCATTATTACGATCGATGACTTCTCATACTTATGTTAAGTGAAAATGAACCAAAACACTTAATTTAATGTAGTTATACTATTGGACATTCACTGTAGGCGTAAATAAAGTTATTACTTAATCTCAATTAACTCTACACATGACTAACCTGTCGCTGCCTGATGCAATTTAATTAGCACGAGCAATTTTAAGTCGCCACGCGACATTACGCACAAATGGAAAATAAATTAAGCGTGCGTGCCGCTATGAGAACGACACCACACGCTACTACGCACGGAGTTGCTGCGCGCTTGGTCGCGTTGGTTGCCGCGCTGCGGGCCAAGCTGGCCGCGCAGGCAAGCGAGCGAGCTACACAGGCCACACAGGCGGGTGCTGGCCGCAAGCCGACCGGCGCCGGGGGCGCTAGCCGCGTGCCACGCCGCGCCAGGGGCGCACCACGCTGGCCGCACGCGCGACGCAAGCGAGCGAGCTGCGCAGGACACGCAGGCGGGCACGCCGCGAGACACCCCGCGCCGGGGGCGCTGTCTACGCGCCGCGAGCACGCTAGGACGTCCTAGGCAGAGCCGCGGGCCCACGCGCCACGTACGCGCCCAGCGGGTGGGTCGAGCCTCGCCGGAGCGCCAGCCAGGCCATGGCCGGACCAGGAGGGGTGCGAGGGGGACCGTGCTGTGCCGGGGCACGCACCGGGCCGCGAGCACGCCGGACCCGTGTGGCTAATGAAGAGGAAGGAGGAGAGGGGAAAGAGGAAGGGGAGGGCTCACCTCGACGGTCGCACACGCAGACGGAAAAACGGCGGGGCAGCGGGCGCTCGATGGCGAGGATGAGGGCGTGAGGGAGAGGGGTTCTAGTGGGATGTGGGGCCCGGGACGGTTCACGGGGCACGATGCTCCCAATATCTCACAGAGGCGGTTGGGGAGGATGCCGCCTAGCCTACGGGCCCCACCAGCAGGACATGTTGGCTGAAGGCTGGGCGCGGCTGCGCGGTGCGCTCGCGCGTGTAGGTGCGGGGCTAACGGGCGGGCCCCACGCGTGGTGGCGGCGCTGGGAGCATCCCTCGCGCGCAAGCGGGCGGCAGGCGCAGGCGAGCCGCTAGTGTGGGCCGCGCAGGCACCTCACAACTGGGCCGCGGCGAGGGGAAGAGCGGCTGGGCCACACAGGCGGGGAGAAAAAGCTCGCGGTCCGCGTGCCAAACCGGCCCAAGACGAGAGAGGAGAGAGGGGGGATGGCCAGGTGGGCCGCGCCACGGGCCAAAAAGTCCAACAGGGAAATGGAGGGAGGGTTTTGGGGTTTGTCCTATTTCCTATTTAGCTCCAATCTCTTACTATATGAATACTTCACAGAAACCAAGCAAACACACAAAAATAGATGTGTGATCCAGCATGATGTAGCAACTAAAGAAAATCCACTTCTATGATTTATTAATACCTGACATCGAGTTAACTCTCTTTAGAATTTTGAAAAGGGGCAAGGTGAAGAGAAAAGGAATGGAAAAGGAAAGGTAACTCCCAAATTTGTGGATGTAAAGGAAGAAAAACTTACACCCCCCAAATTCAGGGCGTTACAGTAAAAGAGACATTTTTCATGGCTTTCCAAGCTGGCGAAGGGGTCGTGAATGTGCGTGGATAGCCACATAGGCAATAGTGGTAAAAATGTGGCCTCTTTCGGATTATAATGGCAAATATGTTAAGGATGGCAAATAGATCCCGTGGCCAACCTATGTGCCATTGTGTGAAATGAGGCAGGGTGGAGAAGACAAGATAGAAATGGAAGAACTTCGCTATTAGTCTGGAAGAAATTCTAATGTTGCATCCAAGCTCTTGCTTCCATCCTTGTTCCTTATTAGTTCTTCACATCTAGCATCAGAGACACTGATTCTATTCATTCCACTCGGTGAATTATGTGCTTGTAAGGAAAATGGACCTCGAGCCATTTCACTAAATGATTTTGGTGTTTGATGATCTACATAACGTATGGACTAATGTGTTTGCTAGTGTTTGTGTTTATAGTTCACATGATGCGAAGTGGTTTTGGACTAAGGCATTGAGGGAGCAACACCTCAAAAAATACATTGGAGGACTTATTGAAGACGTACCAACATCAAACAAAGTCCAAGACACAGGACAAGAAAACCCCAACTGAAGAAACCCTAAAGATAAGAAGATGTGTTGTTTCTGGGTGCACCGGACCTTGAACTAGACCGAGTGCGCAGAGAGAACTTGTTCGACACCCTATGCCCGTTAACACATCGGACAAGTCTAGCACGACATAGAGGGCATGCCAGATCGAGTACGTAGAGACGTATTCTTCAGCAATACTGATCCTGGCACACCAGACTAGCCTGGTGATGCACCAATGGACAGCCGGACCAGAGGCTCATGGTCGACAATGGCTAGCTCCAACGACTATCTAACGTGGCGAGCACTAGACCAGTCCGGTGGTGCAACAAACCTCGAGTGTGACACAAAAAATCTATTAGAACAATAATGACTAGATGACATGGAAGGTCACTAGACTAGTCTGGTGTAACATAGGAAGCTCATCGGACAGTCTGGTGTGAAGCAGAAAAAACAAATTCCTTCCAATGGCTCTTTTAGGCTTAGGGCTCTATATATACCCCTAATCGGGCAAACATGCTAGCCACACATTTCCCAAGGCTAAGACATTATGGGTCTGTGATTCTATAGCTAGAGCGTCAAGCATGTGAACCTCTTTGAGGTGGATTGGACGAGTTGAGCCATCTTCTCCTTCATGGTTGTGACGGAACCTCCCAAGGTATTAGGCCCACCTACAGATGTCCTTGTCCTAAGGACCTCAGACAGTCATGCAGGTGCGCATAATCACTCGACAAGTTCGGTTATCTGTATCTTGATCATACCGTCCAAAAGCGCTTCACCCATCACGTCGACATTACACACATAATCAGAGAAGAGAATAAGCGGAAGGGTTACAATAATATAATTTACATTCAAACCAAAAATATAGAGAGAGTATTTATTACATAACAGGTGTTCGAGTGCAGCACTTATTATTACATAACGGGGAGGCAAAACACCCTCCCACAAACAAGTTTAGCGTTCTTCCTCCTGCTTTCGCACCACCTTTGAGCAGAAACAACAAAACTTGGCTGTTTCATCACCTACAACAACATGGGTTCGAAAACCCTGAGTACGGAGTGTACTTTCGCAAGTCTTATCCGTCTAAGGAAAAAGACTCTCAAGGATATGCTGGCTTTTGGGAATCTAGGTAAAGCTTTTCAAGAATCAAAGACTCTGTTTGCAGAAAAGCTTACTATGAGTGGATCTGAGAGCACAGATACACCACCGTCCAGCCTCTTGCCACGGAGGGTACACGCTACTCTTGCCATCTCTCCACTCCCATTGCGTGGTGGCCTTTCTGGTATTGGTCCGACCGAGGCAAAGCTTACCCATGACGAGGCACATGGCCAGTTAAAAGGTCCTCGGTCAGCAAGCCTAAATCGGCTCGGTCCTTAAGCGACTCAGACGGAGACACTACACCGAGACTTCCTTCTCGTGCAAGTCAACCGCCCGGTCTCGTCTTTACCATTTATGACCCCAAAGTTTGGTACCTGGAACAGGTACATCTTTTCAGATGTTCAACCCATCACGGCCATAATGGATTCTCCATGAAGTCATTTTGTTTAAAAACAAAACATTTTGTTTTCTAAAGCAAAGCTAAGCATTAGAAAACCTTTAAATAAAAAGGGTGACAAGGAACGGTAATCAGTTTCCAAGGAAGGAAATGCAACAATTGTTTAGCACACAACTCCTATCACCTAATGCATCATCACAAGTGATAAATAGTTTAAAACAACAAGGAAAGGGGTAAATGCACCAGGGCTTGCCTTGTGTTCCAGGAGGTTACGGGTCTGTTCCACAAATTTCAAAGTAGAAGTTGTTCTCGACTGGTGGATTCTCAGCTTGCGGGACAACTTCTTCTTCGACTACAGTCTCTTCCTCGTTTTCTATACATAACAATACATATACATGAGTGCTTATGTGATGCTATGAATATGTAGTTATATAATAGAAACATACTAAGTTGTATCTTGAATACAACTTTCCTTCACGGTACACACTAGTCAGTAGGGTTTTCTGAGTTAGTATTCTATCGATATTAGGCAATTAAACCCTAGGAGGCTAGTTTATTGGGTCTGGGACCAAACAATGTCCAAATCATTTCAAACTTTACCCAAGGTCTTTATTCATCAAACAAAGTTTACCCAAAAAGTTTTACCATTTTTGGAGCTACTAAATTATTTCTAAAATTCTAGAGGGCTTGGTTTAAACACCTTTAAAGGCTACATAATTCTAGGTTTGGAATAAAAATCTTGGAACTATTTCTATTAAATACTAGATGATTTTAGGAGCCTAGAAAAATTGGTCTCATCATTTTACCATTTTCTACTATTTTCTATGCATTTCTTAAGAAAAGGAAAAACAGTGAACATGACTGGGCTCATTCCAGCCTGAACCGGCCCACGACCAGGTAAAACGCGCGCATCCGCGCCCTCATTGGCGACTTTGCGCAGAGCCCCTCGGCTTTTTGAAAAACCAGTAAAGAATCCTTATACCCTATTCACATATTTCACTGACATGTGCGCTTAAGTCCTTCCGTTTTTTCTTCTTTGCAGGACCAGGTCCCCGACCAAGGACGACGGAGCAACTACACCGCCGAACTTGTACCGGCCGTTATACCCTATAATCCCTGCTCGAATTTGTTCTATACATAATTCCACCCTTGGCGCTCCACTGGGGATCAACAATTAAGCACGAATGCCATCCTAGAGCTTGATCTACAGGCACCCGTGGATTTGAAGCTTTTCCAGCCCGTTCCCAACGACACAGCGCGGTAGAGTTCAATCGGTTGAGCCGATGAGAATCACAAGCATACGAGGGTGTTAAGACACGGACAAGAAGGACGAGGACGGACCTGTGGGTGGCTAGCCACGGCACGGTGTCTCACCGCGGCGCGGCAAACCGATTTGGAGGAAAAACTAAATTCTCCGGCTATGGTGGCCAATCCGAGGGGAGGGGCAGTTCTCTGGGTTCGTAACAAACTAGCGGAACAGGCGGGGGGGGGGGGGGGCGTCAATTTATAGGGACCAACAGCGGTGGCTCCAAATTTGGACGAGGTTCGGATTATGGTGGCGTCGTGGTGCATCACTGGAGTCCACCAAACGTGGCGCTCGTCGGCACAATGACTCAGGGCAGTAACTCTAGGCTTGCCACGGTTACGACGACGTGGTAAAGGGATCACTGCATGGCGCACACGCGACGAACGGCGTCCACCTCGGTGATGGCCGCTCGGCCACGTCGCCGGCAAGTGGGTACGACGACTGAGCAGTATAGTGCCCCAAGTTCATCCCCCCCGTGAGATCTTTTACCGCCAGCCATTATCAGTGCAGCACAACACACGAATCGCGGCGACCGGCGTGAATCGTGGAGCGGAGATCAGCGGCGGCGACCGATTCACTGAATCAGTGATCTTCTTCAGGTCACTGTACCATCGCGATTACATTCAGCCGTTCTGACAGAGCAAGTTCAGGGGCGATTTACTCCAAAAATCGTACAGCACCAGGCCAAGCTTGGTATAACAAATTTGTTCACTAATGTTAGGGCTTCAACTTTGCCACAGTGACCCTGGTCTTAACTCCATTGCATTAACCACAAACTGTCTCCAAGGTTGACCAAATGTCAATGAACTTCAATTTTCAGAACCGAAGTTGTCTGACAGCCTGACTTCTAGGGCATTTTATCCCATTTTCCATACAACATAATGGCTTAGTCACTTAATCAAATTTGAACTACTAACATAGCTATACCATTTTGTTGTAATGACTTCAGGCAAAATCTTCAAGGATTAAGAAATACAAGAGCATAAACTTGGCCTAAAGTCACTGATTTCAGGGTTTAAGCCATATGGTGCCATTGGGGCTTTTTGCAAATTACTCCATTATGCTACACATCACTTGAAAATCCTCCAAAGTAAAAGTTGTTTAGTTTTTGATACTCTACCACTTTGGTATATGCACTTTGGTCCAAAAATGTATAGAAATTGAAATCACCTTATAGGGCACAAATTAGGGTTTCCAGGGCTCTTGTTAGGGTTTTGGAGTGTTTTAGGGTTTGTGTGCCATTCAATTCCATCAAGTTTAGTCTCTTATGAACATTTCCACTAAAGTTTGAGATAATACTGAATTTGGTATCACACACACCCACAAACCTCTATCCCTTGGTTAAGTACCCTATTCTAGGGTTAAGGACTCACTTCAAGTCATCACATCACAACTTGTTTTGAGATTTTACCCTAGTGGATGCACTCTAGGTGTAACATACATAATGGCATGTCAATGCATATGATGCCCATGCCCAAGTTTTAGTTCTTGTAACACCAGGGGTGTTACATCCTTCCCCCCATAAAAGAATCTTGTCCCGAGATTTAAGGTCCTAGGGTAAGTAATGGAAAAGGAAACGCGTCACAACTTCATTTCCTTATTTATCTTATATAGCATGGCGTGGGGTGGGGTTTGTTACAACTTTAAGGTACATAAATCTTAAAAGTTATATGAAGCTAAAAACCTAGGAAAATTTTTCTCTAAGAAGTCTTGAGTCTCCTAGGTAGCTTCTTCTTCAGTGTACGTGTTGGTTCCATTGTACTTTATAAAACTTGAGAGTCCTCTTTCAAGTGATTCTATCCTTCTGATTCAGAACTCGAATGGGATGTTCTGAATAAGTCAAGTTTGGTTCCAAAGTAACATCCACCACATCTATAGTTCAATCAGGAATCCGAAGGCATTTCTTCAACTAAGATACATGGAACACATTATGCACCGCAGACAATGATTCTAGTAATCGAAGTCTGTACGCCACTTGCCCACATCGCTCAAGAATGGGAAACGGGCCAATATATCGGGGTGCCAATTTTCCTTTTACCCTGAACCGGCTAACACCCTTCATAGGTGATACTTTCTGGTATACATGATCGTCGGCTTGAAAAACCAATGGTCGACGTCGTTGATTCGCATAGTTTTTCTGCCGAGCTTGAGTTTCTTTCAGGTTATGTCTTATCCGTTGGACTTTTTTCCTCTATTTCTTTAACCAAGTCAGGCCTGAAAAACCACTGTTCTCCTGGTTCAGACCAATTTAAGGGTGTTCCGTACAGAGCTTCAAACGATGCCATCTTAATACTTTCTTGATAACTATTATTATAGGAAAATTCTGCCAATGATAGACAATCATCCCATTTTTCTGGAAATTCCAGAACACATGCCCGTAGCATATCTTCAAGTATCTGATTTACCCTCTCAGTTTGCCCACTTGTTTGAGGATGATAGGCCGAATTGTGGAGCAATTTAGTGCCTAGAGATTTGTGCAGCTCACTCCAAAACTTGGATACAAATTGCGGTCCCCGGTCCGACACTATCGTCTTTGGAACTCCATGCAAACTGAGAATACGAGCAATGTATAACTGAGCATAAATAGCAACTGGGTGATCTGTTTTAACAGGAAGAAAATGTGCTATCTTTGTGAGTCGGTAAATTATGACCCAAATAGAGTCAAATCCTTTAGCTATCCTGGGTAATCCCACAATGAAATCCATGCTGATATCTTCCCATTTCCAGGTTGGGATTGGCAATGATTATAATGGTCTAGCAGCTATCATATGTACCGCATTGACACGTCTGCAAGTGTCACACTTTGCCACATAGCGTGCGATTTCAATCTTCATTTTAGTCCACCAATAATGTTGTTTCAAGTCTTGATACGTCTTAGTGCTTCCAGGGTGAATGGAATACCGACTAAGATGAGCTTCGTCCAAGATTTGTTAGCGGACTTCAGCATCCTTTGGCACTACTATGCAATCTTTAAACTATATTACTCCTTGATCATCTTTCCTGAAAAATTTTGCCTTGCCGACCTCCATTTTCTCATGAATATATTTCATACCCTTATCTGTTCTTTGAGCATCAATAATCCTTTGTAGAAGAACTGACTCAAGCTTCAAATATGTTAAAGTTCCTTGTGGTACTATCCCCAGATTCAACTTTTCCATTTCTTGACATAAAGTGGTGTCAGATGAGCTTACTGTGAGGCAATGACAAGAAGCCTTGCGACTTAAAGCGTCTGCCACCACATTCGCCTTTCCTGGGTGATAATAAATTTCCAAGTCATAATCTTTGATTAGCTTGAGCCACCTTCTTTGCCTCATATTTAGCTCTGACTGGGTGAAGATATACTTCAAACTCTTGTGATCCGTATATGAGTGACATATATTCGCCAGCAGATAAAGACGCCAAATCTTAAGGGCATGAACTACTATAGCCAATTCCAGATCATGTGTGGGATAATGTTCTTCATGCCGGCACAGTTGCCTTGAAGCATAAGCGATTAGTCGCCCTGCTTGCATCAGGACACATCCAAGTCCACTACCACATGCGTCACAATAAACATCAAATGACTTTTCAATATCCGGTTGGGCCAAAATCGGTGCAGTGGTCAACAATACCTTTAGTTGTTCAAAGGCCTCGTTACACTTAGAGACCAATCAAACTTAGTATCATTCTTCAATAACCCAGTAATGGGTTTAACAATTTTGGAGAAATCTAGAATAAATCTGCGGTAATAACCAGCCAGTCAAGGAAACTCTGAACTTGATGCACTATAGTGGGTGATTTCCATTCCAGAATATCCTTGACCTTGCTGGGATCAACCGCAATCCCTTTGTTAGACAAAATATGCCCAGGAAATTGGATTTCCTCCAACCAGAACATGCATTTACTGAATTTGGCATAAAGCTGATGTTCTCTTAAAGCGCGTTAACACAGTCCGCAAGTGTCTTGCATGCTCCTCCTCGTTCTTGGAATATACCAAAATATCATCAATGAAGACCACCACAAACTTGTCTAGCTCGGGCATGAATACCGAATTCATCAAGTATGTGAAGTGGGCTGGAGCATTTGTCAATCCAAAAGACATAACCAAATATTCAAATAATCCATACCGCGTGGTGAATGCGGTCTTGGGTATATCTTCGGGTCGAATACAGATATGATGATAGCCCGATCTGAGATCAATTTTAGAAAACACCCGGGCTCCAGTAAGTTGATCAAATAAAATATCGATTCAAGGAAGAGGATACTTGTTCTTAATAGTGACTTCATTGAGGGGTCTATAGTCCACGCACATTCGAAGAGTCTGATCCTTCTTCTTGACAAATATTGCTGGACATCCCCATGACGATGAACTCAGTCTAATAAATCCTTTCTCCAATAAGTCTTGTAATTGGGTCTTGAGTTCTGCCAGTTCATTGGGTGGCATGCGGTACGACCTTCTGGAAATGGGAGCCGTACCGGGCTTCAATTCAATTACAAATTCCATGTCCCTTTTTAGAGCTAACCCGGGCAAATCTTCAGGGAATACATCCGGGAATTCACATACAACCGAAATGTCCTGTATTTCTTGTACAATGGCTTCAAAAACTTGTCTAGATGTTTTTACTGGGACAGATATAGGGATGGACAACTTGACTTCTTCTTGACCATGCCTCAATTGAATGGTCCTTTGATCCACATTTATGATGGCCTTATTCTGGGCTAACCAATTCATGCCTAGAATTACATCTATATCCTATCCCTTTATAACAATCATGTTAGTAGGGAACTCACGTCCAGCCAACGTTACGAGTACGTGGAAGATTACTTCCTTAGTAAATATTTGACCCCCAGGTGAGTGAATAATAAATCCCTCCCTTGATTCAGTGCTATGTATGCAATACTTCTCCACAAAAATCTTGCTCATAAAGGTATGTGATGCACCAGAATAAAAAAGGACAACTGTTGGGTGGTTGGCAACGAGAAACGCACCCATCATCACTGGTTCTCCTTTCGGTGTAGTCGTCACCTGGGTGTAATAAACTCGCCCAGTTTTCTTCATATTTTTGCCCGCTAGGGGATTGGCCATGTTTCCCTTTCTTTGATTCGTGTTCCCCGAAGTCTGTTGAAAATTTGATTTGCTCTGCTTCGGATAGGGGCAGTCTTTGATGAAATGTCCAGACTTCCCACAATTAAAGCACCCACTTGAGGAACTCGGAAGGGCGGGGAAACGAGCACCAGGGGCACTCGGCTGATTGTTTTGGGCGGGGGCAGAAGTGGGGCGGATAAACACGGGTTGCTTAAAAGGATATGTGGGTGGGCGTGGAGAAGAACGATTTGGGTTGAAGGGACGGGTTACCAACCTTGTCCGCTTCTCAGCCCCCTGAGATGGTCCTTCACCCGCATATCTTTTTGACTTTCTCTGGCCCGAATTATTGGCTTCAACTGATAGTGTTGTGCTTACAACCCTGCTATAGGTAAGGTCCAGACACGTAGCCATTTTGTGCTGGAGTCGGTCATTCAATCCCCTCATGAAGCAATTTTTCTTTTTTAAATCAGTGTCCACTTGATCGATGGCATATTGGGAGAGGTGATTAAATTTGTTGAGATACTGCATCATAGAATCTCCCACTTGCTTCAGACGTATGAACTCCTCCAGCTTCATCTGTAGCACCCATTCTAGAACATAATGTTCCCTGAATGCCAGTTTGAACTCCGCCCATGTGACCTGATGTCTGGCAGGCTGAATAGCGGAAAAATTTGCCCACCAAGTACTGGCAGGACCCCTCAACAGTTGGGCGGCGAATAGGGGCTTCTACGTTTCAGTACACCGGATCAGCCCAAACTTTTGCTCCATAACTCGCACCCATTCATCTACTTCCAGTGGTTCTTCAGCCTTAACAAAGAGCAGTGGACGGGTTTCAGAGAACTCTAGATATGTGGTGTCTCGTGGTCCTTGAGGTTGACCTCTTCCTCCATGTTGCTAAAATTGATTTCCCGCCAGTTCACGCAGGAATCGTGTGTTGTCAGCGGTAGCGTTGACTAAGGCAGTGATAGCCTCAGCAAGTGTAGGAGGTACAAGTGGCGGGTTTGGAGTTTCCTCCCCCCGTGGGAAGTTCCCGCCCCATCATGAGCATGAGTCCTTGATGGCATCTGAGGAAGAAAAACATCCTGAATCATTACATGCCAAACATACACCGTCTTTATTACATTGTGCTGAACTATAATAATTATACATACTCATTAGTACAACTCGGCTTCCTTATTTACTTTACATAAGTATACTACTTAAACTACACTACTTTAATTTTCTTTGTCCTTGGCCGCACCACTGCCAGCATCGAGAGAACGTTCATCTGTGAGGTTCATGGAAGGAGGGGCTTCAAAAAGGTCCAACTCCCCATCAGGTCCTCCATTAGCTGTTCTAGATGGTCCAGTTCCCATTGCTGCAACTTCTGGTGGCACATTTGGATGCAGCCGGTCATATAACATGTGCACCTCTTCATGCAGGGTGTTACAATATGCTTGCGGATTTTCCAGGGATGTGCTTAGCTCCGCTACCCGGGCTAGAGCCTTGGCCTCACAATCCCAGGCGAAAGAGTGTGAATTTATGGCCTAGTCAATAGCTGTGTCTCGCTCCGCAATTTCCTGCTGCAAGCGATTAACTTCCGCTGACAGTTCAGCAATGCAGCGGCTATCTCGCGCACGCTCCCTACTCTCGTGGCGTAGCTCTGACATGAGTCGCGCCACCCTGGCCTCCAGATCCACCATTGGATTGTTGCTTCCATTGCTGCTCCCCTCATGTCTAGGAGCCAGCTGATGCCAAGGTACACCATGAGGTCCAGTTGCTTTCCGTTGGGTGGTCTTGGTACGCGCCATATCTCCATAAGAAGGGAAAAAATTAATTTAGTATTGTTTAAAATGATGCATGCATGTCCTAATGATTGTGGAATCAACCTTTTTGTTGATCCCTTACGTCCTACGTATACTATTATTTGGCACTCTGTTACCCGACTTTAAAAGATAAGTTGCTACCAGAAAGTGGCAAGATAAGAATGAAAGAATGTTTGAAGGTAAGTATTTTAAAAATCCTTTGAAGTACTACGTAATGTCCGAAGAGATGGGCTTCACTCCGATACCAGCTGTGATGGAACCTCCCAAGGTATTAGGCCCATCTACGGATGTCTTTGTCCTAATAAGGACCTCAGACAGTCATGCAGGTGCGCATAATCACTCGACAAGTTTGGTTATCTGTATCTTCATCATACCGCCCAAGAACGCTTCACCCATCACGCAGACATTACACACATAATCGGAGAAGAGAATAAGCGGAAGGGTTACAATAATATAATTTACATTCAAACCAAAATATAGAGATAGTATTTATTACATAACGGGTGTTCGAGTGCAACACTTATTATTACATAACGGGGAGGCAAAACACCCTCCCACAAACAAGTTTAGCGTTCTTCCTCCTGCTTTGGCACCACCTTTGAGCAGAAACAACAAAACTCGGCTATTTCATCACCTATAACAACATGGGTTCGAAAACCCTAAGTACAGAGTGTACTTTCGCAAGTCTTACCCGTCTAAGGAAAAAGACTCTCAAGGATATGCTGGCTTTTGGGAATCTAGGTAAAGCTTCTCAAGAATCAAAGACTCTGTTTGCAGAAAAGCTTGCTATGAGTGGATCCTTAAAAAGTCTATTTGTATTATCAGGTTAAGTAGTTACCTGCATCTAGAGTTCTTTCTACCCTAGATCAAACACTTGGCCTATACTAGTCATCTTTTATCATCCCTTCAGTTCACAGGATTGCTACGTGTAAGTCAGTGACCAAGTCTTCATGTCTAAGAAGTAACGGCGATCCGAATCGATTAATACCCATGTTGGGGCGAAGGCGAAGACGCCACCCTTCGCTCGATGCCTTCGCCAGACTCGCTGCAACAACGGAGACAAGACGACCGGCGGACTCTACCCTTCGTCCCACGCACCGGAAGACAAAGGACTACGGCGAAGTCATCCCATCCCACGGCCTCGTCCAACATGGAGGCCCACGAGTGATCCGGCCCGTTGCGAGAGGCCCTGCGTGGCCGCTACGCATTACGGGCCTAATTTGTAAAGGCTTCCCTGTAATTACAGTCTGTAACCCTGCTTTATGGGAATATTCCGGGGATAACCTGGGCACATGAGGGCACATGCGTCCTTAACTCGAGATGCTGGGCACTCAGGCACCTATAAATACCCCCGCACAGTGCCCTTGAGAGGATAGATTAACAGAGCTATTGCCATCTCGAGCTGAAACCTTGTTTACACCACTTTCGCTCCCCCGTTGGATCTACTTGCCCAGGAGAGCAAGCACCAACATTTGACGCCCACCGTTCGTGCTACGAAAACACCACCCGCGATGGCACCCAAGAGAACCACCTCGAAGGCTAACGAAGCTGCGAAGGCAGCACTGCTGGCCGAGAAAAAGGGCAAGGCCCTTATCGACACCACCCACCAAGAGCCCTGCGAGGACGACGCAAACAGCAAGAGGCAGCGCAACGAACAACCCACTACCGAAGGCAGCCTCTGCACCTGCAGCTCTGGAGGACAACCGCAACTTCCCCCAGGCTTCGCTCCACCAGAGGGCGCAGACGCCACCGAGGAAGGCAAAGTCATCGGCGTTTCGGCCGAGGAGCAGCTACAGCTGCGCGCCTTGCGCATCAAGAACCGCAACCTCCAAAAGCAAAAAGAGATCCTCGAGGCCAAGCGCCAACATGTGTCTGCACAAGCCAAAGTGCGACAGATGATACGCGACGAAGAGCAGAAGGCTCAGGAGCTTGAACAAGAGATCGCGCTCATGCAGAGCGAAGGCCAATTCGGCCTGCAACACGACCCACCCCTCCAACAGCGCGCACAAATCGAAGACCTGTTCATCCCTCAGCGCGGACACGCCATCCCTCACGCCACGGCATTCCAAGGCGTCAACTACCTTGACAAGCGAAGTCCCCTGGCACCTCATCTGCAAGTGACAACATGGCCCGCCAACTTCAGGGCAGGGACCTATCCCAAGTACAACGGCAGCACTGACCCAGCACAGTACATCATGAGCTATCAAGTCGCCGTTGCATCATCCGGAGGGGACGACGCCACGATGGCCAAGTCATTCATCATTGCCCTTGAAGGCCCAGCCCTCACCTGGTACACCAGGTTGCCCCCATTGTCCATCGACTCGTGGAGAAGTCTCCGGGACAAATTCTTGCTCAACTTCCAAGGGTACCGCCCAGACACCGACGCCTTGGCTAAACTCTCACTCTACAAGCAGCTGGAACGAGAGACTCTGCGGGATTACTACCGCAAGTTTCTGACCCTCAAGTCATAGCTGCCTTCGGTCGATGACTAGATCGCCATCCACTACGCCATAAGTGGCCTTCGGGCCGGCGTCCTTTATAGCCACTGCATCAGGGATCCGCCCAGGAACCTCTAGGAGCTGTATCAGCTGTTCGAAGAATACGCCAGATCCGAAGAGCTCCACCAGCGCAAAGTCGAGTCTCAGAGGAAACCCAAAGACCCCCTGCAGTCCAGCCGCACATGGACAAGGCCATCGCAGGCAGACTCCGGTCGGGACGGCCGCAATCAGCAGCAGGTGCACAACATCGCCAACCAGCACCCCGCTGGTGAGGCCCCTCGCCGCCAGGAGTATCCCCCCCAGGGCCATGGAAATGAAACTCGTGGTCGGGGCCGGGGACGTGCGTAGCAGCCGCGCAGATTTTACTGCCTGTTCCACGGCGAAGACTGCGCGCATCCTACAAGAGACTGCCCAGAAACGAAGGCCACCAGAGACAGGATGGCATGGGCACAACCAGCCGACAACCCTAGAGTTGTCGCACACACATATCAGCAACCCCCTCAGCCATACAACCACGGCCCCGCTCCGCTTCCACCGCACCACGCATACCAACACCACCAGGAGGTACAAATCGTACCTCCCCCACCCCCACCTCCACACCACCAACAGCAAAATATCCACCACCCCAAGCCCCAAAGCAAGAGGACTTCGCCGATCAGCCGTATCGCGGAGTCATTCATATGATCACTGGGGGGTCCAGCGCCGACTTCGACACAAAGCGGCAGAAGAGGGACCATTACCGCAGCATCAACCACGTCGCCGTCACCGGTCCAGTCATGCAGACAAAGTGGTCCCATGTGCCATTGACCTTCGAAGCCCGAGACGTCGATCTGCGCAGTGCACCCCACATCGATGCCATGGTTATCAACTGCAGCGTGGCAGGCTGGGACCTGCACAAAGTCTTAGTCGACAATGGCAGCCAGGCGGATATCATTTTCCTCCATGCTTTCGATCGCATGGGCATAAGCCACAGCCTGCTCAAGCCTTCGGACAACCCCCAGTACGGCTTCGGCGGCAAGGGCACCTTTCCTGTCGGCAAAATAGAGTTACCTCTCTCCTTCAGTGTAGCACCCAATGCCCGAAGTGAGCAAGTTACGTTCGACATCGTCGACATGGTGTACCTGTACAACGCCATAATGGGCCGGGGCTCCATCAACAAGTTTGAGGTAGCTATTCATGGACTCTACTTGTGCATCACAGTCTACGGCAACCAGCAGGTTGCGCGTAACATAGAAAGAGACTTCGTTCCTAGACAAAGAAACGTACACTGCCTCACGGCCCAGCGCGAGGCCCCCGGGTCTGCCAGCCCAACCGCCAAAGAACATGAAAAAGCACAGCTGCAGAGCAACGACGGGACCAAGACTATTCCCCTCGACCAGGCAACACCCAAGCAGACGGTTACCAACAGTGAAGACCTCACTTCGCATGACGAGGAGAGACTCCTCTGCTGTCTATCCAAGAATAAAGACATCTTCGCCTAGTCCGCCCTCGACCTGGTCGGAGTCAGTCACTCCATCATCGAGCACAGCTTAGGAATCGACCCTTCGGTGAGGCCGAAGAAACAGCGGCTGCGTAAGATGTCTGACGAGAAGACGGAAGCCGCCAAGGCCGAGGTGCATCGCCTGCTTGAGGCCAAATTTATCGAGCCAATTGCCTACCCCACATGGCTCGCCAACATAGTGATGGTGCAGAAGAAGAGCGGCAAATGGCGGATGTGCATCGACTTCACCAGTCTTAACAAGGCCTGCCCCAAGGACAACTTCCCGCTGCCTCGGATCGACAAAATTGCCGATAGTGCGGCCGGGTGTGAAGTCATGTCACTCCTTAATTGCTTCTCCGGCTACCACCAAATATATATGAAGGAGGACAAGGCAAGCACCAGCTTCATAACACCCTTCGGCACGTATTGCTTCATCAGAATGCCGGAGGGACTTAAGAACGCCGGGTCCACTTTCTCTCGACTCACCAAAACGGTGCTCGAGAGCCAAGTCGGCAGAAATATATTCACATATGTGGACGACATCGTCGTCGCCAGCAGAAGCAAAGAAGACCACCTGGCTGACCTCGCCGAAACGTTTGCGAACATGCGGGACGCATGACTTCGCCTGAACCCCGAAAAGTGCGTCTTCGGCGTTCGCCAGGGGAAAATCTTGGGCTACCTGGTGTCACACCGCGGAATTGAGGCCAATCCAACCAAAATCCAGGCTATCATCAATATGACGCCCCCGCAGTCAGCCAGAGACGTACAACGGACAGGCAGATTGGCCGCCCTCAACAGATTCATCTCCAAGTCCGCAGAGCGAAGCCTCCCTTTCCTCAAAACACTCTGTGGCGCAAAAGACTTTGCATGGGGACCAGAGCAGGCGACGGCCTTCGCTTCATTGAAGCAGTACCTGTCGGAATTGGTGATTCTTACAAGCCCCGACCCCTCGCTACCCCTATTGCTCTATGTCGCGGCTTCGCCACATGCGGTCAGCGCAGCACTGGTTCAAGAGTAGACCAGAGAGGGCACGATCAGGCAATGTCCAGTTTATTACGTCTCTGAAGTGCTCACAACATCAAAATGTAATATGACGGAACTGGAAAAGATCGCCTATGCAGTTGTTATGGCCTCGCGCAAATTGCACCATTATTTCGAGGCATTCAAAGTCCGGGTCACCTCAGATAGAGGACTCGGCGAATTATTTAGAAATCCGGAGGCATCAGTACGGATTGCCAAATGGGCAGTCGAACTCTCCGGCTACCACATCACATTTGAACCTAGGACAGCCATCAAGTCACAAGTCCTGGTAGACTTCATCGTCGACTGGACTTTGCCAATAACACAGCCGGACCCGTCCACAGAGAAAGTGTGGACAATCCATTGCGACGGCACATGGTGCCATGCGGGGGCAGGCGCCGCTGCGGTCATTACTTCACCCACCGGGGTCAAGCACAGATACGCAGCACGCCTTAGCTTTGCTTTGGAGTCTGATAGATGCACCAACAACATAGCAGAATACGAGGCTGTCATCCTCGGCCTTCGCAAGCTAAGGGCACTCGGTGTCACCACCTGCATCATCAGAACAGACTCCAAGGTAGTCGCCGGCCAGGTCGAGAAAGACTATGCAGCGAAGGTCCCCGCACTCATGCAGTACCTCGCGGCCATCCGCAGCCTCGAAAGACAATTCAAAGGTTTTACATTGTAGCATGTGGACCGAGCCAAGAATGAGGAGGCCGATGCATTGGCCAAGGCAGCCACCAGGGGCGAGGCCCTGCCCTCCGACGTATTATACCATGTCATCGGCACGCCAGCCGTCCGCAGCCCAGAGGGGCTCCAAATAACCAATGACAGCGAGGGCCACCGCATAGTCAACCTCATCATGACCGAAGACTGGCGGGCACCAATAACCCTGTTCCTGCAGGGGTACTATCATCCAACCGACATCAATGAGGCCAAGCACCTCAAACATCGAAGCCAGGACTTCGCACTGATCGAAGGCCAACTTTACAAGAAGGGGGTCAGTCAACCCATGCTTAAATGTGTCACCGAGACCGAAGGCGTCCAAATTCTGCGCGAAGTCCACAGTGGGACTTGCGGCTCTCGCGCAGGGCCTAGGGCCCTAGCTGCAAAGGTGATCCGTCAAGGTTTCTATTGGCCCGCCATGATTTGCGCCGCAAATCAGGTCACAAGGTCCTGTGAAGCCTGCCAGAAATTTTCTCCACGCTCGGGAAGCCCTTCGCAATTCACGAAACTAATCGCCCACACATGGCCTCTTCAGCGCTGGGGCCTGGACATTATCGGGCCCCTGCCCACGGCCCAGGGGAACCTCAAGTTCACCTTCGTCGCCGTCGAGTATTTTACCAAATGGATCGAAGCGAGGGCTGTATCCACAATAACATCGAAGACTGCCCATAAATTCTTCTGGCAAAACATTGTTTGCCGCTTCGGGGTCCCGTCCAAACTCATAGTCGACAATGGAAAGCAACTTGACAGCCAAGACTTCAAGGATTTCTGCTTCTCCATTGACACCAAGCTTGCCTTCACCTCAGTATACCACCCACAATCCAACGGAGTTGTGAAACGCGCAAATGGCATAATTTTCACAGCTGTCAAGAAGATGCTCCTCGACGACAAAAAGGGCAAGTGGGCCGACCTGTTACCTGAAGCGGTCTGGGCATTGAACACGACTGAGTGCAGGGCGACTGGGTTCACCCCTTTCCGCCTTCTATACGGATCGGAGGCCATGACCCCGCAAGAAATAAAACATGGGTCACCACGGACAGTCCCGTCAGCCGTCCTCGACGTGGACGAACCTACTTCGAAGAACCTCATCGACGGCGACCGCGTCTTCGCCCTGTAGGCTCTAAAAAAATACCAAGCTCAAACAAAAGCATGGCGCGACCACACAGTCATCCAGAGGGAATTCAGCGAAGGAGACCTCGTACTCGTCCGGACAGCACGGACAGAGTCCCGGGGCAAGTTGGAGCCCAAGTGGGAGGGCCCTTTCATCGTCAAGACGAAGGCGTCCCCCAGTGCGTACAGGCTCACAACGCCATCCGGCGAAGACTTAGAGCATTCTTGGAACATTGATAATCTCCGTAAATTTTTTGTTTGACTCCTCAGGGCCAGCTCGCCCTTGTAATTCGCAAAACAATTTTATTCCGGCCCGCACTCTTTTCCTCCCGGGGGAGAGGTTTTTAATGAGGCGGCGCCATGTAATATACACGCGAAAAATCCCCCGCAAAAATTACATCGAAAAAGACCGCATCAACGGTCTTCGGCTTTCGACCAACACAAAAGTCACCGCAAGGGGCAGCGCTGGCTACCCTCGTGTGCGACAATCCGCGCAAAAGTCGCCTAAGGGTGCAGCCGTACCAGCACAACAAGTGCACAAAAAACGAAGTCTTCCTCAAAAGACTCTCCGTGCAAAAGTCGCCTAAGGGTGCAGCCGGACCAGCACAACAAGTGCGCAAAAAACCGAAGTCTTCTTCAAAAGACTATATGTGCAAAAGTCGCCTAAGGGTGCAGCCGGACTAGCACAACGAGTGCGCAAAATCGAAGTCTTCTTCAAAAAGACTATCCGTGCAAAAGTCGCCTAAGGGTGCAGCTGGACTAGCACAACAAGTGCGCAAAATCGAGGTCTTCTTCAAAAGACAATCCATGCAAAAGTCGCCTAAGGGTGCAGCCGGACTAGCACAACGAGTGCAAAAAATCGAAGGCGCATTACATCAGTGCAAAAGTCTACATCGAGAAACTATCCACGCTAAGACCGACTACAGGCACAGCCGGACTGACATAATAAACGTGCTAGACCAAGTGCGCAATGCCCTATGAACATAGCCGGATGCGCGAAGGCACATAGCCTCATCATACAAACTATAGTTACACACATACAGCGAGGGCATCACACCTTACATTGGTTCAACCTTCGGAATGATTCCCATCTCCCTATAGTTAAATAGCATTATCCTCAGCTCCTCACCCTCAAAAAGACTTCGCAACTCCCCCTCACCTATACTCGCCCCAACCGGTGAGGACAACAATTCCCGCTTGCCAGCCCTGCCCACACGAAGCCGACCACCATCCAATTCACTCACTCTACGCTTCGCCACTGCCCTTCGCCGCCTACGCCCAACACTCGGACCAGGCAAAACTTCAGCATCCGTAACACGCGGAGAAGCCTCAGCCTCAGCCACATCCAAGGCCGCAAAGTAATCCAAGCCCTCATCCGAAGACTCTTCCGTCCACACAACCGAACTCCCAGAGTCATCAAACTCAGAAAACTTAGACGTAGACTCATCCGATTCAATTCCAGCGACCACGGTCGAAGCCGCCACAAAATTAGCAGTAGCGGTTGCGTGCGCAGGCCCAATCCTGAACCTACGCAGCAACCAAGGTTCAGTAACACAGACAAAATTCCCTAACTACCCCACACCCACTAAGCCACCTGCGAAGACCTAGCCGCCGCCATGGGATCCTCCGCTGCCGGCTCCGTCGCCGCCTTCGGGGGATCCTCCGCCATCGGCATAGTGGCTAGCGACGAGCCTCCACCAGATACAGTAGACACAGGGACAGCGTGGGAGCCTTCACCGGTTTCTGGGAGCGGCGCCGGGTCAACCTCAGCCTCGGCCACCACCGGGTTGACCTCCGCTTCGGGCAGCGCGCTGTTCAGATGTCCGAAGTCCTCCACGTCCTCAGCACGCGCCATCTACAACACAGCACACCGATTCAGCAAACCCGCATATACCCACATTCAATAACACAAAACAAAAAACAAACTTTACCTGATCCCTCGCCTGGTCAGCCCGTTCCCTAACCACCTCCCGACCATGGGGGCCCCACATCCGATCAAAGAGGGCCCCCGCAGCGTCCTTCACCATAGAGTCTTCGACCTTAAAAATCTCGTGCCCGAAGTCTTCATCGGATCAGTTGAAGCCCTCATAGTGACTGCACCCCTCGCGGGACAGCGCATTCATGGCCCCCTCGCAGGTGACGAGAGAGGCAAAGGACATGAAGCCCTCCACGATGGTCGGGAGTGCTAGCAATTCCTCTTGCAGCCACTCGAGGAAGCGAAGGCCCGCCTCTCAGTCCGGCACCTCGAAGTCAGCAGTCCGTGCACCTAGCTCGCGGTATGAGTCCACGAGCTGTTTGCGCGTCCGCTCAACTTCCACGCGCGTAGAGGCCTCGGCCCTCTCCATGCGGCCTGCAGAGCGTTGAACCGCGCCTCCCATTCCTCGGCGCGCTGGCTGGCGAGACTCTCCTCCGCCCTCACCAATTTGGCCTCCGCCTGCGCCGTCTGCACCTTGGTGATGGCCTGGTTGGCCTCCCTCCTTTCCTCCACCAGCTGGCGCCGAAGGTCCGTCCTCTCACCCCCTAGGGCGGCCACCTTCTCCGCCAGCCTGCGGCTTTTGCTCTCCGCAGCCGACTTCTCCTGGACGGCGTCCGCGTGCTGCGCCCGAAGTCTCTCGACTTCGGCAGCCACGTCTGCCATAAGGGCACCCGACGCCACGCGGTCGGCGAAGTCGGCAGCCTAACAGACACACATGAGACCACAATCACCATGAAAGCGGCACACAACGAAGTCTACCTCAACTTAGTTGATTCAGCTGCTGCGCCAGCTGCAATGATGCCTCCCTCAGCCGGCGGGACACAGTGCCCGCTTCGTCCTTGACGGCAGTGGCCGCCGAAATCTCTCCGCCAGCGCTGAAAGCGCCACCCTTCACCCCAAGCACCGTGGCGGACGCCGTGGTTGCCACCGCAGGCGGGACCGCAACAAGTTGCCCCTCGCCCGACCCTGCAACGTATCACCGGTCAAAACAAAACCTTACCAACAAGGTAGTCGTCCACGCTTATATTTGTGCCGAAGTCGGCAACGCGTTTCCCCGGTGAAGGCGGTTCGCGAACCTTCGCAGCTCCGTCTAGGGCAGACTTGGCTCCGCCGGCGCCGACCGCCTTCGCGCTCTCCGGCACCTTGCTGGACCCAGGGGCGGCCGACTTCGCCGCCAGCGTCGGCTGGCTACCGCCGGGGGCGGTAGCCTTCGCTGTCCCCCGCGCCCTCTTCAGCCTAGCTTCGGGGAGCCTGACGACCGCCCGGCGCTTCTGCGCAGCATCCTGGCGATCCTTGTTCATCACTGCCGACACAACAGCAGCAATATTCCGTCCATAAGGAAACACTCTCAAGTCACGAGCCATGTGAGACGTAAAGAAGTCTTCGCCAGCCGCGCGGGGGATAGGAACGTTCCTGGGCCATCGACCCCCGGTAACCTCCAGCATCCGCGTCGAAGACTCCCGGAGCTCGGGCGAAGACATCCTTCCCCCGGGGGCCGCGCATGTCCCCATCAACTCCATAGCAAAACTATCGGAGACCCCAAGTTTTCCCACCGTAGTACCTAGCTTCCTCCTCTTAGTGGATGGGGCGGCCTCCGGCGCGGGGTCGTCTTCGATCACTGCCGCTGGTTTTTTCCCCCCGGCGGTCGACAACGTCTACCCCGGGATAACCGCCATACGGCAAACCATTCAACTCAAAGACCCTATTCAGGCGGTCGTTGGATCCACGTATATCCCAGCTCCGCTGGGCCTCCATCCTCGGCACGTAGCGACCAACAATTCGCACCGCCCCATCCTCCGCTTCACGCACAACCGCGGCAGGATCCCACCCTCGCACATCCAAAGCAAAACGCGGACTTCGCACTTTCCGCCCACCTAGGGAGGGCATCTCATGAGGGCATACTTCTCCCAGCGTCCATCCATGCGCCAAGGGCCACACCCCATATCCTATGAATTCCTCAACTAGATCACGCCCGCTACTCCTACGAGCAGCGATCCGAAGGGCCCCTTCATTCTCATCACCCTCCGCCACTTCAAATGGTGGGTACGCCACATAATAATGAGAACACATGATGGCAGCAGGGAGCCCAGGGTGATCTTCGACTTCAGCCTATGAAACATAGAACCAGTAGTCCCACCAGTTGCCCCACTTATTTCGGGCACAGGGGACCAGCTCCACAACTTCCATCGAAGTCTTCCCGGACTTCGACGTGAAAGTGCACGATCCGAATTGCGCAATCTTATGTCCAATTCTTCTCTTCTGCCAGTGCAGACAGTAGTGCTTGGCGAAGACTTCCACCGAAGGCTGACCGCCATACGACGTTGTTGCCCAGACATACTTCGCTAATGCCACCACGGCGTTCGGTGTCAGCTAATGAACCTGGACTTCGAACTTCTGCAGAACCTCCGACACAAAATGATGTGCAGGTAGACGAAGGCCGGCGATAAAAAATGCCTCAAAAACAACCAATTCACCCTCGGGCTCGGGAATCTCCTCTGCCCCCGGCACACGCCCGACCCCGCCGCCAAAATACCCCAACTGTTGCATACCTTGCACGTGAACCGATGATATCCGCGAAACACCGAATTCCACCGTATCACCCGGTCGCAATTCTGTCGCCGCCACACTGCTCGAGAGATCCTCGGAAGGCGCCTCGGCCGTCGGCGCGGTCGCAGCAGACGAGGAGGAAGACGACATGGCTACGTACCCTCGACGGCGGCGCGCGGTCTGCTTCACGCGGGCCAGTTCTCCGACGAACAGGAGCAAGGAGGGCAGACGAGCAAGCGAGCAGTTTGAACAAGGGAGGTTAGGGTTTTTGCAGCGTGCAGAAAGGTAAATTTCAATCCGCGCCGCCCCCACCCCCTTTTTATACACAGGGCGTGACGCTTCGGGAAACCCGCAATCCAACAGTGCGGTGTCAATCAACGGTCATGTCAAAAACACCCGCAGAACCACTTCGAGCGAGGGCAGCGTCTCCACCATCTAGCGACGCCTTTGGCACCAGATGACTTAGTCGAACTGGTCCCTCGGAGGGCAAGTGTTGGGGCGAAGGCGGAGACGCCACCCTTCGCTCGATGCCTTTGCTAGACTCGCTGCAACAACGGAGACAAGACGACTGGCGGACTCTACCCTTCGTCCCACGCACCGGAAGACGAAGGCCTAAGGCGAAGTCGTCCCATCCCACGGCCTCGTCCAACATGGAGGCCCATGAGTGATCCGGCCCGTTGCGGGAGGCTCTACGTGGCCGCTACGCATTACGGGCCTAATTTGTAATGGCTTCCCTGTAATTACAGTCTGTAACCCTGCTTTATGGGAATATTCCGGGGATAACCTGGGCACCTGAGGGCACATGCGTCCTTAACTCGAGATGCTGGGCACTCAGGCACCTATAAATACCCCCGTACAGTGCCCTTGAGAGGCTAGATTAACAGAGCTATTGCCATCTCGAGCTGAAACCTTGTTTACACCGCTTTCGCTCCCCCGTTGGATCTACTTGCCCAGGAGAGCAAGCACCAACAACCCAGCTGGGGATCTCTAACCACACGACATATGTAACACTTAACCCTAGCATATGTCAACTCGCCACCGGGTTTCTCAAGACCAGAATGGGTTCACGCCAACCGAGAGCACAGATACACCACTGTCCAGCCTCTTGCCACGGAGGGTACACGCTACTCTCGCCATCTCTCCACTCCCATTGCGTGGTGGCCTTTCTGGTATTGGTCCGACCGAGGCAAAGCTTACCCTTGACAAGACATGTGGCCAGTTAAAAG
This sequence comes from Zea mays, assembly GCF_902167145.1. Taxonomy (NCBI): domain Eukaryota; kingdom Viridiplantae; phylum Streptophyta; class Magnoliopsida; order Poales; family Poaceae; genus Zea; species Zea mays. Next base: position 86,195,229 of record NC_050104.1, on the reverse strand, counting down.
GTCCTCGGTCAGCAGGCCTAAATCGGCTCGGTCCTTAAGCGACTCAGATGGAGACACCACACCGAGACTTCCTTCTCGTGCAAGTCAACCGCCCGGTATCATGTTTAACAATTACGACCCCAAAGTTTGGTACCTGGAAGAGGTACATCTTTTCAGATGTTGAACCCATCACGGCCATGATGAATTCCCCATCAAGTCTTTTCTTTGAAGAATTCCCATCCCATATGGAGCATCACCTTTTGTTTAAAAACAAAACATTTTGTTTTCTAAAGCAAAGCTGAGCATTAGAAAACATTTAAATAAAAATGGTGACAAGGAACGGTAGTCAGTTTCCAAGGAAGGAAATGAAACAATTGTTTAGCACACAACTCCTATCACCTAATGCATCATCACAAGTGATAAAGAGTTTAAAACAACAAGGAAAGGGGTAAATGCACCGATCCGGGTCTGTTCCACAAATGTCAAAGTAGAAATTGTTCTCGAGTGGTGGATTCTCAGCTTGCGGGATAACTTCTTCGACTACAGTCTCTTCCTTGTTTTATATACATAACAATACATATACATGAATGCTTATGTGATGCTATGAATATGGAGTTATATAATAGAAACATACTAAGTTGTATCTTGAATACAACTTTCCTTCACGGTACACACTAGTCACTAGGGTTTCCTGAGTTAGTATTCTATCGATATTAGGCAATTAAACCCTAGGAGGCTAGTTTATTGGGTTTGGGACCAAACAATGTCCAAATTATTTCAAACTTTACCCAAGGTCTTTAATCATCGAACTAAGTTTACCCAAAAAGTTTTACCATTTTTGGAGCTACTAAATTATTTCTAAAATTCTAAAGGGCTTGGTTTAAACACCTTTAAAGGCTACATAATTTTAGGTTTGAAATAAAAATCTTGGAACTATTTTTATTAAATACTAGATGTTTTTATGAGCCTAGAAAAATTTGTCTCATCATTTTACCATTTTTCTACTATTTTCTATGCATTTCTTAAGTTGTAAGCAAAAAGAAAAGGAAAAACAGTGAACATGACTAGGCTCATTCCAGCCCGAACCGGCCCACGACCATGTAAAACATGCGCGCCCACGTTGGCGACTTTGCGCAGAGGCCCTCGGCTTTTTGAAAAACCTAGTAAAGAATCCCTATACCCTATTCACATGTTTCACTGACATGTGCACTTAAGTCCTTCCCTTCTTTGTTCTTTGGAGGACCAGGTCCCCGACCATGGACTGCGGAGCAACTACACCATCGAACTTGTACCGGCCGTTATACCCTATAATCCCTACTCGAATTTGTTCTATACCTAATTCCACCATGGCGCTCCACTGGGGATCAACAATTAAGCATGAACGCCATCCTAGAGCTCGGTCTACGGGCACCCGCGGATTTGAAGCTTTTCCGGCTCGTTCCCAACGACACAGCGCGATAGAGTTCAATCGACTGAGTCGATGAGCATCACAAGCATACGAGGGTGTTAAGACACGAACAAGAAGGATGAGGATGGACCTGTGGGTGGCTGGCCACGGCATGGTGTCTCACGGCGGTGCGGCAAACCAATTTGGGGAAAAACTAAATTCTCCGGCTACGGTGGCTAATCGGAGGTGAGGGGCAGTGCTCTGGGTTCGTAACAAACAGGCGGAACAGGCGGGGGCGTCAATTTATAGGGACCAACAGCGGGGGCTCCGAATTTGGACGAGGTTCGGATTATGGTGGCATCGCGGTGCATCACCGGTGTCCACCAAACATGGCGCTCGTCGCACAATGACTCAGGGGCAGTAACTCTAGGCTTGCCACGGTTACAACGACATGGTAAAGGGATCACTGCGTGGCACACACGCGAAGAACGGCGTCCACCTCGGTGATTGCCGCTCGGCCACGTCGCCGGCAAGTGGGTACGATGACTGAGCAGTACAGTGCCCCAAGTTCATCCCCCGCGCGAGATCTTTTACCGCCAACCGTTATGTGCGCAGCACATCACACGAATCATGGTGGCCGGTGCTAATCGCGGCGTGATCACCGGCGGCGACCGATTCACTGAATCAGTGATCTTCTTCAGGTCACTGTACCATCACGATTACATTCAGCCGTTCTGACAGAGCAAGTTCGGGAGCGATTTACTCCAAAAATCGTACAGCACCAGGCCAAGCTTGGTATAGCAAATTTGTTCACTAATGTTAGGGCTTCAACTTTGCCACAGTGACCCTAGTCTTAACTCCATTGAATTAACCACAAACTGTCTCCAAGGTTGACCAAATGTCACTGAACTTCAATTTTCAGAACTGAAGTTGTCTAACAGCCCGACTTCTAGGGCATTTTATCCCAATTTTCATACAGCATCATGGCTTAGTCACTTAATCAAATTTGAACTACTAACATAGCTCTACCATTTTGTTGTAATGACTTCAGGAAAAATCTTCATGGATTAAGAAATACAAGGGCATAAACTTGGCCTAAAGTCATTGATTTCAGGGTTTAAGCCATATGGTGCCATTGGGGCTTTTTGCAAATTACTCCATTATGCTCCACATCACTTGAAAATCTTCCAAAGTAAAAGTTGTTTAGTTTTTTATACTCTACCACTTCGATATATGCACTTTGGTCCAAAAATGTATAGGAATTGAAATCACCTTATAGGGCACAAATTAGGGTTTCTAGGGCTCTTCTTAGGGCTTTGGAGTGTTCTAGGGTTTGTGTGCCATTCAATTCCATCAAGTTTAGTCTCCTATGAACATTTCCACTAACTTTTGAGATAATACTCAATTTGGTATCACACACACCCACAAACCTCTATCCCTTGGTTAAGTACCCTATTCTAGGGTTAAGGACTCACTTCAAGTCATCACATCACAACATGTTTTGAGATTTTACCCTAGTGGATGCACTCTAGGTGTAACATACATATTGACATGTCAATGCATATGATGCCTTGCCCAAGTTTTAGTTCTTATAACACCAGGGGTGTTATAATGGTCTTCTATCGGAATGGTATCAGGTAACCATGGAGGTACTAATTGTGGGAAACCCTATCCCTAATCAAGGTTGGGAGTATATTATATAGACCAAATAGGTGGACCAAGCCCATTACACAAGGGTAGGAAGGTAAATACAAGAGGGCTCAAGCCACAACCCTAACAAGAGTCTAACACACTCCACAGTCTCAACTCTATCCTGTACAAATGTTGATACTGGATCGAAACTCAGTGAGTACACAACCCCTTATTGAAAATGTCAGGAAACTGCGATGTGGTTGGGACGTTGAGAACACAAACATCACCGGTGGTCACACGCTCACGGACGAAGTGAAGGTCGATCTCCACATGCTTCGTGCGCTGATGCTGCACGGGACTGGTGGAGAGGTAGACCGCGTTGACGTTGTCGCAATAGACGAGGGTGGCACGCTCGAGGGGGCTATGCAGCTCTTGGAGAAGCTGGCGAAGCTAGGAGGCCTCGACCACACCGCTGGCCACAGCGCAGTACTCAGCCTCAGCGCTGAATCACAAGACGATGGGCTGCCTCTTCATGGTCTAGGAGACGATGTTGGCACCCAAGAACACGGTGTAACCAAAAGTGGATCGGCGCGTGTTGGGGCTATCAGCGCAATCAGCGTCGGTGTATATGATGAGTTCCCATATCAGAGAAGGTAGAAGGAGTAGGTCATAGTCGATGGAGCCACAAAGATAGCGAAGGATTCACTTAAGAGCAGTAAGGTTGGGCTCCCGAGCGGTGTGCATGTGAAGGCACACCTGCTGGACGACGTAGGTGATGTCGGGTCGGGAGAAGGTCTGGTACTCGAGAGCACCGGTGAGGCTCCTATAGGCCATCGTGTCGGTGACTGGGGGGCCATCATCCTTAGAGAGCTTCGCCTGAGTGTTGACAGGTGTGGAGCAGGACTTGCAATTGGACATGCTAGCCCACTCCAGGATGTCTAGAGTGTACTGGCGCTAGTGGAGGAAGAGACCCTAAGGACACCACTAGGCGATGATCCCGAAGAAGTGGTGGAGAGGCCCTAGGTCCTTCATTGTGAACTTGAGCTAAAGAGAGACGATCGTGTGCTGAAGAAGAGCGGCACTGGACGCTGTGAGCACGATGTCATCAACGTAGATGGTGTCATCGTTGTGCCGGTAGATGAACATGGACGTGTTCTGTGACGGAACCTCCCAAGTCATTAGGCCCACCTACAGTTGTCCTTGTCCAACGGACCTCATACGACCCTGTAGGTGCCCCTGAATCACTTGACAAGTTCAGTATCTGCTTTTCTTACCTTTCCCAAGAGCGTTTCACCCGTCACGCAGACATTACAAGCATCGGAGTTACGAGAATGCGGAAGCAATTATATGAACTTACCTTTATTTTAAAAGTAAGACAAAGTTATATATTACAGACCAGGATATAACCTATGAGTGCAGAGTAATATTATTACACACCAAGGGAGGCAAAAAACCCTCCCGATAAGTCTTTAAACAAAAGTTTTTATGGAGGATCCTTTCCTCCTGCAGCTTTACTCCTGGTGTTCTTCCTTCGGTACCACCTTAGAATAGAAGCAACAAAAGTTGGTTGCTTCCTCACCTAAAAACAACGGGGAATAAAACCTTGAGTATGGAATTACTCAGCAAGTCTTACCTGACTAAAGAAAAGACTCTCAAGGGTATGCTGGCTTAAGGGTGTCAAGGTAAGGCTTATCAATAATCAATGACTCTGTTTGCAGAAATGCTTACTAAAGTGGATCCTTAAAAATCCAATTTTAATTCGTTAGGTTAAGTAAGATTACCTGCAACTAGAGTTCTTTCTACCCTAGTTCAAGCACTTGACCTGTACTAGCCAATTTCTAATCAACCCTTCATCTTCACTAGAGTTCTACATATAAGTCAGTGACCAAGTCTCCATAACCGCGGAGGTACGGTGATCCGAATCGATTATACTCAGCTGAGGATCTCCAATCACACGACATATGTAGCACTTAACCCTTGCATATGTCATCCCGCCACCGGGGTTCTTAAGACCAGATCAGGTTCACGTCAACTGAGAGCACAGATACACCACCGTCCATCCAGCCTCTTGCCACGGAGGGTACACGCTACTCTCGCCATCGCTCCACTCCCATAGCATTTTATCTTATTCTGGCCTTAGTCTGCCTGAGGCAAAGCTTACCCATGACGAGGCATGTGACCAGTTAAAGGGTCCTCGGTCAGCAGGCCTACATCGACACGGTCCTTAATCGACTCAGACGGAGACACTACACCGAGACTCCTTTCTCGTGCAAGTCACCCGCTCGGTCTCAGCTTAATCATTTCAAACCCAAAGTTTGGTACCTGGCAGAGGTACATCTTTTCCGATGTTGAACCCATCACGGACATGATGGATCCACCATCAAGTTTTATTTTCGAAAACATCCCACCCACTTTTGCCACATCATATTTTGTAAAAACAAAACATTTTGTTTTTCTAAAGCAAGGCTAAGCATCAAAATTCTTTTGTAAAACAGGGATTTCAAGGAAGGTAATCAAATCCAAGGAAGGTAATGCAGGAATTGTTTTAGCAATCAACTCCTATCACCTAATGCATCAAGCAAGTGAAAAAGATTTTTAAAACACAAGGAGGTGGCAAATGCACCGGGGCTTGCCTTCATTTATAGGTGAGTCACGCTCGGATCCGCAGATGTCAAAGTAAAAACAATTTCCTGCCTGATGTTCTGCAGGTGGTGGTGGTGAAGTCTTCTCTTCTTCTACCTCAACTTCTTCCTCGTTTTCTAAATATAACCATATATATGTATATAAGAATGAATGCCCATGAAATGCTTATGAGTGTGCAAAGATAGTAAAGGTTTATTTCTAAAATCTTGAATACAACTTTCCTTCACGGTTCCCCGAGAAACTAGGGTTTCCGGAGTCAGTAAAGGAATTCAAAGGGCAGGGGGTAGGGTTTTGGGTTCTAAACACCAAACAAGGTCCAAATCAAACCAAACTCTACTCAAGGCTTCTAAATAATGTTTTGAGTTCATATAAAAAGTTTGGGCATTTTTGGAATTATTATCTATTTTCTAAAAATCCAGAACCAACATTTTAAGTTATTTTAAATGCTCCAAAATTCCCCATTTGATCTAAAAATCATAAAACTATTTTTATTAAAAAACTATGGAAAATTAGGAATCTAAGAAAATTGGTTTGGCATTTTTACCATTTTTCTGTAATTTTCTACATATTTCTAAAGTTGGATAAAAAAAGAAAAAGAAAAGTTTGAACAGTATTGGGCTCAATTCGGCCGCAGCGGCCCAAGCCCAGGCGGAAAACGCGCGCCCGTGCCGCGCTGGCAGCCTTGCGAAAAAGCCCTCAATGATTCCTTATTCCATTAAGAACCCTGGCTACTGTTTTCTATGTCGCTGACCTTTTCACTTAAGCCCTCCACCTTTCTTTTCTTTACACGCCGAGATCCTCGACGAAGCACCGCACAGGGAGCCGAGCTCCGGTGAGCTGGACTTGCCGGAGGGAGCCAAGACCGGTGCCCCCGAGTGACTAACACCGAATTGAACCCCTCCCGAGCATTTCCCCTAAATTAATTTCTGGATTGGAGCCCTACAGTGCTCTGCCCATGGTGACAGCGGCAACAACGGACCACTAAGCGCGTTCCCGATGATCTAAGGCAGCTCGGTTCAATTGGGCGGGTTGGCAAGCAACACAGATGCATGAGAATGCTTAAACGAGAGAGCAGACAACATGAACTAACCGGAATTGCGCTGGCCGCGGTGAGGTCGTTTTCACGGTGTTCTTGAGAAGATTTGGGGGAAGTTTAAAATTGGAGCTCACTGGTGATTGACTGGGAGCAATACTGGGTGGCTGGGTGTGTGATGACCTTGCGGAGCTCATGGCGAGCTCAATTTATAGGCCTAGTGAGCGGTGGTCGGGAATTCGAGCGATGACGCGCGGCGGTCGGAGGAGCGGAAGGTTACTGGCGCAGTGAATTGGTGTCCGACTATCGTGGCAATTACTCCGGCGAGCAACAGAGAGTTATGACTGGTCACAGCGATGCAGTGGAGGTACCAGAGCACGTGGCACAAGACTAGCAGGCGGCCATCACCGATGAACTTATCCACATCCGTCGTGGTGATTGTGGTACGGTGGCCGAAATTGTTTACTAGCCGGAGTTATCCACGGCGACGATATTTGTGTGACCCTGAGCGCTATCCAAACAATATGAGCACGAATCACAACGGCAGAAGCATGAATCCGTGCGTGGCGGTCATCGGTGGTGAGGGTCTGAAGCTTATCCTCCCGGGCACTGTACCATGGGATTCCTCATTAAGTTGGCCTGACAGATCAATTTGAAGCTTGATTTTCTCCTATTTTATTTGGCAACCTATCTAAGGCTCTGTAGCGAAGTTGTAGACCAATGTTTTAGCTACAATCTTGCCATAGCAACTATAGCCAAATTCTTACTAGATCAAGGTTGAATCCTAGTCCAAAGATGGCTCTGTTACACTGTCAGTCTGAAGTTCAGAATTCAACCAGCCTGACAGCCCATCTTCGGGTGAAATTTTCTCCAATTTCTTCTCAATAACTATGCTTACACTCTTAAGCAAAGTTGTTCTCCTTTCATAAAGCTACAAAATTGATGTGGTGGCTTAGGGCAAAATCCTTTTTATTTGGAAGTTACATGGCCCCAAAGATGAGTTCATTACACTGAAATTCAGACTTACTCAAAAGAGTTCAAGTGTGGCTCTTTTGCAATTAAGTCCAAATCTCAAGTTTTGGATTGCAAACTCTCATGATTGGGGACCATATGACTTAAGATACTTTAACATCATGGTTTTTGCACTTTAGTCCAAAAGTGCACTAATTTTGCACTTAGCCCCCTATGGTTTAGGTTTAGGGTTTTCCAGGGTTCCAATTAGGATTTTTGATATCTCAGGGGTGTGAATGTAATGTAGGTCCATTATTAAGAATATTTTATGACTATTTCACTTAAACTTTAGGGTTTTCTCAATTTGGGTCCTGTTTTACCCTTCAGATCCCTATTTAGGGTTAAGTACCCTACACTAGGGTTTTATTTGCAAAATACCATAACAATACAACTTGTTTTGCCAGCTTGAGGCTATACAGGGAGCGTTTTAGCTGGTTTACCAGATCCAGGTGAGCGGAGTCAACAAAGCCGATGGGCTAACTGTAGTAGACTGTCTCTTTCAGAGTGCCATGGAGGAAGGCATTCTTGACATCAAGCTGATGGACGCCCAGTCTCGAGAGAGGGCAAAGGAGAGGATGACCCGAACGATATCAAACTTGACGATGGGATGGAATGTCTCATTGTAGTCCACACTGAGGCACTGGGTGAAGCCCTAGATGACCAACGAACCTTGTAGTGGTCGAGCGAACCATCCGAGGTGAGCTTGTGACAGAAAATCCATTTTTCGGTAACCATGTTGGTGCCTGGTGGAAGCGGCACCAGGTCCCAAGTGCGGTTGGCTAGTAAGTCCATGTACTCCTCCATAGTGAAAGGGAAATGGCCTCAACCATTTCCTATAATCGATTTTGGTGCTTGACAACCATCACAAACCTTATGGACTAACTAGTTTGCCTAGTTGATATTTTCTCAGGTGCATAAAGTTCATATACACATATAAGGAAAATGACCCTTGGACCAATTCTATAAGTATGGGGCAAGTAAGGATTGCACCAACCTGTGGCACACTGGACAGTCCGGTGCACCGCAGTCCAATGCAATCCTGACTTGCCCCATACTTATAGAATTGGCCCAAGGGTAATTTTCCTTATATGTTTATATGAACTTTATGCACCTGAGAAAAGATCAACCAGGCAAACTAGTTAGTCCATATGGTTTGTGATGGTTGTCAAACACCAAAATCGATTATAGAAAATGGTTGAGGCTATTTCCATTTCAATCTCCCCCTTTTTGGCGATTGATGCCAACACAAACCAAAGCAAATACAAAGTATGGAAATGTAGCTAGTTCGCGTTTTGTCAGATGTGCATAAGTTACTTTGAAATGAAAGCAGTTCTAAGTATATATGAATGTTTTGATATAGTTAACATTTTGGACCACATTTGCACCACTTAGCTTGTTTTTGCAAATCTTTTGGAAAAGTCCTTTGAAATTCTTTTGCAATTAGCCAATGGTATAAGAATATGATTTCTAAAAGCATTTTCAAGTTTTGAAAGGTTCTCCCTCTTTTTCAAATGCTTTTCTTTTGGCTAAATAGAAGCTCCCCCTGAAAAAGTTGTCCCTTAGCTATCAAGAGGGTTTTGGCAAATGCAATGTTTTGAAAAAAATTTTAGAAAATTGGGTGGTGGTGCGATCCTTTTGATTTGACCTATTAATTTCTCCCCCTTTGGCATTAAGCACAAAAAACAGAGAAATCGAGAGGTCTTTAACAAGAAAGATATGAAAGTAAATACATGAGTAGGGCAAAGGATACTGACAAATATGGAGCGGAAGCCTTGCCTTTGCCTATTACTCCATTTCTCTTTCAATCTAAGACTAAGTACAGAAATACTCTTGGAAGCACATTAGTCTTAGCTTTAGCACAAGAAGGATAAGAAATATGCATTTGTACCAAAGGATATGACATGACCAAAGGTATAAAATGAGCAATATGTGCAAGATTTCAATCAAAGTTCCAAGAATCTATGACATTTAGTTCATTCCTAAGCTTGCTAAAAGCCTTTTCATCTAGGTGCTTGGTGAAGATATCGGCTAACTAGTTGTGGGTGTTAACATAAGCAATTTTGATATCTCCCCTTTGTTGGTGATCTCTCAGAAAGTGATACCGAATGTCTATGTGCTTAGTGCGGCTGTGTTCAACAGTATTATCCGCCATGCGGATTGCACTCTCATTGTCACATAGAAGAGGGACTTTGCACAACTTGTAGCCATAGTCCCTAAGGGTTTGCCTCATCTAGAATAATTGTGCACAACAATGCCCTGTAGCAATACACTTAGCTTCGGCAGTTAATAGAACTACTAAATTTTGTTTCTTTGAAGCCCAAGACACCAGAGATCTCCTTAGAAACTGACAAGTCCCTGATGTACTCTTTCTATCAATCTTACATCCGGCATAATCAGCATTAGAATACCCGACTAGATCAAAGTTAGATCCCTTGGGTACCATAGCCCAAACTTAGGAGTGTAAACTAAATATCTCATGATTCTTTTCACGGCCCTTAGGTGGATTTCCTTAGGGTTGGCCTGAAATCTTGCACACATGCATACTGAAAGCATAATATCCGGTCGTGAAGCACATAAATAGAGTAGAGATCCTATCATCGACTGGTATACCTTTTGATCTACAAACTTACCTCCTGTGTCGAGGTCGAGATGCTCATTTGTTCCCATGGGAGTCTTGATGGGTTTGGCATTCTTCATTCCAAACTTCTTGAGAATATCTTGAATGTACTTTGTTTGGCAAATGAAGGTGCCCTCTTGGAGTTGCTTGATTTGGAATCCAAGGAAATACTTCAACTCCCCCATCATGGACATCTCAAATTTCTGTATCATAATTCTACTAAACTCTTCATAAGATAACTTTTAGTAGACCCAAAGATATTACCATTAACATAAATTTGGCAGATTAACAAGTCTTTGTCAATTGTTTTAGTGAAGAGAGTAGGGTTAGCTTTTCCGACTTTAAAGCCATTAGTGATAAGAAAGTCACTTAGGCATTCATACCATGCTCTTGGGGCTTGTTTGAGCCCATAAAGCGCCTTCGAGAGCTAATAAACATGTGAAGGATACTCACTATCTTCAAATCCAGGAGGTTGCTCAACATACACCTCTTTCTTGGTAATACCAAGGAGGAAGGCACTTTTCACATCCATTTGATATAACTTAAAGCCATGGTAAGTAGCATAGGCAAGTAATATTCGAATTGACTCAAGCCTAGCTACGGGTGCATAGGTTTCATCAAAATCCAAACCTTCGACTTGTGAATATCCTTTTGCAACAAGTCGAGCTTTGTTCCTAGTCATCACACCATGCTCATCTTGTTTGTTGCGGAATACCCACTTGGTACCTACAACATTTTGGTTAGGACATGGAACTAAATGCCATACTTCATTCCTCATGAAGTTGTTGATCTCCTCTTGCATTGCCACTACCTAGTCTAGATCTCTTAGTGCATCCTCTATCCTGTATGGCTCAATAGAAGACACAAAAGAGAAATGTTCACAAAAATGAGCAACTCGAGATCGAGTGGTTACCCCCTTTTGAATGTCACCAAGTATGGAGTTGACGGGGTGATCTCTTTGAATTGCTTGATGGACTCTTGGGTGTGGTGGTCTTTGATCTTGAATCTCTTATTCATCCTCCTTTTCTTGATCAACTTCATATCCCCTTGATCAATGTCCTCTTCTTGAGGTGGATCATTATCTTCATCTTGATCCTCTTCTTCTTCAGCCAGTTCCTCATCTTGAGTTGGTGGAGATGCTTGTATGGAGGATAATGGTTGATCTTGTGCTTGTGAAGGCTCTTCGGGTTCTTGTGGACACACATCTCCAATGTACATGTTCCTTAGCGCGATGCACGGAGCCTCTTCATCATATAACTCATCAAGATCAACTTTCTCTGCTTGAGAGCCATTAGTCTCATCAAACACAATGTCACAAGAAACTTCAACTAATCCAGTGGACTTGTTGAAGACTCTATATGCCCTTATGTTTGAGTCATAACCAAGTAAAAAGCCTTCTACTGCTTTAGGAGCAAATTTTGAATTTCTACCTCTTTTGATAAGAATAAAGCATTTGCTCCCAAAAACTCTAAAATAAGAAACATTGGGATTTTTACCAGTGAGGAGTTCATATGATGTTTTCTTGAGGATTCGATGAAGGTAGAGTCGGTTGATGGAGTAGCAAGCGGTGTTAATCGCCTCCGCCCAAAATCGATCTGATGTCTTGTATTCGTCAAGCATGGTCCTTGCCATATCCAAAAGAGTTATATTCTTTCTCTCCACAACACCGTTTTGTTGAGGTGTGTAGGGAGAAGAGAACTCATGCTTGATGCCCTCCTCCTCAAGAAATCCTTCATTTTGAGAGTTCTTGAACTTCGTTCCATTGTCGCTTCTAATCTTCTTGATTCTTAATCCGAACTCATTTTGAGCCCATCTCAAGAATTTCTTTAAGGTTTCTTTGGTTTGTGATTTTTCCTGCAAAAAGAACAACCAAGTGCAGCGAGAATAGTCATCCACAATTACAAGACAATACTTACTCCCGCCGATGCTTATGTAAGCAATCGGGCTGAATAGATCCATGTGGAGTAGTTCAAACCGCCTCTCGATCGTCATGATGTTCTTGTGTGGATGATAAACTCCAACCTGCTTCCCTGCTTGACATGCACTACAAATCCTGTCTTTCTCCAAATGAACATTGGTTAGTCCTAAAATGTGTTTCCCCTTTAGAAGCTTGTGAAGATTCTTCATTCCAACATGAGCAAGTCGACGATGCTAGAGCTAGCCCATGTTAGTCTTAGCAATTAGGCAAGTGTCTAGTTCAGCATTGTTATCATTAGAATCAACTAAGTATATCTGACCATCTAACACTCCCTTAAAAGCTAGTGAATCATCACTTCTTCTAAAGACGGTAACACCAACATCAGTAAATAAATAGTTGTAGCCCATTTTGCATAATTCAGAAATAGAAAGCAAGTTGTAATCTAAAGAATCTACAAGAAAAATATTAGAAATGGAAGCGTTAGAAGATATAGCAATTTTACCCAATCCTTTGACCAAACCTTGATTTCCATCCCTGAATGTGATTGCTCTTTGGGGATCATCATTTTTCTCATATGAGGAGAACATTCTTTTCTCCCCTGTCATGTGGTTTGTGCACCCGCTATCGATTATTCAACTTGTTCCGCAAGATGCATAAACCTACAACACAAATTTAGGCCTTGTCCTTAGGTACCCAAACGGTCTTGGGTCCTTTCACATTAGAAACAAGCACCTTGGGTATCCAAACACAAGTCTTTGGACCCTTGTGTTTGCCCCCCGACATATTTGGCAACTACTTTGCCTGATTTGTTAGTAAGAACAAATGAGGCATCAAAGGTCTTAAATGAAATGCTATGTTCATTAGATGCATCAACAATCTTTTTCTTAGGCATTTTGATATGAGTTGTATGCCTAGAGCTAGAAGTCTCATTACTGTAAATAAAAGCATGATGAGAAACATAATGAGATTTCTTAGTATGAATTCTTCTAATCTTATGCTCATGATAGTTTTCAGGATATAAAATATAACCTTCTCTATCCTGAACCATGGGAGCCTTGCCCTTAACAAAGTTAGGAATATTGTTCTTATGGGCATTAAGTTTTATGTTGCTTTGGCTCCCAGGTTGGAAGCCAACCCCATCCTTAATGCCAGGGTGTCTCCCATTATAAAGCATATTACGAGCAAATTTAAAATTTTCATTTTCAAGCTCATGGTCGGCAAGTTTAGCATTAAATTTAGCTATGTGATCATTTTGTTCTTTAATCATAGCAAGGTGATCATTCACAGCATCAACATTAATATCTCTACATCTAGTGCAAATAGTAACATGCTCAATGGTAGATGTAGGTATTTTGCAAGCATTCAATTCCTCTATCTTAGCAACTAAACTAACATTTTCAGTTCTAAGACAAGAAATTAAATCATTGCATGTGTTTAGCTCTTTAGTCAAGTTTTTGCATTTTTCAACTTCAAGAGCAAAAGCATCTTTTAGCTTAACAAATTATTTGTTATCCTTAATGAGCAAGTCTTCTTAGCATTCCAAGACCTCATCCTTCTCATTAATGGTTTCTATCAATTTATTAATTTTTTTTCTTTTGTTCCATGGTAAGGTTTGCAAAAGGGAAGACAAATCATCATCCTTTTCACTAGAGCTACCCTCATCATCGGAAGTAGTATATTTTGGGGTATCTCTAGAATGTACCTTCTTATTTTTGCTATCCTTGGCCATGAGACATTTGTGGCCGATGTTGGGGAAAAGAAGACCTTTGTTGATGGCGATGTTGGCGGCGTCCTCGTCGGAGGAGGAGTTGGTGGAGCTCTCGTTGGAGTCCCATTCCCGTCCTATGTGAGCCTCGCCACCCTTCTTGTTGTAATATTTCTTCTTCTCCATCTTCTTCTTCTTCCCTTTCTTGTCGTCGTCCCTGTCACTATCACTTGTATATGGACATTTAGCAACATAGTGACCAGACTTACTACACCGGTAGCAAACCCTCTTGGAGCGGGGTTTGTAGTCCTCCCCCTTCCTTTGCTTGAGGATTTGCCGGAAGCTCTTAATGATAAGAGACATTTCATCATTGTCAAGCTTGGAGGCATCAATTGGGAGCCTCTTTGTTGGTGTAGGCTCTTCCTTCTTTTCTTCCATTGCCTTGAATCCAACGGGTTGCACCTCGGGTGTGGAGGAGACACCTTGCTCCAAGTTGACACTGTGTTTGGAGTCTTTGATCATAAGTTCAAAGCTCACAAACTTGCCAATCACCTCCTCGGGAGACATTTGCTTATACCTAGGATCTCCACGAATTAATTGCACTTGAGTGGGGTTACGAAAAACAAGAGATCTTAGAATAACCTTGACCATTTCATGGTCATCCCACTTGGTGCTCCTGAGGTTGCGGACTTGTTTCACCATCGTCTTGAGCCGGTTGTACATGGCTTGTGGCTCTTCTTCTTTGTTGAGGACGAACCGACTGAGTTCTCCCTCGATCGTTTCCCGCTTGGTGATCTTTGTCACTTCATACCCCTCATGCGCCGTTTTGAGGACATCCCAAATTTCTTTGTCACCCTTCAACCCTTGCACCTTGTTGTACTCCTCTCTACACAAGGAAGCGAGGAGTATGGAGGTGGCTTGGGAGTTGAAGTGCCTCACTTGGGCGGCCTCATCGGAGTCATAGTCCTCGTCGCCTACTTGTGGTACCTGCGCTCCAAACTCAAAAATATCCCAAATGCTTTCGTGGAGTGAGGTTAGATGGTGCCTCATTTTATCACTCCACATACAATAATCTTTACCATCAAAGTATGGTGGTTTGCCTAAGGGAATGGAAAGTAAAGGAGCGCGCTTAGAAATATGAGGCTAGCGAAGAGGAATCTTATTATACTTCTTACGCTCTTGGCGCTTTGAAGATGTTGACTCGGCGCTGGAGGTTGAGGGCATGGAAGAGTTGGTCTCGTAGTAGACCACCTTCTTCATCTTCTTTTTATTCTTGTTGCCCTTCTTGTGTGATTTGGTGGACCCGGTGGATTCATCCTTGTGCTCCTTGTGCTTGTCGCTGGCCTCTTTTGACGGATTCTTGCCTTCATTCTTCTTCCCCGAAGATCCAGGCTTTTCCCCGGTGACTATCTCTCTTTTGGCGTGTTCTCTCGACATCACTTCGAGTTGTTAGACTCTAATGAAGTATCGGGCTTTGATAACAGGTGTGCACCGAACAGTGTCCGGTGCCCAGGCTGGAGCACCCAACGAACTGGCCGCTCTCGGGAAAACTCAGAGCTCCACGGCTAAAATTCACCAGACTGACCGATGTGCACCAACTGTCCGGTGAGCCCACAGCCAACGGTCATCTTCGCCAACGGTCGACTGCCATCGTGACTGCCACCGTTAGAAACATTCAGAAGTTCAGAAGCAATCAGCGGCGTCAGGTCGCACCGTACTGTCCGGTGTGCCACAAGGACAGGCGAAGTCAACGGTTGACTGCTCCAAACTCCAACGGTCGGCTAACGTGGCAGGCACCGGACACTGAACAGTGTCGTGTCCGGTGCGCACCGGACTGTCCGGTGCACCCATCGACAGAAAGCCCAGCCAACAGCTAGAATAGTGGTTGGGGCTATAAATACCCCCCAACCACCACCATTCAAAGCATCCAAGCTTTCCACTTTCCACACTCAATACAAGAGCAAAGAATTAATTCCAAGACACATTCAAAGCTTCCAAATCTCCTCAAGTGCCACAATTAAGACAAGTGATTAATAGTGATTAGTGACTTGAGAGAGTGTGATTTGTGTTTCATTTGTTGCTCTTGTTGCTTGGTCGTGATTTGTAAAGCAAGCAAGAGACACCTAAGTGTGTGGTGATCCGCGGGGTCTTTGTGACCCATGAGATTAAAAAGAAGCACTCAACCAATCTAAGTGACCGATTGAGAGAGGGAAAGGGTTGAAAAAAACTCGGCCTTCGTGACCTCCTCAACGGGGAGTAGGTTCATTGGAACCGAACCTTAGGAAACAAATTTTCGTGTTCATTTGTGTTGATCATCACCATTCTATTTGTTTCTTCCCTCTCCCCTCTCTCTAAAAGTTCTCTTGCTCACAATCCTTTTGAATTAGCTCCTAAAGTTATCCGCATTGATTGAGCAACTCATAGCAAGAAGTACTCTCTTTCGCACTCTATATTCATTATTATTTGTTTGTACTCCTAACCCCGAGTAAAGTGTGTGTTCAAAGTTTATAATTTACAGGTTCTGCCTATTCACCCCCCCCCCCCTCTAGGCGACTTTCACATAGCGTGACACCAATGGGGATCGGTGAGGGCAGCGTGAAAAGAGGAGGGAACCGGGGAGGCATCCGGAGGAGCAACGACTGTTAGGACCAGCCGGTCGATGGAGCAGAGAACTACGGTCGAGCAGCGAGTCACCATCGGGTGAATGTGGGTGGGGTCAAGGTGGATGGCGACCGTGTGGCTCACCAGGGTCTCGGCTCAGGGATGAGCCGATGGGGCGGGATGGACTGATAGGTTGGTCCGCCCACGATGGTGGTAGACACGGGCGAGGTCGACAAAGTGCGCTGAATGGGACATCGGTGATGGGGCCACGCATGGAGCAGGCGGGAGCAGTGAGGCCGCGCTCGTCAATGGGGTCATGCATGGTGTAGGCAAAAAAGGTGGGGCCATGCATGGCACAGTCAGAAACAGCGGGGCCACGCTCGTTGATGGGGGCGTGCATGGCGTAGGCGAGAGAGGCGGGGCCACGCACATGGACGGGGTCGCTTGTGGCGTAGGTAGGGCTGATGGGGCCGTGCGAGGTGTAGGCGTGAAAGAGGGCAGTGGAAGGGAGATGTCGACACAATCAGCACCGAGGAGGGAATCAAGGTCAGGGGGTGGGGAGGAGGAGTCACCAAGAGGGAAAACGTCCTCATCAAAGACAACATGACGAGAGATGATGATGCTGTGGGTGAAGATGTCAAGGCATCAGTACCCCTTGTGGTCAAGGGAGTAACCAAGGAAAAGACATTGAGTGGAGTGGTGGGAGAGCTTGTGGGGAGTAGTGGTGGAGGTGTTGGGATAGCAGGTACAACCAAAGACTCGAAGGTGAGCATAGGAGGGGTTTGTGCCATACAAGGCGAAATAGGAGGTGGGGTGACTCACCGCCTTAGAGGGAAGGCGGTTGAGCAGTTGGGTAGCAATATTCAAGGCCTCTGCCCAATAGCATCTTGTTAAGAGGGTCTCTGACTAATCACTCTGGAAAGAGGGTACTCAGGTGCTGAACAAAACAGTAGGCAAGGAACTGTAGGGTCTCGTTAAGCATGTCCCATCAATGTACAATGCGGGAGAATTTATAGGTAACCGAGTAGGTGGTTGTGCCCTCCTAAGTACAATTAGCCCCTAGTTACCTGCTACAGCTCCGGAATATTCCCCTTACGGAGTCATTACAGCGATGTTAGGTACAACTTGATCAAATATACAGTAAACCCTACCCAAGGAGGGGCTTACAAATGGGCCCAAGTGACAGCAGAACGTGGCCTAAGCTCCGCCGTTGTGCTGCGCGGCCCTCGCCCTCGCGTTTCACCCTTCGTCTTATGGTGCCAGGTCATCGATCTTGCCAAGGCTATAGATTGGAAGCGTCTGAGCCGGCGGGTCGCCTTCACAAAATCATGAGGAGCCCCCACTTTAAATGGTAGATCCATTTGCTTCAATGCCTTCGGCAGTTCCTGGACAAAGACCTCGACTCTGATACCTGGTCGAAGTACCCTTCGCTTCCTATCTCTGCAATAGAACCTGTCCAATTTATGTTAAATAAAAATGACCAGTTAGTATTTGGAACAAGAGAGGCTAAAGACAGGAGAAGTCCAGAGATCATAGTGGACAAGATCAAAGGCCTGAGCAGCCCGGGACGTGGAAGTAGAGAAAGAAGACGAGAGTGACAGTTGAGTTTTTAGGCATGACAAAGGTGCTTAGAGGGGACCCTGCTACAAAATATATCGGAGCTACTGGAGAGCTTGGACATGACGTCAGGCCAATGTGACCAAGATGATGATGCCGAATGATGGAGGTGGTGGTAGTGGTTGGAGCATGGGGGGATGATGTGCCGGTGGAGAAACTGAATGTTGGGGGTACGGCTGGGGTAAAAGGTGGAGCAACACAAGAGGAGGGAGGTGGGACGAGAAGATGAAGAGAGTATAAAGGGCCAGAGTGGTCACAGCGAGCGAGCACGACACAAGTGGGAAGGTGTCGTATGGTGAGTCTCAGGGATCAAACTCCATTGAATAGTGGTTGTCACTAGTGAAGCGACGAACCGAGAGAAGGGGATGAATCATATGGGGTGCAGCAAGGACGTTGTGAAGGTAGAATGGTCCCAGAAGAACCGATACACATACTAAGGGGACCGGGAGGGTGGAACCATTCCCCACAATAATAGAGGAAGGATTAGAGGGTGGGGAGGATGGGAGTAAGATAATGACCTGGTAGTAGGAGTGGTGTGGAAGGAGGCTCCAGAGTCGACCACCTAATCGGTGGGAGAGAGTGAGGAGCGAAGGCATGGGGTGCGAGGAGAGAGCCAAGGGAGGGGCTCCGACAGAGCCACTAGGAGGTGAGGGAGACAACAAGGTCTTGATCGACAGGGAGGCAAGGACAACACTAGGAAAAACAAGCGACCCATGCACGTGGCGGCCCACCTGAGGGTCGATCTTGATGCAGTCACGGAGAACAGGGTTCATAGCCCGATCAAAGGCCATGAAGGTGCCCCAGACAACCTTGACGTTGTGAAGGAGGACACGCACAACGATCCCCATGGAACTGGGTGGAGCCAGGAAGGAGGTTGCGCTAGCGGCCAGTGCAAAGACGGGGCCAGGGAAGCCAAGAGCCACGGAAGCAGCGAGCGAGGCAGGGCTCATGGGTGAGGAGGAAGGGCCATTAGTGGCCGGCACAGGGCCACTAGGAGCTGACAGAGGGCCACTGAGGGCCGGTGTAGGCAACGCACTGGCGAGAGAGTGGGCCATTTGTGGGGCGCCAACAATAGGGAAGTAGGTGGAGAGGGATGACACAACGGTGTAGGGGGGCGATGTGGCGGGCAAGGAGGGCGCGCTCACTGCATAGGCAAGCGGGAGAGCCAGCGTGGGTCTACAAGGCTGGCTGAGGGGGGTGAAGGAGCTGGGAAGCCTTGATGGTGGTTGTTGGGGCGAAGGCGAAGACACCACCTTTCGCTCGAGGCCTTCGCCGTAGTCGTTGGCCCAACGGAGACAAGACAACGGGCAGGGACACCCATCGCCCCATACGACATCGGACGAAGACCCGTGACGAGGTCATCCCACCGTGCGGCCTCGTCCAGCATGGAGGCCCACGTGTGATCCAGCCCATTGTAACGGGCCCTGCGTGGCCGCTGCGTGTTACGGGCCTAATTTGTAAAGGCGTCCCTATAATTACAGTCTGTAACCCCGCTTTATGGGAATATTCCAGGGATAACCTAGGTGTCTGAGGGCACATGCGTCCTTAACATGGGACGCTGGGCACCCGGACACCTATAAATACCCCCGCACAGTGCCCTTAAGAGGCTAGACGAACAGAGCTTTTGCCATCACGTGCTGAAACCCTGTTTGCGCTATTACACCCCCCCCCCGTTGGATCAACTTGCGCCTGTGAGCAAGTTCCAACATTTGGCGCCCACTGTTCGTGCTACGAAGAAACCACCCGCGATGGCACCAAAGAAAGCTAGCTCGAAGGCTGACGAGGCTGCGAAGGCAGCACTGCTGGCCGCAAGAAAGGGCAAGGCCCTCGCACTCACCCACTCCACCCACCAAGAGGCTGCTGAAGACAATGTTCCCCGCACCTGCGAAGACGACGCTCTCCGCACTTGTGGCCTTGAAGGACAACCGCAGCCTCCCCCAGGCTTCGCCCCACCGGAGGGCGCGGACCTCGCCGAGGACGGTGAAGTCCTCGGCTTCGCCCCACCGGAGGGCGCGGACCTCACCGAGGACGGTGAAGTCCTCGGCGTTTCAGCGGAAGAACAGCTACAACTGCGCACCCTGCGCCTCAAGAACCGCAATCTCCAGAGGCAAAAAGAGATACTGGAGGCCAAGCGCCAGCGCGTGTCTGCACTAGCCAAGGTGCGGCAAATGATACGCGACGAAGAGCAGAAGGCCCAGGACCTCGAGCGGGAGATCGCACTGATGCAGCGCGAAGGCCACCTCGGCTTGTAGCACGGGCCACCCCTGCAACAGCGCGCGCAAGTGGAAGACCCGCACTTCCCCCAGCGCGACTACACCTTTCCACACGCTGCGCCATTTCAAGGGGTCAACTACCTCGACGAGCGAAGTCCCCTGGCGCCACATCTGCAAGTGACACCCTGGCCTGCCAACTTCCGGGCAGGGACCTATCCCAAGTACAACGGCAGCACGGACCCAGCACAGTACATCATGAGTTATCAGGTTGCCGTTGCATCTTCCGGAGGGGACGACGCCACAATGGCCAAGTCTTTCATCATCGCCCTCGAAGGCCCAGCTCTCACCTGGTTCACCAGGTTGCCCCCGCTGTCCATTGACTCCTGGAGAAGCCTAAGGGACAAATTCCTGCTCAACTTCCAAGGGTACCGCCCAGACACCGACGCCTTGGCCGAACTCTCACTCTGCAAGCAGCTGGAAAAAGAGACTCTGCAGGAGTATTACCGCAAGTTTCTAACACTCAAGTCACAGCTGCCCTCAGTTGACGACCAGATCGCCATTCACTACGCCATCAGTGGCCTTCGCGCCGGCGTCCTTTACAGCCACTGCATCAGGGACCCGCCCAAGAACCTCCAGGAATTATATCAACTATTTGAAAAATATGCCAAATCCGAAGAGCTCCACCAGCGCAAGGTTGAGTCTCAGAGGAAACCCAAAGATGCTCCACAATCCAGCCGCACGTGGACGAGGACTCCGCAGCCAGACTCCGGTCGAGACGGCCGTAATCAGCAGCAGGTGCACAACATTGCCAACCAGCACCCCGCTGGTGATGCCCCTCGCCGCCAGGAATATCCCCCCCAGGGCCGCGGAAGTGGAACTCGCGGTAGGGGCAGGGGACGCGCGCAGCCGCCGCGCCGATTCTACTGTCTCTTCCATGGCGAAGACTGCGCCCACCAAACCAAAGACTGCCCAGAGACGAAGGCCACCAGAGACAGAATGGCACGGACGCAACCGGCCGACAACCCAAGAGTCGTCGCGCACACTTATCAGCAACACCCTCCACCATACATCCACGCCCCCACCCCGCATCCACCGCACCACGCTTACCAACACCATCAGGAAGTACAAATCGTACCTCCCCCACCCCCGCCTCCACACCAGCAACAACAAAACATCCCCCACCCCCATGCCCCCAAGCAAGAAGACTTCGCCGATCAGCCGTATCGCGGAGTCATTCATATGATCACTGGGGGGTCCAGTGTCGACTTCGACACCAAGCGACAGAAGCGGGACCACTACCGCAGCATCAACCATGTCGCCATCACCGGTCCAGTCGTACAGACGAAGTGGTCCCATGTACCGCTAACTTTCGATGCCCGAGACGTCGACCTGTGTAGCGCCCCCCATATCGACGCCATGGTCATCAACTGCAGCGTGGCAGGCTGGGACCTGCACAAAGTCCTCGTTGATAATGGCAGTCAGGCAGACATCATTTTCCTCCATGCCTTCGACCGCATGGGCATAAGCCACAGCTTGCTCAAGCCTTCGGACAATCCGTTGTACGGCTTCGGCGGCAAGGGCACCTTTCCTATCGGCAAAATAGAGTTGCCACTCTCCTTCGGTGTAGCGCCCAATGCTCGAAGTGAGCAGATAACCTTTGACATCGTCGACATGGTGTATCCGTACAACGCCATCATGGGCCGGGGCTCCATCAACAAGTTTGAGGCAGCCATTCACGGATTGTACCTGTGCATGAAGATACCAGGTCCGTTAGGCGCCATCTCGGTCTACGGCAATCAGCAGACTGCGCGCAATATAGAGCGGGACTTCGTCCCCGGGCAAAGAAATGTCCACTGCCTCATGGCCCAGCGCGAGGTCCCAGCGCCCGCCAGCCCAACTGAAAAACAACACAAGGCGCAGCTGCAAAGCAACGACGGGACCAAGACTGTTCCCCTCGACCAGGCCACGCCCAAGCAAACAGTCACGATCAGCGAAGACCTCACTTCGCATGACGAGGAAAAACTCCTGTGTTGCTTGTCCAAGAACAAGGATGTCTTCGCTTGGTCAGCCCTCGACCTGGTCGGGGTCAGCCGATCCATAATTGAGCACAGCTTGGGAATCGACCCCTCGGTGAGACTGAAAAAACAATGGCTTCGCAAAATGTCCGATGAGAAGACAGAGGCCGCCAAGGCAGAGGTACACCGCCTCCTGGAAGCCAAATTTATCGAGCCAGTGGCTTACCCCACGTGGCTCTCCAACGTGGTAATGGTGCAGAAAAAGAGCGGCAAGTGGCAAATGTGCATAGACTTCACCATCCTCAACAAGGCCTGCCCAAAGGACAACTTCCCGTTGCCCCAGATCGACAAAATAGTCGATAGCGCGGCCGGGTGCGAGGTCATGTCACTCCTCGACTGCTTCTTCGGTTATCATCAAATATACATGAAGGAGGACAAGGCCAGCACCAGCTTCATAACACCCTTCGGCACATATTGCTTTATCAGAATGCCGGAGGGACTCAAGAACGCCGGGTCCACCTTCTCCCGGCTCACTAAAACAGTGCTCGAAGGGCAAGTCGGCAGAAACGTATTCACATACGTGGATGACATCGTCGTCGCCAGCAGGAATAAAGAGGACCATCTCGCAGACCTCGCCGAGACAATCGCGAACATGCGGGACGCACGACTTCACCTGAACCCCGATAAGTGCATCTTCGGTGTTCGACAGGGGAAAATATTGGGTTATCTGGTATCACACCGCGGCATCGAGGCCAACCCAACCAAAATCTAGGCCATTATCAACATGAAGCCCCCGCAGTCAGCCAGAGAGGTCCAGCGTCTGACGGGCAGAATGGCCGCCCTCAACAGGTTCATTTCTAAATCTGCTGAGCGAAGTCTTCCCTTCCTCAAAACACTCCGCGGCGCAAAAGACTTCGCTTGGGGACCAGAGCAGGCGACGACCTTCGCCTCACTAAAACAGTACCTGATGGAGTTGGCCGTTCTTACGAGCCCCGACTCTTCGCAACCACTGTTGCTTTACGTTGCGGCTTCGCCGCACGCGGTCAGTGTGGCACTGGTTCAGGAGCAGACAGTAGAGGGCATGATCAGGCAGTGCCCAGTATATTATGTCTCCGAAGTGCTCACACCGTCAAAATGTAACATGACGGAGCTCGAAAAGATTGCATATGCAGTTGTTATGTCTTCGCGCAAATTGCGCCACTACTTCGAAGCATTCAAGGTCCGCGTCACCTCAGATAGGGGACTCGGCGAATTATTCAGAAACCCGGAGGCATCGGTACGGATCACCAAATGGGCGGCCGAACTCTCCGGCTACCACATCACTTTCGAGCCCAGGACAGCGATCAAGTCACAAGTTCTAGCAGACTTCGTCGTCGACTGGACCGGGCCAATAACACAGCCGGATCTGTCCACAGAGAAGGTTTGGACAATCCACTGCGACGGCGCTTGGTGCCATGCGGGGGCAGGCGCTGCTGCAGTCATCACCTCACCCGCCGGGGTCAGACACAGATACGCGGCACGCTTAAGCTTCGCTCTGAAATCTGACAGATGCACAAACAACATAGCAGAATACGAAGTTGTCATCCTCGGCCTCCGCAAATTAAGAGCCCTCGGCGTCACCACCTGTATAGTCCGAACAGACTCCAAGGTAGTCGTCGGCCAAGTCGAGAAAGACTATGCAGCAAAGGACCCCGCACTTATGCAGTACCTCGCGGCCATCCGAAGTCTCGAGAAACAATTCAAGGGATTCACATTGCAGCATGTGGACCGGGCCAAGAATGAAGAAGCCAACGCATTGGCCAAGGCAGCCGCCAGGGGTGAAGTCCTACCCTCCGACGTATTCTATCACGTCATTGGCACGCCAGTCGTCCTCAGCCCTGAAGGGCTCCAAATAACCAACGACAGCGAGGGCCACCGCATGATCAATCTTATCATGACCGAAGACTGGCGGGCGCCAATAACCCTGTACCTGCAGGGGTACTATCACCCAGTCAACAGCAGCGAGGCCAAGCGCCTCCACCACCGAAGCCGGGACTTCGCATTGATCGAGGGCCAACTTTACAAAAAGGGGGTCAGTCAGCCGATGCTTAAGTGTGTCACCGAGACCGAAGGCGTTCAAATCCTGCGCGAAGTCCACAGGGGGACCTGCGGCTCCCACGCAGGCCCCAGGGCCCTAGCGGCAAAGGTGATACGCCAAGGTTTCTACTGGCCCGCCATCATCTGCGCCGCAAATCGGGTTGTCAGATCCTGCGAGGCCTGTCAGAAATTTTCCCCACGCTCGGGACGCCCCTCGCAGTTCACGAAGCTGATCGCCCACACGTGGCCCCTTCAGCGCTGGGGCCTAGACATTGTCGGGCCCCTGCCCACGGCTCAGGGGAACCTCAAGTTCACCTTTGTAGCCGTTGAATACTTCACCAAATGGATTGAAGCGAGGGCAGTATCCACCATCACATCAAAGACGGCCCAGAAATTCTTCTGGCAAAATATTATTGTTTGCCGCTTCGGAGTACCATCCAAACTCACGATCGATAATGGCAAGCAGTTCGACAACCAAGATTTCAAAGACTTCTGCTTCTCCATCGGCACCAAGCTTGCCTTCGCCTCCGTGTACCACCCCCAGTCCAACGGAGTCGTGGAGCGCGCCAACGGCAAAAATTTCACAGCTGTCAAGAAAATGCTCCTCGACGACAAAAAAGGCAAGTGGCCCGACCTGTTACCCGAAGTGGTCTGGGCACTGAATACAACTGAGTGCAGGGCGACTGGGTTTACCCCCTTCCGCCTATTATACGGATCGGAGGCCATGACTCCGCAAGAAATAAAGCATGGGTCGCCTCGGACAGCCGCGTCGGCCGTCCCAGACGTAGACGAGCCGACTTCGAAGGATCTCATCGATGGAGACCG
Organism: Zea mays; assembly: GCF_902167145.1. Classification (NCBI taxonomy): domain Eukaryota; kingdom Viridiplantae; phylum Streptophyta; class Magnoliopsida; order Poales; family Poaceae; genus Zea; species Zea mays. The sequence goes on along the minus strand of NC_050104.1, from coordinate 86,169,957 downwards.
CGTCTTCGCCCTACAGGCTCTGGACAAATACCAAGCCCAGACAAAAGCATGGCACGACCAGGCAGTCATCCCAAGGGAATTCAGCAAAGGGGACCTCGTCCTCGTCCGGACAGCTCGAACGGAGTCCAGAGGCAAGCTGGAGCCCATGTGGGAAGGCCCTTACATTGTCAAGTCGAAGGCCTCTCCCAGCGCATACAGGCTTGCAACGCCAAACGGCGAAGACTTAGAGCATTCCTGGAACATTGATAATCTGCGCAAATTTTTTGTTTGACTCATCAGGGCCAGCTCGCCCTTGTAATTTGCAAAAACAATTTTGTTTTGGCCCGCACTCTTTTCCTCCCGGGGGGTGAGGTTTTTAACGAGGCGGAGTCATGTAATATACAAGAGAAATCCCCCACAAAATCCACGTCGAAACAAGACCGCACAGACGGTCTTCGACATTCGACTAATACAAAGTCACCGCGAGGTCTAGCGGCAGCCGCCCTCGCGTGCGACAACTCCGCGCAGAAGTCGCCTAAGGGTGCAGCCGGACTAGCACAAAAGTGCGAAAAATCGAAGTCTTCCACGAAGACTATCCGCGCAGAAGTCGCCTAAGGGTGCAGCCGGACTAGCACAAAAGTGCGAAAAATCGAAGTCTTCCACGAAGACTATCCGCGCAGAAGTCGCCTAAGGGTGCAGCCGGACTAGCACAACAAGTGCGAAAAATCGAAGTCTTCCACGAAGACTATCCGCGCAGAAGTCGCCTAAGGGTGCAGCCGGACTAGCACAACAAGTGCGAAAAATCGAAGTCTTCCACGAAGACTATCCGCGCAGAAGTCGCCTAAGGGTGCAGCCGGACTAGCACAACAAGTGCGAAAAATCGAGGTCTTCCGCGAGGGCTATCCGCGCAGAAGCCGCTCAAGGGTGCCGCCGGATTAGCACTACAAATACGAAAAATCGAGGTCTTCCGCGAAGACTACCCGTGCAACAATCGCCTAAGGGTGCAGCCGGGCTAGCACAGTAAGTGCGAAAAATCCTAGTTTTCCGCGAAGACTATCCCTGCAGAAGTCGCCTCAGGGTGCAGCAGGGACAGCGCAACAAGTGCGACGAACCGACTACAATGGTACAGCCGGACGAAGCCTAACGAGTGCAAAAACGGCTACACCAAATTGTCCGCACAAAGACCGACTACATGCGCACCAGACCAACATAACAAATACACCAGACCAAGCACATAACGCCCTCGCGAACATAGCCGAGTGTGCGAAGGCACACAACCTCATCATACAAGCCATTACACATGTACAAGCGAGGGCATCACACTCTACATCGGCTCAACCTTCGGAATAATTCTCATCTCCCTATAGTTAAATAACATTATCCTAAGCTCCTCACCCGCAAAAAGACTTCGCAACTCCCCCTCACCTGCACTCACAGCGGCCGGCAAGGACAACAGTTCCTGCCTGCCAGCCCCACTCACACGAAGCCGACCGACGTCCGCCCCACTCACTCGACGCTTCGCAACCGCCCTTCGCCGCCTACGCCCAGTACTCGGACCAGGCACAACTTTAGCATCCGCTGCTTGCGGCGAAGCCTCCGCTGCTGCCACATCCAAGGCCGCAAAGTAGTCCAAGTCCTCATCCGACGACTCCTCAGTCCACTCAACCGAGCTCCCAGAGTCACCAAAATCAGAAAACTTAGATGTAGACCCGTCCGATTTATTCCCATCATCCATAGTCGAAGCCGTCAAACAATTAGTAGTAGCGGTTGCGTGCGCAGGCCCAAAATCTTGAACCTGCGCAGCAACCAAGGTTCAGCAACAATATCCAAAATTTCCTAACTACCCACACCCACTAGGCCACCTGCGAAGACCCAGCCGTCGTGGGAGCCTCCGCCGTCGCCTCTGCCGCCACCGTCACAGGATCCTCAGCCCTCGGCACAGCAGTTGGCGGCGGGCCTCCGCCGGCCGCAGCGGCTGCAGGGACATCAGGAACGCCTTTGGCGGTCTCCGGGGGCGGGCCTCCGCCAGCCGCAGCGGCTGCGGGGGCATCAGGAGCGCCTTCGGCGGTTTCCGGGGGCAGCTCCAGGGCGACCTCGGACACAGCCGCCGCCGGGTTCGACTCCGGGTCAGGCAGAGCGCTGTTCAAAGCCCCAAAATCATCCACCCTCTCGCCACGCGCCGCCTGAGACACAGCACACAAATTCAGCAAACCCATACATAGCCCACACTCAACAAACACCAAACAAAAGCCAAACAATTACCTGACCCCTCGCCGTCTCGGCCCGCTCCCTAACCACCTCTCGACCGTGGGGGCCCCACATCCGGTCGTAGAGGGCTCCGGCGGATTCCTTCACTATAGGGTCCTCAACCTTGTAGATATCACGCTCGAAATCCTCATCAGCTTGGTCCAAGACCTCATAGTGCCGGCACCCTTCGCGAGAGAGCGCGTTCATCGCCCCCTCGCAGGTGACCAGGGAGGCATAAGACATAAACCCCTCCACGATGGTGGGGAGCACCTGCAGCTCCTCCTGTACCCACTCAAGGCAGCGAAGTCCGGGCTCTCGGTCTGGCACTTCAAATTCAGCGGTCCGCGCGCCCAGCTCATGGTATGAATCCATAAGTTGTTTGCGTGTCCGCTCAGCCTCCGTGCGCGTCGAGGCCTTGGCCCTCTCCACACGGCTCTGCAGAGCGCTGAGCCGCTCCTCCAACTGCTCGGCGCGCTGCCTGGCAAGACTGCCCTCCACCCACGCCAAATTGGCCTCCGCCTGCGCAGCCTGCGCCTTGGCGAGGGCCTCATTAGCCTCCTTCCTATCCTCCACCAGTTGGCGCCGGAGGTCAGCCTTCTCACCCTCCAGCACAGCCACCTTGTCCGCCAGCTTGCGGCATTTACTGTCGGTGGCCGACTTCTCCCGGACGGCGTCAGCATGTTGCGTCCGAAGTCTCTCGACTTCGGCAGACACAACTGCCGTCAGGGCCCCCGATGCCATGCGGTCAGCGAAGTCAGCCGCCTACAAGACACACATAAGACCACAGCCCCAGCAAAGCCGGTAAAAAACCAAAGTCCAGTTCCATGTACCTGACTCAGTGCCTCCTTCAGCTCCTTCAGCCGGCGGGACACAGCACCCACCTCGTCCCTGACTGCAGCGAGCGCCGGAATCTCGCCACCGGCACTAAAAGCACCGCCCTTCGCCCCAGCAGGCGGAGCAACAACAAGTTGGCCTTCGTCCGACCCTACAACAGATCAACTTATTATCCAAAAAAAACTCGAGCCAGCGACTTACCAACAAGATAATCTTCCACACTAATGTCGGTGGCGAAGACGGCGATGCGCTTGCCCGGCGGCGGTAACTCTCGGGCCGCCTTCGCAGCCTCCGGCACCCCGCTGGGCACAGGGGCGGCCTTCACAGACTTGGAACCACCGGCAGCAGTAGCCTTCGTAGCCTCCGGCGCCCTGCTGGATGCAGGGACGGCCGACTTCGCCGCCAGCGGCGGCTGGCCTCCGCCGGGGGCAGTAGCCTTCGCAGCCCCCCGCTGCCTCTTTGGCCTAGCTTCATGAAGCCTAACGACCGCCTGGCGCTTCTGTGCAGCTCCCTGGCGATCCTTGTCCATCACTGCCGACACAACAGCATCAATATTCCGCCCGTAAGGAAACACTTTCCAATCACGAACCATGCGAGATGTAAAAAAGTCTTCGCCGGCCACGTGGGGGACAGGAACATTCTTAGGCCACCAACCCCCGGTAACCCTTAGCATCCGCGCCGAAGACTCCCGGAGCTCGGGCGAAGACATCCTTCCCCCCGGGGCCGCGCATGTCCTCATCAATTCTCTAGCAAAACCATCGGAAACCCCAAGTCCTCCCACAGCAGTACCTAGTTTCCTCTTCTTAGAGGACGGGGCGGCCGCCGGTGCGGGGTCGTCTCCAGACTCTACCACCGGTTTCTTCCCACGACGATCCACATCGTCTTGGCCGGGATAACCGCCATACGGCAGATGATTCAACTCAAAAACCCTGTTCAAGCAGTCATTTGACCCGCGAATGTCCCAGCTACGCTGGCCCTCTGTCCTCGGCACGTACCGACCAACGATCCGCACCGCCCCATCCTCCGCCTCACGCACAAAGGCGGTCGGATCGCGGCTATGCAGATCCAGCGCGAAGGCAGGACTTCGCACCAGCTTCCCACCATGGGAAGGCATCTGGCGAGGGCACACTTCGCCCAGCACCCAGCCATGCGCCAAAGGCCATACCCCGTACGCCACAAACTCTTCAACCAAGTCGCGCCCGCTGCTCAGGCCGGCGGCGCACCGAAGGGCCCCTTCGTTCGCATCCTCCTCCGCCACTTCAAAAGGCGGGTATGCTGAGTAAAAATGCGAGCACATCTCGAACACGGGGAGCCCCGGATGGTCTTCGACTGTACCCTCCGCGACGTAGAACCAAAACTCATGCCAATTGCCCCACTTGTTGCGGGCGCAAGGAACCAACTCAACTACCTCCATCGTGGTCTTGCCGGTCTTCGGCGTAAATGTACATGACCCAAACTGGGCAACTTCATTTCCAATCATCCTCTTCTGCCAGTGCAGGCAATAGTACTTCGCGAAGACTTCGACTGATGGTTGTCCGCCGTACGAAGTCATCGGCCAGACATACTTCGACAGAGCCACCACGGCATTCAGAGTCAGCTGATGGATCTGAACGTTAAATCTGCGCAGGACTTCTCCAACAAATCGGTGTGCAGGCAGGCGGAGACCAGCGACAAAGAACGCCTCGAACACAACCAACTCGCCTTCCGGCTCGGGGACTTCCTCCGTCCCCGGGACACGAGCAACTCCGCCGCCAAAGTAACCAAGCCGCTGCATATCTTGCACGCGGACCGACGACATCCGCGACACACCAAAATCCACCGTATCGCCGGCGCGCAGCTCCTCCGCCGCCACAGTACTCAGCGTTTCCTCAGACGACGCGTCGGCCGGCGGCGTAGCGGCAGCAGAAGAAGAAGAGGTCGGCATCGCTACGTACCGTCGGCGGCGGCGGGCGGTCTGCTTCACTCGAGCCAGATCTCCGGTGAACAAGAGCAAGGAGGGCAGACGAGCAGCAAGACAGTGGAAAAAGTGGCTAGGGTTTTCACGGAGCGCGGAAGGATCAAGTTCAAAACGCGCCGCCCCCGCCCCCCTTTTATACACAGGGCGCGGCGCTTCGGGAAACCCGCAGTCCAACAGTACGGTGTCAATCAACGGTCATGTCAAAAACCCCCGCGGAACCACTTCGAGCGAGGGCAGCGTCTCCGCCATCTAGCGACGTCTTCGGCACCAGATGACTTAGTCGAACTGGTTCCTCGGAGGGCAAATGTTGGGGCGAAGGCGAAGACGCCACCTTTCGCTCGAGGCCTTCGCTGTAGTCGTTGGCCCAACGGAGACAAGACAACGGGCAGGGACACCCTTCGCCCCATACGACATCGGACGAAGACCCATGACGAGGTCATCCCATCGTGCGGCCTCGTCCAGCATGGAGGCCCACGTGTGATCCGGCCCATTGTAACGGGCCCTGCGTGGCCGCTGCGTGTTACGGGCCTAATTTGTAAAGGCGTCCCGGTAATTACAGTCTGTAACCCCGCTTTATGGGAATATTCCGGGGATAACCTAGGTGTCTGAGGGCATATGCGTCCTTAACACGGGACGCTGGGCATCCGGACACCTATAAATACTCTCGCACAGTGCCCTTAAGAGGCTAGACGAACATAGCTTTTGCCATCACGTGCTGAAACCCTATTTGCGCTATTACACCCCCCGTTGGATCAACTTGCGCCTGTGAGCAAGTTCCGACAGTGGTGGGGATGGTGGTGTGGGGGCCGCAGGCATCCAGGGATAGTTTTGTGCCGGCGTGGGAAAGGGGTGCCGGTGGGGTCGGAGAGCCACCAACGGGGACAGTAGTGCCATTGCCCAAAGCCACAAGGGGAGGCGCCGACGAAGGAGAAGGCACAGACGGAGGCTGGAGAAACACGCCGGGAGTGGATAGGTTCCTGGCAATGGGGGTGCACTAGCCAGGGAGGTGAACGGCACAGGCTTGCGGTAGGAGTTGCGAGCGTGGGAGCCCTGCGCCCCATACGTGGTGGACGACAGCTAGGAGCACGCTGCCGCGCCGGGAAGAGAGTCGTGGGCGTCGGTGGTGACTTGGCGGAGGTCACCGGAGATCGAGGAAGGGGCGGCCATCCCTAGGCACAATCGGAAGCGCAGAAAGAGGTGGTCTGTGGGGAGACACTCGCTGTGACGGTCATCAGGAAAGGACGCGGAGCAGGTGCGGCTTTAGAAGCCCGACGTGGGTGAGCGAATGCCGGGAAGAAGCCCAGCGCGACGTCCAGCTGGACAGGGCGAAGCTCTGGCCATGGCTGGCATGTCCAGCAGCTGGGCGGACAGGCCGCGGCGTTTACAGGGCCGTCGATGGCGAGGTTAGAGCCGTGGGAGGGTCCTAGGGAGGGAGGAGGGGGGAGGTTGCCGGTGGCCTAGGGTGGCCGACGTGGTGGGTGGGGGCCAGCAACGGGGACAAGACATGGCCGGCGGCTGGGGAAGGGAAGGAGAAGAGAGAGAAACTAAAACCTAGCTCTATAGTATGTGAGAAACTCTAACCTTAATAAGGGTTTTTAGTATATTATATCGACCAAATAGGTGGACTAAGCCCATTATTAAGTTACATGCACCAACCAATTCAACCCAAAAACTTAAGCTGATAGGAGGGGGTGTGCAATTCACTTATATTATATTCCAATACTCCCCTCACGTTGAGCATCTCTTGGGTTTTAGACGTGGAATAAGAACGAGCAACAATTATTTTGTTTAATTGTGCTAGCTAGAATTCGAACTCATGACCTCTGTCTCTAATACTATATTAAGTTGCAAGCACCAACCAATTCAACCCAAAAGCTTAAACTGATAAGAGGAGGTGTGCAATTCACTTATATTATATTACAACACCCATTACATAGAGGTAAACAGATAAATACAAGAGGGCTCAAGCCACAACCCTAACAAGAGTCTAACGCTAACCTCCCCTCCGAATGAGCCTACTTGCCACAAGCAGGTGCACGCCGAAAGCTTTGCCACACAGCTTCATAATCTTAATAGGTAGCGAGGTCACACGACATTCCTGTCCACTTAAGCAACACCTGCAGAATGGATTTATGACCACAAGCAACATACCTCTTTTGAAGAATAAGCTCTGGAGTGTCATCCAATAGTGAAGCTGCGAACACAAGGTTGGCTTGTCCCTTGTGGTTCGGGTTGATGATGAGTGAACGGGTAGCACTCTGAAATAGTTAGTGGACTGGCCAGATTATGAGATTATGCTTGTGCAACCATGTCGGTCAGCTTGTGGTGTACAAGTATGGAGCACAGGAATAGTGGTCGACGACTGAGGTGAAGGTCATGCGGGCTCGTGCTGATGGACCGGTAGCGGTGAAGAGTGAGTGCTGGGCCTTGACTGACGGACCAAAGCAACCGGGTGACCAGTCGCGGTGGCTGACACCTGGGACACGCAATCGCGTGAAGACGTGGTGAAGTGGATCGTGTTCTCGGCGTGGTCAACGGATGGCGGGACACGCGTATGGTCGTGGAGGACGTGCACGAGGTGCGGTGCTCACGGTAGGTTTGGTGGTTTGGGCCTCAAAACCACTTAGCGCTACAGATGGCGGGTTTTTGCTGAGTTTGGGCCTCAAAACTCGGCGACGACGGTTCCGGAGGGAACCAGTGGCGACATGTGGCATGATCGCGGAGGGTGCGTCAAGGCAAAACAACTCCGTGTGAAGGACGTGGCCGTCGGATCGAAAACCTAGGAGTTGGTCCATTTCGCCTCGATGAAGTGGATAGGCTCTATATAAATAGGGGTAGTTTAGAAAGTAAGAACAACTCTCTATAAATAGAGGGGAGGGTTGGTTAGTTCAGCATCTTTTGGCTGTCATTTGTTTAGAGCACTCATTTTAGAGCTTATAGTTTTCTCTCTAGGTAGACACCAATTGACCCGAGGGATCCACAACGATTTTGTACTTTTAATGTGTTCTTGATTTTCAAGTTTAATTGGAGAAAGGGTCGCCGGTCCGGCCCACAGGGCTCTTTGCCTTCAAATCTCAGTTTGTACCCTTGTTGAAATTTCTGAAGTTTTATATTCTTGGTTTCTCCCTTTCCTTGATCTTGTGTTTTTTAGAAAACCTTTGATTCTGTTGAGAGTATTTGGTTGGGGATTGATAGGTGGTGAGTTGTACTCCTCAGACCGCTGCATGCATCTAATTGTTGCAGATTTTGGTCGCGATTTGAGAAAAAATCAGTTTGAACTCATTCTAGAAAACCCCAATTTCTGGATGTATTTTTAAATCTGCGGTTTGTTCACAAGTCTGATTGAGCTTAAATATTGTGGAGATCTTGAAAATATATTTGCTCAGGTGAGTGTAAAATTTCATCTTAATCGGAGTTCGTTTGGTTCAGTTTTGGATTGAAGAACAAAATTTCGTACTGTTTAAAACAACACTTGTTCGCGATACTGTTTTGGACTGTTTTGGACTTTTCAGTGTCCGATTTGTGATCCATTTATTTTTCTGGCCTCATGTGAGTATTAGTAACATTTTGTAATCATGAGATCACTCATGCGCTGATATGTTCTTGGTTTGAGCGTTTGCTTCATCTCAATTAAAATGAAATGTTCATTTTCAATGTTTAAAAGCAAAATCTAATTGACTTCTATTCACCCTTTTTGGTCGCCTCACTGGTCCTACAGAAGTGCCGACCGTTTGAGCGTCTAAGTGTCTTTCGTTTGGTTTTCCCTCGGACTCTATTGTGTCCAAACTAAATTCCTTTTGTTTTAGTGGATATATAATCCTCCTAGAAATTTGTCTTCAACATCTGATAGATAATTGATTGAGTTGTTCTTGATTTGACCCTTTTCAGAGCTTTTGGTATCTTAATTAGTGGGCTTTTTGGGTTGAACATTGGGAATTAAATCAAGAGTGTTTCAGCACTAGAGTTATTTTATTGGCTCTCATTCATCTTCTCTCTAGTCGACTATTTGATCCTTCGTCTAGTAGAATGGAATACACTACAATTCACCTTGAATAGATGCCCTTTTATTTTTCAGATCGTCTGTTAAGCTTAGAGGTCCTGGGTGTGCAAGACATTTTTTATTTTGTAATAAGTATGGACTGATGCCTCTTCTTTGAAGAGGGCTGAAGCCAGAACCTTAATTCCATTATTATCTAAAAAAACAATCCTTTGTTTTCTTTCAAGAATGAGCCTAACTCTACAAACATCTGAAGGCATAGTTGCAAGAATTAGCCTAACTCTGCAAAGCATATGCAGGCGCTGTCCAAGATGAAATTTCACAACAGGGATTCCAGATTTTGTTTTTGAAACCACTACGAAGTCGGTACGAGATACAACTACGTGCCAGAAAAGGAGTTGTTCGTCGATGTACATGACAAAATTACTGAAAACATTGATTTTTGATTGGGTACTTCCAAGCAGTAGCCTCTACTTCTTTCGGAACAAGTAATGGGCAACCATCCATTCATCTCCATTGTTGTATCCAAAAAGTTCAGCTACCGAGATGAAGAACGTCCGCCAATAAGCTATCCATTTGGTAGTCGATTCCTTCCCATAAGTTTCCTCGAAGATCAGCCTTATTGAAGTGATGCTCTTGTCCATACGTTTTAGCCACTCCTCGCTACACAAAAATGACCCCAAGTGCTCAAGTTAGTTAATACTACACTTTGCTGTATGTCGATTCATTTCGAGCATTTATTTAGATGGCATTCGTTGCCTGACATTTTGTCATTGTACAGTGTAAACTCGACAGTGTGGCAAAACAAGAAACCCTTTACTAGTGATTACTAGAACATTTTTAAAACCATTTTAGAATTCATGGATTATTAGAGCGAGGATAGTTTGAAGTTTGGAAGGATATACCTAGTTCTAGCATAATGCGTGCCACTGACAAGCCAATGATCTACCACAGATACATCCTCCTGCAGTAATATAGTCAGTAAAATGTCAACACTCGCACGTTACCAGAGTTAGTAAATATAAACATTAACAAGAGTATAGCCCGTCAACCAATATTCATATTTAATGCATAAGGGCAGTTCTCAAAAAAAAGGAAAGAAAGAATGACTGGTTATACACTACCTGAAAGTATAGAAGTAGGTTTGCAGATGGCATTGTTCCTCCAGTGAAGAAATACCTCGTGATCCAGTCATCATCGTTTTTATCCTGTCAAATTGTGAGGTGATGAAGATTAACATAACTAATAATATTTTAATAAAAAGATTAACTCGTTTTAATTTTAAATAAGCGAAACCTAAATACTACCCGTGTGCTAAAACGGTGAAGATTAGTAATTATGACTTTCACTGTTTACATCAAAGAACTATCACTTTCAGAATGGATCGGATACTGAGAGCTTAAGTTCTTTGAGGACAGGAGAACTTTAAGGCCACATGGAATGCCTTAGCTATTAAAATCAAAAGTATGCTGCGTGCATCATCTGACACAGATTAGCTATGACTTTGTGCACCAGCCAAATACAAATACCGGTACAAGCTGCAGTTAAATGGGTGGTGGAATGCACCAAATGAACAGTGGAACTGAGGATCATTAATCTGCTACCTCAAAGTGATATGGAAATGCTTTGTGGCAGAAGAGGTGAACGAATAGTAGGCCATCCTCTTTCATCCACCTGGATATCTTCTTAAGAAGCGACTTGTAGTTTTTCATGTGCTACATAGAGGGCCATGACAGACGATCATTTGCCTTGATGAACATCCAAAGCACGGCAAGGCACCGAACTGAACCATACCTCAAACATCTCTATAGATACGATCCTGTCAAAAGAGCGCTCCATCTCAAACTTGCTGATGTCGGCTACGATTATCTCAATATTTGACAGCTCGTTATCCCTGAAACAGAATTGAAGTGACAATGTGGCATAACAAAGCATTACCAGAAGGGAAATCAAAATAGACCATATGGCGGTAGAAGATCTGTCTGCGTATCTAGCAAATGTACATGCATATGAAAGATAATTTCTGTCAATAGTATGGTTGAAATAATAGAAATAGGTCTTATATCCTTAAACAGCTGCAAGTTTGCAATAGTATTTCTGTCAATAGTATTTGCACTTCATTATTTGCAAGTTCGCAATAGCTGCAAAATTAACAGCAATATAACAACATGCTGACCAAGAAACAGATTGCAGTGACACGAATAGGCTGCAATAGTCACTTAGAAGGGTTACATAGAACATATGTTGGCACTAGATATTAAAATAGTCGACTCGACATACAACCGAAGCACTGAAACCATTAAACTTACCTACATTGCTCTTCTATAAAAGCCTTCTGTGTAGTAGAGTTGCATATCCCTGTTACACTGCAGTTCCTATATTTCTTTGCAATGTACAGTGAAAGGGATCCCCATCCACATCCAACATCTAGGATACTTTGGCCATCTTGTAGTTTCGACCTCTCACAATACAGATCCATCATCGCAACCTCAGCATCTTCTAGGGTGCTTGAATCACCAGGGAAATAGCAGGAACTGGAAGATTCAATGTATTTGTGGATTAACCAAAGAGAATGTCTCTTGTTAAAACCAAGGAGTGGGACTACACACTGCACCTTCAGCCACTCATATAAACAGACCTGTTCCTAGTATCATCAGAGCCGAAGAGAACATGTCTTTTGCTAAAACTAAGGAGTGCGCACAAACCTGTATTTGAGATTCTTTCCCAGCACTAGCTTGAAAAATGTAGTTGGCAACTCATAGTGTTGGGCTTTAGCTTTGTCTGTTTCAATGGCAATGGGCATCTCTTCAAGAGCTGCATCACGAAAACACACGGCGCAGTAATGAGATATTCGATTCTTAGGAGATCCATAGCATCACAAAACCAGTAAGCAATTACATATCGCTCTGGTGGTTAGGTTAGTCTTTACTGAAACATTAGATAACGAAACAGATATATGGCATCTGTTAGTTATCGTTGGAGACTCAGAGAATTATAATGAAGGGGTTATGATACTATGGGTATGTTTTTGTAGAACTTATAAACTGGTTAACAACCCAACGGCATGTTGTTGTACAACTTATAAACTGGTTAACAACCCAACGGCAAACTTTTCTGCAGCTTATTCTGGCGTGCTTATATATCCTCATTCCTCATGACACTCATTTAACTGAAAAGCAGATAGAGTACTGTCATACAAGTATACAACTCATTTATTCCCTTAGTCTAGCTTTTATGGAAACGCTTCCGAGAAACTGTCCCAAAGAGAGCCTAAGCCTATGTTGCTAACAATATATACTTACAGGAAATAGTATTAACATCTTATCATCAAAATAGGTTTACTATGAAAACAATTGACTTGGTGGTGTTTATCTTATATCACAAATATTTGCATTTATTTATTTATCTAAACAAAGTTATTTTTGTGTGTGTAGGACATCCCATATATTCGTTGAATATTTCCCACTGTACTGTACTGCACTGGTAGTCGGTACTTACAACAAGATGTCAAAGTTTAGGCTAAGCCATTTGGTGCTACCTTACAACAAGATGTCAAAGTTTAGGCTAAGCCATTTGGTGCTACCTAGACACACCAAAAAATAGAAAACCGAAGTATGGTCTGACAAAAAAAAACGACTAGGATATGGCACGGACACGGATCCTCTGACGTACTGCACCGTGCAGTTGGGTCACTGCGCGTGGGCCCTGTCGCACGCGGAGCCCACGCGGCAGTGGCCCATGCAGTACTGCAGGGATCCCGATCCATATGGCACGGCCCGACGGCCGTCGTTCTTTAAACTTAAGCACGATAAATGGTACGGTACGACATGACTAGATGTACGGAAGGACCGACGTTATGGCCAGTGGGGGCACAAGCCCCCACTCAAATTTAGATATGGTTTTACTTAAGCCGAAATTATTTTGTCTCATGCTAGCCTAACTTACAGCTCTATTTACAACCGACAGATAAACTGGAGGCGCTGTAGTCGGAGCTTACAGTGGACGAACTGGAGGAGCTGCTGCAGCTGGAGCGGCGCGGAGGGGAGGTAGCCCTGGCGGAGGCGCTGCGCTAGCAGGAGCCGCGTCAGGCGCCGGGTCACCGCGTCCGGGATGAGGTTGCGCTCCAGCGCCACCAGCGCGGACCGCGTCGCCGCCTCATAGGCCCGCTCGGCTACGGATGCTGCCACCATGCTGAACTGCCGCCGCGGTGCCGGTGCGCGAAGGAACTGACCAGACAGGCGAGGCTTCGCGGCTTCGCGCTTCGCGTTGCGGCGCTATTAGATTGGTCGGGCATCTATCGGCTTCCGGTTGGTGGGGCTATGCTATATGCCTGTGAATGGAAAGCGGGCCACGTCGGCGCTACAACGCTCGCTATTTTTTCGACCGCTAGTATTTCTTTATCCCGATACTATAGTATGACGCGGACCGACACATTTCTGTTTGGGAAGTACTAGGTTCGAACTCTCCTGAAGCGTAAAAAAAAAGCCTTATTCGATTGTATGGGATTGAGAGTCTATATGTTTTTTACAGATTTATTGTCTAGCTAAATTAATTGTCTAATTTATATAAGATTTGATCAGATAGAACGATTCCCGTGTATTTCTTGATAAACGAGAAATGTTTGAGGGAGATAAAATTCTCTTCTATTCAATTCTACCTAGGAACGGATAAAATCTCATTCAATCCACTCATAACCGAGCAGATTCTTAGGGCTACGACTTTGAAAACTCAATCCCCTTATATTGGTGGGAATTGAGGAAAAAATTAACTACCAGTTATTTTTTCGCTTTGAATCCGAAGAGAATTTGAGTTTCCAAACTAACCCTTTTTTTCATGAGACTATGCAGGTCCATAATATATCTACATATGCATATTATCAGAAAATTTAAGATTTAAATTCATTTTGAGAATTTTTCCTTAAAAATAACAGAAGTTAAGATGCGTATACACACTATAGGACAAAATTTATAAGAATTTACCTTCTAATACATATGCACCTAAACTGTGTTATTTTCATATGATTTTTTCTAGATTGATTTTGAATCTTAAATTTTGTGACAATGTATATGCATAGATGCATTATGAATGGGTATAGTTTCAACTTTTTTGTGAAGATTTCTAAGTATGTTTTCTAAAGAGTTCTCGAGATTCCACCGAATATAGATTTTGCACTGAACATTTTCTCTTTCCATTTGCAGCAGCTTAATTTTTGTGGAGCTTTTCTAGTAAGCTCGCTATTTAAAGAATCTGGTGGCTATAATCTAAGTATATATGTCCAGACATTACGGGCCGCCTGTTTAGCCCGCAACCCGGCACATTTTTGGCTCGGTCCAAGCACGGCCCTGTTTGATGTCCTTCGTGGTTGGGTCGCACGGCCTGTTGAGCGTGTCGGTTTTGGGCATCATATGTGGCCCTCGTATTGTGGTTGGTCCGACACAGAATGTGGGCCGACCCGATGGCAGCCTAGTGGCTACATAAGCTAGACGGTCTGAAAGGGAAATAGGCTTACACCTTTTTCTAAATGATTTTGGTGGTTGAATCGCCCAACATAAATAATTGGACTAACTAGTTTGCTCTAGATTATAAGTTCTACAGGTGCCAAAGGTTCAACACAAACCAATAAAAAGTCCAAGAAAGGGTTCAAACAAAAAGGAGCAAAGACAACCGAAGGCGGCCCTGGTCTGGCGCACCGGAATGTCCGGTGCACTAGGGTGGATCAACTCCAAACTTGCCACCTTCGGGAATTCTGGGAGCCACTCCGCTATAATTCACCGGACTGTCCGGTGTAGCACCGGACTGTCCGGTGTGCCAAGCGGAGCAACGGCTACCTGTGCCAACGGTCGCCTGCAACGCTACAGGAACAGTGAATAGTGCGCGGACTGCGCGCGCAGAAGTCAGAGCAGGCGCAGATGGCGCACCGGACAGTGAACAGGACCTGTCCGGTGCACCACCGACTGTCCGGTGGCCCACATGTCAGAAGCTCCAACGGTCGAACCCTAACGGTTGGGTGACGTGGCTGGCGCACCGGACAGTGTCCGGCGGCGCACCGAACTGTCCGGTGCGCCATACGACAGCAACCTTCACCAACGGGCATTTTGGTGGTTGGGGCTATAAATACCCCCAACCACCACACTTCAATGCATCCAAGTTTTTCAGCCATCAAACCTCATACAAGAGCTCTAGACTTCATTCCAAGACACAAACAAAGAGATCAAATCCTCTCCCAAAGTCCGGAATCACTCCAAATAAATTAGTGATTAGAGAGAGAGATTTTTGTGTTCTTTTGAGCTCTTGCGCTTGGATTGCTTTTCTTATTCCTCTATTCTTGTTTCCAACTCACTAGTAATCAAAGCAAGAGACACCAAGTTGTGGTGGTCCTTGTAGTGGACTAAGTGTCCCATTTGATTGAAGAGAAAGGCTCACTCGGTCTAAGTGACCGTTTGAGAGAGGGAAAGAGTTGAAAGAGACCCGGTGAAAGGGAAATAGGCTCACACCTTTTCCTAAATGATTTTGGTGGTTGAATTGTTCAACACAAATATTTGGACTAACTAGTTTGCTCTAGATTATAAGTTCTATAGGTGCCAAAGGTTCACAATAAACCAATACAAAGTTAAAAGAAAGGGTTCAAAAAGAAAGGAGCAAAGCAACCGAAGGTTGCCCTGGTCTAGCGCACCGGACTGTCCGGTGCACCACCGAACAGTGTCCGGTGCACCAGGGTGGATTCTCTCCAACTCGCTAGCTTCAGGAATTCTAGGAGCCACTCCGCTATAATTCACCGGACTGTCCGATGTAGCACCGGACTGTCCGGTGTGCCAGTGGAGTAACGGCTAAACATCGCCAACGGTCGTCTGCAAAGGAACAGTAAAACGCTACAGTGCGCGCCTGCGCGCGCAGAAGTCAGAGCAGCCGTCAGAAGGTGCACCAGACAGTGAACAGTGACTGCCCAGTGCACCACCGGACTGTCTGGTGGTCCCACATGTCAGAGCTCCAACGGTCGGAACCCAACGGCTTGGTGACGTGGCTGGCGCACCGAACAGTGTCCGGTGGCGCACCGGACTGTCCGGTGCGCCATACGACAGCAGCCTTCACCAACGCCCATTTTGGTGGTTGGGGCTATAAATACCCCCAACCACCACACTTCAATGCATCCAAGTTTTCAGCCATCAAACCTCATACAAGAGCTCTAGACTTCATTCCAAGACACAAACAAAGAGATCAAATCCTCTCCTAAGTCCGGAATCACTCCAAACAAATTAGTGACTAGAGAGAGAGACTTTTGTGTTCTTTTAAGCTCTTGCGCTTGGATCGCTTTTCTTCTTCCTCTATTCTTGTTTCCAACTCACTTGTAATCAAAGCAAAAGACACCAAGTTGTGGTGGTCCTTGTAGTGGATTAAGTGCCCCATTTGATTGAAGAGAAAGGCTCACTCGGTCTAAGTGATCGTTTGAGAGAGGGAAATGGTTGAAAGAGACCCGGTCTTTGTGACCACCTCAACGGGGAGTAGGTTTGCAAGAACTGAACCTCGGTAAAACAAATCACCGTGTTCATCCGCTTTATTTCTTTGTTGATTTGTTTTTCTCTCTTTCGGACTCGAATTTAATTCTAACGCTAACCCTGGCTTGTAGTGTGTGCTTAAGTTTGTAAATTTCAGATTCTGCCTATTCACCCCCTCTAGGCAACTTGCAATTGTTATCGGAGCCCGGTACTTCATTACAGCCTAACCGCTCGAAGTTATGTCAGGAGCTCACGCCAAGAAGGAGATGGTGACCGGCGAGAAGCCCGCCACAAGCCACGGGAAGGCTCCATCGGGAGAGTCCGGCAACAAGAAGAGGGAGGAATCACCTCCCCGCGTTAAGTCGCACCGGAGTGGCGACAAGAAGAAGAAGATGAAAAAGGTGGTCTACTATGAGACCGACTCTTCGTCGCCATCCACCTCTGGCTCCGACGCGCCGTCCGTTACTTCTAAGCGCCATGAGCGCAAGAAGTTTAGTAAGATCCCCTTACGCTATCCTCGCATTTCCAAACATACTCCATTACTTTCCATTCCATTAGGCAAACCACCGGCTTTTAACGGTGAAGATTATTCTAGGTGGAGTGAAATGATGAAATATCATCTAACCTCACTCCACACAAGCATATGGGACATTGTTGAATTTGGAGCACAGGTACCATCCGTGGGGGATGAAGATTATGATGCGGACAAAGTCGCCCAAATCCAACACTTTAATTCCCAAGCAACTACTATACTCCTCACCTCTCTAAGTCGAGAGGAGTATAATAAGGTGCAAGGTTTGAAAAGTGCAAAAGAGATTTGGGACATATTAAAGACCGCGCACGAAGGAGACGAAGTGACCAAGATCACCAAGATGGAAACGATCGAGGGGGAGCTCGGTCGCTTCATGCTTCACCAAGGAGAGGAGCCACAAGCCATGTACAACCGGCTCAAAACCTTGGTGAACCAAGTGCGCAACCTCGGGAGCACCAAATGGGATGACCATGAAATGGTCAAGGTTATTCTTAGATCACTCATTTTCTTAACCCTACTCAAGTTCAATTAATTTGTGGTGATCCAAGATATAAACTAATGTCTCCCAAGGAAGTGATAGGAAAGTTTGTGAGCTTTAAACTCATGATCAAAGGCTCCAAACAAATCATTGAGCGAGGCACCACCTCCACACCCGAGGTGCAACCTGAAAGTCGCCTAGAGGGGGGGTGAATAGGCGAAACCTGAAAATTAAAACTTTATCCCCCAACTAGATCCCTTGATTAGTGGTTAGAACAAGATATACAAATATCGGAGAATAGAAACTAAGTTCTTGCTTGAAAAGAGCATTGCTAAATAATGCGGGAGTGATAAATCAATACAACTAGTAAGTTATAGAATAACAAAGCAAGAAGCCTTAGATGAGAAGAGTACTAGGACAAGTTCTTTCTTGCAACGTGTTGCTTCACTAAATGGAAATTTAACTTGAAGCGACACTAAATGATATTAGCAAATAAAGGTGCAAGAAAACTTAGAGCAAGGGAAGACAAACAAATCACAAGCAATAAACACAATGGACACGGGTGATTTGTTTTACCGAGGTTCGGCCCTCGAAGGCCTAGTCCCCGTTGAGGAGTCCACTTAAGGACGGGTCTTTTTCAACCCTTTCCCTCTCTCCGCCGATCACACAAGGATCGGTGAGCTCCTCTTCTTCTCAAGGATCACTCTCGATCCCACAAGGACCACCACAATCTTTGGTGTCTCTTGCTAGCTTTTACAAGCCTCCAAAACTTTGGAGGAAGTTCGAATGGGAGTCAAAACTCCACGCGCAAATGAACACAAAGATGAAGCACACACTATCTCTCAATGAATCTCACAAGGCACTAGTGCTAAACTCAAATGAGTAGCTCTCTTTTGCTTGCTCTCTCTTTTGTGGCACTTGTGTTGGTTGTAGTGGTCTAAATCTTGTGTATAGGATGGATCAATGAATATATGTGGTTGGGAGGGCTTGAGTATGTCAACTAGATGACTTAGAATGTTGCTTGGGCTCCCACACCTTGAAGTGGCCGGTTGGGGTGGTATTTATAGCCACCAACCAAAATCTAGCCGTTGGGTGAGGCTGTCTGTTCGATGGTGCACCGGACAGTCCGGTGCACACCGGACATGTTCGGTGCCACAGCCACGTCACCCGGCCGTTAGGGTTCTGACCGTTGGAGCTCTGATTGCTGGGCCCGCCTTGATGTCCGGTGGCGCACCGGACATGTACTGTAGAGTGTCCGGTGCGCCATGCCACGCGTGCCTGACTTCTACGCGCTCTGGTGCGCATTAAATGCGTCGGCAGGTGATCGTTGGTGCCGAAGTAGCCGTTGCTCCGCTGTCACACCGGACAGTCCGGTGTACACCGGACAGTCCGGTGAATTATAGCGGAGCAGCTTCGATGAATTCCCGAGGCTGGCGAGTTCCGGAGGCCGCTCTTCCTTGGAGCACCGGACAGTCCGGTGTACACCGGACATTCCGGTGAATTATAGCGGAGTTGCCTCTGGAATTTCTCGAAGGTGACGAGTTTGAAGTCGGAGTCCTCTGGTGCACCGGACATGTCCGGTGCGCCAGACTAGAGGTGCCTTCGGTTATCCCTTGCTCCTTTGTTTGAACCAAATACTTGGTCTTTTTATTGGCTAAGTGTGAACCTTTGGCACCTGTATAACTTATACACTAGAGCAAACTAGTTAGTCCAAATATTTGTGTTGGGCAATTCAACCACCAAAATTAAATAGGAACTAGGTGTAAGCCTAATTCCCTTTCAATCTCCCCCTTTTTGGTGATTGATGCCAACACAAACCAAAGATTTAGGTACAAGTTTAAATGAAAGGAGATAGTTTTACCTTTTTGTACCTTTACATAGGGACACTCTCTTTATTGTGCTTTGTCCTTAGTCTTAGATGCTTAAGACCTATTCTTAATGACAATATATGGAAATATTTTGCACAAGAGAGAGTTCTACAACTAGTGATCTTATCAAGTTATTGTTAGCATATATCAAATGGATCACAAGTTGCATAAATGTATCATGAATTCTCCTTTTAACTTAGTGCATATCAAGAGAGATATTGATTGAAAGTATATACGGCACTAAGAAGCATGATTGAAGTCATTCAATGATCAAACAAATAACAGATGTGATCAAAAGAACATCATACACATTAGATTATCAATTAAGCTTAGAGTAGGAGAATTCAGCAAATATGCTACTTTAGAGTGAAAGACAAGAATTTAAAGTAGTAGCATACTTCATGAGAAACTTATTCTCATGCAAGAGACTATATGAAATTTCTAAGATAAAGTGATAGTCTCAACATAATCAAGATATAAAAAGAGGCTCCCCCTAAAGATATGCATCAAGTATTTGAATGAATTGAATGGATGGATTTATTTTAAAGACAAATAGAGAGAGGCATTATACATCTTGATCAAGGCTCATTAAATTTGTAATAAACAACTTGAGCCTAGTATTCTCAATATGAAAGGGTTTAGAATACTCACAACCACACCATTGATTGTTTCGTAGAAGTAGGTGGTGTTGTTCTTGATGTTCTCCTCTTTCATTTGAGAGCCCTTCCTTTGCAGTGGCTTCTTTTTCCTTTCAAACTTATTGAAAATACTCAAGAAGAATGTTAGTAATACAAGGGAGTATATAATGATGGATGATTTCTTTTTGATAGGAAATAAGCATAATTCATCATCCATGAGTCACATAGACATGAAGTAAATTCCTTAACGTTAGTGCACATTAACAGAAAAGAGGAATGAGCACCTTTTTAATCATTTTTGATCAATCAAAGGAATTTTACTTTTTCATATTGAATTTATTATCATGACTTAGAAGCGCATCAATATGAGAATGGATATAGCAAAGGCATGAATTAGATTCTAATGGACAAGCGCATTTATGAAAATGACATTGAATGCACACTTAGTTAATTTCGGTCCAATAAAGAATCTATTCCTCACAAAGGTAGAATATGATAATTTAGATTAAATACCCATTGAGATGGGAACCAAGCTTAAGAAGATGAGTTCCCATACCTTTGCTTTTACCTTTCTTCCTTTGGGTGAAGATCAACCCATGAGGCTTGTGCACTTTCTCTCTTGTAGATTTTCATAATTGAACTCAAGAGAAATGTTAGTAGCAACACAAGCACTAGCTTCCATTTTTGTAATCATTTTGATGAGGAATGAGAAGCTAGATTACCAAAACATGGAAACTCCATAGCATGAACTAGATTATCCATAGATGATGTTATGCTCAATTTTAACTCATAAAACAAGCATAAATAATCCTTTGAGATTATAGGAATAAATCTAATTCATGATTTGGAAAGCGATAAATGTGAAAGAATCATATCCAATTTGAGCAAGTAAAAATACATCATAAAACATTTGGATTGATTTTTCTTTTCATGTTAGATTACATGCTTCCAAAGAGAAACTTATTCTCTACAAGTGAGACTATTTGGGTTACTTAGATAAAATCATTAGTCTCACTATTCTAGTTATAGGGAGAATTTTCCGTTTAAGAGTGTCCTAAGGAATTGAATTCCTTACATGACACCTAAATCTTTTAAGAACATGAAATATCTCTCTACATCTAGAATCATGGCAATAATAGAATAACTTAGCGAAAAACATGCCATGTGATACTTCCAACAATTTAAAGCATGTAGATTGCCATGGGATGGAAATGATGAGTATGCAATCTACCATAAGATAGGAAATTCTTCAAAGAATGGTAATATAAAATTAAAGGCATTTGAAGTGCTTCAATTTTTCTATGTGACTACACAAGACACATAAGAAATGATATTCTAAAATACTTGCACTTAAAAGATAAGTGTTACCATCCTTTGGCTTTCCTCCATGTTGTAGGCTTTGATTTTTCGTATATGATATCTCTTCACTTCCTACAACATATAATATCTTCCTCGAGATGATATGAGTTTAGGACATAGCAATTTGAAAAATAACCTTGGGTCAATCATGTATATAGATCATTGAAGATTTGATAGTTTGAGTTGATTGAATGGACTCTCTCAAGCATCCCAAGGCTTCATATCATCTCCTTCTCCTGCAAAGCTTGTCAATCATATTTTGGTACCCATCGCTTGATGGGTCCATCATGGTTAGTCAACAAAGAT
The DNA here is from genome assembly GCF_902167145.1 of Zea mays. Lineage (NCBI taxonomy): Eukaryota > Viridiplantae > Streptophyta > Magnoliopsida > Poales > Poaceae > Zea > Zea mays. The sequence continues at coordinate 86,148,269 of NC_050104.1, read as the reverse complement.
CTAGGAACCCAAAAGTCCTTTGTGTTAGCACTAGGTAAACTCATTACCTTTCTAGCACAAGTTGCAATTTTGGGTTGCCTAGTTACATGAGAATCAATTGACAAGTTAGGAGTGAAATTGTTACCAATGGGACAATCCTTGCATTGATGTCCCTTCTTTCGGCATGTGTAGCATAGGCGTTTTTCAAGTTTTGAAGTTTTCTTCTTTCCTTGTTTGTTGCTTGCTACATGGTTAGTAAAATCTTTCTTTTCTAACCCTATGCCTTTTTGTTTTAAATGAGGACAAGATCTAAGCAAGTGTCCCTTCTTGGAGCATTTAAAACAAAGTTTATCATCCTTGTTAATAATCAAGCCATTTTTAATGTAGGGACATGACCTAATCAAGTGCCCCTCTTCAAAGCATTCACTACACCTCTTAATGTGAAGTGTGGCTTGATCATTACCTTGGATGTTACCTTTTGTGGAGGCGTGGTTGAGGCTTTTGGAGGAGGTGTTGAATTTCATCTTTTGTTTCTTCTTCTTGGCAATCCTCCAATCCTTGACATTTTCTTCAAGGGATGTAGTGCATGCCACGGTTGTTCCCGTCTCAAGCTTCTTCACCATGTGATCACGGTTATCTTGAGAAGGTTGGGCAATGCATTTTCCTTTTAGTTGTGTCAAGCTCTTCTTTAGCCTCTCATTTTCTTCTTTGAGCTTTTGATATGAATCATCATTTGTTCCTGCAAATTCTAGCTCAAAGGAAGATTTGCTTGTCGACAAACAACAAGCATTAGCACATGGTAATATAGTATCAATTTGAATACATGTGCACGAGTGAGGTTGTTGGGATTTTAAGTTTTCTATCACAACCTCATGAGCAATGTTTAATATGATATGATCATTCATAAGATTTTCATGAGAACATAGAAGCATATCATATTTTTCTTGAAAAGCTAGATTTTCAACTTTTAGCTTTTCTACTTGGTCCTTAAGCAAGGTATTCCTATTTACTAATTGAGCGATACAATGTAAAGCGTTATCATGCTCAATTGAAACAGTTTCATACCTTTGGACCAAATCAACATGAGAGCACTTTAGCTCCTCATGTTCTTTAGTCAACTCGTCAAAGTGTAGCATTTTCATGGAGAGAACATCTTCTAGCCTTTGACGAGCTTCGCTTTGCTCTCTCGCTCTTTCTAGAAGTTTGAGCATGACCGCCTTATCTTCTTGGCTTAGGCGAGCGTAGAGATGCAAGAAGCTTCTTTCTTCCTCCTCATCCTCATTTGTCCTTCCGCTATCATTTGCATTAGCCACACAACACATGTGGGAATCGAAATGGGAAGACAAACCTTTTGGAGAGGTGGATTCATCGTTTGGTCTCCATCGTTTATTTTCTTCTTCTTCCTTGCAAGGGTTAGTATCACAAATACCAAAGGAAGTAGAAGCACAAAATGAACTATCATGTTTGGACTCGTCAAATTTGCTTCTAATTCTAGTCCAAATATCATGCGCATCATGGATGGATTCGTCATAGTTTGATATGAAGGCATGATAATCTTCTTTGCTAAGAGAATTAGTTAAGATGTCAAAAGCTAGATAGTTTAAGCGATAACATCTTTGATCCTCCTCAGAATTAATTTCTCCATTGAAATTAGAGGGAAAAATACTCTTGTCTATAATTTGTTCTAATCGTGGATCTATGGTTCTAAAAGCATTTATCACACTAGTAGACCATGAGTCATAATTGGAACAATCATCAAATAATATTTCAAGAGTTACCTCTTTTTGAGTTACGTTCGATGGAGGAGTCTTCTTGTTCCTTTGGAATCTCTTACGAGCCATCACTTCGAGTTGTTAGACTCAGATGAAGTGCCTAGCTTTGATACCAATTGAAAGTCGCCTAGAGGGGGGTGAATAGGCGAAACCTGAAAATTAAAACTTTATCCCCCAACTAGATCCCTTGATTAGTGGTTAGAACAAGATATACAAATATCGGAGAATAGAAACTAAGTTCTTGCTTGAAAAGAGCATTGCTAAATAATGCGGGAGTGATAAATCAATACAACTAGTAAGTTATAGAATAACAAAGCAAGAAGCCTTAGATGAGAAGAGTACTAGGACAAGTTCTTTCTTGCAACGTGTTGCTTCACTAAATGGAAATTTAACTTGAAGCGACACTAAATGATATTAGCAAATAAAGGTGCAAGAAAACTTAGAGCAAAGTTACCTCTTTTTGAGTTACGTTCGATGGAGGAGTCTTCTTGTTCCTTTGGAATCTCTTACGAGCCATCACTTCGAGTTGTTAGACTCAGATGAAGTGCCTAGCTCTGATACCAATTGAAAGTCGCCTAGAGGGGGGGTGAATAGGCGAAACCTGAAAATTAAAACTTTATCCCCCAACTAGATCCCTTGATTAGTGGTTAGAACAAGATATACAAATATCGGAGAATAGAAACTAAGTTCTTGCTTGAAAAGAGCATTGCTAAATAATGCGGGAGTGATAAATCAATACAACTAGTAAGTTATAGAATAACAAAGCAAGAAGCCTTAGATGAGAAGAGTACTAGGACAAGTTCTTTCTTGCAACGTGTTGCTTCACTAAATGGAAATTTAACTTGAAGCGACACTAAATGATATTAGCAAATAAAGGTGCAAGAAAACTTAGAGCAAGGGAAGACAAACAAATCACAAGCAATAAACACAATGGACACGGGTGATTTGTTTTACCGAGGTTCGGCCCTCGAAGGCCTAGTCCCCGTTGAGGAGTCCACTTAAAGATGGGTCTTTTTCAACCCTTTCCCTCTCTCCCCCGATCACACAAGGATCGGTGAGCTCCTCTTCTTCTCAAGGATCACTCTCGATCCCACAAGGACCACCACAATCTTTGGTGTCTCTTGCTAGCTTTTACAAGCCTCCAAAACTTTGGAGGAAGTTCGAATGGGAGTCAAAACTCCACGCGCAAATGAACACAAAGATGAAGCACACACTATCTCTCAATGAATCTCACAAGGCACTAGTGCTAAACTCAAATGAGTAGCTCTCTTTTGCTTGCTCTCTCTTTTGTGGCACTTGTGTTGGTTGTAGTGGTCTAAATCTTGTGTATAGGATGGATCAATGAATATATGTGGTTGGGAGGGCTTGAGTATGTCAACTAGATGACTTAGAATGTTGCTTGGGCTCCCACACCTTGAAGTGGCCGGTTGGGGTGGTATTTATAGCCACCAACCAAAATCTAGCCGTTGGGTGAGGCTGTCTGTTCGATGGTGCACCGGACAGTCTGGTGCACACCGGACATGTCCGGTGCCACAGCCACGTCACCCGGCCGTTAGGGTTCTGACCGTTGGAGCTCTGATTGCTGGGCCCGCCTTGATGCCCGGTGGCGCACCGGACATGTACTGTAGAGTGTCCGGTGCGCCATGCCACGCGTGCCTGACTTCTACGCGCTCTGGTGCGCATTAAATGCGTCGGCAGGTGATCGTTGGTGCTGAAGTAGCCGTTGCTCCGCTGTCACACCGGACAGTCCGGTGTACACCGGACAGTCCGGTGAATTATAGCGGAGCAGCTTCGATGAATTCCCGAGGCTGGCGAGTTCCGGAGGCCGCTCTTCCTTGGAGCACCGGACAGTCCGGTGTACACCGGACAGTCCGGTGAATTATAGCGGAGTTGCCTCTGGAATTTCCCGAAGGTGACGAGTTTGAAGTCGGAGTCCTCTGGTGCAACGGACATGTCCGGTGCGCCAGACCAGAGGTGCCTTCGGTTATCCCTTGCTCCTTTGTTTGAACCCAATACTTGGTCTTTTTATTGGCTAAGTGTGAACCTTTGGCACCTGTATAACTTATACACTAGAGCAAACTAGTTAGTCCAAATATTTGTGTTGGGCAATTCAACCACCAAAATTAAATAGGAACTAGGTGTAAGCCTAATTCCCTTTCACAACCCGTCGCCTTCAAAGCGACGGAGGAGAAGAAGGAAGAGTCTACACCAAGTAGGATTCCCATCGACGCCTCCAAGCTCGACAACGAGGAGATGGCTTTAATCATTAAAAGCTTTCGCCAAATCCTCAAGCAAAGGAAGGGGAAAGATTACAAGCCCCGTTCCAAGAAGGTGTGCTACAAGTGTGGTAAGCCCGGTCATTTCATTGCTAAATGTCCATTATCTAGTGATAGTGACAGGGGCGACGACAAGAAGGGAAAGAGAAGAGAAAAGAAGAGATACTACAAGAAGAAGGGCGGCGATGCCCATGTTTGCTGGGAGTGGGACTCCGATGAGAGCTCCACCGACTCCTCCGACAAGGATGCCACAAACATCGCCATCAACAAGGGCCTTCTCTTCCCCAACGTCGGCCACAAGTGTCTCATGGCAAGGGACGGCAAAAAGAAGGTAAAATCTAGAGCCTCCACTAAATACGCGACATCTAGTGATGAGAAAACTCTAGTGATAATGAGGATAATTTACTTGCCCTTTTTGCCAACCTCAACATGCAACAAAAGGAGAAATTAAATGAATTGATAGGAGCTATTCATGAGAAGGATGAACTCTTGGATACCCAAGAGGACTTCCTTATCAAAGAGAATAAGAAGCATGATAAGGTTAAAAATGCTTACGCTCAGGAGATACAAAAATGTGAAAAATCAACTAGTGAGCTAAGCACTTGCCATGATGTTATCTCAAACCTTAGAAATGAAAATGCCAAAATAATTGCTAAGGTTGAGAAGTTAGATGCATGTGATGAGTCAATTGTTAGTCTTAGAAATAATAATGCTAATTTGATTGCTAAGATTGCCAAACTGAATGCATCTCTCTCTAGCCTCAAAATTGAGAATGAAAAATTAAATGCTAAGGCTAAAGATTTAAATGTTTGCAACATTTCTATTTTCAATCTTAGAGATGAGAATGCTATCTTACATGCTAAAATTGTTGAATTAAATACTTGCAAACCCTCTTCATCTACCGTTGAGCATGTTACTATTTGCAATAGATGTAGAGATATTAATGTTGATGCTATTCATGATCACCTAGCTTTAATTAAACAACAAAATGATCACATAGCTCAACTTAGTGCCAAAATTAGTGAGCATGACTTAGAAAATGAAAAATTTAAATGTGCTAGAAGCATGCTCTATAGTGGGAGACGTCCTGACATTAAGGATGGCATTGGCTTCCAACAGGGAGACAATGTCAAGCTTAATGCCCCCAAGAAATTATCTAACTTTGTTAAGGGCAAGGCTCCCATGGCTCAGGATAACGACGGTTACATTTTATACCCTGCCGGTTATCCCGAGCACAAAAGTAGGAGAATTCATTCTAGGAAGTCTCACTCTGGCTCTCATCATGCTTTTATATATAAGAGTGAGGCATCTAGCTCTAGGCAATCAACCCATGTTAAATTGCCTAAAAGGAAGTCTCCTATTGCATCAAATGAACCTAATATTTTATTTAAGACTTTTGATGCTTCATATGTGCTCACTAACAAATCAGGCAAAGTAGTTGCCAAATATGTTGGGGGCAAACACAAGGGGTCAAAGACTTGTGTTTGGGTACCCAAGGTGCTTGTTTCTAATGTGAAAGGACCCAAGACCGTTTGGTACCTAAGAACAAGGCCTAAATTTGTGTTGTAGGTTTATGCATCCGGGGGCTCAAGTTGGATCATCGATAGCGGGTGCACAAACCACATGACTGGGGAGAAAAGAATGTTTTCCTCCTATGAGAAAAACCATGATCCCCAAAGAGCTATCACATTCCGGGATGGAAATCAAGGTTTGGTCAAAGGACTTGGTAAAATTGCTATATCACCTGACCATTCTATTTCCAATGTTTTTCTTGTAGATTCTTTAGATTATAACTTGCTTTCAGTTTCTTAATTATGTAAAATGGGTTACAACTGTCTTTTTATGGATATAGTTGTTACTGTCTTTAGAAGAAGTGATGATTCAGTAGCATTTAAGGAGTGTTAGAGGGTCAGCTATACTTAGTTGATTTTAATAGAGCTGAACTCGACACTTGCTTAATTGCTAAGACTAATATGGGTTGGCTCTGGCATCGCCGACTAGCCCATGTTGGGATGAAGAATCTTCATAAGCTTCTAAAGGGAGAGCACATTTTGGGACTAACAAATGTTTATTTTGAGAAAGATAGGGTTTGTAGCGCATGTCAAGCAGGGAAGCAAGTTGGTGTTCATCATCCACACAAGAACATCATGACGACCGATAGGCCGCTCGAGCTACTCCACATGGACCTATTCGGCCCGATTGCTTACATAAGCATCGGCGGGAGTAAGTACTGCCTAGTTATTGTGGATGATTATTCTCGCTTCACTTGGGTATTCTTTTTGCAGGAAAAATCACAAACCCAAGAGACCTTAAAGGGATTCTTGAGATGGGCTCAAAATGAGTTTGGCTTAAGGATCAAAAAGATTAGAAGCGACAATGGGACGGAGTTCAAGAACTCTCAAATCGAAGGCTTTCTTGAGGAGGAGGAGGGCATCAAGCATGAGTTCTCTTCTCCCTACACTCCACAACAAAATGGTGTAGTGGAGAGGAAGAATAGAACTCTACTTGACATGGCGAGGACCATGCTTGATGAGTACAAGACTTTGGATCGGTTTTGGGCGGAAGCAATCAACACCGCTTGCTACGCCATCAACCGTCTCTACCTTCACCGAATCCTCAAGAAGACATCATATGAACTCCTAACCGGTAAAAATCCCAATGTTTCATATTTTAGAGTCTTTGGTAGCAAATGTTTTATTCTTGTTAAAAGAGGTAGAAAATCTAAATTTGCTCCTAAGGCTGTAGAAGGCTTTTTACTTGGTTATGATTCAAACACAGGGGCATATAGAGTCTTTAACAAGTCCGCTGGACTAGTTGAAGTTTCTTGTGACATTGTGTTTGATGAGACTAACAGCTCTCAAGTAGAGCAAGTTGATCTTGATGAGCTAGATGATGAAGAGGCTCCATGCGTCGCGCTAAGGAACATGTCCATTGGGGATGTGTGTCCTAAGGAATCCGAAGAGCCTCCACATGCACAAGATCAACCATCATCTTCAAATCAAGCATCTCCACCAACCCAAGATGAGGATCAAGCTCAAGAGGATGAAAATGAAGGTCAAGAAGATGAGCCACCTCAAGAGGAGGACAATGATCAAGGGGGAGATGCTAATGATCAAGACAAGGAAGATGGTGAGGGTCCAAGACCGCCACACCCAAGAGTCCACCAAGCAATACAACGAGATCACCTCGTGAACACTATCCTCGGCGATATACAAAAGGGGGTAACCACTCGATCTCGTGTTGCTCACTTTTGTGAACATTACTCCTTTGTGTCTTCTATTGAGCCATACAGGGTAGAAGACGCATTAAGGGATTCGGATTGGGTGTTGGCAATGCAAGAGGTGCTCAACAACTTCACGAGGAATGAGGTATGGCATCTTTTTCCACGTCCTAACCAAAATGTTGTATGAACCAAATGGGTCTTCCGCAACAAACAAGATGAGCATGGTGTGGTGACAAGAAACAAAGCCCGACTTGTGGCCAAGGGATATTCACAAGTCGAAGGTTTGGATTTCGGTGAAACCTATGCACCCGTAGCTAGGCTTGAGTCAATTCGCATATTACTTGCCTATGCTACTTACCATGGCTTTAAGCTTTACCAAATGGACGTGAAGAGTGCCTTCCTTAATGGACCAATCAAGGAGGAGGTCTATGTTGAGCAACCTCCCAGCTTTGAAGATAGTGAGTACCCTAACCATGTCTATAAAACTCTCTAAGGCGCTTTATGGGCTCAAGCAAGCCCCAAGAGCATGGTATGAATGCCTAAGAGATTTTCTTATCGCTAATGGCTTCAAAGTCGGAAAAGTCGATCCTACTCTCTTTACTAAAACAATTGAAAATGATTTGTTTGTATGCCAAATTTATGTTGATGATATCATATTTGGGTCTACTAACAAATCTACTTGTGAAGAGTTTAGTAGGATTATGATTCAAAAATTCGAGATGTCAATGATGGGGGAGTTGAAGTATTTTCTAGGATTTCAAGTCAAGCAACTCCAAGAGGGCACCTTCATCAGCCAAACCAAGTACATTCAAGACATACTCACCAAGTTTGGGATGAAGGATACCAAGCCCATCAAGACACCCATGGGAACTAATGGGCATCTCGACCTCGACACAGGAGGTAAATCCGTAGATCAAAAGGTATACCGGTCGATGATAGGATCTTTACTCTACTTATGTGCATCTCGACCGGATATTATGCTTTCCGTATGCATGTGTGCAAGATTCCAAGCCGATTCTAAGGAAGTTCACCTTAGGGCCGTAAAACGAATCTTGAGATATTTAGTTCATACTCCTAAGTTTGGCCTTTGGTACCCCAGGGGATCCACATTTGATTTAATTGGATATTTAGATGCTGATTGGGTAGGGTGTAAGATTGATAGAAAGAGCACATCAGGGACTTGCCAGTTCTTGGGAAGATCTCTGGTGTCTTGGGCTTCAAAGAAACAAAATTCTGTAGCTCTTTCTACCGCCGAAGCCGAGTACATTGCCGCAGGCCATTGTTGCGCGCAATTGCTTTGGATAAGGCAAACCCTTAGGGACTATGGTTACAAATTAACAAAAGTTCCTCTCCTATGTGATAATGGGAGTGCAATCCGCATGGCGGATAATCCAGTTGAGCACAGCCGCACTAAGCACATAGCCATTCGGTATCACTTTTTGAGGGATCACCAACAAAGGGGGATATCGAAATTGCATATGTTAGCACCAAAGAACAATTAGCCGATATCTTTACCAAGCCTTTAGATGAGAAAACCTTTACCAAACTTAGGCATGAGCTAAACATCCTTGATTCTTAGAATTTTGATTTATATTTTGCACACATTGCTCATATATATACCTTTGATCATCTCTTTCCTATGCTATGACTAATGTGTTTTCAAGTGTATTTCATGCTAAGTCATAGATTGAAAGGGAAATGGAGTCTTCGGCCAAGATAAGGCTTCCACTCCACTCCATCGAATTATTCATTCTTTGCCGTCGCTCCACACCGCTCTCCAATTTGGTATAATCTTCACTCCTATATTATTTACCAAAGGGGGAGAAAGTTTGAAAAAGGGCTTATATTTCACTCACAAGTATCCATTTTTGGCGATTAATGCTAAAGGGGGAGAAAGTATTAGCCCAAAGCAAAAGGACCGCACCACCACCAATTTCAAAATTTTGTAGACTTTCGATTTGTATTAAAGAAGTTTTTCAATTGATATCTTAGTTTTGATATAATTTCAAATTGGTATGACCTCTTTCAAAATTCATATCTAAAACCCTCTTGAACACTAAGAGGAGAATTTCATTGAGGGGGAGTTTTATTTAGTCAAAGGAAAAACATTTGAAACATGGGGAGAAAATTTCAAATCTTGAAAATGCTTCTCAAAATCTTATTCATATACCTCTGTCTATTTGCAAAAGACTTTGAGAAAGAATTTCCAAAACATTTGCAAAAACAAAACAAGTGGTGCAAGCGTGGTCCAAAATGTTAAATATGAAGAAAGCATCCATGCATATCTTATGAAATGAAAATTGGTTAAATTCCAAGTAACCTTTGCACTTACATTATGCAAACTAGTTCAATTCTGCACTTATATATTTGCTTTGGTTTGTGTTGGCATCAATCACCAAAAAGGGGGAGATTGAAAGGGAAATAGGCTTACACCTTTTCCTAAATGATTTTAGAGGTTGAATTGCCCAACACAAATAATTGGACTAACTAGTTTGCTCTAGATTATAAGTTCTACAGGTGCCAAAGGTTCAACACAAACCAATAAAAAGTCCAAGAAAGGGTTCAAACAAAAAGGAGCAAAGGCAACCGAAGGCTGTCCTGGTCTGGCGCACCGGACTATCCGGTGTGCCACCGGACAGTGTCCGGTGCACCAGGATGGATCAACTCCAAACTTGCCACCTTCGGGAATTCTGGGAGCCACTCCGCTATAATTCACCGGACTGTCCGGTGTAGCACCGGATTGTCCGGTGTGCCAAGCGGAGCAACGGCTACCTGCACCAACAGTCGCCTACAACGCTACAGGAATAGTGAACAGTGCGCGGACTGCGCGCGCAGAAGTCAGAGCAGGCGCAGATGGCGCATCAGACAGTGAATAGGACCTGTCCGGTGCACCACCGGACTGTCCGGTGGCCCACATGTCAGAAGCTCCAACGGTCAAACCCTAACGGTTGGGTGACGTGGCTGGCGCATCGGACTGTCTGGTGCGCCATACGACAGCAACCTTCACCAACGGCCATTTTGGTGGTTGGGGCTATAAATACCCCCAACCACCACACTTCAATGCATCCAAGTTTTTCAGCCATCAAACCTCATACAAGAGCTCTAGACTTCATTCCAAGACACAAACAAAGAGATCAAATCCTCTCCCAAAGTCCGGAATCACTCCAAAGAAATTAGTGACTAGAGAGAGAGATTTTTGTGTTCTTTTGAGCTCTTGCGCTTGGATTGCTTTTCTTATTCCTCTATTCTTGTTTCCAACTCACTTGTAATCAAAGCAAGAGACACCAAGTTGTGGTGGTCCTTGTAGTGGACTAAGTGTCCCATTTGATTGAAGAGAAAGGCTCACTCGGTCTAAGTGACCGTTTGAGAGAGGGAAAGGGTTGAAAGAGACCCGGTCTTTGTGACCACCTCAACGGGGAGTAGGTTTGCAAGAACCAAACCTCGGTAAAACAAATCACCATGTAATCCGTTCTTATTCGCTTGTGATTTGTTTTTGGCCCTCTCTTTTGGACTTGACTTTATTTCTAACGCTAACCCTGGCTTGTAGTTGTGCTTAAACTTAATAAATTTCAGATTTTCCTATTCACCCCCCCTCTAGGCGACTTTCACGGTCGACCGTTTGCTCCCCCATGGCCTAACTTCCCAATTCTTCCTCGCCGCCTCACTCCTAACCATAATCCCATGTGTCTCTGTGTACTAGCCATTGGCGATTCTTCTCCCTCCTCGTCGTCGCGTCGTGATGCCGCCTCCGAACCTCGTTCTTTGCCTTGCCACCTCTTCCCGACATCGACGACGACTTGACGGTTGACTGCTCGCCATCACCAATGTCTCTGGTGCTCCCATCCTACTTGGAGTTCCTCCCTTATCCCTCCCTGCGTCTCTCAATCCCTAATCCTAATCCCTCCAGATCCGATGGTCCTTACTCCTCGGCTACTGGTCAACGTCTTTGGTGCGTCGATTGTGCATGGTTTGTTCATTTCACCCTAATCTCCTCTGGATCCAATGTCTGCTAGCTGGTGCTCCTCGTTGACGTCCGGTTATCGATCTGCTTGGTTTGTTTTCACATCTCCGTGTGTGTTGGTGTTGTCTGCTCGGCACTTGCTGGTGGCTATTGCTTTCTGATCTGGCCTTCGGTTGCCACCTACTAGCCTTCTTCACTATCTCGTGGTAGTGCTACTCTCCGCCCTCTAGGCTCTGGCTGCTGGTCGGCTGCCCTGCTTGGACATCTATAGTTCTATACTCATCCTCCCTCACCCTCCTTCCTATCTTGTCTTGTTGTCCCCATCTCCCAGACTCCCAGTCTCTGCTCCTCGGCTCCTTACTGACGAGGGTGAAAGGTTAGAATACAAGATTCATAGTGGACACAAGGCTCCTCTATGATAGACAACAAATAAGACAAAGTAAACAAAGCGGATGAAAGGTTAGAAGAAGAACCACCTCCTATGACAAGGGTCATGGTGGGTGCACCAGGGTTCTCAATTTTGGCCTGAGTTTGATGGTCAATCTCAGTAGACTTGAGCTTGCTAAAGAGATCATCCATGGTGAGAGTCTCATAGTTTGGTGACTCGATGATCGCTGAGACCTTCATCTCCCAAACCCTTTGGTCTAGAGCCTGAAGTAACTTGAGTGCTCTCTCATGGTCGCCATAGGGCAGCTGCGCCTTGTTTGCGTGTATCTTGTTCACAATCGTCTAGAACAGAGAAAATATGGTGTCAATGGTCTCTCTAGTTAACTGAACAAAGTTCACATACTCACGCTGGAACATCTCAAAGTGACTGGTTTTCACATGATCGTTACCCTCGTAGAATTTCTCTAGGGCAGACCAGATCTCGTGAGTTGTATCCAAATTTCTAACTCGCTTGAACTTAGCAAGCGAGAGACACAAGAACAAAACTTTTTGATCCTTGTTGTTCGAATCATGAAATTATATCTATAAAGGCGTGATTCGAGCACCTTGGACCTCACAACCAGCATCAAGGCAAATCTTCTATACTTGGTAACTGATACTCTATAGATACGCATACATACAAATCTTCTAGTATGGATAGTTCGTCCCATAAAAACGGAGGTTTGTCAACTCCTTGTTCCAAGTCGTGTTCATAGATCTAAAACCAATTAAGGGCTTGTTCAGTTTGCTCTCAATCCATGTGGATTGAGTCAGTTTAAATCCATAGCAAGTCAAAATCCGTCTTGATCCCGCCCAATACACTCCAATCCACATGGATCGGGAATAACCGAACAAGACCTAAGGTGAGAAGATTCTTAAGCGGCTCTGATATCAATTGAAGGGTCATAAAGAGGACCAGAGGGAGGGTGAATGGGAGCCAATAAAATTATGTCTTTCAAAACTGGAACTTGAGCACTAAACTTCAATGGAAATGAAGGAATTGCTAAAATAAAATACCACACCAACCAACCAGTGGTTTCATGTTTTTAAAATGTTCCTAGATCCCACACAAGAACAACAGAACAAACGGATCATAAAACAGACACCGAAAAGTCCGAAACGACTCAAAACTGAATCACTCTCTGTGTTGTTTTAAGTAGCTCGAGATTTGGTTTTTGGATGCAAAATCAATACAAAACGAACTCCGATTGAGATGAAATTTTGCACACACCTTGACACATAAGTTTCTAAGGTGTCCATATAATTTGAACTCAAACGAATTTATAATTCAATCATAGATCAGAAAAACTAAACAGACTTGGGGTTTTGCCTTTTTTATCAAAACGAGTTCAGATCAATCTACAACCAAGAACCGTGCAAACCAGAGGATCTTAGTGATCTAAGGACTGATTCAAACCCATGAGGGACCCCAAAACAGCCCCAACTCAAGAACTCAATGATTCTCATAAAACCAATCAGAGGGATTGAGAAGATAGAAAGTGAATGAAAACCTCATAAACTTCAGACTTGGCACATAATTTGAAAAACACTGGACCGCGTGTGGTTACGGCCACACTTCCTCACAAAATCACAAGTCACAAGCCCCACAAATTAAAAGCGACTAAGGATCTCAAAACTAGAGCTAATACAAGACTAAGATATGAAAGTGCAAGTGCTCTAATGCCCAAAGAGGTGGCGGAAACATTCAGCCATCCCTGCTATTTATAGAGGGTTATTCCGCTAAGCCAGGGGCAAAATGGATGAACTCATGGGATATTGATCTGATGGCCATGTAGTCTTCACGAAGTTGCTTCGTCTCGACGCACCCTTCATGATGACGCCACGTGCCGCCTCTGATTCCCACCTGAACCACGCCGCCAATTTTTTAGGCCCAAACTCGGCGAAACCAGCCCTCCATAGTGCTGGGTATCGTATTGTGGTTAGTCCATCGACTCACACCAAAGCATTATTCATGTTGACAATCACTCATCATCAATCCAAAACACATCAATCCGAAACACGAGTGACAGTTCAACCTTGTGTTCACACATCTAGCAAAAGATTGCATATTTGCAAAGACGAGTTGGAGTTGGCTCAGCTCGTGGTACAACCTGTCCACTTTGCCCAAACTTGGATCGGTGCTTGTCGGTCTATCGATAGTGGAGGAATTGCAGGCTGAAAATAGAGAAGAATGCTCGCAAGGACTTCGATGACCTCTGTATTTACTTTTGGTGGGATATTTATAAAGAAAGAAATCGAAGAATCTTTCAAGGACTTGAGAAGAGTGAACGAGATATGGTAAATTTTGTCAAAGAAGACTTTAGCATGCAACGAACTTATAGTTATTGGTTTTAGTTTTTTGTTGTTGGCTTCCTAGGTTACTTACGTGTTTTCTGGAGTTTATTTCTTTAGGGCTAGTTTGATAACTCTATTTTTCTAAGAAATTTTTACTTTTTTTAAAAAAAGAATTAGTTTATTTTTTCTTTAAGAAAATGATAATCCCTTAAAAAATAGAGTTACTAAACTAGTCCTTTGTTTTTTCGGTATCATTTATCGCTCTCCTAGCGTTTCTCTCCACCTCATTGTTTGTAAGTTAGTCACATCAAAGCTGTTGCCGTGCCGTTTTAAAAACACTGAGGTGTTGTTTGGTTTGTGTTTTTAGAACGTGATCTGATTGCAGCAGTATCTGATTACGTTACCTCGTGTTTGTTCTACAATGGTCCGTAATAAACAGTGGCAGTATCTAATATGAGCTGTGGAATACGGATATCATCCAGATTGCAGTGTTATCTGATTCCCTTGCTCTCTCGTAACTCTGTCTCCCTCCTCTCCTGCGACTTGCGACTCCTTTCTTGTGAGACTACAACTGCTGGTTGTTGTTGTCTGCTGTTTTTCCATTTCATGTATGTGTTATATGTGGTACTGCCCAATCAGCATAAAGGGAATGAAAAACATTATCAGGTATATCCAAATAATTAGCACTTTTTATTCACATGGTAACAGATATCAATATATTTATTTACATTAACATTACCATTACCAGCGCTCAACCAAACGCCACCTGAGATGTTTCTATTATCGTTTCTACGGATCTGTATGGGCCAGGCCTAACGATCGATTCAGGCAACCAATAATTTGCATGTTGCATCTACGAAGCCTGGCTGAGCTATATGCATTTAGCTCTACATATATGAATCCCTCGGTCTCCGCGATAGGGAAAATAAATTCGACTCAGACCCAACCCCAAGCAGGGAAAACAATGGCAATGGATGAAAGGTGAAAAATGTTCCCGGTCTATGGCAGCAGGCCCGCAGCCAAGAGCCAACGTTGCCACGCAGGAGAATATCAGTGCGCACAGCAACTGGCTCTAAGCGCTCTGCGCCTCCAAAAACGCGTGGAACTCCGCCCTGGCCCTCGCCAGACGCGGCGTGATGCACGGCGATGATGGGCACGACGACGACGACGACGCATCCGCCGCCGCCACCGTCGAGAACCTCACGTGCCTCTGCGAAGACGTCGACGCCCTGGCCGAGTCGAGCCGCGACGATGCCGAGTTCTTCAGTATCCCCTTCTTCGCCGCGGGTGGTTCGCCGTCGAACACGAACGCCATCTTGACCGGCGCCTCCGCGTCGTCATCCGCGCAGCTGGTCTTGGCCACCTCCGTCGCGTGGCAGTCGACGGCGTCGTGCTGCGCGGCCACATGCGGCGGCGGAAGAGGAGGGCTCCACGACCCGCACTCGAACCTCTCCAGCGACGCCACCCGCGACGCGCTGCAGCGACGACGAGGCCTCAAGCCCGACTGCTGCCTCTGCATGCTGGACGACACGGCCGTGCCAGCGGTTGTGCCGGAGAAGGCGGGCCTCCTCTTGGAGAAGCCGGGGAAGAGCATGCACAGCGCGCCGCACGTGAAGCCGTCCTCCGCGGCGATCGTCTTGGGCTGGAGCTGGACCGGCTCCTCGTCGTCGTGCGGCGCCATGGTCCTGCCCTCGGCGCGGGACGCGGACCTTGACAGCGTGGACGGCGCGGCGACGAGCCGGGCGAGCGCGGCGGAGTGCTGGCGGGCGAGGGAGCGTAGCGCAGACGTCGGACTGTGGGCAGCAGGCTGCTCCTCCAACTTGGCGCCAGCACCTGGACGAGCGCCGTGCACGGGGGAGGAGGCCGCTGAGCACGGCAGGCTGGCGCCAACGAACGTGGGACGACGGAGAGGAGGCAGGATCGGGAACTGCACCACCACCTCCGTGAGCACGGAAGGCGCGGAAAGTGGCCAGTCCTCATCGGCCACCATGCCCAGACGGCGCAGCGACGCCGGGTCCACCGGGATCTGCCGCTCCTTGACCGTGGATGGCGACGCTGGTGCTGGGGCCGGGGTCCGGCTCTTGCTACCGCGGTGCGCCGGCTCGGGGTCTTCTGCTTCTTCTTGTGGCGTCTCCACCACACGCGCTTCGCTCGTGGCGTCGGGTTCCGACGCCGCCGCTGCGGCTGCCACCACTTCGCCGACTTGATCAATCTGCTCGGGCGCCGCCGCTGTGACTGCTTCCCCCTCGCAGGACTGCATTGCCATGTGTATCAGAAGTCCACAACCACGTGTAGCATGAGCTGACCGAAAACTGATCGCGGGATCCGGGTTTGCCTGCGGGCTCCTTAAAGCAAATGGCTTTGACCCCATCTACAAGGACGGTGGACGATGATGAGCTAGTAAGTAGTGGTAGTGGAGGGCATGACACAGGAGAAAGAAAGGCATCAGCCATCAGGGCGTGGTACGTGGTAACGTGGATACGTGATCGCCATTACTCTAATCTCTAGTGTTGGCGCCTTAGTGCTTCACCATACACTTCTATGATTAAAAAGGCATCAGAACGTGGTACGTGATCGTCGTTACATGTACTCCGGTCATTACATGAATTGGTGCCTTTCCTTCGTGATTATATAATTCAGCTTATATAAATTATATAATCACCTAAGAATCTACTTATGGATTATTATAATCTAGATATCTAGATTATATAATTTACCTAACAATCTATATTGTTTGTTTAACTATTAACTTATTTAAGCTAGATTATATAATCTCGAGGGTAACACGGCCTTTGTGTTTCACCATACACTTGTATATGATTAAAAAGACGACAACAGAAACGTTTACTCGATCGAATGTCATTTCATAATCAAACCACGTTCAAAGTCAGACAGTACTTCTTAAAAGAACAACAACAGCAGACTCCCGGCCTTTTTTTTGTCGAGAATTCATATATACGCAAAAACCAAATAAAATACTTAAGGTCATGTTCGTTTTTTTTTTCAAATTTATGTGGATTGTGGGGGGAATAAATCCACAACTAGTCGAAATCCACCTCGATCTATCTCAATATATACCCCTCAATCCATATGATTTAAGTACAAAACGGACAAGGACTAAAGTGGAATACACAAAATAATGATCATGTTTCTTCAATCTTATGTGAATATCTTTTTTAGATAGTAACATATATTGTACTCCCTCTGTTTTTTATTTGCCGCGTTTTAATCCAAAAATAAACTAGCGGATGCCGAGGGAATATAAGATTAAAAAATTATAATCAGTTAGATGTTCTCTTTCTAAGGTAGACTAGAATCTAACTTAAATCCGTATTGTATTTATCTAGTACGCTCAAAATCAACTAATATGTGCAAGTATGAGGTTGATAAGACTCAAAGCTAGCAATTATAACCTCTTGAGCGGTTTATAACATGATATGATCATCGAATAAATTTTCACGAGAAACGGACAACATATCATATTTTTCACATAGAGCAAGTTTTTTAGATTTAGCATTTCTACTTTACTCTTGAGCATATCGTTTTCAATTTTAACTTGAGCAATACTAGATAAAACTTTTTCATTATTTACTTGCTCAATTATAATTGATTCATACCTTTGGACCAAATTGTCATGAGAGCACACTAGCTTCTCATGTTCTTTGGTCATCTTCTCCAAGCTATCTTTAGTCTTGATCAGAACCCTTTCCGGCTTCAGAAGTGTCTCTCCATGTTCGTTGTATCTTCTCAACAATTTCAATAAGATGGCTTTATTCTCTTTGTTGAGACGTTGTAGAGATGGCAGATTTCTTTGTCCACATCCACGGTCTCATTTTCCCTATCATTATTAGCGGAAGCATGCAAAGCAACACGGGAAAACGTACCTTTTGGAGAGGTGGATTCCTCGGTTGGTTGGCATTGTTCTTCTTCTTCTCCCTTCAAAAGGTTAGTACCACAAGCACTAGAGAGAGTATAGGCAATGTGTTTGGACTTAAAATATCACGATTTAATTCTAGTCCACAATTCATGAGCATCAATAAATAGATCATTATCACCACTCATGATAGCAAAGTAAGCATCTCTAGTAAGAGCATTAACTAAGATGTTGCAAGCGTGATGATTAAGAGTCAAGTATCTTAGTTCCTTCTTAGAGGATTTTTTTACTAATCTTAGAAGGCAAAATACTCTTATTAAAAATATGTCTTAAATCAGGATCAATACTTACGAAAGCATTAAGAATAGAGACAGACCAAGATGCATAATTTGAACCAACGCCAAGTAGAAGTTCTAGAGTTACCTCTTTAGACGACATCATCATCTCCAAACGGCTAATCCCACACTGAAGAGCCTAGCCTTTATACCAATTGAAAGTTCCCCTTGACCGAGAACATGGATCTGGATGTCACCTAGAGGGGGTGAATAGGCAAATAAATAATACAATAAAAAACTTAGAACTTCTTACTCTACTCAGTCTGGATTGCAGCGGAATGAAGTTAACTCGAGTAGATCACAACGGAATACTAGTCTTTGTCTCAAAAAAAGGATCCTGTACTTCAAGAATATCTTATGCAAAAGATGAGTATATAAGTGCAAATCAAATTAATCAGGAGACAAAGAATAAAATAGAACAAAGCAGACATAAGTGACACATGGATTTATCCTATGGTTCGGTCAAGCCTGAAATGATTGCCTACATCCACATTGGAGTTAGCCACTTGGCTTGGAGTCTATTTCAACGCCTTCCTCTACTTGCTCAAATTCATCACCAGGTGGCAAATAGAGACATCTCCTTATATGTTGATGTAGGTTACAACAGGGTCATGGCTGTTTACAACTTCATGACAACACTCCTGTAGATTAACACTCCTTGCTTGCTTAAGATCTTACTCACACTATCTTCCAGTAGCACCTCACCTCTCTCTTTTGGCTTATAACTGCACCAACACTAGATCTAGAGAGAAATACACAAGAGACAATACAGATTGATTCTATACAATGTATGTTACTTGGGTATGCTTGTTGTTCACTTATATTCAAAAGGAGGATGCCTTCACGCCTAGGGGGTTCTTTTATAGCCCCAAAAGGCCCCATAGACGTTACCTCTTCCACGAATAACTTGTTGAAAATATGCACCTTCTTGGGAGCATCGGACCGGTCCGGTGTACCACCGAACCGGGTCAATGTGCCCCGAGTCCGGGATCCTGATTGAAGACTTCCTTCTCTGTCGGTCACCGGACCGGTGCGCCACCGAACTGGGAACCACGTCAGCTAGCCGTTGGTCGGCTAACACGCCCATGAAGTAGCCGTTACAGGCAGTCTAGTGCACCACCAGACCACCACTATTCACGGCCCAGTGAATTATAAAATATAATTCTCTACAATGCACTATCCATCCTTACTTGGCGGTCCAGTGCACATGGAATGGGTCCAGTGCACCAGGCTGCCGAAGCCCTTAGCCAGGCCCTCTGCTCAGCATGTTCGGTGCGCCACTGGACCACTCATGTTCATGGTCTGATGCGCCTAGACAGGCCGCAAATATTTCTCCAATATTTCTCCTTTTGACTTCAACTCCAATATTTCTCCTTTTGACTTCAACTCTTTGGGGGACTTTTCTGTGACTTATATACACATGATTAGAGTATAATCTAATTGACTAAGTCCTAGAAAGTTACCTCGTTCTCAATCTCTTCCCGGATTTTCTGTTTCTCCTCAAACATAGTCCCGGATGTCACTTTCTCTACAAATCGAGGTTAGAGAGCAAACCAAAGTGCCACATAAATAGTAAAAAGGTGTATGCAACATGTTCAAACACTCAAACTTTGCATACTTAACCTTTTTCATTGTTTTGCACCTTTTGGCATGTTTGAAGTCGGGATTGGACTCCAAAGCTTCAATTTGCCACAACTTGATCTCTAAAACTGTCCATGAGCTCCAACACATTGAAATGGTCACATAGAACGTATACAAACACAAGAATGACCCAAATTAAAGGTTAGAGTGAACTTAATTAGCTCTTTTGGGTCACTTCCAGGTTCTGACTTTAATACTTCCCTCTTTCTTGTGACCATGTCCAACTCCTTGAACTATGATCTTGAGCATTATGACTTGAACCAAAAATCTTGAGGAATTACCTCAATGGTTTCAAGTCACGTCCTTATGTAGCGATCCTCAATGCACCATGACCTTCCTCATCTCATCAACCTTGACATCTGCAGAGCCTATTCTTCACCTTGGCTTTAGGTACCTCTGTCATCTTAACCTTCTCCCTTGATCTAGTACCTCGAGGATCTTCTGCCTCCGTCCTTGGCTAAATTCAGTTGATCCCAAGTCATGCACATTGATTCTCACATAATCAATGTCCATCCTTCACTTAGCTTGTGGTGTCCATTATCCATAGTCATCTCATCCTTTGGACCACCACACTTGATCTTCTATGTTGAACCCTATTAGGGACTTGTTCTCAAATGCTATGAATTAAGAACAAGGCAACACAAAAGTTAATAATTAAAGACCTTCGTCCTTCGAAGTATTATTTCCCTTAGGATATAATAATCTTCAGACGAAGGTCATGAAGGACGTACCTTCATCATCTCAATATATAATGGAAAGCAGGATCATATGACACATAAAAAACATGAATAATCATTTGATATCATTCAGACATTTTTATTATATATTCATGAATAAACATACATAATATTGAATTACATTTATACCTTCGGCTTGACAGAAGGTGAGAATCCGAGTGTGACGTGCGAGTGAATACAAGCAAGCGTGAACAGTACGGGGGTACTGTTCATCTATTTATAGGCACAGGGTACAGCCTGTGAGATATTACATTCATGCCCTTTACAAAATATTACAATTATGACACAGACTCTCATGGATCAATCGGTCATTTCATCTTTAAGTCGGTGCAGTCCTTCGTCTTGAGACATGCCACTATACCGAAGCTTTATGGATGATAGCTTCGGTACTGCTTTTGAGAGGATCTGCTAAAGGTGTTTCTTCTTACAGGATCTTCGGCGACGAAGCATACCCCCAACAGTAGCCCCTTCGCGGTGCTAGATCGTTTTTTTAACGAGCTTGATCCGTGAAAAAGTCTCCTAGGCTTCGGAATGCCGAAGGTCCAAAAAATACCTTCCCTAAGCTCATTGTCGAGAAACGATTAAAATATTCCGAGCGCGAGGTGGCCCCACCATGCGGCGGGTACACGCGTCCTGGTGATTCACCTTCTCGGGTTCTGTGGCCCACCATTCAGTGGGTGCGGGCGACTATTCGTCCGGTGCGGAAGACTTGACGATTCACCTTCCCACCTGTGGCACTATATAAACAGACGGGTAGGTGTGAAGTTACCACAGCATTCATTGCTATTGCACTGTTTTGCTGCCAAAAATTTGACCATAGCCGAAGCTTGTTCATCGCACTCAACCGAAGCACCGCTGTCGGTTTTGCTTCGTCACAAGAGGAAGAGCTTCAGGAAAATAAAAAATTAACAAAGTCAACAACTTCATCAAAAACTGTGAGGAGTTCATCATCAAATGGCAAGGGTACGTTCCACTGCCAGGGTTACACGTGACGGAGAAGAAGCCGAAGCTACTGAAACCGCTCCGATTTCCGAAGTGATGAAACGGTCGGGGATGGTAGCGCCAGAGGATGTTTCTGACGAAGGTGCATCTGCCGCTGAAGCTGAGCAGGTTGGTGCTGAAGAAGGTGAATCTGAAGATGATTATAGTGTTGTGCCATCTAAACCCAGCCACCTAGAGTTTGGGAGGTCCACTGTTACCAAAGATGATATGCCTAAGTTGATGAAGTTAGGCTATTTCAATGAAACCAAAAAGGAACTAATTCGCTTTGGCGGAGAGGAAATTACTCCGAAGCCAGAAAAGGATGAGGTGGTGGTCTTTAAAAGTTTCTTTAAAGCAGGATTAAGATTTCCTTTGAATGAGATGATTGCGGATGTTTTGGGAAGTTTGGGATTTATCTTCATCAGCTAACTCCTAACGCCATCGTTAGGCTTAGCGTCTACATCTAGGCCCTCCGAAGCCAGGGGGTAGAACCGTTTGCCGAAGGCTTCTACCGGGCACATGAGCTTCATTATCAGACAAAAGCTAGAGAAGATGGGCTGCACGAAAACTTCGGCTGCTACAATTTTGCTTACCGTAAAGATGCGAAGTCTCCAGTTATCAGCTATCGTACCAAATGGCCAGCTGGCTGGAAGACTGAATGGTTTTATGTCAAAGTTGATGAGAAAAAGGAGAAGCTGGTTCAAAGCCCATTAGAATTAATCTTCGGAGAGACTAGGCCCCAGTGCGACATGAAACCGGAGAGTCCATGCCAAATTGCACTGGGGGAATTTTGAGTTATTGCGGAGCACATTGGTACTAGGGATCTGGTGCAAGAATTCTTAGCTTTTAGAGTGTTCCCAAATTTGAAAGAATGGGACATGCCGAAGCTCAAAGGGGAAAAGAAAAAGAAAGAACTCGTTCGGTTGCCCTATTACTATAAATTCAAGAAACACTTTAAAGAGCCTTGCCAAGAATGGTTAGACACGATTGAAGTTATGTGCAACGAGATCCTTGGCAACTATTCTAAAAAAGAAGATCAATTAATGACTGCAGCCTTCGGCACTCGACCGAAGCGAAGGTTGAACCGGGTGATGGATGCCCTGAACTTTGAGTATCCTGACTATGAGCGATTGGACAGAGGTGCCGAAGGACAAAAAAAGAAAAAGAGTTGCTAGCGCCCTAGATAAAGAAGCTGTTAAATTGGTGAAAAAGGACGAAGAAACTTTGAAGAAAAGGAAATTAAGCCCTGAGCTGAAGATAGCTGCTTAGAAGAAAAAGAAAGCTGCGGCTCTGAAGCGAAAAACAACTGATATTGAGGGTGAAGCTCCTTCAACACCTCCTGCTACCGATGTGGAAGAAATTTTAAAGGTAATGACTGAATCTTTGCCTGTCAAGCTAAGTCCACTAGGGCCACATCCGACGAAGCTTTTTTAGAAGGAAAAGGAGCCTTCGGTAGCGAAGAAGCCAGATGAGCCGAAGAAACAAAGAATTATTCATGTAGTTGAAGTTATCGAGTAGACACCGCCACTGGCATCGGCATCAAAGACTCCAGCTATTGAGAGCACTGCTGCTACCGAAGCTGCACCCACCGAAGCCGAAAGTGTCGAAGCTGAAACCGTTGAAGATGTAAATCTATATGCCACACTCTCTGAAATTGATACCATGCTTCTGGATGCGGCCGCGGAAGAAGCTGTTGCAGCCGCTGAAGAGATCCCGGGCACAATGGCTGGGAAAGGAAAGGAGAAAGCCGAGGATACTCCAGAAGAAGAAGACTTCAATTTCCAAGATATACTTGGGCAAGAATTATCAAAGGCCAAAAAAGAAGAACTGAAAGAGTATGCTATATCTTGCGGGTATAGACCAGGTGCGTTACTCTTTGGGGGAGTCAACGAAGAAAGCTTGGGATGCCTTTAGGATCATACTGGGGCAAAGGTTGTCGGCACTCTATCAAAGAGTGTTGGCTTCCCGAAGGTTGAGGCAGACCTCAGCAGGTACCAGCGGCAGCATATCGCCGGTAGCCTATTTTATGCTAACTTTAAGGTAAAACTCTTAACTTTTTATTGTTTTTTATATGAGGATTGTTTTCTGATGAAGCTTATTTTATCAGAGCTTACTGCTGAGCAAAGTCCTGAGGATGCAACAAGACCTCGAGGACAAAAAGAACGAAATTATAATTGAGGGCCTGGAGAAGAAGATTAAAGACCATGAGGCTACCCAGGAGAAAAGAGACTTCGTACTTCAAACCATGGAAGGTTCACTGGCGGAGGCCTAGGCCGAAATTTCTAGATTGAATAGTGAACTTTCCATGGAAAAGAAAAATTTTGAAGCCAAACTCGAAGCTGAAGCTGAGAAAAATTCAAATTTGCGGAAATCACTGAAAGAACTTCAAGAAAAATGCGTAGACTTCGGCAACCAGTGCCAGCGGCGGCTAAAACAGGTTTTCAACTCGGTTGGAGCCAACGCTGAGAAATTCAGTCCTTCGATTGAAAACCTGCCGGAAACCTTCGAACATATTGAGGGCGAAATTGATGCACTCGATGAAGTTATAGCTGGACACACCGATTTCTGCGCTCTGCTAGCTTCTCGGGGCAAAGCTGTTGCCTTCATAAATTCTGGCTGTGAACATAGAAAAATTGTCAACAGACCAAATTTTAGCTTATCACCGACATATTTAATTGATATCCCCAGCCTAGCCCGAAGTATAGGAAATAGATTTATAACTCAAATTTGGGTAAAAGGCAGGCGAAAAATGGCTGGCGACAAAGCTCGAAGCCACCTTAAGCCGGTAAGAAATTTGTGCCTGTTACTTTACCTTCTCCTTGAACTCTGCACTTCTCTCATACCGTTTTAATATGTACAGGATGACGATGCTGAGGAACAATGAGCCGAAGCTTAACAGGTGATCCGAAGCTCAGATGATCCGAAGCTCAATGATATCAAAGCTGAAGACCTTGCTGAAAAAATTCTTGAGAAAATCTTGTAATATCGTTGTAAAAATATTTGTAATTTAAGAATCAAATACTAATTCTATAAATTTGTGCAACCTTGTAATATATTTTTACCTTTTCGTTCATGTATGAACCACTTTCCTCTGGGCTGATTGAAGATTAACTTTATTATTCCCGTCATTATAATGCCATTAGCTCTTTCAACAAGTCCATTTGACTCCGGATGTCTGACCGATGCAAAATGAATCTTTGTGCCAATTTGTTCACAAAATTCCTTGAAAGCTTCAGCATCGAACTATGTTCCGTTGTCTACAGTAATAGCCTTTGGCACTCCGAAGCGACAAACAATGTTTTGCCAGAAAAATTTCTGGACGGTGACCGAAGTTATTGTGGCTAAAGGCTTCGCCTCAATCCACTTGGAAAAGTACTCTACCGCCACCACAACATATTTTAGATTTCCTTGTGCTGGTGGAAGTGGGCCTAGCAAATCGAGGCCCCACCTTTGCAACGGCCAAGTGGGTTGTATTAACTGAGTGAGAGATGAAGGTTGCTTCTGGTCTCTTGCACATTTTGGACAGCCTTCACATTTTTGGACTAATTCTGCTGCATCCGAAGCTGCCTTCGACTAGTAAAATCCTTATCGAAAAACTTTTCCCAACAAGGGCCTAGATCCAATGTGGGATCCACACAGACCTGCATGTATCTCTTTCATTAATTTCATACCTTCAGTTCTTGATAAACACTTGAGGAGTGGTGAACAAACTCCATGTTTATACAATTCCCCTTCTATTATCACATATGGTCTTGTTCTTGCCTCCATTCTCTTGTTATAAGCTTCGTCACTTGAAAAACAATTGCCTTGGAGGAAAGATATTATTTCAGTTCTCCAGTCTTCACTGTGTACTGGAGAAATAGTAAGCACTGCTCTCTCCATGAGCTCAACCGAAGGTGTTTTTATTGTTTCAAAAAAATACTTCTGAAGGTAGGGGAGCCCCTGAGCTGCTGATTTGGCTAGCAAATCTACATGCTCATTTTCACCTCTTGGAATATTCTTGACAGAAAAACCTTCGAAGGAAGCTTCCAACCTTCGAACTGTATCCAGATATCTTTCAAGCTTCGGATCTCATGCCTTACTACTTTTGTCCACGTGGCCAGCAATAACTTGAGAATCGGTCTTTAGGATGGCCCTTCTTATCCCCATTGCTCTTAGTTTCCGAAGCCCCAATAGAAGTGCTTCGTACTCAGCAATATTATTTGTGCAACTGAAATCCAGTTTGACTGCATAACATGTTTTAACCTTTGAAGGTGCCACTAGGACCGCAACTGCTCCTGCACCGAAGGCTCCCCAAGAACCATCGCAAAACACTGTCCAAGCTTCGGCATCTTTTCTTGTCCCCTCTTCGTGAGCCCCTGGCATCCAATCAGCGATGAAATCTGCTAGCGCTTGGGATTGAATTGAAGATCTGTGCACGTAGTCAATAGTGAATTCATTAAGCTCTGTGGCCCACTTTCCAATCCTTCCAGTAGCTTCTCTATTCCTCATGATATCCTTCAGGGGCTGTGATGAAGGAACAATTATGTGATATGCTTGAAAATAATGCCGAAGCTTCCTGGATGCCATCAACACAGCATACAACACCTTGTCCAATTCTGTATAGTTTCTCTTTGATAAACTCAAAACTTCGGAGACGAAGTATAGTGGGACTTGCTTTTTAACTTGTCCTTCAAGTTTCTCTTGTACAAGCGCCGCACTGACTGCAGAGTGCGAAGCTGCCACATACAATAGCAATGGAGCCCCTAGCACTGGTGGAGTTAATGTTGTTAAATCAATCAGGTATTGCTTCAGCTCTTTGAAAGCTTTCTGTTGAGTTGGGCCCCATTGGAAAACTTCAGCTGACTTTAGTACTTCAAAGAATGGTAAATTTCTTCCTGCTGATCTAGATATAAATCGATTCAAAGATGCCAGTCTTCCTGTCAGCCGTTGGGCCCCCTTCTTTGTGCTTGGCGGCTCCATTCGAAGGATAGCTTCGATCTTGCTTGGGTTGGCTTCAATCCCCTTCGTTGAAACTAGACAGCCAAGGAACTTGCCCTTCTTCACTCCGAAGACACATTTTTCTGGATTTAATTTCAGGCCAGCTTGCCTAAAATTAGCAAATGTTTCCTGCAAATCAGTAATGTGGTTTTCTTGCTTCGTGCTCTTCAGTATGATATCATCAACATATGTTAGTACATTTCTGCCTATCTGAGAATGAACAACCTTGGCTGTCATCCTGTTGAAGCTTCCTCCAGCATTCTTGAGCCCCTCAGGCATCCGAAGATAACAATATGTACCACTGGGGTTATGAAGCTGGTCTTTGGCTCATCTTCCTTCTTCATCCAGATTTGGTGGTAGCCTGAATAACAATCTAGTAAACTCATGAGCTCTGACAAAGCTACTGCATCCACTAGAGAATCTATTCTTGGTAATGGGAACTCATCCTTTGGACAAGCCTTGTTCAGATCAGTAAAATCAATGCACATTCTCCATTTACCATTGGCCTTCTTCACCATGACAGTGTTGGCTAGCCATACTGGGTATTTTACTTCTCTGATGACACCAGCACTGAGAAGTCTTTTTACTTCATTCCGAGCACCTTCGGCTTTATCGTCAGACATTTTTTGAAGCTTTTGCTTCCTGGGTCTGAAGGATGGATCGACATTGAGTGAATGTTCAATGACGTCCCATTGACACAACAGAGATCGTTGGCTGACCATGCAAAAACATCTTTGTTGTTGAATAAAAACCTTATCAAGGTTTTCTCCTGCTCTTCAGATAATTGGGACCCCAACAATACCTTCTGCTCTGCTATGTCTTCACATAGAAGCATGGGCTTCGGCTGATCAGCCGAAGCAGCCTTCTCTCTTCTGTACTTATATTGCTCACAAGCTTCGGCTCCATCTATGTTGTGGATTGCTTTTGAATCTGTCCAGTTTCATTCAGCCTTTCTAGCAGCTTCCTGACTGCCATGAATAGCAATGAGTCCTTGTTCCGAAGGTATCTTCTTGCATAGATATGCTGGATGAAGTATTGCTTCGAAAGCGTTGAGTGTCCCACGACCAATGATTGCATTGTAGGGGTATTCCATGTCAACAATATCAAACACAACCTGTTCAGTCCTTGTGTTGTGGACAAATCCAAAGGTTACTGGAATTGTGATCTTGCCAAGTGCTATGATCTGTCTTCCTCCGAAGCCACAAAGAGGGTGTGTAGCATCATGAATTTTGTCCTCTGGCTCCTGCATCTGTCTGAAGGCCTTAGCGAATATGATGTCAGCGGCACTGCCTGCATCAACCAAAACATTGTGGACCAGAAATCTCTTAATGACACAAGATATGACCATAGCATCATTATGAGGATAATCCTTGAGCTGAAGGTCCTCCTGGGAGAAGGTAATTTGGATGTGGGACCATTTTGACTTGATGAAGGGTCCCTGCACCCCAACATGTTGCACCCTTCCCTGGGCCTCCTCCTTCTGCTTCTTGTTCCATCCTTCACTTAGCTTGTGGTGTCCATTATCCATAGTCATCTCATCCTTTGGACCACCACACTTGATCTTCTATGTTGAACCCTGTTGGGGACTTGTTCTCAAATGCTATGAATTAAGAATAAGACAACACAAAAGTTAATGATTAAAGACCTTCGTCCTTCGAAGTATTATTTCCCTTAGGATATAATAATCTTCAGACGAAGGTCATGAAGGACGTACCTTCATCATCTCAATATATAATGGAAAGCAGGATCATATGACACATAAAAAACATGAATAATCATATGATATCATTCAGACATTTTTATTATATATTCATGAATAAACATACATAATATTGAATTACATTTATACCTTCGGCTTGACAGAAGGTGAGAATCCGAGTGTGACGTGCGAGTGAATACAAGCAAGCATGAACAGTACGAGGGTACTGTTCATCTATTTATAGGCACAGGGTACAGCCTGTGAGATATTACATTCATGCCCTTTACAAAAGATTACAATTATGACACAGACTCTCATGGATCAATCGGTCATTTCATCTTTAAGTCGGTGCAGTCCTTCATCTTGAGACATGCCACTATGCCGAAGCTTTATGGATGATAGCTTCGGTACTGCTTTTGAGAGGATCTGCCGAAGGTGTTTCTTCTTACAGGATCTTCGGCGACAAAGCATACCCCCAACAAACCCTATGAGCTTTGCACTAAGCACGTGTTCAACACTTAGCAACACATGCCATTCCTTTAATTGAGTTATCATCCAAACCACCAAGACCCACATGGGAGGTTTCACCTAATCCCCCTAGTAGATCTCGATCGTGGGATTTTGCTAGCCACTTCTAGGGCCGACCATGAAAATCCTTTGTCAGTGTGGCGAGATCCAATTGTGCACTAGTGGTATTTGTGAAGCTGCAACAGAGGGGTGTTGGTTGTCGTGGAGGCGCTCGCGGAGGTCCATGGAAAAATGTCTAGCGCAGAATCAATGAAGGAGCGGATCAAAAATATGTTGATGAAAATATGGATGAGGATGAACCTCAACATCAGATCTCACCATCTCCTTGGGAAAAATCTCAGCACAAAGTGGAGGAGAAGAATGAGGATAATCTTTGGAAGGGGCCAAAATAGGATATTGAAGGCGAGGAATGAAAGCAAATCCCAGTTAAAAAGGAGGTATTTCGTAATCTTAACTCTGATAGACATAGTTGTGCCTTTTGTCACTTTTAAATCATATGACAAAAACTGTCATCATCATTACTCATGTGAAATCTATGGATTTGATGATCATATTGTGTCTGAGTGTAAGTGAAAGTCGCCTAGAGGGGGGTGAATAGGGCGAAACTGAAATTTACAAAGTTAATCACAACTACAAGCCAGGTTAGCGTTAGAAATATAATTGAGTCCGAGAGAGGGTGTAAAAACAAATCGCAAGCGAATAAAGAAGTGAGACACAAGGATTTGTTTTACCGAGGTTCGGTTCTCTCAAACCTACTCCCCGTTGAGGTGGTCACAAAGACCGGGTCTCTTTCAACCCTTTCCCTCTATCAAACGGTCCCTCGGACCGAGTGAGCTTCTCTTCTCAATCAACCGGGAACCAAACTTCCCCCACAAGGACCACCACACAATTGGTGTCTCTTGTCTTGATTACAATTGAGATGATCGCAAGACAGAATGAGAAAAAGAAGCAATCCAAGCGCAAGAGCTCAAATGAACACAACAATCACTCTCTCTAATCACTAAAGCTTTGAGTGGAATTGGGAGAGGATTTGATCTCTTTGGTGTGTCTAGAATTGAATGCTAGAGCTCTTGTAAGTAGTTGGAAGGTGAAAACTTGGATGACTTGAATGTGGGGTGGTTGGGGGTATTTATAACCCCAACCACCAAACTAGCCGTTTGGTGAAGGCTTCTGTCGCATGGCGCACTGGACAGTCCGGTGCGCCACCGGACACTATCCGGTGCGCCAGCTACGTCACATGGCCGTTGGGTTCCGACCGTTGGAGCTCTGTCTTATGGGCCCGCCTGGCTGTCTGGTGGCGCACTGGACAGGCCCTGTAGGCTGTCCGGTGTGCCACCCATGCGTGCTCTGCTCCTCTGCGCGCACAGGCGTGCATTTAATGCGTTGTAGTCGACTGTTGCGCGCGAAGTAGCCATTGCTCCGCTGTCACACCGGACAGTCCGGTGTGCACCGGACAGTCCGGTGAATTATAGCGGAGCGGATTCCCGAAGCTGGCGAGTTCAGAGTCGCTCTTCCCTGGGGCACCGGACACTGTCCGGTGGTGCACCGGACAGTCCGGTGGTGCACCGGACAGTCTGGCGAATTATAGCGAAGCGCCTCTGAGATTTCCCGAAGGTGAAGAGTTTATCTTGGAGTCCCCTGGTGCACCGGACACTGTCCGGTGGTGCACCAAACACTGTCCGGTGGCACACCGGACAGTCCGGTGCGCCAGACCAGGGCAAGGCTTCGGTTGTCCCTTGCTCTCTTTGTTTGAACCCATTCTTGGTCTCTTTATTGACGTTTTGTGAACCTTTGGCACCTGTAGAACTTATAGACTAGAGCAAACTAGTTAGTCCAATTATTTGTGTTGGACAATTCAACCACCAAAATCAATTAGGAAATAGGTGGAAGCCTAATTCCCTTTCAATCTCCCCCTTTTTGGTGATTGATGCCAACACAAACCAAAGCAAGAATGGAAGTGCATAATTGAACTAGTTTGCATATTTGTAAGTGCAAAGGTTACTTAGAATTGAGCCAATAGAAAGTCATAAGATATGCATGGATTGTTTCTTTATAATTTTAACATTTTGGACCACGCTTGCACCACATGTTTTGTTTTTGCAAATTCTTTTGTAAAATCTTTTCAAAGATATTTTGCAACTAGTCAAAGGTAAATGAATAAGATTTTTGAGAAGCATTTATAAGATTTGAAAATTTCTCCCTTGTTTCAAATGCTTTTCCTTTGACTAAACAAAACTCCCCCTCAATAAAAACTTCCTCTTAGTGTTCAAGAGGGTTTTAAGACATCAATTTTGAAAATACTACTTTATCCCCCTTTTGAACACAATAAGATACCAAATTGAAAATCATGAGTTTTTTAACATTAGGTGGTGGTGCGGTCCTTTTGCTTTGGGCCAATACTTTCTCCCCCTTTGGCATGAATCGCCAAAAACGGATACTTAGAGTGAAAAATAGGCCCTTTTGAACTACTTTCTCTCCCTTTGGCAAACAATATTATGAGTGAAGAATATACCAAAGTTGGAGAGTTGCTCGGAGCGACGGCGAAGGATGAGTTATGGAGTGGAGTGGAAGCCTTTGTTTTCGCCGAAGACTCCAATTCCCTTTCAATATACCTATGACTTGGTTTGAAATATACTTGAAAACACATTAGTCATGGCATATAAAAGAGATATGATCAAAGGTATACTTATGAGCTATGTGTGCAATTTAGCAAAAGAAATTTCGCGAATCAAGAATATTTAGCTCATGCCTAAGTCTCGTAAATGTTTGTTCATCCAATGGCTTGGTAAAGATATCGGCTAACTGCTCTTTGGTGTTAATATATGCAATCTCGATATCCCCCTTTTGTTGGTGATCCCTTAGAAAATGATACCGAATGGCTATGTGTTTAGTGTGGCTATGCTCAATGGGATTATCCGCCATGCGGATTGCACTCTCATTATCACATAGAAGAGGAACTTTGGTTAATTTGTAACCATAGTCCCGAAGGGTTTGCCTCATCCAAAGCAATTGCGCGCAACAATGGCCTGCGGCAATGTACTCGGCTTCGGCGGTAGAAAGAGCGACAGAATTTTGCTTCTTTGAAGCCCAAGACACCAAGGACCTTCCCAAGAACTGGCAAGTTCCCGATGTGCTCTTCCTATTAATTTTACACCCCACCCAATCGGCATCCGAATAACCAATTAAATCAAAAGTGGATCACCGAGGATACCAAAGCCCAAACTTAGGAGTATAAGCCAAATATCTCAAGATTCGTTTTACGGTCGTAAGGTGAGCTACCTTAGGGTCGGCTTGAAATCTTGCACACATGCATACGGAAAGCATAATGTCCGGTCGAGATGCACATAAATAGAGTAATGAACCTATCATCGACCGGTATACCTTTTGATCTACGGATTTACCTTCCGTGTCGAGGTCGAGATGCCCATTGGTTCCCATGGGTGTCTTGATGGGCTTGGCATCCTTCATCCCAAACTTGTTTAGAATGTCTTGAGTATACTTCGTTTGGCTAATGAAGGTGCCCTCTTGGAGTTGCTTCACTTGAAATCCTAAGAAATACTTCAACTCCCCCATCATTGACATCTCGAATTTCTGTGTCATGATCCTACTAAATTCTTCACATGTAGATTCGTTAGTAGACCCAAATATAATATCATCAACATAAATTTGGCATACAAACAAATCATTGTCAAGAGTTTTAGTGAATAAAGTAGGATCGTCCTTTCCGACTTTGAAGCCATTAGCAATAAGGAAATCTCTTAGGCATTCATACCATGCTCTTAGGGCTTGCTTGAGCCCATAAAGCGCCTTAGAGAGCCTATAGACATGGTTAGGGTACTCACTGTCTTCAAAGCCGGGAGGTTGCTCAACATAGACCTCTTCCTTGATTGGTCCATTGAGGAAGGCACTCTTCACGTCCATTTGGTAAAGCTTGAAGCCATGGTAAGTAGCATAGGCTAATAATATACAAATTGACTCAAGCCTAGCTACGGGTGCATAGGTTTCACCAAAATCCAAACCTTCGACTTGGGAGTATCCCTTGGCCACAAGTCGAGCTTTGTTCCTTGTCACCACACCATGCTCATCTTGCTTGTTGCGGAAGACCCATTTGGTTCCTACAACATTTTGATTAGGACGTGGAACTAAATGCCATACCTCGTTCCTAGTGAAGTTGTTGAGCTCCTCTTGCATTGCCACCACCCAATCCGAATCTTAAAGTGCTTCCTCTACCCTGTGTGGCTCAATAGAGGAAACAAAAGAGTAATGCTCACAAAAATGTGCAACACGA
This sequence comes from Zea mays, assembly GCF_902167145.1. Classification (NCBI taxonomy): domain Eukaryota; kingdom Viridiplantae; phylum Streptophyta; class Magnoliopsida; order Poales; family Poaceae; genus Zea; species Zea mays. The sequence goes on along the minus strand of NC_050104.1, from coordinate 86,115,274 downwards.
GATCTAGTGGTTACCCCCTTATGAATGTCGCCGAGGATGGTGTCGACGGGGTGATCTCGTTGGATTGCTTGGTGGACTCTTGGGTGTGGCGGTCTTGGTTCTTCATCCTCCTTGTCTTGATCATTTGCATCTCCCCCTTGATCATTGCCGTCATCTTGAGGTGGCTCATCTTTTTGATCTTCTTCTTCATCAACTTGAGCCTCATCCTCATTTTGAGTTGTTGGAGATGCTTGCGTGGAGGAGGATGGTTGATCTTGTGCTTGAATGGGCTCTTCGGATTCCTTAGGACACACATCCCCAATGGACATGTTCCTTAGTGCGATGCACGGAGCCTCTTCATCTAATTCATCAAGATCAACTTGCTCTACTTGAGAGCCGTTAGTTTCATCAAACACAACGTCACAAGAAACTTCAACTAGTCCTGAGGACTTGTTAAAGACTCTATATGCCCTTGTGTTTGAATCATATCCTAGTAAAAAGCCTTCTACAGTCTTAGGAGCAAATTTAGATTTTCTACCTCTTTTAACAAGAATAAAGCATTTGCTACCAAAGACTCTAAAATATGAAATATTGGGCTTTTTACCGGTTAGGAGTTCATATGATGTCTTCTTGAGGATTCGGTGTAGATAGAACCGGTTGATGGCGTAGCAGGCGGTGTTGACCGCCTCGGCCCAAAACCGATCCGAAGTCTTGTACTCATCAAGCATGGTTCTTGCCATGTCCAGTAGAGTTCTATTCTTCCTCTCCACTACACCATTTTGTTGTGGCGTGTAGGGAGAAGAGAACTCATGCTTGATGCCCTCCTCCTCAAGGGAGCCTTCAATTTGAGAATTCTTGAACTCCGTCCCATTATCGCTTCTAATTTTCTTGATCCTTAAGCCAAACTCATTTTGAGCCCGTCTCAAGAATCCCTTTAAGGTCTCTTGGGTTTGAGATTTTTCCTGCAAAAAGAATACCCAAGTGAAGCGAGAGTAGTCATCTACAATAACAAGACAGTACTTACTCCCGCCGATGCTTATGTAAGCGATCGGGCCGAATAGGTCCATAAGGAGGAGCTCGAGTGGCCTGTCAGTCGTCAAGATGTTCTTATGTGGATGATGGGCACCAACTTGCTTCCCGGCTTGGCATGCGCTACAAATCCTGTCTTTCTCAAAATGAACATTGGTTAGTCCTAAAATGTGTTCACCTTTTAGAAGTTTGTGAAGATTCTTCATTCCAACATGTACTAGTCGGCGATGCCAGAGCCAGCCCATGTTAGTCTTAGCAATTAAGCAAGTGTCGAGTTCAGCTCTATTGAAATCAACTAAGTATAGCTGACCCTCTAACACTCCTTTAAATGCTATTGAATCGTCACTTCTTCTAAAGACACTGACACCTACATCAGTAAATAGACAGTTGTAGCCCATTTGACATAATTGTGAAACGGAAAGCAAGTTATAACCTAAAGAATCTACAAGAAAAACATTGGAAATGGAATGGTCAGGTGAAATAGCAATTTTACCCAAACCTTTGACCAAACCTTGATTTCCATCCCCGAATGTGATGGCTCGTTGGGGATCTTGATTTTTCTCATAGGAGGAGAACATCTTCTTCTCCCTGTCATGTGGTTTGTGCACCCGCTGTCGATTATCCAACTTGAGCCCCCGGATGCATAAACCTACAAAACAAGTTTAGTTCTTGGTTTTAGGTACTCAAACAGTTTTGGGTCCTTTAGCATTAGAGACAAGAACTTTAGGTACCCAAACACAAGTCTTGGAGCCCTTGTGTTTGCTCCCAACAAACTTGGAAACTACCTTGCCGGATTTGTTAGTTAAAACATATGATGCATCAAAAGTTTTAAATGAAATGCTATGATCTTTTGATGCAGTAGGAGTTTTCTTCTTAGGCAACTTAGCACGGGTTGGTTTCCTAGAGCTAGATGTCTCACCCTTATACATGAAAGCATGATTAGGGCCAGAGTGAGACTTCCTAGAATGAATTCTCCTAATTTTATGCTCGGGATAACCGGCAGGGTACAAAATGTAACCCTCGTTATCCTGAGGCATGGGAGCCTTGCCCTTAACGAAGTTGGATAATTTCTTAGGAGGGGCATTAAGTTTGACATTGTCTCCCTTTTGGAAGCCAATGCCATCCTTGATGCCAGGGCGTCTCCCACAATAAAGCATGCTACGAGAAAATTTAAATTTTTTATTTTCAAGTTCATGCTCGGCAATTTTAGCATCTAATTTTGCTATATGATCATTTTGTTGTTTAATTAAAGCCATATGATCATGAATAGAATTAATATCAACATCTCTACATCTAGTGCAAATAGAAACATGCTCAACGGTAGATGTAGAGGGTTTGCAAGATTTTAATTCTACAACCTTAGCATGTAATATATCATTTTCACTTCTAAGGTTAGAAATAGTAACATTGCAAACATCAAAATCTTTAGCCTTAGCAATTAATTTTTCATTTTCATTTCTAAGGCTAGCAAGAGAATCATTCAATTTTTCAATCTTAGCAAGCAAATTAGAATTATCATCTCTAAGATTGGACATTGAATCATCACAAATATTAGAATCAACCTTAGCAATTAATCTACCATTTTCATTTCTAAGGTTGGCAATCAAATCATGGCATGTGCTTAGCTCACTAGTTAATTTTTCACATTTTTCAACTTCCAGAGCATAAGCATTTTTAACCTTAACATGCTTTTTGTTTTCCTTGATTAGGAAGTCCTCTTGGGAGTCCAAGAGTTCAGTGGCACTAATTAATTCATTTAATTTTTCTTTTTGTTGCATGTTTAGGTTGGCAAAAAGGGTACGCAAATTATCCTCCTCATCACTAGCATTATCATCACTAGAGGACTCATATTTAGTGGATGATTTGGATTTAACCTTCTTCCTTTTGTCGTCCTTTGCCATGAGGCACTTGTGGCCGACGTTGGGGAAGAGAAGTCCCTTGTTGACAGCGATGTTGGCGGCGTCCTCGTCGGAGGAGGAGTCGGTGGAGCTCTCGTCGGAGTCCCACTCCCGGCAAACATGGGCATCGCCGCCCTTCTTCTTGTAGTACCTCTTTTTCTCCTTTCTTCTCCCCTTCTTGTCTTCGCCCCTGTCACTATCACTAGATAATGGACATTTAGCAATGAAATGACCGAGCTTACCACATTTGTAGCAAACTTTCTTGGAGCGGGACTTGTAGTCTTTCCCCCTCCTTTGCTTGAGGATTTGGCAGAAACTCTTGATGATGAGTGCCATTTCCTCATTATCGAGCTTAGAGGCGTCGATTGGTTGTCTACTTGATGTAGACTCCTCCTTCTTCTCCTTTGTCGCCTTGAATGCAACCGGTTGTGCTTCGGGCGCGGAGGGGCCATCTAGCACGATGGTCTTCTTTGAGCTTTTGATCATCAACTCAAAGCTCACAAAATTACCTATCACTTCCTCGGGGGTCATTTGAGTATATCTAGGATTTCCTCGAATTAATTGAACTTGTGTAGGATTAAGAAATACGAGGGATCTTAGAATAACCTTGACCATCTCATGGTCATCCCATTTTGTGCTCTCGAGGTTGTGCACTTGGTTCACCAAGGTCTTCAAGCGGTTATACATGGCTTGAGGGTCCTCGCCTTGGTTGAGTCGGAACCGACCGAGCTCCCCCTCGATCGTCTCCCGCTTGGTGATTTTGGTCACCTCGTCTCCTTCGTGCGCGGTCTTGAGTACATCCCAAATTTCCTTCGCACTCTTTAACCCTTGCACCTTATTATACTCCTCTCGACTTAGAGAGGCGAGGAGTATAATGGTGGCTTGAGAGTTAAAGTGGTGAATTTGGGCCACTTCGTCGGAGTCGTAGTCTTCATCCCCTATGGATGGTACTTGTACACCAAACTCAACAACATTCCAAATGCTTGTGTGGAGTGAGGTTAGATGATGCCTCATTTTATCACTCCACATATTATAATCTTCACCGTCAAAAACCGGTGGTTTGCCTAATGGAACGGAGAGCAAAGGAGTACGTTTTGAAATACGGGAGTAGCGTAGGGGAATCTTACTATACTTCTTGCGCTCATGGCGCTTAGAAGTAACGGACGGCGCATCGGAGCCGGAGGTCGATGGTGATGAAGTGTCGGTCTCGTAGTAGACCACCTTCCTCAACTTCTTTTTGTCACCACTCCGATGCGATTTGTGGGAAGAGGATTTCTTTTCCTTCCCCTTCCCCTTGTTGTGGGACTCTTCCGATGAAGTTTTACCGTGGCTTGTCGCCGGTCTCCATCTCCCTCTTGGCGTGATATCCCGACATCACTTCGAGCGGTTAGGCTCTAATGAAGCACCGGGCTCCGATACCAATTGAAAGTCACCTAGAGGGGGGTGAATAGGGCGAAACTAAAATTTACAAAGTTAATCACAACTACAAGCCGGGTTAGCGTTAGAAATATAATTGAGTCCGAGAGAGGGTGTAAAAACAAATCGCAAGCGAATAAAGAAGTGAGACACAAGGATTTGTTTTACCGAGGTTCGGTTCTCTCAAACCTACTCCCCGTAGAGGTGGTCACAAAGACCGGGTCTCTTTCAACCCTTTCCCTCTCTCAAACGGTCGCTCGGACCGAGTGAGCTTCTCTTCTCAATCAACCGGGAACCAAACTTCCCCCACAAGGACCACCACATAATTGGTGTCTCTTGCCTTGATTACAATTGAGATGATCGCAAGAAAGAATGAGAAAAAGAAGCAATCCAAGCGCAAGAGCTCAAATGAACACAACAATCACTCTCTCTAATCACTAAAGCTTTGAGTGGAATTGGGAGAGGATTTGATCTCTTTGGTGTGTCTAGAATTGAATGCTAGAGCTCTTGTAAGTAGTTGGAAGGTGAAAACTTGGATGACTTGAATGTGGGGTGGTTGGGGGTATTTATAACCCCAACCACCAAACTAGCCGTTTGGTGAAGGCTTCTGTCGCATGGCGCACTGGACAGTCCGGTGCGCCACCGGACACTGTCCGGTGCGCCAGCCACGTCACCTGGCCGTTGGGTTCCGACCGTTGGAGCTCTGTCTTGTGGGCCCGCCTGGCTGTCCGGTGGCGCACCGGACAGGCCCTGTAGGCTGTCCGGTGTGCCACCCGTGCGTGCTCTGCTCCTCTGCGCGCGCAGGCGCGCATTTAATGCGTTGCAGTCGACCGTTGCGCGCGAAGTAGCCGTTGCTCCGCTGTCACACCGGACACTGTTCGGTGACTCACCGGACAGTCCGGTGAATTATAGCGAAGCAGATTCCCGAAGCTGGCGAGTTCAGAGTCGCTCTCCCCTGGGGCACCGGACACTGTCCGGTGGTGCACCGGACAGTCCGGTGAATTATAGCAAAGCGCCTCTGAGATTTCCCGAAGGTGAAGAGTTCAGCTTGGAGTCCCCTGGTGCACCGGACACTGTCCGGTGGTGCACCGGACAGTCTGGTGCGCCAGACCAGGGCAAGGCTTCGGTTGTCCCTTGCTCTCTTTGTTTGAACCCATTCTTGGTCTCTTTATTGACTTTTTGTGAACCTTTGGCACCTGTAGAACATATAGACTAGAGCAAACTAGTTAGTCCAATTATTTGTGTTGGACAATTCAACCACCAAAATCAATTAGGAAATAGGTGGAAGCCTAATTCCCTTTCAGTAAGAAATGTCTTCCATGGAACACTGGTCCTGAGTCATGTGTTGTTCAGGTTGAAGATCAGAGTTTTTTCTTTATAGAGGAGAAGATTGTTAATAGGATGATAAAAGAAAACACAAGTACTACACAAGGAGATCAGAGTTTTTTTAAATCATAGAGAAGATTGTTAATAGGATGTAATTATTTAGCTATTTTGTACAGAACTCCTATTATATAGTAAATATGTGACATTCCTTTCTATTCCATGAGTTATCATATGTGTGAGACTTGATCCTAGCACACATTTGATTCGCGCCAGGATTTGCCCTTAAATCCGGGTGTGACAGGTCTTTGCCAGTAAGAGAGAAATAACATCGAATATCGAAATATTGAAAAGATGAGTCGAGTCGTCTCACCCAGTCTCGGCTTAATAGTGTTTGGGCCACGGGACCACTTCTGGTGTGGCCATCTCCCGACCTAGTGGTTAGGCCTGTGGGGCGCCTGTCTCACCTGTCCTAACCCTACACATCAAAATAGGCAATACGTCAGTTACCATCTCTTGTTGTTTATCGGTGTATGTCCTCGATCGAATGGTTGTGGCCTGGTGGGCTAGTCGTCCTAGGCTTGGCGTCGTTCGGTCTTCTTCCAAGGTTTGCTTTCTTAGGGCCTCACTCACCCCCTCACCATCGCCTCACGCCGCCACCACCCACCGTAGCGAAGATGGGGTTATGGAGCTGCTCTCTGGCCAATAAAAATTGCTTAGACGCTCTTGTCTCGCAAGGCCTCCTCCGCAACGGCGACTACCTGCTTCCCGGCTCCGAAGAAGTTCCACATATGCAGAGGGCTTTGTAGTTTTGATCGTACACTTTCACGAGTGTGGCTTCACGATGCCTGCTCACCCTTTTTGGTGGGGTTGTTGCACCATTACAAGATTTAGTTGCATCACCTGAATCCCAATGGGGTTCTACATATGGCCGCTTTCGCTGCCCTATGCAAGGGATGTCTCGATATGTCCCCCACTTCCGTCTTTGGTGCTAGTTCTTCTCGGCCGAGTTGCTCCGCAAGTGGCCGACAATGGATACCCTAGCGAGGGCGCCCCAAATCGGGTGCGCGGCCATCCACTTGCACGGGTAACGATCCAAAGGGTACATCCCCCTGCGGTTTTGTTCGTCCAGCAAGGGATGGCATAACCAATGGTTTTACCTGCGCAACCATGGGGCTCCATCCACCATTGGCCATGGCCTTCTCGCTTTTCTTCCCCAGGTGCCCTCGGAGGCCCCTCAAAGTTGGGCATGGGGTGTCCCAAAGGAAGGGGAGAAAAGGATGTTCGGGGCCTTTGCGGCGGTGGCGTTTCTTCGCGATCGTGGGGTCACGCTACCGGGCGTGATCGGGAATTACCTCCGTCGTGGGGTGGCTCCTCTCATGGTCAGATGGTTGTCGCTTTTTTAAGTTGACCGCCGAGCCCCGTCGGATGGTAGTCAGCTGAGCGCTCCGCTTCCTAGTGACGCAGAGATCACTCACTAGCTCACGGAGGCCATGGAAGTCTACAAGGATGCCGGTGGGGCTGTCGTCCCATATGTCTTTCCGATCCTAGGCTGCCCTCCAATGTGTTCCAAGTTGGGCTTTGTGGAATTTGTAAGTTCGTTCAGTTCCACTCCCCTTTTTTAGTTTCGCATCCTTCGACACCATCTTCCTCCTTCCTCTAGCCCTCTTCTTCGGTGTCGTGAGAGGACATCGTTCTCCTGTCGAAGAGCGCGGTGGAGAAAGAGACAGCTCAAAGGCGTATGGAGCAACAACAGAAGGATAAGAAAGATAGGGTCGAGAAGAAATGGAGGAGGGTCGAGCATCAGATGCGCTGGGACCATGGCATCAAGACTGACTCGACCGACGAGGACGAGGATGACGATGCAAGTGCAGGTTCCGGATTCTAGGCCATCCTGGATACATCCCTTGCCGCGTCAACATCTGATTCAATCTCGTCCTTTCAGGCGAGGCGACGATTGACTTCCCAGTTGTGGAGGAAGCTGACTTTATGGAACTCCTCGCCCTATTCTCTGGGTCGATGGCTTTGGTGGCATTCGTTTCCCTAACCACCGAACCTCCAGTTGGCCGTCTGTCCAGGGCTATCGGCACAAGAAGCTTCTCCACCTTAGGCCCATTTGTGACTCCTTTAGGCGCTCCTCTAGAGATGTCCACTCCTACCACCAAAGCAGGTGGTGAGGCCGGCGCTCCACTCAGATGCCTCCGAGGCATGGTGCCTTCTGTGGGACATAGGTCTGTCGGTGCGTGATTAGTCGGGTGGGGGCTTTTCTAGTCCCCGTGATCTGACTTCTTATGTTGTCATGACTCCTGATTTCCTTCATCCTTTCAAAAGTTCCTCCCAACCTGTGGCCTCGATGTCATGCGCGAAAGGTGATTTCCAAGAGGGGGAGGATAACACCCACCATCAACGAGGGCAGTGGTGCCGTCGAGTTTGCCAACGCTTCCGTAAGGCCACTCCAGGGTCGAGACCCCAGGTTCGCTTATCATGACACCTCCGAGCTATTTGGGACTATAGAAGGTGATCGGGTTTTACCCTTCTCTTTTCCTTCATCAGGCTTGGAAGTCGACCTCACTGGCGCGACAGAGACAACATTCGAAGGGAGACTTTCTCTCCCCACTCACGGGGAGGCTCAGTCCATGCCACTAGGGCTCGATGGTCGAGCCGGCTTCCAAACTGCTCTAGACCGCTTTGCTAAGGGCGACGACCCCCTAGCGCTGTGCAAGAAGTTGAGTGAGGAGGGTGATGCGTCCGAGAGGGCATTACGGGATGGCCTCGATCAATTTTCAGTCACGCACCAAAAACTTGTGGTAAGTCATGTGTGGGTAGTTGGGTTCGAAAACATTTCTCCTGCTAATCCCCCCATCGCCATAATTTCGTGTTTCCAGTCGCTCACAGGGACACCAGCAAGCAGGCTCCGCCTCCTACTCGAACAAAAGGAGGCATGGGAGCATTCCGCTAGTGATATTCTCGTGGCGAGAAGCGAGGTCACAAAACCTGCGCTTGCATTGCGTAGATCCAGAATGCTTACAAAAACCTGGTCAGTGTAGCGAGGAGGGATACGGAGTCGGCAACCCTTGCCCGTCTCGAGAGTGCAAAGGCAAACTCTCATCTTCACATCTTGGAGCGAGGGAAAGCGGTAGCTAAGGCCCATGTCGTGGCTTTGGAAGAAGAGTTGAATGGTCAAACCAAGAAAGAGGAGAAGCTCCTGGCCTCTCTGTCGGGTAACCTTTTGTAATGATCTCTCCTTTTGTCGGGCGTTCGTCGTTCGCTTCCTTCTTATGGCTTACATTTTGTCTGTCCAGACATGCAAGGGAATTTTGACACCGCCGAAGGGGATTTCCTCGTGGTGCAGCGCCGCTCGGAGGAGCTAGAGAGTTTTGACACTGCCGAAGAGGCTTCTCCTGTCGGAGGTGGTGAATGTGATGCAAGGGCGCTTCAGGGCACTTCCCTCGCGCGAGTCTGAATCAGTCATCTCTCGCCTCGAAGGCCTCACCGGTCGATTCTAGGAGCTCGAGAAGGATTCCTTCTACCGCGGGATCTACCAGGCTTTTGCCGTCGTAATGTTTCACTATGAAGGAGGGATCGAGCTGGAGGAGCTGACAAAGGCTATTGTGACGCTTGGAGTGATTCAAACTTTGTAAGCATGGTGAATACTGCCGAGCTTTTCGCCAGGGAGCTTGGTGCATCCCTTCTCGGCCGTGCTCCACCTGGGGGAGCCAAGGTGGGCATGTGCCCTCTTGATGGCTGTGAGAGAAGAAAGAAGGCCTTTCTCCCCTCCTAGTGTCCTATAAGACTCCTTGTGCTCGCCTATGCCCACCAGTGCCTCGAGAGCGCCTATCCCCCTTTAAATGAGCTCAAAACTGGAACACGGTCGGCCATTTGAATATTGTTGGTTAACAATGATATGTTTTGTGGGGCATTCGACACGCCTTAACCATGGTGAGCCTCCCTCATGCTTGGCTTTATAGGCCTTCGACGGAAGCGTCGCATCTAGCAATCTTTCCGGTTTCAATCATGGGCTCTCGACACGCTCGCGAGGGGTGAGGTTGAGGGCGTCAAGGGCCTCTAATGTAGTGTCGGGGTCTTCAAACAAAGTTGGTTGGGAGGGCACCACCCTGACTATGCCGCTTTCCTGACTGATTTGATGTGGGGGTCGCCGCTAGCCCTCGCTCTCCTCAACAGTGGGGTCGGGATTCTAGAGCCTTAATAGCTTATCCTTTGCCGATTAAGGGGAATATAAGGCTCCCTAAAATAGTTCACCATTCTGGGAGGTCGGTTATCATCGCGACTTGCCATCCAGAGCTTGGATGATCTCGCCGCGGAACACGCAAGGCCCCTACCTGGCACGCCAATGTCAGTGTTTCGTATCTCACTCCGACAAGTAAATTTATTATGTGTTTTCGAGGCTGCAGAAGATGTGTGTGGAGGGTGCAAGATTTATACTAGTTCGGGCAGCACATCCCTACATCCAGTCATCAGTGCATGCGCTACCGGCAGCATTGATGATCAAACTCGTAGTAGGGGTTACAAGCAGTTGAGAGAGGGAGGAGAGGCTCCCAGATCTCTTATCGGGGTGGAAGTAGAGCTTTAGAAGCTAAGAGGTGGAGTCCTAACTAAGTTTTGGCTTGGTGGGGTTCCGGCCTCCTGGTCCTCGTCAGCGCTCCACCTCCTGTTTGTCCTTGCGGGTTCGTCTGCGTCTGAAGGCGTTTGGTCGTCTCCAAGTGTCCTTTTATTTCTCTTTTTCCATCCCTTTGCCTAGAGGCTAGCCTCTCGCTTTTATAGGCCGTGACAGGGGTCGACCAGCGATGGCTTCCCTAGGAAGGAGCTGTAAGGCAAGGGTAAACTAGCGTTTTACCCCGGGTGAGTCCACTCGTACTCGTGGACCCGGGGCTGCCTGCCTGCCACATATTTATCGTGGGGACAATGATGGTCCCAGGTGCCATCATTCTGGATATGTCGACACCTTGCTTCCATAGTCTGGGGCTTAGTGTAGTCTATCCTATAGTGCCTTGCGGGAGGTCTGCGCACTTAGGCCTAATCTGATAGGCCATAAGTGTGTCGCAGCCCAAGGGTGCGTGGGCTACTAATGTGCTGCAGTCCAGTGCTATGCGGCCCGAGGGGTCCATAGGTCATGAGTGGGAAGCAGACCGGCACCCACGCTATGACTCGGTGCTAGGCGTAGTTAATGCGGCCAGTCATTTATAGTGGTTCAGTACAGGGCTAGGCGTGGGACCCACTCCAGTGGTTCGCTTCCGACATGCCCGTCCTCCCTCGATAGGCTCCACCATGCCCGGACCTAGGCTCGGTGCCTCAGGGTTCGACCGGGGGTGGGTCCTTCCAGGGTTGGCGCGCCTGCCTCTTTCATCTAACAAACGGGCCCAGTGATCAGGGGCTCTTCCCATAATGCGCTCACTGACCGGTGGGTCCTAGGGACTGGGGATCATTTCCTCGACAAGCAGTATAATAATAATCTTTGTAAGCAATTCTCTCAAGATGAAACCAAAAGTGCTCTCTTTCAAATGGACAGGAACAATGCTGTTGTACTTGATAATATTCCAATTGAGTTCTATCAAACCTGTTGGAACATTGCAAAAATGATATTATCAATAGGTTCCATGATTTCCATGATGGAAAACTTGATGTGAGTCGAAATAATTATGGAATAATTACACTTCTTCCAAAAATCAAAGAGGCTTTAAAAATTCAACAATTCAGACTCATTTGTTTGCTAAACTATTTATGCAAATGGATTACAAAGACTCATACAATAACAATAGAAGCTTTGGTCCAAAAGCTAATCAAATGAGCAACAAGCTGCAATTATTAAAGGAAGAAACGTTATTAGTGGTGTGATTATCATTCATGAGATATTACATGAAACTAAAAAGAAAAATGAGGTTGGCATAGTTTTGAAACTTGATTTTGAGAAAGATATGATAAGGTTAATTGGGATTATGACACCCCAGTGTCACCTAGGGTTTCTTCTTTAAGCTAACTTAAACCATTATCACATGTGAACCAAATAGAGGCATGAACATCAAAAATTAATAACAAAGGTTTAAAGTGTGTCTTTTTCATCTTAAAAAACTCTCCTTAATAATGTCATGAACCTCAAGGTAAGAAGAACTCTCAAACCCTAATTAATCCTAAGTGAACCATTAAGCACATAAAAGGGAATTTGGGAAAAGACTTGGGAAAAATACAAAATTTTGGTAAGAACCAAATAACAAAGTTTTACTACACTAAATGACCAACAAAATATAGTAAGAAAGTTTTGCCATTTGGTTTTTCCAAAATCCCCAAATCAGCCCTTGAACCAAGGTCCTATAGCGAAATTCTGAATTCTGAATTCTGAATTTCAGGACCCTTTTTCAAGATCAAATGGGTTCCCTGTTTTCCAAAACTCGAAACCAAAAAGTCCAAATATCAAAGTGGTGCCAAATTTTCTTGAACATGCTCTGGAAAAATTTGAACTCAAACAAAAATCGTTTGGCGCGATTTTGGCACCGTTTGTCCTCGGGACCCGACTATCTGACACTGGCACCTTGGTGACGCTACAACTCTCTGTCCCTAGCCTAAAACCGCGCGACGTCCACACACGAACGACAAAGCACAGTCAGGGGAACAAATCCTTCACAGCGATCTTGGCCAAATTCGCGAAGATTTGCGCCCAATTGGCGTTAGAACTCAGGCAGAAGCAACGGTTCCACGTTGTCGACCGTGGCTGACACGCCTGGTTCACGCCCGTTCACGCACCCGCGCTCCGTAGTGCACGCCCGCGCGCGCTCGCCGGTCCACGACCGCCGGTGCACCGCGCCGTGCCTATAAAGCAGCCCCAGGCCTCGACCGTACCTCCCCGCGCGCTCTCAAGTCCTGCCCGAGCCAAGTTCGTCGGACTTCGCCTCGAGCACGCCGCGCCACCGCCAGCCATCACCACCCGAGCCTCGGCTAGCTCCCTCCAGTCACTTCCAAGCCGCGCCATTCACTCGGTTAGCTTCGCCAATAGCCCGTGAAGCTTTCCAAGTCCTCGGACCCGGCAGAACTTCACCGGAGACCCGAGATCATCCTCACCGGACTTCGGTCGCCCGCGGCCGCGCGTAGACTGAGCAATCCGGTGAGCCATTCTCAAATTCTTCGTGCACATATCTTTCTTGACCTCTGGTGAAGCTCCCTGACCCATTCAATCGGATTATGGCGCCGTGAGCAGGCCGAATTCCTCGCCGCCGACGAGCTCCCCCACCTGCGCACGTGGACCGACCTACTCCGACCACTGCAGCCGACGATCCGTACCTCGACTTGATCGCTAGAGACTCCGGAACCTCACCCGACCCCTGACCTAAGCAACCTCGCCGCCGGTAAGCCCCTCCGCCCTTTTCTTCCACTGCGGTCACTGTTCCATTAGGGGAAGGATCGCGGGTTCAATTTCGTGAAACCCTGGGGGGTTTTCTGCAGAGTCATAGACTCAGATGAATAGTGAACTGGGGACCTGTCTGTAATACAATTAAAACCTTTCGCCAGGGACCACAGTGCAAAACCATTTTTCCTTTATCCATTTTCTATTTATTCTTTTTAAATTCAGTAGAGAACTTAGGAAATTTATATCTTAAGTTATATTCAACCAAATTTAGCCAAACCAATTTTGCTGGATTCAAAATATTATGGACTAATACCTAAAAATACTAAACCCTATGCTTTCTGGTTTAAATTTTGGAGTTTGAAATTAATTAAAGAAACTAACCAAACCTTTTTAAAAAGGAGAAAATTAGTTATGCTTCTGTGCTGAACTTAAGAAAATTTATAGAAGTTCAAACCCCATTTAGACACTGTTTTAAAAATACTAAGCACCCCAATATTGAAGATTTAAACAGGGTTATCTATTAAAAGCCATTTTTGCCCAAAACTTAAGAAAATAAGAAAGGTATTAGAAAATAATGAACAGTGGATGCAAATATTTTTTATATTCCACTTAAGTAATAGAGAAACTAGAAAAAATAAAGGGAACCCCAGTCCAGAACAGATTCAATGTGAAATGTTTTATTAAGCACTAATCAAACTAGAAAGACAATTATTAGAATTATGAAAACAATTTCAAGATTGTCAAGAAAAATCCAGTGGACTTGTAACAACTAGGACCCCACTACAAAAATGATAAACACCTCAGCCCATCATTTTAAGTACGGTAAACAAATAGAACTTGTCATTAAGCCATATTTCAATTAAATCATAAGCAAGCTAAAAAGTGTGCAACCGTGGGCAAATAAATTTTTACCGAGTTAATAATGAAGTAGGCCACCAGAGAAAAATGCAAAACCCAATTGACAGCTACAAGTAATACACATTGCCAATACCTCATGAAAAAGGCCATTTAGTTCAAGAAATTCCTACCACCCTTCCCTTAATCAAAAAGTTACCAAAATCTAGAATGATTGCTCTTGCACAAAGAAGAAGATAGGAAAAATTAGAAATCTGTTGTTTGATATTTTTCAAATATAGTGGTAGTAGAAAGCACCCATTTGGCTAGAAACTTTGGAAAATCATAATAAAATAAATAATAAGTATTAGTGGCTGAAAATCTGTTCAAAGTCATGTTGCAACATCTAAAGGCCAGCAAAAATAAGTCTTGGAAAAGAACCCCCTGTTAAAAGGAAGTTGTAGTTCAAAACACCCCCTCAGCCCTAATATTTGATAATTTTATACAAAGAAAACCACTCACTTTTTAAGCCCCAAATTTTGAGACAGAGACTTATACACCAGTAAGAAGCCATTGTAATTTTTGCAGAATTTTTGGAAATTTATTAAGCTATCTTGTAGTTTAAACCCACCTTAAAAGCATAAAAGAAATATAAAAGAAGAGAGAGAATAATAAATCTCACTCCAATAAATTCAGCTAGGAATTTTAATAAACTCCCACTAAGACAGTAAAAAGAAATAAGTGGAACACCAAAATGAACTTAACAATTAGCTTAACCAAACTAGACCCTAATTTGCTAAAGTGTACCACAAAAACCTTCAACAATAGGATTAAGCTCTACCTTATTTAAATTGATCATCCCCCACCAAAGTTTAATTGCTAAATTGCATATCATGCCATGCATGTATCTTACTCATTGCATTCATTAGATTGCAATCTCGCTGACGGAGAGTACGTGCTCATCCCCGAGCAAGGAGCTGTCCACGAGGAAGACCAGGAGCCAGCTCCTGAGACTGCCATCGAGGATCTCCCCGCAGCCCCAGCAATTGAAGGCAAGCCCCGATTTTATGCATAACCAATTTATATATGATACTTTACTACACTTAATGTTTGTAGGCTTGTAATGTGCACTTAAGTGTAGGAGTTGTTTGAAACCTTTAGTTGCATAAACTCAGGATTCCTTTTTGAGATGGATACTAGTATGCTAGGTCGAGTAGCTGCTTTGCTAATCAGGATCTCGGTAGAAGTCGAGTGATTTTTCTAGCACTCTGCGAGGTCAGGAATTGATTGTATTCATCTTGATAACGGGATCTATGTTAGCCTAAGGATTTGGATTCAGGGAGGATGCCTTGTCCATGAGACGGGAAAAGGAATTAAGGATTAATGTGTGGATACCTGAGTCAAGCGTTTGAACGTACTAAACACATGTCGGGAAATATGGTAACCGGTAAACCTAGTACCTAAGTGAAGCCGGGCGCGGACTTTTATCCTCACGCGACCTGAGACTGGGTCTCCCATGCTAGCTATGGTGGGTACAAGTGCGGTCACTGCACGGCGGCAGCTGGGGTCAGTGGAGCATTGTATGCCAAGGCGGTGAGCCCTGGCCGCGAACGGGGAATCGATGGTGACGGTTGACATGTGTGGGGACGGAGTGCCCTTGCATGTCGTGTGTTTAGGTTTACCTTGCAAGGTTTAAAACTTGATTCGAATCGTCTGCTTCTCGCAGCTAATGAGACTGCTTGACCCCTTGTACTACATTGAGTAAGAAGTGAAATGAGGTTTACATGAGATAACTTGTTGATTGTACTAAATGCTTGTTACCATGTATGCCTAGAAGGAGCAAACTTAGCTAAGATAATGATGCTAGAATTTGAAAAGCTAAAAATTGATTTTAGACTCAGTTAGTGCTTTTGGAAAACCAAACCCCTCAGCCAAACAACTGCATGGTCTAGAGGTAGAGGAGTAGTTTCCTCACAGCGGGTAAGTCTAGCTAAGTATTAGTATACTCAGCCTTGCTTGTGGCATAATTTTTGCAGGTACGCTTCAGGATATGGTTGATGGTGTGACTTGGCTTACAACCCTGCCACCGGGTTGGACGATCGAGTGGGATGCTACTCCGGCAGGAGAGGAGCAGGAGGAGTAGTGGGCTAGGCCTTGCCCAATTCCTCGCTATCGACGATATCGATTATCCGCTGCATTTTATTTTGTGAACTCATATCAGCTACTTAAAAAACTCTGACTTATGTAATAATTCCAGTACTTTAATTTGAGGTTTTCCTGCTTTAATGTATTTCTTCTGTGACTCACCTTCGAGTGAGTTTGTGGTATTTGATCCTGGTTAAGTGGCTCTATCAGACTAGATCTGAGGGACTGACGGGTTATTCCGATTTAAGTGTGTTACGGCCCCTGAGGCGTGACTTAGGCACTTAAGCTGGAATAATTCGGACGGTTCTGCCACACTGGTATTGGAGCAAATACCACCACAGAGAAGTACAATAAACCATGAATACCAATTTTCGAAAATCTAAAACTTGCTTAGAAACTAGTGTGAATCATCAGGACTAGACCGCTAGACCTAGGATGAAAGGCCTTTGGAATAGAGGGAGAAATAGGTGGCTAAGTAAGTAGGCCCTGTGGGCTAGTCCTTAGTTTTTTAAGGATGCCCTAAGAGCACCCTTTATTCGGAGAGGAGACGTTATTTTCAGCATGCATGCATTATAAAACAAAAGGGATTAGACACTAAAGAAGTAAAAATTTGAGCTAACCCGCTTCCTTTTAAACCACCCAGGTTCTTTTTATTTTTCCTCTTCCACCATAATCTTTACATTTGATACCCTTCCTCAGATGACTTCACCTACCCCCGCAAGTGGAGGAGACACTCGTTTCAGCTCTAACTTCCTTTCTCACGATGGCTTTCCTTCCATCTTGTGGGAAGTGCTTAGCTCCGCCGGTTACCCTACGCCCTCTTTGTACATGGTGCAGCTGTACGAGGAGCATCGGGTACCACGTTGCCGAGTCTGTCTAACTTTGGAGGCTCATCCCCTTCAATTGTGTTGGCGTTCTCTTGACTCCGAGATGATTGGATTCCGGATGGACGACACCACTGAAGCAGCAGCCATGAAGACTCTGACGACTTTCTGTGGCTACCATCCCCTGGAAATGGTGATGCACCCCTTGGGACTCTTCCCTGCTGAGAAGAAGGATGTCCCCATGTGGTGCAACCGTGTGAGCCATGTGAAGGACGTATGGGTGATGTATCCTGACTTGGTTGGGAGGGTCACTGTTCAGTGCATGAGTGCGTTGTACCGCCTTCAGGCCCTACAGAGCGACGCTATGGCACATCTTGCTAACCTCGCTCAAACCACCAAGCTCACCCTCAGCAGCCGAGAAGACTTTGTGGTCGACTTGTCCTCCGAGTTGGTGGAGAAGGACCTATAGGTGGAAAGGCTAAGCCAGCGCATCACCACCTTGGAGCAGCAAGTGGAGATCCGAGACAACACTATTGATGTCTTGGAGAACCAGCTCCATGATGTGCAGCGGGAACTTGAAGAAGCTAATGACCACCTGGACATGCACCACCTGGAGATGGAGGACAATGAGGCCGGAAGCGAGAGACAAGAGGTTCTTGAGGAGTTAGGACCAGCCCCTGGTGCCAATGTGATTGCCTCCGCAATGCCCCCTTCGCCCGTATCTAGTGTCGCTTCCACTACTCAGGGTTGATCAGTCGTTTTGACGCTTTAGGTGGATAGAAACCTACACAAGCTTAGTAATGGCAGATTTTGGACTAGGCTTACAGGTACTTTCCCCTAATTGATGTAACCCTTGTGAACTTTTGAGATATGTGGGATGTTTGTAACCATGTTATCTTCGTTCGAACTTAATGTTATGATTATGGCTATTCCCTTCCATATGAGATAATAACATGTCATTCGAAATTGTGAATTGAGATAACAATGGTGACAATCTCTATTTTCAGATGGCAGCTAGGCAGCGTCGCGGGCAAAACGAGTAGGTTCCTGAAAGGGAAATGTGCCCTTGGGCCATTTCTAAGTATTTTGGTGATTGAGTGCCAACATAAGTGCTTTTGTGTTAATCTATGCAAAGTGGTAGACAAAGTGCAAATCATGTCAAAAGGTATGTTTCTAGACTTAGTACATTGTTTTATGGACTAATGTATTGTGTCTAAGTGCTGGAAACAGGAAAAATCAATTTAGAGAAGAGATGGCTTTGTTCTGCCAAAGTCTGCTCAGTCTGGATGCACCGGACAGTGTCCGGTGCGCCAGACTGACTCTGGCGAACTTGCTGCTCTCGGGACTTCGACGGCGGTGTACGGCTAAAATTCACCGGACTGTCCGGTGGCGCACCGGACTGTCCGGTGAGCCGTTCACAGGCGAACTCGTCGCTCTCGGGAGATGATTAACGGCGTACGGCTAAAATTCACCGGACTGTCCGGTGGTGCACCGGACTGTCCGGTGAGCCAATGGTCTACCGGGCCAACGGTCGGCCGCGCGATCTGTGCGGGACACGTGGCCGAGCCAACGGCTAGAAAGAGGCACCGGACTGTCCGGTGTGCACCGGACAATGTTCGGTGCGCCAACGGCTCTCAAACCCCAATGGTCGGCTTCGCCAAATAAGGAAGGATATCCGCACCGGACAGTGTCCGGTGGTGCACTGGACTGTCCGGTGCGCCAGACGACAGAAGGCAAGATCAGCCTTCCTGGAATGCTCTCAACGGCTCCTAGCTGGCTTGGGGCTATAAAAGGGACCCCTAGGCGCATGGAGCAGTATACCAAGGATACTAAAAGCATTCCTAAGCACCGAGACTTCGATTCCACGCATTTGTTTCTTCGTGATAGCATCTAGAGCTCTATTAGAGTTGTGAACTCATCGGGTTGTGTTGCGAGCTCTTGTTGCGACTTGTGTGCGTGTTGACATTCTGATTTTGTGTCTTGTGTGCGTTGCTCATCCCTCTCTTACTCCATGCTTCTTTGTGAACTTCAAGTGTAAGGGCGAGAGGCTCCAAGTTGTGGAGATTCCTCGCAAGCGGGATAAAGAAAAGTAAAGCAAAACACCGTGGTATTCAAGTGGGTCTTTGGACCGCTTGAGAGGGGTTGATTGCAACCCTCGTCCGTTGGGACGCCACAACGTGGAGTAGGCAAGCGTTGGTCTTGGCCGAACCACGGGATAAACCACTGTGCCATCTCTGTGATTGATCTCTTGTGGTTATTGTGTTTTGTTGAGACTCCTCTCTAGCCACTTAGCGATTATTGTGCTAACGCTTAACCAAGTTTTTGTGGCTTAAGTTTCAAGTTTTACAGGATCACCTATTCACCCCCCCCTCTAGGTGCTCTCAATTGGTATCGAAGTCGTTCTCTTCACAAAGGGACTAATCGCCCGAAGAGATGGATCCTAAGGGGAAGGGAATCGTGATCAACGATAAGGAGAAGGAGTCCTTCGTCAACGAGCTGAAGAATGACAAGCCTACCGACTCGGGCTCGGGCCACAAACGCAAAGATGGGAAGAAGAAGAAGACGAGACGTATCAAGGAGATCGTCTACTACGACGACAGCGATGAGTCCACTTCTTCCCAAAATGATGACTACGACTACGAGAAACAAAAGACGGTTAATTCGAACTTTTCTTTCGATTACTCTCGTATTCCTCAGAGTTCAAATGCTCATTTGCTTTCCATCCCTCTTGGTAAACCTCCACACTTTGATGGGGAGGACTACGGATTTTGGAGTCACAAAATGCGTAGTCACTTGTTCTCTCTCCATCCAAGCATTTGGGAGATTGTTGAGAATGGAATGAAATTTGATAGCTCGGATAGTCCTATATTTATTAATGAACAGATTCATAAAAATGCACAAGCTACTACTGTGTTGTTAGCCTCTTTGTGCAGGGACGAGTAC
The DNA here is from genome assembly GCF_902167145.1 of Zea mays. NCBI lineage: Eukaryota > Viridiplantae > Streptophyta > Magnoliopsida > Poales > Poaceae > Zea > Zea mays. Next base: position 86,095,526 of record NC_050104.1, on the reverse strand, counting down.
CATAAGGTGAGCGGCTTGGACAATGCCAAGCAGATCTGGGACACCCTCAAGATCTCTCATGAGGGGAATGACGTCACCTTGCTCACCAAGATGGAGTTGGTGGAGGGCGAGCTTGGAAGATTCGCGATGATAAGGGGCGAGGAGCCAACCCAAACATACAATCGGCTCAAGACCCTTATCAACAAAATAAGGAGCTACGGAAGCACGTGATGGACGGACCACGACGTCGTTCGCCTGATGCTAAGGTCCTTTACTGTACTTGATCCACATTTGGTGAACAATATTCGTGAAAATCCTAGGTACACCAAGATGTCGCCCGAAGAAGTCCTTGAGAAGTTCGTGAGCGGGCGAATGATGATCAAGGAGGTGAGATACGTGGACGACGCGTTAAACGGTCTAATTCATGAGCCTCAACCCATTGCTCTCAAGGCAACGAGGAGCAAGGAGGCGCTACCTAGCAAGGTGGCGCAAGTTGAGGCGGCCGGGCTCAATGATGAAGAGATGGCCCTCATCATCAAGCGCTTCAAGACGGCGCTAAAGGGTCACAAGGGACAGCCAAGCAAGACCAAGACAAAGGGGAAGCGCTCATGCTTCAAATGTGGTAAGATTGGTCATTTTATTGCTAACTGTCCCGATAATGAAAGTGACCAGGAAAAAGGGAACAAAAGGGAAAAGAAGAAGAATTACAAGAAGGCCAAGGGCGAGGCACATATCGGAAAGGAGTGGGATTCGGATTGCTCCTCCTCCTACTCCGACAATGAAGGACTCGCCGCCACCGCCTTCAACAAGTCATCCCTCTTCCCCAACGAGCGTCACACATGCCTCATGGCGAAGGAGAAGAAGGTATGTACTCAAGACAGTACTACTTATGATTCTTCTAGTGATGATGAGTCTAGTGATGAAGAAATAGATTACTCTAGTTTGTTCAAGGGATTGGATAGAACTAAAATAGATAAGATTAATGAATTGATTGATGCCTTGAATGAAAAGGATAGACTTTTAGAGAAACAAGAGGACCTTTTATATGAAGAGCATGATAAATTTGTTAGTGCACAAAATTCACTTGCTTTAGAAGTTAAACGAAATGAAATGCTTTCTTGTGAACTATCTACTTGCCATGAGACAATTTCTAGCTTAAAGAGCATAAATGATGATTTAAATGCTAAGTTAGAAAAATCCAGTAAATTAACATCTTGTGTAGAACATGTTGTGATTTGCACTAGGTGTAAAGATTTTAATGTTGATGCTTGTAGTGAACACCTAGATTGCATTTCTAAATTAAATGATGAAGTAGCTAGTCTTAATGCCCAACTTAAGACTAGCAAAAGTGAATTTGATAAGTTAAAATTTGCAAGGGATGCCTACACGATTGGTAGACACCCCTCAATTAAGGATGGACTTGGCTTCAAGAGGGAAGCCAAGAACTTGACAAGCCATAAGGCTCCCATCTCCGCCAAGGAGAAAGGGAAGGCCCCTATGGCTAGTAGTGCTAAAAAGAACCATGCTTTTATGTACCATGATTGGAGACAATCTAGAAATGCTTATAGGAGTTGTAATGCTTATGATGCTTTTGATTCTCATGCCATGTTTGCTTCTAGTTCTTCCTATATGCATGGCAGAAATATGTCTAGGAGAAATGTTATTCATCATGTGCCTAGAAAGAATATTATTCATGCTCCTAGGAAAGTAATAAATGAACCTTCTACAATTTATTATGCTTGCAATGCTTCCTTTGCTATTTGTAGAAAGGATAAGAAGGTAATCGCTAGGAAGTTAGGGGCCAAATGTAAGGGAGACAAGACTTGCATTTGGGTCCCTAAGACAATTGTGACTAACCTTGTAGGACCCAACAAGAGTTGGGTACCTAAGACCCAAGCCTAAATTTGCCTTGCAGGTTTATGCATCCGGGGGTTCAAGCTGGATTATCGACAGCGGATGCACAAACCATATGACGGGGGAGAAGAAGATGTTCACCTCCTACGTCAAAAACAAGGATTCCCAAGATTCAATAATATTCGGTGATGGGAACCAAGGCAAGGTAAAAGGATTAGGTAAAATTGCTATTTCATCTGAGCACTCTATATCTAATGTGTTTTTAGTTGAGTCTCTTGGATATAATTTGTTGTATGTTAGTCAATTATGCAATATGGGATATAATTGTCTATTCACAAATGTAGATGTGTCTGTCTTTAGAAGGTGTGATGGTTCACTAGCTTTTAAGGGTGTACTAGACGGCAAACTGTATTTGGTTGATTTTGCAAAAGAAGAGGCCGGTCTAGATGCATGCTTAATTGCTAAGACTTGCCTGGGCTGGCTGTGGCATCGCCGCTTGGCACATGTGGGGATGAAGAACCTTCACAAGCTTCTAAAGGGAGAACACGCGATAGGTCTAACTAACGTGCATTTCGAAAAAGATAGACCTTGTGCAGCTTGTCAGGCAGGGAAACAGGTAGGAAGCTCTCATCACACCAAAAATGTGATGACCACATCAAGACCCTTGGAGATGCTTCATATGGACCTCTTCGGACCCGTCGCCTATCTAAGCATAGGAGGAAGTAAGTTTGGTCTTGTTATAGTTGATGATTTTTCCCGCTTCACTTGGGTATTCTTTTTGCAGGACAAATCTGAAACCCAAGGGACCCTCAAGCGCTTCCTCAGGAGAGCTCAAAATGAGTTTGAGCTCAAGGTGAAGAAGATAAGGAGCGACAATGGGTCCGAGTTCAAGAACCTTCAAGTGGAGGAGTTCCTTGAGGAGGAGGGGATCAAGCACGAGTTCTCCGCTCCCTACACACCATAGCAAAATGGTGTGGTAGAGAGGAAGAACAGGACGCTCATCGATATGGCGAGGACTATGCTTGGAGAGTTCAAGACCCCCGAGCGCTTTTGGTCGGAAGCCGTGAACACGGCTTGCCACGCCATTAACCGGGTCTATCTTCACCGCCTCCTCAAGAAGACTTCATATGAGATGCTAACTGGTAACAAACCCAATGTGTCCTATTTTCGTGTATTTGGGAGCAAGTGTTATATTCTTGTGAAGAAAGGTAGAACTTCTAAATTTGCTCCCAAAGCTGTAGAAGGGTTTTTATTAGGTTATGATTCAAATACAAAGGCGTATAGGGTCTTCAACAAATCATTGGGTTTGGTTGAAGTCTCTAGCGACGTTGTATTTGATGAGACTAATGGCTCTCCAAGAGAGCAAGTTGTTGATCTTGATGATGTAGATGAAGAAGACGTTCCAACGGCCGCAATACGCACCATGGCGATTAGAGATGTGCGGCCTCAGGAACAATTGGAGCAAGATCAACCGTCTTACTCAACAATGGTGCATCCCCCAACCCAAGATGACAAATAGGTACCTCAAGTGGAGGCGCATGATCAAGGGGGAGCACAGGATGTTCAAGTTGAAGAGGAAGAAGCACCTCAGGCACCTCCAACCCAAGTTCGAGCGACGATTCAAAGGGATCATCCCGTCGACCAAATATTGGGGGATATTAGCAAGGGAGTAACTACTCGTTCTAGATTAGTTAATTTTTGTGAGCATTACTCCTTTGTCTCTTCTATTGAGCCTTCAGGGTAGAAGAGGCCTTGCTAGATCCGGACTGGGTGTTGGCCATGCAGGAAGAACTCAACAACTTCAAGCGTAATGAAGTTTGGACACTAGTGCCTCGTCCCAAGCAAAACGTTGTGGGAACCAAGTGGGTGTTCTGCAACAAACAGGACGAGCACGGGGTGGTGACGAGGAACAAGGCTCGACTTGTGGCAAAAGGTTATGCCCAAGTCGCAGGTTTGGACTTTGAGGAGACTTTCGCTCCTGTGGCTAGGCTAGAATCAATTTGTATTTTGCTAGCATATGCCGCTCACCATTCTTTCAGGTTGTTCCAAATGGATGTGAAGAGCGCTTTCCTCAACGGGCCAATCAAGGAGGAGGTCTACGTGGAGCAACCCCCTGGCTTCGAGGATGAACGGTACCCCGACCACGTGTGTAAGCTCTCTAAGGCGCTCTATGGACTTAAGCAAGCCCCAAGAGCCTGGTATGAATGCCTTAGAGACTTTTTAATTGCTAATGCTTTCAAGGTTGGGAAAGCCAATCCAACTCTTTTCACTAAGACTTGTGATGGTGATCTTTTTGTGTGCCAAATTTATGTCGATGACATAATATTTGGTTCTACTAATCAAAAGTCTTGTGAAGAGTTTAGCAGGGTGATGACGCAGAAATTCAAGATGTCGATGATGGGCGAGTTGAACTACTTCCTTGGGTTCCAAGTGAAGCAACTCAAGGACGGCACCTTCATCTCCCAAACGAAGTACACGCAAGACTTGCTAAAGCGGTTTAGGATGAAGGACACCAAGCCCGCAAAGACACCGATGGGAACCGACGGACACACCGACCTCAACAAAGGAGGTATGTCCGTTGATCAAAAGGCATACCGGTCAATGATAGGTTCTTTGCTTTATTTATGTGCTAGTAGACCGGATATTATGCTTAGCGTATGCATGTGTGCTAGATTTCAATCTGATCCAAGGGAATGTCACTTGGTGGCCGTGAAGCGAATTCTTAGATATTTAGTCGCTACGCCTTGCTTCGGGATCTGGTATCCAAAGGGGTCTACCTTTGACTTGATTGGATATTCAGATTCCGACTATGCTGGATGTAAGGTCGATAGGAAGAGTACATCGGGGACGTGCCAATTCTTAGGAAGGTCCCTGGTGTCATGGAACTCTAAGAAACAAACTTCTGTTGCCCTATCCACCGCTGAGGCCGAGTATGTTGTCGCAGGACAGTGTTGCGCGCAACTACTTTGGATGAGGCAAACCCTCCGGGACTTTGGCTACAATCTGAGCAAAGTCCCACTCCTATGTGATAATGAGAGTGCTATCCGAATAGCGGAAAATCCTATTGAGCATAGCCACACAAAGCACATTGACATCTGGCATCACTTTTTGAGAGACCACCAGCAAAAGGGAGATATCGAAGTGTTTCATGTTAGCACCGAGAACCAGCTAGCCGATATCTTTACCAAGCCCTTAGATGAGAAGATCTTTTGCAGGCTGCGTAGTGAGCTAAATATCCTAGATTCGTGGAACTTGGATTGATTTATAGCATACATGTATTTATGCCTTTGATCATGTTCCTCATGCATTTTGTTGCTTACTGTGGTGCTCAAGTTGTATAATCACTCCTCGGACCTCACAAGTCCTTTTGCAAGTGATGCACATATTTAGGGGGGAGTTGTGCTACAACTTGACCCTTTGATACTAACCGTGTGCTTGAGTTTGCTTAATTTAGTCTCAAAGGAGGTTTGAAAGGGAAAAGGTGGACTTGGACCATGAAAGACTTCCACTGCACTCCGATGAGAGGGTAACTTATTCCAAGTTCATATCATGTATTCCTATTGCCTTTGTATTCTTATGTGAAGATTTTGGTGAGGCAATGGGGTTAAAGGGCCAAGATTGATCCCGTTTTGGTGCTTGATGCCAAAGGGGGAGAAAATAAGGCCAAAGCAATAAATGGATCAGCTACCACTTGAGAAATTTTGAAAATAGTAGAATAGAGCTTTTGGTTTGTCAAAACTCTTTTATTGTCTCTTTTGTCAAAAGTCGGCCTCTTGTGGGGAGAAGTGTTGATCATGGGAAAAAGGGGGAGTTTTTGAAATCCTTGATCAATTTCTTTCGGAATACCTCTCTTTATGTCTCTACAAGTGAATTTGACTTAGAGATAGGAATTTGAGTTTGATTTGCAAAAACAAACCAAGTGGTGGCAAAGAGTGATCCATATATGCCAAATTTGATTCAAAACAACTTTGGGTTTTCATTTGCATTGATATTGCACTTGTTCTAGTTGCTTTATGTTGTGTTGGCATAAATCACCAAAAAGAGGGAGATTGAAAGGGAAATGTGCCCTTGGGCCATTTCTAAGTATTTTGGTGATTGAGTGCCAACATAAGTGCTTTTGTGTTAATCTATGCAAAGTGGTAGACAAAGTGTAAATCATGTCAAAAGGTATGTTTCTAGACTTAGTACATTGTTTTATGGACTAATGTATTGTGTCTAAGTGCTGGAAACAGGAAAAATCAATTTAGAGAAGAGATGGCTTTGTTCTGCCAAAGTCTGCTCAGTCTGGATGCACCGGACTGTCCGGTGGTGCACCGGACAGTGTCCGGTGCGCCAAACTGACTCTTGCGAACTTGCTGCTCTCGGGACTTCGACGGCGGTGTACGGCTAAAATTCACCGGACTGTCCGGTGGCGCACCGGACTGTCCGGTGAGCCGTTCACAGGCGAACTTGTCGCTCTCGGGAGATGATTAACGGCGTACGGCTAAAATTCACCGGACTGTCCGGTGGTGCACCGGACTGTCCAGTGAGCCAACGGTCGACCGGGCCAACGGTCGGCCGCGCGATCTGCGCGGGACATGTGGCCGAGCCAACGGCTAGAAGGAGGCACCGGACAGTGTCCGGTGCGCCAATGGCTCTCAAACCCCAACGGTCGGCTTCGCCAAATAAGGAATGATATCCACACCGGACAGTGTCCGGTGGTGCACCGGACTGTCTGGTGCGCCAGGCGACAGAAGGCAAGATCAGCCTTCCTGGAATGCTCTCAACGGCTCCTAGCTGGCTTGGGGCTATAAAAGGGACCCCTAGGCGCATGGAGGAGTATACCAAGGATACTAAAAGCATTCCTAAGCACCGAGACTTCGATTCCACGCATTTGTCTCTTCGTGATAGCATCTAGAGCTCTATTAGAGTTGTGAACTCATCGGGTTGTGTTGCGAGCTCTTGTTGCGACTTGTGTGCGTGTTGACATTCTGATTTTGTGTCTTGTGTGCGTTGCTCATCCCTCTCTTACTCCGTGCTTCTTTGTGAACTTCAAGTGTAAGGGCGAGAGGCTCCAAGTTGTGGAGATTCCTCGCAAGCGGGATAAAGAAAAGTAAAGCAAAACACCGTGGTATTCAAGTGGGTCTTTGGACCGCTTGAGAGGGGTTGATTGCAAACCTCGTCCGTTGGGACGCCACAACGTGGAGTAGGCAAGCGTTGGTCTTGGCCGAACCACGGGATAAACCACTGTGCCATCTCTGTGATTGATCTCTTGTGGTTATTGTGTTTTGTTGAGACTCCTCTCTAGCCACTTAGCGATTATTGTGCTAACGCTTAACCAAGTTTTTGTGGCTTAAGTTTCAAGTTTTACAGGATCACCTATTCACCCCCCCCCTCTAGGTGCTCTCAGTTCCCCCGCCACCTTCTCCAGCTCCCACAGTGCAGGAGCTGATGGCCTAGCAGAACGAGATTCTGCGGCAGCTTTTGCAGCGCAGCCCCACCCTCAGTAGTATGGTGGAGGCCAGCCACAGTGACCTCCGGCAGTGGCAACCTACCAGGAGTTCCTGAGCATGCAACCGCCTTTGTTCACGAAGGTAGAGGATCCGTTGGATGACGACGTGTGGTTACACGTCGTGGAGTCCAAGTTTCCCCTCCTCGTGGGAGACTGCCCTGATGATACCAAGGCTCGCTTCGCCGCGCAGCAGCTTCGCGGTCCTGCTCGGACTTGGTGGGACCACTTCCGTGCTATGCTACCTGCTGATCGTGAAGTGTCTTGGGAGGAATTCAAGACTGCTTTCAGAGGGCACCATATCCCAGCTAGAATTCTTGATCGCAAGTTGAATGAATTTTTGGCACTCAGTCAAGGAACCCGCACGGTTTTGCAGTATGCTCGGGCCTTCAACGACCTATGCCAGTACGCAGGATATCATGCTGATTCCGATGAGAAGAAGAGAGACCGCTTCCACAGGGGTCTCAATACCAAGTTGCGTGAGCGTCTCAACACTATCCGGGCTGATAGCTTCAATGAGTTGGTCAACCTAGCCATCTCCCAGGAGGACTGTATTGTAGCTCACCGGGCAGAGAAGAAGTGAAAGGCACCTATGATAGCTCCATCCTCTCAGGCCCAGAGGTTCAGGATTGTTTCTCACAACCAGAGCAGGGGATTTCAGCAGCAGGCAGGCAGATGGGTGATCAGGCCACCGCAGCAGCAGCAGCCGGCACCCACTCGTTTTCTGGCTCCCGCTCCAAGGAACAATCAGCCTCTGCAGCAGCAGCAGTTCCACCAGGGTAATAAGAACAAGTGCTTCACTTGTGGTAATGTGGGCCACTATGCCAAGAATTTCCCAAGAAATCAGCAGAGGCAGATGCCAGCACCAAATCAAGACAAGGGAAGAAAGCAGAAGGTGCAAGTCAGGCAAGGGAAGCTCAACTTCACTACTCTGGAGGAGTTACCTGAGGGAGCCCCCATCATGACTGGTATCTTTTCAGTTTTTAATCAACCTGCATTAATTCTGTTTGATTCTAGTGCATCTCATAGTTTCATTAGCCAGAAGTTCAGTGCTAAGTGTCAATTGCCTTTCTATCATACAAAAGGGTCATTCATGATAGCCACACCTGGGGGTAAAATTGCAACCAACCAATTAAACTGAAATGTGCCTATCTCAATGGGAAGTAGAATCTTCAAAACCACACTCCTGATTTTGGGATTAGAGGGCATGGACATCATTCTCGGAGCTGACTGGATGACTCAACACCGAGTAGTGTTGGATGTAGCTGCCAGAGCTCTGGAGATCCGTTCCCCTACATCCGAAGACCTTGTATTGTATGTACCCCGCCAAGATTCTACTCAATCATGTGCTTTTGCTATGATGGAGTCACCTGTGAAGAAGATTCCAGTGGTCTGTGAGTATGCCGATGTCTTTCCTGATGAATTGCCAGGAATGCCCCCAGACCGGGATATCGAATTCGCCATCGAGTTGCAACCGGGAATGACACCTATTTCCAAGAGGCCTTACCGGATGCCACCCACTGAGTTGGCAGAATTGAAGAAGCAATTGCAAGAATTGTTAGACAAAGGTTTTATTCGCCCAAGTACTTCGCCTTGGGGATGTCCAGCCTTGTTTATGAAGAAGGATGAAAGCTTGAGGCTGTGCATAGATTACCGCCCACTTAATGTGGTAACTATCAAGAACAAATATCCTTTGCCTCGTATTGATGTTCTTTTCGATCAGTTGGTCGGAGCCAAAGTGTTTTCCAAGATAGACCTTCGCTCCGGCTACCATCAAATCAAGATACGAGCAAGTGATATTCCAAAGACCGCCTTCTCAACCAGATATGGGTTGTATGAATTTTTGGTGATGTCATTTGGGCTAACCAATGCACCAGCATATTTCATGTATCTAATGAATTCAGTTTTCATGCCTGAACTAGACAAGTTTGTAGTGGTTTTCATCGATGATATCTTGGTGTACTCGAAGAACGAAGAAGAGCATGTCGGTCATTTGCATGTAGTGCTTCAACGTCTGCGAGAGCACCGTCTTTATGCCAAATTGTCAAAATGTGATTTTTGGCTGAAGGAAATCAATTTCTTGGGTCACACTATCTCTCAGGCAGGCATAGTTGTTGATCCTGATAAGGTGTAAGAGGTGATGAACTAGAAGCCACCAACGACTGTCCGTCAAATTCGAAGTTTTCTAGGATTGGTTGGTTATTACCGAAGGTTCATTCTGGATTTCTCTCGAATGGCGAAGCCCATAACTGAATTGTTGAAGAAAGAAGCCAGGTTTGTTTGGGGTCAGAAGTGCGAAGATGCCTTCCACATGTTGAGGAAACATCTGACCACAGCACCGGTATTAGCACAACCCGATAGCAACAAGCCATTTTGATGTGTATTGTGATGCCTCTAGCACTGGACTGGGTTGTGTCTTGATGCAAGACAACCGAGTCATTGCTTACACATCAAGGGCACTCAGACCTCATGAGCAAAATTATCCCACTCATGACTTAGTGGTCCACGCATTAAAAATGTGGACACACTATTTGATGGGAACCCACTTCAACATCTTCACTGATCATAAGAGCCTTAAGTACATCTTTACTCAGGCTGATCTCAACATGAGGCAGAGAAGATGGCTGGAAATGATCAAGGACTATGACCTAGAGGTACATTATCACCCAGGAAAGGCCAATGTGGTGGCAGATGCCTTGAGTCAGAAATTGCAATGCAACTGTGCCAGGATGGATTCTCACATTGACACCCTGTGTGATGAGTTGAGCAAAATGAAGATTGAAGTGATTCCTTCTGGTGCTTTGTCTCACATTTCCGTGGAGCCAGCTTTGCAAGACCAGATCATCATGGCCCAGCTCAGTGACAAGGGAGTACAAATCATTAAGGAGAACCTCCATTAGAAGGCCGAGAAGTATAAATGTTTCTGCCAAGATGGAAAGGGTATATTGTGGTTTGAAAGCAGATTGGTGGTTCCTAAAAATAAAGATCTCAAGAAGAAAATCTTGGATGAGGCCCATCTCTCCAAATTCTCCATGCATCCAGGGAGCACCAAAATGTACCATGATCTGAAGCCCTTGTATTGGTGGACCAGAATGAAGAGGGAGATAGCCCAATATGTATCAGAATGTGACACCTGTCAGAGGACAAAGGCAAGCCACTTGAAATCAGCTGGAGCTTTGCAACCCCTATCAATACCTTCGTGGAAATGGGATGACATCAGCATGGATTTCATTGTGGGTCTGCCCAACACCTCTCGTCATCATGATTCGATTTGGGTTATTGTGGACCGACAGACGAAAGTGGCACATTTTCTCCCAGTGCACACCACTGATAAGGCTCAAAAGTATGCAGAGTTGTACATTGACCGAATCGCGTGTTTGCACGGATTGCCCTGGACCATTGTCTCTGACCGAGGAGCCCAATTTATTGCCAGATTTTGGGAACAACTGCAAGAGTCTTTGGGAACCAAGCTAATCAGAAGTTCAGCTTACCACCCACAGACTGATGGTCAGACCGAGAGGGTAAACCAAATTCTTGAAGATATGCTGAGAGCTTGTGCGATCGATTGTGGCAAGAACTGGGATAAGCAACTCTCCTTGGCAGAGTTTGCTTATAACAACAGTTAACAATCCAGCCTAAAGATGGCACCCTTCGAAGCTCTATATGGAAGAAGGTGTCGAACACCCCTCAATTGGTCTCAGCCTAGAGAAAGAGAAGTTTTTGGACCTGACTTAGTGACTGAAGCCGAAAGGAAGGTCAAACTAATCAGGAAGAATCTAGAAGCTGCTCAGGCCAGGCAGAAGAGTTACCATGATAAGAGAAGGAGACCTCTTCAGTTCGAGGTGGGAGATTTCGTTTATTTGAAGGTATCACCCACCAAGGGAGTGCAGAGATTTGGGATCAAAGGCAAGTTAGCCCCTCATTACATTGGACCTTATGAGATCATAGAAGCATGTGGACCCGTGGCATACAAATTGAAGTTACCCCCAAAAATGCCTGCCATCCACAATGTATTCCATGTATCCCAATTGAAGGAGTGTGTTCGATTGCCGACTGAGATCATAGCAGAGCCAGATCTATCGTACCAAGAGTACCCTTCCAAGGTTCTAGATTGCAAAGAAAGATCAACTCAGGCTAAATCGATCAAGATGTATAAGATCCAATGGAGTAATCACTCAGAGGAAGAGGCTACTTGGAAGACTGAGGAATTTCTGCGTTCCAACTTCCCCGATTGCCTACCTAAGGAAATTGGTACGTAATCATGCCCAACCCCTCCTCCTGCCCTTTGAATCTAAATTTCAGAAAAATGATCTTAATATAAAAAGAGTTAATTGTAAGACAAGAATTAAAAGGACTTCCTTCTGAAGTTGCAAAGAGAATGACATTCGAAGAGCAGTTGCCTTAACAAATAAAGCACCCACTTCAAGCAAGCCTTAACCCTTCGCTTCACCTCGGGAGGACTCCGACCCGAATCTCGGGACGAGATTCCTTTAAGGGGGGAAGGCTGTGACACCCCAGTGTCACCTAGGGTTTCTTCTTTAAGCTAACTTAAACCATTATCACATGTGAACCAAATAGAGGCATGAACATCAAAAATTAATAACAAAGGTTTAAAGTGAGTCTTTTTCATCTTAAGAAACTCTCCTTAATCATGTCATGAACCTCAAGGTAAGAAGAACTCTCAAACCCTAATTAATCCTAAGTGAACCATTAAGCACGTAAAAGGGAATTTGGGAAAAGACTTGGGAAAAATACAAAATTTTGGTAAGAACCAAATAACAAAGTTCTAGTACACTAAATGACCAACAAAATATAGTAAGAAAGTTTTGCCATTTGGTTTTTCCAAAATCCCCAAATCAGCCCTTGAACCAAGGTCCTATGGGGAAATTCAGAATTCTGAATTCTGAATTTCAGAACCCTTTTTCAAGATCAAATGCGTTTCCTGTTTTCCAAAACTCGAAACCAAAAAGTCCAAATATCAAAGTGGTGCCAAATTTCCTTGAACATGCTGTGGAAAAATTTGAACTCAAACAAAAATCATTTGGCACGATTTTGGCACCGTTTGTCCTCGGGACCCGACTATTTGACACTGGCACCTTGGTGACGCTACAACTCTCTGTCCCTAGCCTAAAACCACGCAACGTCCACACACAAACGACAAAGCACAGTAAGGGGAACAAATCCTTCACAGCGATCTTGGCCAAATTCGCGAAGATTTACGCCCATTCAGCGTTAGAACTCGGGCAGAAGCAACGGTTCCACGTGTTCGACCGTGGCTGACACGCCCGGTTCATGCTCGTTCGCGCACCCGCGCTCCGCAGTGCACGCCCCCACGCGCTCACCGGTCCACGACCACTCGTGCACCGCGCCGTGCCTATAAAGCAGCCCCAGGCCTCGACCGTACCTCCCCGCGCGCTCTCAAGTCCTACCCGAGCCAAGTTCGCCATACTTCTCCTTGAGCACGCCGTGCCACCGCCCGCCATCACCACCCGAGCCTCGGCCACCGTGGCCAGCTCCCTTCAGTCACTTCCAAGCCACACCAATCACTCGGTTAGCTTCGCCAATAGCCCGTGAAGCTTTCCAAGTCCTCGGACCCGACAGAACTTCACCGGAGACCCGAGATCGTCCTTGCCTGACTTCGGTCGCCCGCGGCCGCGCATAGACCGAGCAATCCGGTGAGCCATTCTCAAATTCTTCATGCACATATCTTCCTTGACCTCTGGTGAAGCTCCCTGACCCATTCAATCGGATTATGGCGCCGTGAGCAGGCCAGATTCCTCGCCGCCGACGAGCTCCCCCACCTGCGCACGCGAACCGACCTACTCCGACCACCGCAGCCGACGATCCATACCTCGACGTGATCGCCAGAGACTCCCAGACCTCACCCGAGCCCTCACCGGAGCAACCTCACCGTCGGAAAGCCCCTCCGCCCTTTTCTTCCGTCGCGGTCACTGTTCCATTAGGGGAAGGATCACGGGTTTGATTTCGTGAAACCCTAAGGGGTTTTCTGCAGAGTCATAGACTCAGATGAATAGTGAACCAGGGACCTGTCTGTAATACACTTAAAACCTTTCGCCAGGGACCCTAGTGCAAAACCCTTTTTCCTTTATCCATTTTCTGTTTATTCTTTTTAAATTCAGCATAGAACTTAGGAAATTTATATCTTGAGTTATATTCAACCAAATTTAGCCAAACCAATTTTGCTGGATTCAAAATATTATGGACTATCACCTAAAAATACTAAACCCTATGTTTTAAATTTTGGAATACCAAACCTTTTTAAAAGGGCGAAAATTAGTTATGCTTCTGTGCTGAACTTAAGAAAATTTGTAGAAGTTCAAACTCCATTTAGACACTGTTTAAAAATACTAAGCACACTAGTATTGAAGATTTAAACAGGGTTATCTATTAAAAGCCATTTTTGCCCAAAACTTAAGAAAATAAGAAAGGTATTAGAAAATAATGAACAGTAGATGCAAATATTTTTCCTAGTCCACTTAAGTAATAGAGAAACTAGGAAAAATAAAGGGAACCCTAGTCCAGAACAAATTCAAGGTGAAATGTTTTATTAAGCACTAATCAAACTAGAAAGACAATTATTAGAATTATGAAAACAATTTCAAGATTGTTAAGAAAAATCCAGTGGACTTGTAACCACTAGGACCCCACTACAAAAATGATAAATACCTCAGCCCATCATTTTAAGTAGGGTAAACAAATAGAACTTGATATTAAGCCATATTTCAATTAAATCATAATCAAGCCAAAAAAGTGTGCAACAGTGGACAAATAAATTTTTACCAAGTTAAAAATGAAGTAGGCCACCAGAGAAAAATGCAAAACCCAATTGAAAGCTATAAGTAATACCCATTGCCAATACCTCAGGAAAAAGTCCATTTAGTTCAAAAAATTCCTACCACCCTTCCCTTAAGCAAAAAGTTACTAAAATCTAGAATGATTGCTCTTGCACAAAGAAGAAGATAGAAAAAATTAGAAATCTGTTGTTTGATATTTTTCAAATATAGTAGTAGTAGAAAGCACCCATTTGGCTAGAAACTTTGGAAAATCATAATAAAATAACTAATAAGTATTAGTGACTGAAAATCTGTTCAAAGTCATGTTGCAACATCTAAAGGCCAGCAAAAATAAGTCTTGAAAAAGAACCCCCTGTTAAAAGGAAGTTGTAGTTCAAAACACCCCCTCTGCCCTAATATTTGATAATTTTATACAGAGAAAACCACTCACTTTTTAAGCCCCAAATTTTGAGACAGAGACTTATACACCAATAAGAAGCCACTGTAATTTGTGCAGAATTTTTGGAAATTTATTAAGCTATCTTGTAGTTCAAACCCACCTTAAAAGCATAAAAGAAATAGAAAAGAAGAAGGGAATAATAAATCTCACTCCAATAAATTCAGCTAGGAATTTTAATAAACGCCCACTAAGACAGTAAAAAGAAATCAGTGGAACACCAAAATGAACTTAACAATTAGCTTAACCAAACTAGACCCTAATTTGTGAAAGTGTGCCACAAAAACCTTCAGTAATAGGATTAAGCTCTACCTCATTAAATTGATCATCCCCCACCAAAGTTTAATTGCTAAATTGCATATCATGCCATGCATGTATCTTACTCATTGCATTCATTAGATTGCAATCTCGCTGACGGAGAGTACGTGCTCATCCTCGAGCAAGGAGCTGTCCACGAGGAAGACCAGGAGCAAGGTCCCGAGACTGCCATCGAGGATCTCCCCACAGCCCCAGCAATTGAAGGCAAGCCTCGGTTTTATGCATAACCAATTTATATATGCTACTTTACTACACTTAATGTTTGTAGGCTTGTAATGTGCACTTAAGTGTAGGAGTTGTTTGAAACCTTTAGTTGCATAAACTCAGGATTCCTTTTTGAGATGGATACTAGTATGCTAGGTCGAGTAGCTGCTTTGCTAATCAGGACCTCGGTAGAAGTCGAGTGATTTTTCTAGCACTCGCGCGAGGTCAGGAATTGATTGTATTCATCTTGATAACGGGATCTATGCTAGTCTATGGATTTGGATCCAGGGAGGATGCCTTGTCCATGAGACGGGAAAAGGAATTAAGGATTAATGTGTGGATACCTGAGTCAAGTGTTTGAACGTACTAAACACATGTCGGGAAATATGGTAACCGGTAAACCTAGTACCTGAGTGAAGCCGGGCGTGGACTTTTCTCCTCACGCGTCCTGAGACTAGGTCTCCCATGCTAGCTATGGTGGGTACAAGTGCGGTCACTGCACGGCGGCAGCCGGGGTCAGTGGAGCATTGTATGCCAAGGCGGTGAGCCCTGACCGTGAACGAGGAATCGATGGGGACGGTTGACGTGTGTGGGGATGGAGTGCCCTTGCATGTCGTGTGTTTAGGTTTACCTTGCAAGGTTTAAAACTCGATTCAAATCTTCTGCTTCTCGCAGCTAATGAGACTGCTTGACCCCTTGTACTACATTGAGTAAGAAGTGAAATGAGGTTTACATGAGATAACTTATTGATTGTACTAAATGCTTGTTACCATGTATGCCTAGAAGGAGCAAACTTAGCTAAGATAATGATGCTAGAATTTGAAAAGCTAAAAATTGATTTTAGACTCAGTTAGTGCTTTTGGAAAACCAAACCCCTCAGCCAAACAACTGCATGGTCTAGAGATAGAGGAGTAGTTTCCTCACAGCGGGTAAGTCTAGCTGAGTATTAGTATACTCAGCCTTGCTTGTGGCATAATTTTTGCAGGTACGCTTCAGGATATGGTTGATGGTGTGACTTGGCCTACAACCCTACCACCGGGTTGGACGGTTGAGTGGGATGCTGCTCCGGCAGGAGAGGAGCAGGAGGAGTAGTGGGCTAGGCCTTGCCCAATTCCTCGCTATCGATGATATCGATTATACGCTACCATCGATTATCCGCTACTTGAAAAACTCTGACTTATGTAATAATTCTAGTACTTTAATTTGAGGTTTCCTACTTTAATGTATTTCTTCTGTGACTCACCTTCGAGTGAGTTTGTGGTATTTGATCCTGGTTAACTGGCTCTATCAGACTAGATCTGAGGGACTGACGGGTTATTCCGATTTAAGTGTGTTACGGCCCCTAAGACGTGATTTAGGCACTTAAGCTGGAATAATTCGGACGGTTCTGCCACAGGGATTTCATGTTTGCTGTCTTCAGAAGAGAGGTTACTGTTCTAAATGGATCTCTTGGATGCACAAGGTGGTTAAATGTGGGACTATGAGGGTGAAGAATAATAATCAAACTAGAAAATATATAAATGTTTTAAGGTTGTAAGATAAGGAGAGCCTTTATCCCCTATTGCCTTTAATTTTGTTGATGAAAATTTGGCTAGAATGTTGCATAAAGCTCAAGAGAATGGATTGATTATTAGGCTTTGTGACCATATCATCCCATTTGGCATTGGTATTTTGCAATATGTTGATGATACTACCATGTGTATCAAAGATGATTTGCAGAAAGCTAGACATCTGAAACTGAGTTTATATTTGTATGAACTAATGTCGGGCTTAAAGAACAATTTCATGAAGAGTGAAATCTTGGTGATTAATGGAGAAGGTAATATTGTTGAATAGTATGATAATTTGTTTGATTATCAAATTCGTAATTTTCCTATGAAATATCTTGGTGTACTTGCTAGCCTCAGTAAGCTTCATATTTCTGACTAGATTAAATTGGAGAAAATTTTATGATAAAAGTCTTCAATCCTAGAAGGGTAGTACTCTGTCTATTGCTGATAGAATCACTCTTATCAATTCTTGCATGTCCAAACTCCCATTTATCATGTCCATGTATCTTATGCCCAAAACTACAGTTAAAAAGTTGCATAGCATAAGGAGAAAGTTCATTTGTCAAGTTGGGGGATAAAAAATAGCACCTGATAAGTTGGGAGAGAGTGCATTGAGAAGAAAAATTGTGGCCTAGGAATTAAAGATCTTAAGTTTTCGAATATTAGTTTGTTGTGTAAATGGTGGTAGAAATTAGAGAATGAGGATGGTCTTTAGTAGGAGTTGATAAGGAAAAAATACCAAGAAGGTAAATGTGCATAATGTATCCCTAATATGTATGACTCCCCAATTTGGCGTGACCTATTGAAGATTAAACATTAATATATGATGGGTAGGCATGTGTTGACTAAATCTGGTGACAAAATAAGGTTTTGGAAAGATAATTAATTGTTAAACCAACCTTTGTGTAAAATGTCCCTGAGTTTTTTTAACGGAAAGGGGATTCCCCCCCTATTTCATTAAGAAATAGGAACAAAGTTTGATAGAATCTGAAGCTAACAACTACTTATTACAAGACTTAGAGCATATAGCCACAAACAGAATCAAACCCATCCAGAAGTGTTTTGGACCAGGAGATTCCAAACAAGCAGCTAGCAGCGCAGGCAGACTATGTCCAAAGAAAACCGACTGTTACCAACAGTTTGGTAAAGCCCCAAATGACAAACAGCCAACCCTAAGAACACGGAAGCCAAAAAGACAGTAAAAGCTGGGGGAAAATAGGGTTTCTCATAGCAAGTACAGTCAGCCCATGCCTAATCTTAATTACATAGACGTTTGTCCACAGGCGCCCAGTCGAAGCTTCGGTTGAAGACCTCTTTAGCAATTCTTCTGATTAGGGAGCATCCTTCCCCCAAGATCTTTCTTGTTGTTTCTTTCTGGAGAATGGCCCAAGAATCCAACCAAAAACAACAAAGAAATAGTATGTTAGCAGAATTAACAGGGTTGATGTTGTTGAAACAGCAATCGTTTCTGATTTTCCACAGAGACCATAAACTGCACTGCATCCAATAGTGATCAGATTTCTTTCATTTTTATTAAAGCTACATAACCAATCCCCAAACATATCATTTGAGTTTATGGGAAGGGATAAAGTACTTAAGGCCATTTGGATCACTCTCCAGGTGAAAATGGCTACCTGACAATCATGAAATATGTGTTTAGTTGTTTCCAGGCAACCACACCAATCACAATTTACATTCCGTTTCCAGTTCTTTTTTTCAAGTTTTCTTTGGATAAAATCATGTCCTTTAAAATCAGCCACAAAAAAACTCTTATTCTCTGAGGAATTTTAGCTTTCCATATAAACCAATATGGAGTTTTAGTCACACTGTTTTTGTAGCTCTTGTACATCGACTTCATTGAAAATCCTTTTTATCTAACAACCAAGAGGGTTTGTCTTCTCTGTCCAAAAGACAGTACAAATCACAACTTTTTCATGTCTTCCAAATGTTTAGCCCCATCTCCAAATAACCTCCTTCTAAAGGTTAAGGAGCTACAGCCAGAGTTCAGAGCCCAATTTATATTTATCTCCTTATTAAGAGATAACTCAAAAAGTCTGTTATATTTCGTTGAGAAAGGGTATCTCCACACCAAGTGTCACATCAGAAACTAGTAGAGCATCCATTCCCAATAATCATATACATCCTTAATGTCAAGGGTGCCCCTCCAGAACTGAGAGTCTCCTTGCTTCTTTTTAAAAAACATAAAGGTTTCCCCTTCATATATTTTTTAACTATCATTTGCCAAAGGCCCTCATCATTTTCAAGCTTCCACAACCATTTAGTTAAAAGGCTAATATTCATGCATCTTAGATTTAAGATGCCAAGGCCCCCACGATCCTTAGGAGTGCAGATAGAGTTCCAATTCACCAGATGATATTTTTTATTATTACTTCCTCCATACCACAGTAATCTCTTTCTAATTTCTATAGATATCCATCTTCTTCAAAACAGAGGAGGGAGCTAAGTAAAGAGAAAGCATATAAAGGGGAATGTTAGACAAGTTACTGTTGATTAGAGTCAATCTTCCTGCCAAACTCAGATATCTTCAGTTTTAGCCTAATGAGCTATACACAATGTTATATGATCAATGGGTACACCAAGGTAACTCATGGGAAGGTCTTTAATGGGGCATGTAAAGATCTCAACATAAGCTTCTTTATTGTTATTGGAATTACCAAAACAATAGACTTCGCTCTTTTGAAAATTAATTTTAAGCCTAGACATTCTTTCAAAGAGAATCAAAATGAATTTTAGGTTCCTTGCAAATTCCAGGTTATCCTGGAGAAGAATGGTATCATCTGCATATTGTAGAAATGCACACCCATTGTCCACGATATGAGGGATTAACCCTCCAATAAGCTTCATCTCCTGCTCTTTTTCAATTAAACACGCAAGACCGTTAGATGCAATGTTGAACAACAGGGGTGAGAAGGGGTCACCCTGTCTAACACCTTTATGAGTTGGGAAGAAAGGACCAATGGTACCATTAATTCTAATGGCAACCTTCCCTCCTTTCACCGTTTTCATCACCCAGTCTCCCCATTTGTCTCCAAAACCTTTATTTTGGATCATTCTATATAGAAAATGCTAATTGACTTCGTCATATGCCTTCTCAAAGTCTATTTTGAGAATAATCCCATTATGTAAAGCCACAACACAATCTAAGATATGTTTCCTTTTAACAAAGCCAAATTGATTCTCACTAATGATTTTGGTGCTGCAAGCAGACAATCTATTATTCAGGGATTTGGTAATGATTTTGTAGCACACATTCAAAAGACAGATTGGTCTGAATTTTTTATTTCCATGGCATTATCCACCTTAGGAATTAAGGTGATCAGACCATAATTAAGTCTTTCAATACCTGGCATTCCTTTAGTGAAGTCATTACACATGTCCCAAATTTCTTTCTTAATAGTGTCCCAAAATCCTGAAATAAATTCAGCTAGGAAGCCATTAGGGCCTCGGGCACTATTATGTTTAAGATCGGACACAACATTGTGAATCTCTTCTAAAGTAAAAGGAAGAGTAAGAGAATCTCTATCTTCATCGCTAAGATTCTTCATATTCTTGTTGTTCATATGAATGGTCGAAATATTAGAGGGTCCAAAATGATCTCTATAATAGTCAGTGGCTAACTTATTAATATACTCCTCATCCTCAACAAGTCTCCCATTATCAACCAGGGCATGAATTCTTAAACGTCTTTTATTGCCATTTTCTTTTAGATGAAAATATTTAGTATTTTCATCTCCAAAATTGATGTTTTTTCTCTGGCAATTTGCTTCATTTTTGTTTCTTCTTCAAGAAGGTTTTTTAGTTGAAGTTCATATTCCAATTTTTCCTCTTTTTCAACTTCAGAGAGAGTTCTAGTTTCACTTTGGATATCCAACCTATTTAATTTTTGTTTCAGTATGTTTATTTTTCTCCTATTCTTTCCTTCTTCATTGATATTCCAACCTTTTAAAACTCTCTTAAGCCTTTTAACTTTTTCCTTCCAAACATCAATGTTTTTTTGCTTCTGGCTGGTAGAGACCAATTATTAATCACAATGTCTCTAAAGCCAGGTCTTAATTTCCAACTGAGTTCATATCTAAACTCATGAGATCGATTCCTTTTATCCTTAGTTTGAAGAATAAGGGGCACATGGTCAGAAAGAGATCTATCAAGACCTCTTACCATGGCATTATGATAGAGTAAATCCCATTCTGGGTTTACCAAAAATCTGTCGAGTTTTTCAAAAGTGGGGTTGCTTCTATTGTTAGACCAAGTGTACAATCTATCAGTAAGGTCTAGCTCAATTAAACCATACATTTCAATGATCGAGTTAAAAAGAAAATTCCATTTATTCAAAGACCCAGGTTTATTTTTCTCTTCACTTTTCCTAATGAGATTAAAATCACCACAAAAAAAGTCGGACATTTGCATTTGGAGCAGGTTGTAGAGAAATCACAAAGAAACTTTTTCTTTATTTTCAATCTGAGCTGCGCCATAAACATTAATGAAGTTCCAGGAAATATTTTGTATTTGTGAAGAATCAAACAATTAATCATGAACCCACTAATATCGTGGCTAATAATCTCAAAAACATCCATATTAAGACCAACCAAAAGCCCACCATATCTACCTCTGGGGAGAAAAAATCCAAGTCAATTTTTTATTAGGACTCAAAGCATCAAGCCAGTTTTGGTCAAAATTTTCCTTTTTGGTCTCTTGAAGACCAATGAAGTCAACTTTAAATCTTGTCATGAGTTACCTCTGGGGCGAGAAGAAATCCAAGTGAATTTTTTATTAGGACTCAAAGCATCAAGCCAGTTTTGGTCAAAATTTTTCTTTTTGGTCTCTTGAAGACCAATGAAGTCAACTTTAAATCTTGTAATGAGTTACCTCTAGGGCGAGAAGAAATCCAAGTGAATTTTTTATTAGGACTCAAAGCATCAAGCCAGTTTTGGTAAAAAAAATTCTTTTTGTCTCTTGAAGACCAATGAAGTCAACTTTAAATCTTGTAATGAGTTCCTGCAGGAACTCAAACTTTCCCGCTTTCACCAAACCCTGACAATTCCATATGACTCCTTTCATTAAGGAACTATTAGGTTTGCAGCACTTTTTTATTTACTCTCCCTTTATTAGGTGTGCACCTAATATTTGGTGAGCTCTTTTTCTTTCTTTTTCTCAGAGAATGTTTTATCCTCTTCTCAAATCATCTTTCTTATTGTAATACATAATTTTTTCTTTCTCAGACTCGCTATCTAACAATTCCTAAACCATTCTATCAATAGAGTCAGAAATCTCATATTCCATATCAACATTAGTGATATTCACTTCATTGCCTAGTTTAGAATTGGTATCACAAACAACAGATCTTTCCATTTCAACCATTTTAATTTCATTAAGATTCAAATTAACTTCCTCCATATTCTTTCCTAAACTAACATTAAGCAAATCAGCAATCTCTACTAAAGAAATATCACTAGAATTCAAAATAGAGAAAGGGTTGGAAAAAATACCTTTGTTCAGAAATGCATCTTTAGCCACCGCCCTTGAAATAGCTTTTTCAATAATCTTGATGTCTTCAGTTGCCTCCAATCTAGTGCTCTTTCTAGTCCCTTCCATTAGATTAGTCTTGTTTCCCTTGCTTTTCTTGTTTTTTATTCTAGATTCACATCTTGCTTGTTTAAATCTTCTTTTTCTACGAGCATCTCATCCTGGGAGTTTGTGACATCCACCCACATATCTTTGGCAAGCACATCAAGTTCTTGGGAACTGAGTAAGTCATCTTCACTTTCATTGAATTCCACATCTCCTTAACTACCTTCCTTTTCACCAACATCTTTTGCCACATCCGATATCTTATCAGATTTATCAGTAAGGACCGAGCTCCCAAGCATTTTGGAAGTCGACCCAGATTGATATTCAAGGATCATATCATTTTTTTGTATCCCATACTCTTCATTTTTTGCTTTTTTCCACTCTTCTCAATCACCTGTTTTCTAGCTCTCTGTACATCTACAGAGGCCCTTTTTCCCAAGCTTACAGATTCATCATTCCATCCTTCCACATCAACATTCTCCACTTTGAAGAATATGTCATACAGATAAGGTTTTACTCCCACTTCTATGACTTCAGGAATCATATCAATTCTTTTCACATGGACTTTAAATCTAACCAAGTCTTTAGATTCTAGGGAATTCAAGTCTATCTCCTCAATAGCACCAATTGCGGAGCCGAGTTCACAGATAGCTTGGTAAATTTGAAGTTCTTCGGGCACATTTTTAGCAACAACCCAAGTAGTATGAAGTCTAGACTTGACTTTAGCTTGAGATCACCAAGGAATAACGCTAATTTTGACCCCAGAAATTTTCATTTTTAATTTGGGAAAATTAATAACCTCATCCAATCTTTCTTGAGATGGGAATTGCATTAAGAAGCCAGAGGGACATTTTGTGGCTTTCCAGGTTCTTCCCCAAGGAAAGTGGAAGCTGAAGTCCTTTTCCAAATGCTCACATCAAGCAGTTCCCTCAATTACTTTCACCATTCCTAAAAAACTTTTTCTAGGTTTCTTTGTGGCATTTTTTGCAAACTGGGAAGCATAAAACCCTAACCCATCAGCCGCCATGCCCACAATTGGTATTTTAGGTTTACTTTGCTGAGGCCAAACACACTTAGCAATGACATGTGTTTATTTCCTACATATCTCACACCACAAAGGTTTGAAGCACTCTCTCGCGTGATGACCTTCTTCCCCACATTTCTGGCAGAAAAGACGACATCAAACTTCTAGATCCATGGGAATAGGACGAGTCGGATGATTCATGTTACCTAGATCAGCGCCCTCCCTAATGGTGAAGTCTGCGAATCGGATTTAATCTCCATCTTCGCTTGAGGGGGTCTCAAGCGCCAACTAAGATTTCAGTGTCTCCCCCAAGGTGGCAGGTTTTGCCGCTGCATCTTAGGATTCTGACGATCCCACTTCAAGCTCTTCCCTTTTGAGTACATCATTTTCGAGTTTCTAGGGATTTTGACTCCATTCCCCACTCTCGGTCATGAATCTGAAAAGGGGAGAGGACAAATAGGGACAGATCTCCACCCCCATAGTAGCTCATCTTCTTGGAGGGCAACCACCAAAAGGGAAGAGAGGAAAGTGGCGAGGTGGGGAAGAGGATGGTCCCCAATTAGGTCAATGGGAAACCGTAGAGAATCCTACGGCGACACGGATTTGTGAAGAAGAGAGCGATGCGGTGAGCGTGGAAGGAGTTTACCTACATGTAGTAGAGACCCAGGCGAGCGAAAGAGGCTTTCATCGAGTGCATCATGCTTCCCCTTCCCGGACAGGCTCAAACCCACTCTCGACGTTCATCTGCGCCACACGCCAATTTGAGGTGCGGCCCATTCATGTGCTGCGATTGACCTGGGCTTGGAATTCCCCTCCAACTTACAAGATTTCATGTTTTGAAAGGGAGGAGGGGAGGTCTTCCCGCCATTGCTGCGAATGGAGTATGAGGGGGGAGAGGAGGGGCCGACCAGGGGAGCGGAGGGGAGGGAGGCACGACATCAATATGTTGAGGACAGAGTTTGACTAGATTTGAGAGATACATGTCCCTGTGAGTTGTATGATATATGTGATAATAAGGAAATAATGGTGAAATATGTTCTGGAGAAAAGGTTGCAATTGTCATTTAGAAAGTGGTTGTATGATGACAATGACATGCTCAAAAACTAGGAAATTTTATGCAAGAAGGCTGAGGAGTTTAAATATCAAGTTTCACGAGATACTATAGGCTGAAAATGGGGAAAGCATAAGACTTTTACTGACAGATCTCTTTATACCCATATTGCAAACTATGACCAAGGTTCATACATGAAACATGTGTGGAAAGGAAAAATACCTCCTAAAATAAATAAAAATGTTTATGTGGTTTTTGGAAAATAAAGTCCTCTTAACCAAAGGTAATTTGGCAAAAAGGAACTAGATTGGAGATGTATCATGTTGTTTCTGTAATCAACTTGAATTAGTTGGTCGCTTGTTTTCAGATTTCCATTGCCAGATTAATATTGGGGTTGTGGCAAAATGTTTAAACACAAGTATTATCCCTAGGATATAAACCAATGCTGGAGGTGGCAATTTGACTATGCACCACAGATCCGAAATATTCACATTGTGGCTATATCTATTATTTGTTGAGCCATCTGGAAATCTAGGAACAAAATTTATTTTGAGAATGTGTTGATAAAATCGCCAAATGAAATTATCTGTCATGCGAGTGCGCTGATGATTTGTTGGGCAGGTTTAAGCAAAAAGGAGCTTCAGTGCTTGATTCAATTAGACGCCCCTGTGGGTGATTAGGTGGATGAGGATGAAGCTACTGACGAGTAAGTCAATCGTGCGGTGATCGTCATGCTGGTTGGAGACTGAAGGAAGAAATCTCTACCTGATTAATTGGATGCTTAGCCATGTCTTGCTTGTTTCTTGTCTTTCTTTTTTGCTTCTATTTTGGCTCCTACATGGGCATGGTAATCATAACTTTTGGATATGCTTCCTATGTTGGTTGGGTTGCATCTTAAAAAACTATGTTGGATCTTGGTTGTATTTTCTGGGGGGCGCTGAATCAGTGTGTGTTTTGCTCCTCAGGGAACTTCTAGTTCAATATAACAACCTAAAATTCTATTTTCGGCTTTAGGAAAATTTCACAAAGAATTATAATAAAATAATAATATTTTTCTCATCTTCGAAATCACATCATAGAATAAATATGTTTCACACTAAAGACCGAGATTTAACTTGAAACCTACTTAAATAATTATAAATGTTCTTAAAACTAAATAATTGATAAGACTATTCTTCAGGAATGAAATTATATCCTAAAAAGGGGTAAAACTATTTTATATTGAAGAAAATGCATAACAAATACTAAATTTTTGAATGAGCCATTAAAACAAATATTGAATAATGTGAGTCTATGACATATTCTGAACATCTTCTTAAATAAATAAAATGTGCTTTTCATACATGGTGGTATTTTCCTTGTGTGCTGCATTCATCTTTGAATTTCAACAACCAAAACCATATTTGAATTTGAAATTATAAAATATCAAGGAAAAAAGAAATTCGAAAAAGAATAAACTAGGGAAAAGAATCGGCTTGGGCCAATTTCCTCCGCTACCGGCCAATCTCCTCTTCACATGCGTGGCCCAACTCCACTGTCGCGCCGGCCCAAAATGAATCCAGCCAGCTTCGCACCAGTGCCGTCATCTAACGCCACCTGCCATTCTCCCTAGTAAGTACACGCACATGAACTGTGTCACCGCCATTTGGGGCCCGCTGTCCAGATCATCGCCGCGCACACATGTGAAGGAAGGAGACGCTGGTTTGTGGGCCTAGGTGTGTGGCATCCCCTTCCTTCGTCGAATCGTAGCAGCGTTGTTAGTCACTTGTTCTCAAATGCTATGAATCAAGAACAAGGCAACACAGTTGTTAAAGATTAAGTATTTTTGTCTTTTGAAGTATTATCTCCATGTGGAGATAATACTCATCTGACGAAGATCAAGAGAGATTTGCCTTCATTATTTAGTAGACGAATAAGAATACGAAGGGACAAAGATGAAGACTAGATCTTGTTAATTCATTTATATTTGTATTCTATAAAACATAAATGAATATTCAATGGTATTAATATTACATTGGTACCTTTGGCTTGCTCGAAGGCATGAATGCGGGAGAGCGAGTACAAATCAGCGTGAACAGTACAGTATTACTGTTCATCTATTTATAGGCACGTGACGCAGCCCGGGTAAAATTATATTTATGTCCTTTACATTCATCTATTATTATAACACAGAATATTAGGGACTGAGTAGACTTTGCCCCTTTTTAGTCATCATCCTACTTGACCTTTGTCATCTCATCAAAACCGATGCTCCTTGGCTATAGCTTCGTCGCCCATTCTTATCACCTTCGGGTTACATCATTACCCTGTTATTAGATAAATCCTTCATCCCAAAGCCGAAGCCCCCCTTAATGATCCATAACATACTGAAAACATATGATTAGTCACGTTTTTTAGGCCTTCGGAGGAAGAAGGCCCCCAACAGTAGCCCCTCGCAGTATTGATTTGTTTCTTTGTAACAAATTTAGACTGCGATGTGAACGGAGGCCTTTAGTTGAAGGTCCAAAAACACCTTCCCTTCGCTAGAATAGCGAATTACAGTGACCTACGGGACCCACCAAACTGTGGGGCTCTGAACATATAAATAGGAGCCTGCATTGTGAGTATTTTTCGTGCTATTTCATTTGCTTACATTGCGCTCGCCATTTTAACCTTTCTTGGCTCGTCGAGTTCAATTAGATTTTAAGCTTCGGCATTCTAGCAACCATCGACCAAATGGCTGATGAAAAGAAGGTTGTTGATCCGGCGATAGCTGGATTTTACGAAGCTATGGAGAAAACCAACGCAGAGAAGATTGCAAATGAGATGTTGGATGGAATATCTGAAAACTCCAGCGATAGTGAAAGTTTCGATGTAGAAAATGGAAATGAAGATGTCGAAGATCAGCCCTGGAGACCAATCAATGTTCTCTTCGGAAAATCAACTATTAAACAAGGGCAAATCGATGCAACGAGGGGGATGTATTTTCGTGATATCTCAATCGTGAGGACCGGAGGGGAGAATAATGTTCCTCTTCCCGAAGCTGACGATGTGGTAGTTTATAGAAGCTTCATGAAAGCTGGGCTTCGGTTCCCCCTGGACAAATTGTTGGTTGAGGTTCTGAAAACCTTTGAGATTTACCTTCATCAACTTACTCCCGAAGCCATCATTAAAGTGGGGATCTTTATATGGGCCATGAGGAGACAAGGACTAAAACCAGATGCAAGATGCTTCTGCAACATTCATGAGTTGTCTTATGAGAAGAAGGCTACCGGAAAGGAGCAGTATCACAACAACGTTGGTTATTACAGTTTCGTGCCTCGGTCTAAGAAGGGCTACCCAATTCCCACATTTCGGAAGAGATGGTCGGGCTCCTGGATGCAGGAATGGTTTTACGTGAAGAATGACCTAAGTCAAAGGGAGGATGTAAAGGGGATTATTTAACGCCCTATATGGTCTCGCTTCGGCATTAGGAGGCCAGCCACTACCCTTGGGAATGATATACAAACATGCCAGGCGGCTTTCAATACAGTGTGTACTTACATAGGCACAAGGGACTTGGTGCAGGAGCACATTGCTTATAGAGTGTGGCCACTTGCAGATGGGTGGGAAATGCCGAAGCAGACTGCTACTGGCTCTAGCCAAGGTGGTTTAGTCTACCTGAAGTACACCGTCAGGTACAGGAGCCAATTTGATGAACCGAATGATGACTGGCTAGATGACATAGAGGCGACTAGTGATGAATTGCTTGGAGCATATTCGAAGACCGAAGATGACGCCATGACAACTGCCTTCGGAGCTCGGGGAAAAAAGAGGCTAAATAGGGAATTCGATGTCATCGGGTTTGTATATCCAGACTACTGTTATCCTTCGCGGAAGCAAGGAAAGAAGAGAAAAGCTGCTACTTCGACGACTTCTAGTGCGTCGAAGTAAAAAAAGATTAAAGTTTTGACGCGGGGACCTAGGCGCATTGAGACAGCCGAGGTGTCGAAGCTAATTGAAGGGTCCACTTCTATGTATGAGCCAAGCCACTTTGTGCCCGTCGAAGCTAGGACAGAACCGACTGAAGAGCCGAAACTAGAGAAGGCGGCAGAGCGGTTGAAAGCTCTGAGCCCACCATGTGCAATGGAACTGCCGAAGCCATCAAGGATCCCTGCAATAACTCTAAGGAAAAGGAGAATAGCCAGCGTATTAGACGCTGTTATGGAATCCATGAAGACATCAACTCCTTCTTCTGCTGAAGCGCCTAGCACAATAGGTGAAATTTCAAAGAAATCTGACGAGGCTGGCATGGCGTAAACTGTTTTTGAGGCTGGACCCTCAGTTTCTGTCAAAGCAAGACCTTTGAAAATTGCACCACTCATCCTAGAAAAAGAGGGTGCCCTAAGAAATCCAAGTCTCCTGCTCCCGGAGCACCTGCCGAAGAGCTGGAGTTCATTGTGCGACATGCTCCAGGGAAGCAATTATCGGAGGAGCAGATTATCGAAGCAAAACAATATGTCAAGGATCTGAAGTACCCCCGAGGATCCTTGGTGTACAGTGGCAATGACGAAGATGATTTCCTTTATTGTCTGCCAGACAATAAAGAGATCTCTGTCTGCCGAGAAATGATGAAAAATATGGGGTACCCGAAGCTTGAACTCGGCCTATCTGCAATGTCGAAGGATGATCTTATAGATAGCCTTGCTTATAATTGCCTGAAGGTGCATATATTTTTTCTTGTAAAATAAATTATATTTGTAGCTTTTCTTGTTATCGTTATGTTCTCATATATTTTTTATTATTAGGGCTTTATTCTAAGTAAGGCTTTGAAGGCCCAAAAGGAAGCAGAAGACGAGAGCTGTCAAATAGCTCTTGGGAATCTTCGGTCAGAAGTCATTACATTAAGGAACGAAGCTCTCGAGAAAGATAAGATATTGCTTTCCTTAGTGGACAGGCTGAAAACTAGCGAAGCCAAACTTAGTGCACAAGCCGAATCTCACAAAGCCGAAGTTGAAGATTTAAAGAAGAAGCTTGTAGAAACAAGCGAAAAAATTGAAGTTACAATGGTGAAGCACGAGATAAGCGAAATTGAAAAATCAAGGGCATAAAAGAATGCCGAAGAGCTCCGTGACTCCAAAGAGAGATGCTATAAAATAACGTTGGAATGCGCCATGAATCTAAAGAACAATTTTGCAAAGGTGGGAGCATACTCTTTCGAGCAGAGGTTCATCCGTGGTGACCCCGATGGAGTCGTCCACTGGATCAGCGAGAAGTCGAAGCCTTTGATGAAATTTTAAGTGATCGGGGAGACTTCTGCACGTTCGCTGGCGCACGAGGGGTCTCGGTGATCTTAGAGAAAGTCGGTTGTGAACATGTTAAGGCTGCAGCTTAGCCAGGATTTGTTTTCTCAACGGATGATGCCAAAGACCCTTCGGCTAAAGCTTCTTCACTGGGTGGGAGATTTTACTTCGATGTGTGGATGAAGGGCGGTCGTGAGGATAGCTGATAAAGCGATCAGAAAAAATGGAAAAGAATCTCACGACGCTCAAGAAGAAGCCAAGCGAGCTGAAGAAGCTGTCGAGCGTGCAAGGCTTATAGGTACCTTTACTGAGGTTTAGCTTTGGAGTTCATTTTCAGATTCGGAACTAACAAACATTTTTTATGATGTAGCTGAACTTTCACCTCCACCGAAGCCATATAACCCCGAAGCTGACTCGGCCATGAAGGAGGTGTTAGATATAATAAGAATCGCTAATGAAGCTGTTGACGAAGCCGTCGACAGACTGCTGAATGAAGCTACTGAAAAAGTGTTGAAGGAAGACTAAATCTTTGTATTCTTGAGAGTGTAATGCTTGTATATAGCTTTAGTCTTTTGTGAGAACCAAACATCAAGTTTTTGTATGTATATTAATGTAATATATTTCTTTGTGATGCATGAAACTTTCGTACGTACCATTTTTGAGCCATTTGCGAAAAAACACTTTCCCTTCTTTTCATGCTTCGCAAAGAAAAAGATTCTCCTTGTATCACTGCTCACGGAGATTAGCTTTATGTAGGAAAATATATCTACCGAAGGCATGTCTTGTGTTATAGTATTCCCTTTCATAATCCGGTCGACTTTTTTGAGAGAACAACTTTCCGTTGTTTCTCCACATCTTTTTAGTGATGCAAAATGATGTATGATGCGATGCTATGCAATATGATATGATGATATGATGCAGAATGTCACTTGTGCTGAAAGTAAAAAAAATACACGGATACACATTCAGACTCTGCATCCCCTTGGTAATGACTTTGGAGTCTCTTCACCTTTTACTTAGGTGGTATTTCAGCTCTGCATCCCCTTAGGAACGACTTTGGAGCTAAGCTCTGCATCCTCTTAGGAACGACTTTGAAGCTTCTTCACCTTTGATTTAGGTGATATTTAAGCTCTGCATCCCCTTAGGAACGACTTTGGAACTTCTTCACCTTTGACTTAGGTGGTATTTAAGCTCTGCATCCCCTTAGGAACGACTTTGTAGCTTCTTCACCTTTGATTTAGGTGGTATCTTAGCTCTGCTTTCCCTTAGGAATGACTTTTGAGCTTCAGAACTTACTATGTGCTCCCTTAGGAACGACTTTTGAGCTTCAAAACTTACTCTATCACTATACGACGGTTGATCTTTAGCGACCCTTGTTAGGGACAGACGGTTGGTCGCTAAAAGTTATGTACCGACAGTTGGTCTTTGTAGCGACGGGCCATTGGTCGCTAAAAGTCTAGAAATTTAACTACTCAAGGTTGGTCGCTATAGAGACAGGTGGACATCCAACGGTTGGTCGCTATTGATTGACATGTGACAGTTTTAACTACTAAATGATTTAACTACTCAATGATTTTTTATTTCTCTTAATTGATTTTGGATATCGAATAGCATTTCTTGTTAAGTAAAAATCCAAATAAATAATATAATAAGTACTAGTCCAAAAATAACTTTTTTATTTATAAATAATTTTGGTTTCATCATTATGAATTTTAGGGTTATTTAAAAATATATTTCAAATTTAGAAAAAGGAAATAGAAAAAAAAAAGAAAAAGAAAAAAACTAAAACCTAACCTAACTAACGGCCCAAGGCCCAACAAGCAGCCGCCGCCTCCCTAACCTAGCCGCGCGCGCCTCCTTCCTCTGGCCGCCGCCACCTGCTTCTCCCACCCGACCTCTCTCTCTCCTCCCTTCTCTTCCCTCTCTCTTCTCTCTACCGTGACCGCGCCAAGGATCCCTGCGCCCAGGAAGAGTCGACGCCGCCAGGCGACCCGGCCACCCGCGCCCTGCCCCTGCCAGCCGACGCCAGCCCGCGCCAAGAACGCCGCCAGCGCCTCCCGAGCGGGCGGTCACCTCGCCCAGGCGGACCGACGCCGGCCACCCGTTTTGCATTCCACCGAAACCTCCCCGACCTTGTCGGGTGCGCTGCTCCTGCCGCCGTGCCTCGCTGCCGTCCCAAGCGCGCTCGCGCCCGCTGCTGGAGCTTGGCATTTCTGGTGCGTAGCGCGGAATTCTGGTGCTTTTTCTTTGTGCGGATTCAGTTGCTTGCCTAGTGACAGCAGTCGTTTGCCGTTTGGAGCGACCGGAGGCGCCAGCCAGCACTGACACTGATGAATTCGTCGCGGTTTCAGGGGGGCCTTTTTGACCTTGGACTGGACTCTGCTCATCTGCTGGCTGGTGCAAGTCTGCTGTCTCTGTCTGCAGCAGCCAGCAGGAGGGCGATGACGATGCTGACTCCCTCGCTGCTCCAGCTGCTTGGCCGTCCCTCGCTTCCCCTTCGTTCGCACAGCCCTGCTCCTGCACTGCTGACCAGTATGTGAAGATTATCTGGCTCCAGTAGGTACGAACTTCACGTGGTCTCTCAATAGTACATTATATTGTGGATAATTCCAGATCTTCCAGGTTTTGTCTACGGAGGTTGTTGCATGGCACTCTTCGTCATCGCGTTGCCCCTATTGGAAAACTGTCGTGTAGTGAACTATCGTGTAGTGTATGCTCCCTTAGGAACGACTTTGGAGCTTCGGAACTTACTCTTTGTCACACTCGATGGTGTAACCACAGGTTTATTACATCAAGCTGAAGGTTAAACCTTCATGTATTGTATTTTTAGAAGGAAATATAAAAACAAAAAGAGTAAAAATATAACAAACCAGAGCTCTCTTTTGGCCAAAACATTGTGCCATCTTCAGTAGATATGCCTTGACTCGGGCACAGTACTGTTAACTGTGCGATCTTTGGACTACTCCTTTAGGTCACATTGTTGCGGAGGCCGAAGATGCCCTTCTAGCTGCTGATCATGACTTGGGGCAGGCACCAGTGGTGGGGGTGGTGGTAACTGAGCCCAGAAAGCTTGAGAGTGACTTGCTGAAGCAGCAGAAGTCGTATGCTATTGATTGCCTACGTATTCCGGGATATATGGAGAGTAGCACGAAGCAGTATACAGGACCTGCTTCGGCTGATTCTATCATGCCTCGAGTTAAGCAATTTCCTTTTGCTTTTGGATCGTGACTTGACACGTCCTCATTGTGTGTCCCTTGTCCTCGCCACAGAACAGGTAGAACAATTTCCTGGGCTGATTACCACACCTTCCTCCGCCAAAGCTTCTCCCCCCGCTACCTCTCGGGGCTGGTGGTCTGTAAGATGTTTGTTGCATGCCCGAAGAACTGTGAGCCGTGCAGACTGCTCTGTGCATTAATGGCCCTATCATCGTTGGCATTGGGATTGTGGATTGTCCTGACATGCCTCGAATGAAGTCTCCCTCCGAAGCCCCTAGTCATCTCAGAATACCTATATGCTTCCACCCTTCTTTGGTGAAAATCATTATCAGCTCGGATGTACTCATCCATCTTTTAGAGAAGTTTCTCCATGGTCTGTGGTGGCTTCCTTGCAAAATATTGAGCTGTGGGTCCTGGTCGAAGCCCCTTTATCATGGCCTCAATGACAATCTCATTGGGCACTGTAGGCTCTTGAGCTCTTAAACGCAAGAACCTTCGGACGTACGCCTGCAGGTACTCCTCATGGCCTTGCGTGCATTGGAACAGGGCCTGAGCAGTGACTGGCTTCATCTGAAAGCCCTGGAAGCTGGTGACTAGCATGTCCTTCAGCTTCTGCCACGACGTAATTGTCCCTGGCCGAAGAGAGGAATACCATGTCTGAGCCACACTTCTAACTGCCGTGATGAAGGACTTTGCCATGACGGCAGTGTTACCCCCATACGAGGATATTGTTGCCTCGTAGCTCATCAGGAACTGCTTTGGATCCGAATGCCCATCATACATGGGTAACTGAGATGGCTTGTATGATGATGGCCACGGGGTAGCCTGCAATTTTGCTACCAGAGGAGAAGCATTATCAAAAGCAAAGTTACCATTGTGAAAATCATCGTAACATTCATCTTCGTTGATTGGGCTTTCTTGACGAAGCTCCCTGTGTTGGGGCCTTCGGTCTTGGTCATCTTGAGTGAGATGACGCATCTCCCCAGCTGCTTCGTCAATCTTCCTCTGAAGGTCGGCCAGCTGAAGCATTTTTTCCTTCTTCCTCTACTTGTTGGTGAATTGCTTCTAAGTACCTGATCTCCTGGTCCAGCTCCTCCTCATGAAGTGTTGGGCTAGTAGCCTTTCTCTTCTAGCTCCTAGCTTCTCGCAGGGAGAGTGTGTCCTGATTTGTGTCCAGTGGCTGCAGAGCAGCCCCCGGCACTGTTGTCTTCTTCGGCGGCATGACAAAGGTGGATGCTTGCCGAAGGTGGTCGTTCAGGTTCACCAGAGGTGGGCGCCAATGTTGGTCACTTGTTCTCAAATACTATGAATCAAGAACAAGGCAACACAGTTGTTAAAGATTAAGGATCTTCGTCTTCCAAAGTATTATCTCCATGTAGAGATAATACTCATGAGACGAAGATCAAGAGAGATTTGCCTTCATTATTTAGTACTCAAATAAGAATACGAAGGGACAAAGATGAAGACTAGATCTTATTAATTCATTTATATTTGTAATCTATAAAACATAAATGAATATTCAATGGTATTAATATTGCATTGGTACCTTCGGCTTGCTCGAAGGCGTGAATGCGAGAGAGCGAGTACAAATCAGCGTGAACAGTACAGTGTTACTGTTCATCTATTTATAGGCACGGGACGCAGCCCGGGTAAAATTACATTTATGTCCTTTACATTCATCTATTATTATAACACAGAATATTAGGGACTGAGTAGACTTTGTCCCTTTTTAGTCATCATCATACTTGACCTTCGTCATCTCATCAAGACCGATGCTCCTCGGCTACAGCTTCGTCGCCCATTCTAATCACCTTCGGGTTACATCTTTACCTTGTTATAAGAGAAATCCTTCATCCCAACAACCAAGCTTGGATGGATATCTCGCTAACTAACCTCCACCTGGACTGCGTCCTCGGGTTGTACAAATAACCATTCGCGAGCCCCCCTTACCGCCTCACCCCTCCTCCATCATGCGCCATCATAGCCCTGGATCGAGCGGAGCCGAGGACGAGGATGGGATCTACCGCTGTTGGTCCACGCCTGCGCCGCCATCGAATTCTCGGGGCCGAGGCTGGAAGCTTCGCCGCGACTATGGGATGGTGCCCGTGGCCTTCTCTAAAGGGGAGAACCATTGGGTCGCCGGTGATTTCTCGCTGAAGACATCAAGGCACGCCTTACCGTGGGTTGTCCTCACCTCGACAACCCAGCTGGTAAGAACTTACTCCCTTAATTCGTTCTCATGTTGACGTCGTGTAGCAGTAGTCAGGGCAATAAATCGTGGGCCGCAGCAGGTGAAGACCTTGCGACGGCGAGGTTCCACTGTGGGCAGAAAACGGCACCACCGGGCCTCAACATAGGTGGAAGAAGATGCATCAGTCGTTGATCCCAGATTGACGGCTACGATCATATCAAACATACCCTTTCGCTTAGACGAGTACCAATTGTCGATCTAATATCGGATGGGCGGAATTAGATCTTGCTTCATGAAATTGGATCCGTAGGTTTTAGATCCTAAGGACTTCATCGTGTACCGGTTCGGCGCTCGGATGTTTAAATCCACATCATGCATCGCTGATCCTGCGGTCATCAAAGGATACTGGTTCACCTTGGATCAGGATCTAATCTGGGCCCTTGATCATTGATCGAGTGGCCCCGGTTGGCCCATACCCTTTGTTGTGGCAAATTAGCATAAGTGAGAGCACCTAGAGGGGGGTGAATAGGTGATCCTGTAAAAACCAAGACTAAATGGCCACAAACTTGATTATAGAAATGTTAGTGTGAGTTAATCAAGTTGCTATGAAGCGATCTTCTTGTGAACACAACAATCACCAAGAAAAGCAATCACAAGAGACACACGATTTATCCCATGGTTCGGCCAAGTAACACTTGCCTACTTCCACGTTGTGGCGTCCCAATGGACGAGGGTTGCACTCAACCCCTTTTCAAGTGATCCGATGATCAACTTGAATACCACGGTCTTTTCCTTTAGAGTATTTTTCCCGTTTGCAAGGAATCTCCACAATTTGGAGTCTCTCGCCCTTACAATAGAGATCACAAAGAAAGCACAAGAGTAAGGATGGGAGAGCAACACACGCTAGACTCAAATCCGCAGCACAACCACGCACACAAGTGAGAAAGTGAGTACACAAACACGGCACGAGGAGTTTACAACTCGAATAGTGCTCAAATCTCAAGAACGATGATCTGATTGCGTGAAAGCAGAGTCTAGGTGTCTTAGAATGTTTCTTGTAAGCTTTGTGTTCTTCTCCATGCGCCTAGGGGTCCCTTTTATAGCCCCAAGGCAGCTAAGAGCCGTTGGAGACCAACTTAGAAAGCAATTCCTGCCTTCTGTCGAGTGGTGCACCGAACAGTCTGGTGCTCCACCGGACAGCCACTGTTCATGTCTGGTGCGCGATCTCCTTCTATATCAGGTGCAGCCGACCATTGCTCCTCGGGGCCGGTTGGCACACCGGACAATGTCCGGTGCACACCGGATAGTCCAGTGCACCTAGCTGACCGTTGGAGTTGGCCACGTGTCGCGCGTTGATCGCGCGCACGACCGTTGGCCGCTGGCGCAGTTGGCTCACCGGACAGTCAGGTGAATTTTAGCCATACGCCTCTATCATTTTCCCGAGAGCAGCCGGTTCACCGTCGGCCAGCCTGGCGCACCGGACACTCCGGTGTGCTAGGTCCGAGTTGTTGTTGGCTGCTCACAGCCAATCCTTTTCCAAATTTGTTTCTCTTTTCTCTACACTGTTTCTATCACTTGAACAAACATGTTAGTACTTAAAAATAATTTACTAAGTCTAGAGACATACCTTGTCCTTTGACTTGCACTTCTCACTCATTTAGCACATGAGAACTTAATCAATATGTGTTAGACATTTAATCACCAAAACATTATAGAAATGGCCCAAGGGCACATTTCCCTTTCAATCACCCCATTTTTGGTGATTTATGCCAACACATCAAAAAGCAATAAGAGAAGTGCAACATCAATGCAAATGAAGACCAAATTCTCTTTACTTGGGATTTGGCATATTTGGATCATTCTTTGCCACCACTTGGTTTGTTTTTGCATATCAAATTCATTTTCCTATCTCTAAGTCAAACACGCTTGTTTGGACACATAGAGAGATATTCCAAGAGTAAAATTGATCAAGTGCAAGAAAACTCCCCCTTTTTCCCATAATCAAAATTCTCCCCCATAAGAGACCAAATTTTGCAATAAGAGTATTTTGACAAAAACCAAATTCTAACTCTTCTATTTTCAAAATTCACAAGTGGTTGGCTAATCCATTTTGCTTTGGCCTTAATTTCTCCCCCTTTGGCATTAAGCACCAAAACGGGATCATTCTTGGCCCTTTAACCCCATTGCCTCACCAAAATGTCAATTACGAGCAAAAAAGGTAATGAGAACACAAGTATGAACTTGGAATTGAATACACTAATATCGGAGTGCAGTGGAAGTATTTTAGCCATCCAAATTCCTATCCCTTTCAATGTACCCTTGAGACTACATCAAGTGTACTCAACCAAACAAGTTAGTCTCAAAAGGGTCAAGTTGTAGCATATCTCCCCCTAAATATGTGCACCATTTGCATATGGACTTTTGAGGTCTGGGGAGGACTTGTACAACTTGAGCACCATAAATATACAATGGATAATGTAAATGCTCAAAGTAACATGATCAAAGGCATAGACTACATGTATGTTATAGATCAATCCAAGTTACGCGAATCTAAGACATTTAGCTCACTACGCAACCTGCAAAATGTTTTCTCATCCAACGGCTTGGTGAAGATATCGGCTAGCTGGTTCTCGGTGCTAATATGATAAATATCGATATCTCCCTTTTGCTGGTGGTCCCTTAGGAAGTGATGTCGGATGTCTATGTGCTTAGTGCGGCTGTGTTCAATAGGATTATCCGCCAAGCGGATTGCACTCTCATTGTCACATAGGAGTGGGACTTTGCTCAGATTATAGCCAAAGTCCCGGAGGGTTTGCCTCATCCAAAGTAGTTGCGCACAACACTGTCCTGCGGCAACGTACTCGGCCTCAGCGGTGGATAGGGCAATGGATGTCTGTTTCTTGGAACTCCAGGACACCAGGGACCTTCCTAGAAATTGGCACGTCCCTGATGTACTCTTCCTATCAACCTTGCACCTAGCATAGTCGGAGTCTGCGTATCCAATTAAGTCAAAGGTAGATCCCTTTGGAAACCAGATCCCGAAGCAAGACGTAGCAACTAGATACCTAAGAATTCGCTTAACGGCCACAAGATGACATTCCTTGGGGTCGGATTGATATCTAGCACACATGCATACACTAAGCATAATGTCTGGTCTACTAGCACAAAGGTAAAGTAATGAACCTATCATGGACCGGTATGCCTTTTGATCAACGGACTTACCTCCTTTGTTGAGGTCAACATGCCCGTTAATTCCCATTGGTGTCTTCGCGGGCTTGGTGTCCTTCATCCCAAACCTCTTGAGAAGATCTTGAGTGTACTTCGTTTGGGAGATGAAAGTGTTGTCCTTGAGTTGCTTCACTTGGAATCCAAGGAAGTAGGTCAACTCGCCCATCATCGACATCTCAAACTTTTGCATCATTACCTTGCTAAACTCCTCACAAGACTTTTGGTTAGTAGAACCAAATATTATGTCATCGACATAAATTTGGCAAACAAAAAGGTCACCATCACAAGTCTTTGTAAAGAGAGTGGGATCAGCTTTCCCAACCTTGAAAGCATTAGCAATTAAGAAATCTCTAAGGCATTCATACCATGCTCTTGGGGCTTGCTTAAGTCCATAGAGCGCCTTAGAGAGCTTATATACATGGTCGGGATACCTGTCATCCTCAAAGCCAGGGGGTTGTTCCACGTATACCTCCTCCTTGATTGGCCCATTGAGCAAAGCGCTCTTCACGTCCATTTGAAACAGCCTAAAACAGTGGTGAGCGGCATAGGCTAATAAAATTCGAATTGACTCTAGCCTAGCCACAGGAGCAAAAGTCTCCTCAAAATCCAAACCTGCAACTTGGGCATAACCTTTTACCACAAGTCGAGCCTTGTTTCTTGTCACCACCTCGTGCTCGTCTTGCTTGTTGCGGAACACCCACTTGGTTCCCACAACGTTTTGCTTTGGACGTGGCACCAGGATCTAGACTTCATTCCTTTTGAAGTTGTTGAGCTCTTCCTGCATGGCCAACACCCAGTCCGGATCCTGCAAGGCTTCTTCTACCCTGAAAGGATCAATAGAAGAGACAAACGAGTGATGCTCACAAAAAGTAGCTAATCATGAGCGAGTGGTTACTCCCTTGCTGATGTCACTCAAAATCTGATCGACGGGGTGATGTCTTTGGATCGTCGCTCAGACTTGAGTTGGAGGGACCCGTGGTGCTTCTTCCTCCATAGCCTTTTCTTCCTGTGCTCCCCCTTGATCACACTCCTCTTCTTGAGGTACCTGTCCATCATCTTGAGTTGGGGGATTCACCAGTGTCGAGGATGAAGGCTGATCTTGTTCCTGTAGTTCATGTGGTCGCACATCACCTATCGCCATCGTGCGCATTGCGGCCGTCGGAACTTCATCTTCATCTATGTCATCAAGATCAACTTGCTCTCTTGAAGAGCCATTAGTCTCATCAAATACAACATCGCTAGAGACTTCAACTAATCCTGATGATTTGTTGAAGACCCTATACGCCTTTGTATTTGAGTCAGATCCTAGTAAAAACCCTTCTACAGCCTTGGGAGCAAATTTAGAATGTCTACCTTTCTTCACCAGAATGTAGCATTTGCTCCCAAATACACGAAAGTAAGAAACATTGGGTTTGTTACCAGTAAGAAGTTCGTAGGAGGTCTTCTTGAGGAGGCGATGCAGATAGAGCCAGTTTATGGCGTGGCAGGCTGTGTTCACAGCTTCCGACCAAAACCGCTCGAGCGTCTTGAACTCTCCAAGCATCATTCTCGCCATGTCGATAAGCGTCCTGTTCTTCCTCTCTACCACACTGTTTTGCTGTGGTGTGTAGGGAGCGGAGAACTCATGCTTGACACCTTCCTCCTCAAGAAACTCTTCAACTTGTAGATTCTTGAACTCGGACCCATTGTCGCTCCTTATCTTTTTCACTTTAAGCTCAAACTCATTTTGAGCTCTCCTTAAGAAGCGCTTTATGGTCCCTTGGGTTTCTAACTTATCCTGTAAGAAGAACACCCAAGTGAAGCGGGAAAAATCATCAACAATTACAAGACCATACTTACTTCCCCCGATGCTTAGATAGGCAACGGGTCCGAAGAGATCCATGTGAAGGAGCTCCAGTGGTCTTGATGTTGCCATCACATTCTTGCCGTGATGAGTGCTTCCCACCTGTTTCCCTGCCTGACATGCTGCACAAGGTCTGTCTTTCTCAAAACAGACATCGGTTAGTCCTAACACATGATCTCCCTTTAGAAGCTTATGAAGGTTCTTCATCCCAACATGTGCTAGTTAGCGATGCCAAAGCCAGCACATATTTGTCTTAGCTATTAAGCATGCATCTAGACCGGCATTCTCTTTCAAAAAATCAACTAAATAGAGCTTGTCGTCCAATACACCCTTAAAAGCTAATGAACCATCACTTCTTCTAAAGACAGATACATCAACATTTGTAAACAAGCAATTGTAACCCATGTGACACAATTGACTTACAAACAGAAGATTGTACCCGAGCAACTCTACTAAAAATACATTTGATATTGAGTGCTCGTTAGTGATGGCTATCTTGCGCAAGCCTTTCACCTTGCCTTGGTTCCATCTCTAAAGATGATCGTATCCTGGGAATCCTTGTTCTTGACGTAGGAGGTGAACATCTTCTTCTCCCCCAGCATGTGGTTCGTGCATCCGTTGTCGATAATGTGGCGGAACCTCCCGAATTATTCCAGTTTAAGTGCCCAAGTCGCACCCTTAAGGGCAGCAACACACTTAAACAGGAATAACCCGTCAGTCCCTCGGATCGAGTCCGATAAAGCCACTTATCCAGGATCGAATACCACTAGCTCACACGGAGGTGAGGCACAGAGAAATACAATAAAACATAATACCACAAATTTAATAAGTATCATTAGTGATTACATTATCGGAGTTTCAGAAATAATAACCATAAATTTTAATGCAGCGGAAATAACTAACGGAGAAAACCAAGTAACATGGCGAAGCCTTGCCACGCTACTCCTCTTGGTCCTCTCCTGCGGAAGCAGTAACCCACTCGACCGTCTATCCCGGTGGCAGGGATGGAGGCCAAGTCACACCATCAACCAAATCAAGGAGGTACCTGCAAAAATTATGCCACAAGCAAGGCTGAGTATACTAATACTCAGCTAGACTTACCCGGTGTGAGGAGTCTACTCCTCTACCTCTAGACATGCAGCTGTTTGGCTGAGGGGTTTGGTTTGCCAAAAGCACTAGCTGAGTCTAAAAACAAGTTTTAGCTTTTTCAAGTTCTAGAATAGTAATTTAGACTAGATGAGAACCTATCTGCTCATACATGGTATCAAACATTATATCAATCAATATCCTTTCCAGTGTCTCATTTCCACTTTTTACTCAATGCAGTACAATGGATCAAGCAGTCTCATTAGCTGCGAGAAGCAGACGATTCGAATCAAGTTTTATCCTTGCAAGGTAAACCTAAACACACGACATGTCAGGGCACTCCGTCCCCACACACGTCAACCGTCCCCATCGATTCCCCGTTCGCGGCCAGGCCTCACCGCCTTGGCATACAATGCTCCACTGACCCCGACTGCCGTCGTGCAGTGGCCGCACTTGTACCCACCATATCTAGAATGGGAGACCCAGTCTCAGGTCGCATGAGGGATAAAGTCCGCGCCCGGCTTCACTCAGGTA
Organism: Zea mays; assembly: GCF_902167145.1. Lineage (NCBI taxonomy): Eukaryota > Viridiplantae > Streptophyta > Magnoliopsida > Poales > Poaceae > Zea > Zea mays. The sequence goes on along the minus strand of NC_050104.1, from coordinate 86,053,860 downwards.
CTAGGTTTACCGATTTACCATATTTCTCGGCATGTGCTTAGTACATTCAAACGCTTGACACAAGTATCCGCATGTTAATCCTTATTCCAATTTCATCTCGTAGACCACGCATCCCCATGGATCCGTGTCCACAGACCATCATTATTCTTTTATCAAAGTGGATACACCCAATTCCTGACCTCGCGCGAGTGCTAGAAAAATCACTCGACTTCTACCGAGATCCTGATTTAGCATAGCAGCTACTCGACCTAGCATACTAGTATCCATCTCAAAAGGAATCCTGAGTTCATGCAACTAGGGTTTCAACCAACTCCTACACGTAAGTGCACGGTACAAGCCTACAAACATTAAGTGCAGTAAAATAACATATATAACGGTTATGCATAAAACCGGGGCTTGCCTTTAATTTAACACTTAGATAGTGTTTGTTGGGGGAGGTGCTCGCTTGGCGAGCATCAACTGGTTAAGTCCATCCTCCTTGGGTCGTCCACCGACTGCACCTTGTGGTTGGCACCACATCACTTGCACGATCATCCTCTCTCGGTCCTAAATGAGATGCAAGATGCATATGTATGAATATGATGAAAAATACCACAAGATATACAAAGACACAGTACCGAACTAACATTAATTTAGAATACACCGCAGACAACCACATGTTAGCTTAAGTTATCTACACATCATTGGGCATACGTAGTCGCTACCACTGGAAAGATGACAACACTTACTTTACTTAACCAATACAAACATGACCACACAGGCATGAGCACAAGTGTTTACCATATTCACTTTAATCATTCATTGGCTACTTATTATTTAACTAATTAAGTACACCTAAATTTGCTAGGACTTATATATAGACAAACATAGTTAAAAAGGAATAGTTACTTAATCGGGTTGTACAATTGTTCGCAATACTCTAATGCAAGCATACATCCAAGGGCACACAAGAAAGTGATAGTATAATCACATTGCTTATTATACTAATCTATTGAGGTTGGTTATTTATTAATACTCAGATTAGCAGCACAATTATTAGAAATGGTAACATCTCATTAATTTTGTTTTTCGTCCATATAATGACACTTGCTAAATTGACGTTGATCGAAGCTAATTTTTTTTACTAGACGTCAACCATTTAATTTACTACTGCACTAGTTACTTGTATATCTCCAATTATATAATCTACTAATATAGGGATCATGAGATAACACTATCAATCATACTCAAGCAAGACAAGAGAGTAGAGCAATCAACCGCAATCAACAGGATTAGGACAGCAGCACAACATTTACTTGTTTCAGTCGTAATTCTTCAAATATTTATCCAAAAATAGTGAACAAATACTTTTTGGAAAGTCTAAGAAGTTCTCTACAACTTTGGTATTATCGTCTCAATATGACTAGACTCTTAGCAAAGTCAAACTGTGCAAAAATAACAGGTCTGTCCAGGTTGGACAGATTCAGACTTGCGACTTCAAAAATTCACAACTACAGGTTCAAACATCCAAACAAATTGATCCTAGACTTTCTGGAAAGGTAATAAAATTGTCTATATATCATTTATAAACATCTCAAGGTGATTCAATATTTAACTAAGGACAAAAGACACTAGAAGGCTTTGCTGTCCAGAATTGGACAGATTCAGTCTTCAGACTTTAAACATCCATAACTTAATCTTCAGATCACCAAAAAGAGTGATCTAAGACTTTTTGGAAAGCTTAGAAAAATTACTACATGAATTTTATAATCACCAAGAAGTGATTCTATGTTGAACTGAATCAAACAATTCAGTTTTCGAAATCTGTTCTGTCAGTGGACAGAACACAACAATCATTTTGTAAAATTCATAATTCCCTAACTGTCAGGCCTATGGTTGTGAAATTTTAACACAAGCAAGATAAGAAAATCATCTACAACTTTCTTAGAATGACCATGAACAGATTGTAACATTAGCTTAAGCAAACAATTCACTCTCTGAAATCTGTACACAGATTGGACAGATTCAGTTACTGAATTTGCATAAAGCACAACTTCTAAACGATCAGACTTATGGCTGTCAAATTTTAACAAAAGTAAGATAATAATGTTATCTACAACTTTCTTGTGACCACCAATAACTGATTTCAACATTAACTTAAGCAACAATTGCAATCTCTGAAATCTGTTCAAAAATTGGACAGATTCAGTTACTGAACTTGTGAAAAGTATAGCTCCTAAACAATCATTTCTTAGCTCATGCATTTTTAGGACAAGCTACATACACAAGTAAACTACAACTTTTATATAGCACATATCTACAGAAAATACACTTTACTTTACTAGATTACTCACACAACCAAAACTGTACATCCATAAAATTCAGTTTGCTAGCACAAGAGCACTTAACTAAATCACCAAGCAAACTCATAGAGATACTATCACCAATTTTTTAAATTCAAATCATTATGACCTAGTTGTAAAGTTTCAATTTATATCAAGGCACTTAAGTATTTCAAGAAACATGCATGCCCTTGTTTACTTCTAATTTTTCACTAATTGTTCTTATAATTATAAAATGTGTGTCATTTTAGTACCATATAAAACTATCTAATTTGGGGCTGGAATTTTTATGAGGCATAGGTAATAACAAAGCATGACCAATGTATAAATTTCACATGCCCAGGTTTTATATTTTATTTAATACAAAAAATAACAATTTGTTAATGCAATAAAGCTTGTGAGAGCAAGTTAGTTCTAAAATTAATTATTTTCTGTGGATGTATGACCATATTAAGTTTTCTTAGCCTACTATAATGTCATGCAAGGACAGTGGAACACCATTTTACATTTTTGCATCTATACATTATTTTTAAATCATTTAAAACTATTTAAGGTGCATTAAACAAGTTAAATCACTAACTTAATCATACGTGCACCACAATTCATGAAAGTTTTACCAGTCACCAAACATCACACCAAGAGTCTACTGTAAAAATTTCAACCTATTTGGAGCACCAGAGCTACAGATCTAAAAATAACAAGCAAATAAATCTTCTTTTCTCTATTTTACTTGTTTTAATTAACACACCAATAAAACAGTGAACACCATATGTGTTTTATATTTTTCTTAGCTAGAGTATGACAACATCTAACCAACAAAACAAGTTTCATCATTTTTGGATATTTATAATTAAAACTATGGAGAGAAGCAAGTTCATTTGTTTTCTAATCCTATTTTCAAAAATGAATTTCTACAGCCAAAAGTTTCTACTAAAATATGCCAACATATAGATCCACTGCATAGACAATTTCCCAAGGATTCCAAAAAGCTCTCATTTACTATTTTACGATTTTTCTGTGATTTACTACGATTTTCTAAAGTTCGGCACCAAATCTGTGAAATGAAATTCGAAAAAGAAAAACTTCAGCACATAAGTCCTTCGCTGCACTATTCACCTGAGTCATGCCCTTTGCACGTAACCCCCTGCTTTTAGTCGAATTCCTGCACCAGGTCCCCCACGCGATTTGCACAGAGAAGCACATCATGCCTTGGCGATTCCCGGCGATGGGATGCTCTCCGACGACGGGAAATGGAGAGGGAGTACGAGGGAGCCAGTACGCACTACTGGAGGGTTGCAGTTCAGTCGGAGGTGGCTAGCGCTGCCCATGGCTGCGAGCAGAACGACGGCGGCCATGGACGGGAGCTCGCAAGAATGGGAGGGACAACGCTGGGAGCGTGGAGAAGGAATGGAGAACGTTGGGGAGTGCCCTGGCGCCGTTTATATAGATGGGGGAGGCAGAGAAGGGTCAGACAGGAAGGGGCAATGGCAGGTGCGAGCTCTGCTCATTGGTGGGCGTGGGCGGCTGCCTGCCAGAGCACCAGTCTGCACAGCGACAGAAGAAGGCACACATTGGACGAACGTTTTTGGCATTTTCTGTTTGGATTCGGACCCGGATCACTGCAGAAGATTTGTTCCTTGATGTATACTCTACAAATCGTGTATAGAGATTGAGGTGATTCGATCACTGGTTAGAGAGTTATAGACCCACGAAAACTGGTTTGTCAGTGAGTTAGAAAACAGTGGAAACTCACGAAAACTGAATGTCAAAGCATGTCAAACAGAATCGTGTGAATGTCATCTTTTAATATGTTGTGCCCCTATTAGTTATTAACAACTTTTGTATTTGGGGAAACTTGAGTTGTTCAACAAAAATTTGGGAACGCGAGACGTCGACCCGAACGATACTGATTTCAGACTTAGAAGGATTCGAATTCTGAAATCAGATTTTTATTCTGTCTTGATGGCACTGTTTGAGATACTTAGAAATTGAATCAAGGCTTGGTTTAAATATAACATTTGTTGTATAACACAGGTTCTACAATTTTTATTAAAGGTCAAACCTCATATCTTAAATATAAATTAAAGTTTCACTTTGGTCAAAGTAGTATAGTTATAAAGCTTCAAACTATATTTTAAGGCAATCGGGGTATTTTCTCGACATTTTCTTGGCATTTTCTCTACATGAACCCTTAATAATTTTTGTTGTAGAGTTCATATAGAGTTGTTTGAGCAAGATCACAAGGCTTAGTTGAATTTTAAAATTTGCATATGTTTAAATGAGAAGTTTGAAGCAAGTATAGGATTCATCTTTTTATGTGAGCATTTGTTTCAAACTTCGAGAAATCTTTAGAAGGCACTTGATACATAGATATGAATGATGATATAGAGATAACAAGCTGATTTGCATAAGAATTAATTAGAGGTTGACACAAAGAGATCCTGCGGGAGAATGCAGATTCGGATTAAGTATTTGGACGTAGACCGACTATCGAGAAAGCGGATTCGGACATAGATCGGATAACATCACAACTATCGAGAGTCCGAATAAATGAGTCTGGACGGGAGTCGTGAGACGAGATTGACTTTCGAATTTGCATTCGTTTCAAGAAATAAAAGTTTTAACAGGCTCCAAATTTGGTTGTTCTTAAGATCGAATAATTCCAAATTTGGTGAAACATTCATGAGTAACTTGATGAATGGAGATAGATGTGATAAAGAGATAGAAATGTTCACTGAGCATCCGAGATTAGGATAAATCTCCCGACATAACGCGAAATAGACACCTGGGGTGTCACAGCCTTCCCCCCTTAAAGGAATCTCGTCCCGAGATTCGAATGAGGATCTTTAAGGGTGGAGAAGCATGTAACTCCAGGCTGAGGATAGATGCAAATTCATGATATGGTATCTGACGAGATACGAAGGATAGATTTGGACCGAATACCGTGACATATTGAGACAAAATACCACGATCACTCTGAGAGAGTGTTCACAAAACACAACACATCGATGCAGTTCCATAATGGATCATGACTATTAACCGTGATACCAGCGCGTGCCGAGCAGCTCAACCATGTGTGCACCATAGTAGGCTCTCGGTTTCGTCGCGGCACCATCAGTCGTTTAGTCATAACACCATTACTAAACGCAACCAATAAGAAATTCACATAGCACAGATAGATGGAGCCTATGAGAATACGGCTTAGAAAATAAGAATGTGATCGGAGTTGAAGCAGAGATTGTTGGCAAAAGAGCATCACATGAGAATTTTCTTAAACTCAGAGAATTATTTTATGATCAACACGGAGATTATCAGGTCAGAGATTTATACGAGAGTGGATATGAGGGGAACCAACCATGAGATCAAGATTGGCAACTTGCTGAGACATGAGAGAACTAAAGACAAAAGCAAAACCCATTGAACCGAATGGATACACTGTTTAGAGATACAATTGATAAAACAGCGTCATGATCTTCAGAGAAGAGTATGGGAACGATCATAATGAGATATTAGACTGATCCATATTTAATACTTGAGAGTGGGTTATAGAAGATAACAAGATGACGGGGTAGATCTCGATGAATGATCCAGAGATTCGGATGATAAAGTCACAACATGATTCACAAAGGAAAAGATTACTAGATCCAGGTGAAAAGAGAGGTCATCAACGCAGATGGCTTCTAGGTTGAGCATAGGAGAATTTAATGAGAATTTTGGACAAGGCTTCCAAGAAGAATTTGGGACTGGATATTGTTTTGCGCAACAGACACCAACCAAGGTTTTTTTTAACATAAACAAGTTCACAAGGAAGCTTTAGTCGATTTAGAGGTCAAGCTATGGGAATCTACAAGTTGTGTAGGTGTAAATTCAAGGGTAAACACACGAGGGCTAGAAAACACCAACACCATCATGTGATTAGATTTTTTTCTTTTTTTTTACGGGTTTCACTTGCTAAACTCAGGGTTGTTTGGAGGGGGGGTCTTTTGTGAGCAGGACGGACACCATTTTTTTTGTAAAAAGGGTTAAACAATTACAATACCACCTAGATAGCAAGACAAGAGAAACGCATAACACAACCTAGTCAAGACTATCATGACACGCATGATAAGACATTTTTTTGCAGTTCATAGCAGTACATCACATTATTCACAAGTTATTATTATTGAAATAAAGGTGAGAGAAGCATGTTGATGCACAAGAGACAACAATGCGACAATCATGATGCATGCTCATTCTAGGCGTCTTCTCAGACCTAACTAGTTTTTTTCGGATGCTTCTACCGCATCCTAATATTAGCAATAGTAGCCTTTACGGCCTATATAAATAGCCACCTAGCTACCCATCTATTTCCTAAGGCTTCACGTTATAGGTCTAACTTATCATCCTGACGATCTATCCAACATTGGTTTCTAGCAAGTTTTACTTTAGAAAAGGTTGGAATCATGACTTATTGACTTCTCTGTACTGGTATTCGCTCCGATACCAGCTGTGGCGGAACCTCCCGAATTATTCCAGTTTAAGTGCCCAAGTCGCACCCTTAAGGGCAGCAACACACTTAAACAGGAATAACCCGTCAGTCCCTCGGATCGAGTCCGATAAAGCCACTTATCCAGGATCGAATACCACTAGCTCACACGGAGGTGAGGCACAGAGAAATACAATAAAACATAATACCACAAATTTAATAAGTATCATTAGTGATTACATTATCGGAGTTTCAGAAATAATAACCATAAATTTTAATGCAGCGGAAATAACTAACGGAGAAAACCAAGTAACATGGCGAAGCCTTGCCACGCTACTCCTCTTGGTCCTCTCCTGCGGAAGCAGTAACCCACTCGACCGTCTATCCCGGTGGCAGGGATGGAGGCCAATTCACACCATCAACCAAATCAAGGAGGTACCTGCAAAAATTATGCCACAAGCAAGGCTGAGTATACTAATACTCAGCTAGACTTACCCGGTGTGAGGAGTCTACTCCTCTACCTCTAGACATGCAGCTGTTTGGCTGAGGGGTTTGGTTTGCCAAAAGCACTAGCTGAGTCTAAAAACAAGTTTTAGCTTTTTCAAGTTCTAGAATAGTAATTTAGACTAGATGAGAACCTATCTGCTCATACATGGTATCAAACATTATATCAATCAATATCCTTTCCAGTGTCTCATTTCCACTTTTTACTCAATGCAGTACAATGGATCAAGCAGTCTCATTAGCTGCGAGAAGCAGACGATTCGAATCAAGTTTTATCCTTGCAAGGTAAACCTAAACACACGACATGTCAGGGCACTCCGTCCCCACACACGTCAACCGTCCCCATCGATTCCCCGTTCGCGGCCAGGCCTCACCGCCTTGGCATACAATGCTCCACTGACCCCGACTGCCGTCGTGCAGTGGCCGCACTTGTACCCACCATATCTAGAATGGGAGACCCAGTCTCAGGTCGCATGAGGGATAAAGTCCGCGCCCGGCTTCACTCAGGTACTAGGTTTACCGATTTACCATATTTCTCGGCATGTGCTTAGTACATTCAAACGCTTGACACAAGTATCCGCATGTTAATCCTTATTCCAATTTCATCTCGTAGACCACGCATCCCCATGGATCCGTGTCCACAGACCATCATTATTCTTTTATCAAAGTGGATACACCCAATTCCTGACCTCGCGCGAGTGCTAGAAAAATCACTCGACTTCTACCGAGATCCTGATTTAGCATAGCAGCTACTCGACCTAGCATACTAGTATCCATCTCAAAAGGAATCCTGAGTTCATGCAACTAGGGTTTCAACCAACTCCTACACGTAAGTGCACGGTACAAGCCTACAAACATTAAGTGCAGTAAAATAACATATATAACGGTTATGCATAAAACCGGGGCTTGCCTTTAATTTAACACTTAGATAGTGTTTGTTGGGGGAGGTGCTCGCTTGGCGAGCATCAACTGGTTAAGTCCATCCTCCTTGGGTCGTCCACCGACTGCACCTTGTGGTTGGCACCACATCACTTGCACGATCATCCTCTCTCGGTCCTAAATGAGATGCAAGATGCATATGTATGAATATGATGAAAAATACCACAAGATATACAAAGACACAGTACCGAACTAACATTAATTTAGAATACACCGCAGACAACCACATGTTAGCTTAAGTTATCTACACATCATTGGGCATACGTAGTCGCTACCACTGGAAAGATGACAACACTTACTTTACTTAACCAATACAAACATGACCACACAGGCATGAGCACAAGTGTTTACCATATTCACTTTAATCATTCATTGGCTACTTATTATTTAACTAATTAAGTACACCTAAATTTGCTAGGACTTATATATAGACAAACATAGTTAAAAAGGAATAGTTACTTAATCGGGTTGTACAATTGTTCGCAATACTCTAATGCAAGCATACATCCAAGGGCACACAAGAAAGTGATAGTATAATCACATTGCTTATTATACTAATCTATTGAGGTTGGTTATTTATTAATACTCAGATTAGCAGCACAATTATTAGAAATGGTAACATCTCATTAATTTTGTTTTTCGTCCATATAATGACACTTGCTAAATTGACGTTGATCGAAGCTAATTTTTTTTACTAGACGTCAACCATTTAATTTACTACTGCACTAGTTACTTGTATATCTCCAATTATATAATCTACTAATATAGGGATCATGAGATAACACTATCAATCATACTCAAGCAAGACAAGAGAGTAGAGCAATCAACCGCAATCAACAGGATTAGGACAGCAGCACAACATTTACTTGTTTCAGTCGTAATTCTTCAAATATTTATCCAAAAATAGTGAACAAATACTTTTTGGAAAGTCTAAGAAGTTCTCTACAACTTTGGTATTATCGTCTCAATATGACTAGACTCTTAGCAAAGTCAAACTGTGCAAAAATAACAGGTCTGTCCAGGTTGGACAGATTCAGACTTGCGACTTCAAAAATTCACAACTACAGGTTCAAACATCCAAACAAATTGATCCTAGACTTTCTGGAAAGGTAATAAAATTGTCTATATATCATTTATAAACATCTCAAGGTGATTCAATATTTAACTAAGGACAAAAGACACTAGAAGGCTTTGCTGTCCAGAATTGGACAGATTCAGTCTTCAGACTTTAAACATCCATAACTTAATCTTCAGATCACCAAAAAGAGTGATCTAAGACTTTTTGGAAAGCTTAGAAAAATTACTACATGAATTTTATAATCACCAAGAAGTGATTCTATGTTGAACTGAATCAAACAATTCAGTTTTCGAAATCTGTTCTGTCAGTGGACAGAACACAACAATCATTTTGTAAAATTCATAATTCCCTAACTGTCAGGCCTATGGTTGTGAAATTTTAACACAAGCAAGATAAGAAAATCATCTACAACTTTCTTAGAATGACCATGAACAGATTGTAACATTAGCTTAAGCAAACAATTCACTCTCTGAAATCTGTACACAGATTGGACAGATTCAGTTACTGAATTTGCATAAAGCACAACTTCTAAACGATCAGACTTATGGCTGTCAAATTTTAACAAAAGTAAGATAATAATGTTATCTACAACTTTCTTGTGACCACCAATAACTGATTTCAACATTAACTTAAGCAACAATTGCAATCTCTGAAATCTGTTCAAAAATTGGACAGATTCAGTTACTGAACTTGTGAAAAGTATAGCTCCTAAACAATCATTTCTTAGCTCATGCATTTTTAGGACAAGCTACATACACAAGTAAACTACAACTTTTATATAGCACATATCTACAGAAAATACACTTTACTTTACTAGATTACTCACACAACCAAAACTGTACATCCATAAAATTCAGTTTGCTAGCACAAGAGCACTTAACTAAATCACCAAGCAAACTCATAGAGATACTATCACCAATTTTTTAAATTCAAATCATTATGACCTAGTTGTAAAGTTTCAATTTATATCAAGGCACTTAAGTATTTCAAGAAACATGCATGCCCTTGTTTACTTCTAATTTTTCACTAATTGTTCTTATAATTATAAAATGTGTGTCATTTTAGTACCATATAAAACTATCTAATTTGGGGCTGGAATTTTTATGAGGCATAGGTAATAACAAAGCATGACCAATGTATAAATTTCACATGCCCAGGTTTTATATTTTATTTAATACAAAAAATAACAATTTGTTAATGCAATAAAGCTTGTGAGAGCAAGTTAGTTCTAAAATTAATTATTTTCTGTGGATGTATGACCATATTAAGTTTTCTTAGCCTACTATAATGTCATGCAAGGACAGTGGAACACCATTTTACATTTTTGCATCTATACATTATTTTTAAATCATTTAAAACTATTTAAGGTGCATTAAACAAGTTAAATCACTAACTTAATCATACGTGCACCACAATTCATGAAAGTTTTACCAGTCACCAAACATCACACCAAGAGTCTACTGTAAAAATTTCAACCTATTTGGAGCACCAGAGCTACAGATCTAAAAATAACAAGCAAATAAATCTTCTTTTCTCTATTTTACTTGTTTTAATTAACACACCAATAAAACAGTGAACACCATATGTGTTTTATATTTTTCTTAGCTAGAGTATGACAACATCTAACCAACAAAACAAGTTTCATCATTTTTGGATATTTATAATTAAAACTATGGAGAGAAGCAAGTTCATTTGTTTTCTAATCCTATTTTCAAAAATGAATTTCTACAGCCAAAAGTTTCTACTAAAATATGCCAACATATAGATCCACTGCATAGACAATTTCCCAAGGATTCCAAAAAGCTCTCATTTACTATTTTACGATTTTTCTGTGATTTACTACGATTTTCTAAAGTTCGGCACCAAATCTGTGAAATGAAATTCGAAAAAGAAAAACTTCAGCACATAAGTCCTTCGCTGCACTATTCACCTGAGTCATGCCCTTTGCACGTAACCCCCTGCTTTTAGTCGAATTCCTGCACCAGGTCCCCCACGCGATTTGCACAGAGAAGCACATCATGCCTTGGCGATTCCCGGCGATGGGATGCTCTCCGACGACGGGAAATGGAGAGGGAGTACGAGGGGGCCAGTACGCACTACTGGAGGGTTGCAGTTCAGTCGGAGGTGGCTAGCGCTGCCCATGGCTGCGAGCAGAACGACGGCGGCCATGGACGGGAGCTCGCAAGAATGGGAGGGACAACGCTGGGAGCGTGGAGAAGGAATGGAGAACGTTGGGGAGTGCCCTGGCGCCGTTTATATAGATGGGGGAGGCAGAGAAGGGTCAGACAGGAAGGGGCAATGGCAGGTGCGAGCTCTGCTCATTGGTGGGCGTGGGCGGCTGCCTGCCAGAGCACCAGTCTGCACAGCGACAGAAGAAGGCACACATTGGACGAACGTTTTTGGCATTTTCTGTTTGGATTCGGACCCGGATCACTGCAGAAGATTTGTTCCTTGATGTATACTCTACAAATCGTGTATAGAGATTGAGGTGATTCGAGCACTGGTTAGAGAGTTATAGACCCACGAAAACTGGTTTGTCAGTGAGTTAGAAAACAGTGGAAACTCACGAAAACTGAATGTCAAAGCATGTCAAACAGAATCGTGTGAATGTCATCTTTTAATATGTTGTGCCCCTATTAGTTATTAACAACTTTTGTATTTGGGGAAACTTGAGTTGTTCAACAAAAATTTGGGAACGCGAGACGTCGACCCGAACGATACTGATTTCAGACTTAGAAGGATTCGAATTCTGAAATCAGATTTTTATTCTGTCTTGATGGCACTGTTTGAGATACTTAGAAATTGAATCAAGGCTTGGTTTAAATATAACATTTGTTGTATAACACAGGTTCTACAATTTTTATTAAAGGTCAAACCTTATATCTTAAATATAAATTAAAGTTTCACTTTGGTCAAAGTAGTATAGTTATAAAGCTTCAAACTATATTTTAAGGCAATCGGGGTATTTTCTCGACATTTTCTTGGCATTTTCTCTACATGAACCCTTAATAATTTTTGTTGTAGAGTTCATATAGAGTTGTTTGAGCAAGATCACAAGGCTTAGTTGAATTTTAAAATTTGCATATGTTTAAATGAGAAGTTTGAAGCAAGTATAGGATTCATCTTTTTATGTGAGCATTTGTTTCAAACTTCGAGAAATCTTTAGAAGGCACTTGATACATAGATATGAATGATGATATAGAGATAACAAGCTGATTTGCATAAGAATTAATTAGAGGTTGACACAAAGAGATCCTGCGGGAGAATGCAGATTCGGATTAAGTATTTGGACGTAGACCGACTATCGAGAAAGCGGATTCGGACATAGATCGGATAACATCACAACTATCGAGAGTCCGAATAAATGAGTCTGGACGGGAGTCGTGAGACGAGATTGACTTTCGAATTTGCATTCGTTTCAAGAAATAAAAGTTTTAACAGGCTCCAAATTTGGTTGTTCTTAAGATCGAATAATTCCAAATTTGGTGAAACATTCATGAGTAACTTGATGAATGGAGATAGATGTGATAAAGAGATAGAAATGTTCACTGAGCATCCGAGATTAGGATAAATCTCCCGACATAACGCGAAATAGACACCTGGGGTGTCACAGATAATCCAGCTTGAGCCCCCGGATGCATAAACCTACAAGGAATTTAAGCTTGGGTTTTAGGTACCCAACTCTTGTTGGGTCCTACAAGGTTAGTCACAATAACTTTTGGAACCCAAATACAAGTCTTGTCTCCCTTGCATTTGGATCCCAGCTTCCTAGCAACTACTTTTGCATTCTTACATGAAAGTACAAAAGAAGTATTGCAAGCATCATAAACAGTAGAAGGTCCATTGCACATTCTCCTAGGAGCATGAGACACAATATGATTTCTCCTAGGCCTACTACTACCATGAACGAGAGTAGAACTAGATGCAAACATGGCATGTGAGTCATTATAAGCAGCATGATCATAACATCCATTATTACAAGTATGACTAGTAAGTTTCCTATCATAAATATAGGCATGGTTCTTTTGAGGACTACTAGCCATAGGGGCCTTCCCTTTCTCTTTGTTGAGAATGGGAATCTTTTGACTTGTTAAGTTCTTGGTTTCCTTTCGAAAACCAAGTCCATCCTTAATTGAGGGGTGTCTACCAACAGTGTAGGCATCCCTAGCAAATTTTAATTTATCAAAATCAACTTTGCAAGTCTTAAGTTGAGCATTAAGACATGCCACCTCATTGTTTAATTTAGCAGTAGAAATAAGATGTTCATTACAGGCATCAACATCAAAATCCTTACATCTCTTACAAATAGTAACATGCTCTACACATGAACTAGTTTTATTAACTTCCTCTAGCTTAGCATTTAATTCATCATTTAAATTCTTTAAACTAGAGATAGATTTCATGGCAAGAAGACAACTCAGAGGATAGCATTTCATTTCTTTTAATTTCTAAAGCAAGGGATTTTTGAACACTAACAAACTTGTCATGTTCCTCATATAAATATCCTCTTGCTTTTCTAGCAGTCTATCCTTTTCACTAAGAGCATCGATTAATTCATTAATTTTCTGTACCTTAGCTCTATCTAAACCCTTAAACAATTCAGAGTAATCTACTTCATCATCAGAAGATTCCTCATCACTAGAAGAAGAGTACTTAGGAGTATCTTGAATATGTACCTTCTTCTCCTTAGCCATAAGGCATGTATGACGTTCGTTGGGGAAGAGTGAAGACTTGTCGAAGGCCGAGGCAGTCAGTCCTTCATCGTTGGAGTCGGATGAAGAGCAGTTAGAATCCCATTCCTTTCCAAGATGCACCTCGCCCTTTGCCTTCCTGTAATTCTTCTTCTTCTCCTTCTTCCCATGTCTTTCTTGTGCCTGGTTATTTTCATTATCGAGACATTGAGCAATAAAGTGACCAGTCTTACCGCATTTGAAGCATGAGTGTTTTCCCCTTGTTTTATTCTTGGTGGGGTACTCTTTGCGTCCTTTGAGCGCGGTCTTGAAACGTTTGATAATGAGTGCCATCTCATCTTCATTTAGCCCGGCAACCTCCACTTGTGCCACCTTGCTTGGTAGCGCCTCCCTGCTGTTTGTTGCTTTGAGAGAAACGGGTTGTGGCTCGTAGACGGGTAGTGGACCATTTAGCGCATCGTCCACGTACTGTGCCTCCTTCATCATCATGCGCCCGCTCACGAATTTTCCGAGGATTTCCTCAGGCGTCATTTTGGTGTACTTGGGATTTTCACGAATAAGGTTGACAAGATGGGGGTCAATAACAGTAAATGACCTGAACATGAGTCGGACGACATCATGATCCGTTCATCTTGTGCTTCCGTAGCTTCAGATCTTGTTGACCAAGGTCTTGAGCCTGTTGTAGGTCTGAGTTGGCTCCTCTCCCATGATCATCGCGAACCTCCCCAGCTCGCCCTCCACCAGTTCCATCTTGGTGATCATGGTGACATCATTTCCCTCATGTGATATTTTGAGGGTATCCCAGATCTGTTTGGCGTTGTCCAAGCCGCTAACCTTGTTATATTCATCCCTGCACAGAGATGCTAGCAAAACAGTAGTGGCTTGGGCATTTTTATGAATTTGTTCATTTATAACAATAGGATTATCAGTGCTATCGAAATGCATCCCATTTTCTACAATTTCCCATATGCTAGAATGGAGAGAAAATAAATGACTACACATTTTATGACTCCAAAACGAATAGTCCTCTCCATCGAAGTGTGGAGGTTTTCCGAGGGGAATTGATAGTAAATGCGCATTTGAATTATAAGGAATGCGAGAGTAATCAAAAGAATAGTTTTGATTAACCGTCTTCTTTTTCGACAAAGAGTCGTCGTCATCGTCGTCTCTTGGTGAAGAAGAGGAGGCATCGCAGTCGTAGTAGATGATCTTCTTGATGCGCCTTTTCTTCTTCACGTCCCTCTTCTCCTGACTCGAACCTGAGTCAGTGGGCTTGTCGTCCCTTGGCTCATTGAAGAGGGACTCCTCCTTGTCGTTGACCACCATCCCCTTTCCCTTAGGATCCATCTCTTCGGGCGGCTAGTCCCTTAGATGAAGAGTACGGCTTTGATACCAATTGAGAGCACCTAGAGGGGAGTGAATAGGTGATCCTGTAAAAACCAAGACTAAATGGCCACAAACTTGATTATAGAAATGTTAGTGTAAGTTAATCAAGTTGCTATGAAGCGATCTTCTTGTGAACACAACAATCACCAAGAAAAGCAATCACAAGAGACACGCAATTTATCCCGTGGTTCGGCCAAGTAACACTTGCCTATTTCCACGTTGTGGCGTCCCAATGGACGAGGGTTGCACTCAACCCCTTTCAAGTGATCCAATGATCAACTTGAATACCACGGTCTTTTCTTTTAGAGTATTTTTCCCGTTTGCGAGGAATCTCCACAATTTGGAGTCTCTCTCCCTTACAATAGAGATCGCAAAGAGCAAGGATGGGAGAGCAACACACGCTAGACTCAAATCCGCAGCACAACCACATACACAAGTGAGGAAGTGAGCACACAAACACAGCGCGAGGAGTTTACAACTCGAATAGTGCTCAAATCTCAAGAACGTGATCTGATTGCGTGAAAGCAGAGTCTAGGTGTCTTAGAATGTTTCTTGTAAGCTTGGTGTTCTTTTCCATGCGCCAAGGGGTCCCTTTTATAGCCCCAAGGCAGCTAGGAGCCGTTGGAGACCAACTTGGAAGGCAATTCCTGCCTTCTATCGAGTGGTGCACTGGACAGTCCAGTGCACCACTGGACAACCACTGTTCATGTCCGATACGCGATCTCCTTCCATATCGGGCACAGCCGACCGTTGCTCCTCAGGGCCGGTTGGCGCACCGGACAGTCCGGTGCACCCAGCTGACCGTTGGAGCTGGCCTAGTGTCGCGCGTTGATCGCGCGGACGACCGTTGGCCACTGGCGCAGTTGGCTCACTGGACAGTCCAGTGCACCACCGGACAGTCCGGTGAATTTTAGCCATACGCCTCTGTCGTTTTCCCAAGAGTAGCCAGTTCACCGTCGGCCAGCCTGGCGCACCGGACACTGTCCGGTGCAGTCCCATGTGCTAGGTCCGAGTTGTTGTTGGCTGCTCACAGCCAATCCTTTTCCAAATTCGTTTCTCTTTTCTCTGCACTGTTTCTATCACTTGAACAAACATGTTAGTACTTAAAAATAATTTACTAAGTCTAGAGACATACCTTGTTCTTTGACTTGGACTTCTCAATCATTATAGAAATTTATTTACACTACATATAGAGTAATCTTTTTAGCAAAGTAATCTGACTATATATATAATTTGATTAGCAAATGGTCTCTAATCAAGTGATAACTTATATTAAAGTTGATTTAGTTATTTCTTTAA
Organism: Zea mays; assembly: GCF_902167145.1. Classification (NCBI taxonomy): domain Eukaryota; kingdom Viridiplantae; phylum Streptophyta; class Magnoliopsida; order Poales; family Poaceae; genus Zea; species Zea mays. The sequence goes on along the minus strand of NC_050104.1, from coordinate 86,037,177 downwards.
TATCTTTTCTTAGATGATTTACATTAATCAACATAGAATATAGTTGTTAATTACTTAATAACTAAAACCTTCCGAAAACTATACCTTTTGAACCATAACTCCGATTTCAATGGTTCTCGAGCCCACGAATAGTGATGAGGCCACGAGAAATTTGAAGACTAGCTTGGAGAAGTACATGGGAATCTCAAGTCTATGGCAAGTTGTGCCCTTGGTCACTCTTTTTTACCCAATAATGTTCCTATAAATCACTGCGACATGCTCAGGTTAATTTGATGGGACCCAATAGGTTTCCCTAGTATTGTTTATCCAACACCTTGCAAACAAAAGAATATTGGGTAGAATTGCTATTGCTCTACCTGGTTTTGGGAAATTAATGTTATATTATGATCATGTTCCAATTATGTTGTTGTTTTAATTATTGTTCATGACAAGATCATCATGTTAATTGGAACATGGAGAACCATCCTAGAAAACAGTGCTACCACAAGGGTGGAATGGGACACCCATGGCCAAGTAATTAGGAAATCTAGGGAGAGATTACCTTACCCGAAAGGGGCAAGCGGGGAGGCATCGCTATAGAGTATAGGGAGGTTCTTGGGTCGAACTGCTGCGATGGCATTTCAAACGAGGGAATCCTATGTTTCCTTCTTCCTCAATCCGTAGCAGGTTTTCTCAAACTAGTGAAACTTTGGAAAGGCCTCGCAGCGGATCCCTAGCCATTCACCTTAGAAGTGTTTAAGGGCCTAGCTAACCCTGGCTAATTTGGAAACACGTCTTGTGGGTAAAGATATGCAACCTCTACAGAGTATAAAATTGGTAGATCAGCCGCACGGTCATGAGCAGCTCGGACACTCACATGAGTAATTTATGGAACTAAACTTAATTTGTCATATGCATTGCATTGTGGGTGTTATTATTAATTGTGATCTCTTATTTCATTGGGTTGGTATCTACTTATACTTAGTAACTAATAATAAAATTTTGACCAACTTTAAAAGCAATGCTCAACTTTAATCATCTCCTTGCTAAGCCTTACACTTCTCATGAGCCCCACTGTAAGTGAGCTCATGCACATTGTTCCCCACAACTTGTTGAGCGATGAACGTATGTGAACTCACCCTTGCTATACTCACATCCCCTAGGTCAAGAATAGGTACCCCAAGATAAGGAGCATGAAGGATGCCGCGATGAGTTCGTGAGAGGTCTAGGTCGTCGTCTCCCAGTCAACTTAGATTGTTGGATCATTGTTTTCGTATGATGTAATCATTTAGTTATTTTGTACAGAACTCGTATTATATAGTAAAGATGTGACATTCATTTCTGTACCATGAGTCATCATATGTGTGAGACTTGATCCTAGCACACATTTGACACACGCCCGGGTTTGGCCCCCTAAATCCGGGTGTGACAGAAGTGGTATCAGAGGCATGTTGACTGTAGGCGTAACCTATATAGAACTGGAGAACCCTTACCTGCTTACCTTTGCTACTCTGATTCTTTCTAAACTTTCCTTAATCCTTTCTCATCTATTGTTGCTTTACTCTGATTACTCTTATCTTTTCTCTTTTAAAGACAAAAGTGGATTTCAGACTTTGAAATCATGTACCTAATGTGACCCTTAGGAATAGGAGACCTAATCTTAGTAACAAAAACAAAACTATTTTTGTAGGTATCTATACGCTTGACTATTTATTCTTATGATACCTACTTGATTTGGTTCTTTGATTGAGTGTGATGAGTTGTGGAGTAATATCCACAATTGCATCTATATGTATAAATCAACAAAAAAATAATCATAATAACTATTGAGCTTAAATTATTACCCCTTAGGAAGAGGTAGATAAAACAAATAAGAAAATGCCCTATCTTAAAATATTCTATCTTATCCTAGTAAGATTCATCTAGATCCCATCTAATCCAAATGTAATCTAATCTAATGCGATTAATCTAATCTAGTATAAATTAATCTTATCTCATTTAATTTAATCAGATCTAATCTAATATAATAAGACCTAGTCTAATTGACTCACATTTCTTGCACATCTCTAATAATGGGGTAGAGCAAATTAACCCAGATTAGTTATACCCTACACCTACAAACTCTTTTTCCACCTAGTTCACTTAATCCTAAATTGGTTCCTTAAACCAACTCGGCCATGCTTAAACCAACTCGGCCATGAACAATGACCTAACCTGCATAGTGGGTGTATGGCCTATTTAGCCCAACCTAAAAGCAAAACAACTAAACCCGATTCTACCTATTCTCAGTTAGCTTAAGCCACTTACTAAGTCATCTGCTCTACCTACTACGCTATTTGGCTTACCTACAAATCTATCTTAACTATAGGTCCCCAACTCAGACTCGAGAAGATCAACCTCATCAAGGGAGGATAAAAGTCAAACCAAATCTTCAGATGCGTCACCAGCCAAGATGGAGTCTTTCCTTGCCATGATTTTTCTTTCTCCAACCTAACTTCGTCAAGGAAGAACAGAAGCCAGACAAGATCTTCAAACAAGTCAGGATCCATCATCTATTTTAAAGCTATACTTGCCCTAATCAAATCCCATCTTGGCTACTATGTAGCTTAAACAAAAAAGCTCATGCTTCCCTGATCACCTATTAATTAATGCTAAACTGCAAACCAAACTTTTAGCATCTCTTTATTACTAATCTCGAGGACGAGATTATTTTTAAGGGGTAGAATTTGTAATAGCGCAAAATTCTATTTTCGGATTTAGGAAAATTTCCCAAAGAATTATAATAAAATAATAATATTTTTCTCATCTTTGAAATCACATCATAGAATAAATATGTTTCCCACTAAAGACCGAGATTTAACTTGAAACCTACTTAAATAATTGCAAATGTTCTTAAAACTAAATAATTGATAAGACAATTCTCCAAGAATGAAATTATATCCTAAAAAGGGGTAAAACTATTTTATATTGAAGAAAATGCATAATAAATAATAAATTTTTGAATGAGCCATTAAAACAAATATTGAATAAACTAGGGAAAAGAATCGGCTTGGGCTGATTTCCTCCGCTACCGGCCCATCTCCTCTTCACACGTGTGGCCCAACTCCACTGCCGCGCCGGCCCAAAATGAATCCAGCCAGCTTCGGACCCGTGCCGTCATCCGACCCCACCCGCCATTCTCCCTAGTAAGCACACACGCACGAACCGTGTCACCGCCGTTTGGGGCCCGCTATCCAGATCATCGTCGCGCACACACGTGAAAGAAGCAGACGCTGGTTTGTGGGCCATGGTGTGCGGCATCCCCTTCCTTCGTCAAATTGTAGCAACATGATCCCAACTAGTGCTGGGAATATGGGCCGAGCTTTTCGGGCCAGCACGAGCACGGCCCGAAAATAGGAGCCCAAAGCACGGCCCGGCACGAAATAATTCGGGCCGGGCTAGCACGGCCCGAAGGCGGGCTTGGGCCGGGCCTCAATTTACGGCCCGTCGGGCCCCAGCACGGCCCGCATAGATGGGCCAGGCTTGGGCCGGCACGGCCCAATTAAGCCCAATCTATTTAATTTCTTTAATTTAGTAAGATATCGACTTTATATTGTTGTTATATTTAGAGTTTATGTGGTCAAATAATGCTAAATTGTTTAATATCTTTAATTTAGTAAGTTATGAACTTTATATGTTTGTAATATTTTGATTTTATGTGGTCAAATACACGGGCCGGGCTTGGGCCGGCACAGTCCAAAGAAGGCACGACGTGGTTTAGGGCCGGACTGGGCCACTGTTTTTATACTTCGGGCTGGCACGGCACGGCCCAAAAATCATTTGGGCTTTGTTGGCCCGAACCTGTTTGGCACGAAGCACGATGGGCATGGGCCGGGCTAGCCCGGCCCGGCCCAATTCCCAGCACTAATCCCAACAACCAAGCTCGAATGGAGATCTCGCTAACTAACCTCCGCATGTACTGCGTCCTCGGGCTATACAAATAGTCAAATACTCATCCGCGAGCCCCCCCCCTACCTCCTCGTCCCTTCTCCATCATGCGCCATCATAGCCATGGATCGAGCGGAGCCGAGGACGAGGATGGGATCTGCCGTTGTCAGTCCATGCCTGCACCGCCGTCGAATTCTCGAGGCCGAGGCTGGAAGCTTCGCCGCGACTTTGGGATGCTGCACGTGGCCATCTCCGAAGGGGAGAACCATCGGGTCGCCGGTGATTTCTCGCCAGAGCCATCAACGCATGCCTTACCGTGGGTCGTCCTCACCTCGACAACCTGGCTGGTAAGAACTTACTCTCTTAATTCGTTCTCATCTTGACATCGTGTAGCGGTAGTTGGGGCAGTAAATCGCGGGCCGCAGCGGGTGAAGACCTTGCGACGGCGAGGTTCCACCGTGGGCAGAAAACGGTGCCACCGGGCCACAATGTAGGTGGAAGAAGGTGCATCAGCCGTTGATCCGAGATTGACGGCTGCGATCATATCACACATACCCTTTCGCTTGGATGAGTACCTACCGTCGATCTAATATCGGATGGGTGGAATTAGATCTTGCTTCATGAAATTGGATCCATAGATTTTAGATCCTAAGGACTTCATCGTGTACCGGTTCGGGGCTCGGATGTTTAAATCCACACCGTGCATCGCTGATCCTGCGGTCGTCAAAGGATACCGGTTCACCTTGGATCAGGATCTAATCTGGGCCCTTGATCATTTAACGGATGGCCCCGGTTGGCCCATACCCTTTGCTGTGGCAAATTAGCACAAGAGCCCCTGGAATTTACCGAAAAGAACCTGCGATCCTGTACTGTTATGGGGACATAAGATTTAGGTCCTTTTCTTTATGCTTCAGCCCCTGATCTTTTGGAAAATAGCAACAGCAATACTGAAGTCTACAGGTTATGTAAATAAAATCGAAAAAACTATTTTTCAATATAAAAATAAATCGAAAACATTAGAAACTCCATAGCTTATTCATTTTAACCCCGATTTAAACCGTTTAAATTGCGTTAGATTCACAATAAGGTTTACTACACAGAGACAAACCTTATTTTGTTATGTCACATACTTTTATAGATAGATATTTATTTACACTACATATAGTAGAATAATCTTTTTAGCAAAGTAATCTGACTATAAATATAATTTGATTGGCAAATGATCTCTAATCAAGTGATAACTTATATTAAAGTTGAATTAGTTATTTCTTTAATATCTTTTCTCAGATGATTTATATTAATCAACATAGAATATAGTTGTTAATTACTTAATCACTAAAATCTTCCGAGAACTATATCTTTTGAACCATATCTCCGATTTCAATGGTTCTCGGGCCCATGAATAGCGGTGAGGTCACGAGAAATTTGAAGACTGGCTTGGAGAAGTACTTGGGAATCTCAAGTCTACGGCAAGTTGTGCCCTTGATCACTCTTCTTTACCCAATAATGTCCTATTAATCACTGTGGCATGCTCAGGTTAATTTGATGGGACCCGATAGGTTTCTTAGGCTCTTAGCATTGTTTATCCCACACCTTGCAAATAAAAGAACTATTGGGTAGAGTTGTTATTGCTCTACCTGGTTTTGGAAAATTAATGTTATATTATGATCATGTTACAATTATGTTGTTGTTTTAATTATTGTTTATGATAAGATCATCATGTTAATTGGAACATGAAGAACCACCCGAAAAAACAGTGTTACCACAAGGGTAGAATAGGACGCCCTTGGCCAAGTAATTAGGAAAGCTAGGGAGAGATTACTTTACCCGAAAGGGCGACCGGGGAGGCGTCGCTGCAGAGTATAGGGGGTTCTCGGGTCGAACTGCTGCGATGGCATTTCAGATGAGGGATTCATATGCTTCCTTCTTCCTGAATCTGTAGCAGGTTTTCTTAAACTAGTGGAACTTTGGAAAGGCCTCGCAGTGGATCCCTAGTCATTCACCTTGGAAGTGTCTAAGGATCTAGCTAACCCTGGCTAATCAGGAAACACGCCTTGTAGGTAAAGATACACAACATCTGTAGAGTGCAAAACTGGTATATTAGTCGTGCTCACGGTAATGAGCGGCTCGGACACTCACATTAGTAATTTATGAAACTAAATTTGTCGTATGCATTGTATTGTGGGTGTTTTTATTAATTGTGATATCTTATTTAATTGGGTTGGTATCTAATTATACTTGGTAACTGCTAATAAAATTTTGACCAACTTTAAAAGCAATGCTCAGCTTTAACTATCTCCTTTGGTAAGTCTTACACTTCACATGAGCCCCACTGTAAGTGAGCTCATCCACATTGTTCCCCACAACTTGTTGAGCGATCAACGAATGTGACCTCACCCTTGTTGTACTCACATCCCTCAGGTCAAGAATAGGTACCCAAGATAAGGAGCATGAAGGATGTTGTGATGAGTTTGTGAGAGGTCTAGACCGCCGCCTCTCAGTCAACTTAGATTGCTGGATTATTGTCTTCGTATGATGTAATTATTTAGTTATTTTGTATAGAACTCATATTATATAGTAAAAGATGTGACATCCGTTTTTGTACCATGACTCATCATATGTGTGAGACTTGATTCTATCACACATTTGACATTCGCCCGGGTTTGGCCTCCTAAATCCGGGGGAGCCATTGGCAATTTTGCCATTATCATTTGTGGGCTTCGCCAATATGCCATCGGACCCACAAATCATAGACACAGACGGTCCCACCAGTCATAGACACAGGATGGCATAATAACAGACAGCCAAAATTGAGAGTGGCAAAATAGCAAATTTCTCAAATCCGGGGGTGACATTCAGATTGATAGATAAACTTATGTTGTAGTGAGTTTGCAGGAGTAGGTTTCTTTTGCTGCAGGTTATCCTGGACAGTTTGTCTAAACTTTACTATATTTCTGTTATGGAAATATAGAAATGGGGTAATCTTCTTATCAAAAAAAAATGTAACATGTGGGTTTCTTCAAACAGTGATATGTCATGTTAATTATGAAAATGTCATTAAAATGTTTTCAGAATGGCTAATCGATTCTCATCGCTAGAGGAGCAATCAGCCCGATTAATCGCCTTCTGAATCCTAAGTTCTAAATCGAGCAAGTTGCAGGTGACATGACTGGGGACTAGGGACTCGGATCACAAATTCACAACGAGGACTAGGGTCTAGGGACTTGGGGAGTGATATGAGCACAGCCCACAGCTTCCATGACGGGGCGCACCCAACACATGAGCACTATAGGCAAGTCACCGGTGAACAAGGAGTCGAGGTCTGCGGAGAAGAGGTCAGCTACTGTAGGACCAAGGAGTGGGCACACTGGGGACCAAGGAGGGGGCGCCGATGGCGCACCGCTGTCTCTGTGCTCTACTGCTCTAGTGTCTGGTCTAGGGTTCTTCAATCTCCAGGCTATGTGATGCTCTACTACTCTCGTGTGTGGGCTAAGCTCTGCGTATAGGAAAGGTCAAGTGGGTTGCACTGGTCCAATATGAATGCTAACAAAAAACGAAGTGGGCCGAAATTGAAAATTCCCAAACGCGGGCAAACTGATCGTCCGCGACCTGATCGAACGACTAATCATGATTAAATGACGATTAATCGGATGATCAGGTTTCTAATCACTCTGATTGTGTCGCTATTGTTTATCGATCGAGTGCACAATTGTGATCAGTCAATTAATCGCTATTAATGAGACGATATGAAAACATTGATGACATTGCTATTATTTAATTAAGAATCTTATAAACATTAAGAATTAACATATACACAAAAATAAGTTAGTTGCTTTGCATATGAACCAATCTTCAGTTTGCATGGTTTATGAACTAACGAGCTGTATGTTTTGAAGTTAGTAGATGTTAAATCAATGCATGCATAGTAGTACTATAAAATTGAACATACCCTCAAAGAAAATTAAATCGTCATATTTCTGAGTAGAAATGAGACTCACAAGTTGTTCAAATTTAAATGCTTTAGAAATATAATTTCAACTGGCAGGGCGCAGTTTCGCCAATATAGCTTTAGTAAGGAAAGTGTTGGTTCTCTTGGCAGCTCTCTCAAGTAAAACCCTCTGATGCTTACATTCATGCCAACACTTTGATAAGAAGCACAGCAGAAAGTTGCCAAATTTCAATGACCTCGGGAACTCTGATGCCCGGTCATCAATCACAGAAATTAGCTCATTAACGGTGCTTGGTGTCAAGTAAATATCTTGACTAAGAATGTTGTAAAATAGTGCAAACAGAGATTCCGTCCACACCAAATGAGTACCGATATTCTCCATATGCTGAGGCATACAGATTGGTTTCCTCTCTTGCTCCTTTCCTGAAAGCAGCCTATGGCAGAAAGCAGTAACTTGCAGTGGATGCATGCATTCCTTGATAATACGTGTTAACACATCACACTGGGGAACATTTAGGCCGCCCTTTCTAAGAACCAGTGGAAAGAGTACAGCTTCCAGTGCTGCAGCTGGGTGGCGCTTGCAGAGACCCAATGCAGTGGAAAGGAGAACGGATGAAGCTGGTCTTTGAAGCTCCAGTAACTGTGGTAAGAAAACAGAACACAGAACAAGTGCTGGTCCTTTTCCATCCACCCCATCTTCCTCAAGCACTAAATTGGAAAGCAAGACCCTCAGAGTGTCATCGTCAGCTTCCCACGGCTGTACTAAGCTAAGCACTCCTGCAGCATTCCTGGACTCAACGCAAAGGTCCTGCAAATCCTTCGCCACCCGCCGGGCCGCCAAGACAGATTCCACTGTCACAATCTCCTTCTGCAGAGCCACGACTCTCTGCATGATTGAGTCCTCAAGCGGAGGAGCTTGAGGAGGAAGAACACGTCCAGCCTCCTGCATCTCCACGTCCTCGTTTTGCACCAACACCAAGTTCTCCAACCCAATCCCGTCCGAACCATACTCACCGCCACGACCAGCACGGGTCCCGCACCCGCTACCCATCAAGCTCCGGCAATCAACAGGGAGCCACGGCAAGACCGGATGCGCCCGCGCGCCCGCTTCTTGAAGCCACGTTGGCGGATCGTGAAACCCATCGATAAACTCCTCGGAGGCAACACCAGGGACGCCTTCCTCTTCAGGCAATCCGTCGATCAGATGACGGGCGCCGCGGAGGACCCATAGTCCATACAGGCCATGTGGAGCGGAGAGGACACGGGCTGCGAGGGTACGGAGGAGGTGCGGATCGAGGAGGCCAGCAGAGGAGACGAGGAAGGAGAGCGCCTGGGACTGAAGGAAGGGAGGTAGGGTCTGGAAGAGGATGGCGGCCGTGGGGTCGGAGGCCGGGAGCGTGGGCGCTGGCGAGAGAAGGAGGCGCAGGAGCGCGGCGGCCGAAGGAGGCGCGCTGGGGCAGTCTCCAGAGGAAGGGGAAGAGGAGAAGGCGGCGGCGTTGGCGGCGGGGGAGGTGAGGAGGTGGCGGAACAGCGCCAGCCACTGCTCCATTTCACCATTTGAGAGTGGCGGGAATTTTCCCACGTTTTTTGTTCGGATAGGCTAATGTCGAGGGATGGCAATGGTTGGGTAATTGGGTTCTCGTGGAGCAAAAATCCAATCCCGTCTGTAAAGTCTAAGGGCCCGTTTAGTACAACTCCAATTCTTGATTCTTTAGCTCTAGATCTCGATCATTCTAAGGAGTTGATCCTTCTGATTCTCTTGGAGAATCAGAATCATTTTTAAAACCGTTTGGCAAGTAAACTGATTCTTGTCTAGTTGACATCTTTAGAAGAATTTTCTATTCCGTCTTGCATACACTAAATGTGCTTTACAAGCAATAATACAAATGTGACGCTCAATTCTCTGTACTCGAAGCTGCTCAACCAATACAGCACGTTGCAACTGAGCTAGACAAGCCAAGCTTGTCACACGATCGAGATGGCATGGACAGTGAATGCTAGCGCCAGACTCACCGCTCACCGGACTGAGGAGCCACTGCAGGCCACATGAGAATTGGACAACAGAGATGCCACAAGAGGGCTGGTGGGTGGGTGGCTGCCGCGGGCCTCGGAGATGAACGCAGACTTTGGAGAACAGGCGTCGGACCTGGGCGAAACCCTAGCCGACGCTCCCGGTCGTACGACGAGAGGAGGTAGGAGGTCGCGGGAGGGTCAGGCGCTGTGCAGGTTGTGCACCATGGGGTGTCGTTGTTTCTTTAATGGCAATTGCGGGTAATTTTGGGCAAACATTGAGGAAAGGTTCATATTTGGTTGGTTGAGGAGCTGTTTTGAGGGAGGGTGGAGCAGGTTTTTTCAGCTCCCACGTTTCTATACAAAAATGACTCCTAATCCTTCCTACTCCACGTGAGAATCAGTTCACAAAACACTTGTTTGGCACGGCTCCTCCGGATCCTCGCCTAGAATCAGGAGCTAGAGCCATGCCAAACAGGCCCTAATTAAAGTGGTGTTTGAATGCACTAAAATTAATAGTTAGTGGCTAAAATTAGTTGAAACATCCAAAAATCCTAGCTAATAGTTCAGCTATTAACTATTTTTGGTAAATTATTTAATAGTTAGGTAGTTATTTGTTAGCTAGTTAATCCAACTAATATTTTTTAGCTAACTAACTATTAGTTCTAGTGCATTCAAACACCCCCTAAATCCATTTATAATCGTACCTGTAGGTATAACTCTGAACCACACACAAATTCGTTGGGTTTCAGGTTGGTTACTCAGTGTGTGGTTTTACTCAGTGTGAACTTTTAAATAATATTTTAGCAATAAACAAATAAGTATTAGCAATAATTGATTTATATCACATATTTTAACCCTTCTCGTATTGAGCAGTAATAAAAACACTTCATAAATCATAAATCATTTTTGTACAAAATAAAAAACAAATTAAATTTCGGGTTATGTGTGGGTCACCCGCGGGTTAAAATAGAAACTCACTCGCAACCGCGAAACTTTGGGTCGAGTGCGGGTTACACCCGCGGGTCAAAATCTTCACTCATACTCGCACCCGTCGGGCCAGGGTACCCATCGGGTATCGAGTTTAGGGTTAAATTGTCATCCCTAGTCTCAGGCAGACTTCCAGGCAATTGTAGGTAGGGCATGAATATGGTCGTGATTGGTTGTCCACATATGGGCTGCCATGGCTAGCAACCTGGGCTAGAGCAAATCAGTCTAGGCCTAGACATTCAGGTCCAATTGTTTGGTTGTATTCTTCCACCAATTTGGCTAGGTGGTGTTTTTCTTTGGTGGGTTGTATTGGCCAAGGACGTATCGACTAGTGTTTTCAGTAGTATGTATGGAATGATTGGTTGGTGCTCTAGTTGGTGCCATTTTCAACGCGTAAAGGTCGTTGGCGCCCAATTTTGACGCCCAAACATGTGCATTGCGAACACAAAATTGATATGTGCCTTGTTATTCGGATTGTGATGAGTATTTATATCAACATGGGTAGTGTCTTGGGTTGAGTTGGTTGGACTAACCAGGGTGCGAGGTTGTTGGTGCAACATGTCTTTTTGTCTTGTGGTATATATGTGTGGAGTCCGGAGACGGTGGTCGACGGTGAAGGTGAAGGTCATGCAGTTTCGTATCGATGGATTGTGAGCATCGAAGGACGAGCACTGAGTCCTGACCGAGAGACTAGAGAAGCTAGGTGACTAGTCTGGCGGTTGATACTTGGGGACACTAACAGGCGTGAGAGCATGGAGGAGCGAATTATGTCTTCGATGCAGTTATGGACTGGTGGGACACATGTACATGTCGTGGGGAATGTGTATGGAGTACACTACCCGCAGTGGTTTTAGTGGTTGAGCCTCAAACCACCCATCGTGACAATTCATAGGTTTCACCGGGTTTAGGCCTCAAAACCTAGTAGAACAGTTCTGGAGGGAATCGAGGGCACGTGGTGTCATCACGAAGGATGCATTAAGACGAAACAACTTTGTGAAGATTGTGTGTCCGTCAAATCAAAATTCCAAAAGTTGGTCCATTTCGCCCTAGCTAAAAGTAACTTAGGAAAGAGGAATAACCCTCTATAAATAGGAAGGGAGGGCTAAACCATTCAACCATCACTTTTAGCATTTCATTTCCCTCTTTAGCTTGTAATCCTCATTTCCCTTCGTACTTTGTTAGGAGATCCTTGGATGATTTGAACCTTCACATCTACGTTCATGCGATTTTGAGGAAGTGTGGTCGTAACCACACTCAGCCCTCATGGCTTTTTCATCTTGTGGAAAATCTGATGGTATTAGCTTTTGAGTTGCTTCTTCTTTCAACCCCTCTAGTTTTATTTTTGAGTTGATATTTGCTTTTATGAGTTTGGGAGAGTTTTTTAGGATATTCTCTAGATTTGAAACTATTTTGGCGTCATTGCAAACTTCTTGTATGAGCTGATTCATTTTGTGTATAGGTTTCTAATAGGTTTTGTCATTTGACAAAACCCTAACTAAACCCCAAGTCTTTTTTGGTTTCCTGATCTGTTGTTGAAGTTTAAACCCATTTGAGCTCAAATTTTGTGGAACCTTAGAGGCCCACTTGTAAAGGTGTGTGAAAAATTTCAGCTCAATTAGAGTCCATTTGGATTGATTTAGCATTCAAAAACTAAATTTCGAGCTACTGAAAAACAACACTAGAAAGTGATGTTGTTTTGGGTCGTTTTGGACTTTTCGGTGCCTGCTTTGTGATCCATTTGTTTGTTGGTCTTGTGTGAGTCCTACGAACATTTTAAAAACATGAAATCACTGGTTGGTTCATGTGTTTTTGGTTTGAGTAATTTTTTCATTTCATTGAAGTTAAGTGCTTGTTGGCTCATCACTCGGGAAATAGAAGAGCTCAGGTGCACAACGAGACAGTAGGTAGGGGAATGTAGTGTCTTGTTATGTGTGTCCCATCTGTGTATAGAGCGAGGACATTTATAGGTAACCAGGCGGGTAGGTGGGTCCCAAGTACCGTTATTGAAAGGGAATTACGCTTACATCTAGTCCCTAATTAATTTTGGTGGTTGAATTGCCCAACACAAATCTTTGGACTAACTAGTTTGCCCAAGTGTATAGATTACACAGGTGTAAAAGGTTCACACTCAGCCGATAAAAAGACCAAGTTCTGGATTCAACACAGGAGCAAAGGGCCAACCGAAGGCACCTCTGGTTTGGCGCACCGGACTGTCCGGTGTGCCACCGGACAGTGTCCGGTGTGCCACCGGACATGTCCGGTGCACCAGAGGACTCCAACGCAAACTCGCCACCTTCGGGAATTTCTAGAGGCACTCGCGCTATAATTCACCGGACTGTCCGGTGTACACCGGACAGTGTCCGGTGCGCCAAGGAGGAGCGGCCTCAGGAACTCGCCAGCTTCGGGAAACTCCAACGGCCAGTCCGCTATAATTCACCGGACTGTCCGGTGTACACCGGACTGTCCGGTGCGACTCCGGAGCAACGGCTATCTCCGTGCCAACGGCTCTCTGCCGCGCATTTAATGCGCGCTCTGCGCGCGCAGAAGTCAGGCGCGCCCATACTGGCACACCGGACAGCAAACAGTACCTGTCCGGTGTGCACCGGACACCCAGGCGGGCCCACAAGTCAGAAGCTCCAACGGTCAGAATCCAACGGCAGTGATGACGTGGCAGGGGGCACCGGACCGTCCGGTGTGCACCGGACTGTCCGGTGCGCCATCGAGCAGACAGCCTCCCAACGGCCACTTTTGGTGGTTGGGGCTATAAATACCCCAACCACCCCACCATTCATTGCATCCAAGTTTTCCAGCTTCCAACCACTATACAAGAGCTAGCATTCATTGCAAAGCACACCAAAAGAGATCAAATCCTCTCCCAACTCCACACAAAGCATTAGTTACTAGAGAGAGTGATTTGTAGTGTTCATTTGAGCTCTTGCGCTTGGATCGCTTCTTTTCTTTCTTGATTCTTTCTTGTGATCAAACACTCACTTGTAATTGAGGCAAGAGGCACCAATTGTGTGGTGGCCCTTGCGGGAAGTTTGATTCCCAAGTGATTTGAGAAGAGAAGCTCACTCGGTCCGAGGGACCGATTGAGAGAGGGAAGGGTTGAAAGAGACCCGGCCTTTGTGGCCTCCTCAACGGGGAGTAGGTTTGCAAGAACCGAACCTCGGTAAAACAAATCCGCGTGTCACACTCTTCATTTGCTTGCGATTTGTTTTGCTCCCTCTCTCGCGGACTCATTTATATTTCTAACGCTAACCCGGCTTGTAGTTGTGATTATTTTTGAGAATTTCAGTTTCGCCCTATTCACCCCCTCTAGGCGACTTTCAATTGGTATCAGAGCCCGGTGCTTCATTAGAGCCTAACCGCTCGAAGTGATGTCGGGATATCACGCCAAGAAGGAGATGGAGACCGGCGAAAAGCCCACTACAAGCCACGGGAGCACTTCATCGGAAGAGTCCCGCACCAAGAGGAAGGAGAAGAAGAAGAGCTCCTCCAACAAAGGAAAGGAGAAGAAATCTTCTTCGCACCACAAAGAGAAGAAGGAGAGATCTTCCTCCCACAAGCCACATCGGAGAGGAGACAAGCACAAAAGGATGAGGAAAGTGGTCTACTACGAGACCGACACTTCATCAACATCGACCTCCAACTCCGATGCGCCCTCCGTAACTTCTAAACGCCAAGAGCATAAGAAGTTTAGTAAGATCCCCCTACATTACCCTCGCATTTCCAAACATACACCTTTACTTTCCGTCCCATTAGGCAAACCACCAACTTTTGATGGTGAAGATTACGCTAGGTGGAGCGATTTAATGCGATTTCATCTAACCTCGCTCCACAAAAGTATATGGGATGTTGTTGAGTTTGGTGCACAGGTACCGTCGGTAGGGGATGAGAACTATGATGAGGATGAGGTGGCCCAAATCGAGCACTTCAACTCTCAAGCAACAACAATACTCCTCGCCTCTCTAAGTAGAGAGGAGTATAACAAAGTACAAGGGTTGAAGAGCGCCAAAGTGGTTTGGGATGTGCTCAAAACCGCGCACGAAGGAGATGAGCTCACCAAGATCACCAAGCGGGAAACGATCGAGGGAGAGCTCGGTCGGTTCTGGCTTCGCAAAGGGGAAGAGCCACAACACATGTACAACCGGCTAAAGACTTTGGTGAACCAAGTGCGCAACCTTGGAAGCGTCAAATGGGACGACCACGAAATGGTTAAGGTTATTCTAAGATCTCTCATTTTCCTTAACCCCACTCAAGTTCAATTAATTCATGGTAATCCTAGATATACTAAAATGACCCCCGAGGAAGTTATCGGGAATTTTGTAAGTTTTGAGTGCATGATCGAAGGCTCAAGGAAGATCAACGAGCTTGATGATCCATCCACATCCGAAGCTCAACCCGTCGCATTCAAGGCGACGGAGGAGAAGAAGGAGGAGGCTACACCAAGTCGACAACCTATAGACGCCTCCAAGCTCGACAATGAGGAAATGGCGCTCGTCATCAAGAGTTTCCGCCAAATCCTCAAACAAAGGAGGGGGAAAGACTACAAGCCCCGCTCCAAGAAGGTTTGCTACAAATGTGGTAAGCCCGGTCATTTTATTGCTAAATGTCCTATATCTAGTGACAGTGACCGAGGTGACGACAAGAAGGGGAGGCGAAAGGAGAAGAAGAGGTACTACAAGAAGAAGGGCGGTGATGCCCATGTTTGTCGGGAGTGGGACTCCGACGAAAGCTCAAGCGACTCCTCCGACGACGAGGACGCCGCCAACATCGCCGTCACAAAGGGACTCCTCTTCCCCAACGTCGGCCACAAGTGCCTCATGGCAAAGGACGGCAAAAAGAAGAAGGTTAAAACCAACTCCTCCACTAAATATGAGTCTTCCAGTGATGATAATGCTAGTGGTGAGGAAGATAATTTGCGTACTCTCTTTGCCAACCTTAACATGGAACAAAAGGAGAAATTAAATGAACTAATTAGTGCCATCCATGAGAAGGATGATCTCTTGGACTCCCAAGAGGACTTCCTAATCAAGGAAAATAAAAAACATGTTAAGGTTAAAAATGCTTACGCTCTACAAGTTGAAAAATGTGAAAAATTGTCTAGTGAGCTAAGCACTTGCCGTGAGATGATTGACAACCTTAGAAATGATAATGCTAGTTTAAATGCTAAGGTTGATTCTCATGTTTGTAATATTTCAATTATCAATCCTAGAGATAATAATGATGATTTGCTTGCTAGGATTGAAGAATTGAATATTTCTCTTGCTAGCCTTAGAGTAGAAAATGAAAATTTAATTGCTAAGGCTAAAGAACTAGATGTTTGCAATGTTACAATTTCCGATCTTAGAGATAATAATGATATCTTGCGTGCTAAGATCGTTGAGCTTAATTCATGCAAACCCTCTACATCTAGTGTTGAGCATGTTTCCATTTGTACTAGATGTAGAGATATTGATATTAATGCTATTCATGATCACATGGCTTTAATTAAACAACAAAATGATCATATAGCAATATTAGATGCTAAAATTGCCGAGCATAACTTAGAAAATGAAAAATTTAAATTTGCTAGAAGTATGCTCGATAATGGGAGACGCCCTGGCATCAAGGATGGCATTGGTTTCCAAAGGGGAAACAATGTCAAACTTAGTGCCCCTCCTAAAAGATTGTCAAATTTTGTTAAGGGCAAGGCTCCCATGCCCCAGGATAACGAGGGTTACATTTTATACCCTGCCGGTTATCCCGAGGACAAAATTAGGAAAATTCATTCTAGGAAGTCTCACTCTGGTTCTAACCATGCTTTTATGTATAAGAGTGAGACATCTAGTTCTAGGCAACCAACCCGTGCTAAGTTGCCTAAGAAGAAAATTCCTATTGCATCAAATGATCATAACATTTCTTTTAAAACTTTTGATGCATCTTATGTTTTAACTAACAAATCCGGCAAGGTAGTTGCCAAATATGTTGGGGGCAAGCACAAGGGGTCTAAGACTTGTGTTTGGGTACCCAAAGTTCTTGTGTCTAATGCCAAAGGACCCAAAACCATTTGGGTACCTAAAGTCAAGAACTAAACTTGTTTTGTAGGTTTATGCATCCGGGGGCTCAAGTTGGATACTCGATAGCGGGTGCACAAACCACATGACTGGGGAGAAAAAGATGTTCTCCTCATATGAGAAAAACCAAGATCCCCAACGAGCTATCACATTCGGGGATGGAAATCAAGGTTTGGTCAAAGGATTGGGTAAAATTGCTATATCACCGGACCATACTATTTCCAATGTTTTTCTTGTAGATTCTTTAGATTACAATTTGCTTTCCGTTTCTCAATTATGTCAAATGGGCTACAACTGTCTATTCACTGATGTAGGTGTCACTGTCTTTAGAAGAAGTGATGATTCAATAGCATTTAAGGGAGTGTTAGAGGGTCAGCTATACCTGGTAGATTTTGATAGAGCTGAACTCGACACTTGCTTAATTGCTAAGACTAATATGGGTTGGCTCTGGCACCGCCGACTAGCCCATGTTGGGATGAAGAATCTTCATAAGCTTCTAAAGGGAGAACACATTTTAGGATTAACAAATGTTCACTTTGAGAAAGACAGGATTTGTAGCGCATGCCAAGCAGGGAAGCAAGTTGGCACCCATCATCCACACAAAAACATCATGACGACCGACAGGCCACTGGAGCTACTCCACATGGATCTATTCGGCCCGATTGCTTACATAAGCATCGGCGGGAGTAAGTATTGTCTTGTAATAGTGGATGATTATTCTCGCTTCACTTGGGTGTTCTTTTTGCAGGAAAAATCTCAAACCCAAGAGACCTTAAAGGGATTCTTGAGACGGGCTCAAAATGAGTTCGGCTTAAGGATCAAGAAAATTAGAAGCGACAACGGGACGGAGTTCAAGAACTCTCAAATCGAAGGCTTCCTTGAGGAGGAGGGCATCAAGCATGAGTTCTCTTCTCCCTACACCCCACAACAAAATGGTGTAGTGGAGAGGAAGAATCGAACTCTATTGGACATGGCAAGAACCATGCTTGATGAATACAAGACTTCGGATCGGTTTTGGGCCGAGGCGGTCAACACCGCTTGCTACGCCATCAACCGGTTGTATCTACACCGAATCCTCAAGAAGACATCCTATGAACTCCTAACCGGTAAAAAGCCAAATATTTCATATTTTAGAGTTTTTGGTAGCAAATGTTTTATACTTGTTAAAAGAGGTAGAAAATCAAAATTTGCTCCTAAAACTGTAGAAGGCCTTTTACTAGGATATGACTCAAACACAAGGGCATATAGAGTCTTTAACAAATCCTCAGGACTTGTTGAAGTTTCTTGTGACGTTGTGTTTGATGAGACTAATCGCTCTCAAGTAGAGCAAGTTGATCTTGATGAGATAGGTGAAGAACAGGCTCCATGCATAGCGCTAAGGAACATGTCCATTGGGGATGTGTGTCCTAAGGAATCCGAAGAGCCTCCACATGCACAAGATCAACCATCCTCCTCCACGCAAGCATCTCCACCAACACAAGTTGAGGATGAGACTCAAGATGTTGAACAAGAAGACCAAGAAGATGAGCCACCTCAAAATGACGGCAACGATCAAGGGGGAGATGCAAATGATGAAGACAAGAAGGATGAAGAACCAAGACCGCCACACCCAAGAGTCCACCAAGCAATCCAACGAGATCACCCCGTCGACACCATCCTCGGCGACATTCATAAGGGGGTAACCACTAGATCTCGTGTTGCACAATTTTGTGAACATTACTCTTTTGTTTCCTCTATTGAGCCACACAGGGTAGAGGAAGCACTACAAGATTCGAATTGGGTGGTGGCTATGCAAGAGGAGCTCAACAACTTCACTAGAAATGAGGTATGGCATTTAGTTCCACGTCCTAACCAAAATGTTGTAGGAACCAAATGGGTCTTCCGCAACAAGCAAGACGAGCATGGTGTGGTGACAAGGAACAAAGCACGACTTGTGGCCAAGGGATACTCCCAAGTCGAAGGTTTGGATTTCGGTGAAACCTATGCACCCGTAGCTAGGCTTGAGTCAATTCGCATATTATTAGCCTATGCTACTTACCATGGCTTTAAGCTTTATCAAATGGACGTGAAAAGTGCCTTCCTCAATGGACCAATCAAGGAAGAGGTCTATGTTGAGCAACCTCCCGGCTTTGAAGACAGTGAGTATCCTAACCATGTCTATAGGCTCTCTAAGGCGCTTTATGGGCTCAAGCAAGCCCCAAGAGCATGGTATGAATGCCTTAGAGATTTCCTTATTGCAAATGGTTTCAAAGTCGGAAAAGCCGATCCTACACTCTTTACTAAAACTCTTGAAAATGACTTGTTTGTATGCCAAATTTATGTTGATGATATTATATTTGGGTCTACTAACAAGTCTACATGTGAAGAGTTTAGTAGGATCATGACAAAGAAATTCGAGATGTCGATGATGGGGGAGTTGAAATATTTCTTAAGATTTCAAGTCAAGCAACTCCAAGAGGGCACTTTCATTAGCCAAACGAAGTATACTCAAGACATTCTAAGCAAGTTTGGAATGAAGGATGCCAAGCCCATCAAGACTCCCATGGGAACAAATGGGCATCTCGACCTCGACACGGGAGGTAAGTCCGTGGATCAAAAGGTATATCGGTCGATGATTGGTTCATTGCTTTATTTATGTGCATCTCGACCGGATATTATGCTTTCCGTTTGCATGTGTGCAAGATTCCAATCCGACCCTAAGGAATCACACCTTACGGCCGTAAAACGAATCTTGAGATACTTGGCATATACTCCTAAGTTTGGGCTTTGGTACCCTCGAGGATCCACATTTGATTTAATTGGTTATTCGGATGCCGATTGGGCGGGGTGTAAGATTAACAGGAAGAGCACATCGGGGACTTGCCAGTTCTTGGGAAGATCCTTGGTGTCATGGGCTTCAAAGAAACAAAATTCGGTCGCTCTTTCTACCGCCGAAGCCGAGTACATTGCCGCAGGCCATTGTTGCGCGCAACTACTTTGGATGAGGCAAACCCTGCGGGACTACGGTTACAAATTAACCAAAGTCCCTTTGCTATGTGATAATGAGAGTGCAATTAAAATGGCCGACAATCCCGTCGAGCATAGCCGCACTAAGCACATAGCCATTCGGTATCATTTTCTTAGGGATCACCAACAAAAGGGAGATATCGAGATTGCATACATTAACACTAAAGATCAATTAGCCGATATTTTCACCAAGCCACTTGATGAACAAACTTTTACCAAACTTAGGCATGAGCTCAATATTCTTGATTCTAGAAATTTCTTTTGCTAGTCTGCACACATAGCACATAAGTATACCTTTGATCATATCTCTTTTGTATATGCTATGACTAATGTGTTTTCAAGAGTATTTCAAACCAAGTCATAGGTATATTGAAAGAGAATTGGAGTCTTCGGCGAAGACAAAGGCTTCCACTCCGTAACTCATACTTCGCCATCACTCCAAGCAACTCTCTATTCTTTGGGGAGAAATGAGCATCAAAGAAAAGGACTTCATCTTTGGTATAATCTTAACTCATTTATTTATGACCAAAGGGGAAGATAGCACTTCGAGGGCTCTAATGATTCCGTTTTTGGCGATTCATGCCAAAGGGGGAGAAAGTATGAGCCCAAAGCAAAAGGACCGCACCACCACCAATTTCAAAAAAAATAGTGTTTTACAAGAGTATTTTTCAATTGGTATCTTTTTGAGTTCAAAAGGGGGAGAAAATAGTATTTCAATTTGAATTATCAAAACCCTCTTGAACACTAAGAGGATGATTTCATTTAGGGGGAGTTTTGTTTAGTCAAAGGAAAAGCATTTGAAACAGGGGGAGAAAATTTCAAAATTTGAAAATGCTTTGCAAACTCTTATTCATTTACCCTTGACCATTTGCAAAAGAACTTTGAAAAGATTTACAAAAGATTTTTGCAAAAACAAAACATGTGGTGCAAGCTTGGTCCAAAATGTTATCTAAGAAAGAAACAATCCATGCATATCTTACAAGTATTAATATTGGCTCAATTCCAAGCAACCTTTACACTTACATTATGCAAACTAGTTCAATTATGCACTTCCATATTTGCTTTGGTTTGTGTTGGCATCAATCACCAAAAAGGGGGAGATTGAAAGGGAATTAGGCTTACATCTAGTCCCTAATTAATTTTGGTGGTTGAATTGCCCAACACAAATCTTTGGACTAACTAGTTTGCCCAAGTGTATAGATTACACAGGTGTAAAAGGTTCACACTCAGCCGATAAAAAGACCAAGTTCTGGATTCAACACAGGAGCAAAGGGCCAACCGAAGGCACCTCTGGTTTGGCGCACCGGACTGTCCTGTGTGCCACCGGACAGTGTCCGGTGTGCCACCAGACATGTCCGGTGCACCAGAGGACTCCAACGCAAACTCGCCACCTTCGGGAATTTCTAGAGGCACTCGCGCTATAATTCACCGGACTGTCCGGTGTACACCGGACAGTGTCCGGTGCGCCAAGGAGGAGCGGCCTCAGGAACTCGCCAGCTTCGGGAAACTCCAACGGCCAGTCCGCTATAATTCACCGGACTGTCCGGTGTACACCGGACTGTCCGGTGCGACTCCGGAGCAACGGCTATCTCCGCGCCAACGGCTCTCTGCCGCGCATTTAATGCGCGCTCTGCGCGCGCAGAAGTCAGGCGCGCCCATACTGGCACACCGGACAGCAAACAGTACCTGTCCGGTGTGCACCGGACACCCAGGCGGGCCCACAAGTCAGAAGCTCCAACGGTCAGAATCCAACGGCAGTGATGACGTGGCAGGGGGCACCGGACCGTCCGGTGTGCACCGGACTGTCCGGTGCGCCATCGAGCAGACAGCCTCCCAACGGCCACTTTTGGTGGTTGGGGCTATAAATACCCCAACCACCCCACCATTCATTGCATCCAAGTTTTCCAGCTTCCAACCACTATACAAGAGCTAGCATTCATTGCAAAGCACACCAAAAGTGATCAAATCCTCTCCCAACTCCACACAAAGCATTAGTGACTAGAGAGAGTGATTTGTAGTGTTCATTTGAGCTCTTGCGCTTGGATTGCTTCTTTTCTTTCTTGATTCTTTCTTGTGATCAAACACTCACTTGTAATTGAGGCAAGAGGCACCAATTGTGTGGTGGCCCTTGCGGGAAGTTTGATTCCCAAGTGATTTGAGAAGAGAAGCTCACTCGGTCCGAGGGACCGATTGAGAGAGGGAAGGGTTGAAAGAGACCCGGCCTTTGTGGCCTCCTCAACGGGGAGTAGGTTTGCAAGAACCGAACCTCGGTAAAACAAATCCGCGTGTCACACTCTTCATTTGCTTGCGATTTGTTTTGCTCCCTCTCTCGCGGACTCATTTATATTTCTAACGCTAACCCGGCTTGTAGTTGTGATTATTTTTGAGAATTTCAGTTTCGCCCTATTCACCCCCCCTCTAGGCGACTTTCAGTTATACCCCCGGTTACCTGCTAATTCCCAGAATATTCCCCTCAACAGGGTCATTATAGTGCACTAAGGTACAATAACCTAGACATACTCTAGGATGTACCCCGCGAAGGGCTTACAGGTGGGTCGGATCCACAGCAGGGTAGGGCCTAGGCCCCACGGTAGTCTGGCGTGGCCTTTGCTTATGAGTCGCACCCTCGTCTTTGTCGGGGCTCAGACTTCGCTGGCGAGGGAGGATATGAGCCTTCGGGCGCGTGGGGGAAGAGGCAGTGAGCCCCCTCTTATTGCGTGGCCCTTCACTCCGCTCACTCCGAAGACCGTGGTCGAGGATCTCGATGCTGGTATGGGTCGAAGTCCCCCTTAGCTGTTGATCCTGCGCTAAAACATGGTTAGTCGTGGCCGGATAAGCCTAATTGGGGTCATTTTCGGCCTTTGCTCCAACACTAGCCCCCCGAGGGATCGGTTCAACTTGGTGAGCTGGTCCCGAAGTCTGTTTTTGGGAGATGCTCGAACGATGCCCTCGATCACAGGTTGAAGTGGCCTCAAGGGGTGTTTTGGAATGTGTCCATTGAGATTTCTAAAGTTTTACTGTTTGACTTTTGGTTTCCCGAGGAATTTTTATAGGCTATAAAAATCAACGTCGGGTACGAGGAAAACTTTTCTCTCGTCCGTTTACTCGCTCCCGAGCCTTGCCGACACATATTTTCCCATGTGATTCACGCCGGCAAATCGTGCGCCACCGCCGACCTGGCCTAGGTGAAGCAAACTGCCCGCCACCGCAGATGGGACATAATGCCTTCCTCCTCCTCATCATCGTCCAGTGCAGCTGTGTCGTCGAGCGCGATGTCATTGGAGAAGACGGTCAGCGACTCGATGTCGTTTATGAAGTTGCTACTAGGAGATATATTGGAATTTATGATGTCAATGATTTCTTCTGGACACGTGCATAAGATATAGCATTTCGGGTATTTTGGATCCGGTGTTGGGCATGCCCTAGGTGCCGAGGACGTCCCGGAGCCGGAGGTCGAGCTAGTGGTCTTTGAGGCATTCTTCAGCATCGGCCTTCGGCTTCCTATGCATCGATTCATTGGTGAAGTCTTGGAGCGCTTCGAAGTCCAGCTCCACCAACTTACGCCGAATGTTATGGTTGTGTTGGCTAAGTTTATTTGGGCGGAGGGCACATATGGTGGTCAGCCCTCGGTAGAGGTCTTCGCGAAGAACTATTGCCTTCACTGGCATAAGAACGTCTCCGGTGGTAAGATTGTGCAGTTTGTTACATGCACATTCACTCTGAGGATCGGAAAGTCTTCAGGCGAGGTTGTGGAGCTCGTGCCGTGTGCCAAGAACAAGTGGGGAAACTGGTGGTATTTCTGGTTCTATGTGCAGCTATAGGGCACCGAAGGGGTACCCTGACTGCCTCCGACTATTTTGTGTTCACACTGCTACATAGCCTTCCCCCAATTTGAAGTGAACAAGGGGGGTGCTAACAAGGTCGCCCTTCGTCGTACGTCGAAGACAAGCAGCGGTCGTGATTTGGTGGAAGAGTTTATTGCTTGCGGTGTGGCCACTAGCGCACGGCTGGAAGGTGGGCGAGGTGAAGTTGTGGCCGATGCCATTTTTGAAGAATCACATGGTGTTGAGTCCGGCCTTCGCCATTGAACTACGGGGGCGAGATGTTGCGACGTTCGTTAGGTAAGTGGAGGCTGAGGCGGTAAAGATTGTTGGCAAGTATTCGATGAAGACAGAGATGTCGAGGAGCTAGAACATTCGAGGCTCGAATGTTAGGTTGAATTGCGTGTTTGAGTTGAACGGCCTCCGCTATGGCCTGTATCTGGAGGAGGCCTCAATTGATGCCGGAGACACCGATGAACGTAAAAAGAAATGTGGGGTCAAGTGTGGTGCAGCCCTTAAGGGAAGGCTATGGTTCCACTAGTGGATAAGAGGAAGAAGGTTGAGGCTAGGGCGAAAGGCCCAACGAGACGCACGAAGGCCTGGGAGAAGTTTACTGAAGAGATGGCCAAGACATGTGCTGAGTCGATGGAGATCATGACTTTGCTCATCCTGTGGGAAGCCTCTACTCGGATGTTGGAAGTGACCAAGGGGGTGAGTGGTGTAGAGATGACCCCATTCCTATGGCCTCTGGCGAGAATGATTTTACGTCTTTTCTAGCTTGGTATTTTAAAGTTTTTTCCTTATGGGTGGAATATTGACACTGTTGTAACAACTGTGATGGACAAAGACCGATAGAAGTCTTCTAAGAAGAAAACGAAGGCTCTATTGTGGCTGGTGGACCCTCGTCGCGATACAAAGGCTCTTCGTATTGGCGCGGTTGGAGGATCGAAGTCCAAAGCTGCGAAGGCTGCAGCTGCTGTTGCGACGATGCCTCCGCCTGCGGCACCATATGCGTCTGTGGTGCCACCTTCACCTAGCAAGGCTAGCCAGGACGAGGTGGCAAACGCAGCTGAAGCGGGCGCGGGTGGTAGGACGCTCCCTGACCTTTCCGGTGACGACTACGTGCTCGAGGGCGTCAGCAAGTTCAATGTCCACACCGGACAAGCGGCCAGATATGAGTGTCGTTCATGCTTTTTTTGGTGCGGGCGTGTTTGTTCTGATTTTTTTTTTGTCTTTTACTTACAAAGGCTGATGCAGGCTTGGGGTCTAGCCAGCTGGTTATGACCCAAGCTAGGCTGAGGGCTTCGGTTGACCCATGGGCGCAGTTATGCGCTGTCGTTGACGAGGGTTGAGAGATCGCCAAGGCTTCTGGCTCTGGTGGTGTTGCGATGGGTGCCACGAGGGTTTTGGCAAGCGTGATTGATGTTGCGAAGTCTGTTGCGGAGCAGTTGCGCTATGTAAGTCTTCTTTTTTAACGAAGTTTGCTCATGGTAGGTTGGTGTCTTCGCTGAGCAGGTGTCGTCTACCGCCTTGGTCGATTCTGTGACCTCGCGGTTGTGTGCCGAGAAGACTGAGCTGAAGAGTCGAAGCTTGGTGGAGAAGTCTGGCAATCTTGAAAAGGATAATGAAGACATGAGCTGCCAACTGGGCGAGGTGAAAGAAACAATTGCTAAAATGCATTTGGATTCGCAGGGTATGTGATATCCTGTCGGCACGCTGGAGCTGGAACTACCAAATGCGAACACGTACGGTGAAAAACTTGAAGATGATACACAGGATGGCGTGGATCAGGCACATCGTTGTTGGTTGAGGCCTATCATGATCTAGGCGCGGAGGCAGCACCCTTCGATAGGTCCATGCACCCACTTCCTTGGCTGGCTGTAGGAGGAGCTAGCGAGTCTTCCGTCGGTAATAACAGAGCTGATGTCTTATGCCTCCCTTGTCACCTGTGAAGGCACCATGTCACACCCGATTTTGGCAAAACCGAATGTATAGCATATATGTGCCAGGATTTTTTTTCACACATATATTGACATCATAAGTGTAATATATCAAAAGAATAATGCTTAAAAGCGTAAATAAAGATTATATTAACATATTACACTTCAAACAGACATAATGTCGTAACCTTTATTATTCATCAAAGTACAGCAGAACATGGTCATCCTTCCATAGGAAGATGACCGGGGGAATCACTAGACTAGCATCCATGGAGTTCATCATCAAAATCTTCATCTGCAAACTTTTGGTCCAAAATTAAGCAAGGGTGAGCTCACTTATTATTGTTGGGGCTCAGCAAGTGGGGTGAAAATGCAAGGTAACAAGGTAAGGCTAAAATTTAATGCGGTTAGCATTTTTGTTAGTCAATATTTTATTATCAACATCTGATTACTAGGTATAAGTATATACGAAACCCATTTAAGCATAAGCGATAATCTTCAGCATATATATATCATCAACATAAATAATCACCTGCATAAGCCTAGAACCACTTGAACCAAAAAGGACCACGATTTATTTTCATCTTCAAGTTCAATTATCATGTGAGGGTCCAGGCCGCTCATAACCGTGACCACGGCTGATATATCAGTTTTACACTCTGCAGATGTGGTACAACTTTACCCACAAGCCATGTATCCCCTTTAGCCTAGGTCGGCCAAACCCGTAAACAGTTTCGAGGTGAATGGCTAGGGATCCACTATGAGACTTTCACATAATACACTTAATACAAAGCAACCTGCTAAGGTTTCTAAGTCGGTGTGGAAGCCCTCTGGGAGAGGTACCTTAGCCAAGAATACGTCCCCATGTTAACGTGAGCTGCCACCATTGCCGCTCCCCCTCTTGCCCATATTTCAGGTAAGATTGCTAGGCACTAAGCATATAAAGCTAATTACCAAAGCCAGAGCCATGATAGCACTCGTGGTTGCACTGTTTTCCTAGGTGGTCACTCCATGTTCCAATTATCACAATATGATATTGCTTAATCATCGGATTAACAACAATAATGTAAACTTATCATTTGGAACATTAATATCATCAGTAGGAGTACCAGCATAAAGTTAAAGTTGTAGCAATAGCATAGCTACTTGATTAGATCAAAATCTAGGTTAACAAGGAATAAGGTTGGAAAGGTTAGGTGTATCTGAATAGGTAACTGTCGGCGTTTCGAGACAGGGGGGTCCCTAAGCCGACGAGTGAGTGTGCTGCGTGCCCCAGCCCAGATGGGTCGAGCGCGTGGGCGAGCGCGAAGGGGGGAGAGGCGAGGTGGCCGGAGCCGAGCGTGAGAGAGGTGGAAGTCCCGCGGCCTTCGTGTTCGTCCCGCGCCCAGGTCAGGTGCGCTTGCAGTAGGGGGGTTACAAGCGTCCACGCGGGTGAGGGAAGCGAGCGGCCCCAAGAGAGCGCCTGTCCCGTCCTCGGTCCCGCGCGGCCAACCTTCTCTGAGAAGGCCCTGGTCCTTCCTTTTATAGTCGTAAGGAGAGGATCCAGGTGTACAATGGGGATGTAGCAGAGTGCTACGTGTCTAGCGGAGGGAGAGCTAGCGCCCTAGGTACATGCCAATGTGGCAGCCGGAGAGATCTGGGCACCCTGCTGGCGTGATGTCGTGGCTGTCGGAGGTGCGGCGGAGCCTGATGGAGGGACAGCTGTTGGAGCGGTCGAGTCCCTGCTGACGTTGTCCTGCTTCCGTAAGAGAGCTGGGGGCCGCCGTCGTCATAGAGCTTGTGGAGCGCCATCATTGCCTCTCTGGCGGAGCTGGCCGGATGAGACGTCGGTCTTGTTCTCCGTGGCCCGAGTCGATTCGGGGTGGGATGATGATGGCGCCTCCTGTTGACGTGGCGGTCTGTGCCCTAGGCAGGGCGACGTGGGGTTTCCTCCGAAGCCGAGGTTGAGTCTGCCTTCTGTTGCCGTGGCCGAGGCCAGGGCGGAGTCCGAGCCCTGGGGTCGGGCGAGGCGGAGTTTCGTCGTCTTCCGGGTCTTAGCCCGAGTCCGAGCCCTGGGGTCGGGCGGAGCGGAGTTCGCCGTCTTCCGGGTCTTAGCCCGAGTCCGAGCCCTGGGGTCGGGCGGAGCGGAGTTCGCCGTCTTCCGGGTCTTAGCCCGAGTCCGAGCCCTAGGGTCGGGCGGAGCGGAGTTCGCCGTCTTCCGGGTCTTAGCCCGAGTCCGAGCCCTGGGGTCGGGCGGAGCGGAGTTCGCCGTCTTCCGGGTCTTAGCCCGAGTCCGAGCCCTGGGGTCGGGCGGAGCGGAGTTCGCCGTCTTCCGGGTCTTAGCCCGAGTCCGAGCCCTGGGGTCGGGCGGAGCGGAGTTCGCCGTCTTCCGGGTCTTAGCCCGAGTCCGAGCCCTGGGGTCGGGCGGAGCGGAGTTCGCCGTGGCGCCTTTGGCAAGGCCTGATTGCCTGTCAGACTCACTCTGTCGAGTGGCACTGCAGTCGGAGTGGCGCAGGCGGCGCTGTCCTTCTGTCAGACTGGCCAGTGGAGCGGTGGAGTGACGGCGGTCACCTCGGCTCTGCCGGGGGCGCGTGTCAGGATAGAGGTGTCAGGCCACCTTTGCGTTAAATGCCCCTGCAATTTGGTCAGTCGGTGTGGTGATTTAGTCAAGGTTGCTTCTGAGCGAAGCCAAGGCCTTGGGCGAGCCGGTGATGTGTCCGCCATAAAAAGGGGGCCTCGGGCGAGACGGAAGTCTCTCGAGGTCGGCTGCCTTTGGCCGAGGCTAGGCTCGGGTGAAGCGTGATCGAGTCACTCGTGTGGACTGATCCCTGACTTAATCGTGCCCATCAGGCCTTTGCAGCTTTATGCTGATGGGGGTTACCAGCTGAGAATTAGGCGCCTTGAGGGTACCCCTAATTATGGTCCCCGACAGTAGCCCCCGAGCCTCGAAGGGAGTGTTAGCACTCGCTTGGAGGCTTTTGTCGCACTTTTTTGCAAGGGGACCAGCCTTTCTCGGTTGCATTTCGTTCCGGTGGGTGCGCGCGAGCGCACCCGCCGGGTGTAGCCCCCGAGGCCTCGGAGGAGTGGTTACACTCCTTCGAGGTCTTAATACTTCGCTTAACGCTTCGGCTGGTCTGGTCGTTCCCTCATGCGAACTGGCCGTAGCCCGGGTGTACGGTCGGGGCCCAAGCTCTCGGGCTGGTATGTTGACGCTGTCAACGATTTGGCCGGAGCCGGTTTTTGCGAGAGCAGCCCCCGAGCCTCTGCACAGGGCGAGAGGACGATCAGGGACAGACTCGGCTTTTTACATACGCCCCTACGTCGCCTTTCCGCAAGGAGGAGGGGGGGAGTGCGCCATGTTACCCTCGATGGGCATCGAACATGGTGTCTCCGGTGAGCTGCAAGCGGGTAATCCGAGTGGACGTCCGTGCCCCGTTCGTTGGGGGTCGGCTAGGGGCCCAGAGGCACGCCCAAAAGTACCTGCGGGTGATTTGCCGGACCCGGTCCCCTGGCGACGGGGTCCGAGGGCTCGATGCCTCCCTCCGATGGGATTCCGTTACAAGATCGTTCCCGCTGGTCTCGGAAATGTCCTAGGGTA
Source organism: Zea mays (assembly GCF_902167145.1). Taxonomy (NCBI): domain Eukaryota; kingdom Viridiplantae; phylum Streptophyta; class Magnoliopsida; order Poales; family Poaceae; genus Zea; species Zea mays. The sequence continues at coordinate 86,007,919 of NC_050104.1, read as the reverse complement.
CCTCGGGAGCGCAGCCCGAGCCTCGGTTATGTATCGAACGTACCCCTGGTCATCCCTCGCTCGGTGTCTGAGGTGACTGTGAACCCTTCGGGGGCCAGCCTTCGAACCCCTGATCAGTAATGGGCGCGGAGCCCGAGTAGCCTGAGGCGGCCATGGAGCCCTTCGGGGGGCTGGCCTTCGAACCCCTGACCAGTAGTGGGTGTCGGGCCCACGCGATGTGAGGCGACTGTTGAACCCTCGGGGGGCCAGCCTTCGAACCCCTGATCAGTAATGGGGGGCTCGGAGCCCGGTTCCTTCGCGGAGAAGGATCCCTTTCGGGGTATCCCCCTTTCCCGGTCCCTGTTGCAAGAGATAGAGAAAGAGGAAAACGGAAAAGGATACGAAATCGGACGACGTGGCGTACCTTTTCTGACGCGGTTATTACGGCGAAGGTGAAGCGTCGTGCGCTCCTCCTGCCAGAAGCGCCGCGTGTCCTGCCGCGGAGTTAATGCGACGGGGCGAGTGGTCGGCGGGGCGGCCGTTACGCGTGTGCAAGCCGTTTCGAGGAACGGCTGTGCCGCTTCGCGTTTTTCGAATCCTGCGTCCGGTCCAGGCGGCGTGCTGGAAACGGTTTCGCCCTGGCCTTCATATACTTGAGAGGGGGCCCGGTGGCGGTTCTTCACTCTGCTCCCTTCTTTTCCCTTCAGGTTTTCGCCACCCGGGAAGCTTTAGTCGGAGGAGAGAGAAACCGCCTTCCCTGCCCCCCGCGCCGCCATCTTCTCCATCTTGGTGATGGCGGACCGAGTGACCATAATCCCCCCGCGCGATCCGTGGCCCTTCTCCACGGTGACGGCGAGTGATCTGGAGGAGCTGGTCGGCGAAGGTTTGCTCCGCCCCCTCACCGACAAGCAGCGACCAGAGTGGATTCCTCCCGTGGGCGGAGCCGCTCCGTCCCCACCGCCGGGGTATGTTGTGAGCTTCGTCTCCTTCCATGAGCGGGGATTTGGTGCGCCGACGGGCCGCTTTATGCGGGCCATCTTATTCCACTACGGGGTGGAGTTGCACAACCTCTCCCCCAACTCCATCTCGCAGGCCGCTATTTTCGTAGCGTTATGCGAAGGGTACTTGGGGATTGCTCCCCATTGGGATTTGTGGACTTACTTCTTCCTCGTCGAGCCTTTCGCCTTGTCGACGGGGGAGAGGAGGATCCGTGCAGCGGTGCGGGCCGGCGGCTGCATTCTCTTGTTGAGACAGTCGCGGGCGTTGCAGTACATTCCTGCCATTCTCGCGTCTTCGAACAAGGGGTGGCAGCGCCGGTGGTTCTACCTCCGGAACGACGGTGAGTTGCTCCCACCATTTTCCCAGCGAGTAGTTACAGCTGCCACCGACGCCTGGCGCCACGGGACCCCGCACGAGAGGCAGAAAAATCTCGAGCCCCTTCTCCAGGCCCTGAAAGAGTTGCGGGAGGGGGGACTTACTGCTGCGGGAGTGATCGCCGCCATTCACCGTCGGAGGGTGCTCCCATTGGCGGAGCGGCGGCTGTCGCTCTGGGAGATGACCCCGGAAGTCGACTGGGAGGGCTCACGAATGTCCCCTGATCCTCTCCCTTTCGACGCCCTCCAATGGCGGGTGTCGGCCGCGATGGGGAAGCCGGACCCCCACGCATACTCCCAGCTTCGGATGCGCCCCGATCAGGGGTGCGTGACTTTGGTGAGCGTTTGCTCCTCCCTTCTTCGTATATCTGGTTGCTCCGGGTCCTTATGATCGGGTTCCTTTCTCCCCTCTTTTTAGGATGTGGGGTGTCACAAACCCTCCCTGCCACGGGTCCCGGAGGACGCGGTGGACCGTGCAGCGCGGCGGGTTGCCGCGGAGGAGAAGAAGAAAAAGAAGGACGCGGAGAAGGCCCGGGCCCACGAGCGGAGGCGGGCTCGGGACGCCTTGGAGAAGCGCCGCCGCCAGCAGGAGAGGGACGGACTCCCGAGGGAGCCGTCGCCGGAGACGCCCGACGACGATGACGACGACGATGATGATGATGATGACGGCATGGCCGCCCGTCTCGGCCTCAGCCTCGGCCTGGGGTGTGGCCAAGAGCCGTCGAGCCAGCCCCCGAGCGAACCGACTCCGTCAGCCCCCGAAGTCGGGGCGTCGGGCTCCCGACCCGAGGCGCGGGGGCGAACCGAGAGGCCACCTGACCCCTCCGCCGGAGGAGCTGAAGTAGTTCCGGAGGTCCAGACCAAGGCGTCTGTTCCCCAGAGGCCGCCGCTTGTGCTGGTGGCGGACGGGAGCGACCCTCAGGTCGTCGCTGCCGTGCCCGGGGAACCTGTCTCCCAGGCGCCCCAAGCGCCGGCGAAGCGGACCTCGGCGGCCGTTTCGAGAGCCGGGATCCAAGAAGGCTCTCCCCAGGCGCGGTGGATCATGGCCCGGAGTGGGTGAGTACCTCGGAGTGTCTTCGTCTTGGCCTCCCATTCGTATGTTTCGGTTGTGATCCCCTTCCTTTTTTATCCAGCAAGCGAAGTCACGGCCAGACCGACCTGGCACCCCGGAAGGTCCTCAAGACGGCGTCGAACTGTGCGGCCAGCGCCATTCAGCCGACCCTCTCGCGGGGTACTCCGACATCGGGGGCTCGGGCGTCGCCAATCTCGGAGGAGCGGGCTCCCGAGGCCGGCTCCTCCGCCGAGGCGGCGATCGTGGTTGAGGAGGCGGCCGACGCCGACGCGGCTCTGAGTTCGCCTGTCGTGCCGGTCATGCCGGCGCCTGCCACCGCAGAGGTTGCCGCCGTCCTTGTCGAAGGGTGTCCAGCCGCCGCCAGCGCCGGGATGGCTGATGCGTCGGTGCCCAAGACCCCAGAAGAGGTGGGCGCGGTCGCGCAATCCGTCCAGTCGGGCGACAGCCTCATCGCTGTGCGGCGGGACTCCGAGGCCCGGCGCCCGTTGCTCCGATTCCGGACCCGCGAGGCCTCGGACCCCGTCTTCGTTCTCGATGATGAGCAGGAAGACCAGTCCTGGGGTGAGCTCCGCGAGTGCGCAGAGGCGACGGTGGGGTCGCTCCGGTCGTCGCTGGAGGTTTTCTGCAGACACGTCCCCAAAATCCTCCAGGTAGCGGTTTCGGGCATACCTTTTTTCCTTCTGTGTGATACTTGCTGTGACGCCCTGTTTCCTTTTCCCAGGATCTGACGGACCGGAGCGCCGCTAAGTCGTTGTTCATCCGCCGTGAGGTTGATGTCTGGGGCTCGCTGCGATCCCTGAGGTCTTCGCTCGCCGAGGCTACCACGCGCCTTTCTCAGCAAGATGCCAAGGTGGCGGACCTCCAGCTGCTATGCGCCGACCTGAGAGCCGAGGCGGCAGCGGCGCGTGCGGAGGCGCAACAGCAGCGATCGGAGCTCGCCCAGGTCGTCGAGGAACGGAACCGACTTCAAGGCCGGGCCGCCGAGGCCGAAAGCCGAGCCGAGACCCTCGCGGCTGACTTAGCTGCGACCCAAGTCGCGGCCTCGGAGCACCGTGCCCGAGCCGGAAGTACGTCTTGGTCCTTCCTAGTTCTTTTTCTTGTTCGTTTCCCTTGCTTGTGCTTGAGGTATTTCTCCTGGCTACTTGCAGAGCTTGAGTCCGCCCTTGACGAGTCCGCCAAGGCGCTTGCTGAGGCGCTTGCCGGAGCCGCCGAGCAGAGGGAGGCGGACCTCGCGGCCATGTCCGAGGCCGTCTCGGACTTTTATCGTGCCCTCGGCTCCGTTGACGTCCCTTCAGGAAGCTCCCCTTAGAGCCGTCTTCGAGCCTTGGGTGGTCACGCCCGCGGCAGAGTCCGCGAAGCGCTGCATCACGGCGTCCGGCGGGCCTTCGCCGTGCTCGCTTCTCACTACGTTGTGGATCTGGAGCGGGTTAGTGAGGGGTACTGTCTTCCTGACGAAGACGATGCTGCTCTGGCGGAGGTGCAGCGGCTTGACGCGGTTGCCGCCGGCCCGAGCGCGGTGCTGGCGACCACCTTTGAGGCGGAGGTCCTTCCTCCTGCGACGTCACCGGAGGCCGAGATGGACCCCACCGATGGCGGGGGTGGAGATGAAGGCGCGGCTCCTTCCCAAGGCGGCGCCTGATTCTCGTTTGAACAGTTTCTTGTTGAACGTGTGTCTCACCATGGCCGCTGAGGCCTGAACACTTTTGTCTTTCTTGCATGGAGTCGTACTCTCCTTTCTTTCCGTCTGCATGTTCGTCCTACCTCGTCAATAATAGAGTGGCTTCTCGAGTTGGGCCATCCTTCGTGGCAGGTGATGAGTGAGGTATCCCTAACCCGGAGGTACGGGAATTCCTTGGCTCAATCGGCCTTGCCATTTTCATGTACCCGCATTCGCTCCTCGAGACCCGGCTTCTGACATAGCCAGGAGAACGTAACTGGGAGAACGCAAGAGGCCCCCCTTTTTTTTGATTTAAAAAGATCTTGACGAAGAGGGGTTCCCCCTTTTTAGCCCCCGAGGGAGGGTCGGGCTCCGCCATGGCGAGGCCGACCCTTCCTTGATGATCGAGGCGCAGAGGCTGCCTGACGGATCGGGCCCCGGCCCGAATATCCAGCGATTGTTTGGCGACACCCCTCGGTATGCCGGGCACGTCCGAGGGACTCCGCGCAAAGACGTCGACGTTTGCGCGGAGAAAGTCGACGAGCACTGCTTCCTATTTGGGGTCGAGCCCGGAACCGATCCGGATCTGCTCGGTGGTGTCGCCACTGGGGTCGAGGGGGACGGCCTTGACCGTCTCCGCTGGCTCGAAGTTGCCGGCATGGCGCTTCACGTCTGGGACCTCCTTGGAGAGGTTCTCCAGGTCGGCGATGAGGGCCTCGGACTCGGCGAGGGCCTCGGCGTACTCCACGCACTCCACGTCGCATTCGAACGCGTGTTTGTACGTGGGGCCGACGGTGATGACCCCGTTGGGGCCTGGCATCTTGAGCTTCAGGTAGGTGTAGTTGGGGACGGCCATGAACTTCGCGTAGCATGGCCTCCCTAGCACGGCGTGGTAGGTTCCTCGGAACCCGACCACTTCGAACGTCAGGGTCTCCCTTCGGAAGTTGGAGGGTGTTCCGAAGCAGACTGGGAGGTCGAGTCGCCCGAGGGGCTGGACACGCTTCCCAGGGATGATCCCGTGGAAGGGCGCAGCGCCTGCTCGGACGGAGGACGGATCGACGCGCAGAAGCTTGAGGGTCTCGGCGTAGATGATGTTGAGGCAGCTGCCCCCGTCCATCAGGACCTTGGTGAGCCTGACATCGCCGACAACGGGGTCGACGACGAGCGGGTATTTCCCCGGGCTCGGCACATGGTCGGGGTGGTCGGCCCGGTCGAAAGTGATGGGCTTGTCGGACCAGTCTAGGTAGACTGGCGCCGCCACCTTCACCGAGCAGACCTCCCGGCGCTCTTGCTTGCGGTGCCGAGCCGAGGTATTCGCCGCATGCCCTCCATAGATCATGAAGCAGTCGCGGACCTCGGGGAACCCCCCTGCTGGGTGATCTTCGTTCTTGTCGTCGTCGTGGGCCCTGCCACCCTCGGAGGGTGGCCCGGCCCTGTGGAAATGACGCCGAAGCATAACGCACTCCTCGAGGGTGTGCTTGACGGGCCCCTGATGGTAGGGGCACGGCTCCTTGAGCATCTTGTCAAAGAGGTTCGCACCTCCGGGGGGCTTCCGAGGGTTCTTATACTCGGCGGCGGCGACAAGGTCCGCGTCGGCGGCGTCGCGTTTCGATTGCGACTTCTTCTTGCCTTTCTTCTTGGCGCCGCGCGGAGCAGACGCCTCGGGAGCTTCTTCCGATGGGCGGCCCTGGGGCTGCTTGTCCTTTCGGAAGATAGCCTCGACCGCCTCCTGGCCGGAGGCGAACTTGGTGGCGATGTCCATCAGCTCGCTCGCCCTGGTGGGGGTTTTGCGACCCAGCTTGCTCACCAGGTCGCGGCAAGTGGTGCCGGCGAGGAACGCGCCGATGACATCCGAGTCGGTGATGTTGGGCAGCTCGGTGCGCTGCTTCGAGAATCGCCGGATGTAGTCCCGGAGCGACTCCCCCGGCTGTTGCCGGCAGCTTCGAAGGTCCCAGGGATTCCCGGGGCGCACGTATGTGCCCTGGAAATTGCCAGCGAAGGCTTGGACCAAGTCGTCCCAGTTGAAAATTTGCCCCGGAGGCAGGTGCTCCAACCAGGCGCGAGCAGTGTCGGAGAGGAACAGGGGGAGGTTGCGGATGATGAGGTTGTCGTCGTCCGTTCCACCCAGTTGGCAGGCAAGGCGGTAGTCCGCGAGCCACAGTTCCGGTCTTGTTTCCCCCGAGTACTTTGTGATAGTAGTCGGGGGTCGGAACCGGGTCGGGAATTGCGCCCGTCGGATGGCCCGACTGAAGGCCTGCGGACCGGGTGGTTCGGGCGAGGGACTCCGATCCTCCCCGCCGTCGTAGCGCCCCCCACGCCTGGGGTGGTAGCCTCGGCGCACCCTTTCGTCGAGATGAGCCCGACGGTCGCGTCGATGGTGCTCGTTGCCGAGGTGGCCCGGGGCCGCAGGCGCGGTGTTGCGCGTGCGCCCGGTGTAGACCGAGGCTTCCCGCATGAATCGGGAAGTCGCGGCATGAGGTTCCGAGGGATATCCTTGCCTCCGGGATGCAGTGCTCTCGGCCCGCCGGGCCGCAGCGCCTTCCAGGAGATTCTTGAGTTCTCCCTGGATTCGCCGACCCTCGGTGGTTGACGGCTCCGGCATCGCGCGGATGAGCATTGCTGCGGTTGCCAGGTTCTGACCGACCCCGCTGGATGCGGGCGGCGGCCTGATCCTGACATCGTTGGCAACGCGGTGCTGGAGACCTTGGGGCAGATGACGTATTTCTCCGGCCAGGGGTTGGCCCACCCATGCCTGTCCGACGTCCCGACGGATCGGCTCAAGCGCTCCTGTTCCCTCGTTGAGCCTGGCCTGCGCCTCGCGGACTTGCTCGAGTTGTGGGTCGTAACCCCCCGCCGGAGCGGGGACCACAGCTAGCTCCCGTGGGATGTCGGCGCGAGGCACCGGCCTGGGGAGGTCACCATCCTCCGGCATGCCAAGATGGTTGCCTTCGGTGGGATCCCCTAGCTCGATGTGGAAACATTCGCGGCTTGGGCCGCAGCTCTCGTCGCCAAGGCTGCGGCTTCCATCGGAACAGTCGGATAGACAGTAGTCACATGCGGTCATGAAGTCCCGCACGGCACTGGGGTTGCCAAGTCCGGAGAAATCCCAACCGATGCTGGGATCGTCATCTTCCTCGGACCCAGAGGGCCCGCAGGTCGAGACGTCCGTCAGTCGGTCCCAAGGCGACCGCATACAGAACCTCAGTGGGGTTGCACTCGCCTCAATGAGAGCGCCCGCCAAAACGAGGTCGTTTGGCGGGTTGAGGCCGAGTCGAAATGACGCAAGATGGGAGTTAGTCGTTACCTTTTGGTCGACGAGGAGCGACGTAGTCACACCGGGGACTGGTTGCGCCGTCATCCCTGGTTCGAGGGCGACGTCCTGCAGGCTTTCCGCGAGCGCGCCGGCGTCGTCTTCTCGCTCAAGGTCAGCGTGCAGCGGGGGACGGCGCTCGCCTCCGTCTCGAACGCGAGGTCGACGTCCGGCGTGCCTTCCGTCGGGGCGTCGGGGGCGTCGATTCGCTCGACGGCCGACGAAGCGCGGCCTCCCGTCTGGCCTTGACGGCTCCGCCTCCTCCTCCGTTGGTGGGGGAGAGAACGGAGCGAGCCCGAATATTGCTCTTCCATCACGCGGGGAAGACGTCGTCGATTCCGCCGCCGGCGGGCAGGTTGTCGGCCGCCATTGTCGTAGTCGCGCGGCGGTGGAAGAAGTGTCATGTCGTAGCTGCCGTCGAAGGACATGAACTCGAGAGTCCCGAAACGAAGCACCGTCCCGGGCCGGAGAGGTTGCTGGAGACTGCCCATCTGGAGCTTGACGGGGAGCTGTTCGTCAGCACGCAGTAGGCCCCTACCTGGCGCGCCAACTGTCGGCGTTTCGAGACAGGGGGGTCCCTAAGCCGACGAGTGAGTGTGCTGCGTGCCCCAGCCCAGATGGGTCGAGCGCGTGGGCAAGCGCGAAGGGGGGAGAGGCGAGGTGGCCGGAGCCGAGCGTGAGAGAGGTGGAAGTCCCGCGGCCTTCGTGTTCGTCCCGCGCCCAGGTCAGGTGCGCTTGCAGTAGGGGGGTTACAAGCGTCCACGCGGGTGAGGGAAGCGAGCGGCCCCAAGAGAGCGCCTGTCCCGTCCTCGGTCCCGCGCGGCCAACCTTCTCTGAGAAGGCCCTGGTCCTTCCTTTTATAGTCGTAAGGAGAGGATCCAGGTGTACAATGGGGATGTAGCAGAGTGCTACGTGTCTAGCGGAGGGAGAGCTAGCGCCCTAGGTACATGCCAATGTGGCAGCCGGAGAGATCTGGGCACCCTGCTGGCGTGATGTCGTGGCTGTCGGAGGTGCGGCGGAGCCTGATGGAGGGACAGCTGTTGGAGCGGTCGAGTCCCTGCTGACGTTGTCCTGCTTCCGTAAGAGAGCTGGGGGCCGCCGTCGTCATAGAGCTTGTGGAGCGCCATCATTGCCTCTCTGGCGGAGCTGGCCGGATGAGACGTCGGTCTTGTTCTCCGTGGCCCGAGTCGATTCGGGGTGGGATGATGATGGCGCCTCCTGTTGACGTGGCGGTCTGTGCCCTAGGCAGGGCGACGTGGGGTTTCCTCCGAAGCCGAGGTTGAGTCTGCCTTCTGTTGCCGTGGCCGAGCCCGAGCCAAGGGGTCGGGCGAGGCGGAAGTCGTTCGGCCGAGGCCAGGGCGGAGTCCGAGCCCTGGGGTCGGGCGAGGCGGAGTTTCGTCGTCTTCCGGGTCTTAGCCCGAGTCCGAGCCCTGGGGTCGGGCGGAGCGGAGTTCGCCGTCTTCCGGGTCTTAGCCCGAGTCCGAGCCCTGGGGTCGGGCGGAGCGGAGTTCGCCGTCTTCCGGGTCTTAGCCCGAGTCCGAGCCCTGGGGTCGGGCGGAGCGGAGTTCGCCGTCTTCCGGGTCTTAGCCCGAGTCCGAGCCCTGGGGTCGGGCGGAGCGGAGTTCGCCGTCTTCCGGGTCTTAGCCCGAGTCCGAGCCCTGGGGTCGGGCGGAGCGGAGTTCGCCGTGGCGCCTTTGGCAAGGCCTGATTGCCTGTCAGACTCACTCTGTCGAGTGGCACTGCAGTCGGAGTGGCGCAGGCGGCGCTGTCCTTCTGTCAGACTGGCCAGTGGAGCGGTGGAGTGACGGCGGTCACCTCGGCTCTGCCGGGGGCGCGTGTCAGGATAGAGGTGTCAGGCCACCTTTGCGTTAAATGCCCCTGCAATTTGGTCAGTCGGTGTGGTGATTTAGTCAAGGTTGCTTCTGAGCGAAGCCAAGGCCTTGGGCGAGCCGGTGATGTGTCCGCCATAAAAAGGGGGCCTCGGGCGAGACGGAAGTCTCTCGAGGTCGGCTGCCTTTGGCCGAGGCTAGGCTCGGGTGAAGCGTGATCGAGTCACTCGTGTGGACTGATCCCTGACTTAATCGTGCCCATCAGGCCTTTGCAGCTTTATGCTGATGGGGGTTACCAGCTGAGAATTAGGCGCCTTGAGGGTACCCCTAATTATGGTCCCCGACAGTAACCCATCAAATTATGCACATAGTATGGGATCAGACAGAATATGCAGGGGGAGAAGTCCACTTGTCTTGCTCATAGAATACTTGAGATTCTTCCATAGAATAGATCTTGATTCTCAACTGCTTGATCAATCACTGAACATCACATAAACAAACAAGAGAGAACAAACACCACTCAATAACATACAACATTCGCCACAGACAAAGCTAAAAGGAAGCATAACAAAAAGAGCATTTGCTTTTCAAAAACATTACATGGAAAGGTTATAATAAAAAGGTATTCTTTTTAAAAATGTGTGATCTATACTTTATAAAACAAGACATAAGCTTAAAAATATCCTAATTAAAATATGAAAATATTAGGTTCACCACTTTAATCTTTTATAAAAAGTCATATGTGATATGTCTAAGATTAAGGATTCATAAGATGATAAAACACGTTATAACAATATTAAACCTTTTAGAAAAGATATATATTATATATCTAAGGTTAATGAGCTACGAAACACATTATTAATTTTTAAACATTATAGAACATATTCTAAAACATTTATTTATAAAGAACTTTAAGATATAAGCCTAACCAGATTTTATGTGAAAATGTGATTAAACCAAATATTATCTCTATATTTTTATTAAGTAAACACATGGCTTAAATAGATTTTATGTAAGAGATAATGAAACAATTAATTATCTCCACTTTTATTTAAGAAAACACATGTCACACCCGGTTTTAGAAGGTAAACCGAATGCGAACCATGTACGTGTCAGGATCAGCAATTCACGTACACAGCAGTTACATAACTGGACATCATCACACAGTGCTCAAATCATAATATAAAAGGGGAATAATAGTCGATTACATCATATGTCTGAGACATCCACATAGTCTTTACAATAAATCAAAGTGCGGAAAATAAACGTAGGTAAACGCGGCCTTCACAGGCAGCCGACTGGGGGTTGCCGCTAACCCACACCTAGAACTCGTCGTAGTCTTGGAACTCCTGAAAGTCTCCTTCCACGGCTTTATCTTCTCCTGAGCAGTGGTTGCAATGCGAACAACCTGGGGGGGGGGTTTGGTGTGTAGAGCAAGGGTGAGCACACATCAACATACTCAGCAAGTATCCTGTTTGGCTGTAGTGGACTAGCTTTATGTGGGGTAAGTCAAGCAGTTGCTTTTAGTTGGTCAGATTTGTTATTACTAGTAGAGAAAGCCAAGTTTTAGAGTTAACCCACGTTATTAACCCAAACGTACTCTTTCCAAATGGAAAGAATACCACTTACCATTACCATAGTCAATACCAGAAACCATCGATCTCATTGCCACCTGCAAATCCGAACATCTCTGATCAAGTACCACTAATCACTGGAGCTCCCTTGGCCGCTCATAACCGCGAGCACGGCTGATATATCAGTTTTCAAACACTCTGCAGAGGTTATGCACTTTACCCACAAGCCGTGATTCCCTTTCTGCCCGTAGATCATGACTCTCCATTGATCACTACCAAGGTGACCCAGCAGGATATCACTACGTAGTCTTTACAAAGATTCCCCGGGGCTGTAGTCGCCCGTTAGGTTTCCTAAATGTACCGCACTCCTCCCCAAGGGACAAATCAACCTTGGCAGAGCGAGCCGCATACACCGAGCCCCATTGATGGCACGACGGCTAAGCGAACTACACCCCGGTTCCTCTAATTATTCGGCTAAGGGCGTCCCACTCCACCCTCATGGTTGCACTGTTTTCCCGGGCGGTCATCCAGCGAACAGGTCCTTACGGAGAGGCACTCGAGAAACCGCTCGAGCCCCCTTGAAGGTCACAAGTATAACATCATAATAAAAGAGGGGAAAACAGCGTATCATTGATAATTCTCATCATGTTCATTAATTAGAGTTGAGCAATAGCATAAGACTAAGCAATAATAATCCGACCCAAATAGGTAAACAAGGACATGGACAACAAAAGCTAGTCAATCCTTAGGTATAAATGTGTAATGCGGGAGGTGAATTAAAGTATGTATAGGACAGAGATAGGTCAAGGGACACTTGCCTCCACCAACCGACTGCTGCTCAGGGGCTTCTCCTGCGAGTTCTTCGGGCTCTCCGACCGGATCGTTCTCTATGCGAGCGCAAACATACATACATCCACATATTTAATACAAAAGAACAGTACACCATACAATAGAATGCAGTAAGTAAACAGACGTTCCACGCGGGCTCGTAATTACGGTTAAGAGAGAAAGAGGAACAGACAGTCGAGAAACGATCACGTTACATGATTATCAATTAAACTACTCGCTTAATAGAAGGGAATTAATTTGGACACTACGTTTGGCATAAAGTAAAGTCAAGTTCCACATTTAATCATTATAAACAATTGAAGATGAATGAAAGGGAGTGGCCGCACGTCGAGACGTACGACACGACATTTAGATTGCATTAAGAAGTAAACGACTCGCTGCGCGACAGAGCGCACAACGAGACACTTGCACTAATTATAAAGAGACGTTAAGCATCACGCGACGAAGCGCACGACGACATACTCCAAAAGAGCTGAGTTTAAAGTGGAACGTCGCGCGTTTGGACACGCGATATCGCACCTTAAACAACCTGAAATTAAAATAGATCGTGGCGCGACGAAGCGCGCGACGCAGCACATTAATAAACACAAATTTAAATTGAATCGTCGCGCGACGAAGCGCGCGATGCAACACGTTGATAAATACGAACTTGAATTGAATCATCGCGTGACGAGGCGCGCGACGCAGCACGCTAACTAACGGAGTTTGAAATCAACTACAAACCAGAAATAATCACCGCGCGCGTGGGTTTGCGGACGCGGGAACGCGTTAGGGGGTAAACGAGGCCACGCCAGTCACGCCGGGGGCTGGGACGCCGCGCGTAGGGGGCCGAGGCCGCGCGCCGGGGGCAGGGGCCACGCCGGGGCCGGGGGCGCCACCGCGGGACCAAGGCGGGGGGGGGGGGGGTGCCGTCGCGCACGGGGGCCGGGGCGGGGGCAGGCGCCGCCGCGCACGGGGGAGGGGCACGGGCGGGCGCCGCCACGCTAGAGGAGGGGGCAGGGGCGAGCGCCGCCGCGCCGGGGGAGGGGCAGGGAGCGGGCACCGCCGCGGGCAGGGGCACGCGCGCAGGGGAGAGAGAGGGGGGGCGTAGGGAAGAGAAGGGGAGGGAGAGGGAGAGAGAGAAGAAGGGAAGGGGAGGGGAGGGGAGCTCACCTCGGGATCCAACTCCGGCGATCACCGTCTCCAAAACCTAGGGCACCATGGGGAGAGAGAGGTGGAAGAGGGAGAGGGAGGTTGCTGCGTGGGAAATCCAAATGAGAGAGAGAGAGATGAGAGGAGGGGGCGCATGGGGTGGTGTGGGCGCTAGGGGCGCGCAGGGCCAGGCCGGACCGGGCCGGGCTGGGCTGGGTTGGGTTGGGGCCGAGCCACTTCATGGGTCGAAACCCACGACACGCACGACCATCAAACAAACTCCAATCGCGAACCGAAAACCGAGACGGAACGAGACGAACACGCAACATCAGACAAAGAAATGTGCTTCGGCATGATGCAACACCCATGACACTTAGGTTTTGTTCATACACAACACAGACACCTGTCACTATACTGGTTTGAAATTAGGAAGAAGGAGCGAAACAGGAAGAGAAAAGAGAGTAACGCCCGAATTTGGTGAGAGGAAAGAAAAAAAAAGTCTACCCCCAAATTCAGGGTGTTACAAACCTATCCCCTTTAAAAGAATCTCGCCCTCGAGATTCAGGGTTGGCTAGCAAAGAGCTCAGGGTATTTAGCCATCAGATCATCTTCACGCTCCCAGGTTGCTTCTTCCTCAGAGTGATGACTCCATCTGACTTTGCACATTCTGATGGTCTTCCTTCGGGTGACTCTGTCTGCCGTCTCAAGGATCTGCGCTGGTTTCTCTATGTAGGTCAAGTCCTCCTGGACTTTAAGACCTTCCACTGGCAACTGCTCTTTTGGCACACGCAAACACTTCTTCAACTGAGACACATGAAAGACATCATGCACTGCGGATAAGCCTTCTGGCAAACTGAGCTGATAGGCCACTTCTCCACGCTTTGCGAGAATTTGATACAGACCGATGTAGCGGGGTGCTAGCTTGCCTTTCACTCCGAACCTTCTGACTCCTCTGATCGGTGACACTTTCAGATAGACAAAGTCTCCAACTTCGAAACTTAGCTCTCTTCTTCTTGTGTCTGCATAGCTTCGCTGCCTTGATTGCGCTATCTTCAGGTTCTCTCGAACCATCTTGATGTTCTCTTTAGCTTCAAGCAAAACGTCTGGCCCGAACACTTGCTTTTCTCCAGGCTGATCCCATTGCAACGGAGTTCTACAACTCCTTCCATAGAGCGCTTGAAATGGTGACATCTTCAAGCTGGCCTGGTAACCGTTGTTATAGGAGAACTCTGCATAAGGCAACTTCTTGTCCCATCCGGACTGATCTTGCAACGCACAGGCTCTCAACATGTCTTCGAGGATTTGGTTGGTCCTTTCGGTCTGACCGTCTGTCTGCGGATGATAAGCTGAACTGAAATTCAGATGTGTGCCCAAGGCTTCATGCGACTGCTGCCAGAAATGAGAGGTGAACTGCGTTCCTTTGTCTGACACTATCTTCTTTGGCACACCATGAAGACAAATGATCCGAGACATGTACAATTCTGCCAATACTGCACTGCTGTAGTTGGTCTTGACAGGTATGAAGTGGGCTGACTTGGTTAAGCGGTCCACTACTACCCAAATGGAATCGTAGCCGGCTCGAGTGCGAGGCAATCCGACTATGAAGTCCATACCGATTTCATCCCATTTCCACTGAGGGATTTGCAACGGTTGCAACAATCCAGCTGGTCTCTAGTGCTCTGCCTTGATCCGCCGACAACTATCACACATAGCCACATGCTCTGCGATTTCTCTCTTCATTCCGTACCACCAGAATTTCTTCTTCAGATCCTGATACATCTTCTCACTTCCAGGGTGAATCGAATAGGTTGTCTCATGAGCTTCCTTGAGGATCAATTCTCGAATAGATTGGACATTGGGAACACACAAGCGGTCTTTGAACCATATCACACCTTCTGCATCCTCTCGAAAATCTTTGCCTTTGCCATCTAGAATCAGTCGCCGGATCTCACTGATCTTCTCATCATTCTTCTGCGCTTCTTTGATTTCCCGCTCCAGGGTAGGTTCCAACTCAATTGTGACTCCTCGCGAATTATTCAGGAATCCGAGACTCAACCTGTCAAACTCTTTGGCCAACTCATAAGGCATCAGACGAGCTACCATCAGATTGACTTGACTCTTCCTGCTTAAAGCATCTGCCACTACATTCGCTTTGCCTGGATGGTAGTGAATCTCTAACTCATAGTCTTTGATCAGCTCTAACCATCTTCTTTGCCTCATATTCAGCTCCGACTGAGTGAATATGTACTTCAGACTCTTGTGGTCTGTGTAAACATCACATTTCTGTCCATACAGATAGTGCCTCCATGTCTTCAATGCGTGAACCACTGCTGCCAACTCTAGGTCATGGATTGGATAATTCTGCTCATGAACCTTCAGCTGTCGGGACGAGTAAGCCACAACTCTTCCCTCTTGCATCAACACACATCCCAAACCAGTGTAACAAGCATCGCAATACACCGAGAAGGGCTTGTGCACATCAGGAAAGACTAAGACAGGTGCCGTAGTCAACTTCTCTTTCAGCGCTTCAAAGGCCTCTTGGCATTTCTGGGTCCACTTGAACTCAACCTTGTTGCTTAGCAATGCTGTCATTGGTTTCGCAATCTTCGAAAACCCTTCAATGAATCGCCGATAATATCCGGCCATTCCAATGAAGCTCTTGATCCCTCGAGCATCTGTTGGCGCTTTCCAGTTCAGAATGTCTGCCACTTTCTTTGGATCCACGACCAATCCCTCTTTGTTGATTATATGACCCAAGAACAGGACTTCACTGATCCAGAACTCACACTTGCTCAACTTTGCATACAACTGGTGCTCTCGCAATCTCTGCAATACCATCCTCAAATGACTTGCATGCTCTTCTTCGCTTTGGGAATATATCAGAATATCATCAATAAATACCACCACAAACTTGTCAAGGTAATCCATGAATACACTGTTCATCAGATTCATAAAGAAGGCTGGTGCATTTGTTAGACCGAAAGACATCATAGTGAACTCATACAACCCATACTTGGTAATGAATGCCGTCTTCAGAATGTCTGAAGGTCGAATCCTGAGCTGATGATAACCTGACCTCAGATCTATCTTGGAGAACACGCTGGCTCCTCTCAACTGGTCGAACAGATCTTCTATTCTGGGCAAGGGGTACTTGTTCTTAATGGTGACCTCATTCAGAGCTCGATAATCGATACACATCCTTCTGGTGCCATCTTTCTTCTCCACAAATAGGACAGGGGCGGCCCAAGGCGAGGTGCTTGGCCGGATGTAACCTTTCTCTGACAACTCATCGAACTGCTTCTTAAGTTCAACTAACTCTGGTCCTGATACTCTGTAAGCTCTCTTAAAGATGGGGGCGGTGCCAGGAAGAAGCTCTATAGCAAATTCAACTTTCCGCTCTGGTGGCATACCTGGTAGGTCCTTTGGAAACACGTCTGGGAACTCAGACACAACCCTGATACTCTCAATTGGGTCTGCTTCACTGCTATCGACAGCCATCTGATAACAACTTCCTTTCTTCGGCTCAGGCGGGACTAACTCCATCACCACTTCATCTCCAAGTGGGGACATCAACTTGATTGTCCTCTTATCCCAACTGATGACTGCCTGGTACTTATCTAGCCAATTCATCCCTAGGATGACATCTATTCCCTGAGTACTGAAAGGGAAATGTGCCCTTGGGCCATTTCTAAGTATTTTGGTGAATTGAGTGCCAACACAAGTGCTTAAATGTGAATTCATGTTTATGGATGGACAAAGTGCAAAACAAGAGCAAAGGTATGTTTCTAAGTCTTAGTACATTGGTTTTGTGTACTAATATGCTTGTCTAAGTATCAGAAACAGAAAGGAGAAGAAAAGAGAAGAGTTGGCTGTGTACAGCCAAAAGGCTGTTTCGGTCTGGGGCACCGGACTGTCCGGTGGTGCACCGGACAGTGTCCGGTGCGCCAGGCTGCCTCGAGCGAAGTGGCCGCTCTCGGGAATTCGCCGACGGCGTACGGCTATAATTCACCGGACTGACCGGTGTGCACCGGACTGTCCGGTGAGCCAACGGTCGGCCAGGCCAACGGTCGGCCGCGCGATCTGCGCGGGACACGTGGCCGAGCCAACGGCTAGAAGGGGGCACCGGACTGTCCGGTGTGCACCGGACATGTCCGGTGCGCCAACGGCTCTCTGGCGGCCAACGGTCGGCTGCGCCGTTTAAGGAAAGAAATCGGGCACCGGACAGTGTCCGGTGTGCACCGGACTGTCCGGTGCGCCACTCGACAGAAGGCAAGAATTGCCTTCCCAGATTGCTCTCAACGGCTCCTAGCTGCCTTGGGACTATAAAAGGGACCCCTAGGCGCATGGAGAAGTACACCAAGCAACCTTAGAGCATTCTTGATCATCCACACTCAGTCTTTGCGCATTCGTTTGTCATTCTCAGCGATTCGAGCTCCGTTCTAGTGTGAACTTTGAGATAGTCTTTTGAGCTCGATTCTTGGCCGTGTGTGTGCGCATTTTGCTGTGGATTTGTGTGTGTTGCTTCCCTCCCTTACTCCGTACTTCTTTGTGAAATTCAATTGTAAGGGCGAGAAACTCCAAGCTGTGGAGATTCCTCGCAAAAGGGAAAAGATCAAAGTAAAGAAGAACACCGTGGTATTCAAGTTGATCATTGGATCACTTGAGAGGAGTTGAGTGCAACTCTCGTCCGTTGGGACGCCACAACGCGGAGTAGGCAAGTTTTGTACTTGGCCGAACCACGGGATAAACACCGTGTCATCTCTGTGTTTGTTTTCTTGTGGTTATTGTGTTTGGACTCATCTCTAGCCACTTGGCAACTACTGTGCTAACACTTAACAAGTTTTTGTGGCTATAAGTTTAAGTTTCACAGGATCACCTATTCACCCCCCTCTAGGTGCTCTCAATTGGTATCAAAGGTGTTCTCTTCAAGAAGGGACTAATCGCCCGAAGAGATGGATCCTAAGGGGAAGGGAATCGTGATCAACGACAAGGAGAAGGAGTCCTTCGTCAACGAGCCGAAGGATGACAAGCCTACTGACTCGGGCTCGGGCCACAAGCGTAAAGATGGGAAGAAGAAGAAGACAAGGCGCATCAAGGAGATCGTCTACTACGACGATAGCGATGAGTCTACTTCTTCCCAAAAGGACGACGACAACGACTACAGGAAGACGGTCAATTCGAACTTTTCATTTGATTACTCTCGTATTCCACATAGTTCGAATTCGCATTTGCTTTCCATTCCTCTTGGCAAACCTCCACACTTCGATGGGGAAGACTACGGATTTTGGAGTCACAAAATGCGTAGTCACTTATTCTCTCTCCATCCAAGTATATGGGAGATTGTAGAGAATGGAATGAAATTTGATAGCTCGGATAGCCCTATGCTTATAAATGAACAAATCCATAGAAATGCACAAGCTACTACTGTTCTATTAGCATCCTTGTGCAGGGAAGAGTACAATAAGGTGAGCGGCTTAGACAATGCCAAGCAGATATGGGACACCCTCAAGATCTCTCACGAGGGGAACGACATCACCATGCTCACTAAAATGGAGTTGGTAGAGGGCGAGCTTGGACGATTCGCAATGATAAGGGGAGAGGAGCCAACCCAAACTTACAACCGGCTCAAGACCCTTATCAACAAAATAAGGAGCTACGGAAGCACGCGATGGACGGACCACGACGTCGTCCGCCTAATGCTAAGGTCCTTTACTGTTCTTGATCCTCATCTCGTAAACAATATTCGTGAGAATCCCAGGTACACGATGATGACGCCCGAGGAGGTACTCGGAAAATTCGTAAGCGGGCGGATGATGATCAAGGAGGCTAGATACGTCGACGACTCTCTAAACGGTCCAATCAATGAGCCTCAACCTCTTGCTCTCAAGGCAACAAGAAGGCAAAGGGCGAGGCGCATCTAGGCAAGGAGTGGGACTCGGACTGCTCCTCTTCCGACTCCGACAATGAAGGACTCGCCGCCACCGCCTTCAACAAGTCATCCCTCTTCCCCAACGAGCGTCACACATGCCTTATGGCAAGGGAGAAGAAGGTGAGTACTCGAGACTCCACTTATGCTTCTTCTAGTGATAATGAGTCTAGTGATGATGATGACATAGACTATTCATGCTTATTCAAGGGCTTAGATAGATCTAAGATAGATAAGATTAATGAGTTGATTGATGCTTTGAATGACAAGAATAGATTACTAGAAAAACAAGAAGATCTTTTATATGAGGAGCATGATAAATTTGTTAGTGCACAAAATTCTCTTGCTCTAGAAATTAAAAGGAATGAAATACTCTCTGGTGAATTATCTACTTGTCATAAAACCATTTCTACTTTAGAAGGTGTCAACAATGATTTAAATGCTAAATTAGAAGTAGCAAATAAATCTAATTCTTGTGTAGAACATGTTGTAATTTGTACTAGGTGTAAAGATTTTGACATTGATGCTTGTAGTGAACACCTAGTTTCAATTTCCAAGCTTAATGAGGAATTGGCTAGTCTTAATGCTCAACTTAAGACTAGCAAGAATGATTTCGATAAGCTAAAATTTGCAAGGGATGCCTACACAATTGGTAGACACCCCTCAATTAAGGATGGACTTGGCTTCAAGAGGGAAGCCAAGAACTTAACAAGCCACAAGGCACCTATCTCCGCCAAGGAGAAAGGGAAGGATCCTATGGCTAGTAGTACTAAAAGGAACCATGCTTTTATGTATCATGATAGGAGACAAACTAGAAATGCTTATAGGAGTTATAATGCTTATGATGATTTTGACTCTCATGCCATGTTTGCTTCTAGTTCTTCCTATATGCATGATAAAAATATGTCTAGGAGAAATGCTATTCATCATGTGACTAGAAAGAATATTATTCATGCTCCTAGGAAAGTAGTGAATGAACCTTCTACAATTTATTGTGCTTTAAATGCTTCCTTTGCTATTTGTAGAAAGGATAGGAAAATAGTTGCTAGGAAGTTAGGGGCAAAATGCAAGGGAGACAAAACTTGCATTTGGGTCCCTAAGGATATTTGCACTAACCTTGTAGGACCCAACATGAGTTGGGTACCTAAGACCCAAGCCTAAATTTGCCTTGCAGGTTTATGCATCCGGGGGTTCAAGCTGGATTATCGACAGCGGATGCACAAACCATATGACGGGGGAGAAGAAGATGTTCACCTCCTACGTCAAGAATAAGGATTCCCAAGATTCAATTATATTCGGTGATGGGAATCAAGGCAAGGTAAAAGGGTTAGGTAAAATTGCAATTTCCAATGAGCACTCTATCTCTAATGTGTTTTTAGTGGAGTCTCTTGGTTACAATTTGCTATCTGTTAGTCAACTATGCAATATGGGATATAATTGTCTTTTTACAAATGCAGATGTGTCTGTCTTTAGAAGAAGTGATGGTTCACTAGCATTTAAGGGTGTATTAGACGGCAAACTTTATTTAGTTGATTTTGCAAAAGAGGAGGCCAGTCTAGATGCATGCTTAATTGCTAAGACTGGCATGGGCTGGCTGTGGCATCGCCGCTTAGCACATGTGGGGATGAAGAACCTTCACAAGCTTCTAAAGGGAGAACACGTGATACATTTGACTAATGTGCATTTAGAAAAAGATAGACCTTGTGCAGCTTGTCAAGCAGGTAAACAAGTGGGAGGAGCACATCACAGCAAGAATGTGATGACCACTTCAAGACCTCTGGAGCTGCTACATATGGACCTCTTCGGACCCGTCGCCTATCTGAGCATAGGAGGAAGTAAGTATGGTTTAGTTATTGTTGATGACTTTTCCCGCTTCACTTGGGTATTCTTTTTGCAGGATAAATCTGAAACCCAAGGGACCCTCAAGCGCTTCCTAAGGAGAGCTCAAAATGAGTTTGAGCTCAAGGTAAAGAAGATAAGGAGCGACAACGGGTCCGAGTTCAAGAACCTTCAAGTGGAGGAGTTTCTTGAGGAGGAGGGGATCAAGCACGAGTTCTCCGCTCCCTACACACCACAGCAAAATGGAGTGGTAGAGAGGAAGAACAGGACACTCATTGATATGGCGAGGACGATGCTTTGAGAGTTCAAGACCCTCGAGTGCTTTTGGTCGGAAGCCGTGAACACGGCTTGTCACGCCATCAACAGGGTCTACCTTCACCGCCTCCTCAAAAAGACGTCGTATGAGCTTCTAACCGGTAACAAACCCAATGTATCTTACTTTCGTGTATTTGGGAGCAAATGCTACATTCTAGTGAAGAAGGGTAGAAATTCTAAGTTTGCTCCCAAAGCTGTAGAAGGGTTTTTGTTAGGTTATGACTCAAATACAAAGGCGTATAGAGTCTTCAACAAATCATCGGGTTTGGTTGAAGTCTCTAGCGACGTTGTATTTGATGAGACTAATGGCTCTCCAAGAGAGCAAGTTGTTGATTGTGATGATGTAGATGAAGAAGATGTTCCGACGGCTGCTATACGAACCATGGCGATTGGAGAAGTGCGGCCACAGGAACAAGATGAACGAGATCAGCCTTCTTCCTCAACAATGGTGCTTCTCCCAACTCAAGACGATGAACAGGTTCATCAACAGGAGGCGTGTGATCAAGGGGGAGCACAAGATGATCATGTGATGGAGGAAGAAGCACAACCGGCACCTCCAACCCAAGTTCGAGCGGTGATTCAAAGGGATCATCCCGTCGACCAAATTTTGGGTGACATTAGTAAGGGAGTAACTACTCGATCTCGATTAGTTAATTTTTGTGAGCATTACTCCTTTGTCTCTTCTATTGAGCCTTTCAGGGTAGAGGAGGCCTTGCTAGATCCGGATTGGGTATTGGCCATGGAAGAGGAACTCAACAACTTCAAGCGCAATGAAGTTTGGACACTGGTGCCTCGTCCCAAGCAAAATGTTGTGGGAACCAAGTGGGTGTTCCGCAACAAACAGGACGAGCACGGGGTGGTGACGAGGAACAAGGCTCGACTTGTGGCAAAAGGTTATGCCCAAGTCGCAGGTTTGGACTTTGAGGAGACTTTTGCTCCTGTGGCTAGGCTAGAATCAATTCGTATCTTGCTAGCATATGCCGCTCACCATTCTTTCAGGTTGTTCCAAATGGATGTGAAGAGCGCGTTCCTCAACGGGCCGATCAAGGAGGAGGTGTACGTAGAGCAACCCCCTGGCTTCGAGGATGAACGGTACCCCGACCATGTGTGTAAGCTCTCTAAGGCGCTCTATGGACTTAAGCAAGCCCCAAGAGCATGGTATGAATGCCTTAGAGACTTTTTAATTACTAATGCTTTCAAGGTTGGGAAAGCCGATCCAACTCTTTTTACAAAGACATGTGATGGTGATTTGTTTGTGTGCCAAATTTATGTCGATGACATAATATTTGGTTCTACTAACCAAAAGTCTTGTGAAGAGTTTAGCAGGGTAATGACGTAGAAATTCGAGATGTCGATGATGGGCGAGTTGAACTACTTCCTTGGGTTCCAAGTGAAGCAACTCAAGGACGGCACCTTCATCTCCCAAACGAAGTACACACAAGATTTGCTAAAGAGGTTTGGGATGAAGGACGCCAAGCCCGCAAAGACGCCGATGGGAACCGACGGACACACCGACCTCAACAAAGGAGGTAAGTCCGTTGATCAAAAAGCATACCGGTCAATGATAGGTTCTTTGCTTTATTTATGTGCTAGTAGACCGGATATTATGCTTAGCGTATGCATGTGTGCTAGATTTCAATCCGATCCTAAGGAGTGTTACTTAGTGGCGGTGAAGCGAATACTGAGATATTTAGTCGCTACGCCTTGCTTCGGGATCTGGTATCCTAAGGGGTCTAACTTTGACTTAATTGGATACTCAGACTCCGACTATGCTGGATGTAAGGTCGATAGGAAGAGTACATCAGGGACGTGCCAATTCTTAGGAAGGTCCCTGGTGTCGTGGAACTCTAAGAAACAAACCTCCGTTGCCCTATCCACCGCTGAGGCCGAGTATGTTGCCGCAGGACAGTGTTGCGCACAACTACTTTGGATGAGGCAAACCCTCCGGGACTTTGGCTACAATCTGAGCAAAGTCCCACTCCTATGTGATAATGAGAGTGCTATCTGCATGGCGGAAAATCCTGTTGAACACAGCCGCACAAAGCACATAGACATCCGACATCACTTTTTGAGAGACCACCAGCAAAAGGGGGATATCGAAGTGTTTCATGTTAGCACCGAGAACCAGCTAGCCGATATCTTTACCAAGCCTCTAGATGAGAATACCTTTTGCAGGCTGCGTAGCGAGCTAAATGTCTTAGATTCGCGGAACTTGGATTGAATTATAGCATACATGTGTTTATGCCTTTGATCATGTTCATTCTGCATTTTGTTGCTTAATGTGGTGCTCAAGTTGTAAAAACACTCCCTGGACCTCACAAGTCCTGTTTGCAAGTGATGCACATGTTTAGGGGGAGCTGTGCTACAACCTGACCCTTTGAGACTAACCATATGCTTGAGTTTGATTGTTTTAGTCTCGAAGGAGAATTATAAGGGAAAAGGTGGACTTGGACCATGAAAGACTTCCACTGCACTCCGATGTGAGGGTAACTTATTCCAAGTTCATCTCATGAACTCTCATTGCCATTTGCTCTTAATTGAAGATTTTGGTGAGGCAATGGGGTTACAGGGCCACGATTGATCCCGTTTTGGTGCTTGATGCCAAAGGGGGAGAAAATAAAGGCCAAAGCAATAGATGGATCAGCTACCACTTGAGAAATTTTGAAAATAGTAGAATAGAGCTTTTGGTTTGTCAAAACTCTTGCATTGTCTCTTTTGTCAAAAGATGGCCTCTTGTGGGGAGAAGTGTTGATTATGGGAAATAGGGGGAGTTTTTGAAATCTTTGATCAATCTCTTTCGGAATGACTCTCTTTATGCTTCAACATGTGTGTTTGACTTAGAGATAGAGATTTGAGTTTGATTTGCAAAAACAAACCAAGTGGTGGCAAAGGATGATCCATATATGCCAAAAATGAATCAAAATAAATTTGAGTTTTATTCAAAGTGTTTTTGCACTTATTCTAGTTGCTTTATATTGTGTTGGCATAAATCACCAAAAAGGGGGAGATTGAAAGGGAAATGTGCCCTTGGGCCATTTCTAAGTATTTTGGTGAATTGAGTGCCAACATAAGTGCTTAAATGTGAATTCATGTTTATGGATGGACAAAGTGCAAAACAAGAGCAAAGGTATGTTTCTAAGTCTTAGTACATTGGTTTTGTGTACTAATATGCTTGTCTAAGTATCAGAAACAGAAAGGAGAAGAAAAGAGAAGAGTTGGCTGTGTACAGCCAAAAGGCTGTTTCGGTCTGGGGCACCGGACTGTCCGGTGGTGCACCGGACAGTGTCCGGTGCGCCAGGCTGCCTCGAGCGAAGTGGCCGCTCTCGGGAATTCGCCGACGGCGTACGGCTATAATTCACCGGACTGACCGGTGTGCACCGGACTGTCCGGTGAGCCAACGGTCGGCCGGGCCAACGGTCGGCCGCGCGATCTGCGCGGGACACGTGGCCGAGCCAACGGCTAGAAGGGGGCACCGGACTGTCCAGTGTGCACCGGACATGTCCGGTGCGCCAACGGCTCTCTGGCGGCCAACGGTCGGCTGCGCCGTTTAAGGAAAGAAATCGGGCACCGGACAGTGTCCGGTGTGCACCGGACTGTCCGGTGCGCCACTCGACAGAAGGCAAGAATTGCCTTCCCAGATTGCTCTCAACGGCTCCTAGCTGCCTTGGGACTATAAAAGGGACCCCTAGGCGCATGGAGAAGTACACCAAGCAACCTTAGAGCATTCTTGATCATCCACACTCAGTCTTTGCGCATTCGTTTGTCATTCTCAGCGATTCGAGCTCCGTTCTAGTGTGAACTTTGAGATAGTCTTTTGAGCTCGATTCTTGGCCGTGTGTGTGCGCATTTTGCTGTGGATTTGTGTGTGTTGCTTCCCTCCCTTACTCCGTACTTCTTTGTGAAATTCAATTGTAAGGGCGAGAGACTCCAAGCTGTGGAGATTCCTCGCAAAAGGGAAAAGATCAAAGTAAAGAAGAACACCGTGGTATTCAAGTTGATCATTGGATCACTTGAGAGGAGTTGAGTGCAACTCTCGTCCGTTGGGACGCCACAACGTGGAGTAGGCAAGTTTTGTACTTGGCCGAACCACGGGATAAACACCGTGTCATCTCTGTGTTTGTTTTCTTGTGGTTATTGTGTTTGGACTCATCTCTAGCCACTTGGCAACTACTGTGCTAACACTTAACAAGTTTTTGTGGCTATAAGTTTAAGTTTCACAGGATCACCTATTCACCCCCCCTCTAGGTGCTCTCAAGTACCCATTACTATAAGGTTAGCAGGAAACGCTATCCCCCTTATTTCCACACTTACATTCAAACAAATGCTATCAGCTCGAATTCTACCACCGGCTGAGTCAATTTGAATGGGGGTTGACATGGTAGTAATTGGAAGATTATGTGCTTCTACCCATGATGCAGTAATGAAAGAATGCGTTGCTCTGGTATCAAATAACACTTCTGCAATATGGGGGTCGACTGGGAACATACCTACTATCATGCCAGGGGTCTCCTGAACTGCTTCAGCCTCCAAGTGGTTCAGTCTCCCATGATTATAGCATGGCTGAGAGCGGTTGCCTGCTCCAGGCTGAGACACATTCTGCTTTGCTGGGGCATTGGGGCCTGACTGCTGCTGGGCTGCCTTCTTCAGACATTGCATCACCCAATGGCCTTGCTCTCCACAGTGGAAACATGCTCTGTTTCTGACCTGAGCTAGTGCTGCTTGATTATTCTGCTGGTTTGCTGGGGCAGGAAGACGAGGTGCTTGCTGATTCTGCCTCTAGAACTGACCTCCTCCTGACTGATTGTTCTGGCGGTTCTGATACTGGTGCTGAGGATACTGCCTTTGGAACTGCTGTTGCTGAGGTGGACGCTGGTTCTGCCTGAACTGCTGAGGTTGATTGCTTGAGAAACGAGGACGATTGCTGCTTCCAGGCTGGGGTCCACTGATTTTGCGCTTGCGATCCTCCATCTCTTTGCGCTTCCTCTCTGTCATGATTGCTCTGTCAATCAGGTGCCGGAATGTCGGGAAGGTGTGATTCATCAGCTGATACTGCAGAGGGTCAACCAAGCCTCTCAGGAAACGATACTGTCTCTTGGCGTCGGTGTTGACATCTTCAGGAGCATAGCGAGACAACTGCAGAAACCTGTCCCGGTACTCACTGACACACGATGACCCTTGCTTAAGAGCCAAGAACTCCTCCTTCTTCACTGTCATCAGACCTGCAGGCACATGGTACTGACGAAAGTTACCTCTGAACTCTTCCCAGGTGATAGTGTCAAGGTGGGCATGGGTGGCGAGATAAGACTCCCACCATGACTGAGCTGCTCCTCTCAATAGACGGGGACCATAGAGGACTTTCTCCCTGTTATCACACTGAGCGGTATGCAACTCTCGCTCCACAGTGCGCAGCCAGTCTTCAGCATCCATGGGGTCAGAGGAGTGAGCAAACGTCGGAGGATGACCTCTCATGAATTTAGCATGCTTGTCCCTAGGCATCTGAGGCATCTGAGGGCTGAGGTGGTGGCTGCTACTGCTGCTGAATAGCGGCTAGAGTCTGACCAATAGCTTGAACTGCCTGAGTCTGCATCAGAAACATCTGCTCGATGGACATCGGGGCGGGGGCGGCACGTGCTGTTGCTGGGGTACCTCATCCTGCTGAGCTGCTTGCTCCTGCTGAGCACGCCTTCCTCCTCTGCGCCTGTTTTCTGACATCTGCAGAACGCAACCACACATCAGAACTAATCTTGCAAATCTTGTAGCATAAGAAAAGAGTATAGAATTCTCCACAACGCTGAACAGATGAACATCTTCACTGATCTCCAACACAGACCAACACAACTTCTCAAATAAAGAGGAAAGTGGAATAAAAGGCTTCCCAACTAAATAGCTAACTCCATTAACATATAACAGGTAAACCAAAATGCAGGGGATACCCACATCCTGGTGACAGTCATTACAAAGATCCAAATCAAACATAGTTTATCATGACAAACATAAATGCACAGGATATAGCAAACTACCCTGTCTAACTAAGACTAACTAAGAGCGAGACTAACGCTAAAACCGTAGCTTTTATGTATATATTTCGTATTAATTACAAGATCCGACTCTGACGATCTATGGCTCTAAATTTATCTTGGTCTTGCAGTCGGGGTTGCCATAAGACTGGTGTCCACGCCGAGGTGAGCGGTACGGGTGCTGAGTCCCGACGGGAGCGGGGGAACCATCATCCAGGCGACGACGCTCCGCGCGCTCAGCCCGTAGCTGGGCGATCTCAGCACGAGCCCTACTCAGCTCGTCTAATGCATGGTCTAGCTCCGTGTTTAGCACGACGGCTAGGTTGACTGTGCTGCTCAACCTAGGATTGTCCTCACCAACAGGTGAGACAATCACGCCTCCTGTGCTGCTAGATGGACGGCAGGGGTACTACTTCAGGTTGAGACCATCAGCTACCCCACCGAGCACTGAGCAGTAGTGCGAAAGCGCACGCCGTGCAACATCTTGCATGGCCGCCTCAGCTGAGTCCCGCTCAGAGATGGAATAGTGCTCCTGAAAGGGAATTAGGCTTACACCTATTTCCTAAACTAATTTTGGTGGTTGAATTGCCCAACACAAATAATTTGACTAAATAGTTTGCTCTAGTCTATAAGTCATACAGGTGCCAAAAGTTCACAAATGGCCAATAAAAAGACCAAGAAAAGGGTTCAACAAAAAGAGCAAAGGGACAACCGAAGGCACCCTGGTCTGGCGCACCAGACTGTCCGGTGCACCACCGGACATGTCCGGTGCACCAGGGTTCTCCACGCGCTAAACTCCTCACCTTCGGGAAAATGCAGAGTCGCTCCGCTATAATTCACCGGATTGTCCGGTGTACACCGGACAGTGTCCGGTGCTCCAGGAATGAAGCGACTCTGGACTCGCCAGCTTCGGGAATCCTCCAACGGCTAGTCCGCTATAATTCACCGGACTGTCCGGTGTGACAGCGGAGCAACGGCTACTTCGGCGCCAACGGTCACCTGCAGCAGCATTAAATGCGCGCTAGAGCGCGTAGAAGTCAGGCACGCGCGAAGTGGCGCACTGGACACTCTACAATACATGTCCGGTGCGCCACCGGACATCCAGGCGGGCCCAGCAGTCAGAGCTCCAACGGTCGGAACCCTTCGGCCTGGTGACGTGGCTGGCGCACCGGACTGTCCGGTGCACCATGCGACAGACAGCCTCCACCAAACGGCTAGTTTGGTGGTTGGGGCTATAAATACCCCCAACCACCCCACATTCAAGTCATCCAAGTTTTCAACCTTCCAACCACTTACAAGAGCTAGGCATTCAATTCTAGACACACTCAAGTGATCAAATCCTCTCCAATTCCACACAAGGCTTTAGCGATTAGCGAGAGAGATTTGCCGTGTTCTTTTGAGCTCTTGCGCTTGGATTGCTTCTTTCTTTCTCACTTGTTCTTGTGATCAAAACTCCATTGTAACCGAGGCAAGAGACACCAATTGTGTGGTGGTCCTTGCGGGGAAGTTTTGTTCCCGGTTTGATTTGAGAAGAGAAGCTCACTCGGTCCGAGGGACCGTTTGAGAGAGGGAAAGGGTTGAAAGAGACCCGGTCTTTGTGACCACCTCAACGGGGAGTAGGTTTGCAAGAACCGAACCTCGATAAAACAAATCCGCGTGTCACACTCTTCATTCGCTTGCGATTTGTTTTGCGCCCTCTCTCTCGGACTCTTTATTATTTCTAACGCTAACCCGGCTTGTAGTTGTGATTATATTTGTAAATTTCAGTTTCGCCCTATTCACCCCCCCTCTAGGCGACTTTCAATTGGTATCAGAGCCTGATGCTTCATTAGAGCCTAACCGCTCGAAGTGATGTCGGGAGATCCCGCCAAGAAGGAGATGGAGACCGGCGACAAGCCCACTACAAGCCATGGGTCGACTTCATCGGAAGAGTCCCGCAACAAGAGGAAGGAGAAGAAAAACTCCTCCAACAAAGGGAAGTTGAAGGAGAAGAAATCCTCTTCCCACAAGTCGCATCGGAGAGGCGACAAGCACAAAAGGATGAGGAAAGTGGTCTACTACAAGACCGACACTTCATCAACGTCGACCTCCGGCTCCGACGCGCCGTCCGTCACTTCTAAGCGCCAAGAGCGCAAGAAGTATAGTAAAATCCCCCCTACGCTACCCTCGCATTCCTAAACATACACCTTTACTTTCCGTCCCATTAGGCAAACCACCAACATTTGATGGTGAAAACTATGCTAGGTGGAGTGATATGATGCGATATCACCTAACCTCACTCCACAAAAGTATATGGGATGTTGTTGAGTTTGGTGTATAGGTACCATCTGTAGGGGATGAAGATTATGATGAGGACGAAGTGGCCCAAATCGAGCACTTCAACTCCCAAGCCACCACTATACTCCTCACCTCTCTAAGTCGAGAGGAGTATAACAAGGTACAAGGGTTGAAAAGCGCCAAGGAGATTTGGGACGTGCTAAAGACCGCGCACGAAGGAGATGAGGTGACCAAGATCACCAAACGGGAAACGATCGAGGGGGAGCTCGGTCGCTTCCGTCTTTGCCAAGGGGAGGAGCCACAAGACATGTACAACCGGCTCAAAACCTTGGTGAACCAAGTGCGCAACCTCGGGAGCAAAAAATGGGATGACCACGAAGTGGTTAAGGTTATTCTAAGATCACTTGTTTTCCTTAACCCTACTCAAGTTCAATTAATTCGTGGCAATCCTAGATATACTCAAATGACCCCCGAGGAAGTTATAGGTAATTTTGTGAGCTTTGAGCTGATGATCAAAGGCTAAAGAAGATCAACGAGCTTGACGGCCCCTCCACGTCCGAAGCACAACCGGTCGCATTCAAGGCGACGGAAGAAAAGAAGGAGGAAGCTACTCCAAGTCGAACACCCATCGACGCCTCCAAGCTCGACAACGAGAAGATGGCGCTCATCATCAAGAGCTTCCGTCAAATCCTCAAGCAAAGGAGGGGGAAAGATTACAAGCCCCGCTCCAAGAGAGTTTGCTACAAGTGTGGTAAGCCAGGTCACTTTATTGCTAAATGTCCATTATCAAGTGATAGTGACAGGGACAACGACAAGAAGGGGAGAAGAAAGGAGAAGAAGAGATATCACAAGAAGAAGGGCGGCGATGCCAATGTGTGCCGCGAGTGGGACTCCGACGAGAGCTCCACCGACTCCTCCTCCGACGAGGACGCCGCCAACATCGCCGTCACCAAGGGTCTTCTCTTCCCCAACGTCGGCCACAAATGCCTCATGGCCAAGGAGGGCAAAAGGAAGAAGGTAAAATCAAGATCCTGCACCAAATATGAAACATCTAGCGATGAGGATAATGCTAGTAATGAGGAGGATAACTTGCGCATTCTTTTTGCCGACCTAAACATGCAACAAAAGGAAAAACTAAATGAGCTAATTAGTGACATCCATGAAAAGGATGATCTCTTGGACTCCCAAGAGGACTTCCTAATCAAGGAAAATAAAAAGCATGTTAAGGTTAAGAATGCTTATGCTCTAGAAGTAGAAAAATGTGAGAAATTATCTAGTGAGCTAAGCACATGCCATGACACTATTGCCAACCTTAGAAATGAAAATGCCAAATTAATTGCTAAGGTTGATTCTCATGTTTGTGATGTTTCAATTCCCAATCTTAGAAATGATAATGATGATTTGCTTGCTAAGATTGAAGAATTAAACATCTCTCTTGCTAGCCTTAAGGTTGAAAATGAAAAATTAATTGCTAAGGCTAAAGAATTAGATGTTTGCAATGTTACAATTTCCGATCTTAGAGATAACAATGATATTTTGCGTGCTAAGATTGTTGAACTTAATTCTTGCAAACCCTCTACATCTACCATTGAGCATGTTTCTATTTGCACTAGATGTAGAGATGTTGATATTGATGCTATTCATGATCACATGGTCTTAATTAAACAACAAAATAATCATATAGCAAAATTAGATGCTAAAATTGCCGAGCATAACTTAGAGAATGAAATGTTTAAATTTGCTAGAAGTATGCTCTATAATGGGAGACGCCCTGGCATCAAGGATGGCATTGGCATCCAAAGGGGAGACAATGTCAAACTTAGTGCCCCTCCTAAAAGATTGTCTAATTTTGTTAAGGGCAAGGCTCCCATGCCTCAGGATAACGAGGGTTACATTTTGTACCCTGCCGGCTATCCTGAGAGCAAAATTAGGAGAATTCATTTTAGGAAGTCTCACTCTGGCCCCAATCATGCTTTTATGCATAAGGGTGAGACATCTAGCTCTAGGCAACCAACCCGTGCTAAGTTGCCTAAGAAGAAAACTCCTAGTGCATCAAATGATCATAGCATTTCATTTAAAACTTTTGATGCATCTTATGTGCTTACTAACAAATCCGGCAAGGTAGTTGCCAAGTTTGTTGGGGGCAAACACAAGGGCTCCAAGACTTGTGTTTGGGTACCCAAAGTTCTTGTTTCTAATGCCAAAGGACCCAAAACCGTTTGGGTACCTAAAGTCAAGAACTAAACTTGTTTTGTAGGTTTATGCATCCGGGGGCTCAAGTTGGATCATCGATAGCGGGTGCACAAACCACATGACAGGGGAGAAGAAGATGTTCTCCTCCTACGAGAAAAACCAAGATCCCCAACGAGCTATCACATTCGGGGATGGAAACCAAGGTTTGGTCAAAGGTTTGGGTAAAATTGCTATATCTCCTGACCATTCCATTTCCAATGTTTTTCTTGTTGATTCATTAGATTACAATTTGCTTTTCGTATCCCAATTATGTCAAATGGGCTACAACTGTCTATTTACTGATGTAGGTGTTACTGTCTTTAGAAGAAGTGATGATTCAATAGCATTTAAGGGAGTGTTAGAGGGTCAGCTATACTTGGTAGATTTTGATAGAGCTGAACTCGACACTTGCTTAATTGCTAAGACTAACATGGGTTGGCTTTGGCACCGCTGACTAGCCCATGTTGGAATGAAGAATCTTCATAAGCTTCTAAAGGGAGAGCACATTTTAGGACTAACAAATGTTCATTTTGAGAAAGACAGGATTTGTAGCGCATGCCAAGCCGGGAAGCAAGTTGGTGTTCATCATCCACACAAGAACATCATGACGACTGACAGGCCACTGGAGCTCCTACACATGGATCTATTCGGCCCGATCGCTTACATAAGCATCAGCGGGAGTAAGTACTGTCTAGTTATTGTGGATGATTTTTCTCGCTTCACTTGGGTGTTCTTTTTGCAGGAAAAATCACAAACCCAAGAGACCTTAAAAGGATTCTTGAGACGAGCTCAAAATGAGTTCGGCCTAAGGATCAAGAAAATTAGAAGCGACAACGGGACAGAGTTCAAGAATTCACAAATTGAAGGCTTCCTTGAGGAGGAGGGCATCAAGCATGAGTTCTCCTCTCCCTACACGCCACAACAAAATGGTGTAGTGGAGAGGAAGAATCGAACTCTATTGGACATGGCAAGAACCATGCTTGATGAGTACAAGACACCGGATCGGTTTTGGGCCGAGGCGGTCAACATCGCCTGCTACGCCATCAACCGGTTATATCTACACCGAATCCTCAAGAAGTCATCCTATGAACTCCTAACCGGTAAAAAGCCCAATATTTCATATTTTAGAGTTTTTGGTAGCAAACACTTTATTCTTGTTAAAAGAGGTAGAAAATCTAAATTTGCTCCTAAAACTGTAGAAGGCTTTTTACTAGGATATGACTCAAACACAAGGGCATATAGAGTCTTTAACAAGTCCTCTGGACTTGTTGAAGTTTCTTGTGACGTTGTGTTTGATGAAACTAACGGCTCTCAAGTAGAGCAAGTTGATCTTGATGAGATAGGTGAAGAACAGGCTCCGTGCATCGCGCTAAGGAACATGTCCATTGGGGATGTGTGCCCTAAGGAATCCGAAGAGCCTCCACATGCACAAGATCAACCATCCTCCTCCACACAAGCATCTCCACCAACTCAAAATGAGGACGAGGCTCAAGTTGATGAAGGAGAAGATCAAAGAGATGAGCCACCTCAAGATGACGACAATGATCAAGGGGGAGATGCAAATGATCAAGACAAGGAGGATGAAGAGCCAAGGCCGCCACACCCAAGAGTCCACCAAGCAATCCAACGAGATCACCCTGTCGACACCATCCTCGGCGACATTCATAAGGGGGTAACCACTAGATCTCGTGTTGCACATTTTTGTGAACATTACTCTTTTGTTTCCTCTATTGAGCCACACAGGGTAGAGGAAGCACTCCAAGATTCGGATTGGGTGATGGCGATGCAAGAGGAGCTCAACAATTTCACTAGGAACGAGGTATGGCATTTAGTTCCACGTCCTAATCAAAATGTTGTAGGAACCAAATGGGTCTTCCGCAACAAGCAAGACGAGCATGGTGTGGTGACAAGGAACAAAGCTCGACTCGTGGCCAAGGGGTATTCACAAGTCGAAGGTTTGGATTTCGGTGAAACCTATGCACCCGTAGCTAGGCTTGAGTCAATTCGCATATTATTAGCCTATGCTACTTACCATGGCTTCAAGCTTTACCAAATGGACGTAAAGAGTGCCTTCCTCAATGGACCAATCAAGGAAGAGGTCTATGTTGAGCAACCTCCCGGCTTTGAAGACAGTGAGTACCCTAACCATGTCTATAGGCTCTCTAAGGCGCTTTATGGGCTCAAGCAAGCCCCAAGAGCATGGTATGAATGCCTTAGAGATTTCCTTATTGCTAATAGCTTCAAAGTCGGCAAGGCCGATCCTACTTTATTCACTAAAACACTTGACAATGATTTGTTTGTATGCCAAATTTATGTTGATGATATCATATTTGGGTCTACTAACGAATCTACATGTGAAGAATTTAGTAGGATCATGACACAAAAATTCGAGATGTCGATGATGGGGGAGTTGAAGTATTTCTTAGGATTCCAAGTCAAGCAACTCCAAGAAGGCACCTTCATTAGCCAAACAAAGTACACTCAAGACATTCTAAACAAGTTTGGGATGAAGGATGCCAAGCCCATCAAGACTCCCATGGGAACAAATGGGCATCTCGACCTCGACACGGGAGGTAAGTTCGTGGATCAAAAGGTATACCGGTCGATGATTGGTTCATTACTCTATTTATGTGCATCTCGACCGGACATTATGCTTTCCGTATGCATGTGTGCAAGATTCCAAGCCGACCCTAAGGAATCTCACCTTACGGCCGTAAAACGAATCTTGAGATATTTGGCTTATACTCCTAAGTTTGGGCTTTGGTACCCTCGGGGATCCACATTTGATTTGATTGGTTATTCGGATGCCGATTGGGCAGGGTGTAAGATTAATAGAAAGAGCACATCGGGGACTTGCCAGTTCTTGGGAAGATCCTTGGTGTCTTAGGCTTCAAAGAAGCAAAATTCGGTCGCTCTTTCTACCGCCGAAGCCGAGTACATTGCCGCAGGCCATTGTTGCGCGCAATTGCTTTGGATAAGGCAAACCCTGCGGGACTATGGTTACAAATTAACCAAAGTTCCTCTTCTATGTGATAATGAGAGTGCAATCCGCATGGCGGATAATCCCGTTGAGCATAGCCGCACTAAGCACATAGCCATTCAGTATCATTTTCTTAGGGATCACCAACAAAAGGGGGATATCAAGATTGCATACATTAATACTAAAGATCAATTAGCCGATATCTTTACCAAGCCACTAGATGAACAAACTTTTACCAAACTTAGGCTTGAGCTCAATATTCTTGATTCTCGGAATTTCTTTTGCTAATTTGCACACATAGCTCTTAAGTATACCTTTGATCATGTCTATTTTATATATGCTATGACTAATGTGTTTTCAAGTGTATTTCAAACCAAGTTATAGGTGTATTGAAAGGGAATTGGAGTCTTCGGCGAATACAAAGGCTTCCACTCCACTCTATCACTTATCCTTCGCCGTCGCTCCGAGCATCTCTCCGTCTTTGGTATAATCTTCACTCATATGTTTTACTTACCAAAGGGGAGAAAGTAGTTATCCAAGGGCCTATATTTCATTCCAAGTATCGGTTTTTGGCGATTCATGCCAAAGGGGGAGAAAGTATTGGCCCAAAGCAAAAGGACCGCACCACCACCCTAATTTTAAAATGATTTTCAATTGATAAATTTCAAATTAGTATCTCTTTGTGCTCTAAAGGGGGAGAGAATAATATTTTCAAAAATTGATATCTTAAAACCCTCTTGAACACTAAGAGGAGAATTTATTTGAGGGGGAGTTTTGTTTTAGTCAAAGGAAAAGCATTTTAAGACAAAGGGAGAAAATTTATAATCTTGAAAATGCTTCTCAAAGTCTTATTCATTTACCTTTGACTATCTTGCAAAAGGACTTTGAAAAGAATTTACAAAAGAATTTGCAAAAACAAAACTTGTGGTGCAAGCGTGGTCCAAAATGTTAAAAATAAAGAAACAATCCATGCATATCCAGTAAGTAATATTTATTGGCTCAATTCTAAGTGACCTTTGCACTTGCATATGCAAACTAGTTAAAATTCTGCACTTCTATATTTGCTTTGGTTTGTGTTGGCATCAATCACCAAAAAGGGGGAGATTGAAAGGGAATTAGGCTTACACCTATTTCCTAAACTAATTTTGGTGGTTGAATTGCCCAACACAAATAATTTGACTAACTAGTTTGCTCTAGTCTATAAGTCATACAGGTGCCAAAAGTTCACAAAAGGCCAATAAAAAGACCAAGAAAAGGGTTCAACAAAAAGAGCAAAGGGACAACCGAAGGCACCCTGGTCTGGCGCACCGGATTGTCCGGTGCACCACCGGACATGTCCGGTGCACCAAGGTTCTCCACGCGCTGAACTCCTCACCTTCGGGAAAATGCAGAGTCGCTCCGCTATAATTCACTGGACTGTCCATTGTACATCGAACAGTGTCCGGTGCTCCAGGAATGAAGCGACTCTGAACTCACCAGCTTCGGGAATCCTCCAACGGCTAGTCCGCTATAATTCACCGGACATGTCCGGTGTACACCGGACTGTCTGGTGTGACAGCGGAGCAACGGCTACTTCGGCGCCAACAGTCACCTGCAGCGGCATTAAATGCGCGCCAGAGCGCGCAGAAGTCAGGCACGCGCGAAGTGGCGCACCGGACACTCTACAGTACATGTCCGGTGCGCCACCGGACATCCAGGCGGGCCCAGCAGTCAGAGCTCCAACGGTCGGAACCCTTCGGCCTGGTGACGTGGCTGGCGCATCGGACACTGTCCGGTGTGCACCGAACTGTCCGGTGCACCATGCGACAGACAGCCTCCACCAAACGACTAGTTTGGTGGTTGGGGCTATAAATACCCCAACCACCCCACATTCAAGTCATCCAAGTTTTCAACCTTCCAACCACTTACAAGAGCTAGGCATTCAATTCTAGACACACTCAAGTGATCAAATCCTCTCCAATTCCACACAAGGCTTTAGCGATTAGCGAGAGAGATTTGCCATGTTCTTTTGAGCTCTTGCGCTTGGATTGTTTCTTTCTTTCTCACTTGTTCTTGTGATCAAAACTCCATTGTAACCGAGGCAAGAGACACCAATTGTGTGGTGGTCCTTGCGGGGAAGTTTTGTTCCCGGTTTGATTTGAGAAGAGAAGCTCACTCGGTCCGAGGGACCGTTTGAGAGAGGGAAAGGGTTGAAAGAGACCCGGTCTTTGTGACCACCTCAACGGGGAGTAGGTTTGCAAGAACCGAACCTCGGTAAAACAAATCTGCGTGTCACACTCTTCATTCGCTTGCGATTTGTTTTGCGCCCTCTCTCTCGGACTCTTTATTATTTCTAACGCTAACCCGGCTTGTAGTTGTGATTATATTTGTAAATTTCAGTTTCGCCCTATTCACCCCCCCTCTAGGCGATTTTCAGCTCCGAGCAGACCTCAGCACCCCAGAGACTGTTCTCCGGACGGCGCGACTATGCTGGTAGACCACACAACGATACTCGATGGACCAAGTACGCCGGTCAAGTGCCCAACGTAGCAGGGTGTCGAGCGCATCGTGGAAGTGACACCCGCGAGCAGCGTCGCGAGTGATGGGTCGAGCAACCCATCCTTTGGGCTTCTGGTCAACAGAAAAGTCAGTGTCGTGGCTCGAGCTGTCGTCGCCACCTCCGTTGTCTGGGTCTCCTCCAGTAGCTACTCCAGGGGCTGGGGCGCTCAGTGGTGGTGCAGGGGGCGCCTCCAGGGGAAGCACAGGGGAGCAGCTCCTCACAGACTCTATCTCCTGCTGGAGCGAGAAAGAAGAGCCCTGCTGCTCCTGCTCCTGTCGTCGACGCTCCTGCTCCTCATGCAGGCGGTGGTGCAGCCTCTCCAAATGGCTGGACTGACCGACCACGGGGCGGCGAAGCGGACGCTCCGCGAGACGAGAAGGTAAGAAGGGGATGACAGACTTCCGTGCGGTGTGTCTAAGACGAGTCATCTACAAAAGACACCGTAAGCAAAAGAGTGAGAACAGAACTAGTATGACCAGCAAGTAATGAACCATAAATAAATGAAGGATTAGATTAAAACACAATTTTCAGCAAGGTATAATATATAGTAGAACATAGGTTTGGTCGATATGACCAACTTTTGAAGGGATACCAAAGTCAAGGCAAGGACAAAGGTCTATAGTCCTTAGAACGACCATTCAACTCTAGGTTAGCGGTCCTACAGTCAGCACGGCTTTGATACCACCTATGTCACACCCGGTTTTAGAAGGTAAACCGAATGCGAACCATGTACGTGCCAGGATCAGCAATTCACGTACACAACAGTTACATAACTGGACATCATCACACAGTGCTCAAATCATAATATAAAAGGGGAATAATAGTCAATTACATCATATGTCTGAGATATCCACATAGTCTTTACAATACATCAAAGTGCGGAAAAGAAACGTAGATAAACGCGGCCATCACAGGCAGCCGACTGGGGGTTGCCGCTAACCCACACCTAGAACTCGTCGTAGTCTTGGAACTCCTGGAAGTCTCCTTCAATGGCTTCATCTTCTTCTGAGCAGTGGTTGCAATGCGAACAACCTGGGGGGGGTTTGGTGTGTAGAGCAAGGGTGAGTACACATCAACATACTCAGCAAGTATCCTGTTTGGCTGTAGTGGACTAGCTTTATGTGGGGGTAAGTCAAGCAGTTGCTTTTAGTTGGTCAGATTTGTTATTACTAGTAGAGAAAGCCAAGTTTTAGAGTTAACCCACGTTATTAACCCAAACATACTCTTTCCAAATGGAAAGAATACCACTTACCATTACCATAGTCAATACCAGAAACCATCGATCTCATTGCCACCTGCAAATCCGAACATCTCTGATCAAGTACCACTAATCACTGGAGCTCCCTTGGCCGCTCATAACCGCGAGCACGGCTGATATATCAGTTTTCAAACACTCTGCAGAGGTTGTGCACTTTACCCACAAGCCGTGATTCCCTTTCTGCCCGGAGATCATGACTCTCCATTGATCACTACCAAGGTGACCCAGTAGGATATGACTACGTAGCCTTTACAAAGATTCCCCAGGGCTGTAGCCGCCCGTTAGGTTTCCTAAATGTACCGCACTCCTCCCCAAGGGACAAATCAACCTTGGCAGAGCGAGCCGCATACACCGAGCCCCATTGACGGCACGACAGCTAAGCGAACTACACCCCGGTTCCTCTAATTATTCAGCTAAGGGCGTCACACTCCACCCTCATGGTTGCACTGTTTTCCCGGGCGGTCATCCAATGAACAGGTCCTTACGGAGAGGCACTCGAGAAACCGCTCGAGCCCCCTTGAAGGTCACAAGTATAACATCATAATAAAAGAGGGGAAACAACGTATCATTGATAATTCTCATCATGTTCATTGATTAGAGTTGAGCAATAGCATAAGACTAAGCAATAATAATTCGACCCAAATAGGTAAACAAGGACATGGACAACAAAAGCTAGTCAATCCTTAGGTATAAATGTGTAATGCGGGAGGTGAATTAAAGTATGTATAGGACAGAGATAGGTCAAGGGACACTTGCCTCTACCAACCGACTGCTGCTCAGGGGCTTCTCCTGCGAGTTCTTCGGGCTCTCCGACCGGATCGTTCTCTATGCGAGCGCAAACATACATACATCCATATATTTAATACAAAAGAACAGTACACCATACAATAGAATGCAGTAAGTAAACAGACGTTCCACGCGGGCTCGCAATTACGGTTAAGAGAGAAAGAGGAACAGACAGTCGAGAAACGATCACGTTACATGATTATCAATTAAACTACTCGCTTAATAGAAGGGAATTAATTTGGACACTACGTTTGGCATAAAGTAAAGTCAAGTTCCACATTTAATCATTATAAACAATTGAAGATGAATGAAAGGGAGTGGCCGCACGTCGAGACGTACGATACGACATTTAGATTGCATTAAGAAGTAAACGATTCGCTGCGCGACAGAGCGCACAACGAGACACTTAAACTAATTATAAAGAGACGTTAAGCATCGCGCGACGAAGCGCACGACGACATACTCCAACAGAGCTGAGTTTAAAGTGGAACATCGCGCGTCTGGACGCGCGACATCGCACCTTAAACAACCTGAAATTAAAATAGATCGTCGCGTGATGAAGCACGCGACACAACACTTTAATAAATATAAACTAAAAGAATCGTCGCGCGACGAAGCACGCGACACAGCACATTAATAAACACAAATTTAAATTGAATCGTCGCGCGACGAAGCGCGCGACGCAACACGTTGATAAATACGAATTTGAATTGAATCGTCGCGCGACGAGGCGCGCGACGCAGCACGCTAACTAACGGAGTTTGAAATCAACTACAAACCAGAAATAATCACCGCGCGCGTGGGTTTGCGCACGCGGGAACGCGTTAGGGGGTAAACGAGGCCACGCGAGTCACGCCGGGGGCTGGGACGCCGCGCGCAGGGGGCTGAGGCCGCGCACCGGGGGCAGGGGCCGCGCCGGGGGCAAGGGCGGGCGGACCACGCCGGGGCCGAGGGCGCCGCCGCGGGGAGGGGGCAGGGGCGGGCGCCGCCACGGGACCAAGGCGGGGGGGGGGGGGGGCGCCGCCGCGCACAGGGCCGGGACAGGGGCGGGCGCCGCCACGCACGGGGGAGGGGCAGGGGCGGGCGCCGCCGTGGGGGGGGAGGGGCAGGGGCGGGCGCCGCCGCGCCGGGGGAGGGGCAGGGGGCAGGCGGCGCCGCGGGCAGGGGAGAGAGAGAGGGGGGGGGGGCGCAGGGAAGAGAAGGGGAGGGAGAGGGAGAGAGAGAAGAAGGGAAGGGGAGGGGAGGGGAGCTCACCTCGGGATCCAACTCTGGCGATCACCGTCTCCAAAACCTAGGGCACCACGGGGAGAGAGAGGTGGAAGAGGGAGAGGGAGGTTGCTGCGTGGGAAATCCAAATGAGAGAGAGAGGAGAGGAGGGGGCGCATGGGGGGGTGTGGGCGCCAGGGGCGCGCAGGGCAGGACCGGGCTGGGCTGGGTTGGGTTGGGGCCGAGCCACTTCGCGGGTCAAAACCCACGACACGCACGACCATCAAACAAACTCCAATCGCGAACCGAAAACCAAGATGGAACGAGACGAACATGCAACATCAGACAAAGAAATGTGCTTCGGCATGATGCAACACCCATGACACTTAGGTTTTGTTCATACACGACACGGACACCTGTCACTATACTGGTTTGAAATTAGGAAGAAGGAGCGAAACAGGAAGAGAAAAGAGAGTAACACCAGAATTTGGCGAGAGAAAAGAAAAAAAAGTCTACCCCCAAATTCAGGGCGTTACAACACATAGCCTATGTCATTATCAAGAAAGCTATATTTATAATCAATACATAAACTAACATTTTAATTATAAAAAGAACATGAGCACTAATTCCTTTATTTTATCCTTTAGGAAAAACTAAATGATATATATAAATAATATGAATTTAATTTGATGAACGGATTAATCATGCCTATATTACTAGTTATGGACAAATTGAAATGTAAGTCTAATTAATAAATTATGAGAAAATATGATTAATCTATTGATTATATTTAGTTTCAATTTAAGAACATATGATCTAAATCATTTGAAAGGAAAATGCATAAAGTATCATTTTAGTTTATAAAAGCAAGAATGCTAATTAATCTATATTACATTTTTTAGAAAAGTTATATGACATATTACTATTATAAAGTATATAATTATGGATAACTTAAATATAAGACTAAATAAGTTTCATGTGAAAGGATATTAAATAATTATCATTTTATTAGGAAAACAATTAGCCTAAGTTCGTTAAGAAAACTATATTGAAACATATATACTATCATTTTCAATTTACAGATATGAACACCAATTCTATTATTTTAGCATTTTTAGGAAACTCTATCTTTAGTATGAATAAGCAATTTATACCCACATGTATATAAACATATATAAAACTTGAACATAAAACTAAATCATACTTTATAGATAAATATAATTACTTATATTTTATTCTTATTAAGAAATATATGATTTACATATTCTTTTAAATTTCTATTTAATACGGCTATACTTAAACATCTATAATAAACATTGTTATATTATGAAAACATGATATTCATTGAAAAGGCCATTTTCATACTTCTTGTATAACAACCATAATTCAAATTGAACTATGAAAATAGGTGAATTGTTGGGTTCTAAATTTACATTTTATAATAAAAATTGTAACAAGTACCTACACATAAATAAAGGTAGACTAGAAGGTGTAGCCGGTATATTTACATTTTTGTGTATAGATAACACTATAAATAACAATCTCTTATTTTTTGTTACAAGAAACATAAAGGTATAATTCTTTTTATTTCCTTATTTAGAAAACTATATACAAAGCAATTATAATAACCATAATTTAAATAAAATTACAAAAATATGTAAATTGTTGCTGACACTAATATTTCACATGAACTTATATAGCAAATAATGCAAGAATCCATTTATTTGTATCTAAATAACATAAAAGGCTAGATCGTAGTAAGGTCACATCTTCTACCTTCGACACACAACAAGCTAAGCGGGAAGCAGCACTAGCAAGGGAATGATGCGTCTGGCGGTAGGGTGGCAACACACAGCGCGAGCATAAGGGAGTCGACGACGCAGTCGTCGGCACATCTAGCAGCTCGACTGCAGGTCACCGGTGAGGCACTACAGACTTCAGGACAAACGTCGAGGCGGGGCTCGTCGACGCAGTGTGTAGGCGCGACAACAGCAGCCAAGTGCGACGGTGGTAGAGGCGAGAGCAGCACGGCAACAACGACACTAAGAACTCAGGCGTGCGAAGGCCTCAGTAGCATGTACGCCATCGGCGGCGAGTGCAGAGTACGCAGTGCGCGGCGTGCGAGCAGGAGGCAGTGTTGATGAGCAGCGAGGATGGTGAGATGGTTGCGTAGCATCGATCTTTGGCACAGTAGGGACTGAGTACTTGTGGAGAGGTGCAAGCAGGGGCGAGCAACAACAAACTTTGGCGAGCTGGAGTCGATGGTACAGCTGCCCAAATCTTGGTACCGGGAAGGATGACACGGCGCAGGGACAACATGGAGGTATAGACGGTGGGCGCTAGAGCAGGGAAATGGAGAAGGGCGAGCGTTCCTCTGGGAACAAACGCCGATGAACGATACGACTAGATGCACAACGGCGAGCTTGGGTTCGCACGAGCAAAGGATGGCGCAATGGGAAGACGAACAAGAAGTGATGTTTCTGTTGTTGGCGAGGGAAAGGGGCCGCTGAGTTTTATAGAGGCCGGAGGAGAGGGGATTAGCTGGATTAACGCGGATTTGATGACCAATTGATACTCTCTAGAATTTACAGAGGAAACTGAAATTGTGATGGCCATAATGACGGAAGGAATGGCTGAAAAAATGCAGGGCGCTGAAACGGTTGTCGCCAGTAAAGAGGAGAATCGTCGCTTGTCGGGGACCGTAATTAGGGGTACCCCAAGGCTCCTAATCTCAGCTGGTAACCCCCATCAGCACAAAGCTGCAAAGGCCTGATGGGCGCAATTCCGGTTAAGGCTCCGTCCACTCAAGGGACACGATCTCGCCTTGCCCGAGCCCAGCCTCGGGCAGGAACGGAAGACCAAGGCAGATTCACGCCTCGCCCGAGGGTCTCCTCAAGCAACGGGCGCGCCTTCGACTCGCCCGAGGCCCAGCTCGGGCAGGCTTCACGGAGAAGCAACCTTGGCCAGATCGCCTCGCCAGCCGACCGGATCGCAGGAGCATTCAATGCAAGGATCGCCTGACACCTTATCCTGACGCGCGCTTTCCAGTCGACAAGGCCGAAGTGACCGCAGTCACTTCGCCCCTCCAATGACTGACCTGACAGGAAAACAGCGCCGACCTGCGCTGCTCCGACTGCTGTGCCACCCGCCAGGGTGAGGCTGACAGCAACCAAGTCTAGCCTCGAGCGCCATAGGAATCTCCGCCTCGCCCGACCCCAGGGCTTGAACTCGACCTCGCCTCGAACGACGATCTCCGCCTCGTCCAACCCCAGGGCTCGGACTCGACCTCGCCTCGGACGACGATCTCCGCCTCGCCTGACCCTAGGGCTCGGACTCG
This sequence comes from Zea mays, assembly GCF_902167145.1. Taxonomy (NCBI): domain Eukaryota; kingdom Viridiplantae; phylum Streptophyta; class Magnoliopsida; order Poales; family Poaceae; genus Zea; species Zea mays. Next base: position 85,964,433 of record NC_050104.1, on the reverse strand, counting down.
ACCTCGCCTCGGACGACGATCTCCGCCTCGCCCGACCCCCGGGCTCGGACTCAGCCTCTACTCCGGACGACGACCTCCGCCTCGCCCGACCCCCGGGCTCTGACTTAGTCTCTACTCCAGAAGACGGTCTCCGCTCGCCCGACCCCAGGGCCCGGACTCAGCCTCGACCTCGGAGGAGTCACCACCTCGCTCGGGCCGACCACGCCACAAGGGGAGGCCATCATTACCCTACCCCTAGCTAGCCCAGGCTATGGGGAACAAGACCAGCGTCCCATCTGGCTCGCCCCGGTAAAACAAGTAATGATGGCACCCCGCGTGCTCCATGACAACGGTGGTTCTCAGCCCCCTACGGAAGCAAGGATACGTCAGCAAGGATCCGACAGCCCCGACAGCTGTGCTTCAACAGGGCTCAAGCGCTCCTCCGACGGCCCCGACGCCACATGAACAGGGCTCCAACACCTCTCCGACAGCCACGTCGGCACGTACATAGGGCTCTAGCTCCTCTCTGCTAGACACGTTAGCACACTGCTACACCCCCTGTTGTACACCTGGACCCTCTCCTTACGTCTATAAAAGGAAGGTCTAGGGCTCTCATACGAAAGAAGGTGGCCGCGTGGGAGAACGGGCAGCCTAACGCCCCTTGTCTCTCTCTCTCCCTCGCGAACGCTTGTAACCCCCTACTGCAAGCGCATCCGCCCTGGGCACAGGACAACATGAGGCCGCAGGTTTCCCCTTACTGTTTTCCCCCCTTGTATCTCCGTCTCGCGCCAACCCATCTGGCTTGGGACACACAGCGACAATTTACTCGTCGGTCCAGGGACCCCCCGGGGTCGAAACGCGGACAGTTGGCGCGCCAGGTAGGGGCATGTTGCGTGTTGATGAACAGCTTCCCGTCAAGCTCTAGATGGGGAGTCTCCAGCAACCTCTCCAACCCGGGACGAAGCTCCATTTCGGGAGCCTCGAGTTCATGTCCCTCGACGACAGCTACGACATGATACTCCTTCCTCTGCCGTGCGACAACGACAATGGCGACCGTCAGCCCGCCCGCCGGCGGCGGAATCGACGACGTCTTCCCCGCGTGGCGGAAGAACATCATCCGAGTATGTCCCGTCACCTTCCCCGTCGACGGGGAAGGAGGCGGGGCAATCATGGCCAAGTAGTAGGCGGCGCCTCGTCGGCTGTCAAGCGAGTCGACGACGCCGGTGCCCCAGCGGGGGACACGTCGGGCGTTGACCTCGCGTTTGAGACGAAGACGAGCATCGTTTCCCCGCAACACGCCAACCCCAAGGATACGACGGGCGACGCCAGCACGCTCGCGAAGGACTTGCTGGGTGTTAGCCTTGTACCTGAGATAACGGTGCAGTCCATCCCCGACGCGACTTCGTCACTGTCCGTCGATCAAGAGGTACCGTCCGTTTCCCATCCTGTGCCTTTTAGATTCAGCTTTGACCCACCAAGCAACCCCGCTTCGGTGGACGCTTTCATAAAGGCATATCCAAACCTCACGGGGTACCATATGTGGTCAACCTGGGACAGATTGACGGCCGTCTTGACCTACGGGCCCCCTGAGAGCACCTAGAGGGGGGGTGAATAGGTGATCCTGTAACACTTAAAACTTAGGCCACAAAAACTTGGTTAAGTGTTAGCACAATAACCGCCAAGTGGCTAGAGAGGAATCTTCAACAAAACACAATAACCAATAAGATCAATCACAGAGATGGCACGGTGGTTATCCCGTGGTTCGGCCAAGACCAACGCTTGCCTACTCCACGTTGTGGCGTCCCAACGGACGAGGGTTGCAATCAACCCCTCTCAAGCGGTCCAAAGACCCACTTGAATACCATGGTGTTTTGCTTGCTTTTCTCAATCCCGTTTGCGAGGAATCTCCACAACTTGGAGCCTCTCGCCCTTACACTTGAAGTTCACAAAGAAGCACAGAGCAAGGGAGGGATTAGCAATGCACTCAAGACAAGAAATCACAGCAACACCACGCACACAAGTCGCAACGAGAGCTCACAACACAACTCAATGAGTTCACCACTCAACTAGAGCTCTAATTGCTATCGCAAAGAATCAAAGGCGCGGAATCGATGTCTTGGTGCTTAGGAATGTTGTAGGAATGCTTGGTGTGCTCCTCCATGCGCCTAGGGGTCCCTTTTATAGCCCCAAGGCAGCTAGGAGCCGTTGAGAGCATTCTAGGAAGGCTGATCTTGCCTTCTGTCGACTGGCGCACCGGACAGTCCGGTGCACACCGGACACTGTCCGGTGCCTGATTTCTTTCCAAAAATGGCGCAGTCGACCGTTGGCAGCCTGGGAGCCGTTGGCGCACTGGACATGTCCGGTGCACACTGGACAGTCCGGTGCCCCCTTCTAGCCGTTGGCTCAGCCACGTGTCCCGCGCAGATCGCGCGACCGACCGTTGGCCCTGCCGACCATTGGCTCACCGGACAGTCCGGTGAATTATAGCCGTACGTCGACGATGAATTCCCGAGAGCGACGAGTTTGCCTGTGAACGGCCCACCGGACAGTCCGGTGAATTATAGTCGTACACCGTCGTCGAAGTCCCGAGAGCAGCCTTTTCGCTAGAGCCGGCCTGGCGCACCGGACACTGTCCGGTGCACCACCGGACAGTCCGTTGCTCCAGACTGAGCAAAGTCTTGGCTGCTCGAGCCAAGGCATTTCCAGTTGGTCTTTTCCTGTTTCCAGCACTTAGACACAATACATTAGTCTCTAAAACAATGTACTAAGTCTGAGAAACATACCTTTATCCTTGATTTGTACTTTGTCCACTATTTTACACTTAGGCACTTGTGTTGGACACTAAATCACCAAAATACTTAGAAATGGCCCAAGGGCACATTTCCCTTTCAATCTCCCCCTTTTGGTGATTTATGCCAACACAACATAAAGCAAGTAGAACAAGTACAAAATCAATTCAAATAAGAACTCAAATTGTTTTGATTCAAATTTGACATATATGGATCACTCTTTGCCACCACTTGGTTTGTTTTTGCAAATCAAACTCAAATTTCTATCTCTAAGTCAAACACACATGTTAAGACATAAAGAGAGTCATTCCAAGAGAAATTGATTCAAGATTTCAAAAACTCCCCTTTTTTCCATAATTAATACTTCTCCCCACAAGAAGCCAACTTTTGACAAGAGAGACAATAATAGAGTTTTGACAAACCAAAAGCTCTATTCTACTATTTTCAATATCTCTCAAGTGGTAGCTGATCCATTTATCGCTTTGGCCTTTATTTTCTCCCCCTTTGGCATCAAGCACCAAAACGGGATCAATCTTGGCCCTTAAACCCCATTGCCTCACCAAAATCTTCCAATAAGAACATAAAGGCAATAAGAGTACATGAGATGAACTTGGAATAAGTTACCCTCTCATCGGAGTGCAGTGGAAGTCTTTCATGGTCCAAGTCCACCTTTTCCCTTTCAAACCTCCTTTGAGACTAAAACAAGCAAACTCAAGCATATGGTTAGTCTCAAAGGGTCAAGTTGTAGCACAGCTCCCCCTAAATATGTGCATCACTTGCAAAAAGGACTTGTGAGGTCCAAGGAGTGTTTGTACAACTTGAGCACCACAATAAGCAACAAAATGCAGAATGAACATGATCAAAGGCATATACACATGTATGCTACAATTCAATCCAAGTTCCGCGAATCTAAGACATTTAGCTCACTACGCAGCCTGCAAAAGGTCTTCTCATCTAGAGGCTTGGTAAAGATATCGGCTAGCTGGTTCTCGGTGCTAACATGAAACACTTCGATATCTCCCTTTTGCTGGTGGTCTCTCAAAAAGTGATGCCGGATGTCAATGTGCTTTGTGCGGCTGTGCTCAACAGGATTTTCCGCTATTCAGATAGCACTCTCATTGTCACATAGGAGTGGGACTTTGCTCAGATTGTAGCCAAAGTCCCGGAGGGTTTGCCTCATCCAAAGTAGTTGCACACAACATTGTCCTGCGGCAACGTACTCGGCCTCAGCGGTGGATAGGGCAACGGAAGTTTGTTTCTTAGAGTTCCACGACACCAGGGACCTTCCTAAGAATTGGCACGTCCCCGATGTACTCTTCCTATCGACCTTACATCCAGCATAGTCGGAATCTGAGTACCCAATCAAGTCAAAGTTAGACCCCTTTGGATACCAGATCCCGAAGCAAGGCGTAGCGACTAAATATCGAAGAATTCACTTCACAGCCACTAAGTGACACTCCTTAGGATCGGATTGAAATCTAGCACACATGCATACGCTAAGCATAATATCCGATCTACTAGCACATAAATAAAGCAAAGAACCTATCATGGACCGGTATGCTTTTTGATCAACGGACTTACCTCCTTTGTTGAGGTCGGTGTGTCCGTCGGTTCCCATCGGCGTCTTTGCGGGCTTGGCGTCCTTCATCCCAAACCGCTTTAGCAAGTCTTGTGTGTACTTCGTTTGGGAGATGAAGGTGCCGTCCTTGAGTTGCTTCACTTGGAACCCAAGGAAGTAGTTCAACTCGCCCATCATCGACATCTCGAATTTCTGCGTCATAACCCTGCTAAACTCTTCACAAGACTTTTGGTTAGTAGAACCAAATATTATGTCATCGACATAAATTTGGCATACAAAAAGATCACCATCGCAAGTCTTAGTGAAGAGTTGGATCGGCTTTCCCAACCTTGAAAGCATTAGCAATTAAAAAGTCTCTAAGGCATTCATACCATGCTCTTGGGGCTTGCTTAAGTCCATAGAGCGCCTTAGAGAGCTTACACACGTGGTCGGGGTATCGTTCATCCTCAAAGCCAGGGGGTTGCTCCACGTACACCTCCTCCTTGATCGGCCCGTTGAGGAAAGCGCTTTTCACATCCATTTGGTACAACCTGAAAGAATGGTGAGCGGCATATGCTAGCAAGATACGAATTGATTCTAGCCTAGCCACAGGAGCAAAAGTCTCCTCAAAGTCCAAACCTGCGACTTGGGCATAACCTTTTGCCACAAGTCGAGCCTTGTTCCTCGTCACCACCCCGTGCTCGTCCTGTTTGTTGCGGAACACCCACTTGGTTCCCACAACATTTTGCTTGGGACGAGGCACCAGTGTCCAAACTTCATTGCGCTTGAAGTTGTTGAGTTCCTCCTGCATGGCCAACACCCAGTCCGGATCTAGCAATGCCTCTTCTACCCTGAAAGGCTCAATAGAAGAGACAAAGGAGTAATGCTCACAAAAATTAACTAATCTCGAGCGAGTAGTTACTCCCTTGCTAATATCACCCAATATTTGGTCGACGGGATGATCCCTTTGAATCGTCGCTCGAACTTGGGTTGGAGGAGCCTGAGGTGCTTCTTCCTCTACAACTTGAACATCCTGTGCTCCCCCTTGATCATGCGCCTCCACTTGAGGTACCTGTTCGTCATCTTGGGTTGGGGGTTGCACCATAGTTGAGGAAGACAGTTGATCTTGCTCCAATTGTTCCTGAGGTCGCACATCTCCAATCGCCATGGTGCGTATCGCGGCCGTTGGAACGTCTTCTTCATCTACATCATCCAGATCAACAACTTGCTCTTTTGGAGAGCCATTAGTCTCATCAAATACAACGTCGCTAGAGACTTCAACCAAACCTGATGATTTGTTGAAGACCCTATACGCCTTTGTATTTGAATCATAACCTAATAAAAACCCTTCTACAGCTTTGGGAGCAAATTTAGAGGTTCTACCTTTCTTCACAAGAATATAACACTTGCTCCCAAAAACACGAAAATAAGATACATTGGGTTTGTTACCAGTTAGCAGCTCATATGAAGTCTTCTTGAGGAGGCGGTGAAGGTAGACCCTGTTGATGGCGTGGCAAGCCGTGTTCACGGCTTCCGACCAAAAACGCTTGGGGGTCTTGAACTCTCCAAGCATAGTCCTCGCCATATCAATGAGCGTCCTGTTCTTCCTCTCTACCACACCATTTTGCTGCGGTGTGTAGGGAGCTGAGAACTCGTGCTTGATCCCCTCCTCCTCAAGGAACTCCTCCACTTGAAGATTCTTGAATTCGGACCCATTGTCGCTCCTTATCTTCTTCACCTTGAGCTCAAACTCATTTTGAGCTCTCCTTAGGAAGCGCTTGAGGGTCCCTTGGGTTTCAGACTTATCCTGCAAAAAGAACACCCAAGTGAAGCGGGAAAAGTCATCAACAATAACTAGACCATACTTACTTCCTCCTATGCTCAGATAGGCGACGGGTCCGAAGAGGTCCATATGCATCAGCTCCAGAGGTCTTGAAGTGGTCATCACATTCTTGCTGTGATGTGCTCCTCCCACTTGTTTACCTGCTTGACAAGCTGCACAAGGTCTATCTTTTTCGAATTGCACGTTAGTCAAACCTATCACGTGTTCTCCCTTTAGAAGCTTGTTGTTGGGGTGAAGGCAAAGACGCCACCCTTCGCTCGAAGTCTTCGCTGCAGCCGCTGGTCTAGCAGTGACAAAACAGGCAGGGACACCCCTCGCTGGGCTGGCACCAGGCGAGGACCGGCGACGAAGTCTTCCTACTGTGCGGCCTCATCCAGCTCAGAGGCCCACGTGCGATCCGGCCCATTGTAACGGGCCCTGCGTGGCCGCCGCGCGTTACGGGTCTAATTTGTAAAGGCATCCCTGTAATTACAGTTTGTAACCCCGCTTTATGGGAATATTCTGGGGATAACCTAGGTAGCTGAGGGCACATGCGTCCTTAGCACAAGGCGCTGTCCGCTCAGGTACCTATAAATACCCCTGCACAGTGCCCGTGGGAGGCCAGATTAACAGAGCTATTGCCTTCCAGCATGTAACCCTGTTATCATCACTGTTCACTCTTGTTGGCCCCCTTGCGAGTTGAGAGCAAGTTCCAACATTTGGCGCCCACCGTTCGTGCTACGAGAAAAAACACCCGCGATGGCACCCAAGAGAGCTAACCCGAAGGCTAACGAGGCTGCGAAGGCAGCACTGCTCGCCGCAAGAAAGGGCAAGACCCTCGCCCTCACCCAATCCACCCACCAAGAGGCCACCGAAGACAAGGTTCCCCGCACCTGCGAAGACGACACTTTCCGCACCTGCGGCCCTGAAGGACAATCGCAGCCACCCCTAGGCTTCGCCCCACTGGAAGGCGCGGACCTCGCCGCGGATGGCGAAGTCCTCGGTGTCTCAGCGGAAGAACAGCTACAGCTGCGCGCCCTGCGCCTCAAGAACCGCAATCTCCAGAGGCAGAAAGAGATACTGGAGGCCAAGCGCCAGCGTGTGTCCGCACTAGCCAAAGTGCGGCAAATGATACGCGACGAAGAGCAGAAGGCCCAAGACCTCGAGCGCGAGATCACGCTGATGCAGCGCGAAGGCCACCTTGGCCTGCAGCAAGGGCCACCCCTCCAGCAGTGCGCACAACTGGAAGACACCCGTGAGGGCCACCTCGTCCTGCAGCATGGGCCACCCCTGCAACACCGAGCACAACCGGAAGACCCGCGTTTCCCCCAGCGCGACTACGCCTTCCAGCACGCCGCGCCATTCCAAGGGGTCAACTATCTCGACGAGCGAAGTCCCCTAGCGCCACACCTGCAAGTGACGCCTTGGCCAGCTAACTTCCGAGCAGGGACCTATCCCAAGTACAATGGCAGCACCGACCCGGCGCAATACATAATGAGTTATCAGGTCGCCGTTGCATCCGCCGGAGGGGACGACGCCACAATGGTGAAGTCTTTCATCATCACCCTAGAGGGCCCAGCTCTCACCTGGTTCACTAGATTGCCTCCGCTGTCCATCGATTCCTGGAGAAGTCTCAGGGACAAGTTCCTGCTCAACTTCCAAGGGTACCGCCCAGACACCGATGCCTTGGCCGAGCTCTCGCTTTGCAAGCAGCTCGAAAAGGAGACTCTGCGGGAGTATTACCGCAAATTTTTAACACTCAAGTCGCAGCTGCCCTCCGTTGATGATCAGATCGCTATCCACTACGCCATCAGTGGCCTTCGTGCCGACGTCCTCTACAGCCACTGTATTAGAGATCCGCCCAAGAACCTCCAGGAGCTATATCAGCTCTTTGAAAAATATGCCAAATCCGAAGAGCTCCACCAGCGCAAGGTTGAGTCACAGCGGAAACCCAAAGATGCCCCACAGTCCAGCCGCACGTGGACGAGGACTCCGCAGCCAGACTCCGGTCGAGACGGCCGCAGTCAGCAGCAAGTGCACAACATCACCAACCAGCATCCCGCTGCTGAGCCCCCTCGTCGCCAGGAATATCCCCCCCAGGGCCGCGGAAATGGAGCTCGTGGTAGGGGCCGAGGGCGTGCGCAGCCGCCGCGCCGATTCTACTGCCTTTTCCATGGCGAAGACTGCGCCCACCAAACCAAAGACTGCCCCGAAACGAAGTCCACCAGAGACAGAATGGCACGGGCGCAGCTAGCCGACAACCCCAGAATTGTCGCGCACAATTACCAGCAACCCCCTCCACCATATATCCACGCTCCCGCCCCGCATCCACCGCACCACGCTTACCAACACCATCAGGAGGTACAAATCGTACCTCCTCCACCCCCACCACCACACCAGCAACATCAAAACATCCCCCATGCCCCAAAGCAGGAAGACTTCGCCGATCAACCATATCGCGGAGTCTTTCACATGATAACTGGGGGGTCCAGCACTGACTTCGACACTAAGCGGCAAAAGCGGGACCACTACCACAGCATCAACCATGTCGCTGTCACTGGCCCAGTCGTGCAGACAAAGTGGTCCCACATACCGCTAACCTTCGACGCACGAGATGTTGACCTGCGCAGCGCCCCCCACATCGACGCTATGGTTATCAATTGCAGCGTGGCAGGCTGGGACCTACACAAAGTCCTAGTCGACAACGGCAGTCAGGCGGACATCATCTTCCTCCACGCCTTCGACCGCATGGGTATAAGCCACAGCCTGCTCAAGCCTTCGGACAACCCGTTGTATGGCTTCGGCGGCAAGGGCACCTTTCCCGTCGGCAAAATAGAGTTGCCCCTCTCCTTCGGTGTAGCACCCAATGCCCGAAGTGAGCAAGTGACTTTTGATATCGTGGATATGGTATATCCATACAACGCCATCATGGGTCGGGGCTCCATCAATAAGTTCGAAGCCGCCATCCACGGACTGTACCTATGTATGAAGATACCAGGTCCGCTAGGCGCCATTACGGTCTACAGCAACCAGCAGACGGCGCGCAACATAGAGCGGGACTTCGTGCCCGGTCAGAAGAACGTGCACTGCCTCACGGCCCAGCGCGAGGTCCCCGCGCCCGCCAGCCCAACCGATAAACAGCACGACAAGGCACATCTGCAGAGCCAAGACGGGACCAAGACTGTCCCCCTCGATCAGGCCACGCCCAAGCAGACAGTCACTATCAGCGAAGACCTCACCTCGCATGAAGAAGAGAAACTCCTCTGCTGCCTGTCCAAGAATAAAGACGTCTTCGCCTGGTCCGCCCTCGACCTGGTCGGTGTCAGCCGATCCATAATTGAGCACAGCTTGGGAATTGACCCTTCGGTGCGACCAAAAAAGCAGAGGCTTCGCAAAATGTCCGACGAAAAAACAGAGGCCGCCAAGGCGGAGGTGCACCGCCTCCTAGAGGCTAAATTCATCGAGCCAGTGGCTTGCTGTGACAGAACCTCCCAAGTAATTAGGCCCACCTACAGTTGTCCTTGTCTAACCGACATCAGACACCCTGCAGATGTTCCTAAGTCACTTGACAAGCTCGGTATCTTTCCTTACCTCACCAGGAACGTCTCACCCGTCTTGCAGATATTACAGATCATCGGAGATAAAGAAATGCGGAAGCGAATTACATAACTTACATTTATTTCAAAAGCAAGCTTGAGTTATTTTATTACAGACCAGAGCTAAAAGTGAGTGCAGAGTAGTAATATTATACAAACCAAGGGAGGCGCAAACTCCTCCCGATAAGTTCTTAAGCAAAAGATCCTATGTGGAGGACCAAGTCCTCCCGCACTTCAGTCTTGTTTTTCCTCATTTGGTACCACCTTGGAGCAAAAGCAACAAAAATTTGTCGCTTCCTCACCTAAAAACAACAAAGGGATAAACCCTGAGTATGGAATTACTCAGCAAGTCTTACCCGACTAAGGAAAAGACTCTCAAGGGTATGCTGGATAAATAGGAGTCAAGGAGAGGCTTTAGCAAAAATCAACTTATACTTTTGCAGAAGTAGCTTACTAAAGTGAGTCCTTACTTTCAATCTTTTAACGCCATATTAAGTATTAATAGACTCTATTTGCATCTAGTCTAATTTCACATCACATCAAGACAACATCGTTTTTATCCATAGTGTTCACATCCTGACTTTAGGTTGCAGCGAAGTGACCAAGTCTTCATAACCGCGAAGGTACGGCGATCCGAATCGATTATACTCAGCTGAGGATCTCCAATCACACGACATATGTAGCACTTAACCCTTGCATATGTCAACCCGCCACCGGGGTTCTTAAGACCGGATCAGGTTCACGCAAACCGAGAGCACAGATACACCACCGTCCAGCCTCTTGCCACGGAGGGTACACGCTACTCTCGCCACCGCTCCACGCCCATTTCGTGTTATCTTATTCCGGCCTTAGTCTGCCCGAGGCAAGGCTTACCCATGACGAGGCATGTGACCAGTTAAAGGGTCCTCGGTCAGCACGCCTACATACGCGTTAATCCTTAACCAACCTGGGTAGAACATCACCTGTTCCTAACCCAAGTCTCAATTTAAGTATTTCCATCCTTAGGATTGTGTCTGTTCCTTAGGATGAAAGAGCATCACAGGGAACTTTGCAGTAAGATCCCACTATTGCTCCAAATGAAAATATTCTTGCAGGTAGAAGCCATCCTCTCCATGGTTAAATTGAGGACAACCTCTATCCACAAGATCTAAGCAAGGCTAAGCATTTTTGTAAATCATAATTTTGATACTTCACAGAAGTATCTATAAAGGTATGGATATCAAGGAAAGCAATGCATCAAAGGGTTTCAAGTAACTCCTATGAACTTAATGCACATTTCACTAGACTTAAGTGTGCGAAAAGTATTTAAAAACACAAGGAAAGGGGTTGCATGCACCGGGGCTTGCCTTCGTTCACAGGTGAATCAGGCTCAGATCCGCAAATATCAAAGTAGAAACTATTCCCGGCCTGAGACTCCGAAGGTGATGGTGTCTCCTCTTCAGTTACTTCGATTTCTTCTTCACGTTCTAACCATAACCATACATAGGTATAAGAATGGATGCCATGGGATGCTCATGAGGATGCAAAGATAATATAAACTTATTATCTATATCTTGAATACAACTTTCCTTCACGGGATTCCGGGAACTTAGGGTTTCCGGAGTCGGTAAAGGAGTTCATAGGGCAGGGGGGGTGTTTTGGGGTTTGGTGATCAAACAAGGTCCAAAACAATTCAAACTCTACCCAAGGCTCCTAAATATTGTTTTAAATTCCCACAAAAAGTTTGGGAATTATTGGACTTACCAATTATTTTCTAAAAATCCATAACTAATACTTTTAACTACTTTAAATACCCTAAAATTTCTTATTTCCACTAAAAATCACAAAACTATTTTTATTAAATTCTAGGGAAAATAACAAGCCTAGGAAAATTAGTTTCACAATTTTAGCATTTTTCTACATTTTTCTATAATTGTTATGGCTCTGGAGATAAAAGAAAAAGAAAAACAATTGAACAGCACTGGGCCGAATCCAGCCCAGGCGGCCCAGCTAAGGCAGAAAGGCGCCCGCGCGCGCCCGCGCTGGCGGCTTTGCAAAAATACCCTCGGGGTTCTCATTAACTGGGATCCGGTCTTTCTACTGTTTTCCTGTGTCACTGACGCTTTGCACAGAGGCCCTTGAGGTTCTATTTCTTCGTAGTGGGCGGTCCACGACGGCGACGCGCGCGGAGAGACTCCGGCGAGGTCCTGGACCGGCCGATTGGGGCTATGGTTGGGTTCTCCGAGCGGCGGACATGAAATCGAGGTTACCAAGATCATTTCCCCTAACTTAATTGCGCTATTGATCAACTATGGAGCTCTGGCCACGGTGGCCGTGAGTATGGCGACTATACGGTCGTGTTCCCGGCGATTCATGGGATCCTAGCTCAATTGGATGGGTTGGCGAGTATCGCAGACGTATGTGAATGCTTAAACAAGGGAGCAGAGGGGAGGAGCTAACCGGAGTATGGCTGGCGACGGTGAGGCTCGTTTCACGGTGGCGGAAATCGGATTTGGGGGAAACTCCGAATTCGCGGACCTCAGCGAACGATCGGGGCTAGGTGCGACAGCGGCGGCGATCAATTCGAGCAAGTTGAGCTGGCAGCCGGAGGGGAGGAAGAAGGCGCTGGCCGCGCGAGTACGTGTCCACAGTCGTGGTGAGCTCGCCGGCAACGATTTGACGGCAGTAAGAAGCCACGGCGACGCGATGGGAAGCTAAAGCCACATGGCGCAAGGCTAGGAGGCGGCGGTCACCGGCGTTCTTATCGATCTCCGCCGCGGTGACGCATGTACGGCGGCCGGACTTGTTTATGGCCGAAGTTATCCACGGTGAGGATATTTACGTGACCCAGAGTGTTATCCAGCCAAGCCGAGCTCAGATCACGGCAGCCGCAGCACGAATCGCGGCGGAGGGAGCCGTCGGCGGTGAGGACAGCCGCGCTGGTGGTCTGATCCGGTGGGCACTGTACCATCAGGAATACCTATTCAGAGAACCTGACAGCCAGAGTTGAGGGTCGATTTTCTTCCAAATTTCTGTGGCAACACAAACCAAACTCTGCAGCAAAGTTATAGATCTACTAACCAGCTACAAGTTTGTCATAGATGCCATGGGCAGATTCATGCTGGATCATAGAGGAATCTTTGCTCAAAGTTTCTGTGGTTGCACTGTTTCTCTAAAAATTCAGACTCAGTGACCTGACAGTTCAACTTTGGCTGGGTTTTTCTCCAAATTTCTCATAAGACCATGGCTTGAATCCTTAAACAAAGTTGTTCTCCTATAATTGGGCTACAATTTTGATGTGGTGACCTAGGGCAAAAACCCTATAATTTGAAAGATGCAAAGCTCCAAAGTTGAGCCAATTCTCTGATTTTCAGACTTAGAATAGAACTCAAATGAGGTCCCTTTTGCATTTAAGTCCAAAACTTAGGGTTTGGCCTTCAAGTCCACATATTTGTGAACCAAATGACTTTATATGTTTAAACATAGTAGTTTTTACACTTTAGTCCAAAGGTTCATCACTTTTGCACATAAGCCCCTAGGGTTTAGTTCCAGGGTTCCAATTAGGGTTTCTGGTATCCCAGCGGTATAAAAGTGATTCAAGTTTATTCTTGGGGTCATTTTATGACTTTTACCCTAAAGTCTTTAGGTTTTCTTAACTTGGATTAAGTTTTACCCCTTTAATCCCTATTTAGGGTTAAATTCCCTATCCAGGGTCCTATTTGCAAAACACTTAAACAATACAACTTGTTTGAAATTTTTGCCTAGTGAATGCATTCTAGGTGTAACATACATATGCAATGCCAATGCTTATGATGCCATGCTCAAATTTTAGTTATAGTAACACCAGAGGTGTTACACTTACCCCACCTGGCTCTCCAATGTTGTAATGGTGCAGAAAAAAAGCGGGAAATGGCGAATGTGCATAGACTTCACTAGTCTCAACAAGGCCTGCCCAAAGGACAATTTCCCATTGCCGCGGATCGACAAAATAGTCGATAGCGCGGCCGGATGCGAGGTCATGTCACTCCTCGACTGCTTCTCCGGTTACCACCAGATATACATGAAGGAGGAAGATAAGGCTAGCACCAGCTTTATAACACCCTTCGGCACATATTGCTTCATCAGAATGCCGGAGGGACTCAAGAACGCCGGTTCCACGTTCTCCAGACTCACCAAAACAGTACTCGAAGGGCAGGTTAGCAGAAATATATTTACATATGTGGACGACATCGTCGTCGCCAGCAAGAACAAGGAGGACCATCTCGCCGACCTCGCCGAGACATTCGCGAACATGCGAGACGCACGACTCCACCTAAACCCGGAAAAGTGCGTCTTCGGCGTTCGCCAGGGCAAAATTTTGGGCTACCTAGTATCACGCCGCGGCATCGAGGCCAACCCAACCAAGATCCAGGCCATCGTAGACATGTCGCCTCCGCAGTCCGTCAGGGACGTCCAGCGTCTGACAGGAAGATTGGCCGCTCTCAACAGATTCATCTCCAGGTCCGCCGAGCGAAGTCTCCCCTTCCTCAAAACACTCTGCGGTGCAAAGGACTTCGCCTGGGGACCAGAGCAGGCAGCGGCCTTCGCCTCACTAAAACAGTACCTGTCGGAGCTGGCCCTCCTCACAAGCCCCGACTCCTCGCTCCCCCTATTGCTCTACGTCGCGGCTTCGCCGCACGCCGTCAGCGCGGCACTAGTGCAGGAGCAGACAGTTGAGGGCGTGGTCAGGCAATGCCCTATTTACTATGTCTCCGAGGTACTGACACCGTCCAAGTGCAACATGACAGAGCTGGAGAAGATTGCTTACGCAGTCGTTATGTCTTCGCGCAAACTGCGCCACTACTTTGAAGCATTCAAGGTCCGAGTCACTTCAGACAGGGGACTCGGTGAATTATTCAGAAACCCGGAGGCATCGGTGAGGATTGCCAAGTGGGCAGCCGAATTATCCGGCTACCACATCAGCTTCGAGCCCAGGACAGCCATCAAGTCACAAGTCCTGGCAGACTTCGTCGTCGACTGGACTGGGCCAATAACACAACCAGACCCGTCCGCAGAGAAGGTTTGGACTATCCACTGCGACGGCGCATGGTGCCATGCAGGGGCAGGCGCCGCTGCAGTCGTCACCTCACCAGCCGGGGTCAAGCACAGATATGCAGCACGCCTCAGCTTCGCTCTGGAATCCGACAGATGCACAAACAATATAGCAGAATACGAGGCAGTCATCCTCGGCCTCCGCAAGCTAAGGGCCCTCGGAGTCACCACCTGTATCATCAAAACAGACTCCAAGATAGTTGCCGGCCAGGTCGAGAAAGACTACGCAGCAAAGGACCCCGCGCTCATGCAATACCTCGCGGCCATCCGAAGCCTCGAGAGACAATTCAAGGGGTTCACCTTGCAGCATGTGGATAGGGCCAAGAACGAGGAGGCCGACGCATTGGCCAAGGCCGCCGCCAGGGGCGAGTCCTTGCCCTCCGACATGTTCTTTCACATCATCGGCACGCCAGCCGTCCGGAGCCCCGAAGGGCTCCAAATAACTAATGACAGCGAGGGCCACCGCATAGTCAACCTAATCTTGACTGAGGACTGGCGGGCACCAATAACCTTGTTCCTGCAAGGGTACTATCATCCAACCGACGTCAACGAGGCCAAGCGCCTCAGGCATCGAAGCCGGGACTTCGCACTAATTGAAGGCCAACTCTACAAGAAAGGGGTCAGTCAGCCAATGCTTAAGTGCGTCACCGAAACCGAAGGCATGCAGATCCTACGTGAAGTCCACAGTGGCACGTGCTGCTCACATGCAGGGCCAAGGGCCCTAGCTGCCAAGGTGATCCGCCAGGGTTTTTACTGGCCCGCAATGATCTGCGCCGCAAATCGGGTCTCAAGATCCTGTGAAGCCTGCCAGAAGTTTTCTCCTCGGTCAGGCAGCCCCTCGCAGTATACAAAGCTAATCGCCTATACATGGCCTCTCCAGCGCTGGGGCCTGGACATTGTCGGGCCCCTGCCCACCGCTCAGGGGAACCTTAAATTCGCCTTCGTCGCCGTCGAATACTTCACCAAATGGATCGAGGCGAGGACTGTTTCTACAATAACGTCAAAAACTGCCCAAAAATTCTTCTGGCAAAACATTGTTTGCTGCTTCGGAGTACCGTCCGAACTAACAGTTGACAACGGCAAGCAGTTTGATAGCCAAGACTTCAAGGATTTTTGTTTCTCCATCGGCACCAAGCTTGCCTTCGCTTCAGTTTATCATCCGCAGTCCAACGGGGTCGTGGAACGCGCCAATGGGAAAATCTTCACAGCTGTCAAGAAGAAGCTCCTTGATGAAAGAAAGGGCAGATGGACCGATTTGTTACCTGAGGCAGTCTGGGCACTAAACACGACTGAGTGCAGGGCGACTGGGTTTACTCCCTTCCGCCTTCTATACGGATCGGAGGCCATGACCCCGCAAGAAATAAAGCATGGGTCCCCGCGAACAGTTCCGTCAGCCGTCCCCGACGTGGACGAGCCAACTTCAAAGGATCTCATTGACGGAGACCGAGTCTTCGCCCTACAGGCCCTAAACAAATACCAAGCCCAGACCAAGGCATGGCGCGACCACACAGTCATCCCGAGGGAGTTCAGCGAAGGGGACCTCGTACTCGTCCGGACAGCTTGGACGGAGTCCAAGGGCAAGCTGGAGCCCAAGTGGGAGGGCCCATTTATAGTCAAGACAAAAGCTTCCCCCAGCGCTTACAGGCTCACAACGCCAAACGGCGAGGACCTGGAGCACTCCTGGAACATCGACAACCTCCGCAAATTTTTTGTTTGACTCATCAGGGCTGATTTCGCCCTTGTAATTCGCCAAAAACAATCTTGTACCGGCCCACACTCTTTTCCTCCCGGGGGGTGAGGTTTTTAACGAGGCGGAGCCATGTAATATATGCGTGAAAAATCCCCCGCAAAAACATGCGTCGAAAAAAGACCGCGACGACGGTCTTCGACATTCGACCAATTCGAGGTCACCGCGAGGCTAAGCGCTAGCCACCCTCGCGTGCGACAAATCCGCGCAGAAGTCGCCTAAGGGTGCAGCCGGAGTAGCACAACAAGTGAAAAAAAACCGAAGTCCACCGCGAGGACTATCCGCGCAGAAGTCGCCTAAGGGTGTAGCCGGACTAGCACAACAAGTGCGAAAAAACCGAAGTCCACCGCGAGGACTATCCGCGCAGAAGTCGCCTAAGGGTGCAGCCGGACTAGCACAACAAGTGCGAAAAAAAACCGAAGTCCACCGCGAGGACTATCCGCGCAGAAGTCGCCTAAGGGTGCAGCCGGACTAGCACAACAAGTGCGAAAAAACCGAAGTCTACCGCGAAGACTGTCCGTGCAGAAGACACCTAAGGGTGCAACCGGACTAACACAACAAAAGCAGAAACGACAATATCGAACCGTCCGCACCAAGACCGACTTTAATCGCACCAGTACAGCATAGCAAAACACACCAGACAAAGTACACAACGCCTTCGCAGGCACAGACAAGCGAGGGCACACAACTTCATCATACAAGACTTTACATATATACAAGCGAGGGCGCCACACTCTACATCGGCTCAACCTTAGGAATAATTCCCATCTCCCTATAATTAAATAACATTATCCTAAGCTCCTCACCCGCAAAAAGACTTCGCAATTCCCCTTCACCTGTACTCGCGGCGGCCGGCAAAGACAACAGTTCCTGCCGACCAGCCCTACTCACACGAAGCCGAGCCCCCTCCTCCCCACTAACCCTACGCTTCGCCACCGCCCTTCGACGTCGGCGCCCGGTGCTAAGACCTGGAACATCTTGTGCGTCCCCAGCGTGTGGCGAAGCCTCCGCCGCAGCCACATCCAAGGCCGCAAAGTAGTCCAAGTCCTCCTCCGACGACTCCTCAGTCCACTCAACCGAGCTCCTAGAGTCAGCAAAATCAAAAAACTCAGATGCAGATCCACCACATTCATTACCACTTTCCGCGGTCGAAGCCGCCAAATATTTAGTAGTAGCGGTTGCGTGCGCAGGCCCAAAATCTTGAACCTGCGCAGCAACCAAAATTCAGCACACATATCCAAAATTCCCCAACCCTCTACACCCACTACGCCACCTGCGAAGGCCCTGACGTTGCGGGAGCCTCCGCCGTTGCTCCCGCTGTTGTTTCCGCTGCCTCCGCCGCGGGACCTTCAGCACTCGGCGCAGCAGCTGCGGGGGCATCAGGCGCGCCTTCAGCCACCTTTGGGGGCAGGTCTTCGCCAGCCGCAGCGGATGCGGGGGCCTCCGGCGCGCCTTCCGCGGCCTCCGGGGTTGGCTCCAGGGCGACCCCAAGCACGGCCTCCGCCGGGGTTGGCTCCGGGTCAGGCAGCGCGTCGTTCAACGCCCCGAAGTCGTCCACCCGCTCGCCACGCGCCGCCTGAGACAAAACACACAAAATTCAGCAAACGCACGCACAGCCCACATCCAACAAACACCAAACAAACGAAAACGTTACCTGAGCCCTCGCCGTCTCGGCCCGCTCCCTGACCACCTCGCAACCGTGCGGACCCCACATCCGGTCGTAGATGGCCCCAGCGGATTCCTTCACTACGGGGTCTTCAACCTTATAGATATCTCGCTCAAAATCTTCATCGGCCTGGTCGAAGACCTCAAAGTGCCGGCACCCTTCGCGGGAGAGCGCGTTCATCGCCCCCTCGCAGGTGACCAGGGAGGCGTACGACATAAACCCCTCCACGACAGTGGGGAGGGCCTGCAGCTCCTCCTGCACCCATTCCAGACAGCGAAGTCTGGGCTCTCGGTCCGGCACTTCGAAGTCACCGGTCCGCGCACCCAGCACGCGATATGTATCTATCAGCTGTGTGCGCGTCCGTTCGGCCTCCGCGCGCGTCGCGGCCTCGGCCCGCTCCACGCGGCTCTCCAGGGCGATGAGCCGCTCCTGCAGCTGCTCGGCGCGCTCCCTGGCAAGATTGCCCTCCGCCCGTGCCAGATTGACCTCCGCCTGCGCGGCCTGCGCCTTGACAAGGGCCTCGTTAGTCTCCCTCCTCTCCCCCGCCAATTGGCGCCGGAGGTCAGCCTTCTCTCCCTCCAGCGCGGCCACCTTGTCCGCCAGCTTGCGGCACTTGCTGTCGGCGACCGATTTCTCTCGGACGGCGTCAGCATGTTGTGTCCGAAGTCTCTCGACCTCGGCAGACACAACCGCCATGAGGGCCCCCGACGTCGTGCGGTTGGCGAAGTCAGCCACCTGCACAACACACATAAGACCGCGCCCTAAAAAAAGGCGAGTCTGGCTCAGCGGACCTGACTTAGCGATTCCACCACTTCCTTCAGCCGGTGGGACGCAGCGCCCGCCTCATCCCTGACAGCCGCGAGGGCCGCCACCTCGCCTCCGGCGCTAAGAGCCCCGCCCTTTGCCTTCGGCGCTACGGCAGCCGTCGTTGTCGCCGCAGCAGGCACAACTATAGCAAGCTGGCCTTCTTCCGACCCTGCGACGTGTCGACGAATAAATAACAATAATAATAGCAAAAAAACTAGTCTCCACCAATGACTTACCACCAAGATAGTCGTCCACACTAATGTCAGTGGCGAAGTCGGCGACACGCTTGCCCGCCGACGGCAACGCTCGGGCCGCCTTCGCGACCTCCGGCAATCTGCTGGGCGGCGGCACTGCCTTCGTCGATTTTGAGCCCCCGGCGCCTGCCGTCGCCTCCGGCGCTTTGCTAGACGTAGGGGCGCCCGACTTCGCCGCCAGCGGCGGCTTGCCTCCGCCGGCGGCCGCAGCCTTCGCAGACCCTTGCTGCCTCTTCGGCCTAGCTTCAACGAGCCTGACAACCGCCTGGCGCTTTTGTGCTGCTCCCTGGCGGTCCTTGTCCATCACTGCCGACACAACAGCAGCAATATTCCGCCCGTAAGGAAAAACTCTCCATTCACGAACCATGCGAGATGTAAAAAAGTCCTCGCCAGCCGCGCGGGGGATAGGAACATTCCTAGGCCAGCAACCCCCGGTAACCCTCAGCATCCGAGCCGAAGACTCCCGGAGCTCGGGCGAAGACATCCTTCCCCCCGGGGCCGCGCACGTCCTCATCAACTCTCTAGCAAAACTATCAGAAACCCCAAGTCCTCCCGTAGCAGTACCTAAATTTCTCTTTTTAGAGAATGGGGCGGCCGCCGGCGCAGGGTCGTCTCCAGTCTCCACCACCGGCTTCTTCCCACGGTGGTCCACGTCATCTTGACCAGGATAGCCGTCATACGGCAATTGATTTAATTCGAAAACCCTGTTCAAACGGTCATTCGACCCGCGGATATCAAAGCTGCGTTGACCCTCTGTCCTCGGCACGTAACGTCCAACGAGCCGCACCGCCCCATCCTCCGCCTCACGCACAAAGGCGGCCGGGTCGCGGTTCTGCAGATTCAGTGCGAAGGCAGGACTTCACACCACCCTTCCACCGTGAAAAGGCATCTGGCGAGGGCACACTTCGCCCAGCGCCCAGCCATGCGCCAAGGGCCATACCCCGTACGCAACAAACTCTTCAACCAAATCGCGCCCACTGCTCAGACCGGCGGCACACCGAAGGGCCCCTTCGTCCACATCCTCCTCTGCCACTTCAAAGGGCGGGTACGCTGAGTAAAAATGAGAACACATCTCGGACACGGGGAGTCCCTCATGGCCTTCGACGGTACCCTCAGCAACGTAAAACCAAAATTCATTCCAGTTGCCCCACTTGTTGCGGGCGCAAGGAACCAACTCGACCACCTGCATCGTGGTCTTGCCGGTCTTCGGCGTGAATGTGCAAGACCCAAACTGAGCAACTTCGTCCCCAATCATCCTCTTCTGCCAGTGCAAACAATAATACTTCGCAAAAACCTCGACCGATGGCTGTCCGCCGTACGAAGTCGTCGCCCAGACATACTTCGACAGAGCCACCACGACATTCGGTGTCAGCTGATGTATCTGAACGTTGAACCTGCGCAGGACTTCGCCAACAAATCGGTGCGCAGGCAAGCGGAGACCGGCGGCGAAGAACGCCTCGAAAACAACCAACTCGCCCTCCGGCTCGGGGACTTCCTCCGTCCCCGGGACACGAGCAACACCGCCGCCAAAGTAACCCAACCGCTGCATATCTTGCACGCGGACCGACGACATCCGCGACACGCCAAAATCAACAGAATCGCCGGCGCGCAACTCCTCCGCCATCAAACTACTCAGCGTCTCCTCAGACGAGGCGGCGGCCGGCGGCGAGGAATCAGCCGGCGGCGTAGCGGCAGCGGAAGAAGAGGAGGTCGGCATCGCTACGTACCGTCGGCAGCGGCGGGCGGTCTACTTCACTCGAGCCAGTTCTCCGGCGAACAAGAGCACGGCGGGCAGACGAGCAGCAAGACGGCGGGCGGCTAGGGTTTTCACGGAGCACGGAAAGTGAAGTTCAAAAAGCGCCGACCCCCGCCCCCTTTTATAGGCAGGGCGTGACTCTTCGAGAAACCCGCAATCCAACAGGGCGCGGCGCTTCGGGAAACCCGCAATCCAACAGTACGCCGTCAACCAACGGTCACATCAAAAACCCCCGCGGAACCACTTCGAGCGAGGGCAGCGTCTCCGCCATCTAGCGACGTCTTCGGCACTAGGTGACTTTGTCGAACTGGTCCCTCGGAGGGCAAATGTTGGGGCAAAGGCAAAGACGCCACCCTTCGCTCGAAGTCTTCGCTGCAGCCGCTGGTCTGGCAGTGACAAAACAGGCAGGGACACCCCTCGCTAGGCTGGCACCAGGCGAGGACCGGCGACGAAGTCTTCCTACTGTGCGGCCTCGTCCAGCTCAGAGGCCCACGTGCGATCCGGCCCATTGTAACGGGCCCTGCGTGGCCGCCGCGTGTTACGGGTCTAATTTGTAAAGGCATCCCTGTAATTACAGTTTGTAACCCCGCTTTATGGGAATATTCTGGGGATAACCTAGGTAGCTGAGGGCACATGCGTCCTTAGCACAAGGCGCTGTCCGCTCAGGTACCTATAAATACCCCTGCACAGTGCCCGTGGGAGGCCAGATTAACAGAGCTATTGCCTTCCAGCACGTAACCCTGTTATCATCACTGTTCACTCTTGTTGGCCCCCTTGCGAGTTGAGAGCAAGTTCCAACACTTGTGAAGGTTCTTCATCCCCACATGTGCTAAGCGGCGATGCCACAGCCAGCCCATGCTAGTCTTAGCAATTAAGCATGCATCTAGACCGGCCTCCTCTTTTGCAAAATCAACTAAATAAAGTTTGCCGTCTAGTGCACCCTTAAAAGCTAGTGAACCATCACATCTTCTAAAGACAGACACATCTATATTTGTAAATAAACAATTATATCCCATATTGCATAATTGACTGACAGATAGTAAATTATATCCAAGAGACTCAACTAAAAACACATTAGAGATAGAGTGCTCATTTGATATTGCAATCTTGCCTAAACCTTTCACCTTGCCTTGGTTCCCATCACCGAATATAATGGAATCTTGGGAATCCTTATTCTTGACGTAGGAGGTGAACATCTTCTTCTCCCCTGTATATGGTTTGTGCATCCGCTGTCGATAATCCAGCTTGAGCCCCCGGATGCATAAACCTGCAAGGCAAATTTAGGCTTGGGTCTTAGGTACCCAACTCTTGTTGGGTCCTACGAGGTTAGTCACAATTTCCTTAGGGACCCAAATGCAAGTTTTATCACCCTTGCATTTTGCCCCTAATTTCCTAGCAACTATCTTCCTGTCCTTTCTACAAATAGCAAAGGAAGCATTTAAAGCATGATAAATTGTAGAGGGACCATTCATAACTTTTCTAGGAACATGAACAATATTCTTTCTAGGCACATGATGAATATTTTTCCTAGGCATATCTCTACCATGCATATAGGAAGAACTGGGAGCAAACATAGCATAAGAATCATAGGCATGTGAATCAAAAGCATTACAACTCCTATTAGACTGTCTTCTATCATTGTACATAAAAGCATGGTTCTTTTTAGTACTACTTGCCATAGGGGCCTTCCCTTTCTCCTTGGCGGAGATGGGAGCCTTATGGCTTGTTAAGTTCTTGGCTTCCCTCTTGAAGCCAAGCCCATCCTTAATTGAGGGGTGTCTACCAATCGTGTAGGCATCCCTAGCAAATTTTAGTTTATCAAAATTACTTTTGCTAGCCTTAAGTTGGGCATTAAGACTAGCCATTTCATCATTTAACTTTGCAATAGAAGCTATGTGTTCACTACAAGCATTAATATCAAAATCTTTACATCTATTGCAAATAACAACATTTTCTACACAAGTTGTTGATTTACTAGCTATTTCTAACTTAGCATTCAAATCATCATTAATGCTCCTTAAGCTAGAAATTGTCTCATGGCAAGAAGATAATTCACAAGAAAGCATTTCATTTCTTTTAACTTCTAAGGCATGAGATTTTTGTGCTTCTACAAATTTGTCATGTTCTTCATACAACAAGTCCTCTTGTTTTTCTAAAAGCCTATTCTTATCATTCAAGGCATCAATCAATTCATTAATTTTATCTACCTTGGTTCTATCTAGCCCCTTAAATAAACATGAATAATCTATTTCATCCTCATCACTAGATTCGTCCTCACTTGAAGAAGCATAAGTAGAGTTTCGAGTACATACCTTCTTCTCCCTTGCCATAAGGCATATGTGACGCTCGTTGGGGAAGAGGGATAATTTGTTGAAGGCGGTGGCGGCGAGTCCTTCATTGTCGGAGTCGGACGAGGAGCAATCTGAATCCCACTCCTTGCCAAGATGTGCCTCGCCCTTTGCCTTCTTATAGTTCTTCTTCTTCTCCCTCTTGTTCCCTTGATCCTGATCACTATCATTGTCGGGACAGTTAGCAATAAAATGACCAAGCTTACCACATTTGAAGCATGAGCGCTTCCCCTTTGTCTTGGTCTTGCTTGGTTGCCCCTTGCGACCCTTTAGCGCCGTCTTGAATCTTTTGATGATGAGGGCCATCTCTTCATCATTAAGTCCGGCCGCCTCAATTTGTGCTACCTTGCTAGGTAGCGCCTCCTTGCTCCTTGTTGCCTTGAGAGCAACGGGTTGAGGTTCATTGATTGGACCGTTTAGAGCGTCGTCCACGTACCTCGCCTCCTTGATCATCATTCGCCCGCTTACGAATTTTCCAAGGACTTCTTCGGGCGACATTTTGGTGTACCTGGGATTCTCACGAATATTATTCACCAAATGAGGATCAAGAACGGTAAAAGACCTTAGCATCAGTCGGACGACGTCGTGGTCCGTCCATCGCGTGCTTCCGTAGCTCCTTATTTTGTTGATAAGGGTCTTGAGCCGGTTGTATGTTTGTGTCGGCTCCTCGCCCCTTATCATCGCAAATCGTCCAAGCTCGCCCTCCACAAACTCCATCTTGGTGAGCAAGGTGACATCGTTCCCCTCATGTGAAATCTTGAGGGTGTCCCATATTTGCTTGGCGTTATCCAAGCCGCTCACTTTGTGGTATTCATCCCTGCACAAAGAAGCTAGAAGAACAGTAGTAGCTTGTGCGTTCTTATGTATTTGCTCATTAATGAACATGGGACTATTCGTACTATCAAAGTGCATTCCACTTTCTACAATCTCCCATATACTAGGATGAAGAGAGAACAAGTGACTACGCATTTTGTGACTCCAAAATCCGTAGTCCTCTCCATCAAAATGAGGAGGTTTACCAAGTGGAATGGATAATAAATGAGCATTTGTACTTTGAGGAATACGAGAGTAATCAAAAGAAAAGTTCGAATTGACCGGTTTCCTTCTCTCGTAGTCGTTGTGGTCGTCGTCCTTTTGGGAAGAAGTAGACTCATCGCTGTCGTCGTAGTAGACGATCTCCTTGATGCGCCTCGTCTTCTTCTTCTTCCCATCTTTCCGTCTATGGCCCGAGCTTGAGTCGGTAGGCTTGTCATCCTTCGGCTCGTTGACGAAAGATTCCTTCTCTTTATCGTTGATCACGATACCCTTCCCCTTAGGATCCATCTTTTCGGGCGGTTAGTCCCTTTGTGAAGAGAACGACTCTGATACCAATTGAGAGCACCTAGAGGGGGGTGAATAGGTGATCCTGTAACACTTAAAACTTAGGCCACAAAAACTTGGTTAAGTGTTAGCACAATAACCGCCAAGTGGCTAGAGAGGAATCTTCAACAAAACACAATAACCAATAAGATCAATCACAGAGATGGCACGGTGGTTATCCCGTGGTTCGGCCAAGACCAACGCTTGCCTACTCCACGTTGTGGCGTCCCAATGGACGAGGGTTGCAATCAACCCCTCTCAAGCGGTCCAAAGACCCACTTGAATACCACGGTGTTTTGCTTGCTTTTCTCAATCCCGTTTGCGAGGAATCTCCACAACTTGGAGCCTCTCGCCCTTACACTTGAAGTTCACAAAGAAGCACGGAGCAAGGGAGGGATTAGCAACGCACTCAAGACAAGAAATCACAGCAACACCACGCACACAAGTCGCAACGAGAGCTCACAACACAACTTAATGAGTTCACCACTCAACTAGAGCTCTAATTGCTATCGCAAAGAATCAAAGGCGCGGAATCGATGTCTTGGTGCTTAGGAATGTTGTAGGAATGCTTGGTGTGCTCCTCCATGCGCCTAGGGGTCCCTTTTATAGCCCCAAGGCAGCTAGGAGTCGTTGAGAGCATTCTAGGAAGGCTGATCTTGCCTTCTGTCGACTGGCGCACCAGACAGTCCGGTGCACACCGGACACTGTCCGGTGCCCGATTTCATTCCAAAAATGGCACAGTCGACCGTTGGCAGCCTGGGAGCCGTTGGTGCACTGGACATGTCCGGTGCACACCGGACAGTCCGGTGCCCCCTTCTAGCCATTGGCTCAGCCACGTGTCCTGCGCAGATCGCGCGGCCGACCGTTGGCCCTGCCGACCGTTGGCTCACCGGACAGTCCGGTGCACATCGGACAGTCCGGTGAATTATAGCCGTACGTCGACGATGAATTCCCGAGAGCGACGAGTTCGCCTGTGAATGGCCCACCGGACAGTCCAGTGCACCACCGGACAGTCCGGTGAATTATAGCCGTACACCGCCGTCGAAGTCCCGAGAGCAGCCTTTTCGCCAGAGCCAGCCTGGCGCACCGGACACTGTCCGGTGCACCACCGGACAGTCCGGTGCTCCAGACTGAGCAAAGTCTTGGTTGCTCAAGCCAAGGCATTTCCAGTTGGTCTTTTCCTGTTTCCAGCACTTAGACACAATACATTAGTCTCTAAAACAATGTACTAAGTCTGAGAAACATACCTTTATCCTTGATTTGTACTTTGTCCACTATTTTACACTTAGGCACTTGTGTTGGACACTAAATCACCAAAATACTTAGAAATGGCCCAAGGGCACATTTCCCTTTCACACCCGGGTTCCGAGGAAGACGACGAGCCCGACTCTAGTTGGGATTTCTCGGGGCTCGGTAACCCCAGTGCCATGCGGGACTTCATGACCGCATGTGACTACTGCCTCTCCGATTGCTTCGATGATAGCCACAGCCTCGGCGACGAGGACTGTGGCCCAAGTCACGAATGTTTCCACGTCGATCTAGAGGGTCTCGATGAAGGCAACCACCTTGGTATGCCGGAGGACGACGATCCCTCTAGGTCTGCGCCTCGCGTTGACATCCTTCGGGAGCTAGCTATGGTCCCAGTCCCTGCGGGGGGTCAGGACACACAGCTCGAGCAAATCCATGAGATGCAGGCCAGGCTCGATGAGGAAGCAGGACAACTTGTGCAGCTCCGACAGAACATCGGGCAGGAGCGGGCAGGCCGAGCACCGGCCGGAGAAGTGTGTCATCTGACCCAGGACGTCTGGCGCCGCATCGCCGACGATGCCAGGGCCAGGCTGCCCCCGGCTTCCAGTGGGGCCGGCCAGAACCTGGCTGCAGCAGCAATGCTACTCCACGCGATGCCGGAACCATCCACCACCGAGGGGCGGTGTATCCAGGGAGAACTCAAGAATCTCCTGGAGGATGCCGTGGTCCGATGGGCCGAAAGCTCTGGCTCCCGAAGGCAGGGATACCCCCCGGAACATCGCGTCGCGACTTCCCGATTCATGCGGGAGACCTCGGTCCACACCGGGCGCACGCGGGACACAGCACCTGTGGCCCCGGGCCGCCTCGGTAACGAGCACCATCGCCGCGACCGTCAAGCCCACCTCGACAAGAGGGTGCGCCGAGGCTACCACCTCAGGCGCCGAGGCTACCACCTCAGGCGTGGGGGACGCTACGACAGCAGGGAGGATCAGAGCCCTTCGCCCAAACCACCCGGTCCGCAAGATTTCAGCCGGGCCATAAGACGGGCGCCGTTCCCGACCCGGTTCCGGGCCCCGACTACCATCACCAAGTACTCGGAGGAGACAAGGCCTGAACTATGGCTCGCGGACTACCGGCTGGCCTGCCAGCTAGGTGGAACGGACGATGACAACCTCATCATCCGCAACCTCCCCCTGTTCCTCTCCGACGCCGCCCGAGCCTGGCTGGAGCATCTGCCTCCTGCGCAGATCTCCAACTGGGACAACCTAGTCAAAGCCTTCACCGGCAACTTCCAGGGCATGTACGTGCGCCCCTGGGAACTCCTGGGATCTCCGATGCTGCCGCCAGCAGCCGGGAGAATCCCTGCGGGACTACATCCGGCGATTTTCGAAGCAGCGCACCGAGCTGCCCTACATCACCGACTCCGATGTCATCAACGCATTCCTCGCTGGCACCACTTGCCGCGACCTGGTGAGCAAGCTGGGTCGCAAGACTCCCACCAGGGCGAGCGAGCTGATGGACATCGCCACCAAGTTTGCCTCTGGCTAGGAGGCGGTCGAGGCCATCTTCCGGAAGGACAAGCAGCCTCAGGGGCACCAGCCGGATGACACCCCCGAAGAGTCCGCTCAGCGCGGCACGAGGAAGAAGGGCAAGAAGAAGTCGCAAACGAAACGCGACGCCGCCGACGCAGACCTTGTCGCCGCCGCCGAGCACAAGAACCCTCGGAAGCCTCCCGGAGGCGCCAACTTGTTCGACAAGATGCTCAAGGAGTCGTGCCCCTATCATCAGGGTCCCGTAAATCACACCCTTGAGGATTGCGTCATGCTTCGGCGCTACTTCCACAAGGCCGGGCCACCGGCGGAAGGTGGCAGGGCCCCCGACAACAACAAGAGGGAAGCTCACAAGGCAGAGGAGTTCCCTGAGGTCCATGACTGCTTCATGATCTATGGTGGGCGGGTGGCAAATGTCTCGGCTCGGCACCGCAAGCAAGAGCGCCGGTAGGTCTGCTCGGTAAAGGTGGCGGCGCCAGTCTATCTAGACTGGTCCGACAAGCCCATCACCTTCGACCAAGACGACCACCTCGACCGCGTGCCAAGCCCGGGGAAGTACCCGCTCGTTGTTGATCCCGTCATCGGCAACGTCAGGCTTACTAAAGTCCTCATGGACGGAGGCAGCAGCCTCAACATCATCTACGCCGACACCCTCGGGCTCTTGCAGATCGATCTGTCCTTGATCCGGGCCGTGCGGCGCCCTTTCACGGGATCATTCCTGGGAAGCACGTCCAGCCCCTTGGACAACTCGATCTGCCCGTCTGCTTCGGGACTCCCTCCAACTTTCGAAAGGAAACCCTCACGTTCGAGGTGGTCGGGTTCCGAGGAACCTACCACGCAGTGCTGGGGAGACCATGTTACTCCAAGTTCATGGCCGTCCCCAACTACACCTACCTCAAGCTCAAGATGCCGGGCCCCAACGGGGTCATCACCGTTGGCCCACGTACCGACACGCGTACGAATGCGACGTGGAGTGCGTGGAGTACGCCGAGGCCCTCGCCGAATCCGAGGCCCTCATCACCGACATGGAAAACCTCTCCAAGGAGGTTCTAGATGCGAAGCGCCACGCCGGCAACTTCAAACCAGCAGAGGCGGTTAAGTCCGTCCCTCTCGACCCCAGCAACGACGCCTCCAAGCAGATCCAGATCGGCTCCGAGCTCGACCCCAAATAGGAGGCAGTGCTCGTCGACTTTCTCCACGCGAACGCCGAGGTTTTTGTGTGGAGTCCCTCGGACATGCCTGGCATACCGAGGGAAGTCGCCGAGCACTCACTGGATATCCGAGCTAGAGCCTGACCCGTGAAGCAGCCTCTATGCCGATTCGACGAAGAAAAGCGCAGAGCCATAGGCAAGGAGATCCACAAGCTGATGGCTGCAGGGTTCATCAAAGAGGTATTCCATCCCGAATGGCTAGCCAACCCTGTGCTTGTGAAAAAGAAAGGTGGCAAATGGCGGATGTGTGTAGACTACACTGGTCTAAACAAATCATGTCCGAAGGTTCCCTACCCTCTGCCTCGTATCGATCAAATCGTGGATTCCACTGCTGGGTGCGAAACCCTGTCTTTCCTCGATGCCTACTCAGGGTATCACCAAATCAGGATAAAAGAGTCCGACCAGCTCGCGACTTCTTTCATCACACCTTTTGGCATGTACTGTTACGTTACTATGCCATTTGGTTTGAGGAATGCGGGTGCGACATACCAAAGATGCATGAACCACGTGTTCGGACAGCACATTGGTCGAACGGTCGAGGCCTATATCGATGATATCGTAGTCAAGACGAGGAAAGCCTCCGACCTCCTCTCTGACCTTGAAATGACATTCAAGTGTCTCAAAGCGAAAGGCGTAAAACTCAATCCCGAGAAGTGTGTCTTCGGAGTCCCCCGAGGCATGCTCCTGGGGTTCATCGTCTCCGAGCGGGGCATCAAGGCCAACCCAGAGAAAATTGCGGCCATCACCAACATGGGGCCTATCAAGGACTTGAAAGGAGTACAGAGGGTCATGGGATGCCTTGCGGCTCTGAGCCGCTTCATCTCACGCCTCGGCGAAAGAGGCCTGCCCATGTATCGCCTCTTAAGGAAGACCGAGCGCTTTACTTGGACCCCCGAGGCCGAGGAAGCCCTCAGGAACTTGAAGGCGCTCCTTACAAGCGTGCCCATCCTGGTGCCCCCTGCTACTGGAGAAGCCCTCTTGATCTATGTCGCCGCTACCACTCAGGTAGTCAGCGCCGCGATCATGGTCGAGAGACGAGAAGAAGGGCACACACTGCCCGTCCAGAGGCCGGTTTACTTCATCAGTGAGGTACTGTCTGAGACCAAGATCCGCTACCCGCAAATTCAGAAGCTGTTGTACGCGGTGATTCTGACACGACGAAAGTTGTGACACTACTTCAAGTCTCATCCGGTGACTGTGGTGTCATCCTTCCCCCTGGGGGAGATCATCCAGTGCCGAAAGGCCTCGGGTAGGGTTGCAAAGTGGGCGGTGGAGATCATGGGCGAGACAATCTCGTCCGCCCCTCGGAAGGCTATCAAGTCCCAAGTCTTGGCGGACTTTTTGGCTGAATGGGTCGACACCCAGCTTCCAACAGCTCCGATCCAATCGGAACTCTGGACTATGTTTTCTGACGGGTCGCTGATGAAAACAGGAGTGGGCGCGGGCCTGCTCTTCATCTCACCCCTCGGGAAGCACCTCCGCTACGTGCTGCGCCTCCATTTCCCGGCGTCCATCAACGTGGCCGAGTATGAGGCTCTGGTTAACGGGTTGCGCATCGCCATCGAGCTAGGGGTCCGATGCCTCGACGCTCGCGGCGACTCGCAGCTTGTCATCGACCAAGTCATGAAGAACTCCCACTGCTGCGACCCAAATATGGAAGCCTACTACGACGAGGTTCGGCGCCTGGAGGACAAGTTCTATGGGTTCGAGCTCAACCACGTCGCTCGACGATACAACGAAACTGCGGACGAGCTGGC
This sequence comes from Zea mays, assembly GCF_902167145.1. Lineage (NCBI taxonomy): Eukaryota > Viridiplantae > Streptophyta > Magnoliopsida > Poales > Poaceae > Zea > Zea mays. The sequence continues at coordinate 85,933,916 of NC_050104.1, read as the reverse complement.
TAAGATAGCCTCGGGGCGGACAACGGTTCCTCCGGGCGTCTTCTCCCGAGACCTACATCAAACCTCTGTCAAGACCAACGACACGCCCGAGCCCGAGAAGGCCTCAGCTCTGCTTGAGGCGCCCTCGGCCCAGCCCGAGGCAGCCTCGGCCCCGCCCGAGGCACCCTCGGCCCCCGAGGGTGAGGCACTGCGCGTCGAGGAAGAGCGGAATGGGGTCACGCCTAATCGAAACTGGCAGACCCCATACCTGCAATATCTCCACCGAGGAGAGCTACCCCTCGACAGAGCCGAAGCTCGGCGACTGGCGCGGCGCGCCAAGTCATTCGTCTTGCTGGGTGACGAAAAGGAGCTCTACCACCGCAGCCCCTCAGGCATCCTCCAACGATGCATATCCATCGCTGAAGGTCAAGAGTTATTGCAAGAAATACACTCGGGGGCTTGCGGTCACCACGCAGCACCTCGGGCCCTCGTGGGAAACGCCTTCCAACAGGGTTTCTACTGGCCAACCGCGGTGGCCGACGCCACTAGGATTGTATGCACCTGCCAAGGGTGTCAATTCTACGCAAAGCAGACCCACCTGCCCGCTCAGGCTCTGCAAATAATACCCATCACCTGGCTGTTTGTTGTGTGGGGTCTGGACCTCGTTGGTCCCTTGCAGAAGGCACCCAGGGGCTTCACGCACCTGCTGGTCGCCATCGACAAATTCTCCAAGTGGATCAAGGTCCGACCCCTAAACAGCATCAGGTCCGAACAGGCGGTGGCATTTTTCACCAACATCATCCATCGCTTCGGGGTCCCGAACTCCATCATCACCGACAACGGCACCCAGTTCACTGGCAAAAAGTTCCTGGACTTCTGCGAGGACCACCACATCCGGGTGGACTGGGCCGTCGTAGCTCACCCCATGATGAATGGGCAGGTAGAGCGTGCCAACGACATGATTCTACAGGGGCTCAAGCCGAGGATCTACAACGACCTCAACAAGTTCGGCAGGCGGTGGATGAAGGAACTCCCCTCGGTGGTCTGGAGTCTGAGGACGACGCCAAGCCGAGCCACGGGCTTCACGCTATTTTTTCTAGTCTATGGGGCCGAGGCTATCCTGCCCACAGACTTAGAATACGGCTCCCCGAGGACGAGGGCATACGACGCCCGAAGCAACCAGACAAACCGAGAAGACTCACTTGACCAGCTGGAAGAGGCTCGGGACATGGCCTTACTACACTCGGCGTGGTATCAACAGTCCCTGCGACGCTACCACGCCCGAGGGGTTCGGTCCCGAGACCTCCAGGTGGGCGACCTGGTGCTTCGGCTACGACAAGACACCCGAGGCGCCACAAGCTCACACCTCCCTGGGAAGGGCCGTTCATCATCGCCAAGATTCTGAAGCCCGGAACATACAAGCTGGCCAATAGTCAAGGCGAGGTCTATAGCAACGCTTGGAACATCCGACAGCTACGTCGCTTTTACCCTTAAGATGTTTTCAAGTCATTCATGTACCTCGTTTACATACACAAGCAAAGTCTAACCTTCAAGGAAGGGTCGGCCTTGCCTCGGCAAAGCCCGACCCTCCCTCGGGGGCTAGAAGGGGGGAACCCCCTCTGCGTCAAAAGTTTCCTCGGAAAAGGTCTTTCTGCCAGAACATCTTTCATGCTTTTCGACTACTTCGATAGTGGAGTCCTGAAAACGACGGAGTACACGTAAGTAGGCAACGCCGACCGAGCCGAGGGACTCCTACGCCTCCGGGATACGGATACCTCACTCATCACCTTCTGCGATAAGTAACTCACGCTCGGATAAGGGATTCCGCTGACCGAACAAGTCTTAACGCTCGAGAACTTTTTCTGTCGAAACGATTTTTCGTGCCATCTCGACTATATCGATAATAGAATCTTACGGACGAGTAAGAGTACACGTAAGCAGGCAAGGCCGACCGAGCCGAGGGACTCCTACTCCTCCGGGATACAGATACCTCACTCATCACCTTCTGCGATAAGTAACTCACGCTCAGATGAACGATTCTGTTACCGACGAACAAGTCCTGATACTCGAAACAAGGGGAAAAGAAATGCAGCTTTACAACACGAAGATGATATGTTTTGGCCTCGGCGGCCGCAAAAAACATACACACGCTACAGACAAACTGTTCCTGCAGGTTCAGACGTCAGCAGGGGGAGCAGTAGCACCCTCGGCATCGACTCCACCTTCGGCGGAATCCGACTCGGCCTCGGACAGCAACATGGTCGGAGGATCGCCACCTCGAAGGAAGATGTCAGCACCGCGCCTGACCCATCGCCGCCAGGGTCTCCTCCAGGAACCCGGCCCAAGCAGACGGCCGGACCGACCGCTCCGTAGCCTCAGCCAGCTGTCCCCCGAGGACACCAGCCCGACTCATGGCCTCGGCAGCCCGACTCCAGGGTTGGTCCCGCCAGTGGACGACCTGGCTAGGTCCTAGCCGCTACTGCAACACCTCGTCGGCCTGGGAAGTCCCCTACTCCTGGGCCGACGAAGTTTCTTCTCCAGCCAACTCCGCCTCTGTCCATGCTGACACCGCTGCCTCCGGCTTCGGCTCGTCGTAGAGCAGCCGAGGTTTCCTTCACTAAGCAAGAGGAGCCTCGAGCGGCAAGGCCGACCGAGCCGAGGGACTCCTACGCCTCCGGGATACGGATACCTCACTCATCACCTTCCACACACTTGGTTAAGCGGTCCAGCTAGCCGACAGGCGAGTTCTGGTGCGCAAAATGGAGAAGAAACACGGCTTTACGCCCAAATACACAAATGTTCAGGCCCCGACAGCCGCAATGAACATATGCCAGCACTCAAGGTGCCATTACAAACAGGACTCCGGTTTCGTTCCCGCGGGTGCGAACAAACTCCATACCAGGAGGCCCGCGGGACGACGAACTCCAAGCGGCTCACCGCCGCCCGCTCTGACAGCAGCAGCCCACATGAGGAAAGTGCGAAGGCATGGCTACCACCTAGGAGGTCGATCCCTTTTTAAAGGCGACTCTCCCCGCTCGCGCCGTCAAGCCGTCGCGGACTAAGTCTTCACCAACACGCTTCAAGGTCCTCCCCCTACGACACGGGGGTTGGGCCTCACGCGTCATGCGAGCTGCCCGAGGACAGAAGAAGCCAAACCGCCGCGCGCGCGGAGCGTGTAACCGCCCAGCGGTTACAAGCATTCCTCCATCTTTGCCCAAACCAGTGGGTGAAAGGGCGGACCCTTTCGACTTTGACCAAGGGGGCGCACCCTTTCGACTTTGACGCATCCAGCATGGAGGTTCAGGCCCACGCGTCATGTAATCGGCGCGCCGGTCACTACATGCAAAAAACTGCAGCGCCACTTGCGCCAGCGCCGCGCCTTCTCGACTACGGAACCGGTGCCGCGACTCAAGGCAACCCTGCGCACGGCCCAGCAGTGCCAACCAGGCACGTCGGTCACGGGTCAGTCAGCCGCAGGAGAAGGCGCGACGGTCAACATGGACAAAAGTGGGCCGGCAGTAATGGCGGTGGTAAGCGGGTGGAAGCAGCAGTCAAATCGTCTGTAGGCTCACGTCCCCTCCTGGAACAGCGAGAGAGCTCTCTCCCACGGCGTGAAGACAACGCGCCAGTGTTCCATTCCTTGAACGGCCTGCACAACAGCTGCCCCACGAACCAGTCGTCCCGTCGCATTAACTCTGCGGCAGGACAGGCGACACCTTTGGCAGGCGAAGCGGGCGACGCTTCACCTCCGCCATAATGACCGCGTCAGAAAAGGTGTGCCACGTCGTTCAATTTCGTATCCTTTTCCTCTTGCCCTTTCTCTCTCTTGCTACAGGGACCGGGAAAGGGGATACTCCGAAAGGGATCCTTCTCCGCGAAGGAAGCAGGCCCCGAGACCCCTACTGATCAGAGGTTTGAAGGCTAGCCCCTCGGAAGGGTTCGACAGCCGCCTCAGAGCACTCGGGCTCCGCGCCCACTACTGGTCAGAGGTTCGAAGGCTGGCCCCTCGGAAGGGTTCGACAGCCGCCTCAGGCCACTCGGGCTCCGCGCCCACTACTGGTCAGAGGTTCGAAGGCTGGCCCCTCGGAAGGGTTCGACAGCCGCCTCAGGCCACTCGGGCTCCGTGCCCACTACTGATCAGGGGTTCGTAGGCTGGCCCCCGACGGGTTCGACAGTCGCCCCAGAGCACGCAGAGTGAGGGATGACTCTGGGTACATTCGATACATAACCAAGGCTTGGGCTACGCTCCCGAGGTACCCTAGGACATTTCCGAGACCAGCAGGAACGATTTTGTAACGGAATCCCGTCAGAGGGAGGCATCGAGCCCTCGGACCCTATCGAACGGGACCGGGTCCGGCAAATCACCTGCAGGTACTTTTGGAGCGCGCCTCTGGGCCACTAGCCGACCCTTATCGAACAGGGCACGGGCGTCCACTCGGATCACCCGTTAGCAACTCACTGGAGACACCATGTTCGGCGCCTACCAAGGGCAACATGGCGCTTTCCTCCCCTCCTCCTTGTGGAAAGGCGACGCAGGGGCATATGAAAAAAGTTGAGTCTGCCCTTGACTGTCCTCTCGCCCTGTGCAGAGGCTCGGGGGCTGCTCTCGCAAACCCGGCTCCGGCCAAACCATTGACGGCGTCAACATACCAGCCCGAGAACTCGGAACCTGACTATGCACCCGGGTAACGACCAGTTCGCATGAGGGAACAACCAGACCGACCGAGCCATCACGAAAGGCATTAAGACCTCGAAGGAGTCAAACCACTCCTCCGAGGCCTCGGGGGCTACACTCGGCGGGTGCGCTCGCGCGCACCACCGGAACAAAATGCAACCAAGAAAGGCCGGTCCCCTTGCAAAAAAGTGCGACAAAGCCTCCAAGCGAGTACCCACACTCCCTTTGAGGCTCGGGGGCTATTGTCGGGGACCATAATTAGGGGTACCCCCAAGGCTCCTAATCTCAGCTCGTCACCCCCATCAGCACAAAGCTGCAAAGGCCTGATGGGCGCAATTCCAGTTAAGGCTCCATCCACTCAAGGGACACGATCTCGCCTCGCCCGAGCCCAGCCTCGGGCAGGAACGGAAGACCAAGGCAGATTCACGCCTCGCCCGAGATTCTCCTCAAGCAACGGGCGTTGCCTTTGACTCGCCCGAGGCCCAGCTCGGGTAGGCTTCACGGAGAAGCAACCTTGGCCAGATCGCCTCGCCAGCCGACCGGATCGCAGGAGCATTCAATGCAAGGATCGCCTGACACCTTATCCTGATGCGCGCTTTCCAATCGACAAGGCCAAAGTGACCGCAGTCACTTTGCCCCTCCACTGACTGACCTGACAGGAAAACAGCGCCGACCTGCGCTGCTCCGACTGCTGTGCCACCCGCCAGGGTGAGGCTGACAGCAACCAAGTCCAGCCTCGGGCGCCATAGGAATCTCCGCCTCGCCCGACCCCAGGGCTCGGACTCGACCTCGCCTCGGACGACGATCTCCGCCTCGCTCAACCCCAGGGCTCGGACTCGACCTCACCTCGGACGACGATCTCCGCCTCGCCCGACCCTAGGGCTCGGACTCGACCTCGCCTCGGACGACGATCTCCGCCTTGCCCGACCCCCAGGCTCGGACTCAGCCTCTACTCCGGACGACGATCTCCGCCTCGCCCGACCCCCGGGCTCGGACTTAGCCTCTACTCCGGAAGACGGTCTCCGTCTCGCCCGACCCCAGGGCTCGGACTCAGCCTCGACCTCGGAGGAGTCACCACCTCGCTCGGGCCAACCACGCCACAAGAGGAGGCCATCATTACCCTACCCCTAGCTAGCCTAGGCTACGGGGAACAAGACCGGTGTCCCATCTAGCTCGCCCCGGTAAAACAAGTAATGATGGCACCCCGCGTGCTCCATGACAACGGTGGTTCTCAGCCCCCTACGGAAGCAAGGATACGTCAGCAAGGATCTGATAGCCCCGACAGCCGTGCTTCTACAGGGCTCAAGCGCTCCTTCGACGGCCACTACGCCACATGAACAGGGCTCCAACACCTCTCCGACAGCCACGTCGGCACGTACATAGGGCTCTAGCTCCTCTCTGCTAGACACGTTAGCACACTACTACACCCCCCGTTGTACACCTGGACCCTCTCCTTACGTCTATAAAAGGAAGGTCCAGGGCTCTCATACGAAAGAAGGTGGCCGCGCGGGAGAACGAGCAGCCTAACGCCCCTTGTCTCTCTCTCCCTCGCGAACGCTTGTAACCCCCTACTGCAAGCGCATCCGCCCTGGGCGCAGGACAACACGAGGCCGCGGGTTTCCCCTTACTATTTTCCCCCCTTGTGTCTCCGTCTCGCGCCGACCTATCTGGGCTGGGACACGCAGCGACAATTTACTCGTCGGTCCAGGGACCCCCCGGGGTCAAAACGCTGACATCGCTGTAGAGGAGGGGAAACAGCGTGGCATTTCGTGGGAGAGGATGGAGAGGGGTCGGGCCGCCTCCATTGCAGAGTTCAGGGACGTGAAGCGAGTGTGTGGCTGTGCGCGTCTAACGGAAGACGCGCCAACGGGCGGACGCACAAAACCAGAACGTGAGTTTGAAGATGAGTTTAGAACTGACGTGTGGGCCCCTAATGTTAGTGAGTGTAGGTGGGAGAAACAGCTATGCTAAATGGACCAATTTGATTGAGCATGCGTTCTTCATTTTTTTGTTGTTTTTTCTTTTTCAATTACAAGTTCCTTTCTTCTTAAAAAAATTCAGAATATATTTAAATATATATAAGTATAAATAAAAGTTATGATAAATTTATAAATATTAATAACAAATTAAATTTTATATTTATTAGAAAATTTATTATTTAACAACTTATTATATTTTATGAAATGAATTCACGTTAACAAATAAATCCAAATAATATATATATATACACATATATTTTCAGAAACAGAATAATTTCAAGAATATTATTAACACATCAAATACTTACTGTCCAACAATATTACTTTAACAATTCATCATTTTATAAAAATGTGTTTTTCCTATCATTTCAATTCTAATAATTGAATTTGAAATTAAAATCAAGCAAAAATTATGATTCAACATGAATGCATTAATTACTTGGTAAGATTTTATCTATTCAAAAAAATTGTATGATTTAATTATATCAACATTTCGTTATTTGAAAACACAAATATTTTCATTTCTGATAGAAACAAATTAATTAAACTAGGTTTCTTTTAATTGATGTATTTAGAGTGTTACACACCGCGAACCCACTGTCCCGCGAAGGGTGTCGCCATTTTGAGGTCTTTGAACAGAGCAATGAGGACCTCGACATGTGGGTTTTCCAAGTTGATGATGTGCCCTTCAAGCAATCTGTTGGTGCACTTTTTGATCGGATGTGGGGTAGTCACAGTCGCTCCGTGGCTAGGGAGAGGGTTGCCTGGGCGATGGAGCAGGTAATGGTGATGGTGTTTTTCGTGTAGCTAGAGGCTAAATTTTTGTGTCTTTGAGACTAACGTGTAGGTTTTCTGTAACAGGCGCAGAAGGATGAGGAAACCAAATATTTGGATTGCTTGGAAGGCTCGCTGGCTACTCTGGACGATGTCGGTGTTGAAACGGGCTCGGAGGAGCAGTCTTCGCGGGCAGGGGTTGATATAGGCGAGCCCAGCGCTACGGAGACTTCTCACCGTTCTGCTGGCGAAGTTTAGGGTGATGTGCATGTGTAAGGGTGGGGGTCGAATACTTTTGTAGATGTCATGTCGGGGTGTGTACTGACACTGACTTGGTACCTACGCAGGTTCCGATGATTGAGCCCATGCAGGGAGATTTTAGTTTCCTAGACAAGGGAAAAAGTATTGTGGAGGTTGTTGAGTGTGTTACGCCGCTGTTGTCACACCCGGACTTTAAGGAACAAAGCCGGGTGCATCTCATACATACGCCAAGAAGACAACATATATAATAACAGAGTGTATAGAGATAAATGTCACAATAACATCAGAGTATTTATTACATAGCGGAAGTCTTATTACAAAATAAAAGGTAAATATAAAACGAACTAAGGATCATCCTTGGCGCAAGTCAACTGGGGAAACGCTACCTAGATCAGATCAAACTCCTCGCTTTATGGCTCCTCCAGAACCACTTGTTCTTCTCCTGTGGGGGGTGTGAGACAGCAAGAGTGAGCTCACACATGATCATAGCTCAACAAGTTGTGGGGAACCAGTGGCATGAACTCACCAAAGGTGGGAGTTCATGTGATGTGTAAGGCTAATCAACAACATGGGTTAAAGCTGAGCATTGCTTTTAAGTAGTTGGTCAAAATTTTATTAGCAGTTACTAAATGTAAGTAAATACCAAACCTTAATAAAAATAATAGAACAAAATTAATAAATAATCCCATGCAATGCAAATAACAAATTGAATTTAAGTTCCATAAATTAATCATGCGAGAGTCCTGAGCTGCTCATGACCGCGAGCACGGCTAGTATACCAGTTTTACACTCTGCAGAGGTTGTACCCTGTACCCACAAGTCATGTTACCCATCTACCAAGGGATCGCGAGTCTCATACACCTCTACCAAGGAAGCGAGGCAGGGCAACACTACGAGGCCTTTACAAAGTTCCACTAGCTTCTGAAAACCTGCTACAGTTTATGGGAAGAGCACTTGCAAGAATCCCCTGTCTGACCGCCATCGCAGCAAAATCAACCCATGAACCTCCTTGCATGCAACTCCCCTACTGCCCTTGCCCCTTTCGAGTAAGGTAGTCTTCCATTAGCTTTCCTAATTAGTCAACCAAGGGCATCCCATACTACCCTTGTGGTGGCACGTGTTTCTCAAGTTAAGCTCCATGTTCCAATTAACATTAATGATCTTGACATGAACATAAATAGAATAACAAAATAACTAGAACATGGATATAACAAAATATTATCCCAAAACCATGTAAAGCAATAGCAAAACTACCCAAGTGATTCAGGGATAACAAGGTAAAGAGATAAACAATCTAGGGTGACCTATCGGGTCCCATCAAAATTAAGTCAATGCATGGTAAATGATTATAAAGAACATTATTGGGTAACAAAAGTGGTCAAGGGCACAACTTGCCTTCAATGAGCTCCTGCTCAGCTACTTCTATCTGCTGGGCACCAGGATCCTCAGTCACAGGCTCTTCTACTCGCCACAATACAAACAAGCACAATATATAGAGAAAATTAACATCACACCAAACATGTAAACAAAATACATAATAATAAACTACACATTAAAATAAAATCCTAGGAACAGGAATCATAATTTTTGGAGTTATAGATTTTAAGATATGAATTTTCAAAGATTTTATGTGCTTAAAATAGGATTAAGTGAGAAATTATTTTTCTTACCGTTTTCATGTCAAAACAGAGATTCTAAGTGCTAGATAATATTTTACAAAATTTTAGAAACTGGAATGGATCAATTCGGAGTTCATATGAATTTTCTATGAATTATACACATTCTAGCACTTATTTTATATTAAAAATCTATTTTCTAATTCATTTATTCAATTTAAATCAGCACTGGACTGGGCCTCATTTACCAGGAAAGATAGGGGGTTCGGGGTAAAATTCGTAAGACACAGAGAACAGTCGCATAGGATGGCGGGTTGATAAATAAAGATCCTAGGGTCTCTTATGCTAAACTACCTCAGCGAAGGGGTATGGTGTGATATTGGCCACTAGTTCCAGAACCGATGGCCCGGATTAGATCTTACATAAATTAAAACGGTACGTGATCCCCACCGTTGGATCAAAGATCTATCGTCTGCGCTTCTCATAACCGAGTCCCAGCTTCACTCGTCCAATTTGGCATCTACGGCCCAGATCACAATTACGTGAAACGGTGTCCTGATTCTAATCTGAGCCATCCTTGGTGGATCCAATGGCCACCAAGCGACCCGACCAATCCCCCGTAGCCCGCGGCGCGCCCACACCGGCAAGATAACCATTCCGCGCGCGCACGACCCAATCTCCCAATCCAAAAGCTCCTACGCATTGCAGAGTGAATAGCGAACCCTAGAGAGGAATTCTTACCAGGAAAGGAGATGGAGAGAGGATGCCCCGCGGTTAATGGCAGCCCGTGGCTGGATTTGAACGACGACGAGCAATCGGGGCCGCCCTGATGGCTAAATCCGCCACCAGTTGCAATGGGTGTCCGCCAGAGGGTACTACAAAGCTTCACAGCCCGACAGCTTCTACGATTGTGGCCGGAAAATGCAACAGCAGCGACTCTCCCTTACGCTCTGGTGGCGGCGCACTGAGAATCTCGACGGCGGCGTGGATGTGGCTAGGTGGGGCGAGGAGTGGTCTCGGCACCGAGCGCACGCACTTATACGGTCAACATCCCAACAGTCCGAGTGAACCCTACGCCAGTCGTGGCGGTGAGATCCGTTCAGCTCGCTCGAAAGCCATGCCCGTCGTCACGATCCGAGGAAGAAGGAGCGCTGATGCATGGGTCCCATTGTGCAGCGTCCCCACGAGTCCGCAGAGCACGCGAGTTACCGTTCCGCCCTTCGGACCCACGCTTTAGTGAGACAACTCCCATGCCCGAGTATGCGGGTTGTGAGTCCACCCGGACCCACCGGCCAGCGGCCCAAAGCGCGCGCGTTGCATTCACCTGGCCGCGCGGAGGGGAGGGCGAAGTTGGGCAGAAATCGCAAGAGTGAGCCCAGTTGGGGTTCTTTTCTCTTTTTCTTTTAATTTTTATTTTTTGTTTTTCTTATTCATAAATATTTTTTAATTCAAATTTGAATTTGAATCTGCTTATGAGCTCCACCCTTGAGTCAGGTGTCACATTAAAATTCTAGTATAGAAATAATATTTTTATTTATTAATTTTATATTATTTTTACTCACATAAAATTTTCTTTCTTTCCTTTTCTTGGATTTCTTTTATATGTCAAATTCTACTTTGGACTTTAAAATATTTCTTTTTATGTTATTTTTATATTATCACAAATAATGCACTCACAATAAAAATTCTAGCATGATGCATATGTTATTTATGTGTTCCTTGTTCTTGTTCCACTTTTAACTAAGGTTGATCACATGTAATGAATAGTAGAGGCCACAAACTATTGAGATTATCTCTATTCTCTTTATTACACTTTTGAGTATCACAAATCCTACCCCCTTAACAAGAATCTTGTCCTCGAGATTTAAGAAGGTCTAGGGAAAAGATGGGGAAAATCTATGTGAAGCTCTTCTTCTCGCTCCCAAGTGGCTTCATCTTCTCCATGGTGACTCCATTGCACTTTGCATATCTTTATCACCTTATTTCTTGTAATTTGAGTCAATGTATCAAGAATCTTGACTGGATACTCCGTGTATGTTAGATCACCCTGAACACTGAGCTCTTCCATTGGTAATTGTTCCTCAGGGACACGGAGACACTTCTTAAGTTGAGACAAATGGAATACATTATGCACATCCGATAGATTATCATATAGTTTGAGTTGGTATGCCATCTCCCCAACTCGCCTAAAGACCATGAATGGTCCAATAAAGCAAGGGGACAATTTGCCCTTGACTTTGAATCTCCTCATTCCACGAAGTGGTGACACCTTGAGGTAAACATAATCTCCTTCCTCAAATTCCAATGGTCTCCTTCTATTATCAGCATAGCTCTTTTGCTTGGTTTGAGCTACCCTCAAATTCTCCTGAATTAGACGAACTTGTTCTTCTGCCTCTTGAATCAGTTCAGGCCCAAAGAACTGTCTTTCTCCAGTCTGATCCTAATATAGAGGAGTCCTACACTTCCTGCCATATAAAGCCTCAAAAGGTGACATCTTCAGACTGGCCTGATAACTATTATTATATGAAAACTCAGCATAAGGTAGACTCTTATCCTAACTTCCTCCATGCTGAAGGGCACAAGCTCTCAATATATCTTCCAACACTTGATTAGTCTTTTCGGTTTGTCCATCAGTCTGAGGGTGATAAGCCGTACTAAAGTTCAACTTTGTATTCATATTCTCATGAAAGCTTCTCCAGAACCTTGAGGTAAACTATGAACCTTGATTAGACACGATCTTCTTTGGTACTCCATGTAAACACACAATCCGAGCCATATATAACTCTGCCAGTTGTGAGCCTTTATAAGTAGTCTCGATCGGAATAAAATGAGCTACTTTAGTCAATCTATCCACAATCACCCATATATCATCATATCCTTTCTAGGTGCGAGGCAATCCAGTAATGAAATCCATACCAATCTCTTCCCACTTCCACTTGGGTATTTTATGCGGGTGTAGTAGTCTAGCTGGCCTCTGGTGTTCAGCCTTAACTCTTTGAAACGCATCGCACATAGCCACATGTGTAGCCACATCTCTCTTTAATCCATACCACCAGTATTTCTGCTTCAAATCCTGATACATCTTGGTACTACCAGGATGAATGGAATAATCCGAGTCATGGGACCCCTTTAAAATAGTCTCACGAAGGCTTTCAATATCAGGAACACATATTCTGTCCTTGAACCATATGGTGCCTTGCTCATCCTCCATAAACTCTGGACCTCTACCCTCAGTAATCAGATCCTTAATCTCTTGTATCTTAGCATCACCAATTTGTCCTTTGTGGATTTCTTACTCCAAGGTAGGTTCCACATCAATAGTAACTCCTTCAGTGTGAGCAACTATCCCCAGGTTAAGTCTCCTGAAATACTCAACAATCTCATCAGGTAACTGGGACACAATAGCTGATGACTGAGGTTCTCCGAGTGGTGATCTGGCACTTTAGAGATAATGCCAGATCCAAGAGACCCATTTATACTCGTGCCGACGTGCTATTTTGATTTCCGAGCCCTAACTTCTCTTTTTTCCTCAGCCGCTCCTCTGCTTCCGCAAAATTCTGAGCCCGCTCATTCCGCCCGAGAGATTGCAATGGATCCCAAGCGGAAGAGGCAGCTGCCATCATCCCTCCCATCGATCCCAACAGCCAGCTTCCGTTTGCTGGTAATCACATGTCTATTATCTCTGAATCCGACCTTCACCTTGTTGAGATTGGGGTTTTGCCGCCAAAGGAACTCTGTTCTTGGCGAATCTGCAGCGGGGTCACTGTTCTGACAGAGGATACCCATGAATCTGTTGTTTACGTCTCGTTTCTTATCCGCAGACTCGCTCTTCCCATCTCTCCTTTTTTCCGTGGTCTCCTTGATTTTTACGACTTGAATCTGACACACTTAAACCCTAACTCTATTCTTCAAGTTGCCATTTTCGTACATCTGTGCGAGGCTTTTCTTGGAATTCTCCCCCACTTCGGACTCTGGAGGTATCTCTATCACTGTCGGTCCGTGATGGCTGGAGGGCAGCATCAGCTTGTCGATGGCGTAAGTTTAGAGCTTCGACGGGGGAGGAAAGTGGAGTATCTCGATATCCCCCTCAAGGATAGCATTAAGGGATGACGTCTTGAGTGGTTCATCATGGAAAAATCACTGCAAATCTGTAACATTCCAAAATCCCACCCAAGATTTGAAACCCTAACCTCCTAAATTCCTCCCCCCCTTATTTTACCTTTCTCCCTTAACCCTACCCTTAGAACCCCTCTTCATGTGCATACAATTGAAATAATTAGAGCACCTCACATAGACTATGTTTCTCACTCAAGATCATTTAGAAAATATTTTTGGTCTCCAAAGAAAAAGAATCAAAAAGAAACAAAAATAGAAAAAGGAGAAGAAAGGGATTAGAATTAGAAAAAGAAAAAGAAAAGGAAAAACCTCACCCCCTCCCTCGGCTGGGCCGAATTCCAGCCAAACCCACGCGCGCCCGCACCTCTTCCCCCCCTCTCTCCTCGGCCCAGGCGGCCCAACCGCGCGCGGCTCCCTTCCGCTGACACCCGGGCCCCACCCGTCAGCGCCTCATCCCCTCCCTCTCGCGCCGCTTCCTCTCGCTGGCAGCCAGGGCCCACTTGTTAGTTCCATCCCCCTCGCCCATCCCTCACCGGCCCACTTGTTAGTTCCATCCCCCCCCGCCTGCCCGAGCCATCGCATCGGCGTTAGCGCCATTCCCGCCCTCACGGCGAGCTCGCCGGTGCTCGTCGTCTCCTCCATCCCCCTGCCTCCCCCGAGCGCCTATAAAAGCACCCACCCGAGCCCCGTCTTCACCACACCGGCTTTGGCCAACTCCTCCACCTTTCCCCACGCCAATCGAGCTAGTGCCGCCGTGCTCTCTTCATTGCTCCAGTGAGCTCCCCTCCCCCTCTCTGGTGATCCTCTGTCCAATCAAACTAGGCTCGAAGCTCCGCCACACTCTCACGGTCACGAGGCACACCTCCCCACCTCCTATCGTGGCCAGCAACCGCACCTGCGGCTTCGCCGACGCGGACACCCGCCACCGTGTCGCGGACCGACCGCCATAGGCCACCGCAGGCCAAATTGATCCCACCCCCGTGATCCCCCGCACTCGCCCGTGCCTCGCCACCACCTCCCCGCCGTAGAACCGGACCAGCGGCGGAGAACCGCCGCATGAGTTCACCGCCGACCAGGCTCCGGTCGAACCTCCCCCCCTCTCCGTCCGTTGCCGCAACGCCGTTAACCCCCCCTCCCTAGCGTGTGGGCCCGCGCCACAACGTCGTTCCCCGCCGTCGCTCCCTCGCAGCCGGGCCAACTGGGCCGCAAGCGCGCCCCCGCGCGCGCTCGCGCCTGGTGGGCCAAAAATCACCCCCCGGCCCAGCTGGCTGGAAATCCTTTATTCTTTTCTTTTCCCTTTTCTTTTTCCCATTTTCTCATATATATTTAGATGCTAATATTTTATGCACCAAAAATTGTTCAAATAAATTATTAGGGCACAAAAATAATAAAGTATAAAAATTTGCACACCCCACAAGGTCACTATGTTTGATGTACTGTTATTATCTGTGTTTGATTAGCGGAAGAGGGATCGGATCCTCCGGAACTTATAGCTCCGGAAGAGGGGCAAGAGCCCGACCCCTCCGAGATTAACCTCTTGTGCCAGGAAAGCTTTGACGAAGGCAAGTCCATCCTTCCCTTGATGCATTATTTACCTATTTCTCTCTACCACTGCCTAAGCCTAGATTATGGGATGGGAATCGAATTGCATGGTGAGCATGAGAGAAGCCCGCATTAACTATTACTTTGACTAAAAGATATGGGGCAAGTAAAAGGGTATAAGTGACATGTTTTCCAAAAGTGTGCGATGAAGGGTACTCACCCTCGTCACCTGGTGAGTAGGATGATCAGGGACTCCCTGGTTTAGGGGAGGGCCTAAGGTGTTGGCTCAGCTGGTTCAGGCGTGAGTAGAAGGATTGTCCTCTCGTATAAGGACCGGTTTGTCATCTTTCATTACCTGTACTCACAAAAAGTACAACCACTCGAGGCTGTGTGGGCAGCCACTCGATCTGAACTCATACGGTCCAACCCCAGGGTTATGAAGGCTGGGGAGCACCGGGAGGATAAGGAGGGGGAATGTTTTGTTCGGTTTGGACATGGCGGTGGCCTGACTCCTTTCGGTATAACCGTTAAGGTTCGGACGTACAAGGAAGGAAAGAGTTTCGGATTCGGGTCTCATTGGCCATGAGATTGCAGAGCCGGACTAGTGGGTAAAGTGTACCCCTCTGCGCAGAGTCTAAACCTATTCGAATAGTCCGTGTCCACTGGTATGGACGAGTCTGGTATGGTATGACAATTAGTGTTTCTACTACAACCGGGAACAGGGAAATGTGTGTGTATGTTCCGAAAGGAAAGTGGTACCACGGGAGCAGGAAGCTCAGTGGTGGTCAAGTAAGTGTTACTTCTATTGTCTTGGGAAAACCATAATCAACGAATACTGCCTTTCTCTGAAAAAGCATGAGTGACCTCAACTCCACCATATAAAGCATGTACCTTATAGGTCACTTTCTCTTTACGGGAGCCGGGTGGGCTTGCGGAATACCTAGTGTATTCACCCAGATTTATTTATGTTTTTCAGCAGCTGAAGACTTCTTTTCTGCTATGCTTGATTGATGGGGCTGTGTCTTCACCCAGTTCTGCCTGTGGCCTGGGCTATTTTATCTTCCACTGCGCTTTATGTTTTTTGGCTCACTTTCGAGCTTGTATCTCTCGGTATTGTAATAACATTATTCAGACTCTGTAACCATTTGAAGTAATGAATGTGGTTACTAGCCTCCTGGGACTAGTAATTGTATCACATTTGAGTCCCAAAGGATCGGGATGCTTCAGGTGGTATCAGAGCCTGTAGGACTGGCCGTAGACCGCAGCCCTGACCTTAAAAAGTTGCCTTAACAAGAAAACACCTCTTACCCCCAAGAAGCACTCTCCCCTTTCCCCGATATTAACAGACCCTTCTTTTCTTCTACCAGATGGAAGACTCCTAGGTTATTAGGACATCCTATTGCTCAGGGGAAGAAGGATTCCCTCACCTCTTACGGAGTTGTGCGCTACGCATGGGGATCCGTAAGAAGCCCGAATATGTCTGGAAGGAATACCACGAAAATAGTATAGAAAAGTGCTCTAAGGCAGTCTACCTGGGAGAAAGCCGAAACTACCCAAACCACCCTCCCTTCCAAGTCAACTTCACCGGACACCGCTTCCCAGACACTTGCCAAAGTGTAGCCCGAAAAGCCCTTAAACAGCTATGCCAAAACTACATCCAAGAGATCTCTGAAACCCCCCTTCGTTATTTCCCACCCAGCAACAAAAATACCCCCACCTGGAGGAAAAGACTTCAGGCTCTGTCAGGGAGAGATCCCACTGAGGATGACCCCACCATTGTCTACATGGCCGGATACCTCCACACCCTCGACAACCACTACGATGACCTCTCCTCCCACTGCACCCACCTAAACTCCCGGGTGGAAAGCCTAGAGCGGCAAGTCAGAGAACTTAAGCAAGAGAAGGCATCCCTCCAAGAGTGTCTCGACATAGCAGAAGGCGAGGAGGCCAACACCCGTGAGGCTTATCGAACCTTAAAGATGGACTATGACAAGAAGCTAAAGAAGCTCGCCCCCAAAAAGAAAATCCAGAAGAAGACCACCAACCGAGGATGCCAAACGGAGAAGAAGAAGAAGAAGACCCCTCCAGCCCCACCTCCCCCCAGGGTAGATGATTGGTCCGACGCCGAGGATCTATCCCTAGCAAGCCTTGATGATCTTCTCAAGGAGTTTGGGGACACCTTAGAGAAGGTGTTCGGTAGTACCTCGGGGAACACTCTCGTGTAGCTCCACCTGTAGTAGTCTTATGCTTGTATTGTGCTGGTGTAATGAATAAAATAACTTGGTTGAAAACAATTTGCATGTGCATGTTAGTGACTCTCTTACCTGGCAGATGGCTTCGGATAAAACCACGCCTACCGCCTCCGGGATTGGAGCAGGGTTTCCCCTGAGAGCTGAAGGGGAAGCCGTTAGAGAGGAAAGTGAAACCCACCTCCCCGCACCCCCACCACTACCCTTAGACCTAGCCCAAGTTCTAGCCAATCAAACCCGACTCATCGAGGTCCTCACTCGAAATCTGGAAAATCAACGGCCAAATGGTGGAAGACCGCAAGACAGAATGGGGGATTTCCTGAGACTCAAGCCTCCCACGTTCGCCGGATCGAGCAATCCCCTCGATGCCGACGATTGGATGCGCACTATCAAAAGAAAGTTGGAAGCCATCGGTTGCCCAGAAAATCAGCGTGTTCAACTGGCTGCCCATCAACTTTCCGGGATGGCCTTAGCCTGGTGGGACACCTTCAACGTCACCATCAGAGATGCTACCTGGGCGGAATTTGAAGCAGCTTTCCGGGAGCACCATGTGCCCCAAGGACTTGTATAGGTTAAGGAGGACGAGTTCCGAGAATTGACTCAAGACGGAAGATCTGTCAGCGAATATGTGCACAAGTTCACGGAATTAGCCCGCTATGCGCCAGATGACGTCAGTACCGAGGGCAAGAAGATGGCCCGTTTCCTGAAGGGACTTAGGCCAGAACTCAAGACAATTCTGGTAGCCAAGACTTCCTCAGTTTCTCTCACCTGTCCAACAAGGCCATGCAAGTTGAAAGGGCAAAGGAGGAGGAAAAAGGGCATCCCAAAAGAAAGTTCCAAGTCCTCCGGGCTCAGCAGCAAGACCGGCACCAGAAGACTCGATCATATGGGTTTCCACCCAAGGGGCCAAACTTCAGTAGACCAGCTGGACCCACTCCGTCACGATTCAGCCAGCAAAGTCAGAGCTCTTTCCATTCCCCCTCAGTGGCAAGCAACCAACCCCCGGCAAATGCGTGTTGGCACTGTGGTGATCCCAGTCACTTCAAGAACAACTGTCCGCAGCTGAAGCCACCAGGACCCGCCTACTCCAACTCGGTGAATGGCCCCAAGAATACCTCAGCATCCGCCCCCAAGGCGCCCTCCGCCGTCCGCCAGTAGATCAAGGCTCCGTACCAAGGAAGGGCACGAGTAAATCACGTCGATGCCCAGGAAGCTCAGCAGGCTCCAGGAGTAGTGCTCGGTGAGTTCCTTGTTGAATTTACTCCCGCTACCGTACTTTTCGATTCTGGAGCATCCCACTCCTTCATAGCCACTAGTTTTGTGGAAAAGCATGGCATTCCCTCTACTCCTCTGGAGATTCCCTTAGTCACCCGAACCCCAGGGTCCGACCTTCTATGCCAGCTAAAATACTCCCAAGTCAGAATCCTTTTAAGTGGGGTAATATTCCTGGCAGACTTAACCGTCTTGCCATCCAAAGGAATTGATGTGATCCTGGGAATGGATTGGCTAACTAAACACAAAGGCATCATCAGTTGCGCAGACAAGACAGTCCTCCTCACCGACCAGCAGGGAAAGTTAGTCTCTTGTCAGGCACAGCCACCCGCCAGTGACCCAATGATGTTCAATCTAGCGACAGAAAGTATATCAGTGGTAGAAGAATTCATGGATGTGTTTCCAGAAGAGTTACCAGGAATGCCACCAGAAAGAGAAGTGGAGTTCTACATAGATCTGATCCCTGGAACGGCGCCCATCGCGAAGAGACCATACCGCATGGCTCCGACCGAGTTGGCAGAACTGAAGCTTCAAATCGCAGATCTTCAGCAAAAGGGATACATTCATCCCAGCTCATCACCTTGGGGAGCACCAGTCCTGTTCGTCACCAAGAAAGATGGAAGCATGAGAATGTGTATTGATTACCGATCGTTAAATGAAGTTACCATCAAGAACAAGTATCCGCTTCCTCGGATTGACGACTTCTTCGATCAGCTTCAAGGAGCCAAGTACTTCTCCAAGATAGACCTAAGGTCTGGTTACCACCAATTAAGGATCAAGGAAGCAGACATCCAAAAGACTGCATTTGTCACCCGGTACGGGCAATATGAATTCACAGTGATGCCGTTCGGACTGACAAACGCACCCGCCTTTTTCATGAACCTCATGAATAAAGTGTTTATGGAAGAGCTAGATAAGTTTGTCGTAGTCTTCATTGACTACATCCTTATCTACTCCAAGAATTGCGAAGACCATAAGCGTCACCTTCGGATCGTCCTCGGAAAACTCAGAACACACCAACTTTATGCTAAACTCAGTAAATGTGAATTCTGGTTGGAAAAGATAGCCTTCCTTGGGCATATCTTAACCGCAGAAGGGATAGAAGTGGACCCTTCCAAGGTGGAAGCAATATCAAAATGGAGGCAGCCAACCAACGTCAGTGAAGTTCGAAGCTTCCTAGGAATGGCAGGGTACTACCGCCGCTTCATCAAAGGATTCTCCAGCATAGCAAGACCAATGACAGAACTTCTCAAGAAAAACCATAAATTTGTGTGGACCCCAAAATGTGAAGGGAGTTTCCAGGTCATAAAGGAGAAACTCACGACAGCACCCGTTCTATCACTGCCAGATATTCATCAAGATTCTGTCGTCTTCTGTGATGCCTCGAGGCAAGGCTTAGGGTGTGTTCTAATGCAAAATGAGAAAGTCATTGCTTACGCATCACGCCTACTCAAACCGCACGAACAGAATTACCCCACCCATGATTTGGAATTGGCAGCCATAGTGCATGCCTTGAAGATATGGAGGCATTACCTAATCAGAAACAAATGCCACATTTTCACCGATCACAAGAGTCTGAAGTATATATTCACTCAACCAGATCTCAACCTCCGTCAGCGAAGATGGTTGGAGCTGATCAAGGATTATGACCTAGAAATTCACTATCACCCCGGGAAGGCCAACGTGGTAGCCGACGCCCTCAGTCGAAAACCATTCGGATTAAAAGGAACCAACCTTTTAGAGGATTGGAAGAAAGAATCAGCAACTAAATGCATGTCTGGGAAACAACGACAGTCTCGAAGTCAAACCAATGCTGGAAGACCTCATACGCAAAGCTCAACGTCTAGACTAAGAGACAGCAGGACTTGTGGAGAAAGCCCGCAAGGGACAACTCCCGGACCTCAGGACGGATGACCAAGGAGTCCTTTAGTTCAAATACCGTCTGTGTGTACCAAAAGGGGAGGCTCGAGAGGTCCTACTCAAGGAAGCTCACGACTCGGCCTACTCCATCCACCCAGGAACTACCAAGATGTACCTGGACCTCAAAACCAAATACTGGTGGAAAGGGATGAAGAAAGAGATAGCTCAGTATGTGGCCCGATGTGACATCTGCCAACGGACGAAGGCCGAACACCAAAAGCCTGCAGGCCTATTACAACCCCTTCCGATACCTGAATGGAAGTGGGAAGAAATAGGCATGGACTTCGTAACCGAACTGCCCCGGACGCAAAAAGGGAATGATTCCATCTGGGTAATAATAGATCGCCTCACCAAGGTAGCCCATTTCATCCCAGTGAAAACTACCTTTGGAGGAGCCACCCTTGCCCGGATTTATCTCAAGGAGATAGTCAGACTCCATGGCATCCCAAGGAAGATAGTGTCAGACAGGGGAACCCAGTTCACATCCAAGTTCTAGACAAGCCTTCAGAAAGCTATGGGCACCAAGCTAGATTTCAGTACCGCTTATCACCCTCAGACCGATGGGCAGACAGAAAGAGTCAACAAAGTCCTTGAAGATTTGTTAAGAGCATGCGTGTTAGCTTTTGATAGAAGTTGGGAATCCAGTCTACCCTACGCAGAATTCTCATACAACAATAGCTATCAGGCCAGCATCAAGATGTCGCCATTCGAGGCACTGTATGGACGGAAATGCCAGACCACTCTCATGTGGTCCAATGTAGGGGAAAAAGCACTAGAAGGACCTGCCTTTGTCAAAGAGGCGGAAGAGAAAGTTGCACTGATCTGCAGAAGGTTACTAGAAGCTCAGAGTCGGCAGAAGAGTTATGCAGACAACAGGCGGAGGGAACTCCGATTTGAGAAAGGAGACTTCGTCTACCTCAAGGTTTCTCCAATGCGTGGTGTCAGGAGGTTCCAAGTAAAAGGGAAGCTAGCCCCGCGTTTCGTAGGTCCCTATCCCATCATTCGCAGGGTAGGACCCGCAGCATACCGTCTGGAATTACCGGAATCCATGTCTGACATCCACAATGTGTTTCACGTATCCCAGCTCCGCAAATGCTTGCAAGCACCAGAAAGTCACATCGAAGAAGAGACAGTACAGATTCAGAAAGACCTTCAGTACCGTGAAAAACCAGTGAAGATTCTTGATTCAGCAGTCAGAAAGACCCGCACCTCAGAGGTGAAGCTCTGTAAAGTTCAGTGGAGCAAAGAAGGAGAAGAGGAAGCTACCTGGGAGAGTGAGGACTCCTTGAGGAGGGAATACCCTTATCTTTTCTCAAATCCAGTCTAAATCTCGAGGGCGAGATTCCTTTAAGTGGGGTAGGTTTGTAACATCCCAAAATCCCACCCAATATTTGAAACCCTAACCTCCTAAATTCCTTCCCCCCTTATTTTACCTTTCTCCATTAACCCTACCCTTAGAACCCCTCTTCATGTGCATACACTTGAAATAATTAGAGCACCTCACATAGACTATGTTTCTCACTCAAGATCATTTAGAAAATATTTTTGGTCTCCAAAGAAAAAGAATAAAAAAGAAACAAAAATAGAAAAAGGAGAAGAAAGGGATTAGAATTAGAAAAAGAAAAGGAAAAGGAAAAACCTCACCCCCTCCCTCGGCTGGGCCGAATTCCAGCCCAACCCACGCGCGCCCGCACCTCTCCCCCCTCTCTCCATGGCCCAGGCGGCCCAACCGCGCGCGGCTCCCTTCCGCTCACACCCGGGCCCCGCCCGTCAGCGCCTCATCCCCTCCCTCTCGCGCCGCTTCCTCTCGCTGGCAGCCAGGGCCCACTTATCAGTTCCATCCCCCTCGCCCATCCCTCACCGGCGCATCTGCCGCCGAGCACCCCCTCGCCTCGTCGCCTCGCCATTAATGCTCGCCAGCCTCCGCGACAACCCCGCCACTGTGCTTGAGCTGACCCCTCACCCCCCGCCTGCCCGAGCCATCGCATCGGCGTTAGCGCCATTCCCGCCCTCACGGTGAGCTCGCCGGTGCTCGTCGTCTCCTCCATCCCCCTCCCTCCCCCAAGCGCCTATAAAAGCACCCGCCCGAGCCCCGTCTTCACCACACCGGCTCCGGCCAACTCCTCCACCTTTCCCCACACCAATCGAGCTAGCGCCGCCGTGCTCTCTTCATTGCTCCGGTGAGCTCCCCTCCCCCTCTCTGGTGATCCTCTGTCCAATCAAACTAGGCTCGAAGCTCTGCCACACTCTCACGGTCACGAGGCACACCTCCCCGCCTCCTATCGTGGACGGCAACCGCACCGGCGGCTTCGCCGCCGCGGACACCCGCCACTGTGCCGTGGACCGGCCGCCATAGGCCCCCGCAGGCCAAATTGATCCCACCCCCGTGATCCCCTGCACTCGCCCGTGCCTCGCCACCACCTCCCCGCTGTAGAACCGGACCAGCGGCGGAGAACCGCCGCGGGAGTTCGCCGCCGTCCGGGCTCCGGTCGAACCTCCCCCCCTCTCCGTCCGTTGCCGCAACGCCGTTAACCCCCCCCCTCCCTGGCGTGTGGGCCTGCGCCACGGCGCCGTTCCCCGCCGTCGCTCCCTCGCGGCCGGGCCAACTGGGCCGCAAGCGCCCCCCGCGCGCGCTCGCGCCTGGTGGGCCAAAAATCCCCCCCGGCCCAGCTGGCTGGAAATCCTTTATTCTTTTCTTTTCCCTTTTCTTTTTCCCATTTTCTCATATATATTTAGATGCTAATATTTTATGCACCAAAAATTGTTCAAATAAATTATTAGGGCACAAAAATAATAAAGTATAAAAATTTGCACACCCCACAAGGTCACTATGTTTGATGTACTGTTATTATCTGTGTTTGATTAGCGGAAGAGGGATCGGATCCTCCGGGACTTATAGCTCCGGAAGAGGGGCAAGAGCCCGACCCCTCCGAGATTAACCTCTTGTGCCAGGAAAGCTTCGACGAAGGCAAGTCCATCCTTCCCTTGATGCATTATTTACCTATTTCTCTCTACCACTGCCTAAGCCTAGATTATGGGATGGGAATCGAATTGCATGGTGAGCATGAGAGAAGCCCGCATTAACTATTACTTTGACTAAAAGATATGGGGCAAGTAAAAGGGTATAAGTGACATGTTTTCCAAAAGTGTGCGATGAAGGGTACTCACCCTCGTCACCTGGTGAGTAGGATGATCAGGGACTCCCTGGTTTAGGGGAGGGCCTAAGGTGTTGGATCAGCTGGTTCAGGCGTGAGTAGAAGGATTGTCCTCTCGTATAAGGACCGGTTTGTCATCTTTCATTACCTGTACTCACAAAAAGTACAACCACTCGAGGCTGTGTGGGCAGCCACTCGATCTGAACTCGTACGGTCCAACCCCAGGGTTATGAAGGCTGGGGAGCACCGGGAGGATAAGGAGGGGGAATGTTTTGTTCGGTTTGGACATGGCGGTGGCCTGACTCCTTCCGGTATAACCGTTAAGGTTCGGACGTACAAGGAAGGAAAGAGTTTCAGATTCGGGTCTCATTGGCCATGAGATTGCAGAGCCGGACTAGTGGGTAAAGTGTACCCCTCTGCGCAGAGTCTAAACCTATTCGAATAGTCCGTGTCCACTGGTATGGACGAGTCTGGTATGGTATGACAATTAGTGTTTCTACTACAACCGGGAACAGGGAAATGTGTGTGTATGTTCCGAAAGGAAAGTGGTACCACGGGAGCAGGAAGCTCAGTGGTGGTCAAGTAAGTGTTACTTCTATTGTCTTGGGAAAACCATAATCAACGAATACTGCCTTTCTCTGAAAAAGCATGAGTGACCTCAACTCCACCATATAAAGCATGTACCCTATAGGTCACTTTCTCTTTACGGGAGCCGGGTGGGCTTGCGGAATACCTAGTGTATTCACCCAGATTTATTTATGTTTTTCAGCAGCTGAAGACTTCTTTTCTGCTATGCTTGATTGATGGGGCTGTGTCTTCATCCAGTTCTGCCTGTGGCCTGGGCTATTTTATCTTCCACTGCGCTTTATGTTTTTCGGCTCACTTTCGAGCTTGTATCCCCCGGTATTGTAATAACATTATTCAAACTCTGTAACCATTTGAAGTAATGAATGTGGTTACTAGCCTCCTGGGACTAGTAATTGTATCACATTTGAGTCCCAAAGGATCGAGACGCTTCAAAATCCCTCCCCCCTCGGTCAGGGAGGCAACCAGACGTTCGTACGCCCAGCTGGGTAGAGTCCCCCACCTTTTTAGAGATAACCATGGCTAAAGTGATACTTGCTGAAATCTGCTTGTTGAAGGATAGGGGTCTAACTACTGAGGCCGTGGTTGCTAACTTTGTCTTCAAGAACATTCAACCCTTGAAGGACAGAGTTTTTCCCGCTTATTTATACACCGACATCAATGATTCCACCTGTGGCAGAACCTCCCAAGTTATTGGGCCCACATGCACCTGCCCTTGTCTCAAAGACCTTAGGCGGTTGTGCATGTGCACCAGATAACTTAACAGGATCCGTCCGAGTGTCCCAAGGACCCCGAATAAACCACTCACAACCAGGATCACAAGATTAAGTAAACACAAATCACACACCAACATTTTTGCAGCGGAATTTCTTTATTACAAAAGTTACAAGTTACAACAAATTTACATTATGTTTATCGGAGTGATTGCAAAAGTGATTCAAAGAATTAAACTTTGAAATGTTATAAATTATTTATAATTTTGAAATATATGCTAGCTCAATGACAATCCTCAATAAGAATTATAGGAGAGGTACTTAGACTTATAAGAAGGTCGTGCCAATTGGCGCTTAACACCATCCACAGTAGCACAAATCTAGTACCTGCAACAACATGGGTTCGAAAACCCTGAGTACGAATTGTACTTTCGCATGTCTTACCCGACTAAGGAAAAATGACTCTCAAGGATATGCTGGTTAAATAGGAATCAAGGAAAAGGCTTTAGCAAGAATCAAATTAGATACTTTTGCAGAAATAGCTTACTACAGTGAGTCCTTACTTTCAATATTTTAACACCAGATTAAATATTAATAGACTCTAGTTGCATCTAGTCTAATTTCACCATTTCATCAATACAACATCATTTTTATTCATAATATTTACATCCTGACTTAGGTTATAGGTCGGAGATCAAGTCTCCACTCTCTAGGGATATAACGGCGATCCGAATCGATTTACTCAGCTGAGGATCTCTAACCACACAACATATGTTTCTCGTAACTCTTGCATATGTCTATCATTCCCACGGATCCTCCACTGCATGAACAGGTCCGCGCCACCCGAGAGCACACCACCCCTTTTAGACGGTCCTTTGCCAGGAGGGTACGTGCCACTCTCGCCATCTCTCCACTCCCAGTGTGCGATTATCTTTTCATGTATGGAATAGCCAGGTTCAAGCTTACCCTATCCCATATCTAGGGCATGTGGCCAGTTAAGATAGTCTTTAATCATACATGCCTACATACGCATCCAATCCTTAATTAACCTAGGTAGAACATCACCTATTCCTAGCCCAAGTCTCGATTTAAGTACTTCCATCCTTAGGATTGTTTTGTGTTCCTTAGGATGAAAAGAGCATTATAGGGAACTTCGCAGTAAGATCCCACCATGCTCCTAATGAAAATATTCTTGCAGGTAGAAGCCATCCTTCCTCAGGATAACCCCTGAGCTAGGCATTATTGCAAAAGACAACCTCTATCCACAAGATCTAAGCAGGGCTAAGCATTTTTGTAAACAATATTTGATACTTCCAAAGAAGTACCTATAACAGGAATGGATATCAAGGTAGTCAATGCATCAAATGGTTTCCAAGCAACTCCTATAAACCTAGTGCATATATCACTAGACTTAAAGTGTGTAAAAATTATTTAAAAACACAAGGAAGGGGTTGCATGCACCAGGGCTTGCCTGGAATAAACACTACGTTAGTGTTTGTTAGACGACGTTCACTTGACGATCATCTTCATCATGGTTCTTGATCAGGTCATCCATCCTTAGGTTCGTCCATCAGCATCACCTTGCGAAGAAGCCCACGCTTAACAACATCTTGTGGTCGACTCAGCTCTGGTCCTCCACATCACGTGATCACTTAACGTACCTAAATGATATGCGTAATGCACATGAATGGATATACACAGGAATAGCACACGACTAATTATTACTACACAGAAGAGAATTAAATATTTAGTGGCGAGGCATTACAACACTTCAAACAACGCTGGATATTAATATACCACTAAGTACAACATTAATGTTTTTTTCTTAACTTAACTAGACCTGAATTAAACATTAGAAATTAACAACCTATACATACGCTTTACCTTCTTTGGTTAAAGCCTAACATCAGCAGATTAACAGACCTAGATCCATTAGTTCTAGACGTCTAAATCTAAAATAAGAAAAGAAGCATATTAACTAACTTTCTAAACCACCCGACCGTGTTACTTTGCATAACCTGCCAACTAATTAAAACCTCACACTATTTAATAGTCTACTTTCCAATTGTGTTGGCAACTATAACACTACGCTTACTAAGACATTTCGTCGTACAATAAACACAATCATGACATACGAGCTACAACACGATAATTATCGCGACCACCACATTTATCCAATTCATTTAATACCTCGACTAGTAGGAATAGTGAAATCGCGCACTAATACTAAATTCACTCGAAACTATAGCATCAATAGCAGGTTCTAGTTCGAGTATTTCCACAAACAATTAGAATCAGAACAACACTTGAGAGGAACACGTCGGCTAGCTGATTTAATACTAACCTATTTTTAACGTCATCGATTCACCAACATCGTGTACTGGTCTACCTTCGCCTAAACCGTATTTTAAACCGGAGCGTTTCATGATGTGTCTACGCCACAATTAAGCACATCGCCAATATTAAATCAATTAAATTATCCTAGTCATTTGTATCCACCACCAAAGTACTCCTCGCCTAAATTACCATATACATATAAAAATATCTAATTATTAATTATTATCGAAAATACATAAATATTAATAACCTATTTTTAAATAAAAATAGCATATAATGACTATCCTTTCGACCAGTAATTTAATCTAACATATCCAATCATTAAAATAAAAATAATAGAAGTAGGGAATCAGCTTACCAATAAAATAAACTCAACTTGAAGACCGTGATATCGGCAACGATTTCTGGTTCGCGCATAACACTGAACACCTAGGGATCGAAGAGCAGACTTCATCTTCCTTTCTCCAAAACGCCAGGGATTTTTATTCGGCGATGAACACAAAACACAGATTATGTGTAGGGAGTGTCGGAGTCGTAGATACGGCATCCACGAACATGAGTTGAAGCAGCGACTGATGTTGGGGAGACAAAGCCCGACGAGACGAGAGCAGCACTGGACGCTGGGGTGGACGACCACCAGAGCATATGAATGGAAGGAGCGTCCGACTGGTGTTGGGGAGACAAAACCCGAAGAGACAAGGGCAGCGCTGGACGCCGGGGTGGACGATCACCAGAGCATACGAATGGAAGGAGCAGGACGCGATGGACGCCGAAGCTGAAAAAAAACAGGGGCGTCGAAGGGAGGTGAGACGACCGGGGAAGGACGCAGGGACCAACGACGACCATCACTAGGCGAGCTCGCCACTAGGGAAAGACGATGGTGTGGGGGAGATGTGGGAGGGGGTCGGTGTCGAGCTGCAGTGAGTGCTCGACGCGGAGAGAGCACGCACACGGCTAGGCGAGGCAGGAGCAGAGGGGCATCACGGCCCGCGAAGAGAGCGACCTAGGAGAAGCCATGGCATGGAGCATGGATAAACACTAAGGCGCAAGGGTCGGGGCGAGCTGGAGTAACGCCGGAGAAGTGACCATGGAAGACGCAGAGAGCTACGTGGCTCCTACGGACTGGGAGGAAGAAACCTGAGGCTGATTCCAAGCACCTGTTGAACACGATGAGGAAAATATCCTATATAAAGCGGTGGCTGAAGATTGAAGCTAGGGAGAGAGACGTGTCGGAGTTGGACAATGCTGATCCAGGGATTTTTGCCACGCAGCAGTAGTGCTGGCGGGTGGATGCGTGTTTGGTGGAGGTGAGCGACGGATGGCATAGGCACAAGGCACGACCTATGCAGGGAGATGGCGCAAGATAAGATGAGAACCTGAACCCAGCGGCTTTATGAGACTTCCAGGTCTGCCTAGGTGAGGATACGTGAGGATAAACCAATGGCCATGGAAAAGGTGGCTAGACAAGGCTAATCAACGTGTAGGAGATGAAAATTCCCATACGTGAGCTAATTGGATAAGGCTTTGTTCGTTTATACCAATCCCGCTCTGGATTAGCATGGATTGGAATTAAATCCATGCCTCAATCCATGCCCCAAAATAATCCATGACTACTTATTTTTTTTATTCAGTTAAACCCATCATGGAATATAACTCAAAGGTTTGTGAATTTTTTAAACTATGGAAGACATTGAATCTATCCATAGCCCATTAGGTATGGAACAACTCCATGAGATATTGCACAAGTTTACATTAGAATCCATGGATCAAAAGAATAACTAGCTTTGAAAGTCACATGTATTTGTTGATGGATTTAATCCCACCATGGGATTAGGTGTGAGATATGGATTCACCCAATCCATACCCGGATTAAATCCATGATGGGATTATATCTCATGTAACCGAACAAGGCCTAAGCTGGAAATGGCCTGCTGCCAAATTGAACGGCAACAACAGATAGGAACTAGAAAATTACGTGGTGGAGGATAAGTCTATGGAGAGAAAAAATAGAAAATTTTTATGTCCCATTTTTATACAAATGGCGTATTCGTTACTAGTATTTGTACATTATTAGTGTACTAATGGAATATTGGCAGCGTTTTACATGGTTTAAGTTAAATCGATCTGTGTATTCTAGATGAGGATAGGAGAGAAATGTGTATAGCTCAACAGGATAAGGCCATCGGCCAAAAAATGGCTGGAAATTTGTGGCGATAGGAGATAAGGCTTAAGAAGAAAAGAAGAAATTTTCTTTTTTTTTAATAAAAAATCTTAAAATGTATGGATAAATTCAGTTTTAGGAATTAGGATCTAGAAAATGGATAATTGGGTCGGACCAAAATGAGACCGGCGATTTTTTTTTGGACATTGTCTGATTTGGTTAGAAACCAGATAATTTTATCTGCAATTCAAACAGGGAAACATATTAATTACGAAAACTCAATATCGGCTCTAATTATCTCACTCCAGTTTAATCTTGCATTAACACTCTTGTCGCCGAGCCTCAAATAAAATTTACTCGGGTCAAAAATCACAAGAGTGGGTCGAGATTCCAAATTCATATTCTCTTAATCCATAAATTTTAAACAGACACAAGACTCGACATTTCGCGAAATAAATACGCGAAATTGATGCGGCATCGAAATTGTGATCCTTTCGGAAGCGACGTCACACAACGTTCACGTGGGCGAGAGACTGTGCGCTGTCTAGACACCGGTTAGCACCTGCCACGCGCCACGATGCCAGGCCACAAAGAGACATGTGCAACGCAAGCGTGAAAGAATTTTAAACGAAGTTTAAGGAACCATATTCGATTTCAAAGATTATAGTTTGGGCAAGACGTCGAGGGCTCAACCCAAACGATATTGGATTTGCTGCTTCGAAAGATTACTAAAGTCTGGTTTTTTGCAAAATAATTTAGGACAATTTAAACAGATGGAGACAGACGCGATATCTAAATCGTGATAGACAAAGATGATTAAAATTTAGTGTCCATTTTATTCACCGCTATCACGTGTTAAAGTCCGCACTCGTGGTTGAGCAGACGATAAACACCTGGGGTGTTACACCACCGAGTCACAAACAGATAGATTCCCACTGAGGATTTGCTGAGCTGACTGGATATGATTCTGAGGGGGTAGGGTCTCAAATGCTGGTGCTCCTTTAGCTTACTCTGCGTGGAACCTACCTCCAGATAGGCTATTCTCTGTATTTGTCTCCAACCCTCCTGCTCATGATGGTAGCCCGGGCCATAGAGTGCGACCCTCCCCCGAGGATATTGAGGCCTTGATTGCCCCACTTCTGAGTCTTCCCGAGGCTAAGAGGCAAATTCACTTTGAAATGCCAGCTAGCACCGATGATGCTGAGATGGACGTTGTGCTTAGCCTGCTGGCCGGGGAATCGTCTAACTCTACCTGTACCAAGCCGATGGCCATCATGACTGGACAAGAGTTTGGCGAAGATGTGGAGATCCGGAAACCCGAAGGTGCCCACCCAAAGCGTTCACGCCGAGTGAACCGCCCGGCTGCACCTATTGAGGAGAAGAAGAAAAAGAGGCGACTTCGGCGACTGCCGTGCGTGGATCAGGATGCTGGTCCTTCTGTGCCGATCCTTGGTGATGTCCTGGTGGACGCCATTTCTGAGGTTAATGCCAAAGGTTGTGATGATGCATAGGTTGCTGGCGACGTGTTTGACGAGGATGAAGAGGAAGAAGAAGAGATTCCGCTGATCCGCAAGAACAACCATCACTATAGAGGCAGCGACGGGGGCAGCGATATTCCCTCCCAAGCCCTGTCGGCACTCGTCAGCCTTCAGGGACTTTCAATATCAGATTTTGATCAGGCACTGGAAGAGGTCATTCTTGAAGACATTTTATCAGAGCCTCATGAGGCTAACATTCCAACCATCTGTTCAGAGGTCCCAGATGGTGGACTGTTGCTGCCTGATTCTGCTAGGCAAGAGGTAACCCTGGTGGTGTCTCGCGCATCGTCGACCTTAGAGGGCAGTCTTCCATGCAAAAATGCTGATTCGAGTCATCCAACTCCTATGGAGGCGACTGAGGGGCCTTCAGCCTTAGAGGTGGCTGCTGCAGAAGACCTAGCCCCCGAGGGTGGCACTGGTAGTGACCCAGCCCTTAAGGGTGTTGCCGGTAGCAACCTAGCCCTCGAGGGTGGCGTTGGTGGTAATCCAGCCCCCAAGGGTATTGGAGCATGCTCTTTCTCTACTGCTTCCATGGACGTCCACATTGGATCACCCTCAGTCCGGCCCAAGGAGGTGACGGTGACACGCGTTTCTATGGCTTTCACTGGTCAAGTCACTTTAGAGGTCAGCGAGCCAGACGCCAGGAGTCTGCTGTCTGTTGGTGGGGCTGAAGTTACCCCAATTCGTGCTCTTGAGATTGTTCCTGCTGATCTTCCCTCATCAAACCATGCACCAGCCCTTCCTGCGTTGGGTCTTCCACTATTCCTTTCCAATCTTCAGGTGAGTCAACATTTTGCTCTTTATTGTTCATACTGGCGAATTATCTTTTTTGCTTATCTGTCTATGACCATAGGATTTTGTTGACGGTGTATCCGCCCAATTGAGATCTTGCGACGCTACTGTTCCCGATCAAGCTTTATCTCTCATGCAGTGGAACCCTCTGCTGCTCCAGAAATAGATAGATGATTTGAAGGCGTCGAATGCTGGTTAGTGAACTCACGGTTTCTCTAGTTGCTCTAATTGCTTAGCTTATCTTTAATCACGCGTTCTCTTTTAGCTGCTTTATCAGATATGGCTCGGCGGTGCTTTGACTTTGAGGAGAAGTACTCTCAGAGTCAGACCGACTTAGCCTAGACTTCTGCCTTTCTGGATAGTGCATGTTACCTAAATTCTTCTCTTAATGCTCAGCTTGATTCCGAGAGGATGGCACATGAGGTAGACTTCCTTGGCCGACCCTTCCTTGCTATTCTTGCTTTAATGCTGAATGTTGTTTTCTGCTCGCAGGAAGAAAAACGAGCACTTGTTGCTTCTCGCGACAATCTGGACAGCTGTACCGTGACATTAGTAATTCCTTAACCATTCTGGAGAGGAGTCACCGCTTCACCGTGTCTGACTTAGACCATCATTGCCACGAGCTGTAGGCATCTCAGGATGAAGTTTCTCAGCTTGGCTAGTTGTTGTCTACCGAGGACTCCACTATCAGGGAACTGCGTGCCTCCAAGAAACTTGTCGCGCAGGAGCTAGAGGCCGCTCAACTTGCTGCCAAGACTTTAGAGAACAACTGTGTCGTCCTGAAGGCTTAGAGCGACAGGGCTATGGACAAAGCCGTTCACGCTGGACGGATCCTGATGAGGAGACCCGGTGTTGTGGTGCCCGATGATATTGTTGCTGATGTCATGGCCGCGCCTGATGCCACAAGTCGTCCCTCCTCTTCTATTGCTCCTGCGAAGGATACTGACTGCAAAGATGTTTCAACGTAGTGATTTCCTGTAAAACACTTATTTATTGAGTTAGCATCTCTTTAGAGAAAAGATGTAATATGAATTCTGCATGCACGCGACAGTTGTGTTAGAACTTGATTATTCCGTGAGCAAGGTGCTGGGAAACACCCCTGCCACTTGCAAGCGACATGTTTTCTTTTTTCGAGGTGCTCTTAATTTTAGCTGGCCATTCTGCTACTAGGATACAGTGGTCACCCTAAATCATGTGAATGCAAGTATGTCGTGTTGACTTAAGGCGTTTCCATCTTAAGCCGATCGCTCTGTTGGTAAGGCATAGTGATCACCCTAAGTTAAGTAAGCGTGAGCATGTCGCAACGACTTAAGCCGTCTCCGACTTAAGCCGATTTCTCCATTAGCAGGGTATAGTGGTCACCCTAAGTCAAGTAAGCATGAGCATGTCACACCGACTTAAGCCGTCACCGACTTAAGCCGATTGCTCCGTTAGCAGGGTATAGTGGTCACCCTAAGTCAAGTAAGCGTGAGCATGTCGCACCGACTTAAACTGTCGCCAACTTAAGCCGATTGCTCCGTTAGCAGGGTATAGTGGTCACCCTAAGTCAAGTAAGTGTGAGCATGTCACACCGACTTAAGCCGTCGCCGACTTAAGTCGATTGCTCCATTAGCAGGGTATAGTGGTAACCCTAAGTCAAGTCATGCTGATTTCATGTCAAGCCCAATCGAAGTCAGTTGTAAGTCAAGAATCTGAATGCCTTTGGAAAATGAAAGCTTTATTGATGATGAAGTCTTTGGATTACAGAGTACAATATTCCTTCAAGAGATTTTTTGAGGCCTTGCAAAGGGTAGAACTTTCTGAGGTGTTTTATGTTCCATGAGTTCCCCACTTCTGTGTCGTCCATCTGAGTAAGCCGATATGATCCCGGCCGCGTGACCTCTGATACAACGAACGACCCTTCCCATGGTGGTGACAGCTTGTGTCATCCCTCCCCCGTTAGAATTCGGCGAAGGACCAAGTCTCCCACGGCAAAGGATCAGTGCCGCACAGCTTTGTTGTGGTAGCACCTCAAGGTCTGCTGGTACCTGGCCGACTGAATTACTATGTTCAATCGTTCTTCCTCCAGCACATCAATGTCTTCCAGCCTGGTTGCTTCTGCTTCAGCTATGTTTTCGAAAGTCAACCTCGGTGCCCCGAAGATTAGATCAGCAGGCAGCACTGCCTCTAACCCATAAACCATGAAGAACGGGGTATTTCCATGCAGAGCTCGACTGGGTTGAGTTCGCAGGCTCCAAACCACGTATGGCAGTTCTCTGATCCATTTTTCCTGCAAGCTTTTCACTCTTATCGAATACCTTCTTTCTGAGTGCTTCCAGTATCATTCCGTTGGCTCTTTCCACCTGGCCATTGGCTCTTGGGTGTGCCATTGATGCGTACTTAATCTCGATACTCCTTTGCTCGCAGAAATCGAAGAATTCGGAGCTAGTGAAGTTGGATCCTAGGTCAGTGATGATGCTATTTGGTATCCCAAACATGAATATTATGTCTTGAATAAACTCCACTTCTTTGGCTATGGTCAGAGAGGCAATTGGCTTGTACTCTATCCATTTTGTGAATTTATCAATGGCAACCAGTATATGAGTATAACCTCCTTGAGCTTTCTTGAAAGGTCCGATCATGTCCAGTCCCCAGCATGCAAACGGCCACATTACAGGAATGGTCTGCAGCTGCTGCGCGGGCAAGTGTTGTTGCCTCGATAGGAATTGGCACACTTCACACTTCTGGACTAACTCGGTGGCATTGCTCTTTGTAGTTGGCCAGTAGAAACCAGATCTGAAAGCCTTCTCGACTAGAGTCCTTGATGCAGCATGTACCCCACACTGCCCGGCATGGATTTCATCCAACAATTGTCTCCCAGTAGCCGAGTGAATGCATTTTATGAGGACTCCTCCTGCACCTCTTCTGTACAGTAAGCCCCCTATGATGGTGTAGTGGGCCAACTGTCTTGCGATGCATTCTGCTGCAGCCTTGTCTTCCGGCTCTTCTTCATTCTTTATGTACCTGATTATAGGCTCTCTCCAGTCATTGGGATCTACCTCTTGCTGATTCAAGGCGTTGCACTCTTCCACCTAATCCATGAGGATGCTTGGCTGTGATATTTCTTAGACGAAAATCCCAGGTGGAGCCTGGGCCTGACTGGATCCCAGCTTTGACAACGCATCTGCTGCTGCGTTGCGATCTCTTTCCACGTGATGGAACTCCAATCCCTCGAATTTGTCTTCCAGTTTTCGCATGGCTGTGCAGTACTTGCCCATTGAATCAGTCGAGCAGTCCCAATCCTTGTTTATCTGGCTTATGACCACCAGTGAGTCACCATATACCATCAGTTTCTTGATGTCGAGTGATGCGGCAATACTCAACCTGTGGACCAGTGCTTCATATTTTGCTGCATTATTCGATGCTGGAAACATTAGCTGGAGTGCATACTTGAGTTGTTCACCTCTAGGAGCAATAAAAAGAATTCCTGCACCTGCTCCTTGCAGCTTTAGTGAGCCATCAAAGTACATTCTCCACGCCTCAGTAACTTCTGGGCTATCTGGGACCTGGTGCTCAGTCCATTCTGATACGAAGTCGACCAGCGC
This sequence comes from Zea mays, assembly GCF_902167145.1. NCBI lineage: Eukaryota > Viridiplantae > Streptophyta > Magnoliopsida > Poales > Poaceae > Zea > Zea mays. The sequence goes on along the minus strand of NC_050104.1, from coordinate 85,898,668 downwards.
CTGAGTATTTATCACCGTGCGGGGCCAAAACTCTATGTCGTGAGCTCCCAGCTCGCACACCCATTTGGCTATCCTTCCAATAGCTTCTTTGTTGTGGAGAATGTCTCCTATCGGAAATCCTGTGACTACTAAGACTTTGTGGTCGTCAAAGTAGTGTTGGAGCTTGCGAGCGGTTAGAAGTACTGCGTACAGCAGCTTCTGGACTTGAGGATCCCTTATCTTTGAGGGTCCGAGGACTTCACTGATGAAGTAGATTGGATGTTGCACCGGGTATGCATGTCCTTCCTCTGCCCGCTCGACTACTAACGCGGTGCTTACCACGTGAGTCGTGTAGGAGATGTATAGAAGTAGATCTTATGCCGACTAACCAGGCGTTTCTCAGTGCGGCGGCTTGAGTACCGGTGGTGTGGTCAAGAACTTCTTCAGTGCCTCTAGAGCTTCCTGTGCCTTTGTGATCCACTGGAACATATCCACCTTCTTGAGCAATTTGTAAAACGACATGCCTTTCTCGCCTAGCCTTGATATGAACCTGCTCAGGGCTGCCATGCATCCAGTAAGCCTCTGTACATTTTTCTATGATCGCGGCGCTTCCATTCTCATGATAGCCTCGATCTTTTATGAATTATCTTCAATTCCTTGGTGGCTGACAATGAATCCGAGTAGCTTTCCTGCTGGTACTCCGAAGACACATTTTTCTGGGTTCAGCTTCCACCGGTAGCGCCTCAGGCTGTTGAAGACCAACTGCAAATCTTCGATGAAGTTTACTGAGTTTTCTGTTTTGATTACCACATCATCGACATAGGCTTCCACTCGCTTGCCCCAGTGATCGGCTAAGCATGTTTGGATGGCTCTCTGGTCAGTCGCTCTCGCGTTCTTGAGGCTGAACGACATGGAGGTATAGCAGAAAGCTCCAAACGGGGTGATGAAAGCAGTCTTCTCCCCATCTTCTTTTGCCAAGATGATCTGATGGTATCCAGAATAGTAGTCTAGGAAGGACAACATAGAATAGCCAGTAGTCAAGTCAACTACCTGATCTATTCTAGGGAGCCCGAAGGGATCCTTTGGACAATGCTTGTTGAGATCAGTATAGTCGACACACATGCGCCAATCTACTTTATTCTTTTTGAGTACAAGAACATGATTTGCTAGCCACTCAGGGTGCAGTACTTCCCTAATGAACCCTGCAAACACTAAGCGGGCTAACTCAGCGCAAATGACTTCTCTTTTATCAGGCGTGAAACCACGCATCTTCTGTCGAATCGGCTTTGCTTGAGGATAGACCTTCAATTTGTGCTCGGCCAGTTCTCTTGGGTCTCCCTACATATCCGCAGGTTGCCATGCGAATACATCTCGGTTATCTTGCAGGAACGTCGAGGCTAGAACTGATGATTGCAGGAACCGGACGAATCCCAGGTCTCCTCAGTTGGTCGTATAGAGGTCACGGCTTGAGCTTCATTAGTGGGTATTGTGAGACCCTCCTCCGACTTGGTGTCTGCTTGCGCATGGGGGAGCTGTCGGGGGCATGACAGTGAGGGCTGCTTGAATGGCTCCTCGAAAGCACTCCACGACACCTTGGAAGTCAGCGCGCACGGTGATGATTCCTTGAGGTCCTGGCATCTTCAATATCATGTATGAGTAATGCGGAATGGCCATGAACTTTGCCAGTCCTAGCCTGCCGATGATGGCATTGTACCCATAGTCGAATCATGCCACCTCAAACCTCAAGAACTCGGTTATGTAGTTCTCCGGAGTCCTTAAGGTAACGAGCATGTAGATGTTCTCGAGTGGGTACTCCCCTTCGGTCGGCATGATACTGAAGAAGGGAATATCTGACTCGATGAGGTCTTTGAGTGTGACCCCCAAGGCTAGGAGCGTCTGGGGGAAGGTAACGTTAATGCTACTTCCCCTGTCCACTAGTACTTTCTTCACCTGGCTCTCTCGAATCACTAGATCAACAAGGAGCGGGTACTTGCCGGGGTGGTCGAAGTTTAGCCACTGATCCGCTCGGCTGAAGGTTATTGCATGCTCCAACCACAGATAAGGAGCTAGGGCACTAGTGGTTGCCGCCAGGACCTGTCGGTCGTTGAGCTTCTGCTGCCTCCTGTTCTCCTGCGCTTCGTGTCCTCCGAAGATGACGTTGACCTCCTTGTCAACGTGCAGGAATGCCCCACCCCCTCCCCCTTCTTGCTGTTGAGGCTGCCTGGGCTCACTAGGCCCTCCTCATGGTGGGGGAGGTGGTAGAGGCTGGAACGGTCGGTCGTGTCTGACGGAGTGCTTGAAATCCCTACAGTTTCGTAGGGTGTGGCGCATGTCCTTGTGGTACGGGCATTGGGCGTCGACGATGTCATCCAGTGTACGTTCGCCTCCGCGGGGTGCACCTTGGGCTCGAGCGACGGGTGGTCCGGTGGCATGTACCTCCTCACGAGGTCTCATCTCTCAACACCTATCAAGTTGCTAGTTCATGTCGCACCGTGGTGCGGGTGGAGCAGGTTCTGTACCTCCGATGAGGTCCTAGGCCCGCTCATCTGTGGTGATGTAGAGGTCTGCCTCTTGAAATAGTTGTTCGGAGGTGGCGAGCGCCTTTTGCAATATGGCTCGGATGAAGGTCGAGTCATTGGATCCTCGGTAGAAATCTTCAATCACTGCTGCCTCGACGACTTCGGGGATGCAATTCCTCATGGTCTGGAATCTCTTGAGGTACGAGCAGAGTGTTTCATCCCCCTGGCGCCTAATGGATTTGAGGTCCCATGGCTGCGTCGACTTGTCAGAGAGACTGGAAGTTGGCGATGAACCACCGATTGAAGTCACTCCAATCGTTGATGCAGTGCCGTGGCAGATGTCGTAGCCACTACAATGTGTCTTGTCCTTAGACGATGGGCAAATACACTGTCATTACATCTTCTGTTGCACCAGTGGCCCGAGCGGCGGTCGTGTAGACGACCAACCAGCCCCTGAGGTCCTGCTTAGGCTCGTACTTGTCGATGTTGGAGACTTTGAAGTTAGGGGGCCACTGGATGGCCCGGAGATGCGGAGTAAGCGCAGAGACCCCGCATGTGTCTTCTTGTTGGCGTTCATAATGTCGGTCCCAGAGAGGGGAGTCGGTGGTGTGTCCTCTCGACCGTCCCTGGGCCGGGCCACTAGTTTGAGGCCATAGCCGACTCAACTCGGGTGGTGCGATTTCGAGCCAGGACGCTGTGGTCCCGGTCATACTCCTCCCGGCGCCTTATCTTGTTTTCGTGCCATCGGTCATGTGAAGCGTTGATGGTTCTCCGCGCGTCCCGTCGACTGTTGATGGCGTGGCGTAGGTTGCTCAGGGGATGAGCGATGGGTAGAAGGTGATTAGCTGCCCGAGTAAGCAGCCGCCGATAGACTTCTGTGTCTGGGGTTCGTGGGAGGCCATTAGCTATCTGGGCCAGCACCCCTCCAACTTCACTCGACGTGTTCATTGCGTGGGTGAAGTCGGGGTTCTGGTTTCAAGCAAAGAGAGGATTCTCTCGGCGCAACCTTGCGCCTTGCTCGGCTTGCTCCCTCTCTCGGTCCTGAGCCTGTCGGCGATCACGCCGGCAAAAATTCCGTCTTTCTCGGTATACTCGCTCGTCGGGAGTTTCTCCCACTTCTAAAACTTCATCCCAGGATACAGGCTACGCTGGATCCCGCTCCCCAGCCTCGTGATGTCACTGAACATTCCGGCGTCTGTTCCTTCATCGTCGTGCTTCACGCTGGGGAGGTTCTTCCCCTTGCACAGTCGGCTCGTTGTCAAAGATGGGAGATGACTCCAATCTCCCCTCGATGAAGAGGATGTCAAAGTAGAAAAGGAGCTGCCATGATGGCGTGTTTCTTTCTGTCCTCCTTTGAGGGCTAAGGTGCCGGAAAGACGACTTGGCGAGGTCCCGTCTCCTTTCTTGAGATGTTTGCCTCTTTCTTTCTTGTAATCCGTGTCCACTCCTTTGTGGGCGAGGTGGGCAGCGGAGTGCTTCGGGTTGGTAAACTCCATATTTTTGGCTTGTAAGAAGAAATCTTCACTTGGGACGCGGGAGGCTGCTCCACCCGTTATCTTGCTCCGGTTTTCCTGGGGATCTCTGAGGAAAACTTCTTCTCCGGCAGATATGCTATGCGGTGCAGAGTTCCTTTCTCATCTACTATGGACGAGATGGTTCTGAAGCAGAACACGGATCCAGGGCGAAGAGCGATCTTGCACTAGGATGTGATGGCCATTGAGCTAGCTTGGATCAACGACACACCCCCTACCTAGCACACCAGTTGTCGGTGTTTAGAGTCCGACTGCACACCTGGGGTTACCCCTCATGGTGCTTTTGGGTAGGACGGTGCTGTCGACTGTAGCTCAATGGTTCGTGCTAGATGCACGAGAGATGTCAGACAATTTTCTGCAGGTTCAGGCCACTTGGAGAGGCATAATACCCTACTTCCTGATGTGGATCTTTATTTGGTAGGTTACAAGTGAAGTCTCCAGAATAGAGAAAAGCTAATGAGATAGGTAGATGGTCGATGGAAATGATGGGGTACCCCCTAGGCCTTATATACTCGACCGTGGGGCACTACATGCGTTCTTGAGGACTATGTATATCCTAAATAATAGTGAACCGACTGAACTGATCTTCCTACAATCTTGCCGACTTATCCCTAATCCGCCCCAATATTCAAGGGCGTTGTATATAGGAAAGTCGGGTGGGCGCTACGGATAGCGCACGAGTCTAACGGGTTGCCTAGGCCTGAGTCTGCTTCTGTGTTGGCCCACTCTGCCGGTAGTTCTGTCTTGGCCCACGAAGGGATGGCCTTGCAAGGTAACTGGCCCAAAGCCCTACGCGAGGCCTTCTTGCCTTCTAGCGGACCCGGGGGATATCTATCCCCCACAGCAAGGTAGATAGGAAGAGCACATCAGGGACTTGTCAGTTTCTGGGAAGGTCCCTAGTGTCTTGGAGTTCTAAGAAACAAACTTCTGTTGCCCTATCCACCGTTGAGGTCGAGTATGTTGCCGCAGGACAGTGTTGCGTGCAACTACTTTGGATGAGGCAAACCCTCCGGGACTTTGGCTACAATCTGAGAAAAGTCCCACTCCTATGTGATAATGAGAGTGCAATTCGCATAGTGGATAATCCTGTTGAACACAGCCGCACTAAACACATAGACATCTGGCATCACTTCTCGAGAGACCACCAACAAAGGGGAGATATCGATATTTATCATATTAGCACCGAGAACCAGCTACCCGATATCTTCACCAAGCCTTTAGATGAGAAAGGTTTTGTAGGTTGCGTAGTGAGCTAAATGTCTTAAATTCGCGTAACTTGGATTGATCTACAACATACATGTGTTCTATGCCTTTGATCATGATTAATGTCTTTAATTGATTATTTTTGGTGCTCAAGTTGTAAGAGTCATCCCCGGACCTCACAAGTCCCTATGCAAATAATGCACATGTTTAGGGGGAGGATGTGTTACAACTTGACTCCCTTGAGACTAACTTAGTTGTCGAGTATTCTTGAAATAATCTCAAGTAGCATATTGAAAGGGAAAAGTGAACTTGGACAAAGAAAGGGCTTCCACTGCATTCCGGTATAAATGTATCTCGTCCCAAGTTCGTACTTGTGTTCTCATTGCCTTTTGCGCTTATTTGACATTTTGGTAAAGCAATGGGGTTAAAGGGCCAAAAGTTCTCCAGTTTTGGTGCTTAATGCCAAAGGGGGAGACATTAAGGCCAAAGCAAATGGATCAGCCAACCACTTGTGAATTTCAAAAATTATAAAGTTAGAAGCTTTGTGTTTGATCAAAACCCTCTTATTGCAAAATTGTTCTCTTATGGGGAAAAAGTTTCATTATGGGAAAAAGGGGGAGTTTGTGGCATTTGATCAAATTTACTCTTAAAAGATCTCTTGATTTTGCCAAAACAAGTGTTTTAATAGGGAGATAGGAAAAAGGATTTGTTTTGACAAAATAAACCAAGTGGTGGCAAAAGTGATCCAAATATGTCAAATCCTATGTGAGACTTATTGGTCTTCGATTTGCATTTTTTGAGCGTTTCTAGATATGTTAGTTCAAAATAAGTTGCTTTTTGATGTGTTGGCATAAATCACCAAAAATGGGTAGATTGAAAGGGAAATGTGCCCATGGGCCATTTCTATAATGTTTTGGTGATTAGATGCACAATACAATCTGTGAACTAACATAATATTGAGAAAATGAATATCAAGATGTATCAATTGAGAAGGTAAGCTCTAGACACTTAGTCAATTATTTTATGTGCTAAACATGCTTGTCTAAGTTCCAGGGACCAAATTGAGCCAAATCCAAAAGAAACAAAGGAAGTCCAGCTGAAAAGCCAGTGGAGCACCTGATGCGGGTGCACCAGACTATCCGGTGTGCACCGGACAGTGTCCGGTGGCCCGACTGCTGTAATACCCATATTATATGACTTATAAAAGAGTTGAATTCCTTATATGATTTGCTATCTACATTGTGAGCCAAGTGACTAAACATAATTAAAAAGGTAATGACTCTTTACTAAATCATAAAAAGAAAAGCCATGCATCATGTTGAGCTTTTATGTTTGTGCATTAAATTTTGGCAAGATTAAGAAAGAGGTGCCAATGTATAAGTTAGAATTCAACCAAAGAAATGCAATTCAGAGCAATGGGATAATAAGTTAGAAATGAGAAATAAATAAGATGGCACTACATAAAACAAAATAAAAATAGGAATAAATTTTTACTTAATTGATGCCTTTAATTGTATATTAAATTAAGGACAAATCCACCACAAGATTTGGATTTGAATTGGGAATTAAGTTTGAACTTTGGGAAAATAAAACAAGGAAAAAGAAATAGAAAATATAAAAGAAAAGAAGAAACACCTGCGCATGGGCCGACTAACCCTAATCTGGCCCAGCTGACCTTGCACCTGACTCTGGTGCAAAAGCGCCGACAAGCGGGGTCGACTGGTTAGACCTCCGGCTCACGTGTTCCATGGGAGAGGCTGTGCGGTGGGCCAAGGCGGTCAGCTCGATCTTCTCTCCCTCCCAACAGAATCACCACGCATGGCGGGCGGGCTCTGGGATCCGTTCGACTCGACAGGTCCGCGCTGGAGGAATTGACCGACGGCGCGGAATCTTCCGCACTTATAAAGGACGAACCCATCCCCTCTAATCGGGACCCTATCCTTTTCCCCGAGACCCACATTGTCGTGAGCACCGAGCAGAGACTTGAAAGGAGATCGCCGCCTCCGCGGTACCTCCTCTACACCGTCGTCCAGTGCACCGGCATTGGCCATGGCGTTTCGCCAAGTCCTAGGGTGTGTGGTCAGCGATTTTCCAGAGACGATTCGTGCGCCAACGCCTTGGAATCGCTCGCCAAAGTTGGTCCACTGCGGTGGTCCGCCTTGCCGTGTGGCTGACCCCCCTTCACAACGTCGTTGACGGTATTAACCTTCGCAGTCGACTTACCTTGCTTTCCTGTACGTTTAGCCGCCGCCATTTGAGTTCGTAACCACAAGCTAGAACCGGGACTGTACGCCGGTGCCGCCGCCGCCATGACCGACTGACGCGCCACTGGGTTCATCGGACCTAGGGAGCAAGGCGTGTGGTGGCCATCGATCTCCTATCGGACGACCCTTGCACGCACCCTTGAGTATAGCAGAGAGGAAACATAGATCTAAGTTTGGAGGGTGGGGATCTCATCGTACCTAATCAAATCCGCACTGTTGGATCTGGATTCGTGCGCCTGTGTTGCGTACCGGTTGAAATGTTGGCGGCCCTAATCCGTGCTGTCCGCCTACGATCGGGCGACCAGGATCTGTCCTAACTGGTTCGGTCGTAGAATTTGTAAAGAAGCCCTTACACTTTGTAAGAATAAACCCACAGTCCATAGTCAGGGTTGCTTGAGAATAGGTACAATTTGCACCAGAACCCCTGTGTTTTCTAGAATTTGGCGCCCAATCCAAAGAACCGAGAAAATAGGAAAATAATCATAGAAATTGATTTTTAATGTATAAATAAATGTTAGAACTTGTTTATTTGTAGAAAATTCATATGAACTCTAAATTGATCCATTCTAGTTTATAAAATTTTGTAATATTATTGTTTATCACGTAGTGTCTCTGTTTTGACATGAAAACAGCAATAAGATTTATTTCTTAGTTAATCTTGTATCAAATACATAAAACCTTGGGAAATTCATAACTTAAAATCTATAACTCCGAATTTAATGATTCTTGTTCCTAGAATCTTATTTTAATGTGTAGATTATTATTATGTATTTTGTTTACATGTTTGGTGTGATGTTAATTTCTCCTGTATACTATGTATGTTTGTATTGATGCGAGTAGATGAGCAAGCCACAGAGGATCCAGGGCTTCAGCTAGTAGAGACTGCTGAGCAGGAGCTTGTTGAAGGCAAGTTGTGCCCTTGATCACTTCCTTTTTACCCAGTCATGTTCTTATTAATCATAATGATTTGCGTAGGTTAATTTTGATGGGATCAAATAGGTTACCCTAGTTTTGGCTATCTTTATACCTTGTTTTACCACTGAATATTTTTGGGTAGTATATGCTATTGCTTTATGTGGTTTTGGGTATGGAGATATACATCACTCATTGTTACACTTTTGTTATCAGTTATTATTTACTGTTCATGATAAGATCATTATGTTAATGGGAACATGGAGAACCACCCGGGAAAACAATGCTACCACAAGGGTGGTATGGGATGCCCTTGGCTGATTAACTAGGAAAGCTAGTGGATGACTACCTTACCCAAAAGTGGCAAGGACAGTAGGGGAGTGGTCAGTGTAGGGAGGTCCTTGGGTTGATTTTGCTGCGATGGCGGTCAGGCGAGGGATTCCTGTATTGGAGCTTCCTAGAAACTGTAGCGGGTTTTCTGAAGCTAGTGGAACTTTGTAAAGGCCTCGTAGTGGTACCCTGCCTCGCTTCCTTGGTAGAGGTGTATGGGGTCCGATCAACCCTGTGGCAAATGGGTAACACGTCTTGTGGGTAAAGATGTGCAACCTTTGCAGAGTGTAAAACTGGTATACTAGCCATGCTCACGATCATGAGCGGCTCGGACACTCACATGATTAATTTATGGAATTAAAGTCAATTTGTCATTTCATTGCATTGGGATTATTTTATTATTACTTTTACTTATTATTGCTATGGTTTGGTATTTACTTACACTTAGTAATTGCTAATAAAACTTTGACCAACTTATAAAAGCAATGCTCAGCTTTAGCCTTTATTACATTGATTTGCCTTACACTTCACATGAACTCCCACCTTTGGTGAGTTCATGCACATTATTCCCCACAACTTGTTGAGCGATGAACATGTTTGAGCTCACTCTTGATGTCTCACGCCCCCAGAGGAGAAGAACAGGTGGTCGAAGAGGAGCCGCCTAGCACTGAGGCTTTCGACTTGATCTAGGTGGCGTCTCCTAGTCAGCTTTGTGGCGCCAGGGAATAATATTAGTTCGCTTTATTTTATCATTTATTTTTGTAAGACTTCCGCTATGTAATAAATACATTTATGATATTTATGACATTTATCTCTCTTACTATATGTGTTGTCTTCTCACGCGCATATATGAGATGCACCCAGCTTTGTTCCTTAAATCCGGGTGTGACAGAAGTGGTATCAGAGGAAATGTTGAACGTAGGATGAAACCTAGATAGAAATGGATGAAACCCTTACCTACTTACCTTACTCTGATTCATTCTATACTTACCTTCTCTTGATCCTGTCTCACCTTTTGCTGTCATACTCTGATTACTCTGATCTTTTCCACTCTAAGACAAGATGGGTTTCACACTTTGGAATCCTACATTTATGACATTCTTAAGAGATAGGGAATCTAAGACGAAATTAAAACTATTTTTTCTATTTAAAAATGTTGGTTGATTGTTCTGATGATAAATGTTTGATTTGCTTTTTGATTGATTGAAATATTATAGATGGACATCTTAGCATGTACCACCATAAGGTGATGAAATAACTTTAATAGGTAAAACACCAATCAGCTTAGCTAATAAATCCCCCAAAGTAACATGATTCGTAATCACCTGCCATGTCTAATATTCTTGCTTACCATATGTTTCTAACTCAGATGGTCAATACCAGGAAGGGTGGTGGAATTGATCTACCTCCCAATCGACACACTCGGAGGATATTTAGACAACCACAACAACAACAACCTTAGATGGATCCTCCACAGCCTCCACCAGACGGAGCTGATCCCACAGTTACCGCCCAGATGCGGATAGTGCAACAGATGGTAGACACCATGGAGGATATGCATGCACAGATGCGGCAGGAACGCCAGGAGATGCGCCAAGAGCGAGAGGATATACGCCAGGAGATACGCCAAGAGCGAGAGGAGATATGCCAGGAGAGAAGGGCGCAACAGCAACAGCAACAACAGCAAGCACCACTGCCTCCACGACCACCTCCACTTCCACCCTGGGACAAGCACCAGGAATTTATGAGTCACAAGCCGCCAACCTTCGCTAGTTCGCCAGATCCACTAGATGCTGATGATTGGCTGAAATCAATTAAGAAGATGCTCAACATCACCCAATGCTCTGACCGGGAGAAGGTTCTTTATGCTTCTGGTCGTCTGATAGGTACTGCTGCTGACTGGTGGGATTCTTATGTTGCTGCCCATGATGCTACTAACACTATTACTTGGACGTAATTCACAACTCAGTTCAGAAACTACCGCATTCCTGCTGGATTGATGAAGATCAAAAAGAAGGAGTTTCTGTCATTGAAGCAAGGCAACATGTCTGTCATCAAGTACCGTGACAAATTCATCTAACTGTCAAGATATGCTCCGGATGAGGTGGCAGATGATGAAAGGAAGCAAGATCACTTCACAGAAGGACTCAATAGGCCCCTAAAGTATGCACTGGTTGCTCACACATTTCCATCATTTCAAAAACTACTAGATAAGGCTTTTGCTATTGAACACAAGCGTGTTCAATTGGGAGATTTGAAGAGGAAGGCCATTATCCAGGGGCAGGGTAGCAACAACGTTCGTCCTCGCTACGTTCCGCCATAGGGTACACCAACTCATCCAAGAGGAGGACAACACCCAGCTCAGTACGCTCCATAGGGGTCTCCACGGACACCTCCCACTCGTCAGGCTACCCCCACTGGCACGCCGACGAGGCCTACAGGATAGAAGACATGCCCTACATGTTTCAAGTGCAATCAGGTTGGGCATTATGCTAATGCTTGTCCGGCAGGGAATTCTAGTGCATCAGCTCAGAAAAAGCAACAGACTCCTGGCAAAGGATTCAGCATTGCCAGGGTGAATCAAGTCAGTGCTGAGGCCACTGCTGACGGTGTAGACATCGCCATCGGTATGTTTTACATTAATGCAATTCCAGCAGCATTATTATTTGATTCTGGAGCTACACATTCGTTTATGTCTACTCGATTTGCATCCACCAATGAATTACCACTGCAAAACATGAAAACACCTATGGTAGTAATTACACCTAAAGGACCTGTTGAAGCAAACTTTATGACACAAAGATTAACACTAATAATTATGGGAAGGGAATTCTGGTCTACACCCATAGTACTAGAAGAAAGCAGTATAGATCTGATACTCGGGATGTCCTAGTTAAGGAAAGCTAAGGCAGTTATACACTGTGATAAGGGAACCGTAGAACTTACCAGTTCCAAAGGGGAAAGATTTGAAGTGGAGATTACTGTAACCGCCTCTACCAGACCAGCCATATTTCTAGTAGATGGAAAATTTGTGGGTAGTAACATCCAAGTTGTTAGAGACTTTCCAGATGTTTTTCCTTAAGAGTTACCCAGAATGCCACCAGATAGGGAAGTCAAATTTGTTATTGATCTCTTACCTGGTACTGCTCCCATTTCAAAAAGGCCATATAGGATGTCAGTGGAAGAGTTAAAAGAACTGAAGAAACAGTTAACGGAGTTGCAAGAAGCGGGGTACATTCGTCCGAGTTCCTCACCTTGGGGAGCGTCGGTACTGTTTGTACAGAAGAAGGATGGTTCGCAACGGATGTGTGTGGACTATAGATCACTTAATGATGTTACTGTGAAGAACAAGTATCTGTTACCCCGCATTGAGGATTTATTTGATCAGATGAGAGGTGCAAGGGTGTTCTCGAAGATTGATCTCCGATTGGGTTACCATCAAATGAAGATTAGGCCATCAGATATTCCCAAGACGACTTTTCAACCCGATATGGTTTATATGAATTCACAGTTATGTCATTTGGACTCACTAATGCACTAGCCTATTTTATGAATGTGATGAATAAGGTGTTTATGGAGTATCTGGACAGATTCGTCGTGGTATTCATCGACGATATTCTTATTTATTCCAAGAGTGACAGTGATCATGAGGAACATTTGAGATTGGTACTACTGATGTTACGGGATAACCAACTCTACGCCAAGTACACAAATGCGAGTTCTGGATTGATGAGGTGCCATTCCTTGGACATATCATTTCTAATGGTGGGATATTAGTGGATCCTGCTAAAGTTAAGGAGTTAGTGGCATGGAGCATACCCAGTACAGTTACTGAAGTCTGGTGCTTCTTGGGACTTGCAGGCTATTATCGACGATTTATTGAAGGATTTTCTAAGATTGCTAAGCCCATGACCTCACTTCTAGAGAAGGGAAGAAAATTCAAGTGGGACTCAAAATGTCAAGATAGCTTTAATCAACTAAAGTTTAGGTTGATGTCGCGCCCAGTGTTGGTTATGCCAGATCTACAGAAGGGATTTGATATTTATTGTGATGCATGCGGCCAAGGCTTGGGATGTGTGCTTATGCAAGAAGGACATGTGATTGCCTACGCGTCTCATCCGTTGCGGAAACATGAGTTGAATGATCCCACTCATGACTTAGAACTGGCATCCGTAGTGCACGCACTTAAGATATGGAGACATTACATTATGGGAACCAAGTGCCAAGTGTACACGGATCATAAGAGTTTGAAGTACATATTCACTCAGAAGGATCTCAACCTTAGGCAACGCCGATGGTTGGAGCTCATTAAGGACTATGACTTGGAGATTCATTATCATCCAGGCAAGGCAAATCTAGTTGCTGATGCCTTGAGTCAAAAGGAGCACGTTCATTCCGCTATTGTTGCCTAGCTACCCGATGAGATTGTTGAGGATTTTAGGAGACTCAACCTGGTAATTGTTGCGCACACTGAAGGAGTCACCATCGAATTAGAACCTACCTTGGAGCATGAAATTCGTAAGGGTCAGGTTGGTGATGCTAAAATTCAAGAGATTAAGGATCTTATTACTGAGGGTAGAGGTCCAGAATTCACAGAGGATGAGCAAGGCATAGTATGGTTCAAGGATCGGATATGTGTTCCGGAGATTGATAGCCTTCGTGAGACTATATTGAAAGAAGCCCATGATTCTGATTACTCCATCCACCCTGGTAGCACTAAGATGTATCAGGATTTGAAGCAGAAGTACTGGTGGTATGGGCTGAAAAGAGATGTTGCTGCACATGTGGCTAAGTGTGATGTGTGTCAAAGAGTCAAGGCCGAACATCAAAGACCATCTAGACTATTGCACCCGCTTAAGATACCCGAGTGGAGATGGGAAGAAATTGGCATGGATTCCATTTTTGGACTACCCCGCACTCCTGCAGGGTATGACTCTATTTGGTTATTTGTGGACAGACTGACAAAATGGCTCACTTCATACCTGCGAGGACTAATTACACGGGAGCCAAGCTAGCAGAATTGTATATGACTCGGATAGTTTGTCTACATGAGGTGCCTAAGAAGATCGTGTCTGACCGAGGATCACAGTTTACTTCTCGGTTTTGGAAGAAGTTGCATGAGAGCTTGGATACACAATTAAATTTTAGTTCGGCCTACCATCCTCAAACTGATGGGCAGACCGAGAGGACTAACCAAGTACTTGAGGATATGTTGAGAGCTTGTGCCCTTCAGCATGGAGGAAGTTGGGATAAAAGTCTACCATATGTTGAATTCTCATATAATAATAGTTACCAGGCCAGTCTGAAGATGTCGCCATTCGAAGCTCTATATGGCAGAAAATGCAGGACTCCTCTATATTGGGATCAGATTGGAGAAAGACAGTTCTTTGGGCCTGAACTTATTCAAGAGGCAGAAGAGCAAGTCCGTATAATTCGGGAGAATTTGAGGGTAGCCCAAACCAGGCAAAAGAGCTAAGCTGATAATAGAAGAAGGCTACTAGAGTATAAGGAGGGTGATCATGTGTATCTGAAGGTGTCACTGATCCGGGGTATGAGAAGATTTAAAGTTAAAGGAAAGTTGTCCCCTCGCTTCATTGGACCTTTCTTGATCTTAAAGCGAGTGGGAGAAGTTGCATATCAACTAGAACTACCCGATCATCTTGCGGATGTACATGATGTCTTCCATGTATCTTAGCTGAAGAAATGTCTTAGGGTACCCGAAGAGCAACTACCTATGGAGGATCTTAGTGTTCAAGATGATCTGACTTATACTGAGTATCCTATCAAGATTCTTGATACTTTGATTCATGTCACAAGGAGTAAGGTGATTAAAATGTGCAAGGTACAATGGAGTCACCATGGAGAGGATGAAGCTACTTGGGAAAGTGAAGAAGAGCTTCGCATAGATTTCCCCATCTTTTCCCTAGTCCTTCCTAAATCTCGAGGACGAGATTCTTGTTAAGGAGGGTAGGATTTGTAATACCCAGATTATATGACTTATAAAAGAGTTGAATTCCTTATATGATTTGCTATCTACCTTGTGAGCCAAGTGACTAAACATAATTTAAAAGGTAATTATTCTTTACTAAATCATAAAAAGAAAAGCCATGCATCATGTTGAGCTTTTATGTTTGTGCATTAAATTCTGGCAAGATTAAGAAAGAGGTGCCAATGTATAAGTTAGAATTTAACCAAAGAAATGCAATTTAGAGCAATGGGATAATAGGTTAGAAATGAGAAAGAAATTAGATGGCACTACATAAAACAAAATAAAAATAGGAATAAATTTTTACTTAATTGATGCCTTCAGTTGTATATTAAATTAAGGACAAATCCACCACAAGATTTGAATTTGAATTGGGAATTAAGTTTGAACTTTGGGAAAAAAATAAGGAAAAAGAAATAGAAAATATAAAAGAAAAGAAGAAACACCTGTGCATGGGCTGACTAACCCTAATCCGGCCCAGCTAACCTTTCCTTACATCCGCGTGGCCCAAGTCCCATCCCTGGAGCATGACTGGTCCCTGACGTTGCGGGCCCGCGGGCAGACTGACCTTGCGCCTGACTCTGGTGCAAAAGCGCCGACAAGTGGGGCCAGCTGGTCAAACCTCTGGCTCACGTGTTCCGTGGGAGAGGCTGTGCGGTGGGCCAAGGCGGTCAGCTCGATCTTCTCTCCCTCCCAACAGAATCGCCGCGCATGGTGGGCGGGCGCTGGGATCCGTTCGACTCAGCAGGTCCACGCTGGAGGAATTGACCGAGGGCACGGAATCTTCCGCACGCATAAAGGACGAACCCATCCCCTCTAATCGGGACCCTATCCTTTTCCCCGAGACCCACATTGTCGTGAGCACCGAGCGGAGAGTTGAAAGGAGATCGCCGCCGCCGCGGTACCTCCTCTACACCATCGTCCAGTGCGTCGGCATTGGCCGTGGCATTTTGCCAAGTCCTGGGGTGTGTGGTCAGCAATTTGCCAGAGACGATTCGTGCGCCAACGCCTTGGAATCGCTCGCCGGAGTTGGTCCTCTGCGGTGGTCCGCCTCGCCGTATGGCTGACCCCCCTTCACAACGCCGTTGACGGTAATAACCTTCGCAGTCGACTTACCTTGCTTTCTTGTACGTTTAGCCGCTGCCATTTGAGTTTGTAACCACGTGCTAGAACCGGGACTGTACGCTGGCGCCGTCGCCACCATGACCGACCGACGCGCCATCAGGTTCATCGGACCTGGGGAGTGAGGCGCGTGGTGGCCATCGATCTCCTATCGGACGGCCCTTGCGCACACCCATGAGTATACCAGAGAGGAATCGTAGATCTAAGTTTGGAGGGTGGGGATCTCATCATTCCTAATCAAATTCGCACCGTTGGATCTGGATCCGTGCACCTGTGTTGCGTACCGGTTCAAATGTTGGTGGCCCTAATCTGTGTCGTCTGCCTGCGATCGGGCGACCAGGATCTGTCCATACTGGTTCGGCCGTAGAATTTGTAAAGAAGCCCTTACACTTTGTAAGAATAAACCCGTAGTCCATAGTCAGGGTTGCCTGAGTCTAGGTACAATTTGCACCAGAACCCCTGTGTTTTCCAGAATTTGGCGCCCAATCCAGAGAACCGAGAAAATAGGAAAATAATCACAGAAATTGATTTTTAATGTATAAATAAATGTTAGAACTTGTTTAATTTGTAGAAAATTCATATGAACTCCAAATTGATCCATTCTAGTTTCTAAAATTTTGTAATATTATTTTTTATCACCTAGTGTCTCTGTTTTGACATGAAAACAGCAGTAAGATTTATATCTTAGTTAATTTTGTATCAAATACATAAAACCTTGGGAAATTCATAACTTAAAATCTATAACTCCAAATTTAATCATTCTTGTTCCTAGAATCTTATTTTAATGTGTTGATTATTATTATGTATTTTGTTTACATGTTTGGTGTGATGTTAATTTCTCCTGTATACTATGTATGTTTGTATTGATGCGAGTAGACGAGCAAGCCATAGAGGATTCAGGGCTTCAGTTGGTAGAGACTGCTGAGCAGGAGCTCGTTGAAGGCAAGTTGTGTCCTTGATCACTTCCTTTTTACCCAGTCATGTTCTTATTAATTATAATTATCTGCATAGGTTAATTTTGATGGGATCCAATAGGTTACCCTAGTTTTGGCTATCTTTATACCTTGTTTTACCACTGAATATTTTTGGGTAGTATATGCTATTACTTTATGTGGTTTTGGGTATAGAGATATACATCACTCATTGTTACACTTTTGTTATCAGTTATTATTTATTGTTCATGATAAGATCATTAAGTTAATGGGAACATGGAGAACCACATGGGAAAACAATGATACCACAAGGGTGGTATGGGACGCCCTTGGCTGATTAACTAGGAAAGCTAGTGGATGACTATCTTACCCAAAAGGGGCAAGGCTAGTAGGGGAGTGGTCAGTGTAGGGAGGTCCTTGGGTTGATTTTGCTGCGATGGCGGTCAGGTGAGGGATTCCTGCACTGGAGCTTCCTAGAAACTGTAGCGGGTTTTCTGAAGCTAGTGGAACTTTGTAAAGGCCTCGTAGTGGTACCCTACCTCGCTTCCTTGGTAGAGGTGTATGGGGTCCGATCAACCCCGTTGCAAATGGGTAACACGACTTGTGGGTAAAGATGCACAACCTCTGCAGAGTGTAAAACTGGTATACTAGCCGTGCTCACGGTCATGAGTGGCTCGGACACTCACATGATTAATTTATTGAATTAAACTCAATTTGTCATTTCATTGCATTGGAATTATTTTATTATTACTTTTAGTTATTATTGCTATGGTTTGGTATTTTCTTACACTTAGTAACTGCTAATAAAACTTTGACCAACTTATAAAAGCAACGCTCAGCTTCAGTCTATATTACATTGATTTGCCTTACACTTCACATGAACTCCCATCTTTGGTGAGTTCATGCACATTATTCCCCACAACTTGTTGGTCGAAGAGGAGCCGCCTAGCACTGAGGCTTTCGACTTGATCTAGGTGGCGTCTCCCAGTCAGCTTTGTGGCACCAGGGAATAATATTTAGTTTTATTTATTTTATCATTTATTTTTGTAAGACTTCCGCTATGTAATAAGTACATTTATGATATTTATGACATTTATCTCTATGCACTCTGTTACTATATGTGTTGTCTTCTCTGGCACATATATGAGATGCACCCGGCTTTGTTCCTTAAATTCGGGTGTGACAGTTGCTCGGCTGGCGAACTCGCCGCTCTCGGGAATCGATGGGGTGCTGTGGCTAAAATTCACTGGACTGTCCGGTGAGCCAACAGCGCCCGTGCCAACAGTCGGAAGCGCGATTAGCGGGCGACGCGTGGTGCAAGCCAACGGTCACTTGGCCTCACCGGACTGTCCGGTGTGCATCGGACAGTGTCCGGTGTACCAAGAGGACCAAGGGCTCAACTGTCGGCTTCGCCAGAAAAGGAAAGAAATCAAGCACTGTTCATGTCTGGTGGGGCACCGGACTGTTCGGTGCACCAACCGGCAGAAGGCAAGAATTGCCTACCAAATGGAGTTACAACGACTCCTAGCTACCTTGGGCTATAAAAGGGACCCCTAGGTGCATGGAGCAGAATACCAAGCCTCCATTGAACATCCTAAGACGCCTAGACTCCGCAAGCACGCATCCAGATCTTTGTGTTTGAGATTTCAGCACTTCTTGAGTTGTAAACTCTCTGCGCTGTGTTTGTGTGCGTGTTGTTGCTGCGACTCTAGTTCTTGTGTGTGTTTCTTCCCCCTTTACTCTTATGGTTTTCATTGAGATCAATCTTGTAAGGGTGAGAGGCTCCAACTTGTGGAGATTCCTCACAAAGGGAACATCTACGATAAGGAAGAAAACCATGGTATTCAAGTTGATCATTGGATCGTTTGAAAGGGGTTGAGCGCAACCCTCATCCATTGGGACGCCACAACGTGGAAGTAGGCAAGTGTTCTACTTGGCTGAACCACGGGATAAAAATCGTCGTGTCACTTGTTGCTTTCTTGTGCGATCTTCTTTTCACTTGATAATTGCTCTAAGTTCAATACTCACTTTGTGAAGAGCAATTAAGTGAAGAAGCTCCCTCTCTCTTGTCATTACACCTTGGTTTAGTTTCACTAACATTTGTGCTATTTAGTATTGAATTTTACAAGATCACCTATTCACCCCCCTCTAGGTGCTTGTGGGGGATAGATATCCCCCGGGTCCACTAAAGGAGTAAAAGACCTCACGAAAGGCCCAAGGGCCCAATAAATCGTAAGGTCATTCTTTCGTGGGCCTGGGGAGAAACAACCAACAAAGCAGAGCGACGTGAGACTAGATTGGTGCAAACCCGGACGGCCCACAACGTCGAGCGAGTAAATCGCAACAGAGACCCGACTTTCCCGCGCTGGAGCCCCCATGCAACGGAGCCATGCGAGGATAAGTCGGCGAGGGTTAAGTAGGGATAAACTCAAGAGGTTCACTACCTTTTAGCTACTTGTTGTTATCATATCCACGTGTACTGCCCCACGGTCGAGTATATAAGGCCTAGGGGGCACCCCTTCAGAACGATCGAGCCTATCTTACTTAGCCACCCACATCAACTCTCTGTGTCTTCAATCCAGAGAGTCCTCTTGTAACCACGCTCACCAAACATACTCACCAGGACGTAGGGTGTTACGCATCTCTAAGCGGCCCGAACCTGTAAATCTTGTCCACTGTCCCTCGTGCGATCGGCACGAACCATTTTGCTACAGTCGTCGATACCGTCCTACTCCTAGAAACACCTTGAGGGGCAACCCCGGGTGTGCGGTCGGACCCAAAACACTGACAGCTGGCGCGCCAGGTAGGGGGTGTGTCGACGATCCAAGCTAGCTCAATGGCCGTCACCTTCTACAGCAAGATCACCATGCGTCCCGGATCCGTGTTCTGCTTCGGGACAATCTCATCTGTAGCGGATGAAGAGGGAATTCTACATCGTATCGCGGATCCGCCGGAAAAGAAGTCTCCTCCAACAAACTCCGAAAATGCCGGAGAGGCGCAACCTCCAGCTCTTCGGAAAAAGATCGTCTCCAGAAAGTCGGGGGCCGAGGGCTCGCTGACCCGGAAGACTCCGCTGTCTACTTCCCCGACAAAAGAATGGACACGGATCGCGAGGGAGAAGGAGACCAGGGAAAAGCAAGTCGTTCTTTCCGTTCCTCCGGCCTCAAAGGAGAACGGAAAGAAAGTCGCCACGACAGCAGCTCCATTCTACCCCGACGTCCTCTTCATCGGGAGAGCGGAATCGCCTACCGTCTCCGACGACGAGCTGACCGCACCCGGAGAAGAACCGCCTCAGCGAGAATCCCGCCGACGGAGGAATCGGCGCAGGAACGTTCGACGACATCACGCGGCCAGAGAACGGGATCCGGAGCAGCCTGTTTCGCGAGACGAGGTCTCGGAGATAGGAGAAACTCCGGAAGAACGCGTCTTCAAAGAACGAAGGAACTCCCGACGACGTGATCGCCGACGGGCTCAGGAACAAGCTGAGCAAGACGCAAGACAACGCCGGGAGAATCCGCTCTTCGGGCGCAACCTGAATCCCGACTTCGCCCGAGCTATGAACACGCCAAGCAAAGTCGGAGGGGTACTAGCTCGGATAGCTGATGGACTTCCTCGGACTCCCGACGCCGAGGGATACCGACGCCTGTTCACCCAGGCAGCCAACCATCTTCTACCGCTCGCTCACCCGCCGAACGATCTACGACACGCCATCAACAGTCGCCGAGACGCGCGAAGCTCCATCAATGCTTCGCGCGAACGGCGGCATGAGAACAAGATTCGCCGTCGGGAGGAGTACGACCGGGATCATGGCATCCTGACTCAGAGCCAGGCCACCAGGACTGAGTCGGCAACGGCCTCAACTGGCGGTACCACCCGGGGACGGTCGAGGAACCACAATCACAACACCCCTCCCCGGGACAGACATCGTCCCCGACGATAGGAAGACACGTGCGGAGTGTCCGCTCTTACTCCGCGCCTTAGGGCCATCTAGTGGCCTCCCAACTTCAAGGTATCCAATGTCGACAAATATGAACCTAAGCAGGATCCAGGGGGTTGGCTAGCCGTCTACACCACCGCTGCTCGAGCTGCCGGGGCATCTGAGGACGTTATGACCGCGTATTTGCCCATCGTCCTTGGGCAAGATGCGCTACAGTGGCTACGACATCTACCCCGACACTGCATCAACGACTGGGGAGACTTCAGTCGACGTTTCACCGCCAACTTCCAGTCCCTCTCCGACAAGCCAGCGCAACCGTGGGACCTCAAATCCATCAAGCGTCGGGGGGATGAGACTCTCCGGTCGTACCTCAAAAGGTTCCAGACCATGAGAAATCGCATCCCCGAGGTCACGGAGACGACCGTGATCGAGGACTTCTACAGGGGATCCAACGACTCGGCTTTTGTCTGAGCCATACTACAGAAAGCGCCGACTACTTCCGAGGAGCTGTTCCGGGAAGCCGACCTCTACATCACCGCCGACGAGCGAGCTCAGGACCTCATCGGAGGAGCAAAGCCTGCACCAGCAGCACCACGACGTGACGCGAACCAGCCACCCGACAAACGCTGGGAGAAGAGGCCTCGCGAAGAAGTACACGCCGCCGGACCACCTGCCTCTCGCGCCCGAGGAGGACCTCGCGGAGGCGAGCGCACGCTAGACGACATCCTCGACGCCCAGTGCCCATACCACAAGGACATGTGCCACACTCTTCGCAACTGCCGGGACTTCAAGCACTCCGTTGGGCATGGCCGACCCTTCCAACCTCTACCTCCTCCTCCGCCGAGGGGAGGACCGGATGAACCACGACAACCTCATCAGCCAGAGGAGGGAGGAGGAGGAGCTTTCCCACGCGTCGACAGGGAGGTCAACGTCATCTTCGGCGGACATGGGTCGCAGGAGAACAAGAGACAACAAAAGCTCAACGACCGCCAAATACTGGTGGCGACCACCGGTCCTCCCGCCCCATACCGGTGATCAGAACACCCGATCACCTTCACTCGGGACGATCAATGGCTCAACTTCGACCATCAGGGCAAATACCCGCTCCTCGTCGATTCGGTGATCCGAGAGAGCCGGGTGAAGAAGGTGCTAGTGGACGGGGGGAGCAGCATCAACGTCACCTTCCCCTGGACACTCCAAGGCTTGGGGGCTCACCTCAAAGAGCTCCACAAGTCGGACACTCCTTTCTTCGGCATCGTGCCGACGGAGGGGGAATACCCGCTGGGCCACATCTACATGCCGGTCACCTTCGGAACTCCGGAGAACTACAGAACCGAGTTCCTGAGGTTTGAAGTGGCGAACTTCGACTGCGGGTACAACGCCATCATCGGAAGGCTGGGATTGGCCAAATTCATGGCCATTCCGCACTATACATACATGATACTGAAGATGCCAGGACCGCAAGGGATCATAACTGTGCGCGCCGACTTCCAAGGCGCCGCAGAATGTTTCCGAGTGGCCATCCAAGCAGCCCTCACCACCAAGCCGTCAACGGTCCCTTCTACACTGGCGAACTCTAAGCCTGAGGAGGACCTCGCAGTACCGGCAAACGAAGCTCAGGCCGCGACCTCTATGCGGCCGACTGAAGAAACCAAGCGAATCAACCTGGGGTTCGCTGATGAGCGCAAGACAGCCATCATCAGCTCCAGCTTGGACGACAAATAGGAAAGCGCGCTCGTCCAGTTCCTGCAAGATAACCGAGATGTATTCGCATGGCAACCTACGGATATGTCGGGAGTCCCAAGAGAACTGGCCGAGCACAAGTTGAAGGTTTATCCCCAGGCGAGGCCGATCCGGCAAAAGCTACGTCGTTTCACGCCCGACAAGAGAGAGGCCATTCGCACCGAGTTAGCTCGCTTGGTTGCAGCTGGATTTATTAGAGAAGTATTACACCCCGAGTGGTTAGCCAATCCTGTTCTTGTACTCAAAAAGAATAAAGTGGATTGGCGCATGTGCGTCGACTATACTGATCTCAACAAACACTGTCCGAAGGATCCCTTCGGGCTCCCGAGGATAGATCAGGTGGTGGACTCTACCGCTGGATGTTCTGTGCTGTCTTTCTTAGATTGCTATTCCGGGTATCATCAGATTAGTTTGGCAAAAGAAGACGAGGAAAAAACGGCGTTCATCACTCCGTTTGGTGCTTTCTGTTATACCTCCATGTCGTTCGGCCTCAAAAACGCTGGAGCGACTTATCAGAGAGCCATTCAAACATGCCTAGCCGATCACTGGGGCAAGCGTGTGGAGGCTTACGTAGATGATGTGGTAATCAAAACAGAGGATTCGGAAAACTTCATCGAAGACTTACAGCTGGTTTTCAACAGCCTGAGAAGATATAGATGGAAGCTCAATCCCGAAAAATGTGTTTTCGGGGTACCAGCAGGAAAGTTGCTCGGGTTTATCGTCAGCCACCAGGGAATTGAGGCTAATCCAGATAAGATTGAAGCTATCATGAAGATGGAAGCTCCTCGGTCACAAAAGAAGGTTCAGCGACTTACTGGATGTATGGCAGCTCTGAGCAGATTTATATCCAGGCTGGGAGAAAAATGTTTGCCATTT
This sequence comes from Zea mays, assembly GCF_902167145.1. Lineage (NCBI taxonomy): Eukaryota > Viridiplantae > Streptophyta > Magnoliopsida > Poales > Poaceae > Zea > Zea mays. The sequence goes on along the minus strand of NC_050104.1, from coordinate 85,875,333 downwards.
TACAAGCTACTCAAGAAGGTGGATAAGTTTCAATGGACTTCAGAAGCACAAGAAGCTCTAGATGCACTGAAGAAATTCTTGACAACACCACCAGTACTGAAACCACCCCGGCGAGCTACGTCGACTCAACTGGCCGAAGATTTGCTACTGTATATCTCTTGCACGACTCACGTGGTAAGCACCGCGTTGGTAGTCGAGCGAGTAGAAGAAGGACATGCCTACCCAGTGCAACATCCTGTTTACTTCATCAGTGAAGTTCTGGGCCCCTCAAAGAAAAAGTATCCTTAAGTTCAGAAGCTATTGTATGCAGTACTTCTAACTGCCCGCAAGCTGCGTCACTACTTTGACGACCACAAAGTCATAGTAGTCACTGGTTTTCCAATAGGGGATATTCTTCACAACAAGGAAGCCATTGGCCGAATAGCCAAGTGGGCTTGCGAGCTGGGATCCCACGACATCGAGTTCCGACCTCGCACTGCCATCAAAACTCAAGCACTGGTTGATTTCGTATCAGAGTGGACAGAACAGCAAGTACCGGATAATCCAGAAACTGCAGAAGTATGGCGAATGTATTTTGATGGCTCGCTAAAGCTGCAGGGAGCAGGAGCAGGGATTCTCTTCACCGCACCTGGAGGCGAACACCTCAAGTACGCCCTCCAGTTGCTATTCCCGGCCTCTAACAATGCAGCCGAGTATGAAGCTTTGATACACGGATTGAACATCGCCATATCACTGGGCGTCAAGAGATTGATGGTATACGGAGATTCTCTGGTAGTCATCAGCCAGATAAACAAGGAATGGGATTGTTCAAGCGATTCAATGGGAAAATACTGCGCTGCCGTCCGAAAGCTGGAAGATAAATTCGAGGGTCTGGAATTTCATCATATAGAAAGAGATCGGAACACAGCAGCCGATGTACTGTCCAAGCTCGGATCTAGTCAAACTCAGGTCCCACCCGGAGTCTTCGTGCAAGAGATTCTGCAGCCGAGTATCTCAATGGATCAAACAGAAGAGTGCAACATCATAGATCAACTCGAGTCAGACTCTGATGACTGGAGAAGGCTGATTATTAAGTATATAAAGAATGAAGAAGAACCAGACGACAAGAACTCGGCAGAGCGCATTGACAGGCAGTCGGCTCACTATACACTCATTGGGGAGATATTGTACAGAAGGGGCGCATCAGGCATCCTCATGAAGTGCGTTCTCCTGTCCACTGGGAAGCAACTTCTGGAGGAGGTCCATGCAGGGCAATGTGGAATACATGCAGCATCCAGAACACTAGTCGGGAAGGTTTTCAGGTCAGGATTCTATTGGCCGACAGCGAAGAATGATGCAGCCGAGTTAGTTCAGAGGTGCGAAGCCTGCCAATACTTGTCAAAACAACAACACCTGCCAGCACAGCAACTGCAGACCATACCAGTAACCTGGCCTTTCGCATGCTGGGGACTGGATATGATTGGACCTTTCAAGAAAGCTCAAGGGGGATATACTCATGTATTGGTGGCGATTAACAAATTCACTAAATGGATAGAGTTCAAGCCCATTGCTTCTTTAACCTCTGCTAAGGCCGTGGAATTCATACAAGACATAATATTCAGGTTCGGGATACCAAACAGCATTATAACTGACTTAGGATCCAACTTCACCAGTTCAGAATTCTTCGACTTCTGCGAGCAAAAGAGCATTCAGATCAAGTACGCATCTGTAGCACATCCAAGAGCCAACGGGCAGGTTGAGCGAGCCAACGGAATGATATTGGAGGCACTCAGGAAAAAGGTCTTCGATAAGAATGAAAAATTTGCAGGAAAGTGGATAAGAGAATTGCCTTATGTTGTTTGGAGCCTAAGAACTCAACCTAGCCGAGCCCTGCATGGAAACACTCCTTTCTTCATGGTCTATGGGTCGGAGGCAGTGCTACCTGCTGATCTCAAGTTTGGGGCGCCAAGGTTGATCTTCGAAAGCATAGCAGAAGCTGAGGCCACCAGGCTAGAGGACATTGATGTACTTGAGGAAGAACGGCTGAATGCGGTAATCCAATCAGCACGGTACCAGCAGACTCTAAGGCGCTATCACGACAAGGCTGTGCGGCAACGGTTCTTTTCAGTAGGAGACCTCGTCCTCCGCCGAATTCTAATGGGGGAGGGACGACACAAGTTATCACCCTTATGGGAAGGACCCTTCATAGTAGCAGAAGTCACTCGGCCCGGATCGTATCGCCTCACTCAGATGGATGGCACAGAAGTTGGGAACTCCTGGAACATAGAGCACCTCAGAAAGTTTTATCCCTAGCTGTATTTCAAAACTGCCGGGGCGACAATGTATTCTGTAAAGTGGAAATATGTCATCAATAAAGAGAGATTTCAAAGATACTCAGTTCGCTTACGATTGACCTGCATTCTTTCTTAACTCGGGGTGACCACTATGCCCTGCAAACGGAGCAATCGACTTAAGTCGGCAACGACTTAAGGCGGTGCAACATGCTCACGCTTACTTAACTTGGGGTGACCACTATGCCCTACAAACGGAGCAATCGACTTAAGTCAGCAACGACTTAAGGCGGTGCAACATGCTCATGCTTACTTAACTCGGGGTGACCACTATGCCCTACAAACGGAGCAATCGACTTAAATCGGCAACGACTTAAGGCGGTGCAACATGCTCACGCTTACTTAACTCGGGGTGACCACTATGCCCTACAAACGGAGCAATCGGCTTAAGTCGGCAACGACTTAAGGCGGTGCAACATGCTCACGCTTACTTAACTCGGGGTGACCACTATACCCTACTAACGGAGCAATCGACTTAAGTTGGCAACGACTTAAGGCGGTGCACCTCGCTCACGCTTACTTAACTCGGGGTGACCACTATACCCTACTAACGGAGCTATCGGCTAAAGTCAGTGGCGACTTAAGCCGGTGCAACATACTCGCGCCTATGTAATTCAGGGGATGACTTCCATATCCCGCAAACAAATTTCATAATCATCATTCGTCATTTCATTACCACAAATTTACGAACCAATAAATTCTGATACAATAAGAGAGTAATTATGTCATTCGAATGATAAACTGATGTCCTCTAACAAATACTCGATCATGCTAACCGCGCGCTCAGAGCACGCAAAATGTTTCTCTATTTCGCAATGTCTTTCTCAGGAGCGACCGACGAAGAAGGGCGACTCGAGGAATCAGGGGCAGCATTCACGTCAGCCTTTATGTCTTCAGGAACAACCACGCCAGGTCTCCTCATTAAGATTCGTCCCGCCCGAATAGCCTTGTCCATGGCTTTATCGCGCTGGGCTTTGAGAGTAGCGGCAGTTTCTTCGGCAACTTTAGCAGCCAGCCGAGCAGCCTCTAACTCCTGGGCAATGGATTTCTTGGAGGCTCGGAGTTCTTTGATGGTGGCATCCTTTGCTGATATCAATTGCTTAAGGCGGGTCACTTCGTCCGCAGATTCCTGCAGCTTACAACGTTGATTGTCCAGTTCCTCCATTGTAAAACGGTGACTCCTCTCCAAGATTGACAGCGAGTTGCTAGAATCACGATACAATCTGTCAAGATTGTCACGAGAAGCAGCAAGGATACGCTTTTCTTCCTGCAAACAAAAATCAACTCCTTCAGAAACCAAGCAAGTATTAGGAACATAGCAAGGCAAGGCACAGTTTTGTAAGTTACCTTTTCAGAGTCAAGCCGAGCATGAAGAGAAGAACTCAGGGCATTGGCATCATCCAAGGCAGCGGAGACCTGATTTAGTTCAGTTTGGCTCTGAGAGTACTTCTCCTCGAAGTCAGTGCACCGTTGAACCATTTCAGCCTGATCTCGAGAATGTTTTTCCTCAAGAATTGCAATCTGCCGAGTCATTCCTAGCAAGAGGTAATCAAACAAAACGAAGTCAGAAGGTAAAACAGTCCACAACAAAAGCGAAGAGAAGAAAAAGGGCACTAACCAACGTTAGTTGCCTCCAACTCGGATACACGACGATGAAGTGACACTGGATTCCAACACGCAAGAGACGAAGCCACTTCTGGGACGGAAGCACCCTGCAATCCCAGCTGGCTGGCCATCCCATCCACCAAAGCCTGATGAGAAGAACAGATGAACATAATGACAAAAGTTCATGCAATGTAAAGATCAAGCTAAAATACAGCACATTACCTGGAGGTTGGAAAAGAACGAAGGGATCCCCAAATCAGGAGAAATCAGCTGATAACCAGGCGTAAGGCCACCACCCGAAGCAGCTTGCAATGGACCAGTAGGAATCAGCTCAGTGCCTTCAACAGAGCCAAACGCCCGATCAGCGGGGACGCTGCCCTCTAAAGCGACTCCCTGGTCCAAAGTTTGGGCTACCACCATGCAGCCAGAATGTGGAGGTGATCCCGCGTAAACGTCCATGGAAGTGCAGGAAGGAGACCCTGCTTGGGCACCCTCGGGGGCTGGGTCATAGTTGGCACTGCCCACTTGAGCCGGATCATCCCCGGCAGCACCCTCGGGGGCTGGGCAGTGGCTTACACTCTTCACCCGAGCTAAGTCATCCCCGGCGACATCCTCGGGGGCTGGGCATGTGTCAGCACCATTCTTGAGGTCCAGACTCTCCGCAGTAACCACCTCTAAGGTTGACGGGCCTTCAGCCACTTCCATGGGACCAGGACAATCCAAGTCAGCATCCCGACCCTCGAGATCGTGCTCTAAGGTCGACGAGGCACGGGATGACCTCAACCCAGCATCAGGCACGGCAGCGCAAGCCTCCGTTGCATCATCATCCACTGGCTCTGATAACAAGTCCTCTGGGACCATGTCCTCAAGAGTTTGATCAAAGTTGGCCAGGGACAGTTCTTGCAGACCAATGAGGGCAGACAAAGCAGGAGAAGGAACTCCACTACTTTCACCGCTGGCGATGAACGGCCGACTGTTTTTCCGAGTTAAAGGAGCCTCATTTTCTTCCTCCTCATCTTCCACAGTGACAACACAAGCAGCACCCCCATTGGGATCAACAACAGATGGAGCACCCACATCGGGATCAATAGCAGTTTGGGTACACCCATTGGGGTCAGCGTCAGTAAATCCAGTCGCAGGCACTTCTTCAGTAGCAGGAACTGAGGTACCCGCGTCCTCATCAAAACTGGATACTCGCCGGAGGCGTCTTCTTTTCTTCTTTTGCTCATCAGCAGAAGGCTTAGGCTGATTGGTTCGGCTAGGGCGCCTCGGGCGAGTACTGACAGGTTTCTGGACATCCAAAGTTGTATCAACCTCTGGAAGGGGCACCACTGCCAACGTACCAGCAGGAGCAGCGTCGGAGGAATCCTCAGCTAGCAGATCAAGCATGGCATTTATATCTGCATCACTAGGGTTCAGGGGCACCTCAAAATGGACCTGCCGTTCGTCATCAAGAATCTCCTCAAGCGAAGCAACCAAAGTACTGACTTCTTCAGCAGAGGGTCGCACTCTAAGGCCCAAATTGCCATCAGTCACAGGCGGATTTGACACAAAAAGGGTGAAGGCTTTGGGAGGAGGCAGGTTCCAGGCTGAGTATGCCACAGGAGCACCAACATTTGACACCTTACCCCTGAGGATCATTTCAAGTCGGCTTACCAAGTCTACAGAAGGAATTCTCCTATTGGTAACCCGAGTTGAGTCGGCTAGCCCTCGATACAGATATGCTGGATAGGCCCTGTCTTTCAGTGGCTGAATGTTCTTGAAAACAAAGTCAGCAACCACAGCTTCAGCTGTCAGACCTCTCTCTTTCAGCAGTCCAACTTCAGTTAGCAACACACCTGCCTCAGCCACTTCCTGATCTGTAGGAGACTCGGTCCAGCTTGGAGTGCGAACGTCTAGCTGTCTTCCCGACCGGGAGGGGAGAGAATTTCCATAATTATCAACTATGAACCACTCTAGACGCCACCCCTTAATACTGTCCTTAAGGGGAATCTCAAGATACTCAGTTTTCCGCCCGCGACGCATTTCCAAACTGGCACCTCCGACCAACTGATGTTGTCCCCCGGCCATCCCAGGGCGACAATGATACAAATACTTCCATAAACCGAAATGCGGCAGCACGCCAAGAAAGGCTTCGCATAGGTGAACGAAAATGGAGATTTGCAGAATGGAATTAGGGTTCAAATGGGTCAAGTTAATGTGGTAGAAATCAAGGAGGCCACGGAAAAAGGGAGAGATGGGAAGGCCGAGGCCGCGGAGAAGAAAAGGAGCGTAAACTACAGACTCGTGGGTATCCTCTGTCGGGACAGTAGTCCCGTGGCAAATCCGCCAAGAACAGAGTTCCCGCGGAGGAAGAACCCCGATGGATACGAGGTGGAGAAGTTCAGCTTCGGAAATGATGGACATATGGTTACCTGCGAAAGGCAACTGGCTGTTGGGGTCGATCGGAGGGATCACCGCAGCAGACGAGCTCGCAGTCTTCCTCTTGGGCGCCATCTCGATTTCACCAGCGAGCAGAGTAGGAGGCGAATGGCAGAGAGGATTCGGAAGCGGGAATGCAAGAACTAGGGCACGGAAAGCAAAGGCGGCTAAAAGCACAGCTCTTATGGGATATTCTCGAGCCAGATACCGTTTCAAAAAGTGCCCAGTCATCACCCGGCGGTTATTTCCAAAACCCCAGCATGCCACGTGGTCATCCGGCAGTTATTTCCAAAAAGTCGATGTGCCACCTCATCACTCGGTTATCATCCTCAAAATAGCTCATGCGGCCTGCTATCACTCGGCGTTGACTCTAAAACGCTGATTTCATATTCAGTCGCTCGGCATTACCTCTAAAATGCCGACGTCACCATCCAGTCACTCGGCGTTGCCTCTAAAACGCTGATCTCGTGTTCAATCGCTCGGCATTACTTCTAAAATGCCGACGGCGACCTTCAATCACTCGGCGTTGCCTCTAAAACGCTGATCTCGTGTTCAATCGCTCGGCATTACTTCTAAAATGTCGACGGCGACCTTCAATCACTCGGCGTTGCCTCTAAAACGCTGATCTCGTGTTCAATCGCTCGGCATTACTTCTAAAATGCCGACGGCGACCTTCAATCACTCGGCGTTGCCTCTAAAACGCTGATCTCGTGTTCAATCGCTCGGCATTACTTCTAAAATGCCGACGGCGACCTTCAATCACTCGGCGTTGCCTCTAAAACGCTGATCTCGTGTTCAATCGCTCGGCATTACTTCTAAAATGCCGACGGCGACCTTCAATCACTCAGCGTTGCCTCTAAAACGCTGATCTCGTGTTCAATCGCTCGGCATTACTTCTAAAATGCCGACGGCGACCTTCAATCACTCGGTGTTGCCTCTAAAACGCTGATCTCGTGTTCAATCACTCGGCATTACTTCTAAAATGCCGACGACGACCTTCAATCACTCGGTGTTGCCTCTAAAACGCTGATCTCGTGTTCAATCGCTCGGCATTACTTCTAAAATGCCGACGGCGACCTTCAATCACTCGGCGTTGCCTCTAAAACGCTGATCTCGTGTTCAATCGCTCGGCATTACTTCTAAAATGCCTACGTCGACCTTCAATCGCTCGGCACTACTTCTAAAATGCCGACGTCGACCTTCAATCACTCGGCGTTGTCTCTAAAACGCTGATCTCGTGTTCAATCGCTCGGCATTACTTCTAAAATGCCGACGTCGACCTTCAGTCGCTCGGCATTACTTCTAAAACTTCGACACAGACTACAAGATCACTCGGCAGCTACTTCTGGAAGCGTCAGTGTGATGCCCAAGTTATTCATCTACTGTCTCAAAAGAATCAGTTTTATAATCAAGCAAAACAAGAAGAAGCCAACGTCATTCTTTCATTAAGGGAAGACAATAAGCTTACAAATCAACTCTTTGCGAGTTGATGCTTCCCTACTATTACTACATTACATTACTACTACTACTATACTACGCTATACTACTCTACATTACTACTACATTATTCTAACTACACTATACTAATATCTAAAGACCAGTGGCGTTTAGCCACTGGCCTTGCTGCTGCTGCCACCGCCGCCGCCTCTGGTGCTGCCCTTGCTCTCGTCGCCGCCGCCGCTGCCGCTGCCGTCACCGTCGCCGTCGCCACCGTCGTCGTCGTCCTCGTCCTCGCCGCCGTCCGAGTCCTCCTCATCCGAGGAGTACTCCGACTCATCCGAGCCCTCGAGCCCGAAGCGCTCGACGGCCCGGATGTACATCCAGACTTCCGCGGCAATCCCCTGGGAGTCGTCTGAATCATCAGACGACGCCGGGGGAGAGACGGGAGCCGGAGACCCCTCGGACTCGGAGGAGAACTCCTCCTCCGAGTATTCCGAGTCACCGAAGTCCTCCGACGGAGGAGTCGGCTCGCGCTTGCGTTTGTTACTCTTGCCCATGGTGGAAGCAGACGGGAGAGAAGAGAAGGATGCAGTAAAGAACAGCGAAGAGATGTGAAAAAACCAGAGGGGCAACGACGTTATTTATAGAAGGGAAAGGCAACCGCTCACCTCCAACCGTGGTCACTGAACAGTCGCAAAGCATTCAATAAGCACTTCCACCCGTCTGGAGACACGACAGGCGGCTGACGCCGTTTCACGCAACACTACACCCATTGGGACTCCAGTCAACAGCGCAAAGGATATGATTACACTCGCCGTCCCATCACATTACTACTCAGAAGCAGCCGGCTAAAACACTCAGCGTACCAAGCCGTCCCTTGCCCACACCCATTGGGGGGGACGCCCAGGAATTATCAGTATATTTTTCAAAACGGTCACATCTGTGTAGGGCACGCAGTGAATACCTCAAGACAAAAATGAGATATCAGTAAGGATCAGAGGAAAGCCAAATATAGCCAGCGAAGTACAAGATGTGGCCGACAGAAGCGACGTGAAGACTAGACAGAGAACGTCCATCAAACGTCCAATCAGTCGCAGAAGCAAATAAATTGCACTACCTAGCAAGATATGGATGGATTGCAAACTCGGCTGCTAAAGACAAAATATATGCTGACCTCTGCAGCAAAATATTGATGACATAATGCTGACCTCCAAAGCATAATGCAAATAGCTTCATGCCAATTTTTACAAACGAAAGGGATAATTTTCAGCAAAGAGGCACGAAAGGAAGACCTTCGAATGGATTATCCTTAAAAAATCCATTTGAAGGTCGGGGGCTACACCCATTGGGTGCACCTTCGGTGCACCCCATGGATTATCATTCCAAGCCGAGATAGTGCCGACTTCTAAGGCGTGGGACAAGATTAAAAGACCAACCCTCAACCAAGATGCAGGAGCACAAATGGAGATAATTTCGGGGGAAGACCTTCGAGTAGATTATTTTCTAAAATCTACTCAAAGCTCGGGGGCTACACCCATTGGGTGCACCTCCGGTGCACCCAATGAAGTTCAGAATCCTACAAATTGAAATGCCGACCTCTAAGGCACAAGCATGAAACTAAGCTTTGGTCAAATGAGTGATCGGAGCAAGAGAAGACAGCAGGAAGTCATTTTTCTTCAAAACACCCGCAAGTTGGACCTGGGATCTTTGGGCTGATTACCTCTAAATTAACCCAAAGATCGGGGGCTTGTGGGGGATAGATATCCCCCGGGTCCACTAAAGGAGTAAAAGACCTCACGAAAGGCCCAAGGGCCCAATAAATCGTAAGGTCATTCTTTCGTGGGCCTAGGGAGAAACAACCAACAAAGCAGAGCGACGTGAGACCGGATTGGTGCAAACCCGGACGGCCCACAACGTCGAGCGAGTAAATCGCAACAGAGACCCGACTTTCCCGCGCTGGAGCCCCCATGCAACGGAGCCATGCGAGGAGAACTCGGCGAGGGTTACGTAGGGATAAACTCAAGAGGTTCACTACCTTTTAGCTACTTGTTGTTATCATATCCACGTGTACTGCCCCACGGTCGAGTATATAAGGCCTAGGGGGCACCCCTTCAGAACGATCGACCCTATCTTACTTAGCCACCCACATCAACTCTCTGTGTCTTCAATCCAGAGAGTCCTCTTGTAACCACGCTCACCAAACATACTCACCAGGACGTAGGGTGTTACGCATCTCTAAGCGGCCCGAACCTGTAAATCTTGTCCACTATCCCTCATGCGATCGACACGAACCATTTTGCTACAGTCGTCGATACCGTCCTACTCCTAGAAACACCTTGAGGGGCAACCCCGGGTGTGCGGTCGGACCCAAAACACCGACAGTGCTCTCAGTGTTCCACGACTCCACTGGACTGAGGATGGTAAACTGATGCGAAGATTGCGTGTGTCCCAATAGAGGCACAAAATTCTCTGAAATCTTGGTTGTAAAATTGCTTTCTATTGTCTATCGTTAGTTCGAAGGGAACTTCGAAGCGACAAGCAATGTTCTGTCAGAAGAATTTTTGTGCCTTGCACGGTGGCGAGTGATACGACTATGTCAAGGCCCCACCGCTACAGAGGCTAAGTGTGGGCAATTAGCTTTGTGAACTATGAAGTTTCCCTAGCTTGAGGTGAGAATTTCTGGCATGCTTTGCACGAGCGCACTATGTGGTTTTCTGCGCACACGATGGCTGGTTAGTAGAAGCCTTGGCGCATGACTTTGGCGGCAAGGGCTCGAGTGACAACCGTAGATACCTTCGTGGACTTCTCAGAGGAGCTCAATGCCTTCAACTTCTATGATGCATTTGAGTAAGGGCTAGCCGAGTCCCTTTCTGTATAGCTACCCCTCTATTATTGTGAACCCATGACTCTAGTATTTTAATCTTTTGGCCTCGACCTGATCTGTGGGGTGGTAATGGCCCTATAGGTATAGAGTTATGGATGCTCTCTAGTCTTTGCTCATGATTAAGTTTACAATTCTTTGGGCTTCAAGGTCTTCTATGATTTTGAGGCCTTCGGGGTTTCTTACCACGTGTGTCACTATCACGTGGAAGAATACATCCGAAGGCAAGGGATGACCTTTTGTTGCTGCCTTTGCTAGCATATCGGCTTCTTCGTTCTTGTTCCTGTCTATGTTTTGGAGTGTTAAGCCCTTGAACTATTTCTCTATACTCTGCACAACTGATAGGTATTGCATGAGGACCGGCTCTCTAGCTATGCACTCTTTCTCAATTTGTCCAGCGATAGATTTTGAATCGGTTTTATGCAAGTCTTTACGGCAAGGGCTCTGAGTTTCCAGAGTACTTAGATGATGGCTTCATACTTTGCTATATTGTTTGTGCATTTATCTGACTCGAGTGCAAAGCTTAGCCAGGCGGCGTATCTGTATTTGGCCTCGGATGGTGACGTGATGACTGCTGCGGTGCCTACCCCCCCCGCATGGCACCAGGAGCCATCGCAGTGGATGGTCCAGATTGCTTCTATGTTGGGGTAGCTGGGGGTCGAAGACCCTATCCATTCAACTATGAAGTCGGTGAGGACCTGTGATTTGATTATTCTTCTCAGCTCGAAGGCGATGTTGTAACCGGTAAACGGAGAGTTCGACTGCCCACTTGTCTATTCTAGTGGAGGACTCGAGGTTGTTGAATAGATCACTCAAGCCTCGATCTATGGGGACCCTTATCTTGTGCGCTTCAACATAGTGCCTTAATTTGTGTGATGTCATAAGAACAACGTAGGCTATTTTTCCAGCTTTGTCATGTTACACTTTAAATTGGTGAGGACCTCATAGACAAAATAGATAGGGTACTATTTTAGTTTGCCATCTTTGTGTCTTTCCTGTACCAGAGTTGCACTGACCTCGCTGTGTGATGCTGCGATGTATAGCAGAAGAGGTGATACGGGGTCTAGGCTGATCAATGTTGTGAGCTCGGACAAGTACTTCTTCAATGATTCGAAGGCTACAACCTACTCTGGGCCCCAAGCAAAGTCTTTAGACCCACTCACTGTTTTGAGGAAGGGGAGACTTTGCTCAACAGAGCGGGGGATGAATTTGTTTAACACAGTGAGCCTTCTTATTAGCTTTTGCACATCTCGAGCTGACTCCAGGGGTGTCATGTCTAGTATAGCTTTTATCTTGTCCGGGTTTGCCTCTATGTCTCCGTGCGATACTAGGTAACCCAACATTCTGCCTTGTCGGACGCCAAATATGCATTTTCTAGATTTAGGAGAAGTCTAGCTTCGCGCATGTTGGCGAACGTTTCCGCATGGTCGGAGAGGTGATCTTCTTTGTTTTTTATCGCGACGACTATGTCATCGTCGTAAGTGAAAATGTTGTGACCCATTTGGCTCTCTAGAATGGTCTTGGTTAGTCTTGACAATATGGAGTCGGCATTTTTCAGGCATTCGAGCATACGCACGAAGCAGTATGTGACAAAGGGTGTATTGAAGCTTGTTTTGCCTTATATTATTCCTTCATGTAGATTTGATGGTAACCTGAGAAGCAGTCAAGCAAGGACATTACTTCTTATTATGCCGCTTAGTCGACAATCTTGTCTATCTTTGGTAGGGAGAAGTTGTCTTTTAGGCGAGCCTTATTAAGACTCGTGAAGTCTATACACATTCTCCATTTTCCATTTTTCTTCTACACCATTACAACGTTGGGGAGCCAAGTTGGGTAGTCGATTGGCTCGATAAACTTTGCTTCCAACAGACGGTGGACTTCTGCCTTCGCTGCTTTCATCTTCTCATCGGATATTTTTGCGTAATTTTTTGCTTTTTGGGGCGTATTGCTGGGTCGGTGCTTAGACTATGTTTTATGATCAAGCGACTGATGTCGATGAGGTCCAGACTAGACCATTAATATGAATACATCCTTGTTGCAGTATAAGCAGCACAATAGCTTGTCTTCTTCTGATTCGCTGAGGTTTAACACCGTTTGATTGGGGGTTGTCGCATCAAGGCGAACTTTTTCAGCCCCTTACAATTAATATCTACCGTTAGGCTTAGAATTTGTTAAGCATAAAGTTTATCTAATCAAGGGAGGTTTATGTTACTGTGACATTTGCATTTTCCCATAAGAGTGTACAAGGGGTGACTCGCTAAAGCTTCAGGGACACCGTAAGGCTGTAGGGTGGCCTCTATAGAACACTCTAGAAGTAGGTCGTCCTACCTATAGATCTATAGAGAGTTCTAAACTACGAATTAAATACAAAATTAATATGTATTATACCATTTTAGACTTTGACAAATGCATATGTAAATAAATCTAACTTCAAAAATATATTAGGAATGTGGTGTACTATGTATAAAGGACGTATTTAAAGGGAATCCCTACACGAGCTAGGATTTAACGGGATGAAATTTTTTAGAGTGGTAACAAAAATAGAATTTAGGGGATGTTATAGAGGGGATGGCTGCTGATAGTCTAATATATCTAGAATCTTTAGGATACTTTACATTTCAGAAGCGAAGGAGTGGTACAAATTACTCGCAATTTGCATTGGTCTTAATCCACGCAATAAATAGATAGGATTTAACATGATCATTTATGGTGTAGCTCACCCCAGTATACTTCCTCCATTAAATTTTAGACGCCATATTTGCTTTGTTCTAAAAATATTTTTAACTTTGACTATTAATTTTAAATTACTACCTCTTGCACTCATGAATGGCATTAGGCTCACTAGTTTTAGAGCCATAAATATAAATATCATTTGCTAGAAACTTGATCAAAGTAAATCACTTTTAACTGACGTGCAATTCATAGTTATATTCTTTTGGGGAGGGACAGTATTTTGGAACGAAGGAATTCCTGATCTGGCATACACATCAACTATACTCCATGTCATATTAGCTTTGTTTTAACTTAAACATAACTATCTTTGACCAACGATTATAATTTTTTTACGTTGCATAGAAATTATGTATAATTATTAAAGTATTAATAGAGTGTTTGGTTTGAGAAATTAAATGAGCTAGTCCATCATCTTTTCACTCCTCACTTTTTTATTTGGTTTGTGGAATAGAATGAGTTCACTCATCACCACCTTATTGTTCATAGTTAGTTAGTACTAATATAAGAAATTAGGTCATCCTACAAAATTTGAGGAATATACCATGATGCATCGCCTCATTTTAGATTGAGTGATTTCTCAACAAAACACTCCCTAAATATACCCGTAATAAATATAGTGAATCTAAAAACATAAATTTTACTATATTAATCTGTATTTTTTTTCCTGAAACTCATGGTCAAAGTTACAAATATTTAACGTAGTAGCGAGGTAACATAACATCTAAACGAAAGACATACGGAGTAGATACCAGCCACCTAGGCACTTCAGTCAGCACTCGAGCAAAAGAAGGCGCACCAACAGCATTAACAACGAACAAACAGCACGGGCACACTATAATCACGAAACCTTTTTTTCTGGCGTGCAGTGCCAACCGCCAGAATTATTGACGTGGACGGGCCATCGGTACCGCATGCAAAGTCGGTTGCCTGACGAGACGTACGTTTGGTCGACCCACCACCACGTATCATCGTCTCTAATCGCGCGCAAGGCCGTTATTATGCAAATGCGAGTACATCATGGATGCAGCGCAAGCTGCGAGCCGACATGTGTAGTACACGCAATAATGCATGCATGGTGGTTGGGTGAAGATAGGAATTGGTCACCAACTCCAATCTAGCTAGCAAGGGCGAGCCAAGTACTCAACAACTTGTGTGCTATAACTAACTAAATATTTCTTCCCGATTTGTTTAAGCACTTAATTAATTCTAGTTTAGAAATACAACTTGATCTTTAAATTTTATGGTGTAAAATTTAGAAAGTCGCCAACGGTACTGATCTTTTATCTCTAGGTTTCGCATTTGGCTTCAATTATTTCATCGTTGTTTGATAACCCGTATATGGGAGCTGAGCACCAGGCAGTTGCCACAGTGGTACTGATCATTTATCCCTAGGTTACGCACTTCGCTTCAACTATTTCATCATTGTTTGGATAATTCCATGGACCGGGATAAAGGAAGTTCATGGAAAGGAGGTGACCGAGATGTGGGAAAAGAATAAGAAATTTTTTATAATGATTTGGAAAAATTGGGAAGAGTTATCTGATGATGGCTAAAAGGTCAGAGATATTGAGATGAAATCCAAAAGTTGTTGGACGAAGAGCTCAGACTGAGTTTATGTATATGTGCACCAAGATGATCTTGTACATAGAATACGTTTCCTTTTTGTAAAAACATAGTGGAAATGGAGCTGTCAAAATTTATGTTCAAAATGTAAGCATGTGCCCTACTATTATATATTTTTGTTGAATAAGTAGAAATAATCTAGATTAAATTTCAAATATAAATCATGACCAACAATAAATAATCTAGATGAATATTACCTAACAGGATAATTATAAGAATGCAGCATACCTCTACCATAACAGATGAACTAAAGTATGAGATTAGATCTGATGATACGTACTGATCAGACATTCATTGACGACGTGGGAGCAAGCAAGGTCGACAACGCGACAAGGTTGACGACGATGTCGGTGGCGAGAATAACATGAGCTATCGCGTGAATATGCTTCCCAAAAACCTTATTTGCCTCCTCCTAGTGCAGGATCTCGAAGGCAACATGTTCCGTAGACCTGCTCTCTCGATCGTAGATGCACATCGGCGCTTAGGATGAAGAAGACTACAGCGGTGGTGCAGCATATAGCAGAGGCAAAACCTAACTCGTGTTCAAGATGTTTCTGGTGAGGGATGTCGGGCGCCTTAAACAAGGTCACATCCACGCAACGATAAGGACTCACAAATAGATCGGATCGTGTTCTGATAAGGGCTCATATCCTTATCTAATTACGATCGGATAAGCATTCTTGCTTAACAGTCAAGTAACCAAAAATAAAAATAGCAAAAGAAAGCTGCGACCCCAGCAAGATGAGAGGCCGAATTTTGGCAAACCATTCACGTGCATGTCGTGCGCCCGCGCTCTTCAACCCGCCCGACCTAGCACGGCGAGGCGAGCGAGTGCGCACGCACGTGTGGCACTCCGTCCTCTCTCCCCTCAACCATGACTTGGCGAGACCGGAAAGCCTCCACATATAACTAGTTTCACTCCACTTGAGCTAGCAATGTGGGATTATTGGTTCCACCATTCCTTGCCAAACTCATACATGGGCTTTTGAGATTTTCCTAGGAATTAGTTGAATTTCTCTATTGGGCCATGCCCGTAAATCCAACAATACCCCACCAGATCTCAAATGCCTATCTATAGTGTTGGGGGCCTTCGGCTTCCGAAGGTCCTCAAAAACATG
Organism: Zea mays; assembly: GCF_902167145.1. Lineage (NCBI taxonomy): Eukaryota > Viridiplantae > Streptophyta > Magnoliopsida > Poales > Poaceae > Zea > Zea mays. The sequence continues at coordinate 85,859,182 of NC_050104.1, read as the reverse complement.
ATTTAACTATGTTTCTGGAGTATAATGTATAAACAGGTACCTTCGGACACAAATCAAAACCATAGCATGAAGATGCACAAAGAGTATGAAGGATGGCGCAGAGCCGAAGCTATGCGCAGGGGAGCTTCGGCGTGATAGCAGAAAAAGAAACCGACTTAAAAGGGAAAAGGCTATTTGGACCCCGATGGATTGCTATAGAGTTATTAGCAAATGTAAAGGGCATGGGTGTAATTTTACATGGGCTGCGTCTCGTGCCTATAAATAGGTGAACAGTACTCCCATACTGTTCACGCTGACTTGGCATTTACTTTCGCGTCACGTTTGTACCCCTTCTTTCTTTCGAGCCGAAGGTACATTTATAATTTGTTATTGTCGATACAGTCACGCTAATAAAAATAAGTTGGTAATAACATTTAAAGTGTTTATATTACTTTTTCATATCTTGTGTATGAATTTTTCTTCATCATCTATTGTGTTTAAGAAGGTTTGTTCTTCATAACCTTCGTCCAGAATTCATTATATCCGAAGGGAGATAATGTTTCGAAGGACGAAGGACTTTAACATTTAACACTTTTTATGTTGCCTTGTTCTTAATTCTTAGCATTTGAGAACAAGTCCCCAACATTGGCGCCCACCTCCGGTGAACTCACTTCCACTTTTTGAGTTTCGAACACCTTCGGCAAGCATAGACCTTCGTCATGCCGCCAAAGAAAGCTTCAGCGACAGGGGCTGCCGCTCTGCAGCCGCTGGACCCCAACCAAGAGACCCTCTCTCTTCGGGAGGCTCGAAGCCAGAAGAGGAAGGCCACCAGTCCAACGCCTCAGGAGGACGACTTGGACCAAGAGATCAGAAATATGGAGATGCTCCATCAGCAGGTGCAAAGGAAGAAGGAAAAGATGGCTAGGCTGGCTGATCTGCAAAGGCAGATAGACGAAGCCTCTGAAGAAGTTCGCCATCTTACTCAAGATGAGCAGAACCGAAGGCCTCAACACAGAGAGCTTCATTAAGAGGGCTTCTTCAACGAGGATGACTGGTATGAGAATTTCCATCATGGGAATTTTGCTTTTGATGATGCTTCTCCTCTGTCAGCAGAACTGCAGGCTACACCTTGGCCTCCGTCTTACAAGCCACCTCAACTCCCCATGTATGACGGACACTCAGATCCGAAGCAGTTTCTGATGAGCTACGAAGCAACGATATCTTCCTATGGTGGCAATACTGCAGTCATGGTGAAGTCTTTCGTCATGGCAGTCAAGAATGTTGCACAAACCTGGTACTCCTCCCTTCGGCTAGGAACAATCACATCATGGCAGAAGATGAAGGATATGCTGATCACCAGTTTCCAAGGGTTTCAAACGAAGCCGGTCACCGCTCAAGCCTTATTCCAGTGCACCCAAGACCACGAAGAATATCTCCAGGCGTATGTGCGAAGGTTCTTACGCCTGAGGGCACAAGCGCCAATAGTGCCCAATGAAATTGTCATTGAGGCCATGATTAAGGGGCTTCGGCCGGGACCTTCAGCTCAATACTTTGCTAGGAAGCCCCCTCAGACTTTGGAGAAATTGCTTCAGAAGATGGATGAATACATCCGCGCTGACAATGACTTTTGGCAAAGAAGGGAGGAAGCTTACATGTTCTCTGAAATAGCCAGGGGCTTCGGAGGAAGAATTCATCCTAGACATGTCAGATCGATTCATTCCGCTCAGAATGATGACAGGGGAAGCCAGCGGCAGAGGCTGCAATATTCCTCCCAGTCTTCGGGGCAGCAGCAGACCTATCCTCGGCCTCCAGCTCCAAGGGGCAGAGGTGCCAGGGGCTTCGGAGGAAGATTTGGGGATCAACCCAGGAAAATTTATTGCCTATTCTGTGGTGAGGACAAGGGCCACACCACCAGGATGTGCCATGTCACTATCCAGAAACAAAAGGAAATAGCAGAAGCTGCAGCCCAACAGACCCAGCCGAAGCAAGTTATGCATACTGCTTCGTATCACTCGCCTTATATCCCAGAGTATGTGGGCAACCACCCTACAGCTTCTGTTGCTTCGGCAAGTCAATCTCAGGCATCTTGGCAACAGCCTCCGCCTCCACCACCAATGCAACGAGGCCAGCAGCCAGAAGGGAGTCAGCATACTCAACACCAACGAGACTTTAGAGAAGAGTCTGAAGCTCGCACAATCAATAGTACTATGCTAGAATCAAAGCACATTTACTAACAAATATCCTACTTCGGCAGCAGTTTTTGCATTCAGTATCATTTTCTTTAAGGAACAATTATTGAAAGCCTAAGTGTTTTTTGTCGTTTTCAATTTCTTGTAATAGCTTCGCCTTTGCCATAGTACAAATATACTTTCTCCACAGACTAACGGAGTCCAAAAAGTTTACGAAGCATAAGAACTTATGGTTACAGGGAGAACCTCCGGAGTAACAAAAAGTCGTTCCTAAGGGAGCGCAGCGTAAGTTTTCTGCTCAAAAGTCGTTCCGAAGGGAATGCAGAGCTTACAGCGAAAAATAAACGCTGATTCCGCTGAAGTAAAAGGCGAAGAAGCTCCTAAGGGAGGCTTACAGCGAAAAATAAACGCTGATTCCGCTGAAGTAAAAGGCGAAGAAGCTCCTAAGGGAGGCTTATAGCGAAAAATAAACGCTGATTCCGCTGAAGTAAAAGGCGAAGAAGCTCCTAAGGGAGGCTTACAGCGAAAAGTAAACGCTGATCCCGTTGAAGTAAAAGGCGAAGAAGCTCCTAAGGGAGGCTTACAGTGAAAAATAAACGTCGACCTTCGGCAAATATCATTTTGCATAACATCACATCATCACATCATCACATCATGTGCATAGCATAACATCATACATCATATTGCATCAATGACGCAAGAAGGGGGTTCAATGTTAATATTCGGAGATTGTTTCGAAGAAACAGTCCCAAGGCACAAAAATAATTATTGAAGAAGCATACCTTCGTCAAACTCTGAAATGAAAAGATCTATTGGTTACTGATTTTACGAAGATTGGATGTTTTCTATGAAGATACGGATATCATTTACGAAGCATGAAAAGAAGGGAAGGTGTTTTTTCGTCGAAGGCTCAAAAACGGTATGTATGTAAAGTTTCATGCATCGTAAAGAATTGAACCATAAATAGCTTACATATTACATTAAAAGTTACAAAATATTACACATATTGTTCAAAAATATTACATTCCAAATGTTTTCACAATAACATCTAATCTTCCCTTAGAACTACTTCTGCAGCTTCGTTTAGTAGTTGATCAACAACTTTGTCCAAGATAGCTTTGGCCATTTTTCTAATCTCGTCATCCCCTTTACGTTGGGGTCCGCTAATGGCTCGGTGGGCTCTGAGGGAGGAGAAGGTGCGGCTATGTTACAAAGTGTAGGCAAGTTCGAAATCAAAAAGTTACAGCAAAAACCCAAAAACTAGTAGTTAATACCTATTCGCCCTTCAAGATCCGCACTTTTCTCAGCGGCCTCTGCTACTTTTCTAGCGTCATGAATACCTTTTTCGCTTCTTCGTATAATTTCTCGAGCCATCTCCCGGCCACCATTTTCCCAGATGTCGGTGAAAAATTTTTCACCAACCAAACTTGCCTCGGCCGAAGGGTCTTTTATGTCTTCAGAAGATAAATCGGTTTCGGTCTGTGCCAAGGCTTTCACGTGATCGCAACCTTTTTTCTCCAAAATAGTAGCAATCCCCCTAGCACCCGAGAAGGCGCATATGTCTCCGCGGCTATTCAAGACTTCTTCAAAAGCTTCAGCTTCATGGCTGATCCACCCAATTGGACCTTCGGGGTCGCCCCTCATGAAATTTTCTTCACTTGAGAACGCACCAACGCTGGTGAAGATGGTTCTTATTTTCTTAACACATTCTATAGATTTTTCATAACACCTTTTCTTGGATGCACGAAGCTCTTCAATGTTTTTTCTAAATGATTTGCCCATTGTTCACTAATTTCTCGTTTTGTTTCTTCAACCGTGCATTCTTCTTTAGCTCTGGCTAGCTGTTTCCGAAGACCCTCAAGTTCGCGCTTCTGAGCCTCAGCTTGAGCTTTGAAAGCAGCTTCGTCTTCTTTTATTTTATTCATCAACGAATGTAATATTTTATCTTTTTCGAGACCTTCGTTCCTTAGTTCAATTACCTCGGAACGAAGGTTGCTCAAGGTTATGGTACACCCTTCATCTTCGGCATCTTTTTGTGCCCTGAGGGCATTGCTAAGTATAAGGCCCTGCAAAAAATGCGTTAATAAGTTTAAGCAAATGAAAAATTTTGGTTTCAAGGAATAATACAAAGATCTCATTTTTTCACCTTTAAACTATTGTACGCTAAGCTGTCGGCCAGCTCGTCCTTTGACAACACCGAGAGCCCGTCTTCTAATGTTGGGAATCCGAAGCTCTTGCTCATCTCCCGACAGACAGAAATTTCCTTGATGTCAGGGAGACAATACAAGAAGTCTTCTTCTCCGCTGCCGTTGAATATTAGCGCCTCTTTTGGATATTTCAATTTTTGCGCATAGAATTGAGCTTCTCTTTTTTCTTTTTCGCTCAAATTTTTACCCGAAGCATGACATAATACATAGTCAGAAGCTTCAGAAGATGCTTCGGGAATAGGTGTGGCGATTTTCTCAGATAAAGCTTCTTCTGCAGATTCTTTTTCCGTTTCTTTTTCAATTTCCAAGAATTCCCTCTTGGTAGGCTCTGAAAGCCTAGTTTCAGTTTCCTCTTGAATTTTGACAGCTTCGGCCTCAGTTTGTGTCTTTGAAACTTCGGCAGCTATCTTCGGAGTAGCGCTTGAAGATTTTATCGTTTCCAGTACATCTAGCACATTAACCATTCTTTTCCTCTTGGGGGTTGTAGTAAGGTCTTTTTGTGTCATCGGCATTGGCATTGGCACCTCAACTCTTGTTGAAGGACTTAAAATTTCCGATGTCTTTGTTTCTTCAGCTCTCACTTCTTTTATTTTTTCCATCTCTAGCATTTTGGCCGGGTCTTCAATATTTGATAGGGGAGTCGGCTCCTTGGCTTCGGTGGCCGAAGAGGTCTCACCGACAAACTCAGGCACTGTGGCCGGTTCAATATAGCGTGGCCGGTGTGTAAGAACCTTCATCTTTTTCCTCTTTAGCGCTGGCTCACTAGGAGCGGCTGAAGCAACTTCCTTCACAGAAGCCGTATCTTTCCTTTTTTGACCCCGTGTTGGGTAATGATAGTCAGGATAGACGAACCCAATGGCATCAAATACTCGATTGAGTCTTTTCTTCTTCCGGCCTCCGAAGGCCGCAGACAGTGCAGTATCTTCTGCCTTTGAGTATGGTCCAAGCAGTTCATCGCTTATGGCCTCAATACATTTTAACCAGTCATCATCTGGCTCGACAAACTTATCTCCATATCTGAAGGTGTATCTTAACCTAACTAGTCCACCTTCGTCAGGTTTACTGATGGTTTCCTTTGGCATTTCCCAATCTTCTACAAGTGGCCACTCTCTGAAGGCAATGTGTTCCTGGATCAAATCCCTCGTCCCAATGAAAGAGCAAACTACCCCGAAGGCTCTCCGGCATTCTTCGGCGGCTTCGTCAATATCCACCTTCGGTTTCCGAAGGCCAAAACGCTACCAGATGGGGCGCATGATGATACCTTTAATATCTTCTAGCGTTTTCAAGTCGTTTTTCACATAGAACCATTCCTTCATCCAGTCTCCGGGCCATCTCTTCCGAAAAGTTGGCACGAGACAGCTTGACCCAGAGCGGGCAACGAAGCTGTAACAGCCAAAATTGTTATGATATTGCTCTTTACCCCCATGGTTTCGTCTCATATAATAACTCATGCATACTGCAGAAACTTTTTGCATTTGGCTCCAAACCTTGGCTCTTCACGGCCCATACGAAGATTCCCATCCTTATGATTGCTTCGGGAGTAATTTGATGAAGGCAGATTTCAAATATCTTCAAAACTTCTACCACAAAGTTGCTCAAAGGAAACCGAAGTCCAGCCTTGAAGAAACTTCGGAATATCATGACTTCATTCTCCTCGGGAGTTGGACAAGTTTTCTCTCCTTCGTCAGCCCTCACAATAGATAAATCCCGAAAATATCTACCCCTCATATTGACAAGATGGCTTTGCTTTATGCTTGATTTTCCAAAAATTGCATGACTTGGTCGCTAGGGTCGATCTTCGGAATGTTCACCGCCACTTTCCACATCATAGCTGTCACTATCACCAGTGTCTTCAGATAAACCCTCAAAGATCTCCCTAGTAATCTTCTCTGTATTTGTCTTTGCTATTGATTCAAGAAAGCCAAGATTCACCTCCTTGGAAAGACTCAGCTTCGATTCAGCGACAGCTTTCTTATCTTCAGACATCTTTGAAAATGCTGAGAAAGTGCTCTCGAAACCGAAGCCTAAAAATTTGAAAAGCCAAGCAAGTGTTGGTATGCAAGAGTTAAAAGTTGGATGAGCAAGAAGCAGATGGCGAGAAAGCGTGCCAAATGAACTGCCAGTCGTTTTACCTCCGTTGAAGCAGCGAGACTGGCGAAGGCTTCGAGCGAGGGGTTGATGTAGCGAGACTGGCGAAGGCTTCGAGCGAGGGGTAGTGTCTTCGCCTTCGCCCCAACATTTACCCTCTGAGGGACCAGTTCGACTGAGTCATCTGGTGCCGAAGATGTTGCTAGATGGTGGAGACGCTGCCCTCGCTCGAAGTGGTTCCGCGGGGGTTTTTGATGTGACCGTTGATGGACGCGGTACTGTTGGACTGCGGGTTTCCCGAAGCGTCGCGTCCTGTGTATATAAAAAGGGGGACGGGACGGCGCGGTTCAGGTACTCTTTCTGTGCGCCGCGAAACCCTAGCCTCCTTTTGAAACCGTTCGTCTGCTCGCTTGCCCTCCTTGCTCTTGCTCGTCAGAGAACTAGCCCACGTGAAGCAGACCGCCCGCCACCGCCGCCGGTACGTAGCTATGTCGTCCTCTTCTTCATCTGCTGCCGATACACCACCGGTCGGCGCATCGTCCGAGGATACTTTGAGCAATGTGGCGGCGGAGAGTTGCATCCTGGTGATACAGTGGAGTTTGGTGTGTCGCGGATTTCCTCGGTCCGTGTTCAGGACATGCAACAGCTTGGATATTTTGGCGGCGGAGTAGGGCGTGTCCCGGGGGCGGAGGAGATCCCCGAGCCAGAAGGAGAGTTGGTCGTTTTTGAGGCTTTTTTCACTGCTGGCCTTCGTTTGCCCGTGCATCGCTTCGTGTCGGAGGTCCTGCGGAAGTTCGAGGTCCAAGTCCACCAGCTGACGCCGAATGCCGTGGTGGCTCTGGCGAAGTACGTCTGGGCGACGACTTCGTATGGTGGTCAGCCCTCAGTGGAAGTCTTCACAAAACATTACTGTCTGCACTGGCAAAAGAGGAAAATTGAAGATGAGATTGCACAGTTTGGATCGTGCACATTCACGCCGAAGTCCGGGAAGACTTCGATGGAGGTTGTGGAGTTGGTTCCCTGCGCCCGCAATAAGTGGGGTAACTGGTGGGATTTCTGGTTTTACGTTTCAGAAGGCGCGGTCGAAGACCACCCAGGGCTCCCCGTGGCCGTCATGTGCTCCCATCACTATGTAGCATACCTGCAATTTGTGGTAGCGGAGGATGACGAAGACGAAGGGGCTCTTCGTTGCGCTGCCCGCATGAGTAGCCGGCGTGACTTGGTTGAGGAATTTGTCGGGTATAAGGTGTGTCCCTTTGCGCATGGTTGGGCGCTGGGCGAAGTATGCCCTCGCGAGATGCCCTCCCGTGGCGGACAGCTGGTGCGAAGTCCTACCTTCGCGCTGGATTTGCGTGGTCGAGATCCCGCCGCATTCGTGCGTGAAGCGGAAGACGGGGCAGCAAGGATCGTGGGGCGCTACGTGCCGAGGACCGAGGGCCTACGGAGCTGGGATATCCGCGGGTCCAATGACAGATTGAACCGGGTTTTTGACCTGAACCGCTTGCCATACGGTGACTATCTCGGTGTGGACGCTGCCGACCGCCGTGGGAAGAAACCGATGGGCGGGACCGAGGAAGGGCCTTCGCAGGAGGCTGCCCCAGCCACTAAGAAGAGGAAATTAGGTACTATAGTGGGAGGAATGGGGGTGTATGATAATTTTGCTGTGGAGTTGATGGGGACATGCGCGGCACCCGGGGGAAGGATGTCTTCGCCCGAGCTCCGGGAGTCTTCGACGCGAATGCTGGAGGTTACCGGGGGGAGGCGAACCAGGCCGTCGCCGAGGCACAGGCTGTGCAGGCTGAGGCCAAGGTGGCACGGGCGGAGGGAAGTCTCGCCAGCCAGCGCGCCGAGGAGTGGGAGGCGAGGTTCAACGCCGTACGCGGCCGTGTGGATAAGGCCGAGGCCTCCACGCGCTCTGAGGTTGAGCGGACGCTCGGACAGTTCGTGAGTTTGTATCGCGAGCTAGGCGCGCGTACTGCTGACTTCGAAGTGCCCGACCGGGAGGCGGGCCTTCGCTTCCTCGAATGGTTGCAGGAGGAGTTGCTAGTACTCCCAACCATCGTGGAAGGTTTCATGTCCTTTGCCTCCCTCGTCACCTGCGAGGGGGCCATGAATGCCTTGTTCCGCGAGGGCTGCAGACATTATGAGGTTTTCGACCAGGCAGACGAGAGCTTTGAGCGTGATATCTTCAAGGCCGAAGACCCCATTGTGAAGCAGTCAGCGGGGGCCCTTTTTGATAGGATGTGGGGGCACATGGTCGGGAGGCTGTCAGGGAGCGATCCGACCGGGCGAGGGAGCAGGTAAAGGTTATTATTTTTGTGTGGTTGGTTGCGTGTGGGTATGTGTAGTTTTTGCTGAGTGAATGTGTTGTTGCTGCAGATGGAGCATGCCGAGGACGTTGAGGACTTTGGAAGTCTGGTCAACGCGTCACTCGAGGTTGCGGAGGCCAATCCGGTGCTGCCCTTGGACGCCGGCAAAGGCCCCTCGACCGTGGCCGTTCCTGCCATGACCGGCGGCGAAGACCCTCTGTCGGCCCCTGCGCCGACAATCGAAGGCGCCTTGGAGGTGGCGGACGATAGGGCTGGGCATTCGGTTTTTTTTGAAATTTCGGTTCGGTTTTTCGGTTTTAAAAAACTTTGGTTTTCTAGACATTAGAAACCAATCGGTTTTCTAGAAAATGAAAACCGAAAACTTCGGTTTCGGTTTTTTACTTTGGTTTTTCGGTAAAAACCGAATACCAAACTTATACTCAAGACAACACATACAAAAAATTTATATGATAGATTACACATAATTTTAAAAAGTAAAAATTATATAGGTACAAATATTTAGAGATATATCATACATCACATATAAATAAGTGCATAACAATTTAATTACTTCACACATTTAGTTCACATAATCGAAAAGTCAAATTTTAGAATTGATAAAGTTTGGTATTCGGTTTTTTGGTATTTCGGTTCGGTATACGGTGAAAACCGATTACGATACCGAAAACCGAACTTCTGAGATATAAAAACCGAAACCGAACCGAACTACCGAAAAAACCGAAATTTCGGTTCGGTTCGGGACGGTTCGGTTCGGTTTTCGGTTTATGGTAAAAAAGTGCCCACCCCTAGCGAACGAGCCGCCAGCCGAAGACCCCACGGCCGCGGCCGGGCCCTCGCAGGTGGCTAAGTAGCTAAATAGGTGCGGGGGAGTGTGTAAGTTTTGTCTGCGTGTTACTGAACCTCGGTTGCTGCCCAGGTTCAAGGTTTTGGGCCTGCGCACGCAACCGCTACTGACAGTGGTAATTTTGTGGCGGCTTCGACCGTGGTTGGTGAAGATGTTTCAGATGATTCTGTGTCTAGATTTTTTGAGTCTGGTGATTCTGGGGATTCGGGTGTGTGGACGGAGGAGTCTTCGGATGAGGACTTGGATTATTTTGCGGCGCTGGATGTGGCTGCGGAGGAATCTTCTCCGCGCGTGGTAGGTGCTGAAGTTATTCCTAGTGCGGGTGGTGGGCGTAGGCGGCGAAGGGCGGTCGCGAAGCGAAGGGTTAGTGAAGTGGAGGGAAGTCGTCTTCGTGTGGATGGGGCTGGCAAACGAGAATTGTTGTCCTCGCCGGCTAGGGCGAGTGTAGGTGAGGGGGAGTTGCAGAATCTTTTTGAGGGTGAGGAACTGAGGATAATGCTGTTCAACTACAGGGAGATGGGCATTATTCCTAAGGTTGAGCCAATGTAACGTGTGATGCCCTCGCTGTGTGTATGTATTCGTGCTTTGTATGAGGCTGTGTGTCTTCGTTGATCCGGTCATGCTCGTAGACGACTTGTGCGCGGGGAACCTTTTGGGAAATGCTTTCGATTTTGCGCGCTTGCTGTGCTAGTCAGGCTGCACGCGTGGGTGCCTTTTGCGCGGAGAGTTCTTTGGAGAGGACTTCGATTTTGGGCACTTACTGTGCTGGTCCGACTGCACCCGTAGGCGACTTTTGCACGGAGGGTCCGGCTGCACCCTTGGGCGACTTTTGCACGGAGAGTCCTTTGGAGAGGACTTCGATTTTGGGCACTTATTGTGCTGGTCCGGCTGCACCCGTAGGCGACTTTTGCACGGAGGATCCGGCTGCACCCTTAGGCGACTTTTGCACGGAGAGTCCTTTGGAGAGGACTTCGATTTTGCGTACTTATTGTGCTTGTCCGACTACACCCGTAGGCGACTTTTGCGTGGAGAGTCCTTTGGAGAGGACTTCGATTTTGCGCACGTATTGTGCTTAGTCTGGCTGCACCCGTAGGCGACTTTTTGCACGGAGTGTCGCACGCGAGGGTAGCCAGCGATGTCCCTCGCGGTGACTTTGGTGTAGTCGAATGCCGAAGACCGTTGAAGCGGTCTTTTTCGACATTGGCTTAGTTTTTGCGGGGGATTTTTGCTTGTATATTACATGGCTCCGCCTCATTAAAAACCTCACCCCCTAGGAGGAAAAGAGTGTGGGCCGGAATAATAATGTTTGGCGAATTACAAGGGCGTGATGGCCCTGAGGGTTCAAACAAAAAATTTGCGAAGACTGTCTATATTCCAGGAATGTTCCAGGTCTTCGCCAGATTGAGTTGTTAATCTGTACGCGCTGGGAGACGACTTCATCTTGACGATAAATGGTCCTTCCCACTTTGGTTCCAGCTTACCCCATGACTCTGTCCGGGTTGTACGGACGAGTACGAGGTCCCCTTCGTTGAATTCTCTTGGGACGACCACGTGGTCGTGCCAGGCCTTCATTTGTGCTTGATATTTGTTGAGGGCCTGCAGGGCCAAGACGCGGTCTCCATCGATGAGGTCTTTGGAAGTTGGCTCGTCGACGTCGGGTACTGCTGAAGTGGTTGTCCGCGGGGACCCATGTTTGATTTTATGCGGTGTCATGGCCTCCGATTCGTATAGGAGGCAAAAAGGAGTGAATCCGGTCGCCCGACACTCGGTCATCTTCAGTGCCCAGACTGCTTCAGGTAGTAGGTCGGCCCATTTGCCCTTCTTGTCGTCGAGGAGCATTTTCTTGATCGCCGTGAAAATCTTGTCGTTGGCACGCTCCACGACGCCATTGGATTGTGGGTGGTAGACTGAGGCGAAGGCGAGCTTGGTGCCAATGGAGAAGCAGAAATCCCTGAAGTCTTGGCTGTCAAATTGCTTGCCATTGTCAACTGTGAGCTCGGGCGGGACTCCGAATCGGCAAACAATGTTTTGCTAGAAGAATTTCTGGGCAGTCTTCGATGTTATTGTGGATACCGCCCTCGCCTTGATCCATTTGGTAAAATACTCGACGACGACGAAGGTGAACTTGAGATTCTCTTGGGCCGTGGGTAGTGGCCCGACAATGTCCAGGCCCCAGCGCTGAAGGGGCCACGTGTGTGCGATTAGCTTTGTGAATTGCGAAGGGCTTCCCGAGCGTGGAGAAAACTTCTGGCAGGCTTCGCATGACCTTGTGACCCGATTTGCGGCGCAGATCATGGCGGGCCAGTAGAATCCTTGACGGATCACCTTGGCAGCTAGGGCCCTAGGCCCTGCGTGAGAGCCGCAGGTCCCGCTGTGGACTTCGCGCAGGATTTGGACGCCTTCGGTTTTGGTGACACATTTGAGCATGGGTTGGCTGACCCCCTTCTTGTAAAGCTGACCTTCGATGAGAGCGAAGTCCCAGCTTCGGTGTTTGAGGTGCTTGGCCTCGTTGACATCGGATGGATGGTAGTATCCTTGCAGGAACAGGGTTATTGGTGCTCGCCAGTCTTCGGTCATAATGAGGTTGACTATGTGGTGGCTTTCGCTATCGTTGGTTATTTGTAGGCCCTCTGGGCTGCAGACAGCTGGTGTGCCGATTACATGGTAGAATACATCCGAGGGTAGGGCCTCGCCCCTGACGGCTGCTTTGGCCAACGCGTCGGCCTCCTCATTCTTGGCGCGGTCTACGTGCTGCAAGGTGAAGCCTTTGAATTGTCTCTCGAGACTGCGGATAGCTGTGAGGTACTGCATAAGTGCGGGGTCCTTCGCTGCGTAATCTTTCTCGATTTGGCCGACAACTATCTTGGAGTCTGTTCTGACTATGCAGGTAGTGACGCCAAGTGCCCTTAGCTTGCGAAGGCCGAGGATGACAGCTTCGTACTCTGCTATATTGTTGGTGCACCTGTCAGACTCCAAAGCAAAGTTGAGGCGTGCGGCATATTTGTGCTTGATTCCTGTGGGTGAGGTGATGACTGCAGCGATGTCTGCCCCCGCATGGCACCATGCGCCATCACAACAGATGGTCCACACCGTCTCCGCAGACGTGTCCGGCTGCGTTATTGGCCCGGTCCAGTTGATGATGAAGTCTGCCAGGACTTGTGACTTGATGGCTGTCCGGGGCTCGAAGGTGATATGGTAGCCAGAGAAGCAGTCGAGGAGTGACATGACCTCGCAGCCTGCCGCGCTATCGACGATCTTGTCGATCTGAGGCAGCGGGAAATTATCCTTGGGGCAGGCTTTGTTGAGGCTGGTGAAATCGATGCACATCCGCCATTTGTCGTTCTTCTTTTGCACCATGACTACGTTGGCGAGCCACGTAGGGTAGGCGACTGGCTCGATGAACTTAGCCTCAAGCAGGCAGTGTACCTCAGCCTTGGCGGCTTCTGTCTTCTCATCAGACATCTTGCGCAACCGTTGCTTCTTCTGTCTCACCGAAGGGTCAATTCCCAAGCTGTGCTCGATGATAGAGCGACTGACTCCAACCAGGTCGAGGGTGGACCAGGCGAAGACGTCCTTATTTTTGGACAAACAGGAGAGGAGTCTCTCCTCATCGTGCGAGGTAAGGTCTTCGCTTATGATGATCGTTTGCTTGGGCGTTGACCGGTCAAGGGGGACAATCTTGGTCCCATCGTTGCTCTGCAGCTGTGCCTTTTCATGTTCTTTGGCGATCGGGCTGTTTGATTCAGGGGCTTCGCGCTGCGCCGTGAGGTAGTGTACGTTCCTTTGCCCTGGAACGAAGTCTCTTTCTATGTTGCACGCGGCCTGCTGGTTGCCGTAAACTGTGATGGTGCCTTGTGGACCCGGGATCTTCATGCACAGATAGAGTCCGTGAATGGCTGCTTCAAACTTGTTGATGGAGCCACGACCCATGATGGCGTTGTACGGGTACACCATGTCGACAATGTCGAAAGTAATTTGCTCACTTCGGGCATTGGGTTCTACGTCGAAGGAGAGGGGTAGTTCTATTTTGCCGACAGGAAAGGTGCCCTTGCCGCCGAAGCCATACAGTGGGTTGTCCGAAGGCTTGAGAAAGCTGTGGCTGATGCCCATGCGGTCGAAGGCGTGGAGGAAAATGATAACCGCCTGGCTGCCGTTGTCCACTAAGACTTTGTGCAGGTCCTAGCCTGCCACGCTGCAGTTGATTACCATGGCGTCGATGTGGGGTGCGCTGCGCAGGTCGACGTCTCTGGCGTCGAAGGTCAACGGCACATGGGACCACTTCGTCTGCACGACTGGGCCGGTGACGGCGACGTGGTTGACGCTACGGTAGTGGTCCCTCTTCTGCCGCTTTGTGTCGAAGTCGGTGCTGGACCCCCCAGTGATCATGTGAATGACTCCGCGATACAGCTGATCAGCGAAGTCTTCTTGTTTTGGTGCGTGGGGGTGATGGATGTTTGGCTGTTGCGGGTGCGGAGGTGGGGGTGGGGAGGCACGATTTGTACCTCCTGATGTTGGTATGCGTGGTTGGGTGGGTGCTGAGCGTGGCCATGGTTGTATGGTGGTGTGAGTTGTTGATATGTGTGCGCGACAACTCTTGGGTTGTCGGCTGGTTGCGCCCGAGACATCCTGTCTCTGGTGGCCTTCGTCTTCGGGCAGTCCCTTGTTGGGTGCGCACAGTCTTTTCCGTGGAACAAGCAGTAAAATCTGCGTGGTTGCTGCGCCCGTCCTTGGCCTTGACCGCGGGTCCCTCCGCCGTGGCCCTAGGGGGATAATCTTGGCGGCGAGGGGCCTCACCAGCGGGGTGCTGGTTGGCGATGTTGTGTACCTGCTGCTGGCTGCGGCCGTCCCGACCGGGTTCCGTCTGTGAAGGCCTTGTCCACGTGCGGCTGGACTGTGGAGGGTCTTTGGGTTTCCTCTGGGACTCGATCTTGCGCTGGTGGAGCTCTTCGGATCTGGCGTACTTCTCGAACAACTGATACAGCTCTTGGAGGTTCTTGGGTGGATCTTTGATGCAATGGCTGTAAAGGACGCCAGCCCGAAGGCCACTATTGGCATAGTGAATGGCTATTTGGTCATCGACCGAAGGCAGTTGTGACTTGAGGGTCAGGAACTTGCGGTAGTACTCCCGCAGAGTCTCTCTTTCCAGCTGCTTGCAGAGTGACAGTTCGGCCAACGCGTCGGTGCCTGGACGGTACCCTTGGAAGTTGAGCAGAAATTTGTCCCGGAGACTTCTCCAGGAGTCGATGGACAGCGGGGGCAATCTGGTGTACCAAGTGAGAGCCGGGCCTTCGAGGGCGATGATGAATGACTTGGCCATCGTGGCGTCGTCCCCTCCGGCTGATGCAACGGCGACTTGATAGCTCATGATATACTGTGCCGGGTCAGTGCTGCCGTTGTACTTGGGGTAGGTCCCTGCCCTGAAATTGGCGGGCCATGGTGACACTTGCAGCTGCGGCGCCAGGGGGCTTTGCTCGTCAAGGTAATTGATGCCTTGGAAAGCTGCGGCGTGCGGGATGAAGGGCCCGCGGTGAGGGACGAATAGGTCTTCGACCGGCGCGCGCTGCTGGAGGGGCGGGCCGTGCTGCTGCAGATCGTGTTGGCCTTCGCGCTGCAGTAGCGCAATCTCTTGCTCAAGCTCTTAGGCCCTCTGCTCTTCATCTCGTATCATTTGGCGCAGCTTGGCCTGCACAGTGACGCGTTGGCGTTTGGCCTCGAGGATTTTCTTCTGCTTCTGAAGATTGCGGTTTCTGAGGCGCAGGGCTCGTAGCTGTAGCTGCTCTTCTGCGGAGATGCCGAGGACCTCGCCGTCCTCTGCTGCGTCTTCGCCCGCTGGTGGTGCGAAGCCTGGGGGTGGCACTTGTGGCTGCCCTTCGGAGCTGCAGGTGCGAAGGGTGCCTTCCGGGGTGTGTTGGTCATTGCGCTGTCTCTTGCTGTGTGCTTCATCTTCACCAGCTCCTTGGTGGGTGTTGTCGGCGAGGGCCTTGCCCTTTTTCACAGCTAGCAAGGCTGCCTTCGCTGCTTCGTCGACGGATGGGGCTGCCTTCGAGTTAGCTCTTTTGGGTGCTATCGCGGGTGATTTTTCGTAGCAATGGACGTGTTGGGTCTATGCTTCGTCGCCGAAGGTCTTCAAGGGAGAAGCGGCTCTATAATGTGTGAGCAGGTATCTTCGGACTCGTATCAGAAAGGGAGAAGCTCAAAAGATACAAAGGTTGACACAGCGCCGAAGCTGTGAAGCAGGAAAGCTTCGGCATGTTCGCAGAAAAGAGAACCGACTTAAAGATGAAAAGGCCATTTAGACCTCGATAGAGTGCTATAGAATTATCACCAAATGTAAAGGGCATGTATGTAATTTTGTATGGGTTGTACCCCGTGCCTATAAATAGGTGAACAGTACCCCCGTACTGTTCACGTTGACTTGGCATTTACTTCTGCGTCACACTTGTATTTTCATCTCCTTCCAAGCCGAAGGTACATTTATAATTCGATATTGTCTTTATTTCTCTATGATGATATAATAAAGTTAAATGAATGATGTTATATGATTATTCGTGCTATCTTTTATGTTTCATATGCTTCGTCTTTCATTAATGTATACTATGATGATGAAGGTTCATCCTTCATGACCTTCGTCCGGAGATCGTTATATCCTAAGGGAAATAATGCCTCAAAGGACGAAGGATTTTATCGTTTAACATTCTCTGTGTTGCCTTGTTCTTAACTCATAGCATTTGAGAACAAGTCCCCAACATTGGCGCCCACCTCCGGTGAACTCACTTCCACTTTTTGAGCTGATGGCTTCGTTCAACGACCAAGCTGGAGCTGCTTCGGACCCGAAGCTGGTGCTCCCGATCACAGGTGGCTCGTCCTCAGAGCCAGCTAACAAGAAACAGAAGAAGGAAGCACAGAGAAGGGTACAGCATGTTGGGGTGCAAGGACCCTTCATCAAGTCAAGATGGTCTCACATTCCTATTACCTTCTCCCAAGAGGACCTTCAGCTCAAAGATTACCCACACAACGATGCCATGGTTATCTCTTGTGTTATCAAAGGATTTCTGGTCCACAATGTCTTGGTTGACACAGGCAGTGCAGCTGACATCATATTTGCTAAGGCCTTCAGACAAATGCAAGAGCCAGAAGATAAGATTCATGATGCTACACATCCTCTCTGTGGCTTCGGAGGAAGACAGATTGTAGCGCTGGGCAAGATCACCATGTCAGTGACTTTCGGATTCATCAACAACACTAGAACTGAGCAAATTGTGTTTGACATTGTTGACATGGAATACCCTTACAATGCAATTATTGGTCGTGGTACTCTCAATGCCTTTGAAGCAATTCTTCATCCTGCCTATCTTTGCATGAAGATACCTTCGGATCAGGGACCTATTGCTATCCATGGAAGTCAGGAAGCTGCAAGAAGGGCCGAAGGCAATTGGACTGACTCAAAAGCAATCCATAACATAGATGGAGCTGAAGTTTGTGAACAGTACAAATTCAGAAGGGAGAAAGCAGCTTCAGCAGATCAGCCGAAGCCTATGCTCTTATGTGAGGACATAGCAGAGCAGAAGGTACTGTTAGGCTCTCAACTATCCGAAGAGCAGGAAAAAACCTTGATAAGGTTTTTGTTCAATAACAAAGATGTTTTTGCATGGTCGGCCAATGACCTATGCGGAGTTAATAGGGATGTTATTGAGCACTCGCTCAATGTCGATCCATCCTTCAGACCCAGAAAGCAAAGGCTTCGGAAAATGTCAGATGATAAGGCCGAAGGTGCTCGCAACGAAGTCAAAAGACTCCTCAGTGCAGGAGTTATCAGAGAAGTGAAGTACCCAGAATGGCTGGCTAACACTGTTATGGTAAAAAAGGCCAATGGCAAGTGGCGAATGTGCATCGATTTTACAGATCTTAACAAGGCTTGTCCGAAGGATGAATTCCCACTACCAAGGATAGACTCTTTAGTTGATGCAGCAGCTTCGTCAGAGCTCATGAGTCTGTTAGACTGCTATTCAGGCTATCACCAAATTTGGATGAAGAAGGAAGATGAGCCGAAGACTAGCTTCATAACTCCAAGTGGCACATATTGCTATCTTCGGATGCCTGAGGGGCTCAAAAACGCTGGAGGAAGTTTCAGCCGAATGACTGCGAAGGTTCTCCAATCTCAAATAGGCAGAAACGTGCTAACTTATGTTGATGACATCATTGTCAAAAGCACGAAGCAGGAGAATCATATTGCTGATCTGCAGGAGACCTTCGCCAGTTTCAGGCAAGCTGGCTTGAAGTTAAATCCAGAAAAATGCGTCTTCGGAGTGAAGAAGGGGAAATTTCTTGGATGCTTGGTTTCAACAAAGGGGATTGAAGCCAATCCAAGTAAAATTGAAGCTATACTTCGGATGGAGCCACCAACTACAAAAAAGGGGGCTCAAAGATTGACAGGAAGATTGGCATCTCTCAATAGATTCATATCCAGATCAGCAGAGAGAAACTTACCATTCTTCGAAGTGCTGAAGTCAGCCGAAGTCTTTCAATGGGGACCAATCCAACAGAAGGCCTTTGAAGAGCTAAAACAGTATTTAATAGATCTAACAACATTGACTCCACCAATGCCAGGGGCTCCTTTGTTATTATATGTGGCAGCTTCGCACTCAGCGGTAAGTGCAGCGCTTGTCCAGGAGAAGCTTGATGGTCAAGTCAAGAGGCAGGCCCCAATATATTTTGTATCCGAGGTTCTTAGTTTGTCAAAGAAAAATTATACAGAGCTGGAGAAGGTATTGTATGCTGTCTTGATGGCCTCCAGGAAGCTTCGGCACTATTTCCAAGCTTACAACATAATTGTTCCTTCATCACAACCTCTGAAGGATATTATGAGGAATCGAGAAGCTACTGGAAGGATTGGAAAATGGGCTGCAGAGCTCAATGAATTTTGTATTGAATATGTTCATAGATCTTCGATTCAGTCACAGGCGCTGGCAGACTTTATTGCTGATTGGACGCCAGGGGCTCAGGAGGAGGAAACGAATAAAGACAACGAAGCCTGGACAGTGTTTTGTGATGGATCTTGGGGAACCTTCGGAGCAGGAGCGGCTGCTGTGTTGGTTTCACCTTCCAAAGTCAAAATTTGTTATGCGGCAAAGCTTGATTTTAATTGCACAAATAACATTGCTGAGTACGAAGCATTGGTTCTAGGTCTTCGGAAGTTAAAAGCAATGGGAATCAGAAGGGCCATACTTAAAACTGATTCCCAGGTTGTTTCGGGTCATATTGACAAAAGTTGTAATGCTAAGGATCCGAAGCTTGAAAAATATCTGGATATGGTTCGAAGAGTCGAAGCTTCCTTCGAAGGGTTTTCTGTCAAAAATATCCCTAGAGGACAAAATGAACATGCTGATTTGCTAGCTAAGTCAGCAGCACAGGGGCTGCCCTTACCTTCGGATGTGTTCTTCGAAACAATAAAAGCACCTTCGGTGGAACTTCTTGACAGAGCAGTCCTTAACATATCTCCTGTTTTTAGCGAAGATTGGAGAACCGAGATCATCTCTTACCTTCAGGGTAAATTCCTTTCAGATGACGAAGCTTATAACAAGAGGATAGAGGCAAGAGCTCGTCCATATGTCATGATAGAAGGGGAGTTGTACAAACATGGAGTTTGTGCTCCGCTGCTCAAATGTTTATCCAGAACCGAAGGTATAGAGTTAATGAAAGAAATACATGCAGGCCTGTGTGGATCTCACATCGGATCTAGGCTGTTACTTGGAAAAGTTTTCCGTCAAGGGTTTTACTGGCCGAAGGCAGCTTCGGATGCAGCAGAATTGGTTCAAAAGTGCGAAGGTTGTCAGAAATGTGCAAGAGATCAAAAACAACCTTCGTCCTTAACACAGCTTATACAACCCACTTGGCCATTGCAAAGGTGGGGTCTTGACTTGTTAGGTCCGTTACCACCGGCCCAAGGGAACCTGAGGTATGTTGTAGTAGCTATGGAGTATTTTTCTAAATGGATTGAGGCGAAGCCTTTAGCCACAATAACTTCGGCTACCGTCCAAAAGTTTTTCTGGCAAAATATTGTTTGTCGTTTCGGGGTGCCAAAGGCTATCACTGTAGACAATGGAACACAGTTTGACTCCGAAGCTTTCAGGGATTTCTATGACCAAATTGGTACGAAGATCCATTTTGCATCAGTTAGGCACCCGGAGTCAAATGGACTCGTTGAAAGAGCCAACGGCATTATAATGACAGGAATAATGAAGTTAATCTTCAATCAACCCAGAGGAAAATGGCCAGATCAGTTAATCAAAGTGGTGTGGAGCCACAACACGACAACATCAAGGTCTACAGGCTTCACTCCATTCAAGTTGTTATTCGGTGACGAAGCAATAACTCCAGAGGAAGCTAAAACCGGATCAATAAGGATAGTAGCTTCGGCAGAATCAGATTCCGAAGTTGCTTATTCTATAGAAAAAGATGCTTTAGAAGGGATCAGACTGCAAGCCGTGGAGAATATCAATAAATATCAAGCTGAAACAGTTAAATGGCGGGATAGAAAGGTTCGGCTAAAAAATATTGAGCCAGGGCACTTGGTCCTTCGGAGGGTGGCCAACTCGGAAACAGTGGGCAAATTGCAGTTGAAATGGGACGGGCCTTTCTTAGTAGCATCTTCGTCAAGACCCGGTTCATACAGATTGAAAGATATGGACGGCAATGACATTCCTAGATCTTGGAATGCGGATGAGCTTCGGCGATATTATGTATAATTCGATGTAATTTTTCATATTTTTTATTTTTTAGTTCTTCTTTCATGGCACCCTTTTCCTTTCCGAAGGGGGAGAAAGGTTTTTAATGGGGCCATCACATGTAATTTTCTTTTTTAGTTCTATAAGAGCAAAATCCCCCAAAGAATGTAAATGTAAAAGCTGAGAATGCACCATCGAGTGCCAAAAGAAAAAAAAAGAAGAGAAGCTCCAAAGACGTTCCTAAGGGAATGCAGAGCTTACAGCGAAAAGTTAACGCTGATTCCGCCAAAAGTAAAGGCGAAGAAGCTCCAAAGACGTTCCTAAGGGAATGCAGAGCTTACAGCGAAAAGTCAACGCTGATTCCGCCAAAAGTAAAGGCGAAGAAGCTCCAAAGACGTTCCTAAGGGAATGCAGAGCTTACAGCGAAAAGTCAACGCTGATTCCGCCAAAAGTAAAGGCGAAGAAGCTCCAAAGTCGTTCCTAAGGGAATGCAGAGCTGAGGTGTGATTGTTTTTAAGAAAATAATGGCTATGAATATGGCTTCGGATACGTGTTTGGCCATTCATTTGCACATCACATTACATCATAGCATTTGCATTCATAAACATTCATCTAGGCATATGTAGGATAATCATCTTCATCGCATAAAATGGTTGCTTCGGCAAGAAAAGAAAAAAGAAAGCGAAAAATTTCTATGAAGGAGAGCTTCGGAGAAAAGGAAAATGTTGTTTTCTATGAAGGAGAGCTTCGGAGAAAAGGAAAATGTTGTTTTCTATAAAGGAGAGCTTCGGAAAAAAGGAAAATGTTATTTTCTATGCTTCGTTGCGTACGAAAAGAAGGGAAGGTGTTTTTTCGCCTTCGGCTCAAAAAAGGAAATTTCGTCCACATCAAAGCATTTCTCATACATCAGTGAAAGGTTAAGGATATATTACAAGGTATGAACAGCATACATTAAAAACAAGTTTTTGTTTACATTTACAAAAGTTATCTCAAAAGTTTTTCAAGTACTGTCTGCAGTCTACTATCTAAATCTCCAAGGAGCTTCGGCTTCGGCGTTATTTTTGATCATCAGCTTCGGCTTCGTCATCCTACATGAATAAGGTCGTTGGAAGTCAGAATCAAGTTTACAGGAAAAGGTAAGCACAAGGTATGATTTCTTACTGGATCAAGGTGGCTACGAGCTTCGTCTCCAGCTTTCTCTCGACCACCTTTTGTCCATATCATTTTTACAAATCGATTCGAGATGCTTCGGGCGAGATCAGGGATGTCATCCAGGATTGATGGTGACAAAGTAAAATTTGGCCTATTGACAATTTTCCCATGATCACAGCCAGCCTTCATGAAGGCTGCAGCAGTCCCTCGAGAAGCCACCCAGGCACAGAAGTCACCATGCCCAGCTATGACTTCGTCGAGCTCGTCAATCTCCCCCTCAATGTGTTCGAAGGTTTTTGGTAGATCTTCAGCTGAGGGGGTAAATTTTTCGCTGCTAGCTCCAACCGAGTAAAAAATCTTTCTTAGTCGTTGAATGCACTTGTTGCTAAATTCCAGGCATTTTTCTTGAAGATTTGTCAGTAGTTTTCTCAAATCCGAATTTTGCTGAGCTTCGGCTTCAAGTTTTGCATTGAGATCTTGTTTTTCTCGTTCGAACTGCTCAGTCTGGCGGAGAAGCTTCGAGTTCAGTTCTGATATTTTTGTTTCAGCTTCCGCCAGTAAGCCTTCGGCTGCCTGGAGCTCAAAGTTCTTTTTCTCAAAAGCATCTGATTGCTCCTTTATTTTGTTTTCCAAATTTCCGATTATAATTTCATGCTTTTTATCTTCAAGATCTTGCTGCATTTGCAAGGCTTTGCTCAATAACATACTCTACACAAACACAACCTTCATCAGACATGTTTTTATTAGAAGCAATAAAGGTTAAGGGACAAGTCATTCACCTTGAAGTTGGAGTAAAATAAACTACCAACGACATGTTGTCGTCGGTAGCGGCTGATGTCTGTTTCTAGCTTCGGGAATCCAATACTCTTGGACAGAGTACTGATAACTTTGGCCCCTGTTTGGTCCCGAATACACTCTAATTTCTCGTCATCAACGCCTCCGAAGAGGAGTGCCCCAGGTTTGTATCCACAGGATTGGGCATACTCTTTAAGCTCTTCTATTTCAGCTTTTGTTAGATGTTCTCCAACTAAGTTTTGGAACGCGAAGGCTTCGTTTTCTGAAGCTTCATCAGCAATTTCTTTTCCTTTCTTTGATGCTGCGGTCACAGTCTCTTCGGCAGCAGTGGCAGCTTCTTCTGCAGCCATGTCTAGCAGCATTTGGTCAATATGTTCAATTGTGCTCTCTAAATTCAAATCTTCAGCTGAGGTAACTTCGGCGGCTGCGGCCTCCGAAGGTGCAATTTCAATATCTGCCCCCTCTGCAGCTGCTCGTGTTTTTTGGGCCGAAGCTCTTGGCGGCGTTTTGTCAATTACCTCTGTCACGGTAATGATTCTTTGTTTCCTTGCCTTGATTGTTTTCTTCGATTTCTCGGGCTCCTTGTCCTTCTGAAAAAACTTTGTCAGTTGAGGACCCAGTGGACTTAGCTTCGCAGGTAAGGATTCAGTCATTACCTTCAGAATTTCCTCAACAACAGCAGCAGAAGGTGATGCGGGAGTTTCTTCTGCTTCGGATATTTGTTGCTTCGGAGAAGAAGCTTTCCTTTTCTTCGGAATTTTCTTCGTTACTGGCTCTTTTTCACCTTCATCTAAGGCTTCAGTTACCCTTTTCCTTTTTTGGCCTCCGGCACCTTTGTTCAGATTTTCGTAGTCTGGGTATTCGAAACCCAAGGCGTCCAATACTCGATTTAGCCTTCGTTTCGGACGAGTGCCGAAGGCTGCGGTCATCAATTGATCTTCTTTTTTGGAATAATTGCCAAGTATTTCATTACACATTGCTTCAATCGTATCTAGCCACTCTTGGCAAGGTGCTTTAAAGTACTTTTTAAACTTGAAATAGTAAGGTAAACGCACGAGTTCACCTTCTTTCTTTTCCCCCTGTAGCTTCGGCATTTCCCATTCTCTCAAACTGGGAAAAACTTTGAATGCTAAAAACTCTTGAACCAGGTCCCTTGTGCTGATATGCTCTGCAATAATTCTGAATTCACTCATTGCTTGTTGTGTTGGACCTTCGGGTGTCATATTGCAGCGAGGTCGGGTTTCTCCGAAGATTAATTCCAGCGGGCTTTGTACAAGCTTTTCCTTGTCGTCATCAACCTTGACATAGAACCACTCTGATTTCCAGCCTGCTGCCCACTTGCTTCGGTAGCTAATTACAGGGAACTTTGTAGTTTTCCGATAGGCAAAGTTATAGCAACCAAAATTATCGTGTAATCCATCTTTTCTAGCCTTTGTTTGATAATGTAGCTCGTGAACCCGGCAGAAGCTGTCTGCAAATGGTTCAACTGCTTGGCTTCGGAGTGCCCAGATATAAACAATAAGCCTAACGATAGCGTTAGGGGTCAGCTGATGAAAATAGATACCGAACCTCTTCAGTACCTCTCCAATAATCCCATGTAGGGGGAACCTTAATCCAGCCTTTAGAAAACTTTTAAAAATAACAATCTCATCCTTCTCTGGCTTCGGGGTAGTCTCTTCTCCACCGAAGCGCAACAACTTCTTCTGATTTTCAGTAAAAAAGCCCGCTTTTACCATCTTGGACAAATCAGCCTTCGAAACAGTAGATTTCCCGAAGTCCAAGTGGCTCGGCTTGCTTGGCATGGCAATGCGGTAATCATCTTCGGAATCAGTTTCCTCAATATCTTCTTCCTCTGCTTCAGCGATTGCTTGTTCTGCTTGTTTTGCATCATCATGAGGGATCTTTTCTGAAGTCACTAGACCCGATCGTTGCATGGCTTCGGAGATGGGAAGAGTCTCCGAAGCTTCAGTTTCCTCCCCCTCGCGCTCAACCCTGGCGGTAGAGCGGACTCTGGCCATTCAATTATGAACTTGTGAAACTTTAAAATTTTCTTCCTCCGAAGCAGGTTTCAAACTGGAGCTTCGTTCGTTTCTAACAGACAAGCTTCGGCGATGGTTAAAAATTTTGGCAGGAAAACAGTGCAAATAGCAATGAATGCTGTGGTAACTTCACACCTACTCGTCTGTTTATATAGTGCTGCAGGTAAGAAGGCGAAGCGCCAAAGTTTTTACACCAGGCGCACACCCGCTTGCGCTCGCTGCGCGGTGGACCGCAGAGACAAACAGTAAACTCTGCAAGGTGGGACCGCTGCGTGCTGGGAAATTAAATCGTTTCTCGGCAACGAGCTCAGGGAAGGTGTTTTTTGGACCTTCGGCTCCCCGAAGCTTAAGAGACTTTTTTCACGGATCAAGCTCGTTACGAAAAACGATCTAGCACCGCGAAAGGGGCTACTGTTGGGTCTATGCTTCGTCGCCGAAGGTCTTCAAGGGAGAAGCGGCTCTATAATGTGTGAGCAGGTATCTTCGGACTCGTATCAGAAAGGGAGAAGCTCAAAAGATACAAAGGTTGACACAGCGCCGAAGCTGTGAAGCAGGAAAGCTTCGGCATGTTCGCAGAAAAGAGAACCGACTTAAAGATGAAAAGGCCATTTAGACCTCGATAGAGTGCTATAGAATTATCACCAAATGTAAAGGGCATGTATGTAATTTTGTATGGGTTGTACCCCGTGCCTATAAATAGGTGAACAGTACCCCCGTACTGTTCACGTTGACTTGGCATTTACTTCTGCGTCACACTTGTATTTTCATCTCCTTCCAAGCCGAAGGTACATTTATAATTCGATATTGTCTTTATTTCTCTATGATGATATAATAAAGTTAAATGAATGATGTTATATGATTATTCGTGCTATCTTTTATGTTTCATATGCTTCGTCTTTCATTAATGTATACTATGATGATGAAGGTTCATCCTTCATGACCTTCGTCCGGAGATCGTTATATCCTAAGGGAAATAATGCCTCAAAGGACGAAGGATTTTATCGTTTAACATTCTCTGTGTTGTCTTGTTCTTAACTCATAGCATTTGAGAACAAGTCCCCAATAGGACGTAACTGATGGCGTCAGTTTCTGGCTGGCTGTAACGGTAGCTCTGATGGCGACCGTTACTGTCGTTCACCTCCCTCTGCACGTGTATATATACGGAGGAGGTGAGTCTGCTTCTGGTTACAATAAAGTGAATAGTCTCAAACGTGTTGCACACAGCCATTCCCGTCCCACCTTTTGCGAGCACAGAGAGTGTGGGAGAGCAGGCCTCCGAAATCGCCGTCCGTAGAGCTACACTTGCACGGGTGTGCGGGTGATCAGGTTTTTGGGGAGCGTACTCGCGACTGCTCGTTTCGTCCGCTCGACCAACGTTGATCAGGTTCCTTGTCGCTGGCGCCGTTCGAGAGACTGCACTGCGTATATCTGCCTGCATCGACTGCTTACGACTACATCGAACATACACACGAGATGTCTCGTGTGAATGGAGCCACTGATGCCTTAAGCATCGGTCCCTCCGTAGCGCATATTTTACTGTTTATATAAGTAGTGATACACATATGCTCATACATGTCGTCACATACATTATTGTAATTTTCTGGATTAAATTAGAACTGAAAATGATTATTTCTCTAACATATAGCCTAAGACGAGAAAGAAAGTAAACTGAGGTCCGACCGCTTTGGTGTGAGATTTTTGAGGTACGGGGGTGTCGGGAGAGAGAAAATCTTTTCAATGCCATCCAAACTTATACATTCCCTTCAATGCCATTAAATTTTATAGCTTCCATTTAATGCCATCAAATTTAAATTCTAATCCCTTAAATGTCATTGCCGTTAGTTTCAAGCTAACGTCGTTAGTTCTATTTAAAGCAAATCTCTCCAATGCCATCAAAATCTATATCAATCCCTTCAATGCCACTAGAAATTGGTTTGATCTATTTGGATTTTAAAAATTCTAGAATAAAAAAATATGGACCAATTCCATATTTTTTAAAAACTTTAGTACATATTTTTTTGTAAACACCAAAAATTACTCCGTTATATCTGTTCGCTCTATTTGATTCCTAATATTTTTTTCAAACTAACAACAAACACTAATGATAACAGAGGGAGATAAATTTTAAAATCAATGTGGTATATTTGCTATTCAAAAATTTTGGGTTTAAAAATTTTTCTATTCCGAAATTTTAAAACTCAAATTGATCGAACCAATTTCTACTGATATTGAAGGGGATCGGTATAGATTTTGATGGTATTAGAGGGATTTGCTTTAAATATAACTAACATCGTTAACTTTAAACTAACGTTGATGACATTAAAAGGATTAAAATTTAAATTTGATGGTATTGAAAGGAAGCTATAAATTTTGATGGTATTGAAGGAATTGGTATAAGAAGGGTTTGCAATGACCACACTATCTTTAAACAAATCAAATGAATAAGAGAAAAGGCTTCACCAACCACCGTAAAAAGAACTCACATAATAATTATTCGTCTTGTATCATACTTAATCGTAGGAATAAATAACCTCATTTACAACTCAGTTTCGCAAATTTGCGCTAAGAAAATTAAGCCTGCGTGCGCCGTGAGATTCATGCGGAGTGCAGAGCAAAAACCACGCTACTAGTACCATTACCAGCCGGCCGTGAGCCGCAGTTCCTGCAGCCGTGCCGGCGTCGGCCAACTCCAAGAACAGATCTACGGTAAACTCTAGTACTAATCTTTTTTGTACGTACGTATAGTGGGCACAAATTGTGTCCGTATGTACGCCGTATCTATAGATACTTCACGAGGAAGAAAGAATCGGTGTCGTGTCGTGTCGTGTCTGCGCGCGCGCGCGCCCTGCCCTCAGCTCGCTTCTCTTCCCAGCAAATTATTCACATCCTGTGTGCGTGCGGCATGCCCTCCCCTCTCCATTCCTGGTCACGCCGTCCTGGTCACCAGCTTCACGCCGGACAGGTCGCCGCCGAACTCCTCGAGCATCACCAGCAGGTTGCCGCTGGGGTTGAGCCAGGAGCGCGGGACGTGGTAGTACCTCTGGGAGACGTCGCCGCAGCCGGTCTGGCACTTGGTCTCGCTGTACGTCCCCGCGTAGCTGCAGCCGCCGCAGCCGCTGGAGGAGGCCTTGTACGACCAGTACCGCCCGATGTGGCGGCCGTTCACCCACGCCTGGCCCTTGCCCATGCTGCCCATGTCCAGGGCCACCGGCGCGTCGCCGGACGGCGCGCTGAAGTAGGCCTGGCGATCGATCACAGTCCACAGGCGTGCTTGGTTTCAGACAATGGAATACTTGTGGTGGGTGGCAACGTAGTAGAACACTGACCTTGTGCCATGTCAAGGGTTGCTTCCCTGCCGCGCTGCCCCACTCGACGGACGAGCTACCGGCGACGGACTGCACGCCCAGCGACTCGCCGTGGAGGCCGATCTGCGTGCGCCGCGAGATCGGTCAGTCAGTGTGTGTCTAGCTGGGTTCAGAGGAACCGAGCACATGATCAGCACGTACCTGGTAGGTCCACTTCTGGTCGCTGAGGTCCCGCTTCCCCTCGTTGAGGCCGGACAGCGTGACCGGACCGAGCACTCCGACGTTCCACGTCTCGTAGTGGGTGCCCTGGTTCTGCAGAGAGGTTGCATTGCACATGTCAAGTTTGAGGCCGGTGCGAGCTCTGAAGTTCTGGGGGCAGTGAGTGAGCTTACAGGGAGGCCGACTGCTGCGCTGAGGATGGAGATCTTGTTGCTCCCCTGCCACATCTTCACGTAGCCGCTGTATGTCAGCTTGGGGCTGTCGTAGCCGCCATACACGGCGCCTGGCATTTGAGGAAATGCTCCATCAGCTAAACCACGCGACGCGATGCAAAAGCAAAAACTGGTATCGAGAGTCAGAGGGATAGACGGTACCGTAGGACTGGCCGTTGACGAACACCTGCAGGGAGTGGCCGGCAGAGTAGATGGTCAGCTGCGGCCACTGCCCGGACTTCAAGAACTGCTCGTTCGAGTTGATGTTCACGCTGCATTGGAGCGTGGAGCATTCAGAGGTCAGGGACAGAGAGAGAGAGAGAGAGAGAGAGAGAGAGGACAAGTGGAGGAGGAAAACAAAAGAAGTTCCAGGGATCGGATCCCATCCTCACTCACTAGGTGGTGTACCACAGGTAGTCCGACTTGTCCCACGTCATGCTGAGCTGCTCCACCAGCCCGTCCTTGGTGAAGGCGCGGCCGTCCAGCGAGTTGGTGGCCTCGCTGTACGACTGCCACGAGAAGCCGCCCGCGGGGCTCATCCGCGCCGGCGCCGACGGCTCGCTCACCGTCGCCGTGTTGAACACGGCGGCCTTGCAGTCGGGCAGCACGCTGATGGACCAGGCCGGGAGGTCGTAGCGCCGCCCGTTGAACACCACCCGCGCCGCGGCGCTGGTGTGGTAGTTGGACAGGAACGCCGCGCAGGCGCCGCCGCTCGACTTGAACACGTACGCCTGAAAAACGACACAGCTCCACCCCATGAGCAACTCCTCTGAGATCGTCGGTCCGCGCGTTTTCTGACGGGAATTTGACGACCTTCTCGTAGTTCCCGAGGGACTGGATAGTCGGGTCGCCTGAGACCAGCGCCGGCTCGGCTTGCTTGATGGCCTTGTGCAGGTCCCTCAGGTGCCCCCATTTCGGCTGCCTCAGCAGACCTGAACACGCGCCATGGTTTCAGAGTTTCGGTTACAGATGGACCATCTATCACACACACATCGATCCATAGCAGTTCTGCACTTTTTTCTTCCTCTTTTTAACTGAAACTGTCATGGCGGCCTACCGTATTCGTCGATCGGCGCGTCGTAGTCGTAGCTGGTGGCGATGAACGGCCCACCGGAGGTGCGGTCGAAGTTGGTGCCTCCATGGTACTGAAAGAAACAGGGCATCGTTATCATTGGAGAAGTCAAGCGTCCTAGCTACACGGCAGCTCATCTCAGACAGACTCTCACCATGTAGTAATTGACGAAGGAGCCGCCCTTCTGGATGAAGCGCGCCACGGCGAAGGCCATGTCCTCCACCGGCCGGTGCGGCACCGCGCCACCGAACGCCGTGAACCTGAACGAGGTTTGGTTGTTTCATTCACGGCGATCTTAGCTGGACGCATCTTGGTTTCGTTCGCTGCTGTGTGTGTTTCATCCATGAGTGAAGAGAAGAAAAAAAGTTGAGTGACATTTACCAGCCGGTCCAGGCCTCGGTCCACATGGTCGGCTTGCTGTTGGAGTTGGGGCTGAAGTAGTCGCAGTAGAAGCCGTTGCAGGTGTTGATCTGAAGCCATGGCCAGCATTTCGCAGAGTAAAATTCAAATAGAGCTCAAGTAGTAGTATGAAATGCGACAGGCACATAAGCATACGAAGCAAAGGTGCCAGCTGGAATGGAAAGGAGGGACCGCGCGCGCGCGGCAGCGATAGATGTCCTAACGACTACGACGAAGACGACGACAACGAAAGGGAGAAAGGGATCGAGGTGGTTGATTAGCGCGTCATAACCACGAACGCGACGGATTAATTGGCGGGTAATAGTATATGAACCGAACCACGGCGGGAACGGACTATTGCTGGAGTCGTAAAGTTTTAAAAAAAATAAAAACAGAAATTACCACGGGGTCCGGGGCGTCGTCCTGCTTGCACATGACCCAGGGCACGCCGGCGCCGGTGGCGACGGCCATCTTGGCTGCCCAGTTGGCGTAGGGCTTGGCGCCGGCGCCCATGACGGACTCCATGGGCCCGTACTCGTTCTCCACCTGCGCCAGGATGATGGGCCCGCCCTGCCACTCGAAGAGCCCCTCCGACTTCATCATGGACACGATCTTCTCCACGAACGCCTGCATCGCCGCCTTGAAGGGGCCGTTGTCGGTGCGGAAGCTGATGCCGGGGACGTACTTGAGCCACACGGGGAAGCCGCTGCGGGACGGGATCGAGGAACCATGCATGGCATGATCATATCCATCATATGGTTCATCCCCAATTCAGCAAGAGAGAGGAGAGAAACTGAGGAGGAAGACCCACCCGAAGTTCCACTCGGCGCAGACGTAGGGCCCGATGCGGAGGTGGACGTAGAGGCCGGCCTGCTTGGCGAGCTTGACGAAGCGGACGAGGTCGTAGCGGTCGCCGAAGTAGTACTGCCCACGCACCGGCTCGTGCCCGTTCCAGAACACGTACGTCTGGACCACGTCCAGCCCGCCGTCCTTGGCCTTCTGCAGCAGGCCCGGCCACATCTCCGGCGTGCTGCGCGGGTAGTGGATGGACCCCGAGATGAGGATGCGGCGCTGCCCGTTGATGACCACGGCCCTGTGGTCGTACGACACGGCGGCATTGGCCGGCGACGGGGCGATCATGGCCGCCGCCGCCAGCAGCAGCAGGGCCAGGAGGGGCGCGCCGCCGGACATAGCGGCTCTGGACGGGACGGCCTGGCTAGCTTCCGCTCCCTCCCTGTCCTTCTCGGCTTCTCGCCCAATGGGTGTGGACTGGACGAGGGGGAGGGAGGAGGGAGTGGGAGAGGATGGGAAGGGGTAGTGCTGGTGAGCTTATATCTGAGCTCTGCTGGTTGATGAGTGGGAATGCGCTCCTGGTTGGCTTCCGGTTCTTTACCTGCTGCTGCTTCTGCCTGCGCGGCGCTTTTGATGTTTTGGATCAGTTAGCGCTTGCTGTTTTACCGTTTGGACGAGTGCGCAAGCAAGAGCCAAGAGATGGGAGAAGAGCGGTGGATTGATGGGTGATGAAGCGAGAAGCCGAAAGCCGAAGCAGAGCAGAGCAGGTAGAAGAAGGAACGGTAGGCCTCTGCAGCTCGCAGTGAAGGAGGGCGGCGACTTGGTTGGTTGGTTGGCGCCCAAGCCTATAGGTGTACATTCGGGCCGCCCGGCCCGGTCCGGCCCAAGCCCGAAAAGGCCCGTATTGTTTGAATTTCGGGCCGTGCCGGGCCGGCCCATGGGCCTCGCCCTCGGCCCACGGCCCGGCCCGTAATTGCTTAAACGTGCCGGGCTTATTTCGGGCGGCCCGAAATTATAAAAGCCCGAAATTCAATTTTTGGCCCGAAATTCACATTAGGGCCCGAAATTCAGTTTTTGGCCCAAAATTCAGTTTTTGGCCCGAAATTCACATTAGAGCCCTAAATTCAAAAAAATAATAAAACAAATAAAAGATAAGACAAATAAATTTGAACAAAATTAAACTTAATATTTGTATTAAAGTTACCACAGCTATGCAATGACTACCTCGTTTATAAATCATTTTGTTAGAAGAAAAAAGAGTATAATCAGCTCTATACAAAGTTCGTAAGTTTAGTTTATTGTCTAATGTTCATAACAAAAGTAAAATTACATCACACACTCTAATTCAAAGATACAAAAAAACATCTAACTAGCATTATCTCTAGCTTTGTGTTTTTTTATCAAGTATATGAAAGTGTGGAATGAAGTGTGTTTTGATAAATATATGGGCCTTTTCGTGCCTCTATATGGGCCTTTTCGTGCCTGCCTTAAACGGGCCGTGCTCGTGCCCGCCCATGGGCCGTGACCTCGGCCCAAACCCAGCCCGATATAACGGGTCGTGCCGGCCCGGCACTAAATTATTTCGGGTCGTGCCGTGCCTGGGCCGTGCTTTTTTTTCCGTGCTTCGGGCCGGCCCATCAGGCCCGGCCCAAATGTACACCTATACCCAAGCCCAACAGGGGAGGGAAAGGACAGAGGAGCCCTGGACCCAAGTGTTCAAAGCCGAAAACTTGAACCCAAGGAGAAGAAGCTTGGGCCCACCACCTGTGTCTTTAGTTTTTTCTCTTTTTTTTCCTTTTTGATTTTGAGCCGAGTGATTGCCGAGGATTTCTTTCTTTTTTTTGGGTTCTTGAACAAAGTTCAGTTCCGGGTATTTCATCACCATCAGATAAAGCGTGATATGTCATGACATCCCAACATGTTGGCACGTGGAAGGGCCATCCCATCCCGCCCCAGCTACATGCCTACATTGTTCATGCCCAAATGGCCATTTTTGTTCACGAACGTTTGATGAATTTTGGAAGCAAAGCATCAATTCAAACATACAACTCAGGGACGGCAAAGCCTGCCTGATCACATAATATCATTCATAGAACGGCATTGGTGTGAGGGCAACCCTGGCATTGGTTGTTCCAAAGTCGTCGAAAATGGCGAGCAAATCGAAGTATAAAGCTGTGAATGGCACTGCCCGCTCTGGATTCAGATCCTTGGAATAATGCATACATACAATTTCCTGTCTATTTATGTATATACAGGGTGTACAGTACACTGTTCTCTACCGGAGAAATGGTCTACTGAAGTTTTACCTAGAAGACATGTTTTTATATCTACGCAAGTACTATTTTGTCAATATATTAATGTGAGTAAAGTGTTGGAACATGGCAATGAAGGTCTAAACGATAGAGACGACAAATATGAAGCGGTGGTTTTCAAATGCCTTTTTAGCGGTTCCCTCACCTTGTTGGGACTGGCTATTTAAAGGGTAATTAGATTATCTTCAACAACATTTTCAAAATTTCATACTCTAAAAAAATTTTGTTTGTTCTTTATAGAACATTCTAAAAGATTTTATCTTATATATCTTCACGCGTCTTCTATATCTCATTTTTTTATTTTACCAACTTTATTAATGTTTTATGAGTAGGCTCCTTTGTGGCCTGTCTTCTCGGGCCCTGTACCAACAGTATGTCCTGGCCTCTGCAATCAAAGAAAACATGTGGTAGAGCAGCCTCTAGATTTAGAGGTCGTTCTTGAGCTCCGATATTTTACGAGATTTTTCTTATCGTTCACGTTATTAGGTAACCTTAGACCGCTCCACATCCAAAGCTCTGAGCCTCTATACCTTTGAACAAAGGACCATGTGCACGGGATCACATGTACGGCTGAACATCACAGTCTCGAGAATTATTTGTTATAATTCATTGGACCGATATTGTGCACGGTCCGGTGGTACACCGAACTATGTAATAATGGCTAGCTTTAGACACCAACGACTATTTCACGGGAGACAGACATGTGGCGGTCCAGTGGGGCATGGACCCGGTCCGGTGCCCTCCTGGTTTGGAAGTATCCAATTAGGATCCCGGAGAGCGTTCCTGATCCAGGTCACGCACCGGACCT
Source organism: Zea mays (assembly GCF_902167145.1). Taxonomy (NCBI): domain Eukaryota; kingdom Viridiplantae; phylum Streptophyta; class Magnoliopsida; order Poales; family Poaceae; genus Zea; species Zea mays. The sequence goes on along the minus strand of NC_050104.1, from coordinate 85,825,716 downwards.
ATCCAGTGAGTCAGTCAATAGTAGGATTTCAACGACCATTTGGAGGAAGATGCAATGTATATGGGCTCTATTGAGGCTATTAATAGAGACCCATTTTGACCTCCAAAGGCACAAAAGCACACCAAAAGCTACTGATGACTCTCATGCTCTACCACAACACATTCATGTCATTCTAGAGAGATTCAGGCACTGTTTTGAGCTATTCTAGACATTCTAAGAGAGCGTGTTCTTGTGGTTTTCTCTCTTGTGTTGTGTGGCTCCATTTTTGCTCTTGTGTGTGTTCTTCTCCTCACTCTATTGTTGTTCTTGGAGTTGTAATTCGCATTCACTTTGTGTACAGATGCAAGAGACTCCAACCTGTGGAGATCCTTGCGAGAAGAATATTATTGATATAAGGAAGACTATGCATCAAGTTGATCATTGGATCTCTTGAGAGGGATTGAGTGCAACCCTTGTCCGCTGGGACAGCACAACGTGAAGTAGGCAAGCATTTGAGGCTTGACCGAACCACAGAGAAAAATCGTTGTGTCTTGTGTGCTTTACACTTTGCGATTTACTCTTCTCTCTCAAAGTTCCTAAGTTCACTTGCAATATTGCTCTATGTTAATTCCACTATCTTATGAGAGTAATCAATTGAAAGAACTTTTCTCATCCTTCTCACTCTTGGATCTTGCATATTATACTAACACTTAATCAAGGTTCAAGTTTTTGTGTTTAAGTTATAATTTTTAGGCATTACCTATTCACCCCCTTTAGGTGACTATCAATAACCCCATAGGACAAGAAACTACACGATGAGGGTCGACGCCTACTCGTTTTGCCCGACCCTCCAAACTTATGTAACAAATTCTTCTCTCACCTTGGTGTATAAAAGGACAGAAAGGATCATGATCCAAAACATGGGCAACCACTTGCACTCATAGCCAACATAATTCAATAGTCATGATCGCACACAACACTTGTCATCTCGCTCGTGCACTCATCTGAGACTTGGGGCTTTTCCCTCTCTGGGCCATTTGTAACCCCCTACAACAAACTAAGTGTAGGGTAACATAAGTTGCTCAACCGGGCATAGGGATATTGAGCCCAAACCAGTATACAATCTTTGTGTCCACTTTGCAACCCTCCGCACCAAGACACACAAAATCTCTAGAATTACTAGCCGGTGGTAACGAAACACTGATATGTACCATATGATATGTCTTTGATGTATTCTATTTTGAATTGTCTTTTATATATATATATATATGTGTGTGTGTGTGTGTGTGTGATGTAAATAATTCAAAGTCTAGATCCATATCGTGTACTCGGTGTGGTTGTGTTGTTGTGGGGTGTGATTTTGTGCATGTCACAAAGTTCCACTGCTTGTCAGTTGTCACTTAAGTTTGTAAGAATTGGTAACTTGCTTTCAAGTTTTATCATTTATTGATTTAATCCCGCCTTGAATTTTTGAACATTTATGTATTTTGAGTTATTCCTCTGTGGACATATAACTTATGTTAATTTTTTAAAGACGATTGAGGGACACATTGATATGTTTACTAATCTTCTTTTAGATTTCGTCCATTACCGATATTTTTTAATCAAACTTTCCTATATGATGTTTTCAAATTACCAATGGCATTTTCTTTTTTAGAGTTATCGTTTTCGATTTTGTTTCTAAAAAATATGATATTGTAAACGGTTTTAGTGTTTACCAATCGATTTCGATCGCTGTTGGCCCCTACTCCTACCTTCCTCTCTCTCTCTCTCCTCTGTGTCATAAATAAACAAACCTATATGTTGTTTATAAGATGGCATTTAAACCCACTAGTACAAGGAAGCTCCATAGAGGCGGTTCGTAACCTATTTACACTGGCGTTTTTTAGAACCGCCAGCGGTAGGAGCCAATAGAAATGTTTCTTTTTATAGGTCACTGATGGTTACGTTAAGACAACCGGCAGTGTAAATGCACGATTTGCACAAGTGGTTTTCTTAAAAAACTACCTGTGCAAAGGTGTTTCCACTCACGATTCTTGAATCGGATCGACCATTTTATTCTCACTCGCGTTCGATAACGGAAACTGTCTATAGAAATTAGACCTCACCGTAGGCATAATAGAGCTATTTTTTTATTGGTGGACATATGCTCCCCTACAACTATAATAGTCACATTAATTTTGTAAAAAAAACCTTCATCTTGCCGTCTAATTTACAATATCGTTGGCCTTGTTTGGTTTGCCTCTAGGCAAACCTGCCTCAACGACTCAACTCTCCCCAAACATCGAATATCGGGGGCTGATATTATGCTTGCCCGGCCCGGAGCTGGCCTGCCTACAGGTAGACGTAGCAGCGATCTACCTACAGGTTGTGCACCAGTGGGGGCCGCTCACGAACACCAACAAAAGCTGCGCCTCTTAAAGGTGTAACAAATCTTAGCTAACGCCATGATCCTAGCTAAATGCGAGTGAGATGGTGACACTGAGCTCTTCACGAAGGAGGAAAGGTGGACGTGGGTGCCCAACGAATTTCACCGAGACAATCGCCACTATAAATGCCAAACTTCTCTGACGAAAGTGACCTAAGGTTGCAACTCCAAGAGTCTCTTTATATACTTTCTAATCTGTACAAATAGAGATTTTTATTAAAAATATATATCTTCTAACAGTTTATCTAAATGACTATCTAAATAAACCATCTTTTATTTCGGATTTTTTCTCGTTAGCTAAATATAAAAAAACGTGAATGACTCTTTAGAGTGCAAACGAGATATAGAAAAACTGTTGGAGATTGAAAAGATATAAAATGGTTTTTTCAAATAATAATTTAGAGTGACTTTTAGAAAGACTCTGGGAGATGATCTAAGAGCATCTCCAAGTGACTCTTTATTTTTTCTCTCTATTTGACTATCTATTTACGATTTCATAAAAATTACACTCTATATCTGCATCTCAGTCCAACAGATTATCCTATCTAGTTTGGCTAGTCAGGTGGCTAGCCAAATTTAGCTAATGAGATAGCCAATTTAGAGAGCCAGATAGCTTGCGAGTCAGATAACTAGTATGTTGGAGATTTATTTTGCTATTGAGTAGCCAAAATTTGGCTTAACGAGTTATTTAGCTAGTCTCTTGGAGATGCTCTAAAGTTGTTACCTTGTTGCATGCAATGTGCTGACACAGAGATATGTCGGTACCGGAAAGGATGTACGTTCGAAACTTCCGAGGCTGTTAACGGTGTTCTTTCGGCCTTCAGTGAATGATGACATATATAGGGCGCGGCGGTGCCGCTAGCGCTACTGATTGTCCTTGATGTGATCTCTTTTATTTCTCATCATCAGTGACAGTGGGAGACTACTGACACATCCAAAATGCTTGCATTTTTTTATATCGCGCGCGCGACCTGACCGATCAAGATCTATCACCGACCAAAAGCTTTCCGTAGATCTTTACTACGACTTTTACTGTAGCACCACCAACAACAGCACTGCACCGCTACTACATCGGCCTATATAGATGCATTAAAATCACATTGCAGGACGACATGACGTTTCGGTTAACGAAACACTCGACGTACGTACCCACCTTACCGGTACTGAACTCTGCATTAGCTAGCTCATCGGCGTGCGACAACCTACTAACAGGGGAGTTAATTGGGACGATTAAAAAGCAGCTAGTGGCGTGGATGCTTGGCTTGCAGTAGGCACCAAATGTGCTCCGTAGGCCTTAGGTTCAAGATATGGTACAGTTCAATAGAGTTTCTTCATCAGAAAAGGAAAAAAAACACTACGGCTGACCACTTTTTGATAGGGTAGTAGCAGATGTACATACACACTTCGACAAATACAGTACACTTGAGTCAACACTAACTTCATGAATTCTATGTTGAGTTGCATGCAGCCGTTCAACTGTAATGGGTCTCAACACACCTAAATTTGTTAGATCAAGACACTCCCAACCATGATTAAGGTTAGAGTTTCTCTTATTCCAACATGGTATTAAGCCTCTTATTCTCCTCCCACCTCCCCCTCCCTCCCTAGCGGCCAGGCGGCTGCACCTCTCCTAGCATCTTGCTCGCCGGCCGCCGGCCCACCCCAGCGTCCTCTGTCGCCATGGCACCTCCCTCCCTCAACCACCCTTCTCACCGCGCAACCAGCCATCTCCCCTAGCCCTAGTGGCCACCCTGTCCTCCCCTCCCCCTGCTCTCCGTGGCTGGCACCCTTGCCACCTCCACACCCTAAGTGGAGCTCCCTGACACGGACGCGTGGGCCCTGTCACACCCACCGCAACCAAATCTCCTCTCTCGGGCACGTCTGCCGCCATTGCCCCCTTCGGCACTAGCTCCCTACACGAGTTTACGCCTCCGTGCGGTCGCGACCATCGTCCCCTCTGGCGCCGGTTCCCTCCTTGAGCCCAAGCCTCCCTATGCGCCCAGCACGACCGCGGCATCGCCCCCCTGCGATGGCTCCTGCCCCGAGCTCGCGCATCCCTGCATGCCTGACATGGTCGGTGCCACCGCTTCCTCCACCCGCCAGTCGACTTGGGACACATGCGCGGACGACGGCTCGTTTGGCTAGGGACGCGGGGTGCGATGGCGGTTAGCTCGGGTGGGCGCGCCAGCCGGCGTGGGGCTAGCTCGGACGCGTAGGGTGGTTCAGGTGATCGTTGGGTCCATCACCATAGGTGATGAATAGAAATTAATACTATTCATCGAGTTGGGACGGAGGAAGTATGTGAAGATGAAACAAATCACCTTTTTCACACGATTTTCAAGATCTTGGAAACGAGTTGATATAGTTTCATCTCCCATGGAACTAATTTCATTCCATAAAACTCAATCCTCTTAAATGGCATGAAATGTCATAAAAAATCTGATATAGTACACTGTTAAATGTACATGAATCTATCGTTGAGAATAGCCTTACAGGGACTGCACTATAAAATTGTTGCCTCTGTAATTAGAAAGTTTATCTTCTAAAATATTTTATAGTAGAGACTGTTCCTAGTTTGTGATTGGATCTAATATATATCATGCATTTGTACAAGTAGTTTAGCTACAAAACGAAGAGACACAAGGATGTGATCTAGGATAGAATATGCACGAGATGCATGTGCAGAAATAGTTATACCGGAACAATGAAAAACATCTAAGGGCTTATTTAGTAGCAAGTGTAATGGAGGGTATTGAGTGGGTTAAAATCCCTTAGAGCAACTCTAAAAAGATGTTAAAAATTTTACCCCAAAAAATAATTATTAAGAGTAGGCTAAAAAATTTTAAGAGTGAATTATGATGGGTACTCCAACAGTTTCTTTAAATGTGACATGTGGCGCAATCTGTACAGTCGTCGTCGGGAGGCCGTGGATGATCTTATATGTTGAGGAATGGATTGGGGAGGGATGGAACACACCAAAATATGAGGGAGAGGAGGTTGTGGATGCGGGACGCTAATTTTTTGGGAAGAATGAGGGAGCTGTTGGAGTAAGAAAAACCACTATTCTCGACTAATATCTGTTTTGGGGTTAGTTTACACGTTCTTTTGGAGTTGCTCTTATTATTCAATTTTAAATAGTAAGGACTACTTTGGGAACTTCAAACCTCCTTCGGAATTGAAAGAGATTGAGGTGCAAATTAACTAATTTTCTCTCCAATCCTCTTCAATCCCGAAGGGAATTTCAGTTTCTAAACTAGCTCTAAAGGATTTTGGTCTATTCAATCCGCTCCATTTCTCTTGGTCCCAAATGAGTCCTAAGAGTTGTGCCAATGTGTATGTGGCTGGGTACCCTAGCTGGCCCGAGGTGCCTTTAGATGACGAGAATTCAAAGTCTTGTAATCATATATTATAAGAACCTTATCTTAAATTAAGAAATATATTCAAGTATCTCGCAGCACATGGCAAATCAAGATTGGATCAAATATATTGCCGGAAAGGTACGAAGATGAACATTCAGTCCAAGAACGTGAAATGCTCAAGAGACAGCAGTACGGCCAGTACCAGTACAGCATGAGCCGATGCATGTCTGAACGGTAAGCACAGTAGTTCCATGTGCAGCTAGCTAGTTCCACGTGGGGTCCGGCCGGCATTCCAGGCTGCCATGCATTCCCAAGTCCCAACCCGAAGACAGAGAATACCACCACCACAGCAATTGAGAACCATGAGACTACCCCTCATAGTTTGGCCGCATGCAGCTAAGCCGGCAACTCCAGCTCATCAGCTGAATATATCCATGGATCTGGGCAATTTGGCATTGTGGTTAGATCTAATAATACATATATAGTGTCGTCGTGTCAATCCACAAGGTTTGCCTCTATTAATTGCAGCTTTCAGCAGTCCGAACAACTGACATTAAGCTGAAGCAAACAACCTTGTTCACGTTTATCTAATGTGATTTTTCTATAGTTAAGGCTTGTTCATTTCATCGTTAATCTATGTGAATTAGGTGGTATTGAGTCGATTTAAATTCATCGCAAGTTAAAATTCATCTCAATCCATTTCAATACACTCTAAGGCCATGTATGTGGTCTCCTACATGTGCATCTATCACTGGATATACATCAGGATGCGTTCACAATTAATATGTTGCTGATGATATGATCCGGCGAATCAGGATAGGAAGGGACGATGACAATGTTCAGAAACTAGATATATAAGGGATGATAGGGTCCAAGATATGAAGGGGCGTGAAATTAGGGTCAATTAAGATATGAACGGAGCCGCCAGCTACGCTGCACATTGTAGGCAAGCTAGCATCGAACGAGTTGGTGCATGCAGTTGGGGAAATAGTTGGCTAGATAAGATTGTGAGAGACACATCAACTTGCTGTTTGGATTGACAAGTGAAGCGACAGATCCTGCTGGACGGCATGAGATCATGTGTAGGCAACCAAAAGTCTATATGTACGTTTCTTGCTTGCTTGAGCAAGACGCATCGATTCATTCCTATGTCACTCATCAGCCTGCACGCTTCCGGCTGAAGGCTATCCGCTATCAGCGTCAGCCTATCACCAATCATATACAGAAATCTGTTTTTTTTTCTCTTGGATCGAGTATATATCCGTTTTTTTATCCTCAAACTGCTGAAGAAAAAATGAATGGAACATGCATTTTTCTCTCACTCACTGATAAACTGAAGTTGTCACTTAACTCTTCCAGGACCAGGTAAAATTTGAAGACATTTAAATTGTACGTGGGCATATAATTACCCACTGATAAAGCGAATGACTGTAACAGTGGACGGGGAGCTTCTGTTGCTAGGTGGAATAACAAAGCGAGCAAGAGTGCTGAAAGGTGATAGCAACCCCTCAACAGCACTGCACCAACTCGATCTCAACCTGGCTCTTTTTTCTTTCTTTGTTTCTTTATTTATTTGGAGGCATCTTGTTGTGTACTGTACCTACCAAATACACTAACTAACCATCTCGGTGACCGTGGTCGAGTCTTGACATCAACAACACCTATCAATCATATCATCGTTTTGACTACGTCTTTAATTTGCCATCGATCCTAATGCGTCGGCCATTGATAGATCTTGGTAGCTGGGAAACAAATCATATTTGAGCTCGAACGGCATCACGATATATATAAATTCTTCAAAAGATTCAACCAAGGGACTGTCCACGTTTTCCTATATATATCAGCTGAAAAATATAACCTAGCTATAAAGTTTTCGTGCAACTAATCAACAACACGAAAGGAAAGGAAATTGACAAAAAGGATAGTTGTCCCCTTTCTCTCTCCTGTACTCCTGGTCTGTTCATACTTCCCGATCACATGGACAGCGAGGCGCCTGGATGCGATGTCTGAGATGCAATGTCCTCGATCGAGAGAGGAACAAAAGGTCAAAGGCGACAATCAATACCAACCTTAACTCAAGGAAAGAGAAACAGAGCTTGTCTGGTACAAGTTCTCGATTCTGAAAAGGTAAATCTTCTGAAATTTAGTTTAGTTCCCCTAACTAAAGTTTAGCTCCCTAACTAAAGCTTAGTTCGTGTCAAATCAAATATTTAAATATTAATTAGTAAGTATTTAATATAAGCTTAATTAGGTTTAATAAATTTATCTCATCTTTTAGTCATCATCTATATAATTAGTTTTATAAGAATCAAATTGAAGTACTAAGTACAACAATTAGCTTAAATCAAGGCTTGGAAGGTCATATTTTGGATAAGATAAACCTTGAGGAGTTCATAAGTTTGGATAAGTTCTAAATGCCATTAGGAACATACTTGAGCACCTTAGAAGGATTAGATATTTATATTTTTAGAAAATGTGCATTTGAAACCGAGTTTGAGCCGAAACAAGAATCTGAATTGGATGAAGCAAAGAAGTGAAGAACTATGATTTACATTAGTTGGACAAACTCTAGATAAGTTTGTCTAAGTCATCGGAATCTAAGTTAGATAAAGGTGTCGACCATTCACAAACATCACTTCTGTAGCATTCTCGCCTCTAGGTAGACTCTAAAGGTATAACAACGCTGAAGCCTACGTGTTAAAAATAAACTCCTTTAATGTACATGTGTACTCTATGTCTTTAATTATTTATACATATGAACACATGAGCTTTGTACTGTTGATTAATTTTATGAAATCATATTTTATTGATTGAAGGATAAGCTTCTCACACGTATTTATGAAGAATGTTATGAAACCCGGACCACACCTCCCCTCGCAACCTTCGAAAGGGAGGAGGATATAATAATTTAATCATGTTGTCGTGTTGTTATTATTTCAGAATTTTGACAAGTCCCAAATAGTGCATAAAACATGTTATTCAAATAAATGGAACAACATTTGTTCTTAATTATTATCTTATAACCATCATCTTTCTCTATACATGAAGAAGATATAATGTTCTTACATAAAGCTAGAATATAATAATAATTATTTGATTACAAAATTGATGTTGAGCGTAATGAAAATGATAAATGTCAGTGGCCAGTGTAACAACCTTTGCTCCATTGCCAACGCACATATTCAACTCTGTTTCTTGCAAATTTTCTAGGCATTTTTAGTCCCTACAATGATTTGCATGTATGAATCATCGATCCAGTATCAAATACCCATGATCACTTGAGTAAATAATAAAATTAATTTTAATAACATATATACTTAAAGTAGAAGTCTCACTTTCCTTTTTTTTCTTTTCTTCCAAGTATATCGTGCATTTCTTAGACCAACACCCAAGTTTGCAAAGGGCCACACTTGGGCATTGCATTTGGTTTTGAGATCTCATCTTTAGCCTTGGCCTTGCCCTTCTAAAGTATTTTTGCCTCTTGCTATCCTTCTAAACCATCATCACATGATTAGAGTTCTTTTAATGCTCTACTTGGCTATCTTAAGCATACCAGCGAAGGTCTTCTCCATGTTATTCATGTAAAAGTTCAAAATGAAAGGCTCAAAGCTTGGACAAAGAGACTAGAGGATCACGTCTATAGCTAGCTTATCAAGAAGAGTAAAACCAAGTGCGTCCAGGCTCTTAATGTAACCTGTCATCTTTATTACCTAACGATAGGCTAGATTTCCTTCAGTTATATTGCATAAAAATAGGGATACGAGGATCTCATATTTCTGAATCCTTGTTTGGTTCAAGAATATGCCATGGAGTCTCACAATCATAGTGTGGTTGAAAGTCGCCTAGAGGGGGGTGGATAGGCGAAATCTGAAAATTATAAACTTAAGCACACACTATAAGCCGGGGTTAGCGTTAGAATGAATATTAAGTCCGGGAGAGAGGGGGAAAACAAATGAACCAAGAAATAAAGCGGATGAACACGGTGATTTGTTTTACCGAGGTTTGGTTCTAAAGAACCTAGTCCCCGTTGAGGTGGTCACAAAGACCGGGTCTCTTTCAACCCTTTCCCTCTCTCAAACGGTCACTTAGACCGAGTGAGGCTTCTTCCTTAATCTCACAGGTCACTTAGACCCCGTAAGGATCACCACACAATTGGTGTCTCTTGCCTCGCTTACAAAGCACTTGAGAGTAAGAAGTGAGAAAGAAAAGAAAGCCAAGCCAAGCAAACAAGAGCAACAAAAAACACAAGTGATCCTCTCACAAGTCCTAATGCACTATAATTGAATTGAGGACTTTGATCGGATCGGTGGCTTTGATTTGTGTCTTGGAGTGTTGCACTTTGCTCTTGCATTGAATGGAGAGTGATGAATGCTTGGATGGTTGGAGTGGAGGTGGTTAGGGGGTATTTATAGCCCTCAACCACGAAAACAACCGTTGGGGTGGCTACTGTTGATGGGCGCACCGGACAGGTACTGTTCACTGTCCGGTGCGCCTCTGGCGGCTGCTCTGACTTCCGCGCGAACTGTCCGCGCACTGTAGCGTTTGCAGGTGTCCATTGCAGTCGACCGTTGCGCTGATAGCCGTTGCTCCGCTGGTGCACGGACAGTCCGGTGGTACACTGGACAGTCCAGTGAATTATAGCGGAGCGGCACTGGAGAAACCCGAAGGTGAAGAGTTTGGTGTTGTACGGTCCTGGTGCACCGGACACTGTCCGGTGGCACACCGGACAGTCCGGTGCGCTAGACCAGGACACTCTTTGGTTTCTTTGCTCCTTTGTTTTTGAACCCTAACTTCGATCTTTTATTGGTTTGTGTTGAACCTTTATGCACCTGTGGAATATATAATCTAGAGCAAACTAGTTAGTCCAATTATTTGTGTTGGGCATTCAACCACCAAAATTTATTTATAGGAAAAGGTTAAACCCTATTTCCCTTTCAGTGGTCATACACAAACTCATATTGCTTTTGAAGCTTAGAGGACATGGAGATAAACATGACCCCGCTAACGTCTAGGGAGACATTTGTGTGCTTCTCGCAAGGCTTTAGTCAACATCACTTGCATTCCTTGTTAGCTCAATATGATAGGGAGTCTCAAGAACATACTCCTTTTTCTCTTGCTTCAGAACAATTCTCAAGTTATAGTACCAATCAAAAAAGTTTCATATAGTGAGTTCTTCTTTGTCAAGAATCATCACAAATCTAAACTGGTTGGAGCATTAGGTGTCATCACTACAATAAATTAAAAGGAAAAGTTCAGCAGTACCTATTATATATTTTGTAATCGTCTTCGCTCTAACGACATATAGTGGATAAGCTCCATTTTCACTAAGTTCTAGTTAGCTTTAAGATCACAACTAGAAACGTAATGATATAGGTAAGCAATATTTGCTAATCACATCCTGTGTGACTTTTATTTGTTGGGTCATATCCAATGCCCTAGTTCCCAACATCATGCTCAAGGTCCAAATCCGATTTGATATCCTCGTTAATCAAGCCAACACTATGCATATGTAGATGTACGATATCTATCCTATTAAATTACAATAATTGATGGCATTATACTTTGGAAGACCTTTGCAACAATTGAAAAGGTATCATAAAATAAACACTAAATTTTTCTGAGGAAAGTTATCTTATAATATTTAGTACATGGATGAATCAGGCGCGTCCCGAAGGAATTAGAGGCCCTGTGACATGCTACAATGGATAATAAGTCTTTCTTGTTTCATCTGATTGCCTTTATCTTCTAAGTGAAGACTCTAGAGGATGACAACAAGATTTCAAGTTGTCATTATCCAATGATCACAATGCAATAGAAGTAAATAAGAAACTAAATATTTTCTGATAACCTTCATATTGTTCAAATCTCCTTGTAAGTGAGGAAATAGCTTGATCAACAATAGGTATAAAATAGTTTATTCTAAATGATCCCAATACCTTGGATCAAATATATCAGGCTAAAAAGAAGAATCATCGATGTTTGCAGCATGGGAACTATCCAAGTTAACAGCCATGCTAGTATCATCAATGTTATCGGGACCTTGCTCGTCAACGATATTTTCAGTCTCTAGTTCATCGTCATTAGAAACAATGTTTTCTCTCTCTATCTCACTGTCATTATGGCCATTGGCAGTTTCTGTATCTTGGGCGGTGTCTTGATCAATAGCCTGATTATTAGGACTAGAAACTTGTGGTTCTTTAATAATAAACCTCTCCATGGCCCCCTTCTGAGATTGAGTTAATTCATTTCGTTGCTTCTTTTTACGTTTTTGATTGCTTGAATCATATTTTATGATTCGATTTGAAGAAGACATGGTCTGCTATAAAAACTAAACAACAAATAGTAGATTAATTAATATAAACAAATAGTAGATTAATTAATATAAACATATTTTACTGGAAGTTAGAAGTTAGAACGATGCCAAGGTCGGAGGTGATGACCTAGAAGACCAGAAGTCGTTGAATATCTATAGAAATATTAACTATATATACATATGTTTTAGATTAACTTGGGGGCCCCTTCAACTTTGGGGCCCTGTGCGATCGTACAGCCTGCACAGACCCATGGACGCCCCTGGATGAATAGTGTGATGATAAAATAAAACATCACACATAATCATATTAAATGCAAGATAGTTTAACCTTTTATCATGGTATCTTCATCACCAAGTTGCATTTGTGTCAATTACATTTGGGCTATACCATTCATAATATTCCTTAAAAGAACTAGGCATAGAACCACTACCGCGTGGTGTGAAAAGAGGTTGTCGAAACAATCTATGCGTTGCACGCAAACGACGGTTCTAACCTGAAAGGTACACGCATTGTCAGCCCCGATGGTGGTTCAACCGATAGAGGCAAGTTGTGTGAGTGGTCAAGAGGGAGAGCGAACAAGTCGACTATACCAACAACTAGCCCATTCGTCCCAATCCATGCTACATCCAAAGCAAAAGTAGATTCAACCTATTAGACATACGCCTATATGCAAACCATCTAGATCATAAATTGTGTATGACCTAGCTCTGATACCACTATAGATAAATATGTATGCTATAACCTGACATATCTATCATGTTCATCCAAGGAATCATTTGAGTAGAGGATCATAAATTATTATAGTTAGACTCATAGCGTAGTGGAAGAAGAATGTGTCGATATAGTGGAAGTGGTCAAATGTCTTCACCGACTAGCTAGCAGGAGCAACATGTCCACCCATACTTCTTAAGCTAGTGAGATGATCAATACTGCAACAACGGTACTAGCATCTTCGTGATATCCACATGTACTAGCATCTTCGTGATATCCACATGTACAAAGATGGTGTGTTAGAACCGAGCGTGTAGTGAGAGAAACGTCAGCTCGAATGCCCACAACCCCTACATCCTTGCAATCATAGTGACCCATCACAAATCTGATCCGTTTATCGTGTCCTGAATCTCAAGGACACTAGGCTGAGAACTATTCATCACTGGTACTCATGTAAAGAGTGCAGACGGACTATACAAGATCCGTTGCATGGTGTACTACAAAAAAAGTCCACATATACTCAATACAATATTGACAAAAGATCGGCGATGATCTAATCTCAATATATTATGCTCTGCTTTATTAGACTTGCTCTGACGACAAATTTCAACGCGTCAGATGCCTCCTATATATCCAAATAATCCGCAGGTTCTCTGCCACATGATTCAATGACTGCAGCAATTTTTAATACAGCACGCACATGTCCGTGCAACTGCATCAGCCACGGTAGCAGCAGCCTGCCTCACGCAATTTCCTTATCCAGAGTCCTAGCTACCAATCGCTTCCTGTGACAGCTCCATCATCCATCCCGCTGGGATTTCTTCTCGTCCTTGTCCTTCCTTCTTATCGCTCCGTCCAGCCGCCACTTCCTATCTCGACAGTGTGTCGCAGTAGTGTGGACAATAAGCAAGTGGTTTTTTTTTGTTTTTTGTAGGGGAGAATCGATCGAACAAAAACGAACATTTTCTGATAGAGATAGGAATGCGTGATGGACAGAGCCACTGCAAATAACTGATTTCAGGCTTACCGATCGAACAGGCAGAGGGGACGGTGCTAGCTATACTTGGAAGACACTGCACATGGCCAGGTGCGTAGCTTAGCTAGCTTTACATGCGCTAAATAAAGGCCCATGCATGTTACCATGGCATATAAGGAGCTATAGCATCTACAAAGAAGGGCACCGCCAGACATGCATATATATATATTTGATGGGGGTGAATCAAAGTGCAGGCCCTAACCTAAGGGACGGGACCACAGCGTGCAAGCTTAAAGAAATAAAACGGGAAAAGGAGGCCCGCGCGCGTCCGCGTAGCGTAGACACCTTTCTTGAGCAGTGCGATCATCAACCGATGCTTGAAAAATCCTCAACAATGTCTGAACCTACATGCAAGTGCGCGCCTAACGACGCTAACCTGTAACTACATTTGTCAATTGTCACTAAACATATAATATAAAAAACATGCGGATTGGGTGAACAAGATATCATTTTTCTCTCTCCTTTTTAGTCTTTTAGGTACAGGATCATGTTGAAGTATATATATATTCAGGAAAAAAAAGAAAACAGTCGTCGAGGATGAGCATGAGCTGTGTTGTGTGGTCCATCTCAAAGTAGCGACAATAGAGACCAGACAAGCATTAGGTCAATGATGGCAGCATGCATGACCGTTTTCAGCACCTGACCACCACCACCACCCATGGAGCACGGTGGTGATAAGGGAGACTTCAATTTTGCATACTTTTATTTGCGTTCTTGAATTCTCTTCACACACCTCTCTGTTCTCCTACACCTAGCTAGCGCGTTGCAGATGTGCAGAGAGCATATAACTTGGCACCTAGGGCATTAATGAAAGTCGATCGATGGCATTTCTCTCCCTCCCCTCCTGCTTATCCAGTCCTTGGACAAGATGCAATGTAATTGCCACACACTGAGCTTTGGTTGGCGACAGGGACGTATAACAAAGTGCATGCCACTGAAATATTCGCCTGATGAATCTTTTTTTTCTTCTTTTTTTTTGCTCAACCTTATCAGACAAGATGATTGCTTTTGCTGCTGAACACAAACTTCGACGTCACTCCAAGGATGATGTGCGAGTACAGGATGATTGTATTGCTGCTGTCTGTCTGGCTGGCGGTAATGAAAGGAAAAGGTCGTTGCATATCCAGATATAATAGATCTCTGAAAACCGCGTGCCTGCTTCAAAATGTCAACAAAATTACTGACGTCCCCAGAGCCTTGACCGCCAGGATGCCGTGAAACTTGCATGAAAAGGTTTCAACGTCAGATCGTTTTTGTTAAATTATTATTATTATATGGTCGTCAATTGCCTTTTCTGATTTCGTTATAAAAAATCTAAGATGCCTAGGCCCCTAGAACTGTCAGTCCAACAACGTCTCAAGCCTCTTGGGGTGACAAGTGCCTTACACAGGCCTCCAGCCCAGCCCAGTGCATTTCGGTCTAATGCAAAGTTTACATCCCTCACCGCCATGGCCACCTCCTTCATTCTGCTTGGAGTCGTCGATTTGAGAGTTGAGACTGAGAACAAATATGGCCCAGTGTCCAGCCGATACACTTTAGGTCCAAGTGGGGTGAGGGGATGAAGAAGGCCCACAATAATAATAATAATAATAATAATAATAATAATAATAATAATAATAATAATAATAATAATAATAATAATAATAAGGCACAAAGGTACGGTCGCTCGCAGGAGAAAAAGCACACCAGGAATATATTTATTCTCTCTTATCTGAAACTCTATTTTTCATGCTCAAACCCTAACACCAAATACCTTACTCTAGGACTCTCAAAATCTTTCAAATTACCTTCCTGCCGAGTGGTTTTAAAGGCAGTGAAAAAAAGACAAATTGTCTTCAAAACTAGTCAAAACCAGGCAGAAAGGCAATTTGAATGATTTTGAGAGTTCAGAGATAATATGTTTGGTTCTATAGTTTGAGGAGTAAAACCAAATATGACTATAATTTAGTGTATCTCTAACGGTCTTCCTTAAACTCACTTTTTGAATTCTTATTTGGAGAGTCATTTCTTTCTACTTTCCAATAGTTTCTCAAAATCTCGTGCACACTTTTTAAAAATCAATCGTGCTCTATCTCTGGCTAGCGGAAAACAAAAATAGAAGTCAGTAATATTTGAAGATCAAATCGAAGAAGCTGTTAGAGGAACCTTTTCACCAAAATATCTCCCACCAGTCTTACCAATCTCACCTGCTATTTCAAACTCCACTCTATGAACGGTGTTGTATTAGTGAAAAACAATATTTTACACCCATGCATGATCTGTTGGCCACAACCTAAGAACTCACATGGCATGTAAACAACTATTGTCACAAAACAAGGGTGGAGCTTAATTGAGGTCAATGTGGAGCTTGGTTCCCTTGTTCAACTTAGGGCCCGCTTGACACAGCTCCAGCTCCTGATTCTAAGCGAGGATCTGGAGGAGCCGTTCCAAACGGGTATTTTTTTAAACTGATTCTCGTATGGAGCCGAAAGATTGGGAGTCATTTTTGTGAAGAAAGGTGGGATCTAAAAAAACCTGCTCCACACTCCCTTAAAACAGCTCCTCAACCAACCAAATATGGACCTCCCCTTAAAGTTTGATCGAAATTACCCGCAATTGCCATTGGACAAAAACATAACGAGCAGCACCCTCCACGACGCCCGTCCTCTGTCGCTGAAGGACAGGGAGCAGCGGCTAGGGTTTCGTGGGGCTGTGGCGGTCGGCGCCCGTCCTCTGCTGTCCACGACGCCCGTCGTCTGCTATCCGCGGTGCTGTGGCGGCCGACCTGTGCTCTGCTATCCGCGGTTGCCGAGGTATGAACTGCTCTGCTTTCCCTATCCGCGGTTGTGGTGTTATAGATTCTGCCCGACGTCGACGTGCGCCCGTTGGCCGCCGCCCGCTAGTTAATCATCATCATCATCGTCGGTTTGGCTTTTCGCACGAGCTGTGGACTCGAGAGGGAAAGAGTCCCTTTCATTCGTCTCGTGAAACAGAAACAGAGGCCGTCACCGGTAGGCGACAACCCTGTCTGCGTGGTCAAAGTTTTCAGTTCACCTTCCACTCGTGCAACTTTTCGTCGGCCAGGGCAGGCGGCAGCCCTGTCTGCTATTCCCTTTTTGATTTTCAGTTCACCTTGCGCTTTTACTTGATCTGATGATGATTACTATTTGTCTGAATCCTGGCCAACTTATCTGCCTGCTTGTTTTCAGGCGATTGGTGTTTTTCGCCAATAATTGCAGCAACTGTTGTATTGTAATATAGCAACATTTACTTCCTTCCTCTTGTGAGGGAAGAGGCAAACAAAGTAACTTATTTCAACCTTTATTCCTATCTGCTATTCCTTTTTTGATTTTCAGTTCACCTTGCGCTTTTCTGCTATTCGTTTCGTGGTCAAAGTTTTCAGTTCACCTTGCCACCGCACCCCGCTGGGCGTTTTAGATTTTAATTTTTGATAGCATTCCTTTTTGAAGGCAGCACGCTGCATATATTTTTGATAGCATTCCAATCGCAGGAGTACCCTCCAACAGAATCGCAATGAACAAAGACATTATAAGCAGCATTCCTTTTTGATAGCTGCATATATTTGTTTTAGATTTTATTTTTTTACAGCAATATGGGACATTATTGTGGATGGATTGTACCTCCACCTATTATTGCAACATGTTTGGAACTTGTTGTGACATTATTGTGGATGGATTGTACCTCCACCTATTATTGCAACATGTTTGGAACTTGTTATGAGAATTATGTTTAGCTATTTTGTTGCTGCCCTATTTTTTGTTATCTATTTTGTTGGTGTACTGTTTTGTTTTTAAGATATTTTGTTGTTGTCTCATTCCTTTGATGTGTACAGATGTCTTCTTCTTCTGATAGTGAAAGGGACTCAAGTGATTCAGAAGATGACTTGAAAGTTCTTCAAGTTATTATTGGGAACCAAAAAAATATTGTGGCTGCTACATCTCTTTTATCATGGTACTATGCATCATATGTTGATAAGAATGAGCCAAGGGCAACAACATTTTCTGGTATTGCTTGGGTCATGGAAGCATTGAACAATCCAAAAGAATGCTACAACATGTTTAGGATGGAACTAGCTCTATTATACAATTTGCATGATGAGTTGGTAAGAGACTTTGGTCTATCCTCTTCCATTCATATGAGCTCTATGGAATCTTTAGGATTGTTTCTTGTTATTTGTGGTCATGCTTGGTCATTCACTGCCGTCCAAAAGGATTTCAAGCACTCTAATGAAATAATTAGCAGAGAATTCAGTGATGTCCTGAATTGCATGGTAGCAATGTCAAAAAGGTACATACAACCAAAGGACCCTAATTTCCATACAATGCATAGAAGAATTACCAATGATCAAAGAATGTGGCCTCACTTTAAGGGTTGTATTGGAGCAATTGACGACACTCATATAAATGCAACGCCTCCAAAGAAAGACTTCATCAGGTTCATGGGAAGGTCTGGTAAACCTACTCAAAATGTGATGGCAGTTGTTGATTTTGATATGCGCTTTATATATGCATCTATTGGACAACATGGCTCCATGCATGATACTACTGTGCTGTACCATGCGCTTGAAGCTGATGAAGATTTATTTCCACATCCCCCTCTAGGTAAACAAATGTCAAAAAATTGTTCTACTTTTGGTCCACATATTTTTCAAGGTTCTAACTCAAGTGTAATTGTATGTTACAGGAAAGTACTATGTTGTTGATGCAAGATATCCAAATAGGGATGGGTACTTGGCCCCGTACAAAGGACAACGGTATCATGTTCCGGAATGGAGAAATGTTCCTCCACCTAATGGTGAGCAAGAGCTCTTCAATCATTTACACTCAAGTCTACGGAATGTTGTTGAACGCACATTTGGTGTATGGAAGACGCAACAGAGAAATCTTCTTAAGATGCCAACTTATCCTATGGACAAACAAAAAATGATTGTTGCTGCTACAATGTGTCTTCACAATTTCATCCGTGAGAATAGTGCATTGGATGAGGATTTTCAAAGATGTGATCGAGACCCAGATTAGATCCCTACTATTACATCCCGTTATAGGCGACATGTCCCTCAAAATGCATCAGATACATCCACCACAGGGTCGAGTAGTAGGAACATGAATAGGTTCCGCGATGATGTATCGAAGGTACTTTGGGAGTCGAGGTGATTAGAAAAGGTGGTTCGTGTCATATTTTGGATATTGTGTCGTGCTAGTTTTATGCAATTTATGGATTAAACATTTGAGATCATTTTATGCACTAATATGATGGGAATATTTTATATGTTATTGTTTCATAATTTTTTTTCTGTATATGCATCCTACTTATTGGTTTGTAACAAAGTTGAACCACAAAGGGTAAAACAGACAATCGCCATAGACCACCAACTCTCAACAGACAAGAATCAGTTTACTTGCCAAATGGTTTTAAAAATGATTCTGATTCTCTAGGAGAATCAGGAGGATCAGCTCCTCAGAAGGATCAGGATCTGGAGCTAAAGAAGCAGGAGCTGGAGCTTTGCCAAACGGGCCCTTAATCTATGTTTTGTTGGGTTTAGAATTTCGTTGATGCTAATTTGGTCAAGCACAACAAGGACTAGCAAGCTCGTGGTTGAAAAACACGACCGTGAATGCGGCAAGGAATGTAGAGAACCTAAAAAACTAACTGAGGCATCAATTAGGTCGATGTTAATCCTGTTAATTATCCAGTAGACTTTTGAACATCTCTCGAGAATACCTAACAAGGAGGAGCATGTAGAGGTTATACTAGGATTGAAAAACCCACATAAAACACGACCATATACCGCCAAGAGATATGAGAGAGATGATAAAATGTGTAATAGACTAACTTTTAATGTTTGCAAGTTGAGAAACTCAATTGGCTATGACCATCTTATATATAGAAGAGGATGGTCTTATCCCAATAGGAGACAACTCCAACATGTATTTTTGCAAGTTTTTCATATCAAAAATCAATTTGAAAACATATTAGATTAGAATTAGGCAAAATCGGCTAGGCCAACTGTAATAGTGATCTTGCTATCGACCATTGTCAGCTTTTATCTACCGCGACGATTTAGTGTACATCCTTTGTCATCAGTTTTCATATCAAAAATCAATTTGAAAACATATTAGATTAGAATTTGGCAAAATCGACTAGGCCAACCGTAATAGTGATCTTGCTACCGACCATTGTCAGCTTTTATCTACCGCAGCGATTTAGTGTACATCCCTTATCATCAGTCTATAGAAAGCTTAGTGTCACGTTAGCCTTTTCTTTTACAAACTTTTAGTTAAAATGGAACAAGGAATTTTATTAAAATGAAAATTGATCTGAGTACATAAATAAGAAAATAAAAATGACATAATTTCATAAAGATCAAAATAAATATAAAAACTTTAAAATAAATATATTATAATTTATAAAAATAACTCATACAATACTACTCATCTTTGTCATCTTATTCTTTCACCTCTTCCATCTCTTTTTCCTCATCTAATTCTTGTTGCTTTGTCAACTTTTTAAGGTCAACTTGTGGGCTCTTTTAGTGTCTTCATCCTTGTCGGCGGTGGAGCGAACCAGTAACTTATTGAATTGATCAAATAGTTTAGGTTGAGTGATCCTTTAGCTAGCCTTATACAACTTGTTCAACATCCTTAGACCTGTCGGTACTTGTTGTTGGCCTTTTCTCTTTACGTTGAGCTCTTGCTCTATCATGGCCAATAGGGCCTAGTGCGCTCACACTTTCTAGTGATGTGAACCTACAATTGTCGTCCAAGTTAAGGTGGGATCTTTCGCTCCTATCACTGGAGTCTTCGTCATCGTGCCTCACATACCACTTCGGTTGATCACGAAGAGTGTGTCACATATGCTCCAGCTTTAAGTCAGTTTCACTAGGCTTGTTGTGGAATCTCTCCTTGCCCACATCAAGCAACATAGCGTCATCTGTTCCACTTGATCTAGCTACACACAAGCGGTTGTAGATGCTATTGAAGAGGGTAATATTCTAGTTTCTTGTTGACCACCAATACTTTAGCTACTTGGTGGTACTGTGGCGAGGAGATATCGTGGTGGAGTTATAGGTACTGGCTATTTAGCCCATAAGATCAACCCCTTCTTGTTGTTTCCATCAATAGGTCCATAGAGTCTAGTAGCCACACATGGATCTATATATTTACAAACTCAAACAGCTATTGTCGACCCAAATTTTTTGTGAAATTTATATATTTGTACTTACTAGTCTTTCATCCTGCATCGTAATCTAGTCCCTTCACCATCGAAGTTGAGGAGCACCAAAGTAAATTGACTGGTTCGAAGTGACATCGTTGTCAATAGATGAGGGCACTATCGTGCCTATAGAGTATGAAATAGAGAACAGGCAAAGAGCACCAAATGGAGAGCGAACGAAAGAGGAGCACCATAAAGAGGAGGCATCATATGATCCATATGGAGGAGCACCATATAGATATCCGTAGTATGGATGATGGTATCAATAATTAAAATGTTGAGGAGGAGTAGCATCGATGGTAGAAGTTTTTGTGGTAGGATTTTTATTGAGACAAGGAGCATTTATTTTTTTGATAGGCATACAAAGGAGGAGGATATGTATATGGAAATAGAGGTTGCAGACTCAAAGAATGGGGACAGACAAAAACATCCTCCCAACGATGATGTATGAGAGGAAGGCTGTCCAAGAAGACCTGCCTCACACCGAAAGGGGTCTTAGGACATTGTGGAGATTGCTCGTTGAGCAAGTCGATGAAGTTTTAAAGTTAGGACTCCACCTGCGATCCATATTCGAATAGAGTGAGAGAATATAATATGAAATAAGACAAGTAAATTGGAGAGCGAGGGGTGTGAAAACTAAAAATCCTCCTCTATTTGTAGGGCAGATGCAAGATTTTTTGATATTTTTTGTATTTATTGAATTTTAAATAGTCAAAACAACACTAACCAACTAGGAGATGGCACGGTTGATACCAATATATTTGGATTGGTATCAACCGGTTCTCTAGTGCTTGCGTCGATATCGACTAGTCGATACCAAGTGGTTTGGCTCCAATATGATCGTTATTGACCGAACCGACCAATCGACATAACCATCGATAAGCCAATCGAATAGATAGATGTTAGTTCCAAGCTGATCGATACTGACTATTGATAAAGTCACATCAATTGTTAGTTTCGATCACCGTTCCACTCAGCCTAAGAAAAATCAGTTTGTGGCAAGCAACACAAATAGTCTACCATAGTTTGGGGCCATCACATCTGTGTCAGCATGAGCTCACCAAATTGGACTACGTCGTATGGATGCTCTGCGTCCTTTTTTGTAGGATGGTCGCCAATTTTATTTAGGTAGCTTAGCATTTTTCTATAGAACCACTTAAATGCTTCGCTTATGTTTGGTTCAACTTTTTGAATCAGTTTCACTATAAAAAAAATCTGAGTTCAACCAAAATGATACAAAAGCTTCTCACGCTCCACTAGTCCGAAAGTTAAGTTCACTAAGTCTGCACTTATTCCGATAAACCTGGAAAGGGATAAAGTAGCTCAGGTGGCACATATTTTTGGATGCTAGATTGGAATCTTCCCCTTCATTATCTTGGTCTTCCCATGGGATTTACAAAGCTTAAAGTTGAGGACTTCACCCCCACATGAACAAGATTGAAAGAAGGTTGTCACCTACTGCAAATCGGTTATCTATGGCAGGAAGGTTAACTCTAATCAACCCAACCCTGTCTGCACTTCCATCCTATGCCATGTGCACCCTTAAAATCCCAGAAACGGTGATCAAGTCGGTGGATAGAGCAAGAAGAGATTGTCTTTGAGGGGAAATGATATCATCCCAAAAAAGAGACCAATGATTCCGTGGGATAAGGTTACAATGCCAAAAGGTAAGGTTGGTCTTGGGGTGATCAATCTTTGAGTTCAGAACAAAGCGCTATTGCTGAAACATCTTCACAAATTCTTCAATAGGCAGAATATCCCTGGGTGCATTACTGTGGGGGCTACTCCCACAAAACTTAATTGGGAAAGGCTCCTTCTGGTGGAAAGACATTTGCAGACTTACAAACGACTACAAAGGGATTGCCATGCCGTTGGTATGTGATGGAAGATATTTTCTCTTGTGGTTGGATGTCTGGAACAACTGCCACCTAGCCTCTAAGTTCCCTAGACTTTTTACTTATGCAGAAGGTCCGACCTGAACCCTTCAACAATACCTTGCAAACCCAGATGTTCAAGAGGCGTTCCGCACGCCTCTCTTTGTGGAGGCTACTGAAGAATATTTCTTGTTCTAGAATAAAGTGTAGGCCATAACCAGCACAATGAATGGCTAATTGAGGTACGAGGAGGAACTGTACCTTTCGGTACTAGGAAGGTTTATAATTTCACTTTTCATACCATTACCCCACCTCCTTTCATTTGGATTTGAAAATCCAAGATATGCAAGAAAATCAAAATCTACATTTGGCTGCTGTTCAGGGATAGACTTAACTCAAAGAATATGCTTAAGAGGAGATATTGTCCGTTGGAAGGTGGGGATCTTTGATGTGTCATGTGTCCTCTAAAGTGTAAAGAAACAACATATCATCTCTTCTTCTAGTGCCCTTTCAGCAAAACATCCTGGGATTACCTGGGAATGGATTGGAATCACTCAAAAAACTTCTTTTAGATGTTACTTATTGCTCAGGAATCATTTGGCCTTACGTTCTTTATGGAAATCTTCTCGATGGTCGCGTGGGAGATCTAGAAAGAAACAAATGGCAAAACTTTTAGAGAAGAATCCCCTTCTTTCAACTCCTAGAAGGAGAAGTTCCTTAATACTCTTAGGTTGAATTCCTTGAGAATGAATCAGGCTTCATGTGATGTTGTATATTCTTGGCTTTCTTCGTTTAGACTGCTTGTAACATACCCACCCCTTCTCTTCTATCCACCTTGTGAGGTGTACATTGCTCCTTTTCTATTTTTTGGTAATAAAATTCCTGCTGTAGGGGCCCCTACAGTTTCCTCGGTAAAAAAAGATACAAAAGATGAATAGATTACTGTAGTTCAATCTAGAATATCCTTCTACCTCAGTTTTTTAGATTCCTGTTATCTATTTTTTAAATATTACCCAATTTCTACTGTTTATAGGATACATTATTTTATTTTCTATTCAAAGATTCCCACCCAACTCGTTGCTTGATTCTCATCCGACAACACCTCCTAGCAGTGTCTAGAGTTGCCATTGCCTCCCTATGCCTGACTCGACCGGTCGGTAATGTGGCTTAGCCGTTCTTAAAACATCGTACCTATTTCTCGACGATCCTTCAACATTGCTCATTGCCTAACATCCATGATGTCCATCTATATCTGATATTGCCCCTTCACCACCTCTCTAGGTCCATATTGATGTTTGATGACTATTAGGATCTATATCCATGGAAGACGACAATGCAACACCTATCGCTTTAGCTGTTATCACTGCTATGCTACTCAAATAGGGCATCATATATATGTTGAACTGGGCATGACTACAATCACGATGCTTGGATCTAGTGTTGTGGGCATAGGACCTTGTGGCATGATGTACCTACCACACCTTTGCCGACGATGGCAATGCTATAGAATCGTCTCGTTCGAGTGGTAGGACGGCACCCCTCCTGTCATGTTGTCTCTTAGATAATCTATAGTTGGTAACTATTTCAACCAAACGGTTTCAACTTTTCCATAGCCATCCGCTCACAACAACTTC
The DNA here is from genome assembly GCF_902167145.1 of Zea mays. Classification (NCBI taxonomy): domain Eukaryota; kingdom Viridiplantae; phylum Streptophyta; class Magnoliopsida; order Poales; family Poaceae; genus Zea; species Zea mays. Next base: position 85,801,169 of record NC_050104.1, on the reverse strand, counting down.
CCCATATCAAAATAAACATGAAAAAAGGGGTATGACCGTATGAATTAATCAATTCGGTCCTACACAAGCTAAAATGCGAGCATGGCAAAAAACGGTTCTTGGGCCTCTCAATCCTAAAAACTTAGGTGTTATTCCCATAATCTCAAGTCTGGTATGGAACCAGCATACACAGCCAACGTCTGGTACAGAACCAACATACACAATTATTGACAACCAGAAGCTTTCCTGAATTTGTGATAACGATCAAATTCGAGAGTTAGCTTTGGCTTTGCCACAACAAGGATATGTATGGATTTGCATGAACTTGTAAAAATTATTCCAACCAATTCGAATTAGCGCAGTGATAAATGGTTGTATCATTGCAAACGAGGTACGTACGGTTTTGGCACACACCCTCATCATCTACATTTACTTGCATGAATGAATTCAGTAGGGCGATTTTAAACCTCAGGAAAACAAAATGCAAGCTTTAGCTGAAAGTCATCCTGTCCGGATTCAGGGGACAGTTGCAGACTACGTGGAACAGTAGAATGGAAAAAAATGTACATTATTTCTGCAATGGCGTGATACCACAATTGACCTGGACTAAAGTTCGCTGCATGCCTTCCGTTTTCAAGTTTATTTATTTGGTGCACGAAAGTTGAACGAGTAGGCCTATGGACAAACTTTTTGTGACGGCCACAACTAATACGTGGCGCTTTTTTTTAAACATCAAGTACGTTGACATATCTCGACCTCTGATATTTACTCTTAAACAATTCGGCCTTGACATCCATGCTCCCCAATCTTATAACGAAATATCTCTTCCCTTACTTAATATTGCCGTCTCCAAGTTCTAATCTCTGTTCTCCATTACTTAATATATTGTCGTCTCAGACTCTCATCTTTGTTGTGCCTATGCTGATTGGATTAACTGAAAATTCTTTGCCCCGTATGTCAACAATTTTATAAAATGTACGCTTACCAACTTCAAAAAATAAAATACTACTGTACTAAAAAGGTTTTAAAAAGCAATATAATATAAATGTCATAGGATTATTTCTCCCTGTTATCTCTTTCGAAGAGAAGCGCTATTTCTTTTTTTTTAAATAAAGTGTAACATCAAAATCAAATAGTACTATGGATCAAATACCATACACCCGACGACCTGAGGTCCCTTTTCAACTTCTTATTTTATCCAAACGACGTGGATGCAGCAACCTGTGGACCTACATACTATTTACTGTTGTAAACAACAAAATTTATATGTTAATAACATACTAACATTTCTAGTTTTTATAATCAAGGATATAATCCGGTTTCAGTTTTCTTATCTTAGAGAAAAGAGACACCAGTACAAAATTATTACAAAGTTTGACCAGTTCCCCACACTGAGTTTAACACTAACTCATTGTAACAAATAAATGGCAACCCAGGGGAAGCATCGACTTGATTTAATAGCTGACAATGAACATACTCGATTTATCCTCGACTTCTTTGGTGCACTTTTATAGAGCCTACAAATAGAGCTATGTTGAGCACCATTTATGACACTGAGCACGGGCAGTTCAGTCCTGAGGGCCGGACGGTCTGGCCTTAGACGCGGATGGTCCACGATTAGATCGGATCAGACGTACTAATCCCTTTTCCACGCGTGTTTATCCCTCTAAACCCACGGTTGTTGTTGGGAGTAGGGGTGGAAACGAGTCGAGCCAAGCTCGGCTCGCTGCGGCTCGGCTCGGCTCGCCCATCTGGCGAGCTTGCAAGAGCGGCTCGGCTCGGCTAGCTCCTGGCTCGCGAGTCGGCTCGTCGAGACTACCCATAAATGTAGACCTAGTCTCTAAATTATAATATAAAATCTTAAAAATATTTTAAATAACATATTTTAAATTAGTAAAATAGATATATCACTAATATAATATAGATAATAGATTAATTTTGTATAGTAATCTCAAATAACATAAATTAATTGTCAACTCGGTACTAATATTATATGCTAATTATGATTTTATGTAACAAATTGTTGTTGGATCGAGCCACGAGCCAGCTCGCGAGCTGGAGCGAGCCAAGCCGAGCCGAGCTGGCTCGCTCTTTTCACGAGCCACAAAAGCAGGCTCGGCTCGAGCTCGTTCTGAGCGTCGAGCCGGTCCGAGCCGAGCTGCTGCGAGCCCGAGTCAGCTCATCGAGCTCAAGCTTTTTTTCCAGCCCTAGTTAGGAGACACCTAGGAACGGGTCTAGTCCTCCCCTATATATATGAAGGGTACGACCGATTGTGGACACTAACAATCGAACGACAATCAATATATCTTTCGTTCTTTACCTTTTTCCCTAGTAGTAGACAATAACATAAGTTTCTCCTTCTAATATTCACCTCTCTTCGGCTCTACGTCGTATAAAGGTGTCTTGGGTGGCCTACCGATCCCAAGAAAACCCTAGAATCTCTCCTCTCCGACGGGGTCCCTCCTGAGAGCGAGATCCAGGTGCTGTTGGCGAACACCGCCCCCTTGTGCACGCGCGGACCGTCTGGCTCATCGGCAGGGAAGTCTCGCCTCTGCGTCAGGTCGCAGACTATTCAGCACTCGGCTGCGGCCGTCCGCGCTAGTTGTGGGCATTCGGGTTAGCCCAAAAATTCGGGTCGGGTTTTTTGGGCTTTTTAAATTTAGGGTATCTAGAAACTATCCCCAAAAACAGGTTTACTAAACTCTATACCCGATATATTGGGTAGCCCATTGTACCCGGTTTGGAACTTCTAGCTAGTCAAGGACCTTGGTGATGTTGCTCCTGTTTCAGCGTTGTACTAGATGACTGGAGGAGCACGGGGAGGAGGCACCAAACGACAAATGAATGAAGGAGAGGAGGCACGGGGAACTTCTAGCTGGTCAAGGACCATGGCAGATGAATGAAGTTGCACGAGGAACTTCTAGGTCAAGGACCATGGCAAATGAATGAAGGAGAGGAGGCATTAGCACAGCACGATCCCCACCGACGGTCAGTCGGAGTGTCGGACGAGGACGAGGACGAGAGCGGAGGAAGCGTCAACCATCGGAGCCGAGGAGCGTTAGAGCCTTGACCGGCTATCGACGACGCTGCGGCGGCTAGGGTTCCTAGCCCTAGGAGCACCTGGTGCTTGGTTGGGAGTTGGGACAGTGGGTGGCCTAGCTAGTTTGGGTGTTGCGTCCTGACTAGTTTGGGTGATGTTTGGAGCCTGGATGTTCGTGGGTAGTGGCTGCGTGGCTGCAGGGTGGGGCATTAGTGGGCTTGGCAACTGGGCTTGTTTTGGTTGAAAGCCTATAGAAAAACTACAAGACGCACAACAAAATTAACTTCAGGCTTTATCGGTACTTCGAGTACCGTGACCCGTTACCCGATTAGGCTCGAACTAAATTCGGGTTTTCAATTTCATTACCCGCATAAATAATTTGAGTGTCGGGCTTTGGGCTAAATGGGTACGGGTTCGGGTATTTTGGGTTTCGGGCTTCGGGCCCGGGTTTTATGCCCAGATCTAGTCCGCGCTGCCGTAGAAGAGCACCACCACTGGTACGCATCATAGTGATTGGCGCTCGGATCGACGCCAACACACTTTTTGGTGACTTCGCTAGGGACATCGCGTGAAGATCTATTAGACTGCCCTCAGTGGCCGGTTGAAAAGATAGTTCTGACGTCTCTCCCAGCAACATCATCAAGCTGACTATGGAGAATCTGTCGGCTGAAGATCAACAGGAGTTCGAGGAACACAAAGAGCAACTGATTGAGGAAGCAAAGGCGAAATTTCTATCTTGTTTTGGTGATTAAATGCTCAACACATTATGTTTAGAGTAACATGAGAAATGAGCATACGTACTTAAAAGTAAATTGAGCTTGGAAGAGGGCAAAGTACAAATATATATGGTGCCAAGTGAAAAAGGTAAGTTCTAGAAACTTAGTCAATTGCTTTAGGTACTAATCATATTTCTCTAAGTGTTAGGGACTTTATGAAGTCAAGCCAAAAAGGAGCAAAAGAGAATAAGATTGAAAAAGGAAAAAGTGGACTGGTCTGCGTAGCACTGGCAGTCCGGTGTGCACCGGACAGTCCGATACACGATCCGCTGAACTGCTCCCTCTCGTGAATTTCAGCCTGCGTCGGCTATAATTCACCGGACCGTCCGCGCGGAGCGTCGTACAGTCCGGTGTGCCAGCAACCAACAGCTAGTGGCCATGTCGGCCTCGGGCCAACGGTCAAGCGGTGCACTGGATGGTCCGGTGCCACCCACCGGACAGTCTAGTGCCCTTGAGAACAGGAAACCACCCAATCAGGGATTCTCTTCCGTTGCGCTGTTCACGTCCGGTGTGCACCGGACAGTTCGGTGCTCGTGAACAGAAGGCAACCAGGGCCTGCCAAATGGAGCTCCAACGGTTCCTAAGTCCCTTGGGGCTATAAAAGGGACCCCTAGGAGCATGGAGCACACCACCAAGCATCCATTGAACATTCTATAACACCGAGACACTGCGACCACACTTTTGGTTTGATAGTTTGAGATTTGAGCAAGTTTTTGAGCTGTAATTCCGCTGTGTTGTCTCTTGTGCTCCTCTCTCAACGTGTGTGCGTGCATTGCTTTGATTTTGTCTCTTGTGTGCGTTTCCTACTCTCCCTTACTCTTGTGGTTTATTTGAGATCAACTCTGTAAGGCATGAGAGACTCCAATTTGTGGATATTCCTCACAACAGGAAAAGCTTGTGATAAGAAAGAGAACCGTGGTACTCAAGTTGATCATTGGATCACTTGAGAGGGGTTGAGTGCAACCCTCATCCATTGGGACGCCACAACGTGGAGTAGGCGAGCATATTACTCTTGACCGAACCACGGACTAAAATCGTTGTGTCACTTGTCTAAGTTACTTTACGTTATTGTGATTCTACTCTTTCTAGCACTTCACTTCACTTACATATTGCTCTAGGTTTAATACTCACCTTGTTAGAGCAATTAAGTGAAGAAGTTCTCTCCTCTCACCCTCTTCATTCGGACTTGGTTTTCGACTCACTAATTCAATATTAGACCAAGTTTGTTTTGTTGAGTTATTTTATACAAGATCACCTATTCACCCCCTCTAGGTGCTCTCAGATTCATCGACTACAGATTAGCATGACCAATCACAATCCCTTTAGGGGATGCCGATAGACACATATCCTGGACAATCACAACCTCCTGCGCAAATCGGGGGTGCACGACCGAACCGTCCGCGTGTGAACACGGATCTGAGTGCACCTAGAGGGGGGTGCGTGAATAGGTGATCCTGTAAAAAACAGCTCAACAAAACAAACTTGGACTAATATTGGATTAGTGAAAGAAAGAGCCAAGTTCGAATGAGCGGAGTAAACTTCTTCACTTAATTGCTCTTCACTAAGTGAGTATTAAACTTTGAGCAATAATGTAAGTGAAGTAGATAGGGAGAGAAAATCACACTAGAATAAAGACATGTGACATAGCGATTTTTATTCCGTGGTTCGGTCAAGTAGAATACTTGCCTATTCCACGTTATGGCGTCCCAATGGAAGAGGGTTGCACTAAACCCCTTTCAAGTGATCCAAAGATCAACTTGAATACCACAGTTCTCTTTATCTCAACAATATCCCGTTGTGAGGAATCTCCACAATTTAGAGTCTCTCATGCCTTACACAATTGATCTCAAATGAACATAGGAGTAAGGAGGGAATAGAATCACACACACGAGACAAACTTGCAACAACATCACGCACACAAGACAAGAAACGAGCACTCGAAACAACATAACTGAGTTACAGCTCAAAGAAGTGCTCAAATCTCTATCACAATGAACCAAATGCGTGTTTGCAAAGTCTCGGTGTTGTAGAAAGTTCAATGGGTGCTTGGGGTTGTGCTCCATATGCCAAGGGTTCCTTTTTATAGGCTAAAGGAAGCTAGAAGAGTTGGAGCTCCATTTGGAGGGCCTTGGTTGCCTTCTGTTCGTGGGCGCACCGAACAGTCCGGTGCACCACAGGAAAAGTGAACAATGGGCAATTCTCTTCCTTGTTTGGCGAAGCCGACCGTTGCAGCCACCGATCCCGTGGCACACTGGACAGTCTGGTGGCACACCAGACAGTACGGCGCAGCCTGGAGACCGTTTGCAAAGTCCATGTGTCGCCCGTTGATCGCACGGTCGACCGTTAGCTGGGCGCGCGGCTAGCACACCGGATAGTCCGGTGCACACCGGACAGTCCCGAGAGCAGCCAGTTCGCCGGGCGCACCAACCTGGGCAGCGAACACTGTCCGGTGCACATCGGTCAGTCCAGTGCACCGCAGGCTGGTGCAGGTTTGGCTGAACTTAGTCGAACTTCTCCCTTTGAATCTTTCTTGATTTGAGATGTTTTCTAGCACTTAGTAGAACATAGTTAGTACCAAAAACAATTTACTAAGTGCTAAAATCATACCTTTGCTTTTCCATTTGCATCTCTTTAAGTCTTAGCTCATTAAAGTCATAACTCAATGTGTTGAGCATCTAATCACCAAAACAATATAGAAATGGCCCAAGGACACATTTCCCTTTCAATCTCCCTTTTTGGTGATTCATGTCAACATATCAAAAGCAACTCAAAATGCAACAACATATTGAACTAACTTATCCAAATGAGCTCAAAAGTGCAAATTGATGCCAATTGAAGACCGATAGATTATGATAGGATTTGGCATATTTGGATCATTTTTGCCACCACTTGGTTTGTTTTCGCACAACAAAATCATATTCCTATCTCTATGTCAAAAACACTTGTTTTGGTAAATCAAAATATCTTTCAAGGCTAGTTTTAATGAAACACAAAAAACTCCCCCTTTTCCCATAATCAAATTTCTCCCCCATAAGAGAGTAGTTTTTGCAGTGAAGTATTCTTACACTAAAAGCAATTGGATCAGCTACCACTTTTGAAAAATTCACAAGTGGCAGCTGATCTAGTTGCTTTGGCCTTAATTTCTCCCCTTTGGCATTAAGCACCAAAACAGAAGAACTATTTGGCCTTCTAACCCCATTGCCTCATAAAACTTGCAAGTTAAAACCAAAGGCAATGAGATCAACATAGATAGTGGCTTGGAACAAGATACATTGATACCAAAATGCAGTGGAAGCCTCTTTCTTTGTCCAAGTCCACCTTTTCCCATTCAACAATCACTCAAGCAAACATATTAGTCTCAAAGGGTCAAGTTGTAGTACATCCTCCCCTAAACATGTGCATCATGTGAGGTCCGGGGATGACTTGTACAACTTGAGCACCAAAAGTAAAGACAGAAATGCTTAAAAAACATGATCAAAGGCAAAAAACACATGTATGCTATAGATCAATCCAAGTTTCGCGAATCTAAGACATTTAGCTCACTACACAACCTGCAAAACCTTTTCTCTCTAAAGGCTTGGTGAAGATATTGGCTAATTGGTTCTCGGTGCTAATATGGCAAACATCGACATCTCCCCTTTGCTGGTGGTCTCTCAAAAAGTGATGCCGGATGTCTATGTGCTTAGTGCGGCTATGTTCGATAGGATTATCCGCCAAGCGGATTGTACTTTTATTATCACATAGGAGTGGGACTTTGCTTAGATTGTAGCCAAAGACCCAGAGGGTTTGCCTCATCCAAAGTAGTTTCGCGCAACATTGGCCTGCGGCAACATACTCGGCCTCAGCGGTGGATAGGGAAACATTTGTTTGTTTCTTAGAGCCCCAAGACACCAGGGACCCTCCCTCCCAGAAACTGACAAGTCTCTGATGTGCTCTTCCTATCAACCTTGCACCCGACATAGTCGGAATCTGAATATTCGATTAAGTCAAAGGTAGAATCCTTTGGATACCAGATCCCAAAGCAAGGCGTATGAACTAAATATCTAAGAATTTGCTTTATGGCCACAAGATGACATTCCTTGGGGGTCAGATTGAAATCTACCACACATGCATACACTAAGCATTATATCTGGTCTACTAGCACAAGGATAAAGTAAAGAACCTATCATAGACCACTATGCCTTTTGATCAACGGACTTACCTCCTTTGTCGAGGTCCAAGTGTCCATCAATTCCCATTGGTGTCTTAGCGGGCTTTGCGTCCTTCATCCCAAACCTTTTGAGTAAGTCTTGAGTGTACTTTGTTTGGGAGATGAAGGTTCCTTCCTTGATTTGCTTCACTTGAAATCCAAGCAAGTAGTTTAGTTCACCCATCATCGACATCTCGAATTTCTGCATCATTACCCTGCTAAACTCTTCACAAGAGTTTTGATTAGTAAAACCAAATATTATGTCATTGACATATATTTGGCACACAAACAAATCACCATTACATGTCTTAGTAAAAAGAGTAGGATCCACTTTCTCGACCTTGAAAGCATTAGATATGAGAAAATCTCTAAGGCATTCATACCATGCTCTTGGAGCTTGCTTAAGTCCATAGAGCGCCTTAGAGAGCTTGTAAACGTGGTCGGGATACCTGTCATCCTCGAAGCTAGGGGGTTGCTCCACGTACACCTCCTCCTTGATTTGTCAGTTGAGGAAGGCGCTCTTCACATCCATTTGAAACAACTTAAAAGAGTGGTGAGCAGCATAGGCCAATAATATGCGAATTGACTCAAGCCTAGCTACAGGAGCAAAAGTCTCCCCAAAATTTAAACCTGTGACTTGGGCATAACCTTTTTCCACAAGTCGAGCCTTGTTTCTTGTCACCACATTGTGCTCATCTTGCTTGTAGCAGAACACCTACTTGGTTCCCACAACATTTTGCTTTGGACGTGGCACCAGACTCCACACTTCATTTATCTTGAAGTTATTGAGTTCCTCCTACATGGCCAATACCCAGTCCGGATGCTGCAAGGCTTCTTTTATCCTGAAAGGCTCAATATAATAAACAAAAGAGTAATGTTCACAAAAGTTAGCTAAACGTGAGCGAGTGGTTACTCCCTTGCTTATGTCACCCATAATCCGATCCACTGGATGATTCCTTTGGATGGTGGCCTGGACTTGAGTTGAAGGTGCTTGTTGTACTTCTTCCTCTTTATTCTTTTCTTCATGTGCCCCCTTGATTCATGCCTGCATCTTGAGGTACCCGTTCCTCATCTTGAGTTGGGGGTTGCACCAATGTTGATGAAGATGGTTGATCTTGATCTTGTTGTTCCTGCGGGCGCACATCACCTATTTCCGTAGTTCTCATTGTGGCCGTTGGAACTTCATCCTCATCTACATCATCAAGATCAAGTTGCTCTCTTGAAGAGCCATTTGTATCATAAAATACAACGTCACTAGAGACTTCAACTAACCCCGATGATTTGTTAAAGGCCCTATATGCCTTTGTATTTGAATCATAACCTAGTAAAAACGCTTGTACAACTTTGGGAGCAAATTTCGAATGCCTACCTTTCTTAACCAAGATGTTGCATTTGCTCCCAAATGCACGAAAGTATGAAACATTGCGTTTGTTACCTGTTAGAAGTTCATAAGATGTCTTCTTGAGGAGGTGATAGAGATAGAGCCGGTTTATGGCATGGCAAGCTGTATTTACGGCTTATGACCAAAACCGCTTAGGCGTCTTGTACTCTCCAAGCATTATTCTCGCCATGTCGATGAGTGTCCTGTTCTTCCTCTCTACTACACCATTTTCACTACAGGAATTTCGTTGACTCTCGTCGGCCAGATTAATTCCCGTCGGCCACTGCAAAAGCCGACGAGAATTAAGTAACTCCCGTCGGTCGTCAACTAGCTGACGGGAATTAATTTAATTCCCGTCGGCCACGTCACCTAGCCGACGGGGTTAAGTAATTCCCGTCGGCTTTGTCCCTAAGCCGACGGGGGTTATTTAATTCCCGTCGGCCACGTCATAGGCCGACGGGGATTAATGGTTTTAGAGCCACGTCCGAGCCCGCGTGGACTCATTCTTCCTCCTCTCTCTCGTCTGAAATCGACGAGCCACCGCCGCCGCCCGCCCGAGCTGCCGCCCGCCCGCGCCCCCAACGCCGGCGCCCGCCCGCACCCCCAACGCCGCCGCCCGCCCGAGCCGCCCCCAACGCCGCCGCCCGCAGCGAGCAGCCGCCCGCCCGAGCCGCCGCCCGCCCGAGCAGCCGCGCGGCCGAGCTCCTGCGCCGCTGGGCCGCCGAGCCCCCACGCCACCGCGCCGCCGCGCCCCGGTGCCACTGCGCAGCCGTGCCACCGCGCCGCAGCACCGCCGCGCCTCCGCGCCGCCGCGCAGGCTGCGCGCCATCGCTCCTCCGCGCCGCCACCATCCGAGGCCCGCCACCCGAGGCCGGAACGCCGCCCCCGAGGCCGCCAACGCCCGCAGCTCGTCCCGGAGCGCCGCCGTCCGCCCGAACGCTGCCTCTAGCCCTCGTCGAGGTATAAATACATGTGATTATTTTCGTCGGTTTTTTATGGCCGACGGGAGTTAGCTTTAATGTGATTAGAGTTAGTTTAATATAACATGTGATTAGAGTGTGATTAGAGTTAGTTTATGTGGCTTGATTAGAGTGTGATTATTGTTTATTTTCGTCGGTTTTTATGGCCGACGGGAGTTAACTGTTAGTTTAATATCACATGTTAATTTTCGTCGGTTTTAATATCACATGTTATTTGTTAGTATGATTTGACTTAAAATTGGATGTTGCCAATATTGTTAATTAATTATTATCATGTTAATGTGATGAAGGTGATGTTATGTATATATATATATATATAGTTTTACTACTTACCTATAGATATATGTGTGACGTGTAGAAACATGAATGTCTCACACGCACTCTTTACTCGTACACACAGCCGCAATAATGGGTGATAGACGTGATTGGATGTATGAAGGTTTCAAGAAGGGTGGGTGTCACACAAGTGAATGGTTTGCCAAGACGCAGATGTTTCTGGACCATGCAGCTGCTTTGTCACAAATAGATAATATTAGGTGTCCATGCAATAAATGTAGAAATATGACAAGCCACACCAAGAGGCAGGTCACACTACACCTGTGTTCGCATGGTTTCGTGCCAGGCTATAAGGTCTGGTATCTCCATGGTGAAGATGTTGAACGAGCAGCAGAAGTAGAAGTTGATGACGGTGAAGATGATGTTGATAGGATGGACCAGATGCTTGAGGATCTGCAGCCTGAACTGGCACCAGATCATCATGATTCACCTACACCGGAGGTTCAGAAGTTCTTCGACCTACTCAAAGCGTCAGAAGAGCCTCTTCACGGGCACACTGACGTGACCGTACTGGAATTCGTGACCCGGCTGATGTCAATCAAGTCCAAGTTTGCATTCTCAATTAATTGTTACAAGGAGCTTGTGGATTTGATTAGCGAGGTTCTTCCTACGGGTCACAAGATGCCCAAAGACATGTACCAGTCCAAGAAATTGCTTGAAGGTCTTGGTATGGAGTATGAGAAGATTGATGTTTGCCAAGACAACTGTATGCTTTTTTGGAAGGAACATGGCAGAGAACAAAAATGCTTAAAATGTGGGAAGTCGAGGTACGTGGAGCTTGTAAATGAAGATGGGGAGAAGGTGGTGACAAAGGTTGCACATAAACAGCTTCGGTACATGCCTCTCACCCCTAGAGTGAAACGTTTGTTTCTCTCGAGGAAGACCGCTATGCACATGAGGTGGCATAAAGATTGTACGGACATACAAGATGGGTTAATGGTGCACCCGTCAGATGGTGATGCATGGAAGGCTCTTGACAAATTTGATCCAGATTTTGCCAGCGATGCAAGAAACGTTCGTATCGGCTTGGCAACTGATGGTTTCACGCCGTTCAATATGACCGCTGCGTCGTATTCATGTTGGCCTGTCATTGCCATACCGTACAACCTTCCACCTGCTCTATGCATGAAATATGAGTTTATGTTCCTATGTCTTGTTATACCTGGGCCTGAGCATCCTGGCGTACGCCTCAATGTGATGCTTCAACCACTGATTGAAGAGTTAAAGAAGCTATGGCAAGGTGTGGAAGCCTATGACTGCTTCAAGAAGCAGAAATTCAATCTTCGTGTTGCATATCTGTTCTCGGTTCACGATTTTATGGCGTATGGTATTTTCTCTGGATGGAGCGTGCATGGTAGATTGACATGTCCTTATTGTGCTAAAGATACAGATTGTTTTCGTCTTAGTGCTGGTGGCAAGATATGTTACTTTGATTGCCATAGATGTTTTCTACCCTTCAATCACCCCTTCAGAAGGCAGAGAAAGGAATTTAGGAAGGGCACCATTGTCACGAAGGGACCACCCAAGCGACGTAGTGGGATAGAAATTACAGAAGAGCATATGAAACTTGTCCTAGACGAGAGTGGGAAAAGGTATCAAGGTTTTGGTGAGGAGCATAACTGGACTCACATATGTGGCTTGTGGGAGCTTCCTTATGCTAAGTCATTGATTTTGATGCACAACATCGACGTCATGCATCAAGAGAGTAACTTTTGCCAAGCCCTCATAAATACATGCATGGATTTCCCTGATAAAACGAAAGACAATGACAAGGCACGCATGGACTTAGCAGTGATATGTGATCGTCCAACCCAAGTGCTTAGAGAAAACGGATGCAAACCAAAAGCTGACTATTGTCTGAAATCTAAGCAACGAAAAGAAGTGATGAAGTGGATGAAGGATATTAAATTCCCCGATGGTTATGCCGCTGGTTTTAGAAGATCTGTGAACTTGAAGACAATGAAGATGAATGGACTGAAGAGCCATGACTTCCACATAATTATGGAGAGGCTCATGCCTGTAATGTTTCGTGGGTACATTTTCGAAGCTGTGTGGAAAACGTTAGCTGAAGTTAGCTATTTCTACAGACAGTTGTGTGCTAAAGAAATCAGAAGAGATGTGATGAAACAGCTGGAGAAAGAGGCACCAGTGCTTTTGTGCAAATTGGAAAAAAATATTTCCACCGGGTTTCTTCAATCCTATGCAGCATCTCTTTATACATCTTCCATATGAGGCTAAGGTCGGTGGTCCTGTTCAGTATAGGTGAATGTTTCATATAGAAAGAGCATTAAAGAAGCTTAGAGCAATGGTGGGCAATAAGGCAAGAGTTGAAGGATGTATTGCGGAACAATTTAAACTAAAGGAGGTAGCACACTTCACAAGTTGTTACTTTGCTGAAGAACATAATGTATTTGCTCGAAAGAAAAGGTACCATGATGATGAACGAGAGATGCCTCCGTGTAGTGATCTTTTGATTTTTCAGACAAACGGCAAAGCCGTTGGTCCACCCAAGGCATATCACCTAAGTATGGAAGAACGGAAGTCTGCTTTACTGTACATGTTCACGAATATGCCTGAGGTGGAGAAATACTTTGTGTAAGACTTGTTTTCTTAAACTGTTCATATGTGAATTAGTTTATGTTATCAAATATCTCATGTCATACAATAATATTTGACAGCGAGTTTGATGAACAAAACATGAGGTGTCTCGGTAGGCCAACAGCGAGAGACATAGACAAATTGCGACGCGATGGTATGCATGGGCGACCTAATTTCATTATGTGGCTTCGGGACTGTGTAAGTCTTAATTATGTGGCTCCGAGAGCTAATTTCATTTAACTAATGTTACAGAATTTGCTAATGCTTTGTGGCATGATTGACAGTTTGGGGAGGAAATGAATTTGAATGATGACTTACGTCAGTTATCTATTGGAAGCGTAACTGCCAAAAGCTATGGACGTTACGACGTCAATGGATATCGCTTTCGTTCAAGCATTTTCGAATCAAGTCATCCTATGGCCGCCACTCAAAATAGTGGAGTCGTTACTAGGGCAACTGACATGGAAGGACACGAAGCCTGCTATTACGGGAAAATCAAAAATATAATCGAGATTACATTTGCTGGAAATAAGCCTTTAGCGCTAGTTTTCTTTGAGTGTAAATGGTATGACCCGAAGTATTATAGGACCGAATTTGGGATGACACAGATCCAACCTGAAAAATTGCTTCAAGGACACGACACGTATATCCTTGCCCATCAAGCAAACCAAGTTTATTTCTCGACATATCCATGCAAAAAGTTGTCTAAATGGAGGGTTGTGTACAATGTAAATCCCCGCGAACGCCTATACACTCCTGGTGAGGACGAATATCAAATTGGTCACCTTGAGCAGGTTGATGAGGTGTTTCAAGAAGAAGAGTTGCCAACTAGTTTTCATATTGATCCTGCACCGGCATTAGATTCACTAGTTGCAGATGTTAACGACTTAACTTTTCCCGAGAGACGGAGAAGACAACCTGTTAGGAGAAAAGTTACATGGCGACCTCTGCATAGAAGAGAACAAATAGATCCTGATTTTGATGATATTTAACAAGTAAAGTTGTTTTGTTATTTCATTTGTTTATATTTTAAGTATTATGTCATTTTTGATGCACTAATGAATAATTTCTTATTTTTTATGCAGGATGCTGCCAAAATCAAAGAAGTCAGTGAAGGGGTTGTTCAAGGGCCTGGGCCTTTTTCAGGGCAGTTCTTCGAGCAGCAGCAAACGTCGAGAGCTGTTGAGCGCGGTACATGGAGATGAGGTAACATATCTTGTACAAATAAATTTGTTTACATATTTACAAAAAAATCTTGAGTTGTATGTACCAGGATGAGCAGCACACTGAGGAGCAGCACATTGAGGAGGAGCAGCACAATGAGGCTGAGCAGCACAATGAGGAGGTGGAGCACGTGACATGGGACCAGGCCGCACAACATCACCAGCCATGGGACCAGTGGGACCACCAGAGAGAACAACAACAGGCGTGGGACCAGTGGGGCCAACAGGGCGAACCGGCTGACAACCCGATGGATGATGGCTCGGGAGGCTCTTCAGCGACACGCACACGTCGCTCAAGAAAAAGCCACTCAGTAAAGCCTCGTCATGCGATAGAGCGAGAGGCTGATAGGACTTTAATCATGCCACATGGAGATCGGTGAGTGTAATATATTAACTTATCTAATATAACTATTATGTGTATTGTTAATGTTTTTGTGTAATGCAGGAATTGGGAGGACCTGTCCTTTGACGGCAAGGGACACCACACTCAGGTTAACCTTACGTTGGGTTCTCTTTGCCGCCTTCACTACCCTGGTATAGTGAAGGTGTCAAACGGTGATACCGAGGATGAGGTGCTCGTCAGTACCTGGGATGAGTACAAGTTTAAAAAGGAACGAAACCACACCGACAGACAGGGACTTGTGCGTAATGAATTTTGGGTATGAATTCTTTATTATTTTTGTTATGTTTCTTAATATGGTAAATCTATGACTTATACCATTGTATTTGTATTCTTTATATTATGTTTGATATATGTTATGTGTGCAGAAATAGTGACATAATTTAGTGCTGTTTTTGTAGCAGTATAGAGTAATTCCCGTCGGCCCAGTTAATTTCCGTCGGCTATGGTCGAACCGACGGGAATTAATGACTAACTCCCGTCGGCCCAGTTAATTCCCGTCGGCCACGTAGGGCTGATGGGAATTAATTAATAACTCCCGTCGGTCTGGGGAACCAACGGGAATTAATATGTGACGCCCGTCGGCTAGCAAAACCGACGGGAATTAGCCTTAATTCCCGTCGGCCACTATTTAGCCGACGGAAATTAATTATTCCCGTCAGCCGCCGACGGGGATAACCTTATCCCCGACAGGGGACACCTGTCGGCCTGAAACCGACGGGAATAAGCCCTAAACCGACGGGAATAAGTAATTCCCGTCGGTTTAGGGCTTATTCCCGTCGGTTTCAGGCCGACGGGAATTAAGTGAATTCCTGTAGTGTTTGCTGTGGTGTGTAGGGAGCGGAGAACTCATGCTTGATGCCTTCCTCAAGAAACTCTTCTACTTGAAGATTCTTGAATTCAGATCTGTTGTCTCTCCTTATCTTCTTCATCTTGAGCTCAAATTCATTTTGAGCTCTCCTTAGGAAGCGCTTTAGAGTACCTTGGATTTCTATTTTATCCTGCAGAAAGAATACCCAAGTGAAGCGAGAAAAATCATCAATAATGATAAGACCATACTTACTTCCCCCGATGCTAAGATAAGGAACGAGCCTGAAGAGATCCATGTGGAGGAGTTCTAGTGGTGTTGTCATCTCATTTTTGCTTGGATGAGTAGTTCCTACCTACTTCCCTGCCTGGCACGCTGCACAAGGTCTGTCTTCTCAAAACAGACATCGGTTAGTCCTAACACATGTTCTCCCATTAGAAGCTTATGAAGATTCTTCATTCCAATACATGCTTGACGACGGTGCTAGAGCCAGCCCATATTAGCCTTAGCTATTAAACACGCATCTAGATCGACAATTTCTTTAGTGAAATCAACTACATATAGCTTCTCGTCTGATACACCTTTAAAAGCTAATGACCCGTCACTTCTTCTAAAGACAGATACATCAATATTTGTAAATAAACAATTATAGCCCATATGGCATAATTGACTTACAGAAAGTAAATTGTAACCAAGCGACTCTACTAAGAACACATTAGAAATTTAATGCTTGGTAGTGATGGCTATTTTACCCAAACCTTTGACTTTGCCTTGATTCCCATCTCCAAATATGATCGTGTCATGGGAATCCTTGTTCTTGACGTAGGAGGTGAACATCTTCTTCTCCCCCGTCATGTGGTTTGTGCATCCGCTGTCAATAATCCAGCTTGTGCCCCTAGATGCATAAACCTGCAAGGTAATTTAAGCCTGGGTTTTAGGTACCCAACTTTAGTTGGGTCCTGCAAGGTTAGTCACATAAGACTTTGGAACCCAGATGCCAGTGTTGTCTCTCTTGCTCTTAGGACCCAAATTTTTAGCAACTACTTTATCATTTTTACACATAAGCACAAATGAAGCATCATAAGTATGATAAAGCATAGTTGGGCCATTAGATGCATTCCTAGGCGCATGAGAAACAACATGATGAACATGACGCCTAGGTCTATTCCTATTATGGGCATGTGTAGAGCTAGATGATGCATACATGGCATGAGAGTCAAAAACAACATCATGACGAGTAGATAAAACAACATGATCATAACAACTATTATGATGAGCAACACTAGAAACATTCTTAACATGAGCATAAAGATAGGCATGGTTCTTTTTGTCATGTGAAGAATGAGAGCTACTAGCCATAGGAGCCTTCCATTTCTCCTTGATGAGATTGGAGGCCATTTGGCTTGTTAAGTTCATGGTTCCCTTTTGGAAGCCAAGTCCATCCTTAATGGAGGGATGTCTACCAATGGTGTAGGCATCCCTAGAAAATGTTATTTTATCATTTTCACTCTTGCAAGTCTTAAGTTGAGCATTAAGATTTTGCAACATCATTATTCAACTCAAGGATAGACACATGCTCCACACCATTACAAATAGACACATGCTCCACAGATGAACTAGTAATATTCACTTTTTTTAGCTTAGCATTTAAATCAACATTTAAACTCTTATGGCTAGACATAGATTCATTACAAGAAGATGATTCAACAGAAAGAATTTCATTTCTCTTAACCTCTAAAGCAAGAGATTTTTCAGCATTAACAAGTTTATCATGTTCTTCATAAAGAATATCTTCTTGTTTTTCTAACAACCTATCTTTATCATTAAGAGCATCAATTAATTCATTAATTTTATCCACTTTGGATCTATCTAAACCCTTAAATAGATCACTATAGTCTATATCATTATCAGATTCCTCATCTCTAGAAGAAGTGTATTTAGAAGTATCTCGAGTATGTACCTTCTTCTCCTTAGCCATGAGGCATGTGTGATGATCGTTGGGGAAGAGGGAGGACTTGTCGAAGGCGCATGCAACTAGTCCTTCATCGTCGGAGTCGGATGAAGAACAGTCGGAGTTCCATTCCTTGCCAATGTGCGCCTCGCCCTTCGCCTTCCTGTAATTTTTCTTCCTTTCCTTCTTCCCTTTATTTTCTTATGCCTGGTCGTTTTCATTATCGGGACATTGTGCTATAAAATGACCAGACTTACTGCATTTGAAGCAGGAGCGTTTTCCCCTTGATTTATTCTTGTTGGGATACTCTTTGCATCCCTTCAAAGCGGTCTTGAAGCGCTTGATTACAAGCGCCATTTCCTCCTCATTGTGCCCGACAGCTTCTACTTGTGCCACTCTATTAGGTATCGCCTCCTTGCTGCTTGTTGCCTTGAGGGCAACGGGCTGCGGCTCATAGAGTGGGATCATAGTGACACCGTTTCCCAAATTTGGTGATCATAGTGACATCGTTTCCCTCATGAGAAATCTTGAGGGTGTCCCAAATTTGCTTGGCGTTGTCCAAGCCGCTGACTTTGTTTTATTCATCCTAGCATAGAGATGCTAGCAAAATAGAAGTAGCTTGGGCATTTTTTATGAATTTGTTCATTAATTAATACAGGATTATCACTACTGTCAAATTGCATTCCATTTTCCACTATTTTCCAAATACTAGGATGGAGAGAAATTAAGTGACTATGCATTTTATGGTTCCAAAAAGAATAGTCTTCTCCATCAAAGTGAGCGGGTTTACCAAGTGGAATAGATAATAAATGTGCATTCGAATTGTACGGAATGCGAGAGTAATCAAATTAATAATTTTGATTAATCGTTTTCTTTTTTGTGGACGAGTCTTCGTCGTCGTCGTCCCTTGGTGAAGAAGAGGAGGCGTCATTGCCGTAGTAGATGATCTTCTTGATGCGCCTCTTCTTCTTTCCATTTTTCTTCTTGTTGTTTGAGCCTAAGTCAGTGGGCTTGTCACCTTTTTGCTCATCAACATAGAGAGTCTCCTTCTCCTTGTCGTTGATCACCACCCCCTTGCCTTTAGGATCCATCTCTTCGGGTGGTTAGTTTCTTGATGAAGAGAACGACTCTGATACCAATTGAGTGCACCTAGAGGGGGGGTGAATAGGTGATCCTATAAAAAAACAAACTTAGACTAATATTGGATTAGTGAAAGCAAGAGCCAAGTTCGAATGAGTGGAGTAAACTTCTTCACTTAATTGCTCTTCACTAAGTGAGTATTAAACTTAGAGCAATAATGTAAGTGAAGTAGATAGAGAGAGAAAATCGCACTAGAATAAAGACACGTGACACATTGATTTTTATCCTGTGGTTTGGTCAAGTAGAATACTTGCCTACTCCACGTTGTGGCATCCCAATGGATGAGGGTTGCACTCAACCCCTTTCAAGTGATTCAAATATCAACTTGAATACCATGGTTCTCTTTATCTCAACAATATCCCGTTGTGAGGAATCTCCACAATTTGGAGTCTCTCATGCCATACACAATTGATCTCAAATGAACACAGGAGTAAGGAGGGAATAAAATCACACACACGAGACAAACTTGCAACAACATCACACACACAATTCAAGAAACGAGCACACAAAACAACACAACAAAGTTACAACTCAAAGAAGTGCTCGAATCTCTATCACAATGAACCAAATGTGTGTTTGCGAAGTCTCGGCGTTGTAGAATGTTCAATGGGTGCTTGGGGTTGTGCTCCATGCGACAAGGGTTCCCTATTATAGCCTAAAGGGAGCTAGGAGCCGTTGGAGCTCCATTTGGAAGGCCCTGGTTGCCTTATGTCCATGGGCGCACCGGATAGTCTGGTGCACCACCTGACAGTGAACAGTGCGCGATTCCCTTCCTTGTTTGGCGAAGCTGACCATTGCAGCCACCGGTCCCGTGGCACACCGGACAGTCCGGTGCAGCCTGGAGACCGTTGGAAAAGTCCACATGTCGCCCGCTGATCGCGCAGTTGACCGTTGGCTGGGCGCGCGGCTGGCACACCGGAAAGTCCGGTGCACACCGGACAGTCCGGTGCACACCGGACAGTCCGGTGAATTTTAGCCGCGACAACCTCAAACTTTTCCCGAGAGCGGCCAATTCGCTGGGCGCGCCAGCCTGGGCACCGAACCGTCTGGTGCACCGCAGGCTGGTGCTGGTTTGGCTGAACTTAGCCAAACTTCTCGCTTTGAATCTTTCTTGATTTGAGAAGTTTCCTAGCACTTAGTAGAACATAGTTAGTACCAAAAACAATTTACTAAGTGCTAGAATTATACCTTTGCTTTTCCATTTGCATCTCTTTAACTCTTAGCTCATTATAGTCATAACTCAATGTATTGAGCATCCAATCACCAAAACAATAGAGAAATGGCCCAAGAACACATTTCCCTTTCAGGATTGTCCGCACCCACGGCAGGCGGCCCTGTTTTTAGAAACAAATTACCGAGATCCACACCTGAGCCACCGTGTTCAGCACAAATCCTAAATGAACAATTCAGACCGTCCGCGCATAGCACCAGATAGTTCGAATACATCACCAGATGGTCTGGCCATGCGACTGGATAGTCCACGCACATAGCCGAATGGTTCACGTATTTGACCGGACGGTCCACATATTTGACTAGACAGTCCGGCGTAGAGTACACAGAACCTAATGATAATGATTATTACCCATCTATAAATCCGTCTCAGCCAAACATCCCGCTACATCACATAGCTCCCCAATGCTATAATATGACATCCCAGACACGTGGGGGCGAGCACTTTTCAGCCCCCTCTAGAAGGCCGAAAAGGGACAACCAGCCATATGAGCCACATAGGTCAAGCATTAATACCCCACATAACCCAAGCCAGTGGGTGGGAGACAACGTAATATTCAAACACCCACACTTATGCTAGACTAGAGGGCCGGTGGACTACCACCGGGCGCCATTGACATAGTAAGGGAAGAGATAGCTGGGATGTTCCAAGATAAGCTCAAAGTTAGCATGACCCCTCTGGGCAGTCGTATCGAAAATCTTATGATAGCTGATTTGATTATCACCCATACCCTAGGGAACAAGGATACCCAAATTCGCAAAGATTTCTAGTGACCAAGGTAAGAGCATGCAGAGCACGTAGGCTAGTTCCTAGCACAGTTAGGAGAATTGACCGATAGAGAGGCGTTCCACATTCGTTTGTTCTCATTGTCTTTAACAGGGATTGCATTTGCATGGTACGCCACACTACCTCCTAACTCTATTTATTCATGGGGGATTTAGAGCAAAAATTCCATGATCATTTTTTCTCTACTGATTACGAGTTAGACGTGGTAGATTTGGTAGCTCTGCGACAGGGAAAGGATGAATCGGTTAATGACTACATTCGGTGGTTCTGGGACACTAGAAACCGATGTTTCCAAATTCACCTGGCAGAAAAATAGCTAATAGTATTAGCATTTAATGGGATGCATTACTATTTAAAAGAAAGGTTAGAAGGCATTTGGTTTTTTCATGCTAGCTCAGTTAAACCAAAGAGATTCATCACAACATCCATGTGGTCGAGTGCAACCAGAGTAGATCAAAAGACGAATCAAAAGAAGTGTACACTGTTGAGATGGTTTGGCCAAAGTAGGCCAAATCTCTAGTTTGTTCCTCTTTACAGCCGATTAAAAAGAAACAACAAGAAGAGGTTAAATTTACATATAATGTTGGCGAATGTGATAAAATATTCGATGAATTGCTAAAAAGCGGAAACGTTAAAATAAATCATACTATTCCATCTATCGATGAACTCAAGCATCTGGCTTACTGCAAGTGGCCGAATTCATTCTCTCATGCCATTAATAATTGTAACGTGTTTTGATGACAGGTCCAATCGGCCATTAACGAGGGTTTATTGAAATTCTAAGAAATGTAGGTGGACACAGAGCCCTTTCCAATGAATATGATCAACTTTGATGATAAAAAAGTCCTAGTTTGGCCTAGCGCAGCCGATAAGGGCAAGGGCAAGGAGATCATCATCGGCATTACTCGAGAGGCCTATGAAAACACCAATTGCAGGAAAGTGGTGATAGAAAAGATCCTTGATAGAGGGAAGGCATTAAAGATCACCATCACGACCTCCAAAATTGGGGGTAGGCACAGGCACGTGACCAGGCACGACCCCCTGTTCTGTGCATCGTGGATGATCCGGCGCGCAAACGCGGACGGTCCAGGACACCGTCGGACAGTTTGGATGGGTCAAGCGGAGGGCCCGACAACGTCCAAGAGCAGTGACGACCATGTACCTTCAAACCTTGATGGCCAGAAATAGGTACATGAAAGACAAACACGTTTAAGGCATATGGTCAACTGGTCAAAGCTATCTTGACCTTTGATCAATTATTATTTAAATATGTGAAAAAGAAGGCTGGCCCAAGTGACTGGCCAGCAAAGCGACCTTGCTCACCTACCTAAGAGAGACGATAGGTAAGACCGATCGGGTCATCTCATCAATCGAAGGAGTTAGCACATCACAATATCCATTAAGACCATGTACCTATATGGACACCTCCAGCCCCATACCCATCTATGCCATATCACTATGCATACCTAACACCACCTTATATCCCAAATCAAATGCGGGGCATGCCACCATATCCACATGGGATGCCACAGTACCCCGCTTGAGGGCACCCCAAACTTCTGTATTTGACAGGTTGGCACCTCCAGTGCAAGACTGATTGAGTGCACCTCAATCCGGTCACCAGGCGCAGGTCTAGCAAGATTGCTGGACAACTCAGCTGCAAAGGTTGACCAATTGGGTAGTGGGCATAGAGAGGAAAGGTCTACATGCTCCAAAAGAACGACAAAAAGGGACATCATCAAAATAGGCACAATTAATGTCGTCATACAGGGAAACAATGAAGGGCCGATGATTTTTGGTAAATCACCCGAGGAAGAAGACACGTGAGCAACCAGCAAAGCAGCCGATTTGAAGTACTCGATGCCCTGATGGTGCCCATCGGGACTAACACAATCTCAAAAGCACAAATTGCAGCATCTAAGAGCAAAGGAGACCAAGGAAAAAGAGGTGGAAAAATATTTAATGATACACATCCATAGTACCCACCACCACAAAAGAGGTGGAGACCAAAGGACATCAAAGGAAATCAAACGACCACAAAAATTGAGGAAAAACAACGGCTACACAACTCTCTATAGGTACGACGGATAGTTCGACCCTTGAGTCTGGACCGTCCGCACCTCGCCAGAAAGCCTCCGACGATGCATCAACATCTTTGGAGGTAGATAATACCGAGGGGGACGACCTACCGTGAAAAGATTTGATCGACTACGGAGCCTCGCCTGAACACCTAGGTATGTATGAAAACGTCATTACATTCTCAGCCAATTGCACTATTATCGGTGATGGTGAACCTGTCGTTGCTCAGTTTGATTTTGTTCCTAATGAGGTCGCCTTCACTAAGCCAAAAGAATCGATCAAGCATTTAAAGACACTCATTGTGCGTGGTCATATTGATGGAATACCGATAGCTAAGATGTTGGTAGATGGTGGGGTGATTGTGAATTTAATGCCTTACTCATTGTATAGAAAATCAGGAAAGCAAGATGACGAACTAGTCAAGACTAACATGACGCTCAGTGGCGTTGGGACTGACAATTTGATTAAAGCAAGGGAATCACGTCCGTTGACTTAACCATCGAGACTAAGACCCTTGCTGCTGATTTCTTCGTCACTGACGTAGAAGGAAATTATAGTCTAATCCTAGGTAGAGATTAGATCCATGCAAATCAATTTATACCTTCTACTTTACGTCAAATGTTGTTGCAATGGGTTGGCGATGATGTAAAATAGGTACATGCTGATGCATCGGCTTGCATTATCGTGGATGATGCCCCTGTACTTTGGACCTATGAGACTGCTACATGTCTCATAGGGGTTGATTTTTCTGATTATCATGAAAGGCTTCATTCCTACAATGCTAGAGTCGATGAAGAATAAGCTAAATCCCAAGTAAAGGTTAGATAATGAATACACACAAAGAGAGCATATCCTAGGTCACGGACAGTCTAGCCCTGAGGTCGGATGGTTTGAGGTAGAATAGGAAGGGTCATAGGGCTCAGCCCCTGAGGCTAGATGGTCCGATCCTCTCCTAGAAAGTCCAGCTGCTGCCAGAGAGTGCCACAACACAAAACAGGTATCACGGACAGTCTGGCCTCTGTGGCCAGACAGTCCAAAGCATCATAGAAAGCGTCCAATTCCTCTGAAGTAAGCATAATAGAGGAATTTAGGGATCTCGACAAGTTAAGACAGAGATTTACTTCGACCGATCATTTGGAGGAGATTGACATTGGAGAGAGTAAAACTCAAAGGTCGACTTTTGTGAATGAAACCCTAGAAGCCGATCCTAGGGATGAAATGATCAGCTTGTTAAAAGAATATTATGATTGCTTTTCTTGGAGTTACAATGAGATGACAAGATTAGAGCTAGTGGAGCATCGGTTGCCTATTAAGCCCGGTTTCTGGCCCTTTAAGCAGAGACCAAGATCATTTCGTCTGGTCTTACTCCCCAGGATTAAATTCGAAATTCATCGGCTCTTAGAAGCAAATTTGATTAGGCCTTGCAGATACGAAGAGTGGGTCTCTAATATTGTGCTGGTGGAGAAGAAGGGATCTGGTAAGCTTAGAGTATGTATTGATTTCCACAATTTAAATAAAGCCACTCCCAAAGATGAATACCTATGCCTATAGCCGACATGTTAATTAATAATGCATCAGGAAAAAGAGTTATTAGCTTTCTTGATGGTAATGCCAGATATAATCAAATTTTCAAGGCCGAGGAAGATGCGTCTAAAACGACCTTTATATATCTAGGCTTTATTGGGTTATTTGAATGGATTGTCATGACATTCAGTTTAAAAAATGCCGGTACCACTTATCAGAGAGCTATGAATTTGATCTTTCATGAGTTGTTAGGAAACACTGTGTAAGTTTACATTGATGATATTGTAGTCAAATTAACTGAGTTTGGTTCTCATATAGCTGATTTGTGCAAAACCTTTGATAAGATGTGTCGGTATGGTTTAAAAATGAACACATGTAAATGTGCTTTCGGAGTATCGGCTGGTAAGTTCTTAGGATTCATCATTCATGAAGATGGCATAGAGATAGATCCCGACCGAATTAAGTTCATTCAGAATGTGGGGGCTCCAACCTATAAGCTTGAGGTGCAGAAATTCCTTGGCAAACTAAATTAATTGTGAATGTTTATTTCTAACTTAGCTAGGAAGATTAATGCTTTCACTCCTATTCTTTGGCTTGAAAATGATGTTGATTTCACATGGGGGCAGAATAGAAGGAAGCATGTGATCTTATTAAAAACTATTTGTCTTCGGCTCTAGTATTGAGAGCACCACAAGCAGGAGTACCATTCAGGTTATACATTACAGCCGAAGATAAAGTTATAGGAGCTGTTCTGACACATGAGGCCGAAGGAAAGCAGCATGTTGTGACCTACTTAAGTCGAAGGCTAGTAGATGCTGAAACAAGGTACACATTCGTTGAGAAATTATGCTTATGACTGTTTTATGCATGCACCAAGTTTAGGTGTTATCAATTGTCTAGTCCTTGCAATGTTTCTAGTCAAACCGATGTGATTAAATACATGTTGCAAAACCCAATTATGAGTGGTAGAATTGGTAAATGGGCTTATGCACTTATAGAATAAGATTCGTCCTATGAATACTAAAATCTATGAAAGGCCAGGTCGTAGCAGATTTTATTGTAGAACATCGGATTGATGATGCTCATGAACTAGACATGTCATATCTCACTATTACTCCCTGGACTTTGTATTTCGATGGATCGGTTTGTAACAAAGGACAAGGGATTGGCATCATGCTTGTTACACCAAGTAACGCCTCTTTTGACTTCTCTGCACTAACAATTTGAGAACAACAAACTTGGTTAATAAATGGGGTCAGTGAAATCTAAAACCATGTCCCAATTAATAATAGAAGGAGGATCTCTTCACTTAATTGCTCTCACAATATGTTTATTGAAACTATAGCAATAATCAAAGTGAGGTGGAGAGCTTGGAAGAACAAAATCGCAATGCAAATAAGTGGACAATGAGACATGGTGATTTATCCCGTGGTTCAGACGAGGCCTACCTCCACACTGTGGCGTCCAATTGATGAGGGTTGCACTCAACCCCTCTCAAGTGATCCAGAGATCAAACTTGAGTACCACAGTTGTCTTCCTTATACTATGTTTCCGTTTGTGAGGAATCTCCACAAGTTGGAGTCTCTCACACCTTACACAATATGATCACAATTACAAGCAAGAGTAAGAGCAAGACCACAGACACAAGTGAAGAAAAGAGCGCACGAATGAAAACCAACAGAGTTTTCAACCAGACCACGCTCAGATCTCTCTCGAACCAACCAAGGTGTGATCGAAGTCTAAGAGTATATTTTATCCTCTTGTGTTTGTCTCAGTGTGTTTCTCAGATACTGCTCAATGGCACCTAGGGGATCCTTTTATAGCCCCAAGGAGCCTAGGAGCTGTTGGATCTTCATTTGGAAAGCAATCAACCTTCCTTGTCTGCTAGCACCAGATT
Source organism: Zea mays (assembly GCF_902167145.1). Classification (NCBI taxonomy): domain Eukaryota; kingdom Viridiplantae; phylum Streptophyta; class Magnoliopsida; order Poales; family Poaceae; genus Zea; species Zea mays. Next base: position 85,774,851 of record NC_050104.1, on the reverse strand, counting down.
GAACAATCAGCGACTTGTGTCCTTCAATGGCTGAGCTGTCCATTGTGCTTCTTCAGTCACATGGCACACCGGATACGATATGCCCGAGGCCACAATGTACCTAAGGAAGCAATGCGTCTAAGGCCACAACGTACCTGAAGCAGCAATGTGTCGAAGGCCACAATGTGCCCGAGGCAACAATGCGCCCGAGGCAGTAGCTCGCCCAAGGCCATAGCTCGCTCAACCAGTGTCTTGATTTGCCCAAGCACATTCACGATTCACTCGAGCGCATCTCTGATTCGCCCAAGCGCATTCTCGATTCGCCCGAGCATAGTTCGGGTGACTGTCCGATGAGGCCGAGACTGGCCCAAGTTTGTCCATACTTAGCCAAACGTCTTCACTATACTTTGGCTCGACTTGAGAAGTTTCCTTGCACTTAGATGAACATAGTTAGCAACTAAAACAATTGACTAAGCGATAGAATCATACCTCTATTCCTTCAATTCAATAGGATTTGCAATTTGCTTCAGATCAAGCCCAAAATGCACTTTTCATATATTTCTCAATTTGGTTTACAATTACATGTGCTCATTCTCATAGAGAAGGATGTTAGTCCATAGTAATGTGTTGAGAATTTAATCACCAAAACAAATAGAAATGGCCCAAGGGCACATTTCCCTTTCAATCTCCCCCTTTATGGTGATTTATGCTAATACACCAAAAGCAACTTAAAGAGGCACTAACATAATCAAATACGAGCCAACTTTTGCAAATTGAAGTCAAATCAACCATCAAAAGGATTTGACATATTTGGATCATTTTTCCACCACTTGGTTTATTTTCTCAAAACAAATTCATTTTCTTACTTCTATGTCAAAAACACTTTTGTTTTGCAAATCAAAACATTTTTCGAGACAAGTTTTGATCAAAAGCCAAAAGCTCCCCCTTTTCCCATATTAAAGATTTCTCCCTCACAAGAGAGTAGTTTTGCATTAAGAGGGTTTTAGTACTAAACACAATAATTTTTGAATTTCTTTGAAATTCACAAGTGGCGGTAGATCCAGTTGCTTTGGCCTTATTTTCTCCCCCTTTGGCATTAAGCACCAAAATGGACAAACTAGTGGCCTTTAAAACTGCATTGCCTTACAAAAAATTGTGAATTAAGAGCAAGAAGGCAATGAACACCAAGGGCAACTTGAACATAGTACAATGATATCATTATGCAGTGGAAGCCTTTTTCGTTGTTCAAGTCCACCATTTCCCTTTTAATGCTCCTTTGAGACTACACCAAAATCACTTAAGAAAACACATTAGTCTCAGAGGGTCAAGTTGTAGCATATCCTCTCCTAAACATATGCATCATTTGCACAAGGACTTGTGAGGTCCAGAGATGATGTTTTATAACTTGAACACCAAAATACATAATTAAGCCTAAAATGATATGATAAAAACATAAAAGACATATATGTTATAGATCAATCCAAGTTCTTTGAATCTAAGACATTTGGCTCACTTTGTTGCTTACAAAACATTTTCTCATCTAAAAGATTGGTGAAGATATTGGCTAGCTGGTGATCAGTGCTAGTATGGCGAACATCGATATCTCCCCTTTGCTTGTGATCTCTTAGAAAGTGATGTCAGATGTCTATGTGCTTAGTGCGACTATGTTCAACGGGATTATCCACCAAGCGGATTGTGTGACGGAACCTCCCAAGTAATTAGGCCCACCTACATTTGTCCTTGTCTAACAGACATCAGACACCCTGTAGATGTTCCTAAGTCACTTGACAAGTTCGGTATCTTTCCTTACCTCACCAAGAACGTTTCACCCGTCTTGCAGACATTACAAAACATCGGAGATATAGAAGTGCGGAAGCAATTACATAAACTTACATTTATTTTAAAAGCAAGCTTAAGTTATTTTATTACAGACCAGAACTAAAAGCGAGTGTAGAGTAGTAATATTATACAAACCAAGGGAGGCACAAACTCCTCCCGAAAAGTTTTAAGCAAAAGACCCTATGTGGAGGACCAAGTCCTCCCGCACTTTAGTCTTGTTTTTCTTCATTTGGTACCACCTTAGAGCAAAAGCAACAAAAATTTGTCGCTTCCTCACCTAAAAACAACAAAGGGATAAACCCTGAGTATGGAATTACTCAGCAAGTCTTACCCGACTAAGGAAAAGACTCTCAAGGGTATGCTGGATAATTAGGAGTCAAGGAGAGGCTTTAGCAAAAATCAACTTATATTTTTGCAGAAGTAGCTTACTAAAGTGAGTCCTTACTTTCAATCTTTTAACGCCATATTAAGTATTAATAGACTCTATTTGCATCTAGTCTAATTTCAACATCTCATCAATACAACATCATTTTTATCCATAGTGTTCACATCCTGACTTTAGGTTGTAGAAAAGTGACCAAGTCTTCATAACCGCGAAGGTACGGCGATCCGAATCGATTATACTCAGCTGAGGATCTCCAATCACACGACATATGTAGCACTTAACCCTTGCATATGTCAACCCGCCATCGGGGTTCTTAAGACCAGATCAGGTTCACGCAAACCGAGAGCACAGATACACCACCGTCCAGCCTCTTGCCACGGAGGGTACACGCTACTCTTGCCACCGCTCCACGCCCATTTCGTGTTATCTTATTCTGGCCTTAGTCTGCCCGAGGCAAGGCTTACCCATGACGAGGCGTGTGACCAGTTAAAGGGTCCTCGGTCAGCACGCCTACATACGCATTAATCCTTAACCAACCTGGGTAGAACATCACCTGTTCCTAACCCAAGTCTCAATTTAAGTATTTCCATCCTTAGGATTGTGTCTGTTCCTTAGGATGAAAGAGCATCACAGGGAACTTTGCGGTAAGATCCCACTATTGCTCCAAATGAAAATATTCTTGCAGGTAGAAGCCATCCTCTCCCGGGTTAGACTGAGGACAACCTCTATCCACAAGATCTAAGCAAGGCTAAGCATTTTTGTAAATCATATTTTTGATACTTCACAGAAGTATCTATAAAGGTATGGATATCAAGGAAAGCAATGCATCAAAGGGTTCCAAGCAACTCCTATGAACCTAATGCACATTTCACTAGACTTAAAGTGTGCGAAAAGTATTTAAAAACACTAGGAAAGGGGTTGCATGCACCGGGGCTTGCCTTCGTTCACAGGTGAGTCAGGCTCGGATCCGCAGATATCAAAGTAGAAACAATTCCCGGCCTGAGATTCCGAAGGTGGTGGTGTCTTCTCTTCAGTTACTTCGATTTCTTCTTCACGTTCTAATCATAACCATACATATGTATAAGAATGGATGTCATGGGATGCTCATGAGGATGCAAAGATAATAAAGATTTATTGACTAACTCTTGAATACAACTTTCCTTCACGGAACTCCGAGAACTTAGGGTTTCCGGAGTCGGTAAAGGAGTTCATAGGGCAGGAGGGGTGGTTTTGGGTTCTAGTTATCAAATATGGACCAAATCAATTCAAACTCTACCCAAGGCTTCTAAATATTTCCTTAAGTTCCCATAAAAAGTTTGGGCATTTTTGGGCTTACCCATTATTTTCTAAAAATCCATAACTAATACTTTTAACTACTTTAAATACCCTAAAATTTCTTATTTCCACTAAAAATCACAAAACTATTTTTATTAAATTCTAGGAAAAATAACAAGCCTAGGAAAATTGGTTTCACAATTTTAGCATTTTTCTACATTTTTCTACATATTTCTAAAGTTTTCCTGAAAAAGAAAAAGGAAAATATTCAATAGTGTTGGGCTGATTCCGGCCTGAACCGGCCCAACAACGCAGGAAGCGCGCGCCCGCGTCCGCGCGCGATGGCAGAATTGCACCGGGGTCCTCGCGTCTTTATCTAACTGTGAACGGGTTCAACCACTATTCCAACGGGTCTCTGACGCTTTACACCGAGCCCCCCGGATTTCTAATTCTTTACACGCCCAAGTCCATGACGACGGCAGCGCGGGGAGCACTCCGGCGAGGTTCTGGACCGGTCGATTGGGGCTATGGCAGGGTTCTCCGAGCGGCGGCCATGAAATCGGGGCTACCCAGACCATTTCCCCCAACCTAATTGCAGCTAAAACCAACTACGTAGCTCTGGCCACGGTGGCCGTGAGCATGGCGGTTAAAGTGTTGCGTTCCCGGCGATCCCAGGCGGTTTGGTTCGATTAAAGGGGTCGGGGAGCATCGCAGATGCATGAGAACGCTTAAACAAGGGAGCAGAAGACGGGAACTGACCGGAGTATGGCTGGCGACGGTGAGGCTCGTTTCACGGTGGCGGAAACTGAATTGGGGAAAGTGAGCGATTCTCTGGCTATGGGGGCTAATCGGAGACGGGAGTGGTGGCTAGGGCTTTGGTACGACCTAGCGCAGCTGGCCGGGGGCTCAATTTATAGGCGGAGCGAGCGGTGGCGCTTGAATTGATGATGGCGCGGTGGCGGCCGGAGATGAGGAAGAAGCCTGGTGCGGTGAATACGTGTCCTATGGCGTGGCAGTAACTCCGGTGATCGATGGACAGTTGGAGGGGGTCGCGGTGATGCGGTGGCGTGGTTAAGACACGCGGCGCACGGTCGGACGGCGGCGGTTCACCGGCGAGCCTATCGCTCCAGCCGTAAAGCAGAGGGGAAGGCAGGGGAGGCCGTCGGAGTGGTGGCCAGCTCACCGGCGGTGAGGATCTTTACCGAGCCATGTTTATCCGATGGCCACGATGCACGAATCACGGCGAGCGGTGATCAATGGTGATGGACCACCGGCGGCGAGCAAAGGAATGGGATCTTCTTCAGTTACCCTTTACTGTACCATGGCCAGTTTCAGTGAAATGAACCTGACAGCCCAGTTTGAAGCCCAGTTTTCTCTCGAATTCATATGGCAACTCATCCGAGGCTCTGCAGAACAAGTGTAGAGCAATACACCATCTGCAACTTTGTAATATGATGATGCCACAAAAACCCATTGGATCAAGTTGGAATTTAAGCTTGAAGTTGAGGGCATGAATCTGTTAGTCTGATGTTCGGACAGAACCAGCCTGACAGTCCAACTTGGGTTGAGATTTTCTCCACATTTCTTATAAGACCATGGCTTGAATCCTTAAACAAAGTTGTTCTCCTATAATTGGGCTACAAACTTGTTGTGGTCACCTAATATGAATTCTCATTATTTTAAAAGCTACACAGCCCCAAAGTTGGGTCCATAACCCTGGTTTCAGACAGCATAGGAATCAAAATTGGGGTCCTTTTTGCAAATGAGTCCAAAACTTAGGGTTTGGCTTTCAAGTCCACATATTTGTGAACCAAATGACTTAAAATACTTGTTTGGCTTGGTTTTGCACTTTAGCCCAAAAGTGGGCTAATTTTGCACATAAGCCCCTAGGGTTTGGTTTTAGGGTTTTCCCGGGTTCCAATTAGGGTTTCTGGTATCTTAGGGGTATAAAGGTGATTCAACCTTGTTTTTGGGGATATTTTATAACTATTACCCTAAAGCTTTTAGGTTTTCTCAACTTGGGTTAGGTTTTACCCCTTTAATACCTATTTAGGGTTAAAGCTTCCTATCCAGGGTCCTATTTACAAAACATTAAAACAATACAACTTGTTTGAAATTTTTGCCTAGTGAATGCACTCTAGGTGTGTCAAACATATGCAATGCCAATGCTTATGATGTCATGCTCATGTTTTAGTTATAGTAACACCAGGGGTGTTACATCCCTCCCCCCATAAAAGAATCTCGTCCCGAGATTAAAAGTCCTAGGGTAAGTAATGGAAAAGGAAACGCGAAATACTTTTATTTCCTTATTTCTGGTACAAGGTAGGGGTGATGTGGGGGTCACTTCTCTATTACACAGTCATACAGGCTTTACAATTTACATGAGGCTAGAAAGCCTGGGAAATTCTTATTCAAGAAGTCTTGAGTTTCCCAAGTAGCTTCATCTTCAGAATGCTGGTTCCACTGTATCTTATAAAACTTGAGAGTTTTTCTCCGGGTAACCCTGTCCTTTTGATCCAAGACTCGTATAGGGTGCTCAGAGTATGTTAAGTCTGGTTCAAGGACAACATATGTCACTTCAATGGTTCGATCGGGAACCCGAAGACACTTCTTCAATTGTGACACGTGGAACACATTATGCATAGCAGACAATGTTTCAGGTAGTTGGAGTCGGTATGCCACTGGTCCACATTGCTCAAGCACCAGGAAGGGACCAATGTACCTGGGTGCAAGTTTCCCTTTAACCCCGAAACGCGATACACCCTTTATTGGTGAAACTTTTAAGTAGACAAAATCGCCTACCAGAAAGCATAAGGGTTGTCGTCGTCGGTCTACATAACTCTTTTGTCGAGTCTGAACTTTCTTCATATTATGAATAATTCTCTGAACCTTTTCTTCGACCTCTTTCACCATATCAGGCCTAAAGAAGTATCTTTCTCCAGGTTCAGACCAATTTAGCGGAGTTCGACACCGTCGCCCATACAAAGCTTCAAAAGGTGCCATCTTGATACTTTCTTGATAACTGTTATTGTATGAAAACTCCGCTAAGGGCAAACATTCATCCCATTTCTGTGAGAAGTCCAGAACACATGCCCGCAGCATATCCTCGAGTATCTGATTAACTCTCTCAGTCTGCCCACTGGTTTGAGGATGATAAGCCGAACTGTGGAGTAATTTAGTACCCAAGGATTTATGAAGTGCTTCCCAGAACTTGGCTACAAATTGAGGTCCACGATCCGACACAATGGTCTTCGGAACACCATGCAGACTGAGAATACGGGCAATGTATAATGCTGCATAAGTGGCTACTGTATATGTGACCCTGACAGGTAAGAAGTGGGCAATCTTTGTGAGTCGATCAACGATAACCCAAATAGAATCATACCCTTTGGTCATCCTGGGCAGTCCCACAATAAAGTCCATATTTATGTCTTCCCATTTCCATGTTGGTATTGGTAGCGACTATAATGGACCAGCAGTTTTCATGTGTATGGCCTTGACACGTCTGCAAGTGTCACACTTAGCCACATAGCGTGCAATTTCGATCTTCATCTTTGTCCACCAGTAATGTTGCTTTAAGTCTTGGTACATCTTAGTGCTTCCGGGATGAATAGAATAACGACTAAGATGTGCTTCATCAAGAATTTGCTGGCGGAGTTCTTCGTTCTTTGGCACTACTATGCGGTTTTTAAACCATATCACACCTTGATCGTCTTCCTTGAAACATTTGGCTACTCCAGCCCGTATCTTCTCTCGTATGTGCTTCATACCCAGATTATCCTTTTGAGCATCAATTATCCTTTGCAAAATGATTGACTCAAGCTTTAGCTGATTTAGAGTCCCTTGTTGGATTATCCCCAGGTTTAGCTTTTCCATCTCTTGACACAAAGTGTTGTCAGAGGTCTTCGCCACAAGACAGTGGCAGGAAGTCTTACGACTCAGTGCATCTGCCACCACATTGGCTTTGCCTGGGTGATAATGGATCTCCAGTTCATAGTCTTTAATAAGCTCAAGCCATCGTCTTTGCCTCATATTTAATTCTGACTGGGTGAAGATGTACTTCAAACTTTTATGATCTGTATATATGTGACAGATATTTCCCAGCAGATAGTGACGCCAAATCTTCAGGGCATGAACCACAGCAGCTAGCTCCAGATCATGAGTTGGATAATGCTCCTCATGTCGGCGCAACTGCCTTGAAGCATACGCAATTACTCGGCCCTCTTGCATCAGTACACAGCCGAGCCCACTGCCAGATGCATCACAATATACATCAAAAGGCTTAGTGATGTCCGGTTGAGCCAATACCGGAGCAGTGGTTAATAATGCCTTCAATTGCTCAAAGGCTTCATTACACTTAGAAGACCAATTGAACTTAATGTCATTCTTCAATAAACTTGTGATTGGCTTCACAAGCTTAGAAAAATCTGGTATGAATCTGCGATAATATCCAGCTAGTCCAAGAAAACTCCGGACTTGGTGAACAGTGGTTGGGGGTTTCCACTCCAGAATATCTTTGACCTTGCTAGGATCTACCGCAATTCCTTTAGCCGATAACACGTGCCCCAAAAATTGAATTTCCTCCAGCCAGAACGCGCACTTGCTGAACTTGGCATATAGCTGATGTTCCCTCAGGCGCGTCAATACAATCCGTAGATGCTGAGCATGGTCCTCTTCATTCTTAGAATATATCAAGATATCGTCGATGAAGACTACCACGAACTTGTCCAACTCGGGCATGAACACCGAGTTCATCAAATAGGTGAAGTGGGCAGGAGCATTTGTGAGCCCGAAAGACATTACCAGGTATTCAAACAATCCGTACCGCGTAGTAAACGCGGTCTTCGGTGTATCCTCGGGCCGAATACGGATTTGGTGATAGCCCGACCTGAGATCAATTTTGGAAAATACCCTCGCCCCAGTCAGTTGATCAAATAAGATATCGATCCTTGGAAGAGGGTACTTATTCTTGATGGTGACCTCATTCAGGGGTCGATAATCCACGCACATTCGCAAGGTTTGATCCTTCTTCTTAACAAAAATGGCGGGGCAACCCCATGGGGACGAGCTTGGCCGGATGAATCCCTTATTCAGTAGATCTTGTAATTGAATCTTCAATTCCGCCAACTCATTAGGGGGCATACGGTACGATCTTCGGGAGATGGGAGCCGTACCGGGCTTTAGCTCAATTACGAATTCTACATCTCTTTCAGGGGGCAGTCCAGGCAAATCTTCCGGAAATACATCTGGAAACTCACATACTACCGGAATGTTCTTGATCTCCGGTACAATGGCTTCATATACTCTACCAGAAGCTTTGGCTGGATTGGTTACAGGGAGAGACAAAAGAATCTCTTCTTGATTATAACTCAACCTGACGGTTCTGAGTTCAGTGTTGAGAATTGCCTTGTGTTGGGTTAACCAATTCATACCCAAAATTACATCTATATCCTGGCCTTTCAGAACAATCATGTTAGCAGGAAAGTTCCGTCCGGCCATTGTTACTGGCACTTCATAGGCCACTTCTTTAGTAAAAATGTGTCCCCCAGGTGAATGAATTTTAAATCCCTCTTTTGATTCATGGCATGCAATATGATGTTGCTCCACAAATTTCTTGCTAATGAACGTATGCGAAGCACCAGAATCAAAAAGAATAATTGCAGGGTGACTGGCCATGGGAAACGTACCCATCATCACCGGCTCTCCTTCCGGTGTAGTGGCCACTTGGGTGTAATATACACGCCCTGTCTTCTTTGTATTTTTCCCCACAGTATTTCCTTTGGGCTGAGCTGATCTCCCAGATCCTTGCGGAGCATTTGATTGATTTTGCTTAGGATATGGGCAGTCTTTGATGAAATGTCCCGACTTGCCGCAATTAAAACACCCAGTTGAAGAACTAGGCAAGGCAGGGAATCGAGTGCCTGGGGCACCCGGCTGATTTGGGGTAGTGGGGGTTTTGTTGGGGCGAATAATGATTGGCTTTTTGAAAGGGAATGAGGGTGGACGAGAAAAAGTGTGATTTTGGCTTGAAGGCCGGATCACAAACCGTTGCTTCTTCGCCTGGCCCTGATTAGGCCTCTCACCACCGAATCCCTTATTCTTCCCAGAACTTGCGTATTTTGCTTCAACAGATAAGGCTGTGCTGACAGCCTTTCCATACGTGAGATCTATACATGTGGCCATCTTTCTCTGCAACCGATCATTTAAACCCCGCATAAAACAGTTCTTCTTCTTTAAATCAGTATTCACCTGGTCGATGGCATACTGCGACAGGTGATTAAACTTGTCGAGATACTGATTGACGGTATCCCCTCCTTGTTTTAACTTCATAAATTCTTCCTGTTTCATATGCAGCACTCCTTCGGGTATGTAGTGCTCACGGAAGGCTGCTTTAAACTCTTCCCAGGTGACTTGATGGTTGACAGGTTGAATAGCCACAAAATTTCCCCACCAGGTACTGGCAGGACCACGTAGTTGTTGTGCTGTGAATAACGGCTTCTGCGTTTCTGAGCAGCGGAGAAGACCAAACTTTTGTTTAATAACCCGTATCCACTCATCAGCTTCTAGTGGATCTTCAGCTTTGACGAATAGGGGTGGACGGGTTTCAGAGAAGTCCAGATAGGTGGTTTCACGGGGGCCTTGCTGATAACCCCTTCCTGCCTGCTGCTGGAATTGCTGCTGACCCGCCATTTCCCTAAGGAAGCGGGTATTGTCTGTGGTGGCATTCACCAAGGCGGCAATCGCCTCGGCTAATGTGGGAGGAACCGGAGGTGGGTTTGGGGTAACATCCCTTCCCCCAGAAGTTCTGGCTGCGTCCTGTCCTCGAGTCCTGGTCGGCATCTGTGGCAAAGAACATTTAAGGTAAACATAATATGCCAGAGAAACCTTCCATTTTACATTACTATAAAAAGTAATGATACAGACTCGATATTACATAACAGGATACATTACCCATTATACAAAAGTTCAACCTATTATGCAATAGTACACCCTACAATACACTACTCTACGTCTATTACACCATTAGTCCTGCTTTCCATTACTCTTGGCGGCCTCATCGTCAGGTGTGGGAGTCCAGACATCAACCAACCTCAAAGAAGGAGGGGGCTCAAAAAGGTCTAACTCCCCACCCAGCGCGCGTCCCGCAACGTGAGAGGGTCCGGCTTCCGCCTCAGCAGGGTGTGCAGGCACACTAGGGTGTAATTGTGAGTATAGTACATGGACTTCCTCATGCAACATATTGCAGTAGACTTGCAGGTTGTCGACAGTTGAGCTAAGTTCTTTAATTCGGGCCTGAGCCCTTGCTTCCTTAGCACATGCTAGCAAACGAGACTGTACTACCCAGTCAAGTGCTAAGTCTCGATCAGCAAGCTGATCCTGCAGGTGACGGATGTCCCTTCTTAGTTCATTGATTCTATCTCCGTCGGCGACCCAAGCATCGGTCCTGTGTTGAAGCGCCGCTTGAAGTCGACTCACTCGGGCTTCAAGATCTCCGATGGGGTCATTACTTCCACTACTGCTGCTTTCATGTCGGGGGGCCAGTTGATGCCGAGGCACTCCAATTGGTCCCGTTGACTTACGTGCTGTTAGCCTTGTGCGTGGCGGCATCTTTTTAAGGGGGAAAATGTTATTAGCATAATTCTTAGCATGATGCATGTGTAAGTACAGAATCAACCTTGGTCGATTCAACCTTCTATACATTGCACTCTTCCTATCTGGTCTTTAAGATAGACTCTTCAGAATACTTAGGTAAGAAGAGAAAAGAGTTTTTTTAGGTAAGACTTTTGAAAATCCTTTTGAAGATGCCTCATAATATTTGCAAAGAAGGGCTACGCTCCGATACCAGCTGTGACGGAACCTCCCAAGTAATTAGGCCCACCTACAGTTGTCCTTATCTAACAGACATCAGACACCCTGTAGATGTTCCTAAGTCACTTGACAAGTTCGGTATATTTCCTTACCTCACCAGGAACGTTTCACCCGTCTTGCAGACATTACAGAACATCGGAGATATAGAAGTGCGGAAGCAATTACATAAACTTACATTTATTTTAAAAAGCAAGCTTAAGTTATTTTATTACAGACCAGAACTAAAAGCGAGTGCAGAGTAGTAATATTATACAAACCAAGGGAGGCACAAACTCCTCCCGAAAAGTTTTAAGCAAAAGACCCTATGTGGAGGACCAAGTCCTCCCGCACTTTAGTCTTGTTTTTCTTCATTTGGTACCACCTTAGAGCAAAAGCAACAAAAATTTGTCGCTTCCTCACCTAAAAACAACAAAGGGATAAACCCTGAGTATGGAATTACTCAGCAAGTCTTACCCGACTAAGGAAAAGACTCTCAAGGGTATGCTGGATAATTAGGAGTCAAGGAGAGGCTTTAGCAAAAATCAACTTATATTTTTGCAGAAGTAGCTTACTAAAGTGAGTCCTTACTTTCAATCTTTTAACGCCATATTAAGTATTAATAGACTCTATTTGCATCTAGTCTAATTTCAACATCTCATCAATACAACATCATTTTTATCCATAGTGTTCACATCCTGACTTTAGGTTGTAGAAAAGTGACCAAGTCTTCATAACCGCGAAGGTACGGCGATCCGAATCGATTATACTCAGCTGAGGATCTCCAATCACACGACATATGTAGCACTTAACCCTTGCATATGTCAACCCGCCATCGGGGTTCTTAAGACCAGATCAGGTTCACGCAAACCGAGAGCACAGATACACCACCGTCCAGCCTCTTGCCACGAAGGGTACACGCTACTCTCGCCACCGCTCCACGCCCATTTCGTGTTATCTTATTCTGGCCTTAGTCTGCCCGAGGCAAGGCTTACCCATGACGAGGCATGTGACCAGTTAAAGGGTCCTCGGTCAGCACGCCTACATACGCATTAATCCTTAACCAACCTGGGTAGAACATCACCTGTTCCTAACCCAAGTCTCAATTTAAGTATTTCCATCCTTAGGATTGTGTCTGTTCCTTAGGATGAAAGAGCATCACAGGGAACTTTGCGGTAAGATCCCACTATTGCTCCAAATGAAAATATTCTTGCAGGTAGAAGCCATCCTCTCCCGGGTTAGACTCAGGACAACCTCTATCCACAAGATCTAAGCAAGGATAAGCATTTTTGTAAATCATATTTTTCATACTTCACGGAAGTATCTATAAAGGTATGGATATCAAGGAAAGCAATGCATCAAAGGGTTCCAAGCAACTCCTATGAACCTAATGCACATTTCACTAGACTTAAAGTGTGCGAAAAGTATTTAAAAACACAAGGAAAGGGGTTGCATGCACCGGGTCTTGCCTTCGTTCACAGGTGAGTCAGGCTCATGAGGATGCAAAGATAATAAAGATTTATTGACTAAGTCTTGAATACAACTTTCCTTCACGGAACTCCGAGAACTTAGGGTTTCCGGAGTCGGTAAAGGAGTTCATAGGGCAGGAGGGGTGGTTTTGGGTTCTAGTTATCAAATATGGTCCAAATCAATTCAAACTCTTCCCAAGGCTTCTAAAAATTTCCTTAAGTTCCCATAAAAAGTTTGGGCATTTTTGGGCTTACCCATTATTTTCTAAAAATCCATAACTAATACTTTTAACTACTTTAAATACCCTAAAATTTCTTATTTCCACTAAAAATCACAAAACTATTTTTATTAAATTCTAGGAAAAATAACAAGCCTAGGAAAATTGGTTTCACAATTTTAACATTTTTCTACATTTTTCTACATATTTCTAAAGTTTTCCTGAAAAAGAAAAAGGAAAATATTCAATAGTGTTGGGCTGATTCCGGCCTGAACCGGCCCAACAACGCAGGAAGCGCGCGCCCGCGTCCGCGCGCGATGGCAGAATTGCACCGGGGTCCTCGCGTCTTTATCTAACTGTGAACGGGTTCAACCACTATTCCAACGGGTCTCTGACGCTTTACACCGAGCCCCCTGGATTTCTAATTCTTTACACGCCCAAGTCCATGACGACGGCAGCGCGGGGAGCACTCCGGCGAGGTTCTGGACGGGTCGATTGGGGCTATGGCTGGGTTCTCCGAGCGGCGGCCATGAAATCGGGGCTACCCAGACCATTTCCCCCAACCTAATTGCAGCTAAAACCAACTACGTAGCTCTGGCCACGGTGGCCGTGAGCATGGCGGTTAAAGTGTTGCGTTCCCGGCGATCCCAGGCGGTTTGGTTCGATTAAAGGGGTCGGGGAGCATCGCAGATGCATGAGAACGCTTAAACAAGGGAGCAGAAGACGGGAACTGACCGGAGTATGGCTGGCGACGGTGAGGCTCGTTTCACGGTGGCGGAAACTGAATTGGGGAAAGTGAGCGATTCTCTGGCTATGGGGGCTAATCGGAGACGGGAGTGGTGGCTAGGGCTTTGGTACGACCTAGCGCAGCTGGCCGGGGGCTCAATTTATAGGCGGAGCGAGCGGTGGCGCTTGAATTGATGATGGCGCGGTGGCGGCCGGAGATGAGGAAAAAGCCTGGTGCGGTGAATACGTATCTTATGGCGTGGCAGTAACTCCGGTGATCGATGGACAGTTGGAGGGGGTCGCGGTGATGCGGTGGCGCGGTTAAGACACGCGGCGCACGGTCGGACGGTGGCGGTTCACCGGCGAGCCTATCGCTCCAGCCGTAAAGCAGAGGGGAAGGAAGGGGAGGCCGTCGGAGTGGTGGCCAGCTCACCGGCGGTGAGGATCTTTACCGAGCCATGTTTATCCGATGGCCACGACGCACGAATCACGGCGAGCGGTGATCAACGGTGATGGACCACCGGCGGCGAGCAAAGGAATGGGATCTTCTTCAGTTACCCTTTACTGTACCATGGCCAGTTTCAGTGAAATGAACCTAACAGCCCAGTTTGAAGCCCAGTTTTCTCTCGAATTCATATGGCAACTCATCCGAGGCTCTGCAGAACAAGTGTAGAGCAATACACCATCTGCAACTTTGTAATATGATGATGCCACAAAAACCCATTGGATCAAGTTGGAATTTAAGCTTGAAGTTGAGGGCATGAATCTGTTAGTCTGATGTTCAGACAGAACCAGCCTGACAGTCCAACTTGGGTTGAGATTTTCTCCACATTTCTTATAAGACCATGGCTTGAATTCTTAAACAAAGTTGTTCTCCTATAATTGGGCTACAAACTTGTTGTGGTCACCTAATATGAATTCTCATTATTTTAAAAGCTACACAGCCCCAAAGTTGGGTCCATAACCCTGGTTTCAGACTTAGCATAGGAATCAAAATTGGGGTCCTTTTTGCAAATGAGTCCAAAACTTAGGGTTTGGCTTTCAAGTCCACATATTTGTGAACCAAATGACTTAAAATACTTGTTTGGCTTGGTTTTTGCACTTTAGCCCAAAAGTGGGCTAATTTTGCACATAAGCCCCTAGGGTTTGGTTTTAGGGTTTTCCCGGGTTCCAATTAGGGTTTCTGGTATCTTAGGGGTATAAAGGTGATTCAACCTTGTTTTTGGGGATATTTTATAACTATTACCCTAAAGCTTTTAGGTTTTCTCAACTTGGGTTAGGTTTTACCCCTTTAATACCTATTTAGGGTTAAAGCTTCCTATCCAGGGTCCTATTTACAAAACATTAAAACAATACAACTTGTTTGAAATTTTTGCCTAGTGAATGCACTCTAGGTGTGTCAAACATATGCAATGCCAATGCTTATGATGTCATGCTCATGGTTTAGTTATAGTAACACCAGGGGTGTTACAGATTGCACTCTCATTATCACATAGGAGTCGAACTTTGCTCAGATTGTAGCCAAAGTCCAGAGGGTTTGCCTCATCCAAAGTAGTTGTGCTCAACACTGAACTGCGACAACATAATCGACCTGAGCAATGGATAGGGCAACTGATGTTTTTCTTTGAACTCCAAGACACCAGGGACCTTCCAGGAAACTAACAAGTCCCTGATGTGCTCTTCCTATCAACCTTGCACCCGACATAGTCGGAGTCTGAGTATCCAATCAAGTCAAAGGTAGACCCCCATAGCATGCTAGAGCCTGATGTAAGGCATATGAACTGAGTATCGAAGAATACGCTTCACAGCCACAAGGTGACATTAGTTGGGATCGGATTGAAATTTAGCACATATGCAAACAAAAAGCATAATATTCGATCTACTTGCACAAATATCAAGCAAGGATCCTATCATAGACTGGTATACCTTTTGATCAATGGACTTACCTTTTGTGTTGAGGTCCAAATGTCCGTCAATTCCCATTGGCGTCTTAGCAGGATTTGCATCCTTCATCCCAAACTTCTTTAGTATATCTTGTATGTACTTTGTTTGAGAGATGAATGTCCCTTGAGTTGCTTCACTTGAAATCCGAGGAAGTAAGTCAACTCTCCCATCATGGACATCTCGAATTTCCATGTCATGACCCTGCTAAACTCCTCACATGACTTTTGATCAATAGAACCAAATATTATGTCATCGAAATAAATTTGGCATATAAACATATCACCATTGCAAGTCTTAGTGAATAGAGTAGGATCAGCTTTCCCGATCTTGGAAGCATTAGAAATGAGGAAATCTCTAAGACATTCATACCATGCTCTTGGGGCTTGCTTAAGTCCATAGAGCGCCTTAGAGAGCTTATACACATGGTTGGGGTACCTATCATCCTTGAAGCCAGGGGGTTGCTCCATGTACACCTCCTCCTTGATTAGCCCACTGAGGAAAGCGCTATTCACGTCCATTTGATAGAGCTTAAAAGAATGGTGAGCAACATAGGCTAATACTATTCGAATAGACTCAAGCCTAGCTACAGGAGGAAAAGTCTCCTCAAAATCCAAACCTACAACTTGGGCATAATCTTTTGCCACAAGTCACGCCATGTTTCTTGTCACCACCTCGTACTCATCTTGTTTGTTGCAAAATGCCCACTTGGTTCCCAAAACATTTTGCTTTGGACGTGGCACCAAACTCCATACTTCATTTATCTTGAAGTTTTTTAGCTCCTACTACATGGCCGACACCTAGTTCGCATCGTGCAAGTCTTCTTGTACCTTGAAAGGCTCAACAGAAGAATCAAAAGAGTAGTGCTCACAAAAATTAGCAATACATGAACGTGTAGTAACTCCCTTGCTAATGTCACCAAGGATCTGATCCACTGGATGATCCCTTTGAATGTTGGTGCGAACTTGGGTTGGAGGTGCATGTGGTACTTCTTCGTCCTTTTCTTCTTGTTCTTGTGCTCCACCTTGATCCATGCTTTTGGGCACTCGAGACACCTTGGCTGGCCATCGACTTGAGGTAAGCCCTCAGGCACTTGAGACACCCCTAGGTGGTCGTTGTTTTCTCGAGACACCCTCGGACGGCCATCATCTTGAGCTGCCTATTCCTCTTCTTGAGTTGTGGATTGCACCATCATTGAGGAAGGGGGTTGATCTTGTACTTGGTGTTCCCGCAGTCGCATACCGCCAATCGCCATAGTTCTCATTGCAGCCGTTGGAACCTCATTTTCATCAAGATCAACATTCTCTCTTGGAGAGACATTAGTCTCATCAAATACAACATCACTAGTGACTTCAACTAAACCCGAAGATTTGTTGAAGACTCTATATGCCTTTGTATTTGAATCATAACCAAGTAAAAACCCTTCAACGGCTTTCAGAGTAAACTTTGAATGTCTACCTTTCTTAACTAAGATGTAGCATTTGCTCCCAAATACACGAAAATAAGAAAAATTGGGTTTGTTACTAGTTAGGAGCTGACATGCCGTCTTCTTAAGGAGACAATGAAGATAGAGTCGATTTATGGCATATCAGGTCGTATTTATGGCTTCCGACCAAAACCGTTCTGGTGTCTTTTATTCTCCCAGCATTGTGCTTGCCATATCAATGAGCGCCATGTTCTTCCTCTCCACTACACTATTTTATTGTGGGATGTAGGGAGCGGAGAACTCGTGTTTGATGCCTTCCTCCTCAAGATATTACTCCACTTGAAGATTTTTAAACTCAGATCCATTATCGCTTCTTATCTTCTTTACTTTGAGATCAAACTCATTTTGAGCCTATCATATGAAGGGCTTGAGGGATTCTTGGGTTTCAGATTTATCCTGCAAAAAGAATACCCAAGTGAAAGCGGGAATAATCATCAACAATCACAAGACCATACTTACTTTCCCTGATGCTAAGATAAGCAACGGGCCCAAAGAGATTCATATGGAGAAGCTCCAATGGTCTTGACAACGTCATTACGTTCTTGCTTGGATGACTCGTTCTCACCCGTTTCCCTGCTTGACATGCTGCACAAGGTCTGTCTTTCTCAAAACATACATCGATTAGCCCTAACACATGTTCTCCTTGTAGAAGCTTATGAAGTTTCTTCATCCCAACATATGCTAGACGGCGATGCAAGAGCCAGCCCATGTTAGTCTTAGCAAGTAAACATGTATCTAGATTGGCATTTTCTTTAGTAAAATCTACTAAATAAAGCCTGCCTCAAATACACCTTTAAATGCTAACAAACCATCACTTCTTCTAAAGACAGTTACATCAACATTTGTAAATAAGCAATTATATTCCTTGTGACATAACTGACTGACAGAAAGCAAATTATATTCAAGTGATTCTACTAAAAAGACATTAGAAATGGAATGCTCGGTAGTAATCGTTATTTTACCTATCCCCTTTACCTTCCCTTGGTTCCCATCTCCAAAAATAATCGTGTCATATGAATCCTTATTCTTGACATAGGAGGTGAACATCTTCTTCTCCCCCGTCATGTGGTTTGTGCATCCACTATCAATGATCTAGCTTGAGCCCCCGGATGCATAAACCTATAAGTAATTTAGACTTGGGTCTATGGTCCCCAACTTGTGTTGGGTCCTGTCAGGTTAGTTACATAAGATTTTGGAACCCAAATGCATGTCTTACTTTCCTTGCATTTCGGTCCTACATTTGTAGCGACAATTCTATGATTCTTGTAATAAATTACATAGGATGCATCAAAAGTACGAAATAGAATAGAAGGTCCATGAGATGCATTCCTATGCTTAGGCGCATGAGAGACAACATGAGATGCATGGCACCTAGTTCTACTCCTACTGGAATGACTAGATGAAACAAACATAGTGTGAGGAGTAAAGACACCATCATGACGCTTTTGAGAAGCATAACTATCATTACAAATATCATGATGAACATTATGAGAAACATTCTTAACATAAGAGTACAAATAAGCATCGTTCTTATGTTCATGAAAAGAATGTGAGCTACTAGCCATGGATGCCTTCCCCTTCTCCTTTGTAAAGTTGAAGGCCTTTTGATTTTTAGTGTCCTTGGTTCCCTTTTGGAAAACATGTCCATCCTTAATGGAGGGATGTCTACCAATGTTGAAGGCATCCCTAGCAAATTTAACTTTCTCTACTTCAATTTCAAGTTTTAAGTTGAACATTTAATTGAACAATTTCATCATTCAACTTTGCAATAGTAGATGCACGATTACTACAAGCATCAAAACCATGATCTTTACATTTAGTACAAATTGAAATATGCTCCATGGATGAACAAGCAATACTATTTGTTGGGGGCCTTCGTCTTCCGAAGGTCCTCAAAAACACGACTAACATGCTTTCCAGTATAATATACTGTCACAGGAAGCTTCGGCTTTAAGATGAAGGTGTACATAGTATGAAAAGCGCGACCTGGAAGAAGGATGAACTAGTTCCGAAGCTATGGAGGGAGAAGCTTCGGCTTAGCACAAAGACGATGATGGAGAATGAAACCGACTTAAAAGGGAAAAGACTGCTTAGTCCTTGACATTTTACCTTTTAGCTAATGGTAAATGACAGGGACATGAATGTAATTTTACATAGTGTTGGAGACTTGTTCTCAAATGCTATAAATTAAGAACAAGGCAACACAAAAGGAGATTAAATGATTAATGTCCTTTGTCCTTCGAAGCATTATTTCCCTTGGGATATAACGATCTTCGGACGAAGGTCATGAAGGACATACCTTCATTATTACGGCACATGGTAGTGAAAATGAGAATCACATGAAATGCGAAAGATAACATGAACATTTATATATCATTATTAACTCATTTCTATTTTATTAACATGGAAAAATAGAAATGACATTAAGTTACAAATGTACCTTCGGCTTGAAAGAAGACAAAAGTACAAGCGTGACGCAAAAGCAAATGCCCAGTCAGCGTGAACAGTACAGGAGTACTGTTCACCTATTTATAGACACGAGACGCAGCTCGTATGAAATTACACTCATGCCCTTTACATTTACTAATAGCTCTGTAGTATTCCATCGAGGTTTAAATAGCCTTTTCATCTCTAAGTCGGTTTCCCTTTCTGCTATCATGCCGAAGCCTTCCTGCGCACAGCTTCGGCTTTGGTTTATCCTTCGTACTCTTTTGGTGCTTCTTCACACGGTGGTCTTGATCCAAGACCGAAGGTACCTGTTTATGCATTATACTTCCAGAAACATTGTTAAATCATGTTTTTGAGGACCTTCGGAAGCCGAAGGCCCCCAACAGTAGCCCCTTGCAATATTAATTTATTAGAATAATAAATTTAGATTGCAAAAAGAACGAAAGCCCTGAGCCGAAGGTCCGAAAAAACACCTTCCCTTTGCTAGAATAGCAACAGCCACCGACAAGCGGGCCCTCCAGCATGCAATGCACCAGGCGTATAAATAAGATCACACCGCAATGTCATTTGGTTTGCTTTCTCACCATCTGCTCTTGCTTACTCAGTTTTTAGCTCTTTGCACACCAAGACTTGCTTGGCTTTTTAAGTTTTTTAAGCTTCGGCTTTGAAAGCAGTTTTTTAGCATTTCTGAAGATTTCTGAAGATAAAAAAGCTATTGCTGAAACGAAGCTAAGCCTTTCTGAGGAGAAAAATCTTGGCTTTATTGAATCAATATCAAAGACAAATACAAAGAAGATTACAAGGGAAATTTTGGAAGGTTTATCTGAAGATACTGGTGATTGTGATAGTTATGATGTGGAAAGTGGCGGGGAAGACTCCGAAGATCAACCCTGGCGGCCAAGCCATGCAGTTTTTGGAAAATCAACCATTAAACAAAGCCATCTTGTCAATATGAGGGGGAGATATTTTCGGGATATGTCTATTGTGAGGGCTGACAACGGAGAGAAGACTTGTCCTAATCCCGAAGAAAATGAAGTCGTGATCTTCTAAAGCTTCTTCAAAGCTGGGCTTCGGTTTCCTCTAAGCAGTTTCGTGGTTGAAGTTTTGAAGATATATGAAATCTACCTTCATCAAATTACTCCCGAAGCAATCGTAAGAATGGGAGTCTTTGTCTGGGTCGCGAGGAGCCAAGGTTTGGAGCCAAATGCAAAAAGTTTCTGTAGTATACACGAACTGGTTTACGAGACAAAGCCTTGGGGTAAAGAGCAGTATCATAACAATTTGGGTTGTTATAGCTTCGGTGCTCGCTCTGGGTCAAGCTGCCCTGTGCCGACTTTCCGAAAGAGATGGCCCGGGGATTGGATGAAGGAATGGTTCTATGTAAAGAATGATTTAAAAGCACGAGAGGATATTAAGGATATTATTATGCACCCTATCTGGCATCGCTTCGACCTCCGGAAGCCGAAGGTGGAGATTGATGAAGCAGCCGAAGAATGCCGAAAGGCTTTCGGCATAGTCTGCTCCTTCATCGGGACAAGGGACTTGGTTCAAGAACACGTGGCCTACAGGATATGGCCACTGGTAGCCAACTGGGAAATGCCAAAGGAAACTATCAGCAACCCCCTCGAAGGTGGTCTGGTTCGACTAAAGTATACCTTCAGATTTGTAGACCAGTTTGTCGAGCCAGACGATGATTGGTTGGAAAGTGTCGAAGCTACAAGTGATGAATTGCTTGGGGCGTACTCCAAGACAGAAGATAATGCGCTATCAGCGGCCTTCGGAGGCCGGAAAAAGAAGAGGCTGAACAGAGTTTTCGATGCTATTGGATTCGTCTATCCTGACTAATGTTACCCGTTACGGGGTCAGAAAAGAAAAGGTACAGTTTCTGTGAAGGAAGTTGCTTTGGCCGCTCCTAGTGAGCCAACGCCGAAGAGAAAAAAGGTGAAGGTTCTTACCCACCGGCCACGCTACATTGAGCCGGCCATAGTGCCTGATTTTGGTGGTGAGACCTCCTCAGCCACTGAAGCCAGAGAACCTACACATCTACAGAATATTGAAGAGACGACTGCAATGCCGGAGATGGAAAAAATTGAAGGACGGAGGGCTGAAGAGACAAAGACATCGGAAGTTTTAAGTCCTTCGGCAAGAGTTGAGGTGTCAATGCCGAAGGCACAAAAGGATCTGACAACAACTCCCAAGAGGAGGAGAATGGTCAATGTTTTAGATGTGCTAGAAATAATAAAATCTTCAAGCTCTACTCCGAAGAAAGCTGCCGAAGCTTCAGAAACACAAATTGAGAAGACGGAAACTGAGCCTTCAGAGCCCGCTAAGAAGGAATCCTTGGGAATTAGAAAAGAAACGGAAAAAGAATCTGTAGAAGAAATTTTATCTGAAAAAACTGCCATCCCTATTCCCGAAGCATCTTCCGAAGCCCTCAACTATGTTTTACGTCATGCTTCGGGTAAAAAATTGTCTGAAAAAGAAAAGCAAGAAGCTCAGTTCTATGCGCAAAAATTGAAATATCCAAAAGGGGCACTAATATTCAACGACAGTGGAGAAGAAGACTTCTTGTATTGTCTCCCTGACAGCAAGGAGATTTCTGTCTGTCGAGAGATGAGCAAGAGCTTCGGATTCCCGACATTAGAAGACGGACTTTCGGTGCTGTCAAAAGATGAGTTGGCCGACAACTTAGCATACAATAGTTTAAAGGTGAGAGATTGAGATTTTTTTTATTTAAAAACAAAATTTTTCATCTGCTTAAACTCAATACCGCATTTTTTGCAGGGCCTTATTCTTAGCAATGCCCTCAGAGCACAAAAAGATGCCGAAGATGAAGGGTGTACCATAGCCTTGAACAACCTTCGTTCCAAAGTAATTGAACTAAGGAACGAAGGTCTTGAAAAAGATAAAATATTAAACTCATTGTTGAGTAAAATAAAAGAAGACGAAGCTGTTTCCAAAGCGCAAGTCGAAGCTCAAAAACAGGAGATCGAAGATCTTCGAAAACAGCTATTCGAATTGAAAGAAAAATGTGCTGTTGCAGAAGCTAAACGAGAAATTAGCGATCAAAGGACAAAATGTTTAGAGAAAAACATTGAAGAGTTTCGTACATCCAAGGAAAAATGTTTTGAGAAATCTATGGATTGTGTGAAGAGAATAAAAATTAGCTTCGCCAACGTTGGCGCGTACTCAAGTGATGAAAATTTCATAATGGGCGATCCCGAGGGCCAAATTGAATGGATTAGCCACGAAGCTGAAGCTTTTGAGGAAATTTTGAGTGGCCGTGGGGACATATGCGCCTTTTCGGGTGCTAGGGGGATTGCCGCTATCTTGGAGAGAATAGGCTGTGAACATGTGAAATCTTTGGCGCAAACCGAGGCTGCCTTATCTATTGAAGCTACAAAAGACCTCTCGGTCGAAGCAAGCTTGGTTGGTGGAAAACTTTTCACCGACATCTGGGAAAATGGCGGTCGGGAGATGGCTCAATAAATTATAAGGAAAAGTGAAAAAGGTATTCACGATCCTAGAGAAGCAGCAGAGACCGCTGAGAAATCTGTGGATCTCGAGAGGCGAATAGATATTGATTAATAGCTTTTGACTTTATGTTCTAATCTTATGACTTCGAACTTATTTACGCTATGCTTCACAGCCGCACTATCTCCTCCCCCAGAGCCCGACGAGCCATTGGCAGACCCCAAAGCAAAGGAGGATGATGAAATTATAAAAATGGCCGAAGCTATTATGGATAAAGTTGTTGATCAGCTATTAAACGAAGCTGCAGAAGTAGTTTTAAAAGAAGATTAGCTGTTATTGTAAAGACATTTGGAATGTAATATTTGCTGGACAATTTGTGTAATATTTTATAATTTTGAATGTAATATATAAGCTGTTTATAATTCAATTCTTTACGATGCATGAAACTCTACGTACATACCATTTTTGAGCCTTCGGCGAAAAAACACCTTCCCTTCTTTTCATGCTTCGTGAAGAATATTCATATTCCGTAAAAATATACAGTTTCCGGAAAAACATTATGCTTCGTGAACAATGGATCTCCTTTTCATATTAAAGTGACGGAGCTGTATTTCTTGAAAACTTATTTTTGTGCCTTGGCACTTCTTCGAAACAATCTCCGAAGCTCAATATCGTAGGTCAACATTGTCTACCTTTCCGAAGGTCAACATTGCATCCCCTTCTTGTGCCATTGATGCAATATGATGTATGATGCTATGCTATGCACATGATGTAATGATGTAATGACATGCAAAATGATATTTGCGCTGAAGGTGCACACACATTCCCCAGTGGAGCACACAATCTTTTTGCCGTTTATTTTTCGGCTTCATCGCTTATTTTTCGGTATAGCAGCGCTGACTTTTCGCTGTAAGCCTCCCTTAGGAGCTTCTTCGCCTTTTATTTCGGCGGTATCAGCGTTTATTTTTCGCTGTAAGCCTCCCTTAGGAGCTTCTTCGCCTTTTATTTCGGCGGTATCAGCGTTTATTTTTCGCTGTAAGCTCTGCATTCCCTTTGGAACGACTTTTATGCAGAAAACTTACACTGCGTTCCCTTAAGAACGACTTTTGTTGCTTCGACAATAGCATGCAATGCATTCCTTCGTCAAGATCTTTAGAACTTCGTCGATGTCTGAAGAAGGTATATTCATTATGATAATGACGAAGCTATTTCAAGAAATTGAAAACAACAAAAGAACTAAGTTTTCAATGATTCCTCTTTATTGAAAAGGTAAATGATAACAAATGTAAAAGTTGTTTCAGAGGTAGGATATATCTTAGTAGATCTGCTTTGATTCTGGCACAGTACTGTTGACTGTGCGAGCTTCGGACTGCTCCCTAAAGTCTCTCTGCTGGTGATTGTGTTGGCTCCCTTCTGGTTGCTGGCCTTGGGGATAAGCGGGTTGCATTGGTGGTGGAGGTGGAGGCTGTTGCCAAGATGCCTGAGGTTGGCTTGCCGAAGCAACAGAAACTGCAGGATGGTTACCCACATACTCTGGAATGTATGGTGAGTGATACGAAGCAGTATGCATAACCTGCTTCGGCTGGCTCTATTGGGCTGCAGCTTCTGCTATCTCTTTCTGTTTTTGAATGGTGACATGGCACATCCTGGTAGTATGGCCCTTGTCCTCACCACAGAATAGGTAGTAAATTTTCCTGGGCTGATCCCCAAACCTTCCTCTGAAGCCCCTGGCGCCTCTGCCCCTTGGAGCTGGGGGCCGAGGATAGTTCTGTTGCTGCCCCGAAGCCTGAGAGGAATACTGCGGCCTTTGTTGCTGACTTCCCCTATCGCCATTCTGAGTAGAATGGATAGATCTGACGTGCCTAGGGTGGATTCTCCCTCTGAAGCCCTTGGTCATTTTGGAGAACCTGTAAGCTTCCTCCCTCCTTTGCCGAAAGTCATTATCTGCTCGGATATATTCATCCATCTTCTGAAGCAGTTTCTCCAGGGTCTGAGGGGGTTTCCTGGCGAAGTATTGGGCTGTAGGTCCTGGCTGAAGCCCCTTAATCATGGCCTCAATAACAATTTCATTAGGCACCATTGGCGCCTGCGCCCTCAGTCGTAAGAACCTTCGGACATACGCCTGAAGGTATTCTTCATGATCCTGAGTGCACTGGAACAAAGCTTGAGCAGTGACCGGCTTCGTCTGGAACCCTTGAAAGCTGGTGATGAGCATGTCCTTCAGCTTTTGCCATGATGTGATTGTTCCTGGCCGAAGAGAAGAGTACCAGGTCTGTGCAACATTTTTGACTGCAATGACGAAGGATTTCGCCATGACTGCAGTATTGCCACCATATGAAGATATAGTTGCTTCGTAGCTCATCAGAAATTGCTTCGGATCTGAGTGTCCATCATACATTGGGAGCTGGGGTGGTTTATAAGACAGGGGCCAAGGTGTAGCCTGCAGTTCTGCTAACAGAGGAGAAGCATCATCAAAAGCAAAATTTCCATGATGGAAATCCTCATACCAGTCATGCTCGTTGACGAAGCCCTCTTGGTGAAGCTCTCTGTACTGGGGCCACCGGTTCTACTCATCTTGCGTAAGATGACGAACTTCTTCAGAGGCTTCGTCTATCTGCCTTTGTAGGTCAGCTAGCCGGGCCATCTTTTCTTTCTTCCTTTGCACTTGTTGATGCAACATCTCCATGTTCCTGATTTCTTGGTCCAAATCATCCTCCTGAGGCGTTGAACTGGTGGCCTTCCTCTTCTGGCTTCGGGCTTCCCGAAGAGAAAGGGTCTCCTGGTTCGGGTCTAGCGGCTGCAGAGCAGCAGCCCCTGTTGCTGAAGCTTTCTTTGGCGGCATGACGAAGGTCGATGCTTGCCGAAGGTGGTCAAAAAGGGTTCACCGGAGGTGGGCGCCAATGTTGGAGACTTGTTCTCAAATGCTATAAATTAAGAACAAGGCAACACAAAAGGAGATTAAATGATTGATGTCCTTCGTCCTTCGAAGCATTATTTCTCTTGGGATATAACGATCTTCGGACGAAGGTCATGAAGGACATACCTTCATTATTACGGCACATGGTAGTGAAAATGAGAATCACATGAAATGCAAAAGATAACATGAACATTTATATATCATTATTAACTCATTTCTATTTTATTAACATGGAAAAATAGAAATGACATTAAGTTACAAATGTACCTTTGGCTTGAAAGAAGACAAAAGTACAAGCGTGACGCAAAAGCAAATGCCCAGTCAGCGTGAACAGTACGGGAGTACTGTTCACCTATTTATAGACACGAAACGCAGCTCGTATGAAATTACACTCATGCCCTTTACATTTACTAATAGCTCTGTAGTATTCCATCGAGGTTTAAATAGCCTTTTCATCTCTAAGTCGGGTTCCCTTTCTGCTATCATGCCGAAGCCTTCCTGCGCACAGCTTCGGCTTTGGTTTATCCTTCGTACTCTTTTGGTGCTTCTTCACGCGGTGGTCTCGATCCAAGACCGAAGGTACCTGTTTATGCATTATACTTCCAGAAACATTGTTAAATCATATTTTTGAGGACCTTCGAAAGCCGAAGGCCCCCAACACATAGGCTGCGTCCTGTGCCTATAAATAGATGAACAGTAATACCGTACTATTCACGCTGACTTGTAATCACTCGCACGTCACTCTTGGACCTTTACCTTCTGTCAAGCCGAAGGTACAAATGTAATTTGATATTATTAATGTTTGTTCATAATCATATAATGATAATACTAATAATATGATGAATTGATATAATTATTCATGTCTTCTTATATGTCTCTATTCATATTCTTACATATTAAAATGATGAAGGTATGTCCTTCATGACCTTTGTCTGAAGATCATTATATCCTAAGGGAAATAATGCTTCGAAGGACGAAGGTCTTTAACCATTAACATTTGTGTTGCCTTGTTCTTAACTCATAGCATTTGAGAAGAAGTGACCAACATTGGCGCCCACCTTCGGTGAACTCATTTGACCACCTTCGGCAAGTTGCGACCTTCGTCATGTCGCCGAAAAAGTCATCAGGGCCAGGGGCTGCACTGCAGCCATTGGACGTCAATCAAGAAACATTACGTGAAGGTAGAAGCCAAAAAAGGAAGGCTACTAGTCCGACACCTCAGGAGGAGTTGGACCAAGAAATCAGGGACCTCGAAGCCATTCATCAACAGGTTCAAAAGAAGAAAGAAAAGATGCTTCGTCTCGCCGATCTTAAGAGGAAGATTGATGAGGCCACTGAAGAAATGCGTCATCTCACCCAAGATGACCAAGACCGAAGGCCTCAACACAGAGAGCTTCGTCAAGACAATTCGTACAACGATGATGAATGATATGATGATTTCCATCATGGCAATTTTGCTTTTGATAATGCTTCTCCTCTAGCAGAAGAATTGCAGTCTACCCCATGGCCCCCGTCATACAAGCCACCCCAGCTCCCTATGTATGATGGACATTCAGACCCGAAGCAATTCCTAATGAGCTATGAGGCAACCATGTCTTCATATGGGGGCAACATTCCAGTCATGGCAAAATCCTTCGTCATGGCAGTCAAAAGTGTCGCACAAACTTGGTACTCGTCTCTCCGGCCAGGGACAATCACATCATGGCAAAAGCTTAAAGATATGTTAATCACCAGCTTCCAAGGATTTCAGACGAAGCCAGTCACTGCTCAGGCTTTGTTCCAGCGCACGCAAGACCTCGAGGAGTACCTTCAGGCGTATGTCCGAAGGTTCCTGCGTCTGAGAGCACAAGCGCCTATAGTGCCCAATGAAATTGTCATTGAGGCCATGATAAAGGGGCTTCGGCCAGGACCTACGGCTCAGTATTTTGTGGCGGAAATGCCCGAATTATTCCGACTTAAGTGCCTAAGCCCTGCCTTAGAGGCTAGACCACACTTAAATGGGAATAACCCGTCAATCCCTCGGATCTAGTCTGACATGGCCACTGACAGGATCAAGTATCACAATCTCACTCGATGATGAGTCACAGAGCAAATACAATAAAGCATAAAACCATGCATGTAAGAGTATTAAAATTATTACATCACCATCGGAGTTTTGCAAAAGTAGTCATCATTGTTCGAAGTGCAGCGGAATAAAACTAACGGTAAATAAACAGAGAGATGGGGAAGCCGGTCCCATCACTCCTCATGCTCCTCCTCAGCCGAGGTGGGGTCCCACTCGACAGTCCAACCCGGTGGCAAGATGGACGGCCAAGTCACTCCAGCAACCATGTCCTCCAGAGAACCTGTAAAATTATGCCACAAGCAAGGCTGAGTATATTAATACTCAGCTAGACTTACCCGGTGTGAGGAGTCTACTCCTCTACCTCTAGACATGCAGCTGTTTGGCTGTGGGGTTTGGTTGCCAAAAGCACTAGCTGAGTTTCTAAGTCAAGTTTTAACTTTGTCAATTTAAGTGTGACTCTCTTAAGGCTAAATGTGTACTATCTACTCATACATAGTAGCAAACATTATTAGCAATCAACATCTTATATCAACTCATCATATTTCCACTTGTTACTCAATGCAGTACAATGGATCAAGCAGTCTCATTAGCTGCGAGAAGCAGACGATTCGAATCGAGTTTTTATCCTTGCAAGGTAAACCTAAACACACGACGTGGCGAGCCACTCCGTCCCCACACACATCAACCGTCCCCATCGATTCCCCGTCAGCAAAGAGGGGCTCACCGCCTTGGCGTACAATGCCTCACTGACCCCGACCGCCGTCGTGCAGTGACCGCACTTGTACCCACCATAACCGGAATGAGAGACCACGTCTCAGGTCGCATGAGGAGGGCAATCTGCTGCCAGGTTCAATCAGGTACTAGGCTTACCGATTTACCATATTTCTCGGCATGTGCTTAGTACGTTCAATCGCTTGACACAGGTATCCGCACGTTAATCCTTATTCCAATTTCACCTCGTAGACCACGCATCCCCATGGATCCGTGTCCACCAACCAACTATCAATATGATATGAAAAGTGGGTACAACCAATTCCTGATCTCGCGCGAGTGCTAGAAAAATCACTCGTCTTCTACTGAGATCCTAATTAAATAAAGCACTACTCGACCTAGCATACTAGTATCCATCTCAAAAGGAATCCTGAGTTCATGCAACTAGGGTTTCAGTCAACTCCTACACTTAAGTGCACAATACAAGCCTACAAACATTAAGTGCAGTAAAATAGCATATATAACGGTTATGCATAAAACCGGGGCTTGCCTTCCAAGGCTGTGGCAGGCAGGTCCTCTGGTGCAGGCTCTGGTGCTGGATCTGGGGCTACCTCCTAAGCAGCTCCTTGCTCCGGCACGAGGACGTACTCTCCGTCAGCAAGGTTGCAGTCTATCGAAATGTAATGAACATGTATGTCATGATTATGCAGGATTTAATAACATTATGTTAAGAGAAGAAAAACTAAGTTAATGAGTAACTTAGGGTTTCTGGGTCATACGTGGCTTTTAATGGTTTATGCTTATCACTTCTAGGTTTAGGTTTTGCTAGGGATAGGCATAGGGAATTGGTATTGCCTTTATATATTTCAGTGGACAAGCTATAAAGAGTTTTAGGATGACACTAATTTTCTATTATTCATATTTCCCTTTCTTTATTGTCTATTTATGGTTTCTAGTGTAGGTTTGAACTACAACAGTGGTTTAATATTTTCCAACAATTCTGTAAAAATTACAGTGGATTGCCATTGGTCATTATAGCCTGTTCTAGGAATTTGAGGTTTAAAATAAAAAGACTGTGCTTTAGACAAAAATAACAAAAGTTGTGTAAAATGGGCCACTTTGCACTACATCTCTTAATTAGAGGTGAGTTCTGCCCTAAGGGTTATTTTTTGGTATCTAACAGTAATAATAGGCTTCTGTGCCAAAAATCACAGAAAGCTAAGGGGTGGTCATTTAGTTATGATTTTCTAAAGTTAAATGCCAAAAAGACACTTTCTACTACATTGTTATTTGAAAAATGTTAAACAACAGATTTCATATTTTTCCTAAGTTCTTAATAACAAAACATTAATTATCCCAAGGGTTTGGGTGCTTTCACCTTGGGGTTATTTTTGTAGGGTTTTTCTAAGTTTTCCTTGTTTTCTTAAAATAAAAGGGATCCTACTTATTTCATATTAAACCAGGGTATAGTAGATTTTCTAGTAAACTACATTGAATAAGTACTCTAACAAAAATAGGGGTGCCCTCTGGTTCATTATTTATATCACCTTTTCTATTTTTCTTAACCTTAAGCATATTGTAAATTAAATGGCAAAAACTAACTTAATGGGTTGGACAGAGAAGTTTAGCATTTTTAAACAGGTCAGTAGGTGGATATAAACTTCTCCAAATTTTTCTAACCCTAGTCAAATAGTGCAACTATTTTTAGCCCTATTATTTAGCTTTTGGCCAAAACATTAATTAAATCAGAACCTTATAGTTTTCTGTAGTACTCAAGGGTTTTATATTTTTCCTAAGCAGTTTGCATTATTTAAAGTCTGACAAAATTGGTTTGACCAAACTTGGATGAACTAAACAGAAGTTATGAATTATTAAAGTTTCTGTTCAAATTTAAAATCAGATTTAATAAGGTTTTCTGGAAAAACAGTTTACACCGAGGACCCTGGGTTATTTCCAAACTAACTCTCTCAGTTATACCCCCGCGTTACTATTCATGTGAGTCTCTGACATTTCACAAAACCCCCAGACTTCTTTTCTTCTCCCCCGCGGTCCTTCCCTAGGTTTAAATAGTGCCCGCAAGAAATAAAAGGGTGGCGCGGCTTACCGGCGGCGAGATAGGTCCGGCGAGGGGCGGGGTTGGCTCGGGGAGGCTCTGGCGGTCACAGCGATGTACGGCTCGACGACGGGGATGGCCGGAATCGCTCGGTCCACGTGCGCAGGCGGGTGTCCTCGTCGGCGGCGGGTGTGCCGGCCAAATCACGGCGATCTGGTTCAATCCAATGGCACGGTGAGCTCCACGGGGTGACATAGAGACTGTGTGCACAAGGAATCGGAAAATGGTTCAGTGGTTTACCTGGTCCACGCACTCCGGCGGGGTTGTGAACTCCGGCGACCGTGGACTGGCCTCTCCGGCGAAGCAGGCTTCGATTCCTCGCTCGGGGAGCTTCACCGAGGTGTGCTCACTCGTCTCCGAGGATCGGATGGGGTTGGGAAAAGCTGGGCTGGCCGGTCTACGGCGGCAGGGGCTCGGGTGGCTGCGGACACGCCGCGTACAGGCAAACGGCGGTGAGTTGAGCTCCGGTGAGGTTTGAGCGTGCGCGGAAGAGTGTGGTCAACGCCTGGGTGGGCTTTATAGGCGCGGGCGCGGACCATGGCATCGGCTGGCCGTTGGCGCGACGCGGGGCGCGTGCGGGCGTGCTCTAGCGCACACAGAGCGCGTCGAACACGTGGAGCTTTTCTTCTGCCCGTGTTCCACAGCTCACCCAAGTCGCAAACGTGCGAATCTTGGCAAAAATCCGGCATGAGTCTTTTCCTGGCACCTAGGGTTGTCTCTCATCTGTGAGTTGCCATGGCAGATATGGCCTAGGTAGGGAGATCTTCGGTCGCCAAATCAGGTATGTCACTCGGCCCACCTCACGACAAAAACCATGCCAAGGCATGTCAAACGTCAAGGTCTCGGGCTCAGCTTTTTCCAGTGGGTGCCCTAGGTGGTATGCCACATTTTTGGTATAGAACTTAGGTGGTTTTGGTGCCAGCTTCGAGGTGAACACGGTTGATCTTTAGTGTAGGTGTAGTTTTTAACTTAGAGAGAATTAGAGAGCTCTAGCTCTCTCTCTACTTAGGGAATGGATTTGGGGTTTCTCCAGGGGTCTTTTTGCAATATTTCCTTCCCACAATTGCTGGTTATAAGGTTACTTAAAGTTTGGTTAAAGATTACTCATGGTTTGCACATTTGCTCACTCTCTCCCCCCTCTTAACCATGGCTTTGGGAGATAGGGTTCAAGAGAGGTCTAGGGTTTTCCCTCCTCTTGCCCAAGGTAGTATGTGCACAAAAGCTTGAGTGATGCTCTTAGGTCATGTGAAATCTTGGTTAACACATGGTCTCCAAGGTTCTTATGTTCTCCTTAAGTTTTTACCACATGTGATCACAGCCCTTAGTACCAAGGTGTGCTCTAGCCATGGTAACACCTGAGGTGTTACATATTTCGCCAGGAAACCCCCTCAAACCCTAGAGAAGCTTCTTCAGAAGATGGATGAATACATCCGGGCTGATAATGATTTCCGCCAGAGAAGGGAAGAAGCATACATGTTTTCTAAGATGACCAGGGGCTTCGGAGGAAGAATCCACCCCAGGCACGTCAGATCAATCCATAATTCCAACCTAAGTGATGACAGAGGAAGCCAGCCTCAAAGGCCACACACACCTCCCAATCTTTAGGGCAACAACAAAGCTCTTTCAGGCCACCAGTCCAAAGGGGCAGAGGCGGCAGTGGCTTTGGAGGAAGATACAAAGATCAACCAGAAGGCTATATTGTTTATTCTATGGTGAAGATAAGGGCCACACCACAAGAACATGCCAAGTCACAATGCAGAAGCAAAGGAGATTGCTGAAGCTGAGGCGCGGTAGAATCAGCCAAAGCAGGTCTTACATACTGCTTCATGCTACTCTCCCTATGTACCAGAGTATTTAGGCAATCAATAACCTTCGGTGTTTGTCGGTTCGGCATGTCACTCTCAAGCTTCCTGGGCCCAGCTCCCATTACCACCACCATTACCACCCACTTAGACCCGAAGCCAGTAGCTAGAAGGGCATCAACACGTACAACAACAGCGTGATTTTCATGAGGAATCCGAAGCTCGCACAGTCAACAGCACTGTGCCAGAATCCAAGCATATCTATTAAAGAATATCCTATTCTTGATGTATCTTTATCTTTTATGCCATTTTAATTTTTGTATGAGAAGCAAGTCATGAAGGACTAAATTTCGATTTTATGTAATAATTGTGTCTATATCAGCGAGTAAAATACGTCTTAAACAGACTTCTGAAGCTACAAAAGTCGTTCCTAAGAGAGCGCAGAGTAAGTTCTGAAGCTACAAAAGTCGTTCCTAAGGGAGCGTAGAGTAAGTTTTCGAAGCTCAAAAGTCATTCCTAAGGGAATGTAGAGCCAAAATACCACCGAAATAGAAGGTGAAGAAGCTCCAAAGTCGTTCCTAAGGGGATGCAGAGCTTAAATACCACCGAAATATAAGGTGAAGAAGCTCCAAAGTCGTTCCTAAGGGGATGCAGAGCTTAAAGACTCCAAAGACGTCCCTAAGGGGATGCGGAGTCTTGTGTGTTTTAGTGTAAGCGCGCGTGTGTGTGTTCGACATCACCATCATATTGCATCATATCATCGCATCATTCCGCATAACATTACATCATACATCATATCGCATCAACGGCAAAAAGATTGGATACGAAGCAGATCTTCGGCAATACTTTGTTGAATGAAAATGTGCTGAGGCACAAAACAAACCTTTAGCAAACACAATTCATCCCAACAGATTCAACATAAAAAGGGGTTTCTTTCTTTACGAAGCATGAAAAGAAGGGAAGGTGTTTTTTTGCCGAAGGCTCAAAAATGGTATGTGTGTACATTTCATATATCGCAAAGAAATATATTACAATAATTTACATGTCTGATTAATTGTTCCATACACCAAATGTTACATAGTATCATTACAATAAAAAATCTAATCTTCCTTAAGTATTTTCTCGGCTGCTTCGTTCAGCAGCTTGTCGACGACTTCGTCGACGATGGAGTTAGCAACACTCATTATATCCAATGCTTCTTTCATGACCAGATTGGCTAGGGGCTTGTATGGCTCGGGCAGCGGTGACAGTTCAGCTGTAATAGGCAAACTGTTAGCTCGAAGCCAGAAAATAAACGCCGAAGCTAGAATTCAAAAACAATACCTATACGCCTTTCGCGCTCAGCAGCTTCTTCGGCTCGCCTAGCTTCTTCTCAGGCTTCATGGGTTTCTTTTTCATTCTTCTTTATGATTTCGTTGGCCAATTCTCGGCCACCGTTCACCCAGACATCGAAATAAAATTTTCTGCCCACCAAAGTAGTTTCAGCCGAAGTGTCTCTCGTGTCGTCTGTGGAGAAGGCGGCTTCGACCTAGGCCACAGCTTTAACGTGGTCGCAACCAGCCTTCTCCAAAATTGCCGCAATCCCTCGAGCACTAGTGAAAGCACAAATGTCCCCGCGATCGGTCAGGATCTCTTCAAAAGCTTCGGCTTCCCCGCTTATCCATTCAATAACACGCTCGGGGTCGCCTCGAATGAAGTTCTCTTCAGAAGAATAAGCACCCACTTTGGCAAAGCTGGTCTTCAATTTTCTCACGTAATCCAAGGTTTTCTCGAAGCACCTCTCCTTGGATTCCCAAAGCTTCTCAACATTCTTCTCCAGCCTAGTGTTCGACCATTCACTTATTTCTCGACTAGCTTTTGCAACTTCAAAATTTTCATTTGCTTCGGCAAGTTTCTTCTGAAGGTCTTCAATTTTGGCTTTGTAAGCTTCGGATTGAGTGTTAAATTTTGCTTCATCTTTTTTCACTTTATCCACCAATGAGAGCAGGATTTTATCTTTTTCTGCGGCTTCATTTCTCAGTATGATGACCTCTGACCGAAGGTTGCTGAGGGCTATCTGGCAGCTTTCATCTTCAGCATTCTTTTGCACCCTCAGAGCATTACTAAGAATCAAGCCCTGCAAAAAGATGGAATCAGCACGACAATACAAGATAAGATAATCTATTTTCAAGTTAATCGTTTTTGTACCTTTAGACTGTTGTACGCAAGGCTGTCTGTGAGGTCATCTTTTGACATGGCGGAAAGGCCAACTTCAAGCTTCGAAAATCCCATATTTTTGGCCATTTCTCGGCAGACGGATATTTCCTTGTTATCTGGAAGACAGTACAGGAAATCATCTTCGTATGTGCCATTGTACACCAAGGCCCCCTTTGGGTATTTCAGTTCCCGGGCATAGTGTTTAGCTTCTGCAATTTCTTCTTCAGATAGCTTTTTTCCCGAAACATGTCGAATAATAAAGTCTATATCTTCGGATGATACTTCGGGAACAGGATATTTAGCTTTTTCGACCATGTCTTTCTCCAGAGCCATGCTTGTATCTGGAAATTCTCGCTCAGCTTTTTGCTCAGTTGTGGTAGGCTCTGCCTCTGCGGGCGCTGAGGGCCCAGCTTCGGTTTCAGCACGGGTCGCGACAGCTTCAACAACTTTCTTCACAGGGGTAGGAGTTAATGCCCTTGATGTCACCATGATAGCGTCCAACACGCTTGCCATTCTTCTCCTTTTGGGAGTTTTTACCACCTTCAGCAATCCTGCCTCTGGCGGTCCTGTTTTTCCTTTTGGTCTAGCTTCTTGGCTGTCTCTTCTTCAGCTTTGGTAGTTTGTATCGGCACTTTGGCCGATTCAGTTGCAGAAACCTTCTGTACTGCTGCCAATTCTTTGGTGTTTCGAACGGCAGGAGCAGCTTGTTCCGCTTCGACAGTGGAAGATGCCCCTTCATGAAATTTCGGCACTATGGCCGTCTCAATGTATCTTGGCCGGTGCATCAAAACCTTGATCTTTTTGCCCTTCAGCACAACAGAGATGGCCGAAGCGACAGTTTTCCTCTTTTTTCCCTGCTTTCGCGAGGGATAGCAATAATCAGGGTATATGAAACCAATCACATCGAAAACTCTGTTCAACCTTTTCTTGCCTCGACCTCCGAAGGCTGAGGTCAAAGCATCATCTTCGGCTCTAATGTATGCCCCAAGTAACTCGTCGCTAGTAACCTCAATACATTTCAGCCAATCGTCGTTTGGTTCGTCAAACCGGTCTCTGTACCTGAAGGTGTATTTCAAGTAAACCAAACCACCTTGACTGGACCCGGCAGCAGTCTCCTTCGACATCTCCCACTTATCCACAAGTGGCCACACCCTGTAGGCTATATGTTCCTAAACCAGGTCTCTTGTGCCAATGAAGGCAAAAACATTATTGAAAGCCTTCTGGCACGCTTCGGTATCTTTCTTGAGCGCAGTAGTCGTCCTTCGAAGGCCAAAGCGAGACCAGATGGGGCGTTGGATAATCCCCTTTATGTCCTCCATTTCAATCAGATTATTGTTAACATAAAACCATTCCTCCATCGAGGCCCCGGGCCACCTCTTCCGAAATGTTAGAACCGCATAGCTTGCATCAGAACGAGGAATGAATCCATAACAACTGAAGTTGTTGTGATACTGCTCTTTGCCAGTGGCTTTCGTCTCGTATAATAGTTCGTGCTTGTTGCAAAAACACTTCGTCTCGGTTCCAGCCCTTGGCTTCTCATAGCCCAAACGAACATACTCATTCTGATTATAGCTTCGAGAGTAATTTGATGAAGAAAGATCTCAAATATCTTCAAAACTTCAACCAAAAATTTGCTCAATGGGAATCGAAGACCCGCCTTCATAGAGCTTTTGTAGACAACAACCTCATTTTCTTCAGGAGCAAGGGCGGTGCTGTCCCCTCCAACCCTCACAATAGACATGTCACGAAAGTATCTTCCCTTCATGGCATCAATCTGACTCTGTTTAATGGACGACTTTCCGATGATGGTATGGCTTGGCTGCCAGGGCCAATCTTCGGAATCTTCATCCCCACTTTCCACATCATAGTCATCACTATCGTCAGAATCTTCAGACAAATCTGCCATTATTTCGTTTGTGATCTTCTCTGTGTTTGTTTTTTCCATCGCTTCGTAGAACCCAGCAAGAGCAGGGTCCACAACCTTCTTCTCCTCAGACATCTCTTCAGACAAAAAACACTTGTGTATATCACGAAGCTCGCAAATTAAACGAGAGCTGATAGCAGGAGAATTAAAATTTGAGAAAACAACACAAGCAATTGAAATGGCGCAGCAGATGTTGTCGTTGTGGGTTTATATTTATATGCCTCATGCATTGAAACTTGGCGGGCCCCATTTGTCATTGACTTTCGATATTTTAGCGAAGGGAAGGTGTTTTTTCGGACCTTCGGCTAAAAGACTTCGTTCACGTCGCAGTCTGAATTTGTTAGATACAATAAATTAATAATACGAGGGGCTACTGTTGGGGGCCTTCGTCTTTCGAAGGTCCTCAAAAACACGACTAACATGCTTTCCAGTATAATATACTGTCACAGGAAGCTTTAGCTTTGAGATGAAGGTGTACATAGTATGAAAAGCGCGACCTAGAAGAAGGATGAACCAGTTCTGAAGCAATGGAGGGAGAAGCTTCGGCTTAGCACAAAGATGATGATGGAGAATGAAACAACTTAAAAGGGAAAAGACTACTTAGTCCTCGACAGTTTACCTTTTAGCTAATGGTAAATGACAGGGACATGAATGTAATTTTACACAGGCTACATCCTGTGCCTATAAATAGATGAATAGTAACACCGTACTGTTCACGTTGACTTGTAATCACTCGCACGTCACTCTTGGACCTTTACCTTCTGTCAAGCTGAAGGTACAAATGTAATTTGATATTATTAATGTTTGTTTATGATCATATAATCATAATACGAATAATATGATGACTTGATATAATTATTCATGTCTTCTTCTATATCTCTATTCATATTCTTACATATTAAAATGGCGAAGGTATGTCCTTCATGACCTTCGTCTCAAGATCATTATATCCTAAGGGAAATAATGCTTCGAAGGACGAAGGTCTTTAACCATTAACATTTGTGTTGCCTTGTTCTTAACTCATAGCATTTGAGAACAAGTGACCAACACTATTTTTTCTATTTTAGCATTTAAATTAGCATTTAAACTTAAGGCTAGTAATAGAGGAATGACAAGAAGACAATTCAAATGCGATCATTTCATTCTTCTTTATTTCTAAAGCAAGGGATTTTTCTACTTCTACCATTTTATCATGTTCCTCATAAAGCAGATCCTCTTGCTTTTCTAGCAATCTATCTGTTTCATTAAGAGCATCTATTAATTCATTAGTTTTGTCTACCTTAGATCTATCTAAGCCCTTAAAAAGATTTCTATACTCTACATCATCGATTCATCTTCACATTCCTCATCACTAGAAGAAGTATACATAGGAATACCACGTGTACGTACATTCTGCTCTTTTGCCATGAGGCAAGTATGATGCTCGTTTGGGAAGAGGGAGGATTTAATGAAGGCAGAGGCGACAAGTCCTTCATCGTCAGAGTCGGTTGAAGAGCAGTCCGAGTCCTACTCTTTACCGATGTGTACCTCGCTCTTCTTCTTTCTATAGAACTTATTTTTCTCCTTCTTCCCTTTCTTGTCTTGATCCTGGTCATTCTCATTATCGGGATATTGAGAAATCAAATGATCAGACTTACCACAATCGAAGCATGATCGCTTTCCCCTTAATTTGTTCTTGTTGGGGTAGTCCATGCCTCCCTTCAAAGTGGTCTTGAAGCGCTTGATTACAAGCGCCATTTGTTCCTCATTAAGGCCAGCCGCCTCAACTTGTGCCACCTTGTTTGGGAGCACCTCCTTGTTGGTTGTTGCTTTGAGTGCAACAAGTTGTGGCTCGTATTGTGGAAGAGGTCCGTTGGTGATGTCGTTGACGTACCTTGCTTCTTTTACCATCATGCACCTACTTACAAATTTACCAATAATTTTTTGGTGACATTTTGGCATACCTGGGGTTCTCACGAATAAGATTAACAAGATGAGGGCCAATAACAGTAAATGACCTTAACATGAGGTGCACGACATCATGATCCGTCCATGTTGTGCTTTTATAGCTTCGAATTTTGTTCACCGGGGTCTTTGTCACACCCGGATTTAAGGAACAAAGTCGGGTGCATCTCATATATGCGTAGAGAAGACAACACATATAATAACAGAGTGCATAGAGATAAATGTCATAAATATCATAAATGTACTTATTACATAGCGAAAGCCTTACAAAAATAAATGATAAAATGAAGCAAACAAAATATTATTCCCTGGCGCCACAAAGCTGACTGAGAGACGCCACCTAGATCAAGTCGAAAGCCTCAGTGTTAGGCGGCTCCTCTTCGACCACATGTTCTTCTCCTTTGGGGGTGTGAGACAGCAAGAGTGAGCTCACATACGTTCATAGCTCAACAAGTCGTGGGAAATAATGTGCATGAACTCACCAAAGGTGGAAGTTCATGTGAAGTGTAAGGCTGATCAACAAAATAAAGGCTGAAGCTGAGCATTGCTTTTATAAGTTGGTCAAAATTTTATTAGCAATTACTAAGTGTAAGTAAATACCAAGCCTTAGTAATAATAAATAAAAGTAATAATAAAATAATTCCAAATGTGATGCAAATGACAAATTAAGTTTTAATTCCATAGATTAATCATGTGAGGGTCCGAGCTGCTCATGACCGTGAGCACGGCTAGTATACCAGTTTTACACTCTGCAGAGGTTGCACATTTTTTCCCACAAGTCATGTTACACATCTGCCAAGAGACGACCAATCCCATACACCTCTACCGAGGAGGCGAGGCAGGGTAACACTACGAGGCCTTTACATAGTTCCACTAGCTTCAGAAAACCCGCTACAGTTTATAGTAAGGTCCAGTGCAGGAATCCCTTGCCTGACTGCCATCGCAGCAAAATTAACCCAAGGACCTCCCTACACTGACCACTCCCCTACTGCCCTTGTCCCTTTCGGGTAAGGTAGTCATCCACTAGCTTTCCTAGTTAATCAGCCAAGGGCATCCCATACTACCC
This sequence comes from Zea mays, assembly GCF_902167145.1. Taxonomy (NCBI): domain Eukaryota; kingdom Viridiplantae; phylum Streptophyta; class Magnoliopsida; order Poales; family Poaceae; genus Zea; species Zea mays. The sequence goes on along the minus strand of NC_050104.1, from coordinate 85,735,028 downwards.
TTGTGGTAGCACTGTTTTCCCGGGTGGTCGCTCCATGTTCACATTAACATAATGATCTTAACATGAACAATAATAATAAACAAATAATAAAAGTGTAATCATGAATAATGTATCTCCATACCCAAAACCACATAAAGCAATAGCAAGTACTATCCAAAAATATTTTAGTGGTAAAACAAGGTATAAAGATAGCCAAAACTGGGGTAACCTATTGGATCCCATCAAAATTAACCTATGCAGATCATTATGAATAATAAGAACATGGTTGGGTAAAAATAAGTGATCAAGGGCACAACTTGCCTTCCACGAGCTCCTGCTCAGCAGTTTCTACCAGCTGAACCCCTGGATCCTCAGTGACTTGCTCGTCTACTCACACCAATACAAACATACATAGTATAAAGGAGAAATAAACATCACACCAAACATGTGAATATAATAAACAATAAAAATCTACACAATAAAATAAGATCCTAGAAACATGAATCATTAATTTTGAAGTTATAAATTTTAAGATATGAATTCCTGAAGGTTTTATGTGCTAAATACTAGATTAATTAGGAGATAAATTTTAATAAGACTTTCATGTCAAAACAGTGATACTATTTGATAGAGAATAATATTACAAAATTGTAGGAACTGGAATGGATCAATTTGGAGTTCATATGAATTTTCTATAAATTAAACAAGCTTTTGCAATTAAGTTAATACTAAAAATCTATTTCTAAATTCATTTCTTTGATTTTCTAATTCTCTGGACTGGGCCTCATTTTCTGTAAAGTACAGGGGCGTCTAGGTAAAAACTCCGAGACACAGTGGACAGTACTCCCTGGACGGCGGGTTCTATTTAAGATAAATGCATGGGCTCTTTAGTGAAATGGCCACCGCGAAGGGGTATCCCCACGTACTGACCGTCAGATCTCGTGCGAGTGGTGTGGATTAGATCTGCGCGGTCGCGAAGCGGTACGCGTAGAGAACCGTTGGATGCAAATACGACGGGTAGGATTTTATCATCCTAGGTTTGTTTCTATCCGTCCGATCTAGATCAATGAACCAGAACGAAAGTCGCAAAAGGTTAAGCGATCATCTAAACTTAGTCGTTCACCCCGCGATCTACGGTCCACGGCTCGTCTTCACCCACTGGTCACGGGCGACGACGACGCCGCCCAACCACAGCTGCGCAACTCGCCGAGACCTCCACGCCCCATCATCCTTTAACCAACCCCAGTCCCGATTAGCGCAAAATAAAGCGAGGGCGATTGAGAACTACGCGGTAGGCTTCACTGGGCGTGCTCCACAGTAGGGAGCCCCGACCACGGGAGGGTGATTTTTATGGTGAAATCGCCACACCGGCGAGCAATTTCAGAGGCATGCGAGTTGAATTAGAGTATGGTATGAACCTCTACTAAACGAGGGAGGTGTCCCGGTTAGGGAAGGAAACTTACCGGCGGAGAAGGCAGGGCAAGGCGCGGACGCGATGTCGAGGACTCCCGGTGGCAATGGGGCTCGATGCTGGGGAATACTTTGCGCACTCCGGCTGGCCAATGACCCTCTGGTGGACGCGAGGAGTACCAAGAAGTGGACGAGATGGGGCATAGGTCATGGCCACGAATATAGGTGTGGGCTGAGTCACGGCCGCAACATCTTCCCCGAATTCGACGGCGAGCTTCCGCCATCGACGGGCGGAGTGGTTGGAGTGGCCCTTGACGGCCCGGGCCCACGCGCCAGCAACTGTGCGCACGCGGCTATACCAGGATATGCCTGGCAACATGGGGCCACAACGCAGGCTGCCTGGTGGGCCCCAGTGGTCAGTAAGGCGCGCTGCGCGCGAGCGGAGGAGAGGTTTTTGGGCCACGCAGCGAGGAGTCTAGATGGGCCGGCCTACCGGATTTTGCCCAAGCGCGAGTTTGACATTTTCTTTCTTTCTTTTTATTTTCCTATCTTGTTTTCTCTTTTTCATTTCCAAATCTAGAATTTGAATTCAAATCTTGTAGCATAACTTGTACTCAATTTAATTATTCATCTTGAACATACTAGTGTGGGATTTATGAATTTATTTTGTATTTTATAATATTTCCTTCTCCTTTTCCATTTTAAATCCCAAATTCAAATCTAGGGTTTAATCTAACTCTTCTACTCATTGTAATGTTTTTATCCATGTTATTATTGTTTTAAATGCACAAACAAACAAAATCCAATATGATGCAATGGTTTATTTGTGTCTTAGTAAAGATTCACTCATTTTTTAAACATGAGTAGCCACATGTGATGATAAATAGAGACACCCACACATTTATAAAGCAAAACAATTGCTCCTTTTATTATTCCTTACAACTTGGGTATTACAAATCCTACCCCCCTTAACAAGAATCTTGTCCTCGAGATTTATGAAGGACTAGGGAAAAGATGGGGAAAATCTATGTGAAGCTCTTCTTCTCTTCTCCATGGTGACTCCATTGCACTTTGCACATCTTTATAACCTTATTTCTTGTAACTCGAGTCAAAGTGTCAAGAATCTTGATCGGATATTCCGTATAGGTCAGATCATCTTGAACACTAAGGTCCTCCATTGGTAGCTGCTCCTCAGGTACCCTAAGGTACTTCTTTAGTTGTGATACATGGAAGACATCATGTACATCCGCAAGATGATCGGGTAGCTCTAGTTGATATGCAACTTCTCCCACTCGCTTTAAGATCAAGAAGGGTCCAATGAAGCGAGGAGACAACTACCCTTTGACTTCGAATCTTTTCATACCTCGGAGTGGTGACACCTTCACATAGACATGATCACCCTCCTTAAACTCTAGCAGTCTTCTCCGGGTATCTGCATAGCTTTTCTGCCTTGACTGTGCAATTCTCAAATTCTCCCTTATTCGATGGACTTGTTCTTCAGCCTCTTGTATATTTTCAGGTCCAAAGAATTGCCTTTCACTAGTTTGATCCCAATACAGTGGAGTCCTGCACTTTCTGCCATACAAAGCCTCAAACGGTGACATCTTCAAACTGGCCTGGTAGCTATTATTGTGTAACGCCCCGAATTTCGAGTTGAATTTTTTTCTTTTTTCTATCGCTCGCTAAATTCGGGCGTTACCTCTCTTTCCCATTTCTTTTCTCTAAAATCTCAACCGTCTTCAAAACTTTAAGTTATGTGATAATAGTAAACCCTAGAGTTAATTTCTTTGATTTGCTGCATCATGCCGAACCATGCATTTTTTGGTTGTTTGAAAGTGTGAAAGCATTCATATAGAAAAATAGATATAAAAAAAGGAAAACCTTTTCTTTTTCTCTCTCCCCCCTTCTTCCCTTTTGGCCCAGCCGCCCCCTCCCCCTTCGCGCCGGCCAGCTGGGCGGCCCAGCCGCCCCCCCTTCCCCCCTTCCCTCCCCCACCGTGGGCCGTCCTGTCCGGCACAACCACGCCCGCGCCCGCCCCCTCCCCCTTTGGGCCCAAGCGGCCCAGCCGCCCCCTCCCCCCTTTCCCCAAAATTTCCCTCCCCACGGGCCCCACCCGTCATTCTCCTTCTCTCTCTCCCTCTCCCTAACCCTAGCGCCGCCGCCGCTGCTCCCTCCCCAGCGCCGCCGCCGCGCTGCCCTCCCCCGCCGCGGTGAGGGCCCCCCTCTCCTCCCCTCTCCTTCCCCCTTCTCTCTCCTCCTTCCACGCCCGTCCGGCCGCTCGGCGAGCCGCCCGGCTCGGCCGCCCCCGCGTCGTCCTCGGCCGGCCCCGCCTCGGTCGTCCCCTGCCCCGCCGCACCCCGGTTCGGTCGCCCCCGCGCTGCCCCACCCCGACCCCGCCCGGTCCCGGCGAGCCGCCCCCCCGGCGAGCCCGGCCCCGCCCCGCCGCGCCTCGGCCCGGCCGCCCCCGTGCTCGGCCGCCCTCCGACGAGCCGCCCCGCCCCTTCCCCGCCCCCGTGCCCGGCTCGGCCGCCCCCCGGCGACCCGCCCACCCCCTGCTCGTCGCCCCTGGCCGCGCCCGGCCCCGCCTCGACGAGCCCGCCCCCTGCTCGTCGCCCCCGGCCGTGCCCGGCCTCGCCCCGCGCTCGCCGCGGCCTCGCCCGGCCGCGCCCGCCGGCCCCGGCCGTCCCAGCCATGGAGGCTCGACGCGCTCCCCTGTCCGCGACATCGCCGTCGCCCGTGTTCGCCCGCCCGCCCCGGCGTTCCGCTGGCGTGCCCTGCTCGCGTCGTGATGGCCTCAGCGCGGCCTCGAGCTCGGCCCAACGTACCTTTGGCGCGCGGCCTCGAGCTCGGCCAGCGCGCGGCCCCGACGCGTGCGCGACTCGTTCGCGACACGATCGTCTTGTTAGAAATATGCCCTAGAGATAATCATAGAGATGAGCATATTTCTTTGTATCCATGATATATATATTGCTTAATTGAATATCCATGGAAGGCACCTTGTATTGATTAGCAATTATGTGAATTGTTTGTGAGATTCTTTACTTATATGGTTATTCTAAATGATGTCCCTAGTCAGAGTCGATGACTAGCACATGTATTAGTTGATGACTACATTTCACAAGTCATGAACATGGAGATGTTAAATTAATAATTTTTGCGCATGTATGACATGAGGCTGGACCGACCCAACGTGAGATATTGTAATATAGTTCTCTTCTTGCAACATGAATACTGTATCCTTAGACCTGAGATTGTCGCATGTTCTCAAGATGTGAATTGACTTACTTAGGGACTATCAAACGCTATCCCGTAACTGGGTAGTTATAAAGGTAGTTTTGGGTTTGTCAGGAAGCATGCTATGAGGCATGGTCAGTCAAGATGGAATTTGTCCCTCTCTTTGTGAGAGAGATATCTCTGGGCCCCTCGAGTGATTGGATCAAGAAATGCATGGCCGTGCTAGGGTTAAGAGTTAACCATTGAAAGGATTCCAATTCACAGTATCGAGAAAGAGAGGTCAGCTTAGAGCCAGACCAAATATCGTGAGACAAAGGGAACAACATGTACTTAATGTCGCAATGGTTCGTCTGATATAATCTTTACGTACACATAGGAGTTGACATGTCTTGCTAGAGGCCGCTGTCAATTATTGGACCAAGTAAGAGTACTCGGGCTATGTCTATTTGTACGTGAACCTATAGGGTCACACACTTAAGGGGAAGGAAGCCTAATTCGGATTAGATCCGAAATTAGACTGGGCTTTAGGGTTAATGATGGGCCTCGGCGTCAGAAGCCCACCATAACGCCTATATAATGAGGGGCGGGGGCGCGGTTAAGAGATAACCTAATTCGCCACCTGCAAACCAGCAGCCGCCGCTCGCCTCTCGCCCTCGCCAAGCCGCCGTCGCGAACCTAGCAGTTCGGTACGCGGCGCTTCCTCCCTGTACGTGTGGATACCTCGGAGGTGCTACATCTGGAGCACTTGGACGAACCGTGCGAGGACGTGAAGGATGCCGGCGACTACACGGCACTGCTCGACGCGTTCGTCTATATCGAGACGTCTTCCGCTGCTCTGCGCGTCTAGTGGTAATTCCATGACCTAGAACCGCAGTAGTTCTTGGTATTATGGGGTCAAAAATTTTGTTTTGCGCTAGTGTAGCATCCCCGTAATCCTACACGTCTACCCCGAGCCACCTGTCTACCCCCCCGCTGTGCATTCCGTGCGTAGTGATCATGTTATGTAATCAATAAATGGAAACCCAAATTAGAAATTGTTTACGTTAGTTAATACATGTAAGTAATTATCTACCTCATCCAATGTCGATCAACTGAAAATGGTCATGATTCGAGTTATGCATGTAGCTAATCCTTTTGTTAGAACTAATTGGAGCTAAGTAGAAATAAATCACGTAGCGTCTAGTTATTCGTCTATCCGTAATGCGCCTCGAGCATAAGCCTTGACCCTCGCGAGACCTTTCCCCGCCTCTTTCTAACCATGGTAAATTCATTATCGTATGTGATATTCTATGCATATTTACTTTATTTGTTCTTTTGTATGGTGTACTGTTTGTTTCCTAATTTGAATGGATGGATGTATGTATGCTTGCAATCGCATAGAGAACGATTCGGTCGAGGAGCCCGAAGAACTCGCAGGAGAAGCCCCTGAGCAGCAGTCGGTTGGTGGAGGCAAGTGTCCCTTGACCTATCTCTGTCCTATTCATTCTTTAATTCACCTCCCGCATTACACATTTATGCCTAAGGATTGACTAGTTTTGTTATCCATGTCCTTGTTTACCTATTTGGGTTGGATTATTATTGTTTAGCTTTATGCTATTGCTCAACTATAATCAATGAACATGATGAGATTATTTATGATACGTTGTTTTCCCATCTCTTTTTATGATGTTATACTTGTGGCCTTTAAGGGGGCTCAAGCGGTTTCTCGAGTGCCTCTCCGTAAGGACCTGTTCGTTGGATGACCACCCGGGAAAACAGTGCAACCATGAGGGTGGAATGGGGTGCCCTTAGCTGAATAATTAGAGGATCCGGGGTGTAGTTCGCTTCGCCGTCGTGCTGTCAAAGGGGCTCGGTGTATGTGGCTCGGTGTATGTGGCTCGCTCTGCCAAGGTTGATTTGTCCCTTGGGGAGGAGTGTGATACATTTAGGAAACCTAACGGGCGGCTACAGCCCCGGGGAATTTTTGTAAAGGCTACGTAGTGAGACCCTGCCTACTCACCTTGGGAGTGTTCAAGGGTCTGTACAACCCGGGGCAAAAAGGGAATCACGGCTCATGGGTAAAGTGCGCAACCTCTACAGAGTGTTTGAAAACTGATATATCAGTCGTGCTCGCGGTTATGAGCGGCCAAGGGAGCTCCAGTGATTTGTGGTACTTGATCAGAGACATTTTGGGTTACAGGTGGCGATGAGACTGATGGTTTTGGTTATGACTATGGTGCTGGTAAGTGGTACTCTTTCCGTTTGGAAAGGGTACATCAGGCTAATAACTTGGGTTAATGCTAAAACTTGGCTTTCTATTAGTAAATAATAATCTGACCAACTAAAAGCAACTGCTTGACTTATCCCCACATAAAGCTAGTCCACTACAGCCAAACAGGACTCTTGCTGAGTATGTTGATGTGTACTCACCCTTGCTCTACACACCAACCCCCCCCCCCCCCTCCCCAGGTTATCCGCATTGCAACCACTGCTCAGGAGAAGATGAAGCCATGGAAGGAGACTTCCAGGAGTTCCAAGACTACGACGAGTTCTAGGCGTGGGTTAGCGGCAACCCCCCAGTCGGCTGCCTGTGAAGGTTGCATTTATCTATGTTTCTTTTCCGCACTTTGATTTATTGTAAGGACTATGTGGATGTCTCAGACATATGATGTAATCGACTATTATTTCCCTTTTTAGTACTATCTGAGCATTGTGTGATGATGTCCATGTTATGTAACTGTTGTATACGTGAATTGCTGATCCTGGCATGTACATGGTTCACATTCGGTTTGCCTTCTAAAACCGGGTGTGACATAAGTGGTATCAAAGCCATGCTGACTGTAGGACCGCTAACCTAGAGTAGAATGGTCGTTCTAAGGACTATAGACCTCTGTCCCTGCCTTGACTTAGATATCCCTTCAAAAGTTGGTCATATCGACCAAACCTATGTTCTACTTTATATTATACCTTGCTGAAAATTATGTTTCATTCTAATCCTTCATTTATTCATGGTTCATTACTTGCTGGTCATATTAATTCTGTTCTCACTCTTTTGCTTGCGGTGTCTTTTGTAGATGGCTCGTCTTAGACACACTACACGAAAGTCCGTCATCCCCTTCTTACCCTCCCGCCTTGCTGAGCGTCCGCTTCGCTGTCCCGTGACCGGACAGTCTAGCCACTTGGAGAGGCTGCACCACCGCCTGCATGAGGAGCAGGAACGTCGTCGACAGGAGCAGCAGGGCTCTTCTTTCTCGCTCCAGCAGGAGATAGAGTCCGTGAGGAGCTGCTCCCCTGTGCTTCCTCTGGAGGCGCCCCCTGCACCACCACTGGGCGCCCTAGCTTCTGGAGTAGCTGCTGGAGGAGACCCAGACGACGGAGGTGGCGACGATAGCTCGAGCCACGACACCGACTTCTCTGCTGACCAAGAGCCGGAAGGATGGGTTGCTCGACCCATCACTCGCGACGCTGCTCGTGGGTGTCACTTCCATGATGCGCTCGACACCCTGCTACGTCGGGCACTTAACCGGCGTACTTGGTCCATCGAGTATCGCTGTGTGGTCTACCAGCATAGTCGCGGGGTCTACCCGGACCGCTGGGAGGCGACCTGCTTGGTGCGTCGTCCGGAGAACAGTCTCCAGGGTGCTGAGGTCTGCTCAGAGCACTATTCTATCTCTGAGCGGGACTCAGCTGAGGCGGCCATGCAAGATGCTGCACAGCGTGCGCTTTCGCACTACTGCTCGGTTCTCGGTGGGGTAGCTGACGGTCTCAACCTGAAGTACTACCCCCGCCGTCCATCTGGCAGCACAGGAGGCGTGATTGTTTCACCTGTCGGTGAGGACAATCCTAGGTTGAGCAGCACAGTCAACCTAGCCGCCGTGCTAAACACGGAGCTGGACCATGCGCTAGACGAGCTGAGTAGGGCTCGTGCTGAGATCGCCCTGCTGCGGGCTGAGCGCGAGGAGCGTCGTCACCTGGATGATGGTTCCCCCGCTCCCGTCGGGACTCAGCACCCGTACCGCTCACCTCGACGTGGACGCCAGTCTTATGGCAATCCCGACTGCAAGACCAAGATAAATCTAAAACCATAGATCGTTAGAGTTGGATCTTGTAATTAATACAAAATATATACGTAGAAGTTACAGTCTTAGCACTAGTCTCGCCCTTAGTTAGTCTTAGTTAGACAGGATAGTTTGCTATATCCTGTGCATTTATGTTTGTCATGATGAACTATGTTTGGTTTGGATCTTTGTAATGACTGTCACCAGAGTGTGGGTATCCCCTGCATTTTGGTTTACCTATTATGTTAATGGAGTTAGTTATATAGTTGGGAAACCTTTTATTCCACTTTCCTCCTTATCTGAGAAGTTGTGTGGTCTGTGTTGGAGATCAGTGAAGATGCTCATCTGTTCAGTGCTGTTGAAGGATTCTATACTCTTTTCTTATGCTGCAAGATTGGCCAGATCAGTTCTGATGTGTGGTTGCATTCTGCAGATGTCAGAGAACAGGTGCAGAGGAGGAAGGCGTGCTCAGCAGGAGCGAGCCGCTCAGCAGGATGAGGTGCCCCAGCAACAGCACCTGCCGCCCCCGCCCCCGATGTCCATCGAGCAGATGTTTCTGATGCAGACTCAGGCAGTTCAAGCCATCGGACAGACTCTGGCTGCCATTCAGTAGCAGTAGCAATAGCAGCAGGCACCACCTCAGCCTCAGATGCCTCAGATGCCCAGAGACAAGCGTGCTGAATTCATGAGAGGTCATCCCCCAACGTTCGCTCATTCTTCTGACCCCATGGATGCTGAAGACTGGCTGCGCACTGTGGAGCGGGAGTTGCATACCGCTCAATGTGACGACAGGGAGAAAGTCTTGTATGGTCTCCGTCTGTTGAGAGGAGCCGCTCAGTCATGGTGGGAGTCTTATCTCGCCACCCATGCCAACCCCGATGCCATCACCTGGGAAGAGTTCAGAGGTAGCTATCGTCAGTACCATGTTCCTGCAGGTCTGATGACAGTGAAGAAGGAGGAGTTCCTGGCCCTTAAGCAAGGGTCGATGTCAGTCAGTGAGTATCGAGACAGGTTTCTGCAATTGTCTCGCTATGCTCCTGAAGATGTCAACACTGACGCCAAGAGACAATACCGTTTCCTGAAAGGCTTGGTTGACCCTCTGCACTATCAGCTGATGAATCATACCTTTCCGACGTTCCAGCACTTGATTGACAGAGCAATCATGACAGAGAGGAAGCGTAAGGAGATGGAGGATCGTAAGCGCAAGATCAGTGGACCCCAGCCTGGAAGCAGCAGCCGTCCTCGTTTCTCAGGCAATCAACCTCAGCAGTTCAGGCAGAACCAACGTCCACCTCAGCAACATCAGCAGTTCCAAAGGCAGTATCCTCAGCACCAGTATCAGAATCGTCAGAGCAATCAGTCAGGAGGTCAGTTCCAGAGGCAGAATCAGCAAGCACCTCGTCTTCTTGCCCCAGCAAACCAGCAGAACAATCAGGCAGCACCAGCTCAAGTTGGAAACAGGGCATGTTTCCACTGTGGAGAGCAAGGCCATTGGGTGATGCAATGTCCGAAGAAGGCAGCCCAGCAGCAGTCAGGCCCCAATGCCCCAGCAAAGCAGAACGTGCCTCAGCCTCGAGCAGGCAACCGCTCTCAGCCGCGTTATAATCATGGGAGACTGAACCACTTGGAGGCTGAAGCAGTTCCGGAGACCCCCGGCATGATAGTAGGTATGTTCCCAGTCGACTCCCATATTGCAGAAGTGTTATTTGATACTAGAGCAACGCATTCTTTCATTACTGCATCATGGGTAGAAACACATAATCTTCCAATTACTACCATGTCAACCCCCATTCAAATTGACTCAGCCGGTGGTAGAATCCGAGCCAATAGCATATGTTTGAATATAAGTGTGGAAATAAGGGGGATAGCGTTTCCCGCCAACCTCATAGTAATGGGTACTCAGGGAATAGATGTCATCCTAGGGATGAATTGGCTAGATAAGTACCAGGCAGTCATCAGTTGTGATACAAGGACAATCAAGTTGGTGTCCCCACTAGGAGAGGAAGTGGTGACCGAGTTAGTCCCGCCTGAGCCAAAGAAAGGAAGTTGTTATCAGATGGCTGTCGATAGCAGTGAAGCAGACCTAATTGAGAGGATCAAGATTGTGTCTGAGTTTCCAGATGTGTTTCCCAAGGACTTACCGGGCATGCCACCAGAGCGGAAAGTTGAGTTTGCCATAGAGCTTCTTCCTGGAACTGCCCCCATCTTTAAGAGAGCTTACAGAATATCCGGACCAGAGTTGGTTGAACTTAAGAAGCAGATTGATGAGCTATCAGAGAAAGGTTACATCCTGCCAAGCACCTCGCCTTGGGCCGCCCCTGTCCTATTTGTGGAGAAGAAAGATGGCACCAAAAGGATGTGCATCGATTACCGAGCTTTGAATGAAGTCACGATCAAGAACAAGTACCCTTTGCCCAGAATAGAAGATCTGTTCGACCAGTTGAGAGGAGCCAGTGTGTTCTCCAAGATAGATCTGAGGTCAGGTTATCATCAGCTCAGGATCCGACCTTCGGAAATTCCGAAGACGGCATTCATTACCAAGTATGGGTTGTATGAGTTCACAGTGATGTCTTTTGGTTTGACCAATGCGCCAGCCTTCCTCATGAATCTGATGAACAGTGTATTCATGGATTATCTCGATAAGTTTGTGGTGGTATTCATCGACGACATTCTGGTTTATTCTCAAAGCGAAGAAGAGCATGCAGATCATTTGAGGATGGTATTGCAGAGATTGCGAGAGCACCAGTTGTATGCCAAGTTGAGCAAGTGCGAGTTCTGAATCAGTGAAGTCCTGTTCTTGGGTCACATAATCAACAATGAAGGATTGGCTGTGGATCCGAAGAAAGTGGCAGACATTCTGAACTGGAAAGCGCCAACAGATGCTCGAGGAATCAAGAGCTTCATTGGAATGGCCGGATATTATCGGCAATTCATTGAAGGGTTTTCGAAGATTGCGAAACCAATGACAGCGTTGCTAGGCAACAAGGTTGAGTTTAATTGGACCCAAAAATGCCAGGAGGCCTTCGAAGCGCTGAAAGAGAAGTTGACAACAACGCCTGTCCTAGTCTTGCCTGATGTGCACAAGCCCTTCTCGGTGTATTGTGATGCTTGCTACACAGGTTTGGGATGTGTGTTGATGCAAGAGGGAAGAGTTGTGGCTTACTCGTCCCGACAATTGAAGGTTCATGAGAAGAATTACCCAATCCATGATCTAGAGTTGGCAGCAGTGGTTCACGCACTGAAGGCATGGAGGCATTATCTATATGGACATAAATGTGATGTTTACACAGACCACAAGAGTCTGAAGTACATATTCACTCAGTCAGAGTTGAATATGAGGCAGCGAAGATGGTTAGAGTTGATCAAAGACTATGAGTTGGAGATTCACTACCATCCAGGCAAATCGAACGTAGTGGCAGATGCTTTGAGCAGGAAGAGTCAGATCAATCTGATGGTCGCTCGTCCGATGCCTTATGAGTTGGCCAAAGAGTTTGACAGGTTGAGTCTCGGATTTCTAAATAATTCGCGAGGAGTCACAGTTGAGTTGGAACCTACCCTGGAGCGGGAAATCAAAGAAGCACAAGAATGATGAGAAGATCAGTGAGATCCGGCGACTGATTCTAGATAGCAGAGGCAAAGATTTTCGGGAAGATGCAGAAGGTGTGATATGGTTCAAAGACCGCTTGTGCGTTCCCAATGTCCAATCCATTCGGGAGTTGATCCTCAAGGAAGCTCATGAGACAGCCTATTCGATTCACCCTAGTAGTGAGAAGATGTATCAGGATCTGAAGAAGAAATTCTGGTGGTACGGAATGAAGAGGGAAATCGCAGAGCATGTGGCTATGTGTGATAGTTGTCGACGGATCAAGGCAGAGCACTAGAGACCTGCTGGATTGTTGCAACCGTTGCAAATTCCTTAGTGGAAATGGGATGAAATCGGTATGGACTTCATAGTCGGATTGCCTCGCACTCGAGCCGACTACGATTCCATTTGGTTAGTAGTGGACCGCTTGACCAAGTCAGTCCACTTCATACCTGTCAAGACCAACTACAGCAGTGCAGTATTGGCAGAGTTGTATATGTCTCGGATCGTTTGCCTTCATGGTGTGCCAAAGAAGATAGTGTCAGACAGAGGAACACAGTTCACCTCTCATTTCTGGCAGCAGTTGCATGAAGCCTTGGGCACGCATCTGAATTTCAGTTCAGCCTATCATCCGCAGACAGATGGTTAGACCGAAAGAACCAATCAAATTCTGGAAGACATGTTGAGAGCCTGTGCGTTGCAAGATCAGTCCGGATGGGATAAGAGATTGCCTTATGCAGAGTTTTCCTATAACAACAGTTACCAGGCCAGTTTGAAGATGTCACCATTTCAGGCGCTTTATGGAAGGAGTTGTAGAACTCCGTTGCAATGGGATTAGCCTGGAGAAAAGCAAGTGTTCGGGCCAGACATTCTGCTTGAAGCCGAAGAGAACATCAAGATGGTTCGAGAGAATCTGAAGATAGCGCAATCAAGGCAGCGAAGCTATGCAGACACAAGAAGAAGAGAGCTGAGTTTCGAAGTCGGAGACTTTGTCTATCTGAAAGTGTCACCAATCAGAGGAGTCAGAAGGTTCGGAGTCAAAGGCAAGCTAGCACCCCGCTACATTGGCCCGTACCAAATTCTCTCAAGGCGTGGAGAAGTGGCCTATCAGCTCAGTCTACCAGAGAATTTGTCTGCTGTGCATGATGTCTTTCATGTGTCTCAATTGAAGAAGTGCTTGCGTGTGCTAGAAGAGCAATTGCCAGTTGAAGGTCTTGAAGTCCAGGAGGACTTGACCTACGTTGAGAAGCCAACGCAAATCCTTGAGACCATAGACAGAGTCACCCGAAGGAAGACCATCAGAATGTGCAAAGTCAGGTGGAATCATCATTCAGAGGAAGAGGCAACCTGGGAGCGTGAAGATGATCTGATGGCTAAATACCCTGAGCTCTTTGATAGCCAACCTTGAATCTCGAGGCCGAGATTCTTTTAAGGGGGATAGGTTTGTAACGCCCCGAATTTCGAGTTGAATTTTTTTATTTTTTCTATCGCTCGCTAAATTCGGGCGTTACCTCTCTTTCCCATTTCTTTTCGCTAAAACCTCAACCATCTTCAAAACTTTAAGTTATGTGATAATAGTAAACCCTAGAGTTAATTTCTTTGATTTGCTGCATCATGCCGAACCATGCATTTTTTGGTTGTTTGAAAGTGTGAAAGCATTCATATAGAAAAATAGATATAAAAAAGGAAAACCTTTTCTTTTTCTCTCTCCCCCTTCTTCCCTTTTGGCCCAGCCGCCCCCTCCCCCTTCGCGCCGGCCCAGCTGGGCGGCCCAGCCGCCCCCCCCTTCCCTCCCTCGCCGTGGGCCGTCCCGGTCGGCCCAACCGCGCCCGCCCCTCCCCCTTTGGGCCCAAGCGGCCCAGCCGCCCCCTCCCCCCTTTCCCCAAAATTTCCCTCCCCGCGGGCCCCGCCTGTCATTCTCCTTCTCTCTCTCCCTCTCCCTAACCCTAGCGCGTCGCTGCCCTCTTCTTGCCCTAGTGCCGCCGCCGCTCCCTCCCCAGCGCCGCCGCCGCGCCGCCCTCCCCCGCCGCGGTGAGGCCCCCCCTCTCCTCCCCTCTCCTTCCCCCCTTCTCCCTCCTCCTTCCTCGCCCGTCCGGCCGCTCGGCGAGCCGCCCGGCTCGGCCGCCCCCGCGCCTTCCTCGGTCGGCCCCGCCTCGCCGTGCCCCGTCTCGACCGTCCCCTGCCCCGCCACGCCCGGCCCCGGCTCGGCCGTCCCGCGATGGCCCCGCCTCGCCGCGCCGCCCCACCCCGACCCCGCCCGGTCCCGGCGAGCCGCCCCCCCCGGCGAGCCCGGCCCCGCCGCGCCTCGGCCTGGCCGCCCCCGTGCTCGGCCGCCCTCCGGTGAGCCGCCCCGCCCCTTCCCCGCCCCCGTGCCCGGCTCGGCCGCCCCCCGGCGACCCGCCCGCCCCCTGCTCGTCGCCCCCGGCCGCGCCCGGCCTCGCCCCAGCCGCGCCCGGCCCCTCCCCGGCGAGCCCGCCCCCTACTCGTCGCCCCCGGCCGCGCCCGGCCTCGCCCCGCGCTCGCCGCGGCCTCGCCCGCCGGCCCCGGCCGTCCCGGCCATGGCGGCTCGACGCGCTCCACTGTCCGCGACGTCGCCATCGCCCGTGTTCGCCCGCCCACCCCGGCGTGCCGCTGGCGTGCCCTGCTCGCGTCGTGATGGCCTCGGCGCGGCCTCGAGCTCGGCCAGCGCGCGGCCCCGACGCGTGCGCGACTCGTTCGCGACACGATCGTCTACCACGAGCCACCCGTCTACCCCCCCCCCTGTGCATTCCGTGCATAGTGATCGTGTTATGTAATCAATAAATGGAAACCCAAATTAGAAATTGTTTACGTTAGTTAATACATGTAAGTAATTATCTACCTCATCCAATGTCGATCAACTGAAAATGGTCATGATTCGAGTTATGCATGTAGCTAATCCTTTTGTTAGAACTAATTGGAGCTAAGTAGAACTAAAGCACGTAGCGTCTAGTTATTCGTCTACCAGTAATGCGCCTCGAGCATAAGCCTTGACCCTCGCGAGACCTTTCCCCGCCTCTTTCTAACCATGGTAAATTCATTATCGTATGTGATATTCTATGCATATTTACTTTATTTGTTCTCTTGTATGGTGTACTGTTTGTTTCCTAATTTGAATGGATGGATGTATGTATGCTTGCAATCACATAGAGAACGATTCGGTCGAGGAGCCCGAAGAACTCGTAGGAGAAGCCCCTGAGCAGCAGTCGGTTGGTGGAGGCAAGTGTCCCTTGACCTATCTCTGTCCTATTCATTCTTTAATTCACCTCCCGCATTACACATTTATGCCTAAGGATTGACTAGTTTTGTTATCCATGTCCTTGTTTACCTATTTGGGTTGGATTATTATTGTTTAGCTTTATGCTATTGCTCAACTATAATCAATGAACATGATTAGATTATTTATGATACGTTGTTTTCCCATCTCTTTTTATGATGTTATACTTGTGGCCTTTAAGGGGGCTCGAGCGGTTTCTCGAGTGCCTCTCCGTAAGGACCTGTTCGTTGGATGACCGCCCGGGAAAACAGTGCAACCATGAGGGTGGAATGGGGTGCCCTTAGCTGAATAATTAGAGGATCCGGGGTGTAGTTCGCTTCGCCGTCGTGCCGTCAATGGGGCTCGGTGTATGCGGCTCGCTCTGCCAAGGTTGATTTGTCCCTTGGGGAGGAGTGCGGTACATTTAGGAAACCTAACGGGCGGCTACAGCCCCGGGGAATCTTTGTAAAGGCTACGTAGTGAGACCCTGCCTACTCACCTTGGGAGTGTTCAAGGGTCCATACAACCCGGGGCAAAAAGGGAATCACGGCTCATGGGTAAAGTGCGCAACCTCTGCAGATTGTTTGAAAACTGATATATCAGCCATGCTCGCGGTTATGAGCGGCCAAGGGAGCTCCAGTGATTAGTGGTACTTGATTAGAGACATTTTGGGTTACAGGTGGCGATGAGACTGATGGTTTTGGTTATGACTATGGTGCTGGTAAGTGGTACTCTTTCCGTTTGGAAAGGGTACATCGGGCTACTAAGTTGGGTTAATGCTAAAACTTGGCTTTCTATTAGTAAATAATAATCTGACCAACTAAAAGCAACTGCTTGACTTATCCCCACATAAAGCTAGTCCACTACAGCCAAACAGGACGCTTGCTGAGTATGTTGATGTGTACTCACCCTTGCTCTACACACCAACCCCCCCCCTTCCCCAGGTTGTCCGCATTGCAACCACTGCTCAGGAGAAGATGAAGCCAAGGAAGGAGACTTCCAGGAGTTCCAAGACTACGACGAGTTCTAGGCGTGGGTTAGCGGCAACCCCCCAGTCGGCTGCCTGTGAAGGCCGCGTTTATCTATGTTTCTTTTCCGCACTTTGATTTATTGTAAGGACTATGTGGATGTCTCAGACATATGATGTAATCGACTATTATTTCCCTTTTTAGTACTATCTGAGCATTGTGTGATGATGTCCATGTTATGTAACTGCTGTGTACGTGAATTGCTGATCCTGGCACGTACATGGTTCACATTCGGTTTGCCTTCTAAAACCGGGTGTGACATATTGTAAGAGAACTCCGCTTAGGGCAAACTCTTATCCCAACTACCACCATGCTTAAGAGCACAAGCTCTTAACATATCCTCGAGTACTTGGTTGGTCCTCTCGGTCTGCCCATCAGTTTGGGGATGGTAGGCTGAACTAAAATTCAATCTTGTATCCAAGGACTCGTGCAACTTCTTCCAGTACCGAGAAGTAAACTGTGATCCCCAGTCTGACACAATCTTCTTTGGCACCCCATGTAAGCATACAATCCGTGCAATGTACAACTCTGCTAGCTTGGCTCCTGAGTATGTGGTCTTCACTGGAATAAAGTGGGCTACTTTAGTTAGCCTGTCCACAATCACCCATATAGTCATACCCAGCAGACGTGCGGGGTAATCCCACAATGAAGTCCATGCCAATCTCTTCCCATTTCCACTCAGGTATCTTGAGCAGGTGTAGTAAACCAGCACATCTTTGATGTTCCGCTTTCACCCTCTGGCAAACATCACATAGTGCAACATGTGAAGCAACATCCTTTTTTAGTCCATACCACCAATACTTCTGCTTCAAGTCCTGGTACACCTTAGTACTACCAAGGTGGATAGAATAAACTGAGTCATGTGTCTCCTTCAATATGGTTTCACAAAGACTATCGATATCAGGAACACAAATCTGGTTCTTGAACCATATCATGCCCTACTCATCTTCCGTGAATTCTGGGCCTCTACCTTCTGTTATCAGATCCTTGATCTTCTAAATTTCGGCATCACCGATCTGACCCTTTCGTATTTTTTTGCTCTAAAGTAGGTTCCAATTCGATGGTAATTCCTTCAGTATGAGCAACTATTCCCAGATTGAGCCTCTCAAAATCTTCTGCTAACTCATCGGGTAACTAGGTGATGATAGCTGCATGGACCTGCCCCTTTCGACTCAAGGCATCCGCAACCAGATTCGTTGTGCCCGGATGATAGTGAATTTCCAGGTCATAATCCTTGATGAGCTCCAACCATCGGTGTTGCCTAAGGTTTAGATCCTTCTGAGTGAAAATGTATTTTAAGCTCTTGTGATCAGTGTAGATTCGACACTTGGTTCCCATAATATAGTGTCTCCAAATCTTGAGAGCATGCACAACGGTTGCCAGTTCTAAGTCATGAGTGGGGTAATTCAACTCATGTTTCCGCAACTGGCGAGACGCGTAGGCAATGACGTGTCCTTCCTGCATCAGCACACATCCCAGGCCTTGGCGACTTGCATCACAATATATATCGAAATTCTTCTGTAGGCCTGGCATAATCAGCACTGGAGTAGCCATCAACTTAGATCTCAACTGATCAAAACTCTTTTGGCATTTCTTAGTCCACTTAAACTCCTTGCCCTTCTCTAACAATGAAGTCATAGGCTTAGAAATCTTGGAGAACCCTTCAATGAATTGCCGGTAATAACCTGCGAGTCCCAAGAAACTCCGGATCTTTGAAACTCTACTTCGTGTCTTCCAATCCATTATTGTTGTTACTTTAGCCGGATCAACAACAATTCCTCCTTTGGAGATGATATGCCCAAGAAAATGTACTTCATCAAGCCAGAAATCACACTTGGTAAATTTGGCATAAAGCTGATTATCCCGTAACTTCCGTAGCACCATCCGCAAATGCTCCTCATGCTCACTATCATTCTTGGAATAAATAAGAATGTCGTCGATGAATACTATGACAAATTTATCCAGATACTCCATG
Source organism: Zea mays (assembly GCF_902167145.1). Classification (NCBI taxonomy): domain Eukaryota; kingdom Viridiplantae; phylum Streptophyta; class Magnoliopsida; order Poales; family Poaceae; genus Zea; species Zea mays. The sequence goes on along the minus strand of NC_050104.1, from coordinate 85,716,508 downwards.
AACACCTTATTCATCATATTCATAAAATAAGTTGGTGCATTGGTTAAGCCAAATGACATGACTGTGAATTCGTATAGACCATATCGGGTACAAAAAGCCGTCTTGGGAATATCAGATGGCCTAATCTTCATTTGATGGTAGCCCGACCTGAGGTAAATCTTAGAGAACACCCTAGCACCTCTCATCTGATCAAATAAGTCATCAATACGTGGTAACGGGTACTTGTTCTTGATACTAACATCATTAAGTGATCTATAGTCCACACACATCCGTTGTGAACCATCCTTCTTCTATACAAACAGTACCGGTGCTCCCCAAGGTGAGGAACTCGGACGAATGTACCCAGCCTCCTGCAACTCCGTTAACTGCTTCTTAAGTTCTTGTAACTCTTCTACAGACAATCGGTAGGGGCGTTTAGAAATAGGAGCAGTCCCAGGTAAGAGATCAATGACAAATTCAACTTCCCTCTCCAGTGGCATCCCTGGTAACTCCTCTGGAAAGACATCTGGAAAATCCCTAACCACATGGATGTTGTAACCTACAAACTCCTCAGCTATAAAGAACATCGCACGTCTAGAAGAGGTGGTTACTTCAATTTCAACTTGAAATCTTTCTCCTTTAGGGCTGGTGAGTTCTACAGTAACCCTACCACATTGTATACTGGCCTTTGCCTTTTTTAACCATGACATACCAAGGATCAGATCTATACTGCTTGCCTCTAATATTATAGCGGTAGCCCAGAACTCTCTTCCCATAATTATTAATGTCAACCTATGTGTCATATGATTTGCCTCAACATGCCCTTTAGGTGTAATTACTATCATTGGTGTTTTCATATTTTGCAGTGATATTTCATTTGTGTGGGCATATCGAGCAGACATAAATGAATGTGTAGCACCAGAATCAAATAATATGGTTGCAGGAATTGCATTAATATAAAACATACCAAGTGCGATGTCAGCACCATCAGGAGTAGCATCTTCGCTGACTTGATTAACCCTAGCAATAGAGTATCCCTTGCTAGGAGTCTGTTGCTTGTTCTAAGCTGGTGTACCAGAATTCCCCACCGGACAAGCATTAGCATAGTGCCCAATCTGACTGCACTTGAGTCATGTAGGACCTGTCTTCTGTCCTGTAGGTCTCGCCGAGGTGCCAGTGGGGGAAGCCTGACGAGTGGGAGGTGTCCGTGGAGACCCCTGTGGAGTGTACTGAGCTGGGTGTGGTCCTCCTCCTGGACGAGCTGTGGTACCCTGAGGCGGAACGTAGCGAGGACGAACACTGCTGCTACCCTGCCCCTGGGTAATGGCCTTCCTCTTCAAATCTCCCAATTGAACACGCTTGTGTTCAATAGCAAGAGCCTTATCCAGCAGTCTCTGAAATGATGGAAATGTGTAAGCAACCAGTGCATACTGTAGGGGCCCATTGAGTCCTTCTGTGAAGTGCTCTTGCTTCCTTTCATCATCTGCCACCTCATCAGGAGCATATCTTGACACCTGGATGAATTTGTCACGATACTCGTTGACAGACATGTTGCCTTGCTTCAATGATAGAAACTCCTTCTTCTTGATCTTCATCAATCCAGCAGGAATGTGGTAGTTTCTGAACTGAGTTGTGAATTCCGCCCAAGTAATAGTATCAGCAGCATCATGGGCAGCAACATAAGAATCCCACCAGTCAGTAGTAGGACCTGTCAGACGACCAGAAGCATAGAGAACCTTCTCCCGATCAGAGCATTGGGCGATGTTGAGCATCTTCTCAATTGACTTCAACCAATCATCAGCATCTAATGGATCTGGCGAACTGGCGAAGGTTGGTGGCTTGTGACTCATAAATTCCCGGTGCTTATCCCGGGGTGGAAGTGGAGGTGGTGGTGGTGGCAGTGGTGCTTGTTGCTGTTGTTGTTGCTGCTGCGCCCTTCTCTCCTGGCGTATCTCCTCTCGCTATTGGCGCATGTTCTGATGTATATCCTCTCTCTCTCCTGGCGCATCTCTTGGCGTTCCTGCCGCATCAGTGCATGCATGTCCACCATGGTATCTGCCATCTGCTGCATTATCCACATCTGGGCTGTAACTGTGGGATCAGCACTGGCTGGTGCAGGCTGTAGAGGATCCATCTCAGGTTGTTGCTGTGGTTGTCTGAATATCCTTCGAGTGTGTCGATTAGGAGGTAGATCAATTCCACCACCCTTCCTGGTATTGACCATCTGAGTTAGAAACATATGGTAAGAAAGAAAGGATTGTAGACAAGGCAGTAATTACGAAGCATGTTACTTTGGGGAATTTATTAGCTAAGTGTGTCACCTACTAAAGCTAATTCATTACCTTATGGTGGTACATGCTAAGATGCCCGTCTATACTATTTCAATCAATCAATGAAGCAAATCAGGCATTGATCATAAGAACAATCAACCAAAATTTTTAAATATAGAAAATAGTTATAATTTTGTCTTAGGCCTCCTATCTCTTAAAAAGGTCATAAATGTAGGATTCCAAGGTGTGAAATCCATCTTGTCTTAGAATAGAAAAGATAAGAATAATCAGAGTAGAATAGTAGAAGGTGAGACAGGATCAAGATAAGCATAGGGAGAATCACAGTAAGTTAAGTAGGTAAGGGTTTTGTCCATTTCTATCTAGGTTTCGTCCTACATTCAACATTTCCTCTGATATCACTTCTGCCACACCCGGATTTAAGGAACAAAGCCGGGTGCATCTCATATATGCGCTAGAGAAGACAACACATATAATAACAGAGTGCATAGAGATAAATGTCATAAATATCATAAATGTACTTATTACATAGCGGAAGTCTTACAAAAATAAATGATAAAATAAAGCGAACTAAATATTATTCCTTGGCGCCACAAAGCTGACTGGGAGACGCCACCTAGATCAAGTCGAAAGCCTCAGTATTAGGCGGGTTCTCTTCGACCACCTGTTCTTCTCCTGTGGGGGGTGTGAGACAACAAGAGTGAGCTCACATACATTCATAGCTCACCAAGTCATGGGGAATAATGTGCATGAACTCACCAAAGGTGGGAGTTCATGTGAAGTGTAAGGCTGATCAACAAAATAAAGGCTGAAGCTGAGCATTGCTTTTATAAGTTGGTCAAAATTTTATTAGCAGTTACTAAGTGTAAGAAAATACCAAACCTTAGTAATAATAAATAAAAGTAATAATAAAATAATCCCAAATGTGATGCAAATGACAAATTAAGTTTTAATTCCATAGATTAATCATGTGAGGGTCTGAGCTGCTCATGACCGTGAGCACGGCTAGTATACCAGTTTTACACTCTGCAGAGGTTTCACTGGAGCTGTGAATTGATATGACATGCATGGGGTGGATTCTTCCTCCGAAGCCCCTAGTCATCTCAGAAAATCTGTAAGCTTCCCTTCTTTGTCAAAAGTCATTGTCAGCTCGGATGTACTCATCCATCTTCTAAAGCAGCTTCTCCAGAGTTTGGTGAGGTTTCCTGGCGAAGTATTGAGCTGTGGGTCCTGGCCGAAGACCTTTGATCATGGCCTCAATGACAATTTCATTGGGCACTATGGGCACTTGTGCTCTCAGTCGCAAGAACCTTCGGACATACGCCTGAAGGTATTCCTCATGGTCTTGCGTGCATTGGAACAAGGCCTGAGCTATGACTGGCTTCGTTTTAAAGCCTTGGAAACTGGCAACCAGCACGTCCTTGAGCTTCTACCACGACGTGATTGTCCCTAGCCGAAAGGAAGAATACCATGTCTGGGCTACGTTCTGAACTGCCATGACGAAGGACTTTGCCATGACAGCTGCATTGCCTTCGTATGAGGATATTGTTGCCTCATAGCTCATCAAGAATTGCTTTGGGTCCGAGTGCCCATCGTACATGGGTAGCTGGGGTGGCTTGTAGGATTGTGGCCATGGGATAGCCTGCAATTCTGCTGCTAAGGGAGAAGCATCATCAAAAGTAATGGTATCATGATTAAAATCATCGTACCATCCATCTTCGTTGAACAAGCACTCTTGACGAAGCTCCCTGTGTTGGGGCCTTCGGTCTTGATCACCTTGAGCAAGATGACACACTTCCTTAGTAGCTTCATCGATCTTCCTTTGAAGATCGGCCAGCCGAGCCATGTTCTCCTTTTTGCTTTGCACCTGTTGGTGGATGATTTCCATGTCCCTGATCTCCTGGTCCAGCTCCTCCACCTAGAATGTTGGACTAGTGGCCTTTCTCTTCTGGCTTCGAGCCTCTCGAAGAGAGAGAGTCTACTGGTTTGTGTCCAGTGGCTGTAGTGCAGCCCCTGGCGCTGTTATCTTCTTCGGCAGCATGACGAAGGTCGATGCTTTGTCGAAGATTGTGGAAGTGAGTACACCCCACAGTGGGCGCCAATGTTGGGGACTTGTTCTCAAATGCTATGAATTAAGAACAAGGCAACACAAAAATAGGTTAATGGTTAATGCCCTTCGTCCTTCGAAGCATTATTTCCCTAAGGATATAACGATCTTCAGATGAAGGTCATGAAGGATGTACCTTCATAATCACAACATACATCAATGAAAGACGAAGCATATGAAACATGAGAAATAACATGGATAATCATATGACACCATTGATATATCTTTTCTTATAAAATCATGAATGAATAAGAACAATATTTAATTACATTTGTACCTTCGGCTTGACAGAGGGCAAGGGTACAAGTGTGACGCACAAGCGAATACAAGTCAGCGTGAACAGTACGGGGGTACTATTCATCTATTTATAGGCACAGGGCGCAACCTGTGTGAAATTACATTCATGCCCTTCATGTTTGCTATTGACTTAAGAACAATCTGTTGGGGACTAGATAGCCATTTCCTCCTTAAGTCGGTTCCTTTTTCTGGTACTGAACCGAAGCTCCCTTGCGCGCAGCTTCGGCGCTGGTTCAGCCTTCGTTCCGACCCTGCTTCCCATATTGTGTACAACTTCATCCTGAGTCCAAAGGTGCTTGTATGTGTATCACACTTGGGAAACATTGTTAGTAATGTTTTTGAGGACCTTTGGAAGACGAAGGCCCCCAACAGTAGCCCCTCGCAGTATTAATTTGTTATGACAACGAATTCAGACTGCGACGTGAATGAAGGCCTTAAGCCGAAGGTCCAAAAAACAACTTCCCTTTGCTAGAATAGCAACAATGAATGATAGATGGGGCCCTCCAAGTTGTAGCATGCTAGGCGTATAAATATGAACCCACACCGGCATCATTTGATACGCTGTTTCTGTCATTTGCATTATTTTCTCAAACTTTTAGCTCTTGCTTATTAGCGCTCGCTAGATTTTCAAGCTTTTTAAGCTTTGGCTAAAAGATGCGGTTTCACCATGTCTGGAGAAAAAATGTCCAAGGAAAATAAGGTTGTTGCGGAGACGAAGCTAACTGAAGAGACGAAGCTGTTTGAGGAGAAGGCTGTGGATCCTTATGTTGCTGGATTTGTTGAGTCGATGGCAATGACAAACACAGAGAAGATTACTAAAGAGATATTGGAAGGTTTATCTGAAGATACTGGTGACAGCGATAGCTATGATGTGGAAAGTGGGGATGAAGATTCTGAAGATCGGCCCTGGTGACCAAGCCATTCTATCTTTGGAAAATCAACCATTAAACAGAGTCATCTTGAGAACATGAGAGGACGGTACTTTCAGGACATGTCTATTGTGAGGGCTGGCGGAGACAACAAAGTCCCTGCCCCTGAGGAAAACAAAGTTGTAATTTACCGAAGCTTCTTCAAGGCTGGATTTCGGTTCCCTTTGAGCAAGTTTGTAGTTGAAGTGTTGAAAATCTACCAAATCTTCCTCCATCAGATCACCCCAAAGCTATAATGAGGATGGGGATTTTTGTCTGGGCAGTAAGGAGTCAAGGGCTGGAGCCAAACGCGAAGTGCTTCTGTAGTATGCACGAACTTTTATATGAGACGAAGGCCATTGGTAAAGAACAGTACCACAACAACTTCGGTTGTTATGGATTTATCGCTCACCCCAACGCAAGCCACCCAGTGGCAACATTTCGGAAGAGATGGCTCGGAGCCTGGATGGAAGAATGGTTTTATGTGAAGAATGATTTAAAGGCAAGGGAAGACAATAAAGAAATCATCATGCGCCCCATCTGGTCCCGCTTCGGCCTCCGAAGGCCAAAGGTAGAAATTGATGATGCCGCTGAAGCGTGTCAGAAGGCCTTCAACACTGTTTGCTCCTTCATTGGTATAAGAGATTTAATTCAAGAACATATAGCCTTCAGGGTATGGCCGCTTGTGGAAAGCTGGGAAATGCCGAAGGAGACCATCGCTAGCTCCGGTGAAGGTAATTTAGTCCGACTGAAGTATACCTTCAGGTTTGGGTATAAGTTTGATGAGCCAAATGATGACTGGCTGAAGTGCATTGTACTAGCGACGAGCTACTTGGGGCATACTCCAAGGCCGAGGACAATGCCTTGTCCGTAGCCTTCGGGGTCGGAATAAGAAAAGATTGAATAGGGTATTTGATGCTATTGGCTTCGTATACCCTGACTATTGCTACCCGCTGCGAGGGCAAGGGGTAAAAAGAAAGTTTGCTACTTCGGGAAAGGTTGCTGCTTCAGCCATCATAGCTGAGCCAAAGGGCAAGAAGATGAAGGTTCTGACTCACCGGCCGTGTTACATTGAACCGGCCAAGATACTTGAATTTGGCAAAGGGACCTGTTCAGCTGCCGAAGCAAAAGAAATTGTCCCGACTGTACAGAGCACTAAAGAGCCGACTATAGTGCCGAAGGTATTTACAGTCGAGCCAGTTGAGAGGAAGATTGAAGGGCCAAAATTGAAGAATTAATGAAAATGCCAGAAATTTTGAATCCTTCAACAGAGATAAAACTGTCGAAGGTGCAAAAGGCTTCTACCGCAACTCCCAAGAGGAGAAGGATAGCAAACGTGTTGGATGTTGTGTTGGAAACGACGAAGGCTTTGAGTCCTGCTCTCTTAAAGAAAGTCATTCCGACTGAAACCAAATCGTAGGCCGAAACCAAAACTAGGCAAGTCGAAGCTGCACAAGTTCAAGCTGAAGCCGAGGCTAGGCCTTCAATGCCCACTGAGATAGAGCCTGCCGCACTTGAAGAAAGGGTGACAGAGCAAATTGCATCTGAAAAGATCGAAACTCCTGCTCCCAAAGCTTCGAACAAAAGTATTGAATACATTATTCGCCATGCTTCGGGGAAAGAACTATCCCAAGGAGAGATGCTAGAAGCACGACACTACGCCCAAAAATTGAAATATCCGAAGGGGCATTAGTGTTTAATGGAAGCAATGAATATGATTTCTTATACTGTCTTCCGGACAACAAAGAAATATCTGTCTACTGGGAGATATGCAAAAGCATGGGATTCCCGAAGCTGGAAGATGGCCTTTCAATTTTATCGAAGGATGAACTTGCTGACAGCCTAACATACAATAGCATAAAGGTATAAAAGTTAAATTTGAATTTGAAAATGAGGTACTTCATTTGTCTTACTTAATTCTTTCCTCCACTTGCAGGGCTTGATTCTTAGTAATGCCCTTAGGGCACAGAAAAATATTGAGGACGAAGGCTATACAATGGCCCTGAACAACCTTCATTCAGAGGTGATTGAATTGAGAAACGAAGGACTTGAAAAAGACAAAATCTTGCTTTCTCTGGTTAACAAAGTGAAAGAAGACAAAGCTAGTTTCAAAGCTCAGGCCAAAGCCCAAAAAATTGAAACTGAAGACCTTCGGAGGCAACTGGCTGAAGCTAAGGAAAAATGTGCACTCGCAGAAGCTAACCGAGAAATCGGCGAATATTGGAAAAATCATTTAGAGAAAAATGTTGAAGAACTTCGCACATCCAAGGAAAGATGCTTTGAAAAATCCTTGGATTGTGTGAAGAAAATAAAAGAAAGTTTCGTCAAAGTGGGAGCCTATTCTGCCGAAGAGAACTTCATACGAGGAGACCCCGAATGCGTTATTGAATGGATAAGTGGAGAGGCCAAGACCTTCGAAGAAATTTTAAGTGATTGCGGGGATGTTTGCGCGTTTTCCGGTGCGTGGGGAATTTCAGCCATCTTGGAGAAAGCGGGATGTGATCATATCAAGACCATGGCCCAGGCCGAAGCTGTCTTCTCCGTAGACGATACGAAGGATCCTTCAGCTGAAGCAACCTTGATGGGCGGAAGATTTTACAATGATGTCTGGGTGAATGGTGGCCGCAAGATGGCTCACGAAATTATAAAGAAAAGTGAAAAGGATACCCATGAAGCCTGAGCAGAAGCAAGGCAAGCTGAAGAAGCTGCAGAGCGCAAAAAACGTATAGGTATTGCTTTTTGGCTTTTAGCTTCGGCATTTGTTTTTGTGGCTTCGGACTGATTAACTTTTCCTACTTCAGCTGAATTATCTCCACCGCCAGAAGCGTTCAACCCCCTGGCGGATCCAGAAATGAAGGAAGCGCTAGACTTTATAAACATGGTTGAATCCATTGTCGATGAAGTTGTTAACAAATTACTGCACGAAGTCGCAGAGAAAGTCCTTAAAGAGGATTAGCACTTATTGTAAAAACATTTTGAGATGGTCAATGTATGAGACACTAGAATGGACATTGTACTTTTATTGTAACAAGACTGTAATATTTGATGTATGTAGCTTTAAATCTATTTCTAAATTCATTTCTTTGATTTTCTAATTCTCTGGACTGGGCCTCATTTTCTGTAAAGTATAGGGGCGTCTAGGTAAAAACTCCGAGACACAGTGGACAGTACTCCCTAGATGGCGGGTTCTATTTTAGATAAATGCAGGGGATCTTTAGTGAAATGGCCACCGCGAAGGGGTATCCCCACGTACTGACCGTCGGATCTCGCGCGGGTGGTGTGGATTAGATCTGCGCGGTCGCGAAGCGGTACGCGTAGAGAACCATTGGATGCAAATACGACGGGTAGGATTTTATTATCCTAGATTTGTTTCTGTCCATCCGATCCAGATCAACGGACCAGAACGAAAGTCGTGAAAGGTTAAGCGATCATCTAATCTTAGCCGTTCACCCCCGCGATCTACGGTCCACGGCTCGTCTTCACCCTCTGGTCACGGGCGACGACGGCGCCGCCCAACCATGGCTGCACAACTCGCCGGGACCTCCATGCCCCATCATCCATTAACCAACCCCAGTTCCAATTAGCGCAAAATAAAGCGAGGGCGATTGACGGACGGAGTGGTTGGAGTGGCCCCTAACGGCCCGGGCCCACACGCCAGCAACTGTGCGCGCGCGGCTAAACCAGGATACGCCTGGCAACATGGGGCCACAGCGTAGCGAGGGGAGCAAGATCGCGGGAGGAGCACAGGGTGCCAGGCGGGCCCCGGTGGTTAGTAAGGCGCGCTGCGCGCGGGCGAAGGAGAGGTTTTTGGGCCGCGCAGCGAGGAGTCTAGATGGGCCGACCTACCGGATTTGGCCCAAGCATGAGTTTGACATTTTCTATCTTTCTTTTTATTTTCTTATCTTGTTTTCTCTTTTTCATTTCCAAATCTAGAATTTGAATTCAAATCTTGTAGCATAACTTGTACTCAATTTAATTATTCATCTTGAACATACTAGTGTGGGATTTATGAATTTATTTTGTATTTTATAATATTTCCTTCTCCTTTTCCATTTTAAATCCCAAATTCAAATCTAGCGTTTAATCTAACTCTTCTACTCATTGTAATATTTTTATCCATGTTATTATTGTTTTAAATGCACAAACAAACAAAATCCAATATGCAATGGTTTATTTGTGTCTTAGTAAAGATTCACTCATTTTTTTTAAACATGAGTAGCCACATGTGATGATAAATAGAGACACCCGCACATTTATAAAGGAAAACAATTGCTCCTTTTATTCTTCCTTACAATTTGGGTATTACAATCATGAGCCTATTGTATGTTTCAGTTGGCTCCTCACCCCTCTTCATGGTGAACCTCCCCAGCTCGCCTTCCACCAACTCCATTTTGGTGATCATTGTGGTGTCATTTCCCTCATGAGCGATTTTGAGGGTGTCCCATATTTCCTTAGCATTGTCCAATCCACTAACCTTGTTATATTCATCCCTGCATAGAGATGCTAAAAGAACATTAGTAACCTGGGCATTATTATGAATTTATTCATGAATGAATATAGCATTATCATTACTATCAAAGTGCATTCCATTTTCTACTACTTCCCAAATGCTAGGATGAAGAGAAAATACTTGACTACACATTTTACGACTCGGAAAAGAATAATCTTCCCCATCAAAGTGAGGGGGCTTGCCAAGAGGAATAGACAATAAATGAGCATTGGTGTTGTACGGAATGCAAGAATAATCAAAAGTGTAATTTTGGTTAACCGTCTTTTTCTTTGAAGAGTCATCGTCGTCGTCCTTCGGTGAAGATGAGGAGGTGTCGCTGTCGTAGTAGACTATCTTCTTGATGCGCCTCTTCTTCTTCCCATCCTTCTTGTAGTTTGAGCCTGAGTTTATGGTCTTATCTCCCTTTGGCTCATTGTTGTTGATGGTCTCCTTCTCCTTGTCATCGATCACAATCCCCTTGCCCTTAGGATCCATCTCTTTAGGCGGTTAGTCCCTTAGTGAAGAGAACGACTCTAATACCAATTGAGAGACCCTAGAAGGGGGGGGAGAATAGGTGATCCTACAAACACTTTAACTAAAAACAACAAACTTGGTTTATAAATGGGTTTAGTGAAATCTAAAACTATGTCCCAATTAAGAATAGAAGGAGAATTTCAATATGTGTATTGAAACTAGAGCAATAATCAAAGTGAAGTGGAGAGCTCGGAAGAATAAAATTGCAATGCAAGTAAGTGGACTATGAGACACAATGATTTATCTCATGGTTCGGCCGAGGCCTACCTCCACGTTGTGGCATCCCAATGAAGGAGGGTTGCACTCAAGCCCTCTCAAGTGATCTAGAGATCAAACTTGAGTACCACGGTTGTCTTCCTTATTGTATATGTTTCTGTTTTGAAGAATCTCCACAAGTTGAAGTCTCTCACACCTTACACAATATGATCACAATTATGAACAAGAGTAAGAGCACAAATGCAGCAAGACCATGGACACAAGTGAAGAAAAGAATGCACGAATGAAAACCAACAGAGTTTCAACTAGACCACACTCAGATCTCTCTCAAACAAACCAAGGCGTGATTGGAATACCAGAATATGTTGTATGTTGTTGTGTTTGTCTCGGTGTGTTTCTCATATACTGCTCCATGGCACCTAGGGGATCCTTTTATAGCCCCAAGGAGCCTAGGAGCCATTGGATCTTCATTTGGAAAGCAATCAGCATTCCCTGTCTGGTAGCACTAGATTGAACAATCAGCGATCTGTTTCCTTCAATGGCCGAGCTGTCCGTTGTGCGCCTTTAGTCACTTGGCACACCAGATACGATACGCTCTAGGCCACAACGTACCTGAGGCAGCAATGCATCCGAGGCCACAATGTGCTCGAAGGTGCAATGCGTTCGAGGCCACAACGTGCCCGAGGCACCAATGCGCCCGAGGTAGTAGCTCGCCTGAGGCCATAGCTCGCCCGAGCGTAGTCCTAATTTGCCCGAGTGCATTCACAAATTGCTCGAGCGTAGTCCTCACCCGAGCTTATCTCCGACTCGCCCAAGCGCATTCTCAATTTGCCCGAGCGCAGTTCGGGTGACTGTCCGATGAGGCCGAGATTGGCCCAAGTTTGGCCATACTTAGCCAAACTTTTCACTATACTTTGGCTCGACTTGAGAAGTTTCCTTACACTTAGATGAACATAGTTAGCAACTAAAACAATTTACTAAGAGCTAGAATCATACCTTTGTTCCTTCAATTCAATAGGATTTGCAATTTACTTCAGATCAAGCCCAAAATGCACTTTTCATATATTTCTCAATTTGCTTTACAATTATTTGTGCTCATTCTCATAGAGAAGGATGTTAGTCCATAGTAATGTGTTGAGCATTTAATCACCGAAACAAATAGAAATGGCCCAAGGGTACATTTCCCTTACACAATCAAGCCTAATATGAGGCCCTGTTATTTGGTTTGGAACCTTTAGATTATATGGGAGTGAAACATGTGAGGGCATTTGGTGATTCTCAGCTAGATGTTCAGTAGATTTTAGAGGAGTATCAATGTATATATGGCATTCTAAATAGTTATCTTGAAAATGTTGGGGCATAATCTGTTCTTTTGACGAATTCAACATTTGGCTTATCTCCAGAGCTGAGAATTACAGAGCTAATAATTTGGCACAAGATGCATCAGGTTATTGGATAAAACGAGGGATATTTTACAGTACTAAAAGTTTGATAACCAGTGTCACGCCAAATCCCCAGGTCACAGATCGTCCGAGCTGCATAGCCGGACCGTCCACAGTGGGCTCGGGCCATCCAGGCAAGGGGGCTGGATTGTCTGACGGTACCAAGAACCTCCTCTTAATTAATTTGGCTGATAACACAGCCAATGCAACTGATTGGATGGCACCTATAATTAATTACCCGCATAATCCCAGTATTAGGATAGACAGGAATGTTTGGCATATATGTTACAAATATGTTTTAGTTAATGATGAACTCTATCCCCGAAATGTCAACGATGTTCCTCTTAGATGTTGGGCTCGAATGATGCTATATTAGCTATGGCCAAAGTACTTGAGGGGATTTGTGGTATTCATCAATCAGCTTCTAAGATGAAATGGCTATTGAGAAGATCTGGTTTTTATTGGCCTGATAGGATAGTTGATTGTTTCAAGTACTACAAGGGATGCCAGCTATGTCAGAAATTCGGTGACTTGCAGCTAGGCCCTGTAGTCTAATTACACCCTATTATCAAACCATGGCCTTTCAGGGGTTGGTGATTGGATTTTATAGGAGAGATTCATCTTTCATCATCGAAAGGGCAACAGTTTGTATTGGTCGCTATAGACTACTTTTCCAAATGGACTGAAGTCGTTGCTCTGAAGAACATGACGCATAGAGAGGTAATTGAGTTTATAACCAAGCATATCATTCATAGATTCGGCATTTCCCAGACTTCGACCATAGCCCAGGAAACTTATTTTATGTCAAAGGAGGTATGTGAGTTTGTTGAATCATATAAGATCAAATTGCTCAATTCATCTCAGTATTTTAGTAGTTCTCGAACCTACGGCTTTGTAGCGACGCGTAGGCTGTGTTGGTTGGTTCTTTGAGAGTGTGGTTGGGTGAATCCTCGATTCAGGTTGCTGGATAAAGGAGGTGGTTGGCTTCGAGTTTTATTTGTCAGGTTGCACTAGTTATCGCTGCTTGCAGCAAGTTATCTTGGCTTCTTCGAAGCTAGTTATCTGAAGATTGATCCTACGTCGTGAAGATCGGGCATCGTGACACATCAATTCTATTGGCCGAAGGCGGCTTCGGATGGAGTGGACCTAGTACAAAAATGTGAAAATCATCAGAAGTGTGCCAGGGACCAGAAACAACCTTCATCTCTAACACAACTGATTCAGTCCACTTGGCCATTGCAAAGATGGGAACTAGATTTATTGGGACCACTTCCACCATCCCAAGGGAATTTGAGATATGTTTTGGTAGCAGTGAAATATTTCTCAAAATGGATCGAAGCTAAACCACTGGCTATGATAACTTTGGCCACAGTCCAAAAATTTTCTAACAGAATATCATTTGCCACTTTGATGTGCCGAAGGCTATCACAGTTGACAATGGAGCACAATTCGACTCTAAAGCATTCAAAACATTCTATGATCAGATTGGGACGAAAATACACTTTGAATCAGTAATACATCTAGAATCCAATGGTTTAGTAGAGCGGGCAAATGGAATCATCATCACAGGAATAATGAAATCAATCTTTAATCTGCCAAAGGGAAAGTGGCCAGACGAGCTAGTGAAGGTAGTGTGGAATCATAACACTATTGCTTTAAGATCAACAGGGTTCATCTCATTTAAGGTTTTGTTCGGAGATGAAGCAATAACACCGGAAGAAGCAAGAACAGGATCAATAAGGACTCTAGCTTTGGCATAGGACGAAGACACTTGCAAAGTATCAAAAGACTCCATAGAAGGGATAAAGGCTGCATAGTGAAATCATACCAGTTCACCTTGGGAGTGATCAATAAGTCATGATCCTCGGGCAGAAAGGACCGGGGATCACGTCTCAAGGGTAAATTGTGCGACCTCTGTAGAGGGCTAAGAAACTGGTTTATTTGTCAATGCTCATGGTTAAGAGCGGCCTTGGGAGCTCCTTTGATTAGAGATACACTGATTATGATTATGGTTTTGGTTATGATGATCATTAATACATGGTCTGATGTTTACTTTTTGAGGAGATGTCCCATGGTCTAATAACTTGGAATAAATGTTAAAAACTGACTTATATTAACAAATAAAACTTGATATATTAAAAGCAACTGCTTTGGGTCTAACCCCACATAAAGCTAGTCTACCTCAGCCAAACGAGGCATTTGCTGAGTACGTTGATGTGTACTCACCCTTACTTTCACACAAACACTATGTTGTCCACATTGCAACCTTTGCTTAGGAGAAGAAGAAGGCAACGAGGTGGATTTCCAGGAGTTTCAAGACTATGATGAGTTCTAGAACTAGATTAGCGTAATCTCCCATTTAATTGCATGTGCAAGGCCTTTCATTTAGCTATGTTTTGTTTAAAGCACTTTAATCATTGTGAAGTCTAAGACTATGTGGATGTCTTTGACATCGGTTTGTAATAAGTTTAAATACTCATTTTGTTATTATGTTATTTGACAAATTTGCAATGATGAATCATTTATGTAATCGTTATGTACGTGAGTTCTGATCCTGACACTTATATGATTCGCATTCGGTTTGCATTCTGAAACCAAGTGTGACACATTGGCAGTCAGTTCCTCCACAGCATGCTCCTCCTCCTCATCAACAACATGCTCCTCCACCAGCTCATGATCCACATCCATATGCTCATGATCAAGCCCATCCTGCTGATGACCTAGACTTTGAGGCCACCCTGGACGCCCAGTTCTTTGCTCCTCCAAGAGGACCCAATCTATATGGTGGATGGTGATCATTCTCTTCTCTTCTCTCTTTGGTGCTTGTTGCCAAAATGGGAGAAGTAGTGTTGTGACAGCGGTTGCATGAGAGTTGAGAGAAGCTTTTATGTATTGACTTATGTAATATTGGTGATTTGATATATGTGGATGGTATGTAATATTTGTGATTTGAAGTATGTGATTTGAACCATGTTGTGATGGATCATGCCATGATATAAGATTTATGTGATGTTATGTTCTGTAATGACTTAATGATGGAACATGTTGTTTATTTTGGATTTATGATTGTAATAGTTTGCATGCCATGCATTTATCTTGTGCAATGATATGATGATTATTATAGTTCTTGGGTGCATATCTTTTCATATGCATCTCTCATGGATTTCTATGACACTATGTTGCACCCCTCGACTGCATGTGTATTGCATGATCCATTCACCTCCTCTTTAAATGTGATGCAAATTAACATATTTAGTGGGAGTCGCAATTGCACATGTATTCAAAAGCTTGTTAAATAAAAAATTCTGCATATCATTTTTATTTGTTCTGTCACCAATCACCAAAAATGGGGAGATTACCAGTGTAATAAACCTCTTGAGAGTTTTGGTGATCGAACAACAAAACAAATAAAGTTCTAACAAACTTTGTATCAAGTGTGTACATAGTTTTGCAACATCAAAAATAGTATAATGAATCATGCTAATAAAAAATTGAAGCATATGGCTTGGTAGAATCACGACAACACATCAATATGTGGAGTTGTTTCTAGTGATTCAAGGCGATTGTGTTCTTAGATTCTATATATTTGAGTTTTAGGAATTGTTGTACTATTAAGAGGGATCCGCAAAAGGTAACGGTGTTTGCACACAATCTCAAAATCTCTATTTCAAAACTTACATTTTGTCTATGGTCAACTATGAGTGAACTATGCAGTCCAACCACTCCAGAGTCAAGTTGAACCGAGGTGTCTCTAGTCGATTGTGGTTGAATTGGCTCTAGGGGCGGTTCAACCGGTTTTGACTAGAGAAGTCTATGGTAGAAAGCGATTGAAACGGCCCCAGTGGTGGTTCAACCAGTTTCTAACTAGTTCAACTGCCCAGTTTGCTTGGTTTTAGCTAGTTTAGCTCTAGTGGATTGCGATTGAACTGCCAGTCGGGCGGTTCAATTGGTCCAGGGCTAGTTCAGCCGTTTTCTCTCTTGTAGAAACCAGCTCAACCAACATTTCATGTGGTTCAATAGCATAATGCATAGACTTCAACTCAAACGGCTAGATCTAGACACCTCCATATAAATAGCCCCTCTATTTTCTCTCTCTACATTGCTACATACATTGAACTCTGAACAACTTTAAGACAAAAGCATTTTGGAGAACATTTACTCCCCTGAATCTCTTGCACACCCAACTCCCTTTCTCTCAAAATATTTGAAGAAAACTTCGGTGTAAAGTTAGGATTCCTGTTCTTAAGTGTCCTTTTCTTCCTCTCTCTCTCTCTCTCTATCTCTTACTTGAGCTTGTGCAAACATCGACGTGCGCGGATTTGATACTCTTGGAGCATCGGGCTCCTAGACGGTTAGTCGATGCTTGAGAGTCTCCAATTTGTGGACGTCCTCAAGAAGTTTGTATCACCCGCTCCTTGAGCAACCTTGGGTAAGTGATTTTGCAATTACCTTTGTGGTCGATGAAGGATGATTAGGGTTGGAAAATACCCAACTGTTTGTGGGCTCCTCAACAGGGACGAAGGTCTCCATTGTGGTGTGACCAAACCTCGAGACTTAATCTTGTGTTCTTTGTTCTTGTTGTTGTTCATATTCACTTTAATATCACCATTGCAAGTAAAGATTTGTTGATAACTTTGTGTTTGTAGGATTTGTGGAGTTGATTCTCTTAGATCTACTACACTCATATCTTAGGAAACTCAGGAACATGTCTTTTCTGAGTATCTCTCATTAGTCTTTAACTATATTTTGATTTTCAGAGTGGTTGAACTGTCCATAATAGTGGTTCAACCGCCCTGCAGCACTTGGTTTCTAATTTTTGGTTGCAATTTTTAGGTGTAGCCTATTCAAACCCCAGGCTACTTTCAGTAACCCTTAAACCTCTATATAGATCCCAACATATGCCATCAGAAATATAATATAAAGAAATATAGTTAACCCATCTAAATTTATCCACCTATGCCATTATAAAAACAAATCTGAATTGACATCCCAATCCCCTCCCCGTTCCATTAAAAGAATCATCATATTATTTACCCACATATGCTATTTTGAAAATCTTTCCAAAGTAACCCTAATATGCATCTAATTAGTCATATCTCTGATTATTGAAAATAACATAAAGCAACCATCTGTACCATAATAAAATATAACCTAAAGTAGTTTTTTTATATTTGCATCCAAATTATATATGGTTGTATAATAAAATAAATTCTTAAGTACCTATACATGCTTATTGTACATTAATATAGGAATACAAACCCAATATTTACATGCTCAAGCTACACTTTTGACTAAACACATGTCAAATGCATCTGTACCAACTACACTTTGAATATAGATAAAGAAATATTTAGAGTAATTGGTAACCCACACTAGTACACAGAGCCTCTATAGTGGCGGTTCTAGAGACGTTTGCACTGGCGTTTTTAGTGCCGCCAGTGCTAGGGGCCAGTGGAAAACGCCATTTCCACTGGCGGTTATTCAAGAACCGCCAGTGGAAATAACATTTCCACTGGCGTTTTCTTAAGAAACCGCTAGTGAAAATAGCATTTCCACTGGCGGTTTTATTAAGAAAACCGCCAGTGGAAATGCTATTTCCACTGGCGGTTTGTTTTATTTAGCCGCCAGTGGAAAGTTTTCCCGTCTTTTTTTAAATTTTCGTACTGAAATTTATATATTTACACACACAAACATATATATATATATATTGATATTGATAAACATGTAGTATTGATATTAAAAGCAACATGGAATTAAATTCTATCATACATTTATATACATCAAATTCTTGTTTACAACCATGTATGCAGCACACATTATATACATCAAAGTTTTCACTTAAGCTCTAATAACTATCTCGGCTAAGAGATAGTCTACTAATTTCTGTTAGTATTCTAAACTCTGGCAAAGCTAATGTTCTGGAAGCATCGTGATATTTCCCTTCTGCGGGAATGACCTCTTTCAATATGAATGTGCACAGGTCCTCAACTATGCCATACAATGCACCTTCAGTCATGTTTTCCGGGCTTCCTTGTTGAAATTGCTGTAAAGGAAGTTTATAAACATTATCTATTTATACTCAATAATAACACATTTGCATCTTTAATGACATAAATACATACGTGACTATTACTAATAATACCTTGCCAGGGTTCGTGATGTATCGTTCGTTCATTCTCATGAACTCGCACACGTAGAACCCACATAGGACCGATCCGGGTGGTTGCTTGTGGCACTACATAACGGGAGATTGGTTATTTAGTTGCAACATTGTCCTATGTACGTACATGTATGATATGTATTCATAAATTCACATACTTACCGGCCAGTTATAATGGATGTCTAGTGGCACGCCTTTTTTGGACGTGTCGTACTTTCCACCTCGTAGCTTATAAAACCTAAATGCCCTGTGATCTCAAATAGAATCACCATGTTATTCTACAATTCTCATCGATATAAGTATGCATGCATAGAAAAGGCTTACAGCTCTAAGAGGCCGAGGAATTTTGAATAGGCCGAAGGCTCGGTGTGCAAGGAGTTGAGCACCAGCACCTTTCCAACCTTAGGATAAATGAAGAAGCATATCCAGTGGTCCCTGTACGAATCAAACTTGTGATACATGTGTATTGAAATTATTAATTTTATTTATGCAAAATCACACTTACTTAAAGTTGTACGGGGGCCACTATGGATTCCCTGTCTTGAAATTGAAGCATTGCGTGTCCTATGTAGGTGGCGTATCTTGCTTCAAAATCCTTCTTCAGATCCTGGATACGCACCTCAATTTCTTCGTCCGTTAGTCCCTGTAATGCTTCGTTGCCTTCTCCGATTCTAAAAGTGTGGTTATCCTCGCATATCTTTATTGTGTTGAGATACCCAACCCTTTTACTGGCACTAGCATTGGGATTGGTACCATAAAGGATCTCCTGCTGATCATGTTGCATTCTGCAACGCACACGTGCATGTCAGATATTGAAAATTTATACAACTCACTAATAATAACACATATATGTGGAGTATGAGTGACACTTACAATGCAAATATGGTTACAAGTTGCACGTCGAGTCTCTGAAGGTTCATCATCAACCACATGTCCTCGAATGCAACAACGGCTTTTTGATTTGAACCAATAAAAGCATGGGCTGGTATATTAACACTAATGATGTCGATGCCAACTGAAGATGCCCGCATGTACCAATCATGCAACCTTTTAATATTAGCTGGGACCTTCCTTAGTTTCTCAAAAGTGAGTAGTGGTCTGCCCGGCACATATTTTTTAGGCACGTTTTTATAATCTGCCTTAGTTGGATTCTTTATCTTTGCGGCTATTGCCTCAGCCTTTTTTGCGGACTCCTCGAGATCGACCAAATCAACAGTGTCTGACGTGAGGCTCCGTCCAATCCCTTTCAAAAAACGAGTTGTGCCAGCAGTGGATTTACTCTTCTTTTTCTTCTCGAACGGGGACACTAATTTTGGTGTAGAAACTTTAGATTTCTTTGATGGTCATGGAGATGGCTGTGGAGAAGGTGGATCCCTGAAGGGCGATGTATGTGGCGGAGACGGTGGGCCACCATGAGCATGAGGAGAAGGAAGGTCAGAAAGAGGATGAGGAGCAGCATGTGAAGTTTGAGGAGGTGATGATGGATGTACAATAGGAACAACAATTTGAGAAGGCGGAGACGGTTGGGCCTGCGACGACGGCTGTCGTGGTGGATCAACCAATTCGACATCCCTTCGAGGCCAAAGGATAAAATTCTTGATAGCTTGTCCAAGTGTCTCAATACCTTCGGGCCTAGGGATGTCTAGCATGTCGTCCTCGTATCCTTGGACGACTGTCGTCACTTCTACCCTGCAATATTCTTCTGGAATGTCGTTTCCATGGAACTTGCGTCATGGGATCGCAAGGCCTGTGGCTACTTTCTTTGTACGCTGATTGTTAATACCATATCTTATAACTAGTGTGCATGCCACAGGCCTTGTGATGTCATCAACTGGATAGCAGACCTTATTTTCCGTTGACGCGACAGAGCTTGGGATGGTCGTACCCTCGGTGGAAGTCGGTGTTTGAGCTGCTGGAATTATTTGCATCTGTGGAGTGGTCATTTGTTGAACTGGCCTGATAATGTGAAGAGTGCAGGGTAATCGTTGATCGTAACAAAAATAATTGCTCTCAGTGTGAATGAATCTTTATGATACTCATCCAACATTTGAACACCCGTTACCCACAATATTTTCATATCCTCCATTAAGGGCTCTAAAAATAAATCCATATCAACTCCAGGTTGTGTAGGTCCAGAAATAAGGATGGTTAGCAAAATGTACTTTCGTTTCTGCATCAACCATGAAGGAAGGTTGTATATGGTGAGGATCACTGGCCATGTGCTATGATTGCTGCTCCTTTCAGCAAATGGATTCATTCCATCAGTACTCAGTGCGAACCTAACATTTCTTGGTTCATCGGCAAAGTCTCGATGGTTCTCATTGAAATCTTGCCACTGCTTCCCATCGGCTGGATGTCGAAGCTTCCCATCGTTTTTGTGCTCATCAGAAGCATGCCAGCTCATAAGTTTGGCATCCTCAGGGTTAGTGAACAAACACCTCAATCGATCGACGACGGGGAGGTACCACATCACCAAAGCAGGAATCTTTTTGAGCACATAATAGTCTACTTCTTCTTTTTCTTTGCTCGTGGATTTTGAAGTCTTCTTTTTGGATTTCTTTCGCTTCTTCCCTTTAGACACAGATGCAACACACTCTTCCTCTCGATAGTCTTTATTCGTCTTGTACCTACTTGCACCACACTTTGGGCAGCTCTCCAAGTCTTTATAATCATCACCTCAGTAAAGGATACAGTGATTTCTACACGCGTGGATCTTCTCCACGCCCATAGTGAGTGGACTGATTAGTTTCTTTGCATAGTACGTGTTAGCAGGCACTTTGTTCTCCTTTGGAAGCATGTCTGCGACAATACTCAAGAACGCATCGAAGCCAGCATCAGACAGACCATATCTAGCTTTTAACATCAGTAGCTTTAACACAGACCGGAGCGTCGTGAACTCTTTGGTACAGCCCTTAGACTCGTCGTACAAAGGCTCTTCTGCTGCCTTCTTCAGGGACTCCATACCTTTCATGAAAAACATCGATGGATCTGTATGACGACGCAACATTGCCTCTAACAACTCTACATCTTCCTCGTCCATAACATTTGGCAGAACATGGGTTCTTTCATGTTCATTTCCTCCAGCGTAACCATGATCAGTAACATTTGGCACTACATGTTCGCTCTGTGGAAGAGGTTGTTGTGTCTCGTGAACGAACTGAAAGCTGTAGTCGATGTTCGCAGGGTTTCCAGCTGTATAAGGCGAAGAGCTACCCTCTCCATGCTTTGTCCAAATTATGTAATCCTTCACAAATCCTCGGCATACCAGATGAGATATGATTTGTTCTGTGTCATCAAATACAACCGCATTTTTGCAGTCCATGCATGGACAATATATGTGCTTTGTCTTTGTTCTCCAAGCATGGTTCGTAGCGACAACAATAAACTTATGGACCTCAGATATGTATGATGGATCTAGCCTTGATAAGTTATACATCCAGGATATCCTCTCCATCATCACCTGTAAAAAAAGTAACATAAAACACACAAGACACACAAATTGGCAAGAGAAACATATACGAATATTTCCTAACAACTAAATATATCATGGATAAAGAAAATTGGCAAAAGAAACATGAACAACCTTTCTTAGCGACCTTCTTCCAAAAAATAAAGATCAAAACCTCCCCCTTGTATTTTGTGAAATCTGGCCTTCCAATAAAAGTTGGGCTGCGCGCGAGCTACACAGTTTTTGTCGGGAAGGATGAAGGGGTATTAATACAACAAAGGTCATAGGCGGTTCGATCGATTAGGCAACCTAACTACTTTATCTCTAACACATGGTGAAACCCTAGATCCAAAATGTGGCTAAAATGGAGGAAAAATGAACAAAATTTGGCAAAAAAAACATAAGCCAAACTTTCCTAGCAACTAATAAACAAAAAATATTAATACCCAAACCTATCTCTAACACATGGTGAAAGCCTAGTTACAAAATGTAGTTAAAATTGAGCAAAAATGAACAATAATTGGCAATTGAAACATAGTTAAACCAACCTTTCATAACAATTAATAAAAACAATCTTAATTACCAAACCTATCATCCTCCCTCTCCATACAACACATTCACCATTCATTAAGCAACTAAATATGTGTCATGGATAAACTGATTTGAGAACTAAACATGAAAAAGGAGAGGGAATAGACAAAATCTAACCATCTTAAGCAACCTCATTTGAGGAAATAGAGAAATAACCTAGCTATACTCTTCTCTCTCACATGTAAAACCCTAGATCCAAAATGTGGCTAAAATTGAGCAAGAATGAACAAAAATTGACAAAGAAACATAAACCAACATTTCTTATCCGCCTTCTTCCAAGAAATGAAGACCAAAACCTCCCCCTTGTATTTTGTGAAATCTGGACCTCCAAAATCGCCTCCAATGGAAGTTGGCTGCGAGCATACAGCTCCTGTCGGGGGAAGAAGAGGGGTATTTATAACACATAGTTCACTGGCGGTTGGCTTGAAAAACCGCCAGTGGAAACCTATTTCCACTGGCGGTTATCTTAACACAACCGCCAGTGGAAATAGGCGGTTGGTGTAACAGAACCGCCAGTGGAAACTAGATTTTCACAGGCGGTTGTGTTACACCAACCGCCAGTGGAAATATCCTATTTACACTAGCGGTTGTGTTAAGATAACCGCCAGTGGAAATATGTTTCCACTGGCGGTTCCCAAGCCGGGCCCACCTGGTTTTTTTACTGGCGCGCGGTAACTGAAACCCACTAGTACAAAAAGGCTCAAAGCCTGCGGGGACGATATATTTTTACAGGCAGTTTCGGTTATCCACCGACTGTGTTATTTCTAGTGGCGGTTCCTTAAGAAAACCGCCACTAGAAATCGTATTTCTACTGGCGGTTCCTTAAGAAAACCGCCAGTAGAAATCCATGATTTGTAGTGGCGGTTTTCTTAAGAAACCGCCACTAGAAATACGATTTCTAGTGGCGGTTTTCTTAAGGAACCGCCACTAGAAATCATTTTTATCCTTAATTTTTCGAGTTTTTCAAACGGCCTCGTATGATAAAACCACCAAAATAAAAGTTGTAGATCTCTAAAAGTTATGAAACTTTGTAGTTGACAACTTTTTTGTTTGAACTCATTTCGGTTCTCAAAAATTGAATCTAAGTATGTCAAATTTAAAATTCAAATTTTGCAAACTACCTCGGATGAAAAAAGTGTCAAAATAAAAGTTGTAGAACTTCAAAAGTTATTTATCTTTGTAGTTGACAACTTTTTTATTTGAATTCGTTTAGGGTCTCAAATAAGCAATTTACACTCAAATGGTTGTAATATGTGGAGAAAACAACTACAAACTAGACACAAGACATGTCATAGACGGAGTGGTAGGGGAGGGTACGCGCGAGGGTGAGGTCGACGGTTCGAATACTAACAACCGCGTAGCGCGCAAATTTTGCGCGAAAAATGCCGCGACTTGCACTGGCGGTTTTATTACTAACAACCGCGTAGCGGGCGGGGTGGGCCTAATAAAAATAAATTTTTTAACTATTTTTAAAATATGTTTTATGTTTCCTGGAAACGATTTGCACTGGCGGTTTTATTACGCCGACCGCCAGTGAAAATCGATTTTCACTGGCGGTCCTCAGTTACCCGCCTGTAAAAATGATGATTTCTACTGGCCCCTAGCACTGGCGGTTACGAAAAACGTCACTATAAATAGGTTTACAACCGCCACTATAGAACTTCTCTGTACTAGTGACCGGCAGTGATAATTTATGGGTGCCGCAGGCTTTGAGCTCTTTTCTACTAGTGCCATTTGTACAAAAAATAAGGTTGTTTCTAGGTATATGATTACTGTGTTAGAATATGAACAGTTAGAGAGGGTAATTTATCTTGATGGTCCCTAAACAACTTCATCCAATAATTTCTAACACTTATCTATCTTAATTTACCAATCCACACATAGCATTCAACACTGTTTGATGGACTAGCTAGTTAGGAGTTACAAGTAATTTACATTGTGGAAGCTTGGACTTCTAAAGAAAAATATTGCGTAATGTTCAGACTTTTGAAACAAGTTGACTAGGACATCTTATTTGAAAACATTAAATGGTTGATAATTAGTACCATGAACCACGCTTAATGATATCCCACGAAACATTGTTCCCGACACCCATTTTTATACATGTATCTCATGTTTCATAAAATACGTTTGGACCTTAGTGCCTTGTTATTAATTAGTTCAAGGCCGGCAGAAGTCAAGAACGTTTCACGATTTTTGTATTGACCCAATCATCATCGAGGTCTTGTGAGGAGTCAAACCATTGCAAAGGGCGTATATTGACCAAGTTTAGTTTCGGCATTGTTTGTTTTGGTGGAAGTCAACCCTTTACTAAAACACTAACTCTTCACCTACCTATAAATGTGCACAACTCCAGGACATTAGCACACACACATATATACACAAGGATCTCTAATGCAATTGGCAGACTCGAGCCACCTAGTAGCTCCCGTCCCAACTCTTTGCAGCAACATGACTGCAAGGGCCGCTTATCTAGCTTCATTTCTCATCGTCACCAGCTTCCTCCCCACCAGCAGCAGCCATTCCCATGTGCCTGCTGTAACTGATGCCTTAGACATTGTGTCAAAGATCAGCACGGAGCACGACGCAACCATCAAGGCATCCATGGACTTTGGCCACATTGTGAGAGCTATCCCAAGCGGGGTATTCCATCCGACCTCACCCAGCGACATTGCCGCCCTAATCCGGCTCTCACTCTCCCAGCCAAAGCCCTTCGCAGTGGCGCCACGCGGCCGAGGCCACTCCGCTCGAGGGCAGGCCCTCGCCGTCGGCGGGGTCGTCGTCGACATGCGCTCGCTCCACGACCACGACCACGACCACCGTGCTGGTCATGGTCGCTACCGCATGAATAATGCAGTCCCAGGAGCATGGGTGGACGTCGGCGGCGAGCAGCTGTGGATCGACGTCCTCCACGCTACGCTGGAGCACGACCTCGCGCCCCGCGTCTGGACAGACTACCTCCACATCACCGTCGGCGGCACGCTCTCCAATGGCGGCATCGGCGGGCAGGCGTTCCGGCACGGGCCGCAGATCTCCAACGTGCACGAGCTTGACGTGGTAACAGGTACGCCGCCTCTTGCTCTGGGCATCGTTCATGTATACATATAAATCTGAGAGCTAGCTGTCAATCAACACACCAGTGCACAATGTGTGATCGAGCTGTGTTTTGTTTTTTGGTTGCAGGCACGGGTGAAATGGTCAGCTGTTCTCCGGGCAAGAACTCGGACCTGTTCTACGCAGCATTGGGTGGGCTGGGTCAGTTTGGGGTCATAACCCGGGCTCGGATCGCGCTTGAACCCGCTCCCAGACGGGTCCTTTGGGTCCGACTCGCCTACTCAGACGTACGATCCTTTACCAGTGACCAGGAGCTGCTCATATCCAAACGGCCTGCAGGCGGATGCGGATCCGGTTTCGACTACGTTGAGGGCCAAGTCCAGCTGAACCGGACCCTGACCGAGGGCCGAAGATCGTCTTCCTTCTTCTCAGCCCCAGAACTCGACCAGCTTGCCAGGCTCGCCGTTGCGACCGGGTCTGCGGCAATCTACTACATCGAGGGTGCAATGTACTACGATGACGATACTACTACTGCCTCCTCTGTGAATCAGGTACAAGATCGAGTCATCAGCCAGTGATTAGTAAACCATAAATCACACACGCTCATGCATGAATTATGAGAGCTGATGAGCTTCGTCGTCCCGGCCCGGGCTTGCAGAAACTCGAGACGCTACTGGAAGAGCTGAGCTTCGTCCCGGGGCTTGCATTCGTCAGAGACGTTTCCTACGTGGATTTCCTTGACCGGGTCGGCCGCGACGAGCAGAAGCTGCGGTCGGCCGGCGTCTGGGACGTGCCGCATCCATGGCTCAACATCTTCGTCCCGCGGTCGCGCATCCTGGACTTCGACGCCGGCGTGTTCAAGGGCATCCTCAAGGGCACCAGGCCCGTGGGGCTCATCCTCATGTACCCCATGAACAAGGATCGGTGGGACGACAGGATGACGACGGCCACGCCGGACGAGGACGTGTTCTACGCCGTCGGGCTGCTGCGGTCCGCGGTGGCCGCCGCCGACCTGGAGCAGCTCGAGAGGGAGAACGCGGCCGTTCTCGAGTTCTGCCACCGGGAGGGCATAGGCTACAGGCAGTACCTGCCGAGCCACGCGTCGCTGGACGGCTGGAGGCGGCATTTCGGCGAGAAATGGAGCAGGTTCGCCGCGCTGAAGCGCAAGTACGACCCGAGGGCGATTCTGACGCCTGGCCAGGGGATCTTCTTCTCCGCCGGCCACGACTTGACCGACCAGCAAACGGGCTCTGATTCTCGAAATGTTCTTTAAAACAGATTGATTGAGAACGGGCCATATACTATAGAAATGAGCTCTTAGTATTCCTACGTTTGGTTAATTGCTAAGCTTGGCCTGCATGCACGCTGTGTGAAGCAATCAGGGACGATGGGTCGGAGGTGCTTGCACGTACGGGAGTGCGAGTTCAGAGAATCAGAAATTTGGATTTGGTTTATTCTTTTTCTAGCCATAGGAAGTTTGTGCGCGTGGTGATGCTGATCTGTAGAAGCGTCCTAGTTTGATTTGTGATATGGGTTATTCTTTAGTTGCTTCTTCGTTTACTTTTAGGATCGGTTTCTGACCTTCTTGTGTACATGCATATCTCCTGGGAACATGTAAGCAACGCAGTACCACACCAAGTCAGAACGTCAGCTACTTTGCTTCAATTCAATGCCTGTTGACCTTCTTCGTTACATACTCATCATGCATGTACAGAATTTGTACATTCTTTATCTTCATAAAATTATGTGGTTCATATCACAGTATAAGACGAGCTTTTAAGTTGTCGCTGAATGTACCATTATCCCCAAAACACCACTTATTAAGCTTCTAGTAGCTATATATGAGAGAAAAAGAGAAATTTGCTATTTTGCCACTCTCAATTTTAGCTGCCTGTTATTATGCCATCCCGTGTCTATGACTGGTGAGACCGTCTGTGTCTATGATTTGTGGGTCCGATCGCATACTGGCGAAGCCCACAAATGATAATGGCAAAATTGCCAATGGCTCATAAGAAAAAAAATAATACTCACAACAGCATTCATATTTTCGGTGGTCTTGGGCCACCAAAAATATTTTAGCCAAAAATAGGGCTCAGTTTTGTCCAGAGCCACCGGAAATACCTAACTTTCGGCAGCCAGCCTTATACCGTCGAAAATGAGTAATTAATTTTGACGCCCACTCGCTAGTGCACCGAAAATAGTTATGCCTGACTTTGGCAGCCAAATAGCCCCGCTGAAAATTAAATTTGTTTATTTTCAGCAGCCCTCCCCTAGCCACTAAAAATAAGCAATTTTAGGGAAAACATGCAAAAAAATGTTTACACCAGATTCAACCAAAACACAAATATCACAATATATACAACAGCCATCATAACAGCACAATGAATCAGATTGAACCACAAAAGACATCACATCGACCAATTTCGCAACACAAATACCACAATATATATCAGTCATCACGACAACACAATGAATCAGATTGAACCACAAAACTCATCACATCGACCAATTTCACAACACAAATATCACAATATATTTTAGTCATCACAACAACACAATGAATCGGATTGAACCACAAAAGTTAGCATCGACCAATTTCACAATACAAATTAGAATACATCGATGTCTTGAGCCTGCCAAATATATATTACTTCACATAGGGGTTCGTTTGAGTTACAGCCACTACCTACAGAAACGAAGAAGTTATTTACGAAGTCTTCTATCGGGTGTGAAGTCTAAAAAAAGAATACATTAGCAGATAGAATGTTAAGTTCACCATGTTTCAAATGAATAATTTCGTAAACCAATCTCCTGTCTAGAAGCTCTAGGTGCCAGGTGCTGGTATCCCTGAAAGTGGAGTATGATACATGTTGTGGCGCATGACCCCCGATCCCTACAAAATCAAGGTAAACTAAATTAGATGATTTCAACAATATTTGTGAAAGTTTACAATAAAAGAGGTATAACGATCCTATTTACCTAAAAATATCTAGTTCATAGCAAGTTAAGCCAAGATTCAAAAGGTTAGATAGAAATGTCAAGTCTAAACTAAATTGAACTAGAACAACACGCCTGAGCTGGAGGATGTGTTGGAGCAGGTACTTGCCACTGAAGCATCAGCTGATAAAATTGAGGGAAAGCAAAAGGTTGTTGTTGTGCATGCTCTGAAATCATAACTGTGTTGCAAATACAATATATTAGTTATAGTACAAATAAACGATCGTGTCGTGAATAAATGTGACACTCACCGAAAGTGCTTGTTGCACCTGTGTGTTGTTAGCAGCCATATACTCTTGTTGTTGTCGAATGAATACCAGTTGCTACTACTGAATCTCTTCATGAAACCTTGCTTCATGATCCCTCATATCTAGCTCCATGCTCGAGCGCCGACCACGACTGCTACCACAATCAGGCTACGACGAAAAGCCCCCATGAAAGCGCAATTCCGTTGAATCGATCACATCAGTGAATGTCGAGTACCTTGGAAAATAAGAAAAATAGCTATTCGATCATAATTTCAATCTTATTCTAGAAACTATTACAAATTCATACCGTCTATGGGCCTCTCCTCCAATAGAATGCACAACTTTAGTGTCAATGGTAGGCGCTCCTTGCCAATCATAATCTTCATCATGCTTCCTAACCATCTCCTGCCCGTAAGTCTCCTATAATGAAACATGAAGGTTCATCACACATATAATGTACAATTATATGGCAAGAAAACATTGATCTATACAACTACTAACAAGTCGCTTAGAGGCCGCCTCACAGTATAACTCTTTGGAGTTTTCACTATTTCTCCCCCTATGCCTTCGCATATAAACATCGATTGGTGTCAGAACAACCCCGATTTCAACCTCTGCAAATGTACGAGTTTAAACCGATTTCAATTGTAAGTAAATTAGAATACGACAAACTCACCATTCGTTTTGCCAAGCGAATATGTCCATTAGCCCCATAGGTATGGTTTTGACTATGACTTCATCCTCATCCTCGTTCTTGTCCTTGTTGTGCTGATGGCGCTGCATGTGCTGATTCCTGTTTGACTTTGCAATCCACTTTTATGAAGCCCATACCTCAGATAAAGCCCTATAAACTTGCGATCGGTGTTCCATCCATGGAAGAGTTAGCACATAACATTCACATCTAAATGAACTAGTACATTAGATTTTTACCTCCATGTACTGGTCTACAGTTAAGTAGACATCTGAATACTGTCGAAATTTGTTTATAGGATGACCTCAACGCTTCTTGTACATGTTCACAACCTATAGGCGAGCATTGGAAAATACATCCTTGCACACCTTCTTCGCATTTTTTCTAGTACTCGGTCTGCATGCTCCTAAGACTTAGGTTCCACATGATAGCATCTTTGTCCAACATCGAAAATAACGTTATTATCAAACAATTCATAAAACATTAGTATCAAACAATATTCCTACTCAAAAGTCATCTTTGATGGGCCCCCTAAGCTGTTCCATATGTAGCATGTGGAACAAGTGCAAAATGCGACCAGCTAGTGCAAGGAACCACCATGCCTTTTGAGTCTGTCACAATTCGTGGATTATGCAGATGATAGAGGATACCTAAGACTTGATTAACATGTCAATGGTGACCTCTACCGTCGAAAGACGTGTCCTCCTGTTGCAACCGACTAACACGTGGTCGAGTGGGCCCAAGCAATAGGAGGTAAGAAAGCTCTAATGCTCAACAATACAATGGGTAGGGGCAACGATATTGTTAAGTGCGTCTTGTCAATGTATAGTGCGAGAGTATTTATAGGTAACCAGGTGAGAGGACATGCCCTCATAAGTATGATTATGCCCCTGGTTACCTATGTCTTCCCTAGAATATTCCCCCTTGGGGGTCATTACTAGTCATTACAGTGGAGTTAAGTATGTAAAGCCCAAAATTGGTAGAAAAAATAAATAATAAAATAAAGAGATAAAAAATATATAACAAGTGTGGTGAGAATTTTTGAAGACCTTTGAAATCTATTAGATTGCTCCCTCATATTTAAACAATAATATTAAATTAGTTAAGTAACTGATAAATTGATAAAGAAAAGGTTGATCTCTTGATGACGAATTTGGGGTGATGCATTTTATGGAAAACATAAACTTGACCTCCAATTCTAAATAAAAACATAAAATAGTAAATGAGGAAGGAAATGTTTATGAAACCATTTATTCCTCCCAGAAATAAATGACAAGGAAAATAATAAATAATAATATTGGAAACGTTAGAGGTTATATTCACAATTGAATGGTATTTAATATTTGAAAACCTGAAATTTAAAACAGGAATTTAAAAATCAGTTTGAGTCTTTAAATTTGGAATATGAAAAGAAAACAGAAAAGGAGGTGTAAAGTCATCTAATTAAATAATGGTTATGAGAACAAATAATAATATTAAATTTAGTGGGATCTGTAATCACAATAGGACTATGTGGAGATATGAAATTCGAAATTTAAAACAAGGATTTGAAATTGGTTGGATGTTTCAAATTGGGAAAAAGGAAAAGAAATAAGAAATAAAAAGAAATAGAAAAGGAAACACTCATCTGGGCCGCATCTACCTCCCTCGGCCCACTCACCCCACTCCATTTTTTCCCATCGGCAGCCCACTTTTAATCTCTGCGTGCGCTGTCACTGGCAGGCTGGACCCGCGTCGCAGTCACTCATCTGCACCCTCTTGCTCTCTCTGCCTGCTGGCCCCCACGCGTCAGTCTACGTGAACGGGTGCGCTTCCTTGTCACTGACGTGTGGGCCAGATTTGCCAGTGACCTGAATAGCGCCACTCCAATCTCTCGTCGTCATGTGGGTTCCTCAGGTCAGTCTGTTCTCCCTCGGGTTGTTACGCAGAGCCGCTTCCCTCGCCGTTAAAAGCTCACGGACCGTTCCCTGACTCTGCATTACTGGGAGGCCGAGATCCCGTGACCTCTATAAAGTCCGAACCCCGCCGCTGCCGCGCCATCTCTATCACCAAGCCGCCATTTTAGAATAGAGCCGCCGCGAGTGAGGTGAGGGAGTCGGCGTAGTTAAACCAAGAGCTCATCGCTGCCGCAACCTCAGCACCGTGTCTGGTGGTTTCGTCAGATCACATGGAGGGTGCCGGTGGCCTCGGCGCGCGGGATTAGTTAGCAGGGACCCCAGAATTTCTCACCGTCGTGTACCACCTCCGCAACGTCGTGGTCGGGGACCTTCGAGCCGCCGTTTGTCGGTAAGTGCCTCTTCGTTGATTCGTAACTCCTCGAGCACAAGGTAGAGCGCATTTGATTTGAGGTTGACGACTAGAATCGCGTAGCTGCACTACTCCGGCAATGGCGCACCGTGTTAGCACGCTGGCACCGCCGTTCGCAGTCGTCGGGGGAGGAAGATAGGCACGGGCTGTTGATCTAGGGGCACTGCAAAGCTAGCCGAACCGCAGATCCGCGGATGGGCGGATGAAAAGGGAAAGCGCGTACGTTAAAATAACCACTGTAGATCTATGATCGAGCGGATCATGTTGCGTACCGGTTCGAGATTTAATCTGCACCATCCGATCAAATCGGACGCCTCGGGTGTGGCGCGCGATCAGTCTGCTAGTCATTTTACTAATGAGTCCCTGCGAAATTGAGTATTCCACCCGTGGTCCACTCATGGCTTAGCCTGAGTCTTAGCATATTTTGCGCCATAGTCCCTGAACTCTCTGGGAATTGGCGTGCAGTCCAGAGGACAGTGAAATCTAGGAAATTAATTATGGAAATTGATTTTTAATAAAAAATAATTATAGAAACTTGTAAAATTGATATTAAATTTATTTTAACTCCTTTTTAGCCCATTCCAGTTCCTGTAATTTTGTAATAATATTGTTCATCACATAGTGTCTCTAGTTTGACATGCAAACTGTATTAAAATTAATCTCTTAATTAATCTTGTATCAAATACATAAAACCTTCGGAAATTCATAACGTCCCCATTTTAACTCCGAATTGACCCTTTCAAGTTGCGTTAGCTTCGTAATAAAATTATCTACGCTTTGGTAACCTTAGTTTATCATGAGACATGTTGTAAATATTTAATTTGTTTATCCTTTGTTAATTGGATTAATCTATGTCTATTGGATTAACTTCTTTAATATTATTATATTATGATCTTATGGTTATAATTTGACTAGATGATCTTTAATCAAATAATGACTTAGATTAAAGTTGAGATAATTATTTATAGAATAACCTCTCATGTGATTTATACTAACCAATTTATAATATAGTGTAATAATTTAATCACATAGATCTTCTTTAAAATCATAACTCCTTAATCGTAACTCCGATCTTAGTAATTCTCGAACCCACAATCTTGTAGGGACGCGTAGATCATTATTATGCAGTTTATTCTTATGTTTGGGGTGATGTTAATTTTCTCTATACCATGTTTGTTTGTATTGCTACGACTAGCGTGAGGTCACGAGTCACCTGAACATCATCCTGATACCTGGATATCAAGTCCCATGCAAGTTGTGCACTTGGCCACTTTTACTACCCAATAATGTTCTTTATAAGAACTTATTCATGCATAGGCTTAATTTTGATGGGACAAAATAGGTCACCCTAGACTAATTATCTTATTACCTTGTTTACCCCTGAACTATTTGGGTAGTTTTGCTATTGCTCTATATGGTTTTGGGTTTAATATTACATTATCTTCATGTTCCAATTATACTGTTATTTTATTTATGTTCATATCAAGATCATTATTTTTAATTGGAACATGGAGCTTAACTTGAGAAACACGTGCCACCACAAGGGTGGAATGGGACGTCATTGGCTGACTAATTAGGAAAGCTAGTGGAAGACTACCTTACCCGAAAGTGGCAAGGGCAGTAAGAGAGTAGGCATGTAGGGAGGTTCCCGGGTTGATTTTGCTGTGATGGCAGTCAGACGGGGGATTCCTACATTGCTCTTCCTAGAAACTGTATCGCGTTTTCGGAAGCTAGTGGAACTTTGTAAAGGCCTTGTAGTGGTTCCCTAGCCATTCACCTCAGAAGTTTCTATGGGCCTTGCAAACCCTGGCGACATGGGATACACGACTTGTGTG
Source organism: Zea mays (assembly GCF_902167145.1). Classification (NCBI taxonomy): domain Eukaryota; kingdom Viridiplantae; phylum Streptophyta; class Magnoliopsida; order Poales; family Poaceae; genus Zea; species Zea mays. The sequence continues at coordinate 85,682,917 of NC_050104.1, read as the reverse complement.
TACAGGGTACAACCTCTGCAGAGTGTAAAACTGGTATAGTAGCCGTGCTCGCGGTCATGAGCAGCTCAGGACTCTCGCATGATTAAATTATGGAACTAAATTCAATTTGTCATTTGCATTGCATGGGATTTATTATTAATTTTGTTATATTATTATTATGGTTTGGTATTTACTTACATTTAGTAACTACTAATAAAATTTGACCAACTTATTAAAAGTAATGCTTAGCTTTAACCCTATTATTGATCAGCCTTACACTTCACATGAATTCCCACCTTTGGCGAGTTCATGCACATTATTCCCCACAACTTGTTGAGCGATGAACATATGTGAGCTCACCCTTGCTGTCTCACACCCCCACGGGTCAAGAACAGGTACCACAGGATGAGGCACATGGAGGATGGTGCGATGTGTTCGTGAGAGGTCTAGGCCGTCGTCTCCCAGTCAACTTTGGGTTGCTAGATCATTGTCTCCTTTCGATGTAATTATTTATTTATTTTGCATAGAACTCCTATTATATAGTAAAGATATGACATTTGTTTCTATACTGTTGGGGCGAAGGCAAAGACGCCACCCTTCGCTCGATGCCTTCGCCGATCTCACCGAACCAACGGAGGCTAAACGGTCGGCAGTTTCCACCCTTTGTCCAATACGATGCAAGACGAAGGCCTACGACGAGGTCGCTCCGTCTCACGGCCTCGTCCAATGCGAAGGCCCACGTAGAATTCGGCCCATTGTAACAGGCCCCACGCGACTGAGCGCATTACGGGCCCGGTTTGTGAAGGCTTTTCTGTAATGACGGTTTGTAACCCTGCTTTATGGGAATATTCCGGGGATGACCTAGGCACCTGAGGGCACATGCGTCCTTAATCCATGACGCTGGGCACTCAGGCACCTATAAATACCCTCACACAGTGCCCTTGAGAGGCTGGATTAACAGAGCAATCACCTTCTTGAGCTAAAACCTTGTTTGCATCCCTTTCACTCCCCCGTTGGATCATCTTGCTTGGGAGAGCAAGTTCCAACATTTGGCGCCCACCGTTCGGGCTACAAAAAACCACCCACGATGGCACCTAAGAGAGCTAGCTCGAAGGCAGCCCCGTCCGTTGACGAAGCTGCGAAGGTAGCGCTGCTGGCCGAGAAAAAGGGCAAGGCCCTCGTCGACACCACCCACCAAGAAGCCTGCGAAGACGACAGGATGACGCAAGAGGCAGCGCAATGAACAACCCACACCCGAAGGCAGTCTCCGCACCTGCAGCTCTGGAGGACAACCACAACCTCCCCTAGGCTTCGCTCCATTAAAGGGCATGGACGCCACCGAGGACGGCGAAGTCATCGGCATTTCAGTAGAGGAATAGCTACAGCTGCGCGCCTTGCGCACCAAGAACCGCAACCTCCAGAAGCAAAAAGAGATCCTCGAGGCCAAGCGCCAACGTTTGTCTGTGCAAGCCAAGGTGCGCCAGATGATACGCGATGAAGAGCAGAGGGCTCAGGAGCTTGAGCAAGAGATCGCGCTCATGCAGCGCGAAGGCCAACTAGGTCTGCAACACGGCCCACCCCTCCAATAGCGCGCACAAATCGAAGACCTGTTCATCCCTCAGCGCGAACACTCCATCCCGCATGCCGCAGCATTCCAAGGTGTCAACTACCTTGACGAGCGGAGTCCCCTGGCGCCACACCTGCAAGTGTCACCATGGCCCGCCAACTTCAGGGCAGGGACCTATCCCAAGTACAACGGTAGCACTGACCCAACATAGTACATCATGAGCTATCAGGTAGCCGTCGCATCATCCGGAGGGGACAACGCCACGATGGCCAAGTCATTCATCATCGCCCTCGAAGGCCCGGCCCTCATCTGGTACACCAGGTTGCCCCCGTTGTCCATCGACTCCTGGAGAAGTCTCCGGGACAAATTCCTGCTCAACTTCCAAGGGTACCGCCCAGACACCGATGCCTTGGCTGAACTTTCACTCTGCAAGCAGCTGGAAAGAGAAACTCTGTGGGAGTACTACCGCAAGTTTCTGACTCTCAAGTCGCAACTGCCTTTGGTTGATGACCAAATCGCCATTCACTACGCCATCAGTGGTCTTCGGGCTGGCGTCCTTTACAACCACTGCATCAGAGATCCGCCCAAGAACCTCCAGGAGCTGTATCAACTATTCGAAAAATACGCCAGATCTGAAGAGCTCCACCAGCGCAAAGTCGAGTCTCAGAGGAAACCTAAAGACCCTCCGCAGTCCAGCCGTACGTGGACGAGGCCTTCGCAGGCAGACTCCAGTCGGGACGGCTGAAGTCAGCAGCAGGTACACAACATCACCAACCAGCACCCCGCTGGTGAGGCCCCCCACCGCCAGGAGTATCCCCCAGGGCCGCGGAAACGGAACTCATGGTCGGGGCCGGGGACGTGCGCAGCAGCCGCACAAATTTTACTGCTTGTTCCACGGTGAAGACTGCGCGCACCCCACAAGAGACTACCCAGAGACGAAGGCCACCAGAGACAGGATGACACGGGCACAACCAGCCGACAACCCTAGAGTTGTCCGGATTGCCAAATGGGCAGCCGAGCTCTCCGGCTACCATATTACATTCGAGCCCAGGACAACCATCAAGTCACAAGTCCTGGCAGACTTCATCGTCGACTAGACTGGGCCAATAGCGCAGCCGGACACGTCCGCAGAGAAGGTGTGGACAATCCAGTGCGACGGCGCATGGTGCCATGCGGGGGCAGGCGCCGCTGCAATCATTACCTCACCCACAGGGGTCAAGCACAGATATGCAGCACGCCTCATCTTTGCTTTGGAGTCTGACAGATGCACCAACAATATAGCAGAATACGAAGCTGTCATCCTCGACCTTCGCAAGCTAAGGGCACTCGGTGTCACTACCTGCATCATCAGAACAGACTCCAAGGTAGTCGTCGGCCAAGTCGAGAAAGACTACACAGCAAAGGACCCTACACTTATGCAGTACCTCGCAGCTATCCGCAGTCTCGAGAGGCAATTCAATGGTTTCACCTTGCAGCACGTGGACCGAGCCAAGAATGAGGAGGCCGATGCTTTGGCCAAGGCAGCTGCCAGAGGCGAGGCCCTGCCCTCCGACGTATTCTACCATGTCATCGGCACGCCAGCCGTCCGCAGCCCAGAAAGCCTTCAAATAACCAATGACAGCGAGGGCCACCGCATAGTCAACCTCATCATGACCGAAGACTGGCGGGCACCAATAACCCTGTTCCTGCAGGGGTACTATCACCCAACCGACTTCAACAAGGCCAAGCGCCTCAAACACCGAAGCCGGGACTTCGCGCTCATCGACAGCCAGCTTTACAAGAAGGGGGTCAGCCAACCCATGCTTAAATGTGTCACCGAGACCGAAGGCATCCAAATCCTGCGCGAGGTCCATAGCGGGACTTGCGGCTCTCACGCAGGGCCTAGGGCCTTAGTCGCAAAGGTGATCCGACAAGGCTTCTATTGGCCTGCTATGATCTGCGCTGCAAATCGGATCACAAGGTCATGCGAAGCCTGCCAGAAGTTTTCTCCATGCTCAGGAAGCCCTTCGCAATTCACAAAGCTAATCGCCCACACGTGGCCCCTTCAGCGCTGGGGCCTGGACATTGTCGGGCCCCTACCTTCGTCGCCGTCGAGTATTTTACCAAATGGATCGAGGCGAGGGAAGTATCCACAATAACATCAAAGGCTGCCTAGAAATTCTTCTGGCAAAACATTGTTTGCCGCTTCGGAGTCCCGTCCGAGCTCACAGTTGACAATGGCAAGCAATTTGACAGCCAAGACTTCAAGGACTTCTGCTTCTCCATTGGCACCAAGCTTGCTTTCGCCTCAGTGTACCACCCGCAATCCAATGAAGTCGTGGAACGCGCCAATGGTAAAATTTTCACAACTATAAAGAAAATGCTCCTCGACAACAAGAAAGGCAAGTGGGTCGACCTGTTACCTGAAGCGGTCTGGGCGCTCAACACGACTGAGTGCAGGGCGGAGGCCATGACCCCGCAAGAAATAAAACACGGGTCACCACGGACAGTCACTTCAGCCGTCCCCGACATAGACGAGCCTACTTCGAAGGACCTCATCGACGGAGACCGCGTCTTCGCCCTACAGGCCCTAAACAAATACCAAGCTCAAACAAAAGCATGGCGCGACCACACAGTCATCCCGAGGGAATTCAGCGAAGGAGACCTCGTACTCGTCCGGACAGCTCGGACAGAGTCCCGGGGCAAGCTAGAGCCAAAGTGGGAGGGCCCTTTCATCGTCAAGACGAAGGCGTCCCCCAGCGCATACAGGCTAACAATGCCATCCGGCGAGGACTTAGAGCATTCTTGGAACATTGACAATCTCCGCAAATTTTTTGTTTGACTCCTCAGGGCTAGCTCGCCCTTGTAATTCGCAAAACAGCTTCATTCCGGCCCGCACTCTTTTCCTCCCGGGGGTGAGGTTTTTAATGAGGCGGAGCCATATAATATACACGCAAAAATCCCCTGCAAAAATTACAATGTCGAAAAAGACCGCACCAACGGTCTTTGGCATTCGACCACAACGAAATCACCGTGAGGGGCAGCGCTGGCTACCCTCGCGTGCGACACTCCGCGCAAAAGTCGCCTAAGGGTGCAGCCAGACTAGCAGAACAAGTGCGCAAAATCGAAGTCTTCCCCAAAACACTATCCGCGCAAAAGTCGCCTAAGGGTGCAGCCGGATTAGCACAACAAGTGCGCAAAATCAAAGTCTTCCCCAAAAGACTATCCGCGCAAAAAGTCGCCCAAGGGTGCAGCCGGACTAGCACAACAAGTGCGCAAAATCGAAGTCTTCCCCAAAAGACTATCCGCGCAAAAGTCGCCCAAGGGTGCAGCCGGACTAGCACAACAAGTGCGCAAAATCGAAGTCTTCCCCAAAAGACTCCGTGCAAAAGTCGCCTAAGGGCGCTGCCGAACTAGCACAACAAGTGTGCAAAATCGAAGTCTCCCTCAAAAGACTATCCGTACAAAAACCGACTACAGGTGCAGCCGGACCGACATAATAAACGCGCCAGATCAAGTGCACAAGTCCCCCACGGGCACGGCCGGATCAGCGAACGCACACAGCCTCATCATACAAATCATCATACCAATTAGAGTTACACACATACAGCGAGGGCATCACACCTTACATTGGTTCAACCTTCAGGATGATACCCATCTCCCTGTAGTTAAACAACATTATCCTCAGCTCCTCACCCTCAAAGAGACTTCGCAACTCCCCCTCACCTACACTCGCCCCAGCCGGCGAGGACAACAATTCCCGCTTACCAGCCCTATCCACACGAAGACGCCCACCCTCCACCTCACTCACTCTATGCTTCGCCACCGCCCTTCGCCGCCTGCGCCTAGCACTCGGACCAGGAAAAACTTCAGCATCCATCACACGCGGAGAAGCCTCCGCCGCAACCACATCCAAGGCCACAAAATAATCCAAGTCCTCATCCGAAGACTCTTCAGTCCATACAACCGAACTCCCAGAATCATCAGACTCAAAAAACTTAGACACAGAATCATCCGATTCATTTTCAGCAACCACGGTCGAAGCCGCCACAAAATTAGCAGTGTCAGTAGCAGTTGCGTGCGCAGGCCCAAAATCTTGAACCTGCGCAGCAACCAAGGTTCAGTAACACAGACAAAATTTACAAACTCCCCTACACCTACTAAGCCACCTGCGAAGGCCCGGCCGCCGCCATGGATCCTCCGCTGCCAGCTCCGCCACCGCCTTCGGGGGGTCCTCCGCCGTCGGCGCAGGGGCTGGCAAGGAGCCTTCACAGGACACAGTGGACACAGGTCTGGCGGAGGAGCCCCCAACGGCTTCCGAGCGCAGGGCCGGGTCGACCTCAGCCTCGGGCAGCACCGGGTTGACCTCGGCCTCGGGCCGTGCGCCATTCAGATCCCCAAGGTCTTCGACATCCTCGTCACGCGCCATCTGCAGCAACAGCACAATCATTCAGCAAACCCACACGTACCCACATTCAACCATACGAAACAAAAAACAGGCCTTACCTGCTCTCTCTCTCTCCCGATCAGACTGCTCCCTAACCGCCTCCCGGCCATGTGGACCCCACATCCGATCGAAGAGTGCCCCAGCGGAATCCTTTACCGCAGGGTCTTCGACCTTAAAAATTTCGCGCTCAAAGTTTTCATCGGACTGGTCGAAGACCTCATAGTGTTTGCACCCCTCGCGGGACAGCGCATTCATGGCCCCTTCGCAGGTGACGAGGGAGGCAAAGGACATGAAACCCTCCACGATGGTCGAGAGTACCAACAGTTCCTCTTGCAACCACTCGAGGAAGCAAAGGCCCGCCTCTCGGTCGGGCACCTCGAAGTCAGCAGTCCGCGCACCCAGCTCGCGGTACGAGTCCACAAGCTGTGCACGCGTCCGCTCAACCTCCGAGCGCGTAGAGGCCTCGGCCTTATCCACGCGGTCGCGCAGAGTGTTGAACCTCATCTCCCATTCCTCGGCGCGTTGGCTGGCGAGACTTCCCTCTGCCCGCGCCAATTTGGCCTCCGCCTGCGCAACCTGCGCCTCGGCGATGGCCTGGTTGGCCTCCCTCCTTTCCTCCACCAGCTGGCGCCGGAGGTCCGTCTTCTTGGCCTCCATGACGGCCACCTTCTCCGCCAGCCTGCGGTTTTTGCTCTCCGCAGTCGACTTCTCCCGGACGGCGTCCACGTGCTGCGCCCGAAGTCTCTCGACTTCGGCAGACACATCGGCAGTAAGGGCACCCGACGCCACGCGGTCGGCGAAGTCGGCCGCCTAACAGAAACACATAAGACCACAATACCCATGGAAACAACAAACACCAAAGTCCAGCTCAACTTACTTGACTTAGCTGTTGCGACAGCTGCTGCGATGCCTCCCTCAGCCGGCGGGACATGGTGCCCGCCTCGTCCTTGACGGCAGCGGCCGACGAAATCTCGCCGCTCGCACAGAAGGCGTCACCCTTCACCCCCAACCACCGCGGTTGACGCCGTGGTTGCCACCGCAGGCGGAACAACAACCATTTGCCCCTCGCCCGACCCAGCAACGCACCACCGGTCAAAAAAAACTACTTACCAACGAAATAGTTGTCCACGCTAATATTCGTGCCGAAGTCGGCAACGCGTCTCCCCGGTGAAGGCAGCTCCCGGACCTTCGCAGCTCCGCCCGGGGCAGACTTGGCTCCGCCGGCGACGACCGCCTTCGTGCTCTCCGGCACCTTGCTGGATCCGGGCGCGGCCGGTTTCGCAGCCAGCGTCGGCTGGCTACCGCCGGGGGCGGTAGCCTTCACACTCCCCCACGCTCTCTTCACTTCACGCCTAGGATCGGGGAGCCTGACGACCGCCTGGCGCTTCTGTGCAGCATCCTGGCGATCCTTGTTCATCACTGCCGACACAATAGCAACATTATTTCATCCGTACGGGAAAATCCTCAAGCCACGAGCTATACGAGACGTAGACATGTCTTCGCCCTCTGCCCAGGGGATCAGAAGATTATTTGGCCACCGACCCCCGGTAACCTCCAGCATTCGCGCCGAAGACTCCTGGAGCTCGGGCGAAGACATCCTTCCCCCGGGGGCCGCACATGTCCCCATCAACTCCACAGCAAAATTATCAGACACCCCCTTTCCCCCACTATAGTACCTAATTTTCTCTTCTTAGTGGCCGGGGCAGTCTCCTGCGAAGGCCCTTCCTCGGTACCGCCCATCGGTTTCTTCCCGCGGCGGTCGGCGGCGTCTTCCCCTAGATAACAACCGTACGGTAAACGGTTCAATTCGAAGACCCGATTCAGCCTGTCATTGGACCCACGGATATCCCAGCTCCGCGGACCCTCTGTCTTCAGCACGTAGCGACCCACGGTCCTCGCCGCACCGTCTTCCGCTTCACGCACGAATGCGGCAGGATCTCGGCCATGCAAATCCAGCGCGAAGGCAGGACTTTGCACCAGCATCCCACCACGGGAGGGCATCTGGCGAGGGCATACTTCGCCCAGCGCCCAGCCATGCGCCAAGGGCCATACCCCATACCCGACAAACTCCTCAACAAGGTCGCGCCCGCTACTCATGCGGACGGCGCACCGAAGGGCCCCTTCGTTTTCATCATCCTCCGCTACCTCGAACTGCGGGTACGCTACGTAATAATGCGAGCACATGACGACCACGGGGAGCCCTGGATGGTCTTTGACTGTGCCTTCGGAAACGTAAAACCAAAATTCCCACCAGTTGCCCCATTTATTGCGGGCGCAGGGCACCAACTCCACGACTTCCATCGAAGTCTTGCGGGTCTTCGGCGTAAATGTGCAAGATCCAAATTGTGCAATCTTATGTCCAATTTTCCTTTTCTGCCAATGCAGACAATAATGCTTCACGAAGACTTCCACAGAGGGCTGCCCGCCGTACGAAGTCGTCGCCCAGACATACTTGGCCAGGGCCACCACGACATTTGGTGTCAGCTGGTGGACCTGGACCTCGAATCTACGCAGGACCTCCGCCACGAATCGATGCGCAGGCAGACGAAGGCCAGCGGCGAAAAAGGCCTCGAAGACGACCAACTCGCCTTCTGGCTCGGGGACCTCCTCCGCCCTTGGGACACGCGCCACTCCACCGCCAAAATATCCAAGCTGATGCATGTCGTGCACACGGACTGAGGACATCCGCGACACGCCGAATTCCACTGTGTCACCAGGATGCAACTCCTCCACCGCCGCGTTGCTCAGCGTGCCCTCGGACAATGCGTCGGCCGACGGTGTATCGGCAGCAGAAGAGGAAGAGGACGGCATGGCTACGTACCGTCAGCGGCGGCGGGCGGTTTGCGTCACACGGGTCAGATCTCTGACGAGCAGGAGCAAGGAGGGCAGGCGAGCGGTCAAACGGTTTCAAAAGGAGGCTAGGGTTTTGCAGCGCGCAGAAAGAGTACCTAACCCGCGCCGCCCTGCCCCCCTTTTATACACAGGACGCGATGCTTCGGGAAACCCGCAGTCCAACAGTGCCGCGTCCGTCAACGGTCACATTAAAAACCCACGCGGAACCACTTCGAGCGAGGGCAGCGTCTCCACCATCTAGCGACGCCTTCGGCACCAGATGACTTAGTCGAACTGGTCCCTCGGAGGGCAAATGTTGGGGCGAAGGCGAAGATGCCACCCTTCGCTCGATGCCTTCGCCGATCTCACCGAACCAACGGAGGCTAAACGGCCGGCAGTTTCCACCCTTCGTCCAACACGATGCAAGACGAAGGCCTACGACGAGGTCGCTCCATCTCGCGGCCTCGTCCAACGCGAAGGCCCACGTAGAATTCGGCCCATTGTAACAGGCCCCGCGCGGCTGAGCGCATTACTGGCCCGGTTTGTGAAGGCTTTTCTGTAATGACAGTTTGTAACCCTGCTTTATGGGAATATTTCGGGGATGACCTAGGCGCCTGAGGGCACATGCGTCCTTAATCCATGACGCTGGGCACTCAGGCACCTATAAATACCCCCGCACAGTGCCCATGAGAGGCTGGATTAACAGAGCAATCGCCTTCTTGAGCTAAAACCTTGTTTGCATCCCTTTCACTCCCCCGTTGGATCATCTTGCTCGGGAGAGCAAGTTCCAACATATACCATGATTCATCATATGTGTGAGACTTGGTCCAAGCACACCTGGTGATATGTTCGCGTCCGGATCCCTAAAACCCGGGTGTGACAGAAGTGGTATCAAAGGAATATTGACTGTAGGACAAAACCTAGATAGAACTGGACAACCAATATCTACTTACCTTTGCTACTCTGATCCTTTCTAAACTTTTCTTAATCTTTTCTCATCTATTTCCGCTTTACTCTGATTATTCTTACCTTTTCACTTCTAAATACAAAAGTGAATTTCACACTTTGAAATCCTATGCCTAAAGTGACCTTTAGGAATAGGAGACCTACTTGTAGGGATAAAAACAAAACTACTTTTGTAAATATTTGTGTGCTTGAATGTTTGTTCTTGTGATACATGCCTGATTTGGATCTTTGATTGAGTGCGATGGGTTGTGGAGTAAAGTCCACAATTACATCTACACATATATATATGCATAAATATAAATAAATAAAATTCATAAGATAACTAAACAACCTAGATTATCCTCCATTAAAGTGTATCTATTTTAATTTAAATAGATCCCTCTTAACTTAAAGGATTATATCTTATCCTAACAGGTTCATCTTATGTTAAAAAAGGAAAAAATTATCTTATTCTCATAAATTGTTTATAAGATAAACTAGACCAACTAAGAATACCCCACTAGAATATATTAAGCATAATAGATCCATCTTGTCTTAAAAGATACTCTCTTACCATAATAGATTCATCTTATCTTGAAAAGATTTTATCTTATCCTAATATATCTAACTAATCTCAAAAGATTCTATTTTATTCTTAGAGATTCATCTTGTCCTAATAAGCATACTTATCCTAACTACTTTACTTATCTCATCCTAAAGTAACAACCAGGATCTAATCCAAAATAAAGAGATCTTATCTAGTCTAATCGAGTCACACAAATATAACTTAGATCTGATCTAATGTGTTAGATTAATCTAACCTAACGAAGGCTAAAGTTGAGCTAATCTAATGTAAGTTGCTCAACAGGAAATTTAATATTGATAAAATGGATTAGACTCTACTCCTATAAAATATGTTTTAATTCACTCTGCACTAAATTAAGAACGACAGACCAACTCGGCCTCATGCAACTACCTTAACCATCCAATGGTTGCATAACCCCTCTGTTTTAACCTAACATAGATTATGACCTACCAGCGCCATATAATCCATTCTATCTCAAAAGATTCTAACATATCCTAATAATATATACCCTACCGTGGTAGATTTATCTAACTTAAACTAGTCTAATCTAGTTATATCTAATCTAATCTAGACACTACCTAATTGTCGGCGTTTCGAGACAGGGGGGTCCCTAAGCCGACGAGTGAGTGTGCTGCGTGCCCCAGCCCAGATGGGTCGAGCGCGTGGGCGAGCGCGGAGGGGGGAGAGGCGAGGCGGCCGGAGCCGAGCGTGAGAGAGGTGGAAGTCCCGCGGCCTTCGTGTTCGTCCCGCGCCCAGGTCAGGTGCGCTTGCAGTAGGGGGGTTACAAGCGTCCACGCGGGTGAGGGAAGCGAGCGGCCCCAAGAGAGCGCCTGTCCCGTCCTCGGTCCCGCGCGGCCAACCTTCTCTGAGAAGGCCCTGGTCCTTCCTTTTATAGTCGTAAGGAGAGGACCCAGGTGTACAATGGGGATGTAGCAGAGTGCTACGTGTCTAGCGGAGGGAGAGCTAGTGCCCTAGGTACATGCCGATGTGGCAGCCGGAGAGATCTGGGCATCCTGCTGGCGTGATGTCGTGGCTATCGGTGGTGCGGCGGAGCCTGATGGAGGGACAGCTGTTGGAGCGGTCGAGTCCCTGCTGACGTTGTCCTGCTGCCGTAAGAGAGCTGGGGGCCGCCGTCGTCATAGAGCTCGTGGAGCGCCATCATTGCCCCTCTGGCGGAGCTGGCCGGACGAGACGCCGGTCTTGTTCTCCGTGACCCGAGTCGATTCGGGGTAGGGTGATGATGACGTTTCCTGTTGACGTGGCGGTCTGTGCTCTAGGCAGGGCGACGTGGGGTTTCCTCCGAAGCCGAGGTTGAGTCTTGCCTTCAGTTGCCGTGGCCGAGCCCGAGCCAGGGGGTCGGGCGAGGCGGAAGTCGTCCGGCCGAGGCCAGGGCGGAGTCCGAGCCCTGGGGTCGGGCGAGGCGGAGTTTCGTTGTCTTCCGGGTCTTAGCCTGAGTCCGAGCCCTGGGGTCGGGCGGAGCGGAGTTCGCCGTCTTCCGGGTCTTAGCCCGAGTCCGAGCCCTGGGGTCGGGCGGAGCGGAGTTCGCCGTCTTCCGGGTCTTAGCCCGAGTCCGAGCCCTGGGGTCGGGCGGAGCGGAGTTCGCCGTCTTCCGGGTCTTAGCCCGAGTCCGAGCCCTGGGGTCGGGCGGAGCGGAGTTCGCCGTCTTCCGGGTCTTAGCCCGAGTCCGAGCCCTGGGGTCGGGCGGAGCGGAGTTCGCCGTCTTCCGGGTCTTAGCCCGAGTCCGAGCCCTGGGGTCGGGCGGAGCGGAGTTCGCCGTCTTCCGGGTCTTAGCCCGAGTCCGAGCCCTGGGGTCGGGCGGAGCGGAGTTCGCCGTCTTCCGGGTCTTAGCCCGAGTCCGAGCCCTGGGGTCGGGCGGAGCGGAGTTCGCCGTGGCGCCTTTGGCAAGGCCTAATTGCCTGTCAGACTCACTCTGTCGAGTGGCACTGCAGTCGGAGTGGCGCAGGCGGCGCTGTCCTTCTGTCAGACTGGCCAGTGGAGCGGTGGAGTGACGGCGGTCACCTCGGCTCTGCCGGGGGCGCGTGTCAGGATAGAGGTGTCAGGCCACCTTTGCGTTAAATGCCCCTGCAATTTGGTCAGTCGGTGTGGTGATTTAGTCAAGGTTGCTTCTGAGCGAAGCCAAGGCCTTGGGCAAGCCGGTGATGTGTCCGCCATAAAAAGGGTGCCTCGGGCGAGACGGAAGTCTCTCGAGGTCGGCTGCCTTCGGCCGAGGCTAGGCTCGGGTGAAGCGTGATCGAGTCACTCGTGTGGACTGATCCCTGACTTAATCGTGCCCATCAGGCCTTTGCAGCTTTATGCTGATGGGGGTTACCAGCTGAGAATTAGGCGTCTTGAGGGTACCCCTAATTATGGTCCCCGACAGTAGCCCCCGAGCCTCGAAGGGAGTGTTAGCACTCGCTTGGAGGCTTTTGTCGCACTTTTTTGCAAGGGGACCAGCCTTTCTCGGTTGCATTTCGTTCCGGTGGGTGCGCGCGAGCGCACCCGCCGGGTGTAGCCCCCGAGGCCTCGGAGGAGTGGTTACACTCCTTCGAGGTCTTAATGCTTCGCTTTACGCTTCGGCTGGTCTGGTCGTTCCCTCATGCGAACTGGCCGTAGCCCGGGTGCACGGTCGGGGCCCAAGCTCTCGGGCTGGTATGTTGACGCTGTCAACGATTTGGCCGGAGCCGGTTTTTGCGAGAGCAGCCCCCGAGCCTCTGCACAGGGCGAGAGGACGATCAGGGACAGACTCGGCTTTTTACATACGCCCCTACGTCGCCTTTCCGCAAGGAGGAGGGGGGGAGTGCGCCATGTTACCCTCGATGGGCACCGAACATGGTGTCTCCGGTGAGCTGCAAGCGGGTAATCCGAGTGGACGTCCGTGCCCCGTTCGTTGGGGGTCGGCTAGGGGCCCAGAGGCACGCCCAAAAGTACCTGCGGGTGACTTGCCGGACCCGGTCCCCTGGCGACGGGGTCCGAGGGCTCGATGCCTCCCTCCGATGGGATTCCGTTACAAGATCGTTCCCACTGGTCTCGGATATGTCCTAGGGTACCTCGGGAGCGCAGCCCGAGCCTCGGTTATGTATCGAACGTACCCCTGGTCATCCCTCGCTCGGTGTCTGAGGCGACTGTGAACCCTTCGGGGGCCAGCCTTCGAACCCCTGATCAGTAATGGGCGCGGAGCCCGAGTAGCCTGAGGCGGCCATGGAGCCCTTCGGGGGGCTGGCCTTCGAACCCCTGACCAGTAGTGGGTGTCGGGCCCACGCGATCTGAGGCGGCTGTTGAACCCTCGGGGGGCCAGCCTTCGAACCCCTGATCAGTAATGGGGGGCGCGGAGCCCGGTTCCTTCGCGGAGAAGGATCCCTCTCGGGGTATCCCCCTTCCCCGGTCCCTGTTGCAAGAGATAGAGAAAGAGGAAAACGGAAAAGGATACGAAATCAGACGACGTGGCGTACCCTTTCTGACGCGGTTATTAAGGCGAAGGTGAAGCGTCGCGCGCTCCTCCCGCCAGAAGCGCCGCGTGTCCCGCCGCGGAGTTAATGCGACGGGGCGAGTGGTTGGCGGGGCGGCCGTTGCGCGCAGGTGATCCGTTCGAGGAACGGGTCACGGGTGCACCGTCTTCACGCCGTGAGAGGAGGCTCTCTTGCTGTCTCAGGATGGGACGTGAGCCTGGCTGACGACGTGACCGCTGCGCCCGCTCGCCTGCCACCGCTATTACTGCCGGCCCACTTTCGGTCGCTTTGACCGACGCGCCAGTCTGGCGCTGTTGGGTCGCCTCGAGTCGTGGCATAGGCTTCGCAACCGAAGAGGCGCGATGGTGGCACAAGTGGCGGTGCGGTTGCTTGCATGCAGCAACTGGCGTGCCAGTTGCTCGACGCGTGGGCCTGGGCCACAGGCTGGCGTGTCAGAAGTTGGAGAAGCGCGTCCATCTGGCGCGGTTGCATGCCGCCTGCATGGCTGCTCGCCCCTTCTGCCCGTTGGTCTGGGCGGAAATGGGGGGTCGCCTGTAACCGCTGGACGGTCGTGCGCACCATGCGCGGCGGTTTGGCTTCTTCTGCCCTGAGCCGGCTTGCATGACATGCGGGACCCAGCCCCCGAGTCGCAGGGGAGGGCCTTGGAGCGTGTTGGAGAAGACTCGGCCCGCGGCGCCTGGGGGCGCACGTAGGGGGAGTTGCCTTTAAAAGGAGGGAGGCTCCCTTCGTAAGGCAACCATGTCTTCTTCCTTCCTTAAGCGCCGGGTCTTCCCGTCTTCCAAGCCCCCGGATGGGGGATATCCGCCGCCTTTCCGCCTCCTCGTTGGAGGAACACAACTCCACGGGAGTTGGTACCTCTCAGCCATCGTTCGGCTTCAAGGATTTTCATCATGCTGCCCGGCTGCTCCCCTCCGCCGGCGGTCACCTGAGATGGCGACCTCCGACTTGATGGTGAGGGAAAGCGAGCCAGGCCGCGGCCTCTTCCTCTCCTTCAGCCTCAAGGATTTTCATCGCCAGGGCTGGGGAGGGGAGTGCGCCGAGTTGAGGTCGGCCCCCGCGCGGGCGGCAGCCCGCTCCTTCACTCAGTGATCGGAGGGAAAGGCGGCCGTCGCCCGTGGCGCTGGCAGCTGCAGCGTGCCTGGCCTTCAGGCGTGAGTGGCTTCGGAGCCACTCGCGGCGCCGGCATCCGCCGCGGCAGCTTGAAGAAGTTCTCCCGCCGGCGAGATGGCCGGGGCCGACCGCGGGCTGACCTCCGACTCTATGGCCTTCTGCCCGTCCTTGCCTCACAAGTTTTGGCATGGGCGGGGGCTTCCTGGCAGCGGCATCGAGCCCGAGGCTGGCGCTGCCGCTGCTTGGTCCCTCGGAGCAGAAGGCGTTGTCGTCGCTGCTGCTGGAGCGGGCGACGGCGCACCACTCGTCGGCCTTCCGTTGCTCCGCAGGCCTTCCCCCTCGGAGTGGGGTTGTCTGTACCTGCGGAGGGGGAACCGGAGTTCCGTTTGTAATGGCACTTCGAATGCCAGTGAGTTCGTTCATTGTGGCTGTCGAGGCCTGAATGTGTATGTAATTTTGGCACGGAGCCGTGTTTTTTCCTCATTTCCGAGCACTAAGTCTCGCCTGTTTTATTATCTGAACCGCTTTACCAAGCATGAGTTGCCCCGTGTCAAGGTGACGGGTGAGGTATCCGTATCCCGGAGGCGTAGGAATCCCTCGGCCCGTTCGGCCTTGTTACGTGAGGCTCTTCTAGCTTAGTTGAAGGGACCCCTCGGCCGCCCTTTGGTGGATCGAGGCCGGGGGTAGCGATATCAGTATGAACAGAGGCGGAGTTGGCTCGAGAATGGGGAACCTGGTCGGCCGGAGCCTAGCCGTGTCGCCCGTCAGCGGTGCCGACGCCCAAGTTGGTCAGTCGAGGCCTCGGATCGGGCTAGCGCCCTTGGAAGCCGGTTGCCCGAGGCCCCAGGGGTAACCGGTTGAGCCGCCTGCTCGGGCCGGATTCCCGGAGGTGCCCCTGGACCTCGGCGCCGCCCGAGGCTGGGTCGGGCTTTGTTGTAGACGTCGTCGATGCCGAGGGTGCTACGGCTCCCCTCGGCGTGAAGACCCGAGCCTGCAGGATCAGATCATCTTGTAGCGTGCGCTTTCTGCGGCCGCCGAGGCCAGAAGAACACGCCCTCGCCGCGCTTGCGAAGCTGCGTCCTTTTTTCCTCTTGTTTCGAGCATCTGGACTCTGTCGGTAATAGGGATGTTTGTGTGAGCGAGAGTTGCTTTTCGCGGAAGGGACGAGTGAGGTATCCGTATCCCAGAGGCGTGGGAATCCCTCGGCTCGGTCGGCCTTGCCGCTTACGCGTACTTTCACCCGTCCATGAGGCCTTGTCCCCGATTTAGTCGAGAAAGCTTGAAGGACTGCTTCGGCAGGAGAGCTTCCGAACGTGATGACTCGTTCGGTCCACGGAGTCGCTTTATCCGAGCGCAAGTTACTTATCGCAGAAGGGGACGAGTGAGGTATCCGTATCCCGGAGGCGTAGGAGTCCCTCGGCTCGGTCAGCCTTGGCTGCTTACGTGTACCTCGTCGTTTCCAGGATCCGCTTTCCAAAGTAGTCAAGAAGCACGGAAGAAATCCTGCTAAAAGGAGGTCCTTTTTCGAGGAAAAAATTCGACGCAGAGGGGGTCTCCCCCCTTTTAGCCCCCGAGGGAGGGTCGGGCTTTGCCGAGGCTAGGCCGACCCTTCCTTGACAACTAAACTTTGCGTAGGTGCGAGGTATGTGAACAACTTGAAAACATCTTAAGGGTAGAAGCGACGTAGCTGTTTGATGTTCCAAGCGTTGCCGTAGATCTCGCCTTGATTGTTGGCCAGCTTGTATGTTCCGGGCTTCAGAACTTTGGCGATGACGAACGGCCCTTCCCAGGGGGGCGTGAGCTTGTGCCTCCCTCGGGCGTCTTGTCGCAGCCGAAGCACCAGGTCGCCCACCTGGAGTTCTCGGGACCGGACCCCTCGGGCGTGGTAATGTCGCAGGGACTGTTGGTACCGCGCCGAGTGTAGTAAGGCCCTGTCCCGAACTTCCTCCAACTGGTCCAGCGATTCCTCTCGGCTGGCTTGGTTGCTTTGCTCGGTGTAGGCCCTCGCCCTTGGGGAGCCGTATTCCAGGTCAGTGGGCAGGATAGCTTCAGCCCCGTAGACCAGGAAAAACGGCGTGAAGCCCGTGGCACGACTCGGCGTCGTCCTTAGGCTCCAGACCACCGAGGGGAGTTCCTTCATCCATCGCCTGCCGAACTGGTTGAGGTCGTTGTAGATCCGAGGCTTGAGCCCTTGTAGAATCATGCCGTTGGCACGCTCTACTTGCCCATTCGACATGGGATGAGCCACGGCGGCCCAGTCCACCCGGATATGGTGATCCTCGCAAAAATCCAAGAATTTTTTGCCGGTGAACTGGGTGCCATTGTCGGTGATAATGGAGTTCGGGACCCCGAAGCGATGGATGATGTTGGTGAAGAATGCCACCGCCTGCTCGGACCTGATGCTGTTCAGAGGTCGGACCTCGATCCACTTGGAGAATTTTTCGATGGCGACCAGCAGGTGCGTGTAGCCCCCGGGCGCCTTTTGCAAGGGACCGACGAGGTCCAGACCCCATACAGCGAAGGGCCAGGTGATGGGTATTGTCTGCAGAGCCTGAGCGGGCAGGTGTGTCCGCTTCGCATAGAATTGGCACCCTTCGCAGGTGCGGACAATTCTAGTGGCGTCAGCCACCGCCGTTGGCCAGTAGAAGCCTTGCCGGAAAGCATTTCCAACAAGGGCTCGGGGTGCTGCGTGGTGGCCGCAAGCCCCCGAGTGTACTTCTTGCAGCAGTTCCCGACCTTCGGCGATGGAGATGCATCGCTGGAGGATGCCCGAGGGGCTGCGATGGTAGAGCTCCTCTTCGTCGCCCAGCAAGACGAATGACTTGGCGCGTCGCGCTACCCGCCGAGCCTCGACTTGGTCGAGGGGTAGCTCTCCTCGACGGAGATATTGAAGGTACGGGGCCTGCCAATCCTGGTCTGGCGTGGCCCCGCTCTGCCCTTCCTCGACGTTCAATGCCCCGCCCTCGGGGGCCGAGAGTACCTCGGGCTGGGCCGAGGGTGCCTCGGGCTGAACCGAGGGTACCTCGGGCTGAGCCGAGGGTACCTCGGGCTGAGCCGAGGGTACCTCGGGCTGAGCCGAGGATACCTCGGGCTCGGGCGCGTCGTCGAGCTTGACGGAGGGTTGATGCAGATCCCGGGAGAAGACGTCCGGGGGGACTGTCGTTCGCCCCGAGGCTATCTTCGCCAGCTCGTCTGCGGTTTCGTTGTAGCGCCGAGCGATATGGTTGAGCTCGAGCCCGAAGAACTTGTCTTCCAGGCGCCGAACCTCGTCGCAGTAGGCCTCCATCTTCGGGTCGCGGCAGTGGGAGTTCTTCATGACTTGGTCGAGCTGCGAATCACCGCGGGCGTCGAGGCGTCTGACCCCTAGCTTGAGGGCGATCCGCGATCCGTTGACCAGAGCTTCGTACTCGGCCACATTGTTGGACGCCGGGAAGTGGAGGCGCAGCACGTAGCGCAAGTGCTTTCCGAGGGGCGAGATGAAGAGCAGGCCCGCACCGGCCCCCGTCTTCATCAGCGACCCGTCGAAAAACATGGTCCAGAGCTCCGGTTGGATCGGAGTCGTTGGTAGTTGGGTGTCGACCCATTCAGCCACGAAATCCGCCAACACTTGGGACTTGATGGCCTTCCGAGGGGCGAACGAGATCGTTTCGCCCATGATCTCCACTGCCCACTTTGCGATCCTGCCCGAGGCCTCTCGGCACTGGATGATCTCCCCCAGGGGGAAGGATGACACCACAGTCACCGGATGGGACTCGAAGTAGTGTCGTAGCTTCCGCCTCGTCAGGATCACAGCATACAGCAGCTTTTGAACTTGTGGGTAGCGGATCTTAGTCTCGGGCAGCACTTCGCTGATGAAGTAAACCGGCCTCTGAACGGGCAATGTATGCCCTTCCTCCTGCCTTTCGACCACAATCGCGGCGCTAACCACCTGAGTGGTCGCGGCGACATAGACCAAGAGGGTTTCTCCGTCCGCCGGCGGCACCAAGACTGGCGCCTTTGTAAGGAGCGCCTTTAGGTTGCCGAGGGCTTCCTCGGCCTCAGGGGTCCAAACGAAACACTCGGCTTTCCTTAAAAGGCGGTACAGGGGCAGACCTCTTTCGCCGAGGCGTGAGATGAAGCGGCTCAGGGCCGCGAGGCATCCCATGACCCTCTGTACCCCTTTTAAGTCCTTGATGGGCCCCATGCTGGTGATGGCCGCGATCTTCTCCGGGTTGGCCTCGATGCCTCGCTCAGAGACGATGAACCCTAGGAGCATGCCTCGGGGCACCCCGAAGACACACTTCTCAGGATTAAGCTTGACTCCTTTCGCCTTGAGACACCGGAATGTCACTTCAAGGTCGGAGAGGAGGTTGGGAGCCTTCCGTGTCTTGACTACGATGTCATCGACGTAGGCCTCGACTGTGCGACCGATGTGTTCGCCGAACACATGGTTCATGCACCGCTGGTACGTCGCGCCTGCATTCCTCAGGCCGAACGGCATGGTGACGTAGCAGTACATGCCGAACGGCATGATGAAAGAAGTCGCGAGCTGGTCGGACTCTTTCATCCGGATCTGGTGATACCCCGAGTAGGCATCGAGGAAGGACAGGGTTTCGCACCCAGCAGTGGAATCCACGATTTGGTCGATGCGAGGCAGAGGGTAGGGAACCTTCGGACATGCTTTGTTGAGACCAGTGTAGTCTACACACATCCGCCATTTCCCCCCTTTCTTCCTCACAAGCACAGGGTTGGCAAGCCATTCGGGATGGAATACCTCTTTGATGAACCCTGCCGCCATTAGCTTGTGGATCTCTTCGCCAATCGCTCTGCGCTTCTCCTCGTCGAATCGGCGCAGAGGCTGTCTGACGGGTCGGGCTCCGGCCCGAATATCCAGCGAGTGCTCGGCGACATCCCTCGGTATGCCGGGCATGTCCGAGGGACTCCACGCAAAGACGTCGGCGTTTGCGCGGAGAAAGTCGACGAGCACTGCTTCCTATTTGGGGTCGAGCCCGGAACCGATCCGGATCTGCTTGGTGGTGTCGCCGCTGGGGTCGAGGGGGACGGCCTTGACCGTCTCCGCTGGCTCAAAGTTGCCGGCATGGCGCTTCACGTCTGGGACCTCCTTGGAGAGGTTCTCCAGGTCGGCGATGAGGGCCTCGGACTCGACGAGGGCCTCGGCGTACTCCACGCACTCCACGTCGCATTCGAACGCGTGTTTGTACGTGGGGCCGACGGTGATGACCCCGTTGGGGCCCGGCATCTTGAGCTTCAGGTAGGTGTAGTTGGGGACGGCCATGAACTTCGCGTAGCATGGCCTCCCTAACACGGCGTGGTAGGTTCCTCGGAACCCGACCACTTCGAACGTCAGGGTCTCCCTTCGGAAGTTGGAGGGTGTCCCGAAGCAGACTGGGAGGTCGAGTCGCCCGAGGGGCTGGACGCGCTTCCCAGGGATGATCCCGTGGAAGGGCGCAGCGCCTGCTCGGACGGTGGACGGATCGACGCGCAGGAGCTTGAGGGTCTCGGCGTAGATGATGTTGAGGCAGCTGCCCCCGTCCATCAGGACCTTGGTGAGCCTGACATCGCCGACAACGGGGTCGACGACGAGCGGGTATTTCCCCGGGCTCGGCACATGGTCGGGGTGGTCGGCTCGGTCGAAAGTGATGGGCTTGTCGGACCAGTCTAGGTAGACTGGCGCCGCCACCTTCACCGAGCAGACCTCCCGGCGCTCTTGCTTGCGGTGCCGAGCCGAGGCATTCGCCGCATGCCCTCCGTAGATCATGAAGCAGTCGCGGACCTCGGGGAATTCTCCTGCTTGGTGATCTTCGTTCTTGTCGTCGTCGCGGGCCCTGCCACCCTCGGCGGGTGGCCCGGCCCTGTGGAAATGACGCCGAAGCATAACACACTCCTCGAGGGTGTGCTTGACGGGCCCCTGATGGTAGGGGCACGGCTCCTTGAGCATCTTGTCGAAGAGGTTTGCACCTCCGGGGGGCTTCCGAGGGTTCTTATACTCGGCGGCGGCGACAAGGTCCGCGTCTGCGGCGTCGCGTTTCGATTGCGACTTCTTCTTGCCTTTCTTCTTGGCGCCGCGCGGAGCAGACGTCTCGGGAGCTTCTTCCGACGGGCGGCCCTGGGGCTGCTTGTCCTTTCGGAAGATAGCCTCGACCGCCTCCTGGCCGGAGGCGAACTTGGTGGCGATGTCCATCAGCTCGCTCGCCCTGGTGGGGGTTTTGCGACCCAGCTTGCTCACCAGGTCGCGGCAAGTGGTGCCGGCGAGGAACGCGCCGATGACATCCGAGTCGGTGATGTTGGGCAGCTCGGTGCGCTGCTTCGAGAATCGCCGGATGTAGTCCCGGAGCGACTCCCCCGGCTGTTGCCGGCAGCTTCGAAGGTCCCAGGAATTCCCAGGGCGCACGTATGTGCCCTGGAAATTGCCAGCGAAGGCTTGGACCAAGTCGTCCCAGTTGGAAATCTGCCCCGGAGGCAGGTGCTCCAACCAGGCGCGAGCAGTGTCGGAGAGGAACAGGGGGAGGTTGCGGATGATGAGGTTGTCGTCGTCCGTTCCACCCAGTTGGCAGGCAAGGCGGTAGTCCGCGAGCCACAGCTCCGGTCTCGTTTCCCCCGAGTACTTTACGATAGTAGTCGGGGGTCGGAACCGGGTCGGGAATGGCGCCCGTCGGATGGCCCGACTGAAAGCCTGCGGACCGGGTGGTTCGGGCGAAGGACTCCGATCCTCCCCGCTGTCGTAACGTCCCCCACGCCTGGGGTGATAGCCTCGGCGCACCCTTTCGTCGAGGCGAGCCCGACGGTCGCGTCGATGGTGCTCGTTGCCGAGGTGGCCCGGGGCCGCAGGCGCGGTGTTGCGCGTGCGCCCGGTGTAGACCGAGGCTTCCCGCATGAATCGGGAAGTCGCGGCGTGAGGTTCCGAGGGATATCCTTGCCTTCGGGATGCAGTGCTCTCGGCCCGCCGGGCCGCGGCGCCTTCCAGGAGATTCTTGAGTTCTCCCTGGATCCGCCGACCCTCGGTGGTTGACGGCTCCGGCATCGCGCGGATGAGCATTGCTGCGGTTGCCAGGTTCTGACCGACCCCGCTGGATGCGGGCGGCGGCCTGATCCTGACGTCGTCGGCGACGCGGTGCTGGAGACCTTGGGGCAGATGACGTATTTCTCCGGCCAGGGGTTGGCCCACCCATGCCTGTCCGACGTCCCGACGGATCGGCTCAAGCGCTCCCGTTCCCTCGTTGAGCCTGGCCTGCGCCTCGCGGACTTGCTCGAGTTGTGGGTCGTAACCCCCCGCCGGAGCGGGGACCACAGCTAGCTCCCGTGGGATGTCAGCGCGAGGCACCGGCCTAGGGAGATCACCATCCTCCGGCATGCCAAGATGGTTGCCTTCGGTGGGATTCCCTAGCTCGATGTGGAAACATTCGCGGCTTGGGCCGCAGCTCTCGTCGCCAAGGCTGCGGCTTCCATCGGAACAGTCGGACAGACAGTAGTCACATGCGGCCATGAAGTCCCGCACGGCACTGGGGTTGCCAAGTCCGGAGAAATCCCAACCGATGCTGGGATCGTCATCTTCCTCGGACCCAGAGGGCCCGTAGGTCGAGACGTCCGTCAGTCGGTCCCAAGGCGATCGCATACAGAACCTCAGTGGGGTTGCACTCGCCTCAATGAGGGCGCCCGCCAAAACGAGGTCGTTTGGCGGGTTGAGGCCGAGTCGAAATGACGCAAGATGGGAGTTAGTCGTTACCTTTTGGTCGACGAGGAGCGACGTAGTCACATCGGGGTCTGGTTGCGCCGTCATCTCTGGTTCGAGGGCGACGTCCTGCAGGCTTTCCGCGAGCGCGCCGGCGTCGTCTTCTTGCTCGGGGTCATCGTGCCGCGGGGGGACGGCGCTTGCCTCCGTCTTGAACGCGAGGTCGATGTCCGGCGTGCCTTCCGTCGGGGCGTCGGGGGCGTCGATTCGCTTGACGGCCGGCGAAGCGCGGCCTCCCGTCTGGCCTTGACGGCCCCGCCTCCTCCTCCGTTGGCGGGGGAGAGAACGGAGCGAGCCCGAATGTTGCTTTTCCACCACGCGGGGTAGACGTCGTCGATTCCGCCGCCGGCGGGCGGGTTGTCGGCCGCCATTGTCGTGGTCGCACGGCGGTGGAAGAAGTATCATGTCGTAGCTGCCGTCGAAGGACATGAACTCGAGAGCCCCGAAACGAAGCACCGTCCCGGGCCGGAGAGGTTGCTGGAGATTGCCCATATGGAGCTTGACGGGGAGCTATTCGTCAGCACGCAGCAGGCCCCTACCTGGAGCGCCAACTGTCGGCGTTTCGAGACAGGGGGGTCCCTAAGCCGACGAGTGAGTGTGCTGCGTGCCCCAGCCCAGATGGGTCGAGCGCGTGGGCGAGCGCGGAGGGGGGAGAGGCGAGGCGGCCGGAGCCGAGCGTGAGAGAGGTGGAAGTCCCGCGGCCTTCGTGTTCGTCCCGCGCCCAGGTCAGGTGCGCTTGCAGTAGGGGGGTTACAAGCGTCCACGTGGGTGAGGGAAGCGAGCGGCCCCAAGAGAGCGCCTGTCCCGTCCTCGGTCCCGCGCGGCCAACCTTCTCTGAGAAGGCCCTGGTCCTTCCTTTTATAGTCGTAAGGAGAGGACCCAGGTGTACAATGGGGATGTAGCAGAGTGCTACGTGTCTAGCGGAGGGAGAGCTAGTGCCCTAGGTACATGCCGATGTGGCAGCCGGAGAGATCTGGGCATCCTGCTGGCGTGATGTCGTGGCTATCGGTGGTGCGGCGGAGCCTGATGGAGGGACAGCTGTTGGAGTGGTCGAGTCCCTGCTGACGTTGTCCTGCTGCCGTAAGAGAGCTGGGGGCCGCCGTCGTCATAGAGCTCGTGGAGCGCCATCATTGCCCCTCTGGCGGAGCTGGCCGGACGAGACGCCGGTCTTGTTCTCCGTGACCCGAGTCGATTCGGGGTAGGGTGATGATGACGTTTCCTGTTGACGTGGCGGTCTGTGCTCTAGGCAGGGCGACGTGGGGTTTCCTCCGAAGCCGAGGTTGAGTCTTGCCTTCAGTTGCCGTGGCCGAGCCCGAGCCAGGGGGTCGGGCGAGGCGGAAGTCGTCCGGCCGAGGCCAGGGCGGAGTCCGAGCCCTGGGGTCGGGCGAGGCGGAGTTTCGTTGTCTTCCGGGTCTTAGCCTGAGTCCGAGCCCTGGGGTCGGGCGGAGCGGAGTTCGCCGTCTTCCGGGTCTTAGCCCGAGTCCGAGCCCTGGGGTCGGGCGGAGCGGAGTTCGCCGTCTTCCGGGTCTTAGCCCGAGTCCGAGCCCTGGGGTCGGGCGGAGCGGAGTTCGCCGTCTTCCGGGTCTTAGCCCGAGTCCGAGCCCTGGGGTCGGGCGGAGCGGAGTTCGCCGTCTTCCGGGTCTTAGCCCGAGTCCGAGCCCTGGGGTCGGGCGGAGCGGAGTTCGCCGTCTTCCGGGTCTTAGCCCGAGTCCGAGCCCTGGGGTCGGGCGGAGCGGAGTTCGCCGTCTTCCGGGTCTTAGCCCGAGTCCGAGCCCTGGGGTCGGGCGGAGCGGAGTTCGCCGTGGCGCCTTTGGCAAGGCCTAATTGCCTGTCAGACTCACTCTGTCGAGTGGCACTGCAGTCGGAGTGGCGCAGGCGGCGCAGTCCTTCTGTCAGACTGGCCAGTGGAGCGGTGGAGTGACGGCGGTCACCTCGGCTCTGCCGGGGGCGCGTGTCAGGATAGAGGTGTCAGGCCACCTTTGCGTTAAATGCCCCTGCAATTTGGTCAGTCGGTGTGGTGATTTAGTCAAGGTTGCTTCTGAGCGAAGCCAAGGCCTTGGGCAAGCCGGTGATGTGTCCGCCATAAAAAGGGGGCCTCGGGCGAGACGGAAGTCTCTCGAGGTCGGCTGCCTTCGGCCGAGGCTAGGCTCGGGTGAAGCGTGATCGAGTCACTCGTGTGGACTGATCCCTGACTTAATCGTGCCCATCAGGCCTTTGCAGCTTTATGCTGATGGGGGTTACCAGCTGAGAATTAGGCGTCTTGAGGGTACCCCTAATTATGGTCCCCGACACTAATCTAATATGATCCAATCTAAAGGAAGTTACCTAAACAAGTTAGTTAATACTGGTAACATAGATTAGACCATATTCCTATAAATGGGTTTTAAACCTAAATTGGTTCCTTAAACCAACTCGTCAGTAAAACCATGATCCAGCCTATGTTATAGGTTGCCCAACCCATTTATCCCAAAAGCAAAGTAAAAACTTTGTTTAACCTACCTACCCCATGTACCCGAAATTGTTATCCCAACTCAGATAATGACATCCAACACCATGACTGATGGTCCCTAAATCAGACCCAAGAAGAAGGTTAACTTTGACAATGAAGGATATGAGTACAAATAGATCTTCAGATGAATCAAGATCCACCACACGGAATAAAAGTCTCCCTTACCTAACTTTTCCTTATCTCCCAAATCCTCTCTACACTCACCTAATAGCTAAAACCTGAGGTACCTTTGTTTCTATGCCACACCTGCTAATGGCATGAAAATTTTAGGTGTATAAAAAAATACTAATTGGAAGTCACACTTAGATAAAAAAGGGATACTAGAACTTTATAAAGATAAAGTCAGCTTGATATGCTTAACTAAATGATATTCTAATGTGATCTATTTAAACGGATTAGTGATACTGGTAGAAGAGATTAGACCCTACTAGCCAGGTGTTAACTTAACTTAGCACATTAGACCAACTTAACCATGAGCATGAGAGCTAACCCAACCAATAGAGTCATGACGAATTGTATAATCTGTCGATCCCCACCTAACATCAAACGAGATTTTGACCTACATCATGTAGTCTATCTCACCCATATCTATCTTATCTTGACAGATTCTATCTTACCTTTGGGAATTCACCTTATACGACTAGTTACCCCAATCTAGACATAAAACAAAGATTAAGCCCTACCAAAGAATCTTCAGTTCATAACCAGCTACTAGCCTATTCGTTCTGCCTACCAAATAATTTTCCTTGCAAAACTATCTTACCATATGCTTCTAACTCTGATGGTCAATACCAGGAAGAGAGGATTATCAGGCAACAACAAACAGAAATGAATCATCCAAATCCTCCATCGGCTTGAACCGATCTAGTGGTTGCCGCCCAAATGCTGGTACTACAACAAATGACAAACATGGTGAACGAAATGCAAAATCAGATAAGGCAAAAACGCAAGGAAATGCGTTAGGATCGACTAGAGATGCGTCAAGAAATGAGGCAAGCACTGTTGGAAATACAACAACAACAACACCCACTACCTCCACCACCACCACCAGCTCCACCAAGCTAGATATATATATTGCTATTTGTAAGACCTAAACTTTACTTTAGTTAGTAGATAGTATTTTACTATTTTAGGTATAATAATAAGGTATATTTGACCCTATGTTTCGTTAATGAATTATGCATCATGTCGAGATTCTTGTTTGTGCATATGTTCTGAGACAATATGGTTATACATCCTTCTTATTACAAATCTCGAGGACGAGATTTCTTGTAAGGGGGTAGGATTTGTAAAGCCCAAAATTGGTAAAAAAATAAATAATAAAATAAAGAGATAAAAAATATATATATAATAAGTGTGGTGAGAATTTTTGAAGACCTTTGAAATCTATTAGATTGCTCCCTCCTCATATTCAAACAATAATATTAAATTAGTTAAGTAACTGATAAATTGATAAAGAAAAGGTTAATCTCTTGATGATGAAATTGGGGTGATGCATTTTATGGAAAACATAAACTTGACCTCCAATTCTAAATAAAAACATAAAATAGTAAACGAGGAAGAAAATGTTTATGAAACCATTTATTCCTCCCTGAAATAAATGACAAGGAAAATAATAAATAATAATATTGGAAAAAGTAGAGGTTATATTCACAATTGAATGGTATTTAATATTTGAAAACCTGAAATTTAAAACAGGAATTTAAAATTCAGTTTGAGTCTTTAAATTTGGCATATGAAAAGAAAACAAAAAAAGGAGAAAAGGAGTTATAAAGTCATCTAATTAAATAATGGTTATGAGAACAAATAATAATATTAAATTTAGTGGGATCTGTAACCACAATACCACTATGTGGAGATTTGAAATTCAAAATTTAAAACAAGGATTTGAAATTGGTTGGATGTTTCAAATTGGAAAAAAGGAAAAGAAATAAGAAATTAAAAGAAATAGAAAAGGAAAAACTCACCTGGTCCGGATCTACCTCCCTCGGCCCACTCACCCCACTCCCTTTTTCCCCACTGACAGCCCACTTTTAATCTCTACGCGTGTTGCCACTCGCAGGCCGGACCCGCGTTGCAGCCACTCATCCGCACCCTCTTGCTCTCTCTGCCTGCTGGCCCCCACGCGTTAGTCTGCGTGAACGGGCACACTTCCTTGTCACTGACGTGTGGGCCGGGTTTGCTAGTGCCCTGAACAATGCCACTCCAATCTCTCGCCATCACGTGGGTCCCTCAGGTCAATCCGTTCTCCCTCGGGTTGTTACACCGAGCTGCTTCCCTCGCCGTTAAAAGCTCACCAGCAGTTCCCTAACTCCCCATGACTGGGAGGCCGAGATCCTGTGACCTCTATAAAGTTCGAACCCCGCCGCTGTCGCGCCATCTCTGTCATCAAGCCACCATTGTAGAATAGAGCCGCCGCGAGTGAGGTGAGGGGTCAGCGTAGTTAAACCAAGCGCTCATCGTTGTCGCAACCTCTGCACCGTGTCTAGTGGTTTCGCCTGATCGCAGGGAGGGTGCTAGTGGCCTCGGCGCGCAGGATTAGTTAGCTAGGACCCCAGAATTTCTCACAGTCGTGTACCACCTCTGCAACGTCGTGGTCGGGGATCTCCGGGTCGTCGTTTGTTGGTAAGTGCCCCTTCGTTGATTTGTAACTCCGCGAGCATAAGGTAGAGCACATTTGATTTGAGGTTGACGACTAGAATCGCGTGGCTGCGCTACTCCGGCAATGGCGCCGCCGTGTTAGCACGCTGGCATCGCCGTTCGCAGCCGTCGGGGGAGGAAGAGGTGCGGGCTGTTGATCTAGGATTGGATGGCTCGGATTAGGGTGAAGATAACGATTAACTGCAAAGCTATCCGAACCGCAGATCCGCGGATGGGTGGAGGAAAAGGGATAGCGCGTACGTTAAAATCACCACCGTAGATCTATGATCGAGCGAATCCTGTTGCGTGCCGGTTCGAGATTTAATCTACACCATCCGATCAAATCGGACGGCTCGGGTGTGTGGCGCGATCAGTCCGCTCATCATTTTACTAATGAGTCCCTGCAAAATTGAGTATTCCACCCGCTGTCCACTTAGGACTTAGCCTGAGTTTTAGCATATTTTGCGCCATAGTCCCTGAACTCTCTGGGAATTGGCGCGCAGTCGAGAGGACAGTGAAAACTAGGAAATTAATTATGGAAATTGATTTTTAATACAAAAATAATTACAGAAACTTGTAAAATTCATATAAAATTCATTTTAACTCCATTTTAGCCCATTCCGGTTCCTGTAATTTTGTAATAATATTATTCATTACATAGTGTATCTGGTTTGACATGAAAACTGTATTAAAATTAATCTCTTTATTAATCTTGTATCAAATACATAAAACCTTCAGAAATTCATAACGTCCCCATTTTAACGCTGAATTGACCCGTTCTAGTTGTGTTAGCTTCGTAATAAAATTATTTACACTTTGGTAACCTTAGTTTATCATGAGACATGTTGTAAATATTTAATTTGTTTATCCTATGTTAATTGGATTAATCTATGTCTATTGGATTAACTTCTTTAATATTAGTATAGTATTCTGAACTTATGGTTATAATTTGACTAGATGATCTTTAATCAAATAATGACTTAGATTAAAGTTGAGATATTTATTTATAGAATAACCTCTCATATGATTTATACTAACCAATTTATAATATAGTGTAATAATTTAATCACATAGATCTTCTATAAAATCATAACTCCTTAATCGTAACTCCGATCATAGTAATTCTTGAACCCACGATCTCGTAGCGACGCGTAAATCATTATTATGCAGTTTATTCTTATGTTTGGTGTGATGTTAATTTTGTCTATACCATGTTTGTTTGTATTCCTACGACTAGCGTGAGGTCACGAATCACCTGAAGATCATCCTGGCACCTGGAATCTCAAGTCCCAAGCAAGTTTTGCCCTTGACCACTTTTACTACCCAATAAGACAATAATGTTATTTATAAGCACTTATTCATACATAGGCTTAATTTTGATGGGTCCCAATAGGTCACCCTAGACTGATTATTTTATTACCTTGTTTACCCCTGAACTATTTAGGTAGTTTTGCTCTATATAGTTTTGGGTTTAATATTACATTATCTTCATGTTCCAATTATACTGTTATTTTATTTATGTTCATGTCAAGATCATTATTTTTAATTGGAACATGGAGCTTAACTTGAGAAACACGTGCCACCACAAGGGTGGAATGGAACGCCCTTGGCTGACTAATTAGGAAAGCTAGTGGAAGACTATCTTACCCGAAAGGGGCAAGGGCAGTAGGGGAGTGGGCGTGTAGGGAGGTTCCCGGGTTGATTTTGCTAGCGGTCAGACGGGGGATTCCTACATTGCTATTCCTATAAATTATAGCGAGTTTTCGGAAGCTAGTGGAACTTTGTAAAGGCCTCGTAGTGGATCCCTAGCCATTCACCTCGGAAGTGTCTAAGGGCCTTGCAAACCCTAGCGACATGGGATACACGACTTGTGAGTACAGGATTCACCCTCTGCAGAGTGTAAAACTAGTATACTAGTCGTGCTCGCGGTCATGAGGAGCTCAGGACTCTCGCATGATTAAATTATAGAACTAAATTCAATTTGTCATTTGCATTGCACGGGATTTATTATTAATTTTTTTCTATTATTATTATGATTTGGTATTTACTTACATTTAGTAATTGCTAATAAAATTTCACCAACTTATTAAAAGCAATGCTCAGCTTTAACCCTATTATTGATCAGCCTTACACTTCACATGAACTCCCACCTTTGGCGAGTTCATGCACGTTATTCCCCACAACTTGTTGAACAATGAACATATGTGAGCTCACCCTTGCTGTCTCACACCCCCTACAGGTCAAGAATAGGTACCACAGGATGAGGGACATGGAGGATGCTGCGATGTGTTCGTGAAAGGTTTATGTCGTCGTCTCCTAGTCAACTTTGGGTTGCTAGATTGTTGTCTTCTTTCGATGTAATTATGTATTTATTTTGTACAGAACTCCTATTATATAGTAAAGATGTGCCATTTGTTTTTGTACCATGATTCATCATATGTGTGAAACTTGGTCCCAGCACACCTTGTGATTATGTTCGCGCCCGGGTCCCTAAAACCCGGGTGTGACAAAGTACAACCTGAACAAACACACCATCAAACCTACCCTAGGGTGGGTCTTACACATGGCCCCGAGTAGGCCAGCATGGTGCCTTGGGGGGATGGCCTTTGCTCCAACACGAGCCCCCCCCGAGTGGCCGGTTCAACTTGGTGAGCTGGTCCCGAAGTCTTTTTTCGGGAGATGACCGAAACGCTGCCCTCGCTAGGTTGAAGTGGTCCACACGGGGGTTTTCAAATGTGACGGTTGACAGGTGATGCTTTACTGTGGGATTGTTGGTTTCCTGAGGCGCGTTTTTGGGTCTATAAAAGACGGTGCGGCTGCGGTGGAGGGATTTTTACCCACTAGGCTCATAGGAAACCCTAGTTTCTCTTGCTTAATTATTTTCTGCGCATCTTCCACTTTTTCTCTACGCCGGTGAACTGGCCCGCGTCAAGCAGACCGCCCGCTGCCATAGACGGTACGTGATGTCGTCGTCTTCTACGTCACCGTGTTCCGCGACTGCGTCCTCAAATGCACCGTCGTCGGAAAATAGATTGAAAAGAAATCATAATAAAAGTAACATTCCCTTCTCATAAAGGTTCAAAATAAAGGTAATAATAAAAAGGCATTCCTTTTTTAGAAGGCTTTGTTCATATCTTTATAAACAAGGTGTACGCTTGAAAATATATAGATAATAAATAATTAAAACTTTAGATTAACCATTTTAACCTTTTTAAAAAAAATTACATTTAGGATATCTAAAAAGTATATAAACATATTAACACATTTACAAAAAGCTAAGATATAGGCCTATGTATGTTTTTATGCAAAAGAAAATAAAATAAAAAATATTGTCTTTATTCCTATTAGAAAATGCATGATCCATATTTCATAAGAGAACTATATTCGCAAACAATATATATAATCTATTAATTTAATTATTTTTAGCATTTTTGAACACCATGGTATATGAAACAAACAACATATATATTCTTAATGACAAACTATTTTATATTTTCTGAGTAAAGATAACTAAATAAATAACTATCTTTTGTTTTTTGTTAAAAAAACATAGGGGCTACATTTCCTTTAATTTCTCATTTAGAAAGCTACCCATAAATCAATTATAAAAACCATAATTCAAATTTAAAATAAGAAAACATGCAAATTGTTGCAAACACTTGTATAAAGTATTTTGCATAAACTTATAAATTTAACAAAACAATAAGCAAATTATGTACACTCTAAATAATTAATTTATAAACTGAAAACATTGCAGGCACTACAAGAATGTGGCTAATCTATGTCGTCAAAAACTAGGGATGGATCCGGATATTTATTCGGATATCAAATTTTTGGACTTCTTTTTTCGATTATGAACAAATAACATATAGAATTTGTTATGCAAATTTATATTCTTGTTTTTAGCATTGAGGCTATTAATATTCACAAAAAATAAACATTAAATTCATTCTAGATATTTTTAAATAATTGATATAAACTTTGGATGTCTATTCGAATACGGATTCGGATGTTTTTTCACCTTTTTTGTTGTAGGGAGAAAATAATATACATAAAAATTTATATAAAAATTTATTTAAATATTTCATAATATTCTTAATAACATTGCCAAAAATTAGCTTTAAATTCTATGTATATCTATGCTAAAATATTAGATTTGTGATACAAGTCGGATGTTTTAGAAACATCCCTATCAAAAACCATCTTAAATAAGTGTAAAGCTTATTTTATAAACTCTATATGATTAGCTACTACTTAAAGTAATGCTCCTGGTGGTGCATATCTGTAGCTTTCACTAATTATTGTCATGCATATACATATTGCATGCATCCAGGACCTACTGTGCATATACTATATAGCCAGCCAGAAGTTGATTGATTGAATCAATAGAGAAAAAAGTTAAAAAATTAATATGAGCTCATCTCTATGCATGCAGTTAGATCGAAAAGGAAAATGACGGAACATAATTCCATCTAGAACGAGATTGAGAAACATAGAAATTTGTCTAGTAAGAAAACATGTTGTTGGGTGAGATACTAACAAACTACTAGATCCGTTTCCGAATATTTGTGATCCCCTAATTTATTTTTAAACTAAAATACGATAAATAAAAAAACAGATTAATAACCATGGTTCTGCTTCTGCATGCCATGCAGAGCGCCGAGAAATCGTTTGCGCGCGTGCTGCCGGTGTGTGCGGATGGATTGCGACAGATGGATCAGCTCATTCTTAGCGCAACACATATTATTCTACTACTAGTTATTGCTGAGGACGGTAAACGGAACTGACCTTGACGGAGAAGTCGTGAACCGTGCCGGACGCAGTGGCCAACGGGAGCTGAGAGGAAGGAGGCGGATGCGAGCCACCGATGCGTCGTGGGCAGACACCGCGGATGTGAGGCGGCGGTGGGTAGGAGCAGCCGAGCAGGCGGCGGGCAGACCGTGGATGCGAGCCACCGATGCGTCTGGGGCTTGGGGGCACGAGATAGGAGCAGGCGGCAAGCTGTGGCGGCGACGGCGGCTGCGAGCAGGATCAAATGAGGAAGCAGCGGGGAATGACGAAAAAGATGAGAAAAAAGAAAAAGGGTTTTAGAGGAGTTACAATTACAACTAATCTATCTATGTTCGCTGGAGTAACCTTAAAATATAAAACTGTGGGATGGATCCCATCAACCCGACCCCCAGCACCCTCCCACGCCCCCGCACATCCACCCCGCTGCCCCCATCGCCACCCGTCCCACCACCCAACGCCGACCTTCAGACCTGCACCCAAGCTCTAGCCGCCCCCGCAGCAGCTGGCCGCCGACCGTGACGACATCATGGGCACCAAGTACAGACTTTGAATCGCCGTGAGCACTCCTTAAAGACCTCTTCTTCCACAACCTGTTTTCCACAATCCCCCCTCTCCGCTAGTCCAACAACCCCGAGCTCGTCTGGTTTGTCCCCTCCACAACTGTACAGTATTTTCGGCGGCCTCGGTTATTCTCGGCAACCAGGGCTCGGCCACCGAAAATAACGTTTCAGCGACCTCTGACACAGCCACCAAAAATAAACTATTTAAAACGGCCGTCAGGATCCTTCTTTTCTCTGTTTCTCTCTTCTCTCTCGCTCAGCTCTTTCCCGCGCCGCTGCCCACGCCGCCCCGGGCAGCCACGCCCCACCGGCTCCGTCCGGTCGTCCACCGCCGCCCTCGGCTCCCGTCGACCGGCCACGACCGAGCTCTCCTCCTGCCACTACTCCGCCGTCGTCGCCGAGCTCTTCCCCATCCAAAGGTTATTTTTTTGCGTATTTTATTCCATATTTTCGGTGGCCGTTATTTAATTATCGCCAAAATTAGTATATATTTATAATTGTGTTTGTTTGATTAGTGTATGTGATTAGTATTATTGTTTAGTTTGATTTCATTAATATATTAGTGGTATATGTGGTTTAGGAATTAGGTGCATATTGTTTGTGTGGCATTAATTTCATATTAATATGTGTTATTATTATATTATTAGTTTTATAAGTACATTATATTGATACGTACTATAGTTGTATTATTAGGGTATGTGGTACTTAGTGTTGGAACTCGCTATCAGTCGCAAGAAAGCCAACAGGGGTGAATAGAGTGGACAGTTGGGTTACGCGTAAGATGGCAAATAGCTCTATTATCCAGGCCTCTCACGGGCACTGTGCGGGGGTATTTATAGGTGCCTGAACGCCCAGCGCCTTGTGTTAAGGACGCATGTGCCCTCAGCTACCTAGATTATCCCCAGAATATTCCCATAAAGCAGGGTTACAGACTGTAATTACAGGGATGCCTTTACAAATTAGGCCCGTAACACGCGGCGGCCACGCAGGGCCCGTTACAATGGGCCGGATCGCACGTGGGCCTCTGAGCTGGACGAGGCCGCACTGTGGGATGCCTTCGTCGCCGGTCTTCGTCTGGTGCCGATCAAGCGAAGGGTGTCCCTGCCTGCTTTGTCTGTCAGAGCAGCGGCTAAGCAGCGGAGACTTCGAGCGAAGGGTGGCGTTTCTGCCTTCGCTCCAACATCTGCCCTCCGAGGGACCAGTTCGACAAAGTCACCTGGTGCCGAAGACGTCGCTAGATGGCGGAGACGTTGCCCTCGCTCGAAGTGGTTCCGCGGGGGTTTTTGATGTGACCGTTGATTGACCGCGTACTGTTGGATTGCGGGTTTCCCGAAGCGCCGCGCTCTGTTGGATTGCGGGTTTCCCGAAGAGCCGCGCCCTGCCTATAAAAGAGGGCGGGGCCCGGCGCTTTTTGAACTTTACTTTCCGCGCTCCGCGAAAACCCTAGCCGTCCGCCGTCTTGCTGCTCGTCTGCCCGCCGTGCTCTTGTTCGCCGGAGATCTGGCGCGAGTGAAGCAGACTGCCCGCCGCCGCCGACGGTACGTAGCGATGCCGTCTTCCTCTTCTTCCGCTGCCGCTACGCCGCCGGCCGGTTCCTCGCCGCCGGCCGCCGCCTCGTCGGAGGAGACGCTGAGCAGTTTGATGCCGGAGGAGTTGCGCGCCGGTGATTCTGTTGATTTCGGCGTGTCGCGAATGTCGTCGGCCCGCGTGGAGGATATGCAGCGGTTGGGCTACTTCGGCGGCGGAGTTGCCCGTGCCCCGGGGACGGAGAAAGTCCCCGAGCCGGAGGGCGAGTTGGTTGTTTTCGAGGCGTTTTTCGCCGCCGGTCTCCGCTTGCCTGCGCATCGGTTTGTTGGCGAAGTCCTGCGCAGGTTCAACGTGCAAATACATCAGCTGACACCGAATGCTGTGGTGGCCCTGTCGAAGTATGTCTGGGCGACGACTTCGTACGGCGGACAGCCATCGGTCGAAGTTTTTGCGAAGCATTATTGTTTGCACTGGCGGAAGAGGATGATCGGGGACGAAGTTGCTCAGTTTGGGTCCTGCACATTCACGCCGAAGACCGGCAAGACCACGATGCCAGTAGTCGAGTTGGTCCCTTGCGCCCGCAACAAGTGGGACAACTGGAATGAATTTTGGTTTTACGTTGCTGAGGGTACCGTCGAAGGCCACGAGGGACTTCCCGTGTCCGAGATGTGCTCTCATTTTTACTCGGCGTACCCGCCCTTTGAAGTGGCGGAGGATGATGTGGACGAAGGGGCCCTTCGGAGTGCCGCCGGCCAGAGCAGTGGGCGCGACTTGGTTGAAGAGTTTGTGGCGTACGGGGTATGGCCCTTGGCGCACGGTTGGGCGTTGGGCGAAGTATGCCCTCGCCAGATGCCTTTCCGTGGTGGAGAGATGGTGCGGAGTCCCGCCTTCGCGCTAAATCTGCGAAACCGTGATCCGGCCGCCTTTGTGCGTGAAGCTGAGGATGAGGCGGTGCGGCTTGTTGGGCGTTATGTGCCGAGGACCGAGGGCCAGCGCAGCTGGGAGATCCGCGGGTCGAATGACCGTTTGAATAGGGTCTTCGAATTGAACCAACTGCCATATGACGGCTATCTGTAACACCCGGTTTTAAAGGACAAAGCCGGGTGCATCTCATACATGCGCCAAAGAAGACAACATATATAATAACAGATTGTATAGAGATAAATGTCACAAAACATCAGAGTAATTATTACATAGCGGAAGACTTACAAAATAAGAGATAAATATCGTAGGATCTAAAATCTATCCTTGGCGCCAGAAAAGCTGACTGGGAGACGCCACCTAGATCAAGTCGAATGCCTCAGTGTTAGGCGGCTCCTCTTCGACCACCTGCTCTTCTCCTGTGGGGGGTGTGAGACAGCAAGAGTGAGCTCACATACGTTCATCGCTCAACAAGTCGTGGGGAATAATGTGGCATGAACTCACCAAAGGTGGGAGTTCATGAAGTGTAAGGCTGATCAATGAAATAAAGGCTGAAGCTGAGCATTGCTTTTATAAGTTGGTCAAAATTTTATTAGCAATTACTAGGTGTAAGTAGATACCAAACCTTAATAATAATAAAGAACAGTAATAGTAAAATGATCCCAAATGCGATGCAAATGTCAAATTAAATTTAAGTTCCATAATTAATCATGTGAGGGTCCGAGCCGCTCATGACCGTGAGCACGGCTAGTATACCAGTTTTACACTCTGCAGAGGTTGCGCATCTTTACCCACAAGTCATGTTACCCATCTGCCAAGAGATGGCCAATCCCATACACCTCTACCGAGGAGGCGAGGCAGGGTAACACTACGAGGCCTTTACAAAGTTCCACTAGCTTTAGAAATCCCGCTACAGTTTATAGGAAGCTCCAGTGCAGGGTTCTTGCCTGACCGCCATCGCAGCAAAATCAACCCAAGGACCTCCCTACACTGACCACTCCCCTACTGCCCTTGCCCTTTCGGGTAAGGAAGACCTCCACTAGCTTTCCTAGTTAATCAGCCAAGGGCGTCCCATTATACCCTTGTGGTAGCACTGTTTTCCCGGGTGGTCGCTCCATGTTCCCATTAACATAATGATCTTAACATGAACAGTAATAATAAAAGAGAATAAAAGAGTAATTATGAATAAAGTATCTTCATACCCAAATCCACATAAAGCAATAGCAGGTACTACCCAAAGAAATATTTCAGTGGTAAACAAGGTATAAAGATAGCCAAAACTAGGGTAACCTATTGGGTCCCATCAAAATTATCCTATGCAGATCATTATAATTAATAAGAACATGGCTGGGAAAAAGTAAGTGATCAAGGGCACAACTTGCCTTCAATGAGCTCCTGCTCAGCTACTTCTACTTGCTGAACCTCAGAATCCACAGTGGCTTGCTCGTCTACTCGCATCAACACAACACATACATAGTATAGCATAAATTAACATCACATCAAACATGTAAATAAAATATATAGTGAAAATCTACACATTAAAATGATATCATAGGAACTGGAATCATTAAATTTGGAGTTATGGATTTTAAGTTATGAATTTCCTAAGATTTAATATGATTAAAATAGGATTAGATGAGAAATTAATTTTCTTACTATTTTCATGTAGAAACAGAGACACTAACTGATAGAGAATAACATTACAAAATTTTAGGAACTGGAATGGTTCAATTTGGAGTTAACATGAATTTTCCATGGATTATACAAATTCTGGTATTTAATTAATACTAAAAATCCATTTTTAAATTCATTTTTCTGGTTTTATTTGTTCTCTGGACTAGGCGTCAATTTCTGGAAAAGTCAGGGGCTCTGGCGCAAGATTACCGAGACTCAGTGAATAAGGTTCTCTGGATGGCGGGTTGATATCCTTTAAACCCAGGGTTTCTTTTACAAAACGTGCGGCCGAAGGGGTATGTTTTGATCTTGGCCGCCCGATCTGAAATACGCGGCCCGATTAGATCGGCCCTATTAACAACCCCCACGCCATCACCCGCCGTTGGATCAGCATCCACCCGCCTAGATTCGCCCGCTACGTCGATCTATTCCTGACCGCGCGATCACCAATTAGCGGCCCGATGAGATCTAGCCGACCCGTATGCACCAGAGTTAATCATAACCGTTCATTTTCAATCTGAAAGCCAGGGTTTCACCACAGCACAATCTAATCTCTGCCGCCCAAACCAAATCGGATGGTCCACCACACGTCCCCCACCTCCAGCCGCAGCTCCGCCGCGCTCACCCCGACGGCGGCGCTAGCCCCAGCTCGGAACACTACACGGCTACGGCCCGATCCTAATGTGAGTGTACCCGTGCGATATGAAGTTCAAGGCGGAATCAAGTGGGGGAGAATTACCGAGGATGAAGACCCAGCAGGCCCGGTGCATGACGCAGCGCGGAATTGCGGCGGCGCGGTAGCAACGGCGAGAAATTAACGTCGTCCTGGTAGACGCCAACACCGCCCAAGGCCCGCACCCAATCCCTCCACCCAGGCGCCACCCTCTGGTGCTGCCCCGAGAAGTTGGACGCCGACGAGGAAGCAGAACCCCGCAGCGACTTAAATCCCGCCCAAATTCGCCTCTCGGTGCTCTATCTCACCGGTCGCGTGTAGCGCAAATGGGAAGGGGAAGAGAGGGGAACCCGCGGCTCGGCGATATAGGCGAGGCGCGTCTGTTGCGACGCCGCGAATTGCTCGGAGAGATCGCCGCGTTCCCGTTGAATCCGCCATGGTCCGTTGCGACGACGGTGGCTCTGACCGCCCGGTGGGTCCGTGGAGCCAGCGACAGAAGTCTTTGGACTCACGTCTGTCCAAAGGGACCCGCACGCCAGTGGTTGGAGAGAAGTGGACGCGAGGGAGAGTGGCTGGCCAGGGGGGCCGGCTTGTCGGCGCGCTGCGCAGTTGGTAATGGGCCGCGCGCGCGTGGGTTAGGTGGGCCGCCAGAAACAGACCCGGCCCAAGCAGGGTTTTATCCTTTTCTTTTTTTCTTTTTCTCTTTTCTTTTTCAAATTTAGATTTCCATTTCTCCTTTTAGATTTCAAATTCAAATTTGAATTTCAGTTATGGATTTGTACTTATCTCAATTGTGCCAATTTACATTTGAAGTTGAAGAGAATATATTTATGTGTATATTTATTCCCTATGTGTTATGTGGTATTTCTTTTCTTTCTTTTTTTTCAAAATCCTATATTCAAATTAGGGTTTAATTCAATTTCTAGTAGTTATTATTTTATTATCATTAACATTATTATTTTATTTAATGCACAAACATATAAACTCCAACATGATGCATTTTTATCATTTGTTTGAATTAAGCTCTAAATTTTGAGTATGCTCTTTTTAGGATGCAAATGAGGCACATGAAATTGAGGATATCTCTCTATTATTCTTGGTATACAACTTTGAGTATTACAAATCCTACCCCCCTTAAAAATAATCTCGTCCTCGAGATTAGGAAGTTCTAGGGAAAAGGTGAGGAAAAATCTATGCGAAGCTCATCTTCTCTTTCCCAAGTTGCTTCATCTTCACCGTGGTGGCTCCATTGCACTTTGCACATCTTTATAACCTTATTCCTCGTGACACGAGTCAGTGTATCAAGAATCTTGATGGGGTACTCAGCATAAGTCAGATCATCTTGAACACTAAGGTCCTTCATTGGTAATTGCTCCTCAGGTACCCTGAGACATTTCTTCAGCTGAGATACATGAAAGACATCATGGACATCTGCAAGATGCTCTGGTAACTCCAATTGATATGCAACCTCTCCCACTCGCTTTAAGATTAAGAAGGGTCCAATAAAGCGAGGGGACAACTTTCCTTTGACTTTAAATCTTCTCATACCCCGGAGTGGTGACACCTTCAAATAGACATAATCACCCTCTTTAAACTCTAGCTGCCTTCTCCGGGTATCCGCATAGCTTTTCTGCCTTGACTGTGCAGTTCTCAGATTCTCCCTTATTTGTTGGACTTGCTCCTCTGCTTCTTGTATAATCTCAGGTCCAAATAATTGTCTTTCACCAGTTTGATCCCAATACAATGGAGTCCTGCACTTTCTGCCATACAAAGCCTCAAACGGTGACATCTTCAAACTGGCCTGATAGCTATTATTATAAGAGAACTCAGCGTACGGCAAACTCTTATCCCAACTTCCACCATGTTTAAGGGCACAAGCTCTTAACATATCTTCCAGCACTTGGTTAGTCCTCTCAGTCTGCCCATCAGTCTGTGGGTGGTAAGCCGAACTAAAATCTAATCTTGTATCCAAGGACTCGTGCAACTTCTTCCAATATCGAGAGGTGAACTGTGATCTCCGGTCTGACACAATCTTCTTTGGCACACCATGTAGGCATACAATCCGTGCCATGTACAACTCTGCCAACTTGGCTCCTGAATATGTGGTCTTCACTGGAATAAAGTGGGCTACTTTAGTTAGCCTGTCCACAATCACCCATATAGAATCATATCCAGCAGACGTGCGGGGTAATCCAACAATGAAGTCCATGCCAATCTCTTCCCATTTCCACTCAGGTATCTTCAGTGGATGAAGTAGTCCGGCTGGCCTCTGGTGTTCATCCTTAACTCTTTGGCATACATCGCACATAGCTACATGTGAAGCCACATCTCTCTTCAATCCATACCACCAATATTTTTGCTTCAAATCCTGATACATCATAGTGCTTCCAGGATGGATAGAATAAATTGAATCACGTGCCTCCTTCAATATGGTTTCCCGAAGACTATCAATATCGGGAACATAGATCCGATTCTTGAACCATATGGTGCCTTGCTCATCCTCTGTGAACTCCGGGCCTCTACCCTCTGTTATCAGATCCTTGATTTCCTGGATTTTAGCATCACCAACCTGACCTTTACGAATTTCTTGCTCCAAGGTAGGTTCCAATTCAATAGTAACTCCTTCCGTATGTGTAACAATT
This sequence comes from Zea mays, assembly GCF_902167145.1. NCBI lineage: Eukaryota > Viridiplantae > Streptophyta > Magnoliopsida > Poales > Poaceae > Zea > Zea mays. Next base: position 85,642,339 of record NC_050104.1, on the reverse strand, counting down.
CCCAGGTTGAGCCTCTCAAAATCTTTGGCTAATTCATCGGGTAGCTGGACAACGAAAGCGGAGTGAACATGCTCCTTCCGACTCAAGGCATCTGCAACCAAATTTGCCTTGCCTGGGTGATAGTGAATCTCCAAATCATAATCCTTAATGAGCTCCAACCAACGGCGTTGCCTAAGGTTGAGATCCTTCTGAGTGAATATGTACTTCAAACTCTTATGATCCGTGTATACTTGGCACTTAGTTCCCATAACATAGTGTCTCCAAATCTTCAGTGCATGCACAACGGCAGCCAGCTCCAAGTCATGAGTGGGGTAGTTCAATTCATGCTTCCGCAACTGACGAGATGCATAGGCAATCACATGACCTTCTTGCATGAGCACACATCCAAGTCCTTGGCCACATGCATCACAATAAATGTCAAATCCTTTCTGTAGATCTGGCATAATCAACACTGGTGGCGACATCAATCTCAACTTCAGTTGGTTAAAACTATCTTGGTACTTCTCGTCCCACTTAAATTCTCTTCCCTTCTCCAAAAGCGATGTCATAGGCTTAGCAATTTTAGAGAACCCTTCAATAAATCTCCGATAATATCCTGCGAGTCCCAAGAAACTCCGAATCTCAGTAACTGTAGTGGGTATGCTCCACACCACTATCTCCTTGACTTTAGCAGGATCCGCTGATATCCCTCCATTAGAAATGATATGTCCAAGGAATGGCACCTCGCCAATCCAAAACTCGCATTTGCTATACTTGGCGTAGAGTTGATTATCTCGTAGCTTTTGTAGCTCCAATCTCAGATGTTCCTCATGATCACTTCACTCTTAGAATAGATAAGAATATCGTCGATGAATACCACGACGAATCTGTCCAAATATTCCATAAACACCTTATTCATCAAACTCATAAAATAAGCTGGTGCATTGGTTAATCCAAATGACATAACAGTGAACTCATATAAACCATATCGGGTCGAGAAATTCGTCTTGGGAATATCCGATGGCCTAATCTTCATTTGATGGTAATCCGATCTGAGGTCAATCTTAGAGAACACCCTTGCACCTCTCATCTGATCAAATAAATCTTCAATGTGGGGTAATGGATACTTGTTCTTTACAGTAGCATCATTAAGGGACCTATAATCCACACACATCCCTCGCGATCCTTCTTTCTTCTGTACATATAGAACCGGCGCTCCACAAGGTGAAGAATTCGGATGAATGTATCCATCCTCTTGTAATTCCGTTAATTTCTTCTTAAGTTCCTTTAGTACTTCTACGGACATCATGTATGGTCGTTTAGAAATAGGGACAATCTCAGGTAAGAGATCAATGACCAACTCAACTTCAAATCTTTGTCCTTTGGAATTGGTGAGTTCTACGGTTCCCTTAGCACAATGTATATACTGCCTTTGCCTTTCTTAACCATGACATACCAAGGATCAAGTCTATACTGCTCTCTTCTAACAGTATAGGGGTAGCCCATCTGGGTTAGAAATACAGGGTAAGAAAAGAAAGGATTGTAGACAAGGCAGTGATTACGAAGCATGTTACTTTGGGGGATTTATTAGCGAAGTGTGTCACCTACTAAAGCTAATTCATTACCTTATGGTGGTACATGCTAAGATGCCCGTCTATACTATTTCAATCAATCAAAGAAGCAAATCAGGCATTGATCATCAGAACAATCAACCAACGCTTTTTATAGAGAAAATAGTTTTAATTTCGTCTTAGGTTCCCTATCTCTTAAAAATGTCATAGGGGTAGGGATTCCAAGGTGTGAAATCCATCTTGTCTTAGAGTAGAAAAGATAAGATTAATCCGGGTAGAGTAGCAAAAGGTGAGACAAGATCAAGATGAGATGAGTATAGAATGAAACAGAGTAAGGTAAGTAGGAAAGGGTTTGTCCATTTCTATCTAGGTTTCGTCCTACAGTCAACATTCCTCTGATACCACTTCTGTAACACCCGGTTTTAAAGGACAAAGCCGGGTGCATCTCATACATGCGCCAAAGAAGACAACATATATAATAACAGATTGTATAGAGATAAATGTCACAAAACATCAGAGTAATTATTACATAGCGGAAGACTTACAAAATAAGAGATAAATATCGCAGGATCTAAAATCTATCCTTGGCGCCAGAAAAGCTGACTGGGAGACGCCACCTAGATCAAGTCGAATGCCTCAGTGTTAGGCGGCTCCTCTTCGACCACCTGCTCTTCTCCTGTGGGGGGTGTGAGACAGCAAGAGTGAGCTCACATACGTTCATCGCTCAACAAGTCGTGGGGAATAATGTGGCATGAACTCACCAAAGGTGGGAGTTCATGAAGTGTAAGGCTGATCAATGAAATAAAGGCTGAAGCTGAGCATTGCTTTTATAAGTTGGTCAAAATTTTATTAGCAATTACTAGGTGTAAGTAGATACCAAACCTTAATAATAATAAAGAACAGTAATAGTAAAATGATCCCAAATGCGATGCAAATGTCAAATTAAATTTAAGTTCCATAATTAATCATGTGAGGGTCCGAGCCGCTCATGACCGTGAGCACGGCTAGTATACCAGTTTTACACTCTGCAGAGGTTGCGCATCTTTACCCACAAGTCATGTTACCCATCTGCCAAGAGATGGCCAATCCCATACACCTCTACCGAGGAGGCGAGGCAGGGTAACACTACGAGGCCTTTACAAAGTTCCACTAGCTTCAGAAATCCCGCTACAGTTTATAGGAAGCTCCAGTGCAGGGTTCTTGCCTGACCGCCATCGCAGCAAAATCAACCCAAGGACCTCCCTACACTGACCACTCCCCTACTGCCCTTGCCCTTTCGGGTAAGGAAGACCTCCACTAGCTTTCCTAGTTAATCAGCCAAGGGCGTCCCATTATACCCTTGTGGTAGCACTGTTTTCCCGGGTGGTCGCTCCATGTTCCCATTAACATAATGATCTTAACATGAACAGTAATAATAAAAGAGAATAAAAGAGTAATTATGAATAAAGTATCTTCATACCCAAATCCACATAAAGCAATAGCAGGTACTACCCAAAGAAATATTTCAGTGGTAAACAAGGTATAAAGATAGCCAAAACTAGGGTAACCTATTGGGTCCCATCAAAATTATCCTATGCAGATCATTATAATTAATAAGAACATGGCTGGGAAAAAGTAAGTGATCAAGGGCACAACTTGCCTTCAATGAGCTCCTGCTCAGCTACTTCTACTTGCTGAACCTCAGAATCCACAGTGGCTTGCTCGTCTACTCGCATCAACACAACACATACATAGTATAGCATAAATTAACATCACATCAAACATGTAAATAAAATATATAGTGAAAATCTACACATTAAAATGATATCATAGGAACTGGAATCATTAAATTTGGAGTTATGGATTTTAAGTTATGAATTTCCTAAGATTTAATATGATTAAAATAGGATTAGATGAGAAATTAATTTTCTTACTATTTTCATGTAGAAACAGAGACACTAAATGATAGAGAATAACATTACAAAATTTTAGGAACTGGAATGGTTCAATTTGGAGTTAACATGAATTTTCCATGGATTATACAAATTCTGGTATTTAATTAATACTAAAAATCCATTTTAAATTCATTTTTCTGGTTTTATTTGTTCTCTGGACTAGGCGTCAATTTCTGGAAAAGTCAGGGGCTCTGGCGCAAGATTACCGAGACTCAGTGAATAAGGTTCTCTGGATGGCGGGTTGATATCCTTTAAACCCAGGGTTTCTTTTACAAAACGTGCGGCCGAAGGGGTATGTTTTGATCTCGGCCGCCCGATCTGAAATACGCGGCCCGATTAGATCGGCCCTATTAACAACCCCCACGCCATCACCCGCCGTTGGATCAGCATCCACCCGCCTAGATTCGCCCGCTACGTCGATCTATTCCTGACCGCGCGATCACCAATTAGCGGCCCGATGAGATCTAGCCGACCCGTATGCACCAGAGTTAATCATAACCGTTCATTTTCAATCTGAAAGCCAGGGTTTCACCACAGCACAATCTAATCTCTGCCGCCCAAACGAAATCGGACGGTCCACCACACGTCCCCCACCTCCAGCCGCAGCTCCGCCGCGCTCACCCCGGCGGCGGCGCTAGCCCCAGCTCGGAACACTACACGGCTACGGCCCGATCCTAATGTGAGTGTACCAGCGCGATATGAAGTTCAAGGCGGAATCAAGTGGGGGAGAATTACCGAGGATGAAGACCCAGCAGGTCCGGTGCACGACGCAGCGCGGAATTGCGGCGGCGCGGTAGCAACGGCGAGAAATTAACGTCGTCCTGGTAGACGCCAACACCTTCCAAGGCCCGCACCCAATCCCTCCACCCAGGCGCCACCCTCTGGTGCTGCCCCGAGAAGTTGGACGCCGACGAGGAAGCAGAACCCCGCAGCGACTTAAATCCCGCCCAAATTCGCCTCTCGGTGCTCTATCTCACCGGTCGCGTGTAGCGCAAATGGGAAGGGGAAGAGAGGGGAACCCGCGGCTCGGCGATATAGGCGAGGCACATCTGTTGCGGCGCCGCGAATTGCTCGGAGAGATCGCCGCGTTCCCGTTGAATCCGCCATGGTCTGTTGCGACGACGGTGGCTCTGACCGCCCGGTGGGTCCGCGGAGCCAGCGACAGAAGTCTTTGGACTCACGTCTGTCCAAAGGGACCCGCACGCCAGTGGTTGGAGAGAAGTGGACGCGAGGGAGAGTGGCTGGCCAGGGGGGCCGGCTTGTCGGCGCGCTGCGCAGTTGGTAATGGGCCGCGCGCGCGTGGGTTAGGTGGGCCGCCAGAAACAGACCCGGCCCAAGCAGGGTTTTATCCTTTTCTTTTTTTCTTTTTCTCTTTTCTTTTTCAAATTTAGATTTCCATTTCTCCTTTTAGATTTCAAATTCAAATTTGAATTTCAGTTATGGATTTGTACTTATCTCAAATGTGCCAATTTACATTTGAAGTTGAAGAGAATATATTTATGTGTATATTTATTCCCTATGTGTTATGTGGTATTTCTTTTCTTTCTTTTTTTTCAAAACCCTATATTCAAATTAGGGTTTAATTCAATTTCTAGTAGTTATTATTTTATTATCATTAACATTATTATTTTATTTAATGCACAAACATATAAACTCCAACATGATGCATTTTTATCATTTGTTTGAATTAAGCTCTAAATTTTGAGTATGCTCTTTTTAGGATGCAAATGAGGCACATGAAATTGAGGATATCTCTCTATTATTCTTGGTATACAACTTTGAGTATTACACTATCCTGGTCAAGACGACGCGGACCGCCGGGGGAAGAAACCGGTGGTGGAGACTAAAGACGACCCTGCGCCGGCGGCCGCCCCATCCTCTAAGAAGAGGAGACTAGGTACTGCCATGGGAGGACTTGGGGTTTCCGATGGGTTTGCTAGAGAGTTGATGAGGACATGCGCGGCCCCGGGGGAAAGGATGTCTTCGCCCGAGCTCCGGGAGTCTTCGGCTCGGATGCTGAAGGTTACCGGGGGTTGCTGGCCTAGGAATGTTCCTATCCCCCGCGCGGCCAGCGGGGACGTTTTTACATCTCGCATGGTTCGCAAATGGAGAGTTTTTCCTTACGGGCGGAATATTGCTGCTGTTGTGTCGGCAGTGATGGACAAGGATCGCCAGGGGGCTGCACAAAAGCGGCAGGCGGCTATCAGGCTTGTTGAAGCCAGGCCAAAGAGGCAAAGGCGTGGGTCGGCGAAGGATGCGGCCCCCAGCGGAGGCAAGCCGCCGCTGGCGGCGAAGTCAGGCGTCCTTGCATCTAGCAAGGCGCCAGAGGCAGCGGCGGGCGCCGGAGGCTCCAAACCGTCGAGGGTTGTGCCGCCGCTCAGCAGGGTGGCGGAGGCCGCGAAGGCGGCCCGAGCGTTGCCGTCGGCAGGCAAGCGTGTCGCCGACTTCGCCACCGACATTTGTGTGGAGGACTATCTTGGAGGTAAGTCGCTGGCTTGTGTTTTTTTTAATTCGCTGGTGCGTTGCAGGGTCGGACGAGGGCCAGCTTGCTATGGTTGCGCCTGCCGCGGCGATCGCGATGGCTGGCATAGTGCCGAAGGCGAGGGGCGAGGCTCTTGGCTCCGGAGGCGAGGTGTCGGCCCTCGCGGTTGTCAGGGACGAGGCGGGCACAGCGACCCGCCGGCTGAAGGGGGTGACGGAGGCGCTGAGTCAGGTCCGCTGAGCTATACTCTCCCCCCCCTTTTTTTTACGGGCAACGGCCTTACATGTGCTCTGCAGGTGACTGACTTCGCCAGCCGTACTGCGTCGGGGGCTCTCACGGCAGCTGTGTCTGCCGAAGTCGAAAGACTTCGGACGCAACATGCTGACGCTGTCCGTGAGAAATCAGCCTCCGACAGCAAGTGCCGAAAACTGACGGACAAGGTGGCCGTGCTGGAGAAGGAGAAGGCTGACCTTCGGCGCCAACTGGCGGCTGAGAGGAGGGAGGCCAACGAGGCCATCGCCAAGGAGCAGGCTGCTCAGGCGGAGGCCAAACTGGCGCGGGCGAAGGGCAATCTTGCCAAGGAGCTCGCCGAACATCTGCAGGAGCGGCTCACCGCCCTGGAGAGCCGCGCGAAGGGGGCCGAGGCCGCGGTGCGTGCGGAGGCAGAACGGACGCGCACGCAGCTTATGGATACATATCGTGAGCTGGGTGCGCGGACCGGTGACTTTGAGGTGCCGGACCGAGAGCCCGGGCTTCGCTGTCTGCAGTGGGTGTAGGAGGAGCTGCAGGAACTCCCCGCTGTCGTGGGGGGGTTTATGTCGTACGCCTCCCTGGTCACCTGCGAGGGGGCGATGAACGCGCTCTCCCGCGAAGGGTGCCGACACTTCGAGGTCTTCGACCAGGCGGATGAAGATTTTGATCGAGATGTCTATAAGGTTGAAGACCTCGTGGTGAAGGATTCTGCCGGGGCCCTCTACGACCGGATGTGGGGTCCGCACGGTCGCGAGGTGGTCAGGGAGCGGGCGGAGACGGCGATGGCTCAGGTAATATTTTCGTTTGTTTGGCGTTTGTTGGATGTGGGGCGTGCGTGTGTTTGCTGAATCTTGCGTGTTTTGACTTAGGCGTTGCGTGGCGAGCGGGTGGACGACCTCGGGGCGCTAAACAGCGCGCTGCCTGACCCGGAGCCGACCCCTGCGGAGGCCGTGTCCGGGGTCGCCCTGGAGCCAACCCCGGAGACCGCGGCGATCGCGACGGCTGCCCCCACATCTGCTGCGGCCGGCGAAGACCTGCCCCCAAAGGTGGTCGAAGGCGCCCCTGATGCCCTCGCAGCTGCTGTGCCGAGTGCTGAAGATCCCGCGGCGGAGGCGGCGGAAACAACAGCAGAAGCGGCGGCGGAGCCAGCGGCGGAGGCTCCCGCAGCGTCAGGGCCTTCGCAGGTGGCATAGTGGGTGTAATAGGGTTGGGGAATTTTGGATATGTTACTGAATTTTGGTTGCTGCGCAGGTTCAAGATTTTGGGCCTGCGCACGCAACCGCTACTGCTAAATTTTTGGCGGCTTCGACCGCGGAAGGTGGTAATGAATGTGGTGGATCTGGATCTGAATTTTCTGAGTTTTTTGATGTTGCTGATTCTGGGAGCTCGGTTGAGTGGACTGAGGAGTCGTCGGAGGAGGATTTGGACTATTTCGCGGCTTTGGATGTGGCTGCAGCGGAGACCTCGCCGCATGCTGCGGACGCGCAAGATGTGCCCGGTCCTAGCACCGGGCGCCGACGGCGAAGGGCGGTTGCAAAGCGTAGAGTTAGTACGGAGGAAAGGTCTCGGCTTCGTGTGAGTAGGGCTGGTCGGCAGGAACTGTTGTCTTTGCCGGCCGCCGCGAGTACAGGGGAAGGGGAACTGCGGAGTCTTTTTGCGGGTGAGGAGCTTAGGATAATGTTATTTAATTATAGGGAGATGGGAATTATTCCTAAGGTTGAGCCGATGTAGAGTGTGGCGCCCTCGCGTGTATATGTGTAAAGGCTTGTAAGATGAAGTTGTGTGCCCTCGCTTGCCTGTGCCTGCAGAGGCGTTGTGTACTTTGTCTGGTATGTTTTGTTATGCTGTGCTGGTGTGGTTATAGTCGGTCTTAACGCGGACGGTTTGATGCTGTCGTTTCTGCTTTTGTTGTACTAGTTCGGCTGCGCCTTTTAGGCGGCTTCTGCGTGGATAGTCTTCGTGAAAGACTTCGTGTTTGTCGCACTTGTTGTGCTAGTCCGGCTGCACCCTTAGGCGACTTCTGCGCGGATAGTCTTCGCGATAGACTTCGTGTTTTTTTGCACTTGTTGTGCTAGTCCGGCTGCACCCTTAGGCGACTTCTGCGCGGATAGTCTTCGCGAAAGACTTCGTGTTTGTCGCACTTGTTGTGCTAGTCCGGCTGCACCCTTAGGCGACTTCTGCGCGGATAGTCTTCGCGATAGACTTCGTGTTTTTTCGCACTTGTTGTGCTAGTCCGGCTGCACCCTTAGGCGACTTCTGCGCGGATAGTCTTCGCGAAAGACTTCGTGTTTGTCGCACTTGTTGTGCTAGTCCGGCTGCACCCTTAGGCGACTTCTGCGCGGATTTGTCGCACGCGAGGGTGGCTAGCGCTTAGCCTCGCGGTGACCTCGAATTGGTCGAATGTCGAAGACCGTCATCGCGGTCTTTTTTCGACGCATGTTTTTGCGGGGGATTTTTCACACATATATTACATGGCTCCGCCTCGTTAAAAACCTCACCCCCCGGGAGGAAAAGAGTGCGGGCCGGTACAAGATTGTTTTTTGGCGAATTACAAGGGCGAAATCAGCCCTAATGAGTCAAACAAAAAATTTGCGAAGGTTGTCGATGTTCCAGGAGTGCTCCAGGTCCTCGCCGTTTGGCGTTGTGAGCCTGTAGGCGCTGGGGGAAGCTTTTGTCTTGACTATAAAGGGGCCCTCCCACTTGGGCTCCAGCTTGCCCCTGGACTCCGTCCGAGCTGTTCGGACGAGTACGAGGTCCCCCTCGCTGAACTCCCTCGGGATGACTGCGTGGTCGCGCCATGCTTTGGTCTGGGCTTGGTATTTGTTTAGGGCCTGTAGGGCGAAGACCCGGTCTCCGTCAATGAGATCTTTTGAAGTTGGCTCGTCCACGTCGGGGACAGCTAACGGAACTGTACGCGGGGACCCATGCTTTATTTCTTGCGGGGTCATGGCCTCCGATCCGTATAGAAGGCGGAAAGGAGTGAACCCAGTCGCCCTGCACTCAGTTGTGTTTAGCGCCCAGACTGCCTCCGGTAGCAATTCGGTCCATCTGCCTTTTTTTCATCGAGGATCATCTTCTTGACAGCTGTGAAGATTTTCCCATTGGCGCGCTCCACGACCCCGTTGGATTGCGGATGATAGACTGAAGCGAAGGCAAGCTTGGTGCCGATGGAGAAACAAAAATCCTTGAAATCTTGGCTGTCAAACTGCTTGTCGTTGTCAACTGTTAGCTCGGACGGTACTCCGAAGCGGCAAACAATGTTTTGCCAGAAGAATTTCTGGGCAGTCTTTGATGTTATTGTAGAAACAGCCCTCGCTTCGATCCATTTGGTGAAGTATTCGACGGCTACGAAGGTGAACTTGAGGTTCCCCTGAGCGGTGGGCAGGGGCCCGACGATGTCCAGGCCCCAGCGCTGGAGAGGCCATGTATGGGCAATCAGCTTTGTATACTGCGAGGGGCTGCCTGACCGAGGAAAAAACTTCTGGTAGGCTTCGCAGGACCTTGTGACCCGATTTGCGGCGCAGATCATTGCGGGCCAGTAAAACCCTTGGCGGATCACCTTGGCAGCTAGGGCCCTTGGCCCTGCGTGCGAACCGCACGTGCCACTGTGGACTTCACGTAGGATCTGCATGCCTTCGGTTTCGGTGACGCACTTAAGCCTTGGCTGACTGACCCCTTTCTTGTAGAGTTGGCCCTCAATCAGTGCGAAGTCCCGACTTCGATGTCTGAGGCGCTTGGCCTCACTGACGTCGGTTGGATGATAGTACCCCTGTAGGAACAGGGTTATTGGTGCCCGCCAGTCTTCGGTCATGATTAGGTTGACTATGCGGTGGCCCTCGCTGTCATTAGTTATTTGGAGCCCTTCGGGGCTCCGGACAGCTGGCGTGCCGATGGTGTGAAAGAACACGTCGGAGGGCAAGGTGTAACGCCCTGAATTTGGGGGTAGAATTTTTTTTCTTCTTTTCTCTCACCAAATTCAGGCGTTACCCTTTTCTTTTCTCGTTCCCTCGCTAAACCTTGACCTTTTCCAAAGTTCTAGCGGGATTCGGTTTGGAATTCCTGTGTAAGAAAAACCCTAAATACTTTATATTGTTTGATGCACCATGCCGAACCTTGCATTTCTTTTGATTGCTTTGAAAGTGCAAATGCATTCATGTAGAAAGATCGGATTTCGAAAATGAGGAGAAGATCTTTTCTTTCTTTTTTCTCTCTCTTTCTCTCTCCTCTTTTTCTCTCTCTCCCGCGCCGTGGGCCGACCCCGGCCGGCCCAGCCGCCCCTGGCGCCCCCTCTTGGGCCTTGGCAAGCCCAGCCGCCCCCCACCTCCCTTTTTCCCCAAACCCTCTCCCTCTCCCTCTCATTTTCTCTCATTTTCTCTCCCCCACCCTAAGCCGCCGCCGCCCCCTGCTCGGCCGCCGCTCCCCGCCGTCGGCCACCCCCGCAGGTGAGCCCCCCCCTCCTCCCTCTCTCCCTCCTCCCTCCCTCTCCCCTCTCCCCTCCTCCCTCCCCTTGGCAGCCCAGCCGCCCGGCCCCCTGGCCGCGCGCCCTGGCCGCCCCCTGGCCGCGCGCCCTGGCCGCTCCCAGCCGGCCGCTGCCGCGCCTCCAGCCGGCCCCTGGCTGCCCCCAGCCCCCGCCTCGGCCGCGCCCTGGCCGTCCGCTGCCGCGCCCTGGCCGCGCCTTGGCCGCGCCCCAGCCGGCCGCTGCCGCGCCCTGGCCGGTCCCAGCCGCTCGCCCAGCCGCTCGCCCAGCCGCTCGCCCAGCCTAGGGCCGGTTCAACCGCCCTAGGGCCGGTTCAACCGCCCCCCCCTCTGTTTTTTTTTTATTTTTTTTATTTTATTTTATTTACTTTCTGTGATCATAGCTATTTTATTTTAGGTAGGCTAATCGTTGTTCATGCCATTGAAATAGGAAGTTTAATTTAACATTCCGTTATGCTAATTGATTCATGTAGCTAATTGTTTATCTCGTGCGATGTTGATCAACTTAAAATGAATAGGTTTCCATTAGTGTATATGTAATAGAATTCTTTTGTTAAGAACCAATTGTAATTGATCGTTAGTGCATAAGATTTAACCCCCTGCGAGACCCTTTTCCCGTTTCTTTCTAACCATAACAAATGCAATATCGAATGTCATACTTGATGCATACTCACTTTATTTGTTCCCTTGTATGGTGTACTGTTCTTTTGTATTAAATGTGGATGGATGTATGTATGTTTGCAATCGCATAGAGAACGATCCGGTCGAAGAGCCCGAGGAATTCGCAGGTGAAGCCCCTGAGCAGCAGTCGGGTGGTGGAGGCAAGTGTCCTTTGACCTATCTCTGTCCTATTCATTATTTAATTCACCTCCCGCATTACACCTTTATACCTAAGGATTGACTAGCTTTTGTTATCCATGTCCTTGTTTACCTATTTGGGTTGGATTATTACTGTTTAGCTTTATGCTATTGCTCAACTCTAATCAATGAACATGATGAGATTATCTATGATACGATGTTTTCCCTTCTCTTATTATGATGTTGTACTTGTGACCTTCAAGGGGGCTCGAGCGGTTTCTCGAGTGCCTCTCCGTAAGGACCTGTTCTATGGATGACCGCCCGGGAAAACAGTGCAACCATGAGGGTGGAATGGGGTGCCCTTAGCTGAATAATTAGAGGATCCGGGGTGTAGTTCGCTTCGCCGTCGTGCCGTCAATGGGGCTCGGTGTATGCGGCTCGCTCTGCCAAGGTTGATTTGTCCCTTGGGGAGGAGTGCGGTACATTTAGGAAACCTAACGGGCGGCTACAGCCCCGGGGAATCTTTGTAAAGGCTACGTAGTGAAACCCTGCCTATTCACCTTGGTAGTGTTTAAGGGTTTGATCGGCCCGAGGCAAGAGGGAATCACGGCTTGTGGGTAAAGTGCACAACCTCTGCAGAGTGTTATGAAACTGATATATCAGCCGTGCTCACAGTTATGAGCGGCCAAGGGAGCTCCAGAGATTAGTGATACTTGATCAGAGATACTTTGGTACAGGTGACAATGAGATTGATGGTTCTGATTACGATTATGGTATTGGTAAGTGGTATTCTTTCCGTTTGGAAAGGATACATTGGGCTAATAACTTGGGTTAATGTTAAAACCTGGCTTTGTACTAGTAAGTAATAACCTGACCAACTAAAAGCAACTGCTTGACTTATCCCCACATAAAGCTAGTCCACTACAGCCAAACGGGATGCTTGCTGAGTATGTTGATGTGTACTCACCCTTGCTCTACACACCAAACCCCCCCCAGGTTGTCAGCATTGCAACCACTGCTCAGGCGAAGACGAAGCTGTGGAAGGAGACTTCCAGGAGTTCCAAGACTATGACGAGTTCTAGGCGTGGGTTAGCGGCAACCCCCTAGTCGGCTGCCTGTGAAGGCCGCGTTATCTACGTTTCTTTTCCGCACTTTGATTTATTGTAAGAACTATATGGACGTCTCAGACGTATGATGTAATCGACTATTTCCCTTGTTAATACTATTTTGAGCACTGTGTGATGATGTCCATATTATGTAACTGCTGTGTACGTGAATAACTGATCCTGGCACGTACATGGTTCGCATTCGGTTTGCCTTCTAAAACCGGGTGTGACATAAGTGGTATCAAAGCTGTGCTGACTGTAGGACCGCTAACCTAGAGTAGAATGGTCGTTCTAAGGACTATAGACCTCTGTCTCTTCCTTGACTTTGATATCCCTTCAAAAGTTGGTCCTACCGACCAAACCTATGTTTTACTATATATTATACCTTGCAAAAAAAATTATGTTTCATTCTGATCCTTCATTTACTTATTACTTGCTGGTCATATTAATTCTGTTCTCACCCTTTTGCTTGCGATGTCTTTTGTAGATGGCTCGACTTAGACACACTGCACGAAAGTCAGTCATCCCCTTCTTACCCTCCCGCCTTGCTGAGCGTCCGCTTCGCCGTCCCGTGGCCGGACAGTCCAGCCACTTGGAGAGACTACACCACCGCCTGCGTGAGGAGCAGGAGCGTCGACGACAGGAGCAGCAGAGCTCTTCCTTCTCGCTCCACCAGGAGATAGAGTCTGTGAGGAGCTGCTCCCCTGTGCTTCCTCTGGAGCCGCCCCCTGCACCACCCCTGGGCGCCCCAGCTTCTGGAGTAGCTGCTGGAGGAGACCCAGACGACGGAGATGGCGACGACAGCTCGAGCCACGACACCGACTTCTCTGCTAACCCTGAGCCGGAAGGATGGGTTGCTCGACCCATCACTCGCGACGCTGCTCGCGGGTGTCACTTCCACGATGCGCTCGACACCCTGCTACGTCGGGCATTTGACCGGCATACTTGGTCCGTCGAGTATCGCTGTGTGGTCTACCAGCATAGTCGCGGGGTCTACCCGGACCACTGGGAGGCGACTTGCTTGGTGCGCTGCCCGGAGAACAGTCTCCAGGGTGCAGAGGCCTGTTCAGAGCACTATTCTATCTCTGAACGGGACTCAGCTGAGGCAGCCATGCAAGATGCTGCACGGCGTGCGCTTTCGCACTACTGCTCGGTTTTCGGTGGGGTAGCTGACGGTCTTGACCTGAAGTATTACCCCCGCCGTCCATCTGGCAGCACAGGAGGCGTGATTGTCTCACCTGTCGGTGAGGGCAATCCTAGGTTGAGCAGCACAGTCAACCTAGCCGCCGTGCTAAACACGGAGCTGGACCATGCATTAGATGAGCTGAGTAGGGCTCGTGCTGAGATCGCCCTGCTGCGGGCTGAGCGCGCGGAACGTCGTTATTTGGATGGTGGTTCCCCCGCTCCCGTTGGGACTCAGCACCCGTACCACTCACCTCAGCGTGGACACCAGTCTTATGGCAATCCCGCCTGCAAGACCAAGATAACTCTAGAACCATAGATCGTTAGAGTTGGATCTTGTAATTAATACGAAAAATATACGTAGAAGCTTCAGTCTTAGCATTAGTCTCAGTCTTAGTTTGTCTTAGTTAGACAGGGTAGTTTGCTATATCCTGTGCATTTATGTTTGTCATGATGAACTATGATTGGTTTGGATCTTTGTAATGATTGTCACCAGAGTGTGGGTATCCCCTGCATTTTGGTTTACATATTATGTTAATAAAGTTAGTTATATAGTTGGGAAACCTTTTATTCCACTTTCCTCTTTATCTGAGAAGCTGTGTGGTCTGTGTTGGAGATCAGTGAAGATGCTCATCTGTTCAGTGCTGTTGAAGAATTCTATACTCTTCTCTTATGCTGCAAGATTGGCCAGATCAGTTCTGATGTGTGGTTGCATTCTGCAGATGTCAGAGAATAGGCGCAGAGGAGGAAGGCGTGCTCAGCAGGAGCGAGCCGGTCAACAGGAGGAGGCGCCCCAGCAGCAGCAGCTGCCACCCCCGCCCCCGATGTCGATCGAGCAGATGTTTCTGATGCAGACTCAGGCAGTTCAAGCCATCGGTCAGACTTTGGCCGCCATTCAGCAGCAGCAACAGCAACAGCAGCAAGCACCACCCCAGCCTCAGATGCCTCAGATGCCCAGAGACAAGCGTGCTGAATTCATGAGAGGTCATCCACCAACGTTCGCTCACTCTTCTGACCCTATGGATGCTGAAGATTGGCTGCGCACTGTGGAGCGGGAGTTGCATACCGCTCAGTGTGATGACAGGGAGAAAGTTCTATATGGTCCCCGTCTGTTGAGAGGAGCAGCCCAATCATGGTGGGAGTCTTACCTCGCCACCCATGCCAACCCCGACACCATCACCTGGGAAGAATTCAGGGGTAGCTTCCGTCAGTACCACGTGCCTGCAGGTCTGATGACAGTGAAGAAGGAGGAGTTCCTGGCCCTCAAGCAAGGGCCATTGTCTGTCAGTGAGTACCGAGACAGGTTTCTGCAATTGTCTCGCTATGCTCCTGAAGATGTCAACACCGATGCCAAGCGGCAGTACCGTTTCCTGAGAGGCTTGGTTGACCCTCTGCAGTACCAACTGATGAATCACACCTTCCCGACATTCCAGCACCTGATTGACAGAGCAATCATGACAGAAAGGAAGCGTAAGGAGATGGAAGATCGTAAACGCAAGATCAGTGGACCCCAGCCTGGAAACAGCAGTCGTCCTCGTTTCTCAGGCAATCAACCTCAGCAGTTCAGGCAGAACCAGCGTCCACCTCAGCAGCATCAGCAGTTTCAAAGGCAGTATCCTCAGCACCAGTACCAGAACCGTCAGAGCAATCAGTCAGGAGGTCAGTTTCAAAGGCAGAATCAGCAGGCCCCTCGTCTTCCTGCCCCAGCAAATCAGCAGAACAGTCAGGCAGCACCAGCTCAGGTTGGAAACAGGGCGTGTTTCCACTGTGGAGAGCAAGGCCACTGGGTGATGCAATGTCCGAAGAAGGCAGCCCAGCAGCAGTCAGGCCCCAATGCCCCAGCGAAGCAGAATGTGCCTCAGCCTGGATCAGGCAATCGCTCTCAGCCGCGCTATAATCATGGAAGGCTGAACCATTTGGAAGCTGAAGCAGTTCAGGAGACCCCCGGCATGATAGTAGGTATGTTCCCAGTCGACTCCCATATTGCAGAAGTGTTATTTGATACTGGAGCAACGCATTCTTTCATTACTGCATCATGGGTAGAAGCACATAATCTTCCAATTACTACCATGTCAACCCCCATTCAAATTGACTCAGCCGGTGGTAGAATTCGAGCTGATAGCATTTATTTAAATATAAGTGTGGAAATAAGGGGGATAGCGTTTCCCGCCAACCTTATAGTAATGGGTACTCAGGGAATAGATGTCATCCTAGGGATGAATTGGTTAGATAAGTATCAGGCAGTTATCAGTTGTGATAAAAGGACAATCAAGTTCGTGTCCCCACTAGGAAAGGAAGTGGTGACCGAGTTAGTCCCACCTGAGCCGAAGAAAGGAAGTTGTTATCAGATGGCTGTCGATAGCAGTGAAGCAGATCCAATTGAGAGTATCAAGGTTGTGTCTGAATTCCCAGATGTGTTTCCAAAGGATTTACCGGGTATGCCACCAGAGCGGAAAGTTGAGTTTGCCATAGAGCTTCTTCCTGGAATCGCCCCCATCTTTAAGAGAGCTTACAGAATATCCGGACCAGAGTTGGTTGAGCTTAAGAAGCAGATTGATGAGCTGTCAGAGAAAGGTTACACCCGGCCAAGCACCTCGCCTTGGGCCGCCCCTGTCCTATTTGTGGAGAAGAAAGATGGCACCAAAAGGATGTGTATTGACTACCGAGCTTTGAATGAGGTCACAATCAAGAACAAGTATCCCTTGCCCAGAATAGAAGATCTGTTCGACCAGTTGAGAGGAGCCAGTGTGTTCTCCAAGATTGATCTGAGGTCAGGTTATCATCAGCTCAGGATCCGACCTTCGGACATTCCGAAGACGGCATTCATTTCCAAGTATGGGTTGTATGAGTTCACCGTGATGTCTTTTGGTTTGACCAATGCGCCAGCATTCTTTATGAACTTGATGAACAGTGTATTCATGGATTACCTTGATAAGTTTGTGGTAGTATTCATTGATGATATTCTGGTTTATTCTCAAAGCGAAGAAGAGCATGCAGATCATTTGAGGATGGTGTTGCAGAGATTGCGAGAGCACCAGTTGTATGCAAAGTTGAGTAAATGTGAGTTCTGGATCAGTGAAGTCCTGTTCTTGGGTCACATAATCAACAAGGAAGGATTGGCTGTGGATCCGAAGAAAGTGGCAGACATTTTGAACTGGAAAGCGCCAACAGATGCCCGAGGAATCAAGAGCTTCATTGGAATGGCCGGATACTATCGACGATTCATTGAAGGGTTTTCGAAGATTGCGAAACCAATGACAGCATTGCTAGGCAACAAGGTTGAGTTCAAGTGGACCCAGAAATGCCAAGAGGCCTTTGAAGCGTTGAAAGAGAAGTTGACTACAGCGCCTGTCCTAGTCTTGCCTGATGTGCACAAGCCCTTCTCGGTGTATTGTGATGCTTGTTACACGGGTTTGGGATGTGTGTTGATGCAAGAGGGAAGAGTTGTGGCTTACTCGTCCCGACAGTTGAAGGTTCATGAGAAGAATTACCCAATCCATGATCTAGAGTTGGCAGCAGTGGTTCACGCACTGAAGACATGGAGGCACTATCTGTATGGACAGAAATGCGATGTTTACACAGACCACAAGAGTCTGAAGTACATATTCACTCAGTCAGAGTTGAACATGAGGCAACGAAGATGGTTAGAGTTGATCAAAGACTATGAGTTGGAGATTCATTACCATCCAGGCAAAGCAAACGTAGTGGCAGATGCTTTGAGCAGAAAGAGTCAAGTCAATCTGATGGTCGCTCGTCCGATGCCTTATGAGTTGGCCAAAGAGTTTGACAGGTTGAGTCTCGGATTTCTGAACAATTCGCGAGGAGTCACGGTTGAGTTGGAACCTACCTTGGAGCGCGAAATCAAAGAAGCGCAGAAGAATGATGAAAAGATCAGTGAGATTCGGCGACTGATTCTAGATGGCAGAGGCAAAGATTTTCGAGAAGATGCAGAAGGCGTGATATGGTTCAAAGACCGCTTGTGTGTTCCCAATGTCCAGTCCATTCGGGAGTTGATCCTTAAGGAAGCTCATGAGACAGCTTATTCGATTCACCCTGGCAGTGAGAAGATGTATCAGGATCTGAAGAAGAAATTCTGGTGGTACGGAATGAAGAGGGAAATCGCAGAGCACGTGGCTATGTGCGATAGTTGTCGAAGAATTAAGGCAGAACACCAGAGACCTGCTGGATTGTTGCAACCGTTGCAGATCCCTCAGTGGAAATGGGATGAAATCGGTATGGATTTCATAGTCGGATTGCCTCGCACTCGAGCCGGCTACGATTCCATTTGGGTAGTAGTGGACCGTTTGACCAAGTCAGCCCACTTCATACCTGTCAAGACCAGCTACAACAGTGCAGTATTGGCAGAGTTGTACATGTCTCGGATCGTTTGTCTTCATGGTGTGCCAAAGAAGATAGTGTCAGACAGAGGAACGCAGTTCACCTCTCATTTCTGGCAGCAGTTGCATGAAGCCTTGGGCACACATCTGAATTTCAGTTCAGCTTATCACCCGTAGACAGATGGCCAGACTGAAAGGACCAATCAAATTCTTGAAGACATGTTGAGAGCCTGTGCGTTGCAAGATCAGTCCGGATGGGACAAGCGTTTGCCTTATGCAGAGTTTTCCTATAACAACAGTTACCAGGCCAGTTTGAAGATGTCACCATTTCAGGCGCTCTATGGAAGAAGTTGCAGAACTTCGTTGCAATGGGATCAGCCTGGAGAAAAGCAAGTGTTTGGGCCAGACATTTTGCTTGAAGCTGAAGAGAACATCAAGATGGTTCGAGAGAATCTGAAGATAGCGCAATCGAGGCAGCGAAGCTATGCAGACACAAGAAGAAGAGAGCTGAGTTTCGAAGTCGGAGACTTTGTTTATCTGAAAGTGTCACCGATCAGAGGAGTCAGAAGATTTGGAGTGAAAGGCAAGCTAGCACCCCGCTACATTGGTCCGTACCAGATCCTCTCAAAGCGTGGAGAAGTGGCTTATCAGCTCAGCCTGCCAGAGAATTTGTCTGCTGTGCATGATGTCTTTCATGTGTCTCAGTTGAAGAAGTGCTTGCGTGTGCCAGAAGAGCAGTTGCCAGTGGAAGGTCTTGAGGTCCAGGAGGACTTGACCTATGTTGAGAAGCCAGCTCAGATCCTTGAGATTGCAGACAGAGTCACCCGAAGGAAGACCATCAGAATGTGCAAAGTCAGATGGAATCACCACTCTGAGGAAGAAGCAACCTGGGAGCGTGAAGATGATCTGATGGCCAAGTACCCAGAGCTCTTTGCTAGCCAGCCCTGAATCTCGAGGGCGAGATTCTTTTAAGGGGGATAGGTTTGTAACGCCCTGAATTTGGGGGTAGAATTTTTTTTCTTCTTTTCTCTCACCAAATTCAGGCGTTACCCTTTTCTTTTCTCGTTCCCTCGCTAAACCTTGACCTTTTCCAAAGTTCTAGCGGGATTCGGTTTGGAATTCCCGTGTAAGAAAAACCCTAAATACTTTATGTTGTTTGATGCACCATGCCGAACCTTGCATTTCTTTTGATTGCTTTGAAAGTGCAAATGCATTCATGTAGAAAGATCGGATTTCGAAAATGAGGAGAAGATCTTTTCTTTCTTTTTTCTCTCTCTTTCTCTCTCCTCTTTTTCTCTCTCTCCCGCGCCGTGGGCCGACCCCGGCCGGCCCAGCCGCCCCTGGCGCCCCCTCTTGGGCCTTGGCAGGCCCAGCCGCCCCCCCCACCTCCCTTTTTCCCCAAACCCTCTCCCTCTCCCTCTCATTTTCTCTCATTTTCTCTCCCCCACCCTAAGCCGCCGCCGCCCCCTGCTCGACCGCCGCTCCCCGCCGTCGGCCGCCCCCGCCGGTGAGCCCCCCCTCCTCCCTCTCTCCCTCCTCCCTCCCTCTCCCCTCTCCCCTCCTCCCTCCCCTTGGCAGCCCAGCCGCCCGGCCCCCTGGCCGCGCGCCCTGGCCGCCCCCTGGCCGCGCGCCCTGGCCGCTCCCAGCCGGCCGCTGCCGCGCCTCCAGCCGGCCCCTGGCCGCCCCCAGCCCCCGCCTCGGCCGCGCCCTGGCCGGCCGCTGCCGCGCCCTGGCCGGCCACTGCCGCGCCCCAGCCGGCCGCTGCCGCGCCCTGGCCGGTCCCAGCCGCTCGCCCAGCCGCTCGCCCAGCCTAGGGCCGGTTCAACCGCCCCCCCTCTGTTTTTTTATTTTTTTATTTTATTTTATTTACTTTCTGTGATCATAGCTATTTTATTTTAGGTAGGCTAATCGTTGTTCATGCCATTGAAATAGGAAGTTTAATTTAACATTCCGTTATGCTAATTGATTCATGTAGCTAATTGTTTATCTCGTGCGATGTTGATCAACTTAAAATGAATAGGTTTCCATTAGTGTATATGTAACAGAATTCTTTTGTTAAGAACCAATTGTAATTGATCGTTAGTGCATAAGATTTAACCCCCTGCGAGACCCTTTTCCCGTTTCTTTCTAACCATAACAAATGCAATATCGAATGTCATACTTGATGCATACTCACTTTATTTGTTCCCTTGTATGGTGTACTGTTCTTTTGTATTAAATGTGGATGGATGTATGTATGTTTGCAATCGCATAGAGAACGATCCGGTCGAAGAGCCCGAGGAATTCGCAGGTGAAGCCCCTGAGCAGCAGTCGGGTGGTGGAGGCAAGTGTCCTTTGACCTATCTCTGTCCTATTCATTATTTAATTCACCTCCCGCATTACACCTTTATACCTAAGGATTGACTAGCTTTTGTTATCCATGTCCTTGTTTACCTATTTGGGTTGGATTATTACTGTTTAGCTTTATGCTATTGCTCAACTCTAATCAATGAACATGATGAGATTATCTATGATACGCTGTTTTCCCTTCTCTTATTATGATGTTGTACTTGTGACCTTCAAGGGGGCTCGAGCGGTTTCTCGAGTGCCTCTCCGTAAGGACCTGTTCTATGGATGACCGCCCGGGAAAACAGTGCAACCATGAGGGTGGAATGGGGTGCCCTTAGCTGAATAATTAGAGGATCTGGGGTGTAGTTCGCTTCGCCGTCGTGCCGTCAATGGGGCTCGGTGTATGCGGCTCGCTCTGCCAAGGTTGATTTGTCCCTTGGGGAGGAGTGCGGTACATTTAGGAAACCTAACGGGCGGCTACAGCCCTGGGGAATCTTTGTAAAGGCTACGTAGTGAAACCCTGCCTATTCACCTTGGTAGTGTTTAAGGGTTTGATCGGCCCGAGGCAAGAGGGAATCACGGCTTGTGGGTAAAGTGCACAACCTCTGCAGAGTGTTATGAAACTGATATATTAGCCGTGCTCACGGTTATGAGCGGCCAAGGGAGCTCCAGAGATTAGTGATACTTGATCAGAGATACTTTGGTACAGGTGACAATGAGATTGATGGTTCTGATTACGATTATGGTATTGGTAAGTGGTATTCTTTCCGTTTGGAAAGGATACATTGGGCTAATAACTTGGGTTAATGTTAAAACCTGGCTTTGTACTAGTAAGTAATAACCTGACCAACTAAAAGCAACTGCTTGACTTATCCCCACATAAAGCTAGTCCACTACAGCCAAACGGGATGCTTGCTGAGTATGTTGATGTGTACTCACCCTTGCTCTACACACCAAACCCCCCCAGGTTGTCAGCATTGCAACCACTGCTCAGGCGAAGACGAAGCTGTGGAAGGAGACTTCCAGGAGTTCCAAGACTATGACGAGTTCTAGGCGTGGGTTAGCGGCAACCCCCCAGTCGGCTGCCTGTGAAGGCCGCGTTATCTACGTTTCTTTTCCGCACTTTGATTTATTGTAAGAACTATATGGACGTCTCAGACGTATGATGTAATCGACTATTTCCCCTTTTAATACTATTTTGAGCACTGTGTGATGATGTCCATATTATGTAACTGCTGTGTACGTGAATAACTGATCCTGGCACGTACATGGTTCGCATTCGGTTTGCCTTCTAAAACCGGGTGTGACACAAGGGCTCGTTACATTGGGCCGGATCACACGTGGGCCTCTGAGCTGGACGAGGACGCACTGTGGGATGCCTTCGTCGCCGGTCTTCGTCTGGTGCCGATCAAGCGAAGGGTGTCCCTGCCTGCTTTGTCTGTCAGAGCAGCGGCTAAGCAGCGGAGACTTCGAGTGAAGGGTGGCGTTTCTGCCTTCGCTCCAACACTTAGTTTGATTTGATTAATAATATATCATTCTTTGTTTTATATATAAGTAATATATTGTTTAGTGGCAGTGAGGTTATGCTGCCGAAATTTTTTTGGGTCCTGCTAGCTTGCTGTGGGTTTAGAACCTATCCTTGCCTATACATGCAGGACCGATACCCTTGACAAAATTGAATAATGTTTTCACGATATGGTTCAGTTTAACAGTCTCAGACATGGCCGAAGATCATGCATCGATGTACAATAGTTGGGGTAGGAATGAAAGTCATTCTGATGATTGGGTAGCCAAGACCAAAGATTTTGTGGACCACGTACTCTCCTTATTATTAACCGACACTGTCAGATGCCCTTGTAGGCGGCATGAAAACAATATATTTCTTAGCAAGGAAAGAGTTAGCCTAGATCTTTGTCAGTTTGGAATTATGCCCGAATATAAAGTGTGGGGACATCATGGTGAGGTAGTACCCAACCCGAATGTAGAAGAGGAGAACAATGATTGAGCTGGCGATGATGTGATGCATGAGATGCTAGATTCACTATGTCTAGTGTTAAACCTAAGCTCCGAGGATCTTGCCACACCAGAGGTTTCTAGATTTTTTAAACTACTAAAAGACTCTAAAGAGCCGTTGCATGAACACACAGATGTGAGTATACTCGCTTTTGTGACCCCGCTCATGGCCATTAAGTCCAAGTATTTTTTTTCTCGAACAACTGTTACAATGAGATTTTAAAGTTATTAGGAGATGTGCTCCCAAAGCCCAATAAGTTGCCTAAAGACATGTACCATTAAAAGACAATTATCAAAGGTCTCGGTATGGATTATGAAAAGTTTGATGTGTGCAAAAATAATTGTACGTTTTTTATGAAGGAGCATGCGGGAGAGAAAAAATGTCTAAAATGTGGACAATCTAGATTTGTGGAAGTTGTTAATGATGAGGGTGACAAGGTGATGACAAATGTTGCACATAAGCAGCTCTGTTACTTGCCACTAACTCCTCGAGCGAAACTGTTGTTTCTATCTAAAAAAACCGCTATGCACATGCGATGGCACAAAGAAGGTGTCCATGAGAACGATGAGCTCATCGTCGACCCTTAAGATGGGGATGCTTGGAAGGCTCTCGACACGTGTGATCCAGACTTTGGAGCTGATCCGAGGAATGTTCGAATCGGCCTCACGACCGATGGCTTCACACCTTTTGGTCAAATAGCATCATCATACTCATGTTGGCCCATTTTTTGTTATTCCATACAACCTTCCACCTTCTCTTTGTATGAAATATAAATTTATATTTCTTTGCTTAATCATTCCTGGCCCAGACTATGTTGGAAAGAAACTCAATGTCATGTTAAAACTCTTGATTGAAGAGTTAAAGGAGCTTTGGAAAGGAGTTGAAGCATACGATGTTTTTAAAAACCAGATATTCAAACTTTGAGTTGCGTATTTGTGGTCGGTGCATGACTTCATGGCGTATGCTATTTTAACCGGTTGGAGTACACATGGTAGATTGACATGTCCATATTGCGGTTCAAATATAGATTGCTTTCGTCTTGCTCATGGTAGAAAGATCACTTACTTCGATAGTCATCAACGCTGGTTGCCCAAGAAACACCCCTTTAGGAGCGATAAGAAAAACTTTATAAAGAACATCGTGGTCACCAAAGGACCGCCTAAACGTCTGAACGCAGCAGAATTATATGCTCAGCTGAACAACATTGTCCTAAATGAAAAGGGGGCCAAGTACGAAGGATTCGGAGTGGACAACAACTTTACACATATATGTGGTCTATGGGAGCTCCCTTATATGACGTCATTGATTCTTGTGCACAACATTGATGTCATGCACCAAGAAAGTAATGTTACTGAAGCCCTCATACACACCTACATGCATTTTGAAAAAAACAAAGGACAATCTAAAAGCTCGAAGAGATCTAGCAATGCTTTGTGACCGACCAACCCAAGTGCTCAATGACAACGGCAAGCCGCCACGTGCCTTGTTCCATCTTACCTCTAAAGACAAGATCAAGGTAATGGGATGGATGAAAAAATTAAATTTCCCGATGGTTATGCTGCGGGCTTGAAAAGTGCTATGAATTTGAAAACGGGAAAAGTAACTCGGTTAAAGAGCCATGACTTCCATATATTAATGGAGAGGATTATCCCTGTCATGTTTCGTGGTTACATGGCCGATGCCATGTGGCAAGCAATATCTGAGCTAAGTTATTTCTACAGGCAGATTTGTGCCAAAGAAATAAGTAAAAATATGATGGAGAAGTTGGAGAAAGAAATACCAGTGTTGCTATGCAAACTAGAAAAAATATTCACACCTAGATTCTTCAATCCGATGGAGCATCTACTTATTCACATTCCATATGAGGCAAAGTTTGGTGGACCTGTACAATATAGGTGGATGTATCACATTAAACGTGCACTCAAAAACCTGTGAGCCATGGTTTGAAATAAGGCTAGATTAGAAGGATCCATCGCTGAAGCTTTTTTGCTAGAGGAGGTTTCATACTTCAGGAGTGTGTATTTCGCAGAGGAACAAAATGTCTATGTTGCTACCATGCGATACAATGTCGATGAGGAACCTCCTGTCAGTGATCTCAAAATTTTCCAATGGAGAGGCACAAGTACTAGTAAGGGCACGTTCTACCACCTTAGCATGGATGAAAGAATGTCCGCATTGCTATACATGTACTCGAATATGGAAGAGATGGAGCCATATTTCATGTAAGTCTTTATTTTGCCCCATAATTTCTTTGCCAATGAGCCATATTTAATTACTTATTTGTCGTACAATAAGTTTGTCGAGGAAAATTGGACTTATTCCCATGTGCCTACACTCAAACAACTAGATACAATGCGACGACATGGGAGGCCAGGAAGACCTAATTTTGTTGACTGGTTTCGGGAGCATGTAAACTCTTTATATTCCTTACTTTGATGTCATTTAGCCTTTTGTGTGAGGTAGTATTTTTAATTGTATATTATTTTCAGTGCACAAAGACTCCTAACATACACGAGGACTTGAGACAACTATCTTATGGGACGGTGACTTGCAGAACCTTTAGTCGATACGATGTGAATGGCTTTCTTTTCGTTCAGACCAATTTGAAAAGTCTCATCCTCGTGCAGCCAGACGTAACACTAGAGTTGTGACTAGGGCACTCGATGCACTCGGAAGAGAAACTAATTATTATGGCATCATTCAAAACATCCTAGAGTTTAATTTTGCAGGGAACAAAACTTTGAAAGTAGTATTCTTTCTATGTGATTGGTTTGATAGCAATAATGGGATTAGACAAAGTTAATATGGCATAACTGAAGTAAAGCACAAGCAATGACTTCGAGGCAATGATAATTTTATCCTTGCACACCAGTGCGAGCAGGTCTACTATATGTCGTACCCAAATCCAAAGTTTAAAGCATGTTGGGTAGTTCACAAGGTGAACCCTAGGGAACGTTTACATACTCCTTGCACTGCTGGTTATCAATTCAAAGACGAACATGTTGATGATGGTTATCAAGAAGAAGAATTGCCAACCACTTTTACTGTCGATGAGGGTGTTGCACTCAACTCACTAGTCAGAGACCGTAACGATGTCACTGTTGATGAATGTGTTGCACCAAAATGAAAACGAAATCCAAGGAACAAAAAAGCCACATTGTGAGCTTTGGATCGAAGAAGACTCCTTGATCGTGATTTCGATGAATTTTGTTGTGTAATGCATAATTTAATTTTATGTGATGTATTTTTTTATTAATTCACTTAATTTTATGGAGTTAATACCTTTAATGTTTTTCTATTGAACAGGATGAGTGGTAGGAAAACAAAGCACACTACAAGGGGGTTTCTTAATGTGGCTAGCAGGATAGTCCCTGGTACACGTTCCCTTTTCTAAGAGAGTTCTTCTAGCTAGAGCAGACAGGAGGCGTTGCTGAGACACGCCCGACCAGAACTGCGTGATACACCTATCACTCTACAAAGGAGTACCGATGTAAATGTTTGTGTAATTGATCTTATTTGTCATTCACTTATATATAATGTGTCTTACATGTCTCTATTTCATGTCCATAGGAAGAGGAGGACAAGGAGGAGGAGGTGCAGCACCATGAGGAGGAGGAGGTGCAGGGCCATGAGGAGGAGGAGGTCGTGGGCATAGATGCTGAGGCAGATAACGATACCATCGAGGCTCCTATCGTTCGACAGAGGGGCACTCGGAAGGGCCACTTTGTCCTACCTCCATCAGCGCCTGCACAATCCGAAGCTCGGGTACTGATCATCCTGGTTGGTGATAGGTACTCACGTTTGGCCACTTTGTTCTTACTTATTTGTTTATTTTATTGTACACTATATATATGACATGACTTCCTTATTTTTTTGTCATGCAGCTAATGGGATGACACGTCTTTTGAAGGCCGAGGTCACCATAGATAGGTTAATCAAGTCTTAGGTAACCTCTGTCGTCTACATAATCCAGGAATTGTGACCGACTCGAAAGGTGTGGTGGTTCCTTGCACTAGCTGGTCGCACTTCACACTAGCTCCACATGCTACATATGGAACAACTCAAGGCGCCGTCAAGCACGACTTTTGGGTAAGAGTAATGTTTCAAAACTAACATTTTATGATTTGTTTCAAACAAACTTTATTTACGATGTTGGACAAAGACGCTATTGTGTGGAACCTGATGCTCAAGAGCATGCAGACGGAGTATTAGAGAAAAATGCAAAGAAGGTGCGCAAGGATGCATTTTCCAATGCTCGTCTACAAGTTGTGAATGAGTACATGAAGCGCAGAGGGCATTCTATCAACAACTTTCGACAATATTCGGATGTCTACTTGACTGTAGACCAGTACATGGAGGTAAAAATCTAATTTAGCAGTTCATCCAGATGTGAATTAAATTTTGTGCTAACGCTTAGATGCAGGTAACTCTTCCATGGATGGAACACCGGCCGCAGGCTTACAAGGCTTTGTGTGAGAAATGGGCTTCGCCAGAGTGGATTGAGAAGTCAAACAGGAATCGACATAAGCAGCGCCATCAGTAGGACGGGGACGATGATGAGGTCGTAGTCAATCATACCTATGGGGCTGATGGACACATTCGGTTGGCGAAGCTAATGGTGAGTATATAGTATTTTGTTTTACTCAGAAATGGAACCCGTTTAAACTCATATATTTGCAGGAGGCTCAAACTGGAGTTGTCCCGAGCCCCATCGATGTTTATAGGAGAGGGCATAGAGCGAAAAACAACGAAATCTTCGATGAGCTATGTAGTTAAGCGGCCATTGAGCGTATGATTAGTTGTTGTTAGGATTAATGTTTTCTTGCCATATAACTATAAATTACATGTGTGCTGAACCTTCATATTGTATTGCAGGAGACTTACGGGCAGAAGATGGTTAGGAAGTACGGAGATGACTAAGATTGGTGAGGAACGCCTACCATCGATGCTGAAGTTGTGCATTCTATTGGAGGAAAGGCGCATGGACAGTATTAACTTGTGAATTTTTTCAATAATATTGGAACTATGACCGAATAGCTAATTTTCTTGTTTTTCAAGATATTCTATGTTTACTGGTGTGATCGATTCGACGGAGTTGCGGTCTCGTGGCAGCTCTTTGTCGTAGGCCGGTTGTGGTAGCAGCCATAGTCGGCGCTCTAGCATGGAGGACGCTATGAGGGAGCAGCAAGAAAGGTTTTGTGAAGAGCTGCGGCAACAACAAATGATATTCCTCAAACAACAATCAGAGTACATGGTTGCTTACAACGCACAGGCGCAACAAGCAATGAACATGAGTGTCTTATTTATTCTCAACATGGTCGATATTTTTCCTATAACTAATATATTGTATTTGCAATAGGCTTGGTTTCCAGAGCAGGCACAGCAGCAACCATTCGTTTTCCCTCAATTTCAGCCGCCGATGCCTCAGTCGAGATTACATGCTTTGCCACCTCCACCTCAGGTGCTTCAATTTAGTTTAGACTTGTCGTTTGTATTAACCTTTCAAATCTTGACTAAACTTGATTTTGTAGGGATCCAGGGTTATGGGCCACGACACGCCACCACCGGTGATACCAACACCAGGAGGAGCTGAAAGGGAAATGAGCATAAAACATTTCCTATAATTAATTTTGGTGTTTGATGTCCATCACAAACCATGTGGACTAACTAGTTTTCTTAGATGTCATTTATCTCAGGTCCATAAGGTTCAACATCCAAGAAAGAAATGAAGTTGGGGACTCAACAAAGTTTGGAGCAAAGACATGGAATGGTGCTGCCAATGACGCACCGAACAATGTCCGGTGCCCTAGGTCAGGCACCACTCAAACAGGCCGCTCTCGGGTTTTCCAAAGACACGCTTCACTATAATTCACCGGACATGTCCGGTGAGCCAACGAAGCAACGGTAACCTGCGCTCAACGGTCGACTATGTGTATAGTAAAACCGCATAGTGTAGAAGTCAGATGTCAGACTGCGAAGTCAGAATGCACCGGACATGTCCGGTGTGCCACCGGACTGTCTGGTGCAACTATAGGACGAAGGACTTCAATGGTCAACCGCTCCAAACCCCAACGGTGTGCTGACGTGGCACGCACCGGATAGTGAACAGTGCCCTATCCGGTGCACCACCGGACTGTCCGGTGCGCCATCGACATCAACGGCTAGAATAGTGGTTGGGGCTATAAATACCCCCAACCAGCTCCATTCAAGCCATCCATGTTTTCTGAACTCAACATTCAATACAAGAGCAAAAGACTACACTCCAATACACATTCAATTTATCAAATCCTCTCCAAGCCTCCAAATCAACTCAATTCATTAGTGACTTGAGAGAGGGTGTTTTTGTGTTCTTTTGTTGCTCTTGTTGCTTGGATTGCTTTCTCCTTCTCGTTCTTATAAGTGCTTTGTAAAGCTAGCAAGAGACACCTAAGTGTGTGGTGATCCTTGCGGGGTCTTAGTGACCCAAGTGATTAAGGAGAAGCCTCGACCAGTCTGTGTGGCCGATTGAGAGAGGGAAAGGGTTGGAATAGACCTAGCCTTTGTGGCCTCCTCAACGGGGACTAAGTTCTTTGGAACCGAACCTAAACATATCACCGTGTTCACTCGTTGATCTTCACTTGATTTGTTTCCCCTCTTTTCTCTCTCTAAAAGGTTCCCTTGCTAATATTGTTTGAGTTTGCTCCCAAACGTTATCCGCTTTGATTGAGCAACTCTAAGCAAGGAGAACTATCTTTAGTACTCCGATTTAATTCTAACGCTAACCCCAGCCTTAGTGTGTGTTTAAAGTTTGGAAATTTCAGGTTTCGCCTATTCACCCCATCCACTAGGCGACTTTCAGGAGCTTATGCAAGGGATGGAGCTACAATAGGAAAGGTTAGTTTGACAAAAAAAATCTTTGAATAGTGGTAATTTAAACACTGTCGTTATTAATGTCTTCTTTTTCTTTAGAATCCAAACTAGTTACACGACTTCGTCAACGAGTTGTCGCTTCTGGAGGTAGTGGTCACAACTCCAACGACCACGATATGTGATGGTTTGAATCTTGTGCTGAATTGTGAGTTTGTTTTATGTTGTAATGGACTATGTGATGTATTTGTGAACTGTGAACTTGATTTTGGTGAACTGTGATGTGGTTGTGAAGAATTGTGATACTTTGTTTTAAATGTGTGTAATTCTGGAATTACTGTTTATGTCATATTATTGTGATTATATTGTTGCTGAAATTGCTGTTTTTTTGCATTTATTTCATTTTTTTCTCTTAAATTGTTAATTTTCGGCTGCCAACTTGTGGCCGTCGAAAATAATCATGGCACATTTTCGGCGCCCTTTATTTTCGGTGGCTAATCATTTATTTTTGGCGGCCTGTGAGCCGACCGCCGTAAATAAGCTATTTTCTGCGGCTGACACCTGGCCGCCAAAAATAAATGCTTATTTTCCTTTAATTTTTTCTGGCGGCCGGAGACCGCCGAAAATAGGCCTAAAATACCCCAAATCTGTCACACCTGTCTTTTCGCATTCAAGTGGTCATCTTGTCCACACCGACCCCCCCAAGAGAAACCCTACCATGCCTTAACCCCTCACACTCCCCCGACTTCAAAGCCAGCGCCCACGTTCCGAGAAGTCCTCCTCTCTGTTGCCATCCCTCTGCCACCCCGCTATACACCAAAACCCAAGCCTATCACCTCCCATGGCCGCTGCTTTCGCTGCCTAGCCTCAGATCACCGGGTGAAGGATTGTCGTGAACCCGTCCGTTGTAAGAACTGCATGTCCTTTTGTAACACCCTGAATTTGGAGATATAAAATTTCTTCTCTAATATCTACCAAATTTAGGTGTTACCCCTTTTCTTATCTCTATAGATTTCTTCTCTCTTCCTTTTAATAGAGTTTGTTTATTTATTTGGGAGATCTATTATTTCTTTAGTATATTAAAACCTAGGGGAGACATGAATTGCTGCATCATGCTAATCTTAAACTTTGTATTTGGTTGATGCACATGTTTGAAATATTCAAATTTAAATTTGTGGTTTGAATGGATTTGAATTCAAAAGAGAAAATAAAAATAAAAGTAATTAAAAATTCAAATTTAAAAGAAAAACTGAAAGCAACCCCAATCCCCTTCCCCGCCTCTCGGTCCACTTAGGCCCAGCTCACGCTCGCGCGCGCCCGCCCACTCTCTCCCTCTGCCCGGTGGGGCCGACCTATCGGTGCCGCTCCCTTTGCACGCCCCTGCTCTCTCTCTCTCTCTGCGCTGTGGGCCCGCCTCGTCAGCGTCGTTACCCGTTCGCTCCAAGCGCCCATGCCCCTACGCCGTGGGCCTGCCTGGTGAGCCCTGTCTTCCCCGCAACCACAGCTGACCCGCACACGCACACATGCTGAGAAGACAGACCACGTCGCGCCCCATGTGCCCCAGCTCCCTTTTGAGCCCCATGCGCACCCGCTCTCTCTCCCCTACCTCATTTCACCCGCTCTTAGCCTCTCTCACGCTCAGCCGCCCGAGCTCGCCGGAGAAGCGCGCCCGCCATGCCGTCTGTCGAAGCTCCAGACGCCGCATCAAGCCTCCCCAAGCACCGTCCTGAGGTGAGGAACCTTTCCCCGTGCACTGTTTGCCTCGATTCTACCTCGCCGTAGTGAATTTGTGCTCGTCGGAGCATTGCCTCATCGGTCCGCCGCACCCGCTCGGTGTCCGGCCGATTTAATCCCACTTTGAGCCCGTGTTTTGTCCTTAGGCGTCCTTCACCCCTCACCAGAGCTTGTTCCAGCCTCGGCGCACCCGATTCCCCCTCCCCGCAGTCGGGATTGCTCGCCGGAGTAACCCCGAGCCGCCTGGAGCGCCCCCACTACCATTCACTTGCCTCCAGCCCATTCTCAAGTGTGAAACCCCCCATCGAGTTCGTCGGGCCCCCCCTCACCGGTGGTGGCCTGCTCCGGCGACCTCAGAGCCCCCGAAGCCCGCGCCTGCCTCGTCTCCAGTGACTCCACCGCCGCGGACGGAAGCAGCACCGGCCGCCATGCCGTTAACACTCGTGCGCCTGATCCCAACCGTTCAGCCCTAATCCAGTGGTCCAGATCGCTGGATACCGGTTCAAGCGCGCACCCTCTGCCCCTGGGTCCCACTCATCGGTCGCATGCGGGCGTGGCGCTAGGCCCAACCAGTCAGCGTGCCCTTTCCCCGAGCCACTGACTGCCCTAACCCGCCAGTCAGCGCTCACTTGCGCCCCCACGTGCGCGCTCGCCCACAGATCTGATCATGGTCGTTGATTTGTGATCGGATGGCCGAGAGCGCCTGATACCCCTTCACTTGGTCTTTTTGTTAAAGAATCCCTCGGTTTCCGAGAATCAACCCGTAGTCCGGTTTTCTTGCGCCTAAGTCCCTAGTTTCTTGCAGAGAGACCCCTGGACTTTATTTTAATCGCAGAAATGGGTTTAATTTAAGGGTTTGAATTCCAAAAATTGTAAACTTCAACTTTGACATATAAACTCCAAATTGGGTGGTTCAAATTGCAAAATGTTCATTATTATATTTTCTATTTGTTTAAATTATGTTCATCCATTGTTTCCATGTTTCAAATTTATGGTTAGTCTCTAGGTTGGATTAAGACTATGGAAACCTTGTTAGAAATAAAATAAAGATGAAAGCCCTAATAAATACTCAAGTGCCTAACTTTGTAGACCTAACCTCATTTAATGTATAACCCCATCCCTGGAATGAGTTTATTTAAGTATTTTACTAAGATAGACTTAGTTAGAGAACATTAGACCACTAAGCATAGTGATCTACCCCAAAACCTAGATTGCACCTTTGTGTCTTTACTCCTTCTATTGAACTTGTGTTCACTCTGTTGCATATGTTTGGTGTATTGTTCTCTTATCATTCTCCAGGTGTGTTGAATGAATGATTGCTTTGCGTAGACAACGAGCAGTCCGAGGTTTTCGAGTGTGTTGCAGGAGACTTCCCTGAGCAGCAACCTGGTGAAGGCAAGTGTACTCTAACCCATTATGTCTTACTTTATAATTCATTGTCCCGCATACCATGATCAACCTAAGGATTGACTAGTGTTCTATTTTACCTGTCCTTGGTTATTCTTTGGGAATTGGCTACTTTGATTAGTATCATGCTACTGCTTTACTTTAATCAATGAACATGATGAGAACATTTATGATACATTGATGATAGCTTGATTATGATGATGAGCATGTGATACTTTAGGGGACTCGGGCTGTTTCCCGAGTACCTCTCCATAAGGACCTGTTTGCTGGATGACCACATGGGAAAATAGTACAACCTTGAGTGTGGAATGGGATGCCCTTAGCTGATTAATTAGAGGAACTTGGGAGTGTAGTTGGCTTCGCCGTAGTGCCATCAATGGAGGTCGAGCATAGTGCTTGCTCTGCTAAGGGTGGGTGTCGAGGTTCATTCGATTTGGTTTTGTTAGTCACCCACCTTAGGGAGGAGTACCGTGTTTGTACGACTGGCGAAACCTAATGGGCAACTACACACCAGGGGAATCTTTGTAAAGGCTACATAGTGAATCCCTGTCCATTCACCTCGATAGTGAAGATCAGGTCTATACAACCTAGGTTGGGAAGGGATCATGACTCGTGGGTAAAGTGTGCAACCTTTGCAGAGTGTTAGAAACTGGTATATCAACCATGGTCACGGTCATGAGCAGCCTTGGGAGCTCCTTTGATTAGAGGAACTCTGGATATCTTTATGATGATGCTTAATGTTGATGATTATGTTTATGGTATTTGGTATTTCCTCTTGGAAAGAGTACTATCTAGGTTAATAACTTGGGATTATTGCTAAAACTTGGCTCTCTACTAGTAATAAATATCTGACCAACTAAAAGCAAATGCTCTAAGCTTAACCCCACATATAGCTAGTCCAATTTAGCCAAATGGGACATTTGTTGAATATGTTGATGTGTACTCACCCTTGATTAAAAACACCAAACCCTAGGTTGTACCCATTGCAACTAGTGCTCAGGAGAAGATGAAGGTAACATGTAGGATTTCCAGGAGTTTCAGGAATTCGACGAGTTCTAGACTAGATTAGTGGCAAACCCCCAGTCAGCTGCCTGTGAAGGCCTTATTATACTATGTTTCGTTTAGTACTTTGATGATGGTTTAACTTAATGACTCTATGGATGTCTTGGACATCGTGATGTAATAAGTACTTATTTCTGCTATTATTTTGAGCAATGTGTGATGATGTCCAATTATGTAATCACAGTGTACGTGAATTTCTGATCCTGACACGTACATGGTTTGCATTCAGTTTACCTTCTAAAACCGGGTGTGACACCTTTGGCCACCAGAGCCCTTCTTGCACCATGCCGATCAGCCACAGGCTAACCCCTTCCACTGTTGCCATCCCATGATCCAGTTCCGCTCTAGTGCTCCACCCCATCCCAGTCATGGTCATGCCCTTTGATTGCCTCTCCCCTAATTTGGAACCCCCCACACACACTCTGCCTCTGTACCCTGCCCGCCCTAGTGTCTCCTGCATGCGCTACAATGGTCAGAACCCCACCCTCACCAGCGCGACTGCTGCCTCATCCTCCCACGTCTAGCTAGTTAACGTCGACCTGCTTCCGCAGGGGGATGTTTGCATCTATGTTGCTACCCCTCCCCATCCACTAGGTGTTGTTCGCCTCCCGTCGCCCCAAGCTGAACCAAAGCAGTGTTGCTGCTTCCCCCCTTGGATGTTGAACAAACCTTGGATGCCGAGTCCTCTGCCTCAGAGGAGAGTTTGGCCGCCGATGACAATGGAGAGAACCACACGCAATACCTTGAGGATTGGTTGCACCCAACAACCTTGTCCTGAAGAGCTGCATCCTCCATCCTTATGCCACTGGAGGTGAGATGGTCCCGCTAGAGTCCACAAACCACCTACACGCCTGCCTCCAAACCATCGCCCCTGGGATCCTAGTGGACTTGCTACACTTCGACAGGGGTGTCACGCTCCTCTGGTTCACCTCCTTCGTCCACTGCGATCTGGTTCGCAGCTTCAGCCCTTTGGCTTTTGAAGGTACGTCCATCTCCTTCGAGCGTCCTAAGGAAACCTTGAACCGTTTCTTCCACACCCCCAATGGCTCGCCTTTATTAATGTCGTTGACTTCCCATCGGAGCGCCGCACCAAGGACAACGTTTGCCATGCCTTTGCGGCCGGTTGCGAGGTCAGGGAGATAGCCCTGGAGGACATAGATCCTAATTACTTTGGCTCCATAATGGTGGTCATTGAAGTGAACCAACATATGGACATCCCCCACGAACTCTAGATTTCAGAAAGATTTGGTTTCATCCTTGAAGGTTGTGTGGCCATGGTCCTGCTGGTACGTATTTGGCCATGATGTGAGCAGGTTGACATGCATGGCTACTACAGGCCAATCTTCCACCAACCTCTCGGCCAAGGACCCCTAGCCGACAACCCACCTAATGCCTCCCTGCCCCAAAGAAATCCCCAAGGTCCCCCCCCCCGAACTGGTCCCATGCAACCAACCCCTTTCAGCTTTTTGCCTTATCCACTTTGTTTGCCCTCCTTGCCCACTACTCTTAGGTCTGCAAGATCCCGACTCCCATTTCTGCGGACCATTGAAGCCCCCTACACGTGCCGCACTCGCCTTCTCTAGCGCACTATTGCTCACCTGGTCTGCTACACCTACCATCACCTCTCTGGAATTCGTCAGCAAAATCCCCTCCCCCACCACGACATAGTGTCACTCCTCAACCCCACCCTCTTACCCCCTGCCTATGCCAACCCCATGAGCCATCCCCCAACAACCCAAAAACCTCTGTGCAAAGAGAAAAATGCTTTGCCTTCCCTTACGAGCTCCCGCTTGGCTACTCAATCCTCCGATAGCTTCAAACATGCGACCATCAAAGCCACCACCTATAAAGCTCTAAGGGACGCCCTGCTCCCTTGCTCGCATGACGTCCTGAAGGTGGTGCACCAGAATAAGCCGCTTGAGAAGAGCAAGAAGCCTATATCCATCCCCGTCCTCAGGAAGCTGGTCAAGATTGTTGGCCTGTGTTGCAAGGCAACATTTGAGATCGGTGTGGTGCCCCCATTCTAGAATGAATGCTGGTCGTTAGGGGCCCCACGCCATCAGGAAGATTACTACCGGTGACCTCTATATCACTACCCCTCAAGTTATGTATGGTAAGCCTATAATTTTGCCCCTAGCCACCAGAGTGGTAGGTCGGGACTCTGCTACAATATTACTCTTATTCCCATTAATTTCGAACTCGTGCTTTGTGCTTTTGGCACTAATCCGTGTTCCAATGAATAGTCACATTTTAGGTTTGCCTGTCATGTCATGGAACATTTGGGGTTTAGGTGATTCTGATAAGTGCATCGTCGTGCGTGATGCTCTGTCTCTTGCTCGTCCTATCATCGTTTGCATTCAGGAGTCCAAGTTACGTAGCATCAATGTTTTCTCGAGCCGCTCCTTCCTCCCCAGAAATGTCACTAACTTTGAATCTATTCACACAGACGGGTCCTATGGTGGAATTATCACTGCCTAGAACCCCTCAAACTTCTTTGTCATCTCCTGCACCCAAAAAACATAATCATTGAAAGCATCTAGGCCCCTGGTTGGTTTTAGTGATTAATGACAACGTAATGTTATATGTGACTAACGTGTGTTTTGCAGAGACAAATGGTAAGTTAGGTCGCATTACAGGTAGAAGTACTACAACGGTGAAAACAATCCCGGAGATAAGAACTCGAAGCGACGGCTAAAACGACGAAACAAAAGGTGAAGGACTACGGAGTCCGAGTGTCAAGGAGATGTGGACACTCGTGATTTAGTTTGGTCTTTTATTCTCTTTTAGCCGTAGTATAAAGAGGGGTTGTCGATGAGTAGTTTGACCAAGAGAGTTCTAGTGTAGTGTTGGTGCACAATCACACTCACATACAGTGCTAGGTGTCACTCTAGAACTCACTCACAAGTTAGAACGAAAACTGATTTGAAAAACAACTGAAAACAGGAAATAGGGTTTCTGGCCTTGGGGCACCGGACTGTCCGGTGTGCACCGGACTATTCGGTGCGCCCTCTACCAGGTGGGGCCAGGCTGCCCTAGGGAAAGGCTTTCCCTGGGTAGAAAACCTGAGAGCGCCAGTTCCAGAAATGAATTTTAGTGGCGCACCGGACAGTGCACCAGACTGTCCCGTGTGCACGGGACAGTGACTGTTCACTGTCCGGTGTGCCATCAGCCCAACGGCTAGATGTCAGAACTAGCCGTTGGAGTCGACCGTTGGCGCACCGGTGGCGCACCAGACTGTCCGGTGCGCTCATGCGCAGAAGAATGCTGGTAACGGCTAGTTGGTGGGTGAGTGCTATTTATACCCCCTCCACCCACCATATTCAATGTCTTGCTGCCCACATTAATTCCAGGACATTGCTAGAGCATTGCAAGCACCAAAAGCCTAGTGAGGAGATTAGAGAATCTTAATCCCACATTTGTTCCTCATTAGCGCTAGCGAGAGCCACCTAGAGCACACATCACTTGCATTAGGCTTCTCTTGGTCAAGCGAAAGTCTACGGCTTGTTTCTCTTGGTGATCAGCATCACCTAGACGGCTTGGTGGCGTTGGGAGCTCGGTGATCACCGTGAAGCTCTTGTTGGTGACCCGACTCAAGTTTGTAAGCGGTCTCGAGGGATCCACCGCGCTGGAGTGGCAAAGGATCATCTCGTAGTGAGCACTTGGTTCTTGCGAGGACCAAGGGGGAGCGATACCCTTGCGCGGGTGCTCCAACGAGGACTAGTGGAGAGTGCCGACTCTTCGATACCTCGGGAAAAATTGTAAGAGTCTTCTAAACCATGTTTTACTTTCCGCACTTAATTCAAGCACTTTACATTGTGTATTTGTTTAGCAAGTATTTGAAGTATTGTCCTAGCATTGTTGTATTTCTAGTATTATTATCTTAGTGCTAGTTGTTGGGGTGAAGTTGGGCTCTTCCTTAGCTCTTGCTTAGGTTTTAATTAGTGTTGATTTTTAGAAAAGCCCAATTCACCCCCCTCTTGGGCATCGTGATCCTTTCAATTGTTATAAGAGCCTTGTTGCTCTTAGATTAGCTTAGCCGCTAGAGTTACAATGTCCGGTGGGGATGGACCTCCTCCCGTTTTTGATGGTGACGATTTTCCATATTGGAAAATTCGTATGGAAGCATACTTAGAGGCTATAGACATTGGTGTCTATAAAGCCGCCACACAAGGATTCCCCGAACCTAGAGATCGCACAAATCTTGTAGGTGATGAGTTTAATTATGAGAAATGGAATGCTAAGGCCAAAAACAACCTTTTTAGAGGCCTTTGCAAAGATGTGTTCAATAGAGTTTGAAATCATAAAAATGCTCATGATCTGTGGATGGACATTTGTGCTCTACATGAAGGAACTAGAAGTGAGCGTGAGGAGAGATATCACATTGCTATGAGAAAGTTAAATTCTTTTGAAATGCTTGCTAATGAAAATGCCAATGCTATGTACTCACGTCTCAATATTCTTGTAGAAGAAGTAAATGGATTGGGGCTTACTCAAATCTCATAACCGGATGTTGTGAGGAAGATTCTCAGTGTCTTCCCAATAGACAAATATGGACACATTGTCACTGTGCTACATCAAATGGATCTTTCAGTTACCACACCTACACAGATGTTGGGAAAGATCAATTCTCATGAAATGTACATGCACATCAATGACAAAGATGAGTCATCTTCCAAGAGAAAGGATTTGGCTCTCAAAGCAAATTAAGAAAGAAAAGGAAAAGCAAAAATACAAATTGAGGAAGAATCCTCAAGTGATGATGACCTTGATGCTAACATTGCCTTGATGGTGACGAAGACCACCAAGATGTTAAAGAAGCTCAACAGAGAAGGCATCAAATTTGATTCAAGAAAGAAGAAATTCTTTTCCAGCAAAAGAAAGCCCATTTCTGAGATGGATTGCTACAACTGTGGAGAGCTTGGTCATCTTGCTCATCAATGTAACAAGCCCAAGAAGAACAAGTTAAAGGGCAAGAAAGAAGATGACAACAATGATGAGAAGAAGGAAAAGAGATTCTTCAAGAGGAAGGATGGAAGCAAAAGAGGTTCCACAAAAAGAAAAATGGAAAGGCATATATTGTTGGTGACTGGCTCACCGACATTGAGTCTTCAAGTGGATCTTCTTCAAGTGAAGAAGAGAATGATGAAAAAGTTGCCGCCATCGCCAGGGACTTCTCTTCACCACCACCATCGCTATCATCGACTTCTCACCTATGCCTCATGGCTAGAGGTGAACGGAAGTGTCGGGTACCATAATTAGGGCTTGTTCGGTTAGCTCTCAATCCATGTGGATTGAGTGGGATTGGATGGGTTTGAAACCCAATTAAGTCAAACATCTTCTCATTTTTTTCCAATCCCATCAAATCCATGTGTTTTGGGAATAACCGAACAAGCCCTTAGGGGTACCCCCCAATGCTCCTTAACCTGACTGGAAAACATCCTCAAAACAGATCATAAAGACTGATAGGCATGGTTCAAGTCAAGGCCTCGTCTACCAAGGGACTCAAACTCGTCTCGCCCGAGCCCGGCCTCGGGCAAGAACAGTAGTCCCGAACGAATTCACGCCTCGCCCGAGGACCCCCTCAGGCAGTAGGCGCACCCCCGGCTCGCCCGAGGCCAAGCTCGGGTAAACTTTGTCGTGTAGCGACCTCGGCCAAATCGCCTTACCAATTGACCGTATCGCATGAACATTTAATGCGGTGATCGCCTGACACCTTATCCTAACACGCGCGCCTCAGTCAGCAAGGTCGAAGTGACTGCAGTCACTTCGCCCCTTTACTGATCGTTCTGACAGGAAAACAACACTATTCACCCCGTTCCGACTACTGTGCCAACCACCAGGGTAAGACTAACGACAGTAAGTCACGACCTCCCCTGAGTTCAGCCTCGGGCAAAACAGGGAGCTCCGCCTCGCCCGACCTCAGGCCTCGGCCTCATCCTCGGCCGCGGGAGAAGGTCTCACCCTCGCCCAACCCTAGGCCTCGGCCTCAGCCTCGGCCTCGGGATAAGGTCTCCGCCTAGCCCGACCTCGGGCTTCGGCCTCAGCCTCGGCCTCGGGAGGAGTCACATCCTCGCACGACCTCAGCCTCGGCCTCAGGAGAAGTCTCCACCTCGCCCGATCTCGGCCTCGGACCGACTACGCCACTGGGGATACATCATTACCCTACCCCTAGCTAGTTGCCTCAGGCTACGAAGAAACAAGACCGGTGTCCCATCTAAGATTACTCCGGTAACTGGTAATGATGGTTCCCTGCGTGTGTCCATGACGTCGGCTATTCTCAACTCCCTACGAAAGCATAGAAACGTTAGCAGGACCCCTGCAGCAATGCCAGCTGCGCTTCTACAGGGCTCAAGTACTTCTCCGCCGGCCACGTTAGCACATAGCTACACTCCCATTGTACAGCTGGACCATCTCCTTGTATCTATAAAAGGGGATGTCCAGGGCCTTCCTGAGGCAGGCAGAGTGGGAGAATCGTGGAGGAGGCTAACTCAGACAGCTCACCTCAGGGTCGAACCCTCTCTCTCTCTCTCTCTCGCGACGCTTGTAACCCCTACTACGAGCACCCCGGTGCAAGATAATATAAGCCTCATCCTCCCTCTTGTGTTCCATCTTGCATCAACACATCTGGGCAGGGACACACAGCGACAAATTCACTGGTTAGTTGAGGGTCCACGTGGGCCGGAACGCCGACGGTTGGCGTGCCAGGTAGGGGCCTGCTGCGTGTTGACAAATACTTTCCCGTTGAGTTCCAAATGGACAATCTTCAGCAGCCTCTTCAGCCCGGGACGGTGCTCCACTTTGGGAGTCTCGAGTTCATGTCCCCCGACGGCAGCTACAACATGGTACTCCTCCCCTCGCAGCACGACAACAACGATGGTCATCGGCTTGCCTGGCGGCGGCGAACTCGACGACAGCATCTCCCCGCGGCAGAAGAGGAACATCCGGGTTTGCCCCGCCACCCTCCTCGTCAGAGGAGGAGAAGACGGAGCAACCGTGGCCAGGCACGAGGTGGCACTTCGTCTACTGTCGGACCATAGTGAGCCGACGACGCCGGCACCCCTGCGGGGGACATGTCGGGTGTTGTCCTCGCCCCTGAGACAACGACGGGTGTCGCTTCCCAGCAACATGCCAACCTCGGGCAGACTGATGACGCTAGCACCCTTGCGGGGGACTTGTCGGACTTTAGTCTCGCACCTGAGATAATGACACATTCCATCCCCGATGCGACTTCACCACCGTCCATCGACCAGGAGGTACCATCAGTTTTTCATCCTGTTCCCTTTAGATTCAGCTTCGATCCACCAAGTGACCCCGCTTCGGTGAGTGCTTTCGCAAGGGCATATCCTGACCTTCCAGGGTACCATATGTGGTCAACCTGGGATCGACTGACAGCCGTCTCAACCTACGGACCCGCGGGTTCCGAGGAAGAGGACGACCCCGACTTCGGTTGGGATTTCTCCGGACTCAGTGATCCCAGTGCCATGCGAGACTTCATGTCCGCATGTGA
This sequence comes from Zea mays, assembly GCF_902167145.1. Classification (NCBI taxonomy): domain Eukaryota; kingdom Viridiplantae; phylum Streptophyta; class Magnoliopsida; order Poales; family Poaceae; genus Zea; species Zea mays. The sequence goes on along the minus strand of NC_050104.1, from coordinate 85,601,324 downwards.
CTACTGCCTCTCCGGCTACTCTGACGATGGCCACATCCTCGACGATGAGGGTTACGACCCAGCTCGCGAGTGTTTTCACATCGATCAGGGGGATCACGACGAAGACGACCGCCTCAGCATGCCAGAAAACGACGATGCCCCTGCGCCTGCGTCTCGCGTTGAGATCCCGCGGGAGCTAGCTGTGGTCCGAGTCCCTGCGGGGGGTCAGGGCACACAACTCGAGCAACTCCGCGAGATGCAGGCCAAGCTCGACGAAGAAACAAGGCGACTTGTGCAGCTCCGACATGACATCGAGCAGGAGTGGGCAGGCCCGGCACTCGTCGGAGGAGCGCGTCATCGGGCCTGGGATGTCCAGCACCGTATCATTGATGATGTAGGGTAGGGCTGCCCCCGGCCTTCAGCGGGGCCGACCATAACCTAGCTGCAGTGGCAATGCTACTTCGAACAATGCCAGAGCCATCCACTACCGAGGGGCGACGTATCCAGGGCGAACTCAAGGATCTCCTGGAAGATGCCGCAGTCTGACGAGCCGAGAGCTCTACCTCCCGAAGGCGAGGGTGCCCCTCGGAGCATCGCGCAACGTCCTCCCGACGCATGCGGGAGGCCTCGGTCCACACCGAGTGCACAGGGGACGGGACACCTGCAGCCCCGGACCGCCTCGGCAGCGAGCAACACTGCCGCGACCGTTGAGCCCGCCTCGAGGAAAGGGTGCGCCGAGGCTACCACCCCAGGCGCGGAGGACGCTACGACAGTGAGGAGGATCGGAGCCCCTCGCTCGAACCACCAGGTCCGCGAGTCTTCAGCCGGGCCATACGACGGGTGCCGTTCCTAGCCCGGTTCCGAGCCCCGGCTACCATCACCAAGTACTCAGGGGAAACAAGGCCGGAGTTGTGGCTTGCGGATTACCGGCTGGCATGCCAGTTGGGAGGGACGGACGACGACAACCTCATCATCCACAACCTCCCCCTTTTCCTCTCCGACGCTGCCCGGGCCTGGCTGGAGCATCTGCCTCCTACGCAGAGCTCCAACTGGGACGACCTGGTCAAGGCTTTCGTTGGAAATTTCCAAGGTACGTACGTGCACCCTGGGAACTCGTGGGATCTCCGGAGCTGCCGCCAGCAGCCAGGGGAATCCCTGCGAGAGTACATCCGGCGGTTCTCCAAGCAGTGCACCGAGTTGCCCAACATCACCGACTCGGATGTCATCAGGGCATTCCTCGCCGGCACCACTTGCCGGGACCTGGTGAGTAAACTAGGACCGAAGACTCCCACCTAGGCGAGCGAATTGATGGACATAGCCACCAAGTTCGCCTCTGGCCAGGAGGCGGTTGAAGCCATCTTCCGGAAGGACAAGCAGCCCTAGTGAAGACAGAAGGAAGACGTCCCCGAGGCGTCCGTCCAGCGTGGCACGAAGAAGAAGACCAGGAAGAAGACACAAGCAAAGTGTGACGCCGTTGACGCGGATCTCGTCGCTGCTGCCGAGCACAGGAATCCTTGGAAGCCTCCTAGAGGGGCCAACATGTTCGACAAGATGCTCAAGGAGTCGTGCCCCTATCACAGGGGTCCTGTCAAGCACACCCTTGAAGAGTGCGACATGCTCTGACGTTACTTCAACAAGGCTGGGCCCCCGGCAGAAGGTGGCAGGGACCAAGGCAACAACAAGAAGGAGGGTGACAAGGAAGAAGAGTTCCCGGAGGTCCACAACTGCTTCATGATCTAAGGTGGGCAACTAGCGAACGCCTCGGCTCGGCACCGCAAGCAAGAACGCCGGGAGGTCTGCTCGGTGAAGGTAGCAATGCCAGTCTACCTAGACTGGTCTGATAAGCCCATTACCTTCGACCAAGGTGACCATCCCGACTGCGTACCGAGCCCAGGAAGGTACCCGCTTGTCGTCGACCCTGTCATCGGCAACGCTAGGCTTACCAAGGTCCTCATGGACGGAGGCAGCAACATCAACATCATCTACGCCGAGACCCTAGGGCTCTTGGGGATTGACCTGTCCGTGATCCGGGCCGGTGCAGCACCCTTTCACGGGATTGTCCCCGGTAAGCGTGTCCTGCCCCTTGGGCAACTTGATTTGCTCGTCTACTTCGGAACTCCCTCCAACTTCCGAAAGGAAACCCTCACTTTCGAGGTGGTCGGGTTCCGGGGGACCTATCACGCGGTGCTGGGAAGACCGTGCTACGCCATGTTCATGGCCGTCCCCAACTACACGTACCTCAAGCTCAAGATGCCAGGCCCCAACGGAACCATCACCGTCGGATCCACATACCGCCACGCTTACGAGTGCGACGTGGAATGCGTGGAGTACGCCGAAGCCATCGCCGAGTCCGAGGCCCTCATCGCCGACCTGGATTGCGTCTCCAAGGAGGCGCCTGACGCGAAGCGCCACGCCAGCAACTTCGAACCGGCCGAGGCGGTTAAGTCTGTCCCTCTCGACCCCAGCAACGACGCTGGCAAGAAAGTTAGGATAGGCTCCAAGCTCGGCCCCAAATAGGAATCAGTGCTCGTCGACTTTCTCCGCGCAAACGCTGAAATTTTTGCGTGGAGTCCCTTGGACATGCCCGGCATACCGAGGGATGTTGCCGAGCACTCACTGGACATCCGAGCCGGTGCCCAACCCGTGAAGCAGCACCTGCGCCGTTTTGATGAAGAAAAGCGTAGAGCCATAGGCGAGGAGGTCCACAAGCTAATGGCTACATGGTTCATCAAAGAGGTATTCCATCCAGAATGGTTAGCTAACCCTGTGCTTGTAAAGAAAAAAGGTGGGAAATGGAGGATGTGCGTAGACTACACTGGGTTAAATAAAGCATGTCCAAAGGTTCCCTACCCTCTGCCTCGCATCGATCAAATTGTGGACTCCACTGCTGGGTGCGAAACCCTGTCTTTCCTCGATGCCTATTCAGGCTATCACCAAATCAAGATGAAAGAATCCGACCAGCTCGTGACTTCTTTTATCACACCTTTTGGCATGTATTGTTATACTACTATGCCATTTGGCTTGAGGAATGCAGGTGCAACATACCAAAGGTGCATGAACCACGTGTTCAGAGAGCACATCGGCAGAACGGTCGAGGCTTACGTCGATGACATCGTTGTCAAGACAAGGAAAGCCTTCGACCTCCTCTCTGACCTTGAGATAACATTCAGGTGTCTAAGAGCGAAGGGCGTAAAACTCAATCCCGAGAAGTGTGTCTTCAGAGTCCCCCGAGGCATGCTCCTAGGGTTCATCGTCTACGAACGAGGCATCGAGGCCAACCCGGAGAAAATCGCGGCCATCACCAACATGGGACCCATCAAAGATTTAAAAGGAGTACAAAGGGTCATGGGATGCCTTGCGGCTCTGAGCCGCTTCATCTCGCGCCTTGGCGAGAAAGGATTGCCCTTGTACCGCCTCTTAAGTAAGGCCGAGCGCTTCACTTGGACCCCCGAGGCCGAAGAAGCCCTCGGAAACTTAAAGGCACTCCTTGCTAATGCGCCCATCTTGGTGCCCCCCGCTGCGGGAGAAGCCCTCTTGATTTACGTAGCCGCAACCACTCAGGTGGTCAGCGCCGCAGTCATAGTCGAGAGACGAGAAGAAGGGCATGCACTGCTCATCCAGAGGTCGGTCTACTTCATCAGCGAGGTGCTATCCGAGACCAAGATCCGCTACCCACAAATCCAGAAGCTACTGTACGCAGTAATTCTAACACGGCGAAAGTTGCGACACTACTTCGAGTCTCATCTGGTGACTGTGGTGTCATCCTTCCCCCTGGGAGAGATCATCCAGTGCCGAGAGGCCTCGAGTAGGATAGCAAAATGGGCAGTGGAACTCATGGGCGAAACACTTTCATTCGCTCCTCGGAAGGCCGTAAAATCCCAAGTCTTGGCAGACTTCTTGGCTGAATGGGTCGACACCCAATTGCTGACAGCTCCAATCCATGCCAAACTTTGGACCATGTACTTCGATGGGTCGCTTATGAAAACCGGAGCAGGTGCTGGCTTGCTTTTCATCTCACCCCTCGGGAAACATGTGCGCTACGTGATATGCCTCCATTTTCTAGCGTCAAACAACATGGCAGAGTACGAGGCTTTGGTTAATGGGTTGCGCATCACCGTCGAGCTAGGGGTTCGGCGCCTCGACGCTCGTGGCGACTTGCAGCTCGTTATTGACCAAGTCATGAAGAACTCCCACTGCCGCGATCGAAAGATGGAGGCCTTCTGCGATGAAGTTTGGCGCTTGGAAGATAATTTCTACGGGCTGGAACTCAACCATGTTGCTCGACGGTACAACGAGACTGCAGATGAGCTGGCTAAAATAGCCTCGGGGCGGACAACGGTTCCCCCGAACGTCTTCTCTAGGGATATGTATCAACCATCCGTCAAACTCGACGACGCGCCCAAACCCAAGGAGACCTCGGCCCAGCCCGAGGTACCCTCGGCCGCCGAGGGTGTGTCCCTGCGCATCGAGGGAGAGCAGAATGGGGTTACGCCAAACCTGAACTGGCAAACCCCGTACCTGGAATATCTCCTCCGAGGAGAGCTGCCCCTCGACAAGGCCGAGGCTCAACGACTGGCTCGGCGCGCCAAGTCATTCATTTTACTAGGTGATGAAAAAGAGTTATACCACCGCAGCCCCTCAGGCATTCTCCAACAATGCATATCCGTCACCCAAGGACAAGAGCTGTTACAAGAAATACACTCAGGGGCTTGCGGTCACCATGCAGCACCTCAGGCCCTCGTGGGAAATGCTTTCTGACAAGGTTTCTACTGGCCGATCGAGGTGGCCGACGCCACTAGGATTGTGCGGTCCTGCCAAGGGTGTCAATTCTACGTGAGATAGACGCACTTGCCTGCTCAGACCCTGAAGACAATACCTATCACTTGGCCATCGACAAATTCTCCAAGTGGATCGAAGTCCGACCCTTAACCAGCATCGGGTCCAAGCAGGCGGTGGCGTTCTTTACAAATATCATCCATCGCTTTGGGGTCCCAAACTCCATCATCACCGACAATGGCACGTAGTTCACTGGGAAGAAGTTCCTGGACTTCTGCGAAGACCACCACATCCGTGTGGACTGGGCCGCCGTAGCTCACCCAATGACAAATGGGCAGGTGGAGCGCGCCAATGGCATGATTTTGCAGGGACTAAAACCGAGGATCTACAACGACCTCAACAAGTTTGGCAAGCGGTGGATAAAAGAACTACCCTCGGTGGTTTGGAGTCTGAGAACGATGCCGAGCCGGGCCACGGGCTTCTCGCCGTTTTTCCTAGTCTATGGGGCCGAGGCCATCTTACCCACGGACTTGGAATACGGTTCCCCGAGGACAAAGGCATACGACGACCAAAACAACCAAACCAGCCGAGAGGATTCATTGGACCAGCTGGAAGAGGCTCGGGATGTAGCCTTACTACACTCGGCACGGTACCAGCAGTCTCTGCGACGCTACCACGCCCGAAGGGTTTGGCCCCGATGCTTCCAAGTGGGAGACATGGTACTTCGGCTGCGACAAGATGCCCGAGGGCGCCACAAGCTTACTCCTCCCTGGGAAGGGCTGTTCATCATCGCCAAGATTTTGAAGCCCGGGACATACAAGCTGGCCAACGATCGAGGCGAAGTCTATAGCAACGCTTGGAACATCCAACAGCTATTTCGCTTCTACCCTTAAAATGTTTCAAGTCGTTCATGTATCTCACTTTCTTTACGTGTATAAATAAAGTCTAACCATCAAGGGAGGATCGGCCTTGCCTCAGCAAAAACCGAACCTCCCTTGGGGGCTAGAAGGGGGGAACCCCCTCTGCGTCAAAAATTTCCTCGGAAAAGTTTTCCGCCAAAACGACTTTCGTGCTTTTCGACTATATCGAAAACAGAATCCTAAAAACGACGAGAGGAACCTTAAACGGCAAGGCCGACCGAGCCGAGGGACTCCTACGCCTCCGGGATACGGATACCTCACTCATCACCTTCCGCGAAAAGTAATCACGCTCGGATAAGTGATTCTGCTACCGACGAACAAGTCCTAACGCACGAAACAAGAGGAAAGAAAACGCAGCTTTATACTCTGACGCTAAAAATGTTTAGGCCTCAGCGGCCGCAAGAAACATACGCATACTTAAAACAAACTGTTCCTACAGGCTCGCATCCTCTCCTGAAGAGGCAGAGGAGCCCTCTCCCACTGCGTAAAGACGACGCACCCGTGTTCTGTTCCTCGAACGACTCGCGCACGCGCAACAGATGCCCCACGAATTGCCCGTCCCGTCGCATTAACTCCCTGGCAGGGCACGCGACACCTCTGGCAGGCGAAGCGGGTGCCGTTTCGTCTCCGTCATGATGAGCGCCTCAAAAAAGGTGTGCCACATTGTTTAAATTTATATCCTTTTTCCTTTTTTTCTCACTCTCTCTTGCCACAGGGATCTAGAAAAGGGGGATATTTCGAAAGGATCCTTCTCAGCGAAGGAAGCGGGCCCCGAGCCCTCGTACTGATCAGGGGTTCGAAGGTTACGCCCTGCGGGGTTTGGCAACCGCCCCAGAGCACTCGGGCTCTGAGCCCTTTACTGATCAAGGGTTAGAAGGCTGGCCCCTCGGAAGGGTTCGACAGCCGCCCCAGAGCACGCAGAGTCAGGGATGACCTTGGGTACGTCTGTTACATGTCCAAGGCTCAGGCTACGCTCCCGGGGTACCCTAGGACATTTCTGAGACCAGCGGGAACGATTTGTAATGGAATCCCACCGGAGGGAGGCGCCGAGCCCTCGGACCCTATCAAATGGGTCTGGGTCCAGCAAATCACCTGCAGGTACTTTTGGAGCGCGCCTCTGGGCCACTAGCCGACCCTTATCGAACGGGGCTCGGGCGTCCACTCGGATCACCCGATAGCAACTCACTGGAAACACCGTGTTCGGTGCCCTCCGAGGGTAACATGGCGCTTTCTCCCCCCCTTCCTCCTTGCGGAAAGGCGACGAAGGGGCGTACAATAAAAAGCCGAGACGGTCCTCGATCGTCCTCTCCCTCCGTGCAGAGGCTTGGAGGCTGCTCTCGCACCAGGCTATGGCCAAATTATCGACCACGTCGACAAACCAGCTTAAAAACATGGAGCCTGACCGTGCACCCGGGCTGCGGCCAGGCCGCATGAGGGAACAACAAGGCCGACCGAGGCATCACAAAAAGAATTAAGACCTCAGAGGAGTCAAACCACTCCTCGGAGGCCTCGGGGGCTACACCCGACGGGTGCGCTCACGTGCACCCATCGGAACAAAATATGACCGAGAAGGGCTGGTCCCCTTGCAAAAAATCCGGCAGAACCTCCAAGCGAGTACCTACACTCCCTTCGAGGCTCGGGGGCTTTTGTCGGGTACCGTAATTAGGGGTACCCCCAATGCTCCTTAACCTGACTGGAAAACATCCTCAAAACAGATCGTAAAGACTGATAGGCACGGTTGAAGTCAAGGCCTCGTCTACCAAGGGACACGAACTCGTCTCGCCCGAGCCCAGCCTCGGGCAAGAATAGTAGTCCCAGACGAATTCATGCCTCGCCCGAGGACCCCCTCAAGCAGTAGGCGCACCCCCGGCTCGCCCGAGGCCAAGCTCGGGTAAACTTCGTCGTGTAGCGACCTCGGCCAAATCGCCTTACCAACCGACCGTATCGCATGCGCATTTAATGCGGGGATCGCCTGACACCTTATCCTGACACGTGCACCTCAGTCGGCAAGGTCGAAGTGACCGCAGTCACTTTGCCCCTTTACTGATCATTCTGACAGGAAAATAGTACTATTCACCCTGTTCCGACTACTGTGCCAACCACTAGGGTAAGACTAACGACAGTAAGTCACGACCTCCCCCGAGTTCAGCCTCGGGCGAAACAGGGAGCTCCGCCTCGCCCGACCTCAGGCCTCGGCCGCGGGAGAAGGTCTCCGCCTCGCCCGACCCCAGGCCTCGGCCTCAGCCTCGGCCTCGGGAGAAGGTCTCCGCCTCACCCGACCTCGGGCCTCGGCCTCGGCCTCGGGAGGAGTCACATCCTCGCCCGACCTCAGCCTCGGCCTCAGGAGAAGTCTCCGCCTCGCCCGGACCAACTACGCCACTGGGGATACATCATTACCCTACCCCTAGCTAGCTGCCTTAGGCTACGAAGAAACAAGACCGGTGTCCCATTTAAGATTACTCCGGTAACAGGTAATGATGGTTCCCTGCATGCGTCCATGACGTTGGCTGTTCTCAACTCCCTACGAAAGCATAGAAACGTTAGCAGGACCCCTGCCGCAACGCCAGCTGCGCTTCTACAGGGCTCAAGTACTTCTCCGCCGGCCACGTTAGCACATAACTACACTCCCATTGTACAGCTGGACCATCTCCTTGTATCTATAAAAGGGGATGTCCAGGGCCATCCTGAGGCAGGCAGAGTGGGAGAAATGCGGAGGAGGCTAACTCAGACAGCACACCTCAGGGTCGAACCCTCTCCCTCTCTCTTTCACGACGCTTGTAACCCCTACTACGAGCACCCCGGTGCAAGATAATATAAGCCTCATCCTCCCTCTTTTGTTCCATCTTGCATCAACCCATCTTGGCAGAGACACGCAGCGACAAATTCACTGGTCGGTTGAGGTTCCTCGCGGGTCCGAAACGCCGACAGGAAGGTACAAAATGATATTGATATTACTGATGATAGTGATAGTGATAGTGATGAGGAATTTGCTTCACCTTCATATGATGAACTAGCTGACTTGCTTAAAGAATATACTCAAATCATTAGGAAGTCAAAAGCTAAATGTGATAAGTTGAAGAATGAAAATGAATCTTTAAATGCCAATATGACATAGTTATGAAAGCTAGTGATGAAATGAAAGAAGAGAACAAAACTATGTCATCCACTGTAAATGAGCTCACAACCTCCCTAAAAGATGCTAAGGATAAATGTGACAAGTTAAATGAAGCTAATAGGGAGTTGCAAGATAGACTAGTAAAAATCAAGGAAGACTATACTAAGATTAAATTTGATCATGATAATCTTCTTGTTGAGAATGAACTTTTATCTTGCAAAACACATGAGGCTATTAACCCTGTTGTTAAGATTGATGTAGCAACCTCATGTGATGATTTGAGTCAAGGAGAGCAAACTAGTCTACATGATGAACTGATCGAAAAAGTTGAAGTCTTGACTTTAGAGAACCAAAAATTGAAGAGATACTTGACTGATGCAACTACTAGAGGAAAGGTTGCTATTGAGAACAATGATTTCAACAATGAGTTGGCAGTGGATAATGAAAGGCTTAAAAATGAGGTCAAGAAACTTAAGAGTGAAAATGAACATCTTGCAACAAGTGTGCAAAAGTTCAACAAGGGCCAATACCTCCAAAATGAGTTGCTTATGAACATTGTCATGAAAAACAACAAGAGTGGTATTGGATACAATGCTTTTGTGCAAAAGAAAGCTACTACTCAATACAAGCCAAAGCAGACTCACAAGCCTATCAAATGCTATGAGTGTGGAAAAGAAGGTCACTTTGCCCACAACTGCAAAGCCAAACCACCAACTCCCTTGCCTAAGCACTCAAGACCATTTGCTTTCAATGCTCATTATGTTCTAAGAAAAGTTGCAAATGGAAAGGTCAAAGTTACATTCCTAGGTCCACCAAACAAGAGTAGACCTAGACAAATTTGGGTTGCGAAGTCCTTGATTGAGAGAGTCACTAGTCCTATGCAATATAGGGCCCTCAAAACTCAAGCTTGATTTGTCTGTGGATGTAGGTGAACTACAAGACCAGTGGGAGCCATTGGGTTATTGACAGTGGATGCATACAACATATGACAGACAACCCACGGATGTTCACCTCACTTGATGAGAATGTTGATGGACAAGACAAAATCACATTTGGAGACAATTAAAAAGGGAAAGTGCAAGGACTTGGCAAGGTGGCAATTTCAAATGATTTATCAATTTCAAATGTTCTCTTGGTTGTACCTTTGAGCTTCAATTTATTATCAATGGGTCAACTCTGTGATCTTGGACTTCAATGCTTATTCACTCCAACAGAGGTTATTGTATCAAAAATGGATGATGAATCAATGGTGTTCAAAGGATTTAGATACAACAATCTCTACCTAGTGGATTTCACCTCAGAAGATGCAGACTTAAGAACTTGCCTCTTCACCAAAGCATCACTTGGATGGCTCTGGCATAGGAGGCTTGCACATGTTGGGATGAGCACACTCAAGAAGGTATTAAAAAAGGACATGGTTAGAGGATTAAAGGATGTGGTATTTGAAAAGAACAAGCCTTGTAGTGCATGTCAAGCTGGGAAGCAAGTTGCTAATACACATTCTACTAAAGCTTTCATGTCAACATCAAGGCCACTGGAACTACTTCATATGAATTTATTTGGACCTAAAAATTATGTAAGTGCTGGTGGCAACCTCTACTGTCTAGTGATTGTTGATGATTTCTCAAGATACACTTGGGTGTTCTTTCTCCATGACAAATATGAAGTTGCATCTATATTCAAGAAGTTTGCCAAGAAAGCTCAAAATGAATTTGATTGCAAGATCAAGAAGATTAGAAGTGATAATGGTAAAGAATTTGACAACACCAACATTCATGAGTACTATGATGAAATTGGGATCAAGCATGAAGTTTTTGCAACATATACACCTCAACAAAATGGAGTTGTTGAATGGAAAAAATAGGACCTTGATCACACTTGCAAGAACAATGATTGATGAGTATAACATACCGGAGAGGTTTTGGGCCGAAGCTGTCAACACTGCATGTTATGCATCAAATAGGCTATTTCCTCACGGCTGCTTGCGAAGACTCCATATGAACTGCTAAATGGGAAAAAGCCAGACGTCTCCTTCTTCCGGGTGTTTGGATGCAAATGCTACATCTACAAGAAACGCCATCACCTAGGGAAGTTTCAAAGACGTTGTGATATTGGTTTTCTATTGGGTTATTCATTAAAGTCCAAAGCATATCGAGTATTCAATCATGCCACTGGTGTGGTAGAAGAAACATATGATGTGGAATTTGATGAGACTAATGGCTCCCAAGGAACACTTGAAAATCTTGATGATGTAGGTGATGAGCCACTTAGGGAAGCAATGAAGAACATGCCAATTGGAGCTATCAAACCAAAAGAAGATGAAGAAGAGGTGCAAAAACATTGACAGGCCTTCTTCATCAAATGTACCACAAGATAATGAAAAAGATGAGAGGCATGCAAATGAAGATACATTTGTCTCTCATGAACAAGCAAGGGTACAAGCCGAAGATGTTGATGCTCCAGGATCTTCTTCCTAAGTGGTTAACTGGAGAAACTCATCACTACTTCAAGCTCATCCTCAAAACCAAATCATTGTGAGTCCTTCACAAGGGGTTATTACTCGATCTCATAGACATGCTTCTTTTATTGAACATCACTCCTTTGTTTCTTGTGTTGAGCCTACTTGTATAGATGAGGCGCTATAGGATCTGGACTGGGTGAACGCCATGCATGAAGAACTTAACAACTTCACCTGTAACCAAGTTTGGACCCTGGAGAAGCCCCCACAAGATGCAAGAATCATTGGAACAAAGTGGGTGTTCAGAAACAAACAAGATGATCAAGGTGTGATTGTAAGGAACAAGGCAAGACTTGTTGCAAAAGGATTCTCTCAAGTTGAAGGCTTAGATTTTGGAGAGACCTTTGCACCGGTTGCTCGACTAGAAGCCATCCGTATCCTACTCGCATATGCATCATGCTATGATATAAAGCTTTATCAAATGGATGTAAAAAGTGCATTTTTAAATGGCTTCATAAATGAACTTGTATATGTTGAGCAACCACCTGGATTTGAAGACCCTAGATATCCTAACCATGCTTACAGGTTGTCCAAGGCGCTGTATGGGCTAAAGCAAGCTCCAAGGGCTTGGTATGAGCGTCTTCGCGTCTTCCTCATTGAAAAGGGCTTCAAGATCGGGACCGTCGACACAACTCTATTCACAAAGAAACATAACGGTGATATTTTCATTTGTCAAGTATATGTTAATGATATAATCTTTGGCTCGACAAATGACTTTCATTGCAAGGAATTTGTTGAGTTGATGTCGAAGGAGTTCGAGATGTCAATGATTGGTGTACTGACGTACTTCCTCGGCTTTCAAGTCAAGCAAATGAAAGATGGTAACTTTCTCTCACAAGAGAAGTATACCAAAGACTTGTTGAAAAGGTTCAACATGGAGAAGTGCAAACCAATCAAGACACCTATGCCAACAAATGGACATCTCGACCTAGATGAGGGAGGTAACCCGGTTAATCAAACTCTCTACCGTTCTATGATTGGTAGTTTATTGTACCTTACCGCATCTAGGCCCGATATCATGTTTAGTGTCTACATGTGTGCTAGATTTCAATCTAATCCTAAGAAAGCTCATCTTCGCGCTGTTAAAAGAATTCTTAGGTATCTCAGGCACACCACAAGCGTTGGTCTGTGGTATCCCAAAGGAGCTACTTTTGATTTAATTGGCTATTCCGATTCGGATTATGTCGGTTGCAAAATTGATAGGAAAAGTACTTCTGGGGGATGCCATCTGCTTGGTAGATCACTAGTATCATGGACATCCAAAAAGCAAAATAGTGTTGCCTTGTCAACCGCCGAAGCGGAATACATTGCCGCGGGTGCTTGTTGCACACAAATTTTATATATGAAACAAACTCTTCTAGACTATGGCGTAGTTCTAGAAAAGGTACCTTTGTTGTGTGATAATGAGAGTGCTATTAAAATTGCTAATAATCATGTACAACACTCTCGCACCAAGCACATTGATATCCGTCATCACTTCCTTAGAGATCATGTTGCTAAAGGAGATATCATTTTAGAAGGAGTGAGGTCAGAAGATCAATTAGCGAATATTTTCACTAAGCCACTTGATAAGACCCGCTTTTGCATGTTGAGGAATGAATTAAATATACTTGATCTCAGAAATTTTATTTAAGATATCAAATGGTGTTGTCAAGCTTGCATTGCATATTTAAATTACTTGTATTGCATCTAGGGCTTGTCTAACCTAGTTGAGATAACCGCCAACAAAGCGAGTGAAAAAGCTTAATTCAGATCAAACTTGACAAGTCTTAGTTTTAAGCTTTTATCACTTAAATTCTTACTTTTTATGCAATTGTTGGTTCTTGAAATATGCATGAGGTTTTGCACTTAGGGGGAGTATTCAAAACTCAAATCACTCATGAAAACCCCTAGTGCAAGGCCAAAATGCAAATTTCACCTTTTGCCTATCTTCTCTAAAAATTATCTAGCCTATGGCAAAATATTTTGAAAATTATGAGAAAATATATGAGGGTGCCAATACCTGTCCCAACAAGTGTTATTTTGTGTGATTATAAGTTGGGATTTGGTTTGGTTGAAAACTAGATAGAAAAATTCAAAAAATCCGAATTTTCCCTCTATCTGGGGTCACCGGACAGTCCGGTGTGCACTGGACACTGCACTGTGCAATGTTCGGTGCACCGGCAGCCGCGCGCTCAAATTCCTTTTTTTGTGCGCTGCCCTGTGGTTCACCGGACAGTTACTGTGCGCTGTCCGGTGTGCACCGGACAGGCACTGTAGACTGTCCGGTGCGCCCATATCACGTTTTAAAAAAAGGCCTCCAGCCCGAGACCAAGCCAGAGGCTCTCTTCTCCCTCTGTGCTCTCTGCTCTCTGTTCTCTGGCGATCTGTTCTCCCCCGCCGGCGACAGCTGCTCCTCTCTGGCGACCACCTCCTCGCCGGTGGCCGTGCTCCTGTGGAAGTGCTCCTGCTCGGCCTCCCTTCCCCTCTGGTGAGCAGCTCTCCTTCTCCTCTCTCTCTCTACACAACAGCAAAACTGAATCCTCCCGTCGGCCATAATAATTCCCGTCGGTTTTTAGGGTTGCCGACGGGAGTTAATTAACTACCGTCGGCCATAACGAAGCCGACGGGAGATAAAATAACTCCCGTCGGTTTTTAGGGTTGCCGACGGGAGTTAATTAACTACCGTCGGCCATAACGAAGCCGACGGGAGATAAAATAACTCCCGTCGGTTAGTCCGGAGGCCGACGGGGTTTAGGGCGGGCCCGGCTAAAACGCGCGCGCCGGCCACTCGCCCAGGCTCTATTCATCGCGCGGTCGCTCATCCCGCGCCGCCGGCCACTCATCCATCGCCGGCCACTCATCCCGCGCCGCCGCCGATCGCCGTCCAGCGCCCGAGCGCCGCCCGAGCCTGCGCCGCCGCCGCCGTGCGCCCGAGCGCCGCCCGAGCGCCGCCCGAGCCTGCGCCGCCGCCGCCGCCGTGCGCCGCCCCGCCCGAGCGCCGCCAGCGCCTACGCCGCCGCCGCCGACCCCGCCGCGCCCGTCCCGTCCTCCGCCGCGGCTTGCCGACGCCGCTGCCCCCGCCCGTCCCCTCCCCCGACGCCGCTGCAACCTCCACTGAGACAGTAAGATTGAAATTATTTAAAATTATATCATTGCGATATATATTTATATTTATATCGAAAATATGTTTATTCCCGTCGGTTGGTTGATTGTATTGATTAAGCCGACGGGAGTTAACTACGTTGTGGTCGTTTAATTAGTATGATACACTGTTTATTTTCCTAGAGTTTTAGGGTTAAGTGCGCAGACCAGTAGTTAACCCTAGGCGTCACCCGTTCCGGAAGCATGCACATGCATCACATTTATTCATATGTTTGGGCCTAATGCACCTAGACAATCTATGAATGCATAGATTGTATAGTTTCATTCGGTCCAAACACAAGATTACTTGTGATGTGCGTGGTTCCGGGATTGTCCACGTATTTGGACAGCCGGAGAATGGGTGTGGCCGCATGTGATTCGTGCACGTGTCCGTTGGTCCGAACGAGATTTCAGCAGCATAACCCAGTTGTTCTCCGTCGCACCATGATAGGCGTGTGTTCGGAGAACAGCGGGGTTATGCTGCCGAAATTTCGTTCGGACCATCGGGCACGTCACGAGTCGCATGCGGCCGCCTCCATTCTCGGGTGGGTTTATGTCCTTTCCTATAGTAGGGTTATCACCTAAGCCACGTGCATCGCTCTTATATGCTGAATTTTTGGTTGGTGGTTTACACAACAGCAAAACTGAGCCATCCTAGTCCACAAACATGGAAGATGACCGTGAGTGGATGTATGCTGGTTGGAAGAAGGGCGGATGTCACACAAAGGAATGGTTTCAGAAGACAGAAAAGTTTTTAGAGAACGCTCGTGGAGAGTCAACCCACGCTGTGATTAGGTGCCCATGCACCAAATGTGGGAACATCCAGTCACATGACAAGAGAACTGTGGCACTACACCTTTGCAGTCATGGGTATGTTCAAGGTTATAAGGTTTGGGATAACCACGGCGAGTCACGGTGTATAGTATCAGCACAGATGGAGGTGGATGACGGTGAAAACGTTGATCGATTGGACCATATGTTAGAAGATATGCAGGCAGAGTTTGTCAACAATCCTGAAGATCCGCCTACAAAAGAGGTTGAAGAGTTGTTCAAACTCCTCCAAGACTTAGAAATGCCTCTGCATGGACACACAACGGTTACCATCCTCCAGTTCGTGACCCGTCTAATGAGCATAAAGTCAAAGTTTGGTTGCTCAGCCAAATGTTATAAGGCGATTTTGGACTTGTTTAGTGATGTCCTTCCTGCCGATCATAAGGTGCCTAAAGACATTTACCGGTCAAAGAAGCTGCTAAAGGCTTTGGGAATGCCATATGAGAAGATCGATATATGCCCGTCCAACTGCATGATATATTGGCGCGATCGTGCGAAACTAGAGAAATGCTTGAAATGTGGCCTGTCGAGGTACATAGAGGTGGTAAACGAAGAAGGGGAGAAGGTGACAACAAAGAGGGCACATAAGCAGCTTCGCTGGATGCGTCTCACTCCAAGACTGAAACGTCTGTTCTTGGCTAGTAGAATTGCGAGCCGCATGAGGTGGCGCAAGAATCGTAAGCCCCCGAAGGATGGGGTAATGCAGCATCCGTGTGATAGCGACGCATGGAAGGCCCTGGACAGCTTCGATATAGAATTTGCTAGTGAAGAGAGGAATGTTCGTATTGGGTTGGCGACAGATGGTTTCACGCCTTTCAGTATGACCGCAGCGTCTTACTCATGTTGGCCTGTCTTTGCCATACCGTACAACCTTCCACCTGAAGATTGCATGAAAGATGAGTTTATGTTCTTAACTCTCATCATACCTGGGAAGGATCATCCCGGCGTAAACCTCAATGTTATGCTTGAGCCATTGATTGAGGAGTTGAAAGAGCTTTGGGAAGGAGTGGAGGCGTATGACAGCTTCATGAAGCAAAAATTCAAACTTCGGGCAGCATATTTGTGGTCCATACATGATTATCTAGCGTATGGGATCTTTGCTGGGTGGAGAGTCAGTGGAAGGCTAGGTTGTCCTATTTGTGGAAAAGAAACAGATTGTTTCTGGCTCGATAAGGGTGGGAAGTTCTGTTACTTCGATTGTCATAGGTCTTTTCTTCCTTTGAACCACCCCTTCAGGCTCCAGGCACACGAGTTCAGGAAGGACACCATTGTCACGAAGGAACCCCCGAAGCGTCGCACCGGGTGGGAAATCGCTGAGGAGCTGAGTAATCTAGTGAGAAATGAGGATGGGGATGGGTTTGCAGGTTTCGGGAAGACCCATAACTGGACTCACAAATGTGGCCTTTGGGAGCTCCCTTACATGAGGGCATTGCAGCTCCCGCACAACATCGATGTAATGCACCAAGAGCGTAACATGTGTGAAGCACTATTTAACACCGTCATGGATTTCCCAGATAAAACAAAAGACAATTTCAAGGCCCGAGTGGACTTAGGTAACATATGTAACCGCCCAACTCTCATGCTCAGAGAAAATGGAGGCAAGCCTCGTGCTGAATTTGCCTTGAGACCCAATGAACGAAAAGAAGTGATGAAGTGGATGAAAGATTTAAAATTTCCCGATGGTTATGGTGCGGGGTTCAGAAGATCTGTGAACTTGAAAACAATGAAGATCAATGGGTTCAAGAGTCATGATTACCATATAATGATGGAAAGGCTGATCCCAGTAATGTTGCGTGGTTACATTAACGAGGAAGTGTGGAAAGCGATAGCTGAACTTAGCTATTTCTACAGGCAGCTTTGTGCTAAAGAAATTTTAAAGGAGATGATGCAGAAACTAGAGGAATCGGCACCGGTGCTTCTTTGCAAGCTGGAGAAAATATTCCCGCCTGCGTTATGAAGCAAAGGTAGGTGGGCTAGTGTGTTATAGGTGGATGTATCCCATAGAAAGAATGTTGAAAAAACTGAAATCAATGGTGGGTAACAAGGCAAAGGTTGAAGGTTGTATAGCAGAGGAGTTCAAATTTAAGGAGATAGCTTTCCTCACAAGTGGTTACTTGACTGAAGACCACAATGTATTTGCCCATACGAAGAGGTACCATGAAGATGAAACGGTGCATCCGTGCAGTCACATTAGCATATTTCAATGGAACGGCAAGGCTGTTGGTCCACCAGTGGCATATGAATTCAGTGAGAACGAACGGAAATCTGCTTTGCTCTACATGTGGTCAAATATAGAAGAGGCTGAGAAATTCTTCAGGTAATAGTTTACTAGGCTTAAAGGAATTGTATATTCAATGTTTAGGAAACACAATGTTTTCTTACTCTCGTTCTTTTTTAGCGAGTTCGATAAAGAAAACTGGAGGTCTTCTCGTAACCGTCAACCAACGGCGAAACAGCTAGACAACTTGCGTCTAAATGGATTGCACGGGGGACCTAATTTTATCTCCTGGATCCGAGACCATGTAAGCCTTGTATTCTTTGTCCTCATACATCGTGTATAGGTATGACAATTGTAACACTTTTTCATTTATTGACTGTCAGTTCGGGAATGTACCGGATGACTCACAAATGTGTCCTGTGGGATCTCCTTCACATGAGGGCATTGATTCTCCCGCACGTCGGCGTAGTGTCCATAAGGACCTGCGTCAGCTTTCTATTGGTAGTGTGATAGTGAAGAGTTATGGCCGTTACGACGTAAACGAGGTTCGCTTCCGTACAACCAAATTTGAAGCTTCCCGTCCTTTAGCAGCTACGAAAAATAACGGAGTCGTAATCCGGGCTGAAGATATGGAAAGGCACGAATCCGAGTATTACGGAATCATAAACAATATACTCGAGTGCCAATTTGTAGGGAACAAGGATCTGAGGGTGGTGTTTTTTGACTGTACATGGTTTGACCCGAAGCATTATAGAACCGAATTTGGAATGACGCAGGTTAAACGCAAGCAAATACTTCAAGGGGCCGATAGATATGTCCTTGCTCATCAGGTGGAGCAGGTATATTACTCGTCATATCCATGCCCTAAGTTGAGCGCTTGGTGGGTCGTATACAAAACCTACCCCCGTGATCGGTTGTCCACTCCTGTTCCCGATGATTACAATCGTGAGGCTCAACAAGCTGACGGGGTATTCCAAGAAGATGAGTTGCCATCCTCATTTGATATAGACCCTGCTCCTACATTGGATTGTTTAGTTGGAGACCTCAATGATATATCATTGCCACAAAAAAGGAAACGAAACGATAAGTAACAAGTTAAGTTTATTTCCATATGAATGTTTATTTGTTTAATGTTGGTTTATTTTGCACCGTTTGTTTATTTATTTACAATACTCAGTACTAATAAAAACTTTCAATTGCTGCAGGATGCCTAAAAAGTTTAAGCAGGTGGTGAAGGGGTTCAGGGACTCCCTTTTCCGAGGGAGTTCCTTGAGCGCTAGTAAGAAGGAGCAGCTCTACAGAAGCCTACACCCAGAGTTACAGGGCCAGCCCTTGGGGTTTCAGAGAGGCGATGTAAGAATCATTGTATTGTTGCTTTTAATTTGTGTAAGACTTTAACGCGTGAATGTGACACTTGAGTTACTTATTTGCAGGATGAGGATGAGGATGAGGATCAGGATGAGGATGAGGATGAGGATGAGGATGAGGATGAGGATGAGGTTGAGGGTGGAGGTGAGGAGGCTGAGGCAGGAGGTGAGCAGGGAGAGGGTGGAGGTGGAGATGAGACTGAGGCTGAGGCAGGAGGTGCGGCTGAGGGTGGAGATGAGGCTGAGGCAGCTCCAGCAAGGCGTCCACGTAAGTTTAGAAGGCCTCATGCCGTACAACCTCCACCTGTTCCGAGCTCCGAGACGGGGAAGACGGTGATCTCCCCCGTCGGAGATAGGTAAGTGCTGTATCTTTTGATTTGAATCAGCTGTATTCATCAAATGTAAGCATGTTTGATGCTTGCCCGTCTTTTTGTAGGGAGTGGTTGGACTACTCTTTCACCGGCCAGGGTCGTCAAAAGCAGGTGAACTCTGTGTTGAGTTCGCTCCTGAAGTTTCACTACCCTGGACTGGTGAAGACGTCCGACGATGCAGACGCTGCGCCGGTCCTCGTCTCATGTTGGGACGATTACAAGCTGAAGGTCGATGTCACTTATGGCGATGCCCAGGGGCTTGTTCGCGCTGACTTCTGGGTACGTAATCTTGTGTGTGTTATATGGAAGCAATCATTCAAAAGTTAGATAACATTGCATTCTTTTTGTAGGCACGTTTTCGGTTGGCCGACGGGGATGACGCGAACCACGCCGAGAAGGTGTTTCAAGTAAATGCCTATCGGTTGGTGAAGGAGGCCCTGTACGAGGCAAGGATTCAGGCCACGTGCATGTATTATCAACAAATTTTAGGGCAAAAGATGAACAAGAAGACAGGGGCCTCGAGTATATACCTTCGCGAGGAAGAGTATCGTAAGGTTATATTTCAATCCTTTCCTTTGTGTTTGTTTCATTTGAATAGGTACTGATATATGTTTGTTTTTATGAAGGTGGTGGTTCCGTGGATGTCTAACCGGCCAGAGGCCTACGCAGCTTGGTGTGGGGTATGGGCTTCTGAAGCCTTCCAACAGAAGTCAAAAAGTCACAGGGACAATCGAGGCACCATGCCGAACCACACCTTCGGTGGCGACAACTTCACGCGAAAGGCGAAACGCCTGGTAAGAAAACTAACAAATATGTTGAGATGTCATATATTCTTTTATTGTACTAACTCTGTGTTGTAGGAAGCTCAATTAGGTCGCGAGCCGACTCCCATCGAGGTGTGGGAAGCTGGCCATAGGGGAAGCGACCCTTCCAACCCTTTGTGCAGCCAGACACAAAGGGAGCGTCTGGTGAGCTGTTGTCCTCAATATTCGGTTAATGCTCGCAACGTACTAACTAAGGTTATATAATCGATACAGGCGGCATATGCGGAAGAGATGAAGGACCGTCACGGAGAAGACTGCGATTGGAGGACCATGCCGATCGATGCTCAAGCCGTGCATAAATCCGGTGGAGGAAAGGCACATGGACGGTGAGATGTTACATTACATGCCATTTATATAGTGACATGAGCATATGCCTTAATTAATCTTTCTTTGACAACAATTGTAGATTCTCTCTCTTTGATGGAATGATCAACACGACGGATTTTAGAGCGTCTCGGCGGTCGGCATCCGGGTCCGGAAGCTCCGGTCGTAGCTCTCGTCGGCTCACTGAGCAAGAGCTTGAGATCGTGAGGCTGCGTGAGGAGAACCGTGAGCGCGATGAGCAGTTGAGGGCTCAAACTGAGCAGTTGAGGGCTCAAAGTGAGTACTATGCCTCAGTCCACGCGCAGCAACAACAGATGATTCAAGTAAGCCCATTGCATTATTACTGTTTATTCATTGCTTTACACATCCAATGCGTACTACTAATATGCTTGGTCAATAGTTACTAGCTCAGCAGCAGGGCATTCCGTATGTGGCCCCTCCGCCTCCGCCGCAATGGACGTTCGTCCCTATGGGCCCTCCTCCACCTCCGGTAAGAAATTCTATGTCCATTCTCTAGTTACATAGTAAAAACGACGACTTGTGCCGCACTGCACTCACATGAATATGTATTATTCTTGTATTCAACAGGGACTTGTGCCGCAGCAGCCTCAGTTTAGCACACCGCCGGCACAGCTACCTGCCCCTGGCGCACAGGTTTGTATTCTAACTCTATAGCTATCGCCGACAGTTCAGCAGTTAATATGTACGATTTCTGACAAATTGCATTCTCGCTCCATAGGACAATCAGGAAGGAAGTGGAACGATGGATGGCTTCGTCAACTCCCTATTCGCGTACCCAACTCCGGACGGAGGCAGCGGCCAAAGCTCCAACAACCCTAGCCGCCGCGGTTCGTGAATGTGCTTCGATCTCTACCTTTTCAGTAATGAACACTTCGATCTCTACCTTTTCAGTAATGGACACTTCTTTTGTGGATGAACACTTCTTATGTGGATGAACACTTCTTATGTGTATGAATGTGGATGAATGTTCTTATATATATGTGTGTTGATGGATGTGATTGATGTGTGAATGTGCATGATGATATTGTGTATATTTTCTGTGCCATTGATCATAAATATGGGGTTTTTGGGGGGGGGGGACAGTTTAACTCCCGTCGGCTTTGCAAAGCCGACGGGAGTTAAACTGGTACTGTCCAGGATAACTCCCGTCGGCTTAGCCAAGCCGACGGCAGTTGTCGCTCCTCCGTCCCGGCACCCAGGGCTGACGTGGCGGACACATAACTCCCGTCGGCTACCTAGGCCGACGGGAGTTAATTGCCCGCCACGTCAGCCCTGGCCCGGGGAGCGACAACCGCCGTCGGCTACCTAGGGCCGACGGGAGTTAATTATCTCCCGTCGGGGCCGACGGGAGTTAATGCAATCCCCGTCGGGTAGCTCCTGTCGGCCGGGTACCGACGGGATTTACACTAAAACCGACGGAAATAGCTAAATCCCGTCGGTTTTAGAGTAAATCCCGTCGGTACCCGGCCGACGGGAATATCCTGGATTGTTGTTGTGCTAATTCACAGCTCTGTAAAGCTTATTCCACCCCTTGAGTGCACAAATCAATTTCCTATCAAATTCTGTGAATCCATGTGGTGAGAGATGTTCTTATGTGTCTCTTGAGTATCCCTGCAGGTTTCTAGCTCCCTTTGGGAGGGTTTCAATCCTCAAATGGCCATATCTCCAAAAACCTAATTCACCGCACGCCACGTGTTCGGTGAAATGTCCAAACCAGCCAAAAATGCTCCGATTGAACCCAAATTTTTCAGGCACCTTCACAACACCTCCAGTTACATATTCGCTAAATTTCACACCAATCGGACATACCAGGCTTCAATTTCACCAAATTCTCTGTTTTGAGCGATCGTTTCCGAGCCGAGTGCCCAAATTCCATTTTCCTCGCCTAAATTCAAACCAAGCACACACTTCACTCATATTTACCCATATAAACCTATTCATGAAGTATCGGCTCCATTCCACGTCATTTCGTGCCTCAATTCGAATTCCAAACCTCCTATGGCACTATTTCTCGTTCAAAGGCCGTTTTCGCGTCGTTTGACCTCTCGATCGCCATATCTCTCATTTTCTCTGCCATATTTCTCTGTGTATGTATTTATTCACATTTCATATACTTATGACTATGTGACTAATACGTGCTCACCTCTTCTGTCATTTTAGTGACCATGCCTGCCCGTGAGCCGTCTGCTGTCCTGCCTGGATTTTCACCTCTCGTGTGAGCTTTCCAGGTAGACATCTCCTCTTTTGATATTCTATCGGCTATTATCGACTTGTGCTTAGCTTCTCTCTCTCTCTCATTTGCAGCCGTCAGGTCAGGATGCCGCGCACGAAGAATGTGTCGGCGCCAGGGGGAGGAGATGATGAGGATCCTCGTTGCCCCTTCAGGCAGGTCAAGGGAAAGACCATGTACTTGGAGCAGCAGGAAGGCCGCAAGAAGCGGCGTATGGACAGGGCAGCCCGAGCAGCGGTAGCAGCAGCAGCAGCCGCTGAGCAGGCCGAGCTAGGAGATCAGCCACATACTCCTTCAGATCAGATTGCGTACCGAGTTCATCGCCTTGCCTGCCGGCCTCGCTCCTCCACTCCCACCACTGCTTCCACTCCACCACCCACTTTGCCTGCTCCCGTCACCCCTGCTACGCCATCCACCACCTCTACTACACCAGCTTCCACTACTCCTCCTCCCGCTCCCATTTCTGCTCCTCCTATCCCACCTGCTCGCTTCCGGGAGCGTGATGAGACTGAGGTGCGACCTCTGGCTGCAGATCCTAGGTTGTTTGACCTTCAACGTGCTACAGTGGCACGGGTACGTCGGTTCAGATACGTACCCATGGAGTCTTGGTTACCGGCTTAGAGGGACCCTGCTGCAGTTGACCTCTTCAGCACTCATATTCAGGAGTCCTTTTTCAGAGCTCAGATGTCTGCACATATTGCTCTGCGAGTTCACCGGCTTCTGGACCTTTATGGATTTCTACTTGCCGCTGGTGCTGACTCTGAGGTACACCTCTCCTATCTGCCTAGCCTTCTCACTCTTTTGACTACCAGCGGCAGATATGTTGAGGAATGGGTCCGAGTTTTCTACGCTACTGTATGGATTGACCCTGATCACCACTGGATGAGATTCCATTTTGAGCGAGAGGATGTCACTATTCATGCCAGCCAGATTCGCCAGCTATTTGGATTTCACGAGTCATCGACTCGTCTTCACAGCTTATGCTATGGCACCTGTGACCCTCCTCGTCGCCCTCACAACGGTGTTGCTCCTGGTACAGCTCACGTTGCGGCTCTGTTCTGACCGCCCTTCTCAGATGGGTCGGGACGCTCTCCGGCAGACTTCACCACAGCAGCAAAGTTTTTATATCAGCTTATGAGACAGACACTTCTGCCGCGGATGGGGTACCGGGAGGCTGCCACTCATATCCAGCTCTGGCTCCTTGGTGCCCTGGTCTCTCACTCAGAGTTTGATGTCGTGGATTTCCTTATTTGTGAGATCGAGGACACCGTATTGGATGGTCTACGTGCTCGTCGACAGCTACCATATGCTCACTATCTGTGTCACATTTTTGCTCATCTGATTCGGCCTCCTTAGTTCCAGGGCACACTTGAGGCCTCTCGCCTCCTCTTTGGGTCCTACCGTCCAGCGCCTGAGGATCCTGTGCCAGCACCTGCTCCAGTATTTGACACTCAGGCCAAGGATACTGCTCTTCATTAGTTTGAAGCTTAGGACACAGCAGTTGATGATGATGATGATGATTTTGGGATTCCACCTCCGCCTCCGCCTCCTATTCCTCCACGCTCACATGATCATGATGCTGGGAGTTCTCGTGCTACCCCTGCTACCCCTCCTGCCATTGACCCTGCTCTTGCTTCGATCCTCCAGACACTTACTCAGCAGCAGGCTCACTTGGCAGCCGAGCAGACCCGTCAGGCAGCAGCCCACCAGCAGTTGTTCGAGAGAATGCTCTCGATGTTTCAGATAATTCAGGACAGGCAGGATTCTCTACAGCAGCATCTTCTTCAGGTCCGGGCTGAGAGCAGGGCATTCATGACTCTTATGCTACATCATTCTGGTGTATCGATTCCCCCAGTTCAGTCAGCACCGCCTCCACCTCTTCAGGCTCCTGTTGTGCCAGCGATTCAGCCAGGACCCCCTCTTCCTATAGTTGGTCCTTCTTCCTCTCCGCTCCGGCCGGTCACCTTGGCTTTCACGTCACCGGTCCTCAGCTTCGTCTGCCCTCAGCCGCCAGTGCCACCAGCTTCTGTTGTTACCACTGCTGTTGTGGCGGTGTCTATGACCACTTCAGATCTGGCAGCCCCTGCAGTGCAGCCTCAGTCCGAGTCAGTACCAGCTCCAGCTTCTACAAAAGATCCTGGATCCGAGACTGACTCTGACCCCCAGCTGGCATTCGCTCTACTACCTCGACTGCGACCGGATGCGCCCCCGCCGCCTCCTCCCACTTCTGCTGTGTAGGTTCGGGTACCCTTTTTGGTGTTTGACGCCAAAGGGGGAGAGATATGAGTTGTGAGAGCTAGGGGGAGTTAGGGTGTTAGTAGAGAGTCATTTTGATGTAATATATTTGCTTGTTACTCTCTGTACTAGCTTCACTTTTGTATGGTGCTTTTGGCTCACAAACTCTATATCTAATCTCGATGCTTACATTGACTATGTGTGTATTATGTTTTCTCCTATTATGTTATCTCCAGTCTTTTAGTTCTTGTTCATCGATTTGATTTCACTTTTATATGAACCAGAAACTTACGATGTGTATGCGCTCATACTTATTATTTTGGTACACACTCTTTCTGTCAAAGATTACTGAGTATAACTAACCGTCTTTTCTATTGACAGAAATTTAAAAACAAACTACTCTCACAAATCTTGTAGGGTTGTCATCAATCACCAAAAAGGGGGAGATTGAAAGCATCTAGGCCCCTGGTTGGTTTTAGTGATTAATGACAACGTAATGTTATATGTGACTAACGTGTGTTTTGCAGAGACAAATGGTAAGTTAGGTTGCATTACAAGTAGAAGTACTACAATGGTGAAAACAATCCCGGAGATAAGAACTCGAAGTGACGGCTAAAACGACGAAACAAAAGGTGAAGGACTACGGAGTCCGAGTGTCAAGGAGATGTGGACACTCGTGATTTAGTTAGGTCTTTTATTCTCTTTTAGCCGTACTATAAAGAGGGATTGTCGATGAGTAGTTTGACCAAGAGAGTTCTAGTGTAGTGTTGGTGCACAATCACACTCACATACAGTGCTAGGTGTCACTCTAGAACTCACTCACAAGTTAGAACGAAAACCGATTTGAAAAACAGCTGAAAACAGGAAATAGGGTTTCTGGCCTTGGGGCACTGGACTGTCCGGTGCGCCGTCTTCCAAGTAGGGCTAGGCTGCCCTAGGGGAAGGCTTTCCCCGGGCAGAAAACCTGAGAGCGCCAGTTCCAGAAATGAATTTTAATGGCGCACAGGACAGTGCACCGGACTGTCTGGTGTGCACCGGACAGTGACTGTTCACTGTCCGGTGTGCCATCAGCCCAACGGCTAGCTGTCAGAACTAGCCGTTGGAGTCGACCGTTGGCGCACCGGTGGCGCACCGAACTGTCCGGTGCGCCCATGCGCAGAAGAATGCTGGTAACGGCTAGTTGGTGGGTGAGGGCTATTTATACCCCCTCCACCCACCAGATTCAATGTCTTGATGCCCACATTAATTCCAGCACATTGCTAGAGCATTGCAAGCACCAAAAGCTTAGTGAGGAGATTAGAGAATATTAATCCCGCATTTGTTCCTCATTAGCGCTAGCGAGAGCCACCTAGAGCACACATCACTTGCATTAGGCTTCTCTTGGTCAAGCGAAAGTCTACAACTTGTCACTCTTGGTGATCGGCATCACCTAGACGGCTTGGTGGCATTGGGAGCTCGGTGATCACCGTGAAGATCTTGTTGGTGACCCGACTCAAGTTTGTAAGCGGTCTCGAGGGATCCACCGCGCCGGAGTGGCAAAGGATCATCTCGTAGTGAGCACTTGGTTCTTGCGAGGACCAAGGGGGAGTGATACCCTTGCGCGGGTGCTCCAACGAGGACTAGTGGAGAGTGTCGACTCTTCGATACATCGGGAAAAATTGGAGGAGGCTTCTAAACCTTGTTTTACTTGCCGCACTTAATTTAAGCACTTTATATTGTGTATTTGTTTAGCAAGTATTTGAAGTATTGTCCTAGCATTGTTGTATTTCTAGTATTATTATCTTAGTGCTAGTTGTTGGGGTGAAGTTGGGCTCTTGCTTAGCTCTTGCTTAGGTTTTAATTAGTGTTGATTTTTAGAAAAGCCCAATTCACCCCCCTCTTGGGCTTCGTGATCCTTTCACTCATTAACCACCACCATCTCCTCGCCCTACTTTGATAGAAACTCTTACCATCACAAATGTCTATGCCCCCATGTACCACCAACACTCTGACTTCATCCTTGCTAAATTATCTGAGCTCTTCATCCTGGTTCAGGGTCCCTAGCTCCTGCTTGGTGACTTCAACCTTGTTCGATCCCCTGATGAAATTAGCACTGGCCGGGTTGACAACAGACTATGCTCAGCCTTCAACTCTACCCTAAATGACATCTGCATGATTGAGCTTCGCCTCTATGGGTGCTCCTACACCTCGTCCAACTGTCGTGCTACCCCCACCCTCACTAGGCTCGATCGGACCTTCTCTAATGTCCAGCTGCTAGCCATATTTCCCTTTGTCTCTCTGAATGCCCTCCCCCACCCCACCTTAGATCAAAACCCATTCTAGTATCCATCTCCACGACAATTCCAAAAACTAGAATTTTTCGTTTTGAAAATGCTTGGCTCCTTAACCGGTGCTTCCTCCCTACCATGCTCCCAGCTTGGAACTCAACTCCTGGGCCCCATGACGCGGCCACAATGCTAGCCGTCTACCTCAAAACCTAAGGCTGGGCGCACTCGCGAGCTGGAAACTGGACGCTATACGTTTACAGTTGGGTTTACAGTAGAAATATGGTGCAGCGGACTACTCCACGTAGAACTCTATTTTACCGTATGGCTGCCCGCACGGTAAAGCCAGCGCTTGTACGGAGTGCTACTCTATGCACAGGCGCAGAGGGCAGCAGCCGACACGGCAGTACGACACAGGCGCATGAGTGGAAAAATATAATATAATATGTGGTAGTAGGTATAGAGTTAAGATATAGAGTAAATATGACTGCGGAAGATTGTAGTATAGAGTAGAGAATCTCGCTGACCAGGATAGAATATTCTTTTTAGGGTAAAAATTTAGGGCTGAATGAGTGTGGACAGCCTAAGGCGCGCATGCAAACGCTAAGGGCACTCACATCGACGCAACCCTCATCGATTGCTAACTGCTCCTTTGTCATTGCTCTGCTTGACGTCCTCGAAGAGGGCAGAAATCTCTCCTCTGCGGAGCTCCGAACCTGAGGGCTTTTCAGGGCCTGGCTACTGCAATCTCTTTGTGAATGGGCTGCATACTAGAAGCAAAGAAGCAAGAAGAGAGTCATCAAGGATGCATATGAGAATACTGCCTTCCACTATGCCCATGCATGCACTCGGAGGAAAAAAATATTTTCATCATGGTGCAAGTTGGGCAAGCTGTCTACTCAGGTCAGGAAGAAAAAACGAAAGCAATCTCCGACTACTACGCCTCATCTATGTGTGCCTCTTCCCCAATTCCCCCTTTTAATTTCCAAAACATGTACATCCCCTCCCCTCCCAGCCACTCTAGATGCTCCTTTCACCACAAAAGAAACCCTAGATGCCATCCTTGTCATGCCCTCCCATAGTGCCCTAGGCCCCGATAACTTCGGCTTAGTGTCTACAAAGCTTCTTGGTGTTTAGTTAAACCCACCATCATGGTCCTTCCCGGATCTTTCCACTCTGGGCATGTCAATTTAGATAGTATTAACAGATCATATATCGCCCTACTCCCAAAAAACAAGATGCCCTTGCGGTGGGAGACTTCCGCCCCATCTGCCTCTAGGACTGCTCCATCAAGCTCCTATACAAAATCCTCACAAATCGCCTGAAAATTATCATTGCCTCCCTTATCAACCTTGACCAAACTGGCTTCCTCAAAGGGAGATCCATCTCAGAGAACTTCATCCACGCACTTGAACTAGTCAAGTGCTGCCACAAAAGAAAAGCCTCCATCCTTGTCCTCAAACTCAACTTCACCAAAGCCTTCGACACTGTCACCTAGGAAGCTTTGTCTTTGATCCTCTCTGCCCGCGGCTTCAGTGCCGCCTAGCTTAGGTGGATCTAGAAAATCCTTTCTTCCTCAAAAACAACCATCATGGTGAATGATTCGCCTGCACGTTAGTTCACCTGCAAACGCGACTTTCGATAGGGGGATCCCCTTTCCCCATATCCCTTCATTCTGGTCACCAATGTCCTCCAGGAGATCATCAACCACAACCCCGACATCAGGCACCCATCATCCCTGATGAGTCATGTGTTGTCCTTCAATACGCTGATGACACGCTGATCCTCCACCAAGGTCACCTTGAGAATGCTACCCACCTGGAGTCAGTGTTAGATCTCTTTAGATCCCTCATAGGCCACAATGTAAACTTCGAAAAGAGTGTAGCCATCCCATGCACATGACCCCCACCGCTCCTCTCAAATTGCCTCTGTGTTCGAGTGTCGTTTAGAAGGCTTCCCCCAAACCAACCTTGGCCTCCCCCTCTCCCCCACCAAACTCCACTTGCACCTTTTCTCTTCCACCATAGCCAAAATAGACATGTACCTCGTAGGGTAGAAGGCTTCCCTGCTGAACCCCATGGGATATGTGGTCCTTGTCAACTCTGTTCTTGATGGCCAACTAAATTACATCATGAGCGTGATCCACCTCCCAAAAGGGATTATCAGAAAAATGGACCAATGTCGTCGTAGCTTCCTCTAATTCGGTAAAGACATTGCCCACAACTCCAGATGTCTGGTCCCCTGGGACTCGGTCCTTGAAAGTAAAAATTTGGGTGGGCTCGACGACCGAGACCTTGAGCTCTTCAACAACTGCGTCCACCTTAAGTTATTCCACCGCCTCCACACCTCATCCAGCTTCTCTTGGGCCGCCTAGGTTCGACGTCGTGTCTGCTTGGACAATCTCGCTAGTGACCTCCCGGGTGCCCATTTTCATCCTTACGTTCATTGCTCCCCTATACCGCTCTATCACCACCTGTGTCATCTGTGATGGTAAAAACACCTCCTTCTGGCACATCTGTTGCTCTGGGGATGACCTTGCCTCAACATTCCCTACCCTCAAATCTCATGCTAACCTGTCAGACCCTCCTGTCTCTGAGGTCCTCTCCCACCCACTCGCCATGAACTTTGTCTCTCGCCTATCTATTCAGGCTACAAGTGAACTTGACATCCTAAACACCCTCCTCCAGAACATCACTCTTTCTGATGTACCGAATAATAGACTAAGTGTGCTCGCCAAACCTGACAGCTCCCTCCACACAGGGCTCCTCTACAAAATGCTTAAAAACTATTGGGAGCCCCACCCTCTTGTCCACCTTCATCTGGAAAAGCAAAATGCCTCCAAGGGTTCGCTTCCTTGCCTGACTAGGCCCTAAGGACAGGCTTCAGACTCGAGTGAATCTGCACAAGAAAAAAAATCCTTGACGATGATATCTACGAAGTTTGTTCATCAGACTCCGAAACAACGTCCCACATGCTCTTCCACTACAATTTTGCCCAATACTGCTGGACTGTTGCTGGCATCACCATTCCCCCATACATGCATTGTTCTCGCATCCATGAGTTGCCTTGTCCTCGCGCTCTGTAGGGTCAGGGTTTTGATGGCTTCATCCCCTTATGCTGCTGGCATCTTTGGAAGCGTCGGAACGCCATAATTTTTAAAGGTAAGCTCACCCCCTTCGACAAGTGGTCCAATCGTGTAAGACTGACGCCTAGATGTGGGCTCAACGCCCCCCACACACAAACGCGGGCAGATAGAGGCATGGTGTAATGTTTTTAGTGTGTAATACTATTGTAACTTTGATAATCCCCTCCTCTCTACCTCCATATTTTCTTTTTCTGTTATGAACCCCATTATCATATGTAATTCCATTCCGCCCCAGTGGATGTTTTATGGAATGATCAGGTGGGGATCCTCCCCCGTTATCGAAAAAAACTATGTCGGCTGGGTGGCCAACGTATCTAAATCTTTTATTTTCATCGAATTTTGGTCAGTCGACGTAAATAAGGTTATTTACATCGATGACATTTAGACCGACATAAATAATTACATTATTTATGTTGGTTTTTTTGGTCGACGTAAATTAACTAATTTATGTTGATTTTTTCTGTGTCTAACAAATAATTCAAGGCGACATAGATTTATCTGTTTCTTATAGTGAGGGGCTATCTATACTATTATGTATAGTCAGCAAGGGGTAAATTGTAATTTTTGGTGCCTTCATCTATCTGTGGCAGGGAGTAGAGCAATCTTCGGCATAGGAAATTTGGCGTAGGGAGTGAGGACTTGTCCTCAGCGAGGGACAAGGGGTGTTGGCGCAGGGGCAAAACTTCGGCGTGGAGCTCCGACGATGACGAACATCATGGCGTCGTGGTAGAGGAGTAGAGCCTCAGCGAAGGACGTAGACGATGGTGAGACACAGTAACAGGGCGTGACGACGTTGACGCTACAACAGGATCTCTGGGTGAGCTCCGACGAGGTCGGTGGTGCTCGGCGCGAGGAGACAACAACGACGAGCAGGAGCAAATTTAGAGGGTTTTATCGGGGTCAGCTGACCTGATAAATTTTATAAATCATTTAGCAAAATACTGTAAAAATTTATAAAAAAAATTGTATAATAATAAAACTGCTCTAGATGACCACGACAATATTTTAGGCTAGATTCGTCACTGGCTACGAGTGAGCATTGAGCAGAGTCGGTGTAATATCCCAAAAAAAATGTTGACCAAAAGTTGATCTTCGGTGCATAGACGTGGGAAAATGGTTGTGGGCCGTTGGAAGTTCGGAGTCCGCAGATGTGAAGATCTCATTTAAACGATATCATTTCAGTATTCATTTGTATGAATCGGGGCATGGATGGGGGATTTGGTTGTGAGCCGTCGGTTTCGCATCAAGGGCATCGCTCCCTCCTCTTCTCAAAAACCCTAGCCGCCCCTCCCCTTCCCTCATAGCAGCAGCCGCCCCCTCCTTCCCTCATTTTTGCAGCAGCCGCCACCCCTTCTTCCCCATTGCAGCCGCTCCTCTCCTCCCCAAGGTGCACCCACCTCCCTCTAAACCCTAGCCGCCCCCTGGTTCCTCCTTTGGTGTGCTGCATTCTCCATTGGTGGACTGGTGGGAGGAATAAGAAAGAAAGAAAAAGAGTCCAAGGTGATATTGTTTTCCTTTTGGTAATTGTGCTGCAATTTCGTTGGATTGGATGTGGGGGTTAGATTTTGATCTCGAATTTAGTTTCTGTAGAATGGCAGATTCGACAGTTTCTGTTCATGTCAGTTTTTCGTGGTCTTAGTGGCCCCAAAAAAAGAAAAAGTTTATTCATGAGTCGTTGATAATTTGTAGATCTTTTCGTTGGCCGTGAAGAACAACTCAATCAGACATCAGATGAGAAAGTTATTGCAGTTTGATTATAGCAGTTTTTCAGTCTCATAATTCTGTGCAGAATCTGTTCTCTTAAGATATAGGAAATTTTATTAACAGAATTAAACTTTAGGATTGCAAAATAAGTTGTAGACAATTTCATAAGCTTTCTAGATTGTTAAATATTGCATTCATATGAATTATGAAACTCTAGTTATTTTTGTTTTACTGTGGCTGTTCCTGTTTGCCTGATAAAAATGAGCGGGTCTGTTCACTAGTGGGTTTCACATAGTAAATAGCCGAATTGGCTGTTCCAACTATGGATACTTTTGTAGAGGGATAAAAGTTATTACTGCCAGCAGAATTTCATAATTTTTGGTTGAGTAATTTGGGAGATATTGAATTTTGAAGTTAACTATACTGCTGTCTGAAACAGATTCAGTCAGTTATTTTATCAAATGTTTTAGAACTTATAGATGGCAGAATTTAATTATCCAATGAATACCGAAGTTGTAGAGTATTTTGTGTAGATACTCCTAGAGTATTTGTTTGATATCATCACTGTTATAATTTTAAAGATACAAAATTAACAAACAGCGCTGCTGCTGTTTGGCATGTGGTTCAGGGCGGGAGTCTTTCCACCGGGTCTTGGTTTCAAGTGTAGGAGCGATTTGTTGATTGTTGAAAAATGTTTGTGAAATATTTGTACCAAGTTTTATGCCCGCTAGCAAGTGGCTACACTCCGGATCATGCCTAGTACATTTTTCTTCTTCGATGAAGGCAAGTGAATGTAGCAGTGGTTGCTACCGTTTTGACCTGTTATTTCTATCGCCTACACTCTAATATTCAGAATTATTGGATTCTTTCATAATTGAACTCTATGATGATGTTTTACTTGATTGTATTATAATGATGCTCTATCATATATGGATGATGATTATGGTTCGAGTATGACCCATGAGATTAATTTACACCCCTGAAGGAAGATGAAGTATTATTTGAGGTTTGTATTGTATCTAAAGGAAGTGAAGTATATTGATAAATGTAGCATGCCATATGCATTGCATGATTCATTTGCATCTAAAGTTTGGTCGTGACCTATGGTCCGACTGTACCGGTACAACTTAGCATCGTATGTTGCCCGAGGAGGGGTACGATGCGGCTTCATACCCTTAGAGGTATGAAGGCAGAGGACTTATGCATTGCATTCATATGCATTCATTGAAGTGATATTAGCAGATGATGTGGTTTTATACTCTCAGAGGTATGAGGGCAGAGGACCTACACATTGCATTCCTATGCATACATTGAAGTGATATCTACAGGTATTGTTGACGCAGGGAAGTGTTATACAACCTATTGTGGTTGTTCGAGGAAATGAGATGGTATTGGTTATATTGGGACTATTGAGTTCTATATCTACAAGTATTTCTGATCTCAATTGTGATTCCTTGAAAATGTTGTTTAATTCAATTTGTGGTTTAAATATCTCGTCAAAACAATTTGCTTGCTGAGATGTATCATCTCACTCTTGCATTACTCAATGCAGGTACTTGATTCATGTTGGGAATGAGAGAAGTAGCAGCATGTCCACCTTCACTATTATAATAACGCTGCCCAGTTGTAGCTATGATTTAATAAGAAACTCGATGTCAAATGATGTTTGTTTTTTTCTAATCGTGGGCTCTGGTTAATTCAGTTCATGTC
This sequence comes from Zea mays, assembly GCF_902167145.1. Lineage (NCBI taxonomy): Eukaryota > Viridiplantae > Streptophyta > Magnoliopsida > Poales > Poaceae > Zea > Zea mays. Next base: position 85,567,649 of record NC_050104.1, on the reverse strand, counting down.
GTTATGTTTAACTTCCCTTTGCTAGCAGATTATTAATGCTTAGTATGTTTTTTGTCATGATATATGCTTATACATTGTTGCCCCTCGTTTATGCAACTTTTCAAAGGATATGTTGCTGAAATTTTATATATGAATGTCAGATGTGTAGTTCAGTAGCATTCCGGGGTGTTTGTGGACCCTGGGTGTTACAGTCGGGAATGAGCGTGGTGGCGATCGGAGAACCTGTAAGAGAGCAGAGGGCTCTCGAGCGTGATTTTGTAGGCAAGGGAGGGGAGGGAATCATAGCCTCAGACTTGATTGCTGCAGAGAAACGTCCACACATAAATGCCATTAATGGCGCTTGAAGATGACAAACAAACTCAGCGCTTGAATGTCGCAATGGAAATGCCCGGGCAGGAGCGGGCGAGGGGCACGGCTGTAACACCTCTGGTGTTACTGTTACTAAAACTTGAGCATAACATCATGAGCATTGGCATATCATGTGCTTGTTACACATAGAGTGCATTCACTAAGTAAAAATTTCAAACAAGTTGTAATGATGTGACTTGATATGTGATTAACCCTAGGGTAGAGTGCTTAACCCTAAATTATGGATTATGGAGGTAAGTGAAGCCCAAATAAGTTAAAACCTCAAAAGACATGAGAAATGATCATAAGGTATCACATTTGATGGACTTTGATGGCACCAAAACCCTAATGTGCCCAAAACCATAAAAACAAACCTAGAAACCCTAATTAAAACCCTAGGGGGGTACATGAAAATTTTGTGCACTTTTGGACCAAAGTTCAAATACCAAAGTAATAGAACATCACAAATCATGTGTTTTTCACATTTGAGGATTTGCAAGTCAAATAGTGGGATTTGGACTTATTTGCAAAAAGCACCCATGCACTTCATATGCCTAAGTCTGAATTCAGTTGAATAGGGTCAAGCTTAGAGCTCTATATCTCATAATTCTTGAGGATTTTACTCTTGGTCAATATAGCAAACATGTAGAGCTATATAAGGCGAACAAATTTTATTAAGTAAGCCCTAGTGCTACATGAAAGAAAAATAGACCTGAAGTTGGTCTGTCAATCGAGTACAGCTCTGAAACTGGACTGACAGTGAACTAGGACCAAGTTTGAGGGCTATTTTGAGTATGATTTAGTGAGAATTGAAGTCTGGTGGCTGTTGGGGACTTGATCTCAAATGCTATGAATTAAGAACAAGGCAACATGAAATGTTAAAGGTTAAAGCCCTTCGTCCTTCGAAGCATTATTTCCCTTAGGATATAATGATCTTCAGACGAAGGTCATGAAGGTCATACCTTCATGATTGCAGTGAATGTTAAAATAGAAGAAGAAACATATGATATATGAAAAATAACACAAATAATTACATCATATTATTCATTCTTCATTATGTGATCTTGGAAAGATAAGAACAATATTGAATTACAAAAAGTACCTTCGACTTGATAAAAGGCAAAAGAGTACAAGTGTGACGCACGAACGAATACAAGTCAGCGTGAACAGTACGGGGGTACTGTTCATCTATTTATAGGCACAGGACACAGCCTATGAGAAATTACAATTATGCCCTTTACATTTACTATTGGCTTATAGAAAAATCTATGAGGACTGAATAGCCTTTTCCCTTTTAAGTCGGTTCCCTTTTCTGCGATTTAGCCGAAGCTCCCTTTCGCACAGCTTCGGAGCGACGACAACCTTCGTCACGATCATGCTCCTCATCGTGTACGCTTTTATCATGAATCCGAAGATACCTTCCCATAAACCATACTTGGAAGACATTGTTAAATTATGTTTTTAGGGACCTTCAGAGGACGAAGGCCCCCCAACAGTAGCCCCTCGCAATATTAATTTGTTTAAGATAACGAATTTAGACTGCAACATGGACAAAGGCCTTAACCTGAAGGTCCAAAAAAACACCTTCCCTTTGCTAGAATAGCAACAGTCAATGACAGACAGGACCCTCCAATTTGGAGCGCACCGACCGTATAAATAAGAACTCACCCTGACCACATTTGGTACGTTGTTTGTGCCACTTGCTTTGTTTCCTCAATTTTATAGCTCTTGCTCACCAACGCTTGCTTAGTTTCTCAGGCTTTCTAAGCTTCGGTTTTAAGGATACATTTTCGTCATTTCCGAAGGAAAGATGTCTCAAGACAAGAAAGTTGCTGCTGAGACGAAGCTCACTGAAGAGGAGAAGCTCTTTGGCAGAAGAAGGCTGCTAATCCTTATATAGCTAGGTTTATCGAGTCAATGGCGAAGTCAAATACAGAGAAGATTACCAAGGAAATCCTAGAAGGCCTGTCTGAAGACACTGGTGACAGTGACAGTTATGATGCAGAGAGTGGAGGCGAAGACTCTGAGGATCGACCCTGGAGGCCAAGTAATGCAATTTTCGGAAAATCGACCATCAAGCAAAGTCACCTTGAAAATATGAGGGGAATATACTTTCGGTACATGTCTATTGTGAGGGCTAGCGAAGACAACAACGTTCCTGCGCCCGAGGAGAACGAAGTTGTGATTTTCCGAAGCTTCTTCAAAGCTGGGCTTCGGTTCCCTTTGAGCAGGTTTGTGGTTGAAGTGTTAAAAATTTATCAGATCTTCCTCCATTAGATTACTCCCGAAGCTATATTAAGGATTGGGATTTTTGTCTGGGCAGTAAGGAGTCAGGTGCTAGAACCGAGTGCAAAGTGCTTCTGTAGCATGCACGAACTCATGTATGAGACGAAGGCCTCAGGGAAGGAACAATATCACAACAACTTCGGTTGTTACGGGTTTATCGCCCGTCCCAACGCGATTACCCAGTGCCAACATTTAGGAAAATATGGCTGGGAAATTGGATGGAGGAATGGTTTTATGTGAAGAACGACTTGGTAGCTAGGGAGGATGTTAAGGAGGTTATTATGCGCCCCATTTGGTCCCGCTTCGGTCTCCGAAGGCCGAAGGTTGAAATCGATGAAGCCGCCGAAGCATGCCAGAAGGCCTTTGGCACTGTATGCTTCTTCAATGGTACAAGAGACTTGATTCAAGAACATATAGCATTCAGAGTATGGCCGCTTTTAGAGAGCTGGGATATGCCAAAGGAGACTGTCACCAAGTCTGGCGAAGGTGAGCTGGTTCGACTGAAATATACCTTCAAATATGGAGATAAATTTGATGAACCGAATGATGACTGGCTGAAATGTATCGAAGCTACAAGTGATGAACTGCTTGGGCCGTATTCAAAAGCGGAAGATAATGCCATATCCACATCCTTCGGGGCCCGGGGAAAAAAGAGATTAAATAGAGTTTTTTGATGCTATTGGTTTTGTTTACCCCGACTACAGCTACCCACTGCGGGGACGGGGAAAGAAGATGAAAGTTGATGCTTTAGCCAAGATTGGTGCTTCGGCCGCCCCCGATGAGCCTGCGCCGAAGAGCAAAAAACTGAAAGTCCTTACCCACCGGCCGCGTTATATTGAACCGGTCGTGGTACCTGAACTTGGCGAGGAGACTTCTTCAGCTGCTGAATCAAAGGAGCCCATTCCTCCTACGCAGAAAGCTGAAGAACCGGCTACCATGCCGAAGGCACCCTCAGCCGAGCAAGCTGAGGCAAAGACTGGTAAAGATAATGCCGAAGAGCCAAAAACTGAAAAGATGTTAGAAATTTTAAGCCCTTCGGCGGAAGTAACAGTGCCGAAGATACAAAAAGGTCTTGCGGCAACTCCCAAAATAAGAAGGATGGAAAATGTACTAGATGTGCTAGAATCAGTAAAGGCTTCAAGCTCTTCTCCTTTAGGGAAAATTGCTGAGGCTTCGAAAATGCAAATCGAAGCTGAAACAAAACCGGCCGAAGTTGACACTGCAGTGAGCCAGGCTAGTGCCGAAGCTGGGCCTTCAAAGCCTGTAGAGAAAAAACCCTCGGAAACTGAAGAGAAGACAATAGAGAAAAAGGCTATAGAACAGACTTTGCCTGAAAAAGTTGTCGCTCCTGCTCCCGAAGCTTTAAAAGAAAGTATTGAATATATCATCCGTCATGCTTCGGGAAAAAGACTCTCTAAAGAAGAAGAACGAGAAGCTCAACACTATGCCCAGAAGCTGAAATATCCGAAGGGGGCATTAGTGTTTAACGGCAGCGGAGAAGAAGATTTTTTGTACTGTCTCCCGGATAGCAAAGAGATATCTATTTGCTGGGAGATGGGTAGAAGCTTCGAATTCCCAACGTTAGAAGATGGCCTCTCAGTACTGTCGAAGGATGAATTGGCCGACAGTTTGGCATAGAATAGTATAAAGGTGCGAAAATCAATTTTTGTATTTAAAAACTAATTATTTCACTTGTTTATACTTAATACTATACTCCTTTTGCAGGGCTTGATCCTTAGCAATGCCCTCAGGGCACAGAAAAATATCGAAGATGAAGGGTGCACAATGGCTCTGAACAAACTTCGCTCAGAGGTGATTGAACTAAGGAACGAAGGCCTTGAAAAGGATAAAATATTAATTTCATTGGTAAACATGATAAAAGAAGACGAAGCTAGTTCCAAAGTTCAAGCTAAGGCCCAGAAAAGTGAAATTGAAGACCTTCAGAAACAGTTAGCCGAGGCCAAATTAAAATGCGCTGTTGCCGAAGCTGATCGAGATGCCAGCGAATACTGGAAAAATTATTTTGAAAAAACAGTTGCAGAGCTTCGTGTATCCAAAGAAAGATGCTTTGAAAAATCTATGGAGTGTGTGAAAAAGATAAAGGCTAGCTTCACCAACGTGGGCGAGTACTCAAACGAAGACAACTTCATACGGGGCCGTCGAGTGGATTAGTGGTGAAGCTGAAGCTTTTGAGGAGATTTTGAGTGACCGCGGGGACGTCTGTGCATTCTCTGGTGCAAGGGGGGTTGCAGTCATTTTGGAGAAGGCAGGTTGTAATCATGTTAAAACCTTGGCCCAAGCCGAAGCTGCCTTATCTGTTGACGACACGAAGGACCCCTTGGCCGAAGCGAGTTTAATAGGCGGAAATTTTTTCACTGATATTTGGGAAAATGGCGGCCGAGGGATGGCTCATGAAATAATGAAAAAGAGCAAAAAGATATTCATGACGCTCGAGAAGCAACGAAAGAAGCTGAGAAAGCTGCAGAACTCGAAAGACGAATAGGTATTACTTAATGGCTTTTAGCTTCGTCGTTCGTTTTCGAAGCTTCGAACTGATTGATTTTTTCTATCGCAGCTGAGCTACCTCCTACACCGGAGCCTTTCGACCCCCTAGCTGACCTGGAGACAAAGAAAGCGATAGAAATCATTAATATGGCCGAAACTATTGTCGACGAAGTTGTTACCAAACTGCTAACCGAAGCTACAGAAAAAAGTTTTAAAGGAAGAAGAGTAGCTATTGTAAGAACATTTCTAGGATATTAATGTAACATTTGCTGAACTATGTTTGTAACATTTGGTGCTTATATATTTGAATGTAATATATGAATTGTTTGTAATTTAGTTCTTTGCGATGCATGAAACTTTATGTACATACCGTTTTTGAGCCTTCGGCGAAAAAACACCTTCCCTTCTTTTCATGCTTCGTAAAGAAGAGTTTTTGTGTCTCGTAAGAATCATCCACACTTTGTAAAAACATCAATGCTTCGTAAACAATAGATCCCTTCTTCCACATCAGAACTGAGGAAGCTGTAATTCTCAGCTTACTTTGTGCCTTGGCATTTTTTCATTTTTTGTATGATGTGATATGATGTATGATGTGATATGATGTATGATGTGATGCCATGCGATATGATGTGATGATATGATGCAAAGAATGATGCTAATGCCGAAGACACATACCCACACTGAAACACAATCTCTGCATCACCTTAGGAACCATCAAAATCTCTTTACCGTTTATTTTTCGGCTTCATCGCTTATTTTTCGGTGTAAGTTCTGCATCCCCTTAGGAACGTCTTTTGAACTTCTTCGCCTTCTATTTCGGCGGTATTCGCGTTGACTTTTCGCGCTTCGCCTTATATTTCGGCGGTATTTGGCTCTGCATTCCCTTTGGAACGACTTTTGAGCAGAAAACTTACACTGCGCTCCCTTGGGAACGACTTTTTGTAGCTTCGGCAAACTTACGCTGCGCTCCTTAGGAACGACTTTTTGTAGCTTCGGTAAAATTTGCAATGCGACTTTTAGCTCTGCATTCCTTTAGGAATGACTTTTTGAGCTTCAGCAGTTTTTTTAGCTTCGTGAGTCTGTGGGAAAGATATATTTCACTATGACAAGAATGAAATTAAAAATAACAAGAAGACTAGATTTACATTGATTGTTCTTTATTAAAAATAAAATGACAATGAATGCAAAGATGTTTAAGAGGTAGGATATCTTTCAATAGATGTGTTTTGATTCTGGCACAGTACTGTTGACTATGTGAGCCTCGGATTTCTCCCTGAGATCTCGCTGCTGATGAGTCTGATGGCTCCCTTCTGGTTGCTGACCTCGTGAATAGGCAGGCTGTAGTGGCGGCGGAGGTGGAAGCTGTGGCCAGGAAGCCTGTGGCTAGCTAGCCGAAGCAACAGAAGCTGCAGGATGATTACCCACATATTCTGGTATGTAGGGTGAATGACACGAAGCAGTGTGCAGAACCTGCTTCGGTTGACTTTACCGGGCTTCGGCTTCTGCGATCTCCTTCTGCTTTTGGATGGTGATTTGGCACATTCTTGTAGTATGGCCCTTGTCTTCACCACAAAATAGGCAATAGATCTTCCTGGGCTGGTCCCCATATCTTCCTTCGAAGCCCCTGGCGCCTCTGCCTCTTGGAGCTCGCGGCCGGAAGGAGCTTTGTTGCTGCCCTGAAACTTGTGAAGAATATTGTGGCCTCTGTAGCTGACTTCCTCTGTCATCACTCTAATTGGAGTTGTGAATAGACCTGACATGCCTCGGGTGGATTCTTCCTCCGAAGCCCCTGGTCATCTCAGAGAACCTGTAAGCTTCCTCCCTTCTTTGGCGGAAGTCATTGTCAGCCCTGATGTACTCATCCATCTTTTGAAGCAGCTTCTCTAGAGTCTGTGGAGGGTTTCTAGCGAAATACTAGGCAGTAGGTCCTGGACGAAGCCCCTTAATCATGGCCTCAATGACAATTTCATTGGGCACTGTAGGCACTTGTGCTCTAAGACGCAAGAACCTTCGGACATATGCTTAGAGATACTCCCCATGGTCTTGCGTGCACTGAAACAGGGCCTGAGCTATGACTGGTTTTGTCTGAAAGCCTTGGAAACTTGTCACTAGCATATCCTTGAGCTTTTGCCATGAAGTAATAGTCCCTGGCCAAAGAGAAGAATACCATGTTTGAGCCACGTTCCGAACTGCCATGACGAAGGATTTGGCCATGATGGCTGCATTGCCTCCATATGAAGATATAGTTGCTTCATAACTCATCAAAAATTGCTTCGGGTCTGAATGCCCATCATACATGGGGAGCTGAGGTGGCTTGTATGATGGGGGCCATGGAATAGCCTGCAGTTTTGCTGCCAAGGGAGAAGCATCATCAAAAGTAAAGGTATCATGATTAAAATCATCATACCATCCATCCTCGTTGAACATGCCTTCTTGATGAAGCTCCCTGTGCTGGGGCCTTCGATCTTGTTCGTCTTGAGCAAGATGACGTACTTCTTCAGTGGCTTTGTCGATCTGCCTTTGAAGATCGGCCAGTTGGGCCATCTTCTCCTTCTTCCTTTGTACTTGCTGATGGATTATCTCCATGTTTTGGATTTCTTGGTCCAACTCCTCCTCCTAGAGTGTTGGACTAGTGGCCTTCCTCTTCTGGCTTCGGGCCTCTCGGAGAGAAAGGGTTTCCGGATTTGGGTCTAGTGGCTGTAGTGCGGCAACCCCTGGCGCTGAAACTTTCTTCGGTGGCATGACAAAGGTTCGTGCTTGCCGAAGGTGGTCGAAAAAGGATTCACCGGAGGTGGGCGCCAATGTTGGGGACTTGTTCTCAAATGCTATGAATTAAGAACAAGACAACACAAAATGTTAAAGGTTAAAGCCCTTCGTCCTTCGAAACATTATTTCCCTTAGGATATAATGATCTTCAGACGAAGGTCATGAAGGTTATACCTTCATGATTGCAGTGAATGTTAAAATAGAAGAAGAAACATATGATATATGAAAAATAACACAAATAATTACATCATATTATTCATTCTTCATTATGTGATCATGGAAAGATAAGAACAATATTGAATTACAAAAAGTACCTTTGACTTGATAAAAGGCAAAAGAGTACAAGTGTGACGCACGAACGAATACAAGTCAGCATGAACAGTACGGGGGTACTGTTCATCTATTTATAGGCACAGGACACAGCCTATGAGAAATTACAATTATGCCCTTTACATTTACTATTGGCTTATCGAAAAATCTATGAGGACTGAATTACCTTTTCCCTTTTAAGTCGGTTCCCTTTTCTGCGATTTAGCCGAAGCTCCCTTTCGCACAGCTTCGGAGCGACGGCAACCTTCGTCACGATCATGCTCCTCATCGTGTACGCTTTTATCATGAATCCAAAGATACCTGTTCATAAACCATACTTGGAAGACATTGTTAAATTATGTTTTTGAGGACCTTCAGAGGACGAAGGCCCCCAATAGTGTCTATAGCAAGATTAAGCTAGATTATAGGGGAACAACTTTGTTAAAGATGGATTAGTAAGTTATCACATGAGAATTGAAGATCGGGGCACTGCAAACCACTCTATCAGGCGTCCTAATAGGGTCCTGATGGTACAGTGAACTGAATGAGATCACAGGTGCAGTGCACCTTGTCGCCGGTGACCCCCGCGCCTGGATTCGCACCGGCGATGCGATTCGTGCCCACTGGTGCCTGGATAACGCCTCGGGTTGAAAAGATCTTCACCGCGGATGAGACCAAGGGCTGGTCGTCGTACCCACTTGCCTCACGGTCGGTCCTGATAGCCTCGCCGGAAGTTGGCCGCCTGTCGTGTGATGGCCACGTGCCTTGAAGCTAGACCACGTCGCGGTAAGCCGCTTTAGATAGCTGGTTCGTCGCCGGTAAGCTTGCCATGGTGAAAGCCATGCATCCCTTGCGCCAGTGACCTTCTTTCTCTCCGGTCGCCAGCACACTATGCCAAAATTAGGAGCCACCGCTGTGGGATTCTATAAATTGAGCACACCGCCTGCTCCGTTAGGTAATCACGAAGCCAGAGCACCCGCTCCTGCCTCCGATTAGCCACCATAGCCCTCTAATTCCCCTTTTCCCCCAAATCGGTTTTCCGCACGCCGTGAACCACCGCGTCATGGCCAGCCTTATGCAGGTCAGCTCAAGCCTCTTTGATTGATGTTCTAGCTTCCCTCATGTCCCCTGTTGCTCACAGAACCATCCGATTGAACTAGACCGTCTTGAATCACCCAGAACACATTGAGTTATCTCCGGTTTCCATCGCCACCGTGGACAAAGTGATTGTGAGCTAGAACTTTGTAATTAATTGAGGGATTAGTGTCACCGAGGGTAGAATTAGGTATTGAGCAATGGAGAAGCATAGTTGTTGCGTTTTACGGCCGGTCTTGGCTCGCCGGAGTCACTACTCTGCCGCTGTGGTCAGGGATCTCAGGTTGTGAAGAAATAGAAAGGGGAGGGACCTAGATGCAAATGTCAGTGAGACAAGGCAATAGTGTTGCAGGCTCTTTAAGGGTTTTTCAAATCGCCAGGGTCCTATGTGCAAATCTGACACCGCAGGCGCACGTGGGCGCGCATTCGCCTGTCTCTTGGAATTTTAGCGCAAACCAGGAATTATTTAGTATTTAAGAAGGCCAAAACCTAGTCTCTTGGAATTTTAGGAATTATTTAATAACTCCAAAAATCACCAAACTTTTTGGATAGGCCTAATATGGTATTTAGATCCCATGAGTGAAGTTTGACTTGCTTTGGACATTGTTTGTTTCCTAAACCCAAAACCCTATCTCCTTAGGGTAAAAATGTTTAACCCTACTAAGGTATTGACCTAGAAAACCATAGTTTCCCTAGTGCGCCGCGAAGGAAAGTTGTATTCAAGATACAACTTGGTGTATCTTTATTATCATTGCATTTTCATAAGCATCACATGAGCATTCATGGTTATATATGGTTATGTATAGAAAACGAAGAAGAGGTGACTGTTGAAGAAGAGGAGACTGCTCCATCAACAGAAAATCCACCTACTGGGAACTGTTTTTATTTTGATATTTGTGGAATAGAGCTCGACTCTCCTACAAAACAAGGCAAGCCCTGGTGCATTTTCCACCTCCTTGCTATTTTAAACCTTTATCACCTTTTATGATGCATTAGGTGATAGGAGTTGTGTGCTAAACCAATTGTTGCATTTCCTTCCTTGGAACTGTTTACCATTCCTTGATTACCTGTTTTATTAAAAGGTTTTCTGATGCTTAGTCCTGGTTAGAAAATCAAACGTTTTGTTTTAAAAGATGATGCTTCACAGTGGATGGGATGTTTTCAAAAATAAAACTTGATGGTGGATCCATCATGGCCATGATAGGTTCAACATCAGAAAAGATGTACCTCTGCCAGGTACCAGACTTTGGGTTTTTAAATGATAAAGCTGAGACCGGGCGAGTGACTTGCACGAGAAGAGAGTCTCGGTGTAGTGTCTTCGTCTGAGTCGATTAAGGACCGTCTCGATGTGGGCCTGATGATCGAGGACCTTTTAACTGGTCACATGCCTCATCATGGGTAAGCTTTGCCTTGGGCTGATTAATACCAGAAAGGCCAACACGCAATGGGAGTGGAGAGATGGCGAGAGTAGCGTGTACCCTCCATGGCAAGAGGCTAGACGGTGGTGTATCTGTGCTCTCGGCTGGCGTGAACCCGGTCTGGTCTTAAGAAACCCGGTGGCGAGTTGACATATGCAAGGGTTAAGTGCTACATATGTCGTGTGATTGGAGATCCCCAGCTGGGTATTAATCGATTCAGATCGCTGTTACTTCTCGGATATGAAGACTTGGTCAAAGACTTACACGTAGCAATCCAGTGAACTGAAGGGATGATAAAAAGACAGCTAGTATAGGACAAGTGCTTGAACTAGGGTAGAAAGAACTCTAGATGCAGGTAACTTTACTTATCCTGACAATAAAACTGGAATTTTAAGGATCCACTTTTAGTAAGCATTTTTGCAAACAGAGTCTTTGCTACTTGATCAGCCTCACCTTGACTCCCTTAAGCCAGCATATCCTTGAGAGTCTTTTATTTTGATGGGTAAGACTTGCGAAAGTACACTTCGTACTTAGGGTTTTCGAACCCATGTTGTTGTAGGTGAGGAAACAACAGACTTTTGTTGTTTTTGCTCTAAGGTGGTGCCCAATGAAGAACCTCAATAGTGAAGCGCGGGAGGATGTTGGCCTCCCACTTGAAAAACAATATACTTTTATGCAGGAGGGGTTTTTGCCTCCCAAGTCTGTAATAATATTACTCTGTGCACTCTTATAACCTGGTAATGTAATAATAACACTCTCTCTATATTTTGTTGAATGTAAATTAAATTATTGTAATTTGCTTTCGCTTATTCGTTCCTCCGATGTGTTGTAATATCTGCGTGACGGGTGAAACACTCTTGGGCGAGGAAAAGGATACAGATACTGAACTTGTTGAGCGATTATGTGCATCTACAGGGTTGTCCAAGGTCCGTTGGACAAGGACAACTGTAGGTGGGCCTAATGACTTGGGAGGTTCCGTCACAGCTGGTATCGGAGCAAAGCCCATCTCTTCAGATATGACAAAGCATTTCAGAAAGAAATTTCAAATACTTATCTAGAAATATTCTTCCCTTCTTACCTTGCCACTTTCTGGAAGCTCTCATCTTGTAAGACCAGGTAATAGAGTGCAATATATATTGAGATGGGAATCAACGGGGGTTGATTCCGTAATTATTAGGTTATGCATACATCATGTTTAAAAATTATACTAATGAATCTTCCCCTCTTATGGAGATATGCCGCGTATGAGGAAAACCGCGCGCAAGTCCACTGGACCTATTGGCATGCCTCGTCATCAGTTGGCTCCAAGACATGAAGGTAGCAGTAGCGGCAGCAACGATCCAAACGGAGACTTGGAGGCCCAAGTGGAACAGCTTCGGACGGAGCTACGTCACTGAAACAGGGTGTGGGCACAAGACGGTCAACGTATTACTGAGTTGGCAGCTAACGTCAGACGCCTGCAAGACGAGCTTGTTGAACGGGATTTGGCGGTCGATTGGGCCGTCAACTCACGTTCGGTTGCTTGGGACCGTGAAGCCAAAGCTCGTGCTCGTTGGCGGAGCTTAGTGTGGCCCTCGATAACTTGCAGGTGTACTGCAATACTTTACATGAGGAAGTACATGTATTGTATGAGTGACTGCACCCGGACGTGTCTGCCGACCCAGTTGCAATGGGAGCTGGACCATCAGGGACAGCAGGTGAAGACCCTGATGGGGAGTTGGACCTTTTTAGGCCTCCTCCTTCCATGAATCTAGCTGACGATCGTCTCCCACTACAGGAAATGAAGAAACCAAGGACAACGAAGACTAGATTAGTATAGTTTAGAAACTATACCTATGTAAAATAAGTAATGAGGTCATGTTGTATACTTGAGTCTGTATCATTACATTTTGGTAATGTAAAATGATGGTGTGTATCGGCATGTTATATTTTTCCGAAATGTTTCTTTGCCTCAGATGCCGTCACGGACTCGTGCGCACGACGGTGCGGGGACTTTCTCATGGTCGGGAAGATACTCCTAATCCGCCACCTGTACCACCAACACTGGCCGAGGCTATCGCTGCCTTGGTTAATGCTACTGCAGATAATACCCGCTTCCTACGTGATATGGCGGGTAATCAGTTCTAGCAACATGGCGGAAGAGATCCTCCACAAGGACCGCGTGAAACCTCGTATTTGGAATTCTCTGAAACGTGTCCCCCACTCTTTGTTAAAGCAGAAGACCCTCTTGAAGCTGATGAGTGGATAAGGGTAATGGAGAAGAAATTCGGATTAATCCGTTGCACAGAAACACAGAAGCCGTTGTTCGTCGCCCAACAATTGAGAGGCCCTGCCAGTACCTGGTGGGGAAATTTTGTAGCAGTTCAACCAGCCGGACATCAGGTCACTTGGGATGAATTTAAGCTAGCATTCCGTGAACACTATGTTCCAGAGGGGGTGCTTCACATGAAACAAGAGGAGTTTATTCGACTAAAACAAGGAGGAGATACTGTGATGCAGTATCTCAACAAGTTTAATCGTTTATCCCAATATGCTATTGACCAAGTAAACACTGACCTGAAGAAGAAGAATTGCTTCATGAGAGGACTCAACGACCGGCTCCAACGGAAAATGGCCACCTGCCTAGATCTTACTTATAGTAGAGCCGTCAGCACAGCGGTGGCAGTAGAAGCCAAGAACACAGGCCAGGGTAAATCAAAGGGATTTGGAGGTGACAGGTCTAATCAGGGACCTGATAAGCGAACCAGGATGGTAATCCGACCTTTTAACCATAATCGTTCTTTGCCTCGTCCACCCTCCTATCCGTTCAAACAGCATGTTTTCATTCGTCCTACCACTGCCCCCACTTTTACAAATCAGCCGGGTGCCCCTGGTGCTCGTTTCCCCACCCTCCCTAGTTCCTCCACTGGCTGCTTCAACTGTGGAAAGTCTAGTCATTTTATCAAAGATTGTCCATATCCGAAGCAGAATAAGTTCAACAATCACAGAACTATGGGAGCTCCAATCAAGGCAAAGGAAACATGACTAATAATTCAACGGGCAAAAATGTCAAGAAGACTGGGCGAATTTATTATACTCAAGTGGCCACTACACCGGAAAGAGAGCCGATAATGATGGGTACGTTCCTTGTGGCCAATCACCCCGCAGTTATTCTCTTTGATTCGGGTGCTTCACATACATTCATAAGCAAGAAATTCGTGGCAAAGCATTGCATTCTTATCATGGAATCAAGGGAAGGATTTATTATCCATTCACCTGGGGGACAAATATTTACTAAGGAAGTAGTCTTCCATGTGCCAGTAACATTGGCTGAACGGGAATTTCCTACCAACATGATTGTTTTAAAAGGCCAAGACATAGATGTAATTCTGGGCATGAATTGGTTAGCCCAGCATAAAGCTATCCTCAACACGGACTTAAGGACTATCAAGTTGAACAATGGTCATGAAGAAGTTCTCTTATCCATCCTTGTAGCTGTCCTAGCCAAACCATTTGGAAGGGTCTATGAAGCTGTCGTGCCAGAACTCTAGGATATTCTGGTAGTATGTGTATTCCCGGATGTCTTTCCTGAAGATTTGCCCAGATTGACTCCAGAAAGGGATGTAGAGTTTGTGATTGAACTAAAGCCCGGTACAGCTCCTATTTCTAGAAGGTCATACCGAATGCCACCAAATGAATTGCCGGAACTCAAAACTCAATTACAAGACTTGCCTGAAAAGGGATTCATTAGGCCTAGTTCATCACCTTGGGGATGTCTCGCAATTTTTGTCAAGAAGAAGGATCAAACACTTCGAATGTGCGTGGACTACAGACCCCTTAATGAGGTCACTATCAAGAACAAGTACCCTCTTCCTCGGATCGATATCTTTTTCGATCAACTTACCGGAGCTCGGGTATTCCCCAAGATTGACCTCAGGTCGAGCTATCATCAGATCCATATTCGATCCGAAGATATACCCAAGACCGCATTTACTATGCGGTATGGATTATTTGAATATTTGGTTATGTCCTTCGGATTGACAAATGCTCCAGCCCACTTCACGTATCTAATGAAATTGGTGTTCATGCCCGAGTTGGATAAATTTGTGGTGGTCTTCATTGATGATATGTTGATTTATTCCAAGAATAAAGAGGAGCATGCTAAACATTTACAGATCATGTTAACGAGCTTAAGGGAACACCAATTATATGCCAGATTTAGCAAATGCGCGTTTTGGTTGGAGGAAATCCAATTTTTGGGACATGTATTGTCTGCAAATGGGATTGTGGTTGATCCCAGCAAGGTCAAGGATATTCTATAGTGGAAACTGCCAACCACTGTACATCAAGTTCGAAGTTTCCTTGGGCTGGCTGGTTATTATCGCAGATTTATTCCGGATTTCTCCAAGATTGTGAAACCAATCACAAGTCCGTTGAAGAATGATACAAAATTTAACTGGTCCTCAAGATGCAACGAAGCCTTCGAGTAGCTGAAGGTATTGTTGACCACTGCTCCGGTATTGGCTCAACCAGACATTGAAAAGTCTTTTGATGTATACTGTGACGCATCAGACATTGGCCTTGGTTGTGTCTTAATGCAGGAGGGCCGAGTTATAGCATATGCTTCAAGACAGCGCTACGCCGGCATGAGGAGCATTATCCAACTCATGACTTGGAATTAGCTGTTGTGGTTCATGCCCTTAAAATATGGCGTCATTATCTATTGGAAAATATCTGCCATATATATATACAGATCATAAAAGTCTGAAGTATATTTTTACCCAGTCAGAACTACACATGAGGCAGAGAAGATGGCTTGAGTTGATTAAGGATTATGATTTAGAAATCCATTATCACCCAGGAAAGGCCAATGTGGTGGTAGATGCACTAAGTCATAAGGCTTCCTACCATTGTCTTACGGTGAGAACCCCTGACATCACATTATGTCAAAAAATGGAGAAGTTAAACCTGGGAATGATTCAACATGGAACCTTGACCCAATTGAAGCTTGAGTCGATTCTTCTGCAAAGAATTATTGATGCCCAAAGAAATGATAAGGGTATGAAACATATTCATGAGAAAATATAAGCCGACAAAGCTAATTGCTTCAGAAAGGATGATCAAGGCATAGTATGGTTTAATAACTGCATAGTTGTGCCTAAGGATGATGAAGTCCGCCAGCAAGTTTTGGATGAAGCTCATCTTAGTCGATATTCCATTCATCCCGGAAGCACTAAGATGTATCAAGATTTAAAGAAACATTATTGGTGGACAAAAATGAAGTGAGATTGCACGCTATGTGGCGAGATGTGACACCTGTAGACGTGTCAAAGCCATACATATGAAGACTGCTGGTCCACTGCAATCTTTGCCCATCCCAACTTGGAAATGGGAGGACATTAGCATGGACTTCATTGTGGGATTGCCCAGGACGGCTAAAGGTTTTGACTCTATCTGGGTTATAATTGATCGACTTACAAAAATAGCCCATTTTCTACCGGTCAAGACATCCTATCTGGTCCTAACCTATGCCCAGGTATATATTGCCCGTATTCTCAGTTTGCACGGAATACCAAAGACCATAGTGTTAGACTGAGGACCGCAATTGGTATCCAAGTTTTGGGAAGAACTACATAAGTCCCTGGGTACTAAGTTTCTCCATAGTTCGACATATCATCCTCAAACAAGTGGACAGACTGAGAGAGTGAATCAAATACTTGAAGACATGTTGCGGGCATGTGTTCTGGAATTCCCACAAAAATGGGATGAATGTTTACCATTGGCAGAGTTTTCATATAACAATAGCTATCAAGAAAGTATTAGGATGGCACCATTTGAAGCATTGTATGGACGACGGTGCCATACCCCCCTTGAATTGGTCTGAACCAGGAGAAAGGTGGTTTTTCAGGCCTAACCTGGTTAAAGAGATGGAAGAAAAGGTTCAACGAATCATACATAACTTGAAAGAGGTACAAGCTCGACAAAAGAGTTATGCAGACAAACGACGTCAACCCTTGTACTTTCAAATCAAAGATTATGTGTACCTGAAAGTATCACCAATGAAGGGTGTGACCCGTTTCGGTGTAAAAGGAAAGCTTGCACCTCGATGCATTTGTTTGTTTCCTATTCTTAAACGATGCGGACTAGTGGCATACCGACTCCAACTACCCGAAACATTATCTGCGGTGCACAATGTGTTCCATGTATCCCAATTAAAGAAGTTCCTTCGGGTTCCAGATCGAACCATTGATGTGGTGGATGTTACCTTGGAATCAGACTTAACATATTCAGAACATCTCATTCGAGTCCTAGATCAAAAGGACATGATCACCCGAATAAGAACTCTTAAATTCTATAAGATACAATGGAACCAACATACTGAAGATGACGCTACATGGGAAACCCAAGACTTCTTAGAAAAGAATTTCCCTGGCTTTTTAACCTCATATAACTTGTAAGATGTGTATATTGGATTGTAAAGGAGAAGTGAACCCCCATACCACCCCTGCTTTGTAAGACAGTCAAGGGAATAAAAATGTGACGTGTTTCCTTTTCCACTACTTGCCCTAGGACCTTAAATCTCGGGACGAGATTCTTTTATGGGGGGAAGGATGTAACACCTCTGGTGTTACTGTTACTAAAACTTGAGCATAACATCATGAGCATTGGCATATCATGTGCTTGTTACACATAGAGTGCATTCACTAGGTAAAATTTTTAAACAAGTTGTAATGATGTGACTTGATATGTGATTAACCCTAGGGTAGAGTGCTTAACCCCTAAATTATGGCTTATGGAGGTAAGTGAAGCCCAAATAAGTTAAAACCTCAAAAGACATGGGAAATGATTATAAGGTATCACATTTGATGGACTTTGGTGGCACCAAAACCCTAATGTGCCCAAAACCCTAAAAACAAACCCTAGAAACCCTAATTAAAACCCTAGGGGTAGGTGCAAATTTTGTGCACTTTTGGACCAAACTGCAAATACCAAAGTAATAGAACATCACAAATCATGTGTTTTTCACATTTGGGGATTTGCAAGTCAAATAGTGGGATTTGGACTTATTTGCAAAAAGCACCTCATGCACTTCATATGCCTAAGTCTGAATTCAGTTGAACAGGGTCAAGTTTAGAGCTCTATATCTCAGAATTCTTGAGGATTTTACTCTTGGTCAATATAGCAAACTTGTAGAGCTATATAAGGAGAACAAATTTTATTAAGTAAGTAAGCCCTAGTGCTACATGAAAGTGGGAGAAAAACAGACCTGAAGTTGGTCTGTCAGTCGAGTACAGCTCTGAAACTGGACTAACAGTGAACTGGGACCAAGTTTGAGGGATATTTTGAGTATGATTTAGTGAGAATTGAAGTATGATGGCTATAGAAAGATTAAAGCTAGATTATAGGAGAACAACTTTGTTAAAGATGGATTAGTAAGTTATCACATGAGAATTGAAGATCGGGGCACTTGAAACTGCTTTCTCAGGCGTCCTGATAGGGTCCTGATGGTACAGTGAACTGAATGAGATCACAGGTGCAGTGCACCTTGCCGCCGATGACCCCCGCGCCTGGATTCACGTCGGCGATGCGATTCGTGTCCACTGGTGCCTGGATAACGCCTCGGGGTGAAAAGATATTCACCGCGGATGAGACCAAGGGCTGGCCGCCATACCCACTTGCCTCACGGCCGGTCCAGATAGCCTCGCCGGAGTTGGCCACCTGCAGCGCGATGGCCACGTGCCTTGAAGCTTTTTCATGTCGCAGTAAGCCGCTTTAGATAGCTGGTTCGTCGCCGGTAAGCTTGCCATGGTGAAAGCCACGCATCCCTTGCACCAGTGACCTTCTTTCTCTAAGGCCGCCAGCACGCTATGCCAAAATTAGGAGCCACCGCTCTAGGATTCTATAAATTGAGCACACTGCCAGCTCCGTTAGGTAAACACGAAACCAGAGCACCCGCTCCTGCCTCCAATTAGCCACCATAGCCCTCTAATTCCCCTTTCCCCCAAATCGGTTTTCCGCACGCCGTGAACCACCGCGCCGTGGCCAGCCTTCTGCAGGTCAGCTCAAGCCTCTTTGATTGATGTTCTAGCTTCCCTCATGTCCCCTGTTGCTCACAAAACCATCCGATTGAACTAGACCGTCTTGAATCACCCTAAAACGTTGAGTTATCTCCGGTTTCCATCGCCACCGTGGACAAAGTGATTGTGAGCTAGAACTTTGTAATTAAGTGAGGGATTAGTGTCACCGAGGGTAGAATTAGGTATTGAGCAACGGAGAAGGATAGTCGTTGCGTTTTTCGGTCGGTCTTGGCTCACCGGAGTCACTGCTCCGCCGCCGTGGTCGGGGATCTCAGGTTGTGAAGAAATAGAAAGGGGAGGGACCTAGATGCGAATGTCAGTGAGACAAGGCAATAGTGATGCGGGCTCTTTAAGGGTTTTTAAATCGCTAGGGTCCTCTGTGCAAATCTGACACCGCGGGCACGCACGGGCCCGCTTTTGCCTGTGCGTGGGCCGACTTGGGCTAGTTTCAGCCCATCACTATTCATCTTTTTCCTTTTCCTTTTTCTACCAGACTTAGGAATTTCATATGAAATCATAGAAAAATGATAAAAATATGAGACCAATTTTGTTGGACTCCTAAATTTCTCTAGTAATTAATAAAAATGGTTCCAAGAATTTTAGCCCAAACCAGGAATTATTTAGTATTTAAGAAGGCCAAAACCTAGTCTCTTGGAATTTTAGGAATTATTTAATAACTCCAAAAATCACCAAACTTTTTGGATAAGCCTAATATGGTATTTAGATCCCATGAGTGAAGTTTGACTTGCTTTGGAAATTGTTTGTTTCCTAAACCCAAAACCCTAGCTCCTTAGGGTAAAAATGTTTAACCCTACTAAGGTATTGACCTAGAAAACCATAGTTTCCCTAGTGCACCGTGAAGGAAAGTTGTATTCAAGATATAACTTGGTGTATCTTTATTATCATTGCATTTTCATAAGCATCACATGAGCATTCATGGTTATGTATGGTTATGTATAGAAAACGAAGAAGAGGTGACCGCTCCATCAACAGAAAATCCACCTGCCGGGAACTGTTTTTATTTTGATATTTGTGGAACAGAGCTCGACTCTCCTACAAAACAAGACAAGCTCTGGTGCATTTGCCACCTCTTTGCTATTTTAAACCTTTATCATCTTTTATGATGCATTAGGTGATAGGAGTTGTGTGCTAAACCAATTGCTGCATTTCCTTTCTTGGAACTGTTTACCATTCCTTGATTACCTGTTTTATTAAAAGGTTTTCTGATGCTTAGTCCTGCTTAGAAAATCAAATGTTTTGTTTTAAAAGATGATGCTTCACAGTGGATGGGATGTTTTCAAAAATAAAACTTGATGGTGGATCCATCATGGCCATGATGGGTTCAACATCAGAAAAGATGTACCTCTGCCAGGTACCAGACTTTGGGTTTTTAAATGATAAAGCTAAGACCGGGCGGGTGAGTTGCACAAGAAGAGAGTCTCGGTGTAGTATCTCCGACTGAGTCGATTAAGGACCGTCTCGATGTGGGCCTGATGAACGAGGACCTTTTAACTGGTCACATGCCTCATCATGGGTAAGCTTTGCCTCGGGCAGATTAATACCAGAAAGGCCAACACGCAATAGGAGTGGAGAGATGGTGAGAGTAGCGTGTACCCTCCATGGCAAGAGGCTGGACGATGGTGTATCTGTGCTCTCGGTTGGCGTGAACCTGGTCTGGTCTTAAGAAACCCGGTGGCGAGTTGACATATGCAAGGGTTAAGTGCTACATATGTCGTGTGATTGGAGATCTCCAGCTAGGTATTAATCGATTCGGATAGCCCTTACTTCTCGGATATGAAGACTTGGTCACTGACTTACACGTAGCAATCCAGTGAACTGAAGGGATGATAAAAAGACAACTAGTATAGGCCAAGTGCTTGAACTAGGGTAGAAAGAACTCTAGATGCAGGTAACTTTACTTAACCTGACAATAAAGCTGGATTTTTAAGGATCCACTTTTAGTAAGCATTTTTGAGGAAAGTCTTTGCTACTTGATCAGCCTTACTTTGACTCCCTTAAGCCAGCATATCATTGAGAGTCTTTTATTTTGACGGGTAAGACTTGCGAAAGTAGACTTGGTACTCAGGGTTTTTGAACCCATGTTGTTGTAGGTGAGGAAACAACAGACTTTTGCTGTTTTTGCTCTAAGGTGGTGCTCAAAGAAGAACCTCAACAGTGCAGCCGTGGGATGATGTTGGCCTCCCACTTGAAAAACAATATACTTTTATGCGGGAAGGTGTTTTTGCCTCCCAAGTCTGTAATAATATTACTATGTGCACTCTTATAACCTGGTAATGTAATAATAACACTCTCTCTATATTTTGTTGAATGTAAATTAAGTTATTGTAATTCGCTTCCGCTTATTCGTTCCTCCGATGTGTTGTAATATCTGCGTGACGGGTGAAACGCTCTTGGGCGAAGAAAAGGATACAGATACCGAACTTGTCGAGTGATTATGTGCATCTACAGGGTTGTCCAAGGTCCACTGGACAAGGACAACTGTAGGTGGGCCTAATGCCTTGGGAGGTTCCGTCACAACGGCGCTGCGGCGAGGTGCCCGGTGAGCGTGACACAGTGGCGAGCATACGTAGCAGCGTTCCCTTGCATCCGAATAGGGAAGAAGAAGCTCTTACAGATAGGATCGACATGTAATAGAGAGAGGAAGAGAGTGGCTCCGGCTTGGGCTGGGCCGGTTCGGACGCACGAGGTGATTTCCTTCCTTTTTTTCCAGATTATATATATAAATATATATATATATAACTATATTTAAATATTCTAAAAATCTTAATAAAACCAAAATAATATTTTATAAATAAAAGTACCCAATTTTTAAGTTCTATTTATTTGAATAAATTGGACTTCACATAAGTGTAAATTTAAATAAAAATGAAACCTTTGCTATCTATTAACAAGCAAAAATGAATGCAGCAAACACCGTTTTAAATTTTATATTACTCAAAAGTTCATTATATTTTATATCATTATTTTATTTATTTTGAAAACAAATTTTCATCTATAAAGGATTTAACAACTAAATTTGAATTAATTTTAACTTGATGGATGTGAGTTGTTATAGGCACCCGACGTCTCACCGGATAGGTTATGTAGAGAGCTTGTTTTGGAGCAGTTTGGACTGGGCACACTAGACGTATGTGTGACCCTGCTACATAGTATATCTAATGGTCGGCAGCGGGAAGATCTAACGGTTTGTTGAAACGTGGTAGGTTTGGTGGCACATCGGACTTGTGTAGTGCCGTATGTAGTAGTCTGACTCTAATAGCTTTTCAGAACAGCTACTGACCGGGCAGGTGAACAGTGTCATATCCGGTATGACCATATATTACAGTTTTGTGAGTGGAGTTCAAACAGGTTTATGGGGTTTGGGAGCCTATAAATACAACTCCAACTAGTTGATACAATATCCATGAGCTAAGAATCAAAGCATACAAGCTAGAGATGTTAGAGAATTTGGGCTTGACCCAAATATTAATTCCTATAAATCTCAAAGGCTCACTCACACATGCATGATACAGTGGTAACTTTAAATAGTTGAGTTGTCTCCGCCTGGTTAAATCTATTGAGGAGTGAAAAAGGGAGAAAACATGGGCCCGCTCACTCGCGTCGCCTCAGACCTTGCGGGTGCGTGACTTCCTTTTGCTACTTGATATTTTTGAATGCATGGAGAAAATTGGGTTGACTTATTTTAGTAAGCAATTATGCTTGCATTAATTGTGATCGATATAATTAATTGATTGCGAGTCAATCACATTACTATAGTGATTACACGACTAATTACTTGTCTTAGTTTCGTCATGTGTAAATAATGGGTGCGAGACGTCATCCTCTGTACAGACTCTCAACTCCTTGTTCCAAAGCACTGCACTGCATTCGTCTGTCCCATCTCGCCGCTGCAGTACCATCAGGATTGGGGGAGTAGAATCTCCGAAGCCTAAGTCCTCTCGTGTACCTGCATGGGGTAGGACCGTATCAGGTTTTTGGAAAGCACCGTCATGACTGCTCACTGAACTTCTGCTTCCTATACGCTGACGTCGTGGTACTCTACGTCTACTCTTGGCTATACTATCGTCGACATCCCCACTCTAAGAATGCTTATAATTTCTCTGTTTCTCTTTTTTTGTATTCCATCAATCACTACCACTAGATTACGAACTGCTATTGAGTTATACATTTACGAAACATACTGTTGTTCTTTTTATTATTATCGGAATCAATTTGTTCATCACTAAATTGGTTTTTTGCAACAAGAGCAACATCTTCAAGTACTCCAGGTGATCCAAGTGCCTTAAATTGAGTTGTTGATAGGTAAAGAGTTATATTTGGTACTAAGGTGGCTCGATCTTCACGACCGTAGGTCAATAAATAAGATAGTTGGCTATAAAGGTAACAGAATAATAGTGTAAATTTGCTCAAGAACAGCGGGTAACTGACTTTACACCTGATCAAGGTCAGAGGTGACCAAGCGACAGGGAGAGAGGCACCGAAACCGTGTACTTCGACTCGATCTCCGAACAACAACAGAACCACAACCGGAGCTAATCCACTTAATCCGAGGCAGCCATACTAGAACTCGCAAGGCACGAACTAGTGGATCCTATAGGAATCTCTTCACAAGTCCAAGAAGAACAAGGAAGAACAAGGGTAGAGTAAGCACTCAGCAGCTCGGCTGTGCTAATCACTTGGATAATCAAAAATCGAAGGTTATAAAAAGTTGTTTTACATCATATACATAGGAGGATATTTATACTAGCAACAACTAGCCTTAGATAGGTATAAACATGAAAAGAAAGTAGTTTAACGTGCTAATGTGAAGGGGCCTCCATGGGAGATCTCTGGAGCTAAATTCTGCGTGGGTATTTGACTTTTGCGCAACCTTCTGTATTTTGATAATAGCTTCTCCTAGGAGTCTCCAAATGGAGTGGAGCTGGATGTGTGGGAAAGCTAACTTGATATGCTTTCTCACCATGTATAGTATGTCTAATGAAATTTTGTAGAATGATGCAGTTTAATATTGAAACTTGGTCATCAAGTAGACTGTTGACCTCTTGACCAGTCAGCAATAAAGTAGGTCGGCCACCTTGCTGGTAGATTTGATTAAGTCAGCCTTAGAAGCATTGGAAACTAGACTTCAAGAGGTTTCCAAAAAGTACTTATGGGACTTCATAGCTTTTGGGAATAAAAAGATATGACCGTTTCTTTTGGATAGTTCCATCGCTGGACTGACTCGAACATAACTCTTCTCTCTGATTCGCCCTTGATATGTTGTGTCCTTCCTCTTTGGTGAACCTAAGCAATATCAACATACACTACTTAGATTGCATAAAGTTATCATTAGTGGTTAATTGAAATTCATAAAGTAACATGTGCACCTCTTGTATCTTTTTTGCTCGGCTCCGAGTGATAGGTCCAGTAGGAATGGTCGGTAAGGTTGACGATGCTGGTATGGTCACATCATCACCCCCCTTGAAAAAGAGTCGTCCTCGACTCTTCCAATCCAAAGAAAGGAGAGAGGTCGGCCACATTAAAATTGGAACTCACACAATAAGTATCCGACAGATGACTTTCATAAGCATTGTTGTTGATCTTGCGAAACACTTTGAATGAACCATCAGCTCGTGGTTGTAATTTGCTTTTGGCATTGTTTAGGTAATCTTTCTTTGCGTAGATGTACCCAAACCATGTCTTCTGGTTCAAACAACATCTTTCTTTGACCCTTGTTGGCACGCTTTTCATATTTATTGGTCATCTTCCCAATGTTTGCTTGAGATTTTTCATGAAGGTTCTTGATTAACTTAGCTCGCTTGATAGCGTCAAAGTTTACCCGTTCCTGCACAGGAAATGACAAAAGATCTATGGGGATAATGGGTTTGAAGCCATATAATTTCAAATGGACAAAAAATTGTAGTTGAGTGTACGACTCTGTTGTATGCAAACTCGACATGTGGTAGACCTTCTTCTCAAAGTTTTAAATTTTTCTTGATGATAGCTCGCAGCATCATTGATAATGTTCGGTTTACAACTTCAGTGTAATGCCCTGAATTTGGGGGTGTAAATTTTCTCCTTCAATATTCACCAAATTCAGGCGTAACTCTCTTTTTCTCTTCCTGTTTCGCTCCTTCCTCCTATTTTCAAAGTAATATAGAGACTAGCATATGTATCGTGTGTAAACAAAACTCTAAGTTGATATTGTTGTTGCATCATGTCGGAACATATTTATCTTGTCTGATGTTGTGCCTAGGCGTGCCTTCGTCTAGTTTTGGTTTTCGATTCGCGGAATAAACTTGATTAGAAGCAGGCGAGATCGAGTAGAGGGAATCGGCCCCACGGTCCAGCCCGGCCCACGGTGCGGCTTAGCCCTGCCCTAGGCGTGTGGCCTAAGTGCCCCTGCCCTCCCCAATGCGCCCCACCCCACTCTCTTGCCCGGGCAAAGTAACCTCCCTCTCCCTCTTCCACCTCTCTCCCACTCTCTCCCTGCTCTAGGGTGGATCCCGGTGAGTGGTTACTGCCGTCCGTCGAGCCCGTGGTGAGCTTCCCCTCTCCTCCCTCCCCTATCTCCCTCCTCCCTTCCTTCCCCTGCGTGGCCCCCTGGTCGGCTCTTCCCTAGCGTGCGCAGCACGTTCTCGGTGCGCTGCCCACCCGGCACATGGCTCCACGGCGCGCATACCCCAGTGCGGCCCCCCTAGCGGCGCCCCCCGGCCCCGGTGCCCCTCGGGGGCTTGGCCCCTCCCGGCGTGGTGCCCTGGTGGTGTGGCCCCACCGGCGCGGCACCAACTCCTGGCGTGCGGCCCCCATCACGGCTCGACCCCGGCGTGGTGCCCCGATGTGGCCCCTGCACGCCCTGTCCCCGTGCGTGCAGCCCCCAGCGTGTGTCGTAACATTTTAAACCCATGTTGGAGCCGCGTGTGGTGTCGCGCGCTTCACTGCGCGATAATCGTTTTAATTCCGTTTAAGTCACGCGTTGTGTCACACGTTTCTCCGCGCAACAACCTTTTTAAATTTCGTTCGAGTAGTGCGTTGTGTCGCGCGCTTTGCCGCGTGACAATCTTTTTTTAATTCACCTAGAATTATGTATATTAATTTAAGTGTGTAGTGTAACGAAGATTAATCAAATACCGAACTAATCAGGACCTAGTGCCAATTTTATTTATGCATTGCACAATTATCAATTAATATAATTATGGTGAGATAAATATTTTAATCCATAGCTTTTGAACATAATCGCTATGTCTCCCAGTCGTAGCATCGACCGTCATAGTTTCTTTTCTCGCATAGTCGTAGATGCGAGCCCTGCGCCACGCGTCTGTTTAGTTGTTATATTTTATTGTGTGGTGTATTGTTTCTTTCTATGTTAAGAATGTGGAATGTATGTTTGAACTCAAATAGATAACGGTCCGTTGGCGGAGTCCGAAAGAGTTGCAGGCGAATACCCTGAGCAGCAGCTAGTTGGTGAAGGCAAGTGTCCTCTGACCTATCTATGTCCTACTCACTTATTAATTTATCTCCCCGCATTTACATAATATATACCTAAGGATTGACTAGTCTTTGTTTATCCTGTCCTTATTCACCTATTTGGGTTGGATCATTTTTGGATTAGCTCTATGCTAGCGCTTTACTTTAATCAATAAACATGATGAGATTATTTATGATATGATGTATACCTATGGATATGACGAATAGGTGATCCTGTAAAAATCAATACTAAACAACACAAACTTGGTTTATGAAATGTCAGTGAAGTCAAAACCAAGATGATATGACTGGAGAGAGAGATAACTTCTTCACTTAATTGCTCTTCACAAGATGAGTATTAAACTTAGAGCAATTATAAATTGAGTAGAAGTAAAGAAAATCGCACAAGAATAAAGACAGTTGACACGTCGATTTTTATCCCGTGGTTCGGCCAAGTGAAACACTTGCCTAGTCTACGTTGCGGCGTCCCAACGGATGAGGGTTGCACTCAACCCCTTTCAAGTGATCCAATGATTCACTTGAATACCACAGTTCTCTTTATCTCAAGTTTATCCCCTTTGTGAGGAATCTCCATAAGTTGGAGCCTCTCACCCTTACAAGATCGATCACAATAAAACCACAAGAGTAAGGTGGGAATAGCAACACACACAAAAGCGAGAGTTGCAGCACTAACACGCACGCAAGACGAGAGTAAGCACACAAAAGTAACACTGCGGAGTTATAACTCAGAAAAGTGCTCAGATCTCTAACACAGTAAATCAAATGCGTGAATGCGAGCTCTCGGTGCCTTAGAATGTTTAGGAGGTGCTTGGTGTACTTCTCCATGCGCCTAGGGGTCCCATTTATAGCCCCAAGGCAGCTAGGAGCCATTGGAGCTCATTTGGTAGGCAATAGTTGCCTTCTATCCGTGGGCGAACCGGACAGTCTGGTGCACCACCGGACATGAACAATACGCGATTTCTTTCCTTCTTTGGTGAAGCCGACCGTTGTAGCCAACAGCCTTTGTGGCACACCGGATAGTCTGGTGCGACCTGGTGACCGTTGGCGCTGGCCACGTGTCGCCCACTGATTACGTGCTGATCGCGCTGCCGACCGTTGGTGTGGGCGCTACTAGCTCACCGAACAATCCAGTGAATTTTAGCCGCAGCGTCCCCAACAAATCTTGAGAGCATCGAGTTCGCCGAAGCGCCAACTGGGCACCCAACACTGTCCGGTGCACTCGCAGTCTGGCTGTTTCAGCTAAACTTCTTTTGCTCCTTTTGGACTTTACTTATCTAAGTTCCTATCACTTAGACAAGCATGTTTAGCACATAAAAAAAATGACTAAGTGCCTAGAACTTACCTTCATATTTGATCCATCTAGATTTTCTTCATATACCATTGCTCAACATCATGTTAGTTCTCACATAGTGTGTTGTGCTTCTAATCACCAAAACAATATAGAAATGGCCCAAGGGCACATTTCCCTTTCAATCTCCCCCTTTTTGGTGATTTATGCCAACACATTAAAAAGCAACTCATTTTGAACTAACATATCTAAAGGAGCTCACAACTGCAGATTTATGTCAAATTAAAAACCAATAAGATTATCATAGAATTTGGCATATTTGGATCACTTTTGCCACCACTTGGTTTATTTTTACAAAACAAATTATTTTTCCTATCTCTATGTCAAAAACACTTGTTTTGGCAAATCAAGAGATCTTTCAAGAGTAAATTTTATCAAATGCCAAAAACTCCCCCTTTTTCCCATAATCAAATTTCTCCCCCATAAGAGAACAATTTTGCAATAACAGGGTTTTGATCAAACAACAAGAATCTAACACTAACATTTTTGAAATTCACAAGTGGTTGGCAGATCCAGTTGCTTTGGTCTTAATTTCTCCCCTTTGGCATTAAGCACCAAAACAAGAGAACTATTTGGCCCTTTGACCCCATTGCCTCACCAAAAATGTCAAATAAGATCAAAAGGCAATGAGAACACAAATAAGAACTTGAGACATGACCCTTTCTTTGTCCAAGTTCACCTTTTCCCTTTCAATTCAACTTTGAGACTATGGCCAAAATACTCAAGCAAACACATTAATCTCAATGGGGTCAAGTTGTAGCACATCCTCTCCCTAAACATGTGCATCATTTGCATAAGGACTTGTGAGGTCCGGGGATGACTTGTACAACTTGAGCACCAAAAATAAGCAAGTAAAGACATTAATGCTTAAAACATGATCAAAGGCATAAAACACATGAATGCTATAGATCAATCCAAGTTACGCGAATCTAAGACATTTAGCTCACTACGCAACCTTCAAAACATTTTCTCATCTAAAGGGTTGGTGAAGATATCGGCTATCTGGTTCTCGGTGCTAATATGGTAAATATCGATATCTCCACTTTGCTCGTGGTCTCTCAAAAAGTGATGCCAGATGTGTATGTGCTTAGTGTGGCTGTGTTCAACAGGATTATCTGCCAAGCGGATTACACTCTCATTGTCACATAGGAGTGGGACTTTGCTCAGATTGTAGCCAAAGTCCTGGAGGGTTTGCCTCATCCAAAGTAGTTGCGCGCAACACTGTCCCGCGGCAACATACTCGACCTCAACGGTGGATAGGGCAACAAAAGTTTGTTTCTTAGAGCTCCAAGACACTAGGGACCTTCCCAGAAACTGACAAGTCCTTGATGTGTTCTTCCTATCAACCTTGCACCCGGCATAGTAGGAGTCTGAATATCCAATTAAGTCAAAGGTAGACCCCTTTGGATACCATATCCCGAAGCAACGCGTAGAAACCAAATATCTAAGAATCTGCTTAACCACCACAAGGTGACATTCCTTGGGGTCGTATTGAAATCTAGCACACATGCATATGCTTAGCATAATATCCAGTCTACTAGCACAAAGATAAAGTAAAGAACCTATCATAGACCGGTATGCCTTTTGATCAACGGACTTACTGTCTTTGTTGAGGTCCAAGTGTCTGTATGTTCCCATCGGTGTCTTTGTGGGATTTGCATCCTTCATCCCAAACCTCTTAAGTAGGTCTTGAGTGTACTTCATTTGGGAGATGAAGGTTCCTTCCTTGAGTTGCTTCACTTGGAATCCAAGGAAGTAGTTCAACTCACCCATCATAGACATCTCGAATTTCTACATCATCAACCTGCTAAACTCCTCACAACACTTTTGATTAGTAGAACCAAATATTATGTCATCAACATATATTTGGCATACAAAGAGATCACCATTACAAGTCTTAGTAAAGAGAGTAGGGTCAGCTTTCCCAACATCTCCAAGGCATTCATACCATGTTCTTGGGGCTTGCTTAAGTCCATAGTTAGAGAGCCTGTAGATGTGGTCCGGATACTTGTCATCCTCGAAGCCAGGGGGTTGTTCCACATACACTTGCTCCTTGATTGATCCATTAAGGAAGGCGCTCTTCACGTCCATTTGAAACAACTTAAAAGAATGGTGAGCAGCATTGGGCAATAATATGCGAATTAATTCTAGCCAAGCTATAGGAGCAAAAGTCTCCTCAAAATCCAGACCTGTGACTTGAGCATAACCTTTTGCTACAAGTCGAGCCTTGTTTGTTGTCACCACCCTGTGCTCATCTTGCTTGTTGCGGAACACATAATTGGTTCCCACAATGTTTTGTTTCGGACATGGCAACAGGCTCCAAACTTCATTTCTCTTCAAGTTGTTGAGCTCTTCCTGCATGGCCAACACCCAGTCCGGATCCTGCAAGGCTTCTTCTACCCTGAAAGGCTCAATAGAAGAAACAAATGAGTAATTCTCATAGAAATTAGCTAAGCGTGAGAGAGTAGTTTGTGGCGGAACTGCCCGAATTATTCCAACTTAAGTGCCTAAGTCCCGCCTTAGAGGATAGACCACACTTAAATGGGAATAACTCGTCAATCACTCGGATCTAGTCCGACGAGGCCACTAACAGGATCAAGTACCACGTACTCACTCGATGGTGAGGCACAGAGCAAATACAATAAAGCATAAAACCATACATTAAGGAGTATTAAACTTATTACATCATCATCAGAGTTTTAGCAAAAGTAGTCATCATTGTTCGAAATGCAGCGGAATAAGTAGTCACTCCAGCAACCATGTCCTCCAGAGAACCTGTAAAATTATGCCACAAGCAAGGATGAGTATACTAATACTCAGCTAGACTTACCCGGTGTGAGGAGTCTACTCCTCTACCTCAAGACATGCAGTTGTTTGGCTGAGGGGTTTGGTTGCCAAAAGCACTAGCTGAGTCTATAAATCAAGTTTTAGCTTTGTCAAGTTTTAGTGTGACTCTTAAGACTAAATGTATACCTATCTAATCATACATGGTATCAAACATTTAGCAATCAATAACTTTTGCCAAGTCATCTCATTTTCACTTGTTACTCAATGTAGCAGCATGGATCAAGCAGTCTCATTAGCTGCGAGAAACAGACGATTCAAATCGAGTTTTTAAACCTTGCAAGGTAACCTAAAGACACGACGTGGCGAGGCACTTCGTCCCCACACACATCAACCGTCCCCATCGATTCCCCATCAGCAGATCAGGGCTCACCGCCTTGGCGTACAATGCCTCACTGACCCCGACTACCGTCGTGCAGTGACCGCACTTGTACCTACCATAACCGGAATGGGAGACCACGTCTTTGGTCGTGTGAGGGGATATGTCCACTGCCAGGTTCACTCAGGTACTAGGCTTACCGATTTACCATATTTCTCGGCATGTGCTTAGTACATTCAAACGCTTGACACACGGTACCACACCTTAATCCTTATTCCAATTCCCGTCTCGTAGACAACGCATCCCTATGGACCGTTGTCCATGGACTATCATCATTACGATATCAAAATGGATACATCCAATTCCTGACCTCGCGCAAGTGCTAGAAAAATCACTCGACTTCTACCGAGATCCCTAATTAATAAAGCAACTACTCGACCTAGCATACTAGTATTCATCACAAAAGGATTCCTGAGATCATGCAATTAGGGTTTCAAACAACTCCTACACTTAAGTGCACATTCAATCCTACAATCATTAAGTGTAGTAAAATAGCATAATAAATAGGTTATGCATAAAACCGGGGCTTGCCTTCCAAAGTTGAGGCAGGCAGATCCTCTGGGGCAGGCTCTCGTACTGGATCCGGGGCTACCTCCTGAGCAACTCCTTGCTCCGGCACGAGGACGTACTCTCCGTCAGCGAGGTTGCAATCTATCGAATGCAATGAATAAGAATATGTATGCCATGATTATGCAGGATTTAGTAATCCTTATGCTAAGTGAAGAAAAACTAAGTTAGTTAGTAACTTAGGGTTTCCTGGTCTTACGTGGCTCTTAGTGGTTTATGCTTATCAATTTAGGTTTGGGTTTTGTCTAGGGATAAGCATAGTGGATTGAAACTTGGATTTCCCTTAGATGTTTTAGTAGGCATTTAAGGGGTTTTGTTGGTTGGGTTAGGGTAACATTAGTCTCCACTATTAATTCCCCTTTTTCATTTTCTATTTATGAATTCTAGTGTGGGTTTGAACTACAACAGTGATTTAACTTTTTCCAAAAATTCTGTAAAACTTACAGTGGGTTACTATTTGTCACTGTAATCTATCCTATAAATTTGTGGTCTAGAATAAATAGAATATGCCCTGGGCAAAAATAACAAAAGTTGGGGCAAAGGTGTCACTTTGCACTACAACTCTTAACTAGGGGTGGGTTCTGTCCTAAGGGTCATTTTTGCTGGTATCTAAAGGTAATAACATGCTCCTGTGCCAAAAATCACAGAAGGTTATTTGGTGGTTATTTAGTTGTGATTTTCTAAAGTTTAATGCTAAAAAGATACTTATAACTAACTTGTTATTTGAAAAATGTCAAACAACAGAACTCATATTTTTTCTAGGTTTATAAATACAAAACATTTGTTATCCCAAGGTTTGGGGTGTTTTCTCCTCAGGGTTATTTTTCTAGGGTTTTTCCTAAGGTTTCCTTGTTTTTCTAAATTAAAAGGGTATCTCCTTTCTTTTGCACTAAACAAGGGTATAATAAATTTTTTTAGTGAACTATACTGAATAAGAAAGCTAACAAAAATGTGGGTGCTCCTTGGTTCTTTATTTAAACCACCTTTTATATTTTCTTCAACTTTAAGCAAAAAAGTGATTTAAATGGCAAACTCTACCTTGATGGGGTGTACAGAGGGGTTTATTATTTTTAAACAGGTAAGAAAGTGATTAAGTACTTCTCTAAATTTTCTTAACCCCAGTTTAATAGTGTAGCTATTTTTCCTTATTTCTTTTAGCTTTTGACCAGTTAATCATTTAAATCAAAACTTTAAAGTTTGTTGTAACACTTAGGGGTTTTATATTTTTCCTAGGTAGTTTACATCATTTAGGATCTGGCAAAATTGGTTTGACTCGATTTGGGTAAACCAAACTGAAGTTATAAATTTTTCAAGTTCTGTTTTGATTTAATCAGAATATTTAAAAAGGTTTCCTGGAAATCCACTTTGCACCGAAGACCCTGGGTTCTTTCTAAACTAATCCTTTCAGTTATACCCCTGCGCTACTATTCCCCTAAGTCACTGACAGCGCACAAAACCCCTGGCCTTTTCTTCTTCTCCCCCGAGGTCCCTCCCCTTATGTAAACAGTAACCACGGAAAGGAAAGGGTGGCGCGGCTTACCGGCGGCGAGAGAGGTCCGGCGAGGGGCAGGGTTGGCTTCGGGAGGTCCTGGCGGTCAAAGCGAGGTACGACTCGACGACAGGGGTGGCTGGAATCGACCGGTCCACGCGCGCAGGCGGGTGAACACGTCGGCGACAAGAGCTCCGGCCTAACCACGGCGATCTAGTTCAATTAAACGGCACGATGAGATCCACGGGATGACGTAGAGGCTATGTGTGCAGGGAATCGGAAAATGGCGCAGAGACTTACCCGGTCTACGTGCGCTAGCGAGGTTCCGAACTCCGGCGAGCGCGATTGCGCCTTTCCGATGGCGGGGGTCCCTGGTTCAAGCTCTAGCAAGCTTCACGGCCTTCTAGGGAAGCTACCCAGGGGCTTGGATCGAGCGGAGGAGGGCGGGAAACGGTTCGGCCACGGTGGTGGTCCTCGGGCGGCTCTAGCGGGTCGCAGAGAGGTCGCTGGAGCTAGGGGCGAGCTCCGGGGTGTTTGGCACGGGACAGAGGATGCAACAGGGAAGATAGCCGGGCACTGGGGCGGGCTTTATAGCCATGGAGCGGGCGTGGTCACGAGCGGCCGTGGACGCGCGGGGGTTCGCGCACGGGCGTGCTCTGAGCGCGCCCCCGAGTGTCAGCCCGCGTCGAACACGTGTGTGTTTGCTTCTGCCATGGTTCAATGGCCGATTGGAGCACCTTAGCGTGCAGATCTTGGCAAAACCACTGTGTACGGTCTCTTCCCTGCACCATATCCTACCTTTTTGATGTGAGTCCCAAGCCAAGATACGGTCGAGGTAGGGAGATATAGAGGTGAGAAGTTGCCTCTGTCCTAGCTGTCCAAACCGGGACAAAGGCTATGCCAAGTCGTGTCAAACTACTTGGGGTGGGGTTCAACTTTCTCCAGGGTATTCTAGAGGTATTTTGGCGCCACTTTGTCAATTGGGTTAAATGGTTTTGAAGTTTGAATGAGGGTGAACATGTTTGATCATTGGCCAAGGGTTGGTTTTGGACATAGAAAAATTTTGATTTTTTCTTTTGTGCTCAACCCTTTGGTGAACCTTTTGGGGTTTTTCTGAAATCTTTTTGGGGTTACTTTCTTACTATTATTTGTAGGGTATTAAGTGCACTACATCTTTTATAATTGGCCCAAGACATGATCAAGTGGTTTTCATAACTTTTTGGTCATACTTACCTATAGTACTCCAATTGTCCACAGGGGGTGCATTAGGGTTTTGGGCAATTTCTCCCCCTTCTATGTGCATGGTAAGCCAAGGCATGACATCTAAGATAGGTTGCACTTATTTAGGATCTTGATTTCCAAGTTTGAATTCCCTTACTCAAGTTAAGTCACATGTGATGATGGGCTTACTTGTGTAGTCTTAAGTGAAAACCCTAAGTAACACCTGAGGTGTTACAACCCTCCCCCCTTAAAGGAATCTCGTCCCGAGATTTAGGTAGAGTCCTTTGGAGGGGTGCCATGAAGGTGTGCTAGTGTGTTGCTCCTTCCATTATTCGAGTGTCTCTAGTTAACTTCTCTTCGAATGTCATTCTCTTTGCGACTTCAGAAGGAAGTCCTCTTTGAGTCATTTCTAAAGCTTACCACACCTATAGCATCTAGGTTTTTCTTATATTTGAATTCAAAGGGCAGGTGGGGGTGGGGTTTTGGATTACGTACCGACTCCTTTGGGCAAAAAGTCGGGGAAGTGAGAACATAGAAAATCCTCAGT
Source organism: Zea mays (assembly GCF_902167145.1). Lineage (NCBI taxonomy): Eukaryota > Viridiplantae > Streptophyta > Magnoliopsida > Poales > Poaceae > Zea > Zea mays. The sequence continues at coordinate 85,532,982 of NC_050104.1, read as the reverse complement.
CTCCCACGTAGCTTCTTCTACTGAATGGTGACTCCACTGAACCTTATACATTCTGATCGACCTTGCCCGTGTTGATCTCTCTTTTTGATCCAATACCTTGACGGGGTGCTCTTGATAAGACAAGTCTAGTTCTATCTCAATTTCTGGTTCAGGTAGTACTTCAGTGGGTAAGCGAACACATTTCCGTAGCTGAGATACATGGAACACATCATGAGCAGCTGACATGTGGGGTGGCAATTTCAATTGATTTGCTACAGGTCCACAAGTTTCCTTGATCTCATAGGGTCCAATGTAGCGAGGAGCTAACATGCCCTTGATTCCAAATCTCTGGACACCTTTGGTGGGTGACACCTTAAGATAAACATGATCTCCCACTTCAAACTGTAGAGGCTTCCTCCTCTTATCATGATAGCTCTTCTACCGGGCCTAAGCAGCTTCTAGGTTCTTCTTAATGACTCTGACCTTTTCCTCTGCTTCAAGTACCAAGTCTAGTCCAAATATTTCCCTCTCTCCTGCTTGAGACCAATTCAGCGGGGTCCTACACCTTCTCCCATACAAGGCTTCAAAAGGTGCCATCTTCAAACTGGACTGGTAGTTGTTATTATAAGAGAACTCTGCCAATGAAAGACACTTGTCCCAATCCTTTCCATAGTGTAGCACACATGCCCTCAACATGTCTTCCAAGATCTGATTCACCCTTTCTGTCTGACCATCTGTTTGAGGATGGTATGCTGAGCTTCTTATTACCTGGGTCCCAAGTGATTCCTGCAATTGCTCCCAAAATCGTGCCACAAACGGTGCTCCTCTGTCAGATACTATAGCCCTTGGTATTCCATGCAAGCGAATTATCTGGTCAATGTAAATTTCAGCATACTTTTCCGTCCTGTGGGTGGTGTGTACCGGCAAGAAATGAGCTGTCTTGGTCAATCTGTCCACGATGACCCAAATGGAATCATGGTGCCGGGAGGTATTGGGCAATCCCACGATAAAATCCATGCAAATATCCTCCCATTTCCAAGATGGTATGGGAAGGGGTTGCAAAGTGCCTGCTACCTTCAAATGACTGGCCTTGACTCTCTAGTAGGTGTCACATTCGGATATATAGTTGGCAATTTCCCTCTTCATTCTGGTCCACCAGTATAAGGATCTGAGATCATGGTACATCTTGTTACTACCGGGGTGCATGGAGAATTTTGAAAGGTGAGCTTCATCCAATATCTTCTTTCTGAGCTCAGGGTTCTTGGGAACAACCAATCGGTCTCCAAACCATAGGATTCCCTTGCTGTCCTGACGGAAGCATTTGTATTTGTCCACCTTTTGTTTGATCATTTCCTTAATGACTTGAACACCCTTGTCACCAATCTGTGCCATGACTATTTGCTCATGTAAGGTGGGCTCCACTGAAATATAACTTAAAGCACAGGAGGAAACGACTTCTATTTTCAACTTGCACAACTCATCACATAAGGTGGTGATTCTTGCATCCATATTCATACAATTGCACTGGGCTTTCCTGCTTAAAGCATCTGCCACGACATTGGCTTTGCCAGGATGGTAATGCACCTCCAAATCATAGTCCTTGATTAGCTCTAACCATCTTCTTTACCTCATATTAAGATCAGCCTAGGTGAAGATATATTTGAGACTCTTATGATCAGTGTAAATGTCGCAGTGAGCTCCCATCAAGTAATGTCTCCATATCTTGAGAGCATGAACCACTGCTGCTAACTCCAGATCATGTGTGGGGTAGTTCTGCTCATGGGGTCTGAGTGCTCGGGAGGCATAAGCAATGACTCTGTTGTCCTGCATTAAGACACATCCCAATCCAGTACCGGAAGCATCGCAATAAACCTCAAAGGGCTTGGTGTTGTCAGGCTGAGCTAGTACTGGTGCTGTTGTCAAATGTTGCCTTAGTGTATGAAAGGCATCCTCACACTTCTGGCTCCAATCATACTTGACTCCTTTCTTCAACAATTCAGTCATTGGCTTGGCAATTCTGGAGAAATCCGGAATGAATTGTCGATAATACCCTGCCAATCCTAGAAAACTCCGAATCTGCCGCACTGTGGTAGGAGGTTTTCAATCCATTACTTCTTGTACCTTCTCAGGATCAACCGATATCCCATCCTAAGAAATGGTGGGACCCAAAAATTTAATTTCCCTCAGCCAGAATTCACATTTAGACAACTTAGCATATAAACGATGATCGCGCACTCGCTGAAGCACGATGTGTAGATGCTCAGTATGCTCGTCTTCATTCTTGGAATAGACCAGAATATCATCAATGAAAACCACCACAAATCTGTCCAGCTCTGGCATGAATACTGAGTTCATTAGATACATGAAATAAGCCGGGGCATTGGTCAGCCCAAAAGACATCACCAAAAACTCATAAAGCCCATATCTGGTAGAGAAAGCCGTCTTGGGAATATCGCTGGCACGGATCTTGATCTGATGGTAGCCCGAGCGAAGGTCTATCTTGGAGAACACTTTGGCTCCCACCAACTGATCAAACAAAACATCAATGCGGGGCAGTGGGTATTTGTTCTTGATGGTCACCGCATTGAGAGGACGGTAATCGACACACATTCTCAGACTCTCATCCTTCTTCTTTACAAACAAGGCTGGACATCCCCATGGTGAAGTACTTGGACGAATGAACCCCTTGTCCAACAACTCTTCTAGCTGCTTTTTCAACTCCGCTAATTCCGCAGGAGGCATCCTATAGGGTCTCTTGGATATAGGAGCAGTCCTGGGTTGCAATTCAATCGCGAACTCGATGTCTTTGTCGGGTGGCATTCCTGGCAATTCGTCAGGAAAGACATCCGGGTTGTCACAGACCACAGGGATTCTTTCAACCGGTGACTCTATCAAGGTGAATGCACAAGAACGGGTACAACCCTGATCGGGCAAATATAATGTGGTTTCGCCACAAGTAGGCGAGTGCACCTCAATGGCCCTTGCTGCAATGTCAGTCACTGCCTGATTTTTGGTTAACCAGTCACTTCCCAATACGATATCCACGCTATCCAAACCCAAAATGAGGTGGTTGGTTTTGATTATCAAACTACCAAACTTTATGGGCACATTCTTGTTGATTTGATAGGTGGCAACCCTGCCTCCTGGTGTTGAAATTGTAATACCCCCATTGGTGTGGTGAAAAGGTAATTGGCACTTGGCACTAAATTTGGCACTGATAAAACTATGTGATGCACCAGAATCAAAAAGAATAATAGCAGGATAATTCAAAACTGAAAAGATACCAGTCATGACGGGTGCTCCCTCTGGAATGTCAGCCATAGTGGTGAAGTTCAGTCTGCCTTGCCTCACTTGCACCTTCTGCCTCTTGCCTTGGTTCTGGTTGGCATTCTGTCCCTGCCGCTGCTGGTTTCTGGGGCAATTCTTGGCATAATGTCCGGTGTTACCATAAGTGAAACACTTGTTGTCATTGGCCTGACGGTACTGCTGCTGCTGTGGCTGATTGTTCCTCTGAACTGGAAACTGGGTGCGGCTGGGTGCCTGCTGCTGCTGCTGTGGTCGGATCACCCAACATCCTTGCTGCTGCTGGGGTCCCCTGTTCTGAGTGTCAGATATGATCCTGAAGCGCTGTGGCTGAGATGAGGGTCCTGCCACAATGGTCTTCCTCTTCTTCTCTGCCTGATGAGCTGTGATACAATCCTCCTGAGAAATGGCCACGTTGACTAACTCATTATAGTTGTTGGCCCTGACTGTGTTGAGACGGTCACGGAGCTTAGTGTTGAGCCCCCTCCTGAACCTGTCCCTCTTCTTCTCGTCGGTGTCTGCATGATATCCGGCATACTGGCACAGGTCATTGAAGGCCTAAGCATATTGTAACACTGTCCGGTTCCCCTGAGTGAGTGCCAGAAACTCATTGATCTTGCGGTCCATAATGCCTGCTGGTATATGGTGCCCCCTAAAAGTTGCCTTGAACTCTCTCCATTCCACCTCATGGTCAGCTGGCTGCATAGCAAGATAGTGGTCCCACCATGTCTGCGCGGGTCCGCGAAGCTGTTGGGTGGCGAACCTGACCTTAGTCACCTCTGAACAAACTCCATGGAGTAGCGGGAATTTGGATTCCACTACTCTCAACCATACATCAGCATCAAGTGGGTCCTCTACCCTGGTGAACAACGGTGGCTGGGTACTGAGGAACTCCTGATAAATGGCTGCTGCGAGGTGACACTGATGATCACCACCACCATAATGCTGAGGTGGTGGCTGACGTTGCGCCAACTGCCGCAGAATCTCGTTCTGCTGAGCCATCAACTCTTGCAGAGTAGGAGGTGGTGGCGGTGGTGGAGGAACGCGCTCATTCTGACCACGACGCGCACTTCCTGCCATCTGAAAAATCATGTATATTCTCAATATCACATTTCTGAGGTTCAAGGTTCAATCGTGGTGAAAGAGTCAAAAGGGTAAAACCAATATATTCTTGCATAATTATAAAAGATTCCACTTGGCATAAAGTTTTCTTCTTAAATTAAAACTGGCATCATTCATCATCCATGCTTCCAAAAGAGTTTGTCATGATTACATCAGTAACTCAAAAGACTCAACTCTATCTAGCCTAGTACCCCAAGGGTGCAAAAGCTAAGCTAGCTTCGAGGAGTTCTACCGCCACAGACTTCTAACTCTATCTCGACGACCTAGTGAGCAAACGAGGCAACGCTTGACTCGGGGAAGGTGCTCTCCCTGAGCCAGCAGTGTCCAAGCTGGAGGCAGGCTCCTCTCCTCCCTCGATGTCGACATCCTCGTTGGCCTCCATGTCCTAGATCTCCTGGTGGTGCATATCCAGATGCTGGTTAGCCTCCGCAAGCTGCTGCTGAGTGTTGATTAGCTGATCCTCGAGAACCTCAATGGTGTTCTCCCTAGTTCCCACTAGCTCCTCAAGCTCTTGGATCTCATTTGACAATTGTTCCACTTGTAGGTCTTTTTCCACCATCTCAGTGGACAAGTAAACCACAAGTTCCTCCCTGTTATCCAAGGTGATCTTGGTAGCCTCCAACAATGCCATCAGATGGGACATTGCCTCTCCACGCATCACTTGTAGACGATACAGGGCATTCATGCACCGCACCATCAAGTGAGCGGTCTGACCTAGGTAGATAGCCCAGATATCCTTGGCATGCTCCACTTGGTCCTTCCATATTGGGTCGTCCTCCTTCTCCGCGGGGAACAAGCCAATGGGGTGTGTGTACAGCTCCATGGGGTGGAATCCGCAGAAGGTGGTCAGTCCGTGAAGAGCAATTGCCTCCATAGTATCCTTAGCCCTATATCCAAAAGACTCAGAGTCCAGCGAACGCCATCCTGGCTGCAGGGGATGAGGCTCTAGGGTCATCCTCACCCTACAGCGGGGCACTCGGTGCTTCTCGAACAGCTGCACCGCGTACTGGGGAGGCGTCGTGTAACCAGCTCCCTGAAGGACCTCCCACAAGATACGGGGGAAACCTTCTCGTGCAAGCCCGTCAGTGTGGGACTGTGCATTCCCTTCATCCGAGGATCCGTGAGAAGTCATCTGTGTACGGTTAAGCGTAAGTAAAAGAAAAGAATTATAAAATAAAAAGGGATCGCAACTCAGCCTCTCTATAACTACGACAATGGTACTGGGGTACTTAATTTGTCATCATTGTGTATTTTAAGTTCTTACCCAATTATTAATTATTTTAATTAAGAATGCATCCATGCTCGTCCTAAATGACCTCACATCAACTTAGAGGGAATAGGGAAGAACTCCCATCCCTTATAGTAGCTGGTAGGGCTTACTCAAATAGCCACCGAGCTACCCCTCGATTATCCTAAGGCTTCGCGTCCTAGGTCTATCCTTATCGTCCTGACGATCTATCCAACATTTGTTTCTAACCAGTTTTACTTTGAAAAAAGGATGGTATTTATAGTTTATTGATTCCTCTGTGGTGGTACGAGCTCCGATACCAGCTATGGCGGAACTGCCCGAATTATTCCAACTTAAGTGCCTAAGTCCCGCCTTAGAGGCTAGACCACACTTAAATGGGAATAACCCGTCAATCCCTTGGATCTAGTCCGACGAGGCCACTGACAGGATCAAGTACCACGTACTCACTCGATGGTGAGGCACATAGCAAATACAATAAAGCATAAAACCATACATTAAGGAGTATTAAACTTATTACATCATCATTGGAGTTTTAGCAAAAGTAGTCATCATTGTTCGAAATGCAGCGGAATAAAACTAACGATAATTAAACAGAGAGATGGGGAAGCCTGTCCCATCACTCCTCATGCTCCTCCTCAGCCGAGGTAGGGTCCCACTCGACTGTCCAGCCCGGTGGCAAGATGGACGGCCAAGTCACTCTAGCAACCATGTCCTCCAGAGAACCTGTAAAATTATGCCACAAGCAAGGCTGAGTATACTAATACTCAGCTAGACTTACCCGGTGTGAGGAGTCTGCTCCTCTACCTCTAGACATGCAACTGTTTGGCTGAGGGGTTTGGTTGCCAAAAGCACTAGCTGAGTCTATAAATCAAGTTTTAGCTTTGTCAAGTTTTAGTGTGACTGTCTTAAGACTAAATGTATACCTATCTAATCATACATGGTATCAAACATTTAGCAATCAACAACTTTTGCCAAGTCATCTCATTTTCACTTGTTACTCAATGTAGCAGCATGGATCAAGGAGTCTCATTAGCTGCGAAAACAGACGATTCGAATTGAGTTTTTAAACCTTGCAAGGTAAACCTAAAGACACGACGTGGCGAGGCACTCCGTCCCCACACACATCAACCGTCCCCATCGATTCCCCGTCAGCAGATCAGGGCTAACCGCCTTGGCGTATAATGCCTCACTGACCCCGACTGCCGTCGTGCAGTGACCGCACTTGTACCCACCATAACCGGAATGGGAGACCACATCTCAGGTCGCGTGAGGGGATATGTCCACTGCCAGGTTCACTCAGGTACTAGGCTTACCGATTTACCATATTTCTTGGCATGTACTTAGTACATTCAAACGCTTGACACACGGTTCCACACCTTAATCCTTATTCTAATTCCCGTCTCGTAGACAACGCATCCCCATGGACCGTTGTCCACAGACTATCATCATTACGATATCAAAATGGATACAACCAATTCCTGACCTCGCGCGAGTGCTAGAAAAATCACTCGACTTCTACCGAGATCCCTAATTAATAAAGTAGCTACTCGACCTAGCATACTAGTATTCATCACAAAAGGATTCCTGAGATCATGCAACTAGGGTTTCAAAAAACTCCTACACTTAAGTGCACATTCAATCCTACAATCATTAATTGTAGTAAAATAGCATAATAAATAGGTTATGCGTAAAACCGGGGCTTGCCTTCCAAAGTTGAGGCAGGCAGATCCTCTAGGGCAGGCTCTGGTACTGGATCCGGGGCTACCTCCTGAGCAACTCCTTGCTCCGGCACGAGGACGTACTCTCCGTTAGTGAGGTTGCAATCTATTGAATGCAATGAATAAGAATATGTATGCCATGATTATGCAGGATTTAGTAATCCTTATGCTAAGTGAAGAAAAACTAAGTTAGTTAGTAACTTAGGGTTTCCTGGTCATACGTGGCTCTTAGTGGTTTATGCTTATCAATTTAGGTTTGGGTTTTGTCTAGGGATAAGCATAGTGGATTGAAACTTGGATTTCCCTTAGATGTTTTAGTAGGCATTTAAGGGGTTTTGTTGGTTGGGTTAGGGTAACATTAGTCTCCACTATTAATTCCCCTTTTTCATTTTCTATTTATGAATTCTAGTGTGGGTTTGAACTACAACAGTGATTTAACTTTTTCCAAAAATTCTGTACAAATTACACTGGGTTACTATTTGTCACTGTAATCTGTCCTATAAATTTGAGGTCCAGAATAAATAGAATATGCCCTGGGAAAAAATAACAAAAGTTGGGGCAAAGGGGTCACTTTGCACTACAGCTCTTAACTAGGGGTGGGTTCTGTCCTAAGGGTCATTTTTGCTGGTATCTAAAGGTAATAACATGCTCCTGTGCCAAAAATCACATAAGTTTATTTGGTGGTTATTTAGTTGTGATTTTCTAAAGTTTAATGCTAAAAAGATACTTATAACTAACTTGTTATTTGAAAAATGTCAAACAACAGAACTCAAAATTTTTCTAGGTTTATAAATATAAAACATTTGTTATCCCAAGGTTTGGGGTGTTTTCTCCTCAGGGTTATTTTTCTAGGGTTTTCTAAGTTTTCCTTGTTTTTCTAAATTAAAAGGGTATCTCCTTTCTTTTGCACTAAACAAGGGTATAATAAATTTTTCTAGTGAACTATACTAAATAAGAAAGCTAACAAAAATATGGGTGCTCCCTGGTTCTTTATTTAAACCACCTTTTATATTTTCTTCAACTTTAAGCAAAAAGTGATTTAAATGGCAAACTCTACCTTAATGGGGTGTAGGGAGGGGTTTATTATTTTTAAACAGGTTAAGAAGTGATTAAGTACTTCTCTAAATTTTCTTAACCCCAGTCTAATAGTGTAGCTATTTTTCCTTATTTCTTTTAGCTTTTGATCAGTTAATCATTTAAATCAAAACTTTAAAGTTTGTTGTAACACTTAGGGGTTTTATATTTTTCCTAGGTAGTTTACATCATTTAGGATCTGGCAAAATTGGTTTGACTCGATTTGGGTAAACCAAACTGAAGTTATGAATTTTTCAAGTTCTGTTTGGATTTAATCAGAATATTTAAAAAGGTTTCCTGGAAATCCACTTTGCACCGAAGACCCTGGGTTCTTTCTAAACTATTCCTTTCAGTTATACCCCTGCGCTACTATTCCCCTGAGTCGCTGACAGCGCACAAAACCCCCTGGCCTTTTCTTCTTCTCCCCCGAGGTCCCTCCCCTTATGTAAACCGTAACCGCGGAAAGGAAAAGGGCGGCGCGGCTTACCGGCGGCGAGAGAGGTCCGGTGAGGGGCGGGGTTGGCTTCGGGAGGTCCTGGCTTTCATAGCGAGGTACGACTCGACGACAGGGGTGGCCGGAATCGACCGGTCCACGCGCGCAGGCGGGTGAACACGTCGGCGGCGAGAGCTCCGGCCTAACCACAACGATCTAGTTCAATTAAATGGCACGATGAGCTCCACAGGATGACGTAGAGGCTATGTGTGCAGGGAATTGGAAAATGGCACAGATACTTACCCGGTCTACGTGTGCCGGCGGGGTTCCGAACTCCGGCGAGCGCGATTGAGCCTTTCTGGTGGCGGGGGTCCTTGGTTCAAGCTCTGGCAAGCTTCACGGCCTCCTAGGGAAGCTACCTAGGGGCTTGGATCGAGCGGAGGAGGGCAGGAAACGGTTCGGCCACGGTGGTGGTCCTCGGGCGGCTCTAGCGGGTCGCGGAGAGGTCGCCGGAGCTAGGGGCGAGCTCCGGGGAGTTTGGCGCGGGACAGAAGATGCAACAGGGAAGATAGCCGGGCACTGGGGCGGGCTTTATAGCCGTGGCGCGGGCGTGGTCACGGGCGGCCGCGGACGCGAGGGGGTTCGCGCATGGGCGTGCTCTGAGCGCGCCCCGAGTGTTAGCCCGCGTCGAACACGTGTGTGTTTGCTTCTGCCATGGTTCAACGGCCAATTGGAGCACCTTAGCATGCAGATCTTGGCAAAACCACTGTGTACGGTCTCTTCCCTGCACCATATCCTACCTTTTTTATGTGAGTCCCAAGCCAAGATACGGTCGGGGTAGGGAGATATAGAGGTGAGAAGTTGTCTCTGTCCGAGCTGTCCAAACCGGGACAAAAGCTATGCCAAGTTGTGTCAAACGACTTGGTGTGGGGTTCAACTTTCTCCAGGGTATTCTAGAGGTATTTTGGCGCCACTTTGTCAATTGGGTCAAATGGTTTTGAAGTTTGAATGAGGGTGAACATGTTTGATCATTGGCCAAGGGTTGGTTTTGGACTTAGAAAAATTTTAATTTTTTTTTCTTTTGTGCTCAACCCTTTGGTGAACCTTTTGGGGTTTTTCTGAAATCTTTTTGGGGTTACTTTCTTACAATTATTTGTAGGGTATTAAGTGCACTACATCTTTTATTATTGGCCCAAGACATGATCAAGTGGTTTTCATAACTTTTTGGTCATACTTACCTATAGTACTCCAATTGTCCACTGGGGGTGCATTAGGGTTTTGGGCAATTTCTCCACCTTCTATGTGCATGGTAAGCCAAGGCATGACATCTAAGATAGGTTGCACTTATTTAGGATCTTGATTTCCAAGTTTGAATTCCCTTACTCAAGTTAAGTCACATGTGATGATGGGCTTACTTGTGTAGTCTTAAGTGAAAACCCTAAGTAACACCTGAGGTGTTACATAGTTACTCCCTTGCTGATATCACCCAGAATTTGATCCACTAGATGATTCCTTTGTATTGTCGCCCAGACTTGAGTTGGAGGAGCTTGTTGTGCTTCTTCCTCCTTATCATGTTTGATAGTCGCCTAGAGGGGGGGTGAATAGGGCGAAACTGAAATTTTCAAATATAAACACAACTACAAGCCGGGTTAGCATTAGAAATAGAAACGAGTCCGCGAGAGAGAGGGTGCAAAACAAATCGCAAGCAAATGAAGAGTGTGACACGCGGATTTGTTTTACCGAGGTTCGGTTCTCGCAAACCTACTCCCCGTTGAGGAGGCCACAAAGGTCGGGTCTCTTTCAACCCTTCCCTCTCTCAAACGGTCCCTCGGACCGAGTGAGCTTCTCTTCTTAAATCATTTGGGAATCAAACTTCCCGCAAGGACCACCACACAATTGGTGTCTCTTGCCTCAATTACAAGTAAGCGTTTGATCACAAGAAAGAATGCGAAAGAAAAGAAGCGATCCAAGCGCAAGAGCTCAAATGAACACTACAAATCACTCTCTCTAGTCACTAAGGCTTTGTGTGGAGTTGGGAGAGGATTTGATCTCTTTGGTGTGCTTTGCAATGAATGCTAGCTCTTGTATAGTAGTTGGAAGCTGGAAAACTTGGATGTCATGAATGGTGGGGTGGTTGGGGTATTTATAGCCCCAACCACCAAACATGACCGTTGGTGGAGGCTGTCTGTCGTATGGTGCATCGGACAGTCCGGTGCACACCGGACATGTCCGGTGCGCCAGCCACGTCACCAATGCCGTTGGATTCCGACCGTTGGAGCTTCTGACTTCTGGGCCCGCCTGGATGTCCGGTGCACACCAGACATGTACTGTTCAATGTCCGGTGCGCCAGTATGGGCGTGCCTGACTTCTGCGCGCTTCTGGCGCGCATTGAATGCGCCTGCAGTGACCGTTGGCGCGAAGTAGCCGTTGCTCTGCTGGTTCACCGGACAGTCCGGTGTACACCGGACATGTCCGGTGAATTATAGCGGAGCAGCCGCTGCGTTTTCCCGAGGCAGGCGAGTTCCGGAGGCCGCTTTTTCTTGGAGCACCGGACACTGTCCGGTGTACACCGGACAGTCCGGTGAATTATAGTGGAGCGCCTCTGGAAATTCCCGAAGGTGGCAAGTTGGAGTTGGAGTCCTCTGGTGCACCGGACACTGTCCGGTGGTCCACCGGACAGTCCGGTGCCCCAGACCAGAGGTGCCTTCGGTTGTCCCTTTGCTCCTTTGTTGAATCCAATATTTGATCTTTTTATTGGCTAAGTGTGAACCTTTTACACCTGTATAACTTATACACTAGAGCAAACTAGTTAGTCCAATTATTTGTGTTGGGCAATTCAACCACCAAAATTATTTAGGAACTAGGTGTAAGCCTAATTCCCTTTCAATCTCCCCCTTTTTGGTGATTGATGCCAACACAAACCAAAGCAAATATAGAAGTGCATAATTGAACTAGTTTGCATAATGTAAGTGCAAAGGTTGCTTGGAATTGAGCCAATATTAATACTTACAAGATATGCATGGATCGTTTCTTTCATTCTTAATATTTTGGACCACGCTTGCACCACATGTTTTGTTTTTGCAAATTCTTTTGTAAATCCTTTTCAAGGTTCTTTTGCAAATAGTCAAAGGTGAATGAATAAGATTTTGCAAAGCATTTTCAAGATTTGAAATTTTCTCCCCCTGTTTCAAATGCTTTTCCTTTGACTAAACAAAACTCCCCCTAAATGAGATCCACCTCTTAGTGTTCAAGAGGGTTTTGATATATCATTTTTGAAATAATACTTTCTCCCTCTTTTGAACACAAGAAGATACCAATTGAAAATATTCTTTGAAAAACTAAGTTTTTGAAATTGGTGGTGGTGGTGCGGTATTTTTGCTTTGGGCTCATACTCTCTCCCCCTTTGGCATGAATCGCCAAAAACGGAATCATTAGAGCCCTCTGAAACTACTCTCTTCCCTTTGGTGATAAATAGATGAGTGAAGATTATACCAAAGATGAAGTCCTTTTGCTCTCTCCCCCAAAGATGGAGAGTGGCTCGGAGCGACGACGAAGGATGAGTTACGGAGTGGAAGCCTTTGTCTCCGCCGAAGACTCCAATTCCCTTTCAATACACCTATGACTTGGTTTGAAATAGACTTGAAAAAGCACATTAGTCATAGCATATGAGAGAGACATGATCAAAGGTATACAAATGAGCTATGTGAGCAAGTTAGCAAAAGAAATTGCGCGAATCAAGAATATTGAGCTCATGCCTAAGTTTGTTAAAAGTTTGTTCATCAAGAGGCTTGGTAAAGATATCGGCTAATTGATCTTTAGTATTAATGTAAGAAATCTCGATATCTCCCTTTTGTTGGTGATCCCCAAGAAAATGATACCGAATGGCTGTGTTTAGTGCGGCTATGCTCGACGGGATTATCCGCCATCTTGATTGCACTCTCATTATCACATAGAAGAGGAACTTTGGTTAGTTTGTAACCGTAGTCCCGCAGGGTTTGCCTCATCCAAAGCAATTGTGCGCAACAATGGCCTGCGGCAATATACTCGGCTTCGGCGGTAGAAAGAGCAACCGAATTTTGCTTCTTTGAAGCCCAAGACACCAAGGATCTTCCCAAGAACTGGCAAGTCCCCGATGTGATCTTTCTATTGATTTTACACCCCGCCCAATCGGCATCCGAATAACCAATCAAATCAAATGTGGATCCCCTAGGATACCAAAGCCCAAACTTAGGAGTGTAAGCCAAATATCTCAAGATTCGTTTTACGGCCGTAAGGTGAGCTTCCTTAGGGTCGGCTTGGAATCTTGCACACATGCATACGGAAAGCATAATGTCCGGTCGAGATGCACATAAATAAAGCAATGAACCAATCATCGACCGGTATACCTTTTGATCCACGGACTTACCTCCCGTGTCGAGGTCGAGATGCCCATTAGTTCCCATGGGTGTCTTGATGGGCTTGGCATCCTTCATTCCAAACTTGCTTAGAATATCTTGAGTGTACTTCGTTTGGCTTAGAAAGGTGCCTTCTTGGAGTTGCTTCACTTGAAATCCTAAGAAATACTTCAACTCCCCCATCATAGACATCTCGAACTTTTGTGTCATGACCCTACTAAACTCTTCACATGTAGATTCGTTAGTAGACCCAAATATAATATCATCAACATAAATTTGGCATACAAACAAATCATTCTCAAGTGTTTTGGTAAAGAGCGTAGGATCGGCCTTTCCGACTTTGAACCCATTAGCAATAAGGAAATCTCTAAGGCATTCATACCATGCTCTTGGGGCTTGCTTGAGCCCATAAAGCGCCTTAGAGAGTTTGTAAACGTGGTTAGGGTACTTACTATCTTCAAAGCCGGGAGGTTGCTCAACATAGACCTCTTCCTTGATTGGTCCATTGAGGAAGGCACTTTTCACGTCCATTTGATAAAGCTTAAAGCCATGGTAAGCAGCATAGGCTAATAGTATTCGAATTGACTCAAGCCTAGCTACGGGTGCATAGGTTTCACCGAAATCCAAACCTTCGACTTGAGAGTATCCCTTGGCCACAAGTCGAGCTTTGTTCCTTGTCACCACACCATGCTCATCTTGCTTGTTGCGGAAGACCCATTTGGTTCCTACAACATTTTGATTAGGACGTGGAACTAAATGCCATACCTCATTTCTAGCGAAGTTGTTGAGCTCCTCTTGCATTGCCACCACCCAATCCGAATCTTGAAGTGCTTCCTCTACCCTGTGTGGCTCAATAGAGGAAACAAAAGAGTAATGCTCACAAAAATGTGCAACACGAGATCTAGTAGTTACCCCCTTATGAATGTCGCCGAGGATGGTGTCGACGGGGTGATCTCGTTGGATTGCTTGGTGGACTCTTGGGTGTGGCGGCCTTTGCTCTTCATCCTCCTTGTCTTGATTATTTGCATCTCCCCCTTGATCATTGCCGTCATCTTGAGGTGGCTCATTTGCTTGATCTTCTACTTCATCAATTTGAGCTTCATCCTCATTTTGAGTTGGTGGAGATGCTTGTGTGGAGGAGGACGGTTGATCTTGTGCATTTGGAGGCTCTTCGGATTCCTTAGGACACACATCCCCAATGGACATGTTCCTTAGCGCGATGCATGGAGCCTCTTCATTACCTATCTCATCAAGATCAACTTGCTCTACTTGAGAGCCGTTAGTCTAATCAAACACAACGTCACAAGAAACTTCAACTTGTCCAGTGGACTTGTTAAAGACTCTATATGCCCTTGTGTTTGAATCATATCCTAGTAAAAAGCCTTCTACAGTCTTAGGAGCAAATTTAGATTTTCTACCTCTTTTGACAAGAATAAAGCATTTGCTACCAAAGACTCTAAAATATGAAATGTTGGGCTTTTTACCGGTTAGGAGTTCATAGGATGTCTTCTTGAGGATTCGGTGTAGATACAACCGGTTGATGGCGTAGCAAGCGGTGTTGACCGCCTCCGCCCAAAACCGATCCGAAGTCTTGTACTCATCAAGCATGGTTCTAGCCATGTCCAATAGAGTTCGATTCTTCCTCTCTAATACACCATTTTGTTGTGGCGTGTAGGGAGAAGAGAACTCATGCTTGATGCCCTCCTCCTCAAGGAAGCCTTCAATTTGTGAGTTCTTGAACTCCGTCCCGTTGTCGCTTCTAATTTTCTTGATCCTTAAGTCGAACTCATTTTGAGCCCGTCTCAAGAATCCCTTTAAGGTCTCTTGGGTTTGAGATTTTTCCTGTAAAAAGAATACCCAAGTGAAGCGAGAATAATCATCCACTATTACAAGACAATACTTACTCCCGCCGATGCTTATGTAAGCAATCGGGCCGAATAGATCCATGTGGAGTAGCTCAAGCGGCCTGTCGGTCGTCATGATGTTCTTGTGTGGATGATGGACACCAACTTGCTTTCCTGCTTGGCATACGCTACACACCCTGTCTTTCTCAAAAAGAACATTTGTTAGTCCCAAAATGTGTTCTCCCTTTAGAAGTTTATGAAGATTCTTCATCCCAACATGGGCTAGTCGGCGGTGCCAGAGCCAACCCAAGTTAGTCTTAGCAATTAAGCATGTGTCGAGTTCAGCTCTATCAAAATCTACCAAGTATAGCTGACCCTCTAACACACCCTTAAATGCTATTGAATCATCACTTCTTCTAAACACAGTGACACCTATATCAGTAAAGAGACAGTTGTAGCCCATTTGACATAATTGAGATACAGAAAGCAAATTGTATTCTAAAGAATCTACAAGAAAACATTGGAAATAGTATGGTCAGGTGATATAGCAATTTTACCCAATCCTTTGACCAAACCCTGATTTCCATCCCCGAATGTGATAGCTCGTTGGGGATCTCGGTTTTTCTCATATGAGGAGAACATCTTCTTCTCCCCTGTCATGTGGTTTGTGCACCCGCTGTCGAGTATCCAACTTGAGCCCCCGGATGCATAAACCTGCAAAACAAGTTTAGTTCTTGACTTTAGGTACCCAAATGGTTTTGGGTCCTTTGGCATTAGATACAAGAACTTTGGGTACCAAACACAAGTCTTTGACCCCTTGTGTTTGCCCCCAACATATTTGGCAACTACTTTGCCGGATTTGTTAGTCAGCACATAAGATGCATCAAAAGTTTTAAATGAAATGCTATGTTCATTTGATGCACTAGGAGTTTTCTTCTTAGGCAACTTAGCACGAGTTGGTTGCCTAGAGCTAGATGTCTCACCCTTATACATAAAAACATGGTTAGGGCCAGAGTGAGACTTCCTAGAATGAATTCTCCTAATTTTGTCTTCTGGATAACCGGCAGGGTATAAAATGTAACCCTCGTTATCCTGAGGCATGGGAGCCTTGCCCTTAACAAAGTTAGACAATCTTTTAGGAGGGGCATTAAGTTTGACATTATCTCCCTTTTGGAAGCCAATGCCATCCTTGATGCCAGGGCGTCTCCCACTATAGAGCATACTTCTAGCAAATTTAAATTTTTCATTTTCTAGGTTATGTTCGGCAATTTTAGCATCTAATTTTGCTATATGATCATTTTATTGTTTAATTAAAGACATGTGATCATGAATAGCATTAATATCAACATCTCTACATCTAGTACAAATAGATACGTGCTCAACGATAGATGTAGCAGGTTTGCAAGATTTTAATTCTACAACCTTAGCATGTAACATATCATTCTTAGTTCTAAGGTCGGAAATAGTAGCATTGCAAACATCAAAATTTGTAGCCTTAGCAAGCAATTTTTCATTTTCAATCCTAAGGCTAGCAAGAGAAATGTTCAATTCTTCAATCCTAGCAAGTAAATCATCATCATTATTTCTAGAATTAGCAATTGAAACATTACAAATATGAGAATCAACCTTAGCTAACAAATTAGCATTTTCATTTCTAAGGTTGTCTATTGTCTCATGGCAAGTGCTTAGCTCACTAGATAGTTTTTCACATTTCTCAATTTCTATAGCATAAGCATTTTTAACCTTAACATGTTTCTTATTTTCCTTAATTAGGAAGTCCTCTTGAGAATCCAAAAGGTCAAATTAGCATTTTCATTTCTAAGGTTGTCTATTGTCTCATGGCAAGTGCTTAGCTCACTAGATAGTTTTTCACATTTCTCAATTTCTATAGCATAAGCATTTTTAACCTTAACATGTTTCTTATTTTCCTTAATTAGGAAGTCCTCTTGAGAATCCAAAAGGTCATCCTTTTCATGAATAGCACTAATTAATTCATTTAATTTTTCCTTTTGTTCCATGTTAAGGTTGGCAAAAAGGGTACGCAAATTATCTTCCTCATCACTAGCATTATCATCACTAGAGGACTCATATCTAGTGGAGGATTTAGATTTAACCTTCTTCTTTTTGCCGTCCTTTGCCATGAGGCACTTGTGGCCGACGTTGGGGAAGAGGAGTCCCTTGGTGACGGCGATGTTGGCGGCGTCCTCGTCGTCGGAGGAGTCGGTGGAGCTCTCGTCGGAGTCCCACTCCCGGCAAACATGGGCATCGCCGCCCTTCTTCTTGTAGTACCTCTTCTTTTCTCTCCTCTTTCCCTTCTTGTCGTTGTCCCTGTCACTGTCACTTGATAATGGACATTTAGCAATAAAGTGACCGGGCTTACCACACTTGTAGCAAACCTTCTTGGAACGGGATTTGTAGTCCTTCCCCTTCCGTTGCTTGAGGATTTGGCGAAAGCTTTTGATGATTAAGGCCATCTCCTCATTGTCGAGCTTGGAGGCGTCAATTGGTTGTCTACTCGGTGTAGACTCCTCCTTCTTCTCCTCCGTCGCCTTAAATGCCACCGGTTGTGCTTCGGACGTGGAGGGTTCATCAAGCTCGTTGATCTTCTTTGAGCCCTTGATCATACATTCAAAGCTCACAAAATTCCCGATAACTTCCTCGGGGGTCATTGATGTATATCTAGGATTACCACGAATTAATTGAACTTGAGTGGGGTTAAGGAAGATGAGTGATCTAAGAATAACCTTAACCACCTCGTGGTCATCCCATTTCTTGCTCCCGAGGTTGCGCACTTGGTTCACCAAGGTTTTGAGCCGGTTGTACATATCTTGTGGTTCCTCCCCTTGGCGAAGACGGAAGCGACCGAGCTCCCCCTCGATCGTCTCCCGCTTGGTAATCTTGGTAAGTTCATCACCCTCGTGCGCGGTCTTGAGTATGTCCCAAATCTCCTTTGCATTCTTCAACCCTTGCACTTTGTTGTATTCATCCTTGCTTAGAGAGGCGAGGAGTATGGTTGTAGCTTGAGAGTTGAAGTGCTTGATTTGGGCCACTTCGTCCTCATCATAGTCTTCATCCCCTACGGATGGTACCTGTGCACCAAACTCAACAACATCCCATATGCTTTTGTGGAGTGAGGTTAGATGAAATCGCATTAAATCACTCCACCTAGCGTAATCTTCACCATCAAATGTTGGAGGTTTACCTAATGGGACGGAAAGCAAAGGTGTATGTTTGGAAATGCGAGGGTAGCGTAGGGGGATCTTACTATACTTCTTGCGCTCTTGGCGCTTAGAAGTGACGGATGCCGCGTCGGAGCCGGAGGTGGATGGTGATGAAGAATCGGTCTCGTAGTAGACCACTTTCCTCATCCTCCTTTTCTTGTCCCCACTCCGACGCGTCTTGTGAGAAGAGGATTTCTCCTTCTTCTCCTTTTGGTGTGAAGAAGACTTCTTCTCCTTCCCTTTGGAGGAGTTCTTCTTCTCCTTCCTCTTGGTGCGGGACTCTTCCGATGAAGTGCTCCCATGGCTTGTAGTGGGCTTTTCGCCGGTCTCCATCTCCTTCTTGGCGTGATCTCCCGACATCACTTCGAGCGGTTAGGCTCTAATGAAGCACCGGGCTCTGATACCAATTGATAGTCGCCTAGAGGGGGGGGTGAATAGGGCGAAACTGAAATTTTCAAATATAAACACAACTACAAGCCGGGTTAGCGTTAGAAATAGAAATGAGTCCGCGAGAGAGAGGGTGCAAAACAAATCGCAAGCAAATGAAGAGTGTGACACGTGGATTTGTTTTACCGAGGTTCGGTTCTCGCAAACCTACTCCCCGTTGAGGAGGCCACAAAGGCCGGGTCTCTTTCAACCCTTCCCTCTCTCAAACGGTCCCTCGGACCGAGTGAGCTTCTCTTCTTAAATCACTTGGGAATCAAACTTCCCGCAAGGACCACCACACAATTGGTGTCTCTTGCCTAAATTACAAGTGAGTGTTTGATCACAAGAAAGAATGCGAAAGAAAAGAAGCGATCCAAGCGCAAGAGCTCAAATGAACACTACAAATCACTCTCTCTAGTCACTAAGGCTTTGTGTGGAGTTGGGAGAGGATTTGATCTCTTTGGTGTGCTTTGCAATGAATGCTAGCTCTTGTATAGTAGTTGGAAGCTGGAAAACTTGGATGCCATGAATGGTGGGGTGGTTGGGGTATTTATAGCCCCAACCACCAAACATGACCGTTGGTGGAGGCTGTCTGTCGTATGGTGCACCGGACAGTCCGGTGCACACCGGACAGTCCGGTGCACACCGGACATGTCCGGTGCGCCAGCCACGTCACCAATGCCGTTGGATTCCGACCGTTGGAGCTTCTGACTTCTGGGCCTGCCTGGATGTCCGGTGCACACCGGACATGTACTGTTCAATGTCCGGTGCGCCAGTATGGGTGTGCCTGACTTCTGCGCGCTTCTGGCGCGCATTGAATGCGCCTGCAGTGACTGTTGGCGCGAAGTAGCCGTTGCTCTGCTGGTTCACCGGACAGTCCGGTGTACACCGGACATGTCCGGTGAATTATAGCGGAGCAGCCGCTGCGTTTTCCCGAGGCAGGCGAGTTCCGGAGGCCGCTTTTTCTTGGAGCACCGGACAGTGTCCGGTGTACACCGGACAGTCTGGTGAATTATAGTGGAGCGCCTCTGGAAATTCCCGAAGGTGGCAAGTTGGAGTTGGAGTCCTCTGGTGCACCGAACACTGTCCGGTGGTCCACCGGACACTGTCCGGTGTACACCGGACAGTCCGGTGCCCCAGACTAGAGGTGCCTTCGGTTGTCCCTTTGCTCCTTTGTTGAATCCAATATTTGATCTTTTTATTGGCTAAGTGTGAACCTTTTACACCTGTATAACTTATACACTAGAGCAAACTAGTTAGTCCAACTATTTGTGTTGGGCAATTCAACCACCAAAATTATTTAGGAACTAGGTGTAAGCCTAATTCCCTTTCAATGTTCTCCATGTGCGCCCCCTTGATCCAAGCCTTCATCCTGAGGTACCTGCTCCTCATCTTAAGTTAGGGGATGCACCAATGTATGGGAAGAAGGTTGATCTTGTTCTTGTTGTTCCTGCGGTCGCACATCACCTATCGCCAGTGTTTGCATTGCGGCCGTTGGAACCTCATCCTCATCTACAACATTAAGATCAACTTGCTCTCTTGGAGAGCCATTAGTCTCATCAAATACAACGTCGCTAGAGACTTCAACTAATCCTGATGATTTGTTGAAGACCCTATACGCCTTTGCATTTGAGCCATAACCTAGTAAAAACCCTTCTACAACTTTGGGAGCAAACTTCGAATGTCTACCTTTCTTTACCTAGATGTAGCATTTTCTCCCAAATACATGTAAGTACGAAAAGTTGTGTTTGTTACCGGTCAGGAGTTCATATGATGTCTTCTTGAGGAGGCGATGCAGATAGAGCCGATTTATGGCATGGCAAGCTGTATTCACAGCTTCCAACCAAAACCGCTCAGACGTCTTGTACTCTCCAAGCATTGTCCTTGCCATGTAAATTAGCGTCCTATTCTTCCTCTCTACTACACAATTTTGTTGTGGTGTGTAGGGAGCGGAGAACTCATGCTTCATGCCTTCCTCCTCAAGATATTCTTTGACTTGAAAGTTCTTGTACTCGCATCCGGCCAGTATCGCTCCTTATCTTTTTCACCTTTAGCTCAAACTCATTTTGAGCTCTCCTTAGGAAGCACTTTAATGTTCCTTGGGTTTCAGATTTATCATGAAAAAAGAACACCCAAGTGAAGCAGGAAAAATCATAAACAATTACAAGACCATACTTACTTCCCCCGATCCTAAGATAAGCAACGGGCCCAAAGAGATCCATATGTAGGAGCTCTAGTGTCACACCCGAATTTAAGGGATAAAGCCGGGAGCATCTCATATGTGCGCCAAAGAAGAACATCACATATAATGACAAAGTGTATAGAGATAAATGTCATTATTACATAGCGGAAGTCTTACAAAAATAAATGATAATAATAAAGCGAACTAAGTATTATTCCTTGGTGCCACAAAGCTGACTCAGAGACGCCACCTAAATCAACTTGTACTCGGCTCCTCCTGGACCACCTGTTCTTCTCCTGTGGGGGGTTATATATCGCAAGGGTGAGCTCATAAAAGATCATAGCTCAACAAGTTGTGGGAATAATGTGCATGAACTCACCAAAGGTGGGAGTTCATGTGAAGTGTAAGGCTGACCAATAAATAAGGGTTAAAGCTGAGCATTGCTTTTAATAAGTTGGTCAAGTTTTATTAGCAGTTACTAAATGTAAGTAGATACCAAACTAGAGTAATTGTAGATCAAAATTAATAATAAATCCCATTGCGATGCAAATGACAAATTGAATTTAATTCCATAATTTAATCATGCAAGAGCCTTGAGCTGCTCATGACCGTGAGCACGACTAGTATAGCAGTTTTACACTCTGTAGAGGTTGTACCCTGTACCCACAAGTCATGTATCCCGTCTAGCTAGGGTTAGCTAGGCCCTTAGACATTGCTGAGGTCAATGGCTAGGGATCTACTACGAGGCCTTTACAAAGTTCCACTAGCTTCAGAAAACCCGCTACAGTTGTAGGAAGAGCAATGCAGGAATCCCCCGTCTAACCACCATTGCAGCAAAATCAACCTGAGAACCTCCCTACACGCCTACTCCCCTACTGCCCTTGCCCCTTTTGGGTAAGGTAGTCCTCCACTAGCTTTCCTAGTTAGTCAGCCAAGGGCGTCCCATTCCACCCTTGTGGTGGCACATGTTTCTCAAGTTAAGCTCGATGTTCCAATTAACATAGTTGTCTTATCATAAACATAAATAGAACAGTAATAAAGAATGATCATGTGTAATAGTTATCTCAACACCCAAAACCATATATAACGATAGCAAAGACTACCCAAAAGTTCATGGGTAAACAAGGTGAAAAGATGACTAGACTAGGGTGACCTAGTGGGTCCCATAAAAATTAAACCTATGCATAATAAAATGATTATAGAGAACATTATTGGATAAATAAAAGTGGTCAAAGGCACGACTTGCCTTCAATGAGCTCCTGCTCAGCAACTTCTACCTGCTAAACACTTGGATCCTCAGCCACTGCTCGTCTACTCGCCACAATACAAACAAACATGGTTCAAGGGATAAATTAACATCACACCAAACATGAATACGGAATACATAATAATAATCTACGCATTAAAACAAGATCGTAGGAACAAGAATCACTAAATTTGGAGCTACGGATTTTAAGTTATGATTTTCCAAAGTTCTTATCGTTTGGTACAAAATTAATTGAGTGATCAATTCTAATATGGGATTCTTGTTTAAACAGTGTTACCAAGTGATAGACAATATTAATACAAAATTATTGGAACTGGAATGGGTTAAAAAGGTGTTAAAATAAATTTTCTAGGAATTAAACAAGTTTTGAGAATTATTTTTATACTACAAACTCCCTTTTTAGTTTATTTATTATTCTGTTCTCCTGTTTGGACCGTGGCATTAATACACTGGAGTCCAGGGGCTTCTACGCGAATAATCTCGAGACTCAGAACCACCCTGCGCAGGACTTCTAGTTAATTCCCAAGTTCCACAAGGGCTCTTATGTAAATTTGTCTAGCCGAAGGGGTATGGGGCTATCAGGGTCATCCGATTAGCTTCTACGGCTCAGATTAGATCTGTTATCCGGTGAACCGGTATGCGATGCCAACCCCAGGATCTGAAATCTACGACGCGGATTATATTATATCCGGAGTCACCCGATCCATCCGATCGGATCTGAACGGATTTGATTGCCCTGCCCTAATCGTTACACTTGGTTCAATCACAGCTGTCGATTACCAATCCGATGGTTGCCGCTAATTCCTCCCAACCGAAAACCATGCACGGCAGCGCCGCCCTTGCCTCATGGTGAGAGTTCGCCGGCGACAAGCAATCGGCCTTTTCCCCGCACCAAATTCGCAAAGTCTTAAAGCTTCACGCGGGCAACTACACGGTGAGCACGATGAAGGTATTGCATACCGTGATTCATCTCGGTGGAGGCCCCACCACGGCACAGAGCGGGTGGACGGCAATGACGTTGCTCCGGTGAGCAATTCAAGTGGCCTAGGTGGTAGCTCCCGAGCGGCACGGCCACGATCTCCCCTTTCCCGGCTTGAGGATGACGCTAGCGTAGCACCAAAGGTTTGGGGTGACGACGTCGCCGAGCACCCACACGGCGGCCCTATCTCTCCCTCCTTTCTAGTTGCGTATTGCCGATGAATAGAAGGGGAAAAGTGGGGATGAGCTGCTCCCATTTATCCTCCTTACGACACGCAGGTGGGTGGATTCCGCGAGATCCGTGGTCAACTGGCCCGCGCGAGGATCTCGGCGGGGCAGGTATGCCACCCGCGCCACGCGTCAGGGGAGCAGAACAACAGTGGTTTTAGGGGGCCCACGCATCAGCGAAATAGACATGAGCGCGCGCCAGTGTGTGACTGGCCACTGGGCCCTATCTGTCGGCACGCGGCTAAGGTGGGTTGCACGCAGGGAGAGCTAAGGTTGGCCGCGCGCTGCTTTGAGCCCATGCTCACTGCTTTCTCCTTTTTCTTTTTTTCTTTTCTATTTTGTTTTTCCTTTTTATTTTTGAATCTACATTTTTAAATTCAAATTCAATTGAGCACTTGTACTTATTTTAATTATACAAGCTGAGTGTACTAGTAGGGAAGGATTTTGCCCATTTATATAATTATTTTCTTTGTTTTGTATAATATTATTCCTCTCTTGCTCAAAATTCGAAATTGCATATTATATCCTAAACTCCATTTTGGATATTAATGTGTTCCCATTATTAGGATTATTATTATTGTTAAATGCGCACACAAATAAAATCCAACATGATGCACAAATTAGTCATGTGTCATTTGTTAATTATTTATTTTTAAACATAGTTATTCCCATGTTATAATAAATAGAGGTAAAACACTTAAGGCATTCATCTCCTTTCATAAGGTTTACAAACTTGGGTATTACAAATCCTACCCCCTTAAAAAGAATCTCGTCCTCGAGATTAGGAAGGACTAGGGAAGAGTAGGGAAATTCTATTCGAAGCTCTTCTTCTCTCTCCCAAGTAGCTTCATCTTCTCCATGGTGACTCCATTGCACTTTGCACATCTTTATCACCTTATTTCTTGTAACCCGAGTCAAAGTGTCAATGATCTTGATAGGATATTCCGTATAAGTCAGATCACCCTGAACACTGAGTTCTTCCATTTGTAACTGTTCCTCGGGAACACGGAGACACTTCTTGAGTTGAGATACGTGGATTACATCGTGTACATGGGACAGATGGTCAGGTTGCTCAAGCTGGTAGGCCATCTCCCCAACTCGCCTAAAGATTCTAAAGGGTCCAATAAAGTGAGGGGATAGATTGCCTTTAACTTTGAATCTCCTCAGTCCACGAATTGGTGACACCTTGAGGTACACATGAACACCCTCCTCAAACTCCAGTGGTCTTCTTCGATTATCAACATAGCTCTTTTGTCGAGTCTGTGCTACCCTCAAGTTCTCCCAGATTATACGGACTTGTTTTTCTGCCTCTTGAATAATTTCATGCCCAAAGAAATGCCTTTCTCCAGTCTGATCCAAATATAGAGGAGTTCTACACTTTCTGCCATATAGAGCTTCAAATGGTGACATCTTCAGACTGGCCTGGTAACTATTATTATAGGAGAACTCAGGATATGGTAGACTCTTGTCCCAACTACCACCATGCTTAAGGGCACAAGCTCTTAACATATCCTTAAGTACTTGGTTAGTCCTCTCAGTTTGGCCATCAATTTGAGGATGATAGGTCGAACTGAAGTTCAACTTCGTACCCATGTTCTCATGAAGGCTCTTCCAAAACCTTGAGGTCAATTGGGATCCACGATCAGAAACAATCTTCTTCGGTACCCCGCGTAAACACACAATTCGAGCCATGTATAATTCTGCGAGCTGAGAACCTTTATAAGTAGTATTAACCGGAATGAAGTGGGCCACTTTGGTCAATCTGTCCACGATCACCCATATGGAGTCATAACCCTTCGGGGTGCGAGGCAACCCGATAATAAAATCCATATGAATTTCTTCCCACTTCCATTAGGGTACCTTTAACGGGTGCAGTAGTCCAGCTGTTCTTTGGTGTTCAGCTCTGACTCTTTGGCATACATCACACATAGCCACGTGTTCTGCAACATCTCTTTTTAGCCCATACCACCAGTACTTTTGCTTCAGATCCTGATACATCTTAGTGCTACCAGGATGAATAGAGTAATCAGAGTCATGGGCTTCCTTCAGTATAGTCTCATGGAGGCTGTCAATCTCCGGAACACTTATCCGGTTCTTGAACCATACTGTACCTTGCTCATCCTCCATAAATCCTGGACCTCTACCTTCAGTAATCAAATCTTTGACCTCTTGGATTTTAGCATCACCGATCTGACCCTTTCGTATTTCATGTTCCAAGGTAGGTTCTACTTCAATAATGATTCCTTCATTGTGTGCAACTATTCCCAGGTTGAGTCTTCCAAAATCTTCAACTAGCTCATCGGGTAACTGGGTAACAATAGCTGCATTGACATGCTCCTTTCGACTCAAGGTATCCGCAACCAGATTCGCCTTGCCCGGATGATAGTGAATCTCCAAGTCATAGTCTTTATTGAGCTCCAACCAACGGCGTTGCCTAAGGTTGAGATCCTTCTGAGTGAAGATGTATTTTAAGCTCTTGTGATCGGTGTAGACTTGGCACTTAGTTCCCATTATATAATGCCTCCATATCTTGAGCGCATGCACTACAACTGCCAATTCTAAGTCATGAGTGGGGTAGTTCAACTCATGTTTCCACATCTAGCAAGACGTGTAGGCGATAACATATCCTTCTTGCATAAGAACACATCCCAAGCCCGGGCGGCTTGCATCACAATATATATCAAAACCCTTCTGTAGATCTGGCATAATCAACACTGGGGTTGACATCAATTTGAACCTTAGTTG
Source organism: Zea mays (assembly GCF_902167145.1). Classification (NCBI taxonomy): domain Eukaryota; kingdom Viridiplantae; phylum Streptophyta; class Magnoliopsida; order Poales; family Poaceae; genus Zea; species Zea mays. The sequence continues at coordinate 85,506,819 of NC_050104.1, read as the reverse complement.
AATGAAACTCTCTTGGCATTCTCAGGTCCAATTAGACTCCTTTCCCTTCTCTAACAGTGAGGTCATAGGCTTAGCAATCTTGGAGAACGCTTCAATAAATCGCCGGTAATAACCCACGAGTCCAAGGAAACTCCGGACCTCTCTGACTGAACTTGGTATCTTCCAACTACTATCGTTGTTACTCTAGCCAGATCCACTGAGATTCCACCCTTGTAGATGATGTGCCCAATGAATGGTATTTCATCAAGCCAGAACTCACACTTGCTATATTTGGCATAGAGCTGATTATCCCGTAACTTTTGTAGCACCATCCGCAGATGTTCCTCATGATCACTATCATTCTTGGAATAAATAAGGATGTCGTCGATGAATACCACGGCGAATCTGTCAAGATACTCCATGAACATCTTGTTCATCAGATTCATGAAGTAGGCTGGTGCATTACTCAAACCAATCAACATGACTACCAACTCATATAGACCATATAGGGTAGAGAAAGTCGTCTTGGGAATATCAGAAGGCTTAATCTTCATTTGATGGTACCCCAATCTGAGATCAATCTTCGAGAATACCCTAGCACCTCTCATTTGATCGAATAAGTCTTCAATCTAGGGTACATGATACTTGTTCTTAATAGTAACATCGTTAAGAGATCTATAATCCACACACATCCTTTGTGATCCATCTTCTTCTGTACAAACAGAACCGGCGCTCCCCAAGGTGAGGAACTCGGACGAATGTACCTAGCCTCATGTAACTTCGTTAACTGTTTCTTAACTTCTTTTAGTTCTTCTACTGACATCCTATATGGCCGTTCTGAAATAGGAGTCATTCCAGGTAAGAGATCAATGACAAACTCAACTTCCCTATCTGGTGGCATCCCGGGTAACTCCTTTGGAAAGAAGTCGGGAAAATCTCTAACCACACGAATGTTGCTGCCTACAAATTTCCCATCTACTAGAAATATGGCGGGTCTGGTAGAGGCGGTTATGGTAATCTCAACTTCGAATCTTTCTCTTTTAGAGCTGGTGAGTTCTACAGTTCCCCTAATACAATGTATAACTGCCTTTACTTTTCTTAACCATGACATACCAAGGATCAGGTCTATACTGCTTTCTTCTAATACTATAGGGGTAGCCCAGAATTCCCTTCCCATAATTGCCAAGGTTAATCTGTTGGTCATATAGTTTGCTTCAACAGGCCCTTTAGGGGTAATTACTATCAGTGGATTTTGCATATTTTGTAGGGGTAATTCATTTGTGTTGGCATATCGAGCAGAAATAAATGAATGTGTAGCACCAGAATCAAATAGTATTGTTGCAGGAATTGAATTAATATAAAACATAACAATAGCGATGTCAGCTCCGTCAGCGGTAGCATCAGCACTGACTTGATTGACTCTAGCAATGCTAAATCCCTTACCAGAACCTGGAGTTTGTTGCTTGTTTTGGACGGGGGTACTCGCAATCCTCTATGGACAAATATTGGCATAGTGCCCAACCTGACCACACTTGTAGCATGTGGTGTCTGCACTCTGTCCTGCGGGTCTTGCTGGGGTGCCAGTGGGGGAAGCCTGATGAGTGTGTGGAGTCTGTGGAGTCTCCTGTGGTGCATACTGAGCTAGGCACTGTCCTCCTCCAGTACGCATCGGTGTACCCTGGGGCGGAACATAGCGAGGACAAATGCTACTTCTCCCCTGCCCCAGGGTGATAGCCTTCCTCTTCATTTCCCCCTGCTGAACACACTTGTGTTCAATAGCCAGAGCCTTGTCTAGGAGCCACTGAAATGATGGAAAGGTGTCAGCAATTAGTGAATACTACAATGGTCCATTAAGTCCCTCCATGATGTGTTCCTGCTTCCTTTCATCTTCTTCCACTTCATCTGGAGCATACCGTTATAGCTGAATAAATTTTTCACAGTATTCACTGACTGACATATTACCCTGCTTCAGCGACATAAATTCCTTCTTCTTTATCTTCATCAGTCCAGTAGGAATATGATAGTTTCTGAACTGTGTAGTGAATTCTGCCCAGTTGATATTGTTGGCATCATCATGAGCAACAGTGTAAAAATCCCACCAGTCAGCAGCGGGGCCAGTAAGACGACCAGAAGCATAAAGCACCTTCTCCTGGTCAGAGCATTGGGCGATATTCAACATCTTCTCCACTGACTTCAGCTAATCATCAGCGTGCGGAGGATCTGGAGAGCTGGCGAATGTTGGTGGCTTGTGGCTCATGAACTCCCGGTGCTTGTCCCGCGGTGGAACTGGTGGTGGTGGTGGAGGCATTGGTGCTTGTTGTTGTCGTACCATTCTCTCTTGCCTCATTTCCTCCCGCATCTCTTGACGTTCCTGCCGCATCTGAGCTTGCATATCCGTCATAGTATTTACCATCTGTTGCAGCATCTGCATCTGGGCTGCAACCACTGGATCAGTCCGCGCCGATGGAAGATTCGGAGGATTCATTTCTGCTTGCTGTTGTCTAAGCACCCTCCGGTTGTGTGGGTTGGCAGGTAGATCAATTCAGCTCCCTTCGTGGTATTGACCATCTGGGTTAGAAACACATGATCAAAAAGAATTGTAGACAAAGACGAGTAATTACGAGACATGATCTTTTGGGGCTTTTATTAGCTATGTGGATTAGTGTGTCACCTACTAAGGCTAATACATTACCTTATGGTGGTACATGCTAAAATGCCCTGCTATACTATTTCAATCAATCATAGAAGCAAATCAGGCTTTATCATCAGAACAATCATCCAAACACTTTAGATAGAGAAAATAATTTTAATTTTGTCTTAGGTCTCCTATCTCTTTACAGGGTCAAAATGTAGGATTCCAAAGTGTGAAATCCAACTTGTCTTAGAATAGATAAGATAAGAATAGTCAGAGTAGAACAACAGAAGGTGAGACAGGATCAAGAAAAGTATAGAAAGAATCAGAGTAAGATAAGTAGGTAAGGGTTTTGTCTAGGTTTATCTAGGTTTCGTCCTACAGTCAACAATTGCTTTGATACCACTTCTGTCACACCCGGATTTAAGGGATAAAGTCGGGTGCGTCTCATATGTGCGCCAAAGAAGAACATCACATATAATGACAAAGTGTATAAAGATAAATGTCACAAACATCATAAATGTCATTATTACATAGCGGAAGTCTTACAAAAATAAATGATAATAATAAAGCGAACTAAGTATTATTCATTGGCGCCACAAAGCTGACTGGGAGATGCCACCTAAATCAACTGGTACTCCTCATTGTACGGCTCCTCCTAGACCACCTGTTCTTTTCCTGTGGGGGTTTATATATCGCAAGGGTGAGCTCACAAAAGATCAAAGCTCAATAAGTTGTGGGGAATAATGTGCATGAACTCACCAAAGGTGGGAGTTCATGTGAAGTGTAAGGCTGACCAATAAAAAGGGTTAAAGATGAGAATTGCTTTTAATAAGTTGGTCAAGTTTTATTAGAAGTTACTAAATGTAAGTAGATACCAAAGCAGAGTAATAGTAGATCAAAATTAATAATAAATCCCAATGTGATGCAAATGAAAAATTGAATTTAATTCCATAATTTAATCATGCAAGAGACTTGAGCTGCTCATGACCGCGAGCACATCTAGTATAGCAGTTTTACACTCTGTAGAGGTTGTACCCTATACCCACAAGTCGTGTATCCCGTTTAGCCTGGGTTAGCTAGACCCTAAGACACTGCCGAGGTGAATGGCTAGGGATCCACTACGAGGCCTTTACAAAGTTCCACTAGATTTAGAAAGCCCGATACAGTTTCTAGGAAGAGCAATGCAGGAATCCCCCGTCTGACCGCTATCGCAGCAAAATCAACCCGAGAACCTCCCTACACGCCTACTCCCCTACTGCCCTTGCCCCTTTCGGGTAAGGTAGTCCTCCACTAGCTTTCCTAGTTAGTCAGCCAAGGGCGTCCCATTCCACCCTTGTGGTGGCAAAAGTTTCTCAAGTTAAGCTCGATGTTCCAATGGACATAGTTGTCTTATCATGAACAGAAATAGAACATTAATTAAGAATGATCATGTGTAATAGTTATCTCAACACCCAAAACCATATACAGCGATAACAAAGACTACCAAAGTTCAGAGGCAAACAAGCTGAAAAGATGACCAAACTAGGGTGACATATTAGGTCCCATCAAAATTAAGCCTATGCATGATAAAATGATTATAGAGAACATTATTGGGTAAATAAAAGTGGTCAAGGGCACGACTTGCCTTCAATGAGCTCCTGCTCAGCAATTTCTACCTGCTGAACACCTGGATACAGAATACAAACAAACATGATTTTCCACCACAATACAAACAAACTTGGTACAAGTGATAAATTAACATCACACCAAACATGAATACAGAATATATAATAATAATCTATGCATCGAAACAAGAACGTAGGAACAAGACTCACTAAATTCGGAGCTACAGATTTTAAGTTATGATTTTCCAAAGTTCTTATGTGTTTGGTACAAAATTAATTGAGTGATCAATTCTAATGTGGGTTTCATGTTTAAACAATGTTACCAAGTGATAGACAATATTAATACAAAATTATAGGAACTGGAATGGGTTTAAAAGGAGTTAAAATAAATTTTCTAGGAATTAAACAAGTTTTGAGAATTATTTTTATACTACAAACTCCCTTTTTGGTTTATTAATTATTTTGTTCTCCTATTTGGATTGCGGCATTAATACACTGGAGTCCAGGGGCTTCTACGCAAAAAGTCTCGAGACTCAGAACCACCCTGCGCAGGACTGTGGGTTAATTCCCAAGTTCTATAAGGGCTCTTATGTAAATCGGTCTGGCCGAAGGGGTATGGGGCTATCACGGTCGTCCGATTAGCTTCTACAACTAAGATTAGATCTGTTATCCAGTGAACTGGTACACGACGCCGACCCCAGGATCCGGAATCTACGACGCGAATTATATTTTACCCGGAGTCACCCGATCCATCCGATCGGATATGAACGGATTTGATTTCCCTGCCCTAATCATTACGCTCGGTTCAATCTCAGCTATCGATTACCAATCCGACGGTTGCCGCTAATTCCTCCCAACCAAAAACCATGCACGGCGATGCTGCCCTTGCCTCACGGCGAGAGTTCGGCATCGATAAGCAATCGACCTATAACCCGCACCAAATTCGCAAAGGCTTAAAGCTACACGCGGGCTACAACACGGCGAGCACGATGAAGGTATTGCATACCGTGATTCAGCTCGGTGGAGGCCCCACCACAACGCAGAGCGGGTGGACGAGAATGACGTTGCTCCGGTGAGCAATTCAAGTGGCCCAGGTGGTAGCTCCCGAGCGGCACGGCCACGATCTCCCCTTCCTTGGCTTGAGGATAATGCTGGCGTAGCACCAAAGGTTTGGGGTGACGATGGCGCCGAGCACGCACACGGCGGCCCTTTCTGGTTGCGTATTGCCGGCAAATAGAAGGGGAAAAGTGGGGATGAGGTGCTCCCATTTATCCTCCCGACGACGTGCAGGTGGGTGGGTTCCGCCGGATTCGCGGTCAACTGGCCCGCGCGAGGATTTCGGCGGGGCAGGTATGCCGCCAACGCCACGCGCGAGGGGAGAAGAACAACAGTGGTATTGGGGCCCCATGCGTGAGCGAAACGGGCACAAGCGCGCGTCAGTGTGTGACTGGCCACTGGGACCTGTCTGTGGGCACACGACTAAGGTGGGCTGCGCGCCGGAAGAGCTAAGGTGGGCCGCACGCTTCTTTGAGCCCATGCGCACTGCTTTCTCCTTTTTCTTTTTTCTTTTCTGTTTTGTTTTTCCTTTTTATTTTTGAACCTACATTTTTAAATTCAAATTCAATTGAGCATCTATACTTATTTTAATTATACAAGCTGAGCATACTAGTAGGGAAGGATTTTGCCCAATTATATAATTATTTTCTTTGTTTTGTATAATATTATTCCTCTCTTGCTCAAAATTCTAAATTGCATATTATATCCTAAACTCCATTTTGGATATAAATGCGTTCCCATTATTCGGATTATTAATATTGTTAAATGCGCACACAAATAAAATCCAACATGATGATGCACAAATTAGTCATGTGTCATTTGTTAATTATTTATTTTTAAACATAGTTATTCCCATGCTATAATAAATAGAGGCAAAACACTTAAGGCATTCATCTCCTTTCATAAGGTTTACAAACTTGGGTATTACAAATCCTAACCCCCTTAAAAAGAATCACCACAAAATCGTTCATCATAATAAAAATTATCAAATACGAAGGCAAAATAAACAAACCTTCAGGCTGTTATAAGCGAGACTATCTGCAAGTTGGTCGTTCGTCATTACAGACAGACCAAGCTCAAGCTTCGGGTATCCAATGTTGTCCATCATTTCTCAGCAAACATCAATCTCCTTGTTGTCTGGTAGACAGTAAAGGAAGTCAACTTCGTCGCTCCCTCCATAAACTAAGGATCCCCGAGGGTATTTAAGATCCCTCGCATAATGTTGCACTTTGGCAATTTGATCTTCGAATAGTTGCTTCCCCGAAGCATGACAAACAATATATTTTGAATCAACTTGGGAAGGTGCTTCGGGAGTAGGCAATGTTGGCTTTTCATGAAGACTTTCCTTCGCTAGTTCTGCTAGCTTAACCCCCGAAGCTTCAGCCTCAGTGTAAGTTGGTGAAGCACTTGCAGTGTGTACTTCTCTCGACTCTTCAACGTTATCTTTGGGAGCTTCGATAGAAGGAGGAGTTAGAATATTTGTAGACTTCAAAACAGCATCCAAAACACTAGCCATACTCCTTTTCTTAGGAGTTATTGTTACAGCAGTTGTTAGCCTTGGCAACCCAGTTGTGGTTGGGGCACTCAGCAGTTTTGAATGCTCTTCGGCCTTTGAGTTCTTTATCTCAAACTCTTCTATTGGACCAGCACTAGCTTCGACCGTCACAGCAGGAATCGTCTCTGAAGCTAAGGGAATAGCTTTGGCCTGTTCAGCAATCTCTATCCTCTTTGTATCAGGTATTGCAGCTGTTTTTTTTATAGAATGTGACCTTGGCCTGTGAGTTAAAACTTTAACCTTCTTCGGCTTAGGCACGGTGGAAGAGGATGAGGCTGCCATTTTCCTTTTCAACCCTTGTTTTCTGTTAGGAAAGCAGTAATCAGGATAAAAAATCCAATCACATCAAAAACTCTATTCAACCTCCTCTTTCCGTGAGCGCTGAAGGAAGTGGTCATAACTTCATCCTCTACCTTCGTGTAAGCTCCCAGCAGCTTGTCACTGGTAGCTTCGATAGCCTCAAGCTAGTCATCATTCGGCTCATCAAACTTATTTCTGAAATGGTAAGTATATCTCACGTAAACTAAGCCACCTTCGCTAGAACCGGTAGCAGTCTCCTTCGGCATTTCCTAGTCATTAACGAGTGGCCACACCTTGTAAGCAATATGCTCCTATACTAAATCCCTGGTACTGATGTAAGTACACACAGTGTTGAAAGCCATCAAACATGCTTGCACTTTGTTTCCACTTGCAATTGACGGCCTTGTGATGCCGAAGCGTGACCGTATGGGACGCTAGATAGTACTCTTCACATCTTCCCTCTCACTCAGATCATTCTTCACATAGAACCATTGTTTCATCCAAGAGCCCAGCCACTTCTTCCAGAATGTCGGCACGAGATACCTCGCATCAGAGCGGTGCACAAAGCTGTAGCACCCGAAGTTGTTGTGATACTGTTCCTTCCCAGTTGCTTTTGTCTGGTAGTATAATTCATGAATGTTGGAGAAACACTTGGCATCTGGCTCTAGCCCTTGGCTCCTCATAGCTAAAATAAAAATCCCCACTTTAATTAAAGCTTCGGGAGTAAGCTGATGAAGGTATATCTAAAATGTCTTTAACATTTCAACCAACATCTCATGTAAGGGAAAATGAAGCCCAGCCTTCATAAAACTCTTAAAAACCACTACTTCGTCTGCTTCAGGAAGAGGAACGGTACTCCCTCCCCCAGCCCTCACAATGGATATATCATGGATATATTTTCCCTTCATCGCTTCAATCTGTCCTTGCTTAATAGTGGACTTCTCAAAAATGACATGACTCAGCCTCCAAGGTCAATCTTCAGCATCTTCGTTATCGCTCTCCACATCGAAACTATCACTATCGCTGGAATCCCCAGATAGCCCAGCCAACAATTCATCAGTGATTTTTTCAACGTTGTTCCTTTCCATAGCTTCGTAAAAACTAGCAAGTGTGGGGTCTACAGTCTTCTTATCTTTGGCCATTTCGATGATGATCGAAGCAAAAGACGAAGCCCAAAAAATAGTTGCGCTCATAGAAGAAGAAAGCTAAAACGACAATCACATCACAAAGAGCTAGATAGCACGAAAAATATTCATAGTGCAAGCCTCTATATATATACACAAAGCACCACTGAGCGGTGGGTCGCACGATTCAGAACGATTCGCTATTCTAGCGAAGGGAAGGTGTTTTTCGGACCTTCGGCTAAAGGTCTTCGTTCATGTCGCAGTCTGATTTTGTTACAAAGAAACAAACTAATACTGCGAGGGGCTACTGTTGGGGGCCTTCCTCTTCCAAAGGTCCTCAAAACACAACTAACCATTTGTTTCTAGCATAATGTTGATTATTATAGGAGCTTCGTCACAAACAAAGATTCATGATGGGAGTCTTCTCCTCCGCCGAAGGTCTTCAAAATGAAGACATAGCCCGAAAATGAAAACAATGAACATCAAAGCTATAGTCGAAGAGTTATAGCTTCGTCTTAAAGTGGTATCGAAGATCAAGCATGATGCTGAGCCGAAGAGAAAAAGACTAGCTAGTCCCTAATGATTTATGTTACAGTTATGAACAAATGTTAAGGCCATAAATGTATTTTTAGTCGGGCTACGTCCCGTGCCTATAAATAGGTGAACAGTACCACCGTACTATTCACATTGGATTGTAATCGCTCTTGTGTCCACACTTTTGAACAAGCCGAAGGTATCAATGTAATATAAATTCTATTAATGATCATATGTTTATCATGAAACAAATATATGGATGAATGACATATATATTATCTCTATGAACTCCCATTCTTGCTAATGATGCAGATATGTCCTTCATAACCTTCGTCTGAAGATCATTATATCAGAAGGGAGATAATGCTTCGAAGGACGAAGGTCCCTAATGTTTAACAATCGTGTTGCCTTGTTCTTGATTCACAACATTTGAGAACAAGTGATCAACAGTTAGCCACAATAGACTATGGAACCCAGATGCAAGTTTTGTCTCTCTTGCACTTAGGTTCCAAACTTCTAGCAACTACTTTATCATTTTTGCATAACAGTACAAATGATGCATCACATGTTTGATAAAGCATTGTTGGTCCAGTTCATGCCTTCCTAGGCGCATTAGAAACAATATGATGGTGCCTAGATCTATTCATACCATGAGCATATGAAGAACTAGATGCAAACATGGCATGGGAATTAAATGTTGCATCATGACATACAGGTAAAGCAGCGTGATTATAACTCCTATCATGATGAGCAACACTAGAAACATTCTTAACATGAGCATAGAGATAGCCATGGTTCTTTTGGTCATGTGAAGAGATACTAGCCATAGGAGCCTTCCCTTTCTCCTTATTGAGAGTGGAGGTCCTTTGACTTGTTAAGTTCTTGGTTCCCTTTTGGAAATCAAGTCCATCCTTAATAGAGGGGTGTCTACCAATGGTGTAGGCATCCCTGGTAAATTTTAATTTCTCATAATTATCCTTGCAAGTCTTAAGTTGAGCATTAAGACTTGCAACATCGTTATTCAAATTAAGAATGGTAGAGACATGTCTATTGCAAGCATCAATATCAAAATCTTTACATCTATTACAATAAACACATGCTCCACATATGAACTAGTGACATTCACTTTTTCTAGCTTAACATTTAAATCAGCATTTAAACTTTTAAGACTAGAAATAGAATTATGGCAAGTAGACAGCTCAGAAGACAATAGTTCATTTTTCTTAATTTCTAGAGCAAGAGATTTTTGAACATTAATAAATTTATCATGTTCTTCATACATAATATCTTCTTGCTTCTCTAGCAGCCTATCCTTTTCATTAAGGGCATCAATTAATTAATTTATCTTATCTACTTTAGATCTATCTAATCCCTTAAATAGATCACTATAATCTACATCATCATCAGAAGATTCCTCATCACTAGAAGTGTACTTAGGTGTATCTCGTGTATGTACCTTCTTCTCCCTATCCATGAGGCACGTGTGTCGTTCGTTGGGGAAGAGGGAGGATTTGTCGAAGGCGGAGGTAGCTAGTCCTTCATCGTCGGAGTCGGATGAAGAATACTCGGAGTCCCATTCTTTTCCAATGTGCGCCTTGCCCTTCGCCTTCCTGTAGTTTTTCTTCCTTTCCTTCTTCCCTTTCTTTTCCTAGTCATTGTCATTATCGGGGCATTGTGCTATAAAATGACCAGACTTATCGCACTTGAAACAGGAGCGCTTTCCCTTGGACTTGTTCTTGTTGGGATATTCCTTGCGTCCCTTCAAAGCGGTCTTGAAGCGCTTGATTATAAGCACCATTTCATTCTCGTTGAGCCCGGTAGCCTCCACATGTGCTACCTTGCTAGGTACCGCCTCCTTGCTACTTATTGCTTTGAGAGCAACGCGCCGCGACTTGTAGAGAGGAAGCGGTCTGTTGGCAGCATCGTCCACATATCTCGCTTCCTTCACCAACATGAGCCCGCTCACAAATTTTCCGAGGATTTCCTCGGGCGTCATCTTGGTGTACCTAGGATTCTCACGGATAACATTTACAAGATGAGGATCAATGACAGTAAATGACCTTAGCATGAGTCAGACGACGTCATGATCCGTCCATCTTATACTTCCATAGCTTCGAATTCTGTTCACCAGGGTCTTAAGCCTATTGTAAGTTTGAGTTGGCTCCTCTCCCCTTATCATGATGAATCTTCCAAGCTCGCCTTCCACCAGTTCCATCTTGGTAATCATGGTGGCGTCGTTACCTAGGTGAGAGATCTTGAGGGTATCCCATATTTGCTTGGCATTGTCCAAGCCGCTAACTTTGTTGTATTCATCCCTGCATAGAGATGCTAACAAAATAGCAGTAGCTTGGGCATTTTATGTATTTTCTCATTAATCAATACAGGATTATCAGTGCTATTGAAATGCATTCCATTTTTTACAATTTCCCAAATACTAGGATGGAGAGAAAATAAGTGACTACGCATTTTATGACTCCAAAACGCATAGTCTTCTACATCAAAGTGTGGGGTTTTCCGAGTGGAAATGAGCATTCGAATTATAAGGGATGTGAGAATAATCAAAAGAGTAATTCTGATTAACCGTTTTCTTTTTTGATGAAGAGTCTTCATGTCATCATCCCTTGGTGAAGAGGAGGAGGCGTCACTGTTGTAGTAGATGATCTTCTTTATGCGCCTCTTCTTCTTCCCATCCCTTTTCTTGTGACTCGTGCCTGAGTTAGTGGTGTAACACCCTAAATTTGGGGGTATAAATTTCTTTCTAAATATCTACCAAATTCAGGTGTTATCTCTTGTCTCTCTCTCCCTTTATTCTCTCTCTCTTTCATTTGTTTAGAGTTAAGCTAATTAGGAGAGGATTAGTTATTTATTTTGGCAAAACTATGTGAGTCATGAAATGTTGCATCATACTGAGCCTAAATTATTCTTTGAATTGATGCACATGTTTGAATAGTTTGAATTTGAATTGGTATTTGAATTTGAATTGAGAAAATAAAAGGAAAAGGATTAGAAATTCAGAAAATAAAAGAAAAAAGGAAAACAGCCCGAACTCCCTCCCTCCTCGGCCATTCGGCCCAAAACGACCCAGCTAGCCCCCCCCCCCCCTTGCGCGCTCCTGCGTCCACTGGCAAGCGGGCCCCACCTGTCGGCGCCGTGCCCCGCTCGCTCGCTCTCCTTCTCTCTCTCTGCCCAGTGGACTACCCCATCAGCACCGTTGCTCGTTCGCGCGTACCCGCTCTCGCTGGCTCGTGGGCCCTACCCGTCAGACCCGCCCTCTTCCTCCGCAACCGCCACGCCCATGGCATGCGCCCGCGCTGTCAGACCCCCGCCCACGTCGCTCGAGCACTAAGTAAAGGCCCTGCACACTCCCTTAGCTCGCCCCTGCCTCACATTCGTGCTCTCTCGCCCTCGCACTCACCCAGCCGCAGCGCCGCCTTCCCTCGTTGTCAATTCGTGTGTTTGCCGTCGCCGCTGGACATCTGCCAGTGCTTTGGCCATGGTGAGCTTCGCTCGAGCTTGGCGCACCGGGAACCCATGGTGGTTTCCCCTTTCCTCAACTCTTCTGCCCGATCCGCGCTTAGCCTCTTCCCTGTGTAGGTCAGAGCTCGCCACCGCCGTGATTCTTCGACGTCCGGCCAACCAGAGCCTCCCCGCATCGTGCCAAGCCACCCCAAGCGTCGTCTCAGGGTAAGTGACCCTCCCTCATCCCTATTTTGCGCCAATTCCACTTTACCATGGTGAATTTTGCCTTGCCGGAGCCCCCCTTCGTCGTACCGCCGCTTCTTCACGGCGTCCGGCCACTACAACCCCTCTGTCGTAGAGCATCCCTACCCTCTCCACGGAACCTATGTTAGCTGTAGAGCGCTAGATTAACCCCCACCGCGACGGGTATTGCTCACCAGAGCAGCCCTGGGTTCACCCGAGGGTCCCTGTTGGGGGCCTTCGGCTTCCGAAGGTCCTCAAAAACATGATTTGACAATGTTTTCCAAGTATACGAGCAGGTATCTTCGGAATCAGGTTGCGGGTATACAAGAGCATGGTCAAGACGAAACTTGACTGAAATGGAAGACGATCATGACGAAAGATGAAACAATCACGAAGCTATGTGCAGAAGAGCTTCGGCATGACAGCAGAAAGGGGAAACCGACTTAAAGATGAAAAGCCAAATTAGACCTCGAAGAATTACCATAGAGTTATTGATAAAAGTAAAGGGCATTAATGTAATTTTACACGGGCTGCGTCCCGTGCCTATAAATAGATGAATAGTACTCCCGTACTGTTCATGCTGAATGGGCATTGGCATCACGCTTGTACCCTTACTTTCCTTCAAGCCGAAGGTACATTTGTAATTTATTGTTGTTTATATAAGTAAAATAAATAAAAATAAATTAATAATAATGTTCAGAATAGTCATGTTATTTTCCTGGTTTTATGTATAAATCTCTCTTATCTTTTATTATGATTATGAAGGTGTGACCTTCATAACCTTCGTCCGAAATCCATTATACCCAAAGGGAAATAATGCTTCGAAGGACGAAGGGCTTTGATATTTAACATTTTATGTTGCCTTGTTCTTAATTCATAGAATTTGAGAACAAGTCCCCAACATTGGCGCCCACCTCCGGTGAACTCACTTCCATTTCTTGAGCTTTGAGCATCTTCGGCAAGCATCACCTTCGTCATGCCGCCGAAAAAAGCTTCAGCGACAGGGGCTGCTACTCTGCAGCCGCTGGACCCCAATCAAGACATCCTTTCTCTTAGGGAGGCCCGAAGCCAGAAGAGGAAGGCCACCAGTCCAACGCTTCTGCAGGACAACTTGGACCAGAAAATCCAAAACATGGAGATGCTCCATCAACAGGTGCAACGAAAGAAGGAGAAGATGGCTCGTCTACCTGACCTTCAGAGACAGATAGATGAAGCTTCGAAAGAGGTTCGTCATCTTGCTCAGGATGACTAGAACTGAAGGCCTCCGCGCAGAGAGCTTCATCAGGAGGGTTTCTACAATGAGGACGACTGGTATGAAGATTTCCATCATGGAAATTTTGCTTTTGATGATGCTTCTCCTCTATCAACAGAATTGCAGGCTACACCATGGCCCCAGTCTTACAAGCCACCCCATCTCCCCATGTACGACGGTCATTCAGACCCGAAGCAATTCTTGATGAGCTATGAAGCAACCATATCTTCGTATGGTGGCAATACTGCAGTCATGGCAAAGTCTTTTGTCATGGCCGTCAAGAGTGTCGCTCAAACCTGGTACTCCTCTCTTCGGCCAGGGACAATCACCTCATGGCAGAAGCTGGAGGATATGTTGATAACCAGCTTTCAAGGGTTTCAGACGAAGCCAGTTACTGCTCAAGCTTTATTCCAGTGTACCCAGGACCACGAAGAATACCTTCAGGCGTATGTCCGAAGGTTTCTGCGTCTGAGGGCACAGGCGCCAACAGTGCCCAATGAAATTGTCATTGAGGCCATGATTAAGGGACTTCGACCGGGACCTTCAGCGCAATACTTTGCCAGGAAGCCACCACAAACTTTGGAGAAGCTACTCCAGAAGATGGACGAGTATATCCGAGCTGACAATGACTTCCGCCAAAGAAGGGAGGAGGCATTCAGGTTCTCTGAAATGACCAGGGGCTTCGGAGGAAGATTTCATCCGAGGCACGTTAGGTCAATTCATAACTCCACTCAGAATGATGATAGAGGGGGCCAACAGCAAAGGCCACAATACTCCTCGCAAGCTTCGGGGCAGCAGCAAAGCTCTTTTCGGCCGCCAGCGCCAAGGGGCAGAGGCGCTAGGGGCTTCGGGGGAAGATTTGGGGATCAGCCAAGAAAAATCTACTGCCTATTCTGTGGTGAAGACAAGGGCCATACCACCAGGATGTGCCATGTTACGATCCAGAAGCAAAAGGAGATAGCAGAAGCTGCAGCACAACAGAGTCAGCCGAAGCAGGTCATGCATACTGCTTCGTACCATTCGCCTTACATTCCAGAATATGTAGGCAATCACTCTGCAGCTTCTGTTGCTTCGGCAAGCCAACCCCAAGCATCTTGGCAACAGCCTCCACCGCCACCACCAACACAACGAGGTCAGTAGCCAGAAGGGAGTCAGCACGCTCACCTTCAGCGGGACTTCAGAGAGGAGTCTGAAGCTCACACAGTCAATAGCACTGTGCCAGAGTCGAAGCACATTTACTGAAAATATCCTACCTCGACAGCAGCTTTTTGCATTTTCACATTCAATATCATTTTCTTTTTAATAAGGAACAATTATGGAGAGTCTAAATGTCTTTTATCGTCTTTCAATTTCTTGTAATAGTTTCGCTTTTTACCATAATGAAAATATATCTTCTGCATAGGCCTAAGTTGCCGAAGCATGAGAATTTATGATGGCAAGGATGATCTTCGAATTATCAAAAATTTGTTCTAAGGAACGCAACGCAATTTTTTCGAAGCAGCAAAAAGTCGTTCCTAAGGGAACGGAGTGTAAGTTTCCTGAGCCTACAGCGAAAAATAAGCGCTGATTCCGCTGAAAGTAAAAGGAGAAGAAGCTCCTAAGGGAGGCTTACAGCGAAAAATAAACGCTGATTCCGCTGAAAGTAAAAGGCGAAGAAGCTCCTAAGGGAGGCTTACAGCGAAAAATAAACGCTGATTCCGCTGAAGTAAAAGGCGAAGAAGCTCCTAAGGGAGGCTTACAGAGAAAAATTAATGTCAACCTTCGGCAAATATCATTTTGCACAGCATTACATCATTACATCATTTGCATAGCATAACATCATACATCATAGTGCATCAACAACGCAAGAAGGGGGGTCTCGATATTGGTATCCGAAGATTGTTTTGAAGAAATAGTGACAAGGCACAAAAAATAGCCGTTGAAAAGTTATACCATCGTCAAACTCTGAAATGGAAGGACCTATTGATTATTGATTTTACAAGGATTGATCATTGATTTTTACGAAGCATGAAAAGAAGGGAAGGTGTTTTTTCGCCGAAGGCTCAAAAATGGTACGTATGTGATGTTTCATGCATCGTTAAAAATAGAATTATAAACAGCCAAAATGATATATCCAAAGTTACACAATATTACACAAGATACTCAGTAAGCATTACAATCTAAATGTTTTTACAGCAGCATTTAATCTTCTTTTAAGACTACTTCTGCAGCTTCATTTAGAAGCTGATCAACAACTCTATCCATGATGGCTTCAGCCATTTGTTTAATTTCGTCATCCCCCTTCGTGTGGGGGCCTGGTGATAGCTCAGCAGGTTCTGAGGGAAGAGAAGATACGGATATGTTACTATTACAAACAACGAACAAGTTCGAAATCAAAAAGTTACAACGAAGAGTCAGTTATCACTAATTAATACCTATTTGCCCTTCGGGCTCTGCGCTTTTCTCAGCAGCCTCTGCTACCTTCCTAGCATCATGGATGCCTTTTTCACTTTTTTGAATGATTTCTTGGGCCATCTCTCGGCCGCCATTGTCCTAGATGTCGGTGAAAAATTTTCCACCAACCAGGCTTGCTTCGGCCGAGGGGTCTTTAATATCTTCGGAAGACAAGGCAGTTTTGGTTTGCGCTAAAGATTTCACATGATCGCAACCTTTTCTTTCCAAAACAGTAGCAATCCCCCTGGCGCCTGAAAAAGCACATATGTCTCCGCGCTGTTCATGATTTCCTCGAAAGCTTCGGCTTCGTGGCTGATCCATTCAATCGGGCCTTCTCGATTCCCCCTTGTGAAATTTTCTTCGCTAGAGAATGCGCCAACGCTGGCGAAGCTGGATTTTATTTTCTTAACACACTCTATGGATTTGTCATAGCACCTTTTCTTGGCTGCACGAAGCTCTTCAACATTTATTTCCAAATGATTTGTCCATTGATCACTAAGTTCTCATTTTGTTTCTTCAAGTATACGTTCTTCTTTAGCTCTGGCCAGCTGTTTCCGAAGATCCTGAATTTCACGTTTTTGGGCTTCAGCTTGAGCCTTAGAGGTAGCTTCGTCTTCCTTTATTTTATCCACCAATGTAAGCAGAATTTTATCTTTTTCCAAAGCTTCGTTCCTCAGCTTAATAACCTCTTTTCATAGGTTGTTGAAAGCAATATCGTAGCTCTCGTCTTCGGCATTCTTTTGCGCTCTCAAAGCGTTGCTCAGTATTAAACCCTATATGAAAAAAAAAATTAGTATAAGAATAAAAGAATGATTCAAAAACTACAAATTTCCAAATATACAATTCTCATACCTTCAGACTATTATATGCAAGGCTATCCACAAGATCGTCCTTCGTCATAGCGCAGAGCCCAGCTTCAAGCTTCGGGAACCCCATACTTCTAGCCATCTCCCGGCAGACAGATAATTCTTTGTTGTCTGGGAGGCAGTATAAGAAGTCATCTTCATCTGTGTCATTGAACACTAAGGCCCCCTTCGGATACTTCAGTTCTTAGGCATAGTGATTAGCTTCAAAAATCTCTTCTTCAGATAATGTCTTCCCCGAAGCATGTCGTACAATATAATCACGTATTTTGGAAGATGCTTCGGGGGCAGCAGTGCCAGTTTCTTCACTCAAAATTTGTTCTGCCATTTCTGTTTTTTCAGTTTCCAAGGATTTCACCTTGGCGGGCTCTGAAGGCCCGGCTTCAGTTTCAGACTGTGGCTTTGAAGCTTCGGCGTCAAAGGTTTCAGTGTGCACTTCGGAAGTTTTAGCAATTTTCTTTGGAGTTGTGCTTGAGGATTTAATTATCTCTAAAACATCTAGCACATTAACCATCATTTTTCTTTTAGGGGTCACTGCTGGACCCTTATGGCTTTTTGTTGCCTCAGCTTTTGCCGAAGGACTCAAGACTTCTGATGTCTTTACTTCTTCTGCCCTCGTTTCTTCTATTTTTTCAGTCACTGGCACTTCGGCCAGCACTTCAATATTTGGCAGGGGAGCTGTCTCTTTAGCTTCAGTGGCCGAAGGAGTTCCACCGACAAATGCAGGCACTGTGGCTGGTTCAATATA
The DNA here is from genome assembly GCF_902167145.1 of Zea mays. Classification (NCBI taxonomy): domain Eukaryota; kingdom Viridiplantae; phylum Streptophyta; class Magnoliopsida; order Poales; family Poaceae; genus Zea; species Zea mays. Next base: position 85,489,034 of record NC_050104.1, on the reverse strand, counting down.
ACGTGGCCGGTGTGTGAGAACTTTTACCCTTCTCCTCTTCGGTGCCGGCTCGATAGGAGCGGCTGGAGCAGTTTCTTTCGCCGAAGATGTATTCTTCCTTTTTCACCCCACGCTGGATAGCGGTAGTCGGGGTAGACAAACCCAATTGCATCAAATACTCGATTGAGCCTCTTCCTCTTTCAGCCTCCGAAGGCCGCTAATAATGCAGTATCTTCGGCCTTTGAGTATACACCAAGCAATTCATCACTGATGGCCTCAATACTTTTTAACCAGTCATCATCTGGCTCAACGAACTTATCTCCGTATTTGAATGTGTATTTTAGCCTGAATAGTCCACCTTCGTCAGGTTCCTTAACGGTTTCCTTCGGCATTTCCCAGTTATCTGCAAGTGGCCACACTCTAAAGGCAATGTGTTCTTGCATTAAATCCCTTGTCCCAATAAAAGAGAACACTGCGCCGAAGGCTCTTTGGCATTCTTCGGCTGTTTCATCCATCTCCACCTTCGGCCTCCGAAGGCCGAAGCGTTGCCAAACAGGGCGCATAATGATACCTTTGATATCTTCCCGAATTTTTAAATTATTCTTCACATAAAACCATTCTGTCATCCAGTTGCCGGGCCATCTTTTCCGAAAGGTTGGCACGGGACAACTTGACCCAGATCGGGCGCCGAAGCTGTAGCAGCCAAAATTGTTGTGATACTGTTCTTTACCCCAAGGTTTCGTCTCATACAATAACTCATGTATATTGCAGAAACTTTTTGCATTTGGTTCTAAACCTTGGCTCCTCACGGCCCAAACGAAGATGCCCATTCTTATGATTGATTCAGGAGTAAGTTGGTGAAGGTAGACTTCAAATACCTTCAGTACTTCCACAACAAAATTGCTCAAGGGAAATCGCAGTCCAGCCTTCAAGAAGCTTCGGAAGATTACGACTTCATTCTCTTTGGGAGTAGGCACAATTTTCTCCCCATCATCTGCCCTCACAATAGACATGTCTCGAAAATACCTTCCCTTCATGGTATCAAGATGAATCTGCTTAATGCTTGATTTACCGAAGACTGTGTAACTTGGTCGCCACGGTCGATCTTGGGAGTCTTCACCCCCACTTTCTACATCATAACTGTCACTGTCACCAGTATCTTCAGATAAACCCTCCAAGGTCTCCCTAGTGATCTTCTCCGTATTAGTCTTTGCTATTGATTGAAGAAAGCCGAGATGCATCTCCTCAGAAAGGCTCAGCTTCGATTCAGCAACAGTTTTCTTATCTTCAGACATCTTCGCAAACGCTGAGAAAAGTGCTCTCGAAACCGAAGCTTAAAATTTTAAAAAGCCAAGCAAGTGTTGTTGCACACAGGCTAAAAGTTGGGTGAGCAAGAGCAGATGGCAAGAGAGCGTGCCAAATAAAATCGTGTTGAGCTCTTATTTATACACCCAGTGCGTCGAGATCAGGAGGGTCCCGCCTGTCAATGACTGTTGCTATTCTAGCAAAGGGAAGGTGTCTTTTCGGACCTTCGGCTTAAAGCCTTCGTCCATGTCACAATATGAATTTATCATTCCAGCAAATTAATATTGCGAGGGGCTACTGTTTGGGGCCTTCGGCTTCCGAAGGTCCTCAAAAACATGATTTGATAATGTTTTTCCAAGTATGCGAGCAGGTATCTTCGGAATCAGGTCGCGGGTATACAAGAGCATGGTCAAGACGAAGCTTGACTGAAATGGAAGACGATCATGATGAAAGATGAAACGATCACGAAGCTATGTGCAAAAGAGCTTCGGCATGACAGCAGAAAGGGGAAACCGACTTAAAGATGAAAAGCCAAATTAGACCTCGAAGAATTACCATAAAGTTATTGATAAAAGTAAAGGGCATTAATGTAATTCTACACGGGCTGCGACCCGTGCCTATAAATAGATGAACAGTACTCCCGTACTGTTCACGCTGACTGGGCATTGGCATCACACTTGTACCCTTACTTTCCTTCAAGCCGAAGGTACATTTGTAATTTATTGTTGTTTATATAAGTAAAATAAATAAAAATAAATTAATAATAATGTTCAGAATAGTCATGTTATTTTCCTGGTTTTATGTATAAATCTCTCTTATCTTTTATTATGATTATGAAGGTGTGACCTTCATAACCTTCGTCCGAAATCCATTATACCCAAAGGGAAGTAATGCTTCGAAGGACGAAGGGCTTTGATATTTAACATTTTATGTTGCCTTGTTCTTAATTCATAGCATTTGAGAACAAGTCTCGAATAGTCCCCCTCCGTCGTCTGCCCGCCTCAGCCCTGTTCACGCCATCCTGACCTCGCCTTAGTGTTCGCCGAGTCCTCCCCAACCTCTCTGGCAACCCATAACGACCCCTAGCGCCCTAGGAGCCCAGTCTACCTCATCTCTGGCAGCTGCACCGCCGCGAGCGCGTATGGCGCTGCACCTGTCCGGTCGGAGTAGGTAAAGCCCCCTGGCGCCCATCCTAACAGCCCGATTCTGATCTGACGGCCCGGATTCACGAATAGCGGTTCGCGTGGTTCGTGGAACCACCGCCGTCGATCTGCGATCCAGTGGCCAGCGCGCCCAGCGCCCTCGGCATACCGCTGATCCATGGGCCCCGCGTGTCAGTGCCTCAATCCACCCCGAGCCACCTGTCAGGTGCCCGCAGCACGCGCCCTCGCTCATCGTTCTAATCCGAACCGTTGATCGGAGATCGGACGGCTGGCGCAACCCCGTACCACTTCGCATGTAATTTTGTTAAAGAGACCCTCGGCCTCTTAGTAATCAACCCGTCATCCCTTAGTTTCGCGCGCAGGCCCTTGTAATCTTGTAGACAGACCCCTGACCTTTTTATTAATCACAGAATTAGACCTAGTTTTGTATTTTAAACTTCAAAACTTGTTTATTTCATATCTTTTCCATATGAACTCCAAATTGAGTGATTCAAATTGAAAAATGTTCATAGGATTATTCTCTAGCCAAATAAATTATGATCATTCACTGTTTGCACACTTTAATTTTAAGTCTAAGCTATATGTTAGTGTATGTAATAATTTGTTTATGAAATAGGAAAATAAAAAGGGAAACCCTAATGATACTCAGGTATTTAATTTTGTGAGATGAATAATATGTCATGTATGAATTATACCTGGTATAATTTTGTGTCTCACTAAAATTAGTAGAACTAAATTATGTAATCCATAATATTTAGGGAATCACTAATCTCTAAATGTACTAGTCCACCCTAGCACCTAGGTTTACCTTTTTGTGTTATACTATTCTGTCAAACTTGTGTTCACTTGATTGCATTAGGTTGGTGTATTGTTCTTTGTCTTTATCCAAATGTATTGAATGCATGATCGCTTTGTTTAGACAACGAGCAGCCCGTGGTTCCTGACTGTGTTGCCGAAGATCTTTCTGAGCAACAACCTCGTGAAGGCAAGTGTCCTTTGACCTATTATGTCCTACATACTTTATAATTCATCGTCCCACATTACTTTATTGAAACCAAAGGATTGACTAGTCTGTATTTCCTTGTTTACCTTTTGGGTTATCATGGTTAGCTTTATGTTATTGCTTTATCTTAATCAACGAACATGATGTGAATATTTATGATACATTGATGTTATCCCGATGATGATCTTGTGATACTCTAGGGGACTCAGGTTGTTTCCTGAGTACCTCTCTGTAAGGAGCTGTTCATTGAGTGACCACCCAGAATAACAGTACAACCATGAGGATGGAATGGGACGCCCTTAGCTGACTAATTAGAGGAACTTGAGGTGTTGTTGGCTTCACCATAGGGCCGTTAATGTGGTCGGGGCACAGTACTTGCTCTACCGAGGCTAGTTGTAGAGGTTCCTTGATTTGGTTTTGTTAGTCACCCTTCCTGTGGGGAGAAGTATTGTGTTTATCAAACTGCAGAAACCCAACTGGCGGCTATGACCTCTGGGGAATCTTTTCAAAGGCTACGTTGTGAGACCCTGCTAGGTCACGTTGGTAGTGATCAATGGAGAGTCATGATCTTTGAGAAGAATGGGAATCATGACTTGTGGGTAAAGTGTGCAACCTCTATAGAGTGTTAGAAACTGGTATATCACTCATGCTCACGGTTAAGAGTAGCATTGGGATCCCCTTTGATTAGAAGAACTTTGGATACTCTTATGATGATGTTTAATGATGATGTTTATAATTATGATCTCTGGTATTTCCTCTTAGAGGGAGTACATTTGGGTAATAACGGGCTTTATTACTAAAATTTGGCTCTACTATTAGTAATAAATATTTGACCAACTAAAAGCAACTGCTTAACCTCAACTCCACATACAGCTAGTCCACTTTATCCAAATGGGACATTTGCTGAGTACGTTGATGTGTACTCACCCTTGCTTTGAAAACCACCCCCACCCCAGGTTGTCCCCACTATATTCAGTGCTTAGGAGGAGATGCAGACAACATGGAGGACTTTGAGGAGTTCCAGGACTACGACGAGTTCAAGTTATGTTAGTGGCAAGCCCCCAGTCAGCTGCTTGTGAAGGCCTTATCTACTACGTTTTGTATTCCGCACTTTGATGATATTAAATGACTATGTTATAGACTCTGTGGATGTCTTGGACATCTTAATGTAATATAAGTACCTTTCCGCTATTTACTTTGAGCAATGTGTGATGATGTCCAATTACGTAATCACTGTGTACGTGAGTTTCTGATCTTGGCGTACATAGTTCGATTTGGTTTGCCTTCCAAAACCAGGTGCGACAAGTGGGCTTGTCGCCTTTTGGCTCATCGACGTAGAGGGTCTCCTTCTCCTTGTCGTTGATCACCATCCCCTTACCTTTAGGATCCATCTCTTCGGGTGGTTAGTCCCTGAATGAAGAGAACGACTTTGATACCAATTGAGAGCACCTGGAGGGGGGTGAATAGGTGATCCTGTAAAAATCAATACTAAACAACACAAACTTGGTTTATGAAATGTTAGTGAAGTCAAAACCAAGATGATATGACTAGAGAGAGAGATAACTTCTTCACTTAACTGATCTTCGCAAGATGAGTATTTAACTTAGAGCAATTATAATGTGAGTAGAAGTAAAGACAATCGCACAAGAATAAAGACAGTTGACACATCGATTTTTATCCCATGGTTTGGCCAAGTGAAACACTTGCCTAGTCCTCGTTGTGGCGTCCCAACGAACGAGGGTTGCACTCAACCCTTTCAAGTGATCCAATGATCCACTTGAATACCACGGTTCTCTTTATCTCAAGTTTATCCCCTTTGTGAGGAATCTCCACAAGTTGGAGCCTCTCACCCTTAAAAGATCGATCACAATGAAACCACAAGAGTAAGATGGGAATAGCAACACACACAAAAGAGAGAGTCGCAGCACTAACACGCACACAAGACGAGAGCAAGCACACAAAAAGTGCTCAGATCTATAACACAGTGAATCAAATGTGCAAATGCGAGGTCTCAGCATCTTAGAATGTTCAGGATATGCTTGGTGTACTGCTCCATGCGCCTAGGGGTCCCTTTAATAACCCCAAGGCAGCTAGGAGCCGTTGGAGCTCCATTTGGTAGGCAATAGTTGCCTTCTGTCTATGGGCGTACCGGACAGTCCGGTGCACCACTGGACATGTACAGTACGCGATTTCTTTCCTTCTTTGGCGAAGCCAATCGTTGCAGCCAACAGCCTTCGTGGCACACCGGACAGTCCGTTGACACACCAGACAGTCCGGTGCGGCCTGGTGACTGTTGGCGTTGGCCACGTGTCGCCCGCTGATTGCGTGCTGATCGCGCTGCCGACCGTTGGCGCGGGCAGCGCCCTGGCTCACCGGACAGTCTAGTGCACACCGGACAGCCCGGTGAATTTTAGTCGCAGCGTCCCCAGCAAATCCCGAGAGCAGCGAGTTCGCCGATGCGCCAGCCTAGGCACCGGACATTGTCTGGTGCACCCGCAGTCTGGCTGTTTCAGCTAAACTTCTTTTGCTCCTTTTGGACTTGACTTAACTGAGTTTCTGGCACTTAGACAAGCATGTTTAGCACATAAAACAAATGACTAAGTGTCTAGAACTTACCTTCATACTTGATCCATCTAGATTTTCTTCATATACCTTTGCTCAACATCATGTTAGTTCTCACATAGTGTGTTGTGCATCTAATCACCAAAACAATATAGAAATGGCCCAAGGGCACATTTCCCTTTCAATCTCTCCCTTTTTGGTGATTTATGCCAACACATTAAAAAACAACTCATTTTGAACTAACATATCTAAAGGAGCTCACAAGTGCAGATTTATGTCAAATTAAAGACCAATAAGATTATCATAGAACTTGGCATATTTGGATCACTTTTGCCACCACTTGGATTATTTTTACAAAACAAATTATTTTTCCTATCTCTATGTCAATAACACTTGTTTTGGCAAATCAAGAGATCTTTTAAGAGTAAATTTGATCAAATGCCAAAAACTCCCCCTTTTCCCATAATCAAATTTCTCCCCCATAAGAGAACAATTTTTGCAATAAGAGGGTTTTGATCAAACAACAAGAATCTAACACTAACATTTTTGAAATTCACAAGTGGTTGGCTGATCCAGTTGCGTTGGCCTTAATTTCTCCCCCTTTGGCATTAAGCACCAAAATAGGAGAACTAATTGGCCCTTTAACCCCATTGCCTCACCAAAAATGTCAAATAAGATCAAAAGGCAATGAGAACACAGATAAGAACTTGAGACAAGATACATTGATACCGGAGTGCAGTGGAAGCCCTTTCTTTGTCCAAGTTCACATTTTCCCTTTCAATTCAACTTTGAGACTATGGCAAAAATACTCAAGCAAACACATTAATCTCAAAGGGGTCAAGTTGTAGCACATCCTTCCCCTAAACATGTGCATCATTTGCATAAGGACTTGTGAGGTCCGAGGATGACTTGTACAACTTGAGCACCAAACATAAGCATGTAAAGACATTAATGCTTAAAACATGATCAAAGGCATAAAACACATGTATGCTATAGATCAATCCAAGTTACGCGAATATAAGACATTTAGCTCACTACACAACCTGCAAACCTCTTCTCATCTAAAGGCTTGGTGAAGATATCAGCTAGCTGGTTCTCGGTGCTAATATGGTAAATATCGATATCTCCCCTTTGTGGTGGTCTCTCAAAAAGTGATGTCGGATGTCTATGTGCTTAGTGCGGTTGTCTTCAACAGGATTATCTGCAATGCGGATTGCAATCTCATTATCACATAGGAGTGGGACTTTGATCAGATTGTAGCCAAAGTCCTGAAGAGTTTGCCTCATCCAAAGTAGTTGCACGCAACACTGTCCCGTGACAACATACTCAGCCTCAGCAGTGGATAGGGCAACAAAAGTTTGTTTCTTAGAGCTCCAGGACACCAGGGACCTTCACAGAAATTGACAAGTCCCTGATGTGCTCTTCCTATCAACCATGCACCTGGCATAGTAGGAGTCTGAATATCCAATTAAGTCAAAGGTAGACCCCTTTGGATACCAGATACCGAAGCAAGGCATAGAAACCAAATATCTAATAATTCGCTTAACGACCACAAGGTGACATTCCTTGGGGCCGTATTGAAATCTAGCACACATGCATATGCTTAGCATAATATCCGATCACAAAGATAAAGAACCTATCATAGACCTGTATGCCTTTTGATCAACGAACTTACCGCCTTTGTTGAAATCCAAGTGCCCATCCGTTCTCATCGGTGTCTTTGCGGGCTTTGCATCCTTCATCCCAAACCTCTTAAGTAGGTCTTGAGTGTACTTCGTTTGGGAGATGAAGGTTCCTTACTTGAGTTGCTTCACTTGGAATCCAAGGAAGTAGTTCACCTCGCCCATCATAGACATCTCGAATATCTACATCATCAGCCTGCTAAACTCCTCACAAGACTTTTGATTAGTAGAACCAAATATTGTGTCATCAACATATATTTGGCATACAAAGAGATCACCATTACAAGTCTTAGTAAAGAGAGTAGGATCAGCTTTCCCAATCTTGAAAGTGTTAGAAATAAGGGAATCACTAAGGCATTCATACTATGCACATGGGGCTTGCTTAAGTCCATAGAGCGCCTTAGAGAGCCTGTAGATGTGGTCAGGATACCTGTCATCCTCGAAGCCAGGGGGTTGTTCCACAGTCACTTCCTCCTTGATTGGTCCATTAAGGAAGTCGCTCTTCACGTCCATTTGAAACAACTTAAAAAAATGGTGAGCAGCATAGGCCAATAATATGCGAATTGATTCTAGCCTAGCTACAGGAGCAAAAGTATCCTCAAAATCTAGACCTGCGACTTGAGCATAACCTTTTGCTACAAGTCAAGCCTTATTTCTTGTCACCACCCCATGCTCATCTTGCTTGTTCTGGAACACCCACTTGGTTCCCACAATGTTTTGTTTCGGACATGGCACCAGGCTCCAAACTTTATTTCTCTTGAAGTTGTTGAGCTCTTCCTGCATAGCCAACGCCTAGTCCGGATCCTGCAAGGCTTCTTCTACCCTAAAAGGCTCAATAGAAGAAACAAACGAGTAATGCTCACAGAAATTAGCTAAGCGTGAGCGAGTAGTTACTCCCTTGCTGATATCATGACTAATCCCTCTTTTCCCGGTGTCCTGGTCATTGGAGGCCATGGAGTTTTATCTGGCTTTAGAAACTCTTCCTTACTATTTTTGACGATCACTCTCAAGTGGTTCTTGCTCTCTCGCTGTTTATTCTTTAGATCACCCTTCATAATTTTCTCTGGCATTCAAGGAAGCAAAGAGATCCGCTCTCCTTTGTACAAGAAAGACAACTTGTTGGTTCTTCCAAAAATCTGGACAGCATGATCATATAACCAATGTCGGCCTAGCAGCAATTAACATGCTAGCATAGGGACCATGTCACATTCCACATGATCATTGTACTTCCCAACAGAAAAAGGAACATTCACCACATGGCTATCACACAACGCTCCACAATCATTAACCACTGCATCTTATATGGAAGGATGATGCCTTGTTTTTAATTCTATTTTGTCCACCAAATCTTGACTAGCAATGTTGTTGTATCTACCATTATCAACAATGATGCAGCATAGCTTATCTTTGATCATACCTCGGGTATGGAAAAGATTGTGGCGCTGTCCATTTTCTTCCCTTTCAACAGTTACACTTAGCACTCGAAGAGAAATCTTGCCATGGTTGACTCGGGATCTTCTCTGATTCCACACTAACAACAACTCCATCTCTTTAAAATATTCATCAACTGATTTCTTTCATTGCTTCAATAATTGCAATCGATTTCGAAGATCACACTGATAGCTGGAAGGAACAAATCGCCTCTTCATCACTCGCTTCATCTCTTCCCATGTATTAATATGTCTTAGTTCCAATCTAAGTTGATGTACTTGCACTTGATTCCACCATGTAAGAGCATAACAAAAAAACTCGACTGAGGTCAAGTTCACTCGGTGTTGATTTGAAAGATTGTGAACTCTAAAAATTTGATCACACTGCTCAGCCCAATTAAGATATTCACCTGCACTTTCTTTCCCAGTAAATTTAGGAATATCCAACTTGACTCGGGCAATATCATCCGGGTCATTTATATGACATCGTCCATGATAAGGGTCTCTATCTTCAAAGTCAGCATGTCGGTGATGATGACGCAGACCAAACATTCCATCATTTGCAAAGGGATTCTCATCAGATCCGTCCTCACGATCATGGTCATCAAACACCACATCTTCAAATCTTACTCTGTGTCCATGTGCATGACGCCTTCCACGCGGATTATCGAAATTAGCATGACGAACATCACCAAAACCTCTATAGTCATTGCTGAAGAGTTCAAATCCATGGCCAAAACCAGAATTCTCATCGCCGGATTCTTCTCGGTAAAATTCTTCTGGATCACGATGATGTAGCCTTCGACCTCTTGTCATGTGATGCAATTCAGCCTGAGAGACAGGGGGCTCTCCGTCTCCATGGTTTCCAGCGTGAACACTCGAATTAGATCCTATCATGTTAGAGGGAAGCAAGAGAAAGTAGAATATGAAAGTATTTGTAGAACACTTGATCTCACCTCTTACTTACCCAAGATCTTTCCTAGTCTCTAGGACCATGATGGTGCCAGTGTGACAGCTTCGACAGAGGTGGTAGAGCAGTCGAAAGGATCACAAGTCGAATGTCCCGGTTCAGATTTTTAGTGGATCTATAGGAGGCTGGACAAGGTGGGATATGGTACTGTTAACCAAGTGTGTTGATGTGCTAAAAAGATATGATATTGTTGCTAGAAAGATTATCACTGAATCAATGTATACTCAGCAACACATTGCAACACAATCCCCTTTCAATTTTTCTTTTCACTTCCTTTTTGACTTATTTCTCTTCTTTTTTTCTCTTTCTCTCTTTTTTATAACACTAATGGGGTGCAGAGATCAAATGCAATGAAACAATATGAATACGATGGTGGTAACTAGCAACTTGAGGAGCACAAATGACACAAGGTAACAGTACCGCCAAAGGGCTATAGGTTTTTTGTGTGGCTTTGGACTATAGGACAAAACAAAATATAAGACAGATGAACACTAGGATAGATATATGGATGATAGTAAGACCTATTGTGACAACGAAAGCTTTGATACCCGATGATAGGTACCGAGTTATATTCGGCACTAGGGTGCCCCGATCTTCACGGCAGTAGGTCGATAAATAGGATAGTTGGCTATAAAGGTAACATAATAACAGGGTAAATTTGTTGAAGAATAGTGGGTAATTGACTTTATACCTGATCAAGGTCGGAGGTGACCAAGCGACAGGGAGAGAGACACCAAAACCATGTAGACTTCGACTCGATCTCCAAACGGCCGCAGAAGCACAACCAGAACTAAGCCACACAATGTGAGGCAGCCATACTGGAACTCGAGAGGCACAAACTAGTGGATCCCAGAGGATTCTCTTCACAAATCTAGGAAGAACAAGGAAGAACAAGGGTAGAGTAAGCACTCAGCATCTCGGCTGCGCTAATCACTTGGATTATCAAATCATCAAAGGTTATCAAAAGTTGTTTTACATCATAGACATAGGGGGTATTTATACTAGCAACAACCACCTTAGATAGGTATAAACACGAAAAGAAAATATTTAACGTGCTAATGTGAAGGGGCCTCTTCGTAAGATCTCCAGAGCTGAATTCTGCATGGTTGTTTGACTTCTGCGCAACCTTCAATATTTTGATAATAACTTCTTCTAGGAGTCTCCAAATGGCGTGGGGCTGCATGCGTTGGAAAGCTGACTTGATAAGCTTTATCACCATTTATAGCATGCCTCATGAAACTTCGTAGAATGATGCAGTTTAATACTTAAACTTGGTCATCAAGCAGACTGTTGACCTTCTGACCATAGGTCAGCCACCTTGCTGGTAGATTTGATTAAGTCGGCCTCAAAAGCATTGGAAACTAGACTTCAAGATCTTTCCAAAAAGTACTTATAGGCATTCATATCTTTTGGAGATCAAAAGATATGACTGTTTCTTCTGGACGATTCTGTCGCGTCGGACTGACTGACTTAAGCAATATCAACATACACGACTTAGGTAGCATAAAGTTCTTATTAGTGTTTAATTAAAATTAATAAAGTAACGCATGCACCTTTTATTTTATCGTTTTTGTTTGGCTTCGAGTGATAGGTTCAATAAGAATGGTCGGCAAGGTTGACAATATTGGTATGGTCACATCAGTTGTGTGCTTAAAGATAGCTATATATCCAATTGAGTGATACTGATAGAACACTTGTGTTGAGGTTAAAGTGAGGAGTTGTTGCGATCATTGTGAATGGAGTTAAGCTCTCATTCAGATGTAAAGCGGGCAATTAATTACGACCGTGCAGAGTGAGTGAACCAGAACGAAATGCAAACCATGCAAGAAAGCGCAGATAAGGATTCTGTGCTGCGGATAAGGCAGCTGTACTGAGGATCCAAGACGACGAATCGACGATGAGTTCAGTGTGTTCACCCCGTTCCGTTTCTCGCCGAAACTATCTTGATCCTTTGCCCGTTGGATCCATCGAATCAACAAGCCGTCACGACAGGCCGCGCGTATCATCGATTAACAATCACACCACCACGACGGCGACGTGCCGACGAGGCAGCTACAGCGACGGAGACGTACGGAGACCAATAAGGCCAGTCCACCTCTGGCCCGCGCGTCCGTCGCACAATCGTGCGGTGCCGCGTCGTCCATGTCGCCTCGCTAGCTAGCTAGCTGCCGGCGCCGCGGAGGAATCTCAGGCGGCAGCTACGTCCACATAAAAAGCCCACGGCGAAATAAGCCCGGCCGGCGCGACGGGAGTCTGTTTGTGCACGGCCAATAGCCAGGCGCGCGCGCGGCGCCCGGGGCCGTGCGTGCGCGTGTGTTGTCTTGGAGGCATCGGGATCCAGCCGCGAGCGGCCGCTGGCGTGGCCATCCACCAGCCGGCCGTCGCAGCATGCAAGAGGACATCACCCGCCTTTTCGAATTTCGACGCTTCAGCTAGCCGGCTGGACTTGTTGGCTCTTGAGAGGCCTCTAGGTTTCAGAAAGAGGATGTGCGCCCTGTCCTGTCAGGCGATCGTGTTCAGACGTTCCGTCAGATATTTCTCGCGAGCTTCCTTGACCTTCTATTTCGTCTTTCCAGCACGGTTTAATCGTACTCTTATCTCAATCCAGTGGCAAACGAGGCGCAGCAAGATCTATATAGATGCCTAGCGTAGAGCCACGTCAGCATGACTCATGCATACTCTAGGACCTGTTTCTGAACCTAGCAGTCAATCGTTTGATACCACGTGCTGGAGCACCAGCATTCTTAATATATGCCCTAATAATTTTTTAAGTTAAAAGCCTATTAGCAAAAAAAACTGTTAGTTTGTTTGGTTTGAGCAACGAGGTAGTCCATCATCTTCTCACTTTCTTGTTTGGTTTGAGGAATATAATAAATTGATTCATCACCATTTCATTTATCATTGGTTAATAATTAGTAATAATATAAGGAATGAGTTCATTCCACCAAATATATGGAATGGACTCATGATGCACCATCTCATCGATCTAGAATGGATTGATTCTTCAAACCAAACATCTCCTATATATAGGAAGAGGTCGAGAATCATTTTAGCCGTAGTTGTCTCTCTCACTAATATTGCGGGTGTTTAAGGTATCTTGACAATTTCTCGCTACGCACACGGTACTAGCACACCGACCTCACGATGTTTCCTCTTCGTATATATGGATATAATAAAGATGTTGCAATTGTTGCGGTATTGTTGATTAGAGATTGATTTGAGGAGCACGAGTGAATGTGCTGCGGCTACTGGTACACGAGGACATTCAACTACTTCTATACATCGATGCCTTCTTGTTCCGCTGTGCTGCGTGTCTAGTAGTAACAATCCAGGGTCCTCTACTCATATGCTAACTTGAACATGGTAGATATGCTAGTGTATAGTGTACACGTTTTCTTTTAGTTGTATCAGAGCTAAGTCATGCACAACTTTTGATATGGATGGTATTTGCATATAGGCGATATGCCTAGTAGATTGGATCTTCTTTTGCTTTGGTTGTAGTATAGATTGTAACATATGAGGATGTTGTCGGTATAATCGCACAACTCATTTCTCCCTACTAGATGAAATCACTAACAAAACATAATACCATTTCTTTTTTCCTCCTGGCCACTTAGATAACCTACCCCTATCAACTAGAATCATCATCAAGGCTATCAGCACATGAATCTTTCCGTTTATGAAAGACAACAAATCTGAGTTGGATGTACTATTATCGTTGTATCTCACGCGATTACCAATATGATTAACGTTAAAATAGAGGCATTGGATTCGTTGTTTGTGTACAAGGCATAAATTGTATGCACAATCCCTTTTTACACAATGTGGTAGTATTCGGTTCTCCGCATAACTTGATTTTGCATGGAATGTTATGAATGCTATGGCCTAAATGTAACAACCACAAACGGGACTTGGTGATGAAGATCACCACATGATAAAGGGATATACTATCTCATTTAATATGATTACCTATGGTATTTTATTTTTTTGTAATACTATTCGTTCATGTGCTAAATATGATAGGACAACTTCCCTTGAAAAAATTAAGAGTTTATTTTGATGCCATTCCAATTCTTAAGTCTATAAAGATCCTAATCATCACTTGGTAGATCTGACAAAGCAGAGTGTCATCGATTATTTTAATCTAATAGGGGGTGCGAGACATCTTCATGCACAGTATAAACTTTATTAATGAGGCTATCGAATCATATTTGGGCCATGCACATGGTGTTCGGAGATGTGGCATTATGTGGCAGAACGAACCGCCCGAATTATTCCAGCTTAAGTGCCTAAGTCACGCCTCAAGGACCGTAACACACTTAAATCGGAATAACCTGTCAGTCCCTTAGATCTAGTCCACTACTCCTCTTGCTCCTCTCCTGCTAGAGCAGCATCCCACTCACCGTCCAACCCGGTGGCAGGGTGGTAGGCCAAGTCACACCATCAACCATATCCTGAAGTGTACCTGCAAAAATTATGCCACAAGCAAGGCTGAGTATACTAATACTCAGCTAGACTTACCCGGTGTGAGGAGTCTACTCCTCTACCTCTAGACCATGCAGCTGTTTGGCTGAGGGGTTTGGTTTGCCAAAAGCACTAGGTGTATCTAAAATCAAATTTTAGCTTTTCAAATTCTAGCATCATTATCTTAACTAAGTTTGCTTCTTCTAAGCATACATGGTAGCAAGCATTTAGTACATACAACAAGTTATCTCATGTAACCTCATTTCACTTCTTACTCGATGTAGTACAAGGGGTCAAGTAGTCTCATTAGCTGCGAGAAGCAGACGATTCGAATCGAGTTTTAACCTTGCAAGGTAAACCTAAACACACGACATGTCAGGGCACTCCGTCGCCACACACGTCAACCGTCCCCATCTATTCCCCGTTCGCGGCCAGGCCTCACCACCTTGGCATACAATGCTCCACTGACCCCGGCTGCCGCTGTGCCGTGACCGCACTTGTACCCACCATAGCTAGCATGGGAGACCCAGTCTCAGGTCGCGTGAGGGATAAAGTCCTCGCCCGGCTTCACTCGGGTACTAGGTTTACCGACATGTGTTTAGTACGTTCAAAAGCTTGACTCAGGTATCCACACATTAATCTTTAATTCCTTTTTCCCGTCTCATGGACAAGGCATCCTCCCTGGATCCAGTCCATAGACTAACATAGATCATGTTATCAAGATGAATACAATCAATTCCTGACCTCGCGCGAGTGCTAGAAAAATCACTCGACTTCTACCGAGATCTTGATTAGCAAAGCAGCTACTCGACCTAGCATACTAGTATCCATCTCAAAAAGGAATCCTATGTTCATGCAACTAGAGGTTTCAAGCAACTCCTACACTTAAGTGCACATTACAAGTCTACAAACATTAAGTATAGTAAAGTAGCATATATAATTGGACAATTGGTTATGCATAAAACCGGGGCTTGCCTTCAATAGCTGGGGCTACGGAGAGATCCTCGATGGCAGTCTCGGGAGCTTGCTCCTGGTCTTCCTCGTGGACAGGTCCTTGCTCGGGGATGAGCACGTACTCTCCGTCAGCGAGATTGCAATCTAATAAATGCAATGAGTAAGATATATGCATGGTATGATATGCAATTTAGTAATTAAACTTGGATGGTGAATGATCATTTTAATAAGGTAGGGCTTAATCTTGCTACTTGAAGATTCTTGGGGTATACTTAGTAATTTAGGGTCAAGCTTAGTTAAACTAAATGGTAAGTCCATTTTGGTGTTCCACTGATTTCCTTTTAATGTCTTAGTGAGAATTTATTATGCTTTCTAGTTGAACTTATTGGAGCGAGATTTATTTTTACTCTCTTTCCTTCTATTTCTTTTATGCCTTTAAGGTGGGTTTGAACTACAAGTTAACTTAATCAATTTTCCAAAATTCTGCAAACATTACAGTGGCTTCTTACTGGTGTATAAATTTCTATCCCAAAATTTGGGGTTCAAAAAGTGAGGGGTTCTCCCTGTATAAAATTATCAAATATTAGGGCAGAGGGGGTGTTTTGAACTACAACTCCTTTTTAACAGAGGGTTATTCTCTAAGACATATTTTTGCTGGCATCTAGATGTTATAACATGACTTTGTACAATTTTTTAGCCATTAATACTTATTAGTTATTTTGCTATGATTTTCTAAAGTTTCTAGCCAAAGGGTGCTTTCTACTACCACTATATTTGAAAAATATCAGACAACAGATTTCTAATTTTTCCTATCTTCTTCTTTGTGCAAGAGCAATCATTCTGAAGTTTGGCAACTTTTTGCTTAAGTGAAGGGTGGTAGGAATTTCTTGAACTAAATGGCCTTTGGCATGAAGTATTGGCAATGGGTAGTATTTTGCAGCTTTCAATTGGGTTTTACAATTTTCTCTGGTGGCCTACTTCATTACCTATCTGGTAAAATTTTATTTGCCCATTATTGCACTATTTTTGGTTTGCTCATGATTTATTTGAAATATGGCCCAATATCAAGTTTTATTTGTTTACCCTACTTAAAATGAGGGGCTGGGGAGTTTATCATTTTTGTAGTGGGGTTCTAGTGGTTACAAGTCCACTGGATTTTAATTAACAACTTTGAAATTGTTTTCATAATTCTAATAATTGTTTTTCTAGTTTTATTAGTGCCTAATAAAACATTTCCCCTAGAATTTGTTCTAGACTAGGGGTCCCTTTATTTTTCCTAGGTTCTTTATTACTTAAGTGGACTAGAAAAAATAATTGCATTCACTTTTCATTATTTTCTAATGCCTTTCTGATTTTTCTAAGTTTTGGGCAAAATGGCTTTTAATAGATAATCCTACTTAAATTTTCAATACTGGGGTGCTCACTATTTTTAAACAGTGCCTAAGGGGGGTTACACTTCTACAAATTTTCTTAAGTTCAGCACAGAAGCATAACTAATTTTCTTTAATTTAATAAGGTTTGGTTCTTTTCCTTAATCAATTTCAAACTCTAAAACTTAAAACAGAAAGCATATGGTTCAATATTTTTAATTGATAGCCCATAATATTTTGAATCCAGCAAAATTGGTTTGGTCAAATTTGGTTGAATATAACTCAAGATATAAATTCTCTAAGTTCTCTACTAAATTTAAAAAGGTTAAATAGAAATGGATAAAGGAAAAACAGTTTTGCGCTGGGGTCCCTGGAGAAAGATCTTAAATGAATTACAGACAAGTCCTTGGTGCACTATTCACATGAGTCTACGGCTCTGCAGAAACCCCCTAGGGTTTCTAGAAATCGAACCCGCGGTCCTTCCCTAATGGAACAATGGTCGTGGAGGAAGAAAGGGGCGGAGGGGCTTACCGGTGGCGAGACTACTCCGGTGAGGTGGTCGAGGGTGTAGGGGAGGTCCTGAGGGTCACGGCGATGTGTGGGTCGCTGTCGGGGATGGTCGGAGTCGGTCGGTCCACGTGCGCAGGCGGGGGAGCTCGTCGGCGGCGAGGAGTCCGGCCTAACCAGGGCACGATAGGTCAATCAAATGGGTCAGTAAGCTTCACCGAAGATCAAGGAAGGCGTGTGTGTAAGGAATCGGAGAATGACTCACCGGATTGCTCGGTCTACGCGCGCAGGCAGGCGACTGAAGTCTGGTGGGGATGATCTTGGGTCTCCGGTGAGGTTCTGTCGAGTCCGAGAGCTTGGAAAGCTCCACGAGCCACTGGTGAAGCTAACCGAGGGGGCAAGCGCAACTTGGACGCGACTGGAGCGGGCTAGCCACGGTGGCTGAGGCTTGGGCAGTGGTGGCGGGCGGAGGAAAAGCTCACCGGAGCTAAGGAGGGGCGTCTGACCAGCGAGGGTGAGCACAGGGTGAGGTGAGGCACGCCCGGGGGAGGCTTTAAAGGCGCGGGCGAGCATGGTCGAGGGCGAGGGCTCGCGGCAGGCTTGACCAGACGCTGGGGCGAGCGCGCGCGCGGGTTGGGCGAACGCCGGCGTGACGACTAGGGTCGAACACGTGTGCGCGTTCATTCTGCCGAGTTCTGGCGCGTGTGGTCATTCATCCGAGCCTGCTCTTGCCTTGGTCAGTGCACAAAACCTTTTCTCCTCCCTATAAGCTACCGATCTTTGTGTGGGGGTCATAGGATTTGGCCTACTGTTTTCAAAGATTTGGGGCTCTGAAGTCTGGTCTGTCTCCCAGCCGAGCCCGAGGCAAATCTTCGGTTTTGTCGTGTCTAGGGCTCGCGTCCCAATGCCATCTTCTGGCATGTGACAGAGGGGTTAGTTAGACATGTTTTTGTCAATGGGAGCATTAGGATTAGAGCTAAGGATCAAGGTGAACGCGCTCGGTTTTGGTTCAAAGGCTGAAAATTCAGAAATTTGAATTTCAGATTTCCCCAATTGAGCCTCCACTTGAATGACTTTTTTGAAGTTTTTAATAAACTATTTTGGCCAAGCTTTCATAATCTTTATTGTAGCTTATTTAGTGTATTTCAATTTTTATAATTGGCCTAAGCCATGATTTCATGTTTTTCATAGTCTTTCATCCCTTTTCTTCTTCTCTACTTAAATGGCTTATTTAGGGTTGGTATTAGGGTTTCAACATTTTCCCTTTTTTAAAACCTCAATTGTTTTGAACATGATTCTTTTAGATATAAACTTAGTGGATCTTTTATTCTTAAGTTAATTTGATGCTTCTTGCTCAAATTTGCTTACATGAAATGATGGTACTTGAGCTAGTACTGAGAAGAACCCTAAGTGATACTAGGGTGTCACACATTAGATGCCACCCAACAAACAAAAGACAATAGAATGTGATAAGAAAATGTTTCTTACCTATATTATCATGTTTCTAGCTATGATGTCAAAGCTCACTAAAACATAGTGGACATGGATCTTGTCCAATATATGTCATTGGAGGAATGACAACTGCAAAACATACAGTAGTAGAATCTTTTTTTAAATGTTTAATGAAAGGTTAAAGTAAACATATTGTTGAACTTTGCCATTGAATTTGTTATAGTGATGGCACCTAATGCTCCTACTGGTTCTAATTTGTGATTGATTTTTGACAAAGAAAAACTCATCAGAACAAAGTTTATTGATTGGTACCATAACTTAAGAATTGTTCTCAAGCAAGATAAAAAGGAGTATGTTCTCAAGACTCCCTATCATGATGAGCCGGTAGAGAATACAGGTTATGCTAATCGAAGTACTTATGAGAAGCACATGAATGACTCCCATATGATGTTAGCTGCCTCATGCTTGCCACCATGTCATCTTAGCTTCAAAAGCAATATGAGCATGTAGATGCCACAATATGATTGTGAGACTCTGTAGCATGTTCACGAACCAAACATTGGTTGATAGATTGGAGATCTCCATGTTCCTATTTTCATGTAAGCTTACTAAAGGAAGTCTAGTCAGCCCTCATGTAATCATGATGATAATTTACATTGAGGTCCTTGACAAGCTTAGTTTGGCTCTTCATGATGAGTTGGCCATGTGTCACACCTGATTTTAGAAGGCAAATCGAATGCGAACTATGTATGTGCCAGAATCAGAACTCATGTACACAATGATTACATCAATGACTCATCATAGCACAGTGCTTCGAAAATCATAAAGAGTAAGAAATATTATTATAGACTTGAGTCATTAACATGATATAAATAAAGAGTAAGAAATATTATTATAGACTTGATTCATTAACATGATATAAATCAAAGTGCGCATAATAGAAACGTAGCCAACGTAAATAAACCAACCACATGTAGCTGACTAGGGGAGGACGCTAGCCAAATCTTCAAACTCAATGAAGTCCTAGACTCCTGAAGAATCCACTTCAACGCCTTCTCTTGAGAAGTGGTTGCATCGAGAGCAACCTGGTGTTTTGTGAAAGCAAGGGTGAGTACACATCAACATACTCGTCAAATGTCCCGTTCTGGTAAAGTGGACTAGCTTTATGTGGAGTTAGGCTAATAGCGGTTGCTTTTAGTACATCAGGTATTTATTATCAGTATAAGCCAACTTTTACCATTAACCCGTGATTAATAACCCATGAAACATATCCTCCTTCGAGAAGCATCATCACCATGTTTTCATCGTCACCATCATATTTCAGATCACCTGTGAATATAATCAATGGAGCTCCCAAGGCCGCTCTTAACTGTGAGCATGGCTGATATATCAGTTTATTAACCCTCTACAGAGGTCGCACACTTTACCCATGAGCCATGATTCCCTTCCTAGCCCGGGTTTGCAAGGCCCTTATTCACTTCTGAGGTGAGCGGCTAGGGATTCACTACGAAGCCTTTATAAAGATTCCCCAAATGTATAGCAACCCGTTAGGTTTCCTAAATGCATAGTACCCCTCCCCAAGGGGGCAGACCACCCTGGGCAAAGCAAGTACTGTACATCGAGCCCCATTGACGGCACGACGGCGAAGCAAATTACACCTTGATTCCTCTAATTAATTAGCTAAGGGCGTCCCATACCACCCTCATGATTGCTCTGTTTTCCCGGGTGGTCATCTAACAAGCAGGTCCTTATGGAGAGATACTCGAGAAACAGCCCGAGTCCCCTTTAGTATCACAACGCCACAATCATATCTAGAAATAAACAGTGTATCATAAGGAAATCTCATCATGTTCATTGATTAGAGTAGAGCGCTAGCATAAAGCTATTCATAGACAGTCTAACCCAAATAGGTGATCTAGGATAGGATGAATAAAACACTAGTCAATCCTTAGGTATTAATTATGTAATGCGGGGAAGTGAATTATAAAATGAGCAGGACATAAATAGGTCAGAGGACACTTGACTTCACCAAACAGATGCTCACGATCTTCAACCTTGTAGAACTCGAAGAGCTTGTTCACTTGGTCGTCGAAGCTTGACCGTCGATTCTTCGAAGGTCAGGAACATATCACGTTCTATTCGCAACACACAGCGAATACGAACAAGCA
Organism: Zea mays; assembly: GCF_902167145.1. Classification (NCBI taxonomy): domain Eukaryota; kingdom Viridiplantae; phylum Streptophyta; class Magnoliopsida; order Poales; family Poaceae; genus Zea; species Zea mays. Next base: position 85,468,025 of record NC_050104.1, on the reverse strand, counting down.
CAAGGAAACAAAAATATACAAGCATAAGAACATTACACCATACAAAGGATTCATTATAAAAACGTGCAATACGAAATAAAGCTAGCTTCTACGGTCGTGTGAGAAACGAAACACCAAAATCGAAACTATGGTTAAAATGATATGGTTTTAGAAAGGTTTTTATAATAAACATGTAAATTGTGTTCTAGGTCAATTTTAATTAATATAAATCATTTGAGGAAAATACTTCAAAGAAATATCTAATGTGGCATTATTCTGAATTATAATTTGATTAGCAACCACATTTTTAAACTAGTCAGATTATATTTATGAACACGTCACATAAGACTTACTACGTTTTAAACATATAATAAATTTATAAACAACGTGACATACGAGTAAATTATGTCATGTTTATACTAAACAAATATTAAATACAACATTTAAGTTGGCATAATCACACTGACATGTATTTACAAATGCATAATTACAATTATAAATTTGATTTGATTGAATTGTTATTTTAATAGCCGACCACTAAACAAGTAATTAATTATTTAATATGAACGATGTGCCAAAACGATTTTATTAAAGCGCGCAAATAGCGACTCGAGCGAACGACAACGCAAGTGATTAACACGCGCGACACGTGCGAGTCACGACGACGCGATGAGGCGTGTGATCAAGCGACAACGCGACGCGCACGAGGTTTGTAGACGGACGTAGATGTGGTAACGCAGAGTGCGACCAATGACGCGGCAATGCGCGCGTGACACAGACGGGTTGAGGACGGCCTCGGCCGCGGGCTCGGACAACGAGGATGGCACGGCGTGCGTGAGCATCCGCGGCAAAGTGCCCATGGAACGCGAGAGCATGGGCACAACAACAAGGCGCAGGCACAACGACGAGGCACGGCCACAGCGAACGGCGATAGCTGCTGCGCGGGCGCGAGCACAGCGGTGAGGCCAGGCTCCGTGTAACACTCCAAAATCCTATTATGGATAAATTAGGAATACTCATTTCATGACTTAAATAAATATGTTTTCAAATAATAGATTACCTAAAAGATTCTTATGTAAACTACCCTTTGTGTTAAAGATTTATTCGCCAAAAAAATAATTAAGTTAAACTATCTCTTAATATAGATTTTACATAAAAATTATATCCTCTTTAAATATGTGAAGATTATAAATTTATTTTAGTGTACTTCTAAAATATGGCTATGTGTTTGGATTATTTTATTTAATAATTATTATTGTAAAACATCTTACATGAATTATTCCTACTAATTTTCATTTGCTTAAATGGATAAATTAATTAATAAAAATGATTTGCAATCATGTTGAGTTTTTGTTTATTGCAATTTATGCTTGAAATAGAAAATTTAACTCATCTATAAATTAGACTTGAATTTTAAATCTAAAATAGAAAGCAAAAATTAGAAATATAGGTTAATATAATGGATCGATGTATGTTTGGTTGGTTTGTTTGTACACAACGCCCTTTAGGTAAAGTTGATACAAATTAGGATATCGCAATAAGATATTTAAGAAAATACTCCTTTCAGCTCACGTGTAACACCCAAAAAATTAATTTAAAAATTTAAATAAAAATATATTCTAAGATTTATTTAAAATGAAGGACTAAAATGATTAGTATAAATTAACAACAATATTATTAGAATAAAAGAGATAAGTTAGAGTTCCTAACAGATAGGATAGGATTGTGACAGATAAGAGTTTGTTAGAGTTTCCAATAGATAGGATATGAAGTACCATATTAGATCTATTATGTAACAAATTTGGTTTTGAGTTTGTTAGAGTTCCTAATATATAGGATATGGTTGTAACAGATAAGTATCAGATTAGATCTATCATGTAACCGCCCCACCTCCTAGCCTATATAAATACTTGCCACCATTACACCTCAAGCCATCAATCAAGGACTCATCTCATCCATAGCCTCGTAGCAGCCATCGCTCGCCAGTGGGCCTGCCACCGCGAGCAGGATGTAGCAGCCCCGTTCCGGTATGAACAGGATCGTGCTGGGGAGAAACGGCCCTGGCCGTCGAACCGGTGATGAGCGCTCACGATTGAATCTCAAATACCCCATCGTGATCGAAAATCATGGTTGTTGATCTTGGATCAGTTGGCCGAGATCAGATTGCGGGATCCTTTAATCTCGAGTGTTGATTTTAGACCTGGCCGTTGTGATAGAATGCCGGTTCAGGTGAGATAGGTCTCTGATCTCTGCCGTCGGATTTGGATCCATGGCTAGCAATCCACCGCACCCCTTTGCCATGTCCATCTTTATAAACAGACCCTGGACTTTATAATAACTAACCCGCGCTCCTGTCCCATTCAAGAATCATCACAGAAAGGTCCTTTTCTTTGTAAAAACAACCCTAAGATTCTTAGGAATTGTGGTCACAGCCGAGAGGATAAATAATATATTAATATAGTAAATGGTTTTTAGTATGAAAAAAATTCCAGAAACTTGTTTAATTCATATTTAATTCATTTTAAATCCAAATTGATCCATTCCAGTTGCATTAAATTCATAATAATATTGTTTATCAGTTGGTAATCTTAGTTTGCTATGAAACCTAGATTAAAAAATATGCACTTAGTTTCTTTTATATCCACCATTTATATCTTTAGAAAAATCAAAACTCTTTAACCTTAACTCCGAATTTAGTGGTTCTCGAACCTAGGTTCTCGTTACAACGTGTAGATTATTATTATGCAGTTTGTGCTTATGTTTGGTGTGATGTTAATTTTGCCTATACTATGTTTGTTTGTATTGCTACGAATAGCAGTGAGGTCATGAGAATCTGAAGATCATCCTGGTACCTGAAATCTCGAGTCCCAGGCAAGTTGTGCCCTTGATCACTCCTTTTTACCTAATAATGTTCGCTATTAATCCCTATGACATGCTCAGGTTAATTTGATGGGACCCAATATGTTTCCCTAGCATTGTTTTTCCCCACCATGCAAATAGCTGAATTATTGGGTAGATTTGCTATTGCTATATCTGGTTTTGAGAAACTAATATTTTATTATGATCATGTTCCAATTATGTTGTTGTTTAATTATTGTTCATGATAAGATCATATTGTTAATTGGAACATGGAGAACCACCCGGGAAAATAGTGCTACCACAAGGGTGGTATGGCACGCCGTTGGCAGATTAATTAGGGAAGCTAGTGGAGGACTAACTTACCCGAAAGGGGCAAGGGCAGTAGGGGAGTGGTCGGTGTAGGGAGGTTCTCGGGCTGATTTTGCTGCGATGGCGGTCAGACGGGGGATCCCTGCATTGCGCTTCCTAGAAACTACAGCGGGTTTTCTAAAGCTAGTGGAACTTTGTAAAGACCTCATAGTTGTACCCTGCCTCGCTTCCTTGGTAGAGGTTTATGGGGTCTGATCAACTCCATGGCAAATGGGTAACACGACTTGTGGGTAAAGATGTTTAACCTCTGCAGAGTGTAAAACTGGTATATCAGTCGTGCTCACGGTCATGAGCAACTCGGACCCTCACATGAGTAACTTATGGAACTAAACTTAATTTGTCATATGCATTGCATTGTGGGTGTTGATATTAATTCGATCTCTTAACTAATTGGGTTGATATCTACTTATACTTAGTAACTGCTAATAAAATTTTGACCAACTTTAAAAGCAATGCTCAGCTTTAACCATCCTCTTTGGTAAGCCTTACACTTTACGTGAGCTCCCACCTTTGGTGAGTTCATGCACATTATTCCCTACAACTTGTTGAGCGATGAATGTATGTGAGCTCACCCTTGCTGTCTCACACCTCCCACAGGTCGAGGACAGGTACCGCAGGATGAGGCGCATGAAGGATGCTATGATGAGTTCATGAGTGGTCTAGGCCGTCATCTCCCAGTCAACTATAGGTTGTTGGATCGTTGTCTTCATGTGATGTAATTATTTAACTATTTTGTAAAGAACTCTGTTATATATTAATGTTGTGACATTCGTTTCTGTACCATGAGTCATCATATGTGTGAGACTTGGTCCTAGCACACGTGGTGATTATATCTCGCGCCCGGGTCTCGGTGGCCCCGAAACCCGCGTGTGACACTCCGGTTTGGGCACGCATGGCACACTGGTGCGGCACACAACAACCATATTGGATGTGAAGCAGGGCGAGATTGCTGACGAGGGCTAGAGGTAGACGATGAGAGAAAGGGGTAGACGAGGCTCACCTTGCGACGACGACGGACAACGAGGTGCTCCACCGAGGCTGTGGGCACGACAGCGAGGCGTGGCTGCGCGAGCGCTGCGAACACGACGTCGGCGGCGAGGCAGAGCTCCTGGCCGACAGTGGCATATGTGGGGCGTGGGGGGCTCAGCAACGGCGTGGACACGACGAGTTGACGAGCGATGCGCGCGACGGCGGCTATGCTACGAACGTGGTGATGCAGCAAGCTCCAACGCGGGCACGTGACAACTGTGCGGAATGCAGCGGCTGCTCAACAAAATGGTGAGGCGGGGTTGGTGGGGCGCAGATGGGCGCAAGGAGGCCACGCGAGCTACGCAGCAACTGTCCCGGACGTGTGAACACGAGACGAGGGGAGAGCGGGGATGTGGACGTGAACAGGAGTGGCTGGAGAGTTGTTGCCGATTTACTCTAGACGTGGGCGAGATCCCGGCACGTGTGCGAATAGGACATGGTGACGGTTGCTGGAGGGAGAAAAGTGACGCATGGGACCCAATGAGAGCACCTAGAGGGGGTGAATATGTGATCCTGTAAAAATAGCTCAACAAAGCAAACATGGACTAATATTGGTTTAGTGAAATCAAAAGCCATGTTCAAATGAAGAGGATGAGAGGAGAGAACTTCTTCACTTAATTGCTCTCACATGATGAGTATTAAACTTAGAGCAATTTTGAAGTGAAGTGAACTACTAGAAAGACTAGAATCGCTATAAGGTAAATAGACAAGTGACACGACGAATTTTATCCTGTGGTTCGGTCAGGCGTAAAATGCTTTCCTAATCTAGGTTGTGGTGTCCCAATGGACGAGGGTTGCACTCAACCCCTCTCAAGTGACCCACTGATCAACTTGAGTACCATGATTCTCTTTCTTATCTTAGCTTTTTCATGTTGTGAGGAATCTCCACAATTTGGAGTCCCTCACCCTTACACAATTGATCTCAAACAAATCACAAGAGTAAGGTGGAGTAAAAACTCACACACAAGAGACAAAATCAAAGCAACATATGCACACAAGTTGAAATAGGAGCAAAAGAGACAACACAGCGGAATTACATCTCAAACACTTGCTCGAATCTCAAACTATCAAAGCTCTAGCGTGGTGGCAGTGTCTCGGTGTCGTAGGATGTTCAAAGGATGCTTGGTGTACTGATGGAGGCGCCTAGGGGCCTCTTATATAGCCCCCAAGGGCCAAAGGAGTCGTTGCTCCTCCATTAGGAAGGCTCTGATTGCCTTCTATCTGTGGGCGCATCGGACAGTCCGGTGCACCATCGGACAGTGAACAGTGTGTGATTCTCTTCCTTGTTTGGCGATGTTGACCATTGCCACCCTCTGGTCCCATGGCACACCGGATAGTCCGGTGGCGCATCGGACAGTCCGGGGCCGCCTGGTGACTGTTGGCTAGGCGCGCGGCTGCCACACCGGACAATCCGGTGAATTATAGCCGTGGTGCCCTGGGTTTTTCCCGAGAGCGCCCTATTCATCGGGCGTGCCAGCCTAGCATCGGACAGTCCGGTGCACTGCAGGCTTGTGCAAGTTTGGTTTCCCTTAGCCAAACTTCTCCAATTAATTTTTTTTCATTTTGAGAAGTTCCCTAGCACTTAGTAGAAAATAGTTTGTACCAAAAACAATTTACTAAGTTCTATAATCATACCTTGTTTCTCTAGGATTTTAGAGTTTGCAATTTATCCCTTCAGTCCTTAATTTGCTTTTTCTTTGACTCTGAGCTCATACTCACAATAGTATGTTAGATCAAAGTAATGTGTTAGGCACTTGATCACCAAAAAACTTAGAAATGGCCCAAGGGCACATTTCCCTTTCAATCTCCCCATTTTTGGTGATTTATGCCAAAACATCAAAAGCAACTTAAAATGTACTAACATACTCAATTGAGAGCAAAAAGGTGCAAATTGATGTCAAACTTAAAACCAATTGAAGTATCACTGGATTTGGAATATTTGGATCATTTTTTCCACCACTTGGTTTATTTTCACAAAACACATTCATTTTCCTATCTCTATGTCAAAAACACTTTGTTTTGGCAAATCAAAATATCTTTCAAGACTAGTTTTGAACAAGAGTCACAAAACTCCCCCTTTTTACCATAATCAAATTTTCCCCAACAAGAGAGTAGTTTTGCATAAAGAGGATTTTGATCAAAAACCAAGTATATTATCTGTAATTTTTTATGAAAAATTCACAAGTTGTAGCTGAACCAGTTGCTTTGGCATTAATTTCTCCCCCTTTGGCATTAAGCACCAAAACAGAAGAGCTATTGGCCTTATAACCGCATTGCCTTGCCAAAAATTGCAAATAAAACCAAAGGCAATGAGAAAACACAATAGTGACTTGGAACAAAGCACATTGATACCTTAATGCAGTGGAAGCCTTTTCTATGTCCAAGTCCATCCTTTCCATTTGAATCCATTTTTGAGACTATATCAAAATCACTCAAGCAAACACATTAATCTCAAAGTATCAAGTTGTAGCATATCCTTCCCCTAAACATATGCAACATTTTCATAAATGAGAGCACCTAGAGGTGGTGAATAGGTGATCCTGCAAGATTCAACACTAAAACACAAACTTGGTTTATAAAATGTTAGTTAGATTAAACCAAGTTGCTATGGAGCGAGCTCTTGAGAAGAAATCAATCACAGAGAAAAGCAACACAAGAGACACGGTGTTTTATCCCATGGTTTGGTCAATTATAACACTTGCCTACTTCCACGTTGTGGCGTCCCAATGGACGAGGGTTGCACTCAACCCCTTTCAAGTGATCCAACGATCCACTTGAATACCACGGTTTTCTTCTTTAGACTTGTTTTCCCGTTTGCGAGGAATCTTCACAAGTTGGAGCCTCTCACCCTTACAAAGTTGTTCACAACAAAAAGCACAAGAGTAAGGAAGGGAAAGAAACACACACAAGACTCAAATCGCAGCAAGCACACGCACACAAGTCAAGACGTGAGCACACAAACACGGCGCAGGGAGTTTACAACTCAAACGGTGCGCAAATCTCAAACACGATGATCCGATTGCGTGGTTGCGGAGTCTAGGCATCTTAGGATGTTTAGTGAATGCTTGGTATCTTTCTCCATGCGCCTAGGGGTCCCTTTTATAGCCCCAAGGCAGCTAGGATCCGTTGGAGATCCGATTGGAAGGCAATTCTTGCCTTCTGTCGGGTGGCGCACCGAACAGTCCGGTGCCCCACCGGACATGAACAGTAGTTGTCCCGTGCCCCATCTCCTTCCTTATCGGGCACACCCGACCGTTGAACCTGCGGTCCCGTTGGCGCACCGGACACTGTCCGGTGCACACAGGACAGTCCGGTGTGACCACCTGATCATTGGCGCGGGCCACACGTCGCCCGCTGATTTTGCTGCCGACCGTTGGCGCGGGCGCCTTTATCTCACCGGACAGTCCGGTGAATTTTAGCCGCAGCACCACTATCTTTTTCCCGAGAGCGACGATGTCACACCCGATTTTAGAAGGCAAACCGAATGCGAACCATGTATGTGCCAGGATCAGCAATTCACCTACACAGCAGTTACATAACTGGACATCATCACATAGTGCTCAAATAATAACATAAAAGAGGGTAATAGTTGATTACATCATGATGTCCGAGACATCCACATAGTCATTAACATTTATCGAAGTGCGGAAAAGAAATGTAGATACACATGGCCTTCAAAGGCAGCCGACTAGGGGTTTGCCGCTAACCCACGCCTAGAACTCATCGTACTCTTGGAACTCCTGGAAGTCCTCCTCCATGACTTCATCTTCTCTTGAGCAGTGGTTACAACATGGACAACCTGGGGGGTTTGGTGTGTAAAGCAAGGGTGAGTACACATCAACATACTCAGCAATTGTCCCGTTTGGCTGTAGTGGACTAGCTTTATGTGGGGTTTAAGTCCAGCAGTCACTTTTAGTTGGTCAGGTTATTATTACTAGTAGAGAGCCAGGTTTTAGCATTAACCCAAGTTGTTAACCCAAAAGTACCCTTTCCAAACTGAAAGAATACCAGAAACATTAACATAAGCATAATCATAACCATCATCCTCGTCACCACCTGTAAACCAACCATCTCTGATCAAAGTATCTCTAATCAATGGAGCTCCCTTGGCCGCTCATAACCGCAAGCACGACTGATATATCAGTTTCTTAACACTTTGCAGAGGTTGCGCACTTTACCCACAAGCCGTGATTCCCTCTTGCCTCGGGCCGATTAAACCCTTAAACACTACCAAGGTGAATAGGCAGGGTTTCACTACGTAGCTTTTAAAAAGATACCCTGAGGCTGTAGCCGCCCGTTAGGTTTCCTAAATGTACCGCACTCCTCCCCAAGGGGCAATCCACCCTCGGCAGAGCGAGCCGCATACACCGAGCCCATTGACGGCACGAAGGCGAAGCGAACTACAACCCAGTTCCTCTAATTATTCAGCTAAGGGCGTCCCATTCCACCCTCATGGTTGCACTGTTTTCCCGGGCGGTCATCCAACGAACCAGTCCTTATAGAGAGGCACTCAAGAAACCGCTCGAGTCCCCTTAAATGCCACAAGTATCATCATCATAATCAAAAGGAAAAACAGCGTATCATAAATAATCTCATCATGTTCATTGATTAATGTGAAGCACTAGCATAAAGTTAAACCAAAATAACCCAACCCAAATAGGTAAACAAGGACAATATAAAAAAGAACTAGTCAATCGTTAGGTATAAATTGTGTAAATGCGGGGAGTGAATTATAAAATGAGTAGGACATAGATGGGTCAAGGGACACTTCCCTCCACCAACCAGCTGCTGCTGAGGGTCTTCACCTGCAACTCCTTCGGACTCTGCCAACTGACTGTTATCTATACGAGTTCAAACATACATTCCACAAATTTAATATAAAAGAACAATACACCATGTAGTAAAATATAATAAATAAGCAGACGCTCGGCGCAGGGCTCGCACCTACGACTAAGCGAGAAAGAGAAGCAACGGTCGAGGCTACGGTCGAAAGGCGATTACGTTTAGCAGTTATGAATTAATGTATTTTCCTAAACATAACCACATTAATTTGATTATCACACTATACATAGAACAAAGTTATGCTATATGTTTAATTATTATAAGAAATTCAAGGTAAACTTAAAAGGATTGTTGCGAGGCGAAATGCACGACGACACATACGAACTAAACTGAGAATAAAATGAGTCGTCGCGCTGCGAAGCGCAGAACACAATACTTAAACTGAACTAGAAAAAAATGAATCGTCGTGCGATGAAGCGCGCAACGAGACACTTGAATTAATTATAGAAAATAACATCGAGCGTCGCGCGACGAAGCGCACGACAACATCCATCACTTTAACTAAATCTAAAACATAATGTCGCGCGACTAAACGCGAGACGTCACACATTAAATAACCTAAACTTAAATTGAATCGTCGCGCGACGAAACACGTGACAGGACATTAATAAATCTGGATTTAAAGTAATTCGTCGCACGACGAAGTGCGGGGCCGAGAGTCGCGCCGCGAGGGCTAGGGGCCGCGCGCAGGGGGGGCCGAGGCCCCGTGCCGGGGGGGCTGGGAGCCACGCCGCCGGGGAGGGCCAAGGCCACGTCGCGAGGGGGCCAAGAGCCGCGCGCTCCGGGGCCGAGGCCATACCGCCGGGGAGGCCGGGGCCGCGCCACCAGGAAGCCGAGGCTGCGCGCCGAGGGGGCTAGGAGCCGCGCCGCCGTGGAGGGCCAGGGCCGCGCTGCGAGGGGGCCAGGAGCCGCGCGTGCCAGGGCTGAGGCCGCCCCGCCGGGGAGGGCTAGGAGCCATGCGCACCGGGGCCGAGGCCGCTCGCGCCGCCAGGGAGGTTGGGGCCAGGGAGGCCGAGGCCACGCCGCTAGAGAGGGAGAGGGGAGCTCACCTTGGGATCCAAAAACCGGCGATAACCGTCACCGGATCACCTAGGGCACGAGGTGGGAGAGAGAGGTGGAAGAAAGGCAGAGGGAGAGGGACTTACTGCGCGGGAAAATCAAATGAGAGGGAGATAGAGAGAGGGCGCACATGGGGGTTTGGGCGCTAGGGCCACGCGGCGGCGCGCCGGGCCGGGCCGAGCTGGGTCGGGTCGGGCTGGCTGGGTCGCGGGCTAGGACAGAAGCCCACAACACAAGCGACCACTGATCGGAATCCAAATGCGAATCAAAATCCGAAGCGAGGCGAGACGAACGCGCGATTAAACACAACATCGGACAAAAGAAAGTTGCTTCGGCATGATGCAACACTCATGTCAACTTAGGTTTTGTTTACACGCGATACGGACACCAGTCGTTATACTGCTTTGAAACTGGGAAGAAGGAGCGAAACGGTAAGAGAAAAGAGAGTAACGTCTAAATTTTGTGAGTATTAAAGAAGAAAAAATTCTACCCCAAATTTAGAGCGTTACAAACCTATCCCCCTTAAAAGAATCTCGCCCTCAAGATTCAAGGTTGGCCAGCAAAGAGTGGAGGATACTTGGCCATCAGATCATCTTCATGCTCCCAGGTTGCTTCTTCCTCAGAGTGGTGACCCCATCTGACTTTGCACATTCTGATAGTTTTCCTCCTGGTGACCCTGTCTGCAGTCTTGAGAATCTGCGCTGGCTTCTCTATGTAGGTCAAGTCTTCTTGGACTTCCAGACCTTCCACTGGCAACTGCTCTTCTGGCACACGCAGACACTTCTTCAACTGAGACACATGTAAGACATCATGCACCGCTGACAAACCTTCTGGCAGACTGAGCTGATAGGCCACTTCTCCATGCTTTGCGAGAATCTGATACGGACCAACATAGTGGGGTGCTAGCTTGCCTTTGACTCCGAATCTTCTGACTCCTCTGATTGGCGATACCTTAAGTTAGACAAAATCTCTGACTTCAAAACTCAGCTCTCTCCTTCTTGTGTCTGCATAACTTCGCTGCCTTGATTGCGCTATCCTCAGGTTCTCCCGAACCATCTTGATGTTCTCTTTAGCTTCGAGCAAAATGTCTAGCCTGAACACTTGCTTTTCTCTAGGCTGATCCCATTGCAACGGGGTTCTACAACTCCTTCCATAAAGCGCCTAAAATGGTGACACCTTCAAGCTAGTCTGGTAACTGTTGTTATAGGAGAATTCTGCATAAGGTAATCTCTTGTCCCATCCAGACTGATCTTGCAGCGCACAGGCTCTCAACATATCTTCGAGGAATTGATTAGTTCTTTCAGTCTGACCGTCTGTCTATGGATGATATGCTGAATGGAAATTCAGATGTGTACCCAAGGCTTCATGCACCTGCTGCGAGAAATGAGAGGTGAACTGTGTTCCTCTGTCTAACACTATCTTCTTTAGTACACCATACAGACAAACGATCCGGGACATGTATAGCTCTGCCAATACTGCACTGCTGTAGCTAGTCTTGACAGGTATAAAGTGGGCTGACTTGGTTAAGCGGTCCACTACTACCCAGATGGAATCGTAGCCGGCTCGAGTGTGAGGCAATCTGACTATGAAGTCCATCCCGATTTCATCCCATTTCCACTGAGGAATTCGCAATGGTTGCAACAACCCAGCTGGCTTATGATGCTCTACCTTAATCCTCTGACAACTATCACCTACGGCCACATGCTCTGCGATCTCCCTTTTTCATCCCATACCACCAAACTTTCTTCTTCAGATCCTGATACATCTTCTCAGTTCCAGGGTGTATGGAATAATCTGTCTCATGAGCTTCCTTGAGGATCAACTCCCGGATGGACTGAACATTGGGAACACACAAACGATCCTTGAACCATACCACACCTTTTGCATCCTCCCAAAAGTCTTTGCCTATTCCTTCTAGAATCCGTTGCCGGATTTCATTGATCTTCTCATCATTCTTCTGTGCCTCTTTGATTTCCCGCTCTAAGGTGGGTTCTAACTCAACTATTACTCCTCGCATGTTATTTAGAAATCCGAGACTCAACCTGTCAAATTCCTTGGCCAACTCATAAGGCATCGGGTGAGCAACCATCATATTGACTTGACTTTTCCTGCTTAAGGCATCTGCTACCACATTCGCTTTGCGTGGATGGTAATGAATTTCCAACTCATAGTCTTTGATCAATTCTAGCCATCTTCATTGTCTCATGTTCAGCTCCGACTGGGTGAATATGTACTTCAGACTCTTATGGTCTGTGTAGACATCACATTTCTGCCCGTATAGATAGTGCCTCCATGTATTCAGTGCATGAACCACTGCTGCCAACTCTAGATCATGGATTGGATAATTCTTCTCATGAACCTTTAGCTGTCGGGACGAGTAAGCCACAAATATTCCCTCTTGCATCAATACACATCCCAAGCCAGTGTAACAAGCGTCGCAATACATCGAGAATGGCTTGTGCACATGAGGAAAGACTAAGACAGGCGATGTAGTCAACTTTTCTTTCAATGCTTCAAAGGCCTCTTGGCACTGCTGGGTCCACTTGAACTCAACTTTGTTGGCTAGCAAAGCTGACATAGGTTTCACAATCTTCGAAAATCCTTCAACGAATCGCCGATAATATCCGACCATCCCAATGAAGCTCTTGATTCCTCGGGCATCTGTTGGTGCTTTCCAGTTCAAAATGTCTGCCACTTTCTTCGGATCCACAACCAATCCATCTTTGTTTATTATGTGACCCAAGAACAGGACTTCATCGATCCAGAACTCGCACTTGCTCAACTTTGCATACAACTTGTGCTCTCGCAATCTCTGCAATACCATCTTCAAATGATCCACATGCTCCTCCTCACTTTGAGAATATATGAGAATGTCATCAATGAATACCACCACAAACTTGTCGAGACAATCCATGAATACACTGTTCATCAGATTCATGAAGAATGCTAGTGCATTCGTTAGGCCAAAAGACATAACAGTGAACTCATATAGCCCATACTTGGTAATAAATGTCGTCTTCGGAATGTCTGAAGGTCGAATCCTGAGCTGGTGATAACCTGACCTCATATCTATCTTTGGAAACACGTTGGCTCCTCTTAGCTGGTTGAATAGATCTTCTATTCTGGGCAAGGGGTACTTGTTCTTGATCATGACCTCATTCAAAGCTTGATAACCGATGCACATCCTCCTGGTGCCATTTTTCTTCTCCACGAATAGGATAGGGGTGGCCCAAGGTGAGGTGCTTGGTCTGATGTAACCTTTCTCTGACAGCTCATCTATTTGCTTCTTGAGTTCAACCAACTCGGGTCTAGATACCCTGTAAGCTCTTTTAGAAATGGGGGCAGTGCTAGGAAGAAGCTCTATGGCAAACTCAACTTTCCGCTCAGGTGGCATACCTGGTAAATCTTTCGGGAACACATCCGGGAACTCTGACACAACCTTGATAGTCTCGAGTGAATCTACCTCCTTGCTATCAATAGTCATCTGATGACAACCTCCTTTCCTTGGCTCAGGTGAGACTAACTCAGCCACCACTTCTTATCCAAGTGGGGACACCAATTTAATTGTCCTCTTATCACAACTGATAATTGCTTGGTACTTATCTAGCCAATTCATCCCTAGGATGACGTCTATTCCCTGAGTACCCATTATTATGAGGTTGATGGGAAACTCTATCCCCCTTATTTCCACACTTAGATTCAAGCAAACACTATCAGTTCAAACTTTACCATCGGCTGAATCAATTTGAATGGGGGTTGATATGGTAGTTATTGGAAGATTATGTGCTTCTACCCATGATGCAGTAATATAAGAATGTGTTGCTCCAGTATTAAATAATACTTCTGTAATATGGGAGTCGACTGGAAACATACCTACTATGATGCCCTGTGTTTCCTGGACTGCTTCAGCCTCCAAATGGTTCAGTCTCCCATGGTTCTAGTGTGTCTAGACGCGGTTGCCTGCTCCTGGCTGAGACACATTCTGCTTCGTTGGGGCACTAGGGCTTGACTGCTGCTGGGCTGCCTTCTTTGGACAATGCGTCACCCAATGGCCTTGTTCTCCACAATGGGAACATGCTCTGCTTCCGCCTTGCACTAGGGCTGCTTGACTGCTCTGGTTGGTTGCTAGGGCGGGGAGGCGAGGTGCCTGCTGATTCTGCCTCTGGAACTGACTTCCTCCTGTCTGACTGTTCTGACGATTCTGCTGCTGGTGCTGGGGTTACTGCCTCTGAAACTACTACTGAGGCAGGTGCTGATTCTGCTTGAACTACTGAGGTTAGTTGCCTGGGAAACGAGGGAGATTGCTGCTTCTAGGCTGAGGTCCACCAATCTTGCGCTTGCGATCCTCCTTCTCCTTGCGCTTCTTCTCTATCTTGATTGCTCTGTCGATCAGGTACTAAAATGCGGGGAAGGTATGATTCATCAGCTGATAGTGCAGGGGATTGACTAAGCCTCTCAAGAAATGATACTGCCTCTAGGCATATGTGTTGACATCTTCAGGAGCATAGCGGGACAGCTACAGAAATCTGTCTCGGTACTCACTGACAGACATGGGCCCTTGCTTGAGCACCATAAATTCCTCTTTCTTCACTATCATTAGACCTGATGGAACATGACACTGACGAAAATTATCTCTGAATTCCTCTCAAGTGATGGTGTCGGGGTTGGCGTCGGTGGCGAGGTAAGACTGGGCTGCTCCCCTCAACAAACGGGGACCATACAACACTTTCTCTCTGTCGTCACATTGAGCGATGTGCAACTCCCGCTCCACGGTACGCAGTCAATCTTCAGCATCCATGGGGTCAGCAGAGTGAGCGAACACTGGGGGATGACCTCTCATGAATTCAGCACGCTTGTCTCTAGGCATCTGAGGTTGAGGTGGGGGCTGATGCTGCTGCTGCTGCATAGCTGCCAGAGTCTGACCGATGGCCTAGACTGCCTGAGTCTGCATCAAGAACATCTACTCTATCGTCATCGAGGGTGGAGGTGGCAACTGCTGCTGAGGTGCCTCATCCTACGGTGCTGCCTGCTCCTGCTGAGCACGCCTTCCTCCTCAGCGCCTGTTGTCTGACATCAGTAGAATCCAATCACATATCAGAACTGGTCTTGCAAATCTTGCATCATAAGAAAAGAGTATAGAATTCTTCCACAATACTGAACAGATAAGCATCTTCACTGACTCCGAACACAGGCAAGCACAACTTCTCAGATAAAAGGATAAGTAGAATAAAAGGGCTTCCCAACTAGATAACTAATTTTATTAACATTAGTAGGTAAACCAAAGTGTAGGGGGTACCCACACTATGGCGACAGTCATTATAAAGATCCAAATCTATCATAGTCCATCATGACAAACATAAAAAACACAGGATAAGAAAACTACCCTGCCTAACTAACACTAACTGAGAGTAAGATTAAGGCTAAGACTAAGACTTCTATTTTAAACATTAATTACAAGGTCCAATGCTGACGATCTATGGTTCTAAATTTATCCTGGTCCTACAGTCGGGGTTACCATAGTCATGGTGTCCACGCTGAGGTGAGCGGTACGGGTGCTGAGTCCCGACGGGGACGGGAGAGCCATCCTCCAGGTGACGGCGCTCCGCGCGCTCAACCCTCAGCTGGGCGATCTCAACACGAACCCTACTCAGCTCATCTAAAGCATGGTCCAGCTCCGTGTTTAGCACGGCGGCTAGGTTGACTGTGCTGCTCAACCTAGGATTGTCCTCAAGTGCTGCCAGATGGACGGCGGGGGTAATACCTCAGGTTGAGGCCACCAGCTACCCCACCGAGCATTGAGTAGTAGTGCGAAAGCACACGCCGTGCGGCATCTTGTATGGCCGCCTCAGCTGAGTCCCGCTCAGAGATAGAGTAATGCTCTGAGCAGACCTCCGCACCCCGGAGACTATTCTCCGAACGGCGCACCAAATAAGCCACCACCTAGCGGTTCGGGTAAACCCCGCGACTGTGCTGGAAGACAACACAACAATACTCGATAGACCAGGTACGCCGGTCAAGTGCCTGGCGCAGCAAGGTGTCGAGCACATCGTGGAAGTGACACCGCGAGCGGCGTCACGAGTGATGGGTCGAGCAACCCATCCCTCCCATCCCTCCAACTCCTGCTCCTCTGAAAGGTCGGTGTTGTGGCTCGAACTGCTGTCGTCACCTCTGTCGCTGGGGTCTCCAACAGCTACTCCAGCGGTCGAGACGCCCAGTGGTGGTGCAGGGGACGCCTCCAGCGGGGGCACAGGAGAGCAGCTCCTCAGAGACTCTACCTCCTGCTGAGGCGAGGAAGAAGAGCCCTGCTGCTCCAACTCCTGTCGCCGACGCTCCTGCTCCTCGTGCAGGCGGTGGTGCAGCATCTCCAAATGGCTAGACTGACCAGTCACCGGACGGCGAAGCGGACGCTCCGCGAGACGAGAAGACAATAAAGGAATGACTGACTTCCGTGCGGTGTGTCTAATACGAGCCATCTATAGAAGATACCGTAAGAATAAGAGTGAGAACAGAGCTAATATGACCAGCAAGTAGACCATAAAAAATTAGGAATTAGAAATAAACAAAATTTTGAGCATGGTATAATATATTAATAGAACATAGATTTGGTCGATATGACCAACTTTTGAAGGGATACCAAAGTCAAGGTGATAATAGGGGTCTATAGTCCTTAGAACGACCATTCTACTCTAGGTTAGCGGTCCAGCAATTCACGTACACAGAAGTTACATAACTGGACATCATCACACAGTGCTCAAATAATAACATAAAAGAGGGTAATAGTTGATTACATCATGATGTCCGAGACATCCACATAGTCATTAACATTAATCAAAGTGCGGAAAAGAAACGTAGATACACACGGCCTTCACAGGTAGCCGACTAGGGGTTTGCCGCTAACCCACGCCTAGAACTCATCGTACTCTTGGAACTCCTGGAAGTCCTCCTCTACGACTTCATCTTCTCCTGAGCAGTGGTTGCAACGTGGACAACCTAGGGGGGTTTGGTGTGTAAAGCAAGGGTGAGTACACATCAACATACTCAGCAATTGTCCCGTTTGGCTGTAGTGGACTAGCTTTATGTGGGGTTTAAGTCCAGCGGTCACTTTTAGTTGGTCATGTTATTATTACTAGTAGAGAGCCAGGTTTTAGCATTAACCCAAGTTGTTAACCCAAAAGTACCCTTCCCAACGGAAAGAATACCAGAAACATTACCATAAGCATAATCATAACCATCATCCTCGTCACCACCTGTAAATCAACCATCTCTGATCAAAGTATCTCTAATCAATGGAGCTCCCTTGGCCGCTCATAACCGCGAGCACGGCTAATATATCAGTTTCATTACACTCTTCAGAGGTTGCACACTTTACCCACAAGCCGTGATTCCCTCTTGCCTCGGGCCGATCAAATCCTTAAACACTACCAAGGTGAATAGGCAGGGTTTCACTACGTAGCTTTTATAAAGATTCCCTGAGGCTGTAGCCGCCTGTTAGGTTTCCTAAATGTACTGCACTCCTCCCCAAGGGGCAATCCACCCACGGTAGAGTGAGCCGCATACACCAAGCCCCATTGACGGCACGACGGCGAAGCGAACTACACCCTAGTTCCTCTAATTATTCAGCTAAGGGCGTCCCATTCCACCCTCATGGTTGCACTTTTTTTCCCAGGCGGTCATCTACGAACTAGTCCTTACGGAGAGGCACTCGAGAAACCGCTCGAGTCCCCTTAAATGCCACAAGTATCATCATCATAATCAAAATGAAAAACAGTGTATCATAAATAATCTCATCATGTTCATTGATTAATATGAACCACTAGCATAAAGCTAAACCAAAATAACCCAACCCAAATAGGTAAACAAGGACAAGATAAACAAAAGCAAGTGAATGCGGGGAGTGAATTATACAATGAGTAGGACATAGCTGGGTCAAGGGACACTTGCCTTCACCAACTAGCTGCTGCTCAGGGTCTTCACCTGCAACTCCTTCGGACTCCGCCAACTGATCGTTATCTATACGAGTTCAAACATACATTCCACAAATTTAATATAAAAGAACAGTACACCATGCAGTAAAATATAATAAATAAGCAGACGCTCGGCGCAGGGCTCGCAACTACGACTAAGCGAGAAAGAGAAAACAACGGTCGAGGCTACGGTCGAAAGACGATTACGTTCAACAGTTATGAATTAAAGTATTTTACTAAACATAACCACAATAATTTGATTATCACACTATACATAGAACAAAGTTATGCTATATGTTTAATTATTATAAGCAATTTAAGGTAAATTTAAAAGGATTGTTGCGCGGCGAAACGCACGACGACACATACGAACTAAACTGAGAATAAAATGAGTCGTCGTGCAGCGAAGCGCAGGACCCAATACTTAGATTGAACTGAAATAAAACGAATCGTCGTGCGATGAAGCACGCAACGAGATACTTGAATTAATTATAGAAAATAACGTCGAGCGTCGCGTGACGAAGCGCACGATAGCATCCATCACTTTAACTGAATCTAAAACAAAATGTCGTGCGACTAAACGCGCGACATCACACATTAAATAACCTAAACATAAATTGAATCGTCGAACGACGAAGCACGCGACAGCACATTAATAAATCCGGATTTAAACTAATTCGTCGCACAACGAAGCGCGTGACACAACACGTTAATTAAACTAAATTCAAAACTAATGAAACTAAAATTTGATCACCGCGTGCGCTTGAGCTGCGCGCGCGGGAACGCGCTGGGCAAGCCGCAAGTGGCCGCGCTGCCGGGGGCCAGGGGCCGCGCGCTGGGGGGGGCGTGCTGCAGAGGACAGGGGCCGCGCGCCGGAGCCACGGGCACCGGGCCGAGAGCCGCGCCGCGGGGGCCAGGGGCCGCACGCTAGGGGGCTGAGGCCGCGCGCGCTAGGGGGGCCAGGAGCCATGCGCCAGGGCCAAGGCCACGCCGCCAGGGAGCCGAGGCCGCGCCGTCGGGGGCCGAGGCCGTGTAGGGACGCACGCGCAGGGGGCCAGGGATGCGCAAGGAGGGGGAAAAAGGGAGGGAGAGGGAGAGAGAGGGGAGGGGAGCTCACCTTGGGATCCAAAAACCAGCGATAACCGTCATCAGATCACCTAGGGCACGAGGTGGGAGAGAGAGGTGGAAGAATGGGAGAGGGAGTTACTGTGCGGGAAAATCAAATGAGAGGGAGATAGAGAGGGGGCGAGCATGGTGTTTTGGGAGCCAGGGGCGCGCGGGGGCGCGCCGGGCCGGGCCGGGCTAGGTCGAGTCGGGCAGGGCTAGGTCGCGGGCCGGGACAGAAGCCCAAAACACACGTGACCACTGATCGGAATCCAATTGCGAATCGAAATCCGAAGCGAGGCGAGACGAATGCGCGATTAAACATAACATCAGACAAAAGAAAGATGCTTCGGCATGATGCAACACTCATGTCAACTTAGGTTTTGTTTACACGCGATACGGACACCAGTCGTTATACTTCTTTGAAACTGGGAAGAAGGAGCGAAATGGGAAGAGAAAAGAGAGTAACGCCTGAATTTGGTGGGTATTAAATAAGAAAAAATTCTACCCCCAAATTCATGGCGTTATAGACGAGTTCGTTGCCGGGCCAGCCTGGGCACCAGACACTATCCGGTGCACCACACGCTGGTGCTGGTTTGGCTAAACTCAGCCAAAACTTCTCCAATTCATTTCCACTTTTCTTAGCAGTGTCCCTAGCACTTAGAGACATATGTTAGTATCCAAAAACAATTTACTAGGACTAGAAACATACCTTGATTCTTGATTTGCACTTCTCAACCACTTAGCACATATGAACTAAAACAATGTGTTGTGCATCTAATCACCAAAACATTTATAGAAATGGCCCAAAGGCACATTTCCCTTTCAGTCTCCCCCTTTTTGGTGATTTATGCCAACATCATTCTCAAAAGTGTAGATTTGAAGACCGAATTTTCTCACTTGAGATTTGGCATATTTGGATCACTTTTGCCACCACTTGGTTTATTTTCGCAAATCAAATTCTTTTTCCTATCTCTAAGTCAAAAACACTTGTTTGGGCAAATAGAGAGATGTTTCAAGAGTAATTTTGATAAAGTGCCAAAAACTCCCCTTTGTCCCATAATCAAAATTCTCCCCATAAGAGACCAAATTTTGCAATAAGAGGATTTTGGACAACATACAAATTCTAACTCTACCATTTTAAAAGTTCACAAGTGGTTGGCTGATCCATTTGCTTTGGCCTTAATTTCTCCCCCTTTGGCATTAAGCACCAAAACAGGATAACCTTTGGCCCAGTAACCCCATTGCCTCACCAAAATGAGAGCAAATAAGAGCAAAAAGGCAAGGAGAGTATAACAAAGAACTTAGGACAAGATACATTTTACCGAAATACAGTGGAAGCTCTGTTCTTTGTCCAAGTTCACATTTTCCTTTCAATATCCCTTTGAGACTATTACAAGAGTACTCACAAATAGGTTAGTCTCAAGGGAGTCAAGTTGTAACACATCCTCCCCCTAAACATGTGCATCATTCGCATAGGGACTTGTGAGGTCCGGGGATGACTTGTACAACTTGAACACCAGAAATAAGCATTTAAAGATAGTAAAGCTTAAAGTAACATGATCAAAGGCATAGAACACATGTATGCTATAGATCAATCCAAGTTACGCGAATCTAAGACATTTAGCTCACTACGCAACCTGCAAAACCTTTTCTCATCTAAAGGCTTGGTGAAGATATCGGCTAGTTGGTTCTCGGTGCTAATGTGGTAAATATCGATATCTCCCTTTTGTTGGTGGTCTCTCAGAAAGTGATGCCAGATGTCTATATGCTTAGTGCGGCTGTGTTCAACAGGATTATCTGCCAAGCGGATTGCACTCTCATTGTCACATAGGAGTGGGACTTTGTGCAGATTGTAGCCAAAGTCCCAGAGGGTTTGCCTCATCCAAAGTAGTTGCGCGCAACACTGTCCTGCGGCAACATACTCGGCCTTAGTGGTGGATAGGGCAACAGATGTTTGTTGCTTAGAGCTCCAGGACACCAGGGACCTCCCAGAAACTGGCACATCCCTTATGTGCTCTTCCTATCAACCTTGCACCCGGCATAGTCAGAACCTCAGTATCCGATTAAGTCAAAGGTAGACCCCCTTGGATACCAGATCCTAAAGCAAGGCATAGAAACTAAATATCTAAGAATTCGCTTAACAGCCACAAGGTGACACACCTTGGGGTCGGATTGAAATCTAGCACACATGCATACGCTTAGCATTATATCTGGTCTACAAGCACAAATGTAAAGTAATGATCCTATCATTGACAGATATGCCTTTTGATCAACGGACTTACCTCCTTTGTTGAGGTCGAGATGTCTGTTCGTTCCCATAGGTGTCTTCGCGGGCTTGGCATCCTTCATCCCAAACCTCTTAAGAAGATCTTGAGTGTACTTTGTTTTGGAGATGAAAGTGCCTTCCTTGAGTTGCTACACTTGAAATCCAAGGAAGTAGTTCAACTCGCCCATCATTGACATTTCAAATTTCTTCATCATTACCCTGCTAAACTCCTCACAAGACTTTTGGTTAGTAGAACCAAATATAATGTCATCGACATATATTTGGCAAACAAAAAGATCACCATCACAAGTCTTTGTGAAAAGAGTGGGATCAGCTTTCCCAACCCTGAAAGCATTAGCAATAAGAAAATCCTAAAGGCATTCATACCATGCTCTCGGGCATGCTTAAGTCCATAGAGTGCCTTAGAGAGTTTGTACACGTGGTCGGGATACCTATCATCCTCAAAGCCAGGGGGTTGTTCCACGTATACCTCCTCCTTGATTGGTCCATTTAGGAAAGCGCTCTTCACGTCCATTTGGAACAACTTAAAGGAATGGTGAGCAACATATGCCAATAAATTCTGAATTGATTCTAACCTAGCCACAGGAGCGAAAGTCTCCTCAAAGTCCAAACCTGCGACTTGGGCATAACATTTTGCCACAAGTCGAGCCTTGTTCCTTGTCACCACTCCGTGTTCGTCTTGCTTGTTGCGGAACACCCACTTGGTTCCAACAACATTTTGCTTTGGACATGGCACCAGGCTCCAGACTTCATTTCTTTTGAAGTTGTTGAGCTCTTCCTACATGGCCAACACCCAGTCTAGATCCTGCAAGGCTTCTTATACCCTGAAAGGATCAATAGAAGAAACAAACGAGTAACGCTCACAAAAATTAGCTAATCGTGAGCGAGTTGTTACTCCCTTGCTGATGTCACCCAGAATCTGATCCACTAGGTGATTTCTTTGGATCGTCGCTCGGACTTGAGTTGGAGGGGCCCGTGATGATTCTTCTCCATAACCTGTTCCTCCTGTGCTCCCCCTTGATCCTGCCCCTCTTCTTGAGGTACCTGTTCATCGTCTTGAGTTGGGGGATGCACCATCGTAGAGGAAGAGGGTTGATCTTGTTCCTGTAGTTCCTGCGGTCGCACATCACCTATCGCCATTGTGCGCATTGCGGCCGTCGGGACCTCATCTTCATCTACATCATCAAGATCAGCTTGCTCTCTTGGAGAGCCATTAGTCTCATCAAATACAATGTTGCTAGAGACTTCAACTAATCATGATGATTTGTTGAAGACTCTATACGCCTTTGTATTTGAGTCATATCCTAGTAAAAAACCTTCTACAGCTTTGGGAGCAAACTTTGAATGCCTTCCTTTCTTTACTAAAATGTAGCATTTGCTCCCAAATACACGAAAATAGGAAACATTAGGTTTGTTACCAGTTAAGAGTTCATAGGAGGTCTTCTTGAGGAGGCAGTGCAGATAGAGCCGGTTTATGGCATGGCAAGCTGTGTTCACAGCTTCCGACCAAAACCGCTCAGGCGTCTTGTATTCCCCGAGCATCGTCCTTGCCATATCAGTTAGCAATATGTTCTTCCTCTCTACTACACCATTTTGCTGTGATGTGTAGGGAGCGGAGAATTCGTGCTTGATGCCTTCCTCCTCAAGATATTCTTCGACCTGAAGATTCTTGAACTCAGACCCATTATCGCTTCTTATCTTCTTCACCTTTAGCTCAAATTCGTTTTGAGCTCTCCTTAAGAAGCGCTTTAGGGTTCCTTGTGTTTTAGATTTATCCTGTAAGAAGAATACCCAAGTGAAGCGGGAAAAGTCATCTACAATAACGAGACCATACTTACTTCCCCCTATGCTGAGATAGGCCACAGGTCCGAAGAGATCCATATGTAGAAGTTCCAGTGGTCTTGAAGTTGTTATCACATTCTTGCTATGATGGGTGCTTCCCACCTGCTTTCCTGCATGACATGCTGCACAAGGTCTGTCTTTCTCAAAACAGACATCGATTAATCCTAACAAATGTTCTCCCTTTAGAAGTTTATGAAGGTTCTTCTTTCCAACATGTGGTAGACGGCGATGCCAAAGCCAGCCCATATTAGTCTTAGCAATTAAGCATGCATCTAGATCGGCATTCTCTTTCAAAAAATCAACTAAATAGAGCTTGTCGTCTAATACACCCTTAAAGGCTAATGAACCATCACTCGTTCTAAAGACAAATACATCAATATTTGTAAATAAAAAATTATAGCCCATGTTACACAATTGACTCACAGACAATAAATTATACCCGAGCGATTCAACTAAAAACACATTAGAGATTGAATGCTCGAATGTGATGGCTATCTTGCCTAAGCCTTTGACCTTGCCTTGGTTCCCATCTCCAAAGATAATAGTATCTTGGGAATCCCTATTCTTGACGTAGCAGGTGACATTTTCTTCCCCCCCATCATGTGGTTTGTGCATCCGCTGTCGATAATCCAGCTTGAGCCCTCGGATGCATAAACCTGCAAGGTATTTAAGCTTGGGTTTTAGGTACCCAACTCTTGTTGGGTCCTACAAGGTTAGTTACAACAACTTTTGGAACCCAAATGCAGGTCTTGCCTCCCTTGCATTTAGATCCCAATTTTCTAGCAACTACTTTGGCATTTTTGCATGACAATACAAAAGAAGCATTACACATTTGATACATATATAGCAGTTGGACCAGTGTAAACTTTTCTAGGTGCAGAGAAATAGTATGATTGTGCATAGGCCTACTCTTATCATGAACATATGTGGAGCTCGATGCGGACATAGCATGTGAATCATGATAAGTAGGTAAAGCAGCATGATTATAACTTTTGTCATGATGAGAAACTTTCTTGATATGCACATACAGATAAGCATGGTTCTTTCGTTCATGTGAAGAATACGAGCTACTATCCATAGGAGCCTTCCCTTTCTCCTTATTGAGATCGGAAGTCCTTTGGCTTGTTAAGTTCTTTGTTTCCTTTCGAAAACTAAGTCCATCCTTAATTGAGGGGTGTCTACCAACAGTGTAGGCATCCCTAGCAAATTTTAGTTTCTCATAACTTTCTTTGCAAGTCTTAAGTTGAGCATTAAGACTTGCAACATCAATGTTTAACTTAGCAATATTGAAACATGTTCATTACAAGCATCAACATCAAAGTCTTTACATCTATTGCAAATAACAACATGCTCTACACATGAACTAGTTACATTAACTTTCTCTAGCTTAGCATTTAAATCATTATTTAAAGTCTTTAGGCTAGAGATAGATTCATGACAGGTAGACAATTCAGAGGATAGTATTTCATTTTTCTTGACTTCTAGAGCAAGAGATTTTTGAACACTAATGAATTTATCATGTTCCTCATACAAAACATCTTCTTGTTTTTCTAGCAATCTATCCTTTTCATTAAGAGCATCAATTAACTCATTTATTTTGTCTACCTTAGTTCTATCTAATCCTTTAAACAAATCAGTGTAATCTACCTCATCATCAGATGATTCTTCATCACTAGAAGAAGTATATTTGGGAGTGTCTCGAATACATACCTTCTTCTCCTTAGCCATAAGGCACGTATGGCGTTCGTTGGGGAAGAGCGAAGATTTGTTGAAGGTCGAGGCAGCTAGTCCTTCATCTTCAGAGTTGGATGAGGAACAATCGGAGTCCCATTCCTTCCCGATGTGCGCCTCGCCCTTGGCCTTCCTATAGTTTTTCTTCTTTTTCCTCTTCCCACGCTTCTTTTGTGCCTGGTCATTATTGTTATCGGGGCATTGTGCAATAAAGTGACCAGACTTACCGCATTTGAAGCAGGAACGTTTTCCCCTTGACTTGTTCTTGTTGGGGTACTCCTTGCGTCCTTTTAGTGTAGTCTTGAAGCGCTTGATGACGAGTGCCATCTCATCCTCATTGAGCCCTGCAGCCTCCACTTGTTCTACCTTGCTAGGTAGCGCCTCCTTGCTGTCGGTTGCTTTGAGAGCAATGGGCTGCGACTCGTAGATGGGAAGTGGACCGTTCAAGGCATCATCCACATATCATGCTTCTTTTACCATCATGCTCCCGCTTACGAATTTTCCGAGGATTTCCTCGGGCGTCATCTTGGTGTACCTGGGGTTCTCACGAATAAGATTTACAAGATGGGGGTTGATAACTGTAAATGACCTGAGCATGAGTCGGACAAAATCATGATCCATCCATCTTGTGCTCCCGTAGCTTCAGATTTTGTTGACAAGGGTTTTGAGCCTGTTGTATGTCTGTGTTGGCTCTTCTCCCCTTATCATCGCGAATCTCCCCAGCTCGCCTTCCACCAGTTTCATTTTAGTGATCATGGTGGCATCATTTCCCTCGTGAGAGATTTTGAGGGTGTCCCATATCTGTTTGGCATTGTCCAAGCCGCTGACCTTGTTGTATTCATCCTTGCATAGAGATGCTAGCAAAACAATAGTGGCTTGGGCATTTTTTATGAATTTGTTCATTGATAAACACAGGGTTATCAGTACTATCAAAATGCATTCTGTTTTCTACAATTTTCCAAATGCTAGGATGGAGGGAAAGTAGGTGACTACGCATTTTATGGCTCCAAAATGAGTAATCCTCTCCATCGAAGTGTGGGGGTTTTCTAAGTGGAATATAGAGTAAATGAGCATTTGAATTGTAAGGAATGTGGGAATAATCAAAGGAGTAGTTTTGATTAACCATTTTCTTTTTGGACGAGGAGTCGTCGTCGTCATCATTCATTGGTGAAGAAGAGGAGGCATCGCTATCGTAGTAGATAATCTTCTTGATGCATCTCTTCTTCTTCCTATCCCTTTTCTTGTGACTCGAGCCTGAGTCAGTGGGCTTGTCGTCTCTTGGCTCGTTGAAGAGGGACTCCTTCTCCTTGTCGTTGATCACCATCCCCTTGCCCTTAGAATCCATCTCTTTAGGCGGTTAGTCCCTTAGATGAAGAGTACGCCTCTAATACCAATTGAGAGCATCTAGAGGGGGGTGAATAGGTGATCCTGCAAGATTCAACACTAACAACACAACCTTGGTTTATAAAATGTTAGTTAGATTAAACCAAGTTGCTATGGAGTGAGCTGTTGAGAAGAAATCAATCACAGAGAAAAGCAACACAAGAGACACAGTGTTTTACCCCGTGGTTTGGCCAAGTATAACACTTGCCTACTTCCATGTTGTGGCGTCCCAGTGGACGAGGGTTGCACTCAACCCCTTTCAAGTGATCCAACGATCCACTTGAATACCACAATTTTCTTCTTTAGACTTGTTTTCCCATTTGTGAGGAATCTCCACAAGTTGGAGCCTCTCACCCTTACAAAGTTGTTCACAACAAAAAGCACAAGAGTACAAAAGGGAAAGAAACACACATAAGACTCGAATCGCAGCAAGCACACGCACACAAGTCAAGATGTGAGCACACAAACATGGCGCAGGGAGTTTACAACTCAAACGGTGCTCAAATCTCAAACACGATGATCTGATTGCGTGGTTGTGGAGTCTAGGCATATTAAGATGTTTAGTGAATGCTTGGTATCTTGCTCCATGCGCCTAGGGGGTCCCTTTTATAGCCCCAAGGCAGCTAGGAGCCGTTGGAGATCAAATTGGAAGGCAATTCTTGCCTTCTGTCGGGTGGCGCACCGGACAGTCCGGTGCACCACCGGACATGAACAGTAGCTGTCCGGTGCCCGATCTCCTTCCTTATCGGGCGCACCCGACCGTTGGACCTGCAGTCCCATTGGTGCACCGGACAGTCCAGTGTGACCAACTGACCGTTGGCGCGGGCCACGCGTCCCCCGCTGATTTCGCTGCCGACCGTTGGCGCGGGCGCCATTGGCTCACCGGACAGTCCGGTGCACACCGGACAGTCCGTTGAATTTTAGCCGCAGCGCCACTGTCTTTTTCCCGAGAGCGACGAGTTCGTCACCGGGCCAGCCTGGGCACCGGACACTGTCCGGTGCACCACAGGCTAGTGCTGGTTTGGCTAAACTCGGCCAAAACTTCTCCAATTCATTTCCACTTTTCTTGGTAGTGTCCCTAGAACTTAGAGAGATATGTTAGTATCCAAAAACAATTTACTAGGACTAGAAACATACCTTGATTCTTGATTTGCACTTCTCAACCACTTAGCACATATGAACTAAAACAATATGTGTTGGGCATCTAATCACCAAAACATTTATAGAAATGGCCCAAAGGCACATTTCCCTTTCAATAAAGACTTGTGAGATCCGGGGATGACTTTGTACAACTTGAGCACCATAAAAAGCAAGTGAAGACAATAATGCTTAAGAGAATATGATAAAAGGGATAAAGACACATATATGCTATGAATCAATCCAAGTTCCGCGAATCTAAGACATTTAGCTCACTACGCAACTTGCAAAACCCTTTCTCATCTAAGGTCATGTCCCGACCTAGCATGCCCCTACCCCCTCACCGAAGCTCATGCCGGCTTCGGTGCCCCAGATTATTCCCCACTGCAGTGCGGATTGCTCATCGGAGCACCCTTCGGTCTGCTTGGGACCCCCATTGTCGTCTACCCACCCTTGGTCCTGTTCTCGCAAACCGGAGCTCCACCACAGTGTTCATTGGGTTTTCCTCAATGGCCCTGGCCTGTCCAGACAGCCCTAGAACCCCTAGGTCCCCAGCCCACCTAGCCTCCGGCGACTGCGCTATCGCGGGCATGAGCGACGCCGCCCCTTGGCTGGTTGGAACTATTAGGCGCCCAATCTTGGCCTCCCACCTTTGATCCGATGGCCCAGAACATCGGATACCGTTTTGCGTTAGTTCATTGAACCAGGGCCCTTGATTCCCCATCTAGCGGCCAAAGCCCTGTGTCCTTAGCGCGCCACTGCCCCGTCCCTTAGCGTGCCACTGCCCCTGGGCCCCCCTGTCAGCCGCTTACACCTCGCACGCTCGCGCGCTCGCCCTGCCGGTCTAATCTCGGTCATTTATTTGAGATCCAACGGTCGAGGGAACCCGATACCCCTTCGTTTGGTTTTTTTGTAAAAGGAACCCTCGGTTCCCTGAAAATAGAACTCGCCGTCCTTAGTTCTTATAGCTGTGCCCCTGGTTTCTTGCAAAGGGAACCGCTGGGTTGTGTTTAATTAGAAATTAGGTTTAATTTAGGTTTTTTCAATTCCAAAACTTGTAAATTTCACAACCTTTGCATATGAACTCTAAATTGGATGGTTCAAATTGCAAAATGTTCATAACATTATTCTCTATCTGTTTAAATTATGTCCGTCCACTGTTTTCATGTCCCAATTTTATGGTTAGTCTCTAGGTTATTGTAAAGCTATAGGAATTTCATTAGAAATAAAATAAAAGGGGTAAAACCGTAATGCATAGTCAAGTGCTTAACTTGGTAGACTAATCCCCATTTATTGTATGACCCCATCCATGGATTAACTTTATTTAAGTAAGTAATTTATTAAGATACACCTAGTTAGGAAAGTAATTTACTGAGATAGACATAGTTAGAGAACAATAGACTCTTAAACATAGTGATCCACCCTAGAACCTAGAGTTCACTTGTGTGTCTGTACTTTCCACTGAACATGTGTTTGATCTGTTGCATATGTTTGGTGTACTGTTCTTTTGTCATACCCCAAGTGTGTTGAATGAATGATTACTTTGCATAGACAACAAGCAGTCCATGGTTTCCGAGTGCATTGCAGGAGACTTCCCTGAGCAGCAACCTAGTGAAGGCAAGTGTCCTCTGACCCATTATGTCCTACTTACTTTATAATTCATCGCCCCGCTTACCATGATCAACCTAAGGATTGACTAGTGTTCTGTATTATCCTGTCCTTGGTTATCCTTCGGGAATTGGCTACTATGATTAGTATCATGCTATTGCTTTACTTTAATTAATGAACATGATGAGAATATTTATGATACGATGATGTTATTCTGGATATGATGATGAACATGTGATATTTTAGGGGACTTAGGTTGTTTCCCGAGTACCTCTCCGTAAGGACCTATTCATTGCATGACCACCCGGGAAAACAGTACAACCATGAGGGTGGAATGGGACGCCTTAGCTGATTAATTAGAGGAACTTGAGGTGTAGTCGGCTTCGCCGTCGTGCCATCAATGGGGTCCGGGCACAATACTTGCTCTGCCGAGGCTGGATGCCGAGGTTCTTTTGTGTTTCTTTTGTTAGTCACCCTTCCTATGGGGAGAAGTACTATGTTTATCAAACTGGAGAAACCTAACGGGTGGCTATGAGCTCTAGAGAATCTTTGTAAAGGCTATGTAGTGAATCACTGGCCATTCACCTCAGTAGTGAAGATCGGGTCTGTACAACCCAGGCTTGGAAGGGATCACGACTCGTGGGTAAAGTGTGCAACCTCTATAGAGTGTTAGAAACTAGTATATCAGCCGTGCTCACGGTTATGAGCAGCCTTGGGAGATCTTTTGGTTAGAGTTACTCTAGTTATCTTTATGATGATGCATAATGATGATGACTATCTTTATGGTATTTGGTGTTTCCTCTTGGAGGGAGTGTCACTTGGGTAATAACTTGGGATTATTGCTAAAACTTGACTCTCTACTAGTAATAAATACCTGACCAACTAAAAGCAACTGCTTTAAGTTTAACTCCACATACAGCTAGTCCACTTTAGCAAAACGAGACGTTTGCCGAGTATGTTGATTTGTACTCACCCTTGCTTTAAAACACCACAGCTACCCGAGGGGATGCCGTCGAGGCCAAAGGCCTAGCAAAAAGCCGAGATGGCCTCGGACATGGCCACACGGTCGGCCTCCTTCTGCTCAGCCGCCTCGGCAAGCGCCTTGCAGTTCTTGACGGACTCGCTAAGAGCCGTCTCGAACCCTGCAGATAGCCGAACGAAATTCTTCAGACGCAAGGTGAAGAATGGAGACAAAGACAAAGTCAAAGAGCGGGCAAAAATTAACCTTCGGCCCGGGCATGCTGCTGTGAGGCCATGGCTCGGGCAGACCTGGCAGACCCGACGACCACGGCCAGACCCTTCGCAAGGGTCTCGGCCCGAGCGGTCGCCTCGGGTCTAGCAAGGGGGAAGCCCCCTCTACGTCAAATCTTTCCTCGGAAAAGTTTTCCGCCAAAACGACTTTCGGGCCTTTCGACTGCGTCGATAACGGAATCCTAATGACGAGCGAGAGAGACCTTGAACAGCAAGGCCGATCGAGCCGAGGGACTCCTACGCCTCCAGGATACGGATACCTCACTCGTCACCTTCCGCGAAAGGTAGCTCACGCTCGGATAAGTGATTCTGCTACCGACGAACAAGTCCTAATGCTCGAAACAAGAGGAAAGAAACACGGCTTTATACCCAAATGTTCAGGCCTTAGCAGCCACAAAGAACAAATACACGCATACTTGGGGTAACAATGGTACCTAGACTTAGACGTCGGCAGCGCCCTCGGCGGCGTTCCCGACCCACGACAGATGTCTAGTACTTGAAGCAGCTACATCTTGCTCTCAAGGAAGTACCATTACAAACGGGACTCCGGGTCCATTCCCGCAGGAATGAACAACCTCCACACCAGAAGGCCTGCGGGATAACAAACTCAAGGTGGCTCGCCGACGACCACTGCACCAGTAGCGCGACAATGACCTCCGCCTCGGGCGGCTAGACAGCAGCAGCGATGGCCTCAGGGCAAACGCTACTGCTGAAAGGCCCTCGTTCGCGTCCCCACATGGGGGATGAGAACCAGCCATTAAAGCCAAAGAGCCGGAGGTCCGCAGTGCAGGTGGCCCTAACGGTCTCGTCGGCGGAGGCAACCGCTTCGGCAGAGGAAGCCTCACCTATGGCGACCACCACTTCAGCACCGGCGACAGCAGCCACCTGCGCACGGCACGACCGTCGCCCGGGTGGAGGACGGACAGCTACACCCTGACCAGGCAGTAGCAGTTCGCCTTCCCCCAGATAGCTGGAGGACGTCACCTCCGCAGGGCTGGAGGATGCCCTTCTCCCCCGAATGCTGGAGGAAGAAGCGGGTCGCTGGCCCAAGCGGGAGGCAGGACCCAACTCGGCGCGCCCTCCCCCCAGCCCGAATGATGAACATCCTTGAAGCTGAGGGCGGGGCAGAGGCCGCAGCCCGGCTTGCTTCTCCCCACCACAAGGCTGGTGATCATCCCTACGGATGACCATTGGTGAGGGACTGCAGCCGGGCTACATGATGAAAATCCTTGAAGCCGAGCGATGACTGAAGAGCGCCAACCCCCACAGGGTCGCGCTCGTCAAACAGCAGCAAAAAGAAGGCAACGCAGGTGCACCCCATCTGGGGGGTCGGAAGGTGGAAGGGCGCAATGAATAAAAGGAGTGTGAAGGCATGGCTATTGCCCGTGAGATCGACCCCTTTTTAAAGGCAGATCTCCTCACTCGCACCCCAAGCGTCACGGGCAAAGTCTCCACCGATGTGCTCCAGGGTTCTCACCCTCCGACACGAGGGTTGGGTCCCACACGTCATGCGAACTGACCCGAAACGCGAAGAAGGCAAACCACCGCACGCGAAGCATGTAACCACCCTGTGGTTATAAGCATTCCCTCATCCTCGCCGAAACCAGCGGTCGAAAGGGCGGACCGCCACGCAGGGAGCATGCAACCGCACCACGGTTGTGCACCCTTTCGGCTTCGTCGCATCCGGCGGTCCACCATGGAGGCACGGGCCCACCTGTCATGTAACCGGCGCGCCGGTTACTACGTGCAAGGAAACCACACCGCCACTCAAGCCAATGCCACGTCTACTCGACTGCAGAACCAGTGCTGCGACTCGAGGCAGCCCTGCGCGTGACCCAACAGTGTCAATTGAGTGCAACGATCACGGGTCAGTCAGCCGCGGGGAGAGGCGTGACGGTCGATATCGCCAAAAGCGGACCAGCAGTAATTGCAGCAACAGATGTGTGGAAGCAGCAGTCCAATCACCTACAGGCTCGCATCCTCTCCTGAAACGGCAGGGGAGCCATCTCCCGTGGAGTAAAGACGACGCGCCCGTGTTCCATTCCTCGAACGGCTCGCGCACACGCAACAGACGCCCCGCGAATCGCCCATCCCGTCGCATTAACTCCTTGGCAGGGCAAGCGACACCTCCGGCAGGAGAAGCGGGCGCCGTTTCACCTCCGTCATGATGGCTGCGTCAAAAAGGTGCGCCACATTATTTAAATTCATATCCTTTTCCTTTTCCTCTCTCTCTCTCTTACCACAGGGACCGGGAAAGGGGATATCCCAAAAAGGATCCTTCCGAGCGAAGGAAACGGGCCCCGAGCCCCCCTACTGATCAGGGGTTCGAAGGTTGCGCCCTCCGGGGTTCGGCAACCGCCCCAGAGCACTCAGGCTCTGAGCCCTCTACTGATCAAGGGTTCGAAGGCTGGCCCCTCGAAAGGGTTCAACAGCCGCCCCAGAGCACGCAGAGTCAGGGATGACCCTGGGTACGTCCGTTACATGGCCGAGGCTCGGGCTACGCTTCCGAGGTACCCTAGGACATTTCCGAGACTAGCGAGAACGATTTTGTAACGGAATCCCACCGGAGGGAGGCATCGAGCCCTCGGACCCTATCGAATGGGTCCGGGGCCGGCAAATCACCTGCAGGTACTTTTGGAGCGCGCCTCTGGGCCACTAGCCGACCCTTATCGAACGGGGCTCGGGCATCCACTCGGATCACCCGCTAGCAACTCACTGGAAACACCATGTTCGGTGCCCTCCGAGGGTAACATGGCGCTTCCCCCCCCCTTCCTCCCTGCGGAAAGGCAACGAAGGGGCATACAATAAAAGTTGAGACGGTCCTTGATCGTCCTCTTGCTCCGTGCAGAGGCTCGGGGGCTGCTCTCGCACCAGGCTACGACCGAACCGTTGACCACGTCAACAAACCAGCGTGAAAACTCGGAGCCTGACCGTGCACCCGGGCTACGGCCAGGCCGCATGAGGGAACAACAAGGCCGACCGAGGCATCACAAAAAGAATTAAGACCTCAGAGGAGTCAAACCACTCCTCCGAGGCCTCGGGGGCTACACCCGACGGGTGCGCTCGCGCGCACCCATCGGAACCAAACACGACCGAGAAGGGCCGGACCCCTTGCAAAAATCCGGCAGAACCTCCAAGCGAGTGCCCGCACTCCCTTCGAGGCTCGGGGGCTACTGTCGGGTACCGTAATTAGCGGTACCCCCAATACTCTTAAATGCGGCCGGAAGACATCTTCAGAATAAACCATAAACAACTAATAAAGCGCGGTTCAAGTCAGGGCCTCCTCTACCAAGGGACGCAACCTCATCCGAGCCCAGCCTCGGCCTTGGGCGGGAACAGTAGTCCCGGGCGGATTCACGCCTCGCCCGAGGGCCTCCTCAGGCAGTGAGCACACCCTCAGCTCACCTAAAGTCTAGCTTGGGCGGGCTTTGTCGTGCAGCGACCTCGGCCAGATCGCCCTACCAGCCGACCATATCGCATGCGCATTTAATGCGGAGATCGCCTGACACCTTATCCTAACACGCGTGTCTCAGTCGGCAAGGTCGAAGTGACCGCAGTCACTTCGCCCCTTTCACTGACCGATCTGATAGGAAAACAGCGCTATTCACCCCGTTCCGATTGCTGTGCCAACCACCAGGGTAAAACTGAGTCACGATCTTCCACGAGTTCGGCCTCGGGCGCAACAGGGAGCTCTGCCTCGCCCGACCTCAGGCCTCGGCCTCAGCCTCGGCCTTGGGAGAAGGTCTCCGCCTCGCCCGACCCCAGGCCTCGGCCTCAGCCTCGGCCTCGGGAGGAGTCACATCCTCGCCCGACCTCGACCTCGGCCTCGGCCTCGGGAGAAGGTCTCCGCCTCGCTCGACCTGGGCCTCGGACCGACTACGCTACAGGGGATACATCATTACCCTACTCCTAGCTAGCTACCTCAGGCTACGAAGGAACAAGACCGATGTCCCATCTAAGGTTACTCCAGTAACAAGTAATGATGGTTCCCCGCGTGCACCCATGACGTCGGTTGCTCTCAAACCCCCTACGGAAGCAAGCAAACGTCAGCAGGATCCATGCCGCACCGCCAGCTATGCTTCTACAGGCTCAAGGCACTTCTCTGGCAGCCACGTTAGCGCACGTACAGGGCTGAAGGCGCTTCTCCGCCAGCCACGATAGCACATAGCTGCACCCCATTGTACAGATGGGCATCTCCTTGTATCTATAAAAGGGGATGTCCAGGGCCTTCCTAGAGGGAGAGACGTTCACGTTGACACACATTCACGTGGACACAGGTGGACGTTGACACAAAGACGTTGACATAGTGGGAGGCAGGACAGACGAGATATGCAGAGACGGACGCACGCAGGGACTCTCTCTCCTTCTCGCTCTCGCCCTCGCTCTCTCGCGACGCTTGTAACCCCTACTACGAGCACCCCGGTGCGAGATAACATAAGCCTCATTTCCCTCTTGTGTTCCATCATGTATCAACCCATCTGGGCAGGGGCACGCAACAACAAATTCACTGGTCGGTTGACGGTCCTCGCGGGTCCGAAACGCCGATAGTTGGCGCGCTAATTAGTGCTCAGGAGAAGATGAAGGCAACGAGGAGGACTTTCGGGAGTTTCAGGACTTTGATGAGTTCCACTTTAGCAAAACGTGACATTTGCTAAGTATGTTGATGTGAAGGTCTTATCGTACTACGTTTTGTATTCGCACTTTGATTATGATTATGACTTAAGTTAATGACTTTGTGGATGTCTTGGACATCTTGATGTAATAAAGTACTATTTCTGCTATTATTTTGAGCAATGTGTGATGATGTCCAATTATGTAATCGCCGTGTACGTGAATTTATGATCCTGGCATGTACATGGTTCGCATTCGGTTTGCCTTCCAAAACCGGGTGTGACAGTTAACTGCTATAAATGAGGTATGTAGCTCTGATACCATTTGCAAGTAGCCTAGGGGGGGTAAATAGGCTACACCTACAAGTCTTAATAAAAAACTTTGAACTTTTGTGAGAAAAGTTAGTTTAACAGGGGAGGCCAGTTCAACCGGGTTTGAGGCCGGTTGAATTGAGATTCGCCTGTTCAACTACGAACTTAATTGAAACTACTTAGATCTACTAATAATAAACAAAATGAAAGTGTTGAATTAAAACCAACCATGTAGATCAAAGATCTGAGATGATGAGAGACAAAAACACACCCACAAAAGCACACGAGACACACAATTTTTAATGAGATTCGGTCGCACCACCAAGGTGCCCTACTCATTGAGGTGCCCATAAAGGGTCGGGTCTTTCTCAACCCCGTTCCTCGTTGCCGACCACACAGGTCAAGGCGATCCCTTACTCAATGTGCCCACAAAGAGCCGATGATACAAATCGTTCTTGGGGTCATTCACAACTTTGGAGACTCCCAAGGAAAAATTACAAGCACACAAGGAAAAACATGTTCCAAGAACAAAGAGTTCACAAGTAAGAACGATTGCACCAACTAGCAAGAGAGATCGAATAACATGAGTCAAAATCACGCTTTAGATCCCGAAGAATCTTCCCACTAATCTAAGGGGAAGGACTTGGGGCGCGAAATCAAAGTTGAAACGAGGGAGAGCAGCCATCATAGTGTTTTGGTTCGAGAGCCTTAGGGTTTACAGTGAGAGGGAAAGGCTTATATAGCTGCCCTCAACGCAGGTCTGAAAATTCTAGGCGACTGCGCAAATCCCGGTTCAACCGATGTGAATACATGACTTGTTACTAAAACTCTGTTTTATATTGTTATTCATAATGTTCCTAGTCTTATGTCATTGTGTGGGACAATAATGTTTCTGGGATGATTGATATATAGATATCAAACAACAAATATGGACACACGATAAAGTTCATGGTGTTACTAAAACTCTGAGATGTTGTTGGGATTGTTAGGTTAAAATATGCCATAAAGTGTTCTCAATTGGTATACCTCATGAATCCTTGGACCTGAGACAGTCGTTGTTTCTCACTGTATAAAGTGATGCATTTTAAGGCTGTTAACCACTATTCCATAACGAGGTAGTTATAAAAAGCATGTTTAAGATGTATAGTAAAATATATGATGGGATATGAGTGGATCAAGACAAAATTTAGGCCCCTCAATGTTGTTAAGTACTTGGCCATCCCTATGTATTAAAGAGTTAACCATGGTGTGACTAAAAAGTTACTCACAAGTTTAAATCCACTAATAATCAATTGAAATGTTGAGCTACTATAAGGGTGGCACAAATCTCACCTTGAGTTCGATGGATATCGTGTGTCAAAAGGATCATGACATATATATGTATATCGAGGTTCAACTAATATGATATTTTATGGATACATGAAATTCAATATATGCTGCTAGACACCACTATTAACTAATGGCTCGAAAAGCATTTTCTATCATAAATGATTGACACACACAAAGTGTTGGAACAATTACATAAATGATTGACTCTTGTAAAAGTAGGCGACTGTTGAATATATATCGAAGAGGCAATCATGATTTGTGAGAATGCTAATA
Source organism: Zea mays (assembly GCF_902167145.1). Taxonomy (NCBI): domain Eukaryota; kingdom Viridiplantae; phylum Streptophyta; class Magnoliopsida; order Poales; family Poaceae; genus Zea; species Zea mays. The sequence continues at coordinate 85,431,054 of NC_050104.1, read as the reverse complement.
GTTCTTTATGGTAAAAGTCTAATACCACATGAATCCGCACGCTATGCAACGCTCTCACATAATCTCACTCCTCTATATAAAAGGAGGATGAACGATCGATCGGACTATAAATAAAAGGATCCGACTCCTTTTCAACTTATATTTTTATAGGTCCTTTGACTAAAATAAAGTGTGTAATGTATATTCTTGTCATCTTGTGTGCCATCAGGGGCATTATACTGGTATCATTTAAGGTCGTCAATAAAAACGTTTTGTGTATTAGCGTAGATGGTAGTAATGACGGTTTTGCCATATTATATTACTTCCGATCCGCTTGTGATGTTCTCGCTCCTATACCATCTCATTCTCAACTCTCTGCTCTCTCTCATCAAACGAATCACATGACATGAACAGTTACACGGGTTACACTAGCAACATAACAAAGGAGCCAAATAAAAAACACTACAGGTCGTACAGTAGACGACGAGCTAGCTGCCAAAAGCCTACGCGGTGCTGGGGCCTTTGTAGAGGTAGATCGATCGTCGATCAGCTCCGGACAAGGCCCCTGGGCAGCGTCATGAGTAGCACGGCAGCATCCGTGATCTCGCCCTGCTAGCTAGCTGCTCCGGCAACGCCCGCGACGCCTTGAAGCGGCAGGAGGGCTGCACAGCCACTGGACTCCTGCTCCGATCCAGCTGATAAGCCGAGACCAGCATCGTCGACAAATTAAAGCAGGTCCCGCTGGGACAGGAATCGTCGTCACCATCCTCGGCGGTGGCCTGCACGACAGCCGCCATGCTGCTGGACCCGGACCACCTTACGCCGTCTCTTGAACGGCAGCGACCGGTCCACACGTCCACTCTCTTTCAACTTCACCTTGGGGTGTGCTGGTGCGGCCACGGCGGCGTCGTTGGGCGAGGCGGCCTTGCCGCTGAGCGCTGAGTGGGTCGGCGCCACTGGCCCCGAGCCGGCCATCGTCGCCCCGCCGCGCCTGCCGCTGCCTGATACCGGACACCTTGCAAAGCGACTGCGGGTCTGCGCCATGCAAAAAAGGTACATACAGTCATGGGCTTTGCAGTAATATATATATATATATATATATATATATATATATATATATATATATATATATATATATATATATATATATATATATATACATCTCTCTAATTAATCGTACTACACACATGCTGGTGCAAGGACAACGAACGAGTTGGATTGGAAGACGCAGCAAACAAGGATACCTTTGGGGCCGCAAGGACCACTCCTCCACAAGGGTGTCTTGCTGATGCTGCAGACGTCGGACCACTCCTCCACAAGGATGTAGATATAGCCAGGGATCACTAGCACTTTGTTAGCTATGATATTATATTCCTGCTGTCACCAGACAGGCTCAATCCATTCGTACTCAACATGAACCTTACATTTCATTGCCGATCGAGCTTCGACCAGGTGTCAACATTTTATATCGTACTTCCTGAACTTACCGGAGGAATGTCAGCTATAGCACACCAGCTTGGCATTCTTAGGGTTTCCAAAAATGCACCACAAGAAGCAAGCGATCAGTTCATAGCTAGGTAGGTACCATCGTACCAAAGGCAGGGACTGTCCTCAATTCCTCATGACATTCTTCCATGCATTCTTTTTCTACTATTTAATTTGTTGTGTCAAGTCACTTTTACCTGTTCTCGTACATGCGAAAACCGATGTTCCTTTTGTAATGACTAGATAGTGCCACACAGTTTGAGCATTTGTCTAGTCTAGGGATTCTTAAACGTTGGAACAGTACGCAATGGTTTGGAACAGTACGCAATGTTCTTAGCTTGACATAGTGTGATGAAATTATGCATCGAGAATGGCCTTATATAAGATTTCTTCCTCGATGTGTTATGGAAGCATATCATTTCCAGTTACTTCTGGTCACCGGCGTGTGGGGTCAAGTCCAGAACGGGTCTACACCCATCTGCAGTTAGTAACAGCATGTGGCTCCCCTCGTATCACCGCCAGCATCCGTCACAGCAGAAACATTTCTACCTCTGGTTGGTCATGGTTACTTGTTTTGGTGGCCAGTATTATCTTTTTCACTATGAAAAGTGTCATGACTTTTCATCGTATTTAAATATATATACTCTCCGGTCCTAGCAGTCCTGAAAGACGTACGGGGAGCAAGTCTTTTTCACTATGAAAAATGGGATTGTAATGACTACTTTATGTCCATGTCGATTTAAGAACATACACCTATGGTCATTTCCTTCTTTTCACAATGTTTCTAGAGATCTCCTCCCTTTTCTAATTCTTGCGCATATACATTATATTATAAGTTAACAAAACAAAAAAAAATTAATATTTGAAACATAACCTTAATCATACAATTAAGATGGAAACAAACTAGGATTCTAATATGATTACACAACATACAAACAAATATTAATGTTCTTATTTATTTATTTGTAAGAATGTTGTGTAAGGACCGTGTGACGATAATTAATAAACTGCATAGACACGTGGTGCCGAGCAGCCCCGTCTTTGTAAATAAAACAACCGTACCTTTCATTAATTCCTCTAGTAGGGGCCTAGGTATCACAGCCGCGCGTGTTATAATTTTTTTTTCCCAGACAACCGTACCTTTCATTCTCGGTTTTAAAATCGGAATTGATACACCCATCATGCAAAATCTCTGCCGGTTTAGTTTCTGGTTGTCAACGTGTGTCACAAGCTCATTGCATTGTGTGGGCCATTTTTATTTAAGAGTATAAACGAAATAAGAAATTTGAGAGATGTCAATATATACCAAATTTTGATTTATGGTCTGTTTGGTTGGGCTGTGGCGGTGAAAAGAGCTGCTGTGGACTGTGAAAAAGTTGTGGTCTCTGAACTGCTAACGTTTGGTCGAAACCATTAAAATGCGCTAAAAGTTCTTCCATATATTTTTTCACTGGAACTGCTAAAAGCAGGTCCAGAGGTGCTTTCAGTTTTGTATTACAAGAAAGTCGGTTTTTAGAAAAAGTTGTTTTTCATATTCGGCCCTTTGGTTTGACTTTTAGCTTTCAGGGTTAAAAGCTAAAGCCAAAAACCAAACCAAACACACACTTAGTCAGCCAAGTCGAGCTCTTCCTAGATATAGATTCATATAAGTCAAATTAAATTTGTATAGTTTTGGTTTATCGATCCCCTAGACATCAGGAACGTAAGTGAACCCTATTTTGATTGATGCGCATGTCAATAAAGGATACCAAAGCTCTTCAGATCCGATGACATAGGATAAAGAAGACTGTAAGAATGATGTATGAGAACCGGTGAAATGAAATGGAGACCGAAACTTTACATACTTTAGCTTAGATCAAGGCACATCATATTTTGAAATGGAGACTACGTACGTACAAGAATGTTGTATGCATACTGACAGAAGCATCAGAAACAAAAGCCATGAACGAGTAGCCAGGAAGACAAGCACGACACCTTGCATCGTCGGTATGACGGTATGTCTCAAAACATTCCCATTACACTTTTAGGTTCCTTAAAAGAAACTCAAGCAAAAGGAAGAATAAAAAAATATGTAGCAGCAGCCAGCGACCAGATTATAGCCACAGGATCGGAATTAAAGAACTTGTACACACTCAAAACTGAAACTCCTCACACTACATGCGATTATATTTACTAGCTATTGTAGCTAGAGACGGTGCTCTTGTCGCTCCTATCATCTCAACTAGACCTCTTCTCTCTCTCTCACTCATCGAACGAATCACATGACTTGAACAGTGACAAGGGTGGTCACACTAGCAACAAGAAGCTAAACAAAAGCACTACAGGTATTACGGTAGACGACGATGGTAACAGCAGTAACAGTAACGCTAGCTAACAGTCAAAGGCACAAGCTAGCTGCTAGCTGGGAAAAGCCTACGGTGCGCTGGGTCGTCCTTCGTAGAGGTAGCAGATCGTGGATCAGCTCCGGACAAGCCCGCAGGACAGCGTCATCAGCAGCATGGCAGCGTCCGTGATCTCGTCCTGCTGCACGGGCAACGCCGGCGACGCCCGGAAGCTGCAGGTGGCCGCAGCCGCTGAGGCGGGTGCCGCCGGACTCCTGCTCCAGCTGATGAGCCCACCAATGTCGTCGACAAGCAGATCCCTGCTCGGACAGGTGTCGTCATCACCATCCTCGGCGGTGGCCTGCACGACAGTCGCGCTGTCGGTGGCAGCAGCAGGAGCTGCAACGACGACGGCCGCACCGTGACCTTGCTGGACCACCTTGCACCGTTTCTTGAACGGCAGCGACCGGTCCACGTCCACTCTCTTCTCCTTCTTCACCTTGGGGTGTGCTGCTGCTGCGGCCACGGCGGCGTTGCTGGGCGAGGCCTTGCCGCTGTCAGTGGGAACTGCTGACACCGAGCCGGAGGCGGCGGCCATCATCGCCCGCCTCGCCTTCCGCTGCCTGATACCGCACGCGTTGCAGAGCGACTGCGCCATGCAAAACAAGATACGCATGGTCATGGGCCGGGCTTGCAAAGATCACGAATTTGATTGGACTTAGAGGCAGAAAACAAGGTAGGATACCTTGGGGCCGCAAGGACCACTCCTCCACAAGGGTGTCTTGGTGGTGTTGCAGTCGGAGCACACCCTAATAACACCCAAATTCGGTTGGCCGCTCATGGTGTCGTCGTACCCTGCTTGCGCCCTTCTCCTTGGCTTCTTCCCCGCACTGGGATCGGCAGTGGCCTTCCTCGTGATCCTCATCTTGGCTGCCGCCGGCGTCCAGCTGCAAGCATCCATCGACCCGCCGACCTGCAGCTTCCCCATATCGTATGGATCGTACGAGGCAGGCTCGATCATGTCGTCGCGGATGCTCTCCACGGTCGGGAACGGCGTCGAGAAGACACTATTCCCAGTCGCAGTTGATGATCCTCCAATCATCTGAGGTATATAGTCGAAAAGGGCATGAGTGACAAAATTAACAAGGAAATCAAATCTGTGATTTTTTACACATGGGATATGATTGGGGAATTGAACACATGTACAGTTCAGTAGCTAGCACGTACATGTTGGGGCTCCAGCATAGCTTGATGACGCTGCCTCAACAAGTGATGGTCTGCAGCCGATCCATAGCTCAAACTGCCTTCGCTGGCGCTACTATTGCTGATCACAAAGGGGAAAAGGATCGGTGTTTCCTTTGGCAGGGTGAAGGCCTGGAAGTGGCCTTGGTGGTGGTGATGATGATCTTGGTGATCTCCCTCCATGAGAGGGAGGGCAGTGGAGAGCTGGCTCATGTAGATGGCAGACATGGGATGCACTGAGAGGAATTTGCGCTCAAGATCTGATGGAGCTATATATGCAGATCTCGTATGGTTAGGTGATGAGTGAAGATCAGGATGAGATATATGGAGAGTAGGAAGAGGCGAACCGAAGCGGCTGGTGCAGTGGTTATTATGTCGGAATGGCAATTTGCAGCCAGGGATCAAGAGGGAAAGCGAGGTAGCGATCATGCACGGAAGGGAGAGGCATGTCCCTTTTATAAAGAGACAAAGGAGAGAGCTCCCTAGGCTGTGTAGATCATTCGTGTGTGATCCTTTTCATGGACACACGCACGAGAGAGATGTGGAGAGCAAACAATAGATGCGCTAGCTACATCGGAGGGGAACAGTAAAGCTACGTTAGCGCAGTTATAGCAACAATTTCATGCGATATTGTGAGCTATTTTTTGCCAAACAATTTTTTTACAAAACTGCTGTTTCACGGATGAAGCTTGTTTTTTATGCTATCACAAAGAAATCAAGGGAGGTGAAGATGAAAAAAAGTAGATTTTCATAGCTTTCTCACTCATTTTCTTCTCTCAACCACACATTATTAAGCTGTTTCGCCGAACAGTTTTTCCAAAGCAGTTCGTCTTCATCGAGAAATCTACTTGTGAAGCTGTTTTCCAAAACATAATAGCTTCAATAATGGTGAAGCTTAGCTATGCCAAATCGGGCCTAAAATACGTCGGCTGCAGTACAAACACAAGTTATTCCTAGGCGATCTCATTCGACACAGGAGACAATTGTGATCGGGGCAAATGGGGTCTTGGCTTGGCAAGATTGGTGAGTGCAGCAGTCTGGAACCAAGTGAGAAACCATCCACTAAAATCACTCCACCCAAGTCTATCACACCAACCACAAAAGATAAAGTATTTGAGGAAACTCTAAAAGCACCATTTAACACTAGTACACACAGCCTCTATAGTGGCGGTTCTAGAGACGTTTTCACTGACGCTTTTCAATGCCGCCAGTGCTAGGGGCCAGTGGAAATCGTCATTTCCACTGGCGGTTATTCTAGAACCGCCAGTGGAAATTCTATTTTCACTGGCGGTTTTCTTTAGCAACCGCCAGTGGAAATGCTATTTTCACTGGCGGTTTTATAAAGAAAACCGCCAGTGAAAATAGCATTTCCACTGGCGGTTTGTTTTATTTAGCCGCTAGTGGAAAGTTTTCCCGCCTTTTTTAAATTTATATATATTTACACACACAAAACATATATATATATATATATATATATATATATATATATATTGATATTAAAAGCAACATGGAATTAAATTCTATCATACATTTATATACATCAAAGTCTTGTTTACAACCATGTATGCATCACACATTATATACATCAAAGTTTTCACTTAAGCTCTAATAACTATCTCGGCTAAGAGATAGTCTACTAATTTCTGTTAGTATTCTAAACTCTGGCAAAGCTAATGTTCCGGAAGCATCGTGATATTTCCCTTCTGTGGGAATGACCTCTTTCAATATGAATGTGCACAGGTCCTCAACTATGCCATACAATGCACCTTCAGTCAAGTTCTCCGGGCTTCCTTGTTGAAATTGCTGTAAAGGAAGTTTATAAACATCATCTATTTATACTCAATAATAACACATTTGCATCTTTGATGACATAAATACATACGTGACTATTACTAATAATACCTTGCCAGGGTTCGTGATGTATCGTCCGTTCATTCTCATGAACTCGCACACGTAGAACCCACATAGGACCGATCCGGGTGGTTGCTTGTGGCACTACATAACGGGAGATTGGTTATTTAGTTGCAAGATTGTCCTATGTACGTACATGTATGATATGTATTCATAAATTCACATACTTACCGGCCAGTTATAATGGATGTCTAGTGGCACGCCTTTTTTGGACGTGTCGTACTTTCCACCTTGAAACTTATAAAACCTAAATGCCCTGTGATCTCAAATAGAATCAACCATGTTATTCTACAATTCTCATCGATATAAGTATGCATGCATAGAAAAGGCTTACAACTCTAAGATGCTGAGGAATTTTGAATAGGCCGAAGGCTCGGTGTGCAAGGAGTCGAGCACCAGCACCTTTCCAACCTTAGGATAAATGAAGAAGCATATCCAGTGGTCCCTGTACGAATCAAACTTGTGATACATGTGTATTGAAATTATTAATTTTATTTATGCAAAATCACACTTACTTAAAGTTGTACGGGGCCACTATGGATTCCCTGTCTTGAAATTGAAGCATTGCGTGTCCTATGTAGGTGGCGTATCTTGCTTCAAAATCCTTCTTCAGATCCTGGATACGCACCTCAATTTCTTCATCTGTTAGCCCCTGTAATGCTTCGTTGCCTTTTTCGATTCTAAAAGTGTGGTTATCCTCGCATATCTTTATTGGGTTGAGATACCCAACCCTTTTACTGGCACTAGCATTGGGATTGGTACCATAAAGGATCTCCTGCTGATCATGTTGCATTCTGCAACGCACACGTGCATGTCAGATATTGAAAATTTATACAACTCACTAATAATAACACATATATATGGAGTATGAGTGACACTTACAATGCAAATATGGTTACAAGTTGCACGTCGAGTCTCTGAAGGTTCATCATTAACCACATGTCCACGAATGTAACAACGACTTTTTGATTTGAACCAATAAAAGCATGGGCTGGTATATTAACACTGATGGTGTCGATGCCAACTGAAGATGCCCGCATGTACCAATCATGCAACCTTTTAATATTAGCCGGGACCTTCTTTAGTTTCTCAAAAGTGAGTAGTGGTCTGCCCGGCACATATTTTTTAGGCACGTTTTTATAATCTGCCTTAGTTGGCTTCTTTATCTTTGCGGCCATTGCCTCAGCCTTTTTTGCGGACTCCTCGAGATCGGCCAAATCAACATTGTCTGACGTGAGGCTCCGTCCAATCCCTTTCAAAAAACGAATAGTGCCAGCAGTGGATTTACTCTTCTTTTTCTTATACGGGGACACTACTTTTGGTATAGAAACTTTAGATGGTCGTGGAGATGGCTGTGGAGAAGGTGGATCCCTGAAGGGCGATGTATGTGGCGGAGACGGTGGGCCACCATGAGGATGAGGAGAAGGAGGGTCAGAAAGAGGATGAGGAGCAGCATGTGAAGTTTGAGGAGGTGATGATGGATGTGTAATAGGAACAGCAATTTGAGAAGGCGGAGACGGTTGGGCCTGCGACGAATTCGACCAATCAAGCAATTCGACATCCCTTCGAGGCCAAAGGATAAAATTCTTGATAGCTTGTCCAAGTGTCTCGATACCTTCGGGCCCAGGGATGTCTAGCATGTCGTCCTCGTATCCTTGGACGACTGTCGTCACTTCTACCCTGCAATATTCTTCTGGAATGTCGTTTCCATGGAACTTGCGTCCTGGGATCGCAAGGCCTGTGGCTACTTTCCTTGTACGCTGATTGTTAATACCATATCTTATAACTAGTGTGCATGCCACAGGCCTTGTGATGTCATCAACTGGATAGCGGACCTTATTTCCCGTTGACGCGACAGAGCTTGGGATGGTCGTACCCTCGGTGGCAGCCGGCGTTTGAGCTGCTGGAATTATTTGCATCTGTGGAGTGGTCATTTGTTGAACAGACATCGCACTCGCCATCGCCAATGGCTGCATCAATTCTGGAGGAGGATTCGATAGCATTTCAGACATCAGGTCTTTGAACTCTTTCTTGGCCTCCTCCTTAAAATAATTTGCCATCTCTTCCTTGTATCGATTACGTTTCTTGTACAGACCTTCCCATTGTGGTCCGAATCCTTCCTTCCATCCTTCCTTAGATGATATTCCTCGTACACGACCAGGATGCTCAGGGTTACCGAGACCAGCCGTTAGAATGTCTTTCTCCCTTTGCGGCTTAAATGTTCCTTCGCTCTGCTTAGCTGCAATTGCATATATGTTTTTTGCCGCTTCTTCAACATTGGGATCATCAAAAGATACACCAGACTCAGTTTCCCTTGGTTTTCTAGCACGGATCCAATTAGCTGTCCTTTCACCGAGTTGCTCGGACAGCGTCGGCAACCCTGCAGCCTTCTTCTCCGCGTCTTCTTGTCTCCATTTAGGAACCTGACGCATGTAACCACCAGTGCCAAGGTGGTGGCGGTATTTGTTCTTCTTAGACAGTTCTGAATTTGCCTCACTTAGCGATATGAAATCAGGGCTGCTCCTCTGCTCTAGAAATACTGCCCACTGACCTGCTGAGATTTTATATTTTTTCGTCGGGTCTAGGCCTTTCTTTGCAAACTTTGTATTCATCTCAGACCTCCAGTTTCGGAAATTTATTGCAAACTGCTTCATCGTGTATTTTTTCACGAGTTCTTCTGAACCCCCAGGCAAAACGAACCTCGTTACTAGCTTATTCCACATTTGATTCTTGACATCATCTGATATATCTCTCCACTGTCGGATTGTGATGTCAAGATTATCTCTAACTAAGAACCCAAGTGCATTCCGAAACTTAGGCAGTGCCTCTTCTGGAGCTAGGGGCTGACCATTCGAGCTCACGTTTGTGATTTTATATGTCTTGTCAGTAAACTTGTTTAGCCCCCTGTCACCTCTGTTCCGATCGCTCTGCTTCCTTTTCCTTGACCTCTCGGTGGTTGTCTCGGTCGATTCCGGTGCGCCTTGGGTCGGTTCCGGTGCGCCTTGGATCGGTTCCGGTGCGTCTTGGTATTGTGCCGCAACTTTTTCGAGCATCGCACGAAATTCAGACAAGACCTCCTATTCATGTAATAAAATGCACAAGAAATCATGCATGTGTAATAGACATTGTGAAATCAGCTAATTAATTAGGTACACACACGAAATTAAGGATGTGTAATTTACCTCATGTTCTTGTGGATCATAAGTAGGGTCACGTTGCAACTCACGCGCAGCGGCCCTATCTATCCTAGTGGTAGGAAAAGGATCGCTAGGCGTTTCATATCCTTCACTGTTGGATTCTTCTTGAGCAACACTCTTGTCCATGTGGTCGGGCCCTAATCCTTGGTCCTTGGTTGGAGAACTCATTGAGCTACATATTAACATAAGCAATAATTAAATTCGTATTAACAAATACCCTAACCCTTATCGAGGAGGAGTCGTATAGAACGTATAGAGAGAGAGGGGGAGAGAGGAGGAGTCGTATAGGATGTATAGAGAGGGAGAGAGGGAGATGGAGAGTCGTATAGAACGTATAGAGAGAGAGAGGGAGAGAGGAGGAGTCGTATAGGACGTATAGAGTCGTATAGAACGTATAGAGAGAGAGAGGGAGAGAGGAGGAGTCGTATAGGACGTATAGAGAGGGAGAGAGGGAGATGGAGAGTCGTATAGAATGTATAGAGAGAGAGGGAGAGAGAACTCGCTCTGGTCAAGTGGGTTCAGATGAGTTGCTCTTAATCGAAACAACGCAAGTGTGTCGTACGTCGTCTTCTAATTTCACTAGCTAATAGTACTACAATGGAATACATAGTTTACTAGTGAATCTAGTCTACATTTTACAATGTAATACGTTGTTTACAATGAAATACGTTGTTTACAATAGAATACAATAGAATATGTTGTTTACAATTGAATACGATGGAAAAAAACATGCTTTCCGTTGCTCTCTCCTCTCTCTCTCTCTAATCTCCCTCCCTTTCCTCTCTCTTCCCTCCCTCCCTCTCCCTCTCTTTCCTCTCTCTTCCCTTTCCCCATCTCTCCTCTCTCTCTCTCCCCTTACACTCTCTTTCCTATATATACACTCCCTCTCCCTCCTCTCTCTTCTCTCTCTCCCTCCCTCCACTCTCTTTCCTCTCTCTTCTCTTTCCGTCTCTCTCCGGAGAGAGAGGGAAAGAGAAGAGAGAGGAAAGAGAGTGGAGGGAGGGAGAGAGAGAGAAGAGAGAGGAGGGAGAGGTCCTCTCCTCTCTCTTCCCTCTCCCTCCTCTATCTTCTCTCCCTCTCTCTCTCTCTCTGCAGAGACGCGCGCAGGGTCTCCCTCTCTTCCCTCTTCCTCCTCTCTCTTCCCTCTAACTTCTCTCCCTCTCTCTCTCTCTCTGCACGGCGGCGACGCTTGCACGGCGGCGGCGGCGGCGCGCATGCCCGAGCTATAGTCGAAGAAAGGGAGAGAGAGAGAGAGAAGAACATACCTACGGCGCGGGGACGACGGCGTGGACGACGGCGGCGCACGACGGAGAAAATCGTCGGGCGAATTTTTGGCAGCCTGACGGCGGGAAGATGGAAAGACAGGGCGCTAGACTTAGTGAAAATTTTTCGGCCCCGCGCGCGCTCCTTTATATAGGAGATATTTCTACTGGCGGTTCTCTATGACAACCGCCAGTAGAAATCATTTATACTGGCGGTTGTCATAGAGAACCGCCAGTAGAAATGCCATCCATAGACTGTGGAGGCCATTTCTACTGGCGGTTTTCATCGACAACCGCCAGTAGAAATTATTTATACTGGCGGTTTTCGTTGTGAACCGCCAGTAGTAATGTTTTTTAGTATATTATTTTTTATTGTATATTCATACATTAATTATATATATTTTTATACATATATATATATTTACCTCTATCTCTCTCCTCTCTCTCTCCCTCTCCCCTCTATCTCCCTCTCTCCTCTCTCTCTCTCCTCTCTCTCTCCCTCTCTCCTCTATCTCTCCTCTCTCCTCTCTCTCTCCCTCTCTCCTCTATCTCTCCTCTATCTCTTCCCTCTCTCTCTCTCCTCTGTCTCTCCTCTCTCTCTCTCTCTCCTCTATCTCTCCTCTCTCTCTCTCCTCTATCTCTCCTCTATCTCTTCCCTCTCTCTCTCTCCTCTGTCTCTCTCCTCTCTATCTCCTCTCCCTAGCTCCTCTCTCTCCCCTCTCCCTCTCTGTCTCTCTCTCCTCTATCTCTCCTCTATCTCTCCTCTCTCTCCTCTATCTCTTCCCTCTCTCTCTCTCCTCTATCTCTCCTCTCTCTCTCCTTTCCCTAACTCCTCTCTCTCCCCTCTCCCTCTCTCTCCAAGTCCTCCCTGCTTTTATTTTACCTCGCGTTCTAGGTGATAAACCATGACCGGGAAAAAGACCACGGCTTCCTCTGACGGCAGCACTCCAAAGAAAGCCAAGGTGGTGGTGGAGGATGAGGAAGAGGCGGGGTTGGAGGATGAGGAAGAGGCGACTGTGACACTATCCGTGGAGAAGGACGCGCTGGAGTGCGACATCTGCTGCCTACCCTTCCAGTCCGAAGTTTTCATGGCAAGTAAGATTACCATGCATACATATTGATCGGTAGGCTCCAACATGATGTTCTGCTCTGTGTAAAATCAGTGCAAGAACGGGCATTCTGGATGTGCAAAGTGCTGCATCCGCACGGACGGTAAGTGCTGGACCTGCTCCGAGCGCATTGGCAACAATAGCTCTCCTCTCTAGAAAGTCGTGTAAAATTACATGACATGTCCTAACAATAATCAATTACATGACAACTATATAATCTAGGGAGCTATTGTTCTGCCTTGTTCATCGTGGCGTACCCAGGGCATCGAATTGCGTGGGATGCTTCGCTCAACGTTCCTTATCTTGGTTGGATGGTCTATGAAAAGTGACATGTCGTTGAACTGGTTAAAATCCTCTAAATCAGATACACCATCAACTCCTATAGCTTGTTGTTTTCCAGGAAAAACTACATGCTTCGGTTTGTCGGTGCTTTTCTTCTCATTGTTAGAAATGATCTGTTCAGCATAGAAGACCTGTGCAGCACGATTAGCAAGGATCCATGGGTCATCTTTGTAACCTACCTTACTTAGATCAAGAACTCTGACCCCATAGTTGTCTACCGTGACATGTTTGTCTTCAACCCATTGACATCGGAAAACCGATATCTGAAATGTACCATAGTCTAGTTCCCATATGTCCTCAATAAAGCCAAAATATGTAATAATCTCACCAGTTTCATCATCTATGGCCTCGCATCGAACACCACTGTTTTGTGACATGCTCTTTTTGTCCTTCGACTTTGTACAAAATGTGAATCCACTAATGTCATAGGTTTGCCATGTTGTGACCTGGCGTGAAGGTCCAGATGCCAACCCCTTGATGGTTTTTTCTTCTATTGTTTCTCCACGTGGAATGTCCTTCACCATTAGCCATGTGTTGAACCGCTGCTTATGTTGCTTCATTACCCAATCAGCCGTATGCCCAGGATTTTGCTCGTGAAGCTCATTGATGTGTTGTTGGATAAATGGCTCTATTATCGCTAGCTGATGTAGGATGCTGTGATGTGCCTCAAGTACTGTATTGTAATCTGGTGGAATGAAAGATTTCCGTCCCATCCTCCCGCTTCCATACAATCTACCCTCGTGTCGTGACGGAGGCAGACCTATTGCAACCTGATCTTTTAGGATATTATTGCAGAATGGACCTCCCGACTCAATGGCCTCTTCAGTACAGTACCCCTCTATCATGGATGCCTCGGGACGAGCACGGGTTGATACATAGCCATTCAGTATTGACATGAAACGCTCGTACGTCCACATTTCATGTAAGTACATAGGACCCAATGCCTCTATTTGTGGCACCAAGTGCACCACAAGGTGCACCATAATATCAAAGAACGATGGAGGGAAACACATCTCAAACTGTGTTATTGTCTCCACTGCGAATTCCTGAAGAGATGCCAACTCATCACGGTCAATTACCTTTTGTGAAATTCTGTTGAAAAAGTAGCACAACCGTGTGATTGCCATCTTTAAAAACAAAGGATTTATAGCCCTGATGGCAATAGGTAGGAATGTAGTCAGCATGACATGACAATCATGTGAGTTGTAGTTGGTGACTATCAGGTCTTTCATTGACACAATACTTCGTATGCTAGAGCAGAATCCGGATGGGACTTTCAAATTCTTAAGCCAAACACACATCACATGTTTCTCATCTACATTGAGATTGTAGCTTGCTGCTGGGAGATGATACTTCCCATTTTCTTGAAGAACAGGATGTAGTTCCTTTTTTATGCCTAAATTTACCAAGTCCATGCGTGAATTGAGCCCTTCTTTTGTTTTGCCCTTTATGTCTAGCAAGGTGCCAATTATGCTTTCAAACACGTTCTTCTGAACGTGCATACCATCGATCGCATGCCGCACATCTAACTCTTTCTAGTAAGGCAAGTACTCGAAGAAAATAGACTTTTTCTTGAATATAGCCCCCGGAGCTGGTTTGACATCTTTCCTTGTTTTTCCGTCTTTTGTCTTCTTCCCGAAAACAAACTTGATATTCTTGACTATTTCAAAAACTCTATGACCTTTATTGTTACCCGATGGAGCAGTAGAATGTAGTTCACCATTATTGTCAAAGTATTTATCCATCTTTCGCATGCGGTACCTGTGTCCTTCCAATAAAAAGCGTCTGTGCCTCCTGTACACTATCTTCTTAGATGCAGTAAGGGACACGTAAGCAGTTTCATCAATGCATACTGTGCAGCCAACCTTTCCCTTAAACTGGCCTGATAATGTGAAGAGTGCAGGGTAATCGTTGATCGTAACAAAAATAATTGCTCTCAGCGTGAATGAATCTTTACGATACTCATCCAACATTTGAACACCCGTTACCCACAATATTTTCATATCCTCCATTAAGGGCTCTTAAAATACATCTATATCAACTCCAGGTTGTGTAGGTCCAGAAAAAAGCATGGTTAGCAAAATGTACTTCCGTTTCTGCATCAACCATGAAGGAAGGTTGTATATGGTGAGGATCACTGGCCATGTGCTATGCTTGCTGCTCCTTTCAGCAAATGGATTCATTCCATCAGTACTCAGTGCGAACCTAACATTTCTTGGTTCATCGGCAAAGTCTCGGTGGTTCTCATTAAAATCTTGCCACTGCTTCCCATCGGCTGGATGTCGAAGCTTCCCATCGTTTTTGTGCTCATTAGAAGCATGCCAGCTCATAAGTTTGGCATCCTCAGGGTTAGCGAACAAACACCTCAATCGATCGACGACGGGGAGGTACCACATCACCAAAGCAGGAATCTTTTTGAGCGCATAATAGTCTACTTCTTCTTTTTCTTTGCTCGTGGATTTTGAAGTCTTCTTTTTGGCTTTCTTTCGCTTCTTCCCTTTAGACACAGATGCACCACACTCTTCCTCTCGATAGTCTTTATTCGTCTTGTACCTACTTGCACCACACTTTGGGCAGCTCTCTAAGTCTTTATAATCATCACCTCGCTAAAGGATACAGTGATTTCTACACGCGTGGATCTTCTCCACGCCCATAGTGAGTGGACTGATTAGTTTCTTTGCATAGTACGTGTTAGCAGGCACTTTGTTCTCCTTTGGAAGCATGTCTGCGACAATACTCAAGAACGCATCGAAGCCAGCATCAGACAGACCATATCTAGCTTTTAACATCAACAACTTTAACACAGACCGGAGCGTCGTGAACTCTTTGGTATAGCCCTTAGACTCGTCGTACAAAGGCTCTTCTGCTGCCTTCTTTAGGGACTCCATACCTTTCATGAAGAACATCGATGGATCTGTATGACGACGCAACATTGCCTCTAACAACTCTGCATCTTCCTCGTCCATAACATTTGGCAGAACATGGGTTCTTTCACGTTCATTTCCTCCGGCGTAACCATGATCAGTAACATTTGGCACTACATGTTCGCTCTGTGGAAGAGGTTGTTGTGTCTCGTGAACGAACTGAAAGCTGTCGTTGATGTTTGCAGGGTTTCCAGCTGTATAAGGCGAAGAGCTACCCTCTCCATGCTTTGTCCAAATTATGTAATCTTTCACAAATCCTCGGCATACCAGATGAGATATGATTTGTTCTGTGTCATCAAATACAACAGCATTTTTGTAGTCCATGCATGGACAATATATGTGCTTTGTCTTTGTTCTCAAAGCATGGTTCTTAGCGACAACAATAAACTTATGGACCTCAGATATGTATGATGGATATAGCCTTGATAAGTTATACATCCAGGATATCCTCTCCATCATCACCTGTAAAAAAGTAACATAAAACACATGGTGAAACCCTATATCCAAAAATGTGGCTAAAATGTGAAACCCTCTCTCTCTCTCTCTCCTCTCTCTCTCTATCCTCTCTCTCTCTCCTCTCTTTTAGTCGAATAGTCCTTCCTGCTTTTATTTTACCTCGCGTTCTAAGTGATAAACCATGACCGGGAAAAAGACCACGGCTTCTCTATGGAGGATGAGGAAGAGGCGTGCTTCTCTACGGCGGCACTCCAAAGAAAGCCAAGGTGGTGGTGGAGGATGAGGAAGAGGCGGGGTTGGAGGATGAGGAAGAGGCGACTGTGACACTATCCATGGAGAATGACGCGCTGGAGTGCAACATCTGCTGCCTACCCTTCCAGTCCGAAGTTTTCATGGCAAGTCAGATTACCATGCATGTATATATACAGTACATATTGATCGGTAGGCTCCAGCATTATGCTCTGCTCTGTGTAAAATCAGTGCAAGAACGGGCATTCTGGATGTGCAAAGTGCTGCAACCAAAATGTGCCTAAAATGGAGGAAAAATGAACAAAATTTGGCAAAAGAAACATAAGCCAAACTTTCCTAACTACTAATAAACAAAAAAATTTACTACCCAAACCTATCTCTAACACATGGTGAAAGCCTAGTTTCAAAATGTAGTTAAAATTGAAACATAATTAAACAACCTTCCATACGACACATTCACCATTCATTAAGCAATTAAATATGTGTTATGGATAAACTTAATTGAGAACTAAACATGAAAAAGGAGAGGGAATAGACAAAAACTGACCATCTTAAACAACCTCATTTGAGGAAATAGAGAAAATACCCTAGCTATACTCTTCTCTCTCTCATGTAAAACCCTAGATCCAAAATGTGGCTAAAATTGAGCAAGAATGAACAAAAAATGACAAAGAAACATAAACCAACCTTTCTTATCCACCTTCCAAGAAATGAAGACCAAAACCTCCCCCTTATATTTTTGTGAAATCTGGACCTCCAAAATCGCCTCCAATGGAAGTTGGCTGCGAGCATACAGTTCACTGTTGGGGGGAAGAAGGGGTATTTATAACAGACAGTTCACTGGCGGTTATCTTAACACAACCGCCAGTGGAAATAGGATGTTTCCACTGGCGGTTGTGTAACACCAACCGCTAGTGAAAATTGATTTCCACTGGCGGTTATCTTAACACAACCGCCAGTGGAAACATCCTATTTCCACTAGCGGTTGTTTTAAGATAACCGCCAGTGGAAATAGGTTTCCACTGGCGGTTCCCAAGACGGGCCCACCTCGTTTTTTTTACTGGCGCGCGATAACTGAAACCGCCAGTGATAATTTATGGGTGCCGCAGGCTATGAGCTCTTTTCTACTAGTGTAAGAAACAAGTGTGAATTCCATTACCTAACCATTTGGCTTTGTTTGGTACAACATTTTTCTTTTCTAAAAATCTAGATTTATTGATAACCTAGCTATCACGAGAATCTGGATATCACTGGGGGCTTGCGTGTTGAGGAAGATGAAGGGGTCCATAGGTTTAGGGTTTAGAAGCGGTGGATTCCTCCCGTGCGATGACTCGGTGGATTCTGCATTCATGTTGATTTATGTGATTTTCACAAAAACGATTTGCACATAAGTAGATTGAGAAGCAAAGTGTTTGGGGGGCCAGAACCCGATTCTGACGTCCAGTTGGCAAGAAGTCGATCCAAATAGGCACTTAGGAACCCACTTGACACACTATTTGTCATATGAGGATCTCCTTCCTAGAGCCTAATAGCCATCAAAGAGTAAACCATACTCATAAGAACCACCAAACATATATATGGTAGGGTATCACAACAGAAGTGTAGGTAATCGTAGTCGACCGAGAACCGACGGGAATTAGCCCTATACCGACGGGAATTAATTCCCGTCGGTATAGGGCTAATTCCTGTCGATTCTCGGACGGCGGGAATACCTGGACAGGATTTAGTTCATTCCCATCGGTCGTTGTAACACCCCTGGTGTTACTGCCACTAAAACTTGAGCATAACATCATAAGCATTGGCATATCATGTGTTTGTCACACCTAGAGTGCATTCACTAGGCAAAAATTTCAAACAAGTTGTATTGATATGACATTTTATGGGTAAAACCCTAGAGTAGGGTACCTAACCCTAAACTAGGCTTGAAAGAGCAAACACAGCCTAAATAAAAGAAAACTTCAAAACTTATTAGAAATGGTCATGAGATATCCACTCTAAATATTTGATAGCATCCAAACCCTAGAAGTGTCAGAAACCCTAATAAACCCCTGGAAAACCCTAGACTGAAACCCTAGGGGGTGCACATTTTGGACCTAAGTGCAAAAATCATGGAAATAGGGTGTCTTAAGTCATATGGTTCACAAGTATGTAGATTTGCAACCTAAACCTTGAAATTTGGACCTATTTGCAAAAAAGCCTTATTTGGACTCTATTGACTAAGTCTGATTTTCAGTGCATTTGGCTCAACTTTGAAGCCCTGTATCTTCAAAATTATGAGAAGTTTGCCCTAGATCAACACATCAAAGTTATTGAATTCATAGGAGAACAAGTTTACTTAAGTAACTAAACACTTGTACTGAAGAGAAATTGGAGTAAAATGAGCATCAAGTTGGGCTGTCAGTCGACCTGATCTGCATCTATTCACTGAATCTGAATTTTGATCAGGATGCAGTGTTATCGCGCCATTTTGCGCGCTCTGGTCTGATCGATCCATAAGAATTTTTGGCATAGTCATTACAGCACAATGAAAGAACGTTGATCAAGGTACAAGTTTGATACATATTAGTCTGCGAGCAACCACACGAAATTAGGAGCAATCGTCGGTTGAAATCAGGCGGATTACCAGAAGATCAGAAAAATCTCGCCGGGGATAAGATCGCCACCGCGGTTGGGGATGGGTCTGCGGCCACGATAAAGATCATCCACGATGTGGCAATAAAACATTATGGTGGCACTGCCCGGTTAATCGGCGGTCGCCGGACCATTGCCGTCGCTCTGCTCGCGCGGGTGAGCTCGCTAGCGCGTTTACAGCTCCGCGAGCCTCATCCAACTCCGGCCATCGGCCTATAAATTGAGCCCGGATCCTGCTTCTTCACCACATCATGCACACAAGCAATTGAGCAATTGAGCAATCGACTCAATTTCACCAGAGAACTCACATAGTCCACAAATCCATTCCGCCCTGTTCTTCGCGCTGCCGTGAAGGACTCCTCTGTGGCCAGCACTCATTGAGTTAGTACCTACCAAATTGCTTCATGTTCTAGCTTGTCTTCAACCTTCTATTTCTCTCGGAGCCGGCCAATTAAACTTTATCGAAGCCTACACTCTGGAACACCAAATCGTCTCGTAGAACGCCGCCACGACGCCCTCTCTGTCAACCCGCTTTTCTACTCTTTTCTAGTCCAAATTCAAGCGTGTACATAACCCCTGGTGAACCCGTGAAGCTTCCCCAAGCTTCAATTTTGTCATCCATGTCGTCGGTTGTTCGGAACGCGTTTACCCATCCGATCATCCACACTGTCTCCGTGGACCGATTGATTCAAAGCCCCGCTGGTGAAATTGATTGAGGGGAAATGGGCAGGAGGGGTCCAATCTGGTGTCTGCCGCACGGGAGCCCCAGCCGTTGCGGTATCCGGCCGGCGTAGGCTCACCGGAGTTCGGCCCCGTGCTGTTCACCGTCGTGGACCTCGGCCTGCGAAGAAATAGAACATGGGGGAGGTTTTTGTAATGTGTCAGTGACTCAGTTAAATAGGACGCAGGGTTCTTCTATAGATATTCAAACCCCGGAGGGCTCCCATATAAAACTGCCCCGCGGGCGCGGGCGCGCGTGGATTTTTCCACTGCTGTGGGCTGGTTGGGCTGAATTCAGCCCAACACTATTCATTGCTTTTCCTTTTCTATTTCTCCCTGGAATTAGGAAATTTATAGAAAATTGTAGAAAAATGCTAAAAATACAAGACCAACTTTGCTAGGCTTCTAATTTCCTATAGTATTTAATAAAAATAGTTTCATGATTTTTAGTTCCAATAGGGAATTTTGGGACATTTAAAACAGCCAAAAACTATGCTTCTGGATTTTTAGGGAATAAACAGTAAATCCAAAATTCACTAAACTTTTAGGGTAAACTCTAAATAATATTTAGAAGCCTTGGGTAAAGTTTGGTATGATTTGGACCATGTTTGATACTTAGAACCCAAAACCCTAGCCCCCTGCCATATGAACTTCACTATGGACTCCGAAAACCCTAAGTTCTCGGAGATCCGTGAAGGAAAGTTATATTCAAGACCTTAGATAAAAACTTTTATTATCTTTGCATCTTCATGAGCATTACATGAGCATTCATTATTAAATTTGGCTATATTAGAAAACGAGGAGGAAGTAGAAGTTGAAGAAGCAAGAACTTCACCACCACCACCTGAAGAACATCAGGCAGGCAACTGTTTTTATTTTGATATATGCGGAACAGAGCCTGATTCACCAGTAACAAAAGGCAAGCCCAGGTATATTTGCCACCTCCTTGTTCCTTTTAAAATCTTTCTCACTTACTTGATGCATTAGGTGATAGGAGTTGTGTGCTAAACCAATTCCTGCATTTTCTTCCTTGGATTTGATTACTTCTCCTTAAATCCCTGTTTTATGAAAGGTTTTTCTTATGCTTAGCCCTACTCTAGAAAAACAAAATGTTTTGTTTTCACAAAAGATGATGTTGCAAAGTGGGTGGGATGCTTTTCAAAAACAAAACTTGATGGTGGATCCATCATGGCCATGATGGGTTCAACATCGAAAAAGATGTACCTCTGCCAGGTACCAAACTTTGGGTTTGAAATGATTAAGCTGAGACCGGGCGGGTGACTTGCACAAGAAGAGAGTCTCGGTGTAGTGCCTCCATCTGAGTCAATTAAGGACCGTCTCGATGTAGGCTTGATGATCGAAGACCCTTTAACTGGTCACATGCCTCGTCATGGGTAAGCTTTGCCTCGGGCAGACTAATACCAGAATAAGATAACACACAATGGTGTCGAGAGATGGCGAGAGTAGCGTGTACCCTCTGTGGCAAGAGGCTGGACGATGGTGTATCTGTGCTCTCGGTTGGCGTGAACCTGATCTGGTCTTAAGAACCCCGGTGGCGAGTTGACATATGCAAGGATTAAGTGCAACATATGTCGTGTGATTGGAGATCCTTAGCTGAGTATAATCGATTCGGATCGCCGTAACTTCGCGGATATGAAGACTTGGTCACTGCCCTTCACATAGCAATCCAGTAAAGATGAAGGGTTGTTAAGAAATTGGCTAGTGCAGGTCAAGTAATTGAACTAGGGTAGAGAGAACTCTAGATGCTGGTAATCTTACTTAACCTGACAATTAAAATTGGATTTTTAAGGATCCACTATTAGTAAGCATTTCTGCAAACAAAGTCATTGATTATTAATAAGCCTTACCTTGACTCCCTTAAAGCCAGCATATCCTTGAGAGTCTTTTACTTTGTCGGGTAAGTCTTACGAAAGTACACTTCGTACTCAAGGCTTTGTCCCATGTTGTTTTAGGTGAAGAAGTAGCAAACTTTTGTTTCTTCTGTTCCAAGGTGATACCGAAAGAACAGAATCAAGACTAAAGCTGCAGGAGGAAAGGCCCTCCGTTAAAAACTTTTACTGTTTATTTGGGAGGGGTTTTTGCCTCCCATGTTATGTAATAATAATACTCTGCACTCATATATTTTGTTCTGGTCTGTAACTATATAACTCCGTCTTACTTTTCAATAAAGTATGTTATTGTAACTGCTTCCACACTTTCATATCTCCGATGAATTGTAATGTCTGTGTGACGGGTGAAACGCTCTTGGGAAAGGTAAGGAATTTAGATACCGAACTTGTCAAGTGATCAGGTGCACCTGCAGGGTTGTCTGAGGTCTGTTGGACAAGGACAATTGTAGGTGGGCCTAATGACTTGGGAGCTTCCGTCACAGCTGGTATCGGAGCGAAGCCCATCTCTGCAGATATTGTGAGACATTTTCAAAAAGAATTTTCAAAGACTTATCTAGAAAACTTCTTTCCTTCTTATCCAATCCCTTTCTGAGATACTTATTTTAAAGACCACATAGTAGAGTGCAATGTATAGAAGGTGTGAATCAACTAAGGTTGATTCTGTAATTATACATGCATCATGCTAAAAACTATGCTAATAAGATTTTCCCCCTCATAGAGATATGTCGCCGCGCACAAGAAAGTCCGCGCGCAAGTCTACCGGGCCGATTGGCGTACCCTGCCATCAACTAGCCCCAAGGCATGAAGACAGTAGCAGTGGTAGCAATGATCCAATCAGGGATCTAGAAGCTCAAGTTGAATAGCTTCGATCAGAGCTCCGTCACAGGAACGATATATGGGTCGAGGATGGTGAGAGGATAAATGAATTGAGAACTGACATCCGCCATAGGCAAGACCAACTTGCGGAACAAGATCTAGCGCTCGACTGGTCTGTTAACTCTCGTTCACTTGCTTGGGCCAAGGAAGCTAAAGCTCGAGCCCGCATGGAGGAGCTTAGCTCAGCCGTGGACAACTTGCAGGTTTATTGTAATACACTACATGAGGAAGTTCATGTATTGTATTCACAATTGCACCCTAACGTCCCTGCGGATCCTATCGGGATGGGAGCCAGAACATCTGGAGCAGCGGGTGAAGCCCTTGGAGGGGAATTGGACCTTTTCAGGCCCCCTCCTTCAATGAATTTGGTCAACGAATGGTCTCCTACACCTGACAGCGAGGCTACCAAATGTGACAAGAAGCTAGAGTAGTGTAGTATAGAAGTAGTAATAATGTGTAATAGGTAATGTAATCCTGTTGTAAAATTCGAGTCTATATCATTACCCTTTTAAGTAATGTAAAATGGATGGTTTGCTTTGGCATATTATATTTCTTCAAATGTTCTTTGCCTCATATGCCGTCCAAGACTCACGCACAGGATGGGGCAGGAACCTCCCGTGGGAGGGAAGCAACTCCTAATCCACCCCTAGTACCTCCAACATTAGCTGAGGCCATCGCTGCCTTAGTTAATGCCACGACCGACAACACCCGCTTTCTGCGGGAAATGGCAGGACAACAAATGTAGCAGCAAGGCGGGCAAGCGTATCCGCAAGGACCCCGCGAAACTTCATATCTGGATTTCTCAGTGACACATCCCCCATTATTTGTCAAGGCGGAATATCATCTGGAAGCAGATGAGTGGATCTGAGTTATCGAACAAAAGTTTGGGCTTCTCCGATGTACGGAGACTCAAAAGCCCTTATTTGCGGCACAACAGTTGCGAGGCCCTGCCAGTACATGATGGGGAAATTATGTAGCGTTCAGCCGGCCGGCCATCAAATTACATGGGATGAGTTCAAACTGGCTTTCCGGGAGCACTATATACCTGAAGGGGTGCTCCATATGAAGCAGGAGATCAGTTTGTGAAGCTCAAATAGGGTGGCGATACTGTCACTCAGTATCTAAACAAATTCAACCACTTGTCCCAATATGCTATCGATCAAGTCAACATGGATTTAAAGAAGAGAAATTGCTTCATGAGAGGCCTTCATGATCGAATGCAACGAAAGATGGCCACCTGCATTGATCTTTCTTACGGAAGGGCTGTCAGCACGGCGCTGGCAGTTGAGGCCAAATATGCAGGCTCAGGAAAATCAAAGGGCAATGAAGGCGATAGGCCCAATCAGGGGCCTGAAAAAAGACAAAGGTTGGTAATCCGACCTTTTAATCAGAATCGTTCTTCATCGCGCCCACCCTCCTACCCTTTCAAACAATCGGTTTTTATCCGTCCTACCGCTGCCCCCATCGCAACAAATCAGTCGGGTGCCCCTGGTACTCATTTCCCCGCTCTCCCAAGCTCTTCAACAGGCTGCTTTAATTGTTGAAAGTCCGGACATTTTATCAAGGATTGTCCACACCCGAAGCAGAATCGATCAAATAATTAGCAGAGTTATGGGAGTTCCGCTCAAGGCAAGGGAAATGCGGAAAACAATACCGCGGGCAAAAATATGAGGAAAATGGGGCGGGTTTATTATACTCAAGTGGCCACAACACTGGAAGGAGAACCGGTTATGATGGGTACGTTTCTCGTGGCCAATCACCCTACAGTTATTCTTTTTGATTCTGGCGCTTCACATACATTCATAAGCAAGAAGTTTGTGGAGCAACATTGCATTCCATACCATGAATCAAGGGAAGGGTTTATAATTCATTCGCCTGGGGGACAAATATTTACTAAAGAGGTGGCTTCCCATGTGCCCGTAACATTGGCTGAACGGGACTTTCTACAAACATGATTGTTCTAAAAGGCCAAGATATAGACGTAATTATTGGCATGAATTGGTTAGCCCAGCATAAAGCAATTCTCAACACTGATATGAGAACCATCAGGTTGAGTTATGGCAAAGAAGAGGTTCTTTTGTCCATCCCCGTAGCTATTCCAGCTAAACCGTGTGGCAGAGTATATGAAGCTATCATACTGGAGATCCAAGGTTTTCCGGTAGTATGTGAATTCCTGGACGTCTTCCCGGAAGATCTGCCTAGATTGCCTCTACAAAGAGATGTAGAATTTGTGATTGAGTTGAAGCCCAGTACGGCTCCTATTTCTAGAAGGTCGTACCGAATGCCTCCAAATGAATTGGCAAAACTTAAGACCCAATTACAAGATCTACTAGAAAAAGGATTCATCTGACCAAGTTCATCACCTTGGGGTTGTCCAACCATCTTTGTCAAGAAGAAGGACCAAACACTACGGATGTGCGTGGATTATAGACCCCTTAATGAGGTCACAATCAAGAATAAGTACCCTCTTCCCCGGATTGACATTCTATTTGATCAACTTACCGGAGCTCGAGTATTCTCCAAGATTGACCTCAGGTCTGGTTATCATCAGATCCATATCCGAACCAAAGATATACCAAAGACCGCATTCACCATGCGGTATGGATTATTTGAATATTTGGTTATGTCTTTCGGACTAACAAATGCTCCTGCCCACTTCACATATCTAATGAACTCGGTATTTATGCCCGAGTTGGACAAATTTGTGGTGGTATTCATTGACGATATCTTAATATACTCCAAGAATGAAGAGGAGCATGCTCGGCATTTGCGGATCGTATTAACGCGCTTAAGGGAACACCAATTATATGCTAAGTTCAGTAAGTGTGCATTCTGGCTGGAGGAGATCCAATTTCTGGGACATGTATTATCTGCCAAGGGGATTGCGGTGGATCCCAGCGAAGTCAAGGATATTTTGGAGTGGAAACCCCCAACCACTATACATCAAGTCCGAAGTTTCCTTGGACTCGCTAGTTATTACCGCTGATTCATTCCAGATTTTTCCAAGCTTGTGAAACTAATCACAAGTTTATTGAAGAATGATACCAAATTCAATTGGTCTTCGAAATGTAATGAAGCCTTTGAGCAGCTGAAAGTATTATTAACCAATGCTCCGGTATTGGCTCAACCGGACATTGAAAAGCCCTTTGATGTGTATTGTGACGCATCAGGCAGTGGTCTCGGCTGTGTTCTAATGCAAGAAGGCCGAGTGATAGCTTATGCTTCAAGGCAGTTGCGCCGGCATGAGGAACATTATCCAACTCATGACCTGGAGTTAGCTGCTGTGGTTCATGCCCTAAAAATATGGCGTCATTATCTGCTGGGGAATGTCTGTCACATTTATACAGACCACAAACGTTTGAAGTACATCTTTACCCAGTTAGAGCTTAATATGAGACAAAGGAGATGGCTTAAGCTGATCAAGGATTATGAATTAGAGATTCACTATCACCAGGCTAAGCCAATGTAGTGGCAGATGCGTTAAGTCGTAAGGCTTTCTGTCATTGTCTTACCATGAAGACTTCTGACATTACGTTATGTCAAGAAATGGAAAAGCTAAACCTGGGAATGATTCAGCATGGAACTTCAAATCACTTGAAGCTTGAGTCAGTCATCCTGCAAAGAATAATTGACACACAAAGAAA
Organism: Zea mays; assembly: GCF_902167145.1. Taxonomy (NCBI): domain Eukaryota; kingdom Viridiplantae; phylum Streptophyta; class Magnoliopsida; order Poales; family Poaceae; genus Zea; species Zea mays. The sequence goes on along the minus strand of NC_050104.1, from coordinate 85,404,796 downwards.
TGATGAGGGAATGAAACACATTCATGAGAAAATAGAGGCCGGTAAAGCCAACTGCTTCAGAAGAGATGATCAAGGTGTTGTATGGTTTAACAACCGCATAGTTATGCCTAAGAATGATGAGATCCGCAGCAAATTCTAGATGAAGCACATCTTAGTCGCTATTTTATTCATCCCGGAAGCACTAAGATGTATCATGGTTTAAAACAACATTATTGGTGGACAAAAATGAAGATTGAAATTGCACGCTATGTGGCAAGATGTGGCACTTGTAGACGTGTCAAAGCCATACATATGAAGACTGCTGGTCCATTGCAGTCCTTACCTATACCAACATGGAAATGGGAGGATATAAGCATGTACTTTATTGTGGGATTGCCCAGGACCGCAAAGGGGTATGATTCTATTTGGGTTATCATTGATCGACTTACGAAGATCGCCCATTTTCTCCCAGTCAAAGTAAAGTATTCAGTAATCGCATATGCGAAACTGTATATTGCTCACATCCTCAGTTTACACGGTGTTCCGAAGACAATAGTGTCGGATCGTGGACCTCAATTCGTATCCAAATTCTGGGAAGAACTTCACAAATCCTTGGGTACTAAATTGCTCCACAGTTCGGCCTATCATCCTCAAACTAGTGGGCAAACTGAAAGAGTAAATCAAATACTTGAAGATATGTTGCGAGCATGTGTTCTGGAATTCCCACAGAAATGGGATGATTATTTACCATTAGCGGAGTTCTCATACAATAATAGCTATCAAGAGAGCATCAAAATGGCACCCTTTGAAGCCTTATATGGACGACGGTGTCGTACTCCGTTAAACTGGTCTGAACCAGGTGAAAGAAATTTCTTCAGGCCTAATATGGTAAAGGAGACAGAAGAGAGAGTTCAACGAATAATTCATAATTTGAAATAAGCTCAAGCTCGTCAGAAGAGTTACACAGACAAACGCCGGATACCCTTGTACTTTCTAGTTGGAGATTATGTCTACCTGAAAGTTTCACCAATGAAGGGTGTATCATGTTTTGGGGTAAAGGGGAAGCTTGCACCTCGATACATTGGTCCTTTTCCTATCCTTGAAAGATATGGACCAGTGGCATACCGACTTCAGTTACCCACAACATTGTCTGCAGTACATGATGTGTTCCACGTGTCTCAATTGAAGAAGTGTCTTCGGGTTCCCGATCGAACCATTGAAGTAACGGATGTTGCCTTAGAACCAGACTTAACATATTCAGAACATCCTATTCGAGTCTTGGATCAAAAGGACAGGGTTACCCGAAGAAAAACTCTCAAGTTTTACAAGATACAGTGGAACTAGCATTCAGAAGATGAGGCTACATGGGAAACTCAGGACTTTTTAGAAAAGAATTTCCTAGGCTTTTTAGCCTCATGTAATTTGTAAAGTGTATACAATTGTTGTAATAAAGGAATGAGCCCCATACCACCCCTTCCTTGTACCAAAAATAAGGAAATAAAGATATGTCGTGTTTCCTTTTCCATTACTTGCCCTAGGACTTTTAATCTCGGGACGAGATTCTTTTATGGGGGGAAGGATGTAACACCCCTGGTGTTACTGCCACTAAAACTTGAGCATAACATCATAAGCATTGGCATATCATGTGTTTGTCACACCTAGAGTGCATTCACTAGGCAAAAATTTCAAACAAGTTGTATTGATATGACATTTTATGGGTAAAACCCTAGAGTAGGGTACCTAACCCTAAACTGGGCTTGAAAGAGCAAACACAGCCTAAATAAAAGAAAACTTCAAAACTTATTAGAAATGGTCATGAGACATCCACTCTAAAGATTTGATAGCATCCAAACCCTAGAAGTGTTAGAAACCCTAATAAACCCCTGGAAAACCCTAGACTGAAACCCTATGGGGTGTATTTGTAAAAGTGTGCACATTTTGGACCTAAGTGGAAAAACCATGGAAATATGGTGTCTTTAGTCATATGGTTCACAAGTATGTAGATTTGCAACCTAAACCTTGAAATTTGGACCTATTTGCAAAAAAGCCCTATTTGAACTCTATTGGCAAAGTCTGATTTTCAGTGCATTTGGCTCAATTTTGAAGCCCTGTATCTTCAAAATTATGAGAAGTTTGCCCTAGATCAACACATCAAAGTTATTGAGTTATCATAGGAGAACAAGTTTACTTAAGTAACTAAACACTTGTACTGAAGAGAAATTGGAGTAAAATGAGCATCAAGTTGGGTTGTCAGTCGACCGGATCTGCATCTATTCACTGAATCTGAATTTTGATCACGATGCAGTGTTATCGCGCCATTTTGCGCGCTCTGGCCTGATCGATCCATAAGAATTTTTGGCATAGTCATTACAGCACAATGAAAGAACATTGATCAGGGTACAAGTTTGATATAGATTAGTCTGCGAGCAGCCACACAAAATTAGGAGCAATCGCTGGTTGAAATCAGGCGGATTAGCGTACTGTTCACCGGAAGATTAGAAAAATCTCGTCGGGGATAAGATCGCCACCGCGGTTGGGGATGGGTCTACGGCCACGGTAAAGATCATCCGCGACGTGGTGTTAAAATGTTGCGGTGGCACTGCCCGGTTAATCGGCGGTCGCCGGACCATCGCCGTGGCTCTGCCTGCGCGGGTGAGCTCGCCAGCGCGTTTACAGCTCCGCGAGCCTCATCCAACTCTGGCCATCGGCCTATAAATTGAGCCCGGATCCTGCTTCTTCACCACATCACGCACACAAGCACTTGAGCAATCGACTCAATTTCACCAGAGAACTCACACAGTCCACAAATCCATTCCGCCCTGTTCTTCGCGCTGCCGTGAAGGACTCCTCCGTGGCCAGCACTCATCGGGTTAGTACCTACCAAATTGCTTCCTGTTCTAGCTTGTCTTCAACCTTCTATTGCTCTCAGAGCCGGCCAATTAAACTTTACCGAAGCCTACACTCTGGAACACCAAATCGTCCAGTAGAACGTCGTCGCGACGCCCTCTCTGTTAACCCGCTTTTCTACTCTTGCCTAGTCCAAATTCAAGCATGTACATAACCCCTGGTGAACCCGTGAAGCTTCCCCAAGCTTCAATTTTGTCATCCATGCTGTCGGTTGTTCGGAACGTGTTTACCCATCCGATCATCCGCACTGTCTCCGTGGACCGGTTGATTCAAAGCCCCGCTGGTGAAATTGATTGAGGGGAAATGGGGAGGAGGGGTCCAATCTGGTGTCTACCGCACGGGAGCCCCAGCCATTGCGGTATCCGGCCGGCGTAGTCTCACCGGAGTTCGGCCCCGTGCTGTTCACCGTCGTGGACCTCGGCCTGCGGAGAAATAGAACATGGGGGAGGTTTTTGTAATGTGTCAGTGACTCAGTTAAATAGGACGCAGGGTTCTTCTATAGATATTCAAACCACGGAGGGCTCCCGTGTAAAACTGCCCCGCGCGCGGGCGCGCGTGGATTTCTCCCCTGCTGTGGGCTGGTTCGGCTGAATTCAGCCCAACACTATTCATTGCTTTTCCTTTTCTTTTTCTCCCTGTACTTGGGAAATTTCTAGAAAATTGTAAAAAAATGCTAAAATACAAGACCAATTTTGCTAGGCTTCTAATTTCTTATAGTATTTAATAAAAATAGTTTCATGATTTTTAATTCCAATAGGGAATTTTGGGACATTTAAAACAGCCAAAAACTATGCTTTTGGATTTTATGGGAATACATAATAAATCAAAAATTCACTAAACTTTTAGGGTAAACTCTAAATAATGTTTAGAAGCCTTGGGTAAAGTTTGGTATGATTTGGACCATGTTTGATACTTAGAACCCAAAACCCTAGCCCCCTGCCATATGAACTTCACTATGGACTCTGAAAACCCTAAGTTCTCGGAGATCCGTGAAGGAAAGTTATATTCAAGACCTTAGATAATAAAGTTTTATTATCTTTGCATCTTCATGAGCATTACATGAGCATTCATTATTATATTTGGCTATATTTAGAAAACGAGGAGGAAGTAGAAGTCAAAGAAGCAAGAAATTCACCACCACCACCTGAAGAACATCAGGCAGGCAACTGTTTTTATTTTGATATCTGCGGAATAGAGCCTGATTCACCAGTAACATAAGGCAAGCCCCGGTGCATTTGCCACCTCCTTGTTCCTTTTAAAATCTTTCTCACTTACTTGATGCATTAGGTGATAAGAGTTGTGTGCTAAACCAATTCCTACATTTCCTTCCTTGGATTTGATTACTTCTCCTTAAATCCCTGTTTTATGAAAGGTTTTTATTATGCTTAGCCCTCCTCTAGAAAAACAAAATGTTTTGTTTTCACAAAAGATGATGTTGCAAAGTGGGTGGGATGCTTTTCAAAAACAAAACTTGATGGTGGATCCATCATGGCCATGATGGGTTCAACATCGAAAAAGATGTACCTCAGCCAGGTATCAAACTTTGGGTTTGAAATGATTAAGCTGAGACCGGGTGGGTGACTTGCACGAGAAGAGAGTCTTGGTGTAGTGTCTCCGTCTGAGTCGATTAAGGACCGTCTCATGTAGGCTTGATGATCGAGGATCCTTTAACTGGTCACATGCCTCGTCATGGGTAAGCTTTGCCTCGGGCAGACTAATACTAGAATAAGATAACACGCAATGGGAGTGGAGAGATGGCGAGAGTAGCGTGTACCCTCCGTGGCAAGAGGCTGGACGGTGGTGTATCTGTGCTCTCGGTTGGCGTGAACCTGATCTGGTCTTCAGAACCCTGGTGGCGAGTTGACATATGCAAGGGTTAAGTGCTACATATGTCGTGTGATTGGAGATCCTCAGCTGAGTATAATCGATTCGGATCGCCATAACTTCACGAATATGAAGACTTGGTCACTGCCCTACACGTAGCAATCCAGTAAAGATGAAGGGTTGTTAAGAAATTGGCTAGTGCAGGTCAAGTGATTGAACTAGGGTAGAGAGAACTCTAGATGGAGGTAATCTTACTTAACCTGACAATTAAAATTGGATTTTTAAGGATCCACTATTAGTAAGCATTTCTGCAAACAAAGTCATTGATTATTGATAAGCCTTACCTTGACTCCCTTAAAGCCAGCATATCCTTGAGAGTCTTTTACTTTGTCGGGTAAGTCTTGCGAAAGTACACTTCATACTCAGGGCTTTGTCCCATGTTGGTTTAGGTGAAGAAGCAGCAAACTTTTGTTGCTTTTGTTCCAAGGTGGTACCGAAAGAAGAGAATCAAGATTAAAGCTGCAGGAGGAAAGGCCCTCAGTTAAAAACTTTTACTGTTTATTTGGGAGGGGTTTTTGCCTCCCATGTTATGTAATAATAGTACTCTGCACTCATATATTTTGTTCTGGTTTGTAACTATATAACTCTGTCTTACTTTTCAATAAAGTAAGTTATTGTAACTGCTTCCGCACTTTCGTATCTCCGATGAATTGTAATGTCTACGTGACGGGTGAAACGCTCTTGGGAAAGGTAAGGAATTCAGATACCGAACTTGTCAAGTGATCAGGTGCACCTGCATGGTTGTCTAAGGTCCGTTGGACAAGGACAACTGTAGGTGGGCCTAATGACTTGGGAGGTTCTGTCACAGTCGTCGACGGGAATTAATCCATTCTCGTCAGCTTTCTGTAGCCCATGGGGATTAATTAATTCATGTCGGTCATATCTGGCCCATGGTAATTACTGGGGTAATTCCCATCGGACAACTCCCTGGCCGATGAGAATTAGTGGTGTAATCCGCGTTGGCCCACCCCCGTTCCCTGTTTAATGGATATTTGACTAAGTTTAGATAGGGTTCATGTTTTGATACTATAATAACTAGATGAAATGTTAGGTTAGAGAATGTTATAAAAACTTTGCTAAGATTAACGTACCTAACCTGGTGTGGATACAAATTGGCTCCATTGTGGTGGCGATGGAATGTTTGTCATTGTCATGCCCAGTTGTTGCATTGACTATTGAACATATGTGTTACTATTGAAGATGTTTTATTGAAATATAAGTATTTACAGTTTGCATCATCTATACTTACTTAATACATAGCTTGGTTATGTTGCATGCAAGCCTACATAAATTCCCGTTGATGTCTCATCTCTTCATGCAACCTCAAAATCTCCAACTCCTGCTTGTTCGGTCGATAAGATCACGAGCTATGGGAAGACAAACCCATCCTCTGAGCTATCACCGACGACGAGTTAATGAATCCGTTGAAGAGTGAGTATCTACAAGTGATTCAAAAATTATGTTTAGGGCATGATCAATTTAGTATCCACCATGTAATTTTATAAGTTAGAGCTAACTACATTTCCCCCCACCACTTGCATACACCACTAATGGATCCACCAATTCATGTCGCTAGTCGAAGTTAGGGCCATGACGCCGATCCATCTCCTCCCCATATGCTGCCAATACATCATTCATAAACTTACAAGTACATAAATTTCAATTTCTATACTTTGAACATTTATAATTTTGAGCCAAAATTCACTAGCCGATCAGTGGTCGTCTAGCCGCAAGATGCTCGGGGTTATTAGGGTCTGGTCCTTTATGGCCCTCCTGATACACCTCAATGTCACTAGGCTTTTTGCCACGCGTAGCTTTCTGTATAAATAAAAAACATTCATAAGCAATCATACTATTTGATGTTCGACATAGCTAGATCAAATGTACCATTCTTTTAGCTTTATGGTTAGGATGGGGCCCTCGACATTCCCTATGATGTGCCGAGGCATTATGGAAGCCTTCTAAAGCCCTAGTCTCGGCACCAAGTATAGTACGCATGGGCCAACATAAGTTAAAATTCAAGTACACGGGCACGAAGGGTGAAGGAAACATGTGACGCCTAAGAGGGGGGGGGTGAATTAGGACTTCTAAAACTTTCCCTAAACTAGGCCACAAATAAATTCCTAGAGCAAAGCCTATGCAAATAATCAAACTAGAATGTGCAAACTAGGTTTTTTCTAAGTGTTGCTATCTCTACCGCAATGTCTAAGTTTCAATCCTAAACAATCTAAGTATAAAGACAAGATTGAAACTTAAATGCTTAATATAAATGCGGAAGCTAAAGAGCAAGGTAGAGATGCAAACTCTCATGCATGATGCTGGTATTTTTACCGAGATATCTGGAACCACGCAAGGTCCTGACTAATCCTCATTCGTGGCCCTATGCAAAGGAAATCCCACACGAGGGCCAAGCACCACGGTCGAGTAACCCCGTAGAGAGTCACGAGCCGTCTCCACGTGCAAGTGGTGCTCTGCTTCCAGCTCCTCTCGGACGCTCCCCGCCGTCTCCACCATCGAGCTTTCAGCCGAAACATTGTGGGCCTTGTTCCCTCTGGTACACGGTGGCGGACGTGACACAAACGCGGTTGTCATGGTCTCGCAAGACTCTCGCCCCCACTCAGTACAATTTACAACGGCTCACGTAAGAGCCGAGGGGTTGTATGTTTTTTTTAAACTCACTCAACTAACTAGGATTCACCTAGAGCAAGCGCTAAAGCGGTCTAACTAACCTAAGCAATTTGCAAAGCACCTACGCTAATCACCGAGTGATTCTATTAAGCATTTGGGTGTATGAGCACTTGGAAATGTCTATAATATGCCATGGTATGTTGCTTGGGCTCCCACACCTTGAAATGGCCGGTTGCGGGGGTATTTATAGGCCCCAACACAATTCTAACCATTGGAGAAAAGCTGCTTCTCTCTGTGGCACACCAGACAGTCCGGCGGGGTCACCGGACTGCCCGGTGCCTTAGTCCTATGTGCCTAGCTGTTGGATCTGACACCACAGGTTACCGTTCGCGCTGCAGGCTTTTACACTGGACAATCTGGACGTCACACCGGACAGTCCGGTGGTTTCTCTCCACCAGTGCCACCGGGAACTAGTCGTTGGGCTACTGTTCCCTGGTGCACTGGACAGTGTGGCGTGTGGCACCGGACAGTCTCGTGTCCTCGACTAGACAGTCCGCCAGTGGCAACACTTGTCTTCGTTTCTTGGACTTTGCTTGATACTTGTTGATCTACACTTGTGATCTTCATAATGTCTTCTTTTGAAGTGTTGCTTTTCTCAATGCCTTAGTCTAAGTAACTTTAGCATCCTATGAAGTACAAACATAAACACTAGCAAACACATTAGTTCACAGGTTATGTTGATCATCAAACACCAAAACTTATTGAGCCAAATGGCTCGGGTCCATTTTCCTTACAATCTCCCCCTTTTTGGTGATTGATGACAACACAACCAAAGTAAGAAAATATAATCAAACATTTGAGTGAAAAGATGCAATCTACTTGCTAGGATGCATGATTGTCCCCTTAAGGTGAGATTATGGATTTAAGCCTCCCCCTAACTCCATAATTCACTTACTTCCTATTTTAGACCAAAGAGCCAAAACGACTTGAAGGATGAAATTTTTAATTTGGTGATGTTTTGTGTTTGATACATTTTTCATTGCTTTGTCCCTAAACTTCTCCCCTTTTGGCATCAACCACCGAAAAGGAAGACATTAAAAGCATGTAGGAAGCAAATATGTCTTGCCCTCATAAAAGATTTATCAATGATATCGATTGAAGCAGTAAAAATTATTACTCCCCTTAAATGAGTATTCTCCTTTTGGAAGAAACTTCTCCCCCTTTAGAGATGAAGAAATACTCCCCCTGACAGAGATCTTCTGCTTAGTAAAAAGCATGAGAGAAATAGAGGTGCAATACATGATTTGATTAGACTAACTTTCCTTATGCATAGGTAACAGATACGAGTTAAAAACTTATGCATGTACAGCAACATGGGAAGTATAAGATATGAAATATAGTTTAACCAAATGTTGGAGAAGACATGTAAATGATACCAAATGTAGCCTCAAAGATACCAATTGAAAGTCAATTGTGGACCAATTGAAGACCAATGGCAGGCTTGAGAGGCATACTACAGTGGAAGTATTAGTCTTTCTCCGGGGACTCCATTTTCCTTTCAGTGAGACTACTACATGAAATAAACTTGAAAACTGGTATTAGTCTCAAAGACTTAGATTATAGAGTAACCTCCCCATGTAAGTGTGCATACACGTTTTGAATACTTGTAGGAGACATGCACTTTGATTTGATATCAAGAGGGGCAGATTATCCATAATCCAAGCTTTGGCACATATAAGTTAAATGATACCAATTGAAGCATAATTGAAGTGTTATACCACTTGTAGTATTTCAAAATATCAATTGATGTATCATTTTCTTAGGAATGTTAAATACGTTATGTGGTGTGCTTAATTAAACATTTAAAACCATGTAGGCTTGCTCAAGAATATGAATTTAAAGAGAGCAATCCTACCATATGATTCACCTAGTATGCATGCATTTTTATACAAAAGTAAATACAAATTGTAGCACTAGGTATGAAAGGTAAAAACTAGATACATGAATAATAGATACGCATATCTAAACATGAAATACAATAAATCTAGTTACCTTAGTCATGAGTGGGGAAATTTGGGTCCAAAGTTTACACTAACCCACTTGGCAATAGACTTGATCCAATATGATGCATCCCATGACATACATCCCAATTTTGCCAAGTCTCCAAATTCCTCGATGTCCTTTGGACTCCTCACTTCCCTCTCGGGATCCAAACCTTCTTTGTGCTTTTCATGGTTGAAATAATTTCCTTTGGCACCAGATGCGTTTGGCCCCCTTTCCTTTGTTTGTTTGCTTGTTGGCCTTGATTGCTATCACATTTCCATTCTTTTTCTTCTTGATCAAATATGGTGTAGTAGCCTTTTTTTCCACCTTGTTGATGTAGGTGTTGGAGATTTTGCTTGTTGGCTTTTGCTTGAGCTTTTGCTTATCCCCAGTCTTTGCCTTGCATTAGAAAGACTTGTGGCCTTCTTTGTGACATAGCCTACAAATCATAGTTTCGCCCTTCACGGGCTTGTTCACTCCCGTAGTGGTGTTATCCAGAGGAGGTTGGATTTGTTTGGCTTTGCCTTTCTTGTCATACAAGGCCTTCCCAAGGAGAGCCACCTCTTACTTTAATTGCTCATTCTCCATTGCAATCTCGACCGAACATGTTTCTATAACAACATTCTTAACAAGAACTTGATTGCAAGGGTTAGAATCATCAACTAAATCAATGTAGGAAGTAGAAGCATCTTTTTTAATAATTTTAGGTATTTCAACCAAAGATACTTCTAGGCTGCTACCAATGTTTTCTAGCTTATTAGTTAGCTCATCATTGTGTATGCTAAGAATTTCCATTTTGCCTAGCAAATTTTCAATGGCTTCTTGGGAGCTAGCTAACTTAGCCTTATGTTTTTTCATTCTTTTTAATAAGGCCATCATCGGTAGCAGTGGATAGAGCACTAGATTCTAATTGCTCCATTTTAGTTGATAGCTCACAATTTAAATTTGCAAATGTTTCAAATTTTTCTAGAAAACCTTTATAATCATTTTGAGAGATAATCAACTTATTTTTCAAAGTTTTAAGTTGAGACTTTTGTTTAGTGCAAACATCCTGAAAAAATTTAATAGCTTCCGCAAGCTCATCTACGGAGGGCTTTCCCTCACCTTCATCATCACTACTGCTACCATCACTAGAGGATAGAATACTCATTTTACCTCTTGCCATAAGGCACTTGCGTGATGACTATGATGAGCGTGATGAGGTTCGGTAGCTGCACGTCCTTGGAGGTTCATCTTCACTTGAAGAGTCATCCCAAGTTTTGACACTTGTCAGCCCCTTGCCTTTGCTCCTCTCTTTTTTGGGATCGGCCATAGTTGGACAGCTGTCCCTAAAGTGGCCCTTCTCCCTGCATGCGAAGCATTCTCTCTTTCTTTGCTTTTTCCTATTAATGTTAAAGAGAAGATCCTCGACCTGCAGGGGCACACCGATTAGATTAATATTGCGGATCATCCCCATTACCTTTCCGACGCGTCGGATTGTTTCTTCATCCTTAGAGGATGATGTTGATGGTTGATTATGTTCATCATCATCACTTTCTTCTTCCTCTTCTTCACTTGAGGAACTTGGAGCGGGAGCTTTCTTTTTGCCCTTCTTTTCATCACATACCAAAACATATGGCCTTGAGGAAGTTGGCTCCTCTTGACGACCCATTTTCCGCGACATCTCAAATGCCACAATTTTCCCAATCACAATGGTCAGGATCATTGTACTCAAGTCCTCCATATTGTGAAGAATAGTAATGATGCTCCCATATCATGGTAGTAGGGAGATACCATCACCTAGTTTATTGATGCTAATAGAATTGAGCTTATTGATGATTAGATTCAAACGAGAATACATATCTCTAACAAGCTCATTATCCTTCATAGCAAAAGAATTATACTCATTTAAGACTAGGCAATGTTCTTGCTCACGAACAATGGATGTGCCGTCGTGGAGCTCATGCAATTTTAGCCAAATCTCATTAGTAGTTTTTAAAGTAAAAACTTGATTAATAATATCCATGCTAAGAGATTCATACAAGCAATTTTTCGCTCTAGCATTTAAATGAATTTCTTTTTCCTCACTTGTGGTGGGTTTGTCGGGATTTTTGGGGGGTTTCATCCCATCATGAGTGACTCTCCAAACACCTAGATCAACGACCTCTAGGTAACAAGCCATTCTAGCACTATAATATGGGAAGTTAGTGTTGTCGAAGTGTGGTGGCCTATGGGTATCCAACCCCTTTCTCTAAAAAGCGTCAGCTCTTTTAGCGATGAAGCTAAAGTGTTTCAAATGAGCCAAATCAGGCTTTGATACCAATTGAAGGAAACAGGTGATGCCTAAGAGGCGGGGTGAATTAGGACTTCTAAAACTTTCTCTAAACTAGGCCACAAATAAATCCCTAGAGCAAAACCTATGGAAACAATCAAACTAGAATGTGCAAACTAGGTTTTGTCTAAGTGTTGCTATCTCTACCGCAATGTCTAAGTTTCAATCCTAAATAATCTAAGTATAAAGACAAGATTGAAACTTAAATGCTTAATATAAATGCGGAAGCTAAAGAGCAAGGTAGAGATGCAAACTCTCATGGATGACGCCGGTATTTTTACCGAGGTATCCGGAACCACGCAAGGTCTCGACTAATCATTGTTGGTGCCCGTATGTAAAGGGAAGCCCATGTGAGGGCCAAGCACCATGGTCAAGTAACTCCGTAGAGAGTCGGGGGCCTTCTCCACACGCAAGTGGTGCTCCGCTTCCGGCTCCTCTCAGACGCTCCTCACCGTCTTCACTATCAAGCTTCCAGCTGAAACACCGCGGGCCTCGTTCCCTCCGGTACACAGTGGAGGCTGTGACACAAACGCGGTTGTCACGGTCTCGCAAGACTCTCGCCCCACTCGGTACAATTTACAACGGCTCGCGTAAGAGCCGAAGGGGTTGTGTGGTTTTTCTAAACTCACTCAACTAACTAGGATTCACCTAGAGCAAGCGCTAAAGTGGTCTAACTAATCTAAGTACTTCGCAAAGCACCTAAGCTAATCACCGAGTGATTCTATTAAGCACTTGGGTGTATGAGCACTTGAAAATGTCTATATTGTGCCTTGATATGTTGCTTGGGCTCCCACACATTGAAATGGCCGGATGGGGGTATTTATAGGCCCCAACACAATTCTAGTCGTTGGAGAAAAGTTGCGGCTCTCTACGGCACATCGGACAGTCCGGTGGGGTCACCGGGCAGTCCGGTGCCCCTTGTCCGGTGTGCCTAGCCGTTGGATCTGACATCGCAGGTGACTGTTGGCGACGCAGGCTTTTACACCAGACAGTCCGGACGTCATACCACACAGTCCAGTGGCTTCTCTCCACCAGTGTCACCGAGAACTAGCCGTTGGGCTACTGTTCCCTCGTGCAGCGGACAGTCCGGTTTGTGGCACCGGACAGTCCGGTGTCCTTGACCGAACAGTCCGCCAGTGGCAACACTTGTCTTTGTTTCTTAGACTTTGCTTGATACTTGTTGATCTTCATTTGTGATCTTCATAATGTCTTCTTTTGAGGTGTTTCTTTCCTCAATGCCTTAGTCCAAGTAACTTTAGCATCCTGTGAACTACAAACATAAACACTAGCAAACACATTAGTCCACAGGTTATGTTGATCATCAAACACCAAAACCTATTGAGCCAAATGGCCTGGAGTCCATTCTACTTACAAGGGGTTTAAAATTCAAGTGTGTGGGCACGGGTAGGCCCTACCTAATTCCCGTCGGCCAGGGGCATGGGCCGATGGGTTGGTTAATCCCCATGGTCCATAAACATGCCAATGGGAGTTAAGATTCCCTAGTGCATGGGCGTGGGCGGGCACTCCCTAATTCCCATTGGCCAGGAGCAGAGGCCGACGTGAGTTGGTTAATCTCTTTTGACCGTAAACCTGCTGACAGGAGTTAAGTTTTCCTAGTGTGTGTGCGGGCGAGCCTTCCCTAATTCCCGTCGGCCAGGGGCTTGCACCGACGGGAATTAATGTGTTACCGCCCGCCGCCTTTCGACCAATGTAGATTAGTTTATTCCCATCGATTTTTATAAAACCGACAGAAATAGTTTGGCCGGCGAGAGTCATACTGATTCTAGTTGTGTATCACTATGAGTGTTGCCATATGAATGGTCACCTTTTTGAGTTCTGCTTTAAGAGGAAGAGAGATGAGCGGCACATGTTTAAGTTAAATAATTAGAACATGTACCACCCTCACCATGGTGTACATGATCCACTGGGTAAAGGCAAGTTGCTAGGACTCAAGATGCAGCACCACATGGTGGGTGCGGCTGATGGGGTTCTAGTGTTGGCCAATAAGACAATGGATCCTGTTATAGTGGCTTTTAGTCTGATGACTCTAGTGAACCATGTTTTCGCTTTTGTGGTGGTCGCTACCCTCTATTGAGTTTCCTCAAAACACCATCTAAGAAACAAGTGTTAATTCCATTACCTAACCATCTGGGTCTGTATGGTACAACATTTTTTGAAGAGCTTTTCTGAAATTCAGGATTTATGGATAACCTAGCTATCACGAGAATCTAGATATCATAGGGGCTTGCGTGTAGAGGAAGATGAAGGGGTCCGTAGGGTTAGGGTTTAGGAAGCGGTGGATTCCTCCCATGCAACGACTATTGATTCTACATTCAAGTTGATTTGGGCGATTTTCACAAAAATGATTCTCAAACAAGTAGATTGGGAAACGAAGCGTTTGGCGGCTAGAACCCGATTCTCACATCCAGAAACCAGCCAGAAGTCGATCCAAATAGGCACTTAGGAAGCCACTTGACACACTATTTTCCATATTTGAGGATCTCCTTCCTAGAGCCCAGTAGCCATCAAAGAGTAAACCATACTCATAAGCGAGTGAACAACCACCAAACATACAATAAGGTATCACTATGAGTGTTTCCGTAGGGATGTTCACCTTGTTGAGTTCTACTTTTGGAGGAAGAGAGATGAGTGATACAAGTTTAAGTTGAATAGTTATAACATGAAACACCCTCACCATGGTGCACATGATCTAGTGGGTTTAGAGGCATGTTGCTAGGACAAGAGGTGCTAGGCTTTAGAATGAAGCACCACATGGTGGTTGCGCATAATGGGGTTCTAGTATTGGCCAATAAGACAATGGATCCTATGGCAATGGCTTTTAGTCTGATGTCTCTAGTGAACCATGTTTTTCCTTTTGTGGTGGTCGCTACCCTCTTGTAACACCCCAGGATCCACAAACACCCCAGAATGCTACTAAACTACACATCTAACATTCCTATATAAAATTTCGACAGCATCTTTGAAAATTTGCATAAACGGGGAAGCAACAAAGTATAAATAGATATCATGATAAGAAAACATAATAGACATTAATAATTTGCTAGCAATAGGAAGATAACCATAACAACATGAACTGAATTAACCAGTGCGCACAACTAGTTAAAAACAAACATACTTTGACAAGAAGTTTCTAATTAAATCATGACTGCGCCTAGGCAACGTTATTATGAGAGTGAAGGTGGATGTGCTGCTACTTCCCCACTCCCCTTGATGAGTAACAAGCACCTGCATTGAGTAATTCAAGAGTGAGATGAAACATCTCAGCAAGCCAATTGTTTTGACGAGATATTTAAACCACAAATTGAATTAATCAACATTTTAAAAGAATCACAATTAAGATCAGAAATACTTGTAGATATAGAGCTCAGTAGTCCCAATATAACCAATACTATCTCATTTCCTCGAACAACCACAATAGGTTGTATAAGACTTCCCTGCGTCAACAATACCTGCAAATATCACTTCAATGTATGCATAGGAATGCAATGGGTAGGTCATCTGTCTTCATACCTCTGAGGGTATAAAACCACAACATCTGCAAATATCACTTCAATGAATGCATATGAATGCAATGCATATGTCCTCTGCCTTCATACCTCTAAGGGTATGAAGCCGCATCCTACCCCTCCTCGAGCAACGGTCGGACCATAGGTCACGACAAAACTTCAGATACAAATGAGTCATGCAATATATATGGCATGCTGCATTTATCAATAAACTTCACTTCGTTCGTATACAATACAAACCTCAAATAATACTTCATCTTCCTTCAGATACAATACAAACCTCAAATAATACTTCATCTGCCTTCAGGGGTGTGAATTAATCTCATAGGTCATACTCGAACCATAATCATCCTCAATATATGATAGAGCATCAATATAATACAATCAAGTAAAACATCACCATAGAGTTCAATTATAAAGAATCCAATAATTCTGAATATTAGAGTGTAGGTGATAGAAATAACTTGTCAAAACGGTAGAAACCACCACTACATTCACTTGCCTTCATCGAAGAAGAAAAATGTACTAGGCATGATCTAGATTGTAGCCACCTGCTAGCGGGCATAAAACTTAGTACAAATATTTCACAAACATTTGCCAACAATCAACAAATCGCTCCTACACTTGAATCCAAGACCTTGTGGAAGACTCCCACCCTGAACCACATGCCATACAGCAGCAGCGCTGTTTGTTAATTTTGTATCTTTAAAACTATTAGAGTGGTGATACCAAACAAATACTCTAGGAATATCTACAAAAATACTCTACAATTTCGGAATTCAATGGATAATTAAATTCTGCCATCTATAAGTTCTAAAACATCTGACAAGATAACTGAATGAATCTGTTTCAGACAACAGCATAGTTAACTTCAAAATTCGATTTCACCAAAACTACCCAACCAAAAATTATTAAATTCTGCTGGCAGTAAGAACTTTTATCCCTCTAAAAAAGTCTCCATAGTTGGAAGAGCCAGTTCGGCCATTTACTAGATGAAACCTACCAGTGAACAGACCCTCTCATTTTTGTCAGGCAAACAGGAACAGCCACAGTAAAACAAACATAACCGGAGTTTAAAAATTCATATGAATGCACTCTTTAACAATCTGGAAAGCTTATGAAATTATCTACAACTTCTTTTACCAACCTAAAGTTTAATTCTATAGATAAAATTGCCTAAATCTTAAGAGAACAGATTCTGCATAGAATTATGAGACTGAAAAACTGCTATAATCAAACTGCAATAACTTTCTGATCTGATGTCCGATTTAGGTGTTCTTCACGGTCACAGAAAGATCTACAAATTATCTACGACTCATAGATAGACTTTTTTATTTTTTTAAGGCCACTAAGAGCATGGAAAACTGGCATGAACAGAAACTGTCGAATCTGCCATTCTGCAGAAACTAATTTCGAGATCAAAATCTAACCCCACATCTAATCCAACATCTAATCCTTCAATCCCCATGATCCACAACATCCAAAAACACATAATTACAGGGAGGAACATGGATCTTATCCTTACCTAGGGTTTCCCCAAGAAAATCTACAAGAAGAGATGGGGTAGAACATCTCCTTGATCCTATCTTCCTCTTCAATTCAACGTGCTCCCCCTCTTCTCGATCCTTGCTGCATGGGGGGGGGGAAGATCTAGGGAGGAGGAAGCAATGGAGGGCGACTGCAATGGGAGGAGAGGAAGCGGCCAGCCAAGTGGAAAAAGGGGGGTGGTGGCCAAGAGAGGGGGTAGGGAAAAGGGGTGGCCACCTAGGGTTTTGTGGGAGAACGAAACGACGCCTTAGATGACTTCTGACTTTGCATCCAACGGCCCACAACCCTTTCCCTCATCCACGCACCGAAGATCAACTTTTGGTCAATATTTTTTGGGATATTACACCTCTATTGAGACCTAGAATGATGGATATCTTTCTTAACACTTTTCCTATGCAAATGACTCGCACTATTGTCCTTCACAATTTACTAACCCATTTGTTGCATCATTTGCTCACTCTATGTCCTTTAGTTGAGCAGGACAAAGACTTGGAGAACATATTTCTCATGGATTATTGTTATTTATGTCAAATTACCCAAAGCTAAAATATGGTTCTCCAACATCGACCATGTGTATGAAAGGGAGTACATTACATTATAGAACAAACAACAAAGGTAAATTTATCTCACATATTTAGGGGTGTTTTAAATAGGGATTATCTATTGTTTAGACTTTTAGGGAGATTTTGTTTGCCAGATTCCTCCTTTTGGTTAAGTTTTTTGTGCTAAAATTTCAAAATCCTTTAGCCCTTCTCAGTATCTTGTAGTTGGATCTTCCTCTGAGCCTTGGAAGTCGCATAAATGGTTATTCCATTTCCACTTTGACCTGCTTACTAGGTTGAGCACACTTGGTCTCATCCAAGGATTGCATAAGTTAAAATACGAGAAAGTTCTCATGTGCCACCAAAATCACCACAAAAAGATGGCTAGTGGTTCTCACTCACCTATAAAATAAGTTATGACAAATTGACTCCATGACCTATTACACATGGACAAAGTAAGTGTAGCTACGGTGCACTGGGTTGGTGGGAAGTGGTACGTGTTTGTGGTTGTTGATGACTTTTCTTGCTATTATAGGGTTTTTTAATTGAGGCTTTAAAATGAGTTTCCTAAAAATACCATGAGAGTTGCTCCCATGACAATAGCATAGAGTTCACGAATAATTATTTCAATAACTTTTGTGTTTCTCCAAGCTTTCTTCAACAAAACTTTTCTAAGGCACTTCAGGTTGTTTGCTCTAAGTTCTTTATGTTCAAACCATGTAATTTTGACATGTTGGAGTAATGGTCTTCATATGGTTTCTTTCTTGGTGACACATTGCAATTTAGAGCTTATTGTGTACTTAACCTTGAGATTAACCATATCATGAAGACCTATGAGGTGACTTTTGATAAAACAATGTCTTGTAGACAAGGTGATGGTGAGATCATTAATGTCAAGGAGAGCAATAAGATTCAAATTGGGGTGATCAAAATCCATCTCCACTAGTTGCTGCAGTCGAGTCTCCTTCCACTAATGATCGACTAGATGTTACTACTTCCATTACAATGGTGTCACTTGAGACACATGAGCTAGCTAAACCTGGAGAAGTACATGAAGATGTTGAGCACGAGGTGACCTCATGTCAAGTGGCACTAGAACACATTCAATGCTAACGTCCACCTTAATAGATGATTAGTGAGATTCATGTGTGGGCTACAAGATCCTGGTCACATTCGGTTCCCACATTGTTGATTCAGCCTTTATTGCTTCTTTTGATCTCTAGAATGTTGTAAGGCTTCTATAAAATCAAAATTGAGTAAATGACATTCATGAGGAACTTGAAAATTTTGAAAGAAACCAAGATTAGATTTGGGTACCACCGCAACAAGACTACATCTCGATAAGAACCAAATGTGTTTTCAAAAACAAATTGGGTAAGAATGGGATGGTAGTTATAAAAAAGCTATGTTTGTCGGCTAGGGGTTTTCAAATAGAGGAGCTAGGCTATGAGGAAACCATTTCACTAGTTGCTCATTTAGAAGTCATTAGGATGTCACTAGCCATTGTCATTTCAAAAGGGTTTAAACTATTCACATGGATGTCAAAAGTGTTTTCTAAACTGGTACATAGAGGAAAAGGTGTATATTAGGAAACACCTAGTTTTGAGAGCCTCAAGTTTATAACTGTGATCAAACTTCAAAAATCCTTATATAGTTTGAAATAAGCCGCTAGAGCCTACATGATCAGTTTTAAACATTTTTTATTGCAAAGGATTTTTAAATGGTATCAATCGATAATACATTGTTTCTTCTAAAGAAAGGTAACCATACTCTTTTGGCTCTGATTACATTGATGATAATATTTTTTGTGGCTCTTCTCATGCACTTGTTACCAACTTTGCATATCTTATGAGCAAAGAGAGTTTGAGATGAGCATGATTAGTGAGTTCACGTTTTTAATTATGTTGCAAAACATGCAAACCTTAGATGGATAGTTTGTGCATCATGGCAAGTACAACAATGATTTATCAAAAAAGTTTGATATGGGCAAGGCCTGACCTCTTTCAATGCCCATGTCAATGACTACAGCCCTAGATGAAGAAGAAGATGGTAAGGCTATGGATGAGAAGGAGTATTATAGTATGATCGTGACACTTTTGTACATGACTACTATGAGGCTAGAAGTACACTTTGAATAGCATTTGTGTACTCATTTTAGGCTTCACCATGCACCTCTTATCACCAAGTGATGAATAGGATCATGAGGTTTCTCCAGTTAGCACCATAGTATGGTTTGCGGTGTTCTGTCTCTTCTTTGTTTTCTTTTTGTGAATATTAAGATACATAGTTTTTAGATGTCATTTAGACAATAAGTCCACTTCAGGTACCTATCAGTTCTTGGGGTATTATGTGGTGTCTTGGTCCTCCCACAAGCAGTCTAGTGTAGCCCAATCCACAACTAAAGACAAATATGTTGTCGATGCTAGCTGCTTTCCTAGATCCTATGGGTGATATCCACTTCGAGAGACATTGATTTGTGCTTTGAGAAGGTTTCACTCTTTATTTATGGCACCAATGTAATTAGTGTGGCAAAAAACCCTATACTTTACTCCTAAACTAAACACATTGATGGATGCTTCTATTTCCTAAGAGACAACAATGAAGAAGGTGACATGGACCTTTGCCATGTACACACCCACTGACAGTTCATACACATTCTCACAGAACCACAAGACCAAGCCACTTCTGCTCACGTAAAGAGGGGAGTTCAGTGTTCGCTTCCCTTGTTTGAGGAGAGGAGCTTTGGATCCTATATACTTCCTCCGTGCTTTTTTATTTGTCGTGATTTAGTTCAAAAATGAACTAGCGAGCGACAAATAATCGAGAATGGAGGTAGTACTAGTTTTGTTTCTATTCTTGTAATAGAGCTTTTGTTTTTTGATTTTATATCATTTCTACATTGCATATAAATATTTATTATGGGCATTTATGAGCTTCATGTGTATCATGCTTAAAACAAGATTATGTTGTTTAATGTGTGTTATATGTAGTACATGATGATGCTTGGGCAATCTTAGGATGAGATTGCTTGTTTGACGCATATTTATTGAGCTAAGCTTGTTTCATAAATTGTGACTAATTAGCAATGGCCAAAATCTAAGAATCATGTTCACTCCTGAGATTGCCAACTAGCATATGTAGGATGTGTTGAAATCCATTTTTCTAACATGTCGATGCTAGCTTGATATGCCATTTCCTCCAGCGACACACTTTCTTGGATAAACTCTAAACAAATTGTGCTAAAACTTGAATCCAAGATAAGTGATAGAAAAGTTCAAGATGGGTATGCACTTACACATATCACTCTATCGATACTTCTTCTCATTGCACCTAAGATAAACTTGGGTAATGTAGTGTTTGACAAAAACCATGGCTTTAAGCTTTGATAGATAATCTATCATATGCTTCACTTGGTTGAAAGTTTTGGTAAGATATACACAACCTGTCGGAATCACATGCTTTGACTAACACTTGTGCTAAATCATGCTCTAAAATTTGATAAAATTTCATGAAACATAAGTCTTAGGTTGTTCTTTAGCATGATGATTGCCTATTGTTTGAGTTTCACCATGTATACACTTGTTATCACTTCTAAATTTCAGACTTATAATTGATATGTGCTTCTTTAGAGATGAAGTTCTTTTAAAAAATCTTACAAACTATTCAAAATGCTTAATTGTCACAATTTGTATAGTGTGGTTAGTTTGAGGATTTGCTATCACATGGATATTTTGCTTTACTCACATGATAACACCACTTAAATCATCTTATCGTTTCAATTTTTATGCCCTAGAAGCTCTTGCATTTCCTACGTCTTTCTACATTTGTATCATTTTTGAGAGAGAGTTGCAGTTTTGGGACAATTGTTGAATGTATGTGCAAACAAGGTGATAAATGTTCACACAAATAAAAGGCTCGTCGATGATTCCTTCCTCCTTTTGTTGGTTTGTCCTCTCGCCGGTCCGTCCATTCATCTGGTGGCTGACCTCCTCCATTTATAGGCTAAGGTGGGGGTCGACCATCGGTGGCTTCCTCATGATGGAGTCACCGGGCGATGGTAAAACAGAGTGTTTTACCCTAGTGAAGTCTTGTTCGTCCATGAGCGTCTAGGTCATATGTTGTCTCGTATTCTTTATGTAGGACGACGCGGGAAGCATGGGGCCCGTGCACCATTATTCTAGCTACGTCGACTCCTAGCCTTCGCAGCCTAGGACTTGGTGTGGCTTGTCTTGTTGTGCCCTGCAGGCATCCTACCCACTCAGGCCTAGCCCTGATAGAAAATTAGTGCACCGCATGCCGAGGGCACGTGAGCCATAAATACATTGTAGTTTGAGGGGTTAGTAGGTAATTAGTGCGTTGCAGCCCGAGGGGCTCATAGGTCTTGAGTGGGAGGCGGACTGACGCCTCTACCGTGGCTCAGTGCCAGGCATAGTTAACGTGGCTGGTAACTTACAATGGGTCAGTCTTGGGCTAGGCGAGGGATCCACTGGAGTGGTATCCCTTCGGTTTGCCTACCCCCTGTTTAGCTTTGCCATGCTCGACCCTGGTCTTAGTGCCTTGGAGTTTATCCGGGGGAGGGTGCTTCCAGGGCAAACGTTTCCTTCCTCCTCCTACTGGTCGATGAGCCCTGGTTGGCAGAGGCCTCTTCTCAGCATCCTTGCTGACCTATGGGCCCCAACTGCCTACATCACCGATCACTCTAGAGTCGTCGGTGTATGGGCTCTAGAGGGACTTGGGCATGGCTCATGCAGCTTTGGAGTCGTCTAATACCGAAGTCCAATATCTTCGGTCATAGCTAGTGGCTCTTAGTTTTTTAGGGACAGGTAGGCTTTTGTGGTTCAGTTTAAGGGGTCTCAATTTCTTAGATTCCTGATCGTATGAAGACTCCTTGTAGAGCTGGAGATTGAAGCATTGAGACTTTACCTGTGTGCGAACCAGGTCACAAGATTCATTCGTGCACGATAGAGGAATCGTGATATGCGCCTCATTTACATCCTAGATCGTGTTCGCAAGGCTGTGGGGTTTGTGGTCCACCGGGGTGCACCAGTGGGTCTCGCCACCACACAACTACACTTTGGTGGTAACGTCCGTGATGCCACTGGCCTGCCTGATGGATCAACGACAGTGGACTTATACTTTCTAACATGTGACTTTGATGTTTTTGTGAGTGTTGTACTCGGGTTAGTGTTACTGGAAGAAATAATCCATGATCTTCTGTAGCTTCGCTTCATGGCCCAACCGTCAACGTGTATGGGTTTTGGGTCCCCCAAATCCTAGCTGGTCTCAGGATTTCTCTTGGCCTAGGCAAGCCCCCCGAGTCTCCACTCGATGCAGAGATCCATCTGGGGGTAGTCCCATCCTTTTGTTTTACTCTCTCCACCGCACCGCTTCGCGGGGATGAGGGGAGGTGAGTCGTACCAAGCTTTCCTCGATGGGCTAGCAATGGTGCTCTATGAGTTACAAATAGGTAATCTGTGTGAGGCCCTAGTTCCTTCCATGGGATCCAAGCATGGGGTCCGCTGGGGACCATCCTCATACTCCCAGTCACCAACTCATATAGTTGCTGACTCCGTTCAACCAGAACTGATGGCTCGTTGGCTCACTCTGTGATAAACCATGAGCTAGACCTTCCTAGGACTCAAACACGAGCTGGTGATGCCTTTAACGCTCCATCTATCAGAGTCCTGGCTGCTAGTGTGCTCGTCATAGGCTACCTCTTGCTCTGTTTTCACTGGAGTGGTCGCGAGCCCTTCGTAGACCGGGATTTCAAACTCCATAGTTCACAACAATCCTATCATAAGTTTTTCGGTCCCTCCCAAAGGAATTGAACGAGTTTGAGATCTTAACAGGACAAAAGACCTTGGTTTCGCTTGGTTCTTTAGGCAAAGGCATTCCGAAGGGTGGCTTGGTTTGTTTTTGTTTCGTTTTGCTCCTTCGATGTCCTGCGTTAATCTCGCAGACAAAACTAGAAAGATATTAGTGTGTCCATGCGCATTAGAAGGATGCAAAGAATGTAACGGACATAAAACGTTTTTTGAGAGGCTAGTCTAGTTGTCTGGCGTCTTCCCTTTTTAGCCCCATTATTTGGAGTTTAACTTGATGACGTTAGCCTTTAGCCTTTAACCTTTCGAATGTTAGCCCAAGATCAAATACAAGACCCTCGGATTTCCTAGTTTTGACGAGAATGTTATCGATGTATGCTTCCACGACCCTTCCGATGAGGTTGCCGATTAGATCATGCATCGCTGGTATGTCACCCCCGCATTCTCCAGACCGAAGGACATCATCACATAACAATGTGAATTGAACGGGGTGATAAAGGACGTGGCAGGCTGGTCTGATTTCTTCATCACGATATGGTGACTACTCTCGAGTACTGTCATACCCGGATTTAGGGGGCCAAACCTGGGCGCGACTCACATGTGTGCGAGGATCAAATCTCACACATATGATGACTTATGGTACAGAACGAATGTCACATCTTTACCATATAATAGGAGTTTTGTACAAAATAACTAAATAACTACATCATAAGAAGACAGCGATCCAACAACCAAGTTGACTAGGAGACGACATCCTAGACAACTCACGAACTCATCACGGCATCCTTCACACGCCTCATCATGTGGTACCTGTCTTTGACCTGGGGATGTGAGTACAGCAAGGGTGAGCTCACATACGTTCATCGCTCAACAAGTTGTGGGGAATAATGTGCATGAACTCACCAAAGGTGGGAGCTCATGTGAAGTGTAAGGCTTACCAAAAGAGATGGTTAAAGCTGAGCATTGCTTTTAAAGTTGGTCAAAATTTTATTAGCGGTTACTAAGTATAAGTAGATGTCGACATGAATAAATAAGATATTAAGGTTAATAATAACACCCGCAAAACAATGCATATGATAATTTAAGTTTAGTTCCATAAATTACTCATGTGAGGGTACGAGCTGCTCATGACCGTTTGCACGTCTGATATACCAGTTTTACGCTCTGCAGAGGTTGCGCGTTTTTGCCCACTTGTCGTGTATCCTGTCTAGCCAGGGTTTGTAACGACCTTAGACACTTCCGAGGTGAATGGTTAGGGATCCACTACGAGGCTTTACAAAGTTCTACTAGCTTCAGAAAACCCACTACGGTTCTGAGAAGGGCAATATAGAATCCCTCGTCCGAAAAGCCATCACAGCATGATCGACCCGAGAACCTCCCTATACGCAGCTCCTCTACCGCCCTTGCCCCTTTCGGGTAAGGTAGTCCTCTAGTAGCTTTCCTAATTAGTCACCCAAGGGCATCCCATACCACCCTTGTGGTTGCACTGTTTTCCCGGGTGGTCGCTCCATGTCCAATTAACACAATGATCTTGTCATGAATAATTAAAACAACAGCATAACTGGAACATGATCATAATGTAACATTAATTACCCAAAACTAGGTAGAGAAATAGCAAAACCACCCAATAGTTCTTTTGTCAGCAAGGTGTGGGATAAACAATACTAGGGATACCTATTAGGTCCCATCAAATTAACCTGAGCATGTCACAGTGATTAACAGGAACATTATTAGGTAAAGAAGAGTGATCAAGGGCACAACTTGCCTAATACTTGCAATAAGCTTGTAGTCCAGATGCTGACTCATAAGTTGGGCACCTGGTTCTTCGTCACCTCACCTCTACTCATAGAAATACATACAATCAAGCAAATAATGGATATGGTAACATTACACCAAAGCATAAGAACAAACTAAGTTAGAATATTCTATGCGTCGCTACGAGATCGTAGGTTGAAGAACCATTAAAATCGGAGTTAGAAGGAAGAAGTTATAGGTAAAACAATATTTTTAGATGCAATAAATCTAATAGATGCTGCATTTAAACTAAGTAGGTATTAAATTGAAATATCTAAGTTGATATTGATCACTTTAATAATTACTTATAATAAGTGTATGTTACAACTATAAATTAGATTAAATAGATTGCCTAGCTAATTGGCATTAATTAAACAAATAATTAATTACCTAACTAATTATTTAAAACATATGGCATAATTAAAACAATATTATTACGTACGCAAAATTAATATGAACCTAACGCAATTTGAACCAATAAAACAATTTATTTGACCGAGAAGATATCATATTTTTAATAAATTTAGAAGTGCTGCACAAAAATAGGTGACATGACGTGTTCTGACTGGTTAGGTAGGTTTGTTAAAGATGGAAAAGGTTTGTTTATAAATACATGACATAGTTGATGTAAACCCATCATGATTATACCTACTGTTAAATTCATGCTACATGACAGTTTTGCATGTAAAAGAGCCTATGGTGGTGGTTATCTATTAAGCGGGAAGCGTCAAGCCTATCATACGAGAAAGACCTCTAACCTATCACTAACTTACCTTCCAATCAAACACTTCAACCTCGTGTTGTCATCTCGGTTTTTGACAATGAACCGGAGATCAGATCGACGAACCGGAAGCATGGTGACGAAGCTCTCGCCGAGCTAGTCACGTCAATGTTCTGTTTTGCCCCGAAAGATGAACAAACGGAGAGAAATTTCTTGCCAAAATTGTCGCTAGAGTTTGGGCGGGAGCCAAATTTCGACGAACCGGTCATGGAGGATTATGGCTGCGAGCTTAGCTAGGGGCGGGCTACTGTGACTTGGCTAGTGGCGGCGCTGCTGCGAGGCTATAGAGGAGATGAGTCTATGATTGATGGCTTAAGGTGTTATGGTGGCATGTGTTTATATAGGCTATGAGGTGGGTGGTTACATGATAGATCTAATCTTATAGTTATCTGCTACAATTCTATCATATCTTTTAGAAACTTTAACAAACTCAAAACCAAATCCGTTACATGACAAATCTAAGCTGGTACTTATCTGTTACAATTCCATCTTAGGTGGGTGGTTACATGACATATCTAATCTGGTACTTATCTGTTACAATCATATCCTATCTGTTAGGAACTCTAACTTATCTCTTTTATTCCAATAATATTGTTGTTAATTTGTACTAATCATATTAGACCTTCAATTTAAATAATTCTTAGAATATTTTTTTATTTAAATTTTTGGGTGTTATATGCGAGAGTATTTTCTTAAATATCTTATCGTGATATCCTAATTTGTATCGACTTTACCTAATGGACGTTGTGTACAAACAAACCAACCAAACATACATCAATCCATTATATTAGCTTATATTTCTAATTTCTTCTTTCTGTTTTAAATTTAAAATTTAAGTCTAATTTAGAGTTGTTAAATTTTCTATTTCAAGCATAAATTGCAACAAACAAAAACTCAACATGATTTATGCAAAGCATTTTTATTAATTAGTTTATCCATTTAAGCAAATGAAAATAAGTAGGAATTGTTGGGGGTATGCTTCGTAGCCGAAGATCCTAAAGAAAGAGAACACCTTTGGCAGATCCTATCAGAAGCAGCACCGAAGCTATCACCTATAAAGCTTCGGCACAGTGATAGATCTCAAGATGAAGGGGTGAACCGACTTAAAGATGAAATAACTTAAAAGACCCGCAATGTTTTGTGTCATTATTATAGTCGATTGTAAGGGGCATAAATGTAATTTTACACAGGCCGCGCCCTGTGCCTATAAATAGATGAACAGTACCCTGTACTGTTCACGCAATCCTGTAGCTGCTGACACATTACGCTGGAATTATTGTTTTCTGCCAAGACGAAGGTATAAATGTAATTGAATACTATATTTTAATATTTAAGTTCACATAATAAAATGTGCGAATAGTGCTATCTATTTTTAATATATCCTTCTATAATGTTTCATGTTTTATATTTTATTCCATATTGTTTTATAAGTCTGATCACGAAGGTGTGACCTTCGTGATATTTTACTCATGACCTTCGTCCGAAGCTCATTAAATCCTTGGGGAGATAATGCTTCAGCGAACGAAGGGCGTTAATACTTAACATTTTTGTGTTGCCTTGTTCTTAATTCATAGCATTTGAGAACAAGTCCCCAACATTGGCGCCCACCTCCGGTGAACTCACTTCCACTTTTTTGAGCTGATGGCTTCGTTCAACAATCAAACTGGAGCTGCTTCGGCTCCAAAGCTGGTACTCCCGATAACAGGCGGTTCATGCTCAGAGCCAGCCAACAAGAAGCAGAAGAAGGAGGCACAGAGAAAGGTACAACATGTCGGGGTGCAAGGACCTTTCATCAAGTCAAGATGGTCCCACATCTCAATTATCTTCTCCTAAGAGGACCTTCAGCTCAAGGATTACCCTCACAATGATGCTATGGTTATTTCTTGTGTCATCAAAGAATTTCTGGTCCACAATGTTTTGGTTGATACAGGCAGTGCAGTGGATATTATATTTGCTAAGGCCTTCAGACAGATGCAAGAGCCAGAGGATAAGATTCATGATGCTACACACCCTCTTTGTGGCTTCGGAGGAAGGCAGATTGTAGCGCTTGGCAAGATCACAATGCCAGTGACCTTCGGATTTGTGAACAATACAAGGACTGAGGAAGTTGTGTTCGATATTGTCGACATGGAGTACCCCTACAATGCAATCATTGGTCGTGGGACACTCA
This sequence comes from Zea mays, assembly GCF_902167145.1. Taxonomy (NCBI): domain Eukaryota; kingdom Viridiplantae; phylum Streptophyta; class Magnoliopsida; order Poales; family Poaceae; genus Zea; species Zea mays. The sequence goes on along the minus strand of NC_050104.1, from coordinate 85,376,860 downwards.
ATGCTTTTGAAGCAATTCTTCACCTAGCATATCTTTGCATGAAGATACCTTCGGATCAAGGGCCTATTGCTATTCATGGAAGTCAGGAAGCTGCCAGAAAGGCCGAAGGAAACTGGACAGATTCAAAAGCAATCCATAACATAGATGGGGCCAAAGCTTGTGAGCAATACAAGTACAGAAGGGAGAAGGCTGCTTCGGCTGATCAGCCAAAGCCCATACTTTTATGTGAAGATATAGCAGAGCAGAAGGTGCTGCTAGGATCTCAATTGTCTGAGGAGCAGGAGAAAACCCTGATAAGGTTCCTGTTTGAAAGGGAATTAGGCTTACAACTAGTTCCTAAATAATTTTGGTGGTTGAATTGCCCAACACAAATCTTTGGACTAACTAGTTTGCTCAAGTGTATAGATTATACAGGTGTTAAAGGTTCACTCTCAGCCAATAAAAAGATCAAATTTGGATTCAACACAGGAGCAAAGGGCCAAACCGAAGGCACCTCTGGTTTGGCGCACCGGACTGTCCGGTGTGCCACCGGACATGTCCGGTGCACCAGAGGACTCCAACGCAAACTCGCCACCTTCGGGAATTTCCAGAGGCACTCGCGCTATAATTCACCGGACTGTCCGGTGTACACCGGACAGTGTCCGGTGCGCCAAGGAGGAGCGGCCTCAGGAACTCGCCAGCTTCGGGAAACTCCAACAGCCAGTCCGCTATAATTCACCGGACTGTCCGGTGTACACCGGACTGTCCGGTGCGACTCCGGAGCAACGGCTATCTCCGCGCCAACGGCTCTCTGCCGCGCATTTAATGCGCGCTCTGCGCGCGCAGAAGGCAGGCGCGCCCATACTGGCACACCGAACAGCAAACAGTTCATGTCCGGTGTGCACCGGACACCCAGGCGGGCCCACAAGTCAGAAGCTCCAACGGTCAGAATCCAACGGCAGTGATGACGTGGCAGGGGGCACCGGACTGTCCGGTGTGCACCGGACTGTCCGGTGCGCCATCGAGCAGACAGCCCAGCCAACGGTCAAGTTTGGTGGTTGGGGCTATAAATACCCCAACCACCCCACCATTCATTGCATCCAAGTCTTCAGCTTCCAACCACTATACAAGAGCTAGCATTCATTGCAAAGCACACCAAAAAGAGATCAAATCCTCTCCCAACTCCACACAAAGCCCTAGTGACTAGTGAGAGTGATTTGTAGTGTTCATTTGAGCTCTTGCGCTTGGATCACTTCTTTTCTTTCGGATTCTTTCTTGTGATCAAACACTCACTTGTAATTGAGGCAAGAGGCACCAATCGTGTGGTGGCCCTTGCGGGAAGTTTGATTCCCAAGTGATTTGAGAAGAGGAGCTCACTCGGTCCAAGGGACCGTTTGAGAGAGGGAAGGGTTGAAAGAGACCCGGCCTTTGTGGCCTCCTCAACGGGGAGTAGGTTTGAGAGAACCGAACCTCGGTAAAACAAATCCGCGTGTCTCACTTCATTATTTGCTTGCGATTTGTTTCCCGCCCTCTCTCGTGGACTCGATTATATTTCTAACACTAACCCGGCTTGTAGTTGTGATCATTTTTGAGATTTTCAGTTTCGCCCTATTCACCCCCCCTCTAGGCGACTATCAATTGGTATCAGAGCCCGGTGCTTCATTAGAGCCTAACCGCTCGAAGTGATGTCGGGAGATCACACCAAGAGGGAGATGGAGACCGGCGACAAGCCCACTACGAGCCAAGGGAGCACTTCATCGGAAGAGTCCCGCACCAAGAGGAAGGAGAAGAAGGACTCCTCCAAACGGAAGGAGAAAAGATCTTCTTCCTCACACCACAAGGAGAAGAAGGAGAAATCTTCTTCCCACAAGTCACATCGGAAAGGAGACAAGCACAAAAGGATGAGGAAGGTGGTCTACTACGAGACCGACACCTCATCAACATCCGACTCCGATGCGCCGTCCGTAACTTCTAAGCGCCAAGAGCGCAAGAAGTTTAGTAAGATTCCCTTACACTATCCCTGTACATTTAGACATACTCCATTACTTTCCGTTCCATTAGGCAAACCGCCAACTTTTGATGGCGAAGATTATGCTAGGTGGAGTGATTTAATGAAATTTCATCTAACCTCACTCCACAAAAGTATATGGAATGTTGTTGAGTTTGGAGCACAGGTACCATCAATAGGGGATGAGGATTACGATGAGGACGAGGTGGCCCAAATCGAGCACTTCAACTCCCAAGCCACAACCATACTCTTGGCCTCTCTAAATAGAGAGGAGTACAACAAGGTGCAAGGGTTGAAGAGTGCAAAGGAAATTTGGGACCTCCTCAAGACCGCGCACGAGGGTGATGAACTAACAAAGATCACCAAGCGGGAAACGATCGAGGGGGAGCTCGGTCGCTTTCGATTTCGCCAAGGGGAAGAACCACAAGACATGTACAACCGGCTCAAGACTTTGGTGAACCAAGTGCGGAACCTCGGGAGCAAGAAGTGGGATGACCACGAGGTGGTTAAGGTTATTCTTAGATCACTCATTTTCCTTAACCCCACTCAAGTTCAATTAATTCGTGGTAATCCTAGATATACTCAAATGACCCCCGAGGAAGTTATCGGGAATTTTGTGAGCTTTGAATGTATGATCAAGGGCTCAAAGAAGATCAACGAGCTTGATGAATCCTCCACGCCCGAAGCACAACCGGTGGCATTCAAGGCGACGGAGGAGAAGAAGGAGGAGTCTACATCGAGTAGACAACCTATTGATGCCTCCAAGCTCGACAATGAGGAGATGGCTTTAATCATCAAAAGCTTTCGCCAAATCCTCAAGCAACGGAAGGGGAAGGATTACAAATCCCGTTCCAAGAAGGTTTGCTACAAGTGTGGTAAGCCTGGTCATTTCATTGCAAAATGTCCTATATCTAGTGACAGTGACAGGGGCGACGACAAGAAGGGAAAGAGGAGAGAAAAGAAGAGGTACTACAAGAAGAAGGGCGGCGATGCCCATGTTTGCCGGGAATGGGACTCGGACGAGAGCTCCACCGACTCCTCCTCCGACGAGGACGCCGCCAACATCGCCGTCACCAAAGGACTCCTCTTCCCAAACGTCGGCCACAAGTGCCTCATGGCAAAGGACGACAAAAAGAAGAAGGTAAAATCAAGATCATCTACTAAATATGAAACCTCTAGTGATGAGGATGATGCTAGCAATGAAGAGGATAACTTACGCGTTCTTTTTGCCAACCTTAACATGGAACAAAAAGAAAAGTTAAATGAATTGATTAGTGCTATTCATGAAAAAGATGACCTTTTGGATTCCCAAGAGGATTTTCTAATTAAAGAAAACAAGAAACATGTTAAGGTTAAAAATGCTTATGCTCTAGAGGTAGAAAAATGTGACAAATTATCTAGTGAGCTAAGCACATGCCATGACACTATTGCCAACCTTAGAAATGAAAATGCTAAATTAATTGCTAAGGTTGATTCACATGTTTGTAATGTTTCAATTCCCAATCTTAGAAATGATAATAATGATTTGCTTGCTAAGATTGAAGAATTAAACATTTCTCTTGCTAGCCTTAGAGTAGAAAATGAAAATTTAATTGCTAAGGCTAAAGAACTAGATATTTGCAATGTTACAATTTCCGATCTTAGAGATCATAATGATATCTTGCGTGCTAAGATCGTTGAACTTAATTCATGCAAACCCTCTACATCTAGTGTTGAGCATGTTTCTATTTGTACTAGATGTAGAGATGTTGATATTAATGCTATTCATGATCACATGACTTTGATTAAACAACAAAATGATCATATAGCAATATTAGATGCAAAAATTGCCGAGCATAACTTAGAAAATGAAAAGTTTAAATTTGCTAGAAGTATGCTCTATAATGGGAGACGCCCTGGCATTAAGGATGGCATTGGCTTCCAAAGGGGAGACAATGTCAAACTTAATGCCCCTCCTAAAAACTTGTCTAACTTTGTTAAGGGCAAGGCTCCCATGCCTCAGGATAATGAGGGATACATTTTGTACCCTGTCGGCTATCCTGAGAACAAGATTAGGAAAATTAACTCTAGGAAGTCTCACTCTGGCCCTAACCATGCTTTTATGTATAAGGGTGAGACATCTAGCTCTAGGCAACCAACCCGTGCTAAGTTGCCTAAGAAGAAAACTTCTAGTGCATCAAATGATCATGACATTTCATTTAAAACTTTTGATGCATCTTATGTTTTGACTAATAAATCTGGCAGGGTAGTTGCCAAATTTGTTGGGGGCAAACACAAGGGCTCCAAGACTTGTGTTTGGGTACCCAAAGTTCTTGTGTCTAATGCCAAAGGACCCAAAACCGTTTGGGTACCTAAAGTCAAGAACTAAACTTGTTTTGTAGGTTTATGCATCCGGGGGCTCAAGTTGGATACTCGACAGCGGATGCACAAACCACATGACAGGGGAGAAAAGGATGTTCTCCTCATATGAGAAAAACCAAGATCCCCAACGAGCTATCACATTCGGGGACGGAAATCAAGGTTTGGTCAAAGGTCTTGGTAAAATTGCTATATCTCCTGACCATTCCATTTCAAATGTTTTTCTTGTTGATTCATTAGACTACAATTTGCTTTCCGTATCCCAATTATGTCAAATGGGCTACAACTGTCTATTCACTGATGTAGGTGTCACTGTCTTTAGAAGAAGTGATGATTCAATAGCATTTAAGGGAGTGTTAGAGGGTCAGCTATACTTGGTAGATTTTGATAGAGCTGAACTTGACACTTGCTTAATAGCTAAGACTAACATGGGTTGGCTCTGGCACCGCCGACTAGCCCATGTTGGGATGAAGAATCTTCATAAGCTTCTAAAGGGAGAACACATTTTAGGATTAACAAATGTTCATTTTGAGAAAGACAGGATTTGTAGCGCATGCCAAGCAGGGAAGCAAGTTGGTGCTCATCATCCACACAAGAACATCATGACTAGTGACAGGCCACTGGAGCTCCTACACATGGACCTATTCGGCCCGATCGCTTACATAAGCATCGGCGGGAGTAAGTACTGTCTAGTTATTGTGGATGATTATTCTCGCTTCACTTGGGTGTTCTTTTTGCAGGAAAAATCTCATACCCAAGAGACCTTAAAGGGATTCTTGAGACGGGCTCAAAATGAGTTCGGCTTAAGGATCAAGAAAATTAGAAGCGACAACGGGATGGAGTTCAAGAACTCTCAAATTGAAGGCTTCCTTGAGGAGGAGGGCATCAAGCATGAGTTCTCTTCTCCCTACACCCCACAACAAAATGGTGTAGTGGAGAGGAAGAATCGAACTCTATTGGACATGGCAAGAACCATGCTTGATGAATACAAGACTTCGGATCGGTTTTGGGCCGAGGCGGTCAACACCGCTTGCTACGCCATCAACCGGTTGTATCTACACCGAATCCTCAAGAAGACATCCTATGAACTCCTAACCGGTAAAAAGTGTTAGAAATATGCCCTAGAGATAATCATAGAGATGAGCATATTTCTTTGTATCCATGATATATATATTGCTTAATTGAATATCCATGGAAGGCACCTTGTATTGATTAGCAATTATGTGAATTGTTTGTGAGATTCTTTACTTATATGGTTATTCTAAATGATGTCCCTAGTCAGAGTCGATGACTAGCACATGTATTAGTTGATGACTACATTTCACAAGTCATGAACATGGAGATGTTAAATTAATAATGTGGGCGCATGTATGACATGAGGCTGGACCGACCCAACGTGAGATATTGTAATATAGTTCTCTTCTTGCAACATGAATACTGTATCCTTAGACCTGAGATTGTCGCATGTTCTCAAGATGTGAATTGACTTACTTAGGGACTATCAAACGCTATCCCGTAACTGGGTAGTTATAAAGGTAGTTTTGGGTTTGTCAGGAAGCATGCTATGAGGCATGGTCAGTCAAGATGGAATTTGTCCCTCTCTTTGTGAGAGAGATATCTCTGGGCCCCTCGAGTGATTGGATCAAGAAATGCATGGCCGTGCTAGGGTTAAGAGTTAACCATTGAAAGGATTCCAATTCACAGTATCGAGAAAGAGAGGTCAGCTTAGAGCCAAACCAAATATCGTGAGACAAAGGGAACAGTATGTACTTAATGTCGCAATGGTTCGTCTGATATGATCTTTACGTACACATAGGAGTTGACATGTCTTGCTAGAGGCCGCTGTCAATTATTGGGCCAAGTAAGAGTACTCGGGCTATGTCTATTTGTACGTGAACCTATAGGGTCACACACTTAAGGGGAAGGAAGCCTAATTCGGATTAGATCCGAAATTAGACTGGGCTTTAGGGTTAATGATGGGCCTCGGCGTCAGAAGCCCACCATAACGCCTATATAATGAGGGGCGGGGGCGCGGTTAAGGATAACCTAATTCGCCACCAGCGAACTAACAGCCGCTGCCCACCTCTCGCCCTCGCCAAGCCGCCGTCGCGAACCTAGCAGTTCGGTACGCGGCGCTTCCTCCCTGTACGTGTGGATACCTCGGAGGTGCTACATCTGGAGCACTTGGACGAACCGTGCGAGGACGTGAAGGACGCCGGCGACTGCACGACACTGCTCGACGCGTTCGTCTACATCGAGACGTCTTCCGCTGCTCTGCGCGTCTAGTGGTAATTCCATGACCTATAACTGCAGTAGTTCTTGGTATTATGGGGATGAAATTTTTTTTGTTTTGCGCTAGCGTAGCCTCCCCGTAATCCTACAGTGGTATCAGAGCCAGGTTCTGCGTAAGTTTTAGGTCTGGATCTAGGTTCATGTGATGGATCTACTTGATGCACGGTTTGATTAGATCAATTGGTAATAAAGGGTTGAAGTAGATTACATCGGATATGACTGGAGAGATCAGTTCGTCCTTCTCTGTTGTATGCGCGACTTGCCCCTACCGGCTGGAATCACCATCGGGGCTAACTGCGTACACAACCAGCAGATTGACGCAACAGATCGACGTCATGAGTGTAATCTTCTTCGGGTCGAAAGTCTCGGATTTGGGTTGATTTGATCAACCGCATGAGATTTCCAGTGGAATTTCCATACATACGATGCATGGAATCCTGTGAGGTTTTCAGGGCGCTGCCCTGAGAACCGCGGGGACCGTCGTGGCTATCTGCTGTAGTGGCGAACGTATAGAAACGTGTTTGTCTAACCTGTTTTTGCAGGACATGTGATCGGTATGGCTATTATGTGTATGTGATGCATGTTAACAAATTATTCATGACCTGCGTGTCGTGACCAGGGCAATACGGCTGGAGCCACATGTATTGTCCAAATTTAATGTAATGACCTGCGTGTCAACATGTGATGATCCAAAGCGTATATGTAATTTGTTTACCAGCATACGTTAGATAGGTCTTGAAGGACTCATCACCTGGAGGATGGCATACCTATATCATGGAGATGGAGATCATCGTGATGGACAGATTATTGGAGATGGAGATCACCATGTGAAAACAAGCCATACCGAATCACAACTGTTGTGTGAATGCCATTCTTATTGTTCTACTTGTTTATATTGCATATATGTCCTTGCGTGCGATGTTATAAGTAGGACGATCCCTCATAAATGTTTAAGCTTTAATGCCTCTCCAAACCTTGCACTATCATAAGTCTTGTACAATTGGTGGTGGGTCTATGAAATTAGGGTGCCACCAGTTTTCCTTGACTAGATAGGTTTGTATCGGATACGAACTGCAGAAAGGGTTGGTTAACTTAAACAAAGTCAGCTTAATGGTTAAGGACTTTGAGGCATAAGGTTGGGAGCCGAGACATAGAGATGTCACCCAACAACAAGAGTCATGTATATGATATGATTAGCAAGGAGTTGCTTACCGATCTACCTTGTCTTCTAGCGGTGATGCTAAAGCTCACTAGTAGACTTGTTAGTTGTGGATTCTGAATCACTAAGTATCAATCGAGGGATATTGATTTTAGTGGGAGTAGACTATTAAATGTTTAATATGATTTACTCTGTCATGGATATTTTTGTCTTAGTATTTTGCATTATTTTGTTGTAGATGGCACCTAGCACACCAACATTTACTTTGCGATCAATTCTTGAAAAGGATAAGTTAAATGGAACAAACTATACGGATTGGATCCGTAACCTGAGAATTGTTCTCAGGGCTGAAAAAAAGGAAGACGTTCTAGACACCCCACTGCCAGAGGATCCTGGTGAAAATGCAACTGCTGCAGCTAAAACCGCTTACAAGAAAGCAATGGATGCTAATCTTGAAGTGAGTTGCCTAATGCTTGCTTGCATGGAGCCTGAGCTCCAGATGCAGTTTGAGACAAACCATGAGGTGTACGATATGATCGTGGCGCTCAAGGATATGTTCCAGACTCAGGCTAGGACTGAAAGGTTCAATGTGTCCAAAGCCTTTCTGGAATGCAAGCTAGCAGAAGGCGCAGCAGTTGGGCCACATGTAATCAAAATGGTTGGTTACAGTCAGAGGTTGGAGAAGCTAGGCTTCCCAATAAGCCAAGAGTTGGCCACTGACTTCATTTTGGCATCTCTTCCGCCCAGCTATGGAAACTTCATCACGAACTACCATATGCATGGGGCGGAGAGGGGCCTCAATGAACTATGTGGCATGCTGAAAACTGCAGAGGGGGACATAAAGAAAAGTGCTGGCAGCAGCGGCCATGTGATGGCGGTCCAAAACAAACCCAACTTTAAGAAGAAGGGTAAGTCTCAAAAGAAGAAGGGCAAGGGAAAGGATACAGTATCCAAGCCCAATCAAAAGCGCAAGGCTGGACCAGCTGCAGATGCAGAGTGCTTTTATTGCAAAGAACTTGGTCACTGGAAAAGGAATTGCAAGCAGTACTTGGCCTCTATTAAGGATCGCGGCGGTAAGGGTACAGCCGCAGTAGGTACACTTGCTATTCACATTACAGAAATTTTTCTTGCTGATTCTTATATTAATTCTTGGGTATTTGATACCGGATCGGTTGCCCATATTTGCAATTCGATGCAGGGAATGATAAGAAGTAGAAGCGTGAAAAGAGGAGAAGTTGATTTCCGGGTAGGCAATAATGCAAGAGTTGCTGCGTTGACCGTCGGGACGATGCAACTCCACCTCCCATCAGGATTTATTTTGGAGTTAAATAATTGTTATCTAGTTCCTAGTATGAGTCGAAACATTATGTCTCCTTCATGTTTGATGAAGGATGGTTATTCATTTGCGAGTGAAAACAATGGTTGTGTGATCTCTAAGAATGGCATGTTTGTGGCTTTTGCATCCATTATGAATGGGTTATTCATTTTAAATCTTGATGATGCACCTATCTGTAATATTAGTGCTAAAAGGCCTCGGCCTAATGATTTAAGTCCTACCTACATGTGGCACTGTCGTTTGGGTCATATAAGTGAGAATCGCATGAAGAAGCTTCATTCTGATGGGCTTTTAACTTCGTTTGATTTTGAATCATACGAGACATGTGAAGCTTGCTTACTTGGTAAGATGACCAAGGCGCCCTTCACGGGTTTACCGGAGAGGACGTTAGATTTATTGGAACTCATACATACTGATGTGTGCGGACCAATGAGTACGACAGCTAGGGGAGGATTCCAATACTTCATAACCTTCACTGATGATTTTAGTAGATATGGGTATGTCTACTTAATGAAACACAAGTCTGAATCCTTAGAAAAGTTCAAAGAGTTTCAGAATGAAGTAGAAAATCAGCGTGGCAAGAAAATTAAAGCACTGCGATCAGATCGTGGTGGTGAATATTTGAGTCATGAGTTTAGCAATCATCTAAAGAGTTGTGGAATTGTTCCACAGCTTACGCCGCCTGGAACGCCTCAGAGGAATGGCGTGTCTGAGCGACGTAATCGGACTTTATTGGATATGGTTCGATCAATGATGAGCCAGTCGGACCTACCTTTGTCGTTTTGGGGATACGCTCTAGAAACAGCAGCTTTCACACTAAATAGGGTACCGTCTAAGTCCGTAGTTAAGACACCATATGAGATGTGGACTGGGAAGACTCCCAGCTTGTCTTTTCTGAAGATTTGGGGTTGTGAGGTTTACGTCAAGCGACTACAGTCGGATAAACTCACTCCAAAATCGGACAAGTGCATGTTCGTGGGATATCCAAAGGAAACTTTAGGGTATTACTTTTACCACCGGTCAGAGGGCAAAGTATTTGTCGCCCGGAACGGTGTGTTCTTAGAGAAAGAGTTTCTCAAAAGAGAGAAAAGTAAACAAAAGGTGTATCTTGAAGAAGTTCAGGATGAGCCAGTGGGACAAGATTCAACAAGTGATGCTAATGTAGCAGAACAAGTTGAGACGTCTATGGCAAGAGAATCACCACCACAACCACGAAGGTCAGCAAGGCTTCGCGAGGCACGAGGAGAAGTGCTATTGTTGGGCAATGGGGAAGTGTTGTTGTTAGACAACGACGAACCTGCAACATATTCAGAAGCGATGATGGACCCAGATTCCGAGAAATGGCATGTCGCCATGAGATCCGAGATAGATTCCATGGGAGAAAATCAAGTTTGGAACTTGGTTGACCCGCCTGATGGTGTTAGACCTATAGAATGCAAATGGATCTATAAGAAGAAGAAAGACATGGATGGAAATGTTCACATCTATAAGGCTCGACTTGTTGCAAAGGGTTTTCGACAAGTTCAAGGAGTTGACTATGACGAGACATTCTCGCCAGTAGCGATGCTTAAATCTATTCGGATCATTCTAGCTATTGCCGCATATTTCGATTATGAGATTTGGCAGATGGATGTCAAAACAGCTTTCCTTAATGGAAACCTAGATGAGGACGTGTATATGATACAACCCGAGGGTTTTGTCGATCCGATCAATGCTGGAAAGATATGCAAACTTCAGAAATCCATTTATGGGTTGAAGCAAGCATCTCGGAGTTGGAACATTCGTTTTGATGAAGTGATCAAAGGGCTTGGTTTTCATCAGAATGAAGAAGAAGCTTGTGTTTACAAGAAGGAAAGTGGGAGCGCTGTTGTATTTCTGATCTTGTATGTGGATGACATATTATTGATTGGGAATGACATTCCTATGCTGGAGTCCATCAAGACTTCACTGAAAAAGAGTTTTTCTATGAAGGACTTAGGGGAAGCAGCATATATTTTGGGCATAAGGATCTATAGAGATAGGTCGAAGAGGCTTATAGGATTAAGTCAAGATACGTACATTGACAAGGTTTTGAAACGGTTCAACATGGAACAGTCCAAGAAAGGTTTCATACCTATGTCACATGGTAAACACCTTAGCCAGATGCAATGTCCTGCGACGGCTAATGAGCGGGAGCGCATGAGTAAGGTACCATACGCCTCAGCGATTGGATCAATCATGTATGCCATGATAAGTACACGCCCAGATGTTTCATACGCTATAAGTGCTACGAGTAGATACCAGGCTGATCCAGGTGAGGATCACTGGACAGCGGTAAAAGGCATTCTTAAGTACTTAAGAAGGACTAAAGATATGTTCCTGGTATATGGGGGTAAGGAGGAGCTCGTTGTAACTGGTTACACCGATGCTAGCTTCCAAACTGACCCAGACGAGTTAAAATCGCAATCAGGTTTTGTGTTCACAATAAATGGTGGTGCTGTTAGTTGGAAGAGTTCCAAACAGGAGACTGTGACTGATTCTACAACAGAAGCCGAGTACATTGCAGCTTCTGAATCTGCGAAGGAAGGTGTTTGGATAAGGAAGTTCCTCATCGAGCTTGGTGTGTTTCCTAATGCATCTAGCCCATTGAACCTCTACTGTGACAACAATGGGGCTATTGCGCAAGCTAAGGAGCCAAGGAACCACCAGAAAAACAAACACGTACTGCGGAAGTTTCACCTCATACGGGAATTCATTAGGCGGGGTGAGATAAAGATATGCAAAATACATACGGATTTGAATGTTGCTGATCCTTTGACAAAACCTCTTCCACAACCTAAGCATGAGGCACACGTGAGATCTATGGGTATTAGATATCTTCTAGATTAACTCTAGTGCAAGTGGGAGACTGTTAGAAATATGCCCTAGAGATAATCATAGAGATGAGCATATTTCTTTGTATCCATGATATATTTATTGCTTAATTGAATATCCATGGAAGGCACCTTGTATTGATTAGCAATTATGTGAATTGTTTGTGAGATTCTTTACTTATATGCTTATTCTAAATGATGTCCCTAGTCAGAGTCGATGACTAGCACATGTATTAGTTGATGACTACATTTCACAAGTCATGAACATGGAGATGTTAAATTAATAATGTGGGCGCATGTATGACATGAGGCTGGACCGACCCAACGTGAGATATTGTAATATAGTTCTCTTCTTGCAACATGAATACTGTATCCTTAGACCTGAGATTGTCGCATGTTCTCAAGATGTGAATTGACTTACTTAGGGACTATCAAACGCTATCCCGTAACTGGGTAGTTATAAAGGTAGTTTTGGGTTTGTCAGGAAGCATGCTATGAGGCATGGTCAGTCAAGATGGAATTTGTCCCTCTCTTTGTGAGAGAGATATCTCTGGGCCCCTCGAGTGATTGGATCAAGAAATGCATGGCCGTGCTAGGGTTAAGAGTTAACCATTGAAAGGATTCCAATTCACAGTATCGAGAAAGAGAGGTCAGCTTAGAGCCAGACCAAATATCGTGAGACAAAGGGAACAGTATGTACTTAATGTCGCAATGGTTCGTCTGATATGATCTTTACGTACACATAGGAGTTGACATGTCTTGCTAGAGGCCGCTGTCAATTATTGGGCCAAGTAAGAGTACTCGGGCTATGTCTATTTGTACGTGAACCTATAGGGTCACACACTTAAGGGGAAGGAAGCCTAATTCGGATTAGATCCGAAATTAGACTGGGCTTTAGGGTTAATGATGGGCCTCAGCGTCAGAAGCCCACCATAACGCCTATATAATGAGGGGCGGGGGCGCGGTTAAGGATAACCTAATTCGCCACCAGCGAACTAACAGCCGCTGCCCACCTCTCGCCCTCGCCAAGCCGCCGTCGCGAACCTAGCAGTTCGGTACGCGGTGCTTCCTCCCTGTACGTGTGGATACCTCGGAGGTGCTACATCTGGAGCACTTGGACGAACCGTGCGAGGACGTGAAGGACGCCGGCGACTGCACGGCACTGCTCGACGCGTTCGTCTACATCGAGACGTCTTCCGCTGCTCTGCGCGTCTAGTGGTAATTCCATGACCTATAACCGCAGTAGTTCTTGGTATTATGGGGATGAAATTTTTTTTGTTTTGCGCTAGCGTAGCCTCCCCGTAATCCTACAAAAAGCCCAATATTTCATATTTTAGAGTTTTTGGTAGCAAATGCTTTATTCTTGTTAAGAGAGGTAGAAAATCTAAATTTGCTCCTAAAACTGTAGAAGGCTTTTTACTAGGATATGACTCAAACACAAGGGCATATAGAGTCTTTAACAAGTCCTCAGGACTTGTTGAAGTTTCTTGTGACGTTGTGTTTGATGAAACTAACGGCTCTCAAGTAGAGCAAGTTGATCTTGATGAGATAGGTGAAGAACAGGCTCCATGCATAGCGCTAAGGAACATGTCCATTGGGGATGTGTGTCCTAAGGAATCCGAAGAGCCTCCACATACACAAGATCAACCATCCTCCTCCACGCAAGCATCTCCACCAACCCAAAATGAGGACGAGGCTCAAGTTGATGAAGGGCAAGATCAAGAAGATGAGCCACCTCAAGATGATGGCAATGATCAAGGGGGAGATGCAAATGATCAAGAAAAGGAGGATGAGCAAGAATCAAGGCCGCCACACCCAAGAGTCCACCAAGCAATCCAACGAGATCACCCCGTCGACACCATCCTCGGCGACATTCATAAGGGGGTAACTACTAGATCTCGTATTGCACATTTTTGTGAACATTACTCTTTTGTTTCCTCTATTGAGCCACACAGGGTAGAGGAAGCACTACAAGATTCGGATTGGGTGGTGGCAATGCAAGAGGAGCTCAACAACTTCACTAGGAATGAGGTATGGCATTTAGTTCCACGTCCTAATCAAAATGTTGTAGGAACCAAATGGGTCTTCCGCAACAAGCAAGATGAGCATGGTGTGGTGACAAGGAACAAAGCACGACTTGTGGCCAAAGGATACTCCCAAGTCGAAGGTTTGGATTTCGGTGAAACCTATGCACCCGTAGCTAGACTTGAGTCAATTCGCATATTATTAGCCTATGCTACTTACCATGGCTTTAAGCTTTATCAAATGGACGTGAAAAGTGCCTTCCTCAATGGACCAATCAAGGAAGAGGTCTATGTTGAGCAACCTCCCGGCTTTGAAGATAGTAAGTACCCTAACCATGTATATAGGCTCTCTAAGGCGCTTTATGGGCTCAAGCAAGCCCCAAGAGCATGGTATGAATGCCTTAGAGATTTCCTTATTGCTAATGGCTTCAAAGTCGGAAAAGCCGATCCTACTTTATTCACTAAAACTCTTGACAATGATTTGTTTGTATGCCAAATTTATGTTGATGATATCATATTTGGGTCTACTAACGAATCTACATGTGAAGAATTTAGTAGGATCATGACACAGAAATTCGAGATGTCTATGATGGGGGAGTTGAAGTACTTCTTAGGATTTCAAGTGAAGCAACTCCAAGAGGGCTCCGTCATTAGCCAAACAAAGTATACTCAAGATATTCTAAACAAGTTTGGAATGAAGGATGCCAAGCCCATCAAGACACCCATGGGAACTAATGGGCATCTCGACCTCGACACGGGAGGTAAGTCCGTGGATCAAAAGGTATACCGGTCGATGATTGGTTCATTGCTTTATTTATGTGCATCTCGACCGGATATTATGCTTTCCGTATGCATGTGTGCAAGATTTCAATCCGACCCTAAGGAATCCCACCTTACGGCCGTAAAACGAATCTTGAGATATTTGGCTTATACTCCTAAGTTTGGGCTTTGGTACCCTCGGGGATCCACATTTGATTTGATTGGTTATTCGGATGCCGATTGGGCGGGGTGTAAAATTAATAGGAAGAGCACATCGGGGACTTGCCAGTTCTTGGGGAGATCCTTGGTGTCTTGGGCTTCAAAGAAGCAAAATTCGGTCGCTCTGTCCACCGCCGAAGCCGAGTACATTGCCGCAGGTCATTGTTGCGCGCAATTGCTTTGGATGAGGCAAACCCTGCGGGACTACGGTTACAAATTAATCAAAGTCCCTTTGCTATGTGATAATGAGAGTGCAATTAAAATGGCCGACAATCCTGTCGAGCATAGCCGCACTAAACACATAGCCATTCGGTATCATTTTCTTAGGGATCACCAACAAAAGGGGGATATCGAGATTTCATACATTAACACTAAAGATCAATTAGCCGATATCTTTACCAAGCCACTTGATGAACAAACTTTTACCAAACTTAGGCATGAGCTCAATATTCTTGATTCTAGAAATTTCTTTTGCTAGTTTGCACACATAGCACACAAGTATACCTTTGATCATATCTCTTTTGTATATGCTATGACTAATGTGTTTTCAAGAGTATTTCAAACCAAGTCATAGGTATATTGAAAGGGAATTGGAGTCTTCGGCGAAGACAAAGGCTTCCACTCCGTAACTCATACTTCGCCATCACTCCAAGCAACTCTCTATTCTTTGGGGAGAAATGAGCATCAAAGAAAAGGACTTCGTCTTTGGGAGAGAGTAAGAGCCCAAAGCTAAAGGACCGGACCTCGCCTTTGGTATAATCTTAACTCATTTATTTATGACCAAAGGGGAAGATAGCACTTCGAGGGCTCTAATAATTCCGTTTTTGGCGATTCATGCCAAAAAGGGGGAGAAATGAGCCCAAAGCAAAAGGACCGCACCACCACCGATTTTAAAAACTTAGTGTTGAATATTTATCAATTGGTTTTCCTATTGTGTTCAAAAAGGGGGAGAAAGTAGTATTTCAAAATGATATATCAAAACCCTCTTGAACACTAAGAGGAGGATCTCCTTTAGGGGAGTTTTGTTTAGTCAAAGGAAAAGCATTTGAAACAGGGGGAGAAAATTTCAAATCTTGAAAATGCTTTGCAAACTCTTATTCATTTACCCTTGACTATTTGCAAAAGAACTTTGAAAAGATTTACAAAAGATTTTTGCAAAAACAAAACATGTGGTGCAAGTGTGGTCCAAAATGTTAAAGATGAAGAAACAATCCATACATATCTTGTAAGTACTTATATTGGCTCAATTCCAAGCAACCTTTGCACTTACATCATACAAACTAGTTCAATTATGCAATTCTATATTTGCTTTGGTTTGTGTTGGCATCAATCACCAAAAAGGGGGAGATTGAAAGGGAATTAGGCTTACAACTAGTTCCTAAATAATTTTGGTGGTTGAATTGCCCAACACAAATCTTTGGACTAACTAGTTTGCTCAAGTGTATAGATTATACAGGTGTTAAAGGTTCACTCTCAGCCAATAAAAAGATCAAATTTGGATTCAACACAGGAGCAAAGGGCCAAACCGAAGGCACCTCTGGTTTGGCGCACCGGACTGTCCGGTGTGCCACCGGACAGTGTCCGGTGCACCACCGGACATGTCCGGTGCACCAGAGGACTCCAACGCAAACTCGCCACCTTCGGGAATTTCCAGAGGCACTCGCGCTATAATTCACCGGACTGTCCGGTGTACACCGGACAGTGTCCGGTGCGCCAAGGAGGAGCGGCCTCAGGAACTCGCCAGCTTCGGGAAACTCCAACAGCCAGTCCGCTATAATTCACCGGACTGTCCGGTGTACACCGGACTGTCCGGTGCGACTCCGGAGCAACGGCTATCTCCGTGCCAACGGCTCTCTGCCGCGCATTTAATGCGCGCTCTGCGCGCGCAGAAGGCAGGCGCGCCCATACTGGCACACCGGACAGCAAACAGTTCCTGTCCGGTGTGCACCGGACACCCAGGCGGGCCCACAAGTCAGAAGCTCCAACGGTCAGAATCCAACGGCAGTGATGACGTGGCAGGGGGCACCGGACTGTCCGGTGTGCACCGGACTGTCCGGTGTGCCATCGAGCAGACAGCCCAACCAACGGTCAAGTTTGGTGGTTGGGGCTATAAATACCCCAACCACCCCACCATTCATTGCATCCAAGTCTTCAGCTTCCAACCACTATACAAGAGCTAGCATTCATTGCAAAGCACACCAAAAAGAGATCAAATCCTCTCCCAACTCCACACAAAGCCCTAGTGACTAGTGAGAGTGATTTGTAGTGTTCATTTGAGCTCTTGCGCTTGGATCGCTTCTTTTCTTTCGGATTCTTTCTTGTGATCAAACACTCACTTGTAATTGAGGCAAGAGGCACCAATCGTGTGGTGGCCCTTGCGGGAAGTTTGATTCCCAAGTGATTTGAGAAGAGGAGCTCACTCGGTCCAAGGGACCGTTTGAGAGAGGGAAGGGTTGAAAGAGACCCGGCCTTTGTGGCCTCCTCAACGGGGAGTAGGTTTGAGAGAACCGAACCTCGGTAAAACAAATCCGCGTGTCTCACTTCATTATTTGCTTGCGATTTGTTTCCCACCCTCTCTCGTGGACTCGATTATATTTCTAACACTAACCCGGCTTGTAGTTGTGATCATTTTTGAGATTTTCAGTTTCGCCCTATTCACCCCCCCTCTAGGCGACTATCACTGTTCAACAACAAAGATGTCTTCGCATGGTCAGCTAATGATCTCTGTGGTGTCAACAGGGATGTTATTGAACACTCGCTCAATGTTGATCCATCCTTCAGACCCAGAAAGCAAAGGCTTCGGAAAATGTCTGATGACAAAGCCGAAGGTGCTCGGAATGAAGTGAAAAGACTTCTTAGCGCTGGAGTCATCAGAGAAGTAAAATATCCAGAATGGCTAGCTAACACTGTTATGGTGAAGAAGGCCAATGGTAAATGGAGAATGTGCATTGATTTTACTGATCTCAACAAGGCTTGTCCGAAGGATGAATTTCCATTACCAAGAATAGATTCTCTAGTAGATGCAGCAGCTTCGTCAGAGCTGATGAGTCTATTAGATTGTTATTCAGGCTATCATCAAATCTAGATGAAGAAGGAAGATGAGCCAAAAACCAGCTTCATCACCCCCAGTGGTACATATTGTTACCTTCGGATGCCTGAGGGGCTCAAGAATGCTGGAGGAAGCTTCAGCAGGATGACAGCGAAAGTCCTTCATTCTCAGATAGGTAGAAATGTGCTAACATATGTTGATGATATCATAATAAAAAGCACGAAGCAAGAAAATCACATTGCTGATCTACAGGAAACATTTGCTAACTTTAGGCAAGCTGGCCTGAAGTCGAATCCAGAAAAATGTGTCTTCGGAATAAAGAAGGGCAAATTCCTTGGTTGTCTAGTTTCAACAAAAGGAATCGAGGCTAATCCAAACAAAATTGAAGCCATTCTTCGGATGGAGCCGCCAAGTACAAAGAAGGGGGCTCAACGGCTGACAGGAAGATTGGCATCTTTGAATCGATTTATATCTAGATCAGCAGAGAGAAATTTACCATTCTTTGAAGTGCTGAAGTCAGCCGAAGTCTTTTAATGGGGATCAGTTCAGCAGAAAGCCTTCGAAGAGCTGAAGCAGTATCTGATCGATCTAATGACACTAACTCCACCAGCGCCAGGGGCTCCTCTGCTGCTGTATGTGGCATCTTCGCACTCTGCAGTGAGTGCGGCGCTTGTCCAGGAGAAGCTTGAAGGACAAATTAAAAAGCAAGCCACAGTGTACTTTGTCTCCGAAGTTTTCAGTTTGTCAAAGAAAAACTATACAGAATTGGAGAAGGTGCTATATGCTGTCTTAATGGCCTCCAGGAAGCTTCGACACTACTTTCAAGCATACCATATAATTGTTCCTTCATCACAGCCTTTGAAGGATATTATGAGGAACAGAGAAGCTACTGGAAGGATTGGAAAGTGGGCTGCGGAACTCAATGAATTCAGCATTGATTATGTGCATAGATCTTCGATTCAGTCCCAGGCGTTAGCAGACTTCATCGCTGACTGGATGCCAGGGACTTAGGAGGAAGAAGCAAGTAAAGATGCCGAAGCTTGGACAGTGTTCTGTGACGGTTCCTGGGGAACCTTCGTGGCAGGTGTGGCTGCTGTTTTAGTGGCACCTTCCAAAGTTAGAACATGTTATGCAGTGAAACTTGATTTCAGTTGCACAAATAATATTGCTGAATACGAAGCTTTGCTTTTGGGGCTTCGGAAGTTGAAGGCAATGGGGATAAGAAGGGCGGTTCTCAAAACCGATTCCCAAGTTATTCCTGGTCATGTTGACAAGAGTTGTAAAGCAAGAGATCCGAAGCTTGAGAAATATTTGGATATAGTTCGAAGGCTTGAAGCTTCCTTCGAAGGATTTTCTGTCAAGAATATCCCACGAGGAGAAAATGAGCACGCTGATCTGCTAGCCAAGTCAGCGGCATAGGGGCTGCCTTTACCTTTGGATGTATTCTTTGAAACAATAAAAGCACCTTCGGTGGAACTTCTTGAAAGAGCAGTGCTCAATATATCTCCTGTTTATAGCGAAGATTGGAGAACCGAGATCATGTCTTTTCTCCAGGGCAATTTCCTTTCAGATGACGAAGCTTATAATAAGAGAATAGAGGCAAGATCCCGACCATATGTGATAATAGAAGGGGAGTTATATAAACGTGGAGTTTCTTCTCCATTGCTCAAATGTTTATCCAGAGCTGAAGGTATATAATTGATGAAGGAAATACACGCAGGTCTATGTGGTTCTCACATCGGATCTAGGCCTTTGCTAGGAAAAAAATTTCGTCAAGGATTTTATTGGCCAAAGGCAGCTTCGGATGCAGCATAATTAGTCAAAAAATGCGAAGGCTGTCAAAAATGTGCAAGAGATCAAAAACAGCCTTCGTCTTTGACTCAATTAATACAGCCCACTTGGCCGTTGCAAAGGTGGGGCCTTGATTTGCTAGGCCCACTTCCACCAGCACAAGGAAATCTAAAATATGTTGTGGTGGAAGTAGAATATTTTTCTAAGTGGATTGAGGCGAAACCTTTAGCCACAATAACTTCGGTTACTGTCCAAAAAAATTTCTGGCAAAATATTGTCTGTCGCTTCGGAGTGCCGAAGGCTATTACTGTGGACAACAGAACACAGTCTGATGCCGAAGCTTTCAAAGAGTTTTGTGAACAAATTGGCACGAAGATCAATTTTGCATCGGTTAGGCATCTGTAGTCAAATGGACTTGTCGAAAGAGCTAATGGCATTATAATGACAGGAATAATGAAGTTAATCTTCAACCAGCCCAGGGGGAAGTGGCCAGACGAATTAATCAAAGTGGTGTGGAGCCACAACACAACAATGTCAAGGTCAACAGGCTTTACACCATTCAAATTGTTGTTTGGTGACGAAGCAATAACCCCAGAAGAAGCTAAAGCGGGATCAATAAGAACAGTGGCTTCGGTAGAGGACGAATCTGATTATTTTGTGGCAAAAGATGCTATAGAAGGGATCAGGCTTCAGGCTGTGGAGAATATCAATAAATATCAAGCCAAAACAATAAAATGGCATGACAGAAAAGTTCGGTTAAAAAATATCAAGCTAGGACACTTGGTACTTCGGAGAGTTGCCAACCCAGATACAGTAGGCAAGCTACAATTAAAATGGGAAGGATCTTTTCTGGTAGTATCTTCGTCAAGACCCGGTTCTTACAGATTGAAGGATGTGGACGGCAACGACATTCCTAGATCTTGGAATGTGGATGAGCTTCGGCGATATTATGTGTAGCTTGATGTAATCTTTTTTATTTTTCCTATTTTTTTTCCTATGGCACCCTTTTCCTTTCCAAAGAGGGAGAAAGGTTTTTAATGGGGCCATAGCATGTAATTTTTCTTTTTCTTATTTCAGCTCTACAAGAGCAATATCCTCCAAAGATGTAAATGTAAAAGCTGAGCATGCACCATCGAGTGCAAAGAGAAAAGAAAAAACAAGGAGAAGCTCGAAAGACGTCCCTAAGGGGATGCAGAGCACGACGAAGCTACAAAAAGTCGTTCCTAAGGGATCGCAGCGTAAGTTTTCTGCTCAAAAGTCGTTCCTATGGGAATGCAGAGCTTACAGCGAAAAGTCAACGCTGATTTCGCCAAAGTATAAGGCGAAGCGCGAAAAGTCAACGCGATACTGCCGAAATAGAAGGCGAAGAAGTTCAAAAGACGTTCCTAAGGGAATGCAGAACTTACAGCGAAAAGTCAGCGCTGATACACCAAAAAATAAGCGGTGATGCCGAAAAATAAACGGCAAAGAGACTTTGGTTGTTCCTAAGGGAACGAAGGCTTTGGTTATGGCTTCGTATGTGTGGGTTTGGACATTTATTTGCAACATACATTACATCATACATTTGCATTCATAAACATTCATTTAGATATACATAGGATCATCATCATCATAGCATAAACAGTTACTTCCGTTCTAAAGAGAAGGTTTCAGAAAAAAAAGAGAGAAGCAGTTTTATGCTTTGCTGTGTACGAAAAGAAGGGAAGGTGTTTTTCGCCTTCGGCTCAAAAATCCTGATTTTGTTCACATCAAAGCACTTTATACATTGACGGAAAGGTAAGAATATATTACAAGGTATGGACAAGGTCCACGAAGTAAAATCTAATTACATCATTCTTTACACAAATTATTACAAGAGTTTTTGAGTTTTTTCTACAGACTATTCAAGCTTCGTCTGTGTCCATGGAGCTTCGTCTTTTTACTCCTCAGCTTCGGCCTCGGCTTCGTCATCCTGTACATATTAAAGTACTGTAAGCAAAATTCAATTTCGAAGGAAGAGGTAAGTACAAGGTATGATTTTGTTACCGGTTTAAGGTGACTTTGAGCTTCATCACCAGCTTTGCTTTGTCCACCTTTTGTCCATACCAATTTTATAAATCTATTGGCTATGCTCCAGGCAAGGTTGGGAATGTTATCCAAATCTGCTGGTGATAAGTTGAAATTGGGTCTATTGATAATCTTTCCATGTTCGCAGCCAGACTTCAGAAAAACAACAGTTGTGCCCCGAGAAGCTACCAGGGCACAGAAGTCACCATGTCCAGCTATTACTTTGTCAAGGTCATCAATTTCACCTTCGATATGCTCGAAGGCACCTGGCAGGTCTTCAACCGAAGGAGTAAATTTCTCGCTGCTAGCTCCAACAAAATAGAACACCTGCTTCAGCCGTTGAACGCATCGATTGCTGAACTCCAGACATTTATTCTGAAGGCTTGTCAATGATTTTTTCAAGTCTGAACTTTTTTGGACTTCGACCTCAAGTTTTGTGTTAAGCTTCTGCTTTTCTTGATCAAAGCTTTCTGATTATGAGAGAAGTTTTGTATTTAATTCTGTTATTTTAGCTTCAGCTTTTGCCAATAAGCCTTCGGTTGACCGGAGCTCGAAGTCTTTCTTCTCAATAACAGCTGATTGCTCTTTTATCTTGCTCTCCAAATTTCCAATTATAACTTCGTGCTTGTTATCTTCCAAGTCCTGCTGCATTTTCAAAGCTTTGCTCAGCAGCATACTCTATACACAAACAACATTCATTAGAAAACATCTTCGTTACTAAAAATAATAAAAGTCAGAGAAAAGTTGTTTACCTTGAAATTGGAATAAAACAAACTACCGACGATGTGCTGTCGTCAGTAGCGGCTGATATCTGTTTCGAGCTTCGGGAAACCGATACTCTTTGATAGAGTACCGATAACCTTTGCACCAGTTTGATCCCGCACGCAGCCTAACCTTTCGTCATCTATGCCACCGAAGAGAAGTGCTCCAGGCCGGTATCCACAAGATATTGCATATTCTTTCAGCTCTTCTTTTTCAGGTTTTGTCATTTCTTGACCAACTAAGTTTTGAAACATAAAAGCTTCATCTTCCGAAGGGTCTTCGGTTATTTCTTTCTTTCTCTCAGGCTCTGAGGTCGTAATCTCTTCGGTGGCTGCGGCAGCCTCATCTGCGGTAGCTTCTTCCGCGGCCATGTTTAATAGTATTTTATCTATATCAACAACCATGCTTTCTAAATTAATGTCTTTGGCTCCGGTAGCTTCGGCATTTGTAGCTTCAATAGCTGTTGTGCTCTCAACAGCAGGGGCCTTCGGAGCTGAAGCTTGTGGTGGTGTCCCTTCGATGGCTTCTGTCACTGTAATGATTCTTTGCTTCTTTGGCCTACCCGCCTTCTTCGTTTTCGCGGGCTCCTTGTCCTTCTGAAAAAGCTTCGTTAGATATGGCCCTAATGGACTCAGCTTGACAGGCAAGGATTCAGTAATTACCTTCAAAATTTCCTCCACATTGGTCGTAGAGGGTGATGCAGCAGTTTTTTCTTCTTCGGCAATTGCTTTTTGCTTCGGAGTCGAAGTTTTTCTCTTCTTTGAAACACCTGTTTTTGGCTCAGGTTCCAGCTTTTTCTTCTTTGGTTGTTCTTCATCGTCTTTATTCAGAACATCAGCCACTCTTTTCCTTTTTTGTCCTTCGGCACCCTTGTCTAGCCGCTCGTAATCAGGATATTCAAAGCCTAGTGCATACATTACTCGGTTTAACCTTCGCTTCGGACGGGTGCCGAAGGCTGCGGTCATCAACTGATCTTCTTTTTTAGAGTAATTGCCAAGTATTTCATTGCACATTACTTCGATTGTGTCCAGCCATTCTTGGCAAGGCACTTTGAAATGTTTCTTGAATTTGTAATGGTAAGGCAACCGAACAAGCTCCCCTTCCTTCTTTTTTCCTTCAAACTTCGGCATGGCCCACTCTTTCATAGTTGGAAACACTTTGAAAGACAAAAATTCTTGCAATAGGTCCCTAGTGCTGATGTGCTCCGCAATAACTCTAAATTCAGCCAGAGCAATTTGGGTTGGACCTTCTGGTGTCATGTTGCACGGGGGTCTAGTCTCTCCGAAGATCAACTCTAACGGACTCTGAACCAGCTTTTCCTTATCTTCGTCAACTTTGACGTAAAACCATTCAGACTTCCAACTAGCTGGCCACTTGCTACGGTAACTGATCACTGGAAACTTTGTAGTCTTGCGGTAGGCAAAGTTGTAGCAGCCAAAGTTTTCATGTAGCCCATCTCCACTAGCCTTGGTCTGGTACTGAAGCTCACGCACTCGGCAGAAACCTTCGGCAAATGGTTCCACCCCTTGGCATCGGAGAGGCCAAATATAAACACTAAGCCTAACGATAGCGTTAGGAGTTAACTAATGAAGGTAGATCCCAAACTTCTTTAGCACATCAGCGATCATCTTGTTCAAAGGGAATCTTAAACCAGCTTTAAAGAAACTTTTGAAGATCACTACTTCATCTTTTCCTGGTTTCAGAGTAGTTTCTTCTCCGCCAAAACAAATCAACTCTTTCTTTGCTTCACTTAAATAGCCCAGGTTCAACATCTTAGGTAAGTCACCTTTAGAGATGGTGGATTTTCCGAAATCCAGATGGCTGGGTTTACTTGGCACTGCTCTGCTATAATCATCTTCGGACTCAGTCTCCTCAATATCAGCCTGCTCTGCCTCAGCGGCAGGTGCATCCTCCGATGTTACTAGCCCAGACTGCTTCATCGCTTCAGAAATCAGAACAGTCTCAGTAGCTTTGGTTTCATCCCCCTCACGATCAACCCTAGCAGTGGAACGAACTCTTGTCATTTGATTATGAATTTCTTAAAATTTTTGTTGTTGACTTTTTTGATTTTTCTGAAGCTCTTCCTCTTATGACGAAGCAGATTCGAAAGCGGCGCTTCGTTTGAGCACGATGATCAAGCTTCGGCTATGGTTAAATTTTTGGCAGCAAAACAGTGCATAACCCGTCTGTTTATATAGTGCCGCAGGTGGGAAGGTGAATCGTCAAGATCTCCTGCACCGAACAAACAGTTACCCGCACTCGCTGAACGGTGGGCCACGGGGTCCGAGATGGTGAATCGCCAGGGCGCGCGTAAATGCTGCAAGATGGAGCCACCTCGAGCGCGGATTATTTTAATGGTTTCTTGCCAACGAGCTCAGGGAAGGTGTTTTTCGAATCTTCGGCACCCCGAAGCCTAGAAGACTTTTTCACGGATCAAGCTCGTTACGAAAAACGATCTAGCACCGCGAAGGGGCTACTGTTGGGGGTATACTTCGTAGCCGAAGATCCTAAAGAAAGAGAACACCTTCGGCAGATCCTATCAGAAACAGTGCCGAAGCTATCACCTATAAAGCTTCGGCACGGTGACAGATCTCAAGACGAAGGGGTGAACCGACTTTAAGATGAAATGACTTAAAAGACCCGCAATGTTTTGTGTCATTATTATAGTCGATTGTAAGGGGCATAAATGTAATTTTACACAAACCGCGCCCTGTGCCTATAAATAGATGAACAGTACCCCTGTACTGTTCACGCAATCCTGTAGCTACTGACACATTACGCTGAAATTATTGTTTTCTGCCAAGATGAAGGTATAAATGTACTTGAATACTATATTTTAATATTTAAGTTCACATAATAAAATGTGCGAATAGTGCTATCTATTTTTAGTATATCCTTCTATAATGTTTCATGTTTTATATTTTATTCCATATTCTTTTATAAGTCTGATCACGAAGGTGTGACCTTCGTGATATTTTACTCATGACCTTCGTCCGAAGCTCATTAAATCCTTGGGGAGATAATGCTTCAGCGGACGAAGGGCGTTAATACTTAACATTTTTGCGTTGCCTTGTTCTTAATTCATAGCATTTGAGAACAAGTCCCCAACAGGAATAATTCATGTAAGATGTTTTACAATAATAATTATTAAAGAAAATAATTCATACACATAACCACATTTTGAAAGTGCAATAAAATAAATCTATAATCTTCACATATTTATTTAAACTAATTTAATTTCTTATGTAAACTCTATATTAAGAGATAGTTTAACATAATTCTTTTTTTTGGAGAATAGATCTTTAACATAAATGATAGTTCACATAATAATCTTTTAGGTAATCTATTATTTGAAAACATATTTATTTAAATCACCGAATGAGTTTCCTAATTTATTCAGAATGTGATTTTGGAGTGTTACAAGTACGCATTGAGGAAGCTCAACACCTCGCAGCCTGAGGTGGAATTGACCACCTGGTCGATGCAAGGGGGGTAAACTGATCCTTCAGGCATGCCTTGTTGAGGCCGGTGTGATTGACACACATCCTCCACTTCCCACTCTTCTTTCAAACAAGAACTAGGAGCCACAAGGAGTTTGCTGACCTCCTTCCCGATGGCCTGGTGTTTCTCCTCGTCAAGGCGTCATAGTCGCTGTTTAACGGGCTTGGAGCCAGGGTTGACACATAGAGAGTGCTCCGTGTAATACCCAAAAGAGTAAGTAATAAAGATAGAGTTAATTTCTTTATTTTGTGTGAATCCTATTAGCACATGAGACCCCTCACACTTAAATTGAGCAATTAATTAGTGACACTTAAAATAATTTGTGCATCATGTTGTGGTTTATTTGTTTGCGCATTCACTCATGAAGATAATGATAAAAGAAATATACAAATAGTGGAAGAGGCATTAAACCTAATTTTGGAAATCAAGAATTTGAGAAAAGAAGACCTTAATTATAAAGAATGAAAAGGAATAATAATACAAATAATAATAATAAGTGTCCCTGTTCACAATGAAGTCTTGGAAAATTACACAAATTTAGGAATGAAAGTTCCCAACCAAATTTAAAAATTTGAATTTGGAATTTAAATGAGAAAAAGGAAAACAAAAACAAGAAAAAGAAAATAGAAAAGAAAAAGAAAAAGGGACAGAAAGATTACATGGGCCCTAGACTTCATTCCGGCCCACCTAACCCCCACCTTCGTGCGGCCCACCTTGCTCCCGCGCCCGCGCCGTCCAGCCTGAAGTGGGCACTAGCACGTGGGTCCCTGTTGTCTGCTTTTGGGCCTCTCCGCGCGTTGTCTTCCATGCGGGCCCTAGCTGCAGTGCGTTTCCGTCCCTCCCCTCAGTTTTACACCCACGTGGGGCCTGGCGGTCAGCGCTAACCTCCCCACAAACGCGGCGAGAAGCTCCACCACTTCCGGAGATTTCGCCGCTGGCAGGTACACGCGCCCGCGGTATAAGAGGTCTCCTGCCCTGGCCGACTCTTCCTTCCCCCTGTGCCCGTCTGCGCTCTAGTGAACCTCCTCATAATCGCTACCGGTGAAACCGCATTGCCGCCAGGGTCATCGGTGTGCCGCTCTCGGGTCCTCGGTCCCGTCACCGTTGAGGTCTTGGAGAGGGGTCATGTAGCTTCGCCGCGAAACCAGGAAGACGACCCTGGTAGAACCTGGCCGAATTGATCATCCGGGCGACTCCAATTGCTCGTCGCGCTTCGTCACCGCCGCGGATCCGCGCCACCGCATGGTCAGAAGGGTCTTCACCCCGAACCGTGGTAAGTTGAGCACCTTTATGTCCGCCTTTCTCTAGGCATCGTGTAGGGTACTTGAATTTAGGTTTGGCGCAGTGTCGGGCCGTGTTGGCCGTCGCCGGCGATGCCGGGTCGACATTGGTGCCAAGCACCGCCGGGAGGGGGGAAACCACGGGGAAGACAGCTCCCGTGTCGTCTGATCCGATTCGGACGATGTAGATTAGATCAACGAATAACCCTTCGTGCGTTCAATTTCGGACCATAGATCCTTGATCAGGCGGTTGTCGTGCAATCCGCATAACTTTAAACCTTAGCGGTTCGATCCCAATCCAAAGGCCTCTATTGCGTGATGTGTTCCACGATCGCGATCTAATCCTGGCCGTTGGCGTGTAATCTATCGGCCAGAGCTCTCCAATGCCCCTTCGGCCCTATAAAGTTGCATAAGAACCCCTGAGTTTTACTAGAATAAACCTGTCGTCTGTGCGACTGTTGACTGAGTCTTGAGACTTTTGCGGGTTAGCCCCTGTGCTCTCTAAAAATTGATGCACAGTTCGGATAATAAGGAAAACCATATAAATAATATCAGAAATTGATTTTAACACAAAAATAATTCTAGGAACTTATAAATCCATATAAAATTTATTTTAGCTCCTTTTCAGTTCATTCTAGTTTCTATAATTTTGTAATATTATTGTTTATCAAATAGTGCCACTGTTTTGACATGAAAGCCACATTAAAATTTATATCCTAATTAATCTTGTATCAAATGCATAAAACTGTTGGAAATTCATAACTTAAAATCCATAACTCCAAAATTAATGATTCTTGTTCCTAGGATCTTATTTTAATGTGTAGATTATTATTATGTATTTTGTTTACATGTTTAGTGTGATTTTAATTTCTCCTTTATACTATGCTTGTTTGTATTGTGGCGAGTAGAAGAGCCAGTGGCTGAGGATCCCGGTGTTCAGCAGGTAGAAGTTGCTGAGCAGGAGCTCATTGAAGGCAAGTTGTGCCCTTGACCACTTTTATTACCCAATAATGTTCTTTAATATCACTTATTCATGCATAGGTTTAATTTTGATGGGACCCAATAGGTCACTCTAGACTGTTTATCCTTTTTACCTTGTTTATCCCTGAATCATTTGGGTAGCTTTGCTATTGCTTTATATGGTTTTGGGTTAATATTTCATTATATCCATGTTCCAATTATTCTATTATGTTATTTATGTTCATGTCAAGATCATTAATGTTAATTGGAACATGAAGCTTAACTTGAGAAACACATGCCACCAAAAGGGTGGAATGGGATGCCCTTGGCTGACTAATTAGGAAAGCTAGTGGAAGACTACCTTACCCGAAAGGGGCAAGGGTAGTAGGGGAGTAGGCATGTAGGGAGGTTCTCGGGTTGATTTTGCTGCGATGGCGGTCAGATGGGGGATTCCTACAATTGCTCTTCCCATAAACTGTAGCGGGTTTTCGAAAGCTAGTGGAACTTTGTAAAGGCCTCGTAGTGTTGCTCTGCCTCGCTTCCTTGGTAAAGGTGTATGGGAGTCGCGATCCCTTGGCAGATGGGTAACATGACTTGTGGGTACAGGGTACAACCTCTGCAGAGTGTAAAACTAGTATACTAGCCGAGCTCTCGGTCATGAGCGGCTCAGGACTCTCGCATGATTAAACTATGGAACTAAATTCAATTTGTCATATGCATTACATGGGATTATTTGTTAATTTTGTTCTATTCTTATTATGGTTTGGTATTTACTTACATTGAGTAACTGCTAATAAAATTTGACCAACTTATTAAAAGCAATGCTCAGCTTTAACCCCTTCTATTGATCAGCCTTACACATCACATGAACTCCCACCTTTGGTGAATTCATGCACATTATTCCCCACAACTTGTTGAGCGATGAATATGTGTGAGCTCACCCTTGCTGTCTCACACCCCCACAGGAGAAGAACAGGTGGTTCAAGAGGAGCCACACAGCGAGGAGTTCAATTTGATATAGGCGGCGTCTCCCTGTCGACTTTATGGCGCCAAGGATGGATTTTAGTTCGTTTTATATTTATCTTTTATTTTGTAAGACTTCCGCTATGTAATAAGTACTCTGATGATATTGTGACATTTATCTCTATACACTCTGTTATTATATGTGTTGTCTTCTTTGGCGTATATATGATATGCACCCGACTTTGTCCCTTAAATCCGGGTGTGACAGAAGTGGTATCAGAGAAAATGTTGACTGTAGTTGGCTAGCGTCCCAAAGGTCAGAGTCTGTGTCCTAAAGTTGGCTGGCGTCCCAAAGGTCACAGGAAGGTTGATTCATTCGAGCGAGGTTGCCTGCCTCTCAGGTACGACACCGTGAAATGGTCCCCTCGTTGGCCTGAGATGATCTTGATCGAGACCCATGGCGTCGAACATGGTCGAGAAGAGGATATTAAGCCCATTGTCCCCATCCTTGAGAAATATTGATAGATGTATCGACCCGATGAAGGGATTAACGATAAGCGGATATCACCTGGGCCAAGGACGTGCTTGGGGTGGTTGGAGCGGTCGAAAGTAATAGCTTGGTTGGGACATTCGAGGAACACTAGGACCGCCGCCCGAACGCTGAATACCTCACGTCGCTCAAGCTTCCCATGCCTTTTCTAAGCATAGTAGTTGAACCCGCTGAAGATCAGCAGGCATCTAGTTTCATCGAGGAAAGTGGGACCCCTTTTCTCCTACTAACCATCCTTCCGGGGTTCAGTCCTTTTTCTAGTCAGTTCCTCTTTGCTTAGGAATTTCCTAACCAACCTGCAATCCTTATAAGTGTGTTGAACTGGGTAGTGATGGTTCGAGCATGGGGCCTCGAACAATTTTTTGAAGTGGTCTATGGCATCCTTGGCTGGAGTCTTCCCTCCCTTTTGGCTGGCTGCGACTACTAGCATTTCATCGTGTCACTGCCTGTCCATTTTCTTCCTCTTGTCAGGTTGCCCGCCAAAGCCCCCGTCGGGTTCTTTGTCGCGTTTGGTTTTTTTCCTTGCGGTGGTCGAAAATTTCCCCCACCACATCTTCCCCCGATTTGTGGTTAGTCGCAATATCGAGGAGCTCCTTTGTAGTTCACGAGCTCTTTTGCCCCAACTTGTGTACTAGAGTCTCGCTCATGGTTCTCGAGATGAAGGCTCTCACGTTAGGGATGTTAGTCAGTTCATTGCACTGTCGTGAGAAGCGACGGATGTAGTCTCTTAGGGTCTCATCTGTCTTCTGTCGGTAGTTCTTGAGGTCCCACGGGTTAGCCGGGCGCGCATAAGTGCGCAAAAAGTTTCTGACAAAACTTTCCTCGAGTTGAGCCCAATTGTGGATACACCCGGGCTTCAGGTTTTCGAGCCATGCTCGTGCCGAGTCTTCCAGGTACATAGGGAGGTTTTGAATTATGAAGTCGTCATGGTTCACCCCTCCTACCTGACACACCAACCGATAGTCTGCCAGCTAGAGGTGGGGGTTCAATTCTCCCAAATATTTCGTGATGTTTGTAGGAACCTTTTACCGCTATGGCACCAGCGCCCAGATGATGTGGCCACCGAAAGCCCGAGGCCCCAACTTTGGGGGTGTTGGAACTTGATCTGCCAGAGTAAGTTGATCCAACGGGGGAGTGAAGCAATGTAAACAGGGTTTTGGCTCGAGATGGCAATAGCTCTGTTAATCTAGCCTCTCAGGGGCACTGTGCGGGGGTATTTATAGGTATCTAAGTGCCCAGCGTCCAGTGTTAAGGATACATGTGCCCTCAGGCACCTAGGTTATCCCCGGAATATTCCCATAAAGCGGGGTTACAGACTGTAATTACAGGGAGACCTTTACAAATTAGGCCTATAATCCGCAGCGGCCACGCAGGGCCTGTTACAATGGGCCGGATCACACGTGGGCCTCCATGTTGGACGAGGTCGCAAGATGAGACGACCTCGTCACAGGTCTACGTCCGGCGACGTGTGGGACGAAGGTTAAGTCTGCCAGTCGCCTTGTCTCCGTTGGTGCAGCGAGGTCGGCGAAGGCATCGAGCGAAGGGTGGCGTCTTCGCCTTCGCCCCAACATTTGCCCTCCGAGGGACCAGTTCGACTAAGTCATCTAGTGCCGAAGACTTCGCTAGATGGTGGAGACGCTGCCCTCGCTCGAAGTGGTTCCGCAGGGGTTTTTGACATGACCGTTGATTAACGCCGTACTGTTGGATTGCGGGTTTCCCGAAGCGCCGCACCCTGTGTATAAAAGGGGGGCAGGGGGCGGCGTGTTTTGAACTTTATCTTTCCACGCTCCGCGAAAACCCTAACTTCCTTCTCAAACCGCTCGCTGCTCGTCTGCCCTCCTTGCTCTTGCTCGTCAGAGATCTGGCCCGTGTGAAGCAGACCGCCCGCCGCCGCCAACGGTACGTAGCGATGCCGTCCTCTTCCTCTTCTGCTGCCGCTACACCGCCGGCCGGCGCATCGTCCGAGGAGACGCTGAGCAATGTGGCGGCGGAGGAGTTGCGCGCCGGCGACACAGTGGAGTTCGGCGTGTCGCGGATGTCCTCGGTCCACGTGCAAGATATGCAACAGCTTGGTTATTTCGGCGGCGGAGTGGCACGTGTCCCGGGGACGGAGGTGGTCCCCGAGCCAGAAGGCGAGTTGGTTGTCTTCGAGGCTTTTTTCGCCGCTGGCCTTCGTCTGCCCACGCATCGATTTGTGGGAGAAGTTCTGCGTAGATTCAACATCCAGGTCCACCAGCTGACGCCAAATGTCGTGGTGGCTCTGGCGAAATATGTCTGGGCAACGACTTCGTACGGCGGGCAGCCCTTGGTCGAAGTCTTCGCGAAGTATTATTGTCTGCATTGGCAGAAAAGGAGAATTGGAAGTAAGATTGATCAATTTGGATCTTGCATGTTTACGCCGAAGACGGGCAAGACTTCGATGGAAGTCGTTGAGTTGGTTCCCTGCGCCCGCAATAAATGGGGCAACTGGTGGGAATTTTGGTTCTATGTTGCCGAAGGCACAGTCGAAGACCATCCAGGGCTCCCCGTGGCCGAGATGTGTTCGCATTATTACTCAGCGTACCCGCAGTTTGAAGTAGCGGAGGAGGATGCAGATGAAGGGGCCCTGCGGTGCGCGGCCGGCATGAGTAGCGGGCGCGATCTGGTTGAGGAGTTTGTCGCGTATGGGGTATGGCCCTTGGCGCGTGGCTGGGCGCTGGGCGAAGTATGCCCTCGCCAGATGCCTTCCCGTGGTGGGATGCTGGTGCGGAGTCCCGCCTTCGCACTGGATTTGCATGGCCGAGATCCCGCCGCATTCGTGCGTGAGGCGGAGGATGGGGCGGTGCGGATTGTTGGTCGCT
This sequence comes from Zea mays, assembly GCF_902167145.1. Classification (NCBI taxonomy): domain Eukaryota; kingdom Viridiplantae; phylum Streptophyta; class Magnoliopsida; order Poales; family Poaceae; genus Zea; species Zea mays. The sequence continues at coordinate 85,344,132 of NC_050104.1, read as the reverse complement.
ACGTGCCAAAGACGGAGACCCAGCGTAGTTGGGATATACGCGGATCCAACGATCGCTTGAATAGGGTCTTCGAGTTGAACCGTCTGCCGTATGGCGGTTATCCCGGGCAAGACGTTGTCGACCGCCGCGGGAAAAAACCGGCGGCGGAGACTGAAGACGACCCCGCGCCGGCGGCCGCCCCATCCACTAAGAAGAGGAAGCTAGGTACTGCGATGGGAGGACTGGGGGTCTCCGATAGTTTTGCTATGGAGTTGATGGGGACATGCGTGGCCCCCGGGGGAAGGATGTCTTCTCCCGAGCTTCGGGAGTCTTCGGCGCGGATGCTGAAGGTTACCGGGGGTTGGTGGCCTAAGAACGTTCCTATCCCCCGCGCGGCCGGCGAAGAATTTTTTACATCTCGCATGGTTCGTGACTTGAGAGTGTTTCTTTATGGACGGAATATTGCTGCTATTGTGTCGGCAGTGATGGACAAGGATCGTCAGGAAGCTGCGCAGAAGCTCCGGGCGGTCATCAGGCTGCCCGAGGCTAGGCCGAAGAGGGCGCGGGGGACTTCGAAGGCTGCCGCCCCCGGCGCTAGCCAGCCGACGTTGGCGGCGAAGTCGGCCGCCCCTGGGTCCAGCAAGATGCTGGAGGGCGTGAAGGCGGCCGGCGCCGGCGGAACCAAGTCTGCCTCGGCCGGAGCCGCGAAGGCCCGAGAATTGCCTTCACCGGGGAAGCGCATTGCCGATTTCGGCACCAATATTAGTGTGGACGATTATCTCGTTGGTAAGTCGTTGGCCCGAGTTTTTTTTTACTGTTGATATGTTGCAGGATCGGGCGAGGGGCAACTTGTTGTTGTTCCGCCTGCGGTGGCGACCACGGTGTCTGCCGCGGTGCCTGGCGGTGAGATTTCGGTGCTCACTGCCGTCAAGGACGAGGCGGGCACTGTGTCCCGCCGGCTGAGGGAGGCGTCGCAGCGGCTGAGTCAAGTAAGTTGAGCTAGACTTCGGTGTTTACCGCTTTCATGGGGATTGTGGTCTTATATGTGTTTTTTAGGCGGCTGACTTCGCTGACCGAGTGGCGTCGGGGGGCCTTACGGCAGCTGTGTCTGCCGAAGTCGAGAGACTTCGAGCGCAGCATGCTGACGCCGTCCGGGAAAAGTCGACCGCTGATAGAAAGTGCCGCAAGCTGGCGGAGAAGGTGGCCGCCCTGGAGGGCGAGAGGACTGACCTCCGGCGCCAGCTGGTGGAGAGAGGAGGGAGGCTAATCAGGCCCTCGCCAAGGCGCAGTCGGCACAGGCGAAGGCCAATTTGGCGCTGGTGGAGGGTAGCCTCGCCAGCCAGTGCGCCGAGGAATGGAAGACGCGGTTCAACGCTCTGCAGGCCAGCATGGAGAGGGACGAGGCTTCTACGCGCTCGGAAGTTGAGCGGACGCGCAAACAGCTCATGGACTCATACCGGGAGCTGGGCGCGCGGACCGCTGACTTCGAAGTGCCCGACCGAGAGTCAGGCCTTCGCTGCCTCGAGTGGCTGCAAGAGGAATTGTTGGCGCTCCCGACCATTGTGGAGGGATTTATGTCCTTTGCCTCCCTGGTCACCTGCGAAGGGGTGATGAACGCGCTGTCCCACGAAGGGTGCAGTCACTATGAGGTCTTCGACCGATCTGATGAAGATTTCGAGTGCGAGATTTACAAGGTCGAGGACCCTGTGGTGAAGGACTCTGCGGGAGCCCTCTTTGACCGGATGTGGGGCCCCCACGGTCGGGAGGTGGTTAGGGAGCGGTCCGACCGTGCGAGGGATCAGGTAATGTGTATCTTTTGTTTAGTGTTGTTGAATGTGGGTTATACGTGGGCTAGCTGAATCGGTGTGCTGTGTTGTAGGCGGCGCGTGCCGAAAACGTGGAGGACTTCGGAGCTTTGAACAGCGTGCGGCCTGAAGCGGAGTCGAACCCGGTGGCGGCCGAGGCCGACCCGACGCCGCTCCCGGAAACCGGCGAAGGCTCCCTCGCTGCCCCTGCGGCTACTGTGTCCGGTGGTGGCTCGTTGCCAACAGCAGCGCCGAGGGCTGAGGATCCCCCGAAGACGGCGACGGAGCTGGCAGCGGAGGATCCCACGGCGGCTGGGTCTTCGCAGGTGGCTTAGTGGGTGTGGGTAGTTAGAGAATTTTGTCTGTGTTGCTGAACCTTGGTTGCTGCGCAGGTTCAAGATTTTGGGCCTACGCACGCAACCGCTACTGCTAATTTTGTGGCGGATTCGACCGTGGATGCTAGGAATGAATTGGATGAGTCTGCTTCTAAATTTTCTGATTTTGGTGACTCTGGGAGTTCGGTTGAGTGGACGGAAGAGTCGTCGGACGAGGACTTGGATTACTTTGCGGCCTTGGATGTGGCAGCGGCGGAGGCTTCACCGTGTGCTGCGGATGCTGGAGTTGTGCCTGGTCCGAGCGCTGGGCGTAGGCGGCGAAGGGCGGTTGCGAAGCATAGAGTGAATGAGGTGGATGGCGGTCGACTTCGTGTGGGCAGGGCTGGCAAGCAGGAATTGTTGTCCTCGCCGGCTGGGGCGAGTGCAGGTGAGGGGGAGTTGCGAAGTCTTTTTGAGGGTGAGGAGCTTAGAATAATGTTATTTAACTATAGGGAGATGGGAATCATTCCGAAGGTTGAACCGATGTGAGGTGTGGTGCCCTCGCTGTAAGTATGTTACTATAGTTTGTATGATGAGGCTGTGCGCCTTCACGCATCTGGCTATGTTCATAAAGGCGTTGCGCACTTGGTCTAGTACGTTTATTATGTTGGTCTGGCTGCGCCTGTAGTCGGTCTTTGCACAGACAGTTTGGTGTAGGGTTTTGCACAGGTAGTCTTTTTAGGAAGACTTCGATTTTTCGCACTTGTTGTGCTAGTCCAGCTACACCCTTAGGCGACTTTTGCACGGATAGTCTTTTTGAGGAAGACTTTGATTGTTTGCACTTGTTGTGCTAGTCCGGCTGCACCCTTAGGCGACTTTTGCACGGATAGTCTTTTTGAGGAAGACTTCGATTTTTCGCACTTGTTGTGCTGGTCCGGCTGCACCCTTAGGCGACTTTTGCATGGATAGTCTTTTTTAGGAAGACTTCGATTTTTCGCACTTGTTGTGCTAGTCCGGCTGCACCTTTAGGCGACTTTTGCGCGGAGTGTCGCACGCGAGGGTGGCTAGCGCTGCCCCTCGCGGTGATTTTGTATTGGTCGAATGTCGAAGACCGTCGACGCGGTCTTTTTTCGACGTAGATTTTTGCGAGGGATTTTTCACTTGTATATTACATGACTCCGCCTCGTTAAAAACATCACCCCCCGGGAGGAAAAGAGTGTGGGCCAGAATAAAATTGTTTTTGCGAATTACAAGGGCGAGCTGGCCCTAAGGAGTCAAACAAAAAACTTGCGGAGATTATCAATGTTCTAGGAATGTTGCAAGTCCTCGCCGGATGGCGTTGCGAGCCTGTATGCGCTGGGGGACGCCTTCGTCTTGACGATGAAAGGGCCCTCCCACATGGGCTCCAGCTTGCCCCTGGACTCTGTTCGAGCTGTTCGGACGAGTACGAGGTCTCCTTCACTGAATTTCCTCGGGATGACTGCGTGGTCGCGCCATGCTTTTGTCTGGGCCTGGTATCTGTTTAGGGCCTGTAGGGCGAAGACGCGGTCACCATCGATGAGGTCCTTCGAAGTTTGTCCACGTCGGGGACAGCTGACGGGACTGTCCGTGGGACCCATGTTTTATTTCTTGCGGGGCCATGGCCTCTGATCCATATAGGAGGCGGAAAGGGGTGAACCCTGTCGCCCTGCACTCAGTCGTGTTTAATGCCCAGACTGCTTCAGGTAACAACTCGGCCCACTTGCCTTTTTTATCGTTGAGCATCATCTTCTTGATAGCTGTGAAAATTTTGTCGTTTGCGCGTTCCACAACTCCGTTGGACTGCGGGTGGTATACTGAGGCGAAGGCAAGCTTGGTGCCAATGGAGAAGTAGAAATCCTTGAAGTCTTGGCTGTCAAATTGCTTCCCACTGTCGACTGTGAGTTCGGACGAGACTCCGAAGCGGCAAACAATGTTTTGCCAGAAGAATTTCTGTGCAGTCTTTGATGTTATTGTGGATACAGCCCTCGCCTCGATCCATTTGGTAAAATACTCGACAGCGATGAAGGTGAACTTGAGGTTCCCCTGAGCCGTGGGCAGGGGCCCGACAATGTCCAGGCCCCAGCGCTGGAGAGGCCATGTGTGGGCGATTAGTTTCGTGAATTGCGAAGGGCTTCCTGATCGAGGAGAAAACTTCTGGCAGGCTTCGCAGGACCTTGTGACCCGATTTGCGACGCAGATCATTGCGGGCCAGTAGAAACCTTGACGAATCACCTTTGCGGCTAGGGCCCTTGGCCCTGCATGAGAGCCGCAAGTCCCGCTGTGGACTTCGCGTAGGATTTGGACGCCTTCGGTCTCGGTGACACATTTGAGCATGGGTTGACTGACCCCCTTCTTGTAAAGCTGGCCTTCAATTAGTGCGAAGTCCCGGCTTCGATGTTTGAGGCGCTTGGCCTCGTTGATGTCGGTTGGATGGTAGTACCCCTGTAGAAACAGGGTTATTGGTGCCCGCCAGTCTTCGGTCATAATAAGGTTGACTATGTGGTGGCCCTCGCTGTCATTGGTTATTTGGAGCCCTTCGGGGCTGCGGACGGCTGGCGTGCCGATGACATGGTAGAACACGTCGGAGGGCAGGGATTCGCCTCTGGCGGCAGCCTTGGCCAATGTGTCTTCCTCCTCATTCTTGGCCCGGTCCACATGCTGCAAGGTGAAACCTTTGAATTGTCTCTCGAGACTACGGATAGTCGCGAGGTATTGCATGAGTGCGGGGTCCTTCGATGCGTAGTCTTTCTCGACTTGGCCGGCGACTACCTTGGAGTCTGTTCTGATAATGCAGGTAGTGACACCAAGGGCCCTTAGTTTGCGGAGGCCGAGGATGATAGCTTCGTATTCTGCTATGTTGTTAGTGCATCTGTCAGATTCCAGAGCAAAGCTGAGGCGTGCCGCGTATCTGTGCTTGACCCCGGTGGGTGAGGTGATGACTGCAGCAGCGCCTGCCCCCGCGTGGCACCATGCGCCGTCGCAATGGATTGTCCAAACCTTCTCTGCGGACGGGTCCGGCTGTGTTATTGGCCCAGTCCAGTCGACAATGAAGTCTGCTAGAACTTGTGACTTGATTGCTGTCCTGGGCTCGAATGTGATGTGGTAGCCGGAGAGTTCGGCCGCCCATTTGGCAATTCGGACCGATGCCTCCGGGTTTCTGAACAATTCGCCGAGTCCTCTATCTAATGTGACCCGGACCTTGAATGCTTCAAAATAGTGGCGCAATTTGCGTGAAGCCATGACAACTGCATAGGCAATCTTTTCCAGTTCCGTCATATTACATTTTGATGGTGTGAGCACTTCGGAGACGTAATAAACTGGACATTGCCTGATTATGCCCTCTACTGTCTGCTCTTGAACCAGTTCCGCGCTGACCGCATGTGGCGAAGCCGCAACATAGAGCAACAGGGGTAGCGAAGAGTCGGGGCTTGTAAGAACCGCCAATTCCGATAAGTACTGTTTCAATGAGGTGAAGGCCGCCGCCTGCTCTGGTCCCCAAGCGAAGTCTTTTGCACCGCGGAGAGTTTTGAGGAAGGGGAGACTTCGCTCTGCGGATTTGAAGATGAATCTGTTGAGGGCGGCCAATCTGCCTGTCAGGCGTTGGACGTCTCTGGCTGACTGCGGGGGCGTCATGTTGATGATGGCCTGAATTTTGGTTGGGTTGGCCTCGATTCCGCGGTGTGACACCAGGTAACCCAATATTTTCCCCTAGCGAACGCTGAAGACGCATTTTTCAGGGTTTAGGCGAAGTCGTGCGTCACGCATGTTCGCAAACGTTTCGGCGAGGTCAGCAAGATGGTCTTCCTTGCTTCTGCTGGCGACGACGATGTCGTCCACATACGTGAATATATTTCTACCGACTTGCCCCTCGAGCACCATTTTGGTAAGCCGGGAGAAAGTGGACCCGGCGTTCTTGAGTCCCTCCGGCATTCTGATGAAGCAATACGTGCCGAAGGGTGTTATGAAGCTGGTGCTGGACTTGTCCTCCTCTATCATGTATATTTGATGGTAGCCGGAGAAGCAGTCGAGGACTGACATGACTTCGCACCCGGCCGCGCTATCGACTATTTTGTCGATCTGAGGCAACGGGAAGTTGTCCTTTGGGCAGGCCTTGTTGAGACTGGTGAAATCGATGCACATCCGCCATTTGCCACTCTTTTTCTGCACCATCACAACGTTGGCGAGCCATGTGGGGTAGGCCACTGGCTCGATAAATTTGGCCTCCAGGAGGCGATGTACCTCGGCCTTGGCGGCTTCTGTCTTCTCATCAGACATTTTGCGAAGCCGCTATTTTTTTGGTCTCACCGAAGGGTCGATTCCCAAGCTGTGCTCGATGATGGAGCGACTGACTCCGACCAGGTCGAGGGCGGACCAGGCGAAGACGTCTTTGTTCTTGGACAAACAGCAGAGGAGTTTCTCCTCGTCATGCGAAGTGAGGTCTTCGCTGATGGTGACCGTCTGCTTGGGCGTGGCCTGGTCGAGGGGAACAGTCTTGGTCCCGACATTGCTCTGTAGTTGTGCTTTGTCGTGTTCTTTGTTAGTTGGGCTGGCAGACGCGGGGACCTCATGCTGGGCCGTGAGGCAGTGCACGTTTCTTTGTCAGGGGACGAAGTCCCGCTCTATGTTTCGCGCAGTCTGCTGGTTGACGTAGACCATGATGGCGCCTTGCGGACCTGGTATCTTCATGCACAGGTAAAGTCCGTGCATGGCTGCCTCAAACTTGTTGATGGAGCCCCGACCCATAATGGTGTTGTACGGATACACCATGTCGATGATATCGAATGTGACTTGCTCACTTTGGGCATTGGGTGCTACACCGAAGGAGCGAGGTAACTCTATTTTGCCGACAGGAAAGGTTCCCTTGCCGCCAAAACCGTACAGCGGGTTGTCCGAAGGCTTGAGCAGGCTGTGGCTTATGCCCATGCGGTCGAAGGCATGGAGGAAAATGATGTCTGCTTGGCTGCCATTGTCGACTAGAACTTTGTGCAGGTCCTAGCCTGCCACGCTGCAGTTGATAACCATGGCGTCGATGTGGGGGGCGCTGCGCAGATCGACGTCTCGGGCGTCAAAGGTTAGCGGCACATGGGACCACTTCGTCTGTACGACCGGACCGGTGATGGCGACGTGGTTGATGCTGCGGTAGTGGTCCCGTTTCTGCCGCTTCGTGTCGAAGTCGGCGCTGGACCCCCCAGTGATCATATGAATGACTCCGCGATACGGCTGATCGGCGAAGTCCTCTTGCTTTGGGGCATGGGGGTGGTGGATGTTTTGTTGTTGCTGGTGTGGAGGTGGGGGTGGGGGAGGTACGATTTGTACTTCCTGGTGGTGTTGGTATGCGTGGTGCGGTGGATGCGGAGCGGGGCCGTGGATGTATGGCGGAGGGGGTTGCTGATATGTGTGCGCGACAACTCTATGGTTGTCGGCTGGTTGCGCCCGTGCCATCCTGTCTCTGGTGGCCTTTGTCTCTGGGCAGTCTCTGGTTTAGTGGGCGCAGTCTTCGCCGTGGAACAGGCAGTAAAATCGGCGCGGCTGCTGTGCACGTCCCCGGCCCCGACCGCGAGTTCCGTTCCCGCGGCCCTAGGGGGATATTCCTGGTGGCGAGGGGCCTCGCCAGCGGGGTGCTGGTTGGCGATGTTGTGCACTTGCTGCTGATTGCGGTCGTCCCGACCGGAGTCTGGCTGCGAAGGCCTCGTCCACGTGCGGCTGGATTGTGGAGTGTCCTTGGGTTTCCTCTAAGACTCGACTTTTCGCTGGTGGAGCTCTTCGGATCTGGCATATTTTTCAAATAGCTGATACAACTCCTGGAGGTTCTTGGGCGGATCCCTGATGCAGTGGCTGTAAAGGACGCCGGCCCGAAGGCCGCTGATGGCATAGTGGATGGCGATTTGGTCATTGACCGAAGGCAGTTGTGATTTGAGGGTCAGAAACTTGCGGTAGTACTCCCGCAGAGTCTCTTTTTCCAGCTGCTTGCAGAGTGAAAGTTTAGCCAAGGCGTCGGCGTCTGGGCGGTACCATTGGAAGTTGAGCAGGAATTTGTCCCGAAGGCTTCTCTAGGAGTCGATGGACAACAGGGGCAACCTGGTGTACCAGGTGAGGGCTGGGCCTTCGAGGGCGATGATGAATGACTTGGCCATCGTGGCGTCGTCCCCTCCAGAAGATGCAACGGCGGCCTGATAACTCATGATGTACTGTGCTGGGTCAGTGCTGCCGTTGTACTTGGGATAGGTCCCTGCTCGGAAGTTGGCGGGCCAAGGTGTCACTTGCAGGTGTGGCGCCAGGGGACTTCGCTCATCGAGGTAGTTCACACCTTGGAATGCCGCGGCGTGTGGGATGGCGTGGCCGCGCTGGGGGAGGTATAGGTCTTCGACTTGTGCGCGCTGTTGCAGGGGTGGGTCGTGTTGCAGGCCGAGGTGGCCTTCGCGCTGCATTAGCGCGATCTCTTGTTCGAGCTCTTGAGCCTTTTGCTCTTCATCGCGTATCATCTGCCGCACCTTGGCTTGTGCAGACACGCGTTGGCGCTTGGCCTCAAGTATCTCTTTTTGCTTCTGGAGATTGTGGTTCTTGATGCGCAAGGCGCGCAGTTGTAGCTGCTCTTCTGCTGAGACACCGATGACTTCACCGTCCTCGATGACGTCCGCGCCCTACGGTGGAGCGAAGCCTGGGGGAGGTTGCGGTTGTCCTCCAGAGCTGCAGGTGCAGAGACTGCCTTCAGGAGTGGGTTGTTCGTTGCGCTGCCTCTTGCTGAGAGCGTCGTCTTCGGTGGCCTCTTGGTGGGTGGTGTCGACGAGGGCGAGGGTCTTGCCCTTTTTCTCGGCCAGCAGTGCTGCCTTCGCAGCCTCGTCAGCCTTCGAGCTAGCTTTCTTGGGTGCCATCGCGGGTGGTTTTTTCGTAGCACGAACGGTGGGTGCCAAATGTTGGAACTTGATCTGCCAGAGTAAGTTGATCCAACGGGGGAGTGAAGCAACGTAAACAGGGTTTTTGCTCGAGATGGCAATAGCTCTGTTAATCTAGCCTCTCAGGGGCACTGTGCGGGGGTATTTATAGGTATCTAAGTGCCCAGCGTCCAGTGTCAAGGACGCATGTGCCCTCAGGCACCTAGGTTATCCCCGGAATATTCCCATAAAGCGGGGTTACAGACCGTAATTACAGGGAGACCTTTACAAATTAGGCTCGTAATCCGCAGCGGCCACGCAGGGCCTGTTACAATGGGCTGGTTCACACGTGGGCCTCTATGTTGGACGAGGTCGCAAGATGAGACAACCTCGTCACAGGTCTTCGTCCGGCGATGTGTGGGACGAAGGGTAACTCTGCCAGTCGCCTTGTCTCCGTTGGTGCAGTGAGGTCGGCGAAGGCATTGAGCGAAGGGTGGCGTCCTCGCCTTCGCCCCAACAGGGGGCTCAAGCTTTGCTCCTTATCGAGGTTAATGTGGCCACCGTTGTAGTGGTTGTACCGATGGTTATTGCCTGATCCCTCCCGCCGCTCCTCATCGTGCCCTGGGTAGAGGTGCATCATGCGATTCTACCTGGCCTTGGGCATTGGCGAGGTGGGGCTCATGTCATGGCTTCCTCGTGCTTGGATAGCTAGCCTGATAAGGCATAGTTTCCCATCATCATGGACGCGATACATTGGTTGGTGCCTGGCGCCATGACATGGAACTCTTGGCTTGTTGCTGAATGGCAAGGCCGAGGAGGCCCCGAATATACTGGTGAGTCCTCCATTCACTTGGAGTTTCTGCCTTGGGAAGTTTGTCTAGAAGCATTGTGGCGGCCATGACGATCTGGCTCACCCGGGGTGAACCGTGGTGGTTGGCCTCCGTCGTAGGTCAGACGACAACATGTGTCGGTAGTTGTGGTGTGCATCCACCCAGCGCCCCGACGTAACCGCCCTGTCTGCCATCATGGTAATCCCTGCCTTTTGGTTGCATGGCCTCAGATGCCCCAGGAAGGGATCGGCTCTGATGGTGTTCTTTGAGGAGACAAGTCGAGCCAAGGCAGAGCGGACACCACGACACGTATCATAACACTGGTGGGAGTCTCCTCGAGGCTCTTCATGAGTGGGGAGTGGCCCTCTAGTGAGTTGGCGATGAGGCATTCCTAGGCCAATGTGGTTGGCCTTGCTCGATGGGGAGCTAAGTCTGTCTTCTGACCCCAAGAGGGGGAGGTCATGGATCGAGTCCCGGTCAGGATCGAGCATTTCTGCAATTTCAGTGAAGGTGGGTTGCAGCATGTCGTCCCTCCCGTCACTTCCATGAGGAGGATCGAGTCAGAGGCTGCTGATGCCCCGAGCATTGTCGAGTTAATCGCTCATCAGGGGAACTGGGGCTTCCAGGGTCCTGACCATCATTCCCCATTATTGACGATGAAGTCGAGACTCCCAAAGCGGATTGTCTCTCTAGGGGCCCAAGCTACACCATCGCTACTGTAGGCGATCCGGAGACTATAGGATTCATAGAGAATGTGGAAGCCTCACCTGTGTAACACCTCAGGTGTTACCATGGCTAGGGCACATCTATGCTTTAATGACTGTGATCACATGAGGAAGAAACTTAAGGAGAAGAGTTCAAGAACCTTGGAGGCTAGGTTTAACCAAGAAATGTGAATGACCAAAAGCATTACCCAAGTTGTGTACACTTATCACCTTGGGCAAGAAGGGAGTAAAACCCTAGACCTCTCTTGAACCCTATCTCCTAAGCACCTTGGTTAAAGGGGAGAGATTAAGCAAAGGTGCAAGTCATGACCAAACTTTTGGCACAAAGTTAAGTAATTTATTAACCTACAATTATAGAGAGGAAACATTGCTAAAAGACCCCTTAAGAAACCCCAAATCCATTCCCTAAGTAGAGAAAGAGCTAGAGCTCTCTAATTCTCTCTAAGTCAAAAACTACACCTAATCTAAAGATACCCCGTGTTCACCTTGAAGATGGCACCAAAACCACTTAAGTTCTATACCAAAAATATGGCATACCACCTAGGGCACCCCCTGGAAAAAGTTGAGACCGAGACCTTGACATTTGACATGGCTTAGCATCACTTTTGTCGCGCAGCGGGCAGGGGGACAAGCCAGATTTGGCGTCCGCATATCTTCTGACCTAGGGCTTATCTTCCCTTGGAACTCACATATAAGAGATAGACATAGGTGCCAGGAAGAGGTCTGCGCCGGATTTTTGCCAAGATTCGCACGTTTGCGATCTCAGCAGGCGTTTGAACACGAGCAGATGAACACCTCCACGTGTTCGACGCGTTCTGCGCGCACCAGAGCACGCCCGCGCCCGACCTCGCGTGCCCGAGTGAGGAATCAAAGTTTGCTTCGCCGGAGAGGCCAGTCCACGGTCGCCGAAATCCCTCCGACCGCCGGCGAGCGTAGACCGGGTAAGCCACTGCGCCATTTTTCGATTCAATGCACAGATAGCCTCTACATCACCCCGTGAGGCTCACCGTGCCATTGGATTGAACTAGATCGCCGTGATTTGGCTGGCACACCCGCCGCCGACGAGAACACCCGCCTGCGCACGTGGACCGAGCGATTCCGGCCATCCCCATCGTCAAGTCGTACACCGTTGTGACCGCCAGAGCCTCCCCGAGCCAACCCCGCCCCTCGCCGGACTTCTCTCGCCGTCGGTAAGCCGCGCCGCCCTTTTCTTTCCCGCGGGTACTGTTTGCATTAGGGGAAGGACCTCGGGGAAGAAGAAGGAAAGATCAGGGGGATTTTTGAACAGTCAGTGACTCAGGGGAATAGTGGCGCAGGGGTAGATTTGAGTGGGTTGAAATGGGTTAAACCCAGGGTCCTCGGTGTAAACTATTTTTCCAGAAAACCTTTTATTAAATCTGATTTAAATTTTGAACAGAACTTGAAAAATTCATAACTTCTGTTTTGTTCATCCAAATTTAGTCAAACCAATTTTGTCAGAACTTAGATAATGTAAACTGCTTAGGAAAAATATAAAACCCTTATGTACTACAGAAAACTTTAGGGTTCTGATTTAATTATTGTTTTGACCAAAAGCTAAATAATAGGAAGAAAAATAGTTGCACTATTTGACTAAGGTTAGGAAAAATTGGAGAAGTTTATGTCCACCTACTGACCTGTTTAAAAATGCTAAACCTCTATGTCCACCCCATTAAGGTAGCTTTTGCCATTTATTTTACAAAATGCTTAAGATTAAGAAAAATAGAAAAGGTGATTAAAATGATGAACTAGAGGGCACTCTTATTTTTGTTAGAGTACTTATTCAATGTAGTTCACTAGAAAAATCTATTATACCCTGGTTTAGTATAAAATAAGTAGGATACCTTTTATTTTAAGAAAACAAGGAAAACTTAGAAAAACCCTCCAAAAATAACCCCAAGGTAAAAACACCGTAACCCTTGAGATAGTTAATGTTTGGTTACTAAGAACTTAGGAAAAATATGAAATCTGCTGTTTGACATTTTTCAAATAACAATATAGTAGAAAGTGCCTTTTTGGCAATAAACTTTGGAAAATCACAACTAAATAACCATCCCTTAGCTTTCTGTGATTTTTGGCACAGAAGCTTATTATTACTGTTAGATGCCAACAAAAATAACCTTTAGGACAGAACCCATCCCTAATTAAGAGTTGTAGTGCAAAGTGGCCCATTTACACAACTTTTGTTATTTTTGTCTAGAGCATAGTTTTTTTTTAAATTGAACCTCAAAGTCCTAGAACAGGCTATAATGACCAATAGCAACCCACTGTAATTTTTTCAAAAATTTTGGAAAAAGTTAAACCAATGTTGTAGTTCAAACCTCCACTAGACGTCATAAATAGAAAATAAAGAAAGGAGAATGAATAATGGAAAATGGTGTCATCCTAAAACACTTTGTAAATTGTCCACTGAAATATATAAAGGAAATACCAATCCACTATGCCTATCTCTAACAAAACCTAAACCTAGAGTGATAAGCATAAACCACTAAAAGCCACGTATGACCTAGAAACCCTAAGTTACTCATTAACTTAGTTTTCCTTCCTTTAGCCTGATGTTATTAACATCCTGCATAATCATGACATACATGTTCATTGCATTTCGATAGACTGTAACCTCGCTGACGGAGAGTACGTCCTGGTGCCGGAGCAAGGAGCTGCTCAGGAGGTAGCCCCGGATCCAGCACCAGAGCCTGCACCAGAGGATCTGCCTGCCACTGCTTTGGAAGGCAAGCCCCGGTTTATGCATAACCTGTTATTTATGCTATTTTAATATACTTAATGATTGTAGGATTGATTGTGCACTTAGGTGTAGGAGTTGTTTGAAACCCTAGTTGCATGATCTCAGGAATCCTGTTGAGATGAATACTAGTATGCTAAGTCGAGTAGCTGCTTTATTAATTAGGATCTCGATAGAAGTCGAGTGATTTTCCTAGCACTCGCGCGAGGTCAGGAAATCGGTGGTATCCGCTTTCTTCTCATAATGATGCTGGTTGTGGACAACAATCCATGGGGATTGGTTATCCACGGGATAAAAATTTGAATAAGGATTAAGGTGTGGTACCGTGAGTCAAGCGTTTGAACGTACTAAACACATACCGAGTAATATGGTAAATCGGTAAGCCTAGTACCTGAGTGAACCTGCCCGCAGACTTTACCCCTCACGCGACCTGAGACGTGGTCTCCCATTCCAGTTATGGTGGGTACAAGTGCGGTCACTGCACGACGGCAGTCGGGGTCAGTGAGGCATTGTACGCCAAGGCGGTGAGCCCTGATCTGTTGCCAAGGAATCGATGGGGACGGTTGATGTGTGTGGGGACGGAGTGCCTTGCCACATCGTGTGTTTAGGTTTACCTTGCAAGGTTTAAAAACTCGATTCGAATCGTCTGCTTCTCGCAGCTAATGAGACTGCTTGATCCATGCTGCTACATTGAGTAACAAGTGGAATTATGATGAGATGATACAAGATGTTGATTGCTAAAAATGTTTGCTACTATGTATGAGTAGATAGTACATCTTTAGCCTTAAGAGAGTCACACTTAATTTGACAAAGTTAAAAACTTGATTTAGAAACTCAGCTAGTGCTTTTGGCAACCAAACCCCACAGCCAAACAGCTGCATGTCTAGAGGTAGAGGAGTAGACTCCTCACACCGGGTAAGTCTAGTTGAGTATTAGTATACTCAGCCTTGCTTGTGGCATAATTTTTACAGGTTCTTTGGAGGACATGGTTGCTGGAGTGACTTGGTCGTCCATCTTGCCACTGGGTAGGACTGTTGAGTGGGACCCCGCCTCAGCTGAGGAGGAGCATGAGGAGTGATGGGATAGGCTTCCCCATCCTTCCATTTATTTATCGTTAGTTTTATTCCGCTGCACTCAAACAATGATGACTACTTTTGCAAAACTCCGATGGTGATGTAATAATTTAATACTCTTACATGCATGGTTTTATGCTTTACAGTATTTGCTCTGTGACTCACCATCGAGTGAGATTGTGGTACATGATCCAGTCAGTGGTCGTGTCGGACTAGATCCGAGGGATTGACGGGTTATTCCCATTTATGTGTGGTCTAGCCTCTAAGGCGGGACTTAGGCACTTAAGTTGGAATAACTCGGGCAGTTCCGCCACAGCTGGTATCGGAGCTTGTACCACCACAGAGGAATCAATAAAATATAACTACCATCCTTTTCCGAAGTAAAACTTGATAGAAACAAATGTTGGATAGATCGTAGGACGATCAGGATAGACCTAGGACGTGAAGCCTTAGGATGATAGAGGGGTAGTTAGGTGGCTAAGTGATTAGGCCCTACAGGCTACTATAAGGGATGGGAGTCCTTCCCTATTCCCTTTACATTGATGTGAGGTCGTTCAGGACGAGCACGCATGCATTCTTAAATTAAACAAATGGAAAATTAAGTAAGGACTTAAATACAAAATGATGACCAACTAAGTACCCCAGTACCATTTTTATAATTAGAGAGAGAGGCTGAGTCGTATTTTCCTTGTTCTTTTTATAATTCTTTTTCTTTTACTTACGCTTAACCATACACAGATGACTTCCCACGGATCCTCAGACGACGGGAACGCACTGTCCCACACTGACGGGCTTGCGCGAGAGGGCTTTCCCCGCATTTTGTGGGAGGTACTTCAGGGGGCCGGATACACGACGCCTCCTCAGTACGCGGTGCAGCAGTTCGAGAAGCACCGAGTGCCCCGCTGTAGGGTGAGGATGACCTTGGAGCCTCATCCCCTGCAGCCAGGCTAGCGTTCACTGGACTCTGAGTCCTTTGGATACCGGGCTGAGGACACGATCGAGGCGATTGCTCTGCACAGGTTGACCACTTTCTGCGGATTTCATCCCTTGGAGCTATCCACCCACCCCATTGGCTTGTTCCCCGCGGAAAGGGAGGATGACCCAATGTGGAAGGATCGGGTGGAGCATGCCAAGGACATCTGGGCTATCTACCCAGGTCAGACTTCTCACTTGACCATGCGGTGCATGAATGCCCTGTATCGTCTGCAAGTGATGCGTGGTGAGGCGATGTCCCATCTGATGGCATTATTGGAGGCAACAAAGATCACCTTGGACAACAAAGAAGAGCTTGTGGTTGATTTGTCCACGGAGATGGTGGAAAAGGACTTGCAGGTGGAGCAGCTGTCCAATGAGATCCAAGAGCTGGAGGAATTAGTGGGGACCAGGGAGAACACCATCGAGGTTCTTGAGGATCAGCTTATTAACACCCAGCAGTAGCTTGCTGAGGTTAATGAGCACCTGGATATGCATCACCAGGAGATCCAGGATACGGAGGCCAACGAGGACGTCGACATTGAGGGAGGAGAGGAGCCTGCCTCCAGCTTGGACACTGCTGGCTCAGGGAGACCACCTTCCCCCGAGTCGAGTGTTGCCTCGTTCGCTCACTAGGTATCAGGGATAGAGCTAAAAGTCGGTGATGGTAAGACTCCTCACAGCTAGCGTAGCTTTTGCACCCTTGGGGTACTAGGCTAGATAGAGTTGAGTCTTTTTGGGACCATTGATGTAATTGTGATAAACTCTTTTGGAAGCATGGTTCATGGATGATGTTAATTTTAAATTGGGAAGGAAAGTTTATGCCTTTTGAAATCCTTTAAGTTTCTGTCGGAATCTATCAATTCGCCTTTGACTCTTTCACCGCGATTAAACCTTAAACTTGAAGATGTGTTATTGAGGATATATGTGATTTTTCAGATGGCCGGGAGAGCGCGTCGTGGCCAGAATGAGCGTGTTCCTCCACCCCCGCCACCGCCTCCCACTCTGTAGGAGCTAATGGCTCAGCAAAATGAGATCTTGAGGCAGCTGGCTCAGCGTCAGCCACCACCTCAGCACTATGGTGGTGGAGATCAGCAGCGTCACCCCGCGATAGCTACCTACCAGGAGTTCCTCAGTACCCAGCCTCCATTGTTCACCAGGGCAGAGGACCCACTTGATGCAGATGTGTGGTTGAGAGTAGTGAAATCCAAATTTCCGCTACTCCATGGAGTTTGCTCAAAGGTCACTAAGGTCAGGTTCACCACCCAGCAGCTTCGCGGACCCGCAAGGACTTGGTGGGACCATTTTCTCACGATGCAGCCAGATGACCGAGAGGTGGAATGGAGAGAGTTCAAGGCAGCTTTCAGGGGGCACCATATACCAGCCGGGATTATGGACCGAAAGCTCAACGAGTTTCTGGCACTCACTCAGGGCAACAGGACAGTGTTGCAGTATGCTCAGGCTTTTAATGACCTATGCCAGTATGCCGGGTATCATGCAGACACGGACGAAAAGAAGAGAGACAGGTTCAGGAGGGGGCTCAGCACTAAGCTCCGCGACCGTCTCAACACCGTTAGGGCCAACAGCTATAATGAGTTGGTCAACATGGCCATCTCCCAGGAGGACTGTATCACAGCTCGTCAGGCAGAAAAGAAAAGGAAGACCCCTGTGGCAGGACCTTCAGCTCAGCCACAGCGCTTCAGGATTGTGTCTGACACTCAGAGCAGGGGACCTCAGCCGCAGCGAGGGTGATGGGTGATCCGACCGCAGCAGCAGCAGCAACAGTCACCCAACCGCACCCAGTTTCCAGCTCAGAGGAACAATCAACAGCAGCAGCAGTATCGCCAGGCAAATGACAACAGGTGTTTCACATGCGGCAACACCGGACATTATGCCAAGAATTGCCCCAGGAACCAGCAGAGGCAGGGGCATAATGTTAATCAGAATCAAGGCAAGAGACAGAAGGTGCAAGTGAGGCAAGGCAGGCTGAACTTCACCACCATGGCTGATATTCCAGAGGGAGCACCCATCATGACTGGTATCTTTACAGTTTTGAATTATACTGCTATTATTCTTTTTTATTCTAGTGCATCGCATAGTTTAATAAGTGCCAAATTTAGTGCCAAGTGTCAATTGCCTTTTCACCACACCAATGGGGGTATCACAATTTCGACACCAGGAGGCAGGGTTGCCACCTATCAAGTCAACAGACATGTGCCCATAAGGTTTGGTAGTCTAATAATTAAAACCACCCTCCTCATTTTGGGTTTGGATAGCGTGGATATTATATTGGGAACTGACTGGTTAACCAGACACCAAGCAGTTATTGATATTGCAGCTAGGGCCATTGAGGTGCACTCACCAACTTGTGGTGAAACCACACTATATTTACCCGACCAAGGTTGTACCCGTTCCTGTGCCTTCGTTATGATAGAATCCCCAGTGGAAAAGATCCCAGTGGTCTGTGACTACCCAGATGTTTTTCCAGATGAATTGCCAGGGATGCCACCTGACCGAGACATCGAGTTCACAATCGAATTGCAACCTGGGACTGCTCCTATTTCTAAAAGACCTTATAGGATGCCTGCCGCGGAATTGGCAGAACTGAAAAAGCAATTGCAAGAGTTGTTGGACAAGGGGTTTATTCGCTCAAGTACTTCACCATGGGGATGTCCTGCTTTATTTGTGAAGAAAAAGGATGAGAGTTTGATAATGTGTGTTGATTACCGCCCTCTCAATGTGGTGACTATCAAGAACAAATACCCACTGCCCCGCATTGATGTTCTGTTTGATCAGTTAGTGGGAGCCAAAGTGTTCTCCAAGATAGATCTTCGCTCGGGTTACCATCAGATCAAGATCCGTGCCAGTGATATTCCGAAGACGGCCTTCTCAACCAGATATGGGCTTTATGAGTTTTTGGTGATGTCTTTTGGGCTGACCAATGCCCCGGCTTATTTTATGTACCTGATGAACTCAGTATTCATGCCAGAGTTGGACAAATTCGTGGTCGTTTTCATTGATGATATTCTAGTCTATTCCAAGAATGAAGCCGAGCACACCAAACATTTGCATACTGTACTTCAGAGGCTACGTGACCATCAGTTGTATGCCAAAATGTCTAAATGTGAATTTTGGCTGAAGGAAATTAAATTCTTAGGTCACACAATTTCTCAGGATGGGATATATGTTGATCCTGAGAAGGTACAAGAGGTAATGGATTGGAAACCCCCGACTACAGTGAGGCAGATTCGGAGTTTTCTGGGATTGGCAGGGTATTATCGGCGATTTATTCCAGATTTCTCCAGGATTGCCAAGCCAATGACTGAACTATTGAAGAAGGGAGTCAAGTATGTTTGGAGCCAAAAGTGCGAAGATGCCTTTCACACCTTGAGACAGCATTTGACAACAGCCCCAGTGCTGGCTCAACCTGATAACACCAAGCCCTTTGAAGTTTATTGTGATGCTTCTGGCACCGGTTTGGGATGTGTCTTAATGCAAGATAACAGAGTGATTGCTTATGCCTCCCGAGCACTCAGACCCCATGAACAGAACTACCCTACACATGATCTGGAGTTAGCAGCTGTGGTTCATGCTCTCAAGATATGGAGACACTACTTGATGGGAGCTCACTTTAACATTTACACTGATCACAAGAGCCTCAAATACATTTTCACTAAGGCAGATTTGAACATGAGGCAGAGGAGATGGTTGGAGTTAATCAAGGACTATGATTTAGAGGTGCATTACCATCCGGGCAAGGCCAATGTTGTGGCAGATGCCTTGAGCAGAAAGGCCCAGTGCAATTGTATGAGCATGGATGCAAGAGTCACCACCCTATGTGATGAATTGTGCAAGCTAAACCTGGAAGTTGTTTCTTTAGGTGACTTAAACTATATCTCAGTAGAGCCCACATTGCAAGAGCAAATAGTCAGGGCACAGATTGAAGATAAGGGTGTTCAGGTTATCAAAGACATGATCAAGCAGAAGGCAGAGAAATACAAGTGCTTCTGTCAGGACAGCAAGGGAATTTTATGGTTTGGAGATCGATTGGTTGTTCCCAAGGACCCTGAACTCAGAAAGAAGATATTGGATGAAGCTCACCTTTCTAAATTCTCCATGCACCCTGGTAGCAACAAAATGTATCATGACCTCAGATCCTTATATTGGTGGACCAGAATGAAGAGGGAGATTGCCATGTACATATCCGAGTGTGACACCTGCCAAAGGATTAAAGCTAGTCATCTGAAGGCAGCAGGCCCTTTGCAACCCCTTCCCATACCATCTTGGAAATGGGAGGACATTTGCATGGACTTTATCGTGGGATTGCTCAATACCTCCAGACACCATGATTCTATTTGGGTTATTGTGGACAGGTTGACCAAGACCGCTCATTTCTTGCCAGTGCACACCACCCACAGGACCGAGAAGTATGCAGAGATCTACATTGACCAGATAGTTCGTTTGCATGGGATACCAAGGACTATAGTATCAGACAGAGGAGCACCATTTGTGGCACGATTTTGGGAACAATTGCAGGAATCACTTGGGACCCATGTCATACGAAGCTCAGCATACCATCCCCAAACAGATGGCCAGACAAAAAGGGTAAACCAGATTTTGGAAGATATGTTGCGGGCATGTGCACTACACTACAGAAAGGATTGGGACAAGTGTCTTTCTTTGGCAGAGTTTTCTTATAATAACAGCTATCAGTCCAGTCTAAAGATGGCACCTTTTGAAGCCTTATATGGGAGAAGATGTAGAACCCCGCTGAATTGGTCTCAAGCAGAAGAGAGGGAAATATTTGGGCCAGATTTGGTACTTGAAGCAGAGGCAAAGGTCAGAGTTATCAAGAAGAACTTAGAAGCTGCTCAGGCCAGGCAAAAGAGCTATCATGACAAGAGGCGGAAGCCTCTACAGTTTGAAGTGGGAGACCATGTTTATCTTAAGGTGTCACCCACCAAGGGTGTCCAGAGATTCGGGATCAAGGGCAAGTTAGCTCCTCGTTACATTGGACCCTATGAGATCAAGGAGGCTTGTGGACCCGTAGCCTATCAATTGAAGTTGCCACCCAGCATGTCAGCTGTTCATGATGTGTTCCATGTATCTCAGCTGCGGAAATGTGTCCGCCTACCCACTGAAGTGCTACCTGAACCAGACATTGAGATAGAACCAGACCTGTCCTACCAAGAATACCCCGTCAAGGTATTAGATCAGAAGGAGAGATCAACTCGGGCAAGGTCGATCAGAATGTATAAAGTTCAGTGGAGTCACCATTCAGCAGAAGAAGCCACATGGGAGACTGAGGATTTTCTACGCTCTCGCTTCCCCGACTTTCTGCCCAAAGGAGTCGGTACGTAACCCAAAACCCCACCCCCACCTGCCCTTTGAATACAATTATAAGAAAAACTTAGATAACAAGGATAGTCTAAGTTGTGGTTTTAACTTAAAAAGGACTTCCTTCTGAAGTTGCAAAGAGAATGACATTCGAAGAGCAGTTAACTAAAGAAACTTGAATAGAGGAAGAAGCAACACACCAACGCGCCTTCATGGCACCCCTCTAGAGGACTCTACCAAAAATCTCGGGACGAGATTCCTTTAAGGGGGGAGGGCTGTAACACCTCAGGTGTTACCATGGCTAGGGCACATCTATGCTTTAATGACTGTGATCACATGAGGAAGAAACTTAAGGAGAAGAGTACAAGAACCTTGGAGGCTAGGTTTAACCAAGAAATGTGAATGACCAAAAGCATTACCCAAGTTGTGTACACTTATCACCTTGGGCAAGAAGGGAGTAAAACCCAAGACCTCTCTTGAACCCTATCTCCTAAGCACCTTGGTTAAAGGGGAGAGATTAAGCAAAGGTGCAAGTCATGACCAAACTTTTGGCACAAAGTTAAGTAACTTATTAACCTACAATTATAGAGAGGAAACATTGCTAAAAGACCCCTTAAGAAACCCCAAATCCATTCCCTAAGTAGAGAAAGAGCTAGAGCTCTCTAATTCTCTCTAAGTCAAAAACTACACCTAATCTACAGATCCCCCATGTTCACCTTGAAGATGGCACCAAAACCACTTAAGTTCTATACCAAAAATGTGGCATACCACCTAGGGCACCCCCTGGAAAAAGTTGAGACCGAGACCTTGAGATTTGACATGGCTTAGCATCACTTTTGTCGCGCAGCGGGCAGGGGGACAAGCCAGATTTGGCGTCCGCATATCTTCTGACCTAGGGCTTATCTTCCCTTGGAACTCACATATAAGAGGTAGCCATAGGTGCCAGGAAGAGGTCTGCGCCGGATTTTTGCCAATATTCGCACGTTTGCGATCTCAGCAGGCGTTTGAACACGGGCAGATGAACACCTCCACATGTTCGACGCGTTCTGCGTGCGCCAGAGCACGCCCGCGCCCGACCTCGCGTGCCCCGCGTCGCGCCAAAGGCCAGCCGACGCCATGGCCCGTGCCTGCGCCTATAAAATGCCCAGTGACCTTAACCGTACCCTTCTGCGCATGCTCAACCTCACCGGAGCTCAAACTCACCGGCGTTTGCCCGTGCACAGCGTGTCCGCGGCCACCTGAGCCCCTGCCACCGTAGACCGGCCAACCAAGCCCTTCCCAACTTCTTCCGACCCTCGGAGAGGACTGAGCACACCTCGGTGAAGCTCCCCGAGCGAGGAATCGAAGTTTGCTTCGCCGGAGAGGCCAGTCCACGGTCGTCGGACTCCCTCCGACCGCCGGCGAGCGTAGACCGGGCAAGCCACTGCGCCATTTTTCGATTCAATGCACAGATAGCCTCTACATCACCCCGTGAGGCTCACCGTGCCATTGGATTGAACTAGATCGTCGTGATTTGGCCGGCACACCCGCCGCCGACGAGAACACCCGCCTGCGCACGTGGACCGAGCGATTCCGGCCATCCCCGTCATCAAGTCGTACACCGTTGTGACCGCCAGAGCCTTCCCGAGCCAACCCCGCCCCTCGCCGGACTTCTCTCGCCGCCGGTAAGCCGCGCCACCCTTTTCTTTCCCGCGGGTACTGGTTGCATCAGGGAAAGGACCTCGGGGAAGAAGAAGGAAAGGTCAGGGGGATTTTTGAACAGTGAGTGACTCAGGGGAATAGTGGCGCAGGGGTAGATTTGAGTGGGTTGATTTAGGTTAAACCCAGGGTCCTCGGTGTAAACTGTTTTTCCAGGAAACCTTTTATTAAATCTGATTTAAATTTTGAACAGAACTTGAATAATTCATAACTTCTGTTTTGTTCATCCAAATTTAGTCAAACCAATTTTGTCAGAACTTAGATAATGTAAACTGCTTAGGCAAAATATAAAACCCTTATGTACTACAGAAAACTTTAGGGTTCTGATTTAATTATTGTTTTGACCAAAAGCTAAATAATAGGAAGAAAAATAGTTGCACTATTTGACTAAGGTTAGGAAAAATTGGAGAAGTTTATGTCCACCTAGTGACCTGTTTAAAAATGCTAAACCTCTCTGTCCACCCCATTAAGGTAGCTTTTGCCATTTATTTTACAATATGCTTAAGATTAAGAAAAATAGAAAAGGTGATTAAAATGATGAACCAGAGGGCACTCCTATTTTTGTTAGAGTACTTATTCAATGTAGTTCACTAGAAAAATCTATTATACCCTGGTTTAGTAATTAGTATAAAATAAGTAGGATACCTTTTATTTTAAGAAAACAAGGAAAACTTAGAAAAACCCTCCAAAAATAACCCCAAGGTAAAAACACCCCAACCCTTGAGATAGTTAATGTTTTGTTACTAAGAACTTAGGAAAAATATGAAATCTGCTGTTTGACATTTTTCAAATAACAATGTAGTAGAAAGTGCCTTTTTGGCAATAAACTTTGGAAAATCACAACTAAATAACCATCCCTTAGCTTTCTGTGATTTTTGGCACAGAAGCTTATTATTACTGTTAGATGCCAACAAAAATAACCTTTAGGACAGAACCCATCCCTAATTAAGAGTTGTAGTGCAAAGTGGCCCATTTACACAACTTTTGTTATTTTTGTCTAGAGCATAGTTTTTTTTAAATTGAACCTCAAAGTCCTAGAACAGGCTATAATGACCAATGGCAACCCACTGTAATTTTTACAAAATTTTTGGAAAAAGTTAAACCAATGTTGTAGTTCAAACCTCCACTAGAAGTCATAAATAGAAAATAAAGAAAGGAGAATGAATAATGGAAAATGGTGTCATCCTAAAACCCTTTGTAAATTGTCCACTGAAATATATAAAGGAAATACCAATCCGCTATGCCTATCTCTAACAAAACCTAAACCTAGAGTGAAAAGCATAAACCACTAAAAGCCACGTATGACCCAGAAACCCTAAGTTACTCATTAACTTAGTTTTCCTTCCTTTAGCCTGATGTTATTAAAATCCTGCATAATCATGACATACATGTTCATTGCATTTCGATAGACTGTAACCTCGCTGACGGAGAGTACGTCCTCGTGCTGGAGCAAGGAGCTGCTCAGGAGGTAGCCCCGGATCCAGCACCAGAGCCTGCACCAGAGGATCTGCCTGCCACTGCTTTGGAAGGCAAGCCCCGGTTTATGCATAACCTGTTATTTATGCTATTTTAATATACTTAATGATTGTAGGATTGATGGTGCACTTAGGTGTAGGAGTTGTTTGAAACCCTAGTTGCATGATCTCAGGAATCCTGTTGAGATGAATACTAGTATGCTAGGTCGAGTAGCTGCTTTATTAATTAGGATCTCGGTAGAAGTCGAGTGATTTTTCTAGCACTTGCGCGAGGTCAGGAAATTGGTGGTATCCACTTTCTTCTCATAATGATGCTGGTTGTGGACAACAATCCATGGGGATTGGTTATCCACAGGATAAAAATTTGAATAAGGATTAAGGTGTGGTACCGTGAGTCAAGCGTTTGAACGTAATATGGTAAATCGGTAAGCCTAGTACCTGAGTGAACCTGCCCGTAGACTTTACCCCTCACACGACCTGAGACGTGGTCTCCCATTCCGGTTATGGTGGGTACAAGTGCGGTCACTGCACGACGGCAGTCGGGGTCAGTGAGGCATTGTACGCCAAGGCGGTGAGCCCTGATCTGTTGCCAGGGAATCGATGGGGACGGTTGATGTGTGTGGGGACGGAGTGCCTTGCCACGTCGTGTGTTTAGATTTTCCTTGCAAGGTTTAAAAACTCGATTCGAATCGTCTGCTTCTCGCAGCTAATGAGACTGCTTGATCCATGCTGCTACATTGAGTAACAAGTGGAATTATGATGAGATGATACAAGATGTTGATTGCTAAAAATGTTTGCTACTATGTATGAGTAGATAGTACATCTTTAGCCTTAAGAGAGTCACACTTAATTTGACAAAGTTAAAAACTTGATTTAGAAACTCAGCTAGTGCTTTTGGCAACCAAACCCCACAGCCAAACAGCTGCATGTCTAGAGGTAGAGGAGTAGACTCCTCACACCGGGTAAGTCTAGCTGAGTATTAGTATACTCAGCCTTGCTTGTGGCATAATTTTTACAGGTTCTATGGAGGACATGGTTGCTGGAGTGACTTGGCTGTCCATCTTGCCACCGGGTTGGACTGTTGAGTGGGACCCTGCCTCGGCTGAGGAGGAGCATGAGGAGTGATGGGACAGGCTTCCCCATCCTTCCATTTATTTATCGTTAGTTTTATTCCGCTGCACTCAAACAATGATGACTACTTTTGCAAAACTTCGATGGTGATGTAATAATTTAATACTCTTACATGCATGGTTTTATGCTTTGTTGTATTTGCTCTGTGACTCACCATCGAGTGAGATTGTGGTACATGATCCTGTCAGTGGCCGTGTCGGACTAGATCCGAGGGATTGACGGGTTATTCCCATTTAAGTGTGGTCTAGCCTCTAAGGCGGGACTTAGGCACTTAAGTTGGAATAATTCGGGTAGTTCCGCCACAACCTGGCGCAACAATTGTCGGTGTTTTGAACCTAGATCCGATAAGTAAATTTGTGTGCTCGTTCTAGGCTCCACACGATGTTCATGGTGGGCATAAGATTTATACTGGTTCGGATGGAACGTCCCTACATCTAGTCTTCGACGGCTCACGCTACCTACACCTTTGTTGATCAATGCTCGTAGTCGGGGTTACAGGTGAGCGAGAGAGGGAGGAGAAGCTCCCAAGTTTCTTGCATCGAGGAGGTGGAGCTAAGGGCTACAGAGCTGGAGTCCTAACTAAGCTTTGGCTTGGCGGCGGGGCTTCGATCTCCGGGTCTTCATCGATGCATCATTCCTTGTTTTGTTGGTTCATCCTCTCGCTAGTTCATTTCATCTGGTGTCCGACCTATTTCCTTTTATAGGCAAGGATAGGGTTGACCATCCATGGCTTCCTCGTGAAGGAGTCATCGGGCGATGGTAAAACCGAGCGTTTTACCTTGTTGAAGTCATGTTCTCATGTGAGCATCTTGGTCATATCGTCGTCTTGTATTCTTCATGGCGGACGGTGCAGGCAGCATGGGGCCTGCACGCCATTATTCAAGCTACTCTGACTATTGGCCTTCATAGCTTCGATCTCGGTGCGGCTTGTCTCATTGTGCCCTGCAGGCGGCCTACGCACTCTGGTCTCATTCTCGGTGCGGCTTGTCTTGTTGTGCCCTGCAGGTGTCCTACGCATGGGCCATAAATGTGCCACAGTTCGAGGGGTTCGTAGTTCATGAGTGCTCTGTAGCTCGAGGGGCTTGTAGGTCATGGGTGGGTGGTGGCCCGATGCTTCTACCGTGGCTCGGTGCCAGGCGTAGTTAATGCGACTAGGCACTTACGGTGGGTGAATCTCGGACCGAGTGAGGGATCCACTCGAGTGGTTTCCCTTTAGTTTGCCTGGCCCCTTGTATAGCTTCGCCATGCCCGAACCCTGGATCAGTGCCTCAGGGTTCGTTTGGAGTGGGTGCTTCAAGGGTAAACATTTCCTCCCTCCTCCTGATAGTCGATGGTCCTTGGTTGCAAGAGACCTCTTCCTAGCATCCTTGCTGACTGATGGGCTCTAGGGACTAAGGATCTTATCCCTGACTGTTGTCGGCACCACCACATGAACATATATACTAGAAAGGAGGAGGAAGAAGAAGAGAAACAACGTGAACGACTAAAAGCTAGATAAAATCCAAAACAGTTCATCCAACGCGAGTAAAGCTTGGTCCTAAAAGAAATGGGCAACAGCTCAACACGACCAAGTAGAAAAGACTAGTCCTCAAGAAGAGGCAAAAGCAGGGCTCAACACCACTAGCCAGCAGACAAAGCCAAGTTAGAGCACAAAATCATCACAAAAGCTGAAAACAAAGCTAGTTCCTCTAGAAAGATGCAAATGGCTGAACACAACTAGCAAAAGCTCGAAAAGGCTCAATTTTTTCTCCCCTTGTCAAATTCCTAGTATATACTCTAGATCCCTAAAAATCCCCCTCGAAAGGAAAGTCTGAAAATCTCTAAATTCCTGTTCCTCGATGGCAAATGGACTCATCAAGCGCAAACAAGGGTAGAAACAGAAACTCCCCCTTGACAAAAGAACCTCCCTGAGAAAATGCAAAAATGCAAAAGAGAGTAGAATATGGAGAAAATGCAGGAGCTTCGGTAGTATACTAGTCAGAGTGTAAAAATGTTCTAAGTGGTGTTGTGCTATGTGTGTAGCAATAAATGCAAGTGCTTGCAAATGCTCAAATTGATCATATGCACAAGATATATGAAGTGTAATCATTTTGATTCAATTTTAAGCAGTTCAAAAAAGAAGTTCCACACTAAAGACAACACTAGGCATATAGTAAGCAAGAAAACAACCAAGTGCCAGTCAAGGTAAACTCGGTGAACTACCCCAAATAGCGGTCACTCATCATGCTAGAAACATATCTGAAATGGACACCATTTGAAATTTTCAAGATTTATCAGATTTTGCAGCGGAATACAAATTTCAATGTAAAGCATGTGAGCGCGAGAGGTTATAAGCATTGTCATTTTCTAATTTTTGTGTAGCCTATGCAGAAAAGCAATCAGAAGCTAAAGTCACTGGTTTCGATCATCCACTACCCTGCTCAAGTTCATCCAAAAGTGCAAATTATAGCAATCTCGATATAGTGATGTGGTGACAAATTTAAACCCATCTCGATCTTTCTAAATTTTTCACTTATCTTGATTTTGATTTTAAGCATAGAATTTATGAATCAAGACAGTGAATGACTCAAAGCATGAGACATAGCCACCTAGCACAATAGTGATAACACAAAGGCTTTCAGCACATCCTACACATGCTATGTGCCAATCTCAACGAAGAATATTTTTTGATTCAACAAGTAATAGTCAAGTTCACAATTATGAAAAGCAAAGTTAGCTCAACAATATTGTATAAATATGAGCAAAAGGAGGTAAGCATGCCATAACATCATCATGTACACACAGAACATACTACTAGGAGCATAGTTACAATCTAGCAGTTATACAAGCGAAGCTAAAAATGCTACTTGAGATGCAGATATAAAACATGAATCAAAAGAGGAAGACTAAAAGCTACAGGAAAAGCGGAAGAAAGGAAGAAAAAGCAAAAGGGATCCCTCGATCAAAAAGGGAAGCAAACACCTAATTCCCCTCGCAAATGTGCAAAAGTGGACTGATCAAGTGGTTTGGTCAAAATGTTAGCAAGCTACCTGGGGGTATCAACCTCATGCAAATCATTGTCACCTTTCTCATAATGATCATGAAGAAAGTGAAAGCGAACATCAACGTGCTTGGTATTCGAATGCAGCACAGGATTCTTGGCAACACTTATTGCACTCGTGCTATCGCAAAGAAGAGGCACATGATGAAAATCCAAGCTAAAATCCTGTAAAGTAGCCATCATCCAAAGGAACTACGAGCAACAGCTAGAGGTAGCAATATACTCAGCGTCAGTGGTAGACTGTGCAACGATAGTGTTGGGGGTCTTCTTCTCCGCCGATTTCCTTAAGACAAAGACATCATCGGCAAAGTGATCTTGAGGACTCTCTCTCTCTGCCAAAGGTCCTCGAGATGAAGATCATGTCTAGAAGCAACGATGGTGAGTACCCAAGCTGCCACCGAAGGACGACAACTTTGGCTTAGACCAAGCCGAGGAGGAAAAGACTAGCTAGTCCCTAGTGATTTATGTTACGCTTATGAACAAATGCTAAGGTTATAAATGTACTTTTACCCGGGCTGCATCTCGTGCCTATAAATAGGTGAACAGTAACCCCATACTATTCACGATGAATTGTAATTGCTCTCGCATCTACACCTTCAAACAAGCCGAAGGTATCAACGTAATATAAATTTGGTTAATGTTCATGTGCATATTATAAAATACATATGTGTAAGAACCAATAGATTACATTCATTGTCTTCAAATATATTTATCCTCATAAATCATGAAGGCATATGTCCTACATGTCCTTCGTCTGAAGACTATTATATCCAAAAGGAGATAATACTTTGGAGGACGAAGGTCCTTAATCCTTAACAATTGTGTTGCCTTGTTCTTGATTCACATCATTTGAGAACAAGTAACCAACAGCTAGATTGTTTGCGCAAAAACTAGGAAACCAACAAAGTCCCCAAAAACTAACAAGTCCGAGAAGTAGACTTGCGCTCCAAGCGGCATCCTGCAAAATCAGCATTTGAATAACCGCACAAATACAAAACAGAAGACGAAGAGTACCACAAACCAAACTTAGGAGTGAAACGTAGGTACCTCATAATCCACTTGACGACCTATCTATGTGAAGTGCGTGGGGAAGCCTAGAAACGAGCGCACAGACACACTGCAAGGTGTATATCCGACCTTGTCTTAGTCAAGTATAGGAGGGAACCAATCATGCTCCTATACTCCTTCTGGTCCATAGGCTCACTGTCCTCATCAGCATCAAGCGCCATCGTGGTAGACATGGGCATTGAAAGAGGCTAGGCCTCACCCATGTTGAACTTCTCCAGGACGTCCTTTGTATAATTGCCTTGATGCACAAAGGTCCCATCTTAGGTCTGTTTGATTTGCTTCCCAAGATAGAAGTTTATCTTACCCATCATGCTCATCTCAAACTCCCTACTCATAGTATCTGATAACTTGGAAACAAGAGCATGAGAAGCGCCACCAAAGATAATATCATCCACGTATATCTAGACTAAAAGGGTATCAAGCCACTCCACTCACCAACCTTAACCATATCATCTCTCACAGGGGTGATAAGTTTAGGTGTGGTGATTTTGATAAGCTTAGGAGTGGCTTAGGGTTTCTCTAAAGGTATCAAGCCACTCCTCTCACCAACCTTGCCAAACTGAACGTCACTCCCTGACCTAGAAGCAAAGCCTAATCTCGGTTTGCCAGTTCCCCTCTTGAACTAACTGACCACCATGCCCAACTAGAGCTCATTGCACAACACCTAGATCAAGACTAATTGAAGGTATATGTTTTCTTCCTTGATCCTGGTCTTATTGTGTTTGTAGGACTCGAGAGTAGACTGCAAACCCTCACAAAAAGCACACTACACAGGTGCAGATGCACTCACTGAACTTAGTCTGCAAGCTAGGACAAGCGGTATACGCACCTAACAAGCTAAATCTAGATCTCAACTCATCGCACTCATCTAGCAAGGTGGCATACTTAGTCTGCAAAGTGGCAATGTTCGACATGTGAAGGGCACACCCATCACATTCAGTCTCGTCGGACACCACAACTGAAGCTCTAGCAGACTAAAGCTCCCTAAGAGTGCTCTCGTACTTGAATTTCAAATCTTTCCTCTAACGAGCAGCAAGCTTAAGCAACTTATCCTAACTAGCTAAAGCAGTTGTAAGCTCCTCTACCTCAGCGACGAGATCATTGGCGAAGTGTGATACCTCAGAAGTAAAGTCGTTGCTGATGTCCTGGTTATCACCGCCCACCCCATCATCACCAAGGGTGATGGTACAAAGGCCCCCTATGGTGTCGGTGATGAAGCAAAGTCTGTTGAGCTTGTCCTCAATGCGCCTCTCGAGCTCCTCACTGCTCGAAGAAGAGGTTAACTCGTCGGAGTCGTGGTTGCTTAGAGAGGCGAGGAAAGCACGCTCCTTGATCTTCGCCTTCTGTAGGTACTTCTTCTTTAGCGCCTCCTTATCAAACCTCCCCCTACACTTGTGCTTGACAAAGGTATGCTCTCGCTTGCCCTTTGCGCCGATCATACTGGTGGTCGTGCGGGTTAGCCTCCTACTTTCCCTTCTTAGGGCAACTAGCGATGAAGTGGTCAGGGTCGCCGCAGTTGAAGCATCCATCCTTTGACCCGCCACACCTCCGGTTCTTGTAGTTGTTATGGAACCACATGAATCGACTGGCCACAAGCGCAAGCTCCTCATCTTCTAGGCTCTCCACCTTCTTTGTAATGGTCAATAAAGAAGACAAAGAAAATATAGCAGGTGAGGGGTTAGAGGACGAACCACCTGTAGAGACCAGGGCCATGGTGGGTGCATCAGGGATCTCAATCTTAGCCTTGGTCTGGTGGTCAATCTCAGTGAACTTGAGCTTGCTAAAAAGCTCAACCATGCTGAGTGTCTCATAGTTGGGTGACTCGATGATCACTGAGACCTTCACCTCCCAAATCCTCTGATCCAGAGCATTTAACAATTTCAGCGCTCTCTCATGATCATCATAGGGAAGTTGTGCGTTGTTGGCATGTATCTTGTTCACAATCGACTAGAACCGAGAAAACATCGTATCAATGGTCTATCCAGCCAACTACACAAAGTTATTGTACTCTCGCCGGTACGTCTCAAATAGTCTGGTCCTTACATGATCGTTTCCCTCATGGAATCTCTCGAGGTAGGACAATATCCGATGAGCTGTAGCGAAATGTCGAACTCGCTCAAACTCAAGAAGTGAGAGGCACGAGAACAAAGCGTTGGGAGCTTTGTTGTTCCAATCATGGGACCCATCTCAATCGGAGTGGTCAATCACTTTAGCGTCAAAAGCAGCATTGAGGTAGATTTCCCAGACGCGGTACCCAATACTCTAAAGATATGCCGACGTGCGGATTTTCTAGTATGGGTGGTTCGTCCCATCGAAGAATGGTGGCTTGCTAACAACACGTTCATGTCACCTTCGTGGATTCTAAACCGATCAGGGTAATGAAATCCTTAACCGGCTTCGATACTCATTGAAGGACTGGTGAGGTGACCAGAGGGGGGTTAAATGCGAGCCAATCAAAATGTTGCTGCTAAAAACTGGGATTGAGCATTTCACTTCAATTGAGATGAAGAAATCGCTCAAACCAAAAGCATATTATCAAATCAGTGATATCATGATTTCAAAATGTTCATAAGACTCACACGAGACCAGCAAAACGAATAGATCGCAAATCGAACACCGAAAAGTTCGAATCAGCACAAAACCGTGTCACTATCTTATGTTCATTTCAGTAGCTCGAAATTTAGTTCCTGAATACGAAACTAAAACAAATAGGCTCGAATTGAGATGGAATTTTATACACTTATTGACAAATGTCTTTCCAAGGTCTCTAGAAATTTTGAACTCAATCGGATATGTAAATCAATCGCATTGAAAATAAGGTAAAAATTGGGGTTTCATTGGGGTTTTCTCAGCCGAACTCAAACGGGATCAACTCAGATCACGAACAACAACTGCACCAACCGAGCGTATGCAATGATCCAAAGAGTTTATCTCCCCACAAATCAATCCCCAACAACACTCAAACATCAAGAACTCGAAGGTTCTTCACAAATCCACAAGAGAAGAGAGGGAAGAACACAAGAGCAAAGAGACTCAAAATTTCAGCAAGAATGAAAACAGAGATTGAGAGCCAACCAAAGCCATGGGCGGTACTATCCACCCTTCCTTGGATTAATCGATGAAGATTACAAAACACAAACACGAAGGTTCAAAGGATCTATGGATCTTGGGATCAACTAGGGAACGAAAACTAGGGTTTTGTAAACAAGAGACTAATGTGTAAGCTTAAGAGATGGGTGTAACAACCAACCCACCCTCGTATTTATATAGGGTTATTACTACTTCCTCAACTACCCAAAGATACATAGAGCCTATCCACTTAGCAGGGACAAAATGGAACAACTCCTAGGATTTTGATCCGATGGCCACATGCTCTACACGAAGTTGCTTAGCCTTGATGCACATTTCACGATGACATCACGTGCCACCTCTGATTCCCGTCGGAACCACCACCGCCGTTCATAGCGCTGGGTGATTTTTTGAGGTTCAACCACCAAACCAACGCGAGTATCGCACCACGTGTGCGTCCCCCACATCCTGGACACGTGTGCCGCAGCCCTCGACCACAATGGCAATAGAGCCCGCTCTGCCATGTCAGTCACCACGGCTAGTCACCCAATGACTCTGGTCCCTCAGTCAAGTCCCAGCGATCGTCCTTTACTGCTCTCGGTCTATCGGCACGAACCCGCATGACTTTCACCTTCGCTGTCGACCAACATCCCAGTGCTCCACACCTGCACACCACAAGCTGTCCGACATGGTTGCACAACACATAACTCACGCCTCGGTTAATTAGTTCATGACTCGACCTAAGACGCTACTTGTTGACAATCACTCATCATCAACACGAACCACAATAAACAAGTTAACCTTGTGTTCCCACTCTAATGATTTATATTTGAGACTAATATGGCCTCCCCTATCTGCAATTTGTAACCTTGGCTAGTGTTCTTCAATCTCTTGTGTGCTGCAATTTCTTGCCACATCACCATCATTACCCTGTGCGTTTGTAAGGCCCTGCAACCACCCTCCAATCCATAGAGTTTGTGGGAGCCCCATTCCCCCAAGAGGACATATATGGTGCACATGGAAGCTTAGTGCACAAGGTGCACACATTAAATCATCATTATCCATCTCATATCTAACGTCTCTGGTTGATCATTGCAATTTACAAATAACACCTTCCACCACTACACCTCACCACGTCGGAGGGTGTCCTTAGCAAAATATAACAAACAACTAGAAAAGTTAGATCTAAGATGAGTGGTACTGATTTAATATGTGCACCATGTGCACTAAACTTTCATGTGCACGAGATATGTTCTCTTCCCCAAAAGCCTAAGGACTCTATATTTGAACCTTAATTTATCCCCAGTGTACTATTATCCATACGTCATGTAATATAGTGCATTCTAGAAATTTTAGGATAGATTAAGGCAAAATAAAAGACACATGCGACCACTAATGTCATCAATATAATTAATTGTGTTTGGTTGATAAATGAGGATTATTGATGTAAAACTTTTTTGTTTCCACGATCTTTTATATTTGAATATTAAATTTTAAATGATTGAGTGCCTTATATTATTTATTTTCGAAGTGAGTAACCTCGAAATAGCCACAAAAGATTCCACACCTAGAGCTTGTTTGGGAGCAAGATGATTAGAGTGGATTGAAGGAGCTATTTATTTTAGCCCCTTCAATACCCTCTAGTCCCCTTGGCCCTTATTGCTCTCAAAGATACCCCTGGGATCAAAAATACTGGAAGGAATTTTATCCTCTTCAATCCACTCCGACATCTGTGCTCCCAAAACAAGCCCAAAAGATAATATTTCTCTGGGTTGAACTCAATCCTCTAACCTCCAAAGAAACACATTTAAATCTCGGTTCCATCCATCTCAAGCCTCTCCAACCAAAATACCAAAACAAAACATGTTCACTATGGCACTTAGGTGCTGTTTGGTTCACATCATTGTAATGTAATGTAATGTGTAATAGATAACGTTAAATCATGTTTGTTTAATTCTAACTATAATTAATTAGATAGCACACTGAAAACTGATGCTGGCCTATTCAAACTTATTACCAATGTCATTTGATTTCGCTCCGACGACTAAATATCTAGCTGCACGGTTCTGCCAAAATCTCTACATTTAGATCAGATCTCGTGTACGTCGTCCAAAGTCCAAACGATCACGCGCGGTGGCCTGTAAGTGGATGCACCAGCGCTACGGATTTACCAAAAAAGGCAAGGCACGGCATGCATATATAGGCCACCCGCCACCCAGACGGGCCTCTCCCCATATTACCAGCGCCTGCCTGCCTGCTTTCCCGCGGCCCTGGTCCTGCTCCATTCCATGTATTATTATATATCCTCCGTTACGACAGGCAGGTACAGTGAAACGAATCCAGAGAGCGACGGCTCTTCCCCGGCATGACGGAGCCCATACGCCCCCAACAGCATGCTGCCAAAATCTGCTGGGCGACTTGTTCCTCGTGATCTGGGGGCGCTGATGCACGCCCAAAAAAAGGAGACTGATTGGCCCGGATCTATGCGCAAGGGGGCGGGCCGCGCGCGCCCACTGCACTGCACAGCTCTGCGAACGTTGTCGCGCCCTGTCCTGTGTAATGATCATGGCCAGCAATGTGTGTGGTTTGATGTGGCAACAGCGTGCATATCCGCGCATGCATGGGCGATGCTTTAGCGGTTCAGTAGTCGGCACCAGTTCCATCCATGTCCGTCCAAGCGTACCCATAATCGGTGATCAAACGGTCCGATTAGGGCCAGTTTAGGAAACTCATTTTTTCAAGAGATTTTTATTTTTTCATGAGAAATTAGTTTATTTTTCTTTGGAAAAATGAAAATCATTTGAAAAATGCGGTTTCCAAACTAGCCCTTAACATACGTTTAGTAAACCAAGGTTAAGAAAGAAAAGGCGGCACAGTTGACAGTACCACGCATGGTATAGTGCCACTGAGGTCTAGTACTGTAGTATAAAATCATCACAGGTGACTAATTCATATACTTCAGATTATGGTTCTTGTCATATATATCATTCCTACTCCTACAGCTGGATAATGTTTGTAGCTAGCACAAACGCAGCTACACAGCTAGCTAGATCGTATGATGTTTAGGCTGGATACGTATGCTGTCTACGAATCACTCCTACAACGAGCGAACGAGAGAGACAGAAACTCACTGTCACAAGTTGTAAGGTGTGTGGTATGGCGATCGAGGCTCAATCATATAGGCTTCCGCCCAACAACTACCCAACAAATACGTAACTCTCAGAAGGCTCTGCAAATCCAAAGGGATCATGGCGTCCAGCAAAAGGACGTTGTGCTGCCATCTCTACAGGGACCCTCCCTCTTTGTGGGTGAGGGGGGGGGGGGGGGGGGGGGGGATCAGCAAATGCATGGTTGGTGATCCAAACACCCGACAGTTACTGTACATATATACAGATACGATATATATATATATATATATATATATATATATTGTATATTAGGAGCCTTGGGCTTTTAATAATTTCGGGGACCATAATTAGGGGTACCCTCAAGTCTCCTAATTCTGAGCTGGTAACCCCCATCATCATAAAGCTGCAAAGGCCTGATGGGTGCGATTAAGTCAGAGATCGGTCCATTCGAGGGACTCGATCACGCCTCGCCCGAGCCTAGCCTCGGACAAGGGCAGCCGACCCCGGAGGATCTCCGTCTCGCCCGAGGCCCCCCTCCAGCGACGAACATACTTCCGGCTCGCCCGAGGCCCTGTCTTCGCCAAGAAGCAACCCTGACCAAATCGCCGCGCCAACCGACCAGATCGCAGGAGCATTTAATGCAAAGGTGGCCTGACACCTTTATCCTGACACGCGTCCTCCAGTCGACAGAGCCGAAGTGACCGCAGTCACTTCGCCGCTCCACTGACCGGCCTGACAGAAGGACAGCGCTGCCTGCGCCGCTCCGACTGCTGTGCCGCTCGACAGAGTGAGGCTGACAGGCAGTCAGGCCCGACCTCAGGCACCATAGGAAGCTCCGCTTCGCCCGATCCAGGGCTCGGACTCGGGCTCAGCCCCGGAAGACGGCGAACTCCGCTCCGCCCGACCCAGGGCTCGGACTCGGGCTCAGCCCCGGAAGACGGCGAACTCCGCTCCGCCCGACCCAGGGCTCGGACTCGGGCTCAGCCCCGGAAGACGGCGAACTCCGCTCCGCCCGACCCAGGGCTCGGACTTGGGCTCAGCCCCAGAAGACGACGAACTCCGCTCCGCCCGACTCAGGGCTCGGACTTGGGCTCAGCCCCAGAAGACGACGAACTCCGCTTCGCCCAACCCCAGGGCTCGGACTCAGCCCTGGCCTCAGCCGACGGTCTCCGCCTCGCCCGACCTAGGGGCTCGGACTCGACCATGGCCACGGAAGACAGACTCGACCTCGACCTCGGAGGAGCCTCCACATCGCCCAACCTAGGGCGCGGACCGACCACGTCGACAGGAGGCGCCATCATTACCCTACCCCAAGCTGACTCAGGCTACGGGGAACAAGACCGGCGTCCCATCTGGCTCGCTCCGCCAGATAGGCAATGATGGTGCCCCGCACGCTCTGTGACGACGGCGGCTCTCAGCCCCCTTACGGAAGCAAGAGGACGTCAGCAAGGACTCGACAGCCCCGACAGCTGTCCTTCCGCCAGGCTCCAGCGCTCCTCCGACGGCCACGACACCACACGAACCGGGTGCCAAAACCTCTCCGGCTGCCACGACGGCATGTACTTAGGGCGCTAGCTCTCCTCCGCTAGACACGTAGCACTCTGCTACACCCCCATTGTACACCTGGATCCTCCCCTTACGCCTATAAAAGGAAGGACCAGGGCCCTCTTACAGAGGGTTGGCCGCGCGGGGACGAGGACGAGACAGGCGCTCGCGTGAGGCCGCTCGCTCCCTCTCCCGCGTGGACGCTTGTAACCCCCTACTGCAAGCGCACCCGACCTGGGCGCGGGACGAACACGAAGGCCGCAGGATTTCCACCTCTCTCACGCCCGTCTCCGGCCGCCTTTCTTCCCCCCTTCGCGCTCAGCCTCGCGCCGACCCATCTGGGCTGGGGCACGCGGCGACATTTCACTCGTCGGCCCAGGGACCCCCCGGTCTCGAAACGCCGACAAATAACAAAAGGAAGCCCAGGCCAGACAGTGCAATCCGGTCGAGCCGGACCAGGTCCAGACGTCTATAAAAGAAAATCTGTAGTGCTAGGGTTCAGTTTTTACGCCCCATCTCGATTCATTAGCGACGACGGTTGCTCGATAGCGCGCGCGGCGGTGGACCCCCGGCCGGTGGTTGCGGTGGCCGCGGCTCCCCGACCTCGACATGCGGT
This sequence comes from Zea mays, assembly GCF_902167145.1. Taxonomy (NCBI): domain Eukaryota; kingdom Viridiplantae; phylum Streptophyta; class Magnoliopsida; order Poales; family Poaceae; genus Zea; species Zea mays. The sequence continues at coordinate 85,306,676 of NC_050104.1, read as the reverse complement.
GGCGGCGGTTCCCAGGCCGGCGGCGGCGGCCCCGATCCAGAGGGCGAGCGACGGCAGTGCCCTTGTGCGGTGGCGGCGGTTCCCAGGCCGGTGGCCGCAACTCCATTACCTCGACGTGCGGTGGCGGAGGTTCCTCGATCCGCAGTAGTGGCGGCGGTTTCCCGATCCAGAGGGCGAGCGACAGCAGGGCCCTTGTGCGGGCAAGCGGCGGCGTCCTCGAAGCCCCGAGGAGGCGGCACTTCCAAGGCCGGCGAGCAAGCGACGCCCGTCGACGTGCGAGCGACGACGACGCATGAGGCGCGATGTTCGAGCGACCGACGTCACGGAAGGCGCGAGATGCGCGCAGCGATGATCGCGCGTGACATCCTCCGATCCAGCGTAGTTTTCTTTTTCGATTATTGTGTTTTATGCCTACCACATGTATTATTTACGCTAAAAACTGTACAATTTTATGCTTGAACACAGAGTTCGTATATCAGTTTATTGCATGCACATTGGAAAGGCAATTCCTTGATTTATGATGTTCGTAATTTGCGCGCATGCAATGGAAACTCCCATGATTTTGCCATAATTTTTGGATCTGTATAAAAATAGAAATCGCATGCATGCGGCTGCCATGTTTTTCGGATCTGTCATAAAAATAGGATCGTAATAACAACCTACTAAAGTTATCAACCTCTAATTGACTCGGTATTTACGCTTATAATTGAGGGATTTTATGCTCAAAACTTAAGGTTTTTACGCTCCACCCGGAGATGCGTCCACCAGTGAACAACATGCCAGATTTTTTACGCAGTGTAAGGAATTGCATAAATACCTACACCGTGTAGTATAATTTGTTTCAGTATACATCATAAACTAGTTATAATGCGTTTAGCTGCATGGCTGTTGGAGGGATCCTATATTTATGAAGGAAATAAAACATTAAATGCGATTTTTTGTTTCTATGCATGCAATTCATTTCCTTTCATTGCATATTCTTTCCATCATAAATTCGTGTGCATGCAACTGGTAGCAGATTTTTACGCAGTATACCGAATTGCATAATTATCTACACAATGTAGCATATTTAGTATCAGTATATATCATAAAATGGTCATTACGAGTTTTAGTTGCATGTCTGTTCCAGCGATCCTAAATTTATGGATGAAATAAAGCATTTAAAATAGAAACTGCCACACATATCTTTCCTAAATTTACGCGCATGCAAGAGAACGTGTTTGACTCATGCATGCTGTCGGGGACCATAATTAGGGGTACCCCCAAGACTCCTAATCTCAGCTGGTAACCCCCATCAGCACTAAGCTGCAAAGGCCTGATGGGTGCGATTAAGTCAAGGCTCGGTCCACTCAAGGGACACGATCTCGCCTCGCCCGAGCCCAGCCTCGGGCAAGGGCAGCCGACCCCGGAGGATTCACGTCTCGCCCGAGGACCCCCACAAGCGACGGACACACCTTCGGCTCGCCCGAGGCCCAGTCTTCGCCAAGAAGCAACCTTGGCCAGATCGCCATGCCAACCGACCGTATCACAGGAGCATTTAATGCAAAGGTGGCCTGACACCTTATCGTGACGCACGCCCTTCAGTCGACAGAGCCGAAGTGACCGCAGTCACTTCGCCGCTCCACTGACCGGCCTGACAAGAAGACAGTGCCGCCTGCGTCGCTCCGACTGCTGTGCCACTAGACAGAGTGAGGCTGACAGCGGCCAAGTCTGGCCTCGGGAGCCATAGGAAACTCCGCCTCGCCCGACCCCAGGGCTCGGACTCGGGCTCGGCCCCAGAAGACGACGAACTCCGCCTCGCCCGACCCCAGGGCTCGGACTCGGGCTCGGCCCTGGAAGACGACGAACACCGCCTCGCCCGACCCTAGGGTTCGGACTCGGGCTCGGCCCTAGAAGACGACGAACTCCGCCTCGCCCGACCCCAGGGCTTGGACTCGGGCTCGGCCCCGGAAGACGACAAACTCCGCCTCGCCCGACCCCAGGGTTCGGACTCGGGCTCGGCCCCGGAAGACGACGAACTCCGCCTCGCCCGACCCCAGGGCTCGGACTCAGGCTCGGCCCCGGAAGACGACAAACTCCGCCTCGCCCGACCCCAGGGCTCGGACTCAGCCTAGGCCTCGGACGACGGTTTCCGCCTCGCCCGACCCGAGGTTCGGACTCGACCTCGACCTCGGAAGACAGACTCGACCTCGACCTCGGAGGAGCCTCTGTCTCGCCCGACCCGGGGCTCGGACCGACCACGTCACAAGAGGGGCCATCATTATCCTACCCCTAGCTAGCTCAGGCTACGGGGAACAAGACCGGCGTCCCATCTGGCTCGCCGCGGTAAACAAATAATGATGGCGCCCCGCGTGCTCCGTGACGATGGCGGCTCTCAGCCCCTTACGGAAGCAAGGAGACGTCAGCAAGGACTCGACAGCCCCGACAGCTGTCCTTCCGCAAGGCTCTAGCGCTCCTCCGACGGCCACGACATCACATGAACAGGGTGCCAAAATCTCTCCGGCTGCCACGACGGCATGTACTTAGGGCGCTAGCTCCTCTCTGCTAGACACGTTAGCACACTGCTACATCTCCTATTGTACACCTGGGCCCTCTCCTTACGCCTATAAAAGGAAGGCCCAGGGCACTCGTACGAGAAGGTTGGCCGTGCGGGAGGACGGGACGGCGCGTACAGGCCTCTCGCCCCCTCCCACGCGGACGCTTGTAACCCCCAACTGCAAGCGCACCCGACCTGGGCGCAGGACAACACGAAGGCTGCGGGTTTCCCCTTTACGCCTATCTCCCTCTAGTCTCCCCCTTCGTGCTCCGTCTCGCGCCGACCCATCTGGGCTGGGGCACGCGGCGACAATTTACTCGTCGGTCCAGGGACCCCCCGGGGTCAAAACGCCGACAGTTGGCGCGTTAGGTAGGGGCCTGCTGTGTGTTGACGAATAGCTTCCCGTCAAGCTCCAGATGGGCAGTCTCCAGCAACCTCTCCAGCCCAGGACGGTGCTCCGTTTTGGGAGTCTCGAGTTCATGTCCCTCGACGGCAGCTACGACATGATACTCCTTCCTCCGCCGCGCGACAGTGACAATGGCATCTGACAACCCGCCCGCCGGCGGCGGAATCAACGACATCTTCCCCACGTGGCGGAAGAACAACATTCGGGCTTGTCCCGTCGCCTCCCCCGCCGACGGAGGAGGAGGCGAGGCAACCAAGGCCACGCAGGAGGCGGCACTTCGTCGGCTGTCGAGCGAGTCGACGGCACCGGCGCCCCAACGCGGGACATGTCGGGCGTCGACCTCGCGTCTGAGACGAAGACGAGCGTCGTTTCCCCGCAACACGCCAACTCCAAGCGGACGGACGACGCCAGCACGCTCGCGAAGGACTTGCTGGGCGTCACCCGCATGCGTGAGACGACAGTGCAGTCCGCCCCTGACGTGACTTCGTCACCGCCTGTCGACCAAGAGGTACCGACCGATTCCCATCTCGTGTCTTTTGGATTCAGCCTCGAACCACCAAGCGACCCCGCTTCGGTGGAAGCCTTCATAGAGGCATGCACCAACCCTCCGGGGTATCAAATGCGGTCACCCTGGGACCGGCTAACGGTCGTCTCGACCTACGGACCCTCGGGTTCCGAGGAAGATGACGAGCCCGACTTTTGTTGGGATTTCTCCGAACTCGGTAACCCCAGTGCCATGCGGGACTTCATGACCGCATGCGACTACTGCCTTTCCGATTGTTCCGACGGTAGACGCAGCTTCGGCGACGAAGACTGCGACCCAAGTCGTGAATGTTTCCACGTCGATCTAGAGGGTCCCGACGAAGGCAACCATCTTGGTATACCGGAAAGCGGTGATCCCCCTAGGCCTGCGCCTCGCGTTGACATCCTTCGGGAGCTAGCTGTGGTCCCAGTCCCTGCGGGGGGTCAGGACACACAGCTGAGCAAATCCGCGAGATGCAGGCCAGGCTCAATGAGGGAGCAGGAACACTTGAGCCGCTCTGCCGAAACATCGGGCAGGGATGGGCAGACCAAGCTCCGGCCGGAGAAGCGCGTCATCTACCCTAGGGCATCCAGCCCCACATTGCCGACGACGTCAGGGCAAGGCCGCCACCGGCTTCCAGTGGGGTCGGCCAGAACCTGGCTGCAGCAGCAATACTTCTCCGCGCGATGCCGGAACCATCAACCACCGAAGGGCGGCGAATCCAGGGAGAACTCAAGAATCTCCTGGAGGATGTCGCGGTCCGACGGGCCGAAAGCTCTGCCTCCCGAAGGCAGGGATACCCCTCGGAGCATCGCGCCGCGACTTCCCGATTCATGCGGGAAGCCTCGGTCCACACCGGGCGCACGCGCAACACAGCGCCTGCGGCCCCGGGTCGCCTCGGAAACGAGCACCACCACCGCAACCGTCGAACCCACCTCGACGAGAGGGTGCGCCGAGGCTACCACCACAGGCGTGGGGGACGCTACGACAGCGGGGAGGATCGGAGTCCCTCACTCGAACCACCCGATCCACAGGCTTTCAGCCGGGCTATACGACGGGCGTCGTTCCCGACCCGGTTCCGAACCCCGACTACCACCACAAAGTACTCGGGGGAGACAAGGCCGGAACTGTGGCTCGCGGACTATCGACTAGCCTGCCAGCTGGGTGGAACGGACGATGACAACCTCATCATCCGCAACCTCCCCCTGTTCCTCTCCGACACCGCTCGAGCCTGGCTGGAGCATCTGCCTCCGGGGCAGATCTCCAACTGGGACGACCTGGTCCAAGCCTTCGCCGACAACTTCCAGGGCACGTACGTGCGCCCTGGGAACTCCTGGGATCTCCGAAGCTGCCGCCAGCAGCCGGGAGAGTCTCTCCGGGACTACATCCGGCGATTCTCAAAGCAGCGCACCGAGCTGCCCAACGTCACCGATTCGGATGTCATCGACGCGTTCCTCGCCGGCACCACCTGCCACGACCTGTTGAGCAAGCTGGGTCGCAAGACCCCCACCATGGCGAGCGAGCTGATGGACATTGCCACCAAGTTCGCCTCTGGCCAGGAGGCGGTTGAGGCCATCTTCCGGAAGGACAAGCAGCCCCAGGGCCGCCAGCCGGAAGATGTCCCCGAGGCGTCCACTCAGCGCGGCACCAAGAAGAAAGGCAAGAAGAAGTCGCAAGCAAAACGCGACGCCGCCGACGCGGACCTTGTTGCCGCCACTGAGTACAAGAACCCTCAGAAACCTCCCGGAGGCGCCAATCTCTTCGACAAGATGCTCAAGGAGCAGTGCCCCTATCATTAGGGGCCCGTCAAGCACACCCTTGAGGAGTGCGCCATGCTTCGGCGCCACTTTCACAAGGTCGGGCCACCTGCGGAAGGCGGCAGGGCCCACAACAACGATAAGAAGGAGGATCACAAGGCAGGGGAGTTCCCTGAGGTCCACGACTGCTTCATGATCTACGGTGGGCAAGTGGCGAACGCCTCGGCTCGGCACCGCAAGCAAGAGCGTTGGGAGGTCTGCTCGGTAAAGGTGGCGGCGCCAGTCTACCTAGACTGGTCCGACAAGCCCATCACCTTCGACCAGGGCGACCACCCCGACCGCGTGCCGAGCCCGGGGAAATATCCACTCGTTGTCGACCCCGTCATCGGCAACATCAGGCTCACCAAGGTCCTCATGGACGGAGGCAGCAGCCTCAACATCATCTACGCCGAGACCCTCGGGCTCCTGCGGATCGATCTGTCCTCGGTCCGGGCAGGCGCGGCACCTTTTCACGGGATCATCCCCAGGAAACGCGTCCAGCCCCTTGGGCAACTCGATCTGCCCGTCTGCTTCAGGACTCCCTCCAACTTCCGAAGGGAAACCCTCACGTTCGAGGTGGTCGGGTTCCGAGGAACCTACCACGCAGTGCTGGGGAGGCCATGCTACGCCAAGTTCATGGCCGTCCCCAACTACACCTACCTCAAGCTCAAGATGTCGGGCCCCAACGGGGTCATCACCGTCGGCCCCACGTACCGACACGCGTACGAATGCGACGTGGAGTGCATGGAGTACGCCGAGGCCCTCGCCGAATCCGAGGCCCTCATCGCCGACCTAGAGAGCCTCTCCAAGGAGGCGTCAGACGTGAAGCGCCATGCCGGCAACTTCGAGCCAGCAGAGGCGGTCAAATCTGTCCCTCTCGACCCCAGCAATGACGCCTCCAAGCAGGTCCGGATCGGCTCCGAGCTCGACCCCAAATAGGAAGCAGTGCTCGTCGACTTTCTCCGTGCAGACGCCGACGTTTTTGCGTGGAGTCCCTCGGACATGCCCGGCATACCGAGGGATGTCGCCGAGCACTCGCTGGACATCCGAGCCAGAGCCCGACCTGTGAAGCAGCCTCTGCGCCGATTCGATGAAGAAAAGCGCAGAGCCATAGGCGAGGAGATCCACAAGCTGATGGCAGCAGGGTTCATCAAATAGGTATTCCATCCCGAATGGCTTGCCAACCCTGTGCTTGTGAGAAAGAAAGGAGGGAAATGGCGGATGTGTGTAGACTACACTGGTCTGAACAAAGCATGTCCGAAAGTTCCCTATCCTCTGCCTCACATCGATCAAATCGTGGATTCCACTGCTGGGTGCGAAACCCTGTCTTTCCTCGATGCCTACTCAGGGTATCACCAAATCAGGATGAAAGAGTCCGACCAGCTCGCGACTTCTTTCATCACACCTTTTGGCATGTACTGCTACGTTACTATGCCGTTTGGTTTGAGGAACGCGGGTGCGACATACCAAAGGTGCATGAACCACGTGTTCGGCAAACACATCGGTCGAACGGTCGAGGCTTACGCCGATGACATCGTAGTCAAGACGAGGAAAGCCTCCGACCTCCTTTCCAACCTTGAAACGACATTCCGGTGTCTCAAGGCGAAAGGCGTAAAACTCAATCCCGAGAAGTGCGTCTTCGGAGTACCCCGAGGCATGCTCTTGGGGTTCATCGTCTCCGAGCGGGGCATCGAGGCCAACCCGGAGAAAATCGTGGCCATCACCAACATGGGGCCCATCAAGGACTTGAAAGGCGTACAGAGGGTCATGGGATGCCTTGCGGCTCTGAGCCGCTTCATCTCGCGCCTCAGCGAAAGAGGCCTACCTCTGTACCGCCTCTTAAGAAAGGCCGAGTGCTTCACTTGGACCCCTGAGGCCGAGGAAGCCCTCGGGAACCTGAAGGCGCTCCTCACGAACGCGCCCATCTTGGTGCCCCTCGCTGCCGGAGAAGCCCTCTTGATCTACGTCGCCGCTACCACTCAGGTGGTCAGCGCCGCAATCGTGGTTGAGAGACAAGAAGAAGGGCATACTTTGCCCGTCCAGAGGCCGGTCTACTTCATCAGTGAGGTACTGTCCAAGACCAAGATCCGCTACCTGCAAATTCAGAAGCTGCTGTACGCGGTGATTCTGACGCGGCGGAAGTTGCGACACTACTTCGAGTCTCATCCGGTGACTGTGGTGTCATCCTTCCCCCTGGGGGAGATCATTCAGTGCCGAGAGGCCTCGGGTAGGATTGCAAAGTGGGCGGTGGAAATCATGGGCGAGACAATCTCGTTCGCCCCTCGGAAGGCCATCAAGTCCCAAGTCTTGGCGGACTTTGTGGCTGAATGGGTCGACACCCAGCTTCCAGCAGCTCCGATCCAACCGGAACTCTGGACCATGTTTTTCGACGGGTCGCTGATGAAAACAGGGGCAGGCGCGGGCCTGCTCTTCATCTCGCCCCTCGGGAAGCACCTCCGCTATGTGCTGCGCCTCCATTTCCCGGCGTCCAACAACGTGGCTGAGTACGAGGCTCTGGTTAACGGGTTGCGCATCGCCATCGAGCTAGGGGTCCGACGCCTCGACGCTCGCGGCGACTCGCAGCTTGTCATCGACCAAGTCATGAAGAACTCCCACTGCCGTGACCCGAAGATGGAAGGCTACTGCGACGAGGTTCGGCGCCTGGAAGACAAGTTCTACGGGCTCGAGCTCAACCACGTCGCCTGACGATACAACGAGACTGCGTACGAGCTGGCTAAGATAGCCTCGGGGCGAACAACGGTTCCCTCGGACGTCATCTCCCGAGACCTACATCAACCCTCAGTCAAGACCGACGACACGCCCGAGCCCGAGAAGGCCTCGGCCCAGCCCGAGGCACCCTCGGCCCCCGAGGGTGAGGCACTGCGCGTCGAGGAAGAGCGGAGCGGGGTCACGCCTAATCGAAACTGGCAGACCACGTACCTGCAATATCTCCACCGAGGAGAGCTGCCCCTCGACCAAGCCGAAGCTCGGCGACTGGCGCGGTGCGCCAAGTCGTTCGTCTTGCTGGGGGACGGGAAGGAGCTCTACCACCGCAGCCCCTCAGGCATCCTCCAGCGATGCATATCCATCGCCGAAAGCCAGCAACTCTTACAAGAAATACACTTGGGGGCTTGCGGTCACCACGCAGCGCCCCGAGCCCTTGTTGGAAACGCCTTCCGACAAGGTTTCTACTGGCCGACCGCGGTGGCCGACACCACTAGAATTGTCCGCACCTGCCAAGGGTGTCAATTCTACGCAAGACAGACCCACCTGCCCGCTCAGGCTCTACAGACAATACCCATCACCTGGCCGTTTGCTGTGTGGGGTCTGGACCTCGTCGGTCCCTTGCAGAAGGCACCCGAGGGCTACACACACCTGTCGGTCGCCATCGACAAATTCTCCAAGTGGATCGAGGTCCGACCCCTAAACAGCATCAGGTCCGAACAGGCGGTGGCGTTCTTCACCAACATCATCCATCGCTTTGGGGTCCCGAACTCCATCACCGACAACGACACCCAGTTCACCGGCAGAATGTTCCTGGACTTCTGCAAGGATCACCACATCCGGGTGGACTGGGCCGCCGTGGCTCACCCCATGACGAATGGGCAAGTAGAGTGTGCCAACGACATGATTCTGCAAGGACTTAAGCCACGGATCTACAACGACCTCAACAAGTTCGGCAAGCGATGGATGAAGGAGCTCCCCTCGGTGGTCTGGAGTCTGAGGACAACACCGAGCTGAGCCACGGGCTTCACACCGTTCTTTCTAGTCTATGGGGCCGAGGCCATCTTGCCCACAGACTTAGAATACGGTTCCCCGAGGGCGAGGGCCTACGACGACCAAAGCAATCATGCTAACCGAGAAGACTCACTGGACTAGCTGGAAGAGGCTCGGGACGTGGCCTTACTACACTTGGCGCGGTATCAGCTGTCCCTGCGACGCTACCACGCCCGAGGGGTTCGGTCCCGAGACCTCCAGGTGGGCGACTTTGTGCTTCGGCTGCGACAAGACGCCCGAGGGCGGCACAAGCTCACACCTCCCTGGGAAGGGCCATTCGTCATCGCCAAGGTTCGGAAGCCCGGGACATACAAGCTGGCCAACAGCCAAGGCGAGGTCTACAACAACGCTTGGAACATCCGACAGCTACGTCGCTTCTACCCTTAAGATGTTTTCAAGTTGTTCGTACACCTCGTTCACATACAAAGTCTAACCATCAAGGAAGGGTCAGCCTTGCCTCGGCAAAGCCCGACCCTCCCTCGGGGGCTAGAAGGGGGGAACCCCCTCTGCGTCAAAATTTTCCTCGAAAAAAGTCTTCCATCAAAAAGACTTTCGCGTCTCCCAGCTATATCAGTAACAGGACCCCAAGAAACGAATAAGGGTGCATGTAAGTGGCAAGGCCGACCGAGCCGAGGGATTCCTACGCCTCTGGGATACGGATACCTCACTCGTCGCCCACCACGAAAAATAACTCTTACTTGGGTAAGCAATCCTGCTACTGACGAACGAGTCCGGATACGCAAAACAGGAGGAAAAGGACACAACCTTAAATTACGATGATAAAGTGTTCGGGCCTCGGCGGCCGCAAAAGACACGGATGCATTCAAAATAAATTGCCCCGGTAGAATCAGGTGTCGCCCGGAGAAGGAGCCGTACCCTCGGCTTCGTCTCCACCCTCGGCAAAATCCGCCATGGCCTCGGACGACGGCGCAAGCGGGAGGATCTCTGTCTCGAAGGTGGTCGCCAGCACCGCGCTTGGGCCCGCGGCGGCCGCGTCAAGCCTCTAGACTTTGGCCAGGGCAGCTTCATCTTTGTCAGGAAGGCAATACCCCTCGCTGACCCGCTCCAGATCCACGTCATAGTGGGAAGCGAGCACGGCGAAGGCCCGCCTGACGCCGTGATGCAGCGCCTCGCGGAGTCTGCCGCGCACGTGGTCACCCAAGGCCTGCAGGCGACTCTGAGGGGAGCTTCCCGAGGGGACGTCGTCGGAACCAAAGACCCGGCAGAAGGCCGAGATGGCCTCGGACATGGCCGCATGATCGACCTCCTTCTGCTCGGCCGCCTGGGCAAGTGCCTTGGTAGACTCATCGAGGGCAGACTCAAGCTCTGCAAATAGCCAAAGCAGAAGACCTCAAACATGAGTTGAGGAATGGAGCTAAAACAACATCTTAAAACAGCCAAGACATACCTTTGGCTCGGGCACGCTGCTCCGAGGATGCGGCTTGGGCCACGGCTAGGTCTGCTGCAAGGGCTCCAGCTCGAGCAGACGCCTCGGCTAACTGGACTCCAAGAGCCTCAGCCCGGCTTTCGGCCTCGGCAGCCCGGCCTCGAGATTGGTCCCGCTCGCCGGTAACCTGGTCAAGCTCCGACTGCTACCGCTGCGCCTCTACGCGTGCCGCTGCTGCCTCTGCTCCCAGATCGACACAGAGCAACCGAAGGTCCACCACCTCGGCGCTCTGTTGGGAGAGGCGCGCGGTAGCCCTGGCAAGCGTGGTCCTCAGGGACCGCAGCGAACCCTAGACATCGACCTCGCGGCGGATGAACGACGACTTGGCGGCGCTCAGATCCGTCAGATCCTGAGGGAAGGAAGTGGGGCGTCACAAAGAACGCCTTAATCACGTGAAAGGTATGCTTGAAATCATTACCTGGAGGATCTTGGGAACGTCCCTGCAAAGGACCTCCAAGGTCGACCAGAGCGACCCCACCGTTGCATCGGCACACTCACGAAGCCCGTCCCAAGACTGCTCCTCTCGCTCATCGTCAAGAACGAAGAGGGGATCCGAGGCCCCACGGGTCCGGAATCGAAGCAACTGGCGCCGCCCGTCGGAACTGCGCCGCGCAGGGACAAGGCTGCCGCTCGACGGGACGGGTCGCGGTTCCACGCCCCCTCCTTCGAGGCACCAAGTAGCGACGCCTCGGCCATCTCAGCATCGGCGGCGACGGGTGGCTCCACGGCCAGAACGGCAACGGCCTCGGAAGCAGCCGGCGCCAGCGCCGGCAGCATGTCTGGTGGGCCCGAGGCCACAGCCGCACCAGCAGCCTCCCCCAGCGCGACGGCCGCCTCGACAGAGGAGTCAGCCTCGGGAGCTTGCCCCACGGCAACTGGTGCCGCCTGAGCCCCCCGCTGTGGGGCGTCTTGCGAGGGGGTCAGCTGGCCGGCGAGGCCCGGCACGGCACTAGCTGCAGAAGCCGACGCCGTCTTGAGGACCTTCCGAGGAGCTAGACCGGTCGAACCGTGCCTCCGCTTGCTAAGGAGAAAAGGAAAATCAGAATCGGGACATACGAAGGAGGAGCTAGGACGAAGATATCCTAAGATACTTACCCACTCCGGGCCATGATCAATCGTGCATGTGGGGAGGTCTCTCGAACCTCGATCCCCGAAGGTAGCACCGAGGTCTGCCCCGCTGCCGGCTTCGGTACCATCCTCGCCTTGGGCGCCCTAGGCACCCGAGGGACGGACTGCCCAGACGCAGCCACGACGACCCGAGGATCGCCCTCCTGCGCAGTCGGCACGGGCGACGGTTCTCGGGGAACAGGCAGCTCGGCCTGACTCCCCAGGGTCACCTCAACCACCTCGGCCAAGGGGTCAAGTACCCCCTCGGTCTGCCCCCGCTCTTCGGACCGGGACCCCGACGTCTGAAAGGGAAATGTGCCCTTGGGCCATTTCTAAGTGTTTTGGTGATTTAGTGTCCAACACAAGTGCCTAAGTGTAAAATGGTGGACAAAGTACAAATCAAGTATAAAGGTATGTTTCTCAGACTTAATACATTGTTTTAGAGACTAATGTATTGTGTCTAAGTGCTGGAAACAGGAGAAATCGAATTGGAGAAGAGATGGCCTTGTTCAGCCAAAGTCAGCTCTGTCTGGGTGCACCGGACTGTCCGGTGGTGCACCGGACTGTCCGGTGGTGCACCGGACAGTGTCCGGTGCCCCAGGCTTGCTCAGGAGAACTTGCCGCTCTCGGGAATTAATTAACGGCGTACGGCTATAATTCACCGGAATGTCCGGTGTGCACCGGACAGTGTCCGGTGAGTCAACGGTCGGTCCGGCCAACGGTCGGCCGCGTAATCCGGGCGCGACACATGGCCGAGCCAACGGTCGGAAGGGGGCACCGGACTGTCCGGTGTGCACCGGACAGTGTCCGGTGCGCCAACGGCACTCAGGCGCCAATGGTCGGCTTCGCCATATAAGGAAAGAGATCCGCACCGGACAGTGTCCGGTGGTTCACCGGAGTGTCCGGTGCGCCAAGCGACAGAAGGCAAGAATTGCCTTCCTGGATTACTCTCAACGGCTCCTAGCTGCCTTGGGGCTATAAAAAGGACCCCTAGGCGCATGGAGGAGTACACCAAGCATTCTCTAAGCATTCTCTAAGCATTCCTAAGCACTAAGACATCGATTCCGCGCTTTTGATTCCTTGCGATAGCAATTAGAGCTCTAGTTGAGTTGTGAACTCATTGAGTCATGTTGTGAGCTCTTGTTGCGACTTGTGTGCGTGGTGTTGCTATGATTTCTTGTCTTGAGTGTGTTGCTCATCTCTCCCTTACTCCGTGCTTCTTTGTGATCATCAAAGTGTAAGGGCGAGAGGCTCCAAGTTGTGGAGATTCCTCGCAAACGGGATATAGAAAAGCAAAGCAAAACACTGTGGTATTCAAGTGGGTCTTTGGACCGCTTGAAAGGGGTTGATTGCAACCCTCGTCCGTTGGGACGCCACAACGTGGACTAGGCAAGCGTTGGACTTGGCCGAACCATGGGATAAACCACTGTGTCTATCTGTGATTGATCTTCTTGTGGTTATTGTGTTTTGCTAAGACTCCTCTCTAGCCACTTGGCATTATTTGTGCTAACTCCTAATCAAGTTTTGTGAGTTAAGTTTCAAGTTTTACAGGATCACCTATTCACCCCCCCCCCTCTAGGTGCTCTCAATTGTTATCAGAGTCGTTCTCTTCAAGAAAGGGACTAATCGCCCGAAGAGATGGATCCTAAGGGCAAGGGGATGGTGGTCAACGATAAGGAGAAGGAGTCCTTTGTCAATGATCCAAAGGAGGACAAGCCCACTGACTCGGGCTCAAGCCACAAAAGAAGAGATGGGAGGAAGAAGAAAACAAGGCGTATCAAGGCGATCGTCTACTACGAAGATAGCGATGAATCCTCTTCTTCCCAAAAGGACGACGACAACGACTACGAGAAAAAGAAGACGGTTAACTCAAACTTCTCTTTCGATTATTCTCGTATTCCGCATAGCTCAAATGCACATTTGCTTTCCATTCCTCTTGGCAAACCTCTACACTTTGATGGGGAGGACTACGGATTTTGGAGTCACAAAATGTGTAGTCACTTGTTCTCTCTCCATCCGAGCATATGGGAGATAGTAGAGAGTGGAATGAAATTTGATAGTACTGATAGTCCCATGTTCATTAATGAGAAATTCACAAAAATGCACAAGCTACTACTGTTCTTCTAGCTTCATTATGCAGGGACAAATACCATAAGGTGAGCGGCTTGGACAATGCCAAGCAGATCTGGGACACCCTCAAGATCTCACATGAGGGGAACGACGTCACCATGCTCACCAAGATGGAATTGGTGGAAGGCGAACTCAGGAGATTCGTGATGATAAGAGGGGAGGAGCCAACCCAAACATACAACAGGCTCAAGACCCTCATCAACAAGATAAGGAGCTATGGAAGCACGCGATGGACGGACCACGACGTCGTCCGCCAAATGCTAAGGTCCTTTACCGTCCTTGATCCACATCTTGTGAACAATATTCGTGAGAATCCTAGGTACACAAAGATGACGCCCGAGGAGATCCTTGGAAAGTTCGTAAGCGGGCGGATGATGATCAAGGAGGCGAGATACGTGGACGACGCGTTGAACGGTCCAATCCATGAGCCTCAACCCATTGCTCTCAAGGCAACAAGGAGCCAGGAGGCGCTACCTAGCATGGTAGGACAAGTTGAGGCGGCCGGGCTCAATGATGAAGAGATGGCCCTCATCATCAAGCGCTTCAAGACGGCGCTTAAGGAACGCAAAGGACAACCTTACAAGAACAAGACGAAGGGGAAGCGCTCATGCTTCAAATGTGGTAAGGTTGGTCATTTTATCGCTAACTGTCCTGATAATGATAGTGACCAGGAACAAGGGAACAAGAGGGAAAAGAAGAAAGCTTACAAGAAGGCTAAGGGCGAGGCACACCTTGGCAAGGAGTGGGACTCGGATTGTTCGTCGTCCGACTCCGACAACGAAGGACTCGCCGCCACCGCCTTCAACAAATCGGCCCTCTTCCCTAACGAGCGTCATACATGCCTCATGGCGAGGGAGAAGAAGGTTTATGCATCCGGGGGCTCTAGCTGGATTATCGACAGCGGATGCACAAACCACATGATGGGGGAAAAGAGGATGTTCTCTTCCTACGTCAAGAACAAGGATCCCCAAGATTCAATCATATTCGGTGATGGGAACCAAGGCAAGGTAAAAGGGTTAGGCAAAATTGCAATTTCAAATGAGCACTCTAATTCTAATGTATTCTTAGTAGAGTCGCTTGGGTATAATTTGTTATCTGTGAGTCAACTTTGCAATATGGGATATAATTGTCTATTCACTAATGTAGATGTGTCTGTCTTTAGAAGAAGTGATGGTTCATTAGCTTTTAAGGGTGTATTAGACGGCAAACTTTACTTAGTTGATTTTTGCAAAAGAGGAGGCCGGTCTAGATGCATGCTTAATTGCTAAGACTAGCATGGGCTGGCTGTGGCATCGCCGCTTAGCACATGTGGGGATGAAGAACCTTCACAAGCTTCTAAAGGGAGAACACGTGATAGGTCTAACCAATGTTACTTTCGAAAAAGATAGACCTTGTGCAGCTTGTCAAGCAGGTAAACAAGTGGGAGGAGCGCATCACAGCAAGAATGTGATGACCACATCAAGACCTCTGGAGCTGCTACATATGGACCTCTTCGGACCCGTCGCCTATCTAAGCATAGGAGGAAGTAAGTATGGTCTAGTTATTGTTGATGACTTTTCCTGCTTCACTTGGGTATTATTTTTGCAGGATAAATCTGAAACCCAAGGGACCCTCAAGCGCTTCCTAAGGAGAGCTCAAACGAGTTTGAGCTCAAGGTGAAGAAGAAAGGAGCGACAATGGGTCCGAGTTCAAGAACCTTCAAGTGGAGGAGTACCTTGAGGAGGAAGGGATCAAGCGTGAGTTCTCCGCTCCCTACACACCACAACAAAATGGTGTGGTAGAGAGGAAGAATAGGACGCTTATAGACATGGCGAGGACGATGCTTGGAGAGTTCAAGACCCCCGAGTGCTTTTGGTCAGAAGCCGTGAACACGGCTTGCCACGCCATCAACAGGGTCTACCTTCATCGCCTCCTCAAGAAGACGTCATATGAGCTACTAACCGGTAACAAACCCAATGTTTCGTATTTTCGAGTTTTTGGGAGTAAATGCTACATTCTAGTGAAGAAGGGTACGAATTCCAAATTTGCTCCCAAAGCCGTAGAAGGGTTTTTGTTAGGTTATGACTCAAATACAAAGGCGTATAGAGTCTTCAACAAATCATCGGGTTTGGTTGAAGTCTCTAGCGACATTGTATTTGATGAGACTAATGGCTCTCCAAGAGAGCAAGTTGTTGATCTTGATGATGTAGATGAAGAAGAAGTTCCAACGGCCGCAATACGCACCATGGCGATTGGAGATGTGCGGCCACAGGAACAAGATGAGCGAGATCAACCTTCTTCCTCAACAATGGTGCATCCCCCAACTCAAGTTGATGAACAGGAGGCATGTGATCAAGGGGGAGCACAAGATGATCATGTAATGGAGGAAGAAGCGCAACCGGCACCTCCAACCCAAGTTCGAGCAATGATTCAAAGGGATCATCCTGTCGACCAGATTTTGGGTGATATTAGCAAGGGAGTAACTACTCGATCTCGATTAGTAAACTTTTGTGAGCATTACTCTTTTGTCTCTTCTATTGAGCCTTTCAGGGTAGAAGAGGCCTTGCTAGATCCGGACTGGGTGTTGGCCATGCAGGAGGAACTCAACAACTTCAAAAGAAATGAAGTTTGGACACTGGTGCCTCGTCCCAAGCAAAATGTTGTGGGAACCAAGTGGGTGTTCCGCAACAAACAAGACGAGCACGGGGTGGTGACAAGGAATAAGGCACGACTTGTTGCAAAAGGTTATGCCCAAGTCGCAGGTTTGGACTTTGAGGAGACTTTTGCTCCTGTGGCTAGGCTAGAGTCCATTCGTATTTTGCTAGCATATGCCGCTCACCATTCTTTTAGGTTGTTCCAAATGGATGTGAAGAGTGCTTTCCTCAACGGGCCAATCAAGGAGGAGGTGTACGTGGAGCAACCCCCTGGCTTCGAGGATGAACGGTACCCCGACCACGTGTGTAAGCTCTCTAAGGCGCTCTATGGACTTAAGCAAGCCCCAAGAGCATGGTATGAATGCCTTAGAGACTTTTTAATTGCTAATGCTTTCAAGGTTGGGAAAGCCGATCCAACTCTTTTTACTAAGACTTGTGATGGTGATCTTTTTGTGTGCCAAATTTATGTCGATGACATAATATTTGGTTCTACTAACCAAAAGTCTTGTGAAGAGTTTAGCAGGGTGATGACTTAGAAATTCGAGATGTCGATGATGGGCGAGTTAAGCTACTTCCTTGGGTTCCAAGTGAAGCAACTCAAGGATGGGACCTTCATCTCCCAAACAAAGTACACTCAAGACTTGATCAAGCGGTTTGGGATGAAGGACGCCAAGCCCGCAAAGACTCCAATGGGAACCGACGGACACACCGACCTCAACAAAGGAGGTAAGTCCGTTGATCAAAAGGCATACCGGTCTATGATAGGGTCTTTACTTTATTTATGTGCTAGTAGACCGGATATTATGCTTAGTGTATGCATGTGTGCTAGATTTCAATCCGATCCAAGGGAATGTCACTTAGTGGCGGTGAAGCGAATTCTTAGATATTTAGTCGCTACGCCTTGTTTCGGGATCTGGTATCCAAAGGGGTCTACCTTTTGACTTGATTGGATATTCAAACTCCGACTATGCTGGATGTAAGGTCGATAGGAAGAGTACATCGGGGACGTGCCAATTCTTAGGAAGGTCCCTGGTGTCATGGAGTTCTAAGAAACAAACTTCTGTTGCCCTATCCACCGCTGAGGCCGAGTACGTTGCCGCAGGACAGTGTTGCGCGCAACTACTTTGGATGAGGCAAACCCTCCGGGACTTTGGCTACAATTTGAGCAAAGTCCCACTCCTATGTGATAATGAGAGTGCTATCCGCATGGCGGATAATCCTGTTGAGCACAGCCGCACAAAACACATAGACATCCGGCATCACTTTTTGAGTGATCACCAGCAAAAGGGAGATATCGAAATATTTCATGTTAGCTCCGAGAACCAGCTAGCTGATATCTTTACCAAGCCTTTAGATGAGCAGACCTTTTGCAAGTTGCGTAGTGAGCTAAATGTCTTAGATTCGCGGAACTTGGATTGATTTATAGCATACATGTGTTTATGCCTTTGATCATGTTCCTTATGCATTTTGTTGTTTACTTATGGTGCTCAAGTTGTACAAGCACTCCCCGGACCTTACAAGTCCATTTGCAAGTGATGCACAAATTTAGGGGGAGATGTGCTACAACTTGACCCTTTGAGACTAACTGTGTGCTTGAGTTTGCCTAATTTAGTCTCAAAGGTGGTTTGAAAGGGAAAAGGTGGACTTGGACCATGCAAGACTTCCACTGCACTCCGATGAAAGAGTACCTTTTTCCAAGTTCATCTTTGTACTCTTATTGCCTTTTACTCTTAGTTGAAGATTTTGGTGAGGCAATGGGGTTAAAGGGCCAAAATTGATCCCGTTTTGGTGCTTGATGCCAAAGGGGGAGAAAATAAGGCCAAAGCAATAATGGATCAGCTACCACTTGAGAATTTTGAAAAAGTAGAGTTAGAGTTTTTGTTTGTCAAAATACTCTTGTTTGTCTCTTATTGTCAAAAGTTGGTCTCTTGTGGGGAGAAGGCTTAATTATGGGAAAAAGGGGGAGTTTTTGAAATCTTTGATCAATTTCTCCTGGAACAACTCTTGTTATGTCTCAACAAGTGTTTTTGACTTAGAGATAGGAATTTGAGGTTGATTTGCAAAAACAAACCAAGTGGTGGCAAAGAATGATCCATATATGCCAAATTTGATTCAAAACAAATTTGAGTTCTTATTTGAATTGATTTTGTACTTGTTCTACTTGCTTCATGTTGTGTTGGCATAAATCACCAAAAAGGGGGAGATTGAAAGGGAAATGTGCCCTTGGGCCATTTCTAAGTGTTTTGGTGATTTAGTGTCCAACACAAGTGCCTAAGTGTCAAATGGTGGACAAAGTACAAATCAAGTATAAAGGTATGTTTCTCAGACTTAGTACATTGTTTTAGAGACTAATGTATTGTGTCTAAGTGCTGGAAACAGGAGAAATCAAATTGGAGAAGAGATGGCCTTGTTCAGCCAAAGTCAGCTCTGTCTGGGTGCACCGGACTGTCCGGTGGTGCACCGGACAGTGTCTGGTGCCCCAGGCTTGCTCAGGCGAACTTGCCGTTCTCGGGAATTAATTAACGTCGTACGGCTATAATTCACCGGACTGTCCAGTGTGCACCGGACAGTGTCCGGTGAGTCAACGGTCGGCCGCGTAATCCGGGCGCGACACGTGGCCGAGCCAACGGTTGGAAGGGGGCACCGGACTGTCCGGTGTGCACCGGACAGTGTCCGGTGCGCCAACGGTACTCAGGCGCCAACGGTCGGCTTCGCCATATAAGGAAAGAGATCCGCACCGGACAATGTCCGGTGGTTCACCGGACTGTCCGGTGCACCAAGCGACAGAAGGCAAGAATTGCCTTCCTGGATTACTCTCAACGGCTCTTAGCTGCCTTGGGGCTATAAAAGGGACCCCTAGGCGCATGGAGGAGTACACCAAGCATTCTCTAAGCATTCTCTAAGCATTCCTAAGCACTAAGACATCGATTCCGCGCTTTTGATTCCTTGCGATAGCAATTAGAGCTCTAGTTGAGTTGTGAACTCATTGAGTCGTGTTGTGAGCTCTTGTTGCGACTTGTGTGCGTGGTGTTGCTGTGATTTCTTGTCTTGAGTGTGTTGCTCATCCCTCCCTTACTCCGTGCTTCTTTGTGATCATCAAAGTGTAAGGGCGAGAGGCTCCAAGTTGTGGAGATTCCTCGCAAACGGGATATAGAAAAGCAAAGCAAAACACCATGGTATTCAAGTGGGTCTTTGGACCGCTTGAAAGGGGTTGATTGCAACCCTCGTCCGTTGGGACGCCACAACATGGACTAGGCAAGCGTTGGACTTGGCCGAACCATGGGATAAACCACTGTGTCTATCTGTGATTGATCTTCTTGTGGTTATTGTGTTTTGCTAAGACTCCTCTCTAGCCACTTGGCATTATTTGTGATAACTCCTAATCAAGTTTTGTGAGTTAAGTTTCAAGTTTTACAGGATCACCTATTCACCCCCCCCCCCTCTAGGTGCTCTCAACGTCCCGGCCCCGGATACCGACGGCATCAGCCCGCTCGGGGGCTGGCTTGGCGACCCCTGGCCCAGCCTCAGATCCGGGCTGGGGCTGAGGCCGAGGCGGGCAGCCATGTCATCGTCTTCATCGTCGTCGTCATCATTAGGCGTCTCCGGCGATGGCTCCCTCAGGAGCCCATCCCTCTCCTGCCGACGACGAAGCCTTTCCAAGGCATCTCGTGCCCGCGTCCGCTCGCGGTCCCGAGCCTTCTTCCTGTCCTTCTTCTCCTTCCTCTTCTCCGTGGTGACCCTCCGTGCAGCTCGGTCCACCGCGTCCTCCGGGACCGGTGGCGGGAAAGTCTTGTGAGCCCCTACCTCCTGGAGACAGACGAAGAGTCCCGACTGTGAGGACCAAGGGCAATCCGACACAAGAAGAAAGAAGGAGCGGACAGTCACCAGGGACACACACCCGTGATCGGGGCGCATCAAAAGCTGGGAAAGGGCGCCGGCGTCTGATTTCCCTACCGTGTCGGCTACCCGCCTGTGGAGGTCGTCGACGGGAAGGGGATCCGAGGACATCCGCAAACCCTCCAAGTCGACCCCCGGCGTCATCTCCCAAAGCGGCAGCCGCCGCTCCGTCAAGGAGAGCACCCTCCGGCGAAGAATGGCGGCGACCACCCCCACGGCGGTAAGCCCTCCTTTCCGCATCTCCTCCAGGGCCTTCAGAAGAGGCTAGAGATTCTTCTGTCTGTTGCGCGGGGTCCCGTAGCGCCAGTTGTCGGCGGCGGCGGTCACCACTCACTAAGAAAACGACGGGAGCCTCCCGTCGTCATTTTGGAGATAGAACCATCGGCACTGCCACCCTTTGTTCGAAGACGCGAGGATGGTGGGGATGTACTGCGGCGCCCGCCCCTGCCTCAGCTGGAGGATGCAGCCACCGGCCCGCACCGCCATGCGGACCCTTCTTTCCCCCGTCGGCGAGGCAAAAAGCTCCACGGAGAAGAGATGGGTCCACAGGTCCCAGTGAGGGTCAATCCCCAGGTATCCTTCACAAACCGCCGCGAAGATGGCGGCTTGCGAGATGGAGTTGGGGCTGAGGTTGTGCAGCTCCACCCCGTAGACATGCAGAATCGCCCACATAAAACGGCTTGCCGGCACTCCGAACCCCCGCTCGTGGAAGGAAACAAAGCTCACCACATACCCCGGCGGCGGGGACGGGGCGGCTCCGCTCGGAGGAGCCATCCACTCCGGCTGCGAGCCACCGGAGAGAGGGCGAAGCAAACCCTCGGCAACAAGGACCTCCAGGTCATCCGCCGTGACGGTGGAGAAAGGCCACAGGTCGCGCGGCGAAACGATGGTCACCCGGTCAGCCATCACCAAGCAGAAGGGGTGGCGGCGGAAAGGACTGGGTGTGCGGTTTCCTTTCTCTGGCTTTTCCCTCGGGTTGCGAAAACCTAAGTGGGAGGCGAGTAGCAGAGTAGAGAACCGTCACCGGTCCCTCTCCCGAATATATAAAGACCCAGGCGAGACCCGTTCAACACTTCGCACGAACCCGCCGCGAGATTCAAAACTCAATGCGAGACGCCCGTTCCTCGAACGGCTCGCGCACGCACAACGGCCGCCCCGCAAACCACTCATCCCGTCGCATTAACTCTGCGGCAGGACAGGCGGCACCTTTTGCGGGCGAAGCAGGCGACGCTTCACCTCCGCCATAATGACCGCGTCAAAAAAGGTGTGCCACGTCATTCGATTTCGTATCCTTTTCCACTTCCTCTTTCTCTCTCTTGCCTCAGGGATCGGGAAAGGGATACTCCGAAAGGGATCCTTCTCCGCGAAGGAAGCGGGCCCCGAGCCCCCCTACTGATCAGAGGTTCGAAGGCTAGCCCCTCGGAAGGGTTCAACAGCCGCCTCAGAGCACTCGAGCTCCGCGCCCACTACTGGTCAGAGGTTCGAAGGCCGGCCCCTCGGAAGGATTCAACGGCCGCCTCAGGCCACTCGGGCTCCGCGCCCACTACTGATCAGGGGTTCGTAGGCTGGCCCCCAAAGGGTTCGACAGCCGCCTCAGACGCAGAGCGAGGGATGACCCTGGGTACGTTCAATACATAACCAAGGCACGGGCTACGCTCCCGAGGTACCCTAGGACATTTCCGAGACCAACGGGAACGATTTTGTAACGGAATCCCATTTGAGGGAGGCATCGAGCCCTCGGACCCCATCAAAATGGGACCGGGTCCGGCAAATCACCCGCAGGTACTTTTGGAGCGCGCCTCCGGGCCACTAGCCGACCCCTAACAAATGGGGCACGGGCGTCCACTCGGATTACCCGTTAGCAACTCACTGGAGACACCATGTTCGGCGCTCTCCGAGGGCAACATGGCACTTTCCCCCCCTCCTCCTTGCGGAAAGGCGACACAGGGGCGTATGTAAAAAGCCGAGTCTGTCCCTGACCGTCCTCTCGCTCTGTGCAGAGGCTCGGGGGCTGCTCTCGCAAACCCGGCTCCGGCCAAACCGTTGACAGCGTCAACATACCAGCCCGAGAACTTGGGACTCGACTGTGCACCCGGGCTACGGCCAGTTCGCATGAGGGAACAACCAGACCGGCCGAAGCATTACGAAACGTACTAAGACCTCGAAGGAGTCAAACTACTCCTCCGAGGCCTCGGGGGCTACACCCGGCGGGTGCGCTCGCGCGCACCCACCAGAACGAAACGCAACCGAGAAAGGCCGGTCCCCTTGCAAAAAAGTGTGACAAAAGCCTCAAAGCGAGTATTAACACTCCCTTCGAGGCTCGGGGGCTACTGTCGGGGACCATAATTAGGGGTACCCCCAAGACTCCTAATCTCAGCTGGTAACCCCCATCAGCACTAAGCTGCAAAGGCCTGATGGGTGCGATTAAGTCAAGGCTCGGTCCACTCAAGGGACACGATCTCGCCTCGCCCAAGCCCAGCCTCGGGCAAGGGCAGCCGACCCCGGAGGATTCACGTCTCGCCCGAGGACCCCCTCAAGCGACGGACACACCTTCGGCTCGCCCGAGGCCCAGTCTTCGCCAAGAAGCAACCTTGGCCAGATCGCCACGCCAACCGACCGTATCGCAGGAGCATTTAATGCAAAGGTGGCCTGCCACCTTATCCTGACGCACGCCCTTCAGTCGACAAAGCCGAAGTGACCGCAGTCAATTCGCCGCTCCACTGACCGACCTGACAAGAAGACAGCGCCGCCTGCGTCGCTCCAACTGCTGTGCCACTCGACAGAGTGAGGCTGACAGCGGCCAAGTCCGGCCTCGGGCGCCATAGGAAACTCTGCCTCGCCCGACCCCAGGGCTCGGACTCGGGCTCGGCCCCGGAAGACGACGAACTCCGCCTCGCCCGACCCCAGGGCTCGGACTCGGGCTCGGTCCCGGAAGACGATGAACACCGCCTCGCCCGACCCCAGGGCTCGGACTCGGGCTCGGCCCCGGAAGACGACGAACTCCGCCTCGCCCGACCCTAGGGCTCGGACTCGGGCTCGGCCCCGGAAGACGACGAACTCCGCCTCACCCGACCCCAGGGTTCGGACTCGGGCTCGGCCCCGGAAGTCGACGAACTCCGCCTCGCCCGACCCCAGGGCTCAGACTCAGGCTCGGCCCCGGAAGACGACGAACTCCGTCTCGCCCGACCCCAGGGCTCGGACTCAGCCTTGACCTCGGAGGAGCCTCCGTCTCGCCCGACCCAGGGCTCGGACCGACCACGTCACAAGAGGGGCCATCATTATCCTACCCCTAGCTAGCTCAGGCTACGGGGAACAAGACCGGCGTCCCATCTGGCTCGCCCCGGTAAACAAATAATGATGGCGCCCCGCGTGCTCCGTGACGACGGCGGCTCTCAGCCCCTTACTGAAGCAAGGAGACGTCAGCAAGGACTCGACAGCCCCGACAGCTGTCCTTCCGCAAGGCTCCAGCGCTCCTTCGACGGCCACGACATCACATGAACAGGGTGCCAAAACCTCTCCGGCTGGCACGACGGCATGTACTTAGGGCGCTAGCTCCTCTCTGCTAGACACGTTAGCACACTGCTACATCTCCTATTGTACACCTGGGCCCTCTCCTTACGCCTATAAAAGGAAGGCCCAGGGCACTCGTACGAGAAGGTTGGCCGCGCGGGAGGACGGGACGGCGCGTGCAGGCCTCTCGCCCCCTCCCACGCGGACGCTTGTAACCCCCTACTGCAAGCGCACCCGACCTGGGCGCAGGACAACACGAAGGCCACGGGTTTCCCCTTTACGCCTGTCTCCCTCTAGTCTCCCCCTTCATGCTCCGTCTCGCGCCGACCCATCTGGGCTAGGGCACGCGGCGACAATTTACTCGTCGGTCCAGGGACCCCCCGGGGTCGAAACGCCGACACATGCATTTTGCCATAATTTTTGGATCTGTATAAAAGTAGAAACTGCATGCATGCGACTGCCATATTTTTTGAATCTGCCATAAAAATAGGATCGTAATAACAACCTACCAGAGCTATCAACCTCTCACATTGGCCAGATATTTACACTTATAATTTAGAGATTTTATGCTTAAAACTTAAGGTTTTTACGCTACAACCTGGAGATGCGTCCACCAATGAACAACATGATAGATTTTTTTACGCAGTATATCGAATTGCATAAATACCTACATCGTGTAGTATAATTAGTATAAGTATAAATCATAAACTAGTTCTAATGTGTTTAGGTGCATGGTTGTTGGAGGGATACTATATTTATGAAGCAAATTAAACATTAAATACGATTTTTTGTTTCTATACATGCAATTCATTTCCTTTCATTGCACATTATTTTCATCATAAATTCATGCGCATGCAGCTGGTAACAGATTTTTACACAGTATACCGAATTGCATAATTATCTATACAGTGTAGCATATTTAGTCTCAGTATATATCATAAAATGGTCCTTACGTGTCTAGCTACATGGCTGTTGCAGCAATCCTAAATTTATGGAGAAAATAAAGCATTTAAAAATAGAAACCACCACACATTTTTTTCCTAAATTTACGCGTATGTATTGGATTGTGTTTGACTCATGCATGCATTCATTTTTTTGCGCTAACAGACGTGGGGCAGGTGGCGCACCCGACAGACTGGTTGGGCGCGCTGGGTTGAACCAGTTTGTAGGGGTGGTCGGCCTGAGCTTCCTTTAACTATTGGAAGCTCAGGACTCCCGTTATACCTACCATATATATATATATATATATATATATATATATATATATATATATATATATATATATATATATATATATATATATATATATATATATATATATATATATATATATATATATATATATCAATCAATCAATCTAGGGTGATCACTGTTCGGTGCAGCTAGCACAGGATAATTGTGCACAGCAAACTAAACTTCTGTTAGACCGGCCCATTGCACAATGAGTTGTCAGTTGCCGGCACTCAAATGAGACAAAGAAACAGTAGTAAGCCATACGTGGGAACCAGCTAATTATATAAGAACAGTTCTGATGGGATCACGTTAACAGGGATCTCCACATACTAGCTAGCATGCATGAAACTAAATGTCCATTCTTTTTTTCTTCTTCTCAATTTCCATGCATGATCCCTTTCAAGGTACCAGGAAAAAGGGATGTATGGGCCGGCCAAGATATTTGAGATCGATGGTGCTGCGCTAAACCCTCTACCACCACCAGAAAATCTAAAGGAAAAAGTGGCAGATCAGGTCGTATCTGCAGGTTATTAATCAGAAAGGTAGCTAGGGAAGATCCTAGCTGCTGCTCAGGAATTATTTTATCCAATTAGTATAGCGATTAAACTAGAACGCATGAGTCATTGAATAGTCAGATGATAGAGATGTGACCATCAGGCCGCGATGTCGTACGTAAGTGGTTGTGAAGGGCACACACACCCGCCACTGCACCAGCCGGTTGCTATCAGGGGATCAACAAGGAAAAAAAACCAGAATAGGCGAAGGGATAAGGTTAACCTACGGGTAGGATGAAGGGAGGAACCACAGCCACTTATTTCAGGCCTGCTAAATGCTTGACATTCTTGCATTAGTGTTACCCGACAAACTAAAGAAAAAATAACAATAACAATAATAATCAATATGCAAGAGATTTTTTTAAGGAAACATAACATGCTCTTCATGGGCCATATATACACCACCAGTTTGATATCCACACATAAAGAGTTCACAAATAAAAGTTACGTACAGATTCTTTCGCAAATTTCACTATTACATAAATGTTTTATGGGCATGCTACGAACGTAAGGTTGATATGTGTCATTATGGTTCAGGTTGTGATGAGTGTGTTGGCGCCGATCTGGACATCAATCATTGCGATGTGTACCGGCGGCGGTGCTCTCTGCGGTAGCACAGACGATCCGTGGCCAAAGGCCAGATGGTCCGTGACCTGGCGTAGGAGCTAGGGTCTCTGCAGATAAGTCGGACGGTCCGCGAGTGTGCGGAGGCGACGAAATTCGCAAACAGCGCCTGGATCTCGTTCCCGGGAGGGACCCCATCGGGGAGGAGAGATCCTAGGGTTTGACTTGGGATCGGCAATGCCACCCAAGACGCCTCTAAACGACGTAGAGCCCGAGAGAGGTGAAGATTAGATGGAGAAAACTATATTACTATCTACTCCTTGGGCAAAATGTAAAGAACAGAAGATATACTGATTGTTTGATCGATTGTATGTGATTCCAATCGGTCGTACCCATTAATATATATAGGAGGAGGTCTGGACCCGTTCCTAGGCGTCTCCCAACAGCAACTGCGGATTTAGAGGGATAAACTCGCGCGAAAAAAGGATTAGTTACGCTAGATTCGATTTATTCGTGGACCGTCCGTAGGCCGGACCGTCCGGCCATGCCTAGTGCACAAATTGTGCTCAACACATCCCCTGCCTTTTGGAGAACCTGAGCGAACAAAAGCACTCATGTAGCACCCAAAATTCCATTTTGGGATTCATAGGAGTTCCTCCAGAAATATTTGAGTTAAAATACCCTTTAATAATTGAGTTCCTTTTGTTCAAAGTAAATTCTCCTAAAATAAATAATAATATCAACAGCTTGGTAGTTTAAAACTTTGATCCAAATCTTGAAACTATAGTTAAGTTGAAACTATGTAACAATACTTAAAGGAAACACTTTCAATCTATCTATTGTAAATTTATAACTAGAGCACTCCTTAAAAATAATCTCGAATAAAAAATAAATCATGGTGAAGATTTTATATAAGAATTATCCTAACTAATTAAATAATATTTGTTTGAATAACTTTTAATTCAAGCACACATTCAAAAAAATGATATATTCCTAAAAATGGATATAATGTGAATTATTCCTTATTATATGTTTTTGAGCATTTGCTTAAAAGAATAGAATAATAATAGTAAAACAAAATATATATTTTGTATCACGTTGTATTTTAGTGTGTGCATTAAAATATGTGAAGCTTAAATTAGATTTGAATTTGAAATGAAATAGAAAATAAAAGTGAAAGGAAAAGAAAAAGAGAAAGAAATACGTTACCTCGGCTGGGCCGAATCCCAGTCGCGCGGCCCAACCAACCACTCCCACTGCTCGGCTTGCGCGCACTGGTCGGCCGCTGGTGGCCTGGGCCAACTGGACAACTCAACCCTTAACGGACGCCTGCGCCATGTTACACCGCCGTGTGTGGCCGCGTTGGCAGATCCGCCTCCTTCGTCGACCCGATCTCCACTGCAACAAACCGAGAAGATCCCGGAGGCTCGCACGTTCGACGCGGGTGAGTGCGGGCGCCTTTCCCTCTCTCCTATGGCTATAAAGCCGTATTCTCGGGGCCCAACCTCCTCCTCTCCATTGTAATTCCGCCGGCGTGGCCGACTACTCTAACCTCTAGATCATCGTCAGCACTGTGAGAGAGAAGAAACGCCGCCGTAGACAATCCATGTCCACGCCGTCGCCTAGCCCTCAACAAACCACTTAGGCGATTCTCTGGTGCGTGCGGGTCGTGTGGTAGGGTGCTGTTGGGTGCGGGTACCTTCTGTGCCAACCGGATTTCTCGCTGGAGTTGGGGAGCCGCCGCGGATCCGCCTCTGGCTGTGGTCGATCGGCTGCGCTTTATCATTCTGAGTAGGTAGCCCTCTTCAAGTTCTCTATTGTCCCCGCTACGTTTAGAGCTCATTATCTTAGGAATTCGTGCATCGGAGGCTTGAAATGGGGTGCGCGCCGTTGGTGCGCCGCCGTGCGGGCTAACTGCGCCGCCGGCCTGGGCTCGGGTGGAGGAAGAAGGTCCCTGAGCCGCGCATTTCGTGATCAATGGTTGCGATTAGATCGTATCGTGTGTGGTCTTGTGACCGTCAATTCTGAATGAATGGCGGGGATTCGGTCATCGTAACGATTCGGCGCGAAAGCTTGTGATCCGTCGATGTTGGATCCGAGGGTAGCGAGAGCGTTTACTGATTCATTTTAATGTGGGTCGTGACACTTTCTGTCAGTAGCTGGACTGTTCGTCGTTAGGAGCTTTAAAGAGTCATCTACTTTAAATTTAGAGGATGAGGACGTTCTTTATTATCTCCAGCAACGTTCTCTAAACGATCCTCTAAATTTAGAGAACGCTGTTGGATCCTCTATATGTAGAGTTTCTCTAAATGGTCTTTATCTATTTGAATACTTTAAACAACCGGTTTAATAAAACTAAAATATGTACAATATATTTAAGAGTATGACAAATACGTATGTACAAAAATTAAAAAATTAAAAATGTCTTTAATATAAGTATTTATATATAGAGGACGTGATTTAGAGGACGTTGTTGGAGAGAAAGTAGATATAGGAGATGAAATTTTTTAGAGAAGACTGTAAATGATAGATATAGAGGATATATATAGAGGACGTTGCTGGAGACAGTCTTAGAGGCCAGACTCTAAGGGAGGACCGAACCGTCCAGCCTTAGGCCGGACTGTCCACAATAGAGGCTGAGCCTCGTGTCTCTTTCTATTCTTTATCGAATCGTTTGACTTCGAGGGCCAGATTGTCCACAACCTGGGACATGCACTTTTTGAATGTATTCATTATTTAACCTTTACTTGGATTTTAGCCATTTCTCCATCGACTTTAGCATTAAAGTGATGAAGCCTTTTATATCTATACTTATGAATTAATAATTAGAAAAATCAACTCATGTGAGACATGTGGCAGTCTCATAGGTCCAAAGTATGGAAGCATCTGTGGCAGAACCACACAGATTATTCCAGCTTAAGCGCCTAAGTCGCACCCTTAAAGTCAGCAACACACTTAAATCGAAATAACCCGTCAGTCCCTCGGATCTAGTCCGATAAAGCCACTTATCCAGGATCGAATACCACTAGCTCACGCGAAGGTGAGGCACAGAGAAATACAATAAAGCATAATACCACAAATTTAAGAAATATCAATAGTGATTACATTATCGGAGTTTCAAAAGCAGTAACAATAGTTTTTAGTGCAGCGGAAATAACTAATGGAGAAAACCGAGTAACATGGCGAAGCCTGACCACGCTACTCCTCCTGGTCCTCTCCTGTGGTACACTAGAACAAGGCCTGAGCTGTGACTGGCTTCGTCTGAAAGCCTTAGAAACTGGTCACCAGCATGTGATAGTCGCCTAGAGGGGGGGTGAATAAGGCGAAACTGAAATTTACAAATATAAACACAACTACAAGCCGGGTTAGCGTTAGTAATAAAGAAATGAGTCCGCGAGAGAGGATGCAAAACAAATCGCAAGTGAATAAACAAGTGAGACACACGGATTTGTTTTACCGAGGTTCGGTTCTTGCAAACCTACTCCCCGTTGAGGAGGCCACAAAGGCCGGGTCTCTTTCAACCCTTCCCTCTCTCAAACGATCCCTCGGATCGAGTGAGCTTTCTCTTCTCAATCACTTGGAACACAAAGTTCCCACAAGGACCACCACAAGATTGGTGTCTCTTGCCTCAATTACAAGTGAGTTTGTTCGCAATGAAAGAATCAAGAAAGAAGAAAGCAATCCAAGCGCAAGAGCTCGAAAGAACACAAGCAAATCACTCTCTCTAGTCACTATGGCGTTGTGTGGAATTTAGAGAGGATTTGATCTCTTTGGTGTGTCTAGAATTAAATGCTAGAGCTCTTGTAGTAGTTGGGAAGTGGAAAACTTGGATGCAATGAATGGTGGGATGGTTGGGGTATTTATAGCCCCAACCACCAAAAGTGGCCGTTGGGAGGCTGTCTGTTCGATGGCGCACCGGACAGTCCGGTGCACACCGGACAGTCCGGTGCACACCGGACAGTCCGGTGCCCCCGCCACGTCATCACTGCCGTTGGATTCTGACCGTTGGAGCTTCTGACTTGTGGGCCCGCCTGGGTGTCCGGTGCACACCGGACACGTACTGTTTACTGTCCGGTGTGCCAGTATGGGCACGCCTGCCTTCTGCGCGCGCTGCGCGCGCAATTAATGCGCCGCAGGTAGCCGTTGGCGCGGAGATAGCCGTTGCTCCGGAGTTGCACCGGACAGTCCGGTGCACACCGGACATGTCCGGTGAATTATAGCGGACTAGCCGTTGGAGTTTCCCGAAGCTGGCGAGTTCCTGAGGCCGATCTCCCTTGGCGCACCGGACACTGTCCGGTGTACACCGGACAGTCCGGTGAATTATAGCGGAGTCGCCTCTGGAAATTCCCGAAGGTGGCGAGTTTGCGTTGGAGTCCACTGGTGCACCGGACATGTCCGGTGGTGCACCGGACACTGTCCGGTGGCACACCGGACAGTCCGGTGCGCCAGACCAGAGGTGCCTTCGGTTGGCCCTTTGCTCTGTTGTTGAATCCAACTCTTGGTCTTTTTATTGGCTGAGAGTGAACCTTTTACACCTGTATAATCTATACACTTGGGTAAACTAGTTAGTCCAATTATTTGTGTTGGGCAATTCAACCACCAAAATTAATTAGGGACTAGGTGTAAGCCTAATTCCCTTTCAATCTCCCCCTTTTTGGTGATTGATGCCAACACAAACCAAAGCAAATATAGAAGTGCATAATTGAACTAGTTTGCATAATGTAAGTGCAAAGGTTGCTTGGAATTTGAGCCAATAAAAATACTTACAAGATATGCATGGATTGTTTCTTTCTTATATAATATTTTGGACCACGCTTGCACCACATGTTTTGTTTTTGCAAACTCTTTTGGAAATCCTTTTCAAAGTTCTTTTGCAAATAGTCAAAGGTAGTGAATAAGAATTTGCAAAGCATTTTTAAGATTTGAAATTTTCTCCCCCTGTTTCAAATGCTCTCCTTTGACTAAACAAAACTCCCCCTAAAAGAGATCCACCTCTTAGTGTTCAAGAGGATTTTGATATACCATTTTTGAAATACTACTTTCTCCCCCTTTTGAACACAATAGGATACCAATTGAAAATATTCAATCACTAAGTTTTTGAAATTGGTGGTGGTGGTGCGGTCCTTCGGTCCTTTTGCTTTGGGCTCAATTCTCCCCCTTTTTGGCATGAATCGCCAAAAACGGAATCATTAGAGCCCTCGAAGTGCTATCTTCCCCTTTGGTCATAAATAAATGAGTTAAGATTATACCAAAGACGAAGTCCGGTCCTTTTCTTGGTTGCTCATGCTTTTCTCCCCCAAGAATGGAGAGTTGCTTGGAGTGATGGCGAAGGATGAGTTACGTAGTGGAAGCCTTTTGTCTTCGTCGAAGACTCCAATTCCCTTTCAATATACCTATGGCTTGGTTTGAAATAGACTTGAAAGACACATTAGTCATAGCATATGAAAAAGAGATGATCAAAGGTATATAGAAGAGCAATGTGTGCAATTTAACAAAAGAAGTTCCTAGAATCAAGAATATTGAGCTCATGCCTAAGTTTGTTAAAAGATTGTTCATCAAGAGGCTTGGTAAAGATATCGGCTAATTGATCTTTAGTGTTAATATAAGAAATCTCGATATCTCCCTTTTGTTGGTGATCCCTAAGAAAATGATACCGAATGGCTATGTGCTTAGTGCGGCTATGCTCGACGGGATTGTCGACCATTTTGATTGCACTCTCATTGTCACATAGCAAAGGGACTTTGGTTAGTTTGTAACCGTAGTCCCGCAGGGTTTGCCTCATCCAAAGCAATTGCGCGCAGCAATGACCTGCGGCAATGTACTCGGCTTCGGCGGTGGAAAGAGCGACCGAATTTTGCTTCTTTGAAGCCCAAGACACCAAGGATCTTCCCAAGAACTGGCAAGTCCCCGATGTGCTCTTCCTATTGATTTTGCACCCCGCCCAATCGGCATCCGAATATCCAATCAAATCAAATGTGGATCCCCTAGGATACCAAAGCCCAAACTTAGGAGTATAAGCTAAATATCTCAAGATTCGTTTTACGGCCGTAAGGTGAGCTTCCTTAGGGTCGGCTTGGAATCTTGCACACATGCATACGGAAAGCATAATATCCGGTCGAGATGCACATAAATAGAGTAAAGAACCTATCATCGACCGGTATACCTTTTGATCCACGGACTTACCTCCCGTGTCGAGGTCGAGATGCCCATTTGTTCCCATGGGTGTCTTGATGGGTTTAGCATCCTTCATCCCAAACTTGGTTAGAATATCTTGAGTGTACTTCGTTTGGCTTAGGAAGGTGCCTTCTTGGAGTTGCTTCACTTGAAATCCTAAGAAATACTTCAACTCCCCCATCATAGACATCTCGAACTTTTGTGTCATGATCCTACTAAACTCTTCACATGTAGATTCGTTAGTAGACCCAAATATAATATCATCAACATAAATTTGGCATACAAACAAATCATTTTCAAGTGTTTTAGTAAAGAGCGTAGGATCGGCCTTTCCGACTTTGAAGCCATTAGCAATAAGGAAATCTCTAAGGCATTCATACCATGCTCTTGGGGCTTGCTTGAGCCCATAAAGCGCCTTAGAGAGCTTATAGACATGGTTAGGGTACTCACTGTCTTCAAAGCCGGGAGGTTGCTCAACATAGACCTCTTCCTTGATTGGTCCATTGAGGAAGGCACTTTTCACGTCCATTTGATAAAGCTTAAAGCCATGGTAAGTAGCATAGGCTAATAATATGCGAATTGACTCAAGCCTAGCTACGGGTGCGTAGGTTTCACCAAAATCCAAACCTTCGACTTGGGAGTATCCCTTGGCCACAAGTCGAGCTTTGTTCCTTGTCACCACACCATGCTCATCTTGCTTGTTGCGGAAGACCCATTTGGTTCCTACAACATTTTGGTTAGGACGTGGAACTAAATGCCATACCTCATTCCTAGTGAAGTTGTTGAGCTCCTCTTGCATCGCCACCACCCAATCCGAATCTTGGAGTGCTTCCTCTACCCTGTGTGGCTCAATAGAGGAAACAAAAGAGTAATGTTCACAAAAATGTGCAACACGAGATCTAGTGGTTACCCCCTTATGAATGTCGCCGAGGATGGTGTCGACGGGGTGATCTCGTTGGATTGCTTGGTGGACTCTTGGGTGTGGCGGCCTTGGTTCTTGCTCATCCTCCTTTTCTTGATCATTTGCATCTCCCCCTTGATCTATGCTGTCATCTTGAGGAGGCTCATTTGATTGATCTTCTTCTTCATCAACTTGAGCCTCTTCCTCATTTTGAGTTGGTGGAGATGCTTGCGTGGAGGAGGATGGTTGATCTTGTGCATTTGGAGGCTCTTCGGATTCCTTAGGACACACATCCCCAATGGACATGTTCCTTAGCGCGATGCATGGAGCCTCTTCAATACCTATCTCATCAAGATCAACTTGCTCTATTTGAGAGCCGTTAGTTTCGTCAAACACAACGTCACATGAGACTTCAACTAGTCCAGTGGACTTGTTAAAGACCCTATATGCCCTTGTGTTTGAGTCATAGCCAAGTAAAAAGCCTTCTACAGTTTTAGGAGCAAATTTAGATTTTCTACCTCTTTTAATAAGAATAAAGCATTTGCTACCAAAAACTCTAAAATATGAAATGTTGGGCTTTTTACCGGTTAGGAGTTCATACGATGTCTTCTTGAGGATTCGGTGAAGATATAATCTGTTGATGGCGTAGCAGGCGGTGTTGACCGCCTCGGCCCAAAACCGATCCGAAGTCTTATACTCATCAAGCATGGTTCTTGCCATGTCAAGTAGAGTTCGATTCTTCCTCTCCACCACACCATTTTGTTGAGGGGTGTAGGGAGAAGAGAACTCATGCTTGATGCCCTCCTCCTCAAGGAAGCCTTCAATTTGAGAGTTCTTGAACTCCGTCCCGTTGTCGCTTCTAATTTTCTTGATCCTTAAGCCGAACTCATTTTGAGCCCGTCTCAAGAATCCCTTTAAGGTCTCTTGGGTTTGAGATTTTTCCTGTAAAAAGAATACCCAAGTGAAGCGAGAATAATCATCCACAATAACTAGACAGTACTTACTCCCGCCGATGCTTATGTAAGCGATTGGGCCGAATAGATCCATGTGTAGGAGGTCCAGTGGTCTGTCGGTCGTCATTATGTTCTTATGCGGATGATGGGCACCAACTTGCTTTCCTGCCTGACATGCGCTACAAATCCTTTGACCAAACCTTGATTTCCATCCCCGAATGTGATCGCTCTTTGGGGATCTTGGTTTTTCTCATATGAGGAGAACATCCTTTTCTCCCCTGTCATGTGGTTTGTGCACCCGCTGTCGAGTATCCAACTTGAGCCCCCGGATGCATAAACCTACAAAACAAGTTTAGTTCTTGACTTTAGGTACCCAAATGGTTTTGGGTCCTTTGGCATTAGACACAAGAACTTTGGGTACCCAAACACAAGTCTTTGAACCCTTGTGCTTGCCCCCAACATATTTGGCAACTACTTTGCCGGATTTGTTAGTTAACACATAAGATGCATCAAAGGTTTTAAATGAAATGCTATGTTCATTTGATGCAATAGGAGTTTTCTTAGGCAACTTAGCACGGGTTGGTTGCCTAGAACTAGATGTCTCACCCTTATACATAAAAGCATGATTTGGGCCAGAGTGAAACTTCCTAGAGTGAATTCTCCTAATTTTGCTCTCAGGATAACCAGCAGGGTACAAAATGTAACCCTCGTTATCCTGAGGCATGGGAGCCTTGCCCTTAACAAAGTTAGACAATTTTTTAGGAGGGGCACTAAGTTTGACATTGTCTCCCCTTTGGAAGCCAATGCCATCCTTGATGCCAGGGCGTCTCCCACTATAGAGCATGCTTCTAGCAAATTTAAACTTTTCATTTTCTAAGTTATGCTCGGCAATTTTAGCATCTAGTTTTGCTATATGATCATTTTGTTGTTTAATTAAAGCCATATGATCATGAATAGCATTAACATCAACATCTCTACATCTAGTACAAATAGATACATGCTCAACAATAGATGTAGAGGGTTTGCAAGAATTAAGTTCAACAATCTTAGCATGAAGAATATCATTTTTATCTCTAAGATTGGAAATGGTAGCATTGCAAACATCTAATTCTTTAGCCTTAGCAATTAAGTTTTCATTTTCTACTTTAAGGCTAGCAAGGGAAATGTTCAATTCTTCAATCCTAGCAAGCAAATCATCATTATTATCTCTAGGATTGGGAATTGAAACATTGTAAACATGTGAATCAACCTTAGCATTTAAACTAGTATTTTCATGTTTAAGGTTGTCAATCATCTCATGGCAAGTGCTTAGCTCACTAGATAGTTTTTGACATTTTTCTACTTCTAGAGCGTAAGCATTTTTAACCTTAACATGCTTCTTATTTTCTTTAATAAGGAAGTCCTCTTGGGTGTCCAAGAGATCATCCTTTTCATGGATGGCACTAATTAATTCATTAAGTTTTTCCTTTTGTTGCATGTTGAGGTTGGCAAAAAGGGTACGTAAATTATCTTCCTCATCACTAGCATTATCATCACTAGAGGATTCATATTTAGTGGAGGATTTAGATTTAACCTTCTTTTTGCCGTCCTTTGCCATGAGGCATTTGTGGCCGACGTTGGGGAAGAGGAGTCCCTTGGTGATGGCGATGTTGGCGGCGTCCTCGTCGTCGGAGGAGTCGCTTGAGCTTTCGTCGGAGTCCCACTCCCGACAGACATGGGCATCGCCGCCCCTCTTCTTGTAGTACTTCTTCTTTTCTCTCCTCTTGCCCTTCTTGTCGTCGCCCCTGTCACTATCACATGATAATGGACATTTAGCTATAAAGTGACCGGGCTTACCACACTTGTAGCAAACCTTCTTGGAGCGGGACTTGTAGTCTTTCCCTCTCCTTTGCTTGAGGATTTGGTGGAAGCTTTTGATGACGAGCGCCATTTCCTCATTGTCGAGCTTGGAGGCGTCTATTGGTTGTCGACTTGGTGTAGACTCCTCCTTCTTTTCTTCCGTCGCCTTGAATGCGACGGGTTGAGCTTCGGATGTGGTGGGTTCGTCAAGCTCGTTGATCTTTCTCGAGCCTTCGATCATGCACTCAAAACTTACAAAATGCCCGATTACTTCCTCGGGGGTCATTTTAGTATATCTAGGATTACCACGAATTAATTGAACTTGAGTAGGGTTAAGGAAAATAAGAGATCTTAGAATAACCTTAACCACTTCATGGTCATCCCACTTTACGCTCCCGAGGTTGCGCACTTGGTTCACCAAGGTCTTGAGCTGGTTGTACATGTGTTGTGGCTCCTCCCCTTTGCGAAACCGGAACCGACCGAGCTCCCCCTCGATCGTTTCCCGCTTGGTGATCTTGGTGAGCTCATCTCCTTCGTGCGCGGTTTTGAGCACATCCCAAACCTCCTTGGCGCTCTTCAACCCTTGAACTTTGTTATA
Source organism: Zea mays (assembly GCF_902167145.1). Lineage (NCBI taxonomy): Eukaryota > Viridiplantae > Streptophyta > Magnoliopsida > Poales > Poaceae > Zea > Zea mays. The sequence goes on along the minus strand of NC_050104.1, from coordinate 85,270,098 downwards.
CTCCTCTCTACTTAAAGAGGCGAGGAGTATTGTTGTAGCTTGAGAGTTGAAGTGCTCGATTTGGGCCACCTCATCCTCATCATAGTCTTTATCCCCTACCGAAGGTACCTGTGCACCAAACTCAACAACATCCCATATACTTTTGTGGAGTGAGGTTAGATGCAATCGCATTAAATCACTCCACCTAGCATAATCTTCACCATCAAAAGTTGGTGGTTTGCCTAATGGGACGGAAAGTAAAGGTGCATGTTTAGAAATGCGAGGGTAGTGTAGGGGGATCTTACTAAACTTCTTACGCTCTTGGCGTTTAGAAGTTACGGAGGGCGCATCGGAGCCGAAGGTCGATGTTGATGAAGTGTCGGTCTCGTAGTAGACCACTTTCCTCATCCTCTTTTGCTTGTCCCCACTCCGATGCGGCTTGTGGGAAGAAGATTTTTCTTTCTTCTCTTTGTGGTGAGAAGAGGATTTCTTCTCCTTCCCTTTGTTGGAGGAGCTCTTCTTCTTCTCCCTCCTTTTGGTGCGGGACTCTTCCGATGAAGTGCTCCCGTGGCTTGTAGTGGGCTTTTCGCCGGTCTCCATCTCCTTCTTGGCGTGATCTCCCGACATCACTTCGAGCGGTTAGGCTCTAATGAAGCACCGGCTTTGATACCAATTGATAGTCACCTAGAGGGGGGGTGAATAAGGCGAAACTGAAATTTACAAATATAAACACAACTACAAGCCGGGTTAGCGTTAGTAATAAAGAAATGAGTCCGCGAGAGAGGATGCAAAACAAATCGCAAGTGAATAAACAAGTGAGACACGCGGATTTGTTTTACCGAGGTTCGGTTCTTGCAAACCTACTCCCCGTTGAGGAGGCCACAAAGGCCGGGTCTCTTTCAACCCTTCCCTCTCTCAAACGATCCCTCGGATCGAGTGAGCTTTCTCTTCTCAATCACTTGGAACACAAAGTTCCCACAAGGACCACCACAAGATTGGTGTCTCTTGCCTCAATTACAAGTGAGTTTGTTCGCAATGAAAGAATCAAGAAAGAAGAAAGCAATCCAAGCGCAAGAGCTCGAAAGAACACAAGCAAATCACTCTCTCTAGTCACTATGGCGTTGTGTGGAATTTGGAGAGGATTTGATCTCTTTGGTGTGTCTAGAATTAAATGCTAGAGCTCTTGTAGTAGTTGGGAAGTGGAAAACTTGGATGCAATGAATGGTGGGATGGTTGGGGTATTTATAGCCCCAACCACCAAAAGTGGCCGTTGGGAGGCTGTCTGTTCGATGGCGCACCGGACAGTCCGGTGCACACCGGACAGTCCGGTGCCCCCGCCACGTCATCACTGCCGTTGGATTCTGACCGTTGGAGCTTCTGACTTGTGGGCCCGCCTGGGTGTCCGGTGCACACCGGACACGTACTGTTTACTGTCCGGTGTGCCAGTATGGGCACGCCTGCCTTCTGCGCGCGCTGCGAGCGCAATTAATGCGCCGCAGGTAGCCGTTGGCGCGGAGATAGCCGTTGCTCCGGAGTTGCACCGGACATGTCCGGTGAATTATAGCGGACTAGCCGTTGGAGTTTCCCGAAGCTGGCGAGTTCCTGAGGCCGATCTCCCTTGGCGCACCGGACACTGTCCGGTGTACACCGGACAGTCCGGTGAATTATAGCGGAGTCGCCTCTGGAAATTCCCGAAGGTGGCGAGTTTGCGTTGGAGTCCACTGGTGCACCGGACATGTCCGGTGCGCCAGACCAGAGGTGCCTTCGGTTGGCCCTTTGCTCTTTTGTTGAATCCAACTCTTGGTCTTTTTATTGGCTGAGAGTGAACCTTTTACACCTGTATAATCTATACACTTGGGTAAACTAGTTAGTCCAATTATTTGTGTTGGGCAATTCAACCACCAAAATTAATTAGGGACTAGGTGTAAGCCTAATTCCCTTTCAGCATGTCCTTGAGCTTCTGCCACAACGTGATTGTCTGTGGCCGAAGGGAAGAATACCATGTCTGGGCCACGTTCCGGACTGCCATGACGAAGGACTTAGCCATGACAGCTGCATTGCCTCCATATGAGGATATTGTTGCCTCATAGCTCATCAGAAATTGTTTTGGGCCTGAGTGCCCATCGTACATGGGTAGCTGGGGTGGCTTGTAGGATTGTGGCCATGGGATAACCTGCAATTCTGCTGCCAAGGGAGAAGCATCATCAAAAGTAAAGATATGATGACTAAAATCATCATACCATCCATCTTTGTTGTATAAGCCTTCCTGACGAAGCTCCCTGTGTTGGGGCCTTCGGTCTTGTTCATCTTGAGCAAGATGACGCACTTCTTCAGTAGCTTCGTCGATCTTCCTTTGAAGATCGGCCAGCCGAGGCATCTTCTCCTTTTTCCTTTGCACTTGTTGATGGATGATTTCCATGTACCTGATCTCTTGGTCCAACTCCTCCTCCTGGAGTGTTGGACTGGTGGCCTTCTCTTCTGGCTTCGAGCCTCTCGGAGAGAGAGAGAGAGAGAGTCTCCTGGTTCGTGTCCAGTGGTTGCAATGCAGCAGCCCCTAACCCTGAAGCTTTCTTCGGCGGCATGACGAAGGTCAGAGCTTGCCGAAGGTGGTCGAATGAGTTCACCGGAGGTGGGCACCAATGTTGGGGACTTGTTCTCAAATGCTATGAGTTAAGAACAAGGCAACACAAGAATAGGTTAATGGTTAATGCCCTTTGTCCTTCGAAGCATTATTTCCCTAAGGATATAACGATCTTCGGACGAAGGTTATGAAGGACGTACCTTCATAATCATAGCATATGTCAATGAAAGACGAGGTATATAAAACATGAGAAATAACATGGATAATCGTATGACATTATAATATATCTTTTACTATATAATCATGAATGAATAAGAACAACATAGGATTACATTTGTACCTTCGACCTGACAGAAGGTGAAAGTACAAGCGTGACGCACGAGGAAGTACAAGTTAGCGTGAACAGTACGGGGGTACTGTTCATCTATTTATAGGCACAGGGCACAGCCTGTGTAAAATTACATTCATTCCCTTTATGTTTACTATTGACTTAAAGATAATCCAGCGAGGACTAAATAGCCTTTTCCCCTTTAAGTTGGTTCCTTTCTCTGCCGTTGAGCCGAAGCTTCCTTGCGCGTAGCTTCGGAACTGGTTCAACCTTTGTCCTGTCCATGCTTTTCATATTGTGTACAACTTTATTCCGAGTCCGAAGGTTTCTGTACATATATTACACTTGGGAAACATTGTTAAATCATGTTTTTAGGACCTTCGAAAGACGAAGGCCCGCAACAGATCCTAAATGAGATGCAGGGTGCATGTGTATGAATATGATGAAATATATCACAGACAATCCCAAATAAACAGTAGCGAACTAAACATTAAATTATAAGACATTGCCACACAAGTGCTAGTTATTTATACATCATTGGGCACAACAAGTTAACATTACTGGAAAGATGACGAACATTTCCTATATTTGACCCACACAAACACGGCATAACGAGTACAAGCATTTACCATGTTCACTTTAATCGTTCATTGGCTACTTATGATTAAACTAGTTAAGTACACATAATTTACGATGACTTACATATAGACAGACTTAATTAAAAAGGAATAGTTACTTAATCGAGTTTTTACAATCATTCACAAGGCAAACACTTATTAGACCTTAACCAATTTAGTTCACTAATTTAGCGAGACATGTACTAGTTACTTCTATACTTAGGCTTAATCATATTGGTTATATTGTCATTACTGTGTGTTCAACTAAAATCAAAATGAGGAAACAGTCAACCCGAGCCAAACACAACAGAGTAGAGCAATCCATCAAACATAACAAAATTAGGACAGCAGCACAGCAGTTGCTTGTTTCAGTCATAACTCACAAAATATTTATCTAAAAATAGTGAACAAATACTTTTTGGAAAGCTTAGGAAACGCTCTACAACTTTGGTATTATCATCTCAACATGATTAGACTCTTAGCAAGGTCGAATTGTGCAAAAATAACAGCTATGTCCAGGTTGGACAAATTCAGGCCCTTTGTTTCAAAAATTCATAACCGGAGACTCATGCATCCAAAAGAGGTGATCCTAGACTTTCTGGAAAGCTAATGAAATTTTCTACAAATCATTTATAAACATCCCAAGGTGATTCAATATGAAATTTAGGATAAAAGACATTTGAAGGCTTTGCTGTCCAGATTTGGACAGATTTAGACTTCACACTTTAGACATCCATAACTTAATCTTCATATCACCAAAAAGAGTGATCCAATATGTTTTGGACAGATTAGGAAAAGTACTACATAACTTATATAATCACCAAGAAGTGATTCGATGTTTAACTAAATCAAACAACACAGTTTTCCAAATCTGTTCTGACGGTGGACAGAACACAACAACCAGTTTGCAAAATTCATAACTCCTAAAATGTCAGGCCTATGGTTTTGAAATTTTAACACAAGCAAGATAAGAAAAACATCTACAACTTTCTTATAACGACCATGAACTGATTGTAAAATTAAATTAAGCAAACAATGCAGTTTCTGAAGTCTATACAGAAAGTGGACAGATTCAGTTACTGAATTTGCGAAAAGTATAACTCCCAAACGATCAGACTTATGGCTGTCAAATTTTAACCCAAGTAAGATAATAAGGTTATATATAACTCTTCTATATGACTTTTCTACAGAAAACATAATTTAGTTCATCAAACATACAACACGACGAAAACAATGCGTGCAGCCCAAAACAGCAACTAATAAAATTCAGTTAAAACAATCAATTTAGGACCAACAAGTAGACTTACTAATTTTATACAAGTTATTTTGTGCGCTAAAATTACCATACACAATCAACAATGTATTCACCACAATAATCAAACCCGGTATATATGTGTTTATCGACTGCGCCCTTCACACACTAATTTGCATTTTCACTTAGACATCACATGAACATTACTACTTTTCATTCGCAACCATAACCATACGCATTTAGACCACAACAAGCAATTCATCATGATTACGAGCTTAACCGAACCATCTAACAATTCGGCTAACTAGAGCAATGATATAGCCCGCTAAATAACATACACGTCGGCTTGCCTATTATTATTGCAATCTGAGACACAACATACACTACCACATTTTTATAAGCACACATACTCACAAGTATTTTCGCACATCGACCAATCTATACGAATCGTAAACCACTAATCTCCAATTCGCAATAACCATGCATTTACTTCCTAAATCATGAACACATAAATGTTTATCATATGAATCGAGTATTTCAATAATTATCCTAAAACAACTAACTCCATTACACAACTTGTACCACAAACCTACTTGACTTACTTGAAGTGTCAACTCGAAATCGTGAGCACAATCACACATTATATGCGAAGCATAATTTAACGAACACATAATACGCATTGTCACGACTCGACTTATAATTATAGAGAAAGCGATGACTACTTTGACATGTCACCACCTCTCTATATAAGCCAAAACAATTTCTACTATTGACTAAGAGTTCTAGGTATTAAACACATTATTACTTTCCACGCGCAATAAACCTCAACTTAACACAAGTGACACCGATGGATTTTTACTAAACTCGTCATGCGCATAACCTCGTCTCGCATACAACCATATGGTAGCGTGCACTCGAGACACTTCAATCAATGTGGCGCGACCACTAATATATGAATTCCGATACTCATGTCTTAACAATACATCCTCCATGCAAACTAGCATTTTCTAAACTACTCGTCACATCAATAAATATATCCCCTATATAATCATGAATCCCATCACATTGCATAAAACAAATACACTTTTCACATAAACACATATCGATGCATTTCCCAAAACATAATCCGCATTTTGTAACTTAGTTTTCGCATCAAACAACGCATCGCTTATTTTTTCCTATCAAAATAAAAATACCCGAGTTCTTTTCTGTTTCATTTTCTTTCCTACACGCGTCCATTCATACAATTATACTTTCACGCACATATTCACGCCATCGACTGAATCGTAAATAAAACAAAATCACAATTTTTCTAAAGCGAACAACCTGGCCGACTCGTGTAGCGCATGCCTGCATGCTGGTTTGGCTTTCTGTCGAGAAACGACGCGCGAAGCGCGACGACGACAAGGGGCTGCGATTAAACGACATACACAATTATTTCATGGCTTATTAGTTCAGTTATTTTATTAAATCAAGGAATACGGAACAGCGAGGTCTCACCGAAGAATTTTGGCGTCGAGGATGGGGCTGTGTAGATCGTCGGCGCGGCTGCTCTCGCCGAGCTGGAACAAGGCTCGATCCAGCGGCTAGGACAGCAAAGAGCCTCACCAAGGGTCACGGCATAGCGTCGGGACTGCCGCTGCAATACGTCGAGCATACCGAGGGCGCGAAGAGGAGGGAATCCACGTGGCTGCGTGAACTGGCGTCGCGGCTGCTGTGCGAGGTCGATGGTTGTTGACGGGGTGAGCGTTGGGGAAACAAACGCCATGGGAGGCCCTCTGCTGTAGTGGGCCGGCGCCGGAGATGGAGGAACTCGGCTGCGAGCTTTAGTGGTGGTGGTGTGCAGCGAGGCATGGTAAGATGAGGGAGCACTGTCGGCGAGGGAAAATGGTAAGAGATTGTGTGCTGGTCGACCATTAGTCGGGTAGGCGGTGCACATAGGGGCTGCACACAGATGGAGGACGGCAATGGCGCAGCGAGAGCTTTGACTCACGTCCATTAGATAGCGTGAAACTGGTTGTGGCGGAGCGACTAGAACGCGCCGGGATCGAGGCATACACGAGCAGAGCAGTGACCACAACTAGCAATGGGGAGCGGCATGGTGATCGACAGGGAACCCCAGCCTAGGCGTTGCGGTTGCAGGGAGCCGGAGATCAGGGAAGGGGGCGAGCACGAGGAAGGTGTCATGGGGAAGAGGAAAGCGCGCTGGCGAGCTAGAGAATCGCGGGGGCCCTGGGCTTGTGCTCGTGCGCGATCCTGGCGTTGGAGGTGGGAAAGCTCTTCGACGTCTTGCGGGAGACGTTGGCCGGCACGGAGGAAGGGAGCTTGGTGACCGGCCTGGATCTGAGGGAGCTCGTAGGGGGAGCCGGCTAGAGACCGACGCAGGGAGCGCGGGGATTCTCTATGGCGCTGTTGCTCGCCTGCTGGAGGGCGCCGGAGTGGAGAAACTCGCCGCCGGGAGAAGGAAATAGGGGAGGGCGCTCGGCTTGCATGGCAGGAGCAGGGAAGGGGAGGCTGGCCATCGACCTTGGGCGTGGCCAGGGAAGGTGGGGGCGTGCCCGGGCATCCAGGGAAAAGAGCGCCATGGATCAAGGTCGGATGGGGGAGAGAAGGAGACCGGCTGGAGGTGTGGCGCCATGGGAGGAGCTTGGTTGGGGAGGGGTGCCGGACCTGGGGCAGAGGAGGCTGGCGTTGAGGGAGTTGTTGAGGGGAGCGGCTGCCAGGGGGCTTCTGCACGCTGGGGGAGGGAGCCGAGCAGGGCAGGGTGCACGCTTCTGCTGCTAAAGGCGACGACCGCGCGCGACATTGGTGGCCTTGGCCGGCTGCTGCTGGTTGGCTGGTGCCAGGCATTGGCCAAGAGCCTGGTGTCCAACGACTGGCTGAGGAGGGAGGTGGCCATCCATTGGCTGAGGGCGCAGCGTCCTGCGAGTCGCCGAGGCTATAGTGCGCACGAATTTCATTTGAACAGCTCGCAGCCACGACGAACAGAAAAGGAAAAAGAAAAAAGGTTGTTGCTGAAATTCAAAAACTATGTTGAAAAAACAAAATTTCTAGTGTCGTATTTAGAAAATAATTTGACGCACATTTTTACTAGGTTTTTGAATTAGAAACAAATTTTAGTCCGCTTGATTTATCCAGATTGTCTAGTAGTGTCTCGGACCATCCGCGTCTATGCGTCGAACCGTATGCGGTGCGCGGAACAGGGGGCCGCGCCTGGCCGCCTTCCTATGCCTGCCCCCTAGCGTTGGAGGTTGTGATGGTGATCTTCAAGGTCTCCCGTCCATCAGGAGTCTTTTCTGTCACCACTTTCCTACAAGAAATTTTAGCGTTTCCATTGGCCTCGCGTGCGTCGCCAATGATGATCTCCTTGCCCTTATCGGTTGCGCTAGGTCGAACTAGGATTTTTTATCATCAAAGTTGACCATATTTATTAGGAAGGGCTCTGTGTCCGCCTGCATTTCTTGATATTTCAATCGGCCCTTGTTGGCCGATTGGACCTGTCATCAAAACACATTACAATCATTAGATGAAATAGTATTGTTTATTTTAATGTTGTCATTTTTAGTAGTTCATTGAATATTTTATCACACTTGCCAACATTAATGTAAACTTAACCTCTTCTTACCGTTTCTTTTGAACCGTTTGCAAAGAGGAACAAGCTGAAAATTTGGCTTGCTTTGGCCAAACCATCTCAGCAGTGTACACTTCTTTTAATTTGTTGTCTGAGCTACTTTGGTCACATTCTGCAACATGGACGTTGTGACGAACCGTTTTGGCAGTATCATTGCTTCAGCTTTTAGAAGCTAAAGCCCTATGGTGTAACTGAGCTAGCATGAAAAATTGAAATCCTTCTAATCTTTCTTTTAAAGGATAATGCATTCCATTAAATGCTAATCCTGCTAGTTATTTTTCTACAAGGTGAATTTAGAAACATCGGTTTCTTGTGTCTTGGAACCTCCGGACATAGTCATTAACCGATTCATCTTTCCCCTGTCGCAGAGCCACTAAATCTACCAGATCTAACTCGTAATCGCTGGAGAAAAAATGATCATGGAATTTTTGTTCTAAATCCCCCCACGAAAAAATAAATTTAGGAGGAAGTGTGGCGTACCATGCGAATGTAGTCCCTATCAGGGACAATGAAAATAAACAAACACGGAACACCTCTATGTTGGCCAGTTCTCCTAATTGTGCTAGGAACTGGCTTATGTGTTCGTGCGTTCTCTTACCCTCATCACCCGAAAATTTCACGAATTCGAGTATTCTAATTCCCTGAGGGTACGGGTGATCGTCAAATCTGCTATCATTGGGTTTCCGATATGACTGCCCCTAGGGATCATTCTAACTCCAAGCTTATCTCGGAATGCCCTAGGTATCTATTCCCTTACTATGTTAATGGCGACCGGTGGGAGCCCACCGGTCCTCTGGTTCTACATAGGTGTGGGTGTTTGGATATTATTATGTTGTCTCCCTACCCACTGGCTTGGGTTTTGTGGGGCATTAATGCTTGCCCTATGCGGCTCATATGACCATCCCTTTCCGGCCTTCTAGGAGGTGAAAGTATTCGCCCCCACATGTATGGGGTGTTATATTACCATTTAGTTGTGTGCGCGGACTGTCCGGCCGCATGGCAGGATCGTCCGGTGATGTACTCGGACTATCCGGTGCTTTGTACGGATGGTCTGAATTGTTCGTTTAGGGTTTGTGCAGGACAAGGTGGCTCAGGCATGGGTCTCGATAATTCGGCTCTAAAAAACAAGACCTACCGCCATTGGCCTAGACGGTCCGCGCTCACGCGCGGACGGTCCGGCCATGCGCAGATCAACGAGTTTTCCACCGATTTGCGTAGGAGGATGTGGTTGTCCTAATGGGGTTGTGATTGGCCATGCCAATCTGTAGCCGATGAATCGCGTGTGTTTCCCCAGATTCAACCTAGTGCTAAGGAAAATTCGCAATAGTAGATTTATCAAATACGCGTACTAGCCTCTTATAATTATTTTGCATACCCCATATAATTTGTTGCATTCGGTCTCGCTGCTCATCTATGTAAGCTCTAAGAGATTGAATTTCATTTGTCTTGCTTATATTGGGGGTAGCTGTAGCAGGTCGGAGCGAAGCCATATCAGTTGCCTGCTGCCGGACGACCTTGTGATTCATGTCGACTTTGAAGTTGGCCAGGAATTTTGCTTGTGCTTCTATGATGTTGGGACCGACTAACACATGGTCAGGTGGTCCCAATCACTCGAGGAAGAGGAAACACAGGTGCTCAATAAGACAGTAAGCATGGAACTATAGCGTCTTGTTAAGTGTGTCCACCAATGTATAGTGCGGGGGTAATTATAGGTAACCAGGTGGGTGGGCATGCCCTTCTAAGTACGATTATGCCCCTGGTTACCTGCTTCTATCCCGGAATATTCCCCCTTGGGGGTCATTATAGCAAGGTTAAGTACAACCTGATTAAATACACTACAAACCCTACCCCATGATTGGGCTTACAAGTGGGTCCGAATGGCCAACAAGGCGCTGCATGGGCTCATCCCTCAGACCACACGGGTAGGGAGCGGTAGTCTTTGTTCTGGGGCGACGGGTCTTCGAACCTCGCCTGGACTCGTACTCAGAGTTGCCTAAGTGGGTGAAGATAACGAGCGACGCCTTGAGGAGCCCCCACTTTAAGCGACAATTCCCTTTGCCTCCATCCCTTCGTCAGCTTCCGACCGAGGCCTTGCCTTCGGTACGGGTTGAAGTACCCTTCACCTCTTGTGTCCATGATTGAACTTACTTCAATTTATATTAAAGTAGACTGAACAAGGGAGGAAGCCTTCACTCCAACACTAGCCCCCATGCGGCCGGTTCAACTTGGTGAGCTGGTCCCGAAGTCCTTTCCGGGAGATGGCCGAAACGCTACCCTCTTTAGGTTGAAGTGGTCCCCGCGGGGGTTTTTGAAATGTGACCATTGACAGGTGATGTTTTACTATGGGACTGTTGGTTTCTCGAGGCGCATTTTTGGGTCTATAAAAGCTGTTGTGGCTATGGGGGAGAAACTTTTACCCACTGGTTTACATAAAACCCTAGTTTCTTTGTCTTAGCACTTGTTGCACATCTCCTGCTTTTCTCGTAGCCGGTGAACTGGCCTGCGTGAAGTAGACCACCCGCCGCTGTAGAAGGTACGTTATGTCGTCGTCTTCTTCTTCGTCACCATCTATTGCGATGTGTCATCAAACGTGTCGTCATAGGAGAAGACAGATAGCGATCCGGCGGAGGCAGTGGAGTTGCTATCGGGTCATACTATTGAATTTGGAACATCGAGGATTTACTCAGACCGCGTGCAAGAAATGCAGCAGTTGGGTTATTTTGGGAATGGTGTGGGGCGTGATCCGAGGGCCGAAGAGATCCTAGAGCCGGAGGTGTAATTGGTTGTTTTTGAAGCATTTTCACTGCCGGACTTCGGTTACCCGCGCACCGGTTCATAGTTGAAGTGCTGCGACGGTTCGAGGTTCAGATTCATCAATTAACGCCGAACGCCATGGTGGCCATGGCAATGTTTATATGGGCAGTGACTTCGTATGGCGGAGAGCCTTCGGTCGAAGTCTTCGCCAAGTGGAGCTCAGATATGTCAATCTAGATCAAGTCAAGTTGACTTGATGGTTTAGAGTCCAACATCAACCTCAAACATGCCAAACTGGGTAAAACAATGAAAAGGTTAAGTATGTAAAGTTTGAGTGTTCAACCACGTTACATACACCTCTTACTACAAGTTTGGTGCTTCGGTTTGCTCTCTAACTCTTTTTGTAGAGAAAGTGCCATTCTGAGCTCTGCTTGAGGAGAAACAGAAAAGCTAGGAGAAGAATAAGAAAGAGGTAAGTTTCTAGGACTAAGTCAATTGGATTATACTCTAAATGTGTTTGTTTAAGTCTCAGGAAAATCCTCCCAAATGTTGAAGTCAAAAGGATAAAGAATGGAGGAAAAGCACTTATTGTGCTGTTGGCTGGTGCACATGACAATGAATAGTAACTGTCCGGTGCATAGGACAATGAATAGTAACATGTCCGGTGCACAAGACAGTGAATAGTAATATGTCTGGTGCACAGGACAGTGAATAGTTACTTGTCCGGTGCACATGACAGTGAATAGTTACCTGTCCGGTGCACAGGATAGTGAATAGTAACCTATCCGATGCACCAACGGCTAGCTCTTCTAGAGAAGGAAGCTGTCAATCAGATCTGTTACTTTGCACTGTCCAGTGGCGCACCGGACACTCCAGTGCACCCGCAAATAGGGAAGGCTAGGAGCTTCCAAATGAAGCTCCAATGGCTCCTAGGCCCTTTGGTACTATAAAAGGGACCCCTAGGCGCCTCTAACAAGAGTACAAGAGCAGCCAACTAGTCCATACATCATTTGGATCAATTCTTTCTCTCCCTCTCTTGTGTATCTCTATAGTTTGTGTAGAGGCAAAGTTATAAGCCTTGAGGGAGGGGAAGTGCTGCTGAGAGCTAGAGCAAAATCTTGGGCGCATTGTTACTCTGCCGGAGTGCTGTCGAGAAGATTGTAAGCAGCCACGACACCATTGTAACTGATATCAATATAGTGGAAGGCTCTATTTGTCGCATTGACAGATCTGAGCGAACGGAGGAAGGAGTTGAAATAGACTCCAAGCCAGGATGTGGCTAACTCCAACGAGGACTAGGCAAGCATTTCAAGCTTGGCCGAACCTGGGGATAAATCCCTGTTTCTGTGTGCTCTGCTCTGTGTTGTGTGCTGTTTCTCTGTCTTATTTGCTTTTTATACTTGCACTTCAATACTTATATGTGTTACAAGCTGTCTTCGAAGTGCAGGGTATTTTAAGATAGGAACTTCAATTCCACTGCAACCTACTCGAATGGTCTTTCATTGCACTACGATCTAGCCTTCGAGTAGAGTAAGAATTTCTAGTTTTAAAGTGATAATTATTATTCGCCTATTCACCCCCCTCTAGGTGACATCTAGATCCTGTTCCCGGGCATAGGGAACTTTCACTCATGGTCATGAGCGGCTCGGACCCTCACATGAGTAACTTATGGAATTAAATTGAATTGGTCATTTGCATCGCATTGTGGTTAATTATTAATTTGATCTATTATTACTCTGGTTTGGTATTTACTTACATCTAGTAACTGCTAATAAAATTTGACCAGCTTATTAAAAGCAATGCTCAGCTTTAACCATTATTTCTTGATCAGTCTTACACCTCACATGAGCTCCCACCTCCACCTTTGGTGAGTTCATGCACATTATTCCCCACAACTTGTTGAGCTATGATCTTTTGTGAGCTCACTCTTGCGATATATAACCCCCCACAGGTGAAGAGCAGGTGGTCCAAGAGGAGCCCTAGAACGAGGAATATGAGCTTATTTAGGTGGCGTCTCCCAGTCAGCTTGATGGCGCCAAGGAATAATTATTTAGTTCGTTTTATTGTTATCATTTATTTCTGTAAGACTTCCGCTATGTAATAATGATACTTGCAACATTTATCTCTATACACTTTGTCATTATATGTGATGTTCTTCTTTGGTGCACATATGAGACGCACCCGGCTTTATCCCTTAAATCTGGGTGTGACAGAAGTGGTATCAGAGGAAATGTTGACTGTAGGACGAAACCTAGATAGAACTAGACAAAACCCTTACCTATTTACCTTTACTCTGATTCTTTCTATACTTTTCTTGATCTTGTCTCACCTTTTGTTGTTCTACTCTGACTACTCTTATCTTTTCTACTCTAGAAAGACAAGGAGGATTTCACACCTTGGAATCTTACATTTATGACCCTTCAATGAGATAGGAGACCTAAGACAAAATAAAATTAATTTCTCAACCTAAAGTGATTGGATGTTTGTTCTGATGGTAAATGCTTGATTTGCTTCTTTGATTGATTGAAATAGTATAATAGGGCATTCTAGTATATACCACCATAAGGTAATAAATTAGAAGTAGTAAGTGGCACACTAAACTACTTAGCTAATAAAACCCCTAAAAGATTCTGCCTTGTAATTACTCGTCTTATCTACAATTCTATCTTACCATGTATTTCTAACTCAGATGGTCAATACCAGGAAGGGAGGCGGAATCGATCCACCTACCAACCCCACAACAAGAGGATTGTTAGACAACAGCAATCAAAAATGAATCCTCCAAATCCTCCACCTGCTGGGATAGATCCAGTGGTCGCCGCTCAAATGCAGATGCTACAGCAGATGGCAAACACAATGAATGACATGTAGGCTCAAATGAGGCAAGAACGCCAGAAGATGTGTCAGGAAAGGCAGGAAATGCGGGAGGAAATGAGGCAAGAGCGAATGGTGCGGTAGCAACAACCACCAATGCCTCCACCACCACGACCAGCTCCACCCTGGGACAAGCACTATGAGTTCATGAGTCACAAGCCACCTACATTCGCCTGCTCTCCAGATCTGTTACATGCTAATGATTGGTTGAAATCAGTGGAGAAGATGCTGAATATCGCCCAATGCTCTGACTGGGAGAAGGTGCTTTATGCTTTTGGTCGTCTTACTGGCCCCGTTGCTGATTAGTGGTATTCTTACATTGCTGCCCATGATGCTGCCAACACTATTACTTGGACAGAATTTACTACATAGTTTAGAAACTACCATATTCCTGCTGGACTGATGAAGATAAAGAAGAAGGAATTTCTGTCACTGAAGCAAAGCAATATGTCAGTGTGATACCCCAATTTTCTGAAAAGAAGTTAAATTTCTATTTCTCTTTTCTTTCATGTTCTTTGGCATTGGGGTTTGGAGTTTCATGAGGCATTCCTCAAGGAAACAATAGATCTTTTGGCATTTTTTCCGCTGGGGTCGGGAGCTCAGATGGGATAGCAAGTTCGGGCCTTTGATCTCGATCCGATGGATGGGAGCCCCCCTCCTCCCCAACCCTAGTCGACCCCCTCTCCTTCTCCCAATTGTGGTAGCCGCCCTCCACCCTTTCCACCCCTTTGGCCGCCACCCCTCCCTCTTACTCTCCTCCCCATTGGCAGCTGCCCTCTACCCTCTCCATGGTTTTCTCCTCCCTCTAGATCTCCCCCACACAGCAAGGATCGAGAAGAGGAGGAGCAAGTTGGATTGAAGAGGAAGAGAGGACCAAGGAGATGTTCTATCCCCATCTCTTCTTGCAGATTTTCTTGGGAAACCCTAGGTAAGGATGAGATCCATGTTCCTCCCTGTAATTAAGTGTTTTTGGAGGTTTTGGATCATGGGGATTAAAGGATTAGAGGTTGGATTAGATGTGGGGTTAGATTTTGATCTCGAATTTAATTTCTGCAGAATGGTAGATTCGAGCGTTTCTATTCATGCCAGTTTTCTGTGGTCTTAGTGGCCTCAAAAAATTAAAAAGTCTATATATGAGACGTAGATAATTTGTAGATCTTTCTATAGCCGTGAAGAACACCTCAATCGGACATCAGATCAGAGAGTTATTGCAGTTTGATTATAGCAGTTTTTCAGTCTCATAATTCTGTGCAGAATCTGTTCTCTTAAGATTTAGGAACTTTTATCAACATAAATAAACCTTGGGTTTGTAAGAAAAGTTGTAGATAATTTCATAAGATTTCAAGATTGATAAAGAGTGTATTCATATGAATTTTTAAACTCCAGTTATGTTTGTTTTACTGTGGCTGTTTCTGTTTGCCTCGCAAAAATGAGCGGGTCTGTTCACTGGTGAGTTTCATCTAGTAAATGGCCGATTTGGCTCTTCCAACTATGGAGAATTTTGTAGAGGGATATAATTTCTTACTTTCAGCAGAATTTCATAGTTTTTGGTTGTGTAGTTTGGGAGATATCAAATTTTGAAGTTAACTATGCTGTTGTCTGAAACAGATTCAGTCAGTTATCTTGTCAGATGTTTTAGAACTTATATAAGGCAAAATTTAATTATCCATTGAATACCGAAGTTATAGAGTATTATATGTAGATACTCCTAGAGTATTTGTTTGATATCACTACTGTTATAATTTTAAAGATACAAAATTAACAAACAGCGCCGAGGCTGTTTGGCATGTGGTTCAGGGTGGGAGTCTTTCCACTGGGTCTTGGTTTCAAGTGTATGAGCGATTTGTTGATTGTTGGTAAATGTTTGTGAAATATTTGTACTAAGATTTATGCCCCGCAGCAGGTGGCTACACTCTAGATCATGCCTAGTACATTTTCTTCTCCGATGAAGGCAAGTGAATGTAGCGGTGGTTGCTATCGTTTTGACTTGTTATTTTTATCGCCTACACTATAATATTCAGAATTATTGAATTCTTTCATAATTGAACTCTATGATGATGTTGTACTTGGTTGTGTTATATTGATGCTCAATCATATATTGAGGACGATTATGGTTCGAGTATGACCTATGAGATTAATTCACGTATCTGAAAGAAGTTGAAGTATTTGTTGGAATGTAACTATGACAGCCCATATGGGGCGCCTGGCCCATTGGCCCATGTACACTGTAACCCTAATGTAACCCTAGCCTATCAGGCTATATAATGAAGTCACCCCACCTGTAATAGGTGTGCGGTGTTCTCCTACATGGTATTAGAGCCAAAAACACAATTTTTTTTCGCTGCCCCCGCATCCAGCCGCCGCGCACGCGCCTCTGCATCCTCAGCCATTGCACCTGCGCCGCCGTCCCCCTACCGGCCGCCGTGCCAGCGCCGCCGCCACCTGGCCCCCGCGCCGCTCCAAGCCGCCTACTGCGCTCAACCGCTCCAAGCCGCTGCGATCCCGCGCCGCCATCAGGCCGCTGCGATCCCAAGCCGCCACCAGGCCGCGCGCGCCGCCACCAGGCCGCTGCGATCCCGCACCGCCACCAGGCCGCGCGCGCCGCCACCTAGCCGTCACGCCAAACCCCGGGCCCCGCCCCACCACCAGGACGCGCGCGCCGCCGTGTTAAGCGCCGTCGCCTTCCATGGCCACTGACACCACCCCTGCAGAAGGGCTTGCCCCGGTTTTCTTCCCCGCCTACGCCGCCGTCAACGTGAAGCAGCACATGTTGATCGATCTCAGTCTCGAGCGCCCCAACTACTCCAAGTGGAAAGCCTTCTTTACCGCCCTCTGCGGCAAGTACGGCCTGGGCCACATCAACGGCACAGTGCCTGCGCGACCGGCTGATCCCCTGTGGTCTCGGACCGACGCGTGTGTTCGCGGGTGGATGTACAACTCCGCTGATGATGACGTCCTCGATCTCGCCATGGAGCCTGATCAGGACGGCCGCGCCCTGTACATCTCCATTGAGGCTCTGTTCCAGGCGAACAAGGAGTCTCGCGCCGTGGTCCTCGAGCAGGAGTTCCACAACCTGTCCCAGGGCGACCTCTCCATCGACGCCTATGCCCAGCAGCTGAAGCGCACCGCTGATGCACTCCGGGAGGTCGGCCACACTGTCTCCCCTGCGCAGCTCGTTCTTAATCTTCTGCACGGCCTCAACCCTTGCTTCGCCAACACCGCCGACATCATCGCCAACACGTCACCGCTGCCCGACTTCAAGTCCGCCACTAACATGCTCTGTGTCAAGGAACTTCGCCTCGACACCGAGCACAAGGAAGCTTCAGCATCGGCACTCGCTGTTTCCACCGCCCCGTCCTACATGTCGCCTGCCATTCCACCTCCTCCTCCAGCAATGGGGGCAGTGGCAAGGGCAAAGGGCGCGGTGGCAGCAGGGACGGTGGTACTCGGCGCAACCAGCAGCACGGTGGCGGTCGGCGCAACCAGCAGCAGGGTGGCGGTCGCCAACCACCCCAGCCAACTGGTCCTTGGTTTTGCTACAACCCCTGGACTGGTCCATGGCCTCCTCAGCAGCAACAGTGGGCGCCTACTCTGCCTCCTCCACAGTAGGCCCACACCGCCTTTGCGCCACCGCAGTTCTATGCCGCAGGTGCTCCTTCAGGCGGCTGGAATATAACCAATTTGATTGCTGCCCTTAATCAAATGGCGGTGCCGGACTCCCCTTCATGGGTTATGGACAGCGAAGCGACATCCCACATGTCCTCCAACGACGGTATACTCCTCTCCTGTTGTCATTCCCCACTGTGCTCCATTACAGTCGGTAACGGGCAGTCCATCCCTTCATCTGGCCATGGCACATCTCTCTTACCTATAGCTGATCGTTATTTTCATCTTAATAATGTTCTTGTCGCTCCTCAGCTTGCTCGTAATTTGTTATCTGTTCGACAGCTTACTCACGACAATAACTGTTCCATTGAGTTTGACGCTTCTAGTTTTTCTGTTAAGGATCTCCAAACCAAAACGGTCCTCCTTCGGTGCAATAGCAACGGGGATCTCTACACCATTCCACATCGTCTGTCGCCTCGCTGCCATGTTGCTGTCGTTGCTCCAGAGTTGTGGCATGCTCGCCTTGGTCATCCAGCACCAGCCGTCGTTCAAACCCTAAATAAGCTTTCAGCTATATAGTGTAATAAAGCAGCTCGCCGCATTTGCCATGCCTTCCAGCTAAGAAAACATGCTAGGCTGCCTTTTACTAGTTCTGTTTCTAATACATCTACACCTTTTGAACTCGTTCATTGTGATGTCTGGACCTCTCCAGTTTTGAGTATTTCGGGCTATAAATATTACCTTGTCATACTTGATGATTTTACTCATTTTTGTTGGACATTCCCCCTGCGTCATATATCTGAGGCTCATGAACATATTATTCAGTTCACTGCTTACACTAACACACAATTCAGCTCTTCTGTGCGCTGTTTTCAGACCGATAATGGCACTGAGTTCATTAACAGTGCCACCACGACCTTCCTGGCTGCCCGCGACATCCTTCTTTGCACCTCGTGCCCCTACACATCCGCCCAAAACAGCAAAGCTGAGTGGATGCTTCGCACTCTGAACAATGTCGTTCGGACGCTTCTGATCCATGCGGCTATGCCTCCTCCCTATTGGGCCGAGGCTCTCTCCACCGCCGTGTTTCTCACAAACCGGCGGCCTTCGTCGTCCATACATAATGATATTCCCTACCATCTCCTTTATCGCAAGATGCCAGATTACTCACTCCTTCGAGTTTTTGGTTGCCTGTGCTATCCAAACCTCAGTGCCATGACCCCCCACAAATTGTCCCCTCGATCCATGGCATGCGTCTTTCTCGGTTATCCTCCTTCTCAGAAGGGCTACCGGTGTCTCGATCTATCCACTCGCAAGATCATCATCTCTCGCCACGTTGTATTTGATGAGACTCACTTTCCGTTTGCGGCTCTTTTGATTTTCTGCTACAGGATCTACTCCCCGCACCAACCTCGTCTGCCTCAGACGTACGGCAAACGCGGGCCTCCGATGATGCCAGCGATCCTGTCGGGCTGGACCCGGCCATCCTATGGCATGACGCTGCCTATAGGCTACCCTAGGCGCCCCGGCAGATGGCACCTACCAGCACCAGTAACAGTGCCCCCGCTGCCGCCACTGGGTCCCAGTTCGGCATCCATTACAGTCGGCGTTCGCATCCAGCGCAGGCTCTAGCGCCGCAGGCAGTGGCACCACAGTCTGTGGAGCCCCCTGCGCGAAAGACTCGTTCCCATACAGGCTCCCTGCTGCCCCCCATACAGTGGTATGGATTCACCGCGGTGGCCTCCAGCTTGGCGTCGCCACTGCCAGGCTCCACCCGCGTTGCGCTCGCCGATGCCAATTGGCACGCGGCGATGACTGACGAGTACAAGGCCCTTGTTGACAATGGCACCTGGCGTCTCGTTCCTCGCCCGCCTCATGCCAATGTCATCTCCGGAAAGTGGGTCTTCAAGCACAAGTATCGTGCTGACGGCTCCCTAGCTCGCCATAAAGCCAGGTGGGTCGTTCGTGGGTTCTCCCAGCGGCACGGCATCAACTACGACGAGACATTTAGCCCGGTTGTCAATCCACCTACCATCCGAGTCATCCTCAGCATCGCTGCTTCTCGCTCCTAGCCGATCCATCGGCTGGACGTGAAGAACGCCTTTCTCCATGGCCACCTGAACGAGACCGTCTACTGTGAGCAGCCGCCCGGCTTCGTCGACTCGGCCGCCCTCGATCATGTGTGCCTCCTGCAAAAGTCCTTGTACGGACTCAAGCAGGCGCCTCGGGCTTGGCACCAGCGCTTCTCCAGCTTCGTACAGTGATCCGGCTTCACTGCGTCAGCTTCGGACACGTCCCTTTTTGTCTACAAAAAGGGCACTGACATCGCCTACCTACTACTCTACGTCGACGACATCATCCTGACAGCCTCGACGACCCAGCTTCTTCGTCGCCTCACCGAGCTTCTTCACTCCGAGTTCGCCATGACAGATCTCGGGGACCTTCACCACTTCCTTGGGATCTCTGTCACGCGTTGCAAGGACGACCTCTTTCTCTCCCAGCGTCAGTATGCTGCGGACCTTCTCCAACGCGCCGGCATGGCTGAGTGTCACCCTACGGCGACTCCTGTTGACACTCAAGCCAAGCTGTTCGCTACGGATGGCGCCCCGGTGGCCGATGCCACCCAATACTACAGTCTCGCTGGAGCTCTACAGTATCTCACGCTGACTCGGCTGGATCTCGCCTATGCCGTTCAGCAGGTGTGTCTATTCATGCATGATCCACACAAGCCTCATCTGGCCCTGCTCAAGCGGGTCCTGCGGTATGTCAAGGGTACCCTCTCCACTGGACTTCACATCGGCACCGGCAGCATTACGGATTTGTCTGCCTACTCCAACGCTGATTGGGTAGGCTGTCCAGACTCCCGGCACTCCAGTTCAGGGTACTGTGTCTTCCTCGGCGACAACTTAGTCTCATGGTCCTCCAAACAATAGACTACAGTTTCTCGTTCAAGCGCGGAGGCTGAGTATCGTGCTGTTGCGCACGATGTGGCTGATACTTGTTGGCTTCGTCAGCTGCTCCAGGAGCTTCATGCACCCATCTCTTCGGCAACAATCATCTTCTGTGACAACGTCAGTGCTGTCTATATGACTGCCAACCCCGTCCATCATCGTCCCACGAAGCATATTGAAATTGACATCCACTTCGTACGAGAGAAGGTTGCTTTAGGACAGGTCCGGGTGCTCTGTGTTCCATCGTCACTTCAGTTTGCTGATATTATGACCAAAGGGTTACCTGTACAGTTATTTACTGATTTTAGGTCCAGTCTTTGCGTTCGTAACACTCCCGATTAGACTGAGGGAGGGTGTTGGAATGTATCTATGACAGCCCATATGGGACGCCTGGCCCATTGGCCCATGTACATTGTAACCCTAATGTAACCCTAGCCTATCAAGCTATATAATGAAGTCACCCACCTGTAATAGGTGTGCGGTATTCTCCTACAGTATTATTTAAGGTTTGTATTGTATCTGAAGGAAGGTAAAGTGTTATTTGAGGTTTGTATTGTATCTGAAGAAAGATGAAGTATTGTTTGAGGTTTGTATTGTATGTGAAGGAAGTGAAGTATATTGATAAATGTAGCATGCCATATGCATTGCATGATTCATTTGCATCTGAAGTTTTGTCATGACCTATGGTCCGACCGTACCGGTACAACTTAGCATCGTACATTGCCCTAGGAAGGGTACGATGCGGCTTCATACCCTCAGAGGTATGAATGTAGAGGACATATGCATTGCATTCACATGCATTCATTAAAGTGATATTTGCAGATATTGTTGACGCAGGGAAGTGTTATACAAACTATTGTGGTTGTTCGAGGGAATGAGATGATAGTGGTTATATTGGGACTATTGGGTTCTATGTCTACAAGTATTTCTGATCTTAATTGTGATTCCTGTAAAATGTTGATTAATTTATCTTGTGGTTTATATATCTCGTCAAAACATTTTGCTTGCTGAGATGTTTCATCTCACTCTTGAATTACTCAATGCAGGTGCTAGATGCTTATCAAGGGGAGTGGGAAGTAGCGGCACGTTGCACACATTGCTTAAAGAACCAAATAATTAGCTCAGGTTATTGACTTTTGAGCTTCATACTTTAGAGTATGATGTAGGCATAAGCTAGTTCATTCATGGTTAATTGCCCTTGATAGAATTATATCATACTAGTATGGTTCATTTTGTATTGATATATCTCTTTTGCTTCTGCGATGCTTATAATTACAAAGGAGACGCTGCCAAATTTTATTTTGCTTAGTGTTCGGTTGTTGGTAGTGAAGTCCGGTAGCATCCTAGGGTGTTTGGGGATCCTGGGGTGTTACAGTTGGTATCAAAGCTTAGGCTTTAGATTCTAGGTAAATTGAACCTGAAATTGCACACATGCACATATAGGAAGGGCATGGGTTCAAATATCTTTGATATATGTTAATGTCTTTGAAGTGCAGATGAAATAATTTACCCTCCCTATTCCTTTACGGTGATGTGGTAAGTTGTTTATGACTTAATGCCTGATATAATTCATTTCTAAATTTTGATATTGTTTTATTAATGCGATTGATATCGCTGGTCTTTTGTGAGATTGAAGTTGTTATTATGCTTGTGATATACATGTATGCCTATGTTGTTTTCAACATGTTTTTCATGGTTGAATTTTATTACAATAATATTGTTATATATGCTTGATTGAGGATGTTTCTAAGAGGAGTGTGAATTGCGTGTTTTGGGTTACAAGGTAACCGTCAATTTGAATTTAATTTGTTGGGCGGTTGGTGGATAGCTCCAACTATCTTTGCAAAGAATGATTGTTTATGTCGAGAAACCAGTTCTGAAAGAAATGAATATTGGTACTTTTATATGGATTTTGGGGGAAGTCTTTACATAGCTAGCCAGAGTGGCTTACATGTCTCTCTTCTATCTGTGTTTTAGTAGCCACAAAGCCTAGATGTGGTTTAAAGTGGTTGCATGTTAGTCATGCTAATTGTAGAATAAATCTTTGATTTTCTTGATCCATTGATTATGTATTAATACATTGAGGATCTGATGGTTCTCTCCCCGATGCATGCTTGTGGAGCCATTGTTGGACCAATTATCTATTGGTTTGAATGAAGGCATTGCCTAGCCTAGAGTTGGTTGTGTGTGGTTAGTCACCTATTCCTAAATGATGTGGTTTTTACATCAGCTTGAGATGTTTGTCAAATGTGTGAAGGATTATAGGGTTATTATTTACTCTATATGTCTGGCACTTTGAGTGCATCGTATGATAGAATGAAATGTAAGTTTCTGAACTACAGTAGATGAAGACTTATATTATGTGTAGGTTAACCTTAATAGTTTGGATATTTTTCTTAGTTGAGTTGTTGGATGAAGTATAGTGACATTGGTTAAGCAAGTATTGTGTTTTTGTTGTGCTGTCATTGCTCTTTGTGGAGTTTTTGGCATTTGTTCGATGAACTGTGCCGCGTAGAATGTTATTGGTTTCTTGTCGGCTTTATTGCTCCATTAGTTCTGTAGACTTTCTCCCTTTTGTGGGGTGCAAAGAATGTGAGATTACATGATTATCTTTTCATGATGGCAAGAACAAGGTTTAGGAAGATTAGGAGTTTTGTTTCAATAGAACTACTTGTTTTGTGGTGCTTTGAGGTGAGGTGTTTGATCTTCTTATACATTCATCTGGTGTGGATGTTTCACCATTGAATTAAAATGAATTGTTGAAGCTGGTAAGGGTTGTGCTTAGTGCATATTACCCCTTCATAAAAGAGTGTTGTTTTAAGACATTGATGTTGATGTATAGCTGCATCCAAATTCGATGGTGTGAAATCGTAGTGTTGATTGCATCTATGACTTGCTTTGAGCTTCATTGCATGTTGTTCCATGCTGGATATCAGGTTGTGTAGTTTCCTTAGACAATTAGTCCGAGGTAGAAGTTCTTGTGTTAATTAAGACCAATAATGGACCCATGTTTTGAAAGGGGGTGCTATATGGGATACCTTGGATGCTTTGCTTGGAGTGGTCGAATTCGAGGACAAATTCTTTTTAAGGGGGGTAGAGTGTGATACCCCAATTTTCTGAAAAGAAGTTAAATTTCTTTTTCTCTTTTCTTTCATGTTCTGTGGCATTGGGGTTTGGAGTTTCAGGAGGCATTCCTCAAGGAAACAGTAGATCTTTTGGCATTTTTTCCACTGGGGTCGGGAGCTCAGATGGGAGAGCGAGTTCGAGCCTTTGATCTCGATCCGATGGATTGGAGCCCCCCTCCTCCCCAACCCTAGCTGACCCCCTCTCCTCCCAATTGTGGCAGCCGCCCCTCCACCCTTTCCACCCCTTTGGCCGCCCCCTCCCTCTTCCTATCCTCCCCATTGGTAGGTGCCCTCTACCCTCTCTACGGATTCCTCCTCCCTCTAGATCTCCCCCACGCAGCAAGGATCGAGAAGAGGAGGAGCAAGTTGGATTGAAGAGGAAGACATGACCAAGGAGTTGTTCTATCCCCATCTCTTCTTGCAGATTTTCTTGGGGAAACCCTAGGTAAGGATGAGATCCATGTTCCTCCCTGTAATTAAGTGTTTTTGGAGGTTTTGGATCATGAGGATTAAAGGATTAGAGGTTGGATTAGATGTGGGGTTAGATTTTGATCTCGAATTTAATTTCTACGGAATGGCAGATTCGAGCGTTTCTGTTCATTCCAGTTTTCCGTGGTTTTAGTGGCTTCAAAAAAATAAAAAGTCTATATATGAGTCGTAGATAATTTGTATATCTTTCTGTGGCCGTGAAGAACACCTCAATCGGACATCAGATCATAGAGTTATTGCAGTTTGATTATAGCAGTTTTTCAGTCTCATAATTCTGCATAGAATATGTTCTCTTAAGATTTAGAAAATTTTATCAAACGAATTAAACCTTGGGTTTGTAAGAAAAGTTGTAGATAATTTCATAAGCTTTCCAGATTGATAAAGAGTGTATTCATATGAATTTTTAAACTCCAGTTATGTTTGTTTTACTGTGGCTGTTTCTGTTTGCCTGGCAAAAATGAGCGGGTCTTTTCACTGGTGAGTTTCATCTAGTAAATGGCCGAATTGGTTCTTTCAACTATGGAGCATTTTGTACAGGGATAAAAGTTCTCACTTACAGCAGAAGTTCATAATTTTTGGTTGTGTAGTTTGGGAGATATCGAATTTTGAAGTTAACTATGCTGCTGTCTCAAACAGATTCAGTCAGTTATCTTGTCAGATGTTTTAGAACTTATAGAAAGAAAAATTTAATTATCCATTGAATACCGAAGTTGTAGAGTATTATGTGTAGATATTCCTAGAGTATTTGTTTGATATCACCACTATTATAATTTTAAAGATACAAAATTAACAAACAGCACCGCTGCTGTTTGGCATGTGGTTCAGGGTAGGAGTCTTTCCACCGGGTCTTGGTTTCAAGTGTATGAGCGATTTGTTGATTGTTGGCAAACGTTTGTAAAATATTTGTACTAAGTTTTATGCCTTGCAGCAGGTGGCTACACTCCGGATCATGCCTAGTACATTTTCTTCTTCGATGAAGGCAAGTGAATGTAGCGGTGGTTGCTACCGTTTTGACTTGTTATTTTTATCGCCTACACTCTAATATTCAGAATTATTGAATACTTTCATAATTCAACTCTATGATGATGTTTTACTTGATTGTGTTATATTAATGCTTAATCATATATTGAGGATGATTATGGTTCGAGTATGACTCATGAGATTAATTCACGTATCTGAAGGAAGATGAAGTATTATTTAAGGTTTGTATTGTATCTGAAGGAAGGTAAAGTATTATTTGAGGTTTGTATTGTATTTGAAGAAAGATGAAGTATTGTTTGAGGTTTGTATTGTATGTGAAGGACGTGAAGTATATTGATAAATGCATCATGCCATATGCATTGCTTGATTCATTTGCATCTGAAGTTTTGTCGTGACCTATGGTCCGACCGTACCGGTACAACATAGAATCATACGTTGCCCGAGGAGGGGTACGATGCGGCTTCATACCCTCAGAGGTATGAAGGTAGAGGACATATGCATTGCATTCACATGCATTCATTGAAGTGATATTTACAGATATTGTTGACGCAGGGAAGTGTTATACACACTATTGTGGTTGTTCGAGGAAATGAGATGATATTGGTTATATTGGGACTATTGAGTTCTATATCTACGAGTATTTCTAATCTTAATTGTGATTCCTGTAAAATGTTGATTAATTTATCTTGTGGTTTAAAAATATCTCATCAAAACATTTTTCTTGCTGAGATGTTTCATCTCACTCTTGCATTACTCAATGCAGGTGCTGGATGCTTATCAAGGGGAGTGGGAAGTAGCGGCATGTTGCACACATTGCTTAAAGAACCAAATAATTACCTTGGGTTATTGACTTTTGAGCTTCATACTTTAGAGTATGATGTAGGCATAAGCTGGTTCATTCATGGTTAATTGCCCTTGATAGAATTATATCATACAAGTATGATTCATTTTGTATTGATATATCTCTTTTGCTTCTGCGATGCTTATAATTACAAAGGAGACGCTGCCAAATTTTATTTTGCTTAGTGTTCGGTTGTTGGTAGTGAAGTCCAGTAGCATCCCAGGGTGTTTGGGGATCCTAGGGTGTTACAGTCAGTCAGTGAATATCGTGATAAATTTGTTTAGCTATCACTGTATGCTCCAGACGAAGTGGCAGACGATGAATGAAAGCAGGAGCATTTCATGGAAGAACTTAATGGACCACTTTAGTATTCACTGGTTGCTCATACCTTTCCATCATTCCAGAGGCTCCTAGACAAGGCTTTAGCTATTGAACACAAGCGTGTTCAGCTGGGTGAAATGAAGAGTGTAACAACCCTGGTGTTACAGGAACTAAAACTTGGGCATGACATCATATGCATTGACATGTCATTACGTTTGTTACACCTAGAGTGCATCCACTAGGCTAAAAGTTCAAAACAAGTGTGATGTGATGACTTGAAGTGCTTCTTAACCCTAGAATAGGGTACTTGACCAAGGGATAGAGGTGAACGGGTGTGTGTAATACAAAATTGGGTGTTATCTCAAAAGTTAGTGGAAATGTTCATAAGAGACTAAACCTGATGGATTTGAGTGGCACACAAACCCTAGAACACTCAAAACCCTAATAAGAGCCCTAGAAACCCTAATTTGTGCCCTATGGAGTGATTTCAATTTCTAGGAACTTTTGAACCAAAGTGCATATATCAAAGTGGTAGAGTATCAAAAACTAAACAACTTTTACATTTGAAGATTTTCAAGTGATGTGGAACAAATTGGAGTAATTTGTAAAAGTTCCCAAGGGCACCCATATGGCTTAACCCCTGAAATCAGTGACATTAGGCAAAGTTTGTGCTCTTGTATCTCTTAATCCATGAAGATTTTGGCCTAAGTCATTACAACAAAATGGTAGAGATATGTTAGTAGTTCAAGTTTGATGAAGTGATTAAGCCTTGATGTTGTATGGAAATTGGGATAAAATGCCCTAGAAGTTGGGTTGTCATTCACCACTGAAGTTGAAATTCGACTGTCAGTGAACTAAGATGAACTTTGAGATCGGTTTTGAATAGGATCCAGTGGATGTTTGATCAAGGTTGCTATAATAAAATCAAAGCTGGTTTGTAGGAGAACAACTTTGCTACAGACGTTTTAGTGGGTTGTTGCATAAAAGTTTGAGAAAAGAGATCCTGAACTTGCTCTGTCAGAACGACTGAATGGAATTTCGATGGTATAGTGAACTGAACAAGAATCCAGGTTCAATGCTGTTGGGCCCATGCTTCGTTGCGCCGAAGGCCTTGCGTGAAGAAGCAGCTTCGGCTGAAATCGTCCCCAGGAAATGGCCGAAGGTTCCTTTTTATAGAGCTTCGGCGTTGCAAACCGACATAAAGATAGAATGACCTTTTTATCCATAGAGGTCTAAGATAATGTTGTAAACTTTTGTAAAGGGCATAATTGTAATTCGTCACAGGCTGCGTCCTGTGTCTATAAATAGATGAACAGTACCCCCGTACTGTTCACGCTGACTTGGCATTTGCTTTCGCGTCACGCTTGTACTTTTTACCTTCTCTCAGGACCGAAGGTACATTTGTAATTCGAAATCATTTCTATTTTTCCATGTTAATAAAGTAGAAATGATTCTATGATGATGCTTATATTATATTTCATGCTTTATATGAGTCCTTCGTCATTACTTGTTATGTTTACGAAGGTATGTTTCTTATGACTTTCGTCCGAAACTCATTATTTCCCGAAGGGACATAATGCTTCGAAGGACGAAGGACTTTAACACTTAACACTTTTTATGTTGCCTTGTTCTTAACTCTTAGCATTTGAGAACAAGTCCCCAACATTGGCGCCCACCTCCGGTGAACTCACTTCCACTTTTCTGAGCTGATGGCTTCGTTCAACAATCAAGCTGGAGTTGCTTCGGACCCGAAGCTGGTGCTCCCGATCACAGGTGGCTCGTCCTCAGAGCCAGCTAACAAGAAGCAGAAGAAGGAAGCGCAGAGAAGAGTACAGCATGTTGGGGTGCAAGGACCCTTCATCAAATCAAGATGGTCTCACATTCCTATTACCTTCTCTCAAGAGGACCTTCAGCTCAAAGATTACCCACACAACGATGCCATGGTTATCTCTTGTGTTATCAAAGGATTTCTGGTTCACAATGTCTTGGTCGATACAGGCAGTGCAGCTGACATCATATTTGCTAAAGCCTTCAGACAGATGCAAGAGCCAGAAGATAAGATTCATGATGCTACACATCCTCTTTGTGGCTTCGGAGGAAGACAGATTGTAGCACTGGGCAAGATCACCATGTCAGTAACCTTCGGATTCATCAACAACACTAGAACTGAGCAAGTTGTGTTTGACATTGTTGACATGGAATATCCTTACAATGCAATTATTGGTCGTGGTACTCTTAATGCCTTCGAAGCAATCCTTCATCCTGCCTATCTTTGCATGAAGATACCTTCGGACCAAGGGCCTATTGCTATCCATGGAAGCCAGGAAGCTGCTAGAAGGGCCGAAGGAAGCTGGACCGACTCCAAGGCAATCCATAATATAGATGGAACTGAAGCTTGTGAACAGTACAAATTCAGAAGGGAGAAGGCAGCTTCAGCAGATCAGCCGAAGCCCATGCTATTGTGTGAGGACATAGCAGAGCAGAAGGTGCTGTTGGGCTCGCAATTATCTGAAGACCAGGAGAAAACCTTGATAAGGTTTTTATTCAACAACAAAGATGTTTTTGCATGGTCGGCTAATGATCTCTGTGGAGTAAATCGGGATGTTATTGAACATTCGCTCAATGTTGACCCATCCTTCAGACCCCGAAAGCAGAGGCTTCGGAAAATGTCTGATGACAAGGCCGAAGGGGCTCGCAATGAAGTAAAAAGACTCCTCAGTGCAGGAGTTATCAGAGAAGTGAAGTATCCAGAGTGGCTAGCTAACACTGTTATGGTGAAGAAGGCCAATGGCAAGTGGAGAATGTGTATCGATTTCACAGATCTCAACAAGGCTTGTCCGAAGGACGAATTCCCGTTGCCAAGGATAGACTCTCTAGTCGATGCAGCAGCTTCTTCAGAGCTCATGAGTCTCTTGGACTGTTACTCAGGATATCATCAAATCTGGATGAAAAAGGAAGATGAGCCGAAAACTAGCTTCATAACTCCAAGTGGCACGTATTGCTATCTTCGGATGCCTGAGGGGCTCAAAAACGCTGGAGGAAGTTTCAGCAGAATGACTGCGAAGGTTCTTCAGTCTCAAATAGGCAGAAATGTGTTGACCTATGTTGATGACATTATCGTCAAAAGCACGAAGCAGGAAAATCATATTGTTGATCTGCAGGAGACCTTCGCCAGCTTCAGACAAGCTGGTTTGAAGCTGAATCCAGAGAAATGTGTCTTCGGAGTAAAGAAGGGTAAATTTCTTGGATGCTTGGTTTCAACAAAGGGAATTGAAGCTAATCCAAATAAAATCGAAGCTATACTTCGAATGGAGCCACCAACTACAAGAAAAGGGGCCCAAAGATTGACAGGAAGGCTGGCATCTCTCAACAGATTTATATCCAGATCAGCAGAAAGAAACTTACCATTTTTCGAGGTGCTGAAGTCAGCCGAAGTCTTTCAATGGGGCCCAAGTCAACAAAAAGCCTTCGAAGAGTTGAAGCAATACTTGATAGATCTCACAACATTAACTCCGCCAACGCCAGGGGCTCCTCTGTTGTTATATGTGGCAGCTTCGCACTCAGCAGTAAGTGCGGCGCTTGTCCAGGAGAAGCTTTATGGCCAGCTCAAGAAGCAAGTTCCAGTGTATTTTGTATCTGAGGTCCTTAGTGTCTCAAAGAAAAATTATACAGAGCTGGAGAAGGTATTATATGCCGTTTTAATGGCATCCAGGAAGCTTCGGCATTATTTTCAGGCATACAATATCATTGTTCCTTCTTCGCAGCCGTTGAAGGATATAATGAGAAATAGAGAAGCTACTGGACGGATTGGGAAATGGGCTGCAGAGCTCAACGAATTTTACATTGATTATGTGCATAGATCTTCGATCCAGTCTCAAGCATTGGCAGATTTCATTGCCGACTGGACGCCAGGGGCTCAGGATGAAGAAGCAAATAAAGATGCCGAAGTGTGGACAGTGTTTTGTGATGGCTCTTGGGGAATCTTCGGAGCAGGTGCAGCTGCTGTGTTGGTTTCACCATCCAAGGTCAAAACTTGTTATGCAGCAAGACTTGATTTCAGCTGCACGAACAATATTGCTGAGTACGAAGCCCTGCTTCTGGGCCTTCGGAAATTAAAGGCAATGGGAATCAGAAGGGCAATTCTTAAAACTGATTCCCAGGTGGTTTCGGGTCATGTTGACAAAAGTTGCAAGGCTAAAGATCCGAAGCTTGAAAAATATCTAGATACGGTCCGAAGGATCGAAGCATCCTTCGAAGGATTCTCTGTCAAGAATATTCCTCGAGGACAAAATGAGCATGCTGATTTGCTAGCTAAGTCTGCGGCACAGGGGCTGCCGTTACCTTCGGATGTGTTCTTCGAAACAATAAAGGCACCTTCAGTGGAGCTCCTTGAAAGAGCAGTCCTCAACATATCTCCTGTTTACAGCGAAGATTGGAGAACTGAAATAATCTCTTACCTTCAGGGTAAGTTCCTTTCAGATGACGAAGCTTACAATAAAAGAATAGAGGCAAGAGCTCGTCCGTATGTCATGATAGAAGGGGAATTATACAAACATGGAGTTTGCGCTCCGCTGCTCAGGTGCTTATCTAGAGCCGAAGGTATAGAGTTGATGAAAGAGATACATGCAGGCCTGTGTGGATCCCACATCGGATCCAGGCCATTACTTGGGAAAGTCTTCCGCCAAGGGTTTTATTGGCCGAAGGCAGCTTCGGATGCGGCGGAGTTAGTGCAAAAGTGCGAAGGTTGTCAGAAATGTGCAAGAGATCAAAAACAACCTTCGTCTTTGACACAGCTGATACAACCCATCTGGCCATTGCAAAGGTGGGGCCTTGACTTGTTGGGTCCATTACCACCGGCTCAAGGGAATCTAAAATATGTTATAGTGGCTGTGGAGTATTTTTCCAAGTGGATTGAGGCGAAGCCATTGGCCACAATAACTTCGGCCAATGTCCAAAAGTTTTTCTGGCAGAATATTGTCTGTCGCTTCGGGGTACCGAAGGCAATCACTGTAGATAATGGAACGCAGTTTGACTCCGAAGCTTTCAGAAATTTCTGTGATCAAATTGGAACGAAGATCCATTTTGCATCAGTCAGGCATCCGGAGTCAAATGGGCTCGTTGAAAGGGCCAACGGCATTATAATGACAGGAATAATGAAGTTAATCTTCAATCAACCCAGGGGAAAGTGGCCAGATCAGTTAATCAAAGTGGTGTGGAGCCACAATACAACAACATCAAGGTCTACAGGCTTTACCCCATTCAAATTATTATTCGGTGACGAAGCAATAACTCCGGAGGAAGCAAAAGCTGGATCAATAAGAGTAGTAGCTTCGGCAGAATCAGGTCCCGAAGATGCTTGCCTTGTGGAAAAGGATGCTTTAGAAGGAATCAGGCTTCAGGCCGTGGAGAATATCAATAAATA
Organism: Zea mays; assembly: GCF_902167145.1. Taxonomy (NCBI): domain Eukaryota; kingdom Viridiplantae; phylum Streptophyta; class Magnoliopsida; order Poales; family Poaceae; genus Zea; species Zea mays. The sequence goes on along the minus strand of NC_050104.1, from coordinate 85,238,346 downwards.
TCAGGCTGAAACAGTTAAATGGCGAGATAGAAAAGTCCGGCTAAAAAATATTGAGCCGGGACACTTGGTGCTTCGGAGAGTGGCTAACCCAGATACAGTGGGTAAGATACAGTTGAAATGGGAAGGACCATTCTTAGTAGTATCTTCGTCAAGGCCTGGATCGTACAGATTGAAGGACATGGATGGCAACGAAATTCCAAGGTCTTGGAATGCGGATGAGCTTCGGCGATACTATGTATAACATGATGTAATTTTTTATGTTTTTTTTTTCTTTTCTTTTTCATGGCACCCTTTTCCTTTCCGAAGGGGGAGAAAGGTTTTTAATGGGGCCATCATGTGTAATTTCCTTTTTTAGTCTTATAAGAGCAAAATCCCCCAAAAAATGTAAATGTAACAGCTGAGAACGCACCATCGAGTGCAGAAACTGAAAAAGAAAAAAGAGAAGAAGCTCCAAAGACGTTCCTAAGGGAATGCAGAGCTTATACCGCCTAAGTAAAAGGCGAAGAAACTCCAAAGACGTTCCTAAGGGAATGCAGAGTTTATACCGTCTAAGTAAAAGACGAAGAAGCTCCAAAGACGTTCCTAAGGGAATGCAGAGCTTATACCGTCTAAGTAAAAGACGAAGAAGCTCCAAAGACGTTCCTAAGGGAATGCAGAGCTTATACCGCCTAAGTAAAAGGCGAAGAAACTCCAAAGACGTTCCTAAGGGAATGCAGAGTTTATACCGTCTAAGTAAAAGACGAGGAAGCTCCAAAGTCGTTCCTAAGGGAATGCAGAGCTGATGTGTGGTTGATTCCAAGGAAATAATGGTTGAGTGTGGCTTCGGTTATATGCTTTGGACATTCATTCGCACATTACATCATAGCATTTGCATTCATAAGCATTCATTCATAGCATTTGTGTTCCTAAGTGGTTGCTTCGGCAAAAGGAAGAAGTGGTCTTTTATGTTCCGTTATGTACAAAAAAGAAAAAGCTTCGGCAAGAGGAAGAAGCGGTCTTTTATGTTTCGTCATGTACAAAAAAGAAAAGCTTTGGCAAAAAGAAGAAATGGTCTTTTATGCTTCGTTGTGTACGAAAAGAAGGGAAGGTGTTTTTTCGCCTTCGGCTCAAAATACTGATTTCGTCCACATCAAAGCGTCTCAATAAAAGGGTAAGAATATATTACAAGGTATGAACAAAGTTCCTTGAGAATAGATTAATTGTATTTACAAAAAGTTGTTACAAATTCTCCTGAGTTTTTTCTAGTCTACTCCTATTAATCTTCGTCAGGTTTCTGCTTCGGCGGCATATCCTTTAAGTATCACCTTCAGCTTCGTCATCCTACATGAATCAAGGTATCCCGAGTAAAAATCAAGTGTGAAGGAGAAGGTAAGTACAAAGTATGATTTCTTACTGGTTCAAGATGACTTCGAGCTTCGTCCCCAGCCTTCTCTCGCCCGCCTTTTGTCCATATCATTTTTATGAATCTATTTGAGATGCTCCGGGCGAGGTCAGGAATGTCATCGAGAATTGATGGAGACAGGGCGAAGTTGGGCCTGTTGACAATCTTTCCATGCTCGCAGCCAGCCTTCAGGAATGCTGCAGCAGTACCCCGAGAAGCTACCCAGGCACAGAAGTCACCGTGCCCAGCTATAACTTCGTCAAGTTCTTCAATTTCAGCTTCGATATGATCGAAGGTTTTTGGTAAATCTTCATCCGAAGGGGTAAATTTCCCGCTGCTGGCTCCAACTGAGTAAAAGATCTTCTTTAGTTGTTGGATACAATTGTTGCTAAAATTCAAACATTTATCCTGAAGGCTTGTTAATGATTTCTTCAAATTTGAGTTGGCTTGGACTTCGGCTTCAAGTTTCGAATCAAGTTCTAGCTTCTCTTGTTCAAATTGTTTTGATTGGCAGAGAAGCTTCGAATTCAATTCTGCTACTTTGGCTTCAGTCTCTGCCAGCAAGCCTTCGGTTGATTGAAGTTCGAAGTCTTTCTTTTCAATAATAGCTGATTGTTCTTTTATCTTGCTCTCTAAATTTTCAATTATAGCTTCGTGCTTCTTATCTTCTAGATCTTGCTGCATCCTCAAAGCTTTGCTTAGAAGCATGCTCTGCAAATAAACAACCTTCGTTAAAGAATATTGCCATTATTAAAAAACAATAGAAGTTAGAGAGAAGGATGTTTACCTTGAAATTTGAATAAAATAAGCTGCCGACGATATGTTGTCGTCGGTAGCGGCTGATGTCTGTCTCTAGTTTCGGAAAACCGATACTCTTTGATAGAGTACCGATGACCTTAGCCCCAGCTGAGTCCCGGATGCAGCCCAGTTTTTCATCATCAATGCCTCCAAATAGAAGAGCTCCTGGCTTGTATCCGCAAGATTTGGCGTATTCCTTAAGCTCTTCTTTTTCGGCCTTCGACAGTTTTTGCCCGACTAAATTTTGAAATGAGTAGGCTTCGTCGTCCGAAGTGTCTTCGGCTATTTCTTTCCCTTTCCCAGGCACTGTGGCCATGGTTTCTTCAGCAGTGGTGGCAGCTTCTTCTGCAGCCATGTCTGTTAAAATTTTGTTGATGTCTTCAATAGTAGATTCTAAGTTTACATCTTCGGCTGTAGCGGCTTCGGTAGCCGCGACCTCCGAAGGTGCGACTTCGACATTTTCTGTGCCCTCAACAGCTGGTGTTTTCTGAATTGACGCCCTTGGTGGCGTCTTGTCAATAACTTCTGTTACGGCAATAATTCTTTGCCTTTTCGCTTTGGCTATCTTCGTTTTTTCCGGCTCCGCCACCTTTTGAAAAAGCTTCGTCAGTCGAGGCCCTAATGGACTTAGCTTCGTGGGCATGGGTTCAGTCATTACCTTTAGAATTTCCTCCACGTCGCTAGTAGAAGGTGGTGTGGGGGTCCCCTCTTCTTCGGATAGTTTTCGCTTTGGAGTTGATATTTTTCTCTTGACAATTTTCTTCTTTTTTGGTGGTTGTTCTTCATCCTTGTTTAAAGCTTCGGCCGCTCTTTTTCTTCTCTGGCCCTCAGCACCCTTGTTCAGCTGCGCATAATCAGGATATTCGAAACCCAGTGCATCAAGCACTCGGTTCAGCCTTCGCTTCGGACGGGTGCCGAAGGCTGCTGTCATCAGTTGATCTTCTTTTTTCGAATAATTTCCAAGAATTTCATTACACATCACCTCAACTGTATCCAGCCACTCTTGGCAGGGCTTCTTAAAATATTTCTTGAATTTGAAGTGGTAAGGAAGCCGGACAAGATCCCCTTCCTTCTTCTCCCCCTTTAACTTTGGCATTTCCCATTTTTTCAGAGTAGGGAAGACTCTGAATGCTAAGAATTCTTGAACCAGATCCCTAGTACCAATATGCTCTGCAATGATTCTGAATTCATCCATTGCCCGTTGAGTTTGACCCTCTGGTGTCATGTTGCAGTGGGGTCGGGTTTCTCCGAAAGTTAGCTCGAGTGGACTTTGCACAAGCTTCTCCTTGTCCTCATCAACCTTGACATAGAACCATTCTGATTTCCAGCCTGCCGGCCATTTGCTTCGGTAGCTGATTACAGGAAACTTTGCGGTTTTCCGGTAGGCAAAATTGTAGCAACCGAAGTTTTCATGAAGCCCATCTTTTCTGGCCTTTGTTTGATAATGCAATTCATGAACTCGACAGAAACTGTCAGCAAAAGGCTCCACTGCTTGGCTTCGGAGGGCCCAAATATAAACGCTAAGCCTAACGATAGCGTTAGGAGTTAACTGGTGAAGGTAGATGCCAAACCTCTTCAATATCTCCGCAACAATCTCGTGAACAGGGAATCTTAGCCCAGCCTTTAAAAAGCTTTTGAAGATGACAACCTCGTCTTTCTCTGGCTTCGGGGTGGTCTCTTCTCCCCCGAAGCGAAGTAGCTTCTTCTGATCTTCACTGAAAAAACCTGCTTTCACCATCTTGGCGAGATCAACCTTTGAAACAGTCGATTTTCCGAAGTCTAGGTGGCTGGGTTTGCTGGGCATGGCAATACGGTAGTCATCTTCGGAGTCGGTTTCTTCAATGTTCCCTTCTCCTTCGGCAGCTGTCGGGTTTGCTTCGGCAGCAGGCATTTCTTCCGCAGTCACCAGTCCGGAGCGCTGCATCGCTTCGGAGATGGGCACAGTCTCCGAAGCTTCAGTTTCGTCCCCCTCACGCTCAACCCTAGCTGTAGAGCGAACTCTGGCCATTTAATTATGAACTTGTGAGACTTTGATACTTTTTTCCTCCGAAGCAGGCTTCAAGATGGAGCTTCGTTCAAATCTGACAAACAAGCTTCGGTGATGGTTAAAAATTTTGGCAGCAAAACAGTGCAAATAGCAGTAAATGCTGTGGTAACTTCACACCTACTCGTCTGTTTATATAGTGCTGCAGGTAAGAAGGCGAAGCGGCAGGGTTTTTACACCAGGCGGGCAGTAACTTGTACTCGCTGCGCAGTGGACCGCAAAGACCAAACAGTGACTCTGCAAGGTGGGACCGACACGATCTCGGGAAATGAATCGTTTCTCGGCAACGAGCTCAGGGAAGGTGTTTTTTGGACCTTCGGCTTCCCGAAGCTTGAGAGGATTTTTTCACGGTTCAAGCTCGTTACGAAAAACGATCTAGCGCCGCGAAAGGGGCTACTGTTGGGCCCATGCTTCGTTGCGCCGAAGGCCTTGCGTGAAGAAGCAGCTTCGGCTGAAATCGTCCCCAGGAAATGGCCGAAGGTTCCTTTTTATAGAGCTTCGGCGTTGCAAACCGACATAAAGATAGAATGACCTTTTTATCCATAGAGGTCTAAGATAATGTTGTAAACTTTTGTAAAGGGCATAATTGTAATTCGTCACAGGCTGCGTCCTGTGTCTATAAATAGATGAACAGTACCCCCGTACTGTTCACGCTGACTTGGCATTTGCTTTCGCGTCACGCTTGTACTTTTTACCTTCTCTCAGGACCGAAGGTACATTTGTAATTCGAAATCATTTCTATTTTTCCATGTTAATAAAGTAGAAATGATTCTATGATGATGCTTATATTATATTTCATGCTTTATATGAGTCCTTCGTCATTACTTGTTATGTTTACGAAGGTATGTTTCTTATGACTTTCGTCCGAAACTCATTATTTCCCGAAGGGACATAATGCTTCGAAGGACGAAGGACTTTAACACTTAACACTTTTTATGTTGCCTTGTTCTTAACTCTTAGCATTTGAGAACAAGTCCCCAACAAATGCATCTCGCCGCCGGTGAACCCGCGCCACGATCCATGCCGACGCTGTGATTCGTGCCCAGTGGTGCACGGATATCTACGTGAGGTGAAAGATCCATGTCGCCAGCCACCCACAGGTCCGTTTGCGTCCTTCTTGTTTGTGTTTCTACACCCTCTTACGTCTGTGATGCTCATTGGCTCAACCAAATGAACTCTACCGCACCGTAGCATTGTCAACGTGATAGTATTGTCTAGGAACGCCACCGCGGACATGGCTTTCGTAGACCGGTCGTTCTAGGTGGTCTTCGTCCAAGTTTGCGCCAGCACGGTAGTCCTAGCTAGCCACTGAATCTTCCCTAGTCGCTTGATTGAACGCTACTGACTCTTGTAACCTAGGACGACCTCACTGGAGCATTTGCGCCGCGGTTATCGCAAACATACCTGATTAAGTGACAGACTAACCAAATTAAGTATAGAAAGGGCTTCGATAGCATCTGTGATTGATACCGTATGCTTGATGTCATCGGAACGGGTCCCCACCGGCAAGTGCACTCGGTTCCGGCTAGGTGTTCGACCTGTGTGTGGTCAGGGACTTGAGTCATGAAGAGATAGAAGTGCGAGGGGTTTTGCGCGAATGTTAGAGAGCCACATGAATAGTGTCGTAGATTCTTTAGTAGTTATTTAAAAGGCCGGGGGCCTCTACACAAAGTCGCCAACGCGGGCACGTGCGCGGGCGTGTTTCCCCGTTGCGGGCTGTTTTGGGCAGAATTGAGCTCCAAAAATAATAAAACTTTTTGGGCAAGCTTAGTTTGATGATTAAAACCCTTGGGTGATGTTTGAAATGATTTGGACATTGTTTGGTCCCAAACCCAATAAGCTAGCCTCCTAGGGTATAATTGCCTAATACTGATAGAATACTAACTCACGAAACCCTAGTGACTAGTGTGTACCGTGAAGGAAAGTTGTATTCAAAATACAACTTAGTATGTTTCTATTATGTAACATCACATAAGCATTCATGTATATGTACTGTTATGTATAGAAAACGAGGAAGAGACTCTAGTTGAAGAAGTTGTCCCGCAAGCTAAGAATCCACCGGTTGGGAACAACTTCTACTTTGACATTTGTGGAACTGACTCGAAACCTCCTGCAACCAAGGCAAGCCCCGGTGCATTATCCCCTTTCCTTGATGTTTTAAAAAAACTTTATCACCTTATATGATGCATTAGGTAATAGGAGTTGTGTGCTAAACAATTGTTGCATTCCTTTTCTTGGAACTGATTACCATTCCTTGTTACCTGATTTACTTAAAAATTTTCTGATGCTTAGCTTTGCTTTAGAAAACAAAATGTTTTGTTTTAAACAAAAGGTGATGTTTCATATGGGATGGGGAATTTTGCAAAGAAAAGACTTGTGATGGTGAATCCATCATGGCCGTGATGGGTTCAACATCTGAAAAGATGTACCTCTACCAGGTACCAAACTTTGGGTTATAAATTTTAAAGATGAGGTCGAGTGGGTGACTTGCACGAGAAGGAAGTCTCGGTGTAGTGTCTCCGTCTGAGTCTCTTAAGGACCAAGCCGATGTGGGCCTGCTGACCGAGGACCTTTTAACTGGCCATATGCCTCATCATGGGTAAGCTTTGCCTCGGTCGGACAAATACCAGAAAGGCCACCACGCAATGGGAGTGGAGAGATGGCGAGAGAAGCGTGTACCCTCCGTGGCAAGAGGCTGGATGGTGGGGTATCTGTGCTCTCGGTTGGCGTGAACCCATTCTGGTCTTGAGAAACCCGGTGGCGAGTTGACATATGCAAGGGTTAAGTGCTACATATGTCGTGTGGTTGGAGATCCCCAACTGGGTATTAATCGATTCGGATCACCATTACTTCTCGGATATGAAGACTTGGTCACTGACTTACACGTAGCAATCTAGTGAACTGAAGGGTTGATAAAAGACGGCTAATGTAGGCCAAGTGCCTGATCTAGGATAGAAAGAACTCTAGACACAGGTAACTACTTAACCTGATAATAAAAACAGATTTTAAGGATCCACTCATAGTAAGCTTTTCTGCAAACAGAGTCTTGATTCTTGATAAAGCTTTACCTTGATTCCCAAAAGCCAGGATATCCTTGAGAGTCTTTTCCTTTGACGGGTAAGACTTGCGAAAGTACACTCCATACTAAGGGTTTTTGAACCCATGTTGTTTTAGGTGATGAAACAGCCGAGTTTTGTTGTTTCTGCTCTAAGGTGGTGCCAAAACAGGAGGAAGATTACTAAGTTGGTTTGTGGGAGGGTGTTTTGCCTCCCAGTTATGTAATAATAAGCTATGCACTCATACACCCAATTTGTAATAAATAATCTCTCTATATTTTATATGAATGTAAATTATGTTATTGTCATCCTTTCCGCTCATTTTTTACTCCGATTATGTGTGTAATGTGTGCGTGATGGGTGAAGCGCTCTTGGGTGGTATGATGAAAATACAGACAACCGAACTTGCCGAGTCATTATGCGCACCTGCATGACTGTCTAAGATCCTTGGGACAAGGATATCTGTAGGTGGGCCTAATACCTTGGGAGGTTCCGTCACAGCTGGTATCGGAGCGAAGCCTATCTCTTCAGACATTACGTAGTACTTCAAAAGAACTTCTAAATAGTTACCTTGAAACATTCTTTCATTCTTATCTTGCCACTTTCTGGTTGTAACTTACCTTTTGAAGTCGGGTAACAAAGTGCTAAATAATAGTATACATAGGAGGTAGGGGATCAACGAAAGATTGATTCCATAATCATTAGGTTATGCATGCATCATGTTTAAACTACACTAAATAAATTTTCCCATCTTATGGAAATATGGCGCTAAACAAGACCACCCAACGAAAAGCAACCGGACCTCATGGTGTACCCCGACATCAGCTGGCTCCTAGACATGAGGGGAGCAGCAGCGGAAGCAATGACCCAATAGGAGATTTGGAGGCCAGGGTGGCACGATTCATGTCAGAGCTACGCGACGGGGGTAGGGAGCGTGCGCGAGATAGTCGCCGCATTGCTGAACTGTCAGCGAAAGTTCAACGCTTGCAGTTGGAAATTGCGGAACACGACACGACCATTGACAAGGCTATAAATTCGCGCTCTTTCGCATGGGATTGTGAGGCCAAGGCTCTAGCCCGAGTGGCGGAATTAAGTGCATCCCTAGAAAATCTGCAAGCGTATTGTAACACCCTACATGAAGAGGTGCACGTGTTATATGACCGTCTGCATCCAAATGTGCCGACAGAAGTTGCAGCAGTGGGAGCTGGACCATCTGGAATAGCTAATGGAGGACCTAATGGGGAGTTGGACCTTTTTGAAGCCCCTCCTTCCATGAACCTTCCAGCTGAACGTTCTCCCGAGGCTGGCAGTGGAGCAGCTAAGGACAAAGAGAATTAGAGTAGTATAGTTTAAGTAATGTCCTTATGTAAAGGAAGTAAGGAAGTCAAATTGTACTACTAAGTATGTATAATTATTATAGTTCAGCACAATTAATAAAGATGGTGTACGTTTGGTATGTAATAATTCAGGATGTTTTTCTTCCTCAGATGCCATCGCGAACTCGTGCTCAAGACTGGGTGGGCACTTTCGGCGGCGGGGAGGAAACTCCCAACCCGCCACTTGTACCTCCTACACTGGCTAAGGCTATCGCTGCCTTAGTCAACGCTACCGCCGACAACACGTGATTCCTGCGTGAATTGACGGGAAATCAATTTCAGCCACATGGAGGAAGAGGTCAACCTCAAGGGCCATGAGACACCACTTATTTAGAGTTCTCTGAAACCCGTCCACCACTCTTTGTTAAGGCTAAAGAACCTCTGGAAGCAGATGAATGGGTGCGGGTAATGGGGCAAAAGTTCGGGCTGATCCGATGCATTGAGACACAAAAGCCTCTATTCACCACCCAACAGTTGAGGGGTCCTGCCAGCACTTGGTGGGCAAATTTTTCAGCCATTCAGCCTGCAGGACATCAGGTCACGTGGGAAGAGTTCAAACTGGCATTCAAGGAACATTATGTTCCGGAAGGAGTGCTACAGATGAAGCTGGAGGAGTTCATATGTCTGAAGCAAGGGGATATTCTGTGACGCAATATCTCAACAAGTTTAATCACCTCTCCCAATATGTTATCGATCATGTGGACACAGACTTGAAAAAGAAAAAATGCTTCATGAGAGGATTAAATGCCGACTCCAGCACAAAATGGCTACGTGTCTGGACCTTACCTATACCAGGGCTATCAGCACAGCACTGTCAGTTGAAGCCAAAAATTCGGGACAAGGAAAGTCAAAAAGATATGCGGGTGAAGGATCAACTCAGGGGCCTGAAAAGCGGACAAGGTTGGTAATCCGACCTTTAAACCCAAACCGTTCTTCTCCTCGCCCACCCACATATCCTTTTAAACAACCCGTGTTTATCCGTCCCACTCCTGCCCCCGCCTAGAACAATCAGCCAAGTGTCCCTGGTGCTCGTTTCCCTGCCCTTCCTAGTTCCTCAAGCGGCTGCTTTAATTGTGGGAAGTCTGGATATTTCATCAAAGACTGTCCCTATCCAAAGCAGAACAAATCAAATTTCCAACAGACTTCAGGGAATGCGAATCAAGGAAAGGGAAACATGGCCAATCCTCCAGCGGGCAAGAATATGAAGAAAACTGGGCAAGTTTATTATACCCAGGTGGCGACCACACCGGAAGGAGAACTGGTGATGATGGGTACGTTTCTCGTTGCCAATCACCCAACAATTAGACTTTTTGATTCTGGTGCATCACATAGCTTTATGAGCAAGACTTTTGTGGGGAAATGAAAGGGAATTAGGCTTACACCTAGTTCCTAAATAATTTTGGTGGTTGAATTGCCCAACACAAATAATTGGACTAACTAGTTGCTCCAGTGTATAAGTTATACATGTGCCAAAGGTTCACAACAAGCCAATTAAAAAGACCAATGTTGGGTTCAAAATAGAGAGCTAAAGGCATCCCGAAAGGCTCCCTGGTCTGGCGCACCGGACTGTCCGGTGGCGCACCGGATAGTGTCCGGTACACCAGGGGACTTCGTGCTGAACTCCTCAGCCTCGAGAATTCTCAGGGCCGGCGCGCTATAATTCACCGGACTGTCCCGTGTACACCGGACAGTGTCCGGTGCTCCAAGAGGACGCAGCTCTGGAACTTGGCAGCCTCGGGAATCCGTAGCGGCTGCTCCGCTATAATTCATCGGACATGTCCGGTGTACACCGGACTGTCCGGTGCAACTGCGAGGCAACGGCTACTTCGCGCCAACGGTCACCTGCAGCAGCAATTAATGCGCGCCAGAGCGCGCATGCGTCAGGCACGCCCATGCTGGCGCACCGGACACTCTACAGTACATGTCCGGTGAGCCACCGGACATCCAGGTGGTCCCAGAAGTCAGAACTCCAACGGTCGAATCCCAACGGCTTTGGTGATGTGGCTGGCGCACCGGACATGTCCGGTGTGCACCGGACTGTCCGGTGCACCATACGACAGTCAGCCCCACCAAACGGCTAGTTTGGTGGTTGGGGCTATAAATACCCCCAACCACCCACCATTCATTGCATCCAAGTTTTCCACTTCTCAACCACTTACAAGAGCTAGGCATTCAATTCTAGACACACCAAAGAGATCAAATCCTCTCCAATTCCACACAAGGCTTTAGTGATTAGCGAGAGAGATTTGCCGTGTTCTTTTGAGCTCTTGCGCTTGGATTGCTTCTTTTCTTTCTCACTTGTTCTTGTGATCAAAACTCCATTGTAATCAAAGGAAGAAGCACCAATTGTGTGGTGGCCCTTGCGGGGAAGTTTTGTTCCCGGTTTTGATTTGAGAAGAGAAGCTCACTCGGTCCGAGGGACCGTTTGAGAGAGGGAAAGGGTTGAAAGAGACCCGGTCTTTGTGACCACCTGAACGGGGAGTAGGTTTGCGAGAACTGAACCTCGGTAAAACAAATCCTTGTGTCACACTCCTTATTTGCTTGAGATTTGTTTTTCCCCCCTCTCGCGGACTCGTTTTTATTTCTAACGCTAACTCGGCTTGTAGTTGTGTTTATATTTGTAAATTTCAGTTTCGCCCTATTCACCCCCCCTCTAGGCGACTATCAATTGGTATTAGATCCCGGTGCTTCATTAGAGCCTAACCGCTCGAAGTGATGTCGGGAGATCACGCCAAGAAGGAGATGGAGACCGGCGAAAAGCCCACTACAAGCCACGAGAGCACTTCATCGGAAGAGTCCCGCATCAAGAGGAAGGAGAAGAAGAAGGACTCCTCCAAAGGGAAGGAGAAGAAATCTTCTTCACACCACAAAGAGAAGAAGGATAAATCCTCTTCCCACAAGCCGCAGCGGAGTGGGGACAAGAAAAAGAGGATGAGGAAGGTGGTCTACTACGAGACCGATTCTTCATCGGCATCCACCTCCGGCTCCGACGCGGCGTCCGTCACTTCTAAGCGCCAAGAGCGCAAGAAGTATAGTAAGATTCCCCTACGCTACCCACACATTTCTAAACATACACCTTTACTTTCCGTCCCATTAGGCAAACCACTAACTTTTGATGGTGAAGATTATGCTAGGTGGAGTGATTTAATGCGGTTCCATCTAACCTCACTCCACAAAAGTATATGGGATGTTGTTGAGTTTGGTGCACAGGTACCATCCGTAGGGGATGAGAACTATGATGAGGATGAAGTAGCCCAAATTGAGCACTTCAACTCCCAAGCCACAACGATACTCCTTGCCTCTCTAAGTAGAGAGGAATATAACAAGGTGCAAGGGTTGAAGAATGCGAAGGAGATTTGGGATCTACTCAAGACCGCGCACGAGGGTGATGAACTCACCAAGATCACCAAGCAGGAAACGATCGAGGGGGAGCTCGGTCGCTTCCGTCTTCGCCAAGGGGAGGAGCCACAAGATATGTACAACCGGCTCAAAACCTTGGTGAACCAAGTGCGCAACCTCGGGAGCAAGAAATGGGATGACCACGAGGTGGTTAAGGTTATTCTTAGATCACTCATCTTCCTTAACCCCACTTAAGTACAATTAATTCGTGGTAATCCTAGATACACACTAATGACTCCCGAGGAAGTTATCGGGAATTTTGTGAGCTTTGAATGTATGATTAAGGGCTCAAAGAAGATCAACGAGCTTGATGATCCCTCCACATCCGAAGCACAACCGGTAGCGTTCAAGGTGACGGAGGAGAAGAAGGAGGAGTCTACACCAAGTAGACAACCAATCGATGCTTCAAAGCTCGACGATGAGGAGATGGCTTTAATCATCAAAAGCTTTCGCCAAATCCTCAAGCAACGGAAGGGGAAGGATTACAAATCCCATTCCAAGAAGGTTTGCTACAAGTGTGGTAAGCCCGGTCACTTTATTGCTAAATGTCCATTATCAAGTGACAGTGACAGGGATAACGACAAGAAGGGCAAGAGGAGAGAAAAGAAGAGGTACCACAAGAAGAGGGGCGGCGATGCCCATGTCTGTCGAGAGTGGGACTCCGACGAAAGCTCTAGCGACTCCTCCGACGACGAGGACGCCGCCAACATCGCCGTCACCAAGGGACTCCTTTTCCCCAACGTCGGCCACAAGTGCCTCATGGCAAAGGACGGCAAAAGGAAGAAGGTTAAATCTAAATCCTCCACTAGATATGAGTCCTCTAGTGATGATAATGCTAGTGATGAGGAAGATAATTTGCGTACCCTTTTTGCCAACCTTAACATGGAACAAAAGGAAAAATTAAATGAATTAATTAGTGCCATTCATGAAAAGGATGACCTTTTGGATTCCCAAGAGGACTTCCTAATTAAGGAAAATAAGAAACATGTTAAGGTTAAAAATGCTTATGCTCTAGAGGTAGAAAAATGTGAAAAATTAACTAGTGAGCTAAACACATGCCATGACACTATTACCAATCTTAGAAATGAAAATGCTAATTTATTAGCTAAGGTTGACTCTCATGTATGTAATGTTTCAACTTCCAATTCTAGAGATGATAATGATGATTTACTTGCTAGGATTGAAGAATTGAACATTTCACTCGCTAGCCTTAGAAATGAAAATGAAAAATTGCTTGCTAAGGCTAAAGATTTTGATGTTTGCAATATTACTATTTCTAACCTTAGAAGTGAAAATGACATATTACATGCTAAGGTTATAGAGTTAAAATCTTGCAAACCCTCTACATCTATTGCTGAGCATGTTTCCATTTGTACTAGATGTAGAGATATTGATGTTAATGCTATTCATGATCACATGGCTTTAATTAAACAACAAAATGATCATATAGCAAAATTAGATGCTAAAATTGCCGAGCATAACTTAGAAAATGAAAAATTTAAATTTGCTAGAAGTATGCTCTATAATGGGAGACGCCCTGGCATCAAGGATGGCATTGGCTTCCAAAGGGGAGACAATGTCAAACTTAATGCCCCTCCTAAAAGATTGTATAATTTTGTCAAGGGCAAGGCTCCCATGCCTCAGGATAACGAGGGTTACATTTTGTACCCTGCCGGTTATCCCGAGAGCAAAATTAGGAGAATTCACTCTAGGAAGTCTCACTCTGGACCTAACCATGCTTTTATGTATAAGGGTGAGACATCTAGCTCTAGGCAACCAACCCGTGTTAAGTTGCCTAAGAAAAAACTCCTAGTGCATCAAATGAACATAGTATTTCATTTAAAACTTTTGATGCATCTTATGTTTTGACTAACAAATCCGGCAAAGTAGTTGCCAAGTTTGTTGGGGGCAAACACAAGAGCTCCAAAACTTGTGTTTGGGTACCCAAACTTCTTGTTTCTAATGCCAAAGGACCCAAAACCGTTTGGGTACCTAAAGTCAAGAACTAAACTTGTTTTGTAGGTTTATGCATCCGGGGGCTCAAGTTGGATCATCGATAGCGGGTGCACAAACCACATGACAGGGGAGAAGAAGATGTTCTCCTCCTACGAGAAAAACCAGGATCCCCAACGAGCTATCACATTCGGGGATGGAAATCAAGGTTTGGTCAAAGGTTTGGGTAAAATAGCTATATCCCCTGACCATTCCATTTCCAATGTTTTTCTTGTTGATTCATTAGATTACAACTTGCTTTCTATATCTCAATTATGCAAAATGGGCTACAACTGTCTCTTTACTGATGTAGGTGTCACTGTCTTTAGAAGAAGTGATGATTCAATAGCATTTAAGGGTGTGTTAGAGGGTCAGCTATACTTAGTAGATTTTGATAGAGCTGAACTCGACACATGCTTAATTGCTAAGACTAACATGGGTTGGCTCTGGCACCGCCGACTAGCCCATGTTGGGATGAAGAATCTTCATAAGCTTCTAAAGGGAGAGCACATTTTAGGACTAACCAATGTTCATTTTGAGAAAGACAGGGTTTGTAGCGCATGCCAAGCAGGAAAGCAAGTTGGAGCCCATCATCCACACAAGAACATCATGACGACCGAAAGGCCGCTTGAGCTACTCCACATGGATCTATTCGGCCCGATTGCTTACATAAGCATCGGCGGGAGTAAGTATTGTCTTGTAATAGTGGATGATTATTCTCGCTTCACTTGGGTGTTCTTTTTGCAGGAAAAATCTCAAACCCAAGAAACCTTAAAGGGATTCTTGAGACGGGCTCAAAATGAGTTCGGCTTAAGGATCAAGAAAATAAGAAGCGACAACGGAACGGAGTTCAAGAACTCACAAATTGAAGGCTTCCTTGAGGAGGAGGGCATCAAGCATGAGTTCTCTTCTCCCTACACTCCTCAACAAAATGGTGTAGTGGAGAGGAAGAATCGAACTCTATTGGACATGGCTAGAACCATGCTTGATGAGTACAAGACTTCGGATCGGTTTTGGGCGGAGGCGGTCAACACCGCTTGCTACGCCATCAACCGGTTGTATCTACACCGAATCCTCAAGAAGACATCTTATGAACTCCTAACCGGTAAAAAGCCCAATATTTCATATTTTAGAGTCTTTGGTAGCAAATGTTTCATTCTTGTTAAAAGAGGTAGAAAATATAAATTTGCTCCTAAGACTGTAGAAGGCTTTTTACTAGGATATGATTCAAACACAAGGGCATATAGAGTCTTTAACAAGTCCACTGGACAAGTTGAAGTTTCTTGTGACGTTGTGTTTGATGAGACTAAAGGCTCTCAAGTAGAGCAAGTTGATCTTGATGAGATAGGTAATGAAGAGGCTCCATGCATCGCGCTAAGGAACATGTCCATTGGGGATGTGTGTCCTAAGGAATCCGAAGAGCCTCCAAATGCACAAGATCAACCGTCCTCCCCCACGCAAGCATCTCCACCAACTCAAAATGAGGATGAAGCTCAAGTTGATGAAATAGAAGATCAAGCAAATGAGCCACCTCAAGATGACGGCAATGATCAAGGGGGAGATGCAAATGATCAAGACAAGGAGGATGAAGAACAAAGACCGCCACACCCAAGAGTCCACCAAGCAATCCAACGAGATCACCCCGTCGACACCATCCTCGGCGACATTCATAAGGGGGTAACTACTAGATCTCGTGTTGCACATTTTTGTGAGCATTACTCTTTTGTTTCCTCTATTGAGCCACACAGGGTAGAGGAAGCACTCCAAGACTCGGATTGGGTGGTGGCGATGCAAGAGGAGCTCAACAACTTCACTAGGAATGAGGTATGGCATTTAGTTCCACGTCCTAATCAAAATATTGTAGGAACCAAATGGGTCTTCCGCAACAAGCAAGATGAGCATGGTGTGGTGACAAGGAACAAAGCTCGACTTGTGGCCAAGGGATATTCCCAAGTCAAAGGTTTGGATTTCGGTGAAACCTATGCACCCGTAGCTAGGCTTGAGTCAATTCGTATATTATTGGCCTATGCTACTTACCATGGCTTTAAGCTTTATCAAATGGACGTGAAAAGTGCCTTCCTCAATGGACCAATCAAGGAAGAGGTCTATGTTGAGCAACCTCCCGGCTTTGAAGATAGTGAGTATCCTCACCACGTCTATAAACTCTCTAAGGCGCTTTATGGGCTCAAGCAAGCCCCAAGAGCATGGTATGAATGCCTTAGAGATTTCCTTATTGCTAATGGCTTCAAAGTCGGAAAGGCCGATCCTACTTTATTCACTAAAACTCTTGAAAATAACCTGTTTGTATGCCAAGTTTATGTTGATGATATTATATTTGGGTCTACTAACGAGTCTACATGTGAAGAATTTAGTAGGATCATGACACAAAAGTTCGAGATGTCTATGATGGGGGAGTTGAAGTACTTCTTGGGATTTCAAGTAAAGCAACTCCAAGAGGGCACCTTCATTAGCCAAACGAAGTATACTCAAGACATTCTAAACAAGTTTGGGATGAAGGATGCCAAGCCCATCAAGACACCCATGGGAACTAATGGGCATCTCGACCTCGACACGGGAGGTAAATCCGTGGATCAAAAGGTATACCGGTCGATGATAGGTTCTTTACTCTATTTATGTGCATCTCGACCGGATATTATGCTTTCCGTATGCATGTGTGCAAGATTCCAAGCCAACCCTAAGGAAGCTCACCTTACGGCCGTAAAACGAATCTTGAGATATTTGGCTTACACTCCTAAGTTTGGGCTTTGGTACCCTCGGGGATCCACATTTGATTTGATTGGTTATTCGGATGCCGATTGGGCGGGGTGTAAGATTAATAGAAAGAGCACATCGGGGACTTGCCAGTTCTTAGGAAGATCCTTGGTGTCTTGGGCTTCAAAGAAGCAAAATTCGGTCACTCTTTCCACCGCCGAAGCCGAGTACATTGCCGCAGGCCATTGTTGCGCGCAATTGCTTTGAATGAGGCAAACCCTGCGGGACTACGGTTACAAATTAACCAAAGTCCCTTTGCTATGTGATAATGAGAGTGCAATCAAGATGGCGGATAATCCCGTCGAGCATAGCCGCACTAAACACATAGTCATTCGGTATCATTTTCTTAGGGATCACCAACAAAAGGAAGATATCGAGATTTCTTACATTAACACTAAAGATCAATTAGCCGATATCTTTACCAAGCCTCTTGATGAACAAACTTTTAACAAACTTAGGCATGAGCTCAATATTCTTGATTCGCGCAATTTCTTTTGCTAAATTGCACACATAGCTCATTTGTATACCTTTGATCATGTCTCTTTCATATGCTATGACTAATGTGTTTTTCAAGTCTATTTCAAATCAAGTCATAGGTGTATTGAAAGGAAATTAGAGTCTTCGGCGAAGACAAAGGCTTCCACTCCGTAACTCATCCTTCGCCGTCACTCCAAGCAACTCTCCATTCTTGGGGGAGAAAGCATGAGCACAAAGCAAAAGGACTCCATCTTTGGTATAATCTTCACTCATTTATTTATGACCAAAGGGGGAGAGAGTAATAAAAGGGCTCTAATGATTCCATTTTTGGCGATTCATGCCAAAGGGGGAGAATGTATGAGCCCAAAGCAAAAGGACCGCACCACCACCTAATTTTAAATTTGGAGATTTTCAATTGGTAAATTTCAAATTGGTATCTTATTGTGTTCAAAAGGGGGAGAAAGTAGTATTCCAAAAATGATATATCAAAACCCTCTTGAACACTAAGAGGAGGATCTCATTTAGGGGGAGTTTTCTTTAGTCAAAAGAAAAGCATTTGAAACAGGGGGAGAAAATTTCAAATCTTGAAAATGCTTCGTAAAATCTTATTCATTTACCTTTGACTATTTGCAAAAAGAACTTTGAAAAGGATTTACAAAAGAATTTGCAAAAACAAAACATGTGGTGCAAGCGTGGTCCAAAATGTTAAAAATGAAGAAACAATCCATGCATATCTTGTAAGTATTTATATTGGCTCAATTCCAAGCAACCTTTGCACTTACATTATGCAAACTAGTTCGATTATGCACTTCTATATTTGCTTTGGTTTGTGTTGGCATCAATCACCAAAAAGGGGGAGATTGAAAGGGAATTAGGCTTACACCTAGTTCCTAAATAATTTTGGTGGTTGAATTGCCCAACACAAATAATTGGACTAACTAGTTGCTCCAGTGTATAAGTTATACAGGTGCAAAGGTTCACAACAAGCCAATTAAAAAGACCAATGTTGGGTTCAAAATAGAGAGCTAAAGGCATCCCGAAAGGCTCCCTGGTCTGGCGCACCGGACTGTGTCCGGTGCACCAGGGGACTTCGTGCTGAACTCCTCAGCCTCGGGAATTCTCAGGGCCGGCGCGCTATAATTCACCGGACTGTCCGGTGTACACCGGACAGTGTCCGGTGCTCCAAGAGGACGCGGCTCTGGAACTTGGCAGCCTTGGGAATCCGTAGCGGCTGCTCCGCTATAATTCACCGGACATGTCTGGTGTACACCGGACTGTCCGGTGCAACTGCGGGGCAACGAATACTTCGCGCCAACGGTCGCCTGCAGCAGCAATTAATGCGCGCCAGAGCGCGCAGGCGTCAGGCACGCCCATGCTGGCGCACCGGACACTCTACAGTACATGTCCGGTGAGCCACCAGACATCCAGGCGGTCCCAGAAGTCAGAACTCCAACGGTCGAATCCCAACGGCTTTGGTGACGTGGCTGGCGCACCGGACATGTCCGGTGCACCATACGACAGTCAGCCCCACCAAACGGCTAGTTTGGTGGTTGGGGCTATAAATACCCCCAACCACCCACCATTCATTGCATCCAAGTTTTCCACTTCTCAACCACTTACAAGAGCTAGGCATTCAATTCTAGACACACCAAAGAGATCAAATCCTCTCCAATTCCACACAAGGCTTTAGTGATTAGCGAGAGAGATTTGTCGTGTTCTTTTG
Source organism: Zea mays (assembly GCF_902167145.1). NCBI lineage: Eukaryota > Viridiplantae > Streptophyta > Magnoliopsida > Poales > Poaceae > Zea > Zea mays. Next base: position 85,219,328 of record NC_050104.1, on the reverse strand, counting down.
AGCTCTTGCGCTTGGATTGCTTCTTTTCTTTCTCACTTGTTCTTGTGATCAAAACTCCATTGTAATCAAAGCAAGAGGCACCAATTGTGTGGTGGCCCTTGCGGGGAAGTTTTGTTCCCGGTTTTGATTTGAGAAGAGAAGCTCACTCGATCCGAGGGACCGTTTGAGAGAGGGAAAGGGTTGAAAGAGACCCGGTCTTTGTGACCACCTCAACGGGGAGTAGGTTTGCGAGAACCGAACCTCGGTAAAACAAATCCTTGTGTCACACTCCTTATTTGCTTGAGATTTGTTTTGCCCCCCTCTCGCGGACTCGTTTTTATTTCTAACGCTAACCCGGCTTGTAGTTGTGTTTATATTTGTAAATTTCAGTTTCGCCCTATTCACCCCCCCTCTAGGCGACTATCAGGAAACATTGCATACATAGCACTAAATCAAGGGAGGGATTTATTATTCACTCACCTGGGGGTCAAATATTTACTAAGGAAGTAGTCTTCCACGTACCCATAACATTGGCCGGACGTGAGTTCCCTACAAACATGATTGTTATAAAAGGACAGGATATAGATGTAATTCTAGGCATGAATTGGTTAGCCTAGCATAAGGCCATCATCAATGCGGATCAAAGGACCATTAAATTGAGTTATGGTCATGAAGAAGTCAAACTGTCCATCCCTAAATCGGTCCTAGTAAAAACATTCGGACAAGTTTATGAGGCCATAGTACAAGAAATACAGGATATTCCGGTAATATGTGAATTCCCAGATGTATTCCCCGAAGATTTGCCAGGGCTACCTCCGGAAAGGGACGTGGAATTTGTGATCGAATTGAAGCCCGGTACAACTCCTATTTCTAGAAGATCGTACCGCATGCCACCTAATGAACTGTCAGAACTCAAGACACAATTACAAGACTTGTTGAAGAAAGGGTTCATTAGACCAAGTTCATCGTTGCAGGGATGTTCAACAATCTTTGTCAATAAGAAGGATCAGACTCTTCGAATATGAGTGGACTACAGACCCCTCAATGAAGTTACTATTAAGAACAAGTATCCTCTACCTCGGATCGATATTTTATTCGATCAACTTACTGGAGCCCGATTGTTTTCTAAAATTGATCTCAGATCGGGCTATCATCAGATCCGTATTCGACCTGAAGATATACCTAAGACCTCATTCACCACGCGGTATGGATTATTTGAATATTTGGTTATGTCTTTTGGATTAACAAATGCTCCAGCCTACTTCACATACTTGATGAATTCAGTATTCATGCCCGAGCTAGACAAGTTTGTGGTGGTCTTCATTGATGATATTTTGATATATTCCAAGAATGAGGAGGAGCATGCAAAACACTGGCAGATTGTGTTAACGTGCTTAAGAGAACATCAGCTTTATGCTAAATTTAGCAAATGCACATTCTGGTTGGAGGAAATCCAATTTCTTGGGCATGTTTTGTCTGCCAAAGGGATTGCGGTTGATCCGAGCAAGGTTAAGGATATTCTGGAATGAAAATCACCCACTACAGTGCATCAAGTTCGGAGTTTCCTTGGATTGGCTGGGTATTACCGCAGATTCATTCCGGATTCCTACACATGATTTGAAACTGGCCATGGTAGTTCATGCCCTTAAGATTTGGCATCATTATCTGCTGGGGAATATGTGCCATTTGTATACGGATCACAAAAGTTTGAAGTATATCTTCACCCAGTTAGAACTAAACATGAGACAGGGAAGGTGGCTTGAGCTAATCAAAGATTATGACTTGGAGATTCATTATCACCTAGGAAAGGCTAATGTGGTGGCAGATGCTTTAAGTCGCAAGGCTTCTTGTCATTGTCTCACAGTAAGAACACCTGACACCACTTTATGTCAAGAAAAGGAAAAGTTGAATCTGGGGATAGTACAACAAGGAACTTTGACACATTTTAAGCTTCAGTCAGTTCTTCTACAAAGGATTATTGATGCTCAAAGAACAACTAAGGGTATGAAATATATTCGTGAGAAATGGAGGCCGATAAGAAATGGAAAAGTTGAATCTGGGGATAGTACAACAAGGAACTTTGACACATTTGAAGCTTGAGTCAGTTCTTCAACAAAGGATTATTGATGCTCAAAGAACAACTAAGGATATGAAATATATTCATGAGAAAATGGAGGTCGATAAGGCTAATTGTTTTAGGAAAGATGATCAAGGAGTAATATGGTTCAAAGACTGCATAGTGGTGCCAAAGGATGATGAAGTCCGTCAACAAATTCTGGACGAAGCTCATCTTAGTTGCTATTCCATTCACCCTGGAAGCACCAAGATGTATCAAGACTTGAAACAACATTATTGGTGGACTAAGATGAAGATTGAAATTGCACGCTATGTGGCAAAATGTGATACCTGTAGACATGTCAAGGCAATACATATGAAGGCCGCTGAGCCATTACAATCCTTGCCAATCCCAACCTGGAAATGGGAAGATATCAGTATGGATTTCATTGTGGGATTACCCACGACAGCTAAAGGATTTGACTCTATTTGGGTCATAGTTGACCGGCTTACAAAGATAGCACATTTTCTTCCTGTTAAAATAGATCACCCAGTTGCTGTTTACGCTCAGTTATACATTGCTTGTATTCTCAGCTTGCATGGAGTTCCAAAGACGATAGTGTCGGATCGGGGACCGTAATTTGTATCCAAGTTTTGTAGTGAGCTGCACAAATCTCTAGGCACTAAATTGCTCCATAGTTCGGCCTATCATCCTCAGACGAGCGGGAAAACTGAGAGGGTGAATCAAATAATTGAAGATATGTTGCGAGCATGTGTTCTAGAATTTCCACAGAAATGGGATGATTGTCTGCCATTGGTAGAATTTTCCTATAATAATAGTTATCAAGAAAGTATTAAGATGGCACCATTTGAAGCTCTGTACGGACGACGATGCCGAACACCCTTAATTTGGTCTGAACCAAGAGAACAGTGGTTTTTCATGCCTGACTTGGTTAAAGAAACGGAGGAAAAAGTCCAATAGATAAGACATAACCTAAAAGAAGCTCAAGCTTGGCAGAAAAATTATGCGGATCAACGACGTCGACCATTGGTTTTTCAAGCCGATGATCATGTATACCTGAAAGTATCACCGATGAAGGGTGTTAGCCAGTTCGGGGTAAAAGGAAAATTGGCACCCCAATATATTGGCCTGTTCCCCATTCTTGAGCGATGTGGGCCAGTGGCGTACAGACTTCAACTGCCCGAATCATTATCTGTGGTACATAATGTGTTCCATGTATCTCAGTTAAAGAAATGCCTTCGGATTCCTGATTGAATCATAGATGTGGTGGATGTTACTTTGGAACCAGACTTGACTTATTCGGAACATCCCATTCGAGTTCTGGATCAGAAGGACAGAATCACTCGAAAGAGAACCCTCAGGTTTTATAAGGTACAATGGAACTAACACACTGAAGACGAAGCTACCTAGGAGACTCAAGACTTCCTAGAGAAAAATTTTCCTAGGTTTTTAGCTTCATGTAACCTGTAAGATTTATGTACCTTATTGTAAAGTTGGAACAAACCTCACACCACCCCTGCTCTGTAAGATAAATAAGGAAATAAAGTTGTGACATGTTTACTTTTCCATTACTTACCCTAGGACCTTAAATCTCGGGACAAGATTCTTTTATGGGGGGAAGGATGTAACACCCCTGGTGTTACTGGCACTAAAACTTGAGCATAACATCATGTGCATTGACATATCATGTGTTTGTTACACCCTGGTGTTACAGGAACTAAAACATGGGCATGACATCATATGCATTGACATGTCTATATGTTTGTTACACCTGGAGTGCATCCACTAGGCTAAAAGTTCAAAACAAGTGTGATGTGATGACTTGAAGTGCTTCTTAACCCTAGAATAGGGTACTTGACCAAGGGATAGAGGTGTATGGGTGTGTGTAATACCAAATTGGGTGTTATCTCAAAAGTTAGTGGAAACGTTCATAAGAGACTAAACCTGATTGATTTGAGTCCTGGAAACCCTAATAAGAGCCCTGTAAACCCTAATTTGTGCCCTATGGGGTGATTTCAATTTCTATGCACTTTTGGACCAAAGTGCATATATCAAAGTGGTAGAGTATAAAAAACTAAACAACTTTTATATTGGAAGATTTTCAACTGATGCGGAACAAATTGGAGTAATTTGTAAATGTTCCCAAGGGCACCCATATGGCTTAAACCTTGAAATCAGTGACATTAGGCAAAGTTTGTGCCCTTGTATCTCTTAATCCATGAAGATTTTGGCCTAGGTCATTACAACAAAATGGTAGAGCTATGTTAGTAGTTCAAGTTTGATTAAGTGACTAAGCCTTGATTCTATATGGAAATTGGGATAAAATGCCCTAGAAGTTGGGCTATCAATCACCACTAAAGTTGAAATTCGACTGTCAGTGAACTGAGATGAACTTTGAGATCTGTTTTGAATAGGATCCAGTGGATGTTTGATCAAGGTTGCTATAACAAAATCAAAGCTGGTTTGTAGGAGAACAACTTTGCTACAGATGGATTAGTGGGTTGTTGCATAAAAGTTTGAGAAAAGAGCTCTTGAACTTGCTCTATCAAAACAACTAAATGGAATTGCGATGGTGCTGTGAACTGAACAAGGATCTAGGATCAGCGCATCTCGCCGCCGGTGAACCTGCGCCGCGATCCACGCCGGTGCTGTGATTCGTGCCCAGTGGTGCGCGGATATCTACGTGAGGTGAAAGATCTCGCGCGGAGGATGAACTTGGGGTACTGATCTTGCTCAGTCGCCGTACCCACTTGCCGGCCACATGGCCCAGTGGCCATCACCGAGGTGGATGTTGTTCCTTGCGATTGCGCCATGCCGTGACCCTTTCACCACATAGCTATAACCATGGCATGACTGGAATTACCATCTTTGAGCCCTTGCACCGGCAGGCGCCACGACGAACTTGCAAGTGAAATATCCCACCGCCATCGTGTTCATCTTCGGCCAAAATTGGCGTGACGCGTAGCCGATCCCTTTAAATTGAGTGCTGCCCTCGCTCCACCTCTCTGTTAAGCCTTCATTCCACCCCAGTTAGCCACTCTCGTGCACCGTAGCCCCAGTCATCGGATTTACCCCAAATTGGTCAGTTGCGCCGCCGTGAGACACCGCGCCGTGGCCAGCCACCCATAGATCCGTTTGAGTCCTTCTCGTTCGTGTTTCTACACCCTCTTGCGTTTGTGATGCTCATCGGCTCATCGTTCGTAGCATTGTGAACATTACGGTATTGTCCGGGAACGCCGCCGCGGACATGGCTTCCGTAGACCGGTCGTTCTAGGTGGTCTTCATCCAAGTTTACGGAAGCTTGGTAGTCCTAGTTGTCCACTGATTCTTCCCTAGTCACTTGATTGAACACTACTGACTCTTGTAACCTAGGACGAGCTCGCCGAAGCATTTGCGTCGCGGTTATCGCGGACAGACCTGATTAAGTGACGGACTAACCAAATTAAGTATAGAAAGGGGTTCGATTAGCATCTATGATTGATCTCGTACGCTTGATGTCATCGGAATGGGTCCCCACTGGCAAGTGCACTCAGTTCCGGCCAGGTGTTCGACCTGTGCGTGGTCGGGGACTTGAGTCATGAAGAGATAGAAGTGCGAGGGGTTTTGCGCGAATGTCAGGGAGACACATGAATAGTGCCGCAGATTCTTTAGCAGTTATTTAAAAGGCTGGGGGCCTCTGCGGAAAGTCGCCAGCGAGGGCGTGTTTCCCCGTTCGCGGGCTGTTTTGGGCTAAATTGAGCCCAACACTATTCATAGTTTTTCCTTTTATTTTTACTGCTAGACTTGGAAATTTGTAGAAAATAATAGAAAATGGTAAAAATATGAGACCAATTTTGTTAGACTTCTAAAATCATCTAGTATTTAATATAAATAGTTCCAAAAATTTTATCCCAAACTTGGAATTATTTAGCATATAAAGATGTTTAAACCAAGCCCTTTTAGAATTTTATAATTAATTTGGTAGCTCCAAAAATAATAAAACATTTTGGGTAATCTTAGTTTGACGATTAAAGCCCTTGGGTGAAGTTTGAAATGATTTGGACATTGCTTGGTCCCAAACCCAATAAGCTAGCCTCCTAGCGTATAATTGCTTAATACTGATAAAATACTAACTCAGGAAACCCTAGTGACTAGTGTGTACCGTGAAGGAAAGTTGTATTCAAAATACAACTTAGTATGTTTCTATTATGTAACTGCATATTCATAACATCAAATAAGCATTCATGTATATGTACTGTTGTGTATAGAAAACGAGGAAGAGACTCTAGTTGAAGAAGAAGTTGTCCCGCAAGCTGAGAATCCATCGGTTGAGAACAACTTCTACTTTGACATTTGTAGAACAGACCCGGAACCTCCTGCAACACATGGCAAGCCCCGGTGCATTATCCCCTTTCCTTGATGTTTTAAAAAAACTTTATCACCTTATATGATGCATTAGGTAATAGGGGTTGTGTGCTAAACAATTGCTGCATTCCTTTCCTTGGAACTGATTACCATTCCTTGTTACCTGATTTACTTAAAAGTTTTCCGATGCTTAGCTTTGCTTTAGAAAACAAAATGTTTTGTTTTAAACAAAAGGTGATGCTTCATATGGGATGGGGAATTTTGCAAAGAAAAGACTTGTGATGGTGAATCCATCATGGCCATGACGGGTTCAACATCTAAAAAGATGTACCTCTGCCAGGTACCAAACTTTTGGTTATAAATGTTAAAGATGAAGCCGGGCGGGTGACTTGCACAAGAAGGAAGTCTCGGTGTAGTGTCTCCGTTTGAGTCACTTAAGGACCGAGACGATGTGGGCATGCTGACCGAGGACCTTTTAACTGGCCATATGCCTCATCATGGTTAAGCTTTGCTTGGTCGGACCAATACCAGAAAGGCCACCACGCAATGGGAGTGGAGAGATGGCGAGAGTAGCATGTACCATCCGTGACAAGAGGCTGGATGGTGGTGTATTTGTGCTCTCGGTTAGCGTGAACCCATTCTGGTCTTGAGAAACCCAATGGCGAGTTGACATATGCAAGGGTTAAGTGCTACATATGTCGTGTGGTTGGAGATCCCCAGCTGGGTATTAATTGATTCGGATCGCCGTTACTTCTCAAATATGAAGACTTGGGCACTGACTTACACGTAGCAATCCAGTGAACTGAAGGGTTGATAAAAGACGGCTAATGTAGGCCAAGTGCCTGATCTAGGATAGAAAGAACTCTAGACACAGGTAACTATTTAACCTGATAATAAAAATGGATTTTATGGATCCACTCATTGTAAGCTTTTCTGCAAACAGAGTCTTGATTCTTGATAAAGCTTTACCTTGATTCCCAAAAGCCAGCATATCCTTGAGAGTCTTTTCCTTTGACGGGTAAGACTTGCGAAAGTACACTCTGTACACAGGGTTTTCGTACCCATGTTGTTGTAGGTGATGAAACAACCGAGTTTTGTTGTTTCTTCTCTAAGGTGGTGCCAAAGCAGGAGGAAGATCACTAAGTTGGTTGGTTGGAGGGTGTTTTGCCTCCCAGTTATGTAATAATAAGCTATGCACTCATACACCTAGTTTGTAATAAATACTCTCTCTATATTTTATATGAATGTAAATTATGTTATTGTCATCCTTTCCGCTCATTCTTTACATTGATTCTGTGTGTAATTTCCGCGTGATGGGTGAAGTGCTCTTGTTGCGGTATGATGAAAATACAGACAACCAAACTTGCCGAGTCATTATGCGCACCTGCATGACTATCTGAGTTCCTTAGGACAAGGACATCTGTAGGTGGGCCTAATACCTTGGGAGGTTCCGTCACAAAGAGGAAGGCTATTACCCAGGGGCAGGGGAGCAATAGCATTCGTCCTCGCTATGTTCCACCGCTAGGTACAGCAGCTCGTACTGGAGGAGGACAGCGACCAACTTAGTATGCACCACAGGGAACTCCACAGACTGTACACACTCGTCAGGCTGCCCCCACTGGCACCCCGGCGAGACCTGCTGGACACAGTACAGTCACCACATGATTCAAGTGTGGTGAGGTGGGACATTATGCTAATGCTTGTCCGAATAGGAACCCGAACACACCCGCTCGAAGTAATGTCCGCAACAATCAACAGACTCCAACATCTGGCAAGGAATTCAACATTGCCAGGGTCAATCAAGTCAGTGCTAATGCTACTGCTGATTGAGCTGACATCGCCATCGGTATGTTTTACATTAATTCAATTCCTGCAGCCATATTATTTGATTCTGGAGCTACACATTCGTTTATTTATACTTGCTATGCCACCACAAATGAGTTACCACTTCAAACTATGCCAAAACCACTGATAGTAATTACCCCTAAAGGGCCCTGTTGGGGGCCTTCGGCTTCCGAAGGTCCTCAAAAACGTGATTTGACAATGTTTTCTTAGTATGTAAATAGGTACCTTCGGAACCAGGTTGCGGGTATACAGAAGCATGGTTAAGACGAAGCTTGACTGAAATGGAAGACGATCATGACGAAGGATGAAACGATCACGAAGCTATGTGTAGAGGAGCTTCGGCATGACAGCAGAAAAGGGAAACTGACTTAAAGATGAAAAGCCAAATCAGCCCTCGAAGAATTACCATAGAGTTATTGATAAAAGTAAGGGGCATTAATGTAATTTTATACGGGCTGCGTTCCGTGTCTATAAATAGATGAACAGTATTCCTGTACTGTTCACGCTGATTTGGCATTGGTATCACGCTTGTACCCTTACTTTCCTTCAAGCCGAAGGTACATTTGTAATTTATCATCATTTATATAAGAAAAATGAATAGAAATAAATTAATAAGTGGTGTTTAGAGTATTTATGTTATCTTCTGTATTTTATACATAAATCTTTTCTTATCTTTTGTTATGATTATGAAGGTATGACCTTCATAACCTTCGTCCGAAATTCATTATACTCAAGGGGAGATAATGTTTCAAAGGATGAAGGGCTTTAATATTTAACATTGTGTGTTGCCTTGTTCTTGATTCATAGCATTTGAGAACAAGTCCCCAACAGGCCCAGTGAAGCAAATTATATGACACACAGATTAACACTGACAATTAAGGGAAGGGAATTCTGGTCTACACCTATATTATTAGAACAAAGCAATATAGATCTGATACTCGGTATGTCCTGGTTAAGGAAAGCAAAGGCAGTTATACATTGTGCTAAGGGAACCGTAGAACTCACCAGTTCAAAAGGAGAAAGATTCGAAGTCGAGATTACCATAACCGCCTCTACCAGACCCGCCATATATCTAGTAGATGGGAAATTTGTGCGTAGAAACATCTGTGTGGTTAGAGACTTTCCAGATGTCTTTCCAGAGGAGTTACCCGGGATGCCACCAGATAGGGAAGTTGAATTTGTGATTGATCTCTGGCCTGGAACCGACCTATTTCAAAAAGGCCATATAAGATGCTGGTGGAAGAATTAAAAGAACTTGAGAAACAATTAACCGAATTGCAAGAGGCAGGGTTCATTCGTCTGAGTTCCTCACCTTGGGGAGCACCGGTTCTATTTGTACAGAAGAAGGATGGTTCACAAAGAATGTGTGTGGATTATAGATCACTTAATGATGTAACAATTAAGAACAAGTACCCTTTACCTTGTATTGAAGATTTATTTGATCAGATGAGAGGTGCCAGGGTATTCTCTAAGATTGACCTCAGGTCGGGTTTTCACCAAATGAAGATTAGGCCATCTGATATTCCCAAGACGGCTTTCTCTACCCGATATGGTCTATATGATTTCACAGTCATGTCGTTTGGCTTAACCAATGCACCAGCCTACTTCATGAATCTGATGAACAAGGTGTTCATGGAGTATCTTGATAGATTCGTCATGGTATTCATCGACGATATTCTAATCTATTCCAAGAATGATAGTGATCATTAGGAACATCTGCGGATGGTGCGACAAAAGTTACGGGATAATCAACTCTATGCCAAGTTTAGCAAGTGTGAGTTCTGACTTGATGAAGTACCATTCCTTGGACATATCATCTCCAATGGTGGAATCTCAGTGGATCCGGTTAAATTAATAGAGATAGTGGGTTGGAAGATACCAAAAACAGTCACTGAGGTTCGGAGTTTCCTGGGACTCGTGGGTTATTATCGGCGATTCATTAAAGGATTTTCCAAGATAGCGAAGCCTATGACCTCATTATTAGAGAAAGGGAAGGAGTTTAAGTGGACTCACAAATGCCAAGAGAGTTTCAATCAATTGAGGATTAAATTGATGTCACCCCCAGTGTTGATTATGCCAGATCTACAGAAGGGATTTGACATATATTGTGATGCGTGCCTCTAGGGCTTGGGATGTGTTCTTATGCAAGAGGGACATGTCATCGCCTACGCGTCTCGCCAGTTGCAGAAACATGAGTTGAACTACCCCACTCATGACTTAGAACTGGCAGCCGTAGTGCATGCTCTCAAGATTTGGAGGCATTATATTATGGGCACTAAGTGCCAAGTTTACACTGATCATAAGAGCTTAAAGTATATCTTCACCCAGAAAGATCTCAACCTCAGGCAACACCGTTGGTTGGAGCTCGTCAAAGATTATGACTTGGAAATTCACTATCACCTGGGCAAGGCGAATCTGGTTGCGGATGCCTTGAGTCGGAAGAAGCATATTCATGCAGTTATTGTTACCCAGCTACTGGATGAGTTGGCAGAAGATTTTGCAAAACTCAATCTAGGAATAGTTGCTCACACAGAAGGGATTACCATCGAAGTGGAACCTACCCTAGAACAAGAGATATGAAAGGGTTAGATCAGTGATGCTAGGATTCAAGAGATCAGAGAACTTATGGCAGAAGGTAGAGGACCAGACTTCACGGAAGATGAGCTGGGCACGATCTGGTTCAAGAACAGGATTTGTGTCCCTGAGATTGATAGTCTTCGTGAAACCATATTGAAGGAAGCACATGACTCGGCCTACTCCATCCACCCCGGCAGTACCAAGATGTACCAAGATCTGAAACAAAAGTATTGGTGTTATGGTCTGAAAAGGGATGTTGCTTCACATGTGGCAGTGTGTGACGTTTGCCAGAGGGTAAAAGCTGAACATCAGAGACCAGCAGGATTACTTCACCCACTAAAGGTATCTGAGTGGATGTGGGAAGAAATTGGTATGGACTTCATTGTTGGTCTACCCCGCACTCCTGCAAGGTCTGACTCTATTTGGGTGATTGTGGACAGACTAACAAAAGTGGCTCACTTCATCCCTGTGAGAACTAATTACACGGGAGCCAAGCTAGCAGAGTTGTACATGGCTCAGATAGTTTGTTTGCACGGAGTGCCTAAGAAGATCGTGTCAGACCGAGGATCCCAGTTTACTTCTCGGTTTTGGTAGAAGTTGCATGAGTGCTTGGACACACAGTTGAATTTTAGCTCGGCCTACCATCCTCAAACTGATGGGCAGACCGAGAAAACCAACCAAGTACTGGAAGATATGGTAAGAGCTTGTGCTCTTAAACATGGTGGCAACTAGGATAAGAGTTTGCCCTATGCGGAGTTCTCTTACAATAATAGCTACCACGCCAGTTTGAAGATGTCCTAGTTTGAGGTTCTATATGGCAGAAAATGCAGGACTCCTCTATATTGGGATCAAACTGGTGAAAAGCAGTTCGTTGGGCCAGAATTTATACAAGAGGCAGAAGAACAAGTACAGTTGATAAGGGAGAACTTGAGAACTGCACAATCAATGCAGAAAAGCTATACAGATACACAGAGAAGGCAGTTAGAGTTTAAGGAGGGTGATCATGTGTATCTGAAGGTGTCACCAATCCGGGCTATGAGGAGGTTTAAAGTTAAAGGGAAGTTGTCCCCTCGCTTTATTGGACCCTTCTTGATCTTAAATCCAGTGAGGGAAGTTGCCTATCAACTGGAATTACCCGACCATCTTGTGGATGTACATGATGTCTTCCATGTATCCCAACTGAAGAAGTGTCTCACGGTACCCGAAGAGCAGCTACCTATGGAGGAATGGAGTGTTCAAGATGATCTGATTTATACTGAGTATCCTATAAGGATCCTCGATACTTTGACTCATGTCACGAGGAATAATGTGATAAAAATGTGCAAAGTGCAATGCAGTCATCATGGAGAAGATGAAGCTACTTGGGAGAGAGAAGAAGAGCTACGAATAGAATTTCCCCACCTCTTCCCTAGTTCATCTTAATCTCGAGGTCGAGATTATTTTTAAGGGGGGGGTAGGATTTGTAATACCCAGATATTGGGAGGAATAGATTGTACAGGAATTGGAAAAAAGGTTTATTTGACTACTTGTGCTAATTTTCTCATTTTGCATCAATTATATTAAGTAAAGAAAATAGTGCATCATGTTGGAGTTCAATTGTTTATGCATTTAATAATGATAATAATATTAATAAGAATACATTAATAATGAGAAGGAGGTTTAACCTAATTTGAATTCTAGAATTTGGAAAAAATGAATTAGAGAAGAAAAGAGAAGAAAAGGGAAAACCCTATCCGCAATATGAAGAAAAATATATAAATAAATGTGCCTTTTCATACTGGCATCTTTGATTTGAATATTTAATCTAAAGTACAAATTCACAACAAAGATTTGAATTCAAATTTGGGATTAAAAAATAAAAAGAAAAGAAAAGAAAAAAGAAAAGAAAAAAGAAAAGAAAAGAAAAAAAGAAAAGAAAAATCAGAAAATGCTTCATGGGTCAGGACCTTCAAACCATCCCATTTTGCGCTACTGGTCTGTGCGGTCTGGTCAGGGGCGTGTGCCCCGACAAAACAGGCCCGCCCTGTCAGCCTCCGCGTCCATGGGCGCTCCACATGGACGCTGCCAGGTGGGGCCCTCCGGTCGAACTCATACTCACCTGGGCGTGCGGCACTATTACGCGACCGAGAAGCTCCAACAACCCAGTGCCAAATTCCCTCCATCTGCGGACCGGATTCGACCTGAGACCATTTATACCTAGGGTCGCCTCTAGCCTCTTCCCTTTTGGTGATCAAAATCAAGCCCGCTTGAGCGCCGCGACCCGATAGGATAGGACAGGGGAGGGTCGACCGCCACCGCCATCGTCCACATCGCAGTAGACGCTTGCTAGCCTTTGGCACTATCCTGAGGCATCACCGGATTGTGCTAGCAGGTGCGCGACCTTGGGAGGGGGAATGTTCATCTAAGTCGAGCCCAATTCATCGCCAGACATTGCAAAGGCGATCGTGCTGCCCTCGGCGTCACTAGGGCTCCTTGTCGCCGGAAAACAGGTACGAGGTTTCCTATAGTGACCGCTACCGCCAGATCTTCGCGTAGTATCAATCGGGGTTGGGAATATGGCCCTAGTGCACCATGGAGCTGTACACTAGCAACGCTCCTTCGTGCGAACAGGGGGCACCGCCGTGAGGTGTATCAAATCGGGGTGATGACCTTTGGGCCGTCGGATCGACAATATGCGGTCAGGATCGGCTCAAGTGTAGCGACTCAGCCAAAACCATGGGGGGTTCGTCCGATCAGAATCCACGGGATATGATTAGATCCCGGGCCATGTAATCTAGCCCATCGATCTAACTACCCATGGCTCCGATTTGATATCGGTCAGGTCTGATCATGGCTGTCCAAATCTAATCTGACGGCCCAGGCAGCCCCATACCCCTTCGCGGATGCATTTTGCTAAAAGGCCCCTAGAAACTTAAGTATACAACCCGCCATCCTAGCCTAAGCAGGAATCATCACAACCAGGCCTAGAAACTAATAGAACGAACCCCCGGCTTTCAGAATTTTATACCGCAGTCCTTTGGTCTCGGTTCATAGATAGAAAATGATCCAAATCTGATTTCTTATATAAAAATAAACCTAGAATGTTATTAAATTCATAACTTCTTTGAATTAACTCCAAACCGATCCATTCCAGTTGCATCAAATTTGTATTAATATTGTTTATCATTTAATATCTCTGTTTAGACATGAAACATAGATTAAAATTGTCTGCTTAATTTATCCCATACTAAGCACTTAATAACTTCAGAAAATCGTAACTCGATAACCGTAATTCCGAATTTAGTGATTCTTATTCCTACGATCTCGTTACGATGCGTAGAATATTATCATGCATTTTGATCTGCTGTTTAGTGTGATGTTAATTTCTCCTATGCCATGTTTGTTTGTATTGTTGCGAGTAGACGAGCAAGCCACTGAGGACCCAGGTGTTCAGCAGGTGGAGACTGCTGGGCAGGAGCTCGTTGAAGGCAAGTTATGCCCTTGATCACTTCTATTTACCCAATAATATTCCTGTTAATCATTATGATCTGCATAGGTTAATTTTGATGGGACCCAATAGGTTACCTTAGTTTGACTATCTTTATACCTTGTTTACCACTGAACTTTTGGGTAGTACCTGCTATTGCTTTATGTAGTTTTGGGTATTGAGATACACATTATTCATGATCATGCTTTTATTTTTAATTTGTTATTACTGTTCATGATAAGATCATATTGTTAATTGGAACATGGAGAACCACCCGGGAAAAAAGTGCTACCACAAGGGTGGTATGGGACGCCCTTTGCTGACTAATTAGGAAAGTTAATGGATGACTACCTTACTCGAAAGGGGCAAGGGTAGTAGGGGAGTAGTCGGTGTAGGGAGGTTCTTGGGTTGATTTTGCTGCAATGGCGGTCAGACGAGGGATCCCTCCATTGGGGCTTCCTAAAAACTGTAGCGGGTTTTCTGAAGCTTGTGGAACTTTGTAAAGGCCTCATAGTGCTACCCTGCCTCGTCTCCTCGATAGAGATGAATGGGAAGTCGCGATCCCTTGGCAAATGAGTAACATGACTTATGGGTAAAAATGCACAACCTCTGCAAAGTGTAAAACTGGTATACTAGCCGTGCTCGCGGTCATGACCAGCTCAGGACTCTCGCATGATTAATTTATGGAATTAAATTCAATTTGTCATTTGCATCGCATTGTGGTTTATTGTTAATTTTGATCTATTATTACTCTAGTTTGACATCTACTTACATTTAGTGACTTCTAATAAAACTTGATCAAATTATTAAAAGCAATGCTCAGCTTTAACCCTTATTTGTTGATCAGCCTTACACCTCACATGAACTCCCACCTTTGGTGAGTTCATGCACATTATTTCCCACAACTTGTTGAGCTATGATCTTTTGTGAGCTCACTCTTGTGTTATATAAACCCTCCCCCCACAGGTGAAGAGCAGGTGGTCCAAGAGGAGCCCTACAACGAAGAATATGAGCTTATCTAGGGGTGGCGTCTCCCAGTCAGCTTGATGGCGCCATGGAATAACTATTTAGTTCGTCTTATTGTTATCATTTATTTCTGTAAGACTTCTGCTATGTAATAATGATACTTGCGACATTTATATCTATACACTTTGTCATTATATGTGATGTTCTTCTTTGGCGCACATATGAGACGCAACCGGCTTTATCCCTTAAATCCGGATCTGACATGTAATGAATGGAGTAGGCTTGATGTAACAATACTTTTGCTATGTGTTAATACTTATAGTCGGCTACCGCATGTTCTGGTGACTGGGCCTACGTAAGCAAATTTTGGCCTCTTAGTCAAGGGGAAGAAATATTTGGTGCTGCGGAATGTGTTACGTCGTTGCGTTATCGGAGTCCAATAGGTTTTAGCGACGGGGGCTCTGATTTTGAATCATTGTCATCGGGTAGTGAAGGATTGATGAGCCCCTTCGCAAGGATGGACGAAGAGTCCTCGGAAGAGGATTTAGATTTTTTTTGTTGTGTTAGATGTGTCTGCAGCAAAATCTTGGATGGGGGAGTCTTCGTCTAGGGTTCCACCGACTGTGGCGAGAAGAGTTGGTGTACGAAAACGGAGACTGGGAACCGCTGGCGAGCCACCTCGAGGCGCCGAAGGCTCCCGGAGCCGTTGTCTCATGGGACTAGGGGGCCTCACCCGCGGGTCTTGCTTCGTGAGGTGCTTCGTATGTCACCACTGCGTCCTCAAGAATGGGAGAGGGCGCGATCGAAGGAGGGGCCTCACTGGATTGTTCTCGCACCAACAACCGAACGGGGCTTCGAAGAGCAAGATCTTAGGGCGCTTTTTTATGGCGAAGAGCTTAGGCTTAAGTTGTTTAATTTTCGAGAAGCTACTCTGATTCCGAAGGCAGGGACTTTGTAATATTTGAAATATTTGCGTAGTCGTGCCTTGGCGATTTGAGTGAAACGCTGCCCTCGCCCGCCTTAACCAAGGGACGACTATGCGAGTCTTCGGTTCTTGAATATACTGGAGCTTTTTCCTTTTTCTATGGGTGATGGTTTGATTCGTGTGTCAATGTGCATATGCGGCTGCACCCTTAGGCGACTTGTTCGTGGACAATTTCGTGCTCTTAGGTGTTTTTTGCACACTTGTGCTAATCCAGTTGCACCCTTAGGTGACTTTTTGCTTGGATAGATGATGCGTCTCTCGGACAACTTCACACCCTTAGGTGTTTTGGTGCACTTATTGTGCTAATCCGGTTGCACCCTTAGGTGACTTTTTGCTCGGATAGATGATGCGTCTCTTGGACTACTTCGCACCCTTAGGTGTTTTGGTGCACTTGTTGTGCTAATCCGGCTACACCCTTAGGCGACTTTTTGCTCAGATAGATGATGCGTCTCTCGAACGACTTCACACCCTTAGGTGTTTTGGCGCACTTGTTGTGCTAATCCGGCTGCACCCTTAGGTGAATTTTTGCTTGGATAGATGATGATTGTCGCACACGATGGCTGACTTAAGACTTGTTGTTGTGGTGACTGTCCTGCCGTTGAATAGCGAAGGCTGACCTTGCGGCCTTTTTCAACGTGTTCGGGACGCACTTCTTTCTTTTGTGCGGGGACTTTCCTGTTTATTTTATTACATGGTGCCGCCTCATTAAAAACCTCGCCCCCTGCGAGGAAAAGAGTGCGGGCCTGAATGGAGTGATGTATCAAAAATGGTTACAAAGGCGAGAAGACCCCGACTATGTGCCGTCTTACAGATAGAATTTTCTCAAATTGTCTATGTTCTAGGAATGTTCAAGAACTGCGTCTGTTTGGCTTGCAAGTATGTACGCATTTGGGGATGTTTTCTTTTTGACGATGAAGGGTCCTTCCCACTTTGGCTCGAGTTTGCCTCTGGATTCCGTTCTGCCGGTCCTGATGAGAATGAGATCCCCCTCTTGGAACTCTTTAGGAGTGACGTCTTTGTCTCTCCAGGCCTTCATTGCTGCTTGGTACTTGCTCAATGCATCGAAGGCATTGACACGGTCCCTGTTGAGGAGGTTTTTCGCTGTTAGATTGTTGATGTCTGGGGTAGCCTTAGGGTTTGTCCGGGGCGAGTCATGCTTGAGCTCATGTGGATTCATTGCCTCTATTTACATCAATCTTAATGGGGTGAACCCAGTGGCATATGACTCAGTTGTGTTGAGCGGCCACACTGCTTTGGGTAATTGCTCCACCCTCTTGGCCTTTTTATCTTCAAATAGTCTTTTTTGATTGTGGTGAAGATTTTACCATTTGCATGCTCCACAACTCCGTTGGATTGTGGGTGGTAGACTGATGCAAAGAATGCCCGCGTGTCGATAGAAGCATAGAACTCCCAGAAAATCTTGGTTGCCAAATTGTTTTCCGTTGTCCACTGTCAACTCGGAGGAGACTCCAAAGCGACAGACAATGTTCTGCGAGAAGAACTTTTGTGATGTCTTTGCCTAATCATTGATATGGCTCTTGCTTCAATCCACTTGGTGAAATATTCTAATGCAACAAAGACAACTTTGAGGTTACGTCATGTTGTGGGCAATGATCCGATTATGTCAAGGCCCCATCATTGTAACGACCAGATGTGGGTGATCAGCTTTGTGAATTGCGAAGGTGCCCCCGCTTGAGGTGAGAATTTCTAGCATGCTTCGCACGAGTGGACCACACGATTCGCTGCGCACACTATGATTGGTCAGTAGAATCCCTAGCGCATGACTTTAGCGGCGAGGGCTCTAGGTCTCGAGTGTGAACCGCATATGCCTCTATGGACTTCTCAGAGGAGTTCGATGCCCTCGACCGCTGTGATGCAGTTGAGCATAGCTTGATCTATTCCTTTTTTGTATAGCTGCCCATCTATTACTGCGAAGTCACGGCTTCGGTGCTTCAACCTCTTGGCCTCGGCCTGGTCAGTGGGGTGACAGTGGCCTTGAAGATAGAGGGTTATGGGTGCTCGCCAGTCTTCGGTCATTATTAGGTTTACAATTCTTTGGCCTTCAGGATCTTTTGTGATTTGCAGGCCTTCGGGATTTCTTACAGCTGGTGTGTCTATTGTGTGGAAGAACACATTTGAGGGTAGGGGTCGCCTTTTGATGCTGCTTTTGCTAGCATGTCAGCCTCTTCATTTTTGCTCCGCTCTATATGTTGTAGTGTGAACCCTTTGAACTGCTTCTCCAGGCTTCGCACAGCTAATAAGTATTGCATATGGACTGGCTCCTTGATTGAGAAATCTTTTTCAATTTGTCCGGCGACAAGCTCGGAGTCGGTTTTGACTATGCATGTTGTTACCCCTAGGGCTCTGAGTTTTCGAAGTCCCAGAATGATAGCCTCATATTCTTCTATGTTGTTTGTGCATTTATTTTACTCGAGTGCAAAGCTGAGATGCGTGACATATCTATATTTGACACCTAAGGGTGACATGATAATTGGTATAGAACCTGCCCCCACATGGCACCATGCGCCATCGTAGTGGATGGTCCAAATCGTTTATGTGCTTTGTTGGTTTGACACCGAGGGCCCTATCCAGTCGACTATGAAGTCGGCGAGGACCAGAGACTTTATTGTTGTTCTTAGTTCGAATGTGACGTTGTAGCCGAAAAGCTCGGCTGCCCACTTTTTATTCTGACATATGGTTCAGGGTTTCTGAATAGGTCACCTAGACCTCGGTCTGTGGGGATTCTTATTTTGTATGCCTCCAAGTAATGCCTGAGTTTGCACGAAGCCATGAGGACTGTGTAGGATGTCTTTCCTAGTTTTGTCATGTTGCACTTGAAACTAGTGAGAACTTCGGATACAAAGTAGAACAGGTACTGTTGGGGCTTGCCATTTTTGCATCTCTCTTGTACCTAACTTGCGCCGACCGCACTCTGCGAAGCTGGAATGTATAGTAGGAGGGGTGACACCGGGTCTGGGCTGGTCAGCGTTGCGAGCTCCGATAAGTACTGCTTTAGTGATTCGAAGGCTGCAGCCTGCTCAGGGCCCCAAGCGAAGTCCTTGGCTCCATGTAGCATTTTTAGGAAGGGTAGACTCTGCTCGGCGGACCGTGAGAAAAATCTGTTCAATGTTGCGAGTCTTCCTGTTAGTCATTAGACATCTTGGGTCGACTACGGTGGAGCCATGACCCTTATGGCCTATATTTTACTTGGGTTCGCTTCTATGCCTATGTGGGACACTAGATAACCAAGTATATTGCCTTGTCCGACACCGAATATGCATTTTCCCGGATTTAAGTGGAGTCTAGCTTCGCACATGTTGGCAAATGTTTCTACGAGGTCTGAGAGATGGTCCTCTTTATTTTTGCTTGAGACAACTATGTCGTCGACATATGTGAAGATGTTGCGACCCATTTGGTTCTCTAGAATGCTTTTGGCTAGCCTTGAGAATGTGGAGACGACATTTTTCAAGCCTTTGGGCATTCACACAAAATAGTATACGCCGAAGGGTGTTATAAAACTTGTTTTTGCCTTGTATTCTTCCTTCATGTAAATTTGATAGTAGCCCAAGAAACAATCAAGCAAAGACATTACTTCTCGTCCTGCCATTGAGTCGACAATCTTGTCTATCCTTGTTAGGGGGAAATTGTCTTTTGGGCAGGCTTTATTGAGACTAGTAAAATCTATACACATTCTTCATTTTCCATTTTTCTTTTATACCATTACGACATTCATGAGCCAAGTGGGGTAATCAATTGGCTCAATGAACTTTGCCTCTAGTAGGCAGTAGACTTCTGCCTTCGCTGCTTCAGTTTTCTCGTCGGACATTTTTCATAACTTTTGTTTCTTTGGGCGGAGGTGGGGTCGGTGCCGAGGCTGTGCTCGATGATGGTGCGACTGATACCGACAAGATAAAGGGCCGACCACGCTAATACATCTTTATTGTGGTTTAGATAGGACATGAGTCTTTCTTCTTTTGCCTCGGTGAGGTCTTCGCTGATCAAGACCGTTTGATTGATTGTGGTTGTGTCTAGGGGGACTACCCCTTAGTTGCTTTGTAGCTAGGCGCTGATCCTTTTTTCTTTGATTGGGCGAAGGCTACTAGGGTCTTCATGGTTAGTTGTGAGGCAATGCACATTGCACTGGCCAAGGACGAAGTCCCTTTCTATGTTTCTAGCGACCCGCTAGTCTCTGTATATGGTGATTATGCCTTGGGGGCCTAGGATCTTCTTGCACAGGTATAATCCATGTATGGCTGCTTCTAGTTTATTGATGGATCCTCGCCCCATGATGGCGTTGTATGGGTAAACCATATCAACTCTGTCAAAGATGATCGGCTCACTTCTTGAGTTTGGTGCAGTGCCGAGTGGCAATGGTAATTCATTTTAGCCGAGTGGAAATGTTCCTTTTCCTTCAAAGCCATAGAGGGGGTTGTCTGCTGGCTTGAGCAAGCTATGACTTATGTCCATGCGGTCAAAGGCATGCAGAAAAATGATGTCTGTCTGGCTGCCCTTATCGATGAGTACTTTGTGCAGATCCCACCCTGCCACTCTACAATTTATCACCAACGCATCTGCATGGGGCGCACTGCGGAGGTCGACATCCCTTCCATCGAAGGTAAGTGGCACATGGGACCACTTCGTTTGAACGATGGGTCCGATTTGGGCTACATGGTTTACCCTTCGGTAGTGATCTTTATTTTGTCATTTTGTTTCAAACTAAGAGTTGGACCCTTCGGAGATCATGTGGATTAATCCCCTGAAGGGTGGATCTATGAAGTCTTCTTGCTTTAGTAGTGGTGGGGGAGGTGGTAGGGGTTGGTTTGGATGCTAGGACGGTGGAGGCGATAGCACTAGGATTTCTTGTTGTTGAAGGCGTTGTTGATGTGGAAATGGGTTGTGGTTCTACTGTTGGGGGTAATAGTGGTGTTCGTTTTGAAATTGATGCTGGTTATATTGTTGGGGTTGGTAGGTGTGAGCGATGACTCTTTGGTTATTGGCTGGCAGGGTTCTGGCCATTCAATCCTTCGTTGCTTTAGTCTCTAGGCAGTCCCTGGTTGGGTGTGTTGAGTTTTCACTGTGGAAAAGATAGTAGAATCTTCGTTGTTGTTGAGGTCCTCAGTCCCTGCCTCTACCCCTGGTCGCGTTTCCACCGCGGCCTTCTTGCGAGGGGTAATCTTGATGACGAGGGGGGTTATGTCATGTTTGTTGCTAATTTGCGATATTGTGTATTTGTGATTGGGCATGGTCTTGCTGAGCTGAGTCTAGTTGCAAAGGCCTAATACATGTTCTGTTGGACTGCGGAGTCTCCTTGGGTTTCTGCTGAGACTCAATTTTCCTCTAGTGGAGCTCTTCTGATCGAGAATACTTTTCAAAGAGCTGATGTCACACCCGGATTTAAGGGATAAAGTTGGGTGCGTCTCATATGTGCGCCAAAGAAGAACATCACATATACTGACAAAGTGTATAGAGATAAATATCACAAGTATCATTATTACATAGTGGAAGTCTTACAGAAATAAATGATAACAATAAAGCGAACTAAACATTATTCCTTGGCGCCATCAAGCTGACTGGGAGACGCCACCTAGATGAGATCGTACTCTTCGTTGTAGGGCTCCTCCTGGACCACCTATTCTTCTCATGTGGAGGTTTATATATCGCAAGGGTGAGCTCACAAAAGATCATAGCTCAACAAGTTGTGGGGAATAATGTGCATGAACTCACCAAAGGTGGGAGTTTATGTGAGGCGTAAGGCTGATCAACAAATAAGGGTTAAAGCTGAGCATTGCTTTTAATAAGTTGGTCAAGTCTTATTAGCAGTCACTAAATGTAAGTTGATGCCAAACCAGAGTAATAATAGATCAAAATTAACAATAAACCACAATGCAATGCAAATGACAAATTGAATTTAATTCCATAAATTAATCATGTGAGAGTCCTGAGCTACTCATGACCCCGAGCACGTCTAGTATTCCAGTTTTACACTCTGCAGATGTTGTACCCTGTACCCACAAAGTCATGTATCCCGTCAAACCAGAGTTTGCAAGGCCCTTAGACACTGCTGAGGTGAATGGCTAGGGATCCACTACGAGGCCTTTACAAAGTTCCACTAGCTTTAGAAAACCTGCTACAGTTCTAGGAAGAGCAATGCAGGAATCCCCCGTTTGACCACCATCGCAGCAAAATCAACTTGAGAACCTCCCTACACGCCTACTCCCCTACTGCCCTTGCCCCTTTTGGGTAAGGTAGTCCTCCACTAGCTTTCCTAGTTAGTCAGCTAAGGGCATTTCATTCCACCCTTGTGGTGGCACATGTTTCTCAGGTTAAGCTCCATGTCCCAATTATCATAATAGTCTTATCATGAAAAGAAATAGAACAATAATAAAGAATGACCATGTGTAATAGTTATCTCACACCCAAAACCATATATAGCAATAGCAAAGACTACCCAAAAGTTCAGGGGTAAACAAGGTGTAAAGAGGACAAAACTAGGGTGACCTATTGGGTCCCATCAAAATTAAGCCTATGCATGATAAATTGATTATAGAAAACATTATTGGGTAAATAAATGTGGTCAAGGGCACAACTTGCCTTCAATGAGCTCCTGCTCAGCAACTTCTACCTACTGAACACCTGTATCCTCAATCACTTGCTCGTCTACTCGCCACAATAGAAACAAACATGGTACAAAGGTTAAATTAACATCATACCAAATATGAATACAAAATACATAATAATAATCTACACATCGAAACGAGATCATAGGAACAAGAATCACTAAATGCGGAGTTACGAATTACAAGTTATGAGTTTTCGAAGGTTCTATGTGTTTGGTACAAAAATAATCAAGTGATCAATTTTAATATAGGTTTCATGCTAAAATAGAGGTAATAAGTGGTAAACAATATTAATACAAAATTATAAAAACTGGAATGAGTTAAAAAAAGAGTTAAAATAAATTTTCTATGAATTAATCAAGTTCCTGCAATTATTTTTACACTAAAAAGCATTTTCTATTTTAATTTCTCTGGTTTTTCTAATTTCCTTGGACTGCGTGCAACATTACTAAGAATTGAAGGGGGTAAACTATAAAATTCTGGGCCTCTACGCAATTACATTCTAACGAACCGAGACTGCGGGTTGATGTTAGGAAACTATAGGGGCTCTTTAACAATTTTTCCAGGCCGAATCTGTATGAATTGATCACAGCCCTCTGATTTAGCTCCGACGCACCGGATTAGGTAGACGCAATAACGAATCAGTACGTTGGAAAGGCCGTTGGATCAGAGATCTAGGGTTTATGATCAATGCGCTCGTGATCTAATCGGGACCATCGATTTCACAACGGACGGTTACCGGCGATTAAACCCAACCGCTCCCACGATCGAATCCATACCGTCCAATCTCGGATGGACGGCCGTGGGGTCGTCTTCTCCCCCCCTCCCGGTGGTCGAGCGTTCCCGTGCAACACGGTCGCGACGGCGACTCGCTGGCGACGGTTGATTTGGCGCCCCGGCCATCCCAGGCTTGTCTAATGACTTTAAAATGCAGAAGAAGGTAGCGCGAGTTCATCGGGGGAGTTCTTACCGACGTTGATGGTGCACCGAGCTCCGCCCACGAGAAGGGGGTATGTCGCCCCTGTTCTGAGCTTCGGTGAGGAATTTGACGGCGGCCCGCCCACGATTCATCACGGCAGGTTCCTATCCCGAATCTGCATGCACAGGCGATCCCTGCATACCCCCAATGGTCGAACGGCGACAATCACACGCAGTGGCTACGACGGCGCTCCTGGCCTTCCCTCTTCCTCACCGTGTTTTTCCTTGGGTCATGCCAGGCTCTCGGGTTACTTCGAAAGAAGAGGAATACGGGTCTCTAATAGTGCGGCGAGTGCGGACTCAAGAGGGCAAGGTCAAGGATGGGGGAGAGCTTCTCGAGTGATTAGCTGTGCCAGATTGCATGGAGCTCCGCCGTGCGGCGCGATTTTGTCGGGGACGATTCTGGTTCGCTGGTCCCATGCGCCTGGGGAAACCGGAGATAGTTGGCCCCGCGGTGACTGCCGAGCTGGCCCACACGCAAGCTTCCCCGCGCGCAAACACGGAGGAGGCATGGTGACCGACTGAAGGGGCCCGCGTGTCAGGATCACGGTGCGCGGAGGCCGACTAGGCCGGGGTAGGCCGTGGTCATGCACCATAGAAGGGTCGAATCCCGAGTGTTAGCCCATCACAATCCTTTTCTCCTTTCTTTTATTCTTTTATTATTTGTATCCCTGTTCAAATTTAAATTTCAAAGGTTCAAACCAAATTTGAATCACTGTCTTGGATTTCAAAATTCTAAATAACATTTTAATATAATTCACTGGTTACCAAAAGTTATTTATCATGATTACTCTCACTGTTATTTCTCCTTTATGTGATATGGTATTTTCCTTCTCTTACTCCAAATTCTAGAATTCAATTTAGGTTTTAAATTCAAATTTGGATACTAATGTATTTCTGTTAATCTTATTTTTATTGTTATTAAATGTACACACAAATAAATCCCGGTATGATGCATATATTATTTAGGTGTCATTAGATACTTAATCACTTTGGATGTGGTTATTCACAGGTTCTAATATATAGAGAGCAATACACATATGGAGATAATCTCTTTTCTTATTATTTGCAAATTGGGTATTACGAATCCTACGCCCCTTAAAAATAATCTCGACCTCGAGATTAGGAATAACTAGGGAAGAGGTGGGGAAATTCTATGCGTACCCCTTCTTCTCTTTCCCAAGTAGCCTCATCTTCACCATGGTGACTCCATTGCACTTTGCACATCTTGATTACTTTATTCCTTGTAACCTGACTCAAAGTGTCAATGATATTGATAGGATACTCAGTGTTAGTCAGATCACCTTGAACACTGAGTTCTTCCATTGGTAGCTGTTCCTCGGGGACACAGAGACACTTCTTGAGTTGAGATACGTGGAATACATCGTGTACATCAGACAGATGGTCAGGTAACTCAAGTTGATATGATCTCCCTATCTCGCCTAAAGATTATGAAGGGTCCAATAAAGCAAGGGGATAACTTGCCTTTAACTTTGAATCTTCTCATCCCACGAATTGGTGACACCTTGAGGTACATGTGATCACCCTCTTTGAATTCTAGTGGTCTTCTTCGATTATCAGCATAGCTCTTTTGTCGATTTGTGCTACCCTCAAGTTCTCTCGGATCATACGGACTTGTTATTCCTCCTCATGGATAATTTCAGGCCCAAAGAACTTCCTTTCACCAGTTTGATCCCAATATAGAGGAGTGCTGCATTTTCTACCATATAACGCTTCAAACTGTGACATCTTCAGACTGGCCTGGTAACTATTATTATAAGAGAACTTAGCATATGGTAGACTCTTGTCCCAACTGCCCCCATGCTTAAGGGCACAAGCTCTCAACATATCCTCAAGTACTTGGTTAGTTCCCTCAGTTTGGCCATCAGTTTCAGGATGATAAGCCGAACTGAAGTTCAACTTCGTATCCATGTTCTCATGAAGGCTCTTCCAAAATCTTGAGGTGAATTGGGATCCTCGATCAGAAACAATCTTCTTTGGTACACCGTGTAAGGACACAATTCGGGCCATGTATAACTCTGCCAGCTGAGAACCTTTATAAATAGTCTTGACCGGAATGAAGTGAGCCACTTTTGTCAGTCTATCCACGATCACCCATATGGAATCATAGCCCTTCGGGGTGCGAGGCAACCCGGTAACGAAATGCATACCAATTTCTTCCCACTTCCATTCAAGTACCTTTAATGGGTGCAGTAGTCCAGCTGGTCTTTGGTGTTCAGCTTTCACTCTTTAACATATATCACACACAACCACGTGTGCAGCTACATCTCTTTTCAACCCATACCACGAGTACTTTTGCTTCAGATCCTGATACATCTTAGTGCTACCAGGATGAATAGAGTAATCAGAGTCATGGGCGTCCTTCAGTATAGTCTCACAGAGGTTGTCTATCTCAGGAACAGATATCTGGTTCTTGAACCATATTGTGCCTTGCTCATCCACCGTGAAGTCTGGACCTCTACATTAAGCCATCAGATCTTGGATCTCTTGGATTTCAGCATCACCGATGTGACAGAACCTCCCAAGGTATTAGGCCCACCTACAGTTGTCCTTGTCCTAAGGACCTTGGACAACCCTGTAGATGCACATAATCACTCGACAAGTTCGGTAAATTTATCATCATAATTTCGCCCAAGAGCGCTTCACCCGTCACACAGATATTACATCACATCGGAGGAAAGAATAAGCGGAAGCAAATTACAGTAACTTAATTTACATTCATCCAATATAGAGAGAGCATTATTATTATTACAATACTAGGGTATTTAGGGTGCATAAAGTATTATTACAGACCAGGGAGGCAAAACACCCTCCCGCACAAAAGTTTATTATCTTTAAAGTGGGAGGCCAACATCCTCCCGTGACCACTTCACTGTTGGGGCTCTTCTTTAGGTACCACCTTTGAACAGAAACAACAAAAGTCTATTGTTTCCTCACCTATTACATGGGTTCGAAAACCCTAAGTACGGAGTGTACTTTCGCAAGTCTTACCCAACAAAAGAAAAGACTCTCAAGGATATGCTGGCTTGAGGAGGTCAAGGTAAGGCTATTCAAGGATCAAAGACTCTGTTTGCCGAAATGCTTACTAATAGTGGATCCTTAAATATCCAGTTTTATTATCAAGTTAAGTCATTACATGCAACTAGAGTTCTTTCTACCCTAGTCCAAGCACTTGACCTGCACTAGCCGTCTTTTATCACCCTTTTTCTTTACTGGATTGCTACGTGTAGGGCAGTGACCAAGTATTCATATCACTACAGGAAACGCATAAATTTCCGTGGGCCAAAAACCCACGAAAATAAGCGTAAACCGACGAAAAAAGTCTATTTTCGTCGGCATGCCGACGAAAATAACCGCCAAAAATAAATTCGATGAAACTGTGCAACTATTTTCGTCGGTACCGACGTAAATGGCTTATTTTCGTCGGCTTCCCCAAGGCCGACGAAAATAGGTGCTCTGGCGGGGTATTTTCGTCGGCCACGGTGGCCGACGAAAATAAGGCGCTTTATTTTCGTCGGCTTCCACGTGCCCACGAAAATAGCTAGCCGGGAGCTATTTTCGGCCTGCATGTATTTTCGTCGGCCTCCGTGCAGGCCGACGAAAATTCAAGGAATCCCCCCCCCCCCAAAATAGATTTTTCTGCACCTTGTAATTCACAGCAAAATACACATAATCCACAATCACATATACAATAAACAGTTTTAATATAGAATTCACAAACCACATCCACCATCAATACCATAATTGTTTCAAACCACAATCACATCCATAATAAAGTCCATACATAGTCCATAAACAAACTCACTCACGGCAAGTCTCACTCCTGCGGGCTGTGGGAGTTTTGGCCACTCCCTCCTCCGCCACCAGGAAGGTGGCCACTCCCTCCGGAACCATGGACGAGGTAGTCTTGGACGTTGACAGCACCCTCCGATCCCTGAGCATGTGACACTGAACCCTGCAATTCATCAATCATTCAAATAAGGCTGTGTTTTGCTATCACTATACCTATACATTGTTATGTTTGGTCACTATTTGCATAAAACTAAACATGGAACGTCACCTGTGATCCATTGTGCTGAGGAGGCTGTGCATGCATCCACGAGTAGTGTTGTGCTGGCCACCCCTGAGGTGGTGGCACCCACCCCGGCGGTGGCGGTGCCATCCACGCTTGAAGTGGCTGAGAGCCCGGCGGTGGCTGGGAGACTGGTGGCACCCATCCCGGGGCTGGCTGCGATCCCTGGGGTGGTGGAGCCGTCCAAGTGCCTGGAGGTGCCTGCGTCCACCCAACACCGGTCCATAGTGGCTGCCATGCTGGAGCTAGCTGAGATCCCTAGGGTGGTGGCGTAAAAGGCTGCAACTCTAGAGCTTGTCCTGGCCACTGTCCCCATCCTTGTGCCTGCGAGCCATTATTGATAACAAAAAAAAGTTGCTATGGAATTGAAGTGTTCAGATAGTGTTACCTGGGGAGGGCGAAAAGCGGGCAAGTTCATATCAGGGCCGAGTCGAGAATTCATTTCCTGCAAATGGATGAAACGTTAGAATCGCAACATTATACTTTGAATTCAATGACACGTGATGAGATAGACGAATTACCTAAAAATAAGAAGCCATATACTGTGTCAGCTGTCCGACCTGCTCCTGCGCTGCTCGAGCCTGTTGCTGTGCTGCTCGAGCCTGCTCCTGTGCTGCCCGAGTCTCCTCCTCCAGCTGAGCCTCTCGAGCAGACCTGGAGGAGCGAGAACTCCCTGCCGAAGACGATGCCTTCCCTTGACCTATTGTCCGGTTATACTCCACAACGCTGGTGCCAAAGGCAAACCTGCATGATACACATAGTTGAGCCATTAAGTGGACACATTCTTGTTAATGAAATTGTCGAATCAAACACAAACACCTCACTTGCCATGCTTTTTACCCCCACCACTGTGGTACAACACCGAGGCATCTAAGTCCAAATGCATCTAGTCGAAGTCAGGCCCATGGCGTTGAGTCATTTCCTCCCCATATGCATTCTGCAAAGAAAGCTAGAGTTGGAGTTAGACACAAAACATGCAATTTAATTCGTAAATACAAACTTGTTTACCATTTTCTCCCTTGTCGTCTCGCTGCATAGCACATCAGGGTTCACCGGATCAGGGCCACGGTGACCACGGACGTAAACCTCCATAAAACTTGGAGCAACTCCACTTTCAGCTTCCTGCATGAAAAAGAAGAGTTAAACCTTAGAATTTTCATAGATGTAACATACAAGTTTGATTTATATACTTACCATGCGGCGTGCGGTACCAAGGTGTCCATCGGCGCCGTACATGTGCCCCGGTCCTTTAGTGCCACGGTTGGCACGGTGCTTCTAGGACTCTGCAATCCACTCAGGCGACGCCCATCTCTTAGCCAACCACCTCCAGGCTTCTATATCCTTCGCAAGCCAATCCACAATGCTCTCCAGGTACTGCTCCTCTGTGAGGTAGATCTCATTGGCCCCTTTTGATTTGCGCATGGTCTACCCCTTTATCTTCTTATAGTAGTAGTTGACGGCCGCGATGCGCGCATTGTACATGGCATCCTTGATGATCTTATCAGCGCACTTCCGAAAGTGCCTCTTCACACGTGCCCACTGAGCCTGATCCTCCTCATTCTGCAATTGGAACCTCTCCTACATATCAACGGAGATGTTAAGTTAAAGTAAGATTATGAGAAGCAATAATTCAGTGAATTGCTTATATACGAAAGTAAACTCACCCAGAACTCGTCCCACACAGCCACCTGACAAGTCATTCGTCTTTGTTCCGAAGTTCCCCCTCCGCTACTGCTTTCCCCTGGCTCCCGTGGCTGGACATAGTCCTTCAGACCCCAGTCGGCCCACTGCATAGTCGCGAACCTCTCGCCATTGAGCTCCACCATGCCAGGGTAGTAGAAGCGACAGAGGCTACCCAACACCGCGTTCACCTTTGGACATCTGCCTATACCGTCCCAAGTCAAGTCTTCCCATGACCTACAAACATTAATAAAACAAGTAAACCAGTGCAATCACGTTTCCCACCATGCTTCAATCTGAATGCATCCGTATCATTCATACATATGGGACAGCACAACCGACCATGAACACACCATCTAGACCAATATCCATACGCCAGCAAATCATGCACTAGCCACAAATAAGCAGCGCGCATGGTAAACTCCTTTTTATTATGGCTGTCATAAGCCTTCACACCTCTCCACAATTGTTCCAGCTCTTCAATTAAAGGGCGAACAAACATATTCAGCTTTGGCCCTGAATGCTCGGGGCCTGGGATGACTAGGGCAAGGAACATGAACTCTTCTTTATTGACCAACTCAAGAGGAAGATTATATGGCACAATGAAGACAGGCCAACACGAGTAAGGGCTTGGACTGCTATTGAAAGGTGTGAATCCGTCCGTCGATAGACCAAGCCGTACACTCCTAGGGTCATTTGCAAATTTGGGATCAAACTCGTCAAATGCCTTCCACGCATCACCGTCTAATGGATGGACCATTATGTCTGGATCAGTGATGAGACGTACACCATTCTTTGGCCACGTCATATGCAGAGCTATTTCCTTGTTGAGGAACAACCTTGAAAGCCAAGGAATGATGGGCAACCGACGAAGTTGCTTAGCTGCGACCTTCATAACTACCAATTCACCCTCATCATTTGTCACCTCGACATATCTAGAAGCTTCGCAATGCCTACAACGGTCTAGCTTGTCATCCTCCTCAAAGAATAGCATGCAACTGTTGGGACGCACGTCGATCTTCTCATATGTCATCCCAAGACCACCCAACATCTTCTTTGCGAAGTACATATTCTTTGGCAACTTATGACTCTCCAGGAGAACCTTGCCCATCAGTTGGACGATGTCGTTGTAACCACTGTTTGAAATGTTGTGCTTCGACTTTATCGCCATTAGTCTTGTGAGAGTCCCAAGAACTAACATTTGAGTGTGCTTGTGCAGTCTCTCTTCTCCCGCGGCGAGTAGTCGGAAGAATTCCTGAGCATCGCATGGAAGCTGCCCCGGCTCCTCAGCGTTCATTTCAAACTCCCTACCAAGATCATGCAACATGTCGTCCATCCTATCATGATCATCATCAAGTTCCACCTTTGCGTCAACATGTCCAATAGACTCTCCATGCCAGTACCATACAAGGTAGTTCGGCATAAACCCACTTTTGCAAAGGTGTTTCTCCATTTCTTCCTTCTTCTGAGGCCACTTGTTCTCGCAGTGATTGCAAGGACACTTCACTAGACGACCAGTTGCATCTTTGAAAGCGTGCTCAAGAAAAGCCTTTGTTACAACCATCCATTCATTCGAATGTGCCCCATCCTTTCTCCACCCGTCATACATCACCCTCCGATCACCGTCCATTTCAAAGGCTAAACAAAAGACAAAGAACATCAACGATCGTCTGTGGCTTAGGTGAACTCCCTATTAGGTAAAGGCCCTAAACCCACCCAAGAGTGTAGGCCGATGCTTGTGATTTGTGACGTGTAGCCTATGATTGCCGCAAAATTTCGGCAGCATAACCCCGCTGCTCTCCAAGCACACGCCTGAACATGGTGTGTTGGAGAACAACTGGGTTACACAACCGAAATTCCACATCAATCGTAAGGCACATGTCACAAATCACAAGCATCGGCCTACACTCTCAGGCTGTCCAAAATACATGGACAATTCCGGAACGGCGAACCTCACAAGCCAATGTGATGTTCGCCGTTCCCGAACGGGTGACGCATACGGTCCGCTACGGTTAACGATTAAAACTAAACTCTAAACATTAAAAAATAACTCAGAGAGAAGTATGAATTTGAATTAAAGCAATCAACAGTTATTTTCGTAATTATTCTCATTGATTAGTGGAGAGGGGAAGATTAGTGCTCCCCCTCTGCAGGGGGAACGTTTCTCTCACCCCCGCGAGAGGGCCCCCGAAGGGGAGCCGTGGAACCGAGGGGGAGCAGCCGAGGCACCCCATGCCTGACGGAGAGGGGGGCACAGTTGGAGAGAGAGCCTAACGAGCTACGACTCAACCATGACCGTGCATGCCAACTGAGAAGCACAGGTTGTTCGCTTCGGATTAAAACCAGATATTTGAATTGCTGCAGTTATAATTTATAGAGATAAAACATCGTAGAAATAATAAAATGGGTACAGATTAAAGCCAAGTGAACAGGCACACACTAGCAACACTATATGCTTCTACAGACTCTGCGTATGCAGCACGTACACACGCGACACATGGGACTCTAGTACACCATTTTCAGTCTATATCTATCATAATGTTCTAGTACATAGGGCTCATTTGGTTGACGCCTGGCCTAGAGCGGATAGGCAGCTCAATCTAGCCCAAGAATCCAAAATCGGACGTCTTAGATTGTTGTCTTGGCCAAATAGGTTTTTCAGTTTGTGAATTGCTCATAGTCTTTATTGTAAGTCTTGCGCACACCAAAACATGTAAATTGTTTGGCATGGCTTTGGCTTCTCTTCAAAAGTAGCTTCTCTAATATTTTTTAACAAATCGTTTGGTAAAACGGCTCCTCTTAGCGCAAGAGAAGAGTAAGTTGGGGAATGAGGAGAGGAGCCGCTAGAAGCCACTGAGCTAGTTTTTTTACTCCGTTTTCTCTCTATAAAATTAGCTCCGACTTATAGTGTTCTTTGTTAGAAGCTCATTTTAAAGACCATTTGGAAGAACTTCTACAGAAGTCGAAGCCTGTTTGAGAGCCATCTGAAACTAGGCCCGTAGGTCACAAAGAATAATCGCTACATGTTATTACATCATTTCATCGGCATGTGGAACTAAACACACCAAATTTTAAAAATTTATTCCTGTGTTCCAAATTACTAGGCATTTTAGTATTTTTAGACAAAATTGAATTTACAAGTGCATAACAAAATTTATGTACCTACAAAATCAAATATCTGTACGTACATGATGTTCCACTTAGGATGCATTTGGGAGATGGCGTCCACGAACAAATAGTATTTGATTCACGAGTGAGTTGGATATGAATATCTTGACAGAACACCTAGATGCTAGATGTCCTTTCTACCAAACAAATTGCCTAACAAGTAATTTTATCTCATCTACTCTTATTTAACAAAACAGACTAGTAATTTATTCCATCCATCCAATCAAATAGACAACATAGCTATATGTATCTCCAAATTCGTGAACTACCATATCTAATCTACTCTTGCCCTCAAACGAAAGAAAATTAGCAAAGGCAAACTCCACTCCATCGTAGTGCATATCTCTGTTGGTTTTCCTTATCTAAACAATGGCCAGTGTTTTAAGCTAGCCAAAGGTATGTTATTATCATGACAATTAACAAAGTATAGTATTTAAACTCATGGCTTTGAGAAACATTATTGACAAACAAACCTAAAAAGTTCTTTGTGCATGAACAGGTAGAAAGCGTGTTCAAGAGATCTGAATCAAGCGGCGGCTGGGTTACCTGAGACGAGCGCGGCCGCGAGCTCGAGGGGCGGGCGCGGCGTTGGGCGACGCGGCGAGGGGCACGACGACGTGTGGGCATGGCGGCGGGACATGTGGGCACGACGCAGGGATGGCGCAGGGGGCGTGTGGGCGGCGGCACGGCGAGGGGCACGATGCAGGGACATGTGGCCGGGCGCAGGGACGGCGAGGGGCACGGCGCAGGGACGTGTGGCCGCAGGGGCGTGTGGGCGCAGGGACGGCGAGGGGCGCGGCGTTGGGCGGCGCGGCGAGGGGCACTGTGACGTGTGGGCGGCGGCACGGCGACGACACGACGGCGGGGGTGTGGGCGGCGGCGGGCGTGTGGGCACGGAGGCGGCGGGCGTGGATTCAAATCGAGCGACCAGGGTAGGGGACGATTTAGGGGCCCGGTCCCTTTATTTTCGTCGGCCGGACTGAGGCCGATGAAAATAGTGGTCGGTCAAGAGGATATATTCCACATTTTAGGGGCCCGGTCCCTTTATTTTTGTAGGCAAGGGCCTGGCCCACGAAAATATTCCACATTTTCGTCGGTCCAGAGGCCAACGAAAATAACTGCCGTATTTTCGTGGGCCGGCTGACGAAAATATCCCGGCCCACGAAAATTTATGCGTTTCATGTAGTGTATCCGAGAAGTAACGGCGATCTGAATCGATTAATACCCAGCTGGGGATCTCCAACAACATGACATATGTAGCAATTAACCCTTGCATATGTCAACTCGCCACCGGGTTTCTTAAGACCAGACCGGGTTCACGCCAACCGAGAGCACAGATACACCACCGTCCAGCCTCTTGCCATGGAGGGTACACGCTACTCTCGCCATCTCTCCACTCCCATTGTGCGTTGGCCTTTCTGGTATTAGTCTACCTAAGGCAAAGCTTACCCATGACGAGGCATGTGGCAAGTTAAAAGGTCCTCAATCAGCAAGCCTACGTCGACACGGTCCTTAATCGACTCAGACAGAGACACTACATCGAGACTTCCTTCTCATGCAAGTCACCCATCCGGTATCGTCTTTATCATTTTCAATCCCAAAATTTGGTACCTAACAGAGGTACATCTTGTCCAATGTTGAACCCATCACGACCATGATGGATCCACCATCAAGTTTTAT
Source organism: Zea mays (assembly GCF_902167145.1). Lineage (NCBI taxonomy): Eukaryota > Viridiplantae > Streptophyta > Magnoliopsida > Poales > Poaceae > Zea > Zea mays. The sequence continues at coordinate 85,184,873 of NC_050104.1, read as the reverse complement.
TTTTGAAAACATCCCATTCCATCTGAAGCATCATCTTTGGTTTAAAACAAAACCTTTTTGTTTTCTAAAGCAAGACTAAGCATCAAAAAACCTTTTAACAAAACAGGTAATCAAGGAATGGTAAACAGTTCCAAGGAAGGAAATGCAGCAATTGGTTTAGCACCCAACTTCTATCACCTAATGCATCATTCAAGTGATAAATAGTTTAAAATCACAAGGAAAGGATAAATGCACCGGGGCTTGCCTTGTGTTATAGAGGATTCGGGATCTGTTCCACAGATATCAAAATAAAAACAATTCCCGGCAGGTGGAGTCTCAGTTGGTGGTGCAGTCTCTTCTTCTTCGACACTTACTTCTTCGTTTTATATACAAAACCATACATATACATGAATGCTCATGTGATGCTATGAATATGCAACTATAATATAGATACATCAAGTTGTATCTTGAATACAACTTTCCTTCTTGGTACACCTAAGGTACTAGGGTCTTTTTAGGTTACAACTTAGTAGGGTTAGGCAGTTTTATTCTAAGAAACTAGGGTTTTGGGGTTTTGGGATCAAACAATGTCCAAAACATGTCATATTAGGCTTACCTAAAAAGTTTTGTGATTTTTGGGGTTATCAAATAATTTCTAAAATTCCAAAAGTCTAGGTTTAGGCCTTCTTAAATACTAAATGATTCATGGTTGGGGCTAAAAATCTTGGAACTATTTTTATTAAATACTAGAGGAATTTAGGAGTCTAGTAAAATTGGTCTCATATTTTTATCATTTTCCTAGAATTTTTTATAATTTTCCAAGTCTGACAGTAAAAGAAAAGGAAAAAAGTAGGAATAGTGATGGGCTGAAACAAGCCCGAACCGGCCCACGTCCAGGCGAAACGCGCCCGCGCGTGTGCCCGCGTTGGACAGTTTGCACAGAGACCTCGACTGTTTTGAACAACCTGAAAAGGGGTCGCGACACTATTCCTGTGTTTCATTGACATTTGCTGAAAGCCCCTCCTATTTCTATTTCTTCACAGCGTTAAGTCCACGACGTGAACGACGATGAGCGCGCCCTCCGGCAAACCTGTACTGGCCGAAATGCGCAGAGACTGACGCTCTAATTTGGTTGACACCAGTTCCTACCTTCGACGACCCAAGCCCTCCATTAATTGCACAATTCCGGGCCGGAGCTTGTCTGCCCATGACGACGGCGAACGCTAGGGACAAACTGAGGTGTTCCCGGTGATTGGATGCGGTCTAGCTCAATTGATCGGGTCGACAAGCATGAAAAGTGTACCTGGGTGCTAAAACAAGGGTGAGGAGGGCGAGAACGGACCTGGAGACGGCGGTCCACGGCGCTGTGGCTCACAGCGGCACGAAGAACCGAATTGGGGGAAGAAAGGAATTATAGCGCTATGGTGGCTAATCGGAGGCAAGGGCTGGTGCTCTGGCTTTGTGACAACCTAACGGAACTAGCGGCACACACAATTTATAGTGTCCGAGGGTAGTGGCTCCAAATTTCGAAGGAGAAGGCTCGCGGCCGGAGAGAGGGGTGAGTCACCGGAGTCTCATAACGTGGCATTTACTAGGGTAGAGACCTGAGACGATGACTGACCAATTCACACGACACCTTGCGATGAGGTAACAGGGTCAGTAGCGTGGCGGATTACGGTAAATGGCGGTCACACCGGCGGTGCCCATTCGGCCACGTTGTGGCACAAGTGGATGGGCGACAGAGCAGCCACAGTGCTTTGACTTCATCCACGGCGAGATGTTTTCACTAGAGGGTCATTATCCGCGGGTTAATGGGCGCGAATCACAGCGCCGGCGTGAATCCGAGCGTGGGGGTCACCGACAGCGAGATACAGCGAACCTGCGATCTTTTTCAGTCTACTGTACCATTAGAACTCCATTCAGAGCACCTGATAGAGCATATTGAGAAGCTCTATTCCTCATTTTTCATGTGGAGAGCTAGTGATCCATCTGCACCAAAGTTGTAGCTCTATAAACCAACTTTGATTCTGCTATAGCAACCAAAATCAAATACTTCCTGGTTCCTACTCAAAATCGCTTCCAAAGTTCATCCCAGGTCACTGTCAGTACAAATTCAGACTTAGAGTTGAGTGACAGACCAACTTAAAGTCCATTTATCTCCCATTTATGTACAACACCAGTGCTTAGTCACTTAATCAAACTTGTACCCCTAACATAGCTCTACAAATTTGCTATATTGACCTAGGGCAAAATCCTTATGAAATTAAAGATATAGAGCTCCAAAGTTGACTTCAATACACTGAATTTCACACTTAACTATCTAGTGCTCATGTGACCCTTTTGCAAATAAGTCCAAACTTCATCATACACCTTGGAAATTCTCCAATATGAAAGTTACTTGGTTTATGGTATTCTTCACTTTGATATTTGCACTTTGGTCCAAAAGTGCCTAGAATTTACATTTACCCCCCTAGGGTTCCAATTAGGGTTTTCTAGGGTTTCTTTTAGGGTTTTGAGTACTTTAGGTTTTTTGTGCCACTAAAGTCCATCAACTTTGATATCTTATGAACATATTTAATGACTTTTGAGATTTTGCTCATTTTGGCTTCACTTTCATCCATAAGTCCTAATTCAGGGTTAATTACCCTACTCTAGGGTTAATCACACATCAAGTCACCTCATCACAACTTGTTTGAAAATTTTACCTAGTGAATGCATTCTAGGTGTAACAAGCACTTGAAATGTCAATGCACATGATGTTATGCTCAAGTTTTAGTGCAAGTAACACCAGAGGTGTTACATCCTTCCCCCCATAAAAGAATCTCGTCCCGAGATTTAAGGTCCTAGGGTAAGTAATAGAAAAGGAAATGTGTCACATCTTTATTTCCTTACTTGTCTTACAGAGCAGGGGGTGGTATGGGGTTTATTCCAACTTTACAAACAAATGTACATATCTTACAGGTTACATGAAGCTAAGAACCTAGGAAAATTCTTTTCCAAGAAGTCTTGAGTCTCCCAGGTAGCTTCATCTTCAGTATGCTGGTTCCATTGTACCTTATAGAATTTAAGAGTCCTTTTTCGAGTGATCCTGTCCTTCTGATCCAAAACTCCAATGGGACGTTTTGGATAAGTCAAATATGGTTCTAAGACAACATCCACCACATCGACGGTTCGATCAGGAACTCGAAGGCACGTCTTCAATTGAGATACATGGAACACATTATGCACTGCAAATAATGTTTCTGGCAGTTGAAGTCGGTATGCCACTGGTCCACATTGTTTAAGAATGGCAAACGGGCCAATATATCGGGGTGCCAGCTTTCCTTTTACCCCGAATCGATTGACACCCTTCATTGGTGATACTTTCAGGTACACATGATCTTTGACTTGAAAGAGCAAGGGTCGGTGTTGTTTGTCTGCATAACTTTTCTACCGAGCTTGAACTTCTTTCAAGTGGTGCCTTATCCGTTGAACCTTAGCTTCTATTTCCTTGACTAAGTCAGGCCTGAAATACCACCGTTCCCCAGGTTCTGACCAATTTAAGGGTGTTTGACACTGTCGCCCGTACAGTGCTTCGAATGGTGCCATCTTAATGCTCTCTTGATAGCTATTATTATAAGAAAATTTTGCCAATGGCAAACATTCATCCCATTTTTGTGGAAATTCCAGAACACACGCCCGCAACATGTCTTCAAGTATTTGATTTACTCTCTCAGTTTGTCCACTTGTTTGGGGATGATAGGCCGAACTGTGGAGCAACTTAGTACCCAGAGATTTGTGGAGCTCTTCCCAAAATTTGGATACAAATTGTGGTCCGCGGTCTGACACTATTGTTTTTGGAACCCCGTGGAAACTGAGAATACGAGCAATATAAAGTTCCGCATATGTGGCATCGTATACTTTACTTTGATGGGAAGAAAGTGGGCGGTCTTTGTAAGCCAATCAATTATAACCCATACAGAATCAAAACCCTTAGCCATTTTGGGAAATCCCATAATGAAATCCATACTAATATCTTCCCATTTCCAAGCTGGGATGGGTAAAGATTGCAGTGGCCCAGTGGTCTTCATGTGTACTGCCTTGACACGTCTGCAGGTGTCACATCTTGCCACATAGCGCGCAATCTCAATCTTCATTTTTGTCCACCAATAATGTTGCTTTAAGTCTTGATACATCTTAGTACTTCTGGGATGAATGGAATATCGGCTAAGATGAGCTTCATCCAAAATTTGTTGGCGGACTTCAGCATCTTTAGGCACAACTATGCGATCATTGAACCATACTATTCCTTGATCATCTTTTCTGAAGCAATTAGCTTTGTCGGCTTCTATTTTCTCATGAATGTGCTTCATACCCTTGTTGGTTCTTTGGGCATCAATAATTCTCTGTAGAAGAACTGACTCAAGCTTTAATTGTGTCAAAGTTCCATGTTGTGCCATTCCCAGGTTCAACTTTTCCATTTCTTGACATAGTGTGGTGTCAGGGGTCCTTACTGTAAGACAATGACAAGAAGCCTTGCGACTCAGTGCATCGGCCACCACATTAGCATTGCCTGGGTGATAGTGACTTTCTAAGTCATAATCTTTAATCAGCTCAAGCCATCTTCTCTGCCTCATGTTCAGTTATGACTGGGTAAAGATATATTTCAGACTTTTATGATATGTATATAAATAGCAAGTATTTCCTAGCAGAATAATGACGTCATATCTTGAGGGCATGAACAACTGCAGCTAGTTCCAAGTCATGAGTTGGATAGTGCTCCTCATGCCGACGTAGTTGTCTTGAGGCATAAGCTATGACTCGGCCCTCCTACATTAGGACACATCTGAGCCTACTGCGTGATGTGTCACAATACACATCAAAAGGCTTCTCTATATCCGGTTGAGCCAATACCGGAGTAGTGGTTAATAACACATTTAATTGCTCGAAGGCTTCATTGCATTTTAAGGACCATTCAAACTTTATATCATTTTCAATAAACCTGTAATAGGTTTAACAATCTTGGAGAAATCCGGAATGAACCTGTGGTAATATCCAGCTAGTCCAAGTAAGCTTCGAACTTGATGTACTGTAGTCGGTGGTTTCCATTCTAGAATATTTTGGACCTTGCTGGGATCGATCGTAATTCCTTTTACAGACAATACATGTCCCAGAAACTGGATTTCATCCAACCAAAATGCGATTTGCTGAACTTAGCTTATAACTGGTGTTCCCTTAAGCGCGTTAGCACGATCCGCAAGTGCTTAGCATGCTCCTCTTCATTTTTGGAATAGATCAGAATGTCATCAATGAAGACCACCACAAATTTATCCAACTCGGGTATAAATACCGAGTTCATTAAATACATGAAGTGGGCTGGAGCAATTGTCAATCCGAAGGACATAACCAAATATTCAAATAATCCATACTGCATAGTGAATGCGGTCTTCGGTATATCTTCGGGTCGAATACGGATCTAATGATAACTTGACCTGAGGTCAATCTTGGAGAATACCCGAGCTCCAGTGAGTTGATCGAATAAGATATCGATCCGAGGAAGAGGGTACTTGTTCTTGATGGTGACCTCATTAAGGGTACTTGTTCTGATCCATCTTCTTAACGAAAATTGCTGGACATCCCCAGGTGATGAACTAGGCCTAATGAACCCCTTCTCAAGCAAGTCTTGGAGTTGAGTCTTGAGTTCTGCCAATTCATTAGGTGGCATTCAGTATGGACTTCTAGAAATAGGAGTCGTACCGGGCTTCAGTTCAATCACAAACTCTACATCCCTTTCTGGAGGCAACCCAGGCAAATCTTCAGGAAAGACATCCGGGAATTCACATACCACAGGAATATCCTGAATTTCTTGTATGATAACTTCATAGACTCGTCCCGAAGGTTTGGCTAGGATAGCTATAGGGATGGACAATTGAATCTCTTCATGACCATAGCTCAATTTGATGGTCCTTAAGTCTGTATTGATGATGGCTTTATGCTGGGCTAACCAATTCATGCCCAGGATTATATCTATGTCTTGTCCCTTTAAAACAATCATATTGGTAGGAAATTCCCGCCCGACCAATGCTACCGGTATGTGGAAGGCTACTTTCTTAGTAAATATCCGTCCCCCATGTTAATGGATAATAAATCCTTCCCTCGATTCAGTGCAAGGAATGCAATGCTTTTCCACAAAATTCTTGCTTATGAAGGTGTGGGATGCACCAGAATCGAAGAGAATAACTGTTGGGTAATTGGCAACAAGGAACGTACCCATCATTACCGGCTCGCCCTCCGGTGTTGTAGCCACTTGGGTATAATAAATCCGTCCAGTTTTCTTGAAGTTCTTGCCCGTTGAAGTATTAGCCGTGTTCCCCTTTCCTTGGTTGGAGTTCCTAGAATTCTGCTGAAAATTAGTTTTATTTTGCTTCGGGTATGGGCAGTCCTTGATGAAGTGTCCGGACTTTCCACAGTTGAAGCAACTAGTGGAAGAACCGGGAAGAGCAGGGAAATGAGTACCAGGGGCACTCGACTGATTGGTAGGAGCGGGGGCAGTAGTGGGACTAATAAAAACAGGCTGCTAGAATGGATATGAAGGTGGGAGAGGCGAAGAACGATTTTGATTAAAAGGTCAGATTACCAACCTGGTTCTCTTCTGAGACCCTTGATTTGACCTTTCACCTCCAAACCCCTTGAATTTTCCGTGTCCTGCATTTTTGGCTTCTACTGCCAGTGCCATACCGATAGCCCTACTGTAAGTAAGGTCCAAGCAGGTTGCCATTTTCCACTGAAGCCTGTCATTGAGTCCCCTCATGAAACAATTCTTTTTCTTCAGATCTGTATTCACTTGGTCAATGGCATACTGGGATAAATGCTTGAATTTATTGAGATACTGCATCACAATATCTCCCCCTTGCTTTAACCGGATGAACTCTTCTTGTTTCATATGAAGCACTCCCTCTGGAACATAATGTTCTTGGAATGCTAGCTTGAATTCCTCCCAGGTGATCTGATGTCCAGCCGGTTCAATTGCTACAAAATTTGCCCACCAAGTACTGGCAGGGCCTCTTAATTGTTGTGCAGCAAATAATGGCTTCTGCGTCTCCGTGCAACGAATCAAAACAAATTTCTGTTCCATCACTCTTACCCACTCATTGGCTTCTAGAGGTTCTTCTGCTTTAATGAAGAGCGGGGGTCGAGTCTCAAAGAAATCCAAGTATGTAGTTTCACGCGGTCCTTGAGGAGGAGCTCTGCCTCCGTGATGTTGGAACTGATTGCCCGCCATTTCGCGCAAGAAGCGCGTATTATCCGTAGTGGCATTGACCAGGGCAGCGATAGCCTCGGCCAAAGTCCGTGGTACTAGTGGCGGGTTAGGAGTATCTTCCCGACCGCGGGAAGTCCCGACACCATCATGTGCGCGAGTCCGTGATGGCATCTGAGGCAAAGAAACATTTGGAAAAAATATAACACGCCAGCATACACCATCATATTACATTACCAAAATGTAATAATTATACAGACTCCAGCGTACAACTTAACTTCAGTACTTATTTTAAATAAGTATAACATCTAAACTATACTATTCTAGTCTTCGTCATCCTTTGTTGCTTCATTTCCTGCTGCAGGAGACCATTCGACAGCAAGGTTCATGGAAGGAGGAGGCCTAAAAAGGTCCAACTCCCCATCAGGTCCTTCACTTGATGTCCCTGATGGTCTGGCCCCCATTGCAGCAGCGTCGGAAGGCACATCCGGGTGCAGTCGAGCATACAATACATGTACTTCTTCATGTAAAGTATTACAGTACACTTGCAGGCTGTCGAGGGCCGTACTAAGCTCTGCCACATGAGCTCGAGCTTTTGCTTCGTGGTCCTAAGAGATCGAATGCGAGTTGACGGCCCAATCAATGGCCGAATCCCGTTCTGAGATATCATATTGCAAGCGACTGATGTCAGCTGACAATTCAGCTATACGCTGGCTGTCCTGCGCCCATGCCCTATTCCGGTGACGTAGCTCTGACCGAAGTTGTTCCACCTTGGCTTCCATGTCTCCAATTGGGTCATTGCTACCACTACTACTACCTTCATGTCTAGGGGCTAGCTGATGGCGAGGCACGCCAAAAGGTCCAGTAGATTTGCGTGCATTTTTCCTGTACACGCCATGTCTCCATAAGAGGGAAAGATTTATTAGTATATTCTTAACATGATACATGCATATTCTAATAATTAGGGAACCAACCTTTGTCAATCCCCAACTTCCTATATATTGCACTCTGTTACCCAATTCTACAAGATAAGAGACTACCAGAAAGTGATAGGGTAAGAATGAAAGAATATTTCTAGGTAAGTGTTTGAAAATTCTTTTGAAGTACTACGTAATTTCTGAAGAGATGGGTTTCACTCCGATACCAGCTGTGACGGAACCTCCCAAGGTATTAGGCCCACCTACAGTTGTCCTTGTCCTAAGGACCTTGGACAACCCTGTAGAAGCACATAATCACGCGACAAGTTCAGTAACGGTATCCTCATCATTTCGCCCAAGAGCGCTTCATCCGTCACACAGATATTACATCACATCGGAGGAAAGAATAAGCAGAAGCAAATTACAATAACTTAATTTATATTCATCAAATATAGAGATATTATTATTATTATTACAATCCAGGGTATTTAGAGTGCATAAAGTATTATTACAGACCAGGGAGGCAAAACACCCTCCCGCACAAAAGATTATTGTCTTTAAACTGGGAGGCCAACATCCTCCCGTGACCACTTCACTGCTTGGGCTCTTCTTTGGGTACCACCTTTGAACAGAAACAACAAAAGTCTGTTGTTTCCTCACCTACAACAACATGGGTTCGAAAACCCTGAGTAAGGAGTGTACTTTCGCAAGTCTTACCCGATAAAAGAAAAGACTCTCAAGGATATGCTGGCTTGAGGAGGTCAAGGTAAGGCTATCCAAAGATGAAAGACTCTGTTTGCAGAAATGCTTACTAATAGTGGATCCTTAAAAATCCAGTTTTATTATCAAGTTAATTCATTACCTGCAACTATTGTTCTTTCTACCCTAGTTCAAGCACTTGACCTGCACTAGCCGTCTTTTATCACCCTTTTTCTTTAATAGATTGCTACGTGTAGGGCAGTGACCAAGTCTTCATATCCGAGAAGTAACGGTGATCTGAATCGATTAATACCCATCTGGGGATCTCCATCCACACGACATATGTAGCACTTAACCCTTGCATATGTCAACTCACCACCGGGTTTCTTAAGACCAGATCGGGTTCACGCCAACCGAGAGCACAGATACACCACTATCCAGCCTGTTGCCATGGAGGGTACATGCTACTCTCGCCATCTCTCCATTCCCATTGCGTGTTGGCCTTTCTGGTATTAGTCTACCCGAGGCAAAGCTTTCCCATGACGAGGCATGTGTCCAGTTAAAAGGTCCTGAATCAGCAAGCCTACATCGACATGATCCTTAATCGACTCATACGGAGACACTACATCGAGACTTCCTTCTCGTGCAAGTCACCCGTCCGGTCTTGTCTTTATCATTTTCAATCCCAAAATTTGGTACCTGACAGAGGTACATCTTGTCCGACGTTGAACCCATCACGACCATGATGGATCCACCATCAAGTTTTATTTTTGAAAACATCCCATTCCATCTGAAGCATCATCTTTGGTTTAAAACAAAACCTTTTTGTTTTCTAAAGCAAGACTAAGCATCAGAAAACCTTTTAACAAAACAGGTAATCAAGGAATGGTAAACAGTTCCAAGGAAGGAAATGCAGCAATTGGTTTAACACCCAACTCCTATCACCTAATGCATCATTCAAGTGATAAATAGTTTAAAATCGCAAGGAAAGGATAAATGCACCGGAGCTTGCCTTGTGTTGTAGGGGATTCGGGATCTGTTCCACAGATATCAAAATAAAAATAATTCCCGGCAGGTGGAGTCTCAGTTGGTGGTGTAGTGTAACACCCTGAATTTGGGGGTATAAAATTTCTTTCTAATGATCACCCAAATTCATGTGTTACTCTTCTCTCTCTCACCCTAGGTTCTATATCTCTCTATATCCTCTCTTCCTTTTCCCTTTTAAGTAGAATTAGCTTTAAGATTAGGGGGATTTAATTATTTATTTTTGCCAACACAATATGAGTCATGACATGTTGCATCATGCTGAACTGAAAATATTCTTTGAAGTGTTGCACATGTTTGAATTTATTTGAATTTGAAACCTAATTTGAATTTGGAATTGAAAATCCTATAGAAAAGAAATAGAAAAGAATTTAGAAAATCCGGAGAAAAAGAAAAAGGAAAAGCAGCCTAGCAGCCCAGCTCGGCCCAGCCAGGCCGCGCGCCCGTGCGCCCGCGCCGCCTGGCAGGTGGGATCCACCTGTCAGCGGTGGCTTTCTTTCCCGCGCTCTCTCTCTCTCTCACTCTCTGCTCGCTGGGGCCAACCTATCGGCGCCAATTGCTTCGCCCACGCGCGTCCCTCTTCTCTCTCTGTCTCACGGGCCCGGTTCGCCAGGTGCTGAGTCGTTGCCCCGCGCGTCCCTCTTTTTTCTCTCTGCGCCGTGGACCCTCCCTGTCAGTTCCGCCCTCCCCGCGCTCACCGTGGACCAGCGCATGCACACTCGCGCACATCGCCAGATTTCTCGGCCACGACGCCCGCCCATGTGCCCAGCTTCCTTCTTAGAGCACCGCCAGCTCCCTTCTTACAGACTCCGACTCTGTCGATTTAGGGATCCAAATCTATCCGGGTTCTGCAGTCTGGGGTACCATAGTCGAAGCGACCATGGGGCGGTGAATGGTAAGGGTGCTGAATCCCGACAGGGGCGGGAGAACCACCATCCAGATAGTGGTGTGCTGTGCACTCAGCACGCAATTCCGCAACCTCCGCCCGAACCTTGACTAGCTCGTCAAGGGCGTGGTCCAACTCTGTGTTGAGCACGACAACCAGATTGACCATGCTATTCAGCTTGGGATTGCCCTCACCAACTGGCGAGACAATCACACCTCCAGCATTGCCGGTCGAACATCGAGGGTAGTACTTCAAGTCGAGGCCATCAGCTACCCCGCTAAACAACGAGCAATACTAAGAAAGTGCCCGTCATGCTGCATCTTGCATGGCTGCCTCGGCAGTATCCCTCTCAGTAATAGAATAGTGCTCTGAGAAGGCCTCTGCACCTCGAAGATCATCGTCTGGATGACACACTAAGCAAGTAGCCTCCCACTGGTCCGGGTATAACCCACGACGATGTTGGTAGACAACACAACGGTACTCGATGGACCAAGTGTGTCGGTCGAAGGCCCGACGCAGCAAGGTGTCGAGAGCGTCGTGGAAGTGACACCCACGAGCGGCATCATGAGTGATGGGTCTAGCGATCCATCCCTCCGGCTCCGGCTCCTCCGAGCGCTCCGTGTCGTGGCTCGAACTACCACCAGCGTCGTCGTCGTCTCCGTCTCCGTCTCCGTCTCCATCAGGGTCTCCTCCAGCAGCTGGGATGCCCTGTGGTGGTGCAGGGGGCATCTCTGGCTGAGGTGCAGGGGAAGGCAGCCTCTCAAACTCCACCTCCCGCTGAGGCGAGGGGGAAGAGTCCTGCTGCTCCTGCTCCTGCTCCTGGCGTCGACGCTTCTGCTCCACGTGCAGGCGATGATGCAGTCTCTCCAGGTGACTTGACTGACCTTGCACCATGCGACACAGTGGACGCTCCACCAGGCGAGAAGGCAAAAAGGGGATCACAGACATATGTGTAGTGCACCTGATATGGGCTATCTACAAAAGACATCGTAAGCACAAGATTAAGAGTAGAACTATGAGACCAGAAATTACAAAACTTTTTGAGATAAGTAAATAACATAGAGTTGGTCATGATGACCATCCTTTGAAAAGACTCTAAGGTCAAGGTAAGAGTAGAATTCTATAGTCCTTAGGTCGACCATTCTAGTCTAGGTTAACGGTCCTACAGTCAGCAAGGGCTTTGATACCACTTATGTCACACCCAGTTTTGGAAGGTAAACCGAATGCGAACCATGTATGTGCCAGGATCAGAACTCACGTACACAACGATTACATAATTGGAAATCATCACACAATGCTCGAAATAAATAGCGGAAAGGTACTTAGTTACATCAAGATGTCTGAGACATCCATAGAGTCTAATACATATCCATAGTGTTTAACAATAACATCAAAGTGCAGAGTAATGAAACGTAGAATGTAAGCCCACACAGGCAGCTGACTGGGGGTTTGCCACTAAAGTAAACTAGAACTCGTCGTAGTTCTAGAACTCCTCAAAGTCATCCATGTTGCCAGCTTCACCTCCTGAGTACTGAGTACAGTGGGGACAACCTGGGGTTGGGTGGTTTGTAAAGCAAGGGTGAGTACACATCAACGTGCTCAGCAAATGTCTCGTTTGGCTAAAGTGGACTAGCTGTATGTGGAGTTTAAAGTTAAACAGTTGCTTTTAGTTGGTCAAGTTTTATTGCTATAAGTAGAGCCAAGTTTTAGTAATAACCCAGTTATTACCCAGAGGCACTCCCTCCAAAAGGAAATACCAGAGATCAGGATTATAATCACCATTGTTAATCATCATCATAAAAGTAACCATTGTTCTTCTAATCGAAGAGGATCCCAAGGCTGCTCATAACCGCGAGCACGGCTGATATACCAGTTTCTAACACTCTGCAGAGGTTGCACACTTTACCACAAGCCATGATTCCCATTCTGCCCGGTGTTCTAGCCTCCCCATTGATCACTACCAAGGTGACCTAGCAGGGTCTCACTATGTAGCCTTTACAAAGATTTCCCAGAGGACATAGCCGCCCGTTAGGTTTCTCCAGTTTGATAAACACAGTACATCTCCCCAAAGGAAGGGTGACTAACAAAATCAAATCAAAGAACCTCTGCAACCAGCCTCAGCAGAGCAAGTATTGTGCCCGGACCCCATTGACGGCCCTACGGCGAAGCCAACTACTCCTCTGGTTCCTCTAATTAATCAGCTAAGGGCGTCCCATTCCACCCCCATGGTTGCACTGTTATCCTGGGTTGTCACTCCCTAAACAGGTCCTTACGGAGAGGCACTCAGGAAAGAGCCTGTGCCCCCTAAAGTAATCACAAGGACCCCATCGGGATAACATCATCGTATCATAAAAGATCACATGATGTTCATTGATTAAGTTTAAGCACTAGCATAAGCTAACCATGATTAACCCAAAAAGGTAAACAAGGGTAAGGGAAATACAAACTAGTCAATCCTTAAGTTTCAGTAATGTAATGCGAGACAGTGAATTATAAAGTATAGTAGGACATAGTAGGTCTGAGGACACTTGCCTTCACTAGGTTGTTGCTCAGGGAGGTCTCCAACAACACACTCAGGAACCTCGGACAGCTCGTTGTCTAAGTAAAGCGAGCATACATTCAATACATTTGGAAAAGTATAAATGAACAACACATCAAACATTTTCAATCATTGACACATAACTCAAAAGGTATAGTACTAAGTGTAGGGGAATGATATCAAGTTACAAAGAAAATGGAGTAATCCTAATTGGGGAATTGATTACTCTCTAAATGTTTGGGACATAGCTCAAAAAGGTTAAGTAGTGATTAAAACAAAGGAAAGTTAGAATTATAATATAAACTACTCTCATTTAGGAATTTGACTACCTTTTAGGTATTATCCATAATTACATTCCTAATTCTGTTTATGTTATTAAGGCCTAAAGGTTAAGTCCAAAAATAAATCCAAGTGATGCATAACACTAATCTCACAAGGTTGAATGTACTTTATTCCTAGGTTTCTTCTTTTATTTATTTCATTAAATAAAAAATATATACTTTAATTCTATATTCCAATTATAAAAATTAAAGTATGCAGATTATAGTTGACTATATTTTATTTGAACAGAGAATAATCTTGTGACATTTTGCAATTTGAACCACTAAATTTGAAGTTCATATGAAAAAAGATATGAAATAAACAAGTTTTGAAGTTTGAAATATGAAATTAAGGCAAAATCTGTAATTAAATAAAAATCTAGGGGCTATTCTAAAGAAACCAGGGACCTATGCGCTAAAACAGAGGACATCATGTTGATTTCCTAAAACCAGGGGGTTCTTAAGCAAAACGACCACGCGAAGGGGTACAGGGTAATCTCAGCCATCGGATCAGAAACCGATGACCCAGATTAGATCGCGCGGGCGCGGGTGCGCGGACGTGACTCACAAGCAAGGCCAGAGTGTCAGCAAGCTAGGGCGGGCTGACCAGCCGGGCCCAGGGGTAGAGACGCGGGTGAGGGGGAGAGAGGAGAGACGGTTGGATCTGGATCGGATGGCTACGATTAGATCCGCTCGGGTTAGCTCTACACTGTCCGATCTCGGGGCGAACGATCGAGATCTAACGGCAGGGGGCGGACATGGGCGTGGTGGCGTCGCTCGGTCCCGCGGCGGGAACTCACCGGGAGACGAGCAGACCGGCCACGGCGGGGCACCAGAGGCTTGGGGGTTGGCCTAGGCGCGCACAGGGTGGATCTGGCGGACTCAGCCGAGGGCACCACGCCGGCGCGGGAGCACCAAAGGGCGCTGTACACGGCAAGGCGGGCTAACGGCAGCGCGGGGCAACTCCGGCGAGCAATTGCGTGTTACCCAGTGTAGTACACAGGGAAATAGGGGCACAGGGAGGTTGCTCACGTTGAGGGGAAGCGCTGGAGGCACGGGGCAACGACGGAGGCACAGGGATGCGACGGGGCGACGGTGGCGGAGCTTCGTCTGCGCAAGAACCACTCCAGTGAGCGCGGACCGGACATACTAGAGAGGGGGAGGGCACACCGAAGGGTGTCCCGAGTAGCTGATGGCAAGGCGAAGCTTACCGTGGCACTGGACGGGGCACGGGCGCAACGGCGGCCACAGAACAGGCGGTGGACGTCGGCGGACGGTGGCGGAGGTTCTCGATTCGCGTGGTCAAAGTGAGAGAGAGGGCGAGAGAGCTGGGCAGAGGGCGCAAATGGAAGAGGGGAGGTGGGCGAGCAGGGCGCGGGGTTCAAAAGGGGCGCGGGGGCCCGGTCGTGGCCGGAGAACGCGCGGACGTGGGCGCGTCCACGGTGGGGAGATCGTGGGCGGGAGGTTGAGGACGGCTGATAGGTGGGGACGGCGGGACAGAGAGAGGAAGAGAGCGGGCGCGGCCGAGAACAATGGCACCGACAGGGTTCGCCCACGGGACAGAGAGAGAGGGAGAGAGGGGGCGCTCAGGGTTGCGCCGACAGGCGGGACCCGCCTGTCAGGCAGAGGGGGCGCGCGGGCGTGGGCGCGCGCGGACTGGGCTAAGTGGGCTGCCTTGGGCCGAATTCGGTTTTCCATTTTTCAGGGAATTTCTAATTGCTTTTCTATTTATTTTCTCTAGGGTTTTCAATTCAAATTCAAATCAAGTTTCAAATTCAAACCAAATCAAATATGTGCAACAATTCAAAGAATATTTAGGCTCAATATGATGCAACATTCCATGACTCATATGTTTTGGGCAAAATAAAATAAATAATCCCTCACTAATACAACTAACTCTAATTAAAAGTGTCGGCGTTCCGAGACCGGGGGGTCCCTTGGGCCGATGAGTGAGTGTAGCCGCGTGCCCCAGCCCAGATGGGTCGAGCGCGAGGGCGAGCGCGAAGGGGGGAAGGAGCGAGGCGGCCCGGAGACCGGCGTGAGAGAGGTGGGAATCCCGCGGCCTTCGTGTTCGTCCCGCGCCCAGGTCGGGTGCGCTTGCAGTAGGGGGTTACAAGCGTCCACACGGGAGAGGGAAGCAAGCGGCCCCAAGGGAGCGCCTGTCTCGTCCTCGTCCCCGCGCGGCCAACCCTCTCTAAGAGGGCCCTGGTCCTTCCTTTTATAGGCGTAAGGAGAGGATCCAGGTGTACAATGGGGGGTGTAGCAGAGTGCTACGTGTCTAGCGGGGTAGTGCTAGCGCCCTAAGTACATGCCGATGTGGCAGCCGGAGAGATTTTGGCACCTAGCTGGTGTGATGTCGTGGCCGTCGGAGGAGCGATGGAGCCTGGCGGAGGGACAGCTGTTGGAGCGGTTGGGTCCTTGCTGACGTCCTCTTGCTTCCGTAAGGGGGCTGAGAGCCGCCGTCGTCACAGAGCAGGCGGGGCGCCATCATTGCCTATCTAGCGGAGCTAGCCAGATAGGACACCGGTCTTGTTCCCTGCGGCCCGAGTCAGCTCGGGGTAGGGTGATGATGGCGCCTCCTGTTGACGTGGCGAGCCTGTGCCCTAGGTTAGGCGATGTGGAGGCTCCTCCGAAGCCGAGGTCGAGTCTGTCTTTCGTGGCCGAGGCCGAGTCCGAGCCCCTGGGTCGGGCGAGGCGGAGGTCGTCGGCAGAGGCCAGGGCGGAGTCCGAGCCCTGGGGTCGGGTGAAGCGGAGTTCGTCGTCTTCTGGGGCTGAGCCCGAGTCCGAGCCCCTGGTCGGGCGGAGCGGAGTTCGCCGTCTTTCGGGACTTAGCCCGAGTCCGAGCCCTGGGTCGGGCGGAGCGGAGTTCGCCGTCTTCCGGGACTTAGCCCGAGTCCGAGCCCTGGGTCGGGTGGAGCGGAGTTCGCCGTCTTCCGGGACTTAGCCCGAGTCCGAGCCCTGGGTCGGGCGGAGCGGAGTTCGCCGTCTTCCGGGACTTAGCCCGAGTCCGAGCCCTGGGTCGGGCGGAGCGGAGTTTCCTATGGTGCCTTTGGCAGGGCCTGACTGCCTGTCAGTCCCACTCTGTCAGGTGACACTGCAGTCGGAGTGGCGCAGGCGGCGCTGTCCTTCTGTCAGGCCGGTCAGTGGAGCGGTGAAGTGACGGCGGTCACTTCGGCTCTGCCGGAGGGCGCGCGTTGGGATAAAGGTGTCAGGCTACCTTTGCATTAAATGCTCCTGCGACTTGGTCGGTCAGTGCGGCGATTTAGTCAGGGTTGCTTCTTAGCGAAGGCAGGGCCTCGGGCGAGCCGGAAATACGTTCGCCGTCGGAGGGGGGCCTCGGGCGAGACGGAAATCCTCCGGGGTCGGCTGCCCCTGTACGAGGCTAGGCTCGGGCGAGGTATGATCGAGTCACTCGAATGGACTGATCCCTGACTTAATCGCACCCATCAGGCCTTTGCAGCTTTATGCTGATGGGGGTTACCAGCTGAGAATTAGGAGTCTTGAGGGTACCCCTAATTATGGTCCCCGACAGTAGCCCCCGAGCCTCGAAGGGAGTGTTAGCACTCGCTTGGAGGCTTTCGTCGCACTTTTTTGCAAGGGGACCAGCCTTTCTCGGTTGCATTTTGTTCCGGTGGGTGCGCGCGAGCGCACCCGCCGGGTGTAGCCCCCGAGGCCTCGGAGGAGTGGTTTCACTCCTTCGAGGTCTTAATGCCTTGCGTAATGCTTCGGCTGGTCTGGTTGTTCCCTCATGCGAGCTGGCCGTAGCCCGGGTGTACGGTCGGGTCCCAAGTTCTCGGACTGGTATGTTGACGCTGTCAATGGTTCGGCCGGAGCCGGGTTTGCGAGAGCAGCCCCCGAGCCTCTGCACAGGGCGAGAGGGTGATCAGGGACAGACTCGACTTTTTTACATACGCCCCTGCGTCACCTTTCCGCAAGGAGGAGGGGGGGAAGCGCCATGTTGCCCTCGATGGGCGCCGAACATGGTGTCTCCGGTGAGCTGCAAGCGGGTAATCCGAGTGGACGTCCGTGCCCCGTTCGTTAGGGGTCGGCTAGGGGCCCAGAGGCACGCCCAAGAGTACCTGCGGGTGATCCGCCGGACCCGGTCCCCTGGCGACGGGGTCCGAGGGCTCGATGCCTCCCTCTGATGGGATTCTGTTACAAGATCGCTCCCGCTGGTCTCGGAAATGTCCTAGGGTACCTCGGGAGCGCAGCCCGAGCCTCGGTTATGTATCGAACGTACCCCTGGTCATCCCTCGCTCGGCGTCTGAGGCGGCTGTGAACCCTTCGGGGGCCAGCCTTCGAACCCCTGATCAGTAATGGGCGTGGAGCCTGAGTAGCCTGAGGCGGCCGTGGAAACCCTTCGGGGGGCCGGCCTTCGAACCTCTGACCAGTAGTGGGTGTAGGGCCCACGCGATCTGAGGCGGCTGTTGAACCCTTCGGGGGGCCAGCCTTCGAACCTCTGATCAGTAAGGAGGCTCGGAGCCTGGTTCCTTCACGGGGAAGGATCCTTTCCGGGGTATCCCCCTTTCCCGGTCCCTATTGCAAGAGATAGAGAAAGAGGAAAAAAGGAAAAAGGATACAAAATCGAACGACGCAGCGTACCTTTTTTGGCGCGGTTATTTCGGCGAAGGCGAAGCGTCGCCCGCTTTTCCTGCCAGAAGCGCCGCCTGTCCCGCCGCGGAGTTAATGCGACGGGGCAAGTGGTTGGCGGGGCGGCCGTCGCGCGTGCGCGAGCCGTTCGAGGAACGGATCACGGGCGTGCTGTCTTCATGCCGTGAGAGGGTGTTCTCTTGCTGCCCCCGGATGGGACGTGAGCTTGGCTGACGACGTGACCGCTGCTCCCGCCCGCCTGCCACCGTCATTACTGCCGGCCCACTTTTGGTCGCATTGACCGCCGCGCCAGGCTGGCGCTGCTGGGTCATGCGCTGAGTCGCCTCGAGTCGCGGTATTGGTTCCGCAATCAAGGAGGCGCGGTGGTGGCGCAAGTGGCGGTGCAGTTGCTTGCATGAAGCATCCGGTGCGCCGGTTGCGTGACGCGTGGGCCTGGGCCTCCATGCTGGGCGTGTTGGGAGTCGGAGAAGCGCGTCCACTTGGCGTGGTTGCATGCCGCTTGCATGGCTGCCTGCCTCTTTCGCCCGTTGGTCTGGGCAAAAGTGGAGGGTCACTTGTAACCGCTGGGCGGTCGTGTGCCCCACGCGCGGCGGTTTGGCTTCTTCTGCTCTGAGCTGGCTTGTATGACACGCGGGACCCATCCCCCGCGCCGCAGGGGAGGGCCTTGGAGCGTGTTGGAGAAGACTCAACCCGTGACGGTTGGGGGCGCAAGTAGGGAGAGTTGCCTTTAAAAGGAGGGTGACCCCCTTCGGAAGGCGACCATGTCTTCGCGCTCCCTTATGCATCGTGTCTTTCCACCTTCCAAGCCCCCGGATGGGGGATACCCGCCGTCTTTTCACCTCATCGTTGGAGGAACGCAACTCCGTGGGAGTTGGTACCTTTCAGCCATCGTTCGGCTTCAAGGATTTTCATCATGCAGCCCGGCTGCACCCCTCCGCCGGCGGTCACCCAAGATGGTGACCTCCAGCTTGATGGTGGGGGAAAGCGAGCCGGGCTGCGGCCTCTGCCCCTCCCTCAGCCTCAAGGATTTTCATCACCAGGGCTGGGGAGGGGAGTGTGCCGAGTTGGGGTCGACCCCCGCGTGGGCGGTGGCCCGCTCCTTCACTCAGTGATCGGAGGGAAGGGCGGTCGTCGTCCGTGGCGCCGGCAGCTGCACCGTGCCTGGCTCTCGGACGCGAGTGGCTTCGGAGCCGCTCGCGGCGCCGGCGTCTGCCACGGCAGCTGGAAGAGGTTCCTCCACCGGCGAGGTAGCCAGGGCCGGCCACGGACCGACCTCCAACTCTACGGCCTTCTGCCCGTCCTTGCCTCACGAGTTTGGGCATGGGCGGGGGCCTCCTGGCAGCAGCATCCGCCCTGAGGTCAGTGCTGCCGCTGTTCGGCCCCCCGAAGCAGAAGTCGTCGTCGTCGCTGCTGCTGGAGCGGGTGACGGCGCGCCGTTCGTCGGTCTTCTGTTGCTCCGCAGGCCCTCCCCTATCGAGTGGGGTTGTTCGTACCTGCGGAGGGGGAACCGGAGTTCCGTTTGTAATGGCACTTTGAATGCCAGTGTTTTTGTTCATTATGGCTGTCGAGGCCTGAACATGTATGTAATTTTGGCACGGAGCCGTGTTTTTTTCCTCATTTTCGAGCACTAAGACTCGCCTATTGATTATCTGAACCGCTTCACCAAGCATGAGTCGCCCCGTGTCAAGGTGACGAGTGAGGTATCCGTATCCCGGAGGCGTAGGAGTCCCTCGGCTCGGTCGGCCTTGTTGTCTGAGGCTCCTCTAGCTTAGTTAAAGGGACCCCTTGGCCGCTCTTCGACGAGCCGAGGCCAGGGGTAGCGATATCAGCATGAACAGAGGCGGAGTTGGCTCGAAAATGAAACCTGGTTGGCTGGAGCCTAGCCGGGTTGTCCGTTAGCGGGACCGACGCTGGAGTTGACCAGCCGAGGCCTCGGGTCGGGCTGGCGCCCTTGGAAGATGGTTGGCCGAGGCCCCAGGGGTAACTGGCCGAGCCGCCTGCTCGGGCCGGATTCTCGGAGAAGTCCCTGGCAGCGATTGCCCGGGCGTGGCGATGACGTCGTCCTTCAGAGTGGAGATCCTCGGACCGTGTCGCCGTCCGAGGCTAGGTCGGACCTCGCTGAAGGTGTCGTCGATGCCGAGGGTGCTACTGCCCCCTTCCAGCGTCAAGACCCGAGCCTGCAGGATCAGAGTGTCTTGTAGCGTGTGCCTTTTGCGGCCGCCGAGGCCAGAACACACACCCTTGCTGTGTTGTAAAGCTGCGTCTCTTTTCCTCTTGTTTCGAGTATCTGGACTTTTTTGTCGGTAACAGGGATGTTTGTGCGAGCGAGAGTTGCTTCTCGCGGAAAGTGATGAGTGAGGTATCCGTATCCCGGAGGCGTGGGAGTCCCTCGGCTCGGTCGGCCTTGCCGCTTACGCGCACTTTCACCCGTCCATGAGGCCCTGTCACCGACTCAGTCGAGAAGGCTCGAAGGATCGCTTCGGCAGAAGAGCTTCCGAACGTGAAGACTTGTTCGGTCCGCGGAATCACTTTATCCGAACGCGAGTTACTTATCGCAGAAGGTGATGAGTGAGGTATCCGTATCCCGGAGGCGTAGGAGTCCCTCGGCTCGGTCAGCCTTGGCTGCTTACGTGTACTCCATCGTTTTCAGGATCCACTTTTCGAAGTAGTCAGAAAGCACGAAAGATATTCTGGTAGAAGAGATCTTTTTTCGAGGAAAATTTCAACGCAGAGGGGGTTCCCCCCCCCTTTTAGCCCCCGAGGGAGGGTCGGGCTTTGCCGAGGCGAGGCCGACCCTTCCTTGATGACTAAACTTTGCGTGGGTGCGAGGTATATGAACAACTTGAAAACATCTTAAGGGTAGAAGCGACGTAGCTGTTGGATGTTCCAAGCGTTGCCGTAGACCTCGCCTTGACTGTTGGCCAGCTTGTATGTTCCGGGCTTCAGAACTCTGGCGATGACGAATGGCCCCTCCCAGGGGGGCGTGAGCTTGTGCCTCCCTCGGGCGTCTTGTCGCAGCCGGAGCACCAGGTCGCCCTCCTGGAGGTCTCGGGGCCGGACCCCTCGGGCGTGGTAGCGTCGCAGGGACTGCTGGTACCGCGCCGAGTGTAGTAAGGCCTTGTCCCGAGCCTCTTCCAGCTGGTCCAGCGAGTCTTCTCGGCTAGCTTGGTTGCTTTGATCATTGTAGGCCCTCGTCCTCGGGGAGCCGTATTCCAGGTCAGTGGGCAAGACGGCCTCGGCCCCATAGACTAGGAAGAACGGCGTGAAACCCGTGGCTCGGCTCGGCGTTGTCCTCAGGCTCCAGACCACCGAGGGGAGATCCTTCATCCATCGCTTGCCGAACTTGTTGAGGTCGTTGTAAATCCGAGGCTTGAGCCCTTGTAGAATCATGCCGTTGGCACGCTCTACTTGCCCATTCGACATGGGATGAGCCACGGCGGCCCAGTCCACCCGGATGTGGTGATCCTCGCAGAAGTCTAAGAATTTTCTGCCGGTGAACTGGGTGCCGTTGTCGGTGATGATGGAGTTCGGGACCCTGAAGCGATGGATGATGTTGGTGAAGAACGCCACCGCCTGTTCGGACCTGATGCTGTTCAGAGGTCGGACCTCGATCCACTTGGAGAATTTGTCGATGGCGACCAGCAGGTGCGTGTAGCCCCCGGGCGCCTTCTGCAAGGGGCCGACGAGGTCCAGACCCCACACAGCAAAGGGCCAGGTGATGGGTATCGTCTGCAGAGCCTGAGCGGGCAGGTGGGTCTGCTTCGCATAGAATTGACACCCTTCGCAGGTGCGGACAATTCTAGTGGCGTCAGCCACCGCCGTTGGCCAGTAGAAGCCTTGCCGGAAAGCATTCCCGACAAGGGCTCGAGGCGCTGCGTGATGGCCGCAAGCCCCCGAGTGTATCTCTCGTAGGAGTTCCTGACCTTCAGCGACGGAGATGCATCGCTGGAGGATGCCTGAGGGGCTGCGGTGGTAGAGCTCCTTCTCATCGCCCAGCAAGACGAACGACTTGGCGCGTCGCGCTACCCGCCGAGCCTCGGCTCGGTCGAGGGGTAGCTCTCCTTGGTGGAGATATTGCAGGTACGGGGTCTGCCAATTTCGATCAGGTGTGGCCCCGCTCTGCTCCTCCTCGATGCGCAGTGCCTCACCCTCGGAGGCCGAGGGTACCTCGGGCTGAACCGAGGGCGCCTCGGGCCGAGCTGAGGGTGCCTCGGGCTGTGCCGAGGGTACCTCGGGCTGCACCGAGGGCGCCTCAGGCTCGGGCGTGTCGTCGATCTTGACGGAGGGTTGATGCAGATCCCGGGAGAAGACGTCCGGGGGAACCGTTGTTCGCCCCGAGGCTATTTTTGCCAGCTCGTCCGCAGTCTCGTTGTCGCACCGAGCGATGTGGTTAAGCTCGAGCCCGTAGAACTTGTCTTCCAGGCGTCGAACCTCATCGCAGTAGGCCTCCATCTTCGGGTCGCGGCAGTGGGAGTTCTTCATGACTTGGTCGATGACGAGCTGCGAGTCACCACGGGCGTCAAGGCGCCGGACCCCTAGCTCGATGGCGATCCGCAACCCGTTGACCAGAGCCTCGTACTCAGCCACATTGTTGGACGCAGGGAAATGGAGGCGCAGCACATAGCGTAGGTGTTTCTCGAGGGGCGAGATGAAGAGTAGGCCTGCGCCGGCTCCCGTCTTCATCAGCGACCCGTCGAAAAACATGGTCCAGAGCTCTGGTTGGATCGGAGCCGTCGGTAGCTGGGTATCGACCCATTCGGCCACAAAGTCCGCCAAGACCTGGGACTTGATGGCCTTCCGTGGGGCGAACGAGATTGCCTCGCCCATGATTTCCACCGCCCACTTTGCAATCCTGCCCGAGGCCTCTCGGCACTGGATGATCTCCCCCAGGGGGAAGGATGACACCACAGTTACCGGATGAGACTCGAAGTAGTGTCGCAACTTCCACCGCGTCAGGATCACCGCGTATAGCAGCTTCTGAACTTGTGGGTAGCGGATCTTGGTTTCGGATAGTACTTCGCTGACGAAGTAAACTGGCCTCTGAACGGGCAATGCATGCCCCTCTTCTTGCCTCTCGACCACAATCGCGGTGCTAACCACCTGAGTGGTCGCGGCGACGTAGACCAAGAGGGCTTCTCCAGCAGCTGGGGGCACCAAGATAGGCGCCTTTGTGAGGAGCGCCTTCAGGTTCCCGAGAGCTTCCTCGGCCTCAGGGGTCCAAGTGAAGCACTCGGCCTTCCTTAAGAGGCGGTACAGAGGCAGACCTCTTTCGCCGAGGCGTGAGATGAAGCGGCTCAGAGCCGCGAGACATCCCATGACCCTCTGTATGCCTTTTAAGTCCTTGATGGGCCCCATGCTGGTGATGGCTGCGATCTTCTCCGGGTTGGCCTCGATGCCCCGCTCGGAGACGATGAACCCCAAGAGCATGCCCCGGGGCACCCCGAAGACACACTTCTCGGGATTGAGCTTGACGCCTTTCGCCTTGAGACATCGAAATGTCACTTCAAGGTCGGAAAGGAGGTCAGAAGCTTTCCTCGTCTTGACTACGATGTCATCGACGTAGGCCTCGACCGTGCGACCGATGTGTTCGTCGAACACATGGTTCATGCACCGCTGGTACGTCATGCCCGCATTCCTCAAACCGAACGGCATGGTGACATAGCAGTACATGCCGAAGGGCGTGATGAAAGAAGTCGCGAGCTGGTCGGACTCTTTCATCCTGATTTGGTGATACCCTGAGTAGGCATCGAGGAAAGACAGGGTTTCGCACCCAGCAGTGGAATCCACGATTTGATCGATGCGAGGCAGAGGGTAGGGAACCTTCGGACATGTTTTGTTGAGACCAGTGTAGTCTACACACATCCGCCATTTCCCCCCTTTCTTTCTCACAAGCACAGGGTTGGCAAGCCATTCGGGATGGAATACCTCTTTGATGAACCCAGCTGCCGTTAGCTTGTGGATCTCCTCGCCTATCACTCTGCGCTTCTCCTCATCGAATCGGCGCAGAGGCTGCTTGACGGGTCGGGCTCCGGCCCGAATATCCAGCGAGTGCTCGGCGACATCCCTCGGTATGCCGGGCATGTCCGAGGGACTCCACGCGAAGACGTCGGCGTTCGCGCGGAGAAAGTCGACGAGCACTGCTTCCTATTTGGGGTCGAGCCCGGAACCGATCCGAATCTGCTTGGAGGCGTCGCCACTGGGGTCGAGGGGGACGGCCTTAACCGTCTCCACTGGCTCGAAGTTGCCGGCATGACGCTTCACGTCTGGCACCTCTTTGGAGAGGTTTTCCAGGTTGGCGATGAGGGCCTCGGACTCGGCGAGGGCCTCGGCGTACTCCACGCACTCCACGTCGCATTCGAACGCGTGTTTGTACGTGGGGCCGACGGTGATGACCCCGTTGGGGCCCGGCATCTTGAGCTTCAGGTAGGTGTAGTTGGGGACGGCCATAAACTTCGCGTAGCATGGCCTCCCCAGTACCGCGTGGTAGGTTCCTCGGAACCCGACCACCTCGAACGTCAGAGTCTCCCTTCAGAAGTTGGAGGGCGTTCCGAAGTAGACGGGGAGGTCAAGTCGTCCGAGGGGCTGGACGCGTTTCCCGGGAATGATCCCGTGGAAGGGCGCAGCGCCTGCTCGGACGGAGGACAGATCGACGCGCAGGAGCTCGAGGGTCTCGGCGTAGATGATGTTGAGACTGCTGCCCCCGTCCATAAGGACCTTGGTGAGCCTGACGTCGCCAACGACGGGGTCGACGACGAGCGGGTATTTCCCCGGGCTCGGCACGTGGTCGGGGTGGTCAGCTTGGTCGAAGGTGATGGGCTTGTCGGACCAGTCTAGGTAGACTGGCGCCGCCACCTTCACCGAGCAGACCTCCCGGCGCTCTTGCTTGTGATGCCGAGCCGAGGCATTCGCCGCATGTCCACCATAGATCATGAAGCAGTCGCGGACCTCGGGGAACTCTCCTGCTTGGTGATCTTCCTTCTTGTCATCGTTGTGGGCCCTGCCACCCTCCGCGGGTGGCCCGGCCCTGTGGAAGTGGCGCCGAAGCATGACGCACTCCTCAAGGGTGTGCTTGACGGGCCCCTGGTGATAGGGGCACGGCTCCTTGAGCATCTTGTCGAAGAGGTTGGCACCTCCGGGGGCTTCCGAGGGTTCTTGTACTCGACGACGACGACAAGGTCCGCGTCGGCGGCGTCGCGTTTCGCTTGCGACTTCTTCTTGCCTTTCTTCTTGGCGCCGCGCTGAGTAGACGCCTCGGGAGCATCTTCCGATGGGCGGCCCTGGGGCTGCTTGTCCTTTCGAAAGATAGCCTCGACCGCCTCCTGGCCAGAGGCGAACTTGGTGGCGATGTCCATCAGCTCGCTCGCCCTGGTGGGGGTCTTGCGACCCAACTTGCTCACCAGGTCGCGGCAGGTGGTGCCGGCGAGGAACGCGCCGATGACATCCGAGTCGGTGATGTTGGGCAGCTCGGTGCGCTGCTTCGAGAATCGCCGGATGTAGTCCCGGAGAGACTCTCCCGGCTGCTGCCGGCAGCTTCGGAGGTCCCAGGAATTTCCGGGGCGCACGTATGTGCCCTGGAAATTTCCGGCGAAGGCTTGGACCAGGTCATCCCAGTTGGAGATCTTCCCCGGAGGCAGGTGCTCCAACCAGGCGCGAGCGGTGTCGGAGAGGAACAGGGGGAGGTTGCGGATGATGAGGTTGTCGTCGTCCGTTCCACCCAGCTGGCAGGCCAGGCGGTAGTCCGCGAGCCACAGTTCCGATCTCGTCTCCCCCGAGTACTTTGTGATAGTAGTCGGGGGTCGGAACCGGGTCGGGAATGGTGCCCGTCGGATGGCCCGGCTGAAGGCCTGTGGAACGGGTGGTTCGGGCGAGGGACTCCGATCCTCCCCGCTGTCGTAGCGTCCCCCACGCCTAGGGTGGTAGCCTCGGCGCACCCTCTCGTCGAGGTGGGCCCGACGGTCGCGATGATGGTGCTCGTTGCCGAGGCGGCCCGGGGCCGCAGGCGCGGTGTTGCGCGTGCGCCCGGTGTAGACCAAGGCTTCCCGCATGAATCGGGAAGTCGCGGCATGAGGTTCCGAGGGGTATCCCTGCCTTCGGGAGGCAGAGCTCTCGGCCCGTCGGACCGCGGCGCCTTCCAGGAGATTCTTGAGCTCCCCCTGGATTCGCCGGCCCTCGGTGGTGGATGGCTCCAGCATCGCGCGGAGGAGCATCGCTGCTGCAGCCATGTTCTGGCCGACGCCACTAGATGCGGGTGACGGCCTGACCCTGGCGTCGTCGGCGACGCGGTGCTGGAAACCCTGGGGCAGATGACGTATTTCTCCGGCCGGGGGTTGGCCCGCCCATGCCTGCCCGACGTCCCGGCAGATTGGCTCAAGCGCTCCTGCTCCCTCGTCGAACCTGGCCTGCGCCCCGCGGACTTGCTCGAGTAGTGGGTCGTGACCCCCCGCCAGAACGGGGACCACAGCTAGCTCCCGTGGGATGTCAGCGCGAGGCACTGGCCCAGGGAGATCACCGTCCTCCGGCATGCCGAGATGATTGCCTTCGGAGGGACCCCCTAGATCGACGTGGAAACATTCGCGGCTTGGGCCGCAATCCTCGTCGTCGAGGCTGCGGCTACCGTCGGAACAGTCGGAGAGGTAGAAGTCACATGCGGTCATGAAGTCCCACATGGCACTGGGGTTGCCAAGTCCAGAGAAATCCCAACAGATGCTGAGGTCGTCGTCTTCCTCGGACCCAGAGGGCCCGTAGGTCGAGACGTCCGTCAACCGGTCCCAAGGCGACCGCATGCGGAACCCCAGAGGGTTTGGACTCGCCTCCACGAGAGCGTCCGCCAAAGCGAGGTTGCTAGGCGGGTTGAGGCTGAATCCAAATGACGTAGGACGGGAATCGGTCGGTACCTTTTGGTCGTCGAGCGGCGATGAAGTCACGTCGAGGACTGACTGCACCGTCGCCTCAGGTACGAGGGTGACGTCCTGCAAGCTTTTCGCAAGCGCGCTGGCGTCGTCCACTTGCTCGGGTTTGGCGTGTCACGGGGAGATGGCGCTCATCTTCGTCTCAGGCGCGAAGTCGATACCCGGTGCACCCCTCGTTGGGGTGCCGGCGCTGTCGACTTGCTCGACAGCCGACGAGGCGCTGCCTCCTGCTTGGCCTTGGTTGCCCTGCCTTCCCCTCCATCGGCGGGGAAGAAGGCGGGACGAGCTCGAATGTTGTTCTTCCGCCACGCGGGGAAGACGTCGTCGATTTCGCCGCCGGCGGGCGGGCTGTCGGCCGCCATTGTCGTTGTCGCACGACGGCGGAAGGAGTATCATGTCGTAGCTGCCGTCGAGGGACATGAACTCAAGACTCCCGAAACGGAGCACCGTCCCGGGTTGGAGAGGTTGCTGGAGACTGCCCATCTAGAGCTTGACGGGAAGTTGTTCGTCTACACGCAGCAGGCCCCTACCTGGCGCGCCAACTGTAGGCGTTCCGAGACCGGGGGGTCCCTTGGGCCGACGAGTGAGTGTCGCCGCGTGCCCCAGCCTAGATGGGTCGAGCGCGAGGGCAAGCGCGAAGGGGGGAAGGAGCGAGGCGGCCCGGAGACCGGCGTGAGAGAGGTGGGAATCCCGCGGCCTTCGTGTTCGTCCCACGCCCAGGTCGGGTGCGCTTGCAGTAGGGGGTTACAAGCGTCCACGCGGGAGAGGGAAGCGAGCGGCCCCAAGGGAGTGCCTGTCTCGTCCTCGTCCCCGCGCGGCCAACCCTCTCTAAGAGGGTCCTGGTCCTTCCTTTTATAGGCGTAAGGAGAGGATCCAGGTGTACAATGGGGGGTGTAGCAGAGTGCTACGTGTCTAGCGGGGGAGTGCTAGCGCCCTAAGTACATGCCGATGTGGCAGCCGGAGAGATTTTGGCACCCAGCTGGTGTGATGTCGTGGCCGTCGGAGGAGCGATGGAGCCTAGCGGAGGGACAGCTGTTGGAGCGGTTGGGTCCTTGCTGACGTCCTCTTGCTTCCGTAAGGGGGCTGAGAGCTGCCGTCGTCACAGAGCAGGCGGGGCGCCATCATTGCCTATCTGGCGGAGCTAGCCAGATAGGACACCGGTCTTGTTCCCT
The DNA here is from genome assembly GCF_902167145.1 of Zea mays. Classification (NCBI taxonomy): domain Eukaryota; kingdom Viridiplantae; phylum Streptophyta; class Magnoliopsida; order Poales; family Poaceae; genus Zea; species Zea mays. The sequence goes on along the minus strand of NC_050104.1, from coordinate 85,156,560 downwards.
GCGGCCCGAGTCAGCTCGGGGTAGGGTGATGATGGCGCCTCCTGTTGACGTGGCGAGCCTGTGCCCTAGGTTAGGCGATGTGGAGGCTCCTCCGAAGCCGAGGTCGAGTCTGTCTTTCGTGGCCGAGGCCGAGTCCGAGCCCCTGGGTCGAGCGAGGCGGAGGTCGTCGGCAGAGGCCAGGGCGGAGTCCGAGCCCTGGGGTCGGGCGAAGCGGAGTTCGTCGTCTTCTGGGGCTGAGCCCGAGTCCGAGCCCCTGGTCGGGCGGAGCGGAGTTCGCCGTCTTCCAGGACTTGTGGCGGAACCGCCCGAATTATTCTAGCTTAAGTGCCCAAGTCGCACCCTTAAGGGCAGCAACACACTTAAACAGGAATAACCCGTCAGTCCCTCGGATCTAGTCCGATAAAGCCACTTATCCAGGATCGAATACCACTAGCTCACTCGAAGGTGAGGCACAGAGAAATACAATAAAACATAATACCACAATTTAATAAGTATCATTAGTGATTACATTATCGGAGTTTCAAAAATGATAAACATAAATTTATTGCAGCGGAAATAACTAACGGAGAAAACCGAGTAACATGGCGAAGCCTGGCCACGCTACTCCTCCTGGTCCTCTCCTGCGGAAGCAGTAACCCACTCGACAGTCTATCCTGGTGGCAGGGATGAAGGCCAAGTCACACCATCAACAAACCATCCTAAGGAGTACCTGCAAAAATTATGCCACAAGCAAGGCTGAGTATACTAATACTCAGCTAGACTTACCCGGTGTGAGGAGTCTACTCCTCTACCTCTAGACATGCAGCTGTTTGGCTCAGGGGTTTGGTTTGCCAAAAGCACTAGCTGAGTCTAAAATCAAGTTTTAGCTTTTCAAGTTTTAGTATGCTCCTTTTTAAACTAGGTGAGTACCTAGCTACTCATACATGGTATCAAACATTTTATCAATCAACATCTTTTGCCAGTCACCTCATTTCCACTTATTACTCAATGCAGTACAATGGATCAAGCAGTCTCATTAGCTGCGAGAAGCAGACGATTCGAATCGAGTTTTTATCCTTGCAAGGTAAACCTAAACACACGACATGCAGGGGCACTCCGTCCCCACACACATCAACCGTCCCCATCGATTCCCCGTCAGCAGATCAGGGCTCACCGCCTTGGCGTACAATGCCTCACTGACCCCGACTGCCGTCGTGCAGTGACCGCACTTGTACCCACCATAACCGGAATGGGAGACCACGTCTCAGGTCGCGTGAGGGGATATGTCCACTGCCAGGTTCACTCAGGTACTAGGCTTACCGATTTACCATATTTCTCGGCATATGTTTAGTACATTCAAACGCTTGACACAGGTATCCGCACGTTAATCCTTATTCCAATTTCATCTCGTAGACCACGCATCCCCATGGATCCGTGTCCACATACCAACATTAGTATGATATGAAAGTGGGTACAATCAATGTCCTGACCTCGTGCGAGTGCTAGAAAAATCACTCGACTTCTACCGAGATCCCTATTTAATAAAGCAGCTACTCGACCTAGCATACTAGTATTCATCTCAATAGGAATCCTGAGTTCATGCAACTAAGGTTCCAGTCAACTCCTACACTTAAGTGCACAGTACAAGCCTACAAACATTACGTGTAGTAAAATAGCATATATAAACGGTTATGCATAAAACCGGGGCTTGCCTTTATTTTAACACTTAGATAGTGTTTGCTGGGGGGTACTCGCTTGGCGAGCATCCACTGGTTATGTCCATCCTTAAGGTCGTCCACCACGACATCTTGTGGTTGGCACCACATCACTGGCTCGATCATCATCTCTCGGTCCTATATGAGGTGCAAGATGCATATGTATGAATATAATGGAATAGCACAAGACACTTTAAGTACACGCTAGCGAATTAAACACTAAGTAGCGAGACATCACAAGCAACCACACCCACTAGCGTTAGCTAACTACATATCGTCGAGCGCACAACATTACACCACTAAAAAGACGACAAACATTTTGGATATTTACGCAACACAATACTACATCACAATTAACTAGAGAAAGAACATATAAAAATATGACACATACATTATCTAAAGCTTAGCCATGACAATTCTATGTGAATTTAGTGTCAACCAATCATTTGGGTGAACTAACAATTAAATAAGTGCTTGCAGATTTTTGGGACAGCAGCACAACAGTTACTTGTTTTAATCATAACTTTTCAATTATTAATCCAAACATAGTAAACTAGGACTTTCTGGAAAGCTTAAAATGTTCTCTATAACTTTGGTATTTTCACCTTAACAAGATTCAACACTTAGCAAGGTTAAAAGTGCTAACACAACAGATCTGTCCAGATTTGGACAGATTCAGACTTGTGAAATTAAAAATTCATAACTAAAGATTCAGACATCCAAACAAAGTGATCTTAGACTTTCTGGAAAGCTAATTAAATGTTCTACAAATTATTTATAAACATCCCTGGCTGGTTTAGCATGTATCAAGGGTAAAATATACTATGAAGGCTGTGCTGTCCAAAACTGGACAGATTCAGTCTTCACACTTCAAACACATGTAACTTAATCTTCAGACCACCAAAAATAGTGATCCAAGACTTTTTGGAAAGCTTGGGAAAAGTACTACATAACTTTTATAACCACCAAGAAGTGATTCCAGGTTTATTCAAATCAAACATTACAGTTTTTGAAATCTGTTCTGACAGAGGACAGAACACAGCAACCAGTTTGAAAAATTCATAACTCTTAAACTATCAGTCCTATGGTTATGAAATTTTAACACAAGCAAGATCAGAAACGCTTCTACAACTTTCTTATAATCGACAAGGACTGATTCTAACATTAACTTAAGCAAACAATGCAGCTTCTGAAATCTGTACAGAATTTGGACAGATTCAGTTACTGAATTTGTAAAAAGCATAACTCCTAAACTGTCAGACCTATGGCTGTCAAATTTTAACACCAGCAAGATAATAAAGTTGTCCATAACTTTCTTGTGACCACCAATCACTGATTTCAACATTAACTTAAGCAACCATTGCAATTTCTGAAATCTGTTCAGAAATTCGACAGATTCAGGTGTTGGGCTTGTGAAAAGCACAACTCCTAAACGATCAGGTTTATGGCTGTCAAATTTTTGTACAAGCAAGATAATCATGTTATCTATAACTCTTATTTATGACCTTTCTACAGAAAACATGATTTGGTTTATCAAACAAGCAGCACAACGAAAACAATGCGTGCAGCCCAAAACAGCGATTAATAAATTTCAGCTCCTATACAATTCAAGAATTGTCGCGTTCTAGAGACTTGAATTATTCTAACACTTTACTCTTTGTTAGAGTTAAATTAATCAAATGAGGACTAACAAGTAGACTTACTAATTTTTATCCGTGTCATTTCGTATTACTAGCTTAATCATACTACGCATATAAGTATATTACACCTTCTTCGCCCGAATGACAATCCTCAAGCCCAACACTCGTCACACATATATAATGCACTTAGATCACAATCCCAGTACCACTAAATCATATGATGCGCGTATTTCATTTTTTTATATACATCCAATTAGCATATGCGATGGGTATCACGGCGAAGGCATAACACATCTAGACTCGACTCATAACCGGGGGGAACTACTTGGTCACGTCACCACTTCATTACCCAAACCGAAACAAATTTCCTAGCCACATCAACCAAACTCCTAATTGAGTAAAACCTACACCTCCTTGTCACGAATACAACCATACACTATGTGCGACGTGAAATTTAATGAACGCCTAATGGGTATTGACTCACTTATAACATAGGGAAGCGATGACTACTTTGGCATGTCACCACCTCACCATTTGTGGATACTTGCGCGACACATGGCTATTGTAATACATCACAAGTACATACAACCCCATCAGTAAAGCACCAGCACATTTCCAAAAATTCCCCGAGACTACGACGACAAGGCATCGATCTTATCATGCATATAAAAGCATCACAAACGTGTTCACGGAACCTACCTGTTAACTTGATCGACACACTACCCCTGTTCTTTGCCTTTCAAATTTTATCGCACAACAAGAATCATCCCCATTTGCCAACGACACCAATAATACATACCGACCTATGGTTTACCACCCGAGCACAGTTACACGCCGCACATTAGTTTCTAACATGATTCTCGCATAACTCGTAATTCAACTACTAACTAACAATAAATCACGTACGACAACTACTATATCGACCAGTTAATTTATTTGGACACCACCCGTCTAGCGTACCACTAGTATCCCGCATTTTGGCTCGACTTATAAACATAGAGGAAGTGATACAATGACCAAACATTTATGTCGAGCACAATTATTTATGACCACATTTATCGACTAGACAAGTGAAACACTAACCGATTATTCGCACCTCTCGTCCTTAAACACAAATCACATGTCTCATAATTTATATCTTTGACCCACTCTATCCTACACCACGATGAATACATAAAATATATTTAACATATACTAACTCATTAGCCGACTATGGAAATTACTAAGTATGTTTTACGCTTTATTTAATTTACCACAACTAACACACTACTTTATGACGAACCAATCTCTACGACGCATAAAAGAACTATTGCAGCCACATATATATCCAATCCAACAACAAAATAATACATCGGCTCACCATATCAAATCTCCGTCGTGGTTGCTGCACATGCGGCGTGAAGACGAATGCGTTGTCGCACACGGGAGACCGAAACGAAGTTGAAGGGCGTGGCTCGCTGCTGCGATCCGTCGAGCACGCAAGCGCGGGGCGAAGCACCATGCCGCCACTGGGCGTTGCTGGGTGAGGCTTGCTGCAGGAATTTGGACGACACTTAGGCAGGGACAACGATGACGCTGCGGGGTGGATGGCCGAGCGGGCGGGGGCTGCTGCGGGGGTGCTGGTTATGGGAGGGAAAAGCAGCAGCGAAGTTCGACGACAACGCAAGGCGAAGAACGGTGCTGCTGCGGGGGATCGACGACGCGTGGCTTGTTGTGCATTTCATCGAGCGTATAGCAAGTGTCAATGGCGCACTACGCAGCAGCGCGCAAGCAGGGGAATGGAGCTTGGGCGCCGAGAGGAGTAGCCACGGCCATGGAGGCCCTTGCTGCTGGGGTACAAGAAAGGGGGGTGCCGAGCCAATATGGGAGCAGGGCGTTGTGCAGGGGGCGCGGCCACAGGTAAAAGGGGATGCCCGAGCCTGCAGGGGGCGCCATGGGAAAGCTCGGCCTCGGCCATGGGAAAGAAGGGGAAAGGAGGAAGGGGAGCCAGCTGCCCTGCGTGGAAGAGGAATAGGGAGGGCGCCGGGCAGAGGAGATGGGAGCAGGGAGCTCAGTGGCCACCATGGCTAGGCTATGGAGCTCGCAGGGGCGAACGCCAAAGGTGCCCTGCGCGCGACGAGGAGGAAGCCAGCAGAGAACTCTGCGGCGAGCGACAACTAGGGGAAATGGAGATCCGCGTGGGGGGTTGCTGGCAAACTCGCGGCAGGGAGGTGAGCTCGGCCATGGGAATGGTGCTCACGCCATGGCTGGAGATTTTTCTGCGCCATGTACAGGGAAGGAGAGAGCTGTGCGTGTGGGGGAGAGGAGGAAGAAGGCTGTGGCGGCTGGGAAGAAATGGAGGGTGGGAGTGAAAAATTGCCAATTTGCAAGGGAGAGAGGTGCTATTTATAGAAGGGGCACTAGGGTTAGGGTTTTAAATGGGCCAAATGGGATGGGTTGGGCTGGCCCAAGCACGAAATCGGGTTGCGTTAAATTATTTCCGGAATAAAAATGCTCTCGCGGAATTCGTCGCTACGGAAAAACAGAGCGAAAAGAGTTCGGACGAACGAAAGGTTGAGCGATTAACTCAGCCGGGAGTTTGATTTGAATTCACTCGGAAATAATTCCCTACGCGTGATTCGAAAATAAATCGTCCTGAGATTTGATCGGCTTTGGATTTTTAGTCGGAGAAGGCGAATCGTGGTAATTTAAATTTGCTGTCGATACAGGGTTTTGAAATCGGATTGGATACAGAGATATTAAGCCGGATCGAATAGAAATTAATTAGAGGACGACATACTGAGTATTCCGTTTGCGAGTACGGATCTGAATAAAATAGTCGGACATAGATCAAGGTTCGAAAAATTAGACTCGGGCTCAGATCAAATAACAGTCGTCGAGAGTTTGATTTAAAGAGCTTCAGAAGAGATTTATAATTCGAGATGGATTATCGAGTTCGCATTCGTGTCGAGACTTAAAAGTTTTAACAGGCTCCAAAATTGGCCTTCTATGAGATTGAATAATTTCGAATTCGGCGAAATGTGAATGAATAATCTGGATAATCAGAGACATACGCGAGCGAGAAAGAGAAATTTTTACTGAGCATCCGAGATTAGGATTAATCTCGCGACGTAACACGAAACTGACACCTGGGGTGTCACAGCCTTCCCCCCTTAAAAAGAATCTCGTCCCGAGATTTGAATGAGGATGTTTAAGGGTGGAGAAGCATGTAACTCCCAGACTAAAGATAGATGCAAATTCATGGGAGGGTATCTGACAAGATACTGAAGACAGATTTGGTTAGAATATCGCGACATATCGAGACAAAATGCAGCGATCATTCTGAGAGTGTCCACAAAAGATAGCACATCGGTGTAGTCTTATAATGTATCACAACTATTAACCGCGATACCAGCGCGTACCGAGCAGCTCAACCATGTGTGCACCATAGTAGGCTCTCGGTCTCGTCGCGGCACCATCAGTCGTTAGTCATGACATCATTACCAAACGCAACCAATAAGAAATTCACATAGCACAGATAGATGGAGCCCTTGAGAATATGGCTCAGAAAATGTGACTGAAGTTGAAGTAAAGATTGTTGGCAAAAGAGCATCACATGAGAATTTTCTTCAACTTAGAGAACTATTTTATGATCATCACGGGGATTGTCAGCCAAAGATTGATACGATACTTAATGAGGAGGAACTAACCATGAGATCAAGATTGATGAGCTTTTAGAGACATGAGAGAACCAAGGACAACAATCAAATCCATTGAACCAAATGGATATGCCATTCAGAGATAAGTTGATAAAACAAGCGTCATGACCCTCGGAGAAGGGGGTATGAGAATGACCAGAAATGAGAGATTTTAAGCAAATCAACATCCGATACTTGAGAACGGGTTATAGCAGATAACCAGATAATAGGGTAGAATCATTAAAGGATCCAGGGATTCGGATGATAAAGCCACAACATGATTCGCAAGGAAAAAGATTACCAGATCCAGGTGAAAGGAGAGGTATGCAAACAGGATCAGCTAGGATGATTAACAGAAATGCTATGAAGTTTTAGGGGCAAGGATTTATGGAAAGAAACATGGCTTGGTCATGGTTTGCGCAACTAGACACAAACGATGTTTTTTTGACATAACCACGTGCTTAAGGAAGTTTCGGTTTGGCTAGCTGTTAAGCTATGGGGGTCTACAAGTTGTGTAGGTGCAACTTCAGGGTAAAACACACAAGGGTTAGAAAACACCAACACAAGAATGAATTTGTTTTAGAGGTTTCACTTGCTAAACTCAAGGTTGTTTGGAGGGGTCTTTTTATGGGCAAAACAGACAACAATTTTTTTATTGGCAAAAAGGGTTGAACAATTGCAATGCCACCTAGATAGCAAGACAAGAGAAACACATAACGCGACCTAACAAGACTTACCAATCTGACACGAGGTAAGACAGTTTTTTGCAGTTCATAGCAATACAACACATTATTCACAATTTCTTATTCTTGGAATAAAGGTGAGAGAAGCATGTTGATGCACAAGAGACAATTATAATGCGACAATCATGATGCATGCTCATTCTAGTCGTCTTCTCAGACCTAACTAATTTTTTTTTCGGATGCTTCTACAGCATCCTTATTAATAGTAGTAGTAGCCTTTATGGCCTAAATAACTAGCCACCTAGCTACCCATCTATTCCTAGGGCTTCACGTCCTAGGTCTAACTTATCGTCCTGATATATATCCAACTTTGGTTTCTAAGCAAGTTTTACTTTAGAAAAGGTTGGAAATCATGACTTATTGTCTTCTCTGTAATGGTATTCGCTCCGATACCAGCTGTGGCGGAACCGCCCGAATTATTCTAGCTTAAGTGCCCAAGTCGCACCCTTAAGGGCAGCAACACACTTAAACAGGAATAACCCGTCAGTCCCTCGGATCTAGTCCGATAAAGCCACTTACCCAGGATCGAATACCACTAGCTCACTCGAAGGTGAGGCACAGAGAAATACAATAAAACATAATACCACAATTTAATAAGTATCATTAGTGATTACATTATCAGAGTTTCAAAAATGATAAACATAAATTTATTGCAGCGGAAATAACTAACGGAGAAAACCGAGTAACATGGCGAAGCCTGGCTACGCTACTCCTCCTGGTCCTCTCCTGCGGAAGCAGTAACCCACTCGACCGTCTATCCTGGTGGCAGGGATGAAGGCCAAGTCACACCATCAACAAACCATCCTAAGGAGTACCTGCAAAAATTATGCCACAAGCAAGGCTGAGTATACTAATACTCAGCTAGACTTACCCGGTGTGAGGAGTCAACTCCTCTACCTCTAGACATGCAGCTGTTTGGCTGAGGGGTTTGGTTTGCCAAAAGCACTAGCTGAGTCTAAAATCAAGTTTTAGCTTTTCAAGTTTTAGTATGCTCCTTTTTAAACTAGGTGAGTACCTAGCTACTCATACATGGTATCAAACATTTTATCAATCAACATCTTTTGCCAGTCACCTCATTTCCACTTATTACTCAATGCAGTACAATGGATCAAGCAGTCTCATTAGCTGCGAGAAGCAGACGATTCGAATCGAGTTTTTATCCTTGCAAGGTAAACCTAAACACACGACATGCAGGGGCACTCCGTCCCCACACACATCAACCGTCCCCATCGATTCCCCGTCAGCAGATCAGGGCTCACCGCCTTGGCGTACAATGCCTCACTGACCCCGACTGCCGTCGTGCAGTGACCGCACTTGTACCCACCATAACCGGAATGGGAGACCACGTCTCAGGTCGCGTGAGGGGATATGTCCACTGCCAGGTTCACTCAGGTACTAGGCTTACCGATTTACCATATTTCTCGGCATATGTTTAGTACATTCAAACGCTTGACACAGGTATCCGCACGTTAATCCTTATTCCAATTTCATCTCGTAGACCACGCATCCCCATGGATCCGTGTCCACATACCAACATTAGTATGATATGAAAGTGGGTACAATCAATGTCCTGACCTCGTGCGAGTGCTAGAAAAATCACTCGACTTCTACCGAGATCCCTATTTAATAAAGCAGCTACTCGACCTAGCATACTAGTATTCATCTCAATAGGAATCTTGAGTTCATGCAACTAAGGTTCCAGTCAACTCCTACACTTAAGTGCACAGTACAAGCCTACAAACATTACGTGTAGTAAAATAGCATATATAAACGGTTATGCATAAAACCGGGGCTTGCCTTTATTTTAACACTTAGATAGTGTTTGCTGGGGGGTACTCGCTTGGCGAGCATCCACTGGTTATGTCCATCCTTAAGGTCGTCCACCACGACATCTTGTGGTTGGCACCACATCACTGGCTCGATCATCATCTCTCGGTCCTATATGAGGTGCAAGATGCATATGTATGAATATAATGGAATAGCACAAGACACTTTAAGTACACGCTAGCGAATTAAACACTAAGTAGCGAGACATCACAAGCAACCACACCCACTAGCGTTAGCTAACTACATATCGTCGAGCGCACAACATTACACCACTAAAAAGACGACAAACATTTTGGATATTTACGCAACACAATACTACATCACAATTATCTAGAGAAAGAACATATAAAAATATGACACATATATTATCTCAAGCTTAGCAATGACAATTCTATGTGAATTTAGTGTCAACCAATCATTTTTAGCCAAAAGGGTGAACTAACAATTAAATAAGTGCTTGCAGATTTTTGGGACAGCAGCACAACAGTTACTTGTTTTAATCATAACTTTTCAATTATTAATCCAAACATAGCAAACTAGGACTTTCTGGAAAGCTTAAAATGTTCTCTATAACTTTGGTGTTTTCACCTTAACAAGATTCAACACTTAGCAAGGTTAAAAGTGCTAACACAACAGATCTGTCCAGATTTGGACAGATTCAGACTTGTGAAATTAAAAATTCATAACTAAAGATTCAGACATCCAAACAAAGTGATCTTAGACTTTCTGGAAAGCTAATTAAATGTTCTAGAAATTATTTATAAACATCCCTGGCTGGTTTAGCATGTATCAAGGGTAAAATATACTATGAAGGCTGTGCTGTCCAAAACTGGACAGATTCAGTCTTCACACTTCAAACACATGTAACTTAATCTTCAGACCACCAAAAATAGTGATCCAAGACTTTTTGGAAAGCTTGGGAAAAGTACTACATAACTTTTATAATCACCAAGAAGTGATTCCAGGTTTATTCAAATCAAACATTACAGTTTTTGAAATCTGTTCTGACAGAGGACAGAACACAGCAACCAGTTTGAAAAATTCATAACTCTTAAACTATCAGTCCTATGGTTATGAAATTTTAACACAAGCAAGATCAGAAAAGCCTCTACAACTTTCTTATAATCGACAAGGACTGATTCTAACATTAACTTAAGCAAACAATGCAGCTTCTGAAATCTGTACAGAATTTGGACAGATTCAGTTACTGAATTTGTAAAAAGCATAACTCCTAAACTGTCAGACCTATGGCTGTCAAATTTTAACACCAGCAAGATAATAAAGTTGTCCACAACTTTCTTGTGACCACCAATCACTGATTTCAACATTAACTTAAGCAACCATTGCAATTTCTGAAATCTGTTCAGAAATTCGACAGATTCAGGTGTTGGGCTTGTGAAAAGCACAACTCCTAAACTATCAGGTTTATGGCTGTCAAATTTTTGTACAAGCAAGATAATCATGTTATCTACAACTCTTATATATGACCTTTCTACAGAAAACATGATTTGGTTTATCAAACAAGCAGCACAACGAAAACAATGCGTGCAGCCCAAAACAGCGATTAATAAATTTCAGCTCCTATACAATTCAAGAATTGTCGCGTTCTAGAGACTTGAATTATTCTAACACTTTACTCTTTGTTAGAGTTAAATTAATCAAATGAGGACTAACAAGTAGACTTACTAATTTTTATCCGTGTCATTTCGTATTACTAGCTTAATCATACTACGCATATAAGTATATTACACCTTCTTCGCCCGAATGACAATCCTCAAGCCCAACACTCGTCACACATATATAATGCACTTAGATCACAATCCCAGTACCACTAAATCATATGATGCGCCTATTTCATTTTTTTATATACATCCAATTAGCATATGCGATGGGTATCACGGCGAAGGCATAACACATCTAGACTCGACTCATAACCGGGGGGAACTACTTGGTCACGTCACCACTTCATTACCCAAACCGAAACAAATTTCCTAGCCACATCAACCAAACTCCTAATTGAGTAAAACCTACACCTCCTTGTCACGAATACAACCATACACTATGTGCGACGTGAAATTTAATGAACGCCTAATGGGTATTGACTCACTTATAACATAGGGAAGCGATGACTACTTTGGCATGTCACCACCTCACCATTTGTGGATACTTGCGCGACACATGGCTATTGTAATACATCACAAGTACATACAACCCCATCAGTAAAGCACCAGCACATTTCCAAAAATTCCCCGAGACTACGACGACAAGGCATCGATCTTATCATGCATATAAAAGCATCACAAGCGTGTTCACGGAACCTACCTGTTAACTTGATCGACACACTACGTACCCCTGTTCTTTGCCTTTCAAATTTTATCGCACAACAAGAATCATCCCCATTTGCCAACGACACCAATAATACCTACCGACCTATGGTTTAACACCCGAGCACAGTTACACGCCGCACATTAGTTTCTAACATGATTCTCGCATAACTCGTAATTCAACTACTAACTAACAATAAATCACGTACGACAACTACTATATCGACCAGTTAATTTATTTGGACACCACCCGTCTAGCGTACCACTAGTATCCCACATTTTGGCTCGACTTATAAACATAGAGGAAGTGATACAATGACCAAACATTTATGTCGAGCACAATTATTTATGACCACATTTATCGACTAGACAAGTGAAACACTAACCGATTATTCGCACCTCTCGTCCTTAAACACAAATCACATGTCTCATAATTTATATCTTTGACCCACTCTATCCTACACCACGATGAATACATAAAATATATTTAACATAGACTAACTCATTAGCCGACTATGGAAATTACTAAGTATGTTTTACGCTTTATTTAATTTACCACAACTAACACACTACTTTATGACGAACCAATCTCTACGACACATAAAAGAACTATTGCAGCCACATATATATCCAATCCAACAACAAAATAATACATCGGCTCACCATATCAAATCTCCGTCGTGGTTGCTGCACATGCGGCGTGAAGACGAATGCGTTGTCGCACACGGGAGACCGAAACGAAGTTGAAGGGCGTGGCTCGCTGCTGCGATCCGTCGAGCACGCAAGCGCGGGGCGAAGCACCATGCCGCCACTGGGCGTTGCTGGGTGAGGCTTGCTGCAGGAATTTGGACGACACTTAGGCAGGGACAACGACGACGCTGCGGGGTGGATGGCCGAGCGGGCGGGGGCTGCTGCGGGGGTGCTGGTTATGGGAGGGAAAAGCAGCAGCGAAGTTCGACGACAACGCAAGGCGAAGAACGGTGCTGCTGCGGGGGATCGACGACGCGTGGCTTGTTGTGCATTTCATCGAGCGTATAGCAAGTGTCAATGGCGCACTACGCAGCAGCGCGCAAGCAGGGGAATGGAGCTTAGGCGCCGAGAGGAGTAGCCACGGCCATGGAGGCCCTTGCTGCTGGGGTACAAGAAAGGGGGGTGCCGAGCCAATATGGGAGCAGGGCGTTGTGCAGGGGGCGCGGCCACAGGTAAAAGGGGATGCCCGAGCCTGCAGGGGGCGCCATGGGAAAGCTCGGCCTCGGCCATGGGAAAGAAGGGGAAAGGAGGAAGGGGAGCCAGCTGCCCTGCGTGGAAGAGGAATAGGGAGGGCGCCGGGCAGAGGAGATGGGAGCAGGGAGCTCGGTGGCCACCATGACTAGGCTATGGAGCTCGCAGGGGCGAACGCCAAAGGTGCGCTGCGCACGACGAGGAGGAAGCCAGCAGAGAACTCTGCGGCGAGCGACAGCTAGGAGAAATGGAGATCCGCGTGGGGGGTTGCTGGCAAACTCGCGGCAGGGAGGTGAGCTCGGCCATGGGAATGGTGCTCACGCCATGGCTGGAGATTTTTCTGCGCCATGTACAGGGAAGGAGAGAGCTGTGCGTGTGGGGGAGAGGAGGAAGAAGGCTGTGGCGGCTGGGAAGAAATGGAGGGTGGGAGTGAAAAATTGCCAATTTGCAAGGGAGAGAGGTGTTATTTATAGAAGGGGCACTAGGGTTAGGGTTTTAAATGGGCCAAATGGGCTGGGTTGGGCTGGCCCAACCACGAAATCGGGTTGCGTTAAATTATTTCCGGAATAAAAATGCTCTCGCGGAATTCGTCGCTACGGAAAAACAGAGCGAAAAGAGTTCAGACGAACGAAAGGTTGAGCGATTAACTCAGCCGGGAGTTTGATTTGAATTCACTCGAAAATAATTCCCTACGCGTGATTCGAAAATAAATCGTCCTGAGATTTGATCGGCTTTGGATTTTTAGTCGGAGAAGGCGAATCGTGGTAATTTAAATTTGCTGTCGATACAGGGTTTTGAAATCGGATTGGATACAGAGATATTAAGCCGGATCGAATAGAAATTAATTAGAGGACGACATACTGAGTATTCCGTTTGCGAGTACGGATCTGAATAAAATAGTCGGACATAGATCAAGGTTCGAAAAATTAGACTCGGGCTCAGATCAAATAACAGCCGTCGAGAGTTTGATTTAAAGAGCTTCAGATGAGATTTATAATTCGAGATGGATTATCGAGTTCGCATTCGTGCCGAGACTTAAAAGTTTTAACAGGCTCCAAAATTGGCCTTCTATGAGATTGAATAATTTCGAATTCGGCGAAATGTGAATGAATAATCTGGATAATCAGAGACATACGCGAGCGAGAAAGAGAAATTTTTACTGAGCATCCGAGATTAGGATTAATCTCGCGACGTAACACGAAACTGACACCTGGGGTGTCACAGGACTTAGCCCGAGTCCGAGCCCTGGGTCGGGCGGAGCGGAGTTCGCCGTCTTCCGGGACTTAGCCTGAGTCCGAGCCCTGGGTCGAGCGGAGCGGAGTTCGCCGTCTTCCAGGACTTAGCCCGAGTCCGAGCCCTGGGTCGGGCGGAGCGGAGTTTCCTATGGTGCCTTTGGCAGGGCCTAACTGCCTGTCAGTCCCACTCTGTCAGGTGACACTGCAGTCGGAGTGGCGCAGGCGGCGCTGTCCTTCTGTCAGGCCGGTCAGTGGAGCGGCGAAGTGACGGCGGTCACTTCGGCTCTGCCGGAGGGCGCGCGTCAGGATAAAGGTGTCAGGCTACCTTTGCATTAAATGCTCCTGCGACTTGGTCGGTCGGTGTGGCGATTTAGTCAGGGTTGCTTCTTAGCGAAGGCAGGGCCTCGGGCGAGCCGGAAATACGTTCGCCGTCGGAGGGGGGCCTCGGGCGAGACGGAAATCCTCCGGGGTCGGCTGCCCCTGTCCGAGGCTAGGCTCGGGCGAGGTATGATCGAGTCACTCGAATGGACTGATCCCTGACTTAATCGCACCCATCAGGCCTTTGCAGCTTTATGCTGATGGGGGTTACCAGCTGAGAATTAGGAGTCTTGAGGGTACCCCTAATTATGGTCCCCGACAAAAAGAGAGAGAGAGAGAAAACTAGAGAGAGAGGGAAACTAAAGTGAGATAGAGAAGAGTAACACCTGAATTTGGATGATCATAAGAAAGAAATTTTATACCCCCAAATTCAGGGTGTTGACCTATCCCCCTTAAAAGAATCTTGCCCTCGAGATTCAGGGCTGGCTAGCAAAGAGTTCAGGGTACTTGGCTCTCAGATCATCTTCTCTTTCCCAGGTTGCTTCTCTTTCCCGCGGCGGGACCTCGCCAGAGACGAGCAGACCGGCCACGGCGGGGCACCAGAGGCTTGGGGGTTGGCCTAGGCACGCACAGGGGGATCTAGCGGACTCAGCCGTGGGCACCACGCTAGCGTGGGAGCACCAGAGGGCGCTGCACACGGCAAGGCAGGCTAACGGCAGCGCGGGGCAACTCCGACGAGCAACTGTGTGTTAACCAGTGCAGTACAAAGGGAAATAGGGCACGGGGAGGTTGCTCACCTTTAGGGTAAGCGCTGGAGCCACGGGGCAACGGTGGAGGCACAGGGACGCGACTGGGCGACGGTGGCGGAGCTCCGGCTGCGAAAGAACCACTCCGGTTAGCGCGGACCGGACAGACCAGAGAGGGGGAGGGCATACCGAAGGGTGTCCCGAGTAGCTGACGGCAAGGCGAAGCTTACCGTGGCACGAGCGCAACGGCGGCCACGGAACAGGCGGTGGACGTCGGCGGACGATGGCGGAGGTTCTTGATTCGTGTGGGCAGAGCGAGAGAGAGGGCGAGAGAGCTAGGCAGAGGGCGCAAATGGAAGAGGTGAGGTGGGCGAGCAGGGCGCGGGGGCTCGGTCATGGCCGGAGAACGCGCGGACGTGGGCGCTTCCACGGCGGGGAGATCGTGGGCGGGAGGTTGAGGATGACTGACAGGTGGGGATGGTGGGACAGAGAGAGGGAGAGAGTGTGTGCGGCTGAGAACAACGACGCTGGCAGGGTTGGCCCACGGGATAGAGAGAGAGGGAGAGAGGGGGCGCTCAGGGTTGCACCGACAGGCGGGACCCGCCTGTCAGGCAGAGGGGGCGCGCGCGCGTGGACTTGCCTAAGTGGGCTGCCTTGGGCCGAATTCGGTTTTCCATTTTCTAGGGAATTTCTAATTGATTTTCTATTTATTTTCTCTAGGGTTTTCAATTCAAATTCAAATCAAGTTTCAAATTCAAACCAAATCAAATATGTGCAACAATTCAAAGAATATTTAGGCTCAATATGATGCAACATTCCATGACTCATATGTTTTGGGCAAAATAAAATAAATAATCCCTCACTAATACAACTAACTCTAATTAAAAGAGAGAGAGAGAGAAAACTAGAGAGGGAGGGAAACTAAAGTGAGATAGAGAAGAGTAACACCTGAATTTGGATGATCATAAGAAAGAAATTTTATACCCCCAATTCAGGGTGTTACATCCAGGCAATTGGTCAGACCTTAGCAGCAATGCAGCAGGTGCAGCAGCAGCCACCACCGCCTCAGCCTCCAGTGCAAGTCCAGATGCCACAAGTGCCCAGAGACAAGCGGGCAGAATTCATGAGGGGCCATCCCCCTGTCTTTGCCCATTCTGCTGATCCCATGGATGCCGAAGATTGGCTGCGTACCGTGGATCGTGAGTTCCACACTTCCTAGTGCAACAATCGTGAGAAGGTGTTGTATGGACCCCGACAGCTGAGGGGAGCAGCACAATCGTGGTGGGAGTCTTACCTCGCCACTCATGCCAACCCTAAAGCCATTACCTGGGAAGAATTCAGGGACAACTTCCATCGCTACCACGTGCCCGGGGGACTAATGATAGTGAGGAAGGAGGAGTTCCTCGCCTTGAAGCAAGGTCCTCTGTCCGTCAGTGTGTACAGGTTCAAATTTCTGTAGCGGTCACGTTATGCCCCAGAAGATGTCAACAAGGATGCCAAGAGGCAGTACCGCATTATAAGAAGATTGGTTGATGCCCTCCACTATCAGCTGATGAACCACACCTTCCCTACCTTCCAGCATCTGATAGACAGAGCAATCATGATAGAAAGGAAGCGTCGGGAGATGGAGGACAGGAAACGCAAGATTGGTGGACCTCAGGTTGGGAGTAGCAGTCGTCCTCGCTACTCAGGCAACCTACCTCAGCCATTCAAGCAAGGTCACCAGCACCCGCATCAGCGTCAGAACCAGCAGCAGCAGTACCAGAGGCAGTTTCCTTAGCAGCAGCAGTACCATCAGAATAACCAGCAAGGAGAAAATCAATACCATCATCAGAGCAACCAGACAGCCCGTCTTCCTGCCCCAGCAACCAACCAGAACAACCAAGCAGCGCCAGCGCAAGTAGGGAGTCGTGCATGTTTCCACTATCGGGAACAAGGCCACTGGGCAAATCATTGCCCAAAGAAAGCAGCTCAGCAGCAGCCAGCTCCCAATGGCCCAGTCAGACAGAATGCAATGCAGCAAGGAGGCAACAACCGTGGGCAACCTCGTGCCCAGTATGGAAAGGTGAACCACTTGGAGGCCGACACAGTCCAGGAGACTCCAGGAGTGGCATTAGGTACGTTTTCAGTCGAGTACCATTTTGCAAATGTCTTATTTGATACTAGAGCAATGCATTCTTTTGTGACTGCATCATGGGTAGAATCACATAATATACCAGTAGCACCCATGTATCCACCTATGAGGGTTAGTTCAGTTGGTGGAAGGACCCAAACGGATAAATTTTGCCCTAGTGCAAAGGTTCAAATAAGGGGGATAGAGTTCCCTGCTGATTTAATAGTTATGGGTAACTAGGATACAACTATAGATGTCATCATAGGGATGAATTGGTTAACCAAGTACCAAGCCAGTCTTAGCTATGACAAGAGAACGGTGAAGTTAGTGTCCTTATCAGGAGAAGAAGTGTTAGTGGAGTTGGTCTTGTCTAGACCAAGAAAAGGGAGTTGTCACCAAGTCACCGCCCATATTGAGGAGATTAAACCAACAGAGGCTATCAATGTAGTATAAGAATTACCAGATGTGTTTCCCGAGGAGTTACTAGGTATGCCACCTGAAAGGAAGGTTGAATTTGCCATAGAGCTTATACCAAGCATCGCCCCTATTTCCAAGAGAGCCTATCGAGTGTCCGGACCAGAGTTGGTGGAACTCAAGAAACAGATTGATGAGTTGTCAGAGAAGGGCTACATCAGACCGAGTACCTTGCCTTGGGCAGCCCCAGTGCTGTTTGTGGAGAAGAAGGATGGCCCAAAGAGGATGTGCATCGATTATCGAGCTTTGAATGTGGTTACTATCAAGAACAAGTACCCCCTGCCCAGAATTGAAGATTTATTCGATCAGTTGAGAGGAGCCAGTGTGTTCTTGAAGATAGATATGAGGTCAGGCCACCATCAGCTCAGAATCCGACCTTCGGATATACCGAAGACAACATTCATCACCAAGTATGGACTGTATGAGTTCATGGTCATGTCATTCGTTTTGACGAATGCGCCGACTTACTTCATGTACTTGATGAACAGTGTGTTCATGGACTACCTCGACAAGTTCGTGGTGGTGTTTATTGATGACATTCTTATATATTTTTAGAATGAGCAAGAGCATGAGGAGCATTTGAGGAAAGTACTTCAGAGACTACGAGATTGTCAGCTGTATGCCAAGCTTAGCAAGTGCGAGTTCTAGATCAGTGAAGTCCTATTCTTGGGTCAAATTATAAATCGAGAGGGATTGGCTGTAGATCCGAAGAAGGTAACAACTATCTTGGACTGGAAAGCACCAAAAGATGTCTTGTCCAAGGAATCAAGAGTTTCATCATAATGGCCGGTTATTATCGGCGTTTCATTGAAGGTTTCTCCAAGATTGATAGGCCAATGACAGCCTTGTTGGCAAAGAAGGTTGAATTCAAGTGGACCCCAGCATGCTAGAAGTCCTTTGAGACATTGAAGGAGAAGTTGACAACGACACCAGTACTGATTCTGCTAGATGTTCACAAGCCATTCTCAGTATATTGCGATGCTTCGTATACCAGACTAGGATGTGTATTAATGCAGGAAGGGAGAGTAGTGGCATACTCGTCCCGACAGTTGAAGATTCATGAGAAGAATTATCCTACTCATGATCTGGAATTAGCAGCCATGGTTCATGCATTGAAGACCTGGAGGCATTATCTTTATGGGCAGAAGTGTGATATCTACACGGACCACAAGAGTCTCAAATATATATTCACTCAATCATAGCTAAACATGAGGCAGCGAAGATGGCTAGAGTTGATCAAAGATTATGAGCTGGAGATTCATTATCACCCAGGCAAATCAAATGTGGTTGCAGATGCTCTTAGCAGAAACAGTCAAGTCAATATCCTGGCCGCTCACCCGATGTCGTATGAGCTAGCGAAGGAGTTCGACAGATTGAGTCTTAGATTTCTAAACAACACTTAGGGAGTGACAATCGAGTTGGAACCCACTTTAGAGCAAGACATCAGGAAAGGTCAGAAGGATGATGAGAAGATCAACGAGATCCGGTAGTTGATCATAGATGGGAAAGGCAAGGATTTCCATGAAGATGCAGAAGGAGTGGTATGGTTGAAGGATAGACTGTGTGTTCCCGACATCAAATCGATCCGGGATTTGATTCTCAAGGAAGCTCATGAGACATCATACTCTATACACCCTAGTAGTGAGAAGATGTACCAAGACCTAAAGAAAAGATTCTAGTGGTACAGTATGAAAAGGGAGATAGCAGAGTATGTGGCTGTATGTGATAGTTGTCAGAGGATTAAAGCAGAACACCAGAGATCTGCAGGTTTGTTGCAACCGTTGCAGATTCCACAGTGAAAATGGGATGAGATTGGAATGGACTTTATAGTCAATTTGCCCTGCACTCATACTGGTTATGACTCTATCTTAGTAGTGGACCGTTTGACAAAGGCAGCCCATTTCATACCAGTCAAGACCACCTACAACAGTGCAGTGTTGGCCGAACTATACATGGCTCGGATTGTGTGCTTGCATGGCGTTCCGAAGAAGATAGTATCAGATAGAGGCACCCAGTTTACCTCTCATTTTTTGCAGCAGTTGCATGAAGCTTTGGGCACACACTTGAAGTTCAGCTCAGCTTACCACCCGCAGACAGATTGTCAAACAGAGAGAACCAATCAGATTCTGGAAGATATGTTGAGGGCTTGTGCTTTGCAAGACAAGATAGGTAGGGACAAGAGATTACCATATGCAGAATTCTCTTACAACAACAGCTATCAGGCCAGTCTAAAGATGTCACCATTCGAAGCGCTCTATGGGAGGAATTGTAGAACTCCATTGCATTGGGACCAACCTGGTGAAAGACAGGTGTTTGGCCCAGATATTTTGCTTGAAGCCGAAGAGAACATCAGAATGGTTCGAGAGAATTTGAAGGCAGCGCAGTCCAGACAGCGAAGCTATGCTGACACCAGAAGAAGGGAAC
Source organism: Zea mays (assembly GCF_902167145.1). NCBI lineage: Eukaryota > Viridiplantae > Streptophyta > Magnoliopsida > Poales > Poaceae > Zea > Zea mays. Next base: position 85,136,124 of record NC_050104.1, on the reverse strand, counting down.
TTAGTTTTGAAGTGGAGACTATGTCTATTTGAAGGTGTCACCCATCAGAGGAACCAAAAGGTTTGGAGTCAAAGGCAAGCTAGCACCTCGATATATTGGGTCGTATCAGATTCAAGCAAGACGTCGAGAAGTGGCTTATCAACTTAGTTTACCGGAGAATCTGTCAGCTGTACACGATGTGTTCCATGTGTCTCAGTTGAAGAAATGCTTGAGAGTGTCAGAAGAGCAGTTGCCAACAGAGGATCTTGAAGTTCAAGAGGATCTGACCTATATTGAGAAGTCAACTCAGATTCTGGAGACAGCAGATTTGGTCACTCGGAGAAGTACCATTAGGATGTGCAAAGTCAAATGGGGTGACCACTCAGAAGAAGAATCCACCTGGGAACGAGAAGATGATTTGAAAGCCAAGTACCCTGAGCTCTTTTCTGGCCAGCCCTAAATCTCGAGGGCGAGATTCTTTTAAGGGGGATAGGTCTGTAACACCCTGAATTTGGGTGTATAAAATTTCTTTCTAATGATCACCCAAATTCATGTGTTACTCTTCTCTCTCTCGCCCTAGGTTCTATATCTCTCTAGGTCCTCTCTTACTTTTTCCCTTTTAAGTAGAATTAGCTTTAAGATTAGGGGGATTTAATTATTTATTTTTGCCAAAACATTATGAGTCATGCCATGTTGCATCATGCTGAACTTCAAATATTCTTAGAATTGTTGCATATGTTTGAATTTATTTGAATTTGAAGCCTAATATGAATTTGGAATTGAAAATCCTATAGAAAAGAAATAGAAAAGGAATTAGAAAATCCAGAGAAAAAGAAAAAGGAAAAGCAGCCTAGCAGCCAAGCTCGGTCGTGCGCCCGCGTGCCCGCGCCACCTGATAGGTGGGATCCACCTGTAAGTAGTGGCTTTCTCTCCCGCGCGCTCTCTCTCTCTCGCTCTCTGCTCGCTGGGGCCGACCTGTCGGCGCCAGTTGCTTTGCCCGCGCACGTCCCTCTTCTCTCTCTGTCTCGCGGGCCTGGTTCGCCAGGCGTTGAGCCGTTGCCCCGCGCGTCCCTCTTCTCTCTCTGCGCCGTGGACCCTCCCTATCAGTTCCGCCCTCCACTCGCTCACCGTGGACCAGCGCGTGCGCACTCGCGCACGTCGCCGGATTTCTCGGCCACGACGCCCATCCACGCGCCTAGCTCCCTTCTTAGAGCCCCGCCAGTGCCCGCACTCGCTCCCCCACCTCATTTCGCACAGCATCGCCCTCTCTCTCGCGCTCTGCCCTCGCCGCTAGACGCCGCCACAGAACCGTGCCCGCGTTCCCGACTATCTAGCTCGCCGGAGACCGCGCTAAGCCTCCCCGAGCTCCGCCCCGAGGTGAGACACCTTTGACCATGCTTAATTTCCCTAGTTTCCCTCTATTTACGGCCAATTTTGGCATCGCCGGTGCTCGGTCGTGGCGGTCCGCCATGCTCGCGCGGTGGCCGACCAATTTAGCCCGGTCTAGTTCCCTGGTGTAGGTTCCTGTGTTACCCCTGCCTGTGCTAAAGCTTTCCCAAGCCTTAGCACGATTCAAGCCCCCTCCCCGTGGCCGGAATGCCTCGCCGGAGTTCCTCCGTTCCGCCCGAGGCCTTCTCCCCGCCGTTCTCCCCTCTCTGCCCTTGGATTCGTGGCCTTTTCCCCACCATTGAGTTCGTCGTGGCGTTCTCTCCCTCTCTGCCCAATCCCGGTGACCCCGGAACCCCCCTAGCACACGCCTGCCTCAAGTCCGACGATCTCACCGCCGCGGAGAGGAGCAGCACCGCCCGCAGCCATTCAACCCCCCCGTCTGATCTCCTCCGTCCGATCTTGATCGCACGACCCAGATCGCGGATACCGCTTCACGCACGCGCGCCCTGCGCTTCTGGCCCGCCTGTCAGCGCCCATGTCCCCTGGCGCTAGGCCCACTCGGTCAGTGCGCCCTCCCCCTCTGTCACTGACACCCCCTGGCCCGCCTGTAAGCACTCGCCCGCCCGCGCGCGCGCCCTCGGCCACAAATCTAATCTCGACCGTCAGTTTCTGATCTAACGGTTAGAATCACCCGATACCCCTTCACGCGGTAGTTTTATTAAAGAGACCCTTGGTTTGTTTAGGATCAACTCGCCGTCCCTGGTTTTCGCGCACAGGCCCCTGTATTCTTGCAGACTGAACCTTGAACTTTTAAATATTCATAGAATTAGACCTAATTTCATATTTTGAATTCCCAAACTTGTTTATTTCATATCTTTTGCATATGAACTCCAAATTTAATGGTTCAAATTGCAAAATGTTCATAGGATTATTCCCTGTTTAAATAAAATAGTTTCATTTACTGTCTGCACATTCTACCTTTTATGATTAAGTATGAACTAATGTAGGTATAGATTTATTTATTTAATAAAATAAATAAAAGGAGAACCCTAGAGATTTAAACATGTGTAATTTTGTGAGATTAATAAGGTGTATTACATGAAATCATCTCTGGTCTAAATTTTAGGTCACAATAAAATAAATTGAACTATGTTATGTATTTGTGAGTAACACTTAGAGAAATAATAATCTATTTCCAAATGAAGTTAGTTTATGTTATAGTTTATGTTATACTTTGAACTCATTATCTCTTATGTAGTATTGTGTCTTTTTAAGATGTATTCCTATGTTTGTACATGTTTGGTGTGCTATTCATTTGTACTTTCCAAATGTATTGAGTGCATGTTCGCTTTATTTAGACAACGAGCAGTCCGAGGTTCCTGAGTGTGTTGTTGGAGACCTCCCTGAGCAACAACCTGGTGAAGTCAAGTGTCCTCTGACCTATTATGTCCTACATACCTTATGATTCACTGTCCCGCATTACATTATCTAAACCTAAGGATTGACTAGTTTGTATTTACCTTATCCTTGTTTACCTTTTGGGTTATCATGGTTAGCATCTTGCTTTTGCTTTACTTTAATCAATGAACATGATGTGAACATTTATGATACTCTAGGGGGCTCAGGCCTTTTTCCTGAGTACCTCTCCGTAAGACCTGTTTGTGGAGTGACCACCCGGGATAACTGTGCAACCATGAGGGTGGAATGGGACACCCTTAGCTGATTAATTAGATGAACTGGGGGTGTAGTTGGCTTTGCCGGAGGGCCGTCAATGGGGGCCAAGGCATAGTGCTCGCTCTGCCAAGGTTGGGGTGCAGAGGTTCATTCGATTTGGTTTTGTTAGTCACCCACCTTAGGGAGGTGTACTGCGTTTGTACGACTGGCGAAACCTAACGAGCAGCTATGCACCAAGAGAGTCTTTGTAAAGGCTACATAGTGTATCCTTAGCCATTCACCTTGGTAGTGAAGATTGGGTCTGTACAACCCAGGCTGGAAAGGGATCACGACTCGTGGGTAAAGTGTGCAACCTCTGCAGAGTGTTAGAAACTGGTATATCAGCCGAGTTCACGGTTAAGAGCAGCCTTGGGATCCTCTTTGATTAGAAGAATTCCAGTTACTTTTATGATGATGGTTAACAATGATGTTATAAGTCTGATCTCTGGTATTTCCTCTTTTGATGGAGTACTTTTGGGTAATAACTGGGTTTATTACTAAAACTTGGCTCTACTAATAATAATAAATACTTGACCAACTAAAAGCAACTTCTTAACTTCAACCCCACATACAGCTAGTCCACTTTATCCAAACGGGACATTTGCTGAGTACGTTGATGTGTACTCACCCTTGCTATACACACCACCCCCACCCCAGGTTGTCCCCATTGTACTTAGTGCTCAGGAGGTGATGCTAGCAACATGGAGGACTTCGAGGAGTTCTAGGATTACGAGGAGTTCTTAGTGGCAAACCCCTAGTCAGTTGCCTGTGTAGGCTTATCATCTACGTTTCGTTTCTCCGCAGTTTGATAGTTATGCTAAAGACATTGGTTATGTAATAGACTCTATGGATGTCTTGTACATCTTGATGTAATTAAGTACCTTTCCGCTATTTATTTCGAGCATTGTGTGATGATCTCCAATTATGTAATCGCTGTGTACGTCAGTTTCTGATCCTGGCACGTACATGGTTCGCATTCGGTTTGCCTTCCAAAACCGGGTGTGGCATGCAGTCTCTTTTTCGACACTTACTTCTTCTTCGTTTTCTATACATAACCATACATATACATGAATGCTCATGTGATGCTATGAATATGCAACTATAATAGAGATACACCAAGTTGTATCTTGAATACAACTTTCCTTCACGATACACCTAAGTTACTAGGGTCTTTTTAGGTTAGACCTTAGTAGGGTTAGGCAGTTTTATTCTAAGAAATTAGGGTTTTAGGGTTTTGGGATCAAACAATGTCCAAAACATGTCAAACTTCACCCAAGGGTTCTAATTATCATATTAGGCTTACCTAAAAGTTTTGTGATTTTTAGGGTTATCAAATAATTTCTAAAATTCCAAAAGTCTAGGTTTAGGCCTTCTTAAATACTAAATAATTCATGGTTGGGGCTAAAAATCTTGAAACTATTTTCATTAAATACTAGAGGAATTTAGGAGTCTAGTAAAATTGGTCTCATATTTTATCATTTTCCTAGAATTTTCTATAATCTTCCAAGTCTGGCAGTAAAAAAAAGGGAAAAAGTAGGAACAATGATGGGCTGAAACCAGCCCGAACCGGCCCACGTCCAGGCGAAACGCGCCCGCGCGTGCCCACGTTGGATAGTTTGCATAGAGACCTCTACCGATTTGAACAACCTGAAAAGGGGTCGCGGCACTATTCCTGTGTTTCACTGACATTTGCGGAAAGCCCCTCCTATTTCTATTTCTTCACAGCGTTAAGTCCACGACGTGAACGACGGTGAGCGCTCCCTCCGGCGAACCTGTACAGGCCGAAATGCGCAGAGACTGATGCCCTAATTTGGTTGACACCAGTTCCTACCCCCGGTGACCCCAAGCCCTCGATTAATTGCACAATTTCGGACCGGAGCTTGTCTGCCCACGACAACGGCAAATGCTAAGGAAAAACTGAGGTGTTCCCGGTGATGGGATGCGGTCTAGCTCAATTGATCGGGTCGACAAGCATGCCAAGCGTGCCTGGGTGCTAAACAAGGGTGAGGAGGGCGAGAACGGACCTGGAGACGGCGGTCCATGGTGCGGTGGCTCATGGCGGCGCGGAGAACCGAATTGCGGGAAGAAAGGAATTAGAGCGCTATGGTGGCTAATCAGAGGCAAGGGCGGGTGCTCTGGCTTCGTGACAACCTAATGGAGCTAGCATCACACTCAATTTATAGTGTCCGATGGTAGTGGCTTCGAATTTTGAAGGAAAAGGCTGGCGGCCAAAGAGAGGGGTGAGTCACCAGAGGCGCATAACGTGGCATTTACTAGGGTAGAGACCTGAGATGATGACTGACAAATTCACACGACACCTTGCGACGAGGTAACAGGGTCAGTAGCATGGCGGATTCCGGTAAACGGCGGTCACACCGGCGGTGGCCGTGCGGCCACATCGTGGCGCAAGTGGATGGGCGACAGAGCGGCCACAGTGCTCCGACTTCATCCACGGCGAGATCTTTTCACTAGAGGGTCGTTATCCGCGCGTTAATGGGCGTGAATCACAGGGCCGACGCGAATCCGAGCATGGGGGTCACCTGCGGCGAGATACAGTGAACCTGCGATCTTTTTCAGACTGTTGTACCATCAGAACTCCATTTAGAGCACTTGACAGAGTAGATTGAGAAGCTATATTCCCCATTTTTCATGTGGAGAGCTAGTGATCCATCTACACCAAAGTTGTAGCTCTATAAACCAGCTTTGATTCTGCTATAGCAACCATAATCTAATACTTCCTGGTTCCTACTCAAAATCGCTTCCAAAGTTCATCCCAGGTCACTGTCAATACAAATTCAGACTCAGAGTTGACTGACAATCCGACTTAAAGTCCATTTATCTCCCATTTATGTACAACACTAGTGCTTAGTCACTTAATCAAACTTGTACCCCTAACATAGCTCTACAAATTTTCTATATTGACCTAGGGCAAAATCCTTATGAAATTAAAGATCTAGAGCTCCAAAGTTGACTTCAATACACTAAATTTCAGACTTAACTATCTAGTGCTCATGTGACCTTTTGCAAATAAGTCCAAACTTCATCATACAACTTGGAAATTCTCCAATATGAAAGTTACTTGGTTTATGGTATTCTTTCACTTTGATATTTGCACTTTGGTCCAAAAGTGCCTAGAATTTACATTTACCCCGCTAGGGTTCCAATTAGGGTTTTCTAGGGTTTCTTTTAGGGTTTTGAGTACTTTAGGGTTTTTGTGCCACTAAAGTCCAGCAACATTGATATCTTATGAATATTTATAATGACTTTTGAGATTTTTTACTCATTTTGGCTTCACTTTCATCCATAAGCCCTAATTCAGGGTTAAGTACCCTACCCTAGGGTTAATCACACATCAAGTCACGTCATCACAACTTGTTCGAAAATTTTACCTAGTGAATGCATTCTAGGTGTAACAAACACATGAAATGTCAATGCACATGATGTTATGCTCAAGTTTTAGTGCCAGTGACACCAGAGGTGTTACAACAGATCTGACCCTTGCGTATTTCTTGCTCCAAGGTAGGTTCCACCTCAATGGTGATCCCCTCAGTGTGTGCAACTATTCCAGGTTGAGTCTTCTAAAATCTTCTACTAACTCATCAGGTAACTAGGCGACAATAATTGCATGGACATGCTCCTTCTAACTCAAGGCATCCGCAACCAGATTCGCCTTGCCCGAATGATAGTGAATTTCCAAGTCGTAATCCTTGATGAGCTCCAACCAATGGCGTTGCCTAAGGTTGTGATCTTTTTGAGTGAAGATATACTTTAAGCTCTTGTGATCAGTGTATACTTGACACTTAGTTCCCATTATATAATGCCTCCAAATCTTAAGAGCATCCACTATGGCTGCCAGTTCTAAGTCATGAGTGGGGTAGTTCAACTCATGTTTCCGCAACTAGCAAGACGCATAGGCGATCACATGTCCTTCTTGCATAAGAACACATCCAAGCCTTGGCGGCATGCATCACAATATATATCAAATCCCTTCTGTAGGTCTGGCATAATCAACACTGGGGGTGACATCAATCTTAACTTCAGTTGATTGAAACTATCTTGACATTAACGAGAACAATTAGACTCCTTTCCCTTATCTAATAGTGAGATCATAGCCTTAGCAATCTTGGAGAAGCCTTCAATAAATCGCCGGTAGTAGCCTGCAAGTCCCAAGAAACTCCAAATTTCAATAACCGAGCTTGGTATCTTCCATGCCACTATCTCTCTTACTTTAGCAGGATCCATTGATATTCCACCATTAGAGATGATGTGTCCAAGGAATGGCACATCGTCAATCTAGAACTCGCACTTGCTATACTTGGCATAGAGCTAATTATCTCATAGCTTCTGTAGCACCATCCGCAGATGTTCCTCATGATCACTATCATTCTTGGAATAAATGAGAATATCATCGATGAATACCACGACGAATTTATCAAGATACTCCATGAACACCTTGTTCATCAGATTCATGAAGTAGGCTGGTGCATTAGTTAAGCCAAATGACATGACTGTGAACTCATATAGAACATATTGGGTAGAGAAAGCCGTCTTGGGAATATCAGATGACCTAATTTTTATTTGATGGTATCCTGTCACACCCGGTTTTGGAAGGCAAACCGAATGCGAACCATGTACGTGCCAGGATTAGAAACTCACATACACAATAATTACATAATTGGACATCATCACACATTGCTCAAAGTAAATAGCGGAAAAGTACTTTATTACAACAAGATGTCCAAGACATCTATAACATAGTCATTAACATGAAAGTGTGGAAATATGAAACGTAGAAGAAAAGGCCTTCACAGGCAGCTGACTGGGGGTTTGCCACTAAGATAAACTAGAACTCATCGTAGTCTTGAAACTCCTCAAAGTCCTCCATGTTGCCAGCATCTCCTCCTGAGCACTGAGTACAGTGGGGATTACCTGGGGTGGGGTGGTTTGTAAAGCAAGGGTGAGTACACATCAATGTACTTAGCAAATGTCCCGTTTGGCTAAAGTGGACTAGCATATGTGGAGTTAAGGCTAAGGAGTTGCTTTTAGTTGGTCAATTATTTATTACTAATAGTAGAGCCAAATTTTAGTAATAAACCCAGTTATTACCCAAATGTACTCCCTCCAAGAGGAAATACCAGAGATCATAATTTTACCATCATCATTAATCATCATCATAAAGTAACCAAAGTTCTTCTAATCAAATAGGATCCCAAGGCCGCTCATAACCGTGAGCACGACTGATATATCAGTTTCTAACACTCTGCAGAGGTCGCACATTTTACCCATAAGCTGTGATTCTCATTCTGCCCCGAAAGAGCCAATCTCCATTGACCACTACCTAGTGGCTTGGCAAGGTATCACTACGTAGCCTTTACAAAGATTTCCCAGAGGTCATAGCCGCCCGTTAGGTTTCTCGAGTTTGATAAACACAGTACCTCTCCCCAAAGGAAGGGTGGCTAACAAAACCAAATCAAGAACCTTTGCAACCAGCCTCGGCAGAGCAAGTACTATGCTCGGACCCCATTGATGGCCCTACGACAAAGCCAACTACTCCTCTTGTTCCTCTAATTAATCAGCTAAGGGCGTCCCATTCCACCCTCATGGTTGCACTGTTATTCCGGGTGTCGCTCCCCAAATAGGTCCTTACGGAGAGGTACTCAGTAAAATGGCCTGAATCCCCTATAGTGTCACAAGAACATAATCGAGATAACATCATCGTATCATAAATATTCACATCATGTTCATTGATTAAAGTAAAGCAATAGCATAAAGCTAACCATGATAACCCAAAAGGTAAACAAGGATAAGTAAGTACAGACTAGTCAATCCTTAGGTTTCAATAATGTAATGCGGGACGGTGAATTATAAAGTATGTAGGACAATAGGTTAGAGGACACTTGCCTTCACGAGGTTGTTTCTCAGGAAGATCTTCGGCAACACACTCAGGAACCACGGGCTGCTCGTTGTCCAAATAAAGCGATCATACATTCAATACATTTGGAAAGTACAAATGAATAGCACATTAAACATGTACAATCAAGTATACACTAATTTGAGAAGACATTATGAACATAAAAGGGTAGACCTAAATGTTAGGGTTTAATATAATTAGAGATCAGTGATTCCCTAGGTATTATGGACTATATTGCTTAGTGCCACTAATTTTAGTGAGACACGAAATTATACCAGGGATCCATTCATACACAACATTTTATTAATCTCACAACACGAAATTAGCATTTTCCTTTTTATTGATTTTACTAAACAAATACATTATTACTTCCACTTATCCTTTAGTCTAGGCATAAAATTTGTTGGGGGGCCTTCGTCTTCCGAAGGTCCTCAAAAACATGATTTAACAATGTTTCCCAAGTGTGATATACATACAGGTACCTTCGGACTCGGAATAAAACAGTACACGATATGGAAAGCATGGTCGAGACGAAGGTTGATGCAGTTCCGAAGCTACGCGCAGGGGTGCTTCGGCTCAACGGCAGAAAGAGAAACCGACTTAAAGGGGAAAAGGCTGTCTAGTCCTCGGTGGATTGACCCTAAGTCAATAGTAAACATAAAGGGCATGAATGTAATTTTACATAGGCTGCGCCCTATGTCTATAAATAGATGAACAGTACCCCCGTACTGTTCACGCTAACTGGTACTAGTTCGTGCGTCACGCTTGTACTTTTGCCTTCTGTCAAGCCGAAGGTACAAATGTAATTCAATGTTGTTCTTATTCATTCATGATAACATAATAAAGATATATAAATAATGTCATATAATTATTCATGTTATTTCTCATGTTCCATATGCTTCGTCTTTCATCAATATGTACTATGATGATGAAGGTACGTCCTTCTTGACCTTCGTCCGAAGATCGTTATATCCTAAGGGAAATAATGCTTCGAAGGACGAAGGACATTAACCATTAACCTCTTTTTGTGTTGCCTTGTTCTTAATTCATAGCATTTGAGAACAAGTCCCGAACATTGGCGCCCACCTCTGGTGTACTTACTTCCACAACCTTCAGCAAAGCATCGACCTTCGTCATGCCGCCGAAGAAAATAACAGCGCCAAGGGCTACACTGCAGCCACTGGACACAAACCAAGATACTCTCTCTCTCCAAGAGGCCAGAAGCCAAAAGAGGAAGGCCACTAGTCCAACACTTCAGGAGGAGGAGTTGGACCAGGAGATCAGGGACCTAGAAATCATTCACCAGCAGGTGCAAAGGAAAAAGGAGAAGATGGCTTGGCTAGACGACCTTCAGAAGAAGATCGACGAAGCTACTGAGGAAGTGCGTCATCTTACTCAAGATGATCATGACCGAAGGCCACAACACCGGGAGTTTCGTCAAGAGGTCTCATTCAACGAAGATGAATGGTATGATGATTTTAATCATGGTACCTTTGCTTTTGATGATGCTTCTCCTCTGGCAGCAGAATTGCAGGCTATCCCATAGCCACAATCCTACAAACCACCTCAGCTACCCATGTACGATGGGCACTCAGACCCAAAGCTATTTTTGATGAGCTATGAGGCAACAATATCCTCATATGGAGGCAATGCAGCTGTCATGGCAAAGTCCTTCGTCATGGCAGTCCGAAATGTGGCCCAGATATGGTATTCTTCTCTTCGGCCACGGACAATCACGTCATGGCAGAAGCTCAAAGACATGCTGGTTACCAGTTTTCAGGGCTTTCAGACGAAGCCAGTCACAGCTCAGGCCTTGTTCCAGTGCACACAAGACCATGAGGAATACCTTCAAGCGTATGTCCGAAGGTTCTTGCGACTGAGAGCACAAGCGCCCACAGTGCCCAATAAAATTGTTATTGAGGCCATGATCAAGGGTCTTCGGCCAGGACCTACGACCCAGTACTTTGCCAGGAAACCTCCTCAAACTCTGGAGAAGTTGCTTCAGAAAATGGATGAGTACATCCGGGCTGACAATGACTTCCGACAAAGAAGGGAGGAAGCTTACAGATTTTCTGAGATGGCTAGGGGCTTCGGAGGGAGAGTCCACCCTAGGCATGTTAGATCAATCCATAGCTCCAGTTAGAATGATGACAAAGGAAGCCAGCTTCAGAGGCCACAGCACACCTCACAGTCTTCGGGACAGCAGCAAAGCTCCTTCAGGCCGCCAGCTCTAAGGGGCAGAGGCGCCAGGGGCTTTGGAGGAAGATATGGGGATCAGCCCAGGAAAATCTATTGTTTATTCTGTGGTGAGGACAAGGGCCATACTACAAGAACGTGCCAAATCACTATTCTGAAGCAAAAGGAGATCGCCGAAGCCGAAGCTCGGCAGAATCAGCCGAAGGAGGTCTTGCACACTGCTTCGTGCCACTCTCCTTACATACCAGAATACGTGGGCAATCAACCTGCAGCCTCTGTTGCTTCGGCAAGCCATTCACAGGCTTCTTGGCCTCAGCTTCTGTCGGTGTTTTGGGTCCGACCGCACACATGGGGTTGCCCCTCAAGGTGTTTTAGGAGTAGGACGGTGTCGCCGACTGTAGCCAAATGGTTCGTGCCTGATGCACGAGGAATAATGGACAGTGTTTACAGGTTCGGGCCGCTCTGAGATGCGTAACACCCTACGTCCTGGTGAGTATGCTTTGTGTAATGGGTTACAAGGGAGCTCTCGTAAAGAATTGTGGTGGGTGGCTGAGTAGTCGGATCGATCGTTCTGAAGGGGTGCCCCTAGGCCTTATATATTCGACCGTGAGGCAATACATGTGGATATGCACCTAAAAGATAGTGAACCGTTTTTGTCTATCTTCCTATGATTCGGCCGACTTATCCTCGCCTGGTTACGCCGTACGGGGCTCCAGCGCGGGAAAGTCGGATCTTCTGTTGCGGTCGTTTGCTCAACGCTTTGGGGCCATCCGGGCTTGCACCAGCCCCGCCTTATGTCGATCTGCTTTACTGGTCGCTCCTCCCCAGGCCCACGAAGGAGTGACCTTACGATTTATTGGGCCCTTGGGCCTTTCGTGAGGTCTTTTATCCTTCTAGTGGACCCGGGGGATATCTGTCCCCCACAAGCCCCCGATCTTCGGGCTGATTTTGAGATAATCAGCCTAAAGATCCTAGGTCCAGCTTGCAGTCTTTGTTTGTGACGAGAAATGCTTTCCAAGCAGTTTGGCAAAAACGATTTTTTACTGTCTCCTCCTGCTTTGATCACTCGTGGACTGGAGCCTTGTTTCATGCTTGTGCCTTAGAAGTCGGCATTTCATATTGTAGGACCCTGAACTTCATTGGGTGCACCGGAGGTGCACCCAATGGGTGTAGCCCCCGAGCTTCGAGTGGATTTTGGAAAATAATCCACTCGAAGGTCTTCATCAGAAATCTTGCCTTCAGTTTTGTCTTATGCCTTGGAAACTGGCGTTGCTTTCTCTCGGAATGGTGATTTATTGGGTGCACCGGAGGTGCACCCAATGGGTGTAGCCCCCGAGCTTCGAGTTGGTTTTTGAAGATAATCCACTCAAAGGTCTTCATTTCGTGTCCTTTTGCTGAGAGTAACCCTTTCTTTTTCCGAATGCCTTAGAGGTCAGCATTATGTCATCAATAATATGCTTCAGAGGTCAGCATGTATTTTGTCTTTTGCAGTCGAGTTCGTGATCTGCCCATATCTTGCTAGGTAGTGCATTTTATTTGCTCTGCGACTGATTGGACATTTGATGGACGTTCCCTAGCTAGTCTTCACGTCGCTTCTGTCGGTCAGATTTTGTACTTCACCGGCTATATTTGGCTTTCCTTTGATCCTTATTGATATCTCATTTTTGTCTTGAGGTATTCATTGCATGCCCTGCACGGATGTGACAGTTTTGAAAAATATACTGATAATTCCTGGCGTCCCCCCCAATGGGTGTGGGCAAGGGACGACTTGGTACGCTGAGTGTTTTAGCCAGCTGCTTCTGAGTAGTAATGTGATGTGACGGCGGGCGTAATCATATCATCCGTGTTGTTGACTGGAGTCCCAATGGGTGTTGCGTTGCGTGAAACGGCGTCAGCCGCCTGACGTGTCTTCAAACGGGTTGAAGTGTGTATTGAATGCTTCGCGACTGTTCAGTGACCGTGGTTGGAGGCGAGCGGTTGCCTTCTTCTTCTATAAATAGTGCCTTTGCCTCTCTGGTTTTTTCACATATCTCGCTGTTCTCCACTGCTTGCTTTCTTCCTCTCCTTGCATTTCCACAATGGGCAAGAACAACAAACGCAAGCGCGAGCCGACTCCTCCATCAGAGGACTTTGGCGACTCGGAATACTCAGGGGAGGAGTTCTCCTCTGAGTCCGAGGGGTCTCCGGCTCCCGTCTCTCCCCCAGCGTCGTCCGATGACTCGGACGACTCTCAAGGGATTGCCGTGGAGGTCTGGACTTACATCCGGGCCGTCAAGCGCTCCGGGCTCGAAGGCTCGGATGAGTCGGAGTACTCCTCGGACGAGGAGGACTCACCTGAAAAGGATGGCGAAGGTGACGACGACGACGACGACGGAGGCGACGACAGCGACGACGGTGACGGCGGCAGCAGGGGCGGCAACGGCGGCAGCAGGGGCGGCAACGGCGGCAGCAGAGGCGGCGACGGCGGTAGCAGTAGGGGTAGCAACGGCGGCGGCAGCAACAAAGGCAGCAACAGGGCCAGTGGCTAGGTGCCACTGGTCTTTAGATGTTAGTATAATATAGTTAAATAATGTAGTAGTATTTAGTAGTGTAGAGTAGTATAGTGTAGTGTAGAAGTAGTAGTAGTAGTAGTAGCAGTAGGGAAGTATCAACTCATAATGAGTTGATTTGTAAGTACTGTTACTTCCCTTAAATGAAGAATGACTTCGCCTCCTCCTGTGTCCATTGTTTCGTTTCGTAGCAAGTTGGTCTCTTTTGGTGAAGTTGATTTCTTCAGAATAGAAACTAAGTAACTCGGGCATCACATTGCCGCTTTGGAGGTGATGGCTGAGCTATTGTTGTCGATATTTTACGCATTTGAAATAGAGTCCGAGTGATGACGAAACTATGTCAGCGTCGGAATGATTGATGACCACGTCGGCGCTCTTAGAGCTGACAGCCGAGTGTCTTGTGACATCGCCAGCGTTTTTTAGAGATAGCCGCCGAGCGATGGATGACAACGTCGGTGCTTTAGAGATTGCCGCCGAGCGACTGGGGACATCATCGGTGCTTTAGAAATAAATGCCGAGCGACTGAGGACATCGTCGGCACTTTAGAGATAAATGTCGAGCGACTGAGAACATCATCGGCACTTTAGAGATAAATGCCGAGCGACTGGGGACATCATCGGCACTTTAGAGATAAATGCTGAGCGACTGAGGACATCATCGGCACTTTAGAGATAAATGCTGAGCGACTGGTGACAACATCGGTGTTTTAGAAATAACAGCCGAGTTAGAACGGGCCGTGTCGGCCATTTTGAGGGTAACAGCCGAGTGATGATGTGGTACACCAGGGTTTTAGAAGTAACCGCCGAGTGACGACGTGGCACGCTGGTGTTTTGGGAGCAACTGCCGGGTGCTGACTGGGCGCTTTTGGAAACGGTATCTGACTCGGGAATATCCCATAAGTATTGCGCTTTCAGCCGCCTCTGCTTTTTGTGCCCTAGTTCTTGTTTTCCTGCCTTCAGATTCTCTCTGCAATTCGTCTCCCACTCTGTTCGCCGGTAGAATTGAGATGGCGCCCAAGCGGAAAGCCTCGAGTTCATCCGCCGTGGTGATTCCCCCAATCGACCCCAACAGCCAGTTGCCTTTCGTAGGTAACCATATGTCCGTTATCTCCGAGCCTGACCTTCTCCACCTTGTGTCCATCGGGGTCCTTCCCCCGAGGGAGCTTTGTTCTTGGTGGATTTGCCACGGGGTCACTGTTCCGACAGAGGATACCCACGAGTCCGTGATTTATGTTCCTTTTCTTCTCCGCGGTCTCGGTCTCCCCATTTCTCCCTTTTTCCGCGGCCTCCTTGATTTCTACCGTCTTAACTTGACCCACCTGAATCCCAATTCCATTCTGCAAATTTCCATTTACATTCATTTATGCGAAGCTTTTCTTGGCGTGCTGCCACATTTTGGTTTGTGGAAATACTTGTATCACTGTCGCCCTAGGATGGCCGGGGGGCAGCATCAGCTGGTTGGGGGTGCTAGTTTAGAGATGCGCCGTGGGAGGAAGATTGAATATCTTGAAATCCCTCTTGTTGGGGGCCTTCGGCTTCCGAAGGTCCTCAAAAACATGATTTAACAATGTTTCTGGAGTAAAGTACATTAACAGGTATCTTCGGACTCGGATCAGAGCCACAGTATGAAGAAGCACAAGGAACACGAAGGTTGGCGCAGAGCCGAAGCTGTGTGTAGAAGAGCTTCGGGAGAACGGCGGAAAAGGAAACCGACTTAAAGATGAAAAACCAGATTAGACCTCGAAGAATTATCATAGAGTTATTGATAAACGTAAAGGGCATTAATGTAATTTTGCATGGGCTGCGACCCGTGCCTATAAATAGGTGAACAGTATCCCCGTACTGTTCACGCTGACTTGGCATTCACTTTTGCGCCACACTTGTATTTTCTCTCCTTCAATACGAAGGTACATTTGTAATTTATTTTTGTCTACATAAGTAATATAAATAGTAGTATATCAATAATAATAATGTTTACAGAAATCGTGTTACCTTCTGTATTCTGTTTGAATATTCTTCATTCTTTACTATAATCATGAAGGTTCGTCTTTCATGACCTTCGCCCTCATAATCATTATATCCGAAGGGAAATAATGATTAAGAGGACGAAGGGCTTTTGATATTTAACATTTTATGTTGCCTTGTTCTTGATTCATAACATTTGAGAACAAGTCACCAACATTGGCGCCCACCTCCGGTGAACTCACTTCCATTTTCTGAGTCTTGAACACCTTCGGCAAGCATCATCTTCGTCATGCCGCCGAAAAAAGCTTCAGCAACAGGGGCTGGTACTTTACAGCCGCTGGATCCCAATCAGGACGTCCTTTCTCTTAGAGAGGCCCGAAGCCAGAAGAGGAAAGCTGTTAGTCCAACACCTCCGGACGATGACTTGGATCAAGAAATCCAAAATCTGGAGATCCTTCAACAACAGGTGCAGCGCAAGAAGGAGAAGATGGCTCGTCTAGCCGATCTTCAGAGACAGATAGACGAAGCTTCTGAAGAGGTTCGCCATCTTGTTCAAGATGATCAGAGCCGAAGGCCTCCACGCAGAGAGCTCCATCAAGAAGGCTTCCACAATGAGGATGACTGGTATGAAGATTTCCATCATGGAAACTTTGCTTTCGATGATGCTTCTCCCCTCTCAACAGAATTGCAGGCTACACCATGGCCCTAGTCTTACAAGCCACCCCAGTTACCCATGTATGACGGTCATACAGACCCGAAGCAATTCTTGATGAGCTATGAAGCAACCATATCTTCGTATGGTGGCAATACTGCAGTCATGGCAAAATCTTTTGTCATGGCCATCAAGAGCGTTGCTCAGACCTGGTACTCTTCTCTTCGGCCAGGGACAATCACTTCTTGGCAGAAGTTGAAGGATATGCTGATAACTAGCTTCCAAGGGTTTCAGACGAAGCAGTCACTGCCCAAGCTTTATTTCAGTGTACCCAGGACCACGAAGAATACCTCCAGGCGTACGTCCGAAGGTTTCTGCGTCTGAGGGCACAAGCGCCAACAGTGCCCAATGAAATTGTCATTGAGGCCATGATTAAGGGGCTTCGGCCAGGACCTTCAGCGTAGTACTTTGCCAGGAAGCCACCACAAACGTTGGAGAAGCTGCTCCAGAAGATGGACGAATACATTCGAGCTGACAATGACTTCCGCCAAAGAAGGGAGGAAGCATTCAGGTTCTCTGAAATGACCAGGGGCTTTGGAGGAAGATTTCACCCGAGGCACATTAGGTCAATTCATAACTCCGCTCAAACTGATGATCGAGGGAGTCAGCAGCAAAGGCCACAATACTCTTCACAAGCTTCGGGCCAGCAGCAAAGTTCTTTTCGGCCGCCAGCGCCAAGGGGCAGAGGCGCCAGGGGCTTCGGGGGAAGGTTCGGAGACCAGCCAAGAAAAATTTATTGCCTATTCTGTGGAGAAGACAAGGGCCATACCACCAGGATGTGCCATGTTACCATCCAGAAACAGAAGGAGATAGCAGAGGCAGCAGCGCAACAAAGTCAGCCGAAGCAGGTCATGCACACTGCTTCGTATCACTCGCCTTATATTCCAGAATACGTAGGCAACCACCCTGCAGCTTCTGTTGCTTCGGCGAGCCAACCCCAAGCATCTTGGCAGCAGCCTCCACCGCCACCGCCGATCCAGTGAGGGCAGCAGCCAGAAGGGAGTCAGCACAGTCATCTTCAGCGGGATTTCAGAGAGGAGTCTGAAGCTCGCACAGTCAACAACACTGTGCCAAAGTCGAAGCACATCTATTGACAAATTTCCTACTTCAACAGCGGTTCTTTCGCATTTTTTACATACAGTATTAGCTTTTTGTTAATAAGGAACAATTATGAAGAATTTAAATGTCTTTTATTGAATTTCAAATTCCTTGTAATAATTTCGTCTTTTACCATAATAGAAATATGTTTTTTCCATAGGCTCGAGTTGCCGAAGCATACGAATTTATGCTGATTTGAAGGACCTTTCTATTACCAAAAATTTGATCTAACGGACACAGTACAAATTGTTCGATACAGTAAAAAGTCGTTCCCAAGGGAGCGCAGTGTAAGTTTTCTAAACCTACAGCGAAAAATAAACGCTGATTCCGCTGAAAGTAAAAGGCGAAGAAGCTCCTAAGGGAGGCTTACAGCGAAAAATAAACGCTGATTCCGCTGAAAGTAAAAGGCGAAGAAGCTCCTAAGGGAGGCTTACAGCGAAAAATAAACGTTGATTCCGCTGAAAGTAAAAGGCGAAGAAGCTCCTAAGGGAGGCTTACAGCGAAAAATAAACGCTGATTCCGCTGAAAGTAAAAGGCGAAGAAGCTCCTAAGGGAGGCTTACAGCGAAAAGTCAGCGCTGATATAAAGTGTGTGTGCTTTATTACAGGGATATATATCTGCGGCACAAATATCATCTTGCATAACATAACATCATCACATCATTTTTGCATAACATAAGCATCATACAGCATAGTGCATCTGAAACAAGAAAGGGATACAGTGTTGATCTTCGGAGCATATTTTGGAAAAGAGAAAATCGTGCTAAGGCATAAGACGAATCGAGACGAAGAGTAGCCTCATTGGAGAGGCAACACAAAACTTTTTTATAGCTTCGGAGAATATTTCACGAAGTTTGGATGTTCTTCATCAGAGAAGCAAACAAATCCTTGTGATATAGAAAAAATTTTCTTCACGAAGCATGAAAAGAAGGGAAGGTGTTTTTTCGCCGAAGGCTCAAAAAATGGTATGTATGTAAAGTTTCATGCATCATAAAGAATTAAACTATAAATAGATTATATATTACATTTAAAGTTACAATATATTACACATTTTACGTTTCAAATGTTTCTACAATAGCATTCAATCTTCTTTAAGCACTATCTCTGCAGCTTCATCCAATAGTTGGTTGACAACCTTGTTCATAATGGCTTCGGCCATTTTTCTAAATTCATCGTCCCCCTTCGGGTGGGGGCCCAGAGATGCCTCAGTAGGTTCTGAGGGAAGAAAAGATACGGCTATATTACTATTACAAACCGCGAACAGAGTCTGGAATTAAAAATTACAGCATGATAAAAACCACTAATTAATACCTATTTGCCCTTCGGGCTCTGTACTTTTCTCGGTAGCTTCCGCTACTTTTCTAGCATCGTGGATGCCTTTTTCACTCCTTTGAATAATTTCTTGCGCCAATTCTCGGCCGCTGTTGTCCCAGATATCGGTGAAGAATTTCCCACCGACCATTCTTGCTTCGGGTGAGGGGTCTTTAATGTCTTCAGAGGACAAGGTAGCTTCGGCCTGCGCTAAGGATTTTACATGCTCGCAGCCTTTGCTCTCCAAAACAGCAGCAATCCCCCTAGCACCCGAAAAAGCGCAGATGTCACCACGGCTATTCAAGATTTCCTCGAAGGCCTCTGCTTCGTGACTGATCCATTCCATTGGACCTTCAGGATTGCCTCTTGAAAAATTCTCTTCACTAGAGAATGCGCCAACGCTGGCAAAGCTAGATTTTATCTTTTTGACGCACTCTATGGATTTAACATAACATTTCCTGTGGGATGCACGAAGCTCTTTAACACTCATCTCTAAATGATTGGCCAGTTGATCACTAAGCTCGCGTTTTGTTTCTTCAAGTATACGCTCTTCTTTAGCTCTAGCTAGCTGTTTCTGAAGATCTTTAATTTCACGTCTTTGGGTTTCGGCCTGGGCTTTGAGGCAGCTTCGTCCTTTTTTACCTTGTCCACCAATGTAAGCAGAATTTTATCCTTTTCCAGAGCTTCATTTCTCAGTTTAATAACTTCTGATCGTAAGTTGTTGAATGCAATTTCATAGCTCTCGTCTTCGGCATTCTTTTGTGCTCTCAATGCGTTGCTTAAAATTAAACCCTATTTGTAAAAAAAAGGGGGGTTGGTATAAGAATAAAAGAATGAGTTACGAATTATAAAATTTGTAAACATCCAATTCCCATACCTTCAGGCTATTGTACGCAAGACTATCCGCAAGATCCTCCTTCGTCATAGCACATAATCCAGCTTCGAGCTTCGGAAACCCCATACTTCTAGACATCTCCCGACAGACGGATAATTCTTTATTGTCTAGGAGGCAGTATAGGAAATCTTCTTCGTTTGTCCCATTGAACACTAGTGCCCCCTTCGGATATTTCAATTCTTTGGCATAGTGATTAGCTTCAAAAACTTCTTCTTCCGATAATTTTTTCCCCGAAGCATGACGCACGATATAATCGTATAATTTGGAAGATGCTTCGGGGACAGCAGTATCAATCTCTTCGACCAAAGTAGGCTCTGACATTTTCATTTTTTCAGTTGCCCTTGCAATTTTTGCTTCTTCTGCTTCCAAAGGTATTACCTTGGTTGGTTCTGAAGGCCCGGTTTTAACTTCAGTCTGTTGCTTCGGAGACTTAGCAACGGATACTTCAGCAAGCGCCTCAGAAGTTTCAGCAGTCTTTTTTGGGTTTGTGCTTGGAAGTTTAATTGTTTCCAAAACATCTAACACATTAACCATTCTTTTTTCTTTTTGGGGTCACTGTTGGCCCCTTTTTAATTTTTGCTGCTTTAATTTCTTCTGAAGGACTTAAAATTTCTGATATTTTCGCTCCCTCAGTTGATGCTTTTGCTTCTTCCATCTTTTCTGTCGATGGCGCTTCGGCCAGCTCTTTGGTTTCTGGTAACAGAGTCTTTGGTTCCTCCAATTCTTTTGTTGTTGGCACTTCGGCCAGCTCTTTGGCTCCTGGCAGCGGAGCTGATTCCTTAGCTTCGGGGGCCGAAGATGTTTCACTGCCGAATTCAGGCACTGTGGCTAGTTCAATGTAACGTGGCCGGTGTGTGAGAACTTTCACCCTTTTTCTCTTCGGCGCTGGCTCGCTAGGAGCAGCTGAAGCAGTTTCTTTCGCAAAAACCGTACCTTTCCTTTTCTGCCCCCGCACTGGATAATGGTAGTCGGCGTACACGAACCCAATTGCATCAAAAACTCGGTTCAGTCTTTTCTTTCTTCGGCCTCCGAAGGCTGCTGACATTGCAGTATCTTCGGCCTTCGAATATACCCCAAGCAATTCATCACTTACAGTTTCAATGCTCTTTAACCAATCATCATCTGGTTCAACGAATTTGTCTCCATACTTGAATGTATACTTCAGCCTGACTAGCCCACCTTCGTGAGTTTCTTTAACAGTTTCTTTCGGCATTTCCCAATTATCTGCAAGAGGCCATACTCTGAAGGCAATGTGTTCTTGTATCAAATCCCTTGTCCCAATAAAAGAGCAGACTACGCCGAAGGCCCGTTGGCATTCTTCGGCTGCTTCATCCATTTCTACCTTCGGTTTCCGGAGTCCGAAGCGCTGCCAGATGGGGCACATGATGACATCCTTAATATCCTCTCGAACCTTCAAATCATTTTTTACATAGAACCATTCTTTCATCCATTCTCCGGGCCATCTCTTACGAAAGGTGGGCACGGGGCAGCTTGACCCAGAGCGAGCGCCGAAGATGTAGCAACCAAAGTTGTTATGATATTGCTCTTTACCCCAGGGTTTCGTTTCGTATAACAATTCATGAATATTGCAAAAACTTTTCGCACTTGGCTCTAGGCCCTGACTCTTCACAGCCCAGACGAAGATTCCCATTCTTATTATTGCTTCAGGGGTAAGTTGATGAAGGTAAACCTGATATATTTTTAGAACTTCCACCACAAATCTGTTTATAGGGAATCGTAGCCCAGCTTTTAAAAAGCTTCGGAAGATAACGACTTCATCATCTCCGGGAGTTGGCACAGTTTTTTCTCCGGCATCTGCTCTTACAATAGACATATCCCGAAAATATCTCCCCCTCATGTTTTCAAGGTGACTTTGCCCGATAGTTGATTTCCCGAAGACTGAATGGCTTGGTCGCCATGGCCGATCTTCGGAATCTTCACCCCCACTATCTGCGTCATAACTGTCACTATCACCAGTATCTTCAGATAAACCTTCTAAAATCTCCTTTGTAATCTTCTCCGTATTCGTCTTCGCTATTGACTCAAGAAAACCCAGATGCATCTCTTCAGAAAGGCTCAGCTTCATTTCGGCAGCAACCTTCTTCTCCTCAGACATCTCTTCGGAATTCTTGCCTCTCGTTTCCGAAGCTTAAAACTAAGGAGAAAACCAAATATTTGTGGGCAGAAAGCTTTTTGAGCAGACAAAACAGATGGCAGGAGAGCGTGCCAAATAAATTGTGGCGAGCCCCTATTTATAAACCCATTATGTCGGAGACTGGAGGGTCCCATTTGCCAATGACTGTTGCTATTCTAGCAAGAGGAAGGTGTTTTTTCGGACCTTCGGCTCGTAGCCTTCGTCCATTTCGCAATCTGAATTTATCATTCTAACAAATTAATATTGCGAGGGGCTACTGTTGGGGGCCTTCGGCTTCCAAAGGTCCTCAAAAACATGATTTAACAATGTTTCTGGAGTAAAGTACATTAACAGGTATCTTCGGACTCGGATCAGAGCCACAGTATGAAGAAGCACAAGGAACACGAAGGTTGGCGCAGAGCCGAAGCTGTGTGTAGAAGAGCTTCGGGAGAACGGCGGAAAAGGAAACCGACTTAAAGATGAAAAACCAGATTAGACCTCGAAGAATTATCATAGAGTTATTGATAAACGTAAAGGGCATTAATGTAATTTTGCATGGGCTGCGACCCGTGCCTATAAATAGGTGAACAGTATCCCCGTACTGTTCACGCTGACTTGGCATTCACTTTTGCGCCACACTTGTATTTTCTCTCCTTCAAGACGAAGGTACATTTGTAATTTATTTTTGTCTACATAAGTAATATAAATAGTAGTATATCAATAATAATAATGTTTACAGAAATCGTGTTACCTTCTGTATTCTGTTTGAATATTCTTCATTCTTTACTATAATCATGAAGGTTCGTCTTTCATGACCTTCGCCCTCATAATCATTATACCCGAAGGGAAATAATGATTAAGAGGACGAAGGGCTTTTGATATTTAACATTTTATGTTGCCTTGTTCTTGATTCATAGCATTTGAGAACAAGTCACCAACACCTCTCGAAGACAGTATCAAGGGATGGCGCTTGGAGTGGTTTATTGTTGAGAATCATGGAAATTCTCTCCCCCCTAGGTCGGGAAGACAGCCGGATGTTCGCACTCCAAGTTGGACCGAATCCCCCACTGATCAGGAGGTGATTGAGGCAGGGGCTCTGCTAGCTGAAGTTGGACTGCTGAAGGAGAGGGGTCTGACTGTAGAGGCTGTGGTTGTTGATTTTGTTTTCAAGAACATTCAGCCATTGAAGGATAGGGCTTACTTGGCTTATCTGTACCGAGGCCTAGCTGACTCAACTTGGGTTACCAACAAAAGAATTCCCTCTATAGACTTGGTGAACCGACTTGAGATGATCCTTAGAGGCAGGGTATCAAACGTTGGTGCCCCAGTGGCATACTCGGCCTGGAACCTGCCTCCTTCCAAAGCTTTCACTCATTTTGTTTCGAATCCATCTGTTGCTGATGGCAGTTTGGGTCTTAGAGTGCGACCCTCTGCTGAAGAAGTTAACGCCTTGGTTGCCTCGCTCGGGGAAATTCCAGATGATGAGCGGCAAGTCCATTTTGAGGTACCTTTGGATCCTAGTGACACAGAAATAAGTGCTATGCTTGATTTGCTGGCTGAGGACTCTTCTGATGCTGCTCCTGCTGGGACGTTGGTGGTGGCACCTCCCCCAGAAACTGATACAACCTTGGATATTCAGAAGCCTGTCAGTGCTCGCCCGAGACGCCCTTCTCGAGCCAATCAACTTGATCCTCCTGCTGACGAGCAGAAAAAGAAAAAGAGACGTCTCCGGCGAGTATCTAGTTTGGATCGGGATGTTGGTCCTTCGGTTCCTGCTACTGAAGAAGTGCCTGTTCCTGAATTTACTGATGCTGACCTCAATGGGGGTGCTCCACCTGTTGCTGACCCCAATGGGGGTGCTCCACCTGTTGCTGACCCCAATGGGTGTGCTCAATCTACTGCTGACCCCAATGGGTGTGTTGTCTGTGTTGCTGATGAAAACGACGGGGAGGAAGAAGATGAGGTCCCTTTGACTCAGAAGAACAGTCGGCGACATGTCGCCAGCGGGGAAAGTAGTGGAGTTCCTTCTCCTGCTCTGTCTGCCCTCATTGGTCTACAAGAGTTGTCCCTGGCAAACTTTGATTAGACTCTTGAAGATATGGTTCCAGAAGACCTGCTATCAGAGCCAGCGGATGATGGTGTGATGGAGGTTTGTGCTTACATGCTCGACGCCGGGTTGGGATCATCCCGGGCAGCGTCCCGCGCCTCGTCGACCATAGAGCGCGGTCTCGAGGGTCAGGAAACTGACTTGGGTCGTCTTGCTCCCATGGAAGTAATTGAGGGACCCTCAGCCTTAGAGGTGGCTACTTCGGAGAACTTGGTCCTCAAGGATGGTGTTAACACTTGCCCAGCCCCCGAGGATGTTGCCGGGGATGACTCGGCTCGGGTGAGAAACGCAAGCCACTGCCCAGCCCCCGAGGGTACTGCCGGAGATGATCCGGCTCAAGTGGGTAGCGCAAACTATAGCCCAGCCCCCGAGGGTGTCCGAGCGGGGTCTCCCTCTTGTACTTCCATGGATGTTCACGCAGGATCTTCTCCTCGCTCCGGTTGCATGGTGGTAGCCCAAGCTTTGGGCCAGGGAGTCGCTTTAGAGGCTAGTGCTCCCGCTGACCAAGTTTTGGGCTCTGTTGATGGTACCGAGTTGGTCCCTGCTAGTTCACTGCAAGCTGCTTCAGGTGGCGACCTTACGCCAGGTCGTCAATTGGTTTCTCACGATTTGGGAGTCCCTTCGTTCTTCTCCAATCTCCAGGTACTGTGGTATATTCTGACCTGACTTTTACACCATACGAACTGCAGCCAACACGCTCATATGTTCTCCATATCAGGCATTGGTGGACGAAATGGCTAGTCAGCTGAGTTTGCAAGGTGCTTCTGTTCCAGAAGGAGCTTCATCTCTGGCACGTTGGAATCCAGTGTTGCTCCAACATCGTGTCTCTGAATTGGAGGCGACGAATGCTGGTTAATACTCTTTTGCTTCTCTTTGTCTACCTTATTGAACTGCTTTACATTTTGACTCTTTTTGCTTGATTGTCTCTTGCTAGATATGGCTCGGTAGATTTCCATTCTTGAAGAAAAACATTCTCAAGGTCAGGCTGAACTGGTCCAGCGGTGTTCTAATTTTGAGGAAAAGTATTCTCAAAGCCAGACTGAACTGGCCCAGGTCTCTGCTGCTCTAAATGACGCTAAGACACTGAACTCTGCTCTTCGCGCTCAGCTTGATTCTGAAAAGGTGACTTATGAAACTGTGCCTTGTATTACTGTGTTCTTTTTGCCTGCTTGATGTTTGAAGGAGTTGATTCTTGTTTGCAGGAAGAAAAAAGTGCCCTTGTCGCTTCTCGCAACAATCTTGACAGATTGTATCGTGATTCCAGCAACTCGTTGACCATCCTAGAGAGGAGTCATCGCTTCACCATGGAGGAGTTAGACAATCATCGCTGTAAACTGCAGGAATCCACAGATGAAGTGATCCGTCTCCGGCAGTTGATATCAACTAAGGATGCTGCTATTAAAGAACTCCGTGCTTCCAAGAAATCCATCGCCCAAGAGCTAGAGACTGCTCAACTGGCTGTTAAAGTTGCTGAAGAAACTTCCATTACTCTGAGGGCCCAGCGCGATAGAGCCATGGATAAAGCCATTCGCGCGGGGCGAATTT
This sequence comes from Zea mays, assembly GCF_902167145.1. NCBI lineage: Eukaryota > Viridiplantae > Streptophyta > Magnoliopsida > Poales > Poaceae > Zea > Zea mays. Next base: position 85,110,622 of record NC_050104.1, on the reverse strand, counting down.
TGATGAGGAGACCCGGCGTGGTTGTTCCTGAAGACATAAGGGCTGACGTGAACGTAGCTCCTGATTCCTCAAGTCGCCCTTCTTCGTCGGTTGCTCCTGAGAAAGATATTGCAAAATAGAGAAACATTTTGCGTGCTTTGAGCGCGCGGTTAGCATGGTCGAATATTTGTTAGAAGACTCTGGTTCAGCATTTGAATGATATCGTTACTCCCCTATTGTTTCGGAATTCGACAGTACGTAAATTTGTGGTAGTAAAGTGCTATGTGATGGTTTTGGAGCTTATTTATGGGATATAGAAGTCACCCCTATATGAGTATTCGTAAGCATGCGAAGTCGTTGCTGACTTGAATCGATCACTTTTGTTAGTAGGGCATAGTGGTCACCCCGAGTTAAGTAAGCGCGAGCATGTTGCACTGCCTTAAGTCATTGCCAACTTAAGCCAATTGCTCCGTTAGCAGGGCATAGTGGTCACCCCGAGTTAAGTAAGCGCGAGCATGTTGCACCGTCTTAAGTCGTTGCCGACTTAAGCCGATTGCTCCGTTAGCAGGTCTTAGTGGTCACCCCGAGTTAAGTAAGCGCGAGCATGTTGCACCGTCTTAAGTCATTGCCGACTTAAGCCGATTGCTCCGTTAGCAGGGCATAGTGGTCACCCCGAGTTAAGTAAGTGCGAGCATGTTGCACCGTCTTAAGTCGTTGCCGACTTAAGCCGATTGCTCCGTTAGCAGGGCATAGTGGTCACCCCGAGTTAAGTAAGCGCGAGCATGTTGCACCATCTTAAGTCGTTGCCGACTTAAGCCAATTGCTCCGTTAGCAGGGCATAGTGGTCACCCCAAGTTAAGTAAGCGCGAGCATGTTGCACCGTCTTAAGTCGTTGCCGACTTAAGCCGATTGCTCCGTTAGCAGGGCATAGTGGTCACCCTGAGTTATGTAAGAATGCGAGTCAATCATGAACAAACTGAGTATTCTTGAAGCCTTTCTTTATTGATGACATATTTCCCATTTTACAGAGTACATTGTCGTCTTGATAGCTTTTGAAATATAGCTAGGGATAAAACTTCCTGAGGTGTTCTATATTCTAAGAGTTCCCGATTTCTGTGCCGTCCATTTGAGTGAGACGATATGATCCCGGCCGAGTGACTTCTGCTACTATGAATGGTCCTTCCCATAAGGGCGATAACTTGTGTCGCCCTCCCCCGTTAGAATTCGGCGGAGGACGAATTCTCCCACTGAAAAGGATCGTTGTCGCACGACCTTGTCGTGATAGCGTCTCAGAGTCTGCTGGTACCGTGCCGATTGAATTACTGCGTTCAGCCGCTCTTCTTCGAGTACATCAATATCTTCCAGCCTAGTTGCTTCGGCCTCTGCTACGCTTTCAAAGATCAATCTTGGCGCTCCAAACTTGAGATCAGCAGGTAGTACTGCCTCTGACCCGTAGACCATGAAGAAAGGAGTGTTTCCATGCAGATCTCGGCTAGGTTAAGTTCTTAGGCTCCAAACGACATAGGGCAATTCCCTTATCCACTTTCCTGCGAACTTTTCATTTTTATCGAAGACCTTTTTCCTGAGTGCTTCCAATATCATCCCGTTAGCTCGCTCAACCTGCCCGTTGGCTCTCGGGTGTGCTACCGAAGCATATTTGATCTGAATGCTTTTTTGCTCGCAGAAATCGAAGAACTCTGAACTTGTAAAGTTGGACCCCAAGTCAGTTATGATACCGTTCGGTATTCCAAACCTGAATATTATGTCTTGTATGAATTCCACGGCTTTAGCTGAGGTTAAAGAAGCAATGGGTTTGAACTCTATCCATTTAGTGAATTTGTCGATTGCTACCAGTACATGAGTGTATCCTCCTTGAGCTTTCTTGAAAGGTCCAATCATATCTAGCCCCCAGCATGCAAAGGGCCAAGTCACCGGTATGGTCTGCAATTGCTATGCTGGTAGATGTTGTTGCTTCGACAAGTACTGGCAAGCTTCGCACCTCTGAAGTAACTCGGTAGCATCACTTTTTGCTGTTGGCCAATAGAATCCCGACCTAAAGACCTTCCCGACTAGTGTTTTGGACGCTGCGTGTACTCCACATTGTCCAGCATGAACCTCATCCAGAAGTTGCTTCCCAGTAGACGATAGAATGCATTTCATGAAGATGCCTGATGCGCCCCTTCTGTATAGTGTCTCCCCAATGAGTGTGTAGTGAGCCGACTGTCTAGCGATGCGCTCGACTGCATTTTTATCGTCTGGCTCCTCTTCATTCTTTATATATCTGATGATCGGCCTTCTCCAGTCATCAGAGCTTGACTCTGGTTGATTCACGATATTACACTCTTCTGCCTGATCCATTGAGATGCTTGGTTGTGGTATTTCTTGTACAAAGACTCCGGGTGAGACCTGAGTTCGACTGGATCCTAGCTTGGACAATACATCGGCTGCCGTGTTTCGATCTGTTTCTACATGATGAAATTCCAGGCCTTCAAATTTACCTTCTAGTTTCCGTACGGCAGTGCAATATTTTCCCATTGAATCATTCGAACAGTCCCATTCTTTGTTTATCTGGCTTATGACTACCAAAGAATCTCCGTATACCATTAGTCTCTTGATGCCTAATGATATGGCGATATTTAGTCCGTGGATCAGAGCTTCATACTCGGCTGCATTGTTAGAGGCTGGAAATAGCAACTGGAGGGCATATTTGAGGTGCTCGCCTCCAGGTGCGATGAAGAGAATTCCTACGCCTGCTCCCTGCAGCTTCAGTGACCCATCAAAATACATCCGCCATACTTCTGCAGTTTCTGGGTTCTCTGGTACTTGTTGTTCAGTCCATTCTGATACGAAGCCAACCAATGCTTGGGTTTTGATGGCAGTGCGAGGTCGAAATTCGATGTCATGAGATCCCAGTTCACAGGCCCACTTGGCTATTTGGCTTCCTTGTTGTGAAGGATATCCCCTATCGGAAAACCAGTGACTACTATGATTTTGTGGTCATCAAAGTAGTGACGTAGCTTGCGGGCAGTTAGAAGTACTGTGTATAATAGTTTCTGAACTTGAGGATACTTTTTCTTCGAAGGACCCAGAACTTCACTGATGAAATAAACAGGATGTTGTACTGGGTAGGCATGTCCTTCTTCTGCTCGCTCGACTACCAACGCGGTGCTTACCATGTGAGTCGTGCAAGAGATATACAGCAGCAGATCTTCAGCTGGTTGAGTTGATGTGGCTCGCCGTGGCGGCTTCAGTACCAGTGGGGTTGTTAAGAATTTCTTCAGTGCATCTAGGGCTTCCTGTGCTTCTGAAGTCCACTGAAACTTGTCCACCTTCTTGAGTAGCTTGTAAAACGGTAAACCTTTTTCTCCTAGCCTGGATATAAATCTGCTCAGGGCTGCCATACATCCGGTAAGTCGCTGAACCTTCTTTTGTGATCGTGGAGCTTCCATTTTCATGATAGCTTCAATCTTATCCGGATTAGCTTCAATTCCCCGGTGGCTGACAATAAATCCGAGTAGCTTCCCTGCCGGTACCCCAAAGACACATTTTTCGGGATTAAGCTTCCACCGATATTGCCATAGACTGTTGAAAACCAGCTGTAAGTCTTCGATGAAGTTTTCCGAGTTTTCTGTTTTGATTACTACGTCATCCACGTAGGCTTCCACACGCTTGCCCCAGTGATCGGCTAAGCATGTTTGAATGGCTCTCTGATGTTGGGGACCTTCGGCATCCGAAGGTCCTCAAAAACAGGATTTAACAGCATTTCTGGAGTATAATGTGTGAACAGGTATCTTCGGATTCAAGTCAGCATCACAGTAGACCAGAGTAATACGAAGGTTGATACAGAGCCGAAGGTGTGAGCAGGAAAGCTTCGGCGCGGTAGCAAGAAGTGAAACCGACTTAAAGATGAAAAGGCTATTTAAACCTCGACAGATTACTATAGAATTATTATCAAGTGTAAAGGGCATGAATGTAATTTTGTATGGGTTGTGTCCCGTGCCTATAAATAGGAGAACAGTACCCCCGTACTGTTCAGGGGCTGACTTGGCATTCGCTTTTTGCGTCACGCTTGTACTATCATCTCCTTCCAGTTGGAGGTACATTTGTAACTCAAAGATATTTATGTCTATGTCTGATAGTAATATATAATTATTTATGTTATCTTTTATATTCTCTACATTTTATCCTTCGTCACTGTATAATAAATTTATGAAGGCACGTTCTTCATTACCTTCGTCCGAAAATCATTATATCCTAAGGGAAATAATGCTTCGAAGGACGAAGGACTTTAGCGATTAACATTTTTTATGTTGCCTTGTTCTTAACTCCTAGCATTTGAGAACAAGTCCCCAACATTGGCGCCCACCTCCGGTGAACTCACTTCCACTCTGAGTTTTTTGAACACCTTCGGCGATCATAAACCTTCGTTATGGCGCCGAAGAAGGCTTCAGCGACTGGGGCTGCAGCTCTGCAACCACTGGACCACAATCAGGAGACAGTCTCCCTGCGGGAGGCCCGAAGCCAGAAAAGGAAGGCTGTCAGCCCGACACCACCAGAGGACGAGATAGATCAAGAAATCAGAGATATGGAGATGCTTCATCAACAAGTACAGAGGAAGAAAGAAAAGATGGCCAGGCTAGCTGAACTGCAGAGGCAGATAGACGAAGCCTCTGAAGAAGTCCGTCATCTTGCCCAGGATGAGCAGCACCGAAGACCTCAACACCAAGATCTTCATCAGGAGGGTTTTCCCAACGAAGATGACTGGTATGACAATTTCCATCATGGGAATTTTGTTTTTGATGATGCTTCTCCTCTGTCCGCTGAGCTGCAGGCTACACCTTGGCCTCCGTCCTACAAGCCGCCCCAGCTTCCCGTATTCGATGGCCACTCAGACCCGAAGCAGTTTTTGATGAGCTATGAAGCAACAGTATCTTCGTATGGTGGCAATGCTTCAGTCATGGCCAAATCTTTCGTTATGGCTGTCAGGAGTGTTGCTCAAACCTGGTATTCCTCCCTTCGACCAGGAACGATCACTTCATGGCAGAAGCTGAAGGACTTGTTGTTAACTAGCTTCCAAGGATTTCAGACGAAGCCGGTCACTGCTCAGGCTCTGTTCCAGTGCACCCAGGATGACGAAGAATACCTTCAGGCGTATGTCCGAAGGTTCTTGCGTTTGAGGGCATAGGCACCAACGGTGCCCAATGAAATTGTCATTGAGGCCATGATCAAGGGGCTTCGGCCAGGACCGTCAGCTCAGTACTTCGCTAGGAAGCCTCCTCAAACTTTGGAGAAGCTGCTCCAGAAGATGGACGAGTACATTCGGGCCGATAATGATTTTCGCCAAAGAAGGGAGGAAGCTTTCAGGTTTTCTGAAATGACCAGAGGCTTCGGAGGGAGGTTCTACCCGAGGCACGTGAGATCAATTCATAACTCTATACAAAATGATGATAGAGGAAGCCAACAGCAAAGGCCACAATGTTCCTCACAGGCTTCGGGGCAACAGCAAAGCTCCTTCCGACCACCAGCTACAAGAGGCAGAGGCGCCAGGGGCTTTGGAGGAAGATTTGGCGATCAACCGAGAAGAATCTTTTGCTTATTCTGTGGTGAGAACAAAGGCCATACTACCAGGATGTGCCATGTTACTATTCAGAAGCAAAAGGAAATAGCTGAAGCAGCAGCACAACAAGCTCAGCCGAAGCAGGTCATGCATACAGCTTCGTATCATTCGCCCTACATCCCAGAATATGTGGGCAATCATCCTGCAGTTTCTGTTGCTTCGGCGAGTCAGCCTCAAGCTTCCTGGCAACAGCCTCCGCCTCCACCTCCGTTGCAACAAGGCCAGCAGCCAGAAGGGAGCCAGTATGCTCCACACCAGAGGGACTTCAGAGAGCAGTCCGAAGCTCGTACAGTCAATAGCACTGTGCTAGAGTCAAAGCACATCTATTGACAAATATCCTACCTTAATAGCAATCTTTTTCATTCAGTTTTATTTTCTGTAATAAAGGACATTGTTTAGGTTTCATGTAATTAGTTTCGTTGATTCCTACGAGGAAAATATATTTTCTTCACAGGCTTATATTGATTGAAGTTCAAAGACTTGTGATAACAAAGAGGACCTTCGAACTATCGAAAACTCTTCGAAGCAACAAAAAGTCGTTCTAAGGAACGCAGAGTAAGTTTGCCGAAGTCACAAAAAAGTCGTTCCAAAGGGAGCGCAGTATAAGTTTTCTGCTCCAAAGTCGTTCCAAAGGGAATGCAGAGCATACAGCGAAAAGTCAACGCTGATACCGCCTAAGTAAAAGGCGAAGCGTGAAAAGTCAACGCGAATACCGCTGAAAGTAAAAGGCGAAGAAGCTCCTAAGGGAGGCTTACAGCGAAAAATAAACGCTGATTCCGCTGAAGTAAATGGCGAAGAAGCTCCTAAGGGAGGCTTACAGCGAAAATTAAACGCTGATTCCGCTGAAGTAAAAGGCGAAGAAGCTCCTAAGGGAGGCTTATAAAAGATTGTGTTTTATTGCAGGGATGCGTATGTATCTTCGGAATAAACATCATCTCACATAACATAACATCATCGCATCATTTCGCATAGCATAAGCATCATACATCATTTTGCACATGGCACAAGAGGTGGACACATTATCAATCTACAGAAGAACGCTTTGAAAAAAGGGAGAAATCATAGTCACAAAAAGATACATCATTGATCTTCGGAAGTGTAGCTTCGGAAAATATCTTCACGAAGCCTGGATATTGTTCATCAGAACATTGGATATTGTTGTGACAAAGAAAAATTCTTCTTCACGAAGCATGAAAAGAAGGGAAGGTGTTTTTTCGTCAAAGACTCAAAAGCGGTACGTGTAAAGTTTCATGCATCGTAAAGAATTGACTAACAAAAATAGGTATATTACATTTGGGGTTACAAAATGTTACAGTATATTACATTTCAGAAGTTTTTACAAAAATACTTAATCTTCTCTCAAAACGACTTCTGCAGCCTCGTTCAGGAGCCGATTGACGACTTCGTCCATAATATCTTCAGCCATCTTTTTAATTTCGTCGTCTCCTTTCGGCTGAGGGCCCGAAGACGCTTTAGCAGGATCTGAAGTAAGACAGGATACGGCTACATTGCTATTACAAATCGCAAACAAATCTTAAAGCCTAAGATTACAACACAATAAAAGCTATTAGTTAATACCTAATTGACCTTCGGCCTCTGCGCTCTTTTCAGCAGCCTCAGCTACTTCTCTAGCATCGTGAATGCCCTTTTCACTTCTTCGAATAATTTCTCCGGCCATTTCTCGGCCACCATTATCCCAGATATCGGTAAAAAATTTTCCACCAATTATACTAGCTTCGGCTGAAGGATCTCTTGCATCTTCAAAGGACAAAGCAGCTTCGGATTGTGCTAAAATTTTTACATGTTCGCAGCCCTTCTTCTCTAAGATGGTGGCAATCCCTCTGGCACCAGAGAAGGCACATATATCTCCTCGGCTATTTAAAATTTCTTCGAAGGCCTCAGCTTCGTGGTCGATCCATTCGATGGGACCTTCGGGATTGCCTCTCGTAAAGTTTTCTTCGCTTGAGAAGGCGCCGACCCTGGCGAAGCTAGCTTTTAACTTCTTAACACACTCTATAGATTTGTTATAGCATCTCTTTCTGGACGAACGAAGCTCTTCAACAGTTATTTCTAGGTGATCTGCCCATTGGTCGCTGAGTTCTCGCTTTGTTTCTTCAAGTATGTGTTCTTCCTTGGCTCTGGCCAGTTGTTTCCGAAGATCTTCAATTTCGCGCTTCTGAGCTTCAGCTTGACCTTTAAAAGCAGCTTCGTCTTCCTTTATTTTATTTATCAATGAGTGTAATATTTTATCTTTTTCGAGACCTTCGTTCCTCAGTTCAATAACTTCGGAACGAAGGTTGCTCAGGGCTATAGAACACCCTTCGTCTTCAGCATCTTTCTGTGCCCTGAGGGCATTGCTAAGTATCAGGCCCTGCAAAGAGAAATATGTGTGCGTCAATAGGTTTAGACAAACGAAAAATTTTGGACTCAACAAAAAATACAAGGATTTCATTTGTCGCACCTTTAAGCTATTGTAAGCCAGGCTGTCGGCCAGATCGTTCTTCGACAGCACCGAGAGCCCGTCTTCTAGAGTTGGGAATCCGAAGCTCTTGCTCATCTCCCGACAGACAGAAATCTCCTTGCTGTCGGGGAGACAATACAAGAAGTCTTCTTCTCCACTGCCATTGAATATTAACGCCCCCTTTGGATATTTCAGTTTTTGGGCGTAGTGCTGGGCCTCTTGCTCTTCTTTTTCCGATAGTTTTTTCCCCGAAGCATGACGAACAATATAATCACGAACTTTGGGGGATGCTTCGGGGGCAATGATACCGGTTTCTTCAACAAAAGTTGGCTTTGTTATTTTTTCTGCATCACTTTCCAAGGATTTTATCTTTGCAGGCTCCGAGGGCCCAGCTTCGGCTTCAGTCTCTTGCCCTGGAGCTTTAGAACCAGAAATTTCAGTTGTTGTTTCAGGAATGACAGCAGCCTTCTTTGGAGGTGTGCTTGAAGATTTGATCGTTTCCAGTACATCTAGCACATTAGCCATTCTTTTTCTTTTCGGAGTCACTGCTGGCACTTTTTGATTTTTTACTGTCTCAATGTTTGCTGCAGGACTCAAAACTTCTGATGTTTTGGATCCCTCAGTTGCTTCTTTTACCTCTTCCATTTTTCTGTGGACGGCGCTTCGGCCTTCTCTTTCGTTTCTGATAACAAAATCTTTGATTGTTCCAATTCTATCTTTGTTGGCACTTCGGCCGTTTCTGCGACTTCTGGCAGCAAGGTTGGCTCGGTTGGTTTTTCAGCTTCGGTGGCCGAAGAAGTTTCTCCGGTAAACTCAGGCACCGAAGCTGGTTCAATATAGCGCGACCGATGTGTAAGGACCTTTATCTTCTTTCTTTTCGGTTCTGACTCGCTAGGAGCAGTTGCAGCTTCTTCTTTTGCAGAGGTTGTGTTTTTTCTCTTCTGCTTTCGAATGGGATAGCAATAGTCAGGGTAGACAAACCCGATTGCATCAAATACCCGATTCAGCCTCTTCTTTTTTCGGCCTCCGAAGGCTGCTGACATTGCAGTGTCTTCGGCCTTCGAATAAGCCCCAAGCAGTTCATCACTTAGATTTTCAATGCTTTTTAACCAGTCATCATCTGGCTCAACGAATTTATCTCCAAATTTAAAAGTGTACTTCAACCTGATAAGTCCACCTTCGTCGGCCTCTTTTACGGTTTCTTGTGGCATTTCCCATTTCTCCGCGAGCGGCCATACCCTGAAGGCAATATGCTCTTGTACTAAGTCTCTCATTCCAATGAAAGAGCAGACTGCGCCGAAGGCAATATACATTTGTAACTCAAAGATATTTATGTCTATGTCTGATAGTAATATATAATTATTTATGTTATCTTTTATATTCTCTACATTTTATCCTTCGTCACTGTATAATAAATTTATGAAGGCACGTTCTTCATTACCTTCGTCCGAAAATCATTATATCCTAAGGGAAATAATGCTTCGAAGGACGAAGGACTTTAGCGATTAACATTTTTTATGTTGCCTTGTTCTTAACTCCTAGCATTTGAGAACAAGTCCCCAACATCTGATAAGTCGCTCCAACGTTTTTGAGGCCAAACGGCATGGAGGTATAGCAGAAAGCACCGAATGGAGTGATGAACGCCGTTTTTTCCTCGTCTTCCTTTGCCAAACTGATTTGATGATATCTGGAATAGCAATCCAGAAAAGACAGCACAGAACATCCAGCGGTGGAGTCTACCACCTGATCTATCCTAGGGAGCCTGAAGGGATCCTTTGGACAATGTTTGTTGAGATCTGCATAGTCGACGCACATGCGCCAATCCACTTTATTCTTTTTTAGTACAAGAACAGGGTTGGCTAACCACTCGGGATGTAACACCTCTCTAATAAATCCGGCCGCGACCAAGCGAGCCAACTCAGCGCGAATGGCTTCTCTTTTGTCGGGCGTGAAGCGACGTAGTTTTTGATGGATCGGCCTTGCCTGGGGGTAGACCTTCAGTTTGTGCTCAGCCAGTTCTCTCGGGACTCCCGGCATATCCGTAGGTTGCCATGTGAATACGTCCCGGTTGTCTTGCAGAAACCGGACGAGCGCGCCTTCCTATTTATCGTCCAGGCTGGAGCTGATGATGGCAGTCTTGCGTTCATCAGCAAACCCCAGGTTGATCCTTTTGGTTTCTTTAGTCGGCCGCATAGAGGTCGCGGCTTGAGCTTCATTTGCAGGTGCTGCGAGGTCTTCCTCAGGCTTAGAGTTTGCCTGTGTCGAAGAAGTCGCCAACGGTTTGGTGGTGAGGGCCGCCTGGATGGCCACTTGGAAACATTCTGCGGCGCCTTGGAAGTCAGCGCGCACAGTTATGATTCCTTGCGGCCCTGGCATCTTCAATATCATGTATGTGTAATGCGGAATGGCCATGAATTTTGCCAATCCCGGCCTCCCGATGACGGCATTGTACCCGCAGTCGAAGTTCGCCACTTCGAACCTTAGGAACTCGGTTCTGTAGTTCTCCGGAGTTCTGAAGGTGACAGGCATGTAGATGTGGCCCAGCGGGTATTCTCCTTCAGTCGGCACGATGCCGAAGAAAGGAGTGTCTGACTCGTGGAGCACTTTGAGGTGAACTCCCAAGCCTTGGAGTGTCCGGGGGAAGGTGACGTTGATGTTGCTCCCCCCGTCCACTAATACCTTCTTCACCCGGCTCTCTCGGATCACCGGATCGACGAGGAGCGGGTATTTGCCTAGGTGGTCGAAGTTGAGCCATTGATCTGCCCGAGTGAAGGTGATCGAGTGCTCCGACCATCGGTACGGAGCGGGAGGACCGGTGGTCGCCACCAATATCTAGCGATCGTTGAGCTTTTGTTGTCTTATGTTCTCCTGCGATCCGTATCCACCGAAGATGACGTTGACCTCTCTGTCAACGCGCGGGAAGGCTCCACCTCCTCCCTCCTCCTGCTGCTGGGGTTGTCGCGGTTCTCCTGGTCCTCCCCGCGGCGAAGGAGGAGGTAGAGGTTGGAAGGGTCGGCCGTGTCCGACGGAGTGCTTGAAGTCTCTGCAGTTCCGAAGGGTGTGGCGCATGTCCTTGTGGTACGGGCACTGGGCGTCGAGGATGTCGTCCAGTGTGCGTTCGCCTCCGCGAGGTCCTCCCCGGGTGCGAGAGGCAGGTGGTCCGGCGACGTGCACTTCTTCGCGAGGCCTCTTCTCCCAGCGTTTGTCGGGTTGCTAGTTCGTGTCACGTCGTGGTGCCGCCGGTGCGGGCTTCGCTCCTCCAATGAGGTCCTGAGCTCGCTCGTCGGCGGTGATGTAGAGGTCGGCTTCCTGGAACAGTTGCTCGGAGGTAGTCGGCGCCTTCTGCAATATGGCTCATACGAAGGCCAAGTCATTGGATCCTCTGTAGAAGTCCTCGATCACGGCCGCCTCCGTGACCTCGGGGATACGATTTCTCATGGTCTGGAACCTTTTAAGGTATGACCGAAGAGTCTCGTCCCCCCGGCGCTTGATGGATTTGAGGTCCCATGGTTGCGCTGGTTTGTCGGAGAGGGACTGAAAGTTGGCGGTGAAACATCGACTGAAGTCGCTCCAGTCGTCGATGCAGTGTCGGGGTAGATGTCGCAGCCATTGCAGCGCGTCTTGCCCGAGGACGATGGGTAAGTACGCGGTCATCACGTCCTCGGATGCCCCGGCAGCTCAAGCAGCGGTGGTGTAGACGGCCAGCCAGCCTCCTGGATCCTGCTTAGGTTCATATTTGTCAACATTGGATACCTTGAAGTTAGGGGGCCATTGAATGGCCCTAAGGCGCGGAGTAAGAGCAGACACTCCACACGTGTCTTCTTGTCATCGGGGATGATGTCTGTCCCAGGGAGGGGAGTAGTCGTTGTGGTTCCTCGACCGACCCCGGATAGTACCGCTAGTCGAAGCCGTTGCTGACTCGGTTCTGGTTGCCTGACTCCGAGCTGGGATGCCATGATCCCTGTCGTACTCCTCCCGGCGGCGGATCTCGTTCTCATGCCGTCGTTCACGCGAAGCGTTGATGGAGCTTCACGCGTCCCGGTGACTGTTGACGGCGTGTCGTAGATCGTTCGGCGGGTGAGCAAGCAGTAGAAGATGGTTGGCTGCCTGGGTGAACAGTCGTCGATAGCCTTCGGCGTCGGGAGTCCGAGGGAGTCCATCTGCTATCCGAGCTAGTACCCCTCCGACTTCACTCGGCGTGTTCATGGCTCGGGCGAAGTCGGGATTCAGGTTGCGCCCGAAGAGTGGATTTTCCCGGCGCTGCCTTGCGTCCTGCTCGACTTGTTCCTGAGCTCGTCGGCGATCACGTCGGCGGGAATTCCTTCGTTCTCTGAAGACGCGTTCCTCCGGAGTTTCTCCTATCTCCGAGACCTCGTCCCGCGAAACAGGTTGCTCCGGATCCCGTTTCCGGCCTCATGATGTCGCCGAATGTTTCGGCGCCGGTTTCTCCGCCGGCGGGATTCCCGCTGAGGTGGTTCTTCTCCGGGTGCGGTCGGCTCGTCGTCAGAGACGGGGGGCGACTCCACTGTCCCGATGAAGAGGATGTCGGGGTAGAATGGTGCGGCGGTCGTGGCGATCTTCTTCCCGTTCTCCTTTGAGGGCGGAGGAACGGAAAGAACGACTTGCTTCTTCCCGGTCTCTTTCTTCCTTGCGATCTGTGTCCATTCTTTCGTCGGGGAAGTAGACAATGGAGTCCTCCGGGTCAGCGGGCTCTCGGCCCCTGGTTTGCCGAGGGCGATCTTTTTTCGGAGCGCTGGAGGTTGCGCTTTTTCCTTCCTCACCCCGATATTCACTACACGACGGTTCACTTACAGCGACCTACAGTTGGTTGCTAAAATGGCCTTCAGCGACCTACGGTTGGTCGCTAAAAACTTTTAGCGACCCATAAGGATGGTCGCTGTAAGTGCCGTCGCTAAAGGCTTTAGCGACCGATATCTTTTTAGCGACCGACCGTCCATTGCTAATATTGTATATTTAGCGACCAACCGTGGGTTGCTGTACTATAGATTTAGCAACCAACCGTAAGTCATCATATTATACATTTAGCAACCAACAGAAAGTCCCTCTTTTTACAGTTGCTATTAATAATAATATATATTTAATTAAGCACCACAAATCACAGATTTTTATACACAAATCATAAAGACATACACAGTTAATCAGTATACCACAGTCATAGATCCATCACATAAACACAAAAGCACCACAATTATATATTCACAAAAGCATCACAATTATAATATCACTAGTTGAGTGCCCGTGCGTTGCAACGGGAATATATAATACCATGATAACTTATGTACAAATGTGTGTTATACTGTTATGAGAAAAAGTTTTGTCTATTTGTGATTCTAGCCATACATAAATTTTGTTATTTTAGGCCCCGCTTAGTTTGAGTGACTAAAGATTAGTCCCTAAATTGCCAAACGATGGGACTAAAACAGGGACTAAACTGTTTTAGTCTCTAGTTTCTCAAGAGGTGACTAAAAGGGACTAAACCATATAAATTCCACTTTTTACCCCTCCTTTATTTCGGTTGCACTAATGACGGGAGAAGGAAGAATGTTAAGGGGTATTTTGGTTCTCTTATGATTCATGTAATATGTTTTGAATACTTTTAGTCTTTAGAACCAAATAGGATAGGGACTAAACTTTAGTCTTCTAACTAAACTTTAATCCTAGAAACTAAAGGAACCAAACGGGGATAGGGCCAAACTTATCCAGCTTTCACCTCATTGCGAGGATAGGGCCAAACTTATTACAGGACACCAAGATGATATGAATTTGAATTTTCGGGAAACTCACACACGTAAAAGAATTCTGGAATAAGCTCTTTGACGTCACTTGTATTTGATAAGCTATTTATGTAAGCGCTCTCCATGCTTTGGAACAAACGATCTACATGGTCAAACTTGCCACCCTGCACAAGTGTCAGACAAACATAAATGTAAATAATATGACAAGATCCCTTATTTTGAATTGTGGTGAAATACGACAAGAGAAATTATGTATTGACAAATTCGTGAATAATGTTTTAAATAATAGCTATGTGCTCAATTTTAAGGAAACAATGATACCTATGAGCAAAGTGACAACCTGAAAATTTAGATGCAGAGATGTAAATGGCTTGAGCCTAAGCATGTAAATGAAGAATGATTCCCATGTTAGAGTAGTGAGATCCGTAATAAAAACTTTAGGAGCCTAACCATGGTTGTAAAAGGATTACGCTGGACGACCGTAGAACTGTCAAGACTAATGCTTTATAATAGTAAAAAGTAATTAGCAGCCCCTCAACTGGCAAAACCCCATCATTAGTTTCCCTAAGATTCTTCTACGGACAGTGCCACATCAATGCATCTAAGCGAATTTCTGAAAGCCTGTAGATATGGACAATATGATTAAGAAAACAGGAAAATTCATCCTTGCCTATCAGTTACAACAAATAAAATAATAATGTATGGAGTTGGAATGGGTGGCTCTCGGCTTCACAACCGATCTACACTTAGTTTTCTAAATTAAACCTGCAGAACCATTATGCCATTTCAGGATTCTGCTTCAGAAGGACAATAGTAGGAAATTGAGCTTCTAAATACTGCAGGGATGCTGCCTACTAAAGTGGTGAGGTAATTTTACTACGTGTTGTGATGTTACACTAAAATAATGGTTTCGTCAGTTGCAGTTTTTTATTCTGTTGTCAGCTTTGCTAATTTGGCTTTTTACTCCAGTCACTCTCATAATTAACAAGTTCAATCCTCGACACTAATTATTACCCTGTGCTTATAAAATTCAACCAAGACCAGACAAATCTAAGACATAATATGTTGAATTTCCACCCAAAAGAAAGAAAGAAGTTTGTTTATTAGTGATTCTGGAACAGAACAGGACAATAGAGTTTTACCATTGTGGAGTGGTCGCAGGCGTGGAGCGGACGGCACCAGCGGTCGTCGGTCGGGCAGGGGCGGCTGTGCGTGGGCTGGGCACTGTTGGCCTACGGCTAGTCGCTGCGTCGTGGCTTCTAGGCCTGCACGCGGGCGAGGAGGTCGCTGCCGCCGCCGAGGCTCTTGTTCTACTTGCACATCTCCTGGATCTTGGAGAAGTCCATGGAGTAGTCCAGCAGCGCCCTGTTCTTCATCTGCCTGTCCTATGATAGTAATCAGCCTAAGAAAAGCGAAAACTTCAAATAATATCTTTGCGCGCCTGACAGACGTCATGTTTCAGATAATATAATTTTAGATACAATAAAATCCTAATAGCACAATGCTTTCTTCAGCAACGATAGGTTGTATCATGAAAGCTTAAAAACTTGAGCACGGATAACACGTGACATAATAATCTAAAGTTGTTGTTCGAACAATTAGCATATCAGACTTGTAGATCTGATGTTAACGTCAAGACCATTTCCTTATAAACAAATATTCTTGACGCATGAGATAGATGTGTGAGAGCCATTCTTATATTGCTAAGCAATTGATTATTCTACTCGGTTCTACATCTACTAAATGAACACTCTAGTACAGAATGTGCCATGCATATGTGTGATGAGTGGTCAGCACAAAATACCCCCCCATCGAACACACGCCTCCAATTGTCTGAAAGTTAACTTTTCCTTTCTTTAAATTCCTAAATTAAGACTTTGGCATTTTTTTGCAATTGCACACTGTTAGGGCTTGTTGAATATAGGTTGCATAGGTACGATTTACTTCCACCATCAGGTCCTTTGCCATTTCTGAACCAAGGAAAATGTATTGTTCATTGCAGCTTTAAATTAGGTTGTTCATTGCAGACTTAAATTAGCCACTCTCCATGGACCATACCAGATCGAATTTCCCATTAGGAAACGATTGCTCCACAGCTCAACAACTTACAGACTAACCTGCTTCGTCACACCGGTCGCCGAAGTGGAACTGTGGAAGGGAGATGTTAGAAACAAGCGGATACAATCAATTTGACTCAAGGGTAGCTGTATGTGCAATTCACTGATCGAAAACTGAATCCACGCCGTGCACTGGAATTGCCTGGCTCCACCAACACACGCACGCTCGGGTTGGTAGCAAGGCCGCCGGCAGGAGCAGGAACAACAGCGCTCGCGGAAAGGTTGCAGGGTCTCTGATGGAGTGCGGCACGAGGCTCCGGACCCCCGTCCCCCGGCCAACGCGAGCAAACTCGTGAAATGGAGGGGGCGACGCAGACATGATTTAGGGGACGAGCGAGCAAGACGAGACAATAAAGAAGTGCAGGACTCCACCTAGAGGAGGAGGACCACAGCAGGGCGAGAGACGGCGCTGACGCCGCCCATCCCAGCATGAGACGCTACAACATTTCTCGGGCGGGGGGTCTGGAAGCTCGTGGTAGTGCCAGACCGGAGAGGGGCGGAGGGTTTGCGACGAGATTGACAGCGAGGATGGTGTGACTCCGGTGCCTGAGCGAAGGAAATTAGCGGGAACAACGGCTGACCCACGCAGGCGTGAGGTGCTTGACCGAGCCCACGATGACTGGCGGGGCAGCAGACGGGAGTGGGGGCCATGCGGGGGTGGTGGGCGCTGGTGCAGAATCGCTGGTGTGGATGGGGGAATGGAGGCGACCAGCGTGGACGGTGATGGTGCGGACAACGAACGGAGGCGGCTGCAGGGAGGTGACGAAACCCTACAAGCGTGAGAAACAGAGAATTGGAGGGGCGGAGTGGCGACGGCTCGGCAGAACGAGGGGGTGTCGACGTACACGAGCCGTCGGATGATACGGACGGTACCGATTGACCGGAGGCAGAACCATGGTGCACGGGTGGTCTACATTAGACTCTTATAGAGTAGTAGAGATTTACAACTAGATCATTTACAGTTTGTTGAAATGGGAGTACACCATCACTAGACTGAAGGCGAGTTTGACTGATGCATTCTAATAATAGGTTCAAAAGCACCACAACGACATCACTCCCGCGCACTGATTGATAATCACAATTCATAAAGAACTGAATCAGTTCTTTCCCCTCATAAAAGCGCGCCTGATTAGAAAGTAAGCATAAATTAGAGAAGACAAAAGGGTCCATATCTAGTTTAACAATTCTAATTAAATAAAATCAGTAAGTTACCTGAATCGGTTCTTTCCCCTCATGCGGTGCGTGCGTGCACGGCGTGTTGTTCCCTGTGCTGTGTGCCAGTCGTTCAGGCTGGTCAAGGCTATATTATATAAGTATATAAAAAAAATAGAGCAAACCAGAACACACCTGGCCAGATTCGGAGAGGCTGGATCTGACTATGAGATGAGACTATCTGTGCCCGTGACTGTGCATGTGCATTGCAGTTCATGTGTCCTTGGTAGCGGTAAGCTCCACTGGAGCACATCTGCAGCTGCGGCCAGGAAACGAGAGTTCACAGGTAATGTTGACAGAACCGCCAAAGCAGAACACGATGGTAATAGCCTAGTAGGTCTTTCCTTTGCTGCATTCTTTCGTGAACAGGAGACGCCGCAGATGCTACGTAGTAGTAGGCCGGTGGTAGGGTCAAGGGACCAAATACCAACCACACAACACTCAACAGCTACTGCCTATGAGTAAAGATGCCATATCCGTCTTCGCCGCAAGTACATTGAAGATAGTACTCACAGTCACAGGGAGAGGGGGGGAGACAAGGCAACACAGTCAAAGAACTCGATAGAAACCAGAGCTCATCATCAGGCCACAGTATACCTATAGACGTCGCTAGAAGCACCGGGATGATTGATCTGGACGAGTTCAGGCTCTCATGGCGTTCCAAGGATCCATCGCTGGGTCAAGTATTTTGCTGCGTGAGCTAGTAAGCAGACCGCGAAACAGTGGGCTCTCGGAAACTGCGAGACAACTGCAAAGAAATGGTATGCTCAGTTCACACAAAACTGAACAGCAAAGAAATGAGATAGAAGTAGAACTGTCACGGTTTCAGTAAAAAAAGAGAGAAGGAGGAAATCATCAATTCCCCCAAGTAGTAATTAGTAGCACACTACATAAAGCCCTAGATCGAGGTGGAGCTCGTTGTAGCATATCATCGAGCATGTTGAGGGCGCGACCCAGAGGTGTTTCCAATGTTCCATGGTTACTGCTGCTGCCCGCTAGGGTGAGGGCACTCACACCGGAAGGACACCAGAGGAGAAGCAGCAGAGGTCGTCGAGCACCAACGACGAAGGGAGCGACCGTGGACGGACCTAGGTGTTCCACCACCATGTGACCATGGCTGAACAAGGACGGCCGGCGTGAAGGGGATAAGGAACTTTGGCCCAAACGCCATGGACGAGCTAGGGCTGCAGCTACCAGAGAGGGAGAAACGCTGAGCACCACAGGGATGGGCACCGAGCGCAGGAGCAGAGAGGGAGGCGCTAGAAAGTTCCTGACTGGACTTGGGCGGCGCAGGAAGATGGAGCAGAGCTGAGCACGACTGGCGAGCTGGAGGGCAGCGAGCAGGGAGGGCGCGTAGGGGGCGAGCTCGAACCTCCCTGGTGGCTGGCGCTAGAGGAAGATGGGGAGGGGATGGAGAAGATGAGGTGCGTGCAAGAGATATGGCGAGCTGGAGGGCAGCGAGCAGGGAGGGCGCGGAGGGGGCGAGCTCGAACCTCCCTGGTGACTGGCGCTAGAGGAAGATGGGGAGGGTATGGAGAAGATGCGGTGCGTGCAAGAGATAGGGCTGGGCGGACGGCTGAGTGAGCAGTGGGCAGTGGCGGCGGCACCCGCCATGGCTGAGGGACGGGGTGGCCATGGGAGAAGTGACGGCGGCTGTGCGCGTGGAATAGGGTTTCGTTTGTTTGTTTAGCAGGTCTTTAGATGGGCTTTGGTGAGTAAATAAGAAACACAAAAATCACGTACCTCTATAGCGACCCACCATCAGTCACATACTTACCTCTATAGCGACCGACCATAAGTCGTTAAATTTCTAAACTTTTAGTGACCCACAGACCGTCGCTATAAACGCATTTAGCGACCAACCGTTGGTCCATAACTTTTAGCGACCAACCGTCGGTCCCAAATAAGGGTCGCTAAATATCAACCGTCGTGTAGTGATTCTCGGAGCATGTTGGAGTGGACTTCTTCTTTGGTGGATCGGCGATGCGGTGTAGAGTTCCCTCTTCATCTGCTATGGACGAGATCGTTCCAAAGCAGAATACGGATCCGGGTCGGAGGGTGATCTTGCTGTAAAAGGTGACGGCCATTGAGCTAGCTTGGATCGGCGACACACCCCCTACCTGGCGCGCCAGCTGTCGGTGTTTTGGGTCCGACTGCACACCTGGGGTTGCCCCTCAAGGTGTTTTAGGAGTAGGACGGTGTCACCGACTGTAGCCAAATGGTTCGTGCCTGATGCACGAGGAATAATGGACAGTGTTTACAGGTTCGGGCCGCTCTGAGATGCGTAACACCCTACGTCCTGGTGAGTATGCTTTGTGTAATGGGTTACAAGGGAGCTCTCGTAAAGAATTGTGGTGGATGGCTGAGTAGTCGGATCGATCGTTCTGAAGGGGTGCCCCCTAGACCTTATATAATCGACCGTGAGGCAATACATGTGGATATGCACCTAAAAGATAGTGAACCGTTTTTGTCTATCTTCCTATGATTTGGCCGACTTATCCTCGCTTGGTTACGCCGTACGGGGCTCCAGCGCGGGAAAGTCGGATCTTCTGTTGCGGTCGTGTGCTCAACGCTGTGGGGCCATCTGGGCTTGCACCAGCCCGGCCTTATGTCGATCTGCTTTACTGGTCGCTCCTCCCCAGGCCCACGAAGGAGTGACCTTACGATTTATTGGGCCCTTGGGCCTTTCGTGAGGTCTTTTATCCTTCTAGTGGACCCAGGGATATCTGTCCCCCACAGCTTCCACCGCCACCACCACTGCAACCTACTTATTCCCGAAGCCAGCAGCAGAAGGGCGCCAACACTTCTAGCAACACCGTGAATTCAGGGAGGAGTTCGAAGCTTGTACAGTCAATAGTACTGTACCAGAATCAAAGCACATATACTGAGCGATATCCTACTTTTGAAATGCTTTTTTGTTCTATGCCATTTTGCTTTTTAATAAGGAACAAGTAATGTAAATTTAGTTTTAAATTCTTGTAATGATTTTGCTTCTATCACAATGAAATAAATCTTTCTCACAGAATTACGAAGCTCAAAATCTTCCTCACAGAATTACGAAGCTCAAAAGTCGTTCCTAAGGGAATGTAGAGCCAAATTGCCGAAGCTACAAAAAGTCGTTCCTAAGGGAGCGCAGCATACGTTCTGTGCTCAAAAGTCATTCCTAAGGGAGCGCAGCGTAAGTTTTCTGCTCAAAAGTCGTTCCAAAGGGAATGCAGAGCCAAATACCACCGAAATATAAGGCGAAGAAGTTCAAAAGTCGTTCCTAAGGGGATGCAGAACTTATACCGCCGAAATAGAAGGCGAAGAAGTTCAAAAGACGTTCCTAAGGGGATGCAGAACCTATATCACCGAAATAGAAGGTGAAGAAGCTCAAAAGTCGTTCCTAAGGGGATGCAGAGCTTGTGTGTTCCAGTGTGGGCGTGTGGGTGTGTGTCTTCGGCATTCTCATCATTTTGCATCATATCATCGCATCATTTTGCATAACATCACATCATACATCATATTGCATCAATGACACGAATAGAATACGAAGCTGATCTTCGACAAACGCTTCGTCAAAATAAAAAGGTGCTAAGGCATGAAGTAAGTTTTGGAAAAATTAGTTTTATCAGCCTTGTCACAAGAAGGGATCTCTCTTTACAAAGCATGGATATCTTTCTTTACGAAGCATGGATCTTTTTCTTTACGAAGCATGAAAAGAAGGAAAGGTGTTTTTTCGCAGAAGGCTAAAAATGGTACATGTGTAAATTTCATGCATCGCAAAGAAATAAACTGCAATAATTTACATATTCAATTCAACATTACATACTCTAAATATTACATAGTTTTTGTCACATCAAGCTTTTCAAGATGTTTATTACAATTCCTCTTTAAGGACCTTCTCTGCAACTTCGTTCAGCAATTTGTTCACGACTTCGTCGACAATGGATTCAGCCATGTTAATAATGTCCAACGCCTCCTTCATTTCTGGATCGGCTAGGGGATCGAGCGGTTCCGGTGGCGGAGATAATTCAGCTGAAATAGGAAAAGTTAATCAGTTCGAAGCCACAAAAACAAATGGCGAAGCTAAAAGCCAAAAAACAATACCTATACGCTTTTCGCGCTCTGCAGCTTCTTCAGCTCGCCTTGCTTCTGCTCGGGCGTCATGGGTATCCTTTTCACTTTTCTTTATAATTTCATGGGCCATCTCTCGGCCACCATTCACCCAGACATCATTGTAAAAATTTCTGCCCATCAAGGTCGCTTCAGCCGAAGGATCCTTCGTATCATCTATGGAGAAGGCAGCTTTGGCCTGGGCCATGGTTTTAATGTGATCACATCCCGCCTTCTCCAAGATGGCTGAAATTCCCTGCACACCGGAAAACATGCAAACATCCCAACGATCACTCAAAATTTCTTAGAAGGTCTCGGCTTCTCCACTTACCCATTCAACAACGCCTTCGGGGTCGCCTTGTATGAAATTTTCTTCAGCAGAATAGGCACCACTTTTGCGAAGCTAGCTTTTATTTTATTTACGCAATCCAAGGATTTTTCAAAGCATCTGTCCTTGGATGTGCGAAGGTCTTCAACATTTTTCTCTAGATGATTTTTCCAATATTCGCTAATTTCTTGATTATTTTGTGAGAGTGCGTATTTTTCCTTAGCTTCGGCCAGTTGTCTCCGAAGGTCTTCAATTTCAGTCTTTTGGGCTTCGGTCTGAGCTTTGAAACTAGCTTCGTCTTCCTTCACTTTGTTTACCAGAGAAATTAAGATTTTGTCTTTTTCAAAACCTTCATTTCTCAATTCAATCACCTCTGAATGAAGCTTGTTCAGAGCCATCGTATAGCCTTCGTCTTCAATATTTTTCTGCGCCCTAAGGGCATTGCTAAGAATTAAGCCCTGCAAGAGGAGGAAAGAATTGAGCATGACAAATGAAATACCTCATTCTCAAATACAAAATTAACTTCTATACCTTTATACTGTTGTATGCTAGGATGTCAGCAAGATCATCCTTCGACAAAATTGAAAGGCCGTCTTCCAGCTTCGGGAATCCCATGCTTCTACCTATCTCCTGGCAAACAGATATTTCTTTGTTATCCGGGAGACAGTAAAGAAAATCTTCTTCGTCACTACCATTGAACACTAACGCCCCCTTCGAATATTTCAATTTTTGGGAGTAGTGTCGTGCTTCTAGCATTTCTTCTTGGGATAGTTCTTTTCCCGAAGCATGACGAATGATGTAGTTAGTGCTTTTGTTCAAAGCTTCGGGAGCAGGAGCTTCGATCTTTTCAGATGCAATCTGCTCTATCGTTTTTTTCCTTAGGCTCAGTAGGCTCCATCTCAGTGGGCACTGAAGGCCCAACTTCGGCTTCAGTTTGAGTTTTCGCAGCCTTCGTTTCTGCTTGTCCAGTTTTGGCTTCGGCCTGCGTTTTTGTAGTTTTAGCAACTTTCTTTGTAGCAGCAGGGCTTAAAACCTTCGTTGTTTCTAGCACAGCATCCAACACGTTGGCCATTCTCCTCCTCTTGGGAGTTGCAATAGAAGCCTTTTGCGTCTGCGACAGTTTTGTCTCTGTCGGAGGGCTCAGAATTTTTGGCACTTTCATTATTTCTTCAGTCTTTGACTCTTCAGCCCTACAAAACTTAGCCTCGGCTGGCTCGACTATGGGTACCTTCGGCATTACGCTCGCCTCTTCAGTGCTCTGTGGAATCGGAGCAGTTTCTGTTGCTCCGGCTGCTGAGGAGGACCCTGCGCCGAATTCAGGCACTACGGCTGGTTCAATGTAGCGCGGTCGGTGGGTCAGAACCTTCACCTTTTTGCTCTTCGGTATAGGCTCAGCTGGAATAATCGAAGCAGCAACCTTCCTCTTCTTTTGCCCTCGCAGTGGTACCGATAATCGGGGTATATGAAGCCAATCGCATCAAAAACCCTGTTAAGTCTTTTCTTCCCCCGACCTCCGAAGGCTGCGGACAGTGCATTATCTTCGGCATTGGAGTAAGCTCCAAGCAGCTCATCGCTGGTAGCTTCAATACACTTCAGCCAATCATCGTTTGGCTCATCAAACTTCTCCCTAAATCTGAAGGTATATTTCAGTCGGACTAGACCACCGTCACTAGAATCAGTGGTGGTCTCCCTCGGCATTTCCCAGCTTTCCACAAGCGACCATACCCTGAAGGCTATATGTTCTTAAATCAAATCTCTTGTGCCGATGAAGGAGCAAACAGTGCTGAAAGCCCTCTGGCACGCTTCGACAGCGTCATCAATTTCCACCTTCGGCCTTTGAAGTCCGAAGTGTGACCAAATAGGGTGCTGGATAATCTCTTTAATGTCTTCCCTTGCCTTTAAATCATTCTTCACATAAAACCATTCCTCCATCCAGGCTCCGGGCCATCTCTTCCGGAATGTTGGCGCCGGGTGGCTAGCATTGGGGCGAGCGATAAATCCATAACAACCGAAGTTGTTGTGGTACTGTTCCTTGCCAGTATCCTTCATCTCATATAAGAGCTCGTGCATACTACAGAAGCACTTCGCGCTTGGCTCTGGCCCCTGACTCCTTACAGCCTAGACAAAAATCCCTATCCTCATCGTAGCTTCAGGGGTGATTTGATGAAGGAAGATCTGGAAGATCTTCAGCACTTCAACTACAAACTTGCTCAAAGGAAACCGAAGTCCAGCCTTAAAAAAGCTTCGGTAGATAACAACTTCGTTTTCCTCAGCAGCAGGGACGTTGTTGTCTCTGCCATGTCTCATGATAGACATGTCCCAAAAATACCTTCCTCTCATGTTGTCAAGATGACTTTGTTTAATTGTTGATTTTCCGAAGATAGTATGGCTTGGTCGCTAGGGCCGATCTTCAGAATCCTCGTCTCCGCTTTCCACGTCATAACTATCGCTCTCATCAGAATTTTTGGATAAACCCACCTAGTGATTTTCTCTGTATTTGTTTTTGCCATGGACTCAATAAATCCAGCAATGTAAGGATTTGCAACCTTCTTCTCTTCAAATAGCTTCATCTCCTCAGTTAGCTTCATCTCCTCAGTCATTTTTTCCCCAGACATGGTGCAAGCGTCTTTTAACCGAAGCTCAAAAAGCTTGAAAATCTAGCGAGAGCTAGTGAGCAAATACTAGAAAGTTCGAGAAAATATTGCAAATGGTAGAGATGGCGTGTAGAATGCTGCAGGCGTGGGTTCATATTTATATGCCCAACGTGTTGCAACTTGGAGGGCCCCATTTGTCATTGACTATTGCTATTCTAGCAAAGGGAAGGTGTTTTTTTGGACCTTCGGCTTAAGGCCTTCGTTCATATCGCAGTCTGAATTCGTTATTATAACAAATTAATACTGTGAGGGGCTACTGTTGGGGGGCCTTCGTCTTCCGAAGGTCCTCAAAAACATGATTTAACAGTGTTTCCCAAGTGTGATATACATACAGGTACCTTCGGACTCGAAATAAAACAGTACACGATATGGAAAGCATGGTCGAGACGAAGGTTGATGCAGTTCTGAAGCTACACGCAAGGGTGCTTCGGCTCAACGGCAGAAAGAGAAACCGACTTAAAGGGGAAAAGGCTATCTAGTCCTCGGTGGATTGACCCTAAGTCAATAGTAAACATAAAGGGCATGAATGTAATTTTACACAGGCTACGCCCTGTGCCTATAAATAGATGAACAGTACCCCTGTACTGTTCACGCTGACTGGTACTAGTTCATGCGTCATGCTTGTACTTTTGCCTTCTGTCAAGCCGAAGGTACAAATGCAATTCAATGTTGTTCTTATTCATTCATGATAATATAATAAATATATATAAATAATGTCATATAATTATTCATGTTATTTCTCATGTTCCATATGCTTCGTCTTTCATCAATATGTACTGTGATGATGAAGGTACGTCCTTCTTGATCTTCGTCCGAAGATCGTTATATCCTAAGGGAAATAATGCTTCGAAGGATGAAGGACATTAACCATTAACCTCTTTTTGTGTTACCTTGTTCTTAATTCATAGCATTTGAGAACAAGTCCCCAACAAAATTAAAGTGCACAGGATGTGGTTGATCATAATTTATTTGGACAGAGAATATTTCTATGAACATTTTGCAATTTGAACCACTAAATTTGGGGTTCATATAAAAAATATATGAAATAAACAAGTTTTGAAGTTTAAAATATGAAATTATGCCTAATTCTGTTATTATTTAAAATGTGAGGGGTCTGTTTAAAAGAAACCAGAGGCCTACGCGCTAAATCGCGGGCCGGTGAGTTGATTCTCGGAAACCCGAGGGTCTCCTATGCAAAACTGCCACGCGAAGGGGTATCTGGTAATCTGGACCGCACGATCACAAGCGAACGGCTGGGATTAGATCCCACGGGCGAGCGCGCGGGCACGGGGGTGCGGGCGTGACTAACAGGTGGGACATGGAAGGGCTGAGGCACTGGTGCACGGGGCCCATGGGTCAGTGAGGTGCTAAGGGCGAGGTGCGCGCTAGCCGCTAAATTGTGGATCAACGGCTCCGGCTCGACAATCCATGAGAAACGTTAACCGCGCATCTGGACCATCCGATGAAGACCGGATGGTCAGGATCGGCGTTAAGGACTTGTCTTCTCCGGCAGGCCAGGAGCGGTGCCATTCGCACCCGCGACAGCGCAGCCGGCGGCGGCGAAGTGGAATGGGCTCCTAGGGGCGGTTTTCGGTGGCCAGGGAAGTTAGGTAAGGCCTGGCGAACACTACGGCGGGATCGGGGTAGCAGGAACGAGGGTGAGGCGACTGGACGATGGAGAGGGAGATCCTCGTCAGACCAGGACACTCCGGCGAGCAATCACGGGTGAGAAAGCGCACGACAAGGGAAAATAAGGGCAGGGGTATGACGGTTACCTCAAGTGTAGACTCAGGGGCTCACGAACGAAGGCTGGGGCGCGATGTGTGACACCCCAGTGTCACCTAGGGTTTCTTCTTTAAGCTAACTTAAACCATTATCACATGTGAACCAAATAGAGGCATGAACATCAAAAATTAAGAACAAAGGTTTAAAGTGAGTCTTTTTCATCTTAAGAAATTCTCCTTAATCATGTCATGAACCTCAAGGTAAGAAGAACTCTCAAACCCTAATTAATCCTAAGTGAACCATTAAGCACATAAAAAGGGAATTTGGGAAAAGACTTGGGAAAAATACAAAATTTTGGTAAGAACCAAATAACAAAGTTTTAATACACTAAATGACCAACAAAATACAGTCAGAAGGTTTTGCCATTTGGTTTTTCCAAAATCCCCAAATTAGCCCTTGAACCAAGGTCCTATGGGGAAATTCAGAATTCTGAATTTTAGAACCCTTTTTCAAGATCAAATGTGTTCCCTGTTTTCCAAAACTCGAAACCAAAAAGTCTAAATATCAAAGTGGTGCCAAATTTCCTTGAACATGCTCTGGAAAAATTTGAACTCAAACAAAAACCGTTTGACATGATTTTGGCACCGATTGTCCTCAGGACCCGACCATCTGACACTGACACCTTGGTGACGCTACAACTCTCTGTCCCTAGCCTAAAACCGCGCGACGTCCACATACAAACGACAAAGCATAGTCAGGGGAACAAATCCTTCACAGCAACCTTGCCCAAATTCGCGAAGATTTGTGCCCAATCGGCGTTAGAACTCGGGCAGAAGCAACGGTTCGACGTGTTCGACCGTGGTTGACACGCCCGGTTCACGCCCGTTCGCGCACCCATGCTCCGCAGTGCACGCCCGCGCGTGCTCGCCGGTCCACGACCACCCGTGCACCGCGCCGTGCCTATAAAGCAGCCCCAGGCCTCGGTCGTACCTCCCCGTGCGCTCTCAAGTCCTGCCCGAGCCAAAGTTCACCGGACTTCACCTCGAGCACGCCGCGCCACCGCCCGCCATCACCACCCGAGCCTCGGCCACCATGGCCAGCTCCCTCCAGTCACTTCCAAGCCGCGCCAGCCACTCGGATAGCTTCACCAGTAGCTCGTGGAGCTTTCCAAGCTCTCGGACCTGGCAGAACTTCACCAGAGACCCGAGATCGTCCTCGCCGGACTTCGGTCGCCCGCGGCCGCAAGTAGATTGAGCAATCCGGTGAGCTATTCTCAAATTCTTCGTGCACATGTCTTCCTTGACCTCTGGTGAAGCTCCCTGACCCATTCAATCGGATTATGGTGCCGTGAGCAGGCCGAATTCCTCGCCGCCGACGAGCTCCCCCGCCTGCGCACGCGGACCGACCTACTCCGACCACCGCAGCCGACGATCCGTACCTCGACGTGATCGCTAGAGACTCCCGGGCCTCACCCGACCCCTCACCGATGCCGCCGGTAAGCCCCTCCTCCCTTTTCTTCCGCCGCGGTCACTGTTCCATTTGGGGAAGGATCGCGGGTTCGATTTCGTGAAACCCTAGGGGGTTTTCTGTAGAGTCATAGACTCAGATGAATAGTGAACTAGGGACCTATCTGTAGTACACTTAAAACCTTTCGCCAGGGACCCAGTGCAAAACCGTTTTTCCTTTATCCATTTCTAATTAATCTTTTTAAAAATCAGCAGAGAACTTATGAAATTTATATCTTGAGTTATATTCAACCAACTTTAGCCAAACCAATTTTGCTGGATTCAAAATATTATGAACTATCACATAAAAATACTGAACCCTAAGCTTTCTGTTTTAAATTTTTGAGTTTGAATTTAATTAAAGAAATTGACCAAACCGTTTTAAAAGGAAGAGAATTAGTTATGCTTCTGTGCTGGACTTAAGAAAATTTGTAGGAGTTCAAACCCCACTTAGACACTGTTTAAAAATACTAAGCACCCTAGTATTGAAGATTTAAATAGGGTTATCAATTAAAAGCCATTTTTGCCCAAAACTTAAGAAAATAAGAAAGGTATTAGAAAATAATGAACAGTTGATGAAATTATTTTTCCTAGTTCACTTGAGTAATGCTTAGGAAAAATAAAGGGAACCCTAGTCCAGAACAGATTCAATGTGAAATGTTTTATTAAGCATTCATCAAACTAGAAAGACAATTATTAGAATTATGAAAACAATTTCAAAATTGTTAAGAAAAATCCAGTGGACTTGTAACCACTAGGACACCACTACAAAAATGATAAACACTTCAGCCCATCATTTTAAGTAGGGTAAACAAATAGAACTTGATATTAAGCCATATTTCAATTAAATCATAAGCAAGCCAAAAAGTATGCAACAGTGAGCAAATAAATTTTTACCAGATTAATAATGAAGTAGGCCACCAGAGAAAAATACAAAACCCAATTGAAAGCTACAAGTAATACCCATTGCCAATACTTCATGAAAAAGACTATTTAGTTCAAGAAACTCTTACCACCTTTCCCTTAAGCAAAAATCTACCAATTTTCAGAATGATTGCTCTTGCACAAAGAAGAAGAAGATAGGAAAAATAAGAAATCTGATGTTTGATATTTTCAAATATAGTGGTAGTAGAAAGCACCCCCTTTGGTTAGAAACTTTGGAAAATCATAAAAAAATACCTAATAAGTATTAGTGGCTGAAAAATTGTACAAAGTCATGTTATAACATCTAAATGCCAGCAAAAAAAGTCTTGGAAAATAACCCCCTGTTAAAAGAAGGTTGTAGTTCGAAACTCCCCCTCTGCCCTAATATTTGGTAATTTTATACAGAGAGAACCCCTCACTTTTTAGGCCCCAAATTTTGAGACAGAGCCTTATACACTAGTAAGAAGCCACTGTAATGTTTGCAGAATTTTTGGAAATTTATTAAGCTACCTTGTAGTTCAAACCCACCTTAAAAGCATAAAAGAAATAGAAAAGAAGAGAGGGAATAATAAATCTCACTCCAATGAATTCAGCTAGAAATCTTAGCAAACTCCCACTAAGACATTAAAAGAGATCACTGGAACACCAAAATGAACTTACCAATTAGCTTAATCAAGCTTGACCCTAATTTTGCTAAGTGTACCACAAAAACCTTCAGTAGTAAGATTAAGCCCTACCTTACTAAATTGGTCATCCCCCATCAAATTTTAATTGCAAGATTGCATATCATGCCATACATATATCTTACTCATTGCATTCATTAGATTGCAATCTCGCTGACGGAGAGTACGTGCTCATCCCTGAGCAAGGAGCTGTCCACGAGGAAGACCAGGAGCACGCTCCCGAGCCTGCCATCGAGAATCTCCCTGCAGCCCCAGCTATTGAAGGCAAGCCCCGATTTTATGCATAACCGTTTATATATGCTACTTTACTATACTTAATGTTTGTAGGTTTGTAATGTGCACTTAAGTGTAGGAGTTGCTTGAAACCTTTAGTTGCATGAACTCAGGATTCCTTTTTGAGATGGATACTAGTATGGTAGGTCGAGTAGCTGCTATGCTAATCAGGATCTCGGTAGAAGTCGAGTGATTTTTCTAGCACTCGCGCGAGGTCAGGAATTGATTGTATTCATCTTGCTAACAAGATCTATGATGGTCTATGGACTTGGATCCTGTGACACCCCAGGTGTCAGTTTCGTGTTATGACGGGAGATTTATCCTAATCTCGGATGCTCAGTGAAAATTTCTATTTCTCGCTCGCGTATGTCTCTGATTATCCAGATTATTCATTCACATTTCCCCAAAGTCGGAGTTACTCAGTCTCACAGAAGGCCAATTTTGGAGCATGTTAAAAACTTTTATTCTCAGCACGAATGCAAACTCGAAAATCATTCTCGATTTATAAATCTCATCTGAAGCTCATTTAATCAAGACTCTTGACTATTGTTAGTTGATCTGTGCCCGAGTCAAATTCCTCGAACTTTGATCCATGTCTGACTATTTTAATCTGAGTCCATACTCTCAAACGGAATACTCGATACGTCATCCTCTAATCAATTTTATCCGACTCGGCCAAATATCTCATGTCCGAACCGAACTCAAAACCCCGTATCGACAGCGATTTTAAAATATCACGATTCGCCTTCTCCGACTAAAAATCCAAAGCCGATCAAATCTCAGGACGATTTATTTTCAAATCACGCGTAGGGATTTATTTTCAAGCAAAGTCAAATCAAACTCTCGGCCATGTTAATCGTGCAATCGTCCGTTCGTCCGAACATTAGTTCACTCTATTCCGCGTACAGACGAATTTCGCACGAGCATTTTTATTCGGAAAAATAATTTAGCGCGACCCGAGTACGTGTTTTGGGCCAAGCCCATTCCAGCCTGGCCCATTTGGCCCATGAGAGAACCCTAACCCTAGTGCCCCTTCTATAAATAGGACCCCTCTCCTAGCAAGTGGAGGCATTTTTGCACTCCCACCCCTAGAAAACCCACAGCCGCCAACAGCCTTTCTCTCCCTCCCCACGCCATCTTCCTCCCTGGATTCCCCACGCCAGCAACAGGGAGCACGGCTCCTTTCCTCTCCATGGCCGGCGCCCCCTTCTAGCGAGCAGCAAGCACCTCCCTCGGCGCCCCTCCCTGCTCCATGGGCGCAGGTCCCTCTGCTCCAGCCGACCATCTCCAGCAGCACACGCCGAGCTTCCCTCCGATCCGATTCAGCGTAGGGAGCAGCAGCTTCCCCAGCGCCCCCTCTCTCCCATGGCTGAGCAGCAGCTCTGCTCGCCCCCTCCCATGGTGCCTCCACCTCCCTGCGTGCCCTCTGCCCTTCTTCCTCCCCTGGTCGGGCTACTACGCAAAGCAGCGGCAGCAGCTTCCTTGGACGGCGCCCAGAAATTCCAGCAGAGCTCGCCCCATTTTTTTCCTCCCTGGCCGAAGGTTCCCCCTGCTGCTAGCTTGGCAACCATGGCGAGCAGCCCCCGACAGCGAGCTCCTCCCTTGCTTTGCTGTCGGACGCCCCTGCCACTACCTCGCTCCCTCGTCGCGCAGTGAGCTCCATCGTCGACCTGCGCAGCAAGCTGCGCGCTGCAGCAGCACGCCATGATGCCCGCCGGTGGTTTGCTGTTTTTGTGCAGCCCCGTCGTCGTCGTCGTTCACCCCGGTGAGACCGCGACACTTCTTGTTCGATTCCGAATCAACGTTATTTTCACGCGATTAATTGTGTATGTGTGCTGTTTTATTTTTGTTTTGTGGAGGAGAGACACCCCGTGTTTTGTGTGGAGAAGAAGGCAAGCCGCTCGGCGCTCGTCGATGTGCGGAGCCATGCACAAATTGGAATCGCCATCGTCCTCACAAACACCGTTTGGGTTTGTTTATGGTGAGCCGATACATATCGCTCTCGATCGACTCGATTAATTATTTTGAATGGATGTGTGTAAAATGTTTCGATTATGCGCATTAGTAGGATCGCGTTTGCGATTGGAGAACAAGAGGTTAATTGATGTGCGCGAATTGCAGTTGTCTAATTATGTTTTGGTCGATGATGTGCATGTGGTTATATGTGTGTGAAAAGTATAATTGTTTTATGCAATGTTATGGGATTCATGATTATATAGGGAGTATATTTATTGATGTGACGAGTAGTTTAGAAAATGCTAGTTGTGTAGAGGATGAATTATTAAAACATGAGTATCGGAGTTCATATATTAGTGGTCGCACCACATTGATTGAAGTGTCTCGAGTGCACGCCACCATATGGTTGTATGCGAGACAAGGTTATGCACAGGATGAGTTTAGTAAATATCCATTGGTGTCACTAGTGTTAAGTTGAGATTTATTTGCGCATGGGGAGTAACAGTGTGTTTAATACTTAGAACTCTTAGTCGTTAGTAGAAATTGTTTGGGCTTATGTAGAGAGGTGATGACGTGCCGTAAGTAGTCATCACTTCCTCTATAATTATAAGTCGAGTCTATACGCGTTAGGCGTTCCTTAAATTGTGATTCGCAAAAGTGTATTTTGTGTAGTGTGGATTGATTGTGAGTGCATGTGTCGCAAGAAAAGAATTAGTGTGCATATAGGCGATGAATGAGTGTGATGAAATGGTGACATGCCTTCGTAGTCATCATGTCGTCGGTTGGTGACCTAACTGAAGGTCGTAGAGAAAGATCGATTGCTTGTGTGTTATTATTGTCACCTTGTGGATCTGTATGAATTGCAACGTGAAGTAGTAGGCTCTGCATGTGATGCTAGATGTCTAGGTAGACGTTCTCGAATTGTGGTGCTCAGACCGTCGAGATGAAGGTTAAGTCGGTCGATGTCGATTAAGTAGTTAAATTGATTAAGGGAATAATCATGGGGTTAAACTAGAAACTAGTGTTCTCGCACCCGTTTGGGATGTTGTAGTCTAAATGCGTATGTTTATGATCGTGGATGAAAAGTAGTAGTGCTCAGGAGATGTCTAAATTAAAATGCAAACTATTGGTGAAAAGCGCTTCGATATTGATTGTTATAGATAATGCATTGTTAATTGAGTATGGTACTTTTAGTGCGCAAAATAACTTGTATAAAAATTATTAAGTCTACATGTTAGTTCTCACTTAGTTATTTTAACTCTAACAATTGTCAAAGTGTTAGAATGATTTAAGTCTCTAGAACATGGCAATTCTTGAATTGCATAGGAGCTGAAATTTATTAATTTCTGTTTTGGGCTGCACGTACTGTTTTCGGTGTGCTGTATGTTTGATGAACTAAATTGTGTTTTCTGTAGATATGTGCTATAGAAAAGTGGTAGATAACTTTATTATCTTGCTGGTGTTAAAATTTGACAGCCATAGGTCTGACCGTTTAGGAGTTGTGCTTTTTACAAATTCAGTAACCGAATCTGTCCAAATTCTATACAGATTTCAGAAACTGCATTGTTTGCTTAAGTTATTGTTAGAATCAGTCCTTATAGATTATAAGAAAGTTGTAGATGCTTTTCTTATCTTGCTTGTGTTAAATTTTCATAACTAAAGGCCTGACGGTTTAAGAGTTATGAATTTTACAACTTGGTTGCTGTGTTCTGTCCACTGACAGAACAGATTTCGAAAACTGAATTGTTTGATTCAGTTCAACATAGAATCAATTCTTGGTGATTATAAAAGTCATGTAGTGCTTTTGCCAAGCTTTCCAAAAAGTCTTGGATCACTCTTTTTGGTGATCTGAAGATTAAGTTATGGATGTTTAAAGTCTGAAGACTGAATCTGTCCAATTCTGGACAGCAAAGCCTTTTAGTGTCTTTTGTCCTTAGTTAAACATTGAATCACCTTGAGATGTTTATAAATGATATGTAGAAAATTTTATTACCTTTCCAGAAAGTCCAAGATCACTTTGTTTAGATGTCTGAATCTTCAGTTATGAATTTTTGAAGTTGCAAGTCTGAATCTGTCCAAATCTGGACAGAGCTGCTGTGATTGCACTTTTTGACCTTGCTAAGTGTTGAATCAGGTTGAGTTGAAAATACCAAAGTTGTAGCTCACTTTTTAAGCTTTCCAGAAAATCTTAGTTTGCTAGTTTTGGGTTAATATTTGAAGAGTTATGGTTAAAACAAGTAACTGCTGTACTGTTGTCCTAAAAATCTGCATGTGCTCAATTTATTGTTAGTTCACCCTTTTTGGCTAAAAATGGTTGGTTTACACTAAATTCATATAGAATTACCATGGCTAAGCTTGAGATAAAATATGTGTCATGTTTTTATACGTTTCTTTCTCTAGTAAATTGTGATGTAGTATTGTGTTGCGTAAATGTCCAAAATGTTTGTTGTCTTTTTAGTGGTGTTAATGTTGTGCGCTCGACGATATGTAGTTAGCTAACGCTAGTGTGTGTGGTTATTTGTGATGTCTCGCTACTTAGTGTTTAATTCACTAGCGTGTACTTAAAGTATCATGTGCTATTTCATTATATTCATACATATGCATCTTGCACCTCATATAGGACCGAGAGATGATGATCGAGCTAGTGATGTGGTGCCAACCACAAGATGCAGTCGGTGGACGACCCAAGGAAGGATGGACTTAACCAGTGGATGCTCGCCAAGCGAGTACCTCTCCCAGCAAACACTATCTAAGTGTTAAAATAAAGGCAAGCCCCGGTTTTATGCATAACCTGTTTATTATGCTATTTTACTACACTTAATGATTGTAGGATTGAATGTGCACTTAAGTGTAGGAGTTGTTTGAAACCCTAGTTGCATGATCTCAGGAATCCTTTTGAGATGGATACTAGTATGCTAGGTCGAGTAGCTGCTTTGCTAATTAGGGATCTCGGTAGAAGTCGAGTGATTTTTCTAGCACTCGCGAGAGGTAAGGATTTGGTTGTATCCATTTTGATAACGGAATGATGATGGTCTGTGGACACGGGTCCATGGGGACGCGTGGTCTACGAGACGGAAATTGGAATAAGGATTAACATGTGGATACCTGTGTCAAGCGTTTGAACGTACTAAACACATGCCGAGAAATATGGTAAATCGGTAAGCCTAGTACCTGAGTGAACCTGGCAGTGGACATATCCCCTCACGCGACCTGAGACGTGGTCTCCCATTCCGGTTATGGTGGGTACAAGTGCGGTCACTGCACGACGGCAGTCGGGGTCAGTGAGGCATTGTACGCCAAGGCGGTGAGCCCTGATCTGCTGACGGGGAATCGATGGGGACGGTTGATATGTGTGGGGACGGAGTGCCCCTACATGTCGTGTGTTTAGGTTTACCTTGCAAGGATAAAAACTCGATTCGAATCGTCTGCTTCTCGCAGCTAATGAGACTGCTTGATCCATTGTACTGCATTGAGTAATAAGTGGAAATGAGGTGACTGGCAAAAAGATGTTGATTGGTAAAAATGTTTGATACCATGTATGAGTAGCTAGGTACTCACCTAGTTTAAAAAGGAGCATACTAAAACTTGAAAAGCTAAAACTTGATTTTAGACTCAGCTAGTGCTTTTGGCAAACCAAACCCCTCAGCCAAACAGCTGCATGTCTAGAGGTAGAGGAGTAGACTCCTCACACCGGGTAAGTCTAGCTGAGTATTAGTATACTCAGCCTTGCTTGTGGCATAATTGTTTCAGGTACCCCTTAGGGTGATTGGTTGCTGGTGTGACTTGGCTTCCATCCCTGCCACTGGGATAGACGGTCGAGTGGGTTACTGCTTCCGCAGGAGAGGACCAGGAGGAGTAGCGTGGCCAGGCTTCGCCATGTTACTCGGTTTTCTCTCCGTTAGTTATTTCCGCTGCATTAAAATATATGGTTATTATTTCTAAAACTCCGATAATGTAATCACTAATGATACTTATTAAATTGTGGTATTATGTTTTATTGTATTTCTCTGTGCCTCACCTTCGAGTGAGCTAGTGGTATTCGATCCTGGTAAGTGGCTTTATCAGACTAGATCTGAGGGACTGACGAGTTATTCTTGTTTAAGTGTGTTGCTGCCCTTAAGGGTGCGACTTGGGCACTTAAGCTGGAATAATTCGGGTGGTTCCGCCACAGCTGGTATCGGAGCGAATACCCTTACAGAGAAGTCAATAAGTCATAAATACCATCCTTTTCTAAAGTAAAACTTGCTAGAAACCAATGTTGGATAGATCGTCAGGACGATCAGGATAGACCTAGGACGTGAAGCCTTAGGAAAATAGATGGGTAGTTAGGTGGCTATATTTATATAAGCCATAAAGGCTGCTACTACTATTAATAAGGATGTCGTAAAAGCACCCGAAAGATTAGTTAGGTCTGAGAAGACGACTAGAATGAGCATGTATCATGATTGTTGCATTATAATTGTCTCTTATGCAACAACATGCTTCTCTCACCTTTATTCCAATAATAAGAAATTGTGAATAATGTGTTGTATTGCTATGAACTGCAAAAAAAAGTCTTATCCTGTGTGTCATGATAGTCTTGACTAGGTTGTGTTATGTGCTTCTCTTGTCTTGCTATCTAGGTGGTATCGCAATTGTTTAACCCTTTTTGCAAAAAAAATGTTGCTTGTTTTGCCCATAAAAAGACCCCCCCACTTTAAACAACCCAGTGGTTAACAAGTGGAACCCTTAAAAAAATCAACACACATGCTTGTGTTGGTATTTTCTAACCCTTGAGTGTTTTACCCTTGAATTTACACTTGCACAACTTATAGACCCCCATAGCTTGACCGCTAGACCAACCCAAGTCTCCTTGTGCACTTGTTGTGTCAAAAAAAATGTTGTCGGCGTCTAGTTGCACAAACCCTATCAAGGCCATGTTTCTTTCCATAAATCCTTGCCCCAAAAACTTCATAGCATTTCTGTTGATCATCCTAGCTGATCCTGTTTGCATACCTCTCCTTTCACCTGGATCTGGTAATCTTTTTCCTTGCGAATCATGTTGTGGTTTTATCATCCAAATCTCTGATCCTTCATTGATTCTGTCCTATTATCTGGTTATCTGCTATAACCCGTTCTCAAGTATCGAATTTTGATCTTGCCTAAATCTCTCATTTCTGGTCAGTCTCATACCCCCTTCTCCGAGGATCATGACGATGTTTTATCGATTCTTATCTATAAATGGTGTATCCATTGGGTTCAATGGATTTCATTGTTGTCCTTGGTTCTCGCATGTCTCTAAAAGCTCATCGATCTTGATCTCATGGTTGGTTCCTCCTCATATCAAATCGAGTACTAGTCTCTTACCGGGTAATCTTTGTGGTGATCATGACAAGTTCGCGGAGTCGAAAATTCTCATGTGATGCTCTTTTGCCAACAATCTTTGCTTCAACTCCGATCACATCCTTATTTTCTGAGCCATACTCTCATGGGCTCCATCTATCTGTGCTATGTAGATTTCTCGTTGGTTGTGTCTGGTAATGGTGTTATGACTAAACGACTGATGGTGCCGCGACGAAACCGAGAGCCTCTTGTGGGCGCGCACACAAGGTTGAGCTGCTCGGTACACGCTGGTATCGTGGTTAATAGTTGTGATCCATTACGAGACTATACTGATGTGCTATCTTTTGTGTACATTCTCTCAGAGTGGTCGTTGCATTTTGTCTCAACATGCAGCGATATTCTACCCAAATCTATCTTCAGTATCTTGTCAGATCACATTTCATGAATTTGCATCAATCTTCAGTCTGGGAGTTACATGCTTCTCCACCCCTAAAAGATCCTCATCCGAATCTCGGGACGAGATTCTTTTAAGGGGGGAAGGCTGTGACACCCCAGGTGTCAGTTTCGTGTTATGACGGGAGATTTATCCTAATCTCGGATGCTCAGTGAAAATTTCTATTTCTCGCTCGCGTATGTCTCTAATTATCCAGATTATTCATTCACATTTCCCCAAAGTCGGAGTTACTCAGTCTCACAGAAGGCCAATTTTGGAGCATGTTAAAAACTTTTATTCTCAGCACGAATGCAAACTCGAAAATCATTCTCGATTTATAAATCTCATCTGAAGCTCATTTAATCAAGACTCTCGACTATTGTTAGTTGATCTGTGCCCGAGTCAAATTCCTCGAACTTTGATCCATGTCTGACAATTTTAATCTGAGTTCGTACTCTCAAACGGAATACTCGATATGTCATCCTCTAATCAATTTTATTCGAATCGGCCAAATATCTCATGTCCGAACCGAACTCAAAACCCCGAATCGACAGTGATTTTAAAATATCACGATTCGCCTTCTCCGACTAAAAATCCAAAGCCGATCAAATCTCAGGACGATTTATTTTCAAATCACGCGTAGGGATTTATTTTCGAGCAAAGTCAAATCAAACTCTCGGCCAAGTTAATCGCGCAATCGTCCGTTCGTCCGAACATTAGTTCACTCTGTTCTGCGTACAGACGAATTCCGCACGAGCATTTTTATTCGGAAAAATAATTTAGCGCGACCCGAGTACGTGTTTTGGGCCAAGCCCATTCCAGCCTGGCCCATTTGGCCCATGAGAGAACCCTAACCCTAGTGCCCCTTCTATAAATAGGACCCCTCTCCTAGCAAGTGGAGGCATTTTTGCACTCCCACCCCTAGAAAACCCATAGCCGCCAACAGCCTTTCTCTCCCTCCCCACGCCATCTTCCTCCCTGGATTCCCCACGCCAGCAACAGGGAGCACGACTCCTTTCCTCTCCATGGTCGGTGCCCCCTTCTAGCGAGCAGCAAGCACCTCCCTCGGCGCCCCTCCCTGCTCCATGGGCGCAGGTCCCTCTGCTCCAGCCGACCATCTCCAGCAGCACACGCCGAGCTTCCCTCCGATCCGATTCAGCGCAGGGAGCAGCAGCTTCCCCAGCGCCCCCTCTCTCCCATGGCTGAGCAGCAGCTCTGCTCGCCCCCTCCCATGGCGCCTCCACCTCCCTGCGTGCCCTCAGCCCTTCTTCCTCCCCTGGCCGGGCTACTACGCAAAGCAGCGGCAGCAGCTTCCTTGGACGGCGCCCAGAAATTCCAGCAGAGCTCGCCCCATTTTTTTTCCTCCCTGGCCGAAGGTTCCCCCTGTTGCTAGCTCGGCAACCATGGCGAGCAGCCCCCGACAGCGAGCTCCTCCCTTGCTTTGCTATCGGACGCCCCTGCCACTACCTCGCTCCCTCGTCGCGCAGCGAGCTCCATCGTCGACCTGCGCAGCAAGCTGCGCGCTGCAGCGGCACGCCGTGATGCCCGCCGGTGGTTTGCTGTTTTTGCGCAGCCCCGTCGTCGTCGTCGTTCACCCCGGTGAGACCGCGACACTCCTTGTTCGATTCCGCATCAACGTTATTTTCACGCGATTAATTGTGTATGTGTGCTGTTTTATTTTTGTTTTGTGGAGGAGAGACACCCCGTGTTTTGTGTGGAGAAGAAAGCAAGCCGCTCGACGCTCGTCGATGTGCGGAGCCATGCACAAATCGGAATCGCCATCGTCCTCACAAACACCGTTTGGGTTTGTTTATGGTGAGCCGATGCATATCGCTCTCGATCGACTCGATTAATTATTTTGAATGGATGTGTGTAAAATGTTTCGATTATGCGCATTGGTAGGATCGCGTTTGCGATTGGAGAACAAGAGGTTAATTGATGTGCGCGAATTGCAGTTGTCTAATTATGTTTTGGTCGATGATGTGCATGTGGTTATATGTGTGTGAAAAGTATAATTGTTTTATGCAATGTTATGGGATTCATGATTATATAGGGAGTATATTTATTGATGTGACGAGTAGTTTAGAAAATGCTAGTTGTGTAGAGGATGAATTATTAAAACATGAGTATCAGAGTTCATATATTAGTGGTCGCACCACATTGATTGAAGTGTCTCGAGTGCACGCCACCATATGGTTGTATGTGAGACAAGGTTATGCACAGGATGAGTTTAGTAAAAATCCATTGGTGTCACTAGTGTTAAGTTGAGATTTATTTGCGCATGGGAAGTAACAGTGTGTTTAATACTTAGAACTCTTAGTCGTTAGTAGAAATTGTTTGGGCTTATGTAGAGAGGTGATGACATGCCGTAAGTAGTCATCACTTCCTTTATAATTATAAGTCGAGTCTATACGCGTTAGGCGTTCCTTAAATTGTGATTCGCAAATAAGTGTATTTTGTGTAGTGTGGATTGATTGTGAGTGCATGTGTCGCAAGAAAAGAATTAGTGCGCATATAGGCGATGAATGAGTGTGATGAAATGGTGACATGCCTTCGTAGTCATCATGTCGTCGGTTGGTGACCTAACTGAAGGTCGTAGAGAAAGATCGATTGCTTGTGTATTATTATTGTCACCTTGTGGATCTGTATGAATTGCAACGTGAAGTAGTAGGCTCTACATGTGATGCTAGATGTCTAGGTAGACGTTCTCGAATTGTGGTGCTCAGATCGTCGAGATGAAGGTTAAGTCAGTCGATGCCGATTAAGTAGTTAAATTGATTAAGGGAATAATCATGGGGTTAAACTAGAAACTAGTTTTCTCGCACCCGTTTGAGATGTTGTAGTCTAAATGCGTATGTTTATGATCGAGGATGAAAAGTAGTAGTGCTCAGGAGATGTCTAAATTAAAATGCAAACTATTGGTGAAAAGCGCTTCGATATTGATTGTTATAGATAATGCATTGTTAATTGAGTATGGTACTCTTAGTGCGCAAAATAACTTGTATAAAAATTAGTAAGTCTACATGTTAGTTCTCACTTAGTTATTTTAACTCTAACAATTGTCAAAGTGTTAGAATGATTTAAGTCTCTAGAACATGGCAATTCTTGAATTGTATAGGAGCTGAAATTTATTAATTTCTGTTTTGGGCTGCACGTACTGTTTTCGGTGTGCTGTATGTTTGATGAACTAAATTGTGTTTTATGTAGATATGTGCTATAGAAAAGTGGTAGATAACTTTATTATCTTGCTGGTGTTAAAATTTGACAGCCATAGGTCTGACCGTTTAGGAGTTGTGCTTTTTACAAATTCAGTAACCGAATCTGTCCAAATTCTATACAGATTTCAGAAACTGCATTGTTTGCTTAAGTTATTGTTAGAATCAGTCCTTATAGATTATAAGAAAGTTGTAGATGCTTTTCTTATCTTGCTTGTGTTAAATTTTCATAACTAAAGGCCTGACGGTTTAAGAGTTATGAATTTTACAACTTGGTTGCTGTGTTCTGTCCACTGACAGAACAGATTTCGAAAACTGAATTGTTTGATTCAGTTCAACATAGAATCAATTCTTGGTGATTATAAAAGTCATGTAGTGCTTTTGCCAAGCTTTCCAAAAAGTCTTGGATCACTCTTTTTGGTGATCTGAAGATTAAGTTATGGATGTTTAAAGTCTGAAGACTGAATCTGTCCAATTCTGGACAGCAAAGCCTTTTAGTGTCTTTTGTCCTTAGTTAAACATTGAATCACCTTGAGATGTTTATAAATGATATGTAGAAAATTTTATTACCTTTCCAGAAAGTCCAAGATCACTTTGTTTAGATGTCTGAATCTTCAGTTATGAATTTTTGAAGTTGCAAGTCTGAATCTGTCCAAATCTGGACAGAGCTGCTGTGATTGCACTTTTTGACCTTGCTAAGTGTTGAATCAGGTTGAGTTGAAAATACCAAAGTTGTAGCTCACTTTTTAAGCTTTCCAGAAAATCTTAGTTTGCTAGTTTTGGGTTAATATTTGAAGAGTTATGGTTAAAACAAGTAACTGCTGTACTGTTGTCCTAAAAATCTGCATGTGCTCAATTTATTGTTAGTTCACTCTTTTTGGCTAAAAATGGTTGGTTTACACTAAATTCATATAGAATTACCATGGCTAAGCTTGAGATAAAATATGTGTCATGTTTTTATACGTTTCTTTCTCTAGTAAATTGTGATGTAGTATTGTGTTGCGTAAATGTCCAAAATGTTTGTCGTCTTTTTAGTGGTGTTAATGTTGTGCGCTCGACGATATGTAGTTAGCTAACGCTAGTGTGTGTGGTTATTTGTGATGTCTCGCTACTTAGTGTTTAATTCACTAGCGTGTACTTAAAGTATCATGTGCTATTTCATTATATTCATACATATGCATCTTGCACCTCATATAGGACCGAGAGATGATGATCGAGCTAGTGATGTGGTGCCAACCACAAGATGCAGTCGGTGGACGACCCAAGGAAGGATGGACTTAACCAGTGGATGCTCGCCAAGCAAGTACCTCTCCCAGCAAACACTATCTAAGTGTTAAAATAAAGGCAAGCCCCGGTTTTATGCATAACCTGTTTATTATGCTATTTTACTACACTTAATGATTGTAGGATTGAATGTGCACTTAAGTGTAGGAGTTGTTTGAAATCCTAGTTGCATGATCTCAGGAATCCTTTTGAGATGGATACTAGTATGCTAGGTCGAGTAGCTGCTTTGCTAATTAGGGATCTCGATAGAAGTCGAGTGATTTTTCTAGCACTCGCGCGAGGTAAGGATTTGGTTGTATCCATTTTGATAACGGAATGATGATGGTCTGTGGACACGGGTCCATGGGGACGCGTGGTCTACGAGACGGAAATTGGAATAAGGATTAACGTGCGGATACCTGTGTCAAGCGTTTGAACGTACTAAACACATGCCGAGAAATATGGTAAATCGGTAAGCCTAGTACCTGAGTGAACCTGGCAGTGGACATATCCCCTCACGCGACCTGAGACGTGGTCTCCCATTCCGGTTATGGTGGGTACAAGTGCGGTCACTGCACGATGGCAGTCGAGGTCAGTGAGACATTGTACGCCAAGACGGTGAGCCCTGATCTACTGACGGGGAATCGATGGGAACGGTTGATATGTGTGGGGACGGAGTGCCCCTACATGTCGTGTGTTTAGGTTTACCTTGCAAGGAT
Source organism: Zea mays (assembly GCF_902167145.1). NCBI lineage: Eukaryota > Viridiplantae > Streptophyta > Magnoliopsida > Poales > Poaceae > Zea > Zea mays. Next base: position 85,068,385 of record NC_050104.1, on the reverse strand, counting down.
AAAAACTTGATTCGAATCGTCTGCTTCTCGCAGCTAATGAGACTGCTTGATCCATTGTACTGCATTGAGTAATAAGTGAAAATGAGGTGACTGGCAAAAAGATGTTGATTGGTAAAAATGTTTGATACCATGTATGAGTAGCTAGGTACTCACCTAGTTTAAAAAGGAGCATACTAAAACTTGAAAAGCTAAAACTTGATTTTAGACTCAGCTAGTGCTTTTGGCAAACCAAACCCCTCAGCTAAACAGCTGCATGTCTAGAGGTAGAGGAGTAGACTCCTCACACCGGGTAAGTCTAGCTGAGTATTAGTATACTCAGCCTTGCTTGTGGCATAATTTTTGCAGGTACCCCTTAGGGTGATTGGTTGCTGGTGTGACTTGGCCTCCATCCCTGCCACCGAGATAGACGGTCGAGTGGGTTACTGCTTCCGCAGGAGAGGACCAGGAGGAGTAGCGTGGCCAGGCTTCGCCATGTTACTCGGTTTTCTCTCCGTTAGTTATTTCCGCTGCTTTAAAATTTATGGTTATTATTTCTGAAACTCCGATAATGTAATCACTAATGATACTTATTAAATTGTGGTATTATGTTTTATTGTATTTCTCTGTGCCTCACCTTCGAGTGAGCTAGTGGTATTTGATCCTGGTAAGTGGCTTTATCGGACTAGATCCGAGGGACTGACGGGTTATTCCTGTTTAAGTGTGTTGCTGCCCTTAAGGGTGCGACTTGGGCACTTAAGCTGGAATAATTCGGGTGGTTCCGCCACAGATCCAGGGAGGATGCCTTGTCCATGAGACGGGAAAAGGACTTAAGGATTAATGTGTGGATACCTGAGTCAAGCGTTTGAACGTACTAAACATATGTCGGGAAATATGGTAACCGGTAAACCTAGTACCTAAGTGAAGCCGGGCGCAATCTTTTCTCCTCACTCGTCCTGAGACTGGGTCTCCCATGCTAGCTATGGTGGGTACAAGTGCGGTCACTGCACGGCGGCAGCCGGGGTCAGTGGAGCATTGTATGCCAAGGCGGTGAGCCCTGGCCGCGAACGGGGAATCGATGGGGACGGTTGACTTGTGTGGGGACGGAGTGCCCTGACATGTCGTGTGTTTAGGTTTACTTGCAAGGTTTAAAACTCGATTTGAATCGTCTGCTTCTCACAGCTAATGAGACTTCTTGACCCCTTGTACTACATTGAGTAAGAAGTGAAATGAGGTTTACTTGAGATAACTTGTTGATTGTACTAAATGCTTGCTACCATGTATGCTTAGAAGGAGCAAACGTAGCTAAGATAATGATGCTACAAATTGAAAATCTAAAAATTGATTTTAGACTCAGCTAGTGCTTTTGGCAAACCAAACCCCTCAGCCAAACAACTGCATGGTCTAGAGGTAGAGGAGTAGTTTCCTCACACTGGGTAAGTCTAGCTGAGTATTAGTATACTCAGCCTTGCTTGTGGCATAATTTTTGCAGGTACGCTTCAGGATATGGTTGATGTTGTAACTTGGCCTAGTACCCTGCCACCGGGTTGGACGGTCGAGTGGGATGCTGCTCCGGCAGGAGAGGAGTAGGAGGAGTAGTGGGCTAGGCCTTGACCAATTCCTCGCTATCGACGATATCGATTATCCGCTGCATTTTATTTTGTGAACTTATATCAACTACTTGAAAAACTCCAATTTATGTAATAACTCAGTACTTTAATTTGAGGTTTTCCTGCTTTATTGTATTTCTTCTGTGACTCACCTTCGAGTGAGTTTGTGGTATTTGATCCTGGTTAAGTGGCTCTAAATGACTAGATCTCAGGGACTAACGCGTTATTCCGATTTAAGTGTGTTACAGCCCCTGAGGCGTGACTTAGGCACTTAAGCTGGAATAATTCGAATGGTTCTGCCACAGCTAGTTTTGGAGCAAATACCACCACAGAGAAGCACAATAAACCATAAATACCAATTTTTGAAAATCTAAAACTTGCTTAGAAACTAGTGTGAATCCTCAGGACTAGATCGCTAGACCTAGGACGAAAGGCCTTAGGAATAGAGGGAGAAATATGTGGCTAATTAAGTAGGCCCTGTGGGCCAGTCTTTAGATTCTTAAAGGATGCCCTAAGAGCACCCTTTTATTCGGGGAGGAGACGTTATTTTTAGCATGCATGCATTATAACCCAAAAAGGATTAAAAATTAAAAAAGTAAAAATTTGAGCTAACCCGCTTCCTTTTAAACCACCCAGGTTCTTTTTATTTTCCTCTTCCACCATAATCTTTACATCTGATACCCTTCCGCAGATGACTTCATCTACCCCCGCCAGTGGAGGAGACACTCATTTCAGCTCTGACTTCCTTTCTCACGATGGCTTTCCTTCCATCTTATGGGAAGTGCTTAACTCCGTCGGTTACCCTATGCCCGCTTTGTACACGGTGCAGCTATACGAGGAGCATCAGGTACCACGTTGCCGAGTCTGGCTAACTTTGGAGGCTCATCCCCTTCAGCCGAGTTGGCGTTCTCTTGACTCCGAGACGATTGGATTCAGGACGGACGACACCACTGAAGCAGCAGCCATGAAGACTCTAACGACTTTCTGTGGCTACCATCCCCTGGAGATGGTGATGCACCCCTTGGGACTCTTCCCTGCTGAGAAGAAGGATGACCCCATGTGGTGCAACCATGTGAGCCATGTGAAGGACGTATGGGCGATGTATCCTGACTTGGTTGGGAGGGTCACTGTTCAGTGCATGAGTGCGTTGTACCGCCTTCAGGCCCTGCAGAGCGACGCTATGGCACATCTTGCTAACCTCGCTCAAACCACAAAGCTCACCCTCAACAGCCGAGAAGACTTTGTGGTTGACTTGTCCTCCGAGCTGGTGGAGAAGGACCTACAGGTGGAAAGGCTGAGCCAGCGCATCACCACCTTGGAGCAGCAAGTGGAGATCCGAGACAACACTATTGATGTCTTGGAGAACCAGCTCCATGATGTGCAGCGGGAACTTGAAGAAGCTAATGACCACATGGACATGCATCACTTAGAGATGGAGGCCAATGAGATCGGAAGCGAGGGAGAAGAGGCTCCTGAGGAGTTAGGACCAGCCCCTGGTGCCAATGGGACTACCTCCGCGATGCCCCCTTCACCCGCATCCAGTGTCGCTTCCACTACCCAGGGTTGATCAGTCGTTTTGACGCTTTAGGCGGATAGAAACCTACGCAAGCTTAGTTATGGCAGATTTTGGACTAGGCTTACGGGTACTTTCCCCTAAATGATGTAACCCTTGTGAACTTTTGAGATCTGTGGGATGTTTGTAACCATGTTATCTTCGTTAGAACTTAATGTTATGATTATGGCTATTCCCTTCCATATGAGATAATAGCATGTCGTTCGAAATTGTGAATCGGGATAACAATGGCGGCAATCTCTGTTTTCAGATGGAAGCTAGGCAGCGTCGTGGGCAAAACGAGCAAGTTCCCCCGCCACCTCCAGCACCCACAGTGCAGGAGCTGATGGCCCAGCAGAACGAGATTCTGCGACAGCTTTTGCAGCGCCAGCCCCACCCTCAGCAGCATGGTGGAGGCCAGCCACAGCGACCTCCGGCAGTGGCGACCTACCAGAAATTCCTGAGCACGCAGCCACCCTTGTTCACCAAGGCAGAGGATCCGTTGGACGCCAACGTGTGGTTACGTGTCGTGGAGTCCAAGTTTCCCCTCCTCACGGGAGACTGCCCTAATGATACCAAGGCTTGCTTCGCCGCGCAGCAGCATCGTGGCCCTGCTCGGACTTGGTGGGACCACTTCCGTGCTATGCTACCTGCTGATCGTGAAGTGTCTTGGGAGGAATTCAAGACTGCTTTCAAAGAGCACCATATCCTAGCTGGAATTCTCGATCACAAGTTGAATGAATTTCTGGCACTCAGTCAAGGAACCCACATGGTATTGCAGTATGCTCAGGCCTTCAACGACCTGTGACAATACGCCGGATATCATGCTGATTCCGATGCGAAGAAGAGAGACCGCTTCCACAGGGGTCTTAATACCAAGTTGCGTGAGCGTCTCAACACTGTTCGGGCTGATAGCTTCAATGAGTTTGTCAACCTGGCCATCTCCCAGGAGGACTGTATTGTAGCTCACCGGGCAGAGAAGAAGAGAAAGGCACTAATGGCAGCACCATCCGCTCAGGCCCAGAGGTTCAGGATTGTTTCTCACAACTAGAGCAGGGGATTTCAGCAGCAGGTAGGCAGATGGGTGATCAGGCCGCCTCAGCAGCAGTAGCCGGCACCCACTCGTTTTCCAGCTCCCGCTCCAAGGAACAATCAGCCTCCACAGTAGCAGCAGTTCCACCAGGGTAATGGGAACAAGTGCTTCACTTGTGACAATGTGGGCCACTATGCCAAGAATTGCCCAAGAAATCAGCAGAGGCAGATGTCAGCACAAAATAAAGACAAGGGAACAAAGTAGAAGGTACAAGTCAGGCAAGGGAAGCTCAACTTCACTACTCTGGAGGAGTTACCTAAGGGAGCCCCCATCATGACTGGTATCTTTTCAGTTTTTAATCAACCTGCATTAATTCTGTTTGATTCTGGTGCATCTCATAGTTTCATTAGCCAGAAGTTCAGTGCTAAGTGTCAATTGCCTTTCTATCATACAAAAGGGTCATTCATGATAGCCACACCTGGGGGTAAAATTGCAACCAACCAATTAAACCGAAATGTGCCTATCTCAATGGGAAGTAGAATCTTCAAAACCACACTCCTGATTTTGGGATTAGAGGGTATGGACATCATTCTCGGAGCTGACGGATGACACAACACCGAGTAGTGTTGGATGTAGCTGCCAGAGCTCTGGAGATTAGTTCCCCTACATCCGAAGACCTTGTGTTGTATCTACCTAGCCAAGATTCTACTTAATCATGTGCTTTTGCTATGATGGAGTCACCTGTGAAGAAGATTCCAATGGTCTGTGAGTGTGCAGATGTCTTTCCTGATGAATTGCTAGGAATGCCCCCAGACCGAGATATCGAATTCGCCATCGAGTTGCAACCGGGAACGACACCTATTTCCAAGAGGCCTTACCGGATGCCACCCGCTGAGTTGGCAGAATTGAAGAAGCAATTGCAAGAATTGCTGGACAAGAGTTTTATTCGCCCAAGTACTTCGCCTTGGGGATGTCCAGCCTTGTTTGTAAAGAAGAAGGATGAAAGCTAGAGGCTGTGCATAGATTACCGCCCACTTAATGCGGTAACTATCAAGAACAAATATCCTTTGCCTCGTATTGATGTTTTGTTCGATCAGTTGGTCGGAGCCAAAGTGTTTTCCAAGATAGACCTTCGCTCCGGTTACCATCAGATCAAGATACGAGCAAGTGATATTCCGAAGACTGCCTTCTCAACCAGATATGGGCTGTATGAATTCTTGGTGATGTCATTTGGGCTGACCAATGCACCAGCATTTTTCATGTATCTGATGAATTCGGTTTTTATGCCTGAACTGGACAAGTTCTTAGTGGTTTTCATCGATGATATCTTGGTGTACTCGAAGAACGAAGAAGAGCATGCCGGTCATTTGCATGTAGTGGTTCATTATCTGCGAGAGCACCGTCTTTATGCCAAATTGTCAAAATGTGATTGTTGGGGGTCTGCTTCGTCACCGAAGGTCCCGTAAGAAGAAACACCTTCGGAAGATCAACACAGAAGCAAAGCCGAAGCTACCATCCGGGGAGCTTCGACATAGTGCCACGCCTTGAGACGAAGGGTGGCACCGACTTAAAGATGAAAAGACCGATTGGCCCATGATAATCTGTGTCATGATTGTAATCATTTGTAAAGGACATGAATGTAAATCCACACAGGCTGCGTCCTGTGCCTATAATTAGATGAACAATACCCCCGTACTGTTCTCGTTGACTTGTATTCGCTCGCACGTCACACTTGGATTCTTACCTTCTGTCAAGCCGAAGGTACAAATGTAATTCAATATTGTTTATATTCATTAATGATTAGATGATAGTAAATGTATATTATGACATCATTCTATTATTCATGTTGTTTCTCATGTTTCGTATGCTTCGTTTTTTATCTAAGTATGCTTTGATCATGAAGGTATGTCCTTCATGACCTTCGTCCGAAGATCGTTATATCCCCAGGGAAATAATGTTTCGAAGGACGAAGGGTATTAACCTTTAACCCACTTTTTGTGTTGCCTTGTTCTTAATTCATAGCAATTGAGAACAAGTCCCCAAAAGTGATTTTTGGCTGAAGGAAATCAAATTCTTGGGTCACACTATCTCTCAGGCAGGCATAGCTGTTGGTCCTGATAAGGTGCAAGAGGTGATGAACTGGAAGCCACCAACGACTATCCGTCATATTCGAAGTTTTCTGGGATTGGCTGGTTATTACCAAAGATTCATTCTAGATTTCTCTCGAATTGCGAAGCCCATAACTGAATTGCTGAAGAAAGAAGCTAAGTTTGTTTGGGGTCAGAAGTGCGAAGATGCCTTCCATGCATTGAGGCAACATCTGACCACAGCACCAGTGTTAGCGCAACCTGACAGTAGCAAGCCATTTGATGTGTACTGTGATGCCTCTGGCACTGGACTAGGTTGTGTCTTGATGCAAGACAACCGAGTCATTGCTTACGCATCAAGAGCACTCAGACCTCATGAGCAAAATTATCCCACTCATGACTTGGAGTTAGCAGCCGTGGTCCATGCATTGAAAATGTGGAGACACTATTTGATGGGAACCCACTGCAACATCTTCACTGATCATAAGAGCCTTAAGTATATTTTTACTCAGGCTGATCTCAACATGAGGTAGAGAAGATGGCTAGATCTGATCAAGGACTATGACCTGGAGGTACATTATCACCCAAGAAAGGCCAATGTAGTGGCAGATGCCTTGAGTCGGAAATTGCAATGCAACTGTGTCAGGATGGATTCTCGCATTGACACCCTGTGTGATGAGTTGAGCAAAATGAAGGTTGAAGTGATTCCTTCTGGTGCTTTGTCTCACATTTCCGTTGAGCCAGCTTTGCACCAGATCATCATGGCCCAGCTCAGTGACAAGGGAGTGCAAATTATTAAGGAGAACCTCCATCAGAAGACTGAGAAGTATAAATGTTTCTGCCAAGATGGAAAGGTTATATTATGGTTTGAAAGCAGATTGGTGGTTCCTAAAAATAAGGATCTCAAGAAGAAAATCTTGGATGAGGCCCATCTCTCCAAATTCTCCATGCATCCAGGGAGCACCAAAATGTACCATGATCTGAAGCCCTTGTATTGGTGGACCAGAATGAAGAGGGAGATAGCCCAATATGTATCAGAATGTGACACCTATCAGAGGATAAAGGCAAGCCACTTGAAATCAGCTGGAGCCTTGCAACCCCTATCTATACCTTCGTGGAAATGGGATGACATCAGCATGGATTTTATTGTGGGTCTGCCCAACACCTCTTGTCATCATGATTCGATTTGGGTTATTGTGGACCGATTGACGAAAGTGGCACATTTTCTCCCAGTGCACACCACTGATAAGGCTCAAAAGTATGCAGAGTTGTACATTGACTAAATCGTGTGTTTGCACGGATTACCTCAGACCATTGTCTCTGACCGAGGAGCCCAATTTGTTGCCAGATTTTGGGAACAACTGCAAGAGTCTTTGGGAACCAAGCTAATCAGAAGTTCAGCTTACCACCCACAGACTGATGGTCAGATCGAGAGGGTAAATCAAATTCTTGAAGATATGCTGAGAGCTTGTGCAATCGATTGTGGCAAGAACTGGGATAAGCACCTCTCCTTGGTAGAGTTTGCTTATAACAACAGTTATCAATCCAGCCTAAAGATGGCACCCTTTGAAGCTCTCTATGGAAGAAGGTGTCGAACACCCCTCAATTGGTCTCAGCCTAGAGAAACAGAAGTTTTCGGACCTGACTTAGTGACTGAAGCCGAAAGGAAGGTCAAACTAATCAGGAAGAATCTAGAAGCTGCTCAGGCCAGGCAAAAGTGTTACCATGATAAGAGAAGGAAACCTCTCCAGTTCGAGGTGGGAGATTTCGTATATTTGAAGGTATCACCCACCAGGGGAGTGCAGAGATTTGGGATCAAAGGCAAGTTAGCCCCTCGTTACATTAGACCTTATGAGATCATAGAAGCATGTGGACCCGTGGCATACAAATTGAAGTTACCTCCAAAAATGTCTGCCATCCACAATGTATTCCATGTATCCTAATTGAAGAAGTGTGTTCGATTGTCTACTGAGATCATAGCAGAACCAGAATTGGAGATAGGGTCAGATCTATCGTACCAAGAGTACCCTTTCAAGGTTCTGGATTGCAAAGAAAGATCAACTCGGGCTAAATCGATCAAGATGTATAAGATCCAATGGAGTAATCACTCAGAGGAAGAGGCTACTTGGGAGACTGAGGAATTTTTGCGTTCCAACTTCCTCGATTGCCTACCTAAGGAAATTGGTACGTAATCATGCCCAACCCCTCCTCCTGCCCTTTGAATCTAAATTTCAGAAAAATGATCTTAATATAAAAAGAGTTAACTATAAGACAAGAATTAAAAGGACTTCCTTCTGAAGTTGCATAGAGAATGACATTCGAAGAGCAGTTGCCTTAATAAATAAAGCACCCGCTTCAAGCAATCCTTAACCCTTTGCTTCACCCCGGGAGGACTCCGACCCGAATCTCGGGACGAGATGCCTTTAAGGGGGGAAGGTTGTGACACCCCAGTGTCACCTAGGGTTTCTTCTTTAAGCTAACTTAAACCATTATCACATGTGAACCAAATAGAGGCATGAACATCAAAAACTAAGAACAAAGGTTTAAAGTGAGTCTTTTTCATCTTAATAAATTCTCCTTAATCATGTCATGAACCTCAAGGTAAGAAGAACTCTCAAACCCTAATTAATCCTAAGTGAACCATTAAGCACATAAAAGGGAATTTGGGAAAAGACTTGGGAAAAATACAAAATTTTGGTAAGAACCAAATAACAAAGTTTTAATACACTAAATGACCAACAAAATACAGTAAGAAGGTTTTGCCGTTTGGTTTTTCCAAAATCCCCAAATCAGCCCTTGAACCAAGGTCCTATGGGGAAATTCAGAATTCTGAATTTCAGAACCCTTTTTCAAGATCAAATGTGTTCCCTGTTTTCCAAACCTCAAAACCAAAAAGTCCAAATATCAAAGTGGTGCCAAATTTCCTTGAACATGCTCTGGAAAAATTTGAACTCAAACCAAAACAGTTTGGCACGATTTTGGCACCGATTGTCCTCTGGACCCGACCATCTGACACAGGCACCTTGGTGAGCTACAACTCTCTATCCCTAGCCTAAAACCGCGTGACGTCCACACACAAATGACAAAGCACAGTCAGGGGAACAAATCCTTCATAGCGATCGTGCCCAAATTCACGAAGATTTGCGCCCAATCGGCGTTAGAACTCAGGCAAAAGCAACAGTTCCACGTGTTCGACCGTGGCTGACACGCCCGGTTCACGCCCGTTCGCGCACCCGCGCTACGCAGTGCACGCCCGCGCGCGCTCGCCGGTCCATGGCCGCCCGTGCACCGCACCGTGCCTATAAAGAAGCCCCAGGCCTCGGCCGTACCTCCCCGCGCGCTCTCAAGTCCTGCCCGAGCCAAAGTTCACCGGACTTCGCCTCGAGCACGCCGCGCCACCGCCCACCATCACCACCTGAGCCTCGACCACCGTGGCCAGCTCCCTCCAGTCACTTCTAAGCCGCGCCAGCCACTCGGATAGCTTCACCAGTAGCCTATGGAGCTTTCCAAGCTCCCGGACCCGGCAGAACTTCACCGGAGACCCGAGATCGTCCTCGTCGGACTTCGGTCGCCCGTGGTCGCGCGTAGACCGAGCAATCTGGTGAGCCATTCTCAAATTCTTCGTGCACATATCTTCCTTGACCTCTGGTGAAGCTCCCTGACCCATTCAATCGGATTATGGCGCCGTGGGCAGGCCGGATTCCTCGCCGCCGACGAGCTCCCCCGCCTGTGCATGCGGACCGACCTACTCCGACCACCGTAGCCGACGATCTGTACCTCGACGTGATCGCCCGAGACTCCCAAACCTCACCCGACCCCTCACCGGAGCAACCCCGCCGCCGGTAAGCCCCCCTGCCCTTTTCTTCCGCCGCGGTCATTGTTCCATTAGGGGAAGGATCGTGGGTTCGATTTCGTGAAACCCTAGGGGATTTTCTGCAGAGTCATAGACTCAGATGAATAGTGAACCGGGGACCTGTCTGTAATACACATAAAACCTTTCGCTAGGGACCCCAGTGCAAAACCGTTTTTCCTTTATCCATTTCTAATTAATCTTTTTAAAATTTAGCAGAGAACTTAGGAAATTTATATCTTGAGTTATATTCAACCAAATTTAGCCAAACCAATTTTGTTGGATTCGAAATATTATGAACTATCACATAAAAATACTGAACCCTATGCTTTCTATTTTAAATTTTTGAGTTTCAATTTAATTAAAGAAACTGACCAAACCTTTTTTAAAAAGAAGAGAATTAGTTATGCTTCTGTGCTGGACTTAAGAAAATTTGTAGGAGTTCAAACCCACTTAGACACTGTTTAAAAATACTAAGCACCTCAGTATTGAAGATTTAAATAGGGTTATCTATTAAAAGCCATTTTTGCCCAAAACTTAAGAAAATAAGAAAGGTATTAGAAAAATAATGAACAGTGGATGCAAATATTTTTCCTAGTTCACTTGAGTAATGAAGAACCTAGGAAAAATAAATGGAACCCTAGTCGAGAACAGATTCAATGTGAAATGTTTTATTAAGCACTAATCAAACTAAAAAGACAATTATTAGAATTATGAAAACAATTTCAAAATTGTTAAGAAAAATCCAGTGGACTTGTAACCACTAGGACACCACTACAAAAATGATAAACACCTCAGCCCATCATTTTAAGTAGGGTAAACAAATAGAACTTGATATTAAGCCATATTTCAATTAAATCATAAGCAAGTCAAAAAGTGTGCAACAGTGGGCAAATAAATTTTTACCAGATTAATAATGAAGTAGGCCACTAGAGAAAAATGCAAAACCCAATTGAAAGCTACAAGTAATACCCATTGCCAATACTTCATGAAAAAGACCATTTAGTTCAAGAAATTCCTACCACCTTTCCCTTAAGCAAAAAGCTACCAATTTTCAGAATGATTGCTCTTGCACAAAGAAAAAGATAGGAAAATTAGAAATCTGATCTTTGATATTTTTCAAATATAGTGGTAGTAGAAAGCACCCCTTTACCTAGAAATGTTGGAAAATCATAATAAAATAACTAATAAGTATTAGTGTCTGAAAAATTATAGAAAGTCATGTTATAACATCTAAATGCTAGAAACAATAAGTCTTGGAAAATAACCCCCTGTTAAAAGAAGGTTGTAGTTCAAAACACCCCCTCTGCCCTAATATTTGGTAATTTTATACAGAGAGAACCCCTCACTTTTTGAGCACCAAATTTTCAGACAGAGACTTATACACCAGTAAGAAGCCACTGTAATTGTTGCAGAATTTTTGGAAAATTATTAAGCTATCTTGTAGTTCAAACCCACCTAAAAGCATAAAAGAAATAGAAAAGAAGAGAGGGAATAATAAATCTCACTCCAATGAATTCAGCTAGAAATATTAGCAAACTCCCACTAAGACATTAAAAGAAATCAGTGGAACACCAAAATGAACTTACCAATTAGCTTAATCAAGCTTGACCCTAATTTTGCTAAGTGTACCACAAAAACCTTAAGTAGTAAGATTAAGCCCTACCTTACTATATTGGTCATCCCCCATCAAATTTTAATTGCAAGATTGTATATCATGCCCTGCTTATATCTTACTCATTGCATTCATTAGATTGCAATCTTGCTGACGAAGAGTACGTGCTCATCCCTGAGCAAGGAGCTGTCCACGAGGAAGACCAGGAGCAAGCTCCCGAGCCTGCCACCGAGGATCTCCCCGCAGCCCCAGCTATTGAAGGCAAGCCCGGTTTTATGCATAACCGTTTATATATGCTACTTTACTACACTTAATGTTTGTAGGTTTGTAATGTGAACTTAAGTGTAGGAGTTGCTTGAAACCTTTAGTTGCATGAACTCAGGATTCCTTTTTGAGATGGATACTAGTATGCTAGGTCGAGTAGCTGCTATGCTAATTAGGATCTCGGTAGAAGTCGAGTGATTTTTCTAGCAATCGTGCGAGGTCAGGAATTGATTGTATTCATCTTGCTAACGGGATCTATGATGGTCTATGGACTTGGATCCAGGGAGGATGCCTTGTCCATGAGACGGGAAAAGGAATTAAGGATTAATGTGTGGATACCTGAGTCAAGCATTTGAACGTACTAAACATATGTCGGGAAATATGGTAACCGGTAAACCTAGTACCTGAATGAAGCCGGGTGTGGACTTTTCTCCTCACTCGTCCTGAGACTGGGTCTCCCATGCTAGCTATGGTGGATACAAGTGCGGTCACTGCACGGTGGCAGCCGGGGTCAGTGGAGCATTGTATGCCAAGGCGGTGAGCCCTGGCCGCGAATGGGGAATCGATGGGGACAGTTGACGTGTGTGGGACGGAGTGCCCTGACATGTCATGTGTTTAGGTTTACCTTGCAAGGTTTAAAACTCGATTTGAATCGTCTGCTTCTCGCAGCTAATGAGACTGCTTAACCCCTTGTACTACATTGAGTAAGAAGTGAAATGAGGTTTACTTGAGATAACTTGTTGATTGTACTAAATGCTTGCTACCATGTATGCTTAGAAGGAGCAAACTTAGCTAAGATAATGATGCTAGAAATTGAAAAGCTAAAAATTGATTTTAGACTCAGCTAGTGCTTTTGGCAAACCAAACACCTCAGCCAAACAGCTGCATGGTCTAGAGGTAGAGGAGTAGTTTCCTCACACTGGGTAAGTCTAGCTGAGTATTAGTATACTCAGCCTTGCTTGTGGCATAATTTTTGTAGGTATGTTTCAGGATATGGTTGATGGTGTAACTTGGCCTACTACCCTACCACCGAGTTGGACGGTCGAGTGGGATGCTGCTCCGGCAGGTGAGAAGCAGGAGGAGTAGTGGGCTAGGCCTTGCCCAATTCCTCGCTACCGACGATATCGATTATCCGCTGCATTTTATACTGTGAACTTATATCAGCTACTTGAAAAACTCCGATTTATGTAATAAATCAGTACTTTAATTTGAGGTTTTCCTGCTTTATTGTATTTCTTGTGTGACTCACCTTCGAGTGAGTTTGTGGTATTTGATCCTTGTTAAGTGGCTCTATCAGACTAGATCTAAGGGACTGACGGGTTATTCCGATTTAAGTGTGTTACGGCCTCTGAGGCATGACTTAGGCACTTAAGCTGGAATAATTCGGACGGTTCTGCCACTCGGCGAGGATGCGGGTCGATGGCAGTGGTTCTCTGGCTGCGCAAGAAATGCTCCGGTGAGCACGGACCGGACGAACCAGAGGGGAGAAGGCAAACCAAGGGGCGTTCCAGGTGGCGGGTGATAGGGTGGAGCTTACCGAGGCAACAGATGCGGCGGGGAGTTCTACAGTGACCGTAGAACGGGCGGCAGACGTCGGTGAGCGGTGGCGGAGCTGCCTGGGTGTGCGCACAGGGCGAGAGAGAGGGCGAGGGTGCTCGGCTGAGGGCGCAAATAAGCAGGGGGGAGTAGGCGAGCGGGGCACGAGCTCTAAACGGGGCGAGGGCACGCGGAGGTGGCCGAAGAATGTGCGGTCGTGGGCGAGTCTACGACGGGGCATGGGTGAGAGGTTAGGGAAGTGGAGGGGGCTGGCGAGTGGGGTCCATGGGGCAGCGAGAGGGGATCCGCGAATGGGTGGTCAACACTGACAGAAAGGGTCCACTAGGTAGTGGGAGAGAATGGGTGCGAACAAGAGGAGATCGGCGCCGACAGGCCTGGCCCACCGGGCAGCGGGAGGGAGAGAGGGAGAAGGAGCGCGTGTGCGTGGACGTGGGCAGTCGCTGGCAAGTGGGGCCCACCTGTCAGGCGACACGGGCGAGCGCTCGCGTGGCCTAGCTGGGCCGAGCTGGATCGGTTGGACTGAAAAGTCCTTTTCTTTTTCCATGGAATTTTGAATTACTTTTCTTTTTATTTTCTCTAGGGTTTTCAATTCAAATTCAAACCAAGTTTCAAATTCAACCTAATTCAAACATGTGCAACAATCCAAAGAATATTTAAGCTCAACATGATGCAACATTTCATGACTCAAATTGTTTTGGCAAAATAAAATAATTAATCCCTCGCTAATTAAGCTAAATCTAACCAAAAGAAAAGAGAGAGAAACTAGGGAGAGAGAAGAGTAACACTTGAATTTGGTAGATACTTAGAAAGAAATTTTATACCCCCAAATTAAGGGTGTTACATATCCCGATCTGAAGTCAATTTTAGAGAATACCCTAGTACCTCTCATCTAATCAAATAAGTTTTCAATGCAGGGTAAAGGATACTTATTCTTGATTGTTACATCATTAAGTGATCTATAATCCACATACATCCTTTGTGAACCATCTTTCTTCTGTACAAAAAGAACCGGTGCTCCCCAAGGTAAGGAACTCGGATGAATGTACCCCGCCTCCTATAACTCTGTTAACTGTTTCTTAAGTTCTTTTAGTTCTTCTACTGACATCCTGTATGGCCTTTTTGAAATAGGGGCGGTTCTAGGTAAGAGATCAATGGCAAACTTAACTTCCCTATCTGGTGGCATTCCAGGTAACTCCTCTGGAAAGACATCTGGGAAATCTCTAACCACACGGATGTTGCTGCCTACAAATTTCCCATCTACTAGATATACGACTGGTCTGGTAGAGGCGGTTATGATAATTTTTACTTCGAATCTTTCTCCTTTTGGTCTAGGGAGTTCTACGGTCCCTCTAGCACAATATATAACTACCTTTGCCTTCCTTAACAAGAACATACCAAGTATCAGATCTATACTGCTTTCCTCTAATACTATAGGTGTAGACCAGAATTCCCTTCCCATAATTGTCAAGGTTATTCTATTGGTCATATAATTTGCTTCAACAGGCCCTTTAGGGGTAATTACTATCAGTGGCTTTTGCATATTTTGAAGTGGTAACTCATTTGTGTTGGCATAGCGAGCAAAAATAAATAAATGTGTAGCACCAGAATCAAATAATATGGCTGCAGGAATTGAATTGATATAAAACATATCAATAGTGATGTCAGCTCCATCAGCGGTAGCATCAGCACTGACTTGATTGACCCTGGAAACGCTTAATCCCTTGCCAGATGTTGCAGTTGGTTGCTTGCTTTGGACGGGTGTACTAGGAACCCTCTTTGGACAAACATTGGTATAGTGCCCAACCTGACCATACTTGAAGCATGTGGTCACTGTACCCTGTCCTGTAGGTCTCGTCGGGGTGCCAGTGGGGGCAGCCTGACGAGTTTTTGGAGTCTGTGGAGTCCCCAGTGGTGCATACTGAGCTGGGCGTGGTCCTCCTCCAGGACGAGCTGGTGTACCCTATGGTGGAACATAGCGAGGAGGGATGCTACTGCTCCCCTGTCCCTGGGTGATAGCCTCCCTCTTCATTTCACCCAGCTGAACACGCTTGTGTTCAATAGCTAAAGCCTTGTATAGGAGCCTCTAGAATGATGGAAAGGTGTGAGCAACTAGTGAATACTAAAGTGGTCCATTAAGTCCCTCCATGAAGTGCTCCTGCTTTCTTTCATCATCTGCCACTTCGTCTGGAGCATACCGTGATAGCTGAATAAATTTGTCACAATATTCACTAACTGATATGTTGCCTTGCTTCAGTGATAGGAATTCCTTCTTCTTTATCTTCATCAGTCCAGCAAGAATATGGTAGTTTCTTAATTGTGTAGCTAATTCTGCCTAGGTAAGAATCCCACCAATTAGCAGCGGGGCCAGTAAGACGACCAAAAGCATAAAGCACCTTCTCTCGGTCAAAGCATTGAGCGATATTCAACATCTTCTCCACTGATTTTAACCAATCATCAGCATGTAATGGATCTGGAGAGTTGGCGAATGAAGGTGGCTTGTGACTCATGAACTCCTGATGTTTGTCCCGGGGTGGACCTGGTGGTGGTGGAGGCATTGGAGGTTATTGTTGTTGCACCATTCTCTCTTGCCTCATTTCCTCCTGCATCTCTTGCCTCTCCTGACGCATCTCCTAGTGTTCTTGCCTCATTTGAGCCTGCATGTCATTCATCTTGTTGGCCATCTGTTACAGCATCTGCATCTGAGTTGCAACTACTAGATCTGTCCCAGCCGGTGGAGGATTTGGAGGATTTATTTCAGCTTGTTGTTGTCTAACAATCCTCCTGTTGTGTTGGTTGGCAGGTAGATCGATTCCGGCTCCCTCCCTAGTATTGACCATCTGGATTAGAAGCACATTGTAAGAAAGAATTATAGACAAGACGAGTAACTATGAGACATGATCTTTTGGGGGTTTTTATTAGCTAAGTAGATTAGTGTGTCACCTACTAAGCATAATACATTACCTTGTGGTGGTCCATGCTCAAATGCCCTGCTATACTATTTCAATCAATCAAAGAAGAAAATCAGGCATTTATCATCAGAACAATCATCCAAACACTTTAGATAGAGAAAATAATTTTAATTTTATCTTAGGTCTCCTATCTCTTTAGTGGGTCATAAATGTATGAATTCCAAGGTGTGAAATCCTCCTTGTCTTTCTAGAGTAGAAAAGATAAGAATAGTCAGAGTAGAACAACAAAAGGTGAGACAGGATCAAGATAAGTATAGAAAGAATCATAGTAAGGTAAGTAGGTAAGGGTTTTGTCTAGTTTTATCTAGGTTTCGTCCTACAATCAACATTTGCTCTGATACCACTTCTGTCACACCTGGATTTAAGGGATAAAGCCGGGTGCGTCTCATATGTGCGCCAAAGAAGAACATCACATATAATGACAAAGTGTGTAGAGATAAATGTCACAAGTATCATTATTACATAGCGGAAGTCTTATAGAAATAAATGATAACAATAAAGCGAACTAAACATTATTCCTTGGCGCCATCAAGCTAATTGGGAGACGCCACCTAGATGAGCTCGTACTCTTTGTTATAGGCCTCCTCCTGGACAACTTGTTCTTCTCCTGTGGGGGGTTTATATATCGCAAGGGTGAGCTCACAAAAGATCATAGCTCAACAAGTTGTGGGGAATAATGTGCATGAATTCACCAAAAGTGGGAGTTCATGTGAGGTGTAAGGCTAATCAACAAATAAGGGTTAAAGTTGAGCAATGCTTTTAATAAGTTGGTCAAGTATTATTAGCAGTCACTAAATGTAAGTAGTTGCCAAACCAGAGTAATAATAGATCAAAATTAACAATAAACCACAATGCAATGCAAATGACAAATTGAATTTAATTCTATAAATTAATCATGCGAGAGTCCTGAGCTGCTCATGACCGCGAGCACGACTAGTATACCAATTTTACACTCTATAGAGGTTGTACCATGTACCCACAAATCGTGTATCCCATCTAGCCAGGGTTTGCAAGGCCCTTAGACACTACCGAGGTGAATGGCCATGGATCCACTATGAGGCCTTTACAAAGTTCCACTAGCTTCAGAAAACCCGCTACAGTTTCTAGGAAGAGTAATGCAGGAATCCTTCGACTGACCACCATCGCAGCAAAATCAACCCAAGAACCTCCCTACATGCCTACGCCCCTACTGCCCTTACCCCTTTTGGGTAAGGTAGTCCTCCACTAGCTTTCCTAGTTAGTCAGCCAAGGGTGTCCCATTGCACCCTTGTGGTGGCACATGTTTCTTAGGTTAAGCTCCATGTTCCAATTATCATAATAGTCTTATCATGAATAGAAATAGAACAATAATAAAGATGACCATGTGTAATAGTTATCTCACACCCAAAACCATATATAGCAATAGCAAAGACTACCCAAAAATTCAGGGGTAAACAAGGTGTAAATATGACCAAACTAGGGTGACCTATTGGGTCCCATCAAAATTAAGCCTATGCATGATAAAATGATTATAGAGAACATTATTGGGTAAATAAAAGTGGTCAAGGGCACAACTTGCCTTCAATGAGCTCCTGCTCAGCAACTTCTACCTGCTGAACACCTGGATCCTCAATCACTTGCTCGTCTACTCGCCACAATACAAACAAACATGGTACAAAGGATAAATTAACATCACACCAAACATGAATACAAAATACATAATAATAATCTACGCATCGAAACGAGATCATAGGAACAAGAATCACTAAATTCGGAGTTACAGATTACAAGTTATGATTTTTCGAAGGTTCTATGTGTTTGGTACAAAAATAATCAAGTGATCAATTTTAATATAGGTTTCATGCTAAAACAGAGGTACTAAGTGATAAACAGTATTAATACAAAATTATAGAAACTGGAATGGGTTAAAAGGAGTTAAAATAAATTTTCTATGAATTAATCAATTTCATGCAATTACTTTTACACTAAAAAGTATTTTCTATTTTAATTTCTCTGGTTTTTCTAATTTCCTTGGACTGCACGCAACATTACTGAGAACTGAAGGGGGTAAACTGTAAAATTCTGGGCCTCTACGCAATTACTTTCTAACGAACCGGGACTGCGGGTTGATGTTAGGAAACTATAGGGGCTCTAACAATTTTTCCAGGCCAAATCGGTATGGATTGACCACAACCCTCCGATTTGATTAGGTAGACGCGATAACGAATCGGTATGCTGGCAAGGCTATTAGATCAAAGATCTAGGGTTTATGATCAATGCGCTCGCGATCTAATCGGGACCATCGATTTCACAACGGACGGTCACCGGTGATTCAACCCAACCGCTCCCCACAATCGAAGCCATACCGTCCAATCTCGGATGGACGACCGTGGGGTCGTCTTCTCCCCCTGATGGCCGAGCGCCCCCGCGCAACACAGCCGTGACAGTGACTCGCCGACGATGGTTAATTTGGCGCCCTGGCCATCACAGGCTTGTCTAACGACTTTAAAACGCAGAAGAAGGTAGCGCGAGTTCGTCGGGGGAGTTCTTACCGATGTTGGTGGCGCACCGAGCTCCACCCACGGGAAGGGGTATGCTGACCTGTTCTGAGCTTCGGTGAGGAATTTGATGGCGACCTGCCCACGATTCATCACGGCAGGTTCCTATCCCGAATCTGCGTGCATAGGCGATCACTGCAGACCCCCTGTCAATGGTCGAACAACGACGATCACGCGCAGTGCCTATGGCGGCGCTCCCGACCTTCCCTCTTCCTCGCCGGGTTTTTCCTTGGGGTCGTGCCAGACTCTCGGGTTACTTCGAAAGAAGAGGAATACGTGTCTCTAATAGTGCGGTGGGTGCGGACTCAAGAGGGTGAGGTCAAGGATGTGGGAGAGCTTCTCGGGCGGTTAGCTATGCCGGAACTAGGGTTTCTGCAGACAAGCCAGATGGTTCGCGTTTGATGGCCAAACGGTCCGTGAATGCGGAGGCGATGGAATTCGCTAATAGCACCTAGATCTCACTCTTGGGAGGGATCCCATCGGGGAGGAGAGATTCTATGGGTTTTCTTGGGATAGCCAGGCCACCCAAGATGCCTCTAAAAGACATAGAGCTAGAGAGAGGTGAAGATTAGAGGGAGAAAACTATATTACTATCTACTCCGAGGGCAAAGTGTAAAGAACAAAAGATATATTGATTG
The DNA here is from genome assembly GCF_902167145.1 of Zea mays. Taxonomy (NCBI): domain Eukaryota; kingdom Viridiplantae; phylum Streptophyta; class Magnoliopsida; order Poales; family Poaceae; genus Zea; species Zea mays. Next base: position 85,048,697 of record NC_050104.1, on the reverse strand, counting down.
TTTGATCGATTGTTGGTGATTCCAGTTGGCATACCCCTTAATATATAGGGGGTCTGGCCCCATTCCTAGGCGTCTCCCAACAGCAACCGTGGATTTAGAGGCACAAACAAGCGAGGAAAAGGGATCAGTTACATCTGATTCGATCTATTCGTGGACCGTCTGCACCTATGGGTGGACCATCGGTGGGCTGGACCGTCCGGTCGTGCCCAGTGCCAGAAATGGTGCTCAACAGAGTGATTATCAACAAGAGTAGCATTTTGGATTGAGTCATGTAGACTAACCAAAGTGAGTGTGTTTGTGCAATATGTCTTTTGGCTTGTGGTGTGTAGCTATGGAGTCCTTAGACGGTGATCCACGGTGAAGGTCATGTGGGTTCATATCAATAAACTAGGAATAGTGTAGGGCGAGCGTTGGGTCTTGAACGACGTACTTGACAAGTCAGGTGCCTAGTTGTATTGTTTGACACATGAGAACATTGACAGGCGAAAGGACATGACAGAGTGGATTGAAATTCGCCTAGAGGGAGGTGAATAGCCAAAACCTAAAATTTATAACTTAAAACACAAAATTCAACCCTAGATTAGAATTAAAACGAGAATAAGAACAATCAGAGTAATGGAGAGGTGTTCTTCTTACTTAGAGTTTCACAAACGAATGTGGAATTACTTGGGAGAAAATTGGATATAGAATCAAGCACAAGCAAAAGAACTAGAGAGAAGTGAGATGCAGAAGCAAATCACAACTAAAGATCAAACACAAATAACACAAGTGATTTTTTCCCCGAGGTTTCGCTCCGAAGAACCTACGTCCCTATTGAAGAGTCCACTAAAGACATGTCTCTTTCAACCCTTTCCCTCTCTCAAATGGTCACTAAGACTGGATGAGTGTTCTTCTCAATCTCAAAGGACACTAAGTCCCTGCAAGGATCACCACACACTTTGTGTCTCTTGTTAGCTTTACAAGGTGAAAAAATGAGGTTGGGAATGAGATAGAAACACAATAAAGAGCACAAGGACTTGGCAACAACTCAAATGAAACACACTCACTGTTGGGGGCGTTCTTCTTCAGAAGGTCCTCAAAACACCCAGATAATAGGTGTTTCCTGGTCTATTTCTAAGTGTTACATGTACTCTTACCAAAAGAACCTTTGGATAAATTAATTACAGACGAAGGTACAAGCTTTGAGATAGCATCAAAAAGGGGCGAAAGGCAAAGCTCGAGGAAGACAAAGTAGGCCTTCAATAGTTTATTCACGAAGATGACAAAAGGAAAAGACACCATTACCCTCTCCATGTTTAATAAATCAAATGTATAGGTTTGAGAGCGCAATTGTAATTTCCTTGAGGTTGTACTGCACACCTATAAATAGAGGAAGAGTGCCATGCATTTGGGCCACGATTGGACTGGAGGAGGAACACACTGCCTTTATTTCCAAAGTTGTAACTCCTTCTTCATCTTGTAAAAGCCTTGCATTGCCAAACGTATAATTATAAACTCTAATTTTATATTGAGAAAAGACGGAAGAAGTAAGCAATGTATTATATGATATGTTTGATCTTCATACTTACATTCTCTTATTACTATTTTGTTAGTATTGTCTTTCTTAATTGATGTTACACCTTCATCTCTAAATTCAGCATTCTCCTCATAGAAATGTGAGTTTAAAGATGAAGGCATACTTTGATCTCATTTTGTTGCCTTGTTTTTTATCTCGATGGAATAAAAAACAAGTGACCAACACTCGCAAAGCACTATCTCTTACTCTAGCTCTATTTGCTCGAATATGGGGCTTGGAGGCTGTTGAATGCTTGAGAGTAGTTGCACTAAGTGTAGAGATGTTTGGAGCAGCTCTTATGTCTCCAATGTGATGGTTGGGGGTATTTATAGCCCACAACTGCCCAAATATCCGTGGGAGAGGTTGGGCAAAAACTACACAGTTGGGTGGTACACCAGACCCTCTGACCTCTGTCGTACCAAGTTACATTTCTTATTGATGAGAGCACCTAGAGGGGGTGAATATGTGATCCTGTAAAAACAGCTCAACAAAACAAACTTGAACTAATATTGGATTAGTGAAACCAAGAGCCAAGTTCGAATGAGGATTATGAGTGTAGTAAACTTCTTCACTTAATTGCTCTTTACTAAGTGAGTATTAAACTTATAGCAATAATTTAAGTGAAGTGAATAGAGAGAAAATCGAAGTAGGACAAAGACACGTGACACATCGATTTTTATCCCATGGTTCAGTCAAGTAGAATACTTGCCTACACATTGTAGCGTCCTAATGGACAAGGGTTGCACTCAACCCCTTTCAAGCGATCCAAAGATCAACTTGAATACCACGGTTCTCTTTGTCTCAACAATATCACGTTGTGAGGAATCTCCACAATTTGGAGTCTCTCACACCTTACACAAATGATCTCAAATGAACACAAGAGTAAGGGGAATAGAAACACACAAAAGAGCGAGAGTTGCATTAACAACACGTACATAAGACGAAAGAGCACACGAAACAACAGGAGCTGTTGGAGCTCCATTTAGAAGGCCCTAGTTGCCTTCTGTCTGCGGGTGCACAAGACTGTCTAGTGCACACCGAAAAATGAATAGTGCAGGCTAGGCGCGGGCAGAGAATCCCCTGATTGGCTGCTTTCCTGTTCTGGGGGCACCAGACTGTCTGGTGGGGGCACCGAACTATCCGGTGCGCCTATTGACCGTTGGCTTCGTGCCAATGTGGCCACAAGCTGTTGGCTGCTGGCTCACTGGACTGTCCGGTGCTACGTGCGGACGGTCTGGTGAATTATAGTCGACGTGGGCAAGAATTCTAGAGAGCAGGCCTTTGGCCAGACCTTGCACCAGACAGTCCGGTGCACACCAGACTGTCCGGTGGGTGGCACTAGACCGCCATGTGCTCTGCCATCCAGCTCTTTTTCTTTCTTGTTCACTTTTGCTCCTTTTTGGCTTGACTTCATAAAGTCCCTAGCACTTAGACAAACATGATTAGCACACAAAACAATTTACTAAGTGTACATAGCTTACCTTTTTACTTGGTCCATCTAGATTTGTACTAAGTCCTCTTCCGAGCTCAATTTACTTCAGATACGTTTGCTCGACATCATGTTAATTCAAAAATAATGTGTTGTGCATCTAATCACCAAAAAAGTATAGAAATGGCCCATGGCACATTTCCCTTTCAATCTCCCCCTTTTTGGTGATTTATGCCAACACATCAAAAACCAACTCATATTTGAACTAACATATCAAAAAGAGCTAAAAAGTGCAAATTGATGCCAAATTGAAGACCAATTAAGTTATCACAGGATTTGGCATATTAGGATCATTTTTGCCACCACTTGGATTGTTTTCACAAAACAAATTCATTTTTCTATCTCTATGACAAATCAACATATCTTTCAAGACTAGTTTTGATCAAATACCAAAAACTCCCCCTTTTCCCATGACCAAATTTCTCCCCCATAAGAGAGCAGTTTTTGCAATAAAGTATTTTTACACTAAAACTTTTGAAAAATTCATAGGTGGTAGCTGATCCAGTTGCTTTGGCCTTGATTTCTTCCCCTTTGGCATCAAGCACCAAAATAGAAGAACTATTTGGCCTTTTAACCCCATTGCCTCACAAAAAATGCATGTAACACCAAAGGCAATGAGAAAACACAGATTAGGACTTGGGACAAGATACATTGATACCGGAATGCAGTGGAAGCCTCTTCCTTGTCCAAGTCCACCTGTTCCCTTTCAATCCATCTTTGAGACTATATCACAATTACTCAAACAAACACATTAGTCTCAAAGGGTCAAGTTGTAGTATATCCTCACCTAAACATATGCATCTTTTGCACAAGGACTTGTGAGGTTCGGGGATGACTTGTACAACTTGAGCACAAAAAATAAGCAAGTAAATATAGTAATGCTTAAAGTAACTTGATCAAGGGCACAAAACACATGTATGCTATAAATCAATCCGAGTTTCGCGAATCTAAGACATTTAGCTCACTACGCAACCTGCAAAAACTTTTCTCATCTAAAGTCTTGGTGAAGATATCGGCTAGCTGGTTCTCGGTGCTAATGTGGCAAACATCGATATCTCCCCTTTGCTGGTGGTCATTCAAAAAGTGATGTCGGATGTCTATATGCTTAGTGCGGGTGTGTTCAATAGGATTATCCGACAAGTGGATTGCACTCTCATTATCACATAGGATTATCAGTAGTTGCGCACAACACTGACCTACAGCAACATACTCAGCCTCAGTGATGGATAGGGCAACGGATGTTTATTTCTTAGAGCTCCAAAACATCAGGGACCTTCCTAGAAACTGGCAAGTCCCTGAAGTACTCTTCCTATAAACCTTGCACTCGACATATTCAAAATCTGAATATTCGATTAAGTCAAAGGTAGACCCCCTTTGGATACTAGATCCCAAAGCAAGGCGTATGAACTAAATATCTAAGAATTCGCTTCGCAGCCACAAGATTAAATTCCTTCGGGTCGGATTGAAATCTAGCACACATGCATACGCTAAGCATTATATCCGGTCTACTAGCACAAAGATAAAGTAATGAACCTGTCACGGAACCTCCCAAGGTATTAGGCCCACCCACAGATGTCCTTGTCCTAAGGACCTCAGACAGTCATGCAGGTGTGCATAATGACTCGGTAAGTTCGGTTATCTGTATCTCCATCATATCGCCCAAGAGCGCTTAACCCATCACGCAGACATTACACATTATCGGAGTAGAGAATAAGCGGAAAGGATTACAATAACATAATTTACATTCATACAAAAATATAGAAAGAGTAGTTATTACATATCCGGGTACTTGAGTGTGTACTTATTATTACATCACTGGGAGGCAAAACACCCTCCCCAAATAAGTTTAGTGTTCATCCTCCTGCTTGGGAACCACCTTGGAACAGAAACAGCCGAACTCAGCCGTTTCATCACCTACAACAACATGGGTACAAAAACCCTGAGTACGAAGTGTACTTTCGCAAGTCTTACCCGTCTAAGGAAAAAGATTCTCAAGGATATGTTGGCCTTTGGGAATCAAAGAAAAGCTTAACAAGATTCAAAGACTCTCTTTGCAGAAAAGCTTACTATGAGTGAATCCTTAAAAATCCATTTTTATTATCAGATTAAGTAATTACCTGCATCTAGATTTCTTTCTAATCCAGATCAAGCACTTGGCCTATACTGGCCGTCTTTTATCAACCCTTCAGTTCACTTGATGCTACGTGTAAGTTAGTGACCAAGTCTTCATGTCCGAGAAGTAACGGCGATCCGAATCGATTAATACCCAGCTGGGGATCTCCAACCACATGATATATGTAGCACTTAATCCTTGCATATGTCAACTCGCCACTGGGTTTCTCAAGACCAGAATGGGTTCACGCCAACCGAGAGCACATATACTCCATCGTCCAACCTCTTGCCACGGAGGGTACACGCTACTCTCGCCATCTAACCACTCCCATTGCGTGGTAGCCTTTCTAGTATTGGCCCGACCAAGGCAAAGCTTACCCATGACGAGGCATGTGGCAAGTTAAAAGATCCTCGATCATCAAGCCTACATCGGTTCAGTCCTTAAATGACTCAGACGGAGACACTACACCGAGACTTCCTTCTCGTGCAAGTCACCCGCCCGGTCTCTTCTTTATCATTTAAAACCCGAAGTTTGGTACCTGGTAGAGGTACCTCTTTTCAGATGTTGAACCCATCATGGCCATGATGGATTCACCATCATAAGTCTTTTCTTTGTAAAAATTCCCATCCAGTATGAAGAATCACCTTTTGTTTTTAAAACAAAACATTTTGTTTTTCTAAAGCAAGGCTAAGCATCATAAAAATCCTTTTCATAAAAGGGTATCAAGGAATGGTAATCCATGTTCCAAGGAAGGAAATGCATCAATTGTTTCACACACAACTCCTATCACCTAATGCATCATATAAAGTGGTAAAGATTTTAAAACAACAAGGAAAAGGGATAATGCACCGGGGCTTGCCTTGTGTTGTAGGAGGTTCAGGTTCCACTCCGCAGATGTTGAAGTAAAAGTTGTTCTTCGCTGGAGGATTTTTAGCTTGGGAGACAACTTCTTCTTCTACCATGGTTTGTTCCTCGTTTTCTATACATGGCAATACATGTACATGAATGCTTATGTGATGTCATGAATATGCAGTTACACAAAGGAAACATGCTAAGTTGTATCTTGAATACAACTTTCCTTCACGGTACAAAGTAATCACTAGGGTTTCCTAATTTAGTATTCTATAAGTAACTTAACCCTAGGAGGCTAGTTATTAGGTTTTTGACCAAACAATGTCTTCAATCATCATACTAAGCCTACCCAAAAGTTTCACCATTTTTGGAGTTACTAAATTATTTCTAAAATTCTAAAAGGCTTGGTTTAAGCATCTTTAAATTCTACATAATTCCAGGTTTGGGATAAAAATATTGAAACTATTTTTATTAAATAATAGGTGATTTTAGGAGTCTAGCAAAATTAGTCTCATGATTTAATCAATTTTCTACCATTTTCTACATATTTTCTAAACTGACAGTAAAAAGAAAAAGAGAATGATGAATAGTATTAGGCCGGGTCTGGCCCAAGTCAGCCCGCGATAGAGGAAACGCACGCACGCCCGTTAGAGATTTGCGCGAAGGCCCTTAGGTATTCGAATAACCAGTAAAGAGCCCCAGGTACTATTCACGTGTCTCACTGATATTTGCGCAAAGACCCCTAGACTTTTGTTTCTTCACGGCTCTAGGTCCTCGACGGTGCCACGTCGAGCACATGGCCGGAGTCACGGTTTCTCGGTGATGGTGACCCATACTTGAGGCAACAAGCACTCAGACATCATGCACAAGTCTACCCAAGCATTAGCCCTCACTTAATTGGACTGGTCCGACCCTAATTGATGCTTGTTCATGGCCACGACGGAGATAGGACTCTGGTGAGCGCGTTCTGAGCAACCAAACGTGGTAGCGTTCAAATTGAAGCTATGGCGAGTTTCACTGATTCACCAGAGGTGGGGTACACGCGTGAATTTGGACGGAGAGGGTGTGGGAGAGTGGGTCGACGTGAGCGCGCTCTCAGACATGTTCTGCGGCGGCGAGGTGATGTTCTCGATGCCCAGTCATGGTAGTGTTCAATCGGTTGAGCCGATGTGCTATGTTAACATTCAAGGATGCTAAAACATGGCATAGAGGGGAATGAATGGACCTGGGAACGGCTGATCACAGCCGTGTGCCTCACGGCGGCGTGAGTGACACGATTTGGGGAAATCCAGTGACTGGGGGCTACGGTGCACGAAAGAGGCTAACGGAGGGTGGGATGAGTGTGTAATAGAGAGGCAGAGTGATGGTAGTGCTCAATTTAAAGGAACCGGCTAATTGCTTCGCTAATTTGGGTCGAAGACGATCACGGCGGTGGTGGGATATTCCACTGGACGAGTTCGTTGTGGCGCCCGCCGGTACAACGGCTCAAGGGCAGTAACTCTAGGCTTGCCATGGTTATAGCTACATAGTGAAAGGGTCACGGCGTGGCGCAACCGCGAAGGACAGCGGCCACCACTGCGATGATCGCCCGGCCACGTCGTCGGGCAAGTGGGTATGGTGAACTGAACAGGACCCGAGCTCATCCCGACGCCAAGATCTTTTACCTCAAGCGGTTATCCACGCGCCACGGAGCACGAATCACAACGCCAGCATGGATCGCGACGCGGGTTCACCGGTGGCGGGTGCACTGCACCTGGGATCTTCTTCAGTTATTGTACCATGTGATCTTCAGTGCGCCTGACAGAGCGATTTGAGGAGCTCATTTCTCAAATTTTTATGTGACAACATGTTTATCCGACTACATCAAAGTTGTTTCCCATCATACCAACTTCAACTTTGTTATAAGGTTCTTGCTCATACATCCACTCGAGCGAGTACAATTTGGTTCTAAAGTCGATCCAATTCCACTATCAGTCTAACTTTCAGACCATCACATGACTATCAGCCCAACTTCCATGCCATTTTGCTCCAATTTATGTACAGCTCTAGGGCTCAATCACTTAATCAAACTTGTACTACTATAGTAGCTCTACAAATTTGTTGTAGTGACCCATGGAAAATTTTACCTAGATTAAGGGATACAAGGACCTAAAATCAGCCCAATATCACTGTTTTCAGAGTTAAGCATTTGGGTGCCTTTGGGACCTTTTTGCAATTTACTCCAATTAGTTCCATAAAACATGGAAATCTCCAAAAGTAAAAGTTTCTTAATTTGTGTTACTCTACCACTTTGATATATGCACTTTGGTCCAAAAGTGTATAGAAATTGATCTCATCTTATAGAGCACTAATTAGGGTTTCTAGGGTCTCTATTAAGGTTTTAAGTGTTCTAGGGTTTATGTGCCACTCAAACTTTCTAAGTTTAGTCTTTCTTGAACATCTCCACTAACCTTTGAGATCATACTAAAATTATCATCTCACACACCCACATGCTTATAGTCCTGGGGTAAGTACCCTATCCTAGGGATAAAGATCAATTCAAGTCATCACATCACAACTTGTTTTGAAATTTTTACCTAGTGGATGCATTTTAGGTGTAACATACATAATGAAATGCTAATGCATATGATGTCATGCCAAAGTTTTAGTTCTTGTAACACCAGGGGTGTTACATCCTCCCCCCCCATAAAAGAATCTCGTCCCGAGATTGAAGGCTCTAGGGCAAGTAGTGGAAAAGGAAACACGTCACAATTCTATTTCCTAATTTCTCTTATAGAGCAGGGGGTGGTGTGGGGGTTTGTTCTACTTTATAGTAAAGTACATAAACTTTAAATATTACAGGAGACTAAAAACTTAGGAAAATGTTTCTCTAAGAAGTCTCGAGTCTCCTAGGTAGCTTCTTCTTTGGTGTGTTGGTTCCACTGTACCTTATAAAACTTGAGAGTCCTATTTCGAGTAATTCTATCCTTCTGATCCAAAACTCGAATGGGATGTTCTGAATAGGTTAAGTCCAGTTCCAATTTAACATTTGCCACTGTTGGGGCCTTCGTCTTCTGAAGGTCCTCAAAAACATGATTTAACAATGTTTCTGGAGTATAATACATGAACAGGTACCTTCGGACTCGGATCAGAACCACAATATGAAGAAGTACAAAGAATGCGAAGGTTGGCACAGAGCCGAAGATATGCGCAGGGGACCTTCGGCATGATAGCAGAAAGGAGAACCGACTTAAAAGGGAAAAGGCTATTTAGACCTCGATGGATTACTATAGAGTCATTAGCAAATGTAAAGGGCATGAGTGTAATTTTACATGGGCTGCGTCCCGTGCCTATAAATAGATGAACAGTGCTCCCATACTGTTCACGCTGACTTGGATTTGCTTTTGCGTCACACTTGTACTCTTACCTTCTTTCAAGCCGAAGGTACATTTGTAACTTAATATCATTTCTATTTTTCTATGATAATAAAATAGAAATGAGTTGATAGTGATATATAATTATTCATGTGTCTTTACATTTCATATGATTCGCTTTTCATTATCATACGCTGCACTGATGAAAGTATGTCCTTCACAACCTTCGTCTGAAGACCATTATATCCTAAGGGAAATAATGCCTCGAAGGACGAAGGTCATTAACGTTTAACATTTTTTTGTGTTGCCTTGTTCTTAACTCATAGCATTTGAGAACAAGTCTCCAACATTAGCGCCCACCTCCGGTGAATCCTTTTCGACCACCTTCGGCAAGCACTGACCTTCGTCATGCCACCGAAGAAAGCTTCAGCCACAGGGGTTGCTGCTCTGTAGCCACTGGACCCAAACCAGGAGACCCTTTCTCTTCGAGAGGCCCGAAGCCAGAAGAGGAAGGCCACTAGTCCAACACCCCAGGAGGACGAGTTAGACCAAGAGATCAGAAACATGGAAATACTTCATCAACAAGTACAAAAGAAGAAGGAGAAGATGGCTTGGCTGGCCGATCTTCAAAGGCAGATTGACGAAGCCACTGAAGAAGTACGCCACCTTGCTCAAGATGAGCAAGAACGAAGGCCTCAACACAGAGAGCTTCATCAAGAAGGCTTGTTTCACGATGATGGATGGTATGATGATTTTAATCATGGTACCTTTACTTTTGATGATGCTTCTCCCTTGGCAGCAGAACTGCAGGCTATTCCATGGCCCCCATCATACAAGCCACCTCAGCTCCCCATGTATGATGGACATTCAGATCCGAAGAAGTTTTTGATGAGTTATGAAGCAACCATATCTTCATACAGAGGCAATGCAGCTGTCATGGCCAAGTCCTTCATCATGGCAGTCAAGAATGTGGCTCAAACATGGTATTCTTCTCTTTGGCTAGGAACTATCACTTCATGGCAGAAGCTCAAGGACATGCTAGGGACAAGTTTCTAGGGCTTTCAGACAAAGCCAGTCACAGCTCAGGCTTTGTTTCAATGCACGCAAGATCATGAGGAGTATCTCCAGGCATAGGTCCGAAGGTTCTTGCGTCTGAGAGCACAAGCGCCTACAGTGCCCAATGAAATTGTCATTGAGGCCATGATTAAGGGGCTTCGTCCAGGACCTACTGCCCAGTACTTTGCTAGAAAGCCTCCACAGACTTTGGAGAAGCTGCTTCAAAAGATGGATGAATACATCCGTGCCGACAATGACTTTCGTCAAAGAAGGGAGGAAGCCTACAGGTTCTCTGAGATGACCAGGGGCTTCGGAGGGAGAATCCACCCAAGGCATGTCAGGTCAATCCACTCCACTCAGAGTGATGACAGAGGAAGTGAACAACAGAGGCCACAATATTCCTCGCAATCTTCGGGGCAGCAATAAAGCTATCTTCGGCCGCTAGCTCCAAGAGGCACAGGCGCCAGGGGCTTCGGAGGAAGGTTTGGGGATCAACCTAGGAAAATTTATTGCCTATTCTGTGGTGAGGACAAGGGCCATACTACAAGGATGTGCCATGTCACCATTCAGAAACAGAAGGAAATAGCAGAAGCTGCAGCTCAGCAGAACCAGCCGAAGCAGGTCATGCATACTGCTTCATATCACTCACCCTACATACCAGAGTATGTCGGTAACCATCCTGCAGCGTCTGTTGCTTCGGCTAGTCAGCCACAGGCATCCTGGCCACAGCCTCCACCTCCGCCACCACTTCAACCTGCATATTCACGTGGCCAACAGCCAGAAGGGAGTCAACAGACCCATCAGCAGAGAGACTTCAGGGAGGAGTTCGAAGCTCGCACAGTCAACAGTACTGTGCCAGAGTCGAAGCATATCTACTAAGAGATATCCTACCCCTAAATTAGTTTTTACATTCATTGTCGTTCTCTTTCTTACTAAGGAACAATTATTGAAAACCTAGTTTTCTTGTCGTTTTCAATTCCTTGTAATAGCTTCATTTTTGCCATAGTCAAAATATATCTTCTCCATAGACTCACGGAGTCCAAAAAGTCGCTGAAGCACAAAAAGTCGTTCCTAAGAGAACGCGCGGCTAAAATTTACATCACAAGTATCTCCGAAGCTACAAAAATTCGTTCTACGAAACGCAGCGTAAGTTTGTCGAAGCTACAAAAAGTCGTTCCTAAGGGAGCGCAGTGTAAGTTTTCTCCTCAAAAGTCGTTCCAATGGGAATGCAGAGCCACATACCGCCGAAATATAAGGCGAAGCGCAAAAAGTCAACACGAATACCGCCGAAATAGAAGGCGAAGAAGTTCAAAAGACGTTCCTAAGGGAATGCAGAACTTACAGCGAAAAGTCAGCGCTGATACACCGAAAAATAAGCGGTGAAGCCAAAAAATAAATGGCAAAGAGATTGTGTATTCCAAAATGGGGATGTGAGTGTGTGTCTTCAGCACAAAGTATCATTTTGCATAGCATAACATCATCACATCATTTCGCATAACATAACATCATACATCATATTGCATCAATGGCACAAGAAGGGGATACAATGTTGACCTTCGGAGAATGCTTCGAAAAAGTAAAATTGTGCTAAGGCACAAAATAAGTTTTAAAGAAATACAGCTTTATCAGCTCTGATGTGGAGGAAAGTCTATTGTTGACGAAGTATCAGTGTGTCGATGACGCTTGGAGCATTTTTTATGAAGCACTCTGATATGGAGGAAGAAGGTCTATTACTGACGAAGCATTAATGATTTTGCGTCGATGGGAGGATTTTTCATGAAGCATAAAAACTTTTCTTTACGAAGCATGAAAAGAAGGGAAGGTGTTTTTTCGCCGAAGGCTCAAAATCGGTATGTACATAAAAGTTTCATGCATCGCAAAGAAATGAATTACAAAGCTATTTATACATTACAAACCCATGAGTACCAAATATTACAAGCATTGTCCAGCAAATGTTACATTAATATTCTAACAATATTTTTACAATATCTATTCTTCCTCTTTCAAAACTTTGTCTGCAGCTTCGGTCAGTAGTTGAGTAACGACTTCGTCCATAATGGTTTCAGCCATGCTAATAATTTCTGTTGATTCCTTTGCCTCGGGGTCGACCAATGACTCGAAGGGCTTTGGGGGAGGCGATAGTTCAGCTGCGGTAGAAAATGTGAATTAGTTCGAAGTCACAAAAGTAAACAATAAAGTTAAAAGCTATTAAGCAATACCTATCCGCCTTTCGAGTTCCGCAGCTTTTTCAGCTGCCTTTGTTGCTTCCCTAGCATCATGAGTATATTTTTCGCTCTTCTTTATTATTTCGTGGGCCATCCCTCGGCCACCATTTTCCCAGATGTCAGTGAAGAATTTTCCACCAACTAAACTTGCTTCGGCCGAGGGGTCCTTCGTATCATCAATAGATAAAGCAGCTTCGGCTTGCACCAAAGTTTTCACATGATCGCAACCTGCCTTCTCCAAAATAGCTGCAATTCCCCTCGCGCCAGAGAAGGCACAGACGTTCCTACGGTCATTTAAAATCTCCTCAAAGGCTTCGGCCTCGCTGCTGATCCATTCAATTGGGCCTTCGGGATCTCCCCGTACGAAGTTGTCTTCACTTGAATATGCGCCAACATTGGCGAAGCTAGTTTTTTATCTTTTTCACACATTCTACAAATTTTTCATAACATCTTTCTTTTGAGGAGCGAAGTTCTACAACTGTTTTTCCCAATAATTTTTCCAGTAATCACTAGCGTCTCAGTCAGCTTCGGCAATAGCACATTTCAATTTTGCTTCAGCCAGCTGTTTCCGAAGGTCTTCAACTTTGCATTTCTGAGCTTCAACTTGGGCTTTGGAAGTAGCTTCGTCTTCTTTTATTTTGTTCACCAATGAATTTAATATTTTATCTTTTTCAAGACCTTCGTTCCTTAGTTCAATTACTTCGGAACGAAGGTTGTTCAGAGCTATAGTGCATCCTTCGTCCTCGGCATTTTTCTGCGCCCTGAGGGCATTGCTAAGAATCAGGCCCTGAAAAAGAAGTGTGGTATTAAGTATAAGCAAACAAAACAAATTTTCGTTTTTAAGTACAAAAAATTCATTCTCACACCTTTAAACTATTATATGCTAAACTGTCGGCCAATTCATCTTTTGATAGCACCGAAAGCCCGTCTTCTAGTGTCGGGAATCCGAAGCTTTTGCTCATCTCCCGGCAGACAGAAATCTTCTTGCTGTCTGGGAGACAATACAAGAAATCTTCTTCTCCGCTGCCATTGAATACCAATGCCCCCTTTGGATATTTCAGTTTCTGGGCATAGTATTGAGCTTCTCGCTTTTCTTCTTTAGAAAGATTTTTTTCCCGAAGCATGACGGATAATATACTCAGTGTTCTCTTTCAAAGCTTCGGGAGTTGGGGCGGCAGATTTTTCAGGCAAAATGTGTTCTATAGCTTCTTCCTCCGCTGACTTTTCTCCAATTTCCAATGATTTCTCTTTGATGGGCTCTGAAGGCCCAGTTTCAGCATCGGCCCGGCTCATTGTAGCTTCCGTTTCGGTCAGCTTTGTCTCGGTTTCAACTTCTGCTTTCGGAGCCTTGGCAATTTTTCCTGAATTAGAACTTGAAGTTTTTATCGTCTCCAGCACATCTAACACACTAGCCATCCTTTTTCTCTTTGGGGTTGCTGCCAGATATTTTTGTATCTTCGGCGCCTCCACTCCTACCGAAGGGCTTAGAATTTCTGATGTTTTTGTTTCTTCGGGTCTTGGTTCTTCAATTTTGTCAGCCTTCGGCATTGCAGCCGGCTCTTCAACCCTCTACGTAAGGGTAGGTCCTTCGGCTTCAGTAGCCAAAGAGGTCTCACCGCCAAAGTCAGGCACTGTGGCCGGTTCAATGTAGCGCGGTCGGTGAGTAAGAACCTTCACCTTTTTCTTCTTCGGCGCGGGCTCGCTCGAGGCGGCTGAAGCAACATCCTTTCCAGAAGTTCCACTCTTTCTCTTCTGCCCCCGTGGTGGGTAGCGGTAGTCAGGATACATAAATCCAATAGCATCAAAAACTCTATTTAGCCTCTTCTTTTTTTGGCTCCCGAAGGCCACAGATAGTGCGTTATCTTCAGACTTGGAGTAGGCCCCAAGTAGTTCATCACTGGTATTTTCAACACATTTCAGCCAGTCATCGTCTGGTTCGATAAATTGGTCTCTAAACCTGAAGGTATATTTTAATCGAACCAAACCACCTTCCTTATGGTTGCTGATGGTCTCTTTTGGCATCTCCCAGTTGTCTACCAATGGCCATATTCTGTAGGCCACGTGTTCTTGGACTAAATCCCATGTCCCTATGAAAGAACAAACTATGTCGAAGGCCCTTCGACATCCTTCGGCTGCTTCATCAATCTCTACCTTCGGCTTTCGGAGGCCGAAGCGCGGCCAGATGGGACGCATGATGATTTATTTAATATCTTCTCTTGCTTTTAAATCATTCTTCACGTAGAACCATTCTTTCATCCAGTCTCCGGGCCATCTCTTCCGAAAGGTTGGCACTGGGCAGCTTGAGCCTGAACGAGCCACGAAGCTATAGCAACCAAAATTGTTATGATACTGTTCCTTACCCCAGGGCTTCGTCTCATATAAAAGTTTGTGCATGCTGCAGAAACATTTTGCACTTGGCTCCAAACCTTGGCTCCTCACGGCCGAGACGAAGATCCCCATTCTGATAATTGCTTCGGGGGTAATCTGGTGAAGGAAAATCTCATATATCTTTAAAACTTCAATAACAAATCTGTTTAAGGGGAACCGAAGCCCAGCCTTGAAGAAGCTTCGGTAGATTACGACTTCATTCTCTTCAGGAACAGGAACAGTCATGTCTCCGTTGTCAGCCCTCACAATAGATATGTCTCAAAAATACCTTACTCTCATGTTATCAAGATGACTTTGTCTGATAGTCGATTTCCCGAAGACTAGGTGACTTGGTCGCCAGGGTCGATCTTCGGAGTCTTCGCCCCCGCTTTCCGCATCATAACTATCACTGTCATCGGTATCTTTAGATAAGCCTTCTAGAATTTCTTTTGTAATCTTTTCTGTGTTGGTCTTTGCAATTGACTCGATGAATCCAGCAGTCTTTTCCTCAAGAAGTTTCGCCTCTTCGGTTAGCTTCGCTTCAGCAACTGTCTTCTTATCTTGAGACATCTTATCTTTGGAGCTGACGAAAATATGTCCTTAAATCCGAAGCTTAGAAAATTTAAGAAACTAAGCAACTGTTGGAAAGCAAGAGCTAAGAAATCAAGCAAAGCAAAGCAGGCGTACCAAATGTGCTCGGGGTGAGTTCTTATTTATACGCCAGCGCGCTCCAAGTTGGAGGGTCCCGTCTGTCATTGTCTGTTGCTATTCTAGCAAAGGGAAGGTGTTTTTTCGGACCTTCGGCTTAGGGCCGTCGTCCATATCACAATCTGAATTCGTTATTTTAACAAATTAACCTTGCGAGGGGCTACTGTTGGGGGCCTTCGTCTTCCGAAGGTCCTCAAAAACATGATTTAACAATGTTTCTGGAGTATAATACATGAACAGGTACCTTCGGACTCGGATCAGAACCACAATATGAAGAAGTATAAAGAATGCGAAGGTTGGCACAGAGCCGAAGCTATGCGTAGGGGACCTTCGGCATGATAGCAGAAAGGAGAACCGACTTAAAAGGGAAAAGGCTATTTAGACCTCGATGGATTAATATAGAGTCATTAGCAAATGTAAAAGGCATGAGTGTAATTTTACATGGCCTGCGTCTTGTGCCTATAAATAGATGAACAGTGCTCCCGTACTATTCACGATGACTTGACATTTGCTTTTGCGTCACGCTTGTACTCTTACCTTCTTTCAAGCCGAAGGTACATTTGTAACTTAATATCATTTCTATTTTTCTATGATAATAAAATAAAAATGAGTTGATAGTGATATATAATTATTCATGTGTCTTTACATTTCATATGATTCTCTTTTCATTATCATACGCTGCACTGATGAAAGTATGTCCTTCACAACCTTCGTCTGAAGACCATTATATCCTAAGGGAAATAATGCCTCGAAGGACGAAGGTCATTAACGTTTAACATTTTTTTGTGTTGCCTTGTTCTTAACTCATAGCATTTGAGAACAAGTCTCCAACAACCACATCCATAGTTCGATCAGGAATCTGAAGACACTTCTTTAACTGAGATACATGGAACACATTATGCATAGCAGATAGTGATTCTGGCAACCGAAGTCTATACACAACTTGCCCACATCGTTCAAGAATGGGGAATGGGCCAATGTATCGGGGTGCTAACTTTTCTTTAACCCCGAATCGACTAACACCCTTCATTGGTGATACTTTCATGTACACATGATCGCCGACTTGAAAAAACAATGGTCGACGTCGTTTATCCGCGTAATTTTTCTGCCGGGCTTGAGCTTCTCTTAAGTTATGTCTTATATGTTGGACTTTTTCTTTTGTTTCTTTAACCAAGTCATGCCTGAAAAACCACTGTTCTCCAGGTTCTGACCAATTCAAGGGTGTTCTGCATCGTCGTCCGTACAGACATTCAAACGGTGCCATTTTAATACTCTCTTGGTAACTGTTATTATAAAAGAATTCTGCCAGCGGCACACAATCATCCCATTTTTGTGGAAACTCCAAGACACAGGCTCGTAGCATATCTTCAAGTATTTGATTTGCCCTTTCGGTTTGTCCACTTGTTTGAGGATGATAGGCCGAACTGTGGAGCAATTTAGTGCCCAAAGATTTGTGCAGCTCTTCCCAAAACATGGATACAAATTGCGGTCCCCGGTCCGACCCTATCGTCTTTGGAATTCCATGCAAGCTGAGAATATGAGCCACATATAACTGAGCATAGGTAATGACCGGGTAATATGTTTTGACTGGAAGAAAATGAGCTGTCTTTGTAAGCCGGTCAACTATGACCCAAATAGAGTCAAATCCTTTAGATGTCTTGGGTAATCCCACAACAAAATCCATACTGATATCTTCCCATTTCTAGGTTGGGATCGGCAATGATTGTAAAGGTCCAGCAGCCTTCATATGTACCGTCTTAACTCATCTACAAGTGTCACATTTCGCCACATAGCGAGCAATTTCAATCTTCATCTTAGTCCACCAGTAATTTTGTTTCAAATCTTGATACATCTTAGTACTTCTAGGGTGAATGGAATACCGACTAAGATGAGCTTCATCCAAGATTTGTTGATGAAGTTCAGCATCCTTAGGCACCACTATGTGGTCTTTAAACCATATCATTCCTTGATCATCTTTCCTAAAACAATTAGCTTTGCCGGCCTCCATTCTCTCATGAATATATTTCATACCCTTATTGATCCTTTGAGCATCAATAATCCTTTGTAGAATAACTGACTCAAGCTTCAAATGTGTCAAGGTTCCTTGTTGCACTATCCCCAGATTTAATCTTTCCATTTCCTGACATAAAGTGATGTCATGTGATCTCATTGTGAGACAATGACAACAGACTTTACGACTTCAATCATCTGCCACCATATTAGCCTTTCCTAGGTGATAATGAATTTCCAGGTCATAATCATTGATTAGCTCGAGCCATCTTCTCTGTCTCATGTTTAGCTCCGACTGGATGAATATATACTTTAAACTCTTGTGATCCATATATATGTGACATATATTCCCCATTAGATAATGACGCCAAATCTTAAGAACATGAACTACTGTCGCCAGTTCCAAATCATGTGTTGGGTAGTGATCCTCATGCCCGCGTAGCTGCCTTGAAGCGTAAGCTATTACTCGCCCTTCTTGCATCAAGACACATCCAACCGCACTACCTGATGCATCACAATAAACATCAAATGGCTTCTCAATATCTGGTTGGGTCAATACCAGTGTATTGGTCAACAATACTTTCAATTGTTCAAAGGCCTCGTTACACTTAGTGGACCAGTCAAACTTAACATCATTTTTCAATAACACGGTAATGGGTTTAACGATCTTGGAGAAATCCGGGATAAACCTGCGGTAATAACAAGCCAATCCAAGGAAACTTCTAACTTGATGCACAGAAGTGGGAGATTTCCATTCCAGAATATTCTTGACCTTGCTGGGATCAACCGCAATCCCTTTAGCAGATAAAATATGTCCTAGAAATTGGATTTCCTCCAACCATAACGCGCACTTGCAGAATTTGGCATAAAGTTGATGTTTTCTTAAGCGCGTTAATACAATCCGCAAATGTTTTGCATGCTCCACCTCATTCTTGGAATAGATTAAAATGTCATCAATAAAGACCACCACAAACTTGTCTAATTCGAGCATGAATACCAATTCATTAAGTATGTGAAGTGGGCTGGAGCATTTGTCAATCCAAAAGACATAACCAAATATTCAAATAACCCATACCGAGTGGTGAATGTGGTCTTGGGTATATCCTCGGGTCGAATTCTGATCTGATGATAGCCCGATCTGAGATCAATTTTAGAAAATACCTGGGCTTCAGTGAGTTGATTGAATAAAATATCGATCCAAAGAAGAGGATACTTGTTTTTAATATTCACTTCATTAAGGGGGTCTGTATTCCACACACATTCGAAGAGTTTTATCCTTCTTCTTGACAAAGATTGCTAGATATCCCCATGGCGATGAACTCAGTCTAATAAATCCTTCCTTCAATAAGTCTTGTAATTCCCTTTCTAGAGGTAACCCAGGCAAATCTTTAGGGAATACATCAGGGAACTCACACACAACCGAGATGTCTTGTATCTCTTGCACTACAGCTTCAAAAACTTGTCCACATACTTTAACTGCAACAGATGCAGGGATGGACAAGTTGACTATTTCTTGTCCATAACAGTTGAATAGTCCTTTTATCCGCATTAATGATAGCCTTATTTTGGGCTAACCAATTCATGCCTAAAATCACATCCACATCTTGTCCCTTTATAACTATCATGTTGGTAGGGAACTCATGTCCCTTTATAACTTCCTTTGTAAAGATTTGACCCCCAGGTGATTGAATAACAAATCCCTCCCTTGATTCAATACTATGGATGCAATGCTTCTCAACAAAAGTCTTGCTCATAAAAGTATGCGATGCACCAGAATCAAAAAGGATGACATCAGGATGGTTGGCAATGAAAACGTACCCATCATCACCGGTTCTCCTTCTAGGGTGGTCGCCACTTGGGTGTAGTAGAATTACCCAGTTTTCCTTGTATTTTTGCTCACTGGAGTGTTGGCCACATTTTCTTTGCCTTGAGTCGTGTTCCCAGAAGTCTGTTGAAAATTTGATTTATTCTGCTTTGGATAGGGACAGTCCTTGATGAAGTGTCTAGACTTCCCACAATTAAAGCAACCATTAGAGGAAGTAGATAGGGTGGGGAAGCGAGCACCAGGGGCACTCGGCTGATTGTTCTTAGCGGGGGCAGGAATGGGGCGGATAAAACCTGGTTGCTTGAAAGGATATGTAGGTGGACGAAAAGAAGAGTGATTTGGGTTGAAAGGATGAATCACCAACCTCGACCGCTTCTTGGACCCTTGAGACGATCGTTCACCCCCATATCTCTTTGTTTTTCCTTGTCCCGAATTTTTGGCTTCCACCGACAGCGCTGTGCTTACGGGTCTGCTATAGGTGAGGTCCAAGCATGTGGCCATCTTTCGCTGGAGTCAAACATTTAAATCTCTCATGAAGCAATTCTTCTTCTTCAGATTCATGTCCACTTGGTCTATAGCATACTGGGAGAGATGATTGAACTTGGCGAGATATTGCATCACCGAGTCTCCTCCTTGCTTTAAATGTATAAACTCCTCCTGTTTTATCTGTAAAACCTCTTCTGGAATGTAGTGTTCCCTAAACGCGTGCTTGAATTCTGCCCACGTGACAAGATGTCCTGCAGGCTGAACAGCTGCAAAATTTGCCCACCAGGTGCTGTCACGACCCCTCAATTGTTGGGCAGCGAACAGGGGCTTCTGGGTCTTGGTACATTGAATCAATCCAAATTTTTGCTCCATGACCCGTATCCATTCATCCACTTCCAAAGGTTCTTCATCTTTAACAAAAAGTGGTGGACGAGTTTCAGAAAACTCCTAGTATGTGGTGTCTCAGGGGGGCCTTGGGGTTGACCTCTGCATCCCTGCTGATGAAACTGATTCCCGGCCATTTCACGCAGGAAACGAGTGTTGTCAGTGGTGGCATTAACTAAGGCAGCGATAGACTCAGCTAATGTGGGATGTATAGGTGGCAAGTTCGGAGTTTCCTCCCCGCCACAAGAAGTTCTCGCCCCGTCTTGAGCACGAGTTCTTGATGGCATCTGAGGAAGAAAAACATACTTAATTATTACATGCCACAAGTGCACCACCTTTATTACATTATGCCACACTGTTACTAATTATACATATTCACTGGTACAACTCAACTTTCCTTATTTAATTTACATAAGGAAACCACCTACTACTATACTACTCTAGTTATCTTCATCCTTGGCTGCTCCCGCTCCACTGCCAGCTTCGGGAGAACGTTCATCTGTGAGGTTCATGGAAGGAGGGGCTTCAAAAAGATCCAACTCCCCATAAGGTCCTCCGCCAACTACTCCAAATGCTCCGGCTCCCATTGCTGCAACCTCTGGTGGCACTTTCGGGTGCAGCTGGTCATATAGCACGTGCACTTCCTCATGCAAAGTGTTATTGTACGCTTGCATATTTTCTAGGGCTATGCTTAGTTCCACCACCTGGGCTCACGCATTCGCCTCGCAATCCCAGGCTATAGAGCGCGAATTTATGGCCCAGTCTATAGCCCTGTCTCGTTCCACGATCTCCCGATGCAAGCGGTCAACCTCCGCAGATAGCTCAACAATACGACAGCTATCTCGCGCATGTTCCCTGTTTCGATGGCGTAGTTCTGACGTGAGTCGTTCCACTCTTACCTCCAGATCCCATATGGGATCATTACTTCCGCTACTGCTCCCCTCATGTCGAGGAGCCAACTGGTGTCGGGGCACGCCTCGAGGTCCGGTTGCCTTCCGTTGGGTAGTCTTACTACGTGCCATACCTCCATAAGAGGGGAAGATTTATTTAGTATAGTTTAAACATGATGCATGCATGACCTATGATTATGGAATCAACTTTTTGTTGATCCCTACTTCCTACGTATACTATTGTCTGGCACTCTATTCCCGGCTTCTAAAGATAAGTTACTACCAGAAAGTGGCAAGATAAGAATTAAAGAATGTTTCAATGTAAGTATTGTAAAACCTTTTGAAGTACTAAGAAATGTTCGAAGAGACAGGCTCTCCAATACCAGCTGTCATGGAACCTCCCAAGGTATTAGGCCCACCCACATATGTCCTTGTCCTAAGGACCTCAGATAGTCATGCAGGTGTGCATAATGACTCGGTAAGTTTGGTTATCTGTATCTCCATCATATCGCCCAAGAGCGCTTAACCCATCACGCAAACATTACACATTATCGGAGTAGAGAATAAGCGGAAAGGATTACAATAACATAATTTACATTTATACAAAAATATAGAAAGAGTAGTTATTACATATCCGGGTACTTGAGTGTGTACTTATTATTACATCACTGGGAGGCAAAACACCCTCCCCAAATAAGTTTAGTGTTCATCCTCCTGCTTGGGAACCACCTTGGAACAGAAACAACAAAACTCAGACATTTCATCACCTACAACAACATGGGTTCGAAAACCCTGAGTACGAAGTATACTTTTGCAAGTCTTACCCGTTTAAGGAAAAAGACTCTCAAGGATATGCTAGCCTTTGGGAATCAAGGAAAAGCTTAACAAGATTTAAAGACTCTCTTTGCAGAAAAGCTTACTATGAGTGGATCCTTAAAATCCATTTTTATTATCAGATTAAGTAATTGCGTGCATCTAGATTTCTTTCTAATCTAGATCAAGCACTTGGCCTATACTAGTCATCTTTTATCAACCCTTCAGTTCACTTAATGCTACGTGTAAGTCAGTGACCAAGTCTTCATGTCTGAGAAGTAACGGCGATCCGAATCGATTAATACCCAGCTGGGGATATCCAACCACACGACATATGTAGCACTTAACCCTTGCATATGTCAAATTGCCACCGGGTTTCTCAAGACCAGAATGGGTTCACGCCAACCGAGAGCACAGATACTCCACCGTCCAACCTCTTGCCACGGAGGGTACACGCTACTCTCGCCATCTCTCCACTCCCATTGTGTGGTGGCCTTTCTGTTATTGGTCCGACCGAGGCAAAGCTTACCCATGACGAGGCATGTGGCCAGTTAAAAGGTCCTCGATCATCAAGCCTACATCGGTTCGGTCCTTAAATGACTCAGACGGAGACACTACACCGAGACTTCCTTCTCGTGCAAGTCACCCGCCCAGTCTCGTCTTTATCATTTAAAACCCAAAGTTTGGTACCTGGCAGAGGTACCTCTTTTCAGATGTTGAACCCATCATGGCCATGATGGATTCACCATCATAAGTATTTTGTTTGTAAAAATTCCCATCCAGTATGAAGCATCATCTTTTGTTTTTAAAACAAAACATTTTGTATTTCTAAAGCAAGGCTAAGCATCATAAAAATCCTTTTCATGAAAGGGTATCAAGGAATGGTAATCCATGTTCCAAGGACGGAAATGCATCAATTGTTTCGCACACAACTCCTATCACCTAATGCATCATATAAGGTGATAAAAATTTTAAATCAACAAGTAAAAGGGATAATTGTCACACCCGGTTCTGGGGGCAAAACCGAATGCATAGCATATGTGTGCCAAGATCCATTTTCCACACATATGTTGACGTCACAAGTGTAATATATCAAAAGACAATGCAATAAAGGCGTAAAGAGGGTAGAATAGTCTTTATTACAACATCCAGATAATAGTATCTTAAAATGTATCATCAAAGTAAAGCAGAAATAACATGGGTAATCTCCCACAAGAAGATGACCGGCGCATCGTTAGACTCAGTATTCATCGAAATCTCCATCAAGGTCTTCTTCATCACCCTCTGATCAAAATATTAGCAAGGGTGAGCTCACTTATGGTCGGGGCTCAGCAAGTGGGGGGAAAATTAATGCAAGTTTAACAAGGTGAGGCTAAGGTTGAGCAGTAAGCATTTTAGTTGGTCAATATTTTATTAACAACACATGTCTTACTAATAAGTGTGTATCCCAAGTATCCCATTTAAACAAAGGTATAAGAGTATATAAAAAACACTTAAGTGAAACCACTTAAGCAAACCATTGGTAGATCATCAGATCTCGATTTATTGTCCATCTTTAAGTTCAATTATCATGTGAGGGTCCAGGTTGCTCTTAACCGTGAGCACGGCTGACATATCAGTTTTACACTCTGCAGAGGTGGTACAATTTTACCCACAAGCCATGTATCCCATCTAGCCTGGGTTGATCGGACCCGTAAACACTACCAAGGTGAATGGATAGGGATCCATTATAAGGCTTTCACAAAATACACTTACACCCCGTTTGGATCATTGGAATTAAATTCCATTCTAATTATAGTAATTTAGGCATATATCAATTAATTAAGCTAATTCAGTTTTATACAAAATATATTTGTATATTATTATTAGCAAGATGTCGGGGATATTTATGTGCTATAGTTTACTATATATGAGTGAGACGAAGAGTGTCACGTAAGTTACAGAGTAGAAACAAATTTTACTACTGTATAAAATCATTTCTCATCCCCCACCCCATGAATTTGAGATAGACTAATATCTGAACTTTGGAAAGTGGTGGAATGTCAAATTCCAAACTAAATAAGTTACTTTATTGAGTGAATTACAATTCCTCTAAAATGAAGGGATCCAAACGCCCCGTTAATACAAAGCAACCTGCTAAGGTTTCCAATTCGGTGTGGAGGCCCTCTAGGCGAGGTACCTTAGCCAAGAATACGTCCCCATGTTAACGTGAGCTGCCACCATTGTTGCTCCCCCTCTTGCTCATATTTCAGGTAAGGTTGCTAGGTACTAAAAATATAAAGCTAATTACCAAAGCCAGAGCCATCATAGCACTCGTGGTTGCACTGTTATCCTAGGTGGTCACTCCATTTTCCAATTAATATGAAATAATCTTGTTTAACCATCGGGTTAACACCATAATGCCAATTTCATTTCCGGAACATTAATATCAAATAATGAGTGACATCAAAATTATCAAGTTGAGTGGTAGCCAAATTTGCAAAGCATAGTATCTTCCTAGGGTAATCAAGGAATACAGTTGGTAAATCTAGGAAATCCTTAATTAGACAAATCCCATCAAATTATGCAATATATCCAAATAGTAAGCATTATTGTATGCATTAATTGGGTACAAAAATAATATGTAGAGGGAGAATCCACTTACCTTGCTCAAAAGTTTCTTGTGGGTCGTCCTCGAACGTGTTTGGCTCGTCTACCTCACAGTCCACTCCTAGCATCGATTTGCATAGCGTGCATACAAAAGAATATATACGCCCGAATAAATAAACATACACCAGTACAGGGGTAATCATTCACCATTACATTCACATTCATACATCACACTTATCCTACTCATAAATACGTCTTAAAGCGTAAATACTGATTAATTCATTATGACTATTACGAGTCATTATTGATGAAATTATGAGTAGGTGGCTATATTACTAGTTTTATCTAGTATAATATGTATTAACATTCCTTATGAAAATAAATGCTAATTATTTTCTTTATTACTAATAATAGACTAATAAATTTTATTCCTTTTATTTCTAAACAGAACTTATGTGTATAGCTAAAAATGGTTTATTTACGATTCTTCTAAATCACTAATTAGACTTTTAATAACATGTTCATGATTATTATGACATAAACAAGTGTTTTACTAATTCTAAGAAGTTAAGTGCTATACTTATGAACATATTTATTTTGGCTAGTAAAAACCTATTTTTATTACGACTAGTGATATTCTTTTAGTTTTATATTTTCTTCCTAAAAAGTATCACTAATAATAACCGCAGATAAATCATCTAATAACCTATAATATTCGTATTGCTATGAATTCTATACCATTTACTAATTCTGTGCTCAAGAATTTCCATTATTTATTTAGTGAGCCTAAATGAACCTATGATAATCAATTTCTAGACAACTTATAAAATCCATCACAAACAAAATTAACTATGAAATTACTTATTTAGTGTTCTTACTACTAACATTGGTCTACCAAAATTTGACATACTTCTCTCTAATCCAAGGTTCTAAAAGTCATTATAAACAAATAACATGACTAATAACGATGCACTAATTTATCGCATATATATATACTCAAAAATCAATAATTCACATATCCATGGATTCCAAATCACGACATTCCCACATTACAACACAATGATTATAAATTCATAAACTAAATCAAAAAGTGATTTCGAAAATAAATAACATTATTTCGGGTTGTCTTCAACCTTGGACTTGCTCGTGTAGGGAGAAGCTCGACGGGGGGTCCGGCCGAGTGGGGAAGGGGCAAGGAGGTTTCGGCCGAGTTGCTGGGGACGAGTGGTGAGCTCGGGCTCCGGCGACGGTCGAGCGGGCGCGGCTGCTCCGGCGGCTCCGGCGGCGGTGGTTCGACGGCGAACGGCGAGCAAGAGAGCAATAGAGCGTGAGAGTGGGAGGACGTTCAGGTAAGGAGAGAGAGCTCCATGGCGTAGCTTTTATAGAACGATTGGGGGAGAGGGAGAGACGCCAAGGGGAGAGGGAGGAGCGTCGGCAGCTCCATTACGGCCATTAATGGCGGCGGTTGTTTCCTCATCGGCATCAATGGAGAGAAATGGGGGGAGAAGAGAGAAACCAGCATCGGTTTTCGGTTTGGCGTCGAGGGCGCGGGCAGTCGGGTCGTCGGTCGGGCACGGGCGGCCGAGGAGAGCGGTCGGGCACAGGCGGTTGGGCGTGTGGCTTGGCGGCCAGCGCGTGCGCGCGGGGAAGAAGCGCCCGCGGGTGGGCCCGCGCGGCACGGAGTGCGGGGGAAGGAGCCCCCTGGCGGCGGCTAGGAAGAGAGGGGTGCGGCGGCTGGGCCTAATGGGCCGGTGTGGCTGCGGTTAGGGTTAGGGTTAGGTTTTTTCTCTTTCTTTTCTATTTCAAAATATATTTTTAAATAACCCTAAAATTCATAATAATTATACCAAGATTATTTATAACTAAAATATTTATTTTTGGGCTAATAATTATTATTTTATTTAATTGGATTTTCATTAAGAAGGACATTCTACTAATTATCCAAAATCAAACATGAATAAAACCAAAATTATTCTCTATGCAAAATAAAAATCAAACATTAGAAAGAAAAGTTATTACCCTAATTATCATTAATATTCTTAAATGTATTATTTTAGTTGATTTTTTATAGTGTCACAAACCTACCCCTCTTAAAAGAATCTCGTCCTCGAGATTTAGGAACTTTTGAGAATAACTGGGGAAAATTCTGCTCTAAGTTCATCTTCTCTTTCTCAAGTGGCCTCATCTTCTAAATGATGACTCCACTGAACTTTGCACATGTTAATGACTTTACTCCGTGTAATTCTGCGAGATGTTTTTAGAATTCTGACAGGGTATTTCGAATAAGGCAAATCCTCATTAACATTCAGTTCTTCCATGGGTAATTGTTCCTCCGGTACTCTCAAGCACTTCTTGAGTTGTGACACATGAAATACATCATGGACATCCGTCAAACTTTCGGGTTGCTCCAACAGGTACGCTACTTCACCTTTTCTCTCCAAAATCTTAAATGGGCCAATGTAGCGAGGAGATAATTTTCCCTTAACTTTAAATCTTTTCATTCCTCTCATCGGTGAAACTTTAAGGTATACGAAGTCTCCAACTTCGAATATCAACTCTCTTCTTCTATTGTCAGCATAGCTTTTCTGTCTTGACTGTGCTGTCTCCAAATTCTCTCTGATAATATGCACTTGCTTTTCTGCTTCCTGGAGAATTTCTGGACCAAATACTTGACTTTCTCCGGTCTGATTCCAATAAAGCGGTGTTCTACACTTTCGTCCATAAAGTGCTTCAAATGGTGCCATTTTTAGACTTGCTTGATAACTATTGTTATATGAAAATTCTGCATAAGGCAAACTTTTATCCCAGCTTCTACCATGCTTTAGAGCACAAGCTCTTAGCATATCCTCCAACACTTGGTTTGTTCTTTCTGTTTGCCCATCTGTTTGCGGATGATAAGCTTAACTAAAGTTTAGCTTGGTATCCATGGACTCATGTAGTCTTTTCTAGAAGCGTGAGGTAAACTGGGTTCCTCGATCTGATACGATCTTCTTCGGTACTCCATGCAGACAAGCAATCCTCGACATGTATAACTCTGCTAACTGGGCTCCTGAGTAAGTTGTCTTCACAGGTATAAAATGTGCCACTTTAGTCAACCTATCTACTATGACCCATATCGAATCATAGCCATCCCGAGTACGGGGTAGTCTGTGGGGAATAGATATCCCCCAGGTCCACTAAAGAAATAAAAGATCTCCCGAAAGGCCCAAGGGCCCAATAAATCGTAAGATCGTTCTTTCGTGGGCCTGGGGAAAGACGATCAACAAAGCGGAGAAGACGTAAGGCTGGATTGGAGCAAACCCGGACGGCCCACAACGTCGAACAAGTAAATCCCAACGGAGACCCGACTTTCCCGCGCTGAAGCCCCCATGCAACGGAGCCATGCGAGGATAAGTCGGCGAGGGTTACGTAGGGATAAACTCAAGAGATTCACTACCCTTCAACCACATGTTGTTATCATATCCATGTGTACTGCCCCACGGTCGAGTATATAAGGCCTAGGGGGCACCCCTTCAGAACGATCGACCCTATCCTACTTAGCCACCCACGTAAACTCTATGTGCCTTCAACCCAGAGAGCCCTCTTGTAACCACATCCGAATTCTCACCAGGACGTAGGGTGTTACGCATCTCTAAGCGGCCCGAACCTGTAAATCTTGTCCACTGTCTCTCGTGCGATCGACACGAACCATTTTGCTACAGTCGTTGACACCGTCCTACTCCTAGAAAACACCTTGAGGGGCAACCCCGGGTGTGCGGTCGGACCCAAAACACCGACAGCTGGCGCGCCAGGTAGGGGGTGTGTCGGTGATCCAAGCTAGCTCAATGGCCGTCACCTTCTACAGCAAGATCAACATGCGTCCCGGATCCGTGTTCCGCTTTGGGACGATCTCGTCTGTAGCGGATGAAGAGGGAATTTTGCACCGTATCGCGGATCCGCCGGAAAAGAAGTCTCCTCCAACAAACCCCGAAAATGCCGGAAAAGCGCAACTTCCTGCTCTTCGGAGAAAGATCGTCTCCGGAAAGGCTGGAGCTGGAAGCTCGCTGACCCGGAGGACTCCGCTGTCTACTTCCCCGACGAAAGAGTGGACACGGGTCGCGAGGAGGAAGGAGACCAGGGAAAGGCAGGTCATTCTTTCCGTTACTCCGGCCTCAAAGGAGAACGAAAAGTAAGTCGCCGCGACAGCAACATCATTCTACCCCGACATCCTCTTCATCGGGAGGGTGGAGTCGCCCGCCATCTCTGACGACGAACCAACAGCGCCCGGAGAAGAACCACCTCAACGAGAATCCCGCCGACGGAGGAACCGACGCAGGAACATTCGACGACATCATGCGGCCGGAGAACGGGATCCGGAGCAGCCTGTCTCGCGAGACGAGGTCTCGGAGATAGGAGAAACTCCAGAGGAACGTGCCTTTAGAGAGAGAAGGAATTCCCGACGACGTGATCGCCGACGGACTCAGGAGCAAGCCGAACAAGATGCAAGGCAACGCCGGGAGAATCCGCTCTTCGGGCGCAACCTGAACCCCGACTTCGCCCGAGCTATGAACACACCAAGCGAAGTCGGAGGCGTACTAGCTCAGATAGCAGATGGACTTCCCCGGACTCCCGACGCTGAGGGCTACCGACGCTTGTTCACCCAAGCAGCCAACCATCTTCTACCGCTTGCTCATCCGCCGAACGATCTGCGACACGCCATCAACAGCCGCCGGGACGCGCGAAGCTCCATCAATGCTTCGCGCGAACGGCGGCATGAGAATGAAATTCGCCGTCGGGAGGAGTATGATCGAGATCATGGCTTTCCGACTCAAAGCCAGGCCACCAGGACTGAGTCGGCAACAGCTTCAACTAGCGGTACCACCCGGGGACGGTCGATGAACCACCATCGCCACTCCCCTCCCCGGGACAGACATCGTCCCCGACGACAGGAGGACACGTGCGGAGTATCCAATCTTACTCCGCGCCTTAGGGCCATCCAGTGGCCTCCCAACTTCAAGGTATCCAATGTCGACAAATATGAACCGAAGCAGGATCCAGGGGGTTGGCTAGCCGTCTACACCACCGCTGCTTGGGCTGCCTGGGCATCTGAGGACGTCATGACCGCGTATCTGCCCATTGTCCTTGGGCAAGATGCGCTGCAGTGGCTACGACATCTACCCCGACATTGCATCGACGACTGGGGAGACTTCAGTCGACGTTTCACCGCCAACTTCCAGTCCCTCTCCGACAAGCCAGCGCAACCATGGGACCTCAAATCCATCAAGCGCCGAGGGGACGAGACTCTCCGGTCGTACCTCAAAAGGTTCCAGACCATGAGAAACCGCATCCCTGAGGTCACGGAGGCGGCCGTGATCGAGGACTTCTACAGAGGATCCAATGACTCGGTTTTCGTCCGAGCCATACTACAAAAGGCGCCGACTACCTCCGAGGAGCTGTTCCGGGAAGCCGACCTCTACATCACCGCCGACGAGCGGGCCCAAGATCTCATTGGAGGAGCAAAGCCCGCACCGGCAGCACCACGACGTGACGCGAACCAACCGCCCGACAAACGCTGGGAGAAGAGGCCTCGTGAAGAAGTACACGCCGCCGGACCACCCGCCTCTCGCGCCCGAGGAGGACCTCGTGGAGGCGAGCGCACGCTGGACGACATCCTCGACGCCCAGTGCCCGTACCACAAGGACATGCGCCACACTCTTCGTAACTGCCGGGACTTCAAGCACTCCGTCGGGCACGGCCGACCCTTCCAACCTCTACCGCCTCCTCCGCCGAGGGGAGGACCAGATGAACCACGACAGCCCCATCAGCAGGAGGAGGAGGGAGGAGGAGCCTTCCCACGCGTTGACAGGGAGGTCAACGTCATCTTCGGCGGGCATGGGTCGCAGGAGAACAAAAGACAACAAAAGCTCAACGACCGCCAGATACTGGTGGCGACCACCGGTCCTCCCGCCCCATACCGGTGGTCGGAGCACCCAATCACTTTCACTCGGGAGGATCAATGGCTCAACTTCGATCGTCCAGGCAAATACCCGCTCCTCGTCGATCCGGTGATCCGAGAGAGCCGGGTAAAGAAGGTGCCAGTGGACGGGGGGAGCAGCATTAACGTCACTTTCCCCCGGACACTCCAAGGCTTGGGAGTTCACCTCAAAGAGCTCCACGAGTCGGACACTCCTTTCTTTGGCATCGTGCCGACGGAAGGGGAATACCCGCTGGGCCACATCTACATGCCAGTCACCTTCGGAACTCCGGAGAACTACAGAACCGAGTTCCTGAGGTTCGAGGTGGCGAACTTCGACTGCGGGTACAACACCATCATTGGGAGGCCGGGGCTGGCTAAGTTCATGGCCATTCCACACTATACATACATGATACTGAAGATGCCAGGACCGCAAGGAATCATAACTGTGCGCGCCGACTTCCAAGGCGCCGCAGAATGTTTCCGAGTGGCCATCCAAGCAGCCCTCACCACCAAGCCGTCAACGGTTCCTTCTACACCGGCGAACTCTAAGCCTGAGGAAGACCTCGTTGTACCGGCAAACGAAGCTCAGGCCGCGACCTCTATGCGGCCGACTGAAGAAACCAAGCGGATCAACCTGGGGTTCGCTAATGAGCGCAAGACGGCCATCATCAGCTCCAGTTTGAATGACAAATAGGAAAGCGCGCTCGTCCAGTTCCTGCAAGATAACCGAGACGTATTCGCATGGCAACCTGCGGATATGCCGGGAGTCCCAAGAGAACTGGCCGAGCACAAATTGAAGGTATATCCCCAGGCGAGGCCGATCCGGCAAAAGCTACGTCGTTTCACGCCCGACAAGAGAGAGGCCATTCGTGCCGAATTAGCTCGCTTGGTCGCGGCGGGATTTATTAGAGAAGTATTACACCCCGAGTGGTTAGCCAACCCTGTTCTTGTACTCAAAAAGAATAAAGTGGATTGGCGCATGTGCGTCGACTATACTGATCTCAACAAACACTGTCCGAAGGATCCTTTCGGGCTCCCGAGGATAGATCAGGTGGTGGATTCCACCGCTGGGTGTTCTGTGCTGTCTTTCTTAGATTGCTATTCCGGGTATCATCAGATTAGTTTGGCAAAGGAAGACGAGGAGAAAACGGCGTTCATCACTCCGTTTGGTGCTTTCTGTTATACCTCCATGCCGTTCGGCCTCAAAAACGCTGGAGCGACTTATCAGAGAGCCATTCAAACATGCTTAGCCGATCACTGGGGCAAGCATGTGGAGGCTTACGTAGATGATGTGGTAATCAAAACAGAGAATTCGGAAAGCTCATCGAAGATTTACAGCTAGTTTTCAACAGCCTGAGAAGATACAGATGGAAGCTCAATCCTGAAAAATGTGTTTTCGGGGTACCAGCAGGAAAGTTGCTCGGGTTCATCGTCAGCAACCGGGGAATTGAGGCTAATCCGGATAAGATTGAAGCTATCATGAAGATGGAAGCTCCTCGTTCACAAAAGAAAGTTCAGCGACTCACTGGATGTATGGCAGCTCTGAGCAGATTTATATCCAGGCTGGGAGAAAAAGGTTTGCCATTTTACAAGCTACTCAAGAAGGTGGATAAGTTTCAATGGACTTCAGAAGCACAAGAAGCTCTAGATGCACTGAAGAAATTCTTGACAACACCACCAGTATTGAAACCACCCCGGCGAGCTACGCCGATTCAACCGGCTGAAGATTTGTTGCTATATATCTCTTGCACGACTCACGTGGTAAGCACCGCGTTGGTAGTCGAGCGAGTAGAAGAGGGACATGCCTATCCAGTACAACATCCTGTTTACTTCATCAGTGAAGTTCTAGGCCCCTCGAAGAAAAAGTATCCTCAGGTTCAGAAGCTATTATATGCAGTACTTCTAACTGCCCGCAAGCTGCGTCACTACTTTGACGACCACAAAGTCATAGTAGTCACTGGTTTTCCAATAGGGGACATTCTTCGCAACAAGGAAGCCATTGGCCGGATAGCCAAGTGGGCCTGCGAGTTGGGATCTCACGATATCGAGTTCCGACCTCGCACTGCCATCAAAACTCAAGCACTGGTTGACTTCGTATCAGAGTGGACAGAGCAGCAAGTACCAGACAATCCAGAAACTGCAGAAGTATGGCGAATGTATTTCGATGGCTCGCTGAAGCTGCAGGGAGCAGGAGCAGGGATTCTCTTCACTGCACCTGGAGGCGAGCACCTCAAGTACGCTCTCCAGTTGCTATTCCCGGCCTCTAACAATGCAGCCGAGTACGAAGCTTTGATACACGGATTGAACATCGCCATGTCACTGGGCGTCAAGAGATTGATGGTATACGGAGATTCTCTGGTAGTCATCAGCCAGATAAACAAGGAATGGGATTGTTCAAGTGATTCAATGGGAAAATATTGCACTACCGTCCGAAAGCTGGAAGATAAATTCGAGGGTCTGGAGTTTCATCATATAGAAAGAGATCGGAACACGGCGGCCGATGTACTGTCCAAACTCGGATCCGGTCGGACTCAGGTCCCGCCCGGGGTCTTCGTGCAAGAAATTCTTCAGCCGAGTATCTCAATGGATCAAACAGAAGAGAGCAACATCATAAATCAACTCGAGTCAGATTCTGATGACTGGAGAAGACCGATTATTAAGTATATAAAGAACGAAGAAGAACCGGACGACAAGAACTCGGCAGAGCGCATTGCCAGACAATCAGCTCACTATACACTCATTGGGGAGGTATTGTACAGGAGGGGCGCGTCAGGCGTCCTCATGAAGTGCGTTCTCCCGTCCACCGGAAAGCAACTTCTGGAGGAAGTCCATGCGGGGCAGTGTGGAGTACATGCAGCATCCAAAACACTAGTCGGGAAGGTCTTCAGGTCAGGATTCTATTGGCCGATGGCGAAGAACGATGCAGCCGAGTTAGTTCAGAGATGCGAAGCTTGCCAATACCTGTCAAAGCAACAGCACATGCCAGCACAGCAGCTACAGACCATACCAGTAACTTGGCCTTTCGCATGCTGGGGACTGGATATGATTGGACCTTTCAAGAAAGCTCAAGGAGGATATACCCATGTATTGGTGGCGATTGACAAATTCACTAAATGGATAGAGTTCCAGCCCATTGCTTCTTTAACCTCTGCTAAAGCCGTAGAATTCATACAAAGCATAATATTCAGATTCGGGATACCAAACAGTATCATCACTGACTTGGGATCCAACTTCACCAGTTCAGAATTCTTTGACTTCTGCGAGCAAAAGAGCATTCAGATCAGGTACGCATCTGTAGCGCATCCAAGAGCCAACGGGCAGGTTGAGCGAGCCAACGGAATGATATTGGAAGCACTCAGGAAAAGGGTCTTCGATAAGAATGAAAAATTCGCAGGAAAATGGATAAGAGAACTGCCTTATGTCGTTTGGAGCTTGAGAATCCAACCTAGCCGAGCCCTGCATGGAAACACTCCTTTCTTCATGGTCTATGGGTCGGAGGCAGTGCTACCTGCTGATCTCAAGTTTGGGGCGCCAAGATTGATCTTCGAAAGCATAGCAGAAGCCGAGGCCACCAGGCTGGAGGATATTGATATACTTGAGGAAGAACGACTGAATGCAGTGATCCAATCAGCACGGTACCAGCAAACTCTAAGGCGTTATCACGACAAGGTCGTACGACAACGCTTCTTTTCGATAGGAGACCTCGTCCTCCGCCGAATTCTAACGGGGGAGGGACGGCACAAGTTATCACCCTTATGGGAAGGGTCTTTCATAGTAGCAGAGGTTACTCGGCCCGGATCGTATCGCCTCACCCAGATGGATGGCACAGAAGTTGGGAACTCCTGGAACATAGAGCACCTCAGAAAGTTTTACCCCTAGCTGTATTTCAAAACAGCTAGGGCGACCATGTATTCTGTAAAATGGAAATATGTCATCAATAAAGAGAGACTTCAAAGATACTCGGCTCATTTACGACTGACTTGCATTCTTACTTAACTCGGGGTGACCACTATGCCCTACAAACGAAGCAATCGACTTAAGTCGGCGACGACTTAAGGCGGTGCAACATGCTCACGCTTACCTAACTCGGGGTGACCACTATGCCCTACAAACGGAGCAATCGACTTAAGTCGGCGACGACTTAAGGCGGTGCAACATGCTCACGCTTACTTAACTCGGGGTGACCACTATGCCCTACAAACGGAGCAATCGACTTAAGTCGGCGACGACTTAAGGCGGTGCAACATGCTCACGCTTACTTAACTCGGGGTGACCACTATGCCCTACAAACGGAGCAATCGACTTAAGTCGGCGACGACTTAAGGCGGTGCAACATGCTCACGCTTACTTAACTTGGGGTGACCACTATGCCCTACAAACGGAGCAATCGGCTTAAGTTGGCAACAACTTAAGGCGGTGCAACATGCTCACGCTTACTTAACTCGGGGTGACCACTATACCCTACTAACGGAGCTATCGGCTAAAGTCAGTAATAGCTTAAGCCGATGCAGCATACTCGCACCTATATAATGCAAGGGATGATTTCCATATCCCACAAACAAATTTCATAATCATCATGCGGCATTACCACAAATCTACGAACTAACAAATTCTGATACAATAAGGGAGTAATCATATCATTCGAATGATAAGCTGATGTCTTCTAACGAATACTTGATCATGCTAACTGCGCGCTCAGAGCACGTAAAATGTTTCTCTATTTTCCAATGTCTTTCCCAGGAACGACCGACGAAGAAGGGCGATTCGAGGAATCGGGGGTAGCATTCACATCAGCCTTTATGTCTTCAGGAATAACCACGCCGGGTCTCCTCATTAAGATTCGTCCAGCACGAATAGCCTTGTCCATGGCTTTATCGCGCTGGGCTCTGAGAGTAGCGGCAGTTTCTTCGGCAACTTTAGCGGCCAGCCGAGTGACCTCCAACTCCTGGGCAATGGTTTTCTTGGAAGCTCGGAGTTCCTTGATGGTGGCATCCTTCGCTGATATCAATTGCTTAAGGCGGGTCACTTCGTCCACAGATTCTTGCAGCCTACAACGCTGATTGTCCAGTTCCTCCATTGTGAAGCGGTGGCTCCTCTCCAAGATGGTCAGCGAGTTGCTAGAGTCACGATACAGTCTGTCCAGATTGTCACGAGAAGCAGCAAGGATAAGTTTTTCTTCCTACAAACAAAAATCAACTCCTTCAGAATCCAAGCATGTAATAAGAGCATAACAAGGCGAGGCACGGTTTCGTAAGTTACCTTTTCAGAGTCAAGCCGAGCATGAAGAGAAGAACTCAGAGCGTTGGCGTCATCCAAAGCAGCGGAGACCTGATTTAGTTCAGTCTGGCTCTGAGAATACTTCTCCTCGAAGTCAGCACACCGTTGAGCCATTTCAGCTTGATCTCGGGAATGTTTTTCCTCAAGAACTGCAATCTGCCGAGTCATTCCTGTCAAGAGGTAATCAAACAAAATGGAGTCAGAAGGTAAAACAGTCCGCGAACAAAGGCAAATGAGAAGAAGAAAAAGGGCACTAACCAGCGTTAGTTGCCTCCAACTCGGATACACGACGATGAAGCGACACTGGATTCCAATGCTCAAGAGACGAAGCGGCCTCTGGGATGGAAGCACCCTGCGATCTTAGCTGGTTGGCCATCCCATCCACCAAAGCCTGATAAGAAGAACAGATGAACATAATAACAAAAGTTCACGCAACGTAAAGACCAAGCTAAAAGTGCAGAACAGTACCTGGAGGTTGGAAAAGAACGAAGGGATCCCCAAATTAGGAGAAATCAACTGATAACCAGGTGCAAGACCACCATCCGAAGCAGTTTGCAAAGGACCAATAGGAATCAGCTCAGTGCCTTCAGCAGAGCCAAACCCCAGATCAGCGGGGGCGCTGCCCTCTAAAGCAACCCCCTGGCTCGGAGTTTGGGCTACAACCATACAGCCAGAGTGTGGAGGCGAACCCGCATGAACGTCCATGGAAGTGCAGGAAGGAGATCTTGCTCGGGCACCCTCGGGGGCTGGGTCATAGTCGGCACTGCCCACTTGAGCCGGATCATCCCCGGCAACACCCTCGGGGGCTGGGCAGTGGCTTACACTCTTCGCCCGAGCTAAGTCATTCCCGGCGACATCCTCGGGGGCTGGGCATATATCAGCACCATTCTTGGGGCCCAGGCTTTCTGCAGTAACCACCTCTAAGGTTGACAGGCCTTCAGCCACTTCCATGGGACCAGGACAATCCAAGTCAGCATCCTGACCCTCGAGATCGCGCTCTAAGGTCGACGAGGCACGGGATGACCTCAACTCAGCATCAGGCACGGCAGCATAGATCTCTGTTGCATCAACATCCACAGGCTCTGATAACAAATCCTCTGGGACCATATCCTCTAGAGTTTGATCAAAGTTGGCCAGGGACAGTTCTTGTAGACCAATAAGGGCAGACAAAGCAGGAGAAGGAACTCCACTACTTCCACCGCTGGTGATGAACTGCCGACTGTTTTTCCGAGTTAATGGAGCTTCATTTTCTTCCTCCTCATCTTCCACAGCGACAATGCAAACAGCACCCCCATTGGGGTCAGCAGCAGATGAAGCACACCCATTGGGATCAGTGTCAGCAAGGCCGGTTGCAGGCACTACTTCAGCAGCAGGAGCTAAGGTGCTGGCGTCCTCATCAAAGCTGGATACTCGCCGCAGGCGTCTTTTCTTCTTCCTTTGTTCATCAGCAGAAGGATCGGGCTGACTGGTCCGGCTAGGGCGCCTCGGGCGAGCACTGACAGGTTTTGGGACATCCAAAGTTGTATCAACCTCTGGAAGGGGCACCACTGCCAGCGTACCATCAGGAGCAGCATCGGACGAATCCTCAGCTAACAGATCAAGCATATCATTTATGTCGGCATCACTAGGGTTCAGAGGCACTTCAAAGTAAACCTGCCGTTCATCATCAGGAATCTCCCCGAGCGAAGCAACCAAAGTACTGACTTCTTCAGCAGAGGGTCGCACTCTAAGGCCCAAATTGCTATCAGTCACAGGCGGATTTGACACAAAAAGGGTGAAAGCTTTGGAAGGAGGTAGGTTCCAGGCCGAGTATGCCACGAGAGCACCAACATTTGAAACTTTACCCCTGAGGATCATCTCAAGTCGGCTTACCAAGTCAACAGAAGGAATTCTCCTATTGGTAACCCGAGTTGAGTCGGCCAGCCCTCGATACAGATATGCCGGATAGGCCCTGTCTTTCAGTGGCTGAATGTTCTTGAAAACAAAATCAGTGACCACAGCTTCGGCAGTCAGACCTCCCTCTTTCAGTAATCCGACTTCAGTTAGCAACACACCTGCCTCAGCTACTTCCTGATTTGTGGGAGACTCAGTCCAATTCGGAGTGCGGACGTCTGGCTGTCTTCCCGACCGGGAGGGGAGAGAATTTCCATAATTATCAACTATAAACCACTCTAAACGCCACCCCTTAATGCTATCTTTGAGGGGAATCTCAAGGTACTCAGTCTTCCGCCCACGGCGCATCTCCAAACTGGCACCTCCAACCAACTGATGTTGTCCCCCGGCCATCCCAGGGCGACAATGATACAGATACTTCCATAAACCGAAATGCGGCAGCACGCCGAGATAGGCTTCGCACAGGTGAACGAAAATGGAGATTTGCAGAATGGAATTAGGGTTCAAATGGGTCAAGTTGATGTGATAGAAGTCAAGGAGGCCGCGGAAAAAAGGAGAGATGGGAAGACCGAGGCCGCGGAGAAGGAAAGGAGCGTAAACTACAGACTCGTGAGTATCTTCTGTTGGGACAGTAGTCCCGTGGCAAATCCGCCAAGAACAGAGTTCCCGCGGAGGAAGAACCCCGATGGAGACGAGGCGGAGAAGCTCAGCTTCGGAAATAACGGACATATGGTTACCTGCGAAAGGTAACTGACTGTTGGGGTCGATTGCGGGGATCACCGCAGCAGACGAGTTCGCAGTTTTCCTCTTGGGCGTCATCTTGCTTCTCACCGGCGAGCAGAGTAGGAGGCGAGTGCGGAGAAGATTCAGATGCGGAAGTGTAAGAACTAGGGCACGGAAAGCAAAGGCGGCTAAAAGCGCAACTCTTATGGGATATTCCCGAGCCAGATACCGCTTCAAAAAGTGCCTAGTCATCAACCGGCAGTTATTTCTGAAACCTCAGCATGCCACGTGGACATCTGGCAGTTATTTCCGAAAAAGCCGACGTGCCACTTCATCACTCGGTTATTATCCTCAAAATAACTCGCGCGGCCAGCTATTACTCAGCGTTGCCTCTAAAACGCTGGTCTCGTGTTCTATCGCTCGGCATTACTTCTAAAATGCCGACGCCGACCTTCAATCACTCGGCGTTGCCTCTAAAACGCTGACCTCGTATTCAATCGCTCGGCATTACTTCTAAAATGCCGACGCCGACCTTCAGTCACTTGGCGTTGCCTCTAAAACGCTGGTCTCGTGTTCTATCGCTCGGCATTACTTCTAAAATGCCGACGCCGACCTTCACTGACTTGGCGTTGCCTCTAAAACGCTGATCTCGTGTTCCATCGCTCGACGTTACTTCTAAAACTCCGACGTCGACCTTCACTGACTTGGCGTTACCTCTAAAACGCTGATCTCGTGTTCCATCGCTCGGCATTACTTCTAAAATGCCGACGCCGACCTTCAATCACTCGGCGTTGCCTCTAAAACGCTGACCTCGTATTCAATCGCTCGGCATTACTTCTAAAATGCCGACGCCGACCTTCAGTCACTTGGCGTTGCCTCTAAAACGCTGATCTCGTGTTCCATCGCTCGACGTTACTTCTAAAATGCCGACGCCGACCTTCGCTGACTTGGCGTTGCCTCTAAAACGCTGACCTCGTGCTCAATCGCTCGGCATTACTTCTAAAATGCCGACGCCGACCTTCAGTCACTCGGCATGGCCTCTAAAACGCCGATCGCGTGTTCTATCGCTCGGCATTACTTCTAAAATGCTGATGTCGACCTTCACTGACTCGGTGTTGCCTCTAAAACGCTGACCTCGTGCTCAATCGCTCGGCATTACTTCTAAAATGCCGACGCCAACCTTCAATCACTTGGCGTTGCCTCTAAAACGCTGACCTCGCGTTCGATTGCTCGATATTATTTCTAAAATGATGACGTCGACCTTCAATCGTTCGGCGAGTCATCTACTGTCTCAAAAGAATCAGTTCTATAGTAAGGAAAAGCAAGTCATTGATAAGGGGCAAACGTCATTTTTTCATTAAAGGGAAGATAAAAGCTTACAGACCAACTCTTCGCGAGTTGGTGCTTCCCTACTACTACTAAACTACGCTATACTATTCTACATTACTGCTACATTATTCTAACTACACTATACTAATATCTAAAGACCAGTGGCGTTTAGCCACTGGCCTTGCTGCTATTGCCCTTGCCGCCGCCGCCCCTGGTGCTGCCCGTGCTGCTGCCGCCTCTGGTGCTGCCCGTGCTGCTGCCGCCTCTGGTGCTGCCCTTGCCGCCGCTGCCCCCGCCGCCGTTGCTGCCGCCACCGTCGTCGTCGTCGCCGTCGTCGTCGTCGTCATCATCTTCGTCCTCGCCGCCGTCCGAGTCCTCCTCGTCCGAGGAGAACTCGGACTCATCCGAGCCCTCGAGCCCGGAGCACTCGACGGCCCGGATGTACGTCCAGACCTCCGCGGCAATCCCCTGGG
Organism: Zea mays; assembly: GCF_902167145.1. Taxonomy (NCBI): domain Eukaryota; kingdom Viridiplantae; phylum Streptophyta; class Magnoliopsida; order Poales; family Poaceae; genus Zea; species Zea mays. The sequence goes on along the minus strand of NC_050104.1, from coordinate 85,008,331 downwards.
AGTCGTCTAAATCATCAGATGACGCCGGGGGAGAGGCGGGAGCCGGAGATTTCTCGGACTCGGAGGAGAACTCCTCCTCCGAGTATTCCGAGTCGCCGAAATCCTCCGACGGAGGAGTCGGCTCACGCTTGCGTTTGTGACCCTTGCCCATGGCGAAAGCAGATAGAAGGGAGGAGAAGGATGCAGTAAAGAACAGCGAAGAGATGTGAAAAAACCAGAGGAGCAAGGGCATTATTTATAGAAGGGAAAGGAAACCGCTCACTTCCAACCGCGGTCACTGAACAGTCGCAAAGCATTCAATAAGCACTCCCACCCATCTGAAGACACGTCAGACGACTGACGCCGTTTTGTGCAACACTACACCCATTGGGACTCCAGTCAACAGCGCAAAGGATACGATTACACTAGCCGTCCCATCACATTACTACTCAGAAGCAGCCGGCTAAAACACTCAGCGTACCAAGCCGTCCCTTGCCCACACCCATTGGGGGGGGGCGCCTAGGAATTATCAGTATATTTTCCAAAACGGTCACATCCGTGCAGGGCACGCAGTAAATACCTCAAGACAAAAATGAGATATCAGTAAGGATCAGAGGAAAGCCAAATATAGCCAGCAAAGTACAAGATATGGCCGACAGAAGCGATGTGAAGACTAGACAGAGAACATCCATCAAACGTCCAATCAAGTCGCAGAAGCAAATAAATTGCATTACCTAGCAAGATATGGATGGATTGCAAACTCGGCTGCTAAAGACAAAATAAATGCTGACCTCTGCAGCAAAATTTTGATGACATAATGCTGACCTTCAAAGCATAATGCGAATAGCTTCGTGCCAGTTTTTACAAGCAAAGGGAAGACCTTCGAATGGATTATCCTTAAAAAAATCCATTTGAAGGTCGGGGGCTACACCCATTGGGTGCACCTCCGGTGCACCCCATGGATTATCACTCTAAACCGATATAGTGCCGACTTCTAAGGCGTGGGACAAGATTGAAAAGACCAATCCTCAACCGAGGTACAGAAGCGCACATGGAGATAATTTCTGGGGAAGACCTTCGAGTAGATTACCTTCTAAAATCTACTCAAAGGTCGGGGGCTACACCCATTGGGTGCACCTCCGGTGCACCCAATGAAGTTCAGAATCCTACGAGTCAAAATGCCGACCTCTAAGGCACAAGCACAGAACTAAACTTCGGTCGAACGAGTGATCGGAGCAAGAGAAGACAGCAAGAAGTCATTTTCCTGGACCTTGGATCTTTGGGTTGATTACCTCTAAATCAACCCAAAGATCGGGGGCTTGTGGGGGATAGATATCCCCCGGGTCCACTAAAGAAATAAAAGATCTCCCGAAAGGCCCAAGGGCCCAATAAATCGTAAGATCGTTCTTTCGTGGGCCTGGGGAAAGACGATCAACAAAGCGGAGAAGACGTAAGGCTGGATTGGAGCAAACCCGGACGGCCCACAACGTCGAACAAGTAAATCCCAACGGAGACCCGACTTTCCCGCGCTGAAGCCCCCATGCAATGGAGCCATGCGAGGATAAGTCGGCGAGGGTTACGTAGGGATAAACTCAAGAGATTCACTACCCTTCAACCACCTGTTGTTATCATATCCATGTGTACTGCCCCACGGTCGAGTATATAAGGCCTAGGGGGCACCCCTTCAGAACGATCGACCCTATCCTACTTAGCCACCCACGTAAACTCTCTGTGCCTTCAACCCAGAGAGCCCTCTTGTAACCACATCCGAATTCTCACCAGGACGTAGGGTGTTACGCATCTCTAAGCGGCCCGAACCTGTAAATCTTGTCCACTGTCTCTCGTGCGATCGACACGAACCATTTTGCTACAGTCGTTGACACTGTCCTACTCCTAGAAAACACCTTGAGGGGCAACCCCGGGTGTGCGGTCGGACCCAAAACACCGACATAGTCCAACTATGAAATCCATACCGATTTCTTCCCATTTCCATTCTGATACCTTGAGAGGTTGTAGTAATCCTGCTGGTCTTTGGTATTCGGCTTTAACTCGCTGACACACGTCACACAATGCAACATGAGTAGCAACATCTCTTTTTAAACCGTACCACCAATACTTTTCCTTTAGATCCTAGTACATCTTTGTACTTCCAGGGTGAATAGAGTAAGCCGAATCATGAGCTTCTCTCAAAATAAGTTGGCATAGGTGTTCGATTTCCTGTACACAGATTCTCTTTTTAAACCATATTGTGCCTTGATCATCTTCCGTGAAATCTAGGGCTTTACCCAACCCAATCAAAGTTTTAATTTCCTTACTTTTCTCATCGGCTTCCTGTCCTTTACAAATCTCTTGTTCCAAAGTAGATTCAACTTCCATAACCGTTGCTTCCATATTATTGAGCATACAAAGGTCGAGTTGTTCCATTTCCCAGCACAATTCCGGTGACATCAAATGAGTAGTGATGTTGTTCACTTGACCCTTACGGCTCAAAGTATTAGCCACTACATTTGTTTTTCCTGGGTGATATTGTATTTCCAAATCATAGTCTTTGATCAACTCAAGCCATCTTCTCTGTCTTAGGTTGAGTTCTTTCTGAGTGAATATATATTTCAAGCTTTTGTGATCCGTGAAGATTTTGCACTTGTTTCCAATCATATAGTGTCTCCAAATCTTCAAAGCATGCACTACGGCAGCTAGTTCCAAGTCATGCGTAGGATAATTCTTCTCATGCTTTCTCAACTGTCTTGAGGCATAGGCTATTACTTTTCCTTCTTGCATTAGCACACATCCAAGTCCAAGGTGTGGTGCATCGCAATACACATCAAATCCCTTATGAATGTCTGGCATTACTAATATTGGTGCAGTGGTTAACCTTTTCTTGAGTTCTTCAAAACATTTCTGGCATGCTTCATCCCACTTAAACTCTTTACCTTTCTCCAGTAGTGAGGTAAGAGGTTTCACTAACTTGAAAAAACCTTCAATAAATCTTCTATAGTATCCTGCCAATCCAAGAAAACTTCTATTCTTGGACGCATCCTTTGGTTGCTTCCAATTTAGTATTTCACTTATCTTTCCTGGATCTACTTTAATTCCTCCATCAGTAACAATATGTCCTAAGAAAGCAACTTCCTTCAGCCAAAAATCACACTTCGAGAACTTTGCATACAATTGGTTGTCACGAAGCTTTTGTAGGACTAGCCCTAGATGATCTTCATGTGTTTCTTCATTCGGAGAGTATATCAGTATGTCATCAATGAATACAACCACAAACTGATCCAGATATTCCATGAATACTTTATTCATCAAGTTCATAAAATATGTCGGTGCATTAGTCAGTCCAAACGACATGACCAAAAACTTGTATAATCCATATCTCGTAGTGAAGGTTGTCTTGGGTACATCTTCTGCTCGAATCTTTAACTAATGATATCCCGACCTTAGATCTATCTTCGAGAATATCTTAGCTCCCTTCATCTAATCAAATAAATCTTCAATCCGAGGTAATGGGTATTTATTCTTAATTGTTACTTCATTCAAACTCCTATAATCAACGCACATTCTTCCCGAACCATCTTTCTTGCTCACAAATAGAACTGGGGCTCCCCAAGGGGATGAACATGGGCGAATGAAACCTTTTTCTAGTAATTCCTCTATTTGTTTCTTCAGTTCAACTAAATCTTTGACATCCATTCTATAAGGTCTTTTCGAGATAGGTGCAGTTCCGGGTAATAATTCAATAGAAAACTCTATATCACGGTCAGGTGGCATACCTGGTAATTCCTCCGAAAATACGTCTGGGTATTCACACACTACCTTGATATTTTCCAGGGGCTTTTCTTCCAAGTGATTTACCATTGTCTCTCCTTTTGCATTTGTTGGCTTGTCTGTGCTAACTTGGATTCTTTCACCTTGTGGACTTGTCAACATAATTGTTCCTTTGGCACACTGTATCACTCCATCACAACTTTTCAACCAGTCGCATCCAAGAATCACATCAATACCGTTGGATCCTAAGACCACTAGGTTGACTGGAAAATCGATTCCTTGAATCTTGAGATTAACACGGAGGCATGAATGTGTGGCCTTCATGTCACCTCCCGGTGAACTAATGTGTAACTTCTTCTTAAGAGGGTGCTTTGGTAGGTTATATTTTTCCATGAATGACTCAGTTATAAATGAATGGGATGCTCCAGAGTCAAATAAAACTAAAGCAGGTATGGAGTTGATAAGAAACATACCATACACCACATCGACATCCTCAGGCACTGATTCTGCTGTGACGTGATTAACCCTTCCTCTATTTTGGTTCTACGGCGTTTTGTTCTGCGCAGATCCACGAGCGGGGGTGTTCTGGTCCGTTCTCTTTCCGCTGTTCTTCTGAGGTGTCTGTTGGTTGCACTTTGGGCAGTTGTTAGTATAATGGCCAAGCTCACCGCACTTGAAACAGCCATTGGGTTGGACTGGTGCGTTGTTGCTTTTGGCCTGTGTGTTCACGGCGCCACCTTGACGAGTCTGTGAATTCCCACCAGACCTTTCGTTGGTCTGAGAGTTGTTCCTCTGCTGGTTCTGACTTTGATTGCTCCTCTGGCCTTGTTTTCCAGAGCGTTGCATCTGATAATTGTTTCCACCCTGATTTCCAGAGCAAAACTAAGAACCCTGCGAGTTGTTCAGGCGTGTGTTCCTGCTAGACTGACCTTGAAACTTCCTTTTGTGGTCAGACAGTTCCCTTCTTTTGCTTTCAAGGCCAATTGCCTTGTTCAACAGAGTCTAGAAGTTGGGGAAGGGATGACTCTGCAGTTGATAGTTCAGTGGTCCAATCAAACCTTCCAAGAAACGCACTTGGCGCCTCTCGTCGGTATCCACTTCTTCTGGCGCGTAGCGTGAAAGCTGGGTGAAGCCATCACGGTACTCACTAACAGTCATATTCCCTTGAGTGAGGGAAAGAAACTCCTTCTTCTTTAGTTTCATAATTCCCGAGGGAATATGATGAGCGTGGAAGTTCACTTGGAACTCCTGCCGGGTTATAGTGTCCGCATTGGCGTGTGCCGCTGTGAAGACATCCCACCAGTCAGACGCGGAGCCTTCGAGTCTTCCAAAAGCATATAGGACCTTCTCCCGGTCATTACATTGGGTGATATCCAATTTCTTCCCAATACCTTGAGCCAGTCATCGGCATCCAAAGGATCAACCGCATGAGAGAAAGTAGGCGGGTGATGGCTCATAAAATCCTGATGCTTATCTCTAGCCGGGGGTACATTCTGTTGTTGCTGCTAGTTCTGTTGGTTCTACTGGTTTTGCTGAATCTGTTGCACAGACGCAGTAAGTCCTTGCAGAAGCTGCATCTCAGCTGCGATAAACTGCTCCATGTTAGGGTTCGGTGGTGGTGGTGGTGGTATCTGTTGATCACGCTGGTTCTTGTTGTTGTTGGGTCTTGAACGAGCGTTCACCATCTAATTGGTTAGAAAGTGAAATTCTTAGAGGAGTGAGGAGCAATAAAGATCCTAGAGGGGAATAGCTTAAGTTTATTTTTTATATGCTCTTATGGTCATCATTCCATAAGACCATTGCAGTCAAACAAAAATCCAACTCAAACATTGCAACCAACACCATCACATGGTTGTTATTATTATAAAGATAACTTATAAAAGAGTATTCATCGTCTGATGTGAAAACTATCTTATTACAACTTATAACTTAAAATTTCAATGCAGCCTAGTGATGGATCCGGGCTCCCCATAGCGAATCCTCTTGCGGGGAGGGGACAACGCCATGGCGGGGACCTGGGCTTCAGGGGGATCCCATCCTTGAAGTAGGGCTTCTAGGGCTGCAATCCTGGCATGGGCATCCTCTAGCTCCAAGTGCACCCTAGAGAAATCCAGTGTGGCACTGTCCAGGTCGGTGTTAAGACCGGCCACTACACCAGCTAGGGTGTTGAGGCGATCCTCACCAGCTCCACCTGGAACGATGCTGGTCTGGCTTCCTCCACTCAGACGCAGAGGAAGATGCCTGAACCTCGTTTCATGCAGCTGCTGTCGGTAGGTGAGGTTGAGAGACCACAAAGTCCGTCTGGCAGCATCGCTGACCGAAGCAGCGTAGGTGGATAGCGGTGTTAGGGACTCATGAGCCAATAGAGTCCTGAACCCCCTAGCCCCTACATTCATCACCCTGACGTGAATGCGAGTGATGTAGTAGCAAGCCCGGGGAGGCTCGCACACTTGCCTTGTCTCGCACAAGGGTTGGATGTAGGTTCCCAATGCGTGCAGCACGTCTTGCAACAGGTTGGGGAAATGCCCCGTCTCAAACATTGATGTGTAATGTTCGGTGACAGGCCTAAACCCCATGAAGTAGTCCTGCTGAACGTCGTTGGCCTCTTCGTTGATGTTTTCCTCGTCATCTTCATCGTCGTCGTCATCTTCATCATCGTCCCTAGAGTCGTTCGGGTCGTCGCCTCTGGGTGCAGGAGCTTGAACTGCTGGTGCACGCGGTGCTGAGGTTGATGACCTAGCTACGAAGGCCAATGACTCTGCCAACGGGGTGGGCGTCGGCAGAAGTTCCTCCGAGTTGTCCTCCAAGATGACTCCTTGCTCCACTCGAATACGAGGGAGATCCACCGGAACTTCCTCAACTACCATTGTGTAGACAGGAACTTGCCATGGCGGAGGGGCATAGTTAGTGTTGACTCGGGTGGTTTGAAGGGTACGAACCATCTACAAGAGAAAGTGTCAACTCAGTTGAATTTTAAAGAGGTAACGCTAATTTTATAAGAATGAAGTTAGCAAGTTTTGAACAAACTAGGCTTTCCATTTCTAACTAGTCTAACTACCTAGGGTCAGCATAGCTTTGATACCACTTTTGTCACACCCGGTTCTGGGGGCAAAACCGAATCCATAGCATATGTGTGCCAAGATCCATTTCCACACATACGTTGACGTCACAAATGTAATATATCAAAAGACTACGTAATAAAGGCGTAAAGAGAGTAGAATAGTCTTTATTACAACATCTAGATAATAGTATCTTAAAATGTATCATCAAAGTAAAGCGGAAATAACATGGGTAATCTCCCACAGGAAGATGACCGGTGCATCGTTAGACTCAGTATTCATCGAAATCTCCATCAAGGTCTTCTTCATCACCCTCTGATCAAAATATTAGCAAGGGTAAGCTCACTTATGGTCGGGGCTCAGCAAGTGGGGGGAAAATTAATGCAAGTTTAACAAGGTGAGGCTAAGGTTGAGCAGTAAGAATTTTAGTTGGTCAATATTTTATTAACAACACTTGTCTTACTAATAAGTGTGTATCCCAAGTATCCCATTTAAACAAAGGTATAAGAGTATATCAAAAACACTTAAGTGAAACACCTTAAGCAAACCATTGGCAGATCATCAGATATTGATTTATTGTCCATCTTTAAGTTCAATTATCATGTGAGGGTCCAGGTTGCTCTTAACCGTGAGCACGGCTGACATATCAGTTTTACACTCTGCAGAGGTGGTACAACTTTACCCACAAGCCATGTATCCCATCTAGCCTGGGTTGATCGGACTCGTAAACACTACCAAGGTGAATGGCTAGGGATCCATTATGAGGCTTTCACAAAATACACTTAATACAAACCAACCTGCTAAGGTTTCCAAGTCGGTGTGGAGGCCCTCTAGGCGAGGTACCTTAGCCAAGATTACGTCCTCATGTTAACGTGAGCTACCACCACTGCCGCTCCCCCTCTTGCCCATATTTCAGGTAAGGTTGCTATGTACTAAGCATATAAAGCTAATTACCAAAGCCAGAGCCATTGATAGCACTCGTGGTTGCACAGTTATCCTGGATGGTCACACCATGTTCCAATTAATATGAAATAATCTTGTTTAACCATCGGGTTAACACCATAATGCCAATTTTATTTTCGGAACATTAATATCAAATAATGAGTGACATCAAAATTATCAAGTTGAACGGTAGCCAAATTTTCAAAGCATAGTATTTTCCCAGGGTAATCAAGAAATACAGTTGGTAAATCTAGGAAATTCTTAAATAGGCAAATCCCATCAAATTATGGAATATATCCAAATAGTAAACATTATTATATGTATTAATTGGGTATAAATAGAATATGCAGAGGGAGAATCCACTTGCCTTGCTCGAAAGTTTCCTGTGGGTCGTCCTCGAACGCGTTTGGCTCGTCTACCTCACAGTCCACTCCTAGCATCGATTTGCGTAGCGTGCATACAAAAGAATACGTATGCCCGAATAAATAAACATACACCAGTACAGGGGTAATCATTCACCATTATATTCACATTCATACATCACACTTATCCTACTCATAAATACGTCTTAAAGCGTAAATACTTATTAATTCATTATGATTATTACTGCGAGTCGTTATTGATGAAATTATGAGTAGGTGGCTATATTACTAGTTTTATCTAGTACAATATGTATTAACATTCCTTATGAAAATAAATGCTAATTATTTTCTTTATTACTAATAATAGACTAATAAATTTTATTCCTTTTATTTCTAAACATAACTTATGCGTATAGCTAAAATGGTTTATTTACGATTCTTATAACATTAATATTCTAAGAATCAATATAAATCACTAATTAGACTTTTAATAACATATTCATGATTATTATGACATAAACAAGTGTTTTACTAATTCTAAGAAGTTAAGTGCTATACTTATGAACACATTTATTTTGGCTAGTAAAAACCTATTTTTATTACGACTAGTGATATTCTTTTAGTTTTATATTTTCTTCCTAAAAGAAAGTATCATTAATAATAACCTGAGATAAATCATCTAATAACCTATAATATTTGTATTGCTATGAATTTTATACCATTTACTAATTCCGTGCTCAAGAATTTCCATTGTTTATTTAGTGAGCCTAAATGAACCTATGATAATCAATTTCTAGACAACTTCTAAAATCCATAACAAACAAAATTAACTATGAAATTACTTATCTAGTGTTCTTACTACTAACACTGGTCCTCGACGGTGCCGCGTCGAGCACATGGCCGGAGTCGCGGTTTCTGACGATGGTGCCGCGTCGAGCACATGGCCGGAGTCGCGGTTTCTGACGATGACCCATACTTGAGGCAACAAGCACTTGGACATCGTGTGCAAGTCTACCCAAGCATAATCCCTCACTTATTTGGACTGGTCCGACCCTAATTGATGCATGTTCATGGCCACGGCGGCGCTAGCTCTCCGGTGAGCGCGTTTTGAGCAACCAAACACGGTAGCGTTCAAATTGAAGCCAGGGCGAGTTTCACTGATTCACCTGAGGTGGGGTACACGCGTGAATTTGGACGGAGCGGTTGTGGGAGAGTGCGTTGATGTGAGCACGCTCTCAGACGTGTTCTATGGCGGCGAGGTGATGTTCTCGATGCCTGATTGCGGTAGTGTTCAATTGGTTGAGCCAACGAGCTATGTTAACATTCAAGGATGCTAAAATATGACACAGAGGGGAATGAATGGACCTGGGAACAGCTAATCACGGCTGGGTGCCTCACGGTGGCGTGAGTGACCCAATTTGGGGAAATCCGATGACTGGAGGCTACGGTGCACGAAAGAGTCTAACAGAGGGTGGGATGAGCATGTAATAGAGAGGCGGAGCGAGGGTAGTGCTCAATTTAAAGGAACCGGCTACGTTCTTCGCCAATTTGGGTCGAAGACGATCACGACGGCGGTGGGATATTCCACTGGACGAGTTCGTCGTGGCGCCCGCCGGTAGAACGGCTCAAGGGCAGTAACTCCAGGCTTGCCACGGTTATAGCTACGTGGTAAAAGGGTCACGGCATGGCACAACCGCGAAGGACAGCGGCCACCACTGCGATGATCGCCTGTCCACGTCGCCGTGCAAGTGGGTATGGTGAACTGAACAGGACCCGAGCTCATCCCGACGCCAAGATCTTTTACCTCAAGCAGTTATCCACGCGCCACGGAGCATGAATCACAATGCCGGTGTGGATCGCGGCGCGAGTTCACAGGCGGCGGGTGCACTGCACCTGGGATCTTCTTCAGTTACTATACCATGTGATCTTCTTTAGTGCGCCTGACAGAGCGATTTGAGGAGCTCATTTCTCAAATTTTTATGTGACAACATGTTTATCCGACTACATTAAAGTTGTTGCGCATCATACCAGCTTCAACTTTTTTATAAGGTTCTTGCTCATACATCCACTCGAGCAAGCACAATTTGGTTCTAAAGTCGATCCAATGTCACTGTCAGTCTAACTTTCAGACCATCACATGGCTGCCAGCCCAACTTCCAGGCCATTTTGCTCCAATTTCTGTACTTCTCTCAATCAATTAATCAAACTTGTACTACTATAGTAGCTCTACAAATTTGTTGAAGTGACCCATGGCAAATTCTTCCTAGATTAAGGGATACAAGGACCTAAAATCAGCCCAATATCACTGTTTTTCAGAGTTAAGCATTTGGGTGCCTTTGGGACCTTTTTGAAATTTACTCCAATTTGTTCCATAAAACTTGGAAATCTCCAAATGTAAAAGTTGCTTAACTTTTGTTACTCTACCACTTTGATATATGCACTTTGGTCCAAAAGTGTATAGAAATTGATCTCATCTTATAGAGCACTAATTAGGGTTTCTAGGGTCTCTATTAGGGTTTTAAGTGTTCTAGGGTTTATGTGCCACTCAAACTTTCTAAGTTTAGTCTTTCTTGAACATCTCCGCTAACCTTTGAGGTCATACTCAAATTATCATCTCACACACCCACATGCTTCTAGTCCTGGGGTAGGTTCCTATCCTAGGGTTAAAGATCAATTCAAGTCATCACATCACAACTTGTTTTGAAATTTTTACCTAGTGGATGCATTCTAGGTGTAACATACATAATGAAATGCTAATGCATATGATGTCATGCCAAAGTTTTAGTTCTTGAAACACTAGTGGTGTTACAGAACCTATTATAGACCGGTATGCCTTTTGATCAACCGACTTACTTCCCTTGTCGAGGTCCAAGTGTCCGTCAGTTCCCATTGGCGTTTTGGCGGGCTTTGCGTCCTTCATCCCAAATCTTTTGAGCAGGTCTTGAGTGTACTTCATTTGGGAGATGAAGGTTCCTTCCTTGAGTTGCTTCACTTGAAATCTAAGGAAGTAGTCTAGCTCGCCCATCATCGACATCTTGAATTTCTACATCATTACCCTGCTAAACTCTTCACAAGACTTTTAATTAGTAGAACCAAATATTATGTCATCGACATATATTTGGCAAACTAACAGATCACCATTACAAGTCTTAGTAAAAAGAATCGTATCTGCTTTCTCGACCTTGAAAGCATTAGCAATGGGAAAATCTCTAAGGCATTCATACCATGCTCTTGAAGCTTGCTTAAGTCCATAAAGCGCCTTAGAGAGCTTGTAAACATGGTCGGGATACTTGTCATCCTCGAAGCCAGAGGGTTGCTCCACGTATACCTCCTCTTTGATTGGTCCGTTGTGGAATGTGCTCTTCATGTCCATTTGAAACAACTTAAAAGAGTGGTGAGTAGCATAGGCCAATAATACGCGAATTGACTCAAGCCTAGCTATAGGAGCAAATGTCTCCCAAAATCCAAACATGTGACTTGGGCATAACCTTTTGCTACAAGTCGAGCATTGTTTCTTGTCACCACATCGTGCTCATCTTGTTTGTTGCAGAACACCCACTTGGTTCCCACAACATTTTGCTTTGGATGTGGCACTAGGCTCCACACTGCATTTCTCTTGAAGTTGTTGAGCTCCTCCTGCATGGCCAATATCCAGTCCGGATCCTGCATGGCTTCTTCTACCCTGAAAGGCTCAATAGAAGAAACAAAAGAGTAATGTTCACAAAAATTAGCTAAACATGAACTAGTGGTTACTCCTTTGCTGATGTCACCTAGAATCTGATCTACTGGATGATTCCTTTGAATGATGGCCCGAACTTGAGTTGGAGGTGCCCGTGGTACTTCTTCCTCTTTATCCTTTTCTTCTTGTGCTCCCCCTTGATTCATGCCTGCATCTTGAGGTACATGTTCCTTATCTTGAGTTGGGGATGCACATGTATTGAGGAAGATGGTTAATCCTGTTCTTGTTGTTCCTAAGGTCGCACATCACCTATTGCCATAGTTCTTATCGAGGTCGTTGGAACTTCATCTTCATCTATATCATCAAGATCAACTTGCTCTCTTGGAGAACCATTAGTCTCATCAAATACAACATCACTAGTGACTTCAACCAAACCCGAAGATTTTTTGAACACCCTATATGCCTTTGTATTTGAATCATAACCTAGTAAAAACCCTTCTACAACTTTGGGAGCAAACTTTGAATGTCTACCTCTTTTAACTAAGATGTAGCATTTGCTTCCAAAGATACGAAAGTATGACACATTGGGTTTGTTACCAGTTAGAATCTCGTAAGACGTCTTCTTGAGGAGGCGATGAAGATAGATCCAGTTTATGGCATGACAAGCTATATTTACAGCTTCCGACCAAAACCGCTCTGGCGTCTTGTACTCTCCAAGCATTGTCCTCGCCATGTCGATGAGTGACCTATTATTCCTTTCTTCTACACCATTTTGCTAGGGCATGTAGGAAGCGGAGAACTCATGCTTGATGCCTTCCTCCTCAAGATACTCTTCCACTTGAAGATTCTTCAATTCAGATCCATTGTCGCTTCTGATCTTCTTCACCTTGAGCTCAAACTCATTTTGGGCTCTCCTTAGGAAGCACTTTAGTGTACTTTGGGTTTCTGATTTATCCTACAAAAAGAATACCCAACTGAAGCGGGAAAAGTCATCAACAGTTCCAAGACCATACTTACTTCCTCTGATGCTAAGATAAGCAACGGGCTCGAAGAGATCCATATGGAGGAGTTCCAGTGGTCTTGACGTTGTCATTATGTTCTTACTTGGATGAGTAGTTCCCACCTACTTCCCTGCCCGGCATGCTACACAAGGTCTGTCTTTCTCAAAATAGACATCGGTTAGTCCTAACACATGTTCTCCCTTTAGAAGTTTATGAAGATTCTTCATTCCAACATGTGCTAGACGGCGGTGCAGAGCCAGCCCATATTAGTCTTAGCGATTAAACATGCATCTAGATCGACATTATCTTTAGTGAAATAAACTAAATAAAGCTTGCCATTTAACACACCTTTAAAAGCTAATGAACCATCACTTCTTCTAAAGACAGATAGATAAATATTTGTAAACAAACAATTATAGCCCATATGACATAATTGACTTACAGAAAGCAAACTATAACCAAGCGATTCTACTAAGAATACATTGGAAATTGAATGATCAGTAGTGCTGGCTATTTTACCCAACCCTTTGACTTTGCCATGATTCCCATCTCCAAAGATAATCGTATCTTGGGAATCTTTGTTCTTAACGTAGGAAGTAAACATCTTCTCCCCAATCATCTGGTTTGTGCATCCGCTGTCAATAATCCAACTTGTGCCCCCGGATGCATAAACCTGCAAGGTGATTTAAGCTTGGGATTAAGATACCCAACTCTTGTTGTGTCCTATAAGGTTAGTCACATAAGACTTTGGAACCCAAATGCAAGATTTTTCTCCCTTGCACTTCGGCCCCACATTTCTAGCAACAACTTTATCATTGTTACACATAAGCACAAATGAAGCATCATAGGTATGATAAATTATAGTTGGGCCATTAGTTGCATTTCTAAGCGCACGAGGAACAACATGATGAACATAACGCCTATGTCTATTTATACCATGGGCATGTGTAGAGCTAGATGATGCAAACATGGCATGAGAATCAAAAACAGCATCATGACGTGTAGGTAGAACAACATGATCATAACAACTATCATGATGAGCAACACTAGAAGCATTCTTAACATGAGCATAAAGATAAGCATGATTCTTTTTGTCATGAAGAGAGTGCGAACTACTAGCCATAGGTGCCTTCCCTTTCTCCTTGATGAGATTGGAGGCCCTTTTCCTTGTTATGTTCTTGGTTCCCTTTTGGAAACCAAGTCCATCCTTAATGGAGGGGTGTCTACCAATGGTGTAGGCATCCCTGGTAAAATTTATCTTTTCACATTCACTCTTGCAAATTTTAAGTAGACAATTAAGATTTGCAATTTCATCATTCAACTTAAGAATAGTGGAAGCATGAGTACTGCAAGCATCAATATCAATTTCTTTACATCTATTGCAAATAGAAACATGCTCCACAGATGAATAGGCAAAGTCTCGCCCAAGCAATACTGGGCCATACTGGGCCCTCCGCCCCTTATTTCATCTTTCATCAGTCGTGCTCGTTGTTGAAAAGGTAGAAACCCTTTCTTGAGTGGGAGCTGATGTTCGACAATGCTTCTATCGAGCGTAGGCATCTCTGTATAATCCTAGGCAAAACAATCCGAGTACTCTTTTAGTAGGTCTATCATCGACTCTTGTAACTTTGGGTCCAACTTATTGCTGATAAATGTGGGCTACGACTTTCCCTAGGGATGATTGTGGGGGGGGATAGATATCCTCTGGGTCCACTAGAAGGCGAAAAACCCTGCTTGGGGCCACAAACCAGTCGCCCTGCAAGGTCGCCACATCGTGGGCCAGGCAAAGACTACAGTTAAAATGGGCCGACCCAAGAAGGCGATGGGCTCACGTTCGAATTGTTCGCGGATTGGGCATGATCTCATGGAATCTGTTCGTTTTTCCCGCGCCCGACGTCCTCAAACGCCAGGGATAGCTCGGAATTGAGCTGTCGAGTTTTCCTCGGGATAAGTAAAGTTTCTTCGCTATTAGTTAGGAGATAAGCTGGAAAAGTGTGATCAGCATGTGCGCAGGGAGTGCCATACGGTCGTGCATAAAAGGCCTAGGGGGATCCCCATCATTTTCATCTCATTAGCACCTGTCCATTTGATAGACACCACTTGTAAACACACCACACATACAAAGCCACCACAGGAAGTAGGGTATTACGCTCCTCAAAGGGGCCCGAACCTACAGAAAATTGCCCGACTCTTTCCTTTCCTCGTGCCCTCAGCGCGAACCATCGAGTTACGATCTACGACACCGTCCTACCCAAAAGCACCACGAGGGTACCCTCGGCTGTGCGGTCGAACACTAAACACTGACAGCTGGCGCGCCAGGTAGGTGGTGTGTCTTTGATCAAAGCTAACTCCATGGCCATCATCTTCAAGAACAAGATAACCCTCAGCCTAGGAGTTATGTTCTGCTTCGGAACCATCTTGTGCATAGCGCACAAAGAGGGGAATCTGCACCGTGTAGCAGATCCACCCAAGAAAAGACCCTCCTCGGGAATTTCGAGAGAAGATGAAGCGAGTCTGCGAGCCACACCCTCGCTCACAGCTCAGGGGAAGATGGTCACTCACAAGCCAGAACTCAGAAGCCTTCGAAAGATGGAGGGCCAGTCACCTGGGGCCTCTCCGACTAGAATAACTCCATTGTCCACCTCGCCCACTAAGGAGTGGACACAGATCACTCGGAGGAAGGAAGCGAATATCCCATACCAGGGAAGGAAAACACAGCAGGCCATCCTCCCATTACCTCCGCCCTCAAAGGAGGATGGGAAGGAGAACACCGCCATACCTGCTCCTTTCTACCCTGACCTCCTCTTCATTCAGGGGAGATTGGAGTCATTGCCCATCTCTGATGATGAGCCTACCATGCAGGGGGAGGAAACTCCCCAGCATGATGCCCGGCGATGGAGAAACAAACATCAGAATGTCCGGCGACATCACGAAACCAGAGAACGGGACTCAGCGCAACCCGTATCTCGGGACGAAGCTTCAGAAGTGGGAGAAACTCCTGATGAACGAGTACACCGAGAAAGACGCAACTCCCACCGTTGCGATCGTCGACAGGCTCAAGAACGAGAACGGGAACTAGCTGAGCAAGATGCTAGACTCCATTGAGAGAACCCTCTCCTCGCTCGAAACCTAAACCCCGACTTCGACTGAGCATTGAACACGCCGAGTGAAGTTGGAGGAGTGCTGGCGCAGATAGCCGATGGCCTTCCGCGAACCCCAGACGTGGTGGGTTATCAGCGGCCGCTTACTCAGGCATCTAAGCATCTTATACCTCTCACTCATCCTGCGAACGACCTGCGTCACGCCATCAACAGCCGATGAGACGCACGAAGCACCATCAGCGCTTCGCGCGACCGATGGCACGAAAATGAAATAAGGCGCCGGGAGGAGTACGACCGAGATCATGGTGTACCGGCGAAGCCGTGCAACATGGATCGAATCGGCGGCAGCTTCAACCAACAGTCCATTCCGGGGATGGTCGAGACGACCCAATATTGACTCCCCTCCCCGAGACCGATGACGTGAACATCGGCAAGAGGATGTGTGTGGAGTCTCCGCACTTACTCCTCGCCTCCGGGCCATCCAGTGGCCTCCTAACTTTAAGGTATCCAACATTGACAAATATGAGCCTAAGCAGGACTCGGGAGGCTGGTTGGTTGTCTATACAACCACTGTTCGAGCTGCTAGGACAACGGAGGACGTCATGACATCGTATTGGCCCATTGTTCTAGGGCAGGACGCGCTGCAATGGCTCCAACACCTACCTCGACACTGCATCGATGACTGGAGTGACTTCAGTCGTCGGTTTATCGCAAACTTCCAGTCTCTCTCCGATAAACCGGCGCAGCCATGGGACCTCAAATCCATTAGGTGCCAGAATGATGAGACTCTCCGATCGTTCCTCAAAAGATTTCAAATGATGGGGAACCGTATTCCCGAAGTCGCTGAGGTGGCTGTGATTGAAGACTTCTATCGGGGATCCAACAACTCGACCTTCATCTGGGCCATACTTCAAAAGGCACTAGCCACCTCCGAACAATTGTTCAGGGAGGCGGACATCTACATCACCGTGGATGAGCGGGCCTAGGACCCCATTGGAGGCGCAAATCCGCACCGCCCGCGCTGCGGCAAGACATGAACCAGCAACCAGATAAACAATGGGAAAAGAGGCCCCGCGAGGAGGTGCACACCACCGGGCCACCTGCCGCTCAAGCCCGTGGTGCACCCCGCGGAGGAGTATGAACACTGGACGAAATCCTCGACTCCCAGTGTCCGTATCACAAGGACATGTGCCACACCCTGTGGAACTGCATAGACTTCAAACACTCTGTTGGGCATGGCCGACCGTTCCAGCCACTACCACCTCCCCCGCCCCAAGGAGAACTTGGCGAGCCTAGGCAGCCTCAGCAGCAGGAAGGGGGAGGGTGGAGCTTTCCTGCGCGTTGACAGGGAGGTCAACGTCATTTTTGGAGGCCATGGAGCACAAGAAAGCAGAAGGCAACAAAATCTTAATGATCGGCAGGTCCTGGTGGCCACGAACAGTGCTCCGACACCTTATCGATGGTCGGAACACGCGATAACCTTTAGCCGAGCTGATCAATGGCTTAACTTCGATCACCCCGGCAAATATCTGCTACTCGTCGATCCTATGATCTGAGAAAGCCGGGTGAAGAAAGTGCTGGTGGACGGTGGCAGCATCATCAACGTCACCTTCCCTCTGACGCTCCAGGCCCTAGGGGTCGCCATCGAGGACCTCACTGAGTCGGATACTCCTTTCTTCGGCATCGTGCCGACCGAAGGGGAGTACCCGCTAGGACATATCTACATGTCTGTTACCTTTGGAACCCCAGAGAACTACAGAACTAAGTTCCTGAGGTTTGAGGTGGCACGCTTCGACTGCGGGTACAACGCCATCATTGGAAGACCAGGACTAGCAATGTTCATGGCTATTCCACACTACCCATACATGATACTGTAAAGCCCAAAATTTGTAGAAAAAGAAATGCATAATAAAATAAAGAAATAGATATATTTATGATAGTATTTCTAGAATTTTCTAAAACCTTGGAGAATTTACTAGGACCTTTCCTATTCATAATCAATTAATACTGTTAATTTAGTTAAATAGCTGCTAAATAAATAATGGGGAGATGCATCTATTACCTATAATTTGTGGTGATACATTCTATTGAAATGAGGTATCATAATTTAAATTTGACCTCAAAATTTTAAATGAAAACATAAAAGAGAAAATGAGAAAAGAAAGTATAAGTCATTTAAGTCTAGAATTAAATAATGGAATTTTAGATAAATAGTAATATTGATATTAGTAGGATTTATATCCACATTAGAATTGTGTTTGGAAATGGGAGTCTGAAATTCAAACAGAAAGTTGAATCAAGTTTGAATTTGAAATAGGAATTGAAAATTTGAAAGAAATTAAAAAAATAAAAATAAAAAGAATAGGGGCAGACATGTACTTGGGCCGAATTCCCTATTTCTGGCCCATCTCCCCCTTTCCACACCGCACCCACTTCAACCGTCGCGCGTGCTTGGCTGTTCCACTGACGTGTGGGCCAGCTCGGGCCGTTCCGTGCCATCACTAGCGCGTGGCCCCCACCGCCAGCCATTCGCGTTTGCGCCCTGGCACCACTACCGCTGACTGATGGACCCGCTCGGTCAGACCAGTCTTCTACACCGAGCTCGCTTCCAGATCGCAACAAACTCTACCCCTACCGGCCATAATCACAACCCTCCGCGGATCTCGTGATAGTTGTTCCCTTCCAGGGGGACGCCCTCGTGCCGGGAATATAAAACACGTGCTCTCCCTCCGTTCTTCGCCAACCTGCGCTACTATTCCTAGGCCACCATTGTTGCGCATCTGAGAGAAACGCGCCGGCGCGCGTGGACTTCGGTTGCCGTCGACTGGATCCCTGGGGGTTGTGCCCTTGGGCTTCTTCAGATTTTGGGAAGGGTAGTCGGCACCGCGCAGTGAAAGATCGTCACCTGGGCCGCCTAAATTGTTCACCGGAGCAACCACGACTGCGGCGGACCGCATATCGCCGTGGTCAGGGCTTGGCCTGGCATGATTCGAGGTAAGAAGCTCACATACGGTTTGCCCTCCTTCTCTCATTGTGTAGCATGCGCTGGGTTGTGGTTCGGAGCACTGGGGCGTCGGGTGGAGGCATGCCGGCAACGGCGCCGCCGTCCCTGGTGACCGGCGCCACCGTGCCTTGACTCTGGCTAGGGACGTTAGGCCGCAGCCGTTGATCTGGCCATTGGTAGCCCATATTAGATCGATTGGACACCGGTTCGGTGGATTTGGTCTGGCCATAGATTCTGTGATCGATGGTCCAGATCGGAGTGGCTGCGCACCATTAGATGGCGATCTGGTGGCCAGGATTGGATACCGGTTCATAAAAGGTCATAACTTAATCTGATCCGCAAAACTCTAATCGGATGGCTGACATTGGTCAATACCCTTTCGGCTGGGGTAATTTGCAAATGAACTCCCTGGGTTTTGCAAATGAACTCCCTGGGTTCTCGAACCTACGATCTCGTAGCAACACATAGATTATTATTATGCAGTTTGTGCTTATGTTTGGTGTGATGTTAATTTTTCCTATACCATGTTTGTTTGTATTGCTACAAATAGCAGTGAGGTCTGAGAATCTTGAAGATCATCCTGGTACCTGGTCTCGACTCCCAGGCGAGTTGTGCCCTTGATCACTTTTATTTACCCAATAATGTTCTCTATAATCATTTTGGCATGCATAGGCTGAATTTTGATGGGACCCAATAGGTCACCCTAGTTTGGTCATCATTACACCTTGTTTATCCATGAACTTTTGGGTAGTCTTTGCTATTGCTCTATATGATTTTGGGATAAATATTACATTATGATCATGTTTCAATTATACTGTTGTTTTACTTATTGTTCATGACAAGATCATTATATTAATTGGAACATCGAGCTTAACTTGAGAAACACGTGTCACCACAAGGGTGGAATGGGACGCCCTTAGCTGACTAATTAGGAAAGCTAGTGGAAGACTACCTTACCCGAGAGACTAACCCCTAGAGACCAGACTCTGTATGGACGACATCACTTTCAGTTTCAGGAGGCTCCAATAAAAGGTCTTCAGGGATAATCTCCTCCAGTGCATGGTCAATGGCAGACATCATAAACCCCTAGAGACTAACCAGTCCTGATAAAGCCTGAATTGGGACATCGTTGCTGCTGTTGCTGCGGCTGTTCTTGAGAATCATAGGGACAACTTCCTCTTCCTCCTCTTCATCCTCATCAAGCACATGACCACCAACTCTGGCACCATCACAATTTTCAATATCATTCTCGAGGTTGGCGCTCGTCGAGCCATCGTCGAGGACGAAGGGAGTAGAGTCAGTACCCAGTTCCAATCCTGATGACCGCCGAAGTCTTTTCTTTCTTTTCTTCCCCTCGGCAGGCATGGCTAGATGGCTCGTTCGACGCAATCGTTTGCGACGAACACTTCCAGGACTATAAACTCCTTCATCCTCGCCAAGGCAATGTCCAGCTGCAGCACTCACCCACTCAGTACAGGCAGAGTCAATCGACTCACTCGCCAGCATACTGAGAATAGCGTTCACCTCAGCCTCATCAACAGTCATCTGCATCTGGAGATAGGTCTGTCTTCCTTCTTAAGGGAGATTTCGGTATGGAGCAATGAAGACCTCAATATCTTTTGGAGAGGGTCACACTATATGGCACGGACTGTCATCTTGAACAGGAGGGTTGGAAACAAACTTGGAAAAGGGGCTCTGTGGGGGAATATTCTAGGTAGAATACGATAAGGGAGCACCAGGATTTGAAATCTTGCCTCTCAGCATTAAATCAACTCGGCTCAACACGTCTTCTTCAGAAATCTGTCTGCTGTAATTCGAGTAGGGTCATTAACCCAGTGTACAGGTAGGTAGGGTAGACTCTATCCTTCAGAGGTTGAATATTCTTGAAGACGAAATCAACAACAACAGCTTTAGCAGTCAAGCCCCTATCCTTCAATGCACATATCTCTACAAGCAGCACTCTAGACTTAGCAAGCTCTGAATCTATAGGGACCTCTGTCCAGTTGGGTGTTCGTACGTCAGGCTGCCTCCCTGATCGGGCAGGATGGGACTTGTTATGGTTTTCCATGGTAAACCACTCAAGGCGCCATCCCTTAATACTGTCCTTCAAGGGGATGTCAAGATACTCAACTTTCCTGCCTTGGTGAAGTTCTAGGCTAGCACCGCCAACAAGTTGATGCTGTCCTCCAGCCATCCTGGGCCGATAGTGGTAGAGGTACTTCCAACGCCCAAAGTGAGGAAGAATTCCAAGGAAAGCTTCACAAAGATGAACAAACACAGTAATTTGAAGCACGGATTTGGGATTTAAATGGGTGAGATTCAGAGAATAAAAGTCGAGAAGGTCG
The DNA here is from genome assembly GCF_902167145.1 of Zea mays. Lineage (NCBI taxonomy): Eukaryota > Viridiplantae > Streptophyta > Magnoliopsida > Poales > Poaceae > Zea > Zea mays. Next base: position 84,987,094 of record NC_050104.1, on the reverse strand, counting down.
TGGAAGAAAGGAGAAACTGGCAGGGCTAGTACTTGGATGAGAAATGGCATAAAGATAACAGCCTCATGAATATCCTCAGTCGGGACAGTAACTCCGCGCTAGATTTGCCTGGAGCAAAATTCTTTCGGTAGAAGAAAACTAATTTCAACGAGGTGCAGAAGGTCAGCTTCGAAAATAATAGACATGTGGTTACCGGCGAAGGGGAGTTGGCTGTTGGGATCGATTGGAGGGATGATTGGAATAGCAGCACTCTGCTTTCTCCTCTTGGGCACCATCGTGATCTCTCGAACGATGCGAGCGGATTTAGGAGCTCAGGAAGTTGGAAAGCGGCAGAGGAAAAAGCAAGAACTAGGGTTCAGAACTCAAGGGGGGACGTCAGCAGAAGTATGGGTTGGCATGTTAAGTCGGGCGCAAAGCGGCAGACCGATGACTCGTGAAAAGTTGGGATCGCAGAAAAGCAAGCATCACTCGTGCATTACCTCTAAAATGCTAATGAGCCATCAAATGCAAGAACAGAGCATGCAACAACAGATCAACAGGAAACCAAGTCTTCATTCATAGGGGGGAGATCATTACAAACTTAAGACCGACTCATCATGAGTCGGCCTCCTCACCCCTTGATCATTACATTATGTTGGGGACTTGTTCTCAAATGCTATGAGTTAAGAACAAGGCAACACAGAGAATGTTAAACATAAAAGTCCTTCGTCCTTCGAAGCATTATTTCCCTTGAGAGATAATGATTTTCGGACGAAGGTCATGAAGGACGTATCTTCGTGAATACAACATATAAATAATGAAGAAGGAAACATATGAAATATGAAAGATAACATGAACAGTTATGTATTATTGTTAACTCATTTCTATTTTATTATTATGGAAAAATAGAAATGAATACATATTACAAATGTACCTTCGGCTTGAAAGAAGGTAAAAATACAAGCGTGACGCAAAAGCAAATGCCAAGTTAGCGTGAACAGTACAGGAGTACTGTTCATCTATTTATAGGCACCGGTCGCAACCCATGTAAAATTACATTTAGGCCCTTTGCATTTGCTAATAACTCTATAGTAATTCATCGGGGTCTAGATAGCCTTTTCCTCTTTAAGTCGGTTTCTTTTTTCTTGTCATCATGCCGAAGCTCCCTTGCGCACACCTTCGGCTCTGTTCCATCCTTCGTTCCCCTTGTGCTTCTTCATACTGTGATTTTGACTCACGTCTGAAGGGTCCATGTCCGAAGGTACCTGCTCATGCCTTATACTCTAGAAACATTGTTAAATCACGTTTTTGAGGACCTTCGGAAGCCGAAGGCCCCCAACAGTAGCCCCTCGCAATATTAATTTGTTAGAATGATAAATTCAGATTGCGATATGGACGAAGGCCTTAAGCCGAAGGTCCGAAAAAACACCTTCCCTTTGCTAGAATAGCAATAGTCAATGACAAGCGGGGCCCTGCCACTTGCAACGTATTGGGCGTATAAATAAGAGCGCACCGCGAGCACATTTAGCACGCTTTCTTGCCGTCTGCTCTTGCCTTCCTAATTTTTAGTTCTTTGCACACCAACACTTGCCTGGCTTTTTAGATTTTCTTTAGCTTCGGCTTTAAGAGCACGTTTTCAACATTTCCGAAGATGTCTCAAGACAAAAAAGCTATTGCTGAAACGAAGCTGAGCCTTTCTGAGGAGAAGAATCTTGGCTTTATTGAATCGATAGCAAAGACAAATACAAAGAAGATTACCAGGGAGATTTTAGAAGGTTTATCTGAAGACACTGGTGATAGTGACAGTTATGATCTGGAAAGTGGCGGAGAAGACTCCGAAGATCGACCCTGGCGACCAAGTCATGCAGTTTTTGGAAAATCAACTATTAAACAGAGTCATCTCGATAATATGAGGGGAAGATATTTTCGGGACATGTCTACTGTAAGGGCTGATGACGGAGAGAGGACTGTGCATACTCCCGAAGAGAATGAAGTTGTGATCTTCCGAAGCTTTTTTAAAGCTAGGCTTCAGTTTCCATTAAGCAAATTTGTGGTTGAGGTTTTAAAGATCTATCAAGTCTACCTTCATCAAATTACGCCCGAAGCAATCATAAGAATGGGAATCTTCGTCTGGGCCGTGAGGAGCCAGGGCTTAGAGACAAATGCAAAAAGCTTTTGCAATATGCATGAATTGTTATATGAGACGAAACCCTGGGGCAAAGTGCAATATCATAACAATTTTGGCTGTTATAGCTTCGTCGCTCGCTCTGGCTCGAGCTGTCCCGTGCCAACCTTCCGGAAAATATGGCCTGGGGACTGGATGAAGGAATGGTTTTACGTGAAAAACGATTTAAAGGCACGAGAAGACATCAAAGATATTATCATGCGTCCTATCTGGCAGCGCTTCGGTCTTAGGAAGCCGAAGGTGGAAATTGATGATGCAGCCGAAGAATGCCAAAAGGCCTTCGACATAGTCTGCTCTTTCATCGGAAAGAGGGATTTAGTCCAGGAGCACATAGCCTTCAGAGTGTGGCCTCTTGTAGAGCAAAGGGAAATGCCAAAGGAAACCATCAGCAAGCCTGACGAAGGTGGACTGGTTAGGTTGAAATACACCTTCAGATACGAGGGTAAGTTTATTGAGCCAGATGATGATTGGCTGAAATGCATCGAAGCTACAAGCGACGAACTTCTTGGACCATATTCAAAGACAGAAGATAACGCTCTATCTACGACCTTCGGAGGGCGGAAAAAGAAGAGGCTGAATAGAGTTTTCGATGCTATTGGGTTTATGTACCCTGATTACCGCTACCCGCTGAAAGGGCAAAAGAGAAAAAGCGCAACTTCTGGAAAAGGTGATACTCCGGATGCTCTAAGTGAGGCTGTGCCAAAGAGGAAAAGAGTGAAGGTCCTTACTCACCGACCACGCTTCATCGAACCGGCCTCGGTTCCCGAATTTGGTGGTGAGACCTCTACTGCTACTGAAGCTAAAGAGCCTACACCTTCGCAGAAAATTGACAAGCTGACTGCAACGCCGAAGGCTGAAAAAATTGAAGAGCCGAGAGCTGAGAGGACAAAGACATCAGAAATTTTAAGTCCTTCGGTAGAAGTTGAAGTACCAAAAACCCAAAAAGGTCCAGCAATGACCACCAAAAGAAAAAGGATGGTTAATGTACTGGATGTATTGGAGACAATAAAGTCTTCAAGCACTACTCCGAAGAAAATTGCCGAAACTCCCGAAGTGCAAATTGAAGCCTTTGGTGCCGAAGCTACAAAGAACCAAGCTGAGCCTGAAGCTAGGCCTTCATAGCCCGCCAAGGTGAAATCCTTGGAAACCAAAGAAACAGAAGCAGCAGAACAAATTTTGGTTGAAGAAACTGGCACTGCCACCCCCGAAGCATTTTCCAAAGCTTTCAATTATATTTTACGACATGCTTCGGGGAAAAAGTTGACTGAAAAAGAAAAGCAAGAGGCTCAGTTCTATGCCCAAAAATTGAAATATCCAAAGGGGGCGTTGATTTTCAACGGCAGTAGAGAAGAAGACTTCTTGTATTGTCTCCCAGACAGCAAGGAGATCTCTGTCTGCCGGGAGATGGCAAGAAGCTTCGGATTCCCGATGCTAGAAGACGGGCTCTCAGTGTTATCAAAAGATGAATTGGCCGACAGCTTAGCGTATAACAGCTTAAAGGTGAGAAAATAAGATTTTTGTACAATAGCTTAAATTCGTTTGTTTATTCCTAACACCACATTCCTTTTGCAGGGCCTTATTCTTAGCAATGCCCTCAGGGCTCAAAAAAGCGCTGAAGACGAGGGATGTACCATGGCCTTGAATAACCTTCGTGCCGAAGTAATTGAGCTAAGGAACGAAGGATTTGAGAAAGATAAAATATTAAACTCATTACTTAATAAAATAAAAGAAGACGAAGCTACTTCCAAAGCCCAAGCTGAGATCCAGAAACGCGAAATTGAAGATCTTCGGAAACAGCTGGCAGAAGAAAAATTAAAATGTGCGGTTGCCGAAGCTGACCGAGACGCCAATGAATACTGGAAAAATCACTAGGAGAAAACAGTTGTGGAGCTTCGTTCTTCAAAAGAGAGATGCTATGAAAAATCTATGGCATGTGTAGAAAAGATAAAAACCAGCTTCGCCAATATTGGCGCATACTCAAATGAGGAAAACTTCGTAGTAGGCGATCCCGAAGGTCCAATCGAATGGACCAAGGGCGAAGCCGAAGCCTTTGAGGAAGTTTTGAGTGGCCGTGGAGATGTCTACGCCTTCTCAGGTGCCAGGGGAATTGTGGCTATCTTAGAGAAGGCGGGATGCGAGCATGTGAAGATTCTGGCCCAAACCGAAGCTGCATTTTCTATTGAAGATACAAAAGACCCTTCGGCTGAGGCAAGCCTGATTGGCGGAAAATTTTTACCGATATTTGGGAAAATGGTGGCCGAGAGATGGCCCACGAAATTATAGAGAAGAGTGAAAAAGATACCCATGATGCTAGAGAAGCAGCAAAGGCAGTTGAAAAAACTGCAGAACTTGAAAGGCAGATAGGTATTGTCTAATTGCTTTTGACTTTATGTTTTATTCTTGTGACTTTGAACTTATTCATATTTTATATTGCAGTCGAATTATCTCCTCCTCCAGAGCCTTTTGAGTCACAAACGAGCCCCAAAGCAAAAAGTGATGATGAAATTATTAAGATGGCCGAAGCTATTATGGACAAAGTTGTTTTTCAACTACTAAACGAAGCTGCAGAAGTAGTTTTAAAAGAAGAATAGCTATTGTTGTAAAAACATCTGGAATATTGATGTAATATTTGTTGTACAAAGTGTATAATATTCTATAGTTTTGAAAGTAATATATAAGCTGTGTGTAATTCGGTTCTTTACGATGCATGAAACTTTACATACATACCGCTTTTGAGCCTTCGGCGAAAAAACACCTTCCATTCTTTTCATGCTTCGTGAAGAATATCCATGTTCGTGAAAATATCATGCTTCGTAAGCAATAGATTTCCCGACACCTTATTTTGTGCCTTAGCACAATTTCTTCGAAACAATTTCCGAAGGTTAATCATTGTATTCCCTTTTTGTGCCTTTGATGCGATATGATGTATGATGTCATGTTATGCGAATGATGTGATGATGCTATGGTATGCAAAATGATACTTGTGCCGAAGATACACACATATTCCCACAGTAGAACATATTCTCTTTGCCGTTTATTTTTCGGCTTCACCGCTTATTTTTCGGTGTATCAGCGTTGACTTTTCGCTGTAAGCCTCCCTTAGGAGCTTCTTCGCCTTTTATTTCGGCGGTATCAGCGTTTATTTTTCGCTGTAAGCCTCCCTTAGGAGCTTCTTCGCCTTTTATTTCGCCGGTATCAGCGTTTATTTTTCGCTGTAAGCTCTGCATTCCCTTTGGAATGACTTTTGAGCAGAAAACTTACGCTGCGTTCTTTTAAGAACGACTTTTGTTGCTTCGTCAAAACTTGCAATGCGTTCCTTAAAACGACTTTTTGTTGCTTCGTCAAAACTTTTAGAACTTCGTCGATTTTTTAGGAAAGTATATTACATTATGATAATGACGAAGCTATTCAAGAAATTGAAAATAACAAAAGAACTAAGTTTTCAATGATTGTTCTTTATTGAAAAGGGTAAATGATAACAAATGTAGAAACTGCTTCAGAGGTAGGATATATCTTAGTAGATGTGCTTCGATTCTGGCACAGTACTGTTGACTGTGTGAGCTTCGGATTGCTCCCTGAAGTCTCTCTGCTGGTGAGTGTGCTGGCTCCCTTCTAGCTGCTGGCCTTAGGGATAAGCGGGTTGTATTGGTGGCGGAGGTGGAGGCTGTTGCCAAGATGCCTGCGGTTGGCTTGCCGAAGCAACAGAAACTGCAGGATGGTTGCCCACATACTCTGGAATGTACGGTGAATGGTACGAAGCAGTATGCATAACCTGCTTCGGCTGGCTCTGTTGGGCTGCAGCTTCTGCTATCTCTTTCTGTTTCTAGATGGTGACATGGCACATCCTGGTAGTATGGCCCTTGTCCTCACCGTGGAATAGGCAATAAATTTTTCTGGGCTGATCCCCAAACCTTCCTCCGAAGCCCCTGGTGCCTCTACCCCTTGGAGCTGGGGGCCGGGGATAGCTCTGTTGTTGCCCCGAAGCCTGGGAGGAATACTGCGGCCTCTGCTGTTGACTTCCCCTGTCGTCATTCTGAGTAGAGTGGATTGATCTGACATGCCTAGGGTGGACTCTCCCTCTGAAGCCCCTGGTCATTTCGGAGAACCTGTAAGCTTCCTCCCTTCTTTGTCGAAAGTCATTATCTGCACGGATATATTCATCCATCTTTTGAAGCAGTTTCTCCAGGGTTTGAGGGGGTTTCCTGGCGAAGTATTGGGCCACAGGTCCTGGCCGAAGTCCCTTGATCATGGCCTCAATGACAATTTCATTAGGCACTATTGACGCTTGTGCCCTTAAATGCAAGAACCTTCGTACATACGCCTGAAGGTATTCTTCGTGATCTTGTGTGCACTGGAACAAAGCTTGAGCAGTAACCGTCTTTGTCTGAAACCCTTGGAAACTGGTAATCAGCATATCCTTCAGCTTCTGCCATGATGTGATTGTTCCTGGCCGAAGAGAGGAGTACCAGGTTTGTGCAACATTCTTGACTGTCATGACAAAAGATTTTGCCATGACTGCAGTATTGCCTCCATATGAAGATATGGTGGCTTCGTAGCTCATCAGAAACTGCTTCGGATCTAAGTGTCCGTCATACATGGGAAGCTGGGGTGGCTTGTATGACGGGGGCCAAGGTGTAGCCTGTAGTTCTGCTGATAGAGGAGAAGCATCATCAAAAGCAAAATTTCCTTGATGAAAATCTTCATACCATTCATCCTCATTGTAGAAGCCTTCCCGATGAAGCTCCCTATGTTGGGGCCTTCGGTCTTGCTCATCCTGAGCAAGATGGCGTACTTCTTCCGTAGCTTCGTCGATCTGCCTCTGAAGGTCGGCCAGTCGAGTCATCTTCTCCTTCTTCTTTTGTACTTGTTGATGAAGCATCTCCATGTTCCTGATTTCTTGGTCCAACTCGTCCTCCTGGGGCGTTGGACTAGTGGCTTTTCTCTTCTGGCTTCGGGCCTCTCGAAGAGAAAGGGTCTCCTGGTTTGGATCCAGCGGCTGCAGAGCGGCAGCCCCTATCGCTGAAGCTTTCTTTGGTGGCATGGCGAAGGTCAATGCCTTCCGAAGGTGGTCGAGAAGAGTTCACCGGAGGTGGGCGCCAATGTTGGGGACTTGTTCTCAAATGCTATGAGTTAAGAACAAGGCAACACAGAGAATGTTAAACATAAAAGTCCTTCGTCCTTCGAAGCATTATTTCCCTTGAGAGATAATGATTTTCGGACGAAGGTCATGAAGGACGTATCTTCGTGAATACAACATATAAATAATGAAGAAGGAAATATATGAAATATGAAAGATAACATGAACAGTTATGTATTATTGTTAACTCATTTCTATTTTATTATTATGGAAAAATAGAAATGAATACATATTACAAATGTACCTTCGGCTTGAAAGAAGGTAAAAATACAAGCGTGATGCAAAAGCAAATGCCAAGTCAGCGTGAACAGTACAGGAGTATTGTTCATCTATTTATAGGCACGGGTCGCAACCCATGTAAAATTACATTTAGGCCCTTTGCATTTGCTAATAACTCTATAGTAATTCATCGGGGTCTAGATAGCCTTTTCCTCTTTAAGTCGGTTTCTTTTTTCTTGTCATCATGCCGAAGCTCCCTTGCGCACACCTTCGGCTCTGTTCCATCCTTCGTTCCCCTTGTGCTTCTTCATACTGTGATTTTTACTCACGTCTGAAGGGTCCATGTCCGAAGGTACCTGCTCATGCCTTATACTCCAGAAACATTGTTAAATCACGTTTTTGAGGACCTTCGGAAGCCGAAGGCCCCCAACACATTACACATTACATTACTACTTATACTACACTACACTACACTACTAACTAAACTACCTTATTCTACTACTAACTACTACTACTATTGTTACCTATACTAATATTTATGCCAGCAGCATTATGCCACTGTCCTTGCCGTCGTCGCCGTCGCCCTTGCCGTCGCCCTTGCCGCCTTCACCATCACCTTTGTCGTTGCCCTTGTTGTTGCCACCTTCACTGTCGCCGCTCCACTCCTTGGAGTCGGAAGAGTCCTCCACCTCCTCCAAGGAGGCCTCCTCCGAGTCGTGCGACCCACCGAGCCCGGTGCGCTCGATGGATCGCTAGTACGCCTGCGCCACAATGGACAGCCCCATGGAGTCTTCTGAGTCCTCAGACGACGCCAGAGGGGACGCTGGAGCAGGCGACCGATCATACTTGGAGGAAACCTCCTCTGAGTATTCCGAGTCCCCAAAGTCCTCCGAGGGTGGACTCGGAGGACGCTTGTGCTTCCTGTCAGCGCGGCGGGGCCATCCCTTGCCTCTCTTGCCTCTGCCCATGGTCGTGCAGAAGGGGGAGAAGTGAGGAGGAAGAAGAAAGCAATTGATCAAGAGCGAGTGAAGAAAGTAGCCGAGGCAAGCGGACTTTTTAAAGAGGCCAAGGGGTGACCGTCCACTTCCTATCCTGCTCATCGAACAGTCACAAGAATTCAATAAGCAATTTAAACCGCCTGAAAATGAGTTATGCCTCTGACGTCGTTTCGTGTAACACGACACCGGTTGGATTCAAGTCAACTGCTCAGGCAAATGATTACACCCCTCTGTCATGTCAAGTTACTACTTCAAGACAATGCGATAAACACCTTTCGCGGGGCAGACACCCTTTGGGCACACCCATTGGGTGTACTGTTCGATTCTTCATGGTTTTCTAAAGTGGCGATACCTGCATAATGTACGCAATGAATATACCACGACAAAAAGGGAAGATCGGCTAAAATGGGAGGAAGTCCAAATGTGGTAACCAAAGCACAACTCCAATCAGCAGAAGCATTAAAGTATGGGGCTGAGTGGTGTCCAGCCAAGGGTTCTCTGTTTCAACCGACTAGATTTCCAACTCGTCACCGATCAAATTGATTCCAGACCTACCAAAATATGGATAGATGTCATCACCAGGTTACTCTGAAAAAATATTTTGAAAGCGGCACAAGATGAAGACCTTTGAATTGATTATTTCAAAATCAACTCAAAGCTCGGGGCTACACCCATTAGGTGTACCTTCGGTGCACCCAACAGATTTACAATACCTTGAAGCTAAGTGTTGATTTCAAAAGCATAAAAATGAAGACCTTTAAATGGATTATTTCTAAATCCACTCAAAGCTCGGGGGCTACACCCATTGGGTGCACCTTCGGTGCACCAACAGATTTACAATACCTTGAAGCTAAGTGCTGATTTCAAAAGCATAAAAATGAAGACCTTTGAATGGATTATTTCTAAATCCACTCAAAGCTAAGGAGCTACACCCATTAACAGATTTACAATACCTTGAAGTTAAGTGCTGATTTCGAAAGCATAAAAATGAAGACCTTTGAATGGATTATTTCTAAATCCACTCAAAGCTCGGGGGCTACACCCATTGGGTGCACCTTCGGTACACCCAACAGATTTACAATACCTTGAAGCTAAGTGCTGATTTCAAAAGCATAAAAATAAAGACCTTTGAATGGATTATTTCTAAATCCACTCAGAGCTCGGGGGCTACACCCAACAGAGGTACAAATAGTTCAAGTCATACTACGAACCCATAAGCAAGGACCAGGAACCTTTGAATCGATTATTTCAAAATCAACTCAAAGATTGGGGCTTGTGGGGGACAGATATCCCCCGGGTCCACTAGAAGGTGAAAAACCCTGCTTGGGGCCACAAGCCAGTCGCCTCGCAAGGTCGCCGCATCGTGGGCCAGGCAAAGACTACAGTTAAAATTGGCCGACCCAAGAAGGCGATGGGCTCACGTCCAGATTGTTCACGGATTGGGCGTGATCTCGTGGAAGTTGTTTGTTTTTTCCGCGCCCGACGTCCTCAAATGTCAGGGATAGCTCAGAATGGAGCCACCGGGTTTTCCTCAGGATAAGTAAAGTTTGTTCGCTATTACTTAGGAGATAAGCTAGAAAAAGTGTGATCAGCATGTGCGCAGGGAGTGCCCTACGGTCGTGTATATAAGACCTAGGGGATCCCCATCATTTTCATCTCATTGGCACCTCTCTATTCGGGAGACACTACTTGTAAACACACCACACATACAAAGCCACCCCAGAAAGTAGGGTATTACGCTCCTCAAAGCGGCCTGAACCTGCAGAAAATCGCCTGACTCTCTCCTTTCCTCGTGCCCTCAGTAGGAACCATCGAGTTATGATCTATGACACCGTCCTACTCAAAAGCACCACGATGGTACCCCCAGGTGTGTGGTCGGACACTAAACACCGACACTGATGTTGACCTATTCTAGCTCGTCAGCTGAAGCGAACTCGTACCCTAGCTTCTCATCACCCTGCAAATCAACACTGAGCACAGGAAATGAATGGGACAAAAAAATTTGGTCGATCGTATGGGTCGACCACCTCATTATTATTATTGGAACTTGAAAAATTACAACGAGTTTGTGGTCGGCTCCTTATTATCATTCGATACTAAACTTTTACATTTTATTTTCCAGATGATCGCTGTGATTGGCCTCAGCAAGTGCATATGATGTCTGTTCTACTCTGTAAGGCCAGTGGATAAGACCAGCCTCAACCCGTTTTTTGTCTCTTCAACACGGTCGCAACCTTCCAAGTCGATTCCTGAAATCGGCTCTTATAATTCTGCGTCCCACATGTTCATATCAGTGAGTGAGATCTCACTCGAGTCATCCATATGGACCACTTCCACTTCATCTCCATCCCACTGAATCAAGAATTGATTCATCGTTGATGGAATACATCAGTTGGCATGGAACCAGTCCCTTCCTAGCAAGACGGTGTACGCGGTGTGGCTGTTGATGACGAAGAATGACGTGGGGATGGTCTTGCGTCAAACCATCAACTCCATGTTGAGGACGCTTGTGCTGCTGATGGCTAGCCATTGAAGTAATTAAGCATCATGTTTGTCTTGATTAAATCCTCAGTAGACCGCCCCAAACGGCGTAGCATGGAGTATGGCATGATGTTTACTGCTACTCTGTTGTCCACCATCATTCTGTTGAGGGGTTTGCCATTGATATACTCCTTGAGGTACAAGGCCTTCATATGTCTATAACCTTTCTCTGGTGACTTTTTGAACACAACTGGTTGTGGGCCGAGATCAATTCGAGCCACAAATAAATCTTTAGGCTTTGGTGCGTGAAAATTCTAGAGGGAGCACAAATACCATGTTTATACTAGCCAATGGTGTCTCATCGGCCTCCTCATCGACCTCCGCATCAGCTTCCTGTTGTTTGGGACACCATTCCTTCTTCTGAGAGCGCTGCTCTGCCCTCCTGGGGCACCATACTTTTACTAGCAAATTTGGGTGCGCCTTCCTATGTACTTCAAGGTATTTGGCCTCGGCTTCTTCTAGGTTTCGTAGTCGCTGTACTCTATGTTTTTGGGTATGACTGAGACCATCAGGGCACCACCATGGCCGGTGGTACTTGTTTTCTTCATCCTCAAAATCTCCCCTACGTGGTGGCCCAACCCTCCTGTCCTGGCGTGCCACCGGTCCAAAGCACTGAAATACTAAGCGTTTCGACCCCGGGGGTTCCTGGACCGACGAGTAAAATTATCGTTGCGTGTCCCAGCCCAGATGGGTTGGCGCGAGATGGAACACAAGGGGGAAAACACGGCTCGTGTTATTCTGCGCCAGGGGGATGCGCTTGCAGTAGGGGTTACAAGCGTTCGCGAGGGAGAGAGAGTGAGCCTGCTCGTCAGCCCGTCCTCCCGCGCGACCCTCCCGCATGAGGGCCCTGGACCTTCCTTTTATAGATGCAAGGAGAGGGTCCAGGTGTACAATGGGGGTGTAGCTATGCGCTAACGTGTCCGGCAGAGAGGTGCCTGAGCCCTGTGTACATGCCAACGTGGCTGTCGGAGAGGTGCTAGAGCCCTGTGTACGCGGTATCGTGGTCGTCGGAGGAGCGCTTGAGCCCTGTAGAAGCACAGCTGTCGGGGCTGCTGGGACCTTGCTGACGTCTCCTTGCTTCCGTAGGGGGCTGAGAACCACCATCGTCATGGACGCACGCGGGGAGCCATCATTACTTGTTACCGGGGCGAGTCTGGATAGGACGCCGGTCTTGTTCCCCCGTAGCCTGAGCTAGCTAGGGGTAGGATAATGATGCATCCTCCGTGGCACGGTCGGTCCGAGCCCAAGGTCGGACGAGGCGGAGACTCCTCCTGAGGCCGAGGTCGGGGTAGGGCGAGGACGCGATTCCTCCCGAGGCCGAGGTTGAGGCCGAGCCCTGGGGTCGGGCAAGGCGGAGACCACCTTCCGAGGCCGGGGTTGAGGCCGAGCCCTAGGGTCAGGCGAGGCGGAGACCACCTTCCGAGGCCGGGGTTGAGGCCGAGCCCTGGGGTCGGGCGAGGCGGAGACCACCTTCCGAGGTCGAGGTGGGGGCCGAGCCCTGGGGTCGGGCGAGGCGGAGACCTCCTCCTGAGGCCGAGGCCCAAGGTTGGGCGAGGCGGAGCTTCCTGTTGCGCCTGAGGCTGAACTTGGCTATTGCCAGCCTCACTCTGGCGGGTGGCACAGCAGTTAGAACGGGGCGAGCGGCACTGTTTTCCTGTCAGGTCGGTCAGTGGAAGGGCAAAGCGACTGCGGTCACTTTGACCTTGCCGACTGAGGCACGTGTGTCAGGATAAGGTGTCAGGCGATCCTCGCATTAAATGCGCCTGCGATATGGTCGGTTGGTGAGGCGATTTGGCCAAGGTTGCTTCTCGACGAAGCCTGCTCGAGCTGGGGTTCGGGCGAGTCGAGGGTGCGCCCGTTGCTTGAGGAGGCCCTCGGGCGAGGCGAGAATTCGTCTGGGACTTCTGTTCCAGCCCGAGGCTGGGCTCGGGTGAGGCGAGATTGCGTCCCTTGAGTCGACGAAGCCTTGACCTGAATCATGCCCATCAGTCTCTGCAACTTGCGCTGATGGTGGTTACCAGACGTGTTTAGGAGTGTTGGGGGTACCCCTAATTACGGTACCCGACAGTAGCCCCCGAGCCTCAAAGGGAGTGTTGGTACTCGCTTGGAGGCTTTGTCGCACTTTTTTGCAAGGGGACCGGCCTTTCTCGGTTACACTTTGTTCCGGTGGGTGCGCGCGAGCGCACCCGCCGGGTGTAGCCTCCGAGGCCTCGGAGGAGTGGTTTGACTCCTCTGAGGTCTTAATGCCTTTCGTGATGCCTTGGCCGGCCTGGTTGTTCCCTCATGCGACCTGATCGTAGCTCGGGTGCATGGTCAGGTTTCGAGTTTTTAGGCTGGTTTGTTGACGCTGTCAACGGTTTGGCCGTAGCCGGGTTTGCGAGAGCAGCCCCCGAGCCTCTGCACGGAGCGAGAGGACGATCAAGGACTGTCTCGACTTTTATATATGCCCCTTCGTCGCCTTTCCGCAAGGAGGAAGGGGGGAAAGCGCCATGTTGCCCTCGGAGGGCGCCGAACATGGTGTCTCCAATGAGTTGCTAACGGGTGATCCGAGTGGACGCCAGTGCCCCGTTCGATAAGGGTCGGCTAGTGGCCCAAAGGCGCGCTCCAAAAGTACCTGTAGGTGATTTGCCGGACCCGGTCCCGTTCGATAGGGTCCGAGGGCTCGATGCCTCCCTCTGATGAGATTCCGTTACAAAATTGCTCCTGCTGGTCTCGGAAATGTCCTAGGGTACCTCGGGAGCGTAGCCTGAGCCTTGGCCATGTAACGGACGTACCCAGAGTCATCCCTCGCTCTGCGTGCTCTGGGGCGGCTGTCGAACCCTTACGAGGGGCCAGCCTTCGAACCCCTGATCAGTAGTGGGCGCGGAGCCTGAGTGCTCTGAGGCGGCTGTTGAACCCTTCCGAGGGGCCAGCCTTCGAACCCCTGATCAGTAATGAGCCTGAAGCCCAAGTGCTCTGGGGCGGCTGTTGAACCCCTCTGGGGGGGCCAGCCTTCAAACCCCTGATCAGTAGGAGGGCTCGGGGCCCGCTTCCTTCGCGGAGAAGGATCCCTTTCGAAATATCCCCTTTCCCGGTCCCTGTAGCAAGAGAGAGAAAGAGGAAGAGGAAAAGGATATGAATTTAAATGGCGTGGCGCACCTTTTTTTGACGCGGTCATTATCGCGGAGGTGAAGCGACGCCCGCTTCGCCTGCCAAAGGTGTCGCTTGCCTTGCCGCGGAGTTAATGCGACGGGGCAGGCGGCTCACGGGGCGGTCGCGTGCGCGTGCCGTTCGAGGAACGGAACACGGGCGCGTCGTCTTTACGTCGTGGGAGAGGGCTCCCCTGCTGCTCCAGGAGGGGACGTGAGCCTACAGGCGATTTGACCGCTGCTTCCGCTCGTCGGCTGCCGCCATTACTGCCGGTCCACTTTTGGCCATATCAATCATCGCACCTCCTCCCACGGCTGACTGACCTGTGATCGATGTGCTCGATTGGCACTGTTGGGCCATGCGCAGGGTTGCCTCGAGTCGCGGCACTGGTTCCGCAGTCGAGAAGGCGCGACATTGGCGCAAGTGGCGGTGCAGTTTCTTGCACGTAGTAACCGGTGCGCCGGTTACATGACGTGTGGGCCTGGGCCTCCATGCTGGATGCGACGAAACCGAAGGGGTGCGCCACTGTGGTGCGGTCGCACGCCACCTGCATGGCAGTCCGCCCTTTCGACCGTCGGTTTCGGCGAGGATGGAGGAGTGCTTTTAACCGTGGGGCGGTTACACGCTCCGCGTGCGGCGGTTTGGCTTCTTCCGTTTCGGGTCAGCTTGCATGACGCGTGGGACCCAACCCCCGTGTCGTAGGGGGAGGACCCTGGAGCACGTCGGTGAAGACTTCGCCCGTGACGCTTGAGGACGCGAGTGGGGAGAGCCGCCTTTAAAAAGGGATCGATCCCCCGGGCGGTAGCCATGCCTTCGCACTCTCCTCATGCATCGCGCCCTTCCACCTTCCGAGCCCCCGGATGGGGAGCGCCCGCGTTGCCTTCGTTTTGCTGCTGTTGGAGAAGCACGACCTCGCGGGGGTTGGCACCCTTTAGCCATCGCTCGGCTTCAAGGATTTTCATCAGGCAGCCCGGCTGCATTCCCTCACCAATGGTCACCCAGGATGGTGACCACCAGTTCGATGGTGGGGAGAAGCAAGCCGGGCTGCGGCCTCTGCCCCGCCCTCAGCTTCAAGGATCTTCATCACCCGAGCTGGGGAGGAGGGCGGGGCAAGTCGGGGCCTGCCTCCGCGTGGGCCGGCGACCCTCTTCTTCCTCCAGCACCCGGGGGAGCAAGACATCCTCCAGCTCTGCGGAGGAGGCGTCCTCCAGCCATGCGAGGGAAGGCGAACTGCTGCTGCCTGGCCAGGGTGCAGCATTTCGTCCTCCATCCGGGCGACTGTGGCCGGCTGCACCGGGGGGTCGCACAACACGTCGTACGCAGCGAGGGCGGTACTCGTGTTCTAGGACGGTCCCGTTCTCGTTCTCGTGGCGAGAACGGGAGTGAGGACCTGCCAGTGTGCTTTGGAGCGGCCGCCGCTCGCTGGTGCGGTGTTGGTGGGCAGGTGGCCGCTGTCGTCGGTGCTGAGGTGGTGGTCGCCAGAGGAGGTTTCTCCGCCGACGAGATCGTCGGCGCCACCCGCGGACAGACCTCCGGCTCTTTGGCTTTGATAGCTCGTCCTCGCCCCTCGAGTGGGGACGTGGGCGAGGTCCTTGTCACAGCAGCGTCTGCTCTGAGGTCATCGCTGCTACTGTTTAGCCACCCAAAGCGGAGGTCGTTGTCGCTGCTGCAGTGGTCGGCGGCGAGCCACCTGGAGTTTGTTATCCCGCAGGCCCTCTGGTGTGGAGGTTGTTCATACCCGCGGGAGTAGAACCGGAGTTCCGTTTGTAATGGCACCTTGAGTACCGGTGTTTGTTCATTGTGGATGTCGAGGCCTGAACATCTGGGTATTTGAGCGTGGAGCCGTGTTTCTTCCTCATTTCGAGCATTAGGACTCGCCTGTCGACTAGCTGAACCGCTTAACCGAGTGTGAGTTGCCCTGTGCGGAAGGTGACGAGTGAGGTATCCGTATCCCGGAGGCATAGGAGTCCCTTGGCTCGGTCGGCCTTGCCACTCTAGGCCTCTCTTGCTCAGTTTTAGAACCCTCGGCTGCTCTGCGATGAGCTGGAGCTGGGGGCAGCGGTGTCAGCGTGGACAGAGGCGGAGTCGGCTTGAAAAGAGGCTTCGTCGGCCCAGGAGCAGGTGGCTTCCTACGCTGAGGAGGTGCAGCAGCGGCGGCTGGAGCTTGGCCAGGTCATCCATGAGCGGGACCAACCCCGGAGTCATGCTGCCGAGGCTGTGAGCCGGGCTGAGGTCCTCGGGGGATAGCTGGCTGTTGCTACGGAGCGACCAGCCGAGGTGTCCGCTCGGGTCAGGACCCTGGAGGAGACCCTGGCTGTGGTGGCCCAAGCGCGGTGCTGGCGTCCTCCTTCGAGGTGGAGATCCTTCTGCCCGAGTCGCCGTCCGAGGCCGGGCCAGATTCCGCCGAAGGTGGAAACAACGCCGAGGGTGCTGCTGCTCCCTCTGTCGATGTCTGAACCTGCAGGAACAGTTTGTCTGTAGTATGCTTATTGCGGCCGCCGAGGCCCAAACATCTTATTGTTGTGTTATAAAGATGTGTTTCCTTTCCTCTTGTTTCGAGTATCAGGACTTGTTCGTCGGTAGCAGAATCGCTTATCCGAGCGAGAGTTACTTTTCGTGGAAGGTGATGAGTGAGGTATCCGTATCTCGGAGGCGTAGGAGTCCCTCGGCTCGGTCGGCCTTGCCGCTTACGTGTACTCTTACTCGTCCGTAGGATTCTGTTATCGATATAGTCGAGAAGGCACGGAAATCGTTCTAGCAGAAAAGTTTTCGAGCGTTAGGACTTGTTCGGTAGCAGAATCGCTTATCCGAGCATGAGTTACTTATCACGGAAGGTGATGAGTGAGGTATCCGTATCCCAGAGGCGTAGGAGTTACTCGGCTCGGTCGGCCTTGCCGCTTACGCGTACTCTCGTCGTTTTCAGGATCCCGCTATCGAAACAATCGAAAAGGCGCGAAAGACGTTCTGGCAGAAAGACTTTTTCCGAGGAAAATTTTGACGCAGAGGGGGTTCCCCCCTTCTAGCCCCCGAGGGAGGGTCGGGCTTTGCCGAGGCAAGGCTGACCCTTCCTTGATGGTTAGACTTTATTTGTGTATGTAAAGAGAACGAGGTATATGAGTGACTTGAAACATCTTAAGGGTAGAAGCGACGTAGCTGTTGGATGTTCCAAGCGTTGCTGTAGACCTCACCTTGATCGTTGGCCAGCTTGTATGTCCCGGGCTTCAAAATCTTGGCGACGATGAACGGCCCTTCTTAGGGAGGAGTAAGCTTGTGGCGCCCTCGGGCGTCTAGCCACAGCCGAAGTACCAAGTCTCCCACCTGGAAGCCTCGGGGGCCGAACCCCTCGGGCGTGGTAGCGTCGCAGAGACTGCTGATACCGTGCCGAGTGTAGTAAGGCCACGTCCCGAGACTCTTCGAGCTGGTCCAGTGAGTCTTCTCGGCTGGTCTGGTTGCTTTGGTCGTCGTACGCCTTTGTCCTCGGGGAACCGTATTCTAAGTCTATGGGCAAGATAGCCTTGTCCCCATAGACTAGAAAGAACGGCGAGAAACCCGTGGCTCGACTCGGCTTCGTCCTCAGACTCCAGACTACCGAGGGTAGTTCCTTCATCCACCGCTTGCCGAACTTGTTGAGGTCGTTGTAGATCCTCGGTTTAAGTCCCTGCAGAAGCATATCGTTGGCACGCTCCACCTGCCCATTCGTCATGGGGTGAGCCACGACGGCCCAGTCCACACGGATGTGGTGGTCCTCGCAGAAGTCCAGGAACTTCTTCCTAGTGAACTGGGTGCCATTGTCGGTGATGATGTAGTTCGGGACCCTAAAGCGATGGATGATGTTGGTGAAGAATGCCACCGCCTGCTCGGACCTGATGCTGGTTAGGGGTCGGACCTCGATCCACTTGGAGAATTTGTCGATGGCGACCAGCAGGTGCGAGAAGCCCCCGGGTGCCTTCTGCAAGGGACCAACGAGGTCTAGACCCCAGACAGCAAACGGCCAGGTGATGGGTATTGTCTGTAGGGCCTGAGCGGGCAGGTGTGTCTGTCTCGCGTAGAATTGACACCCTTGGCAAGAGCGCACAATCCTAGTGGCGTCGGCCACCGCGGTCGGCCAGTAGAAGCCTTGTCGGAAGGCGTTCCCAACGAGGGCTCGAGGTGCTGCATGGTGACCGCAAGCCCCCGAGTGTATTTCTTGCAATAGCTCCTGTCCTTCGGTGACGGATATGCATCGTTGGAGGATGCCTGAGGGGCTGCGGTGGTAGAGCTCATTTTCATCACCCAGTAAGACGAACGACTTGGCGCGTCGCGCCAATCACCGAGCTTCGGCCTTGTCGAGGGGTAGCTCTCCTCGGTGGAGATATTGCAGGTACGGGTGAAAGAGAAATGTGCCCTTGGGTCATTTCTAAGTATTTTGGTGATTGAGTGCCAACACAAGTGCTTAAATGTGAATTTATGCTCATGGATGAACAAAGTGCAAATCAAGAGTAAAGGTATGTCTCTAAGCCTTAGTACATTGGTTTTGTGTACTAATATACTTGTCTAAGTGTTAGAAACAGAAAGAAGAAGAAAAGAAAAGAGGTGAAAAAGGCTTGGCTGTGTACAGCCAAGACTCAGCTCAGTCTGGCACACCGGACTGTCCGGTGGTGCACCGGACAGTGTCCGGTGCGCCAGGCTGACTCGGCGTGAAGTGGCCGCTCTCGGGAATTCGCCGACAGCGTACGGCTAAAATTCACCGGACTGTCCGGTGTGCACCGGACTGTCCGGTGAGCCAACGGTCGGCCGGGCCAACGGTCGGCCGCGCGATCTGCGCGGGACACGTGGCCGAGCTAACGGCTAGAAGGGGGCACCGGACTGTCCGGTGTGCACCGGACATGTCCGGTGCGCCAACGGCTCCAAGTCTGCCAACGGTCGGCTTCGCCATTTAAGGAAGGAAATCGGGCACCGGACACTGTCCGGTGCGCCCGACGACAGAAGGCAAGGATGGCCTTCCAGATTTGTTCTCAATGGCTCCTAGCTGCCTTGGGGCTATAAAAGGGACCCCTAGGCGCATGGAGGAGAACACCAAGCAACCTTAGAGCATTCTTGATCATCCACACTCAGTCTTTGCGCATTCGTTTGTCATTCTCAGTGATTCGAGCTCCGTTCTAGTGAGAACTTTGAGATAGTCTTTTGAGCTCGATTCTTGGCTATGTGTGTGCGCATTTTGCTGTGGATTTGTGTGTGTTGCTTCCCTCCCTTACTCCGTGCTTCTTTGTGAACTTCAAGTGTAAGGGCGAGAGACTCCAAGTTGTGGAGATTCCTCGCGAACGCGATAAGAAAAGAAAAGCATAACACTGTGGTATTCAAGTTGATCATTGGATCACTTGAGAGGAGTTGAGTGCAACTCTCGTCCGTTGGGACGCCACAACGTGGAGTAGGCAAGTTTTGTACTTGGCCGAACCACGGGATAAACCACTGTGTCTTCTCTGTGTTGAATTCCTTGTGGTTATCGTATTGTGCAAGATCTTCTCTCTAGCCACTTGGCATTAACTGTGCTAACGCTTAATCAAAGTTTTGTGGCTTAAGTTTTTAAGTTCTACAGGATCACCTATTCACCCCCCCCCCTCTAGGTGCTCTCAATTGGTATCGGAGCCGTTCTCTTCAAGAAAGGGACTAACCGCCCGAAGAGATGGATCCTAAGGGCAAGGGGATGGTGATCAACGACAAGGAGAAGGAGACCTTCGTCAACGAGCTCAATGATGACAAGCCCACCGACTCAGGCTCGGGCCACAAAAGAAAAGACGGGAGGAAGAAGAAGACAAGGCGCATCAAGGAAATTGTCTACTACGACAGCGACGAATCTTCCTCCTCCCAAAAGGACGACGACGACCACGATAGACGAAAGACGATTAACTCAAACTTTTCTTTCGATTATTCGCGCATCCCGCATAGTTCAAATGCTCAATTGCTCCCCATTCCACTTGGCAAGCCCCCTCACTTTGATGGAGAGGACTATGGATTTTGGAGCCACAAAATGCGTACTCACCTGTTTTCTCTCCATCCAAGCATTTGGGAGATTGTGGAAAGTGGAATGAAATTTGATAGCTCGGATAGCCCTGTGTTTATTAATGAACAGATTCATAAAAATGCACAAGCTACTACTGTTTTGCTAGCCTCTTTGTGCAGGGACGAGTATCACAAGGTGAGCGGCTTGGACAATGCCAAGCAGATCTGGGACACCCTCAAGATCTCTCATGAGGGAAACGACGTCACCTTGCTCACCAAAATGGAGTTGGTGGAAGGCGAGCTTGGACGGTTCGCGATGATAAGGGGCGAGGAGCCGACACAAACATACAACCGGCTCAAGACCCTTATCAACAAAATAAGGAGCTACGGGAGCACGCGATGGACGGACCACGACGTCGTCCGCCTAATGCTAAGGTCATTTACCGTTCTTGATCCTCATTTGGTGAACAATATTCGTGAAAATCCCAGGTACACCAAAATGTCGCCCGAAGAAGTCCTTGGAAAATTTGTAAGCGGGCGAATGATGATCAAGGAGGTGAGGTACATGGACGACGCGTTGAATGGCCCAATCCATGAGCCTCAACCCATTGCTCTCAAGGCAACAAGGAGCAAGGAGGCGCTACCTAGCAAAGTAGCGCAAATTGAGGCGGCCGGACTTAATGATGAAGAAATGGCCCTCATCATCAAAAGATTCAAGACGGTGCTAAAGGGTCACAAGGGGCAGCCAAGCAAAACCAAGACAAAGGGGAAGCGCTCATGCTTCAAGTGCGGTAAGATTGGTCATTTTATCGCTAACTGTCCCGATAACGATAGTGACCAGGAACAGGGAAACAAGAGGGAAAAGAAGAAGAACTATAAGAAGGCAAAGGGCGAGGCTCATCTTGGCAAGGAGTGGGATTCGGACTGCTCCTCGTCCGACTCCGACAATGAGGGACTCGCCGCCACTGCCTTCAACAAGTCATCCCTCTTCCCCAACGAGCGTCACACTTGCCTCATGGCAAGGGAGAAGAAAGTAAGCACTCCTAATACTAGTACTTATGCTTCTTCAAGTGAGGATGAGTCTAGTGATGATGATGAGATAGATTACTCATGCTTATTCAAGGGATTAGATAGAACTAAGGTAGACAAAATTAATGAATTGATTGATGCCTTGAATGATAGAAATATACTGTTGGAAAAGCAAGAGGATCTGTTGTATGAAGAACATGATAAATTTGTAGAAGCTCAGAAATCTCTTGCTCTAGAAATTAAGAGGAATGAAATGCTCTCTAGTGAATTATCTTCTTGTCATGAAACTATTGCTAAGTTAAAAAGTTTTAATGATGATTTAAATGCTAAACTAGAAGTAGCTAGTAAATCTAACTCTTGTGTAGAAATTGTTGAAACTTGTAATAGGTGTAAAGATTTTGACATTGATGCTTGTAGTGAACATTTAGTTTCAATTTCTAAATTAAATGAGGAATTAGCTAATCTTAATGCCCAACTTAAGACTAGCAAGAATGAATTTGACAAGCTAAAATTTGCAAGGGATGCCTACACGATTGGTAGACACCCCTCAATTAAGGATGGACTTGGCTACAAGAGGGAAGCCAAGAACTTGACAAGCCATAAGGCTCCCATCTCCGCCAAGGAGAAAGGAAAAGCCCCTATGGCTAGTAGTGTGCAAAAGAACCATGCTTTTATGTACCATGATAGGAGACAATCTAGAAATGCTTATAGGAGTTGTAATGCATATAATGCCCTTGATTCTCATGCCATGTTTGCTTCTAGTTCTTCTTATGTGCATGATAGAAATGTTGGTAGGAGAAATGGTGTTCATAATTTGTCTAGGAGAAATGTTGTTAATGTTCCTAGGAAAGTAAATGAACCTTCTACAATATATCATGCTTTAAATGCTTCTTTTGCTATTTGTAGAAAGGATAGGAAGATAGTTGCTAGAAAATTAGGGGCAAGATGCAAGGGAGATAAAACTTGCATTTGGGTCCCTAAGGATATTTGTGCTAACCTTGCAGGACCCAACATGAGTTGGGTACCTAAGACCCAAGCCTAAATTTGCCTTGCAGGTTTATGCATCCGGGGGTTCAAGCTGGATTATTGACAGCGGATGCACAACCATATGACGGGGAAGAAGAAGATGTTCACCTCCTACGTCAAAAACAAAGATTCCCAAGATTCAATAATATTCGGTGATGGGAATCAAGGCAAGGTAAAAGGGTTAGGTAAAATTGCAATCTCAAATGAGCACTCTATATCTAATGTGTTTTTAGTAGAGTCTCTTGGATATAATTTGCTATCTGTTAGTCAATTATGCAATATGGGATATAACTGTTTGTTTACAAATATAGATGTGTCTGTCTTTAGAAGATGTGATGGTTCACTAGCTTTTAAGGGTGTACTAGACGGCAAGCTTTACCTAGTTGATTTTGCAAAAGAAGAGGCCGGTCTAGATGCATGCTTAATGGCTAAGACTTGCATGGGCTGGCTGTGGCATCGCCGCTTAGCACATGTGGGGATGAAGAACCTCCACAAGCTTCTAAAGGGAGAACATGTGATAGGTCTAACTAATGTTCATTTCGAAAAAGATAGACCTTGTGCAGCTTGTCAAGCAGGGAAACAGGTGGGAGGCTCTCATCACACCAAAAATGTGATGACAACATCAAGACCTCTGGAGCTGCTGCATATGGACCTCTTCGGACCTGTCGCCTATCTGAGCATAGGAGGAAGTAAGTATGGTCTAGTTATTGTTGATGACTTTTCTCGCTTCACTTGGGTGTTCTTTTTGCAGGATAAGACTGAAACCCAAGGGACCCTCAAGCGCTTCCTAAGGAGAGCTCAAAATGAGTTCGAGCTCAAGGTGAAGAAAATAAGGAGCGACAACGGGTCCGAATTCAAGAACCTCCATGCAGGAGGAGCTCAACAACTTCAAAAGGAATGAAGTTTGGACACTGGTGCCTCGTCCTAAGCAAAATGTTGTGGGAACCAAGTGGGTGTTTCGCAACAAACAAGACGAGCACGGAGTGGTGACGAGGAACAAGGCTCGACTTGTGGCAAAAGGTTATGCCCAAGTCGCAGGTTTGGACTTTGAGGAGACTTTTGCTCCTGTGGCTAGGCTAGAGTCCATTCGTATCTTGCTAGCATATGCCGCTCACCATTCTTTCAGGTTGTACCAAATGGATGTGAAGAGCGCTTTCCTCAATGGGCCAATCAAGGAGGAGGTGTACGTGGAGCAACCCCCTGGCTTCGAGGATGAACGGTTCCCCGACCACGTGTGTAAGCTCTCTAAGGCGCTCTATGGACTTAAGCAAGCCCCAAGAGCATGGTATGAATGCCTTAGAGACTTTTTAATTGCTAATGCTTTCAAGGTTGGGAAAGCCGATCCAACTCTTTTCACTAAGACTTGCGATGGTGATCTTTTTGTGTGCCAAATTTATGTCGATGACATAATATTTGGTTCTACTAATCAAAAGTCTTGTGAAGAGTTTAGCAGGGTAATGACGCAGAAATTCGAGATGTCAATGATGGGCGAGTTGAACTACTTCCTTGGGTTCCAAGTGAAGCAACTCAAGGACGGCACCTTCATCTCCCAAACGAAGTACACGCACGACTTGCTAAAGAGGTTTGGGATGAAGGACGCCAAGCCCGCAAAGACTCCGATGGGAACCGACGGATACACCGACCTCAACAAAGGAGGTAAGTCCGTTGATCAAAAAGCATACCGGTCAATGATAGGGTCTTTACTTTATTTATGTGCTAGTAGACCGGATATTATGCTTAGCGTATGCATGTGTGCTAGATTTCAATCCAATCCTAAGGAGTGTCACTTAGTGGCGGTGAAGCGAATTCTTAGATATTTGGTTGCTACGCCTTGCTTCGGGCTCTGGTATCCAAAGGGGTCTACCTTTGACTTGGTTGGATACTCAGATTCCGACTATGCTGGATGTAAGGTCGATAGGAAGAGTACATCAGGGACGTGCCAATTCTTAGGAAGGTCCCTGGTGTCGTGGAACTCTAAGAAACAAACTTCTGTTGCCCTATCCACCACTGAGGCCGAGTATGTTGCCGCAGGACAGTGTTGCGCGCAACTACTTTGGATGAGGCAAACCCTCCGGGACTTTGGCTACAATCTGAGCAAAGTCCCACTCCTATGTGATAATGAGAGTGCTATCCGCATGGCGGAAAATCCTGTTGAACACAGCCGCACAAAGCACATTGACATCCGGCATCACTTTTTGAGAGACCACCAGCAAAAGGGAGATATCGAAGTGTTTCATGTTAGCACCGAGAACCAGCTAGCCGATATCTTTACCAAGCCTCTAGATGAGAAGACCTTTTGCAGGTTGTGTAGTGAGCTAAATGTCTTAGATTCGCGGAACTTGGACTGAATTGTAGCATACATGTGTTTATGCCTTTGATCATGTTCATTCTGCATCTTGTTGCTTATTGTGGTGCTCAAGTTGTACAAACATTCCCCGGACCTCACAAGTCCGTGTGTAAGTGATGCACATATTTAGGGGGAGTTCTGCTACAACTTGACCCTTTGAAACTAACCATATGCTTGAGTTTGGTTGTTTTAGCCTCAAAGGAGGATTGAAAGGAAAAGGTGGACTTGGACCATACAAGACTTCCACTGCACTCCGATGAAAAGAGTAACTATTCCAAGTTCATCTTTAAACTCTTATTGCCTATTTGCTCTTAATTGAAGAATTTGGTGAGGCAATGGGGTTAAAGGGCCAAGATTGATCCCGTTTTGGTGCTTGATGCCAAAGGGGGAGAAAATAAAGGCCAAAGCAATAGATGGATCAGCTACCACTTGAGAAACTTTGAAAATAGTAGAATAGAGCTTTTGGTTTGTCAAAACTCTTGCATTGTCTCTTTTGTCAAAAGTTGGCCTCTTGTGGGGAGAAGTGTTGATTATGGGAAATAGGGGGAGTTTTTGAAATCTTTGATCAATCTTTTTTGGAATGACTCTCTTTATGCTTCAACATGTGTGTTTGACTTAGAGATAGAGATTTGAGTTTGATTTGCAAAAACAAACCAAGTGGTGGCAAAGGATGATCCATATATGCCAAAATTGAATCAAAATAAATTTGAGTTTTATTTGAAGTGATTTTGCACTTGTTCTAGTTGCTTTATGTTGTGTTGGCATAAATCACCAAAAAGGGGGAGATTGAAAGAGAAATGTGCCCTTGGGTCATTTCTAAGTATTTTGGTGATTGAGTGCCAACACAAGTGCTTAAATGTGAATTTATGCTCATGGATGAACAAAGTGCAAATCAAGAGTAAAGGTATGTCTCTAAGCCTTAGTACAATGGTTTTGTGTACTAATATACTTGTCTAAGTGTTAGAAACAGAAAGAAGAAGAAAAGAAAAGAGGTGAAAAAGGCTTGGCTGTGTACAGCCAAGACTCAGCTCAGTCTAGCACACCGGACTGTCCGGTGCGCCAGGCTGACTCGGCGTGAAGTGGTCGCTCTCGGGAATTCGCCGACAGCGTACGGCTAAAATTCACCGGACTGTCCGGTGTGCACCGGACTGTCCGGTGAGCCAACGGTCGGCCACGCGATCTGCGCAGGACACGTGGCCGAGCCAACGGCTAGAAGGGGGCACTGGACTGTACGGTGTGCACCGGACATGTCCGGTGCGCCAACGGCTCCAAGTCTGCCAACGGTCGGCTTCGCCATTTAAGGAAGGAAATCGGGCACCGGACACTGTCCGGTGTGCACCGGACTGTCCGGTGCGCCCGACGAAAGAAGGCAAGGATGGCCTTCCAGATTTGTTCTCAACGGCTCCTAGCTGCCTTGGGGCTATAAAAGGGACCCCTAGGCGCATGGAGGAGAACACCAAGCAACCTTAGAGCATTCTTGATCATCCACACTCAGTCTTTGCGCATTCGTTTGTCATTCTCAGTGATTCGAGCTCCGTTCTAGTGAGAACTTTGAGATAGTCTTTTGAGCTCGATTCTTGGCCGTGTGTGTGTGCATTTTGCTGTGGATTTGTGTGTGTTGCTTCCCTCCCTTACTCCGTGCTTCTTTGTGAACTTCAAGTGTAAGGGCGAGAGACTCCAAGTTGTGGAGATTCCTCGCGAACGCGATAAGAAAAGAAAAGCATAACACTGTGGTATTCAAGTTGATCATTGGATCACTTGAGAGGAGTTGAGTGCAACTCTCGTCCGTTGGGACGCCACAACGTGGAGTAGGCAAGTTTTGTACTTGGCCGAACCACGGGATAAACCACTGTGTCTTCTCTGTGTTGAATTCCTTGTGGTTATCGTATTGTGCAAGATCTTCTCTCTAGCCACCTGGCATTAACTGTGCTAACGGTTAATCAAAGTTTTGTGGCTTAAGTTTTTAAGTTCTACAGGATCACCTATTCACCCCCCCCTCTAGGTGCTCTCAACGGGGTCTGCCAATTTCGATTAGGCGTGACCCCATTTCGCTCTCCCTCGACGCACAGTGCCTCACCCTCGGCGGCCGAGGATACCTCGGGCTAAGCCGAGGCCTCCTCGGGCTCGGACGTGTCGTCGGTCTTGACGGAGGGTTGATGTATGTCTCTAGAGAAGACGTCCGGGGGAACCGTTGTCCGCCCCGAGGCTATTTTAGCAAGCTCATCCGCAGTCTCGTTGTACCGTCGAGCGATGTGGTTGAGCTCAAGCCCGTAGAACTTGTCTTCTAGGCGTCGAACTTCGTCGCGGTAGGCCTCCATCTTCGGGTCGCGGTAGCGGGAGTTCTTCATGACTTGGTTAATGACAAGCTGCGAGTCGCCACGAGCGTCGAGGCGCCGAACCCTTAGCTCGATGGCGATGTGCAACCCATTAACCAGAGCCTCGTACTCGGCCACATTGTTTGACGCCGGGAAATGGAGGCGCAGTACGTAGCAGAGATGTTTCCCGAGGGGTGAGATGAAGAGCAGGCCAACACCTGCTCCTGTTTTCATCAGCGACCCATCGAAGTACATGGTCCAGAGTTCCGGTTGGATCGAAGCTGTTGGCAATTGGGTGTCGACCCATTCAGCCACGAAGTCCGCCAAGACTTAGGACTTGATGGCCTTCCGAGGAGCGAACGAGATTGTTTCGCCCATGAGCTCCACCGCCCACTTTGCTATCCTACCCGAGGCCTCTCGGCACTGGATGATCTCACCCAGGGGGAAGGATGACACCACAGTCACCGGATGAGACTCGAAGTAGTGTCGCAACTTTCGCCGCATCAGAATTATTGTGTACAGTAGCTTCTGAATTTGCGGGTAGCGGATCTTGGTCTCGGATAGCACTTCACTGATGAAGTAGACCGGCCTCTGGACGAGCAGTGCATGCCCTTCTTCTCGTCTCTCGACTACGATCACGGCGCTGACCACCTGAGTGGTTGCGGCTACGTAGATCAAGAGGGCTTCTCCCGCGGCGGGGGGCACCAAGATGGGCGCGTTTGTAAGGAGCGCCTTTAAGTTTCCAAGGGCTTCCTTGGCCTCGAGGGTCCAAGTGAAGCGCTCGGTCTTCCTTAAGAGGCGGTACAAGGGTAGGCCTTTTTCGCCGAGGCGCGAGATGAAGCGGCTCAGAGCCGCAAGGCATCCCATGACCCTTTGTACT
Organism: Zea mays; assembly: GCF_902167145.1. NCBI lineage: Eukaryota > Viridiplantae > Streptophyta > Magnoliopsida > Poales > Poaceae > Zea > Zea mays. The sequence continues at coordinate 84,959,330 of NC_050104.1, read as the reverse complement.
CCTTTCAAGTCTTTGATAGGCCCCATGTTGATAATGGCTGCGATTTTCTCCGGGTTGGCCTCGATGCCTCGCTCGGAGACGATGAACCCTAGGAGCATGCCTCGGGGGACTCCGAAGACACACTTCTCGGGGTTGAGCTTCACGCCCTTCGCTCTCAGACACTTGAATGTCGTTTCAAGGTCAGAGAGAAGGTCGGAGGCTTTCCTCGTCTTGACAACAATGTCATCGACGTAAGCCTCAACCGTGCGGCTGATGTGCTCTCCGAACACGTGGTTCATGCACCTTTGGTATGTCGCACCTGCATTCCTCAAGCCAAATGGCATAGTAGTATAGCAGTACATGCCAAAGGGTGTGATGAAAGAAGTCGTGAGCTGGTCGGACTCTTTCATCTTGATTTGGTGATAGCCTGAATAAGCGTCGAGGAATGACAGGGTTTCGCACCCAGCAGTGGAGTCCACAATTTGATCGATGTGAGGCAGAGGGTAGGGAACCTTCAGACATGCTTTGTTTAGACCAGTGTAGTCTACGCACATCCTCCACTTCCCACCTTTCTTTTTCACAAGCACAGGGTTGGCTAACCATTCGGTATGGAATACCTCTCTGATGAACCCTGTAGCCATCAGCTTGTGGATCTCCTCGCCTATGGCTCTGCGCTTTTCTTCATCGAAACGGCGCAGAGGCTGCTTCACGGGTCGGGCACCGGCTCGGATATCCAGTGAGTGCTCGGCGACATCCCTCGGTATGCCTGGCATGTCCGAGGGACTCCACGCAAAAACTTCGGCGTTTGCGCGGAGAAAGTCGACGAGCACTGCTTCCTATTTGGGGTCGAGCTCGGAGCTGATCCTGACTTGCTTGCAGGCGTCGTTGCTGGGGTCGAGAGGGACAGACTTAACCGCCTCTGCCAGCTCGAAGTTGTCGGCGTGGCGCTTCGCATCAGGCACCTCCTTGGAGAGGCACCCCAGGTCGGCGATGAGGGCCTCGGACTCGGCGAGAGCCTCAGCGTACTCCACGCACTCCATGTCGCATTTGTACGCGTGTCGGTACGTGGATCCGACGGTGATGACCCTGTTGGGGCCCGACATCTTGAGCTTGAGGTAGGTGTAGTTGGGGACGGCCATGAACTTGGCGTAGCACGGTCTCCCTAGAACCGCGTGGTAGGTTCCTCGAAACCCGACCACCTCGAACGTAAGGGTTTCTTTTCGGAAGTTGGAGGGAGTTCCGAAGCAGACGGGCAGATCGAGTTGTCCAAGGGGCAGGACGCGCTTCCCAGGGATGATCTCGTGAAAGGGCGCTGCACCGGCCCGGATCGTGGACAGATCGATCTCCAAGAGCCCGAGGGTCTCGGCGTAGATGATGTTGAGGCTGCTGCCTCCGTCCATGAGGACCTTGGTGAGCCTGGTGTTGCTAATGATGGGGTCGACGACGAGCAGGTACTTTCCTAGGCTCGGCACGCAGTCGGGGTGGTCGCCTTGGTCGAAGGTGATGGGCTTGTCGAACCAGTCTAGGTAGACTGGCGTCGCCACCTTTACCGAGCAGACCTCCCGGAGCTCCTGCTTGCGGTGCCGAGCCGAGGCGTTCGCCACTCGTCCACCGTAGATCATGAAACGGCCATGGACCTCGGGGAACTCCTCTGCCTTGTCGCCCTCCTTCTTGTCGTTGTCTTGGCCTTTGTCACCTTCCGTCGGGGGCCCGGCCTTATGGAAGTAGCGCCGAAGCATGACGCATTCCTCAAGGGTGTGCTTGACGGGACCCTGGTGATAGGGGCACGACTCCTTGAGCATCTTGTCGAACAGGTTGGCCCCTCCGGGAGGCTTCCGGGGGTTCCTGTGTTCGACAGCAGCGACGAGATCCGCGTCGGCGGCGTCGCGCTTTGCTTGCGCCTTCTTCTTGGCCTTCTTCTTCGTGCCGCGCTGGGTGGACGCCTCGGGGACGTCTTCCTGCTGGCGTCCCTGAGGCTGCTTGTCCTTCTGGAAGATGGCCTCGACCGCCTCCTGACTAGAGGCAAACTTGGTGGCAATGTCCATCAACTCGCTCGCCTTGGTGGGAGTCTTGCGGCCCAGTTTGCTCACCAGGTCGCGGCAAGTGGTGCCGGCGAGGAACGCCCCGATGACATCCGAGTCGGTGATGTCGGGCAGCTCGGTGCGCTGCTTTGAAAACCACCGGATGTACTCTCGCAGGGATTCCCCTGGCTGCTGGCGGCAGCTTCGGAGATCCCAGGAGTTCCCAGGGCGCACGTACGTGCCCTGGAAGTTTCCAGCCAAGGCTTTGACCAGGTCGTCCCAGTTGGAGATCTGCGCAGGAGGCAGATGCTCCAGCTAGGCTCGGGCGACGTCGGAGAGGAACAGGGGGAGGATGCGGATGATGAGGTTGTCATCGTCCATTCCACCTAGCTGGCAGGCCAGCCGGTAGTCTGCAAGCCACAGTTCCGGCCTTGTTTCCCTCGAGTACTTGGTGATGGTAGTCGGGGCTCGGAACCGGGTCGGGAACGGCGCCCGTCGTATGGCCCGGCTGAAGGCTTGCGGACCTGGTGGTTCGGGCGAGGGGCTCCGATCCTCCTCGCTGTCGTAACGTCCCCCACGCTTGGGGTGGTAGCCTCGGCGCACCTTCTCGTCGAGGCGGGCTCGACGGTCGCGGCGGTGGTGCTCGTTGCCGAGGCGACCCGGGGCTGCAGGCGTTGCGTCCCACGTGCGCCCATAGTGGATCGAGGCTTCCCGCATGAATCGAGAAGTCACAGCGCGATGCTCTGGGGGCACCCTTGCCTTCGGGAGGCAGAGCTCTCGGCCCGTCGAACCGTGGCGTCCTCCAGGAGATTCTTGAGTTCTCTATGGATACGCCGCCCCTCGGTGGTGGACGGCTCCGGCATCGCGCGAAGTAGTATTGCCGCTACAGCCAGATTATGGCTGACCCCACTGGAGGCCGAGGCAGCCTAGCCCTGGCATCGTCAGCGATACGGCGCTGGACGTCCCGGGCCTAACGACGCGCTTCTCCGGCGAGTGCTCGGCCTGCCCACTCCTGCTCGATGTTTTGCCGGAGCTGCACAAGTTACCCTGCTTCCTCGTCGAGGTTGGCCTGCATCTCGCGGATTTGCTCGAGCTGTGTGTCCTGACCCCCCGCAGAGACTGGGACCACAGCTAGCTCCCTTAGGATGTCAACGCGAGGCGCAGGCCCAGGGGGATCGTCATCCTCCGGCATACCAAGGTGGTTGCCTTCGTCGTGACCCCCTAGATCGACGAGGAAACATTCACGACTTGGGCCACAACCCTCGTCGTCAAGGCTGTGGCCATCATCGGAGCAATCAGAGAGGCAGTAGTCACATGCGGTCATGAAGTCTCGCATGGCACTGGGACTACCAAGCCCGGAGAAATCCCAACCAGAGTCAGGCTCGTCCTCTTCCTCGGAACCTGGGGGCCTGTAGGTCGAGACGGCCGTCAGTCGGTCCCAGGTTGACCACATATGGTACCCCGGAAGGTTAGGATATGCCTTTATGAAAGCGCTCACCGAAGCGGGGTTGCTTGGTGGATCAAAGCTGAATCTAAAAGGCACAGGGTGGAAAACGGACGGTACCTCTCGATCGATGGACGGTGACGAAGTCGCGTCGGGGACGGACTGCACCGTTATCTCAGGTACGAGGCTAACGCCCAGCAAGTCCTCCGCGAGTGTGCTGGCGTCATCTGTCCGCTTAGGGCTAGCATGTTGCGAGGAAACGACACTCGTCGTTGTCTCAGGCGCGAGGACAACGCCCGACATGTCCCCCGCTGGGGTGCCGTCGTCGTCGACTCGCTCGACAGCCGACGAGGTGCCGCCTCCTGCCTGGCCACGGTTGCCCCGCCTCCTCCTCCTGCGGCAAGGAAGGCGGCGAGACAAACCCGGATGCTGCTCTTCCGCCACGGGGGGAAGACGTCGTCGAGTTCGCCGCCGCCGGGCGAGCTGACGGTCGTCGCTGTCGCGCTGCGGGGGAAGGAGTACCATGTCGTAGCTGCCGTCGAGGGACATGAATTCGAGACTCCTGAAACGGAGCAGCGTCCCGGGCTAAAGAGGTTGCTGGAGACTACCCATCTGGAACTCAACGGGAAGTTGTTCGTCAACACGCAGCAGGCCCCTACCTGGCATGCCAACTGTCGGCGTTTCGACCCCCGGGGTTCCCTGGACCGACGAGTAAAATTGTCGCTGCGTGTCCTAGCCCAGATGGGTTGGCGCGAGATGGAACACAAGGGGGAAAACGTGGCTCGTGTTATCCTGCGCCAGGGGGATGCGCTTGTAGTAGGGGTTACAAGCGTTCGCGAGGGAGAGAGAGTGAGCCTGTTCGTCAGCCCGTCCTCCCGCGCGACCCTCCCGCATGAGGGCCCTGGACCTTCCTTTTATAGATGCAAGGAGAGGGTCCAGGTGTACAATGGGGGTGTAGCTATGCGCTAACGTGTCCAGCAGAGAGGTGCCTGAGCCCTGTGTACATGCCAACGTGGCTGTCGGAGAGGTGCTAGAGCCCTGTGTACGCGGTATCGTGGCTGTCGGAGGAGCGCTTGAGCCCTGTAGAAGCACAGACTGTCGGGGCTACTGGGACCTTGCTGACGTCTCCTTGCTTTCGTATGGGGCTGAGAACCACCGTCGTCATGGATGCACGCGGGGAGCCATCATTACTTGTTATCGGGGCGAGCCTGGATGGGACGCCGATCTTGTTCCCCCGTAGCCTGAGCTAGCTAGGGGTAGGGTAATGATGCATCCTCCATGGCGCGGTCGGTCCGAGCCCAAGGTCGGGCGAGGCGGAGACTCCTCCTGAGGCCGAGGCCGGGGTCGGGCGAGGACGCGATTCCTCCCGAGGCCGAGGTTGAGGCCGAGCCCTGGGGTCGGGCGAGGCGGAGACCACCTTTCGAGGCCGGGGTTGAGGCCGAGCCCTGGGGTCGGGCGAGGCGGAGACCACCTTCCGAGGCTGAGGCAGGGGCCGAGCCCTGGGGTCGGGCGAGGCGGAGACCTCCTCCTGAGGCCGAGGCCCAAGGTCGGGCGAGGCGGAGCTTCCTGTTGCGCCTGAGGCTGAACTTGGTTGTTGCCAGCCTCACTCTGGCGGGTGGCACAGCAGTCGGAGCGGGGCGAGCGGTCCTGTTTTCCTGTCAGGTCGGTCAGTGGAAGGGCGAAGCGACTGTGGTCACTTCGACCTTGCCGACTGAGGCACGTGTGTTAGGATAAGGTGTCAGGCGATCCTCGCATTAAATGCGCCTGCAATACGGTCGGTTTGGTGAGGTGATTTGGCCAAGGTTGCTTCTCGAGGAAGCCTGCTCGAGCTGGGGTTCGGGCGAGTCGAGGGTGCACCCGTTGCTTGAGGAGGCCCTCGGGCAAGGCGAGAATTCGTCTGGGACTTCTGTCCCGCCCGAGGCTGGGCTCGGGCGAGGCGAGATCGTGTCCCCTGAGTCGACGAAGCCTTGACCTGAATCGTGGCCATCAGTCTCTGCAGCTTGCGCTGATGGTGGTTACCAGCCGTGTTTAGGAGTGTTGGGGGTACCCCTAATTACGGTACCCGACACCCTAAAACTTTGTTGGCCTCCCGCCTCCGAGGTCCGCACTTTGGTAGTTATTGACAGTAGGCAGGCTCATGCCAGCATCCATAAGTGTTTGAAGAAGAGGCAATGCCAATGATCACGTGTATCTTCCCCTCTTCTCAAGCGCTTCCCAATACAGAGCTCATATTCTTCATCCTCTAGTTCATGTTGGAGATGTCGCCTATATTGGTACTCATATTTCCTGAGGAGGTGCCTGGACGATGGTCACTGATATCGCACATGTCGAACCTTCTCCTCCATGATGTATTCCCTATCTCCTTTTGGGGCTGATCGCCTAGATCGACATTATCTCCCAGTTTGTCATAGCGTCGCGCAGGTCCCACCATGTTGATGTCAAATGTGAAACCTTGACCCGCACGCTTCACCATGTTAACGCTCGGGAATAGCTGGCTGTCGACATTCATTGTTCCAGCTTCATGTAAGGCCCAAAATTGGTAGAAGAAAAAACAAATAATAAAATAAATAAATAAATATATTTATGATAGCAATTCTAAAATTCTTGAGAAAACCTTTAAGAAGTTATTAGGACCCTTCCTATTCATAATCAATTAATAATAAATTAGTTAAACAACCAGTAAATAAATAATGAAGAAAATGCATCTCTTGCTTATAATTTTGTGAAAGGCACTTTATTGAAAACATAACCTGAATTTGACCCCAAAGTTTTAAGTGAAAACATAGAATAGAAAAGGAGAAAGGGAATTTTAATGGAACCATTTATTCCTCCCATAAATAAATGATAACATTGTAAAAAGTATATGTTCTAATCACATTAGTATCAACTTTGGCACTTGGGAATTTGGAAAATCAAAAAATGAGTTTGAATTTGAACTGGGTTTGGAAAGAAAAGAAATAAAATAGAAAAGGACAAAGTACCTAGTCGGGCCTGGTTTCGTGCTTTCGGCCCATCTAGCCTTCCGGGTCGCGCGACCCATTTGGACTCCCCCCCCCCCCCCCGTCCGCGCGCCGTCCCTCTGTAGTATGGGCCATGCGCGTCAGCCTTTGCCTCGGACACTTGCGCGTGGGCCCGGATAGCTAGCCTCTAACTCCCTCGCGCGCATGCTCGGTCGGGTCACTACCCGTGGGCCCCCTCTGCCAGGTCATTTCGTCCCCAACAGAACACGAATCGGGCGGGCGAAATCCCCTCGTTGTGCTTCTCGCCCTTAATAGATTTCCACCGTGCTTCTCGCCCTTAACAGCTTTCCACTGTGTGTCTCTGAAAGGGAAATGTGCCCTTGGGCCATTTCTAAGTATTTTGGTGATTGAGTGTCAACACAAGTGCTTAAATGTGAATCAATGCCCATGGATGAACAAAGTGCAAACCTAGAGCAAAGGTATGTTTCTAAGTCTTAGTACATTGGTTTTGTGTACTAATATACTTGTCTAAGTATCAGAAACAGGAAGAAGAAGAAAAGAGGAGAGTTGGTTGTGTACAGCCAAAAGGCTGTTTCGGTCTGGGGCACCGGACTGTCCGGTGGTGCACCGGACAGTGTCCGGTGCGCCAGGCTGCCTCGGGCGAACTGGCCGCTCTCGGGAGTTGACTGGCGACGTACGGCTAAAATTCACCGGACTGTCCGGTGTGCACCGGACTGTCCGGTGAGCCAACGGTCGGCCGGGCCAACGGTCGGCCGCGCGATCTGCGCGGGACACGTGGCCTAGCCAACGGTCGGAAGGGGGCACCGGACTGTCCGGTGTGCACCGGACATGTCTGGTGCGCCAACGGCTCCCAGATCTCTAACGGTCGACTGCGCTGTTTAAGGAAGGAAATCGGGCACCGGACAGTGTCCGGTGTGCACCGGACTGTCCGGTGCGCCCGACGACAGAAGGCAAGGATGGCCTTCTGGATTTGTTCTCAACGGCTCCTAGCTGCCTTGGGGCTATAAAAGGGACCCCTAGGCGCATGGAGGAGTACACCAAGCATTCCTACAACATCCCTATGCACCAAGACATCGATTCCACGCATTTGGTTCATTGTGATAGCATCTAGAGCTCTTGTTGAGTTGTGAACTCATTGAGTTGTGTTGCGAGCTCTTGTTGCGACTTGTGTGCGTGGTGTTGCTCTGATTTTGAGTCTTGTGTGCGTTGCTAGTTCTCCCTTACTCCGTATTTCTTTGTGAATCTTAAGTGTAAGGGCGAGAGGCTCCAAGTTGTGGAGATTCCTCGCAAACGGGATATTGAAAGGCAAAGCAAAACACCTTGGTATTCAAGTTGGTCTTTGGACCACTTGAGAGGGGTTGATTGCAACCCTCGTCCGTTGGGACGCCACAACGTGGAGTAGGCAAGCGTTGGTCTTGGCCGAACCACGGGATAAACCACTGTGTCATCTCTGTGTTTGATCTCTTGTGGTATTGTGTTTTGTTGTGACTCCTCTCTAGCCACTTGGCAATTATTGCGCTAACTCTTAACCAGTCTTTGTGGCTATAAGTTTCAGTTTTCACAGGATCACCTATTCACCCCCCCCCCCTCTAGGTGCTCTCAATTGGTATCAGAGCCGTTCTCTTCAAGAAAGGGACTAACCGCCCGAAGAGATGGATCCTAAGGGGAAGGGAATCGTGATCAACGACAAGGAAAAGGAGTCCTTCGTCAACGAGCCAAAAGATGACAAATCCAACGACTCTGGCTCGGGCCACAGACGTAAAGATGGGAAGAAGAAGAAGACAAGACGTATCAAGGAGATCGTCTACTACGACAGCGACGAGTCTACTTCTTCCCACAAGGACGACGACTACGACAAACAAAAGACGGTTAACTCAAACTTTTCTTTTGATTATTCGTGCATTCCGCACAGCTCAAATGCTCATTTGCTCCCCATTCCACTTGGCAAGCCTCCTCACTTTGATGGAGAGGACTACGGATTTTGGAGTCACAAAATGCGTACACACCTATTTTCTCTCCATCCAAGCATTTGGGAGATTGTGGAAAGTGGAATGAAATTTGATAGCTCGGATAGTCCTTCGTTTATTAATGAACAGATCCATAAAAATGCACAAGCTACTACTGTGTTGCTAGCCTCTTTGTGCAGGGACGAGTATCACAAGGTGAGCGGCTTGGACAATGCCAAGCAGATTTGGGACACCCTCAAGATCTCTCATGAGGGGAATGATGTCACCTTACTCACCAAGATAGAGTTGGTGGAGGGCGAGCTCGGACGATTCGCGATGATAAGGGGCGAGGAGCCGACGCAAACATACAACCGGCTCAAGATCCTTATCAACAAAATAAGGAGCTACGGGAGCACGCGATGGACGGATCACGACGTCGTCCGCCTAATGCTAAGGTCATTTACCGTTCTTGATCCTCATCTCGTGAACAATATTCGTGAGAATCCCAGGTACACGAAGATGACGCCCGAGGAGGTACTCGGAAAATTCGTAAGCGGGCGGATGATGATCAAGGAGGCAAGATACGTGGACGACGCCTTGAATGGACCGATCAACGAGCCTCAACCCCTTGCTCTCAAGGCAACAAGAAACAAGGAGGCGCTACCTAGCAGGGTGGCACAAATTGAGGCGGCCGGACTTAATGATGAAGAGATGGCCCTCATCATCAAAAGATTCAAGACGGCGCTTAAAGGTCGCAAGGGACAGCCAAGCAAGACCAAAGCCAAGGGGAAGCGTTCGTGCTTCAAATGCGGTAAGCTTGGTCATTTTATTGCTAACTGTCCCGACAATGATAGTGATCAGGACCAAGGGAACAAGAGGGAGAAGAAGAAGAATTATAAGAAGGCAAAGGGCGAGGCTCATCTTGGCAAGGAGTGGGATTCGGACTGCTCCTCGTCTGACTCCGACAATGAGGGACTCGCCGCCACTGCATTCAACAAGTCATCCCTCTTCCCCAACGAGCGTCACACTTGCCTCATGGCAAGAGAGAAGAAGGTAATCACTCGTAATGATGTCACTTATGATTCTTCTAGTGACGATGAGTCTAGTGATGATGAAATAGATTACTCTAGTTTGTTCAAGGGATTGGATAGAAATAAAATTGATAAAATCAATGAATTGATTGATGCCTTGAATGAAAAGGATAGGCTTTTAGAAAAGCAAGAGGATTTGTTGTATGATGAACATGATAAGTTTGTAGAGGCACAAAAATCCTATGCTTTAGAAGTTAAAAGAAATGAAGTGCTTTCTAGTGAATTATCTTCTTGTCATGAAAACATTGCTACTTTAAAGAGTGTTAATGATGACTTAAATGCTAAACTAGAAGTAGCTAGTAAATCAACATCTTGTGTAGAAATTGTTGAAACATGCACTAGGTGTAAAGATCTTAATGTTGATGCTAGTAGTAAACATCTAGTTTCAATTTCTAAATTGAATGATGAAGTGGCTAGTCTTAATGCTCAACTTAAGGCTAGCAAAAGCGAATTTGATAAGCTGAAATTTGCAAGGGATGCCTACACGATTGGTAGACATCCCTCAATTAAGGATGGACTTGGCTTCAAAAGGGAAGCCAAGAACTTAACAAACCATAAGGCTCCCATTCCCACTAAGGAGAAAGGGAAGGCCCCTATGGCTACTAGTGCTAAAAGGAACCATGCCTTTTTGTATCATGATAGGAAAAATTCTAGAAATGCCTTTAGAAGTTATGATGCTTTTGATTCACATGCTTATGATTCTTGTACTATGACTGCTTCTAGTTCTCATGTTATGCATGATAGAAAGGTTGGTAGAAGAAATGTTATTCACAATATGCCTAGGAGAAATGTTGTTAATAGGAAAGTTCATGAACCTTCTACAATTTATCATGCCCTAAATGCTTCCTTTACTATTTGTAGAAAGGATAGGAAGATAGTTGCTAGGAAGTTAGGGGCAAAATGCAAGGGAGACAAAACTTGCATTTGGGTCCCTAAGGATATTTGCACTAACCTTGTAGGACCCAACAAGAGTTGGGTACCTAAGTCCCAAGCCTAAATTTACCTTGCAGGTTTATGCATCCGGGGGTTCAAGCTGGATTATTGATAGCGGATGCACAAACCATATGACGGGGGAGAAGAAGATGTTCACCTCCTACGTCAAGAATAAAGATTCCCAAGATTCAATTATATTCGGTGATGGGAATCAAGGCAAGGTAAAAGGGTTAGGTAAAATTGCAATTTCTAATGAGCACTCTATCTCTAATGTGTTTTTAGTAGAGTCTCTTGGATATAATTTGCTATCTGTTAGTCAATTATGCAACATGGGGTATAACTGTCTATTTACAAATGTAGATGTGTCTGTCTTTAGAAGAAGTGATGGTTCACTAGCATTTAAGGGTGTATTAGACGGCAAACTTTATTTAGTTGATTTTGCAAAAGAGGAGGCCGGTCTAGATGCATGCTTAATAGCTAAGACTAGCATGGGCTGGCTGTGGCATCGCCGCTTAGCACATGTGGGGATGAAGAACCTTCACAAGCTTCTAAAGGGAGAACACGTGATAGGTTTGACTAACGTACAATTCGAAAAAGATAGACCTTGTGCAGCTTGTCAAGCAGGTAAACAAGTGGGAGGAGCACATCACAGCAAGAATGTGATGACCACATCAAGACCCCTGGAGCTGCTAGACATGGACCTCTTCGGACCCGTCGCCTATCTGAGCATAGGAGGAAGTAAGTATGGTCTAGTTATTGTTGATGACTTTTCCCGCTTCACTTGGGTGTTCTTTTTGCAGGATAAGTCTAAAACCCAAGGGACCCTCAAGCGCTTCCTCAGGAGAGCTCAAAATGAGTTTGAGCTCAAGGTGAAGAAGATAAGGAGCGACAACGGGTCGGAATTCAAGAACCTTCAAGTGGAGGAGTTCCTTGAGGAGGAAGGGATCAAGCACGAGTTCTCCGCTCCCTACACACCACAGCAAAATGGTGTGGTAGAGAGGAAGAACAGGACGCTAATCGACATGGCGAGGACTATGCTTGGAGAATTCAAGACCCCCGAGCGTTTTTGGTCGGAAGCCGTGAACACGGCTTGCCACGCCATCAACAGGGTCTACCTTCACCGCCTCCTCAAGAAGACGTCATATGAGCTTCTAACCGGTAACAAACCCAATGTATCGTACTTTCGTGTATTTGGGAGCAAGTGCTACATTCTAGTGAAGAAGGGTAGAAATTCTAAATTTGCTCCCAAAGCAGTAGAAGGGTTTTTGTTAGGTTATGACTCAAATACAAAGGCGTATAGAGTCTTCAACAAATCATCGGGTTTGGTTGAAGTCTCTAGCGACGTTGTATTTGATGAGACTAATGGCTCTCCAGGAGAGCAAGTTGTTGATCTTGATGATGTAGATGAAGACGTTCCAACGGCCGCTATGCGCACCATGGCGATTGGTGATGTGCGACCACAGGAACAATTGGAGCAAGATCAACCTTCTTCCTCAACTATGGTGCAACCCCCAACTCAAGACGATGAACAGGTTCATCAACAGGAGGCGTGTGATCAAGGGGGAGCACAAGATGATCATGTGATGGAGGAAGATGCGCAACCGGCACCTCCAACCCAAGTCCGAGCGGTGATTCAAAGGGATCATCCTGTCGACCAAATTTTGGGTGACATTAGCAAGGGAGTAACTACTCGATCTCGATTAGTTAATTTTTGTGAGCATTACTCCTTTGTCTCTTCTATTGAGCCTTTCAGGGTAGAGGAGGCCTTGCTAGATCCGGACTGGGTGTTGGCCATGCAGGAGGAGCTCAACAACTTCAAGCGCAATGAAGTTTGGACACTGGTGCCTCGTCCAAAGCAAAATGTTGTGGGAACCAAGTGGGTATTCCGCAACAAACAGGACGAGCACGGGGTGGTGACGAGGAACAAGGCTCGACTTGTGGCAAAAGGTTATGCCCAAGTCGCAGGTTTAGACTTTGAGGAGACGTTTGCTCCTGTGGCTAGGCTAGAATCAATTCGTATCTTGCTAGCATATGCCGCTCACCATTCTTTCAGGTTGTTCCAAATGGATGTGAAGAGCGCTTTCCTCAACGGGCCAATCAAGGAGGAGGTGTACGTGGAGCAACCCCCTGGCTTCGAGGATGAACGGTACCCTGACCACGTGTGTAAGCTCTCTAAGGCGCTCTATGGACTTAAGCAAGCCCCAAGAGCATGGTATGAATGCCTTAGAGACTTTTTACTTGCTAATGCTTTCAAGGTTGGGAAAGCCGATCCAACTCTGTTCACTAAGACATGTGATGGTGATTTGTTTGTGTGCCAAATTTATGTCGATGACATAATATTTGGTTCTACTAACCAAAAGTCTTGTGAAGAGTTTAGAAGGGTAATGACTCAGAAATTCGAGATGTCGATGATGGGCGAGTTGAACTACTTCCTTGGGTTCCAAGTGAAGCAACTCAAGGACGGCACCTTCATCTCCCAAACGAAGTACACGCAAGATCTGCTAAAGCGGTTTGGGATGAAGGACGCCAAGCCCGCAAAGACTCCGATGGGGACCGATGGACACACCGACCTCAACAAAGGAGGTAAGTCCGTTGATCAAAAAGCATACCGGTCAATGATAGGGTCTTTACTTTATTTATGTGCTAGTAGACCGGATATTATGCTTAGCGTATGTATGTGTGCTAGATTTCAATCCGATCCTAAGGAGTGTCACTTAGTGGCGGTGAAGCGAATTCTTAGATATTTGGTTGCTACGCCTTGCTTCGGGCTCTGGTATCCAAAGGGGTCTACCTTTGACTTAGTTGGATACTCAGACTCCGACTATGCTGGATGTAAGGTCGATAGGAAGAGTACATCGGGGACGTGCCAATTCTTAGGAAGGTCCCTGGTGTCATGGAACTCTAAGAAACAAACTTCCGTTGCCCTATCCACCGCTGAGGCCGAGTACGTTGCCGCAGGACAGTGTTGCGCGCAACTGCTTTGGATGAGGCAAACCCTCCGGGACTTTGGCTACAATCTGAGCAAAGTCCCACTCCTATGTGATAATGAGAGTGCTATCCGCATGGCAGAGAATCCTGTTGAACACAGCCGCACAAAGCACATAGACATCCGGCATCACTTTTTGAGAGACCACCAGCAAAAGGGAGATATCGAAGTGTTTCATGTTAGCACCGAGAACCAGCTAGCCGATATCTTCACTAAGCCTCTAGATGAGAAGACCTTTTGCAGGTTGCGTAGTGAGCTAAATGTCTTAGATTCGCGGAACCTGGATTGAATTGTAGCATACTTGCATTTATGCTTTTGATCATGTTCCTTTTTGCATTTTGTTGCTTATTATGATGCTCAAGTTGTACAAACACTCCCTGGACCTCACAAGTCCGTTGCAAAGTGATGCACATGTTTAGGGGGAGATGTGTTACAACTTGACCCTTTGAGACTAACCATGTGCTTGAGTTTGATGATTTAGTCTCAAAGAAGGATTGAAAGGGAAAAGGTGGACTTGGACCATGAAAGACTTCCACTGCACTCCGATGAGAGGGTAACTTATTCCAAGTTCATCTCATGAACTCTTATTGCCATTTGATCTTAATTGAAGACTTTGGTGAGGCAATGGGGTTATAGGGCCAAGATTGATCCCGTTTTGGTGCTTGATGCCAAAGGGGGAGAAAATAAAGGCCAAAGCGATAAATGGATCAGCTACCACTTGTTGGATTTTGAAAATAGTAGAATAGAGCGTTTTGTTTTGACAAAACTCTTTTATTGTTTCTCTTGTCAAAAGTTGGCCTCTTGTGGGGAGAAGTGTTGATTATGGGAAATAGGGGGAGTTTTTGAAATCTTTGATCAATCTCTTTTGGAATGACTCTCTTTATGCTTCAACATGTGTGTTTGACTTAGAGATAGAGATTTGAGTTATATTTGCAAAAACAAACCAAGTGGTGGCAAAGGATGATCCATATATGCCAAAATTGAATCAAAATAAACTTAAGTTTTATTTGAAGTGATATTGCACTTGTTCTAGTTGCTTTAGGTTGTGTTGGCATAAATCACCAAAAAGGGGGAGATTGAAAGGGAAATGTGCCCTTGGGCCATTTCTAAGTATTTTGGTGATTGAGTGTCAACACAAGTGCTTAAATGTGAATCAATGCCCATGGATGAACAAAGTGCAAACCTAGAGCAAAGGTATGTTTCTAAGTCTTAGTACATTGGTTTTGTGTACTAATATACTTGTCTAAGTATCAGAAACAGGAAGAAGAAGAAAAGAGGAGAGTTGGCTGTGTACAGCCAAAAGGCTGTTTCGGTCTGGGGCACCGGACTGTCCGGTGGTGCACCGGACTGTCCGGTGGTGCACCGGACTGTCCGGTGGTGCACCGGACAGTGTCCGGTGCGCCAGGCTGCCTCGGGCGAACTGGCCGCTCTCGGGAGTTGACTGGCGACGTACGGCTAAAATTCACCGGACTGTCCGGTGTGCACCGGACTGTCCGGTGAGCCAACGGTCGGTCGGGCCAACGGTCGGCCGCGCGATCTGCGCGGGACACGTGGCCTAGCCAACGGTAGGAAGGGGGCACCGGACTGTCCGGTGTGCACCGGACATGTCCGGTGCGCCAACGGCTCCCAGATCTCTAACGGTCGACTGCGCTGTTTAAGGAAGGAAATCGGGCACCGGACAGTGTCCGGTGTGCACCGGACTGTCCGGTGCGCCCGACGACAGAAGGCAAGGATGGCCTTCTGGATTTGTTCTCAACGGCTCCTAGCTGCCTTGGGGCTATAAAAGGGACCCCTAGGCGCATGGAGGAGTACACCAAGCATTCCTACAACATCCCTATGCACCAAGACATCGATTCCACGCATTTGGTTCATTGTGATAGCATCTAGAGCTCTTGTTGAGTTGTGAACTCATTGAGTTGTGTTGCGAGCTCTTGTTGCGACTTGTGTGCGTGGTGTTGCTCTGATTTTGAGTCTTGTGTGCGTTGCTAGTTCTCCCTTACTCCGTATTTCTTTGTGAATCTTAAGTGTAAGGGCGAGAGGCTCCAAGTTGTGGAGATTCCTCGCAAACGGGATATTGAAAGTCAAAGCAAAACACCGTGGTATTCAAGTTGGTCTTTGGACCACTTGAGAGGGGTTGATTGCAACCCTCGTCCGTTGGGACGCCACAACGTGGAGTAGGCAAGCGTTGGTCTTGGCCGAACCACGGGATAAACCACTGTGTCATCTCTGTGTTTGATCTCTTGTGGTATTGTGTTTTGTTGTGACTCCTCTCTAGCCACTTGGCAATTATTGCGCTAACTCTTAACAAGTCTTTGTGGCTATAAGTTTCAGTTTTCACAGGATCACCTATTCACCCCCCCCCTCTAGGTGCTCTCAGTCTCGCCAACTGGACCTCACTAGGGTCGCGCGGACTCCGCCCCTATAAAAATCAGACCAGCTGTAACCTTGGCCTCGCCATTGGGTGTGAGTTGGAACCATTTGGAGCTTGGTCCGCCGCCACCAACGAATCTCATTCATAGGAAGCTATTCGGGGGCCAGGGTGGACACCGGGATTGCGCTCGGGTGTGCTGCGCGCGTGTGTGGGATAACCGAACCGTAGCATCGACCCGGGTGTGGGCAATTGCGCATCGGTGCGGTGTCACCGCCGTGGATCTGATATTCGCCGTGGATCGACTCCTCTGTTGCCTCCGAACCTCAGTATGGCACTTTATCAAACTCACCATCCCCTAGGCATCGTGTAACAGTCTTTAATTGGGGTTTCACGTGATATCCTGGCCCCTGGGATGGGATATCCTGGCCCAAGGCTTAATAGAATTAATAAAGTAATCATATCAATAAGGTGTATCTTCTTTTTCGGAAGCCTATCTCGAAAGAACCTCCAAGTTAAGCGTGCTTGGCTTGGAGCAATTTGGGATGGGTGACCGACCGGGAATTTTTCTCGGGTGTGCATGAGTGAGGACAAAGTGCGCACAAAAGGCTCGTGTTGGTCCGTGGGGACGATATATGATCCTAGAGAGCTAACAGGAGTAAGTACCGCCGGTCCAGGTATTGGACGGGGTGTTACAAGTGGTATCAGAGCCGACCCTCGCGGTTTCACGGGCATGTGTGGGTTAGGGGGTTCGGGTATATGGCGCATGGCGCATGTGGGCCCGGAGTGGTCACATGGCATGGCATATGATGACACTAGACACACAGACGTGGCTAAGAGGGGAGGTTCTTGGATTGGGGTTGACCGACGAGGACGTCTGTCTTCTAAGGGGGGTGGATTGTGATATCTTGGCCCCTGGGATGGGATATACTGGTCCAAGGCTTAATAGAATTAATAAAGTAATCATATCAATAAGGTGCATCTTCTTTTTCAGAAGCCTAACTCGAAAAAACCTCCAAGTTAAGCGTGCTTGGCTTGAAGCAATTTAGGATGGGTGACCGACCGGGAAGTTTTCTCGGGTGTGCATGAGTGAGGACAAAGTGCGCACAAAAGGCTCGTGTTAGTCTGTGGAGACGATATATGATCCTAGAGAGCTACCATGAGTAAGTACCGTTGGTCCAGGGATTGGACGAGGTGTTACATTCGCGCTCTGCATCACCAAGTCAAACTTTGCCGGCGAGGTTGCCACCATGGGGGGGGGGCTCCGTCCCACTGGGTGGGCGTAAGGTAGGCGGCGACCTCTGGGCCCTTCGATCGGATACTGGCGGTCGTGATTAAAACGACGCATACCCCTTCACTTGGAGAAATTGTGGCCATCAGATTCTGATCGGGCGGTGGAGACCAAAGTATAGTTAACGAGTCAGCCGATTAGATTGTGATCCGGGGGCTTGGGTTGCGTACCGTTTTGGGCAGGTGTGGGCTTTGATCTGGCGCGCCCGTTTTTAATCTGACGGCTGGCAGAGCGTGATACCCATTCAGTCGTGCAGATTTGTGAAAGAGGCCTTGGTTATTGAAATTAACCCGCCATCCTGGGTAGTATTAATATTATTACCCTTAGGTCCTTAACTTTACATATTAGACCCTAGATTCTCGGGAATTGATGCGCACGGTCCAAATATGGGTTCCAGCTTAATAAAATAAATCAAGAAATGGTACTAATAGAGGAAATAATACCCTAAACACTAATAAATTCATAACTTCTTTATTTTAATTCCTTTTTGACCCATTCCAGTGGCATTAGTTTTGTTTTAATGTTATTTATCACCTAGTAACTCTGTTTAGACATGAAACATAGATTAAAATCGTCTACTTAATTTATTCCATACCCAGCACTTAATAACTTCAGAAAATCATAATAACTCGATAACCGTAACTCCAATTTTAGTGATTCTCGAGCCCACGATCTCGATACAACGCGTAGATTATTATTACGTAGTTTGTTCTTATGATTGGTGTGATGTTAATTTTGCCTATACCATGTTTGTTTGTATTGCTATGTTTAGCAGTGAGGATACGAGTCATCTGAAGAGCAAGTTGGTGCCGGGAATCTCAAGTCCCAGGCCAGTTGTGCCCTTGATCACTTTTATTTACCCAATAATGTTCTCTATAATCATTTTGGCATGCATAGACTTATATATGAAGGGACCTAATAGGTCACCCTAGTTTGGTCATCTTTACACCTTAACTATTTGGGTAGTTTTTTTGCTATTGCTCTATATGGTTTTGGGATTAATATTACATTATGATTATGTTTCAATTATAATATTGTTTTACTTATTGTTCATGACAAGATCATTATATTAATTGGAACATCGAGCTTAACTTGAGAAACATGTGCACCACAAGGGTGAAATGGGACGCCCTTGGCTGACTAATTAGGAAAGCTTGTGGAAGAGTACATTACCCGAAAGGGGCAAGGGCAATAGGGAGTAGGCGTGTAGGGAGGTTCTCGGGTAGATTTTGCTGCGATGGCGGTCAGACGAGGGATTCCTACATTGCACTTCCTAGAACTGTAGCGGGTTTTCAAGAGCTAGTGGAACTTTGTAAAGGCCTCGTAGTGGATCCCTAGCCATTCACCTCGGCAGTGTCTAAGGGCCTTGCAAACCCTAGCGAGATGGGATACATGACTTGTGGGTACTGGGTACAACCTCTGCATAGTGTGAAACTGGTATACTAGCCGTGCTCGCGGTCATGAGCAGCTCAGGACTCTCGCGTGATTAAATTATGGAACTAAATTCAATTTGCCATATGCATTGCATCGCGGGTGTTGTTATCAATTTTGATCTACTACTTATTTGGGTTGGTATCTACATATACTTAGTAACTGCTAATAAAATTTTGACCAACTTTAAAAGCAATGCTCAGCTTCAACCATCCTCTTTGGTAAGCCTTACACTTCACATGAGCTCCCACCTTTGGCGAGTTCATGCACATTAATCCCCACAACTTGTTGAGCAATGAACGTTTGTGAGCGCACCCTTGCTATCTCACACCCCCACAGGTCAAGAACAAGTACCGCAGGATGAGGCACAAGAAGGATGCTACGATGAGTTCGTGAGAGGTCTTGGTTGTCGTCTCCTAGTCAACTTTGGGTGGCTAGATCGTTGTCTCCTTATGATGTAATTTTTTTATTTTGTATAGAACTCCTATTGTATAGTAAAGATGTGACATTCGTTTTTGTACCAAGATCCATCATATGTGTGAGACTTGGTCCCAGCACACTTGGTGATTATTTCGCACCCGGGTTTTGGACCCCTAAAACCCGGGTGTGACAGAAGTAGTATCAGAGGAATGTTGACTGTAGGACGAAACCTAGATAGAACTAGATAACGCATGCCTACTTACCTTTGCTACTCTGATTCTTCCTAAACTCTTCTTAATCTATTCTCATTTACTGCTGCTTTACTCTGATTACTCTTACCTTTTCGCTTCTAAAGACAAAGGTGGATTTCACACTTTGGAATCCTGCACCTAAAGTGACTTTTAGGAATAGGAGACCTCATCTTAGGAACAAAAAACAAAACTATTTTTTATATATATATGTATCTATGCACTTGAATGTTTGTTCTTATGTTACTTGTCTGATTTGGATCTTTGATTGAGTGTGATGAGTTGTGGGGTAATGTCCACAATTGCATCTGCATATACACCTAGGCATAAAAAATTTATAAAATATTTAGACAACCTATATTATCTCTCCATTTGAATACATCTAGTATCACATGTCTACCTCATCTTGACAAATTCTATCTTACCTTTGGACATTCACCTTATATGACTAGTTATTCCAATATTGACATAAAACAACAGATCAGCCCTGCCATAGAACCTTCAGTTTATGACCAGCTACTAGCCTATCTCGTTACCTACTAAGTAATTTCCCTTGCAAAATTGTCTTACCATATGTCTTTAACTAGATGGTTAATACCAGGAGGGGAGGAGGAATCGATCTACCTGCCAACCCCCACAACAGGAGGATTGTCAGACAATAGCAAACAGAAATGAATCCTCCAAATCCTCCACCGGCTAGAACCGATCCAGTGGTTGCCGCTCAAATGCAGATGCTATAGCAAATGGCAAACATGATGAATGAAATGCAAAATCAGATGAGGCAAGAACGCCAGGAACGGATGGAGATACGTCAAGAGATGAGGCAAGAACGACTGGAAAGACAACAACAGCCACAACCACAACCACCTCCACCACCACCAGCAGCTCCACCCAGAGATAAACACCGGGAGTTTATGAGCCACAAACCACCGACATTCTCCAACTCTATGGACCCATTATAAGCAGATGACTGGCTAAAGTCTGTGGACAAGATGCTCAACATAGCTCAGGGCTCCGATAGGGAGAAAGTACTCTATGCATTAGGTCGCCTTACCGGTTCCGCTGTAGATTGGTGGGATGCATACTGTGTTGCCCATGCTGCTGTCAACACAATCACCTGGGCAGAATTCTCCACTCAATTCAGGAAATACCATATACCTGCAGGACTTATGAAGATTAAAAGGAAGGAGTTTCTATCCCTTAAGCAGGGAGGTATGTTCGTGAGCGAATATAGGGACAAATTTATTCAGCTATCTCGCTATGCTCCTAGGGATGTTGAGGATGATGAGAAGAAGCAAGAGCTCTTCCTGGAAGGTTTGATCGGACCACTACAATACCAACTGGTATCGCATACATTCCCGTCCTTCCAAAGACTACTGGACAAAGCTATTGCTGTGGAAAACAAGAGGTTTGAGTTTGGAGAGAAAAGAAGGGCTACCAACCACGGACAGGCTGGAAGTAGTTCCCGTCCTAGATATACTACCACTCAAAGTACACCAGCTCGTGGTAGTTCCAGGCAACAGACTCAACAGACACAAACTGCTCCTCCTCAAGCAAGCACCCCAGCAGGACCTGTCGCTCATAATACATCCATGAACAGGTCATGCTTCAAGTGTGGACAGTTGAGACACTATGCCAACTACTGTCCCAACAGAGCTGCTTATACTACTCCGCCTCTGATGAAGCAGGGTCAGGCTTCGGCAAGAAAGAATTAGCTCTTATCTGTCAACCGGGGCAAGCCAACCATGCAGAAATAGAAGCTTGTTGGGGCGAAGGCAAACACGCCTACCCCTCGCTCATCGACCTCTACATCGACATTCCGCAGACCGAAGGCCGCGCCAGCAGGCCCCATCGGCCGGGCCACGGACGTCGTCCGTGGCCAACGCCCAAGCGCCCCCTTCGCTCCGATAAGCCGAGGCAAATACCCCAATGACTTCAAGGACCGGGTGACCAAGGCCACAAAGACTACAAGGCTTTGTCCCCCTTAGCGCGAGAAGGGGCCCATGTGCAATTCGGCCCATGTCGCAGGACCTCGCCCGCCGATGCCATGTGGGCAGAGCGGGTTGGGTCGCGTCTGTAACAAAGTATGTTGTAATAACACATTGTAAGCCCCCTATGAGGAAGTATTCCAAGGATAAACTAGGTAACTGAAGGCCTAATTGTCCTTGACAAGGTCGGGCAGTCCCTCAGTTACCTATAAATACCCCCGTACTGTGCCAAAGCGTGACACGAGAAGAAAAAACACTATTGCCTTGACACCCTGTGTTTAGAGGCATTAAACCACTCCCATCTCCTCCCTATTGGATTCTATTGTCCCTAGACAGGAAGGTTCCAACAAAGCTGAACCTGGTGAACCTGAAAACCAAGAAGAAGTACTGGTTGAAGAGGAAGAAGTTGGTGAAGAAGTCAACGAGCAGCAAGATTAGAGCATATAAATATATAAACATAAATAAATATATATATATATAAGTACTTTTTTTAAGACCTAAATATTACTTCAGTTAGTAGCTAGTATTTTACTATTTTAAAAATAATAATAAGGTCTATTTGACCATATGTTTTGCTAATAAGTTATGCATCATAATAATATTCTTGTTTGTGCATATGTTCTGAAACAATATGGGTATACGTCCCTTTTTCTTACAAATCACGAGGACGAGATTTCTGTTAAGGGAGGTAGGATTTGTAAGGCCCAAAATTGGTAGAAGAAAATAAATAAATATATTTATGATAGCAATTCTAAAATTCTAGAGAAAACCTTTAAGAAGTTATTAGGACCCTTCCTATTCATAATCAATTAATAATAAATCAGTTAAACAACCAGTAAATAAATAATAAAGAAAATGCATCTCTTGCTTATAATTTTGTGAATGGCACTTCATTGAAAACATAACCTGAATTTGACCCTAAAATTTTAAGTGAAAACATAGAATAGAAAAGGAGAAAGGGAATTTTAATGGAACCATTTATTCCTCCCATAAATAAATGACACGGAAAATAAATGATAATATTGTAAACTAGTAGATGTTATAATCATATTAGTATCAACTTTGGCACTTGAGAATTTGGAAGATCAAAACATGAGTTTGAATTTGAACTAGGTTAGGAAACAAAAGAAATAAAATATAAAAGGATAAAGTACCTAGCCGGGCCTGGTTTCGTGCTTTCGGCCCATCTGGTCGTCCTGGTCGCGCGACCCATTTGGACTCCCCCCCCCCGGTCCGCGCGCCATCCCTCTGTAGTGTGGGCCATGCGCGTCAGCCTTTCCCTCGGACACTTGCGCGTGGGCCCGGATAGCTAGCCTCTAACTCCCTCGCGCGCGTGCTCGGTCGGGTCACTGCGCATGGGCCCCCTTTGCCAGGTCATTTCGTCAAAAGAACACGAACTGGGCGGGCGAAATCCCCTCGTCGTGCTTCTCGCCCTTAACAGCTTTCCGCCGTGTGTCTCGCCAACTGGACCTCACTAGGGTAGCGTGGACTCCGCCCCTATAAATATCAGACCAGTTGTAACCTTGGCCTCACCATTGGGTGTGGGTTGGAACCATTTGGAGCTTGGTCCGCCGCCACCAACGAATCTCATGCATAGGAAGCTATTCAGGGGCCAGGGTGGACATTGGGATTGCGCTTGGGTGTGTTGCGCGTGTGTGGGATAACCGAACCATAGCATCAACCCGGGTGTGGGAAATTGCTCGTCGGCGCGGTGTCACCGCCGCGGATCTGATACTCGTCGTGGATCGACTCCTTGGTTGCCTCCGAACCTTGGTATGGCCCTTTATCAAACTCACCATCCCCTAGGCATCGTGTAACAGTCTTTAATTGGGTTTTCACGCTCTCCATCACCAAGTCAAACTTCGCCGGCAAGGTTGCCACCGTGGGGGGGACCTCCGTCGCGCTGGGTGGGCGTAAAGTAGGTGACGACCTCCGGGCCCTTCAATTGGATACTGGCGGTCGTGATTAAAATGGCGTGTACCCCTTCACTTGGAGAAATTGTGGCCATCAGATTCTGATCGGGCGGTGGAGACCAAAGTATAGTTAACGAGTCAGCCGATTGTGTGATGGCCGTTAGATTGTGATCTGGGGGCTTGGGTTGCATACTGTTTCGGGCAGGTGTGGGCTTTGATCTGGCGTGCCCGTTTTTAATCTAACGGATGGCAAAGCGTGATGCCTATTCAGTCGTGCGAATTTGTAAAAGAGACTCTGGTTGTTATTGAAATTAACCCGCCATCCTGGGTAGTATGAATATTATTACCGTCAGGTCCTTAAATGTACATATTAGACCTTGGATTCTCGGGAATTGACGTGCACAGTCCAAATATGGGTTCCAGCTTAATAAATAAATCAAGAAATGGTACTAATAGAGGAAATAATACCCTAAACACTAATAAATTCATAACTTCTTTATTTTAATTTCTTTTTTACCCATTCCAGTGGCATTAGTTTTGTTTTAATGTTATTTATCACCTAGTAACTCTGTTTAGACATGAAACATAGATTAAAATCATCTACTTAATTTATTCCATACCCAGCACTTAATAACTTCAGAAAATCATAACTCGATAACCGGAACTCCAATTTTAGTGATTCTCGAGCCCACGATCTCGTTATGACGCGTAGATCATTATTACGTAGTTTGTTCTTATGATTGGTGTGATGTTAATTTTGCCTATACCATGTTTGTTTGTATTGCTATGTTTAGCGGTGAGGATACGAGTCATCTGAAGAGCAAGTTGGTGTCGGGAATCTCAAGTCCCAGGCAAGTTGTGCCCTTGATCACTTTTATTTACCCAATAATGTTCTCTATTATCATTTTGGCATGCATAGGCTTAATTATGATGGGACCTAATAGGTCACCCTAGTTTGGTCATCTTTACACCTTGTTTACCCCTGAACTATTTGGGTAGTTTTTTGCTATTGCTCTATATGGTTTTGGGATTAATATTACGTTATGATTATGTTCCAATTATACTATTTTTTTACTTATTGTTCATGACAAGATCATTATATTAATTGGAACATCGAGCTTAACTTGAGAAACACGTGCCACCACAAGGGTGGAATGAAACACCCTTGGCTGACTAATTAGGAAAGCTAGTGGAAGACTACCTTACCCGAAAGTAGGGGAGTAGGCGTGTAGGGAGGTTCTCGGGTTGATTTTGCTGCCATGGCAGTCTGACGAGGGCTTCCTACATTGCTCTTCCTAGAAACAGTAGTGGGTTTTCGGAAGCTAGTGGAACTTTGTAAAGGCCTCGTAGTGGATCCCTATCCATTCACCTCGGCAGTGTCTAAGGGCCTTGCAAACCCTAGTGAGATGGGATACATGACTTGTGGGTACAGGGTACAACCTCTGAAGAGTGTAAAACTGGTATACTAGTCGTGCTCGCAGTCATGAGCAACTCAGGACTCTCGCATGATTTAATTATGGAACTAAATTCAATTTGTCATATGCATTGCATCGCGGGTGTTGTTATCAATTTTGATCTACTACTTATTTGGGTTGGTATCTACTTATACTTAGTAACTGCTAATAAAATTTTGACCAACTTTAAAAGCAATGTTCAGCTTCAACCATCCTCTTTGGTAAGCCTTACACTTCACATGAGCTCCCACCTTTGGCGAGTTCATGCACATTAGTCCCCACAACTTGTTGAGCGATGAATGTATGTGAGCTCACCCTTGCTGTCTCACACCCCCACAGGTCAAGAACAGGTACCGCAGGATGAAGTGCAAGAAGGATGCTACGATGAGTTCGTGACAGGTCTAGGTCGTCGTCTCCCAGTCAACTTTGGGTGGCTGGATCGTTGTCTCCTTATGATGTAATTATTTATTTATTTTGTACAAAACTCCTATTGTGTAGTAAATATGTGACATTCGTTTCTGTACCATGATCCATCATATGTGTGAGACTTGGTCCCAGCACACTTGGTGATTATTTCGCGCTCGGGTTTTGGACCCCTAAAACTCGGGTGTGACACTTGAACAGCTTTGGAGTGATACTCGATGTGGAACTGGTCCTTCAACTACTTCCATGTTCAGATCGAATCTATGCATAGCGAGGTATACCATGCAAAGGCTGACAGGAACATGGTTGAGTGGGCCCAAGCAATGGGAGGTATGAATGCTCTGGTGCTCAACAATACAACAGGTAGGGGCAACTATGTTGTTAAGCGTGTCCTGCCAATGTACAGTGTGGGACATGGTCGAGTGGGCCCAAGCAATGTGAGGTACGAATGCTCTGGTGCTCAACAATACAATAGGTAGGGGCAATTGTGTTGTTAAGCGTGTCCTGTCAATGTACAGTGTGGGGGTATTTATAGGTAACCAGGTGAGTGGACATGCCCTCCAAAGTACGATTATGCCCTTGGTTACCTACGTCTTCCCCAGAATATTCCCCTTTAAGCCATGTTCGTTTGATCCCAAAACCATAGGGATTGAGGGGGATTGAAAGGGATTGGAGAGGATTTTGACTTGTAGGGGTTTAATCCCCCTCAATCCCTATGGATTAGCACAAAACGAACAGGGCCTTAGGGGTCATTATAGGTCATTACAGTGGAGTTAAGTACAACCTGATTAAACACACCATCAACCCTACCTCGGGATGGGGCTTACACATGGGGCCGAGTAGGCCAGCAGGGTACCGTGTGGGCCCATTCCTCAATCCATGTGGACAGGAGCGGCGGTCTTCGCTCAGGACACCGGGTCTTCGAATCTTGCCAAGGCTTGCACCTAGAGTCATGGCAAGCGAAGTCTTAAGGAGCACCCACTTTGACCAACTGGTCCCTTTGCCCCTAAGCATTCGTCAGCTCTCCGACTGAGGCACTACCTTCGGTGCAGGTTGAGGTACCCTTCGCTTCCTGTGCTGATGTAACCTACTCAGTTTATATTTAAAGTAGACTGAGTGAGGGGGCGAACGACCTTCGCTCCAACATGGGTCCTCTCAAAAGAGTCGATAAGGTTGGCTTCAAAGAGAGCCTTGACTTAATCATATCTTGCTTGGTGTTCTAGAGGCAACTTTTCATACGTGGTGGGCTTGTCTTTCGTTGATCTAGGCGACTGTGCCTTAGCCTTCAACATCTAGATTGTGGGTGTTGATGTAGAAGGTCCCACCGAGCATGCCAGAATGTGTTTCTGTTCGAAACTCACCGACGAGAGACTACAGGCAACACGAGGAGCCGAGAGGGTCCCGGAGTGGCTGGTGGGCCTCGATCCCTCGGTTAATGGCCTAGGTTCTAGCACAAAACCTGACTTTGAAGTTCGATAGGCGTGCCACCTAACCTATACCCGATTAGGAAGGTGTTGACATGCTTCAAATTTGTTTCCTACATAAACATACACATGAAAACATTAGTCCAAGATGTGTTTGTCTCCTTGGGCTATATCAGTTGAAAAGAGCATATTGTCTCCCAACATCGAATCGGATCTATGTATCAAAGATACGCAGAAACGACAACATTTGAAGCCCTGCTCCACTCTCATCAAGCCAATCCAATCTGCTACAATTAAAGCTTTCACTGCATAATCGGACCATCCTACATGTAGCCGGGCCTAGTGGGCATGAAAGATAATCTTGACGCTAGCTAGAGCAGAGGCTTAAGAATCAGCGAGAGTCGATTCCCAAAACAATCCTTGTTCAAGCCAACACAGGGCATCCAGCACGTTACCAGAACATCCGACCCGTGTGTAGGGCCTAATTATGCAGATATTAAGAAGATCCTTGGTAAACAAGGACTAATCATGATAGATTAGATCTACTAGATAGAACAAAAGAAGGCGCCGCCCTCGCACTCGAGAACGTGCACGAGGACGGATAGACGCTTACGGTCGGCAAATGACGTGTGTGCATGATGAAATTGTCGATGATACTCCATGAACGCTACGATGACTAGTGCTTCTCGCCATAAAAACATTTCAGTACGAGAAAACACAAAGATAGACAAATAAGAATGTCATCCTAATCACGAGATGTGGTCAGGGTGGCATGGCACTTACTCGTGAAAAACCCTAGAAACAGGGCAACGGTGGACCGAAACCTTGTGGTCGCAAACGTGTGAAGATTCACCATCACCCTAATGAGTGAACTAGGGTACATATTTATAGTCCAGAGACTTGCAATCTCCACTAACCCAAATGCGTCCAGGTTGGACACTATCTTTCGATCTCTAAGCTTATCCCTTAAACTAACCTACTAGATACATGGCCGACTCGGCCTAGGAAATACTCGCGTAGGGGCCGATTCTCAAACTTTGCATAATTGCCATTGAAGCCTACTTCAGTCGCAACCCAATTCAGATCCGATTAAATTATGGCGATAACACTTGCCAAAAAGACATCGAGAGATGAGAGGGGCCGACCGAATGAGAAAAATTAGCTTAAAACTTGTCCAAATGGAGAAATCTGGCAAACAAGATCTCCCGTTGCATCCAAAACATAAGAAAGACCCTTCTTAAAGTGCACTTCATAATCGTCCTCAAGGAGATGTGAAACCAAAAGCAGATTGAAATGCTAGTTTGAACCAAAGCAACATCCTTGAGCACAAAGCTCTCGTTCACCCGAATGGTGCCACGAGAGACAACCTTACCTCTCGACTTATCCCCAAATTTGATGTATTCCTTACCAATCATGGGGTCGAGGCTAGAGAACCATCTAGAGCTTCCAGTCATTTGGTGCAAACAGCCAAAATCCATGTGCCACATGTTCTCCAGGCCTCCTTTTTGCATCAATAGAAACTCATGGGGTGAGAAAAGGACACAATAATGGGGTTAGGATACTGATAAGGAAACCAAGCTTGCGACATTTGGCCCTAAAAAGTGTTAGGGAAAACAACAAACATCCCTCATCTCGAAGGGGTTAACGATTACCACGAGAAGGAAATTGTGGTTCGCTAAAGAAGTGGGAACCAAAGCCATTAGCACAGGGTCCTTGGCCATATGGCACATGACCAGCACCTCGATCGGCATGACCACCCTATGGTCTCACTACTTGAGGCCTAGTACCATGAGGCAAAGCACCTCTAGGCCTAGCAGGACGTCCTTGAACAGTAATATCATGAACACCATGAGAAGGGTGGTTCATGTTCCCTCTGCTCAACTTAGAACCTCTTCGCTCATCTATGGAATCTGTTTGTGGGAGTGGGTCTTTTTGGGTGGCTGAGGACTTATAGGAAGGGGTCACTAGAGATGTCAGTTGGGTGTCATGTGTGTTCCTGAGATGGTTAGATTTTGGACACAACACTTGTTTCTGAGGTGGGGCTCTCACAAGCTCGACAAACACTCCATCACCACATTGGGGTGGCAGATTTAGGTGGAGTGATTTTGACAAGCTTTGGGGAGGATAAATGTCTCTTTGAAGAACTCAAACCACTACACTCACCAACCTTACCAAAGCAAGCGTCACTCCCAGCCTTAGTAGCAAAGCCTAACCCCGGTCTGCCAGTTCCCCTCTTGAACTAACTGACCATCATGCCCAACTCGAGCTTAATCCCAGTCACCCAGCTCAAGACTGATTGAAGGTATGTGTTTTCCTCCTCAATCCTAGCCTTTTCATGTATGTAGGACTCAAGAGCATACTACAAATCCTCACAAAATGCACACTGCACAATTGCAAATGCACTCAGTGAGCTAGCCTTCTCAAGCGAGGATATTCTAGCGTTCTTCTCCGCTAGTTCAGTATGCATGCCAGGACGAGTCTTACACACCCCTAACAAGCTAGACCTAGATCGTAGCACATCACGCTCATCTCGTAGGGTGGCGTACTTGGTGTACAATGTGGTGATGTTTGATATGTGTAGGGCGTACCCATCACACTCAGTCTCATTGGACACCATGATAGAGGCTCTAGCAGACTCAAGCTCCCTAAGCGTACTCTTATACTTACTCTTATAATCTCTCCTCTCATGAGAAGCAAGCCTAAGCAACTTGTCCTAACTAGCTAAAACAACCTTTAGCTCATCTACCTCAGCGGCGAGATCATCGGCGGAAGGCAATACCTTAGAAGTGGAGTTGTCGCTGATGTTCTGACCATCATCGTCTCACCACATGCATCATCACCAAGGGCCATGGTGCAAAGACCTCCTGCTATGTTGGCGATGAAGCACAACCAGTTGAGCTTGTCCTCAACACATCCCTTGAGCTCCTCATTGCTCGAAGAAGAGGTCGACTCATCAGAGTCGTGGTCGAGGTCACTTAGGCAGGCGTGGAAGGAACACTCCTTGATCTTCTCCTTCTAGAGGTACTTCTTCTTGAACACCTCCTTATCGAACCTCCCCCTGGACTTGTGCTTGCTAGAGGTGTACCTGCTTACCCTTGTGCCGACCTGAGTGATGGTTGTGTGAGCCAACCTCCTGCTTACCCTTCTTGGGACAGTTGAAGCATCCACCCTTGGACTCGCCACACTGCTGATTCAGGTGGTTGTTGTGGAATCACATGAACCGACTGGCCATAAGCGCCAGCTCCTCATTCCTAAGGCTCTCCACCTGCTCCTTTGTGATAGACAACAAAGAAGATCGAGCAAACAAAGTAGGTGAGGGGTTAGAAGCAGAACCACCTCAAGGGACTAGGGTCATGGTGGGTGCAGCAGGGTTCTCAATCTTGGCCCTAGTCTGGTGGTCAATCTCGATGGACTTGAGCTTACTAAATAACACGTCCATAATGAGAGTCTCATAGTTGGGAGACTTAATAATCATCGAGACCTTCACCTCCCAAACCCCCAATCTAGAGCATGTAGTAACCTGAGTGCTCTCTCACGATCATCATAGAGCAGCTATGCCTTATTTGCGTGCATCTTGTTCACAATCGACTGGAACCGAGAAAACATATTGTCTATGGTCTCTATAGCCAACTAGACAATTTTTCGTACTCTCGCTAGTACATCTCAAAGAGTCTGGTATTTACATGATCATTGCCCTCATGGATTTTCTCGAGGGTGGACCAGATCTCGTGGATCCATAGCCAAATGACCAACTCACTCAAACTCAGCAAGTGAGAGGCACGAGAATAAAGTGTTTCGGGCCTTGTTGTTCAAATCATGTGACTCTATCATAATAGGCGTGATCTGAGTACACTGGGTCTCAAAAGCATCATACAGGAAAATCTCCCAAAATCGATACCCAATACTCTAGAGATACTCAAACATGCGAATCTTCTAGTATGGGTAGTCCGCCATTAAAGAATGAAGGTTTGCCAACACCTAGTTCCATATCACTTTTTGTGGATCAAGAACCGATTAGGGTGGATTGATCCTTAACCGGCTCTAATACCAATTGAATGATCGGTGAGGCGACCAGAGGGGGTGAATGGGAGCCACAAGTTTCTCTGCTTGAGAGCATCGTGACTTGATCCCAATCTTCAACACGAACCCCATAGGACACCAAAAGCAACGAAGTACTGTGCAAATCAATTTAGTGTCAATTGACTGCACCAAGATGCTAGAGAAAAAACTGTTCAACTATCTGCAGAAAACTAGATGCAAAACTACAAAAACATGCTAGGGGCAGTGCCGGGCCAGGGAAGTGCCGCGCAGGTGGGCGGCAGTGTCGTGCCTCAAAACTTGCACAAAATTTCCTCAAACTTGACAGATAGTAAGCGTAGAGGAAGAAAAGTGGTTTTGGGAAGTATGATCGTGAACAAATCAAAACTCCATGCACAGATCTAGAATCCCGAAAAGAAGGGAGTTTTGTTGGGGTCTTCTCAAATGAATTAAAAACAAGATCAACTCGAATGAAGACCAAAAACTGCTCAAACTGGGACTATGCAGTGATCCAAAGAGTATATCTCACCTCATAACAATCCCCAATATCAACGA
The DNA here is from genome assembly GCF_902167145.1 of Zea mays. Taxonomy (NCBI): domain Eukaryota; kingdom Viridiplantae; phylum Streptophyta; class Magnoliopsida; order Poales; family Poaceae; genus Zea; species Zea mays. The sequence continues at coordinate 84,928,396 of NC_050104.1, read as the reverse complement.
CATCTCAAGAACTCGATGGTTCTTCCAAAATCCAAAGAGAGAAGGGAGGAATCAAGCGTGAAGACAAAATTGAATAAAAAACTGCAGCACACAAAAACTAAGCATGATTCGACCAAAATGTTGTGGATGGATAGGCCACCCTTCCTCAAAATGATGAACACAAGTACACATATGAGGAGTTCAAAACATCTGTGGATCCCAGGCTAAACTACAGCAAAACTAGGAAATGGAACAAGGGTTTTCTAAACAAGAGCCAAAGAGATAGCCAAAAGAGATGGTTGCCCACAACGACCCACCCATCTATTTATAGATGATCATTTCACTAGTCTAAATCACCCTAGATACAAAGAGCACATTCCTTTAGCCGGGGATGAAATGGACGAACTCCCAGGATTCTCATCTGACGGTCACACGCTCCACATGAAGTTGCTTCGCCTCAGCACACCCTTCGTGATGGTGTCACGTGCCGCCTCTGATTCCTTTCGAAACCGCATCGCCGAGTTTTGAGGCCCAAACTTAGCAAAACCAGCAGCTCGGGGTTTTTGAGGCTCAACCATCGAAACCGCCGTGAGTAGCGCACCACATGTGCGTCCTCCATGTCCTGAAAGCGTGTCCCGCCAATCCTCGACCATGCTGACGACACGATCTGCTCTGCCACGTCCTTGTTGTCCCAGGTGTCAGCCACTACGGCTAGTCACCCGGCTTCTCTGGTCCCTCGGTCAAGTCCAAGCACTCGTCCTTCGCCGCTCCAAGTCCATCGACATGAACCCACATGATCTTCACCTTCGTCGTTAACCATCGTTCCTGTGTTCCACGTCTGCATACCACAAGCCAAAAGACATGGTTGCACAACACATGACTCACGCCCTGGTTAGTACACATGATTTAAACCAAGACACTACATGTTGCCAATCACTCATCATCAACCCAAACTACAAGAGACAAATCAACCTTGTGTTCGCACTACTAGAAGTGCCAGTGCCTGGGGCCCCCGAAGCCCTAAGTCTTAGATCATTCTTGCGAATGACGATTTCAAAAAGAACCCATGTAAGAGTGCATGGAACCTCAGAATGCCCCGAGGTGCCGGAGGCCTTAGGTTGCTCCAATCGAAACACTTGACCTGAGATAGCTTTATTCCTTTTAGGATCCCTCGAAATCAAGTTCTCGTAGTGGTGGTCCCCTGTGCTTGCTGGAGCCAAGGTAGGTTCCTAGGATATTGGGCCTCGAGTACGCGAGTCCATCAATGGCTAGGCCCTCTTTTATCAGAACCCTTTAAAGGCATCTTGGCAACATATATATATATATATATATATATATATATATATATATATATATATATATATATATAGTTTATATATTAGGAGCCCTGGGCTTCCAATAACTAGAGGAAGCCCAGGTCGGACGGTGCAATCCGGTCGAGTCGGACCACATCCAGACGTCTATAAAACAAGACCCGGAGTGCTAGGGTTCAGTTTTTTACGCTCCACCCCGATTCATTAGCGACGCCGCGTGCGACGACGGCGGTTGCCCCAGAGCGTGCGCGACGGTGGATCCCCAGCCGGTGGCCGCAACTCCATGACCTCGACGCACGGTGGCGGAGGTTCCTCGATCCGGAGTAGTGGCGGCAGTTCCCAAGTCGGTGGCGGCGGCTCCTCGATCCAGAGGGCGAGCGACAGCGGGGCCCTTGTGCGGGCAAGCGGCGGCGTCCCCGAGGTCCCGAGGAGGCGGCACTTCTAAGGCCGGCGAGCAAGCGACGCCCGTCGACGTGCGAGTAGCGACGGCGACGCATGAGGCGCGATCTTCGAGCGAGCGGCGTCACGGAAGGCCCGAGATGCGCGCAGCGATGATCGCGCGTGACATCCTCTGATCCGGCGCAGTTTTCTTTTCGATTATTGTGTTTTATGCCTATCACATGTATTATTTACGCCAAAAACTGTACGATTTTATGCTTAAACACAGAGTTCGTATATCAGTTTACTGCATGCACATTGGAAAGGCAGTTCCTTGATTTATGCTGTTCGTAATTTGCGCGCATGCAATGGAAACTCCCACGATTTTTGGCATAATTTTTGGATCTGTATAAAAATAGAAACCGCATGCATGCGACTGCCATATTTTCGGATCTGTCATAAAAATAGGATAGTAATAACAACCTACTAGAGCTATCAACCTCGCACATTGATTCGGTATTTACGCTTATAATTTAGTGATTTTATGCTCAAAACTTAAGGTTTTTACGCTCCATCCGGGGATGCGTCCACCAGTGAACAACATGCCAGATTTTTTACGCAGTGTGACGAATTGCATAAATACCTACACAGTGTGGCATATTTAGTATGAGTATATATCATAAAATGGTTATTACGATCTATCTGCATGGCTGTTGGAGCGATCCTAAATTTATGGAGGAAATAAAGCATTTAAAGTAGAAACCGCCACACATATCTTTCCTAAATTTACGCGCATGCAAGTGAACGTGTTTGACTCATGCATGCATCTTGTCATAATTTTTGGATCTGTATAACCGCATGCATGCGGCTGCCATGTTTTTCGGATCTGCCATAAAAATAGGATCGTAATAACAACCTACTAGAGCTATCAACCTCTCACATTGGCTCGGTACTTACGCTTATAATTGAAGGATCTTATGCTCAAAACTTAAGGTTATTACACTCCAACCCGGAGATGCGTCCACCAGTGAATAACATGCCAGATTTTTTACGCAGTGTAACGAATTGCATAAATAGCTACACCATGTAGTATAATTTGTATCAATATATATCATAAACTAGATCTAATGTGTTTATCTACATGGCTGTTGGAGGGATCATATATTTATGAAGGAAATAAAACATTAAATACGATTTTTTGTTTCTATGCGTGCAATTTATTTCCTTTCGTTGCACATTATTTTTATCATAAATTCGTGTGCATGCAGCTGGTAACAGATTTTTACGTAGTATACTGAATTGCATAATTATCTACACAAGATAGCATATTTAGTAGCAGTACATATTATAAAATGGTCCTTACGAGTCTAGTTGCATGGCTGTTGCAGAGATCCTAAATTTATGGAGGAAATAAATCATTTAAAAATAGAAATCGTCACACGTATCTTTCCTAAATTTATGCGCATGCAAGAGGATGTGTTTGACTCATGTATGCATTCCTTTTTTGCGCGCAGAGACGTGGGCGCGGGTGGTGCAACCGACAGCCTGGTCCAGTCGGTGCGCTGGGTGAACCAGGTTGCAGGGATGATCGACCTGGGCTTCCTTTAACTATTGGAAGCCCAGGGCTCCCGTTATACCTACCCTATATATATATATATATATATATATATATATGACCTTTTTTAGATGTTGATAATATGGATCACATTCTTATAGTAATTATAAATTTTGTATAGTGAAAATATTCCAATAGTTGATTTTGGATGATAGCTTATTTCTATACTATTTGGATCCCATTCACATTTTTTCACCCTATTCTTGTTTTTCTATCGAGATGGCCCTATTTAGGATTGCTCCAGCTCCAAAAAAAATTTCGTTAAATTGATGGAGGAGGTCATTAGGTGCTCCAAAAAATTGTAGAGCTAGAGTTGCGATTCTGAACATTTGAATAAGTTATTTTATTTATTGTTCAGATTAAAAATATAATTTAAACTATTTAAAACTACAGTACTAGAGCTAGAACTAAACATAAACCGGACCTTACCTAGCCACGTAGGTAAAGATTAGTTAATTTTTAAAGGACACAATTTTTGTTGTTTTTCGGTCATGTCTGCTCCTTGCCACGCACCCGGCTCATCTTGCGCTTAATCCAGTCCGTTCAATTCTTGACATCCGAACACCCCGCCGACGCAGCCCTAGATTCCGCATTCCTCTGTCACCTCCGCGGCGCCGCCAGCCCGCCATCACATAACTTCGGCTTCTATCCCTTCGTAAACCCTTCTCTCTTCTTCCCGCGGCCTGCTCGTTCTATCTGTCCAGCAGACTTGAGGTTCCGAGCGGCCGGAAACCAGCGGCAACCGTCGGCATGGCGCTCGTGAGTTCCTTCGCCTTTCTCTCTCTCTTTTTTTTATCACTCTTTCAGAAGTGCTGTGTAGCTCATCACTTATCGGACTGTCTGTGAGGAAGTTTTGTTATGCGCGGCAGTTTGGTTTATAGGGTTTTGTGATTCATGTAATTTAACTTGATCTGATTGTTGATGCGCGCTGCCGAGGTGATGTTTTTCTGTTGGATGGGGATTTCTTGAGTTATAGCGTCATAGGTGTCAGAACTGTAGATGCGTTCGGAGCGTGGTAGTAGTTTAGATACTAAGCTTTTCTTTGGGCAGCTCTATATCTAAGGTAACTTTGAACTGCAGGTCCCTTCCAATTTCAACATGAGTACATGACCCAAACTTTTGTCTTGGAAATAGATCGCCTGTTGTTATCCCTTGTCCACAACCGTCGATTCATACTGAGTACCCGTCGATTCATACTGAGTTTGACTGAATTTACTAATCTGTATCACAGTGCATGTGATGTCACTTAAGAGTTCCCGGCTTACTAGTAGAATGGCACTGGAAACGACCTTTGACCTTTAATACCCTTGTAACATTGTAGTTTTTCAGGAGAACTGCTCTAAGGACAATGGCAATCATATACCTTGTGTATTTGAGCCATTAGATTCAATTAGATGCTATCATCTCAAGTGATTTTAACCATCATCTCAACTGCTTAAAAGTTTTTAATAACCTTCTGATCCTAAGTTGTACTTGAGTTGTAAGTTGAAAATGTTTGTACATGGAGCAATGCTCTTTTGGTGTCTGAAAGGAAGATGAGGAATTGAAGTTCTGAGGTCGACTATGACTATGTTATGGTTTGTTTTTTATAAGTTATCAATTTAGGCAATTCGGTTGTTGTAATGTTTTGACTGCACAAGTTGTACTGTTTTCTTTATTAAAGCATCTTTATTGGAATCTATATGAAAATGTTCCTGTGCCTTGTTGAGAAACAGACATGTCATCAGCTACTTCATATTGTGAATTCTCAGTCTCTGGGATGTTGCTGCATTTGCATGTGCATTTTTTCTCTAATAGTGAAATACATGTGTTTTGTGGATTATGTTCTGGTTCTATCACTTAGGTATTGGTGTAGATGTCATTGCCTGTTTGCATGCGTACTATTGAATTACCATGCACAAACAGAGGTATTTCAGTTTGTAATACAATATGTCTATTTTTTTATTCCATAGGTATTGCATTCTGGGGCTGGAAACAAAAATGCCTTCAAGGCACTTATTGCTGCAGAATACAGTGGGGTCAAGGTTGAGTTGACCAAGGATTTTGAGATGGGTGTCTCCAACAAGACCCCTGAGTTTCTAAAGATGAACCCCCTTGGGAAGGTACAGCATGCACCAATCATTATCTTTGAATACTTTGGTTCATGATCTAACAATTACTCTTCAGGTTCCTGTTCTGGAGACTCCTGATGGCCCTGTTTTTGAGAGTAATGCTATTGCGCGCTATGGTATATATACTCACACTTTTCCAGTTTAATTATTCTAGACTTTTCGCTGCTGATGACCTGTCTCGGTTTCCTTTCAGTTGCTCGCTTGAAGGATGACAACCCTCTTTTCGGGTCTTCCCGTATTGAACAAGTGGGTGATTTACCCAGTGTTAACATAAATAACTGAGTTTTACGGCTTGTGGAATTCACCAACGGTTCTTGCAGGCCCACGTTGAGCAGTGGATGGACTTTGCTGCAACAGAAGTTGATCCTGGTGTTGGATGGTACTTGTATCCAAGGCTTGGGTACATCCCTTATGCTCACACGGTAAGTTGTAGGCTGGGAAACTTGGTTTTTGTATTATTGAACATAACTAGCTATATATTAACTCGTTTTATGTGTGTGTGCAGACTGAGGAAACAGCTATTGCTTCATTGAAGAGATCCCTTGGTGCTCTGAACACACATCTTGCCTTGAACACATACCTTGTTGGACATTCTGTTACTCTAGCTGACATTGTATTGACATGCAACCTCTACCATGGAATTGCACGGATCTTGACCAAAAGCTTCACTTCTGATTTCCCTCATGTTGAGAGGTATTTCTGGACCATGGTTAACCAACCTAATTTCAAGAAGGTCATTGGTGAGGTCAAGCAGGCAGAGTCTGTACCTCCTGTTCTTAAAAAGGGTGTTCCTCCTAAGGAGTCAAAGGCAAAGGATGTGAAGAAAGAAACTCCAAAGGAGGCCCCCAAGCCAAAGGTGGTTGAGGTACCAGCAGAAGAGGAAGCACCAAAGCCAAAGCCAAAGAATCCTCTTGACTTGCTGCCACCAAGCAAGATGGTCCTTGATGACTGGAAGAGGCTATACTCAAACACAAAGACCAACTTCCGGGAGGTTGCCATCAAAGGTATGTTTGCTTCTTTCTAACAATTTTTATGTGCGAGTGGCTGGTGTTAAAAGGCAGTACTTTACAATCTATCAATCTTACAGGAAGCTAAATTTGGGAGTCACCTTTCTGACTAGAATTTGGTTTTGGCCATAGCTGCAAAGAGTTTTTGTCACCTTGACTAACGAAGTGCAAACAGCAGTATTGTATTATGTATGCTTTAATAAGCAGTTACTTCATCAATTTGCCACAGCAATTTACTACTACCTTAATTTTGCTAGATTAAGCATTTGACCACTTATTAATACATAGTTTGTGACAAAATTATGCAATTAGATTCATATTAAAAAATGTAGTTATGGCTATAATTTTGTATATAAAAAATGAAGTATTACTGGTAGTTGCCTGTCAAAGCCTCGTGCTATTAAAACAAAATACGTCTTGGAAAGAAAAAACAGAGGGAGTACTGCTTGTAAATTAATTAGCTGGATGGCTTGGGTTTCCTTTCCTTTTCCATGTTTGTGGAGTCTTGACCAATAATCCGTCTATGTTTCAGGTTTCTGGGACATGTATGACCCAGAGGGCTACTCTCTGTGGTTCTGTGACTACAAGTACAATGACGAGAACACCGTCTCCTTTGTGACCCTGAACAAGGTTGGTGGATTCCTGCAGCGGATGGACCTGTGCCGCAAGTACGCCTTTGGCAAGATGCTCGTGGTAGGTTCTGAGCCACCCTTCAAGCTGAAGGGCCTTTGGCTCTTCCGTGGCCAGGAGGTTCCCAAGTTTGTAATGGATGAGGTCTATGACATGGAGCTCTACGAGTGGACCAAGGTGGACATCTCTGATGAGGCCCAGAAGGAGCGTGTCAATGCCATGATCGAGGACCAGGAACCCTTCGAGGGCGAGGCCTTGCTTGACGCGAAATGCTTCAAGTGAGTGTGCTGTATCCAGAGCTGTTTAGCCCTCTAATTGGATGTCTATGTTGATCTGGTATATCTTGCTATGAACTGGTTAAAGTTTGTGCTGGTTTGAGAATTTTTGTTTACCTTGTCATCATTTAAGTGTTTCGCCGTAACAATTTTGGTCATGTTTTTGAATGCCTGTTTGTATTCGCGTCGTAGTTGGGGCTATTTATGCAGACTATCCGATTTAAGTAGATTCAAGTGGCATTATTCTCTAGTATTTTAACCGCCAACAGCCGCTGCGAAAAGTTGAGACTTATCCCAGGTGAAAATTTCTACTCATTGAAACATCCGCACAAATTTTGCCGGTGACGCATTGAAACAGCGCCATCTTTAACGGGGTGTTTGGGACTCCTTTACTTCACAAAATCTAACTTAGCGGGGGTGTTTAGGATTGCTTAACTTCACAAAATCTAACTTATCTTTACAAATCTCTACCCAAACACTCATAGCTTCATTAGCTTAGCTTCATAAAAAAGATAAAGTTGATCTCAACTTCACCAAATACATGAAGCAGCAAAAAAAAAGTGCTTCATAAATACCGTTTTCCAATAAACTTTCCAATAAACTCGTAAAGTTAGGTGGTAATTACCCACCAATACCACTGATTACACAACAACAACGTTCCGTTTTCTCTCCCATTCTTCTCTCGTGCGCACATCCGAATGGAGCAGCTAGCCTTAGCCTTAGCCTCCGTTTGGTTCTGCTTTTAGAGCCAACTTTTGCTTTAAAGAGTAGAAGCTAAACAAAAAGGTCTAATTTATAATAACTTTTTTTTTACTGTAACCTGTTTTTTACAATAGAAATCTTATAGCTGGTAGAGTGGTAGGTGGCTGCTTTTGCTGCGTTGAGGGCAAACTAAAGTTGAAAAATTATCCACTGCCACCTGGTTATGTACTTACTGCTTCTTTTCTTTTTTCCCTATTCTCCTCCTAGTTCCTGACCAGGCAAGATCTTGCGCTAGGTTCCTTGTTCCATGCTAGCGGCGGCGCTTTCCTCTGCTTGCGTCATCACGCATCCCAGCCGTCGAGCACCAGACGGTGGCCCTCTCAGCGCCAGACGACGCCCTCGCAACTCAGGTGGCAGCAACCTTATGTGCGGTTGCGCTGCTCTTCCCTGCCCGTGTCAGCGCGTCCCTGTTCGCAACAGCGCTCCCTTCCTAGGTCCTGGTAGCGCCCGACGACGGAGGCTATCCTCCTGGTCGACAACCCTCCCCAACCCGCGGGCAGTACCTACAAGGAAAACAATACGTAGATTGTCTGTTCGTGTGTTCGATTTTCTTTTTGGACGCAAATTCTTGTGCGTACATGCTTCAAATTCCGCGAGTCAAAAATATCTTTGTAGTCTATCGTACTCGAATTTGTGTCACATCTGTTCTTCTAGTTTACTTGTTGATATCTGTCTTTTTATAAATTACTAGTAGTCTATCACTTTGTTTTCTAGTTTCATCTTCGTTGTCCAGTAGTTGAAGAGCTAGCGTAATGTAGATCCTACTACTGGTATGTGAAACAATTCCATCATAGTCAAATGAGTCAAAAACAATTCCGTGTGATAATTTGCAATGTGAAACATATATTGCAGTTATAACCCAAAAAATGGAATGTGGCCTATAATAAAAAATATTTTAGTTTCTAGTATCTCGAACTGTAAGCTAGAGCTAAGCAATTGCCAGGAATGAAAATGAGTTGAGACTTGTTCTCACCTTGAACTTGTTCCAGCACCAACATAAAGTATGGCTGAGAAGGTTGTTTGGGATAATGCGACTTTGAAGCACCTGATTGACATTTGTAAGGTGGAGATTTTAGCTGGTAATAGACATCAAGGTTGTTTCACTAGAAATGGTTGGAAGAATCTAGAGGAGTTTTTTTGCAGGGTCCGGAATGAAGCTAGTGAAGACACAATTGAAAAATAAATTAGATAATATGGAAAAAGATTATACCCAGTTCATGGAATTGAAGAATGCTGCCACTGGATTAAGATGGAATGAAGCAAATCAAACTGTTGATTGCGATAATACATGGTGGGATGAACATCTTAAGGTGAGACAAGTTGTGACGGTTTCGATACATTTCAAGTTGCCATCGAAATGTTTGTCACTAACTTGCATATTTTTTCCAGAGATGCAACATTTAGCTATGAACATGATAAGTTGAAAGAAGATCATTTCTGGCCTTATTTCAAAGGTGCTATTGGAGTAATAGATGGATCACATATTAAGGTAGTTGTGCCGGCTGATGAGGTGATTAACTATACTTGTTTCCATGGATACACATCGCAGAATTTACTTGCGATATGTGACTTTGGCATGAGGTTTACGTTTGTGGTTGCTGGATGGACGGGTTCTGCACATGACACACGGATCCTTAGTCATACATTGGCAACATTTTCTTCTTTTCCCGTCCCTCTTAAAGGTAATTTTTATTAGTACTATCTTGTGAACTCTAATTATTTATGTTTTATAATGGTATTTAATTTCATTTTTCAGATAAGTACTACCTTGTGGACTCCGGATATCCAAACCGAACTGGATACCTTGCACCTTTCAAGGGAACTACGTACCATATACCGGAATTTCGCCATCGCCGTGGATGTCCACCGCAAGGGAAGGATGAGACATTCAACTTCTTGCACTACTCTCTCTGCAATGTCATTGAGCGAGCATTTAGGGTCCTCAAGCAAAAAATGACACATATTGAAAAACATGCCGAATTTCTCAGTTGAACGACAGAAAGAGATCATTATAGCATTGTCGGTGTTTGGACTCGTGGCCCTAACCAACTAGTGTAATGATGTCGCATGCCCCGAATCCAGATGGTGATGCGAGTTGACACAAACGATTTATCCTAGTTCAGGCAATGCAAGGCCCTACTTCCAGCAGAGGGGGGATGAAACTTATATTACTCGCACCGAGGTGCCTGCAATAGGGGTTATAGGCTGAGCGGAAGAGGGGAGGACCCCAAGTCCCTGGAACTGATTGAGGCAAGTGCCAATACCGAATAACAGGAGAAAACTACCAAGTGTTCGCCTGCCCCCTCGAAGGGTCATAGACTGCCCTATTTATACACCTAGAGGATACATAATATTGTTACCGAGGACTACCCTGCTACCGAGGGAGGTGCCCCTGTGTCCTATGGACAACATGGCCTTGTACTTTGTTGTTGACTTGAACTTGCCGGTTTCCCGCTGAGAGCCGAGGCTGAGGCTGTGGGTTCGGCTTCACGTCCGAGCCCCCCCGGGGGGGGGGGGAGTATCCCATACCATAGTGGTTGTAACAGGGCTTCGATATGGGGAAAAGCCTGTTTATGAGATGTGTCAGCGCTTCTATGTTGGATGATGCCGGGATGTCCTTTGCTGTAGATGTCAAGGTCGGAGCCGAGCTCGGGCCAGGCAGAAGTCTTCCCGAGGTGATGGCTGAATCCTTCCTAATGTGTGCCATAGTCGATGGAGTTGCCTCCTACGGGATTCGCAGTGGAGCAGGTAGCCAAGGGCGAGGCGAAAACAGTGTCTAAGGTCGAGCTCAGTGTCAGGCGAGGCGGAGTTGGCGCCCAAGGGTCGGTCTGTCGTATTAGATGTCCTATCAGGGGATGGCAGGCGCGTGCGTGCAAAGTGGCGCATGCGTAATCATGCTGTTGGCATTGGACAAGACAGCGGTCTTGTTGCTGCTGTGCACCTATAGCGCCATGTAGGGTAGGTATGTGCATTGAATGCAGGTGTCCCCCGTTGGCCCTCGGTCACGCCTTGTCTTCGTCGCCTGAGACGAGCTCGGGCGAGACAGATATGGCGGCCCTAGGGCGAGGTAGCCTCGGGCGAGGCAGAGATTGGGGACCTGCGTCGTGAGAGGCTCGAGCGAGGCGGAGACATGCCCGATGCTATGACTAATTTAGGATCGAGCTCGAGCGAGTTGGAGACTTGGTTCCTTGCTCTCGAGCGACATGCCTTGGCAGAGAATCTTCCTGAGCGTGTTTTAAGGGCATAATCCGGGTACCCCTATTTATCACACCCGACAGTAGCCCTCGAGCCTTCCAAGGAAGTGCTTTGACACTTTCTTGAGGCTTTGGCACTTTTTGTGTGGGTGTGCTATTTTTTGAGGAGTGGAAGGTTCAGTTTCCAAAGGGTGCGCGCGAGCGCACCCGTCGGGTGTAGCCCCTGAGGCCCCGAAGGAGTGGTTGACTCCTTCGGGGGCTTGATTCTTTATTGTTGTTGGTGGGTGATGGGTTCAATTTGACCTTAGGCCGATCTGTTGGAACCCGCAACGAATTTTCCATAGCGTGGTTTGCAAGGGCAGTCCTCGAGCCTTCACACGGGCGAAAGGATGATCGAGGGGTACCTTGATGTTTTGGTCTATACGCCTCTTCGTCGCCTCTCTGCGAGGAGGAAGAGGAGGAACGCGCCACGCCACCCTCGGTGGGCAACGAGCATGACGTTTCCATCGAGCTCTTACCGGGTAATCCGAGCGGGGGTCCAAGCTCCGTTCGATGGGAGTCAGCTAGTGGTCCGAAGACACGCCCCAAAAAGTACCTACGGGTGATTCGCCTGGTCCTGAACCCATTTGATGGGGTCTGAGGGCTCGATGTCGCCCTACGATGGGATACTGTCACGGATCTGTCGGCGTTTCGACCCCGGGGGGATCCCTGGACCGACGAGTAAATTGTCGCCGCGTGTCCCAGCCCAGATGGGTCGGCACAAGACGGAGCACGAAAGGGGAGAGAAACAGCAAAGGGGAAACCTACGGCCTTCGTGTTGTCCTGCGCCCAGGTCGGGTGCGCTTGCAGTAGGGGGTTACAAGCGTCCGCGAGGGAGAGTGAGAGAGAGACTGTCCGCCAGCCCGTTCTCCCGCGCGGCCAACCTTCCTGTACGAGAGCCCTGGACCTTCCTTTTATAGGCGTAAGGAGAGGGCCCAGGTGTACAATGGGGGGTGTAGCAGTGTGCTAACGTGTCTAGCAGAGAGGAGCTAGAGCCCTAAGTACATGCCGTCGTGGCAGTCAGAGAGGTTTTGGCGCCCTGTTCATGTGATGTCGTGGCCGTCGGAGGAGTGCTTGAGCCCTATGGAAGTACAACTGTCGGGGCTGTCGGATCCTTGCTGACGTCTCCTTGCTTCCGTAAGGGGCTGAGAGCCGTCGTCGTCATGGAGCACGCGGGGTGCCATCATTACTTGTTTACCGGGGCGAGCCAGATGGGACACCGGTCTTGTTCCCCGTAGCCTGAGCTAGCTAGGGGTAGGGTAATGATGGCCCCCCTGTGACGTGTTCGGTCCAAGCCCAGGGTCGGGCGAGGCGGTGACTCCTCCGAGGTCGAGGTTGAGCTCGAGCCCTGGGTTCGGGCGAGGCGGAGACCGTCGTCCGAGGTCGAGGTAGAGTCCGAGCCCTAGGGTCGGGCGAGGCGGAGACCATCTTCCGAGGTCGAGGTAGAGTCCGAGCCCTGGGGTCGGGCGAGGTGGAGACCGTCGTCCGAGGTTGAGGTAGAGTCCGAGCCCTGGGGTCGGGCAAGGCGGAGCTTTCTATGGCGCCCGAGGCTGGACTTAGCTGCTGTCAGCCTCACTCTGTCGAGTGGCACAGCAGTCGGAGCAGCGCAGGCGGCGCTGTTTTCCTGTCAGGTCGGTCAGTGGAGCGGCGAAGTGACTGCGGTCACTTCAGCTCTGTCGACTGAGGAGCACGCGTCAGGATAAGGTGTCAGGCGATCCTTGCATTGAATGCTCCTGCGATACGGTCAGTTGGCGAGGCAATCCGACCAAGGTTGCTTCTCCGCGAAGCCTGTCCGAGCTGGGCCTCGGGCGAGTCGAAGGTGCGTCCGTTGCTTGAGGGGACCCTCGGGCGAGCCGTGAATCCTCCAGGGTCGGCTGCCTTTGCCCGAGGCTGGGCTTGGGCGAGGCGAGATCGTGTCCCTTGAGTGGACTGAGCCTTGACCTAAATCGCGCCTATCAGGCCTTTGCAGCTTTGTGCTGATGGGGGTTACCAGCTGAGATTAAGAGTGTTGTGGGTACCCCTAATTATGGTCTCCGACAGTAGCCCCCGAGCCTCGAAGGGAGTGTTGGTACTCGCTTGGAGGCTTTTGTCACACTTTTTTGCAAGGGGACCGGCCTTTCTCGGTTGCGTTTCGTTCCGGTGGGTGCGCGCGAGCGCACCTGCCGGGTGTAGCCCCCGAGGCCTCGGAGGAGTGGTTTGACTCCTTCAAGGTCTTAGCGCGTTTTGTGATGCTTCAGCCGGTCTGGTTGTTCCCTCATGCGAACTGGCCGTAGCCCGGGTGCATAGTCAGGTTCCAAGTTCTCGGGCTGGTATGTTGATGCTGTCAACGGTTTGGGCAGAGCCGGGTTTGCGAGAGCAGCCCCCGAGCCTCCGCACAGAGCGAGAGGATGGTCAACGACAAACTCGGCTTTTTTCATACGCCCCTGCGTCGCCTTTCCGCAAGGAGGAGGGGGGAAGTGCCATGTTGCCCTCAGAGGGCGCCGAACATGGTGTCTCCAGTGAGTTGCTAACGGGTGATCTGAGTGGACGCCCGTGCCCCGTTCGATAAGGGTCGGCTAGTGGCCCAGAGGCGCGCTCCAAAAGTACCTACAGGTGATTTGCCGGACCCGGTACCGTTTGATAGGGTCCGAGGGCTCGATGCCTCCCTCTGATGGGATTCTGTTACAGAATCGCTCCTGCTGGTCTCGGAAATGTCCTAGGGTACCTCAGGAGCGTAGCCCGAGCCTCGGCCATGTATCAGACATACCCAGAGTCATCCCTCGCTCTGCGTGCTCTGAGGCGGCTGTCGAACCCTTCAAGGGCCAGCCTACGAACCCCTGATCAGTAGTGGGCACGGAGCCCGAGTGGCTTGAGGCGGCTGTCGAACCCATCCGAGGGGCCAGCCTTCGAACCTCTGGCCAGTGGGGGGGGTGCGGAGCCTGAGTGCTCTGAGGCGGCTGTCGAACCCTTCCGAGGGGCCAGCCTTCGAACCTCTGATCTGTAGGAGGGCTCGGAGCCCGAGTGCTCTGAGGCGGCTGTCGAACCCTTCCGAGGGGCCAGCCTTCGAACCTCTGATCAGTAGGGGGGCTCGGGGCCCGCTTCCTTCGCGGAGAAGGATCCCTTTTGGATTATCCCCTTTCCCGGTCCCTGTAGCAAGAGAGAGAAAGGGGAAGAGAAAAAGGGATATGAATTTGAACGATGTGGCGTACCTTTTTGACGCGGTCATCATGGCGGAGGTGAAGCGTCGCCTGCTTCGCCTGCCAAAGGTGCCGCCTGTCCTGCCGCAGAGTTAATGCGACGGGACGAGTGGTTCGCGGGGCAGCCGTTGTGCGTGCGCGAGCCGTTCGAGGAACGGAACATGGGCGCGTCGTCTTTTCACCGTGGGAGAGGGCTCTCTCGCTGTCCTAGGAGGGGACGTGAGCCTGCAGATGACTTGACCGCTGCTTCCGCCCGCCTGCCGCCGCCATTACTGCCGACCCATTTCTGGCCGTATCGAACGTCGCGCCTTCTCCCGCGGCTGGCTGACCCGTGACCGATGTGCTCGGTCGACATTGTTGGGCCATGCGCAGGGTTGCCTCGAGTCGCGGCACTGGTTCCGCAGTCGAGAAGGCGCGGTACTGGCGCAAGTGGCGGTGCAGTTTCTCGCACGTAGTAACCGGCGCGCCGGTTACATGACGTGTGGGCCTGGGCCTCCATGCTGGACACGTCGAAGTCGAAAGGGTGCGCCCCCTTGGTGCGGTTGCATGCCGCCTGCGTGGCGGTCCGCCCTTTCACCCGTTGGTTTGGGCGAAATGGAGGAGCGCTTGTAACCGCTGGGCAGTTACGCGCACCGCGCGTGGCGGTTTGGCCTCTTCTGTCCTGGGCCAGCTTGCATGACGCGTGGGACCCAACCCCCGTGTCGTAGGGGGAAGACCTTGGAGCGTGTTGGTGAAGACTCTGTCCGCGACGGCTGAGGACGCAAGTGGGGAGAGTCGCCTTTAAAAGGAGGGCGACCCCCTTGGATGGCAACCATGTCCTCGCACTTTCCTCATGCATCGCGTCCTTCCACCTTCCGAGCCCCCGAATGGGGAGCGCTCGTGTCGCTTTCGTCTTGTCGTCGTTGGAGGAACACAACTTCGCGGAAGTTGGTACCTTTCAGCCATCGCTCGGCTTCAAGGATTTTCATCGGGCAGCCCGGCTGCATCCCCTCGCCGGTGGTCACCCAAGACGGTGACCACCAGTTTGATGGTGGGGAGAAGCGAGCCGGGCTGCGACCTCTGCCCCTCCCTCAGTTTCAAGGATGTTCATCATCAGTGCTGGGGAGGGGAGTGCGCCGAGTTGGGGCCTGTCTCCGCGCGGGCAGCGGCCTGCTCCTTCCCTCAGTGATCGGGGGGAAGGGCGTTCGCCGTTCGTGGCGCTGGCAGCTGCCGCGTGTCTGGCTCTCCGGCCTGAGCGGCTCCGGCGCTGCTTCCGGTGCCACCTCCCACCGAGGCAGCCAGAAGGGGTTTCTCCGTCGACGAGATAGTCGGTGCCTCCCGCGGACTGACCTCCGGCTCCACGGCCTTGGTAGCTTGTCCTCGCCCCTCGAGTGGGGTCGTGGGCGAGGGCCTTGTCACAACAGCGTTTGCCCTGAGGTCATCGCTGCTGCTGTTTGGCCGCCCGGAGCGGAGGTCGTTGTCGCTGCTGCCGGAGCGGGCGGCGACAAGCCACCTGGGGTTTTGTCGCCCCGCAGGCCCTCCAATGTGGGGGGTTGTTCATACCTGCGGGGGCGGAACCGGAGTTCCATTTGTAATGGCACCTTGAGTGCCGGTGTCTGTTCATTGTGGCTGTCGGGGCCTGAACATGTATGTATTTTGGCGTGAAACCATGTTTCTTCCTCATTTCGAGCACTAGGACCCGCCTGTCGGCTAACTGAACCGCTTAACCAAGTGTGAGTTGCCTCGTGCGAAGGTGACGAGTGAGGTATCCGTATCCTGGAGGCGTAGGAGTCCCTCGGCTCGGTCGGCCTTACCGCCCGAGGCTTCTCTTGCTTAGTTAAAGAAACCCTCGGCCGCTCTGCGATGAGCCGGAGCCGGAGGCAGCGACGCCAGCACGGACAGAGGCAGAGTTGGCTTGAAAAGAAGCTTCGTCGACCGGAGTCTGGCCGGGCCGTCCACTAGTGGGACCGACGCCGGAGTCGGGTTGCCGAGGCCATGAGCCGGGCTGACGTCCTCGGGGGACAGCTGGCTGAGGCTACGGAGCAGCCGGTCGAGCCGTCTGCTTGGGCCGGGTTCCCGGAGGAGACCCTAGTGGCGATGGCCCAGGCGTGGTGCCGACAGGTTCCTTCAAGGTGGAGATCCTCCGACCGTGTTGCCGTCCGAGGCCGGGTCGGATTCCGCCGAAGGTGGAGTCGATGCCGAGAGTGCTGCTGCTCCCCCACTGATGTCTGATCCTGCAGGAACAATTTATCTGTAGTGTGCGTATGTTTTTTGCGGCCGCCGAGGCCCAAACATATCGTCGTCGTGTTGTAAAGCTGCGTTTCTTTTCCCCTTGTTTCGAGTATCAGGACTTGTTTGTCGGTAACAGAATTGTTTGTTCGAGCGAGAGTTACTTTTCACGGAAGGTGATGAGTGAGGTATCCGTATCCCGGAGGCGTAGGAGTCCCTCGGCTCGGTTAGCCTTGCTGCTTACGTGTACTCTTGCTCGTCCGTAGGATTCTGTTATTGATATAGTCGAGAAGGCACGAAAAATCATTTCGGCAGAAAAGTTTTCGAGCATTAAGACTTGTTCGGTCAGTGGAATCGCTTATCCGAGCGTGAGTTACTTATAGCAGAAGGTGATGAGTGAGGTATGCTCGGTCGGCCTTGCCTGCTTAAGTGTACTCCGTCGTTTTCAGGATCCCACTTTCGAAGTAGTCGAAAAGCACGAAAGATGTTCTGGCAGAAAGATTTTTTCCGAGGAAAATTTTGACGCAGAGGAGGTGCCCCCCTTCTAGCCCCCGAGGGAGGGTCAGGCTTTGCCGAGGCAAGGCTGACCCTTCCTTGATGGTTAGACTTTGTTGGCGTATGTAAACGAGGTGTATGAACGACTTGAAAACATCTTAAGGGTAGAAGCGATGTAGCTGTCAGATGTTCCAAGCGTTGCTGTAGACCTTGCCTTGACTGTTGGCCAGCTTGTATGTTCCGGGCTTCAAAATCTTGGCGATGATGAATGGCCCTTCCCAGGGAGGCGTGAGCTTGTGACGCCCTCGGGCGTCTTGTCATAGCCGAAGCACCAAGTCTCCCACCTGGAGGTCTCGAGACCGAACCCCTCGGGCGTGGTAGCATCGCAGGGACTGCTGATACCGCGCCGAGTGTAGTAAGGCCATGTCCCGAGCCTCTTCCAGTTGGTCCAGTGAGTCTTCTCGGTTGGTTCGATTGCTTCGGTCGTCGTACGCCCTCGTCCTCGGGGATCCGTATTCCAAGTCCGTGGGCAAGACAGCCTCAGCCCCATAGACTAGAAAAAACGGCGTGAAGCCCGTGGCTCGGCTCGGCGTTGTCCTCAGACTCCAGACCACTGAGGGGAGTTCCTTCATCCATTGCCTGCCGAACTTGTTGAGGTCGTTGTAGATCCGTGGCTTGAGTCCTTGCAGAATCATGCCGTTGGCACGCTCTACTTGCCCATTCGTCATGGGGTGAGCTACGGCGGCCCAGTCCACCCGGATGTGGTGATCCTTGCAGAAGTCCAGGAACTTTCTGCCAGTGAACTGGGTGCCGTTGTCGGTGATGATGGAGTTTGGGACCCCAAAGCGATGGATGATGTTGGTGAAGAACGCCACCGCCTGTTCGGACCTGATGCTGTTTAGGGGTCGGACCTTGATCCACTTGGAGAATTTGTCGATAGCCACCAGCAGGTGCGTGTAGCCCCCGGGTGCCTTCTGTAAGGGACCGACGAGGTCCAGACCCCACACAGCGAACGTCCAGGTGATCGGTATCGTCTGTAGAGCCTGAGCGGGCAGGTGGGTCTGCTTTGCGTAGAATTGACACCCTTGGCAGGTGCGTACAATCCTAGTGGCGTCGGCCACCGCGGTTGGCCAGTAGAAACCCTGCCGGAATGCGTTTCCAACGAGGGCCCGAGGTGCTGCGTGGTGACCGCAAGCCCCCGAGTGTATTTCTTGTAATAACTCCTGACCTTCGGCGATGGATATGCATCGCTGGAGGATGCCTGAGGGGCTGCGGTGGTAGAGCTCCTTCCTGTCACCCAGCAAGACGAACGACTTGGCATGCCGCGCCAGTCGCCGAGCTTTGGCTCTGTCGAGGGGTAGCTCTCCTCGGTGGAGATATTGCAGGTACGGGGTCTGCCAGTTTCGATTAGGCGTGACCCCATTCTGCTCTTCCTCGACGCGTAGTGCCTCACCCTCGGGGGCCGAGGGTGCCTCGGGCTGAGCCGAGGGCGCCTCGGGCAGGGCCAAGACCTTCTCGGGCTCGGGCGTGTCGTCGGTCTTGACTGAGGGTTGATGTAGGTCTCGGGAGAAGACGTCCGGGGGAACCGTTGTCCGCCCCGAGGCTATCTTAGCCAGCTCGTCCGCAGTCTCGTTGTATCGTCGGGCGATGTGGTTGAGCTCGAGCCCGAAGAACTTGTCTTCCAGGCGCCGAACCTCATCGCAGTAGGCTTCCATCTTCGGGTCGCGACAGTGGGAGTTCTTCATGACTTTGTCGATGACAAGCTGCGAGTCGCCACGAGCGTCGAGGCGTCGGACCCCTAGCTCGATGGCGATGCACAACCCGTTAACCAGAGCCTCGTACTCAGCCACGTTGTTGGACGCCGGGAAATGGAGGCGCAACACGTAGCGGAGGTGCTTCCCGAGGGGTGAGATGAAGAGCAGGCCCGCGCCCGCTCCTGTTTTCATCAACGACCCGTCGAAAAACATGGTCCATAGTTCCGGTTGGATCGGAGCTGCTGGAAGCTGGGTGTCGACCCATTCAGCCACAAAGTCCGCCTAGACTTGGGACTTGATGGCCTTCCGAGGGGCGAACGAGATTGTCTCGCCCATGATCTCCACCGCCCACTTTGTGATCCTACCCGAGGCCTCTCGACACTGGATGATCTCTCCCAGGGGGAAGGATGACACCATAGTCACCGGATGAGACTCGAAGTAGTGTCGCAACTTTCGTCACGTCAGAATTACCGTGTACAGTAGCTTCTGAATTTGCGGGTAGCGGATTTTGGTCTCGGACAGTACTTCACTGATGAAGTAGACCGGCCTCCGGACGGGCAATGCGTGCCCCTCTTCTCGTCTCTTGACCACGATCGCGGCGCTGACCACCTGAGTGGTAGCGGCGACGTAGATCAAGAGGGCTTCTCCGGCAGCGGGGGGCACCAGGATGGGCGCGCTTGTAAGGAGCGCCTTTAGGTTCCCAAGGGCTTCCTCGGCCTCGGGGGTCCAAGTGAAGCGCTCGGTCTTCCTCAAGAGGCGGTACAGTGGTAGGCCTCTTTCGCCGAGGCGCGAGATGAAACGGCTCAGGGCCGCAAGGCATCCCATGACCCTCTGTACTCCTTTCAAGTCCTTGATGGGCCCCATGTTGGTGATGGCCACGATTTTCTCCGGGTTGGCCTCGATGCCCCGCTCGGTGACGATGAACCCCAGGAGCATGCCTCGGGGGACCCCGAAGACACACTTCTCGGGATTGAGTTTTACGCCTTTCGCCTTGAGACACCGGAATGTCTTTTCAAGGTCGGAGAGGAGGTCGGAGGCTTTCCTCGTCTTGACTACGATGTCATCGACGTAAGCCTCGACTGTTCGACCAATGTGTTCTCCGAACACGTGGTTCATGCACCTTTGGTATGTCGCACCCGCATTCCTCAAACTGAATGGCATAGTAACGTAGCAGTACATGCCAAAGGGTGTGATGAAAGAAGTCGCGAGCTAGTCGGACTCTTTCATCCTGATTTGATGATACCCTGAGTAGGCATCGAGGAAAGACAGGTTTTCGCACCCAGCAGTGGAATCCATGATTTGATCGATGCGAGGCAGAGGGTAGGGAACCTTCGGACATGCTTTGTTTAGACTAGTATAGTCTACACACATCCGCCATTTCCCTCCTTTTCTCACAAGCACAGGGTTGGCAAGCCATTCGGGATGGTATACCTCTTTGATGAACCCTGCAGCCATCAGCTTGTGGATCTCCTCGCCTATGGCTCTGCGCTTTTCTTCGTCGAATCGGCGCAGAGGCTGCTTCACGGGTCGGGCTCCAGCTCGGATATCCAGCGAGTGCTCGGCGACATCCCTCGGTATGCCGGGCATGTCCGAGGTACTCCACGCAAAAACTTCGGCGTTCGCGCGGAGAAAGTCGACGAGCACTGCTTCCTATTTGGGGTCGAGCTCGGAGCCGATCCGGATCTGCTTGGAGGCGTCGTTGCTGGGGTCGAGAGGGACGGACTTAACCGTCTCAGCTGGCTCGAAGTTGCCGGTGTGGCGCTTCGCATCTGGCGCCTCTTTGGAGAGGCTCTCCAGGTCGGTGATGAGGGCCTCAGATTCGGAGAGGGCCTTGGCGTACTCCACGCACTCCACGTCGCATTCGTACGCGTGTCGGTACGTGGAGCCGACGGTGATGACCCCGTTGGGGCCCGACATCTTGAGCTTGAGGTAGGTGTAGTTGGGGACGGCCATGAACTTGGCGTAGCATGGCCTCCCCAGCACTGCGTGGTAGGTTCCTTGGAACCCGACCACCTCGAACGTGAGGGTTTCCTTTCGGAAATTGGAGGGAGTCCCGAAGCAGATGGGCAGATCGAGTTGCCCAAGGGGTTGGACGCGTTTCCCGGGGATGATCTCGTGAAAAGGCGCTGCACCGGCCCGGATCGAGGACAGATCGATCTGGAGGAGCCCGAGGGTCTCGACGTAGATGATGTTGAGGTTGCTGCCTCTGTCCATGAGGACCTTGGTAAGCCTGATGTTGCCGATGACGGGATCGACAACGAGTGGGTACTTCCCTGGGCTCGGCACGCGGTCGGGGTGGTCGCCCTGGTCGAAGGTGATAGGCTTGTTGGACCAGTCTAGGTAGACTGGCGCCGCCACCTTTACCAAGCAGACCTCCCGGCGCTCTTGCTTACGGTGCCGAGCCGAGGCGTTCGCCACTTGCCCACCGTAGATCATGAAGCAGTCGTGGACCTCGGGGAACTCCTCTGCCTTGTGATCCTCCTTCTTGTCGTTGTTGTGGGCTCGGCCACCTTCCGCCGGTGGCCCGGCCCTGTGGAAGTAGCGCCGAAGCATGACGCACTCCTCAAGGATGTGCTTGACGGGACCCTGATGATAGGGGCACGACTCCTTGAGCATCTTGTTGAACAGGTTGGCGCCTCCGGGAGGCTTCCGAGGGTTCCTGTGCTCGGTAGCGGCGACAAGGTCCGCGTCGGCGGCGTCGCATTTCGCCTGCGACTTCTTCTTGCCCTTCTTCCTTGCGCCGCGCTGAGCGGACGCCTCGGGGACGTCTTCTGGCTGGCGCCCCTGAGGCTGCTTGTACTTTCGGAAGATGGCCTCGACCGCCTCCTGACCAGAGGCGAACTTGGTGGCGATGTCCATCAGCTCGCTCGCCCTGGTGGGAGTCTTGCGACCCAGCTTGCTCACCAGGTCGCGGCAAGTGGTGCCGGCGAGGAACGCGCCGATGACATCCGAGTCGGTGATGTTGGGCAGCTCGGTGCGCTGCTTCGAAAATCGCCGGATGTAGTCCCAGAGGGACTCTCCCGGCTGTTGGCGGCAGCTTCGGAGATCCCAGGAGTTCCCAGGGCGCACGTATGTGCCCTGGAAGTTGCAGGCGAAGGCTTTGACCAGGTCGTCCCAGTTGGAGATCTGCGCAGGAGGCAGATGCTCCAGCCAGGCTCGGGCGGCGTAGGAAAGGAACAGGGGAAGGTTGCGGATGATGAGGTTGTCATCGTCCGTCCCACCCAGCTGGCAGGCCAGCCGGTAGTCCACGAGCCACAGTTCCGGTTTTGACTCCCCCGAGTACTTGGTGATGGTAGTCGGGGTTCGGAACCAGGTCGGGAACGACACCCGTCGTATGGCCCGGCTGAAAGCTCGCAGACCGGGTGGTTCGGGCGAGGGGCTCCGATCCTCCTCGCTGTCGTAGCGTCCCCCACGCCTGGGGTGGTAGCCTCGGCGCACCTTCTCGTCGAGGTGGGCTCGACGGTCGCGGCGGTGGTGCTCGTTGCCGAGGCGACCCGGGGCCGCAGGCGCTGAGTTCCGCGTTCGCCCGGTGTGGACCGAGGCTTCCCGCATGAATCGGGAAGTCGCGGCGTGATGCTCCGGGGGGTACCCCTGCCTTCGGGAGGCAGAGCTCTTGGCCCGTCGGACCGCGGCATCTTCCAGGAGATTCTTGAGCTCTCCCTAGATGCGCCGCCCCTCGGTGGTGGATGGTTCCGGCATCGCTCAGAGTAGTATCACTGCTGCAGCCAGGTTCTGGCCGACCCCACTGGAAGCCGGGGGCAGCCTCGCCCTAGCATCGTCGGCGATGCGGTGTTGGACGTCCTGGGCCAGATGACGTGCTTCTCCGGCTGGTGCTCGGCCTGCCCACTCCTGCCCGACATTTTGCCGAAGCTGCACAAGTTGTCCTGCTTCGTCGTCGAGCCTGGCCTGTACCTCGCGGATTTGCTTGAGCTGTGCGTCCTGACCCCCCGCAGGGACTGGGACCACAACTAGCTCCCGAAGGATGTCAACGCGAGGCGCAGGCCTAGGGGGATCACCGTCCTCCAGCATACCAAGATGGTTGCCTTCGTCGAGACCCCCTAGATCGACGTGGAAGCGTTCGCGACTTGGGCCACAGTCCTCGTCGCCGAGGCTGTGGCTGCTATTGGAGCAATCGGAGAGGCAGTAGTCACATGCGGTCATGAAGTCCCGCATGGCACTGGGGTTATCGAGCCCGGAGAAATCCCAACCAGAGTCGGGCTCGTCATCTTCTTTCGAACCCAGGGGCCCGTAGGTCGAGACGGCCGTCAGCCGGTCCCAGGGTGACCGCATATGATACCCCGGAGGGTTTGGACATGCCTTTATGAAGGCGTCCACCGAAGCGGGGTCGCTTGGTGGGTCGCAGCTAAATCTAAAAGGCATGGAACGAGAAACGGTCGGCACCTCTTGATCGACGGGCGGTGACGAAGTCGCGTCGGGGATGGACTGCACCGTTGTCTCAGGTATGAGGCCAACGCCCAGCATGTCCTTCGCGAGCGTGCTGGCGTCGTCCGTCAGCTTGGAGTTGGCGCGTTGCGGGGAAACGACGCTCGTCTTCGTCTCAGACGCGAGGTCGACGCCTGACGTGTCCCCCGCTGGGGCGCCGGCGCCGTCGACTCGCTCGACAGCCGACGAGGTGCCGCCTCCTGCTTGGCCATGCCTGCCTCGCCTCCTCCTCCATCGATGGGCAAGGTGACGGGACAGACCCGGATGTTGCTCTTCCGCCACGTGGGGAAGACATCGTCGATTCCGCCGCCGGCGGGCGGGCTGACGGCCGCCATTGTCGTTGTCGGGCGGCGGAGGAAGGAGTATCATGTCGTAGCTGCCGTCGAGGGACATGAACTCAAGACTCCCGAAACGGAGCACTATCCCGGGTTGGAGAGGTTGCTGGAGACTACCCATCTAGAGCTTGACGGGAAGCTGTTCGTCAACACGCAGCAGGCCCCTACCTGGCGCGCCAACTGTCGGTGTTTCGATCCCAGGGGGATCCCTGGACCGACGAGTAAATTGTCGCCGCGTGTCCCAGCCCAGATGGGTCGGTGCGAGACGGAGCACGAAGGGGGGGAGAAACAGCAAAGGGGAAACCCGCGGCCTTCGTGTTGTCCTGCGCCCAGGTTAGGTGCGCTTGCAGTAGGGGGTTACAAGCGTCCGCGAGGGAGAGTGAGAGAGAGAGACTGTCCGCCAGCTCGTTCTCCCGTGCGGCCAACCTTCCCGTACGAGAGCCCTGGACCTTCCTTTTATAGGCGTAAGGAGAGGGCCCAGGTGTACAATGGGGGGTGTAGCAGTGTGCTAACGTGTCTAGCAGAGAGGAGCTAGAGCCCTAAGTACATGTTGTCGTGGCAGTCGGAGAGGTTTTGGCGCCCTGTTCATGTGATGTCGTGGCCGTCGGAGGAGTGCTTGAGCCCTGTGGAAGTACAGCTGTCAGGGCTGTCAGATCCTTGCTGACGTCTCCTTGCTTCCGTAAGGGGCTGAGAGCCGCCGTCGTCATGGAGCACGCGGGGTGTCATCATTACTTGTTTACCGGGGCGAGCCAGATGGGACGCCGGTCTTGTTCCCCATAGCCTGAGCTAGCTAGGGGTAGGGTAATGATGGCCCCCCTGTGACGTGTTCGGTCCGAGCCCGGGGTCGGGCGAGGCGGTGACTCCTCCGAGGTCAAGGTTGAGCTCGAGCCCTGGGGTCGGGCGAGGCGGAGACCGTCGTCCGAGGTCGAGGTAGAGTCTGAGCCCTGGGGTCGGGCGAGGTGGAGACCGTCCTCCGAGGTCGAGGTAGAGTCCGAGCCCTGGGGTCGGGCGAGGCGGAGACCGTCGTCCGAGGTCGAGGTAGAGTCCGAGCCCTGGGGTCGGGCGAGGCAGAGCTTCCTATGGCGCCCGAGGCTGGACTTAGCTGCTGTCAGCCTCACTCTGTCGAGTGGCACAACAGTCGGAGCAGCGCAGGCGGTGCTGTTTTCCTGTCAGGTCGGTCAATGGAGCGGCGAAGTGACTGCGGTCACTTTGGCTCTATCGACTGAGGAGCGCACGTCAGGATAAGGTGTCAGGTGATCCTTGCATTGAATGCTCCTGCGATACGGTCGGTTGGCATGGCGATCCGGCCGAGGTTGCTTCTCCGCGAAGCCTGTCCGAGCTGGGCCTCGGGTGAGTCGAAGGTGCGTCCGTTGCTTGAGGGGACCCTCGGGCGAGATGTGAATCCTCCGGGGTCGGCTGCCTTTGCCCGAGGCTGGGCTTGGGCGAGGCGAGATCGTGTCCCTTGAGTGGACCGAGCCTTGACCTAAATCGCGCCCATCAGGCCTTTGCAGCTTTGTGCTGATGGGGGTTACCAGCTGAGATTAGGAGTCTTGTGGGTACCCCTAATTATGGTCCCCGACAGGATCGCTCCAGGGGGTCTCAGATATGTCTTTGGTTACCTCAGGTCGCAGCTCGAGCCATGACCATGTACGGAAGTACCCATAGTCATCCCTGACTCTATGATCTGGGGTGGTTATGAAGTGTAATACCCAAATTATAAGACTTATATACGAGTTGATCTCATTATGTGATTGGCCACCTACTTTTTGAGACATATGACTAAGTCCATTTAAAAGAGAATAATCCCTTACTAAAACACAAACAAAGCATGCATCATACTGGTGTTTTGTTTGTGTATTTAATAATAATAATAATAACCCAAATAGGAATATAACAAAGATTTGACATTTGGGTGCAACCCTAAATTGAAATTTAGAATTTAAAAATAGAAATTGAGAAAAAGGAGGGAAAAAGAAAAAGAGGAAGGATATAAAAATATAAATAATATATAAATATATCTCCAAAGTAGTACTGTTTATGGCGCAATATCATTTGGGGATAAATTCGCCACAAGTTTAACTTTAAACTAGGATTTAAATTTGAATTTGGAAAAGAAGAGAAAATGAGAAAAATAAAAAGAAAAGGCAAAGGAATAAGAGAGAACGCTGCTTGGGCCCATTTCCTTGGCCGACCCATTCCAGTGGGGTTTCGCGTGGCCCACATGGAATGTGACGCGCGCACGGGTTGGTATGACAAGTGGGCCCAAGTTGTCGGCTAATCCATCACTCACGACGCCACTTCCTGGTAGGGCCACTGCCCGTTTTTCCTTCGTGGCGCGCTTAGGCTGAACAACTGGCGGGTGGGCCTAGGTTACCAGAGGACGCCAACGATCATCCGATTAGAGCGCAACATGGTTGGACCTGCCGAATCCCACATACTTGCCGCTGAGCTCTGCGGGAAGCCAACCCACATTACCCCCTCGCCCACCTCTATAAACCTGGTCACGGTTGCATAGGAAAACCCCTTGCGGCCACCGCGTTTACCTAGCATCCCTAGAGCACCAGGGAAGAAAGCCGACCGCGGGTGCTGCTGCGCTAGCGACTCAGCGGGAGGAGGAAAGAGAGGCGGGGTTCACCGTCGCACTCAGAGAGTGGGTGTCATGCGAGCGTGGCCGATTCCCCACCAGGCAGGGGCTTCACCACCGAACAGATCACGATGCTAGGACCTCGGGTGAGTAGCCACCTCGGACTCACCTCCTTTTCTCAATCCTATGGCTTTTGTGCAGTCCATGGAGGAGCAGTAGCCCTGAGCGAAGTTTAGGTACGGATCGTGATTGGTGCGCTGCCGGAGAACGGCGGTGTCGTGTACTGGTCCGGGCTGTGTGCACGCCGGTTGACCAACGGGAGAGAGAGAGAGAGAGTACTGGGGAGGGCATGACGTCTACGCATGGGCGGTGGGAGGTTGAAGACGCCAGGGCGTTCGTGGATTAGAAAATAGGCGGTCGGGATTGATCGGGGCTGGCATTTGGGGTGGAGCGCGATGACGCGTTCGATCGCGATCGGACGATTCCAGTTGCGCGCATGTATTTTAAATCTGAACCATTGATGCGGGATCCTGTGGCTATCGTGGCATACCGCTTTGGGGGGTTGAGATCTAATCCTAACCGCTGAAACCAGATCCAATGGTTAGAAACCCTAGATACACCTTCGCGATTGCGCATTATCATATGAGCCCTTACAATTTACAGTTATCAACCCGCCGTCCGTAAAAGGGGTCGCCTGAGTCTTAGTAACATTTGCACCAGAGCCCTTGTACTCTTTAGAAATTGGTGCCCAATCCAGAGAGTATTGAAAATAGGAAATCAATAGCAGAAATGGATTTTCAATGTATAAATAAATGCTATAACTTGTTTAATTTGTAGAAAATCCATGCTAAGTCCAAATTAATCCATTCTAGTTCCTATAATTTTGTAATATTATTGTCTATCAAATAGTGCCACTGTTTTGACATGAAAGACACATTAAAATTCATCTCTTACTTAATCTTGTATTAAATACATAAAACCTTGGAAAATTCATAACTTAAAATCTATAACTCCAAATTTAATGATTACTGTTCCTAGAATCTCATTTTAATGTGTAGATTTTTATTATGTATTTTGTTTACATATTTGGTGTGATGTTAATTTTCTCTATATACTATGTATGTTTGTATTGATGCGAGTAGACGAGCAAGCCACAGAGGATCCAGGGCTTCAACTGGTAGAGACTGCTGAACAGGAGCTCGTTGAAGGCAAGTTGTGCCCTTGATCACTTCCTTTTTACCCAGTCATGTTCTTATTAATCATAATGATCTGCATAGGTTAATTTTGATGGGATCCAATAGGTTACCCTAGTTTTGGCTATCTTTATACCTTGTTTTACCACTGAATATTTTTGGGTAGTATATGCTATTGCTTTATGTGGTTTTGGGTATAGAGATATACATCACTCATGAGTAAACTTTTTATTATCAGTTTATTATTTACTGTTAATGATAAGATCATTATGTTAATGGGAACATGGAGAACCACCCAGGAAAATAGTGCTACCACAAGGGTGGTATGGGACGCCCTTGGATGATTAACTAGGAAAGCTAGTGGATGACTATCTTACCCGATAGGGGCAATGGCAGTAGGGGAGTGGTCAGTGTAGGGAGGTCCTTGGGTTGATTTTGCTGCGATAGCGGTCATGCGAGGGATCCCTGCACTGGAGCTTCCTAGAAACTGTAGCGGGTCTTCTGAAGCTAGTGGAACTTTGTAAAGGCCTCGTAGTGGTACCCTACCTCGCTTCCTTGGTAGAGGTGTATGGGGTCCGATCAACCCTGTGGCAAATGGGTAACACGACTTGTGGGTAAAGATGCGCAACCTCGATCTGCAGAGTGTAAAACTGGTATACTAGCCGTGCTCACGGTCATGAGCGGCTCGGACACTCACATGAGTAATTTATGAAATTAAATTCAATTTGTCATTTGCATCACATTGGTATTATTTTGTTATTACTTTTATTTAATATTACTATGGTTTGGTATTTACTTACACTTAGTAACTGCTAATAAAATTTTGACCAACTTATAAAAGCAATGCTCAGCTTTAACCTTTACTTTGTTGATTAGCCTTACACTTCACATGAACTCCCACCTTTGGTGAGGTCATGCACATTATTCCTCACAAATTGTTGAGCGATGAACATGTGTGAGCTTACCCTTGATGTCTCACACCCCCATAGGAGAAGAACAGGTGGTTGAAGAGGAGCCGCCTAACAGTGAGGCTTTCGACTTGATCTAGGTGGCGTCTCCCAGTCAGCTTTGTGGCACCAGGGAATTATGTAGTTCGCTTTATTTTATCATTTATTCTGTAAGACTTCCGCTATGTAATAAGTACATTTATGATATTTGTGACATTTATCTCTATGCACTCTGTTATTATATGTGTTGTTCTTCCTTGGCGCACATATGAGACGCACCCGTCTTTATCCCTTAGAACCGGGTGTGACAGAAGTGGTATCAGAGGAATGTTGACTGTAGGACGAAACCTAGATAGAAATGGACAAAACCCTTACCTACTTACCTTACTTTGATTCTTTATATACTTATCTTGATTCTGTCTCACCTTCTACTGTTCTACTCTGATTATTTTTACCTTTTCTACTCTAAGACAAGATGGATTTCACACCTTGGAATCCTACATTTATGACCTTCTTAAGAGATAGGAGGCCAAAGACAAAAAACCAAAATTATTTTCTTTATTTAAAAATGTTGGTTGATTGTTTTGATGAAAAATGTCTGATTTGCTTCTTTGTTTGATTGAAACATTATAGTTGGGCATCTTAGCATGTACCACCATAAGGTAATGAATTAGCTTTAGTAGGCGACACACTTAGCTAATAAATCCCCCAAAGTAACATGCTTCGTAATTACATGCCTTGTCTACAATCCTTTCTTTCTTACCTTATGTTTCTAACCCAGATGGTCAAGACCAGAAAGGGTGTTGGAATTGATCTACCCCCGAATCGACACAGACGGAGGATATTTAGACAACCACAACAACAACAACAACCTGAGATGGATCCTTCATAGCCTCCACCAGCTGGAGCTAACCCCGCAGTTACTGCCTAGATGCGGATAATGCAACAGATGGCAGATACCATGGTAGACATGCACGCTCAGGTGCGGCAGGAATGCCAAGAGATGCGCTAGGAGAGAGAGGAGATACGCCAGGAAAGGAGGGTGCAACAGCAGCAAGCACCACTGCCACCACCACCACCTCCACTTCCACCCCGGGACAAGCACCGAGAATTTATGAGTCACAAGCCGCCGACCTTCGCCAGATCCACTAGATGCTGATGATTGGCTGAAGTCAGTCGAGAAGATGCTCAACATCGCCCAATGCTCTGACCGGGAGAAGGTTCTATATGCTTCTGGTCGTTTGATGGGTCCTGCTGTGGATTGGTGCGATTCTTATGTTGCTGCCCATGATGCTGCCGACATTATTACTTGGGCGGAATTCACTACACAATTCAGAAACTACCACATTCCTGCTGGATTAATAAAGATCAAGAAGAAGGAGTTTCTGTCATTGAAGCAAGGCAACATGTCTATCAGCGAGTACCGTGAAAAATTCATCCAGCTGTCAAGATATGCTCCTGATGAAATGGCTGATGATGAGAGGAAGCAGGAACATTTCGTCGAGGGACTCAATGGGCCACTATAGTATTCCTTGGTTGCCCATACATTTCCATCATTTCAGAGGCTGCTTGATAAAGCTCTTGCTATTGAACACAAGCGTGTTCAATTAGGAGACTTGAAGAGGAAGGCCATTGCCCAGGGGCAGGGTAGCAGCAATGTTCGTCCTTGCTACGTGCCGCCCCAGGGTACACCAACTCGTCCAAGAGGAGGACCACGCCCAGCTCAGTACGCTCCACAGGGGTCTCCACGGACACCTCCCACTCGTTAGGCTGCCCCCACCGGCACCCCGATGAGGCCTACAGGACAGAAGACATGCCCTACACACTTCAAGTGCAGTCAGGCTAGGCATTATGCTAATGCTTGTTCGGCAGGGAATTCTAGTGCATCAGCTGAGAACAAGCAACAGACTCCTGACAAGGGATTCAACATTGCCAGGGTTAATCAAGTCAGTGCTGAGGCCACTACTGACGGTGCAGACATCGCTATTATTATGTTTTACATTAATGCAATTCCAATAGCATTATTATTTGATTCTAGAGCTACGCATTCGTTTATGTCTGCTCGATTTGCCACCACCAATGAATTACCACTGCAAAACATGAAAACACCTATGGTAGTAATTACACCTAAAGGGCCTGTTGAAGCAAACTATATGACACAAAGATTAACACTGACTATTATGGGAAGGGAATTCTGGTCTACACCCATAGTACTAGAAGAAAGCAGTATAGATCTGATACTCGGGATGTCCTGGTTAAGGAAAGCTAAGGCAGTTATACACTATGCTAAGGGAACTGTAGAACTTACCAGTTCCAAAGGGAAAAGATTTGAAGTTGAGATTACTGTAACCCCCTCTACCAGACCAGCTATATTTCTGGTAGATGGAAAATTTGTGGGTAGAAACATCCGAGTTGTTAGAGACTTTCTAGATGTCTTTCCTGAAGAGTTACCCGGAATGCCACCAGATAGGGAAGTCGAATTCGTTATTGATCTCTTACCTGGTACTGTTCCCATTTCAAAAAGGCCATATAGGATGTCAGTGGAAGAGTTAAAAGAACTTAAGAAATAGTTAACGGAGTTGCAGGAAGCAGGGTACATTCGTCCGAGTTCCTCACCTTGGGGAGCGTCGGTTCTGTTTGTACAGAAGAAAGATGGATCACAAAGGATGTGTGTGGATTATAGATCCCTTAATGATGTTATTGTGAAGAACAAGTATCTGTTACCTCGCATTGATGATTTATTTGATTCGATGAGAGGTGCAAGGGTGTTCTCGAAGATTGATCTCCAATCGGGTTACCATCAAATAAAGATTAGGCCCTCTGATATTCCCAAGGCGGCTTTCTCAACCCGATATGGTTTATATGAATTCACGGTTATGTCATTTGGACTCACTAATGCACCAGCCTATTTTATGAATCTGATGAATAAGGTGTTTATGGAGTATCTTGACAGATTCGTCGTGGTATTCATCGACGATATTCTTATTTATTCCAAGAATGATAGTGATCATGAGGAACATCTGAGATTGGTGCTACAAAAGCTACGGGATAATCAACTCTACGCCAAGTATAGCAAATGCGAGTTCTGGATTGATGAAGTGCCATTCCTTGGACATATCCTTTCCAATAGTGGGATATCAGTGGATCCTGCTAAAGTCAAGGAGATAGTGGGGTGGAGTATACCCAGTACAGTTACCGATGTCTGGAGTTTCTTGGGACTTGCAGGCTATTATCAGCGATTTATTGAAGGGTTCTTTAAGATTGCTAAGCCTATGACCTCACTTCTGGAGAAGGGAAGAGAGTTTAAGTGGGACTCAAAGTGCCAAGATAGCTTTAATCAACTAAAGTTTAGATTGATGTCACCCCCAGTGTTGGTTATGCCAGATCTACGGAAGGGATTTGACATTTATTGTGATGCATGTGGCCAAGGCTTGGGATGTGTGCTTATGCAAGAAGGACATGTAATCGCCTACGCGTCTCGTCAGTTGCGAAAACATGAGTTGAACTATCCCACTCATGACTTAGAACTGGCAGCTGTAGTGCATGCTCTTAAAATATGGAGACATTATATTATGGGAACCAAGTGCTAAGTATACACCGATCAAAAGAGTTTGAAGTACATATTCACTTAGAAGGATCTCAACCTTAGGCAACGTCGATGGTTGGAGCTCATTAAGGACAATGACTTGGAGATTCATTATCACCCGGGCAAGGCGAATCTGGTTGCGGATGCCTTGAGTTGGAAGGAACATGTCCATGCAGGTATTGTTGCCCAGATACCCGAGGAGATTGCTGAGGATTTTAGGAGACTCAACCTAGGAATTGTTGCACACACTGAAGGTGTCACCATTGAATTGGAACCTAATTTGGAGCAAGATATCCGTAAGGGTCAGGATGGTGATGCTAAAATTCAAGAGATTAAGGATCTGATTACTGAAGGTAGAGGTCCAGAATTCACGGAGGATGAGCAAGGCACAATATGGTTCAAGGATCAGATATGTGTTCCTGAGATAGATAGCCTTCGTGAGACTATATTGAAGGAAGCCCATGATTCTGATTAATCTATCCACCCTGGTAGCACTAAGATGTATCAGGATTTGAAGCAAAAATACTGGTGGTATGGGCTGAAAAGAGATGTTGCTGCACATGTGGCTAAGTGTGATGTGTGTCAACGAGTCAAGGCCGAACATCAAAGACCAGCTGGACTATTGCACCCGCTTAAGATACCCGAGTGGAAATGGGAAGAAATTGGCATGGATTTCATTGTTAGACTACCCCGCACTCCTGCAGGGTATGACTCTATTTGGGTAATTGTGGACAGACTAACAAAAGTGGCTGACTTCATACCTGTGAGAACTAATTACACGGGAGCCAAGCTAGCAGAATTGTATATGACTCGGATAGTTTGTCTACATGGGGTGCCTAAGAAGATCGTGTCTGACTGAGGATCACAGTTTACTTCTCGATTTTGGAAGAAGTTGCATGAGTGCTTGGATACACAGTTGAATTTTAGTTCGGCCTACCATCCTCAAACTGATGGGCAGACCGAGAGAACTAACCAAGTGTTGGAGGATATGTTAAGAGCTTGTGCTCTTAAACATGGTGGTAGTTGGGATAAGAGCTTACCATATGCGGAGTTTCTTACAATAATAGCTACCAGGCCAGTTTGAAGATGTCTTCGTTCGAGGCTTTATATGGCAGGAAGTGCAGGACTCCACTGTATTGGGATCAAACTGGTGAAAGGCAGTTCTTTGCCCCTGAACTTATACAAGAGGCAGAAGAACACATGCGAATGATAAGGGAGAATTTGAGAACTGCACAGTCAAGGCAGAAAAGTTATGCGGATACCCAGAGAAGACTACTAGAGTTTAAGGAGGGTGATTACGTGTATCTGAAGGTGTCACCGATCCAGGGTATGCGAAGATTTAAAGTTAAAGGAAAGTTGTCCCCTCACTTTATTGGACCCTTCTTGATCTTGAAGCGAGTGGGAGAAGTTGCATATCAACTAGAGTTACCCGATCATCTTGCGGATCTACATAATGTCTTCCATGTATCTCAACTGAAGAAATGTCTCAGGGTACCTGAAGAGCAGTTACCATTGGAGGATCTTAGTGTTCAAGATGATCTGACTTATGCTGAGTATCCTATCAAGATCCTTGATACACTAACTCATGTCACAAGGAGCAAAGTGATTAAAATGTGCAAAGTACAATGGAGTCACCATGGAGAAGACGAGGCTACTTGGGAGAGAGAAGAACTACTTCCCCATCTTTTTCCTAGTCCTTCCTAAATCTCGAGGACGAGATTCTTTGTAAGGGGGGTAGGATTTGTAATACCCAAATTATAAGACTTATATACGAGTTGATCTCATTATGTGATTGGCCACCTACTTTTTGAGACATGTGACTAAGTCCATTTAAAATAGAATAATCCCTTACTAAAACACAAACAAAGCATGCATCATACTAGAGTTTTGTTTGTATATTTAATAATAATAATAATAATAACCCAAATAGGAATATAACAAAGCTTTGAAATTTGGGTGGAACCCTAAATTGAAATTTAGAATTTAAAAATAGAAATTGAGAAAAAGGAGGGAAAAAGAAAAAGAGGAAGGATATAAAAATATAAATAATATATAAATATATCTCCAAAGTAGTACTGTTTATGGCGCAATATCGTTTGGGGATAAATAGGCCACAAGTTTAAATTTAAACTAGGATTTAAATTTGAATTTGTAAAAGAAGAGAAAATGAGAACAATAAAAAGAAAAGGCAAAGGAATAAGAGAGAACGCTGCTTGGGCCCATTTCTTTGGCCGGCCCATTCGAGTGGGGTTCCGCGTGGGCCACATGGCATGTGACGCACGTGCGGGTTGGTATGACAAGTGGGCCCGAGTTGTCGGCTAATCCATCACTCACGGCGCCACTTCCTGGCGGGGCCGCTGCCCGTTTTTCCTTTGTGGTGCGCTTAGGTTGAACAACTGGCGGGTGGGCCCAGGTTACCAGAGGACGCCAACGATCTTCCAATTAGAGCGCAGCGTGGGTGGACCTGCCGAATCCCGCGGACTCGTCGCCGAGCTCTACGGGAAGCCAACCCATGTTACCCCCTCGCCCACCTCTATAAACCCGGTCGTGGTTGCATAGGAAAACCCCTTGCGGCCACCGCGTTTACCTAGCATCCCTAGAGCACCGGGGAAGAAAGCCGACCGCGGGTGCTGCTGCGCTAGCGACTCAGCAGGAGGAGGAAAGAGAGGCGGGGTTCACCGTCGCACTCAGAGAGTGGGTGCCATGCGAGCGTGGCCGATTCCCCACCAGGCAAGGACTTCGCCACCGAACAGAACACGACGCCGGGACCTCGGGTGAGTAGCCACCTCGGACTCACCTCCTTTTCTCCATCCTATGGCTTTTGTGTGGTCCATGGAGGAGCAGTAGCCCTGAGCAAAGTTTAGGTGCGGACCGTGATTGGTGCGCCGCCGGAGAACGGCGGTTGTTGGGGGCCTTCGGCTTACGAAGGTCCTCAAAAACAGGATTTAACAGTATTTCTGGAGTATAATGTGTGAACAGGTATCTTCGGACTCGAGTCGGTATCACAGTAGGAGAAGCCCAAAATAATACGAAGGTTGATATAGCGCCGAAGATGTGAGCGGGAAAGCTTCGGCGTGGTAGCAGAAAATGAAACCGACTTAAAGATGAAAAGGCTATTCAGACCTTGGTGGATTACTATAGAATTATTACCAAATGTAAAGGGCATGAATGTAATTTTGTATGGGCTGTGTCCCGTGCCTATAAATAGGTGAACAGTACCCCCGTACTGTTCACGCTGATTTGTCATTTGCTTTTGCATCACACCTGTACTTTCATCTCTTTCCAAGCTGAAGGTACATTTGTAATTCAATGTCATTTCTGTTTCTTCATAATAATAATAATAATACAAAAATAAGTTGATAATAATATATAATTGTCTATGTTATCCTTCATATTCTTTATGATTCGTTTTTCGTCATCATATGCTATATTTATGAAGGTATGTCCTTCATAACCTTCGTTCGAAAATCATTATATCCTAACGGAAATAATGCTTCGAAGGACGAAGGACTTTACCGATTAACATTTTCTGTGTTGCCTTGTTCTTAACTCATAGCATTTGAGAACAAGTCCCCAACATTGGCGCCCACCTCCGGTGAACTCACTTCCACTCTTTGAGTTTTTGAACACCTTCGGCGATCATAAACCTTCGCTATGGCGCCGAAGAAAGCTTCAGCAACTGGGGCTGCAGCTCTGCAACCGCTGGACCACAATCAGGAGACTGTCTCCCTTCGGGAGGCCCGAAGCCAGAAAAGGAAGGCTGTTAGCCCGACACCGCCAGAGGATGAGATAGACCAAGAAATCAGAGACATGGAGATGCTTCATCAACAGGTGCAGAGGAAGAAGGAAACGATGGCCAGGCTAGCTGAACTGCAAAGGCAGATAGACGAAGCCTCTGAAGAAGTTCGTCATCTTACTCAGGATGAGCAACACCGAAGGCCTCAACACCAAGACCTTCATCAGGAGGGTTTCCTCAACGAAGATGACTGGTATGACAATTTCCATCATGGGAATTTTGTTTTTGATGATGCTTCTCCTCTGTCCGCTGAGCTGCAGGCTACACCTTGGCCTCCGTCCTACAAGCCGCCTCAGCTTCCCATATTCGATGGCCACTCAGACCCGAAGCAGTTTTTGATGAGCTACGAAGCAACAGTATCTTCGTATGGTGGCAATGCTGCAGTCATGGCCAAATCTTTTGTTATGGCTGTCAGGAGTGTTGCTCAAACCTGGTATTCCTCCCTTCGACCAGGAACAATCACTTCATGGCAAAAGCTGAAGGACTTGTTGTTAACCAGCTTCCAAGGGTTTCAGACGAAGCCGGTCACTGCTCAAGCTCTATTCCAGTGCACCCAGGATCACGAAGAGTACCTTCAGGCGTACGTCCAGAGGTTCTTGCGTTTGAGGGCACAGGCACCAACAGTGCCCAACGAAATTGTCATTAAGGCCATGATCAAGGGGCTTCGGCCAGGACCTTCAGCTCAGTACTTCGCTAGGAAGCCTCCTCAAACTTTGGAGAAGCTGCTCCAGAAGATGGATGAGTATATTCGGGCCGATAATGATTTTCGTCAAAGAAGGGAGGAGGCTTTCAGGTTTTCTGAAATGACCAGGGGCTTCGGAGGAAGATTCTATCCGAGGCACGTTAGGTCAATCCATTACTCAAAATGATGATAGGGGGAGCCAGCAGCAAAGGCCACAGTGCTCCTCGCAGGCTTCGGGGCAACAGCAAAGCTCCTTCCGATCACCAGCTCCAAGAGGCAGAGGCGCCATGGGCTTCGGCGGAAGATTTGGAGATCAACCAAGAAGAATTTTTTGCTTGTTCTGTGGTGAGAACAAGGGCCATACCACCAGGATGTGCCATGTTACCATCCAGAAGCAAAAGGAAATAGCCGAAGCTGCGGCACAACAGGCTCAGCCAAAGCAGGTCATGCACACTGCTTCGTATCATTCGCCTTACATCCCAGAATATGTAGGCAACCACCCTGCAGTTTCTGTTGCTTCGGCG
Organism: Zea mays; assembly: GCF_902167145.1. Taxonomy (NCBI): domain Eukaryota; kingdom Viridiplantae; phylum Streptophyta; class Magnoliopsida; order Poales; family Poaceae; genus Zea; species Zea mays. The sequence goes on along the minus strand of NC_050104.1, from coordinate 84,891,370 downwards.
AGTCAACCTCAAGCTTCCTGGCAACAGCCTCCGCCTCCACCACCGCTGCAACAAGGCAAACAGCCAGAAGGGAGCCAATATGCTCCGCACCAAAGGGACTTCAGAGAACAGTCCGAAGCTCGCACAGTCAACAGCACTATGCCAGAGTCGAAGCACATCTATTGACAAATATCCTACCTTGATAGCAGCCTTTTTCATTCAGTTTTATTTTCTGCGTAATAAAGGACATTTTTCAAATTTCATGTAATAGTTTCGTTGTTTGCCACAAGGAAAATATATTTTCTTCACAGGCTTAAGTCGTTGAAGCTTAAAGATTTGCGATAACAAGGAGGACCTTCGAATTATCAAAAAATTCTTCGAAGCAACAAAAAGTCGTTCTAAGGAACGCAGAGTAAGTTTGCTGAAGTCACAAAAAGCCGTTCCAAAGGGAGCGCAGTGTAAGTTTTCTGCTCCAAAGTCGTTCCAAAGGGAATGCAGAGCTTACAGCGAAAAGTCAACGCTGATACCGCCTAAGTAAAAGGCGAAGCGCGAAAAGTCAACGCGAATACCGCTGAAAGTAAAAGGCGAAGAAGCTCCTAAGGGAGGCTTACAGCGAAAAATAAACGCTGATTCCGCTGAAGTAAAAGGCGAAGAAGCTCCTAAGGGAGGCTTATAGCAAAAAGTAAACGCTGATATAAAAAGATTATGTGTTTTATCGCAGGGATGTGTGTGTATCTTTGGAATAAACACCATCTTACATAACATAACATCATCGCATCATTCCGCATAGCATAAGCATCATACATCATGCTGCATATGGCACAAGAGGGGGACACAATATCGATCTTCAGAAGAATGTTTTGAAAAAGGGGAAAATCATGCTAAGTCGCAAGGAGATACACTATTGATCTTCGGAAGTGTAGCTTCGGAAAATATCTTCACGAAGCTTGGACATTATTCATCAGAACACTACGGATATTGTTGTGATTCTTCTTCACGAAGCATGAAAAGAAGGGAAGGTGTTTTTTCGTCAAAGACTCAAAAACGGTACGTATGTAAAATTTCATGCATCGTAAAAAATTGAACAATAAAAACAGGTATATTATATTCAGGGTTACAAGATGTTACACATGTTACATTTCAGAAGTTTTTACAATAATACTTAATCTTCTCTCAGAACAACTTCCGCAGCCTCGTTTAGGAGCCGATTAACAACTTCATCCATGATAGCTTCAGCCATCTTTTTGATTTCGTCGTCTCCTTTCGGGTGAGGGCCCGGAGACGCTTTAGTAGGATCTGAAGGAGGACAGGATACGGCTACATTGCTATTACAAATTGCAAACGAAGTTCAAAACCAGAAATTACAACACAATAAAAACCATTAGTTAATACCTATTTGCCCTTCGGGCTCTGCGCTCTTCTCAGCAGCCTTAGCCACTTCTCTAGCATCGTGAATGCCCTTCTCGCTTTTTTGAATAATTTCTCGGGCCGTTTCTCGACCACCATTATCCCAGACATCGGTGAAAAATTTTCCACCAACCATGCTAGCTTCGGCTGAAGGATCTCTCGCATCTTCGAAGGACAAAGTAGCTTCGGATTGCGCTAAAATCTTTACATGCTCGCAGCCCTTTTTCTCCAAAATGGTGGCAATCCCTCTGGCACCCGAGAAAGCACATATGTCTCCGCGGCTATTTAAAATTTCCTCGAAGGCCTCAGCTTCGTGATTAATCCATTCGATGGGACCTTCGGGGTTGCCTCTTGTAAAGTTTTCTTCGCTCGAGAATGCGCCGACGCTGGCAAAGCTAGCTTTCAACTTCTTAACACACTCCATAGATTTGTTATAGCATCTTTTCTTGGACGAACGAAGCTCTTCAACAGTTCCCTCTAAATGATTTTCCATTGGTCGCTAAGTTCTCGTTTCGTTTCTTCAAGTATGTGTTCCTCTTTGGCTCTGGCCAGTTGTTTTCGAAGATCTTCAATTTCACGCTTCTGAGCCTCAGCTTGACCTTTAAAAGTAGCTTCGTCTTCTTTTATTCTATTTATCAATGAATGTAATATTTTATCTTTTTCGAGACCTTCGTTCCTCAGTTCAATTACTTCGGAACGAAGGTTGCTCAGGGCTATAGCGCACCCTTCGTCTTCGGCATCTTTTTGGGCCCTGAGGGCATTGCTAAGTATAAGGCCCTGCAAAGAAAAATGTGTGTGCGTCAATAGATTTAAGCAAACGAAAAATTTTGGTCTCAACAAAAAATACAAAGATCTCATTTTTTGCACCTTTAAGCTATTGTATGCCAGGCTGTCGGCCAGTTCATTTTTCGACAGCACCGAGAGCCCGTCTTCTAGTGTTGGGAATCCGAAGCTCTTGCTCATCTCCCGACAGACAGAAATCTCCTTGCTGTCAGGGAGACAATACAAAAAGTCTTCTTCTCCACTGCCGTTGAATATTAACGCCCCCTTTGGGTACTTCAGTTTTTGGGCGTAAAGCTGAGCCTCTTGCTTCTCTTTTTCTGATAATTTTTGCCCCGAAGCATGACGAACAATATAATCAAGGACTTTGGGGGATGCTTCGGGGGAAACAGCACTGATTTCTTCAACAAGAATTGGCTCCGTTATTTTTTCTTCTTCCTCGGTTTCCAAGGATTTTACCTTCGTAGGCTCTGAGGGCCCAGCTTCAGCTTCAGTTTCTTGCTCTGGAGCCTTAGTATCAGAAATTTCAGTTTTCGCTTCGGAAGCTGCAACAGTCTTCTTCGGAGTTGTGCTTGAGGACTTAATTGTTTCCAGAACATCTAACACATTGACCATTCTCTTTCTTTTCGGAGTCACCGCTGGCCCCTTTTGATTTTTTATTGTCTCAACATTTGTTGAAGGACTTAAAACTTCTGATATTTTTGATCCCTCGGTTGATCCTTTTACTTCTTCCATTTTTTCTGTCGATGGCGCTTCAGCCATTTCTTTGGTTTCTGGTAACAAAATCTTTGGTTCTTCCAATTCTATTCTTGTTGGCGCTTCGGCCATTTCTGCGACTTCTGGCAGTAAGGTTGGCTTGGTTGGCTTATCAGCTTCGGTGGCCAAAGAGGTCTCTCTGGTGAACTCAGGCACCGAGGCTGGTTCAATATAGCGTGGCCGATGTGTGAGGACCTTTATCCTTTTTCTTTTCGGTGCTGGCTCACTAGGAGCAGTTGCAGCTTCTTTTTTCGCAGAGATTATGCTTTTTCTTTTCTGCCCTCGAATGGGATAACGATAGTCAGGGTAGACGAACCCGATTGCGCCAAACACCCGGTTCAGTCTTTTCTTCTTTCGGCCTCCGAAGGCTGCTGACAATGCAATATCTTCGGCCTTCGAGTAAGCCCCAAGCAGTTCATCACTTAAATTTTCAATGCTTTTTAGCCAGTCATCATCTGGCTCAACGAATTTATCTCCGAACTTGAAAGTATACTTCAGCCTGATAAGTCCACCTTCGTCAGCCTCCTTTATGGTTTCTTGCGGCATTTCCCATTTTTCCGTGAGCGGCCATATTCTGAAGGCAATATGCTCTTGTACCAAATCTCTCGTTCCAATAAAAGAACAAATAACACCGAAGGCTCTCTGGCATTCTTCGGCAGCTTCATTCATTTCAACCTTCGACCTCCGCAGGCCGAAGCTTTGCCAAATAGGACGCATAATTATACTTTTGATATCTTCCCGTACTTTCAGGTCATTCTTCACATAAAACCATTCTGTCATCCAGTCGTCGGGCCATCTCTTCCGAAAGGTTGGCACGAGACAGCTTGACCCAGACCGGGAAACGAAACTGTAGCAGCCAAAATTATTGTGATACTGTTCCTTACCCCAAGGTTTTGTCTCGTATGATAACTCGTGTATATTGCAGAAAATTTTCGCATTAGGTTCCAGACCTTGGCTTCTCACGGCCCACACAAAGATATTCAGCCTTATGATTGCTTCGGGGGTAAGTTGGTGAAGATAGACTTCGAATATTTTCAGCACCTCTACGACAAAGTTACTCAGGGGAAATCTAAGTCCAGCTTTCAAAAAGCTTCGGTACACTACGACTTCATTTTCTTCAGGGGTCGGACAAGTCTTTTCTCCTTCGTCGGCCCTCACAACAGACAAGTCCCGGAAATACCTTCCTCTCATGTTGACAAGATGATTTTCTTTGATACTTGATTTGCCGAAAACCGCATGGCTTGGTCGCCAAGGGCGATCTTCGGAGTCTTCACCACCACTATCCACATCATAACTATCGCTGTCATCAGTATCTTCAGACAAACCTTCTAAAATCTCTTTGGTGATTTTTTCTGTATTGGTCTTCGACATTGCTATAAGAAACCCCAGATTCTTCTCTTCAGAGAGACTCAGCTTCATCTCGGCAGCAGCCTTCTTATCTTCAGACATCTTCGGAAACACTAAAAAACTGTTTTCAATGCCGAAGCTTCAAAACTTAAAAAGCTAAGCAAATCTTGGTGCGCAAGAGCTAAAAATTGAGTGAGCGAGAGCAGATGGCAAGAGAGCGTGCCAAATGAGCTTGCGGTATGATCTTATTTATACGCCCAGTGCGTTGAAAATTGAAAGACCCCGCCTGTCAGTGAATGTTGCTATTCTAGCAAAGGGAAGGTGTTTTTTCGGACCTTCGGCTTAAAGCCTTCGTCCATGTCGCAATCTAAATTTATTATTATTTTAACAAATTAATATTGCGAGGGGCTACTGTTGGGGGCCTTCGGCTTACGAAGGTCCTCAAAAACAGGATTTAACAGTATTTCTGGAGTATAATGTGTGAACAGGTATCTTCGGCTCGAGTCGATATCACAGTAGGAGAAGCCCAAAATAATACGAAGGTTGATACAACGCCGAAGATGTGAGCGGGAAAGCTTCGGCGTGGTAGCAGAAAATGAAACCGACTTAAAGATGAAAAGGCTATTCAGACCTCGGTGGATTACTATAGAATTATTACCAAATGTAAAGGGCATGAATGTAATTTTGTATGGGCTGTCCCGTGCCTATAAATAGGTGAACAGTACCCCCGTACTGTTCACGCTGATTTGTCATTTGCTTTTGCGTCACACCTGTACTTTCATCTCTTTCCAAGCTGAAGGTACATTTGTAATTCAATGTCATTTCTGTTTCTTCATAATAATAATAATACAAAAATAAGTTGATAATAATATATAATTGTCTATGTTATCCTTCATATTCTTTATGATTCGTTTTTCGTCATCATATGCTGTATTTATGAAGGTATGTCCTTCATAACCTTCGTCCGAAAATCATTATATCCTAAGGAAAATAATGCTTCGAAGGACGAAGGACTTTACCGATTAACATTTTCTGTGTTGCCTTGTTCTTAACTCATAGCATTTGAGAACAAGTCCCCAACAGCGGTGTCATGTACTGGTCCGGGCTGTGTGCACGCCGGTTGACCAACGGGAGAGAGAGAGTACTGGGGAGGGCACGACGTCTACGCATGGGCGGCGGGAGGTTGAAGACACTAGGGCGTCCATGGATTAGAAAATAGGTGGTCGGGATTGATTGGGGCTGGCGTTTGGGGTGGAGCGTGATAACGTGTCCGATCGCGATCGGACGATTCCAGTTGCGCACACGTATTTTAAACTTGAACCATTGATGCGGGATCCTGCGGCTATCGTGGCGTACCACTTTGGGGGGATGAGATCTAATCCTAAGTGCTGAAATCAGATCCAACGGTCAGAAACCCTAGATACCCCTTCACGATTGCGCATTATCATATGAGCCCTTACAATTTACAGTTATCAACCCGCCATCCGTAAAAGGGGTCGCCTGAATCTTAGTAACATTTGCACCAAATCCCTTGTACTCTTTAGGAATTGGTGCCCAATCTAGAGAGTATTGAAAATAGGAAATAAATAGCAGAAATGGATTTTCAATGTATAAATGAATGCTAGAACTTGTTTAATTTGTAGAAAATCCATGCTAAGTCCAAATTAATCCATTCCAGTTCCTATAATTTTGTAATATTATTCTTTATCAAATAGTGCCACTGTTTTGACATGAAATACAACTTAAAATTTATCTCTTACTTAATCTTGTATTAAATACATAAAACCTTGGAAAATTCATAACTTAAAATCTATAACTCCAAATTTAATGATTCATGTTCCTAGAATCTTATTTTAATTTGTAGATTTTTATTATGTATTTTGTTTACATGTTTGGTGTGATGTTAATTTTCTCTATATACTATGTATGTTTGTATTGATGCGACTAGACGAGCAAGCCATAGAGGATCCAGGGCTTCAACTGGTAGAGAATGCTGAGCAAGAGCTCGTTGAAGGCAAGTTGTGTCCTTGATCACTTCCTTTTTACCCAGTCATGTTCTTATTAACCATAATGATCTGTGTAGGTTAATTTTGATGGGATCCAATAGGTTACCCTAGTTTTGGCTATCTTTATACCTTGTTTTACCATTGAATATTTTTGGGTAGTATATGCTATTGCTTTATGTGGTTTTGGGTATAGAGATATACATCACTCATGATTACACTTTTTATTATCAAATTATTATTTACTGTTCATGATAAGATCATTATGTTAATGGGAACATGGAGAATCACCCGGGAAAACAGTGCTACCACAAGGGTGGTATGGGACGCCCTTGACCGATTAACTAGGAAAGCTAGTGGATGACTACCTTACCCGATAGGAGCAAGGGAAGTAGGGGAGTGGTCAGTGTAGGGAGGTCCTTGGGTTGATTTTGCTGCGATGATGGTCAGGCGAGGGATCCCTGCACTGGAGCTTCCTAGAAACTTTAGCGGGTTTTCTGAAGCTAGTGGAACTTTGTAAAGGCCTCGTAGTGGTACCCTGCCTCGCTTCCTTGGTAGAGGTGTATGTGGTCTGATCAACCCCATGGCAAATGGGTAACACAACTTGTGGGTAAAGATGCACAACCTCTGCAGAGTGTAAAACTTGTATACTAGCCGTGCTCACGGTCACGAGAGGCTTGGACACTCACATGAATAATTTATGGAATTAAATTCAATTTGTCATTTGCATCGCATTGGGATTATTTTATTATTACTTTTATTTAATATTACTATGGTTTGGTATTTACTTACACTTAGTAACTGCTAATAAAATTTTGACCAACTTATAAAAGCAATGCTCAGCTTCAACCTTTACTTTGTTGATTAGCCTTACACTTCACATGAACTCCCACCTTTGGTGAGTTCATGCACATTATTCCTCACAACATGTTGAGCGATGAACATGTGTGAGCTCACCCTTGCTGTCTCACACCCCCCCACAGGAGAAGAAAAGGTGGTTGAAGAGGAGCCACCTAACACTTAGGCTTTCGACTTGATCTAGGTGACGTCTCCCAGTCAGCTTTGTGGCGCCAGGGAATTATGTAGTTCGCTTTATTTTATCATTTATTTTGTAAGACTTCCGCTATGTAATAAGTACATTTATGATATTTGTGACATTTATCTCTATGCACTTTGTTATTATATGTGTTGTTCTTCCTTGGCGCACATATGAGACGCACCCGGCTTTATCCCTTAAAACCGGGTGTGACATGAAGCCCTTCCGAGGGGCCAACCTTTGAACCCCTAATCAGTAACGGGCTCATAACTCATATGTCCTGAGCCAGTTTCCCAAACCCTGATAAGGGCCCGACCTTCGAACCTCTAAACAGTACCGTGTCTTTCTCCTTTTCCTTCTCGAGGGAGGATGATCGAAGTAGGAGGCACCTTTTTCCCATCGTCTGCAAGGAAATGGAAAAAGAAGGGAGAGAGGAGAAAAAAATGTACCTTTCGAGGCGCAATGTGAAATGGTGTCAGCTGTCTGGCATTATTTCAATAGGAAGAGCGAGCATTTAATGCGTTGGGATGTTTTGTCCGCGAACCGACCGTTGCGGCACGTGTGCGCATGGGATTCGAAGCACCCTAACCTATTTTAACTTGGAACGGCTCAACCTTTGTCTTGGTGACTCTGCTCATCCCTATAAATTTGCCCAAGAGGCTCTCTTCGGTTTTTTTACCTTTTTGTTTTGCCTTCCTACTTTTAGACGCTGTCTGCCCCTGCCTCAAAAGAGCTCCTTGCCTCCTTCTCGTCTCCATAGCCCCGATGGCCGAGAAACCAAACATTCTTCCTCCCTGCGACCCATGGCCCATCTCTTCCATCACTGACGAGGATCTGGAGGCGCTAGTGGATGCTGAGCTGCTTCGCCCCAGCTCCCACGGGCCGCAACCTAAGTGGTATGCACCGGGTGATGAACAAGAGTCGGCGCCGCCTGCAGGCTATGTGGTGAGATTTACCTCATTCCACGAGCGGGGGTTCAGGGTGCCGGTGAGCCGCTTCATGCGGGCGCTTCCGCTTTACTATGGGGTGGAGCTCCACAACTTCAACCCGAACTCCATCGCTTAGGCGGTCATCTTCACCGCCGTCTACGAAGGGTACTTGGGGATAGAGCCCCACTAGGACTTGTGGCTCCACCTCTTCCGGGCGGAAGCGTTCTCCCTACCTAGTGAGGTGAAGAAGGTGTGCCATGTCGTCCGGGCCGGTGGCTGCACGCTCTTGCTGCGCTCAGATCGAGAGCAGCTGTATATCCCTGCCTCCCTTACCTCATCAAACAAGGGGTGGCAAAGCCGGGTTCTACCTCTGTAACGACGACGGGCGGTTGCCGACGTTTAAGCAACGCGTCATTTTTGGGGCGGAGGAACGCTGGAGGTGGGGCCTGCCCCGAGAGCTTCAGGCTCACCTGAAGTCATTGCTGGATGCCCTTTGGAGGCTCTAGGATTGAGGCCTTACCGCGGCCGGTGTTGTCACCGCATTCCACCGGATGCCCTGTGGAGGCTCTGCCTCAACGAGATGATACCCGAGGCTTCCGTGGAGAGCTCCCGGATGGCCTTGGCTGCCCTCCCCACCGACAAGCTCCTCTGACAGGTGAAGGGGACGGTGGGGAAGGCAGACTACACCGTCGTCATCCCGATGCGCCCTGATCAGGGCTACGTGTGCCTGGTGCATCTTTGGTTTTTCCCTTGTTTCCAATCTTCTTCCTGTCTTGCTCCTCTCATCCTTTCGCAGGGGTTGCGAGGCTTTCGAAGTGCCCGACATCCGGTTCCGGAGGACGCGGCCGGTAGGGAGGCGCGTCGGTTGGTGGCCGAGGAGAAGAAGAAAGATGCAGACAAGAAGCAGGCCCGTAAGAAAATGCTGGCCCGTGACGCATTGGAGAAGCACCGCAGGGCGCAGGTGAGGGAGGGGCTGCCTCTAGAGGCCTCTCCCAGCACGGAAGATGATGATGATGACAATGATGATGAGGGGATGGAGGTTCGCCTAGGCTTCAACCCCGAGGCTAGACTTTGGTCCGCACCAGCCTCAGTGGGCACCTCTGGTGGCACGAACATACCCGCGCTGGGGCTGGCGGCGTTCCTGTCCGAGCTACGGGCATCAACCGAGCTGGCTCCCGTCCCCACAGCCATGGAAGAGGTGGGGGCCGTGGAAGAGTGGCTCGCCTCCTTGCCTATGGGGGCTATTGTGGAGCCTGTGTGGGTGCAGGACGACATCCCCGCATGGACACCTTCTGCGGGAACACGGAGGAGGGGCCGTTACCCCACACCACGCGGTCATCCCAGGGCCTATGGTGGACCCGACCATCATCATGCCCCAGGCACCCGCTCCGAGGCTCGCAGAGGAGAGGGATGCTGCCCCGCTTCCGACGCCCGTGGCCATGTACCAGCAGTCACTCCGGCGCTACCCTGCAAGGCGTATTCGACCTCGGGAGTTCCAGAAGGGGGGCATGGTGCTTTAGTTACGACAAGATAGCCAAGGGCGCCACAAACTCACTCCCCCTAGGAGGGACCCTTCATCATCGCCAAAGTGCTAAAGCCTGGAATGTACAAACTCTTCAACAAGGAAGGAGAAGTCTACGATAACACGTGGAACATTGAACAACTACGTCGCTTATATCCTTAGGAATCTGGCCTAATTGTATTGTGACTCATAATTAATAAAGTTCAACCTTCAAGGGAGGCTCGGCCTTGCCTTCAAAACCAAGCCTCCCTCGGGGGCTAAAGGGGGAACACCTCCTCTATGTCATTTTCTCGCAGTTTTTTCTTAAACATGTGTTTTCGTACCCTCGCCCTAGTCGTAAAATGGAGCCCCAAAAGAACAAGAGGCATCCCGATTAGGAAGGATAGCCAAGCCGCGGGAGCACCTATGCCTCACGGATACAGTTTCCTCACTCACTATTCCCTTCCTAAATGGTAACTCGCGTTCTAATATGGACACCGCAGAAAGACAGGACGACAAGCACAAAACAGTAGGGAAGAATAACATAGCAAACAAACAGAACTTAAAAAACTAAAGAGTCCATAATACAATTTGCACAAATTTAAACGTTAACCTTATAGGGTAAGGGTCAGGTCTACACGTCTGGAGGAGGAAGGGTGCCACCCTTGGAGTCACCAGGGGGCACAACAGCGACAGTCGACAGCGCGGGCGGAATCACCTCAGCCTCGAAGTGGCGAGCCAACACAGACCTTGGCCCCTCGTCGGCGTCGGTAAGCCTCTGCATCTTGGCGTTGGCAAGGTCGGGCACGTCAGGAAGGACGTAGCCTTCACACACCCGCTCGAGGTTGATCTCGTAGTGGGAGGCAACTACGGCTAGCACCCGCTTCACCCCAAGGTGGATGGCCTTACAGAGTTTGCTCCGTATGAAGCCACTTAGGGCTTGCATATGGCTTCACGGGGTCTCGCCCTGGGGGACATCCGCCACATCAAGGTCCCGACTGAACTACGCCACTGTGTCAGATATCTCCTTTAGCTTGGCCACCCTCTGGTCCACGTTCTGGGAGAGCGTCAGAGAGGTCTAAGCAGCAGTCTCCAGATCCTTCTCAAGCTCTGGAAAAGGATAGAAACGTTAAACAGTGACCAGAATAAGATAAAATAGATAAAACAAGACTTCAGCAATTACCCCCCATCCGAGCCCTTAGGGCTCGGCCCTCAGACCGCTCGGCCTCCAAATCCTTTATGAGTGAGTCGACGTGAAGGGAGACCTCGGCGACCTGATGCCGAGACTCATCTTGCTCTCCAGCCATCGCTTGAAGGTTTCCCTTCAGTAGTCGCACCTCCTCCTGCAGCGGGGCCACCTTTGCCCTCAAGCGTCGCACCTCTTCCTCTAGCGAAGGCACCTTCCCTCGCTTGGCCACGACCTCGTCTTTCAGCTCGGCGCATAGCAACGTCAGGTCCGCCACCTCAACACTCTTCAACGCTAACCGCTCGTTAACACGACACAACATGGCCTGATGGCGCTGCAGCATGGCCCAGACATCGCGTTCGCGGCGAACGGAGATCGACTTGGCCACGGACTTGACCATAAGCGCCTGTGAAGGAAAGAAGTCACATCACCACACCACAAAGAATAAGGGATCCCTAACATGAGGAAGCGCCTCCCTTACTCGAGTCATCATCCGGAGCTCCGCCCACATCTCCCTCTCCTCCGTATCGTCGAGGACGAAGTAGGGGTTACCGTCGGTGGACATCCACGTTAGGGTCGACCCTCCCCATGTTGAGAGGTCTCGTGTAACACCCCTGGTGTTACTGGCACTAAAACTTGAGCATAACATCATGTGCATTGACATTTCATGTTGTGTGTTACACCTAGAATGCATTCACTAGGTAAAATTTCGAAACAAGTTGTGATGTGGTGACTTGAAGAGTGCTTAACCTTAGCGTAGGGTACTTACCCTAGGATTAGGGCATGAGGGTAGTAGTAGCCTAAAATGAGTAAAATCTCAAAATCCATGAGAAATGTTCACAAGATATCAAATTTGATGAACTTTACTCGCACAAAAACCCTAGTGTGCCCAAACCCTAAAAACAAACCCTAGAAAGCCCTAATTGGAACCCTAGGGGGTAAATGCAAATTTTATGCACTTTTGGACCAAAGTGCAAATATCAAAGTAATAGAACACCACAAACCAAGTAACTTTCACATTGAAGGATTTTTCATGTAGTGTGGAGGAAATTGGACTTATTTGCAAAAAGACCCAAGAACTCCTAAAGTGGTTAAGTCTTAATTTCAGTGTGTTGTAGTCAACTTTGGAGCTGTGTATTCCACAATTCAGGAAGATTTTGCCCTAAGTCAATACAACAAACTTGTAGAGCTATGTTAGAGGTACAAATTTGATTAAGTGATTAAGCCCTAGTGCTACATGGAAATAGGAGAAAAATAGGTATGAAATTGGCTTGTCAGTCGACTTTGACACTGAATCAGGACTGACCATGTTGTCGCAGGTCGCAATAGATAGCTTGTCTGTCCTCCGAGGCGACGCTCCAGTGAATGCCAGGGTAACTCACACCAGTGGACTTCCCCTCTCTCCGGACGCCAGCACGCCATCTCCAAATTGGACGCCACCGCTGATGGATTCTATAAATTGATGCCCCAGTGAGCTCCGCTAGGTTATTATGCACCCAGTGCACCAACTCTCGCCTCTGATCGTCCACCGTAGCCTCCCAATTTTGCTCTTCCCCCAAATTGGGTTTCCGTGCCACCGTGAATGCCACGCCGTGGACCGCCGTGTCCAGGTCCGTTCTTTCCCTTCTCACCCTTGTTTTAGCACCCACGCACGCTTGGCTTGCTTATCGACCCGATCAATTGAGCTAGACCGCACCCAGTCATCGGGAACACCTCGATTTGTCTCCAGTTTTCACCGCCGTCGTGAGCAGACAAAATCTGAGCCGGATTTGTGCAATTAAGGGATAGATTAGGGTCGTTTGGGATCAGGGATGCTAGTCCAGCGCTTGGTTTAGTCAGTCGTTGCCGTTCATGGCCGGTTCTAGCAAGGAGATGGCAGGCGGGTGAGTGCGCCATCGCAGGGACTTATCCAGTGAAGAAATAGAAACCTAAGTGTCTAAGTGCAAACGTCAGTGAGACAAAGAAATAGTGCCCAGGGTTCTTTACTGTTTGTTCAAATAACCGAGGTTCTCGACGCAAGATAGCCAACGCGGGCGCGCGTGGGCGCGTTTTGCCTGGTCGTGGGCCGGATCGGGGTAGATTGAGCCCAGTACTGTTGATGATTTCTTCTTTTATTTTTTCTGATTAAGTTGGGCAATCCATCAGAAATTCTACAAAAATGATAAAAATATGGGACCAATTTTACTAGACTCCTAAATTCCTCTAGTATTTAATAAAATAGGTCCAAGATTTTTAGCCCCAACCATGAATTATTTAGCATTTAAGAAGGCCTAAACCTAGTCTTTTGGAATTTTAAAAATTACTTGATAGCCCTAATCATAAAACTTTTTGTATAAGCTTGATTTGATAATTATAGCCCTTGGGTAAAGTTTGGTATGTTTTGGACACTGTTTTGTTCCCAAAACCCCAAAACCCTAGCTTCTTAGAATAGAACTATCTAACCCTACTAAGGTATTAACCCAGAAAACCCTAGTGACTTAGGAGTACCGTGAAGGAAAGTTATATTCAAGATATAACCTACTGTGTTCAATCATAACTGCATGTTCATTGCATCACATGAGCATTCATGTATATGTATGGTTATGTATAGAAAACGAAGAAGAAGTAATTGTCAAAGAAGAAGAAACTGCACCACCAACTGAGACTCCACTTGCCAGGAATAGTTTTTATTTTGATATCTGTGGGACAGATCTCGAATCCCCTACAACACAAGGCAAGCCCCGACACATTATCCCTTTCCTTGTGTTTTAAAATCTTTATCACCTTGTTTGATGCATTAGGTGATAGGAGTTGTGTGCTAAACAGTTGATGCATTTCCTTCCTTGGAAAATTGATTACCTTCCTTGATTCCCTTTTATGAAAATGATTTTTATGATGCTTAGCATTGCTCTAGAAAAAACCAAAAATGTTTTGTTTTTAAAACAAAGATGATGCTTCATATGGGATGGGAAATTTTCAAAGGAAAAGAATTGATGGTGAATCCATCATGGCCATGATGGGTTCAACATCGAAAAAGACGTACCTCTGCCAGGTACCAAACTTTGGGTTGTAAATGATTAAGACGAGACCGGGCGAGTGACTTGCACGAGAAGGAAGTCTCGGTGTAGTGTCTCCGTCTGAGTTGGTTAAGGACCGTACCGATGTAGGCTTCATGATTGAGGACCTTTTAACTGGCCACATGCCTCATCATGGGTAAGCTTTGCCTCGGGTAGACCAATACCAGAAAGGCCAACACACAATGGGAGTGGAGAGATGGCGAGAGTAGCGTGTACCCTCCGTGGCAAGAGGCTGGACGGTGGTGTATCTGTGCTCTCGGTTGGCGTGAACCCGGTCTGGTCTTGAGAAACCCGGTGGCAAGTTGACATATGCAAGGGTTAAGTGCTACATATGTCATGTGGTTGGAGATCCCCAGCTGGGTATTAATCGATTCAGATCGCCGTTACTTCTCAGACATGAAGACTTGGTCACTGCCCTACACGTAGCAATTCAGTAAAGTAAAAAGGGTGATAAAAGACGACTAGTGTAGGCCAAGTACTTGAATCAGGGTAGAAAGAACTCTAGATGCAGGTAATGACTTAACTTGATAATAAAACTGGATTTTTAAGGATCCATTGATAGTAAGCATTTCTACAAACAAAGTCTTTGATTCTTGATTAGCCGTACCTTGACTCCCTCAAGCTAGCATATCCTTGAGAGTCTTCTTCTTTTGTCAGGTAAGACTTGCGAAAGTACACTCAGTACTTAGGTTTTTCGAACCCATGTTGTTGTAGTTGAGGAAACAATAGAGTTTTGTCGTTTCTGTTCAAAGGTGGTACCCAAGGAAGAGCCCCAACAGTGAAGTTGGTCGCGGAAGGATGTTTGCCTCCCACCTTGAAAACGATAAACTTTTGTGCGGGAGGGTGTTTTGCCTCCCTGGTCTATAATAATACTTTATGCACTCTTAATACCCTGGTATTATAATAATAATATTCTCTCTCTATATTTTATAAATGTAAATTAAGTTATTATAATCTGCTTCCACTTATCTTTTCCTCCGATGTGATGTAATATCTGCGTGACGGGTGAAACGCTCTTGGGCGAAATGATGAGGATACAGTTACCGAACTTGTCGAGTGATTATGTGCATCTACAGGGTTGTCCAAGGTCCTTAGGACAAGGACAACTGTAGGTGGGCCTAATACCTTGGGAGGTTCCGTCACAGCTGGTATCGGAGCGAAGCCCATCTCTTCAGATATTACGTAGTACTTCAAAAGAATTTTCAAACACTTACCTAGAAATATTCTTTCATTCTTACCTTACCACTTTCTGGTAGTCCCTTATCTTGTAAAGTTGGGTAACAGAGTGGAATATATAAGAGGATGGGGATCAATGAAGGTTGATTCCATTATTGTTAGGTTATGCATGCATCATGTTTATGAATATACTAATAAATCTTCCCCTATTATGGAGATATGGTGCGTACTAGGAAAACAACGCGCAAATCTACTGGACCTTTTGGTGTGCCACGACATCAGCTAGCTTCCAGGCATGAAAGAAGTAGTAGTGGCAGTAATGACCCAATTGGAGACCTGGATGCTAGGGTGGAACAACTTCGGTCAGAGTTACGCCACAGGAACAGGGCACGTGAGCAGGACAGTCACTGTATAGCGGAATTGTCAGCCGAAGTCAGTCACTTATAGTACAAAATTTTGGAACGGGATA
Source organism: Zea mays (assembly GCF_902167145.1). Lineage (NCBI taxonomy): Eukaryota > Viridiplantae > Streptophyta > Magnoliopsida > Poales > Poaceae > Zea > Zea mays. Next base: position 84,875,745 of record NC_050104.1, on the reverse strand, counting down.
CGGCCATTGATTGGGCCATTAACTCGCGCTCTTTCGCTTGGGACTGCAAAGCGAAAGCTCTAGCTCGTGTGGTAGAGCTTAGTGCATCCCTCGAAAGCCTGCAAGTGTACTGTAATACTTTACATGAAGAAGTGCATGTATTGTATGCTCGACTGCACTCGAACGTGCCTCCAGATGTTGTTGCAATGGGAGCCGGACCATCGAGAACAACAAATAAAGGACTTGGTGGGGAGTTAGACCTTTTTAGGCCCCCTCCTTCCATCAACCTTGCTGACGAACGGTCTCCTGCCGCAGGAAATGGAGCAACAAAGGATGAAGAAGACTAGAATAGTATAGTTTAGATATTATACTTATGTAAAATAAGTAATGAAGTCAAGTTGTACACTAGAGTCTGTATAATTATTACATTTTGGTAATGTAATATGATGGTGTATGTTGGCATGTTATATTTTTTCCAAATGTTTTTTTGCCTCAGATGCCATCATGGACTCGTGCACATGATGGTGCGGGGACTTCCTGCGGTAGGGAGGATACTCCCAACCCGCCACTAGTACCACCAATTTTGGCCGAGGCTATCGCTGCCCTGGTCAATGCCACCACTGATAATATGCACTTCTTGCGCGAAATGGTGGGCAGTCAGTTCCAACAACATGGAGGAAGAGCTCCTCCTCAAGGACCACGTGATACTACTTATTTGGAATTCTCTGAGACTCGACCCCCGCTCTTCATCAAAGCAGAAGAACCTTTAGAAGCCGATGAATGGGTGAGAGTTATGGAACATAAGTTTGGGTTAATTCGATGCACAGAGACGCAAAAGCCACTATTTGCCGCACAATAGCTAAGAGGACCTTCCAACACCTGGTGGGCAAAATTTTCAGCAATCCAACCTGCTGGGCATCATATTACCTAGGAGGAATTCAAGCTAGCATTCCGGGAGCATTATGTTCCAGAGGGAGTGCTCCATATGAAACAAGAAGAGTTTATCCGGTTAAAGCAAGGAGGAGATACTGTAATGCATTATCTTAATAAATTTAACCACCTCTCCCAGTATGCCATTGGCCAGGTGAATACAGATCTGAAAATAAGAATTGTTTTATGAGGGGACTCAATGACAGGCTTCAGCGGAAAATGGCAACATGCTTGGACCTTATCTATAGTAGGGCTGTCAGTACAACACTGGCAGTGGAAGCCAAAAATGCAGGACATGGAAAATTAAAGGGGTTTGGAGGTGAAAGGTCAAGACATAGATGTAATTCTGGGCATGAACTGGTTAGCCCAGCATAAGGCCATCATCAATACAGACTTAAGGACCATCAAATTAAGTCATGGCCATGAAGAGATTCAATTGTCCATCCCTATAGCTGTCCCAGCCAAAACATCTAGACGAGTTTATGAAGCTATCGTACAAGAAATCTAGGATATTCCGGTGGTATGTGAATTCCCGGATGTCTTTCCTGAAGATTTGCCTGGGTTGCCTACAGAAAGGGATGTGGAATTTGTGATTGAACTGAAGCCCGGTACGACTCCTATTTCTAGAAGATCATACCGTATGCCACTTAATGAACTGGCAGAACTCAAGACTCAATTACAAGATTTGCTGGAGAAAGGGTTCATTAGACCCAGTTCGTAACCATGGGGATGTCCAACCATTTTCGTCAAGAAGAAGGATCAGACCTTACGAATATGTGTGGACTATAGACCCCTTAATGAGGTCACCATCAAGAACAAGTACCCTCTTCCCCGGATCGATATCTTATTCGATCAACTTACTGGAGCTCGGGTATTCTCCAAGATTGACCTCTGGTCAGGTTATCATCAGATCCGTATTCGACCTGAAGATATACCCAAGACCGCATTCACTACGTGGTATGGGTTATTTGAATATTTAGTCATGTCTTTCGTATTAACAAATGCTCCAGCCCACTTCACCTACTTAATGAACTCGGTGTTTATGCCTGAGTTAGATAAATTTGTGGTGGTCTTCATTGATGTCATTCTGATCTATTCCAAAAATGAAGAGGAGCATGCTAAGCACTTACGGATCGTGCTAACACGCTTAAGGGAGCACCAATTGTATGCTAAGTTCAGCAAATGCGCATTTTGGTTGGAGGAAATCCAGTTTCTTGGACATGTATTATCTGCAAAAGGGATTGCGGTCGATCCCAGCGAGGTCAAGGATATTCTAGAATGGAAACCGCCTACTACAGTACATCAAGTTTGAAGCTTCCTTGGACTGGCTGGATATTACCGCAGGTTCATTCCGGATTTCTCCAAGATTGTTAAACCAATCACAGGTTTATTGGAGAATGATACAAGGTTTGATTGGTCCTCCAAATGCAATGAAGCCTTCGAGCAGCTGAAGGTGTTATTGACCACTGCTCCGGTATTGGCTCAACCGGATATAGAAAAGCCTTTTGATGTGTATTGTGATGCATTAGACAGTGGACTCGGATGTGTCCTAATGTAAGAGGGCTGAGTCATAGCTTATGCTTCAAGACAACTACGCCGACATGAGGAGCACTATCGAACTCATGATTTGGAACTAGTTGCAGTTGTTCATGCCCTCAATATATGGCGTCATTATCTGCTGAGGAATATATGTCATTTATATACAGATCATAAAAGTCTGAAATATATCTTTACCCAGTCAGAGCTAAATTTGAGACAACGAAGATGGCTTGATCTAATTAAACATTATGACTTGGAAATTCATTATCACCTAGGAAAAGCCAATGTGGTGGCAGATGCATTGAGTCGCAAAGCTTCCTATCATTGTCTTACAATAAGAACCCCTGACATCACCATATGTCAAGAAATGGAAAAGTTGAACCTGGGTATGATACAACACGAAACTTTGACACAATTAAAGCTTAAGTCAGTTTTTCTACAGAGAATAATTGATGCCCAAAGAACCAACAAGGGTTTGAAGCATATTCAGGAGAAAATAAAAGCCGATAAAGCAAATTGCTTTAGAAAAGATGATCAAGGGATAATATGGTTTAATAATCGTATAGTTGTGCCCAAAGATGCTGAAGTCCGCTAACAAATTTTGGATGAAGCTCATCTTAGTCGATATTCCATTCATCCCGGAAGTACTAAGATGTATCAAGACTTAAAGCAACACTATTGGTGGACAAAAATAAAGATTGAGATTGCATGCTATGTGGCAAGATGTGACACTTGTAGACGTGTCAAGGCAGTGCATATGAAGACCGCTGAACCATTACAATCCTTACTCATTCCAACTTGGAAATGGGAAGATATTATTATGGATTTCATTGTGGGATTGCCCAAAACAGCCAAAGGTTTTGACACTATATGGGTCATAATTGATCGGCTTACGAAGATTGCTCATTTTCTGCCCGTCAAGACAAAATATCCAGTGGTCGCCTACGCGGAACTTTATATTACCCGTATTCTTAGTTTACATGGAGTCCAAAAACGATAGTGTCGAACCGTGGACCACAATTTGTATCCAAATTTTGGAGTGAACTGCATAAATCCTTGGGTACTAAACTGCTCCACAGTTCGGCATATCATCCTCAAACAAGTGGACAAACTAAGAGAGTAAACCCAATACTTGAAGATATGTTGCGGGCATATGTCCTGGAGTTTCCGCAGAAATGGGATGATTGTCTGCCATTGGTAGAATTTTCCTACAATAATAGCTATCAAGAGAGCATTAAGATGGCACCATTTGAAGCCCTGTACGGGCGACGGTGTCGTACACCCTTAAATTAGTCTGAACCAGGAGAACGATGGTTTTTCAGGCCTGACATGGTCAAGGAGACAGAAGAAAAAGTTCAACGGATAATGCACAACTTAAAAGAGGCACAAGCTCGATAGAAGAATTATGCGGATAAGCGACGCCAGCCTTTGGTCTTTCAAGTTAACGATCATGTATACTTGAAGGTATCACCAAGGAAGGGTGTTAACCGATTCAGGGTAAAAGGGAAGTTGGCACCCCGGTATATTGGCCCATTTCTTATTCTTGAACGATATGGACCAGTGGCGTACAGACTTCAACTACCAGAAACATTGTCTGCAGTACATAATGTATTCCATGTATCTCAATTGAAGAAGTGCCTTCAGATTCCTGATCGAACCATCAATGTGGTGGATGTTGCTTTGGAACCAGATTTGACTTATTCAGAACATCCCATTCGAGTTTTGGATCAGAAGGACAGGATCACCCAAAAAAGGACTCTTAAATTGTATAAGGTACAATGGAACCAGCATACTGAAGATGAAGCTACCTGGGAGACTCAAGATTTCTTGGAGAAGAATTTTCATGGGTTTTTAGCTTCATGTAACCTGTAAAATATGTACATTTGATTGTAAGGTGGAATAAACCCCCTACCACCCCCTGCTCTGCAAGACAAATAAGGAAATAAAGATGTGACATGTTTCCTTTTCCATTACTTACCCTAGGACCTTAAATCTCGGGATGAGATTCTTTTATAGGGGGAAGGATGTAACACCCCTGGTGTTACTGGCACTAAAACTTGAGCATAACATCATGTGCATTGACATTTCATGTTGTGTGTTACACCTAGAATGCATTCACTAGGTAAAATTTCAAAACAAGTTGTGTTGCGGTGACTTGAAGAGTGCTTAACCTTAGGGTAGGGTACTTACCCTAGGATTAGGGCATGAGGGTAGTAGTTGCCTAAAATGAGTAAAATCTCAAAATCCATGAGAAATGTTCACAAGATATCAAATTTGATGAACTTTAGTGGCACAAAAACCTTAGTGTGCCCAAACCCTAAAAACAAACCCTAGAAAACCCTAATTGGAACCCTAGGGAGGTAAATGAAAATTTTATGCACTTTTGGACCAAAGTGCAAATATCAAAGTAATAGAACACCACAAACCAAGTAACTTTTACATTGAAGGATTTTCATGTAGTTTGGAGGAAATAGGACTTATTTGCAAAAAGACCCAAGAACACCTAAAGTGGTTAAGTCTGAATTTCAGTGTGTTGGAGTCAAATTGGAGCTGTGTATTCCACAATTCAGGAAGATTTTGCCCTAAGTCAATACAGCAAACTTGTAGAGCTATGTTAGAGGTACAAATTTGATTAAGTGATTAAGCCCTAGTGCTACATGGAAATAGGAGAAAAATAGGTATGAAACTAGCCTATCGGTCGACTTTGACATTGAATCAGGACTGACCGTGATCTAGGGCTGATTTTGGGAGCTATTTTGAGTATGATCCAGTAAGTATTTGTGTATGATTGCTATAACAAAATCAAAGCTGGGTTATAGGACAACAACTTTGTTACAGATAGATTAAGTAGTTGCCACATGAAAATCCAAGATCAAGGTCCTGCAAATCGCTCTGTCAGACGCTCTGATGGGGGTTCTGATGGTACAGTGGCTGAAGATCTCAGGTGCAGTGCACCTCGCCGCTGGTGACCCCGCGCCCGGATTCGCGCCGGCGCTACGATTCGTGCCCTGTGGCGCTCGGATAACTTCGCTGGGTGAAAGATTTTTGGCAAGGGATGAAGTCAGAGCACTGTGGCCGCTCTGTCACCTCATCCACTTGCGCCGCGACGTGGCCGCGCGACCATCGCGGTGATGATCACTGTTAACCTGAGCACGCCACACTACTGCCTTGCTATCACGTCGCCGTAGGTCGCATTAGATAGCTTGTCTGTCCTCCGAGTCGACGCTCCAGTAAATGCCACGGTAACTTGCACCAGTAAACTTCCCCTCTCTCTGGCCACCAGCACGCCTTCTCCAAATTGGATGCCACCGCTGATGGATTCTATAAATTGATGCCCCAGTGAGCTCCGCTAGGTTATTACGCACCTAGTGCACCAAATCTCGCCTCTGATCGTCCACCATAGCCTCCCAATTTTGCTCTTCCCCTAAATCAGGTTTCCGCGCCACCGTGGACGCCACGCCGTGGACCACTGTCTCTAGGTTCGTTCTTGCCCTTCTCACGCTTGTTGTAGCACCCAGGCACACTTGGCATGCTTGTCGACCCGATCAATTGAGCTAGACCGCACCCAGTCACCGGGAACACCTCGGTTTGTCTCCGGTTTTCACCACCATCATGAGCAAACAAAATATGAGCCGGATTTGTGCAATTAAGGGATGGATTAGGGTCGTCTAGGATCAGGGATGCTAGTCCAGCGCTTGGTTTAGTCAGTCGTTGCCGTTTATGGCCGTTTCCAGCAAGGAGATGGCTGGTGGGTGAGCGCACCGTCGCCAGGGACTTATCCAGTGAAGAAATAGAAACCTAAGGGTCTAAGTGCAAACGTCACTGAGACAAAGAAATAGTGCCCAGGGTTCTTTATTGTTTATTCAAATAACCGAGGTTCTTGACGCAAGATTGCCAATATAGGAGCGCGCGCGGGCGCGTTTTGCCTGGTCATGGGCCGGATCGGGCAAGATTGAGCCCAGTACTGTTGATGATTTCTTCTTTTCTTTTTTTGATTAAGTTAGGAAATCCGTCAGAAATTCTAGAAAAATGATTAAAAAATGGGACCAATTTACTAGTCTCCTAAATTCGTCTAGTATTTAATAAAAATAGGTCCAAGATTTTTAGCCCCAACCATGAATTATTTAGTATTTAAGAAGGCCTTAACCTAGTCTTTTGGAATTTTAAAAATTACTTGATAGCCCTGAAAATCATAAAACTTTTTGTATAAGCTTGATTTGATAATTAGAGCCCTTGTGTAAAGTTTGGTATGTTTTAGACATTGTTTGATCCCAAAACCCCAAAACCCTAGCTTCTTAGAATAGAACTACCTAACCCTACCAGGGTATTAACCCAGAAAACCCTAGTGACTTAGGAGTACCATGAAGGAAAGTTATATTCAAGATATAACCTACTGTGTTCAATCATAACTGCATGTTCATAGCATCACATGAGCATTCATGTATATGTATGGTTATGTATAGAAAACGAAGAAGAAGTAATTGTCGAAGAAGAAAAAACTGCACCACCAGCTGAGACTCCACCTGCCAGGAATAGTTTTTATTTTGATATCTGTGGGACAGATCCTGAATCCCCTACACACAAGTCAAGCCCTGGTGCATTATCCCTTTCCTTGTGTTTTAAAATCTTTATCACCTTGTTTGATGCATTAGGTGATAGGAGTTGTGTGCTAAACAGTTGATGCATTTCCTTCCTTGGAAAATTGATTACCTTCCTTGATTCCCTTTTATGAAAAGGATTTTTATGATGCTTAGCATTGCTCTAGAAAAAACAAAAATGTTTTGTATTTAAAACAAAGATGATGCTTTATATGGGATGTGAAGTTTTCAAAGGAAAAGAATTGATGGTGAATCCATCATGGCCATGATGGGTTCAACATCGGAAAAGACGTACCTCTGCATTGTCTCCATGCATTGTCTCCATTTGAGTCGGTGCATTGTCCTTTGAAGGAAGTCTCAGTGCATTGTCTCCGTTTGAGTCGGTTAATGACCGTACCGATGTAGGCTTGATGATTGAGGACCTTTTAACTGGCCAAAATGCCTCATCATGGGTAAGCTTTGCCTCAGGCAAACCAATACCAGAAAGGCCAACACGCAATGGGAGTGGAGAGATGGCGAGAGTAGTGTGTACCCTCCATGGCAAGAGACTGGACGGTGGTGTATATGTGCTCTCGGTTGGCGTGAACCCGGTATGGTCTTGAGAAACCCGGTGGTGAGTTGACATATGCAAGGGTTAAGTGCTACATATGTCGTGTGGTTGGAGATCCCCAACTGGGTATTAATCGATTCGGATCGCCGTTACTTCTCGGACATGAAGACTTGGTCACTGCCCTACACGTAGCAATTCAGTAAAGTAAAAAGGGTGATAAAAGATGGCTAGTGTAGGCCAAGTACTTGAATCATGGTAGAAAGAACTCTAGATGCAGGTAATGACTTAACTTGATAATAAAACTGGATTTTAAGGATCTATTGATAGTAAGCATTTCTGCAAACAGAGTCTTTGAATCTTGATTAGCCTTACCTTGACTCCCTCAAGCCAGCATATCCTTGAGAGTCTTCTTCTTTTGTCGAGTAAGACTTGCGAAATTACACTCTGTACTCAGGGTTTTCGAACCCATGTTGTTGTAGGTGAGGAAACAACATAGTTTTGTTGTTTCTGTTCAAAGGTGATACCCAAGGAAGAGCCCTAGCAGTGAAGTTGGTCGCGGGAGGATGTTTACCTCCCATTTTGAAAATAATAAACTTTTGTGCGGGAGGGTGTTTTGCCTCCTTGGTCTGTAATAATACTTTATGCACTCTTAATACCCTGGTATTGTAATAATAATACTCTCTCTATATATATTTTATGAATGTAAATGAAGTTATTGTAATCTGCTTTCGCTTATCCTTTCCTCCGATGTGATGTAATATCTGCGTGATGGATGAAACGCTCTTGGGCGAAATGATGAGGATATAGTTACCGAACTTGTTGAGTGATTATGTGCATCTACAGGGTTGTCCAAGGTCCTTAGGATAAAGACAACTGTAGGTGGACTTAATACCTTAGGAGGTTCCGCCACATCTGGCCCAGCGCATATGAGGTCGCCGCCCGCCTCGGCGATAGGAGGCAGGATGTTGTACTCCTCTACCAGCTCCACGGGTCGCTCCGAGGGACCAACCTCCTCGGCAACCCCCTGCCCCCGAGCTCCACGTGGAATCGAGGGTGTCGGGGATGGTGCGCAGAAGATCGGAGACCGTGGGCGATGCCACGGTCGGTGCGGCATCTCCCGCCCCTGTCTCCTCACCGGAAGAGACGGGGATGGCCTCCGTCAATGGTGTCGGGCCAATGGCAACCACCTCAGCCACGATAGTATCAGGCTGGGCCGACGCCCCGGGGCGAGTTGGGCTGCCTCAATGCCCTCCTGAGTGGTCTCCTGGGCGGCATGGCGGCGGGACGAGGCCCCGGCAGACGTTCCAGCACCACGCTTCACCACCTTGGTAGCAATAAAGGATAGTTCGTGGGCTTGGCGCTTAGTGCTGAAGCAAGACAAGATGTCAGGAAAAAAAGCCTCACAAGTAGGAAAACTATATTCATGGTTCGACAGCTTACCTAGATCAGGGCACGACGACCGACCTTGCTTTCCGGCTTCCTCTTGTTGTAGTCTTCTCCTTCCTCAAACATGAGGAGTGCCACATCCCGAGCTTCCTCTAGCTGGTCAAGCGAGTCCTCATGGTTGACTTGATTGTTGCGTTCGATGTATGCTCAAGTCAGTGGGTAAGATGGCCTCGTCCCCATAGACTAAGAAGAACGGTACCAGCAAGGAATGCTCCGATGACGTCGGAGTCAGTGACGTTAGGGAGCTCGGTGCGCTGCTTTGAGAACCGACGAATGTACTCGCGGAGGCTCCCATCTTGCTTTTGTTGGCAGCTTCAGAGGTCACAGGTGTTTCCCGAGTGAACATAGATGCCCTAGAAATTTCCCCCAAAGACCCTGACTAGGTCCTCCTAGTCATGAATCTGGGCTGGCGGGAGTGAGGTGCTCAAGCCAGGCCCGGGCGGAGTCAGATAGAAAGAGGGGAAGGTTACAAAAGATGAGGTTGTCATCATTTGTTCCCCCGAGCTGACAGGCTAACCGGTAGTCGGGAGCCAGAGTTCCGGCTTAGTCTCCCCCGAATACTTGGCGATGGTTGTCAGGGATCGAAACCTGGGAGGGAATGGCGCCCTGCGGATGGCTCTGCTAACGGCCTATGGGCCCAGTGGCTCGGGAGAGGGGCTTCGATCCTCCCTGCTGCCATAACGGCACCTCGCCAAGGGTGGTAGCTGTGTGTCTCGTCTTGTCGGTCGTGGACCCCTTGGTGCTGGTGGATGTCTAGGAGGCGGTCGCGCACGGTGGGTGCCCTCTCCCTGGTGGGTGTGGGATGGACTGAGGCCTCTCTTTTGAAACAAGAAGGTCCCACCTGGTGATTCGAGGCGGGCTCTCGAAGCCGAGAGGCTGAACTCTCGGTATGCTAGACCGCAGCGCACTCCAAGAGTCCCTGAAGTTCGCCATGGATACGACATCCTTCGGTGGCAGAGGGCTCTAGCATGGTGCGGAGCAAGATCGCTGCCGCAGCGAGGCTTTGACTAGCCCAGTTGAGGGCTGAGGGCGCGTCGGCTTTGGTGTCTTCCATAATGCGACGTTGTACATCACGTGCCTTCGCGCGCGCCCCCGTCGAGGTTCTTGTCGGCGACTTCCTTCTCTAGGACCTACCACAACTGTTGTGGTCACTGTTGTTCCTCCCCATGCTTGACGTGCAATTCTCGGAGCTGCTCGAGGTGGGCTGCATGACTCCTAGGAGGGGTCTAGGCCCCGTCTTGGTCCCCTGCTTCCTAGACGCGTGGGGGTGGCTAGTCATCTTCTCGGGGCATGCCGAGTTGATTTCCCTCATCGGGGATCCCATGCGTGGAAGCACTCCCGGGTCGGGTCGTAGCTCCCCCGTCGGTGTTGTAACCCTCCGAGCTGTCGGAGAGTAACTTGTCGCATGCATACAAGAATTGCAGCATGTACTTGGGATCTCGCAGCTCGGAGAAGTCCAGGCCAAAGCTTGCACCGTCTTCCTCCTTGGAGTCCAGACATCCCGAGGGAAAAGGAAGATCGGCGTACAATCCGATGACAGAGCTAGTGTTGAAGCTTGGTCGAAAGGGGATGGGGTTGAACACGGATGGTTCTCCCCCAACCCTCGATACATCCTAATAGGGAGTGATTGGCTCCTCCCGACCCGTGAATGGGAGGTCTCGTGTGGCTGGCACCTCCTGCGTAAAGGCGTGGGGAGTTGGTACTTCCCACGCTAGAGGAGGAGGCATCAGGAGAGTTGACACGGGGGTGTAGGTGTTGATGGTGCTACTCTGGGCGTGACACTGAAGTTAGCCAGGTCCCTCGAAACAGAGTCTGTGTCATCGATCAGCCTGGGAGCTTCATTAGGACACGGGGCACCACGGGTGGCGCGATTATGGTTGTTCCGTCTCTGCCTCCTGCGATGAGAAGGATGAGGACGGGCGCTTGGGCGCTCCAAAGGGACAAGCAGGAGGAGCACCATGTCATACTTGATTCTGAGCGACATGAACTCTAGGCTCCCGAACCTGATCACCGTTCCGAGCCTGAGAGGTTGGGGAAAGCTTGCCATCTGGAGTCTTGATGGGAACTGGAGGTGTTGCACGCGACGATCCCCTACCAGGCGCACCAACTGTCGGTGTTTGGACTCGTGGCCCTAACAAACTAGTGTAATGATGTCGTGTGCCCTGAATCCAGATGGTGATGCGAGTTGACACAAGCGATTTATCCTGGTTCGGACAATGCAAGGCCCTACTTTCAACAGAGGTGGGATGAAGCTTATATTACTCGCACTGAGGTGCCTGCAGTAGGGGTTACAGGCTGAGCGGGAGAGAGGAGGACCCCAAGTCCCTGGAACTAATTGAGGCAAGTGCCAATACCAAATGACAGGAGAAAACTACCATGTGTTCGCCTGCCCCCTCGAAGGGTCATGGACTGCCCTATTTATGCACCTAGGGGATACATGACATTGTTACCGGGGACTGCCCTGCTACGGAGGAAGGTTCCCTGTGTCCTGTGGACGACATGGCCTTGTACTTTGTTGTTGACTTGAACTTGTCGGTTTCCCGCTGAGAGACGAGGTTGAGGTTGTGGGTTCGGCCTCAGGTCCGAGCCCCCGGGGGGAGTAGCCCATACCGTAGTGGTTGTAACAGGGCTTCGGTATGGGGAAAATCCTATTTACAGGATGCGTCAGTGCTTCTGTGTTGGATGACGTCGGGATGTCCTTTGCTGCAGATGTCAAGGTCAGAGCCGAGCTCGGGCGAGGTGGAAGTCTTCCGAGGTGATGGCTGAATCCTTCCTGACGTGTGCCATAGTCGACGGAGTGGCCTCCTGCGGGAATCGCGATGGAGCAGGTAGCCGTGGCCGAGCTCGGGCGAGGCAGAAACGGTGTCCGAGGTCGAGCTCAGCGTCGGGCGAGGCTGAGTTTGCGCTCGAGGGCCAGTCTGTCGTATTAGATGTCCTGTCTGGGGGTGGTAGGCAGCATGCATGCACAATGGCGCATGCGTAATCATGCTATTGGCCTTGGACAAGACCGCGGTCTTGTTGCTGTTGTGCACCTGTAGTGCCGTGTAGGGTAGGTATGTGCATTGAATGTAGGTGTCCCTCGTTGGCCCTCGGTCATGCCTTGTCTTCGTCGCCTGAGACGGGCTCGGGCGAGATGGATATGGCGGCCCTAGGGAGAGGTAACCTCGGGCGAGGCGGAGATGGGGGACCTGAGTCGTGAGAGGCTTGGGCGAGGCGGAGACCTGCCCGAGGCTATGACTAATTTAGGATCGAGCTTGGGCGAGTTGGAGACTTGTGGTGCGTTTGGTTGCAATGACAGGACGGGATGGGATTGGACGATTCCTCAAATTAGGTTGTTTGGTTCTGGGTCAAGGGTTGGGACAGTACTATCCTGTGTTGTCCCCTGTTGTCCCTCAAAATTGGAGGGATGAGAGAGGACGTCAGGGGACGATCCCGTCCTAGCTGTCCCACAACCAAACACACCCTTGGTTCCTTGCTCTCGGGAGACATGCTTGGGCAGAGAATCTTCCTGAGCGTGTTTTAAGGGCATAATCCGGGTACCCCTAATTATCACACCCGACAAGTATGTTTTGCATTACATAATTTCATTCGAGATAGCTAGTTGCCTGATAAGGAGTTTGAGAGGTGTGATGCAGATGACGAGTACATGCCTAAAGCATCAAATGTTGAGGATCAAGCTCAAGATGGTGATCATGAGGTAGAGGGAGAGACTGAAGTTACTATGAACACCATTCGTGATAGGATAGCTACTTCACTAGCTAATGCAAGGAGCAATATAAGCTAGTTATCTAGATGACAAGTCTTCTGAGATGAGCAATGCCCTTGTTGGTCACTTGTTCTCAAATGTTGTGAGTTAAGAACAAGGCAACATAATTGTTAATCATTAAGGACCTTCGTCCTTCGAAGCATTATCTCCTTGCGGGTATAATGCTTCTAGGACGAAGGTCAAGAAGGACATACCTTCATCATATCAATATAAGGATAGGAATGCGAGGGAATAAGTATGATAATTAAATCTTAATAAATCATTTATTCTTGCATTTCATAAAACATAAACGGATATCAACAATGTTAATATTACATTGATGCTTTCGACTTGCTCGAAGGTGAGGATGCGAGAGAGTGAATACAATCTAGCATGAATGGTATGGGGGCACTGTTCATCTATTTATAGGCATGGGACGCAGCCCAGGTGAAATTACATCCATGCCCTTGAACATTTGTTTACAAGCAACTCAAATTAATAAGGTCTATCTAGTCCTTTTCCCTTCTATGCTTGGTGTGGGTCGAAGCTACTGAGCTTCGGCATTCTGCATTGTTGCTTCTACGTAGAGTCTTCGTCTTGAGGGGCTAGACGAGGCTGAAGATAGCTTCGGTGAGTGTGGCAGAACCGCCCGAATTATTCCAGCTTAAGTGCCCAAGTCATGCCTTCTAGGTCACGACACACTTAAATCGGAATAACTCGTCAGTCCCTCAGATCTAGTCTGATAAAGCCACTCATCCAGGATCAAATACCACTAACCCACTCGATGGTGAGTCACAGAGGAATACAATAAAACAGGAAACCTCAAATTAAAGTACCGGAGTTATTACATGAATCAGAGTTTTTCAAGTAAACTGAAATAAGTTCATAAGATAAATTGCAGCGGATAGTCGATATCGTCGAAAGACGAGGAATAGGGCAAGGCCTAGCCCACTACTCCTCATGCTCCTCTCGTGCTGGAGCAGCATCCCACTCGACCGTCCAACTCGGTGGTAGGGTGGTAGGCCAAGTCACACTATCAACCATATCCTGAAGCGTACCTGCAAAAATTATGCCACAAGCAAGGCTGAGTATACTAATACTCAGCTAGACTTACCCGGTGTGAGGAATCTACTCCTCTACCTCTAGACCATGCAGCTGTTTGGCTGAGGGATTTGGTTTGCCAAAAGCACTAGCTGAATCTAAAATCAATTTTAGCTTTTCCAATTCTAGTATCATTACATTTAGCTAAGTTGCTTCTTCTAAGCATACATGGTAGCAATCATTTAAAAAATTCAACATGTTATCTCAAGTAAAACCTCATTTCACTTCTTACTCAATGTAGTACAAGGGGTCAAGCAGTCTCATTAGCTGTGAGAAGCAGACAATTCGAATCGAGTTTTTAACCTTGAAAGGTAAACCTAAACACACGACATGTAGGGGCACTCCGTCCCCACACATATCAACCATCCCCATCGATTCCCAACATGTGTTTAGTATGTTCAAACACTTGACTCAGGTATCCACACATTAATCCTTAGTTCCTTTTCCCGTCTCATGGACAAGGCATCCACCCTGGATGTAAATCCATAGACCATCATAGATCCCGTTATCAAGATGAATACAATCAATTCCTAACCTCGTGCGAGTGCTAGAAAAATCACTCGACTTCTACCGAGATCCTAATTAGCAAAGCAGCTACTCGACCTAGCATACTAGTATCCATCTCAAAAAAGAATCCTGAGTTAATGCAACTAAGGGTTTCAAGCAACTCCTAAACTTAAGTGCACATTGCAAGCCTACAAACATTAAGTGTAGTAAAGTAGCATATATAAACTGGTTATACATAAAACTGGGGCTTGCCTTTAAATGTTGGGGCTGCGGGGAAATCCTCTGTGGTAGGCTCGGGAGCTGGCTCCTGATCTTTCTCGTGGATAGCTCCTTGCTCGGGAATGAGCACGTACTCTCTGTCAGTGAGGTTGCAATCTAATGAATGCAATGAGTAAGATACATGTATGGCATGATATGCAATTTAGCAATTAAATTTTTATGGTGAAAGATAAAATTAATGAGGCAAGGCTTAATCTTTACTATTGAAAATTTTGGTGGTACACTTAGCCCTTTAGGTCAAGCTTGGTTAGGTTGAATGGCCATATTATTTTAGTGTTCCACTGATTTTCCTCTTGATGCTTTTAGTGAAATTTTTAATAAAATTCCTAGCTGAATTCATTGAGGTGAGATTCTTTATTTTTCTAATTTATTTCTTCTTTTCCTTTCTTTTATGCCTTAAAGGTGGGTTTGAACTACAAGTTGGTTTTATAAATTTCCAAAAATTCTGTAAAAATAACAGTAGGTTCTCACTAGTGTATAACTCTCTGTCTCAAGAATTGGGGCTTAAAAAGTGAAGGGTTCTCTCTGTACAAAATTCAAATTTTAGGGCAGAGGGGGTGCTTTAAACTACAACTCTCCTTTAACAGTGGGTTATTCTCTAAAGCTTATTTTTGCTGGCATTTAGGTGCTATAGTATGACTGTGTACCAAATATTATCCACTAATACTTATTAGTTATTTTACTGTGATTTTCTAAAGTTTCTGGCCAATGGGGTGCTTTCTACTACCACTATACTTGAAAAATGTCAAACAACAAATTTCTAATTTTTCCTATCTTCTTCTTTGTGCAAGAGCAGTCATTCTAGAATTTGGCAACTTTTTGCTTAAAGGAAGAGGGGGTAGAAATTCTTGGATTATATGGTCTTTTTCATGGGGTAGGGGCTAATGGGTGTTATCTTATATTTTTTAATAGGTTTTGTATTTTTATCTGGTGGTCTACTTCATCAATACTTTGGTAAAATTCATTTGCCTACTGTTGCACAATTTTAGACTTTCTTATGATTTAATTTGAACATGAGCCAAAATCAAGTTTTAATTGTTCAACCCACTTATTATGATGGGTTGGGGTGTTTATCATTTTTGTAGTGGTGTCTTAGCAGTTAGGAGTCTACTAAATTTTTCTTACCATTTTTGAAATGGGTCTGATATTTTTAATCATGGTTTTCCTTGGTTCCTTGTTGCCTAATGGATTATTTAACCCTGGATTAGCCTTGGACTAGGGTTTTCTGTATTTTTCTAGGTTCCTCATTACTTAAGTATACGAAGAAAAATATGTTTATCCTCTTTTCATTAATTTCTATTGCCTTCTTAATTTCCCAAGTTTTGGACAGATATAGTTTTTAATAGACAATCTTGAGTTAATTTTATATACTGGGGTGCTCAATATTTTTAAGCAGTGCCTAAGATGTGTTTGCATTTCTACAAATTTTCTTAAGCCTAGCACAGGAGTATTTTTATTTTCTTCATTTTAATAAGATTTGGGCAGTTTCCTTATTTAATTCAAAACTCTAAAACTTAATACAGAAAACATGGGGTTTGCTATTTTTGCCTAATAGTTTATATTATTTTGAATCCAGCAAAATTGGTTTGACTAATTTCGGATAAATATTCTTCAAGTTATGAATTTCCTAAGTTCTCTGTTAATTAAAAAGGATATTCAGAAATCGTTAAATTGAAACTAACTTTGCATTGGGGTCCCTGGCGAATGTTTGTATGTTTCCTTACAGACTCGTCCTCGGGTCACTATTCAAATGTGCCACTGACAGTTCAGAAAACCCCCTAGGATTTTGCTAAACCTAACCTGAGGTCCTTCTCCCAATTAAACAGTACCCGCGGCAGAGGAAAGGGCGGAGGGGCTTACTGGTGGCGAGATTGCTCCGGTGAAGGGGCCGAGGGTGTAGGGGAGGTCGTGACGGTCACGCCGATGTGCGGATCGTCTCCGGGGATGGTCAGAGTAGGCCGGTTCACGTGCGCAGGCGGGGGAGCTCGTCGGCGACGAGGGCTCTGGCCTATCCAGGGCGGTAAAGTTTAATTAAACTGGTTATTGAGCTTCATTAGGTGCTAGGGAAGGCATGGGTGCGAGGAATTTGAGAATGCCTCACCGGATAGCTCGGCCTACGCATGGCGGAGGGAGACCGAAGTCCGGTGACGATGATCTTGCTGTTCTGGTGAGGCAGGGCCTCGATTCTCGCTTGGAGAAGCTTCACGTCTCCTCGGGGAAGCTGTCCAAAGGCTTGGTTGAGGCTGAAGGCCTCTGGAAATGGCTGGACGTGGTGGCCGGCGCTCGGGTGGCTCGGGTAGGTGGCACAGAACTCGCCGGAGCTAAGGGTGGTGTCTGGCCAGCGAATGTGAGTGTGGAGTGAGGTGAGGCGCGTCTGGCGGTGGCCTTAAAGGTGCGAGCGAGCACAACCGAGGGATGGCTCTGACACGCGCTCTGGGTGTGCGCAGGCGAGCGCCAGTGCATGCTCTGGCGTTTGGGCACGACGTCGAGCACGAGGCAGCACAGAGAGAGGTCAAGTTCAAGCGCGGATTGGCTCCAAATCTTCGCGATTATGGCCATGATCCTGTTGAGAGATCTCTTCCCCTAACATTCCTTTGTTGTTTGTGTGTGGAGGCTTATGGGTTTTGCTGACTGGATCAAATAATATGGAGGGATGAAGTTGGGTTTGTCTCACTGCTGAACTCCGAGAGGAAATCCCGGGTTTGACATGTCTAGGGCACGAATCTCAATGCCATCTTCACACATGTTGCAGAGGGGTTAGTTTAGAACAATTTTGTCAATGGGGACTTAAGGATTTGAACTAGGGATCAAGGTGAACGTGCTCGAGTTCTAGGTGAAGGCTAAAATTCAGCAATCTGAATTTCAGATTTTCCCTAGGGAGCTTCCACTTGGATGGCCTTTTTGGGGATTTTAAGAAACTATTTTGGCCAAACTTTTATAACAATTGTTGTAGCTTAATTAGTGTATTTCCACTTTTATAATTGGCCTAAGCCATGATTCCATGTTTTTCATGGTCTTATTACCAATTTCTTCCTCTCTACTTAAATGGACTAATTAGGGTTGTTCTAGGGTTTTATCATTTTTCCCATTTGAATGCATGATATAATTTAGGCATGAGTCTTAGGACAAAAGAATTAGTTGGAATTTATTCTCAAGTTTTTGGTGTCTTTTGCTCAATTTGATTCACATGAAAAAATGGTTCTTGAGTTAGCACTAAGAAGAACTCTGGGAATTACTGGGGTGTTACATCATTCCCCCTTAAAGGAATCTCGTCCCAAGATTCGGGTCGGAGTCCTCCGGGGTGAAGCAAAGGTTAAGGCTTGCTTGAATTTGGTGGTTTGTTCATTAAGGTTCTTCTTAGTAACTGCTCTTCGAATGTCATCTTCTTTGCAACTTCAGAAGGAAGTCCTCTTTGTTTTAGTCTTTCAGCCAATTCTTTTTAGGTTAAGCTCATTTTCCTTATATTTAGATTCAAAGGGCAGGGGAGGTGTTGGGCATGGTTACATACCAATTCCCTTAGGTAAACAATCGGGGAAGTTTGAACGTAGAAATTCCTCCGTCTCCCAAGTAGCCTCTTCCTCTAAGTGATTACTCCATTGGATCTTATACATTTTGATTGATTTAGCCCGAGTTGATCTTTCCTTGCAATCCAGAACCTTGGAAGGGTACTCTTGGTACGATAGATCTGGCTCTATCTCCACTTCTGGTTCTACTATGATCTCGGTCGGTAATCGAACACACTTCTTCAGTTGGGACACATGGAATACACTATGGATGGCAGACATTTTTGGAGGTAACTTCAATTTGTATGCCACGGGTCCACATGTTTCCATGATCACATAAGGTCCAATGTAGCGAGGGGCTAACTTGCTTTTGATCCCAAACCTTTGCACTCCTTTGGTGGGTGATACTTTGAGATATACGAAATCTCCCACTTCAAACTGGAGAGGTTTTCTTCTCTTATCATGGTAACTTTTTTGCCTGGCCTGAGCAGCTTCTTGATTCTTCCTGATTAGTTTGACTTTCCTTTCGGCTTCATTCACTAAGTCAGGTCCGAAAATTTCTCTTTCTCTAGGCTGAGACCAATTGAGGGGTGTTCGACATCTTCTTCCATATAGGGCTTTGAAAGGTGCCATCCTTAGGCTGGATTGATAACTGTTGTTATAAGCAAACTCTGCCAAAGAGAGGTACTTACCCCAGTTCTTGCCGCAATCAATCGTACAAGCCTTTAGCATATCTTCAAGAATTTGATTTACCCTTTCGGTCTGACCATCAGTCTGTGGGTGGTAAGCTGAACTCCTTATTAGCTTGGTTCCCAAAGACTCTTGCAATTGTTCCCAAAATCTGGCAACGAATTGGGCTCCTCGGTCACAGACAATGGTCCGGGGTAACCCGTGCAAACACACGATTCGATCAATATACAGCTCTGCATACTTCTGAGCTTTATCGGTAGTGTGCAAGGAAGAAAATGTGCCACTTTTGTCAATCGGTCCACGATGACCCAGATTGAATCATGATGTCGAGAGGTGTTGGGCAGACCCACAATAAAATCCATGCTGATGTCATCCCATTTCCATGAAGGTATTGATAGGGGTTGCAAGGCACCAGCTGATTTCAAGTGGCTTGTCTTTATCCTCTGACATGTGTCACATTCTGATACATATTGGGCTATTTCCCTCTTCATTCTGGTCCACCAATACAAGGGCTTCAGATCATGGTACATTTTGGTGCTTCCTGGGTGCATGGAGAATTTGGAGAGATGAGCCTCATCCAAGATTTTCTTCTTGAGATCCTTACTTTTAGGAACCACCAATCTGCTTCCAAACCACAATATACCCTTCCCATCTTGGCGGAAACACTTATACTTCTCTACCTTTTGATGGAGGTTCTCCTTAATGATTTGCACTCCCTTGTCACTGAGTTGGGCCATGATTATCTGGTCTCGCAAAGTTGGCTCAACGGAAATGTGAGACAAAGCACCAGAAGGAATCACTTCAATCTTCATTTTGCTCAACTCATCACACAAGGTGTTGATGCGAGAATCCATCAATATACAGTTGCATTGCGATTTCTGACTCAAGGCATCAGCTACTACATTGGCTTTCCCTAGGTGGTAGTGTACCTCCAGGTCATAGTCCTTGATTAGCTCTAGCCATCTTCTCTGCCTCATGTTGAGATCAGCCTGAGTAAAGATATACTTGAGGCTCTTATGATCTGTGAAGATGTTGTAGTGGGTTCCCATCAAATAGTGTCTCCACATCTTTAATGCATGAACCACGACTGCTAACTCCAAGTCATGAGTGGGATAATTTTGCTCATGAGGCCTGAGTGCTCTTGATGCGTAGGCAATGACTCAGTTGTCTTGCATCAGAACACAACCCAGTCCAGTGCCAGAGGCATCATAGTACACATCAAATGGCTTGCCGCTGTCGGGTTGCGCTAACACCGGTGTTGTGGTCAGATGTTGCCTCAATGTGTGGAAAGCAACTTCGCACTTCTGACCCCAAACAAACTTGGCTCCTTTCTTCAACAATTTAGTCATGGGCTTTGCAATTCGAGAGAAATCCGGAATGAATCTTCGATAATAACCGACCAATCCGAGAAAACTTCGAATCTGACGGACAGTTGTTGGCGGTTTCCAGTTCATCACTTCTTGCACCTTATTCGTATCAACAGCTATGCCTGCCAGGGAGATAATGTGACCCAAGAATTTGATTTCCTTTAGCCAAAAATCACATTTAGACAGTTTGGCATAAAGACGGTGCTCTCGCAGACGTTGAAGCACTACATGCAAATGACCGACATGCTCTTCTTCGTTCTTTGAGTATACCAAGATATCATCGATGAAAACCACCACGAACTTGTCCAGTTCAGGCATGAAGACAGAATTCATTAGATACATGAAGTATGCTGGCGCATTAGTCAACCCAAATGACATCACCAAATACTCATACAGCCCATATCTGGTTGAGAAGGCAGTCTTCGGAATGTCACTTGCTTGTATCTTGATCTGATGATAGCCGGAGCTAAGGTCTATCTTGGAAAACACTTTAGATCCGACCAATTGATCGAAAAGAACATCAATACGAGGCAAAGGATACTCGTTCTTAATAGTCACCACATTGAGTGGGTGGTAATCTATGCATAGCCTTAAGCTTTCATCTTTCTTTTTCACAAACAAGGCTGGACATCCCCAAGGCGAAGTACTTGGGCGGATGAAACCCTTGTCTAACAAGTCTTGCAATTGCTTCTTCAATTCTGCCAATTCAGCGGGTGGCATCCTGTAAGGCCCTTGGAAATAGGTGTCATTCCCGCTTGCAACTCGATGGCGAATTCAATATCCCGGTCTGGTGGCATTCCTGGCAATTCATCAGGAAAAACATCTGCATACTCACAGACCACTAGAATCTTCTTCAAGGGGAACTTTATCATAGCAAAAGCACATGGTCAAGTAGAATCTTGGCTGGGTAGATACAATGCAAGGTCTCTGAAGGTAGGAGAACGGATTTCCAGAGCTCTGGCAGCTACATCCAACACCACTCAGTGTTGAGTCATCGAGTCAGCTCCGAGAATGATGTCCATACCCTCTAATCCCAAAATCAGGAGTGTGGTTTTGAAGATTCTACTTCCCAGTGAGATAGGCACATTTCGATTTAATTGGTTCATTGCAATTTTACCCCCAAATGTTGC
The DNA here is from genome assembly GCF_902167145.1 of Zea mays. Taxonomy (NCBI): domain Eukaryota; kingdom Viridiplantae; phylum Streptophyta; class Magnoliopsida; order Poales; family Poaceae; genus Zea; species Zea mays. Next base: position 84,854,381 of record NC_050104.1, on the reverse strand, counting down.
TATCATGAAAGACCATTTTGTATGATAGAAAGGCAGTTGACATTTAGCACTGAACTTCTGGCTAATGAAGCTATGAGATGCACCAGAATCGAACAGAATTAATGCAGGCTGATTAAAAACTAAAAAGATACCAGTCATGATGGGGGCTCCCTCAGGTAACTCCTCCAGAGTAGTGAAGTTGAGCTTCCCTTGCCTGACTTGCACCTTCTGCTTTCTTCCTCTATCTTGATTTGGTGCTGGCATCTACCTCTGCTGGTTCCTTGGGCAATTCTTGGCATAATGGCTCACATTGCCACAAGTGAAGCACTTGTTCCCATTTCCCTGGTGAAATTGCTGCTGATGCTGAGGTTGATTGTTCCTTGGAGCGGGAGTTGGAAAGCGGTTGGGTGCTGGCTGCTACTGAGGTGGCCTGATCACCCATCTGCCTGCCTGCTGCTGAAATCCTCTACTCTGATTGTTGGAAACAATCCGGAACCTCTAGGGTGGAGCTGAGGGTCCTGACATTGGTGCCTTCCTCTTCTTCTCTGCCCGGTGAGCTACAATACAGTACTCCTGTGAGATAGCCAAGCTGACCAACTCATTGAAGCTATCAGCCCGGACAGTGATGAGATGCTCACGCAACTTGGTGTTGAGACCCCTGCGGAAGCGGTCTCTCTTCTTTTCATCAGAGTCAGCATGATACCCCGCGTATTGGCACAGGTCGTTGAAGGCCTAGGCATACTGTAACACAGTACGGGTCCCTTGATTGAGTGCCAGGAATTCATTCAACTTGCGGTCAAGAATGTCAGCTGGAATGTGGTGTCCTCTGAAGGCAGTCTTGAATTCCTCCCAAGAAACTTCATGACAAGCAGGTAGCATGGCGCGGAAATGGTCCCACCATGTCCGAGCGGGTCCGCGAAGCTGCTGCGCGGCGAAGCGAGCCTTGGTGTCATCAGGGCAGTCTCCCGTGAGGAGGGGAAACTTGGACTCCACGACGCGTAACCACACGTCAGCGTCCAACGGATCCTCTGCCTTGGTGAACAAGGGCTACTGCGTGCTCAGGAACTCCTGGTAGGTTGCCGCGGCCGGAGGTCGCTGCGGCTAGCCTCTACCATGCTGCTGAGGGTGGGGCTGGCACTGCAAGAGTTGTCGCAAAATTTCGTTCTGCTGAGCCATCAGCTCCTGCACCGTGGGAGCTGGAGGAGGTGGCGGGAGAACTTGCTCGTTCTGCCCATGATGCTGCATAGCTGCCATCTGAAAACAGAGATTGCCGCCATTGTTGTCCCAATTCATAAATCCGAACAATATGCTTTATATCATACGGAAAGAAAATGTCATACATAACATTAATTCGAACGAGGATAACATGGTTACAATCACTTCATTGATCGCAAAAGTTCTCATGGGTTACATCAATCTAGGGGAAGAAACTCGTAAGCCTAGTCCAAAATCTGATGTCAACTAAGCTCGCGTGGGTTTCTATCCTCCTAAAGTGTCAAAATGACCCATCAACCCTGAGTAGTGGAAGCGACACTAAATACGGGCGAACGGGGCATCTTGAAGGCAGTCGCATTGGTACCAGGGGCTAGTCCTAACTCCTCGTGAGCCTCCTCTCCCTCGCTTCCGGCCTCGTTGGCCTCCATCTCCAGGTGGTGCATGTCTAGGTGGTCGTTAGCTTCCTCAAATTCCTGCTGCACATCGTGGAGCTGGTTTTCCAGGACATCAATGGTGTTGTCCTGGATCTCCACCTGCTACTCTAGGGTGGTGATGCGCTGGCTCAACCGTTCCACCTGTAGGCCCTTTTCCACCAAATCTGAGGACAGGTCAACCACGAAGTCCTCTCGACTGTCGAGGGTGAGCTTAGTGGTTTGAGCGAGGTTAGCAAGGTGTGCCATAGTGTCGCTCTGCAGGGCCTGTAGGCGGTACAATGCGCTAATGCACTGAACAGTGATCCTCCCAACTAAGTCGGGATACATAGCCCACACATCCTTCACATGGCTCACACAGTTGCACCACATGGGGTCATCCCTCTTCTCAGCGGGGAAGAGTCCCAGTGGGTGCATCACCATCTCTAGGGGATGGTAGCCACAGAAAGTCGTTAGAGTCTTCATAGCTGCAGCCTCGGTGGTGTCGTCTGTCCTGAATCCAATAGTCTCAGAGTCAAGGGAACGCTAACCCGGCTGAAGGGGGTGTGCCTCTAGAGTCAGCCAGACTCGGCAACGTGGCACCCGATGCTCCTCATATAGTTGCACTGTGTACAAAGGGGGCGTAGGGTAACCGGCGGAGTTGAGCACCTCCCACAAGATGGAAGGAAAACCCTTGTGAAAAAGGAAATCGGAACTGAAACGAGTGTCTCCTCCACTGGCGGGGGTGGGTGAAGTCATCTGTGGAAGAGGATCAGATGTAAAGGTTATGGTGGAAGAAGAAAAATAAAAGAGCCTAGGTGGTTAAAAGGAAGCGGTTTAGATCAAATTTTTACCCCTTTAATTTCTAATCCTTTTAGTTTTATAATGCATGCATGCTGAAAACAACGTCTCCTCACCAAATCAGAAGGGTGTTTTTTAGGGCATCCTTAAAATCCTAAGACTGGCTCATAGGGCCTACTTAATTAACCACCTATTTTTCCCACTATTTCTAAGGTCTTTTGTCCTAGGTCTAGCGTTCTAGTCCTGACGATTCCAATACTGGTTTCTAAGCAAGTTTTATTTTTTTTAAAAAAAAAGTTGGTATGCATGATTTATTGCTTTCTTTGTGGTGGTATTTGCTCCGATACCAGCTGTGGCAGAACCGCCCGAATTATTCCAGCTTAAGTGCCCAAGTCACGCCTTAGAGGTCGCGACACACTTAAATCGGAATAACCCGTCTGTCCCACAGATCTAGTCTAATAAAACCACTCATCCAGGATCAAATACCACTAACCACTCGATGGTGAGTCACAGAGGAATACAATAAAACAGGAAACCTCAAATTAAAGTACCGGAGTTATTACATGAATCAGAGTTTTTCAAGTAAACTGAATACGTTCATAAGATAAATTGCAGCGGATAGTCGATATCGTCGAAAGACGAGGAATAAGGCAAGGCCTAGCCCACTACTCCTCTTGCTCCTCTCCTGCTGGAGCAGCATCCCACTCGACCGTCCAACCCGGTGGCAGGGTGGTAGGTCAAGTCACACTATCAACCATATCCTGAAGCGTACCTACAAAAATTATGCCACAAGCAAGGCTGAGTATACTAATACTCAGCTAGACTTACCCGATGTGAGAAATCTACTCCTCTACCTCTAGACCATGCAGCTGTTTGGCTGAGGGGTTTGGTTTGCCGAAAGCACTAGCTGAATCTAAAATCAATTTTAGCTTTTCCAATTCTAGTATCATTACTTTTAGCTAAGTTGCTCCTTCTAAGCATACATGGTAGCAATCATTTAATACAATCAACATGTTATCTTAAGTAAAACCTCATTTCACTTCTTACTCAATGTAGTACAAGGGGCCAAGAAGTCTCATTAGCTGTGAGAAGCAGACGATTCGAATCGAGTTTTTAACCTTGCAAGGTAAACCTAAACACATGACATATAGGGGCACTACGTCCCCACACATATCAACCGTCCCCATCGATTCCCCGTTCGCGACCAAGGCTCACCGCCTTGGTATACAACGCTCCACTGACCCCAGCTGCCGTCGTGCAGTGACCGCACTTGTACCCACCATCGCTACCATGAGAGACCCAGTCTCAGGACAAGTGAGGAGGAAAGCCCGCACCCGGCTTCACTCAGTACTAGGTTTACCGGTTACCATATTTCCCGACATGTGTTTAGTACGTTCAAACGCTTGACTCAGGTATCCACACATTAATCCTTAGTTCCTTTTCCCGTCTCATGGACAAGGCATCCACCCTGGATCCAAATCCATAGACCATCATAGATCACGTTATCAAGATGAATACAATCAATTCCTGACCTCACGCGAGTGCTAGAAAAATCACTCGACTTCTACCGAGATCCTAATTAGCAAAGCAGCTACTCGACCTAGCATACTAGTATCCATATCTCAAAAAGGAATCCTGAGTTAATGCAACTAAGGGTTTCAAGCAATTCCTACACTTAAGTGCACATTGCAAGCCTACAAACATTAAGTGTAGTAAAGTAGCATATATAAACTGGTTATGCATAAAACCGGGGCTTGCCTTCAAATGTTGGGGCTGCGGGGAGATCCTCTGTGGCAAGCTCGGGAGCTGGCTCCTGATCTTCCTCATGGATAGCTCCTTGCTCGGGAATGAGCACGTACTCTCCGTCAGCGAGGTTGCAATCTAATGAATGCAATGAGTAAGATACATGCATGCCATGATATCCAATTTAGCAATTAAAATTTTATGGTGAAATACAAAATTAATGAGGCAAGGCTTAATCTGTACTATTGGAAATTTTGGTGGTACACTTAGCCCTTTAGGTCAAGCTTGGTTAGGTTGAATGGCCAGATTATTTTAGTGTTCCACTGATTTTCCTCTTGATGCTTTTAGTTAAATTTTTAATAAGATTCCTAGCTGAATTCATTGGGGTGAGATTCTTTATTTTTCTAATTTATTTCTTCTTTTCCTTTCTTTTATGCATTAAAGGTGGGTTTAAACTACAAGTTCGTTTTATAAATTTCCAAAACTTCTATACAAATTACAGTAGCTTCTCACTGGTGTATAACTCTCTTTCTCAATAATTGGGGCATAAAAAGTGAAGGGTTCTCTCTGTACAAAATTTTCAAATTTTAGAGCAGAGGGGGGTGCTTTGAACTACAACTCTCCTTTAACAGTGGGTTATTCTCTAAGGCTTATTTTTGCTGGCATTTAGGTGCTATAGTATGACTGTGTACCAAATTTTAGCCACTAATACTTATTGGTTATTTTACTGTGATTTTCTAAAGTTTCTAGCCAATGGGGTGCTTTCTACTACCACTATACTTGAAAATGTCAAACAACAGATTTCTAATTTTTTCTATCTTCTTCTTTGTGCAAGAGCAATCATTCTAGAATTTGGCAAATTTTTGCTTAAGGGAAGAGGGGGTAGAAATTCTTGGATTATATGGTCCTTTTCATGGGGTAGGGAGTAATGGGTGTTATCTTGTATTTTTTAATAGGTTTTGTATTTTTCTCTGGTGGTCTACTTCATCAATAATTTGGTAAAAATTCATTTGCCTACTGTTGCACAATTTTAGACTTTCTTATGATTTAATTTGAACATGGGCCAAAATCAAGTTTTAATTGTTCAACCCACTTATTATGATGGGTTCGGGTGTTTATCATTTTTGTATTGGTGTCCTAGCAGTTAGGAGTCTACTAAATTTTTTTTACCATTTTAAAATGGGTCTGATATTTTTAATCATGGTTTTCCTTGGTTCCTTGTTGCCTAATGGATTATTTAACCTTGGATTAGCCTTGGACTATGGTTTTCTGTATTTTTCCTAGGTTCCTCATTACTTAAGTATACTAGGAAAAATATGTTCAACCTCTGTTCATTAATTTCTATTGCCTTTCGTAATTTCCAAAGTTTTGGACATATATAGTTGTTAATAAACAATATTGAGTTAATCTTATATACTAGGGTGTTCAGTATTTTTAAGCAGTGCCTAAGATGAGTTTGCATTTCTACAAATTTTCTAAAGCCTAGCACAGGAGTTTTTTTTCTTTATTTTAATAAGGTTTGGGCAGTTTTCTTATTTAATTCAAAACTCTAAAACTTAATACAGAAAACATGGGGTTTGCTATTTTTGTCTGATAGTTTATATTATTATGAATCCAACAAAATTGGTTTGACTAATTTCGGATAAATATTCTTCAAGTTATGAATTTCCTAAGTTCTCTGTTCATTAAAAAGGATATTCAAAAATAGTTAAATGGAAACTAACTTTGCATCAGGGTCCCTGGTGAATGTTTTTAAGTTTCCTTACAGACTCGTCCTTGGGTCACTATTCAAATGTGCCACTGACAGTTAAGAAAACCCCTGGGGTTTTGCTAAACCTAACCTGAGGTCCTTCTCCCAATTAAGCAGCATCCACGGCGGAGGAAAGGGCGGAGGAGCTTACCGGCGGTGAGATTGCTCCGGTGAAGGGGCCGAGGGTGTAGGGGAGGTCGTGACGGTCACGCCGATGTGCGGATCGTCTCCAGGGATGGTCGGAGTAGGCCGGTCCATGTGTGCAGGCGGGGGAGCTCGTCGGCGGCGAGGGCTCTGGCCTATCTAGGGTGGTAGAGTTCAATTAAACTGGTCAGTGAGCTTCACTAGGTGCTAGGGAAGGCATGGGTGCGAGGAATTTGAGAATGGCTCACCGGATAGCTCGGCCTACACGCGGCGACGGGCGACTGAAGTCCGGTGACGATGATCTTGCTGTTCCGGTGAGGCAGGGCCTCGATTCTCGCTTGGAGAAGCTTCACGGCTCCTCGGGGAAGCTGTCCAAAGGCTTGGTTGAGGCTGAAGGCCTCGGGAAATGGCTGGCCACGGTGGCCGGTGCTCAGGTGGCTCGGGCGGGTGGCGTAGAGCTCGCCGGAGCTAAGGGTGGTGTCTTGCCAAAGAAGGTGAGTGCGGAGTGAGGTGAGGCGCGTCTAGGGGTGGTCTTAAAGGCGCGGGCGAGCACGGCCGAGGGGTGGCTCTGACACGCGCTCAGGGTGTGCGCGGGCGAGCGCCAGTGCGCGCTCTGGCGTCTAGGCACGGCGTCAAGCTTGAGGCAGCACAGAGAGAGGTCAAGTTCAAGCGCGGATTGGCTCCAAATCTTCACGATTACGTCCATGATCCCGTTGAGAGATCTCTTCCCCTGACATTCCTTTGTCATTTGTGTGTGGAGGCTTATGAGTTTTTCTGACTGGATCAAAAGATATGGAGGGATGAAGTTGGGTTTGTCTCACTGCTGAACTCCGAGAGGAAATCCTGGGTTTGACGTGTCTAGGGCACGAATCTCAATGCCATCTTCACACACGTTGCAGAGGGGTTAGTTTAGAACAATTTTTTCAATGGGGACTTAAGGATTTGAGCTAGGGATCAAGGTGAACGTGCTCGAGTTCTAGGTGAAGGCTGAAATTCAGTAATCTGAATTTCAGATTTTCCCTAGGGAGCTTCCACTTGGATGGCCTTTTGGGGATTTTAATAAACTATTTTGGCCAAACTTTTATAACAATTGTTGTAGATTAATTAGTGTATTTCCACTTTTATAATTGGCCTAAGCCATGATTCCATGTTTTTCATGGTCTTATTACCAATTTGTTCCTCTCTACTTAAATGGCCTAATTAGGGTTGTTCTAGGGTTTTATCATTTCCCATTTTGAATGCATGATATGATTTAGGCATGAGTCTTAGGACAAAAGAATTAGTTGGACTTTATTCTCAAGTTCTTGGTGTCTTTTGCTCAATTTGATTCACATGAAAAAATGGTTCTTGAGTTAGCATTGAGAAGAACTCTAGGAATTATTGGGGTGTTACAGCGAGCCTCTGTGTTATTTTGCCGAAGGTGTTTTTGCCTTGAGGACCTTCGGCAGAGAAGAAGAACCCCAATAGTAGCCCCTTCGCGGTGCTAGATCGTTTTTTGTAATGAGCTTGATCCGCGAAAAACACAAAGGCTTTGGAATGCCGAAGGTCCGAAAACACCTTCCCTAAGCTTGTTATCGAAAAACGATTAAAATATTTCGATCGTCGAACGGTCCACCGCTCAGCCAGTGTAGGTGGTCTAGTGGTTCGCCTTCTTCCCCTGCAGCACTATATAAGCAGACATGTTCGTGAGGAGTTACCACAACATTCATTGTCATTGCACTATTGTGCTGTTAAAAGTTTTCCGAAGCTAAGCAGACTGTAGTTGAGGACGGGAGTGATGATGATATTGAAGAAGACAACAGTATTCTGAGCTCATTGAAACCAAGCCATATTGAATTTGGAAAATCTACCGTGTCAGCAGAGGACCTGGTTATGATGAAGAAGCTAGGCTATTTTGGGAAAACTGAGAGTAAACTTATTTGTTTTGTTGACGAGGAAGTGGTTCCGGAGCCGAAGGATGATGAAGTTGTTGTTTTTGAAAGCTTCTTTAGGGCAGGGCTTAGGTTTCCTCTATATGATATAATAGGAGAGGTTTTGAAGAGGTTTGAGATATATCTTCATCAGCTGACACCAAATGCCATTGTTAGGCTGAGTGTTTACATATGGGCTCTCCGAAGCCAGGGCATAAGTGTCAATGCCGAAGGTTTCTGCCGAGTGCACGAGTTGCACTATCAGAGGAAGGCTAGGGCGGATGACCTTCACAAAAACTTTGGATGCTATAACTTTGCGTACCGAAAAGACACCAAGGCCCCAATAATCGACTACCACACAAAGTGGTCGACCGGGTGGACAAATGAATGGTTCTACATAAAAGCTGACGAGAAGAGGAGGGAAAATGATGACTATGGTTATGAGTCCTATGAGATTGAGCTTCGGAATGACAAGGCCATTATGCAATATGCAGCTCGGCTCTCCATGCCAAATGGCCGAAGTCCAATTTAGAGTGGTAGCTGCTGAGATTAGCACTAGAGACTTAGTGCAGGAATACCTGGCAAATAGAACCTTTTCAACCTCTAGCGGCTCGGGGATGCCGAAGAAGAAGGAAGGGGAAAGAAATATGAGCTTGTTCGACTCCCCTACCTCTTCAAATTTGAGAAGCAATTCAAGAAACCATGTACTGAATGGCTTGAAATGATTGAAACTATGTGTAATGAGATTCTTGGAAATTATACGAAAAAAGAGGATCAATTAATGAATGTTGCCTTCGGCACCTGGTCGAAACGAAGGCTAAATCGGGTAATGGATGCCCTGAACTTCGAGTATCCGGATTATGAGAGACTTGACGAAGGGGCCGGGGGAGCGAAAAGGAAAAGAGTTGTCATCGTTCTGAGCAGGCAAGCTGCTCGGTCCGTGAAGGCGGACGAAGAGGCTCTGAAGAAAGTGAAAGCAGCGCTGGAGTCGAAGGCATCAGCTCCTAAGAAAAGGAAACTTGATGAGATACCTTCTGCCGAACTGAAGGTAGATGAAGCATCGGAGAAAACCTTGAGCCCTGTGTCGCTTTCTGCTGCCAAGGTGTAAGAAATTTTGAAGGTAATGACTGAATCCCCACCATTCAAGCTGTGAGATCGGAACTGACCAACCTTTTACAGAAGAGGGAAAACCCTTCAGCTTTCGACGGAAAAGACGGGGGTCAGAAGAAGCGATGCATGATGAACATACTACAGGTGATTGAACAAACCCCACCTCCAGCTTCGTCAGACAAGACTGCCAAATCTACCGATGCCGAAGCTGTCGTCGCAATTGAAGGGGAAGACCTCACAACCACCATGTCTGAAATTGACAAAATTATGTTAGACGTGGTTGTGGAGAAGGAGGTGGCCACAAAAGTGTCAGACAAAGGGAAGAAGGCTAAGGAAGTCTCTTCGGAAGAAGCATACTTCGACCTTCGGCACCTGGGTGGCCAGCAGCTTTCTAAAGAAGATATGGTGGAGCTGAAGGATTTTGCTATCAACTGCGGCTACCAGCCAGGGTCCATGCTGTTTGGTGGGGTGGACGAAGAAGATATAGGATGCATCCATGATCGTGTCGGTGCAAAGATTATAGGCACCCTGTCAAAGAGCATCGGATTCCCGAAGCTTGAAAGGGATATGAGCTGTTACAGGCGCCAGCATATCATAGGGAGCCTGTTTTATTCCAAATTTAAGGTAAGTACTTTATTTTAAGTTACCCCTGATGTGTCTGCATTAGCTTAAATATTCTAAGTTTGGACATGCTTTTACAGAGTTTACTACTGAGCAAAGCTTTAAAGATGCAACAAGACGACGAAGACAGGAAACACGAAGTCATTGTCAAGGGCATAGAGGATAAGATCAAAGAGCTCGAAGACTCTTTAAAGGAGAAGGACAAAATGCTATGTTCAGCCGAAGGGTCCCTTGCCAAAGCGCGAACTCAGAACAAGAATTTGAGTAAAGACATGTCAAGCGCTCAAGCACTTTTGGATAACTTCAATTAGTTCAAACAGGAAAACGAAGCTCTGAAAGCAAGACTTGAGGTTAAATCTGAGAAAAATTCGAAGCTTAGTGAGGTGGTGAAGTCTTTGAAAGAGAGGTGCTTTGAGTTTGCAAACCGATGCACCGCCCGATTGAGAAGTATATTTAATTCAGTTGGAGCTACATCCGAAGAAACCAGCCTCTCAGCCGAAGATATACCCGGGGCACTCGATTGTATTCAAAAGGAGGTTGATGTCCTTGACGAAGTCATAACCGGCCACGGAGACTTCTATGCGCTGGTAGCTTCTCGTGGTACAGTTGTCGCCTTTATAAAAGCCAGATGTAATCACGGGAAGGCTGTCAACAGGCCGAATTTTAATCTTTCAACATCGAATCTAGTTGACATTCCAACTGAAGCCCAAAGCATAGGAAATACATTTATTACTCAAATTTGGGCTAAGGGCGGACGTGAATTGGCTAGAGACGAAGCCCGAAAGCTGCTTGACACAGTATGAAATTTTACCTTTGCTTTTTACCTTGATCTTACTTCATCAAATTTCTGATTACCTTATACTTTTGTTACTCTGCAGAATGATAGCGCTGAGGGTCGATAAGCCGAAGCTGCTTCTGAAATGCCGAAGAAGACCTTGAAATCTCCTTTTGTAGTTATCTGTAGGAACACTTAGAAATCCTTTGTACCATATGACAAAAGGATGTAACTGACAGTGAACAAATTATTGTAAACATTTGTAAATATCTTGTAATGCAATTTTACCTTATTCTTCTTGTGTGATCTGCTTTGCTGTGGACGAAACAAATGATGGTGGCCTTTTGAGCCGAAGGCGAAACACACCTTCCCTTCTTTTTGTTCACAACGAAACATTTATTTATGCAACCAGGTTCCCTTTGAAAACGAAGCATCTTTCTATAGGACGAAGTTTCATTTGATACGAAGCACCTTCGAAACATTTTCTCATCAAAAACAGGATCCCCTATTTTTCCTGTCAATGTCTATGCTTTTATGCCATGATGATGATCCTACGGATGTCTAATGTATGGTTTTATGAATGCAAAAGATGATGTGATGAAATGTGAAAATGTATGCCAGAAACACACCCAGACTCTGCATCCCCTTAGGAGCGGCTTTTGAGTCTCTTCACCTTTTACTTAGGTAGTATTTAAGCTATGCATTCCCTTGGGAACGACTTTGGAGCTTCTTCACCTTTTACTTAGGTGGCATTTAAGCTCTGCATCCCCTTAGGAATGACTTTGGAGCTTCTTCACCTTTGATTTAGGTGGTATTTTAGCTCTGCATTCCCTTAGGAATGACTTTGGAGCTTCGTAACTTACTCTGCGTCCCTTTAGGAACGACTTTGTAGCTTCTTCACCTTTTAGGTGACATTTTAGCTCTGCATCCCCTTAGGGACGACTTTTGAGCTTCTTCATGGCTATTTGCACTCGATGGTGTGGTCCCTGATGTTACATTTTATATGTGGGGGAATCTGGCCCTTGTATTGCTTAGGGCTAAACAAAAAATGTAAATTACAACCTATGGCCCCAATAAAAACCTTTCTCCCCTCTTGAAAGGAAAAGGGTGCCATAGGAAAAAATAAGAAAATTACATAATTTACACATAATATCTTCGAAGTTCATCTGCATTCCAAGACCTTGGTATGTCATTGCCATCCATGTCTTTCAGCCTGTAAGATCCAGGTCTCGACGAAGATACCACCAAAAAGGGACCTTCCCATTTGAGTTGAAGCTTCCCCACTGTATCTGGGTTGGCCACACTGCGAAGCACCAAATGTCATGGCTTGATATTCTTCAATTTTACCTTTCGATTATGCCATTTGATTGTTTCGGCCTGGTACTTATTGATGTGTTCTATTGCTTGCAGTCTAGTCCCTTCTATAGTGTCTTTTGTTATTTGGCAATCACCTTCATCCTCTATCGAAGCTAAGGTTCTTATTGAACCCATTCTTGCTTCTCCCGGTGTTATTGCTTCGTCTCCAAATAGAAGCTTGAACGGGGTAAATCCTGTTGACCTTGACACAATAGTGTTGTGGTTCCACACCACCTTTATTAATTCATCTGGCCACTTTCCTTTGGGTTGATTAAAGATTGACTTCATTATTCCTATTGTTATAATTCCTTTTGCTCTTTCTACCAGTCCATTTGACTTCGGATGCCTCACTGACACGAAGTGTATTTTTGTACCGATCTGGCTACAAAAGGTTTTGAATGTTTCAGCATCGAACTGAGTTCCGTTATTAACAGTTATAGCCTTCGGCATGGCGAAGCGACAAACAATATTTTACCAAAAGAATTTATGTATTGTGGTCGAAGTTATTGTAGCTAAGGGATTTGCTTCGATCCACTTAGAAAACTACTCCACTGCCACCACAACATATTTCAAGTTACCTTGTGCTGGTGGAAGTGGAGCTAACAAATCCAGGCCCCACCTTTGCAGTGGCCAAGTTGGCTGTATTAGCTGGGTTAAAAACAAAGGTTATTTCTGGTCTCTGGCGCATCTTTGGCAATTTTCACATTTTTGAACCAAATTTGTTGCATCAGAAGCTGCCTTCGGCCAATAAAATCCTTATCTGAAAACCTTCCCCTACAAAGGCCTAGACCCAATATGAGCCCCACATAATTCTGCATGTATTTCCTTCATCAATTCTTGACCTTTGGCTCTGGACAAGCACTTAAGCAATGGAGAGCAGACTCCGTGTTTGCATAACTCCCCTTCTATGATTACATATGGTCTTGTTCTTGCTTCCATTCTTTTATTGTAAACTTCGTCATCCGAAAGACAATTGTCTTGGAGGAAAGATACAATCTCAGTCCTCCAATCTTCACTATGTACTAGTGAAATTGTGAGCACTGCTCTTTCCATGAGCTCGACCGAATGTGCTTTTATTGTTTCGAAGAATACTTCCGAAGGTAACGGAAGCCCCTGTGCTGCTGATTTAGCTAGCAAATCTGCATGCTCGTTTTCTCCTCTCGGGATATTTTTTACAGAAAAACCTTCGAAAGAGGCTTCTATCCTTCGGACTGCATCAGATATTTTTCTAGCTTCGGGTCTCATGCTTTGCTGCTTTTGTCAACGTGACCTGAGATGACCTGTGAGTCGGATTTAAGTATTGCCCTTCTTATTCCCATTGCCTTAAGCTTTTGGAGCCCCAAGAGAAGGGCTTCGTACTCTGAATATTATTTGTGCAATTAAAGTCCAATCTTGTTGCACAGCAGGTTTTGATTTTTGATGGTGAAATCAAGACAGTTGCTGCTCCTGCGCCGAAGGTTCCCCAAGACCCATCACAAAATACTATGCAGGCTTCGGCATCGGTTGTTTTCTGTTCGTCCTGAGCCCCTGGCATCCAATCAGCAATGAAGTCTGCTAACGCTTGGGATTGGATCGAAGATCTATGAACGAAATCGATAGTGAATTCGTTCAGTTCTACAGCCCATTTTCCAACTCTTCCTATGGCCTCTCTATTTCTTATTATGTCCTTGAGAGGTTGTGAAGAAGGTACTGTTGGAACTTGCTCTCAGCGGCAAGGAGGCCAACAAGGGTGAACGGTGGTGACAACAGGGTTACGTGCTCGGGGGCAATAGCTCTGTTGATCTAGCCTCTCACGGGCACTGTGCGGGGGTATTTATAGGTATCTGAGTGCCCAGCGCCTTGTGTTAAGGACGCATGTGCCCTCAGACACCTAGTTTATCCCCAGAATATTCCCATAAAGCAGGGTTACAAGCTGTAATTACAAGAATGCCTTTACAAACTAGGCCCGTAACACAAAGGCGGCCACGCGGGGCCCGTTACAATGGGCCAGATCACACGTGGGCCTCAGAGCAGGACGAGGCCGCGCTGCGGGGAGACGTCACCGCAGGCCATCGTCTGGTGCTGAATGAAGCGAAGGGTGTTCCTGCCCGTTTTGTCTCTGTCAGACCAGCGACTGCAGCAAAAAGGCGACGAGCGAAGGGTGGCGTCTTTGCCTTCGCCCCAACATTTGCCCTCCGAGGGACCAGTTCGACAAAGTCACCTGGTGCCGGAGACGTCGCTAGATGGCGGAGACGCTGCCCTCGCTCGAAGTGGTTCCGCGGGGGTTTTCGATGTGACCGTTGATGGACGGCGTACTGTTGGATTGCGGGTTTCCCGAAGCGCCGCGCCCTGTCGGATTGTGGGTTTCCCGAAGAGCCGCGCCCTGCCTATAAAAGGGGGGCGGGGGTCGGTGCCTTTTGAACTTTGCCTTCCGCGCTCCGCGAAAACCCTAGCCGCCCGCCGTCTTGCTGCTCGTCTGCCCGCCGTGCTCTTGATCGCCGGAGACCTGGCTCGAGTGAAGCAGACCGCCCGCCGCCGCCGACGGTACGTAGCAATGCCGTCCTCTTCTTCTTCCGCCGGCACCACGCCGCCGGCGGCCGCCTCGTCTGAGGAGACGTTGAGTAGCTTGATGGTGGAGGAGTTGCGCGCCGGCGACTCTGTTGATTTTGGTGTGTCACGGATGACGTCAGCCCACGTTGAAGATATGCAGCGGTTGGGCTACTTTGGCGGCGGAGTTGCTCGTGCTCCGGGGACGGAGGAAGTCCCCGAGCCGGAGGGTGAGTTGGTCGTTTTCGAGGCGTTCTTCGCCGCCGGTCTCCGCTTGCCTGCGCACCGGTTTGTTGGCGAAGTCCTGCGTAGATTCAACGTTCAAATACATCAGCTGACACCGAACGCCATGGTGGCGCTGGCGAAGTATGTCTGGGCGACGACTTCGTATGGCGGACAGCCGTCGGTTGAAGTTTTTGCGAAGAATTATTGTTTGCATTGGCAGAAGAGGATGGTTGGGGACGGAGTTGCCCAGTTCGGGTCATGCACATTCACGCCGAAGACCGGCAAGACCACAATGCCAGTAGTGGAGTTGGTTCCGTGCGCCCGCAACAAGTGGGGCAATTGGAATGAATTTTGGTTTTACGTTGCTGAGGGTGCTGTCGAAGGCCATGAGGGACTCCCCGTGTCTGAGATGTGCTCTCATTATTACTCTGCGTATCCGCCCTTTGAAGTGGCAGAAGAGGATGCAGACGAAGGGGCCCTTCGGTGCGCCGCCGCTCAGAGCAGTGGGCGTGATTTAGTTGAAGAGTTCGTGGCGTACGGGGTCTGGCCCTTGGCGCACGGCTGGGCGCTGGGCGAAGTGTGCCCTCGCCAGATGCCTTTTCACGGAGGAAGGGTGGTGCGAAGTCCTGCCTTCGCACTGAATTTGCGAAACCGTGACCCGGCCGCCTTTGTGCGTGATGCGGAGGACTTGGCGGTGCGGCTCGTGGGACGTTACGTGCCGAGGACGGAAGGCCAGCGCAGCTTTGATATCCGCGGGTCAAATGACCGTTTGAACAGGGTCTTCGAATTAAATCAATTACCGTACGACGGCTATCCCGGTCAAGACGAAGCGGACCGCCGTGGGAAGAAACCGACGGTGGAGACTAGAGACGACCCTGCGCCGGCGGCCGCCCCTTCCTCGAAAAAGAGAAAATTAGGTACTGCGATGGGAGGACTTGGGGTGTCTGACAGTTTTGCTAGAGAGTTGATGAGGACGTGTGCGGCCCCGGGGGAAAGGATGTCTTCGCCCGAGCTCCGGGAGTCTTCAGCTCGGATGCTGAGGGTTACCGGGGGCTGCTGGCCTAGAAATGTTCCTATCCCCTGCGCGGCTGAGGAGGACTGTTTTACATCTCGTATGGTTCATCGGTGGAGAGTTTTTCCTTACGGGCGAAATATCGGTGCTGTTGTGTGGGCAGTGATGGACAAGTATCGCCAAGGTGCGGCGCAAAAACGCCAGGCGACTGTCCGGCTGCATGAAGCTAGGTCGAAGAGGCAGCGGGGGGCTCCGAAGGCTGCGGCCTCCGGCGGAGGCAAGCCGCCGCTGGCGGCGAAGGCGGGCGCCGCTGCACCTAGCAAGGCGCCGGAGGCGACGGCGGGCGCCGGAGGCTCCAAGTCAACGAGGGTGGTGCCGCCGGCCAGGGGAGTGGCGGAGGCTTCGAAGGCGGCCCAAGCGTTGCCGTTGTCGGGCAAACGTGTTGCCGACTTCGGCACCGATATTACTGTGGACGACTATCTTGGTGGTAAGTCGCTGGCCGATTATTGTTATTATTTTTTTTTAATTTGTTGACGCGTTGCAGGGCCGGGCGAGGGCCAGCTTGCTATAGCGGCGCCTGGCGCGGCGGTCGCGACGGCCGTCATGGTGCCGAAGGCGAGGGGCGAGGCGCTTAGCGCCGAAGGCGAGGTGTCGGCCCTCGCGTTGGTCAGGGACGAGGCGGGCGTGGTGACCCGCCGGCTGAAGGGAGTGACGGAGGCGCTGAGTCAGGCGACGGAGGCGCTGAGTCAGGTCCGCTGAGCTATAGTCTCTCCCCCCCTTTCTTTTTTTTTTACGTCAATGGCCTTACGTGTGCTCTGCAGGTGGCTGACTTCGCCAACCGTACTGCATCGGGGCCCTCACGGCAACTGTGTCTGCCGAAGTCAAGAGACTTCGGACACAACATGCAGACGCTGTCCGTGAGAAGTCGGCCTTCGACGGCAAGTGCCGTAAGCTGACGGACAGGGTGGCCGCCCTAGAGAGGGAGAAGGCCGACCTCCGGCGCCAGCTGGCGGCGGAGAGGAGGGAAGCCAACGAGGCCGTCGCCAAGGGGCAGGCTGCGCAGGCGGAGGCCAAGCTGGCGCGGGCGGAGGGCAATCTTGCCAAGGAGCTCGCCGAACATCTGCAAGAGCGGCTCACCGCCCTGGAGAGCCGCGCGAAGGAGGCCGAGGCCGCGATGCATGCGGAGGCCGAACGGACGCGCACACAGCTTATGGATACATATCGTGAGCTGGGTGCGCGGACCGGTGACTTCGAGGTGCCGGACCGAGAGCCCGGGCTTCGCTGTCTGCAGTGGGTGCAGGAGGAGCTGCTGGAACTTCCAGCCGTCGCGGGGGGGTTGATGTCGTACGCCTCCCTGGTCACCTGCGAGGGGGCGATGAACGCTCTCTCCCTCGAAGGGTGCCGGCACTTCGAGGCCTTCGACCAGGCGGATGAAGAATTTGATCGAGATATCTATAAGGTCGAAGACCCCGTTGTGAAGGAATCCGCCGGGGCCCTTTATGACCGGATGTGGGGTCTGTACGGTCGTGAGGTGGTCAGGGAGCGGGCCGAGACTGCGAGGGCTCAGGTAACGTTGTTGTTTGTTTGGCGGTTGCTGTATGCAGGCTGTGCGTGTGTTTGCTGAATCTGTGTGTCTTGTCTTAGGCGGAGCGCGGCGAGCGGGTGGACGACTTCGGGGCCCTGAACAGCGCGCTGCCGGACCCGGAGCCGACCCTCGCGGAGGCTGTGACTGGGGTCGCCCTGGAGCCAACCCCGGAGACCGCAGCGATCGCGACGGCTGCCCCCACAGCCGCCGTGGCCGGCAAAGACCTGCCCCGACGGTGGCCGAAGGCGCCCCTGATGCCCCCGCAGCTGCTGTGCCGAGTGCTGAAGGTCCCGCGGCGGTGGCGGCGGAGCCAAGGGCGGAGCCAACGGCGGAGGCTCCCGCAGCGTCAGGGCCTTCGCAGGTGGCGTAGTAGGTGTTTAGGGTTGGGGAATTTTTGGATGCTGTGCTGAATTTTGGTTGCTGCGCAGGTTCAAGATTTTGGGCCTGCGCACGCAACCGCTACTACTGAGTTTTTGGCGGCTTCGACCGCGGAAGGTGGGAATGAATATGGTGGGTCTGTATCTGAGTTTTTTGATTTTACTGACTCTGGGAGCTCGGTTGAGTGGACTGAGGAGTCGTCGGAGGAGGACTTGGATTATTTTGCGGCCTTGGACGTGGCTGCGGCGGAGGCTTCGCCACACGCCGCGGACGCGCCAGACGTGCCAGGCCCTAGCACCGGGCGCCGACGACGAAGGGCGGTTGCAAAACGTAGGGTTAGCGCGGAGGAGGGGGCTCGGCTTCGTGTGAGTAGGGCTGGTCGTCAGGAGCTGTTGTCTTTGCCGGCCGCTGCGAGTACAGGGGAAAGGGAACTGCGAAGTCTTTTTGCGGGTGAGGAGCTTAGGATAATGTTATTTAATTATAGAGAGATGGGACTTATTCCTAAGGTTGAGCCGATGTAGAGTGTGGTGCCCTCGCTTGTATATGTGTAGGGGTTTGTACGATGAAGTTGTGTGCCCTCGCGTGCCTGTGCCTGCGAGGACGTTGTGTGCCTTTTGTCTGGTATGGTTGGTTATGCTGTGCTGTTGTGATTATAGTCGTTCTTAGCGCGGATGGTTTGATGCTATCGTTTCTGCTTTTGTTGTACTGGTTCGGCTGCACCCTTAGGCGACTTCTGCGCGGATAGTCTTCGCGAGAGACATCGGATTTTTTCGCACTTGTTGTGCTTAGTCCGGCTGCACCCTTAGGCGACTTCTGCGCGGATAGTCTTCGCGATAGACATCGGATTTTTTCGCACTTGTTGTGCTTAGTCCGGCTGCACCCTTAGGCGACTTCTGCGCGGATAGTCTTCGCGATAGACATCGGATTTTTTCGCACTTGTTGTGCTTAGTCCGGCTGCACCCTTAGGCGACTTCTGCGCGGATAGTCTTCGCGATAGACATCGGATTTTTTGCACTTGTTGTGCTTAGTCCGGCTGCACCCTTAGGCGACTTCTGCGCGGATTTGTCGCACGCGAGGGTGGCTAGCGCTTAGCCTCGCGGTGACTTCGAATTGGTCGAATGCCGAAGACCGTTGTCGCGGTCTTTTTTCGACACATGTTTTTGCGGGGGATTTTTCTCACATATATTACATGGCTCCGCCTCGTTAAAAACCTCACCCCCGGGAGGAAAAGAGTGCGGGCCGGTACAAGATTGTTTGCGGCGGATTACAAGGGCGAAATCAGCCCTAAATGGGTCAAACAAAAAATTTGCGAAGGTTGTCGATGTTCCAGGAGTGCTCCAGGACCTCGCCATTTGGCGTTGTGAGCCTGTAAGCGCTGGGGGAAGCTTTTGACTTGACTATGAAGGGGCCCTCCCACTTGGGCTCCAACTTGCCCTTGGACTCCGTCCGAGCTGTTCGGACGAGTACGAGGTCTCCCTCGCTGAACTCCCTCGGGATGACTGCGTGGTCGCGCCATGCTTTGGTCTGGGCTTGGTATTTGTTTAGGGCCTGTAGGGCGAAGACCCGGTCTCCGTCAATGAGATCTTTTGAAGTTGGCTCGTCCACGTCGGGGACGGCTGACGGAACTGTACGCGGGGACCCATGCTTTATTTCTTGCGGGGTCATTGCCTCCGATCCGTATAGAAGGCGGAAAGGAGTGAACCCGGTCGCCCTGCACTCAGTTGTGTTTAGCGCCCAGACTGCCTCCGGTAATAAATCGGTCCATCTGCCTTTTTTTTCATCGAGGAGCATCTTTTTGACAGCTGTGAATATTTTCCCATTGGCACGCTCCACGACCCCGTTGGACTGCGGATGATAGACTGAAGCGAAGGCAAGCTTGGTGCCGATGGAGAAACAAAAATCCTTGAAATCTTGGCTGTCGAACTGCTTGCCGTTGTCAACTGTTAGCTCGGACGGTACTCCGAAGCGGCAAACGATGTTCTGCCAGAAGAATTTTTGGGCAGTCTTTGATGTGATTGTGGAAACAGCCCTCGCTTCAATCCATTTGGTGAAGTATTCGACGGCTACGAAGGCGAACTTAAGGTTCCCCTGAGCGGTGGGCAGGGGCCCGACGATGTCCAGGCCCCAGCGCTGGAGAGGCCATGTATGGGCAATCAGCTTTGTATATTGCGAGGGGTTGCCTGACCGAGGAGAGAACTTCTGGCAGGCTTCGCAGGACCTCGTGACCCGATTTGCGGCGCAGATCATTGCGGGCCAGTAAAACCCTTGTCGGATCACCTTGGCAGCCAGGGCCCTTGGCCCTGCGTGCGAGCCGCACGTGCCACTGTGGACTTCGCGTAGGATCTGCATGCCTTCGGTTTCGGTGACGCATTTAAGCATTGGCTGACTGACCCCTTTCTTGTATAATTGGCCCTCAATCAGTGCGAAGTCCCGGCTTCGATGTCTGAGGCGCTTTGCCTCACTGACGTCAGTTGGATGATAGTACCCCTGTAGGAACAGGGTTATTGGTGCCCGCCAGTCTTCGGTCATGATTAGGTTGACTATACGGTGGCCCTCGCTATCATTAGTTATTTGGAGCCCTTCGGGGCTTCGGATGGCAGGCGTGCCGATGGTGTGAAAGAACACGTCGGAGGGCAAGGGCTCGCCCCTGGCGGCAGCCTTGGCCAATGCGTCGGCCTCCTCGTTCTTGGCCCTATCCACATGTTGCAAGGTGAATCCCTTGAACTGTCTCTCGAGACTTCGGATAGCCGCGAGGTATTGCATGAGCGCGGGGTCCTTTGCTGCATAGTCTTTCTCGATCTGGCCGGCAACTATTTTGGAGTCTGTCTTGATGATACATGTGGTGACTCCGAGGGCCCTTAGCTTGCGGAGGCCGAGGATAACCGCTTCATACTCTGCGATGTTGTTTGTGCATCTGTCGGACTCCAGAGCGAAGCTGAGGCGTGCTGCATATCTGTGTTTGACTCCAGTTGGTGAGGTGACGATTGCAGCGACGCCTGCCCCCGCATGGCACCATGCGCCGTCGCAATGGATGGTCCAGACCTTTTCTGTGGATGGGTCCGGCTGTGCTACTGGCCCAGTCCAGTCGACGACGAAGTCTGCCAGGACTTGCGACTTGATGGCTGTCCTGGGCTCGAAGCTGATGTGGTAGCCGGAGAGTTCGGCTGCCCACTTGGCAATCCTCACCGATGCCTCCGGGTTTCTGAATATGATGTGGTATGCTTGGAAATAATGTCGAAGCTTCCTAGAAGCCATTAGTACAGCATATAGTACCTTCTCTAACTCTATATAATTTTTCTTTGATGCACTCAGCACTTCAGAAACAAAGTAGACTGGCACTTGTTTTCTTGCCTGGCCTTCCTGCTTCTCTTGCACCAGTGTTGCACTAACCGCAGCTTGGGAAGAAGCTACATACAGCAGCAATGGAGTTCCTGACGAAGGTGGAGTTAAAGTTGTCCCCATTGAAAGACTTCGGCTGACTTCAACACTTTGAAGAATGGCAAGTTCCTCTCTGCTGATCTTGAAATAAATCTGTTCAATGATGCCAGCCTCCCTGTCAACCTCTGGGCACCCTTTCTTGACTTTGGTGGCTCCATCCGAAGTATAGCTTCTATCTTACTTGGATTAGCTTCGATACCCTTTGTTGATACCAAGCAACCAAGAAATTTGCCTTTCTTCACTCCAAAGACACATTTCTTTGGGTTTAGTTTAAGACTAGCCCTTCTGAAGTTAGCAAATGTTTCTTGCAAATCAGTAACATAATTTTCTTGCATTGTGCTCTTTACTATGATATCATCAACATATGTCAGCACATTTCTGCCAATTTAGGAATGAAGGACTTTGGCAGTCATCCTGTTGAAGCTTCCTCCAACATTCTTGAGCCCCTTAGGCATCCGAATGTAACAATAGGTCCCACTAGGGGTTATGAAGCTTGTCTTCGGCTCATCCTCCTTATTCATCTAGATTTGATGATATCATGAGTAGCAGCCTAATAAGCTCATGAGCTCTGAAGTAGCTACTGCATCCACAAGGGAATCTATTCTTGGCAGTGGGAATTCATCCTTCGGGCATGCCTTATTGAGATCTGTAAAGTCAATGCACATTCTCCATTTTCCATTAGCTTTCTTTACCATCACAATATTAGCCATCCACTCTGGGTATGTTACTTCTCTGATAACACCGGCACTCAGTAGCCTTTTCACTTCGTTTCGTGCACCTTCAGCTTTATCATCGGACATTTTCCGAAGCCTCTGTTTTCTTGGTCTGAAGGCCGGGTCTACATTGAGTGAGTGCTCAATGACATCTCTATTAACACCACAGAGATTATTGGCTGACCGAGCAAAAACATCCTTGTTGTTGAACAGGAATTTCAACAAAGTCTTCTCTTGCTCACCAGATAATTGAGAACCCAATAATACCTTCTGCTCGGCTATGTCTTCACATAAAAGCATGAGCTTTGGTTGATCTGCTGAAGCAGCCTTTTCTCTTTTATGCTTATATTGCTGATGAACTTCGGCTTCATCTATGTTGTGGATGGCCTTCGAATCTGTCCAGCTTCCTTCGGCTCTCCTGGCAGCCTCTTGGCTTCCATGTACAACAATGGGCCCTTGGTCAGAAGGTATTTCATGCGAAGATATGTTGGGTGAAGTATTGCTTCGAAGGCATTCAGCGTCCCTCGACCAATGATTGCATTGTAGGGATACTCCATATCGATAATGTCGAAGACAACCTGTTCTGTCCTTGCGTTGTGAACATAGCCGAAGGTGATCGGCATAGTTATCTTGTCGAGCGCCAAAATCTGTCTTCCTCCGAAGCCGCAAATAGGGTGTGTTGCATCATGTATCTTGTCATTCGGCTCTTGCATTTGCCTGAAAGCCTTCGCGAAGATGATATCCGCCGCGCTTCCTATGTCCACTAGGACGTTGTGGACCAGAAACCCCTTGATGACACAAGATATGACAATTGCATCGTTGTGGGGATAATCCATGAGCTGAAGGTCTTCTTGGGAGAAGGTGATTGGTATACGAGACCATTTGGACTTGATGAAGGGTCCTTGCACTCCAACATGTTGTACCCTTCTCTGTGCTTCTTTCTTCTGCTTCTTATTGGCTGGTTTAGAACCTGAGCCACCTGTGATTGGGAGCACCAGCTTCGTAGCCGAAGGTCCCACAGTTTGGTTGATTTGCGAAGTCATTGTCGTAATCGTGGAAGTGAGTTCACCGGAGGTGGGCGCCAACGTTGGTCACTTGTTCTCAAATGCTGTGAGTCAAGAACAAGGCAACACAATTGTTAATCGTTAAGGACCTTCATCCTTCGAAGCATTATCTCCTTGCGGGTATAATGCTTCTTAGACGAAGGTCAAGAAGGACATACCTTCATCATATCAATATAAGGATAGGAATGCGAGGGAATAAGTATGCTAATTAAATCTTAATAATTCATTTATTCTTGCATTTCATAAAACATAAACGAATACCAACAATGTTAATATTACATTGATACCTTCGGCTTGCTCGAAGGTGAGGATGCGAGAGAGTGAATACAATCCAGCATGAACAGTACGGAGGCACTGTTCATCTATTTATAGGCACGAGACGCATCCCGGGTGAAATTACATCCATACCCTTGAACATTTGTTTAGAAGCAACTCAAATTAATAAGGTCTATCTAGTCCTTTTCACTTCTCTGCTTGGTCTGGACCGAAGCTACTGAGCTTCGACATTCTGCATTATTGCTTCTACATAGAGTCTTCGTCTTGAGGGGCTAGACCGAGGCTGGAGATAGCTTCGGCGAGCCTTTGTGTTATTTTGCCGAAGGTGTTTTTGCCTTGAGGACCTTCGACAGAGAAGAATCCCAACAACCCTTATTTATAAATATAATAATTAATTTTATATGCAGAGATCACATCATTATGATTATTTTACGTGCAAACAATATATCAAAGCTTTAGGGGCATTACAGAGAATTTATATCAAATGCACATCTTCATAGTAAGTTTAACCAAACAACTTTTAGTTTTTTCGCAGCTGTCAGTTCACGGCAACTTTTTCACCGCTGACAGCTCACAACAGCTTTTTCACACCTCACAGCCAAACCAAACGCACGCTATAGCCACGGACACCATGAAGATATCGCAGCCGGGATCATTTGCAGCGATGGCTACCCATGTTGTGAAGGACGGCGGTCTGGCCATGGCCGTAGGAGGGCAGGGCACCGTCGGCAACATCCTACTCATGATCGAACGGGAGATGGGCACAAACCGTGGAGACATCGCCAACGAGATCATTTGCAGTGATGGCTACCCCTGGCGTGGAGGACGGCGGTCTGGCCATGGCTGTAGGAGGGCAGGGCACCGTCGGCGACAGCCTACGCACAGCCGAACAGGAGATGGGTGCACACCGTGGAGACATCGCTGCCGAGATCATTTGCAGCGATGGCTACCTGTGGCGTGGAGGACGGCGGTCTGGCCATGGCCGTAGGAAGGCAAGGCACCGTCGGTGACAGCCTACACACGGCCGAACGGGAGATGGGCGCACACGGTGGAGAAATCACCGCTGAGATCAATTGCAGCGATGGCTATCCGTGGCGTGGAGGATGGCGGTTTGGCCAAGAACGGCGGTCTGGCCATGGCCGCAGGAGGGCAAGGCACCGTCGTCGACAGCCTACGCACAGTCGAACGGGAGATGGCGCTATTGGTCAGTCGACAGCCTACGCACGGGAGACGGCGCTATTGGTCGAGGGCTGGAAGCGCGCAAGCGTGCAGATAGGCCGCCTTGACGCCGATGCGGCGGTGTGGAGTCCGCGGCCGCCGGTAGTGTCCACGAGGCCGGGTGAAGCAATTTGTCCGGGCGTGTAGGGCCGTGGCGGTGAACAACTTGAAGTCTAGATCTTTGATGCAAACTTGCAGAGGATGCGAGGTGCCCTACCAGTTTGAGGCCGTGATTTTCCATGGACAAATTTCCTATCATCTTTTGCTTAATTTCTAAGTTTATTCACTCTGACTCAGTGCCATCGGATGCTTTCTAGAGATTGAAATATTATTTCTTAAATATATGGCGTCCTGTTATTTTTCATATATATATGAAATACTATGACGTACTATTTTATTAAAGATTTTATGAAAAAACATGTAAATAAACAGCCTCATAAATCATTCAAAGGTATAAGGGAATTTTTAAACAAAATCCTATTTTAGTGAAACTGAACTGCAAACGAAACACTTTTAGAAACTCTAACTTTAAAGTAGAAGTTAAGCTGATTTTCTTGAAGCTAAGCTATGCCAAACACCCCCATAGTGCACATTGATGGGTAACCACATTACATATTTAACAGGTAGGGATAAACCAAAAGAACAAGAGGTCAGTTCCTACATGGTCACCCTGTGTGGTTCTCGTATGGGTTCACACTAGCTTAACATGTTTTTGTTACATACTGAATGATACTTGAATTCTTGTGATGACAGCCTCATGGTCAGCATTTTTTTGTACTATACTTGAACACACAACAGCTTTGAATAGTATCAACTGTAAAGAAAAGATAAACTTGTTAACAAAACACATCATACGGTCATACCAAAGGGCAAAGTCTAATAGTCAGGTTAGTTGTGAAAGATAACGAGGATGAGAGTGATAAAGGATACCATGTGTCAGTTTTAACCAAAAGTTCAGAAGTCGTATTTCGTCCGGCCACTTCTCAAGATTAGGCATAGCATATCAGACATCTTAGAGGTTGAGTTGTAGAAATTCCATGCCTCAAGCATCAATCGCTTTCTTGAACCTTTGAAATGGACAACCTGAAAAAATGGTACAAGAATTATTCTTGATGTCACAGTAAATAGAAAACATATACAACAATGTTACACATCATGCACATTTATTGAATAAGTATAGTCCTGCACAAATGATCCATATTTGTGTGCTGACAAACTGATCATCAATCGGAGCATAGCTTATAACAAAAGAAAACATCATGGATCCACAATGCACGGTATTATCACAGTTTCTAGAAATTTATTTGAATTATAAATGACATATGAGAGAAAAGGTAACGGTGAACCAATCTTCCTAGTTTTTACATCTATTTTAGAACCATGCATTCATGTGTAAGGAGCCTGCAGAATACTATTTTCTATTAATATTAGGCCACAATTTATTTCCATGAAGAAAAAGAGCAAAAGACTGACCAATTAAGTTCCTTACAAGTAAGAAAATGTTATACCTTAACATCCAAGGGTATACCATGAAACTGTCCAGCACCCTCAGGCGGGGTCCAATTATAAACAGCACAAGGCAAGAAGAGAACAGATGTTCCATTAACTTCACCAGTAAATGCTTCATGCTTAGAAAATTTTCCCAAAGCCGATGGTAGATGAGACTTGACAACCCATGCAAGTGCTAATTGGTCACCAAGCATACGGGCAGCCTTAATATATCTTAAGCTGTAAGCTTTAAGGACTTGTTTCAAGAATTCCGCAGCTCTGAAAAAAAACAGATTTTAATTTGAAATTTACTGGCTGTGTATAATATGATATATTCAATAGCTATCAACTTACTTAGTGATGCCATCCCTGGTTCCTCTTACCGCAACAAACCCAGAATTCAATGGTTGCCCTTTGTTATTACGAAAAGTAACAGCCAGATGAAAATGGGGATATTTTTCAAATATATGTCCAAGATCATCAACCACTGCTATATCGGAATCAGTTAAAACAAAATGATTCAACCTCTCCGTCCTATCAAATTCCACAAGCTTTTGCTCCAGAAATGCCTAAATATGAGGATAAGATACATAAATATAACTCTTACAGTTGAAAATAATGCATAAAGATGATGATAGCAGTAATACATGGATCACATAAGTAATTTTGAGAAAGCATATGCAGAAAATTTAATGATCTAAATGAAGCCGATACACTTACAATGTATGTCTTTATTCTCTGAAGCATCAAATTTCCGCGAGAATAGTTTCCTTCAATAGGCAATAGTGTAGCACTCCCTTGATTTACTGAAAATTTTGAACCAGGATCAGTCAATATGATCACGTCACTTCTTGGCATTGATACCTGCAGGGTTCTACAGATATGATCAGGTGTTAAACAACTCACGTCACAATTGTTGATGGAAATAAAGTAGCACACTGCATATTTTTAAGCTTCAAATAAGATGCAAAAGAGATAATTGTTATGGAGCATAGGTAACAAGATCATGAACTCATACATCATTTCTAGGAAGGGCTATGATAGTGATGTTGGTATTCACATTCATTACATTACTTTCATGTTTTCCTACCACACAAAAAGGATAACAATCTCAATAATAGGAAGAAAGTATCAATTCCTTAGTAACTCCACTCTCAACATGCTATGATACAAGACTTGGAACATCGTAGTTGAAATGCTGGATATTCTATCATAAACATAGGGATGGAACTATAAATTCAACTGTAATTCAAATATATGGGGTGCCTTGCAATCTATCATTCACAAGAGAGGGAATTATTCGAGCCATCAAATGTTAGTGTTAAGCTTGCCACCAGTAAACAAAATCCACACGTACTTAGAGAAAAGGAAGAGGTACCTTTATGAAACTGATGAAAGTGTTCAGAATGGTCATGGATCTTTCTATTTTGCTATAAGAACTATTTCCAACAGTTACAGAATCAGGTGGAACATTGCCATCTCCGGCTGAAACAGAATTGTAGGTTGTAAATACAGTAACAAAAGAAACATGTTCTCCAGAATAGTTCTCTTCACTTGATAGGCCAATCTTGTTCAGAGCTCTAAGTCCTGAGCAATGTGAGAGAAACATCATCAGTCATATGAACTCAATCACCAGGTTGCATTGTGCCAACAGCAAGGAGGTACTGGTTTGAGAAAGACTGAATGCACTCTACCATTATCAACTTAATATTACAGAAAATCATCAACAACTATAAGCAAATTAACAGCTGTTTAAGATCTAAGTGGAACATCATTACATTAAGATTCCAGATTATCTAAAACACTCTGTTCAAAACAATGCATTAGAGAAATTATTTTACTGCTCCTGATGAACTGATTTTGCAAAAAGCAACATTCCTATACTGATTTTGCCCTATGCTTATCACAGAAAAACAAAGGCTTACAGTTTGTTAGGCGGTAAATCCAGCTCAACAAAATCTAATATTACAGTGGCAGAGCCACAATGCAGAATGAATGCAATCATATCCCCACCATTTTCTCTCTCAAAAAGATAAATATTACCGTGTGATGGCATAGCAAAACGATTCCAGTGCACGATGCTCTATTAATTGGACATGGACTATCAAATGTTAAACTTGTACCCTCAACACAAAACATTCCACTGCCACAATGACATTGGTAACGGTTGCTGAATTTTCAAAGCAATCCTCCGTACCTAGATAGCCCGAAATGTCTCGAACAAAGATCTAAGCAGCCTCCATAAAAATCACTAAATTCAGCATGAATGGAGCTTGCCGAAGCGAGAGTATTAACCTCGGCACTGGAGGCGGTCGGGGCGGCCCTGTCCAGCGGCGGGACCGAGCACGAGATGGTCAGGTCGCTTCGGCGCGGTTGGGGGTGGCAGGCACACGCCCTTCTCCGGCGCCCAGGGTTGCAGCCTGGACACTGGCGCGGATTGGATCGTCAGGGGGGCGTCCTCATTACGAGGGGAACTGGACGAGAGAAAGGAGAGATCCGTACCGGAGTAGATGAGCGGGACGAGGAGGAAGAGGAGCAGCGTGCCTCGACGTAGAGCGCGGATTCGAGGCCTCGGGACCGCCATATAGGGGCGAAGAGGCGGCAGCGGAGCCCTGGTCCCGTCAGGGGACGAAATCGCGTCGGCTTCCCGACAGCGGGGTGACCGGAGGGGCAAATGATAAGCATATTGATCAGGTTCGTCCAGCTTATAAGTCAATCAAGATTCAAACAGTCCAACCTTTGTGATGAAAAAACGTCCAGCTTGTGATCAATAGTTTTAAACTATTATATGTATAAGTATAATATAAATTTGATAATGCCAAATTTGTATCAAATATAATAATAATCATAAACATTATATCTAACGGTAGGTTTGAATCCACCAACATAAAAAAAATAAGAGCTAAAAAGTACGCGAATACAATCAGACATATAAGAATATCTCCAAGAGACTATTTATTTTTATCTCTCTATTTGGCTTTCTATTTACCTTTTCATAAATATTACACCATATATATAGCAACTCACTCCAACAGACTATATAAGACTATTTATTTTTAGCTCTCTATTTGGCTTTCTATTTACCTTTTCATAAATATTACACCATATATGTAGCAACTCACTTCAACAGACTATATATCTAATTTTGCTAGTCACATAGCTAGCCAAATTTAGCTATTAAGAGAGCTAATTTGGAGAGTCAGATAGTTTGACGAGTCAAATAGCTAGTATGTTGGAGAGTTATTTTATTGTTGGGTAACCAAAATTTAATTTGGCGAGCCATTTAACTAGTCTCTTGGAAATACTCTAATAAACCTACTAATTTTAGCTAGGTGGCTTAGTTTCATTAGAAGGTTTGAAGTTGCTAATATGTGCTAATAGTTGATGTGTCTTTAACCCAGTATTTAACCATCTATTATGGTCTGTTTGGAAGCACCAAGTGTCTTAAAACTAGTTTATAAATCTTGGGTGCTTCGAAACATGCCAGCTTATGCTTCAGTTTCTATAAACTGGATTCTCAGTTGTAAGAAACCAAGAAGCTAGTTTTTCCAAGCTAAAACAAGTTTTTTGTCGGCAAATTACATACTGCTTTTAGCTGGTTTGGTGAAAATTACGGTAATTGCCAACATTTCCTGGTCTATGCACGCGATCCTCTCGGCACCTGCTCTGCTCGGTTTGAGTTTTTAAATGTTATTTGAAAATTTTGGATTAAAAAGTATGAGTTCAAGTTATATTTGAAATTGGCAGCAAAGAAAAATGAAAGGAATAATTTAATCAATTACTTTTAAAATAGAGTAAGGGTAGACTTGGGGGCTTAGGAGCCGTTGACATCTCCATATGGAAGCTTAAAAATTGTCCTATCTGCGAGCTCATCGAACAGTCCGGTGAGCCACTAGACAGTGCACAGTAACAGTCCACAGATCAGCTTGATTGCTCTCCTTCCTTTTCTAGGGGCACCGGACTGTCCGGTGACGGTATCGAACTGTCCAGTGACCCAATCCGAACGTTAGAGCATTAGCCGAAGTCGAGGTAGCCGTTGGAGACTCTCCAGTGCACACTCGATTGTCCAATGACTTTTATAAATAAAAATCCCGAGAGCAGGGACTTTGTTTGTACGGGGCAACCGGACTGTCTCGTGCACAACCAGACTATCCGGTGAGTCCTAGACTTGCGCAACTTTAGATCTTTTGAGCCAAACTTCTCCAACTCTTTTTGGTTGCCTTTGACGAGTTTCCTACGACTTAGACAAACATAATTATCTCTTAATATAATTGACTAAGTGTACGAAACATACCTCATTCATATGGTTTCTCTAGGATTTGCTTTAAGCACAAAACTAAGTCCAAAAGTCACTTTTTTTGCACAAGAGAGTTAATAGCCAAACCAATGTGCAAGAAACATAGTATAAGGTATGTCCAACTTATTCAAGTACTTAGACTGTCTCCAGCAACGTCCTCTAAATTTCATCCTCTAAAAGAATATTCTCTGTCATTTACAGCACTGTCGGCGTTTCGAGACCGGGGGGTCCCTGAGCCGACGAGTGAGTGTGCCGCGTGCCCCAGCCCAGATGGGTCGAGCGCGTGGGCGAGCGCGAAGGGGGGAAAGCGAGGTGGCCGGAGACGGGCGTGAGAGAGGTGGAAATCCCGCGGCCTTCGTGTTTGTCCCGCGCCCAGGTCGGGTGCGCTTGCAGTAGGGGGTTACAAGCGTCCACGCGGGTGAGGGAAGCGAGCGGCCCCAAGAGAGCGCCTGTCCCGCCCTCGTCCCCGCGCCACCAACCTTCTCTAAGAAGGCCCTGGTCCTTCCTTTTATAGGCGTAAGGAGAGGATCCAGGTGTACAATGGGGATGTAGCAGAGTGCTACGTGTCTAGCGGAGGGAGAGCTAGCGCCCTAAGTACATGCCAATGTGGCAGCCGGAGAGATCTTGGCACCCTGCTGGTGTGATGTCGTGGCTGTCGGAGGAGCAACGGAGCCTGGCGGAGAGACAGCTGTCGGAGCGGTTGAGTCCTTGCTGATGTCCCCCTGCTTCCGTAAGGGAGCTGAGAGCCGCCGTCGTCACAGGGCTAGCGCGGCGCCATCATTGCCTATCTGGCGGAGCTAGCCAGATGGGACACCGGTCTTGTTCTCTGCGGCCCGAGTCGGCTCGGGGTAGGGTGATGATGGCGCTTCCTGTTGACGTGGCGGGCCTGTGCCCTAGGTCGGGCGACGTGGAGGCTCCTCCGAAGCCGAGGTCGAGTCTGTCTTCCATGGCCGAGGCCGAGCCCGAGCCTCCGGGTCGGGCGAGGCGGAGGTTGTTCGGCAGAGGCCAGGGCGGAGTCCGAGCCCTGGGGTCGGGCGAAGCGGAGTTCGTCGTCTTCCGAGGCTGAGCCGGAGTCCGAGCCCTGGGTCGGGCGGAGCGGAGTTCGCCGTCTTCCGGGGCCTAGCCCGAGTCCGAGCCCTAGGTCGGGCGGAGCGGAGTTCACCGTCTTCCGGGGCTGAGCCCGAGTCCGAGCCCTGGGTCGGGCGGAGCGGAGTTCGTCGTCTTCCGGGGCTGAGCCCGAGTCCGAGCCCTGGGTCGGGCGGAGCGGAGTTCGCCGTCTTCCGGGGCCTAGCCCGAGTCCGAGCCCTGGGTCGGGCGGAGCGGAGTTCGTCGTCTTCCGGGGCCTAGCCCGAGTCCGAGCCCTGGGTCGGGCGGAGCGGAGTTCGCCGTCTTCCGGGGCTTAGCCCGAGTCCGAGCCCTGGGTCGGGCGGAGCGGAGTTTTCTATGGCGCCTTTGGCAAGGTCTGACTGCCTGTCAGTCTCACTCTGTCAAGTGGCACTGCAGTCGGAGTGGCGCAGGCGACGCTGTCCTTCTGTCAGACCGGTCAGTGGAGCGGCGAAGTGACGGCGGTCACTTCGGCTCTGCCGGGGGGCGCGCGTCAGGATAAAGGTGTCAGGCCACCTTTGCGTTAAATGCTCCTGCGACTCAGTCGGTCGGTGCAGCGATTTAGTCAGGGTCGCTTCTCAGCGAAGGCAAGGCCTCGGGCGAGCCGGAGAAGTGTCCGCCGTTAAAGGGGGGCCTCGGGCAAGACGGAAATCCCTCGGGGTCGGCTGCCCTTGTCCGAGGCTAGGCTCGGGCGAGGCGTGATCGAGTCGCTCGTATGGACTGATCCCTGACTTAATCGCACCCATCAGGCCTCTGCAGCTTTATGCTGATGGGGGTTACCAGCTGAGAATTAGGCGTCTTGAGGGTACCCCTAATTATGGTCCCCGACAGTAGCCCCCGAGCCTCGAAGGGAGTGTTAGCACTCGCTTGGAGGCTTTCGTCGCACTTTTTTGCAAGGGGACCAGCCTTTCTCGGTTGCATTTTGTTCCGGTGGGTGCGCGCGAGCGCACCCGCCGGGTGTAGCCCCCGAGGCCTCGGAGGAGTGGTTTCACTCCCCCGAGGTCTTAATGCCTTGCGTAATGCTTTGGCTGGTCTGGTTGTTCCCTCATGCGAACTGGCCGTAGCCCGGGTGCACGGTCGGGGCCCAAGCTCTCGGGCTGGTATGTTGACGCTGTCAACGGTTCGGCCGGAGCCGGGTTTGCGAGAGCAGCCCCCGAGCTTCCGCACAGGGCGAGAGGGCGATCAGGGACAGACTCGGCTTTTTTACATACGCCCCTACGTCGCCTTTCCGCAAGGAGGAGGGGGGAGAGCGCCATGTTACCCTCGATGGGCACCGAACATGGTGTCTCCGGTGAGCTGCAAGCGGGTAATCCGAGTGGACGTCCGTGCCCCGTTCGTTGGGGGTCGGCTAGGGGCCCAGAGGCACGCCCAAAAGTACCTGCGGGTGATCTGCCGGACCCGGTCCCCTGGCGACGGGGCCCGAGGGCTCGATGCCTCCCTCTGATGGGATTCCGTTACAAGATCGCTCCCGCTGGTCTCGGAAATGTCCTAGGTTACCTCGGGAGCGCAGCCCGAGCCTCGGTTATGTATCGAACGTACCCCTGGTCATCCCTCGCTCAGCGTTTGAGGCGACTGTGAACCCTTCGGGGGCCAGCCTTCGAACCCCTGATCAGTAATGGGCGCGGAGCCCGAGTAGCCTGAGGCGGCCGTGGAGCCCTTCGGGGGGCCGGCCTTCGAACCTCTGACCAGTAGTGGGTGTAGGGCCCACGCGATCTGAGGCGACTGTTGAACCCCTCGGAGGGCCAGCCTTCGAACCTCTGATCAGTAGGGGGGGCTCGGAGCCCGGTTCCTTCACAGGGAAGGATCCTTTTCGGGGTATCCCCCTTTCCCGGTCCCTGTTGCAAGAGATAGAGAAAGAGGAAAAAAGGAAAAGGATACGAAATCGAACGACGTGGCGTACCTTTTTTGGCGCGGTTATTACGGCGAAGGCGAAGCGTCGCCCGCTTCTCCTGCCAGAAGCGCCGCCTGTCCCGCCGCGGAGTTAATGCGACGGGGCGAATGGTTGGCGGGGCGGCCGTTGCGCGTGCGCGAGCCGTTCGAGGAACGGATCACGGGCGCCCTATCTTCACGCCGTGAGAGGGGGTTCTCTTGCTGCCCCTGGATGGGACGTGAGCCTGGCTGACGACGTGACCGCCGCTCCCGCCCGCCTGCCACCGTCATTACTGCCGCCCCACTTTCGGCTGCATTGACCGTCGCGCTAGGCTGGCGCTGCTGGGTCGTGCTCTGGGCCGCCTCGAGTCGCGGTATTGGTTCCGCAAGCAAAGAGGCGCGGTGGTGGCGCAAGTGGCGGTGCAGTTGCTTGCATGCAGCATCTGGCGCGCCGGTTGCGTGACGCGTGGGCCTGGGCCTCCATGCTGGCGTGTTGGGAGTCGGAGAAGCACGTCCACCTGGCGCGGTTGCATGCCGCCTGCATGGCTGCCCGCCCCTTCCGCCCGTTGGTCTGGGCAAAAGTGGGGGGTCGCTTGTAACTGCTGGGCGGTTGTGTGCGCCACGCGCGGCGGTTTGGCTTCTTCTGCTCTGAGCCGGTTTGCATGACATGCGGGACCCAGCCCCCGCGCCGCAGGGGAGGGCCTTGGAGCGTGTTGGAGAAGACTCAGCCCGTAACGTTTGGGGGCGCACGTAGGGAGAGTTGCCTTTAAAAGGAGGGTGACCCCTTTCGGAAGGCGACCATGTCTTCTTCCTCCCTTATGTGTCATGTCTTTCCATCTTCCAAGCCCCCGGATTGGGGGTACCCGCCGTCTTTCCGCCTCATCGTTGGAGGAACGCAACTCCGGGGGAGTTGGTACCTTTCAGCCATCGTTCGGCTTCAAGGATTTTCATCATGCAGCCCGGCTGCACCCCTCCACCGGCGGTCACCCAAGATGGTGACCTCCGGCTTGATGGTGGGGGAAAGCGAGTCGGGTCGCGGCCTCTGCCCCTCCCTCGGCCTCGAGGATTTTCGTCATCCAGGCCAAGATGGAGGATGAGGCGAGTCGGGGGGCTGCCCCCGCGTGGGTCGGCTGCCCTTTTCTTCCCCCAGCGTCTGGGGGAGAATGGCATCCTCCAGTTTCGCGGAGACTTCCCCCAGCCATGCCGGGATAGGTGGGCCGCTATCACTCGGCTAGGGCGCAGCACTACGCCCTCCGTCCGGACGACGGTTGCGCTGCGTCCCGCGAGGGCGGCACCCACGCTCTGGCCGGTTCTGACCAGGGCGAAGACCTGCCGGCGCGCTTCGAGGCGTCGGCAGCCGAAGATGGCTTCTCTACCGATGAGATTGCCAATTCCGCCAGTAGCCCTGGGTCTCCGTCTCCCGGCCTGAATGGCTGGTTCTCGTCCTCTGCGGGTGAGAGCCCTCCTGTCGTAACACCTGCCCCGAAGCCGCTGCCGAAGCTGCTTCGCCGCCCGGGGTGAGGGTGGTTGCCGCTGTTGCCGGATCGGGCGGCGGCGGGCCGCCCGTCGGTTCGCGATCGCTCCGCGGGTTCCCCGGTCTTGTGGGGTTATTCGTACCCGCGGGGATGGAACTGAAGTTCCGTTGGTAATGGCACTTTGAATGCCAGTGTCTTTGTTCATCATGGTTGTCGAGTTGGGTTTTTTATCTGTGCATTTGAACTGGTGGTTGAATTTCAAAAAATGACTAGATTTAAATTGGAAAACATGTAATAAAAAAGAAATTACAAAAGAAAAAAAGGAAAGAAGGGGGGCTGCCCACTAGGGCCGAAACCCAGCGTCGGTGTAGCAAGCCATTCGCGCCGCCAACGCACACACCGCACGCTCGCTGCGGGTGGTCGTTGGCGAATGGGCCCGCCAGGCAGCATCAGCAGCGCGCGCGTCACCTGCATTCCTGCATTGACACCGCCAGGTGGGGCCCGCGAGACAGCCCCACACCACCTTGCCCTTACGCTCTCGTGACACCGACGTGTGGTCCTGCATCGTTAGCTCCATCTTCTACAACGGACATCGTCCGATCACATCAAGGATCACGCTGGGATTTCCAGATTCGGATGAAGTTCCTAACAAACTCGCTTATATAAGTTGGTGTATTCCCTTTGCCTTCCGCCATCAAACGCCAAATGCATGGACCCCTTCTGCTACTGCGAGCACCGTGTGAGCACCGCGGCGAAGAGACATACGCCGTGAGAATAGCCGTCATCGCTGATTCTTGCCCATGTCGGCGCTCTGCGTCCACGGCGTAGCGGAGATGGTTCGCAGATGCGCACTAGTCATAACATATCCTCCTCGGGTGAAGTTGTTCACCGACGCCCTGCCAATTGCTCGTCGAAGTCGCAAAGGAGCCACAGACCCGCCTCGCGTCGTGGCCAGACATCGCCATGGCCCGTACAACTTCAGGTGAGGCCCTAATCGGTTTGCTCTCATGTTGGCCACATTTTTATATACTCCACGCGGGGCGCCGAGTATCTGAAGGCTAGGGGTGTCTCCCGCCGGCTTGGCGCCGCTGTCTGGGGTCTATACCGCCACATAGTGCGCCGTCTGCGAAAGAGGAAACCTGGGATCCATTGATCCAGTGGCTGACGAATGAGATTACATGGGCAGTATAGGTGTATACCGCTTCGATTCGAGGGCGTTGATCTGGGATCAAACAGTCTAGATCGCGTGGGGTAAAAAGTGCTGGGGAAATTTTCTTAAAGAACCCCCTGGAAGTAAGAAAAATAATCTACCATCCACCTTAGTTATGAAATTATTACCCAGAAGTCAGTTTTCTTTTAATTTAAACCTATAGTTTACAAAAAATAGTACCCTCAGTCTGTAGGTTATCTAGAGTTTATAAAATAAAACTGAAAATGAGTTCTAGTATAAGAATTAATCTAAAACTTCGAAAATTCATAACTTACTCGTTTTAACTCTATTTTTAGTGGTTCTCGAAGCTATGGTCTCGCAGCGACGTGTAGAATAATTTTTATGCAATTTGCTATCATGTTTGGTATAATGTTATTTGTATTTATTATTTGCTTATTGGTATGTATTGCTAAGAGAAGAATCTAAACACCAACTTTGAGAAGTACCTAGAGTTGCACCAAAAAGCCAAGTTGTGTCCTTGATCACATTATTTGACCTAATGATATTATTCTGTTAATCATCGTGGCACAGCTAAATTACACTGATTGGACCTAATAGGTTACCTAATTTTGTCTAACCCACACAGTTGGGGGCCTTCGGCTTCCGAAGGTCCTCAAAAACATGATTTAACAATGTTTATGGAGTATAATACATGAGCAGGAACCTTCGGACTTGGATCCTTTGGACTTGGGTTAAAACCACAGTGTGAAGAAGCACAAGGAATACGAAGGATGGAGCAGAGCCGAAGCTATGCGCAGGGGAGCTTTGACATGATAGCAGAAAAGGAAACCGACTTAAAGATGAAAAGGCTGTTTAGACCTCGATGGATTACTGTAGAGTTATTAGCAAATGTAAAGGGCATGGGTGTAATATTACATGGGCTGCGTCCTGTGCCTATAAATAGATGAACAGTGCTCCCATACTGTTCATGCTGACTTGGCATTTGCTTTTGCGTCACGCTTGTACTTTTGCCTTCTTTCAAGCCGAATGTACATTTGCAATTTGTTATCATTTCTATCTTTCCATAATAATAAAATAGAAATGAGTTAATAATAATATTTAAGTGTTTATGTTATTTCTCATACTTTATATGAATCCTTCTTCATTATTTGTTGTGCTTATGAAGGTATGTCCTTCATAACCTTCGTCCGAAACTCATTATATCCCAAGAGAAATAATGCTTCGAAGGACGAAGCACTTTAACGTTTAACAATTTCTGTGTTGCCTTGTTCTTAATTCATAGCATTTAAGGACAAGTCCCCAACACACACCTTGCATACAAATGAATTATTGGGTAGTCTTGCTATTGCTCTACCATGTTTTGGGGTTAATATTATATCTGAATTATGATCACGCCTTATTACCATTGTTGGATTTATTGTTATACATGATAAATCATTTTGTTAATTGGAACATGGAGCGACCACCCGAGACAACAGTGCTACCACAAAGGTAGAATTGGATGCCCTTGGCCAATTAATTAGGAAAACTAGTGTGAGTTAGTCCTTTCCCGAAAGGGGCAAACGGGGTGTGAGGAGCTGTTGGTATAGAGAGGTTCTCGTGCCGATCTGTCTAGTATAGCTTTTCGGATGAGGGATTCCTATATCATCCCCTCTTGTCTGAAACCGTAGTGGGTTCTCTCATGCTAGTGGGACTTTAGAAAGGCCTCGTAGTGTGCCCTCGCCAACTCACCTTGGAAGTGTTTAAGGGTCCGATCAACCAGAGGCAAAAAAGGAAACACATCTTGTGGGTAAAGATTCACAACCTCTGCAAGAGTGTAAAATTGGTATATCAGTCGTGCTCACGGTCATGAGCGGCTCGGACCCTCACATGAGTAATTTATGGAATTAAAATTAACTTATCGTGCATTTGCATTGTGGGATATTTCATCTATGATCTCTTATTTAATAAGGATGATATTTACTTATACTTAGTAATTGCTAATAAAATTTTGAGCAACAAAGTTAAAAGCTACGCTCAGCCTTAACCATTATCCTTGGTAAGCCTTACACCACATGAGCCCAATCGTAATTGAGCTCATATACACTTTTTCCACACTTGTTGAGCGATGACCGTATGAGAGCTCAACCTAGCTATAAATCACATCAGGTCAAGAACAGTACCATCAGAGGAAGACCATGAAGATGAGTTCTTCGGAAAGGTTTAGGCCATCGTCTCCAAGTCAACTATGGTTGTGGAGGATCATTGTCATCATATGATGCATTTTATTTAGCTATTTTTGTACAAAATTTTATTATATAATAAAGATGTGACATTGATTTCTATACCATGAGTCATCATAAGTGTAAGACTTGTTCCTGGCACACATTTGAAATACATCTGGATTCATCCTAAAATCTAGGTGTGACAGAAGTGGTATCAGAGCAATATTGACTATAGGTTGTAATCAAGATAGACCTGGACAAACCCTTACCTATTTATCTATGTTACTCTGATTCCTTCTAAACTTTCCCTAATCTTTTCTCATCTATTTCTGCTTTACTCTGGTTATTCTTATCTTTTCTGTTCTAAGACAAAGAAGATTTCACACTTTGAAATCCTACACATAAAGTGACCATAAGAGATAGGAGACCTAGTCCTAGGAATAAAAAAACCTATTTTGTATATATATATGCGCTTGAATGTTTGTTCTTATGATACCTATTTTATTTGTGCCGGGGATAAGGTCTCTGGTCCCTAGGGCCCATCGGCCAGCGGGCACGTTGGAGAAGGCCTCTGGCAACTAGGGTCAGTCAGCCAGCTAGAGGAGAAAGGAAACATCTATCCTAGAAGCACCCACCCTCAAGCGAACCCTATGGCACCAAGCCCGGGGTCGTCATGGCAGAACTTGACAGAGGAGCTGGTTGAACCGAATGGGAACCACTCGAGTGGATCCCTCGCCCAGCCTGAGATCGACCCATCATAAGTGACCGAACGCATTGACTATGCCTGACACTGAGACATAGTAAGGGCGTCAATCTGCCTTCCACTCATGATGTACGAGCCCCTCAGGCCATAGCACACTCATATCCTACGAACCCCTTGGACTACGGGGTTGTGGGGGATAGATATCCCCCGGATCCACTAGAAGGCTAGAAGGCCTCGCGAAAGGCTCTGGGCCCATTACTTCGCAAGGCCATCCCTTCGTGGGCCAGGAGAGGAATCACTGGCAGAATGGATCGACACAAGATCGGATCAACTCGAGCTCAGACAGCTCATTGGGTTTAGACATTATCTACAACATTGATCCGATTCTCCCGCACAGCACCCTCAAACGTCGAAACTAAACGAGGATAAGTCGGTAGGATAATAGAGAGATAAGTTCGGTCGGTTCACTATTACTTAGGAGCACATAGTTATCGTATCCGCATGTAACGCCCCATGGTCGAGTATATAAGGCCTAGGGGGCACCCCATCAAAGGACATGTCACTCATTAGCCATCTACTCAATTCTCTAGCATTCTTCATACTAGAGAACTCCCCAGTAACCCACCACATAAAGAGCCACACCAGGAAGTAGGGTGTTACGCCTCTCCAAGCGCCTCGAACCTATATGAAATTGTCCACTGTCTATCGTGCGCCCAGCACGAACCATCGAGCAACAGTCAATAACACCGTCCTACCCAAAAGCACCTCGAGGGTAACCCCAGGTGCGCGGTCGAGTCCCAAACACCGACAGCTGGCGCGCTAGGTAGGGGGTGTGTCACTGATCCAAGCTAGCTCAATGGCCATCACTTTCCAGCACAAGATCGCTCTCCGCCCTGGATCCATGTTCTGCTTCGGAACCATCTCATCCGTAGCAGACGAAGAAGGGACCCTACATCATATAGCGGATCCGCCGGAGAAAAAGCCTTCCTTGAAAATCTCCGGGAAAGCCGGAATGAAGCAGGAAATAGCGCAACCTCCAGCGCTCTGGACAAAGACTACCTCCTGCAAGCCAGGAGCAGAGAATTCGTCCACCCGGAGAACCCCGTTGTCCACCTCATCCACGGAAGAATGGACACGGATTGCAAGGAAAAAAGAAACAAACGAGATAAAGGCTCGTGAAGCTGCCCTTCTGATACCTCCGCCCTCAAAGGAGAACAGAAAGAAGCTTGTCGTCGCGACAACTCCATTCTACCCCGACGTCCTCTTCATCGGGGGAGAGTGGAATCATCCCCCATCTCCGACGATGAACCAACCGTGCCTGGGGAAGAACCTCCTCAGTGGGAAGCTCGCCGACGAAGGAACCGACGCCGTAATGCCCGGCCACCTCATGAAGCCGAAGAACGAGACCCAGCGTAGCCTATATCACGAGATGAGATCTCGGAGGTGGGAGAAACTCCAGATGAACAAGTCTTCAGGGAAAGGAGGAATTCCCGCCGACGTGATCATCGGCAAGCTCAAGAGCAAGCAGAGTAGGAGGCAAGACAACATCGAGAGAACCCTCTCCTCAGACGAAATCTGAACCCCGACTTCGCCCGAGCCATGAACACACCGAGCGAGGTCGATGGAGTGTTGGCTGGGATAGCCGATGCCTCCCCCGGACTCTAGACGCCAAGGGCTATCGGCGGCTGCTCACTCGGGCAGCTAATCATCTTCTACCTCTTGCTCATCCTCCGAGCAATCTACGACACACCATCAATAGTCGATGGGACACGCGGAGCTCCATCAATGCTTCGCGTGAACGACGACACGAGAACGAGATCCGGCACCGAGAGGAGTATGATCGAGATCACGACATCCCTGCACGAAGTCAGGCCACCAGGGTTGAGTCGGCAATAGCTTCAACTGGTGGCACGACCCGAGGACGGTCGAGGCAGCACGTCGACAACTCCCCTCCCTGGGACCGTCACCACAACCGTCGACAGGAAGACACGTTTGGAGTATCAGCGCTCACTCCGCGTCTCAGGGCCATTCAGTGGCCCCCTAACTTCAAAGTCTCCAACGTTGATAAGTATGAGCCTAAGCAGGACTCGGGAGGCTGGCTAGCAGTCTATACCACCGCTGCCCGGGCCGCTGGGGCAACTGAAGATGTGATGACTGCATACTTGCCCATCGTCCTCGGGCAAGATGCGCTGCAATAGGTACGACACCTACCCCGACACTGCATCGACGATTGGAGCGACTTCAGTCGGTGTTTTATCGCTAACTTCCAATATCTCTCCGACAAACCGGCGCAGCCATGGGATCTCAAATCCATCAAGCACCGAGGAGATGAGACTCTTCGGTCATACCTCAAAAGATTTCAGACCATGAGAAATCGTATTCCTGAAATTGCGGAAGCAGCAGTGATCGAGGACTTCTACTGAGGATCTAATGACTCGGCCTTCGTCCGAGCTATACTACAAAAAGCACCGACCACTTTTGAACAGCTGTTTAGGGAGGCGGACCTCTACATCACCGCCAATGAACGTGCCCAGGACCTCATCGGAGGAACGAAGCCCACTCCGTCTGCACCACGGCGCGACATGAACCAGCAAACCGACAAGCGCTGGGAGAAGAGGCCCCGCGAGGAAGTCCATGCCGCTGGACCACCCGTCTCTCGTGCCCGAGGGGCACCCCGCGGAGGCGAACGAACGTTGGACGACATCCTCGACGCCCAGTGCCCGTACCACAAGGACATGCACCATACTCTTCGAAACTGCAGAGATTTCAAGCACTCCGTCGGAAGTGGCCGACCCTTCCAACCTCTACCACCTCCCCCACCACGAGGAGGACCCGGAGAACCTCAACAACCTCAGCAACAAGAAGGGGGAGGAGGCGGGGCATTCCCGCGTGTCGATGGAGAAGTCAACGTCATCTTCGGCGAACACGGGTCGCAAGAGAACAAGAGGCAGCAGAAGCTCAACGATCGTCAGAT
The DNA here is from genome assembly GCF_902167145.1 of Zea mays. Classification (NCBI taxonomy): domain Eukaryota; kingdom Viridiplantae; phylum Streptophyta; class Magnoliopsida; order Poales; family Poaceae; genus Zea; species Zea mays. The sequence goes on along the minus strand of NC_050104.1, from coordinate 84,812,847 downwards.
ACTGGTGGCGGCCACCAGTGCTCCCGCCCCGTATCGATGGTCCGAACACCCGATCACCTTCACTCGGGCGGATCAATGGCTCAACTTCGATCATCCGGGCAAGTACCCGCTCCTCGTCGATCCGGTGATCCGAGAAAGCAGGGTAGAAAAGGTGTTAGTGGACGGGGGAAGCAGCATCAACATCACCTTCCCCCGGACACTCTTAGGCTTGGGAGTCGCACTCAAAGAGCTCCACGAGTTAGACACTCCTTTCTTCGGCATTGTGCCGACTGAAAGAGAATACCCACTCGGGCACATCTACATGACGGTTACCTTCGGAACTCCAAAAAACTACAGAACCGAGTTCCTGAGGTTCGAGGTAGCAAGCTTCGACTGTGAATACAATGCCATCATCAGCAGGCCGGGATTGGCAAAATTCATGGCCATTCCACACTATTCATACAGGATATTGAAGATGCCGGGACCACAAGGAATCATCATCGTGCGCGCTGACTTCCAAGGCGCCGCAAAATGCTTCTGAGTGGCCATTCAGGCGGCCCTCACCACCAAACCACCGACGACTTCCTCTGCACAGGCGAACTCAAAGCCTAAGGAAGATCTCGCGATACCCGCGAATGAAGCTCAAGTCGTGACCTCTATGCGGCCGACTGAGGAAACGAAGAGAATCAACCTCGGGTTCGCTGACGAATGCAAGACTGCCATCATCAGCTCCGGCCTGGATGACAAATAGGAAGGCGCGCTCATCCAGTTTCTGCAAGATAACTGAGACGTATTCACATGGCAACCTGCGGATATGCCGGGAGACCCGAGAGAACTGTCCGAGCACAAACTGAAAGTCTATCCCTAGGTGAGGCCGATTCGACAAAAGCTGTGTCGCTTCACGCCCGACAAGAGAGAAGCTATTCGTGCCGAGCTAGCTCGATTAGTCGCAGCAGGATTCATTAGAGAAGTATTGCATCCTGAGTGGTTAGCAAATCCTGTTCTTGTACTCAAAAAGAATAAAGTGGATTGGCGCATGTGCGTCGACTATACAGATCTCAACAAACACTGTCCGAAGGATCCCTTCGGACTTCCTAGAATAGATTAGGTGGTAGATTCAACCGCCGGATGCTCAATGTTGTCATTCCTGGACTGCTACTCTGGATACCATCAAATCAGCCTAGCAAAAGAAGACGAGGAAAAAACTGCATTCATTACCCCCTTTGGAGCTTTTTGCTATACATCCATGACGTTTGGCCTCAAGAACGCTGGAGCGACTTACCAGAGAGCTATTCAAACATGCTTAGCCGACCACTAGGGTAAGCGGGTAGAAGCTTATGTTGATGATGTAGTGATTAAGACAGAAAACTCCGAAAACTTCATTGAGGATCTGCAGCTGGTCTTCAACAGCCTAAGACGGTAGGGAAGTTGCTCGGATTCATTGTCAGCCACCGAGGAATTGAAGCTAACCCGGAGAAAATCGAGGTTATCACGAGGATGGAAGCACCACGATCACAAAAGAAAGTGCAATGGCTAACTCGATGTATGGCAGCCTTAAGCAGATTCATATCAAGGTTAGGAGAAAAAGGCTTACCATTCTACAAATTGCTCAAGAAGGTGGACAAGTTCCAGTGGACCTCAGAAGCTCAGGAAGCTCTTGATGCACTAAAGAAGTTCTTGACCACACCGCCAGTGCTAAAGCCGCCACGTCGAGCCATGCCAGACTAGCCGACGGAAGATCTGCTATTGTACATCTCTTGCATGACTCACGTGGTGAGCACCGTGTTAGTAGTCGAGCGGGCAGAGGAAGGGCATGCATATCCAGTACAGCATCCCGTCTATTTCATCAGTGAAGTTCTGGGACCCTCTAAAAAGAAGTATCCTCAAGTTCAAAAACTATTGTACGCAATACTTCTAACTGCTCGCAAGCTCCATCACTACTTTGACGACAACAAAGTCATAGTAGTCACTGGGTTTCCAATAGGGGATATTCTCAACAACAAAGAAGCCATTGGAAGAATAGCCAAGTGGGCCTGCGAGCTGGGAGCTCACGACATTGAGTTTCGGCCTTGCACTACAATAAAGACTCAAGCGCTAGTCGACTTCGTATCAGAGTGGACCGATCAACAAGTACCAAATAACCCGGAGGCTGCAGAAGTATGGCAGATGCATTTCGATGGCTCGCTGAAACTGCAGGGAGCAGGCGCGGGAATCCTCTTCATTGCCCCTGGAGGTGAACAACTCAAATATGCTCTTCAGTTGTTATTTTCAGCATCTAATAATGCAGCAGAATATGAAGCTCTGATCCATGGATTGAACATTGCCATATCACTGGGCATTAAGAGGTTGATGGTATACGAAGATTCACTGGTGGTCATAAGTCAGATAAATAAAGAATGGAATTGCTCGAATGATTCTATGGGCAAGTACTGTACAACCGTCTGAAAACTAGAAGACAAATTTGAAGGGCTAGAATTTCATCATGTGGAAAGAGATCGCAATGCAGCAGCGGACGCATTGTCGAAACTAGGATCCAGTCGAATTCAGGTCCCACCCGGAGTTTTTGTCCAGGAGGTGCCACGCCCAAGCATTTCCTCAGATCAGGCAGAAGAGTGCAATGTTTTGAGCCAGCTAGAGTCAGACTCTAATTACTAGAGACAACCTATCATCAGGTATATAAAGAACGAAGAAGAACCGGATGATAAAGTCGCAGCAGAACGCCTTGCAAGACAGTCAGCCCACTACACCCTCATAGGGGACGCGCTGTACAGAAGGGGTGCAACAGGAGTCCTCATGAAGTGCATTCCCTCAGTTACCGGGAGGCAATTTCTAGATGAAATTCACGCCGGACAGTGCGTGATACACGCAGCATCCAGAACTCTAGTTGGGAAAGTCTTCAGGTCTGGTTTCTATTGGCCGACGACAAAAAGTGATACATCCGAGTTAGTCTAGAGATGTGAAGCTTGCCAATTCTTATCAAAGCAACAACATTTACCAGCACAGTAACTGCAAACCATACCCGTAACATGGCCATTTGCGTGCTGGGGACTGGACATGATTGGACCCTTCAAGAAAGCTCAGGGAGGCTACACTCACGTGTTGGTCGCCATTGACAAATTCACCAAATGGATAGAATACAAACCCATTGCTTCTCTAACTTCAGCCAAGGCAGTGGAATTCATACAAGATATAATATTCAGGTTTGGGATACCGAATAGCATCATAACCGACCTGGGATCTAATTTCACTAGCTCTGAATTCTGTGATTTCTGTGAACAACGGAGCATCCAGATCAAATATGCCTCCGTAGCGCATCCAAGAGCCAATGGCCAGGTAGAAAGGGCTAATGGAATGATACTGGAAGCACTCAGGAAGAAAGTCTTCGACAAGAATGAAAAGTTCGCAGGGAAGTGGATCAGGGAATTACCCTATGTGGTTTGGAGCCTGAGAACTCAACCAAGTCGAGCTCTACATGGAAACACCCCCTTTTTCATGGTCTATGGTTCGGAGGCAGTGCTACCCACAACCTCAGGATTGGGGCACCAAGGCTGGTCTTCGAAAACATAGCTGAAGCGGAAGCTACCAGGCTAGAAGATATTGACGTACTGGAAGAAGAGCGATTGAATACAGTAATTCAGTCAGCTAGGTACTAGCAGACCCTGAGGCGCTATCATGATAAGGCTATACGACATCGATCCTTTGTAGTGGGAGACCTGGTCCTTCGCCGAATTCTAACGGGAGAAGGACGAAACAAATTATCACCACTATGGGAAGGGCCATTCATGGTGTCGAAGGTCACTCGACCAGGATCATATCGGTTCACTCAAATGGATGGCATGGAAATAGGGAATTCATGGAATATAGAGCACCTCAGGAAGTTTTACCCTTAGCAAGAACTATCGGAGCAACGTTGTATTCTGTAATTGGAAAATACATCGTCAATAAAAGATTTCACTCTCAAAAGCATTCAAACTATTGGTTATCCGTCGACTTCGACTTGATTAAACTTGGATTCAAAACACTTACTCAACTTAGGGTGACCACTATACCCTACTAACGGAGCAATCGGCTTAAGTCGGCAATGACTTAAGACGGTGCAACATGCTCGCGCTTACTCGACTTAGGGTGATCACTGTACCCTACTAACGGAGCAATCGACTTAAGTCGGCAATGACTTAAGACAGTGCAACATGCTCGCGCTTACTCGACTTAGGGTGATCACTATACCCTACTAACGGAGCAATCAACTTAAGTCGGCAATGACTTAAGACGGTGCAACATGCTCGCGCTTACTCAACTTAGGGTGACCACTATACCCTACTAATGGAGCAATCGGCTTAAGTTGGCAATGACTTAAGACGGTGCAACATGCTCGCGCTTACTCGACTTAGGGTGACCACTATACCCTACTAATGGAGCAATCGGCTTAAGTCGACAATGACTTAAGACGGTGCAACATGCTCGTGCTTACTCGACTTAGGGTGACCACTATACCCTACTAACAGAGCAATCGGCCTAAGTCGGCAATGACTTAAGACGGTGCAACATGCTCACAGCTACTTGTCATAAGGCGATCTCCATGCCTTACCATCTGATCGATCGACATAAATTAGGAAAAGATTTCAAAAACCAGCAAGCCGCACTTACTTCTGCAATCGTTCATGACAACTATTGAATTCTAACAACAGAAACAAAATGTTATAACTTCCAGCGCCAAGAACACATTCAAATATCCTACTGAGTATTAGAGTGCACTGATCACACACACATATAGTTCACAAACGCATTGAGTATCTTCTAAACACATCCAAACATCTCTATTTGGTAATGTCTTTTGCAGGAGCAATCGAGGAGGAAGGGCGACTCGAAGCATCAGGCGTAGCCTTGACATCCGCAACAATGTCATCAAGAACAACTACACCGGGCCTTCTCATCAGAATTCGCCCCGCATGAATGGCTTTGTCCATAGCCTTGTCACGCTAGGCTTTCAGAGCGGCGCAGTTGTCCTCTGCAACTTTGGTAGCCAGTCGAGCAGCCTCTAGCTCCTGGGCGACTGATCTCTTGGAGGCTCATAGATCTTTGATGATGGAGTCTGTGGTGGAACTGCCCAAATTATTCCAACTTAAGTGCCTAAGTCCTGCCTTAGAGGCTAGACCACACTTAAATGGGAATAACCCGTCAATCCCTCGGATCTAGTCCGACGAGGCCACTGACAGGATCAAGTACCACGTACTCACTCGATGGTGAGGCACAAAGCAAATACAATAAGGCATAAAACCATACATTAAGGAGTATTAAACTTATTACATCATCATCAGAGTTTTAGCAAAAGTAGTCATCATTGTTTGAATTGCAGCGGAATAAAACTAACGATAATTAAACCGAGAGATGGGGAAGCCTGTCCCATCACTCCTCATGCTCCTCCTCAGCCGAGGTAGGGTCCCACTCGACTGTCCAGCCCGGTGGCAAGATGGACGGCCAAGTCACTCCAGCAACCATGTCCTCCAGAGAACCTGTAAAATTATGCCACAAGCAAGGCTGAGTATACTAATACTCAGCTAGACTTACCCGGTGTGAGGAGTCTACTCCTCTACCTCTAGACATGCAGCTGTTTGGCTGAGGGGTTTGGTTGCCAAAAGCACTAGCTGAGTCTATAAATCAAGTTTTAGCTTTGTCAAGTTTTAGTGTGACTCTCTTAAGACTAAATGTATACCTATCTAATCATACATGGTATAAAACATTTTGCAATCAACAACTTTTGCCAAGTCATCTCATTTTCACTTGTTACTCAATGTAGCAGCATGGATCAAGCAGTCTCATTAGCTGCGAGAAGCAGATGATTCGAATCGAGTTTTTAAACCTTGCAAGGTAAACCTAAACACACGATGTGGTGAGGCACTCCATCCCCACACACATCAACCGTCCCCATCGATTTCCCGTTAGCAGATCAGGGCTCACCGCCTTGGCGTACAATGCCTCACTGACCCCGACTGCCATCGTGCAGTGACCGCACTTGTACCCACCATAACCGGAATGGGATACCACGTCTCAGGTCATGTGAGGGGATATGTCCACTGCCAGGTTCACTCAGGTACTAGGCTTACTGATTTACCATATTTCTCGGCATGTGCTTAGTACATTCAAACGCTTGACACACGGTACCACACCTAAATCCTTATTTCAATTCCCATCTCGTAGACAACGCATCCCCATGGACCGTTGTCCACAGACTATCATCATTACGATATCAAAATGGATACAACCAATTCCTGACCTCGCGCGAGTGCTAGAAAAATCACTCGACTTCTACCGAGATCCCTAATTAATAAAGCAGCTACTCGACCTAGCATTCTAGTATCCATCACAAAAGGATTCCTGAGATCATGCAACTAGGATTTCAAACAACTCCTACACTTAAGTGCACATTCAATCCTACAATCATTAAGTGTAGTAAAATAGCATAATAAATAGGTTATGCATAAAACCGGGGCTTGCCTTCCAAAGTTGAGGCAGGCAGATCCTCTGGGGCAGGGTCTGGTACTGGATTCGGGGCTACCTCCTGAGCAATTCCTTGCTCCGGCACGAGGATGTACTCTCCGTCCGCGAGGTTGCAATCTATCGAATGCAATGAATAAGATATATGCATGCTATGATATGTAGAATTTAATAGCAATTATGCCTTAGTGCATAAAAACTAAGTTAGTTAATAACCTAGGGTTTCCTGGTCATACGTGGCTCTTAGTGGTTTATGCTTATCAATTTAGGTTTGGGTTTTGTCTAGGGATAAGCATAGTGGATTGAAACTTGGATTTCCCTTAGATGTTTTAGTAGGCATTTAAGGGGTTTTGCTGGTTGGGTTAAGGTAACATTAGTCTCCACTATTAATTCCCCTTTTTCATTTTCTATTTATGAATTCTAGTGTGGGTTTGAACTACAATAGTGATTTAACGTTTTCCAAAAATTCTATAAAAATTACAGTGGGTTACTATTTGTTACTGTAATCTGTCCTATAAATTTGAGGTCCAGAATAAATAGAATATGCCCTGGGCAAAAATAACAAAAGTTGGGGCAAAGGGGTCACTTTGCACTACAACTCTTAACTAGGCGTGGGTTCTGTCCTAAGGGTCATTTTTGCTGGTATCTAAGGGTAATAACATGCTCCTGTGCGAAAAATCACAGAAGGATATTTGGTGGTTATTTAGTTGTGATTTTCTAAAGTTTAATGCTAAAAAGATACTTATAACTAACTTGTTATTTGAAAAATGTCAAACAACAGAACTCATAGTTTTTCTAGGTTTATAAATGCAAAACATTTGTTATCCCAAGGTTTGGGGTGTTTTCTTTTCAGGGTTATTTTTCTAGGGTTTTCTAAGGTTTCCTTGTTTTTCTAAATTAAAAGGGTATCTCCTTTTTTTTTGCACTAAACAAGGGTATAATAAATTTTTCTAGTGAACTATACTGAATAAGAAAGCTAACAAAAATGTGGGTGCTCTCTGGTTCTTTATTTAAACCACCTTTTATATTTTCTTCATCTTTAAGCAAAAAGTGATTTAAATGGCAAACTCTACCTTAATGGGGTGTACAGAGGGGTTTATTATTTTTAAACAGGTTAGGAAGTAATTAAGTACCTCTCTAAATTTTCTTAACCCCAGTCTAATAGTGTAGCTATTTTCCTTATTTCTTTTAGCTTTTGACCAGTTAATCATTTAAATCAAAGCTTTAAGGTTTGCTGCAACACTTAGGGGTTTTATATTTTTCCTAGGTAGTTTACATCATTTAGGATCTGGCAAAATTGGTTTGACTCGATTTGGGTAAACCAAACCGAAGTTATGAATTTTTCTAGTCCAGTTTGGATTTAATTAGAATATTTAAAAAGGTTTCCTGGAAATCCACTTTGCACCGAAGACCCTGGGTTCTTTCTAAACTAATCCTTTTAGTTATACCCCTGCGCTACTATTCCCCTGAGTCGCTGACAGCGCACAAAATCCCCTGGCCTTTTCTTCTTCTCCCCCGAGGTCCCTCCCCTTATGTAAACAGTAACCGCGAAAAGGAAAAGGGCAGCGTGGCTTACCGGCGGCGAGAGAGGTCCGGCGAGGGGCGGGGTTGGCTTCGGGAGGTCCTGGCGATCACAGCGAGGTATGGCTCGACGACAGGGGTGACCGGAATCGACCGGTCCACGCGCGCAGGCGGGTGAACACGTCAGCGGCGAGAGCTCCGGCCTAACCACGACGATCTAGTTCAATTAAACGGCATGATGAGCTCCACGGGATGACGTAGAGGCTATGTGTGCAGTGAATCGGAAAATGGCGCAGAGACTTACCCGGTCTACGTGCGCCGGCGGGGTTCCGAACTCCGGCGAGCACGATTGCGCCTTTCCGGTGGTGGGGGTCCCTGGTTCCAGCTCTGGCAAGCTTCACGACCTCCTAGGGAAGCTACCTAGGGGCTTGGATCGAGCGGAGGAGGGCGGGAAACGGTTCAGCCACGGTGGTGGTCCTCGGGCGGCTCTGGCGGGTGGCGGAGAGGTTGCCGGAGCTAGGGGCGAGCTCCGGGGAGTTTGGCGCTGGACAGAGGATGCAACGGGGAAGATAGTCGGGCACTGGGGCGGGCTTTATAGCCGTGGCGTGGGCATGGTCACGGGCGGCCGCGGACGCGCGGGGGTTCGCGCACGGGCGTGCTCTGAGCGCGTCCCCAAGTGTCAGCCCGCGTCGAACACGTGTGTGTTTCCTTCTGCCATGGTTCAACGGCCGATTGGAGCACCTTAGCGTGCAGATCTTGGCAAAACCACTGTGTACGGTCTCTTCCCTGCACCATATCCTACCTTTTTGATGTGAGTCCCAAGCCAAGATACGATCGGGGTAGGGAGATATAGAGGTGAGAAGTTGCCTCTGTCCTAGCTGTCCAAACCGGGACAAAAGCTATGCCAAGTCGTGTCAAACGACTTGGGGTGGGGTTCAACTTTCTCCAGGGTATTCTAGAGGTATTTTGGTGCCACTTTGTCAATTGGGTCAAATGATTTTGAAGTTTGAATGAGGGTGAACATGTTTGATCATTGGCCAAGGGTTGGTTTTGGACTTAGAAAAATTTTGATTTTTCTTTTGTGCTCAACCCTTTGGTGAACCTTTTGGGGTTTTTCTGAAATCTTTTTGGGGTTACTTTCTTACTATTATTTTTAGGGTATTAAGTGCACTACATCTTTTATAATTGGCCCAAGACATGATCAAGTGGTTTTCATAACTTTTTGGTCATACCTTCCTATAGTACTCCAATTGTCCACAGGGGGTGCATTAGGGTTTTGGGAAATTTCTCCCCCTTCTATGTGCATGGTAAGCCAAGGCATGACCTCTAAGATAGGTTGCACTTATTTAGGATCTTGATTTCCAAGTTTGAATTCCTTTACTCAAGTTAAGTCACATGTGATGATGGGCTTACTTGTGTAGTCTTAAGTGAAAACCCTAAGTAACACCTGAGGTGTTACAACCCTCCCCCCTTAAAGGAATCTCGTCCCGAGATTTAGGTAGAGTCCTTTGGAGGGGTGCCATGAAGGTGTGCTGGTGTGTTTCTCCTTCCATTATCCGAGTGTCTCTAGTTAACTGCTCTTCGAATGTCATTCTCTTTGCGACTTCAGAAGGAAGTCCTTTTTGAGTCATTTCTAAAGCTTACCACACCTTTAGCATCTAAGTTTTTCTTATATTTGAATTCAAAGGGTAGGTGGGGGTGGGGTTTTGGATTACGTACCGACTCCTTTGGGCAAAAGTCGGGAAGTGAGAACGTAGAAAATCCTCAGCCTCCCACGTAGCTTCTTCTATTGAATGGTGACTCCACTGAACCTTATACATTCTGATCGACTTTGCCCGTGTTGATCTCTCTTTTTGATCTAATACCTTGATGGGGTGCTCTTGATAAGACAAGTCTAGTTCTATCTCAATTTCTAGTTCAGGTAGTACTTCAGTGGGTAAGTGGACACATTTCTGTAGCTGAGATACATGGAACACATCATGAACAGGTGACATGTGGGGTGGCAACTTCAATTGATATGCTACAGGTCCACAAGTTTCCTTGATCTCACAGGGTCCAATGTAGCGAGGAGCCAACTTGCCCTTGATTCCAAATCTCTAGACACCTTTGGTGGGTGACACCTTAAGATAAACATGATCTCCCACTTCAAACTGTAGAGGCTTCCTCCTCTTATCATGATAGCTCTTCTGCCGGGCCTGAGCAGCTTCTAGGTTCTTCTTAATGACTCTGACCTTTTCCTCTGCTTCAAGTACCAAGTCTGGTCCAAATATTTCCCTCTCTCATGCTTGTTTGCACTGGAGTTTTTCAGTGCCGCCAGTGCTAGGGGCCAGTGGAAATCGCCATTTTCACTGGCGGTTCTATTAAGAAAACCGCCAGTGGATTTCCACTGGCAGTTTTTTTATTTAGCCGCTAGTGGAAGTTTTCCCGCCTTTTTTTAAATTTTCGTACTGAAATTTATATATATTTACACACACAAACATATATATATATATATATTGATATTGATAAACATGTAGTTCTATCATACATTTATATACATCAAAGTCTTGTTTACAACCATGTATGCATCACACATTATATACATCAAAGTTTTCACTTAAGCTCTAATAACTATCTCGGCTAAGAGATAGTCTACTAATTTCTGTTAGTATTCTAAACTCTGGCAAAGCTAATGTTTCGGAAGCATCATGATATTTCCCTTCTGTAGGAATGACCTCTTTCAATATGAATGTGCACAGGTCCTCAACTATGCCATACAATGCACCTTCAGTCAAGTTCTCCGGGCTTCCTTGTTGAAATTGCTGTAAAGGAAGTTTATAAACATCATCTATTTATACTCAATAATAACACATTTGCATCTTTAATGACATAAATACATACGTGACTATTAGTAATAATACCTTGCCAGGGTTCGTGATGTATCGTCCGTTCATTCTCATGAACTCGCACACGTAGAACCCACATAGGACCGATCCGGGTGGTTGCTTGTGGCACTACATAACGGGAGATTGGTTATTTAGTTGCAACATTGTCCTATGTACGTACATGTATGATATGTATTCATAAATTCACATACTTACCAGCCAGTTATAATGGATGTCTAGTGGCACGCCTTTTTTGGACGTGTCGTACTTTCCACCTCATAGCTTATAAAACCTAAATGCCCTATGATCTCAAATAGAATCACCATGTTATTCTACAATTCTCATCGATATAAGTATGCATGCATAGAAAAGGCTTACAGCTCTAAGAGGCCGAGGAATTTTGAATAGGCCGAAGGCTCGGTGTGCAAGGAGTCGAGCACCAGCACCTTTCCAACCTTAGGATAAATGAAGAAGCATATCCAGTGGTCCCTGTACGAATCAAACTTGTGATACATGTGTATTTAAATTATTAATTTTATTTATGCAAAATCACACTTACTTAAAGTTGTACGGGGCCACTATGGATTCCCTGTCTTGAAATTGAAGCATTGCGTGTCCTATGTAGGTGGCGTATCTTGCTTCAAAATCCTTCTTCAGATCCTGGATACGCACCTCAATTTCTTCGTCCGTTAGTCCCTGTAATGCTTCGTTGCCTTTTCTGATTCTAAAACTGTGGTTATCCTCGCATATCTTTATTGGGTTGAGATACCCAACCCTTTTACTGGCACTAGCATTGGGATTGGTACCATAAAGGATCTCCTGCTAATCATGTTGCATTCTGCAACGCACACGTGCATGTCAGATATTGAAAATTTATACAACTCACTAATAATAACACATATATGTGGAGTATGAGTGACACTTACAATGCAAATATGGTTACAAGTTGCACGTCGAGTCTCTGAAGGTTCATCATTAACCACATGTCCTCGAATGCAACAACGGCTTTTTGATTTGAACCAATAAAAGCATGGGCTGGTATATTAACACTGATGGTGTCGATGCCAACTGAAGATGCCCGCATGTACCAATCATGCAACCTTTTAATATTAGCCGGGACCTTCCTTAGTTTCTCAAAAGTGAGTAGTGGTCTGCCCGGCACATATTTTTTAGGCACGTTTTTATAATCTACCTTAGTTGGCTTGTTTATCTTTGCGGCCATTGCCTCAGCCTTTTTTGCGGACTCCTCGAGATCGGCCAAATCAACAGTGTCTGACGTGAGGCTCCGTCCAATCCCTTTCAAAAAACGAGTTGTGCCAGCAGTGGATTTACTCTTCTTTTTCTTCTCGAACGGGGACACTAATTTTGGTATAGAAACTTTAGATTTCTTTGATGGTCGTGGAGATGGCTGTGGAGAAGGTGGATCCCTGAAGGGCGATGTATGTGGCGGAATGGTGGGCCACCATGAGGATGAGGAGAAGGAGGGTCAGAAAGAGGATGAGGAGCATCATGTGAAGTTTGAGGAGGTGATGATGGATGTACAATAGGAACAACAATTTGAGAAGGCGGAGACGGTTGGGCATGCGACAACGGCTGTCGTGGTGGATCAACCAATTCGACATCCCTTCGAGGCCAAAGGATAAAATTCTTGATAGCTTGTCCAAGTGTCTCGATACCTTCGGGCCCAGGGATGTCTAGCATGTCGTCCTCGTATCCTTGGACGACTGTCGTCACTTCTACCCTGCAATATTCTTCTGGAATGTCGTTTCCATGGAACTTGCGTCCTGGGATCGCAAGGCCTGTGGCTACTTTCTTTGTACGCTGATTGTCAATACCATATCTTATAACTAGTGTGCATGCCACAGGCCTTGTGATCTCATCAACTGGATAGCGGACCTTATTTCTCGTTGACGCGACAGAGCTTGGGATGGTCGTACCCTCGGTGGAAGCCGGCGTTTGAGCTGCTGGAATTATTTGCATCTGTGGAGTGGTCATCTGTTGAAAAGACATCGCACTCGCCATCGCCAATTGCTGCATCAATTCTAGAGGAGGATTCGATAGCATTTCAAACATCAGGCCTTTGAACTCTTTCTTGGCCTCCTCCTTAAAATAATTCGCCATCTCTTCCTTGTATCGATCACGTTTCTTGTATAGACCTTCCCATTGTGGTCTGAATCCTTCCTTCCATCCTTCCTTAGATGAGATTCCTTATACACGACCAGGATGCTCAGGGTTATCGAGACCAGCCGTTAGAATGTCTCTCTCCCTTTGCGGCTTAAATGTTCCTTGGCTCTGCTTAGCTGCAATTGCATATATGTTTTTTGCCGCATTTTTGACAGTGGGATCATCAAAAGATACACCAGACTCAGTTTCCCTTGGTTTTCTAGCACGGATCCAATTAGCTGTCCTTTCACCAAGTTGCTCGGACAGCGTCGACAACCCTGTAGCCTTCTTCTCGGTGTCTTCTTGTCTCCATTTAGGAACCTGACGCTTGTAACCACCTGTGCCAAGGTGGTGGTGGTATTTGTTCTTCTTAGATAGTTCCGAATTTGCCTCACTTAGCGATATGAAATCAGGGCTGCTCCTCTGCTCTAGAAATACTGCCCACTGACCTGCTGAGATTTTATATTTTTTCGTCGGGTCTAGGTCTTTCTTTGCAAACTTTGTATTCATCTCAGACCTCCAGTTTCGGAAATTGATTGCAAACTGCTTCATCGTGTATTTTTTCACGAGTTCTTCTAAACCCCGAGGCAAAACAAACCTCGTTATTAGCTTATTCCACATTTGATTCTTGACATCATCTGATACATCTCTCCACTGTCGGATTGTGATGTCAAGATTATCTCTAACTAAGAACCCAAGTGCATTCCGGAACTTAGGCAGTGCCTCTTCTGGAGCTAGGGGCTGACCATTCGGGCTCACGTCTGCGATTTTATATGTCTTGTCAGGAAACTTGTTTAGCCCCCTGTCGCCTCTGTTCTGATCGCTCTGCTTCCTTTTCCTTGACCTCTCGGTGGTTGTCTCGGTCGATTCCGGTGCGCCTTGGGTCGGTTCCAGTGCGCCTTGGGTCAGTTCCGGTGCGTCTTGGGTCGGTTCCGGTGCGTCTTGGTATCGTGTCGCAGCTTTTTCGAGCATCGCACGAAATTGAGACAAGACCTCCTATTCATGTAATAAAATGCACAAGAAATCATGCATGTGTAATAGACATTGTGAAATCAGCTAATTAATTAGGTACACACACGAAATTAAGGATGTGTAATTTACCTCATGGTCTTGTGGATCATAAGTAGGGTCACGTTGCAACTCACGCGCAGCGGCCCTATCTATGCTAGTGGTAGGAAAAGGGTCGCTAGGCGTTTCATATCCTTCACTGCTGGATTGTTCTTGAGCAACACTCTTGTCCATGTGGTCGGGCCCTAATCCTTGGTCCTTGATTGGAGAACTCATTGAGCTATATATATACAAATACATATTAACATAAGCAATAATTAAATTCATATTAACAAATACCCTAACCCTTAACCACTAACACTAACCCTAAGCCCTAACCCTAACCCCTAATATTGTGATACAGATATTATCGAGTTACGTATAGAGAGGGAGAATCGTATAGGACGTAGAGAGAGAGATGGAGAGTCGTATAGAACGTATAGAGAGGGAGAGAGGGAGAGTCGTATAGAACGTAGAGAGAGATGGAGAGTCGTATAGAACGTATAGAGAGGGAGAGAGGGAGAGTCGTATAGAACGTAGAGAGAGATGGAGAGTCGTATAGAACGTATAGAGAGGGAGAGAGGAGGAGTCGTATAGGACGTAGAGAGGGAGAGATGGAGAGTCGTGTAGAACGTATAGGAGGAGTCGTATAGGACGTAGAGAGAGAGAGATGGAGAGTCGTATATTTTTATTTTTAAAGTATACTAATATGTGCAGTTTTATATAATATAAATAGATATGAGCTATAGTAATAGAAGCGAAGCACTTCATAGTGAGTAAGCAGGGTAGCGCTTGCTCGCTCGAGGAGGTGACACAAGTATGAGTAAAACTAGGCTCATACTTAGTCGAATGATATTGCGCGACCTAGGCAGCCGCTTGATGTGCGGCTCATACTTAGTCTTTTTTCCGCGTCTCACTAAAAACCATATCAGAGATCATGTGCTAATTCTAATCACAATGCAAGAAATAAATGCTAAACATATCAACAGACAACAATCAAGCATCTAGTTCTACAAAATGTGCATCGGCAACAATCAACACACCATCGTAATTCTATGGAATGTGTGTGGCGCGCTATTGACGATGACTTGTATTTGCCACTGAACTATTTGGGCCATCATCTTCTTCTTTATGGGTATCGTCCAAACTTTCTATGCCATTCATGTCTCTCTTGCGTACACCGTGAAGGCGATTATGACCACGGTAACACGGTAACTATGGCAGATGAAATGGCGTTGTATGCATGCTTCTCATTTGTGCGAGTGGCAACTAAGTACACTCCCTCTCCCTCCTCTCTCTTCTCTCTCTCCCTCCCTCCACTCTCTTTCCTCTCTCTTCCCTTTCCCTCTCTCCTCTCCTCTCTCTTCCCTCTCCCTCCTCTCTCTTCCCTCTCCCTCTCTCCTCTCCTCTCCTCTCCCTCTCTCTCACTCTCTACAGAGACGCGCGCCCTAGGGTTTACACGCGCGCGGCGGCGGCGCGTGCACGGCGACGGCGGCGTGCCCGAGCGATCGAAGTCGAAGAAGGGGGAGAGAGAGGGGAACGTACCTACGGCACGGGGATGACAGCGTGGATGACGGCGGCGCACGGCGGAGAAGATCGCCGGGGCAAAATTTCAGCAGCCTGACGGCGGGAAGTGTAAAAGACTGGGCGCCAAAGACTTAGCGAAATTTTCGGCCCCGCGTGCGCTCCTTTATATAGGAGATATTTCTACTGGCGGTTGTCATCGAGAACCGCCAGTAGAAATGCCTTCCACAGACTGTGGAGGCCATTTCTACTGGCGGTTGTCATCGAGAACCGCCAGTAGAAATGCCTTCCACAGACTGTGGAGGCCATTTCTACTAGCAGTTTTCGTTGTGAACCGCCAGTAGTAATATTTTTAGTATATTATTTTTTATGATATATACATATATTAAGTATATAAATTTGTATACATATTAAATATATAAATATATATATTTAGTATACATAATATATATATTTATATATTACTTCTCTCTCTCCCTCCTCTCTCTCCTCTCTCTCTCCTCTCCTCTCTCTCTCCTCTTTTTCCTCTCCCTAGCTCCTCTCTCTCCCCTCTCCCTCCTCTCTCTCCCTCCTCTCTCTCCTCTCTCTCTCCTCTCCTCTCTTTCCTCTCTCTCTCCTCTCTATCCTCTCCATCCTCTCTCTCTCCCCTCTCCCTCCTCTCTCTCCTCTCTCCCTCCTCTCTCTTCCCTCCTCTATCTCTCCCTCTCTCTCCTCTCTCTCTCCTCTCTCTCTCTTCTCTCTTTCTCCTATCTCTCTCTCCTCTCTCTCCCTCTCTCTCTACCCTCTCTCTCCTCTCTCTCTCTCTTCTCTCTTTCTCCTATCTCTCTCTCCTCTCTCTCTCTCCTCCCTCTCTCCCTCTCTCTCTCCTCTCTCTCCTCTCTCTCCCTCTCTCTCTCCTCTCTCTCTCTCCTCTCTAGAAAGTCACTAGAATGCCCGTTCTTGCAGTGTTTAAATACTACATCGTCTCCTGGCTTCGCGTCTCTCGTCACCATTGGTGTGAAGTTCTTTCACAAGTATCAGATCTGGTAAACATCTTTCCAAGTTCTTTCACAACATGTTATTTGAAGATGCTTGTTTCTTACTGCCTGATATATATATATATATATTAGTCGAATAGTCCTCCCTGCTTTTATTTTACCTCGTGTTCTAGGTGATAAACCATGACCGGGAAAAAGACCACGACTTCCTCTGACGGCGGCACTCCAAAGAAAGCCAAGGTGGTGGTGGAGGATGAGGAAGAGGCGACTGTGACACTATCCGTGGAGAAGGACGCGCTGAAGAACGGGCATTCTGGATGTGCAAAGTGCTGCATCCGCACGGACGGTAAGTGCTGGACCTGCTCCGAGCGTATTGGCAACAATAGCTCTCTCTCCCTCTCCCTCTCCTCTCTAGAAAGTCACCAAAAAGTCGTGTAAAATTACATGCTTCGGTTTGTCGCTAACAATAATCAATTACATGACATGTCCTAACAATAATCAATTACATGACAACTATATAATCTAGGGAGCTATTGTTCTGCCTTGTCCATCGTGGCGTACCCAGGGCATCGAATTGCGTGGGATGCTTCGCTCAACATTCCTTATCTTGGTTGGATGGTCTATGAAAAGAGACATGTCGTTGAACTGGTTAAAATCCTCTAAATCAGATACACCATCAACTCCTATAGCTTGTTGTTTTCTAGGAAAAACTACATGCTTCAGTTTGTCGGTGCTTTTCTTCTCATTGTTAGAAATGATCTGTTCAGCATAGAAGACCTGTGCAGCACGATTAGCAAGGATCCATGGGTCATCTTTGTAACCTACCTTACTTAGATCAAGAACTCTGACCCCATAGTTGTCTACCGTGACATGTTTGTCTTCAACCCATTGACATCGGAAAACCGAGATATGAAATGTACCATAGTCTAGTTCCCATATGTCCTCAATAAAACCAAAATATGTAATAATCTCACCAGTTTCATCATCTATGGCCTCGCATCGAACACCACTGTTTTGTGACATGCTCTTTTTGTCCTTGGACTTGGTACAAAATGTGAATCCACTAATGTCATAGGTTTGCCATGTTGTGACCTGGCGTGATGGTCCAGATGCCAACCCCTTGATGGTTTGTTCTTCTATTGTTTCTCCACGTGGAATGTCCTTCACCATTAGCCATGTGTTGAACCGCTGCTTATGTTGCTTCATTACCCAATCAGCCGTATGCCCAGGATTTTGCTCGTGAAGCTCATTGATGTGTTGTTGGATAAATGGCTCTATTATCGCTAGCTGATGTAGGATGCTGTGATGTGCCTCAACTACTGTATTGTAATCTGGTGGGATGAAAGATTTCCGTCCCATCCTCCTGCTTCCGTACAATCTACCCTCGTGTCGTGACGGAGGCAAACCTATTGCAACCTGGTCTTTTAGGATACTATTGCAGAATGGACCTCCGGACTCAATGGCCTCTTCGGTACAATACCCCTCTATCATGGATGCCTTGGGACGAGCACGAGTTGATACATAGCCATTCAGTATTGACATGAAACGCTCGTACGTCCACATTTCATGCAAGTACATAGGACCCAATGCCTCTATTTGTGGCACCAAGTGCACCACAAGGTGCACCATAATATCAAAGAACGATGGAGGGAAACACATCTCAAACTGTGATATTGTCTCCACTGCGAATTCCTGAAGAGATGCCAACTCATCACGGTCAATTACCTTTTGTGAAATTCTGTTGAAAAAGTAGCACAACCGTGTGATTGCCATCTTTAAAAACAAAGGATTTATAGCCCTGATGGCAATAGGTAGGAATGTAGTCAGCATGACATGACAATCATGTGAGTTGTAGTTGGTGACTATCAGGTCTTTCATTGACACAATACTCCGTATGCTAGAGCAGAATCCGGATGGGACTTTCAAATTCTTAAGCCAAACACACATCGCATGTTTCTCATCTACATTGAGATTGTAGCTTGCTGCTAGGAGATGGTACTTCCCATTTTCTTGAAGAACAGCATGTAGTTCCTTTTTTATGCCTAAATTTACCAAGTCCATGCGTGAATTGAGCCCTTCTTTTGTTTTGCCTTTTATGTCTAGCAAGGTGCCAATTATGCTTTCAAACATGTTCTTCTGAACATGCATACCATCGATCGCATGCCGCACATCTAACTCTTTCCAGTAAGGCAAGTACTCGAAGAAAATAGACTTTTTCTTGAATATAGCCCCCGGAGCTGGTTTGGCATCCTTCCTTGTTTTTCCGTCTTTTGTCTTCTTCCCGAAAACAAACTTGATATTCCTGACTATTTCAAAAACTCTATGACCTCTATTGTTACCCGATGGAGCAGTAGAATGTAGTTCACCATTATTGTCAAAGTACTTATCCATCTTTCGCATGCGGTACCTGTGTCCTTCCAATAAAAAGCATCTGTGCCTCATGTACACTATCTTCTTAGATGCAGTAAGGGACACGTAAGCAGTTCCATCAATGCATACTGTGCAGCCAACCTTTCCCTTAAACTGGCCTGATAATGTGAAGAGTGCAGGGTAATCGTTGATCGTAACAAAAATAATTGCTCTCAGCGTGAATGAATCTTTACGATACTCATCCAACATTTGAACACCCGTTACCCACAATATTTTCATATCCTCCATTAATGGCTCTAAAAATACATCCATATCAACTCCAGGTTGTGTAGGTCTAGAAATAAGGATGGTTAGCAAAATGTACTTCAGTTTCTGCATCAACCATGGAGGAAGGTTGTATATGGTGAGGATCACTGGCCATGTGCTATGCTTGCTGCTCCTTTCAGCAAATGGATTCATTCCATCAGTACTCAGTGTGAACCTAACATTTCTTGGTTCATCGGCAAAGTCTCGGTGGTTCTCATTGAAATCTTGCCACTGCTTCCCGTCGGCTGGATGTCGAAGCTTCCCATCGTTTTTGTGCTCATCAGAAGCATGCCAGCTCATAAGTTTGGCATCCTCAGGGTTAGCGAACAAACACCTCAATCGATCGATGACGGGGAGGTACCACATCACCAAAGCAGGAATCTTTTTGAGCGCATAATAGTCTACTTCTTCTTTTTCTTTGCTCGTGGATTTTGAAGTCTTCTTTTTGGCTTTCTTTCGCTTCTTCCATTTAGACACAGATGCAACACACTCTTCCTCTCGATAGTCTTTATTCGTCTTGTACCTACTTGCACCACACTTTGGGCAACTCTCCAAGTCTTTATAATCATCACCTCGATAAAGGATACAGTGATTTCTACACGTGTGGATCTTCTCCACGCCCATAGTGAGTGGACTGATTAGTTTCTTTGCATAGTACGTGTTAGCAGGCACTTTGTTCTCCTTTGGAAGCATGTCTGCGACAATACTCAAGAATGCATCGAAGCCAGCATCAGACAGACCATATCTAGCTTTTAACATCAACAGCTTTAACACAGACCGGAGCGTCGTGAATTCTTTGGTACAGCCCTTAGACTCGTCGTACAAAGGCTCTTATGCTGCCTTCTTCAGGGACTCCATACCTTTCATGAAGAACATCAATGGATCTGTATGACGACGCAACATTGCCTCTAACAACTCTGCATCTTCCTCGTCAATAACATTTGGCAGAACATGGGTTCTTTCACGTTCATTTCCTCCAGCATAACCATGATCAGTAACATTTGGCACTACATGTTCGCTCTGTGGAAGAGGTTGTTATGTCTCGTGAACGAACTGAAAGTTGTCGTCAATGTTCGTAGGGTTTCCAGCTGTATAAGGCGAAGAGCTACCCTCTCCATGCTTTGTCCAAATTATGTAATCCTTCACAAATCCTCGGCATACCAGATGAGATATGATTTGTTCTATGTCATCAAATACAACAACATTTTTGCAGTCCATGCATGGACAATATATGTGCTTTGTCTTTGTTCTCCAAGCATGGTTCGTAGCGACAACAATAAACCTATGGACCTCAGATATGTATGATGGATCTAGCCTTGATAAGTTATACATCCAGGATATCCTCTCCATCATCACCTGTAAAAAAAGTAACATAAAACACACAAGAACACAAATTGGCAAGAGAAACATATACCAATATTTCCTAACAACTAAATATATCATGGATAAAGAAAATTGGCAAAAGAAACATGAACAACCTTTCTTAGCGACCTTCTTCCAAAAAATAAAGTTCAAAACCTCCCCCTTGTATTTTGTGAAATCTGGCTTTCCAATGAAAGTTGGGCTGCGCGCGAGCTACACAGTTTTTGTCGGGAAGGATGAAGGGGTATTTATACAACAAACGTCATAGGCGGTTGGATTAGACAACCTAACTACTTTATCTCTAACACATGGTGAAACCCTAGATCCAAAATGTGGCTAAAATGGAGGAAAAATGAACAAAATTTGGCAAAAGAAACATAAGCCAAACTTTCCTAGCAACTAATAAACAAAAAATCTTAATACCCAAACCTATCTCTAACACATGGTGAAAGCCTAGTTTCAAAATGTGGTTACAATTGAGCAAAAATGAACAATAATTGGCAATTGAAACATAATTAAACCAACCTTTCATAACAATTAATAAAAACAATCTTAATTACCAAACCTATCATCCTCCCTCTCCATACAACACATTCACCATTCATTAAGCAACTAAATATGTGTCATGGATAAACTGATTTGAGAACTAAACATGAAAAAGGAGAGGGAATAGACAAAATCTAACCATCTTAAGCAACCTCATTTGAGGAAATAGAGAAAATAACCTAGCTATACTCTTCTCTCTCACATGTAAAACCCTAGATCCAAAATGTGGCTAAAATTGAGCAATAATGAACAAAAATTGACAAAGAAACATAAACCAACCTTTCTTATCCACCTTCTTCCGAAAAATGAAGACCAAAACCTCCCCCCTTGTATTTTGTGAAATCTGGACCTCCAAAATCGCCTCCAATGGAAGTTGGCTGCGAGCTACAGCTTCTGTCGGGGGGAGGAAGAGTGGTATTTATAACAGATAGTTCACTGGCGGTTGGCTTGAAAAACCGCCAGTGGAAATAGGATATTTCCACTGGCAGTTGGTGTAACAGAACCGCCAGTGAAAATTAGATTTTCACTGGCGGTTCTGTTACACCAACCGCCAGTGGAAATATCCTATTTCCACTGGCGGTTGTGTTACGATAACCGCCAGTGGAAATATGTTTCCACTGGCGGTTCCCAAGCCGGGCCCACCTGGTTTTTTTACTGGCGCGCGGTAACTGAAACCGCCAGTGATAATTTATGGGTGTCGCAGGCTTTGAGCTCTTTTCTACTAGTGTCCTACACCTTCTCCCATACAAGGCTTCAAAAGGTGCCATCTTCAAACTGGACTGGTAGCTATTATTATAAGAGAACTCTTCCAATGAAAGACACTTGTCCCAATCCTTCCCATAGTGTAGCACACATGCCCTCAACATGTCTTCCAAGATCTGATTCACCCTTTCTGTCTGACCATCTGTTTGAGGATGGTATGCTGAGCTTCTTATTACATGGGTCCCAAGTAATTCCTGCAATTGCTCCCAAAATCGTGCCATGAACGGTGCTCCTCTGTCAGATATTATAGTCCTTGGTATTCCATGCAAGCGAATTATCTAGCCAATGTAAATTTCAGCATACTTTTCCGTCCTGTGGGTGGTGTGTACCGTCAAGAAATGAGCTGTCTTGGTCAATCTGTCCACGATGAGCCAAATGGAATCATGGTGCCGGGAGGTATTGGGCAATCCCACGATAAAATCCATGCAAATATCCTCCCATTTCCAAGATGGTATGGGAAGGGGTTGCAAAGTGCCTGCTACCTTCAAATGACTGGCCTTGATTCTCTGGCAGGTGTCACATTCGGATATATACTTGGCAATTTCCCTCTTCATTCTGGTCCACCAGTATAAGGATCTGAGATCATGGTACATCTTGTTACTACCGGGGTGCATGGAGAATTTTGAAAGGTGAGCTTCATCCAATATCTTCTTTCTGAGCTCAGGGTTCTTGGGAACAACCAATCGGTCTCCAAACCATAGGATTCCTTGCTGTCCTGACGGAAGCATTTGTATTTGTCCACCTTTTGTTTGATCATTTCCTTAATGACTTGAACACCCTTGTCACCAATCTGTGCCATGACTATTTGCTCATGTAAGGTGGGCTCCACTGAAATATAACTTAAAGCACCAGAGGAAACGACTTCTATTTTCAACTTGCACAACTCATCACATAAGGTGGTGACTCTTGCATCCATATTCATACAATTGCACTGGGCTTTCCTACTTAAAGCATCTGCCACAACATTGGCCTTGCCAGGATGGTAATGCACCTCCAAATCATAGTCCTTGATTAGCTCTAACCATCTCCTCTGCCTCATATTAAGATCAGCCTGGGGGAAGATATATTTGAGACTCTTATGATCAGTGTAAATGTTATAGTGAGCTCCCATCAAGTAATGTCTCCATATCTTGAGAGCATGAACCACAGCTGCTAACTCCAGATCATGTGTGGGGTAGTTCTGCTCATGGGTCTGAGTGCTCGGGAGGCATAAGCAATGACTATGTTGTCTTTCATTAAGACACATCCCAATCCAGTACCGGAAGCATCACAATAAACCTCAAAGGGCTTGGTGTTGTCAGGCTGAGCTAGTACTGGTGCTGTTGTCAAATGTTGCCTTAGTGTATGAAAGGCATCCTCACACTTCTGGCTCCAATCATACTTGACTCCTTTCTTCAACAATTCAGTCATTGGCTTGGCAATTCTGGAGAAATCCGGAATGAATCATCGATAATACCCTGCCAATCCCAGAAAACTCCGAATCTGCCGCACTGTGGTTAGGGATGAAAACAGTTTCGGAATTTTTCGGAATTCCGGAAATCGATTTCGAAATTTTTCGATCGGATTCACCGGTAACGGTATTTTTCGAAAACGGAATCGGTTTTCGGAATTTTCTATCGGAATCGGTATCGGAATCGGCGTGCTGTTTTACCGACCGTTTCTATCGGTTACCGGTTTTTGTCGGAAATTACCGGATTTGTGTCTCGGAAATTTCTGGAATTATGTCTCGGAATTTTTTCGGAATTTTTTTCGGAATTTTCCAGCATGTGATTTTTTCGCATCGCCTGTACATCTCTGGATAATGATTACTTATTTTTGTATTTTTTTGACGCTTTAAGATTTTTTTAGGGTTAGATGGTATTGGAAGGCAGTTGAGATTAACGATTTGGTCACTCGAATGAATCCACCATTTTCTATGCACATGTTATGTATTAGTAATATATAATGATAGAGAGCCGACAATCTGCCTTTTCCACACACTAGATTTTAGGGTTTTCCTGTGAGGCTGTGAAAAAACCTTTATGTGAGGAAAAAAATATTTCATGAGTAAGCATGTCATGTCAACTAAATCGAGTGGATATTGTGAATTGTGAACTTTGAGTCTGTGAACTTGTGATCTTTATGAACTTGTTATACTGTGAACTTGTTATATTATGAGCTTGTGATCTTTGTAAACTTTTTATATTATAAATTTGTGATCCTTGTGAACTTGTTATATCAGAATTGTGAACTTGTGGTATTTGTGATCTTTTGTCAATTTTGTTTTATTGTGAAGTTTGATATGTTTACCGATCGTATTTTAGATTTTGACCGTTACCGGTGTATTTTCCGCACCGAACTTTCGTTTCCGATGTTTCCGAAATACCGATATCGTTTCCGTTTCCGGAGTTACCATTTTCGATATTGTTTCCGATAAAAAATATGAAAACGGTAATGGTTTTAGTGCTTACCTACCGTTTCCGACCGTTTTCATCCCTAACTGTGGTAGGAGGTTTCCAATCCATTACTTCTTGTACCTTCTCAGGATCAACCGATATCCCATCCTGAGAAATGGTGTGACCCAAAAATTTAATTTCCCTCAGCTAGAATTCACATTTAGA
Organism: Zea mays; assembly: GCF_902167145.1. Taxonomy (NCBI): domain Eukaryota; kingdom Viridiplantae; phylum Streptophyta; class Magnoliopsida; order Poales; family Poaceae; genus Zea; species Zea mays. The sequence goes on along the minus strand of NC_050104.1, from coordinate 84,788,331 downwards.
CAACTTAGCATATAAACGATGATCGCGTAGTCGCTGAAGCACGATGTGTAGATGCTCAGTATGCTCGTCTTCATTCTTGGAATAGACCAGAATATCATCAATGAAAACCACCACAAATCTGTCCAGCTCTGGCATGAATACTGAGTTCATTAGATACATGAAATAAGTCGGGGCATTGGTCAGCCCAAAAGACATCACCAAAAACTCATAAAGCCCATATCTGGTAGAGAAAGCCGTCTTGGGAATATCGCTGGCACGGATCTTGATCTGATGGTAGCCTGAGCGAAGGTCTATCTTGGAGAACACTTTGGCTCCCACCAACTGATCAAACAAAACATCAATGCGGGGCAGTCGGTATTGGTTCTTGATGGTCACCGCATTGAGAGGGCGGTAATCGACACACATTCTCAGACTCTCATCCTTTTTCTTTACAAACAAGGCTGGACATCCCCATGGTGAAGTACTTGGGCGAATGAACCCCTTGTCCAACAACTCTTGTAGCTGCTTTTTCAACTCCGCTAATTCCGCGGGAGGCATCCTATAGGGTCTCTTGGATATAGGAGCAGTCCCAGGTTGTAATTCCATCGCGAACTCGATGTCTCTGTCGGGTGGCATTCCTGGCAATTCGTCAGGAAAGACATCCGGGTAGTCACAGACCACAGGGATTCTTTCAACCGGTGACTCTATCATGGTGAATGCACAAGAACGGGTACAACCCTGATCGGGCAAATATAATGTGGTTTCGCCACAAGTAGGTGAGTGCACCTCAATGGCCCTTGCTGCAATGTCAATCACTGCCTGATTTCTGGTTAACCAGTTAGTTCCCAATATGATATCCACGCTATCCAAACCCAAAATGAGGAGGTTGGTTTTGATTATCAAACTACCAAACTTTATAGGCACATTTTTGTTGATTTGATAGGTGGCAACCCTGCCTCCTGGTGTTGAAATTGTAATACCCCCATTGGTGTGCTGAAAAGGTAATTAGCACTTGGCACTAAATTTGGCACTGATAAAACTATGTGATGCACCAGAATCAAAAAGAATAATAGCAGGATAATTCAAAACTGAAAAGATACCAGTCATGACGGGTGCTCCCTCTGGAATGTCAGCCATGGTGGTGAAGTTCAGTCTGCCTTGCTTCACTTGCACCTTCTGCCTCTTGCCTTGGTTCTGGTTGGCATTCTGTCCCTGCTGGTTTCTGGGGCAATTCTTGGCATAATGTCCGGTGTTACCACAGGTGAAACACTTGTTGTCATTGGCCTGACGGTACTGCTGCTGCTGTGGCTGATTGTTCCTCTGAACTGGAAACTGGGTGCGACTGGGTGCCTGCTACTGCTGCTGTGGTCGGATCACCCAACGTCCTTGCTGTTGTTGGGGTCCCCTGTTCTGAGTGTCGGATACGATTCGGAAGCGCTGTGGCTGAGCTGAGGGTCCTGCCACAGGGGTCTTCCTCTTCTTCTCTGCCTGACGAGCTATGATACAATCCTCCTAAGAAATGGCCATGTTGACTAACTCATTATAGCTGTTGGCCCTGACTGTGTTGAAACAGTCACGAAGCTTAGTGCTGAGCCCCCTCCTGAACCTGTCCCTTTTCTTCTCGTCGGTGTCTGCATGATATCCGGCATACTGGCACATGTCATTGAAGGCCTGAGCATACTGTAACACTGTCCAGTTTCCCTGAGTGAGTGCCAGAAATTCATTGAGCTTGCGGTCCATAATGCCTGCTGGTATATGGTGCCCCCTGAAAGCTGCCTTAAACTCTCTCCATTCCACCTCATGGTCAACTGGCCGCATAGCAAGGAAATGATCCCACCATGTCCGCGCGGGTCCGCGAAGCTGCTGGGTGGCGAACCTGACCTTAGTTACCTCTGAACAAACTCCATGGAGTAGCGGGAATTTGGATTCCACTACTCTCAGCCATACATCAGCATCCAGTGGGTCCTCGGCCCTGGTGAACAACGGTGGCTGAGTACTGAGGAACTCCTGATAAGTGGCCACTGCGGGGTGACGCTGATGATCACCACCACCATAATGCTGAGGTGGCGGCTGACGCTGCGCCAACTGTCGCAGAATCTCGTTATGCTGAGCCATCAACTCCTGTAGAGTAGGAGGTGGTGGCGGTGGTGGAGGAATGCGCTCATTCTGTCCACGACGCGCTCTTCCTGCCATCTGAAAAATCATGTATATTCTCAACATCACATTTCTGAGGTTCAAGGTTCAATCGTGGTGAAAGAGTCAAAAGGGTAAAACCAATATATTCTTGCATAATTATAAAAGATTCCACTTGGCATAAACTTTTCTTCTTAAATTAAAACTGGCATCATTCATCATTCATGCTTCCAAAAGAGTTTGTCATGATTACATCAGTAACTCAAAAGACTCAACTCTATCTAGCCTAGTACCCCAAGGGTGAAAAAGCTAAGCTAGCTTCGAGGAGTTCTACTGCCACAGACTTCTAACTCTATCTCACCGACCTAGTGAGCAAACGAGGCAATGCTCGACTCAGGGGAAGGTGGTCTCCCTGAGCCAGCAGTGTCCAAGCTGGAGGCAGGCTCCTCTCCTCCCTCGATGTCGACATACTCGTTGGCTTCCATGTCCTGGATCTCCTGGTGGTGCATATCCAGATGCTGGTTAGCCTCCGCAAGCTGCTGCTGAGTGTTGATTAGCAGATCCTCGAGAACCTCAATGGTGTTCTCCCTGGTTACCACTAGCTCCTCAAGCTCTTGGATCTCATTTGACAATTGTTCCACTTGTAGGTCTTTTTCCACCATCTCAGTGGACAAGTCAACCACAAGTTCCTCCATGTTATCCAAGGTGATCTTGGTAGCCTCCAACAATGCCATCAGATGGGACATTGCCTCTCCACGCATCACTTGCAGACGATACAGGGCATTCATGCACCGCACCGTCAAGTGAGCAGTCTGACCTGGTAGATAGCCCAGATATCCTTGGCATGCTCCACTCGGTCCTTCCACATTGGGTCGTCCTCCTTCTCCGCGGGGAACAAGCTAATGGGGTGAGTGGATAGCTCCAAGGGGTGGAATCCGCAGAAGGTGGTCAGTCCGTGAAGAGCAATTGCCTCCATAGTATCCTCAGCCCTGTATCCAAAAGACTCAGAGTCCAGCGAATGCCAGCCTGGCTGCAGGGGATGAGGCTCTAGGGTCATCCTCACCCTACAGCGGGGCACTCGGTGCTTCTCGAACAGCTGCACCGCGTACTGGGGAGGCGTCGTGTAACCAGCTCCCTGAAGGACCTCCCACAAGATACGGGGGAAACCCTCTCGTGCAAGCCCGTCAGTGTGGGACTGTGCATTCCCTTCATCCGAGGATCCGTGAGAAGTCATCTGTGTACGGTTAAGCGTAAGTAAAAGAAAAAGAATTATAAAATGAAAAGGGATCGCAACTCAGCCTCTCTATAACTACGACAATGGTACTGGGGTACTTAATTTGTCATCATTGTGTATTTAAGTTCTTACCCAATTATTAAATAGTTTAATTAAGAATGCATGCATGCTCATCCTAAACGACCTCACATCAACTTAGAGGGAATAGGGAAGAACTCCCATCCCTTATAGTAGCCGGTAGGGCTTACTCAAATAGCCGCCTAGCTATCCCTCGATTATCCTAAGGCTTCGCGTCCTAGGTCTATCCTTATCGTCCTGACGATCTATCCAACATTTGTTTCTAACTAGTTTTACTTTGAAAAAAGGATGGTATTTATAGTTTATTGATTCCTCTATGGTGGTACGAGCTCCGATACCAGCTGTGGCGGAACTGCCCGAATTATTCCAACTTAAGTGCCTAAGTCCCGCCTTAGAGGCTAGACCACACTTAAATGGGAATAACCCGTCAATCCCTCGGATCTAGTCCGACGAGGCCACTGACAGGATCAAGTACCACGTACTCACTCGATGGTGAGGCATAGAGCAAATACAATAAGGCATAAAACCATACATTAAGGACTATTAAACTTATTACATCATCATCGGAGTTTTAGCAAAAGTAGTCATCATTGTTTGAATTGCAGCGGAATAAAACTAACGATAATTAAACAGAGAGATGGGGAAGCCCGTCCCATCACTCCTCATGCTCCTCAGCCGAGGTAGGGTCCCACTCGACTGTCCAGCCCGGTGGCAAGATGGACAACCAAGTCACTCCAGCAACCATGTCCTCCAGAGAACCTGTAAAATTATGCCACAAGCAAGGCTGAGTATACTAATACTCAGCTAGACTTACCCGGTGTGAGGAGTCTACTCCTCTACCTCTAGACATGCAGTTGTTTGGCTGAGGGGTTTGGTTGCCAAAAGCACTAGCTGAGTCTATAAATCAAGTTTTAGCTTTGTCAAGTTTTAGTGTGACTCTCTTAAGACTAAATGTATACCTATCTAATCATACATGGTATCAAACATTTAGCAATCAACAACTTTTGCCAAGTCATCTCATTTTCACTTGTTACTCAATGTAGCAGCATGGATCAAGCAGTCTCATTAGTTGCGAGAAGCAGACGATTCGAATCGAGTTTTTAAACCTTGCAAGGTAAACCTAAACACATGACGTGGCGAGGCACTCCGTCCCCACACACATCAACCATCCCCATCGATTCCCCGTCAACAGATCAGGGCTCACCGCCTTGGCGTACAATGCCTCACTGACCCCGACTGCCGTCGTGCAGTGACCGCACTTGTACCCACCATAACCGGAATGGGAGACCACTTCTCAGGTCGCGTGAGGGGATATGTCCATTGCCAGGTTCACTCAGGTACTAGGCTTACCGATTTACCATATTTCTCGGCATGTGCTTAGTACATTCAAATGCTTGACACACGGTACCACACCTTAATCCTTATTCCAATTCCCGTCTTATAGACAACACATCCCCATGGACCGTTGTCCACAGACTATCATCATTACGATATCAAAATGGATACAACCAATTCCTGACCTCGCGCGAGTGCTAGAAAAATCACTCGACTTCTACCAAGATCCCTAATTAATAAAGCAGCTACTCGACCTAGCATACTAGTATCCATCACAAAAGGATTCCTGAGATCATGCAACTAGGGTTTCAAACAACTCCTACACTTAAGTGCACATTCAATCCTACAATCATTAAGTGTAGTAAAATAGCATAATAAATAGGTTATGCATAAAACTGGGGCTTGCCTTCCAAAGTTGAGGCAGGCAGATCCTCTGGGGCAGGCTCTGGTACTGGATCTGGGGCTACCTCCTGAGCAATTCCTTGCTCCGGCACGAGGATGTACTCTCCATCCGCGAGTGAAAGGATCACGATGCCCAAGAGGGGGGGGTGAATTGGGCTTTTCTAAAAATCAACACTAATTAAAAGCTAAGCAAGAGCCCAACTTCACCCCCCTCTTGGGCATCGTGATCCTTTCAATTGGTATCAGAGCCTTGTTGCTCTTAGATTAGCTTAATCGCTAAGAGTTACGATGTCCGGTGGGGATGGACCTCCTCCCGTTTTTGATGGTGACGATTTTCCTTATTGGAAAATTCGTATGGAAGCGTATTTAGAGGCTATATACATTGGTGTCTATAAAGCCGCCACACATGGATTCCCCGAACCTAGAGATCGCACAAATCTTGTAGGTGATGAGTTTAATTATGAAAAATGGAATGTCAAGGCCAAAAACACCCTTTTTAGAGGCCTTTGCAAAGATGTGTTCAATAGAGTAAGAAATCATAAAAATGCTCATGATTTGTGGATGGATATTTGTGCTCTACATGAAGGAACTAGAAGTGAGCGTGAGGAGAGATATCACATTGCTATGAGAAAGTTAAATTCTTTTGAAATGCTTGCTAATGAAAATGCCAATGCTATGTACTCACGTCTCAATATTCTTGTAGAGGAAGTAAATGGATTGGGGCTTACTCAAATCTCACAACTGGATGTTGTGAGGAAGATTCTCAGTGTCCTCCCAATAGACAAATATGGACACATTGTCACTGTGCTACATCAAATGGATCTTTCAGTTACCACACCTACACAGATTTTGGGAAAGATCAATGCTCATGAGATGTACATGCACATCAACGACAAAGAAGAGTCATCTTCCAAAAGAAAGGATTTGGCTCTCAAAGCAAATCAAGAAAGAAAAGGAAAAGCAAAAATACAAGTTGAGGAAGAATCCTCAAGTGATGATGACCTTGATGCTAACATTGCCTTGATGGTAAGGAAGACCACCAAGATGTTGAAGAAGCTCAACAGAGAAGGCATCAAATTTGATTCAAGAAAGAAGAAATTCTTTTCCAACAAAAGAAAGCCCATTTCTGAGATGGATTGCTACAACTGTGGTGAGCTCGGTCATCTTGCTCATCAATGTAACAAGCCCAAGAAGAACAAGTTCAAGGGCAAGAAAGAAGATGACAGCGATGATGAAAAGAAGGAAAAGAAATTCTTCAAGAGGAAGGATGGGAAGCAAAAGAGGTTCCACAAGAAGAAGAATGGAAAGACATATATTGTTGGTGGCTGGCTCACTGACATTGAGTCATCGAGTGGATCTTCTTCAAGTGAAGAAGAGAATGATGAAAAAGTTGCCGCCATCACCGGGGACTTCTCTTCACCACCACTATCGCCATCATCGACTTCTCACCTATGCCTCATGGCTAGGGGTGAACAGAAGGTACAAAATGATATTGATATTACTGATGATAGTGATAGTGATAGTGATGAGGAATTTGCTTCACCTTCATATGATGAGCTAGCTGACTTGCTTAAAGAATATACTCAAATCATTAGAAAGTCAAATGCTAAATGTGATAGGTTGAAAAATGAAAATGAATCTTTAAATGCCAAATATGACATAGTTATGAAAGCTAGTGATGAAATAAAAGAAGAAAATAAAACTATGTCATCAACTATAAATGAGCTCACAACCTCCCTAAAAGATGCTAAGGATAAATGTGACAAGCTAAATGAAGCTAATAGGGAGTTGCAAGATAGACTAGTAAAAATCAAGGAAGACTATACTCAGATTAAATTTGATCATGATAATCTTCTTGTTGAAAATGAACTTTTATCTTGCAAAACACATGAGGCTACTAACCCTGTTGTTAAGATTGATGTAGCAACCTCATGTGATGATTTGAGTCAAGGAGAGCAAACTAGCCTACATGCTGAATTGACTGAAAAAGTTGAAGTCTTAACTTTAGACAACCAAAAATTGAAGAGATACCTGACTGATGCAACTACTAGAGGAAAGGTTGCTATTGAGAACAATGATTTCAACAACGAGTTGGCAGTGGATAATGAAAGGCTTAAAAATGAGGTCAAGAAACTTAAGAGTGAAAATGAACATCTTGCAACAAGTGTGCAAAAGTTCAACAAAGGCCAATACCTCCAAAATGAGTTGCTTATGAACACTGTCAAGAAAAACAACAAGAGTGGTATTGGATACAATGCTTTTGTGCAAAAGAAAGCCACTACCCAATACAAGCCAAAGCAGACTCATAAGCCTATCAAATGCTTTGAGTGTGGAAATGAAGGTCATTTTGCCCACAACTGCAAAGCCAAACCACCAACTCCCTTGCCTAAGCACTCAAGACCATTTGCTTTCAATGCTCATTATGTTCTAAGAAAGGTTGCAAATGGAAAGGTCAAAGTTACATTCCTAGGTCCACCAAACAAGAGTAGACCTAGACAAATTTGGGTTGCAAAGTCCTTGATTGAGAGTCACTGGTCCTATGCAATATAGGGCCCTCAAAACTCAAGCTTGATTTGTCTGTGAATGTAGGTGAACTACAAGACCGGTGGGAGCCATTAGGTTATTGACAGTGGATGCACATGACATATGACAGGCAACCCACGGATGTTCACCTCACTTGATGAGAATGTTGATGGACAAGATAAAATCACATTTGGAGACAATTCAAAAGGGAAAGTGCAAGGACATGGCAATGTGGCAATTTCAAATGATTTATCAATATCAAATGTTCTCTTGGTTGCACCTTTGAGCTTCAATTTATTATCAGTGGGTCAACTCTGTGATCTCGGACTTCAATGCTTATTCACTCCAATAGAGGTTATTGTATCAAAGATGGATGATGAATCAATGGTGTTCAAGGGATTTAGATACAACAACCTCTACTTAGTGGATTTCACTTCAGAAGATGCAGACTTAAGAACTTCTCTCTTCACCAAAGCTTCACTTGGATGGCTTTGGCATAGGAGGCTTGCACATGTTGGGATGAGCACACTCAAGAAGGTATTAAAGAAAGAAATGGTTAGAGGATTAAAGGATGTGGTGTTTGAAAAAGACAAGCCATTTAGTGCATGTCAAGCTGGAAAGCAAGTTGCTAATACACATCCTACTAAAGCTTTCATGTCAACATCAAGGCCACTGGAACTACTTCATATGGATTTATTTGGACCTACAAATTATGTAAGTGCCGGTGGCAACCTCTACTATCTAGTGATTGTTGATGACTTCTCAAGATACACTTGGGTGTTCTTTCTCCATGACAAATCTGAAGTTGCATCTATATTCAAGAAGTTTGCCAAGAAAGCACAAAATGAATTTGATTGCAAGATCAAGAAGATTAGAAGTGATAATGGCAAAGAATTTGACAACACCAACATTCATGAGTACTGTGATGAAATTGGGATCAAGCATGAAGTATCTGCAACATACACACCTCAACAAAATGGAGTTGTTGAAAGGAAAAATAGGACCTTGATCACACTTGCAAGAACAATGATTGATGAGTATAACACACCGGAGAGGTTTTGGGCCGAAGCTGTCAACACTGCATGTTATGCATCAAACAGGCTATTTCCTCACCGGTTACTTGCGAAGACTCCCTATGAACTGCTAAATGGGAAAAATCCAGACGTCTCCTTCTTCCGGGTGTTTGGGTGCAAATGCTACATCTACAAGAAACGCCATCACCTAGGGAAGTTTCAAAGACGTTGTGATATTGGTTTTCTTTTGGGTTATTCATTAAAGTCCAAAGCATATCGAGTATTCAACCATGCCACTGGCGTGGTAGAAGAAACATATGATGTGGAGTTTGATGAGACTAATGGCTCCCAAGGAGCACTTGAAAATCTTGATGATGTAGGTGATGAGCCACTTAGGGAAGCAATGAAGAACATGCCAATAGGAGCTATCAAACCAAAAGAAGATGAAGAAGAGGTGCAAAACATTGACAGGCCTTCTTCATCAAATGTACCACAAGATGATGAAAAAGATGAGAGGCATGCAAATGAAGATACATTTGTCTCTCATGAACAAGCAAGGGTACAAGCCGAAGATGTTGATGCTCCAGGATCTTCTTCCCAAGTGGTTGACAGGAGAAACTCATCACTACTTCAAGCTCATCCTCAAAACCAAATCATCAGGAGTCCTTCACAAGGGGTTATTACTCGATCACATAGACATGCTTCGTTTATTGAACATCACTCCTTTGTTTCTTGTGTTGAGCCTACTTGTATAGATGAGGCGCTACAGGATCCGGACTGGGTGAATGCCATGCATGAAGAACTTAACAACTTCACCCGTAACGAAGTTTGGACCCTAGAGAAGCCCCCACAAGATGCAAGAATCATTGGAACAAAGTGGGTGTTTAGAAACAAACAAGATGATCAAGGTGTGATTGTAAGGAACAAGGCAAGACTTGTTGCAAAGGGGTTCTCTCAAGTTGAAGGCTTAGATTTTGGAGAGACCTTTGCACCGGTTGCTCGACTGGAAGCCATCCGTATCCTACTTGCATATGCATCATGCTATGATATAAAACTTTATCAAATGGATGTAAAAAGTGCATTTTTAAATGGCTTCATAAATGAACTTGTATATGTTGAGCAACCACCTGGATTTGAAGACCCTAGATATCCTAACCATGCTTACAGGTTGTCCAAGGCGCTATATGGGCTAAAGCAAGCTCCAAGGGCTTGGTATGAGCGCCTTCGCGACTTCCTCATCGAAAAGGGCTTCAAGATCGGGACCATCGACACAACTCTATTCACAAAGAAACATAACAGTGATATTTTCATTTGTCAAGTATATGTTGATGATATAATCTTTGGCTCGACAAATGACTATCATTGCAAGGAATTTGGTGAGTTGATGTCGAAGGAGTTCGAGATTTCAATGATTGGTGAGCTAACGTACTTCCTTGGCTTTCAAGTCAAGCAAATGAAAGATGGTAACTTTCTCTCACAAGAGAAGTATACCAAAGACTTGTTGAAAAGGTTCAACATGGAGAAGTGCAAACCAATCAAGACCCCCATGCCAACAAATGGACATCTCGACTTAGATGAGGGAGGTAACCCGATTAATCAAACTCTCTACCGTTCTATGATTGGTAGTTTATTGTACCTTACCGCATCTAGGCCCGATATTATGTTTAGTGTCTGCATGTGTGCTAGATTCCAATCTAATCCTAAGAAAGCTCATCTTCGCGCTGTTAAGAGAATTCTTAGGTATCTCAGGCACACCACAAGTGTTGGTCTTTGGTATCCCAAAGGAGCTACTTTTGATTTAATTGGCTATTCCGATTCGGATTATGCCGGTTGCAAAATTGATAGGAAAAGTACTTCTGGGGGATGCCATCTGCTTGGTAGATCACTATTTTCATGGACATCCAAAAAGCAAAATAGTGTTTCCTTGTCAACTGCCGAAGCAAAATACATTGCCGCAGGTGCTTGTTGCACACAAATTTTGTATATGAAACAAACTCTTCTAGACTATGGCGTAGTTCTAGAAAAGGTACCTTTGTTGTGTGATAATGAGAGTGCTGTTAAAATTGCTAATAATCCTGTACAACACTCTCGCACCAAGCACATTGATATCCGTCATCACTTCCTTAGAGATCATGTTGCTAAAGGAGATATCATTTTAGAAGGAGTGAGGTCGGAAAATCAATTAGCGGATATTTTCACTAAGCCACTTGATAAGACCCACTTTTGCATGTTGAGAAATGAACTAAATATTCTTGATCTCAGAAATTTTATGTAAGATGTCAAATGGTGTTGTCAAGCTTGCATTGGATGTTTAAATTTCTTGTATTGCATCTAGGGCTTGTCTAACCTAGTTGAGATAACCGCCAACAAAGCGAGTGAAAAAGCTTAACTCGGATCAAACTTGACAAGTCTTAGTTTTAAGCTTTTAGCACTTGAATTCTTACTTGTAATGCAATTGTTGGTTCTTGAAATATGCATGAGGTACTGCACTTAGGGGGAGTATTCAAAACTCAAATCACTCATGAAAACCCCTAGTGCAAGGCCAAAATGCAAATTTCACCATTTGTCTATTTTCTCTAAAAATTATCTAGCCTATGGCAAAATATTTTGAAAATTATGAGAAAATATATGAGGGTGCCAATACCTGTCCCAACAAGTGTTATTTTGTGTGATTATAGGTTGGGATTGGTTTGGTTGGAAATTAGATAGAAAAATTCAAAATTTTCAAATCTTCCCTCTGTCTGGGCTCACCGGACACTGCACTGTGCAATGTCCGGTGCACCGGCAGCCGCGCGCTCAAAATCCTTTTTCCCTGTGTGCTGTCCGATGTGCACCGGACAGGCACTGTAGACTGTCCGGTGCGCCCATATCCGGTTTTTAAAAAACCTTTCCCCTCTCGCGCCCGAGGCCTGGCAGTTTCTCTTCTCTGTTCTCTGCCTCTGCTCGCTGTCTCTGGCGATTTCCTCCCTCGCCGGCGACCTCCCCTCCCCGGCGGCGATCCTCCGGCGACCTCCAGTGCTCGTGCTTCCCTCTCTGGTGAGAATCATTTGCTCCCTCTTTCCCTCTCTTTCTCTCTTCATTTCTCTGGGCAGTGAATACTCCTCCTCCCCCTAAGTGCCTTTTTCCAATTCTTGTGAATTCATGTGATTCCTACTGGTAGGAAGTGTCCCTTTGTGCTTCTTGAGCATTCTTGCAGGTTACTAGCTCCTTCGGGAGGGTTTTCCCACCTCACATAGTCTTTTCACCGAAACCCTAAAACTCCGCACACCACGTGTTCGGTGAAATGCCCAAACCAGCCAAAAATGCTCCAATTGAACCCAAATTTTTTAGGCACCTTCACAATACCTCCAGTAACATATTCGCCAAATTCCCCGTTTTGAGCGATCGTTTCTGAGCCGAGTTTCCTAATCTCATTTTCTTCGCCTAAATTCAAACCAAGCACACACTTCACTCATATTCACCCATATAAACCTATTCGTGAAGTATCGGCTCAATTCCACGTCATTTCGTGCCTCAATTCGAATCCCAAACCTCCTATGGCACTTTTTATCGTTCAAACGCCGTTTTCACGTCGTTTGACCTCTCGATCGCTTTATCTCTCATTTTCTGTGCCATATTTCTCTGTGTATGTATTTATTCACATTTCATATACTTATGACTATGTGACTAATACGTGCTCACCTCTTCTGTCATTTCAGTGACCTTGCCTGTCCGTGAGCCATCTCCTGTCCTGCCTGGATTTCCACCTGCCGTGTGAGTTTTCCAGGTAGACATCTCCTCCTTTGATATTCTATCGGATATTATCGACCTGTGCTTAGCCTCTCTCTCATTTGCAGTCGTCAGGTCAGGATGCCGCGCACGAAGAATGTGTCGGCGCCAGGGGAGGCGATGATGAGGATCCTCGTCGCCCCTTCATGCAGGTCAAGGGAAAGACAATATACTTGGAGCAGCAGGAAGGCCACAAGAAGCGGCGTATGGACAGAGCAGCCCGAGCAGCGGCAGCAGCAGCAGCAGCCGCTGAGTAGGCCGAGCTAGGAGATCAGCCTCAGACTCCTTCAGATCAGATTGCGTACCGTGTTCGTCGTCTCGCCTCCCGGCCTCGCTCCTCCACTACCACCACCGCTTCAGCTCCCACTCCACCTCCCACTTTGCCTGCTTCTGTCACCCCTGTTGCGCCATCCACCACCTCCACTACACCAGCTTCCACTGCTCCTCCTCTCGCTCCTGTTTCCGCTCCTCCTATCCCACCTGCTCACTTCCGGGAGCGCGATGAGACTGAGGTGCGACCTCTGGCTGCAGATCCTAGGTTGTTTGACCTTCAGCGTGCTACAACAACACGGGTACGTAGGTTTAGATACGTACCCGTGGAGTCTTGGTTACCGGCTCAGAGGGACCCTGCTGTAGTTGACCTCTTCAGCACCAGGATTCATGAATCTTTCTTCAAGGCACAGATGTCTGCACAGATTGCTCTGCGAGTGCACCGGCTTTTGGACCTTCCAGCTTTTCTGCTAGCCGCCGGTGCTGACTCTAAGGTGCACCTCACATATCTGTCTGGCCTTCTGACTCTTTTGACTACCAGCGGCAGGTATGTTGAGGAGTGGGTCCGAGTTTTCTACGCATCTGTATGGATAGACCCAGATCATCACTGGATGAGGTTTCGTTTTGAGCGAGAGGATGTCACTATTACTGCCAGCCAGATTCGCCAGCTCTTTGGTTTTCACGAGTCGTCGACTCGACTTCACAGCTTATGCTACGACACCTCTGACCCTCCGTGTTGCCCTCACGGCGGTGTGGCTCTGGGTACAGCTCACGTCGCGGCTCTGTTCCGCCCGCCCTTCTCAGATGGGTCGCGACGCTCACCGACAGATTTCACTACAGCAGCGAAGTTCCTTTTTCAGCTTATGAGACGGACACTTCTACCGCGGATGGGATACAGGGAGGCTACCACACATATCCAGCTCTGGCTCCTTGGTGCCCTGGTCTCTCACTCTGAGTTTGACGTTGTTGATTTCCTTATTTGTGAGATCGAGGACACCGTATTGGATGGTATGCGTGCTCGTCGTCAGCTGCCATATGCTCACTACTTGTGCCACATTTTTGCTCAGCTGATTCGGCCTCCACAGTTCCAGGGCACACTTGAGGCCTCACGCCTTGTTTTTGGATCCTACCGTCCAGCGCCTGAGGATCCTGTGCCAGCTTCTGCTCCAGTTTTTGACACTCAGGCCGAGGATGCTGCTCTTCATCAGTTCGAAGCTCAGGATGCAGCAGTTGATGATGATGATGATGATGATTTTGGGATTCCACCTCCGCCTCCGCCTCATATGCCTCCACGCTCACATGATCATGAGGCTGGGAGTTCTAGTGCTACCCCTCCTGCCCCTCCTGCTATTGACCCTGCTCTTGCTTCGATTCTTCAGACACTCACTCAGCAGCAGGCTCATTTGGCAGCCGAGCAGACCCGCTAGGCAGCAGCCCATCAGCAGTTATCCGAGAGGATGCTCTCGATGTTTCAGACCATACAGGACATGCATGATTCTCTTCAGCAGCAGCTTCTCCAGGATCAGGCTGAGAGCAGAGCATTCATGGCTCTTATGCTACAACATTCTAGTGTCTCAGTTCCCCGGTTCAGTCTGCACCACCTCCTCCGCTTCAGGCTCCTGTTGTGCCAGCGATTCAGTCAGGACCCCCTCTTCCTTCTGTTGGTCCTTCTTCCTCTCCGCTCCGGCCGGTCACCCTGGCTTTCACGTCACCGGTTCTCAGCTCTGTCTGCCCTCAGCCGCCAGTGCCACCATCTTCTGCTATTCCCACTACTGCTGTGGCAGTATCTGTGACCACTTCAGTTCCGGCAGCTTCTGCAGCGCGGCCTCAGTCTGAGTCAGTACCAGCTACAACTTCTACAGTAGATCCTGGATCCGAGACTGACTCTGACCCCCAGCCGGCGTTCGCTCTGCTGCCTCGACCGCGACCGGATGCGCCCCCGCCGCCTCCTCCAGCTTCAGATGTGTAGGTTCGGGTACCCTTTTGGTGTTTGACGCCAAAGGGGGAGAGATATGAGTTGTGAGAGCTACGGGGAGTTAGAGAGTTAGTAGAGAGTCATTTTGATGTAATATATGTGCTTGTTACTCTCTGTACTAGCTTGGTGCTTTTGGCTCACAAACTCTATATATACTCTCGATGCTTATGATTGACTGTGTGTATTATGTTTTCACCTTATATTTTATCACCGGTCTTCTAGTTCTTGATTCATTGATTTAATTTCACTTTTATATGAACAAGAATCTTAAGATGTGTATGCGCTCACTCTTATTATTATGGTACACGTTCTTTCTGTCAAAGATTACTGAGTATAACTAACCATCCTTTCTATTGACAGAAACTTCAAAACAAACTACTCTCACAAATCTTGTAGGGTTGTCATCAATCACCAAAAAGGGGGAGATTGGAAGCATCTAGGCCCCTAGTTGGTTTTAGTGATTAATGACAACGTAATGTTATATGTGACTAACGTGTGTTTTGCAGAGACAAATGGTAAGTTAGGTCGCATTACAGGTAGAAGTACTACAACCGTGAAAACAATCCCAAAGATAAGAACTCGAAGCGACGGCTAAAACGACGAAACAAAAGGTGAAGGACTACGGAGTCCGAGTGTCAAGGAGATGTGGACACTCGTGATTTAGTTAGGTCTTTTATTCTCTTTTAGCCGTACTATAAAGAGGGGTTGTCGATGAGTAGTTTGACCAAGAGAGTTCTAGTGTAGTGTTGGTGCACAATCACACTCACATACAGTGCTAGGTGTCACTCTAGAACTCACTCACAAGTTAGAACGAAAACCGATTTGAAAATCAGCTGAAAAACAAGAGGTAGGGTTTTTGGCCCTCGGGCACCAGACTGTCCGGTGTGCACCGGACTGTCCAGTGCACCATCTGCCAGGTGGGCCAGGCCAGCCCAGGGGAAGGTCTCCCCGTGCAGCAAAACCCAAGCACGCAAGTTTCAGAAGTGAATTATAGTGGCGCACCGGACAGTGCACCGGACAGTGCACCGGACTGTCCGGTGTGCACCGGACAGTGACTGTTCACTGTCCGGTGTGCCATGAGTCCAACGGCTAACTGTCAGAACTAGCCGTTGGAAACAAACGTTGGCGCACCAGTGGCACACCAGACTGTCCGGTGCGCCCGTGCGCAGTGAAATGCCTGTAACGGCTAGTTGGTGGGTGAGGGCTATTTATACCCCCTCCACCCACCATATTCAATGTCTTGCACCCCACATTTATTCCAGCACATTGCTAGAGCATTGCAAGCAACAAAAGCCTAGTGAGGAGATTAGAGAATCTTAATCCCGCATTTGTTCCTCATTAGCGCTAGCGAGAGCCACCTAGAGCATACACCACTTGCATTAGGCTTCTCTTGGTCAAGCGAAAGTCTACGGCTTGTTTCTCTTGGTGATCGGCATCACCTAGACGGCTTGGTGGCGTTGGGAGCTCGGTGATCACCGTGAAGATCTTGTTGGTGACCCGACTCAAGTTTGTAAGCGGTCTCGTGGGATCCACCGCGCCGGAGTGGCAAAGGATCATCTCGTAGTGAGCACTTGGTTCTTGCGAGGACCAAGGGGGAGCGATACCCTTGCGCGAGTGCTCCAACGAGGACTAGTGGAGAGTGCCGACTCTTCGATACCTCGGGAAAAATTGGAGGAGTCTTCTAAACCTTGCTTTACATTCCGCACTTAATTCAAGCACTTTACATTGTGTATTTGTTTAGCAAGTATTTGAAATATTGTCTTAGCATTATTGTATTTCTAGTATTATTATCTTAGTGCTAGTTGTTGGGATGAAGTTGGGCTCTTGCTTAGCTCTTGCTTAGCTTTTAATTAGTGTTGATTTTTAGAAAAGCCCAATTCACCCCCCCTCTTGGGCATCGTGATCCTTTCAGCGAGGTTGCAATCTATCGAATGCAATGAATAAGATATATGCATGCTATGATATGTAGAATTTAATAGCAATTATGCCTTAGTGCATAAAAACTAAGTTAGTTAATAACCTAGGGTTTCCTGGTCATACGTGGCTCTTAGTGGTTTATGCTTATCAATTTAGGTTTGGGTTTTGTCTAGGGATAAGCATAGTGGATTGAAACTTGGATTTCCCTTAGATGTTTTAGTAGGCATTTAAGGGGTTTTGCTGGTTGGGTTAAGGTAACATTAGTCTCCACTATTAATTCCCCTTTTTCATTTTCTATTTATGAATTCTATTGTGGGTTTGAACTACAACAGTGATTTAATTTTTTCCAAAAATTCTGTAAAAATTACAGTGGGTTACTATTTGTCACTGTAATTTGTCCTATAAATTTGAGGTCTAGAATAAATAGAATGTGCCCTGGGCAAAAATAACAAAAGTTGGGGGCAAAGGGGTCACTTTGCACTACAACTCTTAACGAGGGGTGGGTTCTGTCCTAAGGGTCATTTTTGCTGGTATCTAAGGGTAATAACATGCTCCTGTGCCAAAAATCACACAAGGTTATTTGGTGGTTATTTAGTTGTGATTTTCTAAAGTTTAATGCTAAAAAGATACTTATAACTAACTTGTTATTTGAAAAATGTCACACAACAAAACTCATAATTTTTCTAGGTTTATAAATACAAAATATTTGTTATCCCAAGGTTTGGGTTGTTTTCTCCTCAGGGTTATTTTTCTAGGGTTTTTCTAAGGTTTCCTTGTTTTTCTAAATTAAAAGGGTATCTCCTTTCTTTTGCACTAAACAAGGGTATAATAAATCTTTCTAGTGAACTATACTGAATAAGAAAGCTAACAAAAATGTGGGTGCTCCCTGGTTCTTTATTTAAACCACCTTTTATATTTTCTTCATCTTTAAGCAAAAAGTGATTTAAATGGCAAACTCTACATTATTGGGGTGTACAGAGGGGTTTATTATTTTTAAACAGGTTAGGAAGTGATTAAGTACCTCTCTAAATTTTCTTAACCCCAGTCTAATAGTGTAGCTATTTTTCCTTATTTCTTTTAGCTTTTGATCAGTTAATCATTTAAATCAAAGCTTTAAGGTTTGCTGCAACACTTAGGGGTTTTATATTTTTCCTAGGTAGTTTACATCATTTAGGATCTGGCAAAATTGGTTTGACTCAATTTGGGTAAACCAAACTAAAGTTATGAATTTTTCAAGTTCTGTTTGGATTTAATCAGAATATTTAAAAAGGTTTCCTGGAAATCCACTTTGCATCGAAGACCCTGGGTTCTTTCTAAATTAATTCTTTCAGTTATAACCCTGCGCTACTATTCTCCTGAGTCGCTGACAGCGCACAAAACCCCCTGGCCTTTTCTTCTTCTCCCCCGAGGTCCCTCCCCTTATGTAAACAGTAACCGCGGAAAGGAAAAGGGCGGTGCGGCTTACCTGCGGCGAGGGGCGGGGTTGGCTTTGGGAGGTCCTGGCGGTCACAGCGAGGTACGGCTCGACGACAGGGGTGGCCGGAATCGACCGGTCCACGCGTGCAGGCGAGTGAACACATCGGCGGCGAGAGCTCCGGCCTAACCATAACGATCTAGTTCAATTAAATGGCACGATGAGCTCCACGGGATGACGTAGAGGCTATGTGTGCAGCGAATCGGAAAATGGCGTAGAGACTTACCCGTTCTAGGTGCGCCGGCGGGGTTCCGAACTCCGGCGAGCGTGATTGCGCCTTTCCGGTGGCGGGGGTCCCTGGTTCAAGCTCTGGCAAGCTTCACGGCCTCCTAGGGAAGCTACCTAGGGGCTTGGATCGAGCGGAGGAGGGCGGGAAACGGTTCGGCCACGGTGGTGGTCCTCGGGCGGCTCTGGCGGGTCGCGGAGAGGTCGCCGGAGCTAGGGCGAGCTCCGGGGAGTTTGGCGCGGGACAGAGGATGCAACGGGGAAGATAGTCAGGCACTGGGGCGGGCTTTATAGCCGTGGCGCGGGCGTGGTCACGGGCGGCCGCGGACGCGTGGGGGTTCACGCACGGGCGTGCTCTGAGCGCATCCCCGAGTGTCAGCCCGCGTCGAACACGTGTGTGTTTGCTTCTGCCATGGTTCAACGGCCGATTGGAGCACCTTAGCGTGCAGATCTTGGCAAAACCACTGTGTACGATCTCTTCCCTGCACCATATCCTACCTTTTTTATGTGAGTCCCAAGCCAAGATACGGTCGGGATAGGGAGATATAGAGGTGAGAAGTTGCCTCTGTCCTAGCTGTCCAAACCGGGACAAAAGCTATGCCAAGTCGTGTCAAACGACTTGGGGTGGGGTTCCACTTTCTCCAGGGTATTCTAGAGGTATTTTGGCGCCACTTTGTCAATTGGGTCAAATGGTTTTGAAGTTTGAATGAGGGTGAACATGTTTGATCATTGGCCAAGGGTTGGTTTTGGACTTAGAAAAATTTTGATTTTTCTTTTGTGCTCAACCCTTTGGTGAACCTTTTGGGGTTTTTCTGAAATCTTTTTGGGGGTTACTTTCTTACTATTATTTGTAGGGTATTAAGTGCACTACATCTTTTATAATTGGCCCAAGACATGATCAAGTGGTTTTCATAACTTTTTGGTCATACCTTCCTATAGTGCTCCAATTGTCCACAGGGGGTGCATTAGGGTTTTGGGAAATTTCTCCCCCTTCTATGTGCATGGTAAGCCAAGGCATGACCTCTAAGATAGGTTGCACTTATTTAGGATCTTGATTTCCATGTTTGAATTCCTTTACTCAAGTTAAGTCACATGTGATGATGGGCTTACTTGTGTAGTCTTAAGTGAAAACCCTAAGTAACACCTGAGGTGTTACAGAGTCCTTGCTTGACACCAACTGCCTAAGCCGCAGGATCTCATCCTAGGATACGTGCAGTTCACGACGATGATGATCCAGATCTACCATGGTAAAACGGTGGCTCCTTTCCAAGATGGTTAGAGAATTGCTGGCATCACGATACAACCTTTCCAGATTATCACGAGAAGCTGCAAGTGCTCGCTTTTCCTCCTACAAATAAGAATCAACTCTCAAGCATCCAGTAAGCAGTAAAAGCACGACAGATCCAATTAAGTAAGCTCATCTCGTTAGCCGTCCTTTCATAATCAAGCTGAGCATTAAGAGAAGAATTCAAAGAATGTGCGTCGTCTAAAGAAGCAGAAACCCAAGCCAGGTCGATCTGACCTTGCGAATGCTTCTCCTAAAGCTCGGAGTACCGTCGGGTCGAGTCAGCTTGATGTTGAAGATGTTTCTCCTCAAGTCCAGAGTACCGCTGGGCCATATCAGACAAAAAGCAGTCGAAGAAGAATACATGGTTAAAAACAAATTTATCAATCAGCCAAAGAAGAAACAAAGATACCAACCAGCATTTCACACTTTCAAATCAGCTATCTGTTTTCTGAAGCAGCAATGGATTCCACTGCATCAGAGATAGAGCTCCTTCTAGTATAGTAGTACCATGTGATCTCAATTGAGCAGACATCCCGTCAACCAAAGCCTGTTATTAAAAACAAATGAGTACAAAGGAAGTGATTTACCAGGAGGGACGACAGAACGAAAATAGCTAAGTTACCTGAAGACTAGAAAAGAATGAGGGAAATCCCAAATCATGAGAAGTTGTGTTGTAACTCGATGAAGGAAGATCAACTGGAACAATCTGAAGAGCATCGTCGATGGTTGATTCAGCTTCACTAGCAGATATTAGAATTCTGGTATCCGGCTCGCCGACCTCCAAGGCGACCCCCTCACTCGAAGCTAAAGAAGTATGCATCGCTATCACTCCATCAGACCGGGGTGGAGACGACCCAACATGGACATCCATGGAGTTGTGGGAAGGAGAGCTTGCTCGGACACCCTCGGGGGCTGGGTTGTAGCTCGCACTACCCATCGAAGCCGGATCACTACCGGCAACACCCTCGGGGGCTGGGTTGTAGCTCGCGCTACCCACCAGATCCAGATCATTACCGGCGACACCCTCGGGGGCTGGGTAATCGCCAGCACCACCCTTGGGGGCTGGGTTTTCTGCAACAACCACATCTAAGGCTGAAGGATCCTTAGTCACCTCCATGGGAGTCGGGCAATCCTGACCAACTTCTTGACACCGAAGGCTGCCTTCCAAAGTCGACGATGTGCGAGATACTCCCCGGGATACCTCTAATTCAACGACTGGAGTGTCATAGCATACATCCATCATATCACCATCAGTTGGTTCCAACAGCATATCTTCAGGAATGACATCCTCAAGGGCCTGATCAAAATTTGTTATGGATAATTCTTGAAGGCTAACAAGAGCAGACAGAGCTGGAGAAGGAATATCACTATCCCCCCTACTACCTCTATAACGCCGGCTATTCTTACGAATTAGCGGAACTTCTTCTTCTTCCTCTTCCTCTTCTTCATCCTCGTCAAAAATACGGACAAGAGATGGTGCACGATCACACCCATTGGGGTCAGCTTCAACAGAGTAACACCCATTAGGGCCAGTCTCAACAGAATCACACCCATTGGGTTCAGCTTCAATAGGGTTACACCCATTGGGGTCAGTCTCAACAGGATCACACCCATTGGGGTCAGCTTCAACAGGTACATCACCAGTGGGATCAACTTCAGTAAAGACCTCTGCTAGTACTTCTTCACAAAAAGGAGCAGAAGGTCCAGCATCCTAGTCTAAGCATGACAGTCGCTGAAGTCGTCTCTTTTTCTTCTTCTTCTCCTCAGCAGGCGCAGTTGGACGGCTGACCTAGCGACGACCCTTCGGGCGAGTACCATCAGGCTTTCGGGTGTTCACTGTATTGTCGAGCTCTGGTATAACCGTAACGGCCATCGTTTCAACAGGGGCCGAGTCAGAAGACTCTCCAGCCAACATATCGAAAACAACATCTATTTTCGCATCATCTGGACTCGCTGGCATATCAAAATGAACTTGCCTCTCATCATTGGGAAGATCACAAAGAGAAGCAACCAGGACTTCAATATCTTCAGGAGAGGGTCGCACTCTAAGACCCAGACCACTGTCACCAGCAGGAGGATTGGACACGAAATTGAAAAAGGACTTAGGAGGTGGCAGATTCCAAGCAGAGTAGGCAACAGGAGCACCAACATTTGATACTTTGCCTCTCAAGATCATGTCCAGTCGGCTCACCAGATCCACGGCAGGAGTTCTCCTATTGGTAACCCAAGTCGAGTCGGTAACACCACGGTACAAGTACGCTGGGTATGCTCTGTCCTTCAAGGGATGAATATTCTTAAAAACAAAGTCAGCAACCATAGCCTCGGCGGTCAGACCTCTCTCCTTTAGCAGATAGATTTCAGCAAGCAGAACCCTAGCTTCTGTTACTTCCAAGGTAGTAGGAGACTCAATCCAACTCGGAGTGCGAACATCTAGCTGTCTCCCCGACCGAGGGGGGAGGAACTTGCCGTGGTTTTACACAATAAACCACTCAAGGCACCAACCTTTAATGCTGTCCTTGAGAGGAATGTCAAGGTATTCTGTTTTCTTCCCGCGACGCATCTCCAAACTCGCACCACCCACGAGCTGGTGCTCCCCCCAGCCATCCTAGGTCGACAGTGATACAAGTACTTCCATAAACCAAAGTGGGGAAGAATTCCGAGGTAGGCCTCACACAGATGTACAAAGATAGAAATTTGCAAGATGGAATTGTGATTCAGATGAGTCAGGTTTATATTGTAAAAGTCAAGGAGACCGCGGAAGAAGGGAGAAATAGGAAGAGCAAGCCTGTGGATAAGAAAAGGAACGTAGACAACAGACTCGTGGGTATCTTCTGTCGGAACAGTGACCCCACGACAAATCCGCCAAGAACAAAGCTCCTTCAGAGGAAGAACTCCAACATCGACAAGGCGGAGGAGATCCGATTCCGAGACAACAGACATATGGTTACATGCGAACGACAACTGGCTGTTGGGGTCGAGGGGAGGAATAACCACCACATCAGAATTCTAGTTCTTCCGCTTGGGCGCCATCACAATCTTGTCGGTGGATTGAACAGAAGCAAAATCAGAGGGAAGCAGAGGAATGGATTGAGGCAAAAATGTGGTTAGGGCTCAGAACGCAGAGGCGTGCGGCGACATGATATAAATGGGTTTTTCCCGGGTTGGACACTGTTTCTAAAAAGTGCCAAGTCATCACTCAGGAAAACAAGATTTCCGTCGTGGCCCAGCATAACTCGACTGTTACCTCTAGAACGCCGACGTGGCCTAGCATAACTTGGCCGTTACCTCTAGAACGCCGACATGGCCCAGAGTAACTCGGCTGTTACCTCTAAGACGCCGACGTCGTCAAGCACCACTCGGCTGTTACCTCAAAAACACCGGCGTGGCCCAGCGTAACTCGACTGTTACCTCTAAAACGCCGATGTGATCTAGCATAACTCAGCTGTTACCTCTAAAACGTCGACATGATCCAGAGCAACTCGACAGTTACTTCTAAAAGACGCCAGCAATGCCTGCCATAACTCAGCCGTTTTCTCTATGTAAATGCCGGCAGAACCAAATACGACTCAGCAATTACCAGTCGTTACTCGAGCATTATCTCTAAGAGCAACGGCAGCACAAGGCATGAAGACAAACTATCGATTGAATATAAAAGAAGAACGATGGAAAAGCGAAAAGATGCTCAGAACAAGCTGAAATTTTCCTCAATATATAAAGGAGGGAAGTTCTTCTGCAAAATTGAAGACCAACTCATTATGAGCCAGCCTTCTTTCCCTTTTTCGCTACATTACACTACTACATCACTACACTACTTACACTACACTATACTACTAACTACTACTACATTATTCCACTATTACTAATACTACTTCTACTACTAATTTATCTATACTAATATTTAAGCCAGTGGCGCTTTGCCACTGGCCTTGATGCTGCCGCTGCTGTCGTCGCCTTTGCCGTCGTCACCGTCGCCCTTACCGTCGCCATCACCATCACCGCCGCTGTCGCCACCGTCACCGCCGTTGTCCTCGTCGTCACTGTCACCGCCGCTCTCCTCGTCGGACGAGTCGGAGGAGTCCTCCTCGTCCGAGGAGATCTCCGACTCATCCGAGCCCTCGAGCCCGGAGCACTCGACGGCCCGGATGTACGTCCACACCTCGGCAGCGATCCCCTGGGAATCGTCCGAGTCATCGGACGACACCGGGGGAGAGGCGTAGACCGGCGACCCCTCGGACTCGGATGAAAACTCCTCCTCCGAGTACTCGGAGTCACCGAAGTCCTCCGAGGGAGGACTTGGCTCGCGCTTTCGCTTGTCACCGAAGTGGTGCGACGGACTTCCGCCCTTCTTGTTCTTGCCCATGGTTGATTGAAAGAGAAGAGAAAGGTAGGAGAATAAGCAACAAACGGCCGAAAGATGTGTGAAGACACCAGCGAAGCAGGCAGTCTATTTATAAGGGCGGGAGGCAACCGCTCATCTCCTACCACGGCGACTGAACAGTCGCAAGTATTCAATAAGCCATTCAAATCGTCTGGAAACAAGTCAGGCGACAGACGCTGTTTCGCGTAACACGACACCATTGGGACTGAGGTCAACTGCTTGGACGATATGATTACACCCCGCGGTCACGTCAAGTTACTACTCAAGGGTAGTTTGCTAAACGCTCAGTGCACCAAGCCATCCCTTGGCTACACCCATTGGGGAGGGGACGTCCAGGAATTTTCAATAGATTTTCCCAAGCAGTCACAGCCATACAGTATACGCAATGAATGTATCAAGACAGAAGAAAGATATCGATAGAGATTGAAGGAAAGCCAAAAGTAGCTACTGAAGTACAAGTCTAATCAACAGAAGCATTGAAGCACGAAGCGAATTGAAGACCAGCCAAGAGCCATCTACCAGACGTCCAATCTGTCGACTGATCAAATAAATTTCAAACCTAACAGGACATGGGTAGATCGAGCTGCTGATTTCTAAAGCAGGAATTGAAGACAACAGGTTGATCTCTAAAAGCATAAGCTGACGATATAATGCCGAATTCTAAGGCATGAGATGAAGACCTTTGAGTGGATTATTTTCAGTAATCCACTCAAAGCTCGGGGGCTACACCCACCCAATGAATTCTCAACCCCGAAGGCAGAACGCTGATCTGTAAGGCGTAGAACGCTAATCTCTAAGGCGTAGAACGATGATGAAATGCTGATTTCTAAAGCATAGGACAAAGATAAACCAACGAATTCTAAGGCATGAGATGAAGACCTTTGAGTGGATTATTTTCAGTAATCCACTCAAAGCTCGGGGGCTACACCCATTGGGTGCACCTCTGGTGCACCCAATGAATCCTCAACAGAAGTTTGTTTTTACCGGACTGATCAGAGTTCAGAGGCAACAACTTGACAGGTGCACTTTCAAAGCATCTGCAATCTAAAATCAAAACTGCAAGCTGGACCTAAAAATCTTTGGGCCGATTGTTTCAAATCAACTCAAAAATTGGGGGCTTGTGGGGGATAGATATCCCCGGGGTCCACTAGAAGGCTAGAAGGCCTCGCGAAAGGCTCTGGGCCCATTACTTCGCAAGGCCATCCCTTTGTGGGCCAGGGGAGGAATCACTGGCAGAATGGATCGACACAAGATCGGATCAACTCAAGCCCAGACGGCTCATTGGGTTTAGACATTATCTGTAGCATTGATCCGATTCTCCCGCACAGCACCCTCAGACGTTGGAATTAAACGAGGATAAGTCGGCATGATAATAGAGAGATAAGTTCGATCGGTTCACTATTACTTAGGAGCACATAGTTATCGTATCCGCATGTAACGCCCCACGGTCGAGTATATAAGGCCTAGGGGGCACCCCATCAAAGGACATGTCACTCATTAGCCATCTACTCAATTCTCTAGCATTCTTCATACTAGAGAACTCCCCTGTAACCCACCACATAAAGAGCCACACCAGGAAGTAGGGTGTTACGCCTCTCCAAGCGACCTGAACCTGTATAAAATTGTCCACTGTCTCTCGTGTGCCCAGCACAAACCATCAAGCTACAGTCGATAACATCGTCCTACCCAAAAGCACCTCGAGGGGTAACCCCGGGTGCGCGGTCGGGTCCCAAACACCGGCAGGGGTATTTATGACCCACACGCCCCCTGACCTGCGTTGCACTCAAGACATATCGGGACTAGGCCTGAGTGCACATACTGCTGATAGGGCACAACACAACGAGTCGCACCGAGTCCCAGGTTACGAAGGCCATGGGTCAACATTGCTCAAATCATGGCGCTTGGGCCCCATGCTGCCTGCACTGTCCTCTATAAAGAATACGAGACAACCAGGTGACCCCGATGGCCACAGGCACACATGTTTTCACCAGGGTAGAACACCTAGTTTACCATCACCCAGTGACTCCTTCCTACGGAAGCTACCACTGACCGACCCCCTCCTTGGCCTATAAAAGGAAGAGGTTGGCCCCCAGATGAACCAGCA
Source organism: Zea mays (assembly GCF_902167145.1). NCBI lineage: Eukaryota > Viridiplantae > Streptophyta > Magnoliopsida > Poales > Poaceae > Zea > Zea mays. The sequence continues at coordinate 84,762,235 of NC_050104.1, read as the reverse complement.
TACAAACGAATAAGAGAGCATGGACGGACACATGAAAGAGAGCATAGAAGGACACCCAGACGAGAAGATGATGAACCAACGAACATAAAGAGGACGCACCGACGAGGACCCAAAGGCTGGAGCCCGTCGCCAAGCTAAGACTTAGTTAGGACTCCATTCTATAGCCCATAGCTCTACCTCCTCCACAACAAGAGACTTGGGAGCCTCTCCTCCATCTCTCGCCCGCTTGTAGCCCTACCACAAGCTTTGATCGTCAATGGTGCCGGTAGAGCAAGACGCCTATGACTAGATGTAGGGTCGTTCTAGTCAAACTAGTATAAATCTTGTGCCCACCGCGCACACTGTCTGCAGCCCGAAATGCACACATAAATTTACTTGTTGGAGTGAGGTTTGAAACACTGACAATTGGCATGCTAGGTAGGGGCCTTGCACGTTCTTGATGAAATTCGTCAAGCTCCGGATGGCCAGCAACGACAATGGAGTGGTTTAGACCCCTGGGATGACCATCCATTTTGGGAATCTCAACTTTGTCATCAATAGAGAGGGACCAATGGACATGACCCTGGAAGCCCCCATTCCCCCAATGAGCGACTCACTCGACATTGTTGAATGCCTTAATAGCCTTCGGCTTGGTCCCCCGAGAAGAGGTAACAGGCGGCGGCATGTGTCGCAACCCACTTTTCACCAAGACCGTGGGAATGTCGGACCCTGTTCAGGACTCGTTCCACGACCCCCTCCTATCGGTGCCAGAAGGCGAACCTGGTTCACCATCAAGCGGGACTAGCCACAACCTAGCCCAGGAATGCCTCATGGTCAACTCTAGAAGGGTCCCCTCCCACTCGTGGAGAGCCTTGAGGGGACCCTCGCCGATGCCACAATGAACGTCGTGGCATTCGCCCCGCCTCGATTGGATCTGCCTTCCCAAAAAATGCCACTAGGGCAAAGCAACTGCTGGGGTGGTCGGGGTCACGCAGCCGGGAGGCAGGGATTGCCACAATGGCAAACAAGAAGGTTACGTCGGGGCGTATGGCAAGCACACGTTGTAACAACTAGCGTTCGCCACCGCTAGATCTATGGCGGGGCCAACCTGCCACGATTCCCCTAAGCAAGCTAGAATGTCACAGTCGTTGCGGTGCTCCTAGAAAAACTCCTCAAGGCAGAAACTCCAAGCGAATGAATAACCCACCAAGAAATCCGAGACCTCAACCTCGTCGTGCAACAACAGGTTGAGAGTTCCATGTCATGACATCAGGAGCTAGGGGCTGACCAGTATATCGCGTCGACCCTAGCAGGAAACAACACCCTGATGGGCAACCACCTAAGCCCGAGGAAGATGAGGCACGAACCTCACCCTGTCGACACCCAGGTTCAGGCAGAAGAGCACGGAGTATGCCTGACCTAGGGAATAGTGAGGGAATGTGAAAGGAATCAAACAACGACCACCATTAGTACAACCAACATCGTGGAGCCGCTTCAACCCCGATCAGGACCGAAGTCTAAGCCCCACCACTAGGACTTTGATCCTTTAGTCGTTGCATCCTCTGGGCACAGGTACCGCAACGGTATAGGGCCCTCACCAACATCATGAAGTACTCTGGGGAATCGGATCCCTGCCTCTGGTTGAGAGACTACCGGCTGGCGTGTTAGGCGGGAGGGGCAGATTGTAGTGAATTCGTAATCCAGAGCCTCCCCATGTATTTGGTGGATTTGAATGAGCATGACTCGAGAGCCTAAGGCATGGGTGTATCCAAAGTTGGACTGACCTCGAGGAAATCTTTGTTGGGAATTTCCAGGGCACATATGTACGCCTAGGCAGCCCATGGGACCAAAAGAACTATCCGTAGAAATCAGACGAGACCTTGAGGGATTACATCCAATGCTTCTCATGGCAATGCAACAAGCTGACTAACCTCGCCGACGCCGACGTTATCAGCGCTTTCATCTTGGGGACCACCAAAAAGACCCTGGTGCATAAGCTAGGGTGAAAAAACCTGTGAACAACAAAGGAGCTTCTCGACATCGCAACCAACCACGTGTCAGGAGAAGATGAGGTGAGAGTGATCTTCGACCACCACAAGAAGAAGGCAAAACACTATAATGAGCTTGACGATGCCTTCGGCAGCCAACTCAACAAAAGAAAGAAGAAAGACCGGTGGCAACAAGCCGAGATGCTAGTGGCTGCGACAGGCTACAAAGAAAGGAGGCCTCGGTCCGAGGAGCCACTGACCATTTCGAAAAACTCCTTGAGGCCCAAGTCCAAACCACCGCTACCCTCTCCGACACGCCTACAAGGATTGCGGGTTGCTTAGGAAATTCCTAAGCAAGGAGGCACCGCCCTAGAAGAGGCCCAAGCCCTAGAAGGATGAAGATCAAAGGAGAAGGGGTCCCACATTCTCAGGTGAAACTGACTTCCTACTAATTTTTGGGGGTATGACTACTACGCTTCGAAGAGACACCAAAAGCTCGAAGGATGTGAGGTAATCAACGCCTGGCAAGTGGCCCTAGCCTTCCTCAACTCAACTAACCACAACATTGCCTATGATCGGTCTGACCACCTTGAGCACATTCCCAGACTGGGTCGATACCCTCTTATCATCGACCCCATTGTCGATACAATATGATTATCCAAGGTGCTCATGAATGGAGGTAGCAGCCTCAATATTCTCTACTCTACCACATATGATGGCATGGGTCTCAGTCGAAACCACCTTCAGCCGATAAGGGGCCATTTCATGGCATCATGCCAAGAGGGCGTGTGACCTCGCTTGAGCTAATCGACCTGCAGGTAACCTTTGGGACACCGACCAACATCAGGACTGATACACTAAACTTCAAAGTAGTTGGTTTATAGGGGACCTATCACGCCATCCTCGGAAGGTCGTGCCATGCGAAGTTCATGGTCGTCGCCAACTATGCTTACCTGAAGCTTAAGATATCGGGCCTAGTAGGAACCATCACTATGGGCACCATGACGCAACGCGCATATGAATGCGAGGTTGAACTGTTGTGACTTGGCTAAGATGGTTTCCATAACTTAAGAACTATAGAAAGAACTCCAAACCATCGGCGAGTAGGCCTCCGATGCAAAGAGGACGAGCACGACCTTCAAGATGGCAGATGGCGTGAAGGGAGTGCCATTCGACCCCGAGGGACCTAAAGGGTAGATGGTGGACATAGGGTTCATGCCCTCTCCCGAATCGAATGGTATCCTCGTCGACTCCCTTTGCACGAAGAAGGACATCTTTGCGCGGAAACTCTCTGAAGTGAGGGGCATCTCGAAAGAAGCCATCGAGCACTCTTTATGGATCAATCTCGACTCCAAAGCCGATGAAACAACGACCACAACATTTTGACAAAGAAAAAAATGGAGCTCCATTGGGGAGGTGATTGGTAGACTCCTCATGGTCGGGCCCACCAGGAGGGCACGCCGACCAGAGTTGTCGGTCTACTCGATGGTGTACTGAAAGAAGAGCGGTGTAACACCCCTGGTGTTACTATCACTAAAACTTGAGCATAACATCATGAGCATTGGCATATCATGTGTTTGTTACACCTAGAGTGCATTCACTAGGTAAAAATTTCAACAAGTTGTAATGGTGTGATTTGATGTGTGATTAACCCTAGGGTAGAGTGCTTAACCCTAAATTAGGGCTTATGGATGTAAGTGAAGCCCAAATAAGTTAAAACCTCAAAAGACATGAGAAATGATCATAAGGTATCACATTTGATGGACTTTGGTGGCACCAAAAACCCTAATGTGCTTAAAAACCCTAAAAACAAACCGTAGAAACCCTAATTGAAACCCTAAGGGGGTAATTGTAAATTTTGTGCACTTTTCGACCTAAGTGCAAATATCAAAGTAATAGAACACTACTAATCAAGTACTTTTCACTTTTGAGGATTTCCAAGTCAAATGATGAAGTTTGGACTTAAGTGCAAAATACCCCATGAATACTATGTGATGAAGTTCTCAATTTCAGTTGATTAGGGTCAACTTTGGAGCTCTACATCTCAGAATTCTTGAGGATTTTGCTCTTGGTCAATATAGCAAACTTGTAGAGCTATGTAAGGAGAACAAATTTGATTAAGTGACTAAGCACTAGTGTTGCACAGAAATGGGAGATAAAGAGGTTTAAAGTCGAGCTATCAGTCACCACTGAAACCTGGAATGGATCTGGCAGTAAGCTTTGATAAAATTTAGACCTGATTCAATCTCGATTGAGTAAGTGAATGATCAAGGTTGCTATAGCAAAATCAAAGTTGGATTATAGACCAACAACTTTGTTACAGGTGGAATAACAAGTTATATAAAAATCTGAGATCCAAGCCCAGCAAATCGGTCTGTCAGGCGCTCAGATGAAGATCTGATAGTACAGTAACTGAATAAGATCTCAGGTTCAGCCCCCATCGCCTCCGGCGACCTCGTGCTCTGATTCGTGCTGGCACCGCGATTCGTGCCCGGCGGAGTGCAGATAACTACCCGGGGTAAGAAATATCGCGTTGAGGATGAACTTAGGCCACTGTTCCGCCCTGTTGCCATGCCCCTTTGCCCGGCAACATTGCCGCGCGACCATCGCCATCGTGCCGCGGTTCCTCGCGGTTATGCCATGCTGTCAGCCATTTTACCACGTCGCAATTGATCACAATACACAGCCCATCTATCGCCTAAGGTCTTGCCACGGTAACAGCCACGATCACCTGCGCCAATGACTCAGTCCCTCTCCCCGGCCGCTGCGCGTCTTCTCAAAAATTAGCCGCCACCGCTGATGGAACCTATAAATTGCCGCCCTAGTGAGCTCCGCTAAGTAGTTGTGCACCCAGTGAACCAGCCCTCACCTCCAATCGTCCCCCACAGCTCCCCAATTTGGGATATCCCCCAAATCAGTCAAGAACCCCGCCGTGTGTGAGCTCGCCGTGGCCAGCTCTCTATAGGTCCATTCACGCCCTCCTCGCTCTCGTTTCAATACGCCTATGTGCTGTAGATACTCATTGGCCCAACCAATTGAACTAGACCTGGGTAGATCATCGGGAACACTCTGAATTGTCCTCGGTTTGCGCCATCACCGTGGACAAAGAGATTGTGGGCTAGAACTCTGAAATTGAGAGAGGGATTAGTGTCGCCAAGGGTACAATTAGGTGTTGAGCAATAGAGAGGCATAGTCGTTGTGTTTTCTGGCCGGTCTTGGCTCGCCAGAGCCACTGCTCCGCCGCCGTGGTCGGGGATCTCAAGTTGTGAAGAAACAGAAAGGGGAGGGACCTTGGTGTAAATGGCAGTGACACATAGGAATAGTGTGCAGGGCTCTTTATTAGTTATTTAAAAACCTAGGGTCCTCTGTGCAAAGCCAACCCCGCGGGCGCGCGTTTCCTTGGGCATGGGCCGACTGAGGCCGGTTTCAGCCCATTACTATTCATCTTTTTCCTTTTACTTTTTCTACCAGAATTAGGAAATTCATAGAAAATTATGGAAAACGATAAAAATATGAGACCAATTTTGTTGGACTACTAAATTTCTATAGTATTTAATAAAAATAGTTCCAAGATTTTTAGCCCAAACCAGGAATTATGTAGTATTTTAGAAGGCCAAAACCTAGACTTTTGGAATTTTAGAAATTATTTGAAGACCCGAAAAATCATAAAACTTTTTGGACAAACTTAATTTGATAATTAGAACCCATGGGTGAAGTTTGACATGTGTTGGACATTGTTTGATTCTCAAACCCAAAACCCTAGTTTCTTAGGGTAAAATTGTCTAACCCTATTAAGGTGTTGACCTAGAAGACCATAGTTTCCCTGGTGCACCGTGAAGGAAAGTTGTATTCAAGATACAACTTGATGTATCTTTATTATCATTGCATTTTCATAAGCATCACATGAGCATTCATGGTTATATAAGGTTATATATAGAAAACGAAGAAGTGACTGTTGAAGAAGAGGAAACTGCTCCATCTACAGAAAATCCACCTGCCGAGTACTATTTTTATTTTGATATTTGTGGAACAGAGCGTGACTCCTGTTGGAGCGAAGGCAGAAACGCCACCCTTCGCTCGAAGTCTCCGCTGCTTAGCCGCTGCTCTGACAGACAAAGCAGGAAGGGACACCCTTCGCTTGATCGGCACCAGACGAAGACCGGCGACGAAGGCATCCCACAGTGCGGCCTCGTCCAGCTCAGAGGCCCACGTGCGATCCGGCCCATTGTAACGGGCCCTGCGTGGCCGCCGCGTGTCACGGGCCTAATTTGTAAAGGCATCCCTGTAATTACAGTCTGTAACCCTGCTTTATGGGAATATTCTGGGGATAACCTAGGTAGCTGAGGGCACATGCGTCCTTAACACAAGGCGCTGGGCGTTCAGGTACCTATAAATACCCCCGCACAGTGCCCGTGCTAGGCCTGGATAATAGAGCTATTTGCCATCTCACGCGTAACCCTACTGTCCACACTGTTCACCCCTGTTGGCTTTCTTGCGACTGATAGAAAATTCCAACATTTGGCGCCCACCGTTCGTGCTACGACAAAACCACCCGCGATGGCACCCAAGAGAGCTAACCCGAAGGCTGACGAGGCTGCGAAGGCAGCACTGCTTGCCGCAAGAAAGGGCAAGGCCCTCGTCCTCACCCAATCCACCCACCAAGAGCCCACTGAAGACAATGTTCCCCGCACCTGCGAAGACGACACCTTCCGCACCTGCGGGCCCGAAGGACAATCGCAACCGCCCCCAGGCTTCGCCCCACTGGAAGGCGCGGATCTCACCGAGGACGGCGAGGTCCTCGGCGTCTCAACAGAAGAACAGCTACAGCTGAGCGCCCTGCGCCTCAAGAACCGCAATCTCCAGAGGCAGAAAGAGATACTGGAGGCCAAGCGCCAGCGTGTGTCCGCACTAGCCAAGGTGCGGAAAATGATACGCGACGAGGAGCAGAAGGCCCAAGACCTCGAGCGCGAGATCGCGCTGATGCAGCGCGAAGGCCACCTCGGTCTACAGCAAGAGCCACCCCTCCAGCAGCGTGCACAACCGGAAGACATGCGTGAAGGCCACCTCGGCCTGCAGCATGGCCCACCCCTGCAACACCGAGCGCAGCCGGAGAACCCGCGTTTCCCCCATCATGACTACACCTTCCAGCACGGCGCGCCATTCCAAGGGGTCAACTACCTCGACGAGCGAAGTCCCCTGGCGCCACACCTGCAAGTGACGCCTTGGCCAGCTAACTTCCGAGCAGGGACCTATCCCAAGTACAACGGCAGCATCGACCCGGCGCAATACATAATGAGTTATCAGGTCGTAGTTGCATCCGCCGGAGGGGACGACGCCACAATGGCGAAGTCTTTCATCATCGCCCTAGAGGGCCCAGCACTCACCTGGTTCACCAGATTGCCTCCGCTGTCCATTGATTCATGGAGAAGTCTCAGGGACAAGTTCCTGCTCAACTTCCAAGGGTACCGCCCAGACACCGACGCCTTGGCCGAGCTCTCGCTTTGCAAGCAGCTGGAAAAGGAGACTCTGCGGGAGTATTACCGCAAATTCTTAACACTCAAGTCACAACTGCCCTCCGTCGATGATCAGATCGCTATCCACTACGCCATCAGTGGCCTTCGTGCCGGCGTCCTCTACAGTCATTGTATCAGAGATCCACCCAAAAACCTCCAGGAGCTATATCAGCTCTTTGAAAAATATGCCAAATCCGAAGAGCTCCACCAGCGCAAGGTTGAGTCACAGCGGAAGCCCAAAGATGCCCCGCAGTCCAGCCGCACATGGACGAGGACTCCGCAGCCAGACTCCGGTCGAGACGGCCGCAGTCAGCAGCAAGTGCACAACATCGCCAACCAGCATCCCGCTGCTGACCCCCCTCGCCGCCAGGAATATCCCCCCCCAAGGCCGCGGAAATGGAACTCGTGGCAGGGGCCGAGGGCGTGCACAGCCGCCGCGCCGATTCTACTGCCTTTTTCACGGCGAAGACTGCACCCACCAAACCAAAGACTGCCCCGAAACGAAGGCCACCAGAGACAGAATGGCACGGGCGTAGCCAGCCGACAACCCCAGAATTGTCGCGCACAACTACCAGCAACCCCCTCCACCATATATCCACGCCCCCGCTCCGCATCCACCGCACCACGCTTACCAACACCATCAGGAAGTACAAATCGTACCTCCTCCACCCCCACCTCCAAACCAGCAACATCAAAACATCCCCCATGCCCCAAAGCAGGAAGACTTCACCGATCAACCATATCGCGGAGTCATTCACATGATAACAGGGGGGTCAAGCACTGACTTCGACACCAAGCGGCAGAAGCGGGACCACTACCGCAGCATCAACCATGTCGCCGTCACTGGCCCAGTCGTGCAGACAAAGTGGTCCCACATACTGCTAAACTTCGATGCACGAGACGTCGACCTGCGCAGCGCCCCCCACATCGACGCCATGGTCATCAATTGCAGCGTGGCAGGCTGGGACTTACACAAAGTCCTAGTCGACAACGGCAGTCAAGCGGACATCATCTTCCTCCACGCCTTCGACCGCATGGGTATAAGCCACAGCCTGCTCAAGCCTTCGGACAACCCGTTGTATGGCTTCGGCGGCAAGGGCACCTTTCCCGTTGGCAAAATAGAGTTGCCCCTCTCCTTCGGTGTAGCACCCAATGCCCGAAGTGAGCAAGTAACCTTCGACATTGTCGACATGGTATATCCATACAACGCCATCATGGGCCGGGGCTCCATCAATAAGTTCGAAGCTGCCATCCACGGACTGTACCTATGTTTGAAGATACCGGGTCCGCTAGGCGCTATTACGATCTACGGCAACCAGCAGACGGCGCGCAACATAGAGCGGGACTTCATGCCTGGTCAGAGGAACGTGCACTGTCTCACGACCCAGCGCGAGGTCCCTGCGCCTGCCAGCCCAACCGATAAGCAGCATGACAAGGCACAGTTGCAGAGCCAAGACGGGACCAAGACTGTCCCCCTCGATCAGGCCATGCCCAAGCAGACAGTCACTGTCAGCGAAGACCTTACCTCACATGAAGAAGAGAAGCTTCTCTGCTGCCTGGCCAAGAATAAAGATGTCTTCGCCTGGTCCGCCCTCGACCTGGTCGGAGTCAGCCGATCCATAATCGAGCACAGCTTGGGAATTGACCCTTCGGTGCGACCAAAAAAGCAAAGGCTTCGCAAAATGTCCGACGAAAAGACAGAGGCCGCCAAGGCGGAGGTGCACCGCCTCCTAGAAGCTAAATTCATTGAGCCAGTGGCTTACCCCACGTGGCTTACCCCACGTGGCTCTCCAATGTCGTAATGGTGCAGAAAAAAGCGGGAAATGGCGAATGTGCATAGACTTCACCAGTCTCAATAAGGCCTGCCCAAAGGACAATTTCCCGTTGCCGCGGATCGACAAAATAGTCGATAGCGCGGCCGGATGCGAGGTCATGTCACTCCTCGACTGCTTCTCCGGCTATCACCAGATATACATGAAGGAGGAAGACAAGGCTAGCACCAGCTTTATAACACCCTTCGGCACTTATTGCTTCATCAGAATGCTGGAGGGACTCAAGAATGCCGGGTCCACCTTCTCCAGACTCACCAAAACAGTACTTGAAGGGCAGGTTGGCAGAAATATATTTACATATGTGGACGACATCGTCGTCGCCAGCAAGAATAAGGAGGACCATCTCGCCGACCTCGCCGAGACATTCGCGAACATGCGAGATGCACGACTCCGCCTAAACCCGGAAAAGTGCGTCTTCGGTGTTCGCCAGGGCAAGATATTGGGCTACCTGGTGTCACACCGCGGCATCGAGGCCAACCCAACCAAGATCCAGGCCATTGTCGACATGACGCCTCCGCAGTCCGCCAGGGACGTCGAGCGTCTGACAGGCAGATTGGCCGCTCTCAACAGATTCATCTCCAGGTCCGCCGAGCGAAGTCTCCCCTTCCTCAAAACATTCCGCGGTGCAAAAGACTTCGCCTGGGGACCGGAGCAAGCAGCGGCCTTCGCCTCACTAAAACAGTACCTGTCGGAGCTGGCCATCCTCACGAGCCCCGACTCCTCGCTCCCCCTATTGCTCTATGTCGCGGCTTCGCCGCACGCGGTCAGCGCGGCACTAGTGCAGGAGCAGACAGTTGAGGGCGCGGTCAGACAGTGCCCTGTTTACTATGTCTCCGAGGTCCTGACACCGTCCAAATGCAACATGACAGAGCTGGAGAAGATCGCCTACGCAGTTGTTATGTCTTCGCGCAAACTGTGCCATTACTTTGAAGCATTCAAGGTCCGAGTCACCTCAGACAGGGGGCTCGGCGAACTATTCAGAAACCCGGAGGCATCGGTGAGGATTGCCAAGTGGGCAGCCGAACTCTCCGGCTACCACATCAGCTTCGAGCCCAGGACAGCCTTCAAGTCACAAGTCCTGGCAGACTTCGTCGTCGACTGGACTGGGCCAATAACACAGCCGGACCCGTCCACAGATAAGGTTTGGACCATCCATTGCGATGGCGCATGGTGCCATGCGGGGGCAGGCGTCGCTGCAGTCGTCACCTCACCAGCCGGAGTCAAACACAGATACGCAGCACGCCTTAGCTTCGCTCTGGAATCCGACAGATGCACAAACAATATAGCAGAGTATGAAGCGGTTATCCTGGGCCTCCGCAAGCTAAGGGCCCTCGGAGTCACCACATGTATCATCAAAACAGACTCCAAGATAGTTGCCGGCCAGGTCGAGAAGGACTATGCAGCAAAAGACCCCGCGCTCATGCAATACCTCGCGGCCATCCGAAATCTCGAGAAACAGTTCAAGGGATTCACCTTGCAGCACGTGGATAGGGCCAAGAACGAGGAGGCCGATGCATTGGCCAAGGCTGCCGCCAGGGGCGATCCCTTGCCCTCCGACGTGTTCTTTCACACCATCGGCACGCCAGCCGTCCGGAGCCCCGAAGGGCTCCAAATAACTAATGATAGCGAGGGCCACCGCATAGTCAACCTAATCATGACCGAAGACTGGCGGGCACCAATAACCCTGTTCCTACAGGGGTACTATCATCCAACCGACGTCAGTGAGTCCAAGAGCCTCAGACATCGAAGCCGGGACTTCGCACTGATTGAGGGCCAACTCTACAAGAAAGGGGTCAGTCAGCCAATGCTTAAGTGCGTCACCGAAACCGAAGGCATGCAGATCCTACGTGAAGTCCACAGCGGCACGTGCGGCTCGCACGCAGGGCCAAGGGCCCTAGCTGCCAGGGTGATCCGCCAAGGGTTTTACTGGCCCGCAATGATCTGCGCCTCAAATCGGGTCGCAAGGTCCTGCGAAGCCTGCCAAAAGTTTTCTCCTCGGTCAGGCAGCCCCTCGCAGTATACAAAGCTGATTGCCCATACATGGCCTCTCCAGCGCTGGGGCCTAGACATTGTCGGGCCCCTGCCCACCGCTCAAGGGAACCTCAAGTTCGCCTTCGTAGCCGTCGAATACTTCACCAAATGGATCGAAGCGAGGGCTGTTTCTACAATAACATCAAAGACTGCCCAAAAATTCTTCTGGCAAAACATTGTTTGCCGCTTCGGAGTACCGTCCGAGCTAACAGTTGACAACGGCAAGCAGTTTGACAACCAGGTTTTCAAGGATTTTTGTTTCTCCATCGGCACCAAGCTTGCCTTCGCTTCAGTCTATCATCCGCGGTCCAACGGGGTCGTGGAGCGCGCCAATGGGAAAATCTTCACAACTGTAAAGAAGATGCTCCTCGACGAAAAAAGGCAGATGGACCAATTTATTACCGGAGGCAGTCTGGGCGCTAAACACAACTGAGTGCAGGGCGACTGGGTTCACTCCTTTCCGCCTTCTATACGGATCGGAGGCCATGACCCCGCAAGAAATAAAGCATGGGTCCCCGCGTACAGTTCCGTCAGCCGTCCCCGACGTGGACGAGCCAACTTCAAAAGATCTCATTGACGGAGACCGGGTCTTCGCCCTACAGGCCCTGAACAAATACCAAGCCCAGACCAAAGCATGGCGCGACCACGCAGTCATCCCGAGGGAGTTCAGCGAAGGGGACCTCGTACTCGTCCGGACAGCTCGGACGGAGTCCAGGGGCAAGCTGGAGCCCAAGTGGGAGGGCCCCTTTATAGTCAAGACAAAAGCTTCCCCCAGCGCCTACAGGCTCACAACGCCAAACGGCGAGGACCTGGAGCACTCCTGGAACATCGACAACCTCCGCAAATTTTTTGTTTGACTCATCGGAGCTGATTCTGCCCTTGTAATTCGCCAAAAACAATCTTGTACCGGCCCGCACTCTTTTCCTCCTGGGGTGAGGTTTTTAACGAGGCGGAGCCATGGAATATATGTGTGAAAAATCCCCCGCAAAAACATGCGTCGAAAAAAGACCGCGACGACGGTCTTCGACATTCGACCAATTCGAGGTCACCGCGAGGCTAAGCGTTAGCCACTCTCGCGTGCGACAAATCCGCGCAGAAGTCGCCTAAGGGTGCAGCCGGACTAGCACAACAATTGCGAAAAAATCCAATGTCTATCGCGAAGACTATCCGCGCAGAAGTCGCCTAAGGGTGCAGCCGGACTAGCACAACAAGTGCGAAAAAATCCAATGCCTATCGCGAAGACTATCCGCGCAGAAGTCGCCTAAGGGTGCAGCCGGACTAGCACAACAAGTGCAAAAAAATCCAATGTCTATCGCGAAGACTATCCGCGCAGAAGTCGCCTAAGGGTGCAGCCGGACTAGCACAACAAGTGCGAAAAAATCCAATGTCTATCGCGAAGACTATCCGCGCAGAAGTCGCCTAAGGGTGCAGCCGGACTAGCACAACAAGTGCGAAAATACCCGAAGTCTATCGCAAAAGACTCCGCGCAGAAGTCGCCTAAGGGTGCAGCCGGACTAGCACAACAAGTGCGAAAAAAGTGCGAAAAAACCGAAGTTTACCGCGAAGGCTATCCACGAAGAAGCCGCCTAAGGGCGCAGCCGAACTAGTACAACAAAAGCAGAAACGACAGCATCAAACCATCCGCGCTAAGACCGATTATAATCACACCAGCACAGCATAACCAACCATACCAGACAAAGTACACAGCGCCCTCGCAGGCACAGGCGCGCGAGGGCACACAACTTCATCGTACAAGCCTTTACACATATACAAGCGAGGGCGCCACACTCTACATCGGCTCAACCTTAGGAATAATTCCCATCTCCCTATAATTAAATAACATTATCCTAAGCTCCTCACCCGCAAAAAGACTTCGCAGTTCCCCTTCCCCTGTACTCGCGGCGGCCGGCAAAGACAACAGTTCCCGCCGACCAGCCCTACTCACACGAAGCCGAGCCCCTTCCTCCGCGCTAACTCTACGCTTTGCAACCGCCCTTCGTCGTCGGCGCCCGGTGCTAGGACCTGGCACGTCTGGCGCGTCCGCGGCATGTGGCGTAGCCTCCGCCGCAGCCACGTCCAAGGCCGCAAAATAATCCAAGTCCTCCTCCGACGACTCCTCAGTCCACTCAACCGAGCTCCTAGAGTCAGTAAAATCAAAAACTCAGATGCAGATTCACCATATCCATTACCACCTTCCACGGTCGAAGCCGCCAAAAATTCAGTAGTAGCGGTTGCGTGCGCAGGCCCAAAATCTTGAACCTGCGCAGCAACCAAAATTCAGCAACACATCCAAAATTCCCCAACCCTATACACCCACTATGCCACCTGCGAAGGCCCTGACGCTGCGGGAGCCTCCGCCGCTGGCTCCGCTGCCGCTTCTGCCATTGTTTCCGCCGCCTTCGCCGCGGGATCTTCAGCACTCGGCACAGCAGCTGCGGGGGCATCAGGGGCGCCTTCGGCCACCTTTGGGGGCAGGTCTTCGCCGGCCGCAGCAGATGTGGGGGCAGCCGTCGCGGTCGCCGCGGTCTCCGGGGTTGGCTCCAGGGCGACCCCGGACACGGCCTCCGCGGGGGCCGGCTCCGGGTCAGGCAGCGCGCTGTTCAACGCCCCGAGGTCGTCCACCCACTCGCCACGCAACGCCTAAGACAAAACACGCAAGATTCAGCAAACACACGCAAACCCCACATCCAACAAACGCCAAACAAACGAAAATGTTACCTGAGCCATCGCCGTCTCCGCCCGCTCCCTGACCACCTCGCGACCGTGCGGACCCCACATCCGGTCGTAGAGGGCCCCGGCAGAATCCTTCACCACGAGGTCTTCAACCTTATAGACATCTCGATCAAAATCTTCATCCGCCTGGTCGAAGACCTCGAAGTGCCGGCACCCTTCGCGGGAGAGCGCGTTCATCGCCCCCTCGCAGGTAACCAGGGAGGCGTACGACATAAACCCCCCCACGACAGCGGGGAGTTCCTGCAGCTCCTCCTGCACCCATTGCAGACAACGAAGCCCGGGCTCTTGGTCCGGCACCTTGAAGTCACCGGTCCGCGCACCCAGCTCACGATACGTATCCATAAGCTGCGTGCGCGTCCGTTCGGCCTCCGCACGCATCGCGGCCTCGGCCCCCTTCGCACGGCTCTCCAGGGCGGTGAGCCGCTCCTGCAGATGTTCGGCGAGCTCTTTGGCAAGATTGCCCTCCGCCCGCGCCAGTTTGGCCTCCGCCTGCGCAGCCTGCTCCTTGGCGATGGCCTCATTGGCCTCCCTCCTCTCCGCCGCCAGTTGGCGCCGAAGGTCAGCCTTCTCCTTCTCCAGCACGGCCACCTTGTCCGTCAGTTTTCGGCACTTGCTGTCGGAGGCTGATTTCTCACGGACAACGTCAGCATGTTGCGTCCGAAGTCTCTCGACTTCGGCAGACACAGCTGCCGTGAGGACCCTCGACGCAGTACGGCTGGCGAAGTCAGCCACCTGCAGAGCACATGTAAGGCCGTTGCGCGTAAAAAAAAGGGGGCGGAGAGAGTATAGCTCAGCGGACCTGACTCAGCGCCTCCGTCACCTGACTCAACGCCTCCGTCACCCCCTTCAGCCGGCGGGTCGCTGCGCCCGCCTCGTCCCTGACAACCGCGAGGGCCGACACCTCGCCTCCGGAGCCAAGAGCCTCGCCCCTCGCCTTCGGCACTATGCCAGTCGTCACGATCGCCGCGGCAGGCGCAACCATAGCAAGTTGGCCCTCGTCCGACCCTGCAACGCACCAACGAATTAAAAAAAACACAAGCCAGCGACTTACCACCAAGATAGTCCTCCACACAAATGTCGGTGGCGAAGTCGGCGACACGCTTGCCTGCCGACGGCAACGCTCGGGCCGCCTTCGCGGCCTCCGCCACCCTGCTGAGCGGCGGCACAGCCTTCGCCGGTTTGGAGCCTCCGGCGCCCGCCGCTGCCTCTGGCGCCTTGCTAGATGCAGGGACGCCTGACTTCGCCGCCAGCGGCGGCTTGCCTCCGCTGGGGACCGCATCCTTCGCCGACCCCCGCTTTTGCCTCTTTGGCCTGGCTTCAACAATCCTGATAGCCGCCTGCCGCTTTTGTGAAGCCCCCTGGCGATCCTTGTCCATCACTGCCGACACTACAGCAGCAATATTCCGCCCGTAAGGAAAAACTCTCCATTTGCGAACCATGCGAGATGTAAAAACGTCCCCGCTGGCCGCGCGGGGGATAGGAACATTCCTAGGCCAGCAACCCACGGTAACCTTCAGCATCCGAGCCGAAGACTCCCGGAGCTCGGGCGAAGACATCCTTTCCCCCGGGGCCGCGCATGTCCTCATCAACTCTCTAGCAAACCCATCGGAAACCCCAAGTCCTCCCATGGCAATACCTAGTTTCCTCTTCTTAGAGGATGGGGCGGCCGCCGGCGCAGGGTCGTCTTTAGTCTCCACCACCGGTTTCTTCCCCCGGTGGTCCACGTCGTCTTGACCAGGATAGCCGTCATATGGCAGTTGGTTCAATTCGAAGACCCTATTCAAACGGTCATTCGCTTTTGAGGATTTCCAAGTCAAATGATGAAGTTTGGACTTAAGTGCAAAATACCCCATGAATACTATGTGATGAAGTTCTCAATTTCAGTTTATTAGGGTTAACTTTGGAGCTCTACATCTCAGAATTCTTGAGGATTTTGCTCTTGGTCAATATAGCAAACTTGTAGAGCTATGTAAGGAGAACAAATTTGATTAAGTGACTAAGCACTAGTGTTGCACAGAAATGGGAGATAAAGAGGTTTAAAGTCGAGCTATCAGTCACCACTGAAACCTGGAATGGATCTGGTAGTAAGCTTTGATAAAATTTAGACCTGATTCAATCTCGATTGAGTAAGTGAATGATCAAGGTTGCTATAGCAAAATCAAAGTTGGATTATAGACCAACAACTTTGTTACAGGTGGAATAACAAGTTATATAAAAATCTGAGATCCAAGCCCAGCAAATCGGTCTGTCAGGCGCTCAGATGAAGATCTGATAGTACAATAACTGAATAAGATCTCAGGTTCAGCCCCCATCGCCTCCGGCGACCCCGTGCTCTGATTCGTGCTGGCACCGCGATTCGTGCCCGGCGGAGTGCAGATAACTACCCGGGGTAAGAAATATCGCGTTGAGGATGAACTTAGGCCACTGTTCCGCCCTGTTGCCATGCCCCTTTGCCCGGCAACATTGCCGCGCGACCATCGCCATCGTGCCGCGGTTCCTCGCGGTTATGCCATGCTGTCAGCCATTTTACCACGTCGCAATTGATCACAATACACAGCCCATCTATCGCCTAAGGTCTTGCCACGGTAACAGCCACGATCACCCGCGCCAATGACTCAGTCCCTCTCCCCGGCCGCTGCGCGTCTTCTAAAAAATTAGCCGCCACCACCGATGGAACCTATAAATTGCCGCCCTAGTGAGCTCCGCTAAGTAGTTGTGCACCCAGTGAACCAGCCCTCACCTCCAATCGCCCCCCACAGCTCCCCAATTTGGGATATCCCCAAATCAGTCAAGAACTCCGCCGTGTGTGAGCTCGCCGTGGCCAGCTCTCTACAGGTCCATTCACGCCCTCCTCGCTCTCGTTTCAATACGCCTATGTGCTGTAGATACTCATTGGCCCAGCCAATTGAACTAGACCTGGGTAGATCATCGGGAACACTCTGAATTGTCCTCGGTTTGCGCCATCACCGTGGACAAAGAGATTGTGGGCTAGAACTCCGAAATTGAGTGAGGGATTAGTGTCGCCAAGGGTAGAATTAGGTGTTGAGCAATAGAGAGGCATAGTCGTTGTGTTTTCTGGCCGGTCTTGGCTCGCCAGAGCCACTGCTCCGCCGCCGTGGTCGGGGATCTCAAGTTGTGAAGAAACAGAAAGGGGAGGGACCTTGGTGTAAATGGCAGTGACACATAGGAATAGTGTGCAGGGCTCTTTATTAGTTATTTAAAAACCTAGGGTCCTCTGTGCAAAGCCAACCCCGCGGGCGCGCGTTTCCTTGGGCATGGGCCGACTGAGGCCGGTTTCAGCCCATTACTATTCATCTTTTTCCTTTTACTTTTTCTACCAGAATTAGGAAATTCATAGAAAATTATGGAAAACGATAAAAATATGAGACCAATTTTGTTGGACTACTAAATTTCTATAGTATTTAATAAAAATAGTTCCAAGATTTTTAGCCCAAACCAGGAATTATGTAGTATTTTAGAAGGCCAAAACCTAGACTTTTGGAATTTTAGAAATTATTTGAAGACCCCAAAAATCATAAAACTTTTTGGACAAACTTAATTTGATAATTAGAACCCATGGGTGAAGTTTGACATTTGTTGGACATTGTTTGATTCTCAAACCCAAAACCCTAGTTTCTTAGGGTAAAATTGTCTAACCCTATTAAGGTGTTGACCTAGAAGACCATAGTTTCCCTGGTGCACCGTGAAGGAAAGTTGTATTCAAGATACAACTTGATGTATCTTTATTATCATTGCATTTTCATAAGCATCACATGAGCATTCATGGTTATATAAGGTTATATATAGAAAACGAAGAAGTGACTGTTGAAGAAGAGGAAACTGCTCCATCTACAGAAAATCCACCTGCCGAGAACTATTTTTATTTTGATATTTGTGGAACAGAGCGTGACTCCTGTTGGAGCGAAGGCAGAAACGCCACCCTTCGCTCGAAGTCTCCGCTGCTTAGCCGCTGCTCTGACAGACAAAGCAGGTAGGGACACCCTTCGCTTGATCGGCACCAGACGAAGACCGGCGACGAAGGCATCCCACAGTGCGGCCTCGTCCAGCTCAGAGGCCCACGTGCGATCTGGCCCATTGTAACGGGCCCTGCGTGGCCGCCGCGTGTCACGGGCCTAATTTGTAAAGGCATCCCTGTAATTACAGTCTGTAACCCTGCTTTATGGGAATATTCTGGGGATAACCTAGGTAGCTAAGGGCACATGCGTCCTTAACACAAGGCGCTGGGCGTTCAGGTACCTATAAATACCCCCGCACAGTGCCCGTGCTAGGCCTGGATAACAGAGCTATTTGCCATCTCACGCGTAACCCTACTGTCCACACTGTTCACCCCTGTTGGCTTTCTTGCGACTGATAGCAAGTTCCAACAACTCCCCTACAACACAAGGCAAGCCCTGGTGCATTTGCCACCTCCTTGTTGTTTGAAAATCTTTATCACCTTATATGATGCATTAGGTGATAGGAGTTGTGTGCTAAACCAATTGCTGCATTTCCTTCCTTGGAATTATTTACCATTTCTTGATTACCTGTTTTATTAAAAGGTTTTCAGATGCTTAGTCCTGTTTTAGAAAAACAAATGTTTTGTTTTAAAATAAAAGGGTGATGCTTCATAGTGGATGGGATGTTTTCAAAAATTAAACTTGATGGTGGATCCATCATGGCCATGATGGGTGCAACATCAGAAAAGATGTACCTCTGTCAGGTACAAGACTTTGGGTTTTAAATGATAAAGCTGAGATCGAGCAGGTGACTTGCACGAGAAGAGAGTCTCGGTGTAGTGTCTCCGTCTGAGTCGCTTAAGGTCCGTGTCGATGTGGGCCTGCTAACCGAGGACCCTTTAACTGGTCACATGCCTCATCATGGGTAAGCTTTGCCTCGGGCAGACTAATACTAGAAAGGCCAACACGCAATGGTAGTGGAGAGATGGCGAGAGTAGCGTGTACCCTCCGTGTCAAGAGGCTGGACGGTGGTGTATCTGTGCTCTCAGTTGGCGTGAAGCCGGTCTGAACCTTAAGAAACCCGGTGGCAAGTTGACATATGCAAGGGTTAAGTGCTACATATGTCGTGTGATTGGAGATCCTCAGCTGAGTATTAACCGATTCGGATCGCCGTTACTTCTCGGACATGAAGACTTGGTCACTGACTTACATGTAGCATTCCAGTGAACTAAAAGGGTTGATAAAAGACGGCTAGTGCAGGTCAAGTGCTTGAACTAGGATAGAAAAAACTCTAGTGATAGGTAATGACTTAACTTGTTAATAAAACTGGATTTTTAAGGATCCACTTTTAGTAAGCATTTCTGCAAAACAGAGTCTTTGATACTTGATCAGCCTTACCTTGACTCCCTCAAACCAGCATATCCTTGAGAGTCTTTTCTTTTGACGGGTAAAACTTGCGAAAGTACATTTCATACTTAGGGTTTTCGAACCCATGTTGTTGCACGTACTAGAATTGTGCTGTTGTGGATGGTGTTAAGCGCCAGTGGGCATGGCCTTCTTATAAGTCTAAGTACTTCTCCTATACTAATTATTGAGGATGGTCACTTGAGCTAGCATATATTTCAAAACTATAAATAATTTATTAGAGTTCAAAGTTATTTCTTTGAATCACTTTTGTAATCACTCCGATCATGTACAATGTAAAACTTGATGTAACTTGTAAAATTTGGTAATAAAATTTCCGCTGCAAAATGTTGGTGTGTGATTTGTGTTTACTTAATCCTACGGTCCTGGTTGTAAGTGGTTTATCTGGGGTCCATGGGACACTCAGACAGATCCTGTTAAGTTATCTGGTGCACATGCATAGCCGTCTGAGGTATGTGAGACAAGGACATGTGCCCAATAACTTGGGAGGTTCTGCCACAATTGGTATCGGAGCGAAGCCCATCTCTTCAGATATTACGAAGCATTTCAAAAAGAATTTTCAAATACTTTTCCAAGAAATTTTCTTTCATTCTT
Source organism: Zea mays (assembly GCF_902167145.1). Taxonomy (NCBI): domain Eukaryota; kingdom Viridiplantae; phylum Streptophyta; class Magnoliopsida; order Poales; family Poaceae; genus Zea; species Zea mays. The sequence continues at coordinate 84,742,184 of NC_050104.1, read as the reverse complement.
ATCTTGCCACTTTCTGAAAGTTCTTATCCTTCAAGACCAAGTAATAGAGTGCAATATATAGGAAGATGGGAATCAACGGGGGTTGATTCCGTAATTATTGGGTTATGCATGTATCATGTTTAAAAATTATACTAATAAATCTTCCCCTCTTATGGAGATATGGCACGTACGAGGAAAACCGCGTGCAAGTCCACTGGACCTATTGGCGTGCCTCGCCATCAGTTGGCTTCCCGACATGAAGGAAGTAGTAGCTACAACAACAATCCAATCGGAGACTTGGAAGCTAAAGTGGAACAACTTCAGATGGAGCTACGTCACCGAAATAGGGTGTGGGCACAGGATGGTCAGCGTATTGCTGAGTTGGCAGCTGACGTCAGACGCCTGCAAGATGAGCTTGCTGAACGGGATTTGGCGGTTGATTGGGCCGTCAACTCACGTTCGATTGCCTGGGACCACGAAACCAAAGCTCGTGCTTGTGTGGCAGAGCTTAGTATGGCCCTCGACAACTTGCAAGTGTACTGCAATACTTTACATGAGGAAGTACATGTACTATATGCGATTGCACCCGAACGTGCCTGCCGACCCTGTTGCAATGGGAGCCGGACCATCAGGAACAGCAGGTGAAGGACCTGATGGGGAGTTAGAACTTTTTAGGCCTCCTCCTTCCATGAACCTGGCTAACGATTGGTCTCCTGCAGCAGGAAATGAAGAAACCAAGGACGACGAATACTAGACTAGTATAGTTTAGAAACTATACCTATGTAAAATAAGTAATGAAGTCATGTTGTACGCTTGAGTCTGTACCATTACATTTTGGTAATGTAAAATGATGGTGTGTATTGGCATGTTATATTTTTCACAAATGTTTCTTTGCCTCAGATGCCATCACGGACTCATGCGCATGACGGTGCGGGGACTTCCTGTGGTCGGGAAGATACTTCTAATCCGCCGCCTGTACTACCAACGCTGGCCGAGGCTATCGCTGCCTTGGTCAATGCTACTGCAGATAATTCCCGCTTCTTGCGTGAGATGGCGGGTAATCAGTTCCAGCAACATGGCGGGAGAGTTCCTCCACAAGGACCGCGTGAAACCTCGTATCTGGAAATCTCTAAGACGCGTCCTCCACTTTTTGTTAAAGCAGAAGACCCTCTTGAAGCTGATGAGTGGATAAGGGTAATGGAGCAGAAGTTCGGATTAGTCCGTTGCACAGAAACACAGAAGCTGTTATTTGCTGCCCAACAATTGAGAGGCCCTGCCAGTACCTGGTGGGCGAATTTTGTAGCAGTTCAACCAGCCGGACATCAGGTCACTTGGGATGAATTCAAGCTAGCATTCCGTGAACACTATGTTCCAGAGGGAGTGCTTCACATGAAACAAGAGGAATTTATTCGACTAAAGCAAGGGGGAGATACTATGATACAGTATCTCAACAAGTTTAACCATTTATCCCAATATGCTATCGACCAAGTGAACACTGACCTGAAGAAAAAGAATTGCTTCATGAGGGGACTCAACGACCGGCTCCAATGGAAAATGGCCACCTGCCTAGATCTTACTTACAGCAGAGCTATCAGCACGGCGCTGGTAGTAGAATCCAAGAACACAGGCCAGGGAAAATCAAAGGGATTTGGAGGTGACAAGTCCAATCAGGGACCTGAGAAGCAAACCAGGTTGGTAATTCGACCTTTTAATCAGAATCGTTCTTCGCCTCGTCCACCCTCCTATCCGTTCAAACAACCTGTTTTCATTCATCCTACCACTGCCCCCACTTCTACAAATCAGCTGAGTGCCCCTGGTGCTCGTTTCCCTGCTCTCCCTAGTTCTTCCACTGGCTGCTTCAACTGTGGAAAGTCTAATCATTTTATAAAAGACTGTCCATATCCGAAGCAGAATAAGTCCAACAATCAACAAAACCCTGGGAGCTCCAATCAAGGTAAAGGGAACATGGCTAATAATTCAGCGGGCAAAAATGTCAAGAAGACTGGGCGAATTTATTATACTTGTTGGGACCATGCTTCGTCGCCGAAGGTCCTACAGAAAGAAACAGCTTCGGCTGAAGCTGTCTGCATGTGATGACCGAAGGTTGCTGATCGTGAAGCTCCGGAATTACAAACCGACTTAAAAGTAGAATGACCTTTTAGTCCATAAGTGTTTGAGTCGTTGTTGTAAACTTTTATGAGGGGCATGATTGTAATTCCTCACAGGCTGTGTCTTGTGCCTATAAATAGTGAACAGTATTCCTTTACTGTTCACGCATTCCTGTAATTGCAATCGCATCACTCGGGAATTAATCTTTGTCAGGGCAAAGGTATAAATGTATCTAACATTTGAATACATTAAGTTGATATAATATGAAAGTAATGTTGTTCATTTATAATTTATTTACCTTTGATGCTTCATGTTTAGTACTATTTTATATCATCTATTGGAGGTCAATTACGAAGATTTAACCTTCGTAATTGCATTGTCTTCAACCTTCGTCCGAAGTTCGTTAATCCTAAAGGGAATAATGCTTCCACGGACGAAGGGCATTAACATTTAACATTTTATGTTGCCTTGTTCTTAATTCATAGCAGTTGAGAACGAGTCCCCAACAATACTCAAGTGGCCACTACACCGGAAGGAGAGTCGGTAATGATGGGTATGTTCCTTGTGTCCAATTACCCAGTAGTCATTCTCTTTGATTCCGGTGCTTCACATACTTTCATAAGCAAGAATTTTGTGGAAAAACATTGCATTCCTAGCGCTGAATCAAGGGAAGGATTTATTATCCATTCACCTGGGGGACAAATATTTACTAAAGAAGTAGTCTTCCATGTGCCGATAACATTGTCTGAACGGGAATTTCCCACCAACATGATTGTTTTAAAGGGCCATGATATAGATGTATTTCTGGGCATGAATTGTTTAGCCCAGCATAAAGCTATCCTCAACACTGACTTAAGGACTATCAAGTTGAGCCATGGCCATGAAGAGGTTCTCTTGTCCATCCCTGTAGCTATTCCAGCCAAACCATTTGGACGGGTCTATGAAGCTGTCGTGCCAGAACTCCAGGATATTCCGGTAGTATGTAAATTCCTGGATGTCTTTCCTGAAGATTTTCCTGGATTGCCTCCAGAAAGGGATGTAGAGTTTGTGATCGAACTGAAGCCCGGTACAACTCCTATTTCTAGAAGGTCGTACCAGATGCTACCAAATGAATTAGCAGAGCTCAAGACTCAATTACAAGACTTGCTTGAGAAGGGATTCATTCGGCCCAGTTCATCACCTTGGGGATGTCCCACAATTTTTGTCAAAAAGGAGGATCAAACATTTCGAATGTGCGTGGACTACAAACCCCTTAATGAGGTCACTATCAAGAACAAGTACCCTCTTCACCAAATCGATATTTTGTTCGATCAACTTACTAGAGCCCAGGTATTCTCCAAGATTGACCCCAGATCAGGTTATCACTAGATCCGTATTCGACTCGAAGATATACCCAAGACCACATTTACTACGCGGTATGGATTATTTGAATATTTGGTTATGTCCTTAGGATTGACAAATGCTCCAGCCCACTTCACATATCTAATGAACTCAATGTTTATGTCCGAGTTGGAAATTTGTGGTGGTTTTCATTGATGATATCTTGATCTATTCCAAGAATGAAGAGGAGCATGCTAAACATTTACGGATCGTGTTGACGCGCTTAAGGGAACACCAATTATATGCTAAATTAAGCAAATGCGCGTTTTGGTTGGAGGAAATCCAAATTTTTGAGACATGTATTGTCCGGAAATGGGATTGCGGTTGATCCCAGCAAGGTCAATGATATTCTAGAGTGGAAACCGCCAACCACTGTACATCAAGTTCGAAGTTTCCTTGGGCTGGCTGGCTATTACCGCAGATTTATTCCGGATTTCTCCAAGATTGTGAAACCAATCACAAGTCTATTGAAGAATGATACAAAATTTAACTGGTCCTCAAGATGCAATGAAGCCTTCGAGCAGCTGAAGGTATTGTTGACCACTGCTCCAGTATTGGCTCAACCGGACATTGAAAATCCTTTTGATGTGTACTGTGACGCATCGGGCAGTGGTCTCGGATTTGTCTTAATGCAGGAGGGCCGAGTCATAGCATATGCTTCAAGACAGTTACGCCGGCATGAGGAGCATCATCCAATTCATGACTTGGAATTAGCTGTTGTGGTTCATGCCCTTAAGATATGGCGTCATTATCTGCTGGGAAATAACTGCCATATATATACAGATCATAAAAGTCTGAAGTATATTTTTACCCAGTTAGAACTAAACATGAGGCAGAGAAGATGGCTTGAGCTCATTAAGGATTACGATTTAGAAATCCATTATCATCCAGGAAAGGCCAATGTGGTGGCAGATGCACTAAGTCGCAAGGCTTCCTGCCATTGTCTTACAGTAAAGACCTCTGACATCACATTATGTCAAGAAATGGAGAAGTTAAACCTGGGAATGATTCAACATGGAACTTTGACCCAATTAAGGCTTGAGTCAGTTCTTCTGCAAAAGAATATTGATGCCCAAAGAAATGATAAGGGTATGAAACATATTCATGAGAAAATAGAAGCCGACAAAGCTAATTGCTTCAGAAAGGATGATCAAGGCATATTATGGTTTAATGATCGCATAGTTGTGCCTAAAGATGTGAAGTCTGCTAGCAAATTTTGGATGAAGCTCATCTTAGTCGATATTCCATTCATCCCGGAAGCACTAAGATGTATCAAGATTTAAAGCAACATTATTGGTGGACAAAAATGAAGATTGAGATTGCACGCTATGTGGCGAGATGTGACACTTGTAGACGTGTCAAAGCAATACATGTGAAGACTGCGGGACCATTGCAATCTTTGCCCATCCCAACATGGAAATGGGAGGACATTAGCATGGACTTCATTGTGGGATTACCCAGGACAACAAAAGGATTTGATTCTATCTGGGTTATAATTGATCGGCTTACCAAGATAGCCCATTTTCTGCCCGTCAAGACAGATCACCCAGTTGTTGTCTATGATCAGTTATATATTGGTCGTATTCTTAGTCTGCACGGAGTTCCAAATACAGTAGTGTCGGATCACAGACCGCAATTTGTATCCAAGTTTTGGGAAGAACTACATAAGTCCCTAGGTACTAAGTTGCTCCACAGTTCGGCATATCATCCTCAAACAAGTAGACAGACTGAGAGAGTGAATCAAATACTTGAAGACATGTTGCGAGCATGCGTTCTGGAATTCCTACAAAAATGGGATGAATGTTTACCATTGGCAGAGTTTTCGTATAACAATAGTTATCAAGAAAGTATTAAGATGACACCATTTGAAGCATTGTATGGACGACGGTGCCGTACCCCCTTGAATTGGTCTGAGCCAGAAGAAAGGTGGATTTTTAGGCCTGACATGGTTAAAGAAATGGAAGAAAAGGTTCAACGAATCATACATAACTTGAAAGAGGCACAAGCTCAACAAAAGAGTTATGCAGACAAACGACACCGACCCTTGTACTTTCAAGTCAAAGATTATTTGTACCTGAAAGTATCACCAATGAAGGGTGTGACCTGTTTCGGTGTAAAAGGAAAGCTTGCACCCTAATACATTGGTCCATTCCCTATTCTTGAACAATGTGGACCAGTGACATACCGACTCCAACTACCTGAAACATTGTCTGCAGTGCACAAGTGTTCCATATATCGCAATTGAAGAAGTGTCTTCGGGTTCTAGATCGAACCATTGATGTGGTGGATGTTACCTTGGAACCAGACTTAACATATTCAGAACATCCCATTCGAGTCCTGGATCAAAAGGACAGGGTCACTCGAAGAAGAACTCTTAAATTCTATAAGATACAATGGAACCAACATACTGAAGATGAAGCTACCTGGGAGACTCAAGATTTCTTGGAAAAACAATTTCCTAGGTTTTTAGCTTCATGTAACTTGTGAGATATGTACATTTGCTGTAAAGATGGAATAGACCCCATACCACCCCCTGCTCAGTACGACAAACAAGAAAATAAAGATATGACACATTTCCTTTTCCACTACTTACCCTAGGACTTTAAATCTCGGGACGAGATTCTTTTATGGGGGGAAGGATGTAACACCCCTGGTGTTACTATCACTAAAACTTGAGCATAACATCATGAGCATTGGCATATAATGTGTTTGTTACACCTAGAGTGCATTCACTAGGTAAAAATTTCAAACAAGTTGTAATAATGGTGTGATTTGATGTGTGATTAACCCTAGGGTAGATTGCTTAACCCTAAATTAGGGCTTATGGATGTAAGTGAAGCCCAAATAAGTTAAAAACTCAAAAAACATGAGAAATGATCATAAGGTATCACATTTGATGGACTTTGGTGGCACCAAAAACCCTAATGTGCTTAAAAACCCTAAAAACAAACCCTAGAAACCCTAATTGAAACTCTAAGGGGGTAATTGTAAATTTTGTGCACTTTTGGACAAAAGTGCAAATATCAAAGTAATAGAAAACTACAAATCAAGTATTTTCACTTTTGAGGATTTCCAAGTCACATGATGAAGTTTGGACTTAAGTGCAAAATACCCCTTGAATACTATGTGATGAAGTTCTGAATTTTAGTTGATTAAGGTCAACTTTGGAGCTCTACATCTCAGAATTCTTGAGGATTTTGCTCTTGGTCAATATAGCAAACTTGTAGAGCTATGTAAGGACAACAAATTTAATTGAGTGACTAAGCACTAGTGTTGCACAGAAATGGGAGATAAAGAGGTTTAAAGTCGGGCTATCAGTCACCACTAAAACATGGAATGGATATGACAGTAAGTTTTGATAAACTTTAGACCTGATTCAAGCTCGATTGAGTAAGTGAATGATCAAGGTTACTATAGCAAAATCAAAGTTGGATTATAGACCAACAACTTTGTTACAGGTGGAATAATAGGTTGTTATATAAAAATCTGAGATCCAAGCCCAGCAAATTGGTCTGTCAGGCGCTCTGATGAAGATCTTATAGTATAGTAACTGAATAAGATCTCAGGTTCAGCCCCCCTCGCCACCGGCGACCCCGCGTTCGGATTCTCTCCGGCACCGCGATTCGTGCCTAGCGGAGTGCAGATAACTACTCGGGGTAAGAAATATCACGTTGAGGATGAACTTAGGCCACTGTTCCGCCCTGTTGTCGTGCCCCTTTGCCCGGAGACGTGGTCGCGTGACCATCGTCGTCGTGACGCCATTCCTCGCGGTTATGCCACGCCGTCAGCCATTTTACCATGTCGCAATTGATCACAATACATAGCCCATCTATCGCCTAAGGTCTTGCCACGGTAACAGCCACGGTCACCCGCGCCAGTGACTCAGTCCATCTCTCCGGCCGCTACATGTCTTCTCAAAAATTAGCCGCCACTGCCGATTGAACCTATAAATTGCCGCCCCAGTGAGCTCCGCTAAGTAGTTATGCACCCAGTGAACCAGCCCTCACCTCTAATCGTCCCCCACAACTCCCCAATTTGGGATTTCCCCCAAATCAGTCAAGAACCCCGCCCTGTGTGAGCTCGCCGTGGCCAGCTCTCTACAGGTCCGTTCACGCCCTCCTCGCTCTTGTTTCAATACCCCTGTGTGCTGTAGATACTCATCGGCCCAACCAATTGAACTAGACCTAGGTAGATCACCGGGAACACTCTGAATTGTCCTCGGTTTGCGCCATCACTGTGGACAGAGAGATTGTGGGCTAGAAATCCGGAATTGAGTGAGGGATTAGTGTCGCCGAGGGTAGAATTAGGTGTTGAGCAACAGAGAGGCATAGTTGTTGCGTTTTCCGGCCGGTCTTGGCTCGCCGGAGCCACTGCTCCACCGCCGTGGTCGGGGATCTCAAGTTGTGAAGAAACAGAAAGGGGAGGGACCTTGGTGTAAATGTCAGTGACACATAGGAATAGTGCGCAGGGCTCTTTATTAGTTATTTAAAAACCTAGGGTCCTCTATGCAAAGCCAACCCCGCGGGCACGCGTGGACGCGCGTTTCCCTGGGCATGGGCCGACTGAGGCCGGTTTGAGCCCATTACTATTCATCTTTTTCCTTTTCCTTTTCTACCAGAATTAGAAAATTCATAGAAAATTATGGAAAAATGATAAAAATATGATACCAATTTTGTTGGACTACTAAATTCCTGTAGTATTTAATAAAAAGAGTTCCAAGATTTTTAGCCCAAACCAAGAATTATGTAGTATTTTAGAAGGCCAAAACCTAGACTTTTGGAATTTTAGAAATTATTTGAAGACTCCAAAAATCATAAAAGTTTTTTGGATAAACTTAATTTGATAATTAGAACCCATGGGTGAAGTTTGACATGTGTTGGACATTGTTTGATTCTCAAACCCAAAACCCTAGCTTCTTAGGGTAAAACTGTCTAATCCTATTAAGGTGTTGACCTAGAAGACCATAGTTTGCCTGGTGCACCGTGAAGGAAAGTTGTATTCAAGATACAACTTGATGTATCTTTATTATCATTGCATTTTCATAAGCATCACATGAGCATTCATGGTTATATATGGTTATGTATAGAAAACAAAGAAGAAGTGACTGTTGAAGAAGATGAAACTGCTCCATCAACAGAAAATCCACCTGCCGGGAACTGTTTTTATTTTGATATTTGTGGAACAGAGCCTGACTCCCCTACAACACAAGGCAAGCCCCGGTGCATTTGCCACCTTCTCGTTGTTTCAAAATCTTTATCACCTTATATGATGCATTAGGTGATATGAGTTGTGTGCTAAACCAATTGCTGCATTTCCTTCCTTGGAATTGTTTACCATTTCTTGATTACCTATTTTATTAAAAGATTTCCAGATGCTTAGTCCTGCTTTAGAAAAACAAATGTTTTGTTTTAAAATAAAAGGGTGATTCTTCACAGTGGATGGGATGTTTTCAAAAATAAAACTTGATGGTCGATCCATCATGGCCATGATGGGTTCAACATCAGAAAAGATGTACCTCTGTTAGGTACCAAACTTTGAGTTTTAAATGATAAAGCTAAGACCAGGCGAGTGACTTGCACGAGAAGAGAGTCTCGGTGTAGTGTCTCCGTCTAAGTCGCTTAAGGACCGTGTCGATGTGGGCCTGCTGACCGAGGACCCTTTAACTGGTCACATGCCTCATCATGGGTAAGCTTTGCCTTGGGCAGACTAATACCAGAAAGGCCAACACGCAATGGGAGTGGAGAGATGGCGAGAGTAGCGTGTACCCTCCGTGGCAAGAGGCTGGACGGTGGTGTATCTGTGCTCTCGGTTGGCGTGAACCCGGTCTGGTCTTAAGAAACCCGGTGGCGAGTTAACATATGCAAGGGTTAAGTATTACATATGTCGTGTGATTGGAGATCTTCAGCTGAGTATTAACCGATTCGGATCGCCGTTACTTCTCGGACATAAAGACTTGGTCACTGACTTACACGTAGCATTCCAGTGAACTAAAAGGGTTGATAAAAGATGGCTAGTGCAGGTCAAGTGCTTGAACTAGGGTATAAAAAGCTCTAGTGACAGGTAATGACTTAACAGAGTCTTTGATACTTGATCAGCTTATTTGTAAGGATCCACTTTTAGTAAGCATTTCTGCAAAACAGAGTCTTTGATACTTGATCAGCCTTACCTTGACTCCCTCAAACCAGCATATCCTTGAGAGTCTTTTCTTTTGACGGGTAAGTCTTGCAAAAGTACATTCCATACTCAGGGTTTTCGAACCCATGTTGTTGCAGGTAATAGAATTGTGCTACTGTGGATGGTGTTAAGCGCCGGTGGGCACGTCCTTCTTATAAGTCTAAGTACCCCTATACTTCTTATTGAGGATGGTCACTTGAGCTAGCATATATTTCAAAACTATAAATAATTTATAACAGTTAAAAGTTATTTCTTTGAATCACTTTTGTAATCACTTCGATCATGTACAATGTAAAACTTGATGTAACTTTTAAAATTTGTAATAAAATTTCCGCTGCAAAATATTGGTGTGTGATTTGTGTTTACTTAATCCTGTGGTCCTGGTTGTAAGTGGTTTATCCGGGGTCCATGGGACACTCGGACAGATCCTGTTAACTTATCTGGTGCACATGCATAGCCGTCTGAGGTCTGTGAGACAAGGACAGGTGCATGTGGGCCCAATAACTTGGGAGGTTCTGCCACAAGCGGGAAATGGAAGACGTATGTCGGCCGCGCTAGCCTTGGCAAGGCATATCTAGAGGATCCATTTCCCATCCTGTGTATCAATCAGTTGGTCGGCTCCATCTCCGGTTGAGAGGCGTCGAGCTGGAGGACAATGTAGGAAGGACACTAGCCGACGATTAGAACATCAAGCAGTTACAATGATTCAAACCTTGACATGGCCTCGATGCCCCCGAGCCATTCCTACCTCCTGACATTTGAAAGGGAAATGTGCCCTTGGGCCATTTCTAAGTATTTTGGTGATTAAGTGTCCAACACAAATGGTTTAAGTGTTAAATTGTGCCAAAGACTCAAGAAGTGAAAATCAAGTGCTAGAATCCGAGAAAAGACAAAAGGAAAAAGACTTGGCTGGGGCAGCCAGGACTCTGCAGTCTGGGTACACCGGACTGTCCGGTGCGCCAGGCTGACGTCTGGTCAACTGGCCGCTCTCGGGAATTCGTCGGCGGCGTACGGCTAAAATTCACCAGAATGTCCTATGGTGCACCGGACTGTCCGGTGAGCCAACGGTCGGCCGCGCAATCCGCGCGTGACACGTGGCCGAGCCAACATTCTGATGGGGGCACTGGACTGTCCGGTGCGCACCGGACAGTGTCCGGTGCGCCAACGGCTCCAAATCTTCAACGGTCGGCTGCGCCAATTTAGGAAAGCAATCTGCACCAGACACTGAACAGTGCGTGTCCGGTGGCACACCGGACTGTCCGGTGCGCCACCTGACAGAAGGCAAGAATTGCCTTTCTGGATTGCTCTCAACGGCTCCTAGCTGCCTTGGGGCTATAAAAAGGACCCCTAGGCGCATGGAGGAGGATATCAAGCATACTCTGAACATTCTAAGACTCCCGCACTCCATCCTCGCACACTCGATTGACATTCTTAGTGATTTGAGCTCCGTTCTAGTGGTGAACTTGTTGTGTTTCAATTGAGCTCAAGTCTTGGCTTGTGTAAGTGCGTATTGCTGGGATTTGTGTGTGTTGCTTCCCTCCCTTACTCTAGTGCTTTCACTTTGATATTCGTTGTAAGGGCGAGAGACTCCAACTTGTGGAGATTCCTCGCAAACGGGAAAAGTGATAAGAAAAAGGAACACCGTGGTATTCAAGTTGATCATTGGATCACTTGAGAGGGGTTGAGTGCAACCCTAGTCCATTGGGACGCCACAACGTGGAGTAGGCAAGTTTTGTACTTGGCCGAACCACGGGATAAACCAATGTGTCTACTGTGTTGTTTCTCTCTGTGGTTTCTGTGTTTCACAAGTACTCCTCTCCAGCCACTTGATCCTATTGCACTAACACTTAACCAAGTTTTTGTGGCAATAAGTTTTAAGTTTTACAGGATCACCTATTCATCCCCCCTCTAGGTGCTCTCAGTTGGTACCGGAGCCGTTCTCTTCATGAAAGGGTCTAATCGCCCGAAGAGATGGATCCTTAGGGAAAGGGGATGGTGGTCAACGATAAGGAGAAGGATTCTATCTTCAACGAGCTGAGGGACGACAAAGCCAATGACTCTGGCTCGAGTCAAAAGAAGAAGGACGGAAAGAAGAAGAGGCGCATCAAGAAGATTGTCTACTATGACAGTGACGAATCCTCTTCTTCCCAAAAGGACGACGAATACGAGGAGAAAAAGAAACCGGTTAATTCGAACTTCTCTTTTGACTATTCTCGTATTCCGCAAAATTCCAATTCTCATCTGCTTTCCATTCCTCTTGGTAAACCTCCACACTTTGATGGAGAAGTCTACGGATTTTGGAGTGACAAAATGAGTAGCCACTTGTTCTCTCTTCATCCAAGTATATGGGAGATAGTAGAGAATGGAATGCAATTTGATAGTTCCGATAATTCCATGTTTATCAATGAAAAAATCCATAAAAATGTACAAGCTACTACTGTTCTTTTAGCATCCTTGTGCAGGGAAGAATATCATAAGGTGAGCGGCTTGGATAATGCCAAGCAAATTTGGGACACCCTCAAGATCTCACACGAGGGGAACGACGCCACCATGATCACCAAGATGGAGTTGGTGGAAGGCGAACTAGGAAGGTTCGCAATGATCAGGGGGAGGAGCCAACCCAAACGTACAACAGGCTCAAGACCCTGGTCAACAAAATCAGGAGCTATGGAAGCACGAGATGGACGGACCACGACGTCGTCCGGCTTATGCTAAGGTCTTTCACTATCCTTGATCCTCATCTTGTAAACTCTATCCGTGAAAATCCTAGGTACACCAAGATGACGCCCGAGGAAATACTCCGAAAGTTTGTAAGCGGGCGAATGATGATCAAGGAGGCAAGATATGTTGATGAGGCGTTGAATGGCCCACTGCCGATCCACGAGCCTGAAACCGTTGCTCTCAAAGCAACAAGTAGCAGGGAGGCACTACCTAGCAAGGTGGCGCAAGTTGAGGCGGCCGGGCTAAATGAGGACGAAATGGCCCTCATCATCAAGCGCTTCAAGACGGCGCTCAAAGGTCGCAAGGAGCATCCCAACAAGAGCAAGACAAAGGGAAAGAGCTCCTTCTTCAAGTGTGGTAAGATTGGTCACTTTATTGCTAACTGTCCTAATAATGATAGTGACCAGGAACAAGGAAAGAATGGGAAGAGAGAGAACAAGAAGGTTTACAAGAAGGCTAAGGGCGAGGCACACCTTGGAAAAGAGTGGGACTCGGATTGTTCTTCGCCCAACTCCGACGACGAAGGACTCGCCGCCACGGCCTTCAACAAATCATCTCTCTTCCCCAACAAGCGTCACACCTGCCTCATTGCAAAGGAGAAGAAGGTAAGCACTCGAAATACTATTACGTATGCTTCTTCAAGTGATGATGAATCTAGTGATGATGAAGTAGACTACGCAAGTTTATTCAAAGGCTTAGATAGAACTAAAATTGATAAGATCAATGAATTAATTGATGCGTTGAATGAGAAGAATAGATTGCTAGAAAAGCAAGATTATCTTTTATATGAAGAGCATGATAAATTTGTAAGTGTGCAAAAGTCTATTGCTTTAGAAGTTAAAAGAAATGAAATGCTTTCATGTGAATTATCTACTTGTCATGAGTCTATTTCTAGTCTAAAGAGTATCAATGATGACTTAAATGCTAAGTTAGAAGTAGCTAATAAATCTAGCTCATGTATTGAACATGTAGTAATTTTTGTAATAGGTGTAAGGACTTTAATGTTGATGCATGTGTTGAACACCTTACTTCTATTACGAAATTAAATGATGAAGTGGCTAGTCTTAATGCACAACTTAAGACTAGCAAAAATAACTTTGATAAACTAAAATTTGCAAGGGATGCCTACACTATTGGGAGACACCCCTATATTAAGGATGGACTTGACTTTTGAAGGGAAGCCAAGAACTTAACAAGTCATAAGGCTCCCATCTCCACCAAGGAGAAAGGGAAGGCCCCTATGGCTAATAGTGGTCAAAAGAATCATGCTTTCATTTATAGTGATAGAAAATTCTCTAGAAATGCTTATAGGAACTATGCTTATGATTCACATGCTATGACTGCTTCTAGTTCCTCTGTTTTGCATGGTAGAAATATGCCTAGGAAAAATGTTGTTCATATGTCTAGAAAAGTAAGTAATGAACCGTCTACAATTTACCATGCCTGTAATGCTTCCTTTGCAATTTATAGTAAGAATAAGAAAGTGATTGCTAGGAAGTTGGGGGCCAAATGCAAGGGAGACAAGACTTGCATTTGGGTCCCTAAGGCTATAGTTACTAACCTTGTAGGACCCAACAAGAGTTGGGTACCTAAAACCCAAGCCTAAAATTGTCTTGCAGGTTTATGCATCCGGGGGCTCAAGCTGGATTATTGACAGCGGATGCACAAACCATATGACGGGGGAGAAGGAAATGTTCACCTCCTACGTCAAGAACAAAGATTCCCAAGATTCAATCATATTTGGTGACGGGAATCAAGGCAAGGTTAAAGGACTAGGAAAGATTGCTATTTCATCCGAGCATTCCATTTCTAATGTGTTCTTAGTTGAATCGCTCGGGTATAACTTGTTGTCCGTTAGTCAACTATGTAATATGGGTTACAATTGTTTATTTACAAACGTAGATGTGTCTGTCTTTAGAAGGAGTGATGGTTCATTAGCTTTTAAGGGTGTACTAGACGACAAACTCTATTTAGTTGATTTTTCGAAGGAGGAGGCCGGTCTAGATGCATGCTTAATCGCTAAGACTAGCATGGGCTGGCTGTGGCATCGTCGTCTAGCACATGTACGGATGAAGAACCTTCACAAACTTCTAAAGGGAGAACATATGTGTTAGGTCTAACAAATGTGACTTTCGAAAAAGATAGACCTTGTGCAGCTTGTCAAGCAGGTAAACAAGTGGGAAGTGCTCATCACAACAAGAATGTGATGACCACATCAAGACCTCTGGAGCTACTTCATATGGACCTCTTCGGACCCGTCTCCTATCTCAGCATAGGGGGAAGTAAGTATGGTCTTGTTATTGTTGATGATTTTCCCGCTTCACTTGGGTATTCTTCTTGCAGGATAAAACAGAAACCCAAGGGACCCTTAAGCGCTTCCTAAGGAGAGCTCAAAACTAATTTGAGCTCAAGGTGAAGAAGATAAGGAGCGACAACGGGTCCGAGTTCAAGAACCTTCAAGTGGAAGAGTACCTTGAGGAGGAAAGAATCAAGCACGAGTTCTCCGCTCCCTACACACCACAGCAAAACGGTGTGGTAGAGAGGAAGAACAGGACACTTTTGGACATGGCAAGGACGATGTTTGGTGAATTCAAGACACCCGAACGGTTTTGGACGGAAGCTGTGAACACGGGTTGCCACGCCATAAACCGGGTCTATCTTCATCGCCCCCTCAAGAAGACGTCGTATGAACTCCTAACCGGTAACAAACCCAACGTGTCATACTTTCGTGTATTTGGGAGTAAATGTTATATTCTAGTGAAGAAAGGTAGAAATTCTAAATTTGCTCCCAAAGCTGTAGAAGGGTTTTTGTTAGGTTATGACTCAAATTCAAAGGCGTATAGAGTCTTCAACAAATCATCGGGTTTAGTTGAAGTCTCTAGCGACGTTGTATTTGATGAGACTAATGGCTCTCCAAGAGAGCAAGTTGATCTTGATGATGTAGATGAAGAAGATGTTCCAACGACCGCAATACGCACCATGGCGATTGGAGATGTGCGACCACAGGAACAAAAGGAGCAAGATCAACCTTTTTCCTCAACAATGGTGCATCCCCCAACTCAAACTGATGAACAGGTTCATCAAGAAGAGGCATGTGATCAAGGGGGAGCACAAGATGATCATGCTTTGGAGGAAGAAGCACCACATGCCCCTCCAACTCAAGTCCGAGCGACGATTCAAAGGAATCATCCCGTCGACCAGATATTGGGTGATATAAGCAAGGGAGTAACTACTCGCTCTAGATTAGCTAATTTTTGTGAGCATTACTCTTTTATCTCTTCTATTGAGCCTTTCAGGGTAGAAGAGGCCTTGCTAGATCCGGACTGGGTGTTGGCCATGCAGGAAGAGCTCAATAACTTCAAGAGAAATGAAGTTTGGACACTAGTGCCACGTCCCAAGCAAAATGTGGTGGGAACCAAGTGGGTGTTCCGCGACAAACAGGACGAGCACGGGGTGGTGACAAGGAACAAGGCTAGACTTGTGGCAAAAGGTTATGCCCAAGTCGCAGGTTTGGACTTTGAGGAGACTTTTGCTCCTGTGGCTAGGCTAGAGTCTATTCGCATATTGTTAGCCTATGCCGCTCACCATTCTTTTAGGTTGTTCCAAATGGATGTGAAGAGCGCTTTCCTGAACGGGCCAATCAAGGAGGAGGTGTACGTAGAGCAACCCCCTGGCTTTGAGGATGAACGGTACCCCGACCACGTGTGTAAGCTCTCTAAGGCGCTCCATGGACTTAAGCAAGCCCCAAGAGCATGGTATGAATGCCTTAGAGACTTTCTAATTGCTAATGCTTTCAAGGTTGGGAAAGCCGATCCAACTCTTTTCAATAAGACATGTGATGGTGACTTATTTGTGTGCCAAATTTATGTCGATGACATAATATTTGGTTCTACTAACCAAAAGTCTTGTGAAGAGTTTAGCAGGGTGATGACTCAAAAATTTGAGATGTCAATGATGGGCGAGTTGAACTACTTCCTTGGGTTCCAAGTGAAGCAACTCAAGAACGACACCTTCATCTCCCAAACGAAGTACACGCAAGACTTGATCAAGCGGTTTGGGATGAAGGACGCCAAGCCCGCAAAGACTCCAATGGGAACCAACGGACATGTTGACCTCAACAAAGGAGGTAAGTCCGTTGATCAAAAGGCATACCGGTCTATGATAGGTTCTTTGCTTTATTTATGTGCTAGTAGGCCGGATATTATGCTAAGCGTATGCATGTGTGCTAGATTTCAATCCGATCCAAGGGAATGTCACCTTGTGGCCGTTAAGCGAATACTTAGATATTTAGTTGCTACGCCTTGCTTCGGGATCTGGTATCCAAAGGGGTCTACCTTTGACTTAATTGGATATTCAGACTCCGATTATGCTGGATGCAAGGTTGATAGAAAGAGTACATCAGGGACGTGCCAATTCTTAGGAAGGTCCCTGGTGTCTTAGAGTTCTAAGAAACAAACTTCTGTTGCCCTATCCACCGCTGAGGCCGAGTATGTTGCTGCAGGACAGTGTTGCACGCAACTACTTTGGATGAGGCAAACCCTCAGGGACTTTGCCTAGAATCTGAGCAAAGTCCCACTCCTATGTGACAATGAGAGTGCAATCCGCATGGCGGATAATCCTGTTGAACACAGCCGCACTAAGCACATAGACATCCGGCATCACTTTTTGAGAGACCACCAGCAAAAGGGAGATATCGAAGTGTTTTATGTTAGCACCGAGAACCAGCTAGCCGATATCTTTACCAAGCCTCTAGATGAGTCAACCTTTTGCAGGTTGCAGAGTGAGCTAAATGTCTTAGATTCTCGTAACTTGGATTGATCTATAGCATACATGTGTTTATGCCTTTGATCATGTTCTTTATGCATATTGTTGCTTATTTATGGTGCTCAAGTTGTACACATGATCCCCGGACCTCACATGTCCATTTGCAAGTGATGCACTTATATAGGGGGAGGCATGCTACAACTTGACACTTTGAGACTAATCTTGTGTTTGAGTTTACTTGTTTTAGTCTCAAAAGTGGATTGAAAGGAAAAGGTGGACTTGGACCATGAAAGACTTCCACTGCACTCCGATGAGAGGGTAATTTACTCCAAGTTCATTTCCATGCTCTTATTGCCTTTTTACTCCTAATTGAAGATTTTGGTAAGGCAATGAGGTTAAAGGGCCAAAAATGATCCTGTTTTGGTGCTTGATGCCAAAGGGGGAGAAATTAAGGCTAAAGCAAATGGATCAGGTACCACTTGAGAATTTTGAAAATAGTAGAGTTAGAACTTTTGATTTGTCAAAATACTCTAAGTGTCTGTTTTTATCAAAAGTTGGTCTCTTGTGGGGAGAATGTTTGATTATGGGAAAAAGGGGGAGTTTTTGAATCTTTGATCAATTTCTCTTAGAATACCTCTCTTTATGCCTCAACAAGTGTGTTTGACTTAGAGATAGGAAATTGAAGTTGATTTGTAAAAACAAACCAAGTGGTGGCAAAGGATGATCCAAATATGCCAAATTTGAATAAAAAACTATTCTTGTTCTCATTTGCATTGATGTTGCACTTCTTTTAGTTGCTTTTTGTTGTGTTGGCATAAATCACCAAAAAGGGGGAGATTGAAAGGGAAATGTGCCCTTGGGCCATTTCTAAGTATTTTGGTGATTAAGTGTCCAACACAAATGGTGTAAGTGTTAAATTGTGCCAAAGACTCAAGAAGTGAAAATCAAGTGCTAGAATCAAAGAAAAGACAAAAGGAAAAAAGACTTGGCTGGGGAAGCTAGGACTCTGCGCAGTCTGGGTACACCGGACTGTCCGGTGGTGCATCGGACAGTGTCCGGTGCGCCAGGCTGACGTCTGGTCAACTGGCCGCTCTCGGGAATTCGTCGACGGCGTACGACTAAAATTCAACGGACTGTCCGGTGTTGCACCGGACTGTCCGGTGAGCCAACGTTCGGCCGTGCCAACGGTCGGCCGCGCAATCCGCGCGTGACACATGGCCGAGCCAACGGTCTGATGGGGGCACCGGACTGTCTGGTGCGCACCGGACAGTGTCCGGTGCGCCAACGGCTCCAAATCTTCAACGGTCGACTGCGCCAATTTAGGAAAGCAATCTGCACCGGACACTGAACAGTGCGTGTCCGGTGGCACACCGGACTGTCCGGTGCGCCACCTGACAGAAGGCAAGAATTGCCTTCCTGAATTGCTCTCAACGGCTCCTAGCTGCCTTGGGGCTATAAAAAGGACCCCTAGGCGCATGGAGGAGGATATCAAGCATACTCTGAACATTCTAAGACTCCCGCACTCCATCCTCGCACACTCGATTGACATTCTTAGTGATTTGAGCTCCGTTCTAGTGGTGAACTTGTTGTGTTTCAATTGAGCTCAAGTCTTGGCTTGTGTGAGTGCGTATTGCTGGGATTTGTGTGTGTTGCTTCCCTCCCTTACTCTAGTGCTTTCACTTTGATATTTGTTGTAAGGGCGAGAGACTCCAACTTGTGGAGATTCCTCGCAAACGGGAAAAGTGATAAGAAAAAGGAACACCGTGGTATTCAAGTTGATCATTGGATCACTTGAGAGGGGTTGAGTGCAACCCTAGTCCATTGGGACGCCACAACGTGGAGTAGACAAGTTTTGTACTTGGCCGAACCACGGGATAAACCACTGTGTCTACTGTGTTGTTTCTCTCTGTGGTTTCTATGTTTCACAAGTACTCCTCTCCAGCCACTTGATCCTATTGCACTAACACTTAACCAAGTTTTTGTGGCAATAAGTTTTAAGTTTTACAGGATTACCTATTCACCACCCCCCCTCTAGGTGCTCTCAACATTGAACAATCGACCATGGCTAAAAGACAGCAGGGGCTAGAGAGAGGGAATACGGGTAGCATCTCAAAACAAATTGCGTCCTTTATGATTTTTTAACAAGGGTGTCCTTGCTAATGTACTTCCTAACTTTTTTGTCCTCAAAACTAACGGAGGACCTCAAGAAAACCAAAGGAAATGAAAGCACGAGAGGCCACCCTTCAGAACACCCTCGCCCGAGGGACCAAGCGAACACTGGACCCATTCGTTCTAGTAAGACCTTGAACTCATTTCATTCCTTTGGCAGGGTTCGAAAAACTCATGGCAGTATTGTTGTGAACTCTAGGGTTCAAAAGGCCGGTCCACAAAGGGATCGCAGCTGCCCCAACAAAAATAGAGCAATGTATAGCCGGTGATGGGCACACTAGCGGCAAGAACCCTGATGCGCGAAGCGCTAAGGCGCCACCAGCTCATGTTCGAGTCCTAGGAAGGCCTGGCTCATGGTTTATCACAAAGAGAGGCAGCGAGCCGTTAGGTTCGGTCAAATAGAGTCGACAACTATATGACTCAGTGCTTGGGAGTATGAGGACGGTCCCCATCGGACCCCGCCCTTGGATCCTACGGAAGGAATCAGGGCCTCACTTGGATTACCTGTTTGTAACTCACCGAGCGACATTGCTAGCCCATCGAGGAAAGCGTGGTTTGGCTCACCTCCCCCTCACCATGAAGGGGATGTGTGTGGGAGAGTAAAACGAAAATATAGGACACCCTCAAACGGATCTCTGCACCGAGTAGAGACTTGGGGGCTCATCCCACACGAGTATGGTGAATGGGAGAGAAATCACATGAAAAGGACCCCCAGATCAAGAGAGATCCCGAGATCAGCTAGGACCTAGGGGACCCAAAGTCCATACACATTACAAACACGATTGAGTCGTGGGGCAAAATTATGGAAGATCACAAATTATTCCTTCCACTAACACTACCCAAGTATAGCGTTTGCAGCAACATCAATATCACCTGACAGGAGGTTTAAATTCACCGCCATTGATCCATTAGGAACACCAATGGCACCATGAAGGTTACCACCGAAAATGTAGCTGCGCAATGGCAAGAGCCACTACCGCGCCCCGGTGAACCTCAAATTCCACGTCCTCGCGAACACGATCCGGGATGTCAAGGAGGCATAGATCGTGATTCCTCCCCCGCGCATGAACAAACCTTGTGGCCTGGTCCACACATAGTTAAAGGTTGAATGCTTCAAGCTCTAGCTCTATAAGAAGTCTGAAGATGATCATGAGCCTAAGAAATCGAGAGCTTAGAAATCGAGCCATGAAAGCCTACTTGCCCCTGGATCGTTAAGAGCCACGAGGTGCAACCTAAGACATCGGATTTTGGCATTAGCCACCTCCAAAGCTGCACGAGCCATGCCTAAGGCCCTATGGAGGCCACCCACCACCACCTCGGAGGGATTAGCAAGGTGGGCGGCAAGAGAATGGGGCCATGACGCCTTCACGCCCTAGAAGCAACCGCCACCCTAAAAGAAACTGAAAAGTTGTCAGAGAAGGTGAAGGGGATAATGGAAACCTTGAGATGAGGGCGGGGAAGTTGTACCATCTCCCCAGATAGCTACCCCTAGGGGATCTACCCCTGTCCATGGGTGAAAGTGTTGGCTAACAAGGAAGCCCACAGGGAACAAAAAGCGAACAAGGTCACTCATGCTCTTCGCCCTTCCACTTCTTAAAAGGGCGACACTTGGTAAAACTAGCGAAGAAAAGACCCAAGGGCCCTACAACACGAAAAGCCAGTGACCAAATATTTCCATATTATTTCTCCAAGAGAATAGCGCAGAGGCACATTACAATGCGGTTAGCACGCGCTACGCACGATGTCATGTGCCGACACACTAAGCACGACACGACTAGCCACCTCGTCAAAACCCTCTAGCATGTCTTCCAGTCCTTTGTACGAAAGGGATGAAGGAGGGTCGCCGATGTCCTAGAGGCTATAGCCGGAGCATATCTCCCCCATAATTAGCGCCACCGCAGCTCCCCGGTGAACGTCGAAGTCAGCAATGTCCTGGATGCGACATGGGGCATTATCCAGACGCTCTATCCGGGAAGTACCGGAGGCCGTGACGTAATCTAGAAGCTGGCCCAGGCGCTGGCGTAGCTTCTCTAGCTCAGCTCCCAAGGCTGCTATAAGAAACAAACAGGGTAAGGAAATGAGCAAGGGAACCAGGGAGTGTTCGAAGGGCAACTGCCTTACTAATGACCCGACCATTAACTTCAGAGAGCTATGTACGAAGGAGCTCAACCTCGGCCTCGGCAGCCTCTTGCACCACGCGGAGGACGTCGCTACTCTCTTGATACGCTTGAGGGAGAGGTTAAGGGGACGAGGAGCCCGGCCATAGCAACCCGACGAGAGGTGACATATATGTCTTCTTAATCAATGGTGGCCGCCCTACAATGAAAGAAGAAGGGAGAGAAGTATCAAACTTACCATAGGAAAGGGGTAAGAGGAACTCAGATAAAGGAACCTACCTCGCTTCATGACGCACACGGCGTGACATCCCAGTGACTCGCGATCCGTCAGCCTACCCGAGTGTGAGGTCCAAAGAAAAAAGAAGGCCGAGAGTAACCAAGCGAAGGACTGCCGAAGCTTATAAGGGTTGATTTGGTGATAAGGGGATCCCGGGAGGATTGAGGGGGAAATAAACTAATTTCCACTTCAATCCCCTCCAATCCTCCTGGGATCCCGGGTTACCAAATCAACCCTAAGGAGACAAAGACGCCCGACTCCACCCTAAGAGATGGCATGCTATGTTGAAATCAGCCCGAGTCCTAAGGGAATAAACACCACAGTCGTCGGAAGGCGAAAGGGAAAACTCCACCCGACCCTTCATCAGCCCCCAAAGGAGACACTCTCCCTTTGGAGACTTGGGGGCAACTGTCGGGGATAATATTCCTGGTTCCTAGGGTCCATCGGCCAGCGGGCACACTCGGGAAAGGCCTCTAGCGATTGGGGCCCATTGGTCAGCTGCAGGAGAAAGTAAATGTCTACCTTGGAAGCACTCAACCATAGACAAACCCCATGGCACTGAGCCTGGAGTCAAGCGTGGCCGAACTTGACACGGGGTCGGACGAACCAAAGGGAAACCACTCGACTAGATCCCTCTCCATAAGATTCTAATTTTGGAAATTAGGAAGACTTATCCCAAGATTCCAGTAATATGGTTTCTAATAAAAGGTTAATAAAAAGGTCCTTATGTGAATGAAATCATTATTTTGCTGAATAATATATTTAGAACATTCTCTAAAATATGTAAGTTAGAATATTTGAGATTATACATCAGAAGATAATTAGCCTTAAATAAGAAGTGATAAATATTATTTTTTAATAAACTCTTAATTTAACTATATATTCAAGATTATTATTTCTTTAAAAAGGAATAATGTGTGTGTTGCATATTGGAGACATTTTCTTAATAAATAAATAGATATAGTAACTTAATATAGCAATAAATATAGTTAGATATCATGATGGGTTTTTTATCTACGCATTTGAACCTGTGGTTAAATTTCAAAATAGAATAGAATTTAAATATGAAAACATGTAATAAAAAAGAAACTAGAAAAGGAAAACGAAAAGGAAAAGGAAAATAAAGGGGGGAGCCTGCCCACTTGAGCCAAAACTCGGCACCAGTCTAGCAAGCCATCTATGCCACCGGCACATACCCAGCATGCGCGTTGCGGGTGCTCGCTGATGAATGGGCCCGCTCGGCAGCATCAGCCACATGCACTTCACCTACATTCCCTCATTGACACCGCTAGGTGGGGCCCACTAACAGCCCCACACCGACATGCCCTTGCGCTCTCGACACCGATGCGTGGTCCCGCATCATCGACTCCATCTTCTACAATAGACCACGCCCGATCATAGAAAGGATTGCGCTAGGATTTCTGGATTCAGTTTCAGATCCTAACAAACTCGCTTAGGCTATCCGCAACCGTTATCTCTAAATTTTCCCCCCTATATCACTTTTCCCCCCCTATTTTTTCATCTTCCGCAGCGGTTCCCCCTAAATACTCCCCCTATACCCCACTACAACCATAAAATATCATTTTCTATACCTACTTTTTATCCACTATCAATTTTTCATCCACTAATAATTCATCGCGGGCCCACAACAAAGTGCCAAACAGTGCAAGGGCGCATGAACAGTGAACCGTCAGGAGTGGAGGGAGAGAGAAGCGCTCCCCTCGGTAGGGGGCTCCGTAGAGGCAGGCGCTGCACCATTGTTGTAACCCTAAATTGCTACATGGTTAGAGGAGGGGAGGTGTAGAGTGAAGCGTTGCAACCGGTCTTACATAAGCTAGCGTCTTCCCTTTGCCTTTTGCCATCAAACGCCAAATGCCTGGACCCCTTCTGCTACTGTCGAGCACCGTGTGAGCACCGCATCGAAGAGAGAGACGCCATAAGAGTAGCTGCCACCGCTGATTCTTGCCCATGACGGTGCTCTGCGTCCACGGCGTAGCAGAGATGGTTCGCGGTTGTGCACTGGTGATATTAGCCTATTGGAGGGTGAATAGGTTACACTTGCAATTCTCAACTCAAACTTCAAACTTTTGTGAGAAACGACAGTTCCACAGGGGAGGCTAGTTCAACCGGTGTTATGGTCTGTTCAACCACAACCTGGTCAACTGCAAACTTAAATGAAACTACTTAGATCTACAAATAATAAATGCAGCGGAACAGTTGAATTAAAAACAACTAGATAGATCATAGATCCAAGATAATTAGAGACAAATCACACCCACAAAAAACAAACGAGACACACAATTTTTACCGAGGTTCGGTCACACCAACAAGGTGCCCTACTCCTCGTTGAGGTGCCCATAAAGGGTTGGGTCTTTCTCAACCCCGTTCCTCGTTGCCAACCACATAGGTTAAGGCGATCCCTTAATCAATTTGCCCACCAATCGAAGGAGGAAGGACTTAGGGCGCGAGATCAAAGTTGAAGCGCTTTAAATCGGAGGAGAGTAGCCGTCATAGGGTGTAGGTTCAAGAGTCTTAGGGTTTAGAAGTGGGGGAGGAAGGTTTTTATAGACCGCACAAATCAGATCTGGCTGATTCTGGGTGACTGCGCAAATTCCGGTTGAACTGGTATTCAGTAGGGAACTCTTTGTAAATTCCTAGATCAACTGCTAATCGAAATTGCGGTTGAACCTAAAATTTCTAGAGAAGAACCTGATGAATCTTAGTTGAACCGGCATAGAGCCCGGTTGAACCGGTGTGCAAAAGAAAAACATATTTTGAGGAAAAGAGGAAGAAAGCAAATGGTGACTGCACAACTTTTCAAAACAAGAATTTTGAAGCGGATAAACTTAGTTGGTGCATACCATCCTTACCTTGCAAAAAACTAAGCATACGAAGATCCCTATTACTAATAAAGAACGATCAAAACACTTGGCAATCTTCACCAGAAACCACCTGTAGATCTTAACTTTTCATCTCTTGGTTTCGCGTAAGCTCATTGATTTCATTCCTGTGTATCCTTTTACAGTTTAAAACTGACATACACTAGGAACAAACCCATTAGTACATTTTTATATGTTTTGTCCATTAATCACCAAAACTCTCAAGAGGTTGATTGCACTTACAACTGGTCATATATGTGTCCTCCTCGGGTGAAGTTGTTCACCGACACCCTGCCAATTGCTCGCCGGAGTCGCGAAGGAGCCGCAGACCCTTCTCGCGTCGTGGCCAAATGTTGCCATGGCCCAAACAACTTTAGGTGAGGACCTAATCAGTTTGCTCTCACATTGGCCATGTTTTTATCTATTCCACGAGGGGAGCCAAGTACCTGAAAGCTGGGGGCATCTCTCGTCGGCTTGGCGCAGCTGTCTGGTGTGTGTGCCACCACGTAGTGTGCCGTCTATGGAAGAGGAAGCATGGTATCCATTGATCCAAGGGTCGATGGATGAGATTAGACGGACAGTATACCACTTCGGTTGATGGACTGGGGGCGTTGATCTAGGATCAAACTATCCAGATCCCATCAGGTTAAAAGTGTTGAGGTAATTTTCTTAAAGAACCCCACGGAAGTAAGAAAAATAACCCGCCGTCCACCTTAGTTATGAAACTATTACCCAGAGGTCCTTTTTCTTTCAATTTAAGCCCTATAGTTCAAAAAAATA
This sequence comes from Zea mays, assembly GCF_902167145.1. Lineage (NCBI taxonomy): Eukaryota > Viridiplantae > Streptophyta > Magnoliopsida > Poales > Poaceae > Zea > Zea mays. Next base: position 84,716,835 of record NC_050104.1, on the reverse strand, counting down.
GAACCCGCGGTCCGTAGGTTATCTAGACTTTATAAAATAAAAATGAAAATGATTCCTAGTATAAGAGTTAATCTAAAATTTCAAAATTCATAACTTACTCATTTTAACTTCGTTTCTAGTGGTTCTCGAACCTACGGTCTCATAGCGACACACATAATATTTTTTATGCAGTTTGCTCTCAAGTTTAGTTTAATGTTATTTGTATTCATTATTTTTTTATTTGTATGTTTTGCTACAAGTAGAAGTGAGGTTACGAAGAATCTGAAGACCAACTTTGAGAATTACATGGAGTTGCACAAAAAGGCAAGTTATGTCCTTGATCACATTCTTTGACCTAATAATATTTATGATTATGTTAATCATCGTGTCATAGTTAGGGTAAATTGGTGGGACCTAATATGTTACCTAGTTTTTCCTACCTCATACCTTGCATACAAATGAATTATTGGGTAGTCTTGCTATTGCGCTACTAGGTTTTGGGATTAATATTATAACTGAATTATGATCATGCCTTATTGCTATTGTTGGATTTATTGTTATACATGATAAGATCATTTTGTTAATTGGAACATGGAGTTACCACCCGAGACAATAGTGCCACCACAAGGGTGGAATGGGACGCCCTTGACCAATTAATTAGGAAAGCTAGTGTGAGTTAATCCTTTCCCGAAAGGGACAAGCGGGGTGTGAGGAGCTGCCGGTATAGGGAGGTTCTCAGTTCGATCTATCTGTGATAGCTTTTCTGATAAGGGATTCCTATATCGCCCTCTTCTGTCTGAAACTGTAGTGGTTTCTCTCATGCTAGTGGAACTTTGGAAAGTCACAGTGTGCCCTCACTAACTCACCTTAGAAGTGTTTAAGGGTCGGCCCGATGAAAAAAAGGGAACACATCTTAGGGGTAAAGATGTGCAACCTCTATAGAGTGTAAAACTGGTATATCAGCCGTGCTCACGGACCTTAGCAGCGCGAACCCTCACATCGGTAATTTATGGAATTAAATTTAACCTGTCATGCATTTGCATTGCATTGTAGGATATTTCATCTATGATCTCTTATTAATTGGGATGTTATTTACTTTACTTATTAATTGCTTATAAAATCTTGACCAGCAAAGTTAAAAGCTATGCTCAGCCTTAATTATTATTCTTGGTAAGCCTTACACCACATGAGCCTCAACCATTAGGGAGATGATATATCCTTTTTCCACACTTGCTGAGCGATTACTATATGGGAGCTCACCCTTGTTATAAATCACACGAGGTCGAGAACAGGTACTGTAGTGTAACGCCCCAAATTTGAGAGTTGAATTTTTTCTTTCTCCAGCACTCCCCCAAATTCGGGCATTACCTTTCCTCTTTCTTTTTCTTCTCGCTAAGCCTTGTTCATTTTCAAAGTTCTCGCGAGATTTAGCTCGAGACCTTGTGTAAGTAAACCCTAGAAATATTTTCTTTTATTTGTTGCACCATGCCGGTCCATGCATTTATTTTGGTTGAGTGAAATTGTGAAATCATACATTTAGCAAATAGATTAGAAAAGGGAAAAAACCCTTTTCCCCTTCTCTCCCCTCCCCCTCTCCTTGCGGCCCGGCCAGGCGCACGGCCCAGCCGCGGCTTCCCCTCCTCTCTCCTTCTTGGGCCGGCTCGGCGGCCCAGCCAAGCCCCCCTCCCCCCCCCCACGCGGCCCAGCCGGCTCTGCAGCCCAACCTCCCCTCGCCCCCCACGCGCGCCGTGCGCGCGGCGGTTGGAACCGCCACCGCCTTCCCCGCTGTGGGCACCGCCCGTCAGCCGCCCCTCCCCCCAAACCCCTCTCTCTCTCCCTCTCCCTTGCGCAGCTCATCTTCCTCCTCTGTTTGCCCGCGCTCGGCCCCCGTCCCGGTGCCGCCCTCGCCCCCTCCCTGCGCGGTGAGCTCTCTTTCCCCGCTCCCCCGCCTCCCCCTTCTCCTTCCTTAGCCCGGCGCGGCCTCCCTCCCTCTCCCACGCGCTCGCGCGGCCCCGGCGACCCGCCCCGGCGCATGCGGCTCCCCCTGCCCCGGCGTGCTCGGCCGCTGTCCATGGCGCGCCCGCTCGGCCTCACCGCCCCTGCCCGTGGCGTGTCCGCCCCGCCCCGGCGTGGCCTCGCCTCGGCGTGGCCTGGCCTCGCACCCCCGGCCACGGCGCGCGCGATCCCGGCCCCCTCCCTGAGCAGCCCCTCCCTGGCGGCCCCGGCGCGCTCGCCTGGCGCGTCCCGGCTCGCCCGCCCTACTCACAGCGGCCCCTCCCCGTGCATCAGCCCGCGGCGGCGCAGCGTGGCATGCCCGCCCCTGCTCGCGGCGCCTGGCGTGCGCGCGCTCGCCTCGACGTGCCCCGTCCCTCCCATGCCCCAGCACGGCCTTGAGCTCGGCCAGCGCGCGGCCCCGCACTCTGCCCCTGAGAGCACCTAGAGGGGGGTGAATAGGTGATCCTGTAAAACTTGAAACTTAATGCCACAAAACTTGATTAGGAGTTAGCACAAGAATGCCAAGTGGCTAGAGAGGAGTCTTAGCAAAACACAATAACCACAAAGAGATCAACACAGAGATGACACAGTGGTTTATCCCGTGGTTCGGCCAAGTCTAATGCTTGCCTACTCCACGTTGTGGCGTCCCAACGGACGAGGGTTGCAATCAACCCCTCTCAAGCGGTCCAAAGACCCACTTGAATACCACAGTGTTTTGCTTTGCTTTTCTATATCACACTTGCGAGGAATCTCCACAACTTGGAGTCTCTCGCCCTTACAAAGTTGTTCACAAAGAAGCACAGAGTAAGGGAGGGATGAGCAACACACACAAGACATGAAATCAGAGTACCAACACGCACACAAGTCGCAACAAGAGCTCACAACACAACTTAGTGAGTTCACAACTCAAATGGAGCTCTAATTGCTATCGCAAAGAATCAAATGCGCGGAATCGAAGTCTTGGTGCTTAGGAATGCTTAGAGAATGCTTGGTGTACTTCTCCATGCGCCTAGGGGTCTCTTTTATAGCCCCAAGGCAGCTAGGAGTCGTTGAGTGCATTCCAGGAAGGCAATTCTTGCCTTCTGTCGCCTGGCGCACCGGACAGTCCGGTGCACCACCGGACACTGTCCGGTGCGGATTTCTTTCCTTATTTGGCGAAGCCGACCATTGGTGCTTTGGAGCCGTTGGCGCACCGGACACTGTCCGGTGCACACCGGACAGTCCGGTACCCCCTTCCGACCGTTGGCTCGGCCACGTGTCTCGCACGGATCGCGTGGCCGACCGTTGGCCCGGCCGACCGTTGGCTCACCGGACAGTCCGGTGCACACCGGACAGTCCGGTGAATTATAGTCGTACGCCGTTAATCATTTCTCGAGAGCAGCAAGTTCGCCTGAGTCAGCCTGGCGCACCGGACACTGTCCGGTGCACCACCGGACAGTCCGGTGCACCACCGGACAGTCCGGTGCACCCAGACAGAGCTGACTTTGGCTGAACAAAGCCATCTTTAATTTCAACTTGATTTTTCCTGTTTCCAGCACTTAGACACAATACATTAGTCTCTAAAACAATGTACTAAGTCTGAGAAACATACCTTTATACTTGATTTGTACTTTGTCCACCATTTAACACATAGGCACTTGTGTTGGACACTAAATCACCAAAATACTTAGAAATGGCCCAAGGGCACATTTCCCTTTCAATCTCCCCCTTTTTGGTGATTTATGCCAACACAACATAAAGCAAGTAGAACAAGTGCAAAATCACTTCAAATATGAACTCAAGATTGTTTTGATTCAAATTTGACATATATGGATCATTCTTTGCCACCACTTGGTTTGTTTTTGCAAATGAAACTCAATTTCATATCTTTAAGTCAAACACACATGTTGAAACATAAAGAGAGATATTTCACGAGAAATTGATCAAGGATTCAAAAACTCACCCTTTTTCCCATAATTAAGCCTTCTCCCCACAAGAGACCAACTTTTGACAATAAGAGGCAAACAAGAGTATTTTGACAAACAAAAACTCTAACTCTACTTTTTCAAAATTCTCAAGTGGTAGCTGATCCATTTCTTGCTTTGGCCTTACTTTCTCCCCCTTTGGCATCAAGCACCAAAACGGGATCAATTTTGGCCCTTTAACCCCATTGCCTCACCAAAATCTTCAACTAAGAGTAAAAAGGCAATAAGAGTACAAAGATGAACTTGGAATAAGTTACTCTTTCATCAGAGTGCAGTGGAAGTCTTGCATGGTCCAAGTCCACCTTTTCCCTTTCAAACCTCCTTTGAGACTAAATTAAGCAAACTCAAGCACACAGTTAGTCTCAAAGGGTCAAGTTGTAGCACATCTCCCCCTAAATATGTGCATCACTTGCAAATGGACTTGTGAGGTCCAGGGAGTGCTTGTACAACTTGAGCACCATAAATAAACAACAAAATGCATTAAGGAGTATGATCAAAGACATAGACACATGTATGATATAAATCAATCCAAGTTCCGCGAATCTAAGACATTTAGCTCACTACGCAACTTGCAAAAGGTCTGCTCATCAAAAGGCTTGGTAAAGATATCGGCTAGCTGGTTCTCGGAGCTAACATGAAACACTTTGATATCTCCCTTTTGTTGGTGGTCTCTCAAAAAGTGATGCCGGATGTCAATGTGCTTTGTGCGGCTGTGTTCAACAGGATTATCCGCCATGCGGATAGCACTCTCATTATCACATAGGAGTGGGACTTTGCTCAGATTGTAGCCAAAGTCCCTGAGGGTTTGCCTCATCCAAACTAGTTGTGTGCAACACTGTCCTGCGGCAACATACTCGGCCTGAGCGGTGGATAGGGCAACGGAAGTTTGTTTCTTGGAACTCCATGACACCAGGGACCTTCCTAAGAATTGGCACGTCCCCGATGTACTCTTCCTATCAACCTTACATCCAGCATAGTCGGAGTCTGAATATCCAATCAAGTCAAAGGTAGACCCCTTTGGATACCAGATCCTGAAGCAAGGCGTAGCGACTAAATATCTAAGAATTCGCTTCACAGCCACTAAGTGACACTCCCTTGGATCAGATTGAAATCTAGCACACATGCATACGCTAAGCATAATATCCGGTATACTAGCACATAAATAAAGTAAAGACCCTATCATAGACCGGTATGCCTTTTGATCAACGGACTTACCTCCTTTGTTGAGGTCGGTGTGTCCGTCGGTTCCCATTGGAGTCTTTGCGGGCTTGGCGTCCTTCATCCCAAAACGTTTGATCAAGTCTTGTGTGTACTTCGTTTGGGAGATGAAGATCCCATCCTTGAGTTGCCTCACTTGAAACCCAAGGAAATAGCTTAACTCGCTCATCATCGACATCTCAAACTTTTGAGTCATCACCATGCTAAACTCTTCACAAGACTTTTGGTTAGTAGAACCAAATATTATGTCATCGACATAAATTTGGCACACAAAAGATCACCATCATCTTAGTAAAAAGAGTAGGATCGGCTTTCCCAACCTTGAAAGCATTAGCAATTAAAAAGTCTCTAAGGCATTCATACCATGCTCTTGGGGCTTGCTTAAGTCCATAGAGCGCCTTAGAGAGCTTACACACGTGGTCGGGGTACCGTTCATCCTCGAAGCCAGGGGGTTGCTCCACGTACACTTCCTCCTTGATTGGCCCGTTGAGGAAAGTGCTCTTCGCATCCATTTGGAACAACCTGAAAGAATGGTGAGCGGCATATGCTAGCAAAATACGAATGGACTCTAGCCTAGCCACAGGAGCAAAAGTCTCCTCAAAGTCCAAACCTGCGACTTGGGCATAACCTTTTGCCACAAGTCGTGCCTTGTTCCTTGTCACCACCCCGTGCTCGTCTTGTTTGTTGCGGAACACCCACTTGGTTCCCACAACATTTTGCTTGGGACGAGGCACCAGTGTCCAAACTTCATTTCTTTTGAATTTGTTGAGCTCCTCTTGCATGGCCAACACCCAGTCTGGATCTAGCAAGGCCTCCTCTACCCTGAAAGGCTCAATAGAAGAGACAAAGGAGTAATGCTCACAAAAATTAACTAATCGAGACCGAGTAGTTACTCCCTTGCTAATATCACCCAAAATCTGGTCGACGGGATGATCCCTTTGAATCATTGCTCGAACTTGGGTTGGAGGTGCCGGTTGCGCTTCTTCCTCCATTAAATGATCATCTTGTGCTCCCCTTGATCATACGCCTCCTCTTGATGAACCTGTTCATCGTCTTGAGTTGGGGGATGCACCATTGTTGAGGAAGAAGGTTGATCTTGCTCCTTTTGTTCCTGTGGCCGCACATCTCCAATCGCCATGGTGCGCATTGCGGCGGTTGGAACGTCTTCTTCATCTATATCATCAAGATCAACAACTTGCTCTCTTGGAGAGCCATTAGTCTCATCAAATACAACGTCGCTAGAGGCTTCAACAAAACCCGATGATTTGTTGAAGACCCTATACGCCTTTGTATTTGAGTCATAACCTAACAAAAACCCTTCTACGACTTTGGGAGCAAATGTGGAATTCCTACCCTTCTTCACTAGAATGTAGCATTTACTCCCAAAAACTCAGAAATACGAAACATTGGGTTTGTTACCGGTTAGTAGCTCATACGAAGTCTTCTTGAGGAGGCGATGAAGGTAGACCCGGTTGATGGCGTGGCAAGCCGTGTTCATGGCTTCTGACCAAAAACGCTCGAGGGTCTTGAACTCTCCAAGCATCGTCCTCGCCATGTCTATAAGCGTCCTGTTCTTCCTCTCTATCACACCATTTTGCTGTGGTGTGTAGGGAGCGGAGAATTCGTGCTTGATTCCTTCCTCCTCAAGATACTCCTCTACTTGAAGATTCTTGAATTCGGACCCATTGTCGCTCCTTATCTTCTTCACTTTGAGCTCAAACTCGTTTTGGGCTCTCCTTAGGAAGCGCTTGAGGGTCCCTTGGGTTTCAGATTTATCCTGCAAAAAGAATACCCAAGTGAAGCGGGAAAAATAATCAACTATAACAAGACCATACTTACTTCCTCCTATGCTCAGATAGGCGACGGGTCCGAAGAGGTCCATATGGAGTAACTCCAGGGGTCTTGATGTTGTCATCACATTTTTGGCATGATGAGAGCTTCCCACCTGTTTCCCTGCTTGACAAGCTGCACAAGGTCTATCTTTTTCGAAAGTAACATTGGTTAGACCTATCACGTGTTTTCGCTTTAGAAGCTTGTGAAGGTTCTTCATCCCCACATGTGCTAAGCGGCGATGCCACAGCCAGCCCATGCTAGTCTTAGCAATTAAGCATGCATCTAGACCGGCCTCCTCTTTTGCAAAATCAACTAAATAGAGTTTGCCATCTAATACACCCTTAAAAGCTAATGAACCATCACTTCTTCTAAAGACAGACACATCTACATTTGTGAATAGACAATTATATCCCATATTACATAATTGACGCACAGACAATAAGTTATATCCAAGCGACTCAACTAAGAACACATTGGAAATAGAGTGCTCGGATGAAATAGCAATTTTTCCTAACCCTTTCACCTTGCCTTGGTTCCCATCACCGAATATGATTGAATCTTGGGGATCCTTGTTCTTGACATAGGAAGAGAACATCCTCTTTTCCCCCGTCATGTGGTTTGTGCATCCGCTGCCGATAATCCAGCTTGAGCCCCCGGATGCATAAACCTGCAAGGCAAATTTAGGCTTGGGTCTTAGGTACCCAACTCATGTTGGGTCCTACAAGGTTAGTCACAATAGTCTTAGGGACCCAAATGCAAGTCTTGTCTCCCTTACATTTGGCCCCTAATTTCCTAGCAACTATCTTCCTATCCTTTCTACAAATAGCAAAGGAAGCATTTAAAGCATGATAAATTGTAGAAGGTTCATTTATTACTTCCCTAGGAACATGAACAATATTTCTTCTAGGCATATGATTAACAACATTTCTCCTAGCTAAGTTTCTATCATGCATAATAGAGGAACTAGAAGCAACCATGGCATGAGAATCAAAATTATTATAACTTCTATAGCCATTTCTAGAATGTCTCCTATCATGATACATGAAGGCATGGTTCTTTTGAGCACTACTAGCCATAGGGGCCTTCCCTTTCTCCTTGGCGGAGATGGAAGCCTTTTGGCTTGTTAAGTTCTTGACTTCCCTCTTGAAGCCAAGACCATCCTTAATTGAGGGGTGTCTACCAATCGTGTAGGCATCCCTTGCAAATTTTAGCTTGTCAAATTCACTCTTGCTAGTCTTAAGTTGGGCATTAAGACTAGCCACTTCATCATTTAATTTAGAAATGCAAGCTAGGTGTTCACTACAAGCATCAACATTAAAATCTTTGCACCTATTGCAAATCATAACATGTTCTACACAAGAGTTAGATTTATTTGCTACTTCTAGTTTAGCATTTAAAATATCATTAACACCTTTTAAAGTAGAAATGGTTTCATGACAAGTAGATAGTTCACAAGAAAGCATTTCATTCCTTTTAACTTCTAGAGCAAGAGAATTTTGTGCACTAACAAATTTATCATGCTCTTCATACAAAAGATCCTCTTGCTTTTCTAATAACCTATTCTTATCATTCAAGGCATCAATTAATTCATTAATTTTATCAACCTTGGTTCTATCTAGGCCCTTGAATAAACATGAATAATCTATTTCATCATCATCACTAGACTCATCCTCACTTGAAGAAGCATAAGTACTAGTATTACGAGTGCTTACCTTCTTTTCCCTTGCTATGAGGCAAGTGTGATGCTCATTGGGAAAGAGGGATAACTTGTTGAAGGCGGTGGCGGCGAGTCCTTCGTTGTCGGAGTCAGACGAGGAGCAATCCGAATCCCACTCCTTTCCAAGATGTGCCTCGCCCTTCGCCTTCTTGTAGTTCTTCTTCTTTTCCCACTTTCCACTCTTCTTTTCCTGGTCACTATCATTATCGGGACAATTAGCGATAAAATGACCAATCTTACCACATTTGAAGCAGGAGCGCTTCCCCTTTGTCTTGTTCTTGTTGGGGTGCTCCTTGCGACCCTTTAGCGCTGTCTTGAACCGCTTGATGATGAGGGCCATCTCTTCATCATTAAGCCCGACCGCCTCAACTTGCGCCACCTTGCTAGGTAGCGCCTCCTTGCTCCTTGTTGCCTTGAGAGCAATAGTTTGAGGCTCTTGAATTGGGCCATTTAATGCATCGTCGACGTATCTAGCCTCCTTGATCATCATCCGCCCGCTTACGAACTTTCCAAGGATCTCCTCGGGCGTCATCTTTGTGTACCTAGGATTCTCACGAATATTGTTCACAAGATGTGGATCAAGGACGGTAAAGGACCTTAGCATTAGGCGGACAACGTCATGGTCCGTCCATCGCGTGCTTCCATAGCTCCTTATCTTGTTGACGAGGGTTTTGAGCCTGTTGTACGTTTGGGTTGGCTCCTCCCCCCTTATCATCGCGAATCTCCTGAGTTCTCCCTCCACCAACTCCATCTTGGTGAGCATGGTGACGTCGTTCCCCTCATGTGAGATCTTGAGGGTATCCCAGATCTGCTTGGCGTTATCCAAGCCGCTCACCTTATGGTATTCGTCCCTGCACAAAGAAGCTAGAAGAACAGTAGTAGCTTGTGCATTTTTGTGGATTTGCTCATTAATGAACATGGGACTATCAGTACTATCAAATTTCATTCCATTCTCGACTATCTCCCATATGCTTGGATGGAGAGAGAACAAGTGACTACGCATTTTGTGACTCCAAAATCTGTAGTCCTCTCCATCAAAATGAGGAGGTTTGCCAAGAGGAATGGAAAGCAAATGTGCATTTGAGCTATGCAGAATACGAGAATAATCGAAAGAGAAGTTTGAGTTAACCGTCTTCTTTTTCTCGTAGTCGTTGTCGTCGTCCTTTTGGGAAGAAGAGGACTCGTCGCTGTCGTCGTAGTAGACGATCTCCTTGATGTGCCTCGTCTTCTTCTTCTTTCCATCTTTTCGTTTGTGGCCCGAGCACGAGTCGGTAGGCTTGTCATCTTTCGACTCATTGATGAAGGACTCCTTCTCCTTATCATTGATCACAATCCCCTTGCCCTTAGGATCCATCACTTCGGGCGATTAGTCCCTTTCTTGAAGAGAACGGCTCTGATACCAATTGAGAGCACCTAGAGGGGGGGGGTGAATAGGTGATCCTGTAAAACTTGAAACTTAATGCCACAAAACTTGATTAGGAGTTAGCACAAGAATGCCAAGTGGCTAGAGAGGAGTCTTAGCAAAACAAAATAACCACAAAGAGATCAACACAGAGATGACACAGTGGTTTATCCCGTGGTTCGGCCAAGTCTAATGCTTGCCTACTCCACGTTGTGGCGTCCCAACGGACGAGGGTTGCAATCAACCCCTCTCAAACGGTCCAAAGACCCACTTGAATACCACGGTGTTTTGCTTTGCTTTTCTATATCCCACTTGCGAGGAATCTCCATAACTTGGAGTCTCTCGCCCTTACAAAGTTGTTCACAAAGAAGCACGGAGTAAGGGAGGGATGAGCAACACACACAAGACACGAAATCAGAGTACCAACACGCACACAAGTCGCAACAAGAGCTCACAACACAACTTAGTGAGTTCACAACTCAAATGGAGCTCTAATTGCTATCGCAAAGAATCAAATGCGCGGAATCGAAGTCTTGGTGCTTAGGAATGCTTAGAGAATGCTTGGTGTACTTCTCCATGCGCCTAGGGGTCTCTTTTATAGCCCCAAGGCAGCTAGGAGTCGTTGAGTGCATTCCAGGAAGGCAATTCTTGCCTTCTGTCGCCTGGCGCACCGGACAGTCCAGTGCACCACCAGACACTGTCCGGTGCGGATTTCTTTCCTTATTTGGCGAAGCCAACCGTTGGCGCTTTGAAGCCGTTGGCGCATCGGACACTGTCCGGTGCACACCGGACAGTCCGGTGCCCCCTTCCGACCGTTGGCTCGGCCACGTGTTTCGCGCGGATCGCGCGGCCGACCGTTGGCCCGACCGACCGTTGGCTCACCGGACAGTCCGGTGAATTATAGCCATACGCTGTTAATCATTTCCCGAGAGCAGCAAGTTCGCCTGAGTCAGCCTGGCGCACCGGACACTGTCCGGTGCACCACCGGACAGTCCTGTGCACCTAGACAGAGCTGACTTTGGCTGAACAAAGCCATCTTTAATTTCAACTTGATTTTTCCTGTTTCTAGCACTTAGACACAATACATTAGTCTCTAAAACAATGTACTAAGTCTGAGAAACATACCTTTATACTTGATTTCTACTTTGTCCACCATTTAACACTTAGGCACTTGTGTTGGACACTAAATCACCAAAATACTTAGAAATGGCCCAAGGACACATTTCCCTTTCAGCCCCGGCGCGGCCCCGCTGCCTGCTCGCGGCACGCGGCTCGACCCCGGCGCGGCTTGTCCGTGGCGCGTCAGCGTGGCCTTGCGCACGCGCGTGCTCGCGTGGTGCGCACAGTGCTTGGGCGCGGCTCACCATGCCTTGGGCGTGACGCGTAGCGTCCTGTCACGGGTGACGTGCTCGTCTACCCCTGGACGTGCCCGTCTACCGCCCGTGTATTTTATGCGCATTGATCACGTTATTTATATTAATGGAATGGAAACTCAACTCAGAAATTAATTACGTTAATTATCTCACGTAGTTAATCATCGACTTAGTTTAATATCGACCAATTGGAAATAATTATAACTCTGTTAGTGCATGTGATTAATACTTGTTAGTGTAACTAGGTGAAAATAGATGACGTAATGATTAATTATACATCTACCCGTAATACGCTTCGATTATAGCTTTAGCCACTACGAGACCTTTCTCCTTTTCTTTCCAGCAATTGCGAATGCAAAATCGTATGTCATATTTTATCCATATTTGACTTATCTGCTCTCTTGTATGGTGTACTGTTTATTTCCTAATTCAAATGGATGGATGTATGTTTGCGCTTGCATAGAGAACGGTCTGGTTGAGGAATCCGAAGAACTCGCAGGAGAAGCCCCTGAGCAGCAGCTGGTTGGTGGAGGTAAGTGTCCCTTGACCTATCTATGTCCTATACAATTCTATAATTCACTTTCCGCATTTACAGAGTCATACCTAAGGATTGACTAGCTTTTGTTATCCATGTCCTTGCTTACCTATTTGGGTTGGATTATTCTTATTTAGCTTCATGCTAGTGCTTAACATTAATCAATGAACATGATGAGATTTATCTATGATACGATGTTTTCCTTCTTACTTATGATGATATACTTGTGGCATTTAAGGGGACTCGAGCGGTTTGACGAGTGTTTCTCCGTAAGGACCTGTTCGTTGGATGACCGCCCGGGAAAACAGTGCAACCATGAGGGTGGAATGGGACGCCCTTAGCTGAATAATTAGAGGAACCAGAGTGTAGTTCGCTTAGCCGCCGTGCCGTTAATGGGGCTCTGTGTATGCGGTTCGCTCTGCCAAGGTTGGTTCGCCCCTTGGGGAGGAGTGCGGTGCATTTAGGAAACCTAACGAGTGGCTACAACCCTGGGGAATCTTTGTAAAGGCTACATAGTGATATCCTGCTGGGTCACCTTGGTAGTGATCAATGGAGAGTCATGATCTCCGGGCAGAAAGGGAATCACGACTTGTGGGTAAAGTGCGCAACCTCTGCAGAGTGTTTGAAAACTGATATATCAGCCATGCTCGCGGTTATGAGCAGCCAAGGGAGCTCCATTGATTAGTGACACTTGATCAGAGATGTTCGGATTACAGGTGGCAATGAGAATGATGGTTTTGGCATTGACTATGGTAATGGTAAGTGGTATTCTTTCCATTTGGAAAGGGTACGTTTGGGTTAATAACATGGGTTAATTCTAAACCCTGGCTCTCTCTACTAGTAATAATAATCTGACCAACTAAAAGTCATTGCTTGACTTATCTCCACATAAAGCTAGTCCACTACAGCCAAAACAAGATACTTGCTGAGTATGTTGATGTGTACTCACCCTTGCTCTACCAACCAAAGCCCCCCATCCCCAGGTTGTCTGCATTGCAACCACTGCTCAGGAGAAGATGAAGCCGTGGAAGGAGACTTCCAGGATTTCCAAGATTACGACGAGTTCTAGGCGTGGGTTAGCGGCAACCCTCCAGTCGGCTGCCTGTGAAGGCCGCGTGTATCTACGTTTCTTTTCTGCACTTTGATTATTGTAAAGACTATGTGGATGTCTCAGAGATATGATGTAATCGACTATTATTCCCCTTTTATATTATGATTTGAGCACTGTGTGATGATGTCCAGTTATGTAACTGCTGTGTACATGAAGTGCTGATCCTGGCACGTACATGGTTCGCATTCGGTTTGCCTTCTAAAACCGGGTGTGACATAGGTGGTATCAAAGCCGTGCTGACTGTAGGACCGCTAACCTAGAATAGAATGGTCGTTCTAAGGATTATAGACCCCATTGTCACCTTGACATTGGTATCCCTTCAAAAGTTGGTCATATCGACCAAACCTATGTTCTACTATATATTATACCTTGCTGAAAATTGTGTTTTATTCTAATCCTTCATTTATTTATGGTTTACTTGCTGGTCATATTAGTTCTGTTCTCACTCTTATGCTTACGGTGTCTTTTGTAGATGGCTCGTCTTAGACACACTGTGGAAGTCCGTCATCCCCTTCTTGCCCTCTCGTCTCGCTGAGCGTCCGCTTCGCCGTCCAGTGACTGGTCAGTCTAGCCACTTGGAGAGGCTGCACCACCGCCTGCACGAGGAGCAGGAGCGTCGACGATAGGAGCAGCATGGCTCTTCTTTCTCGCTCCAACAGGAGATAGAGTCTATGAGGAGCTGCTCCCCCATGCTTCCACTGGAGGCACCCCCCGCACCACCACTGAGCGCCCCAGCCGCTGGAGTAGCTGCTGGAGGAGACCCAGACAACGGAGGTGGCGACGATAGCTCGAGCTTCAACATCGACCTTTCAGCCGACCAGGAGCCGAAAGGATGGGTTGCTCGACACATCACTCGCAACGCTGCTCGCGGGTGTCACTTCCACGACACGCTCGACACCTTGCTACGCAAGGCACTCGACCGGCGTACTTGGTCCATCGAGTATCGTTGTGTGGTCTTCCAGCACAGTCGCGGGGTCTACCTGAATCGCTGGGAGGCGACTTGCTTGTTGCGCCATCCGGAGAATAATCTCCAGGGTGTGGAGATCTGCTCAGAGCACTATTCCATCTTTGAGCGGGACTCAGCTGAGGCGGCCATGCAAGATGTCGCACGACGTGCGCTTTCGCACTACTGCTCAGTGCTCGGCGGGGTAGCCGATGGTCTCAACCTGAAGTACTACCCCCGTCGCCCATCTGGCAGCACAGGAGGCGTGATTGTCTCATCCGTTGGCGAGGACAATCCTAGGTTGAGCAGCACAGTCAACCTAGCCGCCGTGCTAAACATGGAGTTGGACCATGCATTAGATGAGCTGAGTAGGGCTCGTGCTGAGATCGCCCAGCTGCGGGCTGAGCGCGCGGAGCGTCGTCACCTGGAGGATGGCTCTCCCGCTCCCGTCGGGACACAGCACCCGTACCGCTCACCTCGGCGTGGACACCAGGCTTATGGCAATCCCGACTGTAGGACCAAGATAAATTTAGAACCATAGCTCGTCAGCGTCAGATCTTGTAATTACTCTAAAAATATATATAGAAGTTATAGTCTTAGCATCAGTCTTACTTTTAGTTAGTCTTAGTTAGATAGGGTAGTTTGATTATCCTGTGCTTTTATGTTTGTCATGATGAACTATGTTGGATTTGGATCTTTGTAATGACTGTCACCAGAGTGTGGGCATCCCCTGCACCTTGGTTTATCGTTAAATGTTAATGAAGTTAGCTATCTAGTTGGGAAGCTTTTTATTCCACTTTCCTTTTTATCTGAGAAGCTATGTTGGAAATCAGTGAAGATGTCCATCTGTTCAGTATTGTGGAAGAATTCTATACTCTTTTCTTATGATGCAAGCTTGTAATATCAGTTCTGATGTGTGATTGCATTCTGCAGATGTCAGACAACAGGCGCAGAGGAGGAAGGCGTGCTCAGCAGGAGCATGCAGCCCCACAAGATGAGGCATCCCAGCAATAGCAGCTGCCACCCCCGCCCCCGATGTCCATCGAGCAGATGTTCATGATGCAGACTCAGGCGGTTCAAGCCATCGGTCAGACTCTGGCCGCCATTCAGCAGCAGCAGCCACCACCTCAGCCTCAGATGCCTCAGATGCCCAGGGACAAGCGTGCCAAATTTATGAGAGGTCATCCCCCAGTGTTTGCTCACTCTTCTGACCCCATGGATGCTGAAGACTGGTTGCACACAATGGAGTGGGAGTTGCACACCGCTCAGTGTGATGACAGGGAGAAAGTTCTGTATGGTCCCCGTCTATTAAGAGGAGCAGCTCAGTCTTGGTGGGAGTCCTATCTCGCCACCCATGCCAACCCCGATGCCATCACCTGGGAAGAATTCAGAGATAGTTTCCGTCAGTACCATGTTCCTGCAGGCCTGATGACAGTGAAGAAGGAGGAGTTCCTGGCACTCAAGCAAGGGTCAATGTCTGTTAGTGAGTATTGAGATAGGTTTCTGCAGCTGTCCCGCTATGCTCCTGAAGATGTTAACACCGAGGCCAAGAGGCAATATTGTTTCCTGAGAGGCTTGGTCGACCCTCTGCAGTATCAACTGATGAATCATACCTTCCCCACATTCCAGCACCTGATTGACAGAGTGATCATGATAGAGAGGAAGCACAAAGAGATGGAGGATCGCAAGTGTAAGATCAGTGGGCCTTAGCCTGGAAGCAGCAATCGCCCTCGTTTCTCAGGCAAACCACCTCATCAGTTCAAAAAGAACCAGCGCCCACCTTAGCAGCAGCAGTTCCAAAGGTAGTATCCTCATCACCAGCATCAGAATCGCCAGAACAATCAGTTAGGAGGAGGTCAGTTCCAGAGGCAGAATCAACAGGCACCTCGTCTTCCTGCCCCATCAAACCAGCAGAACAGTCAAGCAGCACCAGTTCAAGGTGGAAGTAGAGCATGTTTCCACTGTGGAGAGCAAGGCCATTGGGTGATGCAATGTCCGAAGAAGGCAGCCCAGCAACAGTCAGGCCCTAATGCCCCAGCAAAGCAGAATGTGTCTTAGCCTGGAGTAGGCAACCGCTCTCAGCCACGCTACAACCATGGAAGACTGAATCACTTGGAGGCTGAAGTAGTTCAGGAAACCCCTAGCATGATAGTAGGTATGTTTCCAGTCGACTCCCATATTGCAGAAGTGTTATTCGATACTGGAGCAACGCATTCATTCATTACTGCATCATGGGTAGAAGCACATAATCTTCCAATAACTACCATGTCAACCCCCATTCAAATTGATTCAGCCGGTGGTAGAATTCGAGCTGATAGCATTTGCTTGAATGTAAGTGTGGAAATAAGGGTGATAGCTTTTCCCGCTAACCTCATAGTAATGGGTACTCAGGGAATAGATGTCATCCTAGGGATGAATTGGCAAGATAAGTATCATGCAGTTATCAGTTGTGGTAAGAGGACAATCAAGTTGATGTCCCCACTAGGAGAGGAAGTGGTGACCGAGTTAGTCCCGCCTGAGCCAAAGAAAGGAAGTTGTTATCCGATGGCTGTTGATAGCAGTGAAGCAGATCCACTTGAGATTATCAAGGTTGTGTCCAAGTTCCTAGATGTGTTTCCTAAGGACTTACCTGGTATGCCACCAGAGCGGAAAGTTGAGTTTGCTATAGAGCTTCTTCCTAGAACCGCCCCCATCTTTAAGAGAGCTTACATAGTATCTGGACCAGAGTTGGTTGAACTCAAGAAGCAGATCGATGAGCTGTCGGAGAAAGGTTACATCCGGCCAAGCACCTCGCCTTGTGCCACCCCTGTCCTATTCGTGGAGAAGAAAGATGGCACTAGAAGGATGTGTATCGATTATCGAGCTCTGAATGAGGTCACAATCAAGAACAAGTACCCCTTACCCAGAATAGAAGATCTGGTCGACCAGCTGAGAGGAGCCAGTGTGTTTTCAAAGATAGATCTGAGGTCAGGTTATCATCAGCTCAGGATTTGACCTTCAGACATTCCAAAGACGGCATTCATTACCAAGTATGGGTTGTATGAGTTCACTATGATGTCTTTTGGTCTAACGAACGCACCAGCCTTCTTCATGAATTTGATGAACAATGTATTCATGGATTATCTTGACAAGTTTGTGGTGGTATTCATTGATGATATTCTGATATATTCTCAAAGTGAGGAGGAGCATGTAGATCATTTGAGGATGGTATTGCATAGATTGCGAGAGCACCAGCTGTATGCAAAGTTGAGCAAGTGCGAGTTCTGGATTAATGAAGTCCTGTTCTTGGGTCACATAATCAACAAAGATGGATTGGCTGTGGATCCGAAGAAAGTGGCAGACATTCTGAACTGGAAAGCGCCAACAGATGCTCGAGGAATCAAAAGCTTTATTGGAATGGTCGGATATTATCGGTGATTCATTGAAGGGTTTTCGAAGATTGTGAAACCAATGACAACTTTACTAGGCAACAAAGTTGAGTTCAAGTGGACCCAGAAATGTCAAGAGGCCTTCGAAGTACTGAAAGAGAAGTTGACTACAGCACCTGTCTTAGTCTTGCCTGATGTGCACAAGCCCTTCTCGGTGTATTGCGATGCTTGTTACACTGGTTTGGGATGCGTGTTGATGCAAGAGGGAAGAGTTGTGGCTTACTCGTCCCGACAGCTAAAAGTTCATGAGAAGAATTACCCAATCCATGACCTAGAGTTGGCAGCAATGGTTCACGCACTGAAGACATGGAGGCACTATCTGAATGGGCAGAAATGCGATGTTTACACAGACCACAAGAGTCTGAAGTACATATTCACTCAGTCGGAGTTGAATATGAGGCAACGAAGATGGTTAGAGTTGATCAAAGACTATGAATTGGAGATTCATTACCATCCAGGCAAAGCGAACGTAGTGGCAGATGCTTTGAGCAGGAAGAGTCAGGTCAATCTGATGGTCGCTCATCCGATACCTTATGAGTTGGCCAAAGAGTTTGACAGGTTGAGTCTCAGATTTCTGAACAATATGCGAGGAGTAACAGTTGAGTTAGAACCCACCTTGGAGCGGGAAATCAAAGAAGCACAGAAGAATGATGAGAAGATCAATGAAGTCTGGCAACTGATTCTAGAAGGCAGAGGCAAAGATTTTCGGGAAGATGCAGAGGGTGTGATATGGTTCAAAGACCGCTTGTGTGTTCCCAATGTCCAGTCTATTCGAGAATTGATCCTCAAGGAAGCTCATGAGACTGCTTATTCTATACACCCTGGAGGTGAGAAGATGTATCAGGATCTGAAGAAGAAATTTTGGTGGTACAGAATGAAGAGGGAAATCGCAGAGCATGTGGCTATGTGTGATAGCTGTCGACGGATCAAGGCAGAGCATCAGAGGCAAGCTGGATTGTTGCAACCGTTGCGAATTCCTTAGTGGAAATGGGATGAAATCGGTATGGACTTCATAGTCGGATTGCCTCGCACTCGAGTTGGCTACGATTCCATTTGGGTAGTGGTGGACCGCTTAACCAAGTCAGCCCACTTCATACCTGTCAAGACCAACTACATCAGTGCAGTATTGGCAGAGTTGTACATGTCCCGGATCGTATGTCTTCATGGTGTGCCAAAGAAGATAGTGTCAGACAGAGGAACACAGTTCACCTCTCATTTCTGGCAGCAGTTGCATGAAGCCTTGGGCACACATCCGAATTTCAGTTCAGCTTATCATCCGCAGACAGATGGTCAGACCGAAAGAACTAATAAAATCCTTGAAGACATGTTGAGAGCCTGTGCGTTGCAAGATCAGTCCGGATGGGACATGAGGCTACCTTATGCAGAGTTCTCCTATAACAACAGTTACCAGGCCAGCTTGAAGATATCACCATTTCAGGCGCTTTATGGAAGGAGTTGTAGAACCCCGTTGCAATGGGATCAGCCTGGGGAAAAGCAAGTGTTCGGGCCAGACATTCTGCTTGAAGCTGAAGAGAACATCAAGATGGTTCAGGAGAACCTGAAGATCGAGGCAGCGAAGTTATGCAGACACAAGAAGAAGAGAGCTGAGTTTCGAAGTTGGAGATTTTGTCTATCTGAAAGTGTCACCTATCGGAGGAGTCAGAAGATTCGGAGTCAAAGGCAAGCTAGCACCCCGCTACGTCGGTTCGTATCAGATTCTCGCAAGGCGTGGAGAAGTGGCCTATCAGCTCAGTCTGCCAGAAAATTTGTCTGTTGTACATAATGTCTTTCATGTGTCACAGTTGAAGAAGTGTCTGCGTGTGCCAGAAGAGCAGTTGCCAGTGGAGGGTCTTGAAGTCCAAGAAGACTTAACCTATATTGAGAAGCCAACGCAAATTATTGAGACTGCAGACAGAGTCACCCGAAGGAAGACTATCAGAATGTGCAAAGTCAGATGGGGTCATCACTCTGAAGAAGAGGCAACATGGGAGCGTGAAGACGATCTGATGGCTAAATATCCTGAGCTCTTTGCTAGCTAACCTTGAATCTCGAGGGCAAGATTCTTTTAAGGGGGATAGGTTTGTAACACCCCGAATTTAAGAGTTGAATTTTTTCTTTCTCCAGCACTCCCCAAGTTCGGGCGTTACCTTTCCTCTTTCTTTTTCTTCTCGCTAAGCCTTGTTCATTTTCAAAGTTCTAGCGAGATTTAGCTCGAGACCTTGTGTAAGTAAACCCTAGAAATATTTTCTTTTGTTTGTTGCACCATGCCGGTCCATGCATTATTTTGGTTGAGTGAAATTGTGAAATACAACATTTAGCAAATAGATTAGAAAAGGGAAAAAACCCCTTTTTCCCTTCTCTCCCCTCCCCCTCTCCTTGCGGCCCGGCCAGGCGCGCAGCCCAGCCAGGCTCATGGCCCAGCCATGGCTTCCCCCCTCTCTCCTTCTTGGGCTAGCTCGGCAGCCCAGCCAAGCCCCCCCACGTGGCCCAGCCGGCTCGGCGGCCCAGCCTCCCCCCCCGCCCTCCACGCGCGCCATGCGCGTGGCGGTTGGAACCGCCGCCGCCATCCCCCCTGTGGGCCCCGCCCGTCAGCCGCCCTCCCCCCAAACCCCTCTCTCTCTCCCTCTCCCTCTCCCTTGCGCAGCTCATCTTCCTCCTCCGTCCGCCCGCGCTCGGCCCCCGTCCCGGTGCCGCCCTCGCCCCCTCCCTCCGCGGTGAGCTCTTTTTCCCCTCTCCCCTGCCTCCCCCTTCTCCTTCCTTAGCCCGGCGCGGCCTCCCTCCCTCTCCCTCGTGCTCGCGCGGCCCCGGCGACTCGCCCCGGCGCGCGCAGCTTCCCTCGCCCCGGCACGCGCGGCTTCCCTCGCCCCGGCGTGCGCGGTCCCCCCCGCCCCGGCGTGCTCGGCCACTGTCCCTGGCGCGCCCGCTCGGCCTCGCCGCCCCTGCCCGCGGCGTGTCCACCCCGCCTCGGCGCGGCCTGGCCTTGCTCCCCAGGCCGCGGTGCGGTTCCCCGCCCAGGCGCGCGTGGTTCTTGCCCCCTCCCTGCACAGCCCCGCCCTGGCGGCCCCGGCACGCTCACCTGGCCCGGCTCGCCCGCCCTGCTCGCAGCAGCCCCTCCCCACGCAGCAGCCCGCGGCGGTGCAGCGTGGCACGCCCGCCCCTGCTCGCGGCGCCTGGCGTGCGCGCGCCCGCCTCGGCCTGCCCCATCCCTCCCCTGCCCTAGTGCGGCCTTGAGCTTGGCCCGACGTGCCTATGCCGCGCGGCCTTGAGCTCGGCCAGCGTGCGGCCCCGCGCTCTGCCCTGGCGCGGCCCCGCTGCCTGCTCGCGGCGCACAGCGTGGCGTGCGCGTGGCTCGGCTCCGGCGCGGCTCGTCCACGGCGCGTCAGCGTGGACTTGCGCGCGCGTGCTCGCGTGGTGCGCACAGTGCTTGGGCGCGGCTCACCGAGCCTTTGGCGCGACACGTAGCGTCCTGTCGCGGGTGACGTGCTCGTCTACCCCTGGACGTGCCCATCTACTCCCCCCGTGTATTTTATGTGCATTGATCACGTTATTTATATTAATGGAATGGAAACTCAACTCAGAAATTGATTATGTTAATTATCTCACGTAGTTAATCATCGACTTAGTTTAATGTCGACCAATTGGAAATAATTATAACTCTGTTAGTGCATGTGATTAATACTTGTTAGTGTAACTAGGTGGAAATAGATGACGCAATGATTAATTATACATCTACCCGTAATACGCTTCGATTATAGCTTTAGCCACTGTGAGACCTTTCTCCTTTTCTTTCCAGCAATTGCGAATGCAAAATCGTATGTCATATTTTATGATATTTGACTTATCTGCTCTCTTGTATGGTGTACTGTTTATTTCCTAATTCAAATGGATGGATGTATGTTTGCGCTCACATAGAGAACGGTCTGGTTGAGGAATCCGAAGAACTCATAGGAGAAGC
Organism: Zea mays; assembly: GCF_902167145.1. Lineage (NCBI taxonomy): Eukaryota > Viridiplantae > Streptophyta > Magnoliopsida > Poales > Poaceae > Zea > Zea mays. The sequence continues at coordinate 84,695,382 of NC_050104.1, read as the reverse complement.
CCCTGAACAGCAGCTGGTTGGTGGAGGCAAGTGTCCCTTGACCTATCTATGTCCTATATAATTCTATAATTCACTTTCCGCATTTACATAGTCATACCTAAGGATTGACTAGCTTTTGTTATCCATGTCCTTGCTTACCTATTTGGGTTGGATTATTCTGGTTTAGCTTCATGCTAGTGCTTAACATTAATCAATGAACATGATGAGATTTATCTATGATACGTAGTTTTCCTTCTTACTTATGATGATATACTTGTGGCATTTAAGGGGACTCGAGCGGTTTCTCGAGTGCCTCTCCGTAAGGATCTGTTCGTTGGATGACCGCCCGGGAAAACTGTGCAACCATGAGGGTGGAATGGGACGCCCTTAGTTGAATAATTAGAGGAACCGGGGTGTAGTTCGCTTAGCCGTCATGTCATTAATGGGGCTCAATGTATGCGGCTCGCTCTGCCAAGGTTGGTTCTCCCCTTGGGGAGGAGTGCGGTGCATTTAGGAAACCTAACAGGCGGCTACAGCCGAGGGCAATCTTTGTAAAGGCTACGTAGTGATATCTCCGGGCAGAAAGGGAATCACGACTTGTGGGTAAAGTGCGCAACCTCTTCAGAGTGTTTGAAAACTGATATATTAGCCGTTCTTGCGGTTATGAGCGGCCAAGGGAGCTCCATTGATTAGTGACACTTGATCAGAGATGTTCGGATTACAGGTGGCAATGAGAATGATGGTTTTGGCATTGACTATGGTAATGGTAAGTGGTATTCTTTCTGTTTGGAAAGGGTACGTTTGGGTTAATAACGTGGGTTAATTCTAAAACCTAGCTCTCTCTACTAGTAATAATAATCTGACCAACTAAAAGCAACTGCTTGACTTATCCCCACATAAAGCTAGTCCACTACAGCCAAACATGATACTTGCTGAGTATGTTGATGTGTACTCACCCTTGCTCTACACACCAAACCCTTCCATCCCCAGGTTGTCTGCATTGCAACCACTGCTCAGGAGAAGATGAAGCCATGGAAGGAGACTTCTAGGAGTTCCAAGATTACGACGAGTTCTAGGCGTGGGTTAGTGGCAACCCCTAGTCGGCTGCATGTGAAGGCCGCGTGTATCTACGTTTTTTTCCGCACTTTGATTATTGTAAAGATTATGTGGATGTCTTAGACATATAATGTAATCGACTATTATTCCCCTTTTATATTATGATTTGAGCACTGTGTGATGATGTCCAATTATGTAGCTGCTGTGTACGTGAATTGCTGATCCTGGCACGTACATGGTTCGCATTCGGTTTGCCTTCTAAAATCGGGTGTGACATGTAGAAGGAAGACCATGAAGATGAGTTCGGAGAGGTCTAGGCCGTCGTCTCCCAGTCAACTATGGTTGTGGAGGATCGTTGTCGTTATATGATGTATTTTATTTAGCTATTTTTGCACAGAAATTTTATTGTATAATAATGATAAGACATTGATTTATGTACCATGAGTCATCATATGTGTGAGCCTTGATCGTGGCACACTTGAGATACATTTGGATTTGTCCTAAAATCCAGGTGTGACAATTTGCTTATGCTAGAACCTGTGCTCATGCTCATATCAATATGGTTAGTCCAATGTGGTGTATTGAGCACTTAATCACCAAAATAGGTAGAAATGACCCTATGGCACATTTCTCTTTCAGAAACCCCTTGAAGATACAACAGATCCACCACATATAGGACATAGGGTATTATCTCAATTGAAGCCCAAGCTTATCTAAAACCCTTGTTCCTCTCATGCTCTAACCTTTAGGCCTTATTTGGGAACAAAGTCTTTGAAAACCATAATTTTTGAAATACTACAGTATACTTTAGTCATGATAATACCACATTTTAAAACACTACAGTTTTGGAAATTGAGGCCTAGACCTAAGTTTAGAATACTTTAAAACAACTACAGTATGTGCAATACTTTAGTTTTGAAAACAGAGATTTTAGCTAGTTTGCCATACATCTTTCTGTATTTAATACTTGAGAATACTGCAGTATTTTTCCAAAGTTGTGAAAAAACATCACTCCCAAACACCCCTCAACTTTTCATCTTTTGACATACCTCATTAAATCATTGTCAAACAATCTTTGATAGTTTGCACACCAGGTAGAGAGAGTCACAAATATCAACCAAGAATTGATGGCATCCATACAATTCGCATTGGGAGATAAATTCACATTTAATGCCATACGATTCATAGCTGACATCATGGGCAAACTTGCCATCTATGTCATCGGATTCATCCTAGGACTTCCAACAATGTCGACGACATATGATTAAGACTATTGCTATTCAACCACCATTATGGTGGCTCTAGATTGCTCAGATCCCTTGACATCGACTTGGAGTTGGATTTGACTCTAGTCTCGACTTTGTCTCAGACTCATATTTGACTTAGATTGTTATCTCAACCCTAGACTCAACTTTAACTCAAACTCATATTTTTCTAATCTATTAGAAAATTGGTTCATGTTCATGGCCAACCCGATCGATAGATATCGATACAGTCACCTGACCAAAGACGAGGAGGATGACAATGATGAGAAGGTAGCCAGGGACTAGAGAAATCTCAACAACCCACCTCCTATAAACAACATGCGAGCTACCATTACACTAGGGTAGAATCGCCATGTCCAATTATTAGAGTATCGACGGGCAGTTGACAATCTATAAGAACATGATAGATTCGTTCACCAAATCTAGATAGTTGTTTTCTAGGGTCATTAGATCTACATAGTGCTACTATTCGATTGACTTACATTGTTGCTTCTAAGAGATAATGCAAAGGCACACGAGGATTATTGACTTATGTGGCCATGCATGCCAAGGTACTAGCTATCCCTATGTCGAGTTTTGGTGGACCTGGGCACTTGACCGGTCCATCTTAGAATGAATGATGCACCTCACAAATATACCCATAGAAGGGACAGAGTAATCATTATACTGACTCCTGCGCCATTGATGTGAATCAACATGATGGGCTTGACTAATGGCTATATCTAACTAGGACCAAGTATAAACCCCACCTCATGGCAAAGGCCTTTAAGATGAGCTGAATATATGTTATCGGTACGAAGACACACACAATCATATCAATGCTAGACACCAAGATCAGGAATAGGAGCACCGTGAGGTTGAGAGACATGACCGTGAGCATGAAGGCTTGAACTATAACACCCTCAATTTGGGAGTATAAAATTTCTTTCCTAATATCCAGCAAATTCAAGTGTTACTCTCTGTTTTTCTTACTTTTCTTTTCTTTCTCCTAAAGTGTGAAGAATTATGTTCTTTTATATCTATGTGGAAACCAAGTAGAATAAAATCCTAAAGGAGAGTTATTTTGTTGCATCACATGCTAGAGCATCTAATTTTGCATGATGTTTTGAGTTATTGTGCCTTCATTTAAACTCAGGAAGCATGTTTGATTTTAAATTTAAAAGCTCAAGCTAAATTCAAATAGAAAGAAGAAAATAAAAGGAAAAGGAGAAAGCCCAGCTCCTTCTCCCCATGGCCCACATAAGCCCCTCTCCCCACTCACCCCTTTCCTGCGCGCCGACCTGTTCCCGGCCAAGCCGCTCATGCCCCCACTTCCCCGCAGCCCCGCACGCCGGCCTGTTCCTGGCCCATCACCATGCACCCCTCCGCGCGCGGCCCGCACTTCGCTAGACCAACGCCCCCCTTCTGGGACGCTCGGCCACCTCGGCCCATGCGCCCTCACCTTCCCCCACAGCCTCGTGACCCATCTTGCGGTCTAGCTCTGCGCGCGAGCCGACCAGGCCCTGCAAGCCACGCCGCGCTGCTCCCCCCAGCCCATTCCCCCGTGTGTGCTGCTCCCTGGCCCGCGCCACGTTGCTCTCTGCCACACTCGGTTTTGGAAGGTAAACCGAATGCAAACCATATACGTGCCAGGATCAGAACTCATGTACACAGCGATTACATAATTGGACATCATCACACGATGCTCGAAATAAATAGCGGAAAGGTACTTTAATTACATCAAGATGCCTGAGACATCCACAGAGTCTACTACATATCCATAGGGTTCAGTAATAATATCAAAGTGCGGAGAAACGAAACGTAGAAGATAAGCCTACACAGGCAGCTGACTGGGGGTTTGCCACTAAAGTAAACTAGAACTCGTCGTAGTCCTGGAACTCCTCAAAGTCCTCTATGTTGCCAGCTTCACCTCCTGAGCACTGAGTACAGTGGGGACAACCTAGGGGTGGGGTGGTTTGTAAAGCAAGGGTGAGTACACATCAACGTACTCAGCAAATGTCCCGTTTAGCTAAAGTGGACTAATTGTATGTGGAGTTAAGGTTAAGCAGATGCTTTTAGTCGGTCAAGTTTTATGATTACAAGTGTAGCCAAATTTTAGTAATAACCCAGTTATTACCCAGAAGTACTCCCTCCAAAAGGAAATACCAGAGATCAGAATTATAATCATCATTGCTAATCATCATCATAAAAGTAATCAAAGTTCTTCTAATTAAAGAGGATCCTAAGGCTGCTCTTAACCGTGAGCACAATTGATATACCAGTTTCTAACACTCTGCAGAGGTCGCACACTTTACCCATAAGCTGTGATTCCCATTCTGCCCGGCGTTCTAGCCTCCTCATTGATCACTACCAAGGTGACCTAGCAGGGTCTCACTATGTAGCCTTTACAAAGATTTCCCAGAGGTCATAGTCGCCCGTTAGGTTTCTCCAGTTTGATAAACACAGTACATCTCCCTAAAGGAAGGGAGACTAACAAAACCAAGTCAAAGAACCTCTGCAACCAGCCTCGGCAGAGCAAGTACTGTGCCCGGACCCCATTGACGGCCCTACGGCAAAGCCAACTACTCCTCTGGTTCCTCTATTTAATCAGCATATACTTTAATCCTATATCCCAAGTGTAAAATTAAAGTATACAGACTATAGTTGGTCATATTTTATTTGAACAGAGAATAATTTTATGAACATTTTGCAATTTGAACCACTAAATTTGAAGTTCATATGAAAAAGATATGAAATAAACAAGTTTTAAAGTTTGAAATATGAAATTAGGGCTAAATCTGTGATTAAATAAAAGTACAGGGGGTTAATTAAAACAAACGAGGGGCCTACGCGCTAAAACAGAGGACGACGGGTTGATTTCCTAAAACCAGGGGGCTCTTAAGCAAAACTCACACGCGAAGGGGTACGGGGTAACCTTGGCCATCGGATCAGAGATCAGCGGCCCAGATTAGATCACGTGGACGCACGGACGAGGCTGACAAGCGGGGCCAGGGCGTCAGCAGGTCAGGGCGGGCTGACCAGCCGGGCCCAGAGGAAGAGATGCGGGGGAGGGGGAAGAGAGAGAGGCGGTTGGATCCAGATCGGAGGGCTGGGATTAGATCCGCTCGGGTTAAGTCTAAACCGCCCGATCTCGGATGGACGCTCGAGATCTAACGGTCAGGGGCAGACATGGGCGCGGTGGCGCCGTTCGGTCCCATGGCGAGAGCTCGCCGGAGACGAGGAGGCTGGCCACAGCGGGGCTCCAGAGGCTTGGGGGCTAGCTCGGGTGTGTTAAGGGCGGTCTGGCAGACTCAACCATGGCCTTCTCGCTGGCGTAGGGGCACCAGAGGGCGCAGACCACGGTGAGGCTTGCTAACGGCGGCGCGGGATAGCTCCGGTGAGCAATCGCGTGAGCAACAGAGCAGGGATGACCAAATTAAGGGTACGGGCGGTTTGCTCACCTTGAGGGGAAGCGCTGGAGTCGCGAAGCAACGGTGGAGGCGCAAGGGCGCGACGAGGCGACGACGGCGGGGCTCCGGCTACGCAAAGATCGCTCTAGTGAGCGCGGACCGGACAAAACAGAGAGGGAAAGGGCACACCGAAGGGTGTCCCGAGCAGCTGACAGCGAGGTGGAGCTCACCGTGGCACTGGACGGGGCGAGGACACGACGGTGGCCACAGAACAGGCAGCGGTCGACGGCAGGCAGTGGCGGAGCTCTTTGCACGTGTGGGCAGAGCGAGAGAGAGGGCGAGAGGATTTGGCAGAGGGCGCAAATGAGCAAGGGAGGTGGGCGAGCGGGGCGTTGGGCTCAAAAGGGGCGCGGGCGCAGGGACGTGGCCAGAGAACGCGCGGACATGGGCGCGGGCGCGATGGGGAGATCGTGGGCAAGAGGTTAGAGATGCCTGACATGTGGGGACGGCGGGACAGAGAGAGAGAGTATGCGCGAGGGGAAAGAACGGCACCGACAGCTCGGCCCCATAGAGCAGCGAGAGAGCGAGGGACTGAGCACGCTCGGTTTGGCGCCGACAGGCGAGGCCCGCCTGTCAGGCACCGAGGGCGCGCTGGCGCGGGCTGGGCTTAATGGGCTGGCTTGGGCTGAAATGGCCTTTTCCTTTTCCTGGAATTTCTATTCCCTTTTCTATTTATTTTCTCTAGGGTTTTCAATTCAAATTCAAATCAAGTTTCAAATTCAAACCAAAACAAATATGTGCAACAATTCAAAGAATATTTAGGCTCAATATGATGCAACATTCCATGACTCATATGTTTTGGGCAAAATAAAATAAATAATCCTTCACTAATTCAACTAACCCTAATTAAAAGAAGAAGAGAGGGAGAAAACTAGAGAGAGAGAAACTAGAGTGAGATAGAGAAGAGTAACACCTGAATTTGGATGATCATAAGAAAGAAATTTTATACCCCCCAAATTCAGGGTGTTACAGACTTATCCCCATTAAAAGAATCTCGCCCTCGAGATTCAGGGCTAGCTAGCAAAGAGTTCAGGGTACTTGGCTCTCAGATCATCTTCTCTTTCTCAGGTTGCTTCTTCTTCTGAGTGATGGCCCCATTTGACTTTGCACATCCTGATGGTGTTCCTCCGAGTGACATGATCTGCTGTCTCCAGAATTTGCGTTGGCTTCTCAATGTATGTCAGATCCTCTTGAACTTCAAGGTCTTCCGTTGGCAACTGCTCTTCTGGTATTCGCAAGCATTTCTTGAACTGAGACAGGTGAAACACTTCATGCACTGCGGACAGGTTCTCTGGTAAGCTGAGTTGATAAGCCACTTCTCCACGTCTTGCCTGAATATGATACGACCCGATATAGTGAGGTGCTAGCTTGCCTTTGACTCCAAACCTTTTGGTTCCTCTGATGGGTGACACTTTCAAGTAAACATAGTCTCCCACTTCAAAACTGAGTTTCCTTCTCCTGCTGTCAGCATAGCTGCGCTGCCTTCAGATTTTCCCGGATCATCCTGATATTCTCTTCAGCTTCAAGCAAAATCTCTAGACCGAACATCTGTCTTTTGCCGAGTTGGTCCCAATGCAATGGAGTTCTGCAATTTCTCCCATAAAGCGCTTCAAATGGTGACATCTTCAGACTGGCTTGATAGCTGTTGTTGTAGGAGAATTCTGCATACAGTAGCCTCTTGTCCCAACCTAACTTGTCTTGCAAAGCACAAGCCCTCAACATATCCTCAAGAATCTGGTTGGTTCTCTCAGTTGGACCATCTGTCTGCGGGTGGTAAGCTGAACTGAATTTCAAGTGTGTACCCAAAGCTTCATGTAACTGCTGCCAAAAATGAGAAGTAAACTGGGTGCCTCTATCAGATATTATCTTCTTTGGAATACCATGCAAGCACACAATCCGAGACATGTATAACTCCGCCAACACTGCACTGCTATAGGTGGTCTTGACTGGTATGAAATGGGCCGCTTTTGTTAAATGGTTCACTACTACCCAGATGGAGTCGTAACGAGCTCGAGTGTGGGGCAGACCGACTATAAAGTCCATCCCAATCTCATCCCATTTCCACTGTGGAATCTGTAATGGCTGCAACAAGCCTGCGGGTCTCTGATGTTCTGCCTTGATTCTCTGGCAACTATCGCACCTGGCCACATACTCCGCTATTTCTCTTTTCATACCATACCACCAAAATATCTTCTTCAAGTCTTGGTACATTTTCTCGCTACCAGGGTGTATAGAATACGCTGTCTCATGAGCTTCCTTGAGAATCAGTTCCCGAATCGATGTGATGTTGGGATCACATAGCCTATCTTTGAACCATACCACTCCTTCGGCATCTTCACGGAAATCTAGGCCTTTCCCATCTATGATTAGCTGCCGGATCTCGTTGATCTTCTCATCATCCTTCTGACCTTTCCTGATGTCTTGCTCTAGAGTGGGCTCTAGCTCAATTGCCACTCCTTGAGTGTTGTTCAGAAATCTGAGACTCAACATGTCGAATTCCTTTGCTAGCTCGAACGACATTCGGTGAACGACCAACATATTGACTTGACTCTTCCTGCTAAGAGCATCTGCAACCACATTTGCTTTGCCTGGGTGATAATGAATCTCTAGCTCATAGTCTTTGATCAATTCTAGCTATCTTCGCTACCTCATGTTTAACTCTGACTGAGTGAATATATACTTGAGGCTATTGTGATCGGTGTAGATATCACACTTCTGCCCATAAAGATAATGTCTCCAGGTCTTCAGTGCATGAACCCCTGCTACTAGCTCCAGATCATGAGTGGGGTAATTCTTCTCATGAACTTTCAATTGTCGGGACGAGTATGCCACTACTTTCCCTTCCTGCATTAACACACATCCCAGTCCAGTGTACGAAGCATCACAATATACTGAGAACGATCTGGCAGAACCAACACCGGTGTTGTTGTAAACTTCTGCTTCAACATCTCAAATGATTCTTGGCACATTGGGGTCCACTTGAAATCAACCTTCTTTGCTAGCAAGGCTGTCATTGGTCTAGCGATCTTGGAGAAACCTTCAATGAAACGCCGATAGTAACCGGTCGTTCCAATGAAACTCTTGATTCCTCAGACATCTTTTGGTGCTTTAATTTCTAGTCCAGAATCGCTGCTACCTTCTTTGGATCCACAGCTAGTCCATCTCGGTTTATAATATGACCCAAGAACAGAACTTCGCTGATCCAGAACTCACATTTGTTAAGCTTGGCATACAACTGGCAATCTCGTAGCCTCTGAAGTACCTTCCTCAAATGTTCCTCATGCTCTTGCTCATTCTAGGAATATACGATAATATCATCAATGAACACCACTACGAACTTGTCGAGGTAGTCAATGAACACACTGTTCATCAGATACATGAAGTAAGCTAGCGCATTCGTCAATCCGAATGACATAACCATGAACTCAAATAGTCCATACTTGGTGATGAATGCTGTCTTCGGTATATCTGAAGGTCGGATTCTGAGCTGATGGTAACCTGACCTCAGATCTATCTTTGAGAACACATTGGCTCCTCTCAACTGATTAAATAAGTCTTCAATTAGAGGCATAGGATACTTGTTCTTGATAGTGACTTCATTCAAAGCTCTATGATCGATGCACATCCTCTTCGTGCCATCCTTCTTCTCCACAAATAGTACTGGGGCTGCCCAAGGTGAGGTACTTGTTCTGATGTAGCCTTTCTCTAACAACTCATCAATTTGCTTCTTAAGTTCCACCAACTCTGGTCCAGACACTCTATAAGCTCTCTTGGAAATAGGGGCGGTGCCTGGGATAAGCTCTATGGCAAATTCAACTTTCCTTTCAGGTGGCATGCGTGGTAACTCCTTAGGGAATACATCGGGGAATTCTGACACAATCTTAATTGCCTCAATCAGATTGGACTCCTTGTCATCTACGGATAAATGGTGACATGCTCCTTCTTCTAGTTCAGGTAAGTACAACGTAGTTACTACTTCCTTTCCGGATGGGGACACCAACTTAATTGTTCTCTTGTCACAACTGACAGTGGCTTGATTTCTGTGTAGCCAATTCATCCCTAGGATGACATCTAACCCTTGAGTTCCCATTACTACTAAGCTAGAGGGTTAGTCTATCCCCCTTATTTCAATCCTTAGATTCGGACAAATCCTATCGGACGGAACTTTTCCCCCAACTGAATTAACTCTTAAAGGTGGGATCATTGATTCTATGGGGATGTTATGTGATTCTACCCAAGATGTAGAAACAAACGAATGCGTGGCACCAGTATCAAATAGTACTTTTGCTGGGTAGGATTCGACTGGAAACATACCTACTGCCACGTCCTGAGCATCCTGGATTGCTTCGACCTCCAGGTGGTTCACCTTTCCACGGTTGTAGGCATGACCACGGACTCCTGGTGCTTGCTGTGGCGCTCCTTGTCTTGCTAGGACATTGACTGCTGGCGGCTGCTGAGCTGCTTTCTTGGGACAGCTCTTCGCCTAGTGATTTTGTTCTCCACCGTAGAAGCATGCACGACCTCCTACTTGCGCTGGAGCTGCTTGGCCATTCTGGTTGGTTGCTTGGGGCTGGAAGACGAGCTGCCTAGTTGTTCTAACATTGGAACTGATTTCCTCCAGGTTGGGTGCTCTGACGGTACTACTACTGCTGAGGAAACTGCCTCTGGTACTGGTGTTGATGCTGGTGCTGGTGACCTTGCTTGAATTGCTGGGGTGAGTTGCCTAAGTAGCAGGGATGACTGCTACTCCCGGCCTGAGGTCCACCAATCTTGCGCTTCCTATCCTCCATCTCCCGACGCTTCCTTTCAGTCATGATTGCTCTATCTATCAAGTGCTAGAAGGTAGAGAAAGTGTGGTTCATGAGCTGATACTAGAGGGGATCAACCAATCCTCTCAGAAAGCGGTACTGCCTCTTAGCATCCGTGTTAACATCTTCTGGGGCGTAGCGTGTCAACTGCAGAAACTTATCCATGTACTCACTAACGGACAGGGGACCTTGCTTCAGGGCGAGAAACTCCTCCTTCCTCACTATCATCAGTCCCTCGGGCACATGGTAGCGACAGAAGTTGTCCCTGAACTCCTCCCAAGTAATGGCTTCAGGGTTGGCATGGGTGGCGAGGTAAGACTCCCACCAAGACTGTGTTGCTCCCCTTAGCTGTGGGGACCATACAACACTTTCTCACGATCGTTGCACTAAGTAATGTGCAACTCACGCTCCATAGTACGCAACCAATCTTCAGCATCCATGGGATCAGCAGAGTGAGCAAAGACAGGGGGATGACCCCTCATGAATTCTGCTCTCTTGTCTCTGGGCACTTGTGGCATCTGAACTTGCACTGGAGCTGAGGTGGGGGTGGCTGCTGCTGCATCGCTGCTAAGGTCTGACCAATTGCCTGAACTGCCTGAGTTTGTTTCATGAACATCTGCTCAACTGTCATTGGAGGTGGCGGTGGCAACTGCTGCTGCTGAGTTGCATCCTCCTGGGGTGCCTGCTGTTCCGGCTGAGCACGCCTCGCACCTCTGCGCCTGTTCTCAGACATCTGTAGAAACCACACACATATCAGATCTGACTCTGTAGTCTTTCAGCATAAGAAAAGATATACGGAAATCTTCATAGCACTGAACAATTGATCATCTTCACTGATAACTTCTCAGATAAAGAGGAAAGTGGAAATAAATGGATTACCCAACTAAATAACTGATTTTATTAATAACTACACCAAGTTGTAGGGGATACCCACACCTTGGTGACAATCATTACAAAGATCCAACTTCATTACATGTTCATCATGATAAGCATTCCAACATATGATAAGCAAACTAACTCTAACTAAGACTGACTAAACTAAGACACTGAATTAAGCATTATTATAGACTCCGACTCTGTCGATCTATGGATCTAAATCTATCTAGGTCCTGCAGTCTGGGGTACCATAGTCAAAGCGACCACGGGGCGGTGAGCGGTAAGGGTGCTGAATCCCGACATGGGCGGGAGAACCACCATAAAGATAGTGGTGTGCCGCGCATTTAGCATGCAATTCTGCAACCTCCGCCCGAACCTTGCCCAACTCGTCAAGGGCGTGGTCCAACTATGTGTTGAGCACGTTGTCCAGGTTGACCATATTGTTCAGCCTGGGATTGCCCTCACCAACTGGCGAGACAATCACACCTCCAGCACTGCCGGTCGAACGGCGAGGGTAGTACTTCAGGTCAAGGCTGTCAGCTACCCCGCTGAACAACGAGCAATACTAAGAAAGTGCCCGTCGTGCTGCATCTTGCATGGCTGCCTCGGCAGTGTCCCTCTCAATGATAGAATAGTGCTTTGAGAAGGCCTCTGCACCCCGGAGATCATCGTTTGGACGGCGCACAAAGCAAGTAGCCTCCCACTGGTCTGGGTATAACCCGCGACGATGCTGGTAGAATACACAACGGTACTCGATGCACCAAGTGTGTCGGTCGAATGCTCGACGCAACAGGGTATCGAGAGCGTCGTGGAAGTGACACCCACGAGCAGTGTCATGAGTGATGGGTCTAGCGGTCCACCCCTCCGGCTCCGGCTCCGGCTCCTCCGAGCGCTCCATGTCGTGGCTCGAACTGCCACCGACGTCGTCGTCGTCTCTGTCTCCGTCAGGGTCTCCTCCAGCAGCTGGGATGCCCTGTGGTGGTGCAGGGGGGCATCTCTGGCTGAGGTGCAGGGGAAGGTGGTCTCTCAGACTCCACCTCCCGCTGAGGCGAGGGGGAAGAGTCCTGCTGCTCCTGCTCCTAGCGTCGGCGCTCCTGCTCCTCGTGCAGGCGATGATGCAGTCTCTCCAGGTGACTGGACTGACCTGACACCGTGCGACGCAGTGGACGCTCCGCCAGGCGAGAAGGCAAAAAGGGGATCACAGACTTACGTGCAGTGCATACGATACGAGCCATCTACAAAAGACATCGTAAGCACAAGAGTAAGAGTAGAACTATGAGACCAGAAAGTAAACAGAAAGAAAAGTGAGACAAAACTTTTTGATATAAGTAAATAACATAGAGTTGGTCAAAATAACCAACTTTTGAAAAGACACTAAGGTCAAGGTAAGAGTAGGCGTCTATAGTCCTTAGGGCGACCATTCTAGTCTAGGTTAGCGGTCTTACAGTCAGCAAGGCTTTGATACCACTTATGTCACACCCGGTTTTGGAAGGTAAACCGAATGCGAACCATGTACGTGCCAGGATCAGAACTCACGTACACAGCGATTACATAATTGGACATCTTCACACAATGCTTGAAATAAATAGGGGAAAGTTACTTTAATTACATCAAGATGCCTGAAACATCCACAGAGTCTACTACATATCCATAGGGTACAATAATAATATCAAAGTGCGGAGAAACAAAGCGTAGAAGATAAGCCTACACAGGCAGCTGACTGGGGGTTTGCCACTAAAGTAAACTAGAACTCGTCGTAGTCCTGGAACTCCTCAAAGTCCTCCATGTTGCCAGCTTCACCTCCTGAGCACTGAGTACAGTGGGGACAACCTAGGGGTGGGTGGTTTGTAAAGCAAGGGTGAGTACACATCAACGTACTCAGCAAATGTCCCGTTTGGCTAAAGTTGTCGGTGTTTTGGGTCCGACCACACACCCGGGGTTGCCCCTCAAGGTGTTTTTAGGAGTAGGACGGTGTCGACGACTGTAGCAAAATGGTTCGTGCCAGTTGCACGAGGGACAGTGGACAATGTTTACAGGTTCGGGCCACTTAGAGACGTGTAACACCCTACGTCCTGGTGAGTATGCTGGGTGAATGAGGTTACAAGAGAGCTCTCTGAATTGAGAATGCAGAGAGTTGAAGTGGGTGGCTAAGTAATAGGGTCGATCGTTCTGAAGGGGTGCCCCCTAGGCCTTATATACTCGACCGTGGGGCAATACACATGGATATGATAACAATGTGTAGCTAAAAGATAGTGAACTGTTTGAGTCTATCTCCCTGTAGTTCTGCCGACCTATCCTCGCATGGCTCCGTTGCATGGGGGCTCCAGCGCGGGAAAGTCGGATCTCTGTTGTGGTCGCTCGCTCGACGTTGTGGGCCGTCTGGGTTTGCACCAATCCGGCCTCGTGTCAACCTGCTTTGCTGATTGTTCCTCCCCAGGCCCACGAAAGAATGACCTTACGATTTATTGGGCCCTTGGGCCTTTCGTGAGGTCTTTTACTCTTTTAGTGGACCCGGGGGATATCTGTCCCCCACAAGCCCCTGATCTTTGGGTTAATTTAGAGGTAATCAGCCCAAAGATCCCAGGTCCAGTTTGCAGGCGATTTGAAGAGAACAACTTCTTACTGTCTCCTCCTGCTTTGATCACTCAAAAACCGAAGCTTTGTTTCGTGCTTGTGCCTTAGAGGTCGGCATTTTGTTTTGTAGGACCCTGAACTTCATTGGGTGCACCGGAGGTGCACCCAATGGGTGTAGCCCCCGAGCTTCGAGTAGATTTTAGAAAATAATCTACTCGAAGGTCTTCACCAGAAATTATTTCCATTTTCACTCCTGCGTTTTGGTTGAGGGCCAGCCTTGTCTCTAATCTTGTCCCATGCCTTAGAAGTCGGCACTATCTTGGCTTGGAATGATGATCCATGGGGTGCACCGAAGGTGCACCCAATGGGTGTAGCCCCCGACCTTCAAGTGGATTTTTGAGGATAATCCATTCAAAGGTCTTCCTTTTGTGTCTTTTTGCTGAAGATTATCCTTTCTGCTTGTGAAAATCGGCATGATGCCATTCGCATTATGCTTTGGAGGTCAGCATTATGTCATCAGTATTATGCTTCAGAGGTCAGCATGTATTTTGTCTTTTGCAGCCGAGTTCGCAATCCATCCATATCTTGCTAGGTAGTGTAATTTATTTGCTCTGCGACTGATTGGACATTTGATGGACGTTCTCTGTCTAGTCTTCACGTCGCTTCTGTCGGCCATATTTTGTACTTCACTGGCTATATTTGGCTTTCCTCTGATCCTTACTGATATCTCATTTTTGTCTTGAGGTATTCACTGCATGCCATGCACAGATGTGACCATTTTGAAAAATATACCGATAATTCCTGGGCGTCCCCCCCAATGGGTGTGGGCATGGGATGGCTTGGTACGCTGAGTGTTTTAGTCGGCTGCTTCTGAGTAGTAATGTGATGTGACGGCGGGTGTAATCATATCCTCCGCGCTGTTGACTAGAGTCCCAATGGGTGCTGTGTTGCGTGAAACGGCGCTAGCCGCCTGACGTGTCTTCAGACGGGTTGAAGTGCTTATTGAATGCTTTGCGACTGTTCAGTGACCGCGGTTGGAGGTGAGCGGTTGCCTTCTCCTTCTATAAATAATGTCGTTGTCTCTCCGGCTTTTCCACATCTCTTGTTGTTCTCCGTTGCTTGCTTTTCTTCTCTTCCCTTTCGCTTCCACCATGGGCAAGAACAACAAGCGCAAGCGTGAGCCAACTCCTCCATCGGAGGATTTTGGTGACTCGGAGTACTCAGAGGAGGAGTTCTCCTCTGAGTCTGAGGGGTCTCCGGCTCCCATCCCCCTGCGTGAGTCGTCTGACGACTCAGACGACTCCCAGGGGCTCGCGGCGGAGGTCTGGACGTACATCCGGGCCGTCGAGGGCTTGGATGAGTCGGAGTACTCCTCGGATGAGGAGGACTTGGACGGTGGCGGCGAGGACGAGGACGGCGACGACGACGACGACGACGACGACGAAGGCGGTGGCGGCGGTGACGGTGACGGCAGCGGCAGGGGCGGCAGCAGCGGCAGCAGGGACGGTGACGGCGGCGGCAGCAGGGGCGGCAGCGGCGGTGGCGGCAGCAGCAGGGGCAGCAACAGGGGCGGCAGCAACAGGGCCAGTGGCTAGATGCCACTAGTCATTAGATGTTAGTATAGTATAGTTAGAATAATGTAGTGGTATTTAGTAGTGTAGAGTAGTATAGTGTAGTGTAGTAGTAGTAATAGTAGTAGTATAATGTAATATAGTTGTAGTAGTAGTAGGGAAGTATCAACTCATAATGAGTTGATTTGTAAGTATGTTATCTTCCCTTTAATGAAGAAATGATGTTCGTTTCTCTGTGATGACTGCTCGTTGATATTCATAACTCAAAGTTCTTGAATCATTCCTCTTCCTGCCTTTTTCATGAAGTTGATTCCTTTGAAATAGTAAGTGAAATAACTCGGGCATCATACTGATGCTTTTAGAAGTAGCTGCCGAGCGACTTGTAGATGATGTCCGAGTTTTAGAGTTAACTGCCGAGTAACTTGAAGACGTCGTCGGCGTCTTAGAGGTAACTGCCGAGCGACTGAACACAATGCCGGAGTTTTAGAGTTAACTGCCGAGTGACCTGAGGACGTTTTAGAGGTAACGCCGAGCGACTGAACACGATGTCGGAGTTTTAGAGATAACTGTCGAGTAACTTGAAGACGACGTCAGCGTTTTAGAGGTAACGTCGAGCGACTGAACACAATGTCGGAGTTTTAGAGTCAACTGTCGAGCGACTTGAGGGCGACGTCAGCATTTTAGAGGTAATGCCGAGCGACTGAACACAATGTCGGAGTTTTAGAGTCAACTGCCGAGCGACTTGAGGGCGACGTCAGCATTTTAGAGGTAATGCCGAGCGACTTACTACTATGTCGGAGTTTTAGAGTCAACTGCCGAGCGACCTGAGGGCGACGTCAGCGTTTTAGAGGTAACGCCGAGCGACTGAACACTATGTCGGAGTTTTAGAGTCAACTGCCGAGCGACTTAATACTATGTCGGAGTTTTAGAGTCAACTGCCGGGCGACCTGAGGGCGACGCCAGCGTTTTAGGGGTAACGCCGAGTGACTTGAAGACGACGTCGGTGTTTTAGAGGTAACGTCGAGCGACTTGAAGACGACGTCGGCGTTTTAGAGGTAACGCCGAGCGATAGCGGGCTACGTGGGCCACTTTGAGGATAATAGCCGAATGATGATGTGGCGCACCGGTGTTTTGGAAATAACTGCCGGGTGATGATGTGGCACGCTGGTGTTTTGGAAATAACCGCCGGGTGCTGACTGGGCGCTTTTTGAAACGGTATCTGGCTCGGGAATATCCCATAAGTGCTGCGCTTTTAGCCGCCTCTGCTTTCCGTGCCCTAGTTCTTGCTTTCTTGCTTCCGAATCCTCTCCGCAATTTGCCTCCTACTCTGCTCGCCGGTAGAATCGAGATGGCGCCCAAGAGGAAAGCCTCGAGTTCGTCTGCCGTGGTGATTCCTCCAATCGACCCCAACAGCCAGTTGCCTTTCGCAGGTAACCACATGTCCGTCATTTCTGACCCCGAACTTCTCCACCTCGTGTCCATCGGGGTTCTTCCTCCGAGGGAACTCTGCTCTTGGCGGATTTGCCATGGGGTTACTGTCCCGACTGAGGATACCCATGAGTCCGTGATTTATGCTCCTTTCCTTCTCCGCGGCCTTGGCCTTCCCATTTCTCCCTTTTTCCGTGGCCTCCTTGATTTCTACCATCTTAACTTGACCCATCTGAATCCCAATTCTATCTTGCAAATCTCCATTTTCGTTCATTTATGCGAAGCCTTTCTTGGCGTGCTTCCACATTTCGGGTTGTGGAAGTACTTGTATCACTGTCGCCCTGGGATGGCCGAGGGACAACATCAGTTGGTTGGGGGTGCTAGCTTGGAGATGCGCGGAAGACTGAGTATCTCGAAATCCCTCTCAAAGACAGTATCAAGGGATGGCGCTTGGAATGGTTCATAGTTGAGAATTATGGAAACTCTCTCTCCCCCGATCGGGAAGACAGCCGGATGTTCGCACCCCAAGCTGGACCGAGTCTCCCATAGATCAGGAGGTGGCTGAGGCAGGTGCTTTGCTGGCTGAAGTTGGATTGCTGAAAGAGAGGGGTCTGACTGCTGAAGCTGTGGTTGCTGATTTTGTCTTCAAGAACATTCAGCCGTTGAAAGACAGGGCATACCCGGCTTATCTGTATCGAGGCCTAGCCGACTCAACTCGGGTTACTAACAGAAGAATTCCCTCTGTGGACTTGGTGAGCCGACTTGAGATGATCCTTAGAGGCAAAGTGTCAAATGTTGGTGCCCCAGTGGCATTCTCAGCCTGGAACTTGCCTCCTCTCAAAGCCTTCACTCTTTTTGTGTCGAATCCTCCTATCACTGATGGCAGTTTGGGCCTTAGATTGCGGCCCTCTGCTAAAGAAGTTAGTGCCTTGGTTGCCTCGCTCGGGGAGATTCCTGATGATGAACGGCAGGTCCATTTTGAGGTGCCCCTGAACCCTAGTGATGCAGAGATAAGCGCTATGCTTGATTTGCTGGCTGAGGACTCTTCTGACGCTGCTCCTGCTGGGGCTTTGGTAGTGGCGCCCCTCCCAGAGGCTGATACAACTTTGGATACTCAGAAGCCTGCCAGTACTCGCCCGAGGCGCCCTTGCCGAGCCAATCAGCCTGATCCTTCTGCTGATGAGCAGAAAAAGAAAAGGAGACGCCTCCGGCGAGTATCCAGTTTGGATTGGGACGTTGGTACCTCGGTTCTTGCTGCTGAAGAAGTGCCTGTGACTGAATTTACTGACGCTGACCCCAATGGGTGTACCCAATCTGTTGCTGATCCCAATGTGAGTGCTCCATCTGCTGCTGATCCCAATGGGGGTGCTGCCTGTGTTGCTAATGTGGACGACGAGGAGGAAGAAGATGAAGTTCCTTTGTCTCGGAAAAACAGTCGGCAGTTCATCGCTAGCGGTGAAAGTAGTGGAGTTCCCTCTCCTGCTTTGTCTGCTCTCATTGGTCTACAAGAACTGTCCCTGGCCAATTTTGACCAGACTCTTGAGGATATGGTTCCAGAGGATTTGTTATCGGAGCCAGCAGATGATGGTGTGATGGAGGTTTGTGCTGATGTGCTTGATGCTGGGTTGAGGTCATCCCGTGCCTCGTCGACCTTAGAGTGCGATCTCGAGGGTCGGGAGACTGACTTGGATCGTCCTGGTCCCATGGAAGTAACTTAAGGCCCATCAGCCTTAGAAGTGGCTACCGCAGAGGACTTGGACCCCCAAGGTGGTGTTGACACATGCCCAGCCCCCGAGGATGTCGCCGGGGATGACTTGGTTCGGGTGGGAAGTGTAAGCCACTTCCCATCCCCCGAGGGTGCTGTCGGGGATGATCCGGCTCAAGTGGGCAGTGCAAACTATGACCCAGCCCCCGAGGGTGTCCGAGCGGGGTCTCCCTCCTGTACTTCCATGGACGTTCATGCGGTATTGCCTCCACACTCCGGTTGTATGGTGGTAGCCCAAGCCTTGGACCAGGGAGTCGCTTTAGAGGGTAGCGTCCCCGCTGACCGAGTGTTGGGCTCTGTTGATGGCACCGAGTTGATTCCTGCTGGTTCGTTGCAAGCTGCTTCGGGTGGTGGCCTTACGCCTGGTTATCAATTGATCTCTCCTGATTTGGGGATCCCTTCGTTCTTTTCCAACCTCCAGGTACTGTGATGTATTTTAGCTTGGTTTTTATATTGCATGGACTGCTGTCATTACCCTCATCTGTTCTCCTCATCAGGCTTTGGTTGATGGGATGGCTAGCCAACTGAGGTTACAGGGTGCTTCTGTCCCAGAAGTAGCTTCGTCACTTGCATGTTGGAATCCAGTGTCACTTCAACATCGTGTTTCCGAATTGGAGGCGACCAACGCTGGTTAGTGCTTTCTTGCTTCTCTTTGTCTTCACTGTAGATTGCTTTACATTCTGACCCCTTTTTGTTTGATTGTCTCCTGCTAGGTATGACTCGGCAGATTTCCACTCTTGAGGAAAAACATTCCCGAGATCAGGCTGAATTGGTCCAGCGGTGCACTGACTTTGAGGAAAAGTACTCTCAAAGTCAGACTGAACTGGGTCAGGTCTCCGCTGCCTTAGATGACGCCAATGCACTGAGTTCTTCTCTTCACGCTCAGTTCAATTCTGAAAAGGTGATTTATGAGACTGTGCTTTGCCTTGTTGTGCTCCTATTACTTGCTTGGTGTTTGAGGGAGTTGACTTTTGTTTGCAGGAAGAAAAACGTATCCTTGCTGCTTCTCGCGACAGTCTTGATAGATTGTATCGTGATTCTAGCAACTCGCTGACTATCCTGGAGAGGAGTCATCGCTTTACCATGGAGGAGTTACACAACCAACGCTATAAGCTGCAGGAATCCACGGATGAAGTGACCCGGCTCAAGCAGTTGATATCAGCGAAGGACGCTACTATCAAAGAACTCCGAGCTTCCAAGAAATCCATCGCCCAAGAGTTAGAAACTGCTCGGCTAGCTGCCAAGGTTGCCGAAGAAACTTCTGTTACTCTCAGAGCCCAATGCGATAGAGCCATGGACAAGGCCATTCGAGCGGGGTGAATCCTGATGAGGAGACCTGGCGTGGTTGTTCCCGAAGATATAAGGGCTGATGTGAATGCTGCCCCTGATTCCTCGAGTCGTCCTTCCTCATCGATTGCTCCTGAGAAAGATATCACAAAATAGAGAGAAATTTTGCGTGCTTTGAGCGCGCGGTTAGCATGGTCAAACATTTGTTAGAAGACGTCATTTCAGTATTTAGACGATAGTGTTATTTTCATATTGTTTCAGAACTCATCATTTCATAAATTTGTAGTAGTAAAATGATGTGCGATGGTTTTGAAATTTGTTTGCGGGATATAGAAGTCATCCTTATATGAGTAATTGTAATCACGTCGGGTCGCCTTAAGTCGCTGCTGACTTAAGTCGATTGCTTCTGTTAATGGGGCGTAGTGGTCACCCTGAATTGCGTAGGCGTGAGCATGTTGCACCGGCTTAAGTCGCTGCTGACTTTAGCCGATTGCTCCGTTAGCAGGGTATAGTGGTCACCCCGAGTTAAGTAAGCGTGAGCATGTTGCACCGCCTTAAGTCGTTGCCGACTTAAGCCGATTGCTCCGTTAGCAGGGCATAGTGGTCACCCCGAGTTAAGTAAGCGCGAGCATGTTGCACCGCCTTAAGTCGTTGCCGACTTAAGTCGATTGCTCCGTTAGCAGGGCATAGTGGTCACCCCGAGTTAAGTAAGCGCGAGCATGTTGCACCGCCTTAAGTCGTTGCCGACTTAAGCCGATTGCTCCGTAAGCAGGGCATAGTGGTCACCCCGAGTTAAGTAAGCGTGAGCATGTTGCACCGCCTTAAGTCGTTGCCGACTTAAGCCGATTGCTCCGTTAGTAGGGCATAGTGGTCACCCCGAGTTAAGTAAGAATGCAAGTCAATCATGAACAAACTGAGTATCTTGGAAGCCCTTTTTTATTGATGACATATTTCCATTTTACAGAGTACATCGTCGTCCCAATAGCTTTTGAAATTCAGCTAGGGATAAAACTTCCTGAGGTGTTCTATGTTCCAGGAGTTCCCGACCTCTGTGTCGTCCATCTGAGTGAGACGATATGATCCTGGCCGAGTGACTTCTGCTACTATGAAGGGTCCTTCCCATAAGGGCGATAACTTGTGTCGTCCCTCCCCCGTTAGAATTCGGCGGAGGACGAGATCTCCTACTGAGAAGGATCGCTGTCGCACGGCCTTGTCGTGATAGCGCCTTAGAGTCTGCTGGTACCATGCTGATTGGATTACTGCATTCAGCCGTTCTTCCTCGAGTATATCAATGTCCTCCAGCCTGGTGGCTTCGACTTCTGCTATGTTTAAGAAGATCAACCTTGGCGCTCCAAACTTGAGATCGGTGGGTAACACTGCCTCCAACCCATAGACCATGAAGAAAGGAGTGTTTCCATGCAGAGCTCGACTAGGTTGGGTTCTTAGGCTCCAAACGACATAGGGCAATTCCCTTATCCACTTTCCTGCGAATTTTTCATTCTTATCGAAGACCTTTTTCCTGAGTGCCTCCAGTATCATCCCGTTGGCTCGCTCAACCTGCCCGTTGGCTCTTGGATGTGCTACCGAAGCATACTTGATCTGAATGCTTTTTTGCTCGCAGAAGTCGAAGAACTCTGAACTTGTGAAGTTGGATCCTAGGTCAGTTATGATGCTATTTGGTATCCCGAATCTGAATATTATGTCTTGTATGAATTCCACGGCCTTAGCTGAGGTTAAAGAAGCAATGGGCTTGAACTCTATCCACTTAGTGAATTTGTCGATTGCTACCAATATATGAGTGTATCCTCCTTGAGCTTTCTTGAAAGGTCCAATCATATCCAGTCCCCAGCATGTGAAGGGCCAAGTTACTGGTATGGTCTACAGTTGCTGTGCTGGTAGATGTTGTTGTTTTGACAAGTATTGGCAAGCTTCGCACCTCTGAACTAACTCGGCTGCATCACTCTTCGTTGTTGGCCAATAGAATCCTGACCTGAAGACCTTCCCGACTAGTGTTCTGGATGCTGCATGTATTCCACATTGCCCAGCATGGACCTCCTCCAGAAGTCGCTTCCCAGTAGATGGGAGAATTCACTTCATGAGGACGCCTGATGCACCCCTTCTGTACAATGTCTCCCCAATGAGTGTGTAGTGAGCCGACTGTCTGGCAATGCGCTCGGCTGAATTCTTGTCATCTGGTTCCTCTTCATTCTTTATATACTTGATGATTGGCCTTCTCCAGTCATCAGAGTCTGACTCGGGTTGATCTATAATATTACACTCTTCTGTTTGATCCATTGAGATGCTCGGCTGTAGTATTTCTTGCACAAAGACTCCAGGTGGGACCTGAGTTCGACTGGATCCTAGCTTGGACAATACATCGGCTGTTGTGTTCCGATCTCTTTCTACATGATGAAATTCCAGACCCTCAAATTTATCTTCCAGCTTTCGGACGGCAGTGCAGTATTTTCCCATTGAATCGCTTGAACAATCCCACTCTTTGTTTATCTGGCTAATGACTACCAGAGAGTCTCCGTACACCATCAATCTCTTGATGCCCAATGATATGGCGATGTTCAATCCATGGATCAGAGCTTTATACTCGGCTGCATTGTTGGAGGCCGGAAACAGCAACTGGAGGGCATATTTGAGGTGCTCGCCTCCAGGTGCGGTGAAGAGAATTCCTGCTCCTGCTCCCTGTAGCTTCAGCGAGCCATCAAAATACATTCGCCACACTTCTGCAGTCTCTGGGATATCTGGTACTTGCTGTTCAGTCCACTCTGATACGAAATCAACCAGTGCTTGAGTTTTGATGGCAGTGCGAGGTCGAAATTCGATGTCATGAGATCCCAGTTCGCAAGCCCACTTGGCTATTCGACCAATGGCTTCCTTGTTGTGAAGAATATCTCCTATTGGAAAACCAGTAACCACTATGACTTTGTGGTCATCAAAGTAGTGACGTAGCTGGCGGGCAGTTAGAAGTACTGCATACAATAGCTTCTGAACTTGAGGATACTTTTTCTTCGAGGGACCCAAAACTTGTGGCAGAACCGCCCGAATTATTCCAGCTTAAGTGCCTAAGTCACGCCTCAGGGGCCGTAACACACTTAAATCGGAATAACCCGTCAGTCCCTCAGATCTAGTCTGATGAAGCCACTTAACCAGGATCAAATCCCACAATCTCACTCGAAGGTGAGTCACAGAAGAAATACAATAAAACAGGAAACCTCAAATTAAGTACTGAGTTATTACATAAATCGGAGTTTTTGAGTAGCAAATAAAGTTCATAAATTAAAGTGCAGCGGATAATCGATGTCGTCGGTACTGAGGAAATGGGCAAGGCCTAGCCCACTACTCCTCATGCTCCTCTCCTGCCGGAGCAACATCCCACTCGACCGTCCAACCCGGTGGCAGGGTGGTAGGCCAAGTCACACCATCAACCAATTCCTGCATGGTACCTGCAAAAATTGTGCCACAAGCAAGGCTGAGTATACTAATACTCAGCTAGACTTAACCGGTGTGAGGAGTCTACTCCTCTACCTCTAGACATGCAGCTGTTTGGCTGTGGGGTTTGGTTTGCCAAAAGCACTAGCTGTTTCTAAAATCAATTTTTAGCTTTTCAAATTCTACCATCATTAACTTAGCTAGATTTGCTCCTTCTAAGCATTCATGGTAACAATCAATTAGTTCAATCAACAAGTTATCTCATATAACCACATTTCACTTCTTACTCGATGCAGTACAAGGAATCAAGCAGTCTCATTAGCTGCGAGAAGCAGACGATTCGAATCGAGTTTTTAAACCTTGCAAGGTAAACCTAAACACACGTCAAGTCAGGGTACTCTGACCCCACACAAGACAACCATCCCCATCGATTCCCCGTTCGCGTCCAGGCCTCACCGCCTTGGCATACAATGCTCCACTGACCCCGGCTGCCGCCGTGCAGTGACCGCACTTGTACCCACCATAGCTAGCATGGGAGACCCAGTCTCAGGTCGCATGAGGGATAAAGTCCGCGCCCGGCTTCACTCAGGTACTAGGTTTACCGGTTACCATTTTTCCCGGCATGTGCTTAGTACGTTCAAAAGCTTGACTCAGGTATCCACACATTAATCCTTAATTCATTTTTCCCGTCTCATGGACAAGGCATCCTCCCTAGATCCAAGTCCATAGACCAACATAAATCCCATTATCAAGATGAATACAATCAATTCCTGACCTCGCGCGAGTGCTAGAAAAATCACTCGACTTCTACCGAGATCCTGATTAGCAAGCAGCTACTCGACCTAGCATACTAGTATTCATCTCAAAAAGGAATCCTAAGTTCATGCAACTAGAGGTTTCAAGCAACTCCTACACTTAAGTGCACATTGCAATCCTACAAGCATTAAGTGTAGTAAAGTAGCATATAATAACATGGTTATGCATAAGACCGGGGCTTGCCTTCAATTGCTGGGGCTGCGGGGAGATCCTCAATAGCAGCCTCTGAAGCCTGCTCCTGGTCCTCCTCTTGGACAGGTCCTTGCTCGGGGATGAGCACGTACTCTCCGTCGGCAAGATTACAATCTAATGAATGTAATGTGTAAGATATATGCATGATATGATATATGCTTTTAGAAATTACAACTTTAAAGGGGTATGATCTTTTGAGTTTAAACAAGTTAACTTTACTTATGTAAAACCCTTGGGTGGTATACTTGGTAAATTGGGTTAAACTTAGCTAAGGTAAGTGGTAGGTTTATTTTTTTGGGGTCCCACCGAATTATTTTTAAGTCTTAGGGAGAATTGGTAAGTTCTCAAGTTAGACTCATTGGGATGAGGTTCATTCCTTCCTTTTATTCTTTTAATGTTTTGGAGTAGGTTTGAACTACAAGTTGCTTTTATAAAATTCCAAAAATTCTGCAAAAATTAAAGTGGCTTGTTACTGGTGTATGATTCTCTGTCACAAAATTTGGGGGTCAGAAGATGAATGGTTTTTTCTGGACAAAATTACCAAATTTTAGGGCAGAAGGGGTGCTTTGAACTACAACTATTATTTAACAGTGGGTAATTCTTTAAAACTCATTTTTGCTGACTTTTAGGTGCCATAACATGACTTGATACAAATTTTTAGCCATTAATACTATTTAATTTTTTTCTTATGGTTTTCTCAAGTTTCTAGCCAAATAGGTGCTTTCTACTACCACTATATTTGAAAAACATCAAACAACAGAGTTCTTATTTTTCTTGGTTAGTATTTTGTGCAAGAGCAATCATTCTGAAGTTTGGCTTCTTTTTGCTTAAGGGAAGGGGTGGTTTGCATTATTTGAATTAAGTGGTCTTTCTCTTTAATCACTAGCAAAAGGTATGAGTTTACTACTTCTTCATGGATTTGCATTTTTCTCTGGTGGATCGTTCCATCAGGGACTTAGATAATTTTTGGTTGCCCATTATCACATTAATAGGGGTTGTTCATGATTTATTTGGAAAATGCCTTATTATCACTTTGCATTTAATTTCCTTTCTTAAAGAGTTGGGCTGGGGTGCTCTGTATTTTTGTAGTGGGGCTCTGGTAGTTATAAGTTCACTGGATTTTTATTAATCACTTTGGTTATAGTTTTGCAATTCTAATAATTGATTTTCAGTTCATATAAGGTTAATTAAATCATCTTAATTAAAAACTGGTCCAAATTAATGGTCTCTGTATTTTTCCTAGGTTCTCTGTTGCATAAGTAAACTAGGAAAAATATTATTAATCACTGTTCATTAATTTCTAATGCCTTTCTGATTTTCTCTAAGTTTTGGACAAAATAGCTTTAAATGAATAACTACATCATATTTTCCAATGCTGGGGTTCCCACTATTTTTAAACAGTGTCTAAACAAGGTATAAACACCTACAAATTTTCTTAAGCTCAGCACAAAAGAAAAACTAATTTTCCTTAATTGACAAGGTTTAGGGGGTTTCTGTTTTTAATTTAAAACTCTAAAATTTAGAACAGAAGCATAGGGTTCACTATTTTTAAATGACAGATTACAATATTCCAGAGCTAGCAAAATTGGTTTGACAACTTTTTATTAAGATTTCATCAAGTTATGGATTTTCTAAGTTCTCTGGTCATTTTAAAAAGAATAACATAATTGATTAAATGGAAATCCACTTTGCACTGGGGTCCCTGGATGTTTTCTAAGTTTTCCTCGCGAATCAGTCCTTAGGTTACTATTCACATGAGTCGCTGACATTACAGAAAACCCCTCGGGTTCTACAGAACCTAACCCGAGGTCCTTCTTCTACCTTAAACAGTAGCCGCGGCGAAGAAAAGGGCGGAGGGGCTTACCGGCGGCGAGACTATTCCGGTGAAGTGGTCGAGGGTGAAGGGGAGGTCGCGGGGATCACAACGGTGTGCAGAACGCCGTCGGAGATGGCCGGAGTCGGTCGGTCCACGCGCGCAGGCGGGAATGCTCGTCGGCGGCGAGGAGACCGGCCTGGTCACGGCGAGGTAGTTCAATTAAATAGGTCAGGGAGGTCCACGGGATGCTAGAGAAGACATGAGCGAAAGGAATTGGGCGGAAACTCACTGGATAGCTCGGTCCACGCGCGGCGGCGGAAGACCGAAGTCCGGTGAGGTCGATCTCGGGCCTCCGGTGAAGTCCGGTCGGGTCCGAGGGCTTGGCAAGCTTCACGGGCTACTGGCGGAGCTAGCCGAAGCACTGGCTTGCCCGGAAGATGGCTGGGGTGGGCTGGCCACGGTGGCCGAAGCTCTGGCGGCAATGGCGGGCGGAATTAAGCTCGCCGGAGCTAAGGGGAAGTGGCTGGCCGGTGAGGGTGAGTGCGGGGCAAAGTGGGGCGCGCTTGGGAAGGCTTTATAGGCGTGGCGCGGTGCACGGGCGGTCGTGGACCGGCGATTGCGCGCGGGCGTGCACGGGGAAGGCGCGGTGCGTGAACGGGCGTGAACCAGGGGTGTCAGCCGCGGTCGAACACGTGTTCCCGTTGCCTCTGCCCCTGTTCAAGCGCCGATTAGGAGCAAATCTTCGCGAATTTGGGCATGATCACTGCAAGGGAGTTGTTCACCAGACCAAGCTTTGTCTTTTGTGTATGGACGACGTGCGGTTTTAGGCTAGGGACAGGGAGTTGTAGCGTCACCAAGGTGCCAGTGTCAGAATGCCTGGTCCCGAGGTTGAGCTGCGCCAAAACCGTGTCAAATGGATTTGGTTTGAGTTTAAACTTTCCCAGAATGTGTTCAAGGTAATTTGGCACGACTTTGATATTTGGATCTTCTGGCTTCGAGTTTGGAAAAGCAGAGAACACAGATGATCTTTGAGAAGAGGTCTGAAATTCAGAAATTCAGAAATCTGAATTTCTCTAAGGGTTCATTGATCAAGGGCTGTTTTGGGGATTTAATTGAGTTATTTTGGCTAAGCCTTCTGAATCTTTCTTGTTGCTTAACAAATATACTTTAACTTATATAATTGGCTCAACTCAAAATTTTAAACTTTTCATTCCCTTTTCACATCTTCTTGAATTTTGTTCATGGGGTTTACTTAGGGTTTTGAATTAGGGTTGCACATTCTTATCTTTCAAAAGTCTCAATGGTTTTGATCATGACACTTTTAAGTATATACTTGGTGAATTCTTTCTCACTTAATTTGTTTTGTTGTTCATGCTTACTTTGGTTCACATAAAATGATGGTTCTTGGTTTGGCATTTGAGAAAAACCCTGAGTGATACTGGGGTGTCACAGCCTTCCCCCCTTAAAGGAATCTCGTCCTGAGATTCGGGCCAGAGTCCTCCCGGGGTGAAGCGAAGGGTGAGACTGATAGGAAAAAGGGTGATGATTGTTATTATT
The DNA here is from genome assembly GCF_902167145.1 of Zea mays. Taxonomy (NCBI): domain Eukaryota; kingdom Viridiplantae; phylum Streptophyta; class Magnoliopsida; order Poales; family Poaceae; genus Zea; species Zea mays. The sequence goes on along the minus strand of NC_050104.1, from coordinate 84,667,502 downwards.
AGGGCAAAACTGCTCTTCGAATGTCATTCTCTTTGCAACTTCAGAAGGAAGTCCTTTTAAGATTTACTTTATAGTTACTTCATTCTGAATTAAGATCATATTTTTGGAAATTAGATTCGAAAGGCAGGGGAAGGGGTTGGGGGTGATTACGTACCAGCTTCCTTAGGTAGGCAATCGGGGAAGTTGGATCTTAAGAATTCCTCGGTTTCCCAAGTAGCTTCCTCCTCTGAGTTATTACTCCACTGGACCTTGAACATCTTGATTGATTTAGCCCGAGTTGATCTTTCTTTGCAATCCAGAATCTTGGAGGGGTACTCTTGGTACGAGAGATCTGGCTCTATCCCCAATTCTGGCTCTGCTATGATCTCAGTCGGCAATCGAACACACTTCTTCAGCTGAGATACATGGAATACACTGTGAATGGCAGACATCCTTGAAGGTAACTTCAGCTTGTATGCCACGGGTCCACATGCTTCTATGATCTCATAAGGTCCAATGTAACGAGGGGCTAGCTTGCCTTTGATCCCAAACCTCTGCACTCCCTTGGTGGGTGATACCTTGAGGTATACAAAACTTCCCACCTCGAATTGGAGAGGTTTCCTTCTTCTATCATGATAGCTCTTCTGCCTGGCCTGGGCAGCTTCTAGATTCTTCCTGATTAGCTTGACCTTCCTTTCGGCTTCAGCCACTAAGTCAGGTCCAAAAACTTCTCTTTCACCAGGCTGAGACCAATTGAGTGGTGTCCTGCAGCTTCTTCCATAGAGAGCTTCAAAAGGTGCCATCTTTAGGCTGGATTGATAACTATTGTTATAAGCAAACTCTGCCAAGGAGAGGTGCTTATCCCAGTTCTTTCCACAATCGATCGGACAAGCTCTCAGCATATCCTCCAGAATCTGGTTTACCCTTTCCGTCTGACCATCAGTCTGTGGGTGGTAAGCTGAACTCCTGATTAGCTTGGTTCCCAAAGACTCTTGCAATTGTTCCCAAAATCTGGTAACAAATTGGGCTCCTCGGTCAGAAACAATGGTCCGAGGTAATCCATGCAAACACACGATCCGGTCAATATACAATTCTGCATATTTCTGAGCCTTATCAGTGGTGTGCATAGGAAGGAAATGTGCCACTTTCGTCAATCGGTCCACAATAACCCAAATCGAATCATGATGACGAGAGGTGTTGGGCAGACCCACAATGAAATCCATGCTGATGTCGTCCCACTTCCACGAAGGTACGGACAGTGGTTGCAAGGCTCCAGCGGACTTCAAGTGGCTTGCCTTAATCCTCTGACAGGTGTCACACTCTGATACATACTGGGCTATCTCCCTCTTCATTCTGGTCCACCAGTACAAAAGCTTCAAATCATGGTACATCTTGGTGCTTCCCGGATGCATAGAGAATTTGGAGAGATGAGCCTCATCCAAAATTTTCCTCTTGAGATCCCGGTCCTTAGGAATCACCAATCTGCTTTTGAACCATAACACACCTTTCTCATCCTGGCGGAAACAATTATACTTCTCAACCTTCTGATGGAGATTCTTCTTAATAATCTGCACTCCCTTGTCACTGAGCTGGGCCATGATAATTTGGTCTTGCAAAGCTGGCTCAACAGCCATTTGAGACAAAGAACCAGAAGAAATCACTTCAATTTGCATCTTGCTCAACTCATCACACAAGGTGTTAATGCGAGAATCCATCAGAATACAATTGCATTGCAACTTCCGACTCAAGGCATCTGCTACCACATTAGCTTTCCCTGGGTGATAATGTACCTCCAGGTCATAATCCTTGATCAGCTCTAGCCATCTTCTCTGCCTCATGTTGAGATCAGCCTGAGTAAAAATGTACTTAAGGCTCTTATGATCAGTGAAGATGTTGCAGTGGGTTCCCATTAGATAGTGCCTCCACATCTTCAATGCATGAACCACTGCTGCTAACTCAAGGTCATGAGTGGGATAATTTTGCTCATGAGGCCTGAGTGCTCTTGAGGCATAAGCAATGACTCGGTTGTCTTGCATCAAGACACAACCTAGCCCGGTGCCAGAGGCATCACAATATACATCAAAAGGCTTACTGCTGTCGGGTTGCGCCAATACTGGTGCTGTGGTCAGATGCTACCTTAATGCATGGAAGGCATCTTCGCACTTCTGACTCCACACAAATTTGACTTCTTTCTTCAGCAACTCAGTAATAGGCTTCGCAATTCGAGAGAAGTCCGGAATAAATCTTCGGTAATAACCAGCCAATCCCAGAAAACTCCGAATCTGGCGAACAGTCGTTGGTGGCCTCCAGTTCATCACCTCTTGCACTTTATCGGGATCAACAGCTATCCCAGCCTGAGAGATAGTGTGACCCAAGAATTTGATTTCCTTTAGCCAAAAATCACACTTGGATAGCTTGGCATAAAGGTGGTGCTCTCGCAGACGTTGAAGCACTACATGCAAATGCCCGGCATGTTCTTCTTCGTTCTTCGAGTACACCAGAATATCATCGATGAAAACCACCACGAACTTGTCCAATTCCGGCATAAAAACAGAATTCATCAGATACATGAAATATGCTGGTGCATTTGTCAGCCCGAATGACATCACCAAGAATTCATACAGCCCATATCTGGTTGAGAATGCCGTCTTCAGAATATCACTTGCTCGTATTTTGATCTGATGGTAGCCAGAGCGAAGGTCTATCTTGGAAAACACCTTGGCTCCGACCAACTGGTCAAAGAGAACATCAATACGAGGCAAAGGATACTTGTTCTTGATAGTTACCGCATTAAGAGGGCGGTAATCTATACACAGCCTCAAGCTTTCATCCTTCTTCTTCACAAACAGTGCTGGACATCCCCAAGGCGAAGTGCTTGGGCGAATGAATCCCTTATCCAGCAACTCTTGCAACTGCTTCTTCAACTCTGCCAACTCAGCGGGTGGCATTCGGTAGGGCCTCTTGGAAATTGGGGCCGTTCCCTGTTGCAACTCGATGGCGAACTCAATATCCCGGTCTGGTGGCATTCCCGGCAATTCATCAGGAAAGACATCTGCATACTCACAGACCACTGGGATCTCCTTCAGGGGTAACTCCGTCATAGAGAAAGCACATGACTGAGAAGAACCCTGACTAGGCAGAATCAAAGTGAAATTCCCGCAGAAAGGAGAATTAACTTCCACGGTACGACTGGCTACATCAAGCACAACTTGGTGCAAGGTCATCCAATTTGCCCCTAGAATAATGTCCACATTTTCCAATCCCAATACAAGAAGAGTGGTTTTGATAATGTGGCTTCCCAGTTGAATAGGCACACTTTGGTTTAATTGATTAGTTGCAATTTTACCCCCAGGTGTGACTATCACGAATGACCCTTTTGAGTGAGAGAATGGCAGTTTGCAATTAGCACTGAACTTTTGGCTAATGAAACTATGAGATGCACCAGAATCAAACAGAATTAAAGCAGGTTGATTATAAACTGAAAAGGTACCAGTCATGATAGGAGCTCCTTCTGGCACTTCCTCTAGAGCAGTGAAGTTGAGGTTCCCTTGCCTGACTTGCACCTTCTGCTTTCTTCCCTTGTCTTGATTTGGTGTTGGCATCTGCCTCTGCTGGTTCCTGGGACAATTCTTGGCATAGTGGCCCACATTGCCACAAGTGAAACACTTGTTCCCATTGCCCTGGCGGAACTGCTGCTGCTGCGGAGGCTGATTGTTCCTTGGGGCGGGAGCTGGATAGCGGTTGGGTGCCGGCTGCTGCTGCTGCTGAGGTGGCCTGATCACCCATCTGCCTGCCTGCTGCTGAAAACCCCTGCTCTAATTGTGAGAAACAATCCGGAACCTCTAAGCCTGAGCGGATGGTGCTGCCATTGGTGCCTTTCTCTTCTTCTCTGCCCGGTGAGCAACAATGCAATCCTCCTAAGAGATGGCCATGTTGACCAACTCATTGAAGCTATCAGCCCGGACAGTGTTGAGTCGTTCCCGCAGCTTGGTATTGAGACCCCTGCGGAAGCGATCCCTCTTCTTTTCATCAGAATCAGCATGGTACCCTGCATACTGGCATAAGTCGTTGAAGGCTTGCGCATACTGCAGTACCGTGCGGGTTCCTTGATTAAGGGCCAGAAATTCATTCAACTTCCGATCAAGAATGCCAGCTGGAATGTGGTGTCCTCTGAAGGCAGTCTTGAATTCCTCCCAAGATACCTCACGATCAGCGGGGAGTATAGCACGGAAGTGGTCCCACCAAGTCCGAGCAGGGCCGCGAAGCTGCTGTGCGGCGAAGCGAGCCTTGGCCTCATCAGGGCAGTCTCCTGTGAGGAGGGGAAACTTGGACTCGACGACGCGAAGCCATACGTCGGCGTCCAATGGATCCTCTGCCTTGGTGAACAAGGGCGGCTGCGTGCTCAGAAACTCCTGGTATGTTGCCATAGCCGGAGGTCGCTGATGCTGGCCTCCACCATGATGCTGAGGGTGGGGCTGGCGCTGCAAGAGCTGTCGCAGAATCTCATTCTGCTGGGCCATCAGCTCCTGCACTGTGGGAGCTGGGGGAGGTGGCGGGGGAGCTTGCTCATTCTGCCCGCGACGCTGCCTAGCTGCCATCTGAAAACAGAGATTGTCGCCATTGTTATCCCAACTCACATTTCCGAACGACAAGATATCATCTCATATGGAAGGAAAATGCCATAATCATAATATTAGGTTCGAAATGAAGATAACACGGTGACAAGGATCCCACAGATATCAAAAGTTTACAGGGTTACATTAATCAGGGGAAGGTACCCACAAGCCTAGTCCAAAATGTGATACTACTAAGCTCGCATAGGTTTCTATCCGCCTAAAAACGTCGAAGCGACTGCTTAACCCTGAGCGGTGGAAGCGACACTGGATACGGGTGAAGGAGGCATTGCGGAGGTAGTCCCATTGGCACCAGGGGCTGGTCCTAGCTCCTCGGGAGCCTCTTCTCCCTCGCTTCCTGCTTCATTGGCCTCCATCTCCAGGTGGTGCATGTCCAAGTGGTCATTGGCTTCCTCGAGTTCCCTCTGCACATCGTGAAGCTGGTTCTCCAAGACATCAATAGTGTTGTCTCGGATCTCCACTTGCTGCTCCAGGGTAGCGATACGCTGGCTCAGCCTCTCCACCTGCAGATCCTTCTCCACCAACTCTGTGGATAGGTCGACCACAAAATCTTCCCGACTGTCGAGAGTGAGCTTGGCAGTCTAAGCGGTGTTAGCAAGAAGTGTCATAGCATCGCTCTGAAGGGCCTGAAGGCGGTACAGCGCACTCATGCACTGAACAGTGACCCTCCCAACCAAGTCAGGATACATTGCCCACACATCCTTCACATGGCTCACGCGGTTACACCACATGGGATCATCCTTCTTCTCAGCAGGGAAGAGTCCCAAGGGGTGCATCACCATCTCCAGGGGATGGTAGCCACATAAAGTCGTCAGAGTCTTCATGGCTGCTGCCTCAACGGTGTCGTCCGTCCTGAGTCCAATCGTCTCAGAGTCAAGAGAACGCCAACCCGGCTGAAGGGGATGAGCCTCCAAAGTTAGCCAGACCCGACAACGAGGTACCCGATGCTCCTCATACAACTGCACCGTGTACAAAGGGGGCGTAGGGTAACCAGCGGAGTTAAGTACTTCCCGCAAGATGGAAGGAAAGTCATCGCGAGAGAGGAAGTCAGAACTGAAACGAGAGTCTCCTCCACTGGCGGGGGTGGGTGAATTCATCTGCGGAAGGGAATCAAAGATAAAGATTATGGTGGAAGGAAAAAGAAAAAGAGAGCCCGGATGATTTTAAAGAAAAGGGGTTAGCTCAGATTTTAATTCCTCTTTGTGTTTTATAATGCATGCATGCTGTAAGAAACGTTGCCTCTCAAAAGAAAATAGGGTGCCTTTTTAGGGCATCCTTAAAAATATAAGTATTGGCCCACAGGGCCTACTTAATTAGCCACCTATTTCTCCCTCTATGCCTAAGGCCTTTCGTCCTAGGTCTAGCGATCTAGTCCTGACGATCCGTAGTAGTTTCTAGGCAAGTTTTAGATTTTAAAAAAAAATTGGTATCCATGGTTTGTTGTCCTTCTCTGTGGTGGAATTTGCTCCGATACCAGCTGTGGCAGAACCGCCCGAATTATTCCAGCTTAAGTGCCTAAGTCACGCCTCAGGGGCCGTAACACACTTAAATCGGAATAACCCGTCAGTCCCTCAGATCTAGTCTGATGAAGCCACTTAACCAGGATCAAATCCCACAATCTCACTCGAAGGTGAGTCACAGAAGAAATACAATAAAACAGGAAACCTCAAATTAAGTACTGAGTTATTACATAAATCGGAGTTTTTGAGTAGCAAATAAAGTTCATAAATTAAAGTGCAGCGGATAATCGATGTCGTCAGTACTGAGGAAATGGGAAAGGCATAGCCCACTACTCCTCATGCTCCTCTCCTACCGGAGCAACATCCCACTCGACCGTCCAACCCGGTGGCAGGGTGGTAGGCCAAGTCACACCATCAACCAATTCCTGCATGGTACCTGCAAAAATTGTGCCACAAGCAAGGCTGAGTATACTAATACTCAGCTAGACTTAACCGGTGTGAGGAGTCTACTCCTCTACCTCTAGACATGCAGCTGTTTGGCTGTGGGGTTTGGTTTGCCAAAAGCACTAGCTGTTTCTAAAATCAATTTTTAGCTTTTCAAATTCTACCATCATTAACTTAGCTAGATTTGCTCCTTCTAAGCATTCATGGTAACAATCAATTAGTTCAATCAACAAGTTATCTCATATAACCACATTTCACTTCTTACTCGATGCAGTACAAGGAATCAAGCAGTCTCATTAGCTGCGAGAAGCAGACGATTCGAATCGAGTTTTTAAACCTTGCAAGGTAAACCTAAACACACGTCAAGTCAGGGTACTCTGACCCCACACAAGACAACCGTCCCCATCGATTCCCCGTTCGCGTCCAGGCCTCACCGCCTTGGCATACAATGCTCCACTGACCCCGGCTGCCGCCGTGCAGTGACCGCACTTGTACCCACCATAGCTAGCATGGGAGACCCAGTCTCAGGTCGCATGAGGGATAAAGTCCGCGCCCGGCTTCACTCAGGTACTAGGTTTACCGGTTACCATTTTTCCCGGCATGTGCTTAGTACGTTCAAAAGCTTGACTCAGGTATCCACACATTAATCCTTAATTCATTTTTCCCGTCTCATGGACAAGGCATCCTCCCTAGATCCAAGTCCATAGACCAACATAAATCCCATTATCAAGATGAATACAATCAATTCCTGACCTCGCGCGAGTGCTAGAAAAATCACTCGACTTCTACCGAGATCCTGATTAGCAAGCAGCTACTCGACCTAGCATACTAGTATTCATCTCAAAAAGGAATCCTAAGTTCATGCAACTAGAGGTTTCAAGCAACTCCTACACTTAAGTGCACATTGCAATCCTACAAGCATTAAGTGTAGTAAAGTAGCATATAATAACATGGTTATGCATAAGACCGGGGCTTGCCTTCAATTGCTGGGGCTGCGGGGAGATCCTCAATAGCAGCCTCTGAAGCCTGCTCCTGGTCCTCCTCTTGGACAGGTCCTTGCTCGGGGATGAGCACGTACTCTCCGTCGGCAAGATTACAATCTAATGAATACAATGCGTAAGATATATGCATGATATGATATATGCTTTTAGAAATTACAACTTTAAAGGGGTATGATCTTTTGAGTTTAAACAAGTTAACTTTACTTATGTAAAACCCTTGGGTGGTATACTTGGTAAATTGGGTTAAACTTAGCAAAGGTAAGTGGTAGGTTTATTTTTTTGGGGTCCCACTGAATTATTTTTAAGTCTTAGGGAGAATTGGTAAGTTCTCAAGTTAGACTCATTGGGATGAGGTTCATTCCTTCCTTTTATTCTTTTAATGTTTTGGAGTAGGTTTGAACTACAAGTTGCTTTTATAAAATTCCAAAAATTCTGCAAAAATTACAGTGGCTTGTTACTGGTGTATGATTCTCTGTCACAAAAGTTGGGGGTCAGAAGGTGAATGGTTTTCTCTGGACAAAATTACCAAATTTTAGGGCAGAAGGGGTGCTTTGAACTACAACTATTACTTAACAGTGGGTAATTCTTTAAAACTCATTTTTGCTGACTTTTAGGTGCCATAACATGACTTGATACAAATTTTTAGCCATTAATACCTTTTAATTATTTTCTTATGGTTTTCTCAAGTTTCTAGCCAAATAGGTGCTTTCTACTACCACTATATTTGAAAAACATCAAACAACAGAGTTCTTATTTTTCTTGGTTGGTATTTTGTGCAAGAGCAATCATTCTGAAGTTTGGCTTCTTTTTGCTTAAGGGAAGGGGTGGTTTGCATTATTTGAATTAAGTGGTCTTTCTCTTTAATCACTAGCAAAAGGTATGAGTTTACTACTTCTTCATGGATTTGCATTTTTCTCTGGTGGATTGTCCCATCAGGGACTTAGCTAATTTTTGGTTGCCCATTATCACATTAATAGGGGTTGTTCATGATTTATTTGGAAAATATCTTATTATCACTTTGCATTTAATTTCCTTTCTTAAAGAGTTGGGCTGGGGTGCTCTGTATTTTTGTAGTGGGGCTCTGGTGGTTATAAGTTCACTGGATTTTTATTAATCACTTTGGTTATAGTTTTGCAATTTTAATAATTGATTTTCAGTCCATATAAGGTTAATTAAATCATCTTAATTAAAAACTGGTCCAAATTAATGGTCTCTGTATTTTTCCTAGGTTCTCTGTTGCATAAGTAAACTAGGAAAAATATTATTAATCACTGTTCATTAATTTCTAATGCCTTTCTGATTTCCTCTAAGTTTTGGACAAAATAGCTTTAAATGAATAACTACATCATATTTTCCAATGCTGGGGTTCCCACTATTTTTAAACAGTGTCTAAACAAGGTATAAACACCTACAAATTTTCTTAAGCTCAGCACAAAAGAAAAACTAATTTTCCTTAATTGACAAGGTTTAGGGGGTTTCTATTTTTAATTTTAAACTCTAAAATTTAGAACAGAAGCATAGGGTTCACTATTTTTAAATGACAGATTACAATATTCCAGAGCTAGCAAAATTGGTTTGACAACTTTTTATTAAGATTTCATCAAGTTATGGATTTTCTAAGTTCTCTGGTCATTTTAAAAAGAATAACAGAATTGATTAAATGGAAATCCACTTTGCACTGGGGTCCCTGGCGGTTTTCTAAGTTTTCCTCGCGAATCAGTCCTTAGGTTACTATTCACATGAGTCGCTGACATTACAGAAAACCCCTCGGGTTCTACAGAACCTAACCCGAGGTCCTTCTTCTACCTTAAACAGTAGCCGCGGCGAAGAAAAGGGCGGAGGGGCTTACCGGCGGCGAGACTGTTCCGGTGAAGTGGTCGAGGGTGAAGGGGAGGTCGCGGGGATCACAACGGTGTGCGGAACGTCGTCGGAGATGGCCGGAGTCGGTCAGTCCACGCGCGCAGGCGGGAATGCTCGTCGGCGGCGAGGAGACCGGCCTGGTCACGGTGAGGTAGTTCAATTAAATAGGTCAGGGAGGTCCACGGGATGCCAGAGAAGACATGAGCGAAAGGAATTGGGCGGAAACTCACTGGATAGCTCGGTCCACGCGCGGCGGCGGAAGACCGAAGTCCGGTGAGGTCGATCTCGGGCCTCCGGTGAAGTCCGATCGGGTCCGAGGGCTTGGCAAGCTTCACGGGCTACTGGCGGAGCTAGCCGAAGCACTGGCTTGCCCGGAAGATGGCTGGGGTGGGCTGGCCACGGTGGCCGAAGCTCTGGTGGCAATGGCGGGCGGAATTAAGCTCGCCGGAGCTAAGGGGAAGTGGCTGGCCGGTGAGGGTGAGTGCGGGGCGAAGTGGGGCGCGCTTGGGAAGGCTTTATAGGCGTGGCACGGTGCACGGGCGGTCGTGGACCGGCGAGTGCATGTGGGCGTGCACGGGGAAGGCGCGGTGCGCGAACGGGCGTGAACCAGGGGTGTCAGCCGCGGTCGAACACGTGTTCCCGTTGCCTCTGCCCCTGTTCAAGCGCCGATTAGGAGCAAATCTTCGCAAATTTGGGCAAGATCACTGCAAGGGATTTGTTCACCAGACCAAGCTTTGTCTTTTGTGTATGGACGACGTGCGGTTTTAGGCTAGGGACAGGGAGTTGTAGCGTCCCCAAGGTGCCAGTGTCAGAATGCCTGGTCCCGAGGTTGAGCTGCGCCAAAACCGTGTCAAATGGATTTGGTTTGAGTTCAAACTTTCCCAGAATGTGTTCAAGGTAATTTGGCACGACTTTGATATTTGGATCTTCTGGCTTCGAGTTTGGAAAAGCAGAGAACACAGATGATCTTTGAGAAGAGGTCTGAAATTCAGAAATTCAGAAATCTGAATTTCTCTAAGGGTTCATTGATCAAGGGCTGTTTTGGGGATTTAATTGAGTTATTTTGGCTAAGCCTTCTCAATCTTTCTTGTTGCTTAACAAATATACTTTAACTTATATAATTGGCTCAACTCAAAATTTTAAACTTTTCATTCCCTTTTCACATCTTCTTGAATTTTGTTCATGGGGTTTACTTAGGGTTTTGAATTAGGGTTGCACATTCTTATCTTTCAAAAGTCTCAATGGTTTTGATCATGACACTTTTAAGTATATACTTGGTGAATTCTTTCTCACTTAATTTGTTTTGTTGTTCATGCTTACTTTGGTTCACATAAAATGATGGTTCTTGGTTTGGCATTTGAGAAAAACCCTGAGTGACACTGGGGTGTCACAAAACTTCACTAATGAAGTAAACAGGATGTTGCACTGGGTAGGCATGTCCTTCTTTTGCTCGCTCGACTACCAACGCGGTACTTACCACGTGAGTCGTGCAAGGGATATACAGTAGTAGGTCTTCAGCTGGTTGAGTTGACGTAGCTCGTCGTGGTGGCTTCAGTACTGGTGGTGTTGTTAAGAATTTCTTCAGTGCATCTAGAGCTTCCTGTGCCTCTGAAGTCCACTGAAACTTATTCACCTTCTTGAGTAGCTTGTAAAATGGTAAACCTTTTTCCCCCAGCCTGGATATAAATCTGCTCAGAGCTGCCATACATCCAGTAAGTCGCTGAACCTTCTTTTGTGATCGAGGCGCTTCCATCTTCATGATAGCTTCAATCTTATCCGGATTAGCCTCAATTCCCCGGTGGCTGACAATAAACCCAAGTAACTTTCCTGCCGGTACTCCGAAAACACATTTTTCAGGATTAAGCTTCCATCTATACCGTCTCAGACTGTTGAAAACCAGCTATAAGTCTTCGATGAAGTTTTCCGAGTTCTCTGTTTTGATTACCACATCATCTACGTAGGCCTCCACACACTTGCCCCAGTGATCGGCTAAGCATGTTTGAATGGCTCTCTGATAAGTCGCTCCAGCGTTTTTGAGGCCGAACGGCATGGAGGTATAACAGAAAGCACCAAACGAAGTAATGAACGCTGTTTTTTCTTCGTCTTCCTTTGCCAAACTAATCTGGTGGTATCCGGAATAGCAATCCAGGAAAGACAGCACAGAACATCAAGCGGTGGAGTCCACCACCTGATCTATCCTCGGGAGCCCGAAGGGATCCTTCGGACAGTGTTTGTTGAGATCAGTATAGTCGACGCACATGCGCCAATCCACTTTATTCTTTTTGAGTACAAGAACAGGGTTGGCTAACCACTCGGGATGTAACACTTCTTTAATGAATCCAGCCGCGACCAAGCGGGCTAACTCGGCGCGAATGGCCTCTCTCTTGTCGGGCGTGAAACGACGTAGTTTTTGCCGGATCGGCCTCGCCTGGGGATAGACCTTCAGTTTGTGCTCGGCCAGTTCTCTTGGGACTCCCGGCATATCCGCAGGTTGCCACGCGAATATGTCTCGGTTATCTTGCAGAAACTGGACGAGCGCGCATTCCTATTTGTCGTCCAGGCTGGAGCTGATGATGGCAGTCTTGCGTTCATCAGCGAACCCCAGGTTGATCCTTTTAGTGTCTTCAGTCGGCCGCATAGAGGTCGCGGCCTGAGCTTCGTTTGCCGGTACTGCAAGGTCTTCCTCAGGCTTAGAGTTTGCCTGTGTTGAAGAAATCGTCGACGGCTTGGTGGTGAGGGCTGCTTGGATGGCCACTCGGAAACACTCTGCGGCGCCTTGGAAGTCGGCGCGCACAGTTATGATTCCTTGTGGTCCTGGCATCTTCAGTATCATGTACGTGTAATGCGGAATGGCCATGAATTTGGCCAATCCCGGCCTTCCGATGATGGCGTTGTACCCGCAGTTGAAGTTCGCCACTTCGAACCTCAGGAACTCGGTTCTGTAGTTCTCCGGAGTTCCGAAGGTGACATGCATGTAGATGTGGCCCAGCGGGTATTCCCCTTCAGTCGACACGATGCCGAAGAAGGGAGTGTTCGACTCATGGAGCTCTTTGAGGTGAACTCCCAAGCCTTGGAGTGTCCGGGGGAAGGTGACGTTGATGCTGCTCCCCCCGTCCACTAGCACCTTCTTCACCCGGCTCTCTCGGATCACCGGATCGACGAGGAGCGGGTATTTGCCTGGATGGTCGAAGTTGAGCCATTGATCCTCCCGAGTGAAAGTGATCGGGTGCTCCGACCACCGGTATGGGGCGGGAGGACCGGTGGTCGCCACCAGTATCTGGCGGTCGTTAAGCTTTTGTTGTCTTTTGTTCTCCTGCGACCCGTGTCCGCCGAAGATGACGTTGACCTCCCTGTCCACGCGCGGGAAAGCTCCTCCTCCTCCCTCCTCCTGCTGATGGGGTTGCCGTGGTTCATCTGGTCCTCCCCTCGGCAGAGGAGGAGGTAGAGGTTGGAAGGGTCGGCCGTGCCCGACGGAGTGCTTGAAGTCCCGGCAGTTACGAAGAGTGTGGCGCATGTCCTTGTGGTACGGGCACTGGGCGTCGAGGATGTCGTCCAGCGTGCGCTCGCCACCACGAGGTCCTCCTCGGGCGCAAGAGGCAGGTGGTCCGGCGGCGTGCACTTCTTCGCGAGGCCTCTTCTCCCAGCGTTTGTCGGGTTGCTGGTTCGCGTCGCGTCGTGGTGCTGCTGGTGCGGGCTTTGCTCCTCCGATGAGGTCCTGGGCCTGCTCGTCGGCGGTGATGTAGAGGTCGGCTTCCCGGAACAGCTCCTCGGAGGTAGTCGGCGCCTTCTGTAATATGGCTCGGACGAAAGCTGAGTCGTTGGATCCTCTATAGAAGTCCTCGATCACGGCCGCCTCCGTGACCTCGGGGATACGATTTCTCATGGTCTGGAACCTTTTGAGGTACGACCGGAGAGTTTCGTCCCCCCGGTGCTTGATGGATTTGAGGTCCCATGGTTGTGCCGGTTTGTCGGAGAGGGACTGGAAATTGGCGGTGAAGCATCGACTGAAGTCGCCCCAGTCGTCGATGCAGTGTCGGGGTAGATGTCGCAGCCATTGCAGCGCGTCTTGCCCAAGGACAATGGGTAAGTACGCGGTCATCACGTCCTCGGACGCCCCGGCAGCCCGAGCAGCGGTGGTGTAGACGGCCATCCAGCCCCCTGGATCCTGCTTAGGTTCATATTTGTCGACATTGGATACCTTGAAGTTAGGAGGCCATTGGATGGCCCTAAGGCGCAGAGTAAGAGCAGACACTCCGCATGTGTCCTCATGTCGTCGGGGATGATGTCTGTCCCGGGGAGGGGAGTAGTTGTTGTGGTTCCTCGACCGTACTCGGGTAGTACCGCCAGTTGAGGCCGTTGCCGACTCAGTTCTGGTGGCCTGGCTCCGAGCTGGGATGCCATGATCCCTGTCGTACTCCTCCCGGCGACGGATCTCGTTCTCATGCCGTCGTTCACGCGAAGCATTGATGGAGCTTCGGGCGTCTCGGCGACTGTTGATGGCGTGTCGTAGATCGTTCGGCGGGTGAGCAAGCGGTAGAAGATGGTTGGCCGCCTGGGTGAACAGTCGTCGGTAGCCCTCGGCGTCGGGAGTCCGAGGGAGTCCATCAGCTATCCGAGCTAGTACTCCTCCAACTTCGCTCGGCGTGTTCATAGCTCGGGCGAAGTCGGGGTTCAGGTTACGCCCGAAGAATGGATTCTCCCGGCATTGCCTTGCATCTTGCTCGGCTTGTTCCTGAGCCCGGCGGCAATCACGTCGTCGGAAGTTCCTTCGTTCTCTGAAGACGCGTTCCTCCGGAGTTTCCCCTATCTCCGAGACCTTGTCTCGCGAGACAGGTTGCTCCGGATCCCGTTCTCCGGCCGCGTGATGTCGTCGAACGTTCCTGCGCCGGTTTCTCCGTCGGCGGGATTCTCGTTGAGGTGGTTCCTCTCCGGGTGCGGTCGGCTCGTCGTCGGAGACGGTAGGCGACTCCACTCTCCCGATGAAGAGGACGTCGGGATAGAATGGCGCTGTTGTTGTGGCGACCTTATTTCCGCTCTCCTTTGAGGGCGGAGGAACGGAAAGAACAACTTGCTTCCCCTTGGTCTCCTTCTTCCTCGCGATCTGTGTCCATTCTTTTGTCGGGGAAGTAGACGGTGGAGTTCTCCGGGTCAGCGGGCCCTTGGCCCCTGACTTTCCGGAGACGATCTTTTTCCGGAGAGCTGGAGGTTGCGCTTCTCCGACATTTTCGGAGCTTGTTGGAGGAGACTTCTTTTCCGGCGGATCCGCAATGCGGTGTAGAGTTCCCTCTTCATCTGCTACGACTGAGATTGTTCCGAAGCAGAATACGGATCCGGGACGGAGGGTGATCTTGCTATGGAAGGTGACAGCCATTGAGCTAGCTTGGATTGTCGACACACCCCCTACCTGGCGCGCCAGCTATCGGTGTTTTGGGTCCGACCGCACACCCGGGGTTGCCCCTCAAGGTGTTTTTAGGAGTAGGACGGTGTCGACGACTGTAGCAAAATGGTTCGTGCCAGTTGCACGAGGGACAGTGGACAATGTTTACAGGTTCGGGCCGCTTAGAGACGCGTAACACCCTACGTCCTGGTGAGTATGTTGGGTGAATGAGGTTACAGTAGAGCTCTCTGAATTGAGAATGCAGAGAGTTGAAGTGGGTGGCTATGTAATAGGGTCGATCGTTCTGAAGGGGTGCCCCCTAGGCCTTATATACTCGACCGTGGGGCAATACATGTGGATATGATAACAATGTGTAGCTAAAAGATAGTGAACTGTTTGAGTCTATCTCCCTGTAGTTCTGCCGACCTATCCTCGCATGGCTCCGTTGCATGGGGGCTCCAGCGCGGGAAAGTCAGATCTCTGTTGTGGTCGCTCGCTCGACGTTGTGGGCCGTCTGGGTTTGCACCAATCCGGCATCGTGTCAACCTGCTTTGCTGATTGTTCCTCCCCAGGCCCATGAAAGAATGACCTTACGATTTATTGGGCCCTTGGGCCTTTCGTGAGGTCTTTTACTCTTTTAGTGGACCCGGGGGATATCTGTCCCCCACAAAAGTGGACTAGCTATATGTGGAGTTAAGGTTAAGAAGTTGCTTTTACTCGGTCAAGTTTTATTATTACAAGCATAGCCAAATTTTAGTAATAACCCAGTTATTACCCAGAAGTACTCCCCCCAAAAGGAAATACCAGAGATCAGAATTATAATCATCATTGCTAATCATCATCATAAAAGTAATCAAAGTTCTTCTAATTAAAGAGGATCCCAAGGCTGCTCTTAACCGTGAGCACGACTGATATACCAGTTTCTAACAATCTGCAGAGGTTGCACACTTTACCCACAAGTCATGATTCCCATTCTGCCCGGGGTTCTAGCCTCCCATTGATCACTACCAAGGTGACCTAGCAGGGTCTCACTATGTAGCCTTTATAAATATTTCTCAAAGGTCATAGTCGCCCATTAGGTTTCTCTAGTTTGATAAACACAGTACATCTCCCCAAAGGAAGGGTGACTAACAAAACCAAGTCAAAGAACCCCTGCAACCAGCCTCGGTAGAGCAAGTACTGTGCCTGGACCCATTGACGGCCCTACGGTGAAGCCAACTACTCCTCTGGTTCCTCTAACTAATCAGCTAAGGGCATCCCATTCCACCCTCATGGTTGCAGTGTTATCCTGGGTTGTCACTCCCCAAATAGGTCCTTACGGAGAGGCACTCAGGAAACATCCTGAGCCCCCTAAAGTAATCACAAGAACCTCATCGGGATAACATCATCGTATCATAAAATATCACATCATGTTCATTGATTAAGTTAAAGCAATAGCATAAGCTAACCACGATTAACCCAAAAAGGTAAACAAGGGTAAGGTAGATACAGACTAGTCAATCCTTAAGTTTCAATAATGTAATGCGGGACAGTGAATTATAAAGTAAGGTAGGACATCATAGGTCTGAGGACACTTGCCTTTACCAGGTTGTTGCTCAGAGGGATCTTCGGCAATACACTCAGGAACCACGAGCTGCTCGTTGTCTAAGTAAAGCGAGCATACATTCAATACATTTGGAAAGTAAAAATGAACATCACATCAAAACATGTACAAACATTGGAACACAACTCAAAAGAGGAAATACTAAATAAGGGAGAATACGGTCCAGCTGTAAAATAGGCTAATCTTAATTGGGGATTAATTACTCTCTAAGTGTTGGAACATGGCTCAAAAAGGTAAAGTAATAATTAAGCAAAGAAAAGATTAAATTATAAGATGAACTACTCTCATTTAGGAATTTGATTATCCTTTAAGTGTTATCCATAATTACATACCTAATTCTATTTATTTCATTAAGACCTAAAGGTTAAACCAAACATGAATTCATGTAATGCATATCACTAACCTCACAAGATTAAATATGCTTTAACTCTTAGGATTATCCTTTTATTTATTTAATCAAATAAATAAATCAACATATACTTTAATCATATATTCCAAGTGTAAAATTAAAGTATATAGACTATAGTTGGTCATATTTTATTTGAACAGAGAATAATTTTATGAATATTTTGCAATTTCAACCACTAAATTTGGAGTTCATATAAAAAAGATATGAAATAAACAAATTTTAAAGTTTGAAATATGAAATTAGGGCTAAATCTGTGATTAAATAAAAGTACAGGGGGTTCATTAAAACAAACTAGGGGCCTGCACGCTAAAACAGAGGACGATGGGTTGATTTCCTAAAACCAGGAGGCTCTTAAGCAAAACTCACACGCGAAGGGGTACGGTGTAACCTTGGCCATCGGATCACAGATCAGCGGCCCAGATTAGATCGCGCGGGCGCGACTGACAAGCAGGGCCAAGGCGTTAGCGGGTCAGGGCGGGCTGACCAGCCGGGCCTAGAGGCAGAGACGCGGGGGAGGGGGAAGAGAGAGAGGCGGTTGGATCCAGATTGGAGGGCTGGGATTAGATCTGCTCGGGTTAAGTCTAAACCTCCCGATCTCGGACGGACACCTAAGATCTAACGGTCAGGGGCGGACATGGGCGCGGTGGCGCCGCTCGGTCCCACGGCGAGAGCTCGCCGGAGACGAGGAGGCTGGCCACGGTGGGGCTCCAGAGGCTTGGAGGCTGGCTCGAGCGTGTTCAGGGCGGTCTGGCAGACTTAGCCATGGCTTTCACACTGGTGCAGGGGCACCAGAGGGCGCAGACCACGGCGAGGCGGGCTAACGGCGGTGCGGGATAGCTCCGGTGAGCAATCGCGCGAGCAACAGAGCAGGATGACCAAATTAAGGGTATGGGCAGGTTGCTCACCTTGAGGGGAAGCGCTGGAGTCGCGAAGCAACGGCGAAGGCGCAAGGACGCGACGAGGCGACGACGGTGGGGCTCCGGCTGCGCAAAGATCGCTCTAGTGAGCACGGACCAGACAAAACAGAGAGGGAAAGGGCACACCGAAGGGTGTCCCGAGCAACTGACAGCGAGGCGGAGCTCACAGTGGCACTGGACGGGGCACGGACGCGACGGTGGCCGCAGAACAGGCAGCGGTAGCGCAATGGAAGCAGGTGTAGCGCCCAGCCATGTCAGGCCATGGCCCACACGTCAGCTCGTTTCTTCCTCATGAAACCGTCAGGCCGAGCCACAGGAAACTGCCTCTCATGCCCACGATCTCCCACGTCGCTAATCCTCTCGACATTTACGTTCAGCACATGGCGTCGACCTCCCTCGGTCCTCTCCATCTTGCAGCACACAAGGCCTTCCCTCCCTGCTCTCCATGGCCGACGTCTCCTCCTGTGGCCACGTCCTGGCTGTGCTCAACCCTCTCAGCCATGGCTCCATGGACACCAGCCACCTTTCCCTGACGGCCAAGCTCGCCACAATGAGGGGATCTCTTCAGTGAGTCTTCTTCTATCTTTGTTTCGTACCCCATCGCGCGATCGTTGCCAACCGTGAAATCTTGCACCGCCGTCCGCGACCTTGCCTCGCTGCGCGCCACCCGCAACCACGGCGTCATCCTTCGGCGAGCAGCCTCAGCCATGGCGGTCAGACTCCCTTTTGCGTGCCCTAGCCCCTGCTCCCTTGACCAATCCTGCGCGGCGGCATGCTCGGCGCCCAGCTAGCCAGCCTGCTCCCCGCCGGTGGCCTGTCCGCCATGGGCGAGAGGTTCCTGTGTCACACCCGGGTTTTAGGTGCACCAAGACCCGGGCGCGAAATAATCATCAAGTGTGTTATGACCAAGTCTCACACATATGATGACTCATGGTACAGAAATGAATGTCACATCTTACTATATAATAGGAGTTCTGTACAAAATAAATAAATAATTACATCATAAGGAGACAACGATCTAGCAACCCAAAGTTGGCTGGGAGACGACGACTTAGACCACTCACGAACTCATCACAGCATCCTCCTTGCGCCTCATCCTGTGGTACCTGTTCTTGACCTGTGGGGGTGTGAGACAGCAAGGGTGAGCTCACATACGTTCATCGCTCAACAAGTTATGGGGAATAATGTGCATGAACTCACCAAAGGTGGGAACTCATGTGAGGTGTAAGGCTTACCAAAGAGGATGGTTAAAGCTGAGCATTGCTTTTAAAGTTGGTCAAAATTTTATTAGCATTTACTAAGTATAAGTAGATACCAACCCAATTAAATAAGAGATCAATATTAATAACAACACCCGCGATGCAATGCATATGACAAATTAAGTTTAATTTCATAAGTTAATCATGTGAGGGTCCGAGCTGCTCATGACCGTGAGCACAGCTAATATACCAGTTTTACACTCTGCAGAGGTTGCACATCTTTACCCACAAGTCGTGTTACCCATTTGCCACGGGGTTGATCAGACCCCATACACCTTTACCAAGGAAGCGAGGCAGGGTACCACTATGAGACATTTACAAAGTTCCACTAGCTTCAGAAAACCCGCTACAGTTTCTAGGAAGTTCCAATGCAGGGACCCCTCGCCTGACCGCCATCACAGCAAAATCAACCCAAGGGCCTCCCTACACTGACCACTCCCCTACTGCTCTTGCCTTTTCGGGTAAGGTAGTCCTCCACTAGCTTTCCTATTTAGTCAGCCAATGGTGTCCCATACCACCCTTGTGGTAGCACTGTTTTCCCGGATGGTCGCTCCATGTTTCAATTAACATAATGATCTTATCGTGAATAGTAAATAACAAACTGATAATAAAAGAATGATCATGAATAATGTATATCTCCATACCCAAAACCACATAAAGCAATAGCAAGTACTACCCAAAAATTCTATGGTAAACAAGGTATAAAGATAGCCAAACTAGGGTAACCTATTGGGTCCCATCAAAATTAACCTATGCAGATCATTATGATTAATAAGAACATGACTGGGTAAACAGAAGTGATCAAGGGCAAAACTTGCCTGGGACTTGAGATTCCAGGTACCAACTTGCTCTTCAGATGACTCGTAACCTCGTGCTAGTCGTAACAATACAAACAAACATGGTATAGACAAAATTAACATCACACCAAACATATGGACAAACTACATAACAATATTCTATGTGTCGTAACGAGATCGTGGTAACAAGAATCACTAAATTCGGAGTCACGGTTATCGAGTTATGATTTTCTAAAGTTTCTAGTGCTTAGTATAGACTAAATTCAAGTGAATAACTTTAATCCAAGTTTCATGGCTAAACAGAGTTACTAGGTGATAAACAACATTAAAACAAAATTAATGCCACTGGAATGGATCAATTTGGAGTTAAGATGGGTTAAATATGAATTATACAAGTTTCTGGAATTATTTTTGTATTAAAAATCAATTTCTATATTCCTTTTCCTATTTTCTCTATTTCTTGGACTACGCGCATAATAACCAGAGAGCTCAGGGGCTAATCCACAATTTTTCCCAAGACTCAGCAACTCCGCGCAGGACGGTAGGTTGTTTTCTCACAAACGCAGGGACTCATGTGAAAAATGGTTCGGGCGAAGGAGGTACTACTGGATACCGACCGCACGATCTGAATCGACGGCCATGATTATATCGTCATAAGTCCGAAGGGGTACGCACTCACGGTTATTGGATCAAGATCGGATGGCCCAGGTCGTAGGCTACGAAGGGGGTACGCGGGTTCCCACCATAGCCAACCATTCTAGGATCAGCGACCATGGTTTAACGAAGTGAAAAGGTATTTGTTGTCTTAATCTAAACCGTCCGCTTGAATCTAACGTCCCTTGAGCGTCCACCCCCACGACGCTGGAATACGGCGGCGCAGAGTCCCCGCACAGCAGCGCCATCATCGGGGAAACACCATTTCGTGATTCAAGTCGAGCACCCTCGAGTTGACGCGCGCTACACCACTACAGGGTTATGGGGAGCTAGTGGGAGGAATACCTACCAACAGTAATGGTGCGCAGAGACCGGACCACGGCGAGGCGCGGGTGAGCGGCTGGGCTGTGCTCCGGTGAGCAAACCGCCCCACACCAGCTACACATGAGCTCCGAAATCCTGAGAACTACGCCCGCCGAGCACCACAGAAGCACTACGAGTAGTCCCCGCGACCGAAGTCTCCCCGAGGGAGTGGATCACCGGCGACGACCACCACCTAAAGCACAGGAGACCCAATTCTTCGGCGGTGGCACACGACTTTCCGAGATTCTTTGGTTTGGGTGGCCGAGAGGGATCCATGTGGCTCGGATTATATAGCCCTGGCCACGGGGAAGCCGTTCATGCGAGCGAGATCGCCGGAGTTGCCCGACACGGTGGATTCGCTAGGTTTGTTGCGGTTGGGAAGGAGCTGACCACATGGACCCATAATAAGCGTGAGAGGACGCCCCCGACCAGACGACCCACACACCAGTGACTCACGGGGATCCAACCGGTGCGCGCAGATTCCAAAAGTTGGGTCGCGCAAGGAGTTTGGGCCGCGCGGGATGGAATCCGGAGATAGGCCGAGACGGAGAAGGTTGGCCCAAGCGTAGGAAATTCTCCTTTTTCTTTTCTTTTTCTATTTCTTTCAAATTTTCAAATTCCTATTCCAATTTTAAACCTGTTTCAAATTTCTGTTTTGAATTTCCAATTCCCATTCTCAAATATAAACCTAATGTGAATATATATTCTACTGTTTATAATATTATCATTTATTCCCCTCCCTATTATTTATTTATGAAAGGTCTTAAATGACTTCATTAAAATTTCTTTTTCATTTTCTATTCTATGTTTTCATTTAAAATTTTGAGTTCAAGTTTAAATTAAGATTCTTTATTTCAATAAAATGTATCCCCACAAATTCATAAGTATGAGATGCCCACTTTCTCATATGACTATTTTAATATCTTTAATTGATTATGAACAAGAAATGTTCTACTAAATTCCAAAGGTTTCAAAAATTCTAGAAATAATGTCCTAGATATTCTTATTTCTTTATTTTATTATTTTATGATATATATTTTTTCCTCTATTTTAGGTCTTTACATCCTGGGCGCGATCGAGCCGCCCCTACCCATGCGCCCCTCCGGTGCGGTGCCCCCTGCAGGCCGGCCATGGCTCTTCCCCTGCTCCTTGTAACACCTCTGGTGTTACTGTCACTAAAACTTGAGCATAACATCATGAGCATTAGCATATCATGTGTTTGCTACACTTAGAGTGCATTCACTAGGCAAAAATATCAAACAAGTTGTATTGATGTGACTTGGTATGTGTGAAACCCTAGGGTAGAGTACTTAGCCCTAAAATAGGCTTATTAGTGACAATGAAGCCCAAACAAGTTAAAATCTCAAAACTTATTAGAAATGATCATAAGATATCACATTTAATGAATTTTGGTAGCACCAAAACCCTAAATGTATTAAAACCCTAAAAAGACCCCTAGAAAACCCTAAATTGAAACCCTTAGGGGTTATGTGTAAATTTTGTACACTTTTGGACCAAAGTGTAAAAACCAAGATATTAGGGCACCTCAAATCATATGTTTCACACATTTGAGGATTTGCAAATCAAACCATGAGATTTGGGCTTATTTGCAAAAAGTCACTCTATACCTCTCATGTGACAAAGTCCAAAATCAGTTGAATAGGGCTGACTTTGGAGCTTTGTATTTCTAAAAAGATAAGGAATTTGCCTAGGGTCAACACATCAAACTTATAGAGCTATCATAGGAGTACAACTTTGCTTGTGTGATGAAGCCTTGATCACATGTAAAATTTGGAGTAAAGTGAGCACAAAGTCAGGCTGTCAGTCAGCCCTCAGTCTGAATTCTCATTAACAGTGAAGTTGGATGAACTTAGAGCCCGATTTTGAGTAAGATCCTGTGACTATTTGATGGTGAACATTATAACAAAGTTAAATCTGGTTTGTTAAACTACAACTTTGATGCAGAGTGTTGATCTGGTCACCACACGAAATTGGGAGCAAATTGCCCCCAAATAGGCTCTATCAGACTGACTGAATGGCAGCGTGATGGTACCGTGTTTGGATCAGATCGCCAAGTCCAGTGTACCTCGCAGCTGGTGATCTTGCATGCGGATTCGTGCCAACGCCGTGATTCATGCTTGGATAAACACGGATAACGATTCCCGGGTAAAAGATCTTTTCGCGGATGAGCTTGGAGGTACTGTGCGCTCGGTTATTCATCCGTTCGCACCAGCGACATGGCCGAGCGGCCATCACCAGCGTGTACGCCATTCACCGTGGGAGTGCCATGCCTTAGGACATTTCTCGCGTCATCATGAGTCGTAGTGACTGCCCAGTGACCGCCATAGCTCCTTGCCCTGCGACCGCCGCGGTTGATCACCGCGGTGACTCACCCCCTTCTCGACCGCCAGCTCAATTTCGTCAAATCCGGCGCCACCGCTCAACGCTCCTATAAATTGATGCCCCACTCTGCTTTGCCAAGTTATCCCGAACCCGAGACACTAACTCTCAGCTCCGATTAGCCACCATAGCCGTAGAATTTGCGTTTTTCCCCAAATTGGTCATCTACGCCGCCGTGAATCACCCCGTCGGGGCTAGCCGCTCTCAGGTCCACACTCATCCTCCTTATTCGTGTTTTAGCATCCTCGCAGGCTTGTGATGCTTGTCGGCTCAACTAAATGAGCTAGACGGCGCTTACTTGTCGGGAACGCCTAGGTTTGACCTCGGTGATCGCTGTCATCGTGGGTAGGTGAATCCAGGGCCGGATTAACTCAATTAAAGCTTGTTCTAGGTTCGCCTCGGGTCAATAATGCTTGCCCATTAGTTAATTTGGGCAGCCAACGTCGGTCATGGCCAGTCCGAGCAACAAGGTGGTCGATGGCGAGCGCGTCGTGGCCTTGGGTTAGTTTGGAGAAGAAACAGAAGTCGGGGGACCTCTGTGCATTTGTCAGAGAGACGATGAATAGTGGCTAGGGGTTCTTCACTAGTTATTTGATTAACCAGGGGCCTTTTCGCAAGACCGGCAACACGGGCGCGGGCGCGCGCGTGTTCTCCCTTCTGCAGGCCGACTTGGGCTGAACTGAGCCCAACACTATTCATTAGTTTCTCTTTTTCTTTTTCTGCCAGGATTAGAGAATTCATAGAAAATTGTAGAAAATGCTAAAAATATGAGACCAATTTTGTTGAACTCCTAAATTTCTATGGTATTTAATAAAAATGGTTTCAGGATTTTTAGTCCAAACTAGTAATTATGAAGTATTTAAAATAGCTAAAACCTATACTCCTGGAATTTTAGAAATTAATTAGTAACTCCAAAAATCACCCAACTTTTTGGATAAGCTTAAAATGATATTTAGAAACCTTGGGTGGAGTTTGACTTGATTTGGACAATGTTTGATACCTAAACCCCAATACCCTAATCTTCTAAGTAATGCCTGCCCTATGAAATAATATACTGACTCCAAAAACCCTAGTTTCCTGGAGTACCGTGAAGGAAAATTGTATTCAAGATACAACTTGATAAACCTTATCTATTACTGCATTTTCATAAGCATTACATGAGCATTCATGGTTATATATGATCATATATAGAGAACGAAGAAGAAGTAGTGGTTGAAGAAGAAGGAGTTGCACCACCACCACCTGAAGACCCACCTGTCGGGAACTGCTTTTATTTCGATATTTGTGGAGCAGAGCCCGACTCTCCTGTATCACAAGGCAAGCCCCGGTGCATTTCCCACCTCCTTGCTATTTTAAAATCTTTCTCACTTGCTTGCTGCATTAGGTGATAGGAGTTGTGTGCTAAACAATTGATGCATTTCCTTCCTTGGAAGTTTAATTACCTTTCCTTGATCACCTGTTTTATGAAAAAGTTTTTTTTTCTGATGCTTAGTCTTGCTCTAGAAAACAAAATGTTTTGTTTTGACAAAAGATGATGCTTCAAGTGGGATGGGATGTTTTCAAAAAATAAAACTTGTTAGTCGATCCATCATGGCCATGATGGGTTCAACATCGGAAAAGATGTACCTCTGTCAGGTACAAAACTTTGGGATGAAATGATAAAGCTGAGACCAGGCAGGTGACTTGCATGAGAAGAGAGTCTCAGTGTAGTGTCTCCGTCTGAGTCGATTAAGGACCTTTCGATGTAGGCCTGCTGACCAAGGACCCTTTAACTAGTCACATGCCTCATCATGGGTAAGCTTTGCCTCGAGCAGACTAATACCAGAATAAGACAACATGCAATGGGAGTGGAGAGATGGCGAGAGTAGTGTGTACCCTCTGTGGCAAGAGACTGGACGGTGGTGTATCTGTGCTCTCGGTTGGCGTGAACCTGATCTAGTCTTAAGAACCCCGGTGGCGAGTTGACATATGCAAGGGTTAAGTGCTACATATGTCGTGTGATTGGAGATCCTCAGCTGAGTATTAATCGATTCGGATCGCCGTTTCTTCTCGGACATGAAGACTTGGTCACTGACTTACACATAGCATTCCAGTGAACAAGAAGGGTTGATAAAAAGATGGCTAGTATAGACCAAGTGCTTGAACTAGGGTAGAAAGAACTCTAGATTCCGGTAATGACTCAACTTGCTAGTAAAACTGGATTTTTAAGGGTCCACTATTATTAAGCATTTTTTCAAACAGAGTCTTGATTCTTGATTAAGCCTTACCTTGACTCCCTCAAGCCAACATATCCTTGAGAGTCTTTTACTTTGATGGGTAAGACTTGCGAAAGTACACTTCGTACTCAGGGTTTTCGAACCCATGTTTTTGTAGGTGAGGAAGCAGCAAACTTTTGTTGCTTTTGCTCTAAGGTGGTGCCAACGGAAGAAGCTCAAGAGTGAAGTCCCGAGAGGATGTTGTCCTCCTTTTAAAAACTTTATACTTTTAAGCGGGAGGGGTTTTTGCCTCCCAAGTTTGTAATAATAATATTTCCGCACTCATATACTACTGGTCTGTAATAATAACACTCTTCTATATTTTAATGTAAATTAAGTTACTGTAATTGCTTCCGCTTATTCGTTCCTTCGATGTGTTGTAATATCTGCGTGACGGGTGAAATGCTCTTGGGAAAGGTAAAGAATACAGATACTGAACTTGTCAAGTAATCAGATGCATCTATAGGGTTGTCCAAGGTCCGATGGACAAGGACAACTGTAGGTGAGCCTGATGACTTGGGAGGTTTCGTCACACTCCTTGAGTTTTTTCTTTCCTGCAACTGCTAGATCGTGCGATGAGGAGAGGTAGGAGAAGGTAGTAGCCACACGAGATCCCACCCTTTGGGATCTTCCGTGATTATGTTCTTTATAACCTTTTGTGTGGCAAATCTTGAGCCAATAGAAATGCGCCACGTCGTCTAATCTGTGAGATTGTTAATTATACGATATATTTTGCGTTAAAAATCTATTTTGTATCGTTCTAGCACGTTAGTTTTATAATAAGGTCCTATACCTGTTAAAAATATAATTTTGTCGTAGCACATATTTCAATCAATTAATTAATCATTTGTTTGTCCTATGATTAGCTGAAATACAATTTAATTTGTAAGTTGCACTTTTATAAATGTATGTTAACGTGATTAATACCAACGAAAATATTGTGATTCAGTACTTGCTTAGTGTAATCGTGATGCGTGTTTAGCAGTTCTCACATGTCGCGTCATTTATTAGCCATGAATTATTAGTTACTCAACATATAATATGTCGTAAACCTATTTCAACTCGTTCATGTCGTATCGACTTCATAATAAGCTCACCTACGTGTTAGAAATATTGCTTTGTCGCAACACATATTTTTGTTAATTATTTAGTTAATCGTTTGTTCGAGGTTTATTTGAACGACATTCTAGTTAAATTAAGGTATAGTTTTTAAATGGTGAATTTATAGATTCAAGTTGATTTGGTTAGTACCAACTCAGATGTTTTCAATTAATATTTGTTTAAGATAAAGGTGACGTATGTTTAGCTTTTCTCGCGTGTCCGCGCGTCGTTGGCGCAAATCTCGCTTGTCGATCACGTGTGTCGCGTGGCGTCTATGCATGATAATAAATTGTTTTCAACTCGTAAACACTTATGTTAATAACTTTAATTCGTTGGGTCGCATATTTTAGATAATTAACTTATGGTTTGCTCGACTAATGTTTATTATATTAATATTCCAATTAGATTAAATGTACAGTGTTTAACTTGCGTTTTTATAATAAACATTAACACGACTAATATTAACTTAACTAAATTTTATGTATTTAATATTTGTTTAGTATAAACGCGTCACTGTTTAGTTCTTCTCGCTTGTCACGCGTGTCCGCGCATCGTTTGCACGCTGTCGTGTTGTTTCGCGCGTCGTAAATTCGCCTCATCTAGGATCTCTCGTTTTAATTACATTACTTCTTTAATTGACAACTGTTAGTGTAGCAGATTAATCGAACTAAATAGTAGATATTATTTATATTTGATAATGTTGAATTAAATGTTATAATTAATATTTGTTTAGCGTAAACTCGTTAACTCCTTAACCATAGCTTCGAGTTCGACGTTTTTTTCCTCGTGTAACCGTAGAAGCGAGCTCTATTTTATGCTCATGTTTTTATAACATTTTATCTTGTATGGTGCAATGTTCTTATGCATATATATATATTTTTGTTTGTTTGTGCCTGTTCGCCTTCGCTTCGCGTTGCGATTAGATAGCGATTCGTTTCTGAGCTTCGAGGAATCGACGGTCAAGCTTCGACGGCCAAGTGAGCAAGCTCCTCGAGTTCTATAAGTTTGAAGACCTTGAGCATTTGTTTGGTGAAGGCAAGTATCCTATGACCTATTATGTCCTACATACTTATAATTCATTGTCCCACATTACATTAATAAAAACCTAAGGATTGATGTTGGTCACTTGTTCTCAAATGTTATGAATCAAGAACAAGGCAACACAAGTGTTAAGTGTTAATAGTTAAAGACCTTCGTCCTTCGAAACATTATCTCCTTTAGCATATAATGATCTTCGGACGAAGGTCATGATGGACATACCTTCATCATTTTAATAAGAAAGGATGTAAAAAAAGACATATGAAACGTGAAGGGAATATGAATTATCATTTTAAATCATTAGACTATTCAAATTCTTATTATATAACATGAACAAACATCAACGATATTTGAACTACATTTGTACCTTCGGCTTGACAGAAGTTGAAAAAGCAGGAGTGACGCGTGAGTGATTACAAGTCAACGTGAACAGTACGGGGGTACTGTTCATTTATTTATAGGCACGAGACGTAGCCCGGGCAAAATTACATTTGTGTCCTTAATAACTAATCATAATCATGGTACAAAATATCATGGACTACACGGTCTTTTCCTCTTTAAGTCGATGCCACCCTTCGTCTCAAGTATGCCATCATGTCGAAGCTCTTTCAATTGTAGCTTCGTCATATATCTTCATGTCGTATCTGCTTGCATGTCGTCCTGCCGAAGGTGTTTTTGCTTGGAGGACCATCGGTGGAGAAGAAGGCCCCCCAACAGTAGCCCCTTCGTGGTGCTAGATCGTTTTTCGTAACGAGCTTGATCCGCGAACAACTCGAAGGCTTCGGAATGCTGAAGGTCCGAAAAACACCTTCCCTAAGCTCGTTGCCGAGAAACGATTATAATATTCGAGACGTCGAGCGGTCCACCGTTCAGCGAGTGCAGGCGACCTGGTGGTTCACCTTCCCCCTGCAGCACTATATAAATAGACGGGTTGGTGAGGAGTTATCATAGCATTCATTGCCATTGCACTGTTGTGCTATTAAAAAATTTGACCATAGCCGAAGCTTTCAGCATTGTGCTTTCGAGCAAACACTTCATCATTTAAGGTTAACTTCGTCAGACGGGTTAGCTTCGTCAAACGGTAAAAAACCATCGAAATGGCCAGAGTGCAATCAACTGCAAGGTTGTCTCGTGAGGGGGACGAAACCGAGGCCGCTGAAACGGCACCAATTTCAGAAGTAATGAAACGATCAGGTCTGGTTGTGGGCGACGAAGGTGCTTCTAATGCCGAAGCTGAACAGACTGTGGTTGAAGGTGAAAATGTTGAAGAGAGTGAAGAAGACTACAACATTCTGATCCCAACGAAGCCTAGTCATCTAGATTTTGAAAAATCTACTGTGACGGAAGATGACATGCCTATGATGATGAAATTGGCTATTTTGGACAGGCGGAGAGTAAACTTATTTGATTTGCTGGAGAAGAGACCATCCCAGAGCTGAAGAAGGATGAAGTTGTCGTTTTCAAGACTTCTTCAGAGCAGGGCTGTGATTCCCCCTGAATGAAATGATAGGGGTAGTTTTAAAGAACTTTGAAATATTTCTTCATCAGCTGACCCGCAATGCCATTGTTAGACTCAACGTCTTTATTTGGGCCCTCCAAAGCCAAGGGATGAGTCCAGATGCCGAAGCTTTCTTCTGAGTGCATGAGCTGCATTATCAGACGAAGGCCAGGGCATATGGTCTTCATGAAAATTTTGGCTGTTATAATTTTGCGTATCGAAAGGATACAAAGGCACCAGTCCTTAGCTACCACACGAAATGACCAACTGGTTGGAAAAATGAATGGTTCTACATGAAGGCTGAGGAGAAAAAGAGGGAGAAGCTGATGACCATGGTTATGAGTCCGCTGAGTTTGAGCTTCAGAATGACCAGGCCCTTGTGCAATATGCAACTGCGGTCACCATGTCAATTGGCTGAAGTGGAATTTAGAGTGGTAGCTGAGCAGATTAGTACCAGGGACTTGGTGCAAGAATACTTGGCGAACAGAACATATCCGACGTCAAGTGGCTGGGGAATGCAGAAGAATAAAGAAGTGGGGAAGAAGCATGAACTTGTTCGTCTTGCTTATCGTTTCAAATTTAAAAAACCATTCAAGAAGCCTTGCAAAGAATGGCTAGAAATGATTGAGACCATGTGCAACGAGATACATGGGAATTACACCAAAAAGGAAGATCAACTGATGACCGCAGCCTTCGGCACCCGACCAAAACGAAGATTGAACCGGGTAATGGACGCCTTGAAATTTGAATACCCTGATTATGAAAGGCTTGACTAAGGTGCCGAAGGGGTAAAAAGAAAAAGAATTGTCAACATTCTGAGTAGGCAAACTGCTAGAATGGTAAAGGAGGATGAGAAGGCCTCAAAGAAGAGAAAATCCACTCCTGAGCCGAAGGCGGCAGTTTCGAAGAAGAGGAAGGCTGGAACTCCGGAGCCGAAGATAACTGAGGCAACAGAGGAGACTCCTTCGACGCTTCCTGCTGCTGAAATAGTGGAAATTTTAAAGGTAATGACTGAATCTTTACCCATCAAGCTGCTAAGTCCTCTGGGACCAGAACTGATGAAACTTTTACAGAAGAAGGATCAATCCTCAGCTGTAAAGGAGAAGGCTAAAGGTCAGAAAAAGCGAAGGATTGTTAATGTTATGCAAGCCATTGAACGGACACCATCACTGGCCTCGGCGTCCAAAATAAAGCCTGTTGCGAGGGCCGAGGCCACTGCCGAAGCTGAAACTTCTGTCGAAGCTGCAGCTGCTGCCGAAGCTGCCAATCTCGAAAGTACATTGTCAGGAATTGATAGACTTCTTTCGGATATGGCTGCGGAAGAGACAGCTACGACTGCAGAGAAGGTCATGGTCGTAGTGCTTGACAAAGGAAAAAAGATTGCTGATGTCGCTTCAGAAGAAAGGGACTTTGACCTTCGGAACCTGGTGGGTCAAGAGTTGTCCGAGGTTGAAAAGAAGGAGCTACAAGAAGATGGGATATCCTGTGGCTACCAGCCA
This sequence comes from Zea mays, assembly GCF_902167145.1. NCBI lineage: Eukaryota > Viridiplantae > Streptophyta > Magnoliopsida > Poales > Poaceae > Zea > Zea mays. The sequence goes on along the minus strand of NC_050104.1, from coordinate 84,636,954 downwards.
GGAGCTATGCTCTTTGGTGGAATTGACGAAGGAGCCTTAGGATGCATTCGCGATCGCGCCGAGGCAATGATAATCGGCACTCTATCGAAGAGTGTCGGTTTCCCGAAGCTTGAGGCTGATATTAGCGGCTACCGGCGACAACATATCGTCGACAGTCTGTTTTACTCCAATTTCAAGGTAAATTTTTTTCCTAAATTTTTGTTTTTCTTTGTGATGAATCAAAATTTCCTGATGTCAGCTTATTTCTACAGAGTATGTTGTTAAGTAAAGCATTGAGGATGCAACAAGACCTCGAGGACAAGAAAAATGAAATCATAATCGAGGGCTTGGAGAGAAGATCAAGGATTACGAAGCTTCTCTAGAGAAGAAGGATTTTCTGCTTCAAGCAACAGAGGGTTCGCTCGCAGAAATTCAAGCAAAAAATGCTAGATTAAGCGAGGAGCTTCTCCAAAGTCAAACAGCCTTAAAAGAAAAATCAGAGAGCTTCGAACAAGAGAAGAAAGAACTGCAAGAAAAGTATGAAGCTGAAGCTGATAAAAATACTAAGCTGCAGAAATCATTGAAGGACCTTCGGAATACATGCTTGGAATTTGGCAGCCGCTGCGTGCAACGGTTAAAGGTGGTCTTCAGCTCGGTTGGGGCCAGTTCTGAAGATATTGCCCCTTCGTCTGAAGACATATCCAATACCTTCAAACATATTGAAAATGAAGTTGATGCACTCGATGAAGTGATAGCTGGGCATGGTGACTTCTGTGCTTTGCTAGCTTCTCGCGGCACAACTGCTGCATTCTTGAAGGCCGGATGCACGCATGCGAAGACAGTAAACAGACCAACCTTCAGCCTGTCGCCATCAGATCTGATTGATATTCCTAGTGAAGCCCGAAGCATCGAAAATAGATTCATCACTCAGATTTGGGCTAAGGGTGGATGATAGTTGGCTGGGGACGAAGCCCGAAACCTGCTTAAACCAGTACGGAACTTATACCTGTTACTTGCCTTGATTCTTATAATTACTTTTACCTTATACCATTGTTTGCATGCAGGATAGCGGTGCCGAAGGTTGATAACCCAAAGCATATTCTGAAGGTTGCTGAGATGAAGCTTCTCTTTAAACCTTCCTGTATAGAGCTTAGGAAATATTTGCATTATCTTTGCAAACAAATTTTAATCGAGAATTAAACAGTACTGTGTATATCTATCCATACCTTGTAATATATTTTTACCTTTTTCATCTGTGTATGAATTGCTTTGATGTGGACAAAATTCCTATCTTTTGAGCCGAAGGCGAAAAACACCTTCCCTTCTTTTCGTACACAACGAAGCATTTCTTTGCATAAAATGCCTGTATGTTTAGAACGAAGCTTCTTCGCATTCATCGAAGCTCTTTGTCGTCGAAGCTGGAGTATTTTTGTTTGTGCTTCATGTTATGAAGATGATGATCCTACGAATGTCTAAATGAATGTCTGTATGAATGTAATGAATGATGTAATGTAATGTGCAAATGAATGTCCCAAACACACACGAAGCCACACCCAGACTCTGCATCCCCTTAGGAATGACTTTGGAGTCTTTAAGCTTTGCATTCCCTTAGGAACGACTTTGGAGCTTCTTCACCTTCTATTTCGGTGGCATTTAAGCTCTGCATCCCCTTAGGAATGACTTTGGAGCTTCTTCACCTTCTATTTCGGTGGCATTTAAGCTCTGCATCCCCTTAGGAACGACTTTTGAAGCTTCGTCACCCTTAAGGTGATTATAGCTCTGCATCCCCTTGGGGACGTCTTTTGAGCTTTTCCCTGTTTTCTTTAGCACTCGATGGTGCAGGTTGATATTACATATTACATTTTTGGGGGATTTTGGCCCTTGTATTGCATGGGGCTAAATAAGAATGAAAAATACAAATTATGGCCCCATTAAAAACCTTTCTCTCCTCCTGAAAGGAAAAAGGTGCCATTGGAAAAATAGAAAAAATTACATCGATTACACAGAGTGCCGCCGAAGCTCATCTGCGTTCCAAGATCTGGGTATGTCGTTGCTGTCCATATCCTTCAATCTGTAAGAACCGGGTCTTGACAAAGATACTACCAGAAAAGGACCTTCCCACTTCAGTTGTAACTTGCCCACTGTATCTAGGTTGGCTATTCTCCGAAGCACCAAATGACCTGGCTTGATATTTTCCAATCGAACTTTCCTATCACGCCATTTTATTGTTTCAGCCTGATACTTATTGATGTGTTCTATGGCCTGAAGTCTGGTCCCTTCTATAATGTCTTTTGTTATTTGAGAATCAGCTTCGTCCTCTACTGAAGCTGTGGTTCTTATTAACCCTGTCTTTGCTTCTTCGGGTGTTATTGCTTCATCACCGAACAAGAGCTTGAAAGGTGTAAAACTTGTTGACCTTGAGACAGTTGTATTATGTCTCCACACCACTTTGATCAACTCTTCTAGCCACTTTCCTCTAGGTTGATTGAAGATTAACTTCATTATTCCTGTCATTATGGTTCGATTTTCTCTCTCTACTAACCCATTTGATTCTAGATGTCTTACTGATGCAAAATGAATTTTTGTACCAATTTGGTCACAAAAATCTTTGAACGTTTCAGCATCAAATTGAGTTCCATTGTCAACAGTTATTTCCTTCAGCACGCCAAAGCGACAAACAATATTTTGCCAAAAGAATTTTTGTACTGTGGCTGAAGTTATTGTGGCTAAAGGCTTTGCTTCGATCCACTTAGAGAAATACTCCACTGCCACGACGACGTATTTCAAATTTACTTGTGCTAGTGGAAGTTGACCTAACAAATCCAAAACCCACCTTTGCAGTGGCCAAGTTGGCTGTATTAGCTGAGTTAAGGATGAAGGTTGTTTCTGGTCTTTTGCACATCTTTGGCAATTTTCACATTTTTGAACCAAGTCTGCTGCATCTAAAGCTGCCTTCGGCCAGTAAAATCCTTGTCTGAAAACCTTCCCAAGCAAAGGCCTAGACCCAATATGAGACCCACATAATTCTACATGTATTTCCTTCATCAATTCTTGACCTTTGGTTCTGGATAAACACTTGTGTAATGGAGAGCAGACTCCATATTTATATAACTCCCCTTCTATGATCACATATGGTCTTGTTCTTGCTTCCATTCTTTTATTATAAACTTCGTCATCGAAAAGACAGTTGCCTTGGAGGAAAGATATAATCTCAGTCCTCCAATCTTCACTATGTACAGGTGATATTGCAAGCACTACCCTCTCCATAAGTTCGACTGAAGGTGCTTTTATTGTTTCAAAGAACACTGCCGAAGGTAAAGGGATCCCCTGTGCCGCTGACTTAGCTAGTAAATCCACATGCTCATTTTCCCCCCTTGGAGTATTTTTTACAGAAAATCCTTCAAAAGAAGCTTCCAATCTTCGGACTGCATCCAAATATTTTTCAAGCTTCGGATCCCTTGCCTTGCTACTTTTGTCTACATGTCCAGAAATGACTTGAGAATTAGTTTTGAATATTGCCCTTCTTATTTCCATTGCTTTTAGCTTCCGAAGCCCTAACAGAAGAGCTTCGTATTCGGCAATATTATTCGTACAGCTAAAGTCCAGCTTTACTGCATAGCATGTCCTGACTTTAGAGGGTGCTACTAGAACAGCAGCCGCTCCTGCGCCGAAGGTTCCCCAAGAACCGTCACAGAACACCGTCTAGGCTTCGACATCTTTTGTTGATTCTTCTCCTTGAGCCCCTGGCGTCCAATCAGCAATGAAATCTGCTAACGCCTAAGATTGAATTGAGGATCTATGTACATAATCAATGGTGAATTCATTAAGCTCCGCAGTCCATTTTCCAATTCTTCCTGTAGCTTCTCTGTTTCTCATTATATCCTTCAGAGGTTGTGATGAATGGACTATTATATGATATGCTTGAAAGTAATGTCGAAGCTTTCTGGAGGCCATCAACACGGCATACAATACCTTCTCCAATTATGTGTAATTTTTCTTTAATAAGCTGAGTACTTTGGAGACAAAGTATACTGGTGCTTGTCTTTTTACTTGGCCATCTTGCTTCTCCTGTACAAGTGTCGCACTGACTGCAGAATGGGAGGCAGCCACATACAGGAGTAACGGAGTTCCTGTTGAAGGTGGAGTTAGAGTTGTCAAGTCTATCATATATTGTTTTAACTCTTCAAAGGCTTTCTGTTGAGCCGGACCCCATTGAAAGACTTCGGCTGACTTTAGTATTTCAAAGAATGGTAAGTTTCTTTCTGCTGATCTTGATATGAATCTGTTCAACGATGCTAGTCTTCTTGCCAACCGTTGAGCCCCCTTTTTTGATTTGGCGGTTCCATCCGAAGGATAGCTTCGATCTTGCTTGGATTAGCTTCAATACCCTTTGTTGATACCATACAGCTAAGAAACTTGCCCTTCTTCACTCCGAAGACACACTTCTCTGGATTCAACTTGAGGCCAGCTTGCCTGAAATTGGCAAATGTCTCTTGCAAGTCGGCGACATAATTCTCTTGTTTTGTGCTTTTTACAATAATGTCATCAACATAAGTTAGCACATTTCTGCCTATTTGAGAGTGAAGAACCTTGGCAGTCATCCTGCTGAAGCTTCCTCTAGCATTTTTGAGCCCCTCTGGCATCCGAAGGTAGCAATAGGTACCACTGGGAGTTTTGAAGCTTGTCTTTGGCTCATCCTCTTTTTTCATCCAGATTTGGTGATAACCCGAGTAACAGTCTAATAGTTAAAGACCTTCGTCCTTCGACACATTATCTCCTTTAGGATATAATGATCTTTGGATGAAAGTCATGAAGGACATACCTTCATGTTGGGACTATGCTTCGTCGCCGAAGGTCTTGTAGGAAGAAGCGGCTTTCGGATGAAGCTGTTTGTATGGGATGGCCGAAGGTTCCTCTTCATGAAGCTTCGGTATTACAAACCGACTTAAAGATAGAATGACCTTTTAGCCCATAAGGGTCTGAGTCAATGTTGTAAACTTTTATGAGGGGCGTAATTGTAATTCTTCACAGGCTGCGACCTGTGCCTATAAATAGTGAACAGTATTCCTTTACTGTTCACGCATTCTGGTAATTGCTGTCGCATCTTTCGGGAACCAATCTTTGCCAAGGCAGAGGTATAACTGTTTTCAATGATTCAATATATTGAGTAAATATAATATAATTCGTTTATGATTCATTTACCTTTTTATACCCTTTATTTTATGTTATCTTATATAATCTATTAAAATTTAATTACGAAGACTTAACCTTCGTAATTATATTCTCATCAACCTTCGTCCAAGGTTCATTATCCTCAAGGGAATAATGTTTCATGGACGAAGGACGTTAACATTTAACATTTTATGTTGCCTTGTTCTTAATTCAGAGAGCATTTGAGAACAAGTCCCCAACATTGGCGCCCACCTCCTGTGAACTCACTTCCACTTTTTTGAGTTGATGGCTTCGTTCAACGATCAAGCTGGAGCTGCTTCGGACCCGAAGCTGGTGCTCCCGATTACAGGTGGTTCGTGCTCAGAACCAGCCAATAAAAAGCAGAAGAAAGAGGCGCAGAGAAGGGTACAACATGTTGGAGTGCAAGGACCCTTTATCAAGTCAAGGTGGTCCCACATCCCAATCACCTTCTCCCAGGAGGACCTTCAGCTCAAGGATTTTCCTCATAACGATGCTATGGTTATTTCTTGCGTTATCAAAGGGTTTCTGGTCCACAATGTCTTGGTTGATACAGGCAGTGCAACTGATATCATATTTGCTAAGGCCTTCAGACAAATGCAAGAGCCAGAAGATAAGATTCATGATGCTACACATCCTCTCTGTGGCTTCGGAGGAAGACAGATTGTAGCACTGGGCAAGATCACCATGTCAGTGACCTTCGGGTTCATCAACAACACTAGAACTGAGCAAGTTGTGTTTGACATTGTTGACATGGAATACCCTTACAATGCAATTATTAGTCGTGGCACCCTCAATGCTTTCGAAGCAATTCTTCATCCTGCTTATCTTTGCATGAAGATACCTTCGGATCAAGGACCCATCGCTATTCATGGAAGCCAGGAAGCTGCCAGAAGGGCCGAAGGAAACTGGACTGACTCAAAACCAATCCATAACATAGATGGAGCTGAAGCTTGTGAACAGTACAAATTCAGAAGGGAGAAAGCAGCTTCAGCAGATCAGCCGAAGCCCATGCTCTTATGTGAGGACATAGCAGAGCAGAAGGTGCTGTTGGGCTCTCAATTATCCGAAGAACAGGAAAAAACCTTGATAAGGTTTTTGTTCAACAACAAAGATGTTTTTGCATGGTCAGCCAATGATCTCTGCGGAGTTAATAGGGATGTTATTGAACACTCGCTCAATGTTGACCCATCCTTCAGACCCAGAAAGCAGAGGCTTCGGAAAATGTCTGATGATAAGGCCGAAGGTGCTCGTAATGAAGTCAAAAGACTCCTCAGTGCAGGAGTTATCAGAGAAGTAAAGTACCCAGAATGGCTAGCTAACACTGTTATGGTAAAAAAGGCCAATGGCAAGTGGCGAATGTGTATCGATTTTACAGATCTCAACAAGGCTTGTCCGAAGGACGAATTCCCATTACCAAGGATAGACTCTTTAGTTGATGCAGCATCTTCTTCAGAGCTCATGAGTCTGCTAGACTGTTACTCAGGCTACCACCAAATCTGGATGAAGAAGGAAGATGAGCCGAAGACTAGCTTCATAACCCCAAGTGGCACATATTGCTATCTTCGGATGCCTGAGGGGCTCAAAAACGCTGGAGGAAGTTTCAGCAGAATGACTGCGAAGGTTCACCAGTCTCAGATAGGCAGAAATGTGCTAACTTATGTTGATGACATCATTGTAAAAAGCACGAAACAGGAAAATCATATTGCTGATTTGCAGGAGACCTTCGCCAGTTTCAGACAAGCTGGCTTAAAGTTGAATCCAGAAAAATGTGTTTTCGGAGTAAAGAAGGGGAAATTTCTTGGATGCTTGGTTTCAACAAAGGGAATTGAAGCTAATCCAAGTAAAATTGAAGCTATACTTCGAATGGAGCCACCAACTACAAAAAAGGGGGCCCAAAGATTAGCAGGGAGGTTGGCATCTCTTAATAGATTTATATCCAGATCAGCATAAAGAAATTTACCATTCTTCGAAGTGCTGAAATCAGCCGAAGTCTTTCAATGGGGACCAAGCCAACAAAAAGCCTTCGAGGAACTGAAGCAATATCTGATAGATTTAACAACATTAACTCCACCAACGCCAGGGCTCCTTTGTTATTATATGTGGCAGCTTCGCACTCAGCGGTAAGTGCAACACTTGTCCAGGAGAAGCTTGATGGCCAAGTCAAGAAGCAGGTCCCAGTGTATTTTGTATCTGAAGTTCTTAGTATATCAAAGAAAAACTATACAGAATTAGAGAAGGTGTTATATGCTGTTTTGATGGCATCCAGGAAGCTTCGGCATTACTTTCAAGCATACAATATTGTTGTTCCTTCTTCGCAGCCGTTGAAGGATATTATGAGAAATAGAGAAGCTACTGGGCGGATTGGAAAATGGGCTGCAGAGCTCAATGAATTTTGCATTGATTATGTGCATAGATCTTCGATCCAGTCCCAGGCGTTAGCAGACTTCATTGCTGACTGGACGCCAGGGGCTCAGGATGAAGAAACAAATAAAGATGCCGAAGTATGGACAGTGTTTTGCGATGGGTCTTGGGGAACCTTCGGGGCAGGAGCAGCTGCTGTGTTGGTCTCACCATCCAAAGTTAAAACTTGTTATGCGGCAAGACTCGATTTCAGTTGTACAAACAATATTACTGAGTACGAAGCCCTGCTTTTGGGTCTTCGGAAGCTAAAAGCAATGGGAATCAGAAGGGCCATTCTTAAAACTGATTCCCAGGTTGTTTCGGGTCATATCAACAAGAGTTGCAAGGCTAAAGATCCGAAGCTTGAAAAATATCTGGACATGGTTCGAAGAGTCGAAGCTTCCTTCGAAGGATTTTCTGTCAAAAATATCCCTCGAGGACAAAATGAGCATGCTGATTTGCTAGCTAAGTCAGCAGCGCAGGGGCTGCCCTTACCTTCAGATGTGTTCTTCGAAACAATAAAAGCACCTTCGGTGGAACTTCTTGAAAGAGCAGTCCTCAATATATCTCCTGTTTATAGCGAAGATTGGAGAACTGAGATCATCTCTTACCTTCAGGGTAAATTCCTTTCAGATGACGAAACTTATAACAGGAGGATAGAGGCAAGAGCTCGTCCATATGTCATGATAGAAGGGGAGTTGTACAAGCATGGAGTTTGTGCTCCGTTACTCAAGTGTTTATCTAGAACCGAAGGCATAGAGTTGATGAAAGAAATACATGCAGGCCTGTGTGGATCTCACATTGGATCTAGGCCATTACTTGGAAAAGTTTTCCGTCAAGGGTTTTATTGGCCGAAGGCAGCTTCGGATGCAGCGGAATTAGTTCAAAAGTGCGAAGGTTGTCAGAAATGTGCAAGAGATCAAAAACAACCTTCGTCCTTAACACAGCTCATACAACCCATCTGGCCATTACAAAGGTGGGGCCTTGACTTGTTGGGTCCATTACCACCGGCCCAAGGGAACTTAAGATATGTTGTAGTGGCTGTGGAATATTTTTCCAAATGGATTGAGGCAAAGCCTTTAGCCACAATAACTTCGGCCACCATTCAAAAGTTTTTCTGGCAGAATATTGTTTGTCGTTTCGGGGTACCAAAGGCCATCACTGTGGATAATGGAACACAGTTCGACTCCGAAGCTTTCAGAGATTTCTGTGATCAAATTGGTACAAAGATTCATTTTGCATCAGTCAGGCATCCGGAGTCAAATGGGCTCGTTGAAAGAGCCAATGGCATTATAATGACAGGAATAATGAAGTTAATCTTCAATCAACCCAGGGGAAAGTGGCCAGATCAGCTAACCAAAGTGGTGTGGAGCCACAACACAACAACATCAAGGTCTACAGGCTTTACTCCATTCAAGTTATTATTCGGTGACGAAGCAATAACTCCGGAGGAAGCTAAAACTGGATCAATAAGAGTAGTAGCTTCGGCAGAATCAGGTTCTGAAGATGCTTATTCTGTGGAAAAAGATGCTTTAGAAGGGATCAGGCTTCAAGCTGTGGAGAATATCAATAAATATCAAGCCGAAACAATCAAATGGCGAGATAGAAAAGTTCGGCTAAAGAATATTGAGCCAGGACATTTGGTGCTTCGGAGAGTGGCCAACCCAGACACAGTGGGCAAGTTGCAGTTGAAATGGGAGGGACCTTTCTTAGTAGCATCTTCGTCAAGACCCGGTTCATACAGATTGAAGGATATGGACGGCAACGACATTCCTAGATCTTGGAATGCGGATGAGCTTCGGCGATATTATGTGTAACTTGATGTAACTTTTTATGTTTTTTCTTTTTCATGGCACCCTTTTCCTTTCTAAAGGGGGAGAAAGGTTTTTAATGGGGCCATCATATGTAATTTCCTTTTTTAGTTCTATAAGAGCAAAATCCCCCAAGGAATGTAAATGTAAAAGCTGAGAACGCACCATCGAGTGCCGAAAAGTAAAAAGCGAAGAAGCTCCAAAGTCGTTCCTAAGGGAATGCAGAGCTTACAGCGAAAAGTCAACGCTGATTCCGCCAAAAGTAAAAGGCGAAGAAGCTCCAAAGTCATTCCTAAGGGAATGCAGAGCTTACAGCGAAAAGTCAACGCTGATTACGCCGAAAGTAAAAGGCGAAGAAGCTCCAAAGTCGTTCCTAAGGGAATGCAGAGCTGACGTGTGATTGTTTCTAAGAAAATAATGGCTGAGAGTATGGCTTCGGATATGTGTTTGGACATTCATTCGCACATCACATTACATCATAGCATTTGCATTCATAAACATTCATCCAGGCATATGTAGGATAATCATCATCATGGCATAAGTGGTTGCTTCGGCATAAGAGAAGAGCTTCTTCACGTACAAAAAGGAGAGCTTCGGAAGAAAGGGAAATGTTGTTTTCTATGCTTCGCTGTGTACGAAAAGAAGGGAAGGTGTTTTTTCGCCTTCGGCTCAAAAAAGATAATTTCGTCCACAATAAAGCACTTCACATACATTAATGGAAGGGTAAGAGCATAATACAAGGTATGAACAGAACTCATTAAAGACAAGTTTAGTTACATTTACAAAAGTTATCTCAAAAGTTTCCTGAGTCTGTCTACAGTCTACTCCTACTTAATCTTCGAGGGATTTTAGCTTCGGTGTCATTCTTTTTTATCATCGACTTCGGCTTCGTCATCCTACATGAATTAAGTTGTTGTAAGTCAAAATCGAGCTTGAAGGAAGAGGTAAGCACAGGGTATGATTTCTTACTGGTTCAAGATGACTCCGAGCTTCGTCTCCAGCCTTGTCTCGCCCGCCTTTTGTCCATATCATTTTTACAAATCTATTGGAAATACTTTGGGCGAGATCAGGAATGTCATCTAGGATTGATGGTGATAAAGTGAAATTGGGCCTATTGACAATCTTTCCATGATCGCAGCCAGCTTTTAGGAAAGCTGCAGCAGTGCCCCGAGAAGCTACCCAGGCACAGAAGTCACCGTGCCCAGCTATAACTTCGTCGAGCTCGTCAATTTCACCCTCAATATGTTCGAAGGTCTTCGGTAAATCTTCAGCTGAGGGGGTGAATTTCTCACTGCTGGCTCCAACTGAGTGGAAAATTTTTCTTAGTCGTTGAATGCATTTGTTGCTAAATTCCAAACATTTTTCTTGAAGGCCCGCCAATAGTTTTTTCAAATCTGAATTTTGTTGAGCTTCGGCTTCAAGTTTTGCATTAAGTTCTTGCTTTTCTTGTTCAAACTGCTCAGATTGGCAGAGAAGCTCCGTGTTCAGTTCTGTTATTTTTGCTTCGGCTTCCGCCAATAAACCTTTAGTTGCCTGGAGCTCAAAGTTCTTTTTCTCAATAGCAGCTGATTGCTCCTTTATTTTGCTTTCTAAATTTTCAATTATAACTTCGTGCTTCTTGTCTTCAAAATCTTGCTGCATTTTCAAGGCTTTGCTCAACAGCATACTCTGCACGAAAACAACCTTCGTTAGACATGTTTTCATTATTAAAAACAATAAAAGTTAAGGGAAAAGTAGTTCACCTTGAAATTGGAATAAAATAAACTACCAACGATATGTTGTCGTCGGTAGCGGCTAATGTCCGTTTCTAGCTTCGGAAAACCGATACTCTTTGACAGAGTACCGATAACTTTGGCTCCAGTTTGGTTTCGGATACAATCTATTTTTTCATCATCAATACCTCCGAAGAGGAGTGCTCCTGGTTTGTACCCGCAAGATTTGGCATACTCTTTAAGCTCTTCTATTTCGGGTTTTGACAATTTTTCTCCAACTAAATTTTGAAACATGAAGGCCTCGTCCTCTGAAGCTTCGTCAACAATTTCCTTTTCTTTCCCCGGCACTGCGGCCATAGTCTCTTCGGCGACAGTGGCAGCTTCTTCTGTGGCCATGTCTAGCAGTATTTTGTCAATGTGTTCGATTGTGCTTTCCAGGTTCAAATCTTCAATTGAGGCAGCTTCGGCAGCCGCGACCTCCGAAGGTGTGATTTCAATATTTGTTCTTTCCTCAGCCGCTGATGTCTTCTGAGCTAAAGCTCTTGGTGGTGTCTTGTCAATGACCTCGGTCACAGTGATGATTCTTTGTCTCTTTGCTTTAGTCGTTTTCTTCGTTTTTTCAGGCTCCTTTTCCTTCTGAAAAAACTTTGTCAGTTGAGGTCCCAATGGACTTAGCTTCGCAGGCAGGGATTCAGTCATTACCTTCAAAATTTCCTCCATGTCAGGGGCAGAGGGTGATGCGGGGGTTTCTTCTTCGTCGGATATTTTTTGCTTCGGAGAAGACGCTTTCCTCTTCTTCGGAATTTTCTTCTTTGATTCTTTCTCATCTTCATTTAAGGCTTCAGTTATCCTTTTCCTTTTCTGGCCCCCGACACCTTTATTCAGATTTTCATAGTCAGGGTATTCAAAACCCAAGGCGTCCAGCACTCAGTTCAGTCTTCGCTTCGGACGGGTGCCGAAGGCCGCAGTCATCAATTGATCTTCTTTTTTGGAGTAGTTGCCAAGTATTTCATTACACATTACTTCAATTGTATCCAGCCACTCTTGGCAAGGTGTTTTAAAGTATTTCTTAAACTTGAAATAGTAAGGTAAACGCACAAGTTCACCTTCTTTCTTCTCCCCCTTTAGCTTCGGCATTTCCCATTCTTTTAAACTAGGAAAAACCTTGAAAGCCAAAAACTCCTGAACCAGGTCTCTTGTACTGATATGCCCTGCAATAATTCTGAATTCATTCAACGCTTGTTGTGTTGGACCTTCTGATGTCATGTTGCAACGAGGTCGGGTTTCTCCGAAGATTAGTTCGAGTGGACTTTGCACAAGCTTCTCCTTGTCGTCATCAACCTTGACATAGAACCACTCCGACTTCCAGCCTGCTGCCCATTTGCTCCGGTAGCTGATTACAGGAAACTTTGTGGTTTTCCGATAAGCAAAATTATAGCAACCAAAATTGTCATGCAATCCATCTTTTCTAGCCTTCGTCTGATAGTGCAGTTCGTGAACTCGACAAAAGCTGTCCGCAAACGGCTCCACCGCTTGGCTTCGGAGGGCCCAGATATAAACACTAAGCCTAACAATAGCGTTAGGAGTCAACTGATGAAAATAGATACCAAACCTCTTCAGTACCTCTGCAATAATCCCATGTAGGGGGAATCTTAATCCAGCCTTTAGAAAGCTCTTGAAAATGACAATTTCATCCTTCTCCGGCTTTGGGGTAGTCTCTTCTCCCCCGAAGCGTAATAGCTTCTTCTGATTTTCATTGAAAAAGCCCGACTTTACCATCTTGGAGAGATCAGCCTTCGAAACAGTAGATTTTCCGAAGTCCAAGTGGCTGGGCTTGCTTGGCATGGCAATACGATAATCGTCTTCGGGATCAGTTTCCTCAATATCTTCTTCTTCCGCTTCAGCAATTGCTTGTTCTGCTTGTTCTGCACCATCACTGGGGATCTTTTCCGAAGTTACCAGTCCGGATCTTTGCATCGCTTCGGAGATGGGAACAGTCTCCGAACCTTCAGCTTCGCCCTCCTCACGCTCAACCCTAGCGGTAGAACGCACTCTGGCCATTTAATTCTGAATTTGTGGAAATTTAATACTTTTTTCTTCCCAAGTTTTTTCTTCTGACGAAGCAGGCTTCAAGTTGGAGCTTCGTTCGATTCCGAGAGTCAAGCTTCGGCGTCGGTTAAAAATTTTGGCAGCAAAACAGTGCAAATAGCAATGAATGCTGTAGTAACTTCACACCTACTCGTCTGTTTATATAGTACTGCAGGTAAGAAGGCGAAGCGCCAGGATTTTTACACCAGGCGGATACCCGCTTGCACTCGCTGCGTGGTGGACCGCAGAGTCAAACAGTAAATCTGCAAGGTGGGACCGCCACGCGCTGGGAAATTGAATCGTTTCTCGACAACGAGCTCAGGGAAGGTGTTTTTTGGACCTTCGGCTCCCCGAAGCTTAAGAGACTTTTTTCACGGATCAAGCTCGTTACGAAAAACGATCTAGCACCGCGAAAGGGGCTACTGTTGGGACTATGCTTCGTCACCGAAGGTCTTGTAGGAAGAAGCGGCTTTCGGATGAAGCTGTTTGTATGGGATGGCCGAAGGTTCCTCTTCATGAAGCTTCGGTATTACAAACCGACTTAAAGATATAATGACCTTTTAGCCCATAAGGGTCTGAGTCAATGTTGTAAACTTTTATGAGGGGCGTAATTGTAATTCTTCACAGGCTGCGACCTGTGCCTATAAATAGTGAACATTATTCCTTTACTGTTCACGCATTCTGGTAATTGCTGTCGCATATTTCGGGAACCAATCTTTGCCAAGGCAGAGGTATAACTGTTTTCAATGATTCAATATATTGAGTAAATATAATATAATTCGTTTATGATTCATTTACCTTTTTATACCCTTTATTTTATGTTATCTTATATAATCTATTAAAATTTAATTACGAAGACTTAACCTTCATAATTATATTCTCATCAACCTTCGTCCAAGGTTCATTATCCTCAAGGGAATAATGTTTCATGGACGAAGGACGTTAACATTTAACATTTTATGTTGCCTTGTTCTTAATTTAGAGAGCATTTGAGAACAAGTCCCCAACACTTCATCATTTCAATAAGCAAGGATGTAAACAAAGACATATGAAACGCGAAGGGAATATGAATAATCATTTCAAATCATTAGACTATTAAAATTCTTATTACATAACATGAACAAACATCAACGATATTTGAACTATATTTGTACCTTCGGCTTGACAGAAGTTGAAAAAGCAAGAGTGACACATGAGTGATTACAAGTCAATGTGAACAGTACGGGGGTACTGTTCATCTATTTATAGGCACGGGACGTAGCTCGGGCAAAATTACATTCGTGTCCTTAATAACTAATCATAATCATGGTACAAAATATAAGGGACTACACGGTCTTTTCCTCTTTAAGTTGGTGTCACCCTTCGTCTCAAGTATGCCATCATGCCGAAGCTCTTTCAATTGTAGCTTCAGCATATATCTTCATGTCGTATCTGCTTGCATGTCGTCCTGCCGAAGGTGTTTTTGCTTAGAGGACCTTCGACGGAGAGAAGGCCCCCAACAATTGACTAGTCTGTATTTACCTTATCCTTGTTTACCTTTTGGTTTATTATGGTTAGTGTTGGGGACTTGTTTTCAAATGCTATGAGTTAAGAACAAGGCAACACAAAATGTTAATGGTTAAAGACCTTCGTCCTTCGAAACATTATCTCCCTTAGGATATAATGATCTTCAGATGAAGGTTATGAAGGTCATACCTTCATCATCCCAGTATATAATAATGAAAGTAGAAGCATATGAAACATGGAAAATAACATGAACAATCATATTGAATCATCAGATTATTTATATTCTCATTATCTCATCATGGACAAACATTAACAACAGTAAATTACATTTGTACCTTCGGCTTGACAGAAGGTATGAGCCCAAGAGTGACGTGCGAGTGGATACCAGTCAGTGTGAATAGTACGGTGCTACTGTTCATCTATTTATAGGCACAGGACGCAGCCTGTGTAAAATTACATTCATGCCCTTGATATTTACTATTGACTTAAGGACAATCTATCGAGGACTAGATGGCCTTTTCCCCTTTAAGTCGGTTTCATTTTCCACCGCTAAGCCGAAGCTTCTCCACACGTAGCTTCGGAACTGGTTCATCCTTCTCCCAGACCGCGCTTTTCATATCGTGTACAGCTTCATCCCAAGCTCGAAGGTCCCTATGAACATATTATACTTGGAAAACATGTTAGTCGTGCTTTTGAGGACCTTCGGAAGATGAAGGCCCCCAACAGTAGCCCCTCGCAATATTAATTTGTTGTAACAACGAATTCAGACTACGACGTGAACAAAGGCCTTAAGCCGAAGGTCCGAAAAAACACCTTCCCTTCGCTAGAATAGCGAAAGTCAATGACAAACGAGGCCCGCCAAGCTGCAAAGCGCTAGGCGTATAAATAGGAACCCATAGCGGTAGCATTTGATATGCCATTTCTGTTGTTTGCGTTATTTTCTCAAATTTTTAACTCTTGCTTATCAGCCCTTGCCTGATTTTCGAGCTTCGATTTAAAGACGTGCTTGCTCCATGTCTGAGGAGAAGAAGATGACTGAGGAGAAGATAATTGAGGAGAAGAAGCTGTATGAAGAGAAGAAAGTTGGAGATCCTTTTATTGCTGGTTTTTTGCTTTACTTTAATCAATGAACATGATGTGAATATTTATGATACGATGATGTTATCCCGATGATGATCTTGTGATACTTTAGGGGACTCAGGCCATTTTCCTAAGTACCTCTCCGTAAGGACCTGTTCGGGGAGTGACAACCCGGGATAACAGTGCAACAATGAGGGTGGAATGGGACACCCTTAGCTGATTAATTAGAGGAACCAGAGGTGTAGTTGGCTTCGCCATAGGGCCGTCAATGGGGTCCAGGCATAGTACTTGCTCTGCCGAGGTTGGTTGCAGAGGTTCCTTGATTTGGTTTTGTTAGTCACCCTTCCTTTAGGGAGAGGTACTATGTTTATCAAACTGGAGAAACCTTTTGGGCAGTTATAACCTCTGGGAAATCTTTGTAAAGGCTACATAGTGAGACCCTGCTAGGTCACTTTGGTAGTGATCAATGGGGAGGCTAGAACCCCGGGCAGAATGGGAATCATGACTTGTGGGTAAAGTGTGTGACCTCTGCAGAGAATTAGAAACTGATATATCAGCCATGCTCACAGTTAAGAGCGGATTTGGGATCCTCTTTGATTAGAGATACAAATGATTTGAGATATAGTGGTTCTATTTATGGTTTTGGTTCGATGATGATAATGATTTTCCTCGATGAGGAAATGGTTCACGGGTTGGCTATTACTAAAACTTGGCTTCCACTAATAATAAATACCTGACCAACTAAAAGCAACTGCTTGAACTTAACCCCACATAAAGCTAGTCCACCTCAGCCAAACGAGACATTTGCTGAGTACGTTGATGTGTACTCACCCTTGCTTTCACAAAACACCAGGTTGCCTTTGGTGCAATCTATGCTCAGGTAAAGAAGGAGAAGAAGACGCCGAGGTGGATCTTTAGGAGTTCCAGGACGTCGACAAGTTCAAGGATTAGACTAGCGACCCCCCAGTCAGCTGCCTGTGGTGGGTTTGCTTACGTTGGCTACGTTTCTATTATGTGTACTTTGATTTATATTTTGTAAATGACTCTAGTCTTTAATATTATTACTTATTCTTTATTGTTATTCGAAGCATTGTGCTATGATGAGTCATTTATGTAATTGCTGTGTACGTGAATTTCTGATCCTAGCATGTACATGGTTCACATTCGGTTTACCTTCAAAACCGGGTGTGACATGAACTATGACTAGGTCCAACAAGAGCCAAATCCTTAAGTCCTTAGGGTGACCACAATACCACCTAAGTAGATCCAACTGGCAAAAAACTTCAAGCCAACACCAATTATGTCATATGACAACCATACAAAACTAATTGACTAGCTCAAGTTTACTAGTTGTCTATCATTATTGTAGGAGGTGACTCTTCCATCATGGCCAACTACCTACCCATATACCTTGGTACCCCTAGTGGAGAAGTGACTGTTTGGTCTCCCTAAAAACTCCATTGACTTGTGGGAGAACTAACTCACTAGTTTATCAACAACTTCAGTATAACCTACAATTGGGAGAAGACTCAGCATGACCTTGAGCAAGTCATTCAAGAGGAGGACGAGTCACTACACAACTACATCAAGAGGTGGAGTGACATAAAACTTGACATCTCTAACATGTGCGATAAGATGACCATTTATATTTTTTATAGAGGCCTTAAGAATCATGAACTATCTCAAAAACTTATGTGCAAGGCTTCGGCCACCCTTGCCTCTTTGTTCTAAGTTGTCGACAAGTATGCAATGGGTGAAGAACTTATTCGACAAATGTCCTCGTATCGAAAGGAAGGGAAAAGAAAGAGTAGAAAATTGAGTAAGATAAAGATAAAGAAAAGAAGCATAAGACAGATCATCGATTCACAACAACAATTGAACTGGGGGCTTGGCGATGATCTCTTGCCTTTGACCAAGATGAGTTCTAGAAATGCATGGAGCGACTTTGCATTTATGATCTAGATGCTCACCATAAGACCAAGAATTGTATTCACCTCAAGGGATTCGCTGAGAAGGTCCTCAAGCTACCTAAACCTAAGTCAAAGAAACCCGAGTTGAGAAAAAAATGACTCAAACAAGGATGATAAGGTCAAGTTCTTAGAACCATCTCAAGACCTCATGTACATATTTAGGGGACCAAACTCTTATGAATCTAAGAGGAAACAGAAGCTTATGGAGAGAGGGGTGTTTACTATGGAATCAACAACCCTAGAGTTCCTATGATGGTCGAAAGTGTCAATTACTTTTGACCCGTCCGATCACACGGACTACGAGCCACGCCAATGGCATTACCCACTCATCCTTGGCCTGATGGTTGATGACATGAGGTTGTGACATGACAAAGTAGAGGAGGTCCAATCTTTTGATAAGTCGCCTGAGATGGATATCTCAATGATGATGATCCAAAGTTTCCTAGTGATGCAAGAAACTCTCGTAATCACTACACCACTGCTCTGTTGGTTACTAACTCGTGTAAACATGAATTAGCATCGCCAAGAAGGCTGTTCCTTGGTGATACAAATATAAAACACGAGCAAAAACATAGAAGAGCACAACCTCATGGATGTATCTACATGTTACGTTCTACAAACCAATGAGACGACGAAACGGTATGAAACAAAATAATCTAAGTAAAATCCAAGCCTAACTCATGGCAGCTACTGAGTAGTTATAAAGTTTAGGGAATGGAAAACCCTAAAGATGTGTCCCTAATGGACTCAACTTGGTACAAGGGTTATTGAGTCCATATGGTAGCACAACACCAAAATAGATTATGATATCAGAATTGTTTGGAAGATTCCCAATGACTTTACTTGAATTTGGAAGTGAGACTATTAGAAAGTTCTTGTAGTTAGCTTTTTATCCATATAAATAACATCCAAATTTGAGTCTGAATGCATCCAAGGCATTAATTTGAAGTCAAATTGGTCCTCAACTCCGAGTAGGACTCGAATCCATCTTCGAGTAGGAATCCAGCTTGTTGTGCTCATCCATCACCTTGTCCATGTCCTTGGGTGCTTCCTTGATGGTTCTTAAGTCCCTAATATGCTTGTCCATCGTTCAAAACAATAATAATTTCATTAGGTAGCAATCGGTCCTGAATTTCATAAAGACTAGAACTTAAGAATGAGTTAAATTGCAATTGAAGTTGACATGCACATGCTCTTGTTGTTGGTCCCCGAAATATAGGAGGAGAAGCATCATGTCCTCATCATCTCCCTCTTGAATTGAAGTCGTCCTCGATGACATTCCATCTTCCTCGCCCAAATACGGACACAAATATGAAATTTAAAATGTGGACTAACCCTAAAATCTACAGACAACTCAAGTTTATATGCATTGTCATTGATTTTCTTAAGTACCATGAAAGGACCTGTTGCACGAGACATTACTTTAGGCTTTCTCAAATATGTAAATAGATATTTTCATAAGTGAACCAAACCAAATCACCTAGTTTAGGTTTTACAACCTTCGTACCTTTTAGCAAGTTTATACTCCCCATTCATCTTTTAAATTTTATGTTTAGTTGTGTCATGCAACTTTC
Source organism: Zea mays (assembly GCF_902167145.1). Taxonomy (NCBI): domain Eukaryota; kingdom Viridiplantae; phylum Streptophyta; class Magnoliopsida; order Poales; family Poaceae; genus Zea; species Zea mays. Next base: position 84,617,641 of record NC_050104.1, on the reverse strand, counting down.
AAATGAAATCAACATGTTGCAAAGCATCTAATTTCACAATTTCAAGAGGCAAAGGTAATAAATCAATTGGATCATGTGGATTAAAACCATACACTACTTGAAACAGACTAAATTTTGTTGTGGAGTGTACATCCCTATTATAAGCAAATTTAACATGTGGCAAACACTCAGATAAGTAAGCCTTACTTGCAACCACGTCTCGCCTGTCTAACAACTAGATAATTGTTACCTCTAACAACCAAATAAGTAAGGCTTACTTACAACCACCACGACCGCCTTCTTCTCCTTGTTGTTGCTGTCATATATTAACTCCCAACTTACCATATCTTTCCCCATCTCTGCCTCCGTCATCTAGATTCTTCCGCACAACCATAGAGGACATCAACCTTCCTCCATTGGCAAGCACCTCAAACAGCTATCGTGACTCTTCATCGCCATGCGCCTCTGCAGGTAGCGGAGCAAGACACAGCCAAGGGAAAGGAGGAGGCATCGCCACTGGTGATGTGTGGCTGAGACTCGGGAGAGGAGGAGGAGGCGCTTCATATCCTAAGTTTAGTTTAATATTGGTTGTTGGTAGATAATTTGTGAGATACTAAGGTCAATGATAATATATGTATTGCTCATTTTAATATAATCGTTATATGCTAATATTTTATCGAATTATGCACCATCGCAAGATACATGCATTGTACTAGTTTGAATTAAGCCTCACAATCCACAACAATATACGCCACATAGGTCTAATTCAAAGTAGATCAAATGCGAGCATGCCAATAGTTATTTATACATTTGTTCATTCTCAAGACCAATACAATACAAGTTTTCAAAAATTTAAAACAATGCACATCCCTAGTGTATCTATAGATTTTATCTTAAAATTTGACATACAAATTCAATGTAGAAAGTTTTATAAAAATAATAAATCTTAGCTTCATATGTGCACCATGAAAACAAAATTCCTACATATTAGTATTCTTCTCTGTCTCGATGAAATGAGCTAGAAATACAAAAAAAATAATAAATCTTAGATACATGTATGCACTACAAAGACAAATCTTAGGTCTTGATCGTTAAAAAAAACAGAAATAATACATGAATAAATTCATTTCAAGAAATGAGGAAAGAGTAAAATACATTTCTGGTGCTCAAACTTGTCGTCCTGTGTCATTTCAATCCACAAACTTTTAAAGTGTGTCAGTGCGATTTTTAATCGTTGTTTGGGTCTCAGTTAGGTTTACACATGTCGTGGTTAACATATTAACCCTACATGTCATCATGTGAATGTGGAAAATAGAGAAAAAAAGATACACATGTTGATATATGGAGTACTAGACTGACATATTTTAGACCTAACAGAGATCCGAACAATGATTAAGTACTAGACTGACATATTTTAAAGTTTGTAAAATGGAATGACATATAATTATTATAAGTTTAAGAATTGGAAATGTATTTTACTCAATGAAGAAAGGTTTGGTTTGCAAAATGAATAGTCAAATGGTGGGCACCATGGAAGCCCCGCTGCCTAAAATGGTACACAGTACGCCGAATCCTCTCCCGGCACCGCAACCGCTGTTCCTCTGCGCGGAACGCGCGCGCGCCACAGCCGATCAGCCACCGCAGGATTCCTCGTCCACCGCGACCATTCGGCTTCTCCCCAATCCCGGCACGGCGGCACGGGACCTCTCCCTCTCTCTCCCGCTGGCGGGCGATGGCCTCCTCCTCCTCCTCACCTGCGCCCGCCCTGGCCGGGGAGGCGCTACGCCAGAAACGCATCCTCTCCAGCAAGCTCTACCTCGAGGTCCCGTCCTCCAAGGTCGGTCGCGGGCATCGTCCCATCTCTAGCTTCCAAGATACGCGCGAGCTGTCCTTGTCTCAATCCAATGTTTTCTTGCAGGCGCCGGTGGTTTACTCGCCGGCATACGACATCTCCTTCCTCGGCCTTGAGAAGCTGTGAGCTGCCTTCCCGCCTGTCCACCACCTATGCAGAAATACGCATCGGCGTTCAAATGTTTTTGACACGGCGTGCGTGTGCAGGCACCCGTTTGAATCCGCCAAATGGGGCCGCATCTGTAGGTACCTCACCAGGGAAGGGTACCTCGACAAGAAACAGATGGTGGAGCCATTGGAAGCCTGCAAGGAGGATTTGCTAGTGGTAATTAATCAAGAATCAGGAATCTGATTTTCGCCTGGTTCAGACTTCATAGTGTATTTGGTCTGATGAATCCCTTGCATGGCTTGATTAACCAGGTGCACACGGAGGCGTATTTGAACAGTCTCAAATGCAGCTTCAGAGTTTCCTCCATTGTAGAGGTATTGATTTTTCAGAAGTGGGGTTGGCCTGATTGGTGGTGAATTATGTATTGTGGTTGAGTGATTGACAGGTGTTTGATATCTTAGGTCCCTCCTGTGTCGCTTGTCCCTAATTGGATTGTGCACAGAAAGCTACTACACCCCTTCCGGAAGCAGGTATTCTAGTGTGAATATGTGTTTGCCTTTTTGGATTATTTGTAAATTCGTATGCATAATGTGATTATCAGGGGAGGATGATAAAATTTCTTTTCACAGGTGGGTGGGTCCATTTTATCAGCCAAACTTGCATTTGAGAGAGGTTGGGCTATTAATGTTGGTGGAGGATTTCACCATTGTTCAGCAGATGAAGGGGGTGGATTTTGTGCATACGCTGACATCTCTCTCTGCATCCAGTTTGCTTTTGTCCGTCTAAATATCTCAAGGTAAACCCTTTATCGGTAGTTTTGTTTGCTATAATAACTATGTTTTCGTGAGTTATATGCTTGATTGGGTGAGTCTCTTATTATGCTTGTTTGACTGCACATTCTGCTTATGCTCCCTCCAGTGACCAAACAATGTCATTTTCGTGTAATCGCAGACTTTCAGTTAAGTTATTGAATTTTGATCGTCAATTACTTAATGTTTATTGATCTGAACAGCGAGAAATGGTATGAGTAGTTCGTCTCAGAAGTACAGTCATTCAGTTGTGGTATGGTTTGCCAATGTATTATTGTAGACATTACTAGTCAAAGTTCTGTTTTGGAAACCATGTCAGTGTCTAAAAATGTCACTCTTTTTGTTACTGGAGCGATTATAAGGAAGAACGTTATTGTGGATGCATCCATTGTTCGCATGCATCAGTGTTGTAAGAAGGTGCAGGATTTGTTGTACTACGACGCTGAAATGTGCGACTGATGAGTGCATCCACAACACAGTTTCTGTGATGTGAATCCATCCTAGAACAGTGCAAGGCTTGTAGACATCCTCTCAGGCAGTTGGTCAATATATATTTACATTGTTGGCAGTCCTATGCAAGGGTGTAACATAGCTATACAAATAAATTGACCTTCTTTTTCAAACATTTGCAGTGTATTGATCATAGACCTGGATGCCCACCAAGGAAATGGACACGAAAAAGATTTTGCTAATGATGGTACATATTTTAATTTTCTTTGGATTTTGGTTCTTTATATTTGTCAATTTGATACCAGTTTATCGCTCACAGGAAGGGTTTACATTTTAGACATGTACAATGCTGGAATTTATCCCTTTGTAAGAGTCTACATCATCACCCTCACTCCTTAGATATATGTAGTATATGAAGCTATTTTTCTTTTGTGATCTGTTGCTCTTATATATTGTCATTATGAAATGCATATTGATGGAGATATTACTTATGCGGAACTTTCTTATCTCACTTCTTGAACAAGTTTTATTGTTAAACCCTAAATGTACAATCATCTTTTTGAACAAGCTCTTTTGTGCAGCATTTAGATGATGTAATTGTTCACAGATCGAAATTGAAAAACAGCAGTTTTTGTCTCGAACGAAGTAGGAGAGATACGTGTTATTTCATATAGAAGAGAAAAAAATAGTACAAGGAGAGATCAAAAGACCTCTCCAAGAGAAAAACAGCAGTTCCATCCAACTGTTATACTGCAATGAATTCCGACGGTATCATGCTATCAGTTTTGTAACAGTCCACGTTAATATGATGTAGACACCAAAATAAAGGACGAGTTTTGTATTTATGGTTTCAGTTTCATTGGTACCAGATATATTCCTGATTCTTGTTCTTTGTAAACTTACATTGGTTTGTTTCAGGATTTCACTGCTAAGCAATACATTGATCAAAAAGTTGAATTAGTTGTAAGTTTTATCTTGCAACCTTTTAGTTATGCATTCTCTCCACTGCACGTACTTCATGTTTTTAGTTAAAATTCTTGTTATGTGATTGTGCATTATAGAGTGGGTCAAAAACAGATGAATACTTGGAGCAACTTGACAAAGCTCTCGAGGTACATTTACATACCTGCAGAATTTTCTGTGAAAATAAATATTTACACTGGGTACTAGGTTAATGTTTTGAAATGTCATCTTTTGCATGATATTTATCCAAAAAAATTCAAATCAGTATAATATGGCAATGTATCATTTCAACTTGTGGTTTCAAGTGCATGTATCAATGATTGAATATCCTCTTTGTATATGTATAAATCCAAATGAGCATGAGGTTTGAAAGGGTAAAAGTCTGGTTCTTTCTGCATAGGCTGCATGACTAAATCCTCTCAAATTACCTTATGAGGAAATGGGTAAATGCTAATTCATTGGTGCTGCTTATTTGCTTGGTTTAACAAACTTTTGATCCACATTTTCTCTTGGAACATATTATTGCAGATCTGCAATAGTAGATTTGAGCCCCAGTTGATTGTATACAATGCTGGAACAGACATCCTCGATGGCGATCCGTTGGGCAGATTGAAGGTATTTTCTCTTGAATTGTATCTTCAAAAACCCTAAGAAACCTCCAATATAATGCTGCAAGATGCAGAAATCATGTTCACGTTGTCATTTACTTACTAAAATAAGCTGGACACTGCACAAGCTATGCCTGACCGCTAAAGTTGTCTAAAAACATGCGTACAACTTTATGATGCTGCTGAATTTGATAAGTTTTTCCCTATGTTTCAGGTAAGTCCTGAGGGTGTGGTTACCAGAGACGAGAAGGTATTTAGGTTCGCAAAAGATCGAAACATTCCTTTGCTCATGCTGACATCAGGTGAAATACTTCTCACAAGTTTGTAGTCTGTTCCTCTAGTCGTATGAATCTGCTAATACTGTATTCCTGTGCACTATACCCATCTATGCTTGCACTATCAGGAGGCTACATGAAGTCAAGTGCTCGAGTAATAGCTGATTCGATCATCAATCTGTCCAATAAAAACTTGATAGGATTAGGCAGCCAGCTGGGTTGAGCAAGAACTTGTGACAGTATGCTTCTTATCGGGAAGCAATATCTCGTAAGAGCTTATTCGATTAGGAGTGGATTAAAGAGGATTAAATTCCTTGATGGTCAAAATTGAATAGAAAGATATCTAATCCTACTCAATCCACATGCAATCGAACAAGGTTTAAAGGTGTAGTTTTTTTTTTTTTGTGAAGGATAACATGTATGCCACAAAAATGTTCTGTACATAACACGGGATGTTTGTGAATCTATACAACGTCAATTGTTCAGTGCGCGTGAAGGGCTTCAGATACTAAAACTGCAATGGCAGCATCCCTGAACAATGTTTAGTGGTCAGGATGTTTGGCCATCAAGACTAGTGATGACGTTGATCTTCGCTGGATGAATTAGAGTGAGCATGAACCCTAATGGTTTAACCTGTCCTGGAATCTAAACAATAACCATTGAGGGTTGGTTTGTTGATCAGGGATCACGAGGAGTCGTGATCTCTGATCACCAAATCAGCCCCCAAGACAAAAACAAAAACAATCCATAGCCTGAGGGTATCTTCTCTTATAGGCCTGGCTTGTTTTCATGGTATTCAGATGAATTAAAAAGTAATCTAATAATGAAATATAGAACACTTTCATGGTATTCAGATGAATTAAAAAGTAATCTAATAATGAAATATAGAACACTTCTAGATATTAGTTTTAATAGGGCATTCGCTGATATACCTAGTTTTGTGCAATTAAAATATGGAAATGCACGACTACATACATGCTAGATATTTTTCGATAAAGGAAGTCTTATTGAATTGTCAAGTCCATATATCGAGGTGATATAAAGTCTTGAAAAAAAACACACTTCTGGCCTCTCCACAATGGGATGCACACAACTAAAAAAGGAAAAGACCATATGGTAGAATTCAAGCACTAATGACAATCGATCCTAAGGCTAGACTGCCAACCATGTGCCTGGGTAAAAAAACCCTTGGCCACTAGCATCAAGTGTTGATATGTCGCAACAACTACGTCCCGTGAAGTTGGTCGCTGCAAAATAGTCCATGAACAGAGCCAATGAACAATTTTGAAGACAACCTGCAAAGGAGGTAAGTTATGTTTTTATCAAATACCAAACTATTTCTGTAAAACCATAACGACCAGCAAGTAGCAGCCGCCCCTAATAGAACTAGTTGTTTTTTTTCTTTTCCAATGCCCCACAACCAAGATCCGAACATGTGAGAAACACTATGAGGCCTGGAAAACCCAAAAGCAGCATGAATCGAAACATTCCTTTGTGACAAAAACAACATGAACCACACGTCCACACAGCTCGAGCAAAGCAACGTTCATAAAATAAATGATTAATCGTTTCATCTTTATGACCAAAACAACAAACTTTACTGCTCTGCCAATTTCTCTTGGCCATGTTATCCTTTGTCAAGACTATTCCTCGGTGTAAATACCACAAAAAGATCTTAATTTTCAGTGGAGTTTTAAGCTTCCACAATCTTTTGTTTAAGTTCGGGACATCGTTCTAAATCAAGGCCAGATAATGAGATTTCACAGAGAACTGCCCATTTGGGTGGAGATTCCATCTAAACTCATCCTAATCTTGGCTCAAGGCAATGCTAGCAATGTGTGGTAATAACCGGTTCCACGCTGTTAGATTGTTTCCAACAATATCCCTTTGCCATGATAAATTGATTGGTGAGGAGCTAAAAACTTCTGCCACTGTTATTTGCTTATGACGAGCAATATTGAATAGACTACGGTAGTGCCTTCTTAAAGACATACTGCCAAGCCAAATGTCCTCCCAAAATCGAATTTGTTCCCCATTTTTAACTGTAAAAGTGCCAAATTGAAGAAATTGTTTTTAACCTTCATTAAGCTTGCCCAAAAATGTGAATCTCCATTTTCCCAAAGGTTTTGAGAAAGGGGTTTGGAGTTCATATACTTGTTTCGTGAAATTTATGTGTTCTTGTATATTTCTTTTTGTATAGAGGGTCTGTATGTACATATGAGTTTGACCGCCGTCGAGCTACTGCTTCTTTCGTCGTATGTGGCCTGATCGCGCTTCCTCCTATCCGCCCTAACCACTACCGCAATCGTGGTAGCTCGGATTTGACCGCCTGCCCTCCAAGGTTCCAACTTGATGTGGAGCTGCTTATCTCGGTGTTCCTATTATTCATATTTGAGTTGACATTACTGTTGGGTTGTCAACTCATTAAGATTAGGGTTCTGTCGATATATTTGTATCCATTCTCTATGTAATACAATAATCAGTTCCACATTTTTACATGGTATCACAGGGCTTCACTCCTCCCTCCCACCACACAGTCGCCGACCACCTCTGTCAGGCTGCCGACCGTCCCTCTTTCACACAACCGTCCCTGGGAGGCTCATCCTTCCCTCCTAGGGACGACCACCCATCCCAGTCGCCGACCATCTTTCGTCTCTACTCGTCCTCGCCACACCAGTCTTCTGCGCGCAGGCTAAGGGCGCGCGAGCGGACAGCCGCCAACGCCTTGCCGGCGCGGGTGCATGTGAGCGCACAAACGTCGCCGCCGCCCCATAGGCAGGCGTGCACGCGGACACCGCCGCTGCACCCCAGCCCAAAGCCACACCGTCGCCGGAGGCCACGGTGAAGAGGCCACGCGCGAACGCCGCTGCTGCATCCCCGACTCAATGCCGCGCCACCGCAGGAGGCTGCAGCTCCATTTCCTCACTCTTGGGGGCGATTCCCATCCTGGTTGCCGCCCTCTCCTTCTCCTTCCCTCACTCAGGTTGCCCGCGGTCACCCCTCCCCTACTCACCATCGACGCAGCCATCGCTTCCCTCCAGTCCGACAGCGCGGATTGCCGACGCGAATTGTGGCGGAACCGCCCGAATTATTCCAGCTTAAGTGCCCAAGTCACGCCCTTAAAGGCAACAACACACTTAAATCGGAATAACCCACGAGTCCCTCGGATCTAGTCCGATAAAGCCACTTATCTAGGATCGAATACCACTAGCTCACACGAAGGTGAGGCACAGAGAAATACAATAAAGCATAATACCACAAATTTAAGAAATATCAATAGTGATTACATTACCAGAGTTTCAGAAATAGTAACCATAAGTTTTAATGCAGCTGAAATAACTAACAGAGAAAACCAAGTAACATGGCGAAGCCTGGCCATGCTACTCCTCCTGGTCCTCTCCTGCGGAAGCAGCAACCCACTCGACCATCTATCCCGGTGGCAGGGATGGAGGCCAAGTCACACCATCCACCAAATCAAGGAGGTACCTGCAAAAATTATGCCACAAGCAAGGCTGAGTATACTAATACTCAGCTAGACTTACCCGGTGTGAGGAGCCTACTCCTCTACCTCTAGACCATGAAGGTGTTTGGCTGAGGGGTTTGGTTTGCCAAAAGCACTAGCTGAGTCTAAAATCAAGTTTTAGATTTTCAAGTTCTAGAATAGTAATTTTAGACTGGATGAGTACCTAGCTATTCATACATGGTATCAAATATTATATCAATCAACATCTTTTGTAAGTAACCTTATTTCCACTTATTACTCAGTGCAGTACAATGAATCAAGCAGTCTCATTAGCTGCGAGAAGCAGATGATTCAAATCGAGTTTTAACCTTGCAAGGTAAACCTAAACACACGACATGTAGGGGCACTCTGTCCCCACACATATCAACCGTCCCCATCGATCCCCCGTTCGCGGCCAGGGCTCACCGCCTTGGCGTACAATGCTCCACTGACCCCGGCTGCCGCCGTGCAGTGATCGCACTTGTACCCACCATATCTAGAATGGCAGACCCAGTCTCAGGACAAATGAGGAGAAAAGTCCGCACCCGACTTCACTCAGGTCTAGGTTTACCGGTTACCATATTTCTCGACATCTGTTTAGTACATTCAAACGCTTGACACAGGTATCCGCACGTTAATCCTTATTCCAATTTCGTGTCATAGACAACACATCCCCATGGATCCGTGTCCACAGACCATCATCATTCTATTATCAAAATGGATACAACCAATTCCTGACCTCGCGCGAGAGCTAGAAAAATCACTCGACTTCTACCGAGATTCTGATTTAGCATAGCAGCTACTCGACCTAGCATACTAGTATCCATCTCAAAAGGAATCCTGAGTTCATGCAACTAGGGTTTCAAGCAACTCCTACACTTAAGTGCACGGTACAAGCCTACAAACATTAAGTGCAGTAAAATAGCATATATAACGGTTATACATAAAACCGGGGCTTGCCTGGGATTTAACACTTAGACAGTGTTTGCTAGATGACACTCGCTTGGCGAGCATCCACTGGTTAAGTCCATCCTTCTTTGTGTTGTTGTAAAGCCCTAAAATTGGTAAAGGAAAAGAAAATAAAAATAATAATAATAAAACAAAGAAATAAATGCATTTTCGATAGGATTTTGAATTTTTTTTTGAAGACCTTTTGAAAATCCATCGGGCTCTCCCTCATGTTCAATTAATAATATTAAATTCGCCAAGAAATCCATAGATAAATAAAGAATCGTGCATCGTGTGCCGATGAATTTGTTGCAATGCATTTTGTCAAGATTAGGGGGTCATAACTTAAATTTGACCTCGAATTATAAACAGAAAATGGGAATGAGAATTTTAATGAAGGCATTTATTCTCTCCATAAATGAATAATAGGAAAAATAAATAAATAAAGAACAATAGTATAAACAGTAGAGTTTATATTCATTAGGAATATTTTAGACACTTGCAGATTTTGAAGCTCAAAATATGAGTTGAATTTGAATTGGATTTAAAATAAGGAATTAGAATTGAGAAAAGAATATAGAAAAGAAAAGAAAACAGTGAAGACTCGGCTGGGCTGACTTCTGGCCGGCCCACTCAACCCACCAGTCCACCGATCCCTGGCCGGCCCATTTCTCTTCCCCTCCCCTTTTCTCATACGGTGTCACTTGCGCGCGGCCCCCACATGTCTGTCTTCTGCACACACCTGGGCTTCCGTGACACTGTCGGGTGGGTCCCGTTGGGCAGAATCGTCCCCAACCTCGTAACCGAATCAACGAATCCACCGCCTCCTAATCCGCGAGCTCGCGGTTTCCTTGCCTCAGCTAGCGCAACAACCTCCCACTCGCCCGCAAGCTGGACTCCTCTGCGCTGTATCTGAAGCCGAGCTCGCGCGCGTAATGGACGGGGCGAGAGCTCGGGATTCCGTTGAGATCCACAACCACCCGCGGATTCCGCGCTCGGCGCGGCCATCCTCCCCCCCCCACGGATCTCGCCAACGGAAATCCGAATCCCGCTTCTGCCGCCATGGCCGAACTCCGTGCGGGCTGTTACAATCTTGGCCGGCGGGCTACATAAATACGGCCACGTTCCTCCTTTGGGTCATGGCTCAGCTAGAAGATAGCCTAAGCGCGCGGCGCCATTCAGAGAACAGACAGAGCGGAGGGAGGGCGAGGGAGATGAGCGAATCATCACGGATGGAATCGTGCGTTCGAAGCCGGGATCTTGGCATGCCCGTTGTGATGATGCTGCCACCCTCCAATCGGCGGGAGAAGCCATGGAGTTGCGGGAATTGCTCGCCGTACTTGAAGTTGGCCGCCGAACCGCATGGCTGTGTGACCGGGCTCCTTCACAAATCCTCGGCAGGTGAGAATCCATCCATGTGCTATGCCTTACCTCTCTGCTTGGGTAGCACCCGTTCGTTTGAAGCTCTCGCACTGGGTGCCGCTTGGGGCGTTGGTCAGCCATGGCGCCACCGTGCGGACCGCGCGCCGGCGCAGTTGGGTCGTGGGGGATGGAAGATGGGTCAGTGTCCGTCGATCTCAAGATGGGTGGCTAGCATTAGAGGGCGCATAACGTTTCGTTGAATAGAACCGTGATCGTTAGATGTGCATCTAAGGGCCCCGGTTGCATCTGGGCATGGACAACTCGTGACCTTCGGATCTCGATCTGACGGCCGCTTGTATACCGGCTCGATTATAAATAGGGTTTGAATCTGGGCTCTTGAAACCAGATCGGGCGGCCGAGATTCACACGTACCCGTTCACCGAGGACTATTTGCATAAGAGCCCCTCAGTTATTAAGAAACCAACCCGCCGTCCTGTGTGACTGTGCACTGAGTCTAGGATTTCTTACGCGGAAGCCCCTGTGTCTCTCTGTAATTGGCGCCCAGTCTAGAGAATAGTAAAAATAGTGAAATAGTTATAGAAATTGATTTTTTTTATACAAAAATAAATCCAGAAACTTATTTAATTCATAATTAATTCATTTTAACTCCAAATTGGTCCATTCCAGTTCCTAAATTTTTGTAATATTATTGTCTAACCATTAGTGCCTCTGTTTTGACATGAAAGTCTCATTAAAATTTATCTAGTACTTAATCTTTTATTAAATACATAAAACCTTCGAGAAATCATAACTCCTCAACCATGACTCCGATCTTAGTAGTTCTCGATCCCACGATCTCGTAGCGACGCGTAGATTGTTATTACGCAATTTATTCTTATGATTGGTGTGATGTTAATCTTGCCTATACCATGTTTGTTTGTATTACTACGACTAGCGTGAGGACACGTGTCATCTGAAGAGCAAGTTGGTACCTGGAATCTCAAGTCCCAGGCAAGTTGTGCCCTTGATCACTTCTTTTTACCCACTCATGTTCTAATTAATCATAATGATCTGCATAGGTTAATTTTGATGGGACCCAATAGGTTACCCTAGTTTGATTATCTTTATACCTTGTTACCACTGAACTTTTTGGGTAGTACTTGCTAGTGCTTTATGTGGTTTTGGGTATGAAGATACATTACTCATGATTATACTTTTGTTATCCGTTGTTATTTATCGTTCATGATAAGATCATTATGTTAATTGGAACATGGAGCGACCACCCAGGAAAACAGTGCTACCACAAGGGTTTAATGGGACGCCCTTGGCTGATTAATTAGGAAAGCTAGTGGAGGACTACCTTACCCGAAAGGGGCAAGGGCAGTAGGGGAGTGGTCAGTGTAGGGAGGCCCTCGGGAGGACTTTGCTGAGATGGCGGTCCTGCAAGGGATTCCTGCATTGGAGCTTCCTATAAACTGTAGCGGGTTTTCTGAAGCTAGTGGAACTTTGTAAAGGCCTCGTAGTGTTACCCTGCCTCGCCTCCTCGGTAGAGGTGTATGGGAAGTCGCGATCCCTTGGCAGATGGATAACATGACTTGTGGGTAAAGATGCGCAACCTCTGCAGAGTGTAAAACTGGTATACTAGCCGTGCTCACGGTCATGAGCAGCTCGGACCCTCACATGATTAATTTATGGAATTAAATTCAATTTGTCATATGCATTGCATCGCAGGTGATGTTGTTACTTTTGTTCTACTAAATTGGGCTGGTATTTACTTATACTTAGTAATTGCTAATAAAATTTTGACCAACTTTAAAAGCAATGCTCAGCTCTAACCATCCTCTTTGGTAAGCCTTACACTTCACGTGAGCTCACACCTTTGGCGAGTTCATGCATATTATTCCCCACAACTTGTTGAGCGATGAACGTATGTGAGCTCACTCTTGCTGTCTCACACCCCCCACAGGTCAAGAGCAAGTACCACAGGATGAGGCGCATGGAGGATGCTGTGATGAGTTCGTGAGTGGTCTAGGCCGTCGTCTCCCAGTCAACTTTGGGTTGCTGGACCGTTGTCTCCTTATAATGTAATTATTTATTTATTTTGTATAGAACTCCTATTATATAGTAAAGATGTGACATTCGATCCTGTGCCATGATTCATCATATGTGTGAGACTTGGTCCCAGCACACCTGGTGATTATGTTCGCGCCCGGGTTTTGGATCCTAAAATCCGGGTGTGACAGAAGTGGTATCAGAGGAATGTTGACTGTAGGACGAAACCTAGATAGAATTGGACAACCAATACTTACTTACCTCTGCTACTCTGATTCTTTTCTAAACTTATCTTAATCTTTTCTCATCTATTTCCGCTTCACTCTGATTATTCTTACATTTTCCTTCTAAAGACAAAAGTGGATTTCACACTTTGAAATCCCATATCTAAAGTGACCTTTAGAAATAGGAGACCTACTCTTAGGGAAAAAAAATCAAAACTATTTTTGTAAATATTTGTATACTTAGTGTTTGTTCTTATGATACTTGTCTGATTTGGATCTTTGATTGAGTATGGTGGGTTGTGGAGTAATGTCCACAATTACATTTGCATATACATATAGAAAAAAATTGCTCATCAAAATAACTAGACAAACTAAATTATCTCTCATTAAAGTATCTAGCCTAATAATATCCATCTCATCTTGAAAGATTCTATCCTACACTCATATGTCCATCTTATCTTAAAAGATAATCGTCTTATCTTGAAAAGATCTTATGTCATCCTAATAGATCTAACTGACCTCAAAGGATTCTACCTTATCCTTTTGGATTCATCTTCCCTAATTAGCATATTTATCCCACTCTAGAATAACAACCATGATCTAATCCAAATTGAGTTACTTAAATAAGTTAGATAATGTTGGCGACAAAAATTAGGCCCTAGTTCTATAAACATATCTTACCCTAAATTAATACCTTGGGCTAACTCGTCCGTAATCAATAACCTAACCTACATCATAGGTTGTCTAATCCATTTGTTCAAAAAGCAAAGTAAAACTCTGTTCAAACCTACCCACCTTGTGTACCCCGGCTATCCTAACTATATGTCCTTAACTCGGATGGCAACTCCAAAAAGAAAGGCCAAAGAAGACCAACCATGTCAAAGAAGGATAAGCATCAACTCAAGTCTTCAAAGATCAAGTTGAATCGTTAGTGGAATCAAGATCCACAGTTCTAGATGAAGTCTTTCCTTATTATACTCTTCCTTGCCACAACCTATACTTGCCATAACCGTACCTCGTCTGACCTAATAAATGGCTAGACATATATATATATCCATATTTTCCAAATCATCTACTAAACGTGTATAAAAAAAACTTCAAACAAAACTTTTGATTCCTAAACCAAATGAGAAACTAAATTTCAAACCAAACTAGTTGCATCCCTTTCTCTTACAAATCTCGAGGACGAGATTTCTGTTAAGGGGGTAGGATTTGTAAAGCCCTAAAATTGGTAAAGGAAAAGAAAATAAAAATAATAATAATAAAACAAAGAAATAAATGCATTTTCGATAGGATTTTGAATTTTTTTTGAGGACCTTTTGAAAATCCATCGGGCTCTCCCTCATGTTCAATTAATAATATTAAATTCGCCAAGAAATCCATAGATAAATAAAGAATCATGCATCGTGTGCCGATGAATTTGTTGCAATGCATTTTGTCAAGATTAGGGGGTCATAACTTAAATTTGACCTCGAATTATAAACAGAAAATGGGAATGAGAATTTTAATGAAGGCATTTATTCTCTCCATAAATGAATAATAGGAAAAATAAATAAATAAAGAACAATAGTATAAACAGTAGAGTTTATATTCATTAGGAATATTTTAGACACTTGCAGATTTTGAAGCTCAAAATATGAGTTGAATTTGAATTGGATTTAAAATAAGGAATTAGAATTGAGAAAAGAATATAGAAAAGAAAACAGTGAAGACTCGGCTGGGCTGACTTCTGGCCGGCCCACTCAACCCACCAGTCCACCGATCCCTGGCTGGCCCATTTCTCTTCCCCTCCCCTTTTCTCATACGGTGTCACTTGCGCGCGGCCCCCACATGTCTGTCTTCTGCACACACCTGGGCTTCCGTGACACTGTCGGGTGGGTCCCGTTGGGCAGAATCGTCCCCAACCTCGTAACCGAATCAACGAATCCACCGCCTCCTAATCCGCGAGCTCGCGGTTTCCTTGCCTCAGCTAGCGCAACAACCTCCCACTCGCCCACAAGCTGGACTCCTCTGCGCTGTATCTGAAGCCGAGCTCGCGCGCGTAACGGACGGGGCGAGAGCTCGGGATTCCGTTGAGATCCACAACCACCCGCGGATTCCGCGCTCGGCGCGGCCATCCTTCCCCCCCCACGGATCTCGCCAACGGAAATCCGAATCCCGCTTCTGCCGCCATGGCCGAACTCCGCGCGGGCTGTTACAATCTTGGCCGGCGGGCTACATAAATACGGCCACGTTCCTCCTTTGGGTCATGGCTCAGCTAGAAGATAGCCTAAGCGCGCGGCGCCATTCAGAGAACAGACAGAGCGGAGGGAGGGCGAGGGAGATGAGCGAATCATCACGGATGGAATCGTGCGTTCGAAGCCGGGATCTTGGCGTGCCCGTTGTGATGATGCTGCCACCCTCCAATCGGCGGGAGAAGCCATGGAGTTGCGGGAATTGCTCGCCGTACTTGAAGTTGGCCGCCGAACCGCATGGCTGTGTGACCGGGCTCCTTCACAAATCCTCGGCAGGTGAGAATCCATCCATGTGCTATGCCTTACCTCTCTGCTTGGGTAGCACCCGTTCGTTTGAAGCTCTCGCACTGGGTGCCGCTTGGGGCGTTGGTCAGCCATGGCGCCACCGTGCGGACCGCGCGCCGGCGCAGTTGGGTCGTGGGGGATGGAAGACGGGTCAGTGGCCGTCGATCTCAAGATGGGTGGCTAGCATTAGAGGGCGCATAACGTTTCGTTGAATAGAACCGTGATCGTTAGATGTGCATCTAAGGGCCCCGGTTGCATCTGGGCATGGACAACTCGTGACCTTCGGATCTCGATCTGACGGCCGCTTGTATACCGGCTCGATTATAAATAGGGTTTGAATCTGGGCTCTTGAAACCAGATCGGGCGGCCGAGATTCACACGTACCCGTTCACCGAGGACTATTTGCATAAGAGCCCCTCAGTTATTAAGAAACCAACCCGCCGTCCTGTGTGACTGTGCACTGAGTCTAGGATTTCTTACGCGGAAGCCCCTGTGTCTCTCTGTAATTGGCGCCCAGTCTAGAGAATAGTAAAAATAGTGAAATAGTTATAGAAATTGATTTTTTTATACAAAAATAAATCCAGAAACTTATTTAATTCATAATTAATTCATTTTAACTCCAAATTGGTCCATTCCAGTTCCTAAATTTTTGTAATATTATTGTCTAACCATTAGTGCCTCTGTTTTGACATGAAAGTCTCATTAAAATTTATCTAGTACTTAATCTTTTATTAAATACATAAAACCTTCGAGAAATCATAACTCCTCAACCATGACTCCGATCTTAGTAGTTCTCGATCCCACGATCTCGTAGCGACGCGTAGATTGTTATTACGCAATTTATTCTTATGATTGGTGTGATGTTAATCTTGCCTATACCATGTTTGTTTGTATTACTACGACTAGCGTGAGGACACGTGTCATCTGAAGAGCAAGTTGGTACCTGGAATCTCAAGTCCCAGGCAAGTTGTGCCCTTGATCACTTCTTTTTACCCACTCATGTTCTAATTAATCATAATGATCTGCATAGGTTAATTTTGATGGGACCCAATAGGTTACCCTAGTTTGATTATCTTTATACCTTGTTACCACTGAACTTTTTGGGTAGTACTTGCTAGTGCTTTATGTGGTTTTGGGTATGAAGATACATTACTCATGATTATACTTTTGTTATCCGTTGTTATTTATCGTTCATGATAAGATCATTATGTTAATTGGAACATGGAGCGACCACCCGGGAAAACAGTGCTACCACAAGGGTTTAATGGGACGCCCTTGGCTGATTAATTAGGAAAGCTAGTGGAGGACTACCTTACCCGAAAGGGGCAAGGGCAGTAGGGGAGTGGTCAGTGTAGGGAGGCCCTCGGGAGGACTTTGCTGAGATGGCGGTCCTGCAAGGGATTCCTGCATTGGAGCTTCCTATAAACTGTAGCGGGTTTTCTGAAGCTAGTGGAACTTTGTAAAGGCCTCGTAGTGTTACCCTGCCTCGCCTCCTCGGTAGAGGTGTATGGGAAGTCGCGATCTCTTGGCAGATGGGTAACATGACTTGTGGGTAAAGATGCGCAACCTCTGCAGAGTGTAAAACTGGTATACTAGCCGTGCTCACGGTCATGAGCAGCTCGGACCCTCACATGATTAATTTATGGAATTAAATTCAATTTGTCATATGCATTGCATCGCAGGTTATGTTGTTACTTTTGTTCTACTAAATTGGGCTGGTATTTACTTATACTTAGTAATTGCTAATAAAATTTTGACCAACTTTAAAAGCAATGCTCAGCTCTAACCATCCTCTTTGGTAAGCCTTACACTTCACGTGAGCTCACACCTTTGGCGAGTTCATGCACATTATTCCCCACAACTTGTTGAGCAATGAACGTATGTGAGCTCACTCTTGCTGTCTCACACCCCCACAGGTCAAGAGCAAGTACCACAGGATGAGGCGCATGGAGGATGCTGTGATGAGTTCGTGAGTGGTCTAGACCGTCGTCTCCCAGTCAACTTTGGGTTGCTGGACCGTTGTCTCCTTATAATGTAATTATTTATTTATTTTGTATAGAACTCCTATTATATAGTAAAGATGTGACATTCGATCCTGTGCCATGATTCATCATATGTGTGAGACTTGGTCCCAGCACACCTGGTGATTATGTTCGCGCCCGGGTTTTGGATCCTAAAATCCGGGTGTGACAGTTGTCCACCAACTGCATCGTGTGGTTGGCACCACATCACTTGCACGATCATCATCTCTTGGTCCTAAATGAGATGCAGGATGCATATGTATGAATATGATGAAATATATCACAAGACAATCCCAAAATAGACGGTAGCGAACTAATCATTAAATCGTAAGACACCGTAAACAACCACATGCTAGTATTAGCTATCTACACTTCATCGATCATACGTAATCAATACCATTAGAAAGATGACAAATACTTTCTAGAATTAACCAGTGCAACACGGCATCACACGTGCAAGCATTTACGATGACTTACACATAGACAAACTTAGTTAAAAAGGAATAGTTACTTATTCGGGTTTTACAATCATTCACAAGGCAAACACTTATTAGACCTTAACCAATTTAGTTCACTAATTTAGCGAGACGTGCACTAGTTACTTCTATACTTAGGCTTAATCATATTGGTTACATTGTCATTACTGCGTGTTCAACCAAAATCAAAATGAGGAAACAGCCGACTCGAGCCAAACACAACAGAGTAGAGCAATCCACCAAACATAACAAAATTAGGATACATATGTTATCTCAAACTTAGCCATGGAAAGTCTACATTAATTAAGAGCTAACCAAACATTTTAAGCAAAAAGGGTGAACTCAACAATCAAATAGGCACTTGCAGATTTTTGGACAGCAACACAACAGTTACTTGTTTTAATCATAACTCCTCAAATATTAATCTAAAAATAGCAAAATAGGACTTTCTGGAAAGCTTAAAAAGTGAACTACAACTTTGGTATTTTTACCTCAACATGATTCAACACTTAGCAAGGTCAAAAAGTGCGAACACGACAGATCTGTCCAGATTTAGACAGATTCAGACTTGCAACTTTAAAAATTCACAACTAAAGATTCAGACATCCAAACAAAGTGATTCTTAGACTTTCCGGAAAGCTAATTAAATATTCTACAAATTATTTGTAAACATCCCTGGCTGGTTTAATATGTATCAAGGGTAAAATACACTATGAAGGCTGTGCTGTCCAGAACTGGACAAAATTAGATTTCACACTTCAAACGCCTATAACTTAATCTTTAGACCACCATAAAGAGCGATCAAAACTTTTTGGAAAGCTTAGCAAATATACTACATAACCTTTATAATCACCAAGAAGTGATTCTATGTTTAACCAAATCAAACAATTCAGTTTTTGAAATATGTTCTGATAGTGGACAGAACACAACAACCAGTTTGTAAAATTCATAACTCTTAAACTATCAGGCCTAAGGTTATGAAATTTTAACACAAGCAAAATAATAAAAGCATCTACAACGTTTTTATAACGACCATAAACAGAATGTACCATTAACTTAAGCAAACAATTCAATCTCTGAAATCTGTACATAAATTGGACAGATTCAGTTACTGAATTTGTGGAAAGCACAACTTCTAAACGATCAGACTTATGGCTGTCAAATTTGAACACAAGTAAGATAATAAAGTTATCTACAACTTTTCTACATAGCGTTTCTATAGAAAACACAATTTATTTCATTAAACAAACAGCACGACGAAAACAGTGCGTACAGCCCAAAACAACAACTAATAAATTTCAGCTTTTATTTACTTCAAGAATTGCCATGTTCTAGAGACTTGAATTACCCTAACACTTTACCATTTGTTAGAGTTAAAACAATCAAATGAGGACCAACAAGTCGACTTATAAATTTTATCTATGTCATTTCGTGCGCTAGAATTAACACACAATTAACAAACGCATACACCAAAATAAAGCACTTCGGCACACATGTCCGACATCACACAAAATCGTGATAAAGCACTATTAATATTTATCTTTAGAACACCATGAAATAACCATTAAATCTGTAATTAGTTTTAAGGTGTAACTCAAGTATTCCATGAAATATGCATGATTTTGTTTACTCCCATTTTTTTCATTGACTATTGTAATTATAAAATGAGTGTTATTTTAGCACCATATGAAACTATCTAATTTGGGGCTGGTATTTTTATGAGGCACAGGTAATAACAAATTATAACTAATTTATAAATTTTACATGCTCAGGTTTTATATTTTATTTAATATAAAAATAATAAATTGTTAATACAATAATGTACGTGAGAGCAAGTTAAATCTAAAACTAATTATTTTCTGTGAATGCATGACCATGTTAAGTTTTCTTAGGCTACTATAATATCATGAGAGGACAGTGGAACACCATTTTACATTTTTACATCCATATATTATTTATAAACTATTTAAAACTACTTAAGGTGCATTAAACAAGTTAAATCACTAACTTAATCATACATGCACAACAATTCATGAACTTTTTACCAGTCACCAACCATCAGACCAAGAGTCTACTGTAAAAATTGCAACCCATTTTTAGCAACAGGGCTACAGATCCAAAAATAACAAGCAAAACAATCATCTTTTTCCTATTTAACATGATTTAATTAGTACACCAAGAAAACAGTGAACAACATATATGTTTTATATTTTTCCTAGCTAGAGTATGACAACATCTAACTAACAAGATAGGTTTCATCATTTTTGGAGTCTTATAAATAAAACTATGGAGAGAAGCAAGTTCGTTTATTCTCTAAACTAGTTTTAAATACGAATATCTACCGCCAAATATTTCTACTAAAACATTCCAACTTATGTATCCATGGCATAGAGAATTTCACAAGGATTCCAAAATGTCCTCATTTACCTTTTTAAGATTTTTACACAGTTTTCTACGGATTTTCAAATTTAAGCATAAAATCTAGAATTTGTGCACTCTTAGACTCACCCGAGGGCCCACCTGTCATTGGCACTAGGCGTCTTCTTCAACCTCCAGAAGCCCACACGGACAGGGCAGCTAGTTCACGACGGTGTGGGAGAGGAGCTGCTAGCTGAGGAGAAGTGATGGCCATGCTGCGGGAGTCATGGACAGAGCTAGAGCTCACGGCGACACAGAAGGGAGGGAGATGGCATCACAGGCGCGGTCTGTGTGCTGCTGCTCGTGTGCGGCTGCGGCGGTGGAGGAGCTGCTCCCTGCTGGCGAGCTCGAGTAGGAGCAGGGGCTGGAGGTGAGGGCCGGCCATGGGAGAGCTCCTGCCCAGCGCCAGTGTGAAGGAGAGGCCGAGCTGAGGAGATGGCGTGAGGGAGAGGGAGAAGGGAGAGGGATGGGTGCTGCCATTTATAGAGCAGAGCTCTAGACATGTCAGACAATAGTGAGCAGTGGCAGGTGTGACAGTGCCAACATTGGGCGGCAGTTTTTTGTCGTTTTCTCCTTGGAATCAGATCAAGGTTACTGCACGAAATATCTTCCTTGATGTACACTCTACAAATCTTTTAAAGGGCTTGAGGTAATTCGGGCATTGGTTAGAGAGTTATAGACCCACGAAAATTAGTTTGTCAGTGGGTTAGAAAGCAGTGGAAACTCGTGAAAACTAAGTGTCAAAGCATGTCAAATAGAATCGGATGAATGCTATCTTTTAATATGTTGTGCCTCTATTAGTTATTAACAACTTTTATATTTGGGGAAACTTGAGTTGTTCAACAAAAATTTGGGGTTGCGAGACGTCAACCCGAACGACACTGATTTCAGACTTAGAAGAATTCAAATCCTGAAATCAGATTTTTATTCTGTCTTGATGGCACTGTTTGAGATACTTATAGATTGAATCAAGGCTTGGTTTAAATATAAAATTTGTTTTATAACACAGGTTCTACAACTTTTATTAAAAGTCAAACCCCATATCTTGAATATAATTTAAAGTTTCACTTTGGTCAAGGTAGCATCATTATAAAGCTTCAAATTATATTTTTAAGGCAATCAGGGCATTTTCTCGACATTTTCCTAACATGAACCCTTAATAACTTTTGTTATAGAGTTGATATAGAGTTGTTTAAGTAAGATGACAAGGTTTGGTTGAATTTCAAAATTTGCATTTGTCCAAATGAGAATTTTCAAGCAGGTATATGATTCATCTTTTCATGTGAGTATTTGCTTTAAACTTCTAGAATTCTTTAGAATACACTTGATAGATATAGATGAATAATGACATAAAGATAAAAAGTTGATTTGCATAAAAAATAATTAGAGGTTGACACAAAGAGATTCTGCGGGAGAATGCGGATTCAGATTAAGTATTTGGACATAGACCGACTATCGAGAAAGAGGATTCGGACACCAATTGGATAACATAACAACTATCGAGAGTCCGAATAAATGAGTCTGGACGGGAGTTGCGAGACGAGATTGACTTTCGAATTTACATTCATTTCAAGAAACAAAAGTTTTAACAGGCTCCAAATTTGGCTGTTGTTGAGATCAAATAATTCCAAACTTGGTGAAACATTCATGAGTAACTTGATAAATGGAGATAAATGTGATAAAGAGATAGAAATTTTCACTAAGCATCCGAGATTAGGATAAATCTCCCGATATAACACGAAACAGACACCTGGGGTGTCACAGCCTTCCCCCCTTAAAAGAATCTCGTCCCGAGATTCGAATGAGGATCTTTAAGGGTGGAGAAGCATGTAACTCCCCGGCTTAAGATAGATGCACATTCATGAGATAGTATTTGACAAGATACAGAAGATAGATTTGGATAGAATATCACAACATTATTGAGATACAATGCAGCGAGAACTTCGAGAGAATGTCCACAAAAGATAGCACCTCGGTATAGTCTCGTAATGGACCACGGCTATTAACCGCGATACCAGCGCGTGCCGAGCAGCTCAACCATGTGTGCACCATAGAAGGCTCTCGGTTTCGTCGCGGCACCATCAGTCGTTTGTCATAACACCATTACCAAACGTAGCCAATGAGAAATCCACATAGCACAGATAGACGGAGCCCATGAGAGTATGGCTCAGAAAATAAGAATGTGACCGGAGTTGAAGCAGAGATTGTTGGCACAAGAGCGTCACATGAGAATTTTCTTTAACTCAGAGAACTATTTTATGATCAACATGGAGATTATCCGGCAAGAGACTAGTACGATATTTGATATGAGAACGAAACAACCATGAGAACAAGTTAATGAGCCTTTAGAGACATCAGAGAACCAAAGACAACAACAACATCCATTGGACCAAATGGATACATTGTCTATAGATAAAACCAATATAACAACGTCATGATCATCGGAGAGAAGAGTATGAGAACGATCCTAATGAGATATTAGACTGATCCACATTTAATACTTGAGAGTGGGTTATAGAAGATAACAAGATGACGGGGTAGATCTCGATGAATGATCTAGAGATTCGGATGATAAAGCCAGAACATGATTCACAAAGGTAAGGGTTTACTAGATCTAGGTGAAAAGAGAGGTCATCAACCCAGATGGTTTCTAGGTTGAGCAGAAGAGAATTTAATGAGGATTTTTGGGACAAGGTTTCCAAAAAGAATTTGAGGCTGGATATTGTTTTGTGCAGCAGACACCAACCAAAGTTTTACCTTTTTAACATAAACAAGTTCACAAGGAAGCTTTAGGTTGAACTAACGGTCCAGCTATGGGGTTCTATAAGCTGTGCAGGTTTAACTTCAAGGGTAAAACACGCAAGGGTTCGAAAAACACTAACACCATCATGTGATTAGATTTTTTAAGGGTTTCACTTGCTAAACATAGGGTTGCTTGGAGGGGGGGTCTTTTCATGAGTAGAACAGACAACATTTTTTTGTAAAAAAGGGTTGAACAATTACAATACCACCTAGCTAGCAAGACAAGAGAAACGCATAGCACGACCTAACAAGACTTACCAATCTGACACGAGGTAAGGCATTTCTAACATAGCAGTACATCACATTATTCACAAGTTCTTATTATTGGAATAAAGGTGAGAGAAGCATGTTGGTGCACAAGAGACAATGATGCGACAATCATAATGCATGCTCATTCCAGTCGTCTTCTCAGACCTAACTAATTTTTCGGATGCTTCTACAACATCCTTATTAATAGTAGTAGTAGCCTTTATGGCCTATATAAATAGCCACCTAGCTACCCATCTATTTCCTAAGGCTTCACGTCCTAGGTCTATCCTTATCGTCCTGATATCTATCCAACTTGGTTTATAAGCAAGTTTTACTTTAGAAAAGGTTGGAAATCATGACTTATTGACTTCTCCGTACTGGTATTCGCTCCAATACCAGCTGTGGCGAAACCGCCCGAATTATTCCAGCTTAAGTGCCCAAGTCACGCCCTTAAAGGCAACAACACACTTAAATCGGAATAACCCGTCAGTCCCTCGGATCTAGTCAGATAAAGCCACTAATCCAGGATCGAATACCACTAGCTCACACGAAGGTGAGGCACAGAGAAATACAATAAAGCATAATACCACAAATTTAAGAAATATCAATAGTGATTACATTATTGGAGTTTCAGAAATAGTAACCATAAGTTTTAATACAACGGAAATAACTAATGGAGAAAACCGAGTAACATGGCGAAGCCTGGCCATGCTACTCCTCCTAGTCCTCTCATGCGGAAGCAGCAACCCACTCGACCGTCTATCCCGGTGGCAGGGATGGAGGCCAAGTCACACCATCAACCAAATCAAGGAGGTACCTGCAAAAATTATGCCACAAGCAAGGCTGAGTATACTGATACTCAGCTAGACTTATCCGGTGTGAGGAGTCTACTCCTCTACCTCTAGACCATGAAGCTGTTTGGTTGAGGGGTTTGGTTTGCCAAAATCACTAGCTGAGTCTAAAATCAAGTTTTAGATTTCAAATTCTAGAATAGTAATTTTAGACTAGATGAGTACCTAGCTATTCATACAAGGTATCAAACATTATATCAATCAACATATTTTGTAAGTAACCTCATTTCTACTTATTACTCAATGCACTACAATGGATCAAGTAGTCTCATTAGCTGCGAGAAGCAGAAGATTCGAATCGAGTTTTAACCTTGCAAGGTAAACCTAAACACACGACATGTAGGGGCACTCCGTCCCCACACATATCAACCGTCCCCATCGATCCCCCGTTCGCGGATAGGGCTCACCGCCTTGGCGTACAATGCTCCACTGACCCTGACTGCCGTCGTGCAGTGACCGCACTTGTACCCACCATATCTAGAATGGGAGACCCAGTCTCAGGACAAGTGAGGAGAAAAGTCCGTGCCCGGCTTCACTCAGGTACTAGGTTTACCGGTTACCATATTTCCCGACATGTGTTTAGTACGTTCAAACGCTTGACACAGGTATCCGCACGTTAATCCTTATTCTAATTTTGTCTCATAGACAACACATCCTCATGGATCTGTGTCCACAGACCATCATCATTCTGTTATCAAAATGGATATAACCAATTCCTGACCTCGCGCGAGTGCTAGAAAAATCACTCGACTTCTACCGAGATCCTGATTTAGCATAGCAGCTACTCGACCTAGCATACTAGTATCCATCTCAAAAGGAATCCTGAGTTCATGCAACTAGGGTTTCAAGCAACTCCTACACTTAAGTGCACGGTACAAGCCTACAAACATTAAGTGTAGTAAAATAGCATATATAACGGTTATACATAAAACCGGGGCTTGCCTGGAATTTAACACTTAGACAGTGTTTGCTAGATGACACTCGCTTGGCGAGCATCCACTGGTTAAGTCCATCCTTCTTTGGGTCGTCCACCAACTGCATCGTGTGGTTGGCACCACATCACTTGCACGATCATCATCTCTCGGTCCTAAATGAGATGCATGATGCATATGTATGAATATGATGATATATATCACAAGACAATCCCAAAATAGACGGTAGCGAACTAATCGTTAAATCGTACGAGACCGTAAACAACCACATGCTAGTATTAGCTATCTACACTTCATCGATCATACGTAATCAATACCATTAGAAAGACGACAAATACTTTCTAGAATTAACCAGCGCAACACGGCATCACACGTGCAAGCATTTATCACATTCACTTTAATCGTTCATCGGCTACTTATTATGAAACTAGTTAAGTACACATAAATTTACGATGACTTACACATAGATAGACTTAGTTAAAAAGGAATAGTTACTTAATTAGGTTTTACAATCATTCACAAGGCAAACACTTATTAGACCTTAACCAATTTAGTTCACTAACTTAGCGAGACGTGCACTAGTTACTTCTATACTTAGGCTTAATCATATTGGTTACATTGTCATTACTGCGTGTTCAACCAAAATCAAAATGAGGAAACAGCCGACTCGAGCCAAACACAACAGAGTAGAGCAATCCACAAAACATAACAAAATTAGGACACATATGTTATCTCAAACTTAGCCATGGCAAGTCTACATTAATTAAGAGCTAACTAAACCTTTTTAGCAAAAAGGGTGAACTCAACAATCAAATAGGCACTTGCAGATTTTTGGACAGCAACACAACAGTTACTTGTTTTAATCATAACTCTTCAAATATTAATCCAAAAATAGCAAAATATGACTTTCTGGAAAGCTTAAAAAGTTAACTACAACTTTGGTATTTTTACCTCAATATGATTCAACACTTAGCAAGGTCAAAAAGTACGAACACGACAACTCTGTCCAGATTTGGACAGATTCAGACTTGCAACTTTAAAAATTCACAACTAAAGATTCGGACATCCAAACAAAGTGATTCTTAGACTTTCCTGAAAGCTAATTAAATATTCTATAAATTATTTATAAACATCCCTGGCTGGTTTAATATGTATCAAGGGTAAAATACACTATGAAGGTTGTGCTGTCCAGAACTGGACAAAATCAGACTACACACTTCAAACGCCTATAACTTAATCTTTAGACCACCACAAAGAGCGATCCAAGACTTTTTGGAAAGCTTAGCAAATGTACTACATAACCTTTATAATGACCAAGAAGTGATTCTATGTTTAACCAAATGAAACAATTCAGTTTTTGAAATCTGTTCTGACAGTGGACAGAACACAGCAACCAGTTTGTAAAATTTATAACTCTTAAACTATCAGGCCTAAGGTTATGAAATTTTAACAAAAGCAAGATAAGAAAAACTTCTACAACGTTTTTATAACGATCATGAACATATTGTAACATTAACTTAAGCAAACAATTCAATCTCTGAAATCTGTACAGAAATTGGACAGATTCAGTTACTGAATTTGTGAAAAGCACAACTTCTAAATGATCAGACTTATGGCTGTCAAATTTTAACACAAGATAATAAAGTTATCTACAATTTTTCTATATAGCTTTTCTACAGAAAACACAATTTATTTCATTAAACAAACAGCACGACGAAAACAGTGCGTGCAGCCCAAAACAACAACTAATAAATTTCAGCTCTTATTTACTTCAAGAATTGCTATGTTCTAGAGACTTGAATTACCCTAACACTTTACCATTTGTTAGAGTTAAAACAATCAAATGAGGACCAACTAGTCGACTTATAAATTTTATCTAAGTCATTTCGTTTACTAGAATTACCACACAATTAACAAACACGTACACCAAAATAAAGCACTACTTCGGCACATATGTCCGACATCACACAAAATCGTGATAAAGCACTATTAATATTTATCTTTAGAACACCATGACATAACCGTTAAATCTCTAATTAGTTTTAAGGTGTAACTCAAGTATTCCATGAAACATGCATGATTTTGTTTACTGTCATTTTTTCACTAACTATTGTAATTATAAAATGGGTGTTATTTTAGCACCATATTAAACTATCTAATTTGGGGCTGACATTTTTATGAGGCACAGGTAATAACAAATTATGACTAATTTATAAATTTTACATGCTCAGGTTTTATATTTTATTTAATACAAAAATAACAAATTGTTAATGCAATAATGCACGTGAGAGCAAGTTAAATCTAAAACTAATTATTTTCTGTAGATGCATGACCATGTTAAATTTTCTTAGGCTACTATAATATCATGAGAGGACAGTGGAACACCATTTTCCATTTTTACATCCATATATTATTTATAAACCATTTAAAACTACTTAAGGTGCATTAAACAAGTTAAATCACTAACTTAATCATACATGCACAACAATTCATGAAATTGTTACCAGTCACCAACCATCAGACCAAACGTCGACTGTAAAAATTGCAACCCATTTGGAGCACTAGGGCTACAGATCCAAAAATAACAAGCAAAACAATCATCTTTTTCTTATTTAACATGATTTAATTAGCACACCAAGAAAACAGTGAACAACATATATGTTTTATATTTTTCTTAGCTAGAGTATGACAACATCTAACTAATAAGACAGGTTCCATCATTTTTGGATTTTAATAAATAAAACTATAGAGAGAAGCAAGTTCGTTTATTCTCTAAACCAGTTTTAAATACGAATTTCTACCGCAAAATATTTCTACTAAAACATTTCAACTTATGTATCCATGGCATAGAGAATTTCACAAGGATTCCAAAATATCCTCATTTACCTTTTTTAATATTTTTACACAGTTTTCTACGGATTTTCAAATTTAAGCATAAAATCTAGAATTTATGCACTCTTAGACTCACCCGAGGGCCCACCTGTCATTGGCACTAGGCATCTTCTTCAACCTCCAGAAGCCCACACGGACAGGGCAGTTAGCTCACGACGGTGTGGGAGAGGAGCTGCTAGCTGAGGTGAAGTGATGGCCATGTCGCGGGAGTCATGGACAGAGCTAGAGCTCACGGCGACACAGAAGGGAGGGAGATAACATCCCAGGCGCGGTCTGTGTGCTGCTGCTCGTGTGCAGCTGTGGCGGTGGAGGAGCTGCTCCATGCTGGCGAGCTCGAGTAGGAGCAGGGGCTGGAGGTGAGGGCCGACCATGGGAGAGCTCCTGCCCAACGCCAATGTGAAGGAGAGGCCGAGCTGGGGAGATGGCGTGAGGGAGAGGGAGAAGGGAGAGGGATGGGTGCTGCCATTTATAGAGCAGAGCTCTGAACATGTCAGACAGCAGTGAGCAGTGGCACGTGTGACAGTGCCAACATTGGGCGGCAGTTTTTCGTCGTTTTCTACTTGGAATCGGATCAAGGTTACTGCACGAAATATCTTCCTTGATGTACACTCTACAAATCTTGTAAAGGGCTTGAGGTAATTCGGGCACTGGTTAGAGAGTTATAGACCCACGAAAATTGGTTTGTCAGTGAGTTAGAAATCAGTGGAAACTCGTGAAAACTAAGTGTCAAACCATGTCAAACGGAATCGGATGAATGCCATCTTTTAATATGTTGTGCCTCTACTAGTTATTAACAACTTTTATATTTGGGAAAACTTGAGTTGTTCAACAAAAATTTGGGGACGCGAGATATCAACCCGAACGACACTGATTTCAGACTTAGAAGAATTCAAATCCTGAAATCAGATTTTTATTCTGTCTTGATGACACTATTTGAGATACTTATAGATTGAATCAAGGCTTGGTTTAAATATAAAATTTGTTTTAAACACAGGTTCTATAACTTTTATTCAAGGTCAAACCCCATATCTTGAATATAATTTAAAGTTTCACTTTGGTCAAGGTAGCATCATTATAAAGCTTCAAATTATATTTTTAAGGCAATCGGGGCATTTTCTCGACATTTTCTCAACATGAACCCTTAATAACTTTTGTTGTAGAGTTGATATAGAGTTGTCTGAGTAAGATGACAAGGTTTGGTTGAATTTCAAAATTTGCATTTGTCCAAATGAGAAGTTTTAAGCAGGTATATGATTCATCTTTTCATGTGAGTATTTGCTTTAAACTTCTAGAATTCTTTAGAATACATTTGATAGATAGAGATGAATGATGACATAAAGATAACAAGTTGATTTGCATAAAAATAATTAGAGGTTGACACAAAGAGATTCTGCGGGAGAATGCGGATTTGGAATAAGTATTTGGACATAGACCGACTATCGAGAAAGCGGATTCAGACACCGATTGGATAACATAACAACTATCGAGAGTCCGAATAAATGAGTCTGGACGGGAGTTGTGAGATGAGATTGACTTTCTAATTTACATTCATTTCAAGAAACAAAAGTTTTAACATGTTCCAAATTTGGCTGTTCTTGAGATCAAATAATTCCAAACTTGGTGAAACATTCATGAGTAACTTGATAATGGAGATAAATGTGATAAAGAGATAGAAATTTTCACTGAGCATCCGAGATTAGAATAAATCTCCCGACATAACACGAAACAGACACCTAGGGTGTCACACGGATGGATCTGGGCTGCCCTCCACGGCCACCCCGCATCCATCTCTTGAGCGGTTGTCACCGGCTCTCCTCCACGTCCACACCTGCAGTGGGCGCTGCTCCTTTCTTCCATCGTGTCTGGTGGCCCCTTCTCCGGCGCCACCGCCGGCCATCTCCTACCCTTCAGTAACTCCTCCATCTTCTTCGGCCTTTCCCGTCGCTGGCGTCAAACCCCCTACCAGACCTTACACAGGACCCTGCTCTGCTAGACTCGTACTGTCGCTCTACCCCTTCTTCATCACTGCCATAGTTGGATCCATCGCTGCCGCGACTTTCTCTACCGGATTCATTGCTGCCACGGCTTTCCCGATTGGATCCATTGTCTCTTTCGTTGGATCGCTATCTTCTTGGTTGGATTCGTTGCTGCCGTGGCCTTCCTAGCTGAATCCACTGTTGCCCCATTCTCTTATGCCGTGGGCACGACCACCCTAACCGACGCAGACACGTGCGATACCACCGGCCTCCCTGGCGGGGCACCTTAATACAGCGGGGGGGGGGGGGGGGGGGGCAGAGGGGGCGGGGATTTCAACCCGTCGGCTTTTTCTCTAGTTTCATCATTTACGGTACTCCCGTTGCGACTGCAGGGGATGTTAGAGTGTGTGTTCATTTTATCCATGTATGGGTAGTTGGGCTGGCACCACTATTGGGCTGCTAGTCCATTAGGGTTAGGGTTCTGTGTCTATATATTTGTATCCATCCTCTACGCAATACAACAGATAGTTCCACATTTTTACAGTCCCACTCCTCACTCCTGCTTCTCCTGCTAGTGGCTTCTATATCGATGTGCTGTGGCTACTCTGTTCTCTCCGTTTTGACTGAAATATGATGACATCTTCCCTAACATAGTTCCATGCTTTTTAATGACATCAACTATCATGATTAAGTTTTTTTGCATGTAGTGGTGTAAGGAAAATGGACCCTGGCCCATTTTTCTAAATGATTTTGGTGTTGATGATCAACATAACCTATGGACTAATGTGTTTGCTAGTGTTTATAGTTCATAGGATGCAAAGATGATTGTACTGAGGCACTGAGGATGCAACACATCAAAAGAAGACCTAAAAGATGTGTAGAAGTCCAAGACTCAAGAACAAAAGAAGCCCAAAAGAAATAGTGAAGAAATCCATGAAGTGGGCAATCAGCCAGCGCTCTAGTGGCACACAAGACAGCAAATAGTACCTATTCGGTATGACACCGGGCAGTCTACGTAGAGAGCCCACAACTAGGGGCTCTTGGGGCTGTAGCACCGAACTGTCCGGTGTGCACCGGACAGTTTGGGCAACGATTGGGTCGAACGGTCATCTGCTACAGACCTCAACGGTTGGCTGACGAGGCTAGGGCACCGGACTGTTATGTGTGCCAGATGACAGAGCAGTCAACTTTCTGTCCAACGGCTAGAATTGTGTGGGAGGTTATAATTACCCCACCAACCGGCCATTTGGAAGTGTGGCAGCCCAAGCAATATACCAAGACATATTGTAGACATTTCCATGTGCTCAAACACCCAAGTGCTTAATAGAATCACTCGGTGATTAGCGTAGGTGCTTTGCGAAGTGCTTAGTTTAGTTAGACCGCTTATGCGCTTGCTCTAGGTAAATCCTAGTTAGTTGAGTGAGTTTAGAAAAACCACACAACCCCTTGGCTCTTGCGCGAGCTGTTGTAATTGTACCGAGCGGGACAAGAGTGTTGTGAGACCGTGACAACTGAGATTGTGTCACGGCTGCCACCATGTACCAGAGGGAAAGAGGCCCGCGACGTTTCGGCCAAATGCTCGATAGTGGAGATGGCGGGGAGCGTCCGAGAGGAGATGGAAGAGGAACCTTGCGTGATTCTGGATACCTCGGTAAAATACTGGCGTCATCCGCGAGAGTTTGCATCTCTACCTTGCTCTTTACCTTTCGCATTTATATTAAATATTTAAGTTTCAATCTCGCCTTTCTAGTTAGATTATTTAGAATTGAAACTTAGGTTATGCGGTAGAGATAACAACACTTAGACAAAACCTAGTTTGCACATTCTAGATTGTTTATTTGCATAGGTTTTGCTCTAGAGATTTAATTGTGGCCTAGTTTAGAGATAGTTTTTATAAGTCCTAATTCACCCCCTTCTTAGGTGTCACCGTTTCCTACAATTGGTATCAGAGCCTGGGTTGGTTCATTTGAAACATTTTAGCTTCACCGCTAATCGAGCTAACGCTTTTTAGAGGAATGAGATGGATACGCATAGGCCACCACACTTCGACGGCACTAACTTCCCATATTATAGTGCTATAATGGCTTGTTACCTAGAGGTAGTTGATCTAGGTGTTTGGAGAGTCACTCATGATGAGATGAAACCACCTAAAAATCCCGAGAAGCTCACCACGAGTGAGAAAAAAATTCATTTGAATGTTAGAGCTAAAAATTGCTTGTATGAATCTCTTAGCATGAAAAATTTCAATCAAGTATTTACATTAAAAACTACTAATGAGATTTGGCTACAATTGCATGAGCTCCATGACGGCACATCTAATGCCCGTGAGAAAAAACATTACCTAATTTTCAATGATTACAATTCTTTTGCTATGAAAGATAATGAGCTTGTAAGAGGCATGTATTCTCATTTCAATCCAATCATCAATGAGCTCAATTTTATTGGAATTAAGAAGCTAGGTGATGTGGACATTGTGAGGAAGATTATCTCCCTACTGCCACAACAAAGATATGGGAGCATCATCACCATTCTTCACAACATAGAGGACTAGAGTATAATGACCCCGACAATTATGATTGGAAAGAATACGGTATTTGAAATGTCGTGAAAGATGGGTCAAGAGGAGCCAACATCTTCAAGGCCATATGCTTTTGCATGTGATGAAAAGAAAGGCAAGAAGAAGGCTCCCACTCCAAACTCCTCAAGTGAAGAAGAGGAAGATGTCACGCCCGGATTGAAGGGATAAAGACGGGTGCATCTCATATGTGCGCCAAAGAAGAACATCACATATAATGACAAAGTATATAAAGATGAATGTCGCAAGTATCATTATTACATAGCAGAAGTCTTACAAAAATAGATGATAACAATAAAACAAACTAAATAATTATTCCTTGGCGCCATCAAGCTGACTGGGAGACGCCACCTAGATAAGCTCATATTTCTCGTTGTAGGGCTCCTCTTGGACCACCTGCTCTTCACCTAGGGGGTTTATATATCGCAAGAGTGAGCTCACAAAAGATCATAGCTCAACAACTTGTGGGGAATAATGTGCATGAACTCACCAAAGGTGGAGAGCTCATGTGAAGTGTAAGGCTGATCAACAAATAATGGTTAAAGCTGAGTATTGCTTTTAATAAGTTGGTCAAGTTTTATTAGTAGTTACTAAATGCAAGTAAATATCAAACCAGAGTAATAATAGATCAAATTAATAATAAACCACAATGCTATGCAAATGATCAGTTAAATTTAATTCCATAAGTTACTCATGTGAGGGTCTGAGCCGCTCATGACCGTGGGCACGACTGATATACTAGTTTTACACTCTGTAGAGGTTGCACATCTTTACCCACAAGTCATGTTACCCATCTACCAAGGGGTCATGAATCCCATACACCTCTACCAAGGAAGCGAGGCAGGGTAACACTACGAGGCCTTTACAAAGTTCCACTAGCTTCAGAAAACCCGCTACAGTTTCTAGGGAGCACAATGCAGGAATCCCCCGTCTGACCGCCATTGCAGCAAAATCAAACCGAAAACCTCCCTACACCGACCACTCCCCTACTACCCTTGCCCCTTTCGGGTAAGGTAGTCATCCACTAGCTTTCCTAATTAGTCAGCCAAGGGCGTCCCATACCACCCTTGTGGTAACACGATTTTCCCGGGTGGTTCTCCATGTTCAAATTAATATAATGATCTTGTCATGAACAGTAAATAACAAATTGATAATAAAATCATGATCATGAATAATGTGTATCTTAACACCCAAAACCACATAAAGCAATAGCAGGTACTATCCAAAGTTTAGTGGTAAACAAGGTATAAAGATAGCCAAACTAAGGTGACCTATTGGGTCCCATCAAAATTAACCTATGCAGATCATAATGATTAACATGAACATTATTGGGTAAATAGAAGTGATCAAGGGCACAACTTGCCTTCAACGAGCTCCTGTTAGCAGTCTCCACCTGCTGAACACCTGGGTCCTCGGTCACTTGCTCGTCTACTCGTAGCAATACAAACAAATATAGTACAGGGGAAATTAACATCACACCAAACATAGAGATATAATGCATGACAATAATCTATACATTGTAACAAAATTGCAGGAACAAGAATCACTAAATTCGGAGCTACGGTTTTCGAGTTATGGTTTTCCGAAGTTGTTATGTGGGTGATACATGTTAAGTCAAATGAATAATTTTAGTCCTTGTTTCATGAATAAACAGAGTTACTAGTTGATAGACAATATTAATACATAATTAATGCAACTGAAATGGGTCAAAAAGGATTTAAAATGAATTTTCTATGAATTAAATGAATTCTAGAATTATTTTTACACTAAAAATCCATTTCCTATATTCTTTTTCCTATTTTCTCATATCTCTGGACCGCACACCATATTTCTAGAGAGTACAGGGTGAAAACTGTAAATGCAGGACCTGTTTTTAAATTCTTTATATCGATCGTGGGATGGCGGGTTTATATAGGTAAAGAACAGGGGCTCCTTTATAAAACTGTAGAGGCCGAAGGGGTATCGTGACTCTCGGCTGTCCGATTAGACTTCATCGGTCTAGATTAGACCTAACCATGCCCTAACCGGCATGCCACAACGACCGTCGTATCAAAATCTCGGTGCCCCGGATCAATTCTAATTACGATCACCCCTCGCCCGCATGATCCCAAAGCTACGCTCCAGATTTATTGGCGCGAAGGGGTACGTTCCCAATCTAATCGTAACCGTCGTCTTCTTCTCACTGAGCGAGACGCTGGCACGATGTCAAACCACGACGGCGATTGCACCGGCGATGAACTTCATCACCTAATAGCGCACTAACCCATCCCAACCTAAGGCTACGCGAAGAGGGGTCGAAGGCGAACCATGGTGGCCGGCGGGGCCACGATAGAGGTGATGTCCGATGAGGAATCCCCAACGCCCCATGACCCCAAATAGACACTAGACCGATCGTACGTGATGCGGGGGCGAAGGAGAGACCAGAGGAGGAATTCTCACCGACGGTGGCGCAGCAGCAACTCCAAACCATGGCGCACGGTGGAAGCAGGGCGGATTTGTGCAGTTGCTGGGCTTTTGGGCGCCAACTCGCCCTAGGCGCGGGTGCTGGAGTCACCCGAGGGGTGCAACGACCGGCGTCGATCAGTCACCGAGGTTCCCTTGATGCGGCACCCGCGAGGTGATGACAGCGGCGATGTGGATGTCACACCCGGGCTTTAAGAAACAAAGCCGGGTGCATCTCATACATGCGCTAAAGAAGACAACATATATAATAACAGAGTGTATAGAGATAAATATCACAATAATCAGAGTACTTATTATATAGCGGAAGTCTTACAAAATAAAAGATAAATATAACAGGATCTAAAATCCATCCTTGGCGCCAGAAAGTCAACTGGGAGATGCCACCTAGATCAAATCAAACTCCTCGCTTTGTGGCTCCTCCTGAACCACCTGTTCTTCTCCTGTGGGGGTGTGAGACAGCAAGGGTGAGCTCACACATGTTCATCGCTCAACAAGTTGTGGGGAATAATGTGGCATGAACTCACCAAAGGTGGGAGCTTATGAAGTGTAAGGCTTACCAAAGAGAATGGTTAAAGCTCAGCATTGCTTTTAAAGTTGGTCAAAATTTTATTACCAATTACTAAGTATAAGTAGATACCAAACCATAATAATAACAGAACAAAATTAATAACAAATCCCATGCAATGCATATGACAAATTGAGTTTAGGTTCCATAATTTAATCATCAGAGAGTCCTGAGCTGCTCATGACCGCGAGCACGGCTAGTATACCAGATTTACACTCTGCAGAGGTTGTACCCTATACCCACGAGTCGTGTATCCCATGTCGCCAGGGTTAGCTAGACCCTTAGTGTCGGGGACCATAATTAGGGGTACCCCCAAGACTTTTAATCTCAGCTGGTAACCCCCCCATCAGCACAAAGCTGCAAAGGCCTGATGGGCGCAATTCAGGTCAAGGCTCCGTCCACTCAAGGGACACGATCTCGCCTCGCCCGAGCCCAGCCTCAGGCAAAGACAGCCGACCCAGGAGGATTCACGTCTCGCCCGAGGGTCCCCTCAAGCAACGGGCACATCTTCGACTCGCCCGAGGCCCAGCTCGGGCAGGCTTCGCGGAGAAGCAACCTTGGCCAGATCGCCTCGCCAGCCGACCGGATCGCAGGAGCATTCAATGCAAGGATCGCCTGACACCTTATCCTAACACGCGCTCCTCAGTCGACAAGGCCAAAGTGATCGCAGTCACTTCACCCCTTCACTGACTGACCTGACAGGAAAACAGCGCCGCCTGCCCTGCTCCGACTGCTATGCCACCCGCCAGGGTGAGACTGACAGCAGCCAAGTCCAGCCTCGGGCGCCATAGGAAGCTCCGCCTCGTCCGACCCCAGGGCTCGGACTCAACCTTGACACCAGAAGACGGTCTCCGCCTCGCCCGACCCTAGGGCTCGGACTCCACCTCGACCTCGGAAGACGGTCTCCGCCTCGCCCGACCCCTAGGCTCGGACTTCACCTCGACCTCGGAAGACGGTCTCCGCCTCGCCGACCCCAGGGCTCAGACTCAGCCTCGACCTCGGACGACGGTCTCCGCCTCGCCCGACCCCAGGGCTCGGACTCAACCTCGACACCGGAAGACGGTCTCTGCCTCGCCCGACCCCAGGGCTCGGACTCCACCTCGACCTCGGAAGACGGTCTCCGCCTCGCCTGACCCCAGGGCTCGGACTTCACCTCGACCTTGGAAGACGGTCTCCGCCTTGCCCGACCCCAGGGCTCGGACTCAGCCTCGACCTCGGACGACGGTCTCCTCCTCGCCCGACCCTAGGGCTCAGACTCAGCCTCGACCTCAGAGGAATCACCGCCTCGCCCGACCTTGGGCTCGGACCGACCACGCTACAGGGGGGCCCATCATTACCCTACCCCTAGCTAGCTCAAGCTACGGGGAACAAGACCGGCGTCCCATCTGGCTTGCCCCGGTAAACAAGTAATGATGGCACCCCGCGTGCTCCATGACGACGGCAGTTCTCAGCCCCTTACGGAAGCAAGGAGACGTCAGCAAGGATCCGACAGCACCCGACAGCTGTGCTTCCACAGGGCTCAAGCGCTCCTCCGACGGCCACGACATCACATGAACAGGGCAGCAACACCTCTCCAACAGCCACGTTGGCATGTACATAGGACTCTGGCTCCTCCCTGCTAGACACGTTAGCACATTGCTACGCTCCCTGTTGTACACCTGGACCCTCTCCTTACATCTATAAAAGGAAGGTTCAGGGCCCTCATACGAGAAGGTGGCCACGCGGGAGGACAAGCTGGCGCACAGGCTCTCTCTCTCCCCCTCGCGAACGCTTGTAACCCCCTACTGCAAGTGCATCCGCCCTGGGCGCAGGACAACACGAGGCCGCGATTCCCCTTGTTGTTTCCCCCTTGTGTTTTGTCTCGCGCTGACCCATCTGGGCTGGGACACGCATCGACAATTTACTCGTCGGTCCAGGGACCCTCCGGGGTCGAAACGCCGACAGTTGGCGCGCCAGGTAGGGGCCTGCTGCATGTTGACGAACAGCTTCCCGTCAAGCTCCAGATGGGTAGTCTCCAGCAATCTCTCCAACCCGGGACGCTGCTCCGTTTCGGGAGTCTTGAGTTCATGTCCCTCGACGGCAGCTACGACATGATACTCCTTCCTCCGCCACGCGACAACGACAATGGCGGCCGTCAGCCCACCCGCCGGCGGCGGAATCGACGACGTCTTCCCCACGTGGCAGAAGAGCAACATCCGGGTCTGTCCCGTCACCTTCCCCGCCAACGGAGGAGGAGGCGGGGCAGCCATGGCCAAGCAGGAGGCGGCACCTCGTCGGCTGTCGAGCGAGTCGATGGCGCCGGCGCCCCAGCGGGGGACACGTCGGGCGTTGACCTCGCGTCTGAGACGAAGACGAGCGTCGTTTCCCCGCAACACGCCAACCCCAAGCAGACGGACGACGCCAGCACGCTCGCGAAGGGTTTGCTGGGCGTTAGCCTCGTACCTGAGATAACGGTGTAGTCCGTCCCTGACGCGACTTCATCACCATCTGTCGATCAAGAGGTACCGTCCGTTTCCCATCCTGTGCCTTTTAGATTTAGCTTCAACCCACCAAGCGATCCCGCTTCGGTGGACGCTTTCATAAAGGCATATCCAAACCTTCCAGGGTACCATATGTGGTCAACCTGGGACCGACTGACGGCCGTCTCGACCTACAGGCCCCCGGGTTCCGAGGAAGATGACGAGCCTGACTCTGGTTGGGATTTCTCCGGGCTCGGTGACCCCAGTGCCATGCGGGACTTCATGATCGCATGTGACTACTGCCTCTCCGATTGCTCCGATGGTAGCCACAGCCTCGGCAACGAGGACTGTGGCCCAAGTCACGAATGTTTCCACGTCGATCTAGGGGGTCTTGACGAAGGCAACCACCTTGGTATGCCGGAGGACGGCGATCCCCCTAGGCCTGCGCCTCGCATTGACATCCTTCGGGAGCTAGCTATGGTCCCAGTCCCTGCGGGGAGTCAGGACACACAGCTCGAGCAAATCTGCGAGATGCAGGCCAAGCTCGACGAGGAAGCAGGACAACTTGTGACGCTCCGGCAGAACATCGGACAGGAGTGGGCAGGCTGAGCTCCGGTCGAAGAAGCGCGTCATCTGGCCCAAGACGTCCAACACCGCATCGCCGATGATGCCAGGGCAAGGCTGCCCCCAGCTTCTAGTGGGGTCGGCCAGAACCTGGCTGCAGCAGCAATACTACTCCGAGCGATGCTGAAACCATCCACCACCGAGGGGCGGCGTATCCAGGGAGAGCTCAAGAATCTCCTGGAGGATGCCGCGGTCCGATGGGCCAAAAGCTCTGCCTCCCGAAGGCAAGGGTACCCCCCGGAGCATCGCGCCGCGACTTCCCGATTCATGCGGGAAGCCTCGGTCCACACAGGGCGCACGCGGGACACAGCGCCTGCGGCCCCGGGACGCCTCGACAACGAGCACCACTGCCGCGACCGTCGAGCCCACCTCGACGATAAGGTGCGCCGAGGCTACCACCCCAGGCGTGGGGGACGCTACGACATCGGGGAGGATCGGAGCCCCTCACCCGAACCACCTGGTCCGCAAGCTTTCAGCCGGGCCATACGACGGGCGCCGTTCCCGACCCGGTTCCGAACCCCGACTACCATCACCAAGTACTCGGGGGAGACAAGGCCGGAACTTTGGCTCGCGGACTACCGGTTGGCCTGCCAGCTGGGTGGAATGGACAATGACAACCTCATCATCCGCAACCTCCCCCTGTTCCTCTCCGATGCCGCCCGAGCCTGGCTGGAGCATCTGCCCCCTGCGCAGAACTCCAACTGGGACGACCTGGTCAAAGCCTTCGCCGGAAACTTCCAGGGCACATACGTGCGCCCTAGGAACTCCTGGGATCTCCGAAGCTGTCGCCAGCAGCCGGGAGAATCCCTGCGGGACTACATCCAGCGATTTTCGAAGCAGCGCACCGAGCTGCCCAACATCACCGACTCAAATGTCATCGGCGCGTTCCTCGCCGGTACCACTTGCCGCGACCTAGTGAGCAAGCTAGGCCACAAGACTCCCACTAGGGCGAGCGAGCTGATGGACATTGCCACCAAGTTCGCCTCTGGTCAGGAGGCGGTCGAGGCCATCTTCCGGAAGGACAAGCAGCCTCAGGGGCGCCAGCCGGAAGACGTCCCCGAGGCGTCCGCTCAGCACGGCACCAAGAAGAAGAGCAAGAAGAAGTCGCAAGCGAAACACGACGCCGCCGACGCAGACCTTGTCGCCGCTGCCAAGCACAGGAACCCTCGGAAGCCTCCTGGAGGCGCCAACCTGTTCGACAAGATGCTCAAGGAGTCGTGCCCCTATCATCAGGGTCCTGTCAAGCACACCTGTTGGGGACTTGTTCTCAAATGCTAAGAATTAAGAACAATGCAACATAAAAAGTGTTAAATGTTAAAGTCCTTCGTCCTTCGAAGCATTATCTCCCTTCGGATATAATGAATTCCGGACGAAGGTTATGAAGGACACACCTTCATAAGCACAATAAATGATGAAGAAGGATTCGTATGCAAGATATGAAAAATAACATAAACACTTTAAACATTATTATTAACTTATTTCTATTTGCGTTACTGTATCAACAATAACAAATTATAAATGTACCTTCGGCTTGAAGGAAAGTAAGGGTACAAGCGTGATGCAAAAGCGAATGCCAAGTCAGCGCGAACAGTATGGGAATATTGTTCACCTATTTATAGGCACGGGTCGCAGCCCATACAAAATTACATCCAGGCCCTTTGCTTTTGACAATAACTCTATAATAATCTATCTGGGTCTAGATAGTCTTTTCCTCTTTAAGTCGGTTTCCTCTTTTCTGCCATCATGCTGAAGCTCCCTTGCGCACAGCTTTGGCTCTGTTCCATCCTTCGTATTATTTCCGTGCTTCTTCATACCGTGGGCTTTTGTTCGAAGGTACCTGTTTACACATTATACTACAGAAACATTGTTAAATCATATTTTTGAGGACCTTCGGAAGCCGAAGGCCCCCAACAGTAGCCCCTCGCAATATTAATTTGTTAGAGTGATAAATTCAGAATGCGACATGGACGAAGGACTTAAGTCGAAGGTCCGAAAAAACACCTTCCCTTTGCTAGAATAGCAACAGTCATTGACAAGCGGGACCCTCCAGTTTTCAACACGCTAGGCGTATAAATAAGAGCTCACCACGAGTTCATTTGGCACGCTTTCTTGCCATCTGCTCTTGCTCACCCAACTTTTAGCCCTTGTGCACCAACACTTGCTTGGCTTTAAATTTTTAAGCTTCGGTTTCGAGAACACTTTCTCAGCATTTTCGAAGATGTCTGAAGATAAGAAAGTTGTCGCTGAATCGAAGCTGAGCCTTTCTGAGGAGATGAATCTCGGGTTTCTTGAATCAATAGCAAAGACGAATACAGAGAAGATTACTAGGGAGATTTTTTAGAGGGTTTATCTGAAGACACTGGTGACAATGACAGCTATGATGTGCAAAGTGGTGGTGAAGATTCCGAAGATCGACCTTGGCGGCCAAGCCATACAGTTTTTGGAAAATCAAGCATTAAACAAAGCCATCTTGTCAATATGAGGGGTAGATATTTTCGGGATTTAGCTATTGTGAGGGCTGACGAAGGAGAGAAAACTTGTCTGACTCCCGAGGAAAATGAAGTCGTGATATTCCGAAGTTTCTTCAAGGCTGGACTTCAGTTTCCTTTGAGCAGTTTCATGGTAGAAGTTTTGAAGATATTTGAAATCTAGATTCATCAAATTACTCCCGAAGCAATCATAAGGATGGGAATCTTCGTATGGGCCGTGAAGAGCCAAGGTTTGGAGCCAAATGCAAAAAGTTTCTGCAGTATGCATGAGTTATTATATGAAACGAAACCATGGGGTAAAGAGCAATATCATAACAATTTTGGCTGTTATAGCTTCGGTGCCCGCTCTGGGTCAAGCTGTCCCGTGCCAACTTTTCGGAAGAGATGGCCTGGGTACTGGATGAAGGAATGGTTCTATGTGAAAAATGACTTGAAGACACGAGAAGATATTAAAGATATCATCAT
Source organism: Zea mays (assembly GCF_902167145.1). Lineage (NCBI taxonomy): Eukaryota > Viridiplantae > Streptophyta > Magnoliopsida > Poales > Poaceae > Zea > Zea mays. The sequence continues at coordinate 84,575,733 of NC_050104.1, read as the reverse complement.
GCGCCCCATCTGGCAACGTTTTGGCCTTCGGAAACCAAAGGTGGATATTGACGAAGCAGCCGAAGAATGCCGGAGAGCCTTCGGTGCAGTTTGCTCTTTCATCGGGACAAGGGATTTGATCCAGGAACACATTGCCTTCAGAGTATGGCCACTCGTAGAAAAGTGGGAGATGCTAAAGGAAACCATCAGCAAACCTGACGAAGGTGGACTAGTTAGGTTAAAATATACCTTCAGATATGGAGATAAGTTTGTCGAGCCAGATGATGACTGGCTAAAATGTATTGAGGCCACAAGCGATGAACTGCTTGGGCCATACTCAAAGGCAGAAGATATTGCACTGTCCGCGGCCTTTGGAGGCCGGAAGAAGAAAAGACTCAACCGAGTATTTGATGCCATTGGGTTCGTCTATCCTGACTACCGTTACCCAACGTGGGGTCAAAAAAGGAAAGACACGACTTCTGTGAAGGAAGTTGCTTCAGCCGCTCCTAGTGAGCCAGCGCCGAAGAGGAAAAAGATGAAGGTTCTTACGCACCGGCCACGCTATATTAAACTGGCCACAGTTCCTGAATTTGTCGGTGAAACCTCGTCGGCCACCAAAGCCAAGGAGCCGACTCCCCTGTTGAATATTGAAGAGCCAGCCAAAATGTCGGAGATGGAAAAAATAGAAGAACCGAGAGCTGAAGAGACAAAGACATCGGAAATTTTAAGTCCTTCAGCAAGAGTTGAGGTGCCAATGCCAATGCCGATGGCACAAAAAGACCTTACGACAACCCCCAAGCGGAAAAGAATGGTTAACGTGCTAGATGTACTGGAAACGATAAAATATTCAAGCTCTACTTCGAAGGTAGCTGCCGAAGTTCCAAAGACACAAACTGAGGCCGAAGCTGCCAAAAGTCAAGCGGAAACTGAAACTGAGCTTTCAGAGCCTACCAAGAGGGAATTCTTGGAAATTGAAAAAGAAATGGAAAAAGAATCTGCAGAAGAAACTTTATCTGAGAAAATCGCCACATCTATTCCCGAAGCATCCTCTCAAGCTTCAGACTATGTATTACGTCATGCTTCAGGTAAAAATCTGAGCGAAAAAGAAAAAAGAGAAGCTCAGTTCTATGCACAAAAATTGAAATATCCAAAAGGGGCGCTGATATTCAACGGCAACGGAGAAGAAGATTTCTTGTATTGTCTCCCTGACAGCAAGGAGATTTCTGTCTGTCGGGAGATGAGCAAGAGCTTCGGATTCCCAACATTAGAAGACGGGCTCTCGGTGTTGTCAAAGAACGAGCTGGACGACAGCTTAGCGTACAATAGTTTAAAGGTGAAAAAATGAGATCTTTGTATTATTTCAAATTTTTTTCATTTGCTTAAACTTATTAATATATCTTTTTTGCAGGGCCTTATACTTAGCAATGCCCTCAGGGCACAAAAAGATGCCGAAGACGAAGGGTGTACCATAGCCTTGAGCAACCTTCGTTCCGAAGTAATTGAACTAAGGAACGAAGGTCTCGAAAAAGATAAAATATTACATTCGTTGGTGAATAAAATAAAAGAAGATGAAGCTGCCTTCAAAGCTCAAGCTGAGGCTCAGAAGCGTGAAATTGAGGATCTTCGGAAACAGCTAGCCAGAGCTAAAGAAAATGCACAGTTGAAGAAGCAAAACGAGAAATTAGTGAATCATGGGCAAATCATTTAGACAAAAACGTTGAAGAGCTCCGTGCATTCAAGAAAAGGTGTTATGAGAAATCTATAGAATGTGTTAAGAAAATAAGAACCAGCTTCGCCAGCGTTGGTGCGTTCTCAAGTGAGGAGAATTTCATAAGGGGCGACCCCGAAGGCCCAATTGGATGGGTCAGCCATGAAGCTGAAGCTTTTGAAGAAGTTTTGAATAGCCGCGGAGACATATGTGCCTTCTCGGGTGCTAGGGGGATTGCCAATGTTTTGGAGAAGAAAGGCTGCGATCACGTGAAATCCCTAGCACAGACCGAAGCCGATTTATCCTCTAAAGACATAAAAGACCCTTCGACCGAGGCAAGTTTGGTTGGTGGAAACTTTTTCACTGACATCTGGGAAAATGGTGGTCGGGAGATGGCTCAAGAAATTATACGGAAAAGCGAAAAAGGTATTCATGACGCTAGAAAAGTAGCAGAGGCCGCTGAGAAAAGTGCGGATCTCGAAGGGCGAATAGGTATTGACTACTAGTTTTTGGGTTTTTGTTGTAACTTTTTGACTTCGAAGTTGTTTACACTATGTAACACAGCCGCAGTCTCTCCTTCCTCAGAGCCCGCCGAGCCATTAGCGGACCCCAACGTAAAGGGGGATGACGAAATCAGAAAAATGGCCGAAGCTATCATGGACAAAGTTGTTGATCAACTACTAAACGAAGTTGCAGAAGTAGTTCTAAGGGAAGATTAGATGTTATTGTAAAAACATTTGAAATGTAATATTTGTTGAACAATGTGTGTAATATTTTATAACTTTGAATGTAATATATAAGCTATTTATGGTTCAATTCTTTACGATGCATGAAACTTTACATACATACCGTTTTTGAGCCTTCGGCGAAAAAACACCTTCCCTTCTTTTCATGCTTCGTAAATAATATCCATATTTCATAAAAACACCCAATCTTTGTAAAATCGGTAACCAATAAATCTTTTTATTTCAGAGGTTGACGAAGGTATGCTTCTTTAATAATTATTTTTGTGCCTTGGCACTGTTTCTTCGAAACAATCTCCGAATATCAACATTGAAACCCCCTTCTTGCGTCATTGATGCAATATGATGTATGATGTTATGCTATGCAAATGATGTGATGATGTGATGTTATGCAAAATGATATTTGCCGAAGGTCGACGTTTATTTTTCACTGCAAGCCTCCCTTAGGAGCTTCTTCGCCTTTTACTTCAGCGGAATCAGCGTTTATTTTTGGCTGTAAGCCTCCCTTAGGAGCTTCTTCGCCTTTTACTTTCAGCGGAATCAGCGTTTATTTTTCGCTGTAAGCCTCCCTTAGGAGCTTCGCCTTTTACTTTCAGCGGAATCAGCGTTTATTTTTCGCTGTAAGCTCTGCATTCCCTTCGGAACGACTTTTGAGCAGAAAACTTACGCTGCGCTCCCTTAGGAACGACTTTTTGTTATTTCAGAGATTCTCCTTGTAACCATAAATTCTTATGCTTCGGCAACTCCGTCATTCTATGGAGAAGGTATATTTTTAATGTGGCGAAAACGAAGCTATTACAAGAAATTGAAAACGACAAAAAGCACTTAGGGTTTCAATAATTGTTCCTTATTAAAAAGAAAATGATACTGAATGCAAAAACTGTTGCCAAGGTAGGATATTTATTAGTAAATATGCTTCGATTCTGGCACAGTACTATTGACTGTGCGAGCTTCGGACTCTTCTCTGAAGTCCCGTTGGAGGTGGGTATGCTGACTCCCTTCTGGCTACTGGCCTCGTTGCATTGGTGGTGGAGGTGGAGGCTGTTGCCAAGATGCCTAAGGTTGGCTTGTCGAAGCAACAGAAGCTGCAGGGTGGTTGCCTACATACTCTGGAACTGGAGGCGAATGGTACGAAGCAGTATGCATGACTTGCTTCGGCTGGCTCTGTTGGGCTGCATCCTGGTGGTATGGCCCTTGTCTTCACCACAGAATAGGCAATAAATTTTCCTGGGCTGATCCCCAAACCTTCCTCCAAAGCCCCTGGCACCTCTGCCCCTTGGAGCTGGAGGCCGAGGATAGCTCTGCTGCTGCCCCGAAGCCTGAGAGGAATATTGCAGGCTCTGCTACTGGCTTCCCCTGTCATCATTCTGAGTGGAATGAATCAATCTGACATGTCTGGGATGAATTCTCCCTCCGAAGACCCTGGCTATTTCGGAGAACCTGTAAGCTTCCTCCCTTCTCTGTCGAAAATCATTGTCAGCGCAGATGTATTCATCCATCTTCTGAAGCAATTTCTCCAGAGTCTGAGGGGGCTTTCTGGCAAAGTATTGGGCTGAAGGTCCCGGCCGAAGCCCCTTAATCATGGCCTCAATGACAATTTCATTGGGCACTGTTGGCGCTTGTGCCCTCAGGCGTAAGAACCTTCGGACATACGCCTGAAGATATTCTTCGTGATCTTGGGTGCACTGGAATAAGGCTTGAGCGGTGACCGGCTTCATTTGGAACCCTTGGAAACTGGTGATCAGCATATCCTTCAGCTTCTGCCATGATGTGATTGTTCCTGGCCGAAGGGAGGAGTACCAGGTTTGTGCAACATTCTTGGCAGCCATGACGAAAGACTTCGCCATGACTGTAGTATTGCCACCATAGGAAGATATCGTTGCTTCGTAGCTCATCAGAAACTGCTTCGGATCTGAGTGTCCGTCGTACATGGGGAGTTGAGGTGGCTTGTAGGACGGAGGCCAAGGTGTAGCCTGCAGTTCTGCTGACAGAGGAGAAGCATCATCCAAAGCAAAATTTCCATGATGAAAATCCTCATACCAGTCATCCTCGTTGAAGAAGCCCTCTTGATGAAGCTCTCTGTGTTGAGGCCTTCAGTTCTGCTCATCTTGAGTAAGATGGCGAACTTATTCAGAGGCTTCGTCTATCTGCCTTTGCAGGTCAGCCAGCCTAGCCATCTTTTCCTTCTTCCTTTGCACCTGTTGATGGAGCATCTCCATATTTCTGATCTCTTGGTCAAGTCGTCCTCCTGAGGCGTTGGACTGGTGGCCTTTCTCTTCTGGCCTCGGGCCTCCTGAAGAGAGAGGGTCTCCTAGTTGGGGTCCAGCGGCTGCAGAGCGGCAGCCCCTATTGCTGAAGCTTTCTTTGGCGGCATGATGAAGGTCTATGCTTGCCGAAGGTGTTCGAAACTCAAAAAGTGGAAGTGAGTTCACCGGAGGTGGGCACCAATGTTGGAGACTTGTTCTCAAATGCTAAGAATTAAGAACAAGGCAACATAAAAAGTGTTAAATGTTAAAGTCCTTCGTCCTTCGAAGCATTATCTCCCTTCGGATATAATGAATTCCGGACGAAGGTTATGAAGGACACACCTTCATAAGCACAATAAATGATGAAGAAGGATTCGTATGCAAGATATGAAAAATAGCATAAACACTTTAAACATTATTATTAACTTATTTCTATTTGCGTTACTGTATCAACAATAACAAATTATAAATGTACCTTCGGCTCGAAGGAAAGTAAGGGTACAAGCGTGATGCAAAAGCAAATGCCAAGTCAGCGCGAACAGTATGGGAATATTGTTCACCTATTTATAGGCATGGGTCACAGCCCATACAAAATTACATCCAGGCCCTTTGCTTTTGACAATAACTCTATAATAATCTATCTGGGTCTAGATAGTCTTTTCCTCTTTAAGTCGGTTTCCTCTTTTCTGCCATCATGCCGAAGCTCCCTTGCGCACAGCTTTGGCTCTGTTCCATCCTTCGTATTATTTCCGTGCTTCTTCATACCGTGGGCTTTTGTTCGAAGGTACCTGTTTACACATTATACTCCAGAAACATTGTTAAATCATGTTTTTGAGGACCTTCGGAAGCCGAAGGCCCCCAACAGTACCCTTGAGGAGTGCGTCAAGCTTCGGCACTACTTCCACAAGGTCGGGCCACCGGCGGAAGGTGGTAGAGCCCACGACAATGACAAGAAAGAGGGCCACAAGGCAGAAGAGTTCCCCGAGGTCCATGACTGCTTCATGATCTACGGTGGGCAGGTGGCGAACGCCTCGGCTCGGCACCGCAAGTAAGAGCGCAGGGAGGTCTGCTCGGTGAAGGTGGCGGCGCCAGTCTACCTAGACTGGTCCGACAAGCCCATCACCTTCGACCAAGGTGACCACCCCGACCGCGTGCCGAGCCCAGGAAAGTACCCGCTCGTTGTCGATCCCGTCATCAGCAACGTCAGGCTTACCAAGGTCCTCATGGACGGAGGCAGCAGCCTCAACATCATCTACGCCGAGACCCTCGGGCTCTTGCAGATCGATTTGTCCACAATCCGGGCCGGTGCGGCGCCATTTCACAGGATCATCCCCGGGAATCGCGTCCAGCCTCTTGGACAACTTGATCTGCCTGTCTGCTTCGGGACTCCCTCCAACTTCCGAAAGGAAACCCTCACGTTCGAGGTGGTCGGGTTCCGAGGAACCTACCACGCAGTGCTGGGGAGACCATGCTACGCTAAGTTCATGGCCGTCCCCAACTACATCTACCTCAAGCTCAAGATGCCGGGACCCAACGGGGTCATCACCGTCGGCTCCACGTACCGACACGCGTACGAATGCGACATGGAGTGTGTGGAGTACGCCGAGGCCCTCGCCAAATCCGAGGCCCTCATCGCCGACCTGGAGAGCCTCTCCAAGGAGGTGCCAGATGCGAAGCGCCACGCCGGCAACTTTGAGCCAGCTGAGACGGTTAAGTCCATCCCTCTCGACCCCAGCAACGACGCATCCAAGCAAGTCCGGATCGGCTCCGAGCTTGACCCCAAATAGGAAGCAGTGCTCGTCGACTTTCTCCGCGCAAACACCGAGGTTTTTGCGTGGAGTCCCTCGGACATGCCTGGCATACCGAGGGAAGTCGCCGAGCACTCGCTAGATATCCGAGCTGGAGCCCAACCCGTGAAGCAGCCTCTGCGCCGATTCGACGAAGAAAAGCGCAGAGCCATAGGCGAGGAGATCCACAAGCTGATGGCTGCAGGGTTCATCAAAGAGGTATTCCATCCCAAATGGCTAGCCAACCCTGTGCTTGTGAAAAAGAAGGGTGGGAAATGGCGGATGTGTGTAGACTACACTGGCCTAAACAAAGCATGTCCGAAGGTTCCCTACCCTCTGCCTCGCATCGATCAAATCGTGGATTCCACTGCTGGGTGCGAAACCCTGTCATTCCTTGATGCCTACTCAGGGTATCACCAAATCAGGATGAAAGAGTCCGATCAGCTCGTGACTTCTTTCATCACACCCTTTGGCATGTACTGCTGTGTTACTATGCCGTTCGGTTTAAGGAATGCAGGCGCGACATACCAAAGGTGCATGAACCACGTGTTCGGACAGCACATTGGCCGAACGGTCAAGGCTTACGTCGATGACGTCGTAGTCAAGACAAGGAAAGCCTCCGACCTCCTCTCTGACCTTGAAACGACATTCAAGTGTCTCAAAGCGAAAGGCGTAAAACTCAATCCCGAGAAGTGTGTCTTCGGAGTCCCCCGAGGCATGCTCCCTAGGTTCATCGTCTCCGAGCGGGGCATCGAGGCCAACCCGGAGAAGATCGCGGCCATCACCAACATGGGGCCTATTAAGGACTTGAAAGGAGTACAGAGGGTCATGGGATGCCTTGCGGCTCTGAGCCGCTTCATCTCGCACCTCGGCGAAAGAGGCATGCCCCTGTACCGCCTCTTAAGGAAGACCGAGCACTTCACTTGGACCCCCGAGGCCGAGGAAGCCCTCGGGAACTTAAAGGCGCTCCTTACAAGCGCGCCCATCCTGGTGCCCCCCGCTGCGGGAGAAGCCCTCTTGATCTACGTAGCCGTAACCACTCAGGTGGTCAGCGCCGCGATCATAGTCAAGAGACGAGAAGAAGGGCATGCATTGCTCGTCCAGAGGCCGGTCTACTTCATCAGTGAGGTACTGTCCAAGACCAAAATCTGCTACCCGCAAATTCAGAAGCTACTGTACGCGGTAATTCTGACGCGGCGAAAGTTGCGACACTACTTCGAGTCTCATCCGGTGACTGTGGTGTCATCCTTCCCCCTGGGGGAGATCATCCAGTGCCAAGAGGCCTCGGGTAGGATTGCAAAGTGGGCGGTGGAGATCATGGGTGAGACAATCTCGTTCGCCCCTCAGAAGGCCATCAAGTCCCAAGTCCTGGCGGACTTTGTGGCTGAATGGGTCGACACCCAGCTTCCAGCAGCTCCGATCCAACCGGAACTCTGAACCATGTTTTTCGACGGGTCGTTGATGAAAACAGGAGCGGGCGCGGGCCTGCTCTTCATCTCACCCCTCGAGAAGCACCTCCGCTACGTGCTGCGCTTCCATTTCCCGGTGTACAACAACGTGGTCGAGTACGAGGCTCTGGTTAACGGGTTGCGCATCGCCATCGAGCTAGGGGTTCAGCGCCTCGACACTCGTGGCGACTCGCAGCTTGTCATCGACCAAGTCATGAAGAACTCCCATTGCCGTGACCCGAAGATGGAAGCCTACTGCGACGAGGTTCGGCGCCTGGAGGACAAGTTCTACGGGCTCAAGCTCAACCACGTCGCCCGACGGTACAACAAGACTGCGGATGAGCTGGCTAAAATAGCCTCGGGGCGGACAACGGTCCCCCGAACGTCTTCTCCCGAGACCTACATCAACCCTCCGTCAAGACCGACGACACGCCCGAGCCCGAGAAGGCCTCGGCTCTTTCCGAGGCACCCTCGTCTCAGCCCGAGGCACCCTCGGCCGCTGAGGGTTAGGCACTGCGCGTCGAGGAAGAGCGGAATGGGGTCCCTCCTAATCGAAACTGGCAGACCCCATACCTGCAATATCTCCACCGAGGAGAGCTACCCCTCGACAGAGCCGAAGCTCGGCGACTAGCGCGGCGCGCCAAGTCGTTCGTCTTGCTGGGTGACGGGAAGGAGCTCTACCACCGCAGCCCCTCAGGCATCCTCCAGCGATGCATATCCATCGCCGAAGGTCAGGAGCTATTGCAAGAAATACACTCGGGGGCTTGCGGCCACCACGCAGCACCTCAGGCCCTCGTTGGAAACGCCTTCCGACAGGGTTTCTACTGGCCAACCGCGGTGGCCGACGCCACTAGGATTGTACGCACCTGCCAAGGGTGTCAATTCTACGCAAGGCAGACGCACCTACCCGCTCAGGCCTTGCAAACAATACCCATCACCTGGTCGTTTGCTGTGTGGGGTCTGGACCTCGTCAGTCCCTTGCAGAAGGCACCCGGGGGCTACACGCACCTGCTGGTCGCTATTGACAAATTCTCCAAGTGGATTGAGGTTCGACCCCTAAACAGCATCAGGTCCGAACAGGCGGTGGCGTTCTTCACCAACATCATCCATCGCTTCGAGGTCCCAAACTCCATCATCACCGACAACGACACCCAGTTCACTAGCAGAAAGTTCCTGGACTTCTGCGAGGACCACCACATCCGGGTGGACTGGGCAGCCGTAGCCCGTCCCATGACGAATGGGCAGGTAGAACGTGCCAACGGCATGATTCTGCAGGGACTCAAGCCAAGAATCTACAACGACCTCAACAAGTTCGGCAGGCGATGGATGAAGGAACTCCCCTCGGTGGTCTGGAGTCTGAGGACGACGCCAAGCCGAGCCTGTGGGGGACAGATATCCCCCGGGTCCACTGGAAGGGTAAAAGACCTCATGAGAGGCCCAAGGGCCCAATAAATTGTAAGGTCATTCCTTCGTGGGCCTGGGGAGGGACAATCAGTAAAGCAGGATGACGTAAGGCCGGATTGGTGCAAGCCCGGACGGCCCACAGCGTTGAGCAAGCGACCACAACAAGGATCCGACTTTCCCGCGCTGGAGCCCCATGCAACGGAACCAGGCGAGGATAGGTCGGCAGAATCATAGGAAGATAGACTCAAACAGTTCACTATCTTTTAGGTGCACATTGTTATCATATCCATGTGTATTGCCCCATGGTCGAATATATAAGGCCTAGGGGGCACCCCTTCAAGAGGATCGATCCCATCATTCAGCCATCCACCTCAACTCTCCGCGTTCTCGCTTTAGAGAGCTACCTTGTAACCCATTACACGAAACATACTCACCAGGACGTAGGGTGTTACGCATCTCTAAGCGGCCCGAACCTGTAAACACTGTCCATTGTCTCTCGTGGATCTAGCACGAACCATTTTGCTACAGTCGGCGACACCGTCCTACTCCTAAAACACCTTGAGGGGCAACCTCGGGTGTGCGGTTGGACCCAAAACACCGACAGCTGGCGCGCCAGGTAGGGGGGTGTCGACGATCCAAGCTAGCTCAATGGCCGTCACCTTCCACAACAAGATCACCCTCCGTCCCGGATCCGTATTCTGCTTTGGAACAATCTCATCCATAGCAGATGAAGAGGGAACTCTACACCGCATTACAGATCCGCCAAAAAAGAAGTCTCCTCCAACAAACTTCGAAAATACCGGAGAAGCGCAACCTCCAGCTCTCCGAAAAAAGATCGCCTTCAGAAAGTCAGGGGCCGAGGGCCCGCTGACCCGGAGAACTCCACTGTCTACTTCCCCGACGAAAGAATGGACACAGGTCGCAAGGAGGAAAGAGGCCGGGAGAAAGCAAGCTGCTCTTTCCGTTCCTCCGCCCTCAAAGGAGAGCGGAAAAAAGATCGTCACAACCGCCGTACCATTCTACCCCGACGTCCTCTTCATCGGGAGAGTGGAGTCCCCCCCCGTCTCCGACGACGAGCCAACCGCGCCCGGAGAAGAACCACCTCAGCGGGAATCCCGCCGACAGAGAAACCGGCGCCGAAACATTCGGCGACACCACGAGGTCGGAGAACAGGATCCGGAGCAACCTGTTTCGCGGGACGAGGTCTCAGAGATAGGAGAAACTCCGGAGGAACGCGTCTTCAGAGAACGGAGGAACTCCCGACGACGTGAACACCGCCGGGATCAGGAACAAGCCGAGCAAGATGCAAGGCAACGCCGGGAGAATCCACTCTTCGGGCGCAACCTGAATCCCGACTTCGCCCGAGCCATGAACACGCCAAGTGAAGTTGGAGGAGTACTAGCTCGGATAGCTGATGGACTCCCTCAGACTCCCAACGCCGAAGGCTATCGACGACTGTTCACTCAGGCAGCCAACCATCTTCTACCACTCGCTCACCCGCTGAACGATCTACGACACGCTATCAACAGCCGTCGGCACGCGCGAAGTTCCATCAATGCTTCGCGTGAACGACGGCATGAGAACGAGATCCGCCGCCGGGAGGAGTACGACAGGGATCATGGCATCCCAGCTCAGAGCCAGACCACCAGAACTGAGTTGGCAACAGCCTCAACTGGCGGTACTACCCAGGGACGGTCGAGGAACCACAACAACTACTCCCCTCCCCGAGACAGACATCATCCCCGACGACAGGAGGACACGTGTGGGGTGTCTGCTCTTACTCCATGCCTTAGGGCCATCCAATGGCCCCCTAACTTCAAGGTATCCAATGTCGATAAATATGAACCTAAGCAGGATCCAGGGGGATGGCTAACCGTCTACACCACCGCTGCTCGGGCCGCCGGGGCGTCCGAGGACGTTCTGACCGCGTACTTACCCATTGTCCTCGGGCAAGACGCGCTGCAATGGCTGCGACATCTACCCCGACACTGCATCGACGACTGGGGCGATTTCAGTCGGTGCTTCACCGCCAATTTTCAGTCCCTCTCCGACAAACCGGCGCAACCATGGGACCTCAAATCCATCAAGCGCCGGGGGGACGAAACTCTCCGGTCATACCTTAAAAGGTTCCAGACCATGAGAAATCGTATCCCTGAGGTCACGGAGGCGGTTGTGATCGAGGACTTCTACAGAGGATCCAATGACTCGGCTTTCGTCCGAGCCATATTACAGAAGGCGCCGACTACCTCCGAGGAGCTGTTCCGGGAAGCCGACCTCTACATCACCACCGACGAGCGGGCCTAGGACCTCATCGGAGGAGCGAAGCCCGCACCGGCAGCACCACGACGCGACATGAACCAGCAACCCGACAAACGCTAGGAGAAGAGACCTCGCGAAGAAGTACACACCGCCGGACCACCAGCCTCTCGCGCCCGGGGAGGACCTCGCGGAGGCGAGCGCACGCTGGACGACATCCTCAACGCCCAGTGCCCGTACCACAAAGACATGCGCCACACTCTTCGGAACTGCCGGGACTTCAAGCACTCCGTCGGGCACGGCCGACCCTTCCAACCTCTACCTCCTCCTCCGCCGAGGGGAGGGCCAGAAGAACCACGACAACCCCAACAGCAGGAAGAGGGAGGAGGAGGAGCTTTCCCGCGCGTTGACAGGGAGGTCAACGTCATCTTCGGCGGACACGGATCGCAAGAGAACAGAAGACAACAAAAGCTCAACGATCGCCAGATATTGGTGGCGACCACCGGTCCTCCCGCCCCATACCGGTGGTCGGAGCACCCGATCACTTTCACTCGGGTGGATCAATGGCTCAACTTTGACCACCCAGGCAAATACCCGCTCCTCGTTGATCCGGTGATCCGAGAGAGCAGGGTGAAGAAGGTGTTAGTGGACGGGGGGAGCAGCATCAACGTCACCTTCCCCCGGACACTCCAAGGCTTGGGAGTTCACCTCAAAGAGCTCCACAAGTCCGACACTCCTTTCTTCGGCATCGTGCCGACTGAAGGAGAATACCCGTTGGGCCACATCTACATGCCCGTCACCTTCAGAACTCCGGATAACTACAGGACCGAGTTCCTGAGGTTCGAAGTGGTGAACTTCGACTGCGGGTACAACGCCATTATCGGGAGGCCGGGATTGGCAAAATTCATGGCCATTCCGCATTACACGTACATGATACTAAAGATGCCAGGACCACAAGGAATCATAACTGTGCGCGATGACTTCCAAGGCGCCACAGAGTGTTTCCGAGTGGCCATCCAAGCGGCCCTCACCACCAAACCGCCGGCGACTTCTTCGGCGAAGGCGAACTCTAAGCCTGAGGAGGACCTTGCATCACCGGCGAACGAAGCTCAGGCCGCGACCTCTATGTGGTCGACTGAAGAAACTAAAAGGATCAACCTGGGGTTCGCTGATGAACGCAAGACTGCCATCATTAGCTCCAGCCTAGACGACAAATAGGAAGACGCGCTCGTCCAGTTTCTACAAGATAACCGAGACGTATTCGCATGGCAACCTGCGGATATGCCGGGAGTCCCAAGAGAACTGGCCGAGCACAAACTAAAGGTCTATCCCCAGGCAAGGCCGATCCGACAAAAACTACGCCGTTTCACGCCCGACAAGAGAGAGGCCATTCGCGCTGAGCTAGCTCGCTTGGTCGCGGCTTGATTTATTAGAGAGGTGTTACACCTCGAGTGGTTAGCCAACCCTGTTCTTGTACTCAAAAAGAATAAAGTGGATTGGCGCATGTGCGTCGACTATACTGATCTCAACAAACATTGTCCAAAGGATCCCTTCGGGCTCCCAAGGATATATCAGGTGGTAGACTCTACCGCTAGATGTTCTGTGCTATCTTTCTTGGATTGCTATTACGGATACCATCAGATTAGCCTGGCGAAGGAAGACGAGGAAAAAACAGCGTTCATCACTCTGTTTGGTGCTTTCTGTTACACCTCCATGCCGTTTGGCCTCAAAAACGCTGGAGCGACTTATCAGAGAGCTATTCAAACATGCTTAGCCAATCACTAGGGCAAGCGTGTGGAAGCCTACGTAGATGATGTGGTAATCAAAACGGAGAACTTGGAAAACTTCATTGAGGACTTACAGCTGGTTTTCAACAGTCTACGGCGGTACCGATGGAAGCTTAATCCCGAAAAATGTGTTTTCGGGGTACCAGCAGGAAAGTTACTCGGATTTATTGTCAGCCACCGGGGAATTGAGGCTAATCCTGATAAGATCGAAGCTATCATGAAAATGGAAGCACCCCGATCACAGAAGAAGGTTCAGCGACTTACTGGATGTATGGCAGCTCTGAGCATATTCATATCCAGGCTGGGAGAAAAAGGTTTACCATTTTACAAGCTACTTAAGAAAGTGGATAAGTTTCAGTGGACTTCGGAAGCACAGGAAGCTCTAGATGCACTGAAGAAATTCTTGACGACACCACCAGTACTGAAGCCGCCTCGACAAGCCACGTCAACTCAACCAGCTGAAGATCTACTGCTGTATATCTCTTGCACGACTCACGTGGTAAGCACCGCGTTGGTAGTCGAGCGAGCAGAAGAAGGACATACCTACCCAGTGCAACATCCCGTTTACTTCATCAGTGAAGTTCTGGGCCCCTCGAAGAAAACGTATCCTCAAGTTCAGAAGCTATTATATGCAGTACTTCTAACTGCCCGCAAGCTACGTCACTACTTTGACGACCACAAAGTCATAGTAGTTACTGGTTTTCCAATAGGGGATATTCTTCACAACAAGGAAGCCATTGGCCGAATAGCCAAGTGGGCCTGTGAGCTGGGATCTCATGACATCGAATTTCGACCTCGCACTGCCATCAAAACTCAAGCATTGGTTGACTTCGTATCAGAGTGGACTGAACAGCAAGTACCAGATAACCCAGAGACTGCAGAAGTATGGCGAATGTATTTTGATGGCTCGCTGAAGCTGCAGGGAGCAGGAGCAGGAATTATCTTCACCGCACCTGGAGGCGAGCACCTCAAGTATGCCCTCCAGTTGCTGTTTCCAGCCTCCAACAATGCAGCCGAGTATGAAGCTCTGATCCATGGATTGAACATCGCCATATCATTGGGCATCAAGAGACTGAGGGTGTACAGAGACTCTCTAGTAGTCATAAGTCAGATAAACAAAGAATGGGATTGTTCAAGCGATTCAATGGGAAAGTACTGCACTGCCGTCCGAAAACTGGAAGATAAATTTGAGGGTCTGGAATTTCATCATGTAGAAAGAGATCGGAACACGGCAGCCGATGTACTGTCCAAGCTAGGATCCAGTCGAACTCAGGTCCCACCTGGAGTCTTTGTGCAATAAATACTATAGCCGAGCATCTCAATAGATCAAGCAGAAGAGTGTAATATCGTGAATCAACCAAAGTCAGACTCTGATGACTGGAGAAGGCCAATCATCAGGTACATAAAGAATGAAGAGGAGCCAGATGACAAAAATGCAGCCGAGCGTATCGCCAGACAGTCGGCTCACTACACACTCATTGGGGAGACATTATACAGAAGGGGTGCATCAGGCGTCCTCATGAAGTGCATTCTCTCATCTACTAGGAAGCGACTTCTAGATGAGGTCCATGCCGGGCAATGTGGAATACACGCAGCATCCAAGACACTAGTCGGGAAGGCCTTCAGGTCAGGATTATATTGGCCAACAGCGAAGAATGACGCAGCCGAGTTAGTTCAGAGATGCGAAGCTTGCCAGTACTTGTCGAAGCAACAACATCTACCGGCACAGCAACTGCAGACCATACCAGTGACTTGGCCCTTCGCATGCTGGGGACTCGATATGATTGGACCTTTCAAGAAAGCTCAAGGAGGATACACTTCACCAAATGGATAGAGTTCAAACCCATTGCTTCTTTAACCTCGGCTAAGGCCGTGGAAATCATACAAGACATAATATTCAGATTCGGGATACCAAACAGCATCATAACTGACCTAGGATCCAACTTCACAAGTTCAGAATTCTTCGATTTCTGCGAGCAAAAAAGCATTCAGATCAAGTACGCTTCTGTAGCACACCCAAGAGCCAACGGGCAGGTTGAGCGAGCCAACGGGATGATAGTGGAGGCACTCAGGAAAAAGGTCTTCGATAAGAATGAAAAGTTCACAGGAAAGTGGATAAGGGAGTTGCCCTACGTCGTTTGGAGCCTAAGAACCCAACCTAGCCGAGCTCTGCATGGAAACACTCCTTTTTTCTTCATGGTCTATGGGTTGGAGGCAGTGTTACCCGCCGATCTCAAGTTCGGGGCGCCAAGGTTGATCTTCGAAATCATAGCAGAAGCCGAAGCTACTAGGATGGAGGACATCGATATACTTGAGGAAGAACGGCTGAATGCAGTAATCCAATCAGCACAGTACTAGCAGACTCTAAGGCGCTATCACGACAAGGCCGTGCGGCAGCGATCCTTCTCAGTAGGAGATCTCGTCCTCCGCCGAATTCTAATGGGGGAGGGACGACACAAGTTATTGCCCTTATGGGAAGGACCCTTCATAGTAGCAGAAGTCACTCGGCCAGGATCATATCGTCTCACTCAGATGGACGGCACAGAAATTGGGAACTCCTGGAATATAGAACACCTCAGGAAGTTTTATCCTTAGCCGTATTTCAAAGGCTATCGGAACGATGATGTACTCTGTAAATTGGGAAATATGCCATCAATAAAAAAAAGGGCTTCAAAGATACTCAGTTTGTTCATGATTGACTTGCATTCTTACCTAACTCGGGGTGACCACTATGCCCTGCTAATGGAGCAATCGACTTAAGTCGGCAACGACTTAAGCCGGTGCAACATGCTCGTGCTTACTTAACTCAGGATGACCACTATGCCCTGCTAACGGAGCAATCGACTTAAGTCGGCAACGACTTAAGCCGGTGCAACATGCTCGCGCTTACTTAACTCAGGGTGACCACTATGCCCTGCTAACGGAGCAATCGACTTAAGTCGGCAACGACTTAAGCCGGTGCAACATGCTCGCGCTTACTTAACTCAGGGTGACCACTATGCCCTGCTATCGGAGCAATCGACTTAAGTCGGCAACGACTTAAGCCGGTGCAACATGCTCGCGCTTACGTAACTCGGGGTGACCACTATGCCCTATTAACAAAGGCAACCGACTTAAGTCAGCGGCAACTTAAGGCGATCTGACGCGCTTACGACTACTCATATAGGGATGACTTCTATATCCCGTAAACAAGTTTCAAAACCATCACACAGCATTTTACTACTGTAAATTTATGTACTGTTGAATTCTGAAACAATATGAGAATAACAATATCATTCAAGTGCTAAACTGATGTTCTCTAACAAATGTCTGACCATGCTAACCACGCGCTCAAAGCACGCAAAATATTTCTCTATTTCGTGATATCTTTCTCAGGGGCAACCGACGAGGAAGGGCGACTTGAGGAATCAGGAGCAGCATTCACGTCAGCCCTTATATCTTCAGGAACAACCACACCATGTCTCCTCATCAAGATTCGCCCCGCCCGAATGGCCTTATCCATGGCTCTGTCTCGCTGGGCTCTTAGAGTAATGGAAGTTTCTTCAGCAACCTTAGCAGCCAACTGAGCGGCTTCTAGCTCCTGGGCGATGGATTTCTTGGAAGCACGGAGTTCTTTGATAGTAGCATCCTTCGCCGATATCAATTGCTTGAGCCGGATCACTTCATCCGCGGATTCCTGCAGCTTACAGCGATGGTTGTCTAACTCCTCCATGGTGAAGCGATGACTCCTCTCCAGGATGGTCAGCGAGTTGCTAGAGTCGTGATACAGTCTGTCAAGATTGTCGCGAGAAGTAGCAAGGATACGTTTTTCTTCCTGCAAACAAAATTCAACTCCTTCAAACATCAAGCAAGCAATAGGAACATAGTAATGCAAAGCACAGTTCCATAAGTCACCTTTTTGGAATCAAGCTGAGTGCGAAGGGAAGAGCTCAGTGCATTGGCGTCATCTAGGGCAGCAGAGACCTGAGCTAGTTCAGTCTGGCTTTGAGAATACTTTTCTTCAAAATCAGAGCACCGCTGGACCAGTTCAGCCTAATCTCGAGAATGTCTTTCTTCAAGAGTGGAAATCTGCCGAGTCATATCTAGCAGGAGACAATCAAACAAAAGGGGTCAGAATATAAGGCAGTCCAATAATGAAGACAAAGAGAAGCAAAAAAGCACTAACCAGCATTGGTCGCCTCCAAGTCAGAGACACGACGTTGAAGTAACACTGGATTCCAACGTGCAAGAGACAAAGCTCCTTCTGGAACAGAAGCACCCTGCAACCTCAGCTGGCTAGCCATCCCGTCCACCAAAGCCTGATAAGGAGAACAGATGAGTGTAATGATAGCAGTTCATGTGGAGTAAAAATCAAGTTAAAATATATCACAAGTACCTGGAGGTTGGAAAAGAACGAAGGGACTCCCAAATCATGAGAGATCAATTGATGACCGGGCATAAGGTCTCCACCCGAAGCAGCTTGCAACGAACCAGCAGGGACCAATTCAGTGCCATCAACAGAGCCCAAAACTTGGTCAGCGGGGACGCTGCCCTCTAAAGCGACTCCCTGGTCCAAATCCTGGGCTACCACCATGCAGCCGGAGTGCGGAGGCGATCCCGCATGAACGTCCATGGAAGTACAAGAGGGAGACCCCACTCGGACACCCTCGGGGGCTAGGTCACGGTTCGCGCTGCCCACTTGAGCCGGATCATCTCGAGCAGTACCCTCGGGGGCTGGGCAGTGGCTTGCGCTTCCCACCTGAGCCGAGTCATCCTCGGCGACATCCTTGGGGGCTGGGCAAGTGTCAACACCGTCCCTGAGGACCGAGTTCTCTGCAGTAGCCGCCTCTAAGGCTGATGGACCCTCAGTTACTTCCATGGGACCAAGATGATCTAAGTCAGTCTCCTGACCCTCAAGACCGCGTTCTAAGGTCGATGAGGCACGGGATGACCTCAACCCAGCATCGAGCACATCAGCGCAAACCTCCATCACACCATCATCTGCTGGCTCTGATAACAGATCCTCTGGAACCATATCCTCAAGAGTCTGATCAAAATTCGCCAGGGACAATTCTTGCAGACCAATGAGGGCAGACAGAGCAGGAGAAGGAACTCCACTACTTTCACCACTAGCGACATACTGCCGACTGTTCTTCCGAGTCAAAAGGACCTCATCTTCTTCCTCACAGTCGTCTTCATCAGCAACACAGACAGCACACCCATTGGGGTCAGCAGCAGAAGGAGCACACCCATTGGGGTCAGCAGCAGAAGGAGCACACCCATTGGGGTCAGCAGCAGGTAGAGCACCCCCATCGAGTTCAGCGTCAGTAAATTCAGGAACAGGCGCTTCTTCAACAACAGGAACCGAAGGACCAACATCCCGATCCAAACTAGATACTCGTCGGAGACGTCTCTTTTTCTTTTTCGTCTCGTCAGCAGAAGGATCAAGTTGATTGGCTCGGGAAGGATGCCTCGGGCGAGTACTGACAGGTTTCTGAATATCCAAGGTTATATCAGTTTCTGGGGGAGGTGCCACCACCAACGTCCCAGCAGGAGCAGCATCAGAAGAGTCCTCAGCCACCAAATCAAGCATAGCACTTATTTCTGCGTCACTAGGATCCAGAGGCACCTCAAAATGGACCTGCCATTCATCATCAGGAATTCCCCCGAGTGAAGCAACCAAGACGCTAATTTCTTCAGCAGAGGGTCGCACTCTAAGGCCCAAACTGCCATCAGTGACAGGTGGATTCGACACAAAAAGAGTGAAGGCCTTGGGAGGAGGCAGGTTCCAGGCTGAATATGCCACTGGGGCACCAACATTTGATACCTTGCCTCTAAGAATCATCTCAAGTCGGTTCACCAAGTCTACAGAGGGAATTCTTCTGTTGGTGACCCGAGTTGAGTCAGCTAGGCCTCGGTACAGGTAAGCTGGGTATGCCCTGTCTTTCAACGGCTAAATATTCTTGAAAACAAAATCAGCAACCACAGCCTCAGTAGTCAGACCCCTCTCCTTCAGCAGCCCAACTTCAGCTAGCAAAGCACCTGCCTCAGCTACCTCCTGATCAGTGGGGGATTGGGTCCAACTTGGAGTACAAACATCCGGCTATCTTCCCGACCTAGGGGGGAGAGAATTGCCATGGTTCTCAACAATAAACCATTCCAAGCGCCATCCCTTGATACTGTCTTTGAGAGGGATTTCAAGATACTCAATCTTCCTCCCACGGCGCATCTCCAAGCTAGCACCCCCAACCAACTGATGCTGCCCCCCGGCCATCCCAGGGCGACAGTGATACAAGTACTTCCACAACCCAAAATGTGGCAGCACGCCAAGAAAAGCTTCGCATAAATGAATTAAATGGAAATTTGCAGAATAGAATTGGGATTCAAATGGGTCAGGTTAAGATGATAGAAATCAAGGAGGTCGCGGAAAAAGGGAGAAATGGGAAGACCGAGACCGCGGAGAAGAAAAGGAACGTAAATTACGGACTCATGGGTATCCTCTGTCGGGACAGTGACCCCATGACAAGTCTGCCAAGAACAAAGCTCCCTCGGGGGAAGGACCCCGATGGACAGGAGGTGGAGAAGGTCGGGCTCGGAGACAACAGACATATGGTTACCTGCGAAAGGCAACTAACTGTTGGGGTCGATTGGGGGAATCACCGCTGCGGATGAACTCAAGGCTTTCCGCTTGGGCGCCATCTCAATTCTACTGGCGGACGGAGCAAGAGCCGAATTGCAGAAAGGATTTGGAGGTAGGAAAGCAAGAACTAGGGCATGGAAAGCAGAGGCGGCTAAAAGCGCAGTACTTATGGGATATTCCCGAGTCAGATACCGTTTCTAAAAGCGCCCAGTCAGCACCCGACAGTTACTCTCAAAACACCAGTGCGCCACGTTGTCACCCGGCGGTCACTTCCACATCATCACTCGGCTATTACCCTCAACAGGGCCGGCGCAGCCCGTTCTAGCTCGGCCGTTATCTCTAAAACGCTGATGTTACCTTCAGTCGCTCGACAGTTACCTCTAAAACTCCGACGTCGTCATCAGTCACTCGGCGTTACTTCTAACACGCCGACGTCGTCTTTAGTCATTCGGCAGTTACCTCTAAAACTCCGACGTCGTCCTCAGTCACTCGGCGTTACCTCTAACACGCCGACGTCGTCCTCAGTCGCTCGGCAGTTATCTCTAAAACTCCAATGTCGTCTTTAATCGCTCGGCAGTTATCTCTAAAACTCCGACGTCGTCTTCAGGTCACTCAGCAGCTACCTCTAAAAGTGTCGATATGGTGCCCAAATTATTTATTTACTATTCCAAGAGAATCAACTTCACAAATAAGGTGGGCGGAGGAATGATTCAAGAACTCTAAGTTATGCTACAAACATAACAGATAGAGAACATCATGAGCAATGAATATCACGGCAGAAATTAACTGATTACGAAGCAAAACAATCGGCACAGAGAAGGCAACATCATTCTTCATTAAAGGGAAGTAACATTACTTACAAATCAACTCATTATGAGTTGATACTTCCCTACTACTACTACTACTACTACTACTACACTACACTATACTACTCTACACTACTAAATACTACTACATTATTCTAACTATACTATACTAACATCTAAGGACCAGTGGCATCTAGCCACTGGCCCTGTTGCTGTCTCTGCCGCTGCCGCCCCTGTTGCTGCCCCTGCTGCTGCCGCCGTCGCCATCCTTGCTGCCGCCGCTGCCGCCCCTGCCACCGCCGTCACCGTCATCGCCGCTGTCACCGTCATTGCCGCCACCGCCTCCGTCATCGTCGCCGCCATCGCCGCCGCCGCCCTCGGACGAGTCCTCCTCGTCCGAGGAGCACTCCGACTCATCTGAGCCCTCGAGCCCGGAGCGCTCGACGGCCCGGATGTAAGTCCAGACCTCCGCCGTAAGCCCTGGGAGTCGTCTGAATCGTCAGATGACTCACGCAGAGGGATGGGGGCCGGAGACCCCTCGAACTTAGAGGAGAACTCCTCCTCTGAGTACTTCGAATCACCGAAGTCCTCTGATGGAGGAGTCGGCTCACGCTTGCGCTTGTTGTTCTTGCCCATGGTGGAAGCGCGAGAAGGAGAAGAAAGCAAGCAGTGGATAACAGCAAGAGATGTGAAAAAACCAGAGAGGCAAAGGCACTATTTATAGAAGAAGAAGGCAACCGCTCACCTCCAACCACGGTCACTGAACAGTCGCGAAGCATTCAATACACACTTCAACCCGTCTGAAGACACGTCAGGCGGCTGACGCCGTTCCACGCAACGCAACACCCATTGGGACTCCAGTCAACAGCATGTATGATATGATTACGCCCGCCGTCGTATCACATTACTACTCAGAAGCAGCCGGCTAAAACACTCAGTGTATCAAGCCGTTCCTTGTCCACACCCATTGGGGGGGACGCCCAGGAATTATCAGTATATTTTTCAAAACTGTCACATCCGTGCAGGGCATGCAATGAATACCTCAAGACAAAAATGAGATATCAGTAAGGATCAGAGGAAAGCCAAATATAGCCAGGAAAGTACAAAATCTGACCGACAGAAGCGACGTGAAGACTAGACAGGGAACGTCCATCAAATGTCCAACCAGTCGCAGAGCAAATAAATTGCACCACCTAGCAAGATATGGGTGGATCACGAACTCGGCTGCAAAAGACAAAATACATGCTGACCTCTGAAGCATAATATTGATGACATAATGCTGACCTCTAAAGCATAATGTGGATGACATAATGCCGACTTCTAAGGCAGAAAAAGATAACCTTCAATAAAAAGACACGAAAGGAAGACCTTCAAGTGGATTATCCTCAAAAATCCACTCGAAGCTCGGGGGCTACACCCATTGGGTGCACCTTCGGTGCACCCCATGAAATACCATTTCAAAGCTAAGATAGTGCCGACCTCTAAGGCATAGAACAAGATTAAAGACAAGGCTGGCCCTCAACCAAAGTACAAGAGTAAAATAAAAATAATTTCTGATGAAGACCTTCGAGCAGATTGTTTTCCAAAATCTACTCGAAGCTCGGGGGCTACAACCATTGGGTGCACCTCCGGTGCACCCAATAAAGTCCAGGGTCCCACAAGAAGAAATGCCGACCTCTAAGGCACAAACATGAAGCAAGGCTCCAGTCTACGAGTGATTTAAGCAGAAGGAGACAGTAAAAAATCATTTTTACTGGACTGCTTGGAAAGCATCTCTTATCATAAATAAAGATTGTAGGCTGGACCTAGGATCTTTGGGCTGATTATTTCAAAATCAGCCCGAAGATCGGGGGCTTGTGGGGGACAGATATCCCCCGGGTCCACTGGAAGGGTAAAAGACCTCACGAGAGGCCCAAGGGCCCAATAAATCGTAAGGCCATTCCTTCGTGGGCCTGGGGAGGGACAATCAGTAAAGCCCGGACGGCCCACAGCGTTGAGCAAGCGACCACAACAAGGATCCGACTTTCTCGCGCTGGAGCCCCATGCAACGGAACCAGGCGAGGATAGGTCGGCAGAATCATAGGAAGATAGACTCAAACAGTTCACTATCTTTTAGGTGCACATTGTTATCATATCCACGTGTATTGCCCCACGGTCGAATATATAAGGCCTAGGGGGCACCCCTTCAAGAGGATCGATCCCATCATTCAGCCATCCACCTCAACTCTCCGTGTTCTCGCTTTAGAGAGCTACCTTGTAACCCATTACACAAAACATACTCACTAGGACGTAGGGTGTTACGCATCTCTAAGCGGCCCGAACCTGTAAACACTGTCCATTGTCTCTCGTGCATCTGGCACGAACCATTTTGCTACAGTCGGCGACACCGTCCTACTCCTAAAACACCTTGAGGGGCAACCCCGGGTGTGCGGTCGGACCCAAAACACCGACAGAGCCACGGGCTTCACGCCGTTTTTTCTAGTCTATGGGGCCGAGGCTATCTTGCCCACAGACTTAGAATACGGCTCCCGAAGACGAGGACATACGACGCCCAAAGCAACCAGACCAACCGAGAAGACTCATTGGACCAGCTGGAAGAGGCTCGGGACATGGCCTTACTACACTCGGCGCGGTATCAGCAGTCCCTCCGACACTACCACGCCCGAGGGGTTCGGTCCCGAGACCTCCAGGTGGGCGACTTGGTGCTTCGGCTACGACAAGATGCCCGAGGGCGCCACAAGCTCACACCTCCCTGGGAAGGGCCGTTCGTCATCGCCAAGATTTTGAAGCCCGAAACATACAAGTTGGCCAACAGTCAAGGCGAGGTCTATAGCAACGCTTGGAACATCCGACAGCCACGTCGCTTCTACCCTTAAGATGTTTTCAAGTCGTTCATATATCTCGTTTACATACACAAATAAAGCCTAACCATCAAGGAAGGGTCAGCCTTGCCTCGGCAAAGCCCGACCCTCCCTCGGGGGCTAGAAGGGGGGGAACCCCCTCTGCGTCAAAATTTTCCTCGAAAAAAGTCTTCCACCAAAGCGACTTTTGTGTTTCCCGGCTATATCAGTAACAGAACCCCGAGAAACAAATAAGAGTGCATGTAAGTGGCAAGGCCGATCGAGCCGAGGGACTCCTACGCCCCCGGGATACGGATACCTCACTCGTCACCTACCGCGAAAAATAACTCTTACTTGGGTAAGCAATCCTGCTACTGACGAACGAGTCCGGATACGTGAAACAGGAGGAAAAGAGACACAGCTTTATATCACGACGACAAAGTGTTCAGGCCTCGGCGGCCACGAAAGACACATACATATTCAAAATAAACTGCTCCGGCAAAATCAGGCATCGCCTGGGGGAGGAGCTGCACCCTCGGCTTTGTTTCCACCCTCGGTGAGATCCGCCCCGGCCTCGGACGCAAGCGGAATGATCTCCACTTCGAAGGTGGTCGACAGCACCGCGCTTGGGCCCGCGTCGGTCGCGTCAAGCCTCTGAACTTCAGCCAGGGCAGCTTCATCTTCGTCGAGAAGGCAGTACCCCTCACTGACCCGCTCCAGATCCACATCGTAGTGGGAAGCGAGCATGGCGAAGGCCCACCTCACGCCGTGATGCAGCGCCTCGCGGAGTCTGCCGCGCGCGTGGTCACCCAAGGCCTGCAGGCGACTCTGGGGGGAGCTTCCCGAGGGGACGTCGTCAAGACCAAAGACCTGGCAGAAGGCCGAGATAGCCTCGGACATGGCCACGCGGTCAACCTCCCTCTGCTCAGCCGCCTGGGCAAGAGCCTTGGCGGACTCATTGAGGGCAGACTCGAACTCTGCAAAGCAGAAGTCTTCAAACACGAGTTGAAGAGTGAAGCTGAATCAAAATCTCAAAACAGCCAAGACATACCTTCAGCCCGGGAACGCTGCTCCGAGGCAGCGGCTTGGGCGGACTGAGCAGACCCGACGGCCACAGCCAGGTCCACCGCAAGGGCTCCGGCCCGAGCAGACGCCTCGGCTAGCTGGCCTCCAAGGGCCTCAGCCCGGATTTTAGCCTCGGCGACCCGGCCCCGAGATTGGTCCCGCTCACCGATGACCTGGCCATGCTCCAACTGCCGCCGCTGCGCCTCTGCGCGTGCCGCCGCTGCCTCTGCCCCCAGCTCGTCACAGAGCAACCGAAGGTCCGCCGCCTCGGCGCTCCGTTGGGAGAGGCGCTCGGTAGCCTCGGCAAGCGCGGTCCTCAGGAATCACAGCGAACCCTAGACGTCGACCTCGCGGCGGATGAACGACGACTTGGCGGTGCTCAGATCCGTCAGATCCTGAGGAAGGGAAGCGGGGAGTCACAAAGAATGCCTTGATCACGTCAAAGGTATGCCTGAAATCCTTATCTGGAGGATCCTGGGAACGTCCCTAGAAAGGACCTCCAGGATCGACCGAAGCGACCCCATCGTTGCCTCGACACACTCACGAAGCTCGTCCCGAGACTTCTCCTCCCGCTCATCGTCAAGAACGAAGAGGGGTTTCAAAGCGCCGCGAGTCCAGAACCGGAGCGCCTGCCCACGCCGCTCATTGGGATCGCGCCGTGCGAGGACAAGGTTGCCGCTCCCCAGGGTGGGCCGCGGTTCCGCGCCACCCTCCACCAAGGCGTCGGCACCCCCTGCAGTCGGCACATCGGGTACCTCCTCGGCCAAGGGGGCAGGTTTCCGATCGCCAGCCTCGAGTAGCGGTGCCTCGGCCATCTCAGCATCGGCGGCGACGGGTGGCTCCACGGCCAGAATGGCAACAGCCTCGGCAGGAGCCGGTGCCAGCGCCGGCAACACGTCTGGTGGGCTAGAGGTCGCGGCCGCGCCAGCAGTCTCCCTCGGCACGACGGCCGCCTCGACGGAGGGGTCAGCCTCGGGAGCTCGCCCCATGGCAACTTGTGCCGCCTGAGCCCCCTGCTTGGGGGCACCTTGTGTAGAGGCCAGCCGGCCGGCGAGGCCCGGTGCGGCACCGGCTGCAGAAGCTGGCGCCGTCTTAAGGACCTTCCGGGGAGCCAGGCCGGTCGAACCGTGCCTCCGTTTGCTGGAAAGAAAAGGAAGAGCAGGATCAGGACACACGAAGAAGGAGCCGGGACAGATGTATCCTCAGATACTTACCCACTCCGGGCCACGATCAATCGTGCCTGCGGGGAGGCCCCTCGAGCCTCGGTCCCCGCGGGCACCACCAAGGTTTGCCCCGCTGCCGGCTTCGGCACCATCCCTGCCTCGGGCGCCCGGGGCGCCGAAGGGATGGTCCGCCTAGGTGCGGACACGGCGACCTGAGGATCAGCCTCCTGTGCTGCCGGCACGGGCAACGGCTCTTCAGGGACAGGCGGGTTGGCCTGACTCCCCGGGGTCACCTCAACCACCTCGGCCAAGGGGTCAAGTACCCCCTCGGCCTGCCCCTGTTCTTCGGACTGGGACCCTGATACCCCGGCCCTGGATACTGACGACGCCAGCCCACTCGGGGGCTAGCTCGACGACCCCTGGCCTAGCCGCTGATCTAGGCTGAGGCCGAGGCGGGCCGCCATGTCATCGTCTTCGTCATCATCGTCATCATCATCGTCATCAGGCGTCTCCGGCGACGGCTCCCTCGGGAGTCTGTCCCTCTCCTGCTTCCGACGACGCCTCTCCAAGGCGTCCCGAGCCCGCATCCGCTCGCGGGCCCGAGCCTTTTCCGCGTCCTTCTTCTCCTTCTTCTTCTCCGCAGCGACCCTCCGCGCGGCTTGGTCCACCGCGTCCTCCGGGACCGGTGGCAAAGAAGGCTTGTGAAACCCCAACTCCTGGGGACGGACGGAAATCTCGGCTGTGAGATCCAAGGGCAATCTGACACAAGAATGAAGAAACAGCGGACACTCACCAGGGATATGCACCCGCGCTCGGGACGCATCGAGGGCTGGGTAAGGGCACCGGCATCCAGCCTCCCCACCGTGCCGGCTACCCGACGGTGGAGGTCATCGGCGGGGAGGGGGACCGAGGACATCTGCGAACCCTCCAAGTCGACCCCCGGCGCCATCTCCGAAAGCAGCAACCGCCGCTCCATCAAGGGGAGCACCCTCCGGTGATGGATGGCGGCTACCACCCCCGCGGCGGTGAGCCCTCCGTTTCGCAGCTCCTACAAGGCCTCCAGAAGGGGCTGGATATTCTTCTGTCTCTCGCGTGGGGCTCCATAGCGCCAGTTGCTGCCGGCGGCGGTCACCACTCGTTGAGAAAACGATGGGAGCCTCCCATCGTCATTCTGGAGTAAAACCACCGGCGCTGCCACCCCTTGTTCCTTCACAAGGATGGCGGGGATGTACTGTTGCGCATGCGCCTGCCTCAACTGGAGGATGAAGCCACCGACCCGCACCGCCATGCAGACTCTCTTTTCCCCCATCGTCAAGGCAAAAGGCTCCGCGGAGAAGAGATGGGTCCACAGATCCCAGTGGGGGTCAATCCCCAAGAATCCTTCACAACCCGCCGCGAAGATGGCTGCTTGCGCGATGGAGTTGGGGTTGAGATTGTGCAGCTCCACCCCATAAAAATGCAGAATCGCCTGCATGAAACGGCTTGCTGGCACTCCGGACCCCCGCTCGTGGAAAGAGACGAAACTCAGCACATACCCCGACGGCAGGGACGGGGCGGCTTCGCTCGGAGGGACCATCCACTCCGGCTGCGGGTCACCGGAGAGGGGACGAAGCAAGCCATCGGCAATAAGGGCCTCCAGGTCGTCCGTCGTGACGGTGGAGAAGGGCCATGTGACACCCCAGGTGTCAGTTTCGGGTTATGTCGGGAGATTTGTCCCTAACTTGAATGCTCAATGAAAATTCTATTTCTCGATCGCGTTTATATCCATTTATCAAGTTACTTGTAAAGGTTTCACCGATTTCTAATTTTATTCAAATCTCTAGAACGGCCAAATTTGGAGCCTGTTAAAACTTTTGTTTCTCGGCACGAATGCGAAACTCGATAATCATTCTAAATTTATCAAACTCGTCTAAAGCTTGTTTAATCAAACGCTCGACAGCTGCTAGTTGAGCTGTGTCCGACTCCGATTTCTCGATGTTCGATCTATGTCCAAAAATTAATCCGACTCCGTACTCTCAAACGGAATGCTTAATATGTCGTCATCAAATCAATTTTATCCGACTCGGCTAAATATCTCATGGCCAAACCGAACTCAAAACCCTGTATCGACAGCAATTTTAAAATATCACGATTCGTCTTCTCCGACTAAAAATCCAAAGCCGATCGAATCTCAGGACGATTTATTTCAAATCACGCGTAGGGAATTATTTTCGAGCAAAGTCAAACCAAACTCTCGACCGAGTTAATCGCGTAGTCGTCCGTTCGTTCGAACTCTGTTCCGCGTACAGACGAATTCCGCACGAGCATTTTTATTCCGGAAAATAAATTAGCGCAGCCCGAATTAGCGTTTTGGGCCAGGCCAACCCAGCCCAATAGACCCACTAAGAAACCCTAACCCTAGGGCTCATCTATAAATAGGACCCCTCTCCCCTTGCACTTGGAAATTTTGCATTCCCACCCCTATCTTTTTTTCAGCCGCCACTTTCTTTTCCCTACTGTCGGGGACCATAATTAGGGGTACCCTCAAGACTCCTAATTCTCAGCTGGTAAACCCCATCAGCATAAAGCTGCTAAGGCCTGATGGGTGCGATTAAGTCAGGGATCAGTCCATTCGAGCGACTCGATCACGCCTCGCCTGAGCCTAGCCTCGGACAAGGGCAGCCGACCCCAGAGGATTTCCGTCTCGCCCGAGGCCCCCCTCCGACGGCGAACGTATCTCCGGCTCGCTCGAGGCCCTGCCTTCGCTAAGAAGCAACCCTGACTAAATCGCCGCACCGACCGACCAAGTCGCAGGAGCATTTAATGCAAAGGTAGCCTGACACCTTTATCCTGACGCGTGCCCCTCGGCAGAGCCGAAGTGACCGCCGTCACTTCACCGCTCCACTGACCGGCCTGACAAAAGGACAGCGCCGCCTGCGCCACTCCGACTGCAGTACCACTTGACAGAGTGAGACTGACAGGCAGTCAGGCCCTGCCAAAGGCACCATAGGAAGCTCCGCTTCACCCGACCTAGGGCTCGGACTCGGGCTCAGCCTCAGAAGACGGCGAACTCCGCTCCGCCCGACCCAGGGCTCGGACTCAGGCTCAGCCCCAAAAGACGGCGAACTCCGCTCTGCCCGACCCAGGGCTCGGACTCGGGCTAAGTCCCGGAAGACGGCGAACTCCGCTCCGCTCGACCCAGGGCTCGGACTCGGGCTAAGTCCCGGAAGACGGCGAACTCCGCTCCGCCCGACCCAGGGCTCGGACTCGGGCTCAGCCCCAGAAGACGACGAACTCCGCTTCGCCCGACCCCAGGGCTCGGACTCCGCCCTGGCATCTGCCCACGACCTCCGCCTCGCCCGACCCAGGGGCTCGGACTCGGCCTCGACCATGGAAGACAGACTCGACCTCGGCTTCGGAGGAGCCTCCACATCGCCCAACCTAGGGCGCAGGCCAGCCACGTCAACAGGAAGCGCCATCATCACCCTACCCTGAGCTGACTCGGGCCGCAGGGAACAAGACCGGTGTCCCATCTGGCTAGCTCTGCCAGATAGGCAATGATGGCGCCCCGCATGCTCTGTGATGACGGCGGCTCTCAGCTCTCTTACGGAAGCAAGAGGACGTCAGCAAGGACTCAACCGCTCCGACAGCTGTCCCCCCGCCAGGCTCCATCGCTCCTCCGACGGCCACGACATCACACCAGCTGGGTGCCAAAATCTCTCCGGCTGCCACATCGGCATGTACTTAGGGCGCTAGCTCTCCCCCGCTAGACACGTAGCACTCTGCTACACCCCCCATTATACACCTGGATCCTCTCCTTACGCCTATAAAAGGAAGGACCAGGGCCCTCTTAGAGAGGGTTGGCCGCGCGGGGACGAGGACGAGACAGGTGCTCTCTTGGGGCCGCTCGCTTCCCTCTCCCGCGTGGACTCTTGTAACCCCCTACTGCAAGCGCACCCGACCTGGGCGCGGGACGAACACGAAGGCCGCGGGATTCCCACCTCTCTCACGCCGGTCTCCGGCCGCCTCGCTTCTCCCCCCTTTGCGCTCGCCCTCGCGCTCGACCCATCTGGGCTGGGGCACGCGGCGACACTCACTCGTCGGCCCAAGGGAACCCCCGGTCTCGGAACGCCGACAGTTGGCGCGCCAGGTAGGGGCCTGCTGCGTGTTGACGAACAGCTTCCCGTCAAGCTCCAGATTGGGCAGTCTCCAGCAACCTCTCCAACCCGGGACGGTGCTCTGTTTCGGGAGTCTTGAGTTCGTGACCTTCGACAGCAGCTACGACATGATACTCCTTCCACCGCCGTGCGACAACGACAATGGTGGCCGACAGCCCGCCCGCCGGCGGCGGAATCGACGACGTCTTCCCCGCGTGGCGGAAGAGCAATCTTCGAGCTCGTCCCGCCTTCTTCCCCGTCGGCGGAGGGGAAGGCAGGGCAACCAAGGCCAAGCAGGAGGCAGCGCCTCGTTGGCTGTCGAGCGAGTCGACAGCGCCGGCACCCCAACGAGGGGCGCACCGGGTATCGACTTCGCGCCTGAGACGAAGACGAGCGCCGTCTCCCCGCGACACGCCAAACCCGAGCAAGTGGACGACGCCAGCGCGCTTGCGAAAAGCTTGCAGGACATCGCCCTCGTACCTGAGACGACGGTGCAGTCAGTCCCCGACGTGACTTCATCGCCGCTCGTCGACCAAAAGGTACCGACCGATTCCCATCCTACGTCATTTGGATTCAGCCTCAACCCGCCTAGTGACCTCGCTTTGGCGGATGCTCTGGGGTTTCGCATGCGGTCTCCTTGGGACCGGCTGACGGACGTCTCGACCTACGGGCCCTCTGGGTCCGAGGAAGACGACGACCCCCGCATCTGTTGGGATTTCTCTGGACTTGGCAACCCCAGTGCCATGCGGGACTTCATGACCGCGTGTGACTACTGCCTCTCCGACTGTTCCGACGGTAGCCGCAGCCTCGACGACGAGGACTGCGGCCCAAGCCGCGAATGTTTCCACGTCGATTTAGGGGTCCCTCCGAAGGCAATCATCTCGGCATGCCGGAGGACGGTGATCTCCCTAGGCCGGTGCCTCGCGCTGACATCCCACGGGAGCTAGCTGTGGTCCCCGTTCCGGCGGGGGGTCACGACCCACAGCTCGAGCAAGTCCGCGGGGCGCAGGCCAGGTTCGACGAGGGAGTAGGAGCGCTTGAGCCAATCCGCCGGGACGTCGGGCAGGCATGGGCGGGCCAACCTCCGGCCAGAGAAATACGTCATCTGCCCCAGGGTTTCCAGCACCGCGTCACAAACGACGCCAGGTTCAGGCCACCACCCGCGTCTAGTGGCGTCGGCCAGAACCTGGCTGCAGCAGCGATGCTCCTCCGCGCGATGCCAGAGCCATCAACCACCGAGGGTCGGCGAATCCAGGGGGAGCTCAAGAATCTCCTGGAAGGCGCCGCGGTCCGACGGGCCGAGAGCTCTGCCTCCCGAAGGCAGGGATACCCCTCGGAACCTCATGCCGCGACTTCCCGATTCATGCGGGAAGCCTCGGTCTACACCGGGCGCACGCGCAACACCGCGCCTGCGGCCCCGGGCCGCCTCGGCAACGAGCACCATCATCGCGACCGTCAGGCCCACCTCGACGAGAGGGTGCGCCGAGGCTATCACCCCAGGCGTGGGGGACGCTAGGACAACGGGGAGGATCGGAGTCCCTCGCCCGAACCACCCGGTCCGCAGGCCTTCAGCCGGGCCATCCGACGGGCACCGTTCCCGACCCGGTTCCGACCCCCGACTACTATCGCAAAGTACTCGGGGGAGACGAGACCGGAACTGTGGCTCACGGACTACCGTCTGGCCTGCCAACTGGGTGGAACGGACGACGACAACCTCATCATCCGCAACCTCCCCCTGTACCTCTCCAACACCGCTCGCGCCTGGTTGGAGCACCTGCCTCCGGGGCAGATCTCCAACTGGGACGACCTAGTCCAAGCCTTCGCCGGCAATTTCCAGGGCACGTACGTGCGCCCCGAGAATTCTTGGGATCTCCGAAGCTGCCGACAGCAGCCGGGAGAGTCCCTCCGGGACTACATCCGGCGATTCTCGAAGCAGCGCACCGAGCTGCCCAATATCACCGACTCGGATGTCATCGGCGCGTTCCTCGCCGGCACCACCTACCGCGACCTGGTGAGCAAGTTGGGTCGCAAGACCCCCACCAGGGCGAGCGAGCTGATGGACATCGCCACCAAGTTCGCCTCTGGCCAGGAGGCGGTCGAGGCTATCTTTCGAAAGGACAAGCAGCCCCAGGGCCGCCCATCGGAAGATGCTCCCGAGGCGTCTACTCAGCGCGGCACCAAGAAGAAAGGCAAGAAGAAGTCGCAAGCGAAACGCGACGCCGCCGACGCGGACCTTGTCGCCGCCGCCGAATACAAGAACCCTCGGAAGCCCCCCGGAGGTGCCAACCTCTTCGACAAGATGCTCAAGGAGCCGTGCCCCTATCATCAGGGGCCCGTCAAGCACACCCTTGAGGAGTGCGTCATGCTTCGGCGCCACTTCCACAGGGCCGGGCCACCCGCGGAGGGTGGCAGGGCCCGCGACAACGACAAGAAGGAAGATCACCAAGCAGGAGAGTTCCCCGAGGTCCGCGACTGCTTCATGATCTACGGTGGGCAAGCGGCGAATGCCTCGGCTCGGCACCGCAAACAAGAGCGCCGGGAGGTCTGCTCGGTGAAGGTGGCGGCGCCAGTTTACCTAGACTGGTCCGACAAGCCCATCACCTTCGACCAAGCCGACCACCCCGACCACGTGCCGAGCCCGGGGAAATACCCGCTCGTCGTCGACCCCGTCATCGGCGACGTCAGGCTCACCAAGGTCCTTATAGACGGAGGCAGCAGCCTCAACATCATCTACGCCGAGACCCTCGGGCTCCTGCGCGTCGATCTGTCCTCCATCCGAGCAGGCGCTGTGCCCTTCCATGGGATCATTCCCGGGAAGCGCGTCCAGCCCCTCGGACGACTCGACCTTCCCGTCTGCTTCGGAACGCCCTCCAACTTCTGAAGGGAGACTCTGACGTTCGAGGTGGTCGGGTTCCGAGGAACCTACCACGCGGTACTGGGAAGGCCATGCTACGCGAAGTTCATGGTCGTCCCCAACTACACCTACCTGAAGCTCAAGATGCCGGGCCCCAACGGGGTCATCACCGTCGGCCCCACGTATAAGCACGCGTTCGAATGCGACGTGGAGTACGCCGTGGCCCTCGCCGAGTCCGAGGCCCTCATCGCCGACCTGGAAAGCCTCTCCAAAGAGGTGCCAGACGTGAAGCGTCATGCCGGCAACTTCGAGCCAGTGGAGACGGTCAAGGCCGTCCCCCTCGACCCCAGCGGCGACGCCTCCAAGCAGATCCGGATCGGCTCCGGGCTCGACCCCAAATAGGAAGCAGTGCTCGTCGACTTTCTCCGCGCGAACGCCGACGTCTTCGCGTGGAGTCCCTCGGACATGCCCGGCATACCGAGGGATGTCGCCGAGCACTCGCTGGATATTTGGGCCAGAGCCCGACCCGTCAAATAGTCTCTGCGCCGATTCAACGAGGAGAAGCGCAGAGCGATAGGCGAGGAGATCCACAAGCTAATGGCGGCGAAGTCCATAAAAGAGGCGAAAAGCGTCAAGCTCAAACACGAAAGGTGGGTCCTCGGGGTGCCCCAGGGCATGGTCTTGGGGTTCATCATCTCCAAGCGGGGCATCGAAGCCAACCCGGAGAAGATTGCGACCATTGCACAGCACCCCGAGCCCTTGCTGGGGGCACCCGGGGGCTACACGCACCCCCGGGAAAGGCCGCTTGTCATCGCCAAAGTCCAGGAGCCCGGAACGTACAAGCTGGCCGGCGGTCAAGGCGAGGTCTACGGCAACGCTTGGAACATCCGACAGCTACGTCGCTTCTACCCTTAAGATGTTTTCAAGCTGTTCGTACACCTCGCTCCCACAAAAGTCTCAGTCGTCAAGGAAGGGTCAGCCTCGTCTCGGCAGAGCCCGACCCTCCCTCGGGGGCTAAAAACGGGGGAACCCCTCTGCGTCAAGATTGGGCGTACCTCTCCGCGTCCAAAATTTTCGGTCAAAAAGGCTTTTGCGTTCTCCCGGCTATGTCAGAGACAGAGCCCCAAGGAGCGAACGTGGGTGCATGTAAGTGGCAAGGCCGACTGAGCCGAGGAATTCCTATGCCTCCGGGTTAGGGACACCTCACTCATCACCCGCCACGAGAAATGACCCCTACTCGGGAAGCCACCCTGTTATTGACAGGCAAAGCCGGACGCGCAAAATAAAAGGAAGAGGAGTACGACTTCATGCAATGGAAACAAAGTGTTCAGGCCTCAGTGGCCGCAGAAAAACACACGTGCATCCAACAGAAACTGTTCCAACGGAGTTAGGCGTCGCCTCGGGAAGGAGCCGCGCCTTCAGCTCCGTCCTCGCCTTCGGTAAAGTCCATCTCGACTTCCGACGACGGCGCAGGAGGGAGGATCTCCGCCTCAAAGGTGGTCGCCAGCACTATGCTCGGACCCGCGGCGACCGCGTCGAGCCGCTGGACTTCTGCCAGGGCAGCTTCGTCCTCATTAGGAAGACAATACCCCTCACTAACTCGCTCCAGGTCCACAACGTAGTGGGATGCGAGCACGGCGAAGGCCCGCCTGACGCCGTGGTGTAGCGCCTCGCGGAGTCTGCCGCGCACGTGATCACCCAAGGCTTGAAGGCGACTTTGAGGGGAGCTTCCTGAGGGGACGTCGCCGAAGCCAAGGATCCGATAAACGTCCAAGACGGCTTCGGACATGGCCGCGTGGTCGGCCTCCCTCTGCTCGGCCGCCCCCACAAGCGCCTCGGCAAGCGCCTTGGCGGACTCATCAAGGGCGGACTCGAGCTCTGCGAACAGCCAGAAGAAAGATCTCAAACACAAGCAAAGGGAACAAACGGGAACGAGAACCAAAGATGGCCAAGGCGTACCTCCGGCTCGGGCACGCTGCTCCGAGGCCGCGACCTGGGCTACGGCTAAGTCGGCTGCAAGGGTTTCGGCCCGGCTTTCGGCCTCGGCAGCCCGGCCTCGAGATTGGTCCCGCTCCTCGACGACCCGGTCGAAGTCCGACCGCTGCCGTTGCGCTTCTGCGCGCGCCGTGGCCGCCTCCGCGCGCGCCGCCGCCGCCTCGGCTCTCAGGTCAGTACAGAGCAACTGGAGGTCCGCTACCTCAGCACCCTGCTGAGAAAGGCGCGTAGTAGCCCTGGCGAGCGAGGTCCTCAGGGATCGCAGCGAGCCCCAGACGTCGACCTCGCGGTGGATGAACGACGACTTGGCGGCGCTCCGATCCGTCAGATCCTAAGGGAAGGAAGCGGGGCGTCACGAAGAACGCCTCGGTCACGGAAGAGAGAAGGTATGCCTGAAACCGTTACCTGGAGGATTTTGGGGACGTCCCTGCAGAAAACCTCCAGCGACGACCGGAGCGACCCCACCGTTGCTTCAGCACACTCGTGGAGCTCATCCCAGGACTGGTCCTCCCGTTCATCGTCGAGAACGAAGACGGGCTCCGAGGCCTCGCGGGTCCGGAACCGGAGCGACTGGCACCGGCCCTCGGAGCTCTGCCGCACAGCGACGAGGCTGCCGCCCGGCGGAACGGATCGCGCCTCCACGCCCTCCTCTTCCGAGGCACCAAGCGCCGACGCATCCGCCGTCTCGACGTCGGCAGCAACCGGTCGCTCTCCGGCTGGGACGGCGGCGACTTCGGTAGCGGCATGCGCCGACATGGCCGGCACGTCCGGTGGGCTCGGGACCACGTCAGCGTCAGCCGCCTCCCCTATCACAATGGCCGCCTTGGCAGAGGAGCCAGCCTCGGGAACCTGCTCCACGGCGACCGGTGCCGCCCGAGCCCCCTGAGGTGGAACGCCTTGCGAGAGGGTCGGCTGAACGGCAAGGCCCGGAGCGGCGCTGGCCGCACAGGCCGGCGTCGTCTTAAGGGCCTTCCGGGGTGCCAGGTCGGTCAGGCCATGGCTTCGCTTGCTGAGGAGAAAAGAAAAATCACGGCTGGGACATATGAATGGAAAGCCAGGACGAAGACTGTCATGTGGGGCCTTCCCTATAACCGTCGGAGGCGCGCAAGAGACGGGAGGCGCGCTGCAGAAAGAGCAGCAGCCAGTGCCACGTCAGCAGCAGAAAAGGAAAGCCAAGAAATCAGTGGCTAGAAGAAGGAAAGAATCAAAGGACATGCAGCCGCCACCTCTATAGAAGGAAGGGCGGCTAGAAGAAGAAATAAATTAGTAGAGATCCTAAATCATAGAGATCAGTTTCCTTTTAGTAGAGATCCTAAATCAGAGGGATTAGTTTCCCCTTTTTGTTACACCGTAGGCTATAAAGCCTTGTAGCTGGCTCCTTTGAGGGACAAGCAATAACACAGTTATTTCCTCCATTCTCCCTACCACTCTCAAGCCTTCGGAAGAGGGGTAAAACCTCACCGGAGAAGACGGACCGAGGGTACGACCTACGTAGCCGAGGGCCCCCTTCCCTAGACTCTAAGGCCCTTGACAACCTGGTATCACGGTCACGTCGATCCGAGACTTCCAGTTCTTCCGCTACTTCCGCCGCAACCAGCCACCCAGCAGCCCTCAACACCGCCAACCCACGCTCATCACCCACCTCCACCGCGCCCCCGCCCAGCGCCATGTCCGAACACACCATCGCCGACCTCGCCAAGTTGATCGAGGGGCTCACCGGCAAGATCAATACCCTTCAAACCGACATCGACACGATGAAGAAGGACAAGACGTCGTCCTCGGGCACCCAGGTGCCGAGCGGCGGCTTCGACGGGCAACACCACACCGATCGACCACCGCGTTTCCAGAAGCTGGACTTCCCGCGTTACGACGGCAAGTCCGACCCGCTCGTCTTCATCAATCGCTGCGAGTCGTACTTCCATCAACAGCGGATCATGGAGGAAGAAAAGGTGTGGATGGCCTCCTATAATTTGGAGGACAAGGCCCAACTCTGGTACATGCAGGTCCAGCAGGACGAAGGCATCCCGATTTGGCGGCGCTTCAAGGATCTCCTCAACCTCCGCTACAGGCCACCGCTGCGATCAGCACCGCTGTTCGAGCTAGCCGAATGTCGGCGCACGGGCACGGTAGAGGAATACCAGGATCGCTTCCAGGCGCTCTTGCCCCGCGCGGGTCCGCTGGGGGAGGCCCAACGGGTTCAACTATTCACCGGGGGGCTGCTCCCTCCGATCAGCAACCAAGTCCGCCTCCACAACCCCCAAACCCTAGCAGTGGCTATGAGCTTGGCGCGGGAAGTGGAGGTCATGGAACGGGAGCGACTGGCGTTCACACCGACGGCTGCACCGACCCGGGGGGCCAACGCACCATGCCGGCTCCAGCTCTGCCGCCGCCAGCGCTTCCTGTCCCTCCAGCGCGGCCTGCGCTCCCAGCTCCCCCTATTGGGGCAGCCCCGGCGCGGTTGGAGACCCAACCAATCAAGCGGTTGTCGACAGAAGAGCAAGCGGAACGGCGTCGTCTCGGACTATGCTACAACTGCAACGAGAAGTACTCCCGGGGCCATAACCGGATCTGCCGCCGCATCTTCTTCGTCGACGGCGTGATCATCACCGACGAGGAGGACACAGCCGCTACAGAACCTAACTATGAAACAGCGGCTCCAGTCTTTTCTTTGCAGGCAGTGGCAGGAGTCCCCATATGCGACACCATGCAAGTCCGGGTGGATCTGGGGACAGCGACGCTGGTGGCTCTTTTGGACACGGGATCCACCCACAACTTCATCGGAGAGGAAGCTGCGCGCTGCACGGGCTTGGTCATCCAGCCTCGCCCGCGTCTGACGGCCACCGTGGCGAACGGGGAGCGAATCCTCTGCCCCGGAGTCATTAGGCAGGCCCCTATCTTCATCGCCGCCGAAAGGTTCCTGGTGGATCTCTTCGTAATGCCTCTCGCTGGCTATGATCTGGTCCTGGGGACACAGTGGCTCGTCACCTTGGGCCGGATCATGTGGGACTTCACGGCGCGCACCATGTCGTTCACACGACACGAACGGGAGGTCTGCTGGACCGACGTGGCGACTGTCCGCGCACCGCGTCTCGCAGCGACCGCGGCGGGCGATTCCCTCATCGAGGGGCTCCTCGGCACGTTCGCCGATGTCTTCGCTGCACCAACAGGACTGCCACCAGTACGTGCTCGAGACCACGCTATCGTCCTCAAGCCGGACGCAGCACCGGTGGCTGTGCGTCCCTACCGGTACCCGGCGGCGCACAAGGATGAGTTGGAGCGGCAATGCGAGGAGATGATGGGCCAAGGCATCGTCCGCAGGAGTAACTCAGATTTCTCATCGCCGGTCATCCTCATCAAAAAGCCCGACGGCTCCTGGCGGTTCTGCGTCGACTACAGAGCGCTGAACGCGCTCACCGTCAAGGACGCCTTCCCGATTCCAGTGGTCGACGAGCTATTGGACGAGCTCAACGGCGCCCGATTCTTCACAAAATTAGACCTGCGATCGGGGTACCATCAGGTACGCATGCGGACGGCGGATATTCACAAGACGGCTTTTCGTACCCACGACGGCCTCTACGAGTTCCTGGTCATGCCATTCGGCCTGTGCAACGCACCGGCGACATTCCAAGCTCTCATGAACGACGTGCTCAGGCCATTCCTACGTCGATTTGTGCTGGTGTTTTTTGACGACATCTTGATCTACAGCTCCTCCTGGGCCCACCACCTGCGTCATATCCGGGCGGTGTTGACCATGCTCCAGCAGCATCAGCTCTTCGTTAAGCAGTCCAAGTGCGCGTTCGCTGTCCCATCGGTGGCTTACCTGGGCCACGTCATCTCCGCTTCCGGCGTCGCCATGGATCCCGCAAAGGTGGAAGCTGTCCGGGACTGGCCACAACCTCGTTCGGCGCGGGCGGTCAGGGGCTTTTTAGGCCTTGCAGGCTACTACCGCAAATTCGTCCACGATTACGGTGTCATAGCGGCACCCCTGACAGCGCTGCTCAAGAAGGAGGGCTTCTCCTGGACAGAGGAGGCCACGACAGCATTTATGGCACTGAAGACAGCAGTCACTTCGGCACCAGTCCTCGCGCTACCAGACTTCACCAAGCCATTCATCGTCGAGTGCGACGCGTCGTCCCATGGGTTTGGGGCGGTGCTCATCCAGGACAGCCACCCCATCGCCTTCTTCAGCAGGCCAGTGGCGCCCCGGCACCGCTCTCTCGCTGCATACGAGAGGGAACTCATCGGACTCGTCCATGTTGTCCGGCACTGGCGACCATACCTATGGGGGCGTCGGTTCATCGTACGCACCGACCACTACAGCTTGAAGTTTCTCCTCGACCAGCGGCTAGCTACCATTCCCCAACATCACTGGGTGGGCAAGCTGCTGGGGTTTGACTTCAGTGTCGAGTACAAGCCTGGCGCTCAGAACGGGGTGGCAGACGCCCTGTCTCGCCGCGACACGCCAGAGGGTGCAGTCCTAGCGGTGTCCGCGCCACGCTTCGACTACATTGCCCAGCTGCGGCAAGAACAGGCCAACCACCCGGCGGTAGTAGCGCTCAAGGAGGAGCTAACAGCAGGCCTACGCGACGCGCCTTGGGCCATTGTCGACGGGCTCCTCACGTACGACGGCCGCATCTTCATTCCATCGGCATCACCACTCCTCCAGGAGATATTGGCCGCTGTCCATGGGGACGGCCACGAGGGCGTACAGCGCACTCTCCATCGCCTCCGTCGGGATTTTCACTTCCCCGACATGCGCCGGGTGGTGCAAGACTTTGTCCGGGCATGCTCGACCTGCCAGCGCAATAAGTCGGAGCACCTCCTGCCGGCTGGGTTGCTGCTACCTCTGCCGGTCCCGACGGACGTATGGTCGGACATTGGCCTCGATTTCATCGAAGCTCTACCGCGTGTTCGCGGCAAGTCCGTCATCTTGACAGTGGTGGATCGCTTCAGTAAGTACGCACACTTTATTCCCCTGGCTCACCCATACTCCGACGAGACTGTGGCACAGGCGTTCTTCTCCGACATTGTACGTCTCCATGGCATGTCGCAATCGATCGTCTCCGATCGCGATGCCGTGTTCACCTCCATGTTCTGGCAAGAACTAATGAGGCTCATGGGCGCCAAGCTTCATATGTCATCAGCATTCCACCCACAGTCAGATGGACAGACGGAGGCGGCCAACAAAGTCATCACCATGTACCTTCGCTGTTTCACGGGAGATCGGCCACGTGAGTGGCTCAAGTGGCTGCCTTGGGCCGAGTACACATACAACACGGCGTACCAGTCTTCGCTCCGCGACACACCCTTCCATGTGGTGTATGGTCGACATCCCCCATCCATCCGGTCCTATGAGGCGGGGGATACCCGGGTGGCAGCAGTGGCCAAGACAATGGCAGAGCGGGAAGCATTCCTGGAGGATGTACGACATCGCCTGGAGCAGGCTCAGGCTGTACAGAAACGGTTCTACAACAACAAACACCGGGCGGTGGCCTACAACGTGGGGGACTGGGTCCTGTTGCGTCTCCGCAATCGGCCGGTGGCGTCCATGTCCCTGGCACAGAAGGGAAAGCTGCAGCCCAGATTCTTTGGGCCCTATTGCGTCACTGAAATCATCAATGACGTCGCGGTTCGCCTAGCTCTACCACCACAGGCCAAGATTCATGATGTGTTCCATGTGGGGCTCTTGAAGAAATGGGTGGGCGCACCACCGACCTCTCCCCCGGAGCTTCCTGAGCTGCTCCATGGAAAGGTGATACCCGAGCCGGAACGGGTGGTGCGTTCCCGCCTCGCAAGGGGGATAAAAGAGGTCCTGGTGCGTTGGAAGGGTCAGCCAGCCTCCGCTGCAACTTGGGAAGACTGGGAAGATTTCAGCGCCAAGCACCCGTCGTTTCAGCTCGAGGACGAGCTGCCAGTCGAGGGGGGGAGAGATGTCATGTGGGGCCTTCCCTATAACCGTCGGAGGCGCGCAAGAGACGGGAGGCGCGCTGCAGAAAGAGCAGCAGTCAGTGCCACGTCAGCAGCAGTAAAGGAAAGCCAAGAAATCAGTGGCTAGAAGAAGGAAAGAATCAAAGGACATGCAGCCGCCACCTCTATAGAAGGAAGGGTGGCTAGAAGAAGAAATAAATTAGTAGAGATCCTAAATCATAGAGATCAGTTTCCTTTTAGTAGAGATCCTAAATCAGAGGGATTAGTTTCCCCTTTTTGTTACACCATAGGCTATAAAGCCTTGTAGCTGGCTCCTTTGAGGGACAAGCAATAACACAGTTATTTCCTCCATTCTCCCTACCACTCTCAAGCCTTCGGAAGAGGGGTAAAACCTCACCGGAGAAGACGGACCGAGGGTACGACCTACGTAGCCGAGGGCCCCCTTCCCTAGACTCTAAGGCCCTTGACAAAGACATTCCGAGATACTTACCCGCTCTGGGCCATGATCCACCGTGCCTGGGGGGAAGTCTCTTGGATCCCGGCCCCCGGAACCGCCGCCGAGGTCCGCTTCGCCGGCAACTTCGGCACCACCCTCGCTTTGGACGCCCGGGGGGCAGATTGCCCAGGCACTGTCACGGTGACCTGAGGGTCGCCTCCCTGCGCTGCCGGCGCGAGCGGCGGCTCCCGGGCAGCAGACGCCCTGGCCTGGCCCCCCGGGGTCACCTCAGCTCCTCCAGCCGAGGGGTCAGGTGCCCTCTCGGGTTGCCCCCGCCCCTCAGGCCGGGACCCTGACGTCCCGACTCCGGGGACTGACGGCGTCAGCTCGCTCGAGGGCTAGCTTGATGGCTCCTGGCCAAACCCCAAGCCGGGGCTGAGGCCAAGGCGGGCGGCCATGTCGTCCTCCTCGTCATCATCTTCATCATCGTCGTCGTCGTCGGGCGTTTCCGGCGACGGCTCCCTCGGTGGCGATGGAGCTTTTCCAAGGCGTCTCGAGCCCACCTCCGCTCGTGGGCCCGGGCCTTCTCCGCGTCCTTCTTCTTCTTCTTCTCCTCCGCGGCGACCCGCCACGCTGCTCGGTCCACCGCATCCTGCGGGACCCGTGGCAGGGAAGGCTTGTGCCACCCCACCTCTTGAAGAAGGGGGAAAAAACCCCAATCGTAAGAACCAGGAGCCACCTGATGTATGAAGAAGGAAGAAGCGGACACTCACCAGAGTCACGCACCCTCGGTCGAGGCGCATCAAAAGCTGGGAGAAGGCGTGGGGGTCCGGCTTCCCCAACGCAACGGACACCCGCCATTGGAGGGCGTCGAAGGGAACAGGATCAGGGGACATCCGCGAGCCCTCCCAGTCAGCCTCCGGGGTCATCTCCCAAAGCGACAGCCGTCGCTCCGCCAAGGGAAGCACCCTCCGACGGTGGATGGCGGCAATCACTCCCGCAGCGGTGAGTCCCCCCTTCCGCAACGCCTCCAAGGCCTGGAGAAGGGGTTCGAGGTTCTTCTGTCTTTCGTGCGGGGTCCCGTGGCGCCAAGCGTCGGTGGCAGCGGTGACTACTCGCTGGGAGAACGGCGGGAGCAACTCGCCGTCGTTCCGGAGGTAGAACCACCGGCGCTGCCACCCCTTGTTCGAGGACGCGAGGATGGCAGGAATATACAGCGACGCCCGCGACTGCCTCAGCAGGAGGGTGCAGCCGCCGGCCCGCACCGCTGCGTGGACTTTCCTCTCCCCCGTCGGCGAGGCAAAAAAGCTCCGCGAAAAAGAGATGGGTCCAGAAATCCCAATGGGGGGCGATCCCCAAGTACCCCTCGCACACCGCTACGAAGATGGCGGCCTGCGAGATGAAGTTAGGGGTGAGGTTGTGCAACTCCACCCCATAGTGGTACAGGATCGCCCGCATGAAGCGGCCCGCCAGCACACCGAACCCCGCTCGTGGAAGGAGACGAAGCTCACAATGTGCCCCGGCGATGGGGACGGAGCGGCTCCACCCACGGGAGGAATCCATTCCGGTCGCTGCTCATCGGTGAGAGGACGAAGCAAACCCTCGCCGACCAGATCCTCCAGATCACTCGCCGTCACCGTGGAAAAGGGCCATGGATCGCGTGGCGAGATGATGGTCACCCGGTCAGCCATCACCGAGCGGAAGGGATGGCGGCGCAAGGGGCAGGAAGGGCGGTTTCCTCTTCTCTAGCTAAGTCTCTCGGGTTGCGAAAACCTAAGAGGGAGACAGGAAGCGGAGCAAAGAACCGTCACCAGACCCTCTCCCGGGTATATAAAGACCAAGGCGAGACCGGTTCCAACGTTCCGCCCGGACCGGGCGCAGGATTCAAAAACGCGAAGCGAAACAGCCGTTCCTCGAACGGCTCGTGCACGCGCAACGACCGCCCCGCCAACCACTCGCCCCGTCACATTAACTCCACGGCGGGACAAGCGACGCTTCTGGCAGGAGAAGCGGGCGACGCTTCGCCTTCGCCGTAATAACCGCGCCAAAAAAGGTACGCTGCGTCGTTCGATTTCGTATCCTTTTCCTTTTTTCCTCTTTCTCTCTCTCTCTTGCAACAGGGACCGGGAAAGGGGGATACCCCGAAAAGGATCCTTCCCCGTGAAGGAACCAGGCTCCGAGCCTCCCTACTGATCAGAGGTTCAAAGGCTGGCCCCCCGAAGGGTTCGACAGCCGCCTCAGATCGCGTGGGCCCTACACCCACTACTGGTCAGAGGTTCGAAGGCCGCCCCCCCGAAGGGTTCCACGGCCGCCTCAGGCTACTCGGGCTCCGCGCCCATTACTGATTAGGGGTTCGAAGGCTGGCCCCCGAAGGGTTCACAGCCGCCTCAGACACTGAGCGAGGGATGACCATGGGTACGTTCGATACATAACCAAGGCTCGGGCTGCGCTCCCGAGGTACCCTAGGACATTTCCGAGACCAGCGGGAGCGATCTTGTAACGGAATCCCATCAGAGGGAGGCATCGAGCCATCGGACCCCGTCGCCAGGGGACCGGGTCCGGCAGATCACCCGCAGGTACTCTTGGGCGTGCCTCTGGGCCCCTAGCCGACCCCTAACGAATGGGGCACGGACGTCCACTCGGATTACCCGCTTGCAGCTCACCGGAGACACCATGTTCGGCGCCCATCGAGGGCAACATGGCACTTTCCCCCCCTCCTCCTTGCGGAAAGGCGACGCAGGGGCGTATGTAAAA
Source organism: Zea mays (assembly GCF_902167145.1). Classification (NCBI taxonomy): domain Eukaryota; kingdom Viridiplantae; phylum Streptophyta; class Magnoliopsida; order Poales; family Poaceae; genus Zea; species Zea mays. Next base: position 84,531,779 of record NC_050104.1, on the reverse strand, counting down.
AAGCCGAGTCTGTCCCTGATCGCCCTCTCGCCCTGTGCAGAGGCTCGGGGGCTGCTCTCGCAAAACCCGGCTCCGGCCGAACTGTTGACAGCGTCAACATACCAGCCCGAGAACTTGGGACCCGACCGTACACCCGGGCTACGGCCAGCTCGCATGAGGGAACAACCAGACCAGCCGAAGCATCACGCGAGGCATTAAGACCTCGAAGGAGTGAAACCACTCCTCCGAGGCCTCGGGGGCTACACCCGGCGGGTGCGCTCGCGCGCACCCACCGGAACAAAATGCAACCGAGAAAGGCTGGTCCCCTTGCAAAAAAGTGCGACGAAAGCCTCCAAGCGAGTGCTAGCACTCCCTTCGAGGCTCGGGGGCTACTGTCGGGGACCATAATTAGGGGTACCCTCAAGACTCCTAATTCTCAGCTGGTAACCCCCATCAGCATAAAGCTGCTAAGGCCTGATGGGTGCGATTAAGTCAGGGATCAGTCCATTCGAGCGACTCGATCACGCCTCGCCCGAGCCTAGCCTCGGACAAGGGCAGCTGACCCCAGAGGATTTCCGTCTCGCCCGAGGCCCCCCTCCGACGGCGAACGTATCTCCGGCTCGCCCGAGGCCCTGCCTTCGCTAAGAAGCAACTCTGACTAAATCGCCGCACCGACCGACCAAGTCGCAGGAGCATTTAATGCAAAGGTAGCCTGACACCTTTATCCTGACGCGCGCCCCCCGGCAGAGCCGAAGTGACCGCCGTCACTTCACCGCTCCACTGACCGGCCTGACAAAAGGACAGCGCCGCCTGCGCCACTCCGACTGCAGTACCACTTGACAGAGTGAGACTGACAGGCAGTCAGGCCCTGCCAAAGGCACCATAGGAAGCTCCGCTTCGCCCGACCCAGGGCTCGGACTCGGGCTCAGCCCCAGAAGACGGCGAACTCCGCTCCGCCCGACCCAGGGCTCGGACTCGGGCTCAGCCCCAGAAGACGGCGAACTCCGCTCCGCCCGACCCAGGGCTCGGACTCGGGCTAAGTCCCGGAAGACGGCGAACTCCGCTCCGCCCGACCCAGGGCTCGGACTCGGGCTAAGTCCCGGAAGACGGCGAACTCCGCTCCGCCCGACCCAGGGCTCGGACTCGGGCTCAGCCCCAGAAGACGACGAACTCCGCTTCGCCTGACCCCAGGGCTCGGACTCCGCCCTGACATCTGCCCACGACCTCCGCCTCGCCCAACCCAGGGGCTCGGACTCGGCCTCGACCATGGAAGACAGACTCGACCTCGGCTTCGGAGGAGCCTCCACATCGCCCAACCTAGGGCGCAGGCCAGCCACGTCAACAGGAAGCGCCATCATCACCCTACCCCGAGCTGACTCGGGCCGCAGGGAACAAGACCGGTGTCCCATCTGGCTAGCTCCGCCAGATAGGCAATGATGGCACCCCGCATGCTCTGTGACGACGGCGGCTCTCAGCTCTCTTACGGAAGCAAGAGGACGTCAGCAAGGACTCAACCGCTCCGACAGCTGTCCCCCCGCCAGGCTCCATCGCTCCTTCGACGGCCACGACATCACACCAGCTGGGTGCCAAAATCTCTCCGGCTGCCACATCGGCATGTACTTAGGGCGCTAGCTCTCCCCCGCTAGACACGTAGCACTCTGCTACACCCCCCATTGTACACCTGGATCCTCTCCTTACGCCTATAAAAGGAAGGACCAGGGCCCTCTTAGAGAGGGTTGGCCGCGCGGGGACGAGGACGAGACAGGCGCTCTCTTGGGGCCGCTCGCTTCCCTCTCCCGCGTGGACGCTTGTAACCCCCTACTGCAAGCGCACCCGACCTAGGCGCGGGACGAACACGAAGGCCGCGGGATTCCCACCACTCTCACGCTGGTCTCCGGCCGCCTCGCTTCTCCCCCCTTCGCGCTCGCCCTCGCGCTCGACCCATCTGGGCTGGGGCACGCGGCGACACTCACTCATCGGCCCAAGGGACCCCCCGGTCTCGGAACGCCGACACCTGCCTTCTTCTTCCTCCAGCGAGCAGCAAGCGCAGGGAGCTCAGCTCCTCCCCTCGGCCACCATGGCGCCCTCCTCCCTGGCGCTCGCTCCCTGCAGGGAGCAGTTTCCCTTGGCCGACGCCCCAGCCATGGCGCCTTTCTTCCCCGCGCAGCGCCTCGGCTCTCCCTCCCCCAAGCTCTAGCGTTCATGGAACAGCAGGTCACGGGCGCCCCTGTTTTCCCTGCGACTTCCATGGTCGCGAGTTTCCCCTGGTTGCCATCTCTCTAGCGCGTCCCCTGCAGGCGAGCAGCGATTTCCATCTCCCTGCAACCTCCAAGGCTGAGCCCCTCCTCCCTCTGTTCGGCGCCCTTGCTGCTAGATGCGCAGAGCCCCATGGCGCCCTGATTTCTAGCTCCCTCCCATGGATGCCCAGAAAAATCCCCCAGCCGAGCCCCCAAGCAGGCGCCCAGAAATTCCAGCAGCCTCTCCATGGCCGAGCTCCCTGTTCCCTCTGCTCTAGCCGGCCATCTCCCGCAGCACACGCCGAGCTCCCCTTCGATCCGGTTCAGCGCAGGCAGCAGCAGCTTCTATGGATGGCACCCAGAATTTTTTTTTCCAGCGCCTCCCTGTTCATCTTCCTCCCAGCTGGCTTTCCTCCCCTGCTGTTGCTCGCCCCTTCCTTCTTTTCCCTGGTGCGGCAGCAAGGAGCCCCTGCTCGGGCTGCAGCCGTGGCGTCCAAGTCTCTGCGCAGCAATGCCGGTCCAAAAACTGCAGCCTCGTCACTCCCCTGGCTTCGTCGCTGCTTTGTGCTGCGCAGTGAACAGCACGCCGTCGACGCTCGCCGGGTGTTTGCTGTTTTTGCGCAGCCCCATCCGCGACGTCTTTCACCCCCGGTGAGACAACGACGCTCCTTGTTTGATTCCACATCGGCGTTATTTTCATATGATTAATTGTGTATGTGTGCTGTTTTATTTTTGTTTTGTGGAGGAGAGGCACTCCGTGTTTTGCGAGGAGAAGGCAAGCCGCTCGACGCTCGTCGATGTTCGTAGTGATGCACAAATCGGAATCACCATCGTCCTCACAAACACCGATTGGGTTTGTTTATGGTGAGCCGATGCATGTCGCTCTCGCTCGACTCGTTTAATTAATTTGAATGGATGTGTGTAAAATGTTTCGGTTATGCGCATTGGTTGGATCGCGTTTGCGATTGAAGAACAAAAGGTTATGTGATGTATGCGATTTGTAGTTGTCTAATTATGTTTTGGTCGATGTGGTGCATGTTTAAAAATTGTATTGGTATGGATTAAATTTTGTGGCGAAAGAAAAAGAAGTAGAAAAGAACTCGGATGTTTTTACGTTTCGATAGGAAGATGTGTGATGTGTTGTTTGATGTGAAGGATAGGTTTTACTAGTTTAAACGGTTAGTCGGCAGACTCGATCAGTAAAGATAAAATTAATTATGCGATTAAGATGAGGTGACGACATGCCGTAGTAGTCGTCGCCTTCTCTATGTTTTCGAGTCGGATAAATACCATAGGCAATTAATTGTTGATACCCAAAGATTGTTAGAAACAAGTAATCGTACTCTACCTATTGCGTCAAAGGAAATATGGTGTGTTGATTAATTAGGAGCTAAGGGACCTAATATAGAAAAGTAGTTAAGAAAACTAATCGAATTGCTTTTAGCTATATTTTAAGTTAAGATGTCTAAAATGGTGAAACTAGTTTTGTTGGTCTCATGGTGTTATGATTGAGAAAAATATGAACTTGTGTATGAATTACTATTTTTTTCATGTTGTGTTAAGCCAACTCTTGTTAAATAGAGAAATTCAATTGCGTAAAGTAATTGTTATATGTAGGTGTTTCCAGTACTTCAAGTGGTTACAAGTTAATTAGTAGACTCTCTATGTGATGCTAGATGTCTAGGTAGACTTTCGTGAATTGTGGTGCTCGGGCCGTCGAGATGAAGGTTAAGTCGGTCGATGCCGATTAAGTAGTTAAAATGATTAATGGAACAATCATGTGGTTAAAACTAGAAACTAGTGTTCTTGCACCCGTTTGTGATGTTATACCAAATTGCGCATGATTATGGTTGCGGATGAAAAGTAGTAGCGCTCATGTGATGTCTAATTTAAAACGCAAATTGTTGGGTGATTATCGTGAAGAATGCGTTGTTAATTGGTTGTAGTAATTTTAGTGCACTAAATGATTTGGATAAAACTGTAAGCCTACTTGCTAGTCCTCGTGTAATTAATTTAACTCTAAGAAGTGGTAAAGTGCTAGAATGATTCAAGTCTCTAGAATGCTGCAATTCTTGAATTATATAGAAACTGGAATTTATTGATTGCTGTTTTGGGCTGCACGCATTGTTTTTGTTGTGCTGTTTGTTTGATAAACCAAATCATGTTTTCTGTAGAAAGGTCATATATAAGAGTTGTAGATAACATGATTATCTTGCTTGTACAAAAATTTGACAGCCATAAACCTGATCGTTTAGGAGTTGTGCTTTTCACAAGCCCAGCACCTGAATCTGTCAAATTTCTGAACAGATTTCAGAAATTGCAATGGTTGCTTAAGTTAATGTTGAAATCAGTGATTGGTGGTCACAAGAAAGATTTGGACAACTTTATTATCTTGCTGGTGTTAAAATTTGACAGCCATAGGTCTGACAGTTTAGGAGTTATGCTTTTTACAAATTCAGTAACTGAATCTGTCCAAATTCTGTACAGATTTTAGAAGCTGCATTGTTTGCTTAAGTTAATGTTAGAATCAGTCCTTGTCGATTATAAGAAAGTTGTAGAGGCTTTTCTGATCTTGCTTGTGTTAAAATTTCATAACCATAGGACTGATAGTTTAAGAGTTATGAATTTTTCAAACTGGTTGCTGTGTTCTGTCCTCTGTCAGAACAGATTTCAAAAACTGTAATGTTTGATTTGAATAAACCTGGAATCACTTCTTGGTGATTATAAAAGTTATGTAGTACTTTTCCCAATCTTTCCAAAAAGTCTTGGATCACTATTTTTGGTGGTCTGAAGATTAAGTTACATGTGTTTGAAGTGTGAAGACTGAATCTGTCCAGTTTTGGACAGCACAGCCTTTATAGTATATTTTACCCTTGATACATGCTAAACCAGCCAGGGATGTTTATAAATAATTTGTAGAACATTTAATTAGCTTTCCAGAAAGTCTAGGATCACTTTGTTTGGATGTCTGAATCTTTTGTTGTGAATTTTTGAAGCTGCAAGTCTGAATCTGTCTAAATCTGGACAGAGCTGCTGTGTTTGCACAATTCGACCTTGCTAAGTGTTTAATCAGGTTATGATGACAATACCAAAGTTATAGAGCACTTTTTAAGATTTCCAGAAAGTCCTAGTTTGATATTTTTGGACTAACCATTGAAGAGTTATGATTAAAACAAGCAACTGCTGTATTGCTGTCCAAAAATTCTGCTAGTGCTCATTTGATTGTTAGTTCACCCGTTTGGCTAAAAATGTTTGGTTAGCACTTAAATAAATGTAGACTTGCCATGACTAAGCTTAATATTGCCTAAGTGTCCTGTTTTATATGTTTCTTCTCTAGTTGATTGTGATATAGGAGTTCATAGACATGAATGCCTAGGTCCTATTTAAACTTACGTTGTATTGGTTGCTCTTGTATGGTCAATAGAAGAACAAATGAACGATTAAGGTGAGCGTAGTAAATGCGTGTACTTGTGATGTCGTGGTCATGTTGCGTAAATAAATAAAATGTTGTCATCTTTTTAATGGTGTTAATGTTGAACGCCGACGACGTGTAGATAACTAAAGCTAACATGTAGTTATCTACGGTGTCTTCCACATTAATGTTTAGTTCGCCACTGTGTCTTTGTATATCTTGTGCTATTTTTGTGCTACTTTCATTATATCTATACATATGCATCTTGCACCTCATATAGGACCGAGAGATGATGATCGAGCCAGTGATGTGGTGCAAACCACAAGATGTCGTGGTGGACGACCTGAAGAATGGACTTAACTAGTGGATGCTCGCCAAGCGAGTACCCCCCAGCAAACACTATCTAAGTGTTAAATTAAAGGCAAGCCCTGGTTTTATGCATAACCATTATATATGCTATTTTACTGCACTTAATGTTTGTAGGCTTGTATTGTGCACTTAAGTGTAGGAGTTGATTGAAACCTTAGTTGCATGAACTCATGATTCCCTTTGAGATGGATACTAGTATGCTAGGTCGAGTAGCTGCTTATTAATTAGGGATCTCGGTAGAAGTCGAGTGATTTTTCTAGCACTCGCGCGAGGTCAGGAATTGGTTGTATCCATTTTGATATCATAATGATGGTGGTCTGTGGACAACGGTCCATGGGGATGCCGGATGCGTTGTCTACGAGACAGAAATTGGAATAAGGATTAAGGTGTGGTACCGTGTGTCAAGCGTTTGAACGTACTAAACACATGCCGAGAAATATGGTAAATCGGTAAGCCTAGTACCTGAGTGAACCTGCCCGCAGACATATCCCGTCACGCGACCTGAGACATGGTCTCCCATTCCGGTTATGGTGGGTACAAGTGCGGTCACTGCACGACGGCAGTCGGGGTCAGTGAGGCATTGTACGCCAAAGCGTTGAGCCCTGACCTGTTGCCAGGGAATCGATGGGGACAGTTGATGTGTGTGGGGACGGAGTGCCCCTACATGTCGTGTGTTTATGTTTACCTTGCAAGGTTTAAAAACTCGATTCGAATCGTCTGCTTCTCGCAGCTAATGAGACTGCTTGATCCATGCTGCTATATTGAGTAATAAGTGGAAATGTGGTGACTGGCAAAAGATGTTGTTTGATAAAAATGTTTGATACCATGTATGATTAGCTAGGTACACATCTAGTCTAAAGGATTCTACTAAAACTTGAAAAGCTAAAACTTGTTTTTAGACTCAGCTTGTGCTTTTGGCAAACCAAACCCCTCAGCCAAACAGCTGCATGTCTAGAGGTAGAGGAGTAGACTCCTCACACCGGGTAAGTCTAGCTGAGTGTTAGTATACTCAGCCTTGCTTGTGGCATAAAATTTTGCAGGTATTCCTTAGGATGATTGGTTGATGGTGTGACTTGGCCTTCATTCCTGCCACCGGGATAGACTGTCGAGTGGGTTATTGCTTCCGCAGGAGAGGGCCAGGAGGAGTAGCGTGGCCAGGCTTCGCCATGTTACTCGGTTTTCTCCGTTAGTTATTTCAGCTGCATTAAATTTATGATTATTATTTCTGAAACTCCAATAATGTAATCACTAATGATACTTATTAAATATGTGGTATTATGTTTTATTGTATTTCTCTGTGCCTCACCTTCGTGTGAGCTAGTGGTATTCGATCCTGGTAAGTGGCTTTATCGGACTAGATCCGAGGGACTGACGGGTTATTCTTGTTTAAGTGTGTTGCTGCCCTTAAAGGCGCGACTTGGGCACTTAAGCTGGAATAATTCGGGCGGTTCCGCCACAGGCCACGGGTCGCGCGACGGAACGACGGTTACCCGGTCGGCCATCACCAAGCGGAGGGGGTGGCGGCGGAGCAGACAAGGTGTGCGGTTTTCTTTCTCTAGCTATTTCCCTCAGGTTGAGGAAACCAAAGCGGGAGGCGAGCAGCAGAGTAAAAAAACCACCACCGGTCCCTCTTCCGAATATATAAAGGCCCGGGCAAGACCCGTTCAACACTTCGCCCGAACTCGTCACAAAATTCAAAACTCGAAGGCGAAACGCCCGTTCCTCGAACGGCTCGCGCATGCACTACGGCTGCCCCGCGAACCACTCGTCCCGTCGCATTAACTCTACGGCAGGGCAGGCGACACCTTTGGCAAGCGAAGCGGGCGACGCTTCACCTCCGCCATGATGACCGCGTCAAAAAAGGTGCGTCACGTTGTTCAATTTCATATCCTTTTCCTCTTCCCCTTTCTCTCTCTTGCTACAGGGACCGGGAAAGGGGATACTCCGAAAGGGATCCTTCTCCGCGAAGGAAGTGGGCCCCGAGCCCTCCTACTGATCAGAGGTTCGAAGGCTGGCCCCTCGGGAGGGTTCGACAGCCACCTCAGAGCACTCGGGCTCCGCGCCCACTACTGGTTAGAGGTTCGAAGGCTGGCCCCTCGGAAGGGTTTGACAGCCGCCTCAGGCCACTTGGGCTCCGCGTCTACTACTGATAAGGGGTTCGAAGGCTGGCCCCCCCGAAGGGTTCGACAACCGCCTCAGAGCACGCAGAGCGAGGGATGACTCTGGGTACGTCCGATACATGGCCGAGGCTCGGGCTACGCTCCCGAGGTACCCTAGGACATTTCCGAGACCAGCAGGAGCGATTCTGTAACGGAATCCCATCAGAGGGAGGCATCGAGCCCTTGGACCCAATCAAACGGGACCGGGTCCGGCAAATCACCTGCAGGTACTTTTGGAGCGCGCCTCTGGGCCACTAGCCGACCCTTATCAAACGGGGCACGGGCGTCCACTCGGATCACCTGTTAGCAACTCACTGGAGACACCATGTTCGGCGCCCTCCGAGGGCAACATGGCGCTTTCCCCCCTCCTCCTTGCGGAAAGGCGACGAAGGGGCATATGATAAAAGCTGAGTCAGTCCTTGACCGTCCTCTCGCTCTGTGCGGAGGCTCGGGGGCTGCTCTCGCAAACCCGGCTCCGGCCAAACCGTTGACAGCGTCAACATACCAGCCCGAGAACTCGGAACCTGACTATGCACCCGGGCAACGACCAGTTCACATGAGGGAACAACCAGACCAACCGAGGCGTCACGAAAAGCGCTAAGACCTCAGAGGAGTCAAACGACTCCTCCGAGGCCTCGGGGGCTACACCCGGCGGGTGCGCTCGCGCGCACCCACTGAAACGAAATACAACCGAGAAAGGCCGGTCCCCTTGCAAAAAAGTGCGACAAAAGCCTCCAAGCGAGTACCAACACTCCCTTCGAGGCTCGGGGGCTACTGTCGGGGACCATAATTAGGGGTACCCCCAAGACTCCTAATTTCAGCTGGTAACCCCCATCAGCACAAAGCTGCAAAGGCCTAATGGGCGCAATTTAGGTCAAGGCTCCGTCCACTCAAGGGACATGATCTCGCCTCGCCCGAGCCCAGCCTCGGGTAAAGACATCCGACCCAGGAGGATTCATGTCTCGCCCGAGGGTCCCCTCAAGCAACGGGCACATCTTCGGGCAGGCTTCGTGGAGAAGCAACCTTGGCCAGATCGCCTTGCCAGTCGACCGGATCGCAGGAGCATTCAATGCAAGGATCGCCTGACACCTTATCCTGACACGCGCTCCTCAGTCGACAAGGCCGAAGTGACCGCAGTCACTTCGCCCCTTCACTGACTGACCTGACACGAAAACAGCGCCGCCTGCCCTGCTCCGACTGCTGTGCCACCCGCCAGGGTGAGACTGACAGCAGCCAAGTCCAGCCTCGGGCGCCATAGGAAGCTCCACCTCGCCCAACCCCAGGGCTCAGACTCAACCTCGACACCGGAAGACGGTCTCCGCCTCGCCCGACCCCAGGGCTCGGACTCCACCTCGACCTCAGAAGACGGTCTCTGCCTCGCCCGACCCCAGGGCTCGGACTTCACCTCGACCTCGGAAGACGGTCTCCGCCTCGCCCGACCCCAGGGCTCGGACTCACCCTCGACCTCGGACGACGGTCTCCGCCTCGCCCGACCCCAGGGCTCGGACTCTACCTCGACACCGGAAGACGGTCTCCGCCTCGCCCGACCCCAGGGCTCAGACTCCACCTCGACCTCAGAAGACGGTCTCCGCCTCGCCCGACCCCAGGGCTCGGACTCAGCCTCGACCTCGGAAGATGGTCTCCGCCTCGCCCGACCCCAGGGCTCGGACTCAGCCTCGACCTCGGAGGAATCATCGCCTCGCCTAACCTTGGGCTCGGACCGACCACGCTACAGGGGGGCCCATCATTACCCTACCCCTATCTAGCTCAGGCTACAGGGAACAAGACCGACGTCCCATCTGGCTCGCCCCGGTAAACAAGTAATGATGGCACCCCGCGTGCTCCATGACGATGGCAGTTCTCAGCCCCTTACGGAAGCAAGGAGATGTCAGCAAGGATCCGACAACACCCGACAGCTGTGCATCCACAGGGCTCAAGCGCTCCTCCGACGACCACGACATCACATGAACAGGGCAGCAACACCTCTCCAACAGCCACGTTGACATGTACATAGGACTCTGGCTCCTCCCTGCTAGACACGTTAGTACATTGCTACGCTCCCTGTTGTACACCTGGACCCTCTCCTTACATCTATAAAAGGAAGGTCCAGGGCTCTCGTACGAGAAGGTGGCCGCGCAGGAGGACGGGCTGGCGCACAGGCTCTCTCTCTCCCTCGCGAACACTTGTAACCCCCTACTGCAAGCGCATCCGCCCTGGGCACAGGACAACACGAGGCCGCGATTCCCCTTGTTGTGTCACCCTTGTGTTCCGTCTCGCGCCGACCCATCTGGGCTGGGACACGCAGCGACAATTTACTCGTCGGTCCAGGGACCCCCCGGGGTCGAAACGCCGACACTTAGACACTACCGAGGTGAATGGCTAGGAATCCACTACGAGGCCTTTACAAAGTTCCACTAGCTTCCGAAAACCCGCTACAGTTTATGGGGAGAGCACTTGCAAGAATCCCCCGTCTAACCACCGTCGCAGCAAAATCAACCCGAGAACCTCCTTGCATGCAATCCCCTACTGCCCTTGACCCTTTCGGGTAAGGTAGTCTTCCACTAGCTTTCCTAGTTAGTTGGCCAAGGGCGTCCCATTAAACCCTTGTGGTGGCACGTGTTTCTCAAGTTAAACTCCATGTTCTAATTAACATTAATGATCTTGACATGAATATAAATAGAAAAACAAAATAACTGGAACATGGATATAATGAAATATTAATCCCAAAACCATGTAAAGCAATAGGATGACTACCCAAATGATTCAGGGATAAACCCTAATATGGATAAACAAACTTGGGTGACCTATTGGGTCCCATCAGAATTAAACCTATGCATGAGTAATGACATTAAAGAACATTATTGGTTATAAAAGTGGTCAAGGGCACAACTTGCCTGACACTTGAGATTCTAGTTACCAGGGTGATTCTTCAGATCCTCGTGACCTCATTGCTAGTCGTAGCAATACAAACAAACATGGTAAAGACAAAATTAACATGACACCAAACATCAGTAGAAACTGAATAATAATGATCTATGCGAAGCTACGAGATCGCGGGCTCGAGAACTACTACGATCGGAGTTACTAATAAGGAGTTATGATTTTCCTAAGGTTTTATGTATTTGATATAAGATTAGCTAGGATAAAAATTTTAATGTGACTTTAATGTGAAAATAGTGGTACTAGATGATAAACCATAATATTACAAAATTATAGGAACTGGAATGGACTAAAAATGAGTTAAAATGAAATTTATATGAATTTTACAAGTTCTGGAATTGTTTTCATATTAAAAATTCATTTCTTAAATTAATTTTCCTGATTTAATTTCTGTTTGGACTGCGCGCACAAAAACAGATAAAAGTAGGGGTCTCTGCGCAAGAATCTCGAGACACAATGCCCACAGCGCAGGACTGCGGGTTAGTTACCTAAACCTGCAGGGTTTCTTATGGAAAATATACACCGCGAAGGGGTATCGGGGTTTTCTGGCCGCCAGATTGCGAGTAGACGGCCACGATTAAACCAGCGAGTGTTAAGATTATGTGGGCGCTGCGATCGTCCGATCCCACGTGGGTGGCTCAGATCATTTAGCAGGTGCGACAAAGCGGTACGCCACGAGAATCATCAGATCGCGGATCAATGGTCCACAACAATCCGCGACCATGGACACGATCAGAGCCGTCTATCGCTAGATCTACGCCTCTGATCACATCCCGCGAAGGGGTATCACTACGATCTAATCGCAACCGCTTAAGGCGCATCCAACGGTCCTACGGCGTTCTCTCCCCCCAGTTCTGCCAGAGTCGGCGGCGCTGCATCCGAGCGGCGGTGCTTCGCCGGCGCATAAGAATCTGGTGCCCGAGCAACAATCCTGGCCCCCCTGCGACTCCAAAACGATGCCCAAGTCCCCCCGAACTCACTAATCTAGCCATTACCAGGAATCGTGCGGTGTAACCATCCATCTGCGGCGAGCAGCGGCCGTCTTCGGTGAGCCATCGCCACCGTCGACCCAACGCGTGGTCTCGAGCGTAATCTAATACCTATGCGTGGGGTATATAACGGGAATTGGAAGGGGGCCTTACCGTGAGTCTATACCGCACCAACGACGTCACCACGGCGGATTGCGGCTTCACGTAGGCGCCCAACGACGGCGAGCAATCGCCGATCACCCGGTTCTTATCCCTCTCGACGATGCGACTCGCACAAACGACAAAGACTCCACGGCCCACCTTGATCACTCCCCGGGGTCGCAGAGTCACCCATGGTTGAGACTAATGGCGGCGACGGTGCGACTGGTACTGCCTTCTCTGGTGGCGACTGGCGAGGGGTTGGGTTGCGGCAAAAAGGAGGAAACAGCATTAGGTTTACTTCTTTATAGCCAGGGAGTTCGGTCACCTGGCGGCGGCAACGACCACCCCCCCCCACCCCCACCCCCCCCGGAATCTACGCCGGTGATCCGAGTTCCACGGAGCAGAGCGCCATGGGGAAGGAATGGTCTGTCAAGGCAGGGCCACCAGTCGACGACAGCAAGACGGTACGAATTGTCAGCTGAATGGGTCCGTGGCGCCAGTGAGTGTGGATGGGGAGGGGCCAGCTGACAGGGCATCCCCACCTGTCGGTGCGCCATGAGTTGGGTGGGCCGCTGCTCTGTTTTCCTGAGTGGGCCAAAAACAGAGATTCTAGCCCATTCTAGCGTTTCTCCATCTTCTTTTATATTTTGCTTTTCCTTTTCTTTTCCTTATAATTTTCAAATTCATAATTTAATTTCCATTCAAGTTCAAACTTCTTGGTACATCTGTATTCTCATAAAATATACATCTTAAACATGGCATGAGATGAGTTTATTTATTATTTCTTTAATATTTATCTCTCTATTTTGTATGGTATTCTTCTTCTCTTTTCTCAAATTCTAGGATCTCCTTTTATTTTCCAAATTATATTTTGGGAATTTAATATATTCCTTCTTCAAATTATTTTATGTTGACACAAAATGCACAAAAAACAAAATCCAACATGATGCCATGGTTTAGTGATATATATATTTTTATTACTTGTTTTTTTGTTAAAGGTGGTGTTCACATGTGATGACAAATGGATGCGATACACACATATAAATAAAGGAAAACACTTTTCTCCTTTTAATATGATCTCTTACAAATTAGGTGTCACAAATCCTACCCCCCTTAATAAGAATCTCGTCCTCGAGATTTAGGAGGAACGAGTGAAAAGATGGGGAAAATCTATGCGAAGCTCTTCTTCTCTCTCCCAAGTAGCTTCATCTTCTCCATGGTGACTCCATTGTACTTTGCACATATTTATTACCTTATTTCTTGTAACTCGAGTCAAGGTATCCAAAATCTTGATAGGGTATTCCGTATAAGTCAAATTTCCCTGAACACTGAGCTCTCCACTGGTAACTGTTCCTCAGGGACACAGAGACACTTCTTAAGTTGAGAAACATGGAATACATTATGCACATCAGATAGATTATCAGGTAGCTCGAGTTGATAGGCCATCTATCCAACTCGCCTAAAAACTCTGAATGGTCCAATAAAGCGAGGGGACAATTTGCCCTTATCTTTGAATCTCCTCATTCCATGAAGTGGTGACACCTTGAGGTACACATGATCACCTTTCTCAAATTCCAGTGGTCTTCTTCTATTATCGGCATAGCTCTTTTGTCTGGTTTGAGCTACCCTCAAATTTTCTTGAATTATACGGACTTGTTCTTCTGCTTCTTGAATCAGTTCAGGTCCAAAGAACTGTCTTCCTCCAGTCTAATCCTAATATAGAGGAGTCCTGCATTTCCTGCCATGTACAGCCTCGAACGGTGACATTTTCAGACTGGTCTGGTAACTATTATTATATAAGAACTCAGCATAAGGTAGACTCTTGTCCCAACTACTACCATGCTGAAGGGCACAAGCTCTCAACATGTCCTCCAATACTTGATTAGTCCTTTCAGTCTGTCCATCAGTTTGAGGATGGTAGGGCGAACTAAAATTCAACTTCGTATCCATATTCTCATGAAAACTTTTCCAAATTCTGGACGTAAATTGTGATCCTCTATCCAAAATGATCTTCTTCGGTACACCGTGTAGAGACACAATCCAAGCCATATATAACTCAGCCAGTTGAGAGCCCTTATAAGTAGTCTTGACTGGAATGAAATGAGCCACATTGGCCAGTCTATCCACAATAACCCATATAGAACCATATCCTTTCGAGATGCGAGACAATTCAGTTATGAAGTCCATACCAATCTCTTCCCACTTCCACTCGGGTATCTTTAGTGGATGCAGTAGTCCAGCTGGCCTCTGGTGTTCAGCTTTAACTCTTTGACACACATCGCACATAGCCACATGTGCAGCTACATCTCTCTTCAGTCCATACCACCACTATTTCACCTTCAAATCCCGATACATCTTGGTACTCCTAGGATGAATAGAATAATCTGAGTCATGGGCTTCCTTTAATATAGTCTCATGAAGGTTATCAATCTTTGGAACACATATCCAATCCTTGAACCATATAGTACCTTGCTCATCCTCCATGAATTCCGGACCTCTACCTTCCATAACTAGATCCTTAATCTCTTGGATTTTTGCATCACTCACTTGACCTTTACGAATTTCTTGCTCCAAGGTAGATTCCACTTCAATGGTGACTCCTTCAGTGTGAGCAACTATCCCCAGGTTAATTCTTCTGAAATCCTCAACATTCTCATCGGGTAGCTGGGCAAAAACAGCTGAATGAACGTGCTCCTTTCGACTCAAGGCATCTGCAACCAAATTTGCCTTGCTCGGGTGATAGTGAATCTCCAAATCATAGTCCTTAATGAGCTCCAACCAACAGTGTTGCCTAAGGTTGAGATCCTTCTGAGTGAATATATACTTCAAACTCTTATGACCCGTGTATACTTGACACTTGGTTCCCATGATATAATGTCTCCAAATCTTAAGTCCATGCACAACGGCTGCCAGTTCTAAGTCATGCATGGGGTAGTTCAATTCATGTTTCCGCAACTAACAAGACACATAGGCAATCACATGTCCTTCTTGCATGAGCACACCTCCTAAGCCTTGGCCACATGCATCACAATAAATGTCAAATCCCTTCTGCAGATCTGGCATAACTAACACTGGCGGCGACATCAATCTCTTCTTTAATTGATCAAAGCTGTCTTGGCACTTCTCGTCCCAGTTAAACTCTCTTCCCTTCTCCAGAAGCGAAGTCATGGGCTTGGCAATCTTAGAACATCCTTCAATAAATCTTCGATAATATCCTGCAAGCCCCAAGAAACTTCGAATCTCCGTAACTATAGTGGGTACACTCCACGCCATTATCTCCTTGACTTTAGCAGGATCCACTGATATTCCTCCATTAGAAATGATGTGTCTAAGAAAGGAAACCTCGCCAATCAAAAACTCGCATTTGCTCGTAGCTTCTGTAGCACCAATCTCAGATGTTCCTCATGATCACTATCACTCTTGGAATAAATAAAAATATCGTCGATGAAAACCACGACGAATCTGTCCAGATCATGAACACCTTATTCTTCAAATCCATAAAATAAGCTGGTGCATTAGTTAATCCAAATGACATAACCGTGAACTCATATAATCCATATCGGGTCGAGAAAGTCGTCTTGGGAATATCCGATGGTCTAATCTTCATTTGATGGTAACCCGATCTGAGGTCAATCTTAGAGAACACCCTGGCACCTCTCATCTGATCAATTAAATCTTCAATGCGGGGTAATGGATATTTGTTATTCACAGTGACATCATTAAGGGTCCTATAATCCACGCACATCCGCTGTGATCCATCCTTCGTCTGTACAAACAAAACCGGTGCTCTCCAAGGTGAAGACTCGGACGAATGTACCCAGCCTCTTGCAACTCCGTTCAGTGCTTCTTGAGTTCTTTTAGTTCTTCTACGAACATCCTGTATGGCCGTTTAGAAATAGGAGCAGTCTTAGGTAAGAGATCAATGACAAACTCAACTTCCCTATCTGGTGGCATCCCTAATAACTCCTCTGGAAAGACATTCGGAAAATCCCTAACTGCACGGATGTTGTCACCCACAAACTTCTCATCTACTAAGAATGCCGCTAGTCTGATGGTGATAGTTACTACAACTTCAACTTCAAATCTTTGTCCTTTGGAACTGGTGAGTTCTACGGTTCCCTTAGCACAGTGTATAAACCGCCTTTGCCT
The DNA here is from genome assembly GCF_902167145.1 of Zea mays. Lineage (NCBI taxonomy): Eukaryota > Viridiplantae > Streptophyta > Magnoliopsida > Poales > Poaceae > Zea > Zea mays. The sequence goes on along the minus strand of NC_050104.1, from coordinate 84,515,404 downwards.
TTCTTAACCATGACATACCAAGGATCATGTCTATAGTGCTCTCTTCTAACACTGTAGGGGTAGCCCATCTAGGTTAGAAACACAGGGTACAAAAGAAAGTATTGTAGACAAGGCGAGTAATTACGAGGAATGTTACTGCGGGGGATTTATTAGCTAAGTAGATTAGTGTGTCACCTACTAAAGCTAAAACATTAACTTATGGTGGTACATGCTAAGATGTTCGTCTATACTATTTCAATCAATTAAAGAAGCAAATCAGGCGTTGATCATCAGAACAACAAACCAACATTTTTAATAGAGAAAATAATTTTAATTTTTTTGTCTTAGTTCTAATATCTCTTAAAAAGGTCATGAATGTAGGATTCCAAGGTGTGAAATCCATCTTGTCTTAGAGTAGAAAAGGTAAGAATGATCAGAGTAGAATAGTAGAAGGTGAGATAGGATCAAGATAAGTATAGAAAGAATCAGAGTAAGGTAAGTAGATAAGGGTTTTGTCCATTTCTATCTAGGTTTCATCCTACAGTCAACAATTCCTCTGATACCACTTCTGTCACACCCGGGCTTTAAGAAACAAAGCCGGGTGCATCTCATACATGCGCCAAAGAAGACAACATATATAATAATAGAGTGTATAGACATAAATGTCACAATAATCAGAGTACTTATTACATAGCGGAAGTCTTACAAAATAAAAGATAAATATAACAGGATCTAAAATCCATCCTTGGCGCCAGAAAGTCAACTAGGAGACGCCACCTAGATCAAATCAAACTCCTCGCTTTGTGGCTCCTCCTGAACCACATGTTCTTCTCCTGTGGGGGTGTGAGACAGCAAGGGTGAGCTCACACATGTTCATCGCTCAACAAGTTGTGGGGAATAATGTGGCATGAACTCACCAAAGGTGGGAGCTCATGAAGTGTAAGGCTTACCAAAGAGAATGGTTAAAGCTGAGCATTGCTTTTAAAGTTGGTCAAAATTTTATTAGCAATTACTAAGTATAAGTAGATACCAAACCATAATAATAATAGAACAAAATTAATAACAAATCCCATGCAATGCATATGACAAATTGAGTTTAGGTTCCATAATTTAATCATCAGAGAGTCCTGAGCTGCTCATGACCGCGAGCACGACTAGTATACCAGTTTTACACTCTGCAGAGGTTGTACCCTATACCCACAAGTCATGTATCCCATGTCGCCAGGGTTAGGTAGACCCTTAGACACTACCGAGGTGAATGGCTAGGGATCCACTACGAGGCCTTTACAAAGTTCCACTAGCTTCCGAAAATCCGCTATAGTTTATGGGGAGGGCACTTGCAAGAATCTCCCGTCTGACCGCCATCGCAGCAAAATCAACCCGAGATCCTCCTTGCATGCAATCCCCTACTGCCCTTGCCCCTTTCGGGTAAGGTAGTCTTTCACTAGCTTTCCTAGTTAGTTGGCCAAGGTCGTCCCATTAAACCCTTGTGGTGGCACGTGTTTCTCAAGTTAAGCTCCATGTTCCAATTAACATTAATGATCTTGACATGAATATAAATAGAATAACAAAATAACTGGAACATGGATATAATGAAATATTAATCCCAAAACCATGTAAAGCAATAGCATGACTACCCAAATGATTCAGGGATAAACACGGTAATATGGATAAACAAACTAGGGTGACCTATTGGGTCCCATCAGAATTAAACCTATGCATGAGTAATGACATTAAAGAACATTATTGGGTATAAAAGTGGTCAAGGGCAGAACTTGCCTGACACTTGAGATTCCAGTTACTAGGGTGATTCTTCAGATCCTCGTGACCTCATTGCTAGTCGTAGCAATACAAACAAACATGGTATAGACAAAATTAACATCACACCAAACATCAGTAGAAACTGAATAATAATGATCTACACGAGCTACGAGATCGTGGGCTCGAGAACTACTATGATCGGAGTTACTAATAAGGAGTTATGATTTTCCTAAGGTTTTATGTATTTGATATAAGATTAACTAGGATAAAAATTTTAATTTGACTTTAATGTGAAAATAGTGGTACTAGATGATAAACCATAATATTACAAAATTATAGGAACTGGAATGGACTAAAAATAAGTTAAAATGAATTTTATATGAATTTTACAAGTTCTGGAATTGTTTTCATCTTAAAAATTCATTTCTTAAATTAATTTTCCTGATTTAATCTCTGTTTGGACTGCACGCACAAAAATAGATAAAAGTAGGGGTCTCTGCGCAAGAATCTCGAGACACAATGCCCACAACGCAGGACTGCGGGTTAGTTACCTAAAACTGCAGGGTTTCTTATCGAAAATATACACCGCGAAGGGGTATCGGGGTGTTTTGGCCGCCAGATCGCGAGTAGACAGCCACGATTAAATCAGCGAGTGTTAAGATTTTCTGGGCGCTGCGATTGTCCGATCCCACGTGGGTGGCTCAGATCATTTAGCAGGTGCGACGAAGCGGTACACCACGAGAATCATCAGATCGCGGATCAATGGTCCACAACAATCTGCGACCATGGACACGATCAAAGCCGTCTATCGCTAGATCTACGCCTCTGATCACATCCCGCGAAGGGGTATCACTACGATCTAATCGCAACCGCACAAGGCGCATCCAACGGTCCTACGACGTTCTCTCCCCCCAGTTCTGCCAGAGACGGCGGCGCTGCATCCGAGCGGCGGTGCTTCACCGACGCACAAGAATCTGGTGCCCGAGCAACAATCCCGGGCCCCTAGCGACTCCAAAACGATGCCCAAGTCCCCCCGAACTCACTAATCTAGCCATTACCAGGAATCGCGCGGTGTAACCATCCATCTGCGGCGAGCTGCGGCTGTCTTCGGTGAGCCATCGCCACCGTCGACCCAATGCGCGGTCTCGAGCATAATCTAATACCTATGCGTGGGGTATATAATGGGAATTGGAAGGGGGCCTTACCATGAGTCTACCACACCAACGATGTCACCACGGCAGATTGCGGCTTCACGTAGGTGCCCAACGACGGCGAGCAATCGCCGATCACCCGGTTCTTATCCCTCTTGACAATGCGACTCGCACGAACGACGAAGACTCCACGACCCACCTTGATCACTCCTCGGGGTCGCAGAGTCACCCACGGTTGAGACTAATGGCGTCGACGGTGCGACTGGTACTGCCTTCTCTGGTGGCGACTGGCGAGGGGTTGGGTTGCGACAAAAAGGAGGAAACGACATTAGGTTTACTTCTTTATAGCCAGGGAGTTCGGTCACCTGGCGGAGGAACCGACCCCCTGGAATCTATGCCGGTGATCCGAGTTCCGCGGAGCAGAGCGCCATGGGGGAAGGAACGGTCTGGCAAGGCAGGGCCATCAGTCGGCGACAACAAGACGGTACGAATTGTCAGCTGAATGGGTTCGCGGCGCCAGTGAGTGTGGATGGGGAGTGGCCAGCTGATAGGGTGTCCCCACCTATCGGTGCGCCATGAGTTGGGTGGGCCACCGGTCTATTTTCCTGAGTGGGCCAAAAGCAGAGATTCTGGCCCATTCTAGCGTTTCTCCATCTTCTTTTATATTTTGCTTTTCCTTTTCTTTTCCTTATAATTTTCAAATTCATAATTTAATTTCCATTTAAGTTCAAACTTCTTGGTACATCTATATTCTCATAAAATATACATCTTAAACATGGCATGAGATGAGTTTATTTATTATTTCTTTAATATTTATCTCTCTATTTTGTATGGTATTCTTCTTCTCTTTTCTCAAATTCTAGGGTCTCCTTTTATTTTCCAAATTCTATTTTGGGAATTTAATATATTCCTTCTTCAAATTATTTTATGTTGACACAAAATGCACACAAAAGAAAATCCACCATGATGCCATGGTTTAGTGATATATATTTTTATTACTTGTTTTTTTGTTAAAGGTGGTGTTCACATGTGATGACAAATGGATGCGATACACACATATAAATAAAGGAAAACACTTTTCTCCTTTTAATATGATCTCTTACAAATTAGGTGTTACAGTGGACCTCCCAGTCGAGCAACATGGGGGGTGTAGCTAGAACCCTGCGACCGAGTCGAGCTCGCGATGTCTATGAGGGAAGAGGAGAGGGCGCAACTTATGTGGAAGGGAAAAGTTGGGCAGGATCCTTCAACGGACGCTGGGATTCACGGCACGCCTCCGCCATGTTCAGCGAAGTTGTTGGGGAAGACGACTGACCATACTGGCCCACCAGACAGAGAAAGCAAGGGTGAGGCAAAGGGAACGACTGATGCGTGGGTTCCCCAAAGCAGCGACTCGAGTGTGTTAATGCGCCCTGACTTCTGGCCTCATACCTCAGTCACACTGAGGGAGCGAGAGCGTGTGGAGAGGCTGGCAAGTGGGGACACCATGTTGGCGCCAAACGGCTGATTGGGCCAAGCGCGGGTGAGTGTATGGGCCACCCCAAGAGATTTGGCCTAATACGACGTTTTCTCCTTTTTCTTTCCTTTTCATTTTCTTTTCTTTTCTATTTTCTTTTCCTTTTATTTTTAAATCTCCCATTTAAATTCAAATTTTGTGGTGATGTTCATGCTTAGATGAAATGCTCAAATTCAAATACCAGTATGAATAGATGCATTTATTTATTTATATATTTTTTCTTTATATTTATATAGTATTTCCCTTATTCTCTACATCATTTGTTTCTTTTACTTTCTAAGAGGTAAGTTTGGTCTTAAATCCCAATTTGGACACTAATATATTTTCATTAATACTATTATTATTTCTAGATGCACAAACACATAAACTCCAACATGATGCATGGTTTATTTTAGGTGTCATTAGTTATTTGTTCACTTTAGACATGGTTGTTCCCATGTTTATAATGAGTACAGGGAAAAACATATAATGAGATCCACTCTGTTCTTATTATTTACAAATTGGGTATTACAAATTCTACCCCCTTGAAAAGAATGTCGATCTCGAGATTAGGATGACATAGGAAAGAGATAGGGGAATTCTATTCGCAACTCTTCTTCCCTCTCCCAAGTAGCTTCATCTTCTCCATGATGACTCCATCGCACTTTGCACATTTTGATCACTTTACTCCTTGTAACACGAGTCAAAGTATCAAGGATCTTGATAGGATACTCAGTATAAGTCAGATCATCCTAAACACTTAATTCCTCTATATGCAATTGCTCTTTGGGTACCCTGAGACACTTCTTCAACTGGGATACATGGAAGACATCATGTACATCCATAAGATGGTCGGGTAGTTTCAGTTGGTAGGCAACTTCACCCACTCGCTTTAGGATCATGAAGGGTCCAATAAAGCGAGGGGACAACTTCCCTTTAACTTTAAATCTCTTCATACCCCGGATCGGTGACACCTTCAGATACACGTGATCACCCTCCTTAAACTCTAACTGCCTTCTCCGGGTATCTGCATAGCTTTTCTGCCTTGACTGCGCAGTTCTCAAGTTGTCCCAAATCAACCGTACTTGTTCTTCTGCCTATTGTATAATTTCCGGCCCAAAGAATTGTCTTTCGCCAGTTTGATCCCAATATAGAGGAGTCCTGCACTTTCTGCCATATAAAGCTTCAAACGCGGACATCTTTAAACTGGCCTGGTAACTGTTATTATAAGAGAACCCACATAGGGCAAACTCTTATCCCAACTGCCACCATGTTTCAGAGCACAAGCCCTTAACATATCCTCTAGTACTTGGTTAGTCCTCTCGGTCTGCCCATCAGTTTGAGGATGGTAGGTGTTGGGGACTTGTTCTCTGTAACACCCCTAGTGTTACTGCAACTAAAACTTGAGCATGGCATCATAAACATTGGCATTGCATATGTTTGACACACCTAGAGTGCATTCACTAGGTAAAAATTTCAAACAAGTTGTATTGTTATAGCACTTTGCAAATAGAACCCTAGATAGGAAACTTAACCCTAAATAGGGATTAAAGGGGTAAAACATAACCCAAATTGAGAAAACCTAAAAACCTTAGGGGAATAGTCATAAAATATTTCCAGGAACAAACTTGAATCACATTTATAACCCTGAGATACCAAAAACCCAAATTGGAACCCTGGAAAACCCTAAAACCAAACCCTAGGGGCCTATGTGCAAAAATTGTGCACATTTGGACTAAAGTGTAAAAAATACTATGTTAAAGCATATAAAGTCCCATGGTTCACATTTGGGAAGATTTACAAGCCAAACCCTAAGTTTTGGATTCATTTGCAAAAAGGACCCCAATTGAGATTTCACTCTAAGTCTGAAAAACAGTGTGATTGCTTCAACTTTGAGCCTTTGTATCTTTCAAATACTAGGGTTTTTGCCCTAAGGCACCACATCAAAGTTGTAGAGCAAACAAAGGAGAACAACTTTGCTTAGGGATGTAAACTCAGTTGTTAAGAATAAATTGAAGATAATTTAGCCCAAAGTTAGGCTGTCAGACTGCTTACATTCTGAAATCAGGCTAACAGTGAACTGACATCAACTTCAAGCCCAATTTTGAGTATGATCTAATGGCTCTTTGTGACAACACCATATTGCAATGTTGTAGATGGCATATTGCTCTACAACTTTGCTGCAGAGCTTGGCATGAGTGATCATTGGAAATTGAGAGAAAACTTAGTGTCAAGTTCGGCTGTCAGGAACACTGATGAACATATCCCATGGTACAGTGCTGGAAATATCACCGGAGTGGATAACTTCGCCGCCGGTGAGCAGTATGCTCGGGTTCGCGCCGACCGCCGTGATTCGTGCTGCGGGTGAGTGGATTACGCCCAGCCATGGAAAGATCGCGTCGTGGATATGTTCGGGCTGCCGTGGCCTCGCGGTATCCCGACCACGTGCATCGGCAACGTGGCCGTGCGGCCGTCGCCGGAGTTTGCGTCCTCCGCCGCGATTGTGCCACGCTTCTGGTCAGTGACCACGTCGCCGTGAACTATGATCATTACCCAGTAACTGTCGTGGCTTCTCATCCCGTGAACTGCCACGAATCACCCCGCCGGTGACTCGCTTCTTCTCTGACCGCCACCGCATTCAACCCCAAATTCCCGGCCACCGCTCACTTGATTTATAAATTGAGCCTCCCTTCAGCTTCGCCATGTATCCCAACAGCTACCGCACCCACCTGCATCCCAAATCCCCCACTAGCGAGCACAAATTTCGGATTCTCCCCAATTCGGTTTCCACTACCGCAAAACACACCTCGCCGTGGCCAGCGCGATACAGGTTAGCTCGTCTCCTCTGCTCTCTCATTTGAGTGTCCTCATGAATCTGTGATGCTCATAGACCCATCCAATTGGACTAGAGGCCCACTGACCGCTGGGAACGCGTGGTTCTTTGGTTCATCCGCGCGCTTACCGTGGCCAGACCAAATTAGATCGCCATTCTTGAAATTAAGTTAGGGGAAAGGCTTGGGATGGATTCAATTATGTTCCTGTCGCCCGGGAGCTCCAGCCATGGCGTCGACCGGCCGAAATTGGCTCGCCGGGGTGCGGCAAGGGCTGATCCTCGTCGTGGACCTTGGTTTGCGAAGAATTAGAAGTTTAAGGACCTTTCCGTAAGTTGTCAGTGACCCTGGGTAACAGTAAAGAGACCGGATCCCAGTTAGTGAAAACCCCGAGGACCTTTGCGCAAAACAGCCAGCGCGCGGGCGCGCTTTCCCTCTGGTGTTGGGCCGTCTGGGCTGGAATCGGCCCAGCACTGTTTCTATTTTTCCTTTTTCTTTTTCAGCAGAACTTTGAAAAAATGTAGAAAATGTTAGAAAATTCCTAAAATTGTGAAACCAATTTTCCTAGACTTTTTATTTTCCATAGTATTTAATAAAATTAGTTTCATGATTTTTAGATTAAATAAGGAATTTTAAGGCATTTAAAGTAGTTTAAAGCATTAGTTCTGGATTTTTAAAAAATAAATGGTAATCCCAAAATTGCCCAAACTTTTTACATGAACTTTACACATTAGTTAGAAGCCTTGGGTAGAATTTGGATTGATTTGGACCTTGTTTGATACTTAGAAACTAAAACCCCCCTGCCCTTTGAACTCCTTTACTGACTCCGGAAACCCTAAGTTCTCGGAGTTCCGTGAAGGAAAGTTGTATTCAAGACTTAGATAATAAATCTTTATTATCCTTGCACTCTCATGAGCATTACATGGCATTCATTCTTATATATACCTATATGGTTCTGTTTAGAAAACGAAGAAGAAATCGAAGTGACCGAAGAGAAGACACCACCACCTTGGGAATCTCAGGCCAGAAACTGTTTCTACTTTGACATCTGCGGATCCGAGCCTGACTCACCTACTAACGAAGGTAAGCCCCGGTGCATGCAACCCCTTCCTTGTGTTTTTAAAATTATTTTTACACACTTTAAGTCTAGTGAAATGTGCATTAGGTTTATAGGAGTTGCTTGGAAACCCTTTGATGCATTGCCTTCCTTGATATCCATACCTTTATAGATACTTCTGGTGAAGTATCAAAAATATGATTTACAAAAATGCTTAGCCCTGCTTAGATCTTGTGGATAGAGGTTGTCTTTTGCAATACTGCCTAGCTCAGGGGTTATCCTGAGGAAAGATGGCTTCTACCTGCAAGATTATATTTTCATTGGGAGCATGGTGGGATCTTACTGCAAAGTTCCCTGTGATGCTCTTTTCATCCTAAGGAACACAAACAATCCTAAGGATGGAAGTACTTAAATCGGGACTTGGGCTAAGGAACATGTGATGTTCTACCCAGGTTGATTAAGGATTGATGCGTATGTAGGCTTGCTGACCGAGGACCCTTTAACTGGTCACATGCCTCGTCATGGGTAAGCTTTGCCTCGGGTAGACTAAGGCCAGAATAAGATAACACGAAATGGGCGCGGAGCGGTGGCGAGAGTAGCGTGTACCCTCTGTAGCAAGAGGCTGGACGATGGTGTATCTGTGCTCTCGGTTTGCGTGAACCTGATCTGGTCTTAAGAACCCCGGTGGCGGGTTGACATATGCAAGGGTTAAGTGCTACATATGTCGTGTGATTGGAGATCCTCAGCTGAGTATAATCGATTCGGTTCGCCGTACCTTCGCGGTTATGAAGACTTGGTCACTGCCCTGCAACCTAAGTCAGGATGTGAACAGTATGAATAAAAATGATGTTGTATTGATGAGATGGTGAAAGTAGACCAGATGCAAACAGAGTCTATTAATACTTAATCTGGCATTAAAATGTTGAAAGTAAGGACTCACTTTAGTAAGCTATTTTTGCAAAAGTATCTAAGTTGATTCTTGTTAAAGCCTCTCCTTGATTCCCAAATCCAGCATATCCTTGAGAGTCTTTTACTTTGTCGGGTAAGTCTTGCGAAAGTACACTTCGTACTCAGGGCTTTGTCCCATGTTGTTTTAGGTAAAGGAGCGACAACCTTTTTGTTGCTTCTGCTCTAAGGTGGTACCAAAGGAAGAACGCAAGGAATGAAGTGCGGGAGGAAAGGATCCTCCATCTAGGACTTTTGTGAAAAACTTATCGGGAGGAGTTTTCGCCTCCCTTGGTATATGTAATAATATTACTCTGCACTCCTAGGATATAACTCTGGTCTGTACTAAACAACTTGATCTTACTTTCTAAATAAATGTAAGTTTATGTAATTGCTTCCGCATCTCCATATCTCCGATGTTCTGTAATGTCTGCAAGACGGGTAAAACGCTCTTGGGAAAGGTAAAGAGTAAGATGCCGAACTTGTCAAGTGATTCAGGAACATCTACAGGGTTGTCTGATGTCTATTGGACAAGGACAACTGTAGGTGGGCCTAATTACTTGGGAGGTTCCATCACAGCTGGTATCGGAGCGAAGCCCTTCTCTGCAGATATTATGAGGCATCTTCATAAAGATTTTCTAAAATTCTTATCTAGAAACTCTCTTCCCTTCTTACCTAAGTATTCTGAAGAGTTTATTTTAAAGACCAGGTAGTAAGAGTGCAACATATAGAAGGTGTGAATCAACTAAGGTTGATTCTGTAATTATACATGCATCATGCTAAGAACTATACTAATAAGATTTCCCCCTTAGAAAAATGCTGCCGCGCACCAGAAAGACCATGTGCAAATCTACTAGACCCATTGGCGTACCCCGCCATTAACTTGTCCCAAGACATGAAGAAAGTAGCAGTGGTAGCAACGATCCTATAGGGGATCTGGAAGCACAAGTCGAACTGCTTCAATCAGAACTCCGTTACAGGAATGATCTATGGGTCGCGGATGCAGTCATCCACTACTTGCAAGACCAACTCGCGAAATGAGATCTAGCGCTCGATTGGGCGGTTAACTCTCGTCCACTCGCCTGGGCTAAGGAAGCCAAAGCTCGAACCCGCGTGGAGGAGCTTAGCTCAGCCATGGATAACTTGCAGGTCTATTATAATACTCTACATGAAGAAGTTCATGTGTTGTATTCACAACTGCACCCGAACGTCCCTGCGAATCGTGTCGGGATGGAAGTCGGACCTTCTCATGTAGCGGGAGAAACACTTGATGGTGAACTGGACCTTTTCAGGCCCCCTCCCTCGATGAAGTTGGTTGACGAATGGTCTTCTACCCTCGACAGTAAAGCTACCAAAAGTGAAAAGAAGTGGCTTATCAAGTGCCCGTAACATTGGCCGGACAGGACTTTCCTACTAATATGATTGTTCTAAAAGGCCAAGACATAGATGTCATCTTGGGCATGAACTGGTTAGCCTAGCATAAAGCAATTCTCAACACTGATATGAGAACTATCAGGTTGAGTTATGACCAATAGAGAGTTGGTGACTTGATTGCCTAAACCCAAGATTGGGCTATATTCGTATTTAGTGAACCATGACCCGACCCAAAGTTGAATTCTTCGTTATCACTCCATGACCAAACACATACAAATAAATGCCTAGAGAAGTTCTTTGTCAGACCTAGAGTGTACCTAGGCTTGAAACAAGGATCTCAAGTCATGTCTCCTTTTAGAACCATTCTCTTATTCAGTTGATGTAGATTGTAGTCTCTAGTATATTTGGCCTCTCCTTGCAGATCGCCATGTTGCTTTATTAACCAACTTAGAAAAGACATGTCCGACCATTTCCTTGAATTTGATGCCTTTGGTTTCTTCATATCTATCGAAGGCATACCAACTTAATCCTTGACCTTGTGCTCTCTACAATGTGCATAGAAATATGATTGTGGCTGAATTAACAGTCTCCCATCGTACTTCTTTCATCAAGTTTAGGTTATGGCCATGCCTTGTTCATTTCATCGGGCCATGATCTATTTGGCTCTACTTGTAACCATTCTTACAAGTGGAGTACCTCTTGTATATTGTCATCCTTGCTCAGTCTATTTGTCTTGCGTGAGATTTCTTATTGGTTATGTCTGGTATTGGTGTTATGACTAAAATTGATGATGCTGCGCCAACACCGAGGGCCTCCTTTGGGTATACACACATGGTTGTGCTGCTCGGTACACGCTAGTATCACAGTTAGTAGCCATAATCCATTATGAGACTATATCGATATGTGATCTCTACACAAATTGTTCTTACCTCGTGAGATTCATTATTGGTGCCAGTTTTGTAATGGTGTCATGGTTAAGGACTTATGGTACCACGGCAAAACTGAGAGCCCCTTGTGAATGTACACGCAAGGTTATGCTGCTTGGCGCATGCGGGTATCGAAGTCTCTGGTTATGATTCATTATGGAACTACACTGGTGTGTTATCTTCCGTGGATATCTTCCTTGAAACGATTTCTATGTTGTTTGTCAAAGTGATCAAGCAACATCTATCATCTTTATTGGATCAAAAGGGCATACCACTTTCGTGTGTGGTCTCTTTTCTTTGATCTTGATAGTGATTACTTATACAAGTTCCCTTTACATCCTTTGTGTAAAGGTGAAACCTTGGAGCTTTTTAGTGTAAGAAAACAATTGATTAGCTCTCGAAATAGAGATCTGTTTCCCCTGCTGCTGAAATGCAGGAGTTTGTTCATTCGCTCTCTTATTTAATCCATGTATTCCCTACCCAAGTCGATAATTCATCTCGCATGAGAAAAACGGATGAACAACTTGACCAAATAAATTTTTACCCACATACATAACCTCTTATTAACAAAGAGTGAACTCTCAACCCTTGGCTTACCAATGGTATTGAGAGGATTTGCTTAATGTCAAAAGTAGTTCAACAAGTTGGTTTTGACTAACTTGTAACTGCCCGTTAAACGAAGGCTGAGTTTAGAGATCGTTTTATCGAGTTGTCTAAACTCACTTTGGTTCAACTCACCCTAAAGAAAGTACTTACCAAAAAATTAAATTAAGTCGACCAGTAAATTATCGCTCTAGTCGCGCCTCGACCGCCTCACACGTGCTTTTCCTGCGTGTGTGATCATGCCGATCCATGACTAGTGCCGGATAAAATGGACTGGATGCAAAGTCCGCATCTATAGATCCCTCCACTGGTGATTTTTCCTGAATCTATATCACCTTTCGTGGACTTGGATTCCTTGGCTAACACGAGTTGACCGTGATGTTATTCGACATTCACAACCGTCTCGTGTGCTATGAACTTACTGTAACCACTTGTTGGTAAACCTCTTTCTGTGTGTTTTACCCAAGATGGTGCATCTGATTCTGTTTGGGTAAAATTGCATAATTGCCGCCCACCCAACAGACTCGGATAGTACAGTGTCATCAGAAGAAGCAAATTGCACACTATGTGGCTAGATGTGACACTTGTAAACGTGTCAAGGCCATATACATGAAGACTGCTGGTCCATTACAATCTTTACCTATCCCAACATGGAAATGGGAAGATATTAGTATGGACTTCATTGTGGGATTACCCAGGACTACAAAAGGGTATGATTCTATCTGGGTTATAATTGATCGGCTTACAAAAATTGCTCATTTTCGGCCAGTCAAGACAGATCACCCGGTTACCGTCTATACCCAATTGTACATTGCCCGTATTCTCAGTTTGCATGGTATTCCGATGACGATAGTGTCGGATCGTGGACCTCAATTCGTATCCAAATTCTGGGAGGAACTTCATAGATCCCTAGGTACCAAATTGCTCCATAGTTCGGACTACCATCCTCAAACCAGTGGGCAGACTGAGAGGGTAAATCAGATACTTGAAGATATGCTACGGGCGTGTGTTCTGGAATTCCACAAAAATGGGATGAATGTTTGCCGTTAGCGGAATTTTCATATAATAATAGCTATCAAGAAAGTATCAAGATGGCACCCTTTGAAGCTTTATATGGACGACGATGTCGTACTCCGCTAAATTGGTCTGAACCTGGTGAAAGGTACTTCTTTAGGCCTGATATGGTAAAAGAGACTGAAGAAAGAGTTCAAAGGATAATTCATAATCTGAAGAAAGCTCAAGCTCGTCAAAAGAGTTATGCAGACAAACGGCGAATGCCCTTATACTTCCTTGTGGGAGACTATGTCTACCTAAAGGTTTCACCAATGAAGGGGGTATCACGTTTCGGGGTTAAAGGAAAGCTTGCACCCCGGTATATTGGTCCATTCCCTATACTTGAGCAATGTGGACCAGTGGCATACCGACTCCAACTACCCGAAACATTGTCTGCTGTGCATAATGTGTTCCACTTGTCACAATTGAAGAAGTGTCTTCGGGTTCCTGATCGAACCGTTGAAGTAACATATGTTGTCCTTGAACCGGACTTGACATATTCTGAGCACCCTATTCGAGTCTTGGACCAAAGGGGCAGGGTTACCCGAAGAAAAACTCTCAAGTTCTACAAGATACAGTGGAACCAACATTCCGAAGATGAGGCTACATGGGAAACTCAAGACTTTTTAGATAAGAATTTCCCAGGCTTTTTAGCCTCTTGTAATTTGTAAAGCATGTATAGCTGTTGTAATAAAGGAGTAAATTCCCAAGCCACCCCTGCCTTGTACCAGAAATAAGGAAATAAAAGTATGTCGCGTTTCCTTTACCATTACTTACCCTAGGACTTTTAATCTCGGGACGAGATTCTTTTATGGGGGGAAGGATGTAACACCCCTGGTGTTACTGCAACTAAAACTTGAGCATGGCATCATAAACATTGGCATTGCATATGTTTGACACACCTAGAGTGCATTCACTAGGTAAAAATTTCAAACAAGTTGTATTGTTATAGCACTTTGCAAATAGAACCCTAGATAGGAAACTTAACCCTAAATAGGGATTAAAGGGGTAAAACATAACCCAAATTGAGAAAACCTAAAAACCTTAGGGGAATAGTCATAAAATATTTCCAGGAACAAACTTGAATCACATTTATAACCCTGAGATACCAAAAACCCAAATTGGAACCCTGGAAAACCCTAAAACCAAACCCTAGGGGCCTATGTGCAAAAAGTGTGCACATTTGGACTAAAGTGTAAAAACTACTATGTTAAAGCATATAAAGTCCCATGGTTCACATTTGGGAAGATTTACAAGCCAAACCCTAAGTTTTGGATTCATTTGCAAAAAGGACCCCAATTGAGATTTCACTCTAAGTCTGAAAAACAGTGTGATTGCTTCAACTTTGAGCCTTTGTATCTTTCAAATACTAGGGTTTTTGCCCTAAGGCACCACATCAAAGTTGTAGAGCAAACAAAGGAGAACAACTTTGCTTAGGGATGTAAGCTCAGTTGTTAAGAATAAATTGAAGATAATTTAGCCCAAAGTTAGGCTGTCAGACTGCTTACATTCTGAAATCAGGCTAACAGTGAACTGACATCAACTTCAAGCCCAATTTTGAGTATGATCTAATGGCTCTTTGTGACAACACCATATTGCAATGTTGTAGATGGCATATTGCTCTACAACTTTGCTGCAGAGCTTGGCATGAGTGATCATTGGAAATTGAGAGAAAACTTAGTCTCAAGTTTGGCTGTCAGGAACACTGATGAACATATCCCATGGTACAGTGCTGGAAATATCACCGGAGTGGATAACTTCGCCGCCGGTGAGCCGTATGCTCGGGTTCGCGCCGATCGCCGTGATTCATGCTGCTGGTGAGTGGATTACGCCCAGCCATGGAAAGATCGCGTCGTGGATATGTTCGGGCTGCCGTGGCCTCGCGGTATCCCGACCACGTGCATCGGCAACGTGGCCGTGCGGCCGTCGCCGGAGTTTGCGTCCTCCGCCGCGATTGTGCCACGCTTCCGGTCAGTGACCACGTCGCCGTGAACTATGATCATTACCCAGTAACTGTCGTGGCTTCTCATCCCGTGAACTACCACGAATCACCCCGCCGGTGACTCACTTCTTCTCTGACCGCCACCGCATTCAACCCCAAATTCCCGGCCACCGCTCACTTGATTTATAAATTGAGCCTCCCTTCGGCTTCGCCATGTATCCCAGCAGCTACCGCACCCACCTGCATCCCAAATCCCCCACTAGCGAGCACAAATTTCGGATTCTCCCCAATTCGGTTTCCGCCACCGCAAAACACACCTCGCCGTGGCCAGCGCGATACAGGTTAGCTCGTCTCCTCTGCTCTCTCATTTGAGTGTCCTCATGAACCCGTGATGCTCATAGACCCGTCCAATTGGACTAGAGGCCCACTGACCACCGGGAACGCGTGGTTCTTTGGTTCATCCGCGCGCTCACCGTGGCCAGACCAAATTAGATCGCCATTCTTGAAATTAAGTTAGGGGAAAGGCTTGGGATGGATTCAATTATGTTCCTGTCGCCTGGGAGCTCCAGCCATGGCGTCGGCCGGCCGGAATTGGCTTGCCGGGGTGCGGCAAGGGCTGATCCTCGTCGTGGACCTTGGTCTGCGAAGAAATAGAAGTTTAAGGACCTTTCCGTAAGTTGTCAGTGACCCTGGGTAACAGTAAAGAGACCGGATCCCAGTTAGTGAAAACCCCGAGGACCTTTGCGCAAAACAGCCAGCGCGCGGGCGCGGGCGCGCTTTCCCTCTGGTGTTGGGCCGCCTGGGCTGGAATCGGGCCAGCACTGTTTCTGTTTTTCCTTTTTC
Source organism: Zea mays (assembly GCF_902167145.1). NCBI lineage: Eukaryota > Viridiplantae > Streptophyta > Magnoliopsida > Poales > Poaceae > Zea > Zea mays. Next base: position 84,499,444 of record NC_050104.1, on the reverse strand, counting down.
TTTTTCAGCAGAACTTTGAAAAACTGTAGAAAATGGTAGAAAATTCCTAAAATTGTGAAACCAATTTTCCTAGATTTTTATTTTCCATAGTATTTAATAAAATTAGTTTCATGATTTTTAGATTAAATAAGGAATTTTAAGGCATTTAAAGTAGTTTAAAGCATTAGTTCTGGATTTTTAAAAAATAAATGGTAATCCCAAAATTGCCCAAACTTTTTACATGAACTTTACACATTAGTTAGAAGCCTTGGGTAGAATTTGGGTTGATTTGGACCTTGTTTGATACTTAGAACCTAAAACCCCCCCTGCCCTTTGAACTCCTTTACTGACTCCGGAAACCCTAAGTTCTCGGAGTTCCGTGAAGGAAAGTTGTATTCAAGACTTAGATAATAAATCTTTATTATCCTGGCACTCTCATGAGCATTACATGGCATTCATTCTTATATATACCTATATGGTTATGTTTAGAAAACGAAGAAGAAATCGAAGTGACCGAAGAGAAGACACCACCACCTTGGGAATCTCAGGCCTGAAACTGTTTCTACTTTGACATCTGCGGATCCGAGCCTGACTCACCTACTAACGAAGGCAAGCCCCGGTGCATGCAACCCCTTCCTTATGTTTTTTAAATTATTTTTACACACTTTAAGTCTAGTGAAATGTGCATTAGGTTTATAGGAGTTGCTTGGAAACCCTTTGATGCATTGCCTTCCTTGATATCCATACCTTTATAGATACTTCTGGTGAAGTATCAAAAATATGATTTACAAAAATGCTTAGCCCTGCTTAGATCTTGTGGATAGAGGTTGTCTTTTGCAATACTGCCTAGCTCAGGGGTTATCCTGAGGAAAGATGGCTTCTACCTGCAAGATTATATTTTCATTGGGAGCATGGTGGGATCTTACTGCAAAGTTCCCTATGATGCTCTTTTCATCCTAAGGAACACAAACAATCCTAAGGATGGAAGTACTTAAATCGGGACTTGAGCTAAGGAACAGGTGATGTTCTACCCAGGTTGATTAAGGATTGATGCGTATGTAGGCTTGCTGACCGAGGACCCTTTAACTGGTCACATGCCTCGTCATGGGTAAGCTTTGCCTCGGGTAGACTAAGGCCAGAATAAGATAACACGAAATGGGCGTGGAGCGGTGGCGAGAGTAGCGTGTACCCTCCGTAGCAAGAGGCTGGACGGTGGTGTATCTGTGCTCTCGATTTGCGTGAACCTGATCTGGTCTTAAGAACCCCGGTGGCGGGTTGACATATGCAAGGGTTAAGTGCTACATATGTCATGTGATTGGAGATCCTCAGCTGAGTATAATCGATTCGGATCGCCGTTCCTTCGCGGTTATGAAGACTTGGTCACTGCCCTGCAACCTAAGTCAGGATGTGAACAGTATGAATAAAAATGATGTTGTATTGATGAGATGGTGAAAGTAGACCATATGCAAACAGAGTCTATTAATACTTAATCTGGCATTAAAATGTTGAAAGTAAGGACTCACTTTAGTAAGCTATTTTTGCAAAAGTATCTAAGTTGATTCTTGCTAAAGCCTCTCCTTGATTCCCAAATCCAGCATATCCTTGAGAGTCTTTTACTTTGTCGGGTAAGTCTTGCGTAAGTACACTTCGTACTCAGGGCTTTGTCCCATGTTGTTTTAGGTAAAGGAGCGACAACCTTTTGTTGCTTCTGCTCTAAGGTGGTACCAAAGGAAGAACGCAAGGAATGAAGTGCGGGAGGAAGGATCCTCCATCTAGGACTTTTGTGAAAAACTTATCGGGAGGAGTTTTTGCCTCCCTTGGTATATGTAATAATATTACTCTGCACTCCTAGGATATAACTCTGGTCTGTACTAAACAACTTGATCTTACTTTCTAAATAAATGTAAGTTTATGTAATTGCTTCCGCATCTCCATATCTCCGATGTTCTGTAATGTCTGCAAGACGGGTAAAACGCTCTTGGGAAAGGTAAAGAGTAAGATACCGAACTTGTCATGTGATTCAGGAACATCTACAGGGTTGTCTGATGTCTGTTGGACAAGGACAACTGTAGGTGGGCCTAATTACTTGGGAGGTTCCGTCACATTCTCAAATGCTATGAATTAAGAACAAGGCAACATAAAAATGTTAAATACTAATGCCCTTCGTCCGCTGAAGCATTATCTCCCCAAGGATTTAATGAACTTCGGACGAAGGCCATGAGCAAGTTATCACGAAAATCACACCTTCGTGATCAGACATATAAAATAATATAAAATGATATATAAAATATAAAACATTAGAGAACGATATAACAAAAATAGATAATATTATTCATATATTTTATCATTCAAACCTAAATATTAAAACATAATATTTAGGTACATTTATACCTTCGCCTTGGCAAAAAGCAATAATTCCAGCGTAATGTGTCCATGATTACAAGATTGCGTGAACAGTACAGGGGTACTGTTCACCTATTTATAGGCATAGGGCGCAGCCTGTGTAAAATTACATTTATGCCCTTTACAATCGACTACAATAATGACAGAAAACATCATGGGTCTTTAAGTCATTTCATCTTTAAGTCGGTTCACCCCTTCGTCTTGAGATCTGTCACTGTGCCGAAGCTTTATAGGTGATAGCTTCGGCGCTGCTTCTGAGAGGATCTGTCGAAGATGTTTTCTTTCTTTAGGATCTTCGGCTACGAAGCATACCCCCAACAGTAGCCTCTTCGCGGTGCTAGATCGTTTTTCGTAACGAGCTTGATCCGTGAAAAAGTCTTCTAGGCTTCGGGATGCCGAAGATCCGAAAACACCTTCCCTAAGCTCGTTGGCGAGAAACGATTAAAATAATCCGTGCGTGAAGTGGCCTTATCTTGCAGCAGTTACGCGCGCCCTGGCGATTCACCTTCTCGGACCCTGTGGCCCACCGTTCAGTGAGTGCGGGTGGCTGTTTGCCCGGTGCGGAAGGCCTTGACGATTCACCTTCCCACCTGTGGCACTATATAAACAAACAGGTAGGTGTGAAGTTACCACAGCATTCATTGCTATTGCACTGTTTTGCTGCCAAAATATTGACCAAAGCCGAAGCTTGTTTGCTGCATCCTCAACCGAAGCTATTTACTTTGCTCAAGCTTCGTAACAAGAAAGAGCTTCGGCAAAGTAAAGAAAAATTTTCAAGTCCATTCAAAAAACAAGAAATTCAATCATCAGATGGCCAGAGTGCGTTCCACAGCTAGGGTTACGCGCGACGGAGAGGAAGCCGAAGGTGCTGAAACTACCCCAATCTCCGAAGTGATGAAGCGCTCAGGGCTGGTAGCATCGGAGGATGCACCTGCCGCTGAAGAAGAGCAGGCTGATGTTGAGGAGACTGAGTCTGAAGATGATTACAATGTGGTGCCAAGTAAACCCAGCCACCTGGATTTCGGGAAATCCACAATCTCTGAAGATGATTTGCCTAAGCTGTTAAATTTGGGCTATTTCAGTGAAGCGAAGAAAGAACTGGTTCGTTTTGGTGGGGAAGAGACTACTCCAAAGCCAGGAAAGGATGAAGTAGTGGTCTTCAAAAGTTTCTTTAAAGCTGGTTTGAGATTTCCTTTGAATAAGATGATTGCTGATGTACTGAAGAAGTTTGGGATCTACCTTCATCAGCTAACTCCTAACGCTATCGTTAGGCTTAGTGTTTATATCTGGGCTCTCTGAAGCCAAGGGGTGGAGCCATTTGGCGAAGGCTTCTGCCGAGTGAACGAGCTCCATTATCAGACGAAAGCTAGAGGAGATGGGCTACATGAAAATTTTGGCTGCTACAACTTTGCCTATCGCAAGAACACAAAATTTCCAATGATTAGCTACCGAAGCAAGTGGCCAGCTGGCTGGAAGTCTGAGTGGTTTTACGTCAAAGTTAACGAAGACAAGGAGAAGTTGGTCCAGAGTCCGCTAGAATTGATCTTCGGAGAGACCAGACCCCGGTGCGACATGACACCAGGGAGTCCGAGCCAAATTGCCCTGGCTGAATTTCGAGTTATTACAGATCATATCAGCACTAGGGACTTAGTGCAAGAATTTTTGGCCTTCAGAGTGTTCCCAACTTTGAAGGAATGGGACATGCCGAAGCTGAAGGGGGAAAAGAAGAAGGGGGAATTTATTCGGTTGCCTTACCATTATAAATTCAAGAAACATTTCAAAGTGCCTTGCCAAGAGTGGCTGGACACAATCAAAGTAATGTGCAATGAAATACTCGGCAATTACTCTAAAAAGAAGATCAATTGATAACTGCGGCCTTCGGCACCCGTCCGAAGCGAAGGTTAAACCGAGTAATGGATGCTTTGGATTTTGAGTACCCCGACTATGAGCGGCTAGACAGGGATGCCAAATGGCAAAAGAGGAAGAGAGTAGCTGGTGCTCTAAATAAAGACGATGAAGAACAACCAAAGAAGAAGAAGCTGGAGCCTGAGTCGAAAACAGGTGTTCCGAAGAAGGGAAAAATCTACAGCTCTGAAGCAGAAGGCAATTGATGAAGAAGAAACTGCTGCAACACCCTCTGCCACCGAAGTGGAGGAAATCTTAAAGATAATGACTAAATCTTTGCCTATAAAGCTAAGTCCACTGGGGCCACATCTGACGAAGCTTTTTCAGAAGGAAAAGGAGCCCGCAAAAACGAAGAAGGCAGCTAGGCCAAAAAAGCAAAGAATCATTACAGTGACAGAAGTCATCGAATGGACACCACCAGGAGCTTCATCTCCGAAGGCGCCAGCTATTGAGAGCACGACAACTGCCAAAGCTGCACCTTCGAAAGCCACAACTGCTGAAGCTGCCAGAGCCGAAGATATTCATTTAGAAAGCACGATCGCTGATATTGATAAGATACTGCTAAACATGGCCGCAGAAGAAGCTGTAGCAGCCACCGAAGAAACTATGGCCCCAGAGCCCGAAAAGGAGAAAGAAATAGATGAAGACATTTCGGAAGATGAAATTTTCAACTTTCAAAACTTAGTTGGACAAGAATTGACTAAGGCTGAAAAAGAAGAGCTAAGAGAATATGCCATATCTTGCGGATATCGGCCGGGGCACTTCTCTTCAATGGCATCGATGACGAAAAATTGGGTTGCATCCGGGATCAGACTGGAGTGAAGTTATCGGTACTCTATCAAAGAGTATAGGTTTCCCGAAGCTCGAAACAGATATTAGCCGCTACCGACGACAACACATCGTTGGTAGTTTATGTTATTCCAATTTCAAGGTAAACAACTTTTCTCTGAGTTTTATTATTTTTAATAACAAAGATGTTTTCTAACAAAGGTTGTTTATGTGTAGAGTATGCTACTGAGCAAAGCTTTGAGAATGCAGCAAGATTTGGGAGCTAAAGAACACGAGGTTATAATTGAGAATTTAGAAAGCAAAATAAAAGACCAATCATCTGCTCTTGAAAAGAAAGACTTCGAGCTTTAGACAACCGAAGGCTTATTGGCAGAAGCTGAAGCTAAAATAGCAGAACTAAATACGAAGCTTCTCTCCCAGTCAGAAAGCTTCGAACAAGAAAAGCAGAAGCTTAATGCAAAATTTGAGGCCGAGGTCCAGAAAAGTTCAGATTTGAAAAAATCATTGACAAGCCTTCAAAATAAATGTTTGGAGTTTAGTAATCGATGTGTTCAACGGCTGAAGCAGGTCTTCTATTCGGTTGGAGCCAGCAGCGAAAAATTTAATCCTTCGACTGAAGACCTGCCAGGGGCCTTCGATCATATCGAAGGTGAAATTGATGACCTTGATGAAGTTATTGCTGGACATGGTGACTTTTGTGCCCTGGTAGCTTATCGAGGCACAGCTGTTGCCTTCCTGAAATCTGGCTGCGAACATGGAAAGGTTGTCAATAGACCCAATTTCAGTTTATCACCAGCAGACCTGGATAATATTCTGAACCTTGCCCGAAGCATAGCAAATAGATTTATAAAACTAGTATGGACAAAGGGTGGACGAAGCAAAGCTAGTGATGAAACTCGGAGTCATCTTAAGCTGGTAACAAAATCATACCTTGTGCTTACCTCTTCCTTCGAACTTGAATTTTGCTTACAATACATGAATACGTACAGGATGACGAAGCCGAGGCCGAAGCTAAAGAGTAAGAAGATGAAGCCGAAGCTTAACGGAAGCCGAAGCCGAAACTGAAGCTCAATGAATACTAATGAAGCTTGAATAGATAACTGTAGAAAAAACTCTAAAAACCCTTGTAATAACCTTTGTAAAGAATAATGTAATTAATTTTTACTTTGTGAACTTTGTCCATACCTTAATATATTCTTACCTTTCCATCAATGTATAAATTGCTTTGGTGTGAACGAAATTAGCATTTTTGAGCCGAAGGCGAAAAACACCTTCCCTTCTTTTCGTACACAGCGAAGCATAAAAACTTCTTCTTTTTCTTTTTGCCGAAGCCTTATCTTTAGAGCCGAAGCAACTGCCTGTGTTATGATGATGATGATCCTATGTATGTCTAAATGAATGTTTATGAATGCAAATGTATGATGTAATGTATGGTGCAAATGAATATCCAAACACACACATATGAAGCCACAACCATAGCCTTCATTCCCTTAGGAATAACTAAAGTCTCTTTGTCGTTTATTTTTCGGCTTCACCGCTTATTTTTCGGTGTATCAGCGCTGACTTTTTGCTGTAAGTTCTGCATTCCCTTAGGAACGTCTTTTGAACTTCTTCGCCTTCTATTTCGGCGGTATCGCGTTGACTTTTCGCGCTTCGCCTTATATTTCGGCGGAATCAACGTTGACTTTTCGCTGTAAGCTCTGCATTCCCTTAGCAACGCCTTTTGAGCAGAAAACTTACACTGCGCTCCCTTAGGAACGGCTTTTTGTAGCTTCGTCGTGCTCTGCATCCCCTTAGGGACGTCTTTTGAGCTTCTCCCTGTTTTTTATTTTCTCTTTGCACTCGATGGTGCATGCTCAGCTTTTACATTTACATTTTTGGGGGATATTGCTTTTGTAGAGCTGAAATAAAAAAGAGAAATTACATGCTATGGCCCCATTAAAAACCTTTCTCCCCCTTTAGAAAGGAAAAGGGTGCCATAGAAAAAATAAAAAGATTACATCAAGCTAGACATAATATCGCCGAAGCTCATCCGCATTCCAAGATCTAGGAATGTCGCTGCCGTCCATATCCTTCAATCTGTAAGAACCGGGTCTTGACGAAGATACTACCATAAAAGGTCCTTCCCACTTCAGTTGTAGCTTGCCTACTGTGTCTAGGTTGGCCACTCTCCGAAGTACCAAATGTCCTGGCTTAATGTTCTTTAGAAGAACTTTTCTGTCACGCCATTTTATTGTTTCGGCTTGGTATTTATTGATATTCTCCACGGCCTGAAGCCTGATCCCTTCTATAGCATCTTTTGCCACATAATAAACAGCTTCGTCCTCTGCGGAATCCACTGTTCTTATTGATCCTACTTTAGCTTCTTCTGGGGTTATTGCTTCGTCACCAAACAGTAATTTGAATGGTGTAAAGCCTGTTGACCTTGACATTGTTGTGTTGTGACTCCACACCACTTTGATTAATTCATCTGCCCACTTTCCCCTGGGCTGATTGAAGATTAACTTCATTATTCCCGTCATTATAATGCCATTAGCTCTTTCGACAAGTCCATTTGACTCCGGATGTCTAACCGATGCAAAATGTATCTTCGTGCCAATTTGCTCACAGAACTCTTTGAAAGCTTCGGATCAAACTGTGTTCTGTTGTACACAGTAATAGCCTTCGGCAGTCCGAAGCGACAAACAATATTTTGCCAGAAAAATTTCTGAACAGTGACCGAAGTTATTGTGGCTAAAGGCTTCGTCTCAATCCATTTTGAAAAATATTCTACCGCCACCACAACATATTTTAAATTTCCTTGTGCTGGTGGAAGTGGGCCTAGCAAATCAAGGCCCCACCTTTGCAACGGCCAAGTGGGCTGTATTAACTGAGTTAGAGATGAAGGCTGTTTTTGATCTCTTGCACATTTTTGACAGCCTTCACACTTTTGGACTAATTCTGCTGCATCCGAAGCTGCCTTCGGCCAATAAAATCCTTGACGAAAAACTTTCCCCAGCAAGGGCCTAGATCCGATGTGAGATCCACACAGACCTGCGTGTATTTCCTTCATCAATTCTATACCTTCAGCTCTGGATAAACATTTGAGCAATGGAGAGCAGACTCCATGTTTGTATAACTCCCCTTCTATTATTACATATGGTCGAGCTCTTGCCTCTATTCTCTTATTATAAGCTTCGTCATCTGAATGGCAATTGCCCTGGAGAAAAGATATAATCTCAGTTCTCCAATCTTCACTATGAACAGGAGATATTTTGAGCACTACTCTTTCAAGGAGTTCCACCGAAGGTGCTCTTATTGTCTCAAAGAATACTTCCGAAGGTAAAGGCAGCCCCTGTGCCGCTGACTTGGCTAGCAGATCAGTGTGCTCATTTTCTCCTCGTGGAATATTCTTGACAGAAAACCCTTCGAAAGAAGCTTCAAGCCTTCGAACTATATCCAAGTATTTCTCAAGCTTCGAGTCTCTTGCTCTACAACTCTTGTCAATATGTCCAGAAATAACATGGGAATCGGTTTTAAGAACCGCCCTTCTTATCCCCATTGCCTTTAACTTTCGAAGCCCCAAAAGCAAAGCTTCGTATTCAGCAATATTATTTGTGCAGCTAAAATCAAGTTTCACTGCTTAGCATGTTCTGACTTTGGAAGGTGCAACTAAAACAGCAGCTGCACCTGCCCCGAAGGTTCTCCAGGAACCGTCGCAGAACACTGTCCAAGCTTCGGTATCTTTACTTGCTTCTTCTTCTTGAGCCCCTGGCGTCCAGTCAGCGATGAAGTCTGCTAACGCCTGGGACTGGATCGAGGATCTATGCACATAATCAATGCTGAATTCGTTGAGTTCCGCAGCCCACTTTCGAATCCTTCCAGTAGCTTCTCTGTTCCTCATAATATCCTTCAAAGGCTGTGATGAAGGAACAATTATATGGAATGCTTGAAAGTAATGTCGAAGCTTCTTGGAGGCCATTAAGACAGCATATAGCACCTTCTCCAATTCTGTATAATTTTTCTTTGATAAACTGAGAACTTCGGAGACGAAGTATACTGGAGCTTGCTTTGTAGTTTGTCCTTCAAGCTTCTCCTGGACAAGTGTCGCACTCACTGCAGAGTGCGAAGCTGCCACATACAACAGCAGAGGAGCCCCTGGCGCGGGTGGAGTTAGCGTCGTTAGATCTATCAGGTACTGCTTGAGCTCTTCGAAGGCTTTTTGCTGAGCTGATCCCCATTGAAAGACCTCGGCCGACTTCAGCACTTCAAAGAATGGTAAATTTCTCTCTGCTGATCTAGATATGAATCGGTTCAAAGATGCTAGTCTTCCTATCAACCGCTGAGCTCCCTTCTTTGTGCTTGGTGGCTCCATCCGAAGAATAGCTTCGGTTTTATTCGGATTAGCTTCGATCCTTTTGTTGAAACTAGACAACCAAGGAATTTTCCCTTCTTTACTCCGAAGTCACATTTTTCTAGATTCAACTTCAGGCCAGCTTGCATAAAGTTGGCAAATGTTTCCTGCAGATCAGCAATGTGATTTTCTTGCTTTGTGCTCTTTACTATGATATCATCAACATATGTTAGTACATTTCTGCCTATCTGAGAATGAAGGACTTTCATTGTCATTCTGCTGAAGCTTCCTCCAGCATTCTAGAGCCCCTCAGGCATCCGAAGATAACAATATGTACCACTAGGGGTTATGAAGCTGGTTTTTGGCTCATCTTCCTTCTTCATCCAGATTTGATGGTAGCCTGAATAAATATCTAGTAGACTCATGAGCTCTGACGAAGCTGCTGCATCTACTAGAGAATCTATCCTTGGTAATGGAAACTCATCCTTCGGACAAGCCTTGTTGAGATCAGTAAAATCAATGCACATTCTCCATTTACCATTGACCTTCTTTACCATAACAGTGTTAGCTAGCCATTCTGGGTATTTTACTTCTCTGATGACTCCAGTGCTAAGAAGTCTTTTCACTTCATTCTGAGCACCTTCGGCTTTGTCATCAGACATTTTCTAAAGTCTTTGCTTTCTGGGTCTGAAGGATGGATCGACATTGAGCGAGTGTTCAATGACATCCCTGTTGACACCATAGAGATCGTTGGCGGACCATGCGAAGACATCTTTGTTGTTGAACAGAAACCTTGTTAGGTTTTTCTCCTGTTCCTCAGACAATTGAGATCCCAACAACACCTTCTGCTCTGCTATATCTTCACATAAGAGCATGGGCTTCGGCCGATCGGCCGAAGCAACCTTCTCCCTTCTATACTTGTACTGCTCACAAGCTTTGGCTCCATCTATATTATGGATTGCTTTTGAATCTGTCCAATTTCCTTCAGCCTTTCTGGTAGCTTCCTAACTTCCATGAATAGCAATAGGCCCTTGATCCGAAGGTATCTTCATGCAGAGATATGCTGGATGAAGAATTGCTTCAAAAGCATTGACTGTCCCACGACCAATGATTGCATTATAGGGGTACTCCATGTCGACAATATCAAACACAACTTGCTCAGTCCTTGTATTGTTGACAAATCCAAAGGTCACTGGCATCGTGATCTTGCCGAGCGCTACAATCTGTCTTCCTCCGAAGCCACAAAGAGGGTGTGTATCATCATGAATCTTATCCTCTGGCTCTTGCATCTGTCCGAAGGCCTTAGCAAATATAATGTCCGCTGCACTGCCTGTGTCAACCAGAACATTATGAACCAGAAATCCTTTGATAACACAAGAAATGACCATAGCATCATTGTGAGGGTAATCCTTGAGTTGAAGGTCCTCTTGGGAGAAGGTAATTGGGATGTGGGACAATCTTGACTTGATGAAGGGTCCCTGCACCCCGACATGTTGTACCCTTCTCTGTGCCTCCTTCTTCTGCTTCTTGTTGGTCGGCTCTGAGCATGAACCGCCTGTTATCGGGAGTACGAGCTTCGAAGCTAAAGCAGCTCCAGCTTGGTTGTTGAACGAAGCCATCAGCTCAATAAGTGGAAGTGAGTTCACCGGAGGTGGGCGCCAATGTTGGGGACTTGTTCTCAAATGCTATGAATTAAGAACAAGGCAACATAAAAATGTTAAATATTAATGCCCTTTGTCCGCTGAAGCATTATCTCCCCAAGGATTTAATGAACTTCGGACGAAGGCCATGAGCAAGTTATCACGAAAATCACACCTTCGTGATCAGACATATAAAATAATATAAAATGATATATAAAATATAAAACATTAGAGAAGGATATAACAAAAACAGATAATATTAGTCATATATTTTATCATTCAAACCTAAATATTAAAACATAATATTTAGGTACATTTATACCTTCGCCTTGGCAAAAAGCAATAATTCTAGCGTAATGTGTCCGTGATTACAAGATTGCGTGAACAGTACAGGGGTACTGTCCACCTATTTATAGGCACAGGGCGCAGCCTATGTAAAATTACATTTATGCCCTTTACAATCGACTACAATAATGACAGAAAACATCATGGGTCTTTAAGTCATTTCATCTTTAAGTCGGTTCACCCCTTCGTCTTGAGATCTGTCACTGTGCCGAAGCTTTATAGGTGATAGCTTCGGCGCTGCTTCTGAGAGGATCTGCCGAAGGTGTTTTCTTTCTTTAGGATCTTCGGCTACGAAGCATACCCCCAACAGTAGGCCGACATGAAATTCAACTGCTTCTGCCAAAACCGAGAAGTGAACTGTGATCCCCGGTATGACACAATCTTTTTAGGCACTCCGTGTAGACAAACTATTCGGGCCATATACAACTCTGCTAGCTTGGCGCCCGTGTAATTAGTCCTTATAGGAATGAAGTGAGCCACTTTTTTAGTCTGTCTACGATCACCCAAATAGAGTAATACCCAGCAGAAGTGCAGGGTAGACCAACAATGATGTCCATACCAATTTCTTCCCACTTCCACTCAGGCACCTTCAGCGGGTGAAGAAATCTAGCTGGTCTCTGATGTTCAGCTTTTACCCTCTAGCAAACATCACACATTGCCACATGTGAAGCAACATCCCTTTTCAGACCATACCAGCAGTACTTTTGTTTTAGATCTTGATACATCTTGGTACTGCCAGGATGAATGGAGTAGGCTGAGTCATGTGCTTCCTTCAATATGGTCTCACGAAGATTATCAATCTAAGGGACACAAATACTGCTCTTGAACCAAATCATGCCCTGCTCATCTTCTGTGAAGTCTGGACCCCTACCTTCTGCCATCAGATCTTTGATCTCTTGGATTTTAACATCACCGATCTGACCCTTTCATATCTCTTGTTCTAAGGTAGGTTTCAACTCTATGGTAACTCCTTCTGTGTGAGCAACTATTCCCAGGTTGAGTTTTGCAAAATCTTCCGCCAACTAAACATGTAGCTAGGCAATAATAGCTGCATGAACATGCTCCTTCTGACTCAAGGCATCCGCAACTAGATTCGCCTTGCCCGGGTGATAGTGAATTTCCAAGTCATAATCTTTGATTAGATCCAACCAACGGCGTTGCCTAAGGTTGAGATCCTTCTGAGTGAAAATATACTTTAAGCTCTTGTGATCAGTGTAGATTTGGCACTTAGTCCCCATAATGTAATGCCTCCAAATCTTGAGAGCGTGCACTACGACTATCAATTCTAAGTCATGAGTGGGGTAGTTTAGCTCATGTTTCCTCAACTGACGAGACACGTAGGCAATGACATGTCCTTCCTGCATAAGAACACATCCCAAGCCCTGGCGGCATGCATCACAATAAATATCAAATCCCTTCTGTAGATCTGGCATAATCAACACTGGGGGTGACATCAATTTAAACCTCAATTGATTGAAACTCTCTTGGCATTCGTGAGTCCACTTAAACTTTTTCCCCTTCTCCAATAGTGAGGTCATAGGCTTCGCTATCTTAGAGAATTCTTCAATAAAATGCAGGTAATAATCCATGAGTCCCAGAAAACTCCGGACCTCAGTGTCTGTTTTTGGTATCTTCCAACCCAATATCTCCGTTACTTTAACCGGATCCACTGAGATTCCTCCTTTGGAGATGATATGCCCAAGAAATGGTACTTCATCAAGCCAGAACTCACACTTGCTAAACTTGGCATAGAGTTGATTATCTCTCAGCTTCTGTAATACCAATCGCAGATGTTCCTCATGATCACTTTCATTCTTGGAATAGATCAGAATATTGTTGATGAATACCATGACGAATCTATCAAGATACTCCATGAACACCTTGTTCATCAGATTCATGAAGTAGGCTGGTGCATTAGTTAAGCCAAACGACATGACTGTGAATTCATATAGACCATATCGAGTAGAGAAAGCCGTCTTGGGAATATTAGAAGGCCTAATCTTCATTTGGTGATAACTCGACCTTAGGTCAATCTTAAAGAACACCCTAGCACCTCTCATCTGATCAAATAAATCTTCAATACGAGGTAAAGGAAACTTGTTCTTAATTGTGACATCATTGAGTGATATATAACCCACACACATCCTTTGTGAACCATCCTTCTTCTGTACAAACAGAACCGGTGCTCCCCAAGGTGAGGAACTTGGACGAATGTACCCTGCCTCTTGCAACTCTGTTAATTGTTTCTTAAGTTCTTTTAATTCTTCCACTGACATCCTGTATGGCCTTTTTGAAATAGGAGCGGTTCTAGGTAAGAGATCAATCACAAATCAACTTCCCTATCTAGTGGCATCCCGGGTAACTCCTCTGGAAAGACATCTGGAAAGTCTCTAACCACACGAATGTTTCTACCCACAAATTTTCTATCTACTAAATATATGGTGGGTCTGGTAGAAGCGGTTATGGTAATCTCGACTTCGAATCTTTCTCCCATTGAACTGGTGAGTTCTACGGTTCCCTTGGCACAATGTATAACTGCCTTTGCTTTCCTTAACCATGACATACCGAGTATCAGATCTATACTACTTTCCTCTAATACTATAGGTGTAGACCAGAATTCCCTTCCCATAATTGTAAGTGTTAACCTGTGTGTCATATAATTTGCTTCAATAGGCCCTTTAGGGGTAATTACTATCAGTGGTTGTTGCATAGTTTGAAGTGGTAACTCATTGGTGTTGGCATAGCAAGCAGAAATAAATGAATGTGTAGCTCCAGAATCAAATAATATGGCTGCAGGAATTGAATTAATGTAAAACATACCGATAGCGCGATGTCAGCTCCATCGGCACTGACTTGGTTGACTCTAGCAATGCTGAATCCCTTGCTAGATGTTGGAGTATGTTGCTTGCTCTGGACATTGCTTCGAGCGGGTGTGATAGGGTTCCTATTCGGACAAGCATTGGTGTAGTGTCCAGCCTCACCACACTTGAAGCAAGTGGTGACAGTACTGTGTCCTACAGGTCTTGCCGGGGTGCTAGTGGGGGCAGCCTAACGAGTGTGTGGAGTCCCCTGTGGTTCATACTGAGCTAGTCGTTGTCCTCCTCCAGGACGAGCTGGTGTACCCTGGGGCATAACTTAGCGAGGACGAATGCTACTGCTCCCCTGCCCTTGGGTGATAGCCCTCCTCTTCATTTCACCTAGCTAAACACATTTGTGTTCAATAGCTAAAGCCTTATCAAGAAGCCTCTAGAATGATGGAAAGGTGTGAGCAACCAGTTGATACTGTAGTGGTCCAACAAGTCCCTCCATGAAATGCTCCTCCTTTCTTTCATCATCAGCAACTTCATCTGGAGCATACCTTGATAGCTGAATAAATTTGTCATAGTATTCACAGACTGACATACTGCCTTGCTTCAGTGATAGGAATTCCTTCTTCTTGATTTTCATCAGGCCAACAAGAATGTGGTAGTTTCTAAACCGCGTAGCAAATTCTGCCCAGGTAATAGTATTGGCAGCATCATGGGCAACAGTGTAAGAATCCCACTAATCAGCAGTGGGGCCAGTAAGACGACCAGAAGCATAGAGCACCTTCTCCCGGTCAGAGCATTGGGCGATATTTAGCATCTTCTCCACTGATTTCAACCAATCATCAGCATGTAACGGATCTGGAGAGCTAGCGAATGTAGGTGGCTTGTGACTCATGAACTCTCGGTGCTTGTCCCAGGGTAGAGTTGGTGGTGGTGGTGGAGGTAGTGGTGGTTGTTGCTGCCACACCATTCATTCTTGCCTCATTTCCTCCCGCATTTCCTGCCTTTCCTGATGCATCTCCTGGCGTTCTTGCCTCATTTGAGCCTGCATCTCATACATCATGTTTGCCATCTGCTGTAGCATTTGCATCTGAGCGGCAATCACTAGATCCATCCCAACCGGTGGAGGATTCGGAGGATTCATTTCTGGTTGTGGTTGTCTAACAATCCTCCTGTTGTGGGGGTTGGCAGGTAGATCGATTCCGCCTCCCTTCCTGGTATTGACCATCTGGGTTAGAAATACATGGTAAGATAGAATTATAGATAAGATGAGTAATTGCGAGACATAATCTTTTGGGGGTTTTATTAGCTAAGTAGATTAGTGTGTCACCTACTACTTCTAATTCATTACCTCATGGTGGTACATGCTAGAATGCCCTGCTATACTATTTCAATCAATTAAAGAAGCAAATCAAGCATTTACCATCAGAACAAACATCCAATCACTTCAGGTAGAGAAAATAATTTAAATTTTTGTCTTAGGTCTCCTATCTCTTTAAAGGGTCATAAATGTAGGATTCCAAGGTGTGAAATCCTTTGTCTTTCTAGAGTAGAAAAGATAAGAGTAGTCAGAGTAGAATAGCAAAAGGTGAGACATGATCAAGATAAGTATACAAAGAATCAGAGTAAAGGTAAGTAGGTAAGGGTTGTGTCTAGTTCTATGTAGGTTTCGTCCTACAATCAACATTTCCTCTCATAAAACTTCTGTCACACCCGGATTCAAGGGATAAAGCCGGGTGCGTCTCGTATGTGTGCCAAAGAAGAACATCACATATAATGACAAAGTGTATAAAGATAAATGTCACAAGTATCATTATTACATAGCGGAAGTCTTACAAAAATAGATGATAACAATAAATTGAACTAAATAATTATTCCCTGGTGCCATCAAGCTGACTGGGAGACGCCACCTAGATAAGCTCATATTCCTCGTTGCAAGGCTCCTCTTGGACCACCTGCTCTTCACCTATGGGGGGTTATATATCACAAGAGTGAGCTCACAAAAGATCATAGCTCAACAACTTGTGGGGAATAATGTGCATGAACTCACCAAAGGTGGGGAGCTCATGTGAAGTGTAAAGCTGATCAACAAATAATAGTTAAAGCTGAGCATTGCTTTTAATAAGTTGGTCAAGTTTTATTAGTAGTTACTAAATGCAAGTAAATACCAAACCAGAGTAATAATAGATCAAATTAATAATAAACCACAATGCGATGCAAATGACCAGTTAAATTTAATTCCATAAGTTACTCATGTGAGTGTCCGAGCCGCTCATGACCGTGAGCACGGCTGATATACCAGTTTTACACTCTTCAGAGGTTGCACATCTTTACCCACAAGTCATGTTACCCATCTGCCAAGGGGTCATGAATCCCATACACCTCTACCAAGGAAGCGAGGCAAGGTAACACTACGAGGCCTTTAAAAAGTTCCACTAGCTTCAGAAAACCCGCTATAGTTTCTAGGGAGCGCAATGCAGGAATCCCCCGTCTGACCGCCTTCGCAACGAAATCAACCCGAGAACCTCCCTACACTGACCACTCCCCTACTGCCCTTGCCTCTTTTGGGTAAGGTAGTCATCCACTAGCTTTCCTAATTAGTCAGCCAAGGGCGTCCCATACCACCCTTGTGGTAGCACTGTTTTCCCGGGTGGTTCTCCATGTTCAAATTAACATAATGATCTTGTCATGAACATTAAATAACAAATTGATAAAAAAAGCATGATCATGAATAATGTGTATCTTAACACCCAAATTAAAACCACATAAAGCAATAGCAGGTACTACCCAAAGTTCAGTGGTAAACAAGGTATAAAGATAGCCAAACTAGGGTGGCCTATTGGGTCCCATCAAAATTAACCTATGCAGATCATAATGGTTAACATGAACATTATTGGGTAAATAGAAGTGATCAAGTACAGGGGAAATTAACACTTGGGTCCACCTGCATAGTGCCTTTAACGAGCTTCTGCTCAGCAGTCTCCACCTGCTGAACACCTGGGTCCTCGGTCACTTGGTCGTCTACTCGTAGCAATACAAACAAACATAGTACAGGGGAAATTAACATCACACCAAACAGAGAGATATAATGCATGATAATATTCTATACATTGTAACAAAATTGTAGGAACAAGAATCACTAAATTCAGAGCTACGATTTTCGAGTTATGATTTTCCGAATTTATTATGTGGGTGATATAGATTAAATCAAATGAATAAATTTAGTCTATGTTTCATGAATAAACAGAGTTACTAGTTGATAGACAATATTAATACAAAATTAATGCAACTAGAATGGGTCAAAAAGGATTTAAAATGAATTTTCTATGAATTAAATGAGTTATGTAATTATTTTTACCCTAGAAATCCATTTTCTATATTCTTTTTCCTATTTCTCAGATCTCTGGACCGCACACCATATTTCTAGAGAGTACAGGGTGAAAATTGTAAATGCCAGGACCTGTTTTTAAATTCTTTATAAAGGCTTTGTGACGGCGGTTGATATAGGTAAAGAACAGGGGCTCTTTTATAAAACTGCTGAAAGGGAAATAGGGTTAACCTTTTCCCACAATTAGTTTTGGTGGTTGAATGCCCAACACAAATATATGGACTAACTAGTTTGCTCTAGAATACATGTTCTACAGGTGCAAAAAGGTTCAATACAAACCAATAAATATTCAAGTTAGGAATCCAAATTCAAAGGAGCAAATAAACCAAGTGTGCTGTGGACTGGCGCACCGGACTGTCCGATGTGCCACCGGATAGTGTCCGGTGCACCATGTCTGTACAAAGATGAACCAACCACTCTCATGTTGTCAATAGGCACACTCCGCTATAATTCATAGGACTGTTCGGTGTGCCACCGGACTGTCCGGTGCACCAGCGGAGCAACGGCTATCCAGCGCAACGGTCGACTACAAAGGCGACCTGACGCGTGAATAGTGAAGAACGATGCGCGCAAAGTCAAAGCCGCAGTGTCAGAGGCGCACCAGACAGTGAACAGGACCTGTCCGGTGGCGCACTGGACTGTCCGGTGCCGCATGAGGACAAAGCCTCCAACGGTCGACTGCTCTAATACCCTAACAGTTGGATGACGTGGCGGCGCACCGGACAGCCTACAGTGCCTGTTCGGTGGCGCACCGGACTGTCCGGTGCGCCCATCGATAGCAGCCATCCCCAACGACCATTTGGTGGTTGAAGGCTATAAATACCCTCCAGCCACCATAACACCAAGCACCCAAGCATTCTAAACATTGCATTCAATACTAGAGCAATAGACTTCACTCCAAGACACAATCAAAGCGATCGATCCACTCAAAGTCCCCAAATCAACTCTAGTGCATTAGGACTTGTGAGAGGATATCTTGTGTTCCTTTGTTGCTCTTGTTTTGCTTGGCTTGGCCTTCTTTTTCTTTTCATTCTTACTCTCTAGTGCTTTGTAAGCAAGGCAAGAGACACCAATTGTGTGGTGGTCCTTGCAGGGTCTAAGTGACCCATGAGATTAAGGAAGAATGCTCACTCGGTCTAAGTGACCGTTTGAGAGAGGGAAAGGGTTGAAAAAGACCCGGTCTTTGTGACCACCTCAATGGGGACTAGGTTCTTTGGAACCGAACCTCGGTAAAACAAATCACCATGTTCATTTGCTTTATTTCCATTTGATTTGTTTTTCCTCTCTCTCCCAGACTTTATTTAAGTGCTAACGCTAACCCCGGCTTGTAGTGTGTGCTTCAGTTCATAAATTTCAGATTCCGCCTATTCACCGCCCCTCTAGGTGATTTTGAACTACAAGGGCTGAAGGGGTATTGTGACTCTTGACCGACCGATTAGACTTCAGCGGTCTAGATTAGACCTAACCATGCCCTCACCGGCATGCCACAGCGATCGTCGGATCAAATCTCGGCACCCCGGATCAATTCTAATTATGATCATCCCCCGCCCGCACGATCCCGAAGCTACGATCCAGATT
Source organism: Zea mays (assembly GCF_902167145.1). NCBI lineage: Eukaryota > Viridiplantae > Streptophyta > Magnoliopsida > Poales > Poaceae > Zea > Zea mays. The sequence continues at coordinate 84,480,277 of NC_050104.1, read as the reverse complement.
TATTGGCCCGAAGGGGTACGTTCCCAATCTAATTATAGCCGTCGTGAAAGGATCAAACGGTCCTGGCCTGTCGTCTTCTTCTCACCGAGCGAGACGATGGCGCGATGTCAAACCATGGTGGTGATTGCGCCAGCGGTGAACTTCATCACCTAACAGTGCACCAACCCATCCCAGCCTAAGGCTACGTGAAGAGGGGTCAAGGCAAACCCACTAGCGACACAAAATTGGTGGACCGTTGGGCCGCCAGGTCTACTCACGATGGCTGGCGGGGCCACGATAGTGGTGATGTCTGACGATGAATCCCCAGCACCCCATGACCCCAAATATACACTAGACCGATCCTACATGATACGGGGGCGAAGGAGAGACCAGAGGAGGAATTCTCACCGACAGTGGCGCATCAGTAGCTCCAAAACACGGTGCACGGTGGAAGCGGGGCAGATTCGTGCAGTTGCTGGGCTTCTGGGCACCAACTCGCTCTGGGCGCGGGTGCTGGAGTCACCTGAGGGGTGCAACGGCTGATGTCGGCCAGTCACTGAGGTCCCCTTGATGCGGCACCCGCGAGGTGATGAGGCGGCGATGCGGACCACCCAGTCGAGGAGCAGGGGTGTAGCTAGAACCCTGCGACCGAGTTGAGCCCGCGATGTCTACAAGGGAAGAGGAGAGGGCGCGACTTATGTGGAAGGGGAAAGTCGGGCATGATCCTTCAACAGACGCCGGGATTCACGGCACGCCTCCACCATGTTCGACAAAGTTGTTGGGGAAGACAACTGACCATACTGGCCCACCGGACAAAGGAAGCAAGGGTGGGGCAAAGGGAACGACTGACGCGTGGGGTCCCCAAAGCAGCGACTCGAGTGTGTTAATGCGCCCTGACTTCTGGCCCCATACCTCAGTCACAGCGAGGGAGCGAGAGCGTGCGGAGAGGCTAGTGAGTTAGGACACCGTGTCGGCGCCAAACGACTGATTGGGCCAAGCGCTGGTGAGTGTATGGGCCACCCCAAGATATTTGGCCCAATACGATGTTTTCTTCATTTTCTTTTCTTTTTTCTTTTATTTTCTATTTTCTTTTCCTTTTATTTTTAAATCTCCAATTTGAATTCAAATTTTGTGATAAAGTTCATGCTTAGATGAAATGCTCAAATTCAAATACTAGTATGAACAGGTGCATTTATTTATTTATATATATTTTCTTTATATTTATATAGTATTTCCCTTATTATCTACATCATTTGTTTCATTTATTTTCTAAGAGGTAAGTTTGGTCTTAAATCCCAATTTGGGCACTAATATATTTTCATTAATACTATTATTATTATTTATAGATGCACAAACACATAAACTCCAACATGATGCATGCATGGTTTATTTTAGATGTCATTAGTTATTTGTTCACTTTAGACATGGTTATTCCCATGTTTATAATGAGTACAGGGAAAAACATATAATGAGATTCACTCTCTTATTATTTACAAATTGGGTATTATAGAAGAAGATGTGATGATGATGAAGATAATCAACCCTCAACATCATCCTCCGAGGACGAAGAAACAATTCGACGCGTCGGAAAGGTAGTGGGGATGATTTGCAAGATTAATCTAATGGGTGCGCCCCTGCAGGTCGAGGATCTTCTCTTTAACATTGATAGAAAAAAGCAAAGAAAGAGAGGATGCTTCACATGCGGGGAGAAGGGCCACTTCAGGGATAACTGTCCAAATATGGCCGGACCCACAAAGAGATGAGCAAAGGCAAGGCGCTTACAAGTGTCAAAACTTGGGATGAATCTTCAAGCGAAGATGAACCTCCAAGGACACACGACCACCGCTCTTCATGGTCATCACACAAATGCCTTATGGCAAGAGGTAGAACAAGTATCCCATCCTCTAGTGATGATGAATGTGATCATGAGGGAAAACCCTCCTTAGATGAACGTGTGCATGCCGTTAAATTTTTTGAGGATGCCTGCACTAAACAAAATGCTCAACTTAAAACTTTGAAAATAAGTTGATTAGTTATCAAAATGATTATAAATGTTTGCTAGAAAAATTTGAAACATTTGCAAATTTGAATTGTGAGCTAACAACTAAAATTGAGCAATTAGAGTCTAATGCTCCATCCTCAACTACTGATGATAGCCTTATCAAAAAGAATGAAAAACTTAAGGCTAAGTTAGCTAGCTCTCAAGAAGCTATTTAAAACTTGCTAGAGAAAATGGAAATTCTTAGCATACACAATAATGAGCTAACTACTAAGCTAGAAAACATCGGTAGCACACCAGGAGCATCTTTAATTGAAATTCCTAAAATCATTAAGAAAGATGTTTCTACGTCTTGCTTTGATTTAATTGATGATTCTAATCCCTACAACCATGTTTTTGATAAGAATGTTGTTCTAGAAACATGTTCGGATGAGATTGCAATGGAGAATGAGCAATTGACGTAAGAGGTGGCTCGCCTTGGCAAGACCTTGTATGACAAGAAAGGCAAAGCCAAACAAATCCAACCTCCTCAGGATAACACCACTGCGGGAGTGAACAATCCTGTGAAGGGAGAAACTGTGATTTGTAGGCTATGCCACAAGGGAGGCCACAAGTCTTACCAATGCAAGGCGAAGAACAGGGATAAGCAAAAGCAAGAGCTCAAGCCAACAAACAAAATCTCCAACACCTACATCAGCAAGATGGATAAAAAGGTCGCTACACCATATTTAATCAAGAAGAAAAAGAATGGAAAGGTGATAGCAATTAAGGCTAACAAGCAAGACAACAAAGAAAATGAGGCCAAATGCATCTGGGTGCCAAAGGAGATTATGTCAACCATGTAAAGCACCAAGAAGGTTTGGATCCCAAAAGGGAATTGAGAAGTCCAAAGGACCACAGAGAATTTAGAGACTTGGAAAAATTGGGATGTATATCATGTGATACATCATATTGAATCAAGTCTATTGCCAAGTGGGTTAGTGAATACTTTGGACCCAAATTCCCCACCCATGACTAAGGTAACTAGATTTATTGCATTTACTTATTTTTAGATATACGTATCTATTCTCTTGTATCTAGTTTTTTTACCTTACATGCCTAGTTTTACATGTGGTATTTACTTTTGATTATAATTGCATGCATACTAGGTCAATCATATGGTTGGAATGCTTGTTTTCAATTCATATTCTTGAGCAAACCTACATGATTTAAAATGTTTAGCTAAGCACGACACATAGCTTATTTAACATTCCTAAGTAAATGACACTAATGCTTCAAAGTTTATACCCTATTAGCGGTATTCTCTAAATGGTGTCATTTTGACTTATATGTGCCAATACTCGGATTATAGATAATTTTCCCCTCTTGATATCAAAATCAAAGTGCAAGTCTCCTACAAGTATTTAAAAATTGTATGCACACTTTCAGGGGGAGGTTACTCTATAATCTAAGTCTTTGAGACTAATACTTGTTTTCTAGTCTATTATGTGTAGTAGTCTCATTGAAGGAAAATGAAGTCCCTGGAGAAAGACAATAAACTTCCACTGCAAATCTACAAGAATCTTCAATTGATTCCACAAGTGGTTTCATTCCACAACTGGTATTATTTACATGTATTCTCCAGACTTTGATTAGACTACATTTAACATCTTATGCTTCCCATGTTGCTATAAATGCATATGTTGTCAATATATATCTTTTACCTATGCATAGGGGGAGTTAGTCTAATCAAGCATATCTTGCACCTCTCTGTCTCATGTGCTTTTTGTAAGTACAAGATCTCTGACAGGGGGAGTATATCTTCGTCTATGACCAAGGGGGAGAATATTCTTTCAAAGGGGAGAACATTCTTTTTGGGGGAGTAATCTTTTAGAGCTACAAGTGGCAAATCTTTTAGAGGGCATGTTTATTTGCTTCCTATTTGCTTTCAATGTCTTCCTTTTCGGTGTTTGATTCCAAAGGGGGAGAAGTTTTAGGGATCAAAGCAACTCAAAATATATCAAACACCACCCATGTTCAAAATTTAAAATCTTGATCTTACAAGTGGTTTTGGTTCTACAAGTATCTTTGGTATAAAACATGAAGTATGTGGATTATGGAGTTAGTGGGAGGCTTAAGTCCATAGTCTCACATTGTGGGGACATTCATGCATCCTAGCAAGTAGACTGCATATTTTAATCTAAATGTTTGTTATATTTTCTTGCTTTGGTTGTGTTGTCATCAATCACAAAAGGGGGAGATTGTAAGGAAAATGGACCTCAGCCCATTTGTCTAAATGATTTTGGTGTTTGATGATCAACATAACACGGACTAATGTGTTTGCTAGTGTTTGTGTTTATAGTTCACAGGATGCAAAGAGAATTGGACTGAGGCACTGAGGATGCAACAACTCAAAAGAAGACCTAAAAATGCGTAGAAGTCCAAGACTCAAGAACAAAAGAAGCTAAAAAAACAGTGAAGAAATCCATGAAGTGGGCAGTTAGCCAGCGCTCTGGTGGCGCACCGAACAGTGAACAGTTCCTGTCCGATGTGCATCGGACTATCCGGCGTGACACCGGGCAGTCTGCGCAAAGAGCTCGCAACCAAGGGCTCTTGGCCTGTAGCACCGGACTGTCTGGTCTGCACTGGATAGTCTACGCAACGGTCGGATCCAACGGTCGACTGCTATAGACCTCAACAGTCAGCTGACGTGGCCAGGGCACCGCACATGTCCGTGTGCACCAGACATGTCTGTTGTGCATCAGACTGTCCGGTGCGTCCGACGATAGAGCAGACAGTTTTCTGTCCAACGGCTAGAATTTTGCGGGAGATTATAAATACCCCACCAATTGGCCATTTGGAAGTGTGAGAGCCCAAGCAAAGACATATAGACAATTCCAGGTGCTCAAACACCCAAGTGCTTAATAGAATCACTCGTGATTAGCGTAGGTGCTTTGCGAAGTGCTTAGGTTAATTAGACCGCTTATGCGCTTGCTCTTGGTGAATTCTAGTTAGTTGAGTGAGTTTAGAAAAACCACATAACCCCTCGGCTCTTGCATGAGCGGTTGTAATTGTACCGAGTGGGGTGAGAGTCTTGTGAGACCGTGATAACCGAGTTTGTGTCACGACCGCCACTGTGTACCGGAGGGAACAAGGCCCGCGACGTTTCAGCTGGAAGCTCGATAGTGGAGACGCGGGGAGCGTCTGAGAGGAGTCAGAAGCGGAGCACCACTTGCGCGTAGAGAAGGCTCGCGACTCTCTACGGAGTTACTCGACTGAGGTGCTTGACCCTCGCGTGGGCTACCCTTTGCGTAGGGGCACCAACGAGGATTAGCCAGAACCTTGCGTGGTTTCGGATACTTCGGTAAAATACCGACGTCATCCACGAGAGTTTGCATATCTACCTTGCTCTTTATCTTCCGCATTTATATTAAGTATTTAGGTTTCAATCTTGCCTGAAACTTAGGTTTTGTGATAGAGATAGTTACACTTAGAGAAAACCTAGTTTGCACATTCTAGATTGTTTATTTGCATAGGTTTTCCTTTAGGGATTTAATTGTGGCCTAGTTTAGAGATAGTTTTTAGAAGTCCTAATTCACCCCCTCTTAGGCGTCACCGTTTCCTACAACTGGCATGTACATGGTCTACAACTTTTTGAAGTTTGTCAGTGGTGAGCTGTCGTGTCCAGTCTCGCCTTCTGCTCTTTTGCAGCCATTGAGGGGGTGTTTGGTTCCCACCTACTAAACTTTAGTGACTAAAGTTTGTCACTTTTAGTTTCTAAAATATCAAACAGCGTGACTAAAATAGGTATTTCAAATAGGAGTTCTAGAGACTAAAGTTTAGTAGGGGGACTAAAGGAACCAAACACCCCATGATTCCTACAAGAACTTCAAAGGATGATCAGAAGTTGCTTAAGATACAAACATTTATGATGTGTAATAAGAACAATAGATGAATCAAATATTCTTTCTAATAGACTTATATAGAGATACAAATATTGTTCATATTTTCTATAGACCTAGTTAAATTCTAAAAAAATGACACAATCCAAATGTAGAATGACTGAGAGGCAATCTATGTAGTGTGGAACTAGAATGTATTTGACAGACTTGTGTACTGTTGCTTATTACAGTGCCGATGCACAAAGCCACCTTAGAACATCTCCAGCAGCATACCTATACTCATAGCCATATTCAAACTACACTCTATAAGATGTGCAATCTACAATATAAAACGATGCAAAACGGTGCTTTTAGTGGCCATATAGGTGCAATGTATAGTAGTTCATGTCACAAAAAATACATTTTTGCACTATATTGTACTGTAGATTGTATTATTTGTAGAGTGTAGTTTGAATATGAGTATTAGTAATCTGCTGTAAATGGTTTTAGTCTGTCCACCATAGATCATGTAAAATAGGTGATTTAAACCGTAGATTATTTTGTCTATAGAATAAAGCTTAAAATAGGATATGATATGGTAGCTGTTGGAGACAGATTTAACGCAGCAGAAAAAGGAGGATATGGGAAGGTTAATTTTGGAGCTGATAAAAAGAGCAAGGATTATCTCCGAAATACCAGTCCATTTCTGCAGTAATGGGTGTTGATTGTTACCCCGACAATTGCTGTCTGCAGTTATTGCTTCTGTCTTCTGACGTCTTCTTTAACCTTTACTGTGACGCGATACTGTCTGCTTCGAATGAACTGTGAAGTGCCGTTTGGTTGGACACGGCGTCAAAGTCGTCGCCGGTCACGGAGCAGGTGGACGGCTCCGTGCCTCCGTGGGTGCTGTTTGGTTGGCACGGACATCTCTGGATCACGCATGCTGCAGGTAACTAGATCCTAAATTCTTAATCATCGCCGAAATACACCTGCTTCGTGCCTGGAACTGCTGCACACGAGGGAGCAGGGCGACCGATACCCAGGGCGATTGGAGTATTGAACACCACGGGTCGTCCATGAGGACCGTCACTTTCTCGTCTCGGTATTTTTTTTTTTTTTGGTTTTTACGATTTTGGCTACTTGGCTTATTGGTTCTCCTGTTAAAGTAACTGCCGAAGACTTGCATGAAGAATCTGGATGTCCATGTCCCATGCTAGTTGCAGTTTGTCACCTACGAGCTGGTGATATTTGGATTTGCAGACAAACAGTGAAATGAGAATCTTGGTGTTGGCGCTTTTTTCCCGAACACTAAACTGTCCCTATATCTTGCTCGCGGGAATTAGACATTGGCGATCTCTCAGCAGGAGTGTGGACTGTTCGCGTTAGGTCATCGGATTGTCTGCGCGCAGAGAGTTCCGTTCTTCTCCGTAGGCACGTGGATCATCCGCGTGGACACAGTGGCCTTTCTGCAAGAGCGCAGAGGACTTCGTGAATCTTATGTAGAATCTGGATCTCACCTCCCGAGAGGGTCCCATTGGAGAGAAAACACCCAACGATTGTCTGGTGATCGGTAAGACACCTAAAATATATCTAGACGATGTAGAGCCGAAGACAAGTAAAGCTTGAGAAACTATAACTGAGATAAAATTACTCCTACTCTGAATGCGCATAAGGTAAAATTGGACTGATAGATCGATTGATTGTGTGTTTCATTCGACCGTACTACTTCATATATATATATATGGTCCATGGACTTCCAAACATATGGTGGAAGCCCTAGCCGCCCACTGCACCACCCGACAAGACCAGCCTCAGCCGCTCACTGTACCATCCGACCAGACCAGCCTAGGCATCTCCACCCACGCTCATCCTGTATGGACGTCTTTTGTTTCCATTTGCATGCGCAACAAAATTAGAAGTCATGCGCATAAATTAAGATGGATTGACATGCACAGAAACAAAAAATCTAATTTAAATGTTTTATTCTGTCTATAAATATATAATCTCTATAACAGCCATGCAGCTAATCTCGTTAGAAATATTTTATAATATGTACTGATATTAATTATGCTACATGGTGTAGGTATTTATGTAATACGGTACGACACATAAAAAATTAGTTTCGTACTGTATGTGCACAAATTTAAGATGGCTAGAATGTGCGTTGAGTGAAAATGAATTGACATACATGGAAACAAAAAATCTGATTTAAATACTTTATTTCTCTCATAAATATAGGATCTCTACAAACATACATGCAGCTAGGCTCGTTAGAACCAGTTTATGATATATACTGATACTAATTATGCTACATAGTGTAGATATTTATGCAGTGTGATACACCACGTAAAAAATCAGTTTCCTGCTGCATTCACACAAATTTAGGATGACAAAGAATGTGAGTTGAAAGAAAATAAATTGGCATGCATGGAAACCAAAAAATCTGATTTAAATGGTTAATTTCGTCCATAAAAATTGGATCTCTTCAATAGCCATGCAACTAGACTCGTTGGAACCAGATTATGACATATACTGATACTAATTATGCTACACGGTATAGATATTTATGCAGTGTGGTACACCGCGTAAAAAAATTTGTTTCTTGCTGCATGCACACAAATGTAGGACAGTAAGAATGTGCGTTGAAAGGAAATGGATTGGCATGCATGCAAACAAAGAATCTGTATTAAGTATTTTATTTCGTCCATAAAAATAGGATCTCTACAACACCCATACAACTAGGCTCGTTACAAATAGTTTATGATATATACTGATACTAATTGTGCTACACGGTGAAGCTATTTATGCATTATGGTACACTATTTAAAAATTGGCATGCGGGTCACTGTTTGGACGCATCTCCATGTTCGATCGTAAAAATCTTCAGTTTTGAGTGTAAAACTTCTCAGTTTTGATCATAAATACCGAGCTAACGTAAATGTTAGAAATCCCACATACACACTGGATCAGGTAAAGAGATAATGCATATGAATCTATAAACGTTCGCATAAAATGTGAACAGAAATATTATAAACAGACAATAGATGGAAGTGTAGCCATTGATTGAAATATATGTTGTAAAAACCTATTGACGTTGTCATAAATATGTATACAGAGTAGCATAAAAACACGTCGTCGCTCGCGCCCTAAGGGAGCCATCACCAGCCGCATGCGCCTCTAGGATCCGATGCTGCTCGCGTCTAGGGGAGGCTGCCGTCGTAGCTCGTCCCTAGTGAAGTTTGCCACCGCCGATCCCATCTCAGGTGTGTTGCCTGTGACGGCACCGCATCCGTCCGGCAACCACGAACTCGTCGTCCGCCCGCCGCGGACCCCTTCTGTCCACGTCGGCACCGCCCGGCCGCGCGTCAGCCAGAGCTGCACCCATCCTCGCCGGATCCTGCTAAACTCGTGCGCTCGCATGTCGATCATCACTGTCATGGTTTGCCCACGTCGGATCAGCCCACCCACGCGTGTTGGTTGCACTATTGCGCAGTCGCTGTAGCCGTCGCAGCCCCATGGTGCCTCGGGGAACCGCGAGATTGGGCGCGCGCAGACGGGACAAGCAGCGGCAGCAGGTTCCTGAACTGTCGCCACGTCGGCGACTGCGTGCTCGACCAGTGACGCCCGCTCTAGATCCGCCAGCCCGCAAGGCCGCCGTCGCGTGCTTGGCCAGTGTTACCCGCACAGGATCCGCCCGCCCGCCCCCGCTGCAATGCTGAAACCATAATTCGTGGTGGTCTCGGGTAGCTTTTATAGACGTCTCGATGTTTGGTCTGTTTGAGGTGGTGCGACTGAACCGAAAGGTGGCGTTGGGTTAGGGCTTCCGGTTACTCTTTGGAAGCCCAAGGCTCATAATATCTAAACTATATATATGTGGGGGTAGGTCTGGACCCACTCCTAGGTGGTTTCCAACAGCTTCCCCACAAAAATCATTAGAATAGTCATGCAAGGGATAAGGACTCCAACCTAAGTTAATCTAATCACGGATCGTTCGGGCTATCCCATGGACCATCTAGGCCACATGGCAGGACCGTCCTTGCATCCATGTGTCAAACGTGATGCTCAACACATGACCCTACCTTTTGGTGGAGCTCAGCGAGCCAAAAGCACCTAGTACAAGCTTTTTAACAATACAACTCGATGTGAGAACATCGGACTTCTAAGCATCCTATCATACACTGGGATGATACTATTTTAGAAAACAAGCATTTAATGCTTTAGATAACTTCTCACCTTGTAGTGATTCCAACACGTATTCATTTCCATAAATTACTTGTGTAACTCTATAAGGCCCTTCCCACTTTAGGGACTATTTGCCAAACTTTCGATCCTTACTCCTCCATTGCGAAATTGTCTTCCACACTAGATCTCTCACCTCGAATGACTTAGCCATTACCTTCTTGTTGTAGGCTTTGGCAACTATAAGTTAGTATTTCTCAATCTCCTTCAAATCCATCATCCTCTTATTAGTCACCTCATCAATATTATCCATCATTAAATCATGATAATTACTGATAGATAAATCATTTTGTCTAGCAAACCTGATAGCATTCAGGCTTATCTCCATAGGAAAAACGACTTCCTGCCCATACACAATCTCAAAAGGAGAAAACCTTAGTAGCACAATGTTTAGAATACTATCATACCACAATGGTTCAGACAAAACCTTATGTTGGGGACTTGTTCTCAAATGCTATGAATTAAGAACAAGGCAACACAAAATGTCAAAGGTTAAAGCCCTTTGTCATTCGAAGCATTATTTCCCTTAGGATATAATGATCTTCAGACGAAGGTCATGAAGGGCGTACCTTCATCATCGTAGTACGTATTAATGAAAAATGAAGCATACGAGACATGAAGAATAAGATGAATAATCATATGACATTATGATATATTTCTTATTATATAAACATGAATGAATAAGAATAATACAATATTACATTTGTACCTTCGGCTTGACAGAAGGTATGAGAACAAGCGTGACGCATGAGCGAATACAAATCAGCATAAACAGTATGGGGGTACTGTTCATCTATTTATAGGCACAGGGTGCGGCCTATGTGAAATTACATTTATACCCTTTACAATCGATTACAATCATGACACAAACTATCATGGGTCAATCTGTCTTTTCATCTTTAAGTCGGTGCAACCCTTCATCTTAGGCATGTCGTTATGCCGAAGTTCCCTGGAAGGTAGCTTCGGCGTTATTTCCGTGCTGATCTTCCGAAGGTGTTTCTTCTTACAGGACCTTCGGCTATGAAGCAGACCCCCAACAGTAGCCCCTTCGTGGTGCTAGATCGTTTTTCGTAACGAGCTCGATCCGTGAAAAATTGTCCTAGGCTTCGGAATGACGAAGGTCCGAAAAACACCTTCCCTGATCTCGTTGCCGAGAAACGATTAAAATAATCCGAGCGCGAGGTGGCTCCACCATGCAGCGGGTACACGCCATCTGGCGATTCATCTTTTCACGCACTGTGGTCCACCATTCAGTGGGTGCGGGTGACTGTTGAGCGGGTATGGGCGACTTGAAGATTCACCTTCACACCTGCAACACTATATAAACAGACGGGTAGGTGTGAAGTTACCATAGCATTCATTGCTATTGCACTGATGTGCTGCTAAAAAATTTTAACCATAGCCGAAGCTTTTTCATCGCATTTTCAAGCAAAGCATCATTTTGATCTAGATTCGTCGTAAGAGGGAGCTTCGTCAAAACCATAAAAATCATCAACATTTGTAAGAGCTGCAAGGAATTCAACACCTGATGGCCAGAGTATGTTCAACTGCTAGGGTGACCCATGATGGAGAAGAGGCCGAAACCACAGAGACTGGCCTGATCTCTGAAGTGATGAAACAATCGGGACTGGTTGTGACAGAGGGGGCTACTGACGAAGGTGCACCTGCTGCCGAAGCTGAACAGGCTGACATCGAGGAAGATGATGCTGATGAAGAAGAGGAAGATTATAACATTCTCATGCCAGCCAAACTGAGCCACTTGGACTTTGGAAAATCTACTGTTTCTGAGGCTGATACGCCTATGATGATAAAGCTAGGATATTTCGGAGAAGCTGAGAAAAAGCTGATTCGTTTTGGCGGGGAAGAAACCACTCTGACGCCGAAAAATGATGAGGTGGTAGTTTTCAGGAGTTTCTTAAGAGCGGGATTGAGGTTTCCTTTGAACGAAATGATTGGGGAAGTCTTGGAAAATTACGAAATCTATCTTCATCAGCTGACTCCTAACGCTATTGTTAGGCTCAGCGTCTTCATCTGGGCTCACCGAAGCCAAGGAATAGACCCGAATGCCGAAGCTTTTTGCTGAGTGCACGAGCTTCATTATCAGACGAAGGCCAGAGAAGATGGTCTTCATGAGAATTTTGGTTGTTACAACTTCGCTTACCGCAAAGATATGAAGACTCCGGTGGTTAATTATCGCACCAAGTGGCCGACTAGTTGGAAAAATGAGTGGTTCTATGTGAAGGCCAATGAGAAGAAGAGGGAGAAGCTTAAGACGCTAGTACTGAGCCCTCTAAGCTTAAGCTTCGGGTTGACTAGGCCTTTGTGTCGCCTGACATTGGGGTCACCATGCCAAGAAGCTGTGGCAGAATTCTGGGTGGTATCCGAACAGATCGGGACCAGAGATTTAGTCCAAGAATATCTGGCCTATAAGGTGTTCCCGATGCCGAGTGAATGGAACATGCCAAAGCTAAAGGAGACAAATGAGAAGAATGAACTTGTGCGACTACCTTATAAGTTCAAATTTGAGAAACAGTTCAAAGGGCCATGTCAAGAATGGTTAGAAATGATAGAAACCATGTGCAACAAAATTTTGGGTAATTACACTAAAAAAGAAGATCAGCTAATGACTGCAGCCTTCGGCACCCGACCAAAGCGAAGGTTGAATCGGGTGATGGATGCCCTGAACTTTGAATATCCTGACTATGAGAGATTGAACAAGGGTGCCGAAGGGCAAAAAAGAAAAAGGATTGTTAGTGTTCTCAGCAGACAAGCTGCTAGAATGGTGAAAGAAGATGAAGAAATTCTGAAGAGGAGACAATCGAGCCCTGAGCCGAAGGTAGCTGCTCCGAAGAAGAGGAAAGCTGCGGATCCGATGCCAAAAACAACCGAAATAGAGGAAGAGACTCCTTCAACACCTTCTGCTGCCGACATGGAGGAAATTCTAAAGGTAATGACCGAATCCTTGCCTATCAAGCTAAGTCCACTAGGGTCACATTTTGACGAAGCTTTTACAGAAGAAGAAGGAGCCTTCGGTAGCCAAGAAGTCTGCTGGGCCAAAAAGGCGGAGGATTATTATTGTGATTGAAGCTATTGAAGAAACACCACCGCCGGCCTCGGCATCAAAAACACCAGCTGCCGAAGACGCTACAGCTGCCGAAGCTGCCCCCGCCGAAGCTGCAACTGTCGAGGCTGATACGGCCGAAGCCACGAATCTAGAGAGCACATTTTCTAATATTGATAAAATGCTTTTGAATATGGCCGCGGAAGAAGCTGTTGCAGCTATCGAAGAGACCCTGGCCACAGTGCCTGGAAAAGGGAAGGAGATCGCCGAAGATACTTCGGAGGAAAAGGACTTCAATTTTCAAAACATAATAGGTCAAAAGTTATCTAAGGTTGAAAAAGAGGAGCTGAGAGATTATGCTATAACATGCGGCTATCAACTAGGAGCGTTGCTCTTCGGCGGTATTGACGATGAAAGCTTAGGATGCCTCTGAGACCGAACCGGAGCGAAGGTTATCAGTACTCTGTCGAAAAGTGTTGGTTTCCCGAAGCTTGAGGCCGACATCAGCTGCTACCGACGACAGCATATCATCAGTAGTTTATTCTATTCTAATTTCAAGGTAATTTTTTTTCGCTTTTCATTATTTTACGATGAAGGTGTTTTCTGATGAAGGTTGTTTTTACACAGAGTATGCTATTAAGTAAAGCCTTGAGGATGCAACAGGACCTTGAAGATAAAAACATGAGGTTATAATTGAAGGCTTAGAGAGCAAAATAAGAGATCACTAAGCTTCTCTTGAGAAGAAGGATTTTGAACTTCAATCAATGGAGGGCTTACTGGCGGAAGCCCAAGCTAAAATTGCCAGATTGAATAGTGAACTCCTCACAAAGTCAAAAAGCTTCGAACAAAAAAAGCAGAAATTTGATGCGAAGTTTGAGGCTGAAGTCGAAAAAGTTCAAATTTGCAGAAATCATTGAAAGATCTTCAAGACAAATGTCTAGACTTCGGCAACCGATGCGTGCAGCGGCTGAAGCAGGTCTTCAACTCAGTTGGAGCCAGCTCTGAGAAATTTAAACCTTTGGTTGAAGACCTGCCAGGGACCTTCAAACACATTGAGGGCGAAGTTGATGCTCTTGACGAAGTTATAGCTGGGCTCGGTGACTTCTGTGCCCTGCTAGCTTCTCGAGGCACAGCTATTGCTTTCATGAAAACTGGTTGCACGCATGGGAAAATCGTCAATAGACCTAACTTCAGCTTATCACCAGCAGACTTAACTGATATCCCTAGCTTGGCCCGAAGCATAGGAAATAGATTCATAACACAAATCTGGACGAAGGGTGGGCAAAGCTTAGCTGGTGACGAAGCTCGAAGTCACCTCAAGCCGGTAATAAACTCATACCTGGTGTTTTCCTTCTACTTGAAACTTGAGTTTACCTTATAATGCTTTTTTTATGTACAGGATGACGAAGTCGAAGAGCCATGATTTGAAGCCTGGCAGATGATGATGAAGCGATGAAGCCGAAGACACTGCTATGAAAAAACTCTAGAGAAATTCTTGAATTAACCTTGTAAAAAATATTGTAATTTAGAAATCAAACATTACTCTGTAAATTTGTCCATACCTTGTAATATATTTTTACCTTTCTGTCTATGTATGAACTGCTTTGATGTGGACGGAACTTGTATTTTTTGAGCCAAAGGCGAAAAACACCTTCCCTTCTTTTCGTACACAACGACACATAAATCTGCTTCTTTTTTCTCTCGCCGAAGCCTTGTCATTCAGAGCCGAAGCAACTGTCTGTACTTCTATGATATGATGATGATCCTACGAATGTCTAAATGAATGTGTATGAATGCAATGAATGATGTGATGTATTGTGCAAATGAATGTCCATACACACGCTTACGAAGCCACATCCGAACTCTGCATTCCCTTAGGAATGACTGAAATCTCTTTGCCGTTTATTTTTTTGGCTTCACCGCTTATTTTTCGGTGTAAGTTCTGCATCCCCTTAGGAACGTCTTTTGAACTTCTTCGCCTTCTATTTCGGTGGTATAAGTTCTGCATCCCCTTACGAACGTCTTTTGAACTTCTTCGCCTTCTATTTCGGCGGTATTTGGCTCTGCTTTCCCTTAGGAACGACTTTTGAGCAGAAAACTTACGCTGCGCTCCCTTAGGAACGACTTTTTGTAGCTTCGTCGTGCTCTGCATCCCCTTAGGGACGACTTTTGAGCTTCTCCCTGGTTTTTTTTCTTTTTCTGCACTCGATGGTGCCCGCTCAGATGTTACATTTTATATTCTTTTGGGGGATTTTGCTCTCGTAGAGCCGAATAAGAAAAGAAAAATTATAAGCTATGGCCCCATTAAAAACCTTTCTCCCCCTTTGGAAAGGAAAAGTGTGCCAAAGGAAAAAATGAAAAAAGATTACATCAAATTACACATAATATCGTCGAAGCTCATCCGTATTCCAAGATCTAGGAATGTCGTTGCCGTCCATATCCTTCAATCTGTAAGAACCGGGCCTTGACAAGGATACCACCAGAAAACGTCCTTCCCACTTCAGCTGTAGTTTGCCTATTGTGTCCGGATTAGCAACTCTCTGAAGCACCAAATGCCCTAGCTTAATATTTTTCAACCGAACTTTTCTGTCGCGCCATTTTATTGTTTCAGCTTGATATTTGTTGATATTCTCCACAGCCTGAAGTCTGATTCTTTCTATAGTATCTTTTGCCACGTGATAATCAGCTTCGTCTTCTGCCGAAGCTAGTGTTCTTATTGACCCCGCTTTAGCTTCTTCTGGGGTTATAGCTTCGTCACCAAATAATAACTTGAACGGCGTAAAACCTGTTGATCTAGATATGGTTGTATTGTGGCTCCACACCACTTTAATCAACTCATCTGGCCACTTTTCTCTGAGCTGATTGAAGATTAGCTTCATTATTCCCGTCATTATAATGCCATTTGCTTTTTTAACAAGTCCGTTGGACTCCGAATGCCTGACTGATGCAAAATGAATCTTCGTGCCAACTTGATCACAAAATTCCTTGAAAGCTTCATCAAACTGTGTTTCATTGTCCACATTTATAGCCTTCGGCACGCCGAAGCAACAAACAATGTTTTTCCAGAAGAATTTCTGGACTATGACAGAAGTTATTGTGGCCAAAGGCTTCGCTTCAATCCATTTAGAAAAATATTCTACGACCACCACAACATATCTTAAATTGCCTTGTGCTGGTGGAAGTGGGCCTAGCAAATCAAGGCCCCATCATTGCAACGGCCAGGTGGGTTGTATCAGCTGAGTGAGAGATGAAGGTTGTTTCTGGTCTCTTGCACATTTTTGACAATTTTCACATTTTTGGACTAGCTCTGCTGCATCCGAAGCTGCCTTCGGCCAGTAAAATCCTTGTCGAAACACTTTTCCCAGCAAGGGCCTATCCCCAATGTGAGATCCACAGAGACCTGCGTGTATCTCCTTCATTAATTCAATACCTTTAGCTCTTGATAAACACTTGAGAAGTGGAGAACAGACTCCATGTTTATACAATTCTCCTTCTAATATCACATATGGCCTTGTCCTTGCCTCCATTCTCTTATTATAAGCTTCATCATCTGAAAGACAATTACCTTGGAGGAAAGATATAATTTTAGTCCTCCAATCTTCACTATGTACTGGAGAAATAGTAAGCACTGCTCTCTCCATGAGTTCAACCGAAGGTGCCTTTATTGTTTCAAAAAAACTTCCGAAGGTAAAGGGAGCCCCTGGGCCGCTGATTTGGCTAGTAAATCTGCATGCTCATTTTCACCTCTTAGAATATTCTTGACAGAAAAACCTTCGAAAGAGGCCTCCAACCTTCGAACTATATCCAGATATCTTTCAAGCTTCGGGTCTCTTGCCTTGCTACTTTTGTCCACATGGCCAGAAATAACTTGAGAATCAGTTTTCAGGATGGCCCTTCTTATTCCCATTGCCCTTAGCTTTCGAAGCCTCAACAGAAGTGCTTCGTATTCAACAGTATTATTTGTGCAACTGAAGTCAAGCTTGGCTGCATAACATGTTCTAACTTTTGAAGGTGCCACTAGGACATCAGTCGCTCCTGCACTGAAAGTTCCCTAGGATCCATCACAGAACACCGTCCAAGCTTCGGCGTCTTTATTTATTTCTTCTTGCTGAGCCCCTGGTGTCCAATCACTGATGAAGTCTGCCAACGCCTGGGACTGAATTCAGGATCTGTGCACATAGTCAATGGTGAATTTATTAAGTTCAGCATCCCATTTCCCAATCCTTCCTGTAGCTTCTCTGTTCCTCATGATGTCCTTCAGAGGCTGTGATGAAGGAACAATTATGTGATATGCTTGAAAGTAATGCCGAAGCTTTCTGGAAGCCATTAACACAACATATAGCACCTTCTCCAATTCTGTATAATTTTTCTTTGACAGGCTTAAAACTTCGGAGACAAAGTATACTGGAGCTTTCTTTTTGACTTGGCCATCTAGCTTCTCCTGTACAAGTGCCACACTTACTGCAGAATGCGAAGCTGCAACATATAAGAGCAATGGAGCCCCTGGCGAAGGTGGAGTTAGCGTTGTTAAATCGATCAAATATTGTTTTAACTCTTCGAAGGCTTTTTGCTGAGTCGGGCCCCATTGAAAGACTTTGACAGTCTTCAGTATTTCAAAGAACGGCAAATTTCTTTCTGCTGGTCTGGATATGAATCTGTTTAGTGATGCTAGCCTACCTACCAGGCGCTGAGCCCCTTTCTTCGTACTTGGCGGTTCCATACGAAGGATAGCTTCAATCTTGCTTGGGTTAGCTTCAATTCCCTTCGTTGATACTAGACAACCAAGGAACTTGCCCTTCTTTACCCCAAAAACACATTTTTCTGGATTTAACTTCAAACCTGCTTGCCTGAAGTTGGCAAATGTCTCTTGCAAATCAGCAATGTGATTTTCTTGTTTCATGCTTTTAACTATGATACCATCAACATAAGTCAGCACATTCCTGCCTATTTGAGAATAAAGAACTCTGGCTGTCATTCTGCTGAAGCTTCCTCCAGCATTTTTAGGCCCCTCAGGCATCTGAAGATAACAATATGTGCCACTGGGGGTTATGAAGCTAGTCTTCGGCTCATCTTCCTTCTTCATCCAGATTTGGTGGTAGCCTGAGTAACAATCTAGTAGACTCATGAGCTCTGATGAAGCTGCTGCATCTACTAGAGAATCTATTCTTGGCAATGGGAACTCATCTTTTGGACAAGCCTTGTTAAGATCAATAAAATCAATGCATATTCTCCATTTACCATTGGCCTTCTTTACCATAATAGTGTTGGCGAGCCACTCTGGGTATTTGACCTCTCTGATAACGCCAGCGCTAAGAAGCCTCTTCACTTCGTTCCGAGCACCTTCAGCTTTGTCATCGGACATTTTTCGAAGCCTTTGTTTTCTTGGCCTGAAAGATGGATCCACATTGAGTGAATGCTCAATGACATCTCTGTTGACACCACAAAGGTCATTGGCTGACCAAGCGAAGACATCTTTGTTGTTGAATAGAAATCTTAGCAAATTCTTTTCCTGCTCTTCAGATAACTGAGACCCCAGCAGTACCTTTTGTTCTGCTATATCTTCACATAGAAGCATAGGCTTCGGCTGATCCGCCGAAGCAGCCTTCTCTCTTTTATATCTATACTGCTCACAGGCTTCGGTTCCATCTATGTTATGGATTGCCTTTGAATCTGTCCAGTTTCCTTCGGCCTTCCTGGCAGCTTCTTGACTCCCATGAACATCAATGGGCCCTTGTTCCGAAGGTATCTTCATGCATAGATATGTTGGATGAAGTATCGCTTCGAAAGCATTAAGTGTTCCACGACCAATGATTGCATTATAGGGATACTCCATGTCAACAATGTCAAAGACAACATGTTCAGTCCTTGTGTTATGAACAAAGCCGAAGGTCATCGACATTGTGATTTTGTCGAGTGCTACAATCTTCCTTCCTCCGAAGCCACATAGAGGATGTGTAGCATCATGGATCTTATCCTCTGGTTCTTGCATCTGTCTGAAGGCCTTAGCAAATATGATATCCGATGCACTGCCTGTATCAACCAAAACATTATGGACCAGAAATCCCTAAATGACACAAGATATGACCATAACATCATTATGAGGGTAGTCTTTGAGCTGAAGGTCCTCCTGGGAGAAGGTGATTGGGATGTGGGACCATTTTGACTTGATGAAGGGTCCCTGCACCCCAACATGCTGCACGCTTCTGTTTGCTTCCTTCTTCTGTTTTTTGTTAGCCGGCTCGGAACTTGAGCCGCCTGTTATCGGAAACACCAGCTTCGTAGCCGAAGATGCTTCGGCTTGGTTGCTGAACGAAGCCATCAGCTCAAAAGTGGAAGTGAGTTCACCGGAGGTGGGCGCCAATGTTGGGGACTTGTTCTCAAATGCTATGAATTAAGAACAAGGCAACACAAAATGTCAAAGGTTAAAGCCCTTCGTCCTTCGAATCATTATTTCCCTTAGGATATAATGATCTTCAGGCAAAGGTCATGAAGGGCGTACCTTCATCATCGTAGTACGTATTAATGAAAAATGAAGCATTAGAGACATGAAGAATAACATGAATAATCATATGACATTATGATATATTTCTTATTATATAAACATGAATGAATAAGAATAATACAAGATTACATTTGTACCTTCGGCTTGACAGAAGGTATGAGAACAAGTGTGACGCACGAGCGAATACAAATCAGCATAAACAGTACGGGGGTACTGTTCATATATTTATAGGCACATGGCGCAACCTGTGTGAAATTACATTTATACCCTTTACAATCGATTACAATCATGACACAAACTATCATGGGTCAATCTGTCTTTTCATCTTTAAGTCGGTGGCACCCTTCGTCTTAGGCATGTCGTTATGCCGAAGTTCCCTGGAAGGTAGCTTCGGCGTTATTTCTATGCTGATCTTCCGAAGGTGTTTCTTCTTACAGGACCTTCGGCTACGAAGCAGACCCCAACACCTTCTAATAATGCCTAGGATCATCAGATATGTTCTTCTTGATAATACTAATTAATGTCCTATTACTTGACTCGGCTTGACCATTGGCCTGAGCATAATATGAATATGAATTGAGCAATTTAATGTTATATAATTCAGCAAAATCTTGTACCTCTTTAGACATGAAAGAAGTCTCCTCATCTGTAGTCAAAGTTTGGGGAATGCCGAATCAATGAATGACGTGCTCAGTCAGAAATTCAATCACCTCCTTGTGTGTCACACTTTTCAAGGCAACAAATTTAGTCCACTTGGTGAAATAGTCTATAGCGACTAACACCAACCAATGCCCCTTTGATGATGATGGATGAATTTCTCCTATAAAGTCCAAACCCCATCCCCTAAAGGGTCAATGTTTCATAATAGGGTGCAGTTCAGCGGCATGCACCATCTGCAAATCACTGAACTTTTGACACCCATTGTAGTACTTAAAATAATTAGTTAACATATCAGGTCAATAAAATCCATACCTTCTCAAAAGCCACTTCATTTTGGAGTTAATTAATGAGTACCACAAATACCTTCATGTACTTCGTCCATAGCTAATGTACCATCATCTGGGCCCAACCACTTAAGCAAAACATCATTAGGAGCCCGACAATAAAGTTCACCATCAATGAGAAGAAACTTAAAAGCCATCCACCGAATATTCCTATCCGTTTGAATTTTAGGATTATGTAAATAAGTAATTAGGGTATCCTCCAATCAACCATATCATTAGTCGAATTAGCTAAAGCCATTACTATGATCTTTTGTTAACAACAGACAGTCCAGTGGTTTGTCTAGACGGTCCGACATGTATGCTGCGGACGATGTGGTGACTTCACCTAGACAGTCCAAAACCTGTGACCTTGGTGCACTCACATCATTCACTATTTGATTTTCAAAATTATGGAATTTCCTTTGAGTTATTAGATACCTAGAAGCTTCATGTGCTAAGTCATTAGCTCTAAAATTCTTAGTTCTAGATATATGCTGAATGTCAAATTCGTCAAAAAAAATTATTATGTCTCACCACCTTTCGAGATAATCATTCAAAGTACCATCTAAGCATCAATATTGTTCTAAAATTTGCTAGACAACTAACTGAGAATCACCAAAAACTTTTGCATGCTTTACTCCCATAGAGTCTAAGAGCACTAAACCAAATAAGAGAGCTTTATATTCAGCTTGATTACAAGTGCAATAAGCTTTCAATCAGCTAGAGAAGTCAAAAGTGACACCCCTTGGTGAACAAGCACGTTGCCAATCATTCTTCATTACAAACCGATCCATCAAAATATAGAGCCCATGGAGTAATAGTAATGTATGAGACATCTAGCACACAAGAATCATCAATTCGATGGTCTACAATGAAATTAGCTACAACTTGGCCTTTCATAGATTTTAAATACTTGTATGCCACGTCATATTCTATAAATGTATAAGCCCATTTATGAATTATACCACTGATGATTGGGTTTTGCAACATATATTTAATCACATCGGTTTGATAGAAAATATTACAAGAGCTAGATAGTAGATAATATCTAATCTTGGTGCATGCATAAAACAAGCATAAACATAATTTTTTCAAAACAAGTATATATTGTTTTGACATCCACCAACAGACGACTCAAATATGCTATGATATGCTCCTTTCCTTCGGTCTCTTGAGTTATAACAACTCCAATGACTTTTATCTTCAACGGCTATAAATAACCTAAGAGGGAATCCAATTTTCGGTGCTTGAAGTACTAGAATCGAAGATAAGTATTCGTTAATCAAATCAAAAGCATACTGTTGTTCTGCCCCCAAGTGAAATCAACATTATTCTTAAGCCGAAGGATAGGAGTAAAAGCATCAACTTTCTTTCCATTCTTAAGTAGAAGGATATGAATAAAAGTATAATTTACTTTATCGAGAAATTTTTGCATCCCATGTTTACAAGTAGGAGCACCCACATTCCGAGTAGCTCTAATTCGATCGGGATCTACTTCTATGCCATGCTCATGAATGATAAAGCCTAGAAACCTTCTAGCTGACACACCAAAGGCACATTTGCATGGGTTCATTTTTAAACTATACCGACACCTTTTCTCAAAAAGCTTTGCGTAAATCGGCTAGATGAGAATCGAATTCAACCAATTTGACTACTATATCATCAATGTAGACATCCACGATGTTTCCTAACAACTCATGGAAAATCAAAGTCATAGCCCTTTGATAAGTAGCACATGCATTCTTTAACTCAAATGTCATGACAAGCCACTCAAAAAGGCTAATAAAGCTTGGACATATAAAGGCTATTTTAGACACATCTTCTTTGGCCATAAAGATCTGATTATATCCAGCATTACCGTCAAGAAAGCTAAAGATTCTATTTCTAGATGTATTGTTAATTAATATGTCACCTATAGGCATAGGATACTAATCTTTAGAAGTTGCTCTATTTAAATTGCAAAAATCAATACATACTTTGAGCTTGTTGGACTCTTTCTTTTCCATTAGCACAATATTCGTGTCACACTCGGGTTTCGGGGCACCAAGACCCGGGCACAAACATAATCACCAGGTGTGCTGGGACCAAGTCTCACACATTTGATGAATCATGGTACAAAAACGAATGTTACAACTTTACTATATAATAGGTGTTCTGTATAAAATAAATAAATAATTACATCATACGGAGACAACGATCCAGCAACCCAAAGTTGACTGGGAGATGACGACCTAGACCTCTCACCAACACATCGTAGCATCCTTCATGCGCCTCATCCTGTGGTACCTGTTCTTGACATGTGGGGGTGTGAGACAGCAAGGGTGAGCTCACATATGTTCATCGCTCAACAAGTTGTGGGGAATAATGTGCATGAACTCACCAAAGGTGGGAGTTCATGTGAAGTGTAAGGCTGATCAATAATAGGGGTTAAAGCTGAGCATTGCTTTTAATAATTTGGTCAAATTTTATTAACAGTTACTAAATGTAAGTAAATACCAAACCATAATAATAATAGAACAAAATTAATAATAAATCCCATGCAATGCAAATGACAAATTGAATTTAGTTCCATAATTTAATCATGCGAGAGTCCTGAGCTGCTCATGACCACGAGCACGTCTAGTATACCAGTTTTACACTCTGCAGAGGTTGTACTCTGTACCCACAAGTTGTGTATCCCATGTCGCCAGGGTTAGCTAGACCCTTAGACACTACCGAGGTGAATGGCTAGGGATCCACTACGAGGCTTTTACAAAGTTCCACTAGCTTCAGAAAACCCGCTACAGTTCTAGGAAGAGCAAGGCAGGAATCCCCTGTCTGACCGCCATCGCAGAAAAATCAACTCGAGAACCTCCCTACACGCCTACTCCGCTACTGCCTTTGCCCCTATCGGGTAAGGTAGTCCTCCACTAGCTTTCCTAGTTAGTCAGCCAAGGGCGTCCCATTCCACCCTTGTGGTGGCACATGTTTCTCAAGTTAATCTCCATGTTCCAATTAAAAATAATGATCTTGATATGAACATAATTAAAAAATAGTATAATTGTAACATGAAGATAATGTAATATTAAACCCAAAACCATATAGAGCAATAGCAAAACTACCCAAATAGTTCAGAGGGTATACAAGGTAACAAGATAACCAAACTAAGGTGACCTATTGGGTGCCATCAAAATTAAACCTAAGCATGATAAAATGATTATAGAGAACATTATTGGGTAAATAAAAGTGATCAAGGGCACAACTTGCCTGGGACTTGAGATTCTAGTATCAGGATGATCTTCAGATTCTCGTGACCTCACTGCTAGTCGTAGCAATACATAAAAACATGGTATAGACAACATTAACACCACACCAAACATAAGTACAAACTGCATAATAATAATCTACGTGTTGCTACGAGATCGTGGGTTCAAGAACTACTAAAATCGGAGTTACAGTTATAAAGTTATGATTTATGGGAGATCCGTGTGATTTATCTATCAAACTATATTATAAATTGGTTAGCATAAATCATATGAGAGATTATGTTATAAATAATTAACTCAACTTTAATCTAAGTCATTACTTGACTATAAATCATCTTTTAGGCCAAAGTTAACCATAAGATTAGGATACTATATTAATATAAGAATAAGCTAATCCAGAAAACATAGATTAATCAAACTAGTTACCTAATTATAAAAGTATGGAATATCATATAATCAATGTTGCTACTGTGTAGTAAATATTTATATGAAGCTAACACAACTTGAACGGATTGAAACAGAGTTAAAATGAATTAGTTATGATTTTCCGAAGTTATTTGGTATCTAGAATAGAGTAACTCAATTTTCATGGCTAAACAAAGGTACTAGATGATGAACAATATTAAAACAAAATTATTGCAACTGGAATAGGTCAATTCGGAGTTAGAATGAATTAAATATGAATTAAACAAGTTTATGGATTTATTTTTGTACTAAAAAATTCATTTTCTCAACATTATTTTACTTAATTCAAGCACTGTGGACTGGGGACACTATTTTAACCAAGTTTAGAGTTTAAAACATAAAGTCCATGACCTATTGGTGATGGTTCTTCCATTGCAGTGGACCGCGGGATAAATCTGTAAAACTACGAGGGTTTCTTAATAAGATAGCCATGGTTGGCACACACACGTGACTTTTGGCCCTCGGATCCCCATCTGACGGGCAGAGTTAGACCCCGAACCGGTACGCGCTGTTGGCCTATGGATCAGAGATCCACGTCCGAACACTCGCCACACCATCAACAAATCTGAACTGCCCGCAGAGACATCAATGGCCCGGGTACAATCATTGAAGGGGGTATCCCCAGATCCAATCCGCGCCACCCGCGATCGATCCAACAGACAGGGTCGCCGCTCCCACAACCCGCACCCAGCCGAGGCGGCACGTTCGGCCGACGGTGGCGCCATGGCCGGGACCACAGCCCGCACTCCCGGGTACACCATTTCCTAATCGAACTATGCTACGCGGAATTGGGGACATGGGGTAGCAGTGCAGATTGTTCTCACCGGAATTCCCAGAATAGTTTAACATGGCCATGACACAACCCATGGCATGGAGCGGCATAGGGCGGAGCCATTACTCCGATGAGGAATTGATTGGCTCCCAGCGATCCCCCAAGCTTCTCTGGTACTCATACACCTGCGGCGAGGCCCAACAGATCACCTCCCTTACTCGACGCAGGACTCTGGTGGCATGACCCGAGCAAGCTCGCAGCGGCGCCATCACCACCCTTCTACCCGCGCCCACAACGGTCTCTCCACACGATCCACGCCCATGTGATCTGATGAACGAGGATGGGGGTGTTGGGGCCCAATAAGTATCCCGGGGAAGAGATCAGATAGGTATTGAACTAGGTGAAGAATCCTAGCGGAATCCATGGTGGCGTCCTCGTTGTTCTGGTAGAGGGAATAGGCCTGACTAGATGGGCTCACCAACAGCAAAACCGAGCGCCCGATGGTGAAGACGTGCGCGTGCGTTTGGGGCTGAGCGGTGGGCCACGCCTGTCGGTGAGGAAGCTTCTGTTCATCGGGTCCATGCATTAGAGACTAACCAACGGGAGCTCACGGTGTAGACGAGAACGGGAGACTGATGGGCGGGCCCCGCGTGTCGATGTGGCTTTCTGGCGTGAGGTGGAGGTGCACTGAGGTTTTTGGGGTGAGCTAGGCCGAGGGGGAGGGTTTGGGCCCAAGAGTTGTAAAGGTTCTCTTTTTTCATTTTAGATTCCAAATTTTGAATTCATCTTTGTGGCAAACTTGTTCTCAAATTAAATTTACCATTTGAACATGCCAATATGGGATGAGTTTATTTATTTATAAATTTTATTTTGTATTGGCTAGTATTTCTTTCTTTCCTTTTCTATTTCCCAATTTCCTAAATTTCAATTTGGGGTTCAATCCAAATTCTCAACATTATTATATTTTTATTAATATTGTTGTTATTATTATTAAGTGCACAAACAAAACTCCAATATGATGCATGGAAGGAAATATGCCTCTTTTAATAGGATACATAATTGAAATGACTTCTTTATTATTTCTCAACTGACTAGGGTTTTAGGAGCTAAATTCCAGGGTTTACAAATCCTAACCCCTTAAAAATAATCTCGTCCTCGATATTGGTAGGAGAAGGGATATGGAAAGATTGGTTTGTAAATTAGCTTTTAGTTTCCCATTAGTTCAAAATTAAGGGTCCACTTTTATAATAATCCTTAATGGGTGATTTGGAGAGTACAAATATCTAGCTTCTTATTATGTGAGATAATGAAAGGATAGGTTGGGATAGCTCGGATTATGGTAATGAAAGACTCCATCATGTACAATGTATCTTGATTCATCTGGCGATCCAACTTTGCTCTTTGAAGACTTGAGTTGATGCTTATCCTTCCTTGATTTGATGAGGCCGATCATCTTCGATCTTTGTTCTTGAAGTTGTTATCCGAATTAGGGACATGTAGTTAAGGCAGATTTGTAAGTAAACAAAATAGGTTAATAGGTGGTTATGAGTTATATAAGTTTAAGCAGAGTCTGTCTTGTTGTTTTGCTTATAGATTGGTTGGATAAGTTATGTAACCTGTTATGTAGGTCAAGTTATTGGGTATGGCCGAGTTGGTCTAAGTCACCAATTTAGCCCTAAGTGAATTATGAGTATGACCTTATCCTTTGTACCAGCATTAAGTAACTCACACTAGATAAGATTAGATAGGATCTAGATTAGATAGGATTAGATTAGATAAGTGAATTAGGAGTATGACCTTATCCTTTGGATCATATAAGATTAGATAGGATCTAGATTAGACTCAATATGACTAGATTAGACTAGTTCAGGTTAGATAGATCTACTAGGGTAGGATATATATTATTAGGATAGGTTGGAATCTTTTGAGATAGTATGGATCATATGGTGTAGGTAGGTAAAAATCTCTAATAGGTTAAAACAGAGGGGTTATGCCACCATCAGATGTGTAAGGTAGTTGCATAAGACCGAGTTGGTAGGTCATTCTTAACTTAGTGCAGAGTGAATTAAGTTAAAACATATTCTATAGGAGTATAGTCTCATTTATTTCATCAGTATTATCCTTCTTGTTAAGCAACTTACATTAAATTAGCTCAACTTTAGCCTTCGTTGGGTTAGATTAATCTATCACTTTAGATCAGATCTAAGTTATATTTGTTTGACTAGATTAGACTAGATAAGATCACATTATTTTGGATTAGATCCTGGTTGTTACACTATAATGAGATAAGTAAAGTGGTTAGGATGAGATGTTTGTTTTTCAAGATAAGATGAATCTATTAAGATAAGTGAGAGTCTTTTAAGATAAGATGGATCTATTTGATATATTCTAGTGGGGGTATTCTTAGTTGGTCTAGTTTATCTTATAAACAATTTATGAGGATAAGATATATAAATATATATATATTAATATAAGATGAACCTATTAGCATAAGATAGATTTTTTCCTCAACATAAAGGATTATATCTAAAATAGATACACTTTAATGGAGGATAATCTAGGTTGTTTAGTTATCTTTATTTATTTATATTTATGCCTATATGTATATGCAGATGTAATTGTGGATATTACTCCACAACTCATCACACTCAATCAAAAATTCAAATCAGACATGTATCACAAGAACAAACATCCAAGCATACAAATATTTACAAAAATAGTTTTGATTTTGTTCCTAAGAGTAGGTCTTCTATTCCTAAAGGTCACTTTAGGCATAGGATTTCAAAGTGTGACATCCACATTTGTCTTTAGAAGGTAAACGTAAGAATAATCATTGTAAAGCGAAAATAGATGAGAAAAGATTAAGAAAAGTTTAGAAAAGAATCAGAGTAGCAAATGTAAGTAAATAAGGGTTGTCCAGTTCTACCTAGGTTTCGTCCTACAGTCAACATTCCTCAGATACTACTTTTGTCACACCCGGGTTTCGGGGCACCTAGATCCGGGTGCGAACATAATCACCAGGTGTGTTGGGACCAAGTCTCACACATTTGATGAATCATGGTACAGAAACGAATGTTACAACTTTACTATATCATAGGAGTTCTGTACAAAATAAATAAATAATTACATCATACGGAGATAACGATCCAGCAACCCAAACTTGACAGGGAGACGACGACCTAGACCTCTCACGAACACATCGCAGCATCCTCCATGCGCCTCATCCTATGGTACCTGTTCTTGACCTGTGGGGGGTGTGAGACAGCAAGGGTGAGCTCACATATGTTCATCGCTCAACAACTTGTGGGGAATAATGTGCATGAACTCACCAAAGGTGGGGAGTTCATGTGAAGTGTAAGGCTGATCAATAATAGGGGTTAAAGCTGAGCATTGTTTTTAATAAGTTGGTCAAATTTTATTAGCAGTTACTAAATATAAGTAAATACCAAACCATAATAATAATAGAACAAAATTAATAATAAATCCCATGCAATGCAAATGACAAATTTAATTTAGTTCCATAATTTAATCATGCGAGAGTCCTGAGCTGCTCATGACCACGAGCCCGGCTCGTATACCAGTTTTACACTTTGCAGAGGTTGTACCCTGTACCCACAAGTCGTGTATCCCATGTCGCTAGGGTTAGCTAGACCCTTAGACACTACTGAGGTGAATGGCTAGGGATCGACTACGAGGCCTTTACAAAGTTCCACTAGCTTTAGAAAACCCGCTACAGTTTCTAGGAAGAGCAATGCAGGAATCCCCCGTCTAACTGCCATCGCAGCAAAATCAACCCGGGAACCTCCCTACATGCCTACTCCTCTACTGCTCTGCCCCTATCGGTTAAGGTAGTCGTCCACTAGCTTTCCTAGTTAGTCAGCCAAGGGCGTCCCATTCCACCCTTGTGGTGGCACATGTTTCTCAAGTTAAGCTCCATGTTCCAATTAAAAATAAAGATCTTGACATGAACATAAATAAAACAACAGTACAATTGGAACATGAAAGATAATGTAATATTAAACCCAAAACCATATAGAGCATCCTGGGGAAGAGATCATATAGATATTGAATCAGGTGAAGAATCCTAGCGGAATCCATGGCGACGTCCTCGGTGTTCTGGTAGAAGGAATATGCCTGACTAGACGGGCCCACCAACAACAAAACCGAGCGCTCGACGTTGAAGACGTGCGCGTGCATTTGGGGCTGAGCGGTGGGGCACGCCTGTCGGTGAGGAAGCTTCTGTTCATCGGGTCCACACATTAGAGACTAACCGACGGGAGCTCGCGGTGCAGACGAGAACGGGAGACTGGCGGGCGGGCCCCGCGTGTCGGCGTGGCTTTCTGTCGAGAGGTGGAGGTGGGCTGAGGTTTTTGGGGCGAGCTGGGCCGGGAGGGGAGGGTTTGGGCCCAAGAGTTGTAACGGTTCTCTTTTTTCATTTTAGATTCCAAATTTTGAATTCATCTTTGTGGCAAACTTGTTCTGAAATTAAATGTACCATTTGAACATGCCAATATGGGATGAATTTATTTATTTATAAATTCTATTTTGTATTGGTATAATACCCAAAATTGTAAAACATAAGAAAAGAGTTGATCTCCTTGATTGGTTTGCCATCTCATTATTATATCATGGGATTAACCCTAATCAAAATGACAAGATATCTAATAAAAGAATATTTAATGCATCATGTGTGACAGAACCTCTCAAGTCATTAGGCCCACTTACAGTTGTCCTTGTCCATCGGACCTCAGACAACCCTGCACGTGCACCTGATCATTTGACAAGTTCGGTATCTGAATTCTTTACCTTGCCCAAGAGCGTTTCACCCGTCACGCAGATATTACAACACATCGGAGGTACGAGTATGCGGAAGCAGTTACAACAACTTTATTTTAGATTAAAGTATAGAAAGAGTAGTATTATTATAGACCAGTAAACTATAAGAGTGCTGGAGTAATATTATTACATATCTTGGGAGGCAAAAACCCCTCCCGATTAACAGTAATTTTTTAAAGGAGGACACTTCCTCCCGAGGCTTCAGTCTTGATTTTCTTCTTTAGGCACCACCTTGGAACAAAAGCAACAAAAATTTGCTGCTTCCTCAACTAAAACAACATGGGACAAAGCCCTGAGTACGAAGTGTACTTTCGCAAGTCTTACTCGTCAAAATAAAAAGAGTCTCAAGGATATGCTGGCCTTTGGGAATCAAGGTATGGCTTACCAATAATCAAAGACTCTGTTTGCAGAACTGCTTACTAATAGTGGATCCTTAAAAGTCCAGTTTTATTAGCAAGTTGAGTCATTACCTGAATTCTAGAGTTATTTCTACCCTAGTTCAAGCACTTGACCTATACTAGCCAATTCCTTAACAGCCCTTCTTGTTCACTGGATTGCTACGTGTAGGGTAGTGACCAAGTCTTCATGTTCGAGAAGTAACTGCGATCCGAATCGATTAATACTCAGCTGAGGATCTCCAATCACACGACATATGTAGCACTTAACCCTTGCATATGTCAACTCGCCACCGGGGTTCTTAAGACCAGATCAGGTTCACGCCAACCGAGAGCACAGATACACCACCGTCCAGCCTCTTGCCACAGAGGGTACACGCTACTCTCGCCATCTCTCCACTCCCATTGCATGTTATCTTATACTGGTATTGGTCTGCCCGAGGCAAAGCTTACCCATGATGAGGCATGTGACCAGTTAAAGGGTCCTCGATCATCAAGCCTACATCGACAAGGTCCTTAATCGACTCAGATGGAGACACTACACCGAGACTCTCTTCTCGTGCAAGTCACCCGCCCGGTCTCAGCTTTATCATTCCAAACCCAAAGTTTGGTACCTAGCAGAGGTACATCTTTTCCGATGTTGAATCCATCATGGCCATGATGGATCCACCATCAAGTTCTATTTTGAAAACATCCCACCCACTTGAAGCATCATCTTTTGTTAAAACAAAACATTTTGTTTTTCTAGAGCAAGGCTAAGCATAAGAAAAACCTTTTTATAAAACAGGGGATCAAGGAAAGGGAATCAAATTCTCAAGGAAGGAAATGCAGCAATTTGTTTAGCACACAAGTCCTATAACTTAATGCATCAAGCAAGTGAGAAAGATTTTAGAATAGCAAGGAGGTGGCAAAATGCACCGGGGCTTGCCTTGTGTTATAGGTGAGTCAGGCTCTGCTCCACAGATGTCAAAATAAAAGCAGTTCCCGGCCTCGGGTTCTTCAGGTGGTGGTGGTGGTGTAGTACTTGCTTCTTCAACCTCTATCTCTTCTTCGTTTTCTATATATAATCATGAATGCTCATGTAATGCTGCTGAAAATGCAAAGATAATAGAAGTATATTATCTAATGTCTTGAATATAATTTTCCTTCACGGATCTCTGGGAAACTAGGGTTTTTGGAGTCTATAGTGAAGTTCATAAGGCAGGAGACTAGGGTTTTGGGTTCTAGGTACCAAACATGGTCCAAATCATGCCAAACTTTACCCAAGGCTTCTAAATAATATTTAAAGCTTATCTAAAAAGTTTGGTGATTTTTGAAATTATTAATTTATTTCTAAAATTCCAAGGGTATGAGTTTTGGCTATTTTAAATACTCCATAATTCCTTATTTGGAATAAAAATCCTAAAACTATTTTTTAAATACTATAGAAAATCAAGAGTCTAGCAAAATTGGTCTGGTATTTTTAACATTTTTCTATAATTTTCTAGGAATTCTCTAAGTCCAGAAGAAAAAGAAAAAGCGAAACTATGAACAGTGTTGGGCTGAATCTGGTCCAAGTCGGCCCAGAAACGGGGAGAACGCGCGCCTGCGCGTGCTCGCGGTGACATCTTTGCGCAGAGGCCCTTGGCTATTTGAAGAACTGATTAAAAGTCCCATGCATTATTACCATGGGTCACTGACATTTACACAGAGACCCCAAACGTTCTAATTCTTCACAAGGGGAAGTCCACGACCGTGGACGGCGTAGTAGGAACTCCGGCGAGCTTGCACTGGCCAGATACGCGATGACCAGTGCTCCAACATGGCTGACACCTAATTCAACCCTTAACAACCGTTTCACCTCACTTAATTTCACCATTCGGGCTCCCAAACTCTCTACTCGCGGTGTCCGTGCAATACAAGAACAACACCAAGTGTTCCCGGCGATCTAATAGGTTCTAGCTTAATCGGCTGGGTCAGGGAGCATCAGGGACACACAAGGATACTGAAACGAAAGAGCAGGGGGCATGAGTGGACCTGGAGCACGTGACCACGGTGAGGTCACAAGGCGCAGTGTTTCGGACCAATTTGGGGGAAATCCAAAATTGGCGAGCTCTGGTGAATTTGGGTGCTTGACTACCTTACGGCTTGGTGGATTGGTGAATTTGGGTGCTTGACTACCTTACGACTTGGAGGCACGGCTTGGTGGATTGGGTGCTTGACTACCTTACGGCCCCGATAGCACACTCAATTTATAGGCTCCAGGGGTGGTGGCCAGTGAATTTGGAGTTGGCGCGGTGGCGGCCAGAGACAATAGTTGCACTGGCGCAAGGATTAGTGGCTTTCACCGTGGCGGGCTCACCAGCGATCACCGGACATGCATAACACGAGTGACTGCGACGTGGTAAATGCCGAGGCACATGGTGCAAGTCCGCGAGGTGGCTAACTCCGGTGAACCTATCCAAAGTGGCCGTGACATGCTCGGGTACGGCAGCCGGAGTAAAATAGTGGCCGGAGTTCATCCACGACACGATATTTACTTACCCCACAACGTTATCTAATTGGGCCGAGCATGAATCACCGCGACGAGCACGAATCCAGGCGCACGATCGCCGGCGGCGAGGTTCTCTGAACCTGATCCTATTTGTTTACTGTACCATTGGAAACGTTCGACAGGGCGCCTGACAGAACAATTTGCAACGCCTAGATCTCGGATTTTAGTGCCAAAACATGCCAATCTGTCTGCAGCAAACTTGTAGCCCTATGATCCAGCTTAAATTCTGCTATAGCAACTACCCGCAATCGAGCAATAGATCTTACCCAAAATCAAGCCCTAAGTTCATCCAACTTCATTGTCACTGAAAGTTTAGACTTAAGGTTGGTTGACAGCCCGACTTTGGATCTAATTATCTCAAAATTTCTCATGACACCAAGGCTTAATCCCTATAACAAAGTTGTACTCCTACAGGAACCCTACAAGTTTGTTATGTTGACCCTAGGCAAATTCTTTGTATTTTTAAAACTACAGAGCTCTAAAGTCAGCTCTGTTCAACTGTTTTCAGACTTAGTCATACAAGAGGAATTGAGTGGCTTTTTTGCAAATAATCCCAATTCACATCTTTTGACTTGTAAATCTTCAAACATGTGAACCATATGACTTGAGGTACCCTAATTTCCACAGTTTTTGCACTTAGGTCCAAAAGTGTGCAACATTTGCATATAACCCCCTAGGGTTTCTATTTGGGGTTTTCAGTGGTCCTTTTTAGGGTTTTTGGCACTTCTAGAGTTTGGATGCTATCAATTCTTATTAGAGTTGATATCTTATGACCATTTCTAATAAGTTTTGAGAATTTAACTCATTTGGGCTTTATTGACCCCCCTTAAGCTTAGTTTAGGTTTAAGTACCCTATTCTAGGGTTTTACCCATGACCAGTCACATCAATACAATTTGTTTGGAATTTTTGCCTAGTGAATGCATTCTAAGTCTAACAATCACATGATATGCTGATGCTCATGATGTTATACTCAAGTTTTAGTGATAGTAACACTAGGGGTGTTACATCCTTCCCCCCATAAAAGAATCTCGTCCCGAGATTTTAAAGTCCTAGGGCAAGTAATGGAAAAGAAAACGTGTCACATTTTTATTTCCTTATTTTTGGTACAAGGCAGGGGTGGTATGGGGTTCATTCTTCTATTACAACAAGTGTACATATCTTACAATTTACATGAAGCTAAAAATCCTGGTAAATTCTTTTCTAAAAAGTCTTGAGTTTCCCAAGTAGCTTCATCTTCCATATGTTGGTTCCATTTTATCTTATAAAACATGAGAGTTCTCCTTCGGGTAATTCTATCCCTTTGATCCAAGACTCGAATAGGATGTTCATAATATGTCAAGTCTGGTTCTAAGGCAACATCCGTTACTTCAACGCTTCGATCTGGAACCCGAAGACACTTCTTCAATTGAGATACGTGGAACACATTGTGCACCGCAGACAATGTTTCGGGTAATTGGAGTCGTTATGCCACTGGTCTACATTGTTCAAGAATAGGAAAAGGACCAATGTACCGAGGTGCAAGCTTACTTTTTACCTTGAAACGTGATACACCCTTCATTGGTGAGACTTTCAGGTAGACATAATCTTCAACTTGAAAGTACAAGGGTTTGCGTCGCTTGTCTGCATAACTCTTTTGGCGAGCTTGGGATTCTTTCAAATTATGTATTACTCGTTGAACCTTCTCTTCTGTTTCTTTTACCATATCAGGCCTGAAAAACCATCTTTCTCCCGGTTCAGACCAGTTTAACGGAGTACGACACCGTCATCCATACAAAGCTTCAAAGGGTGCCATTTTGACGCTCTCTTGATAGCTGTTGTTGTATGAGAACTCCGCTCATGGTAAGCAGTCATCCCATTTCTGTGGGAATTCCAAAACACACGCTCGCAACATGTCTTCAAGTATCTGATTTACTCTCTCAGTTTGCCCAATAGTTTGAGGATGATAGGCCGAAATGTGGAGCAACTTAGTACCCAAGGATTTGTGAAGTTCTTCCTAGAATTTGGATACAAATTGAGGTCCACGATCCGACACTATTATCTTCGGAACACCGTGCAAACTGAGAATACGAGCGATATACAGTTAAGCATATGCGATTACTGGATACTTTACTTTGACTGGGAGAAAGTGGGCGATCTTCGTAATTCGATCAATGATAACCCAAATAGAATCATATCCTTTTGCTGTCCTGGGAAATCCCACAATAAAGTCCATGCTTATATCCTCCCATTTTCAAGTTGGGATAAGTAACGATTGCAATGGACCAGCAGTTTTCATATGTATGGCCTTGACATGTCTGCAAGTGTCACATCATGCCACATAGCGTGCAATTTCAATCTTCTTCTTCGTCCACCAATAATGCTGCTTTAGATCATGATATATCTTAGTGCTTCCGGGATGAATAGAATAGCGACTAAGATGTGCTTCATCTAAGATTTGCTAGCGGACCACATCATTCTTGGGCACAACTATGCGGTTGTTGAACCATACAATGCCTTGATCATCTTCTCTAAAATAGTTTGCCTTACCAGCCTTTATTTTCTTACGAATGTGTTTCATACCCTCATCATTTCTTTGTGCATCAAATATTCTTTGCAGAAGAACCGACTCAAGCTTTAAGTCATTTAGAGTTCCATGTTGAATCATTCCTAGGTTCAACTTCTCCATTTCTTGGCATAATGTAATGTCAGAAGTCTTCATTGTAAGATAATGGCAGGAAGCCTTGCGACTTAGCGCATCTGCCACTACATTGGCCTTGCCTCGGTGATAGTGAATTTCCAATTCGTAATCCTTAATCAGCTCGAGCCATCTCCTATGCCTCATATTCAGCTCTGACTGGGTAAAGATGTACTTCAAGCTTTTATGATCTGTATAGATATGACAGATATTCCCCAGCAGATAATGACGCCACATTTTCAGGGCATGAACCACAGCAGCCAATTCCAGGTCATGAGTTGGATAATGTTCCTCATGCCGGCACAACTGTCTTGAGGCGTATGCTATAACTCGACCTTCTTGTATCAAGACACAACCTAAACCACTGCCTGATGCGTCACAATACACATCAAATGGCTTTTCAATGTCCGGTTGAGCTAATACCGGAGCAGTGGTCAATAACACCTTCAGCTGCTCGAAGGCTTCATTGCATCTTGAAGACCAATTAAATTTTGTATCGTTCTTCAATAAACTTGTGATTGGCTTCACAAGCTTGGAAAGATCTGAAATAAATCGGCGGTAATAACCAGCTAGTCCAAGGAAACTTCGGACTTGATGTACAGTGGTTGGTGGTTTCCACTCCAAAATATCCTTGACTTTGATGGGATCAACCGCAATCCCCTTGGAGACAATACATGTACCAAAAATTGAATTTCCTCCATCCAAAATGCACATTTACTGAATTTAGCATATAATTGATGCTCCCCTAAGCGCGTTAATACGATCCGCAAATGCCGAGCATGCTCCTCTTCATTCTTGGAATATATCAAGATATCATCAATGAAGACTACCACGAACTTATCCAACTCGGGCATGAATACCGAGTTCATAAGATATGTGAAGTGGGCAGGAGCATTTGTTAATCCGAAAGACATGACCAGATATTCAAATAATCCATACCGCGTAGTGAATGCGGTCTTGGGTATATCTTTGGGTTGGATACAGATCTGATGGTAACCCGACCAGAGGTCAATCTTGGAAAATACCCGAGCTCCGGTAAGCTGATCAAATAAGATATCAATCCAGGGAAGAGGGTACTTATTCTTGATTGTGACCTCATTAAGGGGTCTGTAATCTACGCACATCCGAAGCGTTTGATCCTTCTTCTTGACAAAGATGGCTGGACAACCCCAAGGTGACAAGCTTGGTCGGATGAATCCCTTTTCTAGCAGATCTTGTAATTGTGTCTTGAGCTCTGCCAACTCATTCGGAGGCATTCGGTACGACCTTCTAGAAATAGGAGCCGTACACGGCTTCAATTCAATCACAAATTCTACATTTCTCTCTGGAGGCAATCCAGGCAGATCTTCTAGAAAGACGTCCGGGAATTCACATACTACCAGAATATCTTGGATCTCCGGTATGATGGCTTCATATACTCTGCCAAATGGTTTAGATGTAGTAGCTACGGGAATGGACAAGAGAACCTCTTCCTGGCCATAGCTCAACCTGATGGTTCTCAGACCAGTGTTGAGAATAGCTTTATGCTGGGCTAACCAATTCATGCCCAGAATTACATCTATATCTTGGACTTTTAGAATAATCATATTTGTGGGAAAGTCCTGTTCAGCCAAAGTTACGGGCACATGGAAAGCCACTTCTTTAGTGAATATTTGTCCCCCAGGTGAATGAATTATAAACCCTTCCCTTGATTCAATGTATGGAATGCAATATTTCTCCACAAACTTCTTGCTTATGAATGTATGTGAAGCACCAGAATCAAAGAGAATGACTGCAGGGTGATTGGCCACAAGAAACGTACTCATCATGACCGATTCTCCCTCTAGTGTAGTGGCCACTTGTGTATAATAGATTCACCCAGTTTTCTTCACATTCTTGCCCACTGCATTATTTGCCGTGTTTCCCTTTCCTTGGCTGGAATTTCCCGGGTTTTGCTGATTATTGGAGTTGTTCCGCTTTGGATATGGGTAGTCTTTGATGAAATGTCCAGACTTCCCACAATTGAAGCAACCAGTAGATGAACTCGGGAGTGCAGGGAAACGAGTACCAGGGGCACTCATCTAAGTTGTTGAAGTGGGGGCAGTGGCAGGGTGGATGAATATAGGCTGTTTAAAGGGGTAGGAGGGTGGACGAGGTGAAGAACGGTTTTGATTGAAAGGTCGGATCACCAACCTTTATCGCTTTTCAGGACCTTGGTTGGACCTGTCACCTCCATAGCCCTTTGACTTTCCTGGGCCTGCATATTTAGCTTCAACTGCCAGTGTTGTGCTGACAGCCCTACTGTAGGAAAGGTTGAGGCAGTTGGCCATCTTTCGTTGTAGCCAGTCATTAAGGCCTCTCATAAAACAATTTCTCTTCTTCAGGTCAGTGTTGACCTGGTCAATGGCGTACTGGGACAAATGATTGAACTTGTTGAGATACTGTTTATCTCCACCTTGCTTAAGCTTCATGAATTCTTCTTGCTTCATATGGAGCACTCCTTCTGGAATGTAGTGCTCCCGAAATGCCAATTTAAATTCGTCCCAGGTGACCTGATGGCTGGCAGGCTGAATGGCCACATAATTTCCCCACCAGGTGCTGGTAGGTCCTCTTAATTGCTGTGCCGCAAATAATGGCTTCTGGGTCTCCGTGCATCGGATGAGCCCAAATTTCTACTCAATGACCCGAATCCATTCGTCAGCTTCAAGGGGATCTTCAGCCTTGACGAATAGTGGGGGATGTGTTTCTGAGAAATCCAAATATGAAGTTTCACGGGGTCCTTGCGGATAAGCTCTCTCGCCTTGTTGCTGTAGTTGTTGTCCCGCCATTTCGCAAAGGAAACGAGTGTTGTCAGCGGTCGCAGTGACCAAGGCAGCGATAGCCTCGGCCAGCGTGGGTGGAACAGGTGGTGGATTTGGCGTATCTTCCTGGCCACGGGATGTTCCCGCGTCGTCATGTGCATGAGTTCGAGATGGCATCTATTTAACATTATTTCTAAACTATACTACTACTAGTACTTATTATCCTTAGCAGCTTCGTTGTCGGGTGTAGGTGTCCATTCATCAGCCAGGTTCATTGAAGGAGGGGGCTTGAAAAGATCCAGTTCCCCGCCAAATGCTTCACCTGCTGTTCCAGAAGGTCTAGCTCCCATTCCGTCAGGGTGCAGTTGCGAATACAATTCATGAACTTCCTCATGTAATGTATTGCAGTACACCTGCAAGTTATCCACGGTCGTGCTAAGCTCCTCCACACGGGCTCGAGCTTTGGCCCCTCGGTCCCAAGCAATGGAACACGAGTTGACAGCCCAATCGAGTGCCAAATCTCGTTTGGCAAGCTCGTCTTGCAGATGCCGGATGTCAGTTCTTAACTCATTTATGCGCTGACCATCCTCTACCCACACATTGTTTCTATGATGCAATTCCGTTCGAAGCTACTCCACCTGAGCTTCTAGAT
The DNA here is from genome assembly GCF_902167145.1 of Zea mays. NCBI lineage: Eukaryota > Viridiplantae > Streptophyta > Magnoliopsida > Poales > Poaceae > Zea > Zea mays. The sequence continues at coordinate 84,441,301 of NC_050104.1, read as the reverse complement.
CTCCAATGGGATCATTGTTGCCGCTGCTACTATCCTCATGTCTTGGAGCTAGCTGATGGTGAGGCACACCAATCGGTCCAGTAGACTTGCACGCGGTTTTCCTTGTGCGCGGCGGCATATCTCCATAAGGGGGAAAATCTTATTAGTATAGTTTTTAACATGATGCATGCATAATTACAGAATCAACCTTAGTTGATTCACAACCTTCTATACATTGCACTCTACTATCTGGTCTTAATATAAGTACTTCATAAGGTAGTTAGATAAGAAGGAAAGAGATTTTCTTAGATAAGTCTTTGAAAATTCTTATTCAAAATGCCTCATAACATCTGCAGAGATGGGCTTTGCTCCGATACCAACTGTGACAGAACCTCTTAAGTCATTAGGCCCACCTATATTTGTCCTTGTCCATCGGACCTCAGACAACCCTGCAGGTGCACCTGATCAATTGACAAGTTCGGTACCTGAATTCTTTACCTTGCCCAAGAGCGTTTCACCCGTCACGCAGATATTACAACACATCAGAGGCACGAGTATGCGGAAGCAGTTACAACAACTTTATTTTAGATTAAAGTATAGAAAGAGTAGTATTATTACAGACCAGTAAACTATAATAGTGCTGGAGTAATATTATTACATATCTTGGGAGGCAAAAACCCCTCCCGATTAACAGTAAAAAGTTTTAAAGGAGGACACTTCCTCCCAAGGCTTCAGTCTTGATTTTCTTTTTTAGGCACCACCTTGGAACAAAAGCAACAAAAATTTGCTGCTTCCTCACCTAAAACAACATGGGACAAAGCCCTAAGTACGAAGTGTACTTCCGCAAGTCTTACCCGTCAAAATAAAAAGACTCTCAAGGATATGCTGGCCTTTGGGAATCAAGGTATGGCTTACCAATATCAAAGACTTTGTCTGCAGAACTGCTTACTAATAGTGGATCCTTAAAAGTCCAGTTTTATTAGCAAGTTGAGTCATTACCTGAATTCTAGAGTTCTTTCTACCCTAGTTCAAGCACTTGACCTATACTAGCCAATTTCTTATCAACCCTTCTTGTTCACTGGATTGCTATGTGTAGGGCAGTGACCAAGTCTTCATGTTTGAGAAGTAACGGCGATCCAAATCGATTAATACTCAGCTGAGGATCTCCAGTCACATGACATATGTAGCACTTAACCCTTGCATATGTCAACTCGCCACCGGGGTTCTTAAGACCAGATCAGGTTCACGCCAACCGAGAGCACAAATACACCACCGTCCAGCCTCTTGCCACAGAGGGTACACGCTACTCTCGCCATCTCTCTACTCCCATTGCGTGTTATCTTATTCTGGTATTAGTCTGCCCGAGGAAAAGCTTACCCATGATGAGGCATGTGACCAGTTAAAGGGTCCTCGATCATCAAGCCTACATCGACAAGGTCCTTAATCGACTCAGACGGAGACACTACACCGAGACTCTCTTCTCGTGCAAGTCACCCGCCCGGTCTCAGCTTTATCATTTCAAACCCAAAGTTTGGTACCTGGCAGAGGTACATCTTTTCCGATGTTGAATCCATCATTGCCATGATGGATCCACCATCAAGTTTTATTTTGAAAACATCCCACCCACTTGAAGCATCATCTTTTGTTAAAACAAAACATTTTGTTTTTCTAGATCAAGGCTAAGCATAAGAAAAACCTTTTTATAAAACTGGGGATCAAGGAAAGGGAATCAAATTCTCAAGGAAGGAAATGCAGCAATTTGTTTAGTACACAACTCCTATAACTTAATGCATCAAGCAAGTGAGAAAGTTTTTAAAATAGCAAGGAGGTGGCAAATGCACCGGGGCTTGCCTTGTGTTATAGGTGAGTCAGGCTCTGCTCCACAGATGTCAAAATAAAAGCAGTTCCCGGCCTGGGGTTCTTCAGGTGGTGGTGTTGGTGTAGTCCTTGCTTCTTCAACATCTATCTCTTCTTCGTTTTCTATATATAATAATATATAATCATGAATGCTCATGTAATGCTAATGAAAATGCAAAGATAATAGAAGTATATTATCTAATGTCTTGAATATAATTTTCCTTCACAGACCTCCGGGAAACTAGGGCTTTTGGAGTCTATAGTGAAGTTCATAAGGTAGGAGACTAGTGTTTTGGGTTCTAGGTACCAAACATGGTCCAAATCATGCCAAACTTTACCCAAGGCTTCTAAATAATATTTAAAGCTTATCTAAAAAGTTTGGTGATTTTTGAAATTATTAATTAATTTCTAAAATTCCAGGGGTATGAGTTTTGGCTATTTTGAATACTCCATAATTCCTTATTTGGAATAAAAATCCTAAAACTATTTTTATTAAATACTATAGAAAATCAGGAGTCTAGCAAAATTGGTCTGGTATTTTTAACTTTTTTCTATAATTTTCTAGGAATTCTCTAAGTCCAGAAGAAAAAGAAAAAGCGAAACTATGAACAGTGTTGGGCTGAATCTGGTCCAAGTCGGCCCTGAAACGGGGAGAACGCGCGCCCGTGCGCGCTCGTGGTGACAACTTTGCGCAGAGGCCCTTGGCTATATGAAGAACTGATTAAAAGTCTCGTGCACTATTACCATGGGTCACTGACATTTACATAGAGACCCCCAACGTTCTAATTCTTCACAAGGGGAAGTCCACGACCGTGGACGGCAGAGCAGGAACTCCGGCGAGCTTGCACTGGCCAGGATACGCGATGACTGGTGCTCCAACATGGCTGACACCTAATTCAACCCTTAACAACCATTTCTCCTCGCTTAATTTCACCATTCGGGCTCCCAAACTCTCTGCTCACGATGTTCGTGCAATACAAGAACAACACCGAGTGTTCCCGGCGATCTAATAGGTTCTAGCTTAATCGGCTGGGTCAGGGAGCATCAGGGACACACAAGGATACTGAAACGAAAGAGCAGGGGGCATGAGCGGACCTGGAGCACGCTGACCTCGGCGAGGTCACAAGGCGCGGTGTTTCAGACCAATTTGGGGGAAATCCGAAATTGGCGAGCTCTGGTGAGCAATTAGAGGCACGGCTTGGTGGATTGGGTGCTTGACTACCTTATAGCCCCGACGACACACTCAATTTATACGCTCCGGGGGTGGTGGCCAGTGAATTTGGACTTGGCGCGGTGGCGGCCGGAGAGAAGAGTTGCACTGGCGCAAGGATTAGTGGCTTTCACCGTGGCGGGCTCACCGGCGATCACCGGACATGCATAACACGACTGACTGCGACGTGGTAAATGGCGAGGCACGTGGCGCAAGACCATGAGGTGGCTAACTCCGACGAACCTATCCAAAGCGGCCGTGACATGCTCGGGTACGGCGGCCGAAGTAAAATAGTGGCCGGAGTTCATCCACGGCGTGATATTTACTTACCCCACGACGTTATCTAACTGAGCCGAGCACGAATCACCGCGGCGAGCGCGAATCCATGCGCACGGTCGCCGGCGGCGAGGTTCTCTGAACCTGATCCTATCTGTTCACTGTACCATTGGAAACGTTCGACAAAGCGCCTGACAGAACAATTTGCAACGCCTAGATCTCGGATTTTTGTGACAAAACATGCCAATCCGTCTGCAGCAAACTTGTAGCCCTATGGTCCAGCTATAATTCTGCTATAGCAACTACCCGCAATCGAGCAATAGATCTTACTCAAAATCAAGCCCTAAGTTCATCCAACTTCATTGTTACTAAAAGTTCAGACTTAAGGTTGGCTGACAGCCCGACTTTGGATCTAATTATCTAAAAATTTCTCATGACACCAAGGCTTAATCCCTATAGTTGTACTCCTACAGGAACACTACAAGTTTGATATGTTGACCCTAGGCAAATTCTTTGTATTTTAAAACTACAGAGCTCTAAAGTCAGCTCTGTTCAACTGTTTTCACACTTAGTCATATAAGAGGAATTGAGTGGCTTTTTTGCAAATAAGCCCAATTCACATCTTTTGACTTATAAATCTTCAAACATGTGAACCATATGACTTGAGGTACCCTAATTTCCATGGTTTTTGCACTTAGGTCCAAAAGTATGCAACATTTGCACATAACCCCCTAGGGTTTCTATTTGGGGTTTTCAGTGGTCCTTTTTAGGGTTTTTGGCACTTCTAGAGTTTGGATGCTATCAATTCCTATTAGAGTTGATATCTTATGACCATTTCTAATAAGTTTTGAGAATTTAACTCATTTGGGCTTTATTGACCTCCCTTAAGCTTAGTTTAGGGTTAAGTACCCTATTCTAGGTTTTACCCATGACCAGTCACATCAATACATTTTGTTTGGAATTTTTGCCTAGTGAATGCATTCTAAGTGTAACAATCACATGATATGCTGATGCTCATGATGTTATGCTTAAGTTTTAGTGATAGTAACACCAGGGGTGTTACATCATGTTAGAATTTTTGTTTGTGCATTAAGCAATGGTCATAAATATATTAATAAAATAGGATAATAGCTTGAGATGTGGATTGAACCCCAAATGAAAATTAGGGTTTGAAAATATGAGAAGGAAAGAAATGATAAAAAACTACATAAAATAAAATAAAAATGAGAACAAATATTTTCCACACTCGGGGTTTTCTGTGTCTGGGGAAATCTTTCGAGAAAGCCTCTGGCCTTTTAGGTATTAATGCGCGCAGTCCCGAGGGTACTAGAAATAGAGAATTACTTAGGGAAATTGATTTTTAATTCGAAAATAATTCCATAAACTTGTATAATTCATATTTAATTCATTTTAACTCCAAATTGAGTCATTCTATATGCAATAATTTTGTTTTAATATTGTTTATCACCTAGTAACTCTGGTTAGCCATGTAACTTGGAATAAAATTGTTCACTTGACTTAATCTATACCCGATACTAAATAACTTTAGAAATTCATACCTAAATAACCGTAACTCCGAATCTAGTGATTCTTGTTTCTACGATCTCGTTACACAACATAGAATAATATCATGCATTCTGTTTTGATGTTTGGTGTGATGTTAATTTCTACTATACCCTGTTTGTGTTGATGCAAGTAGACGAGCCAGCCACAGAGGATCCAGGGGTTCAGCAGGTGGAGACTGCTGAGCACGAGCTCGTTGAAGATAAGTTGTGCCCTTGATCACTTCTTTTTACCCAGTCATGTTCTTATTAATCATAATGATCTGCATAGGTTAATTTTGATGGGACCCTTTAGGTTACCCTAGTTTGGTTATCTTTATACCTTGTTTAGCATTGAATTTTTGGGTACTACATGCTATTGCTTTATGTGGTTTTGGTATAGAGATATACATTATTCATGGTCACACTTTTATTATTAGTTCATTATTACTATACATGATAAGATCATTATGTTAATTGGAACATGGAGCGACCACCCGGGAAAACAGTGCTACCACAAGGGTGGTATGGGATGCCCTTGGCTGACTAATTAGGAAAGCTAGTGGAGGACTACCTTACCCGAAAGGGGCAAGGGCAGTAGGGGAGTGGTCAGTGTGTGGAGGCCCTTGGGTTGATTTTGCTGCGATGGCGGTCAGTCGAGGGGTCCCTGCATTGGAGCTTCCTAGAAACTGTAGCGGGTTTTCTAAAGCTAGTGGAACTTTGTAAATGCCTCGTAGTGTTACCCTGCCTCGCTTCCTTGGTAGAGGTGTTTGAGATTCATGACCCCTTGGCAGATGGGTAACATGACTTGTGGGTAAAGATGTGCAACCTCTGTAGAGTGTAAAACTGGTATACTAGCCGTGCTCACGGTCATGAGCAGCTCGGACACACACATGATTAATTTATGGAATTAAATTCAATTTGTCATTTGCATCGCATTGGGATTATTATATTGTTACTTTTATTACTATGGTTTGGTATTTACTAACACTTAGTAACTGCTAATAAAATTTTGACCAACTTATAAAAGCAATGCTCAGCTTCAACCTTTATTTTATTGATCAGCCTTACACTTCACATGAACTCCCACCTTTGGTGAGTTCATGCACATTATTCACCACAACTTGTTAAGCGATAAACATATGTGAGCTCACCCTTGCTGCCTCATACCCCCCAGAGGAGAAGAACATGTGGTCGAAGAGGAGTCGCATAACGAGGAGTTCGATTTGATCTAGGTGGCGTCTCTGAGTCAGCTTTGTGGCACCAGGGAAATAATAATCAGTTCGTTTTATATTTATCATTTATTTTGTAAGACTTCCGCTATGTAATAAGTACATTTATAATATTTATGACATTTATCTCTATGCACTCTGTTGTTATACGTGTTGTTCTTCCTTGGCGCACATATGAGACGCACCCGGCTTTATCCTTTAAATCCGGATGTGACAGAAGTGGTATCAAAGGAAATGTTGACTATAGGACGAAACCAAGATAGAAATAGACAAAACCCTTACATACTTACCTTGGATTCTTTCTATACTTATCTTGATCCTGTCTCAACTTCTAATGTTCTAGTCTGATTATTCTTACCTTCTCTATTATAAGACAAGGAGGATTTCACACTTTGGAATCCTACATCCATGACCCTCTAAAGAGATAGGGGACCCAAGACAAAATTTAAAAAAATTATATATTTTTTCTATTTAAAATGTTGGTTGATTATTCTGATGATAATTGTCTGATTTGCTTCTTTGATTGAATGAAATAGTATAGTTGGGCATCTTAGCATGTACCACCATAAGGTAATGTATTAGCTTTAGTAGTTGACACACTAATTTACTTAGCTAATAAATCCCCCAAAGTAACATGCCTCGTAATTACTCACCTTGCCTACAATTCTTTATTTCTTACCATGTGTTTCTAACTCAGATGATCAATACTAGGAAGGGAGGAGGAATTGATCTACCCCAATCGACACAATCGGAGGGTACTTAGACAACAACAAGAAGAGATGAATCCTCCAAATCCTCCACCATCCGGAACTGACCCAACTGTTGTAGCCCATATGCGGATAATGCAACAGATGGCTGATACTATGATGGATATGCAAGCGCAATGCCAAGAGATGCACCAAGAGAGGGAGGAGATGCACCAGGAGAGGAGAGTGGAACAGTAGCAAGCACCACTGCCGCCGCCACCACCACCAGTTCCACCCCGAGGCAAGCACCGAGAGTTCATGAGCCACAAGCTGCCTACCTTCGCCAGCTCTCCAGATCCTCTGCATGCCGATGAGTGGTTGAAGTCAGTGGACAAAATGCTAAACATTGCTCAATGCTCCGACCGGGAGAAGGTTCTCTATGCTTCTAGTGTCTGACTGGTCCTGCTGCTGACTGGTGGGATTCTTATGTTGCTGCCCATGATGCTGCTGACACTATTACTTGGGCGGAATTCACCACACAGTTCAAAAACTACCACATTCCTGCTGGACTGATGAAGATTAAAAAGAAGGAATTCCTGTCATTGAAGCAAGGCAACATTTCTGTCAGCGAGTATCATGACAAATTCATTCAGCTATCAAGATATGCTCCTGATGAGGTGGCTGATGATGAAAGAAAGCAAGAGCACTTCACAAAAGGACTCAATGGGCCACTACAGTATGCATTGGTCGCTCATACCTTCCCATCATTTCAGAGGCTTCTTGATAAAGCTCTAGCTATTGAACACAAGCGTGTTCAACTGGGAGATTTCAAGAGGAAGGCCATTGCCCAGGGGCAGGGTAGCAACAGTATTCACCCTCGCTACGTGCTGCCCTAGGGTACACCAGCTCATCCAGGAGGAGGACCACGCCCAGCTCAGTACGCTCCACTGGGGACTCCAAAGACGCCCCACACTCGTCAGGCTACCCCCACTGGCACCCCGGCGAGGCCTACATGACAGAAGACAGGTCCTACATGCTTCAAGTGAAGTCAGATTGGGCACTATGCTAATGCTTGTCCGGTGGGGAATTCTAGTGCACCAGCTCAGAACAAGCAACAGACTCCTGGCAAGGGATTCTCTATTGCCAAGGTTAATCAAGTCAGCGCTGATGCTACCGCTGAAGGGGCTGATATCGCACTTGGTATATTTTTTATTAATGCAATTCCTGCAACAATATTATTTGATTCTGGTGCTACACATTCCTTCATGTCTGCTCGATATGCCAACACAAATGAGTTACCACTGAAAAATATGAAAACACCAATGTTAGTAATTACACCTAAAGGGCCTGTTGAGGCAATATATATGACACATAGATTGACATTGACAATTATGGGAACAAAATTCTAGGCTACCCCTATAATATTAGAGGAAAGCAGTATAGATCTGATCCTTGGTATGTCATGGTTAAGAAGGCAAAGGCCGTTATACAATGTGGTAGGGGTACTGTATAACTCACTAGCCCTAAAGGAGAAAGATTTGAAGTTGAAATTACAGTAACTACCTCTACCAAACGTGTGGTATTCTTATTAGATGGGAAGTTTGTTGGTGACAACATCCGTGTGGTTAGGGATTTTCCAAATGTCTTTCCGAAGGAGTTACTAGGGATGCCACCAGATAGAGAAGTTGAGTTTATCATTGATCTCTTATCTGGGACTGCTCCTATTTCTAAACGTCCATACAGGATGTCTGTAGAAGAGTTAAAAGAACTTAAGAAGCAACTAACTGAGTTATAGGAGGCTGGGTACATTCGTCCGAGTTCCTCACCTTGGGGAGCACCGGTACTGTTTGTACAGAAGAAGGATGGTTCGCAATGGATGTGTGTGGACTATAATTCAATTAATGATGTCACCATTAAAAACAAGTACCCATTACCTCGTATTGACAACTTATTTGATCAGACGAGAGGTGCTAGGGTGTTTTCAAAGATTGACCTCAGGTCGGGTTACCATCTGTTGGGGGCCTTCGGCTTCCGAAGGTCCTCAAAAACATGATTTAACGATGTTTCTGAAGTATAATGTGTGAACAGGTATCTTCGGACTCGAATCGGTACCACAGTGGGAGAAGCCCAAAGAATACGAAGGTTGACACAGCGCCGAAGCTGTGAGCAGAAAAGCTTCGGCGTGATAGCGGAAAAGGAAACCGACTTAAAGATGAAAAGGCTATTCAGACCTCGGTGGATTACTATAGAATTACTACCAAATGTAAAGGGCATGAATGTAATTTTACATGGGCTGCGTCCCTTACCTATAAATAGATGAACAGTACTCCCGTACTGTTCACGCTGACTTGACAATTAATTTTTGCGTCACGCTTGTATTTTTACCTTCTTTCAAGCCGAAGGTACATTTGTAATTTGATATCATTTCTATTTTTCCATAATAATAATATAGAAATGAGTTGATAATTATACATAATTGTTTACGTTATATTCCATATGATTCTTTCTTCATTATTATATGTTGTGTTGATGAACGAAGGTATGTCCTTCATAACCTTCGTCCGAAAATCATTATATCCCAAGGGAAATAATGTTCCGAAGGACGAAGGACTTTAACGTTTAACATTTTTTGTGTTGCCTTGTTCTTAACTTATAGCATTTGAGAACAAGTCCCCAACATTGGCGCCCACCTCCGGTGAACTCACTTCCACTCTTTGAGTTTGAACACCTTTGGCAATCATAAACCTTCGCTATGGCGCCGAAGAAAGCTTCAGCAACTGGGGCTGCAGCTTTGCAACCGCTGGACCCCAATCAGGAGACTCTCTCCCTTCGGGAGGCCCGAAGCCAGAAGAGGAAGGCTGTCAGCCCGACACTGCAAGAGGATGAGCTAGACCAAGAAATCAGAGACATGGAGATGCTTCATCAACAGGTGCAGAGGAAGAAGGAAAAGATGGCCAGGCTAGCTGAACTGCAAAGGCAGATAGACGAAGCCTCTGAAGAAGTTCGTCATCTTACTCAGGATGAGCAGAATCGAAGACCTCAGCACAAAGACCTTCATCAGGAGGATTTCTTCAACGAAGATGACTGGTATGAGAATTTCCACCATGGAAATTTTGCTTTTGATGATGCTTCTCCTCTGTCCGCTGAGCTGCAGGCTACACCTTGGCCTCCGTCCTACAAGCCGCCCCAGCTTCCTATATTTGACGGCCATTCAGACCCGAAGCAGTTTTTGATGAGCTACGAAGCAACAGTTTCTTCGTATGGTTGCAATACTGCAGTCATGGCAAAATCTTTTGTTATGGCTGTCAGGAGTGTTGCTCAAACCTGGTATTCCTCCCTTCGACCAGGAACGATCACTTCATGGCAAAAGCTGAAGGACATGTTGTTAACCAGCTTCCAAGGGTTTCAGACGAGGCCGGTCACTGCTCAAGCTCTATTCCAGTGCACCCAGGATCACGAAGAATACCTTCAGGCGTATGTCTGGAGGTTCTTGCGTTTGAGGGCACAGGCACCAACAGTGCCCAACGAAATTGTCATTGAGGCCATGATCAAGGGACTTCGGCCAGGACCTTCAGCTCAGTACTTTGCTAGGAAGCCTCCTCAAACTTTGGAGAAGCTGCTCCAGAAGATGGACGAGTATATTTGTGCCGACAATGATTTTCGTCAAAGAAGGGAGGAGGCTTTCAGGTTTTCCGAAATGACCAGGGGCTTCAGAGGAAGATTTTATCTGAGGCACGTTAGGTCAATTCACAACTCTACTCAAAATGATGATAAGGGGAGTCAGCAGCAAAGGCCACAGTGCTCCTCACAGGCTTCGGGGCAACAACAAAGCTCCTTCCGGCCGCTAGCTCCAAGAGGCAGAGGCGCCAGGGGCTTCGGCGGAAGATTTGGAGATCAACCAAGGAGAATATTTTGCTTGTTCTGTGGTGAAAACAAGGGCCATACCACCAGGATGTGCCATGTTACCATCCAGAAGCAAAAGGAGATAGCCGAAGCTGTAGCACAACAGGGTCAGCCGAAGCAGATCATGCACACTGCTTCGTATCATTCGCCTTATATCCCAGAATATGTAGGCAACCACCCTGCAGTTTCTGTTGCTTCGGCGAGTCAACCTCAAGCTTCCTGGCAACAGCCTCCGCCTCCACCACCGCTGCAACAAGGCCAGCAGCCAGAAGGGGGCCAATATGCCCAACACCAAAGGGACTTCAGAGAACAGTCCGAAGCTCGCACAGTCAATAGCACTGTGCCAGAGTCGAAGCACATTTATTGACAAATATCCTACCTTGATAGTAGTCTTTTCCATTCGGTTTTATTTTCTGTGTAATAAAGGACACTTTTTAAATCTCATGTAATAGTTTCGTTGTTTGTCACAAGGAAAATATATCTTCTCCACAGGATTAAGGTGTTAAAGCTTAAAGATTTGCGACAGCAAGGAGGACCTTCGAATTACCAAAAAATTATTTTAAAAGGCACGGCACGAATTCTTCGAAGCAACAAAAAGTCGTTCTAAGGAATGCAGAGTAAGTTTGCTGAAGTTACAAAAAACCATTCCAAAGGGAGCGCAGTGTAAGTTTTCTGCTCAAAAGTCGTTCCAAAGGGAATGCAGAGCTTACAGCGAAAAGTCAACGCTGATACCGCCTAAGTAAAAGGCGAAGCGTGAAAAGTCAACGCGAATACCGCCGAAAGTAAAAGGCGAAGAAGCTCCTAAGGGAGGCTTACAGCGAAAAGTCAACGCTGATTCCGCTGAAGTAAAAGGCGAAGAAGCTCCCAAGGGAGGCTTACAGCGAAAAGTCAACGCTGATTTAAAAAGATTATGTGTTTTATTGCGCGGATGTGCGTGTATCTTCGGAATAAATACCATTTTACATAGCATAACATCATCACATCATTTCGCATAGCATAAGCATCATGCATCATGCTGCATATGGCACAAGAAGGGGACACAATATCGATCTTCGGAAGAATGCTTTGAAAAAGGGAAAATCATGCTAAGTCACAAGGAGATACAATATTGATCTTCGGAGTGTAGCTTCGGAAAATATTTTTACGAAGCATGGATATTCTTCATCAGAACACTATGGATGTTGTTGTGATAAATGAAAATTCTTCTTCACGAAGCATGAAAAGAAGGGAAGGTGTTTTTTCGTCAAAGACTCAAAAACGGTACGTATGTAGAATTTCATGCATCGTAAAGAATTGAACCATAAAAAACAAGTATATTACATTCAGGGTTACAAGATATTACACATATTACATTTCAGAAGTTTTTACAATAGCACTTAGTCTTCCCTAAGTACAACTTCCGCAGCTTCGTTCAGGAGTTGATTAACAACTTGATCCATGATAGCTTCAGCCATCTTTTTAATTTCATCGTCTTCTTTCGGGTGAGGGCCCGGAGACGCTTTAGTAGGATCTGAAGGAGGACAGGATAATGCTATTACAAATTGCGAACGAAGTTTAAAATAAAAAATTACAACACAATAAAAACCATTAGTTAATACCTATTTGCCCTTCGGGCTCTGCGCTTTTCTCAGCAGCCTCTGCTACTTTTCTAGCATCATGGATGCCCTTTTCGCTTTTTTGGATAATTTCTCGGGCCATTTCTCGACCACCATTGTCCCAGACATCGGTGAAAAATTTTCCACCAACCATGCTAGCTTCGGCTGAAGGATCTTTTGCATCTTCGAAGGACAAGGTAGCTTCGGATTGCGCTAAAATCTTTACATGCTCGCAGCCCTTTTTCTCCAAAATGGTGGCAATCCCCCTGGCACCCGAAAAAGCACATATGTCTCCGCGGCTATTTAAAATTTCCTCAAAGGCCTCAGCTTCGTGATTAATCCATTCCATGGGACCTCTGGGGTTGCCTCTTGTAAAGTTTTCTTCGCTCGAGAATGCGCCAACGCTGGCGAAGCTAGCTTTCATTTTCTTAACACACTCCATAGATTTGTCATAGCATCTTTTCTTGGACGAACGAAGCTCTTCAACAGTTCCTTCTAAATGATTTGCCCATTGGTCGCTAAGTTCTCGCTTCGTTTCTTCAAGTATGCGTTCCTCTTTAGCTCTGGCTAGTTGTTTTCGAAGATCTTCAATTTCACGCTTCTGAGCCTCAGCTTGACCTTTAAAAGTAGCTTCGTCTTCTTTTATTCTATTTATCAATGAATGTAATATTTTATCTTTTTCGAGACCTTCGTTCCTTAGTTCAATTACTTCGGAACGAAGGTTGCTCAGGGCCATAACACACCCTTCGTCTTCGGCATCTTTTTGGGCCCTGAGGGCATTGCTAAGTATAAAGCCCTACAAAGAAAAATGTGTGTGCGTCAATAAATTTAAGCAAACGAAAAATTTTGGTCTCAAGAAAAAATACAAAGACGTCATTTTTTGCACCTTTAAGCTATTGTACGCCAAGCTGTCGGCCAGCTCGTTTTTCGACAACACCGAGAGCCCGTCTTCTAGTGTTGGGAATCCGAAGCTCTTGCTCATCTCCCGACAGACAGAAATCTCCTTGCTGTCAGGGAGACAATACAAGAAGTCTTCTTCTCCGCTGCCGTTGAATATCAACGCCCCCTTTGGATATTTCAGTTTTTGGGCGTAAAACTGGGCCTCTTGCTTTTCTTTTTCAGACAACTTTTTCCCCGAAGCATGTCGAACAATATAATCAAGGACTTTGGGGGATGCTTCGGGGGCAACAGCACTGATTTCTTCAACAAGAATTGGCTCTATCATTTTTTCTTCCTCGGTTTCCAAGGATTTTACCTTCGTGGGCTCTGAAGGCCCAGCTTCAGTCTCAGCTTGTTGCTTTGGAGCTTTAGTATCAAAGATTTCAGTTTCCGCTTCGGAAGTTTCAACAGTCTTCTTCGGAGTCGTGCTTGAGGATTTAATTGTCTCCAGTACATCTAGCACATTGACCATTCTTTTTCTTTTCGGGGTCACTGCTGGGCCCTTTTGGTTTTTTATTGTCTCAATACTTGATGAAGGACTTAAAATTTCCAATATTTTCGTTTCTTCAGTTCTCGGTTTTTCTGCTTTCTCTGCTGAGGGTGCTTCAGTTTTTTCTTCGATCTTCGACACTGAAGTTGGTTCTTTAATATCGGTGGCCGAAGAGGTTTCACCGGCGAACTCAGGCACTGTAGCTGGTTCAATGTAGCGTGGCCGGTGTGTGAGAACCTTTACGCTTTGTCTCTTCGGCGCTGGCTCGCTGGGAGCGGCTGAAGCAGTTTCCTGTGCAGAAGTTGCGCTTTTTCTTTTTTGGCCCCGCGCTGGATAGTGGTAGTCGGGGTACACGAACCCAATTGCGTCAAACACTCGGTTCAGTCTTTTCTTTTTCCGGCCTCCGAAGGCTGCTGACAATGCAGTATCTTCGGCCTTTGAATAAACCCCAAGTAGTTCATCACTTAAATTTTCAATGCTTTTTAGCCAGTCATCATCTGGCTCAATGAATTTATCTCCGAACTTAAAAGCATACTTCAGCCTGATAAGTCCACCTTCGTCAGCCTCTTTTATGATCTCTTGCGGCATTTCCCATTTTTCCGCAAGCGGCCATACTCTGAAGGCAATATGCTCTTGGACCAGATCCCTCGTTCCAATAAAAGAGCAAATAACTCCGAAGGCTCTCTGGCATTCTTCGGCAGCTTCATTCATTTCAACCTTCGGCCTCCGCAGGCCGAAGCGTTGCCAAATAGGGCGCATAATTATACCTTTAATATCTTCCCGTGTTTTCAGGTCATTCTTCACATAAAACCATTCTGTCATCCAGTCGCCGGGCCATCTCTTCCGAAAGGTTGGCACGGGACAGCTTGACCCAGACCGAGAGACGAAACTGTAGCAGCCGAAATTATTGTGATACTACTCCTTACCCCAGGGTTTTGTCTCGTATAACAATTCGTGTATGTTGCAGAAACTTTTTGCATCAGGTTCCAGACCTTGGCTTCTTGCGGCCCACACGAAGATATTCATCCTTATGATTGCTTCGGGGGTAAGTTGGTGAAGATAGACTTCAAATATTTTCAGCACCTCTACGACAAAGCTGCTGAGGGGAAATCGTAGTCCAGCTTTCAAAAAGCTTCGGAACACTACGACTTCATTTTCCTCAGGGGACGGACAAGTCTTCTCTCCTTCGTCGGCCCTCACAATGGATAAGTCCCGGAAATATCTTCCCCTCATGTTGACAAGATGATTTTCTTTGATACTTGATTTGCCGAAAACCGCATGGCTTGGTCGCCAAGGGCGATCTTCGGAGTCTTCATCACCGCTATCCGCATCATAACTGTCGCTGTCATCAGTATCTTCAGATAAACCTTCTAAAATCTCTTTGGTGATCTTTTCTGTGTTAGTTTTCGACATTGCTTCAAGAAACCCCAGGTTTTTCTCTTCAGAGAGACTCAGCTTCATCTCGATAGGAGCCTTTTTGTCTTCAGACATCTTCGAAAATGCTAAAAAACTGTTTTCAAAGCCGAAGCTAAAAAACTTAAAAAGCCAAGCAAGTGTTGGTGCGCAAGAGCTAAAAATTGAGTAAGCAAGAGCAGATGGCAAGAAAGCGTACCAAGTGAGCTCGTGGTATGCTCTTATTTATACGCCCAGTGCATTGAAAATTGGAAAACCCCGCTTGTCAGTGAATGTTGCTATTCTAGCAAAGGAAAGGTGTTTTTTCAGACCTTCGGCTTAAGGCCTTCGTCCATGTCGCAATCTAAATTTATTATTCTAACAAATTAATATTGCGAGGGGCTACTGTTGGGGGCCTTCGGCTTCCGAAGGTCCTCAAAAACATGATTTAACGATGTTTCTGGAGTATAATGTGTGAACAGGTATCTTCGGACTCGAATCGGTACCACAGTGGGAGAAGCCCAAAGAATACGAAGGTTGACACAGCGCCGAAGCTGTGAGCAGAAAAGCTTCGGCGTGATAGCGGAAAAGGAAACCGACTTAAAGATGAAAAGGCTATTCAGACCTCGGTGGATTACTATAGAATTACTACCAAATGTAAAGGGCATGAATGTAATTTTACATGGGTTGCGTCCCTTGCCTATAAATACTTTTGCGTCACGCTTGTATTTTTACCTTCTTTCAAGCCGAAGGTACATTTGTAATTTGATATCATTTCTATTTTTCCGTAATAATAATATAGAAATGAGTTGATAATTATACATAATTGTTTACGTTATATTCCATATGATTCTTTCTTCATTATTATATGTTGTGTTGATGAAGGTATGTCCTTCATAACCTTCGTCCGAAAATCATTATATACCAAGGGAAATAATGTTCCAAAGGACGAAGGACTTTAACGTTTAACATTTTTTGTGTTGCCTTGTTCTTAACTTATAGCATTTGAGAACAAGTCCCCAACACCATCAAATGATGATTAGGCCATCTGATATTCCCAAGACGTCTTTCTCAACCCGATATGGTTTATATGAATTCACAGTCATGTCATTTGGCTTAACCAATGCACCAGACTACTTCATGAATTTGATGAACAAGGTGTTCATGGAGTATCTCGATAAATTCGTTGTGGTATTCATCGATGACATTCTTATTTATTCCAAGAATGATAGTGATCATGAGAAACATTTACGGATGGTGCTACAGAAGTTACAGGATAATCAACTTTACGCCAAATTTACCAAGTGTGAGTTCTGGCTTGATGAAGTACATTTCCTCGGGCATATCATCTCCAAAGGAGGAATTTCTATGGATCCGGCTAAAGTAACAGCGATAGTTGATTGGAAGATACCAAGTACAGTCTCCGAGGTCCGGAGTTTCCTGGGACTCGCAGGCTATTACCCGTGATTCATTGAAGGGTTCTCCAAGATTGCTAAGCCTAGGACCTCATTGTTAGAGAAGGGCAAGGAGTTTAAGTGGACTGAGGAATGCCAAGAGAGTTTCAATCAATTGAGGTTTAAATTGTTGGCAGCCCTAGTGCTGATTATGCCAGATCTATAGAAGAATATTGATATGTTTTGTGATGCAAGTTGCCAAAGCCTGGGATGTGTGCTTATGCAAGGATTCATCATCGCCTCTGCGTCTCGCAAGTTGCGGAAACATGAGTTGAATTACCCCCTCATGACTTAGAACTGGTAGCCATTGTGCATGCTCTCAAGATTTGGAGACACTATATTATGGGAACCAAGTGCCGAGTCTACACCGATCACAAGAGCTTAAAATACATCTTCACTCAGAAGGATCTCAACCTTAGGAAACACCGATGGTTGGAGCTCATCAAGGATTATGACTTGGTGAAAGGGAAATGTGCCCTTGGGCCATTTCTAAGTATTTTGGTGATTGAGTGCCAACACAAGTGCTTAAATGTGAATCTATACCCATGGATGGACAAAGTGCAAATCAAGAGTAAAGGTATGTTTCTAAGCCTTAGTACATTGTTTTGAAGACTAATGTATTGTGTCTAAGTGCTTGAAACAGGAGAAATCGAGTCAGAGAAAAGTTGGCTGTGTACAGCCAAAAGGCTGTTCGGTCTGGAGCACCGGATAGTCCGGTGGTGCACCGGACAGTGTCCGGTGCGCCAGACTGACTCGGGCGAACTGGCCGCTCTCGGGAATTTACCGGCGACGTACGGCTATAATTCACCGGACTGTCCGGTATGCACCGGACTGTCCGGTGAGCCAACGGTCGGCCGGGCCAACGGTCGGCCGCGCGATCTGCGCGGGACACGCGTGGCCGAGCCAACGGCTAGATGGGGGCACCGGACTGTCCGGTGTGCACCGGACATGTCCGGTGCGCCAACGGCTCTCTGGCGGCCAACGGTCGGCTGCGCCGTTTAAGGAAAGAAATCGGGCACCGGACAGTGTCCGGTGTGCACCGGACTGTCCGGTGCACCAGTCGACAGAAGGCAAGATCAGCCTTCCAGATTTGCTCTCAACGGCTCCTAGCTGCCTTGGGGCTATAAAAGGGACCCCTAGACGCATGGAGGAGTACATCAAGTATTCCTACAACATTCCTAAGCACCAAGACATCGATTCCACGCATTTGGTTCATTGTGATAGCATCTAGAGCTCTTGTTGAGTTGTGAACTCATTGAGCTGTGTTGCGAGCTCTTGTTGTGACTTGTGTGCGTGCTGTTGCTCTGATTTTGAGTCTTGTGTGCGTTGCTAGTTCCTCCCTTACTCCGTATTTCTTTGTGAATCTCAAGTGTAAGGGCGAGAGGCTCCAAGTTGTGGAGATTCCTCGCAAATGGGATATTGAAAGGCAAAGCAAAACACCGTGGTATTCAAGTTGGTCTTTGGACCACTTGAGAGGGGTTGATTGCAACCCTCGTCCGTTGGGACGCCACAACGTGGAGTAGGCAAGCGTTGGTCTTGGCCGAACCACGGGATAAACCACTGTGTCATCTCTGTGTTTGATCTCTTGTGGTATTGTGTTTTGTTGAGACTCCTCTCTAGCCACTTGGCGATTATTGTGCTAACACTTAACAAGTTTTTGTGGCTATAAGTTTAAGTTTCACAGGATCACCTATTCACCCCCCCCCTCTAGGTGCTCTCAATTGGTATCAGAGCCGTTCTCTTCACAAAGGGACTAACCGCCCGAAGAGATGGATCCTAAAGGGAAGGGAATCGTGATCAACGACAAGGAGAAGGAGTCCTTCGTCAATGAGCCAAGGGATGACAAGTCCAACGACTCGGGCTCGGGCCACAGACGCAAAGATGGGAAGAAGAAGAAGACAAGACGCATCAAGGAGATCGTCTACTACGACAGCGATGAGTCTACTTCCTCCCAAAAGGACGACGACCACAACGAATACGAGAGAAAGAAACCGGTCAATTCGAACTTTTCTTTTGATTACTCTCGTATTCCTCAAAGTACTAATGCTCATTTATTATCTATTCCACTTGGTAAACCTCCTCATTTTGATGGAGAGGACTACGGATTTTGGAGTCACAAAATGCGTAGTCACTTGTTCTCTCTCCATCCTAGCATATGGGAGATTGTAGAAAGTGGAATGCACTTTGATAGTACGGATAGTCCCATGTTTATTAATGAACAGATTCATAAAAATGCACAAGCTACTACTGTGTTGCTAGCCTCTTTGTGCAGGGACGAGTACCATAAGGTGAGCGGCTTGGACAATGCCAAGCAGATCTGGGACACCCTCAAGATCTCTCATGAGGGGAATGATGTCACCTTGCTCACCAAGATGGAGTTGGTGGAGGGCGAGCTTGGACGGTTCGCAATGATAAGGGGCGAGGAGCCAACTCAAACATACAACCGGCTCAAGACCCTTATCAACAAAATAAGGAGCTACGGAAGCACGCGATGGACGGATCACGACGTCGTCCGCCTAATGCTAAGGTCCTTTACCGTTCTTGATCCTCATTTGGTGAACAATATTCGTGAAAATCCTAGGTACACCAAGATGTCGCCCGAAGAAGTTCTGGGGAAGTTCGTAAGCGGGCGAATGATGATCAAGGAGGCAAGATATGTGGACGACGCGTTGAACGATCCTATTCATGAGCCTCAACCCATTGCTCTCAAGGCAACGAGGAGCAAGGAGGCGCTACCGAGCAAGGTGGCGCAAGTTGAGGCGGCCGGGCTAAATAATGAGGAGATGGCCCTCATCATTAAGCGCTTCAAGACGGCGCTTAAAGGTCGCAAGGGACAGCCAAGCAAGACCAAGACAAAGGAGAAGCGCTCGTGCTTCAAATGTGGTAAGATTGGTCATTTCATTGCTAACTGTCCCGATAATGAAAGTGACCAGGAAAAGGGGAACAAAAGGGAGAAGAAGAAGCATTACAAGAAGGCCAAGGGCGAGGCACATATCGGAAAGGAGTGGGATTCAGATTGCTCCTCCTCCGACTCCGACAATGAAGGACTCGCCGCCACCGCCTTCAACAAGTCATCCCTCTTCCCCAACGAGCGTCACACTTGCCTCATGGCAAGGGAGAAGAAAGTAAGCACTCATGATACTAGTACTTATGCTTCTTCAAGTGAGGATGAGTCTAGTGATGATGATGAGATAGATTACTCATGCTTATTCAAGGGATTAGATAGATCTAAAATTAATAAGATTAATGAGTTGATTGATGCTTTGAATGACAAGAATAGATTACTAGAAAAACAAGAGGATCTTTTATATGAGGAGCATGATAAATTTGTTAGTACACAAAATTCTCTTGCTCTAGAAATTAAAAGGAATGAAATGCTCTCTAGTGAATTATCTACTTGTCATGAATCCATCTCTAAATTAAAAAGTGTTAATGATGATTTGAATGCTAAGTTAGAAATAGCTAGTAAATCAACATCTTGTGTAGAAATTGTTGAAACTTGCAATAGGTGTAAAGATTTTGACATTGATGCTTGTAGTGAACACCTAGTTTCAATTTCCAAACTTAATGATGAATTGGCTAGTCTGAATGCTCAACTTAAGACTAGCAAGAGTAATTTTGATAAGCTAAAATTTGCAAGGGATGCCTACACAATTGGTAGACACCCCTCAATTAAGGATGGACTTGGCTACAAGAAGGAAGCCAAGAACTTGACAAGCCATAAGGCTCCCATCTCCGCCAAGGTGAAAGGGAAGGCCCCTATGGCTAGTAGTGTGCAAAAGAAACATGCCTTTATGTACCATGATAGGAGACAATCTAGAAATGCTTATAGGAGATGTAACACATATGATGCTTTTGATTCTCATGACATGTTTGCTTCTAGTTCTTCTTATGTGCATGATAGAAATGTTGGTAGGAGAAATGTTGTTCATAATATGCCTAGGAGAAATGTTGTTAATGTTCCTAGGAAAGTAATGAATGAACCCTCTACAATTTATCATGCTTTAAATGCTTCCTTTGCTATTTGTAGAAAGGATAGGAAAATAGTTGCTAGGAAGTTAGGGGCAAAATGCAAGGGATACAAAACTTGCATTTGGGTCCCTAAGGATATTTGCACTAACCTTGTAGGACCCAACATGAGTTGGGTACCTAAGACCCAAGCCTAAATTTGCCTTGCAGGTTTATGCATCCGGGGGTTCAAGCTGGATTATCGACAGCGGATGCACAAACCATATGACGGGGGAGAAGAAGATGTTCACCCCCTACGTCAAGAATAAGGATTCCCAAGATTCAATTATATTTGGTGATGGGAATCAAGGCAAGGTAAAAGGGTTAGGTAAAATTGCAATTTCTAATGAGCACTCTATCTCCAATGTGTTTTTAGTTGAGTCTCTTGGTTACAATTTGCTATCTGTTAGTCAACTATGCAATATGGGATATAATTGTCTTTTTACAAATGTAGATGTGTCTGTCTTTAGAAGAAGTGATGGTTCACTAGCCTTTAAGGGTGTATTAGACGGCAAGCTTTACTTAGTTGATTTTGCAAAAGAAGAGGCCGGTCTAGATGCATGCTTAATTGCTAAGACTAGCATGGGCTGGCTGTGGCATCGCCGCTTAGCACATGTGGGGATGAAGAACCTTCACAAGCTTCTAAAGGGAGAACACGTGATAGGTTTGACTAACGTACAATTCGAAAAAGATAGACCTTGTGCAGCTTGTCAGGCAGGTAAACAGGTGGGAGGAGCGCATCACAGCAAGAATGTGATGACCACATCAAGACCCCTGGAGCTGCTACATATGGACCTCTTCGGACCCGTCGCCTATCTAAGCATAGGAGGAAGTAAGTATGGTTTAGTTATTGTTGATGACTTTTCCCGCTTCACTTGGGTGTTCTTTTTGCAGGATAAGTCTGAAACCCAAGGGACCCTCAAGCGCTTCCTCAGGAGAGCTCAAAATGAGTTTGAGCTCAAGGTGAAGAAGATAAGGAGCGACAACGGGTCCGAGTTCAAGAACCTTCAAGTGGAGGAGTTCCTTGAGGAGGAAGGGATCAAGCACGAGTTCTCCGCTCCCTACACACCACAACAAAATGGTGTGGTAGAGAGGAAGAACAGGACGCTAATCGATATGGCGAGGACGATGCTTGGAGAATTCAAGACCCCCGAGCGTTTTTGGTCGGAAGCCGTGAACACGGCTTGCCACGCCATCAACAGGGTCTACCTTCATCGCCTCCTCAAGAAGACTTCGTATGAGCTACTAACCGGTAACAAACCCAATGTATCTTACTTTCGTGTATTTGGGAGCAGGTGCTACATTCTAGTGAAGAAGGGTAGAAATTCTAAATTTGCTCCCAAAGCTGTAGAAGGGTTTTTGTTAGGTTATGACTCAAATACAAAGGCGTATAGAGTCTTCAACAAATCATCGGGTTTGGTTGAAGTCTCTAGCGACGTTGTATTTGATGAGACTAATGGCTCTCCAAGAGAGCAAGTTGTTGATTGTGATGATGTAGATGAAGAAGATGTTCCGACGGCCGCTATACGAACCATGGCGATTGGAGAAGTGCGGCCACAGGAATAAGATGAACGAGATCAACCTTCTTCCTCAACAACGGTGCATCCCCCAACTCAAGACGATGAACAGGTTCATCAAAAGGAGGCATGTGATCAAGGGGGAGCACAAGATGATCACGTGATGGAGGAAGAAGCGCAACCGGCACCTCCAACCCAAGTTCGAGCGGTGATTCAAAGGGATCATCCCGTCGACCAAATTTTGGGTGACATTAGCAAGGGAGTAACTACTCGATCTCGATTAGTTAATTTTTGTGAGCATTACTCCTTTGTCTCTTCTATTGAGCCTTTCAGGGTAGAGGAGGCCTTGCTAGATCCGGATTGGGTATTGGCCATGCAGGAGGAACTCAACAACTTCAAGCGCAATGAAGTTTGGACACTGGTGCCTCGTCCCAAGCAAAATGTTGTGGGAACCAAGTGGGTGTTCCGCAACAAACAGGACGAGCACGGGGTGGTGACGAGGAACAAGGCTCGACTTGTGGCAAAAGGTTATGCCCAAGTCGCAGGTTTGGACTTTGAGGAGACGTTTGCTCCTGTGGCTAGGCTAGAATCAATTCGTATCTTGCTAGCATATGCCGCTCACCATTCTTTCAGGTTGTACCAAATGGATGTGAAGAGCGCTTTCCTCAATGGGCCAATCAAGGAGGAGGTGTACGTGGAGCAACCCCCTGGCTTCGAGGATGAACGGTACCCCGACCACGTGTGTAAGCTCTCTAAGGCGCTCTATGGACTTAAGCAAGCCCCAAGAGCATGGTATGAATGCCATAGAGACTTCTTAATTGCTAATGCTTTCAAGGTTGGGAAAGCCGATCCAACTCTTTTTACTAAGACTTGCGACGGTGATCTTTTTGTGTGCCAAATTTATGTCGATGACATAATATTTGGTTCTACTAACCAAAAGTCTTGTGAAGAGTTTAGCAGGGTTATGATGCAGAAATTCGAGATGTCGATGATGGGCGAGTTGAACTACTTCCTTGGGTTTCAAGTGAAGCAACTCAAGGACGGCACCTTCATCTCCCAAACAAAGTACACGCAAGACTTGCTGAAGCGGTTTGGGATGAAGGACGCCAAGCCCGCAAAGACTCCGATGGGGACCGACGGACACACCGACCTCAACAAAGGAGGTAAGTCCGTTGATCAAAAAGCATACCGGTCAATGATAGGGTCTTTACTTTATTTATGTGCTAGTAGACCGGATATTATGCTTAGCGTATGCATGTGTGCTAGATTTCAATCCGATCCTAAGGAGTGTCACTTAGTGGCGGTGAAGCAAATTCTTAGATATTTGGTTGCTACGCCTTGCTTCGGGCTCTGGTATCCAAAGGGGTCTACCTTTGACTTGGTTGGATACTCAGATTCCGACTATACTGGATGTAAGGTCGATAGGAAGAGTACATCAGGGACGTGCCAATTCTTAGGAAGGTCCCTGGTGTCGTGGAACTCTAAGAAACAAACCTCCGTTGCCCTATCCACCGCTGAGGCCGAGTATGTTGCCGCAGGGCAGTGTTGTGCGCAACTACTTTGGATGAGGCAAACCCTTCGGGACTTTGGCTACAATCTGAGCAAAGTCCCACTCCTATGTGACAATGAGAGTGCTATCCGCATGGCGGAAAATCCTGTTGAACACAGCCGCACAAAGCACATTGACATCCGGCATCACTTTTTGAGAGACCACCAGCAAAAGGGAGATATCGAAGTGTTTCATGTTAGCACCGAGAACCAGCTAGCCGATATCTTTACCAAGCCTCTAGATGAGAAGACCTTTTGCAGGCTGCGTAGTGAGCTAAATGTCTTAGATTCGCGGAACTTGGATTGAATTGTAGCATACATGTATTCATGCTTTTGATCATGTTCCTTTTTGCATTTTGTTGTTTAGTATGGTGCTCAAGTTGTACAAACACTCCCTGGACCTCACAAGTCCGTTGCAAAGTGATGCACAGTTTTAGGGGGAGATGTGTTACAACTTGACCCTTTGAGACTAACCATATGCTTGAGTTTGCTTGTTTTAGTCTCGAAGGAGAATTAAAAGGGAAAAGGTGGACTTGGACCATGCAAGACTTCCACTGCACTCCGATGAAAAGAGTAACTTTTCCAAGTTCATCTTTTAACTCTTATTGCCTATTTGCTCTTAATTGAAGATTTTGGTGAGGCAATGGGGTTAAAGGGCCAAGATTGATCCCGTTTTGGTGCTTGATGCCAAAGGGGGAGAAAATAAAGGCCAAAGTGATAAATGGATCAGCTACCACTTGAGAGATTTTGAAAATAGTAGCCAAAGTGATAAATGGATCAGCTACCACTTGAGAGATTTTGAAAATAGTAGAATAGAGTTTTTGTTTTGTCAAAACTCTTTTATTGTCTCTCTTGTCAGAAGTTGGCTTCTTGTGGGGAGAAATGTTGATTATGGGAAAAAGGGGGAGTTTTTGGAATCCTGAATCAAATACTCCTGAAATGACTCTCTTTATGACTTAACATGTGTGTTTGACTTAAAGATAGAAATTTGAGTTTTGATTTGCAAAAACAAACCAAGTGGTGGCAAAGGATGATCCATATATGCCAAAATTGAATCAAAATAAATTTGAGTTTTATTTGAAGTGATATTGCACTTGTTCTAGTTGCTTTATGTTGTGTTGGCATAAATCACCAAAAAGGGGGAGATTGAAAGGGAAATGTGCCCTTGGGCCATTTCTAAGTATTTTGGTGATTGAGTGCCAACACAAGTGCTTAAATGTGAATCTATACCCATGGATGGACAAAGTGCAAATCAAGAGTAAAGGTATGTTTCTAAGCCTTAGTACATTGTTTTGAAGACTAATGTATTGTGTCTAAGTGCTTGAAACAGGAGAAATCGAGTCAGAGAAAAGTTGGCTGTGTACAGCCAAAAGGCTGTTCGGTCTGGAGCACCGGACAGTCCGGTGGTGCACCGGACAGTGTTCGGTGCGCCAGACTGACTCGGGCGAACTGGCCACTCTCGGGAATTTACCGACGACGTACGACTATAATTCACCGGACTGTCCGGTGTGCACCGGACTGTCCGGTGAGCCAACGGTCGGCCGGGCCAACGGTCGGCCGCGCGATCTGCGCGGGACACGTGGCCGAGCCAACGGCTAGAAGGGGGCACCGGACATGTCCGGTGCGCCAACGGCTCTCTGGCGGCCAACGGTCGGCTGCGCCGTTTAAGGAAAGAAATCGGGCACCGGACAGTGTCCGGTGTGCACCGGACTGTCCGGTGCACCAGTCGACAGAAGGCAAGATCAGCCTTCCAGATTTGCTCTCAACGGCTCCTAGCTGCCTTGGGGCTATAAAAGGGACCCCTAGGCGCATGGAGGAGTACATCAAGTATTCCTACAACATTCCTAAGCACCAAGATATCGATTCCACGCATTTGGTTCATTGTGATAACATCTAGAGCTCTTGTTGAGTTGTGAACTCATTGAGCTGTGTTGCGAGCTCTTGTTGCGACTTGTGTGCGTGCTGTTGCTCTGATTTTGAGTCTTGTGTGCATTGCTAGTTCCTCCCTTACTCCGTATTTCTTTGTGAATCTCAAGTGTAAGGGCGAGAGGCTTCAAGTTGTGGAGATTCCTCGCAAACGGGATATTGAAAGGCAAAGCAAAACACCGTGGTATTCAAGTTGGTCTTTGGACCGCTTGAGAGGGGTTGATTGCAACCCTCGTCCGTTGGGACGCCACAACATGGAGTAGGCAAGCGTTGGTCTTGGCCGAACCACGGGATAAACCACTGTGTCATCTCTGTGTTTGATCTCTTGTGGTATTGTGTTTTGTTGAGACTCCTCTCTAGCCACTTGGCGATTATTGTGCTAACACTTAACAAGTTTTTGTGGCTATAAGTTTAAGTTTCACAGGATCACCTATTCACCCCCCCCCCTCTAGGTGCTCTCACTTGGAAATTCACTATCATCCAGGCAAGGCAAATCTGGTTGCGGATGCCTTGAGTCAGAAGGAGCATGTCCATGCAGCTATTGTCACCCAGTTACCCGATGAGTTAGCAGAAGATTTTGAGAGGCTCAATCTGCGAATAGTTGCTCATACTGAAGGAATTACCATTGAAGTGGAACCTACCTTAGAGCAAGAAATATGAAAGGGTCAGATCGGTGATGCCAAAATTCAGGACATCAAGGATCTGATAACATAAGGTAGAGGCCTAGATTTCACGGAGGATGAGCAGGGCACGATATGGTTCAAGAACCGGATTTGTGTTCCTGATATCGATAGTCTTCATGAAACCATATTGAAGGAGGCACATGACTCAGTTTACTCCATCCACCCTGGTAGTACTAAGATGTACCAGGACTTGAAGCAGAAGTATTTGTGGTATGGACTAAAGAAGTATGTTGCTTCACATGTAGCACTATGTGATGTTTGCCAGAGGGTGAAAGCGGAACATCAAAGACCTACTAGTTTACTACACCCTCTTAAGATACCTGAGTGGAAATGGGAAGGGATTGGCATGGACTTCATTGTGGGTCTACCCCGCACATCTACTGGGTATGACTCTATATGGGTGATTGTGGACAGGCTAACTAAAGTAGCCCACTTTATTCCAGTGAAGACCACGTATTCAGGAGCCATACTAGTAGAGTTGTACATGGTACGGATTGTATGCTTACATGGTGTGCCTAAGAAGATTGTGTCAGACCGGGGATCAAAGTTTACTTCTCGGTATTGGCAGAAGTTGCACGAGTGCTTGGATACAAGATTGAATTTTAGTTCGGCCTACCATCCTAAAACTGATGGGCAGACCAAGAGGACCAACCAAGTACTGGAGGATATGTTAAGAGCTTGTGCTCTTAAACATGGTGGTAGTTGGGATAAGAGTTTGCCCTATGCCGAGTTCTCTTACAATAACAGTTACCAGGCCAGTTTGAAGATGTCCCCGTTTGAGGCTCTATATGGCATAAAATGCAGGACTCCACTGTATTGGGATCAAACTGGTGAAAGACAGTTCTTTGGGCCTAAAATTATACAAGAGGCAGAGGAACAAGTCTGACAAATAAGGGAGAATTTGAGAACTGCACAGTCAAGGCAGAAGAGTTATGCGGATACCCGGAGAAGACTGGTCGAGTTTAAGGGGGGTGATCACGTGTATCTGAAGGTGTCACCAATCCGGGGTATGCGAAGATTTAAAGTTAAAGGGAAGTTGTCCCCTCGCTTCATTGGACCCTTCATGATCCTGAAACGAGTGGGAGAAGTTCCATATCAACTGGAATTACCCGATCATCTTGCAGATGTACATGATGTCTTCCATGTATCACAATTGAAGAAGTGTCTCAGGGTACCTGAAGAGCAGTTGCCTATGGAGGATCTTAGTGTTCAAGATGATCTGACTTCCACTGAGTATCCTATCAAGATTCTTGATACACTGACTCGTGTCACGAGGAGTAAAGTGATTAAAATGTGTAAAGTGTAATGGAGTCACCATGGAGAAGATGAAGCTACTTGGGAAAGAGAAGAAGAACTACACATAGACTTTCCCAACCTCTTTCCTAGTCCTTCCTAAATCTCGAGGACGAGATTCTTTGTAAGGGGGTAGGATTTGTAATACCCAAAATTGGAAAACATAAGAAAAGAGTTGATCTTCTTGATTGGTTTGCCATCTCGTTATTATAACATGGGATTAACCCTAATCAAAATGACAAGATATCTAATAAAAGAATATTTAATGCATCATGTTGGAATTTTTATTTGTGCATTAAGCAATGGTCATAAATATATTAATAAAAATAGGATAATAGCTTGAGATGTGGATTGAACCCCAAATGAAAATTAGGGTTTCAAAATAAGAGATGGAAAGAAATGAGAAAATACTACATAAAATAAAATAAAAATAAGAATAAATATTTTCCACACTGGTATTTTCAAACTGTACATTTAAATGAGAACAAATTCACCACAAAATTTGAAATTCAAAAAAAAGAAAGAAAGGAGAATAAAAGAATCGGAGAAGAAAAAGAAATAGGAAGACTGGGTGTGGACCGAATTTGGCCTGCCCGGCCTACGCAGCGCGCGCTCAGCCCAATTCCGAAACCGGCGCGCGCGACCGTCCTGACGAGCTGGACCCACTTGACAGCCACCTCACGCTCGCGCCGACAACGCGGCCCCACATGTCAGTCGTTTCTACTGCCTCACCCTTACTTCCTCTGTCCGATGGACCCACGCTGTCAGTCGTCGTCCTCCCAACGACTGCGCCGGACATAGCAGGAGTGGGCCGTGAACCCCGGAACTTGTTGCGAACCTTTCTCCCCTTAGACCTACCTACCGGGCGCTATTTAGGTACTAGGGAGGGTCTCGGCTCCTTCCTTTTTCATCCCCACAACCACCTCCGCGGGTGAGTAACTCGCCTGGATCTAATCTGGCGCGTTCGTTCCGGATCGGACGGTCAGGATCTCCCGATACCCTTCTGCCGAGCCAGTTTTCCACATGAGCCCCTCGGGTTTCGGTGAATAAACCCGCGGTTCATCCTCGGGGTTTTCTGTGTCTGGGGAAATATTTCGAGAAAGCCCCTGACCTTTTAGGTATTAATGCGCGCAGTCCCGAGGGTACTAAAAATAGATAATTACTTAGGGAAATTGATTTTTAATTCGAAAATAATTCCAGAAACTTGTATAATTCATATTTAATTCATTTTAACTCCAAATTGAGTCATTCTAATTGCAATAATTTTGTTTTAATATTGTTTATCACCTAGTCACTCTGGTTATCCATGTAACATGGAATAAAATTGTTCACTTGACTTAATCTATACCCGACACTAAATAACTTTAGAAATTCATACCTAAATAACCGTAACTCCGAATATAGTGATTCTTGTTTCTACGATCTTGTTACGTAGTATAGAATAATATCATGCATTCTGTTTTGATGTTTGGTGTGATGTTAATTTCTGATGTACCCTGTTTGTTTGTGTTGATGCAAGTAGACGAGCCAGCCACAGAGGATCCAGGGGTTCAGCAGGTGGAGACTGCTGAGCACGAGCTCATTGAAGATAAGTTGTGCCCTTGATCACTTCTTTTTACCCAGTCATGTTCTTATTAATCATAATGATCTGCATCGGTTAATTTTGATGGGACCCTTTAGGTTACCCTAGTTTGGTTATCTTTATACCTTGTTTACCACTGAATTTCTGGGTACTACATGCTATTGCTTTATGTGGTTTTGGGTATAGAGATATACATTATTCATGGTCACACTGTTATTATCAGTTCATTATTACTGTTCATGATAAGATCATTATGTTAATTGGAACATGGAGCGACCACCCGGGAAAACAGTGCTACCACAAGGGTGGTATGGAACGCCCTTGGCTGACTAATTAGGAAAGCTAGTGGAGGACTACCTTACCCGAAAGGGGCAAGGGCAGTAGGGGAGTGGTCAGTGTGGGGAGGCCCTTAGGTTGATTTTGCTGCGATGGCGGTCAGTCGAGGGGTCCCTGCATTGGAGCTTCCTAGAAACTGTAGCGGGTTTTCTAAAGCTAGTGGAACTTTGTAAATGCCTCGTAGGGTTACCCTGCCTCGCTTGCTTGGTTGAGGTGTATGAGATTCAAGACCCCTTGGCAGATGGGTAACATGACTTGTGGGTAAAGATGTACAACCTCTGTAGAGTGTAAAACTCGTATACTAGCCGTGCTCACGGTCATGAGCAGCTCGGACACTCACATGATTAATTTATGGAATTAAATTCAATTTGTCATTTGCATCGCATTGGGATTATTATATTTTTATTTTTATTACTATGGTTTGGTATTTACTAACACTTAGTAACTGCTAATAAAATTTTGACCAACTTATAAAAGCAATGCTCAGCTTCAATCTTTATTTTATTGATCAGCCTTACACTTCACATGAACTCCCACCTTTGGTGAGTTCATGCACATTATTCACCACAACTTGTTGAGCGATGAACATATGTGAGCTCACCCTTGCTGCCTCATACCCCCAGAGGAGAAGAACATGTGGTCGAAGAGGAGTCGCATAACGAGGAGTCCGATTTGATCTAGGTGGCGTCTCCGAGTCAGCTTTGTGGCACCAGAGAAAAAATAATTAGTTCGTTTTATATTTATAATTTATTTTGTAAGACTTACGCTATGTAATAAGTACATTTATGATATTTATGACATTTATCTCTATGCACTCTGTTGTTATACTTGTTGTTCTTCCTTGGCGCACATATGAGACGCACCTGACTTTATCCTTTAAATCCGGGTGTGACAATTGGCTAGTATTTCTTTCTTTCCTTTTCTATTTCCCGATTTTCTAAAGTTCAATTTGGGGTTCAATCCAAATTCTCAACTCATTATTATATTTTTATTAATATTGTTGTTATTATTATTAAATACACAAACAAAACTCTAATATGATGCATAGTATAATTTATATTAACCAATTTATTTAGTTACCTTATTTACTATTATTATTTTATTTAGGCGATGTTTTCAACATGAAATACACACACCACATTTATTTCATTAGAATGTTAATTTGGGTTTTAGTCAAATTAGAGGTATATTCCAAATTGTATTTTTTTTATGAAAGTAATTTCTAATATATAACATATGTTAATTTAGACACCTCAAGGAAGCATTTATAAATACATTGCTCATATAAGGGTCTTTTTATATAGTCCCCTAAAAACATTTATTTAAAGAAAATAAGCCTCTTTTAATAGGATACATAATTGAAATGACTTATTTATTATTTCTCAACTGACTAGGGTTTTAGGAGCTAGATTCTAGGGTTTACAATTCGAGACCTAATCGGCATACCTGCAAGGTCTAATAAAGTGAGCTTCTAAGAGCCAATGAATTTTTTCCTTGATGCTTGGATGCAAATTCGGACGAAATGGTCTTGCTCTCTATTTAAATGGCCTAAAACCAAGCTTGATTGACAGTCGATTCTCAACTAGCTCCTGGCTTAGCCTAGGCTTCTTGGAATGACTCCAAGCAAAGCAATCAACATAATCTCGTAATAACCTGATCACTTTATCCCTAGAATCGGATTTCAGGTTCTTATTTACAAATGTCAGACTTGGAGTACTACCATCTCCTATATCAACCTTCTCCAAAGAATTGGACGAAGTAAACCCCTATCCTAACTTGTCCAAATCCTTAAACTCCTCTATTGCATCTAAGTCAGAGGATGCTGCTCTCTGCTCATGACCAGACAGTCCGGCTAGTGAACTTGGACGGTCCGACAGCATACCATGCTTTTTGCTCCCTCTCTACGGAACTTTGGACCGCCCAGCCATGGGGCCCGGACCATCTAGAACGGTGCCCATAAATTGTAACCCTATATGTGGAACCTCAGACTATTTGGTCCCAGGGTCTAGACCATCCACTGGAGCAGATACAGTTTGAGGCCCTCTTTATGGGACATTAGACAACCATGGCCTCAGGGCTTAGGCCGTCCATGATATCAGCATGGTCTGGTTTTTCTCTTTTGGCGTACGCAGTATTCTTCATTTATGATTTAGTCGATTTTCCTTCAGCTCTAGCATTACAGGAGTGAGCCTATCTTTGCACACAATTATGAATTTATAATCTAAGAAATCTACCCAGTCAAACATTTTATAGAATCATATGTCCATAACACAGGGGCATCGGTCATAACAATACAAGACGATGAATCTGCATATACTATTTCGACATCATCGTCAATCCATTGTATTAGCATTTGGTGTAAAGTTTAAGATACACATTGATTGGCCTGTATCCATTCCCTACATAGAATTATACTATAACTGCCTTCTACTTCGGCGGCGAAGAATGTTGCGGCCATGGTTTTGGTCCCGATGTTCAACTCAACGGACGACACACCTTTGACCTGGCTCAGACTGTCACTCCCAACACCATTAAGAGTCATGTTTGTCCGGATAAACTAATTGTCCAACTTGCCTAGCTTTCAATACAAAGAATATGGCATCAAATTAATGGTTGTGCCACCATCAATTAGCATCTTCGAAATTAGTGTCTCATCAATATGGCTACGCACAAAGAGCGAATTTAGATGATTGACCGATTCCTTTGGCTTGAGGAAAATCGTTTCCTTACATCTGAAATCAAACTGAGCCATAACATTTTCATCATTACCGATTATATTATAATCGACATAAAAAGTAAAAATATTAATTTCCATACCTAGGTGTTTAGGGGATACCTCGTAGTATACCATCTCTTCCTCATTTACCTCCTCCTCTGCGACCTTTTCCTTAGGGGCCTCAGAGTGGTCCATGGTGGTCGTCGTGTCCTTGGAATCCTCATGCGAAAACATGGTAATGTCCCTGGAACTGCCGAATGGTCCAGCCATTAGTGTCGTACTGTCCGCCGAACCATCTGTGGTGCTTCCAAACTGTCCAGCCTTAGGAGCCGGACGGTCCGGTGACTAAATTTTTGTCTCTATGGTTGCTTGTGTCTTGGTGTCAGTGACTTTGATTTTCTGTTGTTTTGAGGGTAAATAGGATGTGTTTCATTGAACACTTGCTCAACCTCCTTTTCCCTCTTTCCTTTGCTCTCAAGCGCTGAAGTTTGCGCTTTTGAGAATGTGTGAAACCCGAAGGGCACCATCTAGACATGGAATATTTTGGATCGGTTGTCTTTTTAAGGTGGTGGCCTTATGGTTAGCGGCCACAATGACATCCTCATCCAATTGCACTTTTGCCAATGCCAAAAAAGTCATCGGTCCTTCATTTATTTCTTTATAGACTATGACATCTGTTGTGCCCATTTTGATGGTGTTGCCGACTGTTTTAGTCGATGACTTGGGTGCTACAAATGCAGGGTTTTCCCCTTATGCCCCTACCGAAAATGTTGGCCTTTAGGTCCAAATGTTCTGGCATGCCTTGCCTGTTGATCTTATGCCAGAGTACCGGATTGTGGAATTTCTAATCGGTATTGTACTGGTATAGCTAGCCTATCAAATATTGATGTTTGTGGTGTCCCAAGCCGGGTGGTGTGGTATTCTATATGGATACTGTTGGTGTGACGTCGCACCTCCCTACATGGGTGGATAAGCATGCGGGTAGGTGGTTGGATATGCAGGTAGGTACATAGGGGAGTATGCTGATGGTGTATATGTGTATCGTGGATATGTGGGTGGTGGATATGTATGTGGTGGATAAACATGTGGTGTTGTCCATGGTGCCGGTGGTGTGGGTGGAACCAGCTAGGTTACCTTTTGGGTCATTTTAGTTGGTCATGGTTCTTTTGCTTGCCTGCCTAATATTGGTGAATGAGGTCGCTTTGTTAACCAATCCTTTAGAGCGGCCTTCTTGTTTACATATTTAGAAAGAAGTTGACCAAATGTAGCACCGGCACTAACGAACCGACCAAATAATTTGAATGTATTTTTCTTCCACACACCTATATCTGGCGTCGTGATCTGAAGGTTTGGGGTCGCTGGTGTCTTTAATCATCCATGAACTATCTGCAGTAGGTAACCAGACCATCCGCGTGTGCGCCAGGTCATCTAGCGTCAGGGCCTGAACCATCCGGTGTGCGCTAGACAGAGGAGGCTGATCGAGCATTTGATCAAGCTTGTCCTTAGTACTCTTAGTCCTATTGGTGAACTTTATTGTCTCCTTCCCATTAGGAGTCTTTTGTGCAATCACTTGTCTAAAAAGAACATGCTTGCTTTCATCGGTTACACGAGGGTCATTGATGACAATACTCGTTCCTTCATCTTTATCGTCCACATCCGTCCAAACTAAGACTTTATTTGCTTTTAAATCTACTATGTTAACAAAAAATAATTGCATGTCAATTTGCATCTCTTGAAAACTCAATCGACCTTCATTTATAGCCGATCACACTTGTCGAAGAAAAACATTGCAATCATTAATGATATGGGAAAAATTGTTCCACTTTCAATAAGTATGTCTTTTTAATTCATCTATAGGTGGAATGGTAAGAGTTATCTTAATGTTGCTACTTTTCAACAATCCATCATATATCTTATCACACTTAGCAACATTAAAGTAAATTTAACTTCCTCTTGGCGGACTTGCTGAATCGGCTTCTCGGATGAGCAGGCTGTAGGTTTGGCCTAAGTTGGCCAAACAAGTTTCGTAACATACTTATCTTTGGACTCGTCATCAGAGCTAATATCATTACGATCAACAAGATGCATGTTATGACAAGTTGGTTTTGATGTCTCCTTGGTTCAGCTTTCACAAGCCAAAGCCCACTGATATAATTGGGTTAGTAAGAAAAACTAGTTTCCATCTAATTTTCCCTTAAATAGGAACGTAACCCATTAAAAGCTAGACCTGCTAATTGCTTATTTGCGACATGGATTTGAAAGCATTGGTTTCTAGCCTCTCGGAATCTTCGAATATAATCATTAGCCGATTCATCGTGTACCTATTAGAGAGCTACTAGATCAACTAATTCTAACTCATATTCCCTATGGAAAAAATGTTCATGGAACTTATGTTCTAAGCTAATAGAGTTAGGCGACAAGGCATCATACCATGCGAAAGTTGTATTAGTAAGGGACGAAGAAAGCAATCGAACGCAGAATGCCTTAGCTGTGCTAAGAACTGGCCTACGTTCTTGTGCATGCTTTTACTACATTCACTTGAAAATTTGGAGAAATCCAGTATTCTAGTCTTCCTTAATCTTATCCATAGTGGCATGTGGTATAAGACATGATCCCAAAACATGAAGCTCAGAGGGCTGGGTATTGCTATGACAAATGTTTGTATGAGGATATCTACTGTGTGCGGTGGCGAGAACCCTTCTACTTCCCTATGTGTTGGGCGGTACTTGGTCCTAGGTGCGGGAATACTTCGACTTTGATGGGCCAAAGGTGGAGGATGGTAGTGCTGCTGTGGTGCAGAGTGTGGCTGCATGTTGTCAATATTGTGCTAGTCTACGTACTGTATGCTGGACGATTAGTGGTGGGTTAACGAATGATCTAGTATAAGGGTGGACAGTTCGGGATTGTACTCGAACAGTCCAGCCACGACTAGAGGTGCTCCTGCATCAACTAGGTATTGTGGGTGCAATGACTGCCCTAGGTATGAGTTCACTGGTATACCATATAATAGTTGGGTCTATGTAGGCCTATTTATTGCTCGAGGCATCTGGTCGCCTCTATCGCGAAATCATGGGATGGGAAATTGGAAAAAATATATTTTCAAGTGCACGTGTGAGTTTCTTTGAGTGTTTCTTCTATTCTCCCCATGCGTTGTTCTAACCGATCCTGTTGTAATTCCACAAAATGCTTAATAGATTGATCATCACTGGAATTACTTACATTGTTGTCATGGAGCGAAGGTATGAGGGATTCAAGCTTGATCTCGCCTTGCTTGATAATCTTCTAGTGCTAATCCACTGTGAAGTGTGACAAAAATGTCTCCTTCGCTTCTTCACGCACACGGGTGCATCATCGAAGTGCATTGTCATCCCATTGCTTCATGAGATCTTCGAACCGCTGCTCCTCTTCGACCGACAGACTTTCCATAGTTGGCCTAATGATGTTACCTATGGAGACATTGGTACGATCTTTATAACCGGCCATCATAGTCGCTCTAATAGATCTGAAACATAGTCGTCTCTAGCAGAGTCACCAAAGAGTGTGTTGGCGCCTTTTTGGGCCAAACAATAATGATCCCTAGATCCCTGTCGTGGGGAATGAGACGTTGGGAATCTCTATATGGCAGCACAAACCGTCCGCGGTAGGTCACCAAATCGTCCACCACGAGAGCTCTGCTCTTCTCTGCGGGGAAGCAGACTGTCCGCGTGGAGGCGTCGTTCTGTCCGTGAGGGCACATAGGGCTTTGTGAATCTGATATAGAACCTGGATCTCGCCTCCCGGGAGGGACCCTGTTGGGGGGGAGATCCTAGGGTTGTCTAGGGATCGACAAGCCACCCAAAATGCCTGTAGACGACGTAGAGCCGAAGAGAGGTGAAGTTAGAGGATGGGAAATGTTGGTCATCTGCTATCATTCCTAAAGGGGACCAAAATAGGACAACAAAATTAGGAAGAAGACCTTCATTCCCTTAGCCTATTCATGGAATAAACCAAGATGGTAGAGATAATGAAAGATTTCCAAATAATAGAACGAGATAAAAGTATTAGAAGGAGACAATTACTAGCTTCGTCCTTTTATTATTCCTTATAAGTCATGAACAATTACAAATGTACCTTCAAGGACTAAGATAAGGACATGAAGGTACAACTTCAGAGGAAGATGCGATCCCAATTTTTTCATGTCCTCTCCTCCCGAAAAAAGTGTACCTCTACATGGCATTGTGCCTTTGTTTATAGTGGTGGGCCACAGTACAACTATGTATAAGTGTGGCGGAACCACCTAGATTATTCCAGCTTAAGTGCCTTGGTCTCACCTCAAGGGCAATGACACACACTTAAGATGGAATAAACTGTCAATTCCTCGGATCTAGTCCGATTGAAGCCACTTACCAAGGATCGAGTACCATTTGCTCACACGAAGGTGAGGCACAGAGAAATACAATAAAGCATAATACCACAAATTTAAATAAGTACTTAGAATTATTACATCATCGGAGTTTTAAAAGTACTAGACATTGTCCTTGATGTAGTGAAATTAACTAACGGTAAAAAAGATTGAGGTGAAGCCTGGCCCATCACTCCTCCTAGTCATCTCTGGCTGAGGCAGGGTTCCACTCTACTATCCAACCCGGTGGAAAGGTGGACGACCAAGTTAACCCAGAAACCAAATCCTCCTCGAAGGTACCTATAAAAAATATGCCACAAGCAAAGCTGAGTATACTAATACTCAGCTAGACTTACCCAGTGTGAGGAGTCTACTCCTCTATCTCTAGACCATGAAGCTGTTTGGCTGAGGGGTTTGGTTTGCCAAAAGCACTAGCTGAGTCTAAAATCAAAATTTATCTTTTCCAAGTTTAGTAATATTCCTTAAACTAGGTTTCATCCTTCTAAACATATATGGTATCAGGCATTTAGTGCAAACAACACTTTATATCATGGAAACTCATTTCACTTCTTTCTCGATGCAGCAACACGTATCAAGTAGTCTCATTAGCTGCGAGAAGTAGATGATTCAAATCGAGTTTAAAACCTTGCAAGGTAAACCTAAACTCACGACATGCAGGAGCACTCCGTCCCCACACATGTCAACCATCCCCATTGATCCCTTAGCAACAGATCAGAGCCCACTGTCATTGGCATACAATGCTCCACTAACCCCGGCCACCACCGTGCAGTGACCGCACTTGTACCCACCATAACCGGAATGGGAGACCCTGTCTCATGAACACATGGGGAGGTATGTCTGCGGGCAGGTTAACTCAGGTACTTGGCTTACTAATTTACCATATTTCTCGGCATGTGCTTAGTACTTTCAAACGTTGGACACACGGTACCACACATTAATCCTTATTATAGTATCATCTCGTAGACAAGGCATCCCCATGGATCCTTGTCCACAGACCATCATAGTTCTAGTATCAAAGTGGATACAACCAATTCCTGACCTCACGCGAGTGCTGGAAAAATCACTTGACTTCTACCGAGATCCTGAATTAGCATAGCAGCTACTCGACCTAGCATACTAGTATCGATCTCAAAAGGAAACCTGGTTCATGCAACTAGGGTTTCAAACAACTCCTACACTTAGTGCACAGTACAAGCCTACAAACATTAAGTGTAGTAAAAAAGCATATATAAACGGTTATGCATGAAACCGGGGCTTGCCTGGAATCCAACACTAGATAGTGTTTGCTAGATGGCACTAGGTTGTCGAGCATCTACTAGTTAATTCCATCCTTCTTCGGGTCGTCCACCAGTTGCATCTTGTGGTTGGTACCACATCACTTGCATGATCATCATCTCTTGGTCCTAAATGAGATGTAGGATGCATATGTATGAATATGATGAAAAATATCACAAGACAATTCCAAAACACATGGTAGTGAACTAAACACTAAATAGCGAGGCATCGTGAGCAACCACATACACCAGCGCTAGCTAACTACACGTCATCGGGTGCACAACATCAACACCACTAGAAGGACGACGAACATTTCCTATATTTAACCAACTCAAACACGGCATCACGAGTACAAGTATTTACCATGTTCACTTTAATCGTTCATTGGTTACTTATTATTAAACTAGTTAAGTACACATAAGTGTGATTTGACATATATATAGACAGACTTCGTTAAAATGAATAGTCACTTAATCCAGTTTTACAATTATCCACAATATTCTACTGCAAGCATATACACAAGAGAACACATGGAAGGAGGTAGTTTAATCACAATTACATATTATACTACTTTAATGAGGTTGTTTACTTAGTAGCATCCAGACAAGCAGAGAGTACATTATTCATTCTGTTTCTTCGAACATATAACTACACTTGCAAAGTGTTGATTAAGCTAAGCTACTTATTAGACCTTAACCAAATTAGTTCACTAACTTAGTGAGACGTGTAATAGTTACTTATATATATATACTCAATTATATTAGTTACTATCATTATTACTCGTTCGATCAAAATCAAGACAAGCAAGCAATCGACTCAAAACAACACAACAGGGTAGAGCAAACAATCACAACCAACATGTTTAGGACAACAACACAACAGTTACTTGTTTCAAGCATAACTCACAAGATATTTATCTAAAAATAGTGAACAAATACTTTTTAGAAATTTTAAGAAGTTCTCCACAACTTTGGTATTGTCATCTTAATGTGATTAGCCACTAAGCAAGGTTAAATAGTGATAAACGACAGCTCGGTCCAGATTTGGACAGATTCAGACTTGCGACTTCAAAAATTCATAACTAAAGACTCATGCTTCCAAAACAAGTGATTCTAGACTTTCTAGAAAGATAATGAAATGGTCTACCAATAATTTATGAACATCTCAGGTTGATTTAATATTTATCAAGGGTAAAGGACACTATGAAGGCCTTGCTGTCCAGAACTAGACAGATTCAGTCTTCACACTTCAAACTTCTATAACTTGACCTTTAGACCACCAAAAAGGATGATACGAGACTTTTTGTAAAGCTTAGTAAACTTACTACACAACTTCTATAATCACCAAGAAGTGATTCCAAGTTTAATCATCTCAAACAATACAGTTCTCAAAATCTGTCCAGAGAGTGGACAGAACGCAACAATCAGTTTGTAAAATTCATAGCTTTTAAACTATCAGGCCTTTGGTAATGAAATTTTAACACAAGCAATATAAGAAAGGTATCTACAACTTTCTTATGATCATTAAGAACTGATTCTAAGCATAACATAAGAAAACATTGCAACCTTTGAAATCTGTACAGGAATTGGATAGATTCGGGTACTGGACTTGTGAGAAGCACAACTTCCAAACTATTAATCCTTAGCTCATAAGATTTTAGGACACGCTAGATATACAAGTGAACTACAACTTTTATATAGCACATGTCTACAGAAAATACTCTTTACCTTACTAGATTAATCGCACAACCAAAACTGTACATGTATGGAGTTTCAGCTTGCTAGCACAAGAGCACTCAACTCAATCACCATGCAGAATCATAGAGAGATACTACCATCATTTCTCGGGTCTAAATCATTATGACTTAGTTATCAACTAGTAATGAATATCAAGCAACAAAACCTCATATACTCATGTGTTATACA
This sequence comes from Zea mays, assembly GCF_902167145.1. Classification (NCBI taxonomy): domain Eukaryota; kingdom Viridiplantae; phylum Streptophyta; class Magnoliopsida; order Poales; family Poaceae; genus Zea; species Zea mays. The sequence continues at coordinate 84,401,536 of NC_050104.1, read as the reverse complement.
TTTATGTTTGTATATATTAATCACTAGTTTCACTGCTTCGACCATATCACCAAATTTGCTAACTTAAGGTTGATTGAAGTTATCTAACCATTAGACTCTTACAATTCTACTCTACCAATTGTGAGAACTGTACCAATTTAGGAAGACTTAACCAAGCATCATTCATTATACCATTTGTTTACTAATTAACATTCCAGCTATTTGGAGCACTAGAGACATATATATATATATATATATATAACAATCACTTAACGCAATTGACTCCTACTTAACCAGAGTTGGCTAACACAGTATAAAACTTAACAACCCATTTTAGACATTGCAACTCAAAACATGGGTAGGAGCAGATTAATTAGCTTTTCTTAACCATTTCTCAACTTAAATTGGATAACACACAAGTCACATAAAACACCACATTTTAGGAGATCTAACATGTCGAACATCAATTCTACAACATAAGTGACTCAACCTCTATCATGCTTATCCTACCATATTGGCTAACTCCTCAGAAACACCTTATCCATCCTTCACATTTCCAATCATATCGCATGACATAAACCATTTCAATACACATTTACACATAAATAACATCACCACACATGACCTCAACTTATAACCGTAGAGAAAGCGATGACTACTTCAGCATGTCACCACCTCTATACAAACCAAATCAATTTCTATATACCCGATCAAAACTTCATATCGTGCAACACTTATAATTTACTATCTCAAATACAACCATATCATGGCATGCACTTGAGGCACTTTCGTTCAACTTAACGGAATCACTACTACAACGCACTTTGGCACACATGTTTGATAACACACCTTTCAGGCAATCCTACACTCCCAATCTACCTATCACATCCAACCAACATGACGTGCCCACTGCACTCTTATGACCAAATTTAGCACAATTATTTATGACAACATTTATCAACCAGACGAGTGAAACACCAACTTACTTATTCACCTTTCTAACTAAACACATCTCATCTTCAAAACACCCATCACATGTCACATAATTTACATTTTCCAGCAAATCTAACCTACACCAAGGATGAATACATAAAATATAATTATCATAGACAAACTCATTAGCCGACTGCAGAAACCACCAAGCATGCCTTGTGCTTTATTAAATTTGCCACAACTAACACACTACCTTACGACGACACATTTTAACAAACCAGCAATATATTCACGACCTATCCTTGCGACACATGAAAGAACTATTGCGGCCACATATCCATCCAATCCATCAACAAAATAACATATTGGCTCACCATATCATACCCCGGTTATGGATGTTGCACATGTGGCGTGAAGACGAACGCACTATCGAGCACGGGACATCGAACAGAGCCAGAGGAGACTTCAATGACAAACTCGACATGAGGATGATGGCTGGTGAGGATTTGGTCATGGGAGGCAGCTCGGCCGAGGAGAAAAAAGGGTGGCGCTGTTCGGTGCTTTAGCGTCGATGGGCAGGAATGGAGCAGGGCAGGGGGTGCGACGATGTGAGGTCGACGACCGTCGGGGAGGGCTGATGCTGCTGCTTGGTAGGGTTGAGGAGGAGTAGGATATGGCCCTAGGTAGGTAGTTCCTTGCTGCAGGCATGCATGGGAGAAGGACACCTACACTTGGGGAGGGTGCTGGCTGGGAGAGGGGCTCGACTATAGCCACCATGGCTGGGCGCTGAGGTGTCGAACAGGTCCTTGCGGTAGGGAGTGGGGGCCCATGGAGAGGAGCCATAGTGTGGCCATGGAAGGGCACCAATGAGCTATTGTTGTGGAGAGCGCAGGGCCATGTGCCACGGCCGCGCGCAGGGGAGTCGAAGGCCTAGCAGAGGCATGACCCGGGCTCGAGCAGATCGCGATGGAGGAGCACGGCCATAGGAAGGAGGGACTCTAGCACCATGGACCTAATGGGGAAAGGGGTGCCTGCACCAGGGGAGCTCGGCCAGGGTGGGAGCTAGAGAGGGAGTCGGCGTCCACCATGGGGAGGAGATGGAGCTGCCATGGGGAACCAGAGAGGAGGATGGCATGGGGAAAAGTGGAGGTGGCTAGAAGGAAAGGGAAGTGGCAGCTTGGGGTAGATGAATAAAATCCAAGTGCAAGGGAGAAGCACTTGTATTTATAGGCAAGTGCTAGGGCTAGGGTTTTAGTGGGATTGCTTAGGGTAGAAGCAAAAGGGTTGCTTCTAGGCTAATGAACCATTATTTTCTAGGAATAAAATGCTCCTGCGGAATTTGTCTATACGAAGAACAGAGTGAACTAGAGTTCGAACGAACGGAAGATCGAGCGATTAACTGGACCGAGAGTTTGATTTGACTTCGCTCGGAAATAATTCCTCGCGCATGATTCAAAAATAACCCAACTCGAGATATGACCGGCTTTCGGATTTATGATTGAAAGGGACAAATCGCAACATTTTAAAAATCATTCTTGATGTTGATTCTTTTGAATTTGAATTGGACACAGAGATATTAAGCCAAGTCAGATAAGAATTAATTAGAGGACGACATATTGAGTATTCTGTTTGAGAGTACGGATTCAGATTACATTTTTGGACATAGATCGAAAGTCGAGAAATGGACACAGATCGAATAACAATTGTCAAGAGTTCGAATAAATGAGCTTCAGACGAGATTTATAAATCGAGATTGATTTTTGACTTTGCATTCGTTCCGAGAAATAAAAGTTTTAACAGGCTCCAAATCCGGCATTTCTTGAGACCATATAACTCCGAATTTTGTGAGACCTTTACGAGTAACTTGATAAAAGGAGATAGATGCATCGAGAAATAGAAATTTCCACTGAACATCCGAGCTTAGGATAAATCTCCTGACATGACACGAAATAGACACTAGGGGTGTCATAATAAGATTCCAAATATCTCCTTAGGCCCTACACATTGAGACTTCACAACTGAAAGTAGCCTAGAGGGGGGTGAATAGGCTAATCTGAAAATTTTCACAACAAACTTCGAAAGATTGTTAGATACACAGTTCGACTGGTGCAGGCCGGTTCAACAGCTACGTGCGCAAGTTGAACCACTCTGAACCAATCCAACTGTTTTATAAACTTTAGACTAAAATCTACTCGAAAAAGTATTTCGCAAGTTCTTGAGAGAAGTAAGATATAGCTAAGTGAGGATGAAAAGATGAATATGTAAAGGCTATTTTACTTCTAGATAAACTCTACGGAAAAATCTTTATAAAAGCTCAAAGAGCGGGTGATACAAACTTCTTAGGGTCATCCACAAATTTGGAGACTCCCAAGCAACCTCAAATGATCTTGAAACCTAGGGTTTCAAGAACACCAAGAACGCACAAGAGGGGTTTGCACAAGCTCAAGTCTTTGTAAAAGAGATGGGAGAGGAAAACCAAATCGCGAGCACAAGCACAAACCTCACACCCAAGAGCTCCTCCAACAAGGTTGAATCTTGAGGAAGATTTAAGTGTGAGAGAGATGGAGAGATGAGTGCTTTGTCTCAAGTTAGGTGAGCTATAAATGAGTGAGTGTTCAGCCGTATTAAAGAAGAGAGAGAGAGGGGGTCTATTTATAGTCACGGCTCAAAAACTAGTCGTTTGACCAAAAACCCCGCTGAAAACCGGTTGAACCGCCCCCTAGGGCAGTTGAACCGCCCCCTGACAGGTCAGCAGTCTGTCTGCCAGTCTGACTGCCAGACTGACTGGCAGACTGACCTGCAGGCGGGTCAGACAGGCCAGGACCGGTTGAACCGCCCCCTAGGGCGGTTGAACCGCCCCCTGACACCCCTGGCGACCTGACTGCTAGTCTGACTGGCAGACTGCAGATCAGAAGTCAGAGGGTCAAAGACCAGTTGAGCTACCCCCCAGGACTAGTTCAGCTGGTCTAGACCAGAGAGTTTTGGAGAGAAAACCCCAGCTCAGCTGCCCGGGGGCAAGTTCAGCTGGGTATGGTCAGAGAGGTCTATAGCTGAAGTTGAAGTTCAGCTGGAGTTGAAAGTTCAACTCAGCTGAAGTCCAACTCAGCTGAAAAGCTCAGTTGCAGCTGAAGAAGCTCATCACAGCTGAAGTTAAGTTCAGCTAGAAAGCTCAGCTGCAGTTGAAGAAGTTCAGCTGCTTTTCAGCAAGAACACTCTAGGTTTCTCAACCCAAACCATGGTCAACCAAATAATGTTAAAGTGATTTTTGGTTTTCAAAAATAGCTTTTGAATTAGAGGACTTGAGCTATAGCAAACACCTGTACCTGTGCGGAAAAGAACAAGGAAGAATTACATCATGCATCACAAGATTTTACATAAATTTTATACGTCCGTTGCATGAAGTCCTTGGTGCTTCCTTAAGTTCCTGTTTCCTTCTAATCAAACACTGAGAACAAAAACGGTTAGTACCCTTATTTGTTTTGTCATTAAATCACCAAAACCCTCACTTGGGGTTGATTGCACTTAAAATCTCCCCCTTTTTGGTGATTGATGCCAAAACAATTAAGGTCAAAAAGATATATATTTGCAATAGAAAATTTCTTTTGAATGATTGTATGTAGATGGCTCCCCCTAAATGTGTGCACGATTGTGAATCCAACGTTTTGACATAATATGTCATGTGAGCAACACATTTAGAGATAGTGACAAAAACCATACTAAATACAATCATCCGAGGGGTGCAAGAGTGTCATAACAGGAGTTGTGATGCACATGACTATCTCTAAAAACACATTATTTTTACTTCTTAGCAGAGTAGTCATTACAAACTGATAGGACAAAAGATGATGGCCAGAAGACCATCATATTACTTTGAATAACAATCCAACAGTTTTATTTCATACAATGGTAAAAAGGGTACAAGCCACAACAGTGGCCAAAAACAAAAATAATCCAAAAGAAAACCGAAAGAATCACAAACTAGAAAGAACCACAAACTGAGGTTGGATTTTCTCCCCCTTTTTGGCAACAAGTACCAAAAACGGAGAGAGAGAGACAAGGATACAAGAATCAATATCCTCCAGGAGGAGGATATGATGGAGGATATGATGGAGGATATGAAGTGTAGTCAGGGAAGAAGGTCCTCATCGCGTCCTCCTCAAAAGTGGAGTCCCGAGGTGGCTCATCAGCCGCAGAAAAAACAGATGCCGAAGATGTATGATGATCAGGAGGAGGTGGAGGATGGTGGTGGTAACCAGAGCCGGATGGCCTAGGGTCACCAGGAATGGGACCCGGACCCGGGTAAGGAGGCGGAGGGTGGGAGGATGATTGACCCGGATCCCCATGGTAGGGAGGCGGGGCAAACTCCTCGCGATCATCAACATAGGCTTCTTCTTCGTCATCGTCTGCAGACATAAAAGGCACCCCGTAGGCCTGCTGGTGCCACTCATTGATCTCCGGGCGAGGAGGATGGAGAGGCACATCAGGCGAACGAGGGACAAAAGGCATGCCCATGGTGGAAGCTTGACGACGAAGATTGTCGTCAGTCTCCCGCTGACGCCGTGCCACCTCATGGACATCAGCAGAAATGTTGCGGCACATGGAGAAAAATGCCGCAAACCCATGGACCAAGCGAGCACCCATCCCTCGGCCACGACCTCGACCACGACCACGAGCACGTGGCATGGGAGATCCGCGGCCAGGAGAGGGATGCGAGGCAGCAGCGGGGTGAGAGGAAGATGGATGATGGGGAGGCTGGGAAGGTGGCTCAGTGGAGGAGGCAGGGCCTCCAGACCGTGAGGGAGCCCGCTTCGTACGAGCAGCTGGGTTGGAGGAATCAACCCAGTAGGGTACGTAGCGGGAGTGTTTGACGGGTTTTTAGAAGTGGGTCTGGGTGACCACTTCGATCATCTTCATGATAAAGGGTGCATGAAGACACCCTCTGAGAGGAGACCAGGAAGCACGGACGATCTCTTCCCAGATCATGTCAAACACATTGATGCGAGCGAGACTGTTTGGAGCAAGGAGGAGGAGGAAGATGCGACTCTCCCCAAGGACGTTCATTTGATTTCCGCCCTTCGGGAAATTGGTCATCCGGGACAAAGAATTAAGGTACCTGTAGTACCTATGCATGTTAGCGGTCGTCCAGAACTCCCGCTCATTAGAGACATGAATAAATTCCGTCTCTTCCCGCATGGGCAGCCGAATGTTATGCACTCGCATGTTGCTGCCCTGAATATCTGCATTAGAGAAGCCCAGAATATGGGCAAAATGACGATAACTGACTTTGTGCCAGTTACCCTGGATGAAGAAATACACGACTGGGTAATCATACCCATCGGCTTCCTCATCTACGTTCTTTATCCAGAGGGTGGCATAGAACTGAGCTACCACCTCGTCGTTCCAGGGGTATTCCATGGTCATAATGTTTCGTAACCCCTTTTTCTCTAAGTTTTCGAGAGATGACGTCATGTCAGCATCTCCCATATTCTCACAACCCTCCCAGTCAATAAACCTATGTCTGACGACTGGGTGTTTCTTGGAAAGAATGACAGAATTGTAGAAGTCAGCCTGGAAAAGATTCCAGAACCGAGGGTCCTGGACACCAGGATGACGAGGAGTGAGAGTAGGGTTGGTGAACCTTAGGCGCTGAAGGGTGTCTATTCCCTTAAGAGAAAAGTCGACGGGAGGTTCATGCGGACCGCGGCTGACGTTCGCCGGATGCATGTGCAGTCCGGTGACGTAGAGAGCATCAGGCGCGCAGAGAGGGAGCGACGAGGCGGAGGAGAGGGGACGGGAGATTCCTCCTGAATCTCGTCCGAGTCGCTGCTAAACTCAATCACTGAAGGGTTGCGACGACGCACCATGATTGAAAAGGTGGTGAAACTGTGAACCGGTTGAGGTGTGTGAAAGAGAGGCTCTAAATGTTGTGAAGCGACTAAGGCGAGAGTGGATGAAGTGGGAGATGAGAAGGGGAGTGTCAAATATATATAGGCAGTTGAGCTGGTCCTCAGGACCGGTTCAACCGCCCCCATGGGCCAGTTCAACTGGTTCTGACCAGTGTGGTCAGAGAGCCAGAAACAGCAGAGGGAAGACGCCAAAAAATTCAAATTTCTGACGCAGGATTCTGAAAAAGTGTACTGCAGAGATTCCATGTGCCACAAAAAAATCAAAACAAAGTGTCTGAGCAGATGAGACCGGACGGCAAAAGAAAAAAACTGTGCAAAAGAAAAGTTCTGCGCGCCCTGCATTTGAGCATGGCTGTGGATAAAAAACAAAAATCTACATGGCTCGGCAGTAGAGTGTGGCTGTGACCGGTAAAAAAAAACTCTGTGCGCGCAGCAGCTGTTGACCGGAAGCGACTGGGAAAAAAAAGAATCGCTGGCTCCCCTGCAGAGTTGAAGCGACCGGGCAGAGGAAAAAAATAAAAGAATCGCTAGCTCCCCAGCAGAGTTGAAGCGACCGGACAGAGAAAAAAAATAAAAGAATCGCTGGCTCCCCTGCAGAGTTGAAGCGACCGGACAGAGAGAAAAAAATTTCTGCATGCGCAGCAGCTGCTGACCGGACAGCCCAAAATAAAAATTTCTGGCGCGCGGGCTGACAACGCTGTGCAGAAGCGTCCAAAAAAAAGGTTCTGCGCGCGCCCAGACATTGCATGCACTGCTGGATGAAATAAAAAAAAAGAGCTGCTGACCGGATAAAAAAAAAGTTGCGCGCACAGACGCTGCTGAGCGGCAGCGAGCGGACAAAAAAAATAGTAATCTGCGCGCCCAACAGAGTGGAAATGACCGGAAAAAAAATGCTGCGCGCCCTGCAGAGTGGATTGGACCGGACAAAAGAAAAAGATTCTGCATGGCATGCTGCGCTGAAAAACAAAGAAAAATATTGCGCGACTGAAAAAGTTGCAGCTCACAGACCTGCGCATACAGGCCTGCGCGGACAGAACTGCACTGACCGGTCAGAGACCGGTTCAACCGGTCCACAACGCCGGTTCAACCGGTTTTGACCAGGATGGTCCTGGTGAAATCTGGTTAAAAACAGCTGAGCTGAAGTTCAGCTTCGAAGTTCAGCTGGCCTCCGCCAGCTGAACTAGAAAGTTCAGCTGGTCAAGCCAGTTGAGCCCTTAAAAAAATCTTAGCACTAAAATTCATTCGAATTTTAACATTTCCACCAAGTTTTTGAAAGATCATCACAAAGCTTTAAGACTATCAATCAAAAATAGTGAATCAAACAATCTGTGTGTCCGTTTTCAAGTTAAGTTACGAGAATCCAAGATATTTAATTCACTCCTAAGAAAGCAAAACCTAGTCTCATCGAGGGGTTTTGTGAAGATATCGGCTAGTTGATTTTCGGTGCTCACATGAAACAATTCGATATCTCCTTTGGCTTCGTGGTCTCTCAAGAAATGGTGTCTGATGTCAATATGTTTAGTTCTAGAGTGTTGCACAGGGTTGTTTGCAAGTTTTATGGCACTCTCATTGTCACACAAAAGTGGAATTTTGTTAAACTCACAACCAAAGTCTCTAAGGGTTTGCTTCATCCATAACAAATGTGCACAACATGCCCCAGCTGCTATGTACTCAGCTTCTGCAGTGGAAAGTGCAACACAATTTTGTTTCTTGGAACTCCATGATACTAAGGATCGCCCAAGGAATTGGCAGGTCCCAGTAGTGCTTTTTCGATCTACTTTGCAACCGGCATAATCTGAGTCAGAATAGCCAAGTAAATCGAAAAGGGAGCCTTTGGGACACCATAATCCTAGGTTTTGGGTGTGAACTAAGTATCTTAGAATTCTCTTAACTGCTACAAGATGTCAATCTTTAGGGTTTGCTTAAAAACGTGCACACATGCAAACACTCAACATTATATCAGGTCTAGATGCACATAAGTAATGCAGTGATCCTATCATTGATCTATATAATTTTTGATCGACAGGTTTACCTTCCTCATTTAGGTCGAGATGTCCATTTGATGACATTGGAGTCTTGGCGTGTTTTGCCTTTTCCATGCCAAACTTCTTGAGCATATCTTGTGTATATTTGGTTTGGCATAGAAAAGTACCTTCCTTGAGCTATTTGACTTGAAATCCCAGGAAGTATTTAAGCTCGCCCATCATAGACATCTCAAACCTGTTCGTCATTACTTTGTTAAACTCTTCACAAAATTTTTCATTAGTACTACCAAATATAATGTCATCAACATATATTTGGCACACAAATAATTCATTGTCAACTTTTCTAGTAAATAAGGTAGAGTCAGCTTTTCCTATTGTAAACCCATTCTTAATTAAAAAATCTTTAAGACAGTCATACCAAGCTCTAGGGGCTTGTTTAAGCCCGTAGAGTGCCTTGTGAAGTAGATAAACATGATTTGGCTTCTTTGGATCTTCAAAACCCGGTGGTTGCTCCACATATACTCTCTCTTGTAGTGGTCCATTTAGAAATGCGCTCTTGACATCCATTTGATATAGCTTGAAATCATAGTTAGTAGCATATGCAATTAATATTCTAATTGATTCTAACCTTGCTACCGGCGCATATGTTTCACCAAAATCAAGTCCTTCCACTTGAGTATAGCCTTGGGCAACCAACCGTGCCTTGTTTCTTGTAACCACGCCATGTTCATCTTGTTTGTTCCTAAAGACCCATTTAGTCCCAATCACATTTTGTTTGGGTCTTTGGACTAAGGACCAGACTTCATTCCGGGTGAAGTTGTTCAACTCCTCATGCATGGCAATTATCCAATCCGGATCACCCAATGCTTCTTCAACCTTAAGTGGTTCAAGAGAGGAAACAAACGAGTAAAATTCACAAAAATTAGCTAAATGAGATCGAGTTGTTACCCCTCTCCTGATGCTACCCAGGATGTTGTCCACCGGATGATCCCTTTGAATTGTATGATGGACTCTAGGATGAGGCACTGATGGTTGTCTTTGTATTTGCTCCTCCTCATCATTCACTTGATCAAGAGGCACTTCATCATCAATACTTTCGTGTTCATCTTCTACCACTGTTGGCATCCTTTGATGATTTTCTTCATGGCTTGGATGACTTGAGGTTGATGGGTTTGCTTGGGTGGAGACTTTGTCACTCACCACCTTTGCACCCACATCAACACCCTCATTGGTCATCCAGAAAGTTCCTTCCTCATCATCCTTTTCCTGAGGTCTCACTTCACCTATTGCAAGTTTCTTTATGGCTTCACAAGGTAGTTCTTCATTTCCTGCAGTGACATTAGAAACATGCCCTTGCGAGCCATTAGACTCATCAAATGTCACGTCTATCGCTATTTCAACAAGACCGGTGGTATTGTTGAAAACATGATATCCATGCGCATTTGATGCATAACCAAGCAAGAAGCCCTCGTCCACTCTAGGAGCAAACTTTGAGCTCTTGACTTTCTTGTTAAGAATAAAACACTTACAACCAAATACTCTAAAATAATCAACTTTAGGTTTGTTACCGGTGAGAAGCTCATAAGCAGTCTTTTTATAGATCTTATGAAGATAGAGACGGTTGATTGCATGACAGGCGGTGTTGACCGCCTCTGCCCAAAAATTGTCAGGTGTCTTGTACTCATCCAACATGGTTCTTGTAGCTTCAATTAGAGTTCGGTTCTTTCTTTCCACAACACCATTTTGTTGTGGAGTGTAAGGAACCGAGAACTCATGTTTGATTCCTTCTTCGCCTAAGAATTCTTCGACACCTGTGTTCTTGAATTCCATCCCATTATCACTTCTCACTTTCTTGATTTTGAGCTCAAATTCATTTTGAGCTCTCCTCATGAATTTCTTCAATATTTCTTGAGTTTCACCTTTACCACTCAAAAAGAAAACCCAGGTGAATCGAGAAAAATCATCAACAACGACTAAACCATACTTACTACCACCAATGCTAATGTAGGCCACAGGTCCGAAGAGGTCCATGTGAAGAAGCTCCAATGGCTTCTTTGTTGTGACCATATTCTTTGATTGATGTGGGACTCCATGTTGCTTTCCTGCTTGGCATGCGCCACAAACCCTATCTTTCTCAAATACAACATTTGTTAGTCCAATGATGTGATTATCCTTTTGAAGTTTGGCCAAATTCCTCATACCGACATGGGCTAGCCGGCGATGCCATAGCCAACCCTTGTCGGACTTTGCCACTAAACAAGTCTCAGGCATCACTTTACTTGTTGTGAAATCAACAAGATAAAGCTTGCCCTTCAAGCGACCAGTAAAGGCAACTGAGGAGTCCTCCCTTCTAAGGATCTTCACATCCACATCAGAAAATAAACAATTATAACCCAATCCACAAAGTTGTGAAACGGACAACAAATTATAGCTTAAAGAATCTACCAATAAAACATTTGAAAGTGATTGTTGGTCAGAGATAGGAATTTTACCAATACCAATCACCTTACTCTTGCCACTATCTCCAAACATAATTTCTTGTGCTTCTTGAGTTAGTTGCAATGAATGAAACATGTCTTTCTCCCCGGTCATGTGATTTGTACATCCACTATCAAGCACCCAACTTGACCCACCAGAGGAGTAGACCTGCAAAACAAGTTTAGGCTCTGCTTTTAGGTACCCAAATTGAATTGGGTCCTACAGTGTTAGTTATAGCTTTGGGTACCCATACACTTCTTTTCATGACTTTTCTTTTAGTGTAGGCACCCACATATTTGACAACCAATTTCCCTAAATCCCAAGTCAACATATAATCACAAAGATAAGAGTGAGAAATGGGAGCATTAAATTGTTGTCCACTTGAGGATCCCACTTCCTTCATCTTACTCTTTGTGGAACTCAAGTTTACCTTTACTTGAGGTGACTTGTCATTTGAGGAGTGAATCCTCCCCAAGGCATCATATAGGGTGGTTTCCTCTATGAACTTGGGGGATCTCCACCCCTTATGCACTGTGCTAGGGTTTTCCTTGGATGAGTTGAACCCAAGCCCCTTCTTCCATTGTTGGGCTTTAGGGACTTGAACTTTGGTTCAACTTTTTTTAACCCATCATTGCTAGAGAATCTTTTCAAAATTCCTTTGACCTTCACCTGTGGGCTATTCTTCCTTGCATGGTTAGTTAGACAACAAGAAGCATGATATTTGGCACAATGTTTGCAAAAATTATCATTTAAGGAGCTAGACTTAGATTCAATCACTAAAGATGAGGCATTGATGTTCTTGCAATTTTCAAGTTGCACTTGAAGTTCTTGATTTTGAACATTCAAGCTTAACATGCTTGTTTCAAGTGCATTCTTTTCATTTGCAAGATTAGTTATAGAGGTTTTCATATTAATTACTTCTTTATCTTTATTCTCTATAGTTATCTTGACTAAAGATACTTCCTTAGTCAAGACATCTAGCATTTCATCTTTATTGTGAAGCAATTCTTGAAGCTCTAGGTATTTTTCCTTTTCAAGGATAAGCAAGTCTTCTTGAGCATCAAGAGTTGCTTTTCTTTTATCTAGCTTCTCCATTAATTTGGTGATAACATTGTATCCATTCAAGCCAAATTCTTTAATCATTTTATTTTTCATGGCAATTTGTTCATCATCATCATCATTTGGAAAATCATTACTAAATAAGGTTACCTTATCTCCTTTTGCCATGAGGCAAGTTGGAGTGTAGGAGTCGTCTTGTAGGTTGGTGAAGAGTTGCGAGCTTGATGTAGATTGGATGGCCACGTTTGCCACCACTTCCTCTTCCTCGGAGCTAGAACTCTCTTCATCGGAGTTCCATTCTTCACCAATATGGGCTTGACCATATTTCTTCTTCTTGAAGTATCCCTTGGTCTTGCCTCCCTTTTTGAACTTGTCCTTCTTGTATTCCTTCTTAGCTTCTTGTTCCTTCTTGTTAGGACAATCCGCTATGAAATGACCGGTTTGGCCACATTCATAGCATGCCCTCTTCTTTCCTTTCCTTTGGAACTTGTCATTTTTCTTTACAAATTTCTTGAATGTTTTGATGAACATAGCTGTGTCTTCATCACTTGAGCTATCTTCATCACTTGAGGTCTCGACCACTTTCTTTGCTTTGTGGTCTTTGTTCTTCTTGGGGTTGTCTTGTTCATTAGTGATCAAGGCATGAGAGTCCCTTGACTTGATAGGGGCTTCTTCGGACTCGTGTTGTTGAATCTTTGCAAATAATTGATGAGGCGTCATATCCTCATAGTCATCACGATCCCTAATCATCCTTGCAAGACTCTTATCCTTTTCTTTATGTGCTCTCATGAATAATCTTGTGACCTTGGAGTCACTCCAATCTTCACTCCCAAGTACTCTTATTTTGTTGACCAACACCATCAACCGATCAAAGAGTGATTGAAGCGACTCACCCTTTGTCCAATCATATCTTGCAAGCTCACTTTCCAAAGCTTCAACTCTATGTCTCTTAGCTTTGGGATCTCCTTCATGTGACATTTTAAGAATATTCCAAATGTCACGGGCATCTTCTCTTCCTTGAACTTTCTGGTATTCTTCCGGACAAAGACTTCCTTTAATTATGCTCACTGCTTGAGCATTGTGATGAACCTCTTGCATCATTTCCGGAGTCATCTCTTCTCCTTGGGCGGGCTTATACATACCTACATTAACAATCTCCCAAAGACTAGGATGCACACCGATTAAATGCGACTTCATCTTGTCGGCCCACTCGTCATAGTTCAACTCACTAAGAGTTGGTAACTTTCCAAGTGGGGCGGAAGAGAAGTTGGGAATATAATTTCTAGAGTAATCGAATTGAACTTTGCTAAATTCGTTACCTTTGCTTTTGGTAGATGATCCTTCGGTGTTGAGACTTACCTTGCTCAATACCTTAGACACCAAAAGATCCACTAGATCGTCATTGTAATCAAATGTTCCCTTACCTTTATCTTCTTCGGCCTTTCTTCTTGATTCTTCTTCTTTGGCCTTTTTTCTTGATTCTTCTTCTTCGGCCTTTTTCTTAGCATCTTCCTCTTTCATTTTGAGGAATATTCTCTCGGCAATCTTCATGGCGAGGTCGAGGACCTTGGGGTCCACTTCCTCACCGGAAGATGTGATGGGGATTTCCTCGAGGAGAGGATCCACATGGTCCCGTTGAGTAGACATGATCGTTTCCTCACGCGGTTAAGCGTAAAACGAGGTACGAAGCTTTGATACCAATTGAAAGTAGCCTAGAGGGGGGGGTGAATAGGCTAATCTGAAAATTTTCACAACAAACTTCGAAAGATTGTTAGATACACAGTTCGACTGGTGCAGGCTGGTTCAACAGCTACGTGCGCAAGTTGAACCACTCTGAACCAATCCAACTGTTTTATAAACTTTAGACTAAAATCTACTCGAAAAAGTATTTCGCAAGTTCTTGAGAGAAGTAAGATATAGCTAAGTGAGGATGAAAAGATGAATATGTAAAGGCTATTTTACTTCTAGATAAACTCTACGGAAAAATCTTTATGTCAACCTTGCAAGTAAAAATATCTCAAGTTAAAACAAGCAAGAACACAAGGCACAAGATTTAATCCGAGGTTCGGCCACACCACAAAGGTGTCCTACTCCCCGTTGAGGAGCCCACAAAGGGTCGGGTCTTTTTCAACCCTAATCCTCCAAAAGCTGACCACAAAGGTCAAGGCAATCTCTTCTTATCTTAGCTCAAAGAGCGGGTGATACAAACTTCTTAGGGTCGTCCACAAATTTGGAGACTCCCAAGCAACCTCAAAAGATCTTGAAACCTAGGGTTTCAAGAACACCAAGAACGCACAAGAGGGGTTTGCACAAGCTCAAGTCTTTGTAAAAGAGATGGGAGAGGAAAACCAAATCGTGAGCACAAGCACAAACCTCACACCCAAGAGCTCCTCCAACAAGGTTGAATCTTGAGGAAGATTTAAGTGTGAGAGAGATGGAGAGATGAGTGCTTTGTCTCAAGTTAGGTGAGCAATAAATGAGTGAGTGTTCAGCCGTATTAAAGAAGAGAGAGAGAGGGGGGTCTATTTATAGTCACGGCTCAAAAACTAGCCGTTTGACCAAAAACCCCGCTGAAAACCTGTTGAACCGCCCCCTAGGGCGGTTGAACCGACCCCTGACAGGTCAGCAGTCTGTCTGCCAGTCTGACTGCCAGACTGACTGGCAGACTGACCTGCAGGCGGGTCAGACAGGCTAGGACCGGTTGAACCGCCCCCTGACACCCCTGGCGACCTGACTGCCAGTCTGACTGGCAGACTGCAGATCAGAAGTCAGAGGGTCAGAGACCAGTTGAGCTGCCCCCCAGGACCAGTTCAGCTGGTCTAGACCAGAGAGTTTTGGAGAGAAAACCCCAGCTCAGCTGCCCGGGGGCAAGTTCAGCTGGGTATGGTCAGAGAGGTCTATAGCTGAAGTTGAAGTTCAGCTGGAGTTGAAAGTTCAACTCAGCTGAAGTCCAGCTTAGCTGAAAAGCTCAGCTGCAGCTGAAGAAGCTCATCACAGCTGAAGTTAAGTTCAGCTGGAAAGCTCAGCTGCAGTTGAAGAAGTTCAGCTGCTTTTCAGCAAGAACACTCTAGGTTTCTCAACCCAAACCATGGTCAACCAAATAATGTTAAAGTGATTTTTGGTTTCAAAAATAGCTTTTGAGTTAGAGGACTTGAGCTATATCAAACACTTGTACCTGTGCGGAAAAGAACAAGGAAGAATTACATCATGCAACACAAGATTTTACATAAATTTTATACGTCCGTTGCATGAAGTCCTTGGTGCTTCCTTAAGTTCCTGTTTCCTTCTAATCAAACACTGAGAACAAAAATGGTTAGTACCCTTATTTGTTTTGTCATTAAATCACCAAAACCCTCACTTGGGGTTGATTGCACTTACAACAACCCTCCAGGGGCATCGCCGTCTTTTCATTTGTAGACATGTTGAATAAGCTTCCAAGATTCTCTCCTTCGTCCTTGTTGACTTATTGTTGCACATCCGGACCATAGAGCTGAAGCTTCCTATGAGCACACCATTCAACCGAAGGCTTTCAGACGAAGTTTAGCTTCATCACCGATTTGAAGGTCCTAAAACAAACTTGAATAGCATATATATATATATTAATGTTTTTAGGAGCTTCAGTAGGAGAAGGCCCCTAAAAATAGCCCCTTGCAGTATTAGTTCGTTCTTCATAACGAGCTCATACATAGAATAAATGGAGGCCTCATGCCAAAGATACAAAAATCATCTTCTCGAAGATCGTTATTGAAAATGAATTCTTAAAAATACGGTTTTTACAAATGTATGACATAGCGGGACCACTTTGTAGTGGGTGACTACACGTGAATCCTTGGATTTCGTGCCTTCTCCGCATAAAATGGGTCAAAACCCTGGTGGTTGAGCATGACATTCATTTATCTTTGCCATCCTATTGCTGCCATTTCTCTATCTTTGAAGCTACTTTGCTTTCATTTGCTCGTAACTTTCTTAGCTTTGGAGATGGCTAAAGAAGGAAGTATTTTTGAACTCGCCATCGTGGCATACTCGGGTGCTGCTGAAAAGGGAGGATAGGTCCCAGTTGCAGGGAGCATATCATTGCACGGCGCAGCTAGGACTACTTCTTCAGTTGTCGAAGGTGGGGTTGAGGACATCCTTGCTAGCATAATAGAAGAATCTGATAGTGAAAGCCGAGCCATATGTGCATCGGGAAGTCAACAATAATGATGGGTCATATGTGGGTGCTACAAAACATAGCGTACATAAGTAGTATTGACATGGTTAGACATGGGGGTGAAGCTACTATTCCTTTGCCAGAAGATAATGAAGTAGTTGTTTTTAAAAGCTTCCTCAAAGCAGGGCTTCGTTTCCCTCTGTATATGATGGTTGAGGGAGTGTTGAAGAGGTTTGACATATTCCTTCATCAATTAATCCCAAATGCCATAATGAGGTTAGGGGTCTTCATCTAGGCAGTGCAAAGGCAAGGCGCAGAGCCTAATGCAGAATGCTTCTACCAGATTCATGAATTGTACTATCAGACAAAGGCAAATGGAATAGAGCATTTTCATAACAACTTCGGATGCTACAACTTTGCTTATCGGAACAGAGTTTGTTATCTGGCCTTGGCTTACCACAAAAAATGGCCTAACTCCTGGTTGAAGGAGTGGTTTTATGTGAAGAATGAGTTTAAGAAGAGAGAAGGTATCAGGAACATAATTCAAAGGTCCATTAACTCTAGCTTCGACATAAAGAGACTGATCTGCTTTATGAATAATGAAGCTTGGGCTGCATTGGTTGCTTTCCCTATCGTTTGTAGCTATATTGGTACAAGAGATTTGGTGCAAGAACACATAGCCTTCAATATCTGGCCTCTTAAAGCTAAGTGGAATATGACAAAGCTAAAGGAGGGTAGCCCAACAAAGAAAGAGGCTGAAAAGTAATCCTAGTGGATCTATGAAGGACTAGTGAGGCGACCATAGCAGGGGTGAATGGGAGACACTAAAATTTCAATCTCGAGAACAACGCTATGACTTTGATCCAAACACTCACACAAACACCATGGAACGACTGAAACTACGTAACATAGTAATATTCACTCCAATGTCGATTGAAAATACCAAACTGCTACTTAGGGAATTGCCCAAACTATATGCAAAATCTCAGAGACAAAACACAAAGCAGGTTGAGCGATAATGCCACGCAGAGGTCCGGTAGTGCTGCTAGTCAACTTCACTCGACTAGGCACCAACCAAAGTAAAAAAATTTCAACTTTGTACAACTTTCTGTGGCAGTGGAGAAGCACTACTCTGAGTAGCTTTGTAAATCTTCATTGGTCCTTTCAAGCTTGGCCTTCTCATCTTCAAAAATCTCCCTTTTAGCCTTTTCATCTTCAAAATTTTCGCACAACTCTTCCATTTCTGCTCTCAAATTGGCCATCTCAGCTTCTGGAGCATCAATAGTATTCTTAATTTTGTTTTCAAAAGTTTTAATTTCTTTAGAGTGCCAAAGTTTCTTGGCCACAAGTTCAGAAACCCTGGCATCCTTTAGTTTGTCCTCTTCCAACAACTTGTCCTTCTCCTCAATGGCCTTCTATAGCTCGGACAGGCTTTCGATTAGATCTTTGGCTAGGGTGTTAAACATATCATATTTTTCCTCATTTTCATACTGAAGGTCTATAACCTCTGAGTAAGGTTATCTATCACCATCTACGTGCCGCGAATCCTTTTGGATTTTCAAGGCCTTGCTCAATATAAGCCCCTGCAAATTGCAAAAATAGTAAAAATCATGGATCTAAGCCCTTGACCCTTTCAAGTTGAAACAAAAATAAAAATGTTACCTTTAAGCCTGTATAGGCCAAGTAGTCAGCGAGATCCTGGTGAAGCATAGCAGCTAGACCACTCTCAAGCTTTAAAAACCCAATAATTTTTGCCATGTAGCGACACGTTTCGGTTTCAAGGTTATCGGGACAACAATATAGATAGTCATCTTCTCCACCACTAAATATGGTTTTCCTCGAAGGATACCTAAGCCTTTCAACAAATTTTTGCACTTCGACAATTTGTTCTGTGGTGAGCTTTTTACCGGCGATGCGACGAATAACATATTTAGGTACCCCGATCACTTGCTTACCTTCTAGCATTTGTGTTTCCTTTTTGAAGTACTCTTTTTCCTCCTCTGCTGGCTCCACAGCTTTCTCATATTTCTCCCCTTGACAATTTCAGGAATAACCTCCCTTTTGAGGGTATTATCGAGGGTGTCGGCTGGTCTGGGTAACACCATAGCGAAGTCACTTTTGGTATCCTCCCTCATCGAAGAATTAGCTTTGTGCACAATCAGATAAGTATCTTTGATGGATGAAGCACCAAAGAGCACAATAAAAATAGAAGCCATCCTTTTGCCCTTTTTTGGCGTTTTTTAGTTGTTGGCTTCAGCTTAGGCTACATGCTGGCTAGTGGGACTTCGTCCTTGATGGGAACTTTCTCCATATCCTCTTCATCCTTTTGTGGCATTTTCCTATGAAAAATAACCCCACTCATTATCCATTGGGAGAAATTTTGTCTCCAATGAAATGAACAATTGTTGTCTTTACCTTTGTAACCACCACAACGGTGGGAGCTAGAGAGGTTGTGGCCTTTGGCTCAATAAATAGTGATGGTGTAGCGATAGCCTCGGTTGTTGAAACCATCATTAAAGATTAGGCACCCTCTGCCTCTTTAGATAACTTGTGATGCATTGTGGTAACCTCCTCCCTCTTCGGTTTCTGAGTGTCACTAGGCAGCTTTCCAGCAGTTCCTTTTCTTCCCACCTTGCGCTAGTTGATGGTAGTCAGAATAGAAGAACCCTATAGCATTAAAAACATGGTTCAATATCCTTTTGCCTCAAGCCTTGAAGGCGGCTGTCAAAGCATTGTCCTCCTTCGTATAGTTCCCAAGAATTTCATTACACTTCACCTCAATACCATCTAGCCAATCATCGCATGACTCCTCTAATTGACTCCTAAACTTGTATGTGTATTTTAGATTGCAAACAAAAGGTTGATTTGTCCCATATGGTTTTGGTTGATGATTAGTGATTTTCAATGGGTAGCATCTCATGGTGAGTCATGGACTAACCGAGGCGTGAGTATATGTGGTGTGCAACCATGTCTGTCGGCTTGTGGTGTGGAGGTGTCGAGCACAAGCATAGTGGTTGATAACAAAGGTGAAGGTCATGCGGGTTCATGTCAATGGACCAGAAGCGGTGAAGGACGAGCATTGAGACTTGACTGAGGGACCGAAGAAGGAGGATGACTAGCCGTAGTGCCTGACACCTTGGACACGCACGGGTACGAGGACATAGTAGAGTGGATTGTATCACCGGTGAGGTCGAGGACTGGCAGGACACGTGTCCAGGATGTGGGGGACACGCATGCGGTGCACTACTCGCGATGGTTTGGTGGTCGAGCCTAGAAAAAACACCCAATGCTATGGATGGCGGGTTTTGCAGAGTTTAGGCCGACGATGGCGGTTCCAACAAGAATTGGAGGTGGCATGTGGGATCATCACGGAGGGTGCGTCGAAGCGAAGCAACTTCGTGCGGAGTGTGTGGCCATCAGATCAAAATCATAGGACCTGGTCCATTTTGCCCCCAGCTAAGTGGATAGACTCTATGTATCTTAGGGTAGTTTAGGAAGTAGTAATAACCCTCTATAAATAAAAGGGTGGGCTGATTATTTTAGCTATCTCTTAGGCTAGACTCATTAGTGTTTAGAATACTCTAGCTTCAATTCCCTAGCATAGCCATGATCCGTAGATATTTTGAATTCGCACTTGTGTTTGTAATATTCATTGCTTCATTCAAAGGAAGGGTGGCCAGATCCATCCATAGGGCTGGTTCGATTCTTTTTCTTAGTTTTGTCTCCACTAAAAGTTTTGAGTCGATTTTTTTCTTGCATTCTTCCCTTCCTTCTCTCTTTGGGTTTGTGGACGAACATATAATCCTTATGTTCTAGGTATTTTGGGGATTGATTGATGGAGAGATACACTATTTGGATCACTACATACACCCTGTTGGTGCAGTTTTTGGTCGTGATCCAAGTTGATCTCCATTTGAGTTCATTTGAGAAAACCCCAAGCCCCTCGGGAAATCTGATCTGCGCTAAGAGTTTTGTTTTGCTCTTGTTGAAAGTTCATGAATAATCTTCATTCCCCTTTGCAAACTTCCTAGAAAGTTTTAGGCAATTCTACACCTTTTTGCCTGCCTGGGTATGCACAAGGAGGTGGGTAGGTTGGTGGATACATAGTGCATATTGAGGTGGAGGTGTTTATGCTGGTGTGTTTGATAATAGTTGGACAATGTTTTGGGCCAATTTATTTGATCGTACCTCCTAAGATGAAGTACTTTCTTCCACCTGTCTCTCCATTGTAGGTGAATGAAGTTGCTTTGTTGTGACACTATGAAAATCATTAAATAAAAATAATACATTTAGTTAATAATGATATTTATGGTAATTAATTTTCTCTTAAGTGTTCATTATTTATTTTCGTTTATAATAATTTTTGAATGCTCGTGATTGATTTTGAATATTGAATATCATTTCTTCTTAAAGGAAAATTCACATAAATAATATAATAAATATTAGTCCAAGAATTAATATTTTATTTATAAATTTATAAATAATTTTAGTTTGATTATTATGAATTTTATGATTATTTGAGTAGGTATTTTCGAAATTAGAAAAAAAAGAAAAAAACAAAACCTAATCCTAATCTACCCAGCCGAATTGGCCCATTAGCCCAATATCCCTAACCCTAGCCGCGCGCGCCTAGCTCCCAAGCCAGCCGCCGCGGCTCCTGCTTCCTCTTTCCCCAGCCGCCAGGAACTTCTCCCTCCCACCCCTTCTCTCTCCTTCCCTCTCCCCTCTCTCCCAGCACCGCGCGCCAGGGACCCGAGCCCGCGCCCCGTGCCTTGCATCCCGAGGCTACGAGCGAAGCCGCCAGGACGCCAGCTGCGATGCCGCCACGACCGAAGCCGACCGGCCAAGCGCCGCGCCCAACCGGCCTTCCCCAAGCAGAGCCCCTGCATCCCGACGCCCCGACCGCACCAGGCCGCCAACGACTGCGACCCCGACCGCCACGAAGTCGCCCGCAGGAACCGACACCGACCCCGCAGCCGTCCGTTCGTCTTTGGTGTTAATGAACTTCAATGCATCCGTTTCTCTGTCCCTCATTGAAGCTCCGTGAATGCCATCAATGGCCTTGAACCTGTCGGCCATACATCTCTCCCCGGACGACCTCTCATCTCCTCCCTCCTCTATAAAATGGACGCCGAGCCCTCTCCCTCTTCCTACCCGAGCTCGCTCTATCTTCTCGCGCCTCCCTCGCTCTCGCAGTGTAGTTCGTCGGAGTTCGCCGTCGTGACTCGCCGGAGTTCGTACTCGCCGTTCACGTCCTTCGGCCGGAGCTCCACCCGAACGCTCAACAACGATGGCGTTGTTCCCTACCCGTCGAACCCCGCTCGTTGACGTTCATCCCTGCGCATGAACGAAAAACCAAGGTTGAAGACAACTCGCTAATTTATTTTCTAAATCATGCTTTAAAATTAATTTATGGATCTTGTGAATTATTGTTGTAATATTGATGCGATTTGGTGATACGCGTATGATTTTTAGAGATGCGATGTATACGTGTAGCCAAAATCGAACCCCGCGACAATACTTTGAATATGCGTATGATTTTATAATTTTAAAATGAGTACGATCACTATTCACTACTTCTGTGCTTTCATACTAGAAAACGTTTACAAATTGAATTTCGCTTTAGTGTGTGTGGAACAATAATTGTTAGTAGTATTTTAAGTGTAAACTTATGGATATAAGAAATTGAAATAGGAATTAAGCCACATATTTTCGGTCAAATGAAAATATATACTATTTATGATAAATGTATTCATAAGTATAGCACTTAGTTACTTAGAATAGTAAAATACTCATTTATGTCATAATAACCATGAATATGTTATTAAAAGTCCCATTTAGTAATGTACAATTAATTCTAGTATATTAATGTTAATGGAATTAAATAAACAATTTTTAGTATATGTATAAATTCTATTTAAGGAGAAAAACAAAAGAATAAAATTTTATTACTAAAGAAATTGATAGTTATATTGGTAAATATAGGTTTCTTACTAAGGAATTAGAGAATTTGTTTCTAACTATAAAATGACCTTTTTAATAGACATCATGATTTTGATTTAATAGGATTTGTTATAGATGTTTAAGTGTAGCCTTACTAAATAGTAATATGTCTAATAATGATATAATGGCTTAAATAAGTGCTCACACTGTCATAACTAAAATGATAGTTAATAATATACTAATAAATATAGTATTCATTTTAATTATCTGGATCATTTGTTCCTACAATAGAATTAAAGATAATTATCCATTATCATAATTTATTAGTCAAACCTATTGTCAACTTGTTCATAACTAGTTATATGAGCTTGATTAATTATTTTATCACATTTAGTCCATGTTATATAAATCATTTAGTTTTTCCTAAAGGGTAAAATAAAGTAATAACTAAAATGTTACTTTATATATATACTTCGAATATAATAATATAGGCTATGTGTTTTAAAATGAAATTAATAGATAGTTGTTTGTTCATTGTCTTTTACATAAAAGTTCATTTAAGGCATATACCATAACTTGCCATAAATAGGTGTTTAATAATAATAATGAACTTTTCACATAAAACCTATTTAGCCTTATATCTTAATTTATCATAAGTGATAGGTTTAACAATGAATTATATGCTCCATAATGCTTCTAAAATTAAGAACGTGATTAGTAGCTCATTAACCTTAGATATATAACTTATATCTATTCTAAAAGGTTAAAAATGTTTAATATCGTTATAACATGTTTTATCGTCTTATAAATCCTTTATCTTAGACGTATCGCGTATGACGTTTTATAAAAGATTAAATTAGTGAACCTAATATTTGTATAGTTTTATTAAGATATTTTTAAGCTCATGTCTTGTTTTATAAAGTATAGATCACACATTTTTGAAAAGAATACCCTCTTAATATAACCATTACTTGCGACGTTTTTGATAAGCGAACGCTCTTTTCGTTAGGCTCTCTTTTAGCTTTACGTATGGTGAATGTTGTATGTTATTGAGTGGTGTTTGTTCTTCTTGTTTGTTTGTGTGATATTCAGTGGTTGATCTAGTAGTTAAGAATCAAGATCTATTCAGATCCGTGGAAGAGTCTCAAGTTTTCAATAAGCAAGGCAAGTGGACTTCTCCCTCTGCATACTCTGTTTGATCCCAAACAATACATTATTAAAGTTTATTCTTCGATGAATATATGCAAAATTTGACGGGTTACCTATTTAGATAACCTTTCTAACCTTACTCCTTGTTTAACCGGGGATTATGATTTAATCAAGTAGTTATGCTATTGCTACAACTTAACTTTATGCAGTCACTCCCGCTTATGATATTAATGTTCCAAAATGGTAAGTTTACATTATTGTTGTTAACCCGATGGTTAAACAAGATTATTGCATATTAATTGGAACATGGAGTGACCACCCGAGAAAACAGTGCTACCATGAGAACTATCATGGCTCTGGTCTTGGCTAAATAACTAGGGAAGTCTTATGTTGGGTGCTGGTCGTGGTCGACCGGAACGGGGGCATCTGGCAAGCGCTTATAGTTCTGGCTCAGGCAGATTGGATACGGGCATAGTTCCTAAAGCTTTACCCTGTAGTCTGGACTATAAGTTGGTTACGGTAGGTGTACCTTATGCAGTTGACCATTTCTAACATTTGCGTAATGAGGACTCTAGGGAGAAGCCTCGTAGTGAGACCCTGGCCATTCACCTCGGAAGTGAATACGGGTCTAGCTAACCCGGGCTAGAAGGGAATCGCGACTCATGGGTAAAGATGTGCCACCTCTGCAGAGTGTAAAACTGATATATTAGCCGTGCTCACGGTTATGAGCAGCCTGGACTCCTCACATGATAATTGAACTTGAAGATGGAAATAAATCGAGATCCGATGATCTGTCAATGGTTTGCTTAAGTGGTTTCACTTAAGTGTTTTTGATATACTCTTATACCTTTGCTTAATGGGAATACTTGGGATTCACTTACTAGTAAGACAGGTGTTGTTAATAAAATGTTGACCAACTAAAATGCTTACTGCTCAACCTTAGCCTCACCTTGTTAAACCTGCATTAGTTTTTCCCCCACTTGCTGAACCCTGACCATAAGTGAGCTCACCCTTGCTTAATTTTGATCAGAAGTTGCAGATGAAGATATGATGCTGAACTCCATGGATGCTAGTCTAGTGATACCACCGGTCATCTTCCTGTGGATGGATGTCCTTGTTTCGCTGTACTTTGATGAATAAAGGTTAAGACATTATGTCTGTTCGAAGTGTAATATGTTAATATAATCGTTATTTACGCTTTTATGCATTGTTCTTTTGATATATTACACTTGTGACGTCAACATATGTGTGGAAATAGATCCTGGCACACATATGCTATGCACCCGGCACTGCCCTTTAGGAAACGGGTGTGACAGAAGTGGTATCAAAGGAATGTGACCGTAGGTCGCTAGATTAGTTAGAAATGGAAAGCCCAGTCAGTCGTTCAAAACTTGAGTTAATTGTCTCCATAAAAACTTACTTTATACAAAAACTCGTCTCTTTTGTTTTCAACTCTTCTTGTCTGATTCTTCGTCTATCAGAAGGTTCTAATGAGAAGCGTTGCAAGATGATCAAGCTAGGATTGTGGAACTTGAAGCGAAGTTTTCTAGAAGAAACCTTTTCGAAGCTATCAACGATGCCCTATCCTTTGTCTTATCCCCACTCCGCAAGAAGTTTTGTTATGGATCCTTTGGATCTATTACTAGACTTCTTGGTTAGGTTGATAGGATTGTTCTTTAGTATTAAGATTTTCGACTAGATCGGTAATGGCGATATTATATTATAAGTGGTTTTCTAATCCCTAATATTGCTATATAACCCTTGACTTCTTATACTTTTGATTTCTTGCCATTGTATTGCCATCCTTGCGCAATATCTACCTTGATATACTGAATTCTTTGTCTCCCTACTCCTACTTGATAATGCCTCTCTATTTCGTCTCCTTGATAATGTTTTCTCCCTAACTCACTTCATATCCTTGGTTATATCATTTATCCTCACTTTATTAGTTCATGGTTATCTTATTTCACTATTGGCCACCAACAAATATGTCATGTCTAACTCCTTGATAATTTGTACCCAACTCCTTGATGTTATATTATCTTTCTTATTCCAAACCTTGTCTCACCATTGTTTTGGTTGAATGAGTAGAATTGGATTGTGTTGTGCTAGTATGTTTGAATTCATTGTCCCTTGTGTTCATGATTGATTTGCATCTTTGAAATGATTGTTGGTGTATTGTGTGACTTTTGTCCACAATGGCATCGGTTAGCTAGGTAAAACCTTGAATAGATGGGTTTTCTCTGCTCTCTATAATCTGTCTTTGCTCAACCCTTTCGTCCCTTCCATTCTTCCATACCCATACAGATGTCAGACCTTGGAATGTCAACTACAAGTGATGTCACTAAATGCAAAGAATGTGGTGTATTGGCAAGTCAAAACAACACTATAAATAAAACAGCTGATGAACAGACATTCAAGACCCAAAAGGATGCACAACCAAACCAACAAACAAGTGACCTTGGAACATGTTGTTGTTGTGAGTACTATGGAATTCCTTGTCGCCAGATCAGTACAAACGAAAGTGAAACTACAAAACAGAAGAACCAGATTTTATTTTCTGGCATAAACAGACAGATGTCTCCCCAAGAACAACTAATAGCAGATTCTCTCATACCTAATGCACTGTCAGTTGATGAATTGCAAAGTATTCCAGAAAGGAAACATCACAAGGATGCCTAGCCCCAAGAAGAAATACATGAGTGTTACATTGATGAATGGACTATTACTTGCACACAGTTTCAGCCTCGTCGTCGCATCAGGTCCAAGAAACAAAAACGGAAACATGGAAAAAGTCAAGAAACAACTTCAATAAAAGCTTGCTATCAATGCGGACGTGAAGGTCATTACTTCCGTAACTGTCCTGAGAAGAGTTCACTACAGATCACCTCCGAGATGAAGCTATCTCAGTCTTCAGACATGGAATATGAACAAAAATGCACAGAAACTTCTACCAACAACGTAAAGACAACTCCACCATGTAACTTATCAAGTCGTGCTTGCTTTGGCTGTGGTGATATCAACCATCTTGTTAATGGTTGTCCTAAGAGAGATGTGGAGATCAATAAGGTCCAAAAGAAAAGACAACACCCTCAAACTCATGCATCAACAAAGAATAAACAACGGAAAGAGACCACATGAAAGATAAGTTATGCAGTGACAGGAACCATTCCATATGATGATGCAGTAATTTTTGGAACACTAGTCATTCACTCAACCGTCGCCACCGTGTTGTATGATCCTCGTACAACACATTCTTTTATTAGTGCCCAGTTTGCAACAAAGTATGGTATCTTTAATTGTCCCTTGAGATCAAGGAAGACCATCAGTGCACCCGAAGGAAAAATGTTAGTAAACTACATATGTCCAAAAGTAAGTGTTAAAATCAATGGGATAGATATTCCAGCTGATCTTATAGTGATAGAATCAATGGGAAAGGATGTGATTCTTGGAAAGAATTGGTTACAAAAAACTAAGGCAGTAATCCAACATACTGAGATAACCATGTGTTTGGAAACCCCATCCGGAGAAAGAATAGTAGTTGAAGACAATCGACCTCCAGCCCTGAAGATTGGTACATCTGACAAGGAAGAATAATATATCATTTAGCTAGAAGAAGGAGTATGTCTCACGAAAAAAATGTCAAGGTGTTGCCCCTTTCAAGATTTGTAATTGTGATAAGTGATATATGAATAAATTTGGAGAATCTTTTGCACCTATTGTGTTTTGCCTCTTTATAAAGAGAATAAAGTATGGTGTCATCTGCTATATGCAAACAATGTGATGCTCTATTCTTGTTGCCCTAAAGTCCCGCTCAAGTCTTTCTCTCAATTTGTGCTCAAAGAAATACTCTTGGATCGGAAAGATGATTCGTATATCATGCTCTGAAATCTTTAAAGTTCAAAAGATCTCTGTTAAGGATTATAACACTTGTACACTCTTGTAGTATGATGAAGCTAGGAGAAATCTGAAACCATCCTTGTTCCTTGACGAATCTTATTTTGGAAATCAAAATGTTGGTCTTTATCTAATGTCATACAAGCCTCTTATGCAGTCTGTCTCACTAACTCTTTTACCCTCTAACTAGATGATGAATCCCAATGGAAATGAAGTAAATGATGCCAACGACAATATTCCTACCTTAACAACTATGAACGAGAAAAATGAGTCCCAGAGATATTTGATGAATGGAATGAAGAACAACAAAAGGAATAGAAAAATGTTTGGATACATGATTAGTTCACCTCAACCACAAGCAAAAGCCCCGAAACACATGGATACTCAAACAGAAGAATCAAGTCAGACTCAGCTATATGAGATACAGACACCCAGTCAACCCTCACCCCCTGTTGGTCAAGCAAAGTTGACTCGCAAAGAACTCAAAGCAAGAGGTGCTTGCTACTACTGCAAAAATGAAGCACATCTTATTCGCGAATGCCCCAAGAAGCGTCTAGACCGACTAGAGAAGAAAGCTGCCAAGCATGATCTAAGCAATAATGCAGAAGACCCACCATTTTATAAGTATGATGATGATGGACGCTTGATTAGTATACATTTCGGAGCAGAGAAGTAAGGAAGTTCCTTAAGTTTGAAGGAGTTCAATGAGAACTAAGAACCTACAAATAAACCATGTATCTCCTTTGCTTTCGTGCTTGCCTTTCCTAATCTCGAGGACGAGATTCTTTTTAAGAGGGGTAGGTTTGTGACACTATGAAAATCATTAAATAAAAATAATACATTTAGTTAATAATGATATTTATGGTAATTAATTTTCTCTTAAGTGTTCATTATTTATTCGCCTTTAGAATGATTTTTGAATGCTCGTGATTGATTTTGAATATTGAATATCATTTCTTCTTAAAGGAAAATTCACATAAATAATATAATAAATATTAGTCCAAGAATTAATATTTTATTTATAAATTTATAAATAATTTTAGTTTGATTATTATGAATTTTATGATTATTTGAGTAGGTATTTTCGAAATTAGAAAAAAAAAGAAAAAAACAAAACCTAATCCTAATCTACCCAGCCGAATCGCCCCATTAGCCCAATATCCCTAACCCTAGCCGCGCGCGCCTAGCTCCCAAGCCAGCCGCCGTCGCTCCTGCTTCCTGTTTCCCCAACCGCCAGGAACTTCTCCCTCCCACCCCTTCTCTCTCCTTCCCTCTCCCCTCTCTCCCAGCACCGCGTGCCAGGGACCCGAGCCCGTGCCCCGTGCCTTGCATCCCACGGCCACGAGCAAAGCCGCCAGGACGCCAGCCGCGATGCCGCCGCGACCGAAGCCGACCGGCCGAGCGCCGCGCCCAACCGGCCTTCCCCGAGCAGAGCATTGCATTCCGATGCCTCGACCGCACCAGGCCGCCAACGACTGCGACCCCGACCGCCACGAAGTCGCCCGCAGGAACCGACGCCGACCCCGCAGCCGTCCGTTCGTCTTTGGTGTTAATGAACTTCAATGCATCTGTTTCTCTCTCCCTCATTGAAGCTCCGTGAATGCCATCAATGGCCTTGAACCCGCCGGCCATACATCTCTCCCCGGCCGACCTCTCATCTCCTCCCTCCTCTATAAAATGGACGCCAAGCCCTCTCCCTCTCCCTGCCCAAGCTCGCTCTCTCTTCTCGCGGCTCCCTCGCTCTCGCAGTGTAGTTCGCCATAGTTCGCCGTCGTGACTCGCCGGAGTTCGTACTTGTCGTTCATGTCCCCCAGCCGGAGCTCCACCCGAACGCTCACCAACGATGGCGCCGTTCCCTACCCGTCGAACCCCGCAACGCGTATGATTTTTGTAATATTATTATTGTTGTAATATTGATGGATACGTGTGAATTATTGTTGTAATATTGATGCAATTTGGCGATACGCGTATGATTTTTAGAGATGCAATGTATACGTGTAGCCAAAATCAAACCCCGCGACTATACTTTGAATATGCGTATGATTTTATAATTTTAAAAATGAGTACGGTCACTATTCACTACTTCTGTGCTTTCATACTAGAAAACGTTTACAAATTGAATTTCGCTTTAGTGTGTGTGGAACAATAATTGTTAGTAGTATTTTAAGTGTAAACTTATGGATATAAGAAATTGAAATAGGAATTAAGCCACGTATTTTCAGTCAAATCAAAATATATACTATTTATGATAAATGTATTCATAAGTATAGCACTTAGTTACTTAGAATAGTAAAATGCTCATTTATGTCATAATAACCATGAATATGTTATTAAAAGTCTCATTTAGTAATGTACAATT
This sequence comes from Zea mays, assembly GCF_902167145.1. Taxonomy (NCBI): domain Eukaryota; kingdom Viridiplantae; phylum Streptophyta; class Magnoliopsida; order Poales; family Poaceae; genus Zea; species Zea mays. The sequence goes on along the minus strand of NC_050104.1, from coordinate 84,371,698 downwards.
AAGTCTAGTATATTAATGTTAAAGGAATTAAATAAACAATTTTTAGTATACGTATAAATTCTATTTAAGGAGAAAAACGAAATAATAAAATTTTATTACTAAAGAAATTGATAGTTATATTGGTAAATATAGGTTTCTTACTAAGGATTTAGAGAATTAGTTTCTAACTATAAAATGACCTTTTTAATAGACATCATGATTTTGATTTGATAGGATTTGTTATAGATGTTTAAGTGTAGTCGTACTAAATAGTAATATGTCTAATAATGATATAATGGCTTAAATAAGTGCTCACACTGTCATAACTAAAATGATAGTTAATAATATACTAATAAATATAGTATTCATTTTAATTATCTAGATCATTTGTTCCTACAATAGAATTAAAGATAATTAATATATTAATTATCCTTTATCATAATTTATTAGTCAAACCTATTGTCAACTTGTTCATAACTAGTTATATAGCTTGATTAATTATTTTATCACATTCAGTCCATGTTATATAAATCATTTAGTTTTTCCTAAAGGGTAAAATAAAGTAATAACTAAAATGTTACTTTATATATATACTTCGAATATAATAATATAGGCTATGTGTTTTTAAATGAAATTAATAGATAGTTGTTTGTTCATTGTCTTTTACATAAAAGTTCATTTAAGGCATATACCATAACTTTCCATAAATAGGTGTTTAATAATAATAATGACCTTTTCACATAAAACCTTTTTAAACTTATATCTTAATTTATCATAAGTGATAGGTTTAACAATGAATTATATGCTCCATAATGCTTCTAAAATTAAGAACGTGATTAGTAGCCCATTAACCTTAGATATATAACTTATATCTATTCTAAAAGGTTAAAAATGTTTAATATCGTTATAACATGTTTTATCGTCTTATAAATCTTTTATCTTAGACGTATCGCGTATGACGTTTTAATACGCTTTATAAAAGATTAAATTAGTGAACCTAATATTTGTATAGTTTAATTAAGATATTTTTAAGCTCATGTCTTGTTTTATAAAGTATAGATCACACATTTTTGAAAAGAATACCCTCTTAATATAACCATTACTTGCGACGTTTTTGATAAGCGAACGCTCTTTTCGTTAGGCTCTCTTTTAGCTTTACGTATGGTGAATGTTGTATGTTATTGAGTGGTGTTTGTTCTTCTTGTTTGTTTGTGTGATATTCAGTGGTTAATCTAGTAGTTAAGAATCAAGATCTATTCAGATCCGTGGAAGAGTCTCAAGTTTTCAATAAGCAAGGCAAGTAGATTTCTCCCTCTGCATACTCTGTTTGATCCCAAAGAATACATTTAATAAAGTTTATTCTTCGATGAATATATGCATAATTTGACGGGTTACCTATTTAGATAACCTTTCCAACCTTACTCCTTGTTTAACCTGGGATTATGATTTAATCAAGTAGCTATGCTATTGCTACAACTTAACTTTATGCAGTCACTCCCGCTTATGATATTAATGTTCCAAAATGGTAAGTTTACATTATTGTTGTTAACCCGATGGTTAAACAAGATTATTGCATATTAATTGGAACATGGAGTGACCACCCGGGAAAACAGTGCTACCATGAGAACTATCATGGCTCTGGTCTTGGCTAAATAACTAGGGAAGTCTTATGTTGGGTGCTGGTCGTGGTCGACCGAAACGGGGGCATCTGGCAAGCGCTTATAGTTCTGGCTCAGGCAGAATGGATACAGGCATAGTTCCTAAAGCTTTACCTTGTAGTCTGGACTATAAGTTGGTTACGGTAGGTGTACCTTATGCAGTTGACCATTTCCAACATTTGCGTAATGAGGACTCTAGGGAGAAGGCTCGTAGTGAGACCCTGGCCATTCACCTCGGAAGTGAATACGGGTCTAGCTAACCCGGGCTAGAAGGGAATCGCGACTCATGGGTAAAGATGCGCCACCTCTATAGAGTGTAAAACTGATATATCAGTCGTGCTCATGGTTATGAGCAGCCTGGACTCCTCACATGATAATTGAACTTGAAGATGGAAATAAATCGAGATCCGATGATCTGCCAATGGTTTGCTTAAGTGGTTTCACTTAAGTGTTTTTGATATACTCTTATACCTTTGCTTAATGGGAATACTTGGGATTCACTTATTAGTAAGATAGGTGTTGTTAATAAAATGTTGACCAACTAAAATGCTTACTGCTCAACCTTAGCCTCACCTTGTTAAACCTGCATTAGTTTTTCCCCCACTTGCTGAGCCCCGACCATAAGTGAGCTCACCCTTGCTTAATTTTGATCAGAAGATGCAGATGAAGATATGATGCTGAACTCCATGGATGCTAGTCTAGTGATACCCCCGGTCATCTTCCTGTGGATGGATGTCTTTATTTCGCTGTACTTTGATGAATAAACGTTAAGACATTATGTCTGTTCGAAGTGTAATATGTTAATATAATCGTTATTTACGCTTTAATGCATTGTTCTTTTGATATATTACACTTGTGACGTCAACATATGTGTGGAAATAGATCCTGGCACACATATGCTATGCACCCGGCTCTGCCCTTTAGAAAACGGGTGTGACATTTGCTGTCCAGTCATAGAGATGGACATTTTTGTTAACGTACTTAGATAATAATTGATCAAAAGATGGGCTAGCTTTGATCAACCGACCAGGTGTTTTAACTTTATTTTGCTTCCACATAGCTATTTTGGGTCATCGTGGTTTGAAGGTACATAGTTATTGTTGTCTCTAGACGCTGTCAGACCATCCACTCGAGTTGGTCGAACCATCCGTTGGAGTCCCGGATCCTCTATGCAACTAAGCCGTACCATCCACGATGCATAGAGCTGGTGGTTTGGCTCGGCCTTCTACTTGCGTCTGCCCCTAGTGTCAGCGGTCTTTATGGTGTTCTTTAACATATCTCCTCCATCTAGGGTCTTCTCTGCCACAACATCCTAGGAAAGGAATTTCCTATTTTCATTAAGGACCCGAGGGTCACCGATGATGATGCTCTTTTCTTTGTCCTTATCAGCCACATTTGGTTGAACCAAGACCTTTTTATCATTAAGATCTATCAGGTTAACCGCGAAAGGCTATTTGTCAACCTGCATATCTTAGAAATTAACCGGCCCTCCATGACGGAACCGCCCAAATTAATCTAGCTCAAGTGCAAAGGTCCCACCTCAAGGGCAATAACACACTTGAATCGGATTAAACTACCAGTTCATCGGATCAAGTCCGATTAACCACTTTTGCAAGATCGAGAACCATGTTGCATTCGAAGATGAGTCCAGAGAATATAACATTTCACAAGAACCATAAGTGCAAACTTAAGTACATCATTATTACATCATAAAGCTTCGAGTCATAAAACAGAGTTCATAGTTATATGCAGCAAAATTAGAAACGAAGGTACTAGTGACGATAACAAGTAGAGTGGCAAAGCTTGCCATGGTCTACTCCTCACGATCCTCTCCTATAGAGGTTGTGTCCTACTCAACTATCCAGCCTGGTGGCAGGGTGGTCGACCAAGTCACACCAGCAACCATTTCCTTAATCGAAATACCTGAAAAAGAGGGTGCTAGAAGCAAGGCTGAGTATACTAATACTCAGCGAGACTTCTCGGTGCGTGGAAACTACTCCACTACCTCTAGACACATGAGGGTTTTTGGCTAAGGGGATTGGTTGCCAAAAGCGAGTTGTAATTATTTAATCAAGTTTTAGCTTCATATTCTAGTCGATTCAATTAATCTAAGTTTTGCATCCTTCTAAGCAATCATGGTAGAAATCAATTAAGTCAAGCATCAACTTAATCATCAAACTCACTTCACATCTTACTCAATGCAGTACATTGATCAACCGTCTCATTAGCTACGAGAAGCAGACAGTCTGAATCGAGCTTTAACCTTGCAAGGTATACCTAATCACACGACATGTAGGGGCACTCCATCTCTAGACACACATCAATCGTTTCCTTCGATTCTCAAGGCACAGATCAGGGCCCACTCCCTTGGATACAATGCCCCATTGACTGGACCTAGTCATATCATGATTGCACTTGTACCCACCATTGCTAGTATGGGAAACTTCGTTTTAGGGAAAGAGGGGAGTAAAGTCCACGCCCTATTTCAATCAAGTACTAGGCTTGCTGATTACCATATTTATCAGCATGTGTTTAGTATGTTCAAATGCTTGATACAAAGTATCCACAAATTAATCCTTATTCCAATTCCGTTCCATAGATAGGGAATCCCCCAGCGATATGTGTCCACAGAGCTCGTGTGAGTGCCAGAAAAATGACTCTACTTCTACCATCATCCTGAATTAGCATTGTGACGACATGACTTATCATACTAGTGTTTCAACAGATAGGAAACTATTGTCATGCATCTACTGTTTCAAGCAACTCCTATAACATAAATGCATAGTACATCCTACAAATAGTGTTGCAATAAAATAAAATATAATTGGATATGCATATAAATGGGGCTTGCCTCCTTGCATAGTGTTAGAGGGTCGATCTTCTGCAGCTGGCTCCTTAGTGAGAGTCGGGTCAACCTCCTATGGTCCTCCTCCCGACTCCAAAATCAAACGTACTCTCCATCGGCGAGGTTGCAATATATATGGTTACATATGCACGAATTATTAATCATGGGACTTGAGATATGATCATGAGTATGCAGTTCTCATGAAATAAGTTCTTTAACAAAAACAGATGAGTTAGAAACTAAGGAGTTGAGTGGATGATTCCTTTATTCTTGAGGGTGCTTTAAAGGTCCTCTTGGGTTCAAGGTTTCACCCTAATCATTCTCTAAATTTCTAAAAATTCTACAAAAATTATAGTGCCTTCCTAACACTGTTAGGTTCTACCACATGAATATGAGTTCATTTGGACTTGTGGTTATGGCTGTGCAAAAATAACAAAAACTAGGATAGAAAGACACCTACAACTACCTTGCCTTGTGAAAAGTATCAAACAACAAATTTGACATTTTTCCTGCTAGCTTCTTATGATAAGAGCAATCTCAACAAAATTTCACAGTGAAATTCCTTATGGTTTTCTAAAGGATTGGTTAGATTTGGTTCTATGAACTACACCGCCCTTTGAAAACTGTCAAACAACAATTTGCACATTTTTTTGTTGTTCTTCTTAGCACAAGAGCAATCATTCTTAAGGTTAGGGTTTAACTCTACCAGGGTTGATTTGGTATGCATTTTTAAAGAAAACCTCAGTTTTAGTGTTTATTTGGTAACTCTTCATCTTTTCATTTGTCGAGTGCCTAATAAATTTTCCACAGGTGTCAAATCCTCTAAGTATGCCAGCAAAAAAAGTTTCATACTTTTTAGCTCATTTCGTATTTACTTTGCTTTTTCTAAAAGAATTAGCAATTTTAGTTTAATAAGAAAAACTCTCAATTATTGCATAGTACCAGTGCTCACTTTATTTTTTCATCAGTAAGGAGTCTTATAAAAGGTCTATACTAAATTTTCCAGGCACAATTAAATCAGTCTCTTATATTTCCTTTATTTTCCATAGAAATTATAGTTTATTCCCTTAAATAGAACTCTACAAAAATTGTTCTAAAAATGTCATTTCATATTTTTCCATGGTTGATCAATTAGCAAGAAACACTACAAAATTGGTTTCACTATTTTTGGGTTAGTCGATATCAAGTTATGGCTTTTAGAAGGTCCTGCAAGTTTTTAAAAGAAAAATCAAAAAAGAAAAAGGAAAAACAAATTTGTATTTGGGCCCTCGGGCTTTAGCTTTTCTATTTCATTTAAAACGGTCCCTGCTATACTATTTACATGAGTCATTGACAGTTTTTAAGGAAGTCCCTGTATTTTCCTCGAATCGAACACGCGGTCCAGTTCTTCAAAAATAGAGCAGGGAAAGGTTTTGGCGGCAGAGGCACTCATCAGCGGTGATAGAGCTATCTAGTGAGTGGGTCGGGGAGTTGGAGGAGCTCCAAGCGAACAAGGCGGTGTGATTTGATCATGCGAAGGTGGTTGGAGCAGCTCTAGCCACGCGCACAGGTGGAGGAGGCTCGTTGAAGGTTAGTGATTAGTCATTCAAGCATGGTAGGGTTTTAACAAAGCATCCTAGAAACTTCACTGGGTCATGACGATGTCAATGGCGTTCCCTAATTGGACAGAGAACGCCCAAATCGTCCGGACCATGTGAGCTGAGCTTCCACGACGGCGGCGTTCCGTGACGGAGTGTAGTGAGGGTGCTGGGGTGCTCGGATGGAACAAAGAGTTGCGGAAGGTGCGATCGTGTGAGCAGGTCGGCGATGGCGGACACGGTGGCGCGGCCTAAGTCATGGCGAAGGTGGGCGTATGCGGGGAAGACAATGCAAGGCTAAGAGGCAAGTACGCGAGCCCTAGCATGCCTTAAATAGGCGCGGGCATGGCGCGACTAGCGTAGGTGGCCAACCACCGCTCGCTCGGCCTGCACACAGCATCGAACACGTGGAATGTCTACGTGTGCGCCCATTCAAACGGCCATAGGATAGCTATCGTTGCAATTTTTTCCAAAATCTCTATTAAATATTTCATCTCCTTGCTGTCCTCTACAATTCTTATGTGAGTTTCGAGCTGAAAGAAGATCTAGATCATGAGATATGGCTTGGGGAAACGTGCATGTCAGATGTGCCAAAACCAAGACAAAATCCATGATAAGGCATGTCAAACGATTTGGTCTTGATTCAAATTTTCTACAGGGCACGCCTTTGGCAATTTAGCACATTTTTCCTAATTAGGGCCACTGATTTGGTGAAATCCACTTAGTGAACAAGAGTGATTTTTGTTCTAGAGTAGGTTTAATACTTAGGAAACATCTTGATTTTTTAGAGTGCTCCTTCTTCCTTGTCGTTTATGATAGTCTTCCACACATTTTCATGACTTAGGTTCAATACAATTTTTGTTCTGCACTTAATTACCTACAACTTTTATTAAGGGTCCATCTTTAGTTGAGCTCTAAAATTAGGGTTTCTCATTTAGCCATTATTTTCCCTTTCTTAAGCTTATAGGGTTACTAAGGTCTAGAGGTCAAATTCTCCAATTTTTCAAGATGAACATGGTGGTTTATGACCTTCTTAGGGTTTCTAACTTTATTATAAGTCTTAATTGTGTTTTACGTTGGGTTTGCCCTCCTTAAGCCACATGTGATAATAAGATCATTTGATGCAAATGCTAAGGAAGACTTGCTTAACAGCTGAGGCGTTACACCCTGATTTATGGCCGATTGTACCTGTCGACGGAACACATTACAATCATTAGTGGCTTGAGAAAAAGAATTATGTCACTTACAATAAGCTCGCATTTTTAATTCATCGGCAGGTGGAATAGTACGAGTCATTTTAATGTTGTCACTTTTTCATAATTCGTATTTCACATCATTAAAAGTAAATTTAACCTCTTCTTTTCGATTCTTTTGAACCGGCTTTAAAAAGGAGTAGGCTAGGGGTTTGGTCTTGCTCGGCCAAACTAGCTCATTAGCATGCACTTCCTACATCTTGTCATTAGAGATACTTTGGTCACACAACTCTATGGACATTGTGATGAGCTGCTTTAGGTGTATCTTTGCTTCGTCTTTCACAAGCCAAAGCTCGTTGATGCAATTGAGCTCAAAATCAACATAGCCTTTTAGTCCCAAGCAAGTTGCAGTAGGCTAGAGTTGAAACCCAACAAGATGTCACCAAAAGGAGAAAGAGAGAAAGGGGAGGGGAAAAGCTTTTGAGAGCACTAAAAGGAAAAAGGCCTAATCACGGTTTGGACATGTGGATAGCTTCTTTCCAAGCACTTCTATCCGAACACAACTCCATTGGGATATTCCATTCCTTCAAGTCCCTTTTGATTGCCTCCTCCCATGTCAAGTTTGGCTGTCCTCTACCTCTCATGAGGACATCACTCCCATACAAACAATGCATGGACCGACAACACTAGTACGTGCACGAAAGCTGAATCTCCAGGTTCGTTCAAACCTAGTCAATTGTGTTTTAGAGCTTACGCTTGGTGCCATGGATGTTTTAATGATTAGAAACTTTGGAGAGGACCATCAAGGACTTGGGAATGGTCAAGGTGTCGAGGAGGAGCAGCAAGGGTGTCCACAACAGGAAGGAGATCAAGTCCGACTCAGCTATGATTTCATCTTGGGTTTCAGGATCAGTCTACACTAAAATGGACGCCTAGAACGCATCTGGACTCCGATTGCGACGGACTTGATATGGTTGGAAAGATAAGAAGCTTATATAACCAACCCAACTGATCCCACCTTAAATTCGTTTGGAGTCAATGAGAATTATCGAAACAATTCAGCGCTCAGATTCTATTTTGGTGCTGCAACACCGTCTGTTGGGTTGTGTATCGTGTTGGAGCCCATTAGGGGTACCTCCAGGGGTTGTGCATGCTCATAACCACTACTTTAATAGCAGCCACCGCCACATTAGGGTTTGGGTTTTTCTTAGATCATATCTGTCATCGAACAATATCGTCGTTCTTCGGTTTGTGAGACCCCACCTTGTGATCAATGCAGTTTTGATTGCGTTCTTCCTATTCTTGCTTGTGTTCTTGATTGCGTTTGAAGGGATAAGCCTTTGTGTTAAGTTTACTCGGGTGTCACGGGTGATAACCAAAGGAGCAGTGGTGTAGTAATTGCGAGGATTTGTTCACTCGGAGCCTTGGATCATCAACGTCGAGATCTCCACCCAATCAAGTTATCATACCTCACGGAAGATTAGGCCTCATCCTCTATCAAGCTCTCTTCACATTATTGTCCCGTCTTATGATGCCTTTGTACATCGGTGCCTCTGGGTGTCTCCAGTGGACATGCCCAAACCATCTCAACCGGTGTTGAATAAGCTTTTCTTCAATTGGTGCTACTCCTATTCGATCGCATATGTCATCGTTTCTCACTCGGTCCAATCTTGTGTGCCTACAAATCCAACACAACGTACACATCTTTGCAACACTTTGTTGTTAGATATGTCGTCTCTTAGTAGGCCAACACTCAGCTCCATATAACATAGCAGGCCTAATCGCCGTCCTATAGAACTTGCCTTTCAACTTATGTGGCACTCTCTTGTTGCATAGGACTCACGATGCTTGACGCCATCTCATCCTCCCCGCTTTGATCCTATGGATAACAGCTTCATCAATATCACCATCTCTTTGTAGCATCTATCCCAAATAACGAAAGGTGTCCTTCTTTGGTACTACCTGGCCTCCCAAGTTTACATCTCCATCCTCACTAATTGTAGTACCAAAGTCACATATCATATAATCGGTTTTGGTCCTGCTAATTCTAAATCCTTTTGACTCTAGGGTCTGACGCCATAACTCTAGCTTTCTATTTACTCCTTCCCGGCTTTCATCTACTAGAACTACATCATCAGTGAAAAGCATACACCAAGGCATATCTCCTTATATATCCCTCGTGACCTCATCTATCAGTAAGGCAAATAGATAAGGGATCAAAGTTGAACCTTGATGTAGTCCTATGATAATTAGGAAAACATTTGTATCCTTATCAGTTGTTCGAACACTAGTCAAAACCTTGTCATACATGTCCTTGATGAGTGTAACATACTTTGTTCGAACTTTATGCTTGTCCAATGCCCACCACATGAGATTCATAGGTATTTTATCATAGGCCTTTCCAAGTCGATAAAAGCCATGTGCAAGTCCTTCTTCTCCTCCTTATATCGCTCCATGGCATGTCTTATTAAGAAAATTGCTTCCATTGTTGACCTTCCAGGCATGAATCCAAATTGGTTCATGGTGATATGTGTCATTCCTCTCAGGCGATTGTAACACCCAGAATTTGGGGGTATAAAATTTCTTCTCTAGTATCCACTAAATTTAGGTGTTACCCTCTTGTCCTCTCTCCATTTTCCTTTTTTTCTATTTCCTATAGTAGTGAGGTGGTTATTTTCTTTGGAAATGTATTAATACTCTAGTAGATCAAACTCCAAGGGAGTATGATTGCTGCATCATGCTAAGCCTAAACTTTCATTTTGTTTGATGCATATGCTTGAATTGTTCCAATTTCAATTTGTGGCAAGTTTGAATTTGAAACAAAAGGAGAAAATAAAAAGGAAAAGGAAATCACAATTCAAAATAAAAAGAAAAGGGAAAAGAGCCCAGGAGCCCCCTCCCGCGGCCTTTCAGCCCAGCCGACCCATTCCACCCCCCATACGCGCGCCCGCTCCCCTTCTCTCTGCCCGGTGGGCCTGCCTTGTTGGCGCTGTCGCCTTTAGCCCCCTCGTGCTCTCTCCCTCCCTCGCTGGTAGCTAGGCCGCCCTGACAGCGCTCGCTACCCGGTTGCTCGTGCCCGCCCACTGATGCCCTGGTCCCACTCGTCAGTCCTATTCCCCTCCCCGCAACTGTCGCGCACACCCATGACCCCGTCCCACACACATCGCTCGGGCTTCAAGGTGAAGACCCCGAAACCCCCAACACACCCCCCGCCTCTCATTCAATCTCTCCCTGCCCCGTTTCCTCACCCATCTCACAGTCCACCGCCATCGTCGTTGCACAGCCGTTCCACCGTCATTGCCGAGCCTCTGCCATTGCCTTGGCCACAGTAAGCTCCACCTAAGTGCAAAGCAATGGGAACCCACCTCGGTTTCCCCTTTCACTGGCCCCTCTATTATGTCCATGTTTGACCCCTCCGCACACCGGTGATCGTTGTCGCGTCCTTTCCTCATCGTCCAGCCAACTAGAGCCTCTCGACATCGTGCCAAGTCTCCCCGAACACTGCCCCTGGGTAAGGAACCCCACCCCACACTCCTTTTGCCTTAACTCTATATCACCATAGTGGATTTGAGCTCGCCAGAGTAGTTGCACGTCGGGACCACCGTGCCTCCATGGTGCCCGGCTAATGTAGCCTCACCCCGTGCCCAAATCCCAGCCTCGGACGCCCTTGACCCCTCATTGAAGTTCATGCCGGCCTGGGTGCACCATATTCCCCCCACTACTGCTAGGAATGCTCGCCGGAGCACCCTCCGACCCACCCGGAGCACCCCCTGTCTCATTCACCCACCTCCAGTCCATTTCTCATGGTCGAAGCCCTACCACAAGGTTCATCGGGTTCCCCCAATGGCCCAAGCCCACCCGGACGATCCCAGACCCCCAAGAACTCGCGCCCGCCTCGTCTCCAGCGACATCATCGTCGCGGGCATGAGTGGTGCCGCCCAAAGCCGGTTGGAGCCGTTAAACCGCCTGGGCACCCAATCTCTCCTGCCCACCAATGATCTAATGGCCCAGATCCTTGGGTACCGATTCGCGTCGGTTCATTGAACCGGGACCCTTGATTCCCATCTAGTGGCTCAGCGCACCTCTGCCCCTGGGTCCCACCTGTCGGTCGCCAGCGCTTCGCGCGCCTGCCCTGCTGATCTAATCTCGGCCGTTGACCTAAGATCCAGCGGCCGAGGGAGCCCAATACCCCTTCGTTTGGCATTTTTGTTAAAGAGACCCCTAGTTTCCCGAGAATCAACCCGCCATCCCTGGTTCTTTCACCCAAGCAGCTGGATTCTTGTAGAGAGACCCTCAGACTTCTATTTAATCAGAGAAATGTGTTTAATATAGGGTTTTTGAATTCTAAAACTTCCAAATTCATAACTTTGTCATATGAACTCCAAATTGGGTGATTCAAATTGCAAAATGTTCATCATGTGGTTGTCTATCTATTAAAATAATGTTCATCCATTGTTATGATGTCTCAATTTATAGTTGATCTCTAGGCTAGAGTTAATGTTATACGCTAATAAAGATAAAGTAAAGGTAGGGACCACTAATGAATGTTTCATGCTTAACTTTATAGACCCAACACTATTTAATGAGTAATCCCATCCCTGGAGTAATTATATATGAATAAGTGTTGTAGTAAGATAGACCTGATTAGAGAGTAATAAATCACATGGCATAGTAACCTACCTCAACTTAGGAAGCACTTTATTGTGTTTACCTTTTTTTGAACCTTTGTTCACTCTGTTTCATATGCTTGGTGTATTGTTCTTTTGTTATTGTCACACCCGGTTTAGAAGGCAAAACCGAATGCGAACCATGTATGTGCCAGGATCAGCAATTCACGTAAACAACAGTTACATAATCGGACATTATCACACAGTGCTCGAATAATAACATAAAAGAGAGTAATAGTTGATTACATCATGATTTCACTACCAAGTTGAATAGGCAGGGTTTCACTACGTAGCCTTTACAAAGATTCCCTGAGGTTGTAGATGCCCGTTAGGTTTCCTAAATGTACCGCACTCCTCCCCAAGGGGCAAACCACCCTCGGCAGAGCGAGCCGCATATACCGAGCCCCATTGACGGCACGACAGTGAAGTGAACTACACCTCAGTTCATCTAATTATTCAGCTAAGGGCGTCCCATACCACTCTCATGGTTGCACTATTTTCCTAGGCGGTCATCCAATGAACCAGTCCTTACGGAGAGGCACTCGAGAAACCGCTCGAGTCCCCTTAAATGTCACAATATCATCATCATAATCAAGATGAAAAACAGCATGTCATAAATAATCTCATCATGTTCATTGATTAGTGTGGAGCTCTAGCATAAAGCTAAACCAAATAACCCAACCCACATAGGTCAACAAGGACAAGATAAACAAAGCTAGTCAATCCTTAGGTATAAATTGTGTAAATGCGGGGAGTGAATTATAAAATGAGTAGGACATAGATGGGTCAAGGGACACTTGCCTTCACCAACCAGCTGCTTCTCAGGGTCTCCACCTGCAACTCCTTTGGACTCCACCAACTGACCGTTATCTATACGAGTTCAAACATACATTCCACAAATTTAATATAAAAAGAACAATACGCCATGCAACAGAATATAACAAATAAGCAGACGTTCGATGCAGGGCTCGCACCTACGACTAAGCGAGAAAGAGAAAGCAACGGTCAAGACTATAGTCGAAAGGCGATTATGTTAAGCAGTTATGGATTAAAGTACTTGTCTAAACACAAACATATTAATTTGACAATCACGCTATGCATAAAATAAAGTTACGCTACACGTTTAATTATTATAAACAATTCGAGGTAAATTTAAAATGAGTCGTCGAGCAGCGAAGCGCGCGATGCAACCCCTAGACTAAACTGAAACTAAACGAATCATCGCACAACGAAGCACGCAACGAAACACTTGAATTAAATATGAAAATAACGTAAAGCGTCACGCGATGAAGCGCACGACGGCATACGTCACTTACACTAAATTTAGAATAAATCGTCGCGTGACGAAACGCGCGACGCAACACACTAATAAATCTGAATTTAAAATAAATCAAACTGAAATTTAAACATCGTGCGCGCTAGGGCTGCACGCATACGCGAACGCGCAGCGCGCGCCGGGGCACGTAGGGGCCGCGCTGTGAGGGCCGCGCCACGGGGCCGCGTAGGGGCGAGCCGCTGAGGGGCCGTGCCAGGGGGACACACCGCGGGGCCACGACACGGGGCCACGCCACGCCACGGGGGCTACACCGGGGCGAGCCGCGCCGCCGGGGGGCGAGGGGTGAGGGACGCGCGCAGGGGAGAGGGACGGGGAAGGAGGGAGAGAGGAAGGGGGGAGGGGAAACTCACCTTGGGATCTGACGATCCGCAATAAACGTCCACCGGATCACACCTAGGGCAAGAAGGTAGAAGAGAGGTGGGAGACAGGGAGAGGAAGTTGCTGCGCGGGAAACAAAAATGAGAGAGGGAGGGGCGCATGGGGGTGTGGGGCGCCAGGGGCGCGCCCCAGGGCCGGGCCAGGTCGGGTCGTGGGCCGAACCGCTAGCCGGGCCGAAAACTCACAGCACGCACGACCACTAATTGAAAAAAGACGCGAATCGAAAACCGAAACGAAATGGACGCGCGATTAAACACAACATCAGACAAAAGAAATATGCTTCGGCATGATGCAACACCCATGTCAACTTAGGTTTTTTTGTTTACACTCGTTACAGACACCCGTCACTATACTGCTTTGAAACTTGGAAGAAGGAGCGAAACGGGAAGAGAAAAGAGATTAACTCCTGAATTTGGTGAGTATCGGAGAAGAAAAATTATACCCCTCAAATTCAGGGCATTACAAACCTATCCCCCTTAAAAGAATATCGTCCTCGAGATTCAAGGTTGGCCAGCAAAGAGTTCGGGATATTTGGCCATCAAATCATCCTCACGCTCCCAAGTTGCTTCTTCCTTAGAGTGGTGACCCCATCTAACTTTGCACATTCTGATAGTGTTCCTCCGGGTGACCCTGTCTGTAGTCTCCAAAATCTGCGTTGGCTTCTCTATGTAGGTCAAGTCTTCTTGGACCTCCAGACCTTCCACTGGCAACTGCTCTTCGAGCACACACAGACACTTCTTTAACTGAGACACATGAAAGACATCATGCACGGCTGACAAGTCTTCTGGCAAGCTGCGCTGGTAGGCCACTTCTCCACGCTTCGCGAGAATCTGATACGGACCAACATATCGGGGTGCTAGCTTGCCCTTGAATCCAAACCTTCTAACTCCTCTGATAGGCAATACCTTCAGGTAGACAAAATCCTCAACTTCAAAACTCAGCTCTCTCCTTCTCGTGTCTGCATAACTTCGCTGCCTTGATTGCGCTATCTTCAGATTCTCCCGAACCATCTTGATGTTCTCTTCAGCTTCGAGCAAAATGTCTAGCCCAAACACTTGCTTTTCTCCAGGCTGATCCCATTGTAATGGAGTTCTACAACTCCTCCCATAAAGCGCCTGAAACAGTGACATCTTCAAGCTGGCCTGGTAACTGTTGTTATAGGAGAACTCTGCATAAGGTAACATCTTGTCCCATCCGGACTGATCTTGCAACGCACAGGCTCTCAACATATCTTCGAGGACTTGATTAGTTCTTTCAGTCTGACCGTCTATCTGCGGTTGATAAGCAGAACTGAAGTTCAAATGCATACCCAAGGCTTCATGCAACTGCTGCCAGAAATGAGAGGTGAACTACGTTACTCTGTCTGACACTATTTTCTTTGGCACACCATGAAGACAAACTATCCGGGACATGTACAGCTCCGCCAATATTGCAGTGTTGTAGCTAGTCTTGACAGGTATGAAGTGGGCTGACTTGGTCAAGTGGTCCACCACTACCCAAATGGAATTGTAGCCGGCTCGAGTGTGAGGCAATCCGACTATGAAGTCCATCCCGATTTCATCCCATTTCCACTGAGGAATTCGCAATGGCTGCAACAACCCAGCTGGCATCTGATGCTCTGCCTTGATCCTCCGACAGCTATCACACATGGCCACGTGCTCTGTGATCTCCCTTTTCATTCCGTACCACCAAAATTTCTTCTTAGATCCTATTACATCTTCTCACTTCCAGGTTGTATGGAATAAGCTGTCTCATGAGCTTCCTTGAGGATCAACTCCTGAATAGACTAGACATTAGGAACACACAAGCGGTCCTTGAACCATATCACACCTTCTGCATCCTCCCTAAAATCTTTGCCTCTTCCTTCTAGAATCAGTTGCTGGATTTCATTGATCTTCTCATCATTCTTCTGTGCTTCTTTGATTTCCCGCTCTAAGGTGGGTTCTAACTCAACTGTCACTCCTTGCATGTTATTCAGAAATCCGAGACTCATCCTATCAAATTCTTTGGCCAACTCATAAGGCATCGGGTGAGCGACCATCATATTGACTTGACTTTTCCTGCTTAAAGCATCTGCTACCAGGTTCTCTTTGCCTGGATGGTAGTGAATTTCCAATTTATAGTCTTTGATCAATTCTAACCATC
This sequence comes from Zea mays, assembly GCF_902167145.1. Lineage (NCBI taxonomy): Eukaryota > Viridiplantae > Streptophyta > Magnoliopsida > Poales > Poaceae > Zea > Zea mays. The sequence goes on along the minus strand of NC_050104.1, from coordinate 84,355,920 downwards.
TTCGTTGTCTCATATTTAGCTCTGACTGGGTGAATATGTACTTCAGACTCTTGTGGTCTGTGTAAACATCACACTTCTGCCCATACAGATAATGCTTCCATGTCTTTAGTGCATGAATGTCGGTGTTTGGGACTCGACCGCGCACCCGAGGTTACCCCTCGAGGTGCTTTTGGGTAGGATGTGTTGCCGACTGTAGCTCGATGGTTTGTGCTAGGCGCACGAGAGACGATAGACAATTTTCTATAGGTTCGGGCCGCTTAGAGGGGCGTAACACCCTACTTCCTGGTGTGGATCATTATGTGGTGGGTTACAGGGGGATTCTCTAGTATGAAGGATGCTAGAGAATGGAGTAGATGGCTGAAGGATGACCTGCCTTTTGATGGGGTGCCCCTAGGCCTTATATACTCGACCGAGGGGCATTACAGGCGGATATGATATCAACGTGCACCTAAGTAATAGTGAACCGACTGAACTTATCCTCCTATAATTCTGCCGACTTATCTTCATTTAGTTCCGACGTCTGAGGGTGCTGCGCGGGAGAATCAGATCAATGCGTGGATAATGCTTAAATGTCATGAGTCGTCTAGGCCCGAGTCTATCCAATCCTACATCAATCCATTCCGCCAACAGTTCCTCCCCTGGCCCACGAAGGGATGGCCTTGCAAAATAATGGGCCCAAAGCCTTTCGCGAGGCCTTCTAGCCTTCTAGTGGACCTGGGGGATATCTGTCCCCACAAGCCCCCAATCTTTGAGTTGATTTTGAAATAATCGGCCCAAAGATTCTAGGTCCAGCTTGCGGTTTGGGTTTTGATAATGGATGCTTTGAAAATACACATGTCGAATCGTTGCTTCTGAACTCTGAGCAATTCAAAAACAATCTTCTGTTATCCTCCTTTAGCATGTTCAATGGTCTTCACCTTATACTTCAAAAATCGATGCTCTATCACTGGCTTATGCTTTGGAGACCAGCATTCTGTCCTTTGGGGTTGAGGATTCATTAGGTGCACCCAATGGGTGTAGCCCCCGAGCTTTGAGTAGATTACTGAAAATAATCCACTCAAAGGTCTTCATCTCATGCTTTTTATGAATCATCATTTTATCTTCGTCTCCTGCTTTAGAAATCAGCATTTTATCGTCGGTTCAAGCTTTAGAGATCAGCATTCTGTCTTTTGGGGTTAATGATTCATTGGGTGCACCGAAGTGTAGCCCCCAAGCTTTGAGTGGATTACTGAAAATAATCCACTCAAAGATCTCCATATCATGCTTTTTAGAATCATCATTTTATCTTCGTCTCATGCCTTAGAACTCAACATTATTTCATCAGCTTATGCTTTAGAGATCAGCATGTTGTCTTCATTTCATGCTTTAGAGACCAGCAGCATGATCTACCCATGTCCTGTTAGGTTTGAAATTTATTTGATTGGCGATAGATTGGACATATGGTAGATAGCTCTTGGCTGGTCTTCATTTTGCTTTGTGTTTCAATGCTTCTGTTGATTAGACTTGTACTTCAGCAGCTATATTTGGCTTTCCTGTTGTTGGGGACTTGTTCTCAAATGCTATGAGTTAAGAACAAGGCAACATAGAGAATGTTAATCGTTAAAGTCCTTCGTCCTTCGAAACATTATTTCCCTTTGGGTATAATGGTTTTCGGACGAAGGTTATGAAGGGTATACCTTCATAAATTCATTATAAATGACGAAGGGTGAAATGTAAGGAATATAGATGACGACATGAACAATTATGTATTATTATTAAGCATAAACAGAAATATCGTTGAATTACAAGTGTACCTTCAACTGGAAGGAGATGATAGTACAAGCGTGACGCAAAAAGCGAATGCCAAGTCAGCGTGAACAGTACTGGAGTACTGTTCACCTATTTATAGGCATGGGACGCAGCCCGTGCAAAATTACATTAATGCCCTTTACACTCGACAACAATTCTAATCTGTCGAGGTCTAAATAGCCTTTTCATCTTTAAGTCGGTTTCACCTGCTGCTGTCACGCCGAAGCTTTCCTGCTTACACCTTCGGCGCTTCACCAACCTTCGTATTATTCTGGTCTACTGTGATGCCTGACTTGAGTCCGAAGATACATGTTCACACATTATACTCCAGAAACACTATTAAATCCTGTTTTTGAGGACCTTCGGATGCCGAAGGTCCCCAACAGTAGCCCCTCGCAATATTAATTTGTTCAAAATAATAAATTTAGATTGCGACCTGGACGAAGGCTTTACGCCGAAGGTCCGAAAAAACACCTTCCCTTTGCTAGAATAGCAACATTCACTGACAAGCGGAGTCTTTCAATTTTCAACGCACTTGGCGTATAAATACGACCATACCGCAAACGCATTTGACACGCTCTCTGGCTAACTGCTCCCGCTCACTCAATTTTTAGCTCTTGTGCACTACGATTTGCTAAGCTTTTAGTTTTGAAGCTTCGGCTTTGAAAATAGTTTTTTAGTGTCTCCGAAGATGTCCGAAGATAAGAAGACTGCTGCTGAGACGAAGCTGAGCCTCGACGAAGAGAAAAATTTGGGGTTTCTTATAGCGATGTCAAAGACCAACACAGAAAAAATCACTAAGGAGATTCTGGAAGGTTTGTCTGAGGATACTGGTGACAGTGACAGCTATGATGTGGACAGTGGTGGTGAAGACTCCGAAGATCGTCCCTGGCGCCCAAGCCATTCAGTTTATGGTAAATCAACTATCAAAGAAAATCATCTTGTCAATATGAGAGGAAGGTATTTCCGGGATTTGTCCATTGTGAGAGCGGACGAAGGGGAAAAAACTTGCCCACATCCCGAAGAGAATGAGGTCGTAGTGTACCGAAGCTTTTTGAAAGCTGGACTGCGATTTCCCTTGAGCAGCTTCGTTGTGGAGGTGCTGAAAATATTCGAAATCTATCTCCATCAACTTACCCCCGAGGCAATTATAAAGCTGAATATCTTCGTGTGGGCCGTGAGAAGCCAAGGTCTGAAGCCTGATGCAAAAAGCTTCTGTAATATACACGAATTATCATACGAGACAAAACCTTGGGGTAAGGAACAGTATCACAATAATTTTGGCTGCTACAGTTTCGTTTCTCGGTCCGGGTCAAGCTGCCCCGTGCCAACCTTTCGGAAGAGATGGCCCGGCGACTGGATGACAGAATGGTTTTATGTAAAGAATGATCTGACAATACGAGAAGATATTAAAGGTATAATTATGCGCCCTATTTGGCAAAGCTTCGGCCTTCGGAGGCCGAAGGTTGAAATGAATGAAGCTGCCGAAGAATGCCAGAGGGCCTTCGGCGCAGTCTGCTCTTTCATTGGAACGAGAGACTTAGTTCAAGAGCATATTGCCTTCAGGGTATGGCCGCTCGCGGAGAAATGGGAAATGCCACAAGAGACCGTAAAAGAGGCCGACGAAGGTGGACTTATCAGGTTGAAGTACACTTTTAAATTTGGAGATAAATTCGTTGAGCCAGATGATGACTGGTTAAAAAGTATTGAAAATTTAAGTGATGAACTGCTTGGGGCTTACTCGAAGGCCGAAGACACTGCAATGTCAGCAGCCTTCGGAGGCCGAAAAAAGAAGAGGCTGAATCGGGTATTTGATGCAATCGGGTTTGTCTACCCTGACTATTGCTATCCCATTCGAAGACAGAAGAGAAAAAACACAACCTCTGCAAAAGAAGAAGCTGCAACTGCTCCTAGCGAGCCAGAACCGAAAAGAAAGAAAATAAAGGTCCTTACACATCGGCCGCGCTATATTGAACCAGCTTCGGTGCCTGAGTTTACCGGAGAAACTTCTTCGGCCACCGAAGCCGAAAAACCAACCGAGCCAACCTTGCTGCCAGAAGTCGCAGAAACGGCCGAAGTGCCAACAAAGATAGAATTGGAACAATCAAAGATTTTGTTATCAGAACCGAAAGAGAAGGCCGAAGCGCCGTCCACAGAAAAAATGGAAGAGGTAAAAGAAGCAACTGAGGGATCCAAAACATCAGAAGTTTTGAGTCCTGCAGCAAACATTGAGACAGTAAAAAATCAAAAAGTGCCAGCAGTGACTCCGAAAAGAAAGAGAATGGCTAATGTGCTAGATGTACTGGAAACGATCAAATCTTCAAGCACACCTCCGAAGAGGGCTGCTGTCATTTCTGAAACAACAACTGAAATTTCTGATTCTAAAGCTCCAGGGCAAGAGACTGGAGCCGAAGCTGGGCCCTCAGAGCCTACAAATATAAAATCCTTGGAAAGTGAGGCAGAAAAAATAACAGAGCCAACTTTTGTTGAAGAAACCGGTGTCATTACCCCCGAAGCATCCCCCAAAGTTCGTGATTATATTGTTCGTCATGCTTCGGGGAAAAAACTATCAGAAAAAGAAGAGCAAGAGGCCCAGCACTACGCCCAAAAACTGAAATATCCAAAGGGGGCGTTAATATTCAATGGCAGTGGAGAAGAAGACTTCTTGTATTGTCTCCCCGACAGCAAGGAAATTTCTGTCTGTCGGGAGATGAGCAAGAGCTTCGGATTCCCAACTTTAGAAGACGGGCTCTCGGTGCTGTCGAAGAACGATCTGGCCGACAGCCTGGCTTACAATAGCTTAAAGGTGCGACAAATGAAATCCTTGTATTTTTTGTTGAGTCCAAAATTTTTCGTTTGTTTAAACCTATTGACGCACACATATTTCTCTTTACAGGGCCTGATACTTAGCAATGCCCTCAGAGCACAGAAAGATGCTGAAGACGAAGGGTGTTCTATAGCCCTGAGCAACCTTCGTTCCGAAGTTATTGAACTGAGGAACGAAGGTCTTGAAAAAGATAAAATATTACACTCATTGATAAATAAAATAAAGGAAGACGAAGCTGCTTTTAAAGGTCAAGCTGAAGCTCAGAAACGTGAAATTGAAGATCTTCGAAAACAACTGGCCAGAGCCAAGGAAGAACGCATACTTGAAGAAACAAAGCGAGAACTCAGCGACCAATGGGCCGATCACCTAGAAATAACTGTTGAAGAGCTTCGTTCGTCCAGAAAGAGATGCTATAACAAATCTATAGAGTGTGTTAAGAAGTTAAAAGCTAGCTTCGCCAGAGTCGGCGCCTTCTCAAGCGAAGAAAACTTTACGAGAGGCAATCCCGAAGGTCCCATCGAATGGATCGACCACGAAGCTGAGGCCTTCGAAGAAATTTTAAATAGCCGAGGAGATATATGTGCCTTCTCTGGTGCCAGAGGGATTGCCACCATCTTAGAGAAGAAGGGCTGCGAGCATGTAAAAATTTTAGCACAATCCGAAGCTGCTTTGTCCTTTGAAGATGCAAGAGATCCTTCGGCCGAAGCTAGTATAATTGGTGGAAATTTTTTTACCGATATCTGGGATAATGGTGGCCGAGAAATGGCCGGAGAAATTATTCGAAGAAGTGAAAAGGGCATTCACGATGCTAGAGAAGTAGCTGAGGCTGCTGAAAAGAGCGCAGAGGCCGAAGGTCAATTAGGTATTAACTAATAGTTTTTATTGTGTTGTAATCTTAGGCTTTAAGATTTGTTTGCGATTTGTAATAGCAATGTAGTCGTATCCTGTCTTACTTCAGATCCTGCTAAAGCGCCTTCGGGCCCTCAGCCGAAAGGAGACGACGAAATTAAAAAGATGGCTGAAGATATTATGGACGAAGTCGTCAATCGGCTCCTGAACGAGGCTGCAGAAGTCGTTTTGAGAGAAGATTAAGTATTTTTGTGAAAACTTCTGAAATGTAATATACTGTAACATTTTGTAACCCCAAATGTAATATACCTATTTTTGTTAGTCAATTCTTTACGATGCATGAAACTTTACACGTACCGCTTTTGAGTCTTTGACGAAAAAACACCTTCCCTTCTTTTCATGCTTCGTGAAGAAGAATTCTTCTTTGTTTCAACAATATCCAATGTTCTGATGAATAATATCCAGGCTTCGTGAAAATATTTTCCGAAGCTACACTTCCGAAGATCAATGATGTATCTTTTTGTGACTATGATTTCTCCCTTTTTTCAAAGCGTTATTCTGTAGATTGATAATGTGTCCACCTCTTGTGCCATGTGCAAAATGATGTATGATGCTCATGCTATGCGAAATGATGCGATGATGTTATGTTATGTGAGATGATGTTTATTCCGAAGATACATACGCATCCCTGCAATAAAACACAATCTTTTATAAGCCTCCCTTAGGAGCTTCTTCGCCTTTTACTTCAGCGGAATCAGCGTTTATTTTTCGCTGTAAGCCTCCCTTAGGAGCTTCTTCGCCTTTTACTTTCAGCGGTATTCGCGTTGACTTTTCGCGCTTCGCCTTTTACTTAGGCGGTATCAGCGTTGACTTTTCGCTGTATGCTCTGCATTCCCTTTGGAACGACTTTGGAGCAGAAAACTTACACTGCGCTCCCTTTGGAACGACTTTTTTGTGACTTCGGCAAACTTACTCTGCGTTCCTTAGAACGACTTCTTGTTGCTTCGAAGAATTTTCGATAGTTCGAAGGTTCTTTTTGTTATCACAAGTCTTTGAACTTTAATCAATATAAGCCTGTGAAGAAAATATTTTTTCCTTGTAGGAATCAACGAAACTAATTACATGAAACCTAAACAATGTCCTTTATTACAGAAAATAAAACTGAATGAAAAAGATTGCTATTAAGGTAGGATATTTGTCAATAGATGTGCTTTGACTCTGGCACAGTGCTATTGACTGTACGAGCTTCGGACTGCTCTCTGAAATCCCTCTGGTGTGGAGCATACTGGCTCCCTTCTGGCTGCTGGCCTTGTTGCAACGGAGGTGGAGGCGGAGGCTGTTGCCAGGAAGCTTGAGGCTGACTCGCCGAAGCAACAGAAACTGCAGGATGATTGCCCACATATTCTGGGATGTAGGGCGAATGATACGAAGCTGTATGCATGACCTGCTTCGGCTGAGCTTGTTGTGCTGCTGCTTCAGCTATTTCCTTTTGCTTCTGAATAGTAACATGGCACATTCTGGTAGTATGGCCTTTGTTCTCACCGCAGAATAAGCAAAAGATTCTTCTCGGTTGATCGCCAAATCTTCCTCCAAAGCCCCTGGCGCCTCTGCCTCTTGGAGCTGGTGGTCGGAAGGAGCTTTGCTGTTGCCCCGAAGCTTGTGAGGAACATTGTGGCCTTTGCTGTTGGCTTCCTCTATCATCATTTTGTGTAGAGTTATGGATTGATCTCACGTGCCTCGGGTAGAACCTCCCTCCGAAGCCCCTGGTCATTTCAGAAAACCTGAAAGCCTCCTCCCTTCTTTGGCGAAAATCGTTATCGGCCCGAATGTACTCGTCCATCTTCTGGAGCAGCTTCTCCAAAGTTTGAGGAGGCTTCCTAGCGAAGTACTGAGCTGACGGTCCTGGCCGAAGCCCCTTGATCATGGCCTCAATGACAATTTCATTGGGCACCGTTGGTGCCTGTGCCCTCAAACGCAAGAACCTTCGGACATACGCCTGAAGGTATTCTTCGTGATCCTGGGTGCACTGGAACAGAGCCTGAGCAGTGACCGGCTTCGTCTGAAATCCTTGGAAGCTAGTTAACAACAAGTCCTTCAGCTTCTGCCATGAAGTGATCGTTCCTGGTCGAAGGGAGGAATACCAGGTTTGAGCAACACTCCTGACAGCCATAACGAAAGATTTGGCCATGACTGAAGCATTTCCACCATACGAAGATACTGTTGCTTCGTAGCTCATTAAAAACTGCTTCGGGTTCGAGTGGCCATCGAATATGGGAAGCTGAGGCGGCTTGTAGGACGGGGGCCAAGGTGTAGCCTGCAGCTCAGCGGATAGAGGGGAAGCATCATCAAAAAAAAATTCCCATGATGGAAATTGTCATACCAGTCATCTTCGTTGGGAAAACCCTCCTGATGAAGGTCTTGGTGCTGAGGCCTTCGGTGTTGCTCATCCTGAGCAAGATGACGAACTTCTTCAGAGGCTTCGTCTATCTGCCTCTGCAGTTCAGCTAACCTGGCCATCTTTTCTTTCTTCCTCTGTACTTGTTGATGAAGCATCTCCATATCTCTGATTTCTTGATCTAACTCATCCTCTGGTGGTGTCGGGCTGACAGCCTTCCTTTTCTGGCTTCGGGCCTCCCGCAGGGAGACTGTCTCCTGATTGTGATCCAGTGGTTGCAGAGCTGCAGCCCCAGTCGCTGAAGCCTTCTTCGGCGCCATAACGAAAGTTTATGATCGCCGAAGGTGTTCAAAAAACTCAGAGTGGAAGTGAGTTCACCGGAGGTGGGCGCCAATGTTGGGGACTTGTTCTCAAATGCTATGAGTTAAGAACAAGGCAACATAGAGAATGTTAATCGTTAAAGTCCTTCGTCCTTCGAAACATTATTTCCCTTTGGGTATAATGGTTTTCGGACGAAGGTTATGAAGGGTATACCTTCATAAATTCATTATAAATGACGAAGGGTGAAATGTAAGGAATATAGATGACGACATGAACAATTATGTATTATTATTAAGCATAAACAGAAATATCGTTGAATTACAAGTGTACCTTCAACTGGAAGGAGATGATAGTACAAGCGTGACGCAAAAAGCGAATGCCAAGTCAGCGTGAACAGTACGGGAGTACTGTTCACCTATTTATAGGCATGGGACGCAGCCCGTGCAAAATTACATTAATGCCCTTTACACTCGACAACAATTCTAATCTGTCGAGGTCTAAATAGCCTTTTCATCTTTAAGTCGGTTTCACCTGCTGCTGTCACGCCGAAGCTTTCCTGCTTACACCTTCGGCGCTTCACCAACCTTCGTATTATTCTGGTCTACTGTGATGCCTGACTTGAGTCCGAAGATACCTGTTCACACATTATACTCCAGAAACACTATTAAATCCTGTTTTTGAGGACCTTCGGATGCCGAAGTTCCCCAACACCTGTGATCTCCATCGATATCTTTCTTCTGTCTTGATACATTCATTGCGTATACTGCACGGATGTGACTGCTTGGGAAAATCTATTGAAAATTCTTGGTCGTCCCCCCCAATGGGTGTGACCGAGGGACGTCTTGGTACGCCGATCGTTTAGCAAATTGTCCTTGAGTAGTAACTTGACGTGACCGCGGGGTGTAATCATTTTGTCCAAGCAGTTGACCTTAGTCCAAATGGTGTCGTGTTACGCGAAGCGGTGTCTGCTGCCTGACTTGTTTCCAGACGATTTGAATTGCTTATTGAGTACTTGCGACTGTTCGGTGATCGTGGTAGGAGATGAGCAGTTGCCTCCGGCCTCTATAAATAGACTGCCTGCCTTGCTAGTGTATTCACACATCTTCTGATCGTCTGTTTCTTCTTTTCCCACTTTTCTCTTCTCTGCCAACCGGCCAAGGGCAAGAACAAGAAAAGTCGAGGTTCGTCGCACCACTCCGGCGATAAGCGGAAGCGTGAGCCAAGTCCTCCCTCTGAGGACTTTGGTGACTCCGAGTACTCGGAGGAGGAGTTCTCCTCCGAGTCTGGGGGGTCGCCAGTCTACGCCTCTCCCCCGGTGTCGTCCGATGATTCGGACGATTCCCAGGGGATAGCCGCCGAGGTGTAGACGTACATCCTGGCCGTCGAGCGCTCCAGGCTCGAGGGCTCAGATGAGTCGGAGGTCTCCTCGAACGAGGAGAACTATTCCGGCTCGTCCGAGGAGGAGAGCGGCACTGATGGCGACGACGAGGGCGACAACGGCGATGGCGGTGACGGCAGCGATGACAGCGACGACGACGGAAAGGGCGTCGAAGGCGACGGCGGCAAGGGTGACGGAGGCAACGGCGACAAGGGCGACGGCAACGCCAAGGGCAGCGGCGACAGCAGCAAGGCCAGGGGCAAAGCACCACTGGATTAAATATTAGTATAGATAATTAATAGTAGCAGTAGTAGTAGCTGAATAATGTAGTAGTATTTAGTAGTATAGTGTAGTGTGAGTAATGTAGTAATGTAGTAATGTAATGTAGTGAAAAAGGGAGAAAAAGCTGACTCATAATGAGTTAGTCTTTAAGTTTGTGAAAAACTTCCCTTCTCTACGTATTGAAGAAATTTCAGCTATTTCGGACAACCTCTTGCTTTTCCGTCGTTCTTTCTTTATAGTCGATTGATAGTTTGTCTTCGCGCCTAACGCTGCTGACGTTATTAGAAATAATTACCAAGTGATAACTGGTAACTGCTGAGTCCTGTTTGGTTCTGCCAGCGTTTTAGAGGTAACAGCCGAGTTATGATAGACACTGTCGGCGTTTTAGAGATAACAGCCGAGTGGTGCTTGATGTTGTCAGCGTTTTAGAGGTAACAGCCGAGTTATACTTGACCCCGTCGGCGTTTTTAGAGGTAACAGCCGAGTTATGACAGACACTGCCAGCGTTTTAGAGATAACAGCCGAGTTATGGCTGACACTATCGGCGTTTTAGAGGTAACGGCTGAGTTATGGCTAGCATTGTCGGCGTTTTAGAGGTAACGGCAGAGTGGTACTTGATGTTGTCGGCGTGCCCAACCCGGGAAAACCCCATTTATACTCATATCGACGTGCGCTTTTGAGTTCTGAGCCCTAACTTCACATTTCTGCCTCGAACCACTCCTCTGTTTCCCTAAGATTTCGCCCTTGTTCGATCCGCCAGCGAGATTGCGATGGCGCCCAAGCGGAAGAATCAGAGTTCTGCTGCGGCAGTCATTCCTCCCATCGATCCCAACAGCCAGTTGTTGTTCGCAGGTAACCACATGTCTGTTGTCTCAGAATCAGATCTCCTCCACCTTGTTGATGTTGGAGTTCTTCCTCCAAAAGAGCTCTAGTCTTGGCGGATTTGTCGTGGGGTCACTGTTCCGAAAGAAGATACTCACGAGTCCATCGTCTATGTTCCTTTTCTCATCCGCGGCCTTACTCTTCCCGTTTCTCCCTTCTTCCGCGGCCTCCTTTATTTCTACAATCCAAACTTGACCCATCTGAATCCCAATTCCATCTTGCAAATTTCTATCTTTGTGCATCTGTGTGAGGCCTACCTCAGAATTCTTCCTCATTTCGGACTCTGGAAGTATTTGTATCATTGTCGGCCTGGGATGGCTGGGGGCAGCACCAGGTCGTAGGTGGTGCAAGTTTGGAGATGCGCCGCGGGAGGAAGACAGAATACCTCGACATTCCTCTCAAGGATAGCATTAAAGGGTGGCACCTTGAGTGGTTTATTGTGGAAAACCACTGCAAGTCCCTCCCCCTCGATCGGGGAGACAGCCGGATGTATGTACTCCGAGCTGGGTTGAGTATCCAACTTCCTTGGAGGTAACAGAGGCTAGAGTTCTGCTTGCTGAGATCTGTCTGCTGAAGGAGAGAGGTCTGACTGCTGAAGTTGTGGTTGCTGACTTTGTTTTCAAGAATATTCAGCCTTTGAAAGACAGGGCGTATCCCGCTTACTTGTATAGTGGTATTACTGACTCTACCCGGGTCACCAACAAGAAAATTCCTACTGAGGATCTGGTGAGCCGACTAGACATGATCCTGAGGGGCAAGATATCAAATGTTGGTGCTCCTGTTGCATATTCTGCTTGGAATCTGCCACCTCATAGGTCATTTTTCAATTTCATGTCCAACCCTCCTACTAGTGATGGTGGTCTGGATCTTAGAGTGCGACCCTGTCCCGAGGACATTGAGGCTTTGGTTGCTCCCCTTCAGGATCTTCCCAATGATGAGAGATAGATTCACTTTGAGATGCCAGCAAGTCCAGATGATGCAGAAATAGATGTTGTACTCAGTATGTTGGCTGGAGAATCTTCTGACTCGACCCATGTTGAACCGATGGCTATCACGGTTGGACAAGAGCTTAACAAAACAGTGGAGACCCGAAAGCCTGAGGGTACCCGCCCAAAGCGTCCTCGCCAAGTTAGCCATCCGACTGCGCCTGTTGAGAAGAAAAGGTGGCTTCGACGACTGTCATGCTTGGACCAGGATGCCGGTCCTTCTGCTCCGGTTCGTGATGAAGTGCCAGCAGAGGTCCTTTCTGAGGTTGATCCCAATGGTGGTGTCCATGTTGAAGTTGATCCCAATGGGTGTGACCGTGCTGAAGTTGATCCCAATGGGTGTAACCGTGCTGAAGTTGATCCCAATGGGTGTACCCGTGCTGAAGTTGAACCCAATGAGTGTAACCGAGCTGAAGTTGATCCCAATGGGTGTGACCGTGCACCGGCTGTTGTTCGTATTTTTGATGAGGATGAAGAAGAGGAAGAAGAAGTTCCGCTGATTCGTAAGAATAGCCGATATTACAGAGGTAGTAAGGGGGATAGTGATATTCCTTCTCCAGCTCTGTCTGCTCTTGTCAGCCTTCAAGAACTGTCAATAACGGATTTTGATCAGGCCCTTGAAGATGTCGTTCCTAAGGATATGCTATTGGAGCCGACTGCTGACGACATGATGGTTGTTTGTTCTGAAATTCCAGAAATGGGATTAGAGGTATCCCGAGCAGTGTCTTGTGCATCATCGACTTTGGAAGGCAATATTCGATGTCAAGACGCTGATCAGGATTGCCCAACTCACATGGAGGTGATTGAGGATCCTTCAGCCTTAGAAGTGGTTGTTACAGAAAACCCAGCCCCCGAGGGTGGTGCTGGCAGTTACCCAGACCCCGAGGGTGTCGCCGATAGTGATCCGGCTCTGGTGGGTAGCACGAGCTGCAACCCAGCCCCAGAGGGTGTTGCCGATAGTGATCCGACTCTGGTGGGCGGCGTGAGCTGCAACCGAGCCCCCGAGGGTGTCCAAGTGAGCTCTCCTTCCCACACCTCCATGGATGTCCATGTTGAGTCGTCTCCACCACGATCTGATGGGGTGATGGCGATGCATGCTTCTTTGACTTCGAGCAAACAAGTCGCCTTGGAGGTCGGCAAGCCAGATGCAAGAAGTCTGACATCTGCTGGTGGAGCTGAGCCAACCCGTGACAACGTTTTTCAAATTGTTCTGGTTGATCTTCCTTCATCGAGCTATGACGTAGCTCCTCCTAACTTCGGGTTACCATCATTCCTGTCCAATCTTCAGGTAACTCAGCTCTTGCATTCTATCGTTCCTCTTGGTAAATTATCTTCCCTATACTCATTTGTCTTCGATCACAGGCTTTGGTTGACGGAATGTCTGCTCAGTTGAGATCACATGGTGAAGCTATCCTAGAAGGGGCTCTGTCTCTGATGCAGTGGAACCCATTGCTGCTTCAGAAACAGATAGCTGACTTGAAGGCGTCAAACGCTGGTAAGTAACTTTGTTTCTTCCTTGGCTGATTGATCAACTTGTGTATAACCGTGTATCCTTCTTCGATTGCCTTGTCAAATATGGCTCGGCGGTGCTCTAAGCTTGAGGAAAAAAATCTTTAACATCAAGCTGACTTAACTCGACGGTACTCTGATCCTGAGGAGAAGTATTCTCAAGGTTAGACCGACCTGGCTCGGGTTTCTGCTTCTCTAGACGATGAGCATTCTTTGAATTTTTCTCTCAATGCTCAGCTTAACTCCGAAAGGGCGGCACATGAGGTAAACTTCCTTAATTGGCTCTGTTGTGCTTACTGTTTACTGGATGCTGAAAGTTGATTCTTGTTTGTAGGAGGAGAAACGATCGCTTGCAGCTTCTCATGATAATCTGGACAGGTTATATCGTGATGCCAGCAATTACTTAACCATCTTGGAGAGGAGCCATCGTTTCACTATGTCAGATCTGGATCATCATCATCGCGAGCTGCAAGTGTCCCAAGATGAGGTCATGTGGATTAGACAGTTGGTGTCAAGCAAGGATTCCATCATCAAAGATCTGCGTGCCTCCAAGAAGTTAGTTGCCCAGAAGCTAGAGGCCGCTCGACTGACTACCAAAGTTTTAGAGGACAACTGCGCCATTCTGAAGGCTCAACGCGACAAGGCTATGGACAAAGCCATTCGCGCGGGGCGGATCTTGATGAGGAGGCCCGACGTAGTGGTTCCTGATGACATTGTTGCCGACATTAGGGCTGCCCCTGATGCTTCGAGTCGACCTTCTTCCTCAATTGCTCCTGCAAAAGATATTGCCAAATAGAGACGTTTCGATGCAGTGACATCCCGCGAAACACTAAATGTTTTTATGAATTCTATGTGCGTGTGATGGTTGTATTTGAGTATTTTATGGATAGGGCACTAGAACACGTCCTCGGTGCTGACAATTATAATCTCCTATTCTCGAGTAAGCGCAAGCATGTTGCACCATCTTAAGTTGTCATCGACTTAAGCCGATCGATTCATTAGTAGGGTATAGTGGTCACCCTGAGTCGAGTAAGCGCGAGCATGTTGCACCGTCTTAAGTCGTTACTGACTTAAGTCGATTGCTCCGTTAGTAGGGTATAGTGGTCACCCTAAATCAAGTAAGCGCGAGCATGTTGCACCGTCTTAAGTCATCGCCGACTTAAGCCGATTGCTCCATTGGTAGGGTATAGTGGTCACCCTAAATCGAGTAAGCGCGAGCATGTTGCACTGTCTTAAGTCGTCGCCGACTTAAGCCGATTGCTCTGTTAGTAGGGTATAGTGGTCACCCTAAATCGAGTAAGCGCGAGCATGTTGCACCGTCTTAAGTCGTCGCCGACTTAAGCCGATTGCTCCGTTAGTAGGGTATAGTGGTCACCCCAGGTCGAGTAAGCGTGTTGATCCCAGGTCCAATCGAATCGATGTCAAGTGATAGTTAACAGTTTGAATGCCCTTGAAAATGAAAACTTTATTGATGATGTATTCTTCCATTATAGAGTAGCTTTTGAGGTCTTGCTAAGGGTAAAACTTTCTAAGATGCTCTATGTTCCATGAATCCCCACTTTCGTACCATCCATTTGAGTAAGCCAATATGATCCTAGCTGAGTGACCTCCGATATAATGAATGGCCCCTCCCATAGTGGTGACAACTTGTGTCGTCCTTCCCCCGTTAGAATTCGGCGAAGGATCAAGTCTCCCACTACAAAGGATCGATGTTGTATAGTCTTATCATGATAGCGCCTCAAGGTCTGCTGGTATCTGGCTGACTAAATTACTGTGTTCAATCGCTCTTCCTCCATCACATCAATATCCTCTAGCCTGGTAGCTTTTGCTTGAGCTATGCTTTGGAAGACCAGCCTTGGTGCACCAAACCTGAGGTCGGCAGGTAGCACTGCCTCCGAACCATAGACCATGAAGAAGGGGGTGTTTCCATGCAGAGCTCGACTGGGTTGAGTTCTTAATCTCCAAACCACATAAGGTAACTCTCTGATCCACTTTCCTGCGAACTTTTCATTCTTGTCGAATACTTTCTTCCTGAGTGCTTCCAGTATCATTCCATTAGCCCTTTCCACCTGACCATTAGCTCTTGGGTGTGCTACTGATGCATACTTGATCTGGATACTCCGTTGTTCGCAGAAATCAAAGAATTCAGAGCTAGTGAAGTTGGTTCCCAGGTCAGTTATGATGCTATTCGATATCCCAAACCTGAATATTATGTCTTGTATGAATTCTACTGCCTTGGCTGAAGTTAAAGAAGCAATGGGTTTGTACTCTATCCATTTGGTGAATTTGTCGATGGCGACTAGTACGTGAGTGTAGCCTCCTTGAGCTTTCTTGAAGGGTCCAATCATGTCCAATCCCAGCACGCAAATGGCCATGTTATAGGTATGGTCTGCAGCTGCTGTGCTGGTAAATTTTGTTGCTTTGACAAGAATTGGCAAGCTTCACATCTCTGGACTAACTCAGTTGTGTCACTTTTTGTTGTTGGCCAATAGAAACCAGACCTAAAAACTTTCCCGACCAGAGTTCTAGATGTTGCGTGTATTCCACACTTTCTAGAGTGGATCTCGTCTAATAGCTGTTTCCCAGTAACCGAGGAGACGCACTTCATGATGACTCCTGTCACACCCCTTCTATATAGTGCGCCCCCTATGAGGGTGTAGTGGGCCGACTGTCTCGTGATGCATTCTGCTGCAGCCTTATCATCCGAGTCTGGTTGGCTCAGGGTGTTGCATTCCTTATGTACCTGATGATAGGCCCTCTTCAGTCATTAGGGTCCGATTCTAGTTGGCTCAGGGTGTTGCATTCTTCCGCCTGATCTGAGGGAATAATTGGGCGTGGCACTTCCTGGACGAAAACTCTAGGTGGGACCTAAGTCCGACTAGATCCTAGCTTCGACAACGCGTCTGCTGTGGCATTATGATCTCTTTCCATGTGATGGAATTCCAGCCCTTCAAACTTGTCTTCTAGTTTTTGGACGGCTGTATAGTACTTGCCCATAGAATCAGTCAAGCAATCCTAGACTTTATTTATCTGGCTTATAACCACTAGTGAATCTCCATATACCATCAACCTCTTAATGCCAAGTGATATGGCGATGTTCAACCCATGGATCAGAGCCTCATATTCTGCTGCATTATTTGATGCTGGGAATAATAACTGAAGAGCGTACTTGAGTTGTTCACCTCCAGGGGCAATGAGGAGGATTCCTACACCCGCTCCCTGCTGTTTCAGCGAGCCATCAAAATGCATCTACCATACTTCTGTAGCTTCCGGGTTGTCAGGAACTTGTTGCTCGGTCCACTCTGATACGAAGTCAACTAGTGCTTAAGTCTTCACTGCTGTGCGCGGCCGAAATTCTATGTCATGAGCTCCTAGCTCGCAGGTCCACTTGGCTATTCTTCCAATGGCTTCTTTGTTGTGAAGGATATCCCCTATTGGAAACCCGGGGATTACTATGACTTTGTGGTCGTCAAAGTAGTGACGGAGTTTGCGAGCAGTTAGAAGTACTGCGTACAATAGTTTTTGAACTTGGGGATACTTCTTTTTAGAGGGTCCCAGAACTTCACAGATGAAGTAGACCGGATGCTGTACTGGATATTCGTGTCCTTCTTCTGCCCGCTCGACTACCAACGCGGTGCTCACCATGTGAGTCATGCAGTAGATGTATAACAACAGATCTTCCGCCGGCTGATCTGGCATGACTCGACGCGACGGCTTCAGTACTGGTGGCGTGGTCAAGAACTTCTTCAATGCTTCGAGAGCTTCTTGTGCTTCTGCGATCCACTGGAACTTGTCCACCTTCTTGAGCAATTTGTAGAATGGTAAGCCTTTTTCGCCTAGCCTTGATATGAACCTGCTCAAGGCTACCATGCATCCAGTAAGCCTTTGCACTTTCTTCTATGATCATGGTGCTTCCATTCTCATGATGGCCTCGATTTTTTCTGGGTTGGCTTCAATTCCTCGGTGGCTTACAATGAATCCGAGTAACTTCCCTGCTGGTACTCCAAAGACACATTTTTCTAGGTTGAGCTTCCACCGGTATCGCCTCAGGCTATTGAAGACCAGCTGCAAATCTTCAATGAAGATTTCTGAGTTTTCTGTTTTGATCACCACATCATCAACATAAGCTTCTACTCACTTACCCCAGTGATAGGCTAAGCATGTTTGAATGGCTCTCTGGTAAGTCGCTCCAGCGTTCTTGAGGCCGAACAACATGGAGGTATAGCAGAAAGCTCCAAACGGGGTAATGAATGCATTTTTTTCCTCATCTTCTTTTGCCAGGCTGATCTGATGGTATCTAGAGTAGCAGTCCAGGAAAGACAACATAGAACATCCAGTGGTCGAATCTACCACCTGATCTATTCTAGGGAGTCCGAAGGGATCATTCGGACACTGTTTGTTGAGATCTGTATAGTCGACGCACATGCGCCAATCCACTTTATTCTTTTTTAGTACAAGAACAGGATTTGCTAGCCACTCAAGATGCAGTACTTCTCTAATGAACCCTGCTGTGACTAAGTGAGTTAGCTCGGCGCGAATAGCCTCTCTCTTGTCAGGCGTGAAACAACGCAGTTTTTGTCGGATCGGCCTTGCCTGGGGATAGACCTTCAGTTTGTGCTCGGCCAGTTCTCTCGGTACTTCCGGCATATTCGCAGGCTGCCATGCGAATATGTCTCGGTTATCTTGCAGGAATTGGATGAGCGTGCCTTCCTATTTGTCGTCCAGGCTGGAGCTGATGATGGCAGTCTTGCGTTAATCGGTGAACCCAAGGTTGATTCTCTTCGTCTCCTCAGTCGGCCGCATAGAGGTCACAGCTTGAGGTTCATTCGCAGGTATCGCGAGGTCTTCCTCAGGTTTTGAGTTTGCCTGCACAGAGGAAGTCGTCGGTGGTTTGGTAGTGAGGGCCGCCTGAATGGCCACTCAGAAACATTCCACGGCGCCTTGGAAGTCAGCGCGCATGGTGATGATCCCTTGTGGTCCCAGCATCTTCAATATCATGTACAAATAGTGCGGAATGGCCATGAATTTCGCTAATCCTGGCCTGCTAATGATGGCATTGTATTCGCAGTCGAAGCTCGCCACCTCGAACCTCAGGAACTCGGTTCTGTAGTTTTCCGGAGTTCCAAAGGTGACATGCATGTAGATGTGTCCAAGCGGGTATTCTCCTTCAGTCGGCACAATGTCGAAGAAAGGAGTGTCTGACTCGTGGAGCTCTTTGAGTGCAACTCCCAAGCCTAAGAGTGTCTGGGGGAAGGTGACGTTGATGCTGCTTCCCCCGTCCACTAATACCTTCTTTACCCTGCTCTCTCGGATCACCGGATCGACGAGGAGCGGGTACTTGCCCGGATAATCGAAGTTGAGCCATTGATCCATCCGAGTAAAGGTGATTGGGTGTTCTGACCACCGATAGGGGGCGGGAGCACTGGTGGTCGCCACCAGTATCTGTCGATCGTTGAGCTTCTGCTGCCTTTTGTTCTCTTGTGACCCATGTCCTCCGAAGATGACATTGAATTCTCCATCGACGCGCGGGAATGCTCCGCCTCCTCCCCCTTCCTATTGCTGAGGTTGTCGAGGTTCTCCGGGTCCTCCTCGTGGTGGGGGAGGTGGTAGAGGTTGGAAGGGTCGACCATTCCCGATGGAAAGCTTGAAGTTTCTGCAGTTCCGCAAGGTGTGGTGCATATCCTTGTGGTACGGGCACTGGGCATCGAGGATGTCATCCAATGTTCGTTCGCCTCCGTGGGGTGCCCCTCGGGCATGAGAGATGGGTGGTCCAGCAGCGTGGACCTCTTCACGAGGCCTCTTCTCCCAGCGCTTGTCGGTCTGCTGGTTTGTGTCACGCCGTGGCGCAGACGGAACAAGCTTCGTTCCCCCGATGAGGTCCTGAGCCCGCTCATCGGCGGTGATGTAGAGGTCTGCCTCCCTGAACAGCTGCTGGGAAGTGGTCGGCGCCTTTTGTAGTATGGCTCGGACGAAGGTCGAGTCATTGGATCCTCGGTAGAAGTCCTCGATCACTGCTGCTTCAGCGACCTCAGGAATATGATTTCTCATGGTATGAAACCTCTTGAGGTACGACCGAAGAGTCTCATCCCCTCGGTGCCTGATGGATTTGAGGTCCCACGGCTGCGCCGGCTTGTCGGAGAGGGATTGGAAGTTTGTGATAAAACGCAGACTGAAGTCGCTCCAATCATCGATGCAGTGTCGGGGTAAGTGTCGTAGCCATTGCAGTGCATCTTGCCCGAGGACGATGGGCAAGTATGCAGTCATCACATCTTCAGTTGCCCTAGCGGCCCGGGCGGCTGCCGTATAGATGGCCAACCAGCCTCCCGAATCCTGCTTAGGTTCGTATTTGTCGATGTTGGAGACCTTGAAGTTTGGGGGCCACTGAATGGCCCTGAGACGTGGAGTGAGCGCAGATACTCCACACGTGTCCTCCTGTCGATGACTATGGTGCCGGTCTCGGGGAGGGGAGTTGCCGATGTGCTATCTCGACCGTCCCCGGGTAGTGCCTCCAGTTGAAGCCATTGCCGACTCAACTCTAGTGGCCTGACTTCGTGCTGGAATGCCATGATCCCGATCATACTCCTCTCGGCGTCGTATCTCATTCTCATGTCACCATTCGCGTGAAGCGTTGATGGAGCTCCGCGCGTCCCGCCGACTGTTGATGGCGTGTCATAGATCCCTCGGAGGATGAGCGAGAGGTAGAAGATGATTAGCCACACGAGTGAGCAGCTGTCGATAGCCTTCAGCGTCTGGAGTCTGGGGGAGACCATCGGCTATCCGAGCCAATACTCCCCCGACCTCACTCGGTGTGTTCATGGCGTGGGCGAATTCAGGGTTCAGGTTTCGCGCGAAGAGAGGGTTCTCTCGGCGTAGCCTCGCATCCTATTCACCTTGCTCTTGAGCCTATCGACGATCACGTCGGTGGGAATTCCTCCTTTCCCTGAAGACTCGTTCGTCAGGGGTTTCTCCCACCTTTGAGATCTCATCTCGAGATACAGGCTATGCCGAGTCTCGTTCTTCAGCTTCAAGATGTCGCCGAACATTCCGGCATCGGTTCCTCCATTGGCGAGCTTCTCGCTGAGGAGGTTCTTCCCCAGGCACGGTTGGCTCGTCGTCGGAGATGGGAGATGATTCCACTCTTCCCTCGATGAAGAGGACGTCGGGGTAGAATGGAGTTGCTGTGGTGACAAGCTTCTTTCTGTCCTTCTTTGAGGGCGAAGGCACCAGAAGAGCAGCTTGGCGGGCCTCTATCCCGTTTGCTTCTTTTTTTCCTCATAATCCGTGTCCACTCTTCCATGAATGAGGTGGACAATGGGGTTCTTCGGGTAAGCGAACTCTCTGCTCCTGTCTTGCAGGAGATAGTCTTTGCCCGGGGCGCTGGAGGTTGCACTATTTGCTGCCTCGTTCCGGCTTTTTTGGAGATTTTCAAGGAAGGCTTCTTCTCCGTTGGATCCGCTATACGATGCAGAATTCCTTCTTCGTCTGCCATGGATGAGATGGTCCCGAACACGGATCCAGGACGGAGAGCAATCTTGTGCTGGAAAGTGACGACCATTGAGCTAACTTGGATCAGCGACACACCCCCTACCTAGCACGCCAGCTGTCGGTGTTTGGACCCGACCGCGCACCCGAGGTTACCCCTCGAGGTGCTTTTGGGTAGGACGGTGTTGCCGACTGTAGCTCAATGGTTCGTGCTAGGTGCACGAGAGATGATAGACAATTTTCTACAGGTTCGGGCCGCTTAGAGGGGTGTAACACCTTACTTCCTGGTGTGGATCTTTATGTGGTGGGTTATAGGGAGATTCTCTAGTATGAAGGATGCTAGAGAATGGAGTAGATGGCTGATGGATGACCTGCCCTTTGATGGGGTGGCCCCTAGGCCTTATATACTCAACCGAGGGGCGTTACAGGTGGGTATGATAACAATGTTCACCTAAGTAATAGTGAACCGACTGAACTTATCCTCCTATAATTCTGCCGACTTATCTTCATTTAGTTCCGACGTCTGAGGGTGCTGCGCGGGAGAATCGGATCAATGCTGCGGATAATGCTTAAATCCTATGAGTCGTCTGGGCCTGAGTCTATCCAATCCTGCGTCAATCCATTCTACCAGCAGTTCCTCCCCTGGCCCACGAAGGGATGGTCTTGCGAAATAATGGGCCCAAAGCCTTTTGCGAGGCCTTCTAGCCTTCTAGTGGACCCGGGGGATATCTGTCCCCCATAATGAACCACTACTCCTAACTCTAGGTCATGGATTGGATAATTCTTCTCGTGAAGCTTCAGCTACCAGGACGAGTAAGCCACAACTCTCCCCTCTTGCATCAATACACATCCTAAGCCAGTGTAGCAAGCGTCGCAATACTCCTAGAAGGGCTTATGCACATCAGGCAAGACTAAGATAGGCGTTGAGTCAACTTCTCTTTCAGTGCTTCAAAGGCCTCTTGGCACTTCTGGGTCCACTTGAACTCAACTTTGTTTGTTAGCAAAGTTGTCATCGGTCTCGCAATCTTCGAAAATCCTTCAATGATCCGCCGATAATATACGTCCATTCCAATGAAGCTCTTGATTCCTCGAGCATCTGTTGGCACTTTCTAGTTCAGAATGTCTGCCACTTTCTTCAGATCCATGACCAATCCATCTTTGTTTATTATGTGACCCAAGAACAGGACTTCATCAATCCAGAACTCGCACTTGCTCAACTTTGCATATAGCTGGTGCTCTCGCAATATCTGCAATACCATCTTCAAATGATCCACATGTTCCTCCTCACTTTGAGAATATATGATAATATGATCAATAAATACCACCACAAACTTGTCGTGATAATCCATGAATGCACTATTCATCAGATTCATGAAGAAGGTTGGTGCATTCGTCAGGCCAAAAGACATAACGGTGAACTCATACAGCTCATCTAAAGCATGGTCCAGCTCCATGTTTAGCACGGCGGCTAGGTCGACTGTGCTGCTCAACCTAGGATTGTCCTCACCAACAGGTGAGACAATCACGCCTCCTGTGCTGCCAGGTGGACGGCGGGGGTAATACCTTAGGTCAAGACCATCGGCCACCCCATCGATTACTGAGCAGTAGTGCGAAAGCGCATGCCGTGCGACATCTTGTATGGCTGCCTCAGCTGTCTGGCGTAGCAAGGTGTCGAGCATCATGGAAGGGACACCCACGAGCGATGTCACGAGTGATGGGTCGAGCAACCCATCCCTCCGGCTCCTGCTCCTCTGAGAGGTCGGTGTTGTGGCTCGAGCTACTATCTTCTCCTCCGTTGTCGGGGTCTCCTCCAACAGCTACTCCAGCGGCCAGGACGCCCAGTGGTGGTGCAGGGGGCGCCTCCAGCGGGGGCACAGGAGAGCAGCGCCTCACCGACTCTACCACCTGCTGAGGTGAGGAAGAAGAGCCCTGCTGCTCCAACTCCTGTCGCCGACGCTCCTACTCCTCGTGCAGGCGGTGGTGCAGCCTCTCCAAATGACTAGACTGACCAGCCACCGTACGACGAAGCGGACGCTCCACGAGACGAGAAGGCAAGAAATGAATGACTGACTTCCGTGTGGTGTGTCTAAGACGAGCCATCTACAAAATACACCGTAAGCATAAGAGTGAGAATAGAACTAGTATGACCAGCAAGCAGACCATAATAAATTAGGAAATAGAATAAAACAAAATTTTCAGCAAGGTATAATATGTATAATAAAACATAGAATTGGTCTAGATGACCAACTTTTTGAAGAGACACCAAGGTCAAGGTGAGAATAGGGGTCTATAATCCTTAGAACGACCATTCTACTCTAGGTTAGCGGTCCTACAGTCAGCACGACTTTGATACCACTTTTGTCACACCCGGTTTTAGAAGGCAAAACCGAATGCGAACCATGTACGTGT
Source organism: Zea mays (assembly GCF_902167145.1). Classification (NCBI taxonomy): domain Eukaryota; kingdom Viridiplantae; phylum Streptophyta; class Magnoliopsida; order Poales; family Poaceae; genus Zea; species Zea mays. Next base: position 84,332,812 of record NC_050104.1, on the reverse strand, counting down.
CAGGATCAGCAATTCACGTACACGGCAGTTACATAATCGGACATCATCACACAGTGCTTGAATAATAACATAAAAGAGAGTAATAGTTGATTACATCATGATGTCCGAAACATCCACATAGTCATTAACAATTACCAAAGTGCAAAAATGAAACATAGATAAACACAGCCTTCATCTGCCTGGGGGTTAGCCGCTAACCCACGCCTAGAACTCGTCGTACTCTTGGAACTCCTGGAAGTCCTCCTCCATGACTTCATCTTCTCCTGAGCAGAGGTTGCAACGTGGACAACCTAGGGGGGTTTGGTGTGTAAAGCAAGGGTGAGTACACATCAACATACTCAACAATTGTCCCGTTTGGCTGTAGTGGGCTAGCTTTATGTGGGGTTAAGGTCAAGCAGTTGCTTTTATTTGGCCAGGTTATTATTACTACTAGAGAGCCAGGTTTTAGCATTAAATCAAGTTGTTAACCCAAAAGTACCCTTTCCAAACAGAAACAATACCAGAAACCATTACCATAATCATAATCACAATAGAAACCAGCATTATCCTCATCATCATCTGTAAACAAAGCATCTTTGATCAATGTGTCTCTAATCAATGGAGCTCCCTTGGCCGCTCATAACCGCGAGCACGGCTGATATATCAGTTTCATAACACTCTGCAGAGGTTGCGCACTTTACCCACAAGCCATGATTCCCTTTTGCCTCGGGTTGATCAAACCCTTAAACACTACCAAGGTGAATAGGAAGGGTTTCATTACGTAGCCTTTACAAAGATTCCCTGAGGCTGTAGCCGCCCGTTAGGTTTCCTAAATGTACTGCACTCCTCCCCAGGGGGCAAACCACCCTTGGCAGAGCGAGCCGCATACACCGAGCCCCATTGACGGCACGACGGCGAAGCGAACTACACCTCAGTTCCTCTAATTATTCAGCTAAGGGTGTCCCATACCACCCTCATGGTTGCACTGTTTTCCCGGGTGGTCATCCAACGAACCAGTCCTTAAGGAGAGGCACTCGAGAAACCGCTCGAGTCCCTCTTAAATGTCACAATATCATCATCATAATCAAGAGGGAAAACATCGTATTATAAATAATCTCATCTTGTTCATTGATTAGTGTGGAGCTCTAGCATAAAGCTAAACCAAAATAACCCAACCCACATAAGTAAACAAGGACAAGATAAACAAAGCTAGTCAATCCTTAGGTATAAATTGTGTAAATGCGAGGAATGAATTATAAAATGAGTAGGACATAGATGGGTCAAGGGACACTTGCCTTCACCAACCAGTTGCTGCTCAGGGTCTTCACCTGCAACTCCTTCGGACTCCACCAATTGACCGTTATATATACGAGTTCAAACATACATTCCACAAATTTAATATAAAAAGAACAATACACCACGCAGCAGAATATAACAAATAAGCAGACGTTCAACGTAGGGCTCGCACCTACGACTAAGCGAGAAAGAGAAAACAACGGTCGAGGCTATGGTCGAAAGGCGATTATGTTAAGCACTTATGGATTAAAGTACTTGTCTAAATATAACCATATTAATTGGACAATTACGCTATGCATAAAATAAAGTTATGCTATGTGTTTAATTATTATAAACAATTCGAGGTAAATTTAAAATGAGTCGTCGCGCGGCGAAGCGCGCGATGCAACCCCTAGACTAAATTGAAACTAAATGAATCGTCACACGACAAAGTGCGCAACAAAACACTTGAATTAAATATGAAAATAACGTAAAGCGTCGCGCCACGAAGCACACGACGGCATACGTCACTTACACTGAATTTAGAATAAATCGTCACACGACGAAACGCGCGACGCAGCACACTAATAAATCTAAATTTAAAATAAATCATCGCGTGACGAAGCACGCGACGCAGCACATAAATTAAACTAAATTTAAAACTAATCAAACTGAAATTTAAACGTTGCGCGCTAGGGCTGCCCGCGCGGGAACTGGGCTGCGCGCCTACGCGAACGTGCTGCACACGCCGGGGCGCTCCGAGTCCGCGCTAGGGCACGCAAGGGGCCGTGCCGTGAGGGCCGCGCCGGGGCGAGCCACCGGGGGGGGCCGCGCCAGGGGGCCACGCCGTAGCACGGGGGCTGCGCCAGGGCGAGCCACGCCGCCGGGCCGCACCGCGGGGACGCGCCGCGAGGCTGCGCCGTGAGCAAGCCTCCAGGGGGGCGAGGGGCGAGGGACGCGCGCTTGGGAGAGGGAAAGGGAAGGAGGGAGAGAGGAAGGGGGAGGGGAAGCTCACCTTGGGATCCGACGATCGGCGATAACCGTCCATCGGATCACACCAAGGGCAAGGTGGTAGAAGAGAGGAGGGAGAGAGGGAGAGGAAGTTGCTGCACAGAAACAAAACGAGAGAGAGAGGGAGGGGCGCATGGGGGGATGTGGCGCATGCCAGGGTCAGGCCGAAAATCCAAAGCACGCACGACCATTAATCTAAAGAAAGACGTGAATCGAAAACCGAAACGAGATGGACGCACGATTAAACACTACATCAGACAAAAGAAATATGCTTCGACATGATGCAACACCCATATCAACTTAGGTTTTTGTTTACACTTGTTACGGACACCAGTCACTATACTGCTTTGAAACATGGAAGAAGGAGCAAAACGGGAAGAGAAAAGAGAGTAACGCCTGAATTTGGTGAGTATCGGAGAAGAAAAATTATACCCCTCAAATTCAGGGCGTTACAGTTATTCCCCATGTGTGTTGAATGAATGATTGCTTTGCGTAGACAATGAGCAGTATGTGGTTCTCAAGGGAGTTGCAGAATATTTCCCTAGGTAGTAACCTGGTAAAGGCAAGTGTCCTCTAACCCATTATGTCCTACTTATTTATTAATTCAATGTCCCACATACCATGATCAACCTAAGGATTGACTAGTTTTCTGTTTATCCTATCCTTGATTACCCTTTTGGGATTTGGCTACTATGGTTAATATCATGCTAATGCTAGTGCTTTACTTTAATTAATGAACACGATGAGAATACTTTATGATACAATGATGTTATTCTGGTTATGATGATGAACTTATGCCACTAAAGGGTACTCGGGTCGTTTCTCGAGTATCTCTTCATAAGGACCTGTTTGTTTGATGACCACCCAGGAAAACAGTACAACCATGAGGGTGGTATTGGACGCCCTTAGCTGATTAATTAGAGGAACTTGAGGTGTAGTCAGCTTCGCCGTTGTGCCGTCAATGGGGTCCGGGCACAGTACTTGCTCTGCCGAAGCTGGGTGCCAAGGTTTGTCCGTTTTGCTTTTGTTAGTCACCCCTGCCACGGGGAGAAGTATTGTGTTTATCAAACTGGAGAAACCTAACGGGCGGCTACGACCTCTAGGGAATCTTTGTAAAGGCTACATAGTGAATCCCTAGTCATTCACCTCGGTAGTGAAGACCGGATCTTGCAAACTCAGGCTGGAAAGGGACCACGACTCGTGGGTAAAGTGTGCAACCTCTATAGAGGGTTAGAAACTGGTATATCAGTTGTGCTCATGGTTATGAGTAGCCTTAGGATCTCCTTTGATTAGAGTTATTCCGGATACCTTGATGCTCTTGGTTTAATGATGATGGTTATAATTGTTGGGGGCCTCTTTCTCTGCTGAAGGTCCTTGGGACGAAGAAATCTTCTACAACCAAAAGGATTGAGTGCCAAAGCTACAACAGTCGTGTGTAAAATGCCAAAGGATTATAGCTTTGGCCCATGATAGTTACAAAGGTCAGACGTGATATTGCGCCAGAGAGGAAAAGACCCGTTAATCCCTGATGCTTGTATTAGGATAATGTGAATGTATCACGGTCATAAATGTACTTTTGCGTGGGCTGCGTCCCATGCCTATAAATAGATGAACAGTACCCCATACTGTTCATGTTGGATTGGAATTGCATTTACGCTTTTGCCTTCGAGCGAGCCGAAGGTACAAATGTAATGTAACTTTGTTAATATATGAGATGGATCTTAATATTGTTCAACATTCGATATGAAATGAATAAATGACATAATGTTACATCTGTAACTATGTTTTTATATTTATGAATGATGAAGACTTATTCTTCATGACCTTCGTCCAAGACCCATTCAGCCCAAAGGGAGATAATGCTTCGAAGGACGAAGGTCCTTAACGTTTAACAATTGTGTTGCCTTGTTTTATGGTTGACAGTAATAAAAAACAAGTGACCAACAATAATGATGGATCCTTGTATTTCCTCTTGGAAGGAGTACCTTTTTGGGTTAATAACTTGGGATTATTACTAAAACTTGGCTCTCTATTAATAATAAATACTTGACAAACTAAAAGCAACTACTTTAAGCTTCACCCCCACATATAGCTAGTCACTTTAGCCAAACGAGACATTTGCTGAGTACGTTGATGTGTACTCACCCTTGCTTAAAACACCAAACACCAGGTTGTCCCCATTGCAACCCTTGCTCAGGAGAAGATGAAGGCAATATGGAGAACTTTCAGGAGTTTCAGGACTTTGATGAGTTCTAGAGTAGATTAGTGGCAAACTCCTAGTCAGCTGCCTGTGAAGGCCTTATCATACTACGTTTCGTTCAACACTTTGATTTATGTTTAAGTTAATGACTATGTGGATGTTTCGGACATCATGATGTAATAAAGTACTACTTCTTTCCACTATTATTTAAGCATTGTCTGATGATGTCCAATTATGTAATCGCTGTGGACGTGAATTTCTGATCCTGGCACGTACATATTTCGCATTCAGGTTGCCTTCCAAAACCGTGTGTGACAGCGATGCTCCATAACTCTCTCCCTTGTTCTTGAAGATTGGTACTAATGTACTCCTCCACTCATCGGGCATCTTGTTTGATCGAAAAATATGGTTGAACAACTTGGTTAGCCAAACGATAGCAATATCCCCAAGGCATTTCCACACCTCTATTGGGATACCATCCAGGCCCATCGCCTTGCCCCCTTTCATCCTCTTTAAAGCTTCTTTGACCTATGATTCTTGGATCATGCGTACAAAGCATCTACTTAAATCATCAAAGGAGTCATCCTGTAACACCTAAATTTTGGGGTATAAAAATTTCTTTGCTCTATACTCAAAATTCAGGTGTTACCCTTTCCTTTATTCACTTTTCTTTTTCCTTTATCAAAACAGTGGAGAGTTATTTTGGTTCTATATTAGCAGGAGCTCTAGAATTGTCATGATTATTACATTCATGTTTCTGCATAGTGTTTCCAAGTGCAAGAAGTGTTTGAATCATGTTAATATGTGTTGTAGAAGTCGCTCGTAGATTTCCGTATTTTTCTAAATATTTTTCTATTTTTAGAAATTCAAAATCTATTTATTTGAGGTACTTAAAAATATTTTCAAAAGTTCTAAATATGATTTTGAGTTCATTGAGTACCAAATCATGTCTATGATTATTCCTAGAATTTTTGGAGTCTTCGAGATATTTTTTGGATATTAAAAATGATTTCAGCCTTTTTTAAAAATGAATTTTAATTTTAAAAATAGGATAATTACGAAAAATAAAAGAGATTCAAACCCTAGCAATATATATATGGCTGGAATCCTCTCATCGATCCCTTTTCAAAATTCAAAACCCCACTCTTAGATTCGATCCGAAACTCCTGGAATCACTCGCCGAAGTTCGGAGGTGGTTCTAACTCCGACGAGCAATTACTTTCGATCCGTGCGTCGTCGGCGGAATCCGAGGGTACCGCTGCGTTCGTCTCATCAAGAGCTTCATCCCCAATCGACGATTTTATGCTCAGCTCTGGCGAGGGTCGTCTTCTCTAGAGAGCCTCCACCATTGTTGTACCTAAAGTTTATTTGTGTTCTTTGTTTTCCTATCCGTGTAGGGCCTCCCTCACCCACCTCTACCACCACCCGGCGGCGGCGCCCCTCCCCCTCCTATTCCCCCTCCCCCATGCAGCCCTACTCCCCTCCTCGGCGGCGGCCGGCCCGGCCGGTTCGGCCGTTGCACCCGCCCCACGCCCCTCCGGCACCCCCTGCGCGCGCCTGCCGCGCGTGGCCGCATCCGTGGCGGCCGGCTCGGCCCTCCCCCCTATGCAACCCCCTCCCCTCCTCCTCCCCCTCCCATGGTTGAGAGGAAGGAGAAGAGAGGAGGTAGAAGATGACCGTTTTGTAATTTAGCCCTGTCTATTTTAATCCGTACACAGGGATTTAGTTCAAAGTAAAACTACGATAACTTTTGTGTTTTAAATCCGATTTACTCTCTTCAAGTTGCGTTAGATTCATATTAAAATTGTCTACCTGTTAGAAGTAAAGTTCTCTACTGTTGCATATTTTAAATAATTTATTTAAACGTTTGTTTGACCAGAGGTTAAATGAACGACACTTCAATTTAAATCTAGTTTATAATTTCGAATTGTGCATTTATAAACCAACATCAGCAAAGTTAATTCTAATTGAACTATTCTTATCAAACAATTGTTTAGTTTAATTATGTTACCTATTAATTAGTTCTCGCATGTAGTGTCGGTCCGTGCGTCGTACACATGCTGTGCGTGTACTGTGCACGTGCAGTCGTGCTGCTTCGCGCGTGGCGATTTTTGTCCCACGCCGTTATTTTGTCTCACTTATAATCGCTAATGCTATTTGAATTATTTATCTAGCTGAAAGTTGTTAGCGTAGCAAACGAATTAAAACTAGATGATAGCTTTAATTGCAATTCATAAATGTTGAGTAATGCGAGTATGTCGAATTAAATGTCCTATTCATATTTGCATAACGTAGACGCAATAACTTCTCAATCGTAGCTTCGACATCAGCGTTTCTTTCCCTTGTGCGACCATAGAAGTGAGCGCTATTCTGTATTGCGCAAGTTTTTTTGTATGGTGTATTGTTTCTTTCTGTTCCAAGAATGTTGAATGTATGTTCGCACTCGCTTAGATGATGTTCCGTTCGTGGAGGCCGAAGAAGTTGCAGAAGAAGCCTCTAAGCAGCAACAGTTTGGTGCATGCAAGTGTTCTCTGACCTATTATGTTCTATGTACTTTATAATTCACTGTCCTGTATACTATGATTAACATAAGGATTTACTAGCTTTCTATTTATCATGTCCTTGATTACCTTTTTGGGTTGGGTTATTATAATCAGCTACTTGCTAGTGCTTTATCCTAATCAACGAACATGATGAGAATTACTTTATGATACTATGATTCATTATGATTATGATTATGTTCTTGTTGCATTTTAGGGGACTCAGGCTGTTTCCTGAGTACCTCTTCATAAGGACCTGTTCGTTGAGTGACCACCTGGGATAACAGTACAACCATGAGGGTGGAATGGGTCGCCCTTAGCTGATTAATTTGATGAACTTGGGGTGTAGTTGGCTTTGCCGTAGGGCCGTCAATAGGGGCCAGGGCATAGTGCTTGCTCTGCTAAGGGTGGTTGCCAAGGTAATTTGGTTTTGTTAGTCATCCACCTTAGGGAGGAGTACTGTGTTTGTACGACTGGCAAAACCTAACGAGCAACTGCACACTAGGGGAATTTTTGTAAAGGCTATGTAGTGAATCCCTGGCCATTCAACTCGGTAATGAAAATCGGGTCTGTATAACCCAGGCTAGGAAGGGATCATGACTCATGGGTAAAGTGTGCAACCTCTGCAGAGTGTCAAAAACTGGTATATCAGTCGTGCTCTCGGTTAAGAGCAGCTTTGGGATCCTCTTTGATTAGAGATACTTTGGATTCATTTATGTTGATGGTTCAATGATGATGGCTATGATTATGCCATTTGGTACTTTCCTCTTGGAGGAAGTGTTGTCTTTTGGGAATATCAACTTGTGTTTTATGATAGAAGTTGGCTTCTATTAATGATAAATACTTGACCAACTAAAGGCAGTGTGACAGAACCTCTCAAGTTATTAGGCCCACCTATAGTTGTCCTTGTCCATTGGACTTCAGACAACCCTGCAGGTGCACCTGATCACTTGACAAGTTCGGTATCTGAATTCTTTACCTTGCCCAAGAGTGTTTCACCCATCACACAGATATTACAACACATCGGAGGTACGAGTATGTGGAAGAAGTTACAACAACTTATTATATATTAAAGTATGGAAAGAGTATTATTATTACAGACTAGTAAAATATAAGAGTGCTGGAGTAATATTATTACAACCCTGGGAGGCAAAAACCCCTCCTGATTAACAGTAAACAATTTTTAAATGAGGACACTTCCTCCCAAGGCTTCAGTTTGGGTTTTCTTCCTTAGGCACCACCTTGGAACAAAAGCAACAAAAATTTGCTGCTTCCTCACCTACAACAACATGGGTTTGAAAACCCTGAGTACGGAGTGTACTTTCGCAAGTCTTACCCGTCAAAATAAAAGACTCTCAAGGATATGCTGCCTTTTGGGAATCAAGGTATGGCTTATCAAGAATCAAGGACTCTATTTGCAGAAATGCTTACTAATAGTGGATCCTTAAAAATCTAGTTTTACTTGTCAGGTTAAGTAAAGTTACCTGCATCTAGAGTTCTTTCTACCCTAGTTCAAGAACTTGGCCTATATTAGCCGTCTTTTCATCATCCCTTTAGTTAACTGGATTGCTACGTGTAGGTCAGTGACCAAGTCTTCATGTCCGAGAAGTAACGGTGATCTGAATCGATTAATACTCAGCTGGGAATCTCCAATCACACGACATATGTAGCACTTAACCCTTGCATATGTCAACTCGCCACCGGGGTTCTTAAGACCAGATCAAGTTCACGCCAACCGAGAGCACAGATACACCACCGTCCAACCTCTTGCCACGGAGGGTACACGCTACTCTCGCCATATCTCCACTCCCATTGTGTGTTATCTTATTCTGGTATTAGTCTGCCCGAGGCAAAGCTTACCCATGATGAGGCATGTGACCAGTTAAAAGGTCCTCGATCATCAAGCCTACATCGACAAGGTCCTTAATCGACTCAGACGGAGACACTACACCGAGACTCCTTTCTCGTGCAAGTCAAACGCCCGGTCTCAGCTTTATTATGTTCAACCCAAAGTTTGGTACCTGGCAGAGGTACATCTTTTCCGATGTTGAACCCATCACGGCCATGATGGATCCACCATCAAGTTTTATTTTGAAAACATCCCACCCACTTGAAGCATCATCTTTTGTCAAAACAAAATATTTTGTTTTTCTAGATCAAGGCTAAGCTTAAGAAAAACCTTTTTATAAAATAGGGGATCAAGGAAAAGGGAATCAAATTCTTAAGGAAGCAAATGCAGCAATTTGTTTAGCACACAACTCCTATCACCTAATGCATCAAGCAAGTGAGAAAGATTTTAAAATAGAAAGGAGGTGGCAAATGCACCGGGGCTTGCCTTGTGTTATAGGTGAGTCGGGCTCTGCTCCACAGATGTCAAAATAAAAGCAGTTCCCGGCCGGGGGTTCTTCAGGTGGTGGTGGTGTAGCTCTTGCTTCTTCAACTTCTACTTCTTCTTCGTTTTCTAAATACCACATATACAATCATGAATGCTCATGTAATGCTTATGAAAATGCAAAGATAATAAAAGTATATTATCTAAGGTCTTGAATACAGTTTTCCTTCACGGGACTCCAGGAAACTAAGGTTTTTGGAGTCAGTAGTGTAGTTCATAGGGCAGGCATCACTAGAAGACTAGGGTTTTGGGGTTTAGGTATCAAACATTGTCCAAACCATGCCAAAATTTACCCAAGGCTTCTAAATAATATCTAAAGCTTATCTACAAAGTTTGGTGATTTTTGGAATTATTAATCAATTTCTAAAATTCCAGGAGTATAAGCTTTGGCTATTTTAAATACTCCATAATTCCCTATTTGAACTAAAAATCATACTACTATTTTTATTAAATACTATAGAAAATTAGCACCTAGCAAAATTGGTCTTGTATTTTTAGCATTTTTCTACAATTTTCTATAAACTTCCCAACCCTGGGAGAAAAAGAAAAAGAAAAAGTATGAATAGTGTTGGGCTGAATTCAGCCCAACCGGCCTGCAGAAGGGGAAAACCCCCGCGCACCCGCGCCCACGGTGCTGACTTTGCGAATAGGCCCCTGCTTAACCAAATAACTAGCAAAGAATCCCTAGCCACTATTCATTGCCTCACTGACAAATACACAGAAGTCCCCCAGCTTTTGTTTCTTCTCCAAATTGATCCATGTCCACGGCACGCTCACCGTCGACCACTCCGTTGCTCGGACCCGCCAAGATTGGCGATGGCTGCCCAAATTAACTACTGGGCAAGTATTACTGACCCGAGGTGAACCTAGAACAAGCTTTAATTGGGTTAATCCGGTCCTGGATTTGCCTGTCCACGATGACGGCGATCACTGAGACCAAATCAAGGCGTTCCCGACGAGTAGATGCCGTCAAGCTCATTTAGTTGAGTCAATGAGTATCACAAGTATACGAGGGTACTAAAACACGAACACGGAGGGTGAGTGCGGACCTGGGAGCGGCTAGCCACGATGGGGTGATTCACGGCGGCGCAGTCGACCAATTTGGGGGAAAACCCAAATTCAACGGCTATAGTGGCTAATCGAGGGTAGGGATGGATGCTCTGGCTTGGTGATAACATAGCGGAGCAGACCGTGCTGTCAATTAATAAGGGCGCTAAGTGGTGGTGCCGAATTTTGAAAGGGAAAGGCCGGTGGTCGAAGGGAGAGGTGAGTCACCGGCGTGAACTATCGTGGCATTCCCCGGGGTAATGCCTCAGGCGACAAACAGAACTCATACGGATATCTACTACGACGTGGTAGTTCTTCTAAGCATGTGGCGCGGCTACGAACGACGGCGAACTTCGGCGAGGACACCTCTGTCAAATGCGCGGCAAGTGTCACAGTGAATAGTCCGGCGATAAGGCTCTACTCCTTTCCTGAGTTGAGATCTTTCATCGCCAATAGTTATCCGCAAGCCACGGCGCACGAATCACGACGATCGATGTCAATCGCGGCGTAGAGTCACCGGCGACAGGATTCACTGAATCCGCAGATCTTTTGCCACTGTACCATCAGAAGCTTCGTCAGTTGTTCTGACCGAGGATCTTCAGAGGCGTTTTTCTTAATCTTTTGCGTGACAACATGCTAATCTGTCTATAGCAAACTTGTAGCCTAACAAACCAGCTTTAACTTTGTTATAATGTCCACCATCAAATAGTCACAGGATCTTACTCAAAATCGAGCTCTAAGTACATCCAACTTCACTGTTACTAAAAATTCAGTCTTAGGGCTGACTGACAGCACAACTTTGAGCTTATTTTTCTCCAAACTTTGTATGTGATCAAAGCTTAGTTACTTAAGCAAAGTTGTTCTTCTATAGTAGCTCTAGACTTTTGATGTATTAACCCTAGGCAAATTCTTTTTATTTTTATATCTACAAAGCTACAAAGTTAGCCACATTCACTGATTTTCAGACTTAGCCACATGAGAGGAATTAAGTGGCTTTTTGCAAATAAGCCCATTTCACATCTTTTGACTTGGAAATCCTCACATGTGTGAACCATATGCTTTAGGGTACCCTAATTCCTTGGTTTTTGCACTTAGGTCCAAAAGTGTGCAAAATTTACATATAACCCCCTAGGGTTTCAGTCCAGGGTTTTCTAGGGGTCCATTTAGGGTTTTTGGTACTTCTAGGGTTTAGGTGCCACTTAAGTCCATTAATGGTGATATCTTATGACCATTTCTAATGAGTTTTGAAGTTTTCTCTCATTTAGGCTTTATTGACACTCTGAAGCCCAGTTTAGGGTTAAGTACCCTACCCTAGGGTTTCACCCATGACTAGTCACATCAATACAACTTATTTGAAATTTTTGCCTAGTGAATGCATTCTAAGTGTAACAAGCACATGATATGCTAATTCGCATGATGTTATGCTCAAGTTTTAGTAACAGTAACACCAGGGGTGTTACAAATAGCTTCTTTGAGCTTAACCCCACATACAGCTAGTCCACTTCAACCAAACGGGACATTTGCTGAGTACGTTGATGTGTACTCACCCTTACTTAAACACCAAACACCAGGTTGTCCCTATTGCAACCATTGCTCAGGAGAAAATGAAGGAAATTCAAAGGATTTCCAGAAGGTTCAGGACTTTGAGGAGTTCTAATATAGACTAGCGGCAAACCCCCAGTCGGCTGCCTGCGAAGGTCTTTTCTTACTCATTTTCGTTAAGCACTTCGATTTATGTTTAAGTTAATGACTATATGGATGTCTTAGGCATCATGATGTAATAAAGTTATACTTATTTCCACTATTATTTGAGCATTGTGTGATGATATTCAATTATGTAATCGCTGTGTATGTGAATTTCTGATCCTGGCACGTACATGGTTCACATTTGGTTTACTTTCTAAAATTGGGTGTGACATAAGTGGTATCAGTGGCTTGCTGATTGAGGACCGCTAACCTAGAGTAGAATGGTCGCTATAAGGTTTATGGACCCTTATTCTCACCTTGATCTCTATTGTGACTTCAAAAGTCGGTCGTCTTGACCAACCCTATGCTTCACTTTCTATATACTATACCTTGATAAAACTTCATTTTATTTTGCTTCCTAATATGTTTATGGTTTACTTGCTAGTCCTATTAACTCTAATCTCATATTTATGCTTGCGGTGTCTTTTGTAGATGGCTCGCCTTAGACACACAACACACAAATCAGTGATTCCTTTTTTGTCCTCTCGTCTCGCGGAGCATTCGCTTCAACACATAGTGACCGGTCAGTCCAGTCACTGGAGAGGCTGCACCACCGCTTGCTAGAGGAGTAGGAGCATCGGCGACAGGAGATGGAGCAGCAAGATTCTTCGTCCCCGCCGCAGTAGGAGGTGGAGTCTACGAAGCGTCTCTCCCTGTACCCCCGATGGAGGCGCCCCCTGCCCCACCCCAGGGCATCTCGGCTGCAGGAGGAGCTGATGGAGCAGATCCTGACAGCAACGGCGATGGCGGTGGCAGTTTGAGCCACAACACTATGCTTTCTGAGGAGTAGGAGCTGGATGGATGGATCGCTCAGCCCATCACTCGTGTCGCCGCTCGTGGATGAAACTTTCACGATGCACTTGACACCTTGTTGTGTCGGGCTATGGACCGACACACTTGGTCAATCGAGTACCGTTGTGTAGTCTATCAACATAGTCGTGGGTTATACCTGGACCGCTGGGAGGCTACCTGCTTGGTGCGCCGACCAGAGGACGACCTCCGGGGTGCAGAGGTCTGCTTAGAGCATTATCCTATCTCTGAGAGGGACACTGTCGAGGTAGCCATGCAGGATGCTGCACATCGTGCACTTTTGCAGTATTGCACGTTGTTCAGTGGGGTGGCTTACGGTCTTAACCTAAAGTATTACCCCTGCCGCTCAACTAGTAGCACTAGAAGTGTGATTATCTCACCGATAGGTGAAGACAATCCTAGGTTGAACAGCGTAGCCAACCTAGTCGTTGTGGTCAACACGGAGCTAGAACACTCTCTTGACGAGCTGAGTAGGGCTCGTGCTGAGATCACAGAGTTGCGGTGCGCAGAGCGCCGTCATCAGGAGTATGGTTCTTGTGCCCTTGCTGGGACTCAGCACCCGTACCGCTCACCGCCACGAGGGTACCATGCTTATGGCAAGCCTGACTGTAGAACCAAACTAGATTTGGATCAGTAGACCGCTAGCGTCGAAGGTTGTAATAAGTCTTAAGTCAAGCGTAATAGACTTAGGTAGTCTTAGATAGTCAGGATAGTTCGCTTATCCTTTGTTTTATGCTATGTTATGGTGAACATGTGATGGAGTTGGACCTTTGTAATGACTGTAACAAAAATGTAGGTGTTCCCTATAGCTTGGTTTAATTATAGTATTAATAAAGTATGTTATTTAGTTGGGCAACCTTTTAATTCCACTTTATTCTTTATCTAAGAGTTGTGTTTGGCTGTGTTGAGAATCAGTGAAGATGGTTGTTCATTCAGTATTGCGAAGATATCTGTCCATAGTCATGAAGTCAGTTCGCTCGAGGTCATCAGAGTAGTATCAGAATTCTCACATGTGTTCCCCGAGGAGTTACCAGGCATACCCCTTGAGAGAAAGGTTGAATTTTCCATAGAGTTTATCCCTGGCACCACCCATATTTCTAAAAGAGCCTAACAAGTGTCTCGACTAGAATTGGTGGAACTCAAGAAATAGATAGACGAGTTGTTGGAGAAGGGTTACATCAGACCCAGCACCTCGCCTTGGGCTGCCCAGTGTTGTTTATGGAGAAGAAGGATGGTACGAAGAAGATGTGCATAGACTACAGAGCTCTGAATGAAGTCACTATCAAGAATAAGTACCCCTATTCAGAATAGAAGATCTGTTCGATCAGCTGAGAGGAGCCAGTGCGTTCTCGAAGATAGATCTGTGGTCAGGTTATCATCAGCTCAGAGTCCGACCTTCTGATGTACCGAAGACAACATTTACTACCAAGTATGGGCTGTATGAGTTCACAATGATATCGTTTGGTCTGACCAATGTGCTAGCTTTCTTCATGTATCTGATGAGCAGTGTTTTCATGGACTATATTGACAAGTTTGTGGTGGTGTTCATTGATGATATTCTCATATATTCTCAGAGTGAGGAAGAGCATGTGGATCACTTCAGAAAGGTGTTGCAGAGGCTACGAGAGCACCAGTGATATGCCAAGCTGAGTAAATGTGAATTCTGGATTCATGAAGTCCTGTTCTTGGGTCATATCATAAACAAAGATGGATTAGCTGTGGATCCAAAGAAAGTGGCTGATATTCTGAACTAGAAAGCACCGAAGGATGTTCATGAAATCAAAAGTTTCATTGGAATGGCGGGATACTATCGGCGTTTCATTGAAGGTTTTTCAAAGATTGCCAGACCCATGACTACCTTGCTAGCTAACAAAGTTGAATTCAAATGGACCTAGAAGTGCCAAGAGGCCTTTGAAGCGCTGAAAGAGAAGTTGACAACAGTGCCAGTCTTAGTTCTGCCTGACGTTCACAAGGCGTTCTCAGTGTATTGTGATGCTTCTTACACCGGCTTGGGATGTGTGCTAATGCAGGAAGGGAAAGTCGTTGCGTATTCATACCGACAGCTGAAGGTTCATGAGAAGAATATCCCACGCTCGACTTGGAGTTAGTAGTAGTGGTTCATGCGTTGAAAACATGGAGGCACTACTTGTATGGGCAGAAGTGTGATGTTTACATGGACCACAAGAGTCTGAAGTATATCTTCACCCAGTCAGAGTTGAATATGAGGCAACGAAGATGGCTAGAATTGATCAGACTATGAGCTAGAGATACATTATCATCGAGCAAAGCAAATGTGGTTGCAGATGCCTTGAGTAGGAAGAGTCAAGTCAATATGATGGCTGCTCACCCAATGTCGTATGGGTTGCCAAGGAGTTTGACATACTGAGTCCCGGATTTCTAAATAGCACCCAGGGAGTGGCAGTTGAGCTGGAACCCACCATAGAGCGGGATGTGAGAGAAGGACAACAAGATGATAGGAAGATCAATGAAATTCGGCAAGTGATCCCCCAACATAAAAGTTGTATGAAAACACCCCAACATAAAAGTTGTAGATATCTAAAAGTTATGAAATTTGTAGATGACAATTTTTTTATTTGAAATCATTTTTGCTCTCAGAAATTGCATATAAATTTGTCAAATCTAAAATGTAAATTTAGCAAATGACCTCGGATGTAGAAAGTGTCAAAACAAAAGTTGTAGAACTTCAAAAGATATGAAACTCTATAGTTGACAACCTTTTCGTTTGAATTAGTTTAAAGCCTAAAACAATCAATTTACACTCAGTTGGTTATAATATGTGGAAAACAAAGCTACAATATTGGTATATAGTAGGTGATAGGTGGAATGGTAGAGAGTGTTGTACGCGACGGGAGGTTGTAGGTTCGATTCCCACCTGTGCTGCATGCTTTGACAGAGACGAGCGGGTGGTAGGTGTATTTTTTCCTATTTTTAAAGTCATTTTTATTTTTTTAGAAAATATTTTCATTGATGGTTTTATTACATCACCGTCCGTGGAAAATCGAATTTTACTGGCGATTCCTATTACCCGCATGCACAAAAAATCCATGCTACTGACCTCTAGTATTAACGGTTGTAAAAACGTCGCTACAAATAGATTTACAACGGTCGTATAACAAACATCATCCTCAGACTGCAAGATGTGAGCATACGTGGCTAATCATCTGCTGTCTCTTTACCTCTTCCTTCGTGGCTGACCTAGCTACCTACTACAACAACGCCAAGAGCTAGTCAAATCTTACCTAAAGGACCATAAGACAGGGAAAACAATTGAAACGGACACATCGCTGCCACCACCAGCAGTAGTAGTAGTCTTTCCGCTGTCTGTCCTAGCTGATCGAGTCAAAACTGATGTGCTAGCCGATGGAGCTAGAAAAGGCTCCGTCGCGTTGGGCCCCCACTGCAGCCTACGGCGGCGATGAAGGTCCTGCCACCGCATCCTCGACAGCCTTCGCGACAGCTTCCTTGAGGGATGTCTCGTCCAGATCGTCGTTGCCACCCTGCAGCGTTCGTTTGACAAGTAGTAGCAACCCATCGTTAGCTAGGCTTCACCAACAAGTATACTACTACTCCTACATATACTTTTCAAAGCTCTCCCGCTACGTCACACCAGTCATTAGTTATAAAGTATTTATTTGTCAGGATGACGGCGTCAGAAACAACTGATTAAGAAAGTGCACCTAGACGGTACGGTATATATATCCTTTTGAAAGATGACATCATTCATACATAAGGTGATGCTTTTTTTCTTTTCATCCGCGTATTATTTCAGAAATGTCTAAGAGTTAAGAAATGCTATGTGATTTTACCAGTCCATACTGCTTCGTGTATGAAAAGTATGCTACTTAATAATAACGCTACAAACCGATAGACTAGACCGTGTTCAACGGCTGTGGCGAACTGCTAGGCATGACAATTTAACCCGCGGGTTCGGGTACCCGTCGGGTACCCGACCCGACGGGTGCGGGCGCGGGTGCGTTTTTTCACCCACGGGTGTGACCCGAACCCGACCCGCACCTTTTCGGGTTCGGGTTTCTCACTTCACCCACGGCCGGTGATCCACGGGTACCCGAACCAAACGTGAACGCCAATCCAAGTATCCCCAGTCCCCAGTCTCGAAGACTCGAACTGCTGGCCCAAGCCCAACTGAGACCTAAACCTAATCGGCTAATCCCCTCCCAGGTCCCAGTCCCAGCAGCCGCCAGCCGCTCTCTGCCTCTCTTGCTCGCAGCCGCATCCCCTCCCAGGTCCCAGCAGCCGCTCTCTGCCTCTCTTGCTCGCAGCCGCCGCCCACCGGCCACCGTAAATCCCAGTAGGCCAGCAGCCCAGCCGCGCCCAGGTCCCAACGGCAACGGCCACCGAGGTCCCAAAATCCCAGCAGCCCAGCGCCCCAGCCGCGTCCGCGCGCTTTGCTTCTGCGGAGTGCTGACCTCGCCGCGCGTTGGACGGCCGCCGGAGGCTGGAGCTTCTACTGACCTCGCCGCGCGCTGGAGCAGTGTAGCTTCTGCTGACCTCGCCGCACGCTGGACGACCGCTGGAGCTTCTGCTGAGTGCTGACCTTGCCGCACGCTAGAGCAGTGGAGCTTCTGCTGATGGCTGACCTCGCCGCACGCTTCTGCTTCTGCTGCCCAGCCGCGCGCTTCTGCTTCTGCTGCCCAGCCGCGCGCTGGTCGCTGGAGGTCGCCCGTCAGCCACTCGAAACCCGACGGGGACCCGAAACCCACCCGAAACCCGATGGGTGCGTGTGCGGGATTCCACCCGCGGGTGCGGCCGCGGGCGGGTTTGGTCACATTTCGCGGGTGCGGTCGCGGGCGGGTTTTTGCTCCACCCGACCCGAACCCGACCCGTTGCCATCCCTAGAACTGCCCTCTCTCCCCACGTTAACTTATAGCGCCCCTCTTTCCTTTCAATGTATATCCCAACGGTCCCTCCTTTCGGCTACAGTAATAGAAGAGCATACAGTATTTCACCAGATGTGGGGAACGTGGGATAAATTAATTGATAATAAATGATAAATTGGTATGTAAAATAATATTTTATGGTTTTAGTGGACCTGAATATATAGGGAGAACTTAGGTGAAAGCGCTATATTAGATGAAGTCATGAAGATATAGAGGAAGAGATGTTGCTAATGTGGTGAGATAGTGGGATATAAGAGCGAAAATATAGAGGAGATCGTTGAAGACGATCTTACCGTGTTGAGCTTGAGAGAGCTGAGAGAGGAGAATACGTAAACAAAAGTTACTTAATTTACCAAGGTTATTTAGCACATGTGCGCATTCAACTACGTTTGAGTGAGTCATGTGCGATGGAGTCATGTCTTGTAGAACCAATTCAAAGTAGGGTTAGTTAGCTGCCAGTTTGTCCTATGCCGCATGCATATGCAGTCTACGGTTTTATTTACTACAGGCAAATCTGGTCAAGATTCTTTAAAGGTCTTTTTTTTTCTTCCACTAAACCCTCCTTTGCATATTTGAACTAGTTTTTTTTCATTGGACATTTCAAAGACTTCTTTTAGAGTTAAAGGAGGGTCACATTTCGATGTGTTTTTTTCTAAGCCAGGTCAAGGACATCAATGTTCATTTCCTCTCCAGGGCGCCGCCGCCGTCAACGGTAGACCCATGGAAGTCTAACATCAAAATAGAATATTGACCGTACTATTGTACATCTAGCTCCTCCACGTAGGATCGTTTTGTCTTTGCGTGATTATTATGTGCAGTGCATGCAATGTTAAGAACAACAACTAGTTCATCAATCTTATTCCCGGTGTTCGTTCCAACTTATAGGTCGTTTTTGTTTTGTTGTAAGTATAGTGTTTTCTACCTTGAGCATCAAAAAAGTTATTAACAACGTTTAACTTGACAAAAACTAAAATAAAAACTGATATGTATAGTTGAGATCAGAAGGCCATGCATACCGTGGCTTGCAATATGATGGCGACTTGTGCATGGGCGCCGCTCCGCTGCCGAGCATCGACGGTCACCACGGTGAAGCGCCCCATCTCCTTAATCTGAGCGAGCATGGCGACCACAACCTCCGACAGATCGCACTCAGCCCGCGCTGTCACCCTAATACTCACTTGCCGAGGTCGACAGGACGTTGAACTCGAGGTCGATGCGCCGGTGGTCACATCAACGGCCACTCTTTCCGACGGGTCGTCGTCGCTCGGCGTTTGCTGGGTCTCGCCGGGCAAGCCAAGCTGCGCCTCCAACCTCCGGTTCCTCTCCTCGAGCTCCGACACATCGGCGATCAGCTTCTTCATGTACTCCGTCGTGTTCGCAAGGACAGTTGCCTTGTCCTTCTTCAGATCGATCACGATTGCACGTGTAATTAAATATTATAATCGAATTCGCGCGATGTCATGAACTCTTGGAAGCCAAGCAATGCCATGATATTTTTCTATCGTACCTTTGTTCCGGGAGGGAGCAGTGCCCTGAGGGTCTGGAAGCTCTCGTTCAGGCGCTCGCGCCGGCGCCGTTCCGAGAACATGTGGTGAAGCTGGCTGCTGGTGTGCTGCTGCTGCGTCGTCGTGGGCGGCTGCGTGGCGGCGACGGCATCTTCATGTTGCTGGCGCGCTTCTGCGAGCTCCCGGTGGCGCATTGCCATTTGCAAGCTTACCATGAGCGCGATCGACGTCTTGATCATCCTCTGCCCCGGCACGCCAGGCCGTGGCCGCGCCCTGGGCGAGAGCGCCGCGTTGTACGCCCTGAACGCCCCCCTCCAACGCCGCGGCGACGACCGCTGAGCCCGGTGGCGGACGAGCCATGGAGAGGACGCCGGAGGCACGGCTATGGACGCTAGCGGTGGCGGCGCGGAGGAGGAGATGACGGCGAGAATCGCCTGCGTCATTGCAGCCTGCTCGCTGTCGGGGTCCAGGAACGGCGCTTGCCCGCGTGGGCCGTACACCGGCGCGGCCAAGCCGGGCAGCGGCACAGCCCGGTGCAGCTGCCGTTGTTGAGAAGATGGCTCGGTGGTGCCGGTGGCGGCAGCCGCTGCGGCAGCAGACGATGTGGCCATTGAGCGGATGAGCGAGGAGTACTCGGGGCTCCCGATGGAGAGGGACGGCATGGAGGACGATGAAGACGAAGGCACCGTTGGCGCTGCCTGCATGAGCTCCTCCAGGAGCGAGTCCTGCAGTGGGTCGCCACCGCTGGCGCCGAGGTGCTCGACGACAACCCGACCTCGATCTCTCCGTTGTCGCAGCCCATGAACACCGCCATCTGCACCACCACCTCGATCGAGGAGAGCAGATCAGCCGCACGGTCGTCATGTCCATTTATGGGATGCAACGCAACGCAACAAAATATAGGAGTAATCGCGAGACGTACCTTCGTGCCGGCTTCCTGTTACAACATCGACAGACAATGCAGAAATTTCAGCAATCAGAGCTCAGAGGTAGCGTGAAGGAGACTTGAAAGAAAAAACGAATCCATTTAAAGTTTGCAGGATGAGATAGATGGCGCATCTACTGACGTGGTAGAACTGTAGCTGCACCGGCAGCAACGCCGACGTCGTGAGGTCCGCCTCCGGCAGCTCGATGTACGGGCAGCTGTCCTTGTACGCCCAGCCGGGAACGCAGCTGCAAACTCAGCCACCACCGTCAGATACCGACCGATCGAGCTAAACCAATCCATGGCTGAACCTGAAATTGAGTTGCAATGCAAAGCTAACCCGCTCACGATGCCGCAGAGCGCTCTCCGGTACTCATCAAACACCGCCGTTGCGCGAGCGACGCTGCCGTTGGAGATCCACGCGTCCACGCAAAACAAATGCCTGCCCATTGAAATGCACGCCGTGAAACGAATGAACGAAGGGTAGAGGGGAAAGAAACTGACGACCACATGGAAGTGGAACCGCACCAATGGCGAGCTACCTGGAAGGGAGCTGCTGGCCGGCGATCATCGGCGCCCAAAGGCAGATGTACAGGCAGCCGGGGATGCGAGCCGCTGCGCGCTGCAGGACTCGCGCCCGGGGTCCCGCCGCGAGAGTAAAAATGGCGTCCATAAGCAGAACGGCGCGGGTGTCCCTCTCATCTCTGGAGGCTACGGAGTCATGGTAGAGGCGGTGTCCTATTTGTACCTGTGTTCCATGGCGGGAGAACTTGGGAGGAAGGGGGATGGGGAGGGAGTAGGTCCCTACGTGACAATCGTTTGACAAGTACAAAAAGTGACGCCAAAAAGAGGTTGAGAAATAGGAACAATGCTTCAGCCAGCAAAAGGAAAATAAATGTGAAAATTGGATTCACTCGAACTCTGATTTTATCCAGTATAGCCTATTAGATAATTAGGCAATGCAAATTCATGCATAATTTAATTCATAAACATGCATAATTTAATTCATAAAAATAACAAAATATGTGTGAACAGCTGTAACAAAAAAGACACCTAGTTATGGTCATTATATGGTTTTGGATTGTTGAGTGACAGCATGGTAGTTTTGTTTCGACGATGGTAACAGCAGTAACAGTAACGCTAGCTAACAGTCAAAGGCACAAGCTAGCCTACAGAGTATAGATGTCCAAATGGAAAGGCCGTGCCGGCCTAGCCCGAGCACGGTTAGGCCCGACACGGATTAGCTAGCGGGCCGTGCCGTGCCGGCCCACGGGCCCCAAGCGAGGCCCAAGCACGGGCCGCTAGGTTAATAATCGTGTCGGACCGGCCCATAACAATATATGACGTTTAAATGATAAAAATATCCTAAAAATATGTATTTTTAGGGTTTAAACTATATTTATTAGCTCTAAACATTTATTTACACCACATAACCAATAAAAACACATTTTTCTTGTGTTTTATACTCTATATTCAAGTATAATATTTGTATTTATATGAAAAAATAGAAAAAAAATAAAATCGGGCCGTGCCGGGCCTAGCCCGTCGTGCCACGCCTTCGGCCCAGGCATGACCCGGTGACTGGGCCGGGCCGGGCCAGCACGGGCCCGGTTTACTACGTGTCGTGCCGGGTTTTGGGCCGCCCAGCAAGCCCGGTCCGTTTGAACATCTATACTACAGAGTATAGACCAACAAATATATGGCAACATAAAAGTTTAACTGATTAATACCTCAAACAAGCACAAAAAGTTGATTCAAAGATATCTGAAAAACTGAATTTATTTAAAAACCATTCTAAAATTCACTCCCACGAATAGTCAAACTTAGGACTAAGGAGTATTAGACCAACTCCAAGAGATTGCTAAAACATTGATTCCAAAAAAACTCATTTTGAGGGCTAGTGAAAAAATGCGTAAAAAATTCTTGATGCCACAGCATTATGCTAAAACGTGGACCCTAAAAAATTTGAAATGTACTAAAGTGGACTAGCTCGTTGTAAATGGGCCTAGTGGCGGCTAAATCTTCAACTTCAGAATCATGCGGTCAGGTATGTTCCATTTTGTGACGCGCGCCATCGAGCAACAACAGGAACTTTGCACAGGAAATTTTTTGCGTGCTAGCAGGATTCGCGCGCGCACACTGGATTGGGGAAAGAGTCGCCGAAGCGAAAATATGCGGGGACGACAGGCGCTTATTCAGGAACTTTGCGCAGGCAAATTTTTGCGCGATAGCAGGATTCGTGCGTGCACACTGGATTGGGGAAAGAGTCGCCGAAGCGAAAATATGCGGGGACGACAGGCGCTTATTCGGGATGCGAAGCGATTGGGGAGAAAATAGATGGACTGTTGGATTGGTGAAAACGAGATGTTCTGCTAATAAATTCGTTTTGGGGTGTTTTAAGCATTCTCTTGGAGATGCTCATACCACCTAACCTAAGGAGTACTACAGCAGCTAGAGGCTCTTTCATGAAGATCTCAAGAAAACATGCAAAAGTCTAACACTTCAATACAAGAACCTTAGATGAGAAGGCACAAAGAAACAAGCTCAAAGTGCAATGGACAGTGTCACTGGAATACTCTAGTTCTATATATACTGAAGTGAAGGAACGAAAAAAATGAAAAATGGACAATGAATCAATTTAGTCGTCTTATACGGATTGGTTGTTGAGGTAAATGTGCTTAACTTCCTGTGTGCAAACACAAGATTGATATATGCCTTTATGATTTAGGTTTGTGATAAGTGATTGTCAATGGAGTAACATCTTGGGTTAATTCATGCAGAGTAACCGAGGCATGAGTTTTTGCAACATGTCTCTTGGCTTATTATGTGCATGTGTGTGGTGTCCGGAGGTAGTGGTCGATAGCAAAGGTGAACGTCATGTGTGTTCATGCTGATAGACCAAGAGTGGGAAAGGACAAGCGAGGGGTATTAACTAAGAGACTGGAGAAGTTGGGTGACCAACTGCGATGGCTGACACTTAAGAACATCAGTAGATGTGAGGACATAATGGAGCGGATTGTGTTGCCGACGCGGTCGCCGGACACGTGTCTAGGATGTGTGGGTGCATATGGAGTAGATACCTATGATGGTTTGGTAGTTGAGCATCAAAACGGCCAAACTATAGTTTCCCGGGTTTGACCTCAAAACTCAGTGGCGTGGTTTCGTTGGGAATCAGAGGCAGAACCTAGAGTCATCGAAGAGTTTGCTTCAAGGTGAAGCAACATTGTGAAGGCAATGTGTGAATCGCCTAGAGGGGGGTGAATAGGCAAAACCCAAAAATTACAAACTTTGAACATAAACTTCACCTGATGTTAGCGTTACAACGAGTATAAACAACTATAGAGAGTTGCTCAGACAATTGCAGATTACTTTGGGAGCCAACTCAAAAACGATCGCAAGCATGAGAACTAGAGAGGGGAGAGGAAGAATCAAATCGCAAAGAGATGATCAACACAATTGAACACAACGATTTGTTTCTCGAGGTTCCACCCCTAAGAGTGTATGTCCCTATTGAGGAGTCCACATAGGACGAGTCTCTTTTAACCCTTTCCCTCTCTCAAACGATCATGGAGACTAGTTGAGCTTGCTTCACTATCACGGGGACACTAAGTCATGCAAGGACCTGCACGCAAAGTATTCAGAATTTCTTGCCTCGCTTTACAATCAATGAGAATGGGGACAAGAGTGAGAATGAAAATCCAAATCAAGAACACAAGAGATTGTGACATTCGAGAGCGCAAGCACTAAGTCTCTTATTCACTCAAATCGATTGAATGCACGCTTGCGAGGTTTTGGACGCGTAGGTGTTATTGCACTTGATGTATATCACTTTGGTGTAGCTCTTTTGTCTTCAATGTGTTGGTTGGGGAGGGTATTATAGCCCCCAACAACCCAAATATCCGTTGGAGAAAATCTGAAAAAACTGCTCAGTCGGGTGGTGCACTGGACAATGAACAATACATGTCCAGTGCGCCACTGGACCGTGAATAGTGCACGTGAAGGTATCCGTTTTGAAATTGTAGGTCACTGTTGAAGCCTTGTTAGACTGTTCAGTGTGCCACGAGATAGTTTGGTGCGCCCTACTCCAATTTCCCGAAGCTGGCCTTTTCACTATAATTCACATCGGGCGGTCCGGTCTGCCACCGGACCATGAATAGTACATGTTCGGTGTGCTACTAGGCCACTAGATGCTTCGGTGTGCCATTAGACAGTTCGGTGAGCCCTTGATATGTTAGACATTAGCCTAGTTTACCCTCTTTCCTTCAAATCTTCTTCAAGTCTTTTTGGTTGTCTTTGAGGGTAATGTTATGAATTAGACAAACATATATGGTGATAATACAACTATTCTCAGTCATGGTTTTGAAGTTTTTGCTCTCTCCAACTTAGAAACTTGTTTTTTACTCAAATTAGCTCCAAAATGTTGACTTGGTAAATCTAAGCTTTCCAACCTCCTTAGATGTTTCAAAAGGGTTCCAAGGGGTGTATGTAACTTATCCAAGTTTTACCCCATTGTGGTTGGTTTTGAGCTGTTTTTGACTTAGAATCTGATTGGATAGACTTAAGCACCTGTGAATCATAGACTAGGCAAACTTGTTAGTCCATAAGCGACATGCACTTGCGTGACAATGTGGTGAAGTGGACCGTGTTGCTGGCATGGCCAAAGACTGGTGGAACACACGTCTGATCATGGAGGACGTGCACGAGGTGCGGTGCTCACGACAGGTTTGGTGGCTGGGCCTCCAAACCACCCAGCGGTACGTATGGCAGGTTTTGCTAAGTTTGGGCCTCAAAACTTTGCGACAGCAGTTCTGGGGGAACCGGTGTCGGCACGTGGCGTGATCGCGGAGGGTGCGTCAAGGCGACTTTGTGTGAAGGACGTGGCCGTCGAATCGAAAACCTAGGAGTTGGTCCATTTCGCCCCGGTGAAGTGGATAGGCTCTATGTAAATAGGGATGGTTAGTTCAGCATCTCTTGGCTGCCATTTTGTTTAGAGAACTCAATCTAGAGCTCCTAGTTTTCTCTCTAGGTAGACACCAGTTGAGCCGAGGGATCCGCGGTGATTTTGTACTTCCACTGTGTTCTTGGTCTTCAAGTTTAATTAGAGGAAGGGTCACCGGTCCGGCCCAGAGGGCTCTTTGGCTTCAAATCTTAGTTTGTACCCTTGCTAGAATATCTGAAGTTTTATATTCTTGGTTTCTCCCTTTCCCTGATCTTGTGGTTTTGTGGAGAACTTTTGAATTTTTTGTTATGGGTTCTGTTTGGGGTTGATTTGTGGAGAAGTAGACTCTTTGGATCAGTACGTATGCTCATATGATGCAGTTCTTGGTTGTGATCCGAGTAAATTTCTCTTAGAGTTTGTTTTGAGAAAACCCCATCAAGACCCCATCCTTCTCGGGATTTCTGACCTGCGACTTGATTTCTTGTTTTGTTCAGGTTCAAACTTCACCAGAGAACGTCTTACACCCCACTAAAACAATTTGTCAAATTTGAGATCGTTCTGGGTATTTTTGCTTGCCTGGCACTGCCGCCCGTGTGCGGGGCACTGCCATACCCTAGCACTGCCGGATCTAAGGCTAGCACTGCCGCTCTGACTTTCTGGTGATTTCGACTATGATAATTTCCAAGAAGTTAGGTTTGTAGTTCTTAGGGCTTTTGGAGCATACAGACGACACTAGTTTGTGTTGCGCTCTGATCTGCTGCTCTAAGTCCCTAGAGGGCCTTTCGGGTTGATCTTTGGGATTAAAGCCACGTACTCGCAGGACGAGAATTTTTAGTGGCTCCCATTCACCCCCATTGTCGCCTCACCGGTCCTACAATTGGTATCAAAGCAGGTTAAGGATTTCCCTTCCCTAATCGGTTCGAAATCCATGTAGGCGGCATGGAACGAGGTGATGGCAAACCTCCATTCTTCGATGGGACCAACTACCAATACTAGTAGATTCACATGTCTGCATATCTTCAGAGCATCAGTTAACGGGTTTGGGAGATTTGCCTCGATGCGAATTTTGATGCTACAAGTGATCGGATCACTCCAATTCAAATGGAGTTCCATGATTCGAACAACAAAGCTCGAAACACTTTGTTCTCATGTCTCTCATTTGGTGAGTTTGAGTGAGTTAGACATCTGACTACGGCTCATCAGATCTAGTCTACCCTCGAGAGATTCCATGAGGGCAACGATCATGTCAAGACCAGACGTACAAGCGAGAGTACGAGAACTTCACACAGTTGGCTAGAGAGACCATCGATACTATGTTCTTCAGGTTCCAGTCAATTGTGAACAAGATGCGTGCCAACAAGCCTCAACTTCCCTATAACGATCATGAGAGGGCACTGAAATTACTACATGCTCTAGATCGAAGGGTTTGGGAGGTGAAGGTCTCGGCGATCATCGAGTGGCCCAACTACGAGTCTCTCACCGTGGATGAGCTCTTCAGCAAGCTCAAGTCCACAGAGATTGACCACCAGACTCGGGCTAAGATTGAGAACCCTGGTGCACCCACCATGGCCTTGGTCTCTGGAGGTGGTTCTGCTTCTAACCCCTCACCTTCTATGTTTGCTCTATCTTCTTTGTTGTCTATCATAGAGGAGCAGGTGGAGAGCTTTGAGCAGCTGACACTTGTGGCCAGCCGGTTCACGCGGTTCCATAACAACCGTATGAGCCGACAGCATGGTGGGTCTAAGGACAAAAACTACAACTATGGCGATCCCGACCACTTTCTCGCCAGCTGCCCCAAGAAAGGCAAGGCAGAGTCCGGCCCGCGCGACCATTAATCTGGTCAGCGCAAGGGCAAGTACTCCTCCGGTAAGTATAAGTCCAAGGGAGGATTCAACAAGGAGGTGCTCAAGAAGAAGTACCTTTAGAAGGCAAAGATCAAGGAGCGAGCCTTCCTTACCTTCTTCGGCGACCTCGACCACAACTCAGACGATGTCGTATCTTCCTCGAGCAATGAGGAGACTAAGAGGCAGGTCGAGGACAAGCTGAACGGGCTATGCTTCATCATGGACACCGTGGGAGGCCTCTACACCAAGGCACTTGGTGAGGACGCGGTCGGCACCAGCGACGACAAAGACATCGACGACGACACTACTTCTGAGGTACTACCTTCTGCCGATGATCTCTCAACTGAGATAGAAGAGTTGAACGCTACATTGGCTAGTCAGGATAAGTTACTTAGGTAGGATGCTCATGAGAAAAGAGAGTTTAGATCCAAGTATGAGAGCATGCTTAGGGAACTTGAGTCTGCTAGAGCTTCAGTTGTGGTGTCCGACGAGACTGATGTGATGAGTGCGCTCTACAAATGTCGAACATCACCACTTTGCTGACCAAGTACGTGACCTTGCTAGATGAGCGCGACGAGTTGAGATCTAGGTCTAGTCCGTTGGGTGCATGTACCATTTGTCCTGGCTTGCAAATTGAGGCAATAGAGATAGACGCTAGGATAGCTTTGCTTGAGAAGGCTAGCTTAGTGAGTGTCCCTGCACCTGTGCAGTGTGCACTTTGTGAGGGTTTGTAGCCTACCGTTGAGTCCTGCAGACACGACAAGACAAGAATCGAGGAAGAAAACACATGCATTCGATCTGTCTTGAGTTGGGTGTCGTGCAGTGAGCCCTAGTTGGGCATGATGGTCAGTCAGTTCATGAGGGAACTGGCGGACTAGGGTTAGGCTTTGCTACTAAGGATGGGAGTGTTGCTCGCTTTGCGAAGGTTGGTGAGTGCAGTGGTTTGACACCTTCAGAGAAACCTTCACCCACTCCCAAGCTTATTAGAATCACTCCACCTAAGTCTATCACCCCTATGAGAGACGGTGTGATTGAGGAGCCATTGAGAGCCCCTCCTCAGAAACAAGTGTGGCTTCCAACACCTAACCATCACAGGAACACACTTGACACCCTTCTCGACATCTCTAGTGATCCCTCTCCTAGAGCCCCTCAGCCATCCAAAAAGAAAGCCCCCTTCCACAAACAAATTCCACCTAAGGGATAGGTGAGGTACCATTGTGAGTATTGTGAGAGGGATGGGCATCTGGCTTTTTTGCTTTAGGAGGAAGAGAGATGAGCGGCGGGTTTCTGAGTCAATTAAGCAGGAAGAACATGAACCGCCTCTCTCATGGTGTTCATGCTCAACCTATTCAGAGATGTCCTGCGAGGCCTAGAAGTGATTTGCCTCTTGCTGCTAGGCCTCAGGCAGTGAGACCATGTGGTGGTCGTGCCCGACAGGGTGCTGGTTGTGTGCCATATGGCCAAGGACCCCGTGATAGAGGCTTTGGTTCTTACTTCCCTAGTGGACCACAATTTCCTTCTTGTGGTGATCGCTTCCCTTCGGGATCGGGGATGTTTGGTGTTTTCCCTAACACTTTTTAGGGGCAAATGTCGCAGCACTGGTATTCTTCACAGTTTACTTACCCAGTGCTATTGTCATAACCCAACCAAGTTATCGGGCCCACGACTCCAATCCTTGCCTTCAAGGCCTTGCATGGCTATGTAAGTGAATCAGATAACTCACTCATGGTGTCGAGTTTTGATGAACTCGTTCATTTCCAAGGATCATTCACCCATAGTTGCAAATATTACAATAATCAGACATGAACATAAACTTTAAACACAGGAGTTGAGCGAAAGACTTTACAATAAGATAATATACATTAACAAACTTCTAAGCATACAAACAAAGTAGTATTTATTATTACATGGCCAAGGTAGAGTTAAAGTGCTAACTTATTACAACACTTGGGAAGAAGTCGTCTTCCCGCAGCACACATAATTAACATAAGAAGTCTCCAGAGTGAGTTTAACAAAACTCAAAGGTGTTAACAGCCTCTCCTGCAGCAACAATGGGAATAAAACCCTGAGTATGCAATTACTCAGCAAGACTGACCCGACTAAAGAAAAGACTCTCAAGGACATGCTAGTTTGTAGGGAGTCAAGGTATAGGTCATCAATGTTCAATGACTCAAGTTTTGCATAATAGCTTACTATTACTTGATCTTTAGGCCAACTTTTATTTTCCAAGTTAAGTGATTACTTCTCTCTAGATGTACTTGGTCTAGTTCAATCACTTGGCCTAGTCTAGCTTTCTTTTACATCATGTAGCCTTGTTTCATTTCTTATCTACGATGATGGTCGAAGATCCAATCTTCATATTCGAGAAGTACAGCGATCCGAATCGATTAATACCCAGCTAGGGATCTCCAACCACATGACATATGTAGCACTTAACCCTTGCATATGTCAACTCGCACCCGGTTTTCTCAAGGCCAGAACGGGTCCCCGCAACCGAGATTCTCAGTACCCCACCATCCAGCCTCTTGCCAGGTGGATACATGATACTCTTGCCATCTCTCCACTCCCATTGCGGGCCGACCTTTCTAGTATTGGTCCAGCCGAGGCTAAGCTTACCCATGATGAGGCATGTGGCTAGTTAAAGGGTCCTAGATCAGCAAGCCAACAATCGCTGCGATCCTTAAGCGACACAGACGAGTGACCTTTCCTGCTCAACGTCTGGTATCAAATTAAACTATTTCTGAAAACCTGGTACCTGTCAGAGGTACCCTCCTGAAATGATGAAGTCATCAAGGCCTTTGATACCTTCATCACTCCAAGCCCTTTATATTTGTAAAAACATGATTCATATATCAAAACATTTTGTTCCTAGTCTAGCATACTAAGCACATCTAGCTTTTCAAATCAGGTATCAAGGATGATAATCAATAGTTCAAGGAAGTTATGCAGCAAAGGTTTAATCATTCAACTCCTACCACCTAATGCAGCATATATGTGATAAAAGTTTTAAAACAGCAAGGAGGTGGCAAATGCACGAGGGCTTGCCTTGATGAGGAGGAGAGTCAGGCTCTTCTACTAAGATATTGCAGTTGGCAGCTGTGACGGAACCTCCCAAGTCATTAGGCCCACCTACAGTTGTCCTTGTCTAGTGGACCTCAAACAACCCTGTAGAGGCACCTGATCACTCGACAAGTTCGGTATATGTATCCTTTACCTTTCCCAAGAGCATTTCACCCGTCACGCAGATATTACAACACATCGGAGGAACGAATAAGCGGAAGAAATTACATTAACTTAATTTACATTAAAATATAGAAAGAGTGTTGTTATTACAGACCAGTAGTATATGAGTGCAGAAGTAATATTATTACAAACCCGGGAGGCAAAAACTCCTCCCGCATAAAGTATAATGTTTTTAAAAAGGAGGACAACATCCTCTCGAGGCTTCACTCTTGAGATTCTTCCTTTGGCACCATCTTAGAGCAAAAGCAACAAAAGTTTGCTGCTTCCTCACCTACAACAACATGGGTTCGAAAACCCTGAGTACGAAGTGTACTTTCGCAAGTCTTAACCGTCAAAATAAAAGACTCTCAAGGATATGCTGGCTTGGAGGGAGTCAAGGTAAGGCTTAATCAAGGATCACAACTCTGTTTGCAAAAAAGCTTACTAATAGTGGATCCTTAAAAATCCAGTTTTATTAGCAAGTTAAGTCATTACCTGTCACTAGAGTTCTTTCTACCCAAGTTCAAGCACTTGGCCTATACTAGCCATCTTTTATCATCCCTTTAAGTTCACTGGAATGCTATGTGTAAGTCAGTGACCAAGTCTTCATGTCCAAGAAGTAACGGCGATCCGAATCGATAAATACTCAGCTGAGGATCTCCAATCACACGACATATGTAGCACTTAACCCTTGCATATGTCAACTCACCACCGGGGTTCTTAAGACCAGATTAGGTTCACGCCAACCGAGAGCACAGATACACCAACGTCCAACCTCTTGCCACGGAGGGTACACGCTACTCTCGCCATCTCTCCACTCCCAGTGCGTGTTGTCTTATTCTGGTATTAGTCTGCCCAAGGCAAAGCTTACCCATGATGAGGCATGTGACCAGTTAAAGGGTCCTCGGTCAGCAGGCCCACATCGACACGGTCCTTAATTGACTCAGACGGAGACACTACATCGAGACTCTCTTCTAATGCAAGTCACCCGCTCGGTCTTAGCTTTATCATTTCAACCCAAAGTTTGGTACCTGACAGAGGTACATCTTTTCTGATGTTGAACCCATCATGGCCATGATGGATACACCATCCAGTTTTATTTTTGAAAACCATCCCTTTCCACTTGAAGCATCATATTTTGTCAAAACAAAACATTTTGTTTTCTAGAGCAAGAATATGAATCAGAAAAACCTTTTCATAAAACAGGTGATCAAGGAAAAGTAATCAATTTTCCAAGGAAGGGAATGCATCAATTGTTTAGCACACAACTCCTATCACCTAATGCATCAAGCAAGTGAGAAAGATTCTAAAATAGCAAGGAGGTGGCAAATGCACCGAGGCTTGCCTTGTGTTATAGGAGAGTCGGGCTCTGCTCCACAAATATCGAAATAAAAGCAGTTCCCAGCAGGTGGGTCTTCAGGTGGTGGTGGTGCAACTCCTTCTGCTTCAACCTCTACTTCTTCTTCGTTCTCTATATATTAATCATATATAACCATGAATGCTCATGTAATGCTTATGAAAATGCAATAATAGAAAAGGTTTATCAAGTTGCATCTTGAATACAATTTTCCTTCACGGTACTCCAGGAAACTAAGGTTTTTGGAGTTAGTATTTTATTTCATAGGGTAGATACTACTTTAGAAGATTAGGGTTTTGGGGTTTAGGTATCAAACATTGTCCAAATCAAGTCAAACTTCACCCAAGGTTTCTAAATATCATTTTAAGCTTATCCAAAAAGTTTGGTGATTTTTGGAGTTACTAAATAATTTATAAAATTCTAGGAATATGGGTTTTAGCTATTTTAAATACTTCATAATTCTTGGTTTGGACTAAAAATCCTGAAACCATTTTTATTAAATACTATGGAAATTTAGGAGTTCAACAAAATTAGTCTCATATTTTTAGCATTTTTCTAAATTTTCTATGAATTCTTTAATCCTGGCAGAAAAAAAAGAGAAATAATGAATAGTGATGGGCTGAAACTGGCCCAAGTTAGCCCGTAAACAGGAAAACGCGCCCGCGCGCAGGCCCGCGGTGGACAGTTTGCACAGAGAACCCTGGGTATTTGAGAAACCTATAAAGGGTCCGTAACACTATTTCTTTGAGTCACTAACAAATGCAAATAGACCGTCCCCTTTTCTATTTCTTCACAAGGTGAAGTCCACGACTGTGGACGGCGGAGCAGGAACTCCGGCGAGCCTATACCGGCCGGATAACTCAACTACCGGTGCTCCGGTGCGGTTGACACCAAATTTAAACCCTAATAACCATTTCCCTTCCATCAATTGTAGAGTTCTAACTCTAAATCGCTTTGTCCATGGTGAGGGCGCAAATCGAGGACAATCTGCGGTGTTCCCGGTGACGTGGCCAAATCTAGCTTAATTGGCCGGGTGGCTAAGTATCTACAGCACACAGAGACGCTGAAACGAGAGCAAGGAAGCCATGAACGGACCTGTAACGAACTAGCCACAGTGAGCTCACACCGCACGGTGTTTTTGATTGATTTAGGGGAAATCCCAAATTGGAGTTTTCTGGTGAATTATTTGAGACACGAATGGGTGCGCTGGGTGCTTGAATACCTAGCGGAGCTGAGAGCACGCTCAATTTATAGGATTTGAGGGTGGTGGCTCGTGAATTGGACATAGTGTGCTGGCGGCCGGAGAGGAAGAAGAACACTGGTGGCTTTAATCGTGGCGTTCACTGGTGCAACAGCTCTACGATTGCGATCCTAAGTGTGCTACAGTTACTACCGCACAGTAACGAGCTATGGCGTGGCATACTCGAGGTGAACGGTGATAGCCGCGGCAATGGCCGTGCGGCCACGTCGCCGGCGCAGGTGGGCAAGAGACAGAGCGGTTACAGTGTCTTGTGTTCATCCGCGACGAGATCTTTTTATCGTCGAGCATAATCCACTCGCCCGAGGCACGAATCGCGACGACCGGCGCGAATCCGGGCACAAAGGTCACCGGCAGCGAGGGGGGCTGAACAGAAGATCTTTGTTTACTGTACCATCAGATTCTTATTCAGTCAGCCTGATAGAGCAATTTGCAGGGATATTTGTTCCCAAATTCATGTAGTGACTCGACCATCTCTCTGTATCAAAGTTGTAGCCCTATGATCCAGCTACAATCTTGCTATAGCAACCATAGTCAAACAATTACTGGATCATAGTCGAATCCAATCTCAAAGCTTGCCCAACTTCACTGTTACCCCTTATTCAGTTCATTGGCTGACTATCAGCTTGACTTTAGACCTAATTATCTCCAAATTTTACATGACACCAAGGCTTAATCACTTAAGCAAAGTTGTACTCCTATAGTAGCTCTATAATCTTGATGTATTGATCCTAGGCAAATTCCCTGTAGATTTAGAAATATAGAGCTCTAAAGTCAGCCTTATGCAACTGAATTTAGACTTAGGCATAAGGAGTGTATGAGGGCCTTTTTGCACTTAAGTCCAAAGCCCCACTTTTTGACTTGCAATTCCTTTAATGTGATAAATACATAGTTTGTGGTGTTGTATTACTTTGGTAATTTGCACTTTGGTCCCAAAAGTGCACCAAATTTACACTTAGCCCCCTAGGGTTCCAATTTAGGGTTTCCAGGGGTCTTTTTACGGTTTTGACATATTTAGGGTTTTGGTGCTATCAAAGTCCATTAAATGTGACATCCTATGATCATTTATCATATCTTTTGAAGTTTTCACATGGTTGGGCTTCCCTTGTACCCAGAAGCCCAAATCTAGGGTTAAGCACTCTAACCTAGGGTTAACCACACATCAAGTCATATCAGTACATCATATTTGAAATTTTTACCTAGTGAATGCACTCTAGGTGTGACAGACACATGATTTGCTAATGCTCATGATGTTATGCTCAAGTTTTAGTGACAGTAACACCAGGGGTGTTACATCCTTCCCCCCATAAAAGAATCTCGTCCCGAGATTCAAAAGTCCTAGGTCAAATAGTGGAAAAGGAAACGCGTCATATTTTTATTTCTTTATTTCTTGTACAAGGCAGGGGGTGGTATGGGGTCTACTCCTCTTTTACAACAGTTGTACATATCTCACAATTTACATGAAGCTAAAAAGCCTGGGAAATTCTTTTCTAAAAAGTCTTGGGTTTCCCATGTAGCTTCATCTTCAGTGTGTTGGTTCCATTGTATCTTATAAAATTTGAGAGTTCTTCTTCAGGTAACCCTGTCCTTTTCATCTAGGACTCGAATAGGATGTTCTGAATATGTTAAGTCTGGTTCCAAGGTAACATCCGAAGTGTTTGATCCTTCTTCTTGACAAAGATTGCGGGACATCCCCAAGGTGATGAACTAGGTCGAATGAATCCCTTCTCTAGTAGATCTTGTAATTGAGTCTTGAGCTCTGCCAACTCATTTGGAGGCATTTGGTACGACCTTCTAGAAACAGGAGCCGTACCGGGCTTCAGTTCAATCACAAACTCCACATCTCTTTCTGGAGGTAATCCAGGCAGATCTTCCGGAAAGACATCCGGTAATTCACATACTACCGGAATATCTTGGATATCTGGTATGATCGCTTCATAGACTCTGCCAAATGGTTTAGCTGGAATAGCTACCGGTATGGACAAGAGAACCTCTTCGTGGCCATAGCTCAACTTGATGGTTCTTAAATCAGTGTTGAGGATAGCTTTGTGCTGGGCTAACCAATTCATGCCCAGAATTACATCTATATCTTGGCCTTTCAGAACAATCATATTGGTGGGAAAATCCCGTTCAGCCAATGTTAGTGGCACATTGAAGGTCACTTCTTTAGTAAATATTTGTCCCCCGGGCGAATGAATAATAAACCCTTCCCTTGATTCAGTGCAAGGAATGCAATATTTTGCAACAAATTTCTTGCTTATGAATGTATGTGAAGCACCAGAATCAAAGAGAATAACTGCTGGGTGATTGGCCACAAGGAACGTACCAATCATAACCGGCTCTCCCTCCAGTGTAGTGGCCACTTGAGTGTAATATATTCGCCCTGTCTTCTTAATATTCTTGCCCGCTAAATTATTTGCCATGTTCCCCTTGCCTTGATTTGAGCTCCCTGAGTTCTGCTGATTGTTGGATTTATTCTGCCTCGGATATGGGCAGTCTTTGATAAAATGTCCAGACTTCCCACAATTGAAGCAGCCAATTGAGGAACTAGGGAGAGCGGGGAAACGAGCACCAGGGGCACTCGGCTGATTTGTTGAAGTGGGGGCAGTGGCAGGGCGAATGAAGACATGTTGTTTAAATGGGTAGGAGGGTGGGTGAGGTGAAGAATGGTTTTGATTGAAAGGCCGGATTACCAACCTTGGTCACTTTTCAGGCCCCTGATTGGACCTATCACCTCTGAATCCCTTAGATTTTCCTTGGCCTGTGTTCTTAGCTTCTACTTCCAGCGCTGTGATGACATCCCTGCTGTATGTGAGATCTAGGCAGGTGGCCATTTTTCTTTGAAGCCGGTCGTTGAGGCCTCTCATGAAGCAATTCTTCTTTTTCAGGTCAGTATTTACTTGATCAATTGCATATTGGGATAGATGATTAAATTTGTTGAGATACTGCATGATAGTATCTTCTCCTTGCTTGAGTCGCATAAATTCCTTATGTTTCATGTGTAGCACTCCTTCTGGAATATAGTGCTCACAAAACGCTAACTTAAATTCATCCCACGTGACCTGATGTCTGGCAGGTTGAATGGCCACAAAATTTCCCCACCAAGTACTGGCAGGACCTCTTAATTATTGAGCAGCGAACAATGACTTCTGGGTTTCAGTGCAGCAGATTAGTCCAAATTTCTGCTCTATAACCCGTACCCATTCGTTGGCTTCCAGAGGGTCTTCGGCTTTAACGAAGAGTGGGGGACGGGTTTCAGAGAAGTCCAAATACGAAGTCTCACGTGGTCCCTGTGGATAAGCCCTTCTGCCTTGTTGCTGGATTTGGTTTCCCGCCATTTCGCGTAAAAAAGCGGATATTGTCGGCGGTCGCATTGACCAAGGCAGCGATAGCCTCGGCCAACGTTGGTAGTACAGGCGGTGGATTGGGTGTGTCTTCCTGACCACGGGAAGTACTCGCACTGTCATGCGCATGAGTCCTGGATGGCATCTGAGGCAACGAAACATTTGGGACTAATATAACATGCTGATATACACCATCATTTTACATTACCAAGATGTAATGATACAGACTCAAATGTACAACATGACTTCATTACCTGTTTTACATTAGTATTATATCTAAACTATACTACTATAGTATTTATCGTCTTTGGTTGCTTCACTGTCTGTTGTAGGGGACCGTCCGTCGGCCAGGATCATAGAAGGAGGGGGCCTAAAAAGGTCCAATTCCCCACCAAGTCATTCACCTGTTGTTCCCGAGGGTTTGGCTCCCATTGCAACAGGGTTGGCAGGTACGTCTGCGTGTAGTCGTGAATATAGTACATGGACTTCCTCATGTAAAGTATTGCAATACACCTGCAAGTTGTCAATGGCCGCACTAAGCTCTGCCACAGGAGCACGAGCTTTGGCTTCCTGGTCCCAAGCAATCGAACGTGAATTGACAGCCCAATCGATTGCCAAATCCCGTTCAGCAAGCTCGTCTTGCAGATGTCTGACGTCAGCTCTTAACTCATTCATACACTGACCATCTTCTACCCACACCCTGTTTCGGTGACGTAGCTCCATCCGAAGCTGCTCCACTTGGGCTTCTCGGTCTCTGATGGGGTCGTTACTGTCGCTGTTGCTCCCTTCATGTCTTGGAGCCAACTGATGCCGAGGTAGGCCAATAGGTCCAGTGGACTTACGCGCGGTTTTCCTCGTGCGTGGTGGCATATCTCCATAAGGGGGAAACTTTATTAGTATAGTTTTTAAACATGATGCATGCATAATTACGGAATCAGCCTTCGTTGATTCCCAACCTCCTATACATTGCACTCTGTTACCTGGTCTTATAAGATGAGTACTTCAGAAAGTAGTAACATAAGAATGAAAGAAATTTTCTTAGATAAGCCTTTGAAAATTCTTTTTGAAATGACTCATAATATCTGAAGAGATGGGCTTCGCTCCGATACTAGCTGTGACGGTACCTCCCAAGTCATTAGGCCCACCTATAGTTGTACTTGTCCAGTGGACCTCGGACAACCCTGTAGAGGCACCTGATCACTCGACAAGTTCGGTATCTGTATCTTTTACCTTTCCCAAGAGCGTTTCACCCGTCACACAGATATTACAACACATCAGAGGAACGAATAAGCGAAAGCAATTATAGTAACTTAATTTACATTAAAATATAGAAAGAGTGTTGTCATTACAGACCAGTAGTATATGAGTGCAGAAGTAATATTATTACAAACCCGGGAGGCAAAAACTCCTCCCTCATAAAGTATAATGTTTTTAAAAAGGAGGACAACATCCTCCCGAGGATTCACTCTTGAGATTCTTCCTTTGTCACCACCTTAGAGAAAAAGCAACAAAAGTTTGCTGCTTCCTCACATACAACAACATGGGTTCGAAAACCCTAAGTACGAAGTGTACTTTCGCAAGTCTTACCCATCAAAATAAAAGACTCTCAAGGATATGCTGGCTTGGAGGGAATCAAGGTAAGGCTTAATCAAGGATCACGACTCTGTTTGCAAAAATGCTTACTAATAGTGGATCCTTAAAAATCCAGTTTTATTAGCAAGTTAAGTCATTACCTGTCACTAGAGTTCTTTCTACCCTAGTTCAAGCACTTGGCCTGTACTAGCCATCTTTTATCATCCATTTAAGTTCACTGGAATGCTACGTGTAAGTCAATGACCAAGTCTTCATGTCCGAGAAGTAACGACGATCCGAATCTATAAATACTCAGCTGAGGATCTCCAATCACACGACATATGTAGCACTTAACCCTTGCATATGTCAACTCGCCATCGGGGTTCGTAAGACCAGATCAGGTTCATGCCAACCGAGAGCACAGATACACCACCGTCCAGCCTCTTGCCACAGAGGGTACACGCTACTCTCGCCATCTCTCCACTCCCATTGCGTGTTGTCTTTTTCTAGTATTAGTCTGACCGAGGCAAAGCTTACCCATGATGAGGCATGTGACCAGTTGAAGGGTCCTCGGTCAGCAGACCCACATCGACACGGTCCTTAATCGACTCATACGTAGACACTACATCGAGACTCTCTTCTCGTGCAAGTCACCCGCCCGGTCTCAGCTTTATCATTTCAACCCATAGTTTGGTACCTAACAGAGGTACATCTTTTCCGATGTTGAACCCATCATGGCCATGATGGATACACCATCCATTTTTATTTTTGAAAACCATCCCTTTCCACTTGAAGCATCATATTTTGTCAAAACAAAACATTTTGTTTTCTAGAGCAACACTAAGCATCAGAAAAACCTTTTCACAAAACAGGTGATCAAGGAAAAGTAATCAATTTTCCAAGGAAGGGAATGCATCAATTGTTTAGCACACAACTCCTATCACCTAATGCATCAAGCAAGTGAGAAAGATTTTAAAATAGCAAGGAGGTGGCAAATGCACCGGGGCTTGCCTTGTGTTATAGGAGAGTAGGGCTCTGCTCCACAAATATCGAAATAAAAGCAGTTCCCGGCAGGTGGGTCTTCAGGTGGTGGTGGTGCAACTCCTTCTGCTTCAACCTCTACTTCTTCTTCGTTCTCTATATATTAATCATATATAACCATGAATGCTCATGTAATGCTTATGAAAATGCAATAATAGAAAAAGGTTTATCAAGTTGTATCTTGAATACAATTTTCCTTCACGGTACTCCAGTGTCGGGGACCATAATTAGGGGTACCCTCAAGACGCCTAATTCTCAGCTGGTAACCCCCATCAGCATAAAGCTGCAAAGGCCTGATGGGTGCGATTAAGTCAGGGATCAGTCCACACGAGTGACTCGATCACGCTTCACCCGAGCCTAGCCTCGGCCAAGGGCAGCCGACCTCGAGAGACTTCCGTCTCGCCCGAGGCCCCCTTTTTATGGCGGACACATCACCGGCTCGCCCAAGGCCTTGGCTTCGCTCAGAAGCAACCTTGACTAAATCGCCGCACCGACTGACCAAATTGCAGGGGCATTTAACGCAAAGGTGGCCTGACACCTTTATCCTGACACGCGCCCCCGGCAGAGCCGAAGTGACCGCCGTCACTCCACCGCTCCACTGGCCAGTCTGACAGAAGGACAGCGCTGCCTGCGCCACTCCGACTGCAGTGCCACTCGACAGAGTGAGTCTGACAGGCAGTCAGGCCTTGCCAAAGGCGCCACGGCGAACTCCGCTCCGCCCGACCCCAGGGCTCGGACTTGGGCTAAGACCCGGAAGACGGCGAACTCCGCTCCGCCCGACCCCAGGGCTCGGACTCGGGCTAAGACCCGGAAGACGGCGAACTCCGCTCTGCCCGACCCCAGGGCTCGGACTCGGGCTAAGACCCGGAAGACGGCGAACTCTGCTCCGCCCGACCCCAGGGCTCGGACTCGGGCTAAGACCCGGAAGACGGCGAACTCCGCTCCGCCCGACCCCAGGGCTCGGACTCGGGCTAAGACCCGGAAGACGACGAAACTCCGCCTCGCCCGACCCCAGGGCTCGGACTCCGCCCTGGCCTCGGCCGAACGACTTCCGCCTCGCCCGACCCCATGGCTCGAGCTCGGCCACGGCAACGGAAGGCAGACTCAACCTCGGCTTCGGAGGAACCCCCACGTCGCCCTGCCTAGGGCACAGAC
This sequence comes from Zea mays, assembly GCF_902167145.1. Lineage (NCBI taxonomy): Eukaryota > Viridiplantae > Streptophyta > Magnoliopsida > Poales > Poaceae > Zea > Zea mays. Next base: position 84,292,731 of record NC_050104.1, on the reverse strand, counting down.
CGCACGTCAACTGGAAGCGCCATCATCATCCTACCCCGAATCGACTCGGGTCACAGAGAACAAGACCGGCGTCCCATCCGGCCAGCTCCGCCGGAGGGGCAATGATGGCGCTCCACAAGCTCTATGACGACGGCGGCCCCCAGCTCTCTTACGGAAGCAGGACGACGTCAGCAGGGACTCGACCGCTCCAACAGCTGTCCCTCCGCCAGGCTCCGCCGCACCTCCGACAGCCACGACATCACGCCAGCAGGGTGCCCAGATCTCTCCGGCTGCCACATTGGCATGTACCTAGGGCGCTAGCTCTCCCTCCGCTAGACACGTAGCACTCTGCTACACCCCCCATTGTACACCTGGATCCTCTCCTTACGACTATAAAAGGGAGGACCAGGGCCTTCTTAGAGAAGGTTGGCCGCGCGGGACCGAGGACGGGACAGGCGCTCTCTTGGGGCCGCTCGCTTCCCTCACCCGCGTGGACGCTTGTAACCCCCCTACTGCAAGCGCACCTGACCTGGGCGCGGGACGAACACGAAGGCCGCGGGACTTCCACCTCTCTCACGCTCGACTCCGGTCACCTCGCCTCTCCCCCCTTCGCGCTCGCCCACGCGCTCGACCCATCTGGGCTGGGGCACGCGGCACACTCACTCGTCGGCTTAGGGACCCCCCTGTCTCGAAACGCCGACATCCAGGAAACTAGGGTTTTTGGAGTTAGTATTTTATTTCATAGGGCACATACTACTTTAGAAAATTAGGGTTTTGGGGTTTAGGTATCAAACATTGTCCAAATCAAGTCAAACTCCACCCAAGGTTTCTAAATATCATTTTAAGCTTATCAAAAAAGTTTGGTGATTTTTGGAGTTACTAAATACTTTGTAAAATTCTAGGAATATAGGTTTTAGCTATTTTAAATACTTCATAATTCCTGGTTTGTACTAAAAATCCTGAAACCATTTTTATTAAATACTATAGAAATTTAGGAGTTCAACAAAATTGGTCTCATATTTTTAGCATTTTTCTACAATTTTCTATGAATTCTCTAATCCTAGCAGAAAGAGAAATAATGAATAGTGATGGGCTGAAACTAGCCCAATTCAGCCCGTGAACATGCAAACATGCTCGCGCGCGCGCATGCTGTGGTCAGTTTGCACAGAGAACCCTGGGTATTTGAGAAACCTATAAAGAGTCCGTAACACTATTTCTTTGAGCACTGACAAATGCAAATAGACCATCCCCTTTTCTATTTCTTCACAAGGTGAAGTCCACGACCGTGGACGGCGGAGGAGGAACTCTGGCGAGCCTATACCGGCCGGATAACTCAACTATTGGTGCTCTTGTGTGGTTGACACCAAATTTAACCCCTAATAACCATTTCCCCTCCATCAATTACAGAGTTCTAACTCTAAATCGCTCTATCGACGGTGACGACACAAACCGAGGACAATCCGTGGTGTTCCCGGTGACCTGGCCAAATCTAGCTTAATTTGCCAGGTGGCTAAGTATCTACAGCACACAGAGACGCTGAAACGAGAGCAAGGAAGCCATGAACAGACCTGTAACGAACTAGCCACGGTGAGCTCACACCGCATGGTGTTTTTGATTGATTTGGGGGAATTCCCAAATTGGAGTTCTCTGGTGAATGATTTGAGACACGAGTGGGTGCGCTAGGTGCTTGAATACCTAGCGGAGCTGAGAGCACGCTCAATTTATAGGATTCGAGGGCGGTGGCTCGTGAATTGGTCGTAGTGCGCTGGCGGCCGGAGAGGAAGAAGAACACTGGTGGCTTTAATCGTGGCGTTCACCGGGGTAACGGCTCAACGATTGCGATCCTAAGTGTGCCACGGTTACTAGAGCACAGTAACGAGCCACAACGTGGCATACCCGAGGAGAACGGCGATAGTCGCGGCAATGGTCGTGCGGCCACGTCGCCGGCGCAGGTGGGCAAGAGACGGAGCGACTACAGTGTCTTGTGTTCATCCGCGACGAGATCTTTTTACCGTCGAGCGTAATCCACTCGCCCGAGGCACGAATCGCGATGACCGACGTGAATCCGAGCGCAAAGGTCTGTGATACCCAGTTTGCAAAGAGAAGTGGAGGTTATTCTTTTTGTTCTTTTTCCTCATTCGGGTGATGCGCTTTGGGAATTTGGAATTTATGGAAAACATTCACCTATAAGACAGTAGAATTTCTTTGGTTAGTTGTTTGCGATGGGGTCTGGAGCTGTCATGGGCGAGTTGGGCCTTGAACCTTGATCCGGCCCATTAGTCTCCCCTAACCCTAGCCGCCCCCCCCTTTTCCCTTGGGATTTTTGCAGCCGCCCCCTTCCCCTCCCCTTTCTCTTGGACGCCACCCCCCTCCCATCTTCTTCCTCCTCAAACCTTTGCAGCCCTCACCACCCAAAACCCTAGCCACCCCCCCCCATTTCTCTTCCCCCCTCCAAGGTGCAGCCCTCCCGCGTGGTTCTCCGTCGTGTGGCTGCGATCTCAATTGGAGTTTGGAGGGAGGAAGAAGGAAGGAGGAAGGGAAGAACCCAAGGTGAATTTATGTTTAACGTTTGTTGTTTTTGTGCTGCAATCAATTGGATTATGTATTTATCTTTGCGAATCGGTAGAGGTGCTATCCAGGAATTTTGTGAGTGGGTGGACAGCAGTAGTTCTAGGGATCTGGGAATTTTCGTGGGTTAATTAGTGGGAATCAGTGGGCTAATCATGTAGAGCTTTGTCATACCTTCCAACGAGTACTTATGCGCTCGATTCAAAGTTATAATTTAGGAGATATCGATGTTTGAATCCGGGTATGTTGCTGTCCAAAAAACAGATTTTTCAAGTGGGTGAACAGCAGTAGTATTAGCAGTTTCTGGGAATTTTTCGTGGGTAATTAGTGATAACCAGTATGATAATCATGTACGGCTTTGTCTTATCTTTCCAATGAGTACTTATGCGCTTGATTTGGAATTATATTGTAAAAGATATCGCTGTTTGAATCCAGGTATGTCGCTGTTCAAAAGAGAAAAAAACAGATTACAGAGTTTATCTTGTGTACTGTTTTGGGCTAATTAGATGTTGGAATTTAATTATAAATTGTATACAAAACTTGTGGCGAATTTTATGTAGATGCCTCTGGAGTTTTTGTTTGTTACCACTGCTATCATAATTTTAAAGTTATGAAATTATTAAGCAGCGCCGCTGCAGTTTGGTGGGTGTGGGGAGAGATGTTACCCGCGGCGGGGTTTGAGATTGTGCGTAGGTGCGGCGTCGTTTATGAGCCTGATTGTGTGAAATTTGTGCACTAAGTTGTGTGTCAAAAACAGATGGTGGACTTCCGGATCGTACTTAGGTATTTGCCCAAACTTCCGGTGAAGGCAAGTAAAACAGTGATGGTTATTACGTCTGTTGATTGAAGAGTCTTATACTTGATAATGTTTGTGCTATTTGTGTTCGTATTCATATTCCTAATTTGGTACCGTCGTTTGAAATTATTCATGTTTTATTGATTATACATGTGGAGGGTGTGGTTTGATCATGTTACCCATGTGGTTTATTATGTGAAATGGGCGGAAGTATATGTCTAGCACATTTTATTTGGGAAGAACTCATGTTGTTGACATGCATAATGCATTCATCATCCATTGCATTGAAGTTTCGTCGCGATCTTTTGGTCCGACCGTACCGGTACAATGAGCATCATATGTTGCCTGAGAAGGGGTATGATGCAACTTCATATCCTTAGAGGTATGAAGGCAGAAGTCATATTGCATCTGTAGCCATGAGCATTCATGGGGGAAGTGTGGAACCTATTATGGTGATGTGGATAATGTGGATCTTTACTTTGTAATTCATCTTGGCATTGAGTAATTGATTACTTGCTTACTTGCTGCAAATTAATATTTAAGAAAGAAGTTGGGAACCATGTGGTTGCTTATGCACGGTTGGCTTACATTGTCCAACTGTTGTTTGTTTTTTACTTGCTGAGATGTGTCATCTCACTCTTGCATTGTCTGATGCAAGCCCCTGATCTTTGCTTTGGGAAAGAAGGGATGTAGCAGCACGGCCACCACACTTTTAAATAAAGGAACCACTGCTTAATAATGATGTTAAACAGGGAGGGTCAAGTCTAGGGGATTATTACATTCTAATCTTTCATGGTAGTTGAACCGTTTAGTTTGGTGGGTTGAGTTGTCTATCTTTTGTCTGGTCATGAATGTTCATTTCTACCGTTGCATTTCGATTATACTATGTCAATTATCTTTCTTTTATATCCTGTATAAACTCTATGCTTCTCTTGTTATGCTACTTTCAAGAGAGGTGCTGCCGGATTTTGCAATACTTTCTTTCTCTATGTGTTGCATAAGTTTTGTAGAAATGTTTTCTTGGTAACATCCACTGTGTGGGATCAGTGGGGTGTTACAGTTGGTATCAGAGGAATAGGCTGTACGTCCTAGCAAGTGGAGTAATAATAAATTGACACACTGCACATGTAGGATGGGTTTTCTGCTTTACTATTGATATGTTATGTTATTGTCTGAGCTAGTTTGACATTATCTGAAGAGATGCTATGCCCATCTGATTTACTTATTATTCTCATCCTTGTGGCTGCAACTATGCCGCCTTGTAGGGCTCGGGGTAGTCCGCAAGTTCCTAGTGGGGACTCGATGAGTCCGGCGGCAATGTTAGCCGCGATGCAGGCCATGCAGCAGGAGTTGGCCATTCTGAGGCAAGCTATTCCTGTTGCCCCTGTGGGTGCTGCTCAGGGTGCTGGTGGTGGAGGAGTGCCCGGGGGCGCTGACCCTGCGGGTGCTGCTCCAGGTGGTGGGGCCGAGGTGCCTCTTCCAGTCAGTGGTCTTTCTCTGATGCAGTGGATGGGCATGAAGTTGGATTCTTTTGATGGCAGTGGTACTCCGGTCGAGGCAGCAGATTGGCTAACTTACGTGGAGGATAAGATGAATGTCTTCGAGATTGTGTATGGAGATCGGGTTCGCTTTGGCACACAGCTGCTGAAGGGAGAGGCTCAAATTTGGTGGAGAGGCGTGCAGGCAGCGCACTCCTCCTCACCAGGAGTCTTATCTTGGGATGTCTTCATCAGGCAGTTTGAAAGGAGATTCTACCCGGTCACCTTCCTGGAGAAAATGAAGATTGATTTGCAGTCCTACAAGCAGGAGAAGAAGTCTGTCACAGAGTATGAAGTGGGCTTCAACAAGATGGTCCGCTTTGTCCCTCATGTGGCTTATAATGAGATGGAGAAGGCGAGCTAGTTCCGTCAGGGCCTGAAACCTTCCATCAGGCATGCCCTGTGAGCCTTTCCGTTGGTGGACTTCCGTACTACAGTGGAGCAAGCACTAGGTGTGGAGATGCAACACCAGTATACCATGGAGTCGCAGAAGTCTTCGGGTGTTGATCAGCCTCGTGGCCAGGATGTGAGGAGGGGCAACACTGGAGGTCCAGCCCATAAGAGGGGCAAGTCTCAGCATCAGCGCCACCATCCCTATCGTGGAAAATCCTCTAACTTGGGTACTTTGGGAGGAAGTACTCAGAGATTTCGGGCTGTTCCTAAGCCCGGGCTGGGGCTGGTGTGTTTCCGTTGTGGTGATGCGCATCACCGTGCAGAGTGCCAGTGGAATGGCAGGTGTTCAATCTGCAGTCAAGACCACAAGGATGTGGTGTGTAGGAGGAATCCCAATGGGAAGCTCAGATGGGAGCCAGTGACTTCCTCCTCTTCTCAGGGCACTGTCAACATGATGTCAAGCACTGAGCAGCAATTTTCAGTTCCACCTCCTCCGCAACAGTTTTATGTGCCTGGGACTTCTCAGTTCATGCCGATGCAGGGTTTTCCTCAGTATCTGGCTGTGCCTACTCCTGCACCGACTACCCCTATGTCATCTCAGTTTGGAGCTCCGCGTCTGCCTCACCCGGCGGCTCAGTGGGGTTCTTCAGTTAATTTCACTCTGGGAGCTTCCTCTTCTGTGGGTATTTCCGGAGCTTATGTACTACCCGCTGCGGATGGCAGAGAGCAAGGAGACGTGGTGACAGGTACGATTTCAGTTGATTCGTTGGTGGCCCATGCTCTTTTTGACTCTGGCGCTAACTATTCGTTTGTTTCGGAGGACTTTGTGTCGCGGGCTGGTCTTTCGGTGCAGAGGTTGGGTCACCCAATTTTGGTTAGTTCTGCTAATGGCTCCATTAGTAGCTGTTCAGTTTGTGAGGGGTGTTCCGTCATTCTTGCTGATGAGGTCTTTTCGGCCAATCTGGTTGTGATTTCCTTAGGGGCATTCGATGTTATCTTGGGTATGGATTGGTTATCCCAGTATCGTGCAGTTATATCCTGTTTTTAGAAGACAGTGTTATTGCAGGCGTCGTCGGGTATGGAGGTGGTATTCTTAGGAAGTTCCCCTAAGTTCACGTTATCCTTGTTGGCGCAATTGCTTTCGGATGGCCGGTCAAGGAAGTCAGGAATCTTTTTCTCCATGGTGGTGGAGGGTGAGGCTGCCTTGCGGGTGCAGGACATCTGGGTGGTGTGTGACTTTGCTGACGTGTTTCCGGCAGAGCTTCCAGGCATTCCTCCGGAGCGCGATGCAACTTTTGAGATTAAGCTGATTCTGGGTACGCAGCCCATTCATAAGGCCCCGTATCGAATGGCCCCAAAGGAGCAGGTTGAATTGAAGCGGCAATTGGATGATCTGCTGGCTAAGGGTTTCATTAGGCCTAGCAGGTCCCCATGGGCTTCCCCAGTATTGTTTGTTGAGAAAAAGGATAAAAGCAAGCGGCTATGTGTGGATTATCGCGCTTTGAATCAAGTGACAATCAAGAATAAATATCTGCTTCCCCATATTGAGGTTCTCTTTGAACAGTTGATGGGTGCCCCGGTGTTCTCCAAAATTGGTTTGAACTTTGGTTATCATCAATTGAGGATTCGTGAGGAGGATATTGAGAAGACCGCTTTTTGCACCAGGTATGGGCATTATGAGTTCATAGTCATGTCTTTTGGCTTAACTAATGCTCCTGCTGCTTTTATGGAAGCAATGAATAGGATGTTGCATGAGTTCTTGGACGACTTTGTGGTCATGTTCTTGGATGACATTCTGATTTATTCTAAGACCGAGGCTGAGCATGAGCAGCATCTCCGTCTCATTCCGGGTTCCCTAAGGGAGAATCAGTTCTATGGCAAGTTGAAGAAGTGTGCATTTTGGCTGTCCGAAGTGGCTTTCCTGGGGCATGTGATTAATCAGCAGGGCATTGCGGTTGATCCCAAGAATGTTGCGGCTGTGGTGGACTGGAAGAGACCCTCTAGTGTCTCTGAAATTCAAAGTTTCTTGGGGCTCGCTGGATATTATCGGCGTTTCGTACCAAATTTTTCCAGCATTGCTAAGCCTTTGACTAGACTTTTGGAGAAGGGTGTTCTCTTCGTCTGGTCCAGCGATTGCGAGGTCAGTTATCAGGCATTGAAGAGCAAGTTGGTGGACGCCCCTATCCTAGCTTTGCCTGAGAGCGATAAGCGTTTCACAATTTATATGGATGCTTCGTGAATTGGACTTGGTTGTGTGTTGATGCAGGAAGGCAGAGTGATTGCTTATGGCTCAAGGTAGTTGAGGAAGCATGAGGGGAATTATCCAACTCATGATCTCGAATTGGCCGCGGTGGTTTTTTCTCTAAAGTCGTGGAGGCATTATCTTTATGGCGAGGCTTGTGACATCTACACCGATCATAAAAGTCTCAAGTATATTTTCACTCAGAAGAAGCTGAATTTGAGGCAGCGTCGGTGGCTCGAATTGATTAAAGATTATGATTTGTCTATTCATTATCACCCGGGGAAGGCAAATGTGGTGGCTGATGCCCTTAGCAGGTCCGGGGTTCCAAAGGTGGCCTTGTAGTTGATTGCTGATCTGGACCGTTTGGGGATCGCTTTGTGCTATGTCGGCACCGCTAGTGAGGAGACTCGTATGCTTGTTCAATCTTCCCTCATGGAGAGAGTGCGTGCGGCTCAGTAGCAGGATCGTTTATTGCAGGAAGCTCGAAAGAGGGTTGGCGATGGTAAACCCCGAGAGTTCTCCATCGATGAGAATGATTTGGTTCGTTTCAGGGGTCGCCTCTGTGTGCCTTAGAAATCAGAGGTGAAGATGGATATATTGAGAGAAGCTCATAAAACGCCTTACACCGTTCACCCTGGCGAAACCAAGATGTACCGAGATCTGAAGCAAAACTTCTGGTGGAAGTGGATGAAGGTTGACGTTTCTAAGTACGTGGCCGCCTGTGAAGTATGTCAGCGCGTGAAGGCCGAGCATAAGAGGCCTGCAGGTTTGCTGAAGCCATTGGAGATTCTGGAGTGGAAGTGGGAGCATATCACCATGGATTTTGTGGTGGGCTTACCTCGTTCTCCTCGGGGCAGGGATGCTATTTGGGTGGTAGTGGATCGCTTGACTAAGTCTACGCACTTTATTCCCATGAAGACCACCAATTCAGCTTCAGAATTGGTCCCCTTGTATATGAAGGAAGTAATCAGGATTCACGGGGTACCTAAGTCCATTGTTTCTGATCGAGACTCTAAATTTGTATCCAAATTCTGGGAGAGTCTTCACAGTGCATTGGGCACCAAGCTTTCTCTTAGTGTTGCTTTTCATCCTTAGACTGATGGTCAGTCGGAGCGAACGATCCAAACCTTGGAAGATATGTTGTGTGCTTGTGTTCTGTCTTGGAAGGGTAGCTGGGAAGATCATCTTGCATTGGCAGAGTTTGCTTATAACAATAGCTACCAGGCTAGCATCAAGATGGCACCATTTGAGGCTTTGTATGGCAGGCAGTGTATCTCCCCTCTGTGCTGGGAGACCTTGGGAGAGAGATCTCTGGTTGGTCCTGATTGGGTTGAGCAGACTTCTGAAAAGGTTCGGGAAACTTGTAAGAATATTTTGGCTGCTCAGAGCCGTCAGAAGAGTTATGCTAATGTGAGGAGGCGGGATTTGGAATTTGCAGTGGGTGACCAAGTCCTTCTCAGGGTATCACCCACTAAAGGAGTTGTTCAGTTCAGTGTCTCCGGAAAGCTTAGCCCGAGATATATTGGACCGTTCACTATCTTGGCCCGGGTGGGCAGCTTGGCTTATCGCTTGCAATTGCCGGATTCCATGGCAGGGGTACACCCAGTTTTTCATGTCTCTATGCTGAGGAAGTTCTTGCAGGATCCGGACCATCAGTTTGAGATGGAACCAATTGCGGTGCAGTAGGATCTGACCTGGGAGTATCGTCCGGTGCGTATCTTGGAATCCTCGGAGCGTGTTTTGAGGAAGAGATCAATTAAGTATGTCAAGGTCTTATGGACTAATCAGTCTGAGCGTGAGGCTACGTGGGAACTTGAGGAGCTGCGGCAGAAATATCCGGAACTTTTTGTTGTGGGTAAGTGTTGTTGATTCATTAATTTTTTTCCTTTTGTCGTTCCGATAGAAGCGTCAGAATTCGAGGTCGAATTCTTTTTAAGGGGGTAGAGTGTGATACCGGGTTTGCAAAGAGGAGAAGTGGAGGTTATTCTTTTTGTTCTTTTTCCTCATTCGGGTGATGCGCTTTGGGAATTTGGAATTTGTGGAAAACATTCACCTGTAAGACAGTAGAATTTCTTTGGTTAGTTGTTTGCGACGGGGTCGGGAGCTGTCATGGGCGAGTTGGGCCTAGAACCTTGATCCGGCCCATTAGTCTCCCCTAAACCTAGCCGCCCCCCTTTTCCCTTGGGATTTTTGCAGCCGCCCCCTACCCCTCCCCTTTATCTTGGACGCCACCCCCCTCCCATCTTCCTCCTCAAACCTTTGCAGCCCTCACCACCCAAAACCCTAGCCGCCCCCCCATTTCTCTTCCCCCCCTCCAAGGTGCAGCCCTCCCGCGTGGTTCTCCGTCGTGTGGCTGCGATCTCAATTGGAGTTTGAAGGGAGGAAGAAGGAAGGAGGAAGGGAAGAACCCAAGGTGAATTTATGTTTAACTTTTGTTGTTTTTGTGCTGCAATCAATTGGATTATGCGTTTATCTTTGCGAATCGGTAGAGGTGCTGTCGAGGAATTTTGTGAGTGGGTGGACAGCAGTAGTTCTAGGGATTTCTGGGAATTTTCGTGGGTAAATTAGTAGGAATCAGTGGGATAATCATGTAGAGCTTTGTCATACCTTTCCAACGAGTACTTATGCGCTCGATTCGGAGTTATAATTTAGGAGATATCGATGTTTGAAACCGGGTATGTTGCTGTCCAAAAAACAGATTTTTCAGGTGGGTGAACAGCAGTAGTATTAGCATTTTCTGGGAATTTTTCGTGGGTAATTAGTGATAACCAGTATGATAATCATGTAGGGCTTTGTCTTATCTTTGCAATGAGTACTTATGCGCTTGATTTGGAATTATATTGTAAAAGATATCGCTGTTTGAATCCGGGTATGTCGCTGTTCAAAAGAGAAAAAAACATATTATAGGGTTTATCTTGTGGACTGTTTTGGGCTAATTAGATGTTGGAATTTAATTATAAATTGTATACAAAACTTGTGAGGCATTTTATGTAGATGCCTCTGGAGTTTTTGTTTGTTACCACTGCTATCATAATTTTAAAGTTATGAAATTATTAAGCAGCGCCGCTGCAGTTTAGTGGGTGTGGGGAGAGATGTTACCCGCGGCGGGGTTTGAGATTGTGCGTAGGTGCGGCGTCGTTTATGAGCCTGATTGTGTGAAATTGGTGCACTAAGTTGTGTGTCAAAAACAGGTGGTGGACTTCCGGATCGTACTTAGGGATTTGCCCAAACTTCCGGTGAAGGCAAGTAAAACAGTGATGGTTATTCCGTCTGTTGATTGAAGAGTCTTATACTTGATTATGTTTGTGCTATTTGTGTTCGTATTCATATTCCTAATTGGGTACCGTCGTTTGAAATTATTCATGTTTTATTGATTATACATGTGGAGGGTGTGGTTTGATCATGTTACCCATGTGGTTTATTATGTGAAATGGGCGGAAGTATATGTCTAGCACATTTTATTTGGGAAGAACTCATGTTGTTGACATGCATAATGCATTCATCATCCATTTCATTGAAGTTTCGTCGTGATCTTATGGTCCGACCGTACCGGTACAATGAGCATCATATGTTGCCCAAGAAGGGGTATGATGCAGCTTCATATCCTTAGAGGTATGAACGCAGAAGTCATATTGCATCTGTAGCCATGTGCATTCATGGGGGAAGTGTGGAACCTATTATGGTGATGTGGATAATGTGGATCTTTACTTTGTAATTCATCTTGGCATTGAGTAATTGATTACTTGCTTACTTGCTGCAAATTAATATTTAAGAAAGAAGCTGGGAACCATGTGGTTGCTTATGCACGGTTGGCTTACATTGTCCAACTGTTGTTTGTTTTTTTACTTGCTGAGATGTGTCATCTCACTCTTGCATTGTCTGATGCAGGCACCTGATCTTTGCTTTGGGAAAGAAGGGATGTAGCAGCACGACCACCACACTTTTAAATAAAGGAACCACTGCTTAATAATGATGTTAAACAGGGTGGGTCAAGTCTAGGGGATTATTACATTCTAATCTTTCATGGTAGTTGAACCGTTTAGTTTGGTGGGCTGAGTTGTCTATCTTTTGTCTGGTCATGAATGTTCATTTCTACCGTTGCATTTCGATTATACTATGTCAATTATCTTTCTTTTATATCATGTATAAACTCTATGCTTCCCTTGTTATGCTACTTTCAAGGGAGGTGCTGCCGGATTTTGCAATACTTTCTTTCTCTATGTGTTGCATAAGTTTTGTAGAAAGGTTTTCTTGGTAACATCCACTGTGTGGGATCAGTGGGGTGTTACAAGGTCACCGACAGCGAGGGGGCTGAACAGAAGATCTTTGTTTACTGTACCATCAGATTCTTATTCAGCCAGCCTGACAGAGCATTTTGCAGGGAGTTTTGTTCCCAAATTCATGTAGTGACTCGACCATCTCTCTGTATCAAAGTTGTAGCCCTATGATCCAGCTCCAATCTTGCTATAACAACCATAGTCAAACAATTACTGGATCATGGTCGAATCCAATCTCAAAGCTTGCCCAACTTCACTGTTACCCCTTATTCAGTTCATTGGCTGACTGTCAGCTTGACTTTAGACCTAATTATCTCCAAATTTTACATGACACCAAGGCTTAATCACTTAAGCAAAGTTGTACTCCTATAGTAGCTCTATAATCTTGATGTATTGATCCTGGGCAAATTCCCTGTAGAATTAAAAATATAGAGCTCTAAAGTCAGCCTTATGCAACTGAATTTAGACTTAGGCATAAGGAGTGTATGAGGGGCTTTTTGCACTTAAGTCCACATCCCCACTTTTTGACTTGCAATTCCTTTAATGTGAGAAATACATAGTTTGTGGTGTTGTATTACTTTGGTAATTTGCATTTTGGTCCCAAAAGTGCACCAAATTTACACTTAGCCCCCTAGGGTTCCAATTTAGGGTTTTCCAGGGGTCTTTTTAGGGTTTTGACATATTTAGGGTTTTGGTGCTATCAAAGTCCATTAAATGTGACATCATATGATCATTTCTCATATCTTTTGAAGTTTTCACATGTTTGAGCTTCCCTTGTACCCATAAGCCCAAATCTAGGGTTAAGCACTCTAACCTAGGGTTAACCACACATCAAGTCATATCAGTACATCATATTTGAAATTTTACCTAGTGAATGCACTCTAGGTGTGACAAAAACATGATATGCTAATGCTCATGATGTTATGCTCAAGTTTTAGTGACAGTAACACCAGGGGTGTTACAGCAGCAAACCCTTCTAGAGCAACTTCGAGAGGACCTTTAGGAACAACTTTAGTTGGAGAAGCTTCAGATGTAGGAACGGGCTCCTCTTCCACTTCCACTTAAAATTCTTCTTCTAGGTGCTCTAGAAGTCAATCACAAGTATATGAATGATCATGTAATGATATTCTATGCAAACTCTCACTTAGGGAGAGGTGGAAGCTTAAATACTCTTAATTAAACATATAATGATTATACTTATAGTTCTAGGTTACCTAATGTTGGCTTAAAGCGATCAAACTGAACTTACCTCAGAAAATCAGAGAACTACATATTTTAAAGCTTGTCAACCTTGCTATTTAATATTTTGTATGATTTAAGTTTTATTTAACCCTATAGTAATTCAAGGTTTAGGGTTTTAATTACCCATATTTAGCTAGTTTATGGTTCTCTAAGCAAACCAACTCCAAGCAGGCTTAGATTTTTACCAGGAGCTACTCTAAGGGAAACTAATTTTTCCACAAAATTTTATGATTTGTGAACCTATGGTTATATTTTTAAAACTCTTTTAAGCTTCTTAAGGGTACTTTAAAATGACTAAGAATTTACTTTCTCCTGCAAAAATCCAAAGAATAATTTTACTAGAAACTACATAATTTCATGGACTCTACAAAATTCGTTTGGTAAATTTTGCAGTTCTCTATAATTTATGATGAATTTTGTAACCTGCTACCAAAAAGAAAAATGAAAACTATCAATGGTATTGGGCCGAAACCCTAAGCTCGGCCCACGGGTTCACAGGAAAACGGCCCCGCGCTAGCCACCCGCACCCGCGCCTATCCTTTTGCTGCCAAGCCCCTACCACCCAGACTAATTTCACCGAGCTCGTTCCACTATTTCATTGAGTCACTGTCACTCGTGTTTAACCCCTCGGCCTTCTTTCCTTTTACAAGTTGGGTCCCTGAGTCCGCCGCGCCCAACTCCGGTGAGCTTATGTCGGACCGACCTCGACGGCGCGACATCGTCGATAGGGACAACACCATAGGGAACCCTAAACCTTAGCGGTCCTAGTCGCACACATAATACACCCCCGGGGTCGTAGAACTACACCATCGTCAACAGCGGCGGGCACGTCGATCCGACAAGCGTGATTCGCCGAACACAGCGCGGTAAGGCTACCACTAAGGATGTGGAATGCATCGGGGATATACCGTGACCACCGTGCTTCTGGAAATCTGGATGGAGAAGGCACCAGTTGGTCAGTCGACCGTAAGGCTGTCAGTGGCGTCGATCTGCAGTGACACGATCGCGTTAGAATGGCCGACTACAGTAGAGTTAAAAACGAGAACTCGATGAGCTCCACAGAGTCAAGATGAGCACGGAACACTCACCACATGTCCGAGAAACCCTTCGAGAAATACTAGCCACGATGAGGGGAAGGTTTCTCTTTTTGTGGGCGTGGTCACCACTCTTCAGAACAACTCGAGTTGAAGACTTTGTAGTGAAGCCAGAGAACTGGGGAGAGGTTGAGAGCTTAACCAAGGTGTAGGGGATAGGTTATCCACGACGGAGAAGCTATGGAATCGACATGACACAATAATGGAGCACAGTTTGTTGGGTTCAACACACTATGGCAAGACAAACATAAATGAACTTGTGGTGCTTCACTGGGACATTTAACAACACTAAACCAGAGCCCACATACTTCACACATCCACTGCATGGTTACCACATAAGGTGAAAGCACAGGGGGAAAGTCCAACACACCTTCACTGCATGTATGACAGCAAGGCAAGAGTTAGCAGCTGAGTCACCAAGTAGATAGGATTTGCACCCCCTCAAACTTATCCTCGGTGTGGTGAAACTGTAACAGATAAACTCCCCCTTCACATAAGTCTCTTTTGGTATGGCACACCATAGAATTCCCTAGATCAATTGATGGATGAAGATATTTCCATCAAATTTTTCTGAAATGGCTGCCACTGTTTTACTCGACTGAATCCCCAAGTTCAGCTCTCCCTTTCTCTTTATTCCCAACACCACATGCCCACTTTACTGCACCAAAATTATTCATCAAACATAGCTCTACCAGGTTACTGTAGTTTGTCCAGGCTAAAAAGACCTATAGCCCAAGCTATAGTACCCATAAGTGGAGTACCCTACCCTGAGCTCGAATTCCATTATTTGAACTAGCACCACTCATTACAGCCTGACAGAGCTAGTTTAGGAGCATTTTATTCTAAAGTTTGTGTAGTACTATACCAGACTTACTTAAAGAAACTTGTACCCCTTCATATGGTCTTCAGATTGTTACAATGATTTTTGTCCAAAACTATCTAGAACAGATACTACCTAGCTCCCAAGCTGAACAAAATACTAAAATTCAGCCCATGACACTATTCACAATCTGAAATTTCAGAAGTTTGACAGCCTATCTTTTAGCATTATTTACTCTAGTTTTTTATATAGTACCAAGTCTGTCAGGTACCATAATTAGGGGTACCCCCAGTACTCCTAACATGGCTGGAAAACATCTTTAAAACAAACCATAAAGACTGATAAGCAAGGTTGAAAGTCAAGGCCTCGTCTACCAAGGGACGCGGTCCCATCTCACCCGAGCCCAGCCTCGGGCAAGAACAGCAGTCCCGTACGGATTCACGGCTCGCCCGAGGGTCCCCTCAAGCAGTGGGCGCACCCCCGGCTCGCCCGAGGCAAAGCTCGGGTAAACTTTGTCGTATAGCGGCCTCGGCCAAACCGCCTTGCTACCAACCGTATCACGTGCGCATTTAATGCAAGGATCACCTAACACCTTATCCTGACACGCGCGCCTCAGTTGGCAAGGTCGAAATGACCGCAGACACTTCACCCTTTTACTGATCGTTCTGACAGGATAACAACACTATTCATCCCGTTCCGACTAGTGTGCCAACCACCAGGGTAAGACTGACAACAGTAAGTTACCGCCTCTCCCTAGTTCAGCCTCGGGCGCAACAGGGAGCTCCGCCTCGCCCGACCCTAGCCTTGGCCTCGGGAGGAGTCGTCACCACGACTGACCTAGGCCTCGGCCTCAGCCTCGGCCTCGGAGGAGTCACCGCATCGCCCGACCTCAGCCTCGGCCTCGGGAGAAGTCACCGCCTCGCCCGAGACGGCCTCGTACCGACTACGCGAACATGGAATATGACATTATCCTACCCCTAGCTAGCCACCTCAGGCCACGAAGGAAGAAGACCGGTGTCATGTCAAATTACTCCAGTAGCAGGTAATGATGATTTCCGGCATGCGCCCATGACTTCGACTATCCTCAGCTCTCTACGAAATCAAGGAAACGTCAGCAGGACCTAGGACCGCACCACCAGCCATGCTTCTACAAGGCTCAAACACTTCTCCGCCGGCCAAGTTAGCATATAGCTACACCCCCATATGTACAGCTGGGTCACCTCCTTGTGCCTATAAAAGGAGATGCCCAGGGCCTTCCAAGGCAAGCTTAGAGAGCTCACTCGGACGGCTGACTCAAGATCAGCCTTCTCTCCGTAGCACTAGACCTCTCAAGAGACCTGGGATCCGTTCCCTCTCTCGTGAAGCTTGTAACCCCTACTACAAGCACCCCGGTGCAAGATAATATAAGCCTCATCCTCCCTCTACTGGAAGTAGGGCCTTCTTAGCCCGAACCAGGATAAATCTTGTGTTTCATCTTGCATCAATCCATCCGGGCAGGGACACGCAACATTAGATTTACTAGTCGGTTGCGGGTCCCTCGGGTCCAAAACACCGATAATTGGCGCGCAGGTAGGGGGACCACTGCGTGTTGACAATACTTTCCCATTAAGTTCCAGATGGACAATCTTCAGCAGCCTCTTCAGCACGGGGCGGTGCTCCGCTTTGGGAATCTCGAGTTCATGTCCCTCGACGGCAGCTACGACATGATACTCCTCCCACCGCAGCACGACAGCAACGACGATCGTCGGCTTGCCCGGCGGAGGCAAAACCCACGACAACCTCTCCCCGGGGCGGAAGAGGGACACTCGGGTCAACCCCGCAACCCTCCTCGCCGAAGGAGACGGAGACGGGGCAACCATGGCCAGGCAAGAGGCAGCGCCTCGTCGGCTATCGGACCAGAGCGAGTTGATGGCTCCGGCACCCCTACGGGGGACATGTCGGGCGTTAGCCTCGCACCCGAGACAACGACGGACGTCGCTTCCCGACAACGTGCCAACCCCAGGTGGACTGTTGACGCCAGCACCCTTGCGAGGGACTTGTCGGGCATTAGTCTCGCACCTGAGATAGCGACACGTCCCATCTCCACTGCAACTTCACCACCGTCCACCAACTAGGAGGTACCATCGGTTTTCCATCCTGTTCCTTTTAGATTCAGCTTCGATCCGCCAGGCGACCCCACTTCGGCGAGCGCTTTCGCAAGGGCATGTCCTGACCTCCCGGGGTACCATATGTGGTCAACTTGGGACCTACTGATGGTCGCCTCTACCTCCGAACCCATGGGTCCCGAGGAAGAGGACGACCCCGACTTCAGTTGGGATTTCTTTGAACTCCGTGATCCCAGAGCCATGCGAGACTTCATGTCCGCGTGTGACCACTGCCTCTCCGGCGACTCTGACGATGGCCGCAACCTTGACGACGAGGGTTACGACCCAACTCGCGAGTGCTTCCACATCGATTAGGAGGATCACGACGGATACAACCACCTCAGCATGCCAAGAAACAACGACGCCCCAGCACCTGCGTCTCGCGTCGAGATCCCGCGGGAGCTAGCTGAGGCCCAGACCCCTGCGGGGGGTCAAGGCATGCAGCTTGAGCAACTCCGCGAGATGCAGACCAAGCTCGACGAAGAAACAGAGCGACTTATGCAGCTCCGACAAAACCTCGAGCAAGAGTGGGCAGGCCGAGCACTCGCCGAAGGAGCGCGTCATCGAG
The DNA here is from genome assembly GCF_902167145.1 of Zea mays. Classification (NCBI taxonomy): domain Eukaryota; kingdom Viridiplantae; phylum Streptophyta; class Magnoliopsida; order Poales; family Poaceae; genus Zea; species Zea mays. The sequence goes on along the minus strand of NC_050104.1, from coordinate 84,275,070 downwards.
CCCGGGACGTCCAGCGCCGAATTATTGACGACGCCAGGGCAGTGGTGCCCCCAACCTTCAACAGGGCCAGCCAGACTTTAGCTGCAGCGGCGATGTTACTCCGAACAATGCCGGAGCCATCCACCACCGAGGGGCGATGTGTCCAGGGTGAACTCAAGGGCATCCTAGAAAACGTCGCAGTCCAACAAGCCGAGAGCTCTGCCTCTTGAAGGTGGGGATGCCCCTCAGAGCATCAGGCCGAGCCCTCCCGGCACGTGCGAGAAGCCTCGATCCATACCGAGCACACAGGAGACAAGACCCCTGCGGTCCTGGACCACCTTGGCAACGAGCAACACCGTCACGACCGTCGAGCCCGCCTCGAGGAAAGGGTGCACCGAGGCTACCACCCCAGACACGGAGGACGCTACGACAGTGAGGAGGATCGGAGCCCCTCAGCCGAACCACCAGGGCCGCGGGTCTTCAGTCGAGCCATACGACGGGCGCCGTTCTCGGCCCGGTTTCGAGCTCCGACTACCATCACCAAATACTCAGGGGAGACGAAGCCGGAGTTATGGCTCGCGGATTACCGGCTGGCATGCTAGCTGGGAGGGACGGACGACGACAACCTCATCATCCGTAACCTCCCCCTCTTCCTCTCCGATGCTGCCCGAGCCTGGCTGGAGCATCTGCCTCCTGCTCAGATCTTCGGCTGGGACGACCTAGTTAGGGCCTTCGGCGGTAATTTCCAAGGTACATACGTGCGCCTTGGGAACTCATGGGATCTCCGGAGCTACCGGCAACAGCCAGGGGAATCCCTGCGAGAATACATCTGATGGTTCTCAAAGCAGCGCACCGAGTTGCCTAACATCACCGACTCGGACGTCATCGGAGCATTCCTTGCCGGCACCACTTGCCGGGATCTGGTAAGCAAACTGGGACGCAAAACTCCCACCAAGGCAAGCGAATTGATGGACATAGCCACCAAGTTCGCCTCTGGTCAGGAGGCGGTCGAAGCCATCTTCCGGAAAGACAAGCAGCCTCAGGGAAGTCAGAAGGAAGACGTTCCCGAGGCGTCCGTCCAGCGCGACACAAAGAAGAAGAGCAAAAGGAAGGCGCAAGAAAAGCGCAACGCCGTTGAAGCAGATCTCGTCGCTGCTGCCGAGCGCAGGAATCCTCGGTGACCTCCCGGAGGGGCCAACGTGTTCGACAAGATGCTCAAAGAGTCGTGCCCCTATCACAAGGGTCCCGTCAAGCACACCCTTGAAGAGTGCGACATGCTCCGGCGTTACTTCAATAAGGCTGGGCCCTCGGCGGAAGATGGCAAGGACCAAGGCAACAACAATAAGAGGGGCGACAAGGAAGAAGAGTTCCCGGAGGTCCACAACTGCTTCATGATCTATGATGGGCAAGTAGCGAATACCTCGGCTCGACGCCGCAAGCAAGAGCGCCGGGAGGTCTGCTCGGTGAAGGTAGCAACGCCAGTCTACCTAGACTGGTCCAACAAGCTCATTACCTTCGACCAAGATGACCACCCCGACTACGTACCAAACCTAGGAAGGTACCCGCTCGTCGTCGACCCTATCATCGGCAACACTAGGCTCTCCAAGGTCCTCATGGACGGAGGCAGCAGCCTCAACATCATCTATGCCGAGACCCTAGGGCTCTTGGGGGTCGATCGGTTCAAGATCCGAGCAGGTGCAGCACCTTTTCATGGGATTGCCCCCGGCAAGCGTATCCTGCCCCTTGGGCAGCTTGACTTGCCCGTCTGCTTCGGAACTCCCTCCAACTTCCGAAAGGAAACCCTCACTTTCGAGATAGTCGGGTTCCGAGGAACCTATCACGCGGTGTTGGGGAGACCGTGCTACGCCAAGTTCATGGTCGTCCCCAACTACACGTACCTCAAACTCAAGATGTCAGGCCCCAAGGGAGTCATCACCATTGGATCCACGTACCGCCACGCTTACGAGTGTGACGTAGAATGCGTTGAGTACGCCGAAGCCCTCGTCGAGTCCGAGGCCCTCATCGCCGACCTGGATAGCCTCTCCAAAGAGGCGCCCGACACAAAACGGCATGCCGGCAACTTCGAGCGAGCTGAGGCAGTTAAGTCTATCTCTCTCGACCCCAGCGACGACGCCGACAAAAAAGTCAGGATCGGCTCCGAGCTCGACCCCAAATAGGAAGCAGTGCTTGTCGACTTCCTCCGCGCAAATGTCGAGATTTTTGCGTGGAGTCCCTCGGACATGCCAGGCATACCGAGGGATGTCGCCGAGCACTCACTAGACATCCGAGCCGGTGCCCGACCCGTGAAACAACACCTGCACCGTTTTGATGAAGAAAAGCGCAGGGCCATAAGCGAGGAGGTCCACAAGCTAATGGCAGCAGGGTTCATCAAAGAGGTATTCCATCCAGAATGGTTAGCTAACCCTGTACTTATAAAGAAAAAGGGGGAAAATGGAGGATGTGTGTAGACTACACTGGGTTGAATAAAGCATGTCCAAAAGTTCCCTACCCTCTGCCTCGCATTGATCAAATTGTGGACTCCACTGCTGGGTGTGAAATCCTGTCTTTCCTTGATGCCTATTCAGGCTATCACCAAATCAAGATGAAAGAATCCGACCAGCTTGTGACTTCTTTTATCACACCTTTTGGCATGTATTGTTATACTACTATGCCATTTGGCCTGAGGAATGCAGGTGCTACATACCAAAGGTGTATGAACCATGTGTTCGGAGAGCATATTGGCAGAACGGTCGAGGCTTATGTCGATGACATCGTTGTCAAAATGAGGAAAGCCTCCGACCTCCTCTCTGACCTTGAAGTAACATTCGGGTGCCTGCGAGCAAAGGGCGTAAAACTCAATCCCGAGAAGTGTGTCTTCGGAGTCCCCCGAGGCATGCTCCTAGGATTCATCGTCTCCGAACGAGGCATCGAGGCCAACCCGGAGAAAATCACAACCATCACCAACATGGGGCCCATAAAAGATTTAAAGGGAGTACAAAGGGTCAAGGGATGCCTTGTGGCTCTGAGCCGCTTCATCTTGCGCCTCGGCGAGAAAGGATTACCCTTGTACCGCCTCTTAAGGAAGACCGAACGCTTCACCTGGACTCCCGAGGCCGAAGAAGCCCTCGGAAACCTTAAGGCACTCCTTACTAATGCACCCATCTTGGTGCCCCCCGCTGCGGGAGAAGCCCTCTTGACTTACGTAGCCGCAACCACTCAGGTGGTCAGCGCTGCGGTCATAATCGAGAGACGAGAAGAAGGGCATACGCTGCCCATCCAGAGGCCAGTCTACTTCATTAGCGAGGTGCTATCCGAGACCAAAATCCGCTACCCGCAAATCCAGAAGCTACTGTACGCAATGATTCTAACACGGCGAAAGCTGCGACACTACTTCGAGTCTCATCCGGTGACTATGGTGTCATCCTTCCCCTGGGGGAGATCATCCAGTGCCGAGAGGCCTCGGGTAGGATAGCAAAATGGGCAGTGGAACTCATGGGGGAAACACTTTCATTTGCCCCTCGGAAGGCCATAAAATCCCAAGTCTTGGCCGACTTCCTAGCTGAATGGACCGACACCCAATTGCCAATAGCTCCAATCCAGGCCGAACTTTGGACCATGTACTTTGATGGGTCGCTTATGAAAACCAGGGTAGGCGCTGGCTTGCTCTTTATCTCACCCCTCGGGGAACATGTGCGTTATGTCATACGCCTCCATTTTCCGGCGTCAAACAACGTGGTCGAATATGAGGCCTTGGTGAATGGGTTGCGCATCGCCATCGAGCTAGGGGTTCAGCGCCTCGACGCTCGTGGCGACTCGCAGCTCGTTATTGACCAAGTCATGAAGAACACTCACTGCCGCGACCAAAAAATGGAGGCGTACTGTGACGAAGTTCGGCGCTTGGAAGATAAGTCCTATGGGTTGGAACTCAACCATGTTGCTCGACGGTACAACGAGACTGCAGATGAGCTGGCTAAGATAGCCTAGGGACGGACAACGGTTCCCCCGAATGTCTTCTCTAGAGACATATATCAACCCTCCATAAAACTCAACAACGCACCCGAACCCGAAGGGACCTCGGCCCAGCTCGAGGTACCTTCGACCGCCAAGGGTGAGGCCCTGCACGTCGAGGTGGAACAGAATGGGGTCACACCAGTTCTAAACTGGCAGACCCCGTACCTGGAATATCTCCTCCAAGGAGAGCTGTCCCTCGACAAGGCCGAAGCCCGGCGACTGGCTCGGTGCGCTAAATCGTTCGTTTTACTAGGTGATGAAAAAGAGTTGTACCACCGCAGCCCCTCAGGCATTCTCCAACGATGCATATCCATCACCCAAGGACAAGAGCTATTACGAGAAATACACTTGGGGGCTTGCGGTCACCATGCAGCACCTCGGACCCTCGTAGGAAACGCTTTCCGTCAAGGCTTCTACTGGCCGACCGCGGTGGCCGATGCCACTAGGATTGTATGCTCCTGCCAAGGGTGTCAATTCTACGTGAGACGAACACACCTGCCTGCTCAGGCTTTACAGACAATACCTATCACTTGGCCTTTTGCTATGTGGGGTCTAGACCTCGTCGGTCCCTTACAGAAGGCACCCAGGGGCTTCACGCACCTACTGGTCGCCATCGACAAGTTCTCCAAGTGGATCGAAGTCCGACCCTTAACCAGCATCAGGTCCGACCTGGCGGTGGCGTTCTTTACAAATATCATCCACCGCTTCGGGATCCCAAACTCCATCATCACCGACAACGACACGCAATTCACTGGGAAAAAGTTCCTAGACTTCTGCGAAGACCACCACATCCGTGTGGACTGGGCCGCCGTAGCTCATCCAATGACAAATGGACAGGTGGAGCGCGCCAATGGCATGATTTTGCAGGGACTAAAACCAAGGATCTACAACGACCTCAACAAGATTGGCAAGTGGTGGATAAAAGAGCTACCCTCGGTGGTTTGGAGCTTGAGGACAACACCAAGCTGAGCCACGGGTTTCACGCCGTTTTCCTGGTCTATGGGGCCGAGGCCATCCTACCCATAGACTTAGAATACGGTTCCCCGAGGGCAAAGGCATACGACGACCAAAACAACCAAACTAGCCGAGAGGATTCATTGGACCAGCTGGAAGAGGCTCGAGACGTAGACTTACTGCATTCAGCACGGTATCAGCAGTCTCTGTGACGCAATCACGCCCGAAGGATTCGGCTCCGAGGCTTCCAAGTTGGAGACTTGGTACTTCGGCTACAACAAGACACCCGAGGGCGCCATAAGCTTACTCCCCCCTGGGAAGGGCCGTTCATCATCACCAAAGTATTGAAGCCCGGGACATACAAGCTGGCCAATGGTCAAGGCGAGGTCTTCAGCAACGGGAACATCAAACAGCTACGTCGCTTTTACCCTTAAATGTTTCAAGCCATTCATGTATCTCGATTCCTTTACATGTATAAATAAATACTAACCGTCAAGGAAGGATCGGCCTTGCCTCGGCAAAGACCGACCCTCCCTCGGGGGCTAGAAGGGGGGAACCCCCTCTGCGTCAAAATTTTCCTCGGAAAAGTTTTCTACCAAAACGACTTTCGTGCCTTTCGACTATATCAATAACGGAATCCTAAAAAACGAACGAGAGAGACCTCGAACGGCAAGGCCGACCGAGCCAAGGGACTCCTACGCCTCCGTGGTACGGATACCTCACTCACCACCTTCCGCGAAAGGTACCTCACACTCAGATAAGTGATTCTGCTACCGAACAAGTCCTAACGCTCGAAACGAGAGGAAATAAACGCAGCTTTATACTCAGACATCCAAAATGTTTAGGCCTCAACGGCCGAAGAAAACATACACATAATTAAAAATAACCGTTCACCACCTTTCGCGAAAGGCTCAGGCGTCGGTAGAGGGAGGAGCAGCACCCTCGGCATTGTTTCCACCTGCGGCAGACGAAGCAGCCTCGCTGGCAGGGGGGCAGAATGTGGCCCGGCCTCGGACGGCGACACGAGCGAAAGGATCTCCACCTCAAAAAAGAAAGCCAGCGCCGCGCCTGGACCCTCGGCAACCGCATTAAGCCTTTGGGCCTCGGCCAAGGCGGCCTCCTTGTCATCAGGTAGGCAGTAGCCCTCACTGACCTGCTCCAAATGCACGTCGTAGTGGGAAGCAAGGACAGCGAAGGCCCGCCTAACTCTGTGATGCAGCGCCCCGCGGAGTCTGCTGCGCACGTGGCCGCCTAAGGCTCGCAGGCGACTCTGGCGGGAGCTGCCCGAGGGGACGTTGTCAAGGACAAAAGTCCAGCAAAAGGCCGAAATAGCCTCGGACATGGCCATGCAGTCAGTCTCCTTCTGCTCGGCCGCCTAGGCAAGCGCCTTGCAGTTCTTAACGGACTCGTTAAGAGCCGTCTCGAACCCTGAAGACAGCCACACAATATTCAGACACGAGGAGAAGAGTCAAGCTAAAGCAAAATCACGAAGCAGGCAAAACATACCTTTGGCCCGGGCACGCTGCTGTGAAGCCATAGCTTGGGCAGACCAGGCCGACCCAACAGCTACAGCCAGGCCCTCCGAAAGGATTCTGGCCCGAGTAGTCGCCTCGGCTAGCCGCTCCATGACCTCGGCCAGCTGTCCCTTAAGGGTCTCAGCCCGGCTCACGGCCTCAGCAGCTTGGCCTCGGAGTTGGTCCCGCTCGCTGGTGACCTGGCCAAGCTCCAGCTGCTGCTGCTGCATCTCCTCGGCCTGGGAAGCCACCTGCTCCCGAGCCGACGAAGCCTCCATCCGTGCCGACGCCGCCCCTGTCCGCGCCGTCGTTGCCTCCGACTTCAGCTCCTCACAGAGCAGCCAAAGGTCCGCCCCCTCGGCGCTCTGTTGGGCGAGGTGCTCGTTGGCCTCGGTAAGCACAACCCCCTGGAGCCGCAGCGATTCCCAAATGCTGCTCTCACGGTGGAGGAACAACGACTTAGCGGTGCTCATATCCGCGAGCTCCTGAAAAGAAAAATAGAATATCATAAAGAATGCTCTGACCACACGAGGTATGAGTCTAAATCCTTACATGGAAGACCCTAGGAATGTCCTGAGAAAGGACTTCTGTGGCCGTCTTCAGCGACCTCATCACCACATCGCTATAGTCACGGAAAACTATCCGCAACTTTTCCTCTCCCTCGTCATTAAGGGCAAGGAGAGGCTCTGAGGTATCGCGGCCCCAGAACACGAGCGGCTGCCCTCCCCACCCATTGGGATTGAGCAGTGTGGGGATGAGGCCGCTGCTCCCCACGATGGGCCAAGGATCTGTGCGCCTCGCGACCGAGGCTTCGGGTCCCTCTGCAACCAACGCATCGGGCCTCTCCTTGGTCAATGCGGCTGGCCTCTGCTCACCAACCTCGGCAACAACGGCCGCCCCCTCCCCATGGTCGAAAACGGGGGAATCGGGGATGACCAGGACCAAAGGAGTCAGGGCGGAGGTACCTCAGCCATCTCGACTTTGGCGGCGGTGGGCGGCTCCGTGGGCGCACCAGCGGCGGCCCCGGCAGGAATCGACATCGGTGTCGACGACGAGGCAGGCGGGCTCGAGGCCGCGGCCGCGTCAACAGCCTCCCCTGGCACGATGGCCGCTCCAACAGGGGGGTCGACCTAGGAGGCTTGCCCCATGGCAGCGCAAGCCTCTTGGGCCCCCCGCCGGAGGGCGCTTTGCGTGGAGGCCAACCAACCAGCATGGCGCGCCGCAGCTCCGACTGAAGAGGCTGGCCCTGTCTTAAGGGCCTTCGTGGGGGCTAGACCAGCCGAGCCCTGCCTCTGCTTGCTGAAAGGAAGAAAAGACAAAATCAAGATACACAGAAAAATGGCTGAAACAAGGGTGCCCTCTGATACTTACCCGCACCGGGGCAAGGCCAATCGTGCCTGCGGGGAGATCTCTCGGACCCCGGTCTCCGTAGACGCTGCCGAGGGTTGGCCAGCGGCTGGCTTCAATGCTGCCTCCGCCTCGGACGCCCGAGGCGCCGATGGGGCGGCCTGCCCGGGCGATGTCACAGCAGCCGAGGGAACAACTTCCCGCACGACTAGCATGGGCACTTGCTCTCGGGGGGCATGCAGTTCGGCCTGGCCCCCCTGAGTCACCCCAATTATCTCGGCTAAGGGGTCAAGTACCCCCTCGGCCCGCCTCTGCTCCTCGGATCGGGATCCTGGCGTCCCGGCCCCAAACACTGGTGGTGCCAGCCCACTTGGAGGCTGGCTTGATGACCCTTGGCCCAGCCTCAGATCTGGACTGAGGCCAAGTCGGGCCGCCATGTCGTCGTCTTCATCATCATCATCATCATCATCATCATCATCGTCATCGTTGGGCGTGTCCGGCGACGGCTCCAACGGGAGCCCGTCCCTTGCTTGCCTCCGACAGCCCTTCTCCAAGGCTTCCTGAGCCCGCATCCTCTCGCGAGCTCGGGCCTTTTCCGCATCTTTTTTCTGTTTATCCTTCTCCGCGGTTTGGCCCGCCACGTCCTCCGGGACCGGTGGCCAGGAGATTTTAAAGTTCCTCAGCCCCTGGGGACGAACAAAAATCCTAAGGGTAAGGGCTAAAAACGTAAGAAACACGACACAAAACAGAAGAAAGGTCGGACACTTACCAGGGACACATACCCGTGGTCGGGACGCATCGGGGGCTGGTTAAGGACGCCAGCGTCCAGCCTCCCTACCGTGCCCGCTACCCGTCTGAGGAGGTCGTCGGTGGAGAGGGGGGTCGAGGACATCCGTGAACCCTCCAAATCGACCCCTGGCTTCATTTCCGAAAGTCGCAACCGCCGCTCCGCCAATGGGAGCACCCTCTGGCGGTGGATAGCGGCGACGACCCCCGCAGCGGTAAGGCCTTCGGCTTGGAGCTTCTGCAGGGCATGGAGAATAGGCTGGAGCTTCTCCTGGTTCTCTTGTGTGGCCCCCCAGCGCCAGTTATCGCCGACGGCGGTCACCACTCGTTGAGAAAAAGGCGGAAGCACCCCGTCGTCATTCCGGAGATAAAACCACCGGTTCTGCCACCGCTTGTTCGAAGACACAAGGGAGGCAGGGATGTACTGCTGTGCGCGCCCCAACCTCAGCTGGAGGGTGCAGCCGCCAGCCCGTACCGCCATACGGACCTTCTTCACATCCGTCGACGCGGCGAAGAACTCCGCGGAGAAGAGATGGGTCCACAGGTCCCAGTGGGGGTCAATCCCCAAAAACCCCTCGCAAACCGCCATGAAAATGGCCGCCTGCGCGATGGAGTTGGGGTTGAAGTTGTGAAGCTCCACCCCGTAGTAGTGCGGGAGCGCCCGCATGAAGCGGCTCGCCGGCATCCCAAACCCCCGCTCATGAAAAGGGGTGAAGCTAACCACGTACCCCGGCGGCGGAGTCGGGTCGGCCTCGCTCCCGGGGGCCAACCACTCAGGCTGCGGCCCGCCAGAGAGAGGACAGAGCAGACCCTCAGCAACGAGGGCCTGCAGATCCTCCGCAGTGACGGTGGAGAAGGGCCACGGGTCGCGCGGCAGAATGACGGTCATCTTGTCAGCCATCGCCGAGCAGAAGCGGTGAAAGCGGAGGGGACGAGGTGCGCGGTTTCTCATCTCTCTGTCTACTCTCTCAGGTTGCGAAAGCAAAGGCAGAAGGCAAGGACGGAAGCGCAAATGGCAGGGTAAAGAGCCACTGTCGGTCCCTCTCCCAGGTATATAAAGGCCCGGGCAGAATCCACCTAAAAACTTCGTCCGAGCTCCTTGTGAATTTTAAATTCGAAATCAAAGCGGTTTTTTCCGTTCCTTGAATGGCTCGCGCACGCGCAACAGACACCTCGTGAGTCGCCCGTCCCGTCTCATTAACTCTCTAGCAGGACACGCGTCACCCCTGGCAGGCGAGCGGGCGCCGTTCCGCCTCCGCCATGATGACCGCCTCAAAAAGGTGTGCCACACTATTTTAGTTTATTTCCTTTCTTCCTTTCCCCTCTCTCTCTCTCTCTCGCCGCAGGGATCAGGAAAGGAGATATTTCGAAAGAGTCCTTCTCAGCAAAGGAAACAGGCCCTGAGCCCTCCTACTAATCAGGGGTTCGAAGGTTGTGCCCTACGGGGTTCGGCAACCGCCCTAGAGCACTTGGGCCCCGAGCCCTCTACTGATCAAGGGTTCGAAGACTGGCCCCTCAGAAGGGTTCGACAGCCGCCCCAGAGCATGCAGAGTCAGGGATGACCCTGGGTACATCCGTTACATGGCCGAGCCTCGGGTTACACTCCCGAGGTACCCTAGGACATTTCCGAGACCAGCGGGAATGATTTGTAATGGAATCCCATCGGAGGGAGGGGCCGAGCCCTCGGACCCTATCAAATGGGTCTGGGTCCAGCGAATCACCTGCAGGTACTTTTGGAACACGCCTCTGGGCCACTAGCCGACCCTTATCGAACGGGGCTCGGGCGTCCACTCGGATTACCCGTTAGCAACTCACTGGAAACACCGTGTTCGGTGCCCAACGAGGGTAACATGGCGCGTTCCCCCCTTCCTCCTTGTGGAAAGGCGACGAAGGGGTGTACTATAAAAAGCCGAGATGGTCCTTGATCGTCCTCTCACTCTGTGCAGAAGCTTGGGGGCTGCTCTCGCACCAAGCTACAGCTAAATTGTTGACCGCGTCGGCAAACTAACTTAAAAACTCGGAGCCTGACTATGCACGCGGGCTGTGGCCAGGCCGCATGAAAGAACAACAAGGCCGACCGAGGAATAACAAAAAGAGCGTTAAAGACCTCAGAGGAGTCAAACCACTCCTCTGAGGCCTCGGCGGCTACACCCGACGGGTGCGCTCGCGCGCACCCATCGGAACAAAATACTGCTAAAAATGATCAGTCGCCTTGCAAAAGTCCGGTAGAACCTCCAAGCGAGTGCCTACACTCCCTTTGAGACTCGGGGGCTACTGTCGGGTACCATAATTAGGGGTACCCCCAGGACTCCTAAACATGGCTGGAAAACATCTTTAAAACAAACCATAAAGACTGGTAAGCACGGTTCAAAGTCAAGGCCTCGTCTACCAAGGGACGCGGTCCCATCTCACTCGAGCCCAGCCTCAGGCAAGAACAGCAGTCCCGTATGGATTCACGGCTCGCCCGAGGGTCCCCTCAAGCAGTGGGCGCACCCCCAGCTCGCCTGAGGCAAAGCTCGGGTAAACTTTGTCGTATAGCGGCCTCGGCCAAACCGCCTTGCCACCAACCGTATCACGTGTGCATTTAATGCGAGGATCACTTGACACGTTATCCTGACACACGCGCCTCAGTTGGCAAGGTCGAAATGACCGCAGTCACTTCACCCTTTTACTGATCGTTCGGACAGGATAACAACACTATTCACCCCGTTCCGACTACTGTGCCAACCACCAGGGTAAGACTGACAACAGTAAGTTACCGCCTCTCCTGAGTTCAGCCTCGGGCACAACAGGGAGCTCCGCCTCGCCCGACCCTTGCCTCGGCCTCGGGAGGAGTCGTCACCACGACCGACCTAGGCCTCGGCCTCAGCCACGGCCTCGGAGGAGTCACCGCATCGCCCGACCTCAGCCTCGGCCTCGGGAGAAGTCACTGCCTCGCCCGAGACGGCCTCGGACCGACTACGCGAACAGGGAATATGACATTATCCTACCCCTAGCTAGCCACCTCAGGCTACGAAGGAACAAGACCGGTATCATGTCAAATTACTCCAGTAGCAGGTAATGATGATTCCCGGCATGCGCCCTTGACGTCGACTGTCCTCAGCTCTCTATGAAATCAAGGAAACGTCATCAGGACCTGGGACCGCACCGCCAGCCATGCTTCTACAAGGCTCAAACACTTCTCAGCTGGCCACGTTAGCATATAGCTACACCCCCATATGTACAGCTGGGTCACCTCCTTGTGCCTATAAAAGGAGATGCCCAGGGCCTTCCAAGGCAAGCTTAGAGAGCTCACTCGGACGGCTGACTCAAGATCAGCCTTCTCTCCGCAGCACTAGACCTCTCAAGAGACCTGGGATCCGTTCTCTCTCTCGCGAAGCTTGTAACCCCTACTACAAGCACCCCGGTGCAAGATAATATAAGCCTCATCTTCCCTCTGCTTGAAGTAGGGCCTTCTTAGCCCGAACCAGGATAAATCTTGTGTTTCATCTTGCATCAATTCATCCGGACAGGGACATGCAACATTAGATTTACTAGTCGGTTGAGGGTCCCCCGGGTCCAAAACACCGACAAAGTCCATCTCCCTTAATCAAAGTTGCACCCTGACAGATACTCTACAACTTTGATATAATGGTCCCTAACCAAAACCCTATGGTAGAACAGTAAGAGGCTTCAAAGTGAGCCCAAGCACCAAAATTTCAGAACCTGAATTGGAACAAAGTCTGAGAACTCAGATTAGAAGATATGATCTTTGGACCAAGTTTCCTACCAATTATATACAGCTTTGGAGGCATATTACGTAATCAAAGTTATATACTAACTTATGGTCTTCCACTTTGTTATAATCTTCCATGTCCATAACTGTATGAATTTGGGCAGTAACAGGCTTTCAAAGTTGCTTCATACTATAAAAACTAGAGTTCAAAAATCTAACCAAGTCAGAAGTTCTAGGATTAATCTTCCACTTTTGGAGTAAAGCTTACAAGCAGTTCCATATGGTTCTAGGGCTGGGCCACTTAATCAAACTCGTGCACCTAGTAGGGCTCTATAGATTTGATATATTGATCATCTTCAATCTATTTACAGATCCAAAGTTGCAAAGGTCTAAACATAGCTAACTGATAATATTTTTAGAATTTCCAACCCTAGGTCAAAAACCAATTATTTATTTTCTTCTATAAAACATGGAATTCTCCACACATGAGACTTGCTTGGTTTGGAAAACTTTACAACTTTGATATTTTTACTTTTGGCAAAACATTACTAGATCAAAATTTCCACTATTGGGGTTAAAATAAAGTTTCTCAAACTAGGTTTTCTGCGCCCCACTGACCACACCATCACACTTAGAGTTTTTGTTAAGCCTAATAAATGCATTCTAGGTGTATTACAACACAACCATGCCAATGCGTATGATGCCATGCCAAGTTTAAGTTCTAGTAACACCAGGGGTGTTACAGCTGTGCCATTTGCTCACCCCATGTCTTACTATTGATGCAGGACAGAGGCCTGAAGAACACGTGGCTCATGGATTTTGGTTGTTTGCGCCACATGAACGAAAGCTCCAAAATGGTTCTCTAGCCTCGACCCCGTGATTGGTAAGGAATACATCACATTTGGGGATAAGTAAAGAGGTAAGGTTGTTTCTCATGGCACCATTCGGGTGAACGAGAGCATTGTTCTCAAGGATGTTGTTTTGGTTTTGAATCTGCATTTCAATTTGCTTTCAGTTTCGCAACTCCTTGAGGATGACTTTGAAGTGCATTTAAAAAGGGCTTTCCTCGGGTTTTGGATTTCCATGGGGATCTTGTTTGCTAGATTTCCCCTTTTGGTTGAGTTTTTAGTTCTGATTTTTCACATTCTTCTGGCCCTTGTCGATGTTTGTTGGCAAGATCTTCCTCTTCTCTTTGGAAGTGGCATAGGAGGCTATGTCACTTGAGCTTTGATCTTTTGTGTCGTTTGAGCTCACATGGCCTCATCCAAGGATTGCCCAAATTAAAATTTGAGAAATATCTTGTTTGCCACCCTTATCGTCATGTCAAAATGGTTGCCGCTTCCCATTCCCCGGTCACCAAGGTGATGACCTCGCATCCTAGCGAATTACTTCATATGGACACTCTTGGTCTAGCCAGGGTTTGCTCTTTTGGAGGGAAGTGGTATGTGCTTGTGGTTATCGACGACTTCTCTCACTACTCTTGTGTGTTCTTTATAGCGGCAAAGGATGAGGCTTTTACTCATGCTCGAGATTTGATTCTTCGGTTGCAGAATGAGTTTCCTAAAAATGCCATGAGAGCTATATGCAGTGACAATGGCACAGAATTAAAAAATACTCAATTTGCAACCTTTTATGCTTCTTTGGGACTCGAGCATTAGTTTTCCTCTTCGTAAGTGCCCCAACAGAATGGCATTGTAGAATGCAAGAATTGGATCCTTGTTGAGATGGCTAGAACGATGATTAATGAGCATAGGACTCCTAGGTGTTTTTTGGCCGAAGCGATCAACACTGCTTGCCATGTGGCCAATAGCATCTTTCTTCAGAATTTTCTAAAGAAAACTTCTTATGACCTATGATTTAGACGGCCACCTAAGGTTAGCCATTTCAGGGTGTTTGGCTGCAGATGCTTTGTGCTGAAATAGGGTAATTTGGACAAATTTGAGTCTCGGTCTTCTGATGGGGTTTTTCTGGGTTATGCATTACATTCTCATGCTTATCGTGCTCTTTCCCTAGAGAGTAACCGCATTATAGAGAGTTGTGAGGTTACATTCGATGAGACTACACCCTGTCCATCCTCTGGCTTTGAGCCTACAGGTCTAGATCAGATGGGACAGACCATCTTTGTCGAGGAGGAGCATGACGACGCTGATTGGGTTGCTCCCGAGATGACTCCACCGGCTGCCCCAGTCGAGCCCGCTTCAACTACTACAGCTGATAGACCTGATCCCACTTCTTCCACCATTGGGGTTCGCTCGAGCTAGCTCCTGTTGAGACTAGAGGAGTTGAGGCTGTTGTTGTGGGGGAGGCCACTTCTTCAAGGGAGGCTCCACAACACATTCAGCGTCGTCACCCACCTTAGCAGATGATCGAGGAACTTCTCGAGCGAGTCACTCGCTCTAGGTCATAGCAGATTTCTCATTTTGCTCACTCAACTTTTGTTGCTACTTTTGATCCCCAGGATGTTGGACACGCTTTATCTGATCCTAACTGGGTTAATGGTATGCATGAGGATCTTGAAAATTTTGAAAGAAATCAGGTTTGGGTTTTAGTGCCACCTCCTTCTAACTGCCATCCCATCGGTACCAAATGGGTTTTAAAAAACAAACAGAGTGAGGATGGGTTGGTAGTGAGAAACAAGGCGAGGTTGGTTGCCGCAGGGTGTTGCCAAAATGAGGCAATTGATTATGAGGAGATCTTTGCCCCTATTGCCTGTTTAGAGGCCATTAGGATTCTTTTAGCCTTTGCTGCTTCAAAGGGTTTTAAGCTTTTCAAATGGATTTCAAAAGTGCCTTTTTGAATGGGTATATAGAGAAAGAGGTGTATGTTAGGCAGCCCCCTAGTTTGAGAGTTCCAAGTTTCGTAACCATGTATTTAAACTCCAAAAAGCTTTGTATGGTTTGAAACAAGCCCCTAGAACCTGGTATGAGTGTTTGAATTCTTTTCTGCTTTCAAAGGTTTTTAAAATGGGCTCTGTGGACAAAACTCTTTTTATCCTCAAGCATGATAGTGACACCCTTTTAGTCTAGATTTACGTGGATGATATCATCTTTGGTGGTTCTTCTCATGCTCTTGTGACTAGATTTTCAGATCTTATGAGCAGGGAATTTGAGATGAGCATGTGGGCGAGATGAACTTATTTCTTGGGCTACAAATCAAGCAGACCCAAGATGGGATCTTTGTGCATCAAGACAGGTATACAAAAGACGTCCTAAAGAAGTTTGACATGGGCGAGGGAAAGCCTCTTTTGACGCCCATGTCCACCTCATCGACGCTTGACACTGATGAGGATGGCGAACCCGTGGACTACAAGGAGTACATGAGCATGATTGACTCTTTCATGTACTTGAGTGCGACGAGGCCTGACATACACTTTGCAGTGTGGCTGTGCGCTCGTTTCTAGGCTTCCCACACACATCTCATAGTAAGGCTGTGAAGCGGATTATGAGGTACCTACGTTTCACTCCTGAGTTTGGTTTGTGGTACTCCTCATCGTCTGTTCTGTCTTTGTGCGGTTACTCTAATGCTGATTTTGCGGGTTGCCTTTTGGAGCGCAAGTCTACTTCTGGGACTTGTCAATTTTTGGGGACTTCGTTGGTTTCATGGTCTTCTCGAAAACAGTCTAGCGTTGCCCTATCTACCACAGAGGCCGGGTATGTTGCTGCCGCTAGCTGTTGCTCGCAGTTGCTTTGGATGATGGATACCTTACGGGATTTTGGCTTGGATTTTCATCATGTGCCTCTGCTTTGCGATAGCACGAGTACCATAAGTGTTGCCAAGAATCTTGTCCTGCATTTGAGGACCAAACACATTGAGGTTTTCTTTCACTTTCTTCGTGATCATTATGAGAAAGGCGACATCAAATTGTGCGATGTTGATACCAGTCGCTAGCTTGCTGACATTTTGACCAAACCCCTTGATGCAAAAACATTTGTTCATTTGCGAGGGGAATTGGGTGTTTGTTTCCCATTTTGATTTGAGGGCTCCCTTTTGGTCTTTTCTTCTTATCTTCTGCTTTTTCATGTAGATTTTAGTCTTTCATTTTTCTTTTGTATTATATCTGCATATCATGTTATTTTGAGCTTCACTTGTATAACTGCTAGAATGTGATTATGCTCCTAATAGTATGTTTTTTGTGTACATGATGATGCTATGGCATGCTTAGGCTCCTTTTGCTCATATTGATACAATATTGTTGAGCTAAGCTATTTTCATAAGTGTGAACTTGACTGTTACTTGCTCAATCTAAAATTGTTCACCATTAAGATTGGCACCTAGCATGTGTAGGATGTTTTGAATGCCTTTTTTGCTATTACTAGTATGCTAGGTGGCTATGTCTCATGCTTTGAGTCATTCACTTGTCTTGGTTCATTCATTCATTCTGTGCTAAAAATTCAAAATCAAGATACGTGCTAATCAGAAAGATCGATATGGGTTTGCATTTGTCACCACATCACTGTATCGAGACTGCTTCCATTTGCACTTTTGGATGAACTTGAGCAGTGTAGTGGAAGATCGAAACCGGCGTTTTAGCTTCTGATTGCTTTTTCTGCATAGGCTACACCCAGTTGAAAAGTTAGACAAATACAATGCTTACGACCTCTCACACTCACATGCTTTTCAATGAAATCTGGAATCCGCTGCAAAATCCGATAAATCTTGAAAATTTCAAAAGGTATTTATTTCAGATATATTTCTAGCCCGATGAGTCACCGCTGTATGGGGTAGTTCACCTTGTTTACCTGTGACTGACACTTAGTTGATTTCCTGCTTACTATATGCTTAGTGATGTCTTTGTGGTGAACACCTCTTTGAAATGATTAAAACTAAATCAAAATGCTTACACTTCACATATCTTGTGTATATGATCAGTTTAAGCATTTGCTAGCATGTGCATTTATTGCTGCACACTTAACACAACACAACGTAGAACATTTTTACACTCTAACTGGTATACTCCTAAAGCTTCTACATTTTCTCCATTTCCTACTATGTGTTGCATTTCTGCATTTTCTCAGGGGGAGTTCTCTTGTAGAGGGGAAGTTTTTCTTTCTACCCTTGTTTGTGCTTGATGAGTTGACTTGTCAACATGGGGGAGATTTTGAGATTTTCCGCTTCCTCTCATCCAAGGGAAAGAAAATGTGTTATTTGGAGCTGTTGGTCTCTAGGAGAGATTTTTGGGAGTATTGTGACAGGGGGAGGAGAATTAAGCCATTTGGAGCTTTTGCTAGTTGTGTTGAGTCGTTTACCTTTTTCTGGAGGAACTAGCTTTGATTGTAGCTTTTGTGCAGATTTTATGCTCTGAATTGGTTTTTATGCTACGATAAAGTTTTTGTGCTTCGATGAGATTTTTGTTTCTGGCTACTAGTGTTGAGCCCTGCTTTTGCCTCTTTTTGAGGGCTAGCCTTTTTCTTGCTTCGTCGTGTTGTGTTATTGCCCATTTCTTTGGGGACCAAGTTTTTCTTACTCTAAATGACTTGTTTGTCTTTTATCTGGCTTTTGGTCATTTGAATGAGTTTCTCTTATTCTTCCTCTTTCTATTTACATATGATTATATGATGGTGTTGAAAATGCAGTCATTAAGAGGGAGAATGTGAACATAAGGTTGACTTGTCCCTTGTGGTTCGGATTGATGATCAATGGTTTTCAACCGGTAGCACTCTAGGGTAGTCAGTGGACTGACTAGAGTGTGAGATTATACTTGTTCAACCATGTCGGTTGGCTTGTGGTGTGCAGGTGTGGAGCACAGGGACAGTGGTCGACGACTGAGGTGAAGTTCATGCGGGCTCATGCTGATGGACCGGGAGTGGTGAAAGGCGAGTGTTGGGTATTGACTGATAGACCAGATCAGCCGAGTGACCATGCACGATGGCTGACACCTGGGACACACACTCGTGCGAGAACTTAGTGGAGTGGACTGTGTTACTGGCATGGTCGAAGACTGGCGAAACACGCGTCTGGTCGTGGAGGACGTGCACAAGGTGCGATGATCACGACAGGTTTGGTGGTTTGGGCATCAAAACCACCCAACACTACGGATGGTGGGTTTTACTGAGTTTGGACCTCAAAACTCGGCGACGGTGGTTCTGGAGAGAACCGGTGGCGGCACATGGCGTGATTGCGGAGGGTGTGTCAAGGCGAAGCACCTCTATGTGAAGGACGTGGCCGTCGGATCGAAAACCAAGGAGTTGGTCCATTTCGCCTTTGGTGGAGTGGATAGGCTCTATGTAAATATGGGTAGTTTAGGAAGTGAGAATAACCCTCTAGAAATAGAAAGGAGGGCTGGTTAGTTCAGCGTGTCTTGGCTGCCATTTTGTTTATAGCACTCATTCTAGAGCTCATAGTTTTCTCTCTAGGTACACACCAGTTGAGACGAGGGATCTGCTGCGATTTTGTACTTCAATTGTGTTCTTGATCTTCAAGTTTAATCTGAGGAAGGGTCGTCGGTTCGGCCCACATGGGTTTTTGGCTTCAAATATCAGTTTGTACCCTTGCTGGAATTTTTTAAGTTTTATATTTTTGGTTTCTCCCTTTCCCTGATCTTGTGGTTTTGTGGAGAACCTTTGAATTTTTTGTTATGGTTTCTGTTTGGGGTTGATTTATGGAGAAGTAGACTCTTTGGGTCATTGTGTACGCTGATGCGATGTAGTTCTTGGTCGTGATCCGAGTAGATTTCTCTTAGAGTTCGTTTTAGGAAAACCCCATCCTTCCCGAGATTTCTGATCTGTGACTTGATTTCTTGTTTGTTCGGGTTCAATCTTCACCAAAGAACATCTTACACCCCGCGCCAACTGTTTGTCAAATTTGAGATCGTTCTGGGTATTTTTGCTTGCCCGGCACTGTCGCCCGTGTGCGTGGCACTTCCGGTCTAAGGCCGGCACTACCGCTCTGACTTTCTAGTGATTTTGACTCTAATATTTTCCAGGAAGTTAGGTCTGCAGTTCTTAAGGCTTTTATTGCATACAAATGACATTGGTTTGTGTTGCACTCTAATCTGCTGCTCTGTGTCCCGAGAGGGCCTTTCAGCTTGATCTTCGGGATTAAAGTCACGTACTAGCAGGACGAGAATTTTAGTGGCTCCCATTCACCCCCTCTGGTCGCCTCACTTATCCTACAGTTATAGTGGCCATCTCTCTATCTTTCATTTTGGCATTTTTTTTGTCTCTCTTTTTCATTTTTAGGAAACCCATAGGTTCTTTTGCTTTGCGGCATTTATGTTCATTTGAACTTAGAAGTGTGGCCCTAACCATGGTTCCTCTAAGTGTAATTCTTGTGCCAATTTGAATGTTTTGAATTTGTTTTGTGGTTTTCCTCTCTCGATCTCTTTGGATCCAAACTTTGGTTGGATTTGTTTAATCTGAGTTTGAGAAGACCTTTGGGCTGGTTAAAGACTTAGGATATCTTTCTAGAATCATTGCCACCTACCTGCATGAGCTAATTCAACTTGTGCGCAAACTTCGTACACTTTTGGACTTTATGTGAAAACCCCAATTTGTTTTAGTGTTTTGGAATTAATCTTGCACTTTTGATCTTTCTAAGTTCATACTTTTGAATGCCTCAAATTTATCCTTGTTAAGGTGTCCACAATGTTTCATCTTGGTCTACGAAGATTTGATCAAGCAGCATTGCCATGCAGTGTGAGCGACACTGTCGGGCAACAAGCAACACTATTGGGCCATGCCACTATAGGGCAAGAGAGCAGCACTGCCACGTTGTTCAGAGAAGTATCTAATTTGCCTTTTCTCAAACTTTCTAGTGTATGTTTTGTATTTTGTTTGTTTTATTAGTTTGATAACCTTCTTAGGAACTTGTTGAAAGCATGAGGTGTTCTTGATTTCGGATATTTTGTGAAGTTTTGGTGTCTTAGAGGCTTAGACTGAACTTTTGGGAATCAAGCCAAGATTGCTTATTCCAAATATTTTTATTGACTCCCATTAACCCCCCTCGAGCCACCTAATTTGACCCTTCACTTGCAGTTAGATTAAGGCAAATAAGTCTTACCTATACTTTAGGTGGTCTCCAGATACCATACCATTGAAGTTTAGGGTTAGAGGAGCTAGAAAGACTATGGAGAGAAGACAAAGGGCACCAAAACATTTGGATGCAAGGTACTTGGAGAATTAAGGTGCTAAATAGAGGCTATATAGAAGGTTTTTAGCATCATCAAAAACTTCTGGTGATCACTCAAGATTCACCATCGGAGCTTAACCTTTCCATTAGGCATCCTCGAATAGACCAATGGCTAGTCAACATGGCGATCACTATGATTCTTCAATTGGGTCACCTATTGATAGAAGGACTGGGCACAATCGTTTGAAAGTTAAGTTGATTGAGGCGGAGACCTCGATGTTGATGATCTAAGACTCTTAACAAACAACTCATCGCAATTACCATACCACTACCCTATTGGTTAACATCCATGCCACACAGATGACCACTAAGGATAACCTTGATGGGAAGGCTTATTCCTGCAAGTGCAATTGAGAACACAATACGAAGGTGGGGTTTAGCAAACGAATAATAAGTGATACTATTCTTAATAGATTGAATCTAAGCTAAAACTTGAATCCTAATATGGTGGAAGATACTAATATATGAGGGTTAGGGCATTCAAGACAACTAGATACATCCTTAGTGGATTCCAACGGGATACATGGCCCAACGAGCCAAAGGTTTGTGATGCAACATTGTACTAGATTCTGGATGTTCTTTTGTTTTGATGATTTCTCTTGATCTCAAAGGAATTTTGAAGTGAGATCAGTTGGGTTGAAATTATTATCTACTTAGCTTTATATCCATATAAAGAACGTATATAATGGAGATTGTATGTATCCTAGGCATAAATTTTGGCGTGGCCTAGTTTTAGAGTCAAAAGTGGAGTTGAAGTCAATTTGGCCTAGAACTGTGTGATGTATATGTCCAAGCTGATCCTCTTTGACACTTTAGCATATTCCTTGTCTTTTTTAGTCCATTATATGGTTCCTAACTAATAAAACATGTGCTCCACCAATTGTAAGGTTAGAAAATATTTTACTACTAAAAAGTGCACTTGAAGATTCAATTGACATACTCGTACTCTTATAATAGGATCTTGCAATGTATGATGTAATGAAGTGATGTCCTTATCACCTATGCTTTGTGATGATCACTACACGTGTGTAGGCCATAATGCTAATTGTTATATCTCTCGCTAGAGGCCAACCTACACTCCATCTAAGTGTTGTTGGAGGTAAGGAAAATTTCTAGTGAGTAGAGGATGATCTCTTAGTATCTAGCCACAAAAATATCAATGAAGATTAGACGATTACCATTAGTGCTTTGTGAAGTTCTTAGGATAGTTAGAATTCACATGTTAGTGCTTACTCAAGTTTTAGGCCTTGTGTTTATTGAAATTTGCATGCCCTTGCTGCTCAGTACTTGTGTGCACAATTGTTGTACTAAAAGATACTTGTAATCTTGCGAGATCACATCAATTATCTTTGTAGTGTGGCTACCGATGGTGTACTAGATGGGGCAAGGCCCATAATGATTTGACCAAAAGCATGATAATGGAGACATCGAGGAGGGATCTAGGACAAGCCACTCGAAGAACCACTTGTGCTTATGGAAGATCCATGAGATATCAAGGTAGTTACCTATGTAGGGATTGGCCTATGTGAGTGGCTTTTATCTTGGCCTACAACGAAGCGTGAGTTTCGTGAAATCTTCAAAAATACCACCATGTGTAGTTTAAATTCATTAAACAAATTTAAAATTTTGTATTTACTTGCTTTTTTAAGTTGTGTCCTTAACTTTCTTAGTCTATCTTTCCTTACTGCTTGATAGGATTAAAAACTAGGTTGTATAACTATTTTAAATTAGAGATATCATACATAACTTTGGATAAGTAGATTTTATAGACAATTGCTTTTTAATGTTACCTTATTCAACCGCATCCCTCTTAGGTGTCATGGTCCCTTTGATGTTAGGCAAGGCCCGATCTTCCATGAGGTACGATAATTTGATTGGGTGAAGATCTTGACATTGATGATCCAATGCTCTGAGCAATGGATCCCCGCAATCACTACACCACTCCCACAAAGGCTTATCCCTACAAGCGCAATCAAGAACACAAGCAAGAACAGGAAGAACGCAATCAAAACTACATTGATCACGAATTGGGGTCTCAAACCAATGAACGATGACATTGTTCGATGACAGATATGACCTAAGCAAAATCCAAACTCTAATGTGACGATGTCTGCTGTTAAAATAGAGGTTAGGGGCGTGCACAACCCCTGGAGGTACTCCTAATGGGCTTCAACACGATACACGGCCCAACGGCACAACAGACGGTGTCGCAGCACTAAAACAAAATCTTAACACTGACTTGTTTCGACGATTCCCGTTGACTCCGAATGAATTTTAAGGTGGGACCAGTTGGGTTGGTTAGATAATCTTCTTATCTTTATAATAATATCAAGTCCATTGCAATCGGAGTCCGGATACGTCCTGGACGTTCATTTTAGTGCAGACTGATCATAGAACCCGAGATTGAATCGCAGCCGAGTCGGACTTGATCTACTTCCTGTTGTGGATGTCCTTGCTGCTCCTCCTCTACAGCTTGGCCTTTCCCATGTCCTTGATGGTACTCTCCAAAGTTCATAATCATTAAAACATCTATGGCACCAAGCGTAAACTCTAAAACACAATTGACTAGGTTAGAACAAACATGGAGATTCAGCTTTCGTGCACGTGCTCGTGTTGTCGGTCCATGCATTGTTTGTTTGGGAGTGATGTATTCATCATCCTAACCCATTTGAATTGGAGTCATCTTCAACTTAGGCGGTGGCCAAGGGGGTGACCGAGCAACCCTAGGATGTACAAGGCCTTCAGGCCCAAAAATAGGCGTCGCTGATTTCTAGCAGATTCTGGACATCATCTTGCTATGATGATTTTGATCAGCTCAAACCGTATATTGACATGGGACTAGTAGGGCTGAAAAGCTTATCTCCTTAGCTTTACAATGGTATCTAGAACGTTGAAAACGGAGTCTATATGTAGCTTGAGCGTCCGTTTTCGCGAGACCCACTCCTGCAGTCCGAACTGAATTTGCGAATAAACTGGACTTCAACTCCCCTTGAGCTTGGGACTCTATGATTGATTGGGCCTTGACCATATAGTTGACATACATGTACTCATCATTCTCCCCTTCTTAATTTTGAGACGTTCTCGACTCAAAGTCATTGGTGCCTGCAAAAGGTGTTAATGTAGTGCTTGATGTCATCCAACCTTGCCCCCCTTCTTGAAGTTGGCCCTAATGTAGTAAAACATACAAAGAAGGACAAGTGGAACTAGACATGATATTGTTAGCTTTAACACAACACACTAATTCATCATGTTATTTTATGACAAAAGGAGATTTCATATTTGAACAAATATACACTCGATGTACCATATATTCTCCTTTCCAATTATATTTTCCAATAACATGATATGTATGTTTAGATAACCATGACAAATCAGCACTAAAAGAAAGTTTATCCTCTAAATTATTTAGATTACATAAAACATCAAATTCAATATAGCCTAAAGTATTTAAAGAAGATAACAATTTTAGCTCATCATGCACACTAGTTATAGGATTGAAAGTTCTAATTTCAGCACAATTAAAAGGATTGGAAGAAACAATATCAAGTTTGTGCTGAAGTAGTGGCATATAAGTAATAGAAGAATCATCACACAACTCTTTTTTATCACAAGAATACAATCATCATGCAATAAAAGTAACTCAAGTTTATTTGAAGGCATGTCATCATTGAAAGAAACAAATCGTTCTCTCATAAGCATTTTTATATTAGCCCAAATTTGTGGTTTATCAGATGGAGTTAAGGACTCCCACCAAAATAAAAACCAGAATGGGTCAAACCACTAGTTGCATTTTTTATCTTTTTCCATTCACACAAAATATTTTTCAAAAAGACTGTAAGGAAAATGGACCCTAGGCCATTTGGCTCAATAGGTTTTGGTGTTTGATGATCAACATAACCTGTAGACTAATGTGTTTGCTAGTGTTTGCGTTTGTAGTTCACAGGATGCTAAAGTTACTTGGACCAAGACATTGAGGAAAACGACACCTCAAAATAATACATTATGAAGATCAAGTGAAGTCCAAGAAACAAAGGTAGTGTTGCCTGCGGACTGTCTGGTCTGGAGCACCGGACTGTCCGGTGGCACATCGGACTGTCCGGTGCACCAGGAAGAGTAGCCCCAAGGGCTAGTTACAGGTGTCACTGTGGAGAGAAGACCACCAGACTGTACGGTGTGAAGCCCGAGTGTCCGGTGTAAAAAGCATGCGCGCCAACGGTCGCCTACGGTGTCAGACCAACGGCTAGACGCACCGGACAGTGAATAGTGCACTGTCCGATGCACCACCGGACTGTCCGGTGTGCCGCAGAGAGCAACAACTTTTCTCCAATGGCTAGTTTTGTGTTAGGGGCTACAAATACACCCCCAACTGGCCATTCCAAGGTGTGGGAGCCCAAGCAACATACCAAGACATATAGTAGACATTCCCAAGTGCTCATACACCCAAGTGCTTAATAGAATCACTCGGTGATTAGTGTAGGTGCTTTGCGAAGTGCTTAGGTTAGTTAGACCGCTTTAGGACTTGCTCTAGGTGAATCCTAGTTAGTTGAGTGAGTTTAGAAAAACCACACAACCCCTCGGCTCTTGCGCGAGCCGTTGTAATTGTACTGAGTGGGGCGAGAGTCTTGCGAGACCGTGACAACCGTGTTTGTGTCACGTCCGCCACCGTATACCAGAGGGAAAGAGGCCCGCGGCGTTTCGGTAGGAAGCTCGATAGTGGAGACGGCGAGGAGCGTCCAAGAGGAGCCGGAAGCGGAGCACCACATGCATGTGGAGAAGGCCCGCAGCTCTCTACGGAGTTATTCGACCGTGGTGCTTGGCCCTCACGTGGGCTTCCCTTTGCGTAGGGGCACCAACGAGGATTAGTCGGGACCTTACGTGGTTCCAGATACCTTGATAAAAATACCGGCACCATTCACGAGTGTTTGCATCTCTACATTGCTATTTAGCTTCCGCATTTATATTAAGCATTTAAGTTTCAATCTTGTCTTTATACTTAGATTGTTTAGGATTGAAATTAGACATTGTGGTAGAGATAGCAACACTTAGACAAAATCTAGTTTGCGTATTCTAGTTTGATTAATTGCATAGGTTTTACTCTAGAGATTTATTTGTGGCCTAGTTTAGAGAAAGTTTTAGAAGACCTAATTCACCCCCTCTTAGATGTCACCTATTTCCTTCAAAGACAATCTATCTTAGTTTCCCACTCATTATATTTTCAGCATCTATACCATCATAGGATGGAAAATCATGAATAGAATCACCTATGAAGAAGTTATAGGTTATGGTAGACGATTCTCCATCGTATCCATCTATTCAAGAAGTCCTGAAACACTCTTCAACCTTTCAGTGTTCATGTTGAGTGCATCACACATAGCTCTCACCATGTCATGGAGATCCAGAAGAAATGTTCCAGTCATTGTTAGTACAAAATAGAAACAAAGCAACAAGCAAAAGGTGTGAATCCTACAACTACTCTCAAGGATGGTGGTAGAACACAAGTTATGAGGCGTCTTACCCCACACTTACAAGGTTCTTATCAGCAATGTAGGTGGCAAACGATGGCTGGTGTGACAGCCTAAAGAGCGTGGGTGTGATTGCAAAGGAGTACCTATTCTGCTCGATAGAAAGGTGGAGCTTTGGGAAGGCTCACTAATATATATATATATATATATATATATATATGTGGCACACAAGTTAGTAACAGACAACAATATTGAATAAGTGTTCAAAGTACTCATCCTAGCTGCAGGCCTAGAGAATGTATTAGAACAATTGGAGGAAGACACCAAGGCGGTAACAAGAATCTAGGTACAACAAGGAAACAAGATGGAAATAAGATGAATCATAGAGGTGCACTTGCCTTTTATATTCTTTTTTCTTTGTTTTATGCAGTTTTTTGTGCACTTGCCTTTTATATTCTCTTTTTCACACAAAAGTGCCGCAAAAACAAGATACAACTCAAGAGTATCAAAAATAATTCTTGTATGTCTATTATAGATTTTCTACTCTAACTTCAACAGATTGTTTGACAAATATTGCGACCTCAAACGCAAAAACTCACAACAAGAAAGTTGTAGATATTTTTTTCTCTTTATTTTAGATATATGGATCGCCTATTTCAGATAACGGAAGTGGGAGATAATGAACCCAAAAACATACTGCCCTGAAATTTTAGGATCACAAATAGATTTAATTTCAATATAAATATCTCCTTGATAATAACGTTTTCCGGAGAACTCATAAATAAGAAAGTTGTAGATAAGTTTCTAAGCTTTCCAGAAAGTTCAAGAACACTAAATTCCGAGTCTGTCTGCGAGATTTATGCTCAAAATACCGAACTAGACAGAAACTAATATGATAAGGATGATGAGATAAAATAGGATGAGATCTATTTCAGAGATTGAATTTGTGGAATGGCAGTGGATAAAAAGGATCAAACTGAACCAAAAACAAATCTAAGCCAACAACAAGACCTTGACCTAGGACACAAACTCAATACGGAGGTATCTGAAACCAAATTGTGCAAAGGCTAAGGCGATGGTTATAGGTCATGATAGATTGTTATGGTTTTTGAGGATATGATCAGGACAATATGATGGTTTTTTGGCTTTTTTGTGGGTTATGGGTCGAACAAAACAAATCTGAAGGTAGGAATATACCTCACATGCAACTTGAATCTTGATACTACTTGATGGAAGGCAAGGCCCGATTTTCCGTGAGGTATGATAACTTGATTGAGTGGAGATATCGACGTTGATAATCCAAGAGGCTCCGAGCAAACAAATCCTCACAATCACTACACCACTGCTCCGTTGGTTATCACTCATGACACACGAGTGACCTCACCATGAATGCTTATCCCTGCAAGCACAATCAAAAACACAAGCAAGGACAAGATGAACACAATCAAAACTGCATTGATCACGAGGTAGGGTCTCACAAACTGATGAACGTCGACACTGTTCGATGATAGATATGATCTATGAAAAAACCAAACCCTAATGTGGTGATTGCTGCTATTAAAATAGAGGTTAGGGGCATCCACAACCCCTAGAGGTGCCCCTAATGGGCTCCAACACAATACACGACTGGACGGCCCAACAGACGGCGTCGCAACACCAGAACAGAATCTGAGCACTGACTTGTTTCGGCAATTCCCGTTGAATCCCGATGAATTTTAAGGTGGGACCATTTGGGTTGGTTAGATAATCATCTTATCGAAGTCTGGATATGTCTTGAATGTCCATTTTAGTGCAGACTAGTCCTAGAACGTGAGATGGAATCGCAGCCGAGTCGGACTTGATCTCCTTCTTGTTGTGGATGCCCTTGCTGCTCCTCCTCAACACCTTGGCCTTTCCCAAGTCCTTGATGGTCCTCTCCAAAGTTCCTAATCATTAAAACATCCATGGCATCATGTGTAATCTCTAAAACATAATTGGCTAGGTTAGAACGAACCTGCAGATTGAACTTTCGTGCACGTGCTCGTGTTGTCGATCCATGCATTGTTTCTATAGGAGTGATGTCCTCCCTTAAACAAAAAATATGTGCATATGTGATATACTCTTCAACGATAATAAACATACAAAACATAGCAATAATAGCAGGAGCAACATTATAGCCCATGATTGGACTAGTGCTAGAGACACTACTAGCATTGTTCCTACAAAGTGGCATAGTGAGATTGGTGATGTCATGGACCATAGTTAACACATGATGAGATACATAGTGTAGTGCAATGAACATGTACATATTGTTCCTGCTTCTAGCATTAGGAGTAGTTGTGCGGATGGGCTATACCATTTGTTTTCAACGTGGAGTTGTACAAGTATGTGCATTCATGTGAAGAAGATGCACACTCTAAAAACCTGACCACCCACTAACCAAAATATGTGTCATAAAAAAGAGGATATGCTAGGGGCCTACTCTTAAAATACTTATGCATGCAGGGGTGGGATGAGGAAACTTGACATACAATGATATTAGAGAAAGGTGGATTGTGTAGTGAAATTCTAAGGTACATTAAAGGGTGAGATTTCACCTTCTATTATATGCCACTGAAGATGTAACACCCCGTCCAATCTCTAGACCTGGGGTACTTACTCCTCGCAGCTCTCTAGGATCATATGTCGTCCCTACAGACCAACACAAGTCTTTTGTGCGCACTTTGTCCTGACTCATGCGCATCCGCAAAAACTTCCCGGTCGGTCACCCATCACAAATTGCTCCAAGCCAAGCGCACTTAACTTGGAGGTTCTTTCGAGATAGGCTTCCAAAAAAAAGATGCACCTTGTTAGTATGGTACTCTATTAATTCTATTAAGCCTTGGGCTAGGATATCACCATCCCAAGGGCCACGATATCACAATCCACCACCCTTAGAAGACCGACGTCCTCGTCGGGCAACCCCAATCCAGGAACCTCCCCTCTTAGCCACATCTGTGTGTCTAGTGTTGTCATATGCCATGCCATGTGACCACTCTAGGCCCACATGCGCCATGCGCCATATACCCGAACCCCTAACCCACACACGCCCGTGAAACCTCGAGGGTCAGCTCTGATACTACTTGTAACACCCCGTCCAATCACTGGACCAGCGGTACTTACTCTTGACAGCTCTCTAGGATCATATATTGTCCCCATAGAGCACCACGGGTATTTTGTGCACAATTTATTCTCATTCATGCACACCCAAGAAAACTTCCCGTTCGGTCACCCATCCCAAAGCCAAGCACGCTTAACTTGGAGGTTCTTTCGAGATAGGCTTCCGAAAAAGAAGATGCACCTTGTTAGTATGGATACACTATTAATTCTATTAAGCCTTGGGCTAGGATATCACTATCCCAGGTGCTAGGATATCACAGAAGAGGGATTGATGTATGGTAATAAACTTGGACATCATTATGTTACAGTGAGAAATAATCATGAAGTAGTAATCATTATGTGTTACATAGAACAACATACAAAATTGCTATATTACTCTCTCACATGAATTATTCCATCGCCACACATGCATGTAATGTCACACTCATGTCATTCCATGCCATAATATAAGTCGACATGCACAGATGTGCCATGGACTTTGCCTCTCTCAACTTCATAATAATTACACACAAAAGACATTTATTTAAGATGATAAATATTTTGTCAAAAATGTCATATTGGATAAAGACCTAAATGCACATAACATTTAATATATGGAATGTATCAGGTGCAAACCAACCACTTGGTGCAAATCATGCAAACGGTCATGATGATCTTGTAAAACAATCCTTCCACTATGCATCAACTTTCAAAACGGCGCTTCCACCTCTCCTAATATATTTTCAAATACACTCTCATCTCAAACAACGTGTTGGTTTGCATAGTTTGTAGTAAGTGGTTGGTTTGCTCATGGTATGTCCCTTTATAGACATGTGGTTTATTTGATTTTAATTAAATTAAAATCGGTTAAGTCTGACTAAATTCCAACAATCTCCACCAAATTTGATGCACATAAGAAATGCTCTTAGTTTTTTGCTGTCTGATATACTAGTGTTTCGATGAAGATTTTTAAGCTAAAGACCTATCAAGGTCAAATATTTTACTTGTCCACAACTAAATAAGGAATTGTCTTAAATTAGAAATTTTATGTAAAATAATTTTTTTGTCTAATCTTTTTATTGATATAATGCTATAATAACAATCCACCCTAGTTGGAGCAAAGTCAAACTTTGTGGCTTTTAATGATCATTTAGATATTTTCCAAATCTAATAGACAACAACCAATAGCCAAACTCATATGTGTGTGTTGTAAGATGTTTTGTGGAGCTCCATTGCTTTAGCAAGCTACTCATATCACATTGGACCATAAATTACAGCCTACCAAAGAATATAGGAGTGAAATGCATTTCAAACGGACATGGAGTTTGTTGAGGGTATCTCTTCTTAGTCAAAGTCTAGTTTTACCACTATGGAATGACTTCACGTTGTTTTGAAGCTGTAACACCCTGAATTTGGGGGTATAAAATTTCTTTCAAATGATCACCTAAATTCATGTGTTACTCTTCTCTCTCTCACCCTAGGTTCTATCTCTCTCTAGATCTTCTCTTCCTTTTTCCCTTTTAGGTAGAATTAGCTTAAAGTTAGGGGTATTTAATTATTTATTTTTGCCAAAACATTTTGAGTCATGACATGTTGCATCATGTTGAGCTTATTTATTCTTTGAAGTGTTGCACACGTTTGAATTTATTTGAATTTGAAACCTAATTTGAATTTGGAATTGGAAACCCTAGAGAAAAGAAATGGAAAAGGAATTAGAAAATTTAGAGAAAAAGAAAAGGGCAAAGCAGCCCAGTCGGCCCACTAAGCCCAGCTGCACCCGCTCGCCTTCGGTCTCTTACAGGCGGGCCCCACCTTTCGGCGCCGACCCGCGCCGCTCTTCCCTTTTTCCCTCTCGCTGTTTGGTGGGGTCGCCCTGTCGGAGCCGACCCGCGCCCCTCTTCCCATTCTCCCTCTCGCTGTTCGGTGGGGTCGCCCTGTCGGCGCTTCGGCCTGTTATGCGCTCGCGCGTCTGTGCCGCTGTCCCGCGGGCCCCGCTCGCCAGTCCCTCCCCCCTCCTTCAACCGCTCGCCTGCGCGGACCGCGCACACGCACGCTGAGATCGTCGTGCCCACGTCGCCACCAAGATCCAAACCGACACCCCGACCCCCTCTACAAGTCCCCGCACACCCCACTTCCCCCCTGCCTCGCTCATTTCGCCTCTGCCCACTCACTCGAGCTGCGCGCGCCCGATCTTCAAGCTCGCCGGAGCTTCCCTGTCGCCAGACCCCCTGCACCCGAATTCGTCGCCGGTAGAGCTCGGTCGCCGTCCGCGATCGTGCTCCGCCACCGTCAGGCCCAGCCTCGCCCTTGTCCCTGCCCCACCCGAGGTGAATTTCCCCGCCGAATCTTCTCTTCTCTCTCTCCCATTTTCTCTGTTTCGTCGATTAGTCACCGGTGATCGTCGGTACAGGTCCCGCGCCGTAGAACCGAGACTGCCCTCCAAACCGCGATCGCCCCGTGCCTTCTTCGTCTGCGTGGAGTCGCCGGCTCCGGCCATGGCGCTCGCGCCGTGCGCTCTACCGAGGTAGACGGCGGTCCTGACAAGGAGGACCCGCCCGTCAGCCTCCCCTTTCTTTCCCCGTTCTTGGTCACTACCTAGAGGGCCCTGTCTGTCAGCGCGCGCCCGCGATGTCGCGTCTGCGCGTGCCCTCCACCGCTGACTAGCGGGCGCGACCTCCCTGTGGCCCCGTTTGTGAGACTCCCGTCGTTTCCCCCTCTGGATGGTCCGAGTCGCCGACCCGTGGGCCCCGCCCGCCAGAGAGCGCCCGCGCTCGCATCTCGCACCAGAGATACCCGGGCCGCTGACGTGTGGGACCCACCGGTTAGCCCTCACGTCCGATCCCGCGCGCCCGCTTCTAATCTCGGGCGTCCATTCCCGATCGGATGGCCGAGAAGCCAGGATACCCTTTCGCGGTGGTCGGTTTGCTTAAGACCCCCTCGGTTTTCTGCGAATAGAACCCGTCGTCCTTAGACTTTACACGCAGGTCCCTGAGTTATTACAAATAGACCCTATCCATTTAAATAATTATAGATTAGGGCTTAATTTTGTATTTCAAACTCCTAAACTTGTTTATTTCATATATTTTACATATGAACTCCAAATTTAGTGATTCAAATTGCAAAATGTTCATAGGATTATTCTTTGTTTAAATAAATTAGTTCCTTTTACATTCTATGCTTTCTAATTTTATGGTTAACTATGAACTAGTATATGTTTAGATTTGTTTATTTAATAAAAAAAGGGAATACCCTAGATATTAAAGCATGTTTAATCTTGTGAGATTAATAATGTGTATTACATGAATTCATCCCTGGTCTAACTTTTAGGTCACAATAAAATAAATTGAACTAGGTTATATAATTGTGGGCAATACTTAAAGGAATAATAATCTATTTCTAAATGAAGTTAGTTTATGTTATAACTCATGTTATATTTGATCTCATTAACCCTTATTCAGTATTGTGTCTTTTTAAGATGTATTTCTATGTTTGTACATGTTTGGTGTGCTGTTCAGTTGTACTTTCCAAATGTATTGAATGCATGCTCACTTTATTTAGACAACGAGCAGTCCGAGGTTCCAGAGTGTGTTGTTGGAGACCTCCCTGAGCAACAACCTAGTGAAGGCAAGTGTCCTCTGACCTATTATGTCCTACATACTTTATGATTCACTGTCCTGCATTACATTATCTAAACCTAAGGATTGACTAGTTTGTATGTACCTTATCCTTGTTTACCTTTTGGGTTATCATGGTTAGCATTTTGCTATTACCTTAACTTTAATCAATGAACATGATGTGAACATTTATGATACGATACTATTATCCTGATTATGTTGATGATCTTGTGATACTCTAGGGGGCTCATGCCTTTTTCCTGAGTACCTCTCCGTAAGGACCTGTTCATGGAGTGACCACCCGGGATAATAGTGCAACCATGAGGGTGGAATGGGACGCCCTTAGTTGATTAATTAGATGAACCTGGGGTGTAGTTGGCTTTGCCGGAGGGCCGTCAATGGGGGCCAGGGCGTAGTGCTCGCTCTGCCAAGGTTGGGGTGTAGAGGTTCATTCGATTTGGTTTTGTTTGTCATCCACCTTGGGGAGGTGTACTGCGTTTGTACGACTGGCGAAACCTAACGAGCAGCTATGCACCAAGGGAGTCTTTGTAAAGGCTACGTAGTGTATCCCTGGCCATTCACCTCGGTGGTGAAGATCGGTTCTGTACAACCCAGGCTGGAAAGGGATCACGACTCGTGGGTAAAGTGTGCAACCTCTGCAGAGTGTTAGAAACTGGTATATCAGCCGAGCTCACGGTTAAGAGCAGCCTTGGGATCCTCTTTGATTAGAAGAATTCTAGTTACTTTTATGATGATGGTTAACAATGATGTTATAAGTCTGATCTCTGGTATTTCCTCTTTTGAGGGAGTACTTTTGGGTAATAACTGGGTTTATTACTAAAACTTGGCTCTACTAATAATAATAAATACTTGACCAACTAAAAGCAACTGCTTAACTTCAACCCCACATACAGCTAGTCCACTTTAGCCAAACACGTCATTTGCTGAGTACGTTGATGTGTACTCACCCTTGCTTTACACACCACCCCAACCCCAGGTTGTCCCCATTGTACTCAGTGCTCAGGAGGTGATGCTGGCAACATGGAGGACTTCGAGGAGTTCCAGGATTACGACGAGTTCTAGTTTACTTAGTGGCAAACCCCTAGTCAGCTGCCTGTGTAGGCTTATCATCTACGTTTCGTTTCTCCACACTTTGATAGTTATGTTAAAGACAATGGTTATGTAATAGACTCTATGGATGTCTTGGACATCTTGTTGTAATAAAGTACCTTTCCGCTATTTATTTCGAGCATTGTGTGATGATGTCCAATTATGTAATCATTGTGTACGTGAGTTCTGATCCTGGCACGTACATGGTTCGCATTCGGTTTGCTTTCTAAAACTGGGTGTGACATAAGCCTAATAATTTGATGCACTATCTAACACATTACATGATAATCCATTATTGTAAATCAATTTTCTAGATTCTTAAATGTCTCAACGTAGTCTAACACTACCACCCTTGAGTTTCTTACAATTTTGGCATATTTCATCTACCACTTTATATGCCGAGTTGACTTCTTATTGTCCCTAGAACTGTTTGCCTTGCCAAACTGATTGTTTGTCATTGTTCATAAAGCCATTTAGCCTCAATAGTGGGAGTATCTAATGGTGCAAGTTATGCTTCCATTATTGATCTTATTAAGATGGTCTGCTTCCAAGCCTTCTACAGTGCCACCTCTAAGTCCAAGCACATATACAATTGTGATGTAAATCGCATTAGCATCTGATATCAAATTGGAATCACTATAATCTTGTAGTATCACAGGGTACCGAGCATATATGGTGAATTCCACAGCTCATAATATGTTTTAGTTACAAATTATACCTTCAAGAGTGTGTGAGTGATCACCTCGATTGTTTGAAACAACACAACTTAGTTTGCTAGCATAAGTCACATTAATATTCTTCACATTTTTCTAGCACACTCAGATCATATGGTGTTGGGGTAGTCTTGTAGTCACCATAGCCATAATGACCCAATACCTTTTCCACATAGAGGGATCACAAACTATAACCCATTAATGCCTTCTCATAGCAGGCTGTTATTAACAATAACATTAATCGTTCCCAAAAGTCCATCTCAAAATTGTTAGACAAAATCTAGCTCACCTCCTTAATCATAATAATGTTGGTTACAAAGATCAATATATCATCTCTACTATATAAAGAAATAATTTCAACGTTGTCCACGATTTTACGATCATCATGTGTCACCCTTCCCCTTCTCGCTTTATGCAAAAATAAGGTATAATTGTGCACAAATGGGGGTTCAAACTTCGGTTGTTGGCTCCACATTCACAGTCACCAAACCAACAGAACACAAATACTTTTGTGTCTTATTAAAATAAAGTCTGCATATGTGATATATAAAACTATAGCAATGCACGAACATTTGACTAGTTAATGTACAAACACAAGATCACTCCTCTCCTCCATAGCTATAGCACACACATTTGTTGGCCTCATTCACAACAAAGCCAACAAATGTCAAAGTTCTATTGAAACTTTCATGTTATTGCTTATGTGCTTACATAAGTCCATACAAGGACTTCAACGATTTACATATCATGCCATACTGACTATTGGCTACAAAAATCAAAATGGCTAATCCATATAGACTCTTTTGCTAGCTCCCATTAAGGAAATTTGTTTAGACCTCCATTACATGAATGAGAAGGACAAGAGAGGTTGGTAAGGAAGTAGCGCTTGAAATATAGTCCGTAGAGCAATAGATGAATTAATATTAGAGGAGTCTTCACTTTTTTATGGGTATAATCCTTGGCTAGAAGCCACTGCAGTTGTAGTCTTCCACTTATGGTTAACCAAGTTATTGTAGCTTTACTAATTAATTGTTTTGAACACTTCCAACAGGTTCGTTGTCATCGCGATATCGTTGTCATGATAACCATCACTTGCATCAATGGAGGAGATGGAGGGGTACACGGTGGACCAAAAAAGCTTCCACTCATTTGCTAGTGTTGAGTAGTTTATTACCTATGTTATCACAATCCAAGCTAGCATGAGGATGTTGTGATTGTGAGCTGTTTTGTCAAATTAATTTGTATTTGGTCACTGTTTATTTGGTGCAACCTATTTGTTACAAAATGGTACGGATATAGTTAATATATATGGCAAGAGACAAATATTATGGTTGTCAATTTTGGTTCTGACGTTACATATGCGAAATATAATTCTTTTTGCGTAATATTTTATACGCAATATAAATACAAAATGCATTGTCGTATAAATTATGGGTTAAATATATGTAAATGCAACAGTTTTATTCGTTGTTGTATGGTTCGGTTGCATTATCTTTATAGTTGCGACATCATCAATTGCAATGATTTTTTTGTTGCAATAAGATGTAATTACAATGGATCTATTTCATTGGGACTTCAATTGTCGCAACATTTGCTCCTTGTTGCAACATCATTAGTTACAACGATGTTTTTTGTTGCCATAAAGACTCGTACCATGGATTAATTTTTATAGTAAAAAGGTCATATAACCACGAGACACATTATATTGCAAAATGATCAAATGCAACGAAATTATTTGCATGGCAATACATCTTGTTGCCATGAGTCACTTGTGTGGCACTAGTGTTTTGTTGCCATGAAGCATCTTGTGGTAACAAAGCCATTTGCAATAGATTCAAACGTGGCATTAACACTTATTACCATGAAATATGTTGTGGCAATAAAGTTTTTGGCAACTATTATAAATGTTGCAATATAACTTATTTGCAACATAATAGTCCACTGTAACAACAAACAGTTACAACACTTGAACACGTTGCAAAGGATGTAGTAATTGCAACAGAACGTAAAAATGTTGCTATAACCTATTGCCACTCTATTTTTTGCAACAGCAGGCAACGACAGTTGTTCTATTGCAATTGGTGCCTATTGCAACGATTTGTAGCCTATCGCAACGATTTTTGCCCCATTGCAAGAAGGTGATTTTTTAGTAGTGACATTAGGACAAAGTTTTTTTTCTTGAACACCTATTTGCATTCTATATGTCTACACCCATAAGGACGTTCAAGGAATTCTCAAGTTTGATTAGACATAATTGAATCCATCTTAGTCCATACAACTTTCTTACATAAATTAGCATTTGGAGATTAATGTGCCCCAATGGTTTTTCAAGTGTCATCTACGAGGTATACAATGTAGTAATCATCAAAAGACTTTGTTATCTTTTGTCTCTTGTTGTTTTGAGTAGCTACAATGGCATTCTCAAAATTTTCCACATGGGATTCCACAATGTCTTATATCGGACCATGTTGTTTAGGGAGTAATATAGGTTCATGACTAGATGAGTTATTTTTCATATGAAACTTGTTGTCAAAAGTATTAGGATTTGTGTACTCCATGGTAGTACAAACATGCATGTTAGTTACTTCAGAGCTTATTACTAAAAACCTATATTCTTTGTTATGAAAAACATAAACGAGAAAAACTCAATCAATAATTTGTTCTTATGGTGATTGGCACATTTATATTGGCCAATCAAACCTAAGTGCACAAGTATGAGGGATTTAACCTCTTCCTTTTTTCATTCCTTGAATGATGCTATTTCTTTATTCTTGGCAGGAAGTCCACCTAAGACACAACTTGTAGTTAATATAGGTCATCACTCCAGCACTCCTTCAAAAGTCCAATTGAAAGTGTCCTTTCATAAATAATTTTATTTCAAAATACTGCCCACCATGATCAGTTCTTAAACATTTGATTTTTCTCTCAACTTATTTTTTCTACTTCAGCTTTATAGATCTTAAAATAACATAACCCATCATCTTTGGTTGTAGAAGTATATAAGTTGTCACTTATGCCTACTGAAGAACCGACCAAAACATTTTTCTGTTTGTGACATCAAAGACAACGATGGTGCTGACAATCAGTAGCACTATAATATCTGTTAGTTAGAAAGAGATTTGGTCCACCACAATGTGCCTTGACTTCATTCAGCGAGGCACTCGGATCTTTCACACTTTGAGTCGTCATAGTCTTACAAATTCTGAAATTCTCGTAATAGACAAATGTACAATATCAAG
This sequence comes from Zea mays, assembly GCF_902167145.1. Lineage (NCBI taxonomy): Eukaryota > Viridiplantae > Streptophyta > Magnoliopsida > Poales > Poaceae > Zea > Zea mays. Next base: position 84,237,382 of record NC_050104.1, on the reverse strand, counting down.
AGCATGTCAAACGTCATATATTATATATAGCTCCAAGTTATTTGTGATAGTTTGTGTAGTGTAAATGCACGGTTTAGGATGGCATCTTACTGCACTGTTCGTTACAGTTTCTACTTTTCGGCATGATGACTGGCAATTCAGTTATCTATAACTAATATTAAGAGAGTGTTTGGTTTCTCTGTCTAAAGTTTGTTCGTGCCACATCAAACATTTAAATATCAACTATGAGTATTATATATAAGTTTAACTATCTAGGTTTAATCAATTTATCCATTTTTTAGTTTTTATATGTGTAATTCGTTTTATATAATTAGACTATATTTAATAACCGTAATTATCATTTAAATGAATAAAATTGAACTGTGATTATGTGAACTTTAATTTTCGTCTCTCTTTCACATATATTTGTTATTCACTCTAGTTTCATCAGCCGCTTATCTTTCATCTGTTGTTGCTCCATCTTACTGTTATATCTTTGAAATTAGAGCGGCAAAACTACCATTGACGCAATAACGCCTCACCACTAACATATGAAGGTATAGTCATCCAAGCCCATGCATGTGGCAAGGCACGTATGGGTCTACGATCGAGAGTGTGGTTTGCCTTCTACGCATAATAGCCATCTATTTAAATAGAGTTAATCTCATGTTTTCAGATACATGATTATTAATTCTTTATGATACTAGTATTTATTATGGATCTTAAATTTTATTTGAATTATTGTTGCATCAAGCCCAATGCAATTTAACAAAAAAATAGTTAGCTGATTATGATTGACAATTTGACATGGTTCATAGCCTACTATATGATAAATCTATACCTATTATGATATAATCTATACCTATTATCGATCAAAGAGCGATTTTTTCATCCATCCTTTACTCTTTGCTCACTCCTTAATTCCTCGGTCCACAGTCCTTCGGTCTCGTCTTTTCCTCACCATCTGCCTATCCATCCATCTCACTCATCTATTATCTTATCCCACTATTAGTATATTTTTGTCAAACACCAACGATCCTTAGATCCTGTTTGCGGGGAACGAGACTAGGGGTGGAAATTTGGCTCGGGCTCGGTGAGACTCGGTGAGGCTCGAGTCGGCTCGCGAGCTAAAATGAGCCCGAGTCGAACCTGGTTTTGCAGCTCGCCAGAACTGCGAGCCGAGCCAAGCCGGCTCGGTCTAGCTCGCAAGCCAGCTCACGAGCCGAGCTAACAACATCAAGTATACTATTATACTATATTATTATGTTTTGAACTATTTTATTGAATTTTTTGAACTTGATACGTGATACACTTATATTGTAGTCTAAAAATATATTATACATAATTTTTTATCTTATATATAATAAAAAATATATAATTTATACTCTAAACGTGATTTATGTGAGGCTCGCGAGCTGGCTCGAGCCTGGCTCGGCTTGGTCATATTGCGAGCCCGACCGAGAGGCTCGACTCGGCTCATTTCCAGCCCTAAACGAGACCTTGGACAATCTCTCTGTGGGAGCGTGGACCTTCCGCGGTAGGTCACCGGACCTTCCGCAACTCTGCGCTGAGAGCTCCACTCTTCCCTTTGAGCACGTGGACCGTCCACGTGCACAACATAAAATAGGAAATTTTCGACGACCAGCGTATTTTCGACGACCTCACTCTAGCCGCCGAAAGTAGGAGGTTATTTACGGCAGTACTAACAGCCGCCAAAAATAAAAGTTATTTTCGTCGACACCTCCAAGTGCCACAAAAATAATATTTTCAGTGGCGCACGTCTAGGCCACCGAAATTTATTTTTTACTAATCCCTCTCCTTTCTATTTCCTGCTCGACAGCATCAATACGCACACATCATTGTCGCCCCCACCGTCCCTGCCACCCGACGACCGCATCTCGCCGGCCCTGCTCCAACCCCAGTAGCTCCCTCATCGATGCTGCCTCAGTCTCGAGTCCAACACACTGCCACTCACCCCTAGTAGCGCTAACCCTAATTGTGGCTGCCCCCCACTGCCCCAGCCTCCTACAGTCCACGCACACTTGCTGACCGGCCCCCGACCTGCCCGACGACGCCTCTCCTCCGGTCCCTAATAGCCTCGCCCCGAGCTCCATCCACGACCGGCGTCGTCCACCTTCTCGGCCATTTTTCATTACGGACAACCTTAGAGTGGTGGATAGAACGTGGTATTTATGATGGGCATGAGGTCTAAGGGAGATTTTGGAAGCATAACCATGTTGTTCTCCATTGCACCATATTCAGCATGCAATTGGAGAACAACAAGGCTATGCTGCTAACATTTCCTTCAGATCCTATAGGCTTGTCATAAATTTGTGTTCTGTCGGTCACTCTTGGGTGGGTTTAGGACCTATCATTGCCTGTAGATGTAGAACCGATACACCTGAGGAAGTTGAATATTGTTTTTATGACATGGCTCGCTTTAGCAGTCTCAGGCATGATTGAAGATTGTAAATAGATGTACAATGGCTAGACTAAGAATGGACAACATTCTGATGAGCGGTAGCCAAGACCAAAAAGTTTATGGACCGTGTGTTCTCCTTGTCATTAACGGTAATATTAGATGCCCCTCGAGGTGACACAAAAATAATATATTTCTTAATAAGGAAAGGGTTACTCTAGAACTTTGTTAGTTTGGATTTATGCCCGGATATGAGGTGTGGGAGCATCATGGTGAGGTAGTATCCAATCTACATGTAGAAGAGGAGAATAATGATTGAGATGGCGGTGATGCGATGCATGAGATGCTAGATTTGCTATGTCTAGAGTTAAACCTTAGCTTTAAGGATCCTCCCAAAATAGTGGTTTCGAGATTTTTAAGCTCCTAAAACATTATAAAGAGTCGTTGTATGAATACATAGATGTGAGTATATTCGCTTTTGTGACCTGGCTCATGGCCATTTAGTCCAAGTTCTTTTTCTCGAACAATTGTTATAATAAGATTTTAAAATTGTTTGGGGATGTGCTGTTGTTGGGGGCCTTCGTCCTCCGAAGGTCCTCAAAAACATAATTTAACAATGTTTTCCAAGTATGGTTTGTGGACAGGTATCTTCGGATACATGATAAAAGCGTACGTGATGAGAAGCATGATCGTGACAAAGGTTGCCGTCGCTCCGAAGCTGTGCGCAAGGGAGCTTCGGCTAAATCGCAGAAAAGGGAACCGACTTAAAAGGGAAAAGGCTATTCAGTCCTCATAGATTTTTCTATAAGCCAACAGTAAATGTAAGGGGCATGATTGTAATTTCTTATAGGCTGTGTCCTGTGCCTATAAATAGATGAACAGTACCCTCGTACTGTTCACGCTGACTTGTATTCACTTTTGTGACACAGTTGTATTTTATAGCCTTCTATCAAGCCAAAGGTACCCTTTGTAATTCGATATTGTTCTTACTTTTTCATGATTGTATAATGAAGAATAAATAATATGATATAATTATTTGTGTTGTTTCTCATATGTCACATGTTTCTTCTTCTATTTTTACATATATTGCAATGATGAAGGTATGTCCTTCATGACCTTCGTCTGAAGATCATTATATCCTAGGGGAAATAATGCTTTGATGGACGAAGGACATTAACATTTAACATTTTGTGTTGCCTTGTTCTTAACTCATAGCATTTGAGAACAAGTCCCCAACATTGGCGCCCACCTTCGGTGAACCCTTTTTCGACCACCTTCGGCAAGCATTGACCTTCGTCATGCCGCCGAAGAAAGCTTCAGCGCCAGGGGCTGCCACACTACAGCCACTGGACCCAAATCAGGAGACCCTTTCTCTCCGAGAGTCCCGAAGCCAGAAGAGGAAGGCCACTAGTCCAACACTCCAGGAGGAGGAGTTAGACCAAGAAATCAGAAACATGGAGATAATCCATCAGCAAGTACAAAGGAAGAAGGAGAAGATGGCCTGAATGGCTGATCTTCAAAGGCAGATCGACGAAGCCACTTAAGAAGTACGCCATCTTGCTCAAGACGAACAAGATTGAAGGCCCCGACACAGGGAGCTTCATCAAGAAGGCTTGTTTAACGAAGATGGATGGTATGATGATTTTAATCATGATACCTTTACCTTTGATGATGCTTCTCCCTTGGCAGCAGAACTGCAGGCTATCCCATGGTCCCCATCATACAAGCCACCTCAGCTTCCCATGTATGATGGGCATTCAGACCCGAAGCAGTTTTTGATGAGTTATGAAGCAACTATATCTTCATATGGAGGCAATTCAGCCGTCATGGCCAAATCCTTCGTCATGACAGTTCGGAATGTGGCTCAAACATGGTATTCTTCTCTTTGGCCAGGGACTATTACTTCGTGGCAGAAACTCAAGGATATGCTAGTGACAAGTTTCCAAGGCTTTCAGACGAAGCCAGTCACAGCTCAGGCCCTGTTTCAGTGCACGCAAGACAATGAGGAGTATCTCCAAGCATATGTCCGAAGGTTCTTGCGTCTCAGAGCACAAGCGCCTACAGTGCCCAATGAAATTGTCATTGAGGCCATGATTAAGGGGCTTCGTCCAGAGCACAAGCGCCCAGTACTTCGCTAGAAAGCCTCCACAGACTCTGGTGAATCTACTTCAAAAGATGGATGAGTACATCAGGGCTGACAATGACTTTCGCCAAAGAAGTGAGGAAGCTTATAGGTTCTCCGAGATGACCAGGGGCTTCGGAGGAAGAATCCATCTGAGGCATGTTAGGTCAATTCACAACTCCACTCAAAGTGATGACAGAGGAAGTTAGCTGCAGAGGCCGCAATATTCTTCACAATCTTTGGGGCAGCAACAAAGCTCTTTTCAGTCGCCAGCTCCAAGAGGCAGAGGCGCCAGGGGCTTCAGAGGAAGATATGGAGACCAGCCCAGGAAGATCTATTGCCTATTTTGTGGTGAAGACAAGGGCCATACTACAAGAATGTGCCAAATCACCATACAAAAGCAGAAGGAGATTGCAGAAGCCGAAGCCCGGCAAAGTCAACCGAAGCAGGTCCTGCACACTGCTTCGTGTCACTCACCCTACATATCAGAATATGTGGGTAATCATCCTGTAGCTTCTGTTGCTTTGGCTAGTCAGCCACAGGCTTCTTGGCCACAACTTCCACCTCCGCCGCCACTACAACCTGCCTATTCACGAGGTCAGCAGCCATAAGGGAGCCATCAGACTCATCAACAGCGAGATCTCAGGGAGGAATCCGAAGCTCGCACAGTCAACAGTACTGTGCCAGAATCAAAACACATCTATTAAGAGGTATCCTACATTCCTACCTCTGAAGCATTTTTAAATTCATTGTCATTTTCTTTTTAATAAGGAACAATCAATGAAAGTCTAGTCTTGTCATTTTTAATTTCTTGTAATAGCTTCGTCCTTGTTATAATGAAATATATCTTCCCCACAGACTCACGGAGCTCAAAAAACTGCCGAAGCTCAAAAGTCGTTCCTAAGTGAACGTAGAGCTAAAAATCCCATTGCAAGTTTTACCGAAGCTACAAAAAGTCATTCCTAAGGAACGCAGCGTAAGTTTGCTGAAGCTACAAAAAGTCGTTCCCAAGGGAGCGCAGTGTAAGTTTTCTGCTCAAAAGTCATTCCTAAGGGAATGCAGAGCCAAATACTGCCGAAATATAAGGCGAAGCGCGAAAAGTCAACGAATACCGCCGAAATAGAAGGTGAAGAAGTTCAAAAGACGTTCCTAAGGGGATGTAGAACTTACACCAAAAAATAAGCGATGAAGCCGAAAAATAAATGGCAAAGAGATTTTGATGGTTCCTAAGGGGACGCAGAGATTGTGTATCAGCGTGCGTATGTGTCTTCGGCATTAGCATCATTCTTTGCATCATATCATCACATCATATCGCATAGCATCACATCATACATCATATCACATCAATGACATCAACTGGAAACGAAGCCGATCTTTGGAGAATGCTTTACAAAAAAATGAAAAGATGCCAAGGCACAAAGTAAGCTGAGAATTACAGCTTCTTCAGGTCTGATGTGGAAAAAGGGATCTATTGTTTAAAAAGCATTGATGTTTTTACAAAGTGTGGATGATTCTTACGAAGTATAAAAACTCTTCTTTACGAAGCATGAAAAGAAGGGAAGGTGTTTTTTCGCCGAAGGCTAAAAAACGGTACGTACATAAACTTTCATGCATCGCAAAGAACTGAATTACAAACAATTTACATATTACATTGAAAAATATAAACATCAAACATTACAGACTTAGTTCAACAAATATTACATTAATATCCTAGAAATGTTTCTACAATAATAGCTATTCTTCCTTCAAAACTTTCTCTGCAACTTCGTTAAGCAACTTGGTGACAACTTCGTCGATAATAGCTTCGGCCATATTAATAATTTCTATCGCTTTCTTTGTTTCTGGGTCGGCCAGTGGGTCGAATGGCTCTGGGGGAGGAGATAGTTCAGCTGCGGTAGAAGACATCAATCAGTTCGAAATCACGAAAATAAACAACAAAGCTAAAAGCCATTAAGTAATACCTATCCGTCTTTCGAGTTCCGCAGTTTTTTCAGCTTCTTTCGTTGCTTCTCGAGCGTCATGAATATCTTTTTCGCTCTTCTTCATTATCTCATGAGCCATCCCTCGGCCGCCATTTTCCCAGATATCAGTAAAAAAATTTCCCCCTATTAAACTCGCTTCGGCTGAGGGGTCCTTCGTGTCGTCAACAGATAAGGTAGCTTCAGCCTAGGCCAAGGTTTTAACATGATTTCAACATGCCTTCTCCAAAATGGCTGCAACCCCTCTCACACCAGAGAATGCACATACGTCCCCGCGGTCACTCAAAATCTCCTCAAAAGCTTCGGCTTCACCACTGATCCACTCGATGACGCCCTCAGGGTCGCCTCGTATGAAGTTGTCTTCGTTTGAGTAGGCACCCACGTTGGCGAAGCTAGTCTTTATCTTTTTCACACACTCCACAGATTTTTAAAAACATCTTTCTTTGGATGTGCAAAGCTCTGCAACTGTTTTATCAAAATAATTTTTCCAGTATTCGCTGGCATCTCGATCAGCTTCGGCAACAGCGCATTTTAATTTGGCCTCAGCTAATTGTTTCCGAACGTATTCAATTTCACTCTTTTGGGCCTCAGCTTGAACTTTGGAACTGGCTTCATCTTCTTTTATCTCGTTTACCAATGAAATTAATATTTTATCCTTTTCTAGGCCTTCGTTCCTTAGTTCAATCACCTCTGAGCGAAGGTTGTTTAGAGCCATGGTGCACCCTTCATCTTCGATATTTTTCTGTGCCCTGAGGGCATTGCTAAGGATCAAGCCCTGCAAGAGGAATATAGTATTAAGTATAAACAAATGAAATAATTTGTTTTTAAATACAAAAATTTATTTTCACACCTTTATACTATTATATGCCAAACTGTCGGCCAACTCATCCTTCGACAGTATTGAGAGGCCGTTTTCTAACGTTGGGAATCCGAAGCTTCTACCCATCTCCCGGCAAACAGATATCTCTTTGCTATCCGAGAGACAGTACAAAAAATCTTCCTCTCCGCTGCCGTTGAACACTAATGCCCCCTTCAGATATTTCAGCTTCTGGGCATAGTGTTGAGCTTCTCGTTCTTCTTCTTTAGAGAGTCTTTTTCCCGAAGCATGACAGATGATATATTCAATACTTTCTTTTAAAGCTTCGGGAGCAGGAGCGGCAACTTTTTCAGGCAAAGTCTGTTCTATAGCCTCTTCCTCTACTGCCTTCTCTTCAATTTTCGAAGGTTTTTTCTCAGCAGGCTCTGAATGCCCAGCTTCGGCACTAGCCTGGCTCACTGCAGCTTCAACTTCGGTCGGTTTTGTTTTAGCTTCGGTTTGCATTTTTGAAGCCTCGGCAATTTTCCCTGAAGGAGTAGAGCTTGAAGCCTTTACTGATTCGAGCACATCTAGTACATTTGCCATCCTTCTTCTTTTGGGAGTTGCCGCAAGACCTTTTTGTGCCTTCGACACTGTTACTTCTGCCGAAGGGCTTAAAACTTCTAATATTTTTGTTCCTACGATTTTTGGCTCTTCAGTCTTATCAGTCTTCGGCTCAGCTAGCTCGGCTGAGGGTACCTTCGGCATTATAGCCGGATCTTCAGCCTTCTGTGTAGGAGAAATGGGCTCCTTTGGTTTAGTAGGTGAAGAAGTTTCTCCGCCAAATTCAGGCAACACAGCTGGTTCAATATACCGTGGCCGGTGGGTAAGGACTTTCAATTTTTTGCTCTTCAGCGCAGGCTCATCTGGAGTGGCCGAAGCAGCAATCTTGGCCGAAGCAGCAACTTTCCTCTTCTTTCCCTGTCCCCGCAGCGTGTAGCTGTAGTCAGGGTAAACAAAACCAATAGCATCAAAAACTCTATTCAATCTCTTTTTTCCTCGGCCCTCGAAGGATGTGGATAATGCATTATCTTTTGCTTTGGAATATGGCCCAAGCATTTCATCACTTATAGATTCGATACATTTCAGCCAGTCGTCATTTGGTTCATCAAATTTATCTCCATATTTGAAGGTGTATTTTAGTCGAACCCAGTTACCTTTTCTAGATTCGGTGACAGTCTCCGTCGGCATCTCCCAATCCTCTACAAGCGGCCACACTCTGAAAGCTATATGCTCTTGGATTAAATCTCTTGTACCAATGAAAAAATAGACAGTACCAAAGGCCTTCTGGCATGCTTCGGCGGCTTCATCGATTTCAACCTTCGGCGTTCGAAGGCCAAAGCGGGACCAAATGGGGCGCATAATAACCTCCTTAACATCCTCCCTCGCCACTAAGTTGTTCTTCACATAAAACCATTCTTCCATCCAATTCCCTGGCCACCTCTTTCGAAATGTTGGCACTGGGTAACTCGCATTGGGACGGGCGATAAACCCGTAACAACTGAAGTTGTTGTGATACTGTTCCTTCCTCATAGCCTTCGTCTCATGCATGAGTTCGTGCATGCTGCAGAAGCACTTTGCACTCGGTTCTAGCCCCTGAATCCTTACTGTCTAGACAAAAATCCCCATCCTTAATATAGCTTCGGGGGTAATCTAATGGAGGAAGATCTGATAAATTTTTAAAACTTTGACCACAAACCTGCTCAGTGGGAACTGAAGCCCAGCTTTGAAGAAGCTTCGGAAAATCACAACTCCGTTCTCCTCAGGCGCAGGAACGTTGTTGTCTTTGCCAGCCCTCACAATAGACATGTCTCGAAAGTATCTTCCCCTCATATTTTCAAGGTGACTTTGCTTGATGGTCGATTTTCCGAAAATTGCATGACTCGGTCTCCAGGGTCGATCCTCGGAGTCTTCGCCTCCACTCTCTGCATCATAACTGTCACTGTCACCAGTGTCTTCAGACAGGCCTTCCAGGATTTCCTTGGTAATCTTCTCTATATTTGACTTCACCATTGACTCGATAAACCCAGCTATATAAGGATTACCAGCCTTCTTCTGCTCAAAGAGCTTCTCCTCTTCAGTGAGCTTCGTCTCAGCAGCAACTTTCTTGTCTTGAGACATCTTTTCTTCGGAAATGACAAAAATGTGTCCTTAAGACCGAAGCTTAGAAAGCCTGAGAAACTAAGCAAGCGTTGGCGAGCAAAAGCTATGAAATTGAGCAAACAAAGCAAATGGCACAAACAGTGTACCAAATCTGGTCCGGGTGAGTTCTTATTTATACGCTCGGCGCGCTCCAAATTGGAGGGTACCGTCTGTCATTGATTGTTGCTATTCTAGCAAAGGGAAGGTGTTTTTTGGACCTTCGGCTTAAGGCCTTCGTCCATGTCACAGTTTGAATTCGTTATCTTAAGCAAATTAATACTGCGAGGGGCTACTGTTGGGGGCCTTCGTCCTTCGAAGGTCCTCAAAAACATAATTTAACAATGTTTTCCAAGTATGGTTTGTGGACAGGTATCTTCGGATCCATGATGAAAGCATACGCGATGAGGAGCAAAATCGTGACGAAGGTTGCCGTCGCTCCGAAGCTGTGCGCAAGGGAGCTTCGGCTAAATCGCAGAAAAGGGAACCGACTTAAAAGGGAAAAGGCTATTCAGTCCTCATAAATTTTTCTATAAGCCAATAGTAAATGTAAGGGGCATGATTGTAATTTCTCATAGGCTGTGTCCTGTGCCTATAAATAGATGAACAGTACCCCCGTATTGTTCACGTTGACTTGTATTCACTTTTGTGACACACTTGTATTTTCTAGCCTTCTATCAAGCTGAAGGTACCCTTTGTAATTCGATATTGTTCTTACTTTTTCTTGATTGTATAATGAAGAATAAATAATATGATATAATTATTTGTGTTGTTTCTCATGTGTCACATGTTTCTTCTTCTATTTTTACATATATTGCAATGATAAAGGTATGTCCTTCATGACCTTTGTCTGGAGATCATTATATCCTAGGGGAAATAATGCTTTGACAGACGAAGGACATTAACATTTAACATTTTGTGTTGCCTTGTTCTTAACTCATAGCATTTGAGAACAAGTCCCCTACAGCTGCCAAAGCCCCATAAATGGCCTAAAGACATATACCATTCAAAGAAAATTGTCAATGGTCTTGGTATGGATTATGAAAAGATTGATGTGTGCAAAAATAATTCTATGCTTTTCATGAACGAGCATGTGGAAGAGAAAAAAATGCTTGCAATGTGGACAATCGAGATTCATCGAAGATGTAAATGACGAGTGTGATAAGGTGATGATAGATGTTACACATAAGAAGCTTCGTTACTTACCACTAACTCCTCAAGTAAAAATGTTGTTTCTATCCAAAAAACTGCTATGCACATGCCATGGCATAAATAAGGTGTCCATGAGAATGTTGAGCTAATGGTACACCCTTGAGATGGGGATGCTTAAAAGGCTCTTGACATGTTTGATCCAAACTTTGCCGCTAAACTGAGAAATGTTCGAATCGGGCTCACGATGGCTTCACACCTTCTGGTGAAATGGCATAATCATACTCATGTTGGCATGTCTTTGCTATTTCATACAACTTTCCACTTTCTCTTTGTATGAAGTATGAATTTATGTTTCTTTGCTTGATCATACCTGGCCTGGACCATCCTGGAAAGAAACTCAATGTCATGTTACAACTCTTGACTGAAGAGTTGAAGGAGCTTTGGAAAGGAGTTAAAGCATATGATGTTTTCAAAAGGCCGAAATTCAACCTTCGAGTCGCATATTTGTGGTCGGTGCATGACTTCCCAGCGTCTATTTATTTTTTTGGTTGCTGTACACATGGTAGATTAGCATGTCCGTACTGCGGTACAGATACAGATTGCTTTCATCTTGCTCATGGTTAGAGGATCACTTACTTCGATTGTCATCGATGTTGTTTTTCCAAGGCTAAGGGTTTATACGGTTAACATTTTAGTTGGTCACACTTTAATTAGCAGCATCTAATTACTAAGTGTAAGTATTTACCAAAACCCAATTAATCATAAGCAATGTTCATCACCTCAAAACCTCTTAACGCTTAAGTGAACTACTTGAATCCAAAAGGACCACGAATTAAACTCCATCTTTAAGTTCAGTTACCATGTGAGGGTCCAGGTCGCTCATAACCGTGAGCATGGCTGATATATCGGTTTTTACGCTCTACCGTGGTGGTACTACTTTACCTATAAGTTGTGTATCCCCTCTAGTCTGGGATTATCGGACCCGTATTCACTTTTGAGGTGAATGGCTAGGGATCCAATGAGGCTTTCACAAAACATACTTAGTACGAAGCTACCCACATGGATTCTAAGTCGGTGTGGAGGCCCTTTAGGCGAGGTAGCTTAGCCAAGACTACATCCCCATGTTAACATGAGCTACCACCAACAATCGCTCCCCCTTTTGCCCATATTTCAAGGAAGGATACTAGGCACTAATCATATTAGGTTAGCTGCCAAAACTAGAGCCATGATTGCACTCATGGTTGCACCGTTTTCCTGGGTGGTCACTCCATATTCCAATTTTAACACATATGATCTCATTAATTACCAAATTAAAAACAAAAGCAGCACATGCATAATCCTTGGAACATTATCAGCATAAAGGAGTGACATCATTAAGCTAGTTAAAGCATTAGAAACTAATAAGCAAATCATAAAACCCAAGTTTAATCAAGGTATGGGTTGGTAAAGACTAGAAATTGCTATATAGGTAATTCCATCAAAATTATGCATATGATAAAGTGTAAACTTAGTTGTCATGATGATTTAGGATCAAATAGAAATGCAGGGGAAGATGTCAATTTGCCTTCCTCACTAAAGTCATGAGTCTCCTCTTCGAACTGTTCCTAATTTTCTATCACGAAAGTGTCTTCTAATAGCACACATGCAAAATAAAGAAAACATACAACATTGAATAAACATGCACCAACCATTAAACAAAAGAAGCATATAATTAAACTCGTGGGAAAAGGATAATTAGTCTATTATTTATCCCTTTGTTTTAGAAACAAAGACTATTTTTTCTTTTAAATCTTTACCCAAGAAACCTAATTTTAATCAACTACTAATGATCTAGAAATAAGGCAATTTTTGGAGGTGTAAACCTACTATAAAAACTATCCTAAAATGTTTAGCATATTTTTAGAAAGCTAACAAAACAAGATTTAATTTATTTGGATTTGAAATAAGCATTTTATGGCCAAAATACTATTGTAGGGTCAAATGGTAAAGAAAAATGGCTTCAGGGGCCTAACCGTAAAGAACAGGGACCTAGCTGTAAGACTTTTACTTGGTGGAAGGGCCTATTTGCGAATATCTGAAAGAATCAAGGCTCATTAACAAAAATGCTCATGAGGCTTAGATCAAGGGGTACCAACCACTAGTGACTATCCGATCAACATATGAGGGCCAAGATTAAATCAATCGAGCCAACACGGGTTTAAATGAAACTGACCCCACGATCAAATATCAACGGCCAAGGGGTTTTGGCTCAGCTTCACGCGTAGGTCTCTATGAGCCGAGGGCCGACGACGGGGTGAGGGGTGGCGTGCGGCAGCGCACGGCAGGACTCTCGCTGGAGTTGGCCAGAACGACACTCTAGGAGGCCAAAACAACCGAGGAAGGGCTTAGGAGATAGCTAGGGAGAAAGTGAGCATACCTGAGGCCTCACCGAGGGGGTAGATGGGGTGAGAGCAGCTAGCGATGAAGAACAATGGTCGAGAGAGCTTCGATGAAGTTAGGGTGGTGCGACAGAGCTGAACAACGGATGAGGAGAGCTCGGGGGAGGTCAGGGAAGCTGCAGTGAGCTTTAGGGATCACAAATGTGACCTTGTAGTGGACGGGGAAGCACCGAGAGTGCCTGACATCGGTGGCAACTGCAAGTGTGGGCTAGGCGCAGGAGGGCACGTGAGAGGATGCTAAGGTGTGGGATCGGTAGTGGGGCTCGAGGTAGTACTTAAAGACCAAGACAGGGGTTTATACAAAATACTATTGTAGGGTCAAATGGTAAAGATCAACTAGCTTCAGGGGCCTAATCGCAAAGAACAGGGACTTAATCATAAGACATTTACTTGGTGGAAGGACCTGTCTGTGAATATCTAAAAAATAAGGGCTCCTTAACAAAAATGCTTATGTGGCTCTGATGAAGGATTAGCAGCCACTAGTGACCGTTTGATCAACATTCGAGGGCCGAGATTAAATCAGGCAAGCCGACTCGGGTTTATACGAAACTAACCACGCAATTAGATATCAATGGACAGGGGGTTTTGGCTCGGCTTCACATGCATAGCTCCGTGAGCAAAGGGCTGACAATGGGGAGAGTAGCGCCGTGAGGCGACGCAAAACCAGTCTCTCACCGGAGTTGGCCAGAACGGCACTCTGGGAGGCCAAGCCGACCGAGGAAGGGCTTGGGAGAAAGCTACGAAGAAAGGAAGCGTATCTGAGGCCTCACTAAGGGGGTAGAAGCGGCGCTAGCAGATGACTATGAAGAACAGTTACCGACGGAACTCTAGTGAAGTTGGGGTGGCGTGGCGGAGGCGAACGACGAACAAGGAGAACTCGACAAAGGTTGGGGAAGCATCAGCGAGCTTCGAGGATCACGATAGCGGCCTCAGAGCGGACAAGGAAGCACCGGGAGTGCCCGTCCACGGCGTTAATGTGTAAACACCCACAATCTTATTTTGGGTTTATTAAAAACATTTTCTAAGGTCTAAATAAATGTCGTTAATAAGGATTTTATTAACTTAGAAATATTTCTTGAAAATAAGTAAATGGCAATATTAAATTTTGAATTGTCAAAGTTAGATTTGGGTCTCAAAACTAGAAGTTAAAAGTGAAAATCTTTTAATAAACATAAAGGTTTTCAATTGTTGATATGAGTGAATTATTTTATTTTTCTCTCTCATGAATTAAGCATCAGTATTATTCTAAATAATAAAATATTATTACATCATGCTGGGATTATTTTGTTTGTTGCATCTAAATTGGAGCTTGAAATTCAAAACCTAGACCTAAATTGAAATTGAAAATCGAAAACAAAACAGAAATTAAGAAACAGAAAAGAGAAAAAAACTACCTACGCTTCGTGGGCCGAAATCCCCCTCCCGGCCCAGCTCCCCTTCACTTCTTCTGACCCATCCTAGCTTAACCCCACCAGCCCATAACCCCTATGTGTCTGCGCTAAACTTGGGCACCGACGGATGGGTCCCACTCGTCAGCCTCACTGCCAACCAGACTCACACGCCCTTGGTCACTGACGTCGTGGGCCCCACACAACAGCCTCAGCTCCACGCACATGCTACCATCGCCTAGTCTCTTGCACGTGGGCCCTTGTTGGTGGCGTCTCCTCGCTTGGCTCGGTTATGGGCCAGTGGCGAGCTCGTCCCGCATGCATCCGCATCAAAATCCCTGGCAAATCGCAGGTCGTTGGGAGTGGTTGTAATTCCCAACCTGAGTATAAGATTCATGCCCATGCTCCCTTGGCCGTAGATGGTAGACCAGAGAGAAATCAGAGCCACCGTATAGGTCTGGGGTCCGCCGCCGGGGTCCTCCTTTGTGGGTGTTGTCTGGGGGGTCGAAGGAGGGCCTAGGTGTGCCATTGGGGAGCCTTGATGAAGTTCGTAGCTCAATCAGGAGGGAATGATAACCAGGCAGTCACGAATTTCTTGACGGTGCAGTTCTGCCGCCACAAATCCGCCCCCACCCGTGTTCGGGGTACCTCAGCGTCCTAACTACGGGTAAGTGTGCCCTAGACCTACTCGCTTCAGTCTCAGTAATGTGTAGCTAGGTCTCGGCCATGGCACGTCCGTACTGGAGCTGGGCGTCGTTGTAGTGGCTTCAGTCCGGAAGATGAGGGAGATGAGGGTGATGGGTAGAATAGTCGTCGGATGCATGACCGGTGGATGAGATCAAATCCAGCATACTTGTTCGCTGGATTGAATGACTAGCGTAGGGCTGAGATTAAAACTTGTTGCATCTCTGCGGTGCTCAGATCTGTGCGTTGATGTGAGATCGGGTGGGCGTGATGAGGTGTAGCCGTAATAGAATCAGGACCGTTGCTTTCAGATCCTGTGGATAGGGATGCATACCGATTCAGAGTCTTGGGGATCTAATCTGTGTCGTTGGTTTTAGATCGGGCGGCTGGGAATTAAGGACACCCTTTCAGCCGTGAAACAGTTACAAAAGAGCCCTCGGTTTTCCATTAAATCAACCCGCAGTCAAGTCTAGTGAGTAGATCAATACAAATAGGTCCTAGTTTTTGTAGTTAGAGCCCTGGACTTTCCTAAAAATGGAATCCACCCTCCAGGTATTCGAGAAACTCAAAAATAAATATAGATGATTTCTAGTGTTAAAAAATCATAACTCTCTCATTTTAACTCCGTTTCAACCCGTTCGAGTTGCGATAGTTTTGTGATAAAATTGCCTACGCAGTAGTAGCATTAATCGTGTCATATCACATACTTTTATAATTAGAATTTTGTTCAACCTATGAGTAGTAGATTTATCTCACTAATCAAAGTTAATTTGTCCATAATTATAATCTTAATCTAATCAAGTTATAACGTAGATTAAAGTTAAATTAGTGATTTATTTAGAGTGCACTTACCCACATGGGTTATACTAGTCAAGATAACATAGTTTAATATTTAATCACATAAATCTTCTGAACATGATAACTCTTTAACCGTAACTCCGGATTTTGTGGTTCTCAAACCTACGATCTCATAGCATCACGTAGAATATTTTACGTTGTTTGCTCTCATGTCGGGTGTACTGTTATTTTTATGTGATTCTTGTCTATTTGTATGTATTGCTACCAATAGTGGTGAGGTCACGAGAATTTGAAGATCGACTTGGTACCTAGAATCTTGAGTCACAGGCAAGTAGTGCCCTTGATCACTTTTCTTTACCCAATAATGTTCTTGCTAATCACTATGACATGCTCAGGTTAATTTGAAGGGACCTAATAGGTTTCCCTAGCATTGTTTATCCCACACCTTGCAGATAAACAAATTATTGGGTAGTTTTGCTATTGCTCTAACTGGTTTTGGGAAATTAATGTTATATTATGTTCATGTTCCAATTCTGTTGTTGTTGATTATTGTTCATGATAAGATCATTATGTTAATTGGAACATGGAGAACCACCCGAAAAATAGTGCTACAACAAGGGTGGTATGGGATGCCCTTGGCTGACTAATTAGGAAAGCTAGTGGAGGACTACCTTACCCGAAAGGGGCAAGGGTGGTAGAGGAGCTGCGTATAGGGAGGTTCTCCGGTCGATCATGCTGCGATGGCTTTTTGGACGAGGGATTGCTATATTGTCCTTCTCGTAGCGGGTTTTCTGAAGCTAGTGGAACTTTGTAAAGGCCTCGTAGTGGATCCCTAGCCATTCACCTCGGAAGTGTCTAAGGGCCTTGCAAACCCTGGCTAGACGGGATACGCGACTTGTGGGTAAAGATGTGCAACCTCTGCAGAGTGTAAAACTGGTATATCAGTCGTGCTCACGGTCATGAGCAGCTCGGACACTCACATGATTAATTTATGGAACTGAACTTAATCTATCATATGCATTGCATCGCGGGTGTTATTATTAATTGTGATCTCTCATTTAATTGGGTTAGTATCTACTTATACTTAGTAACTGCTAATAAAATTTCGACCAACTCTAAAAGCAATGCTCAACTTTAATCATCTCCTTTGATAAGCCTTACACTTCACTTGAGCTCCCACCTTTGGTGAGTTCATGCACATTATTCCCCACAACTTGTTGAGCGATGAACGTATGTGAGCTCACCCATGATGTACTCACATCCCCCCGGGTCAAGAATAGGTACCGTAGGATCAGGCGCATGAATGATGTTGTGATGAGTTCGTGACTGGTCTAGGCCGTCGTCTCCCAGTCAACTTTGGTTGTTGGATTGTTGTCTCCGTATAATGTAATTATTTATCTATTTTGTACAGAACTCCGTTATATACTAATGATGTGACATTCATTTCTCTACCATGAGTCATATGTGTGAGACTTGATCCTAGCACACTTGATGAAGTTCGCGCCCGGGTTTGGTGCCCCTAAAATCCGGATGTGACACAATGGCACGACAGTGATGGTGAGGATGAGCAAGGCGCATGAAAGCATGGGAGAGGGTTCTAAGATGTGGGATCGTTTGTGGGGCTCGGGGAAGTACTTAAAGACCAAGAGCGGGGTAGGCAAGGAAGGGAATTGGCCGGGATTGATCTGGCTGGATCTCCATGGCCATGGCAATATGGTGGCGTTCATGCAGAAGGAAGGAGAGCAGGGAGAGAAAGAAAGAGAGCTCGAGGAAAAGGAAATGAGGCTTAGTCCGAGCAGGGAAGGTGATCACGTGGTCGGTCGTCCACGCGTACGTGGCAGCGAGGCACGATGGCGGCATCGGAGCAATAAAGGAAAGGAGGAAGAAGAACAGAGGAAGGGGAGGGAGAGACTAATGGTTGGGCTCCATATGACAACGAGATGGGGCCAGGGGCCCACCTATAAGCCGGAGCAAAGAAACGCGAGCACGGGCACTGGCGCGGGCGCGATAGCTTGGATTAACGACCCAAATGTGGCCGCATACCGGGGAGAGGATAGTCCCCTTTTTTATTCCAAATTTTGAAATCCTTTTTATTTTCCTTTTCACCTACTCATGATCATATACACATAAAATATATTTTGCAGGTCTTTATAGAATTCATGAGACATTTAGAAATAGAATATCTTATCTAAGTGTGAAAATAGCTAGGGTATCAAAATAATCCTTGTAATTATTTATCAAGCAAAAGTCCATGCTCCAAAAATGAATGCATTAAATAATGAATTCAACTCTTTTTGTCTGAAAAGATTATTTCTGTGATGGAACCTCCCAAGGGATTAAGCCCACCTACAATTGTCCTTGTCCTAAGGACCTTGGACAACCCTGTAGATGCACATAATCACTCGACAAGTTCGGTAACTGTATCCTTATCATTTTTCCCAAGAGTGCTTCACCCGTCACGCAGATATTACATCACATCGGAGGAAAGAACAAGCGGAAGCATTTTACAATAACTTAATTACATTCATAAAATATATATATATAGAGTATTATTATTACAATACCAGGGTATTACGAGTGCACAAAGTATTATTACAGACCAGGGAGGCAAAACACTCTCCCGCACAAAAGTTTATTGTTTTCAAGGTGGGAGGCAGACATCCTCCTGTGACCAAATTCATTGCTGGGGCTCTTCCTTAGGTACCACCTTTGAATAGAAACAGCAAAACTCTATTGTTTCCTCACCTGCAACAACATGGGTTCGAAAACCCTGAGTACGGAGTGTACTTTTGCAAGTCTTACCCGACAAAAGGAAAAGACTCTCAAGGATATGCTAGCTTGAGGGAGTCATGGTAAGGCTATTCAAGAATCAAGACTCTGTTTGCACTAATGCTTACTAATAGTGGATCCTTAAAAATCCAGTTTTATTGTCAGGTTTAGTTATCACTTGTAGCTAGAGTTTTTTATACCCTAGTTCAAGCACTTGGCCTACGCTAGCCGTCTTTTATCACCCCTTTTACTTTACTAGAATGCTACGTGTAAGTCAGTGACCGAGTCTTCATGTCTGAGAAGTAACGGCGATCTGAATCGGTTAATACTCAACTGAGGATCTCCAATCACACGACATATGTAGCACTTAACACTTGCATATGTCAACTCGCCACCAGGATTCTCAAGACCAGACCGGGTTCACGCCAACCGAGAGCACATATACACCATCGTCCAGCCTCTTGCCACGGAGGGTACACGCTACTCTCACCATCTCTCCACTCCCATTGCATGTTGGCCTTTCTGGTATTGGTCTGCCTGAGGCAAAGCTTAACCATGACGAGGCATGTGACCAGTTACAGGGTCCTCGGTCAGCAGGCCCACATCGGTACGGTCCTTAAGCGACTCAGACGGAGACACTACACTAAGACTTCCTTCTCGTGCAAGTCACCCGCCCGGTCTCGTCTTTATCATTTTCAATCCCAAAATTTGGTACCTGATAGAGGTACATCTTTTCCGATGTTGACCCATCACGGCCATGATGGATCCACCATCAAGTTTTATTTTTGAAAACATCCCATCCAATCTGAAGCATCGTCTTTTGTTAAAACAAAACATTTTTGTTATCTAAAGCAAGACTAAGCATCCGAAAACTTTTTAACAAACCAATAATCAAGGAATGGTAATCAATTCCAAGGAAGGGAATGCATCAATTGTGTAGCACTCAACTCCTATCACCTAATGCATCATTTCAAGTGATAAAGAATTTAAAACAACAAGGAAGGGCAAATGCACCGGGGATTGCCTTGTGTTGTAGGGGATTCGGGATCTGTTCCACAGATATCAAAATAAAAACTATTCCTGGCAGGTGGAGTCTCTATTGATGGTGCAGTTTCTTCTTCTTCAACTATTTCTTCTTTGTTTTCTAAACATAACAATATACATACATAAATGTCCATGTAATGCTATGATTATGCAGTTATGATAGAACATAGTAAGTTATATCATATCTTGAATATAACTTTCCTTCACGGTACACCTGGGTAACTAGGGTTTTCTGAGGCAGTATTGTGTTAGGATAAGGCAAATAATACCTAAGAAAGCTAGGGTTTTGTGTTTGGGAATCAAACAATGTCCAAAACATGTCAAACTTCACCCAAGGGCTCTAATTATCATATTAAGCTTGCCCAAAAAGTTTTATGATTTTTGGAGCTATCAAATAATTTCTAAAATTCCAAAAAACTAGGTTTAGGCCTTCTCAAATACTAAATAATTCATGGTTGGGGCTAAAAATCTTGGAACTATTTTTATTAAATACTAGAGGAATTTAGGAGTCTAGTAAAATTGGTCCCATAATTTTATCATTTTTCTAGAATTTTCTATAAATTTCCTAAACCTAGCTGAAAAAGGCGAGGGAAAATGATGAACAGTGATGGGCTGAAACCAGTCCGAGCCAGCCCACGCCTAGGCGAAACGCGCCCGCGATGTTCATTTTGCGTAGAGGGCCTCGATCATTCAAATAATCGGTGAAGAACCCCTGGCTACTATTCACTGTCACACTGACATTCACAGTTAGGCCCTCTAAGTTATATCTCTTCGCAACGACAGGTCCCCGATGATGAACGCCGGTGAGCACGCCCTCCGGCGAACCTGTACCGACTAAGATACTCAACGACCAGAGCCCTAGCTCGGCCAACACCTAATTCCACCCTCGACGACTCTAATCCCTCCATTAATTACACGAATCCAGCCCGAAATCTCTCTGTCCACGACGACGGCAAAAAATAGAGACAATCCGAGGTGTTCATGACGATTTCGTGCGGTCTAGCTCAATCAACCGAGCCTACAAGCAATAGGAGACCTAAGGGATACTAGAACAGCCAACAAAGAAGCATGAACCAACCTGAGGAGGGCTGGCCACGGTGAGAGACTCTCGGCGGCGCAGAAAACCCGATTTGGGGGAAATTCCAAATTGAGGAGCTATGTTGAACGATTCGAGGTGAGGACTGGTTCACTGGGTGCGTAATAACTTAACGGAGCTTACTGGGGCAGCAATTTATAGAATCTATCAGCGGTGGTGTCCAATTTGAAGAAGGCGCTGGCGGCCGGAGAGAGGGGAAGTTCACTGGTGCAAGTTGTCGTGGCTTTCACTGGGGCAGTGTCTTAGGCGATGAACAAGCTACCTAAGGCAGTTTACTGTGACGTGGTAACACTTCTCAGTACGTGGCATCTGGGCAGCAAGCGGCAGACTCCGGTGAAGTCATCTGGACCGGCCGCTAGGCAAGTGGGTACGATCAACCATCCAGTGACTGGGTCCGAGCCAATCCGGGTGCCAAGATCTTTTACTCCCCTCGGTTATCCACTTCGCGCTGAGCACGAATCGTGGCGGCTGGCGTGAATCAAAGCGCGGGGTCACCGGCGGCGAGGTGCACTGCACCTAAGATCTTCTTCAAGCACTGTACCATCAGAATCCCCATTAGAGCGCCTGACAGAGTGATTTGCAGGGCCTTGATCTGTGATTTTCGTGTGGCAACTACTTAATCTATTTGTAACAAAGTTGTTGTCCTATAATCAAGCTTTGATTTTGCTATAGTAATCATACACAAATACTTACTGGATCGTGCTTAAAATAGCTCCCAAAATCAGCCCTAGATCACTTTAGTCCTGATTCAGTGTCAAAGTCGACTTACAGGCCAGTTTCCAATCTGTTTTTCTCCCATTTCCATGTAGCACTAGGGCTTAATCACTTAATAAAATTTGTACCTCTAACATAGCTCTACAAGTTTGATGTACTGACTAAGGGAAAAATCTTCAGGAATTGAGGAATACATAGCTCCAAAGTTGGCTCCAACACACTAAATTTCAGACTTAGCCATATGGTGTTCATGGGGCACTTTTGCAAATAAGTCCAAACTCCTTCATATTACATGAAAATCCTTCAATGTGAAAGTTACTTGGTTTGTGGGGTTCTATCACTTTGATATTTGTACTTTGGTCCAAAAGTGCATATAATTTGCACTTACCCCCCTAGGGTACAAATTAGGGTTTTCTAGGGTTTCTTTTAGGGTTTTGAGTACTTTAAGGTTTTTGTGCCAAAAAAGTTCATCAAATTTGATATCTTGTGAACATTTCTAATGGCTTTTGAGATTTTTACTCATTTTGGCTTCACTTTCATCCATAGGCCCTATTTCCAGGGTCAAGTACCCTACCCTAAGGTTAAGCACTCTTCGAGTCACATCATCACAACTTGTTTGAAAATTTTACCTAGTGAATGAATTTTAGGTGTAACAACCAACATGAAATGTCAATGCACATGATGTTATGCTCAAGTTTTAGTGCCAGTAACACCAGGGGTGTTACATCCTTCCCCCAATAAAAGAATCTTGTCCCGAGATTTAAGGTCCTAGGGTAAGTAATGGAAAAGGAAACACGTCACATCTTTATTTCCTTATTTGTCTTGCAGAGCAAGGGGTGGTATGGGGTTTATTTCACCTTTACAATCAAATGTACATATCTTACATGTTATATGAAGCTAAAACCTAGGAAAATTCTTTTCCAAGAAGTCTTGAGTCTCCTAGGTAGCTTCATCTTCAGTATGCTGGTTCCATTGTACCTTATAGAATTTAAGAGTCCTTTTTCCGGTGATCCTGTCCTTCTGATCCAAAACTCGAATGGGATGTTCTGAATAAGTCAAATCTGGTTCCAAAGCAACATCCACCACATCAATGGTTCGATCAGGAATCCGAAGGCACTTCTTTAATTGTGATACATGGAACACATTATGTATTGCAGACAATGTTTCTAGCATTTGATGTCGGTATGCCATTGGTCCGTATCGTTCAAGAATAAGAAACGAGCCAATATACCGGGGTGCCAGTTTGCCTTTTCCCCCGAAATGGTTCACACCCTTCATTGGTGATACTTTCAGGTATACATGATCATTAACTTGAAAGACCAAAGGTTGGCGTCGCTTATCCGCATAATTCTTTTGTCGAGCTTGTGCCTCTTTCAAGTTGTGTATGATTCGTTGGACTTTTTCTTCCGTCTCTTTAACCATGTCGGGCCTGAAAAACCACCTTTCTCCGGGTTCTGACCAATTTAAGGGTGTCCGGCACCGTCGCCCGTACAATGCTTCAAATGGTGCCATCTTAATGATTTCTTGATAACTATTGTTATATGAAAACCCTGCCAATGGCAGACAATCATCCCATTTCTGTGGAAACTCCAAGGCACATGCCCGCAACATATCTTCAAGTATTTGATTTACTCTCTTAGGTTGTCCACTTGTTTGAGGATGATATGCCGAACTGTGGAGAAACTTAGTACCCAGGGACTTATGTTGTTCACTCCAAAATTTGGATACAAATTGTGGACCACGGTTTGACGCTATCGTTTTTTGGAACTCCATGTAAACTGAGAATACGAGCAATGTATAAGTGGGCATAGACAGCAACTGGGTGATCTGTCTTGACGGGTAGAAAATGTGCTATCTTGGTAAGCCCATCAACTATAACCCAGATAGAATCAAATCCTTTGGCTGTCCTGGGCAACCCCACAATGAAATCCATACTAATATCCTCACATTTCCATGTTGGGATGGGCAAGGATTGTAAGGGTTCAATGGTCTTCATATGTATTGCTTTGACACGTCTACAGGTGTAAAATCTTGCCACATAGCGTGCAATTTCAATTTTCATTTTTGTCCACCAATAATGTTGCTTTAAGTCTTGATACATCTTAGTACTTCCAGGATGAATGGAATATCGACTAAGATGAGCTTCATCCAAAATTTGTTGGCGGACTACAGCATCTTTGGGCACAACTATGCGATCATTAAACCATATTATTCCTTGGTCATCTTTTCGGAAGCAATTTGCTTTGTCGGCTTCTATTTTCTCATGAATATGCTTCATACCCTTGTTGGTTCTTTGGGCATCAATAATTCTCTGTAGAAGAACTGACTCACGCTTTAATTGTGTCAAAGTTCCGTGTTGTATCATCCCCAGATTTAACTTTTCCGTTTCTTAACATAGTGTGGTGTCAGGGGTCCTTATTGTAAGACAATGACAGGAAGCTTTGCGACTCAGTGCATCTGCCACCACATTGGCTTTTCCTCGGTGATAGTGGATTTCCATGTCATAATCTTTAATTAGCTCAAGCCATATTCTCTGCGTCATGTTTAGTTCTAATTGGGTAAAAATATATTTCAGACTTTTGTGATCTATATATATATGACAAGTATTTCCCAACAGATAATGACGCCATAGCTTAAGGGCATGAACAACTGCGGCTAATTCCAAATCATGAGTTGGATAGTGCTCCTCATGGCGGCGTAGTTGCCTTGTAGCATAAGCTATGACTCGGCCCTCTTGCATTAGGACACATCCGAGTCCACTGCCTGATGCGTCACAATACACATCAAAAGGCTTTTCTATATTCGGTTGAGCCAATACCGGAGCAGTGGTTAATAGCACCTTCAGTTGTTCGAAGGCTTCATTGCATTTTGAGGACCAGTCAAACTTTGTATCATTTTTCAATAAACTCATAATAGGTTTAACAATCTTGGAGAAATCCAGAATGAACCTGTGGTAATATCCAGCCAGTCCAAGGAAACTTCGAACTTGAGGTACTTTAGTAGGCGGTTTCCATTCTATAATATCTTTGACCTTGCTAGGATCGACCGCAATTCCTTTTGCAGATAATACATGTCCAAGAAACTGGATTTACTCCAACCAAAATGCGCATTTGCTGAACTTGGCATACAACTGATGTTCTCTTAAGCGCGTTAGTACGATCCGCAAGTGCTTAGAATGCTCCTCTTCATTTTTGGAATAGATCAGGATGTCATCAATGAAGACCACCACAAATTTATCTAACTCAGGCATAAGAACCGAGTTCATCAAATATGTAAAGTGGGCTAGAGCATTTGTTAATCCGAAAGACAACCAAATATTCAAACAATCCATACCGCATAGTGAATGCGGTCTTGGGTATATCTTCGGGTCTAATACGGATCTGATGATAACCTGACCTGAGGTCAATCTTGGAGAAAACCCGAGCTCCAGTAAGTTGATTGAATAAGATATCGATCCGGGAAAGAGGGTACTTGTTCTTGATGGTGACCTCATTAAGGGGTCTATAGTCCACACACATTCGAAGTGTCTGATCCTTCTTCTTGACAAAAATTGCTAGACATCCCCATGGTGATGAACTGGGCCTAATGAACCCCTTCTCAACCAAGTCTTGTAATTGAGTCTTGAGTTCTGCCAATTCATTAGGTGGCATTCGATACGACCTTCTAGAAATAGGGGTCGTACCGGGCTTTAGTTCAATCATGAATTCCACATCCCTTTCAGGAGGCAACCCAGGCAAATCTTCAGGAAAGACATCCGGGAATTCACATACCACCGGAATATCCTGAATTTCTTGTATGATAGCTTCATAAACTCGTCCAGATGGTTTGGCTACGACAGCTACAGGGATGGACAATTGAATCTCTTCATGGCCATAGCTCAATTTGATGGTCCTTAAGTCTGTATTGATGATGGCCTTATGCTGGGATAACCAGTTCTTACCCAGAATTACATTTATGTCTTGACCCTTTAAAATAATCATGTTGGTAGGAAATTCCCGTCCGGCCAATGTTATTGGTAGGTGGAAGGCTACTTCCTTAGTAAATATTCGTCCCCCAGGTGAGTGGATATTAAATCCCTCCCTTGATTTAGTGCAAGGAATGCAATGTTTTTCCACAAAATTCTTGCTTTTGAAGGTATGTGATGCAACAGAATCGAAGAGAATAACTGTTGGGTGATTGGCAACAAGGAACGTACCCATTATTACCGGCTCGCCCTCCGGTGTTGTAGCCACCTGGGTATAATAAATCCGTCCTGTTTTCTTGAAATTCTTGCCCGTTAAGGTATTGGCCGTGTTCCCCTTTCCTTGGATGGAGTTCCTAGAATTCTGCTGGAAATTGGTTTTATTTTGCTTCGGGTATGGGCAGTCCTTGATGAAGTGTCTGGACTTTCCACAATTGAAGCAACCCGTGGAAGAACTGGGAAGAGCGGGGAAACGAGTACCGGAGGCACTCGGCTGATTGGTAGGAGTGGGGGCAGTAGTGGGACGAATAAAGACAGGCTACTTGAATGGATATGAAGGTGGGCGAGGCGAAGAATGATTTTGATTCAAAGGTCGGATCACCAACCTGGTTCTCTTCTCAGGCCCTGATTAGACCTGTCACCTCCAAACCCTTTGATTTTCCATGTCCTACAGTTTTAGCTTCCACTGTCAGTGTTGTACTGACATCCCTACTATAGGTAAGGTCCAAGCATGTTGCCATTTTCCGTTGAAGCCTGTCATTGAGTCCCCTCATAAAACAATTCTTCTTTTTCAGATCTGTATTCACTTGGTCAATAGCATACTAGGAGAGATGGTTGAATTTATTGAGATACTGCATTACAGTATCTCCCCCTTGCTTTAACCGGATAAACTCTTCTTGTTTCATATGGAGCACTCCCTCTGGAACATAATGCTCCAGGAATGCTAGCCTCAATTCCTCCCAGGTAATCTGATGCCCAGCAGGTTGGATTGCTGAGAAATTTGCCCACCAAGTGCTGGCAGGCCCTCTTAGATGTTGTGCAGCAAACAGTGGCTTTTGCGTCTCTGTGCATCGAATCAACCCAAACTTTTGTTCAATCACTCTTTCCCATTCATCGGCTTCTAAAGGTTCTTCTGCTTTGATGAAGAGCGGGGGTCGAGTTTAGAGAATTCCAGATATGTAGTATCACACGGTCCTTGAGGAGGAGCTCTTCCTCCATGCTGTTGGAACTGGTTGCCTGCCATTTCGCGCAAGAAGCGTGTATTATCAGCGGTGGCATTGACCAGAGCAGCGATAGCCTCAGCCAAAGTTGGTGGTATTGGTATCGGGTTAGGAGTATCCTCTCTACCGCGGGAAGTTCCCGAACCATCATGTGCGCGAGTCCGTGATGGCATCTGAGGCAAAGAAACATTTGGAAACATATAACATGCCAACATATACCATCATATTACATTACCAAAATGTAATAATATACAGACTCCAGTGTACAACTCGACTTTATTACTTATTTTACATAAGTATAACACTTAGACTATACTATTCTAGTCTTCTTCATCCTTTGTTGCTCTATTTCCTGCTGCAGGAGACCGTTCGTCAGCAAGGTTCATGGAAGGAGGGGGCCTAAAAAGGTCTAGCTCCCCATCAGGTCCTTCATTGGTTGTACCCGATGGTTCAACTCCCATTGCAGCAACGTCTGAAGGCATGTCCGGGTGCAGTCGAGCATACAATACATGTACTTGTTCATGTAAAGTATTACAGTACACCGGCAGGCTTTCGAGGGACGCACTAAGCTCTACCACACGAGCTAGAGCTTTCGCTTCGCATTCCCAAGCGAAAGAACGCGAGTTGACGACCCAATCAATGGTCGTATCCCGTTTCGAGATTTTGTACTGTAAGCGGCTGACCTCAGCTGACAATTCCGCTATACAGCGACTGTCCTGCTCCCATGCTCTATTCCTTTGGTGTAACTCTGACCGGAGTTGTTCCACCCTGGCTTCCAGATCTCCAATTGGGTCATTACTACCACTACTACTTCCTTCGTTCCTGGAAGCTAGCTCATGTCGTGGCACGCCAAAAGGTCCAGTCGATTTGTGCTGTGTAGTCTTAGTGCGTGCCATATCTCCATAAGAGGGGAAGATTTATTAGTATATTCTTAAACATGATGCATGCATATTCTAATAATTATGGAATCAACCTCCGTTGATCCCCAACTTCCTATATATTGCACTCTGTTACCCAACTGTACAAGATAAGAGACTACCAGAAAGTGGTAAGGTAAGAATGAAAGAATATTTTTAGGTGAGTGTTTGAAAATTCTTTTGAAGTACTACGTAATATCTGAGAAGATGGGTTTCGCTCCGATACCAGCTGTGACGGAACCTCCCTAGGGATTAGGCCCACCTACAGTTGTCCTTGTCCTAAGGACCTTGGACAACCCTATTGATGCACATAATCACTCGACAAGTTCGGTAAATGTATCCATATCATTTCTCCCAAGAGCGCTTCACTCGTCACACAGATATTACATCACATCGGAGGAAAGAATAAGCAGAAGCATATTACAATAACTTAATTTACATTCATAAAAAATATATAGAGAGAGTATTATTATTACAATACCAGGGTATTATGAGTGCACAAAGTATTATTATAGACCAGGGAGGCAAAACACCCTCCCACACAAAAGTTTATTGTTTTCAAGGTGGGAGGCAGACATCCTCCCGCGACCAACTTCATTGCTAGGGCTCTTCCATAAGTACCACATTTGAACAAAAACAGCAAAACTTTGCTGTTTCCTCACCTACAACAACATGGGTTCGAAAACCCTGAGTACGGGGTGTACTTTCGCAAGTCTTACTCGACAAAAGGAAAAGACTCTCAAGGATATGCTGGCTTGAGGGAGTCAAGGTAAGGCTATTCAAGAATCAAGACTCTGTTTACATAAATGCTTACTAATAGTGGTTCCTTAAAAATCCAGTTTTATTGTCAAGTTAAGTTATCACCTGTAGCTAGAGTTTTTTCTACCCTAGTTCAAGCACTTGGCCTACGCTAGCCGTCTTTTATCACCCCTTTTACTTTACTGGAATGCTACGTGTAAGTCAGTGACCAGGTCTTCATGTCCGAGAAGTAATGGCGATCTGAATCGATTAATACTCAGCTGAGGATCTCCAATCACACGATATATGTAGCACTTAACCCTTGCATATGTTAACTCACCACCGGGTTTCTCAGGACCAGACCAGGTTCACGCCAACCGAGAGCACAAATACACCACCGTCTAGCCTCTTGCCATGGAGAGTACACGCTACTCTCGCCATCTCTCCACTCCCATTGCGTGTTGGCCTTTCTGGTATTGGTCTGCACGAGGCAAAGCTTACCCATGACGAGGCATGTGACCAGTTAAAGGGTCCTCGGTAAGCATTCCCACATCGGTACGGTCCTTAAGCGACTCAAACGGAGACACTACACTGAGACTTCCTTCTCGTGCAAGTCACCCGCTAGGTCTCGTCTTTATCATTTTCAATCCCAAAATTTGGTACCTAACAGAGGTACATCTTTTCCGATGTTGACCCATCACGGCCATGATGGATCCACCATCAAGTTTTATTTTTGAAAACATCCCATCCAATCTGAAGCATCATCTTTTGTTAAAACAAAACATTTTTGTTTTCTAAAGCAAGACTAAGCATCAGAAAACTTTTTAACAAACCGGTAATCAAGGAATGGTAATCAATTCCAAGGAAGGGAATGCAGTAATTGTGTAGCACTCAAATGCTATCACCTAATGCTTCATTTCAAGTGATAAAGAATTTAAAACAACAAGGAAGGGCAAATGCACCGGGGCTTGCCTTGTGTTGTAGGGGATTCGGGATCTGTTCCACAGACATCAAAATAAAAACTATTCTCGGCAGGTGGAGTCTTTGTTGGTGGTGCAGTTTCTTCTTCTTCAACTATTTCTTCTTCGTTTTCTAAACATAACAATATACATACATAAATGCCCATGTGATGATATGATTATGCATTTATGATAGAACATAGTAAGTTATATCTTTAATATAACTTTCCTTCATGGTACACCTGGGTGACTAGGGTTTTCTGAGGCAGTATTCCGTTAGGATAAGGCAAATATTACCTGAGAAAGCTAGGGTTTTGGGTTTGGGAATCAAACAATGTCCAAAACATGTCAAACTTCACCCAAGGGCTCTAATTATCATATTAAGCTTGCCCAAAAAGTTTTATGATTTTTGGAGCTATCAAATAATTTCTAAAATTCCAAAAAACTAGGTTTTTAGGCCTCCTTAAATACTAAATAATTCATGGTTGGGGCTAAAAATCTTGGAACTATTTTTATTAAATACTAGAGGAATTTAGGAGTCTAGTAAAATTGGTTATCATTTTTCTAGAATTTTCTATAAATTTCCTAAACCTGGTAGAAAAAGAAAAGGGAAAATGATGAACAGTGATGAGCTGAAACCAGCCCGAGCCGGCCCACACCCAGGCGAAACACGCCCGCGCGTGCGCCCGCGATGTTCATTTTGCGTAGAGGGCCTCGGTCATTCAAATAATCGATGAAGAACCCCTGGCTACTATTCCCTGTCTCACTGACACTCACAGTTAGGCCCTCTATGTTCTATCTCTTCGCAACGATAAGTCCCCGATGATGAATGCCGGTGAGCACGCCCTCCGGCGAACCTGTACCGGCGGAGATACTCAACGACCAGAGCCCTAGCTCGGCCAACACCTAATTCCACCCTCGACAACTCTAATCTCTCCATTAATTACACGAATCCAGCCCGAAATATCTCTGTCCACAACGACGGTGAAAATCAGAGACAATCCGAGGTGTTCATGACGATTTGGTGTGGTCTAGCTCAATCAACCGAGCCTACAAGCAACAGGAGACCTAAGGGATGCTAAAACATCCAACAAAGAAGCATGAACCAACCTGAGGAGGGCTGGCCACGATGAGAGACTCTCGGCGGCGCAGAAAACACGATTTGGGGGAAACTCCAAATTGAGGAGCTATGGTGAACGATTGGAGGCGTAATAACCTAACGGAGCTCACTAGGGCAGCAATTTATAGAATCTATCGGCGGTGGCGTCCAATTTGAAGTAGGCGCGCTGGCGGCCAGAGAGAGGGGAAGTTCACTGGTGCAAGCTGTCGTGGCTTTCACCGGGGCAGTGTCTCAGGCGATGAACAAGCTATCTAAGGTGGTTTACTGTGATGTGGTAACGCTTCTCAGTACGTGGCATCCGGGCGGCAAGCGGTAGAATCCGGCGAAGTCATCTGGACAGGCCGCTAGGCAAGTGAGTACAGTGAACCATCTAGTGACCGGGTCTGAGCCAATCCGGGCGCCAAGATCTTTTACTCCCCTCAGTTATCCACTTTGCATTGAGCACGAATCACGGTGACCAGCATGAATCCAAGCACGGGGTCACCTGCGGCGAGGTGCACTGCACCTGAGATCTTCTTCAGGCACTGTACCATCAGAATCCCCATCCGAGCGCCTGACAGAGTGATTTGCAGGGCCTTGATCTTTGATTTTCGTGTGGCAACTACTTAATCTATATGAAACAAAGTTGTTGTCCTATAATCCAGCTTTGATTTTGGTATAGCAATCATACACAAATACTTACTGGATTTTGCTCAAAATAGCTCCCAAAATCAGCCCTAGATCACTGTCATTCCTGATTTAGTGTCAAAGTCGACTGACAGGCCATTTTCAATCTATTTTTCTCCCATTTCCATGTAGCACTAGGGCTTAATCACTTAATCAAATTTGTACCTCTAACATAGCTCTACAAGTTTGTTGTACTGACTTAGAGCAAAATCTTCATGAATTGAGGAATACATAGCTCCAAAGTTGGCTCCAACACACTAAATTTTAGACTTAGCCATATGGTGTTCATGGGACACTTTTGCAAATAAGTCCAAACTCCTTCATATTACATGAAAATCCTTCAATGTAAAAGTTACTTGGTTTGTGGGGTTCTATCACTTTGATATTTGCACTTTGGTTCAAAAGTGCATAGAATTTGCATTTACCCCCCTAGGGTACAAATTAGGTTTTTCTAGGGTTTCTTTTAGGGTTTTGAGTACTTTAAAGTTTTTGTGCCACAAAAGTTCATCAATATTGATATCTTCTGAACATTTCTAATGGCTTTTGAGATTTTTACTCATTTTGGCTACACTTTCATCCATAGGCCCTATTTCTAGTGTCAAGTACCCTACCCTAAGGTTAAGCACTCTTCAAGTCACATCATCACAACTTGTTTGAAAATTTTACCTAGTGAATGCATTCTAGGTGTAACAACCAACATGAAATGTCAATGCACATGATGTTATGCTCAAGTTTTAGTGCCAGTAACACCAGGGGTGTTACAATTTCTACTCTAAAGGTTTCATACTCAACTCAACTACTCCTAAGAGATGGTTTGATCTGCTACATTGGGTGTGTGTTTCCCTTTTTAGCTATGGGACCCATTTTTTCATTTGCATCTTATTTGTTCTTTTGATTTCTGTAACATATATGCATTGCATTCCATCCTATAGCATATTAGGGTTCATTTGTATTTCTGCTAGAATGTGACTATGCTCTTTGTAGTATGTTTTTTGTGTACATGATAATGTTATGGCAAGCTTAGGCACTCTCTGCTCATATTGATACAATGTTGTTGACCTAAGCCTGTTTTCATAATTGTGAACTTGATTATTACTTGCTCAATTTAAAATGTGTTCACCATTAAGATTAGCACCTAGCATGTGTATGATGTGTTGAAATCCTTTTTGTTGTCTCTAGTATGCTAGGTGGCTATGTCTCATGCCTTGAGTCATTCACTGTCTTGATATAATAATTCTGTGCTAAAATCTAATTCAAGATAAGTGAAAATCATAAAGATCGAGATGGATTTGCATTTTTACCACATCACTATATCAAGACTACTTCCGCTTGCACTTTTGAAGAACTTGAGCAAGGCATTAGATGATTGAAACCGTGTCTTTAGCTTCTGATTGCATTTCTGCATAGGCTACACCCGATTGAAAACTTAGACCTTGACAATGCTTACAACCTCTCGCACTCACATGCTTTTTAATGAAATGTATGATCCGTTGCAAAATCCGATAAATTTGAATAATTTTAATTTTGAATCTTTTTCTGGCATGATGAGTGACTGTTGTATCGGGTAGTTCACCTTGTATAACTTTGGCTAGCATGTGGTTGATTCCCTACTTACATAAGTATAGTGTTGTTTTAATCGTGAACTTCTCCTTTGACATGCTTAAAACTGAATTAAATGTTTATTCTTCACATATCTTGTGCATATGATCAGTTTGAGCATTTGTTAGCACATGCATTTATTGTTGCACACATTGCATAGCACCACTTAGAGCATCTTTACACTCTGACTGCTATACTCCTAGAGCTCCTGCATTTCCTACACCTCTTGTTGCTTTCATGCATATCTCAGGGGCAGTTCTATTCTTCCTTGTCCCTTGTTTGGTGCTTTCTGTAGGAACTAACTTTGACTTCAGCATTTTTGCTATTTTTATGCTCCGATGTGGCTTTGACTGCTGGCTAGTGGTGTTGAGCCTCTTTCTGCCTCTTCTTGAGGACTATCATTTTTTGCTTGGTTCTGTTGAGTCGTTGCCTAATTCTTTGGGGACCAAGCTCACTCTAAATAACCTGTTCTTGGCTTTTTGTCTAGCTTGTGGTCATTTAAGCGAGTTTCCTTTCGTCCTTCTTCTATTGATTTGTGTGTTCTCATGGTGGTGTTGATAATGCACTCATCAAGGGGGAGATTGTGGACACAAGATTGAATTTTCCCTTGTAGTTCGAGTTCATGATGAGTGGTTGTCAACATGGGTAGTGTTTTGGTGTGAGTCTTGTACTAACCAGAGTACGAGTTTGTTTATGTGGAACCATGTATCTCAGCTTGTGGTGTGCAGGTGTGCAGTATAGGGACGATAGTCAATGGCGAAGGTGAAGATCATATGGGTTTGTGTCGATGGGCCATCAAAGGTGAATGACAAGCGCTGGGCCTTGATTGAGGAACTGAAGACACCTGGTGACTAGCTGTGGTGACTGCCACTTTGGATACGCATGAGCACGACGATGTGGTAGAGCGGATTGTATCACCGATGCGGTCGAGGACTGGTGGGACACGTGTCCAGGACGTGGGTGAGAGCACCTAGAGGGGGTGAATAAGTGATCCTGTAAAAACAGCTCAACGAAACAAACTTGGACTAACATTGGATTAGTGAAAACAAGAGCCAAGTTCCAATGAGGAGTAAGAGAGGAGTAAACTTCTTCACTTAATTGCTCTTCACTAAGTGAGTATTAAAATAAGAGCAATTATGTAAGTGAAGTGAATAGAGGTAAAATCATAGTAAGATAAAGACAAATGACATGGTGATTTTTATCCCCTGGTTCGGTCATGTAGAATACTTGTCTATTCCATGTTGTGGCGTCCCAATGGACGAGGGTTGCACTCAACCCCTTTCAAGTGATCCAAAGATCAACTTGGATACCACGGTTCTCTTTTTATCTCAACAATATCCCGTTGTGAGGAATCTCCACAGTTTGGAGTCTCTCACGCCTTATGCAAATGATCTCAAATGAACACAAGAGCAAGGGGGATTAGAAACACACATAAGAACTAGAGTTGCATCAACAACACACACACAAGTCAAGAAAGAGCACACAAAACAACACAGCGGAGTTACAGCTCAAAGAAGTGCTCAAATCTCAATCACAATGGAACAATTGTGTGTTTACAAGGTCTTGGCATTGTAGAATGTTCAATGGGTGCTTGGTGTGGAGCTCCATGCGCCAAGGGGTCCCTTTATAGCCCCAAGGGACCTAGGAGCCGTTGGAGCTACATTTGGATGGCCCTGGTTGCCTTCTATCCATGGGTGCACCATACTGTCCGATGCACACCAGACAGTGAATAGTGCGCCAACAATGCGTGAGCAGAGAATCCCCTGATTGGCTACTTTCTGCTTCTAGGGGCACCGGGTCATCCGGTGAGGGCCACTTGACTTTCCGGTGCGCTTGACCATTGCTCCTGGCGGACGTGGCAGCTAGGCGTTGCGCGGCTAGCACACTGGACTGTTCGGTACCTCGCGCGGACCGTCCAGTGAATTATAGTGGATGCGGGCTAGAATTCCTGAGAGTAGCTAGTTGGCCGGACCATACACCGGACTGTCCGGTGGGTGGCACTAGACCGTCCGTGTGATATCTTGGCCCCTGGGATGGTGATTTCCTAACCAAAGGCTTAATAATAATTAATAGAGTATCCATACCAACAAGGTGCAAATTCTTTTTCGGAAGCCTATCTAGAAAGAACATCCAAGTTAAGTGTGCTTGGCTTGGAGCAATTTGGGATGGGTGATCGACCGGGAAGTTTTCTCGGGTGCGCATGAGTGAGGACAAAGTGTCCACAAAAGACTCGTGTTGGTCTGTGGGGACGATATATGATCCTAGAGAGCTACCAGGAGTAAGTATCGCTGGTCCAGGGATTGGACGAGGTGTTACAGGTGGTATCAGAACCGACCCTCGCGGTTTCACGGGTGTGTGTGGGTTAGGGGTTTGGGTATATGGCACATGGTGCATGTGAGCCCAGAGTGGTCACATGGCATGACATATGACGACACTAGACACACAGACGTGGCTAAGAGGGGAGATTCATGGATTAGGGTTGACCGACGAGGACGTCGGTCTTCTAAAGGGGTGGATTGTCATATGTTGGCCTATAGGATGGTGATATCCTGGCCCAAGGCTTAATAAAATTAATAGAATATCCATACCAACAAGGTGCATCTTCTTTTTCGGAAGCCTATATCGAAAACCTCCAAGTTATGCGTGCTTGGCTTGGATCAATTTGGGATGGGTGACCGACCGAGAAGTTTTCTCGGGTGCGCATGAGTGAGGACGAAGTGCGCACAAAGAATCGTGTTGGTCTGTGCGCACAAAGTACCGCTGGTCCAGGGATTGGACAGGGTGTTACAGTCTGGTGCTACGCAGTCCAGCACATTTTCTCCTTTCTATTTCTTGTTCACTTTTGCTCCTTTTTGGCTTGACTTCATAAGTTCCCTGGCAGTTAGACAAACATGATTAGCACACAAAACAATTGACTAAGTGTCTAGAGCTTACCTTTTTACTTGGTCCTTCTAGATTTGCACTGTGTCCTCTTCGGAGCTCCATTTGCTTCATATACCTTTGCTTACGCATCATGTTAGTTTAAACATAATGTGTTGTGCATCTAATCACCAAAACAATATAGAAATAGCCCAAGGGCACATTTCCCTTTCAATCTCCCCCTTTTTGGTGATTTATACCAACACATCAAGAAGCAACTCATATTGAACTAACATATCCAAAAGAGCTAAAAAGTGCAAATTGATGTTAAATTGAAGACCAATAACCTTATTATAGGATTTGGCATATTTGGATCATTTTTGCCACCACTTGGTTTGATTTCGCAAAACAAATTTATTTTCCTATCTCTATGTCAAGAATACTTTGCTTTGGCAAATCAAAATCACTTTCAAGAATAGTTTTGGTCAAGAGTCAGAAAACTCCCCTTTTTCCCATTATCAAAATTCTCCCCCATAAGAGAACAATTTTTGTAATAAAAGGGTTTTAATCAAAAACCAAGTATACTTACACTAACATTTTGAAAAAAAATCACAAGTGGTAGCTGCTCCAGTTGCTTTGGCCTTAATTTCTCCCCTATGGCATTAAGCACCAAAATAGAAGAACTATTTGGCCCTTTAACCCCATTGCCTCACAAAAATTGCAAGGAAAACCAAGGGCAATGAGAAAAAATCACAGATAGTGACTTGGAACAAGATACATTGATACTGGAATGTAGTGAAAGCCTTTTCTTTATCCAAGTCCACCTTTTCCCTTTCAATCCATCTTTGAGACTATATCAAAATCACTCAAGCAAAACACATTAGTCTCAAAGGGTCAAGTTGTAGTACATCCTCTCCCTAAACATGTGCATCATGTCGGGTCCGGGGGTGACTTGTACAACTTGAACACCAAAATAATTAAAGACAGAAATGCTTAAAAGAACGTGATAAAAGGCATAAAACACATGTATGTTATAGATCAATCCAAGTTCCACGAATCTAAGACATTTAGGTCACTACACAACCTGCAAAACCATTTCTCATCTAAAGGCTTGGTGAAGATATCGGCTAGCTGGTTTTCGGTGCTAATATGGCAAACATCGATATCTCCCCTTTTGCTGGTGGTCTCTCAAGAAGTGATGCCGGATGTCGATGCGCTTAGTGCGGCTGTGTTCAACAGGATTATCCGTTAAGCGGATTGCACTCTCATTATCACATAGGAGTGGGACTTTGCTTAGATTGTAGCCAAAGTCCCAAAGGGTTTGCTTGATCCAAAGTAGTTGCGCACAACACTGGCCTACGACAACATACTCGGCCTCAGCGATGGATAGGGCAACAGATGTTTGTTTCTTAGAGCTACAAGACACCAGGGATCTTCCCAGAAACTGACAAGTCCCTAATGTGCTCTTTCTATCAACCTTGCACCCGGCATATTAGGAATCTTAATATCCGATTAAGTCAAAGGTAGACCCCTTTAGATACCAGATCCTGAAGCAAGGCGTATGAACTAAATATCTAAGAATTCGCTTAATGGCCATAAGATGACATTCCTTGGGGTCGGATTGAAATCTAGCACACATGAATACGCTAAGCATTATATCCGGTCTACTAGTACAAAGATAAAGTAATGAACCTATCATAGACCGGTATGCCTTTTGATCAATGGAGTTACCTCCCTTGTCGAGGTCGAAGTGTCTGTCGGTTCCCATTGGCATTTTGGCGGGCTTTGCGTCCTTCATCCCAAACCTTTTGAGTAGGTCTTGAGTGTACTTCGCTTGGGAGATGAAGGTTCCTTCCTTGAGTTGCTTCACTTGAAATCCAAGGAAGTAGTCCAGCTCGCCCATCACCGACATCTCGAATTTCTGCATCATTACCGTGCTAAACTCTTCACAAGACTTTTGATTACTAGAACCAAATATTATGTCATCGACATCTATCTAGCATACAGACAAATCACCATTACTTTCATAACCTTGCAAGCATTGGAAATGAGAAAATCTCTAAGGCATTCATACCATGCTCTTGGAGCTTTCTTAAGTCCATAGAGCGCTTTAGAGAGCTTATAAACATGGTCGGGATACCTATCATCCTCGAAGCTAGGGGTTGTTCCACGTACACCTCCTCCTTGATTGGTCTGTTGAGGAAGGCGATCTTCACGTCCATTTGAAATAACTTAAAAGAGTGGTGCGCAGCATAGGCCAATAGTATGGGAATTGCCTCGAGCCAAGTTACAGGAGCAAAAGTCTCCTCAAAATCCAAACCTGCAACTTGAGCATTACCTTTTGCCACAGGTCGAGCCTTGTTTCTTGTCACCACCCTGTGCTCATCTTGTTTGTTGCGGAACACCCACTTGGATCCCACAATGTTGGGGACTTGTTCTCAAATGCTATGAGATAAGAACAAGGCAACACAAAGTATTAATGGTTAAAGACCTTCGTCCTTCGTAGCATTATCTCCCTTAGGATATAATGATCTTCAGACGAAGGTTATGAAGGACGTACCTTCATCATCTCAGTACTATAATAATGAAAGTAGAAGCATATGACACATGGACAATAACATGGATAATAGTATGACATCATTAGGATATTTTTATTATATCATCATGAACAAACATGAACAATATCGGATTACATTTGTACCTTCGGCTTGACAGAAGGTGAAAATCCAGGTGACGTGCGAGTGAATACAAGTGAGCGTGAATAGTACAGGGTTACTGTTCATCTATTTATAGGCATAGGACGCAGCCTGTGAGAAATTACATCCATGCTCTTTGTATTTACTATTGATTTATAGACAAATCTATGAGGGCTAGATAGCCTTTTCCCCTTTAAGTCAGTTCCTTTTTTCGCTATTTAGCCGAAGCTTCCTTGCGCGTAGCTTCGCAGCAACTCCAACCTTCGTCACGATCATGCTTTTTACATCGTACATGCTTTTAACCCGAATCCGAAGGTACCTATTCATATGTCACACTTGGAAGACATTGTTAAATCACGTTTTTGAGGACCTTCGGAGGACGAAGGCCCCCAACAGTAGCCCCTCGCAGTATTAATTTGTTTAAGGTAACAAATTCAGACTGCGACATGGACAAAGGCCTTAAGCCGAAGGTCCGAAAAAACACCTTCCCTTTGCTAGAATAGCAACAGTTAATGACAGATGGGGCCCCCCAATTTGGAGCGTGTTGAGCGTATAAATAAGAACTCACACCAGCTATATTTGATACGCTGCTTGTGCCATTTGCTTTACTTCCACAATTTCATAGCTCTAGCTCACTAACGCTTGCTAGTTTTTCAAGCTTTCTGAGCCTCGGTTAAAAAGACGCATTTTCGTCATTTCTGAAGGAGAAATGTCTCAAGACAAAAAGGTTGTTGCTGAGACGAAGCTGACTGAAGAGGAGAAGCTTTTTGAGGAGAAAAAGACTGTGAATCCTTACATTGCTGGATTTATCGAGTCATTGGCAAAAACAAATACAGAGAAGATTACTAAGGAGATACTGGAAGGCCTGTCTGAAGATACTGGTGACAGTCATAGTTATGATGCGGAAAGCGGGGGCAAAGATTCTAAGGATCGGCCCTGGAGGCCAAGTCATACAATCTTTGGGAAATCAACAATTAAACAGTCATCTTGATAATATGAGAGGAAGGTACTTTTGGGATATGTCTATTGTGAGAGCTGGTGGAGACAACAACGTCCCTGCCCCCGAGGAAAACGAAGTTGTGATTTATCGAAGCTTCTTCAAAGCTGGGCTTCGGTTCCCACTGAGCAGGTTTTTGGTTGTAGTGATGAAAATATATCAGATTTACCTTCATCAGATAACCCCCGAAGCTATTATTAGAATGGGGATTTTTGTCTGGGCTGTAAGAAGCCAAGGGTTGGAGCCAAGTGCGAAATGCTTTTGCAGTATGCACGAGCTTGTATATGGGACGAAGGCCATGGGCAAATAACAATATCATAACAATTTTGGCTGTTATGGATTTATCGCTCGCCCCAACACAAGCCACCCGGTGCCAACATTCCGGAAAAGGTGGCCCAGAGCTTGGATGGAGGAATGGTTTTACGTGAAGAATGATTTGAAGGCAAGGGAAGATATTAAGGAAGTCATTATGGGCCCCATTTGGTCCCGCTTCGACCTCCGAAGGCCGAAGGTTGAAATTGATGATGTTGCGGAAGCGTGTCAGAAGGCCTTCGGCACTGTTTGCTATTTTATTTGCACAAGAGATTTAGTTCAGGAGCACATAGTCTTCAGGGTGTGGCCGCTTGTGGAAGGATGGGAAATGCCGAAGGAAACCATCAATGATTCTAGCAAAGGTGATTTGGTCCGGCTGAAATACACCTACAGGTTTGGAGATAAGTTTGACGAACCAAATGATGATTGGCTGAAGTGCATTGAAACTACTAGCGACGAGTTACTTGGGGCGTACTCCAAAACCGAGGACAATGCCTTGTCCGCAGCCTTCGGTGGCCGGAGAATGAAAAGATTAAATAGAATTTTCGACGCCATCGGCTTCGTATACCCTGACTACCTCTACCCGCTGCGGGAACAAGGGAAAAAGAGGAAAACTTCTGCTCCGGACAGCCCAGATAAGCCTGTACCGAAGGGCAACAAATTGAAGGTTCTTACCCACCAGCCACGTTACATTGAACCGGTCGTGGTTCCTGAGTTTGGCGTAGGGACATCTTCTGCTGCCGAAAGAAAAGAAACTGCTTCAACTACATAGAGTACTGAAAAGCCGGCTGTAATGTCGAAGATGCCTACAGCCAAGGAAGTTGAAACGAAGGTTGATAAGGCTGATAAACCAGAAATTGAAGAAATAATGAAAATGCTAGATATTTTGAGCGCTCCAACAAGGGCGATAGTACCGAAGGTACAAACGGGTTCTATCGTGACTCCTAAAAGGAGAAGGATGGTAAATGTATTAGATGAATTGGAAACAACCGACTCCATAAGTCCTGCTCCCACAGGGAAGGTTGCTGAAGCTGACAAAACACAACCCAAAACTGATACTAAGCAAATAGAAGTTGAAGCTACAATAACCCAGGCTAAAACCGAGGCAGAGCCCACAGTGCCTGCTGAGACGAAGCTTGCCACAACCGAGCAGAGGGCCGAAGGAATAACTCCAGATAGTAATATAGCTTTTGAGAAAAGTGTGGCCAAAGAAGCCGAATCCCTTACTCCCGAAGTACTCTCCGAAGGTTTTGATTATATCGTTAGACATGCTTCGGGAAAAAGACTATCCGAAGAAGAAAATTCTGAAGCCAAACATTATGCGCGGGAATTGCAGTATCCGAAGGGGGCCCTAGTGTTTAATGGTATGAACGAAGATGACTTTTTGTATTGCCTCCCGGACAACAAAGAATTATCCGTCTGTCAAAAGTATGGGTTTTCGGAAGCTCGAAGCTGGCCTTTGCGCCATGACAAAGGCTGATTTGGCAGACAGCCTTGCGTACAACAGTCTGAAGGTACAAAAGTTGTGAATTTTGAAGTTTATGGACTCTGAAATGAAGCTTTTTGTTATCATTTTAATCTTTTATTCTTTCTTGCAGGGCTTAATACTTAGCAACGCCATAAGAGCACAAAAGAATGCCGAAGACGAGAGTTGTACTATGGCTCTCACCAATCTTCGATCAGAGGTTATTAGGCTAAGAAACGAAGCCACGGAAAAAGACAAAATTCTACTTACATTGGTAGATAAAGTAAAAGAAGATGAAGCTAGATTCAAAACACAATCCAAGCCCAAAAAACTGAAGTTGAAGACCTTCGTAAGCAGCTAGCTGAAGCTAAAGAGAAATATGCAGTCAGAGAAGCTAAATGAGGAATTAACAAATACTAGGCAAATCATTTAGAGAAAAACATTGAAGAGCTTTGCAAATCCAAAGAAAGATGCTTTGAAAAATCTTTAGACTGTGTGAAGAAAATTAAAGCTTTGCCAACGTGGGCGCCTATTCTTCCGAAAAGAACTTCATACGAGGCGACCCTGAAGGTGTTATTGAATGGATAAGTGGGGAGGCCGAAGCCTTTGAAGAAATTCTAAGTGACCGCGGGGATGTATGCACGTTCTCCGGTGCGCGAGGGATTTCAGCAATCTTGGAGAAGGCGGGATGCGACCATATCAAGACCATGGCCCAGGACGAAGCTGCCTTCCCCGTAAATGATACGAAGGACCCCTCAGCTGAAGCAAGTTTAATAGGCGGGAAATTTTATAACGAGATCTGGGCAAATGGTGGACGAGAAATGGCTCATGAAATTATGAAAAAGAGTGAAAAGGACATCCATGAGACCCAAGCCAAAGCAAGACAAGCTGAAGAAGCCGCAGAGCATGTAAAACGTATAGGTATTAT
Organism: Zea mays; assembly: GCF_902167145.1. Lineage (NCBI taxonomy): Eukaryota > Viridiplantae > Streptophyta > Magnoliopsida > Poales > Poaceae > Zea > Zea mays. The sequence goes on along the minus strand of NC_050104.1, from coordinate 84,195,368 downwards.
GTCATGATTTTTAACTTCGGCATTTGTTTTTATAGCTTCGGACTGATTAACTTTTTCTTTCTCCGGCTGAATTATCTCCATCGTCAGTACCACTCGATCTCCTGGCCGATCCAGAAGCGAAGGAAGCACTGGAGGTTATCAATATAGCCGAATCTGTTATTGACAAAGTCGTTAACAAATTCCTAAATGAAGTTGCGGAGAAGGTCCTGAAGGAAGACTAGTACTTTTTGTAAAAACATTTTTAGACGATCAATGAAACTTTGCTGCAACAAGACTGTAATATTCAATGTGTATAATTTTGAATCTGATCTGTAAAATATTTGTAATTCACTTCTTTGCGATGCATGAAACTTTTACATACATACCGTTTTTGAGCCTTCGGCGAAAAAACACCTTCCCTTCTTTTCATGCTTCGTAAAGAAAAAAGATCCATGCTTCGTGAAAATATCCGTGCTTTGTAAGAATATCCCAGCTTCGTAAACAAAGGATCCCTTCTTTTGCAATAGAGCTGATGAAGTTGTATTTCTCAGCTTACTTTGTGCCTTAGCACATTTACATTTTTTATAAAGCAATCTCCAAAGGTCGACTTCGTATTCAATTCGTGTCATCGGTGCAATATGAAGTATGATGTGATGCTATGCGGGATTATGTGATGATATGATGCGAAGGATAATGCTAATGACGAAGACACACACCCACACGCCCACACTGGAACATACAATCTCTGCGTCCCCTTAGGAACAATCGGAACCTCTTTGCCATTTATTTTTCGGCTTCACCGCTTATTTTTCGGTGCAAGTTCTGCATCCCCTTAGGAATGTCTTTTGAACTTCTTCGCCTTCTTTTTCGGCGGTATCACCGTTGACTTTTCGGTGTAAGTCCTGCATTCCCTTAGGAACGTCTTTTGAACTTCTTCGCCTTATATTTTGGCGGTATTTTGCTCTGCATTCCCTTTGGAACGACTTTTGAGCAGAAAACTTACACTGCACTCCCTTAGGAACGACTTTTTTGTAGCTTCATCAAAACTTACGCTGCGCTCCCTTAGGAACATCTTTTTTATAGCTTCGGTATTTATCTAGCTCTGTATTCCCTTATGAACGACTTTTGAGCTTCGGCAATTTTTGAGCTTCGTAAATCTGTGAAGAAGATATATTTCATTTTAATAGAAACGAAACTATTACAAGGAATTAAAACTAAATTTACATTACTTGTTCCTTATTGAAAAACAAAGTAACATAGAATGTAAAAAAATTTACAAAGGTAGGATATCTCTCAATAAATGTGCTTTGATTCCGGCACAGTACTGTTGACTGTGCGAGCTTCAGATTCCTCCCTAAATTCCCATTGCTATTCAGAGTGATGATGCCCTTCTGGCTGCTGGCTTTGGGAATAGGTCGGTTGTAGTGGTGGTGGAGGTGGGAGTTGTGACCAGGAAGCCTGTGAATGGCTAGCCGAAGCAACAGAAGCTGCAGGATGATTGCCCACATACTATGGTATGTAGAGAGAATGACACGAAGCAGTGTGCAAGACCTGCTTCGGCTGATTCTGCCGAGCTTCGGCTTCTGCTATCTCCTTTTGCTTCTGAATGGTGATTTGGCACATTCTTGTAGTATGGCCCTTGTCCTCACCACAGAATAAGCAGTAGATCTTTCTAGGCTGATCCCCAAATCTTCCACCAAAGGCCCTGGCGCCTCTGCCCCTTGGAGCTGGTGGCCTGAAAGAGCTTTGCTGTTGCCCCCAAGATTGTGAGGTGTATTGCGACCTCTTAGGCTGACTTCCTTTGTTGTCACCCTGAGTGGAATTATGGATTGACCTAACATGCCTCGGGTGGATTCTTCCTCCGAAGCCCCTGGTCATTTCCGAGAATTTGTAAGTGAGAGCACCTAGAGGGGGGGTGAATAGGTGATCCTGTAAAATTGAACAACTAATAGCCAAAAAAACTTGGTAAAGTGTTAGTATGGCTAAGTAGCGAGCTCTTGCGAACACACAAGTAATCACAGAAAAGCAATCACAAGAGACACGCGAGTTATCCCGTGGTTCGGCCAAGTATAACACTTGCCTACTTCCATGTTGTAGCGTCCCAATGGACGAGGGTTGCACTCAACCCCTTTCTAGTGATCCAATGATCAACTTGAATACCACGGTGTTCTTCTTTCTTATCTCTTTCTCCCGTTTGCGAGGAATCTCCACAACTTGGAGCCTCTCGCCCTTACAATTGATGATCACAAAGAAGCACGGAAGTAAGGGAGGGGAGAGCAACACACACAAGTCTCAAATCCACAACGCAACCACACACACAAGTCACAACTTGAGCTCTAAGTTCAACACACGGAGTTCTCAACTCAAGAGGAGCTCAAATTGCTAGCACAGAGAATCAAATGCATGGAAGTGGAGTCTGGATGGTTAGGAATGATCAAAGAATGCTTGGATAACTCCTCCATGCGCCTAGGGGTCCCTTTTATAGCCCTAAGGCAGCTAGGAGCCATTGGAGGCATTCTTGGAAGGCAAATCTTGCCTTCTGTCGGGTGGCGCACCGGACAGTCCGGTGCACCACCGGACAGCCACTGTTCATGTCTGGTGTGCGATTTCCTTCCATTCCTGGCGTAGCCGACCGTTGCAACTTCGGGCTGGTTGGCACACCGGACACTGTCCGGTGCACACCGGACAGTTTGGTGCCCCCAGCTGACTGTTGGAGTGGGCCACGCGTCGCCCGCGGATTAGGCGGCCAACCGTTGCGCTGGCGGACGTTGGCTCACCGGACAGTCCGGTGCACCACAGGACAGTCCGGTGAATTATAAACGTACACCGCTGAAGTTTTCCCGAGAGTGGCCAGTTCGCCGGAGACCAGCCTGGTGCACCGAACACTGTCCGGTGCACCACCGGACAGTCCGGTGTGCCAAATTGTGTTGTGTGTTGGCTGCACACAGGCACTCTCTTCCAATCTTTTTCTTTTCCTGTTTCTAGCACTTAGGTAACTTCATTAGTACCCAAAACAAATGTACTAAGTCTAGAAACATACCTTCTTGTTGATTTGCACTTCATTCATCATTTGGCATATAATAACCCACTTAATATGTGTTGGACATTTAATCACCAAAATATACTAGAAATGGCCCAAGTGCACATTTCCCTTTCAATCTCCCCCTTTTTGGTGATTTATGCCAACACATCAAAAAGCAACAAATAGAAGTGCAACATCAATGCAATTGAGAACAAAAATAGTCTTTGACAAGATTTGACATATTTGGATCGTTCTTTGCCACCACTTGGTTTGTTTTTGCAAATCAAATTCATTTTCCTATCTCTAAGTCAAACACACTTGTTTGGGCACAAAGAGAGATAATCCAAGAGTAAAAATGATTAAGAGCCAAAAACTCCCCCTTTTTCCTATAATCAAACATTCTCCCCACAAGAGACCAAATTTTGACAATAAGAGTATTTTGACAAATCAAAAGTTCTAACTCTACTATTTTCAAAATTCTCAAGTGGTAGCTGATCCATTTGCTTTGGCCTTAATTTCTCCCTCTTTGGCATTAAGCACCAAAACAGGATCATTATTGGCCCTTTAACCCCATTGCCTCACCAAAATTGTCAATTAAGAGCAAAAAGGCAATAAGAGCATAGATATGAACTTGGAGTTAATACCGGAGTGCAGTGGAAATCTTTGCATGGTCCAAGTTCATATTTCCCTTTCAATTCACCTTTGAGGCTACATTAAGTAAACTCAACACAAATGTTAGTCTCAAAGGATCAAGTTGTAGCACTTCTCCCCCTAAATATGTGCATTACTCACACATGGACTTGGGAGGTCCGGGGATCCCTTGCACAACTTGAGCACCAGAAGTATACAACAAATCTCATAAATGCATAAAGTTACTTGATCAAAGGCATAAAACACATGTATGTTATATATCAATCCAAGTTACGCGAATCTAAGACATTTAGCTCACTACGCAGCCTGCAAAAGGTTTTCTCATCTAAAGGCTTGGTAAAGATATCGGCTAGCTGGTTCTCGGTGCTAATATAGAACACTTCGATATCTCCCTTTTGCTGGTGGTCTCTCAAAAAGTGATGCCGGATGTCTATGTGCTTAGTGCGGCTGTGTTCAACAGGAATATCCGCCATGCGGATTGCATTCTCATTGTCACATAGGAGTGGGACTTTGCTCAGATTGTAGCCAAAGTCCCAGAGGGTTTGCCTCATCCAAAGTAGTTGCGTGCAACACTGTCCTGCGGCAACGTACTCGGCCTCAACGGTGAATAGGGCAACAGAGGTTTGTTTCTTAGAACTCCAAGACACCAGGGACCTTCCTAGGAATTGGCGCGTCCCTGATGTACTCTTCCTATCAACCTTGCATCCAGCATAATCGGAGTCTGAATATCCAATCAAGTCAAAGGTAGACCCCTTTGGGTACCAAATCCCGAAGCAAGGCGTAGCAACTAAATACCTAAGAATTCGCTTAACGGCCACAAGGTGACACTCCCTTGGATCGGATTGAAATCTAGCACACATGCATATGCTAAGCATAATATCCGGTCTACTAGCACATAAATAAAGCAAGGAACCTATCATAGACCGGTATTCCTTTTGATCAACGGACTTACCTCCTTTGTTGAGGTTGACATGTCCATTGGTTCCCATCGGTGTCTTCGCGGGCTTGGCGTCCTTCATCCCAAACCGCTTGAGAAGATCTTGAGTGTACTTCATTTGAGAGATGAAGGTATCGTCCTTGAGTTGCTTCACTTGGAACCCAAGGAAGTAGTTCAACTCGCCCATCATCGACATCTCAAATTTCTGTGTCATTACCCTGCTAAAATCCTCACAAGACTTTTGATTAGTAGAACCAAATATTATGTCATCGACATAAATTTGGCACACAAATAGGTCACCATCACAAGTCTTAGTGAAAAGAGTTGGATCGGCTTTCCCAACCTTGAAAGCATTAGCAATTAGAAAATCTCTAAGGCATTCATACCATGCTCTTGGGGCTTGCTTAAGTCCATAGAGCGCCTTAGAGAGCTTACACACATGGTCGAGGTACCATTCATCCTCAAAGCCAGGGGGTTGTTCCACGTACACATCCTCCTTGATTGGCCCATTGAGGAAAGCACTCTTCACGTCCATTTGAAACAACCTGAAAGAATGGTGAGCGGCATAGGCTAACAAAATGCGAATAGACTCTAGCCTAGCCACAGGAGCAAAAGTCTCCTCAAAATCCAAACCTGCGACTTGACAATAGCCTTTTGCCACAAGTCGAGCCTTGTTTCTTGTCACCATCCCGTGCTCGTCTTGCTTGTTGTGGAACACCCACTTGGTTCCCACAACGTTTTGCTTTGGACGTGGCACCAGGCTCCAAACTTCATTTCGTTTGAAGTTGTTGAGCTCCTCCTGGATGGCCAACACCCAGTCCGGATCTAGCAAGGCCTCTTCTACCCTGAAAGGCTCAATAGAAGAGACAAACGAGTAATGCTCACAAAAGTTAGCTAGTCTTGAGCGTGTAGTTACTCCCTTGCTTATATCACCCAGAATCTGGTTGACAGGATGATTCCTTTGAATCGTCGCTCGGACTTGAGTTAGAGGGGCCCGTGGTGCTTCTTCCTCCATAACTTGGTCTTCTTGTGCTCCCCTTGATCACACGCCTCCTCTTGAGGAACCTGTTCATTGTCTCGAGTTGAGGGATGCACCATCGTTGACGAAGAAGGTTGATCTTGCTCTTGTTGTTCCTGTGGTCGCACATCTCCAATCGCCATGGTGCGAATTGCGGTCGTTGGAACGTCATCTTCATCTACATCATCAAGATCAACTTGCTCTCTTGGAGAGCCATTAGTTTCATCAAATACAATGTCGCTAGAGACTTCAACCAAACCCGATGATTTGTTGAAGACTCTATACGCCATTGTATTTGAGTCATAACCTAGCAAAAAACCTTCTACAGCCTTGGGAGCAAATTTAGAGTTTCTACCCTTCTTCACTAGAATGTAACATTTACTCCCAAATACACGAAAGTATGAGACATTGGGTTTGTTACCAGTCAGAAGTTCATACGAGGTCTTCTTGAGGAGGCGATGAAGGTAGAGTCGGTTTATGGCGTGGCAAGCTGTGTTCACAACTTCCGACCAAAACCGCTCGGGCGTCTTGAATTCTCCAAGCATCGTCCTAGCCATGTCTATGAGCGTCCTGTTCTTTCTCTCTACCACACCATTTTGTTGTGGTGTGTAGGGAGCGGAGAACTCGTGCTTGATTCCTTCCTCCTCAAGGTACTCCACCACTTGAAGATTCTTGAACTCAGACCCGTTGTTGCTTCTAATCTTTTTCACTTTGAGCTCGCCTTAGAAAGCGCTTGAAGGTCCCTTGGGTTTCTGATTTATCCTATAAAAAGAATACCCAAGTGAAGTGGGAAAAATCATCAACAACAACAAGACCATACTTACTTCCCCCGATGCTAAGGTAGGCGACGGGTCCGAAGAGGTCCATATGTAGTAGCTCCAGTGGTCTTGATGTCGTCATCACATTTTTGTTGTGATGAGTGCTTCCCACTTGTTTTCCTGCCTGACACGCTGCACAAGGTCTATCTTTTTTGAAGCATACATTGGTTAGTCCTAACACATGATCTCCCTTTAGAAGTTTGTGAAGGTTCTTCATCCCAACATGTGCTAGACGGCGATGCCACAACCAGTCCATACTAGTCTTAGCGATTAAGCATGCATCTAGATCGCCTCCTCTTTCGAAAAATCAACTAAGTAGAGTTTGCCATCTAGTACACCCTTAAACGCTAATGAACCATCACTCCTTCCAAAGACAGATACATCAACATTTGTGAACAAACAATTGTAGCCCATGTGGCACAATTGACTAACAGACAGGAGATTATAGCCTAGCGACTCTACTAAAAATACATTAGAGATAGAGTGCTCATTTGTGATGGCTATCTTGCCCAAGCCTTTGACCTTGCCTTGGTTCCCATCTCCAAAGATAATTGTATCCTGGGAATCCTTGTTCTTGACGTAGGAGGTGAACATCTTCTTCTCCCCCGTCATGTGGTTTGTGCATCCGCTGTCGATAAGCCAGCTTGAGCCCCCGGATGCATAAACCTGCAAGACAATTTACGCTTGGGTTTTAGGTACCCAACTCTTGTTGGGTCCTACAAGGTTAGTCACAATATCCTTTGGGACCCAAATGCAAGTCTTGTCTCCCTTGCATTTGGCCCCCAACTTCCTAGCAACCACTTTCTTATTTTTACATGAAAGTACAAAATCAGTGTTGCAGGCATGAAAAACAGTAGCAGATTCACTATGCATTTTCCTAGGCACATGATGAATAGCATTTCCCTTCCTAGGCATACTTCTACCATGGACAAAAGTAGAACTTGAAGCAATCATAGCATGTGAATCATAAGCATCATAACTCCTATTATAATGAGCATTCCTAGAAAATTTTCTATCATAAATGAACGCATGATTCCTTTGAATGCTACTAGCCATAGGGGCCTTCCCTTTCTCCTTGTTGAGAATGGGAGCCCTTTGGCTTGTTAAGTTATTGGCTTCCTTCCGAAAGCCAAGCCCATCCTTAATTAAGGGGTGTCTACCAACCGTGTAGGCATCCCTAGCAAATTTTAACTTATCAAAGTCACTTTTGCAAGTCTTAAGTTGAGCATTAAGACTTGCCACTTCATCATTCAATTTTGTAATAGCAATGAGATGTTCATTACAAGCATTAACATCAAAGTCCTTACATCTATTACAAATTACAACATGTTCTACACATGAACTAGATTTATTAGCTACTTCTAGCTTAGTATTTAAATCATCATTCAAAATCTTTAAACTAGAGATTGATTCATGGCACACAGATAATTCAGAGGATAACAATTCATTTCTTTTAGTTTCTAAAACAAGAGACTATTGTGCACTAACAAGTTTATCATGCTCTTCATACAATATATCATCTTGCTTTTCTAAAAGTCTATCCTTTTCGTTTAAAGCATCAATTAACTCATTAATTTTATCTGCTTTTGATCTATCTAAACCCTTAAATAATTCAGTATAGTCTACTTCATCATCACTAGATTCATCATCGCTTGAAGTAGTATACTTAGGGGTTTCATGAATGCTTACCTTTTTCTCCTTTGCCATGAGGCAGGTGTGGCGTTTGTTGGGGAAGAGAGAGGACTTGTTGAAGGTTGAGGCAGCGAGTCCTTCGTCGTCGGAATCAGAAGACGAGCAGTCCGAGTCCCATTCATTTCTGATGTGTGCCTCGCCCTTTGCCTTCCTATAGCTCTTTTTCTTCTCTTTCTTCCCGCCCTTTCCTTGTTCCTGGTCACTAGAGTTATCGGGACAATTCGCTATAAAATGACCAGTCTTACCGCATTTGAAGCAGGAGCGCTTTCCCTTTGCTTTGTGCTTGTTAGGGTACTCCTTGCATCCTTTCAATGCGGTCTTGAAGCAATTTATGATTAGGGCCATCTCATCCTCGTTTAGCCCGACCGCCTCAACTTGTGCCACCTTGCTAGGTAGCGCCTCCCTGCTGCTTGTTGCTTTGAGAGCAACGGGTTGAGGCTCGTAGACGGGTAGAGGGCCATTGAGAGCATCATCAACGTCGTGCTTCCTTCACCATCATCCGCCCGCTCACAAACTTCCCAAGAATCTCCTCGGGAGTCATTTTTGTGTACCTAGGATTTTCACAGATGAGGTTCACAAGATGAGGATCAATAACAGTGAAAGACCTGAGCATAAGTCGGACGACATCGTGGTCCGTCCATCTCGTGCTTCCATAGCTCCTGATCTTGTTGACCAGGGTCCTGAGCCTGTTGTACGTTTGCGTTGGCTGCTCTCCCCTGATCATGGCAAACCTTCCTAGCTCGCCTTCCACCAACTCCATTTTGGTGATCATGGTGGCGTCATTCCCCTCATGCGATATCTTGAGGGTATCCCATATTTGCTTGGCGTTGTCCAAGCCGCTCACCTTGTTGTACTCGTCCCTGCATAAGGATGCTAGCAAAACAGTGGTAGCTTGTGCATTCTTATGGATTTGCTCATTGATAAACATGGGGTTATCGGTACTGTCGAATTGCATTCCATTTTCTACTATCTCCCATATACTAGGATGGAGAGAAAATAAGTGACTACGCATTTTGTGACTCCAAAAAGTGTAGTCCTCTCCATCAAAGTGTGGAGGTTTACCAAGAGGAATGGAAAGCAAATGAGCATTGGAATTATAAGGAATACAAGAATAATCAAATGAAAAATTTGAATTAACCGGTTTCCTTTTCTCGTCGTCGTTGTCTATTGGGGAAGAAGAAGACTCATCGCTGTCGTAGTAGACGATCTTCTTGATGCACCTCTTCTTCTTCCCGTCCTTCTTCTTGTGACTCGAGCCAGAGTCAGTGGGCTTGTCGTCCCTAGGCTCGTTGAGGAAGGACTCTTTCTCTTTGTCATTGACCACCATCCCCTTTCCCTTACAATCCATCTCTTTGGACGTTTAGTCCCTTTCGTGAAGAGAACGGCTCTGATACCAATTGAGAGCACCTAGAGGGGGGTGAATAGGTGATCTTGTAAAATTCAACAACTAATAGCCAATAAAACTTGGTTAAGTGTTAGTATGGCTAAGTAGCAAGCTCTTGCGAAGACACAAGTAATCAGAGAAAAGCAATCACAAGAGACACGCGAGTTATCCCGTGGTTCGGCCAAGTATAACACTTGCCTACTTCCACGTTGTGGCGTCCCAATGGACGAGGGTTGCACTCAACCCCTTTCAAGTGATCCAATGATCAACTTGAATGCCACGGTGTTCTTCTTTCTTATCTCTTTCTCCTGTTTGCGAGGAATCTCCACAACTTGGAGCCTCTCGCCCTTACAATTGATGATCACAAAGAAGCACGAAAGTAAGGGAGGGGAGAGCAACGCACACAAGACTCAAATCCACAACGCAACCACACACACAAGTCACAACTTGAGCTCTAAGCTCAACACACGGAGTTCTCAACTCAAGAGGAGCTCAAATTGCCAGCACAGAGAATCAAATGCGTGGAAGTGGAGTCTGGATGCTTAGGAATGATCAAAGAATGCTTGGATAACTCCTCCATGCGCCTAGGGGTCCCTTTTATAGCCCCAAGGCAGCTAGGAGCCGTTGGAGGCATTATTGGAAGGCAAATCTTGCCTTCTGTCGGGTGGCGCACCGGACAGTCCGGTGCACCACCAGACAGCCACTGTTCATGTCCGGTGCGCGATTTCCTTCCATTCATGGCGCAGCTGACCATTGTAACTTAGGGCTGGTTGGCACACCGGACAGTGCGATGCACACTGGACAGTCCAGTGCCCCCAGCCGATCGTTGGAGCGGGCCACGCGTCGCCCACGGATTTGGCGGCCGACCGTTGCGCTGGCAGCCGTTGGCTCACCGGACAGTCCGGTGAATTATAGCCGTACACCGCTGAAGTTTTCCCGAGAGTGGCCAGTTCGCCGGAGACCAGCCTGGCGCACCGGATACTGTCTGGTGCACCACCGGACAGTCCGGTGTGCCAGACTCTGTTGTGTCTTGGCTGCACACAGGCACTCTCTTCCAATCTTTTTCTTTTCCTGTTTCTAGCACTTAGGTAACTTCATTAGTACCCAAAACAAATGTACTAAGTCTAGAAACATACCTTCTTGTTGATTTGCACTTCATTCATCATTTGGCATATAATAACCCACTTAATATGTGTTGGACACTTAATGTGGCGGAACTGCCCGAATTATTCCAACTTAAGTGCCCAAGTCTCGTGTCAGAGGCTAGACCACACTTAAATGGGAATAACTCGTCAATCCCTCGGATCTAGTCCGACGATGCCACTGACAGGATCAAGTACCACAGTCTCACTCGATGGTGAGTCACAGAGCAAATACAATAAAACATAAAACCATACATTAAAGAATATTAGACTTATTACATCATCATCGGAGTTTTAGCAAAAGTAGTCATCATTGTTCGAAGTGCAGCGGAATAAAACTAACGATAATTAAACAGAGAGATGGGGAAGCCTGTCCCATCACTCCTCATCCTCCTCCTCAGCCGAGGTGAGATCCCACTCGACAGTCCAACCCGGTGGCAAGATGGACGCCCAAGTCACTCCAACAACCATGTCCTCCAAAGAACCTGTAAAATTATGCCACAAGCAAGGCTAAGTATAATAATACTCAGCTAGACTTACCCGGTGTGAGGAGTCTACTTCTCTACCTCTAGACATGCAGTTGTTTGGCTGTGGGGTTTGGTTGCCAAAAGCACTAGCTGAGTCTAAAAATCAAGTTTTAGCTTTGTCAAGTTTAAGTGTGACTCTCTTAAGACTAACTGTGTACTATCTACTCAATCATGGTATCAAGCAAATTTAGCAATCAACATCTTTTGCTACATCATCACATTTCCACTTGTTACTCAATGTAGCAGCATGGATCAAGCAGTCTCATTAGCTGTGAGAAGCAGACGAATTCGAATCGAGTTTTTATCCTTGCAAGGTAAAGCTAAACACACGACATGTAGGGGCACTCCGTCCCCACACACATCAACCGTCCCCATCGATTCCCTGGCAACAGAAAGGGGCTCACCTCCTTGGCGTACAATGCCTCACTGACCCCGACTGCCGTCGTGCAGTGACCGCACTTGTACCCACCATAACCGGAATGGGAGACCACGTCGCAGGTCGCGTGAGGAGGGCAATCTGCGGGCAGGTTCACTCAGGTACTAGGCTTACCGATTTACCATATTTCTCGGCATGTGTTTAGTACGTTCAAACGCTTGACACACGGTACCACACCTTAATCCTTATTCCAATTTCCATCTAGTAGACCACCAATCCCCATGGATTGTTGTCCACAGGCCAACATCATTATGATATGAAAGTGGGTACAACCAATTCCTGACCTCGCGCGAGTGCTAGAAAAATCACTCGACTTCTACCGAGATCCCTAATTAGTAAAGCAGCTACTCGACCTAGCATACTAGTATTCATCACAAAAGGATTCCTGAGATCATGCAACTAGGGTTTCAAACAACTCCTACACTTAAGTGCACATTCAACCCTACAATCATTAAGTGTAGTCAAATAACATAATAAATAGGTTATGCATAAAATCGGGGCTTGCCTTCCAAAGCTGGGGCATGCAGATCCTTTGGTGCAGGCTCTGGTGCTGGATCCGGGGCTACCTCCTGAGCAGCTCCTTGCTCCGGCACGAGGACGCACTCTCCGTCAGCGAGGTTGCAATCTATCGAATGCAATGAGTAAGAATATGTATGCCATGATTATGCAGGATTTAGTAAACATTATGCTAAGTGAAGGAAAACTAAGTCAGTTAGTAACTTAGGGTTTCTTGGTCATACGTGGCTCTTTAGTGGTGTATGCTTATCAATTTAGGTTTCGGTTTTTGCCCAGGGATAAGCATAGTGAATTGAACTTGGATTTCCCTTAGATGTTTTAGTAGACAAATGAGGGATTTTGCTGGTCGGGTTAAAATGATATTACTCTCCATTATTAATTTTCTTTTTCATTTTCTATTTATGAATTTTAGGGTGGGTTTGAACTACAACAGTAATTTAACCTATTCCAAAAATTCTGAAAAATTTACAGTAGGTTACTATTGGTCATTGTAGTTTGTCCTATGAATTTGAGGTCCATAATAAATAGAGTATGCCCTGGACAAAAATAACAAAAGTTGGGGCAAAGGGGTCACTTTGCACTACAACTCTTAACTAGGGGTAGGTTCTGTCCTAAGGGTCATTTTTGCTGGTATCTAACTGTAATAACATGCTTCTGTGCCAAAAATCACAGAAAGTTATTTGGTGGTTATTTAGTTGTGATTTTTCTAAAGTTTAATGTCAAAAAGGCACTTACTACTATCTTGTTATTTGAAAAATGTCAAACAACAGATTTCATATTTTTCCTATGTTCTTAATAACAAAACATTAGTTATCCCAAGGTTTGGGGTGTTTCTTTTTGGAATTATTTTTCTAGGGTTTTTCTAAGGTTTCCTTGTTTTCCTAAAATAAAAGGTATCCCATTTATTTTGTACTAAACAAGGGTATAATAAAATTTTCTGGTGAACTATACTGAATAAGTAAACTAACAAAAATGTGGGTGCTCCCTGGTTCTTTAGTTAAATTACCTTTTCTATTTTCTTTAACTTTATGCACAAGGTGATTTAAATGGCAAACTCTACCTTAATGGGGTGTACAGAGGGGTTTATCATTTTTAAACAGGTTAGTAGGTGATTAAGTACTTCTTTAAATTTTCTTAACCTCAGTCAAATAGTGTAGCTATTTTTCCCTATTTCTTTTAGCTTTTGACCAGTTAATCATTTAAATCAAAACTTTAAAGTTCTCTGTAACACATAGGGGTTTTATATTTTTCTTAAGTAGTTTACATTATTTAAGATCTGGCAAAATTGGTTTGACTCGATTTGGGTGAACAAAACAAAAGTTATGAATTTTTCAAGTTCTGTTTGAATTTAAATCAGATTATTAAAAGGTTTCCTGAAAAAACCACTTTGCACCGAAGACCCTGGGTTCTTTCTAAACTAATCCTCTCAGTTATGCCCCTGCGCTACTATTCCCCTGAGTCACTGACAATGAACAAAACCCCCTAGTCTTTTCTTCTTCTCCCCCGCGGTCCCTCCCCTGGTTTAAACAGTACCCGCGGAAAAGAAAAGGGCGGCGCGGCTTACCGGCGGCGAGAGAGGTCCGGTGAGGGGCGGGGTTGGCTCCGGGAGGTCCTGGCGGTCACAGCGGTGTACGGCTCGACGGCGGAGGTGGCCGGAATCGGCCGGTCCACGTGCGCAGGCGGGTGAGTACGTCGGTGGTGAGGGCTCCGGCCTAACCACGGCGATCTAGTTCAATTAGGCGGCACGGTGAGCTCCACGGGGTGACGTAGAGGCTATCTATGCAGTGAATCAAAAAATGGCGCAGAGACTCACCCGGTCCACGTGCGCCAGCGGGGCTCCGAACTCCGGCGAGCACGATTGCGCCTTTTCGGTGGCAGGAGTACTCGGTTCAAGCTCTGGCAAGCTTCACGGCCTCCTAGGGAACCTATCTAGGGTCTTGGATCGAGCGGAGGAGGGAGGAAATGGTTCGGCCACGGTGGTTGCCTTCGGGCGGCTCTGGCGGGTCGCGGAGAGGTCGCCGGAGCTATGGGCGAGCTCCGGGGAGTTTGGCGCGGGGCAGAGAATGCAACGTGGAAGACAGCCGAGCTCTGGGGCGGGCTTTATAGCCGTGGCGCGGGCATGGTCACAGGCGGCCGCGGGCGCGCGGGGGTTCGCGCACGGGCGCGCTCTGAGCGCGCCCCCGAGTGTCAGCCCGCGTCGAACACGTGGGAGCTTGCTTCTGCCATGGCTCAATGGAGGATTTGAGCACCTTAGCGTGAAGATCTTGGCAAAACCACTGTGTACGGTCTCTTCCCTACACCATATCCTACCTTTTTGATGTGAGTTCCAAGCCAAGATACGGTCGGGGTAGGGAGATAGAGGGGTGAGAAGTTGCCTTTGTCATAGCTGTCCAAACCGGGACAAAAGCTATGTCAAGTCGTGCCAAACGACTTAGGGTAGGGGTCAACTTTCTCCAGGGTATTTTAGAGGTAATTTGGCGCCACTTTGTCAATTGGGTCAAATTGTTTTGAAGTTTGAATGAGGGTGAACATGTGTGATCTTTGGCCAAGGGTTGGTTTTGGACTTAGAAAAATTCTGATTTTTCTGTTGTGCTCAACCCTTTGGTGAACCTTTTGGGGCTTTTCTGAATTCTTTTTGGGGTCACTTTCTTACTATTATTTGTAGGGTGTTAAGGGTACTACAACTTTTATAAATGGCCCAAGTCATGATCATGGGGTTTTCATAACCTTTTGGTCATACTTACTTATAGTGCTCCACTTGTCCAAAGGGGTTTGAATTAGGGTTTGGGCAAATCTCCCCATTATATGTGCATGATAAGTTAGGGTATGACATCTAAGATGGGTTGCACTTACTTAGGACCTTGAGTTCCAAGTTTGGTGTGCTTTGCTCCATTTCAACCACATGTGATGATGGGCTTGGCTTGTGTAGTCTTAAGTGAAAACCCTAAGTAACACCTGAGGTGTTACACTTAATCAACAAAATATACTAGAAATGGCCCAAGAGAACATTTCCCTTTCAGTAAGCTTCCTCCCTTCTTTGGCGGAAGTCGTTGTCAGCCCGGATGTACTCATCCATCTTCTGAAGCAGCTTCTCCAGAGTTTGTGGGGGCTTCCTAGCGAAGTACTGAGCCGTAGGTCCTAGCCGAAGGCCCTTAATCATGGCCTCAATGACAATTTCATTGGGCACTGTGGGCGCTTGTGCCCTCAATTGCAAGAACCTTCGGACATACACCTGGAGGTATTCCTCAAGGTCTTGTGTGCATTGGAACAGGGCCTGAGCTGTGATTGGCTTTGTCTGAAAGCCTTGGAAACTGGTCACCAGCATGTCCTTAAGCTTCTTCCACAACATGATAGTCCCTAGCCGAAGAGAAGAATACCATGTTTGGGCTACACTCCGGACTGCCATGACGAAGGACTTCGCCATGACTGCAGTATTGCCCCCATACGAAGATATAGTTGCTTTGTAGCTCATCAGAAACTGCTTTGGATCTGAGTGCCCATCATACATGGGAAGTTGAGGTGGCTTGTATGACGGGGGCCATGGGGTAGCCTGTAGTTCTGCTGCCAAGGGAGAAGCATCATCAAAAGTAAAGGTATCATGATTAAAATCATCATACCATCCATCTTCGTTGAATAAGCCTTCTTGACGAAGCTCCTTGTGTTGGGGCCTTCGGTCTTGTTCATCTTGAGAAAGATGGCGCACTTCTTCAGTAGCTTCGTCGATCTTCCTTTGAAGATCAGCCAGCCGCGCCATCTTCTCCTTCTTCCTTTGTACATGCTGATGGATGATTTCCATGCCCCTGATCTCTTGGTCCAATTCTTCCTCCTAGAGTGTTGGACTGGTGGCCTTCCTCTTCTGGCTTCGAGCTTCTCGGAGAGAAAGGGTTTCCTGGTTCGGGTCCAGTGGCTGCAGTGCAGCAGTCCCTGGCGCTAAAGCTTTCTTCGGCGGCACGACGAAGGTCAGTGCTTGCCGAAGGTGGTCGAAAGAGTTCACCGGAGGTGGGCGCCAATGTTGGGGACTTGTTCTCAAATGCTATGAGATAAGAACAAGGCTACACAAAGTATTAATGGTTAAAGACCTTCGTCCTTCGTAGCATTATCTCCCTTAGGATATAATGATCTTCAGACGAAGGTTATGAAGGACGTACCTTCATCATCTCAGTATTATAATAATGAAAGTAGAAGCATATGACACATGGACAATAACATGGATAATCGTATGACATCATTAGGATATTTTTATTATATCATCATGAACAAACATGAACAATATCGGAGTACATTTGTACCTTCGGCTTGACAGAAGGTGAAAATCCAGGTGACGTGCGAGTGAATACAAGTCAGCGTGAACAGTACGGGTTACTGTTCATATATTTATAGGCACAGGACGCAGCCTGTGAGAAATTACATTCATGCCCTTTATATTTACTATTGATTTATAGACAAATCTATGAGAACTAGATAGCCTTTTCCCCTTTAAGTCGGTTCCTTTTTTGCTATTTAGTCGAAGCTCCCTTGCGCGTAGCTTTGGAGCAACTCCAACCTTCGTCATGATCATGCTTTTTATATCGTACATGCTTTTAACCCGAATCCGAAGGTACCTGTTCATATGTCACACTTGGAAGATATTGTTAAATCACGTTTTTGAGGACCTTCGGAGGACGAAGGTCCCCAACACACAACATTTTGCATCAGACGTGGCACCAGACTCCACACTTCATTTCCCTTGAAGTTATTGAGTTCCTCCTGCATGTCCAACACCCAGTCTAGATCCTGCAAGGCTTCTTCTATCCTAAAAGGCTCAATAGAAACAAAAGATTAATGTTCACAAAAATTAGCTAAACATGAACGAGTGGTTACTCCCTTGCTGATGTCACCCAAAATCTGATCTACTGGATGATTCCTTTGGATGGTGTCCTGAACTTGAATTGGAGGTGCATGTGGTACTTCTTCCTCTTTATTCTTTTCTTCATGTGCTCTCCCTTGATTCATGCCTTCATCTTGAGGTACATGTTCCTCATCCTGAGTTGGGGGTTGCACCAGTTTTGAGGAAGATGGTTGATCATGTTCTTGTTATTCCTGAGGTCGCACATCACCTATTGCCATAGTCCTTATTGCGGTTCATCTATATCATCAAGATCAACTTGCTCTCTTGGAGAGCCATTAGTCTCATCAAATACAACGTCACTAGTGACTTCAACCAAACCCAAAGATTTGTTAAAGACCCTATATGCCTTTGTATTTGAATCATAACCTAGTAAAAACCCTTCTACAGCATTGGGAGCAAACTTTGAATGTCTACCTTTTTCAACTAAGATGTAGCATTTGCTTCCAAAGACACGAAAGTATGACACATTGGGTTTGTTACCGGTTAGAAGCTCATAAGACATCTTCTTGAGGAGGCGATGAAGATAGAGCCGGTTTATGGCATGGCAAGCTATATTTATAGCTTCCGACCAAAATCCCTCAGATGTCTTATACTCTCCAAGCATTGTCCTTGTCATGTCGATGAGCGTCCTATTTTTCCTTTCTACTACACCATTTTGTTGTGGCGTGTAGGGAGCAGAGAGCTCATGCTTGATGCCTTCCTCCTCATGATACTCTTCAACTTGAAGATTCTTGAACTCAGATCCATTGTCGCTCCTGATCTTCTTCACCTTGACCTCAAACTCATTTTGGGCTCTCCTTAGGAAGAGCTTTAGTGTACTTTGGGTTTCTGATTTATCCTGTAAAAAGAATACCCAAGTGAAGCAAGAAAAATCGTCAACAATTACAAGACCATACTTACTTCCCCGATGCTAAGATAAGCAAGAGGCCCGAAGAAATCCATATGGAGGAGTTCCAGTGGTCTTGACATTGTCATCACGTTCTTGCTTGGATGAGTAGTTCCCACCTGCTTCCCTGCCTAGCACGCTGCACAAGATCTGTCTTTCTCAAAACAGACATCGGTTAGTCCTAACACATGTTCTCCCTTTAGAAGCTTATGAAGATTCTTCATTCCAACATGTGCTAGACGGCGGTGCCAGAGCCAGCCCATATTAGTCTTAGCAATTAAACATGCATCTAGACCGGAATTCTCTTTAGTGAAGTCAACTAAATAAAGTTTGTCATCTAATACACCTTTAAAAGATAATGAACCATCACTTCTTCTAAAGACATATACATCAATACTTTTAAACAAGCAATTATAGCCCATATGATATAATTGACTCACAGAAAGCTAGTTGTAACCAAGAGATTCTACTAAGAATACAATTGAATGCTCAGTAGTGATGGCTATTTTACCAAAACCTTTGACCTTGTCATGATTCCCATCTCCAAAGATGATCGTGTCTTGGGGATCATTGTTCTTGACGTAGGAGGTGAACATTTTCTTCTCCCCCATCATGTGGTTTGTGCATCCGTTATCAATAATCCAGCTTGAGCCCCTGGATGCATAAACCTGCAAGGTTATTTAAGCTTGGTATTTAGGTATCCAACTCTTGTTGGGTCCTACAAGGTTAGTCACATAAGACTTTGGAACCCAAATGCAAGTTTTGCCTCCCTTGCACTTAGGCCCGACATTTCTAGCAACAACTTTATTATTTTTACACATTAGCACTAATGAAGCATCATAAGTATGATAAAGCATAGTTGGGCCATTAGATGCATTTCTAAGCGCATTTGAAACAACATGATGAACATGATGCCTAGGTCTACTCCTACCATGAACATACGAAGAGCTAGAGGATGCAAACATGGCATGAGAATCAAAGGTAGCATTATGACGTACATGTAAAACAGCATGATCATAACAATCATCATGATGAGCAATATTAGAGGCATTTTTAACATGAGCATACAAATAGGCATGGTTTTTCTTGTCATGAAAAGAATGCAGACTACTAGCCATAGGTGCCTTCCCATTCTCCTTGATGAGATCGGAGGCCCTTTGGCTTGTTAAGTTCTTGATTCCCTTTTGGAAACCAAGTCCATCCTTAATGGAGGGATGTCTACCAATGGTGTAGGCATCCCTTGCAAACTTTATTTATTCACACTCAGTTTTGCAAGTTTTAAGTTTAGCATTAAGGTTTGCAATTTCATCATTCAACTTATAGATAGTGGAAACATGATTATTGCAAGCATCAACATCAAAGTCTTTACATCTATTGCAAATAGAAACATATTCCATAGATGAACTAGCAATATCTAATTTTTCTATTCTAGCATTTAAATCAGCATTTAATCTCATAAGGCTAGAAATAGACTCACGGCAAGAAGATAATTCAGAAGACAATAGTTCATTTTTATTAGTCTCTAAAGCAAGAGTTTTTTCAATACTTACAAGTTTATCATGTTCTTCATAAAGAATATCTTCTTATTTTTCTAACAACCTATACTTCTCATTAAGGGCATCAATTAATTCATTGATTTTCTCTACTTTACATCTATCTAAACCCTTAAAGAGATCAGTTGGGGGCCTTCGGCTTCCGAAGGTCCTCAAAAATGTGATTTAACGATGTTTCTGGAATATAATACATGAGCAGGTACCTTTGGACTTGAGTCAAAATCACAGTGTGAAGAAGCACAAGGGAAACGAAGGATGGAACAGAGCCGAAGCTGTGCGCAAGGGAGCTTTGGCATGATGACAGAAAAAAGGAAACCGACTTAAAGGGAAAAAGGCTATCTAGATCCTGATGAATTACTATAGAGTTATTAGCAAATGTAAAGGACCTGGGTGTAATTTTACATGGGCTGCGTCCCGTGCCTATAAATAGATGAACAGTACTCCCGTACTATTCACGCTGACTGGGCATTTGCTTTTGCGTCACGCTTGTACTTTTACCTTCTTTCAAGCCGAAGGTACTTTTGTAACTTGTTATTATTTTTATTTTTCCTTAATAATAGAAATGATTTGATGATAATAAATAACTGTTGGTATTGTCTTTTATATCCCATATGTTTCTTTCCTCGTTTATATGTTGCTTTGACGAAGGTACGTCCTTCACAACCTTCGTCCGAAAATCATTATCTCTCAAAGGGATATAATGCTTCGAAGGACGAAGGACTTTAATGTTTAACATTCTCTGTGTTGTCTTGTTCTTAACTCATAGCATTTGAGAACAAGTCCCCAACAAGATCACTATAGTCTACATCATCATCAGATTCCTCATCACTAGAAGTGTACTTAGGGGTATCTCGTGTACGTACCTTCTTCTCCTTAGCCATGAGGCATGTGTGATGCTCGTTGGGGAAGATGGAGGACTTGTTGAAGGCTGAGGCAACAAGTCCCTCATTGTCAGAGTTAGATGAAGAGCAGTCCGAGTCCCACTCCTTGCCAATGTGTGCCTCGCCCTTCGCCTTCCTGCAGTTCTTCTTCCTTTCCTTCTTCCCTTTCTTTTCTTGTCCCTGGTCATTATCATTATCGGGACATTGTGTAATAAAATGACTGGACTTACCACATTTGAAGCAAGAGCGATTTCCCCTTAATTTATTCTTGTTGGGGTACTCCTTGCGTCCTTTTAATGTGGTCTTGAAGCGCTTAATTACAAGCACCATTTCTTTCTTATTGAGCCCGACAGCCTCCACTTGTGCCACCTTGTTGGGAAACGTCTCCTTGCTGCTTGTTGCTTTGAGAACAATGGGTTGCGGCTCATAGAGAGGAAGCGGTCCGTTGGTAATGTCATCCACATACCTTGCTTACTTCACCATCATGCACCCGCTTACAAATTTTCCGAGAATTTCCTCGGGCGTCATCTTGGTGTACCTGGGATTTTTATGAATGAGGTTTACAAGATGAGGATCAATAACGAATGACCTTAGCATGAGTCGAACGACATCATGATCCGTCCATCTTGTACACTCGTAGCTTCGGATTTTGTTCACCAGGGTCTTGAGCCTGTTGTAGGTTTCAGTTGGCTCCTCTCCCCTTTTCATGGTGAACCTTCCCAGTTCACCTTCCACCAACTCCATCTTGGTGATCATGGCAGCGTCATATCCCTCATGAGAAATCTTGAGGGTGTCCCATATTTTCTTGGCATTATCCTAGCCGCTGACTTTGTTGTACTCATCCCTGTATAGAGATGCTAACAAAACAGTAGTAGCTTGGACATTTTTATAATTTGTCATTGATAAGGACGGGATTATCACTACTATCGAAATGCATTTCATTTTCCACTATCTCCCAAATACTAGGATGGAGAGAAAACAAATGACAACACATTTTATGACTCTAGAAAGAATAATCTTCTCCATCTAAGTGAGGTGGTGGTTTTCCAAGTGGAATAGACAATAAATGTGCATTCAAATTATAAGGGATACGTGAATAATCAAAAGAATAGTTTAGATTAATAGTTTTCTTTTTCAACGAAGAGTCTTCGTCGTCGTCATCCCTTGGTGAAGAAGAGGAGGTGTCGCTATCATAGTAGATGATCTTCTTGATGCGCCTCTTTTTCTTTCCATCCTTCCTCTTGTTGTTTGAGCCTGAGTCGGTGGGCTTGTCACCTTTTGGCTCATCAACATTGAGAGTCTCCTTCTTCTCCTTGTTGTTGATCACCATCTCCTTGCCCTACGGATCCATCTCTTCGGGCGGTTAGTCCCTTGATGAAGAGAACGGCTCTAATACCAATTAAGAGCACCTAGAGAGGGGTGAATAGGTGATCCTGTAAAAAACATCTCAATAAAACAAACTTGGACTAATATTGGATTAGTGAAAGCAAGAGCTAATTTCGAATGAGGAGTAAGAGAGGAGTAAAATTCTTCACTTAGTTGCTCTTCACTAAGTGAGTATTAAACTAAGAGCAATTATGTAAGTGAAGTGAATAGAGATAAAATCACAATAAGATAAAGACAAGTGGCACGGCGATTTTTATCCCGTGGTTCGGTCAAGTAGAATACTTGCCTACTCCACGTTGTGCCATCCCAACGGACGAGGGTTGCACTCAACCCCTTTCAACTGATCCAAAGATCAACTTGAATACCACGGTTATCTTTTTATCTCAACAATATCCCATTGTGAGGAATCTCCACAGTTAGGAGCCTCTCACGCCTTACACAAATGATCTCAAATGAACACAAGAGTAAGGGGGGTAGAAACACACACAAGAAATAGAGATGCAGCAACGACACGCACACAAGTCAAGAAAGAGCACACGAAACAACACGACAGAGTTACAACTCAAATAAGTGCTCAAATCTCTATCACAATGGAACAATTGTGTGTTTGCAAGGTCTCGGCGTTATAGGATGTGGAATGGGTGCTTGGTGTGGACCTCCATGCGCCAAGGGGTCCCTTTTACAGCCCTAAGGGGCCTAGGAGCCGTTGGAGCTCCATTTGGAAGGCCCTGGTTGCCTTCTGTCTGTGGGTCCACCGGACTGTCTGGTGCACACCGGACAGTGAACAGCGCGGGGGCAGTGCACGGGCAGAGAATCCCCTGATTAGCTACTTTCTGCTTCTGGGGGGCACCAGACCGTCCGGTGAGTGGCAGCTAGCCGTTGCGCGGCTAGCACACCGGACTGTCCGGCGCTTTGCACGGACCGTCCTGTGAATTATAGCCGACGCAGGCTAGAATTCTCGAGAGCAGTCAGTTGGGTGGATCATGCACCAGACTGTCCGGTGCACACCAGACTGTTCGGTGGGTGGCACCGGACCATTCGATGCTACGCAGTCCATCACATTTTGTCCTTTCTCTTTCTTGTTCACTTTTGGTCCTTTTTGGCTTGACTTTATAAAGTCCCTAGCACTTAGACAAACATGATTAGCACACAAAACAATTGACCAAGTGTCTAGAGCTTACGTTTTTACTTGGTCCTTCTAGATTTGCATTGTGTCCTCTTCGGAGCTCAATTTGCTTCATATACCTTTGCTTACACATCGTGCTAGTTTAAACATAATGTGTTGTGCATCTAATCACCAAAACAATATAGAAATGGCCCAAGGGCACATTTCCCTTTCAGTGGGGACGTGGTATGGAGTACACTACTCACGATGGTTTGGTGGTTGAGCCTCAAAACCATCCAGCGCCTCAATGGCTAGTTTCACCGAGTTTGGGCCACAAAACTTGGCGGTGTGGTTCTGGCGAGGATCGGAGGCGGCATGTCGTGTCATCACAAAGGGTGTGTCGAGGTGAAGCAACTTCGTGCAAAATGTGTGGTCGTCAAATGAGAAACCTAGGAGTTGGTCCATTTTGCCCTGATTGAGTGGGTAGTCTATATGTGTCTAGGGGTTTAGTCTTGGGAAATAACCCCCTGTAAATAGGTGGTAGGGTAGGTTGGTTTAGCCATCTCTTTTTGCTATCTCATTAGGCACTTGCTTAGAAAACCCTAGTTTCTATTATCTAGGTTACAATAGTTTTAGCCCTGAGATGCGTAGATGTTTTGAACTCCACATCTGTGCTCTTGTGATTTTGTGAGGAAGTGTGGCAGTATCCACATGTGGTACAGGGTGCTTTTGAAATCAATTTGAATCTAATTTGAGTTTGCACGTATTTGTGTTCTTCCTCTCATCTACTCCCTTCTCTCTTCGAATTTTGAAAGAACCTTTGAGTTCTTGAGTAGTGGTTGATTTGGGATTATCTTAGGGTGAGATACAATCTTTGGACCACTGTAATCGTCTGGTTTGAGTAGTTTGTGGTTGTGATCTGATTGAACTCGTTTTAATAAAAAGGCAAAACCTCAACAAAACCCTAAGTCTAGTCTGTGTTTTCTGATCTGCGATTGAATTACAAATCCATTTGAGTTCAAATTTTGTGGACACCTTGGAAACACACTTGTAAAGGTGTGTGAGCTCAATCAGAGTCCGTTCGGACCATTTTCACATTAAGAAAACCTGATTTTCGAAATGCTGAAAATAGCATGAAGTAACTCAATTTTGGGCCGCTTCGGATTTTTTTGGTGCCGTTTTGCGACCTGTTTGTTTTCTTAGGCTCGTGTTTTCCCCCATAAACTTTTCAATGTCTTTTGTGTGCTATTTGGAGTTTGATATGCCAGGGTGTGATTTTGGGATCTAAGACAGTTGCTGAGCACAAATATTATACATGCTCCCATTCACACCCCACTCTTGTCGCGTGTCCAATCCTTCAATTTGTTATCAGCTGATCCTAGGTCTACCTGCACCACTCATCAACGACTTCATACCACTACCGGCAACAATGACACCGTCACTAACAACATCGTCTTCCTCTATAGTTGAAAGGTGTACTATATGATCTAATATCATTACTTATGTTATTTAATCTAACTAGTATATGTGATCAATGCTCTTACTAGCACCTGTTCATGTTATTTAATCTCACTAGTATGTGAGCAATGCTCATAGTAGTATTTGTCTTCCTGCTGTTTAATTTAAGCGGTATATGATCTGATATTGTCATGATTTATATTCTAATTTAATTTAAAAATCACCTATTTTCTAGCTGACGTGTGATAAAATTGGACATCAATGGTTGTTGTTCTCGGAACAACAAATCTGAAATATGTTGCAAGGTTAATAATCCCACTCATTCTTGTACATAAGTCCCAATCCGTGATTTTGTTCATACAAAACATATATGAAGAATAATGTATGCTCTGTTTGGAGAAAAAACGTGTCATGCGTGAAAAAAACTAGGCCATGATCTTCTTCAATTATTAAGAAATACATGAACAAACTGAACCGCGAGTAAAACAAAATCCGGGAAGCAAGTTGACCCCGTGCACGTAAATGCGTAATGACACACGTCAAGACCGTTTGTTTAGAATAGTTTCCATTGTTGAAGAGGATTTGTTTTGGTCATTATTGTTTGAGTCTTCTTTTGGACTAGCTGTGATCTAGAATAGAATAGACCATAGCCCATATTTGTGTCATTTTCGATTACTTCTAGCCTGTGGTCAAATCGTCAGTGTGAGTTTGAAATTGTGAAAAAAAATATATCAAATGTACTCTTATGTCTCAATGAAAGTTCGCAGCAAGTCAGAATGTAGTCTTTTTTACATGCTGTAACTATCCAAGTGACCATTTTCCCCTACCATGTCTCCTTATATAAGTATGAACCAGGTAAGGGCTTGTTCGGTTAGCTCTCAATCCATATGGATTGAGCGGGATTGGATGGTTTGAATCTCAAACAAGTCAAACTTCTTCACAATTTTTTTCAATCTCATCCAATCCATGTGTATTGGGAATAACCGAACAAGCCCTAAGTATGTTCCGTATGGCTGACTAAATATGCTCCCTTGTAAAGTTTCACTTTGTATTACAGCGAGGGAAACCATGTGCTTTGCACGATTCGGTAAAAACCTGGAGAAAACTAATATGGATCAATTGACTCCTTTGGAAGTGGAAATGGGTAAAATGAGTTACGTTGACACGGTGTCGATAGCAAAGTTCAGAACTACCGTTGCCCTTTGTACTTTTCCATCGCTCACAACGTAGCGTGGCAACATCCCATCCCTAGTCTGAACATGGATGATTCGTTTGAACGTCGTTTTGAATATTTCGCGAGAATCCGAAGGCTCGTCGTTTTGAATATCTGTGCTGGCTAGTGACTGGAAGACAAATAGATAATCAAGCAGACGAGAATAATCTACCAGAGACGGACGTATCGTATTCCATATGGGGAAACGACGTTCCATAGCCAATTCCAGTCGTCAACATCAGAGCATTGTAAGCCATGCATTTATCCTTGTTTATGTTTTCATTTTAGCTTTATGACAAAGGCTTGAAGGTTTTACAAGGCATGCGTTTATACTTGTTCTTTTCGTGCTGAACTCTTCTCGTTTCCTGGCATCTCAAACTTCATCGCGTACAAGCCTGATGAATTTTTTTAATTATTGCTAACTATTTTCTAATGCAGTAGAATTTGGTCGTTTAATTATTATTTGAAGACAATCTTTTTGGAATCTCAGTATAAACGCGGACACACGTACGTGTACACACTAGGTTTAACAAAACCGGTCAGAAATCGAGGATTTCTGGACGGCTTTTTGTTCCCGGTCCGGTATGGGGAACTGTTTCCCACCCGGTTTTTTCAATTTTGTTCAAAATTTAAACAATTTGAAAAAGTATAAAAATCAGAAAAAATGTGATAAAACAAAACGTTTTCCTGAGTATTCTGGTATATCTCATATTTTCTATTTTTTTAAAAAAAATAAATCATCATTTTTCGTATAAAAACAACGAATTTCGCCGAAAAAACTCGCGATCTTGATCAAGAAATCCAAATTTAGTTTTTTTTTTAAATTTGATATTGTTGGCCACTTTTTCTCAAATGTTGTATATCAAGAACAAGTCAACACAATTATTATTTATTACATACCTTCGTCTTCCGAAGTATTATCTCCTCATGGGTATAATGCTCATCAGACGAAGGTCAAGAAGGACATAATATTAAATAAAAATATGAAAGGATAAATATGATAACTGCTCTAATTAGTTCATTAATTTATTCTTACATTCCATAAAACATATTGTCACACCTGTTTCCAATGGGCAGAGTCAGATGCATCGCATATGTGTGTCAGGATCTATTTCCACACATATGTTGACGTCACAAGTGTAATATATCAAAAGAACAATGCATAAAAGCGTAAATAATGATTATATTATCATACTAGGTGAGTGCACGTGCGTTGCAACGGAACCGTATAATAACATGATAACTTGTATACATATGTGTGTTATATTGTTATATATATGTGCCCGTGCGTTGCGGCGGAAGTAAAAGATTTGTATGAAACATTGATATGGAACGACAAACATCACTATAATATGCAAAATCCGTGTGGAAAACATTATCAATATCACACAAATTATTTCTAAAAACTTAACTTAGAATTTTTAATTACAGACAAATGTGTCGACAACTGTACATTAATCAACTAATCCTTTTTAGCGATATCGATAAGTCTCTGTGGTATGTTTGCAAATCAGAGCAGAAGGTGTTGAATCATCACAAGGAGGGGTTCAATTCCCTTGTCGTCCTGGTTGCTTGGTGGATTTGGAAGCATAGAAATGCTTGTGTCTTTGATGACATCGCCCCAAGTGTCTCGATGGTGCTCCAGAACATCAAAGATGAAGATGTTGTCTGGTGCAGAGCCGGTGTATCGGGTCTGTGTAGTTTGTGGCCTTATTAGGTGTTTTCTCATGGATGCTTTCATGTACTCTAAGTTGCGGCCACCATAGGGTACCTTTCCTGTGTATTTGTATTTGTAGTTGTACTTGGTCTATTTTTTGACCTTTCTTCCTTTCTTAATATTAATGATATACAACTCTCCTACGTGTTCGAGGAAAAAAAAGAAAGAATAAAGTGAGGTACAAGTGATTTACATCCAGCGGGCAAGATTATCCAATATATGCCACCCCGAGTTTGAGTAATGCCCTCATTCGCATGGACCTGCATGCCTTCTACCTGAAGAAGCTAATCAAATTGAAATCAATAATATGTCTAATGAATATTTGAGGCGATATCTTATCTGGCATCAACACTGAGTAGATATAATGTCTTGAGTCTTGACATGGTATGGTAAGTTGGCAGAAGCTGGCCAAAATATTGTCTAAGCAATGCACCAAATCCAAATGCCACACCCCACACGAATGAAAAGGCCGGCCAAGATTAAAACACTGCGCTCTTTAAAGGCAGACCAATAAATTTTATGACAAAGAGTACATACCAAGATAAGATAAGCATATCAGAAGACGTTTTGAAATGTCGGAAACATTTAATTGCACAGGATTGCCCTCAGGTACATTCAGAATCAGGGATGTCCAACAGTTTATTTGTGTGGCATAGGAGAAGTAACAAATGTTGAACTCGGTGCACATTGAAAAAATACATTTTCTGAAAGGCGGGTCGAATTTATTTTTGAAACCAAAGCTTAAACTAAAGATGCAATCAAGGCTACCTAACAATTAACCATAGTACCTACATATGAGCAACTGATTAACATGGGAAGAAAAGGAAAGAAATGAAGGCAAATGATTTAACGTGACCCATGAATTATGCAATAAACATACCTTAATCATGTTTTTGCTACTCCTTTATTATAAACCAATGATGATTGACCTCCAAAGGTTTTCACACTTAATCATGTGGTAGTCTACATAATCGCGGACTCCAAAAGCAGGCATTACTTCCCTTTTACACTGCACAGTGTACAACATGATGTTCTAAGGTACCCTAACAAAGAGACATTGCTTGTTTCCATTACAAGGAGGATGAAGAGTCATGCCAAGGAGTGCACATTTTTGCAGACAGTTGGCACTCATTGACCAGAATTCCTGACTTGAACGCTGAGGAACAGGGCAACTGCAGCAAGAGTCGAGAGAAACTTGCGGTTAGGAGAAAAGCAAGCCCATCAACAAATCAATATCAGGTGGATACTACCTAGATGAGAACCTAGTGTATTTTATTTGTCAAGCATAATCTAACCTATTGAATCTACCATGGTTTAGCTTTCTGTGGTTTTCTCATGTGATTATCAGGAGCAGGTTCCAACAAGAAGCAACAAAGGGGCACTGGAAGAACATATGGTCCAAAATTTCTTCTACTAATTGCTGTCACAAAACAGTCATAGGATTCCAATTCATATGCCTTCTCCTCATAATGTTTCTAGTGCTAAGTCTAGGTTTGACAAGATCTAAAAGAAAACTTTATGCTTCGGCTAACAAAAGGACTCCCAAATCAATTTATGCATGATATGAAAAGCAGATTTTTTTCTAGGATTTTTATTTAGAAGAACAACCAAAGTTGCAGTTGATAAGATTTATCTTATCCATCTCAACCATGTTATCCGACTTAAGTCCAAGGCTAATGCAGTTATACTGCAATACAACACATAGTTGTCAGTCTACAAACAAAATGCAAGGCAAAGCACTCTGCTTGTCCGTGCACTTTCTGCACCAATCAATACCAAGCAAGGACTGATGAGGACCATGGCTAGCAGCCACATCCACCCCTCCCGTAGCTCCTCTCCACTAATACTCACTCCAAATTTCATGTACGCCCACACAGACCTCAGAGCAGCTAGGAAGAACACCAACAACCGTCCACCGCTTCAGCAACTTCCTAGCGGACAAATCAACAACAAGTCTTAACAACACACAATTTGCCACACAACGAGCAGGAAGAATCTACTGGAGAGGGCGTATACAATTCCTTAGATTCATAGCCATGGGAGGAGTAGAGAGCGACGACCTCGGGGAGTGAGGCGTTGATGATGCGACCGTGGAGGAGGCTCTGGTAAGTGGAGAGGGGCCGGTAATCTAGGCCCTAGTAGGAAAAGTCATTGTCGGAGGTGTTGCAGCCAACCTGAGGGTGTGAGGTGGAATGTGAGCTCCATCTAGTGCCATTGCGCCTCATAGTCGCCGAACTTGGGCACTACACCCTGACCGGAGTAGGAGCCCATAGAAACAAGGACGAGAATGAGGAGTGCGGCGAGCAAGATCGCCGGTGCCGATGGGTGCCACTGAAGCCAAACGACGTGGCTGCGGGCGTATGCGGCGCGACTGCGGGATGCACGGCTGGGGCGATTGCGGGCGTATGAGGGATGTGGATGCGGCGCGGCCGCGACAGAACGTGCGGCGCGGCGCGTGCGCAGCTGGGGCGGCTGGGGCGACTACGGGATGTGGATGCGGCGCGGCTGCGGGCACGGCGTGTGCGTGGAGCGTCGCGGCTGTGGGCGTATGCGGGATGCGGATGCGGAGCGTCGTGGCTGCGGGCGCGGCAGAACGTGCGCCATGCGTTGGTTGGACGCCTACACTACTAACATAATTAGTAGTAGAGATTACACTTCGAACAGACATAATGTCTTAACATTTTATTCATCAAAGTACAGCGAAACAAGGACATGCATCCACAGGAAGATGACCAGGGGTATCTGAAAGGGAATTAGGCTTACACCTAGTCCCTAATTAATTTTGGTGGTTGAATTGCCCAACACAAATAGTTGAACTAACTAGTTTGCCCAAGTGTATAGATTATACAGGTGTAAAAGGTTCACACTCGGCCAATAAAAAGATCAAGCTTTGGATTCATCAAAGGAGCAAAGAGGCAACCGAAGGCACCTCTGGTCTGAAGGCACCGGACTGGCCGGTGTACACCGGACAGTGTCCGGTGCACCAGAGGACTCCAACACGAACTCGCCACCTTTGGGAATTTCCGGGGCGACTCCGCTATAATTCACCGGACTGTCCGGTGTGCACCGGACATGTCCGGTGCTCCAAGGAAGAACCGCCCCAGGAACTCGCCAGCCTCGGGTTTTCACTTCGGCCGCTCCGCTATAATTCACCGGACTGTCCGGTGAACACCGGACTGTCCGGTGCAACTCCGGAGCAACGGCTATCTCCGCGCCAACGGCTCTCTGCGGTGCATTAAATGCGCGCGCAGCGCGCGTAGACGTCAGGCGTGCCCATACTGGCGCACCGGACAAGGAACAGTAGATGTCCGGTGTGCACCGGACATCCAGGCGGGCCCACAAATCAGAAGCTCCAACGGTCAGAATCCAACGGCAGTGATGACGTGGCGGGGGCACCGGACTGTCCGGTGTGCACCGGACTGTCCGGTGCGCCATCGAACAGACAGCCTCCCAACGGCCACTTTTGGTGGTTGGGGCTATAAATACCCCAACCACCCCACCATTCATTGCATCCAAGTTTTCCAGCTTCCAACCACTATACAAGAGCTAGCATTCATTGCAAAGCACACCAAAAGAGATCAAATCCTCTCCCAACTCCACACAAAGCATTAGTGATTAGAGAGAGTGATTTTTAGTGTTCATTTGAGCTCTTGCGCTTGGATCGCTTCTTTTCTTTCGCATTCTTTCTTGTGATCAAACACTCACTTGTAATTGAGGCAAGAGGCACCAATCGTGTGGTGGCCCTTGCGGGAAGTTTGATTCCCAAGTGATTTGAGAAGAGAAGCTCACTCGGTCCAAGGGACCGTTTGAGAGAGGGAAGGGTTGAAAGAGACCCGGCCTTTGTGGCCTCCTCAACGGGGAGTAGGTTTGAGAGAACCGAACCTCGGTAAAACAAATCCGCGTGTCTCACTTCATTATTCGCTTGCGATTTGTTTTGCGCCCTCTCTCGCGGACTCGTTTATATTTCTAACGCTAACCCGGCTTGTAGTTGTGTTTATATTTGTAAATTTCAGTTTCGCCCTATTCACCCCCCTCTAGGCGACTATCAATTGGTATCAGAGCCCGGTGCTTCATTAGAGCCTAACCGCTCGAAGTGATGTCGGGAGATCACGCCAAGAAGGAGATGGAGACCGGCGAAAAGCCCACTACAAGCCAAGGGAGCACTTCATCGGAAGAGTCCCGCACCAAGAGGAAGGAGAAGAAGGACTCCTCCAAACGGAAGGAGAAAAGATCTTCCTCTTCTCACCACAAAGAGAAGAAGGAAAAATCTTCTTCTCACAAGTCGCATCGGAAAGGCGACAAGCACAAGAGGATGAGGAAAGTGGTCTACTACGAGACCGACACTTCATCAACATCGACCTCCGACTCCGATGCGCCGTCCGTAACTTCTAAGCGCCAAGAGCGCAAGAAGTTTAGTAAGATTCCCTTACACTATCCTCGTACATCTAGACCTACTCCATTACTTTCCGTTCCATTAGGCAAACCGCCAACCTTTGATGGCGAAGATTATGCTAGGTGGAGTGATTTAATGAAATTTCATCTAACCTCACTCCACAAAAGTATATGGAATGTTGTTGAGTTTGGAGCACAGGTACCATCCGTAGGGGATAAGGACTATGATGAGGATGAGGTGGCCCAAATCGAGCACTTCAACTCTCAAGCGACAACAATACTCCTCGCATCTTTAAGTAGAGAGGAGTATAACAAAGTTCAAGGGTTGAAGAGCGCCAAGGAGGTTTGGGATGTGCTCAAAACCGCGCACGAAGGAGATGAGCTCACAAAGATCACCAAGCGGGAAACGATCGAGGGGGAGCTCGGTCGGTTCCGGCTTCGCAAAGGGGAAGAGCCACAACACATGTACAACCGGCTCAAGACCTTGGTGAACCAAGTGCGCAACCTCGGGAGCACGAAGTGGGACGACCACGAAATGGTTAAGGTTATTCTAAGATCTCTAATTTTCCTTAACCCCACTCAAGTTCAATTAATTCGTGGTAATCCTAGATATACTAAAATGACCCCCGAGGAAGTTATCGGGAATTTTGTAAGTTTTGAGTGCATGATCGAAGGCTCGAGGAAGATCAACGAGCTTGATGATCCATCCACATCCGAAGCTCAACCCGTCGCATTCAAGGCGACGGAGGAAAAGAAGGAGGAGGCTACACCAAGTCGACAACCTATAGACGCCTCCAAGCTCGACAATGAGGAAATGGCGCTCGTCATCAAGAGCTTCCGCCAAATCCTCAAGCAAAGGAGAGGGAAAGACTACAAGTCCCGCTCCAAGAAGGTTTGCTACAAGTGTGGTAAGCCCGGTCACTTTATTACTAAATGTCCATTATCAAGTGATAGTGACAGGGGCGACGACAAGAAGGGGAGAAGAAAGGAGAAGAAGAGGTACTACAAGAAGAAGGGCGGCGATGCCCATGTTTGTCGGGAGTGGGACTCCGACGAAAGCTCAAGCGACTCCTCCTACGACGAGGACGCCGCCAACATCGCCGTCACCAAGGGACTTCTCTTCCCCAACGTCGGCCACAAGTGCCTCATGGCAAAGGACGGCAAAAGGAAGAAGGTTAAATCTAACTCCTCCACTAAATATGAATCTTCTAGTGATGATAATGCTAGTGGTGAGGAAGATAATTTGCGTATCCTTTTTGCCAACCTTAACATAGAACAAAAAGAAAAACTAAATGAGCTAATTAGTGCCATCCATGAAAAGGATGACCTCTTGGATTCCCAAGAGGACTTGCTAATCAAGGAAAATAAAAAGCATGTTAAGGTTAAAAATGCTTATGCTCTAGAAATTGAGAAATGTGAAAAATTATCTAGTGAGCTAAGCACTTGTCGTGAGATGATTGACAACCTTAGGAATGAAAATGCTAGTTTAAATGCTAAGGTTGATTCACATGTTTGTAATGTTTCAATTCCCAATCCTAGAAATAATACTGATGATTTGCTTGCTAGGATTAAAGAATTAAACATTTCTCTTGCTAGCCTTAGGAGTGAAAATGAGAAATTAATTACTAAGGCTAAGGATTTTGATGTTTGCAATGCTACCATTTCCGACCTTAGAACTAAGAATGATATGTTGCATGCTAAGGTTGTAGAACTAAAATCTTGCAAACCCTCTACATCTACCGTTGAGCACACTTCTATTTGTACTAGATGTAGAGATGTTAACATTGATGCTATTCATGATCACATGGCTTTAATTAAACAACAAAATGATCATATAGCAAAATTAGATGCTAAAATTGCCGAGCATAACTTAGAGAATGAAAAATTTAAATTTGCTCGTAGTATGCTCTATAATGGGAGACGCCCTGGCATCAAGGATGGCATTGGCTTCCAAAGGGGAGACAATGTCAAACTTGGTGCCCCTCCTAAAAGATTGTCAAATTTTGTTAAGGGCAAGGCTCCCATGCCTCAGGATAACGAGGGTTACATTTTATACCCTACCGGTTATCTCGAGAGCAAAATTAGGAGAATTCATTCTAGGAAGTCTCACTCTGGCCCTAATCATGCTTTCATGTATAAGGGTGAGACATCTAGCTCTAGGCAACCAACCCGTGCTAAGTTGTCTAGAAAGAAAACTCCTAATGCATCAAATGATCATGACATTTCATTTAAAACTTTTGATGCATCTTATGTTCTTACTAACAAATCCGGCAAGGTAGTTGCCAAGTTTGTTGGGGGCAAACACAAGGGCTCTAAGACTTGTGTTTGGTTACCCAAAGTTCTTGTTTCTAATGCCAAAGGACCCAAAACCGTTTGGGTACCTAAAGTCAAGAACTAAAATTGTTTTGTAGGTTTATGCATCCGGGGGCTCAAGTTGGATACTCGACAGCGGGTGCACAAACCACATGACAGGGGAGAAGAATATGTTCTCCTCATATGAGAAAAACAAAGATCCCCAACGAGCTATCACATTCGGGGATGGAAATCAAGGTTTGATCAAAGGATTGGGTAAAATTGCTATATCACCTGACCATTCTATTTCCAATGTTTTTCTTGTAGACTCTTTAGATTACAATTTGCTTTCCGTATCCCAATTATGTCAAATGGGCTACAACTGTCTATTCACTGATGTAGGTGTCACTGTCTTTAGAAGAAGTGATGATTCAATAGCATTTAAGGGAGTGTTAGAGGGTCAGCTATACTTGGTAGATTTTGATAGAGCTGAACTCGACACTTGCTTAATTGCTAAGACTAACATGGGTTGGCTCTGGCACCGCCGACTAGCTCATGTTGGGATGAAGAATCTTCATAAGCTTCTAAAGGGAGAACACATTTTAGGATTAACAAATGTTCATTTTGAGAAAGACAGGATTTGTAGCGCATGCCAGGCAGGGAAGCAAGTTGGTGCCCAACATCCACACAAGAACATCATGACGACCGACAGGCCGCTTGAGCTACTCCACATGGATCTATTCGGCCCGATTGCTTACATAAGCATCGGCAGGAGTAAGTATTGTCTTGTAATAGTGGATGATTATTCTCGCTTCACTTGGGTATTCTTTTTGCAGGAAAAATCTTAAACCCAAGAGACCTTAAAGGGATTCTTGAGACGGGCTCAAAATGAGTTCGGCTTAAGGATCAAGAAAATTAGAAGCGACAACGGGACGGAGTTCAAGAACTCTCAAATTGAAGGCTTCTTTGAGGAGGAGGGCATCAAGCATGAGTTCTCTTCTCCCTACACTCCACAACAAAATGGAGTAGTGGAGAGGAAGAATCGAACTCTATTGGACATGGCAAGAACCATGCTTGATGAGTACAAGACTTCGGATCGGTTTTGGGCCGAGGCGGTCAACACCGCTTGCTACGCCATCAACCGGTTGTATCTACACCGAATTCTCAAGAAGACATCCTATGAACTCCTAACCGGTAAAAAGCCAAATATTTCATACTTTAGAGTTTTTGGTAGCAAATGCTTTATTCTTGTTAAGAGAGGTAGAAAATCTAAATTTGCTCCTAAAACTGTAGAAGGCTTTTTACTAGGATATGACTCAAACACAAGGGCATATAGAGTCTTTAACAAGTCCTCAGGACTTGTTGAAGTTTCTTGTGACGTTGTGTTTGATGAAACTAACGGCTCTCAAGTAGAGCAAGTTGATCTTGATGAGATAGGTGAAGAACAGGCTCCATGCATAGCGCTAAGGAACATGTCCATTGGGGATGTGTGTCCTAAGGAATCCGAAGAGTCTCCACATGCACAAGATCAACCATCCTCCTCCACGCTAGCATCTCCACCGACTCAAAATGAGGATGAAGCTCAAGTTGATGAAGTAGAAGATCAAGCAAATGAGCCACCTCAAGATGACGGCAATGATCAAGGGGGAGATGCAAATGATCAAGACAAGGAGGATGAAGAGCAAAGGCCGCCACACCCAAGAGTCCACCAAGCAATCCAACGAGATCACCCCGTCGACACCATCCTCGGCGACATTCATAAGGGAGTAACCACTCGATCTCGGGTTGCACATTTTTGTGAACATTACTCTTTTGTTTCCTCTATTGAGCCACACAGGGTAGAGGAAGCACTCCAAGATGCGGATTGGGTGATGGCAATGCAAGAGGAGCTCAACAACTTCACTAGAAATGAGGTATGGCATTTGGTTCCACGTCCTAATCAAAATGTTGTAGGAACCAAATGGGTCTTCCGCAACAAGCAAGATGAGCATGGCGTGGTGACAAGGAACAAAGCTCGACTTGTGGCCAAGGGATACTCCCAAGTCGAAGGTTTGGATTTCGGTGAAACCTATGCACCCGTAGCTAGGCTTGAGTCAATTCGCATATTATTAGCCTATGCTACTTACCATGGCTTTAAGCTTTATCAAATGGACGTGAAAAGTGCCTTCCTCAATGGACCAATCAAGGAAGAGGTCTATGTTGAGCAACCTCCCGGCTTTGAAGACAGTGAGTATCCTAACCATGTCTATTCTCTCTAAGGCGCTTTATGGGCTCAAGCAAGCCCCAAGAGCATGGTATGAATGTCTTAGAGACTTTCTCATTGCTAATGGCTTCAAAGTCGGAAAAGCCGATCCTACACTCTTTACTAAAACTCTTGAAAATGACTTGTTTGTATGCCAAATTTATGTTGATGATATTATATTTGGGTCTACTAACGAGTCTACATGTGAAGAGTTCAGTAGGATTATGACACAGAAATTCGAGATGTCTATGATGGGGGAGTTGAAGTATTTCTTAGGATTCCAAGTAAAGCAACTCCAAGAGGGCACCTTCATTAGCCAAACGAAGTACACTCAAGACATTCTAAACAAGTTTGGGATGAAGGATGCCAAGCCCATCAAGACACCCATGGGAACCAATGGGCATCTCGACCTCGACACGGGAGGTAAGTCCGTGGATCAAAAGGTATACCGGTCGATGATTGGTTCATTGCTTTATTTATGTGCATCTCGACCGGACATTATGCTTTCCGTTTGCATGTGTGCAAGATTCCAAGCCGACCCTAAGGAATCACACCTTACGGCCGTAAAACGAATCTTGAGATATTTGGCTTATACACCTAAGTTTGGGCTTTGGTACCCTCGGGGATCCACATTTGATTTGATTGGTTATTCGGATGCCGATTGGGCAGGGTGTAAGATTAATAGAAAAAGCACATCGGGGACTTGCCAGTTCTTGGGAAGATCCTTGGTGTCTTGGGCTTCAAAGAAGCAAAATTCGGTCGCTCTTTCAACCGCCGAAGCCGAGTATATTGCCGCAGGTCATTGTTGCGCGCAATTGCTTTGGATGAGGCAAACCATGCGGGACTACGGTTACAAATTAACCAAAGTCCCTTTGATATGTGATAATGAGAGCGCAATTAAAATGGCCGACAATCCTGTCGAGCATAGCCGCACTAAACACATAGCCATTCGGTATCATTTTCTTAGGGATCACCAACAAAAGGGGGATATCGGGATTTCATACATTAACACTAAAGATCAATTAGCCGATATCTTTACCAAGCCTCTTGACGAACAAACTTTTACCAAACTTAGGCATGAGCTCAATATTCTTGATTCTAGAAATTTCTTTTGCTAGTTTGCACACATAGCATACAAGTATACCTTTGATCATATCTCTTTTGTATATGCTATGACTAATGTGTTTTTAAGAGTATTTCAAACCAAGTCATAGGTGTATTGAAAGGGAATTGGAGTTTTCGGCGAAGACAAAGGCTTCCACTCCGTAACTCATCCTTCGCCATCGCTCCAAGAGACTCTCCATCTTTGGGGGAGAGAGCAAAAGGACTTCGTCTTTGGTATAATCTTAACTCATCTATTTATGACCAAAGGGGAAGATAGCACTTCGAGGGCTCTAATGATTCCGTTTTTGGCGATTCATGCCAAAGGGGGAGAGAGTATTGAGCCCAAAGCAAAAGGACCGCACCACCACCAATTTCAAAAACTTAGTGTTTTCCAAGATTATTTTTTCACTTAGTATCTTATTGATTTCAAAAGGGGGAGAAAATAGTTTTTCAATTTGAATCATCAAAACCCTCTTGAACACTAAGAGGAGGATCTCATTTAGGGGGAGTTTTGTTTAGTCAAAGGAAAGGCATTTGAAACAGGGGTTCAAATCTTGAAAATGCTTTGCAAAATCTTATTCATTTACCTTTGACCATTTGCAAAAGAACTTTGAAAATAATTTACAAAAAATTTGCAAAAACAAAACATGTGGTGCAAACGTGGTCCAAAATGTTATATAAGAAAGAAACAATCCATGCATATCTTATAAGTATTTATATTGGCTCAATTCCAAGCAACCTTTGCACTTACATTATGCAAACTAGTTCAATTATGCACTTCTATATTTGCTTTGGTTTGTGTTGGCATCAATCACCAAAAAGGGGGAGATTGAAAGGGAATTAGGCTTACACCTAGTCCCTAATTAATTTTGGTGGTTGAATTGCCCAACACAAATAGTTGAACTAACTAGTTTGCCCAAGTGTATAGATTATACAGGTGTAAAAGGTTCACACTCGGCCAATAAAAAGATCAAGCTTTGGATTCATCAAAGGAGCAAAGAGGCAACCGAAGGCACCTCTGGTCTGAAGGCACCGGACTGTCCGGTGTACACCGGACAGTGTCCGGTGCACCAGAGGACTCCAACACGAACTCGCCACCTTCGGGAATTTCCGGGGCGACTCCGCTATAATTCACCGGACTGTCCGGTGTGCACCGGACATGTCCGGTGCTCCAAGGAAGAACCGCCCCAGGAACTTGCCAGCCTCGGGTTTTCACTTCGGCCGCTCCGCTATAATTCACTGGACTGTCCGGTGCAACTCCGGAGCAACGGCTATCTCCGCGCCAACGGCTCTCTGCGGTGCATTAAATGCGCGCGCAGCGCGCGCAGACGTCAGGTGTGCCCATACTGGCGCACCGGACAAGGAACAGTAGATGTCCGGTGTGCACCGGACATCCAGGCGGGCCCACAAATCAGAAGCTCCAACGGTCAGAATCCAACGGCAGTGATGACGTGGCGGGGGCACCGGACTGTCCGGTGTGCACCGGACTGTCCGGTGCGCCATCGAACAGACAGCCTCCCAACGACCACTTTTGGTGGTTGGGGCTATAAATACCCCAACCACCCCACCATTCATTGCATCCAAGTTTTCCAGCTTCCAACCACTATACAAGAGCTAGCATTCATTGCAAAGCACACCAAAAGAGATCAAATCCTCTCCCAACTCCACACAAAGCATTAGTGATTAGAGAGAGTGATTTTTAGTGTTCATTTGAGCTCTTGCGCTTGGATCGCTTCTTTTCTTTCGCATTCTTTCTTGTGATCAAACACTCACTTGTAATTGAGGCAAGAGGCATCAATCGTGTGGTGGCCCTTGCGGGAAGTTTGATTCCCAAGTGATTTGAGAAGAGAAGCTCACTCGGTCCAAGGGACCGTTTGAGAGAGGGAAGGGTTGAAAGAGACCCGGCCTTTGTGGCCTCCTCAACGGGGAGTAGGTTTGAGAGAACCGAACCTCGGTAAAACAAATCCGCGTGTCTCACTTCATTATTCGCTTGCGATTTGTTTTGCGCCCTCTCTCGCGGACTCGTTTATATTTCTAACGCTAACCCGGCTTGTAGTTGTGTTTATATTTGTAAATTTCAGTTTGGCCCTATTCACCCCCCCCCCCCCCTCTAGGCGACTATCAGTATCACTAGACTAGCATCCATAGAGCTCAGCATCATAACTTCATCTGCAAACTTCTGATCAAAATTAAGTAAGGGTGAGCTCACTTATGATCAGGGCTCAGCAAGTGGGGAAAATTTAATGCAAGTTTAACAAGGTGAGCCTAAGGTTGATCAGTAAGCATTTTAGTTGGTCAACATTTTATTAACAACACCTGTCTTACTAATAAGTGTGAATCTCAAGTATTCCCATTAAACAAAGGTATAAGAGTATATAAAAAACACTTAAGTGAATCCACTTAAGCAAACCATTTACAGATCATCGGATCTCGAGTTATTTCTATCTTCAAGTTTAATTATCATGTGAGGAGTTCAGGCTGCTCTTAACCGTGAGCACGGCTGATATATCAGTTTTACACTCCGCAGAGGTGGCGCATCTTTACCCATGGGTCGCGATTCCCTTTTTACCCGGGTTAGCTAGACCCGTATTCACTTCTGAGGTGAATGTCCCGAGTCTCACTACGAGGCTTCTCTCTAGAGTCCTCATTACACAAATGCTGGAAATGGTCAACTGCATAAGGTACACCTACCGTAACCAACTTATAGTCCAGACTGCATGGTAAAGCTTTGGGAACTATGTCCGTATCCAATCTGCCTGAGCCGGAACTATAAACGCTTGCCAGATGCCCCCGTTCCGGTCGACCACGACCAGCGCCCAACATAAGACTTCCCTAGTTATTTAGCCAAGACTAGAGCCATGATAGTTCTCATGGTAGCACTGTTTTCCCGGGTGGTCACTCCATGTAATTAATATGCAATAATCTTGTTTAACCATCGGGTTAACAACAATAAAGTAAACTTACCATTTGGAACATTAATATCATAAATAGGACTGACTGCATAAAATTAAGTTGTAGCAATAGCATAGCTACTTGATTAGATCATAATCCCAGGTTAAACAAGGAGTAAGGTCGGAAAGGTTAGGGGTATCTAAATAGGTAATCCATCAAATTACGCATATATTCATCGAAGAATAAAGTTTATTAAATGTATTGTCTGGGATCAAACAGAGTATGCAGCGGGAGAAGTCCACTTGCCTTGCTTATTGAAAACTTGAGGTTCTTCCACAGATAGGAATAGATCTTGATTCTTAACTACTAGATCAACCACTGAATATCACACAAACAAACAAGAAGAACAAACACCACTCAATAACATACAACATTCACCATACGTAAAGCTAAAAGAAAGCCTAACAAAAAGAGCGTTCGCTTTTCAAAAACATTACACGCACGGTTTATAATAAAAAGGTATTCTTTTCAAAAATGTGTGATCTATACTTTATAAAATAAGACATGAGCATAAAATATCTTAATTAAAATATACAAATAGTAGGTTCACCAAATTAATCCTTTATAAAACATCATATGTGATATGTCTAAGATTAAGATGATAAAACATGTTATAACAATATTAAACCTTTTTAACCTTTTAGAAAAGATATATGTTATATATCTAAGGTTAATGTGCTACGAAACATGTTATTAATTTTAGAAGCATTATGGAACATATTATAAATATTGTTAACCAATCACTTATGACAAATTAAGATATAGGTCTAAATAGGTTTTATGTGAAAAGATCATTATTATTAAACACCTATTTATGGAAAGTTATGATATATACCTTAAATGAACTTTTATGAAAAAGACAATGAACAAACAACTATATTTTATTTATATTAGAAATTACATGTCCTATATTCTTTATTAAGAAAGTTATATACAAAACAATATATAAACTAACATTTTAATTATTATTAAAGAACATGAACACTAATTTCCTTAGTTTATTCTTTAGGAAAAACTAAGTGATTCGTATAACGTGGACTAAATTCTATGAAATCATTAATCATGTCATTAATCTAGTTAAGAACAAATTGACTATAGGTATGATTAATAAATTACGACAAAGGATAATTAATCTATTAATTATCTTTAATTGTATTGTAGGAACAGATAATCTAAATGATCTAATTCATTAGAAAGGAAATTATGTATAAACTATCATTTTAGTTTATAAAAGCAATGACCCTTGTTATCTTTTAATTAAGAAAATATAAATAATCATTTAATCGGACATATATTTATCTTCTATTTTTATTAAAAAAACATATGGCTACATATTCTTTTAAGTTTCTATTTAATACGATTATACTTAAACATCTATAACGAACCTTATTAAATCAAAAACATGATATCTACTAAAAAGGTCATTTTAAAGTTAGAAACAAATTATCTAATTCTTTAGTAATGTAACACCCCTGGTGTTACTGTAACTAAAACTTGAGCATGGCATCATAAGCATTGGCATTGCATACGTTTGATATACCTAGAGTGCATTCACTAGGCAAAAATTTCAAACAAGTTGTATTGTTTTAGTGTTTTGCAAATAGAACCCTGGATAGGGAACTCAACCCTAAATAGGGATTATAGGGGTAAAACTTAACCCAAGTTGAGAAAACCTAAAGACTTTAGGGAAATAGTTATAAAATATCCCCAAAAATAAAGTTGAATCACATTTATACCCCTGGGATGCCAAAAACCCTAATTGGAACCCTGGAAAACCCTAAAACCAAACCCTAGGGGCTTATGTGCAAAATTAGTCCACTTTTGGACTAAAGTGCAAAAACCAAGTTAAATAAGTATCTTAAGTCATTTGGGTCACAAATATGTGAATTTACAAGCCAAACCCTGAGTTTTGGACCTAATTGCAAAATAGACCTCAATTGAGTTCTATCCTAAGTCTGAAAAACAGGGTTATAGGCCCCACTTTAGAGCTGTGTAGCTTTCAAAATAGTGAGAATTCATATTAGGTCACCACATCAAAATTGTAGCCTAATCATAGGAGAACAACTTTGCTTAAGGGTGTGAGCATAGTTGTTAAGAAAAAACTGGAGATAATTGAGCCTGAAGTTGGACTGTCAGACTGCTTGAGGTCTGAAATTCAGAGTAACAGTGTGATGGGATGAACTTTGAGCTCGATTTTGAATAGGATTCAGTGACTACTTGATGGTAAGCATTGTGGCAAAGTTGAAGATTAACTTTAGCTCTACAACTTTGGTACAGAGGTTTGATGAAGTTCACATGCAAATTTTAGAGAAAATGTGACCTAAACATGATCTGTCAGGCGACTGAATCAGGTTTTTACCATGGTACAGTAACTGCAGAAGATACCCCTTCTTTCCCCTTCGCCGCCGATGACCCACACGCCGTGATTCACGACGTCGTTGGGATTTGTGTTCGCTGGCGGGGAGATAACTTCGATGAAGTAAAGATCTCGCGGGGAGGAGTGGTTAGGATCACACATCAGAGCTTATCGCCGTGATTCTAGTCACTGCGACGTGGGCGGTCTGCCAGAGCCGCCGTGGAAACGCCGGTGAACCCGGTTGCGCCACGTCGAAGCTTATTGCTCCGCGGTGACAAGCGTGGCACCCTTGGGAGCGTTATCCATGCACTGTTACACCGGTGACCGCCACAGTTACAGCCACCGTGTTCTTCCCCGTCTTCGGCCGCCAGCACAACCTGCTCGAATTGACCGTCGCCGCTGTCGCTCCCTATAAATTGAGCCCATGAATAGCTTCACAACATCATCACTCACTCAGCCACCGCTAATCGCTAGCAGTCCCTCGCCAGAGCTTGCGAATTTTGGATTCGTCCCAAATCTCTCTCCGCCGCCGTGAACCACACCCTGTCGTGGCCAGCCTTCCCCAGGTCTGCTCACTCCCTTCTTGTCCCTGTTCTAGCATCCTTACTTGATGGTGATGCTCCCCGATCCCTTTAATTGAACCGGACCGCCAGGGATCGCCGGGAACACGTACCATTTTCTTCCTCACCCGCGGTCACCATGGTCAGGGCGTCTCTGTGTGTCGTTCTTGAAATTAACCTAGGGGAAACATTCTCTAGGTCCTGAATCTGGTTTAAGCCGTAGCTGGGCGCCGGTCTTGGAGCTATTGGGCCAGTGCGCGAGCTCGCCGGAGCTCTGCGCAGCGCCGTTCGTCGTCAGGGTTGTTTTTGGAGAAGAAATAGAAGTCTAGGGTCTTATCTGCAAATTGTCAGCGACACGGTAGAACAGTAACCAAACCCATCTCCAGTTAATGAAAACCCCGAGGGCTTTTCTGCAAAGCCGCCAGGGAGCGGGCGCACGCGCGCGCTTTCCCCTCTGGTCTGGGCCGCTTGGGCCGAAACCAGCCCAATACTATTCAGCCTTTTCCTTTTTCTTTTTCAATAGAGCTTTGGAAATCTGTTAAAAATTGTAGAAAAATCCTAAAATTGTGAAACCAATTTTCCTAGACTTATTATTTTTCATAGTATTTAATAAAAATAGTTTCATGATTTTTAGGTTAAATAAGGAATTTTAGGGCATTTAAAATAGCTTAAAGAAATAATTCTGGATTATTAAAAGATAAATGGTAATCCCAAAAATGTTCAAAATTTTTATATGAACTCCCCACATTATTTAGAAGCCTTGGGTAGAGTTTGAATTGATCTGGACCATGTTTGATAACTAGAACCCAAAACCCCCCCTGCCCTTTGAGCTCCTTTACCGACTCCGGAAACCCTAAGTTCTCGGAGTTCCGTGAAGGAAAGTTATATTCAAGACTTAGATAATAAATCTTTATTATCTTCGCACTCTCATGAGCATTACATGGCATTCATTCTTATATATATATGGTTATGTTAGAACGCAAAGAAGAAGTGGAAGTCACTGAAGAAAGGACACCACCACCCTCGGATTCTCAGGCAGGCAACTGCTTCTACTTTGATATTTGTGGATCCGAGCCAGACTCACCTGTTAACGAAGGCAAGCCCCGGTGCATTTGCCACCTCCCTTGATGTTTTTAAAATGTTTCTCACTTGCTTGCTGCATTAGGTGATAGGAGTTGATTGCTTAAACAATTCCTGCATTACCTTCCTTGAACTTGATTACCTTCCTTGAAACCCTGTTTTTACAAAAAGGTTTTTCTATGCTTAGTATTGCTTTAGAAAAACAAAAGGATTTGTTTTACAAAAGATGTTTGGCAAAGTGGGAGGGTTGTTTTCAAAAATAAAATTTGATGGTGGATCCATCAGGGCCCTGATGGGTTCAACATCGGAAAAGATGTACCTCTGCCAGGTACCAAGATTTGGGTTTAAATGATTAAGCTGAGACCGGGCGGGTGACTTGCACGAGAAGAGAGTCTCGGTGTAGTGTCTCCGTCTGAGTCGATTAAGGACCGTCTCGATGTAGGCTTGATGATCGAGGACCCTTTAACTGGTCACATGCCTCGTCATGG
The DNA here is from genome assembly GCF_902167145.1 of Zea mays. Lineage (NCBI taxonomy): Eukaryota > Viridiplantae > Streptophyta > Magnoliopsida > Poales > Poaceae > Zea > Zea mays. The sequence goes on along the minus strand of NC_050104.1, from coordinate 84,150,693 downwards.
GTAAGCCTTGCCTCGGGCAGACTAAGGCCAGAATAAGATAACACGAAATGGACGTGGAGCGGTGGCGAGAGTAGCGTGTACCCTCCGTGGCAAGAGGCTGGACGGTGGTGTATCTATACTCTCGGTTTGCGTGAACGTGATCTGGTCTTAAGAACCCCGGTGGCGGGTTGACATATGCAAGGGTTAAGTGCTACATATGTCGTGTGATTGGAGATCCTCAGCTGAGTATAATCGATTCGGATCGCCATACCTTCGTGGTTATGAAGACTTGGTCACTGCCCTACACGTAGCATGCCACTAAAGATGATGGGTTTTTGTTAAGAAATTGGCTAGTGCAGGACCAGTGATTGAACTAGGGTAGAAAGAACTCTAGTTACAGGTAATTCTACTTAACTTGACAAATAAAACTGGATTTTAAGGATCCACTTTAGTAAGCATTTCTGCAAAACAGAGTCTTTGATTATTGAAAAGCCTTACCTTGACTCCCATATAACCAGCATACCCTTGAGAGTCTTTTCTTTAGTCGGGTAAGACTTGCTGAGTAATTCCATACTCAGGGTTTATCCCTTCGTTGTTTTTAGGTGAGGAAGTAGCAGATTTCTGTTGCTTCTGTACCAAGGTGGTTCCTAAGGAGGAGAAACAAGAGTGAAGACGCGGGAGGACTTGGTTCTCCATATAGAAAACTTTTGTTTAAAACTATCGGGAGGAGTTGGTGCCTCCCTTGCTATGTGTAATATTACTACTCGGCACTCGCTTATATTCCTGGTCTGTAATAAACAACTCAATCTTACTTTTTAAATAAATGTAAGTTATGTAATCGCTTCCGCATTTCTTTATCTCCGATGTTCTGTAATGTCTGCAAGATGGGTGAAACGTTCCTGGAAAGGTAAGGAAAGATACCGAACTTGTTAAGTAGTTCAGGGGCACCTACAGGGTTGTCTGAGGTCCGTTGGACAAGGACAACTGTAGGTGGGCCTAATTACTTGGGAGGTTCCGTCACAGCTGGTATCGGAGCGTAGCCCTTCTTTGCAGATATTATGAGGCATCTTCAAAAGGATTTTCTAAAAGTCTTACCTAGAAACTCTCTTCCTTTCTTACCTAAGTATTCTGAAGAGTCTATCTTAAAGACCAGATAGGAAGAGTGCAATGTATAGAAGGTTGAATCAACTAAGGTTGATTCTGTACTTACACATGCATCATGCTAAGAATTATACTAATAAAATTTTCCCCCTTAGAAAGATGCCGCCGCGCACAAGGCAAATGGCGCGCAAGTCAACTGGACCAATCGGTGTGCCCCGGCATCAACTGGCCCCTCGACATGAGAACAGTAGCAGCAGGAGTAATGACCCAATAGTAGATCTTGAAGCACGAGTAAGTCGACTTCAAGCGGAGTTGCAACACAGGACCAACGCTTGGGTTGCGGACGGAGATAGAATAAATGAATTAAGAAGAGACATCAGTCACCTGCGGGATCAGCTTGCTGATCGGGATTTGGCGCTCGACTGGGCAGTCCAGTCCCGTTTGCTGGCATGTGCTAAGGAAGCAAGGGCTCAAGCCCAAATCAAGGAACTTAGCTCAACTGTCGACGACCTGCAGGTCTATTGCAATACGTTACATGAGGAAGTCCATGTACTGTATTCGCAACTACACCCTAGTGCACCTGCGCACCCTGTTGAGGCGGAAGCCAGACCCTCCCATGTTGCAGGACACGCGCTTGGTGGGGAGTTAGATCTTTTTGAGCCCCCTCCTTCCTTGAGGCTGGTCGACGTATGGACTCCCACACCCGACGACGAGGCCGCCAAGGGCAATGGGAAGCAGGACTAGTGGTATGGTAGAAGTAGAAGTAATGTAGTGTATTGTAGGTTGTACTGGTGTATAATAGGTAGTGCTATTGTATACTAGGTATTGTATCTTGTTGTAAGAGTCTTGAGTCTGTAACATTACTTTTGGTAATGTAAAATGGAATGGCTTTTTCTTTGGCATATCATATTGTTTTCAAATGTTGTTGCCACAGATGCCTTCCAAGACTCGAGCTTAGGACGGAGCTGGTACTTCCCGGGGAAGGGAATCTACACCCAATCCACCTCCTGTTCCTCCCACATTGGCTGAGGCAATTGCTGCCTTAGTGAACGCAACTGCTGACAATACCCGCTTTCTGAGAGAAATGGCGGGCCAACAGTTCCAGCAGCCTGGTGGGCGGGGCTATCAACAAGGCCCCCGCGAAACTTCTTATCTGGACTTCTCGGAAACCCGTCCAACACTATTTGTGAAAGCTGAAGATCCACTGGAAGCCGATGAATGGATACGGGTTATTGAGCAAAAATTTGGTCTTCTGCGCTGTTCAGAGACACAGAAGCCTTTATTCGCAGCGCAACAGCTACGCGGCCCTGCCAGCACTTGGTGGGGTAATTTTGTGGCCGTTCAGCCGGCCAATCATCAAGTAACCTGGGAAGAATTCAAAGTAGCCTTCCGCGAGCATTATATACCCGAAGGTGTTTTGCATATGAAGCAAGAAGAGTTCATGAAGCTAAAACAAGGAGGAGATACTGTCAATCAGTATCTCAACAAGTTCAATCATCTATCACAATATGCAATTGATCAGGTGAACACTGATCTGAAAAAGAGAAATTGCTTTATGAGAGGATTAAATGATCGATTGCAGAGAAAAATGGCCACCTGCATAGATCTCACGTATGGAAAGGCTGTCAGCACAACCCTATCTGTTGAAGCAAAATATGCAGGTTCCAGAAAGAACAAGGGATTTGGTGGTGAAAAGTCTAATCAGGGCCAGGCAAAAAGGCAACGGTTTATTCTCCGGCCTTCTAACCAGACTCCTCCACGTGCACCATCCTTCCCTTTCAAGCAGCCGATAATTATTCGTCCCAATAAAGCCCCCACTGCCCCAAGTCAGCCGGGTGCCCCAGGCACTCGATTCCCTACTTTGCCCAGCTCTTCAACCGGATGTTTCAACTGTGGCAAGTCTGGGCATTTCATCAAAGATTGCCCCTATCCCAAGCAGAATCAAGCAAATAATCAGCAAGGATCGGGGAATTCATCACAAAACAAGGGAAATGTTAAGGGCAAAAAATTCAAGAAGATGGGACGCGTATACTATACTCAAGTGGCCACTACACCGGAAGGTGAACCGGTAATGATGGGTATGTTTCTCGTGGCCAATCATCCTGCAGTCATTCTTTTTGATTCTGGTGCTTCGCATACGTTTATTAGCAAGAAATTTGTGGAGCAACATCACATTGCATGCCATGAATCAAAAGAGGGATTTAAAATACACTCACTTGGGGGACAAATCTTTACTAGAGAAGTGGCCTATCAAGTGCCCGTATCATTGGCCGGACGGGACTTTCCTACCAATATGATCGTCCTGAAAGGCCAAGACATAGATGTTATTTTGGGTATGAATTGGTTGGCCAAGCATAAAGCAACACTCAATGCTGATCAAAGAACCATCAGGTTGAGTCATAATCAAGAAGAAATTCTTTTGCCCATCCCTATTCCAAACAAAATTACTGGCAGAGTTTACGAAGTTATGGTACCGGAAATCAAGGATATCCCGGTAGTATGCGAGTTCCCTGATGTCTTTCCCGAGGATTTGCCGGGATTGCCACCTGAGCGGGAGGTAGAGTTTGTAATAGAGTTGAAGCCCGGTACGACTCCCATTTCTCGAAGATCATACCGTATGCCTCCTAATGAGTTGGCAGAGTTGAAGATTCAATTACAAGATCTCCTGGAGAAAGGATTCATCCGGCCAAGCTCATCGCCATGGGGTTGTCCAGCCATATTCGTCAAAAAGAAGGATCAAACCTTACGAATGTGCGTGGATTATCGGCCCCTGAATGAGGTCACCATCAAAAACAAGTACCCTCTTCCAAGGATTGATATTCTATTTGATCAACTGACTGGAGCTAGGGTATTTTCAAAGATTGATCTCCGATCGGGCTATCACCAGATCCGTATTCGGCCCGAAGATATACCAAAGACCGCCTTCACTATGCGGTATGGGTTGTTTGAATATCTGGTAATGTCTTTCGGGTTAACAAATGCTCCGGCCCACTTCACATATTTGATGAACTCGGTGTTCATGCCCGAGCTAGACAAGTTTGTGGTGGTCTTCATTGATGACATTTTGATATATTCCAAGAATGAAGAGGAGCACGCCCAACATTTACGGATCGTATTAACGCGCCTGAGGGAACATCAGTTGTATGCCAAGTTCAGCAAGTGCGCGTTTTGGCTGGAGGAAATTCAATTTCTGGGACATGTTCTATCTGCCAGAGGGATTGCGGTAGATCCCAGCAAAGTCAAGGACATTTTGGAGTGGAAACCCCCGACCACTGTTCATCAGGTCCGAAGTTTCCTTGGACTGGCTGGATATTACCGCAGATTTATACCAGACTTTTCTAAGCTGGTGAAGCCAATCACAAGTTTATTGAAGAATGATGTTAAATTCAATTGGTCTTCGAAGTGTGATGAAGCCTTTGAACAATTGAAGACATTATTGACCACTGCTCCGGTATTGGCTCAACCGGACATCACCAAGCCTTTTGATGTATATTGTGATGCATCTGGCAGTGGACTCGGCTGTGTACTAATGCAAGAGGGCCGAGTAATTGCGTATGCTTCACGACAGTTATGCCGACATGAGGAGCATTACCCAACTCATGATCTGGAGCTAGCTGCTGTGGTTCATGCCCTGAAAATTTGGCGTCACTATCTGCTAGGAAATATCTGTCATATCTATACAGATCATAAAAGCTTGAAGTACATCTTCACCCAGTCAGAATTGAATATGAGGCAGAGACGATGGCTTGAGCTTATTAAGGACTATGAACTGGAAATTCATTATCACCCAGGTAAAGCCAATGTTGTGGCAGATGCACTAAGCCGCAAGGTTTCCTGCCATTGTTTAACAATGAAGACCTCTGACAACACTTTATGTCAAGAGATGGAGAAGCTAAACCTGGGAATGGTCCAACAAGGAACTTTGAATCAGCTAAAGCTTGAGTCAGTTCTCTTGCAAAGGATAATTAATGCCCAAAAGGATAATGAGGGCATGAAACACATTCGTGAAAAGTTAAGGACTGGAAAAGCCAAATGTTTCAAAGAAGATGATCAGGGCATTGTATGGTTTAATAACCGCATAGTGGTGCCAAAGAATGAAGAGCTCCGCCAGCAAATTCTTGATGAAGCACATCTTAGCCGCTACTCTATTCATCCCGGAAGCACTAAGATGTACCAAGACTTGAAGCAACATTACTGGTGGACAAAGATGAAGATCGAAATTGCACGCTATGTGGCTAGATGTGACACCTGCAGACGTGTCAAAGCAATACATTTGAAAGCTGCCGGTCCATTACAGTCGCTACCAATACCGACATGGAAATGGGAAGACATAAGTATGGACTTCATTGTGGGATTACCCAGGACCACAAAAGGGTATGACGCTATTTGGGTTATCATTGATCGACTTACCAAGATCGCCCACTTCCTCCCTGTCAAAGTAAAATATCCTGTCATTACCTATGCGGAGTTGTACATTGCCCGTATTCTCAGTTTGCATGGTGTTCCAAAGACTATAGTGTCGGATCGTGGACCACAATTTGTATCCAAATTCTGGGAAGAACTTCATAGATCCCTAGGCACTAAACTGCTCCATAGTTCGACCTATCATCCTCAAACCAGTGGACAAACTGAGAGAGTGAACCAGATACTTGAAGATATGCTGCGGGCATGTGTTCTGGACTTCTCACAGAAATGGGATGAATGTTTGCCCTTGGCAGAGTTTTCATATAATAATAGCTATCAAGAAAGTATCAAGATGGCACCCTTCGAAGCTTTATATGGACGACGATGTCGTACTCCGCTAAATTGGTCTGAACCTGGGGAAAGGTGCTTCTTTAGGCCTGATATGGTGAAGGAGGCCGAGGATAAGGTTCAGAAAATTATTCATAATATGAAGAAAGCACAAGCTCGTCAGAAGAGTTATGCAGACAAACGGCGAATGCCCTTATATTTCCTGGAAGGAGACTATGTCTACCTGAAGGTCTCACCAATGAAGGGAGTATCGCGTTTTGGGGTTAAAGGGAAGCTTGCACCATGATATATTGGTCCTTTTCTTATTCTGGAAAGATATGGGCCAGTGGCATACCGACTCCAACTACCCGAAACATTGTCTGCTGTGCATAATGTGTTCCACGTGTCACAATTGAAGAAGTGTCTTCGGGTTCCTGATCGAACCGTTGAAGTGACAGATGTTGTCCTTGAACCGGACTTGACATACTCTGAGCACCCTATTCGATTCTTGGATCAAAAGGACAGGGTTACCCGGAGAAAAACTCTCAAGTTTTATAAGATACAGTGGAACCAGCATTCCGAAGATGAGGCTACATGGGAAACTCAAGACTTTTTAGATAAAAATTTCCCAGGCTTTTTAGCCTCTTGTAAATTGTAAAGCCTGTGTAACTGTATGATAAAGAAGTGACCCCACATCACCCCTGCCTTGTACCAGAAATGAGGAAATAAAAGTATGCCGCGTTTCCTTTTCCATTACTGACCCTAGGACTTTTAATCTCGGGGCGAGATTCTTTTATGGGGGGAAGGATGTAACACCCCAGGTGTTACTGTAACTAAAACTTGAGCATGGCATCATAAGCATTGGCATTGCATACGTTTGATATACCTAGAGTGCATTCACTAGGCAAAAATTTCAAACAAGTTGTATTGTTTTAGTGTTTTGCAAATAGAACCCTGGATAGGGAACTCAACCCTAAATAGGGATTATAGGGGTAAAACTTAACCCAAGTTGAGAAAACCTAAAGACTTTAGGGAAATAGTTATAAAATATCCCCAAAAATAAAGTTTAATCACATTTATACCCCTGGGATGCCAAAAACCCTAATTGGAACCCTGGAAACCCCTAAAACCAAACCCTAGGGGCTTATGTGAAAAATTAGTCCACTTTTGGACTAAAGTGCAAAAACCAAGTTAAATAAGTATCTTAAGTCATTTGGGTCACAAATATGTGAATTTACAAGCCAAACCCTGAGTTTTGGACCTAATTGCAAAATAGACCTCAATTGAGTTCTATCCTATGTCTGAAAAACAGGGTTATAGGCCCCACTTTAGAGCTGTGTAGCTTTCAAAATAGTGAGAATTCATATTAGGTCACCACATCAAAATTGTAGCCTAATCATAGGAGAACAACTTTGCTTAAGGGTGTGAGCATAGTTGTTAAGAAAAAACTGGAGATAATTGAGCCTGAAGTTGGACTGTCAGACTGCTTGAGGTCTGAAATTCAGAGTAACAGTGTGATGGGATGAACTTTGAGCTCGATTTTGAATAGGATTCAGTGACTATTTGATGGTAAGCATTGTGGCAAAGTTGAAGATTAACTTTAGCTCTACAACTTTGGTACAGAGGTTTGATGAAGTTCACATGCAAGTTTTAGAGAAAATGTGACCTAAACATGATCTGTCAGGCGACTGAATCAGGTTTTTACCATGGTACAGTAACTGCAGAAGATACCCCTTCTTTCCCCTTCGCCGCCGATGACCCACACGCCGTGATTCACGCCGTCGTTGGGATTTGTGTTCGCTGGCGGGGAGATAACTTCGATGAAGTAAAGATCTCGCGGGGAGGAGTGGTTAGGATCACACATCAGAGCTTATCGCCGTGATTCTAGTCACTGCGACGTGGGCGGTCTGCCAGAGCCGCCGTGGAAACGCCGGTGAACCCGGTTGCGCCACGTCGAAGCTTATTGCTCCGCGGTGACAAGCGTGGCACCCTTGGGAGCGTTATCCATGCACTGTTACACCGGTGACCGCCACAGTTACAGCCACCGTGTTCTTCCCCGTCTCCGGCCGCCAGCACAACCTGCTCGAATTGACCGTCGCCGCTGTCGCTCCCTATAAATTGAGCCCATGAATAGCTTCACAACATCATCACTCACTCAGCCACCGCTAATCGCTAGCAGTCCCTCGCCAGAGCTTGCGAATTTTGGATTCGTCCCAAATCTCTCTCCGCCGCCGTGAACCACACCCTGTCGTGGCCAGCCTTCCCCAGGTCTGCTCACTCCCTTCTTGTCCCTGTTCTAGCATCCTTACTTGATGGTGATGCTCCCCGATCCCTTTAATTGAACCGGACCGCCAGGGATCGCCGGGAACACGTACCATTTTCTTCCTCACCCGCGGTCACCATGGTCAGGGCGTCTCTGTGTGTCGTTCTTGAAATTAACCTAGGGGAAACAGTCTCTAGGTCCTGAATCTGGTTTAAGCCGAAGCTGGGCGCCGGTCTTGGAGCTATTGGGCCAGTGCGCGAGCTCGCCGGAGCTCTGCGCAGCGCCGTTCGTCGTCAGGGTTGTTTTTGGAGAAGAAATAAAAGTCTAGGGTCTTATCTGCAAATTGTCAGCGACACGGTAGAACAGTAACCAAACCCATCTCCAGTTAATGAAAACCCCGAGGGCTTTTCTGCAAAGCCGCCAGGGCGCGGGCGCACGCGCGCGCTTTCCCCTCTGGTCTGGGCCGCTTGGGCCGAAACTAGCCCAATACTATTCAGCCTTTTTCCTTTTTCTTTTTCATCAGAGCTTTGGAAATCTGTTAAAAATTGTAGAAAAATCCTAAAATTGTGAAACCAATTTTCCTAGACTTATCATTTTTCATAGTATTTAATAAAAATAGTTTCATGATTTTTAGGTTAAATAAGGAATTTTAGGGCATTTAAAATAGCTTAAAGAAATAATTCTGGATTTTTAAAAGATAAATGGTAATCCCAAAAATGTTCAAAATTTTTATATGAACTCCCCACATTATTTAGGAGCCTTGGGTAAAGTTTGAATTGATCTAGACCATGTTTGATAACTAGAACCCAAAACCCCCCTGCCCTTTGAGCTCCTTTACCGACTCCGGAAACCCTAAGTTCTCGGAGTTCCGTGAAGGAAAGTTATATTCAAGACTTAGATAATAAATCTTTATTATCTTCGCACTCTCATGAGCATTACATGGCATTCATTCTTATATATATATATATATATGGTTATGTTAGAACGCGAAGAAGAAGTGGAAGTCACTTAAGAAAGGACACCACCACCCTCGGATTCTCAGGCAGGCAACTGCTTCTACTTTGATATTTGTGGATCCGAGCCAGACTCACCTGTTAACGAAGGCAAGCCCCGGTGCATTTGCCACCTCCCTTGATGTTTTTAAAATCTTTCTCACTTGCTTGTTGCATTAGGTGATAGGAGTTGATTGCTTAAACAATTCCTGCATTACCTTCCTTGAACTTGATTAACTTCCTTGAAACCCTGTTTTTACAAAAAGGTTTTTCTATGCTTAGTATTGATTTAGAAAAACAAAAGGATTTGTTTTACAAAAGATGTTTGGCAAAGTGGGAGGGTTGTTTTCGAAAATAAAATTTGATGGTGGATCCATCAGGGCCCTGATGGGTTCAACATTGGAAAAGATGTACCTCTGCCAAGTACCAAGATTTGGGTTTAAATGATTAAGCTGAGACCGGGCGGGTGACTTGCACGAGAAGAGAGTCTCGGTGTAGTGTCTCCGTCTGAGTCGATTAAGGACCGTCTCGATGTAGGCTTGATGATCGAGGACCCTTTAACTGGTCACATGCCTCGTCATGGGTAAGCCTTGCCTCGGGCAGACTAAGGCCAGAATAAGATAACACGAAATGGGCGTGGAGCGGTGGCGAGAGTAGCGTGTACCCTCCGTGGCAAGAGGCTGGACAGTGGTGTATCTGTGCTCTCGGTTTGCGTGAACTAGATCTGGTCTTAAGAACCCCGGTGGCGGGTTGACATATGCAAGGGTTAAGTGCTACATATGTCGTGTGATTGGAGATCCTCAGCTGAGTATAATCGATTCGGATCGCCGTACCTTCGCGGTTATGAAGACTTGGTCACTGCCCTACACGTAGCATGCCACTAAAGGTGATGGGTTTTTGTTAAGAAATTGGCTAGTGCAGGACGAGTGATTGAACTAGGGTAGAAAGAACTCTAGTTACAGGTAATTCTACTTAACTTGACAAATAAAACTGGATTTTAAGGATCCACTTTAGTAAGCATTTCTGCAAAACAGAGTCTTTGATTATTGAAAAGCCTTACCTTGACTCCCATATAACCAGCATACCCTTGAGAGTCTTTTCTTTAGTCGGGTAAGACTTGCTGAGTAATTCCATACTCAGGGTTTATCCCTTCGTTGTTTTTAGGTGAGGAAGTAGCAGATTTCTGTTGCTTCTGTACCAAGGTGGTTCCTAAGGAGGAGAAACAAGAGTGAAGACGCGGGAGGACTTGGTCCTCCATATAGAAAACTTTTGTTTAAAACTATCGGGAGGAGTTGGTGCCTCCCTTGCTATGTGTAATATTACTACTCAGCACTCGCTTATATTCCTGGTCTGTAATAAACAACTCAATCTTACTTTTTAAATAAATGTAAGTTATGTAATCACTTCTACATTTCTTTATCTCCGATGTTCTGTAATGTCTGCAAGACGGGTGAAACGTTCCTGGAAAGGTAAGGAAAGATACCGAACTTGTCAAGTAGTTCAGGGGCACCTACAGGGTTGTCTGAGGTCCGTTGGACAAGGACAACTGTAGGTGGGCCTAATTACTTGGGAGGTTCCGTCACAAGTAAGAAACCTATTTTCACCAATATAACTATCAATTTCTTTATTAGAAAAGTATGAGCGCCTAATTAAGTTATTTTAACATTATTATAAAATTCTACTATTTCGGTTTTCTTCTTTCTTTTTTCTAAATAGAATTTATACATGTGGCTAAAATTATTTACTTAATTCTTATAAAATTAATATTCTATGAATTAATTGTAAATTACTAAATGAGACTTTTAATAACATATTCATGGTTATTATGACATAAAAATATCTTACTAATTCTAAGTAATTAAGTGCCATACTTATGATACATTTATCATGGCTAGTGAAATCTATATTTTCATTTAACCGAAAATATGTGGCTCAATACCTATTTCAATTTCTTATATGACGAATATCAATACTAACCGATTATCGCTCCACACACTAAAACGAAATTAATTATAAACATTTCTAGTATGAAAATCACTAAGTTAGTGAATAGTGACCGTGTTCATTTTAGAATTATAAAATCATACGTATATTTAAAATATTGTCGCGGGGTTCGATTTTGGTTACACGTATACATCGAATCTCTAAAATCATACACGAATCGCCAAATCGCATCAATATTACAACAATAGTTCACAAGATCCATAAATAAATTCAAAACATGATTTAGAAAATAAATCAACATTTGGGGTTGTCTTCAACCTTGTGTTCTCGCTTATGCGCAGGATGAACTCGATGAGGAAGGTCGGTCGAGCAGGGAACGGCGAGGTACGAACTCCGGCGAGGCTCCACGGACTCCAGAACGGACCGCGATCGACGGACAGCGCGTAGGCATGAGAGCTCCGTTGAACGATATACAGGCGTGGACGGTCCGGCGACGAACTTCACGGCGGGGAACGGCGAGGGAGAGAGAACCGAGAGGAGGGAGCGAGCTTGGTTGTAGGGAAAGAGAGGGCTCGGCGTCCAATTTATAGAGAAGCGAGAGGGAGAGGAGAGGGCGCCGGGGTCGGGAGAGGCGACCGGGACTTCAATCGGCCATTGATGGCGTGAGGGAGCTTCAATAAGGGAGGTAAATGGGGGAAGAAACGGCTGTGTTAAAGCTCCATTACGATGAAGACAAACGGTCGGTCGCGGGGTTGCGTTGGGCTGGGCGCGCTCGGTCGGGGTCGCACGGCTTCAGTCCTTGGCGCGGGTGGCTGCTCGTCGGGTCGCCTGGCGGCGTCGGGTCTTCCTGGGCGCAGGCGGGTCGAGGCAGTCGGGGCGTCGGGCGTCGCATGCGCTTGATCCTTGGCTGGTCGGCGTCGGGGCGGGCTCAAGCGGCTTCCTAGTGCTCGGCGGGTGCGGGCATGCAGGGCGGCCGGCTGGCTCGGACGCGGGCGGCCTGGTCCTGGCGGGGTCGCGCGGCTTACGTGCAAGGGCGCGGTCTTCGGTGCGTCAGGGAGGGTTGCAGGGCATGGTGCTCGACGCCTTGGCGGTCCTCGGCTCGGCGCTGCAAAGCGGCGTTCCTGGCGGCTGGAACGTAGGGGGAGAGAGAGGAATGGAAGGGAGAGAGAAGTAGAGTGGGGCCGGGTTGTAAGAGAGAGAAAAGGGGAGGGGGAGAAGTGCAGGGGGCGGCGGCTACCATGGAGAGGATGGGGCGGCGGCTAGGTCAAGGGGCAGCAGGGCGGCTGTTTCCTGATGGGCCTTGGGCCATTAGTTAGGTTAGGTTTTAGTTTTTTTATTTTTCTCTTTTTTTCTATTTAAATTCGAAATATTTTTTTAAATAACCCTAAAATTCATAATGATTAAACCAAAAATATTTATAAATAAAATATTAATTTTTGGACCAATAATTATTATATTATTTATTTAGTTTTTCATTTAAGAAGAAATGATATTCAATATTCAAAATCCATTATGAGCAACAAAAAAATCATTACAAATGCAAATAAATAACAAACACTTAAAAAAATTCATTACCATAATTACTATTAATAACTAGATGCATTATTTTTATTTTATGATTTTTATAGTGTTACAAATCTACCCCTCTTAAAAAGAATCTCGTCCTCGAGATTAAGGAAGGCTAGGATGAAAGCAAAGGAGATACATGGTTATTTGTGGGTCCTTAGTTCACATTGAACTGTTCCAAATTTAAGGAACTTCCTTACTTCTTTGCTCCGCAATGTATACTAATCAAACGACCTTCATCTTCGTACTTATAAAATGGTGGGTCTTCTGAATTATTGCCTAGGTCATGCTTGACAGCTTTCTTCTCTAGTCGGTCTAGACGCTTCTTGGGGCATTCGCGAATAATATGTCCTTCATTTTTGCAGTAGTAGCAAGCACCTCTTGCTTTGAGTTCTTTGCGAGTCAACTTTGCTTGACCAACAGGGGGTGAGGGTTGACTGGGTGTTTGTATCTCATATAGCTGAGCCTGACTTGATTCTTCTGTTTGGGTATCCATGTGTTTCGTGGCTTTTGCTTGTGGTTGAGGTGGATTAATCATGTGTCCAAACATTTTTCTATTCCTTTTGTTGTTCTTCATTCCATTCGTCAGATATCTCTATGACTCATTTTTCTCGTTCATAGTTGTTAAGGTTGGAATTTTGTCGTTGGCATCATTTACTTTATTTCCATTGGGGTTCATCATCTAGTCAGAGGGTAAAGGAGTTAGTGAGACAAACTACATAAGAGGCTTGCATGACATTAAGATAAAGAGCTAGCACAACATTTTGATTTCCAATATAAGATTAGTTAAGGATGATTTCCGATTCCGCCTAGCTTCGTCATACTAAAGAGTGTACAAGTGTTATAATCCTTAACAGAGATCTTTTGAACCTTATAGATTTCAGAGCATGATATCCAAATCATCTTTCTGATCCAACAATATTTCTTTGAGCACAAATTGAGAGAAAGACTTGAGCGAGACTTTAGGGCAACTAGAGTGGAGTATCACATTGTTTGCATATAGCAGATGACACCATACTTTATTCTCTTTATAAAGAGGCAGAACACAATAGGTGCGAGAGATTCTCCAAATTTATTCATATATCACTTAACACAGTTACAAATCTTGAAAGGGGCAACACCTTGACATTTTTTCGTGAGACATACGCCTTCTTCTAGCTAAATGATATATTATTCTTCCTTGCCAGATGCACCAATCAGAGCTGGAGGTCGATTGTCTTCAACTACTATTCTTTCTCCAGACGGGGTTTCCAAACACATGGTTCTCTCAGTATGTTGGATTACTGCCTTAGTTCTTTGTAACCAATTCTTTCCAAGAATCACATCCTTTCCCAATTATTCTATCACTATAAGATCAGCTAGAAAATCTATCCCATTGATTTTAACACTTACATTTGGACATATGTAGCTTACTAACATTTTTCTTTCGGGTGCACTGATGGTCATCCTTGATATTAAGGGACACTTAAAGATACCATACTTTGTTGCAAACTGGGCACTGATAAAAGAATGTGTTGTACGAGGATCATACAACACGGTGGCGATAGTTTTGTGAATGACCAGTGTTCCAAAAATTACTGCATTACCATATGGAATGGTTCCTGTCACTGCATAACTTATCCTTCCTATGGACTTTTCCGTTGTTTATTCTTTGTTGACGCAAGAGTTTGTGGGTGTTGTCTTTTCTTTTGGACCTTATTGATCTCCACATCTTTCTTAGGACAACTATTAAAAAGATGGCCGGTATCACCACAGCCAAAGCAAGCACGACTTGATGAGTTACATGGTGGAGTTGTCTTTACATTGTTGGTAGAAATTTCTGTGCATTTTTGTTCATATTCCATGTCTGAAGACTGAGATAGCTTCATCTCGGAGGTGATCTGTAGTGAACTCTTCTCAGGACAGTTACGAAAGTAATGACCTTCACGTCCACATTGATAGCAAGCTTTTCTTGAAGTTATTTCTTGACTTTTTCCATGTTTCCCTTTTCATTTCTTGGACCTGATGCGACCACGAGGCTGAAACTGTGTGCAAGTAATAGTCCATCCATCAATGTAACACTCATGTGTTTCTTCTTGGGGCTTGTCATCCTTGTGATGTTTCCTTTTTGGAATACTTCGCAATTCATCAACTGACAATACATTAGGTATGAGAGAATCTGCTATTAGTTGTTCTTGAGGAGACATTTGTCTTTTTATGCCAGAAAATAAAATCCGATTCTTCTGTTTTGTAGTTTCACTTTCGTTTGTACTGATCTGGCAACAAGGAATTCCATAGTACTCACAACAACAACATGTTCCAAGGTCACTTGTCTGTTGGTTTGGTTGTGCATCCTTTTGTGTCTTGAATGTATGTTCATCAGCTGTTTTATTTATAGTGTTGTTTTGACTTGTCAACACACCATATTTTTTTGCATTTAGTGACCTCACTTGTAGTTGACATTCTAAGGTCTGACATCTGTATGGGTATGGAAGAATGGAAGGGACGAAAGGGTTGAGCAAAGACAGATTATAGAGAGCAGAGAAAACCCATCTATCTAAGGTTTTACCTAGCTAACTGTTGTCATTGTGGACAAAAGTCACACAGTACACCAACAATCATTTCAAAGAAGCAAATCAATCATGAACACAAGGGACAATGAATTCAAACATACTAGCACAACACAATCCAATTCTACTCATTCAGCCAAAACAAAAGGTGAGACAAGTTTGGAATAAGAAAGATATTATAACATCAAGGAGTTGGGTAAGAATTATCAAGGAGTTAGACAAGACATATATGATGGTGGCCAAGAGAGAAATAAGATAACCATGAACTATTAAAGTGAGGATAAATGATACAACCAAGGATATGAAGTGAGTTAGGGAGAAAACATTATCAAGAAGAAAAGTAGAGAGGCAAAGGTTTAATATATCAAGATCGATATTGCACAAGGGTCGCAATACAATGGCAAGAAAACAAAAATATAAGAATTCAATAGGGAGAAAGCATTATCAAGGAGAAAAGTAGAGATGCAAAGGTTTAATATATCAAGGTAGATATTGCGCAAGGATGGCAATATAATGGCAAGAAAACAAAAGTATAAGAAGTCAAGGGTTATATAGCAATATTAGGGATTAGAAAACCACTTATAATATAATATAATATAATATAATATCGCCATTACCGATCTAGTCGAAAATCTTAATACTAAAGAACAATCCTATCAACCTAACCAAGAAGTCAAATAATAGATCCAGGGGGTCCATGACAAAACTTCTTGCGGAGTGGGGATAAGACAGAGAATAGGGCATCGTCGATAGCTTCGAAAGGGTTTCTTCTGGCAAACTTCGCTTCAAGTTCCGCAATCCTAGCTTGATCATCTTGCAATGCTTCTCATTAGAACCTTCTGATAGACGAAGAATCAGACAAGAAGAGTTGAAAATAAAAGAGACGGGGTTTGATATAAAGTAAGTTTTTATGAAGACAATTAAGTCAAGTTTTGAACGACTGACTGGGCTTTCCATTTCTAACTAATCTAGCGACCTACGGTCACATTGCTTTGATACCACTTCTGTCACACTTGTTTCCAATGGGCAGAGCCGGATGCATCGCATATGTGTGCCAGGATCTATTTCCACACATATGTTGACGTCACAACTGTAATATATCAAAAGAACAATGCATAAAAGCATAAATAATGATTATATTAACATATTACACTTCGAACAGACATAATGTCTTAACCTTTTATTCATCAAAGTACAGCGAAACAAGGACATCCATCCATAGGAAGATGACCGGGGGTATCACTAGACTAGCATCCATGGAGCTCAACATCATAACTTCATCTACAAACTTCTGATCAAAATTAAGCAAGGGTGAGCTCACTTATGGTCGGGGCTCAGCAAGTGGGGGGAAAATTAATGCAAGTTTAACAAGGTGAGCCTAAGGTTGATCAGTAAGCATTTTAGTTGGTCAACATTTTATTAACAACACCTGTCTTACTAATAAGTGTGAATCCCAAGTATTCCCATTAAACAAATGTATAAGAGTATATAAAAAACACTTAAGTGAATCCACTTAAGCAAACCATTTGCAGATCATCGGATCTCGATTTATTTCCATCTTCAAGTTCAATTATCATGTGAGGAGTCCAGGCTACTCTTAACCGTGAGCATGGCTGATGTATCAGTTTTACACTCTGCAGAGGTGGCGCATCTTTACCCATGAGTCGTGATTCCCTTTTTGCCCAGGTTAGCTAGACCCGTATTCACTTCCGAGGTGAATGGCTAGGGTCTCACTACAAGGCTTCTCCATAAAGTCCTCATTATGCAAATGCTGGAAATGATCAACTGCATAAGGTACACCTACCGTAACCAACTTATAGTCCAGACTACAGGGTAAAGCTTTGGGAACTATGCCCGTATCCAATCTGCCTGAGCCGGAACTATAAGCGCTTGCCAGATGCCCCCATTCCGGTCGACCACGACCAGCACCCAACATAAGACTTCCCTAGTTATTTAGCCAAGACCAGAGCCATGATAGTTCTAATGGTAGCACTGCTTTTCCGGGTGGTCACTCCATGTTCCAATTAATATGCAATAATCTTGTTTAAGCATCAGGTTAACAACAATAAAGTAAACTAACCATTTGGAACATTAATATCATAAACAGGAGTGACTGCATAAAGTTAAGTTGTAGCAACAGCATAGCTACTTGATTAGATCATAATCCCAGGTTAAACAAGGAGTAACGTTGGAAAGGTTAGGGGTATCTAAATGGGTAACCCATCAAATTATGCATATATTCATCGAAGAATAAACTTTATTAAATGTATTGTTTGGGATCAAACATAGTATGCAGAGGGAGAAGTACACTTGCCTTGCTTATTGAAAACTTGAGGTTTTCTTCCACGGATAGGAATAGATCTTGATTCTTAACTACTAGATCAACCACTGAATATCACACAAACAAACAAGAAGAACAAACACCACTCAATAACATACAACATTCACCATACGTAAAGCTAAAAGAAAGCCTAACGAAAAGAGTGTTCGCTTTTCAAAAACATTACACCCATGGGTTATAATAAAAAGGTATTCTTTTCAAAAAATGTGTGATCTATACTTTATAAAATAAGACATGAGCTTAAAAATATCTTAATTAAAATATACAAATATTAGGTTCACCAAATTAATCCTTTATAAAACGTCATATGTGATATGTCTAAGATTAAGATGATAAAACACGTTATAACAATATTAAACCTTTTTAACCTTTTAGAAAAGATATATGTTATATATCTAAGGTTAATGTGCTACGAAACATGTTATTAATTTTAGAAGCATTATGGAACATATTATAAATATTGTTAACCAATCACTTATGACAAATTAAGATATAAGTCTAAATAGATTTTATGTGAAAAGATCATTATTATTAAACACCTATTTATGGAAAGTTATGATATATGCCTTAAATGAACTTTTATGAAAAAGACAATGAACAAACAACTATATTTTATTTCTCTTAGAAAGTACATGTCCTATATTCTTTATTAAGAAAGTTATATACAAAACAATATAAAACTAACATTTTAATTATTATTAAAGAACATGAACACTAATTTCCTTAGTTTATTCTTTAGGAAAAACTAAGTGATTCGTATAATCTGGACTAAATTCTATAAAATCATTAATCATGTCATAAATCTAGTTAAGAACAAATTGACTATAGGTATGATTAATAAATTACGACAAAGGATAATTAATCTATTAATTATCTTTAATTCTATTGTAGGAACAAATTATCTAAATGATCTAATTCATTAGAAAGGAAATTATGTAGAAACTATCATTTTAGTTTATAAAAGCAATGACCCTTGTTATCTTTTAATTAAGAAAATATAAATAATCTATTAATCGGACATATATTTATCTTCTATTTTATTAAAAAACATATGGTCTACATATTCTTTTAAATTTCTATTTAATACGATTATACTTAAACATCTATAACGAACCTTATTAAATCAAAAACATGATATCTACTAAAAAAGTCATTTTAAAGTTAGAAACAAATTATCTAGTTCTTAAGTAAGAAACCTATTTTTACCAATATAACTATCAATTTCTTTATTAGAAAAGTATGAGCGCATAATTAAGTTATTTTAACATTATTATAAAATTCTACTATTTCGGTTTTCTTCTTTCTTTTCTAAATAGAATTTATACGTGTGGCTAAAATTATTTACTTAATTCTTATAAAATTAATGTTCTATGAATTAATTGTAAATTACTAAATGAGACTTTTAATAACATATTCATGGTTATTATGACATAAAAAATATCTTACTAATTCTTAGTAATTAAGTGCCATACTTATGAATACATTTATCATGACTAGTGAAATCTATATTTTCATTTGATCGGAAATATGTGGCTCAATACCTATTTCAATTTCTTATATCACTAATATCGATACTAACCGATTATCGCTCCACACACTAAAATGAAATTAATTATAAACATTTCTAGTATGAAAATCACTAAGTTAGTGAATAGTGATTGTGTTCATTTTTAGAATTATAAAATCATATGTATATTTAAAATATTGTCGCGAAGTTTGATTTTGGTTACACGTATATATCGAATCTCTAAAATCATACACGAATCGCCAAATCGCATCAATATTACAACAATAGTTCACAAGATCCATAAATAAATTCAAAACATGATTTAGAAAATAAATCAACATTTGGGGTTGTCTTCAACCTTGTGTTCTCGCTTATGCGCAGGATGAACTCGATGAGGAAGGTCGGTCGAGCAGGGAACGACGAGGTACGAACTCCAGTGAGGCTCCACGGACTCCGGAACGGACGGCGATCAACGGACAGCGCGTAGGCACGGGAGCTCCGTTGAACGACAAACAAGCGCAGACGGTCCGGCGACGAACTTCACGGCGGTGAACGGCGAGGGAGAGAACCGAGAGGAAGGAGCGAGCTTGGGGTAGGGAAAGAGAGGGCTCGGCGTCCAATTTATAGAGGAGCGAGAGGGAGAGGAGAGGGCGCCGGGGTTGGGAGAGGCGGCCGGGACTTTTATCGGCCATTGATGGCGTGAGGGAGCTTCAATAAGGGAGGTAAACGGGGGAAGAAACGGCTGTGTTAAAGCTCCATTACGATGAAGACAAACGGTCGGTCGTGGGGTTGCGTTGGGCTGGGCGCGCTCGGTCGGGGTCGCACGGCTTCAGTCCTTGGCGCGGGTGGCTGCTCGTCGGGTCGCCTGGCGGCGTCGGGTCTTCCTGGGCGCAGGCGGGTCGAGGCAGTCGGGGCGTCGGGCGTCGTGTGTCCTTGATCCTTGACCGGTCGGTGTCGGGGCGGGCTCGGGCGGCTTCCTGGTGCTCGGCGGGTGCGGGCGTGCAGGGCGGCCGGCTGGCTCGGACGTGGGTGGCCTGGTCCTGTCGGGGTCGCGCGGCTGGCGTGCAGGTGCGCGGTCTTCGGCGCGTCGGGGAGGGTTGCAGGGCGTGGACGAGCGCGGGGCTCGGTGCCTGGGCGGTCCTCGGCTCGGCACTGCAAGGCGGCGTTCCTGGCGGCTAGAACGCAGGGGGAGAGAGAGGAATGGAAGCGAGAGAGAAGTAGAGTGGGGCCGGGTTGTAAGAGAGAGAAAAGGGGAGGGGGAGAAGTGCAGGGGGCGGCGGCTACCAGGGAGAGGATGGGGCGGCGGCTAGGTCAAGGCCCAACAGGGCGGCTGCTTCCTGATGGGCCTTGGGCCATTAGTTAGGTTAGGTTTTAGTTTTTTTTCTTTTTTTCTTTTTTTCTATTTCCTTTTTCTAAATTCGAAATATATTTTTAAATAACCCTAAAATTCATAATGATTAAACCAAAAGTTTTTATAAATAAAATATTAATTTTTGGACCAATAATTATTATATTATTTATTTAGTTTTTCATTTAAGAAGAAATGATGTTCAATATTCAAAATCAATTATGAGCAACCAAAAATCATTACAAATGCAAATAAATAACAAACACTTAAAAAAGTCATTACCATAATTACTATTAATAACTAAATGTATTATTTTTATTTTATGATGTTTATAGTGTTACACATATATATCAACAATGTTAGTATTACATTGATACCTTCGGCTTGCTCGAAGGTGTGGATACGAGAAAGTGAATACAATCCAATGTGAACAGTATGGTGAATAGAATCCAACGTGAACAGTACGGTGTTACTGTTCATCTATTTATAGGCACGGGATGCAGCCTGGGCGAAAGTACATTTATGTCCTCAACATTTACACATGATCGTAATACATGTTATTAAGGACTAAGTAGTCTTTCCCTCTTTCGGTCATCATCACCATTATTCCTCATCTTTATTGCGAGTCGAAGTTGTCCATCTGGTGATAGCTTCGGCGTTTACTCTTATCCTCTTTGGATCGGTCTTCATCGTGTGTGCCTTCGTCATAAGGGAGAGGCTTGTATCTTGAAGACGAAGCTTCCTGTAATAGCTTATGCTGAAAACAAATGGTTAATTATGTTTTTGAGGACCTTCGGAAAGAGAAGCCCCCCACCAGTATCCCTCGCAGTATTGATTTGTTTCTTTGTAACAAATTTAGACTGCGACGTGAATGAAGGCCTTTAACAGAAGGTCTGAAAAAACATCTTCCCTTCGCTAGAATAGCGAATCACACTAACTTGCGGGACCCACCAATCTGTGCGGCTCTGAGCATATAAATAGAAGCCTATGTCGTGAGTATTTTTTGTGCTATTTTAGCTGCTTGCATTGTGTTTGCCATTTTAACCTTCCCTACTACCTCGAGTTTAATTGAATTTTGAGCTTTGGCATTCTAGCAACCATTGTCCAAATGGCTGATGAGAAGAAGATCGTTGATCTAGTGCTGACCGGGTTTTACGAAGCCATGGAAAAAACCAACGTGGAGAAGATCACCAATGAGATGTTAGCTAGGATTTCTAAAAACTCTAGCAATAGTGAAAGCTTCGATGTGGAAAGTGGAAATGAAGATGCCGAAGATCGGCCATGGAGACCAAGTCATGTTGTCTTCGGAAAATCAACTATTAAACAAGGGCAGATCGATGCAATGAGGGGGAGGTATTTTCGTGATATCTCAATCAAGAGGGCCAGAGGGGATAATAATGTTCCTCTTCCCAAAGCTGACGAAGTGGTGGTTTACAGAAGCTTCATGAAAGCCGAGCTTCGGTTCCCCCTGGACAAATTGTTGGTCGAGGTTCTAAAAACCTTTGAAATTTACCTTCATCAACTTACTCCCGAAGCCATCATTAAAGTGGGGATCTTTATATGGGCCATGAGGAGCCAAGGACTGGAACAAGATGCAAGATGCTTTTGCAACATCCATGAGTTGTCTTATGATACGAAGGCTATCGGAAAGGAGTAGTATCACAACAACTTTGGTTGTTATAGTTTTGTGCCTCTGTCTGAGAAGAGCTACCCAATTCCCATATTTCGGAAGAGATGGTCGGGCTCTTGGATGCAGGGATGGTTTTACGTGAAGAATGACCTAAGTCAGAGGGAGGATGTAAAAGAGATTATTCAACGCCCTATATGGTCTCACTTCGGCATTAGGAGGCCAGCCACTGCCCTTGGGAATGATATACAAACATGTCAGGCGGCTTTCAATACAGTGTGTACTTACATAGGCACAAGGGACTTGGTGCAGGAGCACATTGCTTATAGAGTGTGGCCACTTGCAGATGGGTGGGAAATGCCGAAGGAGACTGCTGCTGGCTCTAGCCAAGGTGGTTTAGTCTACCTGAAGTATACCTTCAGGTATAGGAGCCAATTTGATGAACCGAATGATGACTGGCTAAATTCCATAGAAGCGACTAGTGACGAGCTGCTTGGAGCATAGTCAAAGGCCAAAGATGAAGCCATGACAACTACCTTCGGGGCTCGTGGCAAAAAGAGATTAAATAGAGTGTTTGGTGTAATTGGGTTTGTGTACCCGGACTACTGTTATCCCTCGCGGAAACAAGGGAAAAAGAGGAAAGTTGCTACCTCGATGACTTCTGGTACATCAAGGTCAAAAAAGGTTAAAGTTTTGACGCATCGACCCAGGCGCATTGAGACGGCCGAGGTGTCGAAGCTAATTGAAGGGTCTGCTTCTATGTCTGAGCCAAGTCGCTCTATGCCCGTCGAAGCTAGAACAAGTGTGACTGAGGAGCCGAAAATGGAGAAAACAGCAGAAGAGTTGAAGGTACTAAGTCCACCCTACGCGAAGGAATTGCCGAAGGTGTCAAACATCTCCATAGCAACTCCAAGAAAAAGGAGAATGTCTAGTGTGCTGGATGTTGTAATGGAGTCTGTAAAAACATCAACTCCTGCTTCTGCTGAAGCACCTTGGACAGAAGCTAAAGTTTCAAAGAAATCTGACGAAGTCAGTAGCGCAGACTATTTATGAGGCTGGACCCTCAGTTTCTGCCGAAGCAAGACCTTCGGAAATTGCACCACTAATCCTAGAAAAAGAGGGTGTCCCTGAGAAGTCCAAGTCTCCTGCTCCTCGAGCACCTACCGAAGAGTTGGAGTTCATTGTGTGACATGCTTCGGGGAAGCAATTATCAGAAGAGCAAATTGCCGAAACGCAACATTATGCCAAGGATCTAAAGTACCCCCGAGGGTCCTTGATTTTTGGTGGCGATGACGAGGATGATTTCCTTTATTGTCTGCCAGACAATAAAGAGATAAATGTCTGTCGGGAAATGGCGGACAATATAGGTTACCGGAAGCTTGAACTCGGCTTATCTGTGATGTCAAAGGATCAACTTGCGGACAACCTCGCTTACAACAGCCTGAAGGTGTGTATATTTTGGTCTGTCGTTCCATAATGAAACATTTCTATGGTTTTTCTTACCCTTATTTCATGTTCATTCGTCGTTTTTCAGGGCTTGATTCTGAGCAAGGCTTTAAAGTCTCAAAAAGATGTGGAAGATGAGAGTTGCAAAATAGCCCTTGGGAACCTTCGTACAGAAATCATATCCTTGAGAAACGAAGCACTTGAGAAGGACAAGATATTACTTTCCTTAGTGGAGAAACTGAAATCTAGCGAGGATAGTCTTGTTGTGCAAGCTGAAGCACATAAGGCCGAAGTGGAGGAACTGAAAAAGAAAGCTGCTGAAGCTAATGAAAAATTTGAAGTTGAAACAGCGAAGCATGAAATTTGCAAGGTTGAAAGGTCTAGAGCTCAAAATAACTGCGATGAGCTTCGTGCTTCAAAAGAAAAGTGTTATGAAATATCTTTGAAATGTGCTAAGAAATTGAAAGACAGCTTTGGTAGAGTTGGGGCATTTTCGTCTGAGCAAAAATTCATTCGTGGTGACCCTGATGGAGTTGAACAGTGGATCAACGGAGAATTCTAAGCCTTTGACAAAATTTTAAGTGACCAAGGAGACTTCGGCGCATTCGCTGGCGCACAGGGGGTTGCGGTGATCTTAGAGAAAGCCGGTTGCAAACATGCTAAGACTGCAGCTCAGCCGTGATTTGTTTTCTCGACGGATGACACCAAAGACCCTTCGGCTGAAGCTTCTGCGCTAGGCGGGAGATTTTACTCCGATGTGTGGATGAAGGGCAGTTGTGATATGGCTGATGAAGCGATTAGAAAAAATGAAAAAGAATCTCACGACGCTCAAGAAGAAGCCCAGCGGGCTGAAGAAGTTACCGAGCGCGCAAGGCTTATAGGTACCTTTACTGAGGTTTAGCTTCGAAGTTTGTTTTCAGCCTCGGAATTAACAAACAGTTTTTATAATGTAGCTGAACTTTCTCCTCCACCAGAGCCATATGACCCCGAAGTTGACCCGACCATGCAGGAAGCGTTAGATATAATAAGAATCGCTAATGAAGCTGTTGACGAAGCTGTCGACAGACTGTTAAATGAAGCTACTGAAAAAGTGCTAAAAGAAGACTAAATCTTTGTATACTTGAGAATGTAATACTTGTATATAGATTCCGTCTTTTGTAAGAACCAAACATCAAGTTTTTGCATGTATATTAATGTAATATATTTATTTTTGATGCATGAAACCTTCGTACGTACTGTTTTTGAGTTGTTGGTGAAAAAACACCTTCCCTTCTTTTCATGCTTCACGAAGAAAAAGATTCTCCTTATGTCACTGCTGGCGAAGATTAACTTCATGTGGGAAAACATATCTGCCGAAGGCATGTCTTGTGCTATAGTATTCCCTTTCATAATCCGGTCAACTTTTTTGATAGAGGAACTTTCCTTTGTTTCTCCATATCTTTTAGTGATGCAAAATGATGTATGATGTGATGCTATGCTATGCAATATGATATGATGATATGATGCAGAATGTTATTTGTGCAGAAGGTAAAAAACCACACAGATACACACCCAGACTCTGCATCCCCTTGGGAACGACTTTGGAGTCTCTTCACCTTTTACTTAGGTGGTATTTAAGCTCTGTATCCCCTTAGAAACGACTTTGGAGCTTCTTCACCTTTTACTTAGGTGGTATTTAAGCTCTGCATCCCCTTAGAAATGACTTTGGAGCTTCTTCACCTTTTACTTAGGTGGTATTTAAGCTCTGCATCCTCTTAGGAACGACTTTGGAGCTAATTCACCTTTTACTTAGGCGGTATTTAAGCTCTGTATCCCCTTGGGAACGACTTTGAAGCTTTGAAACTTACTCTGCGCTCCCTTAGGAATGACTTTTGAGCTTCAGAACTTACTCTGCGCTCCTTTAGGAACGACTTTTGAGCTTCTTAACTCATTCTTATCACACTCAGTGGTGTAACCACATTTTATTACATCAGGCTGAAGGTTAAACCTTCATGTATTGTCTTTTTTAAGAGAAAATATAAATGCAAAAAGAGTAAAAATATAACTAATCGGAGCTCTCTTTTGGCTGAAACATTGTGCCACCTTCAGTAGATATAGATGTGCCTTGACTCGGGCACAGTACTGTTAACTGTGCGAGCTTCGGACTACTCCCGAAAGTTACGTTGTTGCTAAGGTCGAAGATGCATTTCTAGCTACTGATCATGATTTGGGGCAGGCGCCAGTGGTGGTGGTGGTGGCAACTGAGCCCAGGAAGCTTAAGAGTGACTTGCCGAAGCGACAGAAGCAGTAGGCTGTTGATTGCCTACGTACTCCGGGATATACGGAGAGTAGCACGAAGCAGTATGCAGGACTTGCTTTGGCTGATTCTGTCGTGCTTTGGCTTCAGCAATTTCCTTCTGCTTCTGAATCATGACTTGGCACGTCATTGTTGTGTATCCATTGTCCTCGCCATATAACAGGCAGAACAATTTCCTGGGCTGGTTACCGTACCTTCCTCTGCCGAAGCTTCTCCCCCCTCTGCCTCTCGGGGCTGGTGGTCTGTAAGAAGTTTGTTGCATGCCCAAAGATTGTGAGTTGTGCTGACTGCTCTGAGCGTTATTGGCCCTGTCATTGTTGGCATTGGGATTGTGGATTGTCCTGACATGCCTGGGATGGAGTCTTCCTCCAAAACCTCTAGTCATCTCAAAATACCTATATGCTTCCTCCCTTCTTTGGCGGAAATCATTGTCAGCATGGATGTATTCATCCATCTTTTGGAGGAGTTTCTCCAAGGTCTGTGGTGGCTTCCTTAAAAAATATTGAGTTGTGGGTCCTGGTCGAAGCCCCTTGATCATGGCCTCAATGACAATATCATTGGGCACTGTAGGCGCTTGAGCTCTCACACGCAAGAACCTTCGGACGTACGCCTGCAGGTACTCCTCATGGTCCTGCGTGCATTGGAAAGGGCCTGAGCAATGACTGACTTCGTCTTGAAGCCTTGGAAGCTGGTGACTAGCATGTCCTTTAGCTTCTGCCATGATGTAACTGTCCCTAGCCGAAGAGAGGAATACCATGTCTGAGCCATACTTCTAACTGCCATGACGAAGGACTTCGCCATGACGGCAGTGTTGCCC
This sequence comes from Zea mays, assembly GCF_902167145.1. NCBI lineage: Eukaryota > Viridiplantae > Streptophyta > Magnoliopsida > Poales > Poaceae > Zea > Zea mays. The sequence goes on along the minus strand of NC_050104.1, from coordinate 84,124,186 downwards.
CCATACGAGGATATTGTTGCCTCGTAGCTCATTAGGAACTGCTTTGGATCCGAATGCCCATCATACATGGGTAGCTGAGGTGGCTTGTAGGATGGTGGCTACGAGGTAGCCTACAATTCTGCTGCCAAATGAGAAGCATCGTCAAAAGCAAAGTTACCATGGTGAAAATCGTTGTACCATTGGTCTTCATTGATTGGACTTTCTTGACGAAGCTCCCTATGTTGGGGCCTTCGGTCTTGGTCATCTTGAGTGAGATGACACATTTCCTCAACTGCTTCGTCAATCTTCTTCTGAAGATCGGCTAGCCGAAGCATTTATTTTCTTCTTTCTCTGTACATGCTGGTGAATCGCTTCTAAGTCCCTGATCTCCTGGTCCAGTTCCTACTCATGAAGTGTTGGGCTAGTAGCCTTTCTCTTTTGGCTCCTAGCTTCTCGTAGAGAGAGTGTGTCCTGATTTGTCTCCAGTGGCTGCAGAGAAGCCCCTGGCACTGTTGTCTTCTTCGGCGGCATGACGAAGATGGATGCTTGCCGAAGGTGGTCGTTCAGGTTCACCGGAGGTGGGCACCAATGTTGGCCACTTGTTCTCAAATGTTGTATATCAAGAACAAGGCAACACAATTGTTAGTTATTACAGACCTTCGTCTTCCGAAGCATTATCTCCTCATGTGTATAATACTCATCAGACGGAGGTCAAGAAGGACATACCTTCATCATTTAATATGTAAATAGAAATACGAAAAGATAAATATGATAACTGCATCTAATTAGTTCATTTATTCTAGCATTCCATAAAACATATATATCAACAATGTTAGTATTACATTGATACCTTCGGCTTGCTCGAAGGTGTGATGCGAGAAAGTGAATACAATCCAGCATGAACAGTACGGTGTTACTGTTCACCTATTTATAGGCATGGGACGCAGCCTGGGCAAAAAAACAAATTCTTGAACTATGCAAGTAGATGACGAAAAGACATGTTAACTGTAATCTAGAGTAAAATATAACCTTTTCAAGGAGTATCTGATCTTTATGTGCTAACCTTTTGTTATTTTTTGATCTCCCGCTAACAATTTCTAGAAGCAACACACCAAAATTGTAAACATGTGATTTGCTTGTCTCTTGTTGTCAAATAGAACGGTCATGAGCCAATTAGCAACTATCAATTAATATGAATTAAGCAAAACTGAAATAGGTATTCATAGGCCATATATATCACACACACATAGTTTAAAATGTCATTGTGTTACTTAATTTTCTGGGCATTTCCTTAAAAGTATCACCCAACTAAATTGAAAAGAATGGTACAAAAATGAGTTGTTGTAGGTATCACATACAGGTAGTTTAAAATGAGTTGTCCCAGCCTCCGAGTGCTCGTGGGACCTCGAGCACACGTGCGCCGCCGGGTTAGCAGGGAAGCAACACTGGGTTGTCACAAGCCACGCCACAAAAAAGACAATTTATTTGCTGTTCAAGTTCGAAAATTCTGAAGAGAAGTACTCCTACTGTCAAAAGAATAGAACTGGAGTGCAGGATTGGCAGGCAACCAGGTTGTCAGGTAGAGATGACCAAAAATGTGTAAAGCGGCTTGGCCTTAGTGGAAAATAATTAGCATTTAGGCATGGAAATATACTGGATGTTAAGATGACAGGGGTATGGAGTGTGTTGTCTTGTAAACAGAGGGTTACAAGACCATGCATGTGCAGAACTAATCAGCATTGTTTTGCGATTGTAGTTCTAAAGAACTAATCAAAGTTGTCATGCATAAATGAAAATGGATGTCTTCTGTTTCTGTGTGACAGTGAATAAACCAAGCATATGACATATTGGCTTGCCTACCAACAAATGACTACTTGTAGTTTCCACTTTCCTGAGATGAGATGTGTACTGAACAGAATAACACAAATACAACATGTAATATTGAAATTCCATAGTGTGGTTCCTCGGGGGGAAATCCATAGTGTGGAGTACAAGTGTTTTTTGTTTGCTTGATATATAGCTACGACGTCTCAATATGCCATGCAGATAACAACAGAAATGGGGCTTGGATCAGAGTCAGCATGCTTTCTAAAAGCTTGGATAACAATAGTTCTCATTACACCTTAATCCTGTGGTCCTAATGCTATATAAATAAACACAAAAAACTCCTCAAATCTGGAACTCGTCCAATGTCACATGAATAAGATATGTTGGTCTAACGCTCATCTCCCAGTAATCTACAGGGTGCAGTTTATATCTAAAATCTGCAGTTAAATATTGTCCCAACATGATAGCTTGCAGTTTACATGTGATCTGCAGGTTGCAGTTTACATCTAAGACCTTGTCAACCGTTTGTTGTTGCATGAGATATATGATCCTAGAAGCATTCTCAGTTCGCACGATAGAAGGAAAATTTCATCTGGAGAAGGGAGTGAATGACCTCTTGCTCTGAGGGAGGTTCAGTCGAGGCAACCAGTCAGGAGATCTGGATAGGTAAAGGGTGACTGGGTGGGAGAGAGCTCTGCAGCGCCGGGGGAGAGGGAGTGGCAAGGAAGACGGAGGGAGCGAGGGAGAGAATAGGAAAGTGGCGAGGTGGGCAATGGAAATTAGTGTTTTTACATGTCAATGTATTTTATCATATTGATTCTGTAGCAACGCACGGGAATACCCCACAACTCTATTGTTGTGATGCATCTCGAGACCAACTAACCAAATATTTGACGCACACTTAACATGTAATGGATGAATGAATATATAATCCAAAGAGCATCAAAAGGTCAGATAAACATAAAAATATCCATCTGTCACCTATTTACTGCAACTTAATCCTACAGATAAACTTAAGCCTACATTTCTAAATACCATACTAACCTACCATTTGTATGTGTCAGAACAAAAACAATCAAGAAATTTATCTAAAATCCATGGTAGGTATTTGCAGGAAGTAAAATGTGTTAAAGAGGTGTTTCTTGAAAGTCAATTCTATCAATCTAAAACTGAAAATAGCATTGTATGTTATATAAATCCACACTTTGGGCAAAAGGTTAAATAGCAAGGCATCCAATTGATGAAATCACTCACACAATAGAAGGGAAGGAAGTAATTTAATTTACCTATTCTTTTCCTAGTTGACTTGCTAAAACAACACCAATAATTTTTTATGGAACCTAAAAGTAAGATCAATCATTGTCAGTCTAGAACCTTCATGAATAGTACAATATACTAAAAACATGGAATAACTTAGCATATTCAAAATCACTTTTTTTAGAATGGCTTGGTCAACATTGATTGTACTATAACTTTTTGAAGTTTATCCACTACCTATGAAATGCACAATCTGCAAAGTTATTCCATGAGAACATCACACAAAAAATGGAATTTTTCCATACAAGTACTAAGATAAGATAGAATATATTTAGCGAAGCCAAAACTATTAGGCTCCAACATATCTGAAATCGTTAGATAAAGTTGATAGGTAGTGATCCAAAGTATTATGTACTTGGCATAGTCATTCCTAGCTTTTAATACAGGATCAAACCTATCAAGTTGACTTGAAGTATCATGATCAAGTTTTATTATGTTATCTAGGTTAATCATTTGTTGAGGTGTCACTATCAAGCAATATGATAACATAACATCTATAACATCACAGTCAGATGTAATTGGCTCTTGAAACCAATGAACCATAGACTTTCTTAAAACTTTTTACCACGTTTTGTCTCGTGTGAATCGATTGAGAAAACAGGACAGGACACAAAAGCTGAATGGGAACATAGGTTTCAGAATCCAGAGGTTTGTCAACTGCATTGACTTTATAAATAAACTCGCTTACAAGGTGAGTTCATTTTACCGTGACCATTTAATTAATGGGGCTTGACAGACAATAATTTTCATGAATATATACAATTTCCTAAGTAACAATGCATGTTTTAATTTCTATATATACACAGTCACCAAGTAAGCATCAGAAGATAGCATATATGTTTCAGGGCACTTAATGAAGAACAACGTATATGTCTCAGGGCACTCGAGTGAAGAACTAACACTTTTGCATTGTCTACAAATGTTTATTTTTTTATCTAACAAAAAAGAACAAACAACATAAATTCAAACACAACCCTTGCCATCTTCTTGTTATCACAAATTTCAACAAGCAAAAAAATCGTGTCTCAGTATACGCTATGCGATAGAAGTCATATTGTGAGGCCTATAATGACCAAGCTATCAAATCCAAGAATAAAATGCCATTGAAGATATACCTTTCTCTTTTTTGTCATCCAGAGGCTCGACTTCAATCGCTAGTATAGAGTCCACATCAGGTGGACAGTCGTGCACCTGCAGCACACAAAAAATGTGAGTTCCAAAGCTTCAATAGGTCTACAGAACAAAAAAAAGCCAGACTGATTTTTATTCAGAATGTCCACAGGTGAAGTCCGCTAATTCGTCAGCTTCAAGAACATGAATTCCAGTCAGAGCGGATGCCTGGACTGTAGCAGTGGAGGTGAATTAGGATTTTACCGTGCGTGAAGCCGCTGCTGCCGCACCGATGGAGGAGGAGGGTGTGGGTGGCTGAGGCGGCGATGAAGCACTGTGGCTCTGGCATCAGCGAGCGCTCTGCCACAGATTTTGGAGAAGGCTCTGAAGCCGTCGCGCCGATGGAGAAAGGTGTGGGTGGTCAAGGCGGCGAGGAACCCCTGCAGCTCTGGTGTTGGCGAGTGCTCCGCCACAAATTTTGGAGATGGTGGGAGGCAATGGAGTCGATCTGGGCGACGTCGACGAACTGCAGCATGGTCACTATTTATCTTCATTATTGCGCCCTCAACCGGAAGAAGTGGAGGTCGTGGAGCGTGCTGCGTGCCAGAGGAATAGCAGGGCGGTTGCTCTGAGAAGACCGAGCTTGAGGAGGAACACGAGGGGGGTTTGCTGGTTCGTTTGGCGGTGGCAGCAGGGAGTGGCTCGCTGGGCTGAGAAGGAAGTCTGGGCCGTAAAAATAAGATATTGGTCGCCCAAGACATGTTTGGCTTCGTCTTCACACCATATAGCATCACACCTGCTAATTGAATGTGCACACTACATGATAGAATGGCAAAAACACTCTGTGTGAACAGGTCTGCATCCACAAGTTAAGTGCCCATGCATTACTACAACTTCTTTTTCCCCTATTTTTTAAATCTTATATTATGTTTGAGTATATATTATAAAACATAAAAAGTATGTATGTTCTGCTGGCTAGGTGGGTGTGAATCTATTTGGAGCCAACGATCGTGGTTCAAATCTTCACTTGTGCACAATTTTAATTTATTTTTACCGTTTAAGCAGGGAGTGGAGAGGGGTAACACACGAATGGAGTGGAGAAAGTCTCGCTTTATATTAGTATAGATTTAATGAATATATATATGTGGGAAAAAGGAAAACATGGAGAATAGAACTCCATGTTTCTACCATACAAGAAAAACAAGACATGTGATGTGAGCTATACACATGTTCAAGTAATTTAGCTATCCTTGCAAAAAAGAAACAAAGCAAAACTACAATAGTTTTTTTTGCTGCATAAATGTGTGTTATTCAGAATTAAACTACTGAACCCGCATGTTGATCATCAATAATTCGGCAGTGCTACAATATGATAGGATGAAAGAACATCCATGCTGCTTGTAATATAAGACAAGCAAATAATGAAAACCACCGAAAAACGCACCATTTGGCTCACAATAATGTGGAAATTGCATAATGCTACTTACCCATGTAGTCTGACTCCTCATTGTGCTGTTGTACATCATGATCACTCCTGCATGGTAAACTTCCTTCGAGATAATGGTTATTATTATGTTGTGCCAGTACCTCAACCTTCAAAACACTATAAGGCCACTTGTTCAGTTGAAAACCAAATGATTTTGCACCTAAGTAAAATAAATTTTGCTTACTTGTAGTACACGCACACATGGATGCTTGTATATATGTTTGTCATATGAAACAAAAAACATCCCAAGTAAATTTCAAGAACTGCAGACTGTTCTCATATAATATCTCCACAGCTGCTCAAAAAATGACACTCTTGAAAAGCTGGGAGCAAAGCAACCAGTATAAAATTTGAGCTTTTAAACTCCCAGTGCTGTCACACAACACTCTTGAAATAACTATAAGCTAACGATAACCAATTTTATAGCCAAATTCAACTTTGTTTATATGAAATTTACAGTTTATGGAGAAAGAGTGAAGCAAAAGGAGCTACATATCACTCTAGTAACAGCAGCAAGAAAAACACTTACTTTAGCTTCAATTTGTCCACTAAAGCAATAGCAATGCAGTGCCCAGATAACAGTAGAAAACCAATGCCATATGCGGAGATGGACCTGCACTATGAGAAGTCATAAATTGGGAAAAAGTTAGCTTGGAAACCAATAGGTGCAGTACGTGTAATGCAGAATTTTCATGTTGCTATCTGTTGTGACCATACTTTAATACTAATTCCAGCATCAAGTACCTTCTGCAATTGCTCCTATGAAATGACCATTTTTAGAACATTATTGATGTGAACTTCAGAAGCCTTGTGCAGTAGAAGTTTGTCAGCTCTCCTGAAGGATCAGCATGCTATTCTGGTTCACGTTCAGGCCCTGTGATGTTGCACGCCACCATCAATTCATCATCGCCATTGTCAAGATCGCCAACGATAGACACGTCTAGAGGAATTAACTCAACATCACAATGCGCGTTTAATGGATGACAGAGGAGCAAGAAATGATTGATGGGTTTCTCACCCTTAGCAGGGAGATGCAGTTGCCGGGGTTGGAGCCATTGGGAATGCGTGACACCTCTTGAACCTGATTGTCATGTGATAACAATCTCCGAACAAGATTGATTATCTAAACACATGAAATTTTTATGTGTATAGTTGGGCAAAGTGATTTTTCAGTTGAATCTTCCGTAAGTGTTATGTTTAGTCGATCCATTTAACATATGCAATGTAAAGAATCAGAAGGGTAGCAGCTCAAGTGATTCTTTTTTGTTCGTCATCTACAAAAACCTGATACTGATAGTCTCAACTCTCAAGTCAACAAACTCGGGCGTATCTAGTTTATTCAAAGATACTGCTGAGTGACCGACCTGCTCACTATGGCCCTGAGGAAAGTAGACGACCGGCTCCCAACCACAGGCAGGGACACAAGGGGCCCTGCGCATGCATGCCATAGCTCTGAGTTCAGACACCTTTGTTCCCTGCAAAATGCCAAGCACACATGAGTGGAACAGGAAGCCACCAGAAAGCAGATTTGAATTACGCGCGAAATCAGGATCCTAATCGAGCCTGTCGTCGTACCAATCACTCGGATTCTTCGAGGGCGCCAGGTTTCAGACCGAATTGAGCAGTCCTGTACAGAAATCATGCACTGATTGGGGATCTAGGGCTGCAGGGGAGCGGGGGAAGGGGAAGCGGCGGGCGAACCTGACATGGCGTGCGCGTCGTCTCCTCTCGTCAGCTATCCACAGGGGCGCCTAGAGGAAGAACGCATTCCTCGATTGTGTCGCGCTCGAGTCGCGTAAGTGGAGCGTAGGGGTGGGATAGGGGGAAGTCTGTTGACCCAGGGGGAGGAGGTCGTGGGGAGAGCGGTTGCTTGCCATCCCTGCAGCGCAGGCTTCGGCGGCGGGGCGGTCGGCGCTGAAGACGTCGCCGCGGAGGCAGAGGTGGATGGGAATGAGGCCACGAAGAAGGATGCGGATGCGCGGAGGTGGGCACGGGAGGCAGGGCGGTGGCGGCTTGCAAAGAGGGGGCGGGAGGCAGGGCGCCGACGGTTGTGGAAGGAGGAGCGAAAGCTAGGTCGCTCACGTGGACAGGGGTCGACCGAGGGGGGCGACGCACGCCGTGTGCATCGGACGATGAAGACAGAGGCGTGGACATCACAGACGGTGGAGATTGATCGATGGCAGAACGGCAGAACCAAGGAGGCAGACTACTATTAGAGTATTAATAAGTAGTAAAGATAGTCGTAGTCGACGATAGGAACAGTGGCCAACAGTAGTAGCAGAGGTCGATAGAAGTTAAGTTTATTTTCGTCCGCTGCTCATACGTTGACCAAAATTAATTAACTTCTGTTAGCTAACATAAATGCCAACAGGACTTTTGAAGGCCGACAAAAATTATCGTGTTTCCAGGTACTCCCAAAAACATGTCGTAAACGATCGGTGAACACTAAAATCATTTTTGTTTTCATATTTTTTCTCGGAAACGAGATCGAAAACGGTAACTCCGGACACGAAAATGACATCGATAATTCGGAAACATCGGAAACAAAAGTTCGGTACGAAAATTACACCGGTTACAATCAGAATCTAAAATACGATCGGTAAAATCTATAACATGTACCCTCAATTAAAGTTAAAAATTCACGCAAGTCATACATTCATATAAAATTAGTAATAATATATAAGATAGGAGGTCACAATAAATATATAAGGTAAGAAGTCATACAACAATAAAATAATTATTATGTATTTAAATAAAGCAGAATCAAGATGTGTATAATGATATGACACACTTACATTCTAATTATACTCTTACTACTTAGCATAGTCAATATAATTAGTGTCCTCTTGGCCCTTCTTAAGTTCTTGTGTAAATTATGAATATATATGTATCAATAGTAATAATAGTTAAGAAAACATAAATAAGATTTATAAAAGTTTCAAACGATTCTAAACTATATACCATTAGATAGATCTTGATTTTAGGAAAATAATAGAATTAGTTTCATATTTTTCTAAGCTAAGATGAATTTATTATGAATTTCCGAAAACGATCGGAAGAGAGCTAATTCGTTTCCGATTCCGATTTTTCTACCGATTATGTTTCCGTATTTTCGGTAACCGTTTTCGTTTAGACCTAAATTTCGGTAAAACTTCGAAAATGATTCCCGATATCCTAAAATTATGGTTTCCTAAAATCAAGTGAACATTTGGACAACATCCGTTGTGAAGGCCTGTTCTCATAGAACTGATGCTCATAGATGAGAAGTGGTCGAGAAGCAGACTTAGAGCAGATGATAAAGTGGAGTTTATATAGGCGAGTCATGAGACCTAAGCCTCGAGTTTAAAGAAAAGGAGGGCTAAGAGGGCGCAGGAGATTAGAAGTCAGGTAACTACACATCATCAAACATGTAACTCTACTGCGTCATGACTGTGAACATGACCACGGTCGTGACCACTATGTCGCCTCGCCTTGCCTTGCCATGCCATGCCACACCTCACCTCGACACAGTTTTGCTCATCAAACATGTAACTCTACTGCGTCATGACTGTGAACATGACCACGACCGTGACCACTATGTCGCCTCACCTTGCCTTGCCTTGCCATGCCATGCCACACCTCACCTCGACACAGTTTTGTGGGCAACACACGCGCAAGTGTGGCACACCTTGACCTTTTTCTCAACCATTCAAGGTAGTCGGATTGGGTCAATCATGTAAACCATATAACCCTCCTATCAACCATTCATACAGTGCTAAATAATAACACTAAACATACTTAATATGGTCTTATAGAATAATTAAACATTTTTATGAGCCCAACCCACAAAATACTAACAATCTCCACTAAATTATATACCATGTATTAAATAACCTAAGTCATTGTTCTTTGATATACTAGGGTTTTGGTGGGGACTATTAAGTTGAACATTCACCTAGAACAAGAGTTATACTCATTCACAACTGTACAATGGATTTCGGAGCACCAAGACTCGGGCGCGAACATAATCACCAGGTGTGCTGGGACCAAGTCTCACACATATGATAAATAGTGGTACAGAAACGAATGTCACATCTTTACTATATAATAGGAGTTATGTACAAAATAAATAAATAAATTACATCACAAGAAGACAACGATCCAGCAACCCAAAGTTGACTAGGAGACAACGACCTAGATCTCTCACGAACTCGTCACATCATCCTTCATGCGCCTTATCATGTGGTACATGTTCTTGATCTGTGGGGGTCTAAGACAACAAGAGTGAGCTCACATACGTTCATTGCTCAACAAGTTGTGGGGAATAATGTGCATGAACTCACCAAAGGTGGGAGCTCATGTGAAGTGTAAGGCTTACCAAAGAGGATGGTTGATGCTGAGCATTGCTTTTAAAGTTGGTCAAAATTTTATTAGCAATTACTAAGTATAAGTAAGTACAAACCCAATTAAGTAGTAGAACAAAATAATAAATAATCCCAATGCGATGCAAATGACAAATTGAATTTAATTCCATAAATTAATCGTGTAAGGGTCCGAGCTGCTCATGACCTTGAGCACGGCTAGTATAACAGTTTTACACTCTACAGAGGTTGCGCATCTTTACCCACAAGTCATGTTACCTATCTGCCAAGGGATCGCGACTTCCCATACACCTCTACCAAGGAGGCGAGGTAGGGTAACACTATGAGGCCTTTACAAAGTTTCACTAGCTTCAGAAAACCCGCTATAGTTTCTAGAAAGCTCCAATGCAGGGACCCCTCGCCTAACAGCAATCGCAGCAAAATCAACTCAAGGGCCTCCCTGCACTGACCACTCCCCTACTGCCCTTGCCCCTTTCGAGTAAGGTAGTCCTCCACTAACTTTCCTAATTAGTCAGCCAAGGGCGTCCCATACCACCCTTGTGGTAGCACTATTTTCCGGGTGGTTCTCCATGTTCCAATTAACATAATTGTCGGTGTTTCGGACTCGGGGGTCCGTAAGCCAACCAGTAAATTTGTCGTTGCGTGCCCCTACCCAGATGGGTTGGCGCGAGATGGAACACAAGGGGAAACACGGCTCATATTATCTTGCACCAGGGGGGTGTGCTCGTAGTAGGGGTTACAAGAGTTCGCGCGAGAGAGAGAATGAGCCTGTTCGTTTGCTCGTCCTTCCGCTCGCGCGACCCTCTCGCATGAAGGCCCTGGACCTCCCTTTTATAGATGCAAGGAGAGGGTCCAGGTGTACAATGGGGGTGTAGCTATGCGCTAACGTGTCTGGCAGAGAGGTGCCTGAGCCCTGTGTACATGCCAACGTGGCTATCGAAGAGGTGCTAGAGCCCTGTGTACGCGATAACGTGGCCGTCGGAGAAGTGCCTGAGCCCTGTAGAAGCACAGCTGGCGGTGCTGCTGGGATCCTGCTGACGTCTCCTTGCTTCCGTAGGGGGCTGAGAACCACCGTCGTCATGGACGCACACGGGGAGCCATCATTACCTGTTACCGGGACAAGCCAGATGGGACGCCGGTCTTGTTCCCTCGTAGCCTGAGCTAGCTAGGGGTAGGGTAATGATGTATCCCCTGTGGCGCGGTCGGTCCGAGCCCAAGGTCAGGCGAGGCAGAGACTTCTCCTGAGGCCGAGGCCGAGGTCGGGCGAGGACGCGATTCCTCCCGAGGCCGAGGCTGAGGCCGAGTCTTGGGGTCGGGCGAGGCAGAGACCTCCTCCCAAGGCCGGGCCTAAGATCGGGCGAGGCGGAGCTTCCTGTTGTGCCCAAGGCTGAACTTGCTGTTGTCAGCCTTGCCCGGTTGGCTGGCACAGCAGTCGGAGTGGGGTGAGCGGCGCTGTTTTCATGTCAGATCGGTCAGTGAAAGGGCGAAGTGACAGCGGTCACTTCGACCTTGCCGACTGAGGCGCGCGTGTCAGGATAAGGTGTCAGGCGATCCTCGCATTGAATGCGCCTGCGATACGGTCGGTTGGTGAGGCGATTTGGCCAAGGTTGCTTCTCGTCGAAGCCTACTCGAGCTGGGCCTCGGGCGAGCCGAGGGTGCGCCCACTGCCTGAGGAGGCCCTCGGGCGAGGCGTGAATCCGTCCGGGACTACTGTTCCCGCTCGAGGCCGGGCTCGGGCGAGGCGAGATTGCGTCCCTTAGTAGACGAGGTATTGACATGAACCGTGCCCATCAGTCTTTGCAGTTTGTGCTGAGTGTGCTTACCAGCCGTGTTTAGGAGCGTTCGGGGTACCCCTAATTACAATACCCGACAGTAGCCCCCGAGCCTCGAAGGGAGTGTTGGTACTCGCTTTGAGGCTTTGCCGCACTTTTTGCGAGGGGACCGGCCTTTCTCGTTTATACTTTGTTCCGGTGGGTGCGCGCGAGCGCACCAGCCGGGTGTAGCCCCCGAGGCCTCGGAGGAGTGGTTTGACTCCTCTGAGGTCTTAATGCTTTTCGTGATGCCTCGGCCGGCCTTGTTGTTCCCTCATGCGGCCTAGTCGTAGCCCGGGTGCATGGTCAGGTTTCGAGTTTCTAGGCTGGTTTGTTGACGCCATCAACGGTTTGGTCGTAGCCGGGTTGCGAGAGCAGCCCCCGAGCCTCTGCACAGAGCGAGAGGACGATCAAGGACTGTCTCGACTTTTATTATACGCCCCTTCGTCACCTTTCCGCAAGGAGGAAGGGGGAAGCGCCATGTTGCCCTCGGAGGGCGCCGAACATGGTGTCTCCAGTGAGTTGCTAACGGGTGATCCGAGTGGACGCCCGTGCCCTATTCGATAAGGGTCGGCTAGTGGCACAGAGGCGCGCTCCAAAAGTACCTGCAGGTGATTTGCCGGACCCGGACCCATTCGATAGGGTCTGAGGGCTCGATGCCTCCCTCTGGTGGGATTCCGTTACAAAATCGCTCTTGTTGGTCTCGAAAATGTCCTAGGGTACCTTGGGAGCGTAGCCCGAGCCTCGGCCATGTAACGGACGTACCCAGAGTCATCCCTCACTCTGCGTGCTCTGGGGCGGCTATCGAACCCTTCCGAGGGGCCAGCCTTCGAACCCCTGATCAGTAGAGGGCGCGCAGCCCGAGTGCTCTAGGGCGGCTGTCGAACCCTTCCGAGGGGCCAGCCTTCGAACCCCTGATCAGTAATAGGCTCGGAGCCCGAGTGCTCTGGGGTGGCTGTCGAACCCTTCCGAGGGGCTAACCTTCGAACCCCTGATCAGTAATAGGCTCGGAGCCCGAGTGCTCTGGGGCGGCTGTCGAACCCTTCCGAGGGGCCAGCCTTCGAACCCCTGATCAGTAGGAGGGCTCGGGGGCCCGTTTCCTTCGTCGAGAAGGTTCCTTTTCGAAATATCCCCTTTTCTGGTCCCTGTAGTAAGAGAGAGAAAGAGGAAGAGGAAAAGGATATGAATTTAAATGGCGTGGCGCACCTTTTTTGACGCGGTCATCATGGCGGAGGTGAAACAATGCCCACTTCGCCTGCCAAAGGTGTTGCTTGCCCTGCCGAGGAGTTAATGCGATGGGACGGGTGATTCATGGGGCGGCCGTTGCGCGTGCGCGAGTCTTTCGAGGAACGGAACACGGGCGCGTCGTCTTCATGCCGTGGGAGAGGGCTCTCCTGCCGCTTCAGGAGGGGACGTGAGCCTGTAGGCGATTTGGCCGCTGCTTCTGCTCGTCTGCTGCTGCAATTACTGCAGGCCCACTTTTGGCCATATCGACTGTCGCGCCTCCCCCCGCGGCTGACTGACCCATGATCGTTGTGCTTGATTGGCACTGTTGGGTCATGCGCAGGGCTGCCTCGAGTCGCGGCACTGGTTCCGCAGTCAAGAAGACGCGGCATTGGCGTGAGCAGCGGTGCGGTTTCCTTGCACGCAGTAACCGTTGCGCCGGTTGCATGACATGCGGGCCCGGGCCTTCATGCTGACCCACCAGACGCGATGAAGCCGAAAGGGTACACAACTGTGGTGCGGTTGCACGCCTCCTGCATGGCGGTCCGCCCTTTCGCCCGCTGGTTTCGGCGAGGATGGGGGAACGCTTATAACCACGGGGCGATTACCTGCTTCGCGTGCAGTGGTTTGGCTTCTTCCATTTCTGGTCAGCCCGCATGACGTGTGGGACCCAGCCCCCACGCCGGAGGGTGGGAACCCTGGAGCTCGTCGGTGGAGACTTTGCTCGTGATGCATGGAATGCGAGTGGGGAGAGCCGCCTTTAAAAAGGGATCGATCCTCCGGGCAGTAGACATGCCTCCGCACTCCCCTCATGCATTGCGCCCTTCCACCTTCCGAGCCCCCGGATGGGGAGCACCCGTATCGCCTTCTTCTTGCTGCTGCTGGAGGAGCGCGACCCCGCGGGGGTTGGCGCTCCTCAAACATCGCTCGGCTTCAAGGATCATGCAGCCCGGCTGCAGTCCCTCACCAATGGTCATCCGTAGGGATGATCACCAGCCTTGTGGTGGGGAGAAGCAAGCCGGGCTGCGGCCTCTGCCCCGCCCTCAGCTTCAAGGATGTTAATCATCCGGGCAGGGGAGGGGGCGCACCGAGATGGGGCCTGCCTCCGCGTGGGCCGGCGACCCGCTTCTTCCTCCAGCATTTGGGGGAGAGGAGCATCCTCCAGCTGTGCGGAGGAGGCATCCTCCAGCCATGCGGGGGAAGGTGAACTGCTACTGCCTGGCCAGGGTGCAACTGTCCGTCCTCCATCCGGGCAACAGTCGCGCCGTGCGCAGGCGGCTGCTGTCGCCGGTGCTGAAGCGGCGGCCGCCGCTGGAGAGGCTTCCCAACGCAGCGGTGGTTGCTTCCGCCGGCGATACCGTCAGTGCCACCTACACTCCGGGCCTCCGGCTCTTTGGCTTTAATGGCTGGTTCTCGTCCCCCGTGAGGGGTCGTGAATGAGGGCCTTCCAGCAGTAGTGTTTGCCATGAGGCCATCGTTGTTGTTGTCTAGCCGCCCGAGACGGAGGTCGTTGTCGCGCTGCTGGTGCAGTGGCCGCCGGCGAGCCACCTGCAGTTTGTTGTCCCGCATGCCCTCTAGTGTGGAGGTTGTTCATACCCGCGGGAGTGGAACCGGAGTCCCATTTGTAATGGCACCATGAGTATGGGTGTTTGTTCTTTGCGGCTGCTGAGGCCTGAACATTTGGGCATTTGGGCATGAAGCCGTGTTTCTTCCTCATTTCGAGCACTAGGACTTTCCTGTTGGCTAGCGGAACCACATAACCGAGCGTGAGTTGCCTTGCGCGGAAGGTGGCGAGTGAGGTATCCGAATCCCGGAGGCGTAGGAGTCCCTCGGCTCGGTCGGCCTTGCCGGTCAAGGCTTCTCTTGCTCAGTTTTAGAACCTTCGGCCGCTCTGCGATGAGCTGAAGCCAGAGGCAGCGGTGTCGGTGTGGACAGAGGCGGAGTCGGCTCGAAAAGAGGCTTCGTCGGCCCGGGAGCACGTGGCTTCCCAGGCCGAGGAGGTGCAGCAGCGGCGGCTGGAGCTTGGCTAGGTCATCCGTGGGCGGGACCAACCTCGGAGTCACGCTGCCGAGGCCGTGAGCCGGGCTGAGGTCCTCGGGGGACAGCTAGCTGAGGCTACGGAGCGGCCAGCCGAGGCGTCCGCTCGGGCCAGAACCCTTGCGGAGAACCTGGCCGTGAGGGCCCAAGCGCGGTGTTGGCGTCCTCCTTCGGGGTGGAGATCCCTCCGCCCGTGTCGCCGTCCGAGGCGGGGCTAGGTTCCGCCGAGGGTGGAAACGACGCCGAGGGCGCTGCTCCTCCCCCTGCCGATGTCTGAACCTGCAGGAACAGTTTGTCTGAAGCATGCGTATGTTTTTCGCGGCCGCTGAGGCCTAAACATTTTAACGCCGGATTATAAAGCTGTGTTTTCTTTCCTCTTGTTTCGTGTGTTAGGACCTGTTTGGTAGCAGAATTCCTCGTCCGAGCGTGAGTTACTTTTCGTGGAAGGTGATGAGTGAGGTATCCGTATCCCAGAGGCGTAGGAGTCCCTCGGCTCGGTCGGCCTTGCCGCTTACGTGTACTCTCGTCGTTTTTAGGGTTCTGCTATCGAAGCAGTCGAAACGACATGAAAGTCGTTCTGGTAGAAAAGTTTTCAAGCGTTAGGACTTGTTCGGTAGCAGAATCACTTATCCGAGCGTGATTTACCTTTCGCGGAAGGTGATGAGTGAGGTATCCGTATCCTGGAGGCGTAGGAGTCCCTCGGCTCGGTCGGCCTTGCCGCTTACGTGTACTCTCGTCGTTTTTAGGACCCTGCTATCGAAGCAGTCGAAATAGCACGAAAGACGTTCTGGCAAAAGAATTTTCCGAGGAAAATTTTGACGCAGAGGGGGTTCCCCCTTCTAGCCCCCAAGGGAGGGTCGGGCTTTGCCGAGGCAAGGCTGATCCTTCCTTGACGGTTAGACTTTATTTATGTATGTAAAGAAAGCGAGGTATATGAACGACTTGAAACATCTTAAGGGTAGAAGCGACGTAGCTGTTGGATGTTCCAAGCGTTGCTGTAGACCTCGCCTTGATCGTTGGCCAGCTTGTATGTTCCGGGCTTCAAAATCTTGGCGATGATGAATGGCCCTTCCCAGGAAGGAGTAAGCTTGTGGCGCCCTCGGGTGTCTTGTCGCAGCCGAAGTACCAAGTCTCCCACCTGGAAGCCTTGGTGCCGAACCCTTCGGGCGTGGTAGCGTCGCAGGGACTGCTAATACCGCGCCGAGTGTAGTAAGGCCACGTCCCGAGCTTCTTCCAGCTGGTCCAATGAATCTTCTCGGCTGGTCAGGTTGCTTCGGTCGTCGTACGCCTTTGTCCTTGGGGAACCATATTCTAAGTCTGTGGGTAAGATAGCCTTGGCCCCATAGACTAGAAAGAACAGCGAGAAACCCGTGGCTCGGCTCGGCGTCGTCCTCAGACTCCAGACCACCGAGGGTAGCTCTTTCATCCACCGCTTGCCAAACTTGTTGAGGTCATTGTAGATCCTCGGTTTAAGTCCCTACAGAATCATACTGTTGGCACCCTCCACCTGCCCATTTGTCATGGGGTGAGCTACGGCGGCCCAGTCCACATGGATGTGGTGGTCCTCGCAGAAGTCCAGGAACATCTTCCCAGTGAACTGCGTGCCATTGTCGGTGATGATGGAGTTCGGGACCCCAAAGCGATGGATGAAGTTTGTGAAGAACGCCACCGCCTGCTGATGCTGGTTAGGGGTCGGACCTCGATCCACTTGGAGAATTTGTCAATGGCGACCAGCAGGTGCGAGAAGCCCCCGGGTGCCTTCTGCAAGGGACCGACAAGGTCCAGACCCCACACGGCAAACAGCCAGGTGATGGGTATTGTCTGTAGGGCCTGAGCGGGCAGGTGTGTCTGTCTTGCGTAGAATTGACACCCTTGGCAGGAGCGTACAATCCTAGTGGCGTCGGCCACCGCGGTCGGCCAATAGAAACCTTGTCGGAAGACGTTTCCCACGAGGGCTCGAGGTGCTGCGTGGTGACCGCAAGCCCCCGAGTGTATCTCCTGCAACAGCTCTTGTCCTTCGGCAACGGATATGCATCGTTGGAGAATGCCCGAGGGGCTACGGTGGTAGAGCTCATTTTCATCACCCAGTAAGACAAACGACTTGGCGTGCCGAGCCAGTCGTCGAGCTTCGGCCTTGTCGAGGGGCAGCTCTCCCCGGTGGAGATATTGCAGGTACGGGGTCTGCCAGTTTTGGTTTGGCGCAATCCCATTCCGCTCTCCCTCGATGCGTAAGGCCTCACCCTCGGCGGCCGAGGGTACCTCGGGCTGGGCCGAGGCCTCCTCGGGCTCGGGCGTGTCGTCGATCTTGACCGAGGGTTGATGTATGTCTCTTGAGAAGACGCCCGAGGGAACCGTTGTCCACCCCGAGGCTATTTCGCCAGCTCATCCGCAGTCTCGTTGTACCGTCGAGCGATATGGTTGAGCTCTAGCCCGTAGAACTTGTCTTCCAGGCGCCGAACTTCGTCACAATAGGCCTCCATCTTCCGATCGCGGCAGTGGGAGTTCTTCATGACTTGGTCAATGACAAGCTGCGAGTCGCCACGAGCGTCGAGGTGCTGAACCCTTACCTCGACGGCGATGCGCAGCCCGTTAACCAAAGCCTCGTACTCGGCCACGTTGTTTGATGCCGGAAAATGGAGGCGCAGCACGTAGCGCACATGTTTCCCGAGGGGTGAGATGAAGAGCAGGCCCGCACCTGCTCCTGTTTTCATCAGTGACCCATCGAAGTACATGGTCCAAAGTTTGGGTTGGATTAGAGCTGTTGGCAATTGGGTGTCGACCCATTCAGCCAGGAAGTCCGTCAAGGCTTGAGATTTTATGGCCTTCTGAGGAGCGAATGAAATTGTCTCGCCCATGAGTTCCACCGCCCACTTTGCTATCCTACCCGAGGCCTCTCGGCACTGGATGATCTCCCCCAGGGGGAAGGATGACACCACAGTCACCGGATGAGACTCGAAGTAGTGTCGCAATTTTTGCCGCATCAGAACTACTGCGTACAGTAGCTTCTGGACTTGTGGGTAGCGGATCTTGGTCTCGGATAGCACCTCGCTGATGTCACACCCGGTTTTGGAAGGCAAACCGAATGCGAACTATGTACGTGCCAGGATCAGAACTCACGTACACAGCGATTACATAAATGAACATCATCACACAATGCTCGAATAATAACATAAAAGAGTATTAACTGATTACATCACAGAGTCATAGACATCCACATAGACATTGTCTTAACAGGTAAATCAAAGTACTAGCGAAACGCAGTAAAGATAAGGCCTTCACAGGCAGCTGACTGGGGGTTGCCGCCAACCCACACCTAGAATTCGTCGTAGTCTTGGAACTCCTGGAAGTCTCCTTCCACGGCTTCGCCTTCTCCTGAGCAGTGGTTACAATGCGGACAACCTGGTGTTTTGTGGTAAAGCAAGGATGAGTACACATCAACGTACTCAGCAAATGTCCCGTTTGGCTGAAGTGGACTAGCTTTAGGTGGGGTTAGGCTCAAGCAGTTGCTTTTAGTTGGTCAAGTATTTATCATTAGTAGAAGCCAGATTTTAGCATTAACCAACCCGTGAACCATTTCCTCATTGAGGAACAACACCATCATAGTCGAACCAAAACCATAACATAATCCTTGTATCTCGAACCATCTGTATCTCTAATCAAAGAGGATCCCAAGGCTGCTCTTAACCGTGAGCACGGCTGATATATCAGTTTCACTACCCTCTGCAGAGGTTGCACACTTTACCCATGAGTCATGATTCCCTTTCTACCCGGGGAGAGCTAATCCCCATTGACCACTACCTAGGTGGTCCGGCAGGGCATCACTACGTAGCTTTTACAAAGATTCCCTAGAGATCATAGCTCCCGTTAGGTTTCTCCAGTTTGATAAACACAGTACCCCTCCCCGCAGGAGAGTGACTAACAAAGAGCAAAACGAAAGAACCTCGGCACTCAGCCTCGGCAAAGCAAGCACTGTGCCTGGACCCCATTGACGGCACGACGGCTAAGCAACTACACCTCTAGTTCATCTAATTAATCAGCTAAGGGCATCCCATTTCACCCTCATGGTTGCACTGTTATCCCGGGTGGTCTCTCAACGAACAAGTCCTTACGGAGAGGTACTCAGGAAACAGCCTGAGCCCCCTAGAGTATCACAAGATCATCAACATCATCAGGATAACAGTATCATAAATAGTCACATCATGTTCATTGATTAAGTTAAGGCAATAGCCGAGTGCTAACCATAACAGCCCATAAGGTCATCAAGGATGAAGTAAAGTGTAAAGCTAGTCAATCCTTAGGTTTCGAGTAAGTAATGCGGGGTAGTAAGTTATAAATGAATAGGAAATAATGGGACAGAGGACACTTGCCTTCACCAAACCGCTGATCAGGGACTTCCTCTGCAACCTCCTCGGGAAACACAGACTGCTCGATGTCTACGTAAAGTAATCATTCACACTATGCACTTGGGAAGATAACAAACAAAAAGCAACATACCAAACATATGCAGCAGAGAGATCACAAGTTCATAGTAGAAAAGGGATAGGCACTCTGGTGTTCCCTAGGTCTGGGGTAGAGGACTATACAAAGTGATTCATTATCCACTAATCAGGTTTAAGTCAGTGGTGGGGTTAAATCATTACATGGTTCTAAGTCCCTGAACTTGGGTGCTTAAGTCCATAAACTTAAGTAGTCCAACTTTTATTAAAGTTTACCAATTTCTAATTATCTCAAATAGGGTTCCAATAGCCTTAATCCTATCCTGGTGATTATCTATTAATTGGTACATGGAAACAGCAGGGAAACATTGTTTGAATAGATAGACAAAAACACTATGAGCATTTTGCAATTTGAAGCACCTAATTTGGAGTTCATATGACAAAGTTATGGATTTTACAAGTTTGGGGATTAAAAATATACCCTAAATACCTATTTTGAATTAAATTAAAGGTCCAGGGACCTAACTGCGAGAAACCAGGGACGGCGGGTTCAAATTCCAGAAAGCCGGGGGTCTCTTTAAGAAAACGTGCGGGCGAAGGGGTATCGGGCTACTACGGCCGTCAGATCTAAAGCGAACGGCCAGGATTAGATCCTACGGGCGGGCGCGCGAGCGCGCGGCGGCCTGGGCGACTGACAGGTGGGACCGGGCGGGCAGCGCGCGCGCGGGTAGGCTGACAGGCGGGGCCGGCGGACAGAGCGAGCGCGCGGGCGGGCTGACAGGCGGGGCCGGCGGGCAGAGCGCGCGCGGGCGGGCTGACAGGCGGGGCCGGCGGGCAGAGCGAGCGCGGGCGGGCTGACAGGCGGGGCCGGCAGGCAGAGCGCGCGCGGGCGGGCTGACAGGTGGGCCCCAAACGGCAGGGAGACGGGGTGAGGGGGAAGTGGGCCTGGGCCGCTGGATCTCCGGCGGACGGCCAGGATTGGGTCCGGGCGAGTTGAATCAGAGCCGCCCGATCTGGGATGAACGACGGGGATCGGGTGGGCGGCCTGGGTCTTTCCTACGGCTAGCTGGGGCGGCGGCGCTCGTCCCCGCGGCGGAGGGCTCGCCGGAGACGAGGGGCGCGGGCGTTTGGCGGGCCTCCGAGGCGACCTGAGCGGCCGGGAAGGTTGGGGAGGGCACGGGGAGTCCTCTGGTGGGGTCTGGGTCGGGGCAGAGGCACCGGAGGGGGGCGGTTCACGGCGGGGCGGCTCGGCGGCGGGGTTACTCTACTCCGGCGAGGAATTAAGCGCAACAGAAGGCAATACACGGGTCGATAGGGGCGGGGGAGGTTATTTACCTCAAGGCGGGCTCCGGGGACTCCTCGGCGGCGGCAATGGCGCGACGGTGGCTCGGGGCGACGGTGGCGGACCTCCGCGGCTGCACGGGGAACGGCGGGTGAGCGCGGGCAGAGAGAAATAGGGAGGGGGAGAGGGAGTTGGGGCGTGTCCCGGGTTGCGGACGCCGGGGCGAAGCTTACCGTGGCAACGGACACGGCGGAGCTCCAATGGCGGCCGAGAAACGAGCTCGGGACGGCGGGGTTTACGGCGGCGGCGCTCTGCGTGCGCGCAGCGAGAGGGGAAGAGGGTCTACTGGAGCGCAAATGGGGGAGGGGGAGAGGGCGAGTGGGGCTCGGGGCTCAAGTGGCCAGGGGCGGGTCAGTTGCGAGCTCCACGCGCGACGTGGGCGCGGAGAAGGCGGGCGCGCGCAGCTCTACGGCGGTTACGCGGGGACGACGGGGCTGACAGCCCGGGCCCGCGAGCAGAGAGAGAGGGGAGAGCGGAGGCGGGCGCGCGCGAGAGGCGGCTGCGCTGACGGGCGGGCCCGCCAGGGCAGAGAGAGCGGGGGGGAAAGCGCGCGCGCGGGATTGGGCCGGCTGGGCCGAAAGGCCGAGGGGGGGCAGGGTTGGGCTTCTTTCCTTTTTCTTTTTATTCTGGAATTGTTTTCTCTTTTCTTTTTACTTTCTCTATTTGATTCAAATTCAAACAAGCCACAAATTCAAATCAAACTTTCCAAGAATTATGCACCAAGCAAAAGTGAAATCTAGGGTTCAACATGATGCAACAATTCATACTCCCTTAGGGTTTAACATAATAAACTATAACTACAAATAAAATAAGCACTTTTCTCCTATAGAAATGAGAAAGAAAAGGATAAGGAAGGATGAGAAAAGGGAAGTAACACCTGAATTTGTGAATATGAGCAAAGAAATTTTATACCCCCAAATTCAGGGTGTTACAAACCTATCCCCCTTAAAAGAATCTCGCCCCGAGATTCAAGGTTGGTCAGCAAAGAGTTCAGGGTATTTGGCCTTCAGATCATCTTCTCGTTCCCAGGTTGCTTCTTCCTCAGAGTGGTGACCCCATCTGACTTTGCACATTCTGATGGTATTCCTCCGGGTGACTCTGTCTGCAAACTCCAGAATCTGCGTTGGCTTCTCTATGTATGTCAGATCCTCCTGGACTTCCAAACCCTCCACTGGCAACTGTTCTTCTGGTACTCGCAAACACTTCTTCAGTTGGGACACGTGGAACACATTATGCACTGCTGACAAGCTCTCTGGTAGGTTGAGCTGGTAGGCCACTTCCCCACGCTTGGCTTGGATCTGATATGGTCCGACGTACCGGGGTGCTAGCTTGCCTTTGACTCCGAACCTTCTGACTCCCCTGATAGGTGACACCTTCAGATAGACGTAATCTCCCACTTCAAAACTCAGTTCTCTCCTCCTTCGGTCCGCATAGCTTCGCTGCCTTGATTGTGCTATCTTCAGGTTCTCCCGAACCATCTTGATATTCTCTTCGGCTTCAAGTATGATGTCGGGGCCAAACACCTGTCTCTCTCCAGGCTGGTCCCAGTGCAGCGGAGTCCTGCAACTCCGCCCATAGAGTGCCTGAAATGGTGACATCTTCAAGCTGGCCTGGTAGCTATTGTTGTAGGAGAATTCTGCATAAGGTAACCTTTTGTCCCATCCCGACTTGTCTTGCAACGCACAGGCTCTCAACATATCTTCTAGGATCTGATTAGTTCTTTCAGTCTGACCGTCTGTCTGCGGGCGATAAGCTGAGCTGAAGTTCAAATGTGTGCCCAAAGCTTCTTGTAGCTGCTGCCAAAAATGAGAAGTGAACTGCGTTCCTCGATCTGACACTATCTTCTTCGGCACACCATGAAGGCAGACTATCCGTGACATGTATAACTCAGCTAACGTTGCTCCGGTGTATGTCGTCTTCACAGGTATGAAATGGGCCACCTTTGTTAAGCGGTCCACAACCACCCAGATGGAATCATAACCGGCCCGGGTACGAGGTAGGCCAACTATAAAATCCATCCCGATCTCATCCCACTTCCACTGGGGAATCCGCAATGGTTGCAACAATCCGGCAGGCCTCTGATGCTCTGCTTTGGTTCTCTGACAGCTATCGCAGATGGCGACATATTCTGCGATCTCTCTTTTCATGCCATACCACCAAAACCTCCTTTTTAAATCCTGGTACATCTTCTCACTTCCAGGATGTATGGAGTAGGCTGTCTCATGAGCTTCCTTGAGGATCAGTTCCCGAATAGGTTTGAGGTCGGGGACACACAATCGGTCCTTGAACCATATTACCCCCTCTTCATCCTCTCGAAAGTCTTTGCCTCTTCCTTCTAAGATCAGCTGCCGGATCTTGTTGATGTTTTCATCATCCTTCTGCCCTTCTTTGATCTCCCGCTCTAGGGTGGGCTCTAATTCCACTGTTACTCCTTGCGTACTGTTCAGGAAACCGAGGCTCAGTCTGTCGAACTCTTTGGCTAACTCATACGGCATCGGGTACGAGGCCAACATATTGACCTGACTCTTCCTGCTCAGAGCATCTGCAACAACATTGGCTTTGCCTGGATGGTAATGTATCTCCAACTCATAGTCTTTGATCAATTCCAACCATCTTCGCTGCCTCATGTTTAACTCTGACTGGGTGAATATGTACTTCAGACTTTTATGATCTGTGTAGATGTCGCACTTCTGCCCATACAGGTAATGTCTCCAGGTCTTTAAAGCATGAACCACTGCTGCCAACTCCAGGTCATGTGTGGGATAATTTTTCTCATGGATCTTCAGCTGCCGAGATGAGTATGCTACCACTCTCCCTTCTTGCATTAGCACACATCCTAATCCGGTGTACGAAGCGTCGCAATACACTGAGAATGACTTGTGAACATCAGGCAGAACTAACACAGGAGCTATAGTCAATCTATTTTTCAGTTCTTCAAATGCTTCCTAACACTTTTGGGTCCACTTAAACTCAACTTTCTTCGCTTGCAACGCTGTCATTGGTCTAGCAATCTTTGAGAAGCCTTCGATGAAACGCCTGTAATACCCAGCCATTCCAATGAAGCTCTTGATCCCACGAACATCCTTCGGTGCTTTCCAGTTCAGGATATCTGCTACCTTCTTTGGATCCACTGCCAACCCATCTTGGTTTATGATATGACCCAGAAATAAGACTTCATGAATCCAGAACTCGCATTTGCCCAGCTTGGCATACAACTGATGCTCTCGAAGCCTTTGCAATACCATCTTCAAATGCTCTACATGATCCTCCTCACTTTGAGAATATATGAGAATGTCATCGATGAACACTACCACAAACTTGTCTAGATAGTCCATGAACACGCTGTTCATCAGATACATAAAGAAGGCTGGCGCATTTGTCAAACCAAAGGACATAACTGTGAATTCATATAACCCGTACTTGGTGATGAATGCTGTCTTCGGTATGTCCGAGGGTCGGATTCTGAGTTGATGGTAACCTGACCTCAGGTCTATCTTCGAGAATACGGTGGCACCTCTGAGCTGGTCGAACAAATCTTCTATCCTTGGCAGGGGGTACTTGTTCTTGACAGTGACTTCATTCAAGGCTCTGTAGTCTATGCACATCCTTTTGGTACCATCTTTCTTCTCTACAAACAACACTGGAGCGGCCCAAGGCGAGGTGCTTGGTCTGATGTAACCCTTCTCTAACATCTCATCTATCTGCTTCTTGAGTTCCACCAATTCTGGTCCAGACACTCGGTAGGCTCTTTTGGAAATGGGGGCGGTACCAGGGATAAGCTCTATGGCAAATTCAACCTTTCTCTCGGGTGGCATGCCCGTTAGCTCCTCGGGAAACACATCCGGAAAGTCCGACACAACCTTGATAGCCTCGAGCGGGTTAGGCTCCCTACTATCAACTGAAATCTGGTGACAGACTCCCTCTTCTGACCTAGGCATCCTTAGCTCGGCCACTACCTCTTCTCCTGACGGGGACTTCAATGTTACGGTCCTCTTGTCACAACTAACATTTGCTTCATACCTCATTAACCAATTCATCCCTAGAATAACATCTATCCCAGGGGTGTCTATTACTATTAAGTGACTGGGGAATCCTATCCCCCTTATTTCCACCATTATATTTGAGCATATTTTATCTGTTTGCACTTTGCCACCAACCGAATTAATCCTCATGGGCGGCATCATTGCCTCTACTGAGATGTTATGCAATTCTACCCATGTTGCAGTGACAAATGAATGAGTTGCACCAGTATCAAATAGCACTTTTGCGGGATGAGATTCGACTGAGAACATACCTACTGCCACATCTGGTGCATCCTGGATTGCTTCGGCCTCCAAGTGGTTCACCTTTCCATGGTTGTACGCTTGGTTACGATTGCCTGCTACCGGCTGCAGTACACCTTGCCTTGTTGGAGCATTGGGGTTGGTCTGCTGCTGCGCCATCTTCTTTGGGCACTGCATCGCCCAGTGGCCTTGTTCTCCACAGTGGAAACATCCTCTGCCTCCTCCTTGTGCTGGGGCTGCTTGGTTGCTCTGATTTGCTGCGGGGGCAGGAAGGCGAGGTGCCTGGTTGTTCTGCTTCTGATACTGATTACCTCCCTGCTGGTCGTGCTGACGATACTGCTGCTGCTGCTGCTGTGGGTACTGCCTCTGAAACTGCTGCTGATGCGGACGCTGATTCTGATTCTGGTATCCCTGTGGGTGACCGGGTCTGCCTTGCTGAGATGAACTGCCTGAGAAACGGGGACGGCTGATGCTTCCGGACTGGGGTCCACTCATCTTGCGCTTCCGATCTTCCATATCCTTACGCTTCTTCTCGGTCATGATTGCCCTATCGATCAGGTGCTGGAAGGTGGGGAAGGTGTGATTCATCAGCTGGTAATGCAGGGGATCCACCAAACCTCTCATGAACCTGTACTGCCTCTTGGCATCAGTGTTGACATCCTCGGGTGCATAACGAGACAGCTGCAGAAACTTGTCTCTGTATTCACTAACAGACAGGGGTCCCTGCTTCAGAGCCAGAAACTCCTCCTTCTTCACAATCATCAGCCCCTCTGGCACATGGTACCTACGGAAACTCTCACTGAATTCTTCCCAGGTGATTGCTTCAGGGTCAGCATGGGTGGCGAGGTAGGACTCCCACCAAGACTGGGCTGCTCCCCTTAGCTGACGGGGACCATACAGAACCTTCTCCCTGTCGTCACATTGGGCGGTGCGCAGCTCCCTTTCCACTGCGCGCAGCCAGTCTTCTGCATCCATGGGGTCAGCAGAATGGGCGAAGGTAGGAGGGTGCCCTCTCATGAACTCACCACGCCTATCTCGTGGCATCTGGGGCATCTGCACTTGCAATTGGGGTTGGGGTTGCTGTTGAGCCTGCTGCATGGCTGCCAGAGTCTGCCCAATGGCCTGCACTGCCTGAGTCTGCATCAAGAACATCTGCTCCACTGACATCGGGGGTGGTGGGGGAGGCTGCCTCTGATGTTCCTCTGGCTGGTCCTGTTGCTCTTGCTGAGCACGCTTGTTGCATCGGCGCCTGTTGTCAGACATCTGTGGAAGACATTCATACATCAGCATTGATCTTACAACCCTTCAGCATAAGAAAAGAGAATACAGAATTCTTCATGACACTGAGTGAACAAAGAGCTTCACTGATCCTCATTCATGATTCAACACAGCTTCTCAGATAAGAAAGGAAAGTAAGAGCATTGGGTTTCCCAACTAAACAACTGACTTTATTAACATTACTAACTAAGCCAAACTGCAGGGGAAACCCACATGTTGGCTACAGTCATTACAAAGATTCAAATCCAGCACAAGTTCATCATAACAAGCATGCAAGCAACTGATAAGCAAACTAAA
The DNA here is from genome assembly GCF_902167145.1 of Zea mays. Classification (NCBI taxonomy): domain Eukaryota; kingdom Viridiplantae; phylum Streptophyta; class Magnoliopsida; order Poales; family Poaceae; genus Zea; species Zea mays. Next base: position 84,097,398 of record NC_050104.1, on the reverse strand, counting down.
TTAAATGAAAGCAACTGATAAGCAAACTAAACCGACTACCTAAGACTGAGACATCTGACTTAAGAATTATTACAAACTCCGACACTAACGATCTAAGGATCCAGATCTATCCTGGTCTTACAGACAGGGGAACCATAAGTGTGGTGACCACGTGGCGGCGAGCGGTATGGGTGCTGAGTCCCAACGGGTGCGGGAGAACCACCCTCCTGGTGATGGCGCTCTGCCAGCTCAGCACGCAACTCCGCAATCTCCGTTCGAGCCCTGCTTAGCTCGTCCAGAGAGTGGTCCAGCTCAGTGTTAAGCACTGCGACTAGGTTGACTGTGCTGCTCAACCTAGGGTTAGCCTCACCAACAGGTGAGACAACCACACTCTCCGTGCTGCCAGTAGGGCGGCGGGGGTAGTACCGAAGGTTAAGACCATCGGCCACGCCACCGAACAAAGAACAGTACTGAGAGAGTGCACGCCGTGCTGCATCCTGCATAGCCGCCTCTGCAGTGTCCCTCTCGGAGATGGAATAGTGCTCCGAAACGGCCTCCGCACCCCGGAGGTCATCCTCCGGACGGCGAACTAGGCAGGTAGCCTCCCAGCGGTCCGGGTACTTCCCGCGACTGTGCTGGTAGACTACACAACGATACTCGATCGACCAGGTGTGCCGGTCGAAAGCCTGGCGCAGCAAGGTGTCGAGTGCGTCGTGGAAGTGACAACCGCGAGCGGCGTCACGGGTGATGGGTCGGGCGACCCATCATTCCGCCTCCTGCGGCTCAGAGGACTCCGTGCTGTGGTCTGAGTCGTCGTCGTCGGGGTCTCCTCCAGTAGCTCCTCCAGTAGCTCCTCCAACAGCCGGGGCGTCCCGCGGTGGTGCAGGGGGCGCCTCCAGCTGGGCCATAGAGGAACGGGGCCTCACGGACTCCACCTCTCGCTGGGGTGGGGAGGAAGAGCCCTGCTGCTCTCTGTGCTGGCGCCGGCGTTCCTGCTCCTCACGCAGGCGGTGGTGCAGCCTCTCCAGGTGACTCGACTGACCGGACACGGTGCGGTGCAGAGGACGCTCCGCAAGTCGAGACGGCAGGAAAGGAATCACCGACTTACGTGCAGTGTGTCTAAGACGAGCCATCTACAAAAGACACCGTAAGCACAAGAGTAAGAGCAGAACTAATATAACAAGTGAATAAACCATAGACAGAATAAGATAAAAATTTTTAACAAGGTATAATATAGTATATATATGTAGTAGAACATAGGGTTGGTCGAGGTGACCGACTTTTGAAGTAACATCAGAGGTCAAGGTGAGAGGGAAGGTCAATAGTCCTTAATACGACCAGTGCTACTCTAGGTCAGCGGTCCTACAGTCAGCATGGGCTTTGATACCACTTATGTCACACCCGGTTTTGGAAGGCAAACCGAATGCGAACTATGTACGTGCCAGGATCAGAACTCACGTACACAGCGATTACATAAATGAACATCATCACACAATGCTCGAATAATAACATAAAAGAGTATTAACTGATTACATCACAGAGTCATAGACATCCACATAGACATTGTCTTAACAGGTAAATCAAAGTACTAGCGAAACGCAGTAAAGATAAGGCCTTCACAGGCAGCTGACTGGGGGTTGCCGCCAACCCACACCTAGAATTCGTCGTAGTCTTGGAACTCCTGGAAGTCTCCTTCCACGGCTTCGCCTTCTCCTGAGCAGTGGTTACAATGCGGACAACCTGGTGTTTTGTGGTAAAGCAAGGATGAGTACACATCAACGTACTCAGCAAATGTCCCGTTTGGCTGAAGTGGACTAGCTTTAGGTGGGGTTAGGCTCAAGCAGTTGCTTTTAGTTGGTCAAGTATTTATCATTAGTAGAAGCCAGATTTTAGCATTAACCAACCCGTGAACCATTTCCTCATTGAGGAACAACACCATCATAGTCGAACCAAAACCATAACATAATCCTTGTATCTCGAACCATCTGTATCTCTAATCAAAGAGGATCCCAAGGCTGCTCTTAACCGTGAGCACGGCTGATATATCAGTTTCACTACCCTCTGCAGAGGTTGCACACTTTACCCATGAGTCATGATTCCCTTTCTACCCGGGGAGAGCTAATCCCCATTGACCACTACCTAGGTGGTCCGGCAGGGCATCACTACGTAGCTTTTACAAAGATTCCCTAGAGATCATAGCTCCCGTTAGGTTTCTCCAGTTTGATAAACACAGTACCCCTCCCCGCAGGAGAGTGACTAACAAAGAGCAAAACGAAAGAACCTCGGCACTCAGCCTCGGCAGAGCAAGCACTGTGCCTGGACCCCATTGACGGCACGACGGCTAAGCAACTACACCTCTAGTTCATCTAATTAATCAGCTAAGGGCATCCCATTTCACCCTCATGGTTGCACTGTTATCCCGGGTGGTCTCTCAACGAACAAGTCCTTACGGAGAGGTACTCAGGAAACAGCCTGAGCCCCCTAGAGTATCACAAGATCATCAACATCATCAGGATAACAGTATCATAAATAGTCACATCATGTTCATTGATTAAGTTAAGGCAATAGCCGAGTGCTAACCATAACAGCCCATAAGGTCATCAAGGATGAAGTAAAGTGTAAAGCTAGTCAATCCTTAGGTTTCGAGTAAGTAATGCGGGGTAGTAAGTTATAAATGAATAGGACATAATGGGACAGAGGACACTTGCCTTCACCAAACCGCTGATCAGGGACTTCCTCTGCAACCTCCTCGGGAAACACAGACTGCTCGATGTCTACGTAAAGTAATCATTCACACTATGCACTTGGGAAGATAACAAACAAAAAGCAACATACCAAACATATGCAGCAGAGAGATCACAAGTTCATAGTAGAAAAGGGATAGGCACTCTGGTGTTTCCCTAGGTCTGGGGTAGAGGACTATACAAAGTGATTCATTATCCACTAATCAGGTTTAAGTCAGTGGTGGGGTTAAATCATTACATGGTTCTAAGTCCCTGAACTTGGGTGCTTAAGTCCATAAACTTAAGTAGTCCAACTTTTATTAAAGTCTACCAATTTCTAATTATCTCAAATAGGGTTCCAATAGCCTTAATCCTATCCTGGTGATTAACTATTAATTGGTACATGGAAACAGCAGGGAAACATTGTTTGAATAGATAGACAAAAACACTATGAGCATTTTGCAATTTGAAGCACCTAATTTGGAGTTCATATGACAAAGTTATGGATTTTACAAGTTTGGGGATTAAAAATATACCCTAAATACCTATTTTGAATTAAATTAAAGGTCCAGGGACCAAACTGCGAGAAACCAGGGACGGCGGGTTCAAATTCCAGAAAGCCGGGGGTCTCTTTAAGAAAACGCGCGGGCGAAGGGGTATCGGGCTACTACGGCCGTCAGATCTAAAGCGAACGGCCAGGATTAGATCCTGCAGGCGGGCGGGCGAGCGCGCGGCGGCCTGGGCGACTGACAGGTGGGACCGGGCGGGCAGCGCGCGCGCGGGCAAGCTGATAGGCGGGGCCGGCGGACAGAGCGAGCGCGCGGGCGGGCTGACAGGCGGGGCCGGCGGGCAGAGCGCGCGCGGGCGGGCTGACAGGCGGGGCCGGCGGGCAGAGCGAGCGCGGGCGGGCTGACAGGCGGGGCCGGCGGGCAGAGCGCGCGCGGGCGGGCTGAGAGGCGGGCCCCAAACGGCAGGGAGACGGGGTGAGGGGGAAGTGGGCCTGGGCCGCTGGATCTCCGGCGGACGGCCAGGATTGGGTCCGGGCGAGTTGAATCAGAGCCGCCCGATCTGGGATGAACGGCGGGGATCGGGTGGGCGGCCTGGGTCTTTCCTACGGCTAGCTGGGGCGGCGGCGCTCGTCCCCGCGGCGGAGGGCTCGCCGGAGACGAGGGGCGCGGGCGTTTGGCGGGCCTCCGAGGCGACCTGAGCGGCCGTGAAGGTTGGGGAGGGCACGGGGAGTCCTCTGGTGGGGTCTGGGTCGGGGCAGGGGCACCGGAGGGGGGCGGTTCACGGCGGGGCGGCTCGGCGGCGGGGTTACTCTACTCCGGCGAGGAATTAAGAGCAACAGAAGGCAATACACGGGTCGATAGGGGCGGGGGAGGTTCTTTACCTCAAGGCGGGCTCCGGGGACTCCTCGGCGGCGGCAATGGCGTGACGGTGGCTCGGGGTGACGGTGGCGGACCTCCGCGGCTGCACGAGGAACGGCGGGTGAGCGCGGGCAGAGAGAAATAGGGAGTGGGAGAGGGAGTTGGGGCGCGTCCCGGGTTGCGGACGCCGGGGCGAAGCTTACCGTGGCAACGGACACGGCGGAGCTCCAATGGCGGCCGAGAAACGAGCTCGGGACGGCGGGGTTTACGGCGGCGGCGCTCTGCGTGCGCGCAGCGAGAGGGGAAGAGGGTCTACTGGAGCGCAAATGGGGGAGGGGGAGAGGGCGAGTGGGGCTCGGGGCTCAAGTGGCCAGGGGCGGGTCAGTTGCGAGCTCCACGCGCGACGTGGGCGCGGAGAAGGCGGGCGCGCGCAGCTCGGCGGCGGTTACGCGGGGACGACGGGGCTGACAGCCCGGGCCCGCGAGCAGAGAGAGAGGGGAGAGCGGAGGCGGGCGCGCGCGAGAGGCGGCTGCGCTGACGGGCGGGCCCGCCAGGGCAGAGAGAGCGGGGGGGAGAGCGCGCGCGCGAGATTGGGCCGGCTGGGCCGAAAGGCCGAGGGGGGGCAGGGTTGGGCTTCTTTCCTTTTTCTTTTTATTCTGGAATTGTTTTCTCTTTTCTTTTTACTTTCTCTATTTGATTCAAATTCAAACAAGCCACAAATTCAAATCAAACTTTCCAAGAATTATGCACCAAGCAAAAGTGAAATCTAGGGTTCAACATGATGCAACAATTCATACTCCCTTAGGGTTTAACATAATAAACTATAATTACAAATAAAATAAGCACTTTTCTCCTATAGAAATGAGAAAGAAAAGGATAAGGAAGGATGAGAAAAGGGAAGTAACACCTGAATTTGTGAATATGAGCAAAGAAATTTTATACCCCCAAATTCAGGGTGTTACAGCTGATGAAGTAGACCGGCCTCTAGACGAGCTGTGCATGCCCTTCTTCTCGTCTCTCGACTACGATCGCGGCGCTGACCACCTGAGTGGTTGCGGCTACGTAGATCATGAGGGCTTCTCCCGCAGCGGGGGGCACCAAGATGGGCGTGTTTGTAAGGAGCGCCTTTAAGTTTCCAAGGGCTTCCTTGGCCTCGGGGGTCCAAGTGAAGCGCTCGGCCTTCCTTAAGAGGTGGTACAAGGGTATTCCTTTCTCGCCGAGGCGCGAGTTGAAGCGGCTCAGAGCCGCAAGGCATCCCATAACCCTTTGTACTCCTTTCAAATCTTTGATAGGCCCCATGTTGGTGATGGACGCGATTTTCTCCAGGTTGGCCTTGATGCCCCGCTCGGAGACGATGAACCCCAGGAGCATGCCTCGGGGGACTCCGAAGACACACTTCTCGGGATTGAGTTTCACGCCTTTCGCTCTCAGACACTTGAATGTCGTTTCATGGTCGGAGAGGAGGTCGGAGGCTTTCCTCGTCTTGACAACGATGTCATCAACGTAAGCCTCGATCGTTCGACCGATGTGCTCTCTGAACACGTGGTTCATGCACCTTTGGTATGTTGCACCTGCATTCCTCAAGCCAAATGGCATAGTAGTATAATAGTACATGCCAAAAGGTGTGATGAAAGAAGTCGCGAGCTGGTCGGACTCTTTCATCTTGATTTGGTGATAACCTGAATAGGCATTGAGGAATGACAGGGTTTCGCACCCAGTAGTGGAGTCCACAATTTGATCGATGCGAGGCAGAGGGTAGGGAACCTTCGGACATGCTTTGTTTAGACTAGTGTAGTCTACACACATCCTCCATTTCCCACCTTTCTTCTTTACAAGCACAGGGTTAGCTAACCATTCGGGATGGAATACCTCTTTGATTAACCCTGCAGCCATGAGCTTGTGGATCTCCTCGCCTATGGCTCTACGCTTTTCTTCGTCGAAACAGCGCAGAGGCTGCTTCACGGGTCGGGCACCGACTCGGATATCCAGTGAGTGCTCGGTGACATCCCTCGGTATGCCGGGCATGTCCGAGGGACTCCATGCAAAAACTTCGGCGTTTGCATGGAGAAAGTCGATGAGCACTGCTTCCTATTTGGGGTCGAGCTCGGAGCCGATCCAGACTTGCTTGCAGGCGTCGTTGCTGGGGTCGAGGGGGACGGACTTAACCGCCTCAGCCGGTTCGAAGTTGCCGGCGTGGCGCTTCGCATCAGGCACCTCCTTGGAGAGGCACTCTAGATCGGCGATGAGGGCCTCGGACTCGGCGAGGGCCTCAGCGTACTCCATGCACCCCACGTCGCATTCGTACGCGTGTCGGTACGTGGATCCGACGGTGATGACCCCGTTGGGGCCTGGCATCTTGAGCTTGAGGTACGTGTAGTTGGGGACGGCCATGAACTTGGCGTAGCACGGTCTCCCCAGCACCGCGTGGTAGGTCCCTCGGAACCCGACCACCTCGAACGTGAGGGTTTCCCTGTGGAAGTTGGAGGGAGTCCTGAAACAGACGGGCAAATCGAGTTGCCTAAGGGGCAGGACGCGCTTTCCGGGGACGATCCCGTGAAAGGGCGCCGCACCGGCCTGGATCATGGATAGATCGATCTCCAAGAGGCCGAGGGTCTCGGCGTAGATGATGTTGAGGCTGCTGCCTCCGTCCATGAGGACCTTAGTGAGCCTAGCGTTGCCAATGACAGGATCGACAACGAGCGGGTACCTTCCTGGGCTCGGCACGCAGTCGGGGTGGTCGCCTTGGTTGAAAGTGATGGGCTTGTTGGACCAGTCTAGGTAGAATGGCGCTGCCACCTTCACCGAGCAGACCTCCCGGCGCTCCTGCTTGCGGTGCCGAGCCGAGGCGTTCGCCACTTGCCCACCGTAGATCATGAAGCAGCCGTGGACCTCGGGGAACTCCTCTTCCTTGTCGCCCTCTTTCTTGTTGTTGTCTTGGCCTTTGCCATCTCCCACCGGGGGGGCCCGCCTTATGGAAGTAGCGCCGAAGCATGACGCATTCCTCAAGGGTATGCTTGACGGGACCCTGGTGATAGGGGCACGACTCCTTGAGCATCTTGTTGAACAGGTTGGCCCCTCCGGGAGGCTTCCGAGGGTTCCTGTGTTCGACAGCAGCGACGAGATCCGTGTCAGCGGCGTCGCGCTTTGCTTGCGCCTTCTTCTTGGCCTTCTTCTTCGCGCCACGCTGGGCGGACGCCTCGGGGACGTCTTCCTGCTGTCGTCCCTGAGGCTGCTTGTCCTTCCGAAAGATGGCTTCGACCGCCTCCTGACTAGAGGCGAACTTGGTGGCGATGTCCATCAACTCGCTCGCCTTGGAGGGAGTCTTGCACCCCAGTTTGCTCACCAGGTCGCGACAAGTGGTGCTGGCGAGGAACGCGCCGATGACATCTGAGTCGGTGATGTTGGGCAGCTCGGTGCGCTGCTTCAAAAATCGTCGGATGTACTCTCGCAGGGATTCCCCTGGCTGCTGGCGACAGCTTCGGAGATCCCATGAGTTCCCAGGGCGCACGTACGTGCCCTGAAAATTTCTAGCGAAGGCCTTGACCAGGTCATCCCAGTTGGGGATCTGCGCGGGAGGCAGATGCTCCAGCTAGGCCTGGGCAGCGTCGGAGAGGAACAGGGGGAGGTTGCGGATGATGAGGTCGTCATCGTCCGTTCCTCCAAGCTGGCAAGCCAGCCGGTAGTCCGCAAGCTACAACTCCGGCCTTGTTTCCCCTGAATACTTGGTGATGGTAGTCAGGGCCCGGAACCGAGCCGGGAACGGCGCCCGTCGTATGGCCCGGCTGAATGCTTGCGGACCTGGTGGTTCGGGCGAGGAACTCCGATCCTCCTCACTGTCGTAGCGTCCTCCGCGCATGGGGTGGTAGCCTCGGCGCACCCTCTCGTCGAGGTAGGCTCGACGGTTGCGATGGTGTGGCTCGTCGCCGAGGCGACCCGAGGCTGCAGGCGTCCTATCCCGCGTGCGCCTGGTGTGGACCGAGGCCTCCCGCATGTCGGGAAGTAGTTGCGCGATGCTCCGGGGGGCACCCTTGCCTTCGGGAGGCAGAGCTTTCGGCCCGTCGGACCGCAGCATCCTCCAGGAGATTCTAGAGTTCTCCTTGGATACGCTGCCCCTCGGTGGTGGATGGCTCTGGCATTGCTCGGAGTAGTATTGCCGCTGTAGCTAGATTCTGGCCGACCCCACTGGGGGCCGGGGGCAGTCTTGCCCTGGCATCATCAACGATACGGCGTCGGACGTCCCGAGCCCGATGACGTGCTTCTCCGGCGAGTGCTCGGCCTGCCCACTCCTGCTCGATGTTTTGCCGGAGCTACACAAGTTGCCTTGCTTCCTCGTCGAGCTTGGCCTGCATCTCGCGGATTTGCTCGAGTTGTGTGTCCTGACCCCCCCCCCCCCCCCCCCCCCCCCCCCCCGCAGGGACTGGGACCACAGCTAGCTCCCACGGGATGTCAACGCGAGAAGCAGGCACAAGGGGATCGTCATCCTCCGGCATACCAAGGTGGTTGCCTTCGTCGCGATCCCCTAGATCGACGTGGAAACATTCGCGACTTGGGCCACAACCCTCGTCGTCAAGGCTGTGGCCATCATCAGAGCAACCGGAGAGGCAGTAGTCACATGCAGACATGAAGCCTCGCATGGCACTGGGATCACTGAGCCCGGAGAAATCCCAACCGGAGTCGGGGTCGTCCTCTTCCTCGAAACCCGGGGGCCCATAGGTTGGGACGGCCGTTAGTCGGTCCCAGGATGACCACATGTGGTACCCCGGAAGGTTAGGGTACGCCTTTATGAAAGCGCTCACCGCAGCAGGGTCGCTTGGTGGATCGAAGCTGAATCTAAAAGGCACAGGGTGGAAAACGGACGGTACCTCTTGGTCGATGGATGGTGGGGAAGTCGCGTCGGGGACGAACTGCACCGTCATCTCAGGTACGAGGCTAATGCCCAGCAAGTCCTTCGCGAGAGTGCTGGCGTCATCAGTCCGCTTGGGGTTGGCACGCCGCGGGGAAACGACATCCGTCGTTGTCTCAGGTGCGAGGACAACGCCCGACATGTCCCCCCGCTAGGGTGCCGGCGTCGTCGACTCGCTTGACAGCCGACGAGGTGCCGCCTCCTGCCTGGCCATGGTTGCCCCGTTTCCTCCTCCTGCGGCGAGGAGGGTGGCGGGGCAAACTCGGATGCTGCTCTTCCACCACGGGGGGAAGACGTCGTCGAGTTCGCCGCCGCCGGGCGAGCTGACGGCCGTCGGTGTTGCTGTCGCGCTACGGGGGGAGGAGTACCATGTCGTAGCTGCTATCGAGGGACATGAACTCGAGACTCCCGAAGCGGAGCACCGTCCCGGGCTGAAGAGGTTGCTGAAGACTACCCATCTAGAACTCAATGGGAAGTTGTTCGTTAACACGCAGCAGGCCCCTACCTGGCGCGCCAACTGTCGGTGTTTCGGACCCGGGGGGTCCGTAAGCCAACCAGTAAATTTGTCGTTGTGTGCCCCTACCTAGATGGGTTGGCGCGAGATAGAACACAAGGGGAAACACGGCTCGTATTATCTCGCACCAGGGGGGTGTGCTCGTAGTAGGGGTTACAAGCGTTCGCGAGAGAGAGAGAATGAGCCTGTTCGTTTGCTCGTCCTTCCGCCCGCGCGACCCTCTCGCATGAAGGCCCTGGACCTCCCTTTTATAGATGCAAGGAGAGGGTCCAGGTGTACAATGGGGGGTGTAGCTATGCGCTAACGTGTCTGGCAGAAAGGTGCCTGAGCCCTGTGTACATGCCAACGTGGCTGTCGGAGAGGTGCTAGAGCCCTGTGTACGCGATAACGTGGCCGTCGGAGAAGTGCCTGAGCCCTGTAGAAGCACAGCTGGCGGTGCTGCTGGGATCCTGCTGACGTCTCCTTGCTTCCGTAGGGGGCTGAGAACCACCATCGTCATGGACGCACGCGGGGAGCCATCATTACCTGTTACCGGGACGAGCCAGATGGGACGCCGGTCTTGTTCCCTCGTAGCCTGAGCTAGCTAGGGGTAGAGTAATGATGTATCCCCTGTGGCGCGGTCGGTCTGAGCCCATGGTCGGGCGAGGCGGAGACTTCTCCTGAGGACGAGGCCGGGGTCGGGCGAGGACGTGATTCCTCCCGAGGCCAAGGCTGAGGCCGAGTCTTGGGGTCGGGCGAGGCGGAGACCTCCTCCCGAGACCGAGGCCTAAGGTCGGGCGAGGCAGAGCTTCCTGTTGCGCCCGAGACTGAACTTGCTGTTGTCAGCCTTGCCCGGGTGGCTGGCACAGCAGTCGGAGTGGGGTGAGCGACACTGTTTTCCTGTCAGATCGATCAGTGAAAGGGCGAAGTGACAGCGGTCACTTCGACCTTGCCGACTGAGGCGCGCGTGTCAGGATAAGGTGTCAGGCGATCCTCGCATTTAATGCGCCTGCGATACGGTCGGTTGGTGAGGCGATTTGGCCAAGGTTGCTTCTCGATGAAGCCTACCCGAGTTGGGCCTCGGGCGAGTCGAGGGTGCGCCCACTGCCTGAGGAGGCCCTCAGGCGAGGCGTGAATCCGTCCGGGACTACTGTTCCCGCCGGAGGCTAGGCTCGGGCAAGGCAAGATTGCGTCCCTTGGAAGACGAGGTCTTGACCTGAACCGTTCCCATCAGTCTTTGCAGTTTGTGCTGAGGGTGCTTACCAGCCGTGTTTAGGAGCGTTGGGGTACCCCTAATTACGGTACCCGACAATAATGATCTTATCATGAACAGTAAATAACAAACTGATAATAAGAGTGTGATCATGAATAATGTATATCTCCATACCCAAAACCACATAAAGCAATAGCAGGTACTACCCAAAAAATCAGTGGTAAACAAGGTATAAAGATAATCAAACTAGGGTAGCCTATTGGGTCCCATCAAAATTAACCTTGCAGACCATTATGATTAATAAAAACATGATTGGGTAAAAAGAAGTGATCAAGGCCACAACTTGCCTGGGACTTGAGATTCCAAGTACCAACTTGCTCTTCAGATGACATGTGTCCTCACTGCTAAACGTAGCAATACAGACAAACATGGTATAGGCAAAATTAACACACCAAACATAAGAATAAACTGTGTAATAATAATCTCGTGGGTTCGAGAATTGCTCAATTCTGGTTTATGGTTGAAGAGAGATGGTTTTTCGAAACATCTATGTGAACAGATATGAAGGTTATATTCTATGAAAAGCATGTGGGAAAGATACTCTAAATAAACTCCTCAATTCATCCCTAACCCAAGTTATAACTTAAATAGAGAACATATTTTAGTAAGGTTATAATTATAATTATCAACAGATTAACTTTGATCTAGAAAGGTTAGAACATAGGTTAAATGAATATCTCATTATGAAAGTCTGTGATATGACACAAATATTGTTATTATTGTGTAGGCAATTTTATTATGAAACCGACGCAACTTGAACGGATTAATTCGGGGTTTAAACACAAGAGATATGAATTTTCTAAGGCTTTTGGGTTTATTTTATACTTAAAAATCATTTCCTTGATTTATTTCATGAACTACTAATGTCCCTGGCCGCGATTATAATTTTCTAGGGACATAGGGGCTATTTTGTTAATAATAGGACTTACATGTAAGGTTTTCTCTATCTGAATGGACTGCGGGTTGGTTCAGAATAAAATCAGGGGTTCTTGCAAACACACCACGGCGAAAGGGTATCCTAAAATCTGGGTCGAAGGATCAACTATCAATGTATCTAATTAGATCTGGACTCCCCATCCTGCACTGCCCGTTGATCATGAGATCGACGGTAACCATGCCCAACAGCCCTGGCACCATCAGATCTGGATCATACGGTCGACATTCTCAAGGGTGAACCGTTACCTAACTTCTAATCTTGTACATCCGTAGCAGGATCAACGGATAGCACACTTTCAATCTCCTAGCCCTTAATTCTAGGACGGTTGGATTGTTTTCTTCTTCCTTCACACCGGTCGGATAGCGACGCAGGGGCTCCCATCACGACGACGACACTAGGTCATCGCGACGGGGTCGACGTCGAGGATGTCGACAGGTTTGGCCCTGCCCAGCGCGGCAACGGGGAGCCACTGCAGCATGATCACGAGTGAGCCAGCGCGCATGAGCATCTTCTTTCGCCTGGCCGACACAAGGCGGCGCCAGCAGCGCACGGTGGCGCAACCCTGGCGGCAGACCCACCGGAGCTCGGCTCTGAGCCAATCCGGTGGACCAGCACTAACCGAAAACCGCGACATACTTTGAGGATGACATGGGGGGCAGGTTAGCAGCCGACTTACCGACCGTTGAAGCAGTGGAGGGAGCTTGTCCAACGCCCAGCGGCATCGCTGTCCAACCCAGCCATGGTGAGAACCTTCCCCGCCAACCGACCATCCAGATGCCCCGCGGCCGCCAGAACGTTTTCGGCATGGCCCGGCGCACGCCCGGACCCAGCAGTGCCCGCAGCCAGAATGGTGGCCCAGGTGGCGGTCGACCACGACGAAGTGGTACCTGGAGATCCACCCACTCCCCACAGCGACGAAGTCGAGGGATTCTAGAACCCTAGGTGCCCGTTTTATATAGTCCTTAGGGGCGAGTGCAGATCATGCGGGCAAAGATCGTGACCGAGAATTAGGCGCTCGGTTGCTGATTCCTCAGTTCCGAAAACAGCGCCGCGCGGGGAGGGAGATAACTCTAGCAACCCGGGCCCGCTAGCTAGAGAGAGCAGGGAAGCGGCGCGGTGCGCGTGAGCGCAAGAGCGAGGCGCGCGAGTTGGCCCGGCGGGGTGCGTTTCGGCCAAGGCGCTGATTCCTTTTTTATTCTTTTTGTCATTCTCCAATTTCAGCTTTAAATTCCCACTTCAAATTTTTATTCTAGGTTTTAGACTTTAATAAAATTCACAACAACAAACAAAATATACAGCATGAGTTGCAAGTATTCATTTTATTTTATTTAATCATTTATTTATTATCCTACATAAGCAAATGCTTTTGGATATGTAGCACCCATATAATTATTCTAAGACAAATAGTTTCTATTGTATGATTACTTATTAAAATATGTTCTAACCTTAATACTTATAAACTTCAACAATGGATAATTTATAGAAGAATTTTTATTTATTGAATCTAAAAAAGTTAAAAATATTCTAACTCAAAATCTTTGGAATTTTTTTACATAATTCTCAAAATGAGATTTCGAGGTGTTACAAGTCCTACCCCCATAACAAAAAAAATCTCGTCCTCGAGATTAGTAAAGAAAGGGATGTAAAATCTTTATTTATAGTTTAGCCTTTAACTTTTAATTAGTTTAAGAATAAGAAGTTTCATGTTAATTAGAAAGTGACTAGGAAAGGATGGGTATCTATATGTATAGTTATTTTATTATAAAAGATGGGTAGGTTAGGGCAAGAATAGCCTAGGGTAAGAAAGTTTATGGTGAGGAAGAACTCTGTGCTGGGTGGTAGTGCATCCGAAGGTCGAGTTTGACTTTTCTCCTTCCTTGACGGGGTTGAGCTTTTCCATTTCTAGTTTTGGTCTCATTAATTCAAGGTTAATGTATATCAGCAGAGTTGGGGCATATGGTTGAAATAGTTATGGGTGAGATAGACTACATGATGTAGGTCAAGCTAGTAGATTAGAATCTTTTTTAATAGATAGATTAGGCAATTTATCAAGAATGTGTAGGTCGATGGTATATGGCCGAGTTTGGCCGAGTTGATCTAAGTCACCAATTTAAGCTTAAGTGAATTGGGAGTATGGCCTTATCCTTTGTTCTAGCGTTAAGTAACCCTCACTCTAGATTAGATAATAATAGATTAGATTGAATCTAGATTAGGTTGGTATGACTAGATTAAACTAGTTAAGATCTGATTAATTTATTTATGGACAAGTAGGTGGATGTGAGTAGGATAAGTTATGATAGTTGAAAATCTTGGGTGCTTATAATTTTATGTCGGTTTATATAGATTTTGCAACCCAACGCATAAGTCAAGTACTTGTATATGGCTAAGCTGGTATAGGGAACCGGTTTAAGTTAATCATGTTTATAGGAGTAGGATCTAATTTATGCCACCAGCATTATCCAACTTGCTTATGCAACGTACATTAGATTAGCTCCACATTATCCTTCGTTAGGTTGGATTAATCTATCGCATTAGATCATATCTAAGTTATATTTGTGTGACTAGATTAGACTAGATAAGATCTCATTATTTTAGATTAGATATTGGTTGTTACTTTAGGATGAGATAAGTAAAGTTATTAGGATAAGACGAATCTTTCAAGATAAGATGAATCTATTAAGGTAAGAGAGTATCTTTTAAAATAAGATGGATCTATTAAGCTTAATATATTTTAGTGGGGGATAATCTAAGTTGGCTAGTTATTTTATCAACATTTTTTATATGTATATACAGATGCAATTGTGGACGTTACTCCACAACTCATCACACTCAATCAAAGAATCGAATCAAGAAAGTATCATAATAACAAACATTCAAGTGCATAGATACCTAAAATAGTTTTGTTTTTGTTCCTAAAATTAGGTCTCCTATTCCTAAAGTTCACTTTAGGTATAGGATTTCAAAGTGTGAAATCCACATTTGTCTTTAGAAGGAAACGATAAGAATAATCAGAGTAAAGCAAATATAGATGAGGAAAGATTAAGAAAAGTTTAGAAAGAATCAGAGTAGCAAAGGTAAGTAGACAATGGTTGTCCAGTTCTATCTAGGTTTCGTCCTACAGTCAACATTCCTTTGATACCACTTCTGTCACACCCGGGTTTCGGAGCACCAAGACTCGGGCGCGAACATAATCACCAGGTGTGCTGGGACCAAGTCTCACACATATGATGAATAGTGGTACAGAAACGAATGTCACATCTTTACTATATAATAGGAATTCTGTACAAAATAAATAAATAATTACATCATAATGAGACAACGATCTAGCAACTCAAAGTTGTCTAGGAGACAACGACCTAGACCTCTCACGAAGTCGTCACAACATCCTTCATTCGCCTCATCCTACGGTACCTGTTCTTGACCTGTGGGGGTGTAAGACAGCAAGAGTGAGCTCACATACGTTCATTGCTCAACAAGTTGTGGGGAATAATGTGCATGAACTCGCTAAAGGTGGGATCTCATGTGAAGTGTAAGGCTTACCAAAGAGGATGGTTGATGCTGAGCATTGCTTTTAAAGTTGGTCAAAATTTTATTAGCAATTACTAAGTATAAGTAGATACCAACATAATTAAGTAGTAGAACAAAATAATAAATAATCCCAATGCGATGCAAATGACAAATTGAATTTAATTTCATAAATTAATCATGTGAGGGTCAGAGCTGCTCATGACCGTGAGCACGGCTAGTATACCAGTTTTACACTCTGCAGAGGTCGCACATCTTTACCCACAAGTCATGTTACCCATCTGTCAAGGGATCGCGACTTCCCATACACCTCTACCGAGGAGGCGAGGCATGGTAACACTACGAGGCCTTTATAAAGTTCCACTAGCTTCAGAAAACCCGCTACACTTTCTAGGAAGCTCCAATGCAGGGACCCCTTGCCTGACCGCCATCGCAGCAAAATCAACCCAAGGGCCTCCCTACACTGACCACTCCCCTACTGCCCTTGCCCCTTTTGGGTAAGGTAGTCCTCCACTAGCTTTCCTAATTAGTTAGCCAAGGGCGTCCCATACCACCCTTGTTGTAGCACTGTTTTCCCGGGTGGTTCTCCATGTTCCAATTAACATAATGATCTTATCATGAACAGTAAATAAAAACTGATAATAAGAGTGTGATCATGAATAATGTATATCTCCATACCCAAAACCACATAAAGCAATAGCAGGTACTACCCAAAAATTTAGTGGTAAACAAGATATAAAGATAGACAAACTAGGGTAACCTATTGGGTCCCATCAAAATTAACATATGCAGATCATTATGATTAATAACAACATGATTGGGTAAAAGAAGTGATCAAGGGCAAAACTTGCCTGGGACTTGAGATTCCTGGTACCAACTTGCTCTTCAGATGACATATGTCCTCACTGCTAAACGTAGCAATATAGACAAACATGGTATAGGCAAAATTAATATCATACCAAACATATGAATAAACTGCGTAATAATAATCTACGTGTTGCTATGAGATCGTGGGTTCGAGAATTGCTAAATTCTAGTTTATGGTTGAAGAGAGATGGTTTCTCAAAAGAATATCTCATTATGAAAGTCTATGATATGACACAAATATTGTTATTACTGCGTAGGCAATTTTATTATGAAACCGACGCAACTCGGTTGCTGATTCCTCAGTTCCAAAAACAGCATCACGCGGTGAGGGAGATAACTCTGGCAACCCGGGCCCGCTAGCCAGAGAGAGCAGGGAAGCGACGCGGTGCGCGTGGGCACAAGCACGAGTTGGGCCGACGGGGTGCGTTTCGGCCAAGGCGCTGATTTCCTTTTTTATTCTATTTTTCATTTTCCAATTTCAGCTTTAAATTCCCACTTCAAATTTTTATTCTAGGTTTTAGACTTTGATAAAATTCACAACAACAAACAAAATATCCAGCATGAGTTGCAAGTATTCATTTTATTTTATTTAATCATTTATTTATTATCCTACATAAGCAAATGCTTTTGGATATGTAGCACCCATATAATTATTTTAAGACAAATAGTTTCTATTGTATGATTACTTATTAAAATATGTTCTAACCTTAATACTTATAAACTTCAACAATGGATAATTTATAGAAGAATTTTTATTTATTGAATCTAAAAAAAGTTAAAAATATTCTAACTCAAAATCTTTGGATTTTTTTTACATAATTCTCAAAATGAGATTTTGAGGTGTTACACATATCTCATAGACAAACTCATATATGTTTTAAGCCTATAGAATGACTTCAAGTGGGTTTTAACCCTATCTCCCTTGATGCACCATCTTGAATGGAATGTGGGCGCCTAAGAGGGGGTGAATTAGGACAACTATTTTTCACACAAATCTAGGCCTCTGTTTTTTCTCTTAAACAAAACCAATGCAGATAACCAAGTGGTCCTATGTGCAACAAAGGTCTTATACAACTTAGGTTTCAAGTCCTACCAAGAAGCCTGTAACTAAGCTAGAAAAATTAATGTACAAACAAAAGGTAGCAATGTAATTGCAGAAGCTTAATTGAGAATGATATGGAAACTACCATTGATGTGCTGGTATTTTTACTGAGCAATCAAGAAGCTCATGCTTCCTGATGAGGACATCACTTATATACATACAATGCATGGACCGATAACACGATCGTGTGCACGAGAGTTAAATCTCTAGGTACGTTCTACCCTAGTCAATTGTGTTTCAGAGCTTACGCTTGGGGCCATAGATATTTTGATGATCAGGAACCTTGGAGAGGACTAGCAAGGACTTGGGAAAGTCTAAGGTGTCGAGGACCAGCAGCAAGGGCATCCACAACAAGAAAGAGTTCATGTCTGACTCGGTTGCGACTCCATCTTGGGTTCTAGGACCAGTCTACACTAAAAATAGATGACCAGGATGCATCTAGACTAAGATTGCGACGGACTTGATATGGTTGGAAAGATAAAGAGATTATCTAACCAACCCAACTGGTCCCACCTTAAAATTCATCCAGAGTCAACGAGAATCATCGAAACAATTCAACGAGAATCTGCTTTGGTGGTGCGACACCGTCTGTTGCGTCGTGTATCGCATTGGAGCCCATTAGGGGTAAGACCAGGGGTCACACACACCCTAATGCTCTATTTAATCAGCAGCAACCGCCCCATTAGGGTTTGGGTTTTTCTTAGATTCTTCTGTCATCGAAAAGTGTCGCCGTCATCGGCTTATGAGACCCCATCTCGTAATCAACACAGTTTTGATTGTATTCTTCTTGTTCTTGCTTGTGTTCTTGATTATGCTTGCAGGGATAAGACTTCGTGGTGAGGTCACTTGTGTGTCACGGGTAATAACCAACAGAGCAGTGGTGTAGTGATTGCGAGGATCCGTTCGCTTGGAGCCTTGGATCATCAACGTCGAGATCTCCAGCATTCAAGTTATCGTACCTCATGAAAGATCGGGCCTTGTACTCTATCAAGTGGTATCAAGATTCGTGTTGCCCCTGAGGTATAATCTTATGTTTCGATTTGTTTTGTTCGTCCTACAACCCACGAATAAGCTAAAAAAATTACGATCCGTTTATCCCGACCTAAAACTATCTCCTTAGCCGTTGGACAATTCAGTTTTGGAGATTGCAGTTCTGAGTTTGTGTCCTAGGTCAAAATCTTGTTGCTGGTTTAGATTTGTTTTGGGTCAGTTTGATCATTACCATCCGTTGCTGTCCCGTAAACTCAATCTCCATAAACCAATCACATCCACAAAACCGACCCCATTCATCCTTCATTTGCCTCGCCAACAAGCCTAATTAGGTTGCTAGTCTAGATTTGTTTTGGGTCAGTTTGGACATTACCATCCGCTACCATCCGACAAACTCAATCTCGATAAACCAATCCCACCTATAAAACCGATTCTATCTCTAGAACCGACCCTATCCACAAAACAGACCCCCACCCTTCCAACACCTTGCGAGAAACCCTGATTCGGAGTCCAAACTTAAAACGACCATAACTTTTGCCTCATAACTCGAATTGGGCCCATTTTTCAAATCGCACAGAATTAAATTTTGCATCCAATTCTCTCCAGCATAGCCAGATTTGTAATTTTTAAAATCTCCAAATTCGGCTTGGAAATATGAGTTCTCATTTTCGAAACATTTAATCTGATTTTAGGGCAAACTTGCAGAAATTCCAGATGATGCGTCTTTGCATAAAAAATATAAAATTTGGTGTTTCCTCCTTATGTGCTGCTACAAAAGAGAAAAATATAAAAAAAATTGAAAAAAGAAAAATCACAAAAAACAACGACTAGAACAAAAATCAGGGAAAAGAAAAAAAGAGTGCCACATAAGCAGAAACATCGTTGTTCTGTGCACCTCTATGATTATTTTGCTCCCAACTTGTTTCCTTGGGTACCTGCTCCATGCGCCTAGGTATCCCTTTTATAGCCTCAAGGAGCCTAGGAGTCATTGGTTCTTTATTTAGGAAGCAATCAGTCTTCCATGTCTGCGTATGCACTAAACTGTCCGGTTGATGGGTACAATAATTAGTGGTACCTAGATCACAACCCTAAAGTGCCTAGACGCTTGAGTAAGAAGGGGTCATTAGCAAACACGCTCCCAACCTTACCAAGGCATGAGGGACCTAAGTCACAACTCGTCCGAGGCCAACCCCGAGCGGGAGACGCAGTCACGACTCGCCCAAGACCAAACTCGAGCAGGAGACGCAGTCGCGGCTCGCCCAAGGCCAACCCCAGGCGGGAGACACAGTCATGACTCGCCCGATACCAACCTCGGGCGGAGACGCAGTCATGACTTGTCTGAGACCAACCTCATGCGGGAGACGCAGTCACGGCTCGTCCGAGACCAACCCCGAGCGGCAGACGGTGTCACGCCTCGCCTAAGACCAAGCTCGGGCGGGAGACGCGGTCACGACTCGCACGAGACCAAACTCGAGCGGGAGACGCAGTCACGACTCGCTTGAGACCAACCTCGGGCGGGAGACGCAGTCACAGCTCGCCCGAGGCTAACCCCGGACGAGAAGTGCATTTCCGACTCGCCCGAGGGTGTCTCAGTCATGTTCTTTTGCACTCTTGTTTCTTGGATTGCCTTTCTTCTTTCTCATTCTTGTTCTCAAGTGACTTGTAATCAAAGCAAGAGACACCTAAGTGTGTGGTGGTCCTTGCAGGGTCTTAGTGACCCGATTGATTAAGGAGAAGGCTCAATCGGTCTAAGTGACCGTTTGAGAGAGGGAAAGGGTTGAAATAGACCCTGTTGGAGAGGGAATTCTTCGGCCGGGTGGCGGGACGCACCCGCCCTCAATCCTAAGGTGAGGAGGGGCCTAAGCGTTTTGCCTGTTAGGTGGAAACGGGAAGAACACAAGAACACACAAGGATTTAGAGTGGTTCGGGCCGCCGGAGCGTAATACCCTACTCCACTGTGTGATTTATTGAGCTTGAGCCTAAGTTGGGTCTGCCCTGTAACGCCGTGTGCCCTCCCTTTTATAGCTCAAGGGGGGCATGTACAAGGATACTGAGCCCCGACATGTGGGTCCAGGGACAAATGGAAGGGAGCAACTAATGCCTGTAACGCCAGGGTGAACTCCGAGCGCCATAATGTCCGTAGCGCATACAGTGTTAATATCTCGCGGCTGTTTCCTCGGTAACGTGCGAGCCATAATGAACACAGTGTATGCCGCAGCACAGGCATACTGCCTGCCAACAGAATGGACAGGCACGCCGCTTGCAGGATGGTTTGGTCGCCGCCCGTCAATGGAGTGGATAGGGCACATTTAATGCTGAGGCGGCACATCGCCTGCCAGTGGAATGACAGGGCTCATTAAATGCTGAGGCGGCACATCGCCTGCCAGTTTGACAGGCGGCGCGCCTTATCCGCAATAAATGCAGAGGCCTTACGTCAGGCTCCGCCCGCTGGCTTACGTCACGGGCAGTGGGCCACGTGGCAGCATCGGGTCTCCGCCTGGGCGGGGAGCAGAAGAGTACACGGTATGGTCCGGACACATGTCAGCTCCGGACCCCCGTCTGTGCTTGAGTAAGGTCTAGGTACTCTTTGTCCCAGAATCTCGGGACCCTACTGAGGGTGGCCCGGACCCCACACTGAGAGGTCCGGGACCCGTCTCGGGGGTCCGGTCTGTACCCACGGAGGTCCTGGACCCTGCCCCGAGGTCCAATCCGTATATGTAGGGGTCCGACACTTTCCCATGGGGGTCCGGACTCACCATTGATACCTCGGAGGATATTGTCTTCTCTAACCACGTGGTGGCCCTGGAGCCGTCCACGTGGTGGGGTCGGGTGCTGTTCTCCACGCGACTAGAGATAGCCGCGCGAGCACCGTGCCTTCACATTGTAGTAAGGAGTACCCCTGTTTCAGGGTACCGACAGTGGCCCCCGAGCCCACCTCAGGGGAGGATACGAGCCTGCAGGTGGGGCCAAAGCTTGGTTGGCGATTGGCGCTCCTCTTCCGTACGTTCGCTGACGTAATCCCTGCCAGACCGCCTTCGGTCACGCCAACTGCAACGTCTGTCCCCGCGTCTGACTGACCCGCGGCCCCCACACATGATTGTTTCGTCGGGCCACGCGCGAGGCGCCTCGATACCGCTACATTGGTTTGAAAAAATTACCTTCTCTGTCTTCTGCGGCGGCCCCGAGGCGGCGCAGTACTGGCGTGAGTGGTGGTTCGACTTCCCTGCACCCAGGAACTGGCGCTCAAGGAGGATGACTCGTGGGCCCGGGCCCCTGTGTCAGAGACTGGGCCGTTGCTTCCGGCGGAGATGGAGAGGCGCACTACTGCGGGCGGCGGTTCGCTTCTCGCGTGGCGGTTTGCCTTCTTAGCAATCGGAGACCCGCACACCAGCTGTATGACTTGTGGGCCTGGGCCCCCGTGTCAGAGGCTGGGTTGCTTTGGTGCGCACTGGACGAGATGGGCGCGAGCAGAAGAGTCTTCCTTGAAAAGGGATTCACCCCGCGTGCAGCAGTTACTCTTTCGCATTCTCTCCTCTCGCTACGCCCTTTCGCCTTCGAGCTTTCCGCGCCCCTTCGCATTCGCGCTCTCCTGCCCCACACCTGCGCCATCGCCAACGCCATGACTTCACTTGGCCAACCTAACAGCTTCTAGACCGAGGCGACGCTCAATGTGGTGCGCCACTTGCTTGGATGGAGTGCGCCGATGCTCGCCGGGAGGATCCGCGCTGGCGCCGTCCCTCTTGGTGACCTCGCCGCCAGGGAGTTCGTTTTGTTCACCTCTTATATCTCCTGCGGGTTGGCGCTGCCGATCTCGCCTTTCTTCCTGATGTTGTTGGAGGAGTTTGGCCTCCAACTTCAGCACCTCACCCCCACTCCATCCTCCAAGTGGCCATCTTCGCCCACCTGTGCGAGATGTTCATGGGAGTGGCGCCCTGCACCTCCCTCTTCCGCCATTTCTTTGTGCTGGTGAAGTCGGGGAAGGCGAAGGACCACCTCGGTGCCTACTACTTTCAGATAAGGCCGGATTCGGTCGGCGCCTACATCCCCTCCCTTGGCGGTGCAAGGTGGGAGAACTAGCGCGACGACTGGGTGATTGCTAGTGTGGAGGCCAACGACCGCCTCGCCCTGCCGAGCGATGGGCCAAGACTCAACCGGAAGCAGTGGAGGACCAAGCCATCCCTGGCGCTAGAGCTCTAGCTCATCTTGGACAGGATCAAGAGCTTGGCGATGAGCGGCCTGACATCGATGCACGTGGTCGGTGACTTCCTGAAGCACCGGATTGCGCCGCTGCAGCAGAGGGCGCGTCTATGTTGCTGGTTCATTGGCTCAAACGACATCGGCCGGATCCAGCGCAGGCCGGGGACCGACCTGTCCTGGGAGGAACTGGAGGTTTTGGTGAAGGGGGTTACTGGTGAGTCCTTCGTCCCTGAGTCTCTAATCCTCCCTGAGGGCATCCCTGCACTCTACGACGACGCAGGGTTGAGGTCGGTGAATTTGGCCACGCTGCCGACCCTCGACGAGTGCGGCGTCACGGTTCACCAGACCGGCGGCTGGGACCCCCACCGCGGGATCTAGATCTCTGATGCGCCAGTTGGGGGCCCCCAGACTGCCGGCGTGGCCCCCAGCGCCCCTGCCGCGGCCCCTTGCCCCTTGGACAAGGGCAAAGGGGCTGCAAGCAGCTCCTCCGCCCCAGGCGGCGCTGGGATGTCGGAGGAGGAGAGGAGACGTTGGCTGCGTCGCGCCGACGGATCGTTTGTTTTGGACCCCCCCCCCCCCCCGTTGGGGCCGAGGAGGCCGGCTCCCAAAAGCGTCAGAGGACTGCTGGTGGGGCTGAGGAGTCCAGCTCCCAGGCCCAGGGTGCGCAGAGGCGCGCCAGTCCTCCGCCACCACAACCACCACCACCGTCGGGCTCGCCGCCGCCAATAGCACCTAGGGATGGTCTCCCCCAGGGGTACCAGCAGCAACAACAACAACAGCAGCAGCAGCAGAAACAGCGGTCGCCCCGCTTCTAGGGTCGCTGGAAGGTCCAGGGCCCTAAGTGAGTGGAGCCCCTTTCTTTTTAATTAGTCTATTTAACATGCCGACAAGTCTTAACCCATCCCTTATTTGTCAGGGCTTCCTCCCCCTCTGCTCCCAAAGTCGTGCCTCCACCGCCCCCGGTTTCTACCGCCGAGACAGCGTCGTCGGGCCCCCATGCTCCAGCTGTGGGTCTCGCTATGGCGGCGCCAACTCCAAGTGGTGCCGCAGCGGCGGAGGGGGTCCCTACTACCTCGACGGCTGTCACAGCCTCAACGACGGCGATGTCGTCGAGTACACCGTTGGCAGCGGCAGAGGAGACCGCAGCTGCACCCGCCGCCGCTATCGAGGTCGACGCGGGGGGCGCGTCCAGCTCCAACCCGCCGCCCACTCCGGAGGAGACGGAGGTGATTTTTGGGTGGCAGCTCCGGTCCGGCGCTGAGCCAGAAGCAGCGCCAGTTCCTCTCCCCCGAGTGATGTCCCTAGGGATGGCAATCGGGCGGATAGTACACGGATATATAGTTTATGAATCCATACCCATGAGACAAAACTCAACCCATACCCGTACACATAAGCGTTCGTGGGTATAGATCTGTATCCATACCCGTACCCACCGGGTATCCGCTAACCAGTGGATACCCGTTACCCGCTCGCCCACTACAATTTTAGCATTAAACACCAAACAACAATTTTATTACATTTCAAAATAATTATCATTCCAATAGCATTAAATGATAATTTCAGCACCAAACAATATGTTATGGATAAAAATTGAAAAATAAGAATTTATGATAATATATAAATCCGGATGGCCCACATGTTAGATATCCATTGGGTAACGGGTATGGATACTGGATATCCATACCCGCGAAAAAAATATCCGTGGATACCTTATTATATCCATAACCGTACCCGCGGATATCAAATTCCATCATACCCATATCCAATGGATAATTATCTGCAGTTATTTACCCATACCCGTACCCATTGCCATCCCTAGCTGTCCCGCGCCCACCAGGCCCTCCAAGAGACTGAGGCGGCAATCCTGCGGGAGTGGGAGGCGCTTGAGGTCGAACACCAGTGCCTCAGCGACTGGCGTACCCAGCTGGAGGAGCGCACCAAGGCAGCGTCCCGCCAGTTCGCCTTCGAGCGGTCCAAGCTTGAGCGGAACCGCAAGGACTATAGGAAGGACCTCCATAAGGTGTTCGCCCGGAAGCTGGAGGTGACCCGGAAGGAGAAGAGGCTGACCAAGAAGGAGGTGCACTTGGACTAGAGGGAGGAGGTCATCTCGGAGCTCCAGGCGAAGCTGAATGCCCTTAACAAAATCTTGGAGGAGCAGTGGGCCGACCAAACTGTGGCTGTGGAGAGCCTGCAAAGGCTGTAGCGAGAGCTCGATGGCATGGCCCACGACGCCGCCCTTGTCGAGGAAAAGCTCAAGGCAAAAGGTGAATCTTTGGACAGGCGGGAGGCGAACCTCGTCGGCCGAGCAGCGGACCTCACCAGGCGGGAGAAGGATCTTGCCTTCAAGAAGAAAATTCTTGAAAGGGGGGGAAGTCGCTGGCCGAGCATGAGCTCGAGGCGGAAGAGAAGGAGCGGACGCTGGAGGAGCGGGTCCGCCAGTTTGAGGTGGAGCAGGCGGCACCGGGCCTCCAGGCGGTGGAGGCGATGAAGAAGACACTCGAAGATCTCC
The DNA here is from genome assembly GCF_902167145.1 of Zea mays. Lineage (NCBI taxonomy): Eukaryota > Viridiplantae > Streptophyta > Magnoliopsida > Poales > Poaceae > Zea > Zea mays. Next base: position 84,072,533 of record NC_050104.1, on the reverse strand, counting down.
AGGTGGAGCAGCGCGTCGGGGTCCAGCGCATCACCGCATGGGCCGGCGAGGCGACCACGGCACTGGTGCCGCTGGGGTGAGCCCCATCCCGGTGTTGGAGCTGCCGACGTCCATCTCCGATGCGCTCCCGGTTCTGGACTCCACCGCTAACTGCCTCCAACGCCTGGACCAGATCCTTGGCACCCGCCTAGAGGCTGAGGGCGGCAGGCTCTGCCGGGCGGTGATTGAGTACATCCTGACGTGCTTCCGGAGCCACGACCCGGCCATCTCCTTGGAGCCGGTGATCTCTGGTCTGGTGGCCGACACCGAAGACACCGCCCGGGAGGGCATACAAGATACTGTGGAGGTGGTGGCCGAGCGCTTCCAGCGGGATTCTGCCGATGATTAGCAGCTAGATCTACTGAGATAGGTCTAGGGTCCCGTTGGGGTGCGGCTTGTAATGTTTTTTGTAAGATACTTTTGGGAAGTATTAATCTAACAGTGACAGAACTTATCTATATGCTATTTGTCTTTGCTGTGTGCGTTGTTACCACCTTCTCCCTGGTACCTGCCCCCCCTAGGATGTGGGCTCGACGTGTCGAAGCTGGATGCTAGTATACCTAAGAAAGAATTGGTGACCTGGCCCCCAGGAGGTAGTCTCGACTGGGACCCGGACCTGCACACAGCCTTGGCTAGGAAGCTTTAGTAGTGCACCCATAGGACCCGCTAACTGGTAACTTTTATCCTTTGATTCACGCAACAGGACCTGCAGGACTTAGGCCGGGAAGCCAATCCACGCGTCCGGGCCCCCTGGGTTATAGTTCTGAATACTAGGGCACCCGTCGTAGAGTGGTGGAGCGTGTAGGCTTAGGGTACGGGGCTAGGCTAAGCGGCTACACAGCTCCGAACCACCCTAGGGGACGTGTGTCCGTTTTCTAGAACTGCCCCCAGGCTGCCGGACCCCCTATCAAGGGATCCCAAACTGCTCTCCTGGCTACTCAATTCTGATGTCCATATACCAGCAAGGGTGGGAACTATATGGGTGGGTTAGATAAAAAATGATGCTTGTAAGTTGAAGCAAAATAAGACCACCACAAAAACAAATCTGGGGACAAATCTTTTCTTTATAACTTGGTATTCATGAGTGTAGGCCAACAGACCGGGTTTATGACGGCGGACCTCACCGGGCTGGCGTATATATATGCGCAACTTAGTTACAAAGGAAGAAAGCTGAATCCCCAGGCTTGTTTCTATGGGAAAATCTTACGGAGATGCTCTATGTTCCAGGGATTGGGAAGAGGCTCTCCTTCAGTTGTAGCAAGGCGGACACACCCGGGTTGGCATATTTCCGTCACCTTGAAGGGTCCTTCCCAGCTGGGGGAGAGTTTGTGGAGCCCTTCTCGGTTCAATACTCGCCTTAGGACCAGGTCCCCGACCCCGAGCTTCCTACTATGCACGAACCATTGGTGGTAGCGCCTGAGCGCTTGGTTGTACCGTGCATTTCGGATCGCCGCTTGCCATCTGTGCTCGTCGATGAAGTCCACGTCCTCATGTCGTAGCTGTTCCTGCATAGACTCATCGAACGCCTGGACCCGTGGGGAGCCCTACCTGGCGCGCCAAATGTCGGAGAAGTAACCCCGGACGAGAAGTGCATTTCCAACTCGCCCGAGGGTGTCTCAGTCATGTTCTTTTGCTCTCTTGTTTCTTGGATTGCCTTTCTTCTTTCTCATTCTTGTTCTCAAGTGACTTGTAATCAAAGCAAGAGACACCTAAGTGTGTGGTGGTCCTTGCGGGGTCTTAGTGACCCGATTGATTAAGGAGATGGCTCACACGATCTAAGTGACCGTTTGAGAGAGGGAAAGGGTTGAAATAGACCATGTTGGAGAGGGAATTCTCCGGCCGGGTGGCGGAACGCACCCGCCCTAAATCCTAAGATGAGGAGGGGCCTAAGCATTTTGCCTGTTAGGTGGAAACGGGAAGAACACAAGAACACACAAGGATTTAGAGTGGTTCGGGTCGCCGGAGCGTAATACCCTACTCCACTTTGTGATGTATTGAGCTTGAGCCTAAGTTGGGTCTGCCCTGTAACGCCGTGTGCCCTCCCTTTTATAGCTCAAGGGGGGCACGTACAAGGATACTGAGCCCCGACATGTGGGTCCAGAGACAAATGGAAGGGAGCAACTAATGCTTGTAACGCCAGGGTGAACTCCAAGCGCCATAATGTCCATAGCGCATACGGTGTTAATATCTCGCGGCTGTTTCCTCGGTAACGTGCGAGCCATGATGAGCATAGTGTATGCCGCAGCACGGGCGTACTACCTACCAACGGAATGGACAGGCACGCTGCCTGCAGGATGGTTTGGTCGCCGCCCGTCAGCGGAATGGACAGGGCACATTTAATGCTGAGGCGGCACATCGCCTGCCAGTGGAGTGATAGGGCTCATTAAATGTTGAGGTGGCACATCGCCTGCCAGTTTGACAGGCGGCGTGTCTTATCCGCAATAAATGCAGAGGATGCACGACCCAGAGGTCTTAAGTCAGGCTCCGCCCACTGGCTTACGTCACGGGCAGTGGGCCACGTGGCAGCATCGGGTCTCCGCCTAGGCGGGGAGCAGAAGCGTACACGGTATGGTCCGGACACGTGTCGGCTCCGGACCCCCGCCTGGCCTTGAGTAAGGTCCGGGTACTCTTTGTCCCAGAATCTCGGGACCCTACTGAGGATGGCCCGGACCCCACACAGAGAGGTCTGGGACCCGTCCCGGGGGTCCGGTCTGTACCCGCGGAGGTCCTGGACCCTGCCCCGAGGTCCGGTCCGTATATGCAGGGGTCCGGCACTTTCCCATGGGGGTCCAGACCCACCGTTGATACCTCGGAGGATATTGTCTTCGATGGCCACGTGGTGGCCCTGGAGCCGTCCACGTGGTGGGGTCAGGTGCTGTTCTCCACGCGACTAGAGATAGCCACGCGGGCCCCGTGCCTTCACACTGTAGTAAGGGGTACCCCTGTTTCAGGGTACCGACATACCCGGTCTTTGTGACCTCCTCAACGGGGACTAGGTTCTTTGGAACCGAACCTCGGTAAAACAAATCACCGTGTTCATTCGCTTGATTCTTATTTGATTTGTTTTCTCCCTCTCTCCCGGACATGAATTTAGTTTTAACGCTAACCCCGGCTTGAAGTGTACGTTTAAAGTTGTAAATTTCAGATTACGCCTATTCACCCCCCCCCCCCTCTAGGCGACTTTCTGGTACCATAATTAGGGGTACCCAAATCACAACCCTAAAGTGCCTAGACGCTTGGGTAAGAAGGGGTCATAAGAAAACACGCTACCAACCTTACTAAGGTACGAGGGACCTAAGTCATGACTCATCTGAGGCCAACCCGAGCGGGAGACGTGGTCATGACTCGCCGGAGACCAAACTCGAGAGGGAGACGCAGTCACGGCTCGCCCGAGGCCAACCCCAGGCGGGAGATACAGTCATTACTCGCCCGAAACCAACCTCGGGCGGGAGACACAGTCACGACTTGCCCCCAAACCAACCTCGGACGGGAGACGCAATCACGGCTCGTCCGAGAGCAACCTCGGGCGGGAGATGCAGTCACGGCTCGCCCGAGTCTAACCCCGGGCGGGAGACACTATCACGACTCGCCCGAAACCAACCTTGGGTGGGAGACGCAGTCACGGTTTGCCCAAGGCTAACCCCGGACGAGCAGCACATTTCTGACTCGCCCAGTCGGCGCGATTGTCCGGTGAGGCCCTGACTGGCCCAGGTTTGGCCAAACTTAGCCAAACTTCTGTACTCCATTTTTGGCTTGACTTTAGAAGTTACCCAACACTTAGATAAACATGATTAGCACCTAAAACAAATGACTAAGTACTAGAAACATACCTTTATCACTTTCATTCATAAAGGTTTGCAATATGCCCATTTTCAAGCCCATGAGTGATTTTCTTATTTTCATCAATTTTGTTTCTAAACACATGTGCTCATGCTCATATGAAGGATGTTAGTCCAAATTGATGTGTTGAGTATTTAATTACCAAAACAATTAAAAATGACCCACCTTCAAAAGCGGAGAGCAGGTCCGTCCCTAAGGTAGTGTTTGGTTGAAGAGCTAAGTAGAACAGAACCGTTCTGTGCCAGTTTTGTTGTTGTTTGGTTACAAAGTAACTAGAATGGAATGACTCCAATTAAGGAATATTCTCCTCAGATCCGGAACCATTCCGCTCCAAAAAATCAATCGGACGGAGCCGCTCTATTCCAATCCCGCTCCGTTCCGTTCACTCTGCAACCAAACAAAAAACAGAACCGTTCCATTCCAGATTACCAAACACAGAACAGAGCGGCTCCGTTCCTAGAATCAGGGATAGAACGACTCCGTTCTACTTGTCTGCTCAACCAAACACTACCTAAATTCTCTGGGTCTGCACTATATTTATGTTATTTGTTGCCGACAGATCGAAACATTTATTTTTGGTACCATCTGGCCGCAGTAAATTGTGTGTTTACCCGTAGTAATCACTCTGCAGAGATAGGTGTGGCAGCTGTCCGGCCTTAAATTTCTTTTACTCTTATTTATTTTAGCCATACGATATTTTTTTCATTAATGTTTATATCATTAATTAGTTACGCTCTACTACGTCACACCGCTGCTGTTGCCTCAGCGGTTTGTACGACATCCATAGGTGCTGCGGCAGCTTGGCTCGTTTCGCCTGACCTGCTCGCAAACGGATCGGCTTTGGCGAACACCCTGTCGTATATATGTGTTCCTGCGTGCGAGTTCGTACGCCTATTCTATGCTCTACAACAACCGAACAACATATAATGTTTGATACAATCATATTTTATCGTTATGCTAGCTATGTGTTTCATGCATACGTACGTCTATATATTAATGACCTGAGCAGAGCGTCTCTATGATGACTGTTTGAGAGGGAGAGGACGTACGAGCTGGTGCGTGTGCGATGCGAGCATGCGATGCGTAGCGTAGATACCCATGTTGATCTCATTTGTCAGCTACCTGGGCTACGTACGGCTTGTATTTGTAGGTTAGTAGGTACGTGACAAACACGTGCGCACATCGTTTTTTTTTTTTTTTGCTTCGGTACGTGACAAACTGGTGTTGGAGCTGAGATACCCGGGCGTCTCCGCCAGATTCCAACTTACGTTTTGCTTAGCATACGTGGTAATCCAGTGATGCGTATACGTATACACAGGCTACATAATTAGGCATAGTTTCGTACAGCTCTACCGGACACGTTTAGGGCTACTTTGGGAGCTAGAAATAGGAGATAATTAAAGAGAGAATTGAAGAGACTAAAATCTCCTTTTAATTCAAAATTTAATATGCAGTGGATTTTAGTTTTGTGGCTTAAAACATTGCTCCATCCAGTACACGGCACGAGAATCCTAACTAGCGGCCAGCTAGCGACCACGCTACGAAATGCAGGAAATAATAATTTATTCATAAATGTATGTAGGGATAGGATTGTTTTTTGAAATATAGTATAAATAAAAAGGAAATTCATAAATATACTATTTTTTTAATACACACACAAAAAGGTGAACTGTTTTGGTTAATCATAAATTCATAATTTCTTTGTCTATTTATTGTTTTATATGCGACCCATCTTACCACTACAGAATTTTGGTCAACTTTTGCATTCAACTTTATTTTTGACCGCTGACACAATGCCGCCTATAATATGGCTTGTTTATTTTCGTCAGTCACATGTCAGTCGCTGAAAATAAGTTAAATTTTGGTGGTTGACATATGACCATTAAAAATAAATAAATTATTTTTTATGGCCATCACGAGATGTCAAAAATTAGCTATAAAAGACGACACATGGACGTGCCCGTCCCCTTGCTTTGTCTTCCTCCACCACGCTCATCTCCTTGCTCCTCAATGCATGCCACCACCGTCCTACGCCTCCTCCACGATGCCTCCTCATCTGTGTGCGCCGTGACAGCTTGCGCCACATGCGTCATCCATCATGCCCGCCTTGGGCCAATACACACCACACGTGCTGCCCGCCTCGCTTTAGCACTGACGCAACTCTATTGTTGGAGACTCGTTCTCAAGTGCTATGAATTAAGAACAAGGCAACATAAAGTGTTAAATGTCAACGTCCTTCGTCCATGAAACATTATTCCCTTGAGGATAATGGGTCTTGGACGAAGGTTGATGAGAGTAAAATTACGAAGCTTAGATCTTCGTAATAAAATTTCAATAGATATTGCAAGATGACATAAAATAAAAGGTACAAAAGAGGTAAACAAGTCATAGATGAATTATATTATATTTTCTTAATATATCCAATCATTGAATACAATAATACCTCTGCCTTGACAAAAGGTTGAATTCCAGAATATGCGATTGCAGTTGCTAGAATCCGTGAACAGTAAAGGAATACTGTTCACTATTTATAGGCTCAGGGCGCAGCCTGTGAGGGATTACAAGTATGCCCTTATAAAAGTTTACAACATTGACTCAGACCTTTATGGACTAAAAGGTCATTCTATCTTTAAGTCGGTTTGTAACACCGAAGCTTCATGAAGAGGGACCTTCGGCCATCTTATACAAACAGCTTCAGTCGAAAGCCGCTTCTTCCTAGAAGACCTTCGGCGACGAAGCATAGGCCCAACACCTATGCACCATAGGCTTGGGCCCCATGCCTCTGCACCACCTGCCTTGGCTTGGCCTATGCCAGTGCTGTCATGCCATGGCCTGCCTCATGCATGCTGCCTACCCTAGTGATCCCACCTCGGCCTACACGCGCCACTGTTCTTGCACAAGCATCACTGTCACTACGCACGCCCTGATGTCCCTGTGCATGCGCCACCTGCCCCTGCGCCCTCGTCCACAGAACAAGAGATTACTTCATTTTCGGTGGTCGACTACCAACAAAAATAAGACATTTACTGCTGAAAATACCTAACTTTCTTTAGCAAATGCCTTATTTTTAGCGACAGCTAGCCGCCACACATCATTCACCGAACGTAAACATTAATATTTGGCGGCCAAGGGGTGCCGCTGAAAGTAGCTTATTTTCGACAGCTAGGGCCCTACCGCAAAAATTTAGGTCGTTTACTTTAGGCAACCACCACCCTCACCACTGAAAGTTAATTTGGTTCATTTTTGGAGGTCAAAAGTGGCCACTGAAATTTATTTTGGCCTATATTCAGCGGCCAGGTAGGTGTCGCTGAAAATAATTTATACTAGGTAAAAATATATGCATAATTTTATTTACATCCATATTTTCACAATTAACATATACACATAAATGTTCATAACAACACAAGTCATCAAATTCTGCCACAATATTCATTACATTCACCAAATTCACAACACAAATATCTCAATATTCTCAATTCATCACATTCCGCAAATAGTAAATAACGAAGAACATTAATGGCCAAATGTGAATACCTAACACCAAATGGGATGATCAAAACTCGAGCTTTTGGTCGTGCAGCAGCCATTGGAGGAATGACGATGTGGTCCTTCTGAGTGGCCCTCCGTCGAATGTTAGTGGGCTTAGTGGCCTCCTCCACCTCCTCAATATTTGTGCATCCACCCCAGCATCTTTGGTCACGTCCTCCTCTTCCCATGGACATAAAAATGAGATAAGTAAACACATTTATATATAAGTTAATGACAAATAAGAGAAACTACATGAAGATTTACCTCGCCACTCATTTGTAGTGCAATCATGCTATCACGCAGCTCTAGTCAGGCGTGTCTCAACAACGCCTCTTGTATGTTGTGGCTAGAAGAACTCCCTTGAAAAAGCGAACTATGTGAACTAGGGAGTATCTTGGTAGCCACATTGATAAATCCCCTTGCCCTGTGGTCTTCTTACTACTCATCATGTTCAATGAAAAACATTAATTGTATTAGATCCAAAAATGCAATATATTTAATAAAAACAAAATAATACATAAACTTAAAAGGCAATACAAATAAAGTATGCATTACAGACTAAAGTTTATTAGCATCTTGATCAAGGAGTCTTCTTCGACCCAAAGCATGTCGGTGGCTTATTCCTTCCTTGGCTGCCATTTCTGTTTCTCGGAGGCAATGATATTGTCACGGTCTCTATTCAATGAGTTGAGTGCCATACCCTCACAAACAGTAAAAGAGGTTAGCAATTCCTCATATTGATAAACTGCATCGACATGGTCGTCTTTGAATTGATAACCAACAATGTTAGGGGTTTGTAACTGCTCCCTAGGGTTCACTTTGTGAACTACCCACCAAGATTGTTGCTCTCGGCTTGGTTATGATAGATAGTAAGCCTACTCACACTGGTGTGCAAGGATAAAATTGTCGTGGTATCGAAGTCATTCATTGTGTTTGACTTCAATCATGCCATATTGATTTTTGTCTAATCCCGTTACAGGTATCGAACCAAACACAAAGGAAGAATACTACTTTTAGAGTTTTGTTCCTTGCCAAACTCAACTCAAGAATGTTTGAATGATACAATAATAATTAGTTTCCCTCTTGTGCCCTAGTCACATCTCTAATATTACATGCGGCTGCACGAGGATGAGAAACTTCAAATTGGGTGGAATGAAAGTGAAAGCCATTGACTATCGTATCCACCATAGATTATACAAGTCATAATCCTTTTAGATAGTTGTCTCAATTCATCATGTATGTTGGGGTTCTTTGTGACCGGAAAGGATACAGAGTTAAATGACAAAACCACATCTCTAAAAAGGTTAAATGATATCAAATTGAGGGATATAAAAAGTTTACATGATCTCGAAACCAATAAATAAAATTAGGTCCTCCACTTCTTACAAGTCGTCGCATCGTATCTAGTTGTTTGTTTATTGGTTGATGGATATGTGTCTAGATTTGCTCGTTGAACTCACTATATGGCAAATTAAATAGTTAAGTTCGTATCTAGCAATGTCTAAAAATTATGTGGCAAAAGAAACACTAACATGAAATATGGCTCCTTGCTATGGTGACAGAACACTCCCTTACTCGTAGTTTTGCTTCTCTGTTGGAGTGAAGGTCGTCCGCCCCCCTTGTTCGGTCTACTTAAAACATAATCCGAGCAGGTTACATCAATCATAGGAAGCAAAGTCTACCTCAACCCGCACCGAAGGTAGAGCCTCAATCGGAGAGCTAACGAAGGTTTGGGGGCGAAGGGACCAGTCGGCCAAAGCGGGGGCTCTTCAAGACGTCTCTTGCCATGACTCCGAGTGCCGGCCATGGCAAGACTCGAAGACCCGGTGCCCTGAGCGAAGACCACGGTTCCTGCCCGCGTGGATTGCGGAATGGGCCCTTACGACGATCTGCTGGATTACTCAGGACCATGTGTAAGCCCCACCCTGGGGTAGGGTTGATGGTGTGTTTGTTTAGGTTGTACTTAACTCCACTGTAATGACCCCCAAGGGGGAATATTTTGGGGAGGATGTAGGCAACCATGGGCATAATCGTACTTATGAAGGCATGTCCACCCACCTGGTTACCTATAAATACCCCCACATTGTACATTGATAGGACACGCTTAACAAAACCATTGTCTCAGCCTATTGTGTTGCTGAGCATCACATCATCCTTTCCACCCATTGATTGGGCCCACTTGACCATGTGTCAGTCGGTTCCAACATTTGGCGGCCACGATTCATGCTTTGATAAACCAATCCCACGATGACTCCTAAAAAAGCAACTTCGAAGGCCACCACTACCCTGGATGATGCGGTGAAGGTAGCCTTCACTGAAAAAAGGGCAAGGCAGCCCTTGTTAGTGACGTCCTGCATGAGGCCCTCGAGGATGGAGCAGTCAATAGCAAGCGACCTCGCACAGAGAACCCGCCTACCCTTGAGGGCACCATTCGCACCTGCAGCTCTGAAGGACTACCTCGGAACCCTCCACCAGGCTTCACCCTGTGGAAGATGACGATATTATCGAGGACAGCAAAATCCTAGGCATCTCGGTCGAGGACCAGCTAAAGTTGTGCGCACTCTGCATTAAGAACAATCAGCTACAGAAATAGAAAGAAATCCTCGCATCTAAGTGCCAGCGCATCAACTTGCAAGCTAAGGTCAGGCAAATGATTTTAGAAGAGCAGAAAGCAAGAGAATTGGAGCATCAGATTGCAGACATGCAGGGTGAAGACCCCCTTTACCAACGACATGACTCTGTGCCTCACCACCACGTGGCCGCTACCTTCCAAGGGTTGAATTACCTTGATGAACAGAGCCCTCTTGCACCACAACTCCTGGCCTCCCCTAGCCCCAAAACATTAGAGCAGGCACCAACCCAAAGTACAATGGCAATGCAGACCCAACTCAATACATCATGAGCTATCAAGTCACAGTGGAGTCCTCTAGGGGAGACGACGCCACCATGGCCAAGTCATTCATCATAGTCCTCGAAGGCCTAGATCTCATGTGGTACACAAGACTGCCACCATTGTCAATCGACTCATGGAAGACACTTTGCGACAAGTTCTTGCTCAATTTTGAAGGGTACAGACCCGAGACAGACGCTTTGGCATAGCTCTCGCTCTGTAAGCAGCAGGAGAAAGAAACCCTTTGAGAGTACTACAAGAAATTTCTCTTATTGAAATCACAGCTGCTTTCGGTCGATGACCATATAGCCATCCACTATGCAATCAGAGGCCTTCGGGCAGGCGTTCTATACAACCACTATATAAGGGATCCAACAAAGAACATGCAGGAGTTATATCAGTTTTAGGAAAAGTATGCCCGATCAGAAGAGCTCCACCAGAGGAAAATCGAGTCTCAGCGGAAGCCCAAGGAGACTTCACAGTCCAACAGAACATGGGTTAGAACTTCGCAACCAGGTTCAGCTCGGCAAGACCGCGCCCAATCACAAGTGCATAATATCGCAAATCAGCAGCATACCAGAGACAACACCCCTCGTCGTCACGACTACCCTCCGCAGCAAGGCCGTGGTGGCAATGCATCCAGAGGTAGAGGCCGAGGTCAGTAGCAACGAAGATTCTATTGTATTTTCCACGGTGAAGACTCGGCACACCCAACCAGGGATTTCCCTAAGACGAAAGCAACAAAGGACCAAATGGCTAGGACCCCGCCGACCGATAACCAACGAGTCATCGCCCACACATACCATCCCCATCAATACAACCAACATCAATTCCAAAATGAACATTTTAATCATCAACAGCAAAACCACAACATATTTTCGCAACAACAACGCCTATAACACCAAGAAATCCTAGCACTACCACCTCCACCACCCCAACAACCAAACAAACCACTACCACCTCCCCCACCCCTACCAAAGCAAGAAGACTTTGCTGATCAACCCTTTTGAGGGGTAATCCACATGATTATCGGAGGGTCCAGCTTCGAATTTGAAACAAAACGATAGAAGAAAGACCACTACCGAAGGGTAAACCATGTAGCCCTCATTAGGCCCGTCGTTCAAACGAAGTGGTCCCACGGGCCACTTACCTTCGATGCAAGGGATGTCGATCTCCGCAGTGCGCCCACGCGGATGCGCAGGTGATAAATTGTAGAGTGGTAGGGTGGGATATGCACAAAGTACTTGTTGACAACGGTAGCCAGGTAGACATCATCTTCCGGCACACCTTCGACCGTATGGGCATAAGTCATAGCCTCCTCAAGCCAGCAGACAACCCCCTTTATGGCTTTGGAGGAAAAGGAATCTTTCCACTCGGCAAAATTGAATTACCACTATCATTCGACACTGCGCCAAATGCAAGAAATGAGCAGATCACCTTCGACATAGTCGATATGGTTTATCCCTACAACGCCATCATGGGGCGAGGATCCATCAATAAACTTGAAACAGTTATACACGGATTATACCTATGCATGAAGATCCTAGGCCCCCAAGGTGCAATCACCATATACGGAGACCAGTAGGTCACCAGGAACATAGAAAGAGATTTCATTCCTGGCCAGCGCAATGTGCCCTACCTATGTCGCCTTAAGATGCCCAGGTCTTCGTCGTGTCCTTCTACGGCAACGAACAGGTATGTCCGCCTCTTCCCTTCCCTTCCTGCTCTACAAACCTTGGAAGTGGATGAGGCGATGGATGGGGGTCCCTGATTTGATGCCTATGGTATCCGTTCGATGGCTCGACATTGCCTGTCTACATGACATTTCCCTTACCACGGTGTCGACTCGGTATGCTTCTACCACTTATGTGTACCTGTCACCCATCGTTCTGTCATTGCAAATATTAGTGTGTTGTTCCTCTGTTGTTTTGGGTGTTAGTTTTTTGTTGTGCTAGGGACTGAATATAATTTGGGTCTATTAATACTTTATTTATTGTATGCACGTGGTTTGCGTTTTTCTGATGGTGGGTCATGGATCCTGCAAAATATGTGTTAACATTTGGAGATCCATGCGGGCACTACCACAGGGTGCTCGTCCCTTGTGTTATTGGCTCTTGCATGCATTAGGACGTTTCTGAAACCACATTGGTGCAATAGAATCCATGTTGTTTGAGGTTGCTGAATTGGATGGAGCAACAATGTTTTTTCACACTAACAATAAAAGGAAAGATTATTTGTTGGTTTCAAACGTTAGTAATTGCTATAAAGTGCCATAATTTGTAAGGAGCACATCCAGTTTTTATTGATGATTGACTTTAGCAACCACTCCATATTTTGACCTATCTTTTTTGTAAGTTTGAGTTCATGTGACTTATTTTAGAAACTTGAGCTCACAAACTTTCTCTTATTTGGTCTATGTATGGTGGAATTATGTCATTCTATAATCTCTATTCGTTCAGTCAGTCATTGTGAACTCTCTTCTAATCGCTCCCTTCATTGATCATTGAACGTGTTGTACCAAGACATATTGGATGGAGTAAACAACAACATCAGTTAGTCAAATAAAAAAATTATACGGAGAGCGGAGACAATCAATAAAAAAACTTTAGATCTTTTTGGTGGATAGTTTACGTAGGTATTGTTGTGACCCGTCGCAACGCACGGACAACCGACTAGTATGACTTTATCTTTGTGAAGCTTATCGAAAGTGCATATCACATGTAATAAAAAAGTAGATGAATCAAAGGACACCCAGCGTTCGCCTCCCCAAACTTTTCCCTTCCTTCCCACCACGGGGATGAAAACGGTCGGAAACGGTATTTATTCGGTAATCAGTTTTTAGTCGTTTTTTATTGTGAATAAATAGGATAGAATCAAAAATACAAATTTGTATTCATTGTTTTTAACATTTAGCTTATAAAGATTTATAAAAGGTAAATCTCAAATTTATCATATATTTTCTCAAATAATAGATATAAACTTCGGTATGGATTTAAAAATAAATTCGGTAAAATTTTCAATTTTTATGTTATAGGGAGCAAATAATAAATAAAATAATTTTATATCAAATTTTATATATATCTATTTTAAAATATAAAATTTGTTAACGGTTCGGCTTTCATCCCTCAAGGGGCCACGTCTCGCTCGCGTCGCGTCGCGTTCACCTGCTGCTGCGTTTTTGGTACAGTATAAAGGCCGTCCGTCGCGCCGCGCTGTCCCTCATCTCCAGTCTCCCTCTCCACTCTGCGGCCCGGTCGATCCCCATTCCGATCCATCGCACGGGCAGCGCCCAGTCCGGTTCACTCATGGAGTCTCTAGTGGCTGCGCTCCCCGCGGGCGGCGCTGCGGCGGCGGCGGCCTTCGGTGGGCTGGTGGCCGCTGCCGCGCTCGCCGGAAAGGTCGGCCTTGTCGGGTCCAAGAAACACCTCAACGCGCCCCCAGGTCAGTCACCCGACATGATCCCGCGCTCTCAATCTAATGCGGAACCTGTCGTTCTGATCCTTTATTTAGCCCGGATCCTTGCGTCGGTAGAAACTGTTTATTTCTTACTACGTTGTTCCAGACTTCCAGTTAGTTTGGTGGTGTGACCGTGAGGAGCACTCTTTAGTTTGTTGTGAGGACTGACCGTGTAAGCGAATTTCGTGTGGTTAAAAGATCCCTTCCACGCCAAAGCGTAAAGATTCGGTTCCGGTCGTGATTGTTCCACTATGATAGATGGGGCACTGGCGACCTACTCGCTCCGTGCATGTGATTTTGTCGTTTTATGTTGTCAAACTATTTTAATTTTAATTAACAATATATAAAGTTAAATTATTTTAAATTTAAGGAACTACATATTATTGTAGTTTAAGTCACGATTAATCTAGTAACTATTTTTATGTTATAAATCTTATGAAACATCCGTCAAAATTGACGATGATTTAGACTAAATACAAAACGACTAAATCAGGACGAAGGGAATATGTGATAAGCTCGGCCTCCGTCTAGTTTTTAATTTTTATGTTCTTTATGGGGTGATGGAGGGTTTAAGAAAAATTATTTCCAGCATTCCCAATAATCACGTCCGCGCATCCACATTTATTGTGGATATTTATTGTGGATATAAATAAATTATTTCTTACGTTTCCTAGTGTAGTTGCTAATCCTAGTAAAAAATGAAGGGTATGGATTCTGATCGATGCCATGCATACTGGACCACTACCGATTACCGAATCACATTCTGAGCGTGCCTGGGAATAGTTTAAGGTGGAGGTGGAGCTGTGCAAAACTATGCCTAGTTCTGTGGTATGCTCTCCTTTAGTGCACGCGTATCAGTATCGGTGGACTACTACGCCAACGTGCCTAACTGCCTAAATACTTTCTGTTTCAGAATTAAAATCCTGACCTCGAATTATAGCAGTTCCTTAACCTGACAATAAGGCACAATCAGTAGGCTGTGTGAAATTTACAGTGAAAATTTCTTGATTCATGTCTCTTACGCATGAGCACAAGTTGTGAACGAAAGAGAAGCTTCCAGACGTTTCTGAGTTGTTTTAAGTACTCTAGTATGTATGGAGTGTGGAATACTAATAGCGCCATCTCCATGGCCCCACCTAATTCATTGTCGCAGATCAGTTCAATATCAATCTTGTTGTACTTGGACTGTACATAGGTCTGACCTTCCACCAACTGACAGCAACAACTAAAGCCATGTATATTTTTCTTCGAAAAAGTTATGCAAAGCAGTCGGCAGTCTTGATATTTCCATGTGCAGTGTCACAGGGGAAATTTGATATTTCGTACGTTCATTTATATTTCTAAGAAAATAATTTTTATATAAGAAGGGATAAAATGGGTGATTCTTCCTCCGAAACGCACACTAAAAGAGTGATTCGTACAGTTGAGTCACTGCCGAAAAGGAGACTCCTGAAATTTCAGTACTACCTTATTTAAAGGCTTGCTGCGAAAGGGTCTCTAGCTGAGTTGGTTATGTGGTCTGAAAGTGTTTTTTAAATTGGTGTCCTTAGTTTTGGTGGTGTGCTCACCTATACCCTTAGTCGTGTTTTTTTGTTCAGCTGTGCCCTTCTGTTCTATAGCACTGGAAGGGCACAGTTGAGCAAAAACACGACTAAGGGTATAAGTGAGCACACCATCAAAACTAAGGGCACCAATTTAAAAAACACTTAAAAAATCCTCTCATTTGTCCCACGCCAAAGCAGAGGTCTAAGGCTCAGCCCCGGTCGTGGTCGTTCTCACATGGATTTCGATGCCGCTGTGTATGGGTGGGGTCGGGTTCGGGGGTTTTCTCGACCTGTGTGAGAAGGTCTTCTTGTTACTACAATGCCCGGGGGCTGTCTTACCCCTGCAGGTCGAGTTTTTTTTATATTTAAAGGCTTGCTCATGAATCAACTTTCAATAAGTTATTCTCCCTGCTTATTTCAGCTTCTTATATTGATTTATAAACTGTCTAAGAATCCAATACAAAGTATGTTGTTCCTTGAATCCTTTTAAATTGTTATATTATAGTGTGCTAAACTAAGGATTTTTTATATTGTGCACAAACCTTTGAATAGCAGTTGCCTTGGTGTTGTTTTCCCATAGTATTCCTAGCAGTAAGATAAGTCAATAACACTACCAACTCCACAAACCATCATGAATATTTTAAATATTTTTCTTTTAACTTGATATTGTATAGAAAAACTAGTTATGAGCAAGCATGTGCTTATTTCCATGCAGAGACTAAAAATTAAGAACAACATGGTTACCAGGTCCAGCATTTAATGAAACTATGTTCTTATCCAATATTACATATTTTATGTCAGGGCAAAAGAACCAAACCCTCGAGTTATTTTATTTCTTTTCATGCAGCTGTCTCTGGTTTACCCCTGATTGGGAATCTTCATCAGTTGAAAGAGAAGAAACCTCACCAGACCTTTACAAAGTGGGCAGAAATTTATGGGCCAATTTACACTATAAGGACCGGTTCTTCTACTGTAGTTGTGCTCAATTCAGCCCAAGTAGCCAAGGAGGTTAGTTGGAAGTTGTGTTTTCATCTTTTGTGGTTCCTTTACTAATATAGTTGTGATTGGCTACTATACATATTTTTCTTTCTGAAGTTAAGGGCAATTGGTGACAATTGGACCTTTTCTGGTGTCACCATGATTATTGCATAACAAACTCCACACTTTTAATGTCCTCTCTTCTATTATTTTTCTTCGCAATATGAGTTTCTAATGGTGATCTAAGTCAAGCACTGAAACGAGAATTCTGTTTGCATCCTAAAACAAAGATCTTTAACAAAAAAAATACCATTTGACAACCCTCACACACTGTATATTTGACTCATTATTCAAAGTACCAACGTAACATTAAATTCTCCCAGCTGATGAAAATAATCAAGAAAAAATATTAAATTAATTTAATGTCGTAGGGTATAGTGTCATCTTTCATTCCAATAAAATTTGAAACCAAAACTAAACTTGTATGTGGAGCAATAAAGAAAAAATATTAGGGTGTGATCTGATCTAGTTTGTAGTAGTAAATTGAGCCAACATTTTGTATGGGGATTAAATGGACAAATAAAATAGTTTAGATGGTATAAATGGAGTTATCTAAATGATAGAGTTGATGGCCAGATCCATAAAGGCTTAAATTCGGTCATCAACCTTAGGTGCGTGGGCTATCTCGACTCATCGCAATCGATGTGTTTTCGATGGCATTTTCGCTTCTCTGACTGATGTTATGTCACTAGCTTTTGAGGAGTTGTGGTTTCAGAGTTTCCTTTGCAATTGCATTTTTGCTCGACAGTTTTAGCACTGCATTCTTTCTTCGTTGGGGCTTGCTAATCTCTCTCCTGCTTCTAATGAGTCATCTTTTGCTGAGTGGTGGAGGAAGGTGTGTAAGCAAGTGCACAAATCCAAAAGAACAGGTTTTAACAGTATCATCATCATGGGGGCTTGGTGTTTATGGCTTCATCGTAATAAAGCAGTTTTTGATGGTGTGAGACCTTCCATAAGCGGAATTAAGAGAGTTTTCTTGGATGAGTTATAGTGTTGGGGTGGGGTCTTGCCGGTGCCAAGCATCTTGAGGGCTTGGGCCTTGGTGCTGCCATTATTAGGTCCAGGTATCTTCTGGGTGAGTAGTGTAGAGCAGGTATGTGTGTGGACCCTCCGGGCACTTTTGCTGTTTGCCTCCTTTTGTGTCCTGTTGTTTTCATGCGCAGAAGGAGGCTGGAGTACTGTGCGCAGCAGGAGTTTGGTGGTCTCGTGTTCTGCCTTTTAAGGCATTGTACTTTAGTCCATTTTGGACTCTTTTGTTCTCTTAATTTAATGATGTGCAGCTCTTCTGCGCGTTCAAGAAAAAAATAGTTTGGCCAGGCTTGAGGTGTGTCTTGTCTCCTTGCCCTTATGCTGGTTGGTATTTAAAATTTTATTAGGTATGTGAGTTTTAGTTCTACAGAGTGTTTCGTGTGTGGTTGTGTGATCCGTATCTAAGCTCTAACTCCATTTTTTTTCTTTATTGATACAATGATACACAACTCTCTTGCGTGCCGATAAAATAATAGATGGTATAAATGGATTTCCTTCATATTTTAAAACCTACTCTGATGTTTTTCTTGCTATAATTTTTCATGTGATGGAATGAGCCTTTTTTAAAAAGAAATAGAAGGATAAAAGTTACAATGTTGTTTCAATATTGTTTCTTCTTACATTTGCTAAAACTATATGACAGCTATTTTGGTCCTGCATTTTACAGGCAATGATTGCAAAATTCTCATCAATATCTACTCGAAAGCTATCGAAGGCATTGTCAGCGCTCACCCGTGACAAAACTATGGTTGCTACAAGTGACTATGGTGACTTCCACAAAATGATTAAGCGTTATATCATGACATTCATGTTGGGTACTTCTGGCCAGGTATATATAACTATTTTTACATCATACAGTTGTAATAACTGTTCTTCAGTGTCAACCACTACTTCAATCTACTGAGGTCTAATAATGCCATGGTTGCACATAACATCAGAAACAATTTAGGGACACAAGAAACATGATGGTTGACAACATGTTGAACACTTTCCATACATTGTTGATGGATGATCCAAATTCTCCTCTGAACTTCCGGGAAGTTTTCAAGAATGAATTATTTCGCTTATCCCTGGTTCAGGTAAGTGTACATTTAGTGTGGTTATTCATGATTGCTTTATGATTTTTATTACCTTTGTTCTTAAATTGATGGTATCCTAGAGCTTGTGGTCAAACTTTGCGCACTAATGCACATAAAAGTATTAAGATTTAGCTCATAAAAATGATATTATGGGTCCGTCGTCATCAAATTTCTATAAACCTTTTGCAAATAAATAACTATTGTCGAGGAAAAGGGGGTAATTGTAGCTTTCATGCACATCATGGTTATGATTTAAGCACTTCACATTGACCTGTATAAAAAAAGGACAGACCTAATGTCGAAGGCTCCTACATATGTGGGGTTTGGGCCTTTATACATCATAGAATCTAAAAACGGTTTGTTTATTATTATGTTTCTGAGATTGCCTGCTGCAATTTCAGGCTTTAGGCGAGGATGTGAGTTCAATCTATGTGGAAGAGTATGGAAAGGTTATATCAAAGGAGGAAATCTACAAGGCCACTGTGGTTGACATGATGATGTGTGCAATTGAGGTCGACTGGAGGGATTTCTTCCCGTACCTCAGCTGGATTCCAAATAGGACCTTCGAAACAAGAGTACTGACTACCGAAGCGAGGAGAACTACCGTGATGCAAGCCTTGATCAAGCAGCAAAAGGAAAGAATTGCACGTGGGGAGGTAACACAAAGGCTTACTTCAACAATTTTGTAGAGAGAGAATATAAAGGTTATTCTTGACTTCTTAAATCAATAAACTCCAACACAGACTAGGATATCCTACCTGGACTTCCTGCTGGCAGAGAATACACTGACTGATGAACAATTACTAATGCTGGTGTGGGAAGCAGTCATAGAAGCTGCTGATACTACTTTGGTCACGACCGAGTGGGCTATGTATGAGATTGCGAAGCACCCAGAAAAACAGGTAAGTACTGAAGCTTGTTCTTCACCTTATAGGAAGACTGTTAAGTACTTTGGTAACCTCATTTATTTCGCACATCAGGAATACCTTTATCAAGAAATCCAAAAAGTCTGCGGCAATAAGACAGTTACCGAGGATCACCTGCCAGAGTTACCGTACTTGAACGCGGTGTTCCATGAGACCATGAGGCGGCATTCTCCAGTTCCATTAGTGCCTCCAAGATTGGTCCATGAGAATACCAACTTGGCTGGCTATGAGGTTCCAGCCGGCACAGAGGTAAGCATAACATTGACCACTTACAGCAAGCCACGTGTTGCATATATGATGTTGGCTGCTGGTAAATGAATTCTAACACAATTTGCAAATCTTCTAGATAATCATCAATCTGTACGGGTGCAACATGAACAAAAACGACTGGGCCGAGCCTGAGGAATGGAAGCCAGAGAGGTTTCTGGACGGGAGGTTTGAAGCAGTGGATATGCACAAGACCATGGCCTTTGGCGCAGGAAGGAGGGCCTGTGCTGGCAGCATGCAGGCGATGAACATCTCGTGCACCGCCATCGGCAGGTTTGTGCAAGAGTTTGCCTGGAGGCTCGAGGAAGGCGACGAGGACAAGGTTGACACCATCCAGCTTACAACCAACAGGCTTTACCCACTGCATGTGTACCTCGCACCTAGAGGAAGGAAATGAGCCTCTACTGTAAACGGGTTTCACTGTACTAATTTAAAAAAATAATTTGCTGTTGCCTGTGTATGACTTTTGGATGATCTCTATGCTGTGAAGTTGTTGGTCTGAAATTGGGTTAACAATACGAAGTGCATATCATACAGGACATGAACACCAACTTGCAGCATCTACTACTGATACTGACTACCATATAGGCAGGGGCGGATCCAAGGGGTGGGCAAGGTGGGCCATGGCCTCACCTCAATTTTTTTAACCCCTTATACCTAGGTTTAGGTACACACCAAAATAAAACAAATTTTTGTTTAGTTAGCGTGAACAAATCTAGTGAAAACTAGGTTTTGATCTATTTTTCTGTCGATACTTCACTGCTCAATCCACTCTTCACCTGAGCTATTTGATTCTCTTCCCTAGCGCAAGCCCAGTCGTGGCTCACTCGCTTCTTCGGTCATCGACTGACCAGTAAGTCGGTGACCTAATCCGCCCGCTGCAGCGCACCTTGCCTTCTCATCACTCATCAGCTCGTCGACTCGTCAGGATCCTGCAGACAACGTTGATATTTTGCCTCCTAGTCCGCACCAGCAGATGGGCAAGTTGTTGGTGAGACCGTGGCGTCACCTGTCCCTCGCTAACTCATTAGAGTCCCACCGCGCGGTTGCAACACGACAATGAGTGTCGCTTGCCGTCACCGTCATCTATCGCTATCTTGCCTCCCGCACTCGCTCCTCCTAGCTGTCGTCGTCTCACTAACGCCAACTCACGACAAATTCGATGACTCGCCAGAACGACACGTTAATGCGGCTGCTCCGCCCTAGTGCCTCATCCTCAGTCAGTCCACCTATTTTCTCTCTCTAGCTCTCCTTTTGGTAGCCAAAAAGGTTTTTTTGGTATTCATATCATTTTGAAAACACTAGATATTATCATTTAACATTCATATTATTATCATTAATCTATATTTATGGTCTAGTCTGGTGATTTGTCTCTTGCACTGTCGGCCCCACCTAGAATTTTGTTCTGCGTCCGCCACTGCATATAGGCCATGTTACCCTGATGTTTATTTGTTTCCATGATGTCAAAGGACCAGAACAGGTGATGAGAAGGGGTGAATGAAGAACAGGTGACGAGGAGTGAATAATGACAAGGGGCGAATGAAGAACATGCGACGAGGAGAAGAGGTGAATGGAAGTACACAAATTCTTCACCGAAGAAGAATATGACCTATATCCCTTTTCAAGTTAAAACCCTCTTTATTTTAAAGAAGAATATGACCTATACCCCATTTCTAGTCAAACACCTTTTTTTTTATTTTGAAAGGGTGAATGAAGGATAGGAAGGTGACGAGAAGAGATGAATGGAATAGTACACAAAAACTCTTCACCGAAGGAGAATATGACCTATATCCCATTTCCATTTAAACACCTCTTTATTTCACTGAAGAATAATTCTCCATAGGGCTTATTTGGAGACCTATATCCTAACTCTACTTAGGGCTTATTTAGATCAATTAGTTGTTAATAGAGTAATAGTTATCTATCTAATAGGTCACAACTAATATTAATTTCTATTAGCTAGTTCAGTTCAACTAGTGAGATAGTTGTTAGTTGGATACTCAGCTGATAATTAGCTTCATTAGCTTAATCTATTTGAGTCTAAGAAAATAATTATTATATGCTAACTATTATCATCATGGATCCAAATAGGACCTTAGAATCTATTTTGATCTAAGGATGTAGTAGTTAGCTACTAAAACAATTAGTTACTTGAATGTATATAGGTGTACATTCGGTCCACTAGCCTAAGCCTAAAAGGTTCAACAAGTTTAAATTCTATGCAGGCACGACCTGTAAATTTTAAAGGCCGTGATAAGCCAGCCCATGGCATGGAATGACACGTACCGGCCTATTATGTCACGTTATTGCTTCAACATGCTTGGTGGACAGCTCGAAATTATAAGAAATCTGAAATTCAAAATCTGACCCAAAATTCATATCAGAGCCCAAATTTAAAATAGATCTAATAAAGAAAATAATAAAAGATAATACAAATAAATTTAATCAAAAGTAAACTTAATGTTTTTATTAAGTTACCAATGACTGCCTCGTTAACAAACCATTTCAGACAGAAAGGAAAAATAGTACAACTAACTCTAGATAGAGTTTATAAGTTCAGTTCAATGTCTAATCTTCATAACAAAAGTAAAATCACATCACATCCTCTAATGCAAAATTGTAAAAGAAACATCTAACTAGCACCAACTCTAGCTTCACGTTCTTCATCAAGTACATGGAAGTGTGGAACAAAATGTGGCTTTAATGAATATATAAGTCTTTTCGTGCCTCTATATAGGCCATTACATGTCTGCCTTAAATAGGCATGCTCGTGCTCTCCCATGGACCGTGACCTCGGTTCAATCATGACCCGATCTAGATTAGCACTAAAATATTCTGTGTCATGTCCGAGTCGTGCTTTTTTCGTGCTTTAGGTCAGCTCATCAGGCCCGACCCAAATATATAACTCTACTTAGATACAGACAAATCTAGTTAATAGTTAGCTAAATATTCAACTAATAAGCATTGAGTTAAAGTAGATAATAACAATTAATAAAAGTAGTGGCCTATTAGCTAGATAAGTATTAACAACTAATCGATCCAAGTATACAATCATCAAAGCCAGGTAGCAATGTGCCAAATGATCTTAGCAATGGAGCTACGATGCATGAGTCATATGGCAAAGAGTGGAGAAAAACACCAAACATGAGGTTCTATTTGGATCCAATGAGATAATAGTTAGCTGATTAATAGCTAAAAATGCCACTTTGATGTTTTGTCAAAATGTATAATAGACTTTACCTTTGTGTTCCTCTCATCGAGGAGGTAAAAAACATATATGGAACATCTGGTAGTTGCCTAGAGGGGGGTGAATAAGCAACACCTATATTTTCACAACTTAAAACAAACTTGAATCCCAAATTAGATGTTAGCTCAAGATTTCAATCCAACGGAGTAAGGGAAGTGGGAAGTTCTTGCACTTGATCTCTTCTTGATTGTGGAATTAATTTAAGAACAACATCACAAGTGAAGATATAACAAGAACTTAGGGTGAGAGAGAGAACAAATTGCAGAAAGTAAAGAACACAAAACACAATAATTTATCTACTGAGGTTCGGCTATGAAGAACCTACGTCCCAGTTGAGGTGCGAGACTAGGTCTCTTTCAACATTCTCAATTGATCCATCGATCAACTTGAGCCCCCTAGTTTCTTTAATTTGATGTTCCTTCTCACAAGATACCCCGAAGAGATTAGAGACTTGTTGGTACTTGATTTCAATTTCCTTAAAGGTATAAAAAATCAAGGGAACACAAGTTAGATGTAAAGACCTTAGTCCTCTTGATTTAACACTTCTTTGAAGTGTTAGAATATGGGACGAAGGTTTTTAGAGAGAAATATAATGAAATAACAGGAAAGCAACAAAGTAGAACTTCATATCCAACTCATCTCATATGCCTTAGCATTTTGTTCCATCTCTCTTGATAAATGGATTTACAAGCATACATTCAACTCCTTCAGCTTCGTAAAAATTACAATGAGGGAGTACATAAGTTACAACTTCATATAAAGCGAAAATTGAGTTTCACCCTACAAAAAGTGTCCCTAGTGCATGGTATTGCTTGGCTCGAGATATGTTTTAGACGAATTTACAATTATATCCTTAGTCCCTATACATTCAAACTATTATACATGCCAGGGGTAAAGTTGTCCTCCTTTTTCTCTCGGCTTAGCTCCTTGAACCTCGAAGGGTGTTTATATTATGCTTTGTCCAAAGCATGTACACGATGGTCGTCCGAAGCTTGCTTCTTCGAACACCTTCATGTTCTATTTGAAATCTCCCTTCGTTATTAAACCTGCAACACACGCACAATAAAACAAAAGAAACAGTTACTAGGTGAGTGTTTTTAGGGACCTTCGAACGAAGAAGGCCCCCAACAGTAGCCCCTTCGTGGTGCTAGATCATTTTTTCATAATGAGCTCGACACACGAAACATACGGAGCCTTTTTATGCCGAAGGTTTGAAAAAACACCTTCCCTGAGCTTGTTATTAAAAAACAGGCAGAAAACCTGAGCACCATCGAGCCACTGATCAGCTGGTCTAGGTAACATGGCCGCCCATATTCACCGCTCGTCGGGCTATATAAATAGACTGGCTAGTTGTAGGTTTTTACAACATTTATTGCTTTTGTGTCGTCTTGCTGTTGAAATTTCTACTGCCTCTGAGGGTCGTTTTCACTTACAAACATTCTGCAAAGCTTCGTTTTTTCTTGAAAATGGCTAGAATTTACATGACCGCTAAATTGATCAATGAGAGCCAGTCCGCATTCGTGACTGAGACGGCTCCGATTTCAGAAGTGATGAGGGAGTTAGGCATTGTCGAGCCGAAGGATGGGGAAGAGGTGCCTTCGTCAGAGAAAAATAATTTGGAAGTCGAAGGTGACTATGATGAAGAGGATCTTAATATCCTTTATCCAAGTAAGCCTAGCCACATTGAGTTTGGGAAATCTACTATGAAGGCTAAAGACTTTGATGTGATGAAGAGACTTGGGTATATTGGCAAGAAGAATGACAATTTAATTAGATTCACTGGTGACAAAACCATTTCGGAGCCGAAGGATGATGAAGTTGTTGTATTTAGAAGCTTCTTCCTCGCTGGGCTTCGTTTCCTAATGTATGAAATGATTGCTGAGGTGCTGAAGAAGTTTGAAATATATCTACATCAATTAACACCGAATGCAATTGTTAGACTTAACATTTACATACGGTCCCTTCGAAGCCAAGGTGTGAGCGCGAATGTCGAAGGTTTCTCTAGAGTTCACGAGCTGCATTACCAGACAAAAGCAAGGCTGGATGGCCTTCACAAGAACTTTGGATGTTATAAGTTTGCATATAGAAAATATACTAAGGCTCATGTATTAGGATACCATAAAAAGTGGCTGATTGGTTGTACTAGTGAATGGTTCTACATGAAGGCTGATAGCAAGGGCAGAGAAAAGATTAAGGACATCATGATGTGCCCGATGAGATTGAACTTCGGGCTTACAAGGCCACTTTGACATGAACATAGGCTCTCCATCACAAGTGACCGAAGTTATTTTTAGGGTTGTCTCTGAGCATATTGGCACACGGGACTTGTTGGGGGTATGCTTCGTCGCCGAAGGTCCCATAAGAAGAAGCACCTTCGGAAGATTGACACAAAGCCGAAGCTACCAATCAGAAGGCTTCAGAGTACATTTCCAAAGGCCCCGACCTAAAGATGAAATGACCAATCGACCCATAACGATTTGTATTATGATTGTACACCTTTGTAAAGGGCATGAATGTAATTCCTCACAGGCTGCGTCCTGTGCCTATAAATAGATGAACAGTACCCCTGTACTGTTCATGCTGATTTGTACTTGCTCGTGCGTCACGCTTGTACTTTTATCTTCGAGCCGAAGGTACATTTGTAATTCAATATTGTCTCTATTTTTCCATGATGATAAAATAAAGTTATGTTAATAATGTTAAATTATTGTTCATGTTATTTTTCATGATTCATGTGTTTCATCTTTCATTAATGTATACTGTGATTATGAAGGTACGTTCTTCATGACCTTCGTCTGAAGATCGTTATATCCTAAGGGAAATAATGTTTCGAAGGACGAAGGGCATTAACATTTAACATTCTGTGTTGCCTTGTTCTTAACTCATAGCATTTGAGAATAAGTTCCCAACATTAGCGCCCACCTCCGGTGAACTCACTTCCACTTTTTGAGCTGATGGCTTCGTTCAACAACCAAGACGAAGCTGCTTCGGCTATGAAGCTGGTGCTCCCGATAACAGGCGGTTCATGCTCAGAGCCGGCCAACAAGAAGCAGAAGAAGGAGGCCTAGAGAAGGGTACAGTATGTTGGAGCGCAGGGACCCTTAATCAAGTCAAAATGGTCTCACATTCCAATTACCTTCTCCCAAGAGGACCTTCAGCTCAAGGATTACCCTCACAATGATGCTATGGTCATATCTTGTGTCATCAAGGGATTTCTAGTCCACAATGTTCTGGTTGATACAGGTAGTGCAGCGGATATCATATTTGCTAAGGCCTTCAGACAGATGCAAGAGCTAGAGGATAAGATCCATGATGCTACACACCCTCTCTGTGGTTTCGGAGGAAGGCAGATTGTAGCACTTGGCAAGATCACAATGCCAGTGACCTTTAGATTTGTCCATAATACAAGAACTGAACAGGTTGTGTTTGATATTGTTGACATGGAATACCCCTACAATGCAATTATTGGTCATGGAACACTCAATGCATTCGAAGCAATTCTTTATCCAGCATATCTATGCATGAAGATACCTTCGGATCAAGGGCCCATTGCTATTCATGGAAGTCAAGAAGCTGCCAGAAAGGCTGAAGGAAATTGGACAGACTCAAAAGCAATCCATAATATAGATGGAGCCGAAGCTTGTGAACAGTATAAGTACAGAAGAGAGAAGGCTGCTTCGGCTGATCAGCCGAAGCCTACGCTTCTATGTGAAGACATAGCAGAGCAGAAGGTACTGCTGGGATCTCAATTATCTGAAGAGCAGGAGAAAACCTTGATAAGGTTTTTATTCAACAATAAAGATGTTTTTGCATGGTCAGCCAACGATCTCTGTGGTGTCAACAGGGAGAAAATGTCTGACGATAAAGCCGAAGGTGCTCGGAACGAAGTAAAAAGATTTCTCAGTGCTGGTGTCATAAGAGAAGTGAAATACCTAGAATGGCTAGCTAACACTGTTATGGTGAAGAAGGCCAATGGTAAATGGAGAATGTGCATTGATTTTACTGATCTGAACAAGGCTTGTCCAAAGGATGAGGTCCCATTACCAAGAATAGATTCTCTAGTAGACGCATCAGCTTCGTCAGAGCTCATGAGTCTGCTAGATTGTTATTCAGGCTACCACCAAATCTGGATGAAGAAGCAAGATGAGTCAAAGACCAGCTTCATAACCCCCAGTGGTACATATTGTTATCTTCGGATGCCTGAGGGGCTCAAGAATGCTGGAGGAAGCTTCAGCAGGATGACAACCAAGGTTCTTCACTCTCAGATAGGGAGAAATGTGCTAACATATGTTGATGACATTATAGTGAAGAGCACGAAGTAAGAAAACCACATTACTGATCTGCAGGAAACATTTGCTAATTTTAGGCAAGCTGGCCTGAAATTAAATCCAGAAAAATGTGTCTTCAGAGTGAAGAAGGGCAAGTTCCTTGGCTGTCTAGTTTCAACGAAGGGGATCAAAGCCAATCCAAGCAAGATCGAAGCTATCCTTCGAATGGAGCCGCCAAGCACAAAGAAGGGGGCCCAACGGCTGATAGGAAGGCTAGCATCTTTGAATCGATTTATATCTAGGTCAGCAGAATAAAATTTACCATTCTTTGAAGTATTAAAGTCAGCTGAAGTCTTTCAATGGGGCTCAACTCAACAGAAAGCTTTCGAAGAGCTAAAGCAATATCTGATCGACTTAACAACATTAACTCCACCTGTGCTAGGGGCTCCATTGCTATTGTATGTGGCAGCTTCGCACTCTGCAGTGAGTGCAACACTTGTACAAGAGAAGCTCGAAGGACAAGCTAGAAAGCAAGTCCCAGTATACTTTGTCTCTGAAGTTTTGAGTTTATCAAAGAAAAACTATACAGAATTGGAGAAGGTATTGTATGCTGTGTTAATGGCATCCAGAAAGCTTCGGCATTATTTTCAAGCATATCACATAATTGTTCCTTCGTCACAACCCCTGAAGGATATCATGAGGAATAGAGAAGCTACTGGAAGGATTGGAAAATGGGCTACGGAGCTTAATGAATTCACTATTGACTACGTGCACAGATCTTCAATCCAATCTCAAGCATTAGTGGATTTCATCGCTGATTGGACGCCAGGGGCTCACGAAGAGGGGACAAGCAAAGATGCCGAAGCTTGGACAGTGTTTTGCGATGGTTCTTGGGGAGCCTTCGGTGCAAGAGCAGCTGCGGTCTTAGTGGCACCTTCGAAAGTCAAAACATGTTATGCAGTCAAACTGGATTTCAGTTGCACAAATAATGTTGCTGAGTACGAAGCACTTCTATTGGAGACAATAAAAGCACCTTCAGTTGAGCTCATGGAGAGAGCAGTGCTTACTATTTCTTCAGTACACAGTGAAGACTGGAGAACTGAGATAATATCTTTCCTCCAAGGCAATTGTCTTTCAAGTGACGAAGCTTATAACAAGAGAATGGAGGCAAGAACAAGACCATATGTGTTAATAGAAGGGGAATTGTATAAACATGGAGTTTGTTCACCACTCTTAAGTGTTTATCAAGAACTGAAGGTATGGAATTGATGAAAGAGATACATGCAGGTCTGTGTGGATCTCACATTGGATCTAGGCCCTTGTTGGGAAAAGTTTTTTGACAAGGATTTTATTGGCCGAAGGCAGCTTCGGATGCAGTAGAATTAGTCCAAAAATGTGAAGGCTGTCAAAAATGTGCAAGAGACCAGAAGCAACCTTCATCTCTCACTCAATTAATACAACCCACTTGGCCGTTGCAAAGGTGGGGCCTCAATTTGCTAGGCCCACTTCCTCCAGCACAAGGAAATCTAAAATATGTTGTGGTGGCGGTAGGGTATTTTTCCAAGTGGATTGAGGCGAAGCCTTTAGCCACAATAACTTCGGTCACTGTACAGAAGTTCTTCTGGCAAAACATTGTTTGTCGCTTCAGAGTGCTGAAGACCATTACTATAGACAACGGAACACAGTTTGATGCTGAAGCTTTCAAGGAATTCTGTGAACAAATTGTCATGAAGATTCATTTTGCATCGGTCAAACATCCGGAGTCAAATGGACTTGTTGAAAGAGCCAATGGCATTATAATTGAAAGTCGCCTAGAGGGGGGGTGAATAGGGCAAAACTGAAATTTACAAAATTAATCACAACTACAAGCCGGGTTAGCGTTAGAAATAATAATAATAATGAGTCCGAGAGAGAGGGCTCAAAACAAATCGCAAGCGAATGAAGAGTGTGACACGCGGATTTGTTTTACCGAGGTTCGGTTCTCGCAAACATACTCCCCATTGAGGAGGCCACAAAGGCCGGGTCTCTTTCAACCCTTACCCTCTCTCAAACGGTCCCTCGGACCGAGTGAGCTTCTCTTCTCAAATCAAACCGGGAACAAAACTTCCCGCAAGGACCACCACACAATTGGTGTCTCTTGCCTTGGTTACAATGGAGTTTTGATCACAAGAACAAGTGAGAAATAAAAGAAGCAATCCAAGCGTAAGAGCTCAAAAGAACACAACAAATCTCTCTCGCTAATCACTAAAGCCTTGTGTGGAATTGGAGAGGATTTGATCACTTGAGTGTGTCTAGAATTGAATGCCTAGCTCTTGTAAGTGGTTGAGAAGTGGAAAACTTGGATGCAATGAATGGTGGGTGGTTGGGGGTATTTATAGCCCCAACCACCAAACTAGCCATTTGGTGGGGCTGACTGTCGTATGGTGCACCGGACAGTCCGGTGCACACCGGACATGTCCGGTGCGCCAGCCATGTCACCGAAGCCGTTGGGTTCCGACCATTGGAGCTCTGTCTTCTGGGCCCGCCTGGATGTCCGGTGGCGCACCGGACATGTACTGTAGAGTGTCTGGTGTGCCAGTATGGGCGTGCCTGACTTCTGCGCTGCAGGTAGCCGTTGGCGCCGAAATATCCGTTGCTTCGATGTCACACCGGACAGTCCGGTGTACACCGGACATGTCCGGTGAATTATAGCGGACTAGCCATTGCGAATTCCCGAAGCTGGCGAGTTCAGAGCCGCGTCCTCTTGGAGCACCGGACACTGTCCGGTGTACACCGGACAGTCCGGTGAATTATAGTGCGCCGGCTCTGAGAATTCCCGAAGGTGCGAAGTTCAGCTCGGAGTTCCCTGGTGCACCGGACACTGTCCGGTGGTGCACCGGACACTGTCCGGTGGCACACCGGACAGTCCGGTGCGCCAGACCAGGGCACACTTCGGTTATCCCTTGCTCTCTTTGTTGAACCCAATACTTGGTCTTTTATTGGCTAAGTGTGAACCTTTGGCACCTGTATAACTTATACACTAGAGCAAACTAGTTAGTCCAATTATTTGTGTTGGGCAATTCAACCACCAAAATTATTTAGGAACTAGCTGTAAGCCTAATTCCCTTTCAATCTCCCCCTTTTTGGTGATTGATGCCAACACAAACCAAAGCAAATATGGAAGTACATAATTGAACTAGCTTGCATAATGTAAGTGCAAAGGTTGCTTTGAATTGAGCCAATAAATATTATTTACTAGATATGCATGGATTGTTTCTTTAATTTTGACATTTTGGACCACGCTTGCACCACATGTTTTGTTTTGCAAATTCTTTTCAAAGTTCTTTTGCAAAATAGTCAAAGGTAAATGAATAAGATTTTGCGAAGCATTTTCAAGATTTAAAATTTTCTCCCCCTGTTTCAAATGCTTTTCCTTTGACTAAACAAAACTCTCCCTAAATTAAAATTCTCCTCTTATTGTTCAAGAGGGTTTTGATATATCAATTTTTGAAAAGCTACTTTCTCCCCCTTTTGAACACAATAAGATACCAATTTTAAATTTATCAATTGAGAATCATACCAATTGAAAAACTCTTTTTAAAATTAGGTGGTGGTGCGGTCCTTTTGCTTTGGGCTAATACTTTCTCCCCCTTTGGCATGAATCGCCAAAAACGGAGTCATTAGAGCCCTTTGTAATACTCTCTCCCCCTTTGGTCATAAGTAAATGAGTGAAGATTATACCAAAGACGAAGTCCTTTTGCTTTGAACTCTCCCCCAAAAGATGGAGAGATGCGCGGAGCGACGGCGAAGGATGAGTTACGGAGTGGAAGCCTTTGTCTTTGCCGAAGACTCCAATTCCCTTTCAATATACCTATGACTTGGTTTGAAATTCACTTGAAAACACATTAGTCATGGCGTATGAAAGAGACATGATCAAAGGTATATAAATGAGCTATGTGTGCAAATCAACAAAAGAAGTTTCTAGAATCAAGAATATTTAGCTCATGCCTAAGTTTGTTAAAAGTTTGTTCATCAAGTGGCTTGGTAAAGATATCGGCTAATTGATCTTTAGTATTAATGTAAGAAATCTCGATATCTCCCTTTTGTTGGTGATCCCTTAAAAAGTGATACCGAATGGCTATGTGTTTAGTGCGGCTATGCTCGACGGGATTATCCACCATTTTGATTGCACTCTCATTATCACATAGAAGAGGAACTTTGGTTAATTTGTAACCATAGTCCCTAAGGGTTTGCCTCATCCAAAGTAGTTGCGCGCAACAATGGCCTACGGCAATGTACTCGGCTTCGGCGGTAGAAAGAGCAACGGAATTTTGCTTCTTTGAAGCCCAAGACACCAAAGATCTTCCCAAGAACTGGCAAGTCCCCGATGTGCTCTTCCTATTGATTTTACACCCCGCCCATTCGGCATCCGAATAACCAATCAAATCAAATGTGGATCCCCTAGGATACCAAAGCCCAAACTTAGGAGTATAAACTAAATATCTCAAGATTCGTTTTACGGCCCTAAGGTGAGCTTCCTTAGGGTCGGCTTGGAATCTTGCACACATGCATACGGAAAGCATAATATCCGGTCGAGATGCACATAAATAGAGTAAAGATCCTATCATCGACCGGTATACCTTTTGATCAACGGGTTTACCTCCTTCGTCAAGGTCGAGATGCCCATTGGTTCCCATGGGTGTCTTGATGGGTTTGGCATCCTTCATTCCAAACTTGCTTAGAATATCTTGAGTGTACTTCGTTTGGCTGAGGAAGGTGCCTTCTTGGAGTTGTTTCACCTGAAATCCTAAGAAATACTTCAACTCGCCCATCATAGACATCTCGAATTTTTGTGTCATGATCTTACTAAATTCTTCACATGTAGACTCGTTAGTAGACCCAAATATAATATCATCAACATAAATTTGGCATACAAACAAGTCATTTTCAAGAGTTTTAGTGAATAGAGTAGGATCGGCCTTTCCAACTTTGAAGCCATTAGTGATAAGGAAATCTCTAAGGCATTCATACCATGCTCTTGGGGCTTGCTTGAGCCCATAAAGCGCCTTAGAGAGTTTATAGACATGGTTAGGGTACTCACTATCTTCAAAGCCGAGAGATTGCTCAACATAGACCTCTTCCTTGATCGGTCCATTGAGGAAGGCACTTTTCACGTCCATTTGATAAAGCTTAAAGCCATGGTAAGTAGCATAGGCTAATAATATTCGAATTGACTCAAGCCTAGCTACGGGTGCATAGGTTTCACCGAAATCCAAACCTTCGACTTGGGAGTATCCCTTGGCCACAAGTGGAGCTTTGTTCCTTGTCACCACACCATGCTCATCTTGCTTGTTGCGGAAGACCCATTTGGTTCCTACAACATTTTGATTAGGACGTGGAACTAAATGCCATACCTCATTCCTAGTGAAGTTGTTGAGCTCCTCTTGCATCGCCACCACCCAATCCGAATCTTGTAGTGCTTCCTCTACCCTGTGTGGCTCAATAGAGGAAACAAAAGAGTAATGCTCACAAAAATGTGCAACACGAGATCTAGTAGTTACCCCCTTATGAATGTCGCCGAGGATGGTGTCGACGGGGTGATCTCGTTGGATTGCTTGGTGGACTCTTGGGTGTGGCGGCCTTTGTTCTTCATCCTCCTTGTCTTGATCATTTGCATCTCCCCTTGATCATTGTCGTCATCTTGAGGTGGCTCATTTGCTTGATCTTCTACTTCATCAACTTGAGCGTCATTCTCATTTTGAGTTGGTGGAGATGCTTGCGTGGAAGAGGATGGTTGATCTTGTGTATTTGGAGGCTCTTCGGATTCCTTAGGACACACATCCCCAATGGACATGTTCCTTAGCGTGATGCACGAAGCCTCTTCATCACCTATCTCATCAAGATCAACTTGCTCTACTTGAGAGCCGTTAGTTTCATCAAACACAACGTCACAAGAAACTTCAACTAGTCCCGAGGACTTGTTAAAGACTCTATATGCCCTTGTGTTTGAATCATATCCTAGTAAAAAGCCTTCTACAGTTTTAGGAGCAAATTTAGATTTTCTACCTCTTTTAACAAGTATAAAGCATTTGCTACCAATAACTCTAAAATATGAAATATTGGGCTTTTTACCGGTTAGGAGTTCATAGGATGTCTTCTCGAGGATTCGGTGTAGATACAACCGGTTGATGGCGTAGCAAGCGGTGTTGACCGCCTCGGCCCAAAACCGATCCGAAGTCTTGTATTCATCAAGCATGGTTCTTGCCATGTCCAATAGAGTTCTATTCTTCCTCTCCACTACACCATTTTGTTGTGGCGTGTAGGGAGAAGAGAACTCATGCTTGATGCCCTCCTCCTCAAGGAAGCCTTCAATTTGAGAGTTCTTGAACTCCGTCCCATTGTCGCTTCTAATTTTCTTGATCCTTAAGCCGAACTCATTTTGAGCCCATCTCAAGAATCCTTTTAAGGTCTCTTGGGTTTGAAATTTTTCCTGCAAAAAGAATACCCAAGTGAAGCAAGAATAATCATCCACTATTACAAGACAATACTTACTCCCGCCGATGCTTATGTAGGCAATCGGGCCGAATAAATCCATGTGGAGTAGCTCAAGCGGCCTGTCGGTCGTCATGATGTTCTTATGTGGATGATGGGCACCAACTTGCTTTCCTGCTTGGCATACGCTACAAACCCTGTCTTTCTCAAAATGAACATTGGTTAGTCCTAAAATGTGTTCTCCCTTTAGAAGCTTATGAAGATTCTTCATCCCAACATGGGCTAGTCGGCGGTGCCAGAGCCAACCCATGTTAGTCTTAGCAATTAAGCATGTGTCGAGTTCAGCTCTATCAAAATCTACTAAGTATAGATGACCCTCTAACACACCCTTAAATGCTATTGAATCATCACTTCTTCTAAAGACAGTGACACCTACATCAGTAAAGAGACAGTTGTAGCCCATTTTGCATAATTGAGATACAGAAAGCAAATTGTAATCTAATGAGTCTACAAGAAAAACATTGGAGATAGAATGGTCAGGAGATATAGCAATTTTACCCAATCCTTTGACCAAACCTTGGTTTCCATCCCCGAATGTGATCGCTCGTTGGGGATCTTGGTTTTTCTCGTAGGAGGAGAACATTTTCTTCTCCCCAGTCATGTGGTTTGTGCACCCGCTATCGATGATCCAACTTGAGCCCCCGGATGCATAAACCTACAAAACAAGTTTAGTTCTTGACTTTAGGTACCCAAACGGTTTTGGGTCCTTTGGCATTAGAAACAAGAACTTTGGGTACCCAAACACAAGTCTTGGAGCCCTTGTGTTTGCCCCCAACAAACTTGGCAACTACCTTGCCGGATTTGTTAGTTAAAACATATGATGCATCAAAAGTTTTGAATGAAATGTCATGATCATTTGATGCACTAGGAGTTTTCCTTTTAGGCAACTTAGCATGGGTTGGTTGCCTAGAGCTAGATGTCTCACCCTTATACATGAAAGCATGGTTGGGGCCAGAGTGAGACTTCCTAGAGTGAATCCTCCTAATTTTGCTCTCGGGATAACCAGCAGGGTACAAAATGTAACCCTCGTTATCCTAAGGCATGGGAGCCTTACCCTTTACAAAATTAGACAATCTTTTAGGAGGGGCATTAAGTTTGACATTGTCTCCCCTTTGGAAGCCAATGCCATCCTTGATGCCAGGGCGTCTCCCATTATAAAGCATACTACGAGCAAATTTAAATTTTTCATTTTCTAAGTTATGCTCGGCAATTTTAGCATCTAATTTTGCTATATGATCATTTTGTTGTTTAATTAAAGACATGTGATCATGAATAGCATTAATATCAACATCTCTACATCTAGTACAAATAGATACATGCTCAACGATAGATGTAGAGGGTTTGCAAGATTTTAATTCTACAACCTTAGCATGTAATATATCGTTTTCACTTCTAAGGTTAGAAATAGTAACATTGCAAACGTCAAAATCTTTAGCCTTAGCAAGCAATTTCTCATTTTCAACTTTAAGGCTAGCAAGGGAAATGTTCAATTCTTCAATCCTAGCAAGTAAATCATCATCATTATTTCTAGGATTGATAATTGAAACATTACAAACATGAGAATCAACCTTAGCTAATAAATTAGCATTTTCATTTCTAAGGTTGTCAATCGTTTCATGGCAAGAGCTTAGCTCACTAGAAAGTTTTTCACATTTTTCTACTTCTAGAGCGTAAGCATTTTTGACCTTAACATGCTTCTTATTTTCTTTAATAAGGAAGTCCTCTTGGGTGTTCAAGAGATCATCCTTCTCATGAATAGCACTAACCAATTCATTAAGTTTCTCTTTTTGTTGCATGTTGAGGTTGGCAAAAAGGGTGCGTAAGCTATCTTCCTCATCACTAGCATTTTCATCACTAGAAGACTCATATCTAGTGGAGGATTTAGATTTAACCTTCTTCCTTTTGCCGTCCTTTGCCATGAGGCACTTGTGGCCGACGTTGGGGAAGAGAAGGCCTTTGGTGACGGCGATGTTGGCGGCGTCCTCGTCGTCGGAGGAGTCGCTAGAGCTTTCGTCGGAGTCCCACTCCCGACAAACATGGGCATCACCGCCCTTCTTCTTGTAGTACCTCTTCTTCTCCTTTCTTCTCCCCTTCTTGTCGTCGCCCCTGTCACTATCACTAGATAATGGACATTTAGCAATGAAATGATCGGGCTTACCACATTTGTAGCACACTTTCTTGGAGCGGGGTTTGTAGTCCTTTCCCCTCCTTTGTTTGAGGATTTGGCGGAAGCTCTTGATGATGAGCGCCATCTCCTCGTTGTCGAGCTTTGAAGCATCGATGGGTGTTCGACTTGGAGTAGCCTCCTCCTTCTTTTCTTCCGTTGCCTTGAATGTGACGGGTTGTGCCTCGGGTGTGGAGGAGGTGCCTTGCTCGATGATTTTCTTTGAGCCTTTAATCATTAGCTCAAAGCTCACAAATTTTCCTATAACCTCCTCGGGAGACATTAGTTTATATCTAGGATCACCTCGAATTAATTGAACTTGTGTAGGGTTAAGAAATACGAGGGATCTAAGAATAACCTTGACCATCTCATGGTCATCCCATTTTTCGCTCCTGAGGTTGCGCACTTGGTTCACCAAGGTCTTCAAGCGGTTGTACATAGCTTGTGGATCCTCCCCTTGGTGAAGCATGAATCGTTCGAGCTCCCCCTCGATCGTCTCCCTCTTGGTGATCTTTGTCACCTCGTCTCCCTCGCGCGCGGTCTTGAGTACATCCCAAATTTCCTTCGCACTTTTTAACCCTTGCACCTTATTATACTCCTCTCGACTTAGAGAGGCGAGGAATATAGTGGTGGCTTGGGAGTTAAAGTGGTGAATTTGGGCCACCTCGTCTGAGTCGTAGTCTTCATTCCCTACGGATGGTACCTATACACCAAACTCAACAACATTCCATATGCTTGTGTGGAGTGAGGTTAGATGATGCCTCATTTTGTCACTCCACATATTATAATCTTCACCGTCAAAAACCGGTGGTTTGCCTAATGGAACGGAGAGTAGAGGAGTACGCTTTGAAATGTGGGGATAGCGTAGGGGGATCTTACTATACTTTTTGCGCTCTTGGCGCTTAGAAGTTATGGAGGGTGCGTCGGAGCCGGAGGTGGAAGGTGATGAAGTGTCGGTCTCGTAGTAGACCACCTTCCTCATTTTCTTTTTCTTGTCGCCACTCCGATGCGACTTGTGGGAGGAGGCTTTCTTCTCCTTCCCTTTCTTTTTGTTGCGGGACTCTTCCGATGAAGCTTTTCCGTGGCTTGTAGCGGGCTTGTCGCCGGTCTCCATCTCCTTGGCGTGTTCTCCCGACATCACTTCGAGCGGTTAGGCTCTAATGAAGCACCGGGCTCTGATACCAATTAAAAGTCGCCTAGAGGGGGGGTGAATAGGGCGAAACTGAAATTTACAAAATTAATCACAACTACAAGCCGGGTTAGCGTTAGAAATAATAATAATGAGTCCGAGAGAGAGGGCTCAAAACAAATCACAAGCGAATGAAGAGTGTGACACGCGGATTTGTTTTACTGAGGTTCGGTTCTCGCAAACCTACTCCCCGTTGAGGAGGCCACAAAGGCCGGGACTCTTTCAACCCTTACCCTCTCTCAAACGGTCCCTCGGACCGAGTGAGCTTCTCTTCTCAAATCAAACCGGGAACAAAACTTCCCGCAAGGACCACCACACAATTGGTGTCTCTTGCCTTGGTTACAATAGAGTTTTGATCACAAGAACAAGTGAGAAAGAAAAGAAGCAATCCAAGCGTAAGAGCTCAAAAGAACACAGCAAATCTCTCTCGCTAATCACTAAAGCCTTGTGTGGAATTGGAGAGGATTTGATCACTTGAGTGTGTCTAGAATTGAATGCCTAGCTCTTGTAAGTGGTTGAGAAGTGGAAAACTTGGATGCAATGAATGGTGGGTGGTTGGGGGTATTTATAGCCCCAACCACCAAACTAGCCGTTTGGTGGGGCTGACTGTCGTATGGTGCACCGGACAGTCCGGTGCACACCGGACATGTCCGGTGCGCCAGCCACGTCACCAAAGCCGTTGGGTTCCGACCGTTGAAGCTCTGCCTTCTGGGCCCGCCTGGATGTCCGGTGGCGCACCGGACATGTACTGTAGAGTGTCCGGTGCGCCAGTATGGGCGTGCTTGACTTCTGCGCGCGCTGGCGCGCATTCAATGCGCTGCAGGTAACCGTTGGCGCCGAAATATCTGTTGCTTCGATGTCACACCGGACAGTCCGGTGTACACTGGACATGTCCGGTGAATTATAGCGGACTAG
This sequence comes from Zea mays, assembly GCF_902167145.1. Classification (NCBI taxonomy): domain Eukaryota; kingdom Viridiplantae; phylum Streptophyta; class Magnoliopsida; order Poales; family Poaceae; genus Zea; species Zea mays. The sequence continues at coordinate 84,034,583 of NC_050104.1, read as the reverse complement.
CCGTTGCGAATTCCCGACGCTGGCGAGTTCAGAGCCGCGTCCTCTTGGAGCACCGGACACTGTCCGGTGTACACCGGACACTCCGGTGAATTATAGTGCGCCGGCTCTAAGAATTCCCGAAGGTGCGAAGTTCAGCTCGGAGTTCCCTGGTGCACCGGACACTGTCCGGTGGCACACCGGACAGTCCGGTGCGCCAGACCAGGGCACACTTCGGTTATCCCTTGCTCTCTTTGTTGAACCCAATACTTGGTCTTTTTATTGGCTAAGTGTGAACCTTTGGCACCTGTATAACTTATACACTAGAGCAAACTAGTTAGTCCAATTATTTGTGTTGGGCAATTCAACCACCAAAATTATTTAGGAACTAGGTGTAAGCCTAATTCCCTTTCAATAATGACGGGAATAATGAAGTTAATCTTCAATCAGCCTAGAGGAAAGTGGCCAGATGAATTGATCAAAGTGGTGTGGAGCCACAATACAACAATATCAAGGTCAACAGGTTTTACACCATTCAAGCTATTGTTTGGTGACGAAGCAATAACCCTAGAAGAAGCTAAGGCAGGATCAATAAGAACAGTGGCTTCGGCAGAAGATGAAGCTGATTATTCTGTGGCAAAAGATGCTATAGAAGGGATCAGGCTTAAGGCTATGGAGAATATCAATAAATACCAAGCCGAAACAATAAAATGGCGTGACAGAAAAGTTCGGCTAAAGAACATTAAGCCAGGACATTTCGTACTTCGGAGAGTGGCCAACCCAGATACAGTAGGCAAGTTACAGCTGAAGTGGGAAGGACCTTTTTTAGTAGTATCTTTGTCAAGACCCGGTTCTTACAGACTGAAGGATATAGACGGCAACGACATTCCTAGATCTTGGAATGCGGATGAGCTTCGACGATATTATGTCTAGCTTGATGTAATCTTTTTATTTTTTCTATGACACCCTTTTCCTTTCCGAAGGGGGAGAAAGGTTTTTAATGGGGCCATAGCATGTAATTTCTCTTTTTCTTATTCAGCTCTACAAGAGCAAAATCCCCCAAATATGTAAATATAAAAACTGAGCATGCACCATCGAGTGCAGGGAAAAAGGAAAAAATAGGGAGAAGCTCGAAAGTCGTCCCTAAGGGGATGCAGAGCACAACGAAGCTATAAAAAGCCATTCCTAAGGGAGCACAGCGTAAGTTTTCTGCTCAAAAGTCGTTCCCAAGGGAATGCAGAGCTTACAACGAAAAGTCAACGCTGATTCCACCGAAATAAAAGGCGAAGCGCGAAAAGTCAACGCGATACCGCCGAAATAGAAGGCGAAGAAGTTCAAAAGACGTTCCTAAGGGGATGCAGAACTTACAGCGAAAAGTCAGCGCTGATACACCGAAAAATAAGCGGTGAAGCCGAAAAATAAACGACAAAGAGACTTCGGTCATTCCTAAGGGAATGAAGGCTATGGTTGTGGCTTCGTATGCGTGTGTTTGGACATTCATTTGCACGACACATTACATCATACATTTGCATTCATAAACATTCATTTAGGCATACATAGGATCATCATCATCATAACACAGACGGGTGCTTCGGCTTTAAAGACAAGGCTTCAGAAAAGAGAAAAAGAAGCAGTTTCATGCTTCGTTGTGTACAAAAAGAAGGGAAGGTGTTTTTCGCCTTCGGCTCAAAAAATGCTAGTTTCGTCCACAGCAAAGCAGTTCAACACATGAACAAAAAGGTAAAGATATATTACAAAGTATACACAAATTTACAGAATTATTATCTGATTCTTAAGTTACAAATATTTATAATGACGTTACAATATTTTTCTCTAGAATTTTTCTAGCAAGGTTTTCAGCTTTGACATCAGTCAGCTTCGGATCATCTGAGCTTCGGATCATTTGAGCTTCGGATCACTTGTCAAGCTTCGACTCATTTTTCTTCAGCATCATCATCCTGTACATATTAAAATGGTATGAGAAAAGTGTAGACTTCAAGGAGAAGGTAAAGTAACAGGCATAAATTTTTTACCGGCTTAAGGTGGCTTCGAGCTTCGTCGCCAGCCATTTTTCGCCTGCCTTTTAACCAAATTTGAGTTATGAATCTGTTTCCTATACTCCGAGCTAGGCTAGGGATATCAATTAAATCTGTCGGAGATAAGCTAAAATTTGGTCTGTTGACAATTTTTCCATGTTCACAGCCAGATTTCATGAAGGCAACAGCTGTGCCCCGAGAAGCTAGCAGAGCGCAGAAATCGGCGTGTCCACCTATAACTTCGTCGAGTGCATCAACTTCGCCCTCAATATGTTCGAAGGTTTCCGACAGGTTCTCAACCGAAGGACTAAATTTCTCAGCACCGGCTCCGACCGAGTTGAAAACCTGTTTTAGCCACTGCAAGCATCGGCTACTGAACTCCAGACATTTGTTTTGAAGCTCTGTCAATGATTTTTGCGAATTTGAACTTTTCTCGACCTCAGTCTCAAATTTTGCATTAAACTTCTGCTTTCACAGGCTGCGTCCTGTGCCTATAAATAGATGAATAGTACCCCTGTACTATTCACGCTGATTTGTACTTGCTCGTGCGTCACGCTTGTACTTTTATCTTCGAGCCGAAGGTACATTTGTAATGCAATATCGTCTCTATTTTTCCACGATGATAAAATAAAGTTATGTTAATAATGTTAAATTATTGTTCATGTTATTTTTCATGATTCATGTGTTTCATCTTTCATTAATGTATACTGTAATGATGAAGGTACGTTCTTCATGACCTTCGTCCGAAGATCGTTATATCCTAAGGGAAATAATGTTTTGAAGGACGAAGGGCATTAACATTTAACATTCTGTGTTGCCTTGTTCTTAACTCATAGTATTTGAGAACAAGTTCCCAACAGGACTTATTGCAAGAGTACCTTACCAACAAGGTGCTCCCGACACTAAGCGACTAGGGCATGCCAAAGTTGAAAGATGATGTGAATAAGTTAGACCTTTTAAGGTTACCTTACCGGTTCAAATTCCAGGATACTTTCATCTATCCTTGGACCGAATGGCTGGAAATGATTGAGATGATGTGTAACAAAATACTGGGTAATTATACAAAGAAGGAAGGCCAACTAATGACCACTGCTTTTGGTAACCAAGAAAAGCGAAGGTTGAATTGAGTCATGGATGCATTGGGATTTGATTATCTAGACTATAAGAAGTTTTCTGAAGAAGAAGTTGCTATCATAAAAAGGAAGAGAACTGTCAGTATCATGAAAAGGCGGACTGAGAGATTAGTGAAGGAGGATAGGAGGAAGAAAATAGCTTTGAAAAAGCAAAAGGGAGCTGATGAGGGTGAATCTTCGCAGTCGGGGCCAAAATCCCCTACTATCAAGAAGAGTAAATCATCGAAGCTTGGCCATGATGTCAAGAAACCATCTGAGCCACCGAAACAGGTTGATGAGACTCCTTTGACATTGTCTATTGGCATTACAAAAATTGTGGAGGTAATGGCTTGTCCTTTGCCTTTCGCTATGCTAAGACCGCTAGGGTTAGATGTGACTAGCTTATTACTGACGATGAAGGACTAGAATGCCGAAGAAGAGGGAGGGAGAAGCCCTTCGAAGGTGGTCGCAGAGAAGATGACCAAAACATGTGACGAGTGTGACACCCCAGTGTCACCTAGGGTTTCTCTCAAGTGCTAACCCAAGAACCATCATTTTATGTGAACCAAATTAAGCATGAAGCATCAAATTAACTTAAGAATAAAAGATATACTAAGTGTATATCTAAAGAATCATGTTCCAAACAAATAAGAATTTCAAAAAGAGCAAAATGTAGAAACCCTAATACCAACCCTAATTGAGCTCTTTAAGTAGTATTGAAGAAAAGGGGCAAAAGACTATGAAAAATATAAAATCAAGGCTTAGGCCAAATATAAACATTGAAGTATACTAAATAAGCAACAATAAAAATTATGAAAGCTTGTCCAAAATAGTTTAATAAAAACTCTAAAACAAGCTTCTCAAGTAAGGGTTCAATGGGGATTTCTGAAATTCAGAATTCTGAATTTCAGCCCTTGAGCTAAAGACCGAGCGTGTTCACCTTGATCCCTAGTTCAAATCTTAATGACCCCATTGACAAAATTGTGCCTAACTAATCCCTCTGTCACATGCCAGAAGATGGCATTGGGACGCGAGCCCTAGACATGACAAAACCCAGGATTTGCCTCGGGCTCGGGCAGGGAGACAGACCAGATTTCAGGGCTTCAAATCTTTGAAACCAGTAGGCAAAATCCTATGACCCCCACACAAGATCGGTAGCTTATAGGGAGGAGAAGAGGTTTTGTGCACTGACCAAGGCAAGAGCAGGCTCGGATGAATGACCACACGCGCCAGAACTTGGGCAGAATGAACGCGCACACGTGTTCGACCCTGGTCGGCACGCCGGCGTTCGCCCAACCCCCCCACGCGCTCGCCCCAGCGTTCGGTCAAGTCCGCCGCATGCCCTCGCCCTTGGCCGTGCCCGCCTGCGCCTATAAAGCCTCCCCAGGCGCGCCTCACCTCAGCCCGTGCTCACCTTCACCGGCCAGACGCCCCTCCTTAGCTCTGGCGAGCTCTCTTCCGCCCGCCATTGCCACCCGAGCCTCGGCCACCGTGGCCAGCCCACTCCACTTACTTCCAAGCCACGCCAGCCGCACAGTTAGCTTCGCCAAAAGCTTGTGAAGCTTTCCCAGCCCTCGGACCCGGCAAAACTTCACCGGAGAACCAAGATCGTCCTCGCCGGACTTCGGCCGCCCGCCTGTGCGCGTAGACCGAGCTATCTGGTGAGCCGTTCTTCAATTCCTCACGCACACACCTTCCTTGATCCCTGGTGAAGTTCTCTGACCCTTTCCGACCATCCCCAACGGCGACCCGCACATCGTCGTGACCCTCAGGACCTCCCCTACACCCTCGGCCACCTCACCGGAGCAGTCTCGCCGCCGGTAAGCCCCTCCGCCCTTTCTTCCGCCGCGGGTACTGTTTGATTTGGGGGAAGGACCTCGTGTTAGGATTAGAAGAACCTAGGTGGTTTTCTGAATTGTCAGCGACTCAATTGAATAGTAGCTCAAGGACTATTCTGTAAGGAAACTTGAAAACACCCGCCAGGGACCCCCGTTGCAAAGTAGTTTTCCATTTAATCATTTCTATTTAATCTTTTTAATGAATAGAGAACTTAGGAAATTCATAACTTAAGAAGTACTTAACCAAAAATTGTCAAACCAATTTTGCTGGATTCTAAATCTTATGGACTACCAACTAAAAATACTAAGCCCCATGCTTTCTGTTCTAAATTTTAGAGTTTAGAATTAAATACAGAAACTGACCAAACCTTGTTTAATTAAAGAAAATTAGCTATGCTTCTGTGCTGAACCTAAGAAAATTTGTAGATGTTCAAACTCCATTTAACCACTGTTTAAAAATAGTGGGAACTCTAGTATTGAAAATTCAAGTAGGGATATCTATTAAAAGCCATTTTTACCCAAAACTTAAGAAAATCAGAAAGACATTAGGAATTAATGAGCAGTGAGTGAAATTATTTTTCCTAGCCTAATTAAGTAACGGAGAACATAGGAAAAATAAAAGACCACTAGTCCAGAACAGAATTAAAGTGGAATGTTTTATTTAGCATTATTCCAACTAGAAAACAATTATTGGAGTTATAAAACCAGACCCAAATTTGTTAATAAAAATCCAGTGGACTTGTAACCACCAAAACCCCACTGCAAAAATGATAAACACCCCAGCCTAACATTTTAAGTAGGGTAAACAAATAGAACATGATAATGAGTCATATTTCAAATAAATCATGAGTAACCCAAAAATAATGCAATAATGGGCAAATAAAATTTTCTTAGATCAATAATGAGATAGGCCACCAGAGAAAAATGCAAACCCATTTGAAAGATACACAATAATACCTATTGCCAATACTTCATGAAAAAAGCTATTTAATCCAAATAATTCCTACCACCCCTCCCTTAAGCAAAAAGATGCCAAACATCAGAATGATTGCTCTTGCACAAAGAAGAAGCTAGGAAAAATCAGAAATCTGTTGTTTGATATTTTCAAATATAGTGGTAGTAGAAAGCACCCCTTTGGCTAGAAACTCTAGAAAATCATAGTAAAATAACTAATAAGTATTAATGGCTAGAACTTTGTGCAAAGTCATGTTACAACATCTAAATGCCAGCAAAAATAAGTCTTAGAAAATTACCTACTGTTAAATGGTAGTTGTAGTTCAAACCACCCCTTCTGCCCTAGCATTTTATAATTTTGTCCAGAGAGAACTATTCACTTTTTAAGCCCCAAATTTTTGGGACAGAGAATTATACACCAGTAATAATCCACTGTAATTTTTACAGAATTTTTGGAAATTTATTAAGACAACTTATAGTTCAAACCCACCTTAAAAACGTAAAAGAAATAAAGGGAAAGAAAGGAAAGACAAACCTCGCCCCAATAAGTCCTACTTGAAATCTTGACAATTCTCACTAAGACATTAAAAATAATTCAGTGGAACACCAAAATGAACATACCACTTAGTTTAACTGAGTGTGATCTAAAATACTAAGTATACCACCAAAAATCTTTTGTAACAAGATTTAACTCTATCTAATTTATGTGGATCATTCAACCTCAAAGTTTAATTGATAAAGCACATATCATATCACGCATGTATCTTACTCATTGCATTCATTAGATTGTAATCTCGCTGACAGAGAGTACGTGGTCATCCCCGAGCAAGGGACTATCCAAGAGGAAGACCAGGAGCAAGCTTCCGAGGCTGTCATCGAGGATCTTCCCGCAGCCCCAGCTATTGAAGGCAAGCCCCGGTTTTATGCATAACCGTATTTATATATGCTACTTTACTACACTTAATGCTTGTAGGATTGTATTGTGCACTTAAGTGTAGGAGTTGCTTGAAACCTCTAGTTGCATGAACTTAGGATTCGTTTTTGAGATGGATACTAGTATGCTAGGTCGAGTAGCTGCTTGCTAATCAGGATCTTGGTAGAAGTCGAGTGATTTTTCTAGCACTCGCGCGAGGTCAGGAATTGATTGTATTCATCTTGATAACGGGATCTGTGTTAGTCTATGGACTTGGATCCAGGGAGGTTGCCTTGTCCATGAGACGGGAAAAAGGAACTAAGGATTAATGTGTGGATACCTGAGTCAAGCTTTTGAACGTACTAAGCACATGTCGGGAAATATGGTAACCGGTAAACCTAGTACCCGAGTGAAGCCGGGCGCAGACTTTATCCCTCGCGCGACCTGAGACTGGGTCTCCCATGCTAGCTATGGTGGGTACAAGGGCGGTCACTGCACGGCGGCAGCCGGGGTTAGTGGAGCATTGTATGCCAAGGCGGTGCGGCCTAGACGCGAACGGGGAATCGATGGGGACGGTTGACATGTGTAGGGTCGGAGTACCCTGGCATGTCGTGTGTTTAGGTTTACCTTGCAAGGATAAAACTCGATTCAAATTGTCTGCTTCTCACAGCTAATGAGACTGCTTGACCCCTTGTACTACAGTGAGTAAGAAGTGAAATGAGGTTACATGAGACAATTTGTTGATTGAACTAGATGCTTGTTACCATGTATGCTTAGAAGGAGCAAACTTAGTAAAGCTAATGATGCTAGAAACGGAAAGGTTAAAACTTGATTTTAGATACAGCTAGTGCTTTTGGCAAACCAAACCCCCCAGCCAAACAACTGCATGGTCTAGAGGTAGAGGAGTAGATTCCTCACACCGGGTAAGTCTAGCTGAGTATTAGTATACTTAGCCTTGCTTGTGGCATAATTTTTGCAGGTATGCTTCAGGACATGGTTGATGGTGTGACTTGGCCTACCACCCTACCACCGGGTTGGACGGTCGAGTGGGATGCTGCTCCGGCAGGAGAGGAGCACGAGGAGTAGTGGGCTAGGCCTTGCCCATTCCCTCACTACCGACGACATCGATTACCCGCTGCATCTTATTTTATGAACTCTTATCAGCAACTTGAAAAACTCCGATTTATGTAATAATTCAGTACTTTAATTCGAGGTTTCCTGCTTTATTGTATTTCTCCTATGACTCACCATCGAGTGAGATTGTGGAATTTGATCCTGGTTAAGTGGCTCTATCAGACTAGATCTGAGGGAATGACAGATTATTCTGATTTAAGTGTGTTTCGGCCCCTGAGGCGTGACTTAGGCACTTAAGTTGGAATAATTCGGGCGGTTCTGCCATAACTGGTATCGGAGCAAATTCCACCACAGAGAAGGACAATAAACCATGAATACCAATTTTCAAAATCTAAAACTTGCTTAGAAACTACTAAGAATCGTCAGGACTAGATCACTAGACTTAGGACGAAAGGCCTTAGGAATAGTGGGAGAAATAAGTGGCTAATTAAGTAGGCCCTGTGGGCCAGTACTTAGATTTTTAAAGGATGCCTTAAAGCACCTTATATTCGGAGAGGAGACATTACTTTCAGCATGCATGCATTATAAAAGCTAAAAGGAATTAAAACTTGAGCTAACCCGCTTCCTTTTAAAACCATCTAGGCTCTTTTATTTTTTTTCTTCCTTCCACCATAATCTTTACCTTTGAAACCCTTCCACAGATGAATTCACCCACCCCTGCCAGCGGAGGAGATACTTGTTTCAGCTCTGATTTCCTTTCTCATGATGGCTTTCCTTCCATCTTGTGGGAACTGCTTAACTCTGCCGGTTACCCTACGCCCCCTTTGTACACGATGCAGTTGTATGAGGAGCATCAGGTACCTCGTTGCCGAGTCTGGCTGACTTTGGAGGCTCATCCCCTTCAGCCGGGTTGGCGTTCTCTTGACTCCGAGACGATTGGATTCAGGACGGACGACACCACTGAAGCGGCAGCCATGAAGACTCTGACGACTTTCTGTGGCTACCATCCCCTGGAGATGGTGATGCACCCCTTGGGACTCTTCCCTGCTGAGAAAAAGGATGACCCCATGTGGTGTAACCGTGTGAGCCATGTGAAAGATGTGTGGGCAATGTATCCTGACTTGGTTGGGAGGGTCACTGTTCAGTGCATGAGTGCGCTGTATCGCCTTCAGGCCCTGCAGAGTGACGCTATGGCACATCTTGCTAACATCCCTCAAACCACCAAGCTCACCCTCGACAGCCGAGAAGATTTTGTGGTCGACTTATCCTCAGAGTTGGTGGAGAAGGATTTGCAGGTGGAAAGGCTGAGCCAGCGCATTACCACCTTGGAGCAGCAGGTGGAGATCCGAGACAACACTATTGATGTCTTGGAGAACCAGCTCCACGATGTGCAGCGGGAACTCGAAGAGGCAAATGACCACCTGGACATGCACCACTTGGAGATGGAGGCCAATGAGGCCAGAAGCGAGGGAGAAGAGGCTCCTGAGGAGTTAGGACCAGCCCCTGGTGCCAATGGGACTACCTCCGCGATGCCCCCTTCACCCGCATCTAGTGTCGCTTCCACCGCTCAGGGTTGATCAGTCACTTTGACGCTTTAGGCGGATAGAAACCTACGCGAGCTTAGTTAATGTCAGATTTTGGACTAGGCTTATGGGTACTTTCCCCTAATTGATGTAACCCTTGTGAACTTTTAAAATCTGTGGGATGTTTGTAACCATGTTATATTCATTTCGAACCTAATATTATGATTATGGCATTTTTCCTTCCATATGAGATAATAGCTTGTCGTTCGAAATTGTGAGTTGGGATAACAATGGTGACAATCTCTGTTTTCAGATGGCAGCTAGGCAGCGTCGCGGGCATAACGAGCAAGTTCCCCCGCCACCTCCTCCAGCTCCCACAGTGCAGGAGCTGATGGCCCAGCAGAATGAGATTCTGCGATAGCTCTTGCAGCGCGAGCCCCACCCTCAGCAGCATGGTGGAGGCCAGCATCAGCAACCTCCGGCAGCGGCAACCTACCAGGAGTTCCTGAGCACGCAGCCACCCTTGTTCACCAAGGCAGAGGATCCGTTGGACGCCGACGTGTGGCTCCGCGTCGTTGAGTCCAAGTTTCCCCTCCTCACAGGAGACTGCTCTGATGAAACCAATGCTCGCTTCGCCGCGCAGCAGCTTTGTGGCCCTGCTCGGACTTGGTGGGACCACTTCCATGCTATGCTCCCCGCTGATCATGAAGTGTCTTGGGAAGAATTCAAGACCGCTTTCAGAGGGCACCACATTCCAGCCAGAATTCTCGATCGCAAGCTGAATGAGTTTCTGGCACTTAATCAAGGAACCCGCACGGTATTGCAGTACGCTCAGGCCTTCAATGACCTGTGCCAGTATGCAGGTTACCATGCCGATTCTGATGAGAAGAAGAGAGTCCGCTTCCGCAGGGGTCTCAACACCAAGCTACGGAAACGACTCAACACTGTCCAGGCAGATAGCTTCAATGAGTTGGTCAACCTAGCCATCTCCCAAGAGGATTGCATTGTAGCTCCCCGAGCAGAGAAGAAGAGAAAGGCACCAATGACAGCACCATCCGCTTAGGCCCAGAGGTTCAGGATTGTTTCTCACAATCAGAGCAGGGGATTTCAGCAGTAGGCAGGCAGATGGGTGATCAAGCCACCTCAGCAGCAGCAGCCAGCACCCACTCGCTTTCCAGCTCCCGCTCCAAGGAACAATCAGCCTCCGCAGCAGCAGCAGCAGTTCCGCCAGGGCAATGGGAACAAGTGCTTCACTTGTGGCAATGTGGGCCACTATGCCAAGAATTGTCCAAGGAATCAGCAGAGGCAGATGCCAGCACCAAATCAAGACAAGGGAAGAAAGCAGAAGGTACAAGTCAGGCAAGGGAAGCTCAACTTCACTACTCTAGAGGAAGTACCTGAGGGAGCCCCCATCATGACCGATATCTTTTCAGTTTATAATCAACCTGCTTTAATTTTGTTTGATTCTGGTGCATCTCATAGTTTCATTAGCCAAAAGTTCAGTGCTAAATGTCAACTGCCTTTCTACCACTCAAAAGGGTCATTTATGATAGCCACACCTGGGGGTAAAATTGCAACTAATCAATTAAACCAAAGTGTGCCTATTCAACTGGGAAGCCACATTGTCAAGACCACCCTTCTTGTTTTGGGTTTGGAAAATGTGGACATTATTCTGGGAGCTAATTGGATGACCCTACACCAAATAGTGCTGGATGTAGCCAGCCGCATCGTGGAAATCAATTCCCCGTTCTGTGGAAGTATCACCTTAATTCTGCCGAGTCAAGGTTCTACTCAGTCATGTGCTTTCTCTATGACGGAGTTACCTCTAAAGAAGATCCCAGTGGTCTGTGAGTATGCAGATGTCTTCCCTGATGAATTGCCAGGAATGCCACCAGACCGGGGTATTGAATTCGTCATCGAGTTGCAACCGGGAACGACACCAATTTCCAAAAGGCCTTACCGGATGCCACCCGCTGAGTTGGCAGAATTGAAGAAGCAATTGCAGGAGTTGCTGGATAAGGGATTTATTCGCCCAAGTACTTCGCCTTGGGGATGTCCAGCCCTGTTCATGAAGAAGAAAGATGAAAGCTTGAGGCTGTGTATAGATTACCGCCCTCTTAATGCAGTGACTATCAAGAACAAGTATCCTTTGCCTCGTATCGATGTTCTTTTTGACCAGTTGGTCGGGGCCAAAGTGTTTTCCAAGATAGACCTTCGCTCCGGCTACCATCAGATCAAGATACGAGCAAGCGATATTCCGAAGATGGCTTTCTCAACCAGATATGGGCTATATGAATTCTTGGTGATGTCTTTCGGGCTGACTAATGCACCAGCATATTCATGTATCTGATGAATTCTGTTTTCATGCCCGAACTGGATAAATTCGTAGTGGTTTTCATCGATGATATCTTGGTGTACTCGAAGAACGAAGAAGAACATGCTGGGCATTTGCAGGTAGTGCTTCAACGTCTACGAGAGCACCACCTTTATGCCAAGTTGTCAAAATGTGATTTTTGGCTAAAGGAGATCAAATTCTTGGGTCACGCTATCTCTGAGGCAGGAATAACTGTTGATCCTGATAAAGTGCAAGAGGTGATGAACTAGAAGCCACCAACGACTGTCCGTCAGATTCGGAGCTTTCTGGGATTAGCAGGTTATTACCGAAGATTTATTCTGAATTTCTCTCGAATTGTGAAGCCCATAACTGAGCTACTGAAGAAAGAAGCCAAGTTTGTTTGGGGTCAGAAGTGCGAAGATGCCTTCCATGCTTTGAGGCAACATCTGACCACAGCACCGGTGTTAGCGCAACCCGACAGCAGCAAGCCTTTTGATGTGTATGGTGATGCCTCTGGCACTGGACTAGGTTGTGTTTTGATGCAAGACAACCGAGTCATTGCTTATGCCTCAAGAGCACTCAGGCCTCATGAGCAGAATTATCCCACTCATGACCTAGAGTTGGCAGCAGTGGTTCATGCATTAAAAATGTGGAGGCACTATTTGATGGGAACCCACTGCAACATCTTCACTGATCATAAAAGCCTTAAGTACATCTTTACTCAGGCTAATCTCAACATGAGGCAAAGAAGATAGCTAGAGCTGATCAAGGACTATGACCTGGAGGTACATTATCACCCAGGAAAAGCCAATGTGGTAGCAGATGCCTTGAGTCAGAAGTTGCAATGCAACTGTGTTCTGATGGATTCCCGCATTAACACCTTGTGTGATGAGTTGAGCAAGATGCAGATTAAAGTGATTCCTTCTGGTTCTTTGTCTCACATTTCCGTTGAGCCAGCTTTGCAAGACCAGATCATCATGGCCCAGCTCAGTGACAAGGGAGTGCAGATTATCAAGGAGAATTTCCATCAGAAGACTGAGAAGTATAAATGTTTCCACTAAGATGGAAAGGGTATATTATGGTTTGAAAGTAGATTGGTGGTTCCTAAAAATAAGGATCTCAAGAAGAAAATCTTGGACGAGGCCCATCTCTCCAAATTCTCTATGCATTCGGGAAGCACCAAAATGTACCATGATCTGAAGCCTTTGTATTGGTGGACCAGAATGAAGAGGGAGATAGCCCAGTATGTATCGGAATGTGACACCTGTCAGAGGATAAAGGCCAGCCACTTGAAATCAGCTAGAGCTTTGCAACCCCTGTCCATACCTTCGTGGAAATGGGATGACATCAGCATGGATTTCATCGTGGGTCTGCCCAACACCTCTCGTCATCATGATTCGATTTGGGTTATTGTGAACCGACTGACGAAAGTAGCACATTTTCTCCCTGTGCACACCACTGATAAGGCTCAAAAGTATGCAGAGTTGTACATTGACCGAATCGTGTGTTTGCATGGATTGCCTCGAACCATTGTTTCTGACCGAGGAGCCCAATTTGTTGCTAGATTTTGGGAACAACTGCAGGAGTCTTTGGGAACCAAGCTAATCAGAAGTTTAGCTTACCACCCACAGACTGATGGTCAGACTGAAAGGGTAAACCAAATTCTTGAAGATATGCTGAGAGCTTGTGCAATCGATTGTGGCAAGAACTGGGATAAGCACCTCTCCTTGGCAGAGTTTGCTTATAACAACAGTTATCAATCCAGCCTCAGGATGGCACCTTTCGAAGCTCTTTATGGAAGAAGGTGTAGAACACCACTCAATTGGTCTCAGCCTGGAGAAAGAGAAGTTTTTGGACCTGACTTAGTGACTGAAGCCAAAAGGAAGGTCAAAATAACTAGGAAGAATCTAGAAGCTGCTCAGGCCAGGCAGAAGAGTTACCATGATAAGAGAAGAAAACCTCTCCAGTTCGAGGTGGGAGATTTCGTGTATTTGAAAGTATCACCCACCAAGGGAGTGCAGATGTTTGGAATCAAAGACAAGTTAGCCCCTCGTTACATTGGACCTTATGAGATTATAGAAGCATGTGGACCCGTGGCATATAAATTGAAGTTACCTTCAAAAATGTCTGCCATCCACAATGTGTTCCATGTATCTCAGCTGAAGAAGTGTGTTCGATTGCCGACCGAGATCAGAGCAGAGCCAGAATTGGAGATAGAGCCAGATCTATCGTACCAAGAGTACCCTTCCAAGATTCTGGATTGCAAAGAAAGATCAACTTGGGCTAATTCGATCAAGATGTATAAGGTCCAGTGGAGTAATCACTCAGAGGAAGAGGCTACTTTGGAGAATGAGGAATTCCTGCGATCCAACTTCCCCGATTACCTACCTAAGGAAATTGGTACTTAATCATACCCAACCCCTCCTCCTGCCTTTCGAATCTAAATTTCAGAAATATAACCTTAAATCAGAATGAAGTAATTATGAAACAAAACTTAATAGGACTTCCTTCTGAAGTTGCAAAGAGAATGACATTCGAAGAGCAGTTTGCCCTAATAATAGAGCACCCACTTCCTGTAAGTCTCACCCTTCGCTTCACCCCGGGAGGACTCTGACCCGAATCTCGGGATGAGATTCCTTTAAGGAGGAAGGCTGTGACACCCCAGTGTCACCTAGGGTTTCTCTCAAGTGCTAACCCAAGAACCATCATTTTATGTGAACCAAATTAAGCATGAAGCATCAAATTAACTTAAGAATAAAAGATCTACTAAGTGTATATCTAAAGAATCATGTTCCAAACAAATAAGATTTTCAAAAAGAGCAAAATGTTGAAACCCTAATACCAACCCTAATTGAGCTCTTTAAGTAGAATTGAAGAAAAGGGGCAAAAGGCTATGAAAAATATAAAATCAAGGCTTAGGCCAAATATAAACATTGAAGTATACTAAATAAGCAACAATAAAGATTATGAAAGCTTGTCCAAAATAGTTTAATAAAAACTCTAAAACAAGCTTCTCAAGTAAGGGTTCAATGGGGATTTCTGAAATTCAGAATTCTGAATTTCAGCCCTTGAGCTAAAGACCGAGCGTGTTCACCTTGATCCCTAGCTCAAATCTAATGACCCCATTGACAAAATTGTGCCTAACTAATCCCTCTATCACATGCCAGAAGATGGCATTGGGACGCGAGCCCTAGACACGACAAAACCCAGGATTTGCCTCGGGCTCGGGCAGGGAGACAGACCAGATTTTAGGGCTCCAAATCTTTGAAACCATTAGGCAAAATCCTATGACCCCCACACAAGATTGGTAGCTTATAGGGAGGAGAAGAGGTTTTGTGCACTGACCAAGGCAAGAGCAGGCTCGGATGAATGACCACACGCGCCAGAACTTGGGCAGAATGAACGCGCACACGTGTTCAACCCTAGTCGGCACGCCGACGTTCGCCCAACCCGCGCGCGCGCTCGCCCCAGCGTTCGGTAAAGTCTGCCGCGCGCCCTCGCCCTCGGCCGTGCCCGCCCGCACCTATAAAGCCTCCCCAGGTGTGCCTCACCTCACCCCGTGCTCACCTTCGCCGGCCAGACACCCCTCCTTAGCTCCGGCGAGCTCTCTTCCGCCCGCCATTGCCACCCGAGCCTCGGCCACCATGGCCAGTGAAAGGGAAATAGGCTTACACCTTTTCCTATATGAATTTTGGTGGTTGAATTGCCCAACACAAATTAATTGGACTAACTAGTTTGCTCTAGATTATGAGTTCTACAGATGCCAAAGGATCAACACAAACCAATAAAAGTCCAAGAAAGGGTTCAAATAAAAAGAGCAAAAGACAACCCAAAGGCATCCCTGGTCTGGCGCACCGGACTGTCCGGTGTGCCACCGGACAGTGTCCGGTGCACCAGGGAACCCAACTCCAAACTTGCCAGCTTCGGGAATTCGGGGAGGCCGCTCTGCTATAATTCACCGAACTATCCGGTGTTGCACCGGACTGTCCGGTGTGCCAGCGGAGCAACGACTACTTCGCGCCAACGGTCATCTGCACAGGAACAATGAAAGTGAACAGTGCGCGCCTGCACGCGCAGAAGTCAGAGCAGGCGCAGAAGGCGCACCGGATAGTGAATAGTGACTGTCCGGTGCACCACCGGACTGTCCGGTGACCCAGTTGTCAGAAGCTCCAACGGTCAGAACACAACGACCTGGTGATGTGGCTGGCGCACCGGACTGTCTGGTGCGCCATACGACAGAAGCCCTCACCAACGGTTCTCTTGGTGGTTGGGGCTATAAATACCCCCAACCACCACACTTCAATGCATCCAAGTTTTCAGCCATCAAAACCCATACAAGAGCTCTAGACTTCATTCCAAGACACAAACTAAGAGATCAAATCCTCTCCCAAGTCCAAAGATCATTCCAATCAAATAGTGACTAGTGAGAGAGACAATTGTGTTCATTTGAGTTCTTGCGCTTGGATTGCTTTTCTTCTTCCTTCTTTCTTGTTTCCAACTCAATTGTAATCAAGGCAAGAGACACCAATTGTGTGGTGGTCCTTGTGGGGACTTAGTGTCCCAATTGATTGAGAAGAGAAGCTCACTCGGTCTAAGTGACCGTTTGAGAGAGGGAAAGGGTTGAAAGAGACCCGGTCTTTGTGACCACCTCAATGGGGAGTAGGTTTGCAAGAACCGAACCTCGGTAAAACAAATCACCGTGTCATCCGCCTTATTTGCTTGTGATTTGTTTTTGCCCTCTCTTTCGGACTCGATTATATTTCTAACGCTAACCCTGGCTTGTAGTTGTGCTTAAACTTTATAAATTTCAGATTTGCCTATTCACCCCCCTCTAGGCGACTTTCAATTGGTATGAGAGCCCGATACTTCATTAGAGCCTAACCACTCGAAGTGATGTCGGGATCATCCGCCAAGAGGGAGATCGGGACCGGCAACAAATTCGCAAGCTCAGGGAGAACGCACTCAAGAGAGTCCGCCCACAAGCACAAGGAGGAATCCTCTTCCTCCATCAAGTCCCAACGGAAGGGTGACAAGAAGAAGAAGATGAAGAAGGTGGTCTACTACGAGACCGACTCTTCGTCACCCTCCACCTCCAGCTCGAAATCGGCATCCGCCACTTCAAAGCGCCATGAGCGCAAGAAGTATAGTAAGATGCCCCTTCGCTATCCTCGTATTTCAAAACGCACTCCATTACTTTCCGTCCCATTAGGCAAACCACCTATGTTTGATGGTGAAGATTATTCTATGTGGAGTGATAAAATGAGGCATCACCTAACCTCACTCCACAAAAGCATATGGTATATTGTTGAGTATGGAGCGCAGGTACCAAAGAAGGGGGACAAGGATTATGATTCGGAGGAGGTCGAACAAATCTAACACTTCAACTCCCAAGCCACTACTATACTCCTCGCCTCTCTAAGTCGAGAGGAGTATAATAAGGTGCAAGGGTTGAAGAGTGCTAAAGAGATTTGGGATGTGCTCAAGACCACGCACAAAGGAGATGAGGTGACCAAGATCACCAAGAGGGAAACGATCTAGGGGGAGCTCGGTCGATTCATGCTTCACCAAGGGGAGGAGCCACAAGCGATGTACAACCGGCTCAAGACCTTGGTGAACCAAGTGCGCAACCTCGGGAGCACCAAATGGGATGACCATGAGATGGTCAAGGTTATTCTTAGATCACTTGTTTTTCTTAACCCTACACAAGTTCAATTAATTCGTGGTGATCCAAGGTATAAACTAATGTCTCCCGAGGAAGTGATAGGAAAATTTGTAAGCTTTGAATTGATGATCAAAGGCTCCAAGAAAATTATCGAGCAAGGCGCCACCTCAACACCCGAGGTGCAACCCGTCGCATTCAAGGCGACAGAAGAAGAAAAGAAGGACTCTACACCAAGTAGGATCCCCATCGACGCCTCCAAGCTCGACAACGAGGAGATGGCACTCATCATCAAGAGCTTCCGCCAATTCCTCAAGCAAAGGAGGGGGAAGGATTACAAACCCCGCTCCAAGAAGGTTTGCTACAAATGTGGTAAGCCCGGTCACTTTATAGCAAAATGTCCTATTTCTAGTGATAGTGACAGGGGCGACGACAAGAAGGGAAAGAAGAAGGAAAAGAAGAGATACTACAAGAAGAAGGGCGGCGATGCCCATGTTTGTCGGGAGTGGGACTCCGACGAGAGCTCCACCGACTCCTCCTCCGACGAGGACGCCGCCAACATCGCCGTCAACAAGGGCCTTCTCTTCCCCAACGTCGGCCACAAGTGCCTCATGGCAAAGGATGGCAAGAAGAAGAAGGTAAAAATCAAGATCCTCCACTAAGTATGCAACCTCTAGTGATGAGGATAATTCTAGTGATGATGAGGATAACTTGCTCACTCTTTTTGCCAATCTTAACATGCAACAAAAAGAGAAATTGAATGAATTGATTAGTGCTATTCATGAGAAGGATGAACTCTTGGATAGCCAAGAGGACTTCCTTATTAAGGAAAACAAAACGCATGTTAAGACTAAAAATGCTTATGCTCAGGAGGTAGAGAAAATGAAAAATTAACTAGTGAGCTAAGTACCTGCCATGACACTATCTCCAACCTTAGAATTGAGAATGCTAATTTGATTGCTAAGGTTGAGGAGTCAAACATTAGTGATGATTCAATTACCAATCTTAGAAATGATAATGATAGTCAAATTGCTAAGATTGAAAAATTGAATGCCTCTCTTTCTAGCCTTAAGTTTGAGAATGATAAATTAATTGCTCAGGCTAAGAAATTAGATGTTTGCAATGTTTCTATTTCCAATATTAGAGATGAGAATGCCATTTTACATGCTAAGATTGTTGAATTAAATAATTGCAAACCCTCTACATCTACCGTTGAGCATGTTTCTATTTGCACTAGATGTAGATATGTTAATATATATGCTATTCATGATCACCTTGCTATAATTAAACAACAAAATGATCATATAGCAAAATTAGATGCTAAAATTGCCGAGCATGAATTAGAGAATGAAAATTTAAATTTGCTCGTAGTATGCTTTATAGTGGGAGACGCCCTGTCATTAAGGATAGCATTGGCTTCCAACAGGGAGATAATGTCAAGCTTAATGCCCCTCCTAAAAGATTGTCTAATTTTGTTAAGGGCAAGGCTCCCATGCCTCAGGATAATGAGGGCTATATTTTATATCCTGTTGGTTATCCTGAGGATAAGATTAGGAGAATTCATGCAAAGAAGACTGTCACACCCGGGCTTTAAGGAACAAAGCCGGGTGCATCTCATACATGCGCCAAGAAGACAACATATATAATAACAGAGTGTATAGAGATAAATGTCTTAAAACATCAGAGTATTTATTACATAGCGGAAGACTTAATACAAAATAAAAGAATAAACATAAAACGAACTAAGGATCGTCGGCGCAAATGTCAACTGAGAAACGCCACCTAGATCAGATCATACTCCTCGCCTTGTGGCTCCTCCTAAACCACCTGTTCTTCTCCTGTGGGGGGGTGTGAGACAGCAAGAGTGAGCTCATATACGTTCATCGCTCAACAAGTTGTGGGGAATAATGTGGCATGAACTCACCAAAGGTGGGAGTTCATGAAGTGTAAGGCTGATCAATGATATAAGGCTAAAGCTGAGCATTGCTTTTAAGTTGGTCAAAATTTTATTAGCAATTACTAAGTGTAAGTAAATACCAAACCTTAGAAATAATAAATAAAAGTAATAATAAAATAATCCCAAATGCAATGATGTGACAGATTAAGTTTAAGTTCCATAAATTAATCATGTGAGTGTCCGAGCCGCTCATGACCGTGAGCACGGCTAGTATACCAGTTTTACACTCTGCAGAGGTTGTGCATCTTTACCCACAAGTCGTGTTACCCATTTGCCACGGAGTTGATCAGACTCCATACACCTCTACCGAGGAAGCGAGGCAGGGTACCACTACGAGGCCTTTACAAAGTTCCACTAGCTTTAGACTACCCGCTACAGTTTATAGGAAGCTCCAGTGCAGGGTTCTTGCCTGACCGCCATCGCAGCAAAATCAACCCAAGGACCTCCCTACACTGACCACTCCCCTACTGCCCTTGCCCCTTTCGGGTAAGGTAGCCGTCCACTAGCTTTCCTAGTTAATCAGCCAAGGGCGTCCCATTAAACCCTTGTGGTAGCACTGTTTTCCCGGGTGGTTCTCCATGTTCCCATTAACATAATGATCTTATCATGAATAATAATAATAAACAGATAATAAAAAGTAAAACAATGAGTGATAAATATCTTTATACCCAAATCCACATAAAGCGATAGCATATACTACCCAAAAATTTAGTAGTAAAACCAGTGGTGAAACAAGGTATAAAGATAGTCAAAATCTAGGGTAACCTATTGGGTCCCATCAAAATTAACCTATGTAGATCATTATGATTAATAAGAACATGACTGGGTAAAAGAAGTGATCAAGGGCACAACTTGCCTTCAACGAGCTCCTACTCAGCAGTCTCTACTTGCTGAACCTCAGATTCCACAGTGGCTTGCTCGTCTACTCGCATCAACACAATACATACATAGCATAGCATAAATTAACATCACATCAAACATGCAAATAGAATATACAGTAATAAACTAGACATTAAAATAAGATCACAGAAACTGGAATCATTAAATTTGGAGGTTTAGATTTTAAGTTATGGATTTTCTAATGTTTTATGTGCTTAATACAAGATTAAGTACTAGAATAATTCTGATGTGCTTTTCATGCCAAAACAGTGGCACAAATAGATAGACAATAATTTTATGAAAATTTAGGAACTGGAATGGTCTAATTTGGAGTAAAAATGAATTTTCTATGCAATAAACAAGTTTTAGGAATTCTTTTTATATTAAAAATCAATTTCTGTATTTATTTACCTATTTTATATGTTCTCTGGACTGGGCGCATTAATACAAAATAGTGCAGGGGCTAAACCATAGTTTTTCCAAAGACTCAGTGAATATGACTCTAGACCGCGGGTTGATTCGTATAAAGCGCGAGGTCACTTTAGCAAAGTGCACCCACGAAGGGGTACGCAGAGATCCTAGCCTTGGTTGACGATCCATCGGCCGAGATTAGATCACTTAGTTGAGCCAACCAGTGAGCACGCGAAGGCCGCTGGATTAAAATCGTACGGCTCGCAACACTCACCGCGATGATTGAATATCTACCACTGGATCTCTTACCAACGGTTGGGATCACAAGCACCGAAGGGGTATTCTAGCTCTAATCGTAGCCACACATCCGAGATGGACGACCCAGAGGGCTTCATCTTCGTCCAGTACAACGACGCAGCGGCGCAAGCGAGGATGCGGCGGCGCCATGGTCAGATTCCTCCATCCTAGGCCTTAATGCTCGAATCTCCGATCCGATGGATGCTAAACGAAGAGAGGGTGTTCGCGAACCAGAGGGAGGTGCTTACCATCGTCGGAGGGCGGAGAGGGAAGCTAGCTGCAGCACACGGCGGCTTGACCATGAATCCGAGCTCCGGTGTGAAATTCTGGGTTCATCGGCCGCGGGTCTCCCTCGCCACGATGACGACCACCTCCCCGAACCGCTCGTGAAGGTCACAAGAACACCCGAACACGACGAAGGGCGGATTCACCACGCTGAAGGTCTTCGGCGAGGAATTAAGCCCGCCCCAATAGCTCCCGCGATCCAATTCGCCCTGGCCTAAGTCCCACACTGGATGATGATTCACCCCGGTGCAGCCGTAGTCATGCCCCGTGAGACCTAGGGAAATCCTAGACCACCAAATCGAGGCCCCGACGAAGTTAAGACCGTGGATCTAAGCTGGCGGCCCCAAATGCGATTGGCGTACGGCGGCGATAGGGTTGGGCTCGCGGCTCGGTGGAATTAGGGTTGCTAGAGAGGGGAAAAAGGAGCCATACGAGCCTCCGCGCACTACTTATGGTCCCAGTTGAGGGTTGGTTACGGCGGCCGCGGAAATCGCGCGCAGGCCAGCGCAGTACCGAGCTTCGCGCGGTGCTTGTAACAACCCGAGGGGAGGGATGACAGGTAGGCCCCATTGCCAGCCACACAGGGCGTTGGCCGCAACGGTCGCGCGAGGGTCAGCGTGTGGCTGGGCCAACTAACGGAACGACCCCACCCGTCAGCGTCACTGGGCGAGGCTGGCACGCGGCGGAATTGAGGCTGAGAACGTGGGCCCACCTAGCAGGGGTACAGGGCAACCGGGTTGGCGGCTAGGGTATGGCGCGCTGGTGGGCTTTCGGCTGAGATGGGCCGATTGATCTGAATTGAGCCCAAGCAGCACTTGGCTATTTTCCCTTTTTCTTTTCTTTTTCTTTTGTATTTTCCTTTTAATTTTCAAATTTATAAGTTTGCATTCCTATTCAAATTCAAACTCCTGGTAGTTTTGTTTTGCCACTAAATACTCATCTTAGGCATGGTAGGGGTAAATTTATCTATTTAATATTCACATTGTGATTATTAGTGCTTCTCTTTTCTTAATTTCTAGAATCCTTTTAGATTTTAAATCCCACTTTGGACTTAGACATACCTATATATTTTGTACATTAGTTTTATCTTGTCACGAAAATGCACACAAAATGAAACCTCAGCATGATGCATAATTTAGTTGCAGTATCATTTGTTTTAATTAATCACTATTAATTATAAGTGTGCTCTTTTTATGATGCAAAAATGGCACATAAAATAAGAAAATCCAATATAATATTCTTGTATACATTTTGGGTATTACAAATCCTACCCCCCTTAAAAATAATCTCGTCCTCGAGATTTAGGAAGTACTACGAAAAAGATGGGGAAAATCTATGCGAAGCTCTTCTTCTCTCTCCCAAGTAGCTTAATCTTCTCCGTGGTGACTACTTTGCACATCTTTATCACCTTATTTCTTGTAACTCGAGTCAGAGTGTCCAGAATCTTGATGGGATACTCAGCATAAGTCAGGTCATCTTGAACACTAAGGTCTTCCATTGGTAGCTGCTCCTCAGGTATCCTGAGGCACTTCTTTAGCTGGGACACATGGAATACATCATGTACATCTGACAGGTGATCGGGTAGCTTCAGTTGATATGCAACTTCTCCCACTCGCTTTAAGATCAAGAAAGGTCCAATGAAGCGAGGGGACAACTTTCCTTTAACTTTAAATCTCCTCATACCTTGGTTTGGTGACACCTTCAAATAGACATGATCACCCTCCTTAAACTCCAGTAGTCTCCTTCTATTATCAGCATAGCTCTTTTGCCTTGATTGTGCAATTCTCAAATTTTATCTTATCATTCGAACTTGTTCTTCTGCCTCTTGTATAAGTTCAGGCCCAAAGAACTGTGTAACGCCCCAAATTTTGGAGTTGAATTTTTTCTTTTCTTCACTCGCTTGGAATTCCCGCGTAAAGCAAAACCTTAAAATACTTTATGTTGTTTGATGCATCATGCCGAACCATGCATTCTTTCGATTGCTTAAAAATGTAAGTGCATTCATCCAGGAAAAACGGATTTCGAAAAGGAGAAAACCTTTTTTTTTCTTTTTTTCCTTCTCTCTCTCCTCCCTTTTTCTCTCTCCCGCGCCGTGGGCCGTCCCGGCCGACCCAGCCGCCCCTGGCCGGCCCAGCCGCCCCCCCCGCGCGCCCCCTTTGGGCCCAGCTGGCCCAACCGCCCCCCTTTTCCCCCCAAATCCCTCTCTCTCCCTCCCATTCTCCCTCTCCCCCACCCCAGCCGCCGCCCCTGCCCTAGCCGCCGCCCCTGCTCATCGCCGGTTCGCCGCCCCGTCCCCGTCCCCGGTGAGGTCCCCCTCCCCCTCTCCTCCCTCTCCCATCTCCCCTCCTCTCCCCCCTGCCCGGCTCGGCCACCGCCGCTCGGCCGCCCCCGCGCCCCCGGTCCGGCCGCCCGCCCGCCCCGGCTCGGCCGCCGGTTCGGCTGCCGGCTCGGCCGCCGCCTCGGCTGGCCCAGCCCCCCCCCCCCCCCCCCCCCGCCGGTTCGACCGCCCCTGCCCAGCTGCCCCTGCGCGCCCAGCTCGGCCGCCCCCTGCCCTAGCTCGACCGCCCCCCCGCCAGCTCGGCCGCCCGCCGCCGGCTTGGCCACCCCCGCCCCTGCCCCTGGCCGGTTCAACCGCCCCTTTTTTTATTATTTTATTTTCTTTTCTTTTCTTTTATTATTGTTATTTATTTTATTCTGGGCAAGCTAATCATCGTTTATGTTAATGAAATAGGAAACATAATTTAGAATTCCGTTACGTTAGTCAATTCATATAGTCAATTGTTCATTTCGCTTAAGGTTGATCAACTAAAAAGGGGCTAGGTTTCCGTTAGTGCATATAACTAATTCTTTTGTTAGAACCAATTGGAACTAGAGCGCATAATTTAACTAATCATTAGTGCATAAGCTTTAACCCCTGCGAGACCTTTCCCCGTTTCTTTCTAACCTTAACGAATGCGATATCGAATGCCATACTTTATGCATATTTACTTTATTTGTCCCCTTGTGTGGTGTACTGTTTGTTTCCTAATTTGAATGGATGGATGTATGTATGCTTGCAATCGCATAGAGAACGATCCGGTCGAAGAGCCCGAGGAACTCGCAGGAGAAGCCCCTGAGCAGCAGTCGGTTGGTGGAGGCAAGTGTCCCTTGACCTATCTCTGTCCTATTCATTCTTTAATTCACCTCCCGCATTACACATTTATGCCTAAGGATTGACTAGCTTTTGTTATCCATGTCCTTGTTTACCTATTTGGGTTGGATTATTATTGTTTAGCTTTATGCTATTGCTCAAACTCTAATCAATGAACATGATGAGATCATCTATGATGCGCTGTTTTCCCTTCTCTTATTATGATGTTATACTTGTGGTCTTCAAGGGGGCTCGAGCGGTTTCTCGAGTGCCTCTCCGTAAGGACCTGTTCTATGGATGACCGCCCGGGAAAACAGTGCAACCATGAGGGTGGAATGGGATGCCCTTAGCTGAATAATTAGAGGATCCGGGGTGTAGTTCACTTAGCCGTCGTGCCGTCAATGGGGCTCGGTGTATGCGGCTCGCTCTGCCAAGTTTGGGTTCGCCCCTTGGGGAGGAGTGCGGTGCATTTAGGAAACCTAACGGGTGGCTACAGCCCCGGGGAATCTTTGTAAAGTCTACGTAGTGATGCCCTGCTAGGCCACCTAGGTAGTGGTCAATGGGGAGTAGCTCTCTCCGGGCAGAAAGGGAATCACGGCTTGTGGGTAAAGTGCACAACCTCTGCAGAGTGTTTGAAAACTGATATATCAGCCGTGCTCACGGTTATGAGCGGCCAAGGGAGCTCCAGTGATTAGTGGTACTTGATCAGAGACATTATGGTACAGGTGGCTATGAGATCGATGGTTTTGGTTATGACTATGGTACTGGTAAGTGGTATTCTTTCCGTTTGGAAAGGGTACATCGGGCTAATAACTTGGGTTAATGCTAAAACCTGGCTTTCTATTAGTAAATAATAATCTGACCAACTAAAAGCAACTGCTTGACTTATCCCCACATAAAGTTAGTCCACTACAGCCAAACAGGATACTTGCTGAGTATGTTGATGTGTACTCACCCTTGCTCTACACACCAAACCCCCCCATCCCCAGGTTGTCAGCATTGCAACCACTGCTCAGGAGAAGATGAAGTCGTGGAAGGAGACCTTCAGGAGTTCCAAGATTACGACGAGTTCTAGGCGTGGGTTAGCGGCAACCCCCAGTCGGCTGCCTGTGAAGGCCGCGGTTATCTACGTTTCGTTTTCGCACTTTGATTTATTGTATGGACTATATGGACGTCTCAGACGTATGATGTAATCGACTATTATTTCTCTTTTCAATACCATTTTGAGCACTGTGTGATGATGTCCATGTTATGTAACTGCTGTGTACGTGAATAACTGATCCTGGCACGTACATGGTTCGCATTCGGTTTGCCTTCTAAAACTGGGTGTGACATAAGTGGTATCAAAGCCAGGTTGACTGTAGGACAGCTAACCTAGAATAGAATGGTCGTTCTAAGGACTATAGACCTCTGTCCCTGCCTTGACTTTGATATCCCTTCAAAAGTTGGTCATACCGACCACACCTATGTTCTACTATATATTATACCTTGCTGAAAATCATGTTTTATTCTAATCCTTCATTTATTTATGATTCATTACTTGCTGGTCATATTGATTCTGTTCTCACCCTTTTGCTTGCGATGTCTTTTGTAGATGGCTCGACTTAGACACACTGCACGAAAGTCCGTCATCCCCTTCTTACCCTCCCGCCTTGCTGAGCGTCCACTTCGCCGTCCCGTGGCCGGACAGTCCAGCCACTTGGAGAGACTGCACCACCGCCTGCATGAGGAGCAGGAACGTCGACGACAGGAGCAGCAGGGCTCTTCCTTCTCGCTCCAGCAGGAGATAGAGTCCGTGAGGAGCTGCTCCCCCGTGCTTCCTCTGGAGGCGCCCCCTGCACCACCACTAGGCGCCCCAGCTTCTGGAGTAGCTGCTGGAGGAGACTCAGATGACGGAGGTGGCGACGACAGCTCGAGCCACGACACCGACTTCTCTACTAACCATGAGCTGGAAGGATGGGTTGCTCGACCCATCACTCACGACGCTGCTCGCGGGTGTCACTTCCACGATGCGCTCGACACCCTGCTACGTCGGGCACTTAACCGGCATACTTGGTCCATCGAGTATCGCTGTGTGGTCTACCAGCACAGTCGCGGGGTCTACCCAGACCGTTGGGAGGCAACCTGCTTGGTGCGCCTTCCCGAGAACAGTCTCCAGGGTGCGGAGGCCTGCTCAGAGCACTATTCTATCTCTGAGCGGGACTCAGCTGAGGCAGCCATGCAAGATGCTGCACGGCGTGCGCTTTCGCACTACTGCTCGGTTTTCGGTGGGGTAGCTGACGGTCTTGACCTGAAGTATTACCCCCGTCGTCCATCTGGCAGCACAGGAGGCGTGATTGTCTCACCTGTCGGTGAGGGCAATCCTAGGTTGAGCAGCACAGTCAACCTAGCCGCCGTGCTAAACACGGAGCTAGACCATGCACTAGACGAGCTGAGTAGGGCTCGTGCTGAGATCGCCCTGCTGCGGGCTGAGCGCGCGGAACGTCGTCACCTGGATGGTGGTTCCCCCGCTCCCGTCGGGACTCAGCACCCGTACCGCTCACCTCGGCGTGGACATCAGTCTTATGGCAATCCCGACTGCAAGACCAAGATAACTCTAGAACCATAGCTCGTTAGAGTTGGATCTTGTAATTAATACGAAATATATACGTAGAAGCTACAGTCTTAGCGTTAGTCTCGGTCTTAGTTAGTCTTAGTTAGACAGGGTAGTTTGCTATATCCTGTGCATTTATGTTTGTCATGATGAACTATGTTTGGTTTGGATCTTTGTAATGACTGTCACCAGAGTGTGGGTATCCCCTGCATTTTGGTTTACCTGTTATATGTTAATGGAGTTAGTTATATATTTGGGAAACCTTTTATTCCACTTTCCTCTTTATCTGAGAAGCTGTGTGGTCTGTGTTGGAGATCAGTGAAGATGCTCATCTGTTCAGTGCTGTTGAAGAATTCTATACTCTTTTCTTATGCTGCAAGATTTGCCAGATCAGTTCTGATGTGTGGTTGCATTCTGCAGATGTCAGAGAACAGGCGCAGAGGAGGAAGGCGTGCTCAGCAGGAGCGAGCCGCTCAACAGGAGGAGGTGCCCCAGCAGCAGCACCTGCCGCCCCCGCCCCCGATGTCGATCGAGCAGATGTTTCTGATGCAGACTCAGGCAGTTCAAGCCATCGGTCAGACTTTGGCCGCCATTTAGCAGCAGCAGCAGCAACAGCAGCAGGCCCCACCTCAGTCTCAGATGCCTCAGATGCCCAGAGACAAGCGTGCTGAATTCATGAGAGGTCATCCACCAACGTTCGCTCATTCTTCTGACCCCATGGATGCTGAAGACTGGCTGCGCACTGTGGAGCGGGAGTTGCATACCGCTCAGTGCGATGACAGGGAGAAAGTCCTGTATGGTCCCCGTCTGTTGAGAGGAGCAGCCCAGTCATGGTGGGAGTCTTACCTCGCCACCCATGCCCACCCTGACGCCATCACCTGGGAAGAGTTCAGGGGTAGCTTTCGTCAGTACCATGTTCCTGCAGGTTTGATGACCGTAAAGAAGGAGGAGTTCCTGGCCCTCAAGCAAGGGCCATTGTCTGTCAGTGAGTACCGGGACAGGTTTCTGCAATTGTCTCGCTATGCTCCTGAAGATGTCAACACCGACGCCAAGCGATAGTACCGTTTCATGAGAGGCTTGGTTGACCCTCTTCAGTACCAACTGATGAATCACACCTTCCCGACATTCCAGCACCTGATTGACAGAGCAATCATGACAGAGAGGAAGCGTAAGGAGATGGAGGATCGTAAGCGCAAGATCAGTGGACCCCAGCCTGGAAGCAGCAATCGTCCTCGTTTCTCAGGCAATCAACCTCAGCAGTTCAGGCAGAACCAGCGTCCACCTCAGCAGCATCAGTAGTTCCAAAGGCAGTATCCTCAGCACCAGTACCAGAACCGTCAGAGCAATTAGTCAGGAGGTCAGTTTCAGAGGCAGAATCAGCAGGCACCTCGTCTTCCTGCCCCAACAGCCCAGCAGAACAATCAGGCAGCACCAGCTCAGGTTGGAAACAGAGCATGTTTCCACTGTGGAGAGCAAGGCCACTTGGTGATGCAATGTCCGAAGAACGCAGCCCAGTAGCAGTCAGGCCCCAATGCCCCAGCAAAGCAGAACGTGTCTCAGCCTGGAGCAGGCAATCGCTCTCAGCCGCGTTATAATCATGGAAGACTGAACCACTTGGAGGCTGAAGCAGTTCAGGAGACCGCCGGCTTGATAGTAGGTATGTTCCCAGTCGACTCCCATATTGCAGAAGTGTTATTTGATACTGGAGCAACGCATTCTTTCATTACTGCATCATGGGTAGGAGCACATAATCTTCCAATTACTACCATGTCAACCCCCATTCAAATTGACTCAGCCAGTGGTAGAGTTCGAGCCGATAGCATTTGTTTGAATATAAGTGTGGAAATAAGGGGGATAGCGTTTCCCGCCAACCTTATAGTAATGGGTACTCAGGGAATAGATGTCATCCTAGGGATGAATTGGCTAGATAAGTATCAGACAGTTATCAGTTGTGATAAAAGGACAATCAAGTTGGTGTCCCCACTAGGAGAGGAAGTGGTGACCAAGTTAGTCCCGCCTGAGCCAAAGAAAGGAAGTTGTTATCAGCTAGCTGTTGATAGCAGTGAAGCAGACCCAATTGAGAGTATCAGGGTTGTGTCCGAATTCCCAGATGTGTTTCCAAAGGACTTACCGGGTATGACACCAGAGCGGAAAGTTGAGTTTGCTATAGAGCTTCTTCCTGGAACCGCCCCTATCTTCAAGAGAGCTTACAGAATATCTGGACCAGAGTTGGTTGAGCTTAAGAAGCAAATTGATGAGCTGTCAGAGAAAGGTTACATCCGGCCAAGCACCTCGCCTTGGGCCGCCCCTGTCCTATTTGTGGAGAAGAAAGATGGCACCAAAAGGATGTGTATTGATTATCGAGCTTTGAATGAGGTCACGATCAAGAACAAGTATCCCTTGCCCAGAATAGAAGATCTGTTCGACCAGTTGAGAGGAGCCAGTGTGTTCTCCAAGATTGATCTGAGGTCAGGTTATCATCAGCTCAGGATCCGACCTTCGGACATTCCGAAGACGGCATTCATTACCAAGTATGGTTTGTATGAGTTCACAGTGATGTCTTTTGGTTTGACCAATGCACCAGCGTTCTTCATGAACTTAATGAACAGTGTATTCATGGATTACCTTGATAAGTTTGTGGTGGTATTCATTGATGACATTCTGATTTATTCTCAAAGCGAAGAAGAGCATGCAGATCATTTGAAGATGGTATTGCAGAGATTGCGAGAGCACCAGTTGTATGCAAAGTTGAGCAAGTGTGAGTTCTGGATCAGTGAAGTCCTGTTCTTGGGTCACATAATCAACAAAGAAGGATTGGCTGTGGATCCGAAGAAAGTGGCAGACATTCTGAACTGGAAAGCGCCAACAGATGCCCGAGGAATCAAGAGTTTCATTGGAATGGCCGGATACTATCGACGATTCATTGAAGGGTTTTCGAAGATTGCGAAACCAATGACAGCGTTGCTAGGCAACAAAGTTGAGTTCAAGTGGACCCAGAAATGCCAAGAGGCCTTTGAAGCGCTGAAAGAGAAGTTGACTACAGCGCTTGTCCTAATCTTGCCTGATGTGCACAAGCCCTTCTCGGTGTATTGTGATGCTTGTTACACAGGTTTGGGATGCGTGTTGATGCAAGAGGGAAGAGTTGTGGCCTACTCGTCCCGACAGTTGAAGGTTCATGAGAAGAACTACCCAATCCATGATCTAGAGTTGGCAGCAGTGGTTCACGCACTGAAGACATGGAGGCACTACCTGTATGGACAGAAATGTGATGTTTACACAGACCACAAGAGTCTGAAGTACATATTCACTCAGTCAGAGTTGAACATGAGGCAACGAAGATGGTTAGAGTTGATCAAAGATTATGAGTTGGAGATTCATTACCATCCGGGCAAAGCGAATGTAGTGGCAGATGCTTTGAGCAGGAAGAGTCAAGTCAATCTGATGGTCGCTCGTCCGATGCCTTATGAGTTGGCCAAGGAGTTTGACAGGTTGAGTCTCGGATATCTGAAAAATTCGTGAGGAGTCACAGTTGAGTTGGAACCTACCTTGGAGCGCGAAATCAAAGAAGCGCAGAAGAATGATGAGAAGATCAGTGAGATCCGGTGACTGATTCTAGAAGGCAGAGGCAAAGATTTTCGAGAAGATGCGGAAGGCGTGATATGGTTCAAAGACCGCTTGTGTGTTCCCAATGTCCAGTCCATTCGGGAGTTGATTCTCAAGGAAGCTCATGAGACAGCCTATTCGATTCACCCTGGCAGTGAGAAGATGTATCAGGATCTGAAGAAGAAATTCTGGTGGTACGGAATGAAGAGGGAAATCGCAGAGCATGTGGCTATGTGCGATAGTTGTCGAAGAATTAAGGCAGAACACCAGAGACCAGCTGGATTGTTGCAACCGTTGCAGATCCCTCAGTGGAAATGGGATGAAATCGGTATGGATTTCATAGTCGGATTGCCTCGCACTCGAGTCGGCTATGATTCCATTTGGGTAGTAGTGGACCGCTTGACCAAGTCAGCCTACTTCATACCTGTCAAGACCAACTATAGCAGTGCCGTATTGGCAGAATTGTATATGTCTCGGATCGTTTGTTTTCATGGTGTGCCAAAGAAGATAGTGTCAGACAGAGGAACGCAGTTCACCTCTCATTTCTGGCAGCAGTTGCATGAAGCCTTGGGCACGCATCTGAATTTCAGTTTAGCTTATCATCCGCAGACAGATGGTCAGACCGAAAGGACCAATCAAATTCTTGAAGACATGTTGAGAGCCTGTGCGTTGCAAGATCAGTCCGGATGGGACAAGCGATTGCCTTATGCAGAGTTCTCCTATAACAACAGCTACCAGGCCAGCTTGAAGATGTCACCATTTCAGGCGCTCTATGGAAGGAGTTGCAGAACTCCGTTGCAATGGGATCAGCCTGGAGAAAAGCAGGTGTTTGGGCCAGACATTTTGCTTGAAGCCGAAGAGAACATCAAGATGGTCCGAGAGAATCTGAAGATAGCACAATCAAGACAGCGAAGCTATGCAGACACAAGGAGAAGAGAGCTGAGTTTCGAAGTCGGAGACTTTGTCTATCTGAAAGTGTCACCGATCAGAGGAGTCAAGAGGTTCGGAGTCAAAGGCAAGTTAGCACCCCGCTACATTGGTCCGTACCAAATCCTCTCAAGGCGTGGAGAAGTGGCCTATCAGCTCAGTCTGCCAGAGAATTTGTCCGCTGTGCATGATGTCTTTCATGTGTCTCAGTTGAAGAAGTGCTTGCGTGTGCCAGAAGAGCAGTTGCCAGTGGAAGGTCTTGAAGTCCAGGAGGACTTGACCTACGTTGAGAAGCC
Organism: Zea mays; assembly: GCF_902167145.1. NCBI lineage: Eukaryota > Viridiplantae > Streptophyta > Magnoliopsida > Poales > Poaceae > Zea > Zea mays. The sequence goes on along the minus strand of NC_050104.1, from coordinate 84,002,785 downwards.
AGTGCAAATCCTTGAGGTTGCAGACAGAGTCACCCGAAGGAAGACCACCAGAATGTGCAAAGTTAGATGGAATCATCACCCTGAGGAAGAAGCAACCTGGGAGCGTGAAGATGATCTGATGGCCAAGTACCCAGAGCTCTTTGCTAGCCAGTTCTGAATCTCGAGGGCGAGATTCTTTTAAGGGGGATAGGTTTGTAACGCCCCGAATTTTGGAGTTGAATTTTTTCTTTTCTTCACTTGCTAAATTCGGGCGTTACCCTTTCTTTTTTTCCTTTTCCCCTCGCTAGACCTTGATCTTTTCCAAAATTATAGCGGGGTTCGGCTTGGAATTCCCGCGTAAAGCAAAACCTTAAAATACTTTATGTTGTTTGATGCATCATGCCGAACCATGCATTCTTTCGATTGCTTAAAAATGTAAGTGCATTCATCCAGGAAAAACGGATTTCGAAAAGGAGAAAACCTTTTTTTTCTTTTTCTTTTTTCCCTTCTCTCTCTCCTCCCTTTTTCTCTCTCCCGCGCCGTGGGCCGTCCCGGCCGACCCAGCCGCCCCTGGCCGGCCCAGCTGGCCCAGCCGCCCCCCCTTTTTCCCCCAAATCCCTCTCTCTCCCTCCCATTCTCCCTCTCCCCCACCCCAGCCGCCGCCCCTGCCCTAGCCGCCGCCCCTGCTCATCGCCGGTTCGGCCGCCCCGTCCCCGTCCCCGGTGAGGTCCCCCTCCCCCTCTCCTCCCTCTCCCATCTCCCCTCCTCTCCCCCCTGCCCGGCTCGGCCACCGCCGCTCGGCCGCCCCCGCGCCCCCGGTCCGGCCGCCCGCCCGCCCCGGCTCGGCCGCCGGTTCAACCGCCCCCCTAGCCGGTTCAACCGCCCCTTTTTTTTATTATTTTATTTTATTTTCTTTTATTATTGTTATTTATTTTATTCTGGGCAAGCTAATCATCGTTCATGTTAATAAAATAGGAAACTTAATTTAGAATTCCGTTACGTTAGTCAATTCATATAGTCAATTGTTCATTTCGCTTAAGGTTGATCAACTAAAAAGGGGCTAGGTTTCCGTTAGTGCATATAACTAATTCTTTTGTTAGAACCAATTGGAACTAGAGCGCATAATTTAACTAATCATTAGTGCATAAGCTTTAACCCCTGCGAGACCTTTCCCCGTTTCTTTCTAACCTTAACGAATGCGATATCGAATGTCATACTTTATGCATATTTACTTTATTTGTCCCCTTGTGTGGTGTACTGTTTGTTTCCTAATTTGAATGGATGGATGTATGTATGCTTGCAATCGCATAGAGAACGATCCGGTCGAAGAGCCCGAGGAACTCGCAGGAGAAGCCCCTGAGCAGCAGTCGGTTGGTGGAGGCAAGTGTCCCTTGACCTATCTCTGTCCTATTCATTCTTTAATTCACCTCCCGCATTACACATTTATGCCTAAGGATTGACTAGCTTTTGTTATCCATGTCCTTGTTTACCTATTTGGGTTGGATTATTATTGTTTAGCTTTATGCTATTGCTCAAACTCTAATCAATGAACATGATGAGATTATCTATGATGCGTTGTTTTCCCTTCTCTTATTATGATGTTATACTTGTGGTCTTCAAGGGGGCTCGAGCGGTTTCTCGAGTGCCTCTCCGTAAGGACCTGTTCTATGGATGACCGCCCAGGAAAACAGTGCAACCATGAGGGTGGAATGGGATGCCCTTAGCTGAATAATTAGAGGATCCGGGGTGTAGTTCACTTAGCCGTCGTGCCGTCAATGGGGCTCGGTGTATGCGGCTCGCTCTGCCAAGTTTGGGTTCGCCCCTTGGGGAGGAGTGCGGTGCATTTAGGAAACCTAACGGGTGGCTACAGCCCCGGGGAATCTTTGTAAAGGCTACGTAGTGATGCCCTGCTAGGCCACCTAGGTAGTGGTCAATGGGGAGTAGCTCTCTCCGGGCAGAAAGGGAATCACGGTTTGTGGGTAAAGTGCACAACCTCTGCAGAGTGTTTGAAAACTGATATATCAGCCGTGCTCACGGTTATGAGCGGCCAAGGGAGCTCCAGTGATTAGTGGTACTTGATCAGAGACATTATGGTACAGGTGGCTATGAGATCGATGGTTTTGGTTATGACTATGGTACTGGTAAGTGGTATTCTTTCCGTTTGGAAAGGGTACATCGGGCTAATAACTTGGGTTAATGCTAAAACCTGGCTTTCTATTAGTAAATAATAATCTAACCAACTAAAAGCAACTGCTTGACTTATCCCCACATAAAGTTAGTCCACTACAGCCAAACAGGATACTTGCTGAGTATGTTGATGTGTACTCACCCTTGCTCTACACACCAAACCCCCCCATCCCCAGGTTGTCAGCATTGCAACCACTGCTCAGGAGAAGATGAAGTCGTGGAAGGAGACCTTCAGGAGTTCCAAGATTACGACGAGTTCTAGGCGTGGGTTAGCGGCAACCCCCAGTCGGCTGCCTGTGAAGGCCGCGGTTATCTACGTTTCGTTTTCGCACTTTGATTTATTGTAAGGACTATATGGACGTCTCAGACGTATGATGTAATCGACTATTATTTCTCTTTTCAATACCATTTTGAGCACTGTGTGATGATGTCCATGTTATGTAACTGCTCTGTACGTGAATAACTGATCCTGGCACGTACATGGTTTGCATTCGGTTTGCCTTCTAAAACCGGGTGTGACAAACTGTCTTTCTCCTGTCTGATCCCAGTACAGTGGAGTCCTGCACTTTCTGCCATACAGAGCCTCAAACGGAGACATCTTCAAACTGTCTTGATAACTATTATTATAAGAGAACTCTGCATATGGTAAGCTCTTATCCCAACTTCCACCATGCTTGAGAGCACAAGCTCTTAACATATCTTCCAGTACTTGATTAGTCCTCTCTGTCTGCCCATCAGTCTGAGGATGGTAGGCTGAACTAAAATTCAACTTTGTATCCAAGCTCTCATGCAACTTCTTCCAAAATCGAGAAGTAAACTGCGATCCTCAATCAGACACGATCTTCTTAGGCACTCCATGTAGACAAACTATCCGAGTCATATACAATTCTGCTAGCTTGGCTCCCGTGTAATTAGTCCTCACAGGTATGAAATGAGCCACTTTTGTCAATCTATCCACAATTACCCAAATAGAGTCATATCCTGCTGGAGTGCGGGGTAGTCCAACAATGAAATCCATACCAATTTCTCCCCATTTCCACTCGGGTATCTTCAATGGGTGCAATAGTCCAGCGGGTCTTTGATGTTCGGCCTTAACTCTTTGACACACATCACACTTAGCCACATGGGCAGCAACGTCTCTTTTCAGTCCATACCACCAATACCTTTGCTTCAAATCTTGATACATCTTAGTGCTACCAAGGTGTATAGAGTAATCAAAATCATGGGCTTCCTTCAATATAGTCTCACGAAGGTTATCAATCTCCGGAACACATATCCGATCCTTGAACCATATAGTACCTTGCTCATCCTCCGTGAATTCCGGAACTCTACCTTCCGTAATAAGATCCTTAATCTCTTGAATTTTAGCATCACCAACCTGACCTTTACGAATCTCTTGCTCCAAGGTAGGTTCCAATTCAATGGTAACTCCTTCCGTATGTGTAACAATTCCCAGGTTGAGCCTCTCAAAATCTTTTGCTAATTCCTCAGGTAGCTAGACAACAAAAGCGGAGTGAACATGCTCCTTCCGACTCAAGGCATCTGCAACCAAATTCGCCTTGCCTGGATGATAGTGAATCTCCAAATCATAATCCTTAATGAGCTCCAACCAACGACGTTGCCTAAGGTTGAGATCCTTCTGAGTGAATATATACTTCAAACTCTTATGATCCGTATATACTTGGCACTTAGTTCCCATGATGTAGTGTCTCCAAATCTTAAGTGCATGCACAACGGCAGCCAGTTCTAAGTCATGAGTGGGGTAGTTCAATTCATGTTTCCACAACTGACGAGATGCATAGGCGATCACATGACCTTCTTGCATAAGCACACATCCAAGTCCTTGGCCACATGCATCACAATAAATATCAAATCCTTTCTGTAAGTCTGGCATAACAAACACTGGGGGTGACATCAATCTCTCCTTCAATTGATCAAAGCTTTCTTGGCACTTCTCATCCCACTTGAATCCTCTTCCTTTCTCCAAAAGCGAGGTCATAGGCTTGGCAATCTTAGAGAACCCTTCAATGAACCTCCGATAATATCCTGCAAGTCCCAAGAAACTACGAATCTCGGTAACTGTAGTGGGTACTCTCCACTCCATTATCTCCTTGACCTTAGCAGGATCCACTGCTATTCCTTTATTAGAAATAATATGTCCAAGGAATGGCACCTTATCAATCCAAAACTCACACTTGCTGAACTTGGCATAGAGCTGATTATCCCGTACCTTATGTAGCATCAACCTTAGATGTTCTTCATGATCACTTTCACTCTTAGAATAGATAAGAATATCGTCGATGAACACCACGGTGAATCTATCCAAATATTCCATAAACACCTTATTCTTCAGATCCATAAAATAGGCTGGTGCATTAGTTAATCCAAACGACATAACGGTGAACTCATATAAACCATATCGGGTCGAGAAATCCGTCTTGGGGATATCCGATGACCTAATCTTCATTTGATGGTAACCCAATCGGAGATCAATCTTCGAGAATACCTTTGCACCTCTCATCTGATCAAATAAATCTTCAATGCGGGGTAACAGATACTTGTTCTTCACAGTGACATCATTAAGGGTCCTATAATCCACGCACATCCCTTGTGACCCATCTTTCTTCTGTACAAATAGAACTAGCGCTCCACAAGGTGAAGAACTTGGACGAATGTACCAAACATCCTATAATTCTGTTAACTGCTTCTTAAGTTCCTTTAGCTCTTCTACGGACATCATGTATGGTCATTTAGAAATAGGGGCAGTCCTAGGTAAGAGATTAATGACAAACTCAACTTCCTTATCTGGTGGCATCCCTGGTAACTCCTCTGGAAATACATCCGAAAAATCCCTAACTGCATGGATGTTGCCACCCACAAACTTCTCATCTACTAATAATGCCACTAGTCTGATGGTGGTAGTTACTGCAACTTCACTTCAAATCTTTGTCCTTTGGAACTGGTGAGTTCTACAGTTCCCTTAGCATAGTGTATATACTGCCTTTGCCTTTCTTAACCATGACATACCAAGGATCAAGTCTATACTGCTCTCTTCTAACAGTATAGGGGTAGCCCATCTGGGTTAGAAACACAGGGTAAGAAAGGAAGAGTTGTAGATAAGGCGAGTAATTACGAGGAATATTACTGCGGGGGATTTATTAGCTAAGTAGATTAGTGTGTTATCCACTAAAGCTAATACATTACCTTATGGTGGTACATGCTAAGAAGCAAATCATGCATTTATCATCAGAACAATCAAACAATGTTTTTAAATATAGAAAATAGTTTTGATTTTGTCTTAGGTTCCCTAACTCTTAAGAATGTCATAGGGGTAGGAATTCCAAGGTGTGAAATCCATCTTGTCTCAGAGTAGAAAAGGTAAGAATGATCAGAGTAAGGTAAGTATAGAATGAATCAGAATAAGATAAGTAGGTAAGGGTTTGTCCATTTCTATATAGGTCTCGTCCTACAGTCAACATTTCCTCTGATACCACTTCTGTCACACCCGGGCTTTAAGGAACAAAGCCGGGTGCATCTCATACATGCGCCAAGAAGACAACATATATAATAACAGAGTGTATAGAGATAAATGTCATAAAACATCAGAGTATTTATTACATAGCAGAAGACTTAATACAAAATAAAAGAATAAACATAAAACGAACTAAGGATCGTCGGCGCAAATGTCAACTGAGAAACGCCACCTAGATCATATCATACTCCTCGCCTTGTGGCTCCTCCTGAACCACCTGTTCTTCTCCTGTGGGGGGGTGTGAGACAGCAAGAGTGAGCTCACATACGTTCATCGCTCAACAAGTTGTGGGGAATAATGTGGCATGAACTCACCAAAGGTGGGAGTTCATGAAGTGTAAGGCTGATCAATGATATAAGGCTGAAGCTGAGCATTGCTTTTAAGTTGGTCAAAATTTTATTAGCAATTACTAAGTGTAAGTAAATACCAAACCTTAGAAATAATAAATAAAAGTAATAATAAAATAATCCCAAATGCAATGATATGACAGATTAAGTTTAAGTTCCATAAATTAATCATGTGAGTGTCCGAGCCGCTCATGACCGTGAGCACGGCTAGTATACCAGTTTTACACTCTGTAGAGGTTGCGCATCTTTACCCACAAGTCGTGTTACCCATTTGCCACGGAGTTGATCAGACTCCATACACCTCTACCGAGGAAGCGAGGCAGGGTACCACTACGAGGCCTTTACAAAGTTCCACTAGCTTCAGACTACCCGCTACAGTTTATAGGAAGCTCCAGTGCAGGGTTCTTGCCTGACCGCCATCGCAGCAAAATCAACCCAAGGACCTCCCTACACTGACCACTCCCCTACTGCCCTTGCCCCTTTCGGGTAAGGTAGCCGTCCACTAGCTTTCCTAGTTAATCAGCCAAGGGTGTCCCATTAAACCCTTGTGGTAGCACTGTTTTCCCGGTTGGTTCTCCATGTTCCCATTAACATAATGATCTTATCATGAATAATAATAATAAATAGATAATAAAAAGTAAAACAATGAGTGATAAATATCTTTATACCCAAATCCACATAAAGCGATAGCATATACTACCCAAAAATTTAGTAGTAAAACCAGTGGTGAAACAAGGTATAAAGATAGTCAAAATCTAGGGTAACCTATTGGGTCCCATCAAAATTAACCTATGCAGATCATTATAATTAATAAGAACATGACTGGGTAAAAGAAGTGATCAAGGGCACAACTTGCCTTCAACGAGCTCCTGCTCAGCAGTCTCTACTTGCTGAACCTCAGATTCCACAGTGGCTTGCTCGTCTACTCGCATCAACACAATACATACATAGCATAGCATAAATTAACATCACATCAAACATGCAAATAGAATATACAGTAATAAACTAGACATTAAAATAAATCACAGAAACTGGAATCATTAAATTTGGAGGTTTAGATTTTAAGTTATGGATTTTCTAATGTTTTATGTGCTTAATACAAGATTAAGTACTAGAATAATTCTGATGTGCTTTTCATGCCAAAACAGTGGCACAAATAGATAGACAATAATTTTATGAAAATTTAGGAACTGGAATGGTCTAATTTGGAGTAAAAATGAATTTTCTATGCAATAAACAAGTTTTAGGAATTCTTTTTATATTAAAAATCAATTTCTATATTTATTTACCTATTTTATATGTTCTCTGGACTGGGCGCATTAATACCAAATAGTGCAGGGGCTAAACCATAGTTTTTCCAAAGACTCAGTGAATATGACTCTGGACCGCGGGTTGATTCGTATAAAGCGCGAGGTCACTTTAGCAAAGTGCACCCACGAAGGGGTACGCAGAGATCCTGGCCTTGGATGACGATCCATCGGCCGAGATTAGATCACTTAGTTGAGCCAACCAGTGAGCATGCGAAGGCCACTGGATTAAAATCGTACGGCTCGCAACACTCGCCGCGATGATTGAATATCTACCACTGGATCTCTTACCAACGGTTAGGATCACAAGCACCGAAGGGGTATTCTAGCTCTAATCGTAGCCACACATCCGAGATGGACGACCCAGAGGGCTTCATCTTCGTCCAGTACACCGACGCGACGGCGCAAGCGAGGATGCGGCGGCGCCATGGTCAGATTCCTCCATCCTAGGCCTTAATGCTCGAATCTCCGATCCGATGGATGCTAAACGAAGAGAGGGTGTTCGCGAACCAGAGGGAGGTGCTTACCATCGTCGGAGGGCGGAGAGGGAAGCTAGCTGCAGCACACGACGGCTTGACCATGAATCCGAGCTCCGGTGTGAAATTCCGGGTTCATCGGCCGCGGGTCTCCCTCGCCACGATGATGACCACCTCCCCGGACCGCTCGTGAAGGTCACAGGAACACCCGAACACGACGAAGGGCGGATTCACCACGATGAAGGTCTTCGGCGAGGAATTAAGCCCCGCGATCCAATTCGCCCTGGCCTAAGTCCCACACTAGATGACGATTCACCCCGGTGCAGCCGTAGTCATGCCCCGTGAGACCTAGGGAAATCCCAGTCCACCAAATCGAGGCCCCGACGAAGTTAAGACCATGGATCTAAGCTGGCGGCCCCAACTGCGATTAGCGTACGGCGGCGATAGGGTTGGGCTCGCGGCTCGGTGGAATTAGGGTTGCTAGAGAGGGGAAAAAGGAGCCATACGAGCCTCCGCGCACTACTTATGGTCCCAGTTGAGGGTTGGTTACGACGGCCGCGGAAATCGCGCGCAGGCCAGCGCAGTACCGAGCTTCGCGCGGTGCTTGTAACAACCCGAGGGGAGGGATGACAGGTAGGCCCCATTGCCAGCCACACAGGGCGTTGGCCGCAACGGTCGCGCGAGGGTCAGCGTGTGGCTGGGCCAACTAACGGAACGACCCCACCCGTCAGCGTCACTGGGCGAGGCTGGCACGCGGCGGAATTGAGGCTGAGAACGTGGGCCCACCTAGCAGGGGTACAGGGCAACCGGGTTGGCGGCTAGGGTATGGCACGCTGGTGGGCTTTCGGCTGAGATGGGCCGATTGATCTGAATTGAGCCCAAGCAGCACTTGGCTATTTTCCCTTTTTCTTTTCTTTTTCTTTTGTATTTTCCTTTTAATTTTCAAATTTATAAGTTTGCATTCCTATTCAAATTCAAACTCCTGGTAGTTTTGTTTTGCCACTAAATACTCATCTTAGGCATGGTAGGGGTAAATTTATCTATTTAATATTCACATTGTGATTATTAGTGCTTCTCTTTTCTTAATTTCTAGAATCCTTTTAGATTTTAAATCCCACTTTGGACTTAGACATACCTATATATTTTGTACATTACTTTTATCTTGTCACGAAAATGCACACAAAATGAAACCTCAGCATGATGCATAATTTAGTTGCAGTATCATTTGTTTTAATTAATCACTATTAATTATAAGTGTGCTCTTTTTATGATGCAAAAATGGCACATAAAATAAGAAAATCCAATATAATATTCTTGTATACATTTTGGGTATTACAAAGACTCATTCTACTGACCATGCTTTTATTTATAAGAATGAGGCTTCTAGCTCTAGGCATTCTACACATGTTAAAATGCCTAAGAAGAAAACTCCTATTGCATCAAATGATCATAACATTTCATTTAAGACTTTTGATGCTTCCTATGTGCTCACTAACAAATCAGGCAAAGTAGTTGCCAAATATGTTGGGGGCAAACACAAGGGCTCCAAGACATGTGTTTGGGTACCCAAGGTGCTTGTTTCTAATATAAAAGGACCCAAGACCGTTTGGGTACCTAAGAACAAGGCCTAAATTTGTTTTGTAGGTTTATGCATCCGGGGGCTCAAGTTGGATAATTGATAGCGGGTGCACAAACCACATGACTGGGGAGAAAAGGATGTTCTCCTCCTATGAGAAAAACAATGATCCCCAAAAAGCGATCACATTCGGGGATGAAAATCAAGGTTTGGTCAAAGGACTTGGTAAACTTGCTATATCACCTGACCATTCTATTTCCAATGTTTTTCTTGTAGATTCATTAGATTATAACTTGCTTTCTGTTTCTCAATTATGCAAAATGGGTTACAACTGTCTTTTTACAGATATAGGTGTTACTGTCTTTAGAAGAAGTGATGATTCAGTAGCTTTTAAGGGAGTATTAGAGGGTCAGCTATACTTAGTTGATTTCAATAGAGCTGAACTCGATACTTGCTTAATTGCTAAGACTAACATGGGTTGGCTCTGGCATCGCCGACTAGCCCACGTTGGAATGAAGAATCTTCACAAACTTCTAAAGAAAGAGCACATTTTGGAGCTAACAAATATTCATTTTGAGAAAGACAGGATTTGTAGCGCATGTCAAGCAGGGAAGCAAGTGGGTGTTCATCATCCACACAAGAACATCATGATGACTGACAGGCCACTGGAGCTACTCCACATGGATTTATTCGGCCCGATAGCTTACATAAGCATCGGCGGGAGTAAGTACTGTCTAGTTATTGTGGATGATTATTCTCGCTTCACTTGGGTGTTCTTTTTGCAGGAAAAATCTCAAACCCAAGAGACCTTAAAGGGATTCTTGAGACGGGCTCAAAATGAGTTCGGCTTAAGGATCAAGAAGATTAGAAGCGACAACGGAACGAAGTTAAAGAACTCACAAATAGAAGGCTTTCTTGAGGATGAGGGCATCAAGCATGAGTTCTCTTCTCCCTACACACCACAACAAAATGGTGTAGTAGAGAGGAAGAATAGAACTCTACTTGACATGGTGAGGACCATGCTTGATGAATACAAGACTTCAGACCGGTTTTGGGCGGAAGCAATCAACACTGCTTACTACACCATCAACCGGTTGTATCTTCACCGAATCCTCAAGAAGACATCTTATGAACTCCTCACCAGTAAAAAGCCTAATGTTTCATATTTTAGAGTCTTTGGTAGCAAATGCTTTATTCTTGTTAAAAGAGGTAGAAAATCTAAATTTGCTCCTAAGGCTGTAGAAGGCTTTTTACTAGGATATGATTCAAACACAAGGGCATATAGAGTCTTTAACAAGTCCACTGGACTAGTTGACGTCTCTTGTGACATTGTGTTTGATGAGACTAACGGCTCTCAAGTAGAGCAAGTTGATCTTGATGAGCTAGATGATGAAGAGGCTCCGTGCGTCGCGCTAAGGAACATGTCCATTCGGGATGTGTGTCCTAAGGAATCCGAAGAGCCTCCACAAGCACAAGATCAACCATCTTCTTCCATGCAAGCATCTCCACCAACCCAAGATGAGGATCAAGCTCAAGATGATGAAAATGAAGATCAAGAAGATGAGTCACCTCAAGAGGAGAACAATGATCAAGGGGGACATGCCAATGATCAAGACAAGGAAGATGATGAGGGTCCAAGACCGCCTCACCCAAGAGTCTGTTAGAAATATGCCCTAGAGATAATCATAGAGATGAGCATATTTCTTTGTATCCATGATATATATATTGCTTAATTGAATATCCATGGAAGGCACCTTGTATTGATTTGCAATTATGTGAATTGTTTGTGAGATTCTTTACTTATATGGTTATTCTAAATGATGTCCCTAGTCAGAGTCGATGACTAGCACATGTATTAGGGCCTGTTTGTTTACCCCCCAGATTATATAATCTGGATTAAATAATCCTAAGAGGCAAACAAACAGTCCAGCTTATTTGCTGAGATTATATAATCTAACCCCTTGGATTATGATAATCCATAAGCAAGTGAGGAGGTGCTTATTTCAGATTATTTTTTTCCCACTTCCCCACTACCCTTTCAAGTTTCCTAGAAATTACCCACCATTGCCATTATAATCCACCGAATCGTTTTTTTCAAATTATTTATGTAATAAATTATGAATATTAAGAAACGTTTGTTACATTGTTCATCTCATATATGAGTTTGAACCTAGTACAAATATAAAGGGCATTCTTGTCTTCCTCATACAAAAGAATCCTATTAACAACTCAAATAATCTGGGTAAACAAACAGGACTACTCAGATTATATAATCCAGATTATATAATCCTCCAAAAATAATCTAGATTATATAATCCATGGGGTAAACAAACATGCCCTTAGTTGATGACTACATTTCACAAGTCATAAACATGGAGATGTTAAACTAATAATGTGGGCGCATGTATGACATGAGGCTGGACCGACCCAACGTGAGATATTGTAATATAGTTCTCTTTTTGCAACATGAATACTGTATCCTTAGACCTGAGATTGTCGCATGTTCTCAAGATGTGAATTGACTTACTTAGGGACTATCAAACGCTATTCCATAACTGGGTAGTTATAAAGGTAGTTTTGGGTTTGTCAGGAAGCATGCTGTGAGGCATGGTCAGTCAAGATGGAATTTGTCCCTCTCATTGTGAGAGAGATATCTCTAGGCCCCTCGAGTGATTGGATCAAGAAATGCATGGCTGTGCTAGGGTTAAGAGTTAACCATTGAAAGGATTCCAATTCACAGTATCGAGAAAGAGAGGTCAGCTTAGAGCCAGACCAAATATCGTGAGACAAAGGGAACATCATGCACATAATGTTGCAATGGTTCGTCTGATATGATCTTTACGTGCGCATAGGAGTTGACATGTCTTGCTAGAGGCCGCTGTCAATTATTGGGCCAAGTAAGAGTACTCGGGCTATGTCTATTTGTACGTGAACCTATAGGGTCACACACTTAAGGGGAAGGAAGCCTAACTCGGATTAGATCCGAAATTAGACTGGGCTTTAGGGTTACTGATGGGCCTCGGTGTCAGAAGCCCATCATAACGCCTATATAATGAGGGGCGGGGGCGCGGTTAGGCTAACCCTAATTTGCCACCAGCAAACGAGTAGCTGCTCGCCTCTCGCCCTCGCCAAGCCGCCGTCGCGAACCTAGCAGTTCGGTACGCGGCGCTTCCTCCCTGTATGTGTGGATACCTCGGAGGTGCTGCATCTGGAGCACTAGGACGAACCGTGCGAGGACGTGAAGGACGCCGACGACTGCACGGCACTGCTCGACGCGTTCGTCTACATCGAGACGTCTTCCGCTGCTCTACGCGTCTAGTGGTAATTCCATGACCTATAACCGCACTAGTTCTTGGTTTTATGGGGTTGAAAATTTTGTTTTGCGCTAGCGTAGCCTCCCCGTAATCCTACAGAGTCCACCAAGCAATTCAACGAGATCACCCCGTGAACACCATCCTCGGCGATATTCATAAGGGGGTAACCACTCGATCTCGTGTTGCTCATTTTTGTGAACATTACTCTTTTGTTTCCTCTATTGAGCCACACAGGGTAGAGGAAGCACTTCAAGATTTGGATTGGGTGTTGGCGATGCAAGAGGAGCTCAACAACTTCACGAGGAATGAGGTATGGACTTTAGTTCCACGTCCTAACCAAAATGTTGTAGGAACCAAGTGGGTCTTCCGCAACAAGCAAGATGAGCATGGTGTGGTGACAAGGAACAAAGCCCGACTTGTAGCCAAGGGATATTCACAAGTCGAAGGTTTGGATTTCGGTGAAACCTATGCACCCGTAGCTAGGCTTGAGTCAATTCGCATTTTACTTGCCTATGCTACTTACCATGGCTTCATGCTTTATCAAATGGACGTGAAGAGTGCCTTCCTAAATGGACCAATCAAGGAGGAGGTCTATGTTGAGCAACCCCCCCCAGCTTTGAAGATAGTGAGTATCCTAACCATGTCTATAAACTCTCTAAGGCGCTTTATGGGCTCAAGCAAGTCCCAAGAGCATGGTATGAATGCCTAAGAGATTTTCTTATCGCTAATGGCTTCAAAGTCGGAAAAGCCGATCCTACTCTCTTTACTAAAACTATTGCAAATGATTTGTTTTTATGCCAAATTTATGTTGATGATATCATATTTGGGTCTACTAACAAATCTACTTGTGAAGAGTTTAGTAGGATAATGGTTCAAAAATTCGAGATGTCAATGATGGGGGAGTTGAAGTATTTCTTAGGATTCCAAGCAAGGCAACTCCAAGAGGGCACCTTCATTAGACAAACAAAGTACATTTAAGACATACTCAACAAGTTTGGGATGAAGGATGCCAAGCCCATCAAGACACCCATGGGAACCAATGGGCATCTCGACCTCGACACGGGAGGTAAATCCGTAGATCAAAAGGTACACCGGTCGATGATAGGTTCTTTACTCTATTTATGTGCTGCACGACCGGATATTATGCTTTCCGTATGCATGTGTGCAAGATTCCAAGCCGATCCTAAGGAAGTTCACCTTAGGGCCGTGAAATGAATCTTGAGATATTTAGTTTATACTCCTAAGTTTGGCCTTTAGTACCCCAGAGGATCCACTTTTGATTTAATTGGTTATTCAGATGCTGATTGGGCAGGGTTTAAGATTGATAGAAAGAGCACATCAGGGACTTGCCAGTTCTTGGGAAGATCTCTGGTGTCTTGGGCCTCTAAGAAACAAAATTCTGTAGCTCTTTCTACCGCCGAAGCCGAGTATATTGCCACAGGCCATTGTTGCGCGCAATTGCTTTGGATGAGGCAAACCCTTAGGGACTATGGTTACAAATTAACCAAAGTTCCTCTTCTATGTGATAATGAGAGTGCAATCCGCATGGCGGATAATCCCGTTGAGCACAGCCGCACTAAGCACATAGCCATTCAGTATCACTTTTTGAGGGATCACCAACAACGGGGAGATATCGAGATTGCTTACATTAACACCAAAGATCAATTAGCCAATATCTTTACCAAGCCATTAGATGAGAAATCTTTTAACAAACTTAGGAATGAGCTAAATATTCTTGATTCTAGGAATTTTGATTGATATTTTGCACACTTAGCTCATTTATATACCTTTGATCCTATCTCTTTCATGTGCTATGACTAATGTGTTTTCATGTGAATATTATGCTAAGTCATAGATTGAAAGGGAAATGGAGTCCTCGGTGAAGACAAAAGGCTTCCACTCCACTCCATCGAATTATTCATCCTTCGTCGTCGCTCCACAACACTCTCCAATTTGGTATAATCTTCACTCCTATATTATTTACCAAAGGGGGAGAAAGTTTGAAAAAGGGCTTATATTTCACTCACAAGTATCCGTTTTTAGCGATTCATGCCAAAGGGGGAGAAAGTATTAGCCGAAAGCAAAAGGACCGCACCACCACCAATTTCAAAAATTTGTAGTCCTTCAATTTGTATTAAAGAAGTGATTTTAAAGATTTTCAAATTGGTATCTTATTTTTTATATAATTTCAAATTGGTATACCCTCTTCAAAATTAATAACTAAAACCCTCTTGAACACTAAGAGGAGGATTTCATTAAGGGGGAGTTTTGTTTAGTCAAAGGAAAAGCATTTGAAACAGGGGGAGAAAATTTCATATCTTGAAAATGCTTCTCAAAATCTTATTCATATACCTTTGACTATTTGCAAAAGACTTTGAAAAGAAGTTCCAAAACATTTGCAAAACAAGTGGTGCAAGCGTGGTCCAAAATTTTAAGAAGAAAACCATCCATGCAAATCTTATGAAATGAATATTGGTTTGATTCCAAGTAACCTTTGCACTTACATTGTGCAAACTAGTTCAATTCTGCACTTTTATATTTGCTTTGGTTTGTGTTGGCATCAATCACCAAAAAGGGGGAGATTGAAAGGGAAATAGGCTTACACCTTTTCCTATATGAATTTTGGTGGTTGAATTGCCCAAAACAAATTAATTGGACTAACTAGTTTGCTCTAGATTATGAGTTCTACAGGTGCCAAAGGATCAACACAAACCAATAAAAGTCCAAGAAAGGGTTCAAATTAAAAGAGCAAAAGACAACCCAAAGGCAGCCCTGGTCTGGCGCACCGGACTGTCCGGTGTGCCACCGGACAGTGTCCAGTGCACCAGGGAACCCAACTCCAAACTTGCCACCTTCGGGAATTCGGGGAGGCCGCTCCACTATAATTCACCGGACTGTCCAGTGTTGCACCAGACTATCCGGTGTGCCAGCGGAGCAACGACTACTTCGCGCCAACGGTCATCTGCAGAGGAACAGTGAAAGTGAACTGTGCGTGTCTGCGTGCGCAGAAGTCAGAGTGGGCGCAGAAGGTGCACCGGATAGTGAATAGTAACAGTCCGTTGCACCACCAGACTGTCCGGTGACCCAGTTGTCAGAAGCTCCAACGGTCAGAACCCAACGGCCTGGTGATGTGGCTGGCGCATTGGACAGTGTCCGGTGCGCCATACGATAGAAGCCCTCACCAACGGTTCTCTTGGTGGTTGGGGCTATAAATACCCCCCAACCACCACACTTCAATGCACCCAAGTTTTCAGCCATCAAAACCCATACAAGAGCTCTAGACTTCATTCCAAGACACAAACTAAGAGATCAAATCCTCTCCCAAGTCCAAAGATCATTCCAATCAAATAGTGACTAGTGAGAGAGACAATTGTGTTCATTTGAGTTCTTGCGCTTGGATTGCTTTTCTTCTTCCTTCTTTCTTGTTTCCAACTCAATTGTAATCAAGGCAAGAGACACCAATTGTGTGGTGGTACTTGTGGGGACTTAGTGTCCCAATTGATTGAGAAGAGAAGCTCACTCGGTCTAAGTGACCGTTTGAGAGAGGGAAAGGGTTGAAAGAGACCTGGTCTTTGTGACCACCTCAACGGGGAGTAGGTTTGCAAGAACCGAACCTCGGTAAAACAAATCACCGTGTCATCCGCCTTATTTGCTTGTGATTTGTTTTCGCCCTCTCTTTCGGACTCGATTATATTTCTAACGCTAACCCTGGCTTGTAGTTGTGCTTAAACTTTATAAATTTCAGATTTGCCTATTCACCCCCCCCCTCTAGGCGACTTTCAGCCAGCCCACTCCACTTACTTCCATGCCGCGCCAGCCGCTCGGTTAGCTTCGCCAATAGCTTGTGAAGCTTTCCTAGCCCTCGGACCCGGCAGAACTTCACCGGAGAACCAAGATCGTCCTCGCCGGACTTCGGCCGCCCGCCTGCGCACGTAAAACAACCAATCCAGTGAGTTGTTCTTCAATTCCTCGCGCACACACCTTCCTTGATCCCTGGTGAAGCTCGCTGACCCTTTGGAATGGTCAATTGTGCCCTGGATAGGCCGGACTCCTTGCTGCCGACGAGCTCCCCCGCCTACGCACGTGGACCGGCCAACTCCGACCATCCCCGACGGCGACCCACACATCGCCATGACCCTCAGGACCTCCCCTACACCCTCGGCCACCTCACCGGAGCAGTCTCGCCACCGATAAGCCCCTCCGCCCTTTCTTCCGCCGCGGGTACTGTTTGATTTGGGGGAAGGACCTCGGGTTAGGATTAGAAGAACCCATGGGGTTTTCTGAATTGAATAGTAGCCCAAGGACTAGTCTGTAAGGAAACATGAAAACACCCGCCAGGGACCCCGTTGCAAAGTAGTTTTCCATTTAATCATTTCTGTTTAATCTTTTTAATGAACAGAGAACTTAGAAAATTCATAACTTAAGAAGTACTTAACCAAAAATTGTCAAACTAATTTTGTTGGATTCTAAATATTATGGAGTACCAACTAAAAATACTGAACCCCATGCTTTCTGTTCCAAATTTTAGAGTTTAGAATTAAATACAGAAACTGACCAAACCTTGTTTAATTAAAGAAAATTAGCTATGCTTCTGTGCTGAACCTAAGAAAATTTGTAGATGTTCAAACCCCATTTAACCACTATTTAAAAATAGTGGGAACCCCAGTATTGAAAATTCAAGTAGGGATATCTATTAAAATCCATTTTTACCCAAAACTTAATGAGCAGTGAGTGAAATTATTTTTCCTAGCCTACTTAAGTAATAGAGAACATAGGAAAAATAAAAAGACCACTAGTCCAGAACAAAATTAAAGTAGAATGTTTTATTTAGCATTATTCCAACTAGAAAACAATTATTGGAGTTATAAAACCAGACCCAAATTTGTTAATAAAAATCCAGTGGACTTGTAACCACCAAAACCCCACTGCAAAAATGATAAACACCCCAGCCCATCATTTTAAGTAGGGTAAACAAATATAACTTGATAATGAGTCATATTTCAAATAAATCATGAGTAACCCAAAAATAATGCAATAATGGGCAAATAAAATTTTGCTAGATCACTAATGAGATAGGCCACCAGAGAAACATGCAAACCCATTTGAAAGATGCACAATAATACCTATTGCCAATACCTAATGAAAAAGGCTATTTAATCCAAATAATTCCTACCACCCCCTCCCTTAAGAAAAAAGATGCCAAACTTCAGAATGATTGCTCTTGCACAAAGAAGAAGCTAGGAAAAATCAGAAATCTGTTGTTTGATATTTTTCAAATATAGTGGTAGTAGAAAGCACCCCTTTGGCTAGAAACTCTAGAAAAATCATAGTAAAATAACTAATAAGTATTAATGGCTAGAACTTTGTGCAAAGTCATGTTACAACATCTAAACGCCAGCAAAAATAAGTCTTAGAAAATTACCTACTGTTAAATGGTAGTTGTAGTTCAAACCACCCCTTCTGCCCTAGCATTTTATAATTTTGTCCAGAGAGAACTATTCACTTTTTAAGCCCCAAATTTTAGGACAGAGAATTATACACCAGTAATAAGCCACTGTAATTTTTACAGAATTTGGGGAAATTTATTAAGACAACTTGTAGTTCAAACCCACCTTAAAACGTAAAAGAAATAAAGGGTAAGAAAGGAAAGACAAACCTCGCCCCAATAAGTCCAACTTGAAATCTTGACAATTCTCACTAAGACTTTAAAAAGAATTCAGTGGAACACCAAAATGAACTTACCACTTAGTTTAACTAAGTGTGATCTAAAATACTAAGTATACCACCAAAAATCTGTTGTAACAAGATTTAACTCTATCTAATTTAAGTGGATCATTCACCATCAAAGTTTAATTGCTAAAGCACATATCATATCACGCATGTATCTTACTCATTGCATTCATTAGATTGTAATCTTGCTGACGGAGAGTACATGCTCATCCTCGAGCAAGGGACTGTCCAAGAGGAAGACCAGGAGCAAGCTTCCAAGGATGCCATCGAGGATCTTCCGCAGCCCCAGCTATTGAAGGCAAGCCCCGGTTTTATGCATAACCGTATTTATATATGCTACTTTACTACACTTAATGCTTGTAGGATTGTATTGTGCAATTAAGTGTAGGAGTTGCTTGAAACCTCTAGTTGCATGAACTTAGGATTCCTTTTTTAGATGGATACTAGTATGCTAGGTGGAGTAGCTGCTTGCTGATCAGGATCTCGGTAGAAGTCGAGTGATTTTTCTAGCACTCGCGCGAGGTCAGTAATTGATTGTATTCATCTTGATAACAGGATCTGTGTTAGTCTATGGACTTGGATCCAGGGAGGATGCCTTGTCCATGAGACGGGAAAAAGGAACTAAGGATTAATGTGTGGATACCTGAGTCAAGCTTTTGAACGTACTAAGCACATGTCGGGAAATATGGTAACCGGTAAAC
Organism: Zea mays; assembly: GCF_902167145.1. Classification (NCBI taxonomy): domain Eukaryota; kingdom Viridiplantae; phylum Streptophyta; class Magnoliopsida; order Poales; family Poaceae; genus Zea; species Zea mays. The sequence goes on along the minus strand of NC_050104.1, from coordinate 83,983,636 downwards.
CTAGTACCTGAGTGAAGCCGGGCGCGGACTTTATCCCTCACGTGACCTGAGACTGGGTCTCCCATGCTAGCTATGGTGGGTACAAGGGCGGTCACTGCACGGCGGCAGTCAGGGTCAGTGGAGCATTGTATGTCAAGGCGGTGAGGCCTGGACGCGAACGGGGAATCGATGGGGACGATTGACATGTGTAGGGTCGGAGTACCCTGGCATGTCGTGTGTTTAGGTTTACCTTGCAAGGATAAAACTCGATTCGAATCGTCTGCTTCTCGTAGCTAATGAGACTGCTTGACCCCTTGTACTACATTGAGTAAGAAGTGAAATGAGGTTACATGAGACAATTTGTTGACTGAACTAAATGCTTGTTACCATGTATGCTTAGAAGGAGCAAACTTAGTAAAGCTAATGATGCTAGAAACGGAAAGGCTAAAACTTGATTTTAGATACAGCTAGTGCTTTTGGCAAACCAAATCCCCAGCCAAACAGCTGCATGGTTTAGAAGTAGAGGAGTAGATTCCTCACACTGGGTAAGTCTAGCTGAGTATTAGTATACTCAGCCTTGCTTGTGGCATAATTTTTGCAGGTATGCTTCAGGACATGGTTGATGGTGTGACTTGGCCTACCACCCTGCCACCGAGTTGGACGGTCGAGTGGGATGCTGCTTCGGCAGGAGAGGAGCACAAGCAGTAGTGGGCTAGGCCTTGCCCATTCCCTCACTACCGACGACATCGATTATCCGCTGCATCTTATTTTATGAACTCTTATCAGCAACTTGAAAAACTCTGATTTATGTAATAATTTAGTACTTTAATTCGAGGTTTCCTGCTTTATTGTATTTCTCCTGTGACTCACCATCGAGTGAGATTGTGGAATTTGATCCTAGTTAAGTGGCTCTATCAGACTAGATCTGAGGGACTGACGGGTTATTCCGATTTAAGTGTGTTACGACCCCTGAGGCGTGACTTAGGCACTTAAGCTGGAATAATTCTGGTGGTTCTGCCACAACGAGAAGGGTCCTCAAAAGAAACAGTGCATTATGATAATGATGAAGGCTGTCTGCAAGACTCCTCCAACAAAAACAGGGAAGAAAATTGTGTCTAGATAGAAAATTACTGAGGTAGATAAAACTATCGAGGCGTCTTAGGGAACCGAAGACAATGGTGGTGTCTATGGGACTACGATGGCTGATATTAATAGGATTGTTGTTATCGACTGACACGTGGTCGAGTGGGCCCAAGCAAAAGGAAGTGGGAGCGCTTAGGTGCTCAACAAAACAATAGGCAGGAGTGATAGTATCTTGTTCAGCTTGTCCCGTCAATGTATAGTGCGGGGGTATTTATAGGTAACTAGGAGGGTGGGCATGCCCTTCTAAGTACGATTATGCCCCTGATTACCTACGTCTTCCCTGAAATATTCCCCCCTTGGGGGTCAGTATTGGTCATTACAGCAGAGTTAAGTACAGTTTGATTAAGTACACCATAAACCGTACCTCAGGATGGGGCTTACCAAGGGGCCTGAGTAGGCTAGCAAGGCGCCGCATGGGCCCATTCCATAGTCCATGCGGGTAGGGAGCGATGGTCTTTGCTCGGTGCGTCGGGTCTTCTAATCTTGCCAAGACTTGTATTCAGAGTTGTGACGAGCGAAGTCTTGAAGAGCCCCCACTTTGAACGATAGGTCCCTTCGCCTCCAAGCCTTTGTAGGTTCTCCGACCGAGGCTTTGCCTTCGGCATGGGTTGAAGTACCCTTCGCCTCCTGTGACAAATGTATCCTGCTCAATTTATATTTAAAGCAGACCGAACGAGGGGGCGGACGACCTTCGCTCCAACACTAGCCCCCCCCGAGGGGCTGATTCAACTTGGTGTGCTAGTCCCGAAGTCTTTTTCTAGGAGATGGGCGAGATGCTGCCCTTGCTCGGTTGAAGTGGTCCCTGCGGGGTTTTTTGAAATGTGACCGTTGACGGGTGACGTTTTACTGTGGGGTAGTTGGTTTCCTGAGGTGCTTTTTCGGGTCTATAAAAGTTGTTGCGGCTGCGGTAGGGAAATTTTTACCTGTTGGTTTACAGAAAACCCTTGTTTTTTTTGCCTTAGCACTTGCTACACATTTCCTGCTCTTTCTCGCTACCGGTGAACTGGTCCACATGAAGCAGACCACCCCCGCCATAGACGGTACATTATGTCATCGTCTACTTTCTCGTCACCGTCTGCCACGACCGCGTCGTCAAACGCGTCGTCGTCAGAGAAGACAATTAGTGATGCAACGACGGTAGTGGAGTTGCTGCTAGGTAACACTGTTGAGTTTGGAACTTCGAGGATTTACTTTGGCCACGTGCAAGAAATGCAGCGTTTACGTTATTTTGGGAATGGTGTGGGCGCGCTCTGGGGGCGAAGAGGTCCCGGAGCTAGAGGGTGAATTGGTTGTTTTCGAAGCGTTTTTCATGGCTAGACTTCGGTTGCCTGCGGACCGGTTCATGGTTGAAGTGCTGCGAAGGTTCGAGGTGCAGATTCATCAGCTAACGCCGAATGCCATGGTGGCCCTAGTGAAGTTTGTGTGGGTGGTGACTTCGTACAGTGGAGAGCCTTAGGTCAAGGTCTTTGCCAAGAACTACTGTCTTCATTGGCAGAAAAAGGTGATTGGTGGCAAGGTTGTGCTGTTTGGAACTTGCACCTTCACACCGAGAAGTAGAAAGACTTCGGGTGAATTAGTGGAGATTGTGCCGTGTGCCAAGAATAAGTGGGGGTAATTGGTGGGATTTTTGGTCCTATGTGGAGGCAGAGGACATCGAAGGGGTTCCTGGGCTGCCTCCGTCTATTAAGTGTTCGCATTTTTATATCGTGTTTCCGTGGTTTAAGCTGAAGAAGGGAGATAAGGGTGAAGACACCCTTCGACGTGCAGCTAGGACCAGCAGCAGCCGTGATTTGGTGGAATAATTTATCACGTGCGGAGTGTGGTCGCTCACTCATGGCTGGAATCTGGGTGCAGTTAAGCTGCGCCCGATGCCCTTCTTAAATAATTGGATGGTGCTGAGCCCCGCCTTTGCCGTTGAGCTATGGGGATGGGATGTGTTCGCCTTCGTCAGGGAGGTGGAAGCGGAGGCCGTGAAAATTATTGGCAACTACTCGGCGAAGACGGAGCTGACGAGGAGTTGGGATATACGAGGTTTGAATGTCAGGCTAAATCGTGTTTTTGAATTGAATGGCCTTCAGTATGGTCCATACCCTAAGGAGGGTTCTGTCAACGTCGGGGATGACCGAGGAAAGAAGATGACGATCTGGGCAGACAAAGGTTGCTTGAAAGGGAAGACTGTAGTTGCGCGACTAGAAAAGGAAGATTGGGGTGAAAGGTACGATGAAGGCATTGGGGGATTCGAGGGCCTTAGGGGGTTTTGTTGAGGAGTTGGCTGAGACATGCACTGGGCCTAAGGAGGTCATGACTTCGCTCGACTTTCGGGAATCATCTTCACGAATGTTGAAGGTGATCGAAGGTGAGTGGCATAGAAAATACCCTATCCCCCGGACCTCCGATGAAGATTACTTTATGTCCCTCTTGGCACATGACTTTAAAATCTTTCCTTACAGAAGAAACATTGGTGCTATTGTGATAGCAGCGATAGAAAAGGATCGTTAAGAGTCCTCGCCGAAGAAGAGGAAGGCCCCGCTTTGGCTGGTGGATCCCTATCGCGACGCGAAGGCGCTGTGTCCTAGAGCGAAGGGCCCTGCAGCGGTTGCTGCCATGCCCCCTTTGGCAGTGCCTGCGGTGGCAGCTAGGAGGGTGCCCTTGCCACCGTGGGCTGATGCGGTGGTGGGAGCGATGGTGGTCGACGCTGGAGAGGTCGACCGGGAGTTGTTTATGGATGACTATCTGGTTGAAGATATTGGCATGTTCGATGCCCAGACGGAGCTGCCACCCGACGGTGAGTGCGGTTATTGCTATGTTTATTTTTTTTTGTATGACATGTGTTCTTGTGTTAATGTGTTTTTTAGCAACAGGGTCTGGGTCTGGGCAAATGGTGGTAGTGTCGGCTAAGCCGGTTGGAGAGAGGGCTCTGGTGAAGGATGCAGTGGCAACATCGCTGGACCCATGGGCGCACTTATGTGCTGTAGCTGATGGGGGTGGAGAAGTCGCCAGCGCATCTACAGCTGAGGGCGTGGCGGCAACCCTCGCACGACAGCTGTGCTATGTGGGGTTTTTTTTTCTGAATGAAGACTTTGCAATGACCAGCTGCTGTCTTCACCGACCAAGTGGCATCCGGGGCGCTGGTGAATGTTGCGACCTTGCAGCTGTGTTCCGAGAGGAAATAACTAGAGGACAAGATAGAGCGCCTTCGGATGCTGCATACTAAGGCTGTCAGGGATAAAAGTCTGTGACCGATAACAAGAGTCGGAACCTTTTGGAGAAGGTTGGCTCGCTTGAAAAAGAGAATGAGGATCTTGTCGCAGGCTGAATGAAGAGAAGGATGCTACCGATCAGGCAAATACAGAGGCCCAAGCTGCCCATGCAAAGGCTCAAGCCTCCTAGAAGCGAACTGTGAAACTGGAGCTAGAAGTGAAGAATATGCGCGCCTACCACGAGAAGGTGGATGCCACCAAGTGGGTTGGCATACACTAGTAGCATACACTTTTTATAGATGCTTATCGTGACCTGGGCGCACAGACAACCCCCTTCGACAAGTCAAAAGGGGAGGTGGGGACCCGCTTCTTCGGGTGGTTGCAGGAGGAGTTGGAGTCTGTCCCATCTATCGTGATAGGGCTCATGTCCTACGCATCCCTTGTTACCTGCAAAGGGGCGACGAATGCCTTGACCTGAGAGGGATACAGGCATTTCGAAGCCTTTGGCCAGAGCAACGAGGACTTCGACCAAGGAGTATTCCAAGTCAAAGACGATGTGCTAAAGTGCTCTGTCGGGGCGCTTTACGATTAGACGTGGGGTCCCCACGGTCGCAGAGTCGTCCGGGAAAGGGCTAGTCGGGTGCTGGCACAGATGAGTGATTACGCTATTTTTGGGGAGATGCTTGTTGCTTGTCTGATTTCTAATGTGCTTGTATGTTGTCTTTGTAGTCGATGAATGATGAAGAGGTCAAAGACTTCGCCGACCTAGAAAGTTCAGTAGCGACACAAGACGTTGGCGCATAGGCGCGTGTCGTAGAGTAATCATCGCTCGCGAGGGTCGGTGGTACCGACCATGAAGCGACAGGGACTTCGCTGTCGTCTACCTTTGAGCAGGTGTAATGATAGGAGTAGGATTATTGTAACATCACTTTTGCTATGTGTTAATACTTAAAGTCGGCTGCTGCGCAGGTTCCGGCGACTGGGCCTGCGCAAGCAAATTTTGGCCTATTGGGCAAGAGGAAAGAAATATTTGGTGCTGCGCAAAGTGTTACATCGTCACGTTATCGGAGTCCAATAGGGTTTAGCAACGTAGGGATCTGATTTTGATTCGTGGTCATTGGGTAGCAAAGGATTACTGAGTCCCTTCATACGAATAGATGACGAGTCCTCAGAAGAGGACTTAGATTTTTTTGTTGCGTTAGATGTGTCTGCGACAGAATCTAGGATGGTGGAGCCTTCATCTAGGTTCCTGTCGACTACGGCGAGAAGCAAGAGAAGAGTTGGAGTACCAAAGCCGAGATTGGAAACCGCTGGCGAGCCACCCCGAGGCACCAGAGGCTCTCGGAGGTGTCATCGTACGTGAATGGTGTCACACCTGGATTTAAGGGCAAATCCAGGAGCAAATAAAATGTGTGCTAGAATTATGTCTCACACATATGATGGCTAATGGTACAGAAACAAATGTCACATCATTACTTTATAATAAGAGTTATGTACAAAATAGCTATATAATTACATCATACGAAGACGACGATCCAGCAACCATTGTTGACTGGGAGACGACGACCTTGACCTCTCACGAATCTCATCGCGACATCCTTTATGCTCCTTATCCTACGGTTACTGTTCTTGACCTGGGGGGATGTGAGAACAAGGGTGAGCTCACATACGTTCATCGCTCAACAAGTTGTGGGGAATAATGTGCATGAGCTCACTTACAGTGGGGCTCATGTGAAGTGTAAGGCTTACCAAAGGAGATGGTTAAAGCTAAGCATTGCTTTTAATGTTCGTCAAATTTTTATTAGCAGTTACTATGTATAAGTAGATACCAACCCAATTAAATAAGAGATCACAATTAATAATAACACCCACAAGGCGATGCATATAACAGATTAAGTTTAGTTCCATAAATTAATCATGCGAGAGTGTTGGGGGCCTTCGGCTTCCGAAGGTCCTCAAAAACATGATTTAACAATGTTTCTGGAGTAAAGTACATTAACAGGTATCTTCAGACTCGGATCAGAGCCACAGTATGAAGAAGCACAAGGAACACGAAGGTTGGCGCAGAGCCGAAGCTGTGTGTAGAAGAGCTTCGGGAGAACGGCGGAAAAGGAAACCGACTTAAAGATGAAAAACCAGATTAGACCTCGAAGAATTATCATAGAGTTATTGATAAACGTAAAGGGCATTAATGTAATTTTGCATGGGCTGCGACCCGTGCCTATAAATAGGTGAACAGTATCCCCGTACTGTTCACGCTGACTTGGCATTCACTTTTGCGCCACACTTGTATTTTCTCTCCTTCAAGCCGAAGGTACATTTGTAATTTATTTTTGTCTACATAAGTAATATAAATAGAAGTATATCAATAATAATAATGTTTACAGAAATCGTGTTACCTTCTGTATTTTGTTTGAATATTCTTCATTCTTTACTATAATCATGAAGGTACGTCTTTCATGACCTTCGCCCTCATAATCATTATATCCAAAGGGAAATAATAATTAGGAGGACGAAGGGCTTTTGATATTTAACATTTTATGTTGCCTTGTTCTTGATTCATAGCATTTGAGAACAAGTCATCAACATTGGCGCCCACCTCCGGTGAACTCACTTCCATTTTCTGAGTCTTGAATACCTTTGGCAAGCATCATCTTCGTCATGCCGCCGAAAAAAGCTTCAGCAACAGGGGCTGGTACTTTACAGCCGCTGGATCCCAATCAGGACGTCCTTTCCCTTAGAGAGGCCCGAAGCCAGAAGAGGAAAGCTGTTAGTCCAACACCTCCGGAGGATGACTTGGATCAAGAAATCCAAAATCTGGAGATCCTTCAACAACAGGTGCAGCGCAAGAAGGAGAAGATGGCTCGTCTAGCCGATCTTCAGAGACAGATAGACGAAGCTTCTGAAGAGGTTCGCCATCTTGTTCAAGATGATCAAAGCCGAAGGCCTCCACGCAGAGAGCTCCATCAAGAAGGCTTCCACAATGAGGACGACTGGTATGAAGATTTCCATCATGGAAACTTTGCTTTCGATGATGCTTCTCCCCTCTCAACAGAATTGCAGGCTACACCATGGCCCCAGTCTTACAAGCCACCCCAGTTACCCATGTATGACGGTCATACAGACCCGAAGCAATTCTTGATGAGCTATGAAGCAACCATATCTTCGTATGGTGGCAATACTGCAGTCATGGCAAAATCTTTGTCATGGCCGTCAAGAGCGTTGCTCAGACCTGGTACTCTTCTCTTCGGCCAGGGACAATCACTTCTTGGCAGAAGTTGAAGGATATGCTGATAACTAGCTTCCAAGGGTTTCAGACGAAGTTAGTCACTGCTCAAGCTTTATTTCAGTGTACCCAGGACCACGAAGAATACCTCCAGGCGTACGTCCGAAGGTTTCTGCGTCTGAGGGCACAAGCGCCAACAGTGCCCAATGAAATTGTCATTGAGGCCATGATTAAGGGGCTTCGGCCAGGACCTTCAGCGCAGTACTTTGCCAGGAAGCCACCACAAACGTTGGAGAAGCTGCTCCAGAAGATGGACGAATATATTCGAGCTGACAATGACTTCCGCCAAAGAAGGGAGGAAGCATTCAGGTTCTCTGAAATGACCAGGGGCTTCGGAGGAAGATTTCACCCGAGGCACGTTAGGTCAATTCATAACTCTGCTCAAACTGATGATCGAGGGAGTCAGCAGCAAAGGCCACAATACTCTTCACAAGCTTCGGGCCAGCAGCAAAGTTCTTTTCGGCCGCCAGCGCCAAGGGGCAGAGGCGCCAGGGGCTTCGGGGGAAGGTTCGGAGACCAGCCAAGAAAAATTTATTGCCTATTCTGTGGAGAAGACAAGGGCCATACCACCAGGATGTGCCATGTTACCATCCAGAAACAGAAGGAGATAGCAGAGGCAGCAGCGCAACAAAGTCAGCCGAAGCAGGTCATGCACACTGCTTCGTATCACTCGCCTTATATTCCAGAATACGTAGGCAACCACCCTGCAGCTTCTGTTGCTTCGGCGAGCCAACCCCAAGCATCTTGGCAGCAGCCTCCATCGCCACCGCCGATCCAGCGAGGGCAGCAGCCAGAAGGGAGTCAGCACAGTCATCTTCAGCGGGATTTCAGAGAGGAGTCTGAAGCTCGCACAGTCAACAGCAGTGTGCCAGAGTCGAAGCACATCTATTGACAAATATCCTACTTCAACAGCGGTTCTTTCGCATTTTTACATACAATATTACCTTTTTGTTAATAAGGAACAATTATGAAGAATTTAAATGTCTTTTATTGAATTTCAAATTCCTTGTAATACTTTCGTCTTTTACCATAATAGAAATATGTTTTTTCCATAGGCTCGAGTTGCCGAAACATACGAATTTATGCTGATTTGAAGGACCTTTCTATTACCAAAAATTTGATCTAACGGACACAGTACAAATTGTTCGATACAGTAAAAAGTCGTTCCTAAGGGAGCGCAGTGTAAGTTTTCTAAACCTACAGCGAAAAATAAACGCTGATTCCGCTGAAAGTAAAAGGCGAAGAAGCTCCTAAGGGAGGCTTACAGCGAAAAATAAACGCTGATTCCGCTGAAAGTAAAAGGCGAAGAAGCTCCTAAGGGAGGCTTACAACGAAAAATAAACGCTGATTCCGCTGAAAGTAAAAGGCGAAGAAGCTCCTAAGGGAGGCTTACAGCGAAAAGTCAGCGCTGATATAAAGTGTGTGTGCTTTATTATAGGAATATATATCTGCGGCACAAATATCATCTTGCATAACATAACATCATCACATCATTTTTGCATAACATAAGCATCATACAGCATAGTGCATCTGAAACAAGAAAGGGATACAGTGTTGATCTTCGGAGCATATTTTGGAAAAGAGAAAATCGTGCTAAGGCACAAGACGAATCGAGACGAAGAGTAGCCTCATTGGAGAGGCAACACAAAACTTTTTTATAGCTTCGGAGAATATTTCACGAAGTTTGGATGTTCTTCATCAGAGAAGCAAACAAATCCTTGTGATATAGAAAAGATTTTCTTTATGAAGCATGAAAAGAAGGGAAGGTGTTTTTTCGCCGAAGGCTCAAAAAAATGGTATGTATGTAAAGTTTCATGCATCGTAAAGAATTAAACTATAGATAGATTATATATTACATTTAAAGTTACAATATATTACACATTTTACGTTTCAAATGTTTCTACAATAGCATTCAATCTTCTTTAAGCACTATCTCTGCAGCTTCATCCAATAGTTGGTTGACAACCTTGTCCATAATGGCTTCGGCCATTTTTCTAAATTCATCGTCCCCCTTCGGGTGGGGGCCCGGAGATGCCTCAGCAGGTTCTGAGGGAAGAAAAGATACGGCTATATTACTATTACAAACCGCGAACAGAGTCTGGAATTAAAAATTACAGCATGATAAAAACCACTAATTAATACCTATTTGCCCTTCGGGCTCTGTACTTTTCTTGGCAGCTTCCGCTACTTTTCTAGCATCGTGGATGCCTTTTTCACTCCTTTGAATAATTTCTTGCGCCAATTCTCGGCCGCCGTTGTCCCAAATATCGGTGAAGAATTTCCCACCGACCATGCTTGCTTCGGGTGAGGGGTCTTTAATGTCTTCAGAGGACAAGGTAGCTTCGGCCTGCGCTAAGGATTTTACATGCTCGCAGCCTTTCCTCTCCAAAACAGCAGCAATCCCCCTAGCACCCGAAAAAGCGCAGATGTCACCACGGCTATTCAAGATTTCCTCGAAGGCCTCTGCTTCATGACTGATCCATTCCATTGGACCTTCAGGATTGCCTCTTGAAAAATTCTCTTCACTAGAGAATGCGCCAACGCTGGCGAAGCTAGATTTTATCTTTTTGACGCACTCTATGGATTTAACATAACATTTCCTCTGGGACGCACGAAGCTCTTTAACACTCATCTCTAAATGATTGGCCAGTTGATCACTAAGCTCGCGTTTTGTTTCTTCAAGTATACGCTCTTCTTTAGCTCTAGCTAGCTGTTTCTGAAGATCTTTAATTTCACGTTTTTGGGCTTCGGCCTGGGCCTTTGAGGCAGCTTCGTCCTTTTTTACCTTGTCCACCAATGTAAGCAGAATTTTATCCTTTTCCAGAGCTTCATTTCTCAGTTTAATAACTTCTGATCGTAAGTTGTTGAATGCAATTTCATAGCTCTCGTCTTCGGCATTCTTTTGTGCTCTCAATGTGTTGCTTAAAATTAAACCCTATTTGTAAAAAAAGGGGGGGTTGGTATAAGAATAAAAGAATGAGTTACGAATTATAAAATTTGTAAACATCCAATTCCCATACCTTCAGGCTATTGTACGCAAGACTATCCGCAAGATCCTCCTTCGTCATAGCACATAATCCAGCTTCGAGCTTCGGAAACCCCATACTTCTAGACATCTCCCGACAGACGGATAATTCTTTATTGTCTGGGAGGCAGTATAGGAAATCTTCTTCGTTTGTCCCATTGAACACTAGTGCCCCCTTCGGATATTTCAATTCTTTGGCATAGTGATTAGCTTCAAAAACTTCTTCCGATAATTTTTTCCCCGAAGCATGACGCACGATATAATCGTATAATTTGGAAGATGCTTCGGGGACAGCAGTATCAATCTCTTCGACCAAAGTAGGCTCTAACATTTTCATTTTTTCAGTTGCCCTTGCAATTTTTGCTTCTTCTGCTTCCAATAGTATTACCTTGGTTGGTTCTGAAGGCCCGGTTTCAACTTCAGTCTGTTGCTTCGGAGACTTAGCAACGGATACTTCAGCAAGCGCCTCAGAAGTTTCAGCAGTCTTTTTTGGGTTTGTGCTTGGAAGTTTAATTGTTTCTAAAACATCTAACGCATTAACCATTCTTTTTCTTTTTGGGGTCACTGTTGACCCCTTTTTAATTTTTGCTGCTTTAATTTCTTCTGAAGGACTCAAAATTCCTGATATTTTCGCTCCCTCAGTTGATGCTTTTGCTTCTTCCATCTTTTCTGTCGATGGCACTTCGGCCAGCTCTTTGGTTTCTGGTAACAGAGTCTTTGGTTCCTCCAATTCTTTTGTTGTTGGCACTTCGGCCAGCTCTTTGGCTCCTGGCAGCGGAGTTGATTCCTTAGCTTCGGGGGCCGAAGATGTTTCACTACCGAATTCAGGCACTGTGGCTAGTTCAATGTAACGTGGCCGGTGCGTGAGAACTTTCACCCTTTTTCTCTTCTGCGCTGGCTCGCTAGGAGCAGCTGAAGCAGTTTCTTTCGCAGAAACCGTACCTTTCCTTTTCTGCCCCCGCACTGGATAATGGTAGTCGGGGTACACGAACCCAATTGCATCAAAAACTCGGTTCAGTCTTTTCTTTCTTCGGCCTCCGAAGGCTGCTGACATTGCAGTATCTTCGCCTTCGAATATACCCCAAGCAATTCATCACTTACAGTTTCAATGCTCTTTAACCAATCATCATCTGGTTCAACGAATTTGTCTCCATACTTGAATGTATACTTCAGCCTGACTAGCCCACCTTCGTCAGTTTCTTTAACAGTTTCTTTCGGCATTTCCCAATTATCTGCAAGAGGCCATACTCTGAAGGCAATGTGTTCTTGTATCAAATCCCTTGTCCCAATAAAAGAGCAGACTACGCCGAAGGCCCGTTGGCATTCTTCGGCTGCTTCATCCATTTCTACCTTCGGTTTCCGAAGTCCGAAGCGCTGCCAGATGGGGCACATGATGACATCCTTAATATCCTCTCGAACCTTCAAATCATTTTTTACATAGAACCATTCTTTCATCCATTCTCCAGGCCATCTCTTACGAAAGGTGAGCACGGGGCAGCTTGACCCAGAGCGAGCGCCGAAGCTGTAGCAACCAAAGTTGTTATGATATTGCTCTTTACCCCAGGGTTTCGTTTCGTATAACAATTCATGAATATTGCAAAAACTTTTCGCACTTGGCTCTAGGCCCTGACTCTTCACAGCCCAGACGAAGATTCCCATTCTTATTATTGCTTCAGGGGTAAGTTGATGAAGGTAAACCTGATATATTTTCAGAACTTCCACCACAAATCTGCTTATAGGGAATCGTAGCCCAGCTTTTAAAAAGCTTCGGAAGATAACGACTTCATCATCTCCGGGAGTCGGCACAGTTTTTTCTCCGGCATCTGCTCTTACAATAGACATATCCCGAAAATATCTCCCCCTCATGTTTTCAAGGTGACTTTGCCCGATAGTTGATTTCCCGAAGACTGAATGGCTTGGTCGCCATGGCCGATCTTCGGAATCTTCACCCCCACTATCTGCGTCATAACTGTCACTATCACCAGTATCTTCAGATAAACCTTCTAAAATCTCCCTTGTAATCTTCTCCATATTCGTCTTCGCTATTGACTCAAGAAAACCCAGATGCATCTCTTCAGAGAGGCTCAGCTTCATTTCGGCAGCAACCTTCTTCTCCTCAGACATCTCTTCGGAATTCTTGCCTCTCGTTTCCGAAGCTTAAAACTAAGGAGAAAACCAAATATTTGTGGGCAGAAAGCTTTTTGAGCAGGCAAAACAGATGGAAGGAGAGCGTGCCAAATAAATTGTGGCGAGCCCCTATTTATAAACCCATTATGTCGGAGACTGGAGGGTCCCATTTGCCAATGACTGTTGCTATTCTAGCAAGAGGAAGGTGTTTTTTCGGACCTTCGGTGTGGCAGAACCGCCCGAATTATTCCAGCTTAAGTGCCTAAGTCACGCCTCAGGGGCCGTAACACACTTAAATCGGAATAACCCGTCAGTCCCTCAGATCTAGTCTGATGAAGCCACTTAACCAGGATCAAATCCCACAATCTCACTCGAAGGTGAGTCACAGAAGAAATACAATAAAACAGGAAACCTCAAATTAAGTACTGAGTTATTACATAAATCGGAGTTTTTGAGTAGCGAATAAAGTTCATAAATTAAAGTGCAGCGGATAATCGATGTTGTCGGTAATGAGGAAATGGGCAAGGCCTAGCCCACTACTCCTCATGCTCCTCTCCTGCCGGAGCAACATCCCACTCGACCGTCCAACCCGGTGGCAGGGTGGTAGGCCAAGTCACACCATCAACCAATTCCTGCATGGTACCTGCAAAAATTGTGCCACAAGCAAGGCTAAGTATACTAATACTCAGCTAGACTTAACCGGTGTGAGGAGTCTACTCCTCTACCTCTAGACTATGCAGCTGTTTGGCTGAGGGGTTTGGTTTGCCAAAAGCACTAGCTGTTTCTAAAATCAATTTTTAGCTTTTTAAGTTCTACCATCATTAACTTAGCTAGATTTGCTCCTTCTAAGCATTCATGGTAACAATCAATTAGTTCAACCAACAAGTTATCTCATATAACCACATTTCACTTCTTACTCGATGTAGTACAAGGAATCAAGCAGTCTCATTTGCTGCGAGAAGCAGACGATTCGAATCGAGTTTTAAACCTTGCAAGGTAAACCTAAACACACGGCATGTCAGGGTACTCCGACCCCACACATGACAACCGTCCCCATCGATTCCCCGTTCGCGTCCAGGCCTCACCGCCTTGGCATACAATGCTCCACTGACCCCGGCTGCCGCCGTGCAGTGACCGCACTTGTACCCACCATAGCTAGCATGGGAGACCCTGTCTCAGGTCGCATGAGGGATAAAGTCCGCGCCCGGCTTCACTCAGGTACTAGGTTTACCGGTTACCATTTTTCCCGGCATGTGCTTAGTACGTTCAAAAGCTTGACTCAGGTATCCACACATTAATCCTTAATTCATTTTTCCCGTCTCCTGGACAAGGCATCCTCCCTGGATCCAAGTCCATAGACCAACATATATCCCATTATCAAGATGAATACAATCAATTCCTGACCTCGCGCGAGTGCTAGAAAAATCACTCGACTTCTACCGAGATCCTGATTAGCAAGTAGCTACTCGACCTAGCATACTAGTATTCATCTCAAAAGGAATCCTAAGTTCATGCAACTAGAGGTTTCAAGCAACTCCTACACTTAAGTGCACATTACAGTCCTACAAGCATTAAGTGTAGTAAAGTAGCATATATTAACATGGTTATGCATAAAACCGGGGCTTGCCTTCAATTGCTGGGGCTGCGGGGAGATCCTCAATAGCAGCCTCTGAAGCCTGCTCCTGGTCCTCCTCTTGGACAGGTCCTTGCTCGGGGATGAGCACGTACTCTCCGTCGGCAAGATTACAATCTAATGAATGCAATGCGTAAGATATATGCATGATATGATATGTGCTTTTAGAAATTACAACTTTAAAGGTGTATGATCTTTTGAGTTAAAACAAGTTAACTTTACTTATGTAAAACCCTTTAGTGGTATACTTGGTAAATTGGGTTAGTCTTATTGAGATGAGGTTTATTCCTTCTTCTCTTTTCTTTTATTCTCTTTAATGTTTTGGAATAGGTTTGAACTACAAGTTGCTTTTAGAAAATTCCAAAAATTCTGCAAAAATTACAGTGGCTTGTTACTGGTGTATGATTCTCTGTCACAAAATTTGGGGTTCAGAAAGTGAATGGTTTTCTCTGGACAAAATTACCATATTTTAGGGCAGAAGGGGTACTTTGAACTACAACTATTATTTAATAGTGGGTAATTCTCAAAAACTTATTTTTGCTGGCTTTTAGGTGTCATAACATGACTTGATACAAATTTCTAGTCATTAATACCCTTTAATTCTTTCCCTAAGATTTTCTTAAGGTTTGTAGCCAAAGGGGTGCTTTCTACTACCACTATACTTGAAAAACATCAAACAACAGAGTTCTTATTTTTCTTAGTTGGTATTTTGTGCAAGAGCAATCATTCTGAAGTTTGGCTTCCTTTTGCTTAAGGGAAGGGGTGGTTTGCATTATTTGAGCTAAATGGCCTTTCTCACAAATTACTAGCAAAAGGCATAGGTTCACCTCTTTTTCATGGGTTTGTATTTTTCTCTGGTGGTTTATCTCATCATGGACTTAGCAAATTTTTGGTTGCCCATTATCACATTATTTGGGGTTGCTCATGATTTAGTGGGAAAATGCCTTATTATCATTCTGTATTTATTTTCCCTACTTAAAAAGTTAGGCTGGGGTGCTCTGTATTTTTGTAGTGGGGCTCTAGTGGTTATAAGTCCACTAGATTTTTATTAACCACTCTGGTTATAGTTTTGCAATTCTAATAATTGATTTTCAGTCTATACGAGGCTAAACAAATTATCTTAATTTAAAACTGGTCCAAACTAAGGGTCTCTGTATTTTTCCTAGGTTCTCTGTTGCATAAGTAAACTAGGAAAAATATTATTAATCACTGTTCATTAATTTCTAAGGCCTTTCTGATTTTCTCTAAGTTTTGGACAAAATGGCTTTAAATGAATAACTACATCATAATCTCTAATGCTGGGGCTCCTACTATTTTTAAACAGTGTCTAATTAAGGTATAAGCATCTACAAATTTTCTTAAGCTCAGCACAAAAGAAAAACTAATTTTCCTTAATTAAACAAGGTTTATGGGGTTTCTGTTTTTAATTTTAAACTCTAAAATTTAGAACAGAAAGCATATGATTCACTATTTTTAAATGATAGGTCATAATATTCCAGAGCTAGCAAAATTGGTTTGACAGCTTTTCATTAAGATTTCATCAAGTTATGGATTTTCTAAGTTCTCTGGTCATTTAAAAAAGAATAACAAAATTGATTAAATGGAAATCCACTTTGCACTGGGGTCCCTGGCGGTTTTCTAAGTTTTCCTCGCGAATCAGTCCTTAGGTTACTATTCACATGAGTCGCTGGCGTTACAGAAAACCCCTCGGGTTCTACAGAACCTAACCCGAGGTCCTTCTTCTACCTTAAACAGTAGCCGCGGCGAAGAAAAGGGCGGAGGGGCTTACCGGCGGCGAGACTGTTCCGGTGAAGTGGTCGAGGGTGAAGGGGAGGTCGCGGGGATCACAACGGTGTGCGGAACGCCGTCGGAGATGGCCGGAGTTGGTCGGTCCACGCGCGCAGGCGGGGATGCTCGTCGGCGGCGAGGAGACCGGCCTGGTCACGGCGAGATAGTTCAATCAAATAGGTCAGGGAGGTCCACGGGATGCCAGAGAAGACATGAGCGAAAGGAATCGGGCGGAGACTCACTGGATAGCTCGGTCCACGCGCGGCGGCGGAAGACCGAAGTCCGGTGAGGTTGATCTCGGGCCTCCGGTGAAGTCCGGCCGGGTCCGAGGGCTTGGCAAGCTTCACGGGCTACTGGTGGAGCTAGCCGAAGCACTGGTTTGGGCTGGAGGGTGGCTGGAGTGGGCTGGCCACGGCGGCCGTAGCTCTGGCGGCAATGGCGGGCGGAAATGAGCTCGCCGGAGCTAAGGAACGGTGGCTGGCCGGTGAGGGTGAGTGCGGGGCGAAGAGAGGTGCGCCCGGGGAGGCTTTATAGGCGCGGGCGGGCACGGCCGAGGGCGTGGGCGCGCGGTGGACTTGACCGGACGCCGGGGCGAGCGCGCGCGCGGGTTGGGCGAGCTCTGGCGTGCCGACCAGGGTCGAACACGTGTGCCCGTGCGTTCTGCCCAAGTTCTGGCGCGTGTGGTCGCTCATCCGAGCCTGCTCTCGCCTTGGTCAGTGCACAAAACCTCTTCTCCTCCCTACAAGCTACCATTCTTGTGTGGGGGTCATAGGATTTTGCCTACTGGTTGTAGAGATATGGAGCCAGGAAATCTGGTCTGTCTCCCTGCCCAAACCCGAGGCAAATCCCAAGTTTTGTCGTGTCTAGGGCTCGCGTCCCAATGCCATCTTCTGGCACACGACAGAGGGGTTAGTTAGACACAATTTTGTCAATGGGGCCATTAGGATTCGAGTTAGGGATCAAGGTGAACATCCCTGATCTTTGGCTCAAGGTCTGAATTTCAGAATTCTGAAATTCAGAATTCCCAATGAGTCCCAACAAAAGAGGCTTGATTTGGGGTTTTATTTGGATTATTTTGGCTAAGCTTTCTCAATCTTTCTTGTTGCTTATCAAATATACTTTAACTTATATAATTGGCTCAACTCAAAATTTTAAACTTTTCATTCCCTTTTTCTTATTTTCTTGAATTTTGCTCATGGGGCTCACTTAGGGTTTTTAATTAGGGTTGAAAAATTTTATCTTTCAAGAGACTCAATTGTTTTGATCCTGACACTTTTAAGTATAAGCTTGGTGACTTCTTTATTACTTAAGTTATTTTGGTATTCATGCCTACTTTAGTTCACATAAAATAATGGTCCTTGGTTTGGCTTTTTTAAGAGAAACCCTAGGTGACACTGGGGTGTCACAGCCTTCCCCCCTTAAAGGAATCTCGTCCCGAGATTCGGGCCAGAGTCCTTCCGAGGTGAAGCGAAGGGTGAGACTGATAGGAAAAGGGTGGGGATTGTTATTATTAGGGCAAAACTGCTCTTCGAATGTCATTCTCTTTGCAACTTCAGAAGGAAGTCCTTTTAAGTTTTACTTTATAGTCACTTCATTCTGAATTAAGATCATATTTTTGGAAATTAGATTCGAAAGGCAGGAGGAGGGGTTGGGGGTGATTACATACCAGCTTCCTTAGGTAGGTAATCGGGAAAGTTGGATCTCAGGAATTCCTCGGTTTCCCAAGTAGCTTCCTCCTCTGAGTGATTACTCCACTGGACCTTGAACATCTTGATCGATTTAGCCCGAGTTGATCTTTCCTTGCAATCCAGAATCTTGGAGGGGTACTCTTGGTACGATAGATCTGGCTCTATTTCCAATTCTGGCTCTGCTATGATCTCGGTCGGCAATCGAACACACTTCTTCAGCTGAGATACATGGAATACGCTGTGAATGGCAGACATCGTCGAAGGTAACTTCAGCTTGTATGCCACGGGTCCACATGCTTCTATGATCTCATAAGGTCCAATGTAACAAGGGGCTAGCTTGCCTTTGATCCCAAACCTCTGCACTCCCTTGGTGGGTGATACCTTGAGGTATACAAAACTTCCCACCTCGAACTGGAGAGGTTTCCTTCTTCTATCATGATAGCTCTTCTGCCTGGCCTGAGCAGCTTCTAGATTCTTCCTGATTAGCTTGACCTTCCTTTCGGCTTCAGTCACTAAGTCAGGTCCAAAAACTTCTCTTTCACCAGGCTGAGACCAATTGAGTGGTGTCCTGCACCTTCTTCCATAGAGAGCTTCGAAAGGTGCCATCTTTAGGCTGGATTGATAACTATTGTTATAAGCAAACTCTGCCAAGGAGAGGTGCTTATCCCAGTTCTTGCCACAATCGATCGCACAAGCTCTCAGCATATCCTCCAGAATCTGGTTTACCCTTTCCGTCTGACCATCAGTCTGTGGGTGGTAAGCTGAACTCCTGATTAGCTTGGTTCCCAAAGACTCTTGCAATTGTTCCCAAAATCTGGCAACAAATTGGGCTCCTCGGTCAGAAACGATGGTCCGAGGTAATCCATGCAAACACACGATTCGGTCAATATACAATTCTGCATACTTCTGAGCCTTATCAGTGGTGTGCACAGGAAGAAAATGTGCCACTTTCGTCAATCGGTCCACAATAACCCAAATTGAATCATGATGACGAGAGGTGTTGGGTAGACCCACAATGAAATCCATGCTGATGTCGTCCCACTTCCACGAAGGTACGGACAGTGGTTGCAAAGCTCCAGCGGACTTCAAGTGGCTTGCCTTTATCCTCTGACAGGTGTCACACTCTGATACATACTGGGCTATCTCCCTCTTCATTCTGGTCCACCAGTACAAAAGCTTCAAATCATGGTACATCTTGGTGCTTCCCGGATGCATAGAGAATTTGGAGAGATGAGCCTCATCCAAAATTTTCTTCTTGAGATCCTGGTCCTTAGGAATTACCAATCTGCTTTTGAACCATAACACACCTTTCTCATCCTGGCGGAAACAATTATACTTCTCAACCTTCTGATGGAGATTCTTCTTGATAATCTGCACTCCCTTGTCACTGAGCTGGGCCATGATAATCTGGTCTTGCAAAGCTGGCTCAACAGCAATTTGAGACAAAGAACCAGAAGGAATCACTTCAATTTGCATCTTGCTCAACTCATCACACAAGGTGTTAACACGAGAATCCATCAGAATACAGTTGCACTGCAACTTCCGACTCAAGGCATCTGCTACCACATTAGCTTTCCCTGGGTGATAATGTACCTCCAGGTCATAATCCTTGATCAGCTCTAGCCATCTTCTCTGCCTCATGTTGAGATCAGCCTGAGTAAAAATGTACTTAAGGCTCTTATGATCAGTGAAGATGTTGCAGTGGGTTCCCATTAGATAGTGCCTCCACATCTTCAATGCATGAACCACTGCTGCTAACTCAAGGTCATGAGTAGGATAATTTTGCTCATGAGGCCTGAGTGCTCTTGAGGCATAAGCAATGACTCGGTTGTCTTGCATCAAGACACAACCTAGCCCGGTGCCAGAGGCATCACAATACACATCAAAAGGCTTGCTGCTGTCGGGTTGCGCCAATACTGGGGCTGTGGTCAGATGCTGCCTTAATGCATGGAAGGCATCTTCGCACTTCTGACTCCACACAAACTTGACTTCTTTCTTCAGCAACTCAGTAATAGGCTTCGCAATTCGAGAGAAGTCCGGAATAAATCTTCGGTAATAACCAGCCAATCCCAGAAAACTCCGAATTTGGCGAACAGTCGTTGGTGGCCTCCAGTTCATCACTTCTTGCACTTTATCAGGATCAACAGCTATTCCATCCTGAGAGATAGTGTGACCCAAGAATTTGATTTCCTTTAGCCAAAAATCACACTTGGATAACTTGGCATAAAGGTGGTGCTCTCGCAGACGTTGAAGTACTACATGCAAATGCCCGGCATGTTCTTCTTCGTTCTTTGAGTACACCAGAATATCATCGATGAAAACCACCACGAACTTGTCCAATTCCGGCATGAAAACAGAATTCATCAGATACATGAAATATGCTGGTGCATTTGTCAGCCCGAATGACATCACCAAGAATTCATATGACCCATATCTGGTTGAGAATGCCGTCTTCGAAATATCACTTGCTCGTATTTTGATCTGATGGTAGCCAGAGCGAAGGTCTATCTTGGAAAACACCTTGGCCCCGACCAACTGGTCAAAGAGAACATCAATACGAGGCAAAGGATACTTGTTCTTGATAGTTACCGCGTTAAGAGGGCGGTAATCTATACACAGCCTCAAGCTTTCATCCTTCTTCTTCACAAACAGTGCTGGACATCCCCAAGGCGAAGTGCTTGGGCGAATAAAACCCTTATCCAGCAACTCTTGCAACTGCTTCTTTAACTCTGCCAACTCAGCGGGTGGCATTCGGTAGGGCCTCTTGGAAATTGGGGCCGTTCCCGGTTGCAACTCGATGGCGAATTCAATATCCCGGTCCGGTGGCATTCCTGGCAATTCATCAGGAAAGACATCTGCATACTCACAGACCACTGGGATCTTCTTCAGGGGTAACTTCGTCATAGAGAAAGCACATGACTGAGAAGAACCTTGACTAGGCAGAATCAAAGTGAAATTCCCGCAGAAGGGAGAATTAACTTCCACGGTACGACTGGCTACATCAAGCACAACTTGGTGCAAGGTCATCCAATTTGCTCCTAGAATAATGTCCACATTTTCCAATCCCAACACAAGAAGTGTGGTTTTGATAATGTGGCTTCCCAGTTGAATAGGCACACTTTGGTTTAATTGATTAGTTGCAATTTTACCCCCAGGTGTGACTATCATGAATGACCCTTTTGAGTGAGAGAATGGCAGTTTGCAATTAGCACTGAACTTTTGGCTAATGAAACTATGAGATGCACCAGAATCAAACAGAATTAAGGCAGGTTGATTATAAACTGAAAAGGTACCGGTCATGATAGGAGCTCCTTCTGGCACTTCCTCTAGAGCAGTGAAGTTGAGCTTCCCTTGCCTGACTTGCACCTTCTGCTTTCTTCCCTTGTCTTGATTTGGTTCTGGCATCTGCCTCTGCTGGTTCCTGGGACAATTCTTGGCATAGTGGCCCACATTGCCACAAGTGAAACACTTGTTCCCATTGCCCTGGCGGAACTGCTGCTGCTGCGGAGGCTGATTGTTTCTTGGGGCGGGAGCTGGATAGCGGTTGGGTGCCGGCTGCTGCTGCTGCTGCTGAGGTGGCCTGATCACCCATCTGCCTGCCTGCTGCTGAAAACCCCTGCTCTGATTGTGAGAAACAATCCGGAACCTCTGAGCCTGAGCGGATGGTGCTGCCATTGGTGCCTTCCTCTTCTTCTCTGCCCGGTGAGCAACAATGCAATCCTCCTGAGAGATGGCCATGTTGACCAACTCATTGAAGCTATCAGCTCGGACAGTGTTGAGTCGTTCCCGCAGCTTGGTATTGAGACCCCTGCGGAAGCGATCCCTCTTCTTTTCATCAGAATCAGCATGATACCCTGCATACTGGCATAAGTCGTTGAAGGCTTGCGCATACTGCAGTACCGTGCGGGTTCCTTGATTGAGGGCCAGGAATTCGTTCAACTTCCGATCAAGAATGCCAGCTGGAATGTGGTGTCCTCTGAAGGCAGTCTTGAATTCCTCCCAAGATACCTCACGATCAGCGGGGAGCATAGCACGAAAGTGGTCCCACCAAGTCCGAGCAGGGCCGCGAAGCTGCTGTGCGGCGAAGCGAGCCTTGGCCTCATCAGGGCAGTCTCCTGTGAGGAGGGGAAACTTGGACTCGACGACGCGGAGCCACACGTCGGCGTCCAAAGGATCCTCTGCCTTGGTGAACAAGGGCGGCTGCGTGCTCAGAAACTCCTGGTATGTTGCCATAGCCGGAGGTCGCTGATGCTGGCCTCCACCATGATGCTGTTGGTGGGGCTGGCGCTGCAAGAGCTATCGCAGAATTTCATTCTGCTGGGCCATCAGCTCCTGCACCGTGGGAGCTGGAGGAGGTGGCGGGGGAGCTTGCTCATTTTGCCCGCGACGCTGCCTCGCTGCCATCTGAAAACAGAGATTGTCACCATTGTTATCCCAATTCACATTTCCGAACGACAAAATATCATCTCATATGGAAGGAAAATGCCATAATCATAATATTAGGTTCGAAATGAAGATAACATGGTGACAAAGATCCCACAGATATCAAAAGTTTACAGGGTTACATTAATCAGGGGAAAGTACCCACAAGCCTAGTCCAAAATGTGATACTACTAAGCTCGCATAGGTTTCTATCCGCCTAAAAATGTCAAAGCGACTGCTTAACCTTGAGCGGTGGAAGCGACACTGGATATGGGTGAAGGAGGTATCGCGGAGGTAGTCCCATTGGCACCAGGGGCTGGTCCTAGCTCCTCGGGAGCCTCTTCTCCCTCGCTTCCTGCTTCATTGGCCTCCATCTCCAGGTGGTGCATGTCCAAGTGGTCATTTGCTTCCTCGAGTTCCCTCTGCACGTCGTGAAGCTGGTTCTCCAAGACATCAATAGTGTTATCTCGGATCTCCACTTGCTGCTCCAGGGTGGTAATACGCTGGTTCAGCCTCTCCACCTGCAGATCCTTCTCCACCAACTCTGTGGATAGGTCGACCACAAAATCTTCCCGACTATCGAGAGTGAGCTTGGCAGCCTGAGCGGTGTTAGCAAGAAGTGTCATAGCATCGCTCTGAAGGGCCTGAAGGCGGTACAGCGCACTCATGCACTGAACAGTGACCCTCCCAACCAAGTCAGGATACATTGCCCACACATCCTTCACATGGCTCACGCGGTTACACCACATGGGATCATCCTTCTTCTCAGCAGGGAAGAGTCCCAAGGGGTGCATCACCATCTCCAGGGGATGGTAGCCACAGAAAGTCGTCAGAGTCTTCATGGCTGCTGCCTCAACGGTGTCGTCCGTCCTGAGTCCAATCGTCTCAGAGTCAAGAGAACGCCAACCCGGCTGAAGGGGATGAGCCTCCAAAGTTAGCCAGACCCGACAACGAGGTACCCAATGCTCCTCATACAACTGCACTGTGTACAAAGGGGGCGTAGGGTAACCGGCGGAGTTAAGCACTTCCCACAAGATGGAAGGAAAACCATCGCGAGAAAGGAAGTCAGAACTGAAACGAGAGTCTCCTCCACTGGCGGGGGTGGGTGAATTCATCTGCGGAAGGGAATCAAGGATAAAGATTATGGTGGAAGGAAAAAGAAAAAGAGAGCCGGATGGTTCGAAGAAAAGGGGTTAGCTCAAATTTTAATTCCTCCTTGTGTTTTATAATGCATGCATGCTGAAAGAAACGTTGCCTCTCAAAAGGAAAATAGGGTGCCTTTTTAGGGCATCCTAAAATATAAGTATTGGCCCACAGGGCCTAATTAGTTAGCCACCTATTTCTCCCTCTATGCCTAAGGCCTTTCGTCCTAGGTCTAGCGGTCTAGTCCTGACGATCCGTAGTAGCTTCTAGGCAAGTTTTAGATTTTGAAAATTGGTATTCATGGTTTATTGCCCTTCTCTGTGGTGGAATTTGCTCCGATACCAGCTGTGGCAGAACCGCCCGAATTATTCCAGCTTAAGTGCCTAAGTCACGCCTCAGGGACCGTAACACACTTAAATCGGAATAACCCGTCAGTCCCTCAGATCTAGTCTGATGAAGCCACTTAACCAGGATCAAATCCCACAATCTCACTCGAAGGTGAGTCACAGAAGAAATACAATAAAACAGGAAACCTCAAATTAAGTACTGAGTTATTACATAAATCGGAGTTTTTGAGTAGCGAATAAAGTTCATAAATTAAAGTGCAGCGGATAATTGATGTTGTCGGTAATGAGGAAATGGGCAAGGCCTAGCCCACTACTCCTCATGCTCCTCTCCTGCCGGAGCAACATCCCACTCGACCGTCCAACCCGGTGGCAGGGTGGTAGGCCAAGTCACACCATCAACCAATTCCTGCATGGTACCTGCAAAAATTGTGCCACAAGCAAGGCTGAGTATACTAATACTCAGCTAGACTTAACCGGTGTGAGGAGTCTACTCCTCTACCTCTAGACTATGAAGCTGTTTGGCTGAGGGGTTTGGTTTGCCAAAAGCACTAGCTGTTTCTAAAATCAATTTTTAGCTTTTTAAGTTCTACCATCATTAACTTAGCTAGATTTGCTCCTTCTAAGCATTCATGGTAACAATCAATTAGTTCAACCAACAAGTTATCTCATATAACCACATTTCACTTCTTACTCGATGTAGTACAAGGAATCAAGCAGTCTCATTTGCTGCGAGAAGCAGACGATTCGAATCGAGTTTTAAACCTTGCAAGGTAAACCTAAACACACGGCATGTCAGGGTACTCCGACCCCACACATGACAACCGTCCCCATCGATTCCCCGTTCGCGTCCAGGCCTCACCGCCTTGGCATACAATGCTCCACTGACCCCGGCTGCCGCCGTGCAGTGACCGCACTTGTACCCACCATAGCTAGCATGGGAGACCCTGTCTCAGGTCGCATGAGGGATAAAGTCCGCGCCCGGCTTCACTCAGGTACTAGGTTTACCGGTTACCATTTTTCCCGGCATGTGCTTAGTACGTTCAAAAGCTTGACTCAGGTATCCACACATTAATCCTTAATTCATTTTTCCCGTCTCCTGGACAAGGCATCCTCCCTGGATCCAAGTCCATAGACCAACATATATCCCATTATCAAGATGAATACAATCAATTCCTGACCTCGCGCGAGTGCTAGAAAAATCACTCGACTTCTACCGAGATCCTGATTAGCAAGCAGCTACTCGACCTAGCATACTAGTATTCATCTCAAAAGGAATCCTAAGTTCATGCAACTAGAGGTTTCAAGCAACTCCTACACTTAAGTGCACATTACAGTCCTACAAGCATTAAGTGTAGTAAAGTAGCATATATTAACATGGTTATGCATAAAACCGGGGCTTGCCTTCAATTGCTGGGGCTGCGGGGAGATCCTCAATAGCAGCCTCTGAAGCCTGCTCCTGGTCCTCCTCTTGGACAGGTCCTTGCTCGGGGATGAGCACGTACTCTCCGTCGGCAAGATTACAATCTAATGAATGCAATGCGTAAGATATATGCATGATATGATATGTGCTTTTAGAAATTACAACTTTAAAGGTGTATGATCTTTTGAGTTAAAACAAGTTAACTTTACTTATGTAAAACCCTTTAGTGGTATACTTGGTAAATTGGGTTAGTCTTATTGAGATGAGGTTTATTCCTTCTTCTCTTTTCTTTTATTCTCTTTAATGTTTTGGAATAGGTTTGAACTACAAGTTGCTTTTAGAAAATTCCAAAAATTCTGCAAAAATTACAGTGGCTTGTTACTGGTGTATGATTCTCTGTCACAAAATTTGGGGTTCAGAAAGTGAATGGTTTTCTCTGGACAAAATTACCAAATTTTAGGGCAGAAGGGGTACTTTGAACTACAACTATTATTTAATAGTGGGTAATTCTCAAAAACTTATTTTTGCTGGCTTTTAGGTGTCATAACATGACTTGATACAAATTTCTAGTCATTAATACCCTTTAATTCTTTCCCTAAGGTTTTCTTAAGGTTTCTAGCCAAAGGGGTGCTTTCTACTACCACTATACTTGAAAAACATCAAACAACAGAGTTCTTATTTTTCTTAGTTGGTATTTTGTGCAAGAGCAATCATTCTGAAGTTTGGCTTCCTTTTGCTTAAGGGAAGGGGTGGTTTGCATTATTTGAGCTAAATGGCATTTCTCACAAATTACTAGCAAAAGGCATAGGTTCACCTCTTTTTCATGGGTTTGTATTTTTCTCTGGTGGTTTATCTCATCATGGACTTAGCAAATTTTTGGTTGCCCATTATCACATTATTTGGGGTTGCTCATGATTTAGTGGGAAAATGCCTTATTATCATTCTGTATTTATTTTCCCTACTTAAAAAGTTAGGCTGGGGTGCTCTGTATTTTTGTAGTGGGGCTCTGGTGGTTATAAGTCCACTAGATTTTTATTAGCCACTCTGGTTATAGTTTTGCAATTCTAATAATTGATTTTTAGTCTATACGAGGCTAAACAAATTATCTTAATTTAAAACTGGTCCAAACTAAGGGTCTCTGTATTTTTCCTAGGTTCTCTGTTGCATAAGTAAACTAGGAAAAATATTATTAATCACTGTTCATTAATTTCTAAGGCCTTTCTGATTTTCTCTAAGTTTTGGACAAAATGGCTTTAAATGAATAACTACATCATAATCTCTAATGCTGGGGCTCCTACTATTTTTAAACAGTGTCTAATTAAGGTATAAGCATCTACAAATTTTCTTAAGCTCAGCACAAAAGAAAAACTAATTTTCCTTAATTAAACAAGGTTTAGGGGGTTTCTGTTTTTAATTTTAAACTCTAAAATTTAGAACAGAAAGCATATGGTTCACTATTTTTAAATGATAGGTCATAATATTCCAGAGCTAGCAAAATTGGTTTGACAGCTTTTCATTAAGATTTCATCAAGTTATGGATTTTCTAAGTTCTCTGGTCATTTAAAAAAGAATAACAAAATTGATTAAATGGAAATCCACTTTGCACTGGGGTCCCTGGCGGTTTTCTAAGTTTTCCTCGCGAATCAGTCCTTAGGTTACTATTCACATGAGTCGCTGGCGTTACAGAAAACCCCTCGGGTTCTACAGAACCTAACCCGAGGTCCTTCTTCTACCTTAAACAGTAGCCGCGGCGAAGAAAAGGGCGGAGGGGCTTACCGGCGGCGAGACTGTTCCGGTGAAGTGGTCGAGGGTGAAGGGGAGGTCGCGGGGATCACAACGGTGTGCGGAACGCCATCGGAGATGGCCGGAGTTGGTCGGTCCACGCGCGCAGACGGGGATGCTCGTCGGCGGCGAGGAGACCGGCCTGGTCACGGCGAGATAGTTCAATCAAATAGGTCAGGGAGGTCCACGGGATGCCAGAGAAGACATGAGCGAAAGGAATCGGGCGGAGACTCACTGGATAGCTCGGTCCACGCGCGGCGGCGGAAGACCGAAGTCCGGTGAGGTTGATCTCGGGCCTCCGGTGAAGTCCGGCCGGGTCCGAGGGCTTGGCAAGCTTCACGGGCTACTGGTGGAGCTAGCCGAAGCACTGGTTTGGGCTGGAGGGTGGCTGGAGTGGGCTGGCCACGGCGGCCGTAGCTCTAGCGGCAATGGCGGGCGGAAATGAGCTCGCCGGAGCTAAGGAACGGTGGCTGGCCGGTGAGGGTGAGTGCGGGGCGAAGAGAGGTGCGCCCGGGGAGGCTTTATAGGCGCGGGCGGGCACGGCCGAGGGCGTGGGCGCGCGGTGGACTTGACCGGACGCCGGGGCGAGCGCGCGCGCGGGTTGGGCGAGCTCTGGCGTGCCGACCAGGGTCGAACACGTGTGCCCGTGCGTTCTGCCCAAGTTCTGGCGCGTGTGGTCGCTCATCCGAGCCTGCTCTCGCCTTGGTCAGTGCACAAAACCTCTTCTCCTCCCTACAAGCTACCATTCTTGTGTGGGGGTCATAGGATTTTGCCTACTGGTTGTAGAGATATGGAGCCAGGAAATCTGGTCTGTCTCCCTGCCCAAACCCGAGGCAAATCCCAAGTTTTGTCGTGTCTAGGGCTCGCGTCCCAATGCCATCTTCTGGCACATGACAGAGGGGTTAGTTAGACACAATTTTGTCAATGGGGCCATTAGGATTCGAGTTAGGGATCAAGGTGAACATCCCTGATCTTTGGCTCAAGGTCTGAATTTCAGAATTCTGAAATTCAGAATTCCCAATGAGTCCCAACAAAAGAGGCTTGATTTGGGGTTTTATTTGGATTATTTTGGCTAAGCTTTCTCAATCTTTCTTGTTGCTTATCAAATATACTTTAACTTATATAATTGGCTCAACTCAAAATTTTAAACTTTTCATTCCCTTTTTCTTATTTTCTTGAATTTTTCTCATGGGGCTCACTTAGGGTTTTTAATTAGGGTTGAAAAATTTTATCTTTCAAGAGACTCAATTGTTTTGATCATGACACTTTTAAGTATAAGCTTGGTGACTTCTTTATTACTTAATTTATTTTGGTATTCATGCCTACTTTAGTTCACATAAAATAATGGTCCTTGGTTTGGCTTTTTTAAGAGAAACCCTAGGTGACACTGTGGTGTCACATTCGGCTCATAGCCTTCGTCCATTTCGCAATCTGAATTTATCATTCTAACAAATTAATATTGCGAGGGGCTACTGTTGGGGGCCTTCGGCTTCCGAAGGTCCTCAAAAACATGATTTAACAATGTTTCTGGAGTAAAGTACATTAACAGGTATCTTCGGACTCAGATCAGAGCCACAGTATGAAGAAGCACAAGGAACACGAAGGTTGGCGCAGAGCCGAAGCTGTGTGTAGAAGAGCTTCGGGAGAACGGCGGAAAAGGAAACCGACTTAAAGATGAAAAACCAGATTAGACCTCGAAGAATTATCATAGAGTTATTGATAAACATAAAGGGCATTAATGTAATTTTGCATGGGCTGCGACCCGTGCCTATAAATAGGTGAACAGTATCCCCGTACTGTTCACGCTGACTTGGCATTCACTTTTGCGCCACACTTGTATTTTCTCTCCTTCAAGCCGAAGGTACATTTGTAATTTATTTTTGTCTACATAAGTAATATAAATAGAAGTATATCAATAATAATAATGTTTACAGAAATCGTGTTACCTTCTGTATTTTGTTTGAATATTCTTCATTCTTTACTATAATCATGAAGGTACGTCTTTCATGACCTTCGCCCTCATAATCATTATATCCGAAGGGAAATAATAATTAGGAGGACGAAGGGCTTTTGATATTTAACATTTTATGTTGCCTTGTTCTTGATTCATAGCATTTGAGAACAAGTCATCAACAGAGAGTTCTGAGTCGCTCTTGACCGTGAGCACGGCTGATATACCAATTTTACACTCTGCAAAGGTTGCACCCTTTACCCACAAGTCGTTTTACCCATTTGCCAAGGGATCGTGACTTCCCATTTATCTCTGTCGAGGAGGCGAGGCAGGGTAGCACTACGAGGCCTTTACAAAGTTTCACTAGCTTTAGAAAACACACTATGGTTTCTGAGAAGGGCAATATAGGAACCCCTCGTCCGAAAAGCCATCGCAGCATGATCGACCCGAGAACCTTCCTATACCGCAGCTCCTCTACTGCCCTTGCAAGGAATCCAATTAATTCCCGTCGGCTTAGAACCGACAGGAATAAGCACTAAACTGACGGGGATTACTAATTCCTGTCGGTATATGGTTAATTCTCGTCGGCCCTAAGCCGACGGGCATCAGATGTCGGGGATAAGCTTATTCCCGTTGGGCGCTGACGGGAATTAGTAAGCCGACGGGAATTAGGGTTAATCCCCGTCGGCTACGGCTAGCCAACGGGGATCAACAATTAATGCACGTCGGCCCAATAATTCCCGTTGGCTAGGTCGGGCCGACGGGAGTTACTGGGCCGACGTCATTAATTGTTAATCCCCGTCGGTTTGACCATAGCCGACGGGGATTAACCTATACTGCTGCAGAACCAGCACCAAATGAGGTCATTATTTCTCCACAATTGCACACACACACACACACACACACACACACACATATATATATATATATATATATATATATATATATATATATATATATGTATATATATATATCATACCGAATAGACACATTACAAACACATATATTGATAATCAATTCACACATCACAAACTTCACATCACCAACATAGTTTACACAAACATTTCGAATAGGAACAACGAGATAAGTTAAAGTGTTTAGTTCACAAAAAACATAGCGTGCACAAGTTAAGAAACAAATACGACAAAACACCATATTTAGGGATGACCACCACTTGGATAGTTAGAGCTTTGACTGTTGCCGCCACTAGGAGGAGGGAACGCGAAGAGGGACTCAACAAATCCAGTCCCTGCTGTGGGATCAGACCCACTACCACCCGCTTTGGGCGTAACCTATGCAAGTTAGCAAATATCAACATTTTTAATGCAAATATCAACACGTTAAATACAAATATCAACAAGTATACAAGTGTATAAATTCATCGAGAGTTATCAAACGTACACTATCTCCAGGTGTAGGTATATGTTTCGGAGGGGTTTTGAATTGTTGAGTTCCCAATCCCTATTTAATGAATATTCAACAAGTTAAGTATACGGTTCATGTTTTGCTAACTAGATGAATTGCTAGTTTAGACAATGTTATTAACCGAATTTGCTAAGATTAACGTACCTAAGCTGGTGTGGATGCAAACTTGCTCCATTGTGGTGGCGGTGAAATATTTGGTGTGATGCCCTGTTGCTGCATTAACTGTTAAACATATGTGTTACTATTGAAGATATTGTATTGAAGTATAATAATTTAGAGTTCGGATTATGTATACTCACTTGATACATCGCTTGGTTATGTGCATTGCAAGCCTCCATAAATTCTCGTTGCTGTCTCATCTCCTCACGCATCCTTATAATCTCCAACTACTGCTTGTTCGGTCGATGAGAGCACGAGCTACGGGAAGACGAACCCGTCCTCTAAGATCTCACCGACGACGAGTCAATGAATCCATCGAAGAGTGCGTATCTATAAGTGATTCAAAAATTGTGATTACTGCATTATCAATTTAGTGTCAACCATGTAATTTCATAAGTTAGAGCATACCGTCCATGCACTTTTCCACCACCACTTGCGTACACCACCGAGGGATCCACTGGTTCATGTCGCTAGTCGAAGTCAGGGCCGTGGCAACAAACCATCTCCTCCCCATATGCCACTTGTACATCATTCACAACCTTACAAATGCAGGAATTTCTATACTTTGAACGTTTTTAATTTTGGGCCAAAACTCACCAGCCGATCCGTGGTTATCTGGCTGCAGAGCTGGTCAGGGTTGTTAGGGTCTGGTCCTTTGTGGCCCTCTTCGTAGACCTCAATGTCACTATGCTTTTGGCTACGCATAGCTTCCTGTACAAACAAAAAACATCCATAAGCAATTGTACTATTTGGTGATCGACATAGCTAGATCAAACTTACCATTCTTTTTACTTTTCAGAGCATGTCGTCACCGCCAAACTTGTGGTTTGGTTCCTCGACATTGCCTGTGATGCGCTGACGCTTTCTGGAAGCCTTCGGAAGCCCAATATCGACACCAAGCATAGTACGCATCAGGCACGGGTGCCATCCATGGAACCATCACCTGCACACACAATGTTACATATGATATCAATCACAACAATCAATAAAAAGGGTAAAACAAATTGAATACTAACCTCACGATATTGATCCTCATTCAAATATATCTTTGAGGACCCTTCCTTTTTGTTCAAGGGGCCTGCTTCTTCTGAATGATTTTGAAAATACAGGTTTGTAGCCTGAATTCTCGCATAGTATATGGTATCCTTCACTAGCTTCTTTGCATTGTTTTGGAACACACGTTCATCGTGCCCCATGTAATCCTCTCCGTCAGGCAACCGATATCGAAGCTACAACATAAAGAATACAAATACAATAGTATAAGTCATAGAATTACAATATTAAGAAACAAAACAAAAACAATAAAGAATTCATACCCAAAAGTCAGGACGCACAAGTCCCTGTCTGTCGGTGTAGTTTCGTTCCTTTTTAACTTGTACTCGTCCCAGGTACTGACGAGCACCTCATCCACGCTATCTCCATCTGACACCTTCACTATACCAGGGTAGTGAAGGCGGCAAAGAGAACCCAACATAAGGTTAACCTGAGTGTGGTGTCCCTTGCCGTCAAAGGACAGATCCTCCCAATTCCTGCATTACACAAAAACATTAATCATACTAATAATAGTTATATGAGACAAGTTAATATATTACACTCACCGATCTCCATGAGGCATGATCAAGATCCTATCAGCCTCTCGCTCTATCGCGTGACGAGGCTTTACCGAGTGGCTTTTTCTTGAGCGACGTGTGCGTGTCGCTAAAGAGCCTCCTCAGCCATCATCCATCAGGTTGTCAGCCAGTTGGGCCTGTTGGCCCCATTGGTCCCACACCTGTTGCTGCTCTCTCTGGTGGTCCCACTGGTCCCATGGCTGGTGCTGCTACGCGGCCTGGTCTCATGTCGCGTGCTGCACCTCCTCATTGTGCTGGTCATCCTCATTGTGCTCTTCCTCCTCATTGTGCTGCTCCTCATTGAGCTGCTCATCCTGGTACATACAACTCAAGATTTAGATACAGGTAAATATGTAAACAAATTTATTTGTACAAGATATGTTACCTCATATCCATGTACAGCGCTCAACAGCTCTCGACGTCTGCTACTGCTCGAAGAACTGCCCTGAAATAGGCCTAGGCCCTTGAACAGCCCCTTCACTGACTTCTTCAACTTTGGCGACATCCTGCATAAAAAATAAGAAATTATTCATTAGTGCATCAAAAATGACATAATCCTTAAAAAATAGAAACAAATGAAAGAACAAAATAATTTACTTGTTAAATATCAAAATATGTAGAAACAAATGAAAGAACAAAATAACTTGTTAAATATCATCAAAATCAGGATCTATTTGTTCTCTTCTATGTAGAGGTCGCCATGTAACTTTTCTCCTAACAGGTTGTCTTCTCCGTCTCTCGGGAAAAGTTAAGTCGTTAACATCTGCAACTAGTGAATCTAATGCCGGTGCAGGATCAATATGAAAACTAGTTCGCAACTCTTCTTCTTGAAACACCTCATCAACCTGCTCAAGGTGACCAAATTGATATTTGTTGGGGACTTGTTCTCAAATGCTAAGAATTAAGAACAAGGCAACATAAAAAGTGTTAAATATTAAAGTCCTTCGTCCTTCAAGACATTATGACCCTTCGGATATAATGAATTCCGGACGAAGGTTGTAAAGGAAAAACTTTCGTAAGCATAATAAATGATAAGGAAGAATTCATATACGAAATACGAAAAACAATATAAACATTACCATCAACTTATATTTATTTGCATCACTATATTCAGAATAACAAATTACAAATGTACCTTCGGTTTGACGAAAAGTAAGGGTACAGGCGTGATGCAAAAAGCGAATGCCAAGTCAGTGTGAACAGTACGAGGGTACTGTTCATCTATTTATAGGCAAGGGACGCAACCCATGTACAATTACATCCATGCCCTTTACATTTGCTAATAACTCTATAGTAATTCTTCGAGGTCTAATTTGTCTTTTCATCTTTAAGTCGGTTCCTCTTTTCTGCTATCATGCTGAAGCTTTTCTGCGCACAGCTTCGTGATCATCTAGACCTTCGTCATAGTCATCTTTCGTCTCGTTCAGGCTTCATCCTGACTGTGGTCTTGTATACTCATGATCCGATTCTGAAGATACCTGCTCACATATTTCACTTGGAAAACATTGTCAAATCATGTTTTTGAGGACCTTCAAAAGCCGAAGGCCCCCAACAGTAGCCCCTCGCAATATTAATTTGCTAGAATGATAAATTCATATTGCGACATGGACGAAGGCCTTAAGCCGAAGGTCCGAAAAAACACCTTCCCTTTGCTAGAATAGCAACAGTCATTGACAAGCGGGACCCTCCAGTTTTCAACGCACTAGGTGTATAAATAAGAGCTCACCACGAGTTTATTTGGCACGCTTTCTTGCCATCTGCCTTTGCTCACTCGACTCTTAGCCCTTGCGCAACAACACTTGCTTGGCTTTTTTAAATTTTTAAGCTTTGGTTTCGAGAGCACTTTCTCAGCATTTTCGAAGATGTCTGAAGATAAGAAAGTTGTTGCTGAATCGAAGCTGAGCCTTTCTGAGGAGATGCATCTCGGCTTTCTTCAATCAATAGCAAAGGCAAATACAGAGAAGATTACTAAGGAGATTTTAGAGGGTTTATCTGAAGATACTGGTGACAGTGACAGCTATGTTGTGGATAGTGGTGGTGAAGATTCCGAAGATCGACCTTGGCGACCAAGCCATGCGGTTTTTGGGAAATCAAGTATTAAACAAAGCCATCTTGTCAATATGAGGGGTAGGCGGGACTTATCTATTGTGAGGGCTGACGAAGGAGAGAAAACTTGTCCGACTCCCGAGGAGAATGAAGTTGTGATATTCCGAAGCTTCTTAAAGGCTGGACTGCGGTTTCCCTTGAGCAGTTTTATCGTGGAAATACTGAAGATATTTGAAATCTGCCTTCATCAACTTACTCCCGAAGCAATCATAAGGATGGGCATCTTCGTCTGGGCCGTGAGGAGCCAAGGTTTAGAACCAAATGCAAAAAGTTTTTGCAACATACATGAGCTACTTTATGAGACAAAACCCTGGGGTAAAGAGCAGTATCACAACAATTTTGGCTGCTACAGCTTCGGTGCCCGGTCTGGGTCAAGCTGTCCCGTGCCAACCTTTTGAAAGAGGTGGCCCGGCGACTGGATGACGGAATGGTTTTATGTAAAGAATGACTTGAAAATATGGGAAGATATTAAAGACATCATTATGAGACCAATCTGGCAACGCTTCGGCCTCCAGAGGCTGAAGGTGGAAATGGATGAAGCAGCCGAAGAATGCCAGAGAGCCTTCGGCGTGGTTTGTTATTTTATTGGTACAAGGGATTTGATCCAAGAACACATTGCCTTCAGAGTATGGCCACTTGCAGTAAAGTGGGAAATGCCGAAAAAAACCGTCAAGGAACCTGACGAAGGTGGACTAGTTAGGCTAAAATACACATTCAAATACGGAGATAAGTTTGTCAAGCCAGATGATGACTGGCTGAAGAGTATTGAGGCCATAAGTGATGAACTGCTTGGATCATACTCGAAGGCCGAAGATACTGCACTATCAGCTGCCTTCGGAGGCCGAAGGAAAAAGAGACTCAACCGAGTATTTGATGCAATTGGGTTTGTGTACCCTGACTACCGTTACCCAACACGGGGTCAGAAAAGAAAAAATATTGCTTCAGCAAAGGAAGTTGCTTCAGCCGCTCCCAGTGAGCCAGCGCCGGAGAGGAAAAAGATAAAGGTTCTTACTCACCGGCCACGGTATATTGAACCGGCCACAGTGCCTGAATATGCCGGTGAAACCTCTTCGGCCACCGAAGCCAAGGAGCCGACTCCCGTACCGAATGTTGAAGAGCCAATCATAATGCCGAAAATGAAGAAAATAGAAGAACCGAAGGCTACAAAAACAAGGACATATGAAATTTTAAGTCCTTCAGCAAAGATTGAAGCACCAAAGAGCCAAAAGGGTCCAGCAATGACCCCCAAAAGAAAAAGGATGGTTAATGTGCTGGATGTTTTGGAGACAATAAAATCTTCAAGCACTACTCCGAAGAAAATTGTTGAAACTTCCAAAGTGCAAATTGAAACTTTTGATGCCGAAGCTGCAAAGCACCAAGCTAAGACTGAAGCTGGGCTTTCAGAGCCCGCCAAGGTGAAATCCTTGGAAGCCGAAGAAACAGAAGCGGCAGAACAAATTTTGGCTGAGAAACTGGCACTGCCGCCCCCGAAGCATCTTCCGAAACTTTCGATTATATTTTACGACATGCTTCGGGGAAAAGGTTGACTGAAAAAGAGAAGCAAGAGGCTCAGTTTTATGCCCAAAAACTGAAATATCCAAAGGGGGCATTGATATTCAACGGCAGCGGAGAAGAAGACTTCTTGTATTGTCTCCCTGACAGCAAGGAGATTTCTGTCTATCGGGAGATGAGCAAGAGCTTCGGATTCCCAACATTAGAAGACGGGCTCTCGGTGTTATCAAAAGACGAGCTGGCCGACAGCTTGGCATACAATAGCTTAAAGGTGCGAAAGTGAGGTCTTTGTATTATTTCTTGAAATCAAAATTTTTCATTTGCTTAAACTTATTGACACACACACGATTTTTTTTTGCAGGGCCTTATACTTAGCAACGCCCTCAGGGCTCAAAAAGATGCTGAAGACGAAGGGTGTGTTATGGCCCTAAGCAACCTTCGTTCCGAAGTAATTGAACTAAGGAACGAAGGTCTCGAAAAAGATAAAATATTATATTCATTGATAAATAGAATAAAAGAAGACGAAGCTACTTTTAAAGCTCAAGTTGAGGCTCAGAACCGTGAAATTGAAGATCTTCGAAAACAACTAGCCAGAGCTAAAGAGGAGCGCACACTTGAAGAAACAAAACGAGAAATCAGTGAACAATGGGCAAATCATTTGGAGAAAAATGTTGAAGAGCTTCGTGCATCTAAGAAAAGATGCTATGAAAAATCTATGGAATGTGTTAAGACAATAAAAACCAGCTTTGCCAGCGTTGGCGCATTCTCAAGTGAGGAGAACTTCATAAGGGGTGACCCCGAAGGCCCAATTGGATGGATCAGCCACGAAGCTGAAGCTTTTGAAGAAATTTTAAATAGTCGAGGAGATATATGCGCCTTTTCGGGTGCCAGGGGGATTGCTACCATTTTGGAGAGGAAAGGCTGTGACCATGTAAAATTCTTAGCACAATCTGAAGCCGCCTTATCCTCTGAAGATATAAAAGACCCTTCAGCCGAAGCGAGCTTGGTCGGTGGAAAATTTTTCACCGACATCTGGGACAATGGTGGTTGGAAAATGGCCCAAGAAATTATACGAAAAAGCGAGAAAGGCATTCATGACGCTAGGAAAGTAGCAGAGGCCACTGAAAAAAGTGCGGATCCCGAAGGGCAATTAGGTATTGACTAGTGGTTTTCGACTCTTTGTTGTAATTTTTGATTTCGGACTTGTTTACGTTTTGTAATAAAGCCGTACTTTCTCCTCCCTCAGAGCCTACCGAGCCATCGGCGGACCCCCACACGAAGGGGGACGATGAAATTAGAAAAATGGCCGAAGCCATCATGGATAAAGTTGTTGATCAGCTACTAAACGAAGCTGCAGAAATAGTTCTAAGGGAAGATTAGATGTTATTGTAAAAACACTTAGAATGTAATGTTTGTTGAGAAACATGTGTAATATTTTATAACTTTGAATGTATTATATTAGCTATTTATGGTTCTATTCTTTACGATGCATGAAACTTCTTATACATACCGTTTTTGAGCCTTCGGTGAAAAACACCTTCCCTTCTTTTCATGCTTCGTAAATAATATCCGTGTTCTCATAAAATCAGTAACCAATCCTCGTAAAATCAATAACCAATAGATCTTTCCATTTTAGAGTTTGACGAAGGTATAACTCTTCAATAACTATTTTTGTGCCCTGGCACTATTTCTTCAAAACAACCTTCGAATGTCAATACTGAGACCCCCTTCTTGCGTCGTTGATGCAATATGATGTATGATGTTATGCTATGCAAATGATGTGATGATGTGATGTTATGCAAAATGATATTTGTCGAAGATCAACGTTTTTTCACTATAAGCCTCCCTTAGGAGCTTCTTCGCCTTTTACTTTCAGCGGAATCAGCGTTTATTTTTCGCTGTAAGCCTCCCTTAGGAGCTTCTTCGCCTTTTACTTTTAGCGGAATCAGCGTTTATTTTTCGCTGTAAGCCTCCCTTAGGAGCTTCTTCGCCTTTTACTTTCAGCGAAATCAGCGTTTATTTTTCGCTGTAAGCTCTGCATTCTCTTCGGAACGACTTTTGAGCAGAAAACTTACGCTGCGCTCCCTTAGGAACGAATTTTTGCTGCTTCGAAGAAATTATATTGCGTTCCTTAGAACAAATTTTTGATAATTTGAAGGTCCTCCTTGCCACCATAAATTCTTATGCTTCGGCAACTTAAGCCTATGGAGAAGATATATTTTCATTATGGTAAAAAGTGAAACTGTTACAAGAACATGAAAACGACAAAAAGCTCTTAAGGCTCCCATAATTGTTCCTTAT
Organism: Zea mays; assembly: GCF_902167145.1. Lineage (NCBI taxonomy): Eukaryota > Viridiplantae > Streptophyta > Magnoliopsida > Poales > Poaceae > Zea > Zea mays. The sequence goes on along the minus strand of NC_050104.1, from coordinate 83,945,589 downwards.
TAAAAAGAAAATAATACTGAATGCGAAAAACTGCTGTTAGGGTAGGATATTTGTCAGTAAATATGCTTCGACTCTGGCACAATACTATTGATTGTGCGAGCTTCGGACTGTTCTCTGAAGTCCCGTTGGAGGTGAGTGTGCTGACTCCCTTCTGGCTGCTGGCCTCGTTGCATTGGTGGTGGAGGTGGAAGCTGTTGCCAAGATGCCTGAGGTTGGCTTGCCGAAGCAACAGAAGCTGCAGGGTGGTTGCCTACATACTCTAGAATGTAAGGCGAATGGTATGAAGCAGTATGCATGACTTGCTTCGGCTGACTCTGTTGTGCTGCAACTTCTGCTATCTCCTTTTGCTTCTGGATGGTAACATGGCACATCCTGGTGGTGTGGCCCTTGTCCTCACCACAGAATAGACAATAAATTTTCCTAGGCTGATCCCCAAACCTTCCTCCGAAGCCCCTGGCGCCTCTGCCCCTTGGAGCTGGCGGCCGGAAAGAGCTTTGCTGCTGCCCCGAAGCTTGCGAGGAATACTGTGGCCTCTGTTGTTGGCTTCCTCTGTCATCATTCTGAGTAGAGTTGTGAATTGACCTGACGTGCCTCGGGTGGATTCTTCCTCCGAAGCCCCTGGTCATTTCAGAGAACCTGTATGCTTCCTCCCTTCTTTGGCGGAAGTCATTGTCAGCTCGAATATACTCATCCATCTTCTGGAGCAGCTTCTCCAAAGTTTGAGGGGGTTTCCTGGCAAAATATTGGGCTGAAGGTCCCGGCCGAAGCCCCTTAATCAAGGCCTCAATGACAATTTCATTGGGCACCGTTGGTGCTTGTGCCCTCAGACGCAAGAACCTTCGGACATACGCCTGCAGGTATTCTTCGTGATCCTGGGTGCACTGGAACAAAGCTTGAGCAGTGACCGGCTTCGTTTGGAATCCTTGGAAACTGGTTATCAACATGTCCTTCAGCTTCTGCCATGAGGTGATTGTTCCTGGCCGAAGAGAGGAGTACCAGGTTTGTGCAACACTCTTGACAGCCATGACGAAAGACTTTGCCATAACTGCAGTATTGCCACCATACGAAGATATGGTTGCTTCATAACTCATCAAGAATTGCTTCGGGTCTGAATGTCTGTCGTACATGGGGAGCTGGGGTGGCTTGTAAGATTGGGGCCAAGGTGTAGCCTGCAGTTCTGTTGATAGAGGAGAGGTATCATCAAAAGCAAAATTTCCATGATGGAAATCTTCATACCAGTCGTCCTCATTGTAGAAGCCCTCCTGATGAAGCTCTCTGTGCGGAGGCCTTCGGTTCTGCTCATCTTGAGCAAGATGACAAACTTCTTCAGAGGCTTCGTCTATCTGCCTTTGCAGGTCAGCTAGACGAGATATCTTTTCCTTCTTCTGTTGGACCTGCTGATGGAGCATCTCCAAGTTTTGGATTTCTTGATCCAAGTCGTCCTCCTGTGGCGTTGGACTGGTGGCCTTCCTCTTCTGGTTTCGGGCCTCCCTAAGAGAAAGAGCATCCTAATTGGGATCCAGTTGCTGCAGAGCGACAGCCCCTATCGCTGAAGCTTTCTTCGGCGGCATGATGAAGGTTGATGCTTGCCGAAGGTGTTCAAAACTCAAAAAATGGAAGTGAGTTCACCGGAGGTGGGCGCCAATGTTGGGGACTTGTTCTCAAATGCTAAGAATTAAGAACAAGGCAACATAAAAAGTGTTAAATATTAAAGTCCTTCGTCCTTCAAGACATTATGACCCTTCGGATATAATGAATTCCGGACGAAGGTTGTAAAGGAAAAACTTTCGTAAGCATAATAAATGATAAGGAAGAATTCATATACGAAATACGAAAAACAATATAAACATTACCATCAACTTATATTTATTTGCATCACTATATTCAGAATAACAAATTACAAATGTACCTTCGGTTTGATGAAAAGTAAGGGTACAGGCGTGATGCAAAAAGCGAATGCCAAGTCAGCGTGAACAGTACGGGGGTACTGTTCATCTATTTATAGGCAAGGGACGCAGCCCATGTACAATTACATCCATGCCCTTTACATTTGCTAATAACTCTATAGTAATTCTTCGAGGTCTATTTTGCCTTTTCATCTTTAAGTCGGTTCCTCTTTTCTGCTATCATGCCGAAGCTTTTCTGCGCACAACTTCGTGATCATCTAGACCTTCGTCATAGTCATCTTTCGTCTCATTCAGGCTTCGTCCTGACTGTGCTCTTGTATACTCATGATCCGATTCCGAAGATACCTGCTCACATATTTCACATGGAAAACATTGTCAAATCATGTTTTTGAGGACCTTCGGAAGCCGAAGGCCCCCAACAATATTCATCCTCACCAGGAGTGTATAGGTGTTCGCGGGGATTTACATTGTACACAACTCTCCATCTAGACAACTTTTTGCATGGATATGTCGAGAAATAAACTTGGTCTGCTTGATGGGCAAGGATATACGTGTCGTGTCCTTGAAGCAAATTTTCAGGTTGGATCTGTGTCATCCCAAATTCGGTCCTATAATACTTTGGGTCATACCATTTACACTCAAAGAAAACTAGCGCTAAAGGCTTATTTCCAACAAATGTAATCTCGATTATATTTTTTATTTTCCCGTAATAGCAGGCTTCGTGTCCTTCCATGTCGGTTGCCCTAGTAACGACTCCACTATTTTGAGTGGCAGCCATAGGATGACTAGATTCGAAAATGTTTGAACGGAAGTGATGTCCATTGACGTCGTAACGTCCATAGCTTTTGGCAGTTACGCTTCTAATAGATAACTGACGTAAGTCATCATTCAAATTCATTTCCTCCCCAAACTGTCATTTATGCCACAAAGCATTAGCAAATTCTATAATATTAGTTAACTAAAATTAGGTCTCAGAGCCACATAATTGAGACTTACATGGTCCCAAAGCCATATAATGAAATTAGGTCGCCCATGCATTCCATCATGTCGCAATTTGTCTATGTCTCTCGTTGTTGGCCTATCGAGACACCTCATGTTTTGTTCATCAAACTCGCTGTCAAATATTATTGGATGACATGAGATATTTGATAACATAAACTAATTCACATATGAACAATTTAAGGAAATAAGTCTTACACAAAGTATTTCTCCACCTCAGGCATATTCGTGAACATGTAAAGTAAAGCAGACTTCTGTTCTTCCATAGTGAGGTGATATGCCTTGGGTGGACCAACGACTTTGTCGTTTGTCTAAAAATCGAAAGATCACTACATGGAGGCATCTCTCGTTCATCATCATGGTACCTTTTCTTTCGAGCAAATACATTATGTTCTTCTGCAAAGTAACAACTTGTGAAGTGTGCTACCTCATTCAGTTTAAATTGTTCCGCAATACATCCTTCAACTCTTGCCTTATTGCCCACCATTGCTCTAAGCTTCTTTAATGCTCTTTCTATATGAAACATCCACCTGTACTGAACAGGACCATCGACCTTAGCCTCATATGGAAGATGTATAAAGAGATGCTGCATAGGATTGAAAAAACCCGGTGGAAATTTTTTTTCCAATTTGCACAAAAGCACCGGTGCCTCTTTCTCCAGTTGTTCCATCACATCTCTTCGGATTTCTTTAGCACACAACTGTCTGTAGAAATAGCTAACTTCAGCTAATGTTTTCCACACAACATCAGAAATGTACCCATGAAACATTACATGCATGATCCTTTCCATAATTATGTGGAAGTCATGGCTCTCCAGTCCATTCATCTTCATTGTCTTCAAGTTCACAGATCTTCTAAAACCAGCAGCATAACCATCGGGTAATTTCATATCCTTCATCCACTTCATCACTTCTTTCCGTTGCTTAGGTTTCAGACAATAGTCAGCTTTTGGTTTGCCTCCGTTTTCTCTAAGCACTTGGGTTGGACGATCACATATCACGGCTAAGTCCATGCGTGCCTTGTCATTGTCTTTCATTTTATCAGGGAAATCCATGCATGTATTTATGAGGGCTTGGCAAAAGTTACTCTCTTGATGCATGACGTCGATGTTGTGCAACAAAATCAATGACTTACCATAAGGAAGCTCCCACAAGCCACATATGTGAGTCTAGTTATGCTCCTCACCAAAACCTTGATACCTTTTCCCACTCTTGTCTGGGACAAGTTTTCTATGCTCTTCTGTAATTTCTATCCCGCTACGTCGCTTGGGCGGTCCCTTCGTGACGATGGTGCCCTTCCTAACTCCTTTCTCTGCCTTCTGAAGGGGTGATTGAAGGGTGGAAAACATCTATGGCAATCAAAGTAACATATCTTACCACCAGCACTAAGACGAAAACAATCTGTATCTTTAGCACAATAAGGACACGTCAATCTACCATGCACACTCCATCCAGAGAAAATACCATACTCCATAAAAATCATGAATCGAGAACAAATATGCAACATGAAGATTGAATTTCTGCTTCTTGAAGCAGTCGTAGGCTTCCACTCCTTGCCATAGCTTCTTTAACTCTTCAATCAGTGGTTGAAGCATCACATTAAGGCGTACGCCAGGATGCTCAGGCCCAGGTATAACAAGACATAGGAACTTAAACTCATATTTCATGCAAAGAGCAGGTGGAAGGTTATACAGTATGGCAATGACAGGCCAACATGAATACGACACAATGGTCATATTGAAAGGCATGAAACCATTAGTTGCCAAGCCAATACGAATGTTTCTTGCATCGCTGGCAAACTTTGGATCAAAGTTGTCAAGAGCCTTCCATGCATCACCATCTGACGGGTGCACCATTAACCCATCTTGTCTATCCGTACAATCTCTATGCCACCTCATGTGCATTGCGGTCTTCCTCGAGAGAAACAAATGTTTCACTCTAGGAGTGAGAGGCATGTACCAAAGCTGTTTATGTGCAACCTTTATCACCACCTTCTCCCCATCTTCATTTACAAGCTCCACGCACCTCGACTTCCCACATTTTAAGCATTTCTGCTCTCTTCCATGTTCCTTCCAAAAAAGCATGCAGTTGTCCTAGCAAACATCAATCTTCTCACACTCCATACCAAGACCTTCAAGCAATTTCTTGGACTGGTACATGTCTTTGGACATCATGTGACCCGTAGGAAGAACCTCGCTAATCAAATCCATGAGCTCTTTGTAACAACGAATAGAGAATGCAAACTTGGACTTGATTGACATTAGTCGTGTCACGAATTCAAGAACGGTCACATCGGTGTGCCCATGAAGAGGCTCTTCTGATGCTTTGAGGAGGTCGAAGAACTTCTGAACCTCTGGTGTTGGTGAATCATGATGATCTGGGGCCAATTCAGGCTACAGATCCTCAAGCATATGGTCCATCCTATCAACATCGTCACTGCCATCAACTTCTACTTCTGCTACTCGTTCAAGGCGTGACTCCCCGTGGAGATACCAGACCTTATAGCCTGGCACAAAACCATGCAAGCATAGGTGTGGTGTGACCTGCCTCTTGGTGTGGCTTGTCATATTTCTACATTTATTGCATGGACACCTAATATTATCTATTTGTGACAAAGCAGCTGCATGGTCCAAAAACATCTGAGTCTTGGCAAATCATTCACTTGTGTGACACCCACCCTTCTTGAAACCTTCATACATCCAATCATGTCTATCACCCATTATTGTAGCTATGTACGTACGAGTAAGAGTGCGTGTGAGACATTCATGTTTCTATATGCCACACGTAACATATATGGTATATATATAGTTGCAACAATGAGGTAGTATAATCAATACGTACATACATGGCATTCATCAATTAACAATATTTACAACAATTAATATTTGCAATAATTATTATTTGTATAACACATCACATTCACCATCAAATTCATTAACTAATAACATCAAACCAAACAGTTTATATTTGCAACATAAAATTAAAAATATCAACTACAATGTATAAAGTCATATGAAGACTAACAACACTATCAATTAACAGATTTAAACTAACTCTAATCACATAAAAGTTAACTCCCGTCGGCCACAAAAAACCAACGAAAATAATCACATATTCATTTACATTTACGTATAGGATTATACCTCGACGAATCGAACGCGTACCGGATGGCGAGCCCTCGGGGGAGGCGGCGCTCGAGGGAGGCGGAGCTCGGGGGCTCGGGGGTGGCGGCGGTCGGGGGCGACGGCGCTCGAGCTCCTGGCCGGCGGCGGCGGTGTGAGTTTCTGTGAAGGAGACGAAATGAGCCCGCACGTGCGAGGCGCTGGTTCATAAAAGTTTAATCCCCCGTCGGCCAGAGTACGGGGCCGACGGGAGTTAATATAATCCCCATCGGCCCTAACACAGGCCGACGAGAATAAGTTAATTCCCGTCAGCCAAGGCACAGACTGACAGGAGTTAATATAATGCACATTGGCTGTTAGGTAGCCGACAGGAATTACCTTATCCCTGTTGGCCTTTGCCCTGACCGACGGGAGTTACCTTGGCCGACAGGAATCTTTAGAATTCCTGTAGTGAATTGCCCCTTTCGGGTAAGGTAGTCCTCCACTAGCTTTCCTAATTAGTTAGCCAAGAGCATCCCATTTCACCCTTGTGGTAGCACAGTTATCTCAAGTTAAGCTCCATGTTCCAATTACCACAATGATCCTATCATGAACAATAATTAAAACAACAGCATAATTGGAACATGATCATAATTCAATGTAACATTAATCCCAAAACCAGGTAGAGCAATAGCAAATCTACCCAATAGTTCATTTGTTTGGAAGGTGTAGGATAAACAATACTAGGGATACCTAGTTGGTCCCATCAAATTAACCTGAGCATGTCACATGATTACCAGGAACATTATTAGGTAAAGAAAAGTGATCAAGGGCACAACTTGCCTGTAACTTGAGATTCCAAGTATCACACCAAATTGCTCTTCAGGTTTCTCGTAACCTCGATGCTACTCGTAGCAATATATAGAAATAGACAAGAAGTACATAAAAATAACAGTACACCTAACATGAGAGCAAACAACGTAAAAATATTCTACGTGATGCTACGAGATCGTAGGTTCGAGAATCACTAAAATCGGAGTTACGGTTAAAAAGATATAGTTCTAGGAAGATGCACGTGTTTAATTATGAAAACTATGCTCTACGCGTATTAATATAACTCACATGAGAAAGATATTCTAAATAAATAACTTTTTCCATTTTGATCCAAGTTATAACTTTATTATAACACATATTTTAGTCAAATTATCACTAGGAACTTGATTAACTTTGATTAGAGAGGTTAGAACATAGATTAAACGAATATCTCATTATAAAAGTCTGTGATATGACATAAATAGTGTTATTACGGTGTAGGACATTTTATTATGGAGCTAACGCAACTTGAACGGGCTAAAATGGATTTAAAACGAGGAAGTTATGGGTCCTCTAAGAGTTGAGTATCATTTTATTCCTTAAAAGTCATTTTCTATATTCATTAATACTTTTCTGGAATCCCATGGACGATGGCTACTAATATTCAAAAACTCAGGGTCTGTTTTGTAATATTCTGGACTGGTCGGTAAGGGTTCCTGAGCTTAGGTGGACGGTGGGTTCATTACATCAAAGACGAGGAGCTCTTACGAAAAAAGTAACGGTCGAAGGGGTACGCAGCCACCTCATCCACCCGATCGAACCCGAATGGTCCAAATTAGATTTTAAACTCATGTGAACTGGTACACATTGATAGCCACAAGATTCGAGATCCATGGTCGGTATTTGATAACACATGTTCACATCTGGTCCATTGAATCTTAATTTGACGTCCATGATCAGATGGACCGAAGCAGTATAACTTAATCTAATCCGAGCCCTTCGTTTTCTATCCAAGGGTCACGGTTTCACCCCTACTTCTCTCCCTCTTTCGCTTATACCCCTGTTGGGGGCCTTCCTCTTCCGAAGGTCCTCAAAAACGTGACTAACCATATGTTTTCAGTATGATATAGACTATTACAGGAAGCTTCAGCTTTGGGATGAAGGCGTGTGATATGAGGATACAGCCCGAAGGCAACATGGATGGACGCCAAAGCTATGGCTAAAGGAGCTTCGGCTTGGTATGATAACGAAGATGAAGGACGAAACCGACCTAAGGGGGAAAGACTACTTAGTCCTTGATAGTCTGCGTTATGATTAAGAATAGATGTCAGGGGCATGAATGTAATCTTATCTAGGTTGTGTCCCGTGCCTATAAATAGATGAACAGTAACACCGTACTGTTCACGCTGGATTGTAATCGCTCCTACGTCACTCTCGCATCCTCACCTTCTGGCAAGCTGAAGGTATCAATGTAAGATAACTACCATAAATGTTTGTTTATGTTTATGGAATGAGAATATAAATAATCTACTGTTATATGATCATTATTCACACCCATTTGTACTCCATGTATTCTTACTTACGTTTATTTATTGAGATGATGAAGGTATGTCCTTCATGACCTTCGTCAGAAGATCATTATATCCCAAAGGAGATAATGCTTTGAAGGACGAAGGTCTTTAATTGTTAACAATTGTGTTGCATTGTTCTTGATGTATAGCATTCGAGAACAAGGACCAACATTGGCACCCACCTACGGTGAACTCAATCGACCACCTTCGGCAAGCATCGACTTTCGTAATGCCGCCGAAGAAGACAATAGTGCCAGGGGCTGCCCTGCGGCCACTGGACACTAATTAGGAAACACTGCGAGAAGCTAGGAGCTAGAAGAGGAAGGCTACTAGCCCAACACCTTAGGAGGAGGAGCTAGATCAGGAGATCAGGGATTTGAAGGCTATCCACCAGTAGGTATAAAGAAAAAGGGAAAAGATGCTTCGGCTCGCCGACCTTCAGAGAAAGATCGACGAAGCTGCTGAAGAAATGTGTCACCTTACCCAGGATGACCAAGACCGAAGGCCCCAACACAGGGAGCTTCGTCAAGAAAGCCCAATTAATGATGATGAGTGGTATGGTGACTTTCATCATGGCAATTTTGTTTTTGATGATGCTTCTCCGTTGGCAGCAGAATTGCAGGCTACCCTGTGGCCGCCGTCATACAAGCCACCTCAGCTCCCCATGTATGACGAGCACTCAGACCCAAAGCAATTTTTGATAAGCTACGAAGCAACCATTGTAACACCCCTGGTGTTTATATTCTGCTCGATAACGAGTATGGATTTAAGCACGCAATATCAGTGGATAAAACAGATGCTAAATTTTTAACATCTTCGCCTATCACGATTTTAATATCGCATCCGTTTCATCGGTCGCAAGTTCGACATCGTTTTTATCTATCCGGACTCTTCCAAAATTTTCGTGATGTTCGGAAGATAGTTATTTCGAAAATCGGTGCGTCTGGTGATTATTTAAAATATATCGCTCGCACAAATATAAATTTGGAAGCTCGATCCACCGTTGCTATCTGTTTCCCAAATAAATGTATTATAACTCAACGACTAAAATACTCAGTGCAAAATAACTAGGATCGCTCGTTTTCTGAGAGAAATCTTGCGCGAGGTTGATAATCATGAGTATTTAGTAGTAAATCATTCAAAACAGATAAAGATAATTAGAGCCGAACTCAAATAATTGCTAATCAGTTAGACTTCAACGAAATCAGTCGTAAATTAAAATACTGAAGCCGAAATTCGTGTAGTTCGGTCCATGTGTTTCTCGTCTCGATCTGAATCTCTAAATATAAATAACGGGTGAAAACTCATCTGGTTCCGAAGTATTCGCCAAATCAAATCATGTCCAATTGTTGCTGTCAATTCTAATTATTCGACCCTTTAATCATCGTTAAAAATCCCAACTCAAAATATCTATGAATTTCAAAAAAAGAAAAGAAAAGAGAAATAGCTTCTGTCGCTCTCGCCAGATTTTTTTCCTGCCCTGCTCATCTCCAGCGCGCGTCCCTAATTTTTTCACCCCACTAGAGCCGTTGGTCTTATCCCCGTCGTGGGATATTTTCTCCTCCGCTCACTCGGCTGCCTCCGTTCATCTCCCTCCAGCCCCAACGCCGAGCCGCCGCCCCTGGGTTCTTCAAAAAAAAATCTGCCGCCGCCGCCTCCCTTAAAGATTTTTCCACTGCATCTCTCTCTCCTTATCTTCTTCAGCACCACGGCTTCCTCTCCCAGCCTGCCCTCCACCTCCCTCTCTACTCGGCGGACCGCACAGCTCCGGCGCGCGCACAGCCGAGCGGCTTCCCGCGCACGCTGCTCCCTGCGCTCGCCTGGCTCGCCGCGCGCCCAAGCCCTCTTCTTCCTCCCTCCTCCCAGCGCGCGCTACTCCTCTTCCCCAGCCGCGAAGTTCCATGGCGCGCCGGCTCCCTGCTCGGCTCCTTCCTCTCTGCTCCCTGTTCACCGTCCACGCTCTATCGGTCTCCAGCTCGTCGCCATGGCACGTCTCTCTCCCAGCGTAAGCTCTTGGACGCCGCATCCTCCCGGTCATGGAGTTCACCGGTAGTCGCCGTCGTCGAAGCTCCCTGCGCGCGCGCATCTCCCTACTCCAGTCCAGCCGCTGCTCCTTGCTCGCCCGAATTCGATCTCCGCCCTGCCCATCACCCCTACGCGCGCTCTGCTTCCTCGTGCGGCTTTCTGCTCGCCTGGCCACGCCCTGCTTCCATGGTCGCGTGCCCATCTTCCTCCCTCTCTGCTTGCCGCGTGCGCAGCTCCCTGGCGCGTCTTCTTCCCTATTGGTGCCCGCCCAGCCGCTCCCTCCTCTCTCCCCTTGGCAAACCTCCCTCAATTTCCCGCGCCGTCCATCGCGCCCGGCTTTAGCTCGTCGGACCTCCGCGCAGCGAGCTCGCCCCATGGCGCCCGACCGAGCTCCTCCCTCGCCAAACCGCGCCCCTGCTGTCTGTCCGGCCTTGGCCGCCGTGCCGAGGCCTCCTTCCCTTCGCGTCGTGGTATTTCTTCCCTGCCCCTCCCGTGGCGGCTCCATCCAGCTCGACCTCTGCTCAGTGCCCAGCTCGCCCCTCGTCGCGCTTGGCCTCGGTAAATCATGGACAGCGCCTCCACCTGCTCAATCTCACCCCTGCGTTCGTCCATAGACTTGCTCACCGAGCCACCCACCTTTGTGCGCAATCGATCGATCCTGCTGTCGTCCGTCATGGATGCTCAGCTCGCCGGCGCTTGCGCTTTGCTGGCCGTTTATAATTTCAGCAAGCCACGTTATAAATGGGTCCCACATTGACTCTTACGAATCACTTTCATTGTTCGTTATTAAGCTCGGAGAAGGTGTTTTTCATACCTTCGGCACATGACCTTCATTTGTTTCGGGATCTGAGCTTGTTGCAAAAAAACGAACTAATACCGCAAGGGGCTACTTTTGGGGGTCTCTTTCTTTTGAAGGTCCTCAAAACACTAAGATAATGGTTGTCTTCTGAACTATTTCTAAGTATTATAGGTACCTCTGCCAAAAGCTTCTTTGGTGAATTGATTAAAGGCAAATGTACAAGCTTTGGGTTGCCATCACAAAGGGACCAGGGACAAAGCCAGAGAAAGCCAAAGCAAGTCTCCTCGGGTCCGTTCGCCAAGCTAACGAAAGGAATAGACATCCTTACCCCTGCCATGTTAAATAGTTGAAATATATAGGCTTAAGGATGCAAATGTAATTTTACCAAAGAATGTACTCTGCGCCTATAAATAGAGGAATAGTGCTATGCATTTAGGGATCTTCTCATCAGAGAAAGAGTTGATTGTTCCCATCTACGAAGCTACAATTCTTCCTTCGTATTATAAGCTTCGCAAAGCCAAAGGTACAAATGTAATCTCTGATTTAATACTGAAAAAATAGAAGGATGTAAGCATTCTTTATTGAGAGCACCTAGAGGGGGTGAATAGGTGATCATGCAAAACTTATTTCAAACAACACAAACTTGGTCTATAAAAGGTGTTAGTGTAAATTAAAACCAAGATTGAATGAGAAGAAGAGAGAAAAATAGAGTCTTCACTTGGTTGCTCTCTTGAGATGTGTATTAAACTAGGAGAAATATGTAAGTTAAGTATAAGCACCAAGGAAGACAGAAATCACAGTAAAGTAAAGTGGACAAGGGACACGACATTTTTCCCCGTGGTTCGGCCAAAGCCTACTCCACATTGTGATGACCTCCTTTGCTCAAGGGTTCCACTCAACCCCTCTCATGTGATCCAAAGATCAAATTTGAGTGACACGATATTCTTCCTTATATCTCAACCTGTTTGTGAGGAATCTACACAAGTTGGAGTCACTCACGCCTTACACAAGATGATCACAATCCAAAATCAAAGTAAGGGCGGGAGTAAGAACACACACACAAGTACATAATGCAACAACAACATGCACCAAAGCAAAGACATGAGCGCAACAACAAAACGACAAGGTAACAGCCCAAAAATGCGCTCAAATCTCTCTCAAATCATTGAACAACATGGTCGCGGAGTCTAGAAGTTGTAGTGTGCACTTGTGATGCTTGAGGTACCAGAAGAAGGCGCCTAGCGGCTCCTTTTATAGCCCAAGAGGCCTAGGAGTCGTTGCCTTCTCCACAAGGAAGCTGGAAAACTTCCCTATCTGTGGGCTCACCGGACACTCCGGTGCGCCACAGGATTTCTGACCAGCAACGGTAGCCCCACGATCTGATTGGTCGGTTTACTTTTCCAACATGTCACTAGATAGTCTGGTGTGCCACTAGACAGCGGCCACATCAGCTAGCCGTTGGCGACTGGCACCCGCCCTTGGAGAGAGTCGTTGGAGTTGATGTCTGGTGCACCGGACAGTGCACTTTTCACTGTCCAGAGAATTTTATAATTAAAATTCCCGGGACCTGCACCTTTTGTATGCTTCATCGAACAGTCTGGTGAGTCCTAGACTTGCCCATGTTTAGCTCTTTTGAGCCAAACTACTCAACTTCTTTTGGCTCTTCTTGAGAGGTTCCCTAGCACTTAGACAAACATAGTTAGCAACTAAAACAATTTGCTGTGACGGAACCTCCCAAGGTATTAGGCCCACCTACAGTTATCCTTGTCCTAAGGACCTTAGACAACCCTGTAGATGCAAATAATCACTCGACAAGTTCGGTAACTGTATCCTCATCATTTCGCCCAAGAGCGCTTCACCTGTCACGTAGATATTACATCACATCGGAGGAAAGGATAAGCAGAAGCAGATTACAATAACTTAATTTACATTCATAAAATATATAGAGACAGTATTATTATTACAATACCAGGGTATTAAGAGAGCATAAAGTATTATTACAAACTAGGGAGGCAAAACACCCTCCCGTACAAAAGTTTATTGTTTCAAGGTGGGAGGCAAACATCCTCCCGCGACCAACTTCACTATTGGAGCTCCTCCTTTGGTATCACCTTTGAATAGAAATAGCAAAACTCTGTTGTTTCCTCACCTACAATAACATGGGTTCGAAAACCCTGAGTACGGAGTGTACTTTCGCAAGTCTTACCCGACAAAATAAAAAGACTCTCAAGGATATGCTGGCTTGAGAGAGACAAGGTAAGGCTATTCAAGAATCAAAGACATTGTTTGTAGAAATGCTTACTAATAGTGGATCCTTAAAAATCCAGTTTTATTATTAGGTTAAGTCATTACCTGTATCTAGAGTTCTTTCTACCCTAGTTCAAGCACTTGGCCTACACTAGCCGTCTTTTATCAACCCTTCATTTCACTAGATTGCTACAAGTAGGGCAGTGACCAAGTCTTCATATCCGAGAAGTAACGGCGATCCGAATCGATTAATACCCAGCTGGGGATCTCCAACCACACGATATATGTAGCACTTAACCCTTGCATATGTCAACTCGCCACCGGGTTTCTCAAGACCAGACCGGGTTCACGCCAACCGAGAGCATAGATACACCACCGTCCAGCCTCTTGCCACGGAGGGTACACGCTACTCTCGCCATCTCTCCACTCCCATTGCGTGTTGGCCTTTCTGGTATTGGTCTGCCCGTGGCAAAGCTTACCCATGACGAGTCATGTGGCCAGTTAAAAGGTCCTCAATCAACAAGCCTACATATGTACGGTCCTTAATCGACTCAGACGGAGGCACTACACCAAGACTTCCTTCTCGTGCAAGTCACCCGCCCGGTCTCATCTTTATCATTTACAATCCCAAAGTTTGGTACCTGACAGAGGTACATCTTTTCCGATGTTGAACCCATCACGGCCATGATGGATTCACCATCAAGTTTTATTTTTGAAAACATCCCATTCCATCTGAAGCATCATCTTTTGTTTAAAACAAAACATTTTGTTTTCTAAAGCAGGACTAAGCATCAGAAAACTTTTTAGGTAAAACAGGTATCAAGGAATGGTAATCAATTTCAAGGTAGGAAATGCAGCAATTGTGTAGCACTCAACTCCTATCACTTAATGCATCATTTCAAGTGATAAAGAATTTAAAACAACAAGGAAGGGGTAAATGCACCGGGGCTTGCCTTGTGTCGTAGGGGACTCGGGATCTGTTCCACAAATGTCAAAGTAGAAACTGGCCCTGACAGGTGGAATTTCAGTCGGTGGTGCAACTTCCTCTTCAACTACTTCTTCGTTTTCTAAACATAACAATATACATACATAAATGCCCATGTGATGCTATGAACATGCAGTTATGATAGAACACAGTAAGTTATATCTTGAATATAACTTTCTTTCACGATACTCCTAAGTCACTAGGGTTTCCTGGGTTAATACTCTATCAGGGTTAAGCAAGTTCTATTCTAAGAAACTAGGGTTTTGGGTTTGTGATCAAACAATGTCCAAAACATACCAAACTTTACCCAAGAGCTTTGATTATTATATTAAACTTACCCAAAAAGTTTTATGATTTTTGGAACTAGTAATCAAATTCTAAAATTCTAAAATACTAGGTTTAAGCACCTTTAATTGCTAAATAATTTATGATTGAGACTAAAAATCTTGGAACTATTTTTATTAAATACTAGGGGAAATTAGGAGTCTAGTAAAATTGGTCCCATATTTTTATCACTTTTCTAGAATTTCTAATCGATTTCCAAACTTAATCATAAAAAGAAAAGGGAAAACTGTCAACAGTATTGGGCCGAAACCAGCCCGGCTGACCCAGGTTTGCACAAAATTCGGGCGCGCCCGCGACCACGCGGTAGATTTGCGCAAAGACCCTTACCGGTTTAAATATCAGAAAGGAAGTCCTTAACCAAATTCAATGAGTCACTGACACTTTACTCTCTGCCCCTCCTAAGTTCCTTGTCTTTTAAAATTGAGTCCCCGACGCCGGCCGACGGCGCAGACGAACCTCCCTGCCAAGCTACGGCGGCGGAGGGCTCGAGCACCCATTAGATACTTGCCAAACCTAATTCTAACCTAAACCGATCAGCTATGGGCATGGATGTAGCCTATAAACCCCCCGAACGATCCAATCGCGCCTACGACGGGATCCCCGTTCCGCGGCGTTTGCCCAAACAACATAAGCACTGGAGGACTCAAATTAAAGGCACAGATAGGACACGGGGACACGATGCTTCCAGGAATCGGTATCGGTCCAACAGAGTTTTGATGGGTTGACACCAGAGCAGTTCATGTGGCGTCAAACTCGTGTTCCAACTAAACTAGGACCATAAAGACCAAACGGATTCCTTGGTGAGCTTCACCAGCCTATAAGGACACTAGAACACTGATTCTTAGGTGCTGAGCCATACCGTAATCGCCTGGCCACGTGAGGTTGATGCGTCAGCGACGTGGTCACCAGACACGTTGAATAACTTGACCAAAGGAATTGAGCGCGTCCAGGGTATAATTTGGGGAAAGGAAATCAACACAACTACGTTGAAGCTACACACCGTGGTTATCGACAGAGGTAAGGATCTCTGCTTTTTCTCATGCCTTCTCCCCCCCATTACACTTAAATAGGCAGTGAAAAGATCAAGGAATGGCTCGGTTCTTGGAATCACAGCAAGGATAACTCCGAGCATGCCAGGGAGTGCATGGGTGTGTAGGCGTGGCTCAACCCTGAAGACCCACGCAGATTCTCAGAGCACAGCAAGGCAAGGGTGAAATTATCTTCGGAAAGGGGGGGGGGGGGGGGGGGGGGGGTAGAGATAAGATGGCACTGTAGTAGATATTTCCAACTGGTGATATTTCAGTGATGATCACAGTTTTTAACATCCCTGCCCTCTTCTCATCTTTATCTTCTCTCTATTCCAAAGTAAGACACGACAAGGGAGGAAAAGATCAGGGATAGATATTTCTGCACTTTTGAATCTACAACTCTTGATTGATCCTCCCTACTTCAGTCAGTCTTTTCTCCTTATTTTGATTAAGAACAAGTCAGTCACCATTAATAGAACTTGTTCACTAATCTAGGGTCTGCAAAGTTCCTATCGGTTTCTTGGACCCAAACCTCATAGATTACAAGTTATGGTATCCAAAAACCAGCTGCAATACACGGGTACCATTTCCACTCCCTGGACCCTAATCTTCAGTCTTTAGCTGATCCCTCCCTTTTCGACAGAGACAATTTGGGCGCCCTTATCTTCTAAATTGGTATAATGTCAAGTAAGGGTCTCTTAATAAACTTTGCTCATGAATACTAACTCTCCAACTTTGCTTTAACCATCCTGGCACCAAGTCACACAGAATAGATTCTACAAGGCCTCAAAGTGGAGCAGACAGGCAGAAATTCAGAATAGGTCTGCCTGATCGTCAGTTAGAATCCACCAGCCGGACAACCCGACTTTGAGCATCATTTTCCTTAATGTTTGCACAGGATCAAGCCTACTTGTCTTAAGAACACTTAATCCCCTTTTAATGGTCTCTATTTTGTCTACACAATTCACCACCTTAAATCCCCTAGATTGGGCACAACAGTACTTCAAACCTAGATCGATATACCGCATTACAGGTTTTCAGATCACTGTTCTCTGTCTGAAAATTCAGAGTTCTGTTAGCTCTACTTTGGGGTGTGTATTTCATTAGATTTAATAGGGTTTTAGGGTTAGGTTCCTCAATTGAACTTGTACCCCTATAGTAGGTCTACAAGTTTGATGCATTGACCTAGGGCAAAATCCTTATGAATTCAGAGATATAGAGCTCCAAAGATGGCCCAATTCTACTGAATTCAGACTTAACCATATAGTGTTCATGGGACCTTTTTGCAAATAAGTCCAAATTTCTCCATATTACTTGAAAATCCTCCAATGTGAAAGTTGCTTGGTTTTTGGTGTTCTATCATTTTGATATTTGCACTTTGGTCCAAAAGTGAATAGAATTTGAATTCAAACCCCCCATGGTTCCAATCAGGGGTTTCCTAGGGTTTCTTTTAGGGTTTGGGCACACTAGGGTTTTTGTGTCACAAAAGTTCACCAAATTTTATATCTTGTGAACATTTCTAATGACTCTTGAGACATTGCTCATCTTGGCTTCACCTTCATCCATAGGCCCTAATTCCAGGGTCAAGTACCCTACCCTAGTATTAAGTACACCTTGAGTCACATCATCACAACTTGTTTTGAAATTTTACCTAGTGAATGCATTCTAGGTGTAACAAACAACATGAAATGTCAATGCACTTGATGTTATGCTCAAGTTTTAGTGCCAGTAACACAAGGGGTGTTACATCCTTCCCCCCATAAAAGAATCTCGTCTCGAGATTTAAGGTCCTAGGGTAAGTAGTGGAAAAGGAAACACGTCACATCTTTATTTCCTTATTTGTCTTACAGGGCAGGGGATGATATGGAGTTCATTCTAACTTTACAATCCAATGCACATATCTTACATGTTACATGAAGCTAAAAACCTAGGAAATTTTTTCTCCAAGAAGTCTCGAGTCTCCCATGTAGCTTCATCTTCAATATGCTGGTTCCATTGTACCTTATAGAATTTAAGAGTCATTTTTCGGGTGACCCTGTCCTTCTGATCCAGAACTCGAATGGGATGTTCTAAATAAATTAAATCTGGTTCCAAAGCAACATCCACAACATCGATGGTTCGATCAGGAATCCAAAGGAACTTCTTTAATTGTGATACATGGAACACATTATGTACTGCGGACAATGTTTCTGGCAGTTGAAGTCTGTACGCCACTGGTCCGTACCGTTCAAGAATAAGAAACGAGCCCATGTACCGGGGTGCCAATTTCCCTTTTACCCCGAAACGGTTCACACCCTTCATTGGTGATACTTTGAGGTATACATGATCATTAACTTGAAAGGCTAAAGGTTGGCGTCGCTTATCCGCATAATTCTTTTGTCGAGCTTGTGCCTCTTTCAAGTTGTGTATTATTCGTTGGACTTTTTCTTCCATCTCCTTAACCATGTCAGGCCTGAAAACCCACCTTTCTCCGGGTTCTGACCAATTTAAGGGTGCCTGACACTGTCGCCCGTACAGTGCTTCAAATGGTGCCATCTTAATGCTTTCTTGATAGCTATTATTATATGAAAATTCTGCCAATGGCAGACAATCATCCCATTTCTGTGAGAATTCCAAGACACATTCCCGTAACATATCCTCAAGTATCTGATTTACCCTCTCAGTTTGTCCACTTGTTTGAGGATGATAGGCCGAACTATGGAGCAACTTAGTACCCAGAGACTAGTGGAGCTCTTCCCAAAACTTGGATACAAATTGCGGTCCACGATCCGATACTATTGTTTTTGGAACCCCGTGCAAACTAAGAATACGAGCAATATAAAGTTCTGCGTATGTGGCCACTGTATACTTTACTTTGACGGGAAGAAAGTGTGCAATCTTTGTAAGGCGATCAATTATGACCCATACAGAGTCAAAACCTTTAGCTATTTTGGGCAATCCCACAATGAAATCCATACTAATATCTTCCCATTTCCAAGTTGGGATGGGCAAGGATTGTAATGGTCCAGCGGTCTTCATATGCACTGCCTTGACACATCTACAGGTGTCACATCTTGCCACATAGCGTGCAATTTCAATCTTCATTTTTGTCCACCAATAGTGTTGATTGAAGTCTTGATACATCTTAGTACTCCTAGGATGAATGGAATATTGACTAAGATGAGCTTCATTCAAAATTTGTTGGCGGACTTCAGCATCTTTGGGCACAACTATGCGATCATTAAACCATATTATTCCTTGGTCATCTTTTCTGAAGCAATTTGCTTTGCTGGCTTCTATTTTCTCATGAATATGCTTCATACCCTTGTCGGTTATTTGGGCATCAATAATTCTCTGTAGAAGAATTGACTCAAGCTTTAATTGTGTCAAAGTTCCATGTTGTATCATACCTAGGTTCAACTTTTCCATTTCTTGACATAAGGTAATGTTAGGGGTCCTTATTGTAAGACAATGACAGGAAGCTTTGCGACTCAATGCATCTGCCACCACATTGGCTTTTCCTGGGTGATAATGGATTTCCAAGTCATAATCTTTAATTATCTCAAGCCATCTTCGTTGTCTCATATTCAGTTCTGACTGGGTAAAAATATATTTCAAACTTTTATGGTCTATATACACATGACATATATTCCCCAGCAGATAATGACGCCATATCTTGAGGGCATGAACGACTGCAGCTAGTTCCAAATCATGAGTTGGATAGTGCTCCTCATGCCGGCGTAGTTGTCTTGAAGCATAAGCTATGGCTCGGCCCTCTTGCATTAGGACACATCTGAGTCCACTGCCTGATGCGTCACAATACACATCAAAAGGCTTTTCTATATCCGGTTGAGCCAATACCGGAGCAGTGGTCGATAACACCTTCAGTTGCTCGAAGGCTTCATTGCATTTGGAGGACAAATCAAACTTTGTATCATTCTTCAATAAATTCGTAATATGTTTAACAATCTTGAAAAAATCTAGAATGAACCTGCAGTAATATCCAGCCAGTCCAAGGAAACTTCGAACTTGATGTACTGTAGCAGGTGGTTTTCATTCTAGAATATCCTTGACTTTGCTGGGATCAACGCAATTCCTTTTGCAGATAATACATGGCCAAGAAACTAAATTTCCTCCAGCCAGAACGTGCATTTGCTGAACTTGGCATACAACTGATGCTCCCTTAAGCGCGTTAGCACAATCTGTAAGTGATTAGCATGCTCCTCTTCATTTTTGGAATAGATCAGAATGTCATCAATGAAGACCACCACAAATCTATCTAACTCGGGCATAAACACCGAGTTCATTAAGTATGTGAAGTGGGTTGGAGCATTTGTCAATCCGAAAGACATGACCAAATATTCAAATAATCCATACTGCGTAGTGAATGCGGTCTTGGGTATATCTTCGGGTCGAATACGCTGATGATAACCTGACCTGAGGTCGATCTTGGAGAATACCCGAGCTCTAGTAAGTTGATCGAATAAGATATCGATACGGGGAAGAGGGTACTTGTTCTTGATGGTGACCTCATTAAGGGGTCTGTAGTCCACGCACATTCGAAGCGTCTGATCCTTCTTCTTGACAAAAATTGCGGGACATCCCCAAGGTGATGAACTGGGTCTAATGAACCCCTTCTCAAGCAAGTCTTGTAGTTGAATCTTGAGTTCTGCCAATTCATTAGGTGGCATTCGGTACGATCTTCTAGAAATAGGAGCCGTACCGGGCTTTAGTTCAATCACAAGTTCCACATCACTTTCTGAAGGCAACCCAGGCAAGTCTTCAGGAAAGACATCCAGGAATTCACATACCACCGGAATATCCTGGATTTCTTGTACTATAGCCTCATAAACTCGTCTAGATGCTTTAGCTGGGACAGCTACAGGGATGGACAATTGGATCTCTTCATGACCATGGCTCAATTTAATGGTTCTTAAGTCTATATTGATGATGGCCTTATGCTGGGCTAACCAGTTCATGCCTAGAATTACATCTCAGTCTTGCCCCTTTTATAACAATCATATTTGTAGGAAATTCCTGTCCTGTCAATGTTACTGGTATACGAAAGGCTACTTCTTGGTAAATATCCGGCCCCCATGTGAGTGGATAACAAATCCCTCCCTTGATTCAGTGCAAGGAATGCAATGTTTTTCCACAAAATTCTTGCTTATGAAGGTATGTGATGCACCAGAATCGAAGAGAATAACTGCTGGGTAATTGGCAACAAAGAACGTACCCATCATTACTGGTTCGCCCTCCGGTGATGTAGCCACCTGAGTATAATATATCCGTCCAGTTTTCTTGAAATTCTTGCTCATTGAAGTGTTGGCTGTGTTCCCCTTTCCTTGGTTTGAGTTCCCAGAATTCTGCTGAAAATTGGTTTTATATTGCTTCGGGTATGGGCAGTCATTGATGAAGTGTTCGGACTTTCCACAATTGAAGCAACTAGTGGAAGAACTGGGAAGAGCAGGGAAACGAGTGCCAGGGGCACTCGGCTGATTGGTAGGAGCAGGGCAGTAGTGTGACGAATAAAGACAGGCTGCTTGAATGGAAATGAAGGTGGGCGAGGCGAAGAATGATTTTGATTAAAAGGTCGGATCACCAACCTCGTTCTCTTCTCAGGTCCTTGATTTGATCTTTCCCTGCATATCCCTTGGATTTTCCATGTCCCACATTTTTGGCTTCCACTGCCAGTGCTGTACTGACAGCTCTATTGTAGGTAAGGTCCAAGCATGTTGCCATTTTCCGCTGAAGCCTGTCATTGAGTCCCCTCATAAAACAATTCTTCTTTTTCAGATCTATATTCACCTGGTCAATGGCATACTGGGAGAGGTGGTTAAATTTATTGAGATACTGCATTACAGTATCTCCTCCTTGCTTTAACCGAATAAACTCTTCTTGTTTCATACGGAGCACTCCCTCTAGAACATAATGCTCCCAGAACGCTAGCTTGAGTTCCTCCTAGGTAATCTGATGCCCAGCAGGTTGGATTGCTGAAAAATTTGCGCACCAGGTGCTGGCAGGCCCTCTTAACTGTTGTGCGGTGAACAGGGGCTTTTGCGTCTCTGTGCATCGAATTAACCCAAACTTCTGTTCTATCACTCTTACCCATTCATCGGCTTTTAAAGGTTCCTCTGCTTTAATGAAAAGCGGTGGTCGAGTCTCAGAGAATTCCAAATAAGTAGTATCATACGGTCCTTGTGGAGGAACTCTGCCTCCGTGTGGTTGGAACTGATTGCCCGCCATCTCGCGCAAGAAGCGTGTATTATCAGCGGTGGCATTGACCAGGGCAGCGATAGCCTCGGCCAAAGTCGGTGGTACTGGTGGCAGGTTAAGAGTATCCTCCCTACCGCGGGATGTCCCCGCACCATCATATGTGCGAGTCCGTGATGGCATCTGAGGCAAAAAAAAACATTTGGAAAAGAAATATAACAAGCCAACATACACCATCATATTACATTACTGAAATGTAATAATTATACAGACTTCACTGTACAACTTGACTTTATTACTTATTTTACATAAGTATAATATCTAAAATATACTACTCTAGTTTTTTTCATCCTTTGTTGCTCCATTTCCTGCTGCATGAGACCGTTCGTCGGCAAGGTTCATGGAAGGAGGGGGCCTAAAAAGGTCCAGCTCCCCATCAGGTCCTTCATTAGTTGTTCTCGATGGTCCAACTCCCATTGCAGCGACATTTGGTGGAACGTCCGGGTGCAGTCGAGCATATAATACATGCACTTCTTCATGTAAAGTATTACAATACACTTGAAGGCTTTCGAGGGATGCACTAAGCTCTGCCACATGAGCTAGAGCTTTCGCTTCGCAGTCCCAAGCGAAAGAGCGCGAGTTAACGGCTCAATCAATGGTCATATCACGTTCTGCAATTTCGTACTGCAGGCGACTCACTTCGGCTGACAGCTCCGCAATACGGTGACTATCCTGCTCACGTGCCCTATTCCTATGGCGTAGTTCTGATCGGAGTTGCTCCACCCTGGCTTCCAGGTCTCCAATTGGGTCTGGAAGCTAGCTGATGTCGTGATTACTTCCATTACTACTTCCTTCGTGTTTGGAAGCTAGCTGATGTCGTGGCACACCAAGAGGTCCAGTAGATTTGCACGTTGTTTTCCTAGTACGCGCCATATCTCCATAAGAGGGGAAGATTTATTAGTATATTCTTTAAACTAGATGCATGCATAATCAAATAATTATGGAATCAACCTTCGTTGATCCCCAACTTCCTATATATTGCACTCTGTTACCCAACTTCACAAGATAAGAGACTACCAGAAAGTGGTAAGGTAAGAATGAAAGAATATTTCTAGGTAAGTGTTTGAAAATTCTTTTGAAGTACTACGTAATATCTGAAGAGATGGGCTTTGCTCCGATACTAGCTGTGACAGAACCTCCCAAGGTATTAGGCCCACCTACAGTTGTCCTTGTCCTAAGGACCTTGGACAACCCTGTA
The DNA here is from genome assembly GCF_902167145.1 of Zea mays. Classification (NCBI taxonomy): domain Eukaryota; kingdom Viridiplantae; phylum Streptophyta; class Magnoliopsida; order Poales; family Poaceae; genus Zea; species Zea mays. Next base: position 83,922,320 of record NC_050104.1, on the reverse strand, counting down.
GATGCACATAATCACTCGACAAGTTCGGTAACTGTATCCTCATCATTTCACCCAAGAGCGCTTCACCCGTCACGCAGATATTACATCACATCGGAGGAAAGGATAAGAGGAAGCAGATTACAATAACTTAATTTACATTCATAAAATATATAGAGAGAGTATTATTGTTACAATACCAGGGTATTAAGAGTGCATAAAGTATTATTATTAACTAGGGAGGCAAAACACCCTCCTATACAAAAGTTTATTGTTTTCAAGGTGGGAGGCAAACATCCTCCCATGACCAACTTCACTGCTGGGGCTCATCCTTTGGTACCACCTTTGAACAGAAACAACAAAACTCTGCTGTTTCCTCACCTATAACAACATGGGTTCGAAAATCCTGAGCACAGAGTGTACTTTCGCAAGTCTTACCTGACAAAAGAAAAAGTCTCTCAAGGATATGTTGGCTTGAGGGAGTCAAGGTAAGGCTATTCAAGAATCAAAGACTATGTTTGCAGAAATGCTTACTAATAGTGGATCCTTAAAAATCCAGTTTTATTATCAGGTTAAGTCATTACCTGTATCTAGAGTTCTAGGATCCATTGCCTTCTCCATAAGGAAGCTGGAAAACTTCCATCTTTGCGGTCTCAACGAACAGTCCGGTGTGCCACTGGATTTCCAGCCAGCAACGGTCGCCCAATGATCTGATTGGCTGGTTTCCTTTTTCGGCGTGACACCGGACAACAGCCATGTCAGCTAGCTGTTGGAGTTGATGTTCGGTGCACCAGACAGTGCACTGTTCACTGTCCGGTGAATTTTATAATTAAAATACATGAGAGTTGTGTCTTTGGTTGTACGCTTCATCGGACAGTCCAATGTACATCGGACAGTCCGGTGGGTCCCAGACTTGCCCAAGTTTGCCTCTTTTGAGCCAAACTACTTCAACTTCTTTTGGCTCTTCATGAGAGGTTCTCTAGAGCTTAGACAAACATAGTTAGCAACTAAAACAATTGACAAACATAGTTAGATACCTCTTTCATTCCTTTTCTCTAGGATCTGCAGTATGCTTACTACTAAGTCCAAAAGCCCTTTTTCTTGCACAAATGAGTTCGTAACCAAACAACGATGCAAGAAACATAGTACAATGTATGTGCAACTTATTCTTAAACCTCATGTTTTTGTAGCTTTACCCAAAGTTGCAGTTTTTGCCTTCTAATTCCACTCATTTGGACTTCTTGTCTTCAATTTGCTTTTGCTACTACTATGCTCATGCTCATATAAAGAGTGTTAGTTCAAAGTGGTGTGTTGGACACCTAATCACCAAAACAACTAGAAATGGCCCAAGGGCACATTTCCCTTTCATTTATAAGATTACATGATATATTTGATGTTAATGTTAAATACTCCAAATTATTGTTTTGTTAATACCGTCCTTATTAACTACCGACACAACTTCACCTTTAAATTCAACCTTCTCCTCAAAGAGGAGAATTTAAAGATGAAGGTAGAACTTCGATCTCATTGTGTTGCCTTGTTTTTTTGATACCTGTCACACCCGGTTTTAAGTGCAAAATCGAATGAATAGCATATGTGTGCCAGGATCAATTTCCACACATTGTTGACTTCACAAGTGTAATATATCAAAATAACAATACATAAAAGCGTAAATAAAGATTATATTAACATATTACACTTCGAATTGATATATTGTCTTAACCTTTGTTACTCATCAAAGTACAGCAGAACATGGATGTAACACCCCAGGTGTTTATTGTCTGCTCGACCACGAGTGCGGACTTTAACACGTAATATCAGTGGATAAAACGAATGTTAAATTTTAAACACCTTCGCCTATTGCGATCGCATCTGTTCCGTCTGTCGCGAGTGCGACATCGTTTTTATTTCTATCTATTCAGGCTCTTCCGAAATTTTCGTGATGTTCGGAACATCGTCGTTCTGAAAATCGGTGCGTCCGGTAATTATTTAAAATTCTTCACTCGCGCGAATACGAATTCGGAAGCCCGACTCACTCGGATGATTTTATACCGAACAGATTAAGAAGAACTCGACGGTTCAAATGTTTGAGGCAAAATAATCTGTATCGCACGTTGTCCGAGAAAAATCGTGCACAAGGAGATGATCCAATTTATCCTTTAGCACACTCGGTAAAATAATAAAATCAACTGTGCTTAGACAACGGATAATTTTTTATCCAAGTTCAACTAAACCAGTGCTGTCTCAAATAATGTGTCTAGTATCCAGTTTGTTTCCGTGTTGCCCGAAACAGTCACGAAAACTATCCAAACGAAATGTAGTTAGAATTGTAAACCTAGGACTTTCCGTTTTGTGATCCGAGAAAATAATGTGTATAGCCGTTTACCATATCGCGCATCGATTCTTTGCTCGTCGCTAAAAATCTTGATTGAAAAATATCCGCGATTTCCGGAATACAGAAAAATCTAAAAAAATAAATATCCTGGAGATCCTATCCCTTCCACCGCCCTCCCTCAGATTTTTTTAACGCGCGCGCTGCTCCTTCCTTATCCTCTTCTGACGCGCGCTCTCCTTATCTCCATCGCTCGCACGCTCCTCCAGCCAAGCGGCTGCGTGGCGGTCGAGCTCCTCCCCGGGTCTTCTTCCTCCGCTAGCTCGGCCGACCACATGCATCTCCCACGGCGCGCCCTTGAAAGTAGCCTAGAGGGGGGTGAATAGGCTAATCTGAAAATTTTCACAACAAACTTTGAAAGCTTGTTAAATACACAGTTCGACTGGTGCAGGCCGGTTCAACAGCTACGTGCGCAAGTTGAACCACTCTGAACCAATCCAACTGTTTTATAAACTTTAGACTAAAATCTACTCGAAAAAGTATTTCGCGAGTTCTTTTGAGAAGTAAGGTATAGCTAAGTTAGAATAAGAAGATGAATATGTAAAGGCTATTTCACTTCTAGATATACTCTACGGAAAAATCTATATGTCAATCTTGCAAGTAAAAATATCTTAAGTTAAAGACAAGCAAGAATACAAGACACAAGATTTAATCCGAGGTTCGACCACACCACAAAGGTGTCCTACTCCCCGTTGAGGAGCCCACAAAGGGCCGGGTCTTTTTCAACCCTAATCCTCCAAAAGCCGACCACAAAGGTCAAGGCAATCTCTTCTTATCTTAGCTCAAGGAGCGGGTGATACAAACTTCTTGGGGTCGTCCACAAATTTGGAGACTCCCAAGCAACCTCAAAAGATCTTGAAACCTAGGGTTTGAAGAACACCAAGAAAGCACAAGAGGGGTTTTCACAAGCTCAAGTCTTTTAAAATTAGATGGGAGAGGAAAGCCAAATCGTGAGCACAAGCACAAACCTCACACCCAAGAGCTCCTCCAACAAGGTTGAATCTTGAGGAAGATTTAAGTGTGAGAGAGATGGGAGAGAGAAGTGCTTTGTCTCAAGTTAGGTGAGCAATAAATGTGTAAGTGTCCAGCAGCATTGAAGAAGGGGAGAGAGGGTTCTATTTATAGCCACGGCTCAAAAACTAGCCGTTTGACCAGGAACCCCGCAGAAACCCGGTTGAGCTGCCCCCTAGGGCGGTTGAACCGCCCCCTAATAGGTCATTGGACTGTCTGCCAGTCTGACTGCCAGACTGACTGGCAGACTGACCTGCAGGCAGGTCAGACATGACAGGACCGGTTGAACCGCCCCCTAACAACCCTGGTGACCTGACTGCCAGTCTAACTGGCAGACTGCAGGTCAGAAGTCAGAGGGGTCAGAGACCAGTTGAACTGCCCCCCCAGGACCAGTTCAGCTGGTCTAGACCAGAGAGTTTAGGAGAGAAAACCCCAGCTTAGCTGCCCGGGGGCAAGTTCAGCTGGTGTATGGTCAAAGAGGTCCACAGCTGAAGTTGAAGTTCAGCTGGAGTTGAAAGCTCAACTCAGCTGAAGTCCAGCTCAGCTGAAAAGCTCATCTGCAGCTGAAGAAGCTCAACTCAGCTGAAGTTAAGTTCAGTTGGAAAGCTCAGCTGCAGTTGAAGAAGTTCAGCTGCTTTTCAGCAAGAACACTCTAGGTTTCTCAAACGTAACCATGGTCAACCAAATAATGTTAAAGTGATTTTTGGTTTTCAAAAATAGCTTTTGAATTTGGGGACTTGAGATATAGGAAACCCTTTACCTGTGCGGAAAAGAATAAGGAAGAATTACATCATGCAACACAAGATTTTACATAAAATTTTATACGTCCGTTGCATGAAGTCCTTGGTGCTTCCTTAAGTTCCTGTTTCTTTCTAATCATATATTGGGAACAAAAACTGTTAGTACCCTTATTTGTTTTGTCATTAAATCACCAAAACCCTCACTTGGGGTTGATTGCACTTACAATCTCCCCCTTTTTGGTGATTGATGCCAAAACAATTAAGGTCAAAAAGATAAACATTTGAAATAGAAAATTTCTTTTGAATGATTGTATGTAGATGGCTCCCCCTAAATGTGTGCACGATTGTGAATCCAATGTTTTGACATAATATGTCAAGTGAGCAACACATCTAGAGATAGTGACAAAAATCATACTAAATACAACCATCCGAGGGGTGCAAGAGTGTCATAACAGGAGTTGTGATGCATATGACTATCTCTAAACACACATTATTTTTACTTCATAGCAAAGCAATCATTACAAACTGATGGGACAAAAGATGATGGCCAGAAGACCATCATATCACATTGAATAATAACCCAACAATTTTATTTCATACAATAATAAGAGGATACAAGCCACAACAGTGGCCAAAACAAAAACAATAAAAAAAGAAATACATAACTGAAAGAACCACAAACAGAATGACTAGAAATTTTGGATTTTCTCCCCCTTTTTGGCAGCAAGTACCAAAAACAAAGAGAGTGGGAGAAGAAGACACATGAATCAATATCCTCCAGGAGGAGGATAGGATGGAGGATATGATGGAGGATATGATGTGTAGTCAGGGAAGAAAGTCCTCATCACGTCTTCCTCGAGTGAGGAGTCCCTAGGGGGCTCATCACCCGCAGAAAAACCGGATGCCAAAGATGTACGATGAGGAGGAGGAGGAGGGTGGTGATGGTAACCAGAGCCGGAAGGCCGCGGGTCACCAGGAATGGGTCCCGAACCCGGGTAGGGAGGAGGAGGATAGTGACCAGAGCCGGACGACCTAGGGTCACCGGGAGTGGGTCCCTGACCCGAGTAGGGAGGAGGAGGATGAGGAGGGTCCGAGGTGTAGAAAGGGTCATCATAGTCCTCGACCTCATCCTCCGGGGTAATGAATGGCACACCAAACTCCTGTTGGTGCCACTCATTAAGGTCTGCGGGGAAGGTAGGGGCTGGAGGTGGAGGGGACCTAGGAGGGAGAGGATGACCAGTCTCGGCTGCATAACGACGAAGATCCTCATGCAGCCGGTCGGTCCTGCGACGGTGCACAGACTCCTCGACCGCCCGGGTGCGACAAATGGTGAAGACGCCAAGAAGGCCCTTGGCCAGACGAATGAAAAGTCCCCGGCCTCGGCCCTGACCCTGGTCCGGACCACTTCCTCTCCCGTTGCGGTCCATCGGACGCGAGGCAGCGGCGGCGCGAGAGGAGCATGGGTGATGAGGAGGCTGAGGAGGTGGCTCATCAGAAGAGGCAGGGCCTCCAGACCCTGAGGGAGCCCGCTTCGTACGAGCAGCTGGGTTGGAGGAATCAACCCAGTAGGGTACGTAGCGGGAGTGTTTGACAGGTTTTTCGAAGTGAGTCTGGGTGACCACTTTGATCATCTTCATGATAAATGGTGCATGAAGACACCCTTTGAGAGGAGACCAGGAAGCACGGATGATCTCTTCCTAGATCATGTCAAACACATTAATACGGGCGAGACTGTTGGGAGCAAGGAGGAGAAGAAAAACCCGACTCTCCCCAAGGACGTTCATTTGATTCCCACCCTTCGGGAGAACGGTCGTCCTGGACAAAGAGTTAAGGTACCTGTAGTACCTATGCATGTTAGCGGTCGTCCAGAACTCCTGATCCATAGAGACATGAATAAATTCAGTCTCTTCCCACATGGGCAGCTTAATGTCATGGACTCGCATGTTGCTGCCCTGAATGTCAGCATCAGAGAAGCCTAGAATATGGGCAAAACGACGGTAACTGACTTTGTGCCAGTTCCCCCTGGATGAAGAAATACATGACAGGGTAATCATACCCATTGGCTTCCTCATCTACTTTCTTGACCCAGAGGGTGGCATAAAACTGAGCTACCACCTCGTCGTTCCAGGGGTATTCCATGGTCATAATATTTTTAACCCCTTTCTCTCCAAGTTGCGAAGAGCTGACGTCATGTCAGCATCTCCCATGTTCTCACATCCTTCCCAGTCAATAAACCTATGCCTAACGACTGGGTGTTTCTTGGATAAAATGACAGAATTGTAGAAATCAGCCTGGAAAAGATTCCAGAACCGAGGGTCCTGGACACCAGGATGACGAGGAGTGAGAGAAGGATTAGTAAACCTTAGGCGCTGAAGGGTGTCCACTCCATTCAGAGAGAAGTCGATGGGAGGTTCATTTGGTCCGTGGGTAACATTCGCCGGATGCAAGTGTAGACCGGTGATGTAGAGTGCATCAGGCGCCGGAAGATCAATGAAGTCGTCGAATGCCCCATCCTCCTCCTGGCAAGGAGCATATCCAGAGGAAGAAGTGTTGCGACAAGGTCGAGTGGCGCCAACCTTTTGGCGCCTCCCGTGAGCCAGCTGCGAGGGCATAGAGGAACCCTCTCCTTCCATCCTACCAGAGCCGCGTCCTCTCTTAGAGAGGGAACGACAAGGCGGAGGAGAGGGGATCGGAGATTCCTCCTGAATCTCATCCGAGTCGCTGCTGAACTCAATCACGGATGGGTTGCGGTGACGCACCATGTTTGGAGAGGCTTGGAACGATGGACCGGTTGAGGTGAGTGAGTGAGGAGGCTCAAAAAATGCTGAGAGACTAAGTCTTGAATGGTTGTGAGTGAGGGAAGAGAGAAGGGGGGACATATAAATAATCAGTTGAGCTGGTCACCCAGGATCGGTTCAACCGCCCCCCAGGACCGGTTCAACCGCTTATGAGCAGCGTGGTCTGAGGACCATAATCGGTCAAGAGGAAAACGCCAAAAAAAATTCTGACGCATCTGAAAAGTAAAAAGCAGATTCTGTAAAAAGTAAAAGCTGAAAAAGGTGTTGCACAAGTTTCTGAAAAAGTGCTCCAAAAAGTGACTGAAAAGACACTGAAGCGACCTGACAGGACATAAAATAAAGCTACAGATTCCAAAAGCCAAAAAAGTCAAAAAGGCGCTGCACAGATGTGACCTGACGTCTGTAAAAGCTGTTGCGCGGCGTGAAAAAGTGGTCTGAAAAGGTGCTGACACGGTCTGCAAAAGGACTGCGCAGACAGAAAAACTGGCAGGCTGACCAGTCAGAACCAGACCGGTTCAACCGGTCCCCCATACCGGTTCAACCGGTTTCGGCCAGGAAAGTCCTGGTTATTTCTGGTTAAAAGCAGCTGAGCTGAAGTTCAGCTCCGAAGTTCAGCTGGCCAAGCCAGTTGAGCTTCGAGAGAAAAAATTAAAAAGTTTTAGCACTAAAATTCATTTGAATTTTAACATTTTCACCAAGTTTTGAATGATCATCACTAAGCTTCAAACCTTTCAAACAAAGAATAGTGAATCAAGCAATCTTTGTGTCCGTTTTCAAGTTAAGTTGCGAGAATCAAGATATTTAATTCACTCCTAAGAAAGCAAAATCTAGTCTCATCGAGGGGTTTTGTGAAGATATCGGCTAGTTGATTTTCTGTGTTTACATGACATAATTCAATATCTCCTTTTGCTTCGTGGTCCCTCAGAAAATGGTGTCTTATGTCTATGTGTTTGGTTCTAGAGTGTTGCACGGGATTGTTGGTTGGCGCTCTCATTGTCACATAGTAGTGGGATTCTTTTAAAATCACAGCCTAAATCTCTCAAGGTTTGCTTCATCCATAGCAATTGAGCACAACAAGAACCAGCAGTTATGTATTCGGCCTCGGCAGTGGAAAGTGCAACACAGTTTTGCTTCTTAGAGCTCCAAGACACCAGGGACCGCCCAAGGAATTGGCAAGTCCCCGAGGTGCTTTTTCGATCTACTTTACAACCGGCATAGTCTGAATCAGAGTAGCCAAATAAATCGAAAAAGGAGCCCTTAGGATACCAAAGACCTAGATTTTGGGTGTGAACTAGATATCTCAAAATTCTCTTAACTGCCACTAAGTGACACTCTTTTGGGTTAGCTTGAAAACGGGCACACATGCACACACTAAGCATGATATCTGGCCTAGATGCACATAAATATAGTAGAGATCCTATCATTGATCTATAAAGCTTTTGATCTACAGTTTTACCTTCTTCATTTAAGTCGAGATGACCACTTGAAGCCATTGGTGTCTCGGCGTGCTTTGCCTTTTCCATGCCAAACTTTTTGAGCATGTCTTGTGTGTACTTGGTTTGGCACAGAAAGGTTCCTTCCTTGAGTTGTTTAACTTGAAAACCCAGGAAGTACTTGAGCTCACCCATCATGGACATCTCAAACCTATTTGTCATAACCCTACTAAATTCCTCACAGAAAGTTTCATCAGTACTGCCAAATATAATGTCGTCGACATATATTTGACAAACAAATAATTGATTGTCAACTTTACGAGTGAATAAAGTAGAGTCTACTTTTCCTATTTCAAAACCATTTTTAAGCAAGAAATCTTTAAGACATTCATACCATGCTCTAGGAGCTTGTTTAAGCCCATAGAGCGCTTTGTGAAGAAGGTAGACATGGTTTGGCTTCTTAGGATCTTCAAAGCCCGGTGGTTGCTCCACATAGACCAACTCTCGCAGTGGTCCATTTAGGAAAGCACTTTTGACATCCATTTGATACAATTTGAAATCATGGTTAGTAGCATAGGCAATTAATATTCTTATGGACTCTAACCTTGCTACTGGTGCATAGGTTTCACCAAAATCAAGTCCTTCCACTTGAGTGAAACCTTGAGCAACTAGCCTTGCCTTGTTTCTTGTAACCAAGCCATTTTCATCTTGTTTGTTGCGGAAGACCCATTTAGTTCCAATGACGTTTTGCTTGGGTCTTGCTACTAAGGACCAGACTTCATTTCTTGTGAAGTTGTTAAGCTCTTCTTGCATAGCAATGATCCAGTCTGGGTCACTTAGTGCTTCCTCCACCTTAAGGGGTTCAAGAGAGGAGACAAACGAGTAAAATTCACAAAAATTTGCTAAACGAGATCGAGTTGTTACCCCTCTCCTAATGCTACCCAGAATGTTGTCCACATGATGATCTCTCTAAATGCCCTGGTGCACTCGAGGGTGAGGCACCAGAGAATGTCTTTGAATTTGATCATCTTGTTCAATGGCTTCTTCTTCTTCTTCACTAGCAGCTTCTTCTTGTTCATTCTCCACAATGGTTGGCATATCTTGTGGTAGAAGCTCTTCTTCAAGAATTGGATGACTTGAGGTTGATGGGTTTGCTTGGATGGAAGGATTTTCACCAACCACTCTAGCACTCCCATCAACAACCCTATTTGTCATCCAAATTCTCCCTTCATCATCGTCCTTTTCTTGTGGCTTCACCTCACCTATTGCAAGCTTCTTGATGGCTACATTTGGTGGGATTTCATTTCCTGCAATATCTTTAGAAACATGCCCTTGCGAGCCATTAGATTCATCAAATGTCACGTCTATCGCTATTTCAACAAGACCGGTGGTATTGTTGAAAACACGATACCCATGCACATTTGATGCATAACCAAGCAAGAAACCCTCGTCCACTCTAGGAGCAAACTTTGAGCTCTTGACTTTCTTGTTAAGAATAAAGCACTTACAACCAAATACTCTAAAATAATCAACTTTAGGTTTGTTACCAGTGAGAAGCTCGTAGGCAGTCTTCTTGTAGATCTTGTGAAGATAAAGGCGGTTGATTGCATGACAGGAAGTGTTAACCGCCTCTGCCCAAAAGTTGTCAGGAGTCTTGTACTCATCCAACATTGTTCAAGCGGCTTCAATTAGAGTTCGGTTCTTCCTTTCCACAACACCATTTTGTTGTGGAGTGTAGGGAACCGAGAACTCATGCTTGATTCCTTCTTCGCCTAAGAATTCTTCGACACCTGTGTTCTTGAATTCTGTCCCATTATCACTTCTCACTTTCTTGATCTTGAGCTCAAACTCATTTTGAGCTCTTCTCATGAATTTCTTCAAGGTCTCTTGGGTTTCACCTTTGTCACTCAAAAAGAAAACCTAGGTGAAGCGAGAAAAATCATCAACAATAACTAAACCATACTTACTACCACCAATACTGATGTAGCCATAGGTCCGAAGAGGTCCATGTGAAGAAGCTCCAATGGCCTCTTTGTTGTGACCACATTGTTTGATTGATGTGGGACTCCATGTTGCTTTCCTGCTTGGCATGCGCCACAAACCCTATCTTTCTCAAATACAACATTTGTTAGTCCAATGATGTGACTATCCTTTTGAAGTTTGGCCAAATTCCTCATACCGACATGAGCTAGCCGGCGATGCCATAGCCAACCCTTGTCAGACTTTGCCACTAAACAAGTCTCAGGCGTCACTTTACTTGTTGTGAAATCAACAAGGTAAAGTTTGCCCTTCAAGCGACCCGTAAAGGCAACTGAGGAATCCTCCCTTCTAAGGATCTTCACATCCACATCAGAAAATAAGCAATTATAACCCATTCCACAAAGTTGTGAAACAGACATCAAATTGTAGCTTAAAGAATCTACCAATAAAACATTTGAAAGTGATTGTTGGTCAGCAATAGGAATTTTACCAATACCAATCACCTTACTCTTGCCACTATCTCCAAACACAATTTCTTGTGCTTCTTGAGTTAGTTGCAAGGAATGAAACATGTCTTCCTCCCTGGCCATGTGATTTGTACATCCACTGTCAAGCACCCAACTTGACCCACTAGAGGAGTAGACCTGCAAAACAAATTTAGGCTATGCTTTTAGGTACCCAAATTGAATTGGGTCCTACAGTGTTAGTTATAGCCTTAGGTACCCACACACTTCTTTTCATGACTTTTCTTTTAGTGTAGGCACCCACATATTTAACAACCAATTTCCCTAAATCCCAAGTCAACATATAATCACAAAGATAAGAGTGAGAAATGGGAGCATTAAATTTTTCTCCACTTGTTGATCCCGCTTCCTTCACCTTACTCTTTGTGGAACTCAAGTTTACCTTTACTTGAGTTGACTTGTCATTTGAGGAGTGAATCCTCCCCAAGGCATCATATAGGGTGGTTCCCTCTATGAACTTGGGGGATCTCCACCCCTTATGCACTATGCTAGGGTTTTCCTTGGATGAGTTGAACCCAAGCCCTCTTCTTCCATTGTTGGGCTTTAGGGACTTGTACTTGGGTTCAACTTTCTTTAACCCATCATTGCTAGAGCATCTTTTCAATATTTCTTTGACCTTCACCTGTGGGCTTTTCTTCCTTGCATGGTTAGTTAGACAACAAGAAGCATGATATTTGGCACAATGTTTGCAAAAGGTATCATTTGAGGAGCTAGACTTAGATTCAATCACTAAAGATGAGGCATTGATGTTCTTGCAATTTTCAAGTTGCACTTGAAGTTCTTGATTTTGGACATTCAAGCTTAACATGCTTGATTCAAGTGCATCCTTTTCATTTGCAAGATTAGCTATAGAGGTTTTCAGATTGGTTACTTCTTTTTCTTTATCCTCTATAGTTATCTTGACTAAAGATACTTCCTTAGTCATGGCATCTAGCATTTCATCTTTATTGAGTAGAAATTCTTGAAGCTCTAGGTTTCTTTCCTTTTCAAGGATAATCAAGTCTTCTTGAGCATCAAGAGTTGCTTTTCTTTTATCTAGCTTCTCCATTAATTTGGTGATAACATTATATCCATTTAAGCCAAATTCTTTAATCATTTTATTCTTCATGGCAATTTGTTCATCATCATCATCATTTGGAAAATCATTACTAAATAAAGTTACCTTATCTCCTTTTGTCATGAGGCAAGTTGGAGTGTAGGAGTCGTCTTGTAGGTTGGTGAAGAGTTGCGAGCTTGAAGTAGATTGGATGGCAACGTTTGCCACCACTTCCTCTTCATCGGAGCTAGAACTCTCTTCATCGAAGTTCCATTCTTCACCAATATGGGCTTGACCATATTTCTTCTTCTTGAAATATCCCTTGTTCTTGCCTCCCTTTTTGAACTTGTCCTTCTTGTATTCCTTCTTAGCTTCTTGTTCCTTTTTGTTAGGACAATCCGCTATGAAATGACCGGTTTGGCCACATTCATAGCATGCCCTCTTCTTTCCTTTCCTTTGAAACTTGTCATTTTTCCTTACAAATTTCTTGAATGTTTTGATGAACATAGCTGTGTCTTCATCACTTGAGCTATCTTCATCACTTGATGTCTCGACCACTTTCTTTGCCTTATGGTCTTTGTTCTTCTTGGGGGTGTCTTGTTCATTTGAGATCAAGGCATGAGAGTCTTTTGCCTTGGTTGGGGCTTCTTCAGATTCATGTTGTTGAATCTTTGTAATTGATGAGGCGTCATTTCCTCATAGTCATCACGATCCCTTATCATCCTTGCTAGACTCTTGTCCTTTTCTTTGTATGCTCTCATGAATAATCTTATGACCTTGGAGTCACTCCAATCTTCACTTCCAAGCACTCTTATTTTGTTTACTAACACCATCAACCGATCAAAGAGTGATTGAAGCGACTCACCCTTAGTCCAATCATAACTAGCAAGCTCACTCTCCAAAGCTTCAATTCTATGTCTCTTAGCTTTGGGATCTCCTTCATGTGACATTTTGAGAATATTCCAAATGTCACGAGCATCTTCTCTTCCTTGAACTTTCCGGTATTCTTTCGGACAAAGACTTCCTTTAATTATGCTCACCGCTTGAGCATTGCGGTGAACCTCTTGCATCATTTCTGGAGTCATCTCTTCTCCTTGGGCGGGCTTATACATACCTACATTGACAATCTCCCAAAGACTAGGATGTACACCGATTAAATGCGACTTCATCTTATCAGCCCACTCGTCATAGTTCAACTCACTAAGAGTTGGTAACTTTCCAAGTGGGGCGGAAGAGAAGTTGGGAATAAAATTTCTAGAATAATCAAATTGAACTTTATTGAATTCGTTACCTTTACTTTTGGTAGATGATCCTTCGGTGTTGAGACTTACCTTGCTCATCACCTTCGACACCAAAAGTTCCACTAGTTCGTCATTGTATTCAAATTTTCCCTTACCTTTATCTTCTTCGGCCTTTCTTCTTGATTCTTCTTCTTCAGCCCTTTTCTTAGCATCTTCCTCTTTCATTTTGAAGAACATCTTCTCGGCAATCTTCATGGCGAGGTCGAGGATCTTGGGATCCACTTCCTCACCGGAAGATGTGATGGGGATTTCCTCGAGGAGAGGATCCACATGGTCCCTTTGAGTAGACATGATCGTTTCCTCACGCGGTTAAGCGTAAAATGAGGTACGACGCTCTGATACCAATTGAAAGTAGCCTAGAGGGGGGTGAATAGGCTAATCTAAAAATTTTCACAACAAACTTCGAAAGATTGTTAAATACACAGTTCGACTGGTGCAGGCCGGTTCAACAGCTACGTGCGCATGTTGAACCACTCTGAACCAATTCAACTGTTTTATAAACTTTAGACTAAAACCTACTCGAAAAAGTATTTCGCGAGTTCTTTTGAGAAGTAAGGTATAGCTAAGTCAGAATAATAAGATGAATATGTAAAGGCTATTTCACTTCTAGATATACTCTACGGAAAAATCTATATGTCAATCTTGCAAGTAAAAATATCTTAAGTTAAAGACAAGCAAGAATACAAGACACAAGATTTAATCCAAGGTTCGGCCACACCACAAAGGTGTCCTACTCCCCGTTGAGGAGCCCACAAAGGGTCGGGTCTTTTTCAACCCTAATCCTCCAAAAGCCGACCACAAAGGTCAAGGCAATCTCTTCTTATCTCAGCTCAAGGAGCGGGTGATACAAACTTCTTGGGGTCGTCCACAAATTTAGAGACTCCCAAGCAACCTCAAAAGATCTTGAAACCTAGGGTTTCAAGAACACCAAGAAAGCACAAGAGGGGTTTGCACAAGCTCAAGTCTTTTAAAATTAGATGGGAGAGGAAAGCCAAATCGTGAGCACAAGCACAAACCTCACACCCAAGAGCTCCTCCAACAAGGTTGAATCTTGAGGAAGATTTAAGTGTGAGAGAGATGGGAGAGAGAAGTGTGTTGTCTCAAGTTAGGTGAGCAATAAATGTGTAAGTGTCCAGCAGCATTGAAGAAGGGGAGAGAGGGTTCTATTTATAGTCACGGCTCAAAAACTAGCCGTTTGACCAGGATCCCTGCAGAATACCGGTTGAGCCGCCCCCTAGGGCGGTTGAACCGCCCCCTGACAGGTCATTGGACTGTCTGCCAGTCTAACTGCCATACTGACTGGCAGACTGACCTGCAGGCGGGTCAGACATGACAGGACCGGTTGAACCGTCCCCTGACAACCCTGGTGACCTGACTGCCAGTCTGACTGGCAGACTGCAGGTCAGAAGTCAGAGGGGTCAAAGACCAGTTGAACTGTCCCCCAGGACCAGTTCAGCTGGTCTAGACCAAAGAGTTTAGGAGAGAAAACCCCAACTCAGCTGCCCAGGGGCAAGTTCAGCTGGTGTATGGTCAAAGAGGTCCACAGCTGAAGTTGAAGTTCAGCTGGAGTTGAAAGCTCAACTCAACTGAAGTCTAGCTCAGCTGAAAAGCTCATCTGCAGCTGAATAAGCTCAACTCAGCTGAAGTTAAGTTCAGCTGGAAAGCTCAGCTGCAGTTGAAGAAGTTCAGTTGCTTTTCAGCAAGAACACTCTAGGTTTCTCAAACCTAACCATGGTCAACCAAATAATGTTAAAGTGATTTTTGGTTTTCAAAAATAGCTTTTGAATTTGGGGACTTGAGCTATAGCAAACCCTTTACCTGTGCGGAAAAGAATAAGGAAGAATTACAACATGCAACACAAGATTTTACATAAAATTTTATACGTCCGTTGCATGAAGTCCTTGGTGCTTCCTTAAGTTCTTGTTTCTTTCTAATCATACATTGGGAACAAAAACTGTTAGTACCCTTATTTGTTTTGTCATTAAATCACCAAAACCCTCACTTGGGGTTGATTGCACTTACAGCCCTAGCTTTCTCTCTGTCCCTCCACGCCGCGCCTCCTCAGCTCGTCCGCTCCATCTCCCTCCGCTCTCTGCTCGCCGTCGGCCCTTGTTTCCATGGCCGCGCCCCTGCACTCGTCGCGGTAGACTCTAGCTCCCTCTACCGGCCGCTAGGAGCATAGATTGGCCTCCAGCTCGCCGAGTCCCTTCCCATGCTGCGCCTGGCTTGCCCCAATGCTCTTGCTCCAGCTCGCGTGGAGTTCTCTTCTCTGCTCCCATGGCTGTTGTGGCGCTCGGTCTCCAGTCTTGCCGCGAGTTCCAGCCTGGCTCTGCTCGCCCCTATGTCGCGCACCCATCTCCACGCCCTTCCTGCTCGCCGCGTCTCGCCCCAGCTCCCAGGCGTGCTGAGCTCGCTCTGCACGCGCTACAAGCTTCCTTCTCCAATTGTCGCACCCAACTGCAGCTCGTCGTGCCCTCGCCGCTCCCTTCACCATGCGTCATCTCCTCTGCTCAGATTGAGTCCAATTCCCAGCCGCGTCCCTGTTCCTCTGCTCGCGGCGCCCATGTCGAAGCTCCCTGGCTCGACTCTACCAGTTCGCGTCCTGCTCGCCTTTGTGTTGTGCGCGCAGCGTTCCGTCATTCTCTGCCTGTGGACCTTTGGCCGTGTTGGTCGTGGTTGCTATTATCAGCTCACTGGCATGTTGCCAGGACTCACGTGCGCGTCAAGCTCCCGCGCTGAATTCTTGTCTAGCTCGCCGGGATGCCCGGCGTCCTACCTGCTTTGCTCACCCACGTCGGCTACTCGCTGGTGCTCCAACTCATCAGCTGTCGTTATCCTATCCGCGCCAACACGCGACTGTGGTCGTGTTCATCGTATCCGCCAACGCTCTGTTGCCGATTCGACTGTCGTCGCTGGTGATAGCTTCGCGTGTTGTCGAGCCAGTCGTTTTCCCTGTCCTGTGCTCGCGCGGTTTCCTGTTCGCCAGCGCGCCCTCTCGGCTCTCTTGGCCTTAATTCTCATCGTGTCGTCGATTCTGCCGGTTAGCGTCGTTCGTCGTCGCGTCGCTTGTGCAGCTCTATATATGCCACCCTCCTATATCGTCGTCGAAGCTGTCATCCCCTGCACGACTCCCACCTCACCAGCTCGCTCCAAACACGATCTCGTCGTTGTTCCGCGCGTTAGCAAGAAATCCCAAGAATCGGGTGAAGACGAAGCCAGCAGCGTGGTATTCACCAAGTGCGCGACAAAAGCTCGGACATCCTGCGCGACTCAAGTTCGATTCGTCAAAATTATTCAGTCGAGGAAAAGATCTTCAGCAATTAATTACCAAAGAAAAGAAGGCCCCTGGATGACATCAACTGGAACACGTAGTCGTGCTTCTGACTATCTCGTCAAATTAGTCAGGGTAAGCAAATTTTGTTATTCGTGCGAGTGGATTAATGAATGATCTGACTAGGTCTAATATTTATTAGATTACCTGAGTCGTTTTAGTAATTTGGTCGATGGCGTAGGAGAAAAAGATCTCAATAGGTCTCAGTGTCTGCGGGATTGTAGGTGTTAAAAATGGGAAGTTATATTAATATATATATATATATATATATATATATATATATATATATATATATATATATATATATATATATATATATATATATGATACACAGATTAATCGGTAAATCAAGTAATTAAGATACACAGTTTAAAGGGTTAATAAAAAGCTAGGAATAAAAATAGATGTTCTAGTGTTAATATGTCAATTTGGTTAATGGATGTAGTCGATGCCCTGCTGTGATATCCATAATGCTTAATGCTTGGTTTTAAGTGTTTCATCCTTTTTAGTATAGATTATTTATATTATACGCGTATTACTTGTGCTCATACATATGCATCGTGCATCTCATGAGGTACGATAAATAATCACGTGATGCGGAAGACAAGCCAAGTCGACCCCAAGCGTGGGCTAATCCGCAGGATGATGTTGATGGACAAACCTAAAGATGGTCGCCAAGTGGACGTCGTCTAACAACACTAACCTAGTGTTATTCAGGCAAGCCCCGGTGCATTCGCCACCTCCTTGTGTTTTAAAAACTTTATCAACTTGTTTGATGCATTAGGTGATAGGAGTTGTGTGCTAAAACAATTGATGCATTTCCTTCCTTGGAAATTGATTACCCTTCCTTGATACCCCTTTTTGAAAAGGATTTTATGATTCTTAGCTTTGCTTTAGCAAACAAAAATGTTTTGTTTTAAAACAAAGGTGATGCTTCGGTGGGTGGGAATGTTTTCAAAAATAAAACTTGATGGTGAATCCATCATGGCCGTGACGGGTTCAGCATCGGATAAGATGTACCTCTGCCAGGTACCAAACTTTGGGTTGAAAATAATAAAGCTGAGACCGGGCGGTTGACTTGCACGAGAAGGGAGTCTCGGTGTAGTGTCTCCTTCTAAGTCGATTAAGGACCGTGCCGATGTAGGCTTGATGATCGAGGACCCTTTAACTGGTCACATGCCTCGTCATGGGTAAGCTTTGCCTCGGACAGACTAATACCAGAATAAGATAACACGCAATGGGAGTGGAGAGATGGCGAGAGTAGCATGTACCCTCCGTGGCAAGAGGCTGGACGGTGGTGTATCTGTGCTCTCGGTTGGCGTGAACCTGATCTGGTCTTAAGAACCCCGGTGGCGAGTTTACATATGCAAGGGTTAAGTGCTACATATGTCGTGTGATTGGAGATCCTCAGCTGAGTATAATCGATTCGGATCGCCGTAACTTCACGAACATGAAGACTTGGTCACTGCCCTACACGTAGCAATCCAGTGAACTGAAGGGATGATAAAAGACGGCTAGTGCAGGCCAAGTGCTTGAACTAGGGTAGAAAGAACTCTAGATGTAGGTAATTTTACTTAACCGGACAATAAAACTGGATTTTTAAGGATCCACTCATAGTGAGCTTTTCTGCAAAACAGAGTCTTTGATTCTTGATAAGCCATACCTTGAATCCCTCTAGCCAGCATACCCTTGAGAGTCTTTTCTTTTGTCGGGTAAGTCTTGCTGAGTAATTCCATACTCAGGGTTTTATTCCCTGTTGTTTTTCAGGTTATAGTTTTATGCTGCTTATGATGGTGTTAAGTGCCGGTGGGCTCGGCCTTCTTATAAGTCTAAGTAACCCTTCTATACTACTTAATGAGGATGGTCACTTGAGCTAGCATATATTTCAAACTTATACTTTTGCAATCACTCCGATAAAATAATGTAAAATTTTTGTAACTTGTAAAATTTGGTAATAAGATTTCCGCTGCAAAAATGTTGGTGTGTGTGATTTATATTACTTAATTCCGCAGTTCTGGTTGTAAGTGGTTTATCCGATGTCCTTGGGGCAATCGGACGGATCCTTTTAAGTTATCTGGTGCACATGCATAGCCGTCTGAGGTCTTGGAGACAAGGACACGTGCATGTGGGCCCAATAACTTTGGAGGTTCTGCCATAGGCTGGTATCGGAGCAAGATTAAGTATATACGGTCACATACGTATTTTCAAAACAAAACTTTTGGTTTTAGAAAACCTATTTTCAACTAAACACATTGTTTTGCTTTGAAAAACAGTTTTGAAAAACTATAATGCTAGCGACATCCTCTATTAAGCCTTAAGTTAAGGACTATCAGGTGGCTTAGTTCAAAACCACTAACCCACAACCGGGTGGGTATTGCATACATGTTGTCGGTGTTTTGGACCCGCGAGGACCCTCAACCGACTAGTGAATTTGATGCTGCGTGTCCCTGCCCAGATGGGTTGATGCAAGATGAAACACGAGAGGGGGGATGAGGCTTATATTATCTTGCATCGAGGTGCTCGTAGTAGGGGTTACAAGCTTCGCGGGAGAGGTTTGGCCTTGGAGTGAGCCGTCTGAGTTGGCCTCCTTCGCCCTTGCCCTCCTCCCCTGGGAAGGTCCTGGTCATCCCCTTTTATAGATACAAGGAGATGACCCAACTGTACATATGGGGGTGTAGCTATGTGCTAATGTGGCAGGCAGAGAAGTGCTTGAGCCCCGTAGAAACGTAGCTGACGGTGCGGCCCGGGGTCCTGCTGACGTTTCTTTGCCTTCGTAGAGAGTTGAGAACAATCGACGTCATGGACGCATGCGGGGAACCATCATTAGCTATTGCTGGAGTAACCTAGATGGGACACTGGTCTTGTTCCTTCGTAGCCTGAGGCAGCTAGCTAGGGGCAGGGTAATGATGTATCCCCTATGGCGTAGTCGGTCCGAGGCCAAGGTCGAGCGAGGCAGTGACTTCTCCTGAGGCCGAGGCTGAGGTCGGGCAATGTTGTGACTCCTCCCGAGGCCGTGGCTGAGGCCGAGGCCTGGGGTCGGGCGAGGCGGAGACCTTCTCCCGAGGCCGAGGCTGAGGCCGAGGCCAGGGGTCAGGCTAGGCAGAGCTCCCTGTTGCGCCCGAGGCTGAACTCGGGGGAGATCGTGACTTACTGTCGTTAGTTTTACCCTGGTGGTTGGCACAGTAGTCGGAACGGGGTGAATAGTGTTTTTTTCTTGTCAGAACGATCAGTAAAGGGGCGAAGTGACTGCGGTCATTTCGACCTTGCCAACTGAGGCGCACGTGTCAGGATAAGGTGTCAGGTGATCCCCGCATTAAATGCGCATGCGATGCGGTCGGTGGTAAGGCGATTCGGCCGAGGTTGCTGTACGACAAAGTTTGCCCGAGCTTGACCTCGGGCGAGCCGGGGGTGCGCCCACTGCCTGAGGAGGCCCTCTGGCGAGGCGTGAATCTGTCCGGGACTACTGTTCTTGCCCGAGGACGGGCTCGGGCGAGACGAGATCGCGTCCCTTGGTAGACGAGGCTTTAACTTTGAGCTGTGCTTACCAGTCTTTACGGTCTGTTTTGAAGATGCTTTTTAGCCATGCTTAGGAGTATTGGGGGTACCCCTAATTACGGTACCCGACAGTAGCCCCCGAGCCTCGAAGGGAGTGTAGGCACTCGCTTGGAGGTTCTGCCAGATTTTTTGCAAGGGGACCAGCCCTTCTCGGTTATATTTTGTTCCGATGGGTGCGCGCGAGCGCACCCGTCGGGTGTAGCCCCCGAGGCCTCGGAGGAGTGGTTTGACTCCTCTGAGGTTTTAATTCTTTTTGTGATTTCTCGGTCGGCCTTGTTGTTCCCTCATGCGGCCTGGCCGCAGCCCGGGTGCATGGTCAGGCTCCGAGTTTTTAAGCTGGTTTGTCGACGTGGTCAACAATTTGGCCGTAGCCTGGTGCGAGAGCAGCCTCCGAGCCTCTGCACGAAGCGAGAGGACGATCGAGGACCGTCTCGGCTTTTTATTGTACGCCCCTTCGTCGCCTTTCCACAAGGAGGAGGGGGGGAACGCGCCATGTTACCCTCGGTGGGCGCTAAACATGGTGTTTCCAGTGAGTTGCTATTGGGTAATCCGAGCGGACGCCCGAGCCCTGTTCGGTAAGGGTCGGCTAGTGGCCTAGAGGCGCGCTCCAAAAGTACCTGCAGGTGGTTTGCTGGACCCGGACCCATTTGATAGGGTCCGAGGGCTCGGTGCCTCCCTTCGGTGGGATTCCATTACAAACCGTTCCCGCTGGTCTCGGAAATGTCCTAGGGTACCTCGGGAGCGTAGCCCGAGCCTCGGCCATGTAACGGACGTACCCAGGGTCATCCCTGACTCTGCATGCTCTGGGGCGGCTGTCGAACCCTTCTGAGGGTCCAGCCTTCGACCCCCTGATTAGTAAAGGGCTCGGAGCCCGAGTGCTCTGGGGCGGTTGCCGAACCCCACAGGGTGCAACCTTCGAACCCCTGATCAGTAGGAGGGCTCGGGGCCCATTTCCTTCGCTGAGAAGGATCCTCTAGAAATATCCCCTTTTCCGATCCATGTGGCAAGAGAGAGAGAGGAAAAAGGAAAAAGGATATAAATTTAAACAATGTGGCACACCTTTTTATAGGCGGTCATTATGACGGAGGCAAAACGGCGCCCGCTTCGCCTGCCAGAGGTGTCGCGTGCCCTGCTAGGGAGTTAATGCGACGGGACGGACGATTCGTGGGGTATCAGTTGCGCGTGCGCGAGTCGTTCGAGGAATGGAACACGGGTGCGTCGTCTTTATGCTGTAGATGTTGTAGGAGAGGGCTCCCCTGCCGCCTCAGAGGAGGATGCGAGCCTATAGGCGTGATCAGGGCCTGGTTGGTGGTTGGACCGCTGCTTCCATACGTCTGTGGTTGCAATTACTGCCGGTCCGCCTATGGTCATACCAACCGTCGTGTCTATCCCCACAACTGGCTGACCCGTGACCGTCGCACTTAATTGGCACTGTTGGGTCATGCACGGGGCTGCCTCGAGTCGCTGCACTGGTTCTTTAGTCCCGAGAAGACGCGGCATTGGCGCAAGTGGCGGTGCGGTTTCTTTGCACGTAGTAACCGGTGCGCCGGTTACATGACATGCGGACCCGGGCCTCCATGCTGGACCACCGGTTGCAACGAAGCCAAAAGAGTGCACAACCGCGATGCGGTTGCACGCTTCTTGCGTGGTGATCCGCCTTTTCGACCGCTAGTTTCGGCGAGGATGAGAGAGCGCTTGACCGCGGGGTGGTTGCATGCTTTGTGTGCGGCGGTCCGCCATCTTCGCGTTTCGGGTCAGTTTGTATGACATGTGGGACCTAGCCCTCATGTCATAGGTTGGGAACCCTGGAGCACGTCGGAGGGAGACTTTGCCTGTGATGCTTTGGGGCGCGAGTGGGGAGATCTGCCTTTAAATAGGCATCAATCTCCTGGGCAGTAGCCATGCCTTTGCTCTTCTCGCATTCATCGTGTCTTTCCATCTTCCGGGCCTCCAGATGGGGTGCACCGGTGTTGCCTTCTTCTTGCTGCTGTTGGAGGAGCACGACCTCGTGGGGGTTGGCGCTCTCTAGTCATCGCTCGGCTTCAAGGATTTTCATCATGCAGCCCGGCTGCAGTCCCCTGTCGGCGGTCACCCAGGATGATGACCGTCAGCCTTGTGGTGGAGAAGAGCGAGTCGGGCTGTGGCCTCCCCCTGCCCTCAGCTTCAATGATGTTCATCATCCGTGCTGGGGGGGAGGGCAAGCCGAGTCGCGGTCCTGCCCTCCGCATGGGCTGACGACCCGCTTCTTCCTTCAGCATTTGGGGGAGAAGGGCGTTCACCAGCCTTGCGGAGGAGGTGAACTGCCACCTGCTGTCTGGTCGGGGTGTGGCTGTCTGTCCACCGCACGGGCGACGGTCGCGCCGTGCGTAGGTCGGCCACGTCCACGGCCCTTCCTGCGCCCTCGGCCGCACCGGGGGATCGTACAAGACGTCGTACACCGTAGGGGCGGTGTCCGCGTCCCTGGATGGTCTTGTCCTCACTCCCGTAGCAAGGACGGGAGTGAGGACCTCCTTGTGCGCGCTGGGGCGGCCGCCGTCTGCCGGTGCAGCGTTGGTGCGCAGGTGGTCGCTGTCGTCGGTGCTGAGGTGGTGGCCGCCACAGGTGAGGCTTCCCACTACAGAGGTGGTTGCCTCCGCCGACGAGACCGTCAGTGGCACCTGTGGCCGGACCTCTGACTCTTTGGCTTTAATGGTTTGCCCTAGGGCGATCGCTGCTGTTGTCTAGCTGCCCGAGGCGGAGGTTGTTGTCGCTGCTGGTGCCGTGGTCGCCCGTGAGCCGCTTGGAGTTTGTTGTCTCGCAGCCCTTCTGGTGTGGAGGTAGTTCATTCCTGCGGGAATGGAGCTGGGGTCCCGTTCGTGAGGGAATGTAATGGTATTTGCCTAAGAGCAAAATGTAATTGCTTTAGGTACTAAGACATCTGCCGCATGTTGGGAAAACCGCCGAGGATGCTGCCGACGTCTAAGTCTAGGTAGCATAGTTACCATAAGTATGTGTGTTTGTTCTCTGTGGCTGCTGAGGCCTGAACATTTGGGTATTTGAGTATAAAACTGTGCTTCTTTCCTCTTATTTCGAGCATTAGGACTTGTTCGTCGGTAGCGGAATCACTTATCTGAGCGTGAGCTACCTTTCGCGGAAGGTGATGAGTAAGGTATCCGTATCCCGGAGGCGTAGGAGTCCCTCGGCTCGATCGGCCTTGCCGTTCAAGGTTTCTCTCGCTTGTTTTTAGGATTGTGTTATCGATATAGTCGAAAGGCATGAAAGTCGTTTTGGTATAAAACCTTTCTAAGGAAAATTTTGACACAGAGGGGGTCCCCCCCTTCTAGACCCGAGGCGACCGCTCGGGCCGGGACCCTTGCGGAGGGCCTGGCCGTGGCCGTCGGGTCTGCCCGGTCTGCCCAAGCCATGACCTCACAGCAGCGTGCCCGGGCCGAAGGTATGTTTTGCCTGCTTCGTGATTTTGTTTTAGCTTCATTCTTCTCCTCGTGTCTGAAGGATATTGTTCGGCTGTCTTCAGGGTTCGAGACAGCTCTTAACGAGTCCATCAAGAACTGCAAGGCGCTTGCCCAGGCGGCTGAGCAGAAGGAGGTCGACCGCGTGGCCATGTCCGAGGCCATCTCGGCCTTCTGCTGGACCTTTGGCCTCAGCGACGTTCCCTCGGGTAGCTCCCCCCAGAGTCCCCTGCGGGCCTTGGGCGGCCACGTGCGCAGCAGACTTCGCGGGGCGCTGCACCACGGCGTTAGGCGGGCCTTCGCCGTCCTCGCTTCCCACTATGACGTGGATTTGGAGCGGGACAGCGAGGGCTACTGCTTACCCGACGAAGAGGAGGCCGCCCTGTCCGAGGTCCGAAGGCTTCACGCGGCTGCCGAAGGCCCAGGCGCGGCATTGGCTTCCTTCTTCGAGGTGGAGATCCTTCCGCCTGTGCCGCCGTCTGAGGCCGGGCCAGATTCTGCCGTGGGCGGGAACGACGTCGAGGGTGCTGCTCCTTCCCCTGCTGACACCTGAGCATGTAGGGAACAGTTTGTTTTAAGTATGTGTATGTTTCTTGCGGCCGCTGAGGCCTAAACTTTCCTCTTGTTTCGAGCGTTACGACTTGTTCGGTAGCAGAATCACTTATCCGAGCATGAGTTACTTTTCGCGGAAGGTGATGACTGAGGTATCCGTATCCCGGAGGCGTAGGAGTCCCTCGGCTCGGTCGTCCTTGCCGTTCAAGGTCTCTCTAGCTCGTTTTTAGGATTCCGTTATCAATATAGTCGAGAGGCACGAAAGTCGTTTTGGTTGAAAACTTTTCCGAGGAAAATTTTGACGCAGAGGGGGTTCCCCCCTTCTAGCCCCCGAGGGAGGTTTGGTTTTTGCTGAGGCAAGGCCGATCCTCCCTTGACGGTTAGACTTTTTATTTATACATGTAAAGGGATCGAGATACATGAACGACTTGAAACACTTTAAGGGTAAAAGCGACATAGCTGTTCGATGTTCCAAGCGTTGCTGTAGACCTTGCCTTGATCGTTGGCCAGCTTGTATGTCCCGGGCTTCAAAATTTTGGCGATGATGAACGACCCTTCCCAGGGAGGAGTAAGCTTGTGGCGCCCTCGGGCGTCTTGTTGTAGCCGAAGCACCAAATCTCCCACTTGGAAGCCTCGGGGCCGAATCCTTCGGGCGTGGTAGCGTCGTAGAGACTGCTGATACCGCGCCGAGTGTAGTAAGGCTACATCCCGAGCCTCTTCTAGCTGGTCCAGTGAATCTTCTCGGTTGGTCTGGTTGTTTTGGTCGTCGTACGCCTTAGTCCTCAAGGAACTGTATTCTAAGTCCGTGGGTAGGACGGTCTCGGCCCCATAGACTAGAAAGAATGGCGAGAAACCTGTGGCCCGGCTCGGCGTCGTCCTCAGACTCCAAACCATCGAGGGTAGCTCTTTTATCCACCGCTTGCCAAACTTGTTGAGGTCGTTGTAGATCCTCGGTTTTAGTCCCTACAAAATCATGCCATTGGCGCGCTCCACCTACCCGTTTGTCATTGGGTGAGCTATGGCGGCCCAGTCCACATGGATGTGGTGGCCTTCGCAGAAGTCTTGGAACTTTTTCCCAGTGAATTGCTTGCCATTGTCGGTGATGATGGAGTTTGGGATCCCAAAGCGGTGGATGATATTTGTAAAGAACACCACCGCCTGCTCGGACCCGATGCTGGTTAAGGGTCGGACTTCGATCCACTTGGAGAATTTGTCGATGGCGACCAGCAGGTGTGTGAAGCCCTCGGGTGCCTTCTGCAAGGGACCGACAAGGTCTAGACCCCACACGGCGAACGACCAAGTGATAGGTATTTTCTGGAGGGCCTGAGCGGGCAGGTGCGTCTGTCTTGCGTAGAATTGACACCCTCGGCAGGAGTGTATAATCCTAGTGGCGTCGGCCACTGCGGTCGGCCAGTAGAAACCTTGTCAGAAAGCGTTTCCTACGAGGGCTCGAGGTGCTACATGGTGACCGCAAGCCCTCGAGTGTATTTCTTGTAACAGCTCTTGTCCTTGGGTCACGGATATGCATCGTTGGAGAATGCCTGAGGGGCTGCGGTGGTACAACTCTTTTTCATCACCCAGTAAAACGAACGACTTGGCGTGCCGAGCCAGTCGCCGAGCTTCGGCCTTGTCGAGGGGCAACTCTCCTCGGAGGAGATATTCCAGGTATAGGGTCTGCCAGTTTAGGTTTGGTGTGACCCCACTCTGCTCTATCTCGACGCACAGGGCCTTATCCTCGGCGGCCAAGGGTACCTCGGGCTGGACCGAGGTCTCCTCGGGCTCGGGTGCGTCATTGAGTTTCACGGATGGTTGATATATGTCCTTGGAGAAGACATTCAGGGGAACCGTCGTTCGTCCCGAGGCTATTTTAGCCAGCTCATCCACGGTCTCGTTGTACCGTCGAGCAACATGGTTGAGTTCCATCCCATAGAACTTATCTTCCAAGCGCCGAACTTCGTCACAGTAGGCCTCCATCTTCCAATCACGGCAGTGAGAGTTCTTCATGACTTGGTCAATAATGAGCTGTGAGTCGCCACGAGCGTCGAGGCGCCGAACCCCTAGCTCGACGGCGATGCGCAATCCATTAACCAAGGCCTCGTACTCGGCCACGTTGTTTGACGCTGGAAAATGGAGGCGTATTATGTAGCACACATGTTTCCCAAGGGGTGAGTTGAAGAGCAAGCCAGCACCTGCTCCGGTCTTCATAAGCGACCCATCAAAGTACATGGTCCAAAGTTCGGCCTGGATTGGAGCTGTTGGCAATTGGGTGTCGACCCATTCAGCCAGGAAGTCAGCCAGGACTTGGGATTTTATGGCCTTCCAAGGGGCAAATGAAAGTGTTTCCCCCATGAGTTCCACTGCCCATTTTTCTATCCTACCCGAGGCCTCTCGGCACTGGATGATCTCTCCTAGGGGGAAGGATGACACCACAGTCACCAGATGAGCCTCGAAGTAGTGCCGTAGCTTTCGTCGTGTTAGAATCACCGCGTACAGTAGCTTCTGGATTTGCGGGTAGCGGATTTTGGTCTCGGATAGCACCTCGCTGATGAAGTAGACTGGCCTCAGGATGAGCAGTGCAGGCCCCTCTTCTTGTCTCTCGACTACGACCGCAGCGCTGACCACCTGAGTGGTTGCGGCTACGTAAATCAAGAGATTCTCTCCCGCAGCGGGGGGTACCAAGATGGGCGCATTAATAAGAAGTGCCTTTAAGTTTCCAAGGGCTTCTTCGGCCTCGAGAGTCCAAGTGAAGCGCTCGGCTTTCCTTAAGAGGCGGTACAAGGGCAATCCTTTCTCGCCAAGGCGCGAGATGAAGCGGCTCAGAGCCGCAAGGCATCCCATGACCGTTTGTACTCCTTTTAAATCTTTGATGGGTCCCATGTTGGTGATGGCCGCGATTTTCTCTGGGTTGGCCTCGATGCCTCGTTTGGAGACGATGAACCCTAGGAGAATGCCTCGGGGGACTCCGAAGACACACTTCTTGGGATTGAGTTTCACGCTCTTCGCTTTTAGGCACCTGAATGTCACTTCAAGGTCAAAGATGAGGTCAGAGGCTTTTCTTGTTTTGACAATGATGTCATCGACGTAAGCCTCGACCGTTCTGCCGATGTGTTCTCCGAACACATGGTTCATGCACCTTTGGTATGTTGCACCCGCATTCCTCAAGCCAAATGGCATAGTAGTATAACAATACATGCCAAAGGGTATGATGAAAGAAGTCGCGAGCTGGTTGGATTCTTTCATCTTGATTTGGTGTTAGCCTGAATAGGCATCGAAGAAAGACAGGGTTTCGCACCCAGCAGTGGAGTCCACAATTTGATCTATGCGGGGCAGAGGGTAGGGAACCTTTGGACATGCTTTGTTTAACCCAGTGTAGTCTACACACATCCTCCATTTCCCACCTTTTTTCCTTACAAGTACAGGGTTAGCTAACCATTCTAGATGGAATACTTCTTTGATGAACCCTACAGCCATTAGCTTGTGGACCTCCTCGCCTATGGCCCTGCGCTTTTCTTCATCAAAACGGCGCAGGAGCTGTTTCATGGGTCGGGCACCGGCTCGGATGTCCAGTGAGTGCTCGGTGACATCCCTGGGTATGCCTGGCATGTCCGAGGGACTCCACGCAAAAATTTCGGCGTTTGCGCAGAGAAAGTCGACGAGCACTGCTTCTTATTTGGGGTCGAGCTCGGAGCCGATCTTGACTTTCTTACTGGCGTCGTTGCTGGGGTCAAGAGAGAAGGACTTAACTGCCTCGGCTAGTTCGAAGTTTCCGGCGTGCCGCTTTGCGTTGGGCGCCTCTTTGGAGAGGCAATCCAGGTCGGCGATGAGGGCTTCGGACTCGGTGAGGGCTTCAGCGTACTACACGCATTCCATGTCGCACTCATAAGCGTGGCGGTATGTGGATCCGACGGTGATGGTTCCCTTGGGGCCTGACATCTTGAGCTTGAGGTACGTGTAGTTGGGGACGACCATGAACTTGGAGTACCACGGTCTTCCCAACACCGCGTGATAGGTCCCTCGGAACCCGACTACCTCGAAAGTGAGGGTTTCCTTTCGGAAGTTGGAGGGAGTTCCGAAGCAGACGGGCAAATCAAGTTGCCCAAGGGGCAGGACACGCTTGCCGAGGACGATCCCATGAAAAGGTGCTGCACCGACCCGGATTGTGGATAGATCTACCCCCAAGAGCCCAAGGGTCTGGGCATAGATGATGTTGAGGTTGCTGCCTCCGTCCATGAGGACCTTGGAGAGCCTAGCGTTGCCGATGATAGGGTCGACGACAAGCAGGTACCTTCCTGGGCTCGGTACGCAGTCGGGGTGGTCGCCTTGGTCGAAGGTAATGGGTTTGTCGGACCAGTCTAGGTAGACTGGCGTCGCTACCTTTGCCGAGCAGACCTCCCGTCGTTCCTGCTTGCGGTGTCGAGCCGAGGCATTCGCTACTTGCCCACCGTAGATCATGAAGCAGTTGTGGACCTCCGGGAACTCCTCTTCCTTGTTGCCCCCCTTCTTGTTGTTGCCTTGGTCCTTGGCACCTTCTATCGGGGTCCCAGCCTTATTGAAGTAACGCCGGAGCATGTCGCACTCCTCAAGGGTGTGCTTGACGGGACCCCTGTGATAGGGGCACGACTCCTTGAGCATCTTGTCGAACACGTTGGCCCCTCCGGGAGATTTCCAAGGATTCATGTGCTCGGCAGCAGCGACGAGATCCACGTCAATGGCGTTGTGTTTTGCTTGCGCCTTCTTCCTAGTCTTCTTCTTCGTGCCACGCTGGACGGACGCCTCGGGGACGTCTTCCTTCTGTCTTCCCTGAGGCTGCTTGTCCTTCCGGAAGATGGCTTCAACCGCCTCCTGACCAGAGGCGAACTTGGTGGCTATGTCCATCAATTCGCTCGCCTTGGGGGAGTCTTGTGTCCCAGTTTGCTTACCAGGTCCCGACAAGTCGGTGATGTTAGGTAACTCGGTGCACTGCTTTGAAAACCGCTAGATGTACTCTCGCAGGGATTCCCCTGGCTGCTGGCGGCAGCTCTGAAGATCCCACGAGTTCCCAGGGCGCACGTACGTACCTTGGAAATTTCCAGCGAAGGCCTTGACTAGGTCGTCCCAGCTGAAGATCTGCGCAGGAGTCAGATGCTCCAGCCAGGCCCGGGCAGCGTCGGAGAGGAAAAGGGGGAGGTTGCGGATGATGAGGT
The DNA here is from genome assembly GCF_902167145.1 of Zea mays. Lineage (NCBI taxonomy): Eukaryota > Viridiplantae > Streptophyta > Magnoliopsida > Poales > Poaceae > Zea > Zea mays. The sequence continues at coordinate 83,893,059 of NC_050104.1, read as the reverse complement.
TGTCATCGTCCATCCCTCCCAACTGGCACGTCAGCCGATAATCCGCGAGCCACAACTCCGGCCTCGTCTCCCCTGAGTACTTGGTAATGGTAGTCGGGGCTCGGAACCGGGCCGGGAATGGCGCCCGTCGTATGGCCCGGCTGAAGACCCGCAGACCTGGTGGTTCGGGCGAGGGGCTCTGATCCTCCTCACTGTCGTAGCGTCCCCCGTGCCTAGGGTGGTAGCCTCGGCGCACCTTCTCCTCAAGGCGGGCTCGACAGTCGCAGCGGTGTTGCTCGTCGCTGAGGCGATCCCTGGCGGCAGGTGTTCTGTCTCCTGTGTGCTCGGTGTGGACTGAGGCCTCTCACATGCGTCGAGAGGACGCTGCGTGATGCTCCGAGGGGCCTCCTCGCCTTCGGGAGGCAGAGCTCTCGGCTCGTCGGACAACAGCATTTTCCAGGAGGTCCTTGAGTTCACCCTGGATACGTTACCCGTCGGTGGTGGATGGCTCTGGCATTGTTCGAAGTAACATCGCCGTTGTAGCTAGGTTCTAGCCAGCCCCGCTGAAGACCAGGGGTAGCCCTGCCCTGGCATCGTCAATGATACGGCGCTGGACGTCCTGGGCCCGATGACGCGCTCCTCTGGCGAGTGCTCGGCCCGCCCACTCCTGCTCGATGTTTTGTCGGAGCTGCACAAGTCACCCCGTTTCTTCGTTGAGCTTGGCCTGCATCTTGCGGAGTTGCTCGAGCTGTGTGCCCTGACCCCCCGCAAGGACTCGGACCACAGCTAGCTCCCGCGGGATCTCAACGCGAGACGCAGGCACAGGGGCGTCGTCATTTCCTAGCATGCCGAGGTGGTTGTCTTCGTCGTGATCCTTCTGATCGATGTGGAAACACTCGCGACTTGGGTTGTAACCCTCATCGTCAAGGTTGTGGCCATCGTTAGAGTAGCCGGAGAGGCAGTGGTCACATGCGGACATGAAGTCTCACATGGCACTGGGATCACGGAGTCCGGAGAAATCCCAACTGAAGTCGGGGTTGTCCTCTTCCTCGGAACCCACGGGTCCGGAGGTTGAGACGGCCGTCAACAGGTCCCAAGTTGACCACATATGGTACCCCGGAAGGTCAGGATATGCCCTTGCGAAAGCGCTCGCCGAAGTGGGGTCGCTTGGTGGATCGAAGCTGAATTTAAAAGGAACAGGATGGGAAACGAATGGTACCTCCTGGTTGATGGACGGTGGTGAAGTCGCATCGGGGATGGAATGCACCGTTATCTCAGGTGCGAGACTAATGCCCGACAAGTCCCTCGCAAGGGTGCTGGTGTCATTAGTCCGCCTGGGGTTGGCACGTTGCTAGGAAGCGACACCCGTCGTTGCCCCAGGTGCGAGGTAAACACCCGACATGTCTCCCGCAGGGGTGCCGACGTCGTCAACTCGCTCTGGTCCGACAGCCGATGAGGTGCCGCCTCTTGCCTGGCCATGGTTGCTCCGTCTCCTCCTCCGGCGAGGAGGGTGGCGGGGCAAACCCGGGTGTTCCTCTTCTGCCACGGGGAGATTTCGTCGTCGAGTTCACCTCTGCCGGGCGAGCCGACGACCGTCGTTGTTGTCGTGCTGTGGGGGGAGGAGTACCATGTCGTAGCTACCGTCGGGGGACATGAACTCGAGACTCCCAAAGCGGAGCACCGTCCTGGGCCGAAGAGGTTGCTAAAGATTATCCATCTGGAACTCAACGGGAAAGTATTTCCAACACACTGCTGGACCCCTACCTGGCGCGCCAACTGTCGGCGTTTTGGACCCACGAGGACCCTCAACCGACTAGTGAATTTGATGCTACGTGTCCCTACCCAGATGGGTTGATGCAAGATGAAACACGAGAGGGGAGATGAGGCTTATATTATCTTGCACCGGGGTGCTCGTAGTAGGGGTTACAAGCTTTGCGGGAGAGGGTTTGGCCTTGGAGTGAGCCATCAGAGTTGGCCTCCTTCGCCCTTGCCCTCCTCCCCTGGGAAGGTCCTGGTCATCCCCTTTTATAGATACAAGGAGATGACCCAGCTGTACATATGGGGGTGTAGCTATGTGCTAACGTGGCAGGCGGAGAAGTGCTTGAGCCCCGTAGAAGCATAGCTGATGGTGCGGCCCGGGGTCCTGCTGACGTTTCTTTGCCTTAGTAGAGAGTTGAGAACAATCGACGTCATGGACGCATGCGGCGAACCATCATTACCTGTTGCCGGAGTAATCTAGATGGGACATCGGTCTTGTTCCTTCGTAGCCTGAGGTAGCTAGCTAGGGGTAGGGTAATGATGTATCCCCTGTGGCATAGTCGGTCCAAGGTCAAGGTCGGGCGAGGCAGTGACTTCTCCTGAGGCCGAGGCGGAGGTCGAGCGAGGTTGTGACTCCTCCCGAGGCCGAGGCTGAGGCCGAGGCCTGGGGTCGGGCGAGGCGGAGACCTTCTCCCGAGGCCAAGGCTGAGGCCGAGGACAGAGGTCGGGCGAGGCGGAGCTCCCTGTTGCGCCTAAGGCTGAACTCGGGGGAGGTCGTGACTTACTGTCGTCAGTTTTACCCTGGTGGTTGGCACAGTAGTAGGAACAGGGTGAATAGTGTTGTTTTCCTGTCAGAACGATCAGTAAAGGGGCGAAGTGACTGCGGTCATTTCGACCTTGCCAACTGAGGCGCGCGTGTCAGGTGATCCTCGCATTAAATGCGCATGCGATGCGGTCGGTGGTAAGGCGATTCGGCTGAGGTTGCTGTACGACAAAGTTTGCCCGAGCTTGGCCTCAGGCGAGCCGGGGGTGCGCCCACTGCCTGAGGAGGCCCTCGGGCGAGGCGTTAATCCGTCCGGGACTACTGTTCTTGCCCGAGGTCGCGCTCGGGCGAGACGAGATCGCGTCCCTTGGTAGACGAGGCTTTAACTTTGAGTTGTGCTCACCAGTGTTTACGGTCTGTTTTGAAGATCCTTTTCAGCCATGCTTAGGAGTATTGGGGGTACCCCTAATTACGGTACCCGACACATGTGTATTGTTATTTTTGAAGCCATTCAGTTTTGAATGGATCGACGCTCAAGGTAAGGTGAGATGTGAGAGCACGACCGAACAAACATCGGTCTAGGGAAGTGCTTAATTGTGGCGCTTGATTATATACATGTTCCACATATGTATATATGAAAGCTGCGATATGGAGTAATTACTTTTCCGGGAATTCAGCACCCCATGGATGTGTATGGGTATACAGACATGGGAATACTGAGAAGTGTAATGTACTTGTAACGACGCACCTACGCTCAGGTAAGAAGGTGAGTTACCATAATGAGTTGCCCTATGGTTAAAGTGTGGCAACGGCGCCTATGCGTGGCTCGACGCTTAATGATGAGCTGGCCTCCATATAGCAATATATGGAGTATAAACTGTGATAAACTGTCATGTTTGAATTGCATCATTGGGTAATGGGCTGTGATGGATTTTCTGCAGGTACACTAACCTCGAAAACGTATGTGTAGCTGATGACTAGCAAAATACCGTGAGAGTTGTAAGTATGCCACTGATATAGAACGCTATTGCCACATTATGTTGGCAAAATCAGTGAGGACGAATAGGACGAGCATGCATCCTGATTGTTGCATCATGTTTGTCACCTATACACCCAAAATGCTTTTCTCATCTTTATTCCAGTAACTAGTGATTGTAACTAACATGGTGTAATGTTGTATTATGATCCCTAAGGAAATAGTTGTCCTCCATTCTTTAGGTAATATGTTTAGGTGTTATATGTGTTTGCTCTTGTGCTTGATGTGTCGATAGAAGGTTAGTGACTTGTTTGCCTAAATCTAAAATTAGGCCATCTTCTTAGTTGGTGAACCATGACCCAAAGTTGATTTTTTTTCGTTATCACTCCATAACCAAACACATACAAATAAATGCTTAGATAATTTCTTTTCTGAACCTAAAGTGTACCCGGGCTTAAAACAAGAATTTCGAGTCATGTCTCCATCCTAAACCATGTCCTTGTTCGGTTAGTGCAAGCTGATGTACCTTATCCAGTTTGCCTGTTTTTAAGGACCGCCATGTTACTTTATCAACCTAACCTAGGAAAGACATGTCCGACCATTTTCTTGAATTTGATGCCTTTGGTTTCCCCATAACTATCAAAGGCATACCAACTTAATTCTTGACCTTGTGATCCCTGCGATGGGCATAGAAATATGTGTGGGGCTGAATTAACAGTCTCCCATCGTACTTCTTTCATCAAGTTTAGGTTATGTCCATGCCTTGTTCATTTCATCGGGCCATGATCTGTTTGGCTCTCTACTTGTAACCATCCTTACAGGTGGAGTATCTCTTTGTACATTGTCACCCTTGCCCAATTCATTTGTGTCGCGTGAGATTTCTTATTGGTTATTTTTGATAATGGTGTTATGACTAAAACCAGTGGTGCCGTGAAAAAACCAAGGGCCTTCTGTGTGTGCGCACATGGTTGCGCTACTCGGCACACGTTAGTATCACAGTTGGTAGTTGTTGGGGACTTGTTCTCAAATGCTATGAATTAAGAACAAGGCAACATAGAATGTTAAATGTCAAAGCCCTTCGTTCGCTGAAGCATTATTTCCCTGAGGATTTAATGAGCTTCGGACGAAGGTCATGGATGATAAATTACGAAGGTCCTACCTTCGTAATCAAAAATAAAATAATGCGAAATGAAATATAAAGTATAAAACGTTAAAGAATATCAAGAATGAATAACATCATTTGCTCATTTTATAATATAAATTGAGATATTAAAACATGATGTTTGTTTACATTTATACCTTTGCCTTGACAAAGAACAATAATTCCAGAGTAATGCGTTAGCAGTTACAGGATTCCGTGAACAGTAGAGGAGTACTGTTCACTATTTATAGGCACAGGACACAGCCTGTAAGAAATTACAATCATACCCCTTACAAAAGATTACAATTATGACTCAGACCCTTATGGACTAAAAAGTCATTCCATCTTTAAGTCGGTTCGACCCTTCACCTTCGGATACGCTATAATATCGAAGCTTCATGAGCGGTAGCTTCGGTATTACGTATAAACAGGTTTTGCCAAAGGTGTTTCTTCATGCAGGACCTTCGGTGATGAAGCATGGTCCCAACAGTAGCCCCTTCGCGGTGCTAGATCGTTTTTCGTAACGAGCTTGATCCGTGAAAAAAGTCTCTTAGGCTTCGGGAAGCCGAAGGTCCGAAAAACACCTTCCCTGAGCTCGTTGCCGGGAAACGATACAATTTCGGAGCGCGAAGCGGTCCCACCATGCAGGTTCACCTTCTCGGGTTTTGTGGCCCACCGTTCAGTGGGTGCGAGCGACTGTTTGTCTGGTATAAAAGACTTTGACGATTCACCTTCTTACCTGCAGCACTATATAAACAGACGGGTAGGTGTGAAGTTACCACAGCATTCATTGCTATTGCACTGTTTTGCTGCCAAAAATTTAACCATAGCCGAAGCTTGACTTTTGCATTCGAACAAAGCACCACTTTGGATTCTGCTTCATCACAAGAAGAGCTTCGGGAAAAAGGTTATTAATTTCCAAAAAACTTCCAAGAAATTTATAATCAAATGGCCAGAATATGCTCCACTACCAGGGTTGAGCGTGATGGAGATGAGACCGAAGCCACTGAAACTGTTCCGATTTCCGAAGCAATGAGGCGTTCTGGGCTGGTTTCATCAGAGGACACACCTGCTGCCGAAGCAACACAAGCTGATGTTGAAGAAGTTGGTTCCGAAGATGAGTACTCCTGCGGGGTGCCAAGTAAACCTAGTCATCTGGACTTTGGAAAGTCCACCATTTTTGAAGCTGATCTTCCTAAAATGGTGAAGATGGGTTATTTTAGTGAGGCCAAAAAGGAATTAATTCGTTTTGGTGGAGAAGAAACTATCCCAAAGCCAGGAAAGGTCTAGGTAGTAGTCTTCAAAAGTTTTCTTAAAGCTGGTCTAAGGTTCCCCCTAAACAAGATGATTGCTATTGTACTGAAGAAGTTTGGGATTTACCTTCATCTGCTGACCCCTAATGCTATCGTTAGGTTAAGTGTTTATATTTGGGCCCTTCGTAGCCAGGGGGTGGAACCGTTCGGTGAGGGTTTCTGCCGAGTTCATGAATTACACTACCAGACTAAAGCCAGAGGAGATGGTCTGCACGAGAATTTTGGCTGCTACAACTTTGGTTATCGCAAGACTACGAAGTTTCCAGTGATAAGCTACCGAAGCAAATGGCCAGCCGGATGGAAGTCTGAATGGTTTTATGTTAAAGTTGATGAAGATGAAGATAAATTGGTCCAGAGTCCGCTAGAACTGACCTTCGGAGAGACGAGGCCCCGATGCAACATGATAATGGGGAGCCCAAGTCAGATTACTTTGGCTGAATTTCGAGTGATTTCAGATCATATTGGCACTAGAGACTTAGTGCAGGAATTTTTGGCTTTTAAAGTGTTCCCAACACTGAGGGAGTGGGAGATGCCGAAGCTAGAGGGAGAAAAGAAGAAGGGAGAACTTGTTTGATTGCCTTATCACTAAAAGTTTAAGAAACACTTTAAAGCACCCTCCTAGGAGTGGTTGGACACAATTGAGGTTATGTGCAACGAGATCCTCGGCAACTACTCTAAGAAAGAAGATCAGTTAATGACTGCAGCCTTCGTCACTCGTCCGAAACGAAGATTGAATCGGACCTCTGTAGGTATCAGCGACAACATATCGTCGGTAGCCTGGTCTATGCTAATTTCAAGGTAAAAACTCTCAACTTTTTATTGTTTTTTGAATTAAGATGTTTTCTGACGAAGGTTGATTTGGCAGAGTATATTGCTAAGTAAGGTGCTGAGGATGCAACAAGATCTTGAGGACGAGAAAAACGAAGCTACCATCAAAGATATAGAAAACAAAGTCGAAAGTTACGAAGCTGCTTTGAAGAAAAAGGACTTCGTCATTCAAGACCTTGAAAACAAAGTTAAAGATCACGAAGCTGCCTTGGAAAAGAAAGACTTCGTCATCCACTGTGTGGAAGGTTCACTGGCTGAAGCTCAAGCCGAAATTGACAAATTGAACAGCGAATTACTTATAAAATCAGAAAAATCTGAGCAAGAAAAGAAGAATCTCGAAACAAGTCTCAAGACCGAAATTGAAAAGAATTCAAATTTGCAGAAATTATTGAAGGAGCTTCAGGAAAAATGTTAGATTTTGGCAACCGATGCGTGCAGCGGCTGAAGGATGTGGTTTACTCAATTGGAGCCAGCTCTGATAAGTTTACACCTTCAGCTGAAAACCTGCCAAGCACATTTGAATACATTGAGGGCGAAGTTGATGCACTTGACGAAGTTATCGCTGGGCATGCCGATTTCTGCGCCCTGTTAGCTTCTCGAGGCACGACTACTGCTTTCCTGAAGGCTGGCTGCACGCACGGGAAAATTGTAAATAGGCCAAACTTCAGTTTATCACCGGCAGATTTGGTTGACATCCCCAGCCTAGCCCGAAGCATAGGGAACAGGTTTATGACCCAGATTTGGATAAACGGCGGGCGAAAAATGGCTGGTGACAAAGCTCGGAGCCACCTTAAGCCAATGAGAAACTTATACTTGTTACTTTTACCTTCTCCTCGAATTCTGCGCCTTTCTCATTCTGTTTTAATACGTACAGGATGATGAAGCTGAAGAATGACGAGCTGAAGCTTAACAGATGCTCCGAAAGACTTTTCTGCATATGATTCTAGAGAAATTTTTGTAATATAATTGTAAAGAAACTTATGTAAATTTGTGCATACCTTGTAATATATCTTTTCCCCTTTATCCGTGTACAATCTGCTTTGCTGTGGACGAAATTTTATTTTTGAGCCGAAGGCGAAAAACACCTTCCCTTCTTTTCGTACACAACGAAGCATGAAAATTTCTTCTTTCTCCGAAGCTTTATCCTTATAGCCGAAGCATCTGCATTTTCTGTATGATATGATGATAATGATCCTATGTATGTCTAAATGAATGTTTATGAATGCAAATGTCATGATGTAATGTATCGTGCAAATGAATATCCGAATATATATTCAAAACCATAATCATAGCTTTCATTCCCTTAGGAATGACTCAAATCTTTTTGCCGCTTATTTTTCGGCTTCACCGTTTACTTTTCAGTGTATTAGCGCTGACTTTTCGTTGTAAGCCTCCCTTAGGAGCTTCTTCGCCTTTTACTTCGGTGGAATCAGCGTTTATTTTTCGCTGTAAGCCTCCCTTAGGAGCTTCTTCGCCTTTTACTTCGGCGGAATCAGCGTTTATTTTTCGCTGTAAGCTCTACAATCCCTTAGGAACGACTTTTGAGCTTCTCCCTGTTTTCTTTTCTTTTTCCTTTGCACTCGATGGTGCGTTCTCAGCTTTTACATTTACATCTTTGGGGATATTACTCTTATAGGATTGAAATAAGAAAAAGAAAAATTACATGATGTGGCCCCATTAAAAACCTTTCTCCCCCTTTGGAAAGGAAAAGAGTGCCACAAGAAAGAATAGAAAAAATTACATCAAGCTAAACATAATATCGCCGAAGCTCATCCGCATTCCATGATCTAGGAATATCGTTGCCGTCCATATCCTTCAATCTGTAGGAACCGGGTCTTGACGAAGATATTACCACAAAAGGTCATTCCCACTTCAGTTGTAACTTGCCTACTGTCTCTGGGTTGGCTACTCTTTGAAGCACCAAATGTCCTGGTTCAATGTTCTTTAGCCGAACCTTTCTATCATGCCATTTTATTGTTTCGGCTTGGTATTTATTGATGTTTTCCACAGCTTGAAGCCTGATCCCTTCTATAGCATCTTTTTCCACAGAGTAATCAGCTTCAGCTCCGTCTTCTGCCGAAGCTACTATTCTTATTGATCCTGCTTTGGCTTCTTCCGGAGTTATTGCTTCGTCACCAAACAATAATTTGAATGGTGTAAAACCTGTTGATCTTGATATTGTTGTGTTGTGGCTCCACACCACTTTAATTAATTCGTCTGGCCACTTTCCCCTGGGCTGATTGAAGATTAACTTCATTATTCCTGTCATTATGATGCCATTAGCCCTTTCAACAAGTCCATTTGACTCCAGATGCAGAACTGATGCAAAATGGATCTTCGTGCCAATTTGTTCACAAAATTCTCTGAAAGCTTCGGAATCAAACTGCGTTCCATTATCCACGGTAATAGCCTTCGGCACTCCGAAGCGACAGATAATATTTTACCAGAAAAACTTTTGAATAGTAACCGAAGTAATTGTGGCTAAAGGCTTTGCCTCAATCCACTTAGAAAAATATTCCACTGCCACTACAACATATCTTAAGTTCCCTTGTGCTGGTGGTAACGGACCTAACAAATCAAGACCCCACCTTTGCAATGGCCAAGTGGGTTGTATTAACTGGGTTAGAGACGAAGGTTGTTTTTGATCTCTTGCACATTTCTGACAGCCTTCGCACTTTTGGACTAATTCTGCTGCATCCGAAGCTGCCTTTGGCCAATAAAATCCTTGACGAAAAACTTTTCCAAGCAAAGGCCTAGATCCAATGTGAGATCCACACAGGTCTGCGTGTATTTCCTTCATCAATTCTATACCTTCGGCTCTGGATAAACACTTGAGTAATGGAGAACAGACCCCATGCTTGTATAGCTCCCCTTCTATTATAACATATGGTCGAGCTCTTGCCTCTATCCTCCTATTATAAGCTTCGTCATCTGAAAGAAAGTTACCCTGAAGGAAAGAGATGATCTCAGTTCTCCAGTCTTCACTATAAACAGGAGATATATTGAGGACTGCTCTTTCTAGAAGTTCAACCGAAGGTGCTTTTATTGTTTCGAAAAATACTTCCGAAGGTAAGGGCAGCCCTTGTGCTGCTGACTTGGCTAGCAAATCAGCATGTTCATTTTCTCGTCGAGGAATATTTTTGATAGAAAACCCTTCAAAGGAAGCCTCAATCCTTCGGACCGTGTCTAAATATTTCTCAAGCTTCGGGTCTCTTGCTTTACAACTCTTGTCAATATGACTAGAAATAACATGGGAATTAGTTTTAAGAACTGCCCTTCTAATTCCCATTGCCTTTAACTTCCGAAGACCCAAGAGCAAAGCTTCGTACTCAGCAATGTTATTTGTGCAACTGAAATCAAGTCTTGCTGCGTAGCAAGTTTTAACTCTGGAGGGTGCGACCAACACAGCGGCTGCTCCTGCCCCGAAGGTTCCCTAAGAACCATCGCAGAATACTGTCCAAACTTCAGCGTCTTTACTCGCTTCTTCTTCCTGAGCCCCTGGCGTCCAGTCAGCAATGAAGTCTGCTAACGCCTGAGACTGAATCGAAGATCTATGCACATAATCAATGCAGAACTCATTGAGTTCCGCAGCCCATTTTCCAACCCTTCCAGTAGCTTCTTTATTTCTCATAATATCCTTCAATGGTTGTGAAGAAGGGACAATTATATTGTATGCTTGAAAACAGTGCCGAAGCTTCCTGGAGGCCATCAAAATAGCATACAGCACCTTCTCCAATTCTGTATAATTTTTCTTTGATAAACTAAGAACTTCGGATACAAAGTATATTGGGGCTTGCTTTTTGACTTGGCTTTCAAGCTTCTCTTGGACAAGTGTTGCACTTACCGCTGAGTGCGAAGCTGCCACATATAACAACAGAGGAGCCCCTGGCGTTGGTGGAGTTAGCGTCGTTAGGTCTATCAAATATTGCTTCAGCTCTTCGAAGGCTCTCTGCTGGACTAGTCCCCATTGAAAAACTTCGGCTGACTTCAGCACTTCGAAGAATGGTAAATTTCTCTCTGCTGATCTAGATATGAATTTGTTGAGAGATGCCAGTCTTCCTGTCAATCTTTGAGCCCCCTTCTTTGTACTTGGTGGTTCCATTCGAAGGATAGCTTTGATTTTATTTGGATTAGCCTCAATCCCTTTTGTTGAAACTAGGCAGCCAAGGAATTTTCCCTTCTTCACTCCGAAAACACACTTTTCTGGATTCAGTTTTAGACCAACCTGTCTAAAATTAGCGAAGGTCTCCTGCAGATCAGCAATGTGATTTTCTTGCTTCGTGCTTTTTACAATGATATCATCAACATAAGTTAGCACATTTCTGCCTATCTGAGAATGAAGAACCTTCGCTGTCATTCTACTGAAGCTTCCTCCAGCATTCTTGAGCCCCTCTGGCATTCGAAGGTAACAATATGTTCCACTAGGGGTTATGAAACTGGTTTTTGGCTCATCCTCCTTCTTTATCCAAATTTGATGATAGCCTGAATAACAATCCAACAGACTCATAAGCTCTGATGAAGCTGCTGCATCAACTACGGAATCTATCCTTGGCAATGGAAACTCATCCTTCGGACAAGCCTTGTTGAGATCAGTAAAATCAATACACATCCTCCATTTGCCATTAGCCTTTTTTACCATAACAGTGTTAGCCAGCCATAATGGGTATTTTACTTCTCTGATAACTCCAGCGCTGAGGAGTCTTTTCACTTCATTCCGAGCACCTTCGGCCTTGTCATCAGACATCTTCCGAAGCCTCTGCTTTCTGGGTCTAAAAGATGGATCAACATTGAGCGAGTGTTCAATAACATCCCTGTTGACTCCGCAAAGATCATTAGCTGACCATGCAAAAACATCTTTGTTGTTGAAGAGAAACCTTATCAAAGTTTTCTCTTGTTGCTCAGACAATTGAGATCCCAGCAGCACCTTCTGCTCTGCGATATCTTCGCATAAAAGCATGGGTTTCGGCTGATCGGCCGAAGCATCCTTCTCCCTTCTGTACTTGTACTGCTCACAAGCTTCGGCTTCATCTATATTGTGGATTGCTTTTGAATCAGTCCAATTCCCCTTGGCCTTTCTGGCAGCTTCCTGACTCCCATGAATAGCAATAGGTCCTGATCCGAAGGTATCTTCATGCAAAGATATGTTGGATGAAGAATTGCTTCGAAAGCATTGAGTGTTCCGCGACCAATGATAGCATTGTAGGGATACTCCATGTCGACAATGTCAAACACGACTTGCTCAGTCCTTGTATTGTTGACGAATCCGAAGGTCACTGGCATGGTAATCTTACCAAGCGCTACAATCTGTCTTCCTCCAAAGCCACAAAGAGGGTGCATAGCATCATGAATCTTGTCTTCAGGCTCTTGCATTTGTCTGAAGGCCTTAGCAAATATAATATCCGTTGCACTGTCTGTATCAACCAAAACATTGTGGACCAAAAATCCTTTGATCACACAAGAGATAACCATAGCATCATTGTGTGGGTAATCCTTGAGCTGAAGATCCTCTTGAGAAAAGGTAATTGGAATGTGAGACCATCTTGAGTTGATGAAGGGTCCTTGTACCCCTACATGTTGTACTCTTCTCTGTGTCTCCTTCTTCTGTTTCTTGTTAGCCGGCTCTGAACATGAACCGCCTGTTATCAGGAGGACCAGCTTCGGAGCCGAAGCAGTTCCAGCTTGGTTCTTGAACGAAGCCATTGTCTCAAAAAGGGGAAGTGAGTTCACCGGAGGTGGGCACCAATGTTGGGGACTTGTTCTCAAATGCTATGAATTAAGAACAAGGCAACATAGAATGTTAAATGTCAAAGCCCTTCGTCCGCTGAAGCATTATTTCCCTGAGGATTTAATGAGCTTCGGACGAAGGTCATGGATGATAAATTACGAAGGTCCTACCTTCGTAATCAGAAATAAAATAATGCGAAATGAAATATAAAGTATAAAACGTTAAAGAATATCAAGAATGAAAAACATCATTTGCTCATTTTATAATATAAATTGAGATATTAAAACATGATGTTTGTTTACATTTATACATTTGCCTTGACAAAGAACAATAATTCCAGAGTAATGCGTTAGCAGTTACAGGATTCCGTGAACAGTAGAGGAGTATTGTTCACTATTTATAGGCACAGGACACAGCCTGTAAGAAATTACAATCATACCCCTTACAAAAGATTACAATTATGACTCAGACCCTTATGGACTAAAAAGTCATTCCATCTTTAATTCGGTTCGACCATTCACCTTCGTATACGCTATAATATCGAAGCTTCATGAGCGGTAGCTTCGGTATTACGTATAAACAGGTTTTGCCGAAGGTGTTTCTTCCTGCATGACCTTCGGCGATGAAGCATGGTCCCAACAGTAGTCATAATCCATTATGAGATTATATCAATATGTTTTCTTCCGTGGACCTTTCCTTGAAACAATTTCTATGTTGTTTGTGAAGAGATCAAGCAACATCTATCATCTCTATTGGATCAAAAGGGCATACCACTTTCATGTGTGGTCTTATTTCTTTTGATCTTGGTAGTGACTACTCATACAAGTTCCCTTTACATCCTTTGTGTAAAGGTGAAGCCTTGGAGCTTTTTAGTGTTGGAAAACAACTGATTAGCTCTCGAAATGGAGATTGACTTTTCCTGCTGCTGAGATGCAAGAGTTTGTTCGTTCGCTCTCTTATTTAATCCATGTATTTCCTAACCAAGTGGATAATTCATCTCAGATGAAGAAACGGATGAACAACATGACCAAATGGATTTCTACCCAAATGCATGATCAATTGTTAATAAGAGTGAACCCTCAACCCTTGGCTTACTGATGGTACTGAGAGGACTTGCTCAATGTTAAAGGTAGTTCAACAAGTTCGTTTTACTAACTTGTAGCTACGTTGTGAACAGAGACTGAGTTTAGAGATCATTTTAGTGAGTTGTCTAAACTCACTTTGGTTCAACCTATTTTAAGAAAGTACTCACAAGAGTTAAGTTAAGTCGACCAATAACCACCTAATTATCGCTCTAGTCACGCCTTGACCGCCTCACGGGTGCTTTTCCAGCGTGTGTAATCATGTCGAGCCATGCCTAGTGCTTGATAAAATGGACTGGTTGCAAAGTCCGCATCTACAGATCCCTTTGCTGGTGATTTTTTCGAGTCTATCATTTTCTTGGACTTGGATTTTCTAGCTAGCCACGAGTTAAATGTGATGTTCTTCGACATTCACACCCGTCTCTTGTGCTATGAACTTACCGTGACCACTTGTTGGTAAACATCTTTCTGTGTGTTTTACCCAAGAGGTTGCATCTGATTCTGTTTGGGTAAAATCGTGTATTAGTCACTCGCTCAACCGACTCAGATAGTACAATGTCATCAGAAAAAGCAAACTGCACACATGGAACCTTATGTGTTCTTCTGGCAGACAACGTCTCTATTGGTGGACATTTCTAAATTAGCCTATGGCGATACATGATATATCCACTAGAGAAACAACATCCTGAGACACTCGCCTTTGCTTGGAACTGCCTTTGTTATCGCGGATATGGACATGGGTTACATGCTTCTCTACTCTTAAAAGTCTTTCGCTTTGAATCTTGGGACGAGATTCTTTTAAGGGGGGAGGGCTGTAACACCCCAGGTATTTATTGTCTGCTCGACCACGAGTGCGGACTTTAACACGTAATATCAATGGATAAAACGAATGTTAAATTTTAAACACCTTCGCCTATTGCGATCGCATCTGTTCCGTCTGTTGCGAGTGCGACATCGTTTTTATTTCTATCTATCCGGGCTCTTCCAAAATTTTCATGATGTTCGGAACATCATTGTTCCGAAAATTGGTGTGTCTGGTAATTATTTAAAATTCGTCACTCGCGCGAATATGAATTTGGAAGCCCGACTCACTCGGATGATTTTATACCGAACTGTCGGGGACCATAATTAGGGGTACCCTCAAGACTCCTAAATCTTAGCTGGTAACCCCCATCAGCACAAAGCTGCAAAGGCCTGATGGGTGCAATTAAGTCAAGGATCGGTCCATTCGAGGGACGCGATCACACCTCGCTCGAGCCCTGCCTCGGGTAAGGGCAGCCGACCCCGGAGGATTTACGTCTCGCCCGAGGACCCCCTCCAGCAACGGACACACCTTCGGCTCGCCCGAGGCCCAGTCTTCACCAAGAAGCAACCTTGGCCAAATCGCCACGCCAACTGACCAAATCGCAGGGGCATTTAATGCAAAGGTGGCCTGACACCTTTATCCTGACGCGCGCCCTCCAGACGACAGAGCCGAAGTGACCGTAGTCACTTCGCCGCTCCCTTGACCGGCCTGACAAGAGGACAGCGCCGCCTACGCCGCTATGACTGCTGTGCCACTCGACAGAGTGAGGCTGACAGCAGCCAAGTCCGGCCTCAGGCGCCATAGGAAACTCCGCATCGCCCGACCCCAGGGCTCGGACTCGGGCTCAGCCCCGGAAGACGACGAACTCCGCTTCGCCCGACCCCAGGGCTCGGACTCGGGCTCAGCCCCGGAAGACGACGAACTCCACTTCACCCGACCCCAGGGCTCGGACTCGGGCTCAGCCCCGGAAGACGACGAACTCCGCTTCGCCCGACCCCAGGGCTCGGACTCGGGCTCAGCCCCGGAAGACGACGAACTCCGCTTCGCCCGACCCCAGGGCTCGGACTCGGGCTCAACCCCGAAAGACGACGAACTCCGCTTCGCCCGACCCTAGGGCTCGGACTCGGGCTCAGCCCCGGAAGACGAAGAACTCCGCTTCGCCCGACCCCAGGGCTCGGACTCGGGCTCAGCCCCGGAAGACGACGAACTCCGCTTCGCCCGACCCCAAGGCTCGGACTCGGGCTCAGCCCCGGAAGACGACGAACTCCGCTTCGCCCGACCCCAGGGCTCGGACTCAGCCCTGGCCTCAGCCGACGGTCTCCGCCTCGCCCGACCTAGGGGCTCAGACTCGACCTCGGCCTTGGAAGACAGACTCGACCTCGACCTCGGAGGAGCCTCCACCTCGCCCAACCCAGGGCTCGGACCGACCACGTCATAGGAGGCGCCATCATTACCCTACCCCAAGCTGACTCAGGCTATGGGGAACAAGACCGGCGTCCCATCTGGCTCGCTCCGCTAAACAAGTAATGATGGCGCCCCGCATGCTCCATGACTACGGCGGCTCTCAGCCCCCTTACGGAAGCAAGAGGACGTCAGCAAGGACCCGATAGCTGTCCTTCCGCTAGGCTCCAGCGCTCCTCCGACGACCACGACACCACACGAACCGGGTGCCAAAACCTCTCCGGCTGCCACGATGGCATGTACTTAGGTCACTAGCTCTCCTCCGCTAGACACGTTAGCACACTGCTACACCCCCCATTGTACACCTGGATCCTCTCCTTACTCCTATAAAAGGAAGGTCCAGGGCCCTCTTACAGAAGGTTGGTCGCGCGGAGAAGGACGGGACGACGCTCGCGCAGGGCCGCTCGCTCCCTCCCGCGTGGACGCTTGTAACTGTTGGGAATAGTCCCACATTGTCTGGTGAGAGTGTGAAAGCATGGTTTATAAGGTTGAGGGTGCAACCCCTATCAGGCTAGCTTTTTGGGGGGAGTGTTGGCCCAAGAGACCTAAAGCCCGCTGCTATACGTGCGGGCGCGTGTGTCGCGGCCCGACAGCCTGGGTGGGCGCGCCGTGTGTGCGGGCGGCCCGGACGGACACGCCGTGTGTCGGCGGTCCGGTTCCAACAATTGGTATTGGAGCCAGGTTGGCCCAGTGCATTCTCAGACAAATCTCGGCTCACAATGTGTGAGGGGGAGATTGTTGGGAATAGTCCCACATTGTCTGGTGAGAGTGTGAAAGCATGGTTTATAAGGTTGAGGGTGCAACCCCTATCAGGCTAGCTTTTTGGGGGGAGTGTTGGCCCAAGAGACCTAAAGCCCGCTGCTATACGTGCGGGCGCGTGTGTCGCGGCCCGACAGCCTGGGTGGGCGCGCCGTGTGTGCGGGCGGCCCGGACGGACACGCCGTGTGTCGGCGGTCCGGTTCCAACAGTAACCCCCTACTGCAAGCGCACCATACCTGGGCGCGGGACAAACACGAAGGCCGCGGGTTTTACCTCTCACGCCTGTCTCCCTCCGGCTTCTCTTCCCCCCTTCGCGCTCCGTCTCGCGCCGACCCATCTGGGCTGGGGCACGCGACGACAATTTACTCGTCGGTCCAGGGACCCCCCGGGTTCGAAACGCCGACATGAACAGATTAAGAAGAACTCGACGGTTAAAAAGTTTGAGGCAAAATAATCTGTATCGCGCGTTGTCCAAGAAAAATCGTGCACGAGGAGATGATCCAATTTATCCTTCAGCACACTCAGTAAAATAATAAAATCAACTGTGCTTAGACAACGGATAAATTTTTATCCGAGTTCAACTAAACCAGTGCTGTCTCAAATAATGTATCTGATATCCAGTCCATTTCCGTGTTGCTCGAAATAGTCACGAAAACTATCCAAACGAAATGTCGTCAGAATTGTAAACCTCGGACTTTCCGTTTTGTGATCCGAGAAAATAATGTGTATAGCCTTTTACCATATCGCGCATCGATTCTTTGCTCGTCGCTAAAAATCTTGGTTGAAAAATATCTGCGATTTCCAGAATATAGAAAAATCTAAAAAAATAAATATCCTGGAGATCCTTTCCCTTCCACCGCCCTCCCTCAGATTTTTTTTAACGTGCGCGCTGCTCCTTCCTTATCCTCTCCTGACGCGCGCTCTCCTTATCTCCATCGCTCGCATGCTCCTCCAGCCAAGCGGCTCCGTGGCGGTCGAGTTCCTCCCTGGGTCTTCTTCCTCTGCTGGCTCGGCCGACCACACGCATCTCCCACGGCGCGCCCTGCCTTTCTCTCTCCCTCCGCGCCGCGCCTCCTCAGCTCGTCCGCTCCATCTCCCTCCGCTCTCTGCTCGCCGTCGGCCCCTGTTTCCATGGCCGTGCCCCTGCGCTCGTCGCGGCAGACTCCAGCTCCCTCTACCAGCCGCCAGGAGCATAGATTGGCCTCCAGCTTGTCGAGTCCCTTCCCGTGTCGCGCCTGGCTTGCCCCGATGCTCTTGCTCCAGCTCGTGTGGAGTTCTCTTCTCTGCTCCCATGGCTGCTGTGGCGCTCGGTCTCAGGTCTTGCCGCGAGTTCCAGCCTGGCTCTGCTCGCCCCTAGGCCGCGCGCCCATCTCCACGCCCTTCCTACTCGCCGCGTCGCGCCCCAGCTCCCTAGCGTGCCGAGCTCGCTCTGCACGCGCTACAAGTTTCCGTCTCCAATCGTCATGCCCAGCTGCAGCTCGCCGTGCCCTCGCCGCTCCCTTCACCAAGCGTCATCTCCTCTGCTCGGATTGAGTCCAGTTCCCAGTCGCATCCATGTTCCTCTGCTCGCGGCGCCCATGTCGAAGCTCCCTAGCTCGACTCTGCCAGTTCGCGTCCTGCTCGCCTTTGCGTCGCGCGCGTAGCGTTCCGTCGTTCTCTGCCTGTGGACCTCTGGCCGTGTTGGTCGTGGTTGCTATTATCAGCTCACTAGCATGTTGCCAGGACTCGCATGCGCGTCAAGCTCCCGCGCCGAATCCTTGTCTAGCTCGTCGGGACGCCCGGCGTCCTGCCCGCTTTGCTCACCCGCGTCGGCTACTTGTTGGTGCTCCAACTCGTCAGCTGTCGTTATCCTATCCGCGCCAGCACGCGACTGTGGTCGTGTTCATCGTATTCACCAACACTCTATTGCCGATTCGACTGTCGTCGCTGGTGATAGCTTCGCGTGTTATCGAGCCAGTCGTTTTCCCTGTCCTGTGCTCGCGCGGTTTCCTGTTCACCAGCGCGCCCTCTCGGTTCGCTTGGCTTTAATTCTCATCGCGTCGTCGATTCCGCCGGTTAGCGTCGTTCATTGTCGCGTCATGTGTGCAGCTCTATATATGCCACCCTCCTATATCATCGTCGAAGCTGTCATCCCCTGCTCAACCCCCACCTCACTAGCTTGCTCCAAACACAATCTCATCGTCGTTCCGCGCGTCAGCAAGAAATCCCAAGAATCGGGTGAAGATGAAGCCAGCAGCGTGGTATTCACCAAGTGCGTGACAAAAGCTCGGATATCCTGCACGACTCAAGTTCGATTCGTCAAAATTATTCAGTCGAGGAAAAGATCATCAGCAATTAATTACCGAAGAAAATAAGGCCCCTGGATGACGTCAACCGGAACACGTAGTCGTGCTTCTGATTATCTCGTCAAATTAGTCAGGGTAAGCAAATTTTGTTATTCGTGCGAGTGGATTAACGAATGATCTGACTAGGTCTAATATTTATTAGATTGCCTGAGTCGTTTTAGTAATTTGGTCGATGGCGTAGGATGAAAAAGATCTCAATAGGTCTCAGTGTTTGCGGGATTGTAGGTGTTAAAAATGAGAAGTTACATTAATATATATATATATATATATATATATATGATACACAGGTTAATCGGTAAATCAAGTTGTCGGCGTTCCGAAACCGGGGGGTCCCTGAGCCGACGAGTGAATGTCGTCGCGTGCCCCAGCCCAGATGGGTCGAGCGCGAGGGCGAGCGTGAAGGGGGGAAAGCGAGGCGGCCGGAGACCGGCGTGAGAGAGGTGGGAATCCTGCGGCCTTCGTGTTCGTCCCGCGCCCAGGTCGGGTGCGCTTGCAGTAGGGGGGTTACAAGTGTCCACGCGAGAGAGGGAGCGAGCGGCTTCAAGCGAGCGCCTGTCTCGTCCTCGTCCCCGCGCGGCCAACCCTCTCTAAGAGGGCCCTGGTCCTTCCTTTTATAGGCGTAAGGAGAGGATCCAGGTGTACAATGGGGGGTGTAGCAGAGTGCTACGTGTCTAGCGGAGGAGAGCTAGCGCCCTAAGTACATGCCGTTGTGGCAGCCGGAGAGATTTTGGCGCCCAGCTGGTGTAATGTCGTGGCCGTCGGAGGAGCGATGGAGCCTGGCGGAGGGACAGCTGTCGGAGCGGTTGAGTCCTTGCTGACGTCCTCTTGCTTCCGTAAGGGGGCTGAGAGCCGCCGTTGTCACAGAGTATGCGGGGCGCCATCATTGCCTATCTGGCGGAGCGAGCCAGATGGGACGCCGGTCTTGTTCCCTGCGGCCCGAGTCAGCTCGGGGTAGGGTGATGATGGCACCTCCTGTTGACGTGGCTGGTCTGCGCCCTAGGTTGGGCGATGTGGAAGCTCCTCCGAAGCCGAGGTCGAGTCTGTCTTCCGTGGCCGAGGTCGAGTTCGTGCCCCTGGGTCGGGCGAGGCGGAGGCCGCCGGCTGAGGCCAGGGCGGAGTCCGAGCCCTGGGGTCGGGCAGAGCGGAGTTCGCCGTCTTCTGGGGCTGAGCCCATGTCCGAGCCCTGGGTCGGGCGGAGCGGAGTTCGCCGTCTTCCGGGACTTAGCCCGAGTCCGAGCCCTGGGTCTGGCGGAGCGGAGTTCGCCGTCTTCCGGGACTTAGCCCGAGTCCGAGCCCTGGGTCGGGCGGAGCGAAGTTCGCCGTCTTCCGGGACTTAGCCCGAGTCCGAGCCCTGGGTCGGGCGGGGCGGAGTTCGCCGTCTTCCAGGACTTAGCCCGAGTCCGAGCCCTGGGTCGGGCGGAGCGGAGTTTCCTATGGTGCCTTCGGCCGGGCCTGACTGCCTGTCGGTCTCACTCTGTCAAGTGGCACCGCAGTCGGAGTGGCGCAGGCGGCGCTGTCCTTCTGTCAGGCCGGTCAGTGGAGCGGCGAAGTGACGGCGGTCACTTCGGCTCTGCCGGCTGGGGCACGCGTCAGGATGAAGATGTTAGGCCACCTTTGCATTAAATGCTCCTGCAATTTGGTCGGTCGGTGCGGCGATTTGGTCAGGGTTGCTTCTTGGCGAAGACAGGGCCTCAGGTGAGCCGGAAATATGTTCGCCGCTGGAGGGGGGCCTCGGGCGAGACGGAAATCCTCCGGGGTCGGCTGCCCTTGTCCGAGGCTAGGCTCGGGCGAGGCGTGATCGAGTCCCTCGAACGGGCTGATCCCTGACTTAATTGCACCCATCAGGCCTTTGCAGCTTTGTGCTGATGGGGGTTACTAGCTGAGAATTAGGAGCCTTGAGGGTACCCCTAATTATGGTCCCCGACAGTAGCCCCCGAGCCTCGAAGGGAGTGTTAGCACTCGCTTGGAGGCTTTCGTCGCACTTTTTTGCAAGGGGACCAGCCTTTCTCGGTTGCATTTTGTTCCGGTGGGTGCGCGCGAGCGCACCCGCCGGGTGTAGCCCCCGAGGCCTCGGAGGAGTGGTTTCACTCCTTCGAGGTCTTAATACCTCGCGTAATGCTTCGGCTGGTCTGGTCGTTCCCTCATGCGAGCTGGCCGTAGCCCGGGTGTACGGTCGGGTCCCAAGTTCTCGAGCTGGTATGTTGACGCTGTCAATGGTTTGGCCGGAGCCGAGTTTGCGAGAGCAGCCCCCAAGCCTCTGCACAGGGCGAGAGGGCGATCAGGGACAGACTCGGCTTTTTTACATACGCCCCTACGTCGCCTTTCCGCAAGGAGGAGGGGGGTAAAGCGCCATGTTGCCCTCGATGGGCGCCGAACATGGTGTCTCCGGTGAGCTACAAGCGGGTAATCCGAGTGGACGTCCGTGCCCCGTTCGTTAGGGGTCGGCTAGGGGCCCGGAGGCACGCCCAAAAGTACCTGCAGGTGATCTGCCGGACCCGGTCCCCTGGCGACAGGGTCCGAGGGCTCGATGCCTCCCTCCGATGGGATTCCGTTACAAGATCGTTCCCGCTGGTCTCGGAAATGTCCTAGGGTACCTCGGGAGCGCAGCCCGAGCCTTGGTTATGTATCGAACGTACCCATGGTCATCCCTCGCTCAGCGTCTGAGGCGGCTGTGGACCCTTCGGGGGCCAGCCTTCGAACCCCTGATCAGTAATGGGCGTGGAGCCCGAGTAGCCTGAGGCGGCCGTGGAACCCTTCCGAGGGGCCGGCCTTCGAACCTCTGACCAGTAGTGGGTGTAGGGCCCATGCGATCTGAGGCGGCTGTCGAACCCTTCCGGGGGGCCAGCCTTCGAACCTCTGATCAGTAGGGAGGCTCGAAGCCTGGTTCCTTCACGGGGAAGGATCCTTTTCGGGGTATCCCCCTTTCCCGGTCCCTGTTGCAAGAGAGAGAAAGAGGAAAAAAAGGAAAAGGATACGAAATCGAACGACGCGGCGTACCTTTTTTGACGCGGTCATTATGGCGAAGGCGAAGCGTCGCCCGCTTCTCCCGCCAGAGGCGCCGCCTGTCCCGCCGCGGAGTTAATGCGACGGGGCAAGTGGTTGGCGGGGCGGCCGTTGCACGTGCGCGAGCCGTTCGAGGAACGGAGCACGAGCGCGTTGTCTTCACGCCGTGAGAGAGGGTTCTCTTGCTTCCCCGGATGGGACGTGAGCTTGGCTGACGACGGGGCCGCTGCTCCTGCCCGCCTGCCACCGCCATTACTGCCGGCCCATCTTTGGCCGCATTGACCGTCGCGCCAGGCTGGCGCTGCTGGGTCGCGCGCTGGGTCGCCTCGAGTCGCGGTATTGGTTCCGCAGTCGTGGAGGCGCGGTAGTGGCGCGAGTGGCGGTGCAGTTGCATGCACGAAGCATTTGGCGCGCCGGTTGCATGACGCGTGGGCCTAGGCCCCCATGCCGGGCGTGTTGGGAGTCGGAGAAATGCGCCCACTTGGCACGGTTGCATGCCTCCTGCATGGCTGCCCGCCCTTTCGCCCGCTGGTCTGGGCAAAAGTGGAGGGTCGCTTGTAACCGCTGGGCGATTGTACGCACCACGCATGGCGGTTTGGCTTCTTCTGCTCTGAGCCGGCTTGCATGACGTGTGGGACCCAGCCCCTGCGCCGCAGGGGAGGATCTTGGAGTGTGTTGGAGAAGACTCAGCCCGTGACGGTTGGGGGCGCAAGTAGGGAGAGTCGCCTTTAAAAGGAGGGTGACCCCCTTTGGAAGGCGACCATGTCTTCGCGCTCCCTTATGCATCATGTCTTTCCACCTTCCAAGCCCCCAGATGGAGGATACCCGCCGTCTTTCCGTCTCATCGTTGGAGGAACGCAACTCCGTGGGAGTTGGTACCTTTCAGCCATCGTTCGGCTTCAAGGATTTTCATCACACAGCCCGGTTGCACCCCTCCGCTGGTGGTCACCCAAGACGGTGACCTCCAGCCCCTGGATGGGGAGAGGCAAGCCGGGCTGTGATCTTGGTCCCGCCCTCAGCCTCGAGGGTGTTCGTCATCCTCGCTGGGGCGGGGAGCGACGCGAGCCGGGGCTCTGCCTCCCGCGCGGGCCGACGGGCCACCTCTTCTTCCAGCTTCTGGTGGTAGCAAACGTCCTCCAGCTCTGCGGAGGAGACGTCCTCCAGCCATGCCGGCGAAGGCGAAATGTTGCTGCCCTGCTAGGATGCAACATTCCGCCCTCTTCCTTGCTTTCGCGGCGAGGACGGCAGCGAGGACCTGTCGGTGCGCTTGGGAGCGGCCCGCTCTTTGGCTTTAATAGCTGGTTCGCGTCCCTTGAGCGGGAACGCGAATGAGAGCCCTCTGGCGGCCGCGTCCGTCCTGGGACCATGGCTGCTGCTGAAGAGGTCGCTGGCGGGTCCCCCGGCGTTCGTCGCCCCGCAGGCTCGAGGTTGTTCATACCCGCGGGGATGGAACCAGAGTTCCGTTTGTAATGGCACTTTGAATGCCAGTGTTTTTGTTCATTGTGGCTGTCGAGGACTGAACATGTATGTAATTTTGGCGCGGAGCCGTGTTTTTTCCTCATTTTCGAGCACTAAGACTCGCTTGTTGATTGTCTGAACCGCTTCACCAAGCGTGAGTCGCCCCGTGTAAAGGCGACGAGTGAGGTATCCGTATCCCGGAGGCGTAGGAGTCCCTCGGCTTGGTCGGCCTTGTCGTCCGAGGCTTCTCTAGCTTAGTTAAAGAAACCCCTCGGCCGCTCTTCGATGAGCCGAGGCTAGGGGTAGCGGTGTCAGCATGAACAGAGGCAGAGTTGGCTCGAAAAGAAAACCTGGTTGGTCGGAGCCTGGCCGGGTCGTCCGTTAGCGGGGCCGACGCCGGAGTTGACCAGCCGAGGCCTCGGGTCGGGCTGACGTCCTTGGAGGACGGCTGGCCGAGGCCTCGGGGTGACCGGCAGAGCCGCCTGCTCGGGCCGGATTCCCAGAGAAGACCCTGGCAGCGATTGCCCGGGCGTGGCGATGACGTCGTCCTTCAGAGTGGAGATCCTCGGACCGCGTCGCCGTCCGAGGCTAGGTCGGACCTTGCCGAAGGTGTCGTCGATGCCGAGGGTGCTGCTGCTCCCTTCCAGCGTCAAGACCCGAGCCTGCAGGATCGGATTGTCTTGTAGCGTGTGTTTCCTGCGGCCGCCGAGGCCAAAACACACCCTCGCCGTGTTGTAAAGCTGCGTCTTTTTTCCTCTTGTTTCGAGTATCTGGACTTTTTTGTCGGTAACAGAAATGTTTGTGCGAGCGAGAGTTGCTTCTCGCGGAAGGTGATGAGTGAGGTATCCGTATCCCGGAGGCGTAGGAGTCCCTCGGCTCGGTCGGCCTTGCCGCTTACACGCACTCTTACCCATCCATGGGGCTCTATCACCGACGCAGTCGAGAAGGCTTGAAGGATCGCTTCGGCAGAAGAGCTTCCGGACGTGAAGACTTGTTCGGTCCGCGGAATCACTTATCCGAACGTGAGTTACTTATCGCAGAAGGTGATGAGTGAGGTATCCGTATCCCGGGGGCGTAGGAGTCCCTCGGCTCGGTCAGCCTTGGCTGCTTACATGTACTCCGTCGTTTTCAGGATCCACTTTCGAAGTAGTCAAAAAGCACGAAAGACATTCTGGCAGAAAAGATCTTTCTTCGAGGAAAATTTCGATGCAGAGGGGGTTCCCCCCCCTTTTAGCCCCCGAGGGAGGGTTGGGCTTTGCCGAGGCGAGGCCGACCCTTCCTTGATGACTAAACTTTGCGTGGGTGCGAGGTATATGAACAATTTGAAAACATCTTAAGGGTAGAAGCGACGTAGCTGTTGGATGTTCCAAGCGTTGCCGTAGACCTCGCCTTGACTGTTGGCCAGCTTGTACGTTCCGGGCTTCAGAACTTTGGCGATGACGAAGGGCCCCTCCCAGGGGGCATGAGCTTGTGCCGCCCTCGGGCGTCTTGTCGCAGCCGAAGCACCAGGTCGTCCACCTGGAGGTCTCAGGACCGGACCCCTCGGGCGTGGTAGCGTCACAGGGACTGCTGGTACCGCGCCGAGTGTAGTAAAGCCTTGTCCCGAGCCTCCTCCAGCTGGTCCAGCGAGTCTTCTCGGCTAGCTTGGTTGCTTTGGTCAGTGTAGGCCCTCGTCCTCGGGGAACCGTATTCTAAGTCTGTGGGCAAGATGGCTTCAGCCCCATAGACTAGAAAGATCAGCGTGAAGCCCGTGGCTCGGCTCGGCGTTGTCCTCAGACTCCAGACCACCGAGGGGAGTTCCTTCATCCACCGCTTGCCGAACTTGTTGAGGTCGTTGTAGATCCGAGGCTTGAGCCCTTGTAGAATCATGCCGTTGGCACGCTCTACCTGCCCATTCGTCATGGGATGAGCCACGGCGGCCCAGTCCACCCGGATGTGGTGATCCTCGCAGAAGTCCAGGAACTTTCTGCCGGGGAACTGGGTGCCATTGTCGGTGATGATGGAGTTCGGGACCCCGAAGCGATGGATGATGTTGGTGAAGAACGCCACCGCCTGCTCGGACCTGATGCTGTTCAGGGGTCGGACCTCGATCCACTTGGAGAATTTGTCGATGGCGACCAGCAGGTGCGTGTAGCCCCCGGGTGCCTTCTGCAAGGGGCCGACGAGATCCAGACCCCATACAGCAAAAGGCCAGGTGATGGGTATCGTCTGCAGAGCCTGAGCGGGCAGGTGGGTCTGCCTTGTGTAGAATTGACACCCTTCGCAGGTGCGGACAATTCTGGTAGCGTCGGCCACCGCCGTAGGCCAGTAGAAGCCTTGTCGGAAAGCATTCCCGACAAGGGCTCGAGGCGCTGCGTGATGGCCGCAAGCCCCCGAGTGTATCTCTCGCAGGAGTTCCTGACCTTCGGTGATGTAGATGCATCGCTGGAGGATGCTAGAGGGGCTGCGGTGGTAGAGCTCCTTCTCATCACCCAGCAAGACGAACGACTTGGCGCGCCGCGCCACCCGCCGAGCCTCGGCTCGGTCGAGGGGTAGCTCTCCTCGGTGGAGATATTGCAGGTACGGGGTCTGCCAGTTTTGATCAGGCGTGACCCCGCTTTGCTCCCCCTCGACGTGCAGCGTCTCGCCCTCGGGGGCCGAGGGTACCTCGGGCTGAACCGAGGGCGCCTCGGGCTGTGCCGAGGGTACCTCGGGCTGGGCCGAGGGTACCTCGGACTGGGCCGAGGGTGTCTCAGGCTCGGGCGTGTCGTCGATCTTGACGGAGGGTTGATGCAGATCCCGGGAGAAGACGTCTGGGGGAACCGTTGTTCGCCCCGAGGCTATTTTAGCCAGCTCGTCTGCAGTCTCGTTGTAGCGCCGAGCGATGTGGTTGAGCTCGAGCCCGTAGAACTTGTCTTCCAGGCGCCAAACCTCATCGCAGTAGGCCTCCATCTTCGGGTCGCGGCAGTGGGAGTTCTTCATGACTTGGTCGATGACGAGCTGCGAGTCACCGTGAGCGTCGAGGCGTCGGACCCCTAGCTCGATGGCGATCCATAATCCGTTGACCAGAGCTTCGTACTCAGCCACATTGTTGGACGCCGGGAAGTGGAGGCGTAGCACATAGCGTATGTGCTTCCCGAGGGGCGAGATGAAGAGTAGGCCTGCGCCGGCTCCCGTCTTCATCAACGACCCGTCGAAAAACATGGTCCAGAGCTCCGGTTGGATCGGAGCCGTTGGTAGCTGGGTGTCGACCCATTCGGCCACGAAGTCCGCCAAGACCTGGGACTTGATGGCCTTCCGAGGGGCGAACGAGATTGTCTCACCCATGATTTCCACCGCCCACTTTGCAATCCTACCCGAGGCCTCTCGGCACTGGATGATCTCCCCCAGGGGGAAGGATGACACCACAGTTACCGGATGAGACTCGAAGTAGTGTCGCAACTTCCGCCGTGTCAGGATCACCGCATACAGCAGCTTCTGAACATGTGGGTAGCGGATCTTGGTTTCGGACAGTACCTCGCTGACGAAGTAAACTGGCCTCTGAACGGGCAATGCATGCCCCTCTTCTTGCCTCTCGACCACAATCGTGGCGCTAACCACCTGAGTGGTCGCGGCGACGTAGACCAAGAGGGCTTCTCCGGCAGCTGGAGGCACCAAGATAGGCACCTTTGTGAGGAGCTCCTTCAGGTTCCCGAGGGCTTCCTCGGCCTCAGGGGTCCAAGTGAAGCACTCGGCCTTCCTCAAGAGGCGGTACAGAGGTAGACCTCTTTCGCCGAGGCGTGAGATGAAGCGGCTCAGAGCCGCGAGACATCCCATGACCCTCTATACGCCTTTCAAGTCCTTGATGGGCCCCATGCTGGTGATGGCTGCGATCTTCTCTGGGTTGGCTTCGATGCCCCGCTCGGAGACGATGAACCCCAAGAGCATGCCTCGGGGCACCCCGAAGACACACTTCTCGGGATTGAGCTTGACGCCTTTCGCCTTGAGACATCGGAATGTCACTTCAAGGTCGGAAAGGAGGTCGGAAGCTTTCCTCGTCTTGACTACGATGTCATCGACGTAGGCCTCGACCGTGCGACCAATGTGTTCGCCGAACACATGGTTCATGCACCGCTGGTACGTCGCGCCCGCATTCCTCAAGCCGAACGGCATGGTGACATAGCAGTACATGCCGAAGGGTGTGATGAAAGAAGTCGCGAGCTGGTCGGACTCTTTCATCCTGATTTGATGATACCCCGAGTAGGCATCAAGGAAAGACAGGGTTTCGCACCCAGTAGTGGAATCCACGATTTGATCGATGCGAGGCAGAGGGTAGGGAACCTTCGGACATGCATTGTTGAGGCCAGTGTAGTCTACACACATCCGCCATTTCCCCCCTTTCTTTCTCACAAGCACAGGGTTGGCAAGCCATTCGGGATGGAATACCTCTTTGATGAACCCTGCCGCCATTAGCTTGTGGATCTCCTCGCCTATGGCTCTGCGCTTCTCCTCGTCGAATCGGCGCAGAGGCTGCTTGACGGGTCGGGCCCCGGCTCGAATGTCCAGCGAGTGCTCGGCGACATCCCTCGATATGCCGGGCATGTCCGAGGGACTCCACGGGAAGACATCGACGTTCGCGCGGAGAAAGTCGACGAGCACTGCTTCCTATTTGGGATCGAGCCCGGAGCCGATCCGGATCTGCTTGGAGGCGTCGCTGCTGGGGTCGAGGGGGACGGACTTAACCATCTCTGCTGGATCAAAGTTGCCGGCATGACGCTTCACGTCTGGCACCTCCTTCGAGAGGCTCTCCAGGTCGGCGATGAGGGCCTCGGACTCGGCGAGGGCCTCGGCGTATTCCACGCACTCCACGTCGCATTTGAACGCGTGTTTGTACGTGGGGCCGACGGTGATGACCCCGTTGGGGCCCGATATCTTGAGCTTCAGGTAGGTGTAGTTGGGGACGGCCATGAACTTCGTGTAGCATGGTCTTCCCAGTACCGTGTGGTAGGTTCCTCGAAACCCGACCACCTCGAACGTCAGGGTCTCCCTTCGGAAGTTGGAGGGTGTTCCGAAGCAGACGGGAAGGTCGAGTTGTCCGAGGGGCTGGACGCGCTTCCCGGGAATGATCCCATGGAAGGGCGCAGCGCCTGCTCGGACGGAGGACAGATCGACACGCAGGAGCCCGAGGGTCTCGGCGTAGATGATGTTGAGGCTGCTGCCTCCGTCCATGAGGACCTTGGTGAGCCTGACGTCGCCGATGACGGGGTCGACGACGAGCGGGTATTTCCCCGGGCTCGGCACATGGTCGGGGTGATCGGCTCGGTCGAAGGTTATGGGCTTGTCGGACCAGTCTAGATAGACTGGCGCCGCCACCCCCACCGAGCAGACCTCCCGGCGCTCTTGCTTGCGGTGCCGAGCCGAGGCATTCGCCGCTTGCCCACCGTAGATCATGAAGCAGTCGCGGACCTCGGGTAACTCTCCTGCTTGGTGATCTTCCTTCTTATCGTCGTCGCGGGCCCTGCCACCCTCTGCGGGTGGCCCGGCCCTGTGGAAGTGGCGCCGAAGCATGACACACTCCTCAAGGGCGTGCTTGACGGGCCCCTGGTGATAGGGGCACGGCTCCTTGAGCATCTTGTCGAAGAGGTTGGCACCTCCGGGGGGTTTCCGAGGGTTCTTGTACTCGGCGGCGGTGACAAGGTCCGCGTCAGCGGCGTCGCGTTTCGCTTGCGCCTTCTTCTTGCCCTTCTTCTTGGCGCCGCGCTGAGTTGACGCCTCGAGAGCATCTTCCGATGGGCGGCCCTGGGGCTGCTTGTCCTTTCGGAAGATAGCCTCGACCGCCTCCTGGCCGGAGGCAAACTTGGTGGCGATGTCCATCAGCTCGCTCGCCCTGGTGGGGGTCTTGTGACCCAGCTTGCTCACCAGGTCGCGGCAGGTGGTGCCGGCGAGGAACGCGCCGATGACATCCGAGTCGGTGATGTTGGGCAGCTCGGTGCGCTGCTTCGAGAATCGCCGGATGTAGTCCCGGAGAGACTCTCCCGGCTGCTGCCGGCAGCTTCGGAGGTCCCAGGAATTCCCGGGGCGCACGTACGTGCCCTAGAAATTGCCGGTGAAAGCTTGGACTAGGTCATCCCAGTTGGAGATCTGCCCCGGAGGCAGGTGCTCCAACCAGGCGCGAGCGGTGTTGGAGAGGAACAGGGGGAGGTTGCGGATGATGAGGTTGTCATCGTCCGTTCCACCCAGTTGGCAGGCCAGACGGTAGTCCGCGAGCCAAAGTTCCGGTCTCGTTTCCCCCGAGTACTTTGTGATAGTAGTCGGGGGTCGGAACCGGGTCGGGAACGGCGCCCGTCGGATGGCCCGGCTGAAGGCCTGCGGACTAGGTGGTTCGGGCGAGGGACTCCGATCCTCCCCGCTGTCGTAGCGTCCCCCACGCCTGGGGTGGTAGCCTCGGCGCACCCTCTCGTTGAGGTGGGCCCGACGGTCGCGGTGATGGTGCTCGTTGCCGAGGCGACCCGGGGCCGCAGGCGCGGTGTTGCGCGTGCGCCCGGTGTAGACCGAGGCTTCCCGCATGAATCGGGAAGTCGCGGCATGAGGTTCCGAGGGGTACCCCTGCCTTCGGGAGGCAGAGCTCTCGGCCCGTCGGACCGCGGCGCCTTCCAGGAGATTCTTGAGCTCCCCCTGGATCCGCCGCCCTCGGTGGTTGATGGCTCCGGCATCGCACGGAGAAGCATCGCTGCTACAGCCAGGTTCTGGCCGACCCCACTAGATGCGGGTGGTGGCGTGACCCTGACGTCGTCGGCGACGCGGTGCTGGAAGCCCTGGGGTAGATGACGTATTTCTCCGGCCGGGGGTTGGCCCGCCCATGCCTGCCCGACGTCCCGGTGGATCGGCTCAAGCGCTCCTGCTCCCTCGTCGAGCCTGGCCTGCACCCCGCGGATTTGCTCGAGCTGTGGGTCATGGCCCCCCGCCTGAACGGGGACCACAGCTAGCTCCCGTGGGATGTCAACGCGAGGCACCGGCCTAGGGAGATCACCGTCCTCCGGCATGCCGAGATGGCTGCCTTCGGAGGGACCCCCTAGATCGACGTGGAAGCATTCGCGACTTGGGCCACAGTCCTCGTCGCCGAGGCTACGGCTACCGTTAGAACAGTCGGAAAGGCAGTAGTCACATGCGGTCAAGAAGTCCCGCATGGCACTAGGGTTGCCAAGTCCAGAGAAATCCCAACAGAAGCTGGG
The DNA here is from genome assembly GCF_902167145.1 of Zea mays. Taxonomy (NCBI): domain Eukaryota; kingdom Viridiplantae; phylum Streptophyta; class Magnoliopsida; order Poales; family Poaceae; genus Zea; species Zea mays. The sequence continues at coordinate 83,862,473 of NC_050104.1, read as the reverse complement.
CTCGTCGTCTTCCTCGGACCCGGAGGGCCCGTAGGTCGAGACGTCCGTTAGCCGGTCCCAAAGTGACCGCATACAAAACCCTAGTGGGTTTGGACTCGCCTCTACGAGAGCGCCCGCCAAAGCGGGGTCGCTAGGCGGGTTGAGGCTGAATCCAAATGTCGTGGGATGGGAATCGGTCGGTACCTCTTTTTCGACGAGCGGCGATAAAGTCACGTCGGGGACTGACTGCACCGTCGTCTCAGGTACGAGGGTGACGTCCAGCAAGCTTTTCGCGAGCGTGCTGGCGTCGTCCGCTTGCTCGGGATTGGCGTGTCGCGGGGAGACGGCGCTCGTCTTCGTCTCAAGCGCGAAGTCGATACCCGGCGCGCCCCCCGTTGGGGTGCCGGCGCTGTCGACTCGCTCGACAGCCGACGAGGTGCTGCCTCCTGCTTGGCCTTGGTTGCCCTGCCTTCCCCTCCGTCGGCGGGAAAGAGGGCGGGATGAGCTCGAAGGTTGTTCTTCCACCACGCGGGGAAGACGTCGTCGATTCTGCCGCCGGCGGGCGGGCTATCGGCCGCCATTGTCGTTGTCGCGCGGCGGTGGAAGGAGTATCATGTCGTAGCTGCCGTCGAGGGACATGAACTCAAGACTCCCGAAACGGAGCACTGTCCCGGGTTGGAGAGGTTGCTGGAGACTGCCCATCTGGAGCTTGACGGGAAGCTATTCGTCAACACGCAGCAGGCCCCTACCTGGCGCGCCAACTGTCGGCGTTCCGAGACCGGGGGGGTCCCTGAGCCGACGAGTGAATGTCGCCGCGTGCCCCAGCCCAGATGGGTCGAGCGCGAGGGCGAGCGCGAAGGGGGGAAAGCGAGGCGGCCGGAGACCAGTGTGAGAGAGGTGGGAATCCTGCGGCCTTCATGTTCGTCCCGCGCCCAGGTCGGGTGCGCTTGCAGTAGGGGGGTTAAAAGCGTCCACGCGGGAGAGGGAGCGAGCGGCTTCAAGCGAGCGCCTGTCTCGTCCTCGTCCCCGCGCGACCAACCCTCTCTAAGAGGGCCCTGGTCCTTCCTTTTATAGGCGTAGGGAGAGGATCCATGTGTACAATGGGGGTGTAGCAGAGTGCTACGTGTCTAGCGGAGGAGAGCAAGCGCCCTAAGTACATGTCGTTGTGGCAGCTGGAGAGATTTTGGCGCCCAGTTGGTGTGATGTCGTGGCCGTCGGAGGAGCGATGGAGCCTGGCGGAGGGACAGCTGTCAGAGCGGTTGAGTCCTTGCTGACGTCCTCTTGCTTCCGTAAGGGGGCTGAGAGCCGCCGTCGTCACAGAGTATGCGGGGCGCCATCATTGCCTATCTGGCGGAGCGAGCCAGATGGGACGCTGGTCTTGTTCCCTGCGGCCCGAGTCAGCTCGGGGTAGGGTGATGATGGCACCTCCTGTTGACGTGGCTGGTCTGCGCCCTAGGTTGGGCGATGTGGAAGCTCCTCCGAAGCCGAGGTCGAGTCTGTCTTCCATGGCCGAGGTCGAGTCCGTGCCCCTGGGTCGGGCAAGGCGGAGGCCGCCGGCTGAGGCCAGGGCGGAGTCCGAGCCCTGGGGTCGGGCGGAGCGGAGTTCGCCGTCTTCTGGGGCTGAGCCCAAGTCCGAGCCCTGGGTCGGGCGAAGCGGAGTTCGCCGTCTTTCGGGACTTAGCCCGAGTCCGAGCCCTGGGTCGGGCGGAGCGGAGTTCGCCGTCTTCGAGGACTTAGCCCGAGTCCGAGCCCTGGGTCGGGCGGAGCGGAGTTCGCCGTCTTCCGGGACATAGCCCGAGTCCGAGCCCTAGGTTGGGCGGGGCGGAGTTCGCCGTCTTCCGGGACTTAGCCCGAGTCCGAGCCCTGGGTCGGGCGGAGCGGAGTTTCCTATGGTGCCTTCGGCCGGGCCTGACTGCCTGTCGGTCTCACTCTGTCAAGTGGCACCGCAGTCGGAGTGGCGCAGGCGGCGCTGTCCTTCTGTCAGGCCGGTCAGTGGAGCGGCGAAGTGACGGCAGTCACTTCGGCTCTGCCGGCTGGGGCACGCGTCAGGATGAAGGTGTCAGGCCACCTTTGCATTAAATGCTCCTGCAATTTGGTCGGTCGGTGCGGCGATTTGGTCAGGGTTGCTTCTTGGCGAAGACAGGGCCTCGGGCGAGCCGGAAATATGTTCGCCGCTGGAGGGGGGCCTCGGGCGAGACGGAAATCCTCCGGGGTCGGCTGCCCTTGTCCGAGGCTAGGCTCGGGCGAGGCGTGATCGAGTCCCTCGAACGGGCTGATCCCTGACTTAATCGCACCCATCAGGCCTTTGCAGCTTTGTGCTGATGGGGGTTACCAGCTGAGAATTAGGAGCCTTGAGGGTACCCCTAATTATGGTCCCCGACACAAGTAATTAAGATACACAGTTTAAAGAGTTAATAAAAAGCTAGGAAAAAAATAGATGTTCTAGTGTTAATATGTCAATTTGTTTAATGGATGTAGTCGATGCCTTGATGTGATATCCATGATGCTTAATGCTTGGTTTTAAGTGTTTCATCCTTTTTAGTATAGATTATTTATATTATACTCGTATTACTTGTGCTCATACATATGCATCGTGCATCTCATGAGGTACGATAAATAATCACGTGATGCGGAAGACGAGCCAAGTCGACCCCAAGCGCGGGCTAATACGTAGGATGATGTTGATGGACAAACCTGAAGATGGTTGCCAAGTGGACGTCGTCTAACAACACTAATCTAGTGTTATTCAGGCAAGCCCCGGTGCATTCACCACCTCCTTGTGTTTTAAAAACTTTATCACCTTGTTTGATGCATTAGGTGATAGGAGTTGTGTGCTAAAACAATTGATGCATTTCCTTCCTTGAAAATTGAGTACCCTTCCTTGATACCCTTTTTTGAAAAGGATTTTATGATGCTTAGCCTTGCTTTAGCAAACAAAAATGTTTTGTTTTAAAACAAAGGTGATGCTTCAGTGGGTGGGAATGTTTTCAAAAATAAAACTTGATGGTGAATCCATCATGGCCGTGATGGGTTCAACATCGGATAAGGTGTACCTCTGCCAGGTACCAAACTTTGGGTTGATAATAATAAAGCTGAGACCGGGCGGTTGACTTGCACGAGAAGGGAGTCTCGGTGTAGTGTCTCCGTCTGAGTCGATTAAGGATCGTGCCGATGTAGGCTTGATGATCGAGGACCCTTTAACTGGTCACATGCCTCGTCATGGGTAAGCTTTGCCTCGGACAGACTAATACCAGAATAAGATAACACGCAATGGGAGTGGAGAGATGGCGAGAGTAGCGTGTACCCTCCGTGGCAAGAGGCTGGACGGTGGTGTATCTGTGCTATCGGTTAGCGTGAACCTGATCTGGTCTTAAGAACCCTGGTGGCGAGTTGACATATGCAAGGGTTAAGTGCTACATATGTCGTGTGATTGGAGATCCTCAGCTGAGTATAATCGATTCGGATCGCCGTAACTTCACGGACCTGAAGACTTGGTCACTGCCCTAGACGTAGCAATCCAGTGAGCTGAAGGGATGATAAAAGACGGCTAGTGCAGGCCAAGTTCTTGAACTAGGGTAGAAAAAACTCTAGATGCAGGTAATTTTACTTAACCGGACAATAAAACTGGATTTTTAAGGATCCACTCATAGTAAGCTTTTCTGCAAAACAGAGTCTTTGATTCTTGATAAGCCATACCTTGAATCCCTCTAGCCAGCATACCCTTGAGAGTCTTTTCCTTAGTCGGGTAAGTCTTGCTAAGTAATTCCATACTCAAGGTTTTATTCACTGTTGTTTTTCAGGTTATAGTTTTGAGCTGCTGATGATGGTGTTAAGTGCCGGTGGGCTCGGCCTTCTTATAAGTCTAAGTAACCCTTCTATACTTCTTAATGAGGATGGTCACTTGAGCTAGCATATATTTCAAACTTATACTTTTGCAATCACTCCGATAAAATAATGTAAAATTTTTGTAACTTGTAAAATTTGGTAATAAGATTTCCGCTGCAAAAATGTTGGTGTGTGTGATTTATATTACTTAATCCCACGGTTCTGGTTGTAAGTGGTTTATCCGATGTCCGTGGGGCAATCGGACGGATCCTGTTAAGTTATCTGGTGCACATGCACAGCCGTCTGAGGTCTTGGAGACAAGGACAGGTGCATGTGGGCCCAATAACTTGGGAGGTTCTGCCACAATGGACATCCTTTCACAGGAAGATGACCAGGTAATCACTAGACTAGCATCTGTGAAGTTCACCATCATAATCTTCATTTGCAAACTTCTGATCGAAATTAAGTAAGGGTGAGCTCACTTATGGTGGGGCTCAGCATGTGGGGTGAAAATGCAAGGTTAACAAGGTAAGGCTAAAGTTTAATGCGGTTAGCATTTTAATTGGTCAACATTATATTATCAACACCCGATTACTATGTATAAGTATATACCAAACCCAAATTAAGCATAAGAAATATTCATTAGCATATATATATATCATCACCATAAATAATCACCAGCATAAGCTCAATGCACTTGAGCAAAATAGAACACGACATGAGGCTCAATCACTTGAGCGAACCACTTAAGCACACCATTTAAACAAAACTGATCATGATTTATTTCCATCTTCAAGTTCAATTATTGTGTGAGGGTCTAGGTCGCTCATAACCATGAGCACGACTGATATATCAGTTTTACACTCTGTAGAGGTGGCACGACTTTACCCATGAGTCGTGATCCCCTTCTAGCCCAGGTTAGCTAGACCCGTATTCACTTTCGAGGTGAATGGCCAGGGTCTCACTACGAGGCTTTTCTCTAGATTCCTCACTATGCAGATGTTGGAAATGGTCAAACTACATAAAGCACATCTGACGTAACCTAATCTTATACCCAGTTTGCACGAAAAGCATGGGAATTATGCTCGTATTGTAACACCCCTGGTGTTATGAGAACTAAAACTTGGGCATGGCATAATATGCATTGACATGTCATTATGTTTGTTACACCTAGAATGCATCCACTAGGCTAAAACTTCAAAAACAAGTTGTGATGTGATGAATTGAAGTGCTTCTTAACCCTAGAGTAGGGTACTTAACCATGTGTCGGCGTTCCGAGACCGGGGGGTCCCTGAGCCGACGAGTGAATGTGGCCGCGTGCCCCAGCCCAGATGGGTCGAGCGCGAGGGCGAGCGCGAAGGGGGGAGAGCGAGGCGGCCGGAGACCGGCGTGAGAGAGGTGGGAATCCTGCGGCCTTCGTGTTCGTCCCGCGCCCAGGTCGGGTGCGCTTGCAGTAGGGGGTTACAAGCGTCCACACGGGAGAGGGAGCGAGCGGCTTCAAGCGAGCGCCTGTCTCGTCCTCGTCCCCGCGCGGCCAACCCCCTCTAAGAGGGCCCTGGTCCTTCCTTTTATAGGCGTAAGGAGAGGATCCAGGTGTACAATGGGGGGTGTAGCAGAGTGCTACGTGTCTAGCGGAGGAGAGCTAGCGCCCTAAGTACATGCCGTTGTGGCAGCCGGAGAGATTTTGGCGCCCAGCTGGTGTGATGTCGTGGCCGTCGGAGGAGCGATGGAGCCTGGCGGAGGGACATCTGTCGGAGCGGTTGAGTCCTTGCTGACGTCCTCTTGCTTCCGTAAGGGGGCTGAGAGCCGCCGTCGTCACAGAGTATGCGGGGCACCATCATTGCCTATCTGGCGGAGCGAGCCAGATGGGACGCCGGTCTTGTTCCCTGCGGCCCGAGTCAGCTCGGGGTAGGGTGATGATGGCACCTCCTGTTGACGTGGCTGGTCTGCGCCCTAGGTTGGGCGATGTGGAAGCTCCTCCGAAGCCGAGGTCGAGTCTGTCTTCCGTGGCCGAGGTCGAGTCCGTGCCCCTGGGTCGGGCGAGGCGGAGGCCGCCGGCTGAGGCCAGGGCGGAGTCCGAGCCCTGGGGTCGGGCGGAGCGGAGTTCGCCGTCTTCTGGGGCTGAGCCCAAGTCCGAGCCCTGGGTCGGGCGGAGCGGAGTTCGCTGTCTTCCGGGACTTAGCCCGAGTCCGAGCCCTGGGTCGGGCGGAGCGGAGTTCGCCGTCTTTCGGGACTTAGCCCGAGTCCGAGCCCTGGGTCGGGCGGAGCAGAGTTCGCCGTCTTCCGGGACTTAGCCCGAGTCCGAGCCCTGGGTCGGGCGGGGCGGAGTTCGCCGTCTTCTGGGACTTAGCCCGAGTCCGAGCCCTGGGTCGGGCGGAGCGGAGTTTCCTATGGTGCCTTCGGCCGGGCCTGACTGCCTGTCGGTCTCACTCTGTCAAGTGACACCGCAGTCGGAGTGGCGCAGGCGGCGCTGTCCTTCTGTCAGGCCGGTCAGTGGAGCGGCGAAGTGACGGCGGTCACTTCGGCTCTGCCGGCTGGGGCACGCGTCAGGATGAAGGTGTCAGGCCACCTTTGCATTAAATGCTCCTGCAATTTGGTCGGTCGGTGCGACGATTTGGTCAGGGTTGCTTCTTGGCGAAGACAGGGCCTCGGGCGAGCCGGAAATATGTTTGCCGCTGGAGGGGGGCCTCGGGCGAGACGGAAATCCTCCGGGGTCGGCTGCCCTTGTCCGAGGCTAGGCTCGGGCGAGGCGTGATCGAGTCCCTCGAACGGGCTGATCCCTGACTTAATCGCACCCATCAGGCCTTTGCAGCTTTGTGCTGATGGGCGTTACCAGCTGAGAATTAGGAGCCTTGAGGGTACCCCTAATTATGGTCCCCGACAGTAGCCCCCGAGCCTCGAAGGGAGTGTTAGCACTCGCTTGGAGGCTTTCGTCGCACTTTTTTGCAAGGGGACCAGCCTTTCTCGGTTGCGTTTTGTTCCGGTGGGTGCGCGCGAGCGCACCCGCCGGGTGTAGCCCCCGAGGCCTCGGAGGAGTGGTTTCACTCCTTCGAGGTCTTAATGCCTCGCTGTTGGAGACTTGTTCTCAAATGCTAAGAATTAAGAACAAGGCAACACAAAAAATGTTAAGTGTTAAGGCCCTTCGTCCTCCATAACGATATATCCCTTCGGGATATAAAGCATCTCGGACGAAGGTTACGAAGGACATACCTTCGTAAGCATAACAACGAAGAATGAAGCATTCACATAAATCATAGAATATGAAATAAACATTTAAATATTGTCATAGAATTATCTCTACTTGTATTAATGAATACAAATGACTTTGAATTACAAATGTACCTTCGGTCCTGCGGAAGGCAAAAGTACAAGCGTGATGCGAAAGCAAATGACAAGTTAGCGTGAACAGTACGGGGGTACCGTTCACCTATTTATAGGCACGGGGTACAACCCATACAAAATTACATACATGCCCTTTACATTTGGTGATAATTCTATAGCATTCTATCGAGGTCTAAATGGCCTTTTCATCTTTAAGTCGGTTCCCCTTTCTGCGAACATGCCGAAGCTTTCCTGCTTCACAGCTTCGGCACTGTGTCAACCTTCGTATCTTTTGAGCTTCTCCCTTTCTGATTCAAGTCCGAAGATACCTGTTCACACATTATACTCCAGAAACATTGTTAAATCATGTTTTTGAGGACCTTCGGAAGCCGAAGGCCCCCAACAGTAGCCCCTCGCAATATTAATTTGTTTGAAATAATAAATTCAGATTGCGATATGAACGAAGGCTTTATGCCGAAGGTCCGAAAAAACACCTTCCCTTTGCTAGAATAGCAACATTCAATGACAAGTGGGGTCTTTCAACTTTCAACGCATCAAGCGTATAAATACGGCCATACCGCAAACTTATTTTGCACGCTTTCTGGCCAACCACTCCTGCTCACTCATTTTTTAGCTCTTGTGCACTGTGATCTGCTAAGTTTTTAGCTTTGAAGCTTCGGCTTTTAGAAACAGTTTTTTAGCGCTTCCGAAGATGTCTGAAGCTGCTAAGAAGGCTGCTGCTGAGATGAAGCTGAGTCTTGATGAAGAGAAGAACCTAGGGTTTCTTATAGCGATGTCGAAGTCCAACACAGAAAAGATTACCAAGGAAATTCTGGAGGGGCTGTCTGAAGATACTGGTGACAGTGAAAGTTATGATATGGACAGCGGTGGCGAAGACTCCGAAGATCGCCCCTGGCGACCAAGCCATTCAGTTTATGGTAAGTCAACTATCAAAGAGAATCATCTTGTTAATATGAGAGGAAGGTATTTCCGGGATCTGTCTATTGTGAGGGCGGACGAAGGGGAAAAAACTTGTCCACACCCTGAAGAAAATGAAGTTGTGGTGTACCGAAGCTTTTTGAAAGCTGGATTGCGATTCCCCTTGAGCAGCTTCGTCGTGGAGGTGTTGAAAATCTTCGAAGTCTATCTTCATCAACTTACTCCCGAGGCAATTATAAGGCTAAATATCTTCGTGTGGGCCGCGGGGAGTCAAGGTCTGAAGCCTGACGCAAGAAGCTTTTGTAATGTTCATGAATTATTATATGAAACAAAGCCTTGGGGCAAAGAACAGTACCATAACAACTTTGGCTGCTACAGCTTCGTTTCTCGGTCCGGGGCAAGCTGTCCCGTACCAACCTTTCGGAAGAGATGGCCCGGGGATTGGATGACAGAATGGTTTTATGTGAAGAATGACTTATCAGCACGAGAAGACATCAAAGGTATAATTATGCGTCCTATTTGGCAAAGCTTCGGCCTTCGGAGGCCGAAGGTTGAAATGAACGAAGCCGCCGAAGAGTGCCAAAGAGCCTTCGGCGTTGTCTGCTCTTTTATAGGAACAAGGGACTTAGTACAAGAACATATCGCCTTCAGGGTGTGGCCGCTTGCTGAGAAATGGGAAATGCCACAAGAAACCATAAAAGAGGCCGACGAAGGTGAGCTTGTGAGACTGAAGTACACGTTCAAATTTGGAGATAAATTTATTGAGCCAGATGATGAGTGGTTGAAAAGCATTGACAATTTAAGTGATGAGCTACTCGGGACCTACTCGAAGGCTGAAGATAATGCAATGTCAGCAGCCTTCGGAGGCCGAAAAAAGAAGAGACTGAATCGGGTATTTGATGCCATTGGGTTTGTCTACCCTGATTACTGCTATCCCATTCGAAGGCAGAAGAGAAAAAACACAATCTCTGCAAAAGAAGAAGCTGCAGCTGCTCCTAGCGAGCCAGAACCCAAAAGGAAAAAGATAAAGGTTCTTACGCAACGGCCTCGTTATATTGAACCAGCTTCGGTGCCGGAGTTTACCGGGAAGACTTCTTCAGCCACCGAAGCTGAAAAACTAATCGAGCCAGCCTTGTTGCCAGAGATCGCAGAAACGGCCGAAGTGCCACCAAAGATAGAATCAGAACAATCAAACATTTTGTTGTCAGAAACAAAAGAGGAAACCGAAGCACCGCTCACAGAAAAAATTGAGGAGGTAAGAGAAGCAACTGAGGGCTCCAAAACATCAGAAGTTTTGAGTCCTACAGCAATCATTGGGACAGCAAAAAACCAAAAGGGGCCATCAGTGACCCCAAAAAGGAAAAGAATGGTAAATGTACTAGACGTCTTGGAGACAATTAAGTCTTCAAGCACAATTCCAAAAAAGAGTGTTGAAGTTGCTGAAGCTTCTACTGAAGCTTCGGCTCAACAAGCTGAAGCTGAAGCTGGGCCTTCAGAGCCCTTCAAAGAACATCCTTTTGAAGCCGAAGCAGTAAAAATTCCGGAACCAATATTAGTTGAAGAAACGGACACCGTCATCCCCGAAGCACCTGCCGGCATGCATGATTACATCATACGACATGCTTCGGGGAAAAAGCTATTTGAGGAAGAAACTCATGAGGCCAACCATTACGCAAAGGAGCTGAAATATCCGAAGGGGGCAGTAATATTCAATGGAACAAATGAAGATGACTTCTTATACTGCCTGCCTGATAACAAAGAGCTATCCGTCTGCCGAGAGATGGCGAGAAGCATAGGCTTTCCGAAGCTTGAAGCTGGGTTAAGTGCCATGACGAAAGAGGATCTCGCAGACAGCCTCGCGTACAACAGCCTGAAGGTACGGGAATTAAACACTTGAGAAAAAACCCCCTATCTTTTTTTTTTACGCAACTCATTCCTTTTTCCTTATATGAATTCTTTTTTCATATAGGGCCTGATCCTAAGCAACGCGTTAAGAGCGCAAAAGAGCGCCGAAGATGAAAGTTATGAAATTGCGTTTAATAATTTACGCTCCGAAGTTATCAAACTGAGAAACGAAGCTTTGGAAAAAGATAAAATTCTACTTACACTGGTAGATAAAGTGAAAAAAGACGAAGCTGCTTCAAAGGCCCAGGCCGAAGCTCAAAAACGCGAGATTAAAGATCTTCAGAAACAGCTGGCTAGAGCTAAAGAGGAGCGCGCGCTTGAGGAAACGAAACGAGAACTTAGTGATTTTATGGTCAACAAATTGGAATCAAAAGTTAAGGAGCTTCGCACATCTCAGGGGAAATGCTATGTCAAATCTGTAGAATGTGTGAATAAAATTAAATCCAGCTTCGCCAGCGTAGGCGCCTTTTCCAGCGAAGAGAATTTCTCTCGAGGCAATCCCGAAGGTCCGCTGGAATGGATTAGCCACGAAGCAGAGGCCTTCGAAGAGATTCTGAACAGTCGTGGCGACATATGTGCTTTTTCGGGCGCCAGAGGAATTGCTTCCGTCTTAGAGAAGAAAGGTTGCGAACATGTAAAATTTTTAGCTCAATCCGAAGCTACCTTATCTACCGAAGACATCAAGGACCCCTCGGCCGAAGCGAGCGTGGTTGGTGGCAAATTTTTTACTGATATCTGGAACGACGGCGGCCGAGGAATGGCGCGAGAGATCATTGAAAGAAGCGAAAAAGGCATTCACGATGCTAGAAGAGTAGCAGACGCTGCCGAAAGGAGTAGGGAGCCCGAAGAACAGTTAGGTACCAACTAGTCGTTCTTGTTGCGCTGTAATTTTCATTTTAAACTTTGCTCACGATCTGTAAAAGTACTGAAGAAGTGCTCTCTTCGCTCAGAAACTGTTGGACGATCTGCCGACCCCCATACAAAAGGGGATGAAGAAATTAATCAAATGGCCGAAACTATCATGGACAAGGTTGTTGACCAACTTCTGAACGAAGCCGCCGAAGCAGTATTGAGGGAAGATTAGGTGCTATTTGAAAAAACATTTAAAGTGTAATCTATGCATCACTTTGTACATTTGAATGTAATATACAAGTCTCTTTTCATTATTGAATTCTTTACGATGCATGAAACTTTAAATACATACCACTTTTGAGCCTTCGGCGAAAAAACACCTTCCCTTCTTTTCATGCGTCGTGAAGAAGGTAGCCTTCGTCAAAATTATTCTGATGAATGACATCGATGCCTCGTAAAAACATTTTCCGAAGCTATTTTCCGAAGCTATGCAACTTTGATATTGATCTGATAAAGTTCGCCCATGTTTCGTGAAAATATTCCCCGAAACTGTATTCCGAAGCTATACAATTTCAATGTCACTTTTTCAAAGCATCCCTTCGAAGGTTGAGAGTGTCCCCTTCTCTTGCCAAATGCGATATGATGTATGATGCTTATGCTATGCAAAATGATGTGATGATGTTATGTTATGCATGTGACATTTGTTCCGAAGATACACATAAAATATATTCGTAAGCTCTGCATTCCCTTAGGAACGTCTTTGGAGCTTCTTCGTCTTTTACTTAGACGGCATCAGCGTTGACTTTTCGCTGTAAGCCTCCCTTAGGAGCTTCTTCGTCTTTTACTTAGACGGTATCAGCGTTGACTTTTCGCTGTAGGCTCTGCATTCCTTTAGGAACGACTTCTGAGCAGAAAACTTACGCTGCGCTCCCTTTGGAACGACTTTCTGTGACTTTATAAACTTACTCTGCGTTCCTTAGAACGACTTTTTGTTACTCCGAAGGATTTTTAGTCCGAAGGTCCTTCTTGGTAACGGAAGAAATTTTAGGCTTCGGCAACTTAGGCCTGTGAATCAAATAAATTTTTCTCGTGGAAACAACGAAATTATTACATGGAAACTATCAATGTTTTTTGCTTCACAGAAAACAAAACTGAATAGAAAAGACTGCTATCAAAGGTAGGATATGTCAATAAATGTGCTTCGACTCTGGCACAGTGCTGTTGACTGTGCGAGCTTCGGACTGTTCTCTGAAGTCCCTCTGCTGTGGAGCGTATTGACTCCCTTCTGGCTGTTGACCTTGCTGCAATGGAGGTGGAGGCGGAAGCTGCTGCCAGGAAGCTTGAGGTTGACTTGCCGAAGCTACAGAAGCCGCAGGGTGGTTGTCTATGTATTGTGGGACATAAGGCGGATGAAACGAAGCAGTATGCATAACCTGCTTCGACTGAACTTGTTGAGATGCAGCTTCGGCTAGTTCCTTTTGCTTCTGGATTGTAACATGGCACGTCCTAGTGGTGTGGCCCTTGCCCTCTCCACAGAATAGGCAAAACAGTCTCCTTGGCTGATCTCCGAATCTTCCGCCGAAGCCCCTGGCGCCTCTGCCTCTTGGAGCTGGTGGCCGAAAGGAAGTTTGTTGTTGCCCCGAAGCCTGTGAGGAGCACTGCGGCCTGTTTTGCTGACTCCCCTTATCATCATTCTGAGTGCTGTGAATGGAACGGACATGCCTCGGGTAGTATCTCCCTCCGAAGCCCCTGGTCATCTCAGAAAATCTGAAGGCCTCCTCCCTTCTCTGGCGAAAGTCATTGTCGGCACGAATGTACTCATCCATCTTCTGGAGCAATTTCTCCAAGGTCTGAGGAGGCTTCCGAGCAAAGTATTGAGCTGCAGGTCCAGGACGAAGCCCCTTGATCATGGCTTCGATAACGATTTCATTGGGCACCGTTGGTGCCTGCGCCCTCAATCGTAAGAACCTTCGGACATACGCCTGAAGGTATTCTTCGTGATCCTGAATACACTGGAAGAGGGCTTGAGCTGTAACCGGCTTCGTTTGAAATCCTTGAAAGCTGGTCAGTAACATATCCTTCAGCTTCTGCCATGAAGTGATTGTTCCTGGCCGAAGGGAGGAATACCAGGTCTGAGCAACATTCCTGACGGCCATGACGAAAGACTTCGCCATGACTGCAGCGTTGCCCCCGTACGAAGACACTGTTGCTTCGTAGCTCATCAAGAATTGCTTCGGGTCGGAGTGGCCGTCAAACATGGGGAGCTGGGGTGGCTTATAGGATGGAGGCCAAGGAGTAGCCTGCAGCTCAGCAGACAGAGGAGAAGCATCATCAAAAACAAAATTTCCCTGATGGAAATTATCATACCAGTCGTCTTCGTTGACGAAGCCCTCCTGATGAAGGTCTTTCTGATGAGGCCTTCTGTTCTGCTCATCGTGAGTGAGATGGCGAACTTCCTCAGAAGCTTCGTCAATTTGCCTTTGCAACTCAGCTAGGCGGGCCATCTTCTCCTTCTTCCTCTGCACTTGTTGATGTAGCATCTCCATCTCTCTGATTTCTTGGTCTAGCTCTTCTTCCTCAAGCGTCGGGCTAACAGCTTTTCTCTTCTGGCTTCTGGCCTCCCGAAGAGAGACGGTCTCCTGGTTGTGGTCCAGCGGTTGTAGTGCTGCAGCCCCAGCCGCTGAAGCTTTCTTCGGCGCCATAGCGAAGGTCTATAGCTTCCGAAGGTGTTCACGAAGACTCGAAGTGGAAGTGAGTTCACCGGAGGTGGGCGCCAATGTTGGAGACTTGTTCTCAAATGCTAAGAATTAAGAACAAAGCAACACAAAAAATGTTAAGTGTTAAGGCCCTTCGTCCTCCATAACGATATATCCCTTCGGGATATAAAGCATCTCGGACGAAGGTTACGAAGGACATACCTTCGTAAGCATAACAACGAAGAATGAAGCATTCACATAAATCATAGAATATGAAATAAACATTTAAATATTGTCATAGAATTATCTCTACTTGTATTAATGAATACAAATGACTTTGAATTACAAATGTACCTTCGGTCCTGCGGAAGGCAAAAGTACAAGCGTGATGCGAAAGCAAATGACAAGTTAGCGTGAACAGTACGGGGGTACCGTTCACCTATTTATAGGCACGGGGTACAACCCATACAAAATTACATACATGCCCTTTACATTTGGTGATAATTCTATAGCATTCTATCGAGGTCTAAATGGCCTTTTCATCTTTAAGTCGGTTCCCCTTTCTGCGAACATGCCGAAGCTTTCCTGCTTCACAGCTTCGGCACTGTGTCAACCTTCGTATCTTTTGAGCTTCTCCCTTTCTGATTCAAGTCCGAAGATACCTGTTCACACATTATACTCCAGAAACATTGTTAAATCATGTTTTTGAGGACCTTCGGAAGCCGAAGGCCCCCAACACTCGCGTAATGCTTCGGCTGGTCTGGTCGTTCCCTTATGCGAGCTGGCCGTAGCCCGGGTGTACGGTCGGGTCCCAAGTTCTCGGGCTGGTATGTTGACGCTGTCAACGGTTTGGCCGGAGCCGGGTTTGCGAGAGCAGCCCCCGAGCCTCTGCACAGGGCGAGAGGGCGATCAGGGACAGACTCGGCTTTTTTACATACGCCCCTACGTCGCCTTTCCGCAAGGAGGAGTGGGGTAAAGCGCCATGTTGCCCTCGATGGGCGCCGAACATGGTGTCTCCGGTGAGCTGCAAGCGGATAATCCGAGTGGACGTCCGTGCCCCGTTCGTTAGGGGTCGGCTAGGGGCCCGGAGGCACGCCCAAAAGTACCTGCAGGTGATCTGCCGGACCCGGTCCCCTGGCGACGGGGTCCGAGGGCTCGATGCCTCCCTCCGATGGGATTCCGTTACAAGATCGTTCCCGCTGGTCTCGGAAATGTCCTAGGGTACCTCGGGAGCACAACCCGAGCCTTGGTTATGTATCGAACGTACCCATGGTCATCCCTCGTTCGGCGTCTGAGGCGGCTGTGAACCCTTCGGGGGCCAGCCTTCGAACCCCTGATCAGTAATGGGCGCGGAGCCCGAGTAGCCTGAGGCGGCCGTGGAACCCTTCCGAGGGGCCGGCCTTCGAACCTCTGACCAGTAGTGGGTGTAGGGCCCACGTGATCTGAGGCGGCTGTCGAACCCTTCCGGGGGGCCAGCCTTCGAACCTCTGATCAGTAGGGAGGCTCGGAGCCTGGTTCCTTCACGGGGAAGGATCATTTTCGGGGTATCCCCCTTTCCCGGTCCCTGTTGCAAGAGAGAGAAAGAGGAAAAAAAGGAAAAGGATACGAAATCGAACGACGCGGCGTACCTTTTTTGACGCGGTCATTATGGCGAAGGCGAAGCGTCGCCCGCTTCTCCTGCTAGAGGCGCCGCCTGTCCCGCCGCGGAGTTAATGCGACGGGGCAAGTGGTTGGCGGGGCGGCCGTTGCACGTGCGCGAGCCGTTCGAGGAACGGAGCACAGGCGCGTTGTCTTCACGCCATGAGAGAGGGTTCTCTTGCTGCCCCCGGATGGGACGTGAGCTTGGCTGACGACGGGGTCGCTGCTCCTGCCCGCCTGCCACCGCCATTACTGCCGGCCCATCTTTGGCCGCATTGACCGTCGCGCTAGGCTGGCGCTGCTGGGTCGCGCGCTGGGTCGCCTCGAGTCGCGGTATTGGTTCCGCAGTCGAGGAGGCGCGGTAGTGGCGCGAGTGGCGGTGCAGTTGCATGCACGAAGCATTTGGCGCGCCGGTTGCATGACGCGTGGGCCTGGGCCCCCATGCCGGGCGTGTTGGGAGTCGGAGAAATGCACCCACTTGGCGCGGTTGCATGCCGCCTGCATGGCTGCCCGCCCTTTCGCCCGCTGGCCTGGGCAAAAGTGGAGGGTCGCTTGTAACCGCTGGGCGGTTGTACGCACCGCGCATGGCGGTTTGGCTTCTTCTGCTCTGAGCCGGCTTGCATGACGTGTGGGACCCAGCCCCCGCGCCGTAGGAGGAGGACCTTGGAGCGTGTTGGAGAAGACTCAGCCCGCGACGGCTGGGGACGCAAGTAAGGGGAGTCGCCTTTTAAAAGGAGGGTGACCCCCTTAGAAGGTGACCATGTCTTCGTGCTCCCTTATGCATCGTGTCTTTCCACCTTCCAAGCCCCCGAATGGGGGATACCCGCCGTCTTTTTGCCTCGTTGTTGGAGGAACGCAACTCCGTGGGAGTTGGTACCTTTCAGCCATCGTGGAGTTGGTACCTTTCAGCCATCGTTCAGCTTCAAGGATTTTCATCATGCAGCCCGGCCGCACACCTCCGCCGGCGGTCACCCAAGACGGTGACCTCCAGTTTGATGGTGGGGGAAAGCGAGCCGGGCTGCGGCCTCTGCCCCTCCCTCAGCCTCAAGGATTTTCATCACCAGGGCTGGGGAGGGGAGTGTGCCGAGTTGGGGCCGGCCCCTGCGTGGGCGGCGGCCCGCTCCTTCCCTCAGTGATCGGGGGGAAGGGCGGTTGTTGTCCGTGGCACCGGCAGCTGCCGCGTGCCTGGCTCTCGGACGCGAGTGGCTTCGGAGCCGCTCCCGGCGCCAGCGTCTGCCACGGCAGCTAGAAGAGGTTCTTCCGCCGACGAGATAGCCAGGGCCGCCCACGGACCGACCTCCAACTCTACGGCCTTCTGCCCGTCCTTGCCTCACGAGTTTGGGCATGGGCGAGGGCCTCCTAGCGGCGGCATCCGCCCTGAGGTCATCGCTGCCGCTGTTCGGCCCCCCGGAGCAGAAGTCGTCGTCGTCGCCGCTGCCGGAGCGGGCGACGGCGTGCCGTTCGTCGTTCTTCTGTTGCTCCGCAGGCCCCCCCCATCGAGTGGGGTTGTTCGTACCTGCGGAGGTGGAACCGGAGTTCCGTTTGTAATGGCACTTTGAATGCCAGTGTTTTTTGTTCATTGTGGCTGTCGAGGCCTGAACATGTATGTAATTTTGGCACGGAGCCGTGTTCTTTCCTCATTTTCGAGCACTAAGACTCGCCTGTTGGTTGTCTGAACCGCTTCACCAAGCGTGAGTCGCCCCGTGTAAAGGCGACGAGTGAGGTATCCGTATCCCGGAGGCGTAGGAGTCCCTCGGCTCGGTCGGCCTTGTTGTCTGAGGCTTCTCTAGCTTACTTAAAGGAACCCCTCGGCCGCTCTCCGATGAGCCGAGGCCAGGGGTAGCGGTGTCAGCATGAACAGAGGCAGAGTTGGCTCGAAAAGAAAACCTGGTTGGCCGGAGCCTGGCCGGGTCGTCCGTTAGCGGGGCCGACGCCGGAGTTGACCAGCCGAGGCCTCGGGTCGGGCTGACGTCCTTGGAGGACGGCTGGCCGAGGCCCCAGGGTGGCCGGCCGAGCCGCCTGCTCGGGCCGGATTCCCGGAGAAGACCCTGGCAGCGATTGCCCGGGCGTGGCGATGACGTCGTCCTTCAGAGTGGAGATCCTCGGACCGCGTCGCCGTCCGAGGCTAGGTCGGACCTCGCCGAAGGTGTCGTCGATCCCGAGGGTGCTGCTGCTCCCTTCCAGCGTCAAGACCCGAGCCTGCAGGATCGGATTGTCTTGTAGCGTGTGTTTTCTGCGGTCGCCGAGGCCAAAACACACCCTCGCCGTGTTGTAAAGCTGTGTCTTTTTTCCTCTTGTTTCGAGTATCTGGACTTTTTTGTCGGTAACAGAAATGTTTGTGCGAGCGAGAGTTGCTTCTCGCGGAAGGTGATGAGTGAGGTATCCGTATCCCGGAGGCGTAGGAGTCCCTCGGCTCGGTCGGCCTTGCCGCTTACGCGCACTCTTACCCGTCCATGGGGCTCTATCACCGACGCAGTCGATAAGGCTCGAAGGATCGCTTCGGCAGAAGAGCTTCCGAACGTGAAGACTTGTTCGGTCCGCGGAATCACTTATCCGAACGTGAGTTACTTATCGCAGAAGGTGATGAGTGAGGTATCCGTATCCCGGAGGCGTAGGAGTCCCTCGGCTCGGTCAGCCTTGGCTGCTTACGTGTACTCCGTCGTTTTCAGGATCCACTTTCGAAGTAGTCAAAAAGCACGAAAGACATTCTGGCAGAAAAGAACTTTTTTCGAGGAAAATTTCGACGCAGAGGGGGTTCCCCCCCTTTTAGCCCCCGAGGGAGGGTCGGGCTTTGCCGAGGCGAGGCCGACCCTTCCTTGATGACTAAACTTTGCGTGGGTGCGAGGTATATGATCAACTTGAAAACATCTTAAGGGTAGAAGCGACGTAGCTGTTGGATGTTCCAAGCGTTGTCGTAGACCTCGCCTTCACTGTTGGCCAGCTTGTACGTTCCGGGCTTCAGAACTTTGGCGATGACGAACGGCCCCTCCCAGGGGGGCATGAGCTTGTGCCGCCCTCGGGCGTCTTGTCGCAGCCGAAGCACCAGGTCGCCCACCTGGAGGTCTCGGGACCAGACCCCTCGGGCGTGGTAGCGTCGCAGGGACTGCTGGTACCGCGCCGAGTGTAGTAAGGCCTTGTCCCGAGCCTCCTCCAGCTGGTCCAGCGAGTCTTCTCGGCTAGCTTGGTTGCTTTGGTCGGTGTAGGCCCTCGTCCTCGGGGAACCGTATTCTAAGTCTGTGGGCAAGATGACTTTGGCCCCATAGACTAGAAAGAACGGCGTGAAGCCCGTGGCTTGGCTCGGCGTTGTCCTCAAACTCCAGACCACCGAGGGGAGTTCCTTCATCCACCGCTTGCCGAACTTGTTGAGGTCGTTGTAGATCCGAGTCTTGAGCCCTTGTAGAATCATGCCGTTGGCACGCTCTACCTGCCCATTCGTCATGGGATGAGCCACGGCGGCCCAGTCCACCTGGATGTGGTGATCCTCGCAGAAGTCCAGGAACTTTCTACCGGTGAACTAGGTGCCGTTGTCGGTGATGATGGAGTTCGGGACCCCGAAGCGATGGATGATGTTGGGGAAGAACGCCACCGCCTGCTCAGACCTGATGCTGTTCAGGGGTCGGACCTCGATCCACTTAGAGAATTTGTCGATGGCGACTAGCAGGTGCGTGTAGCCCCCGGGTGCCTTCTGCAAGGGGCCAACGAGATCCAGACCCCACACAGCAAAAGGCCAGGTGATGGGTATCGTCTGCAGAGCCTGAGCGGGCAGGTGGGTCTGTCTTGCGTAGAATTGACACCCTTCGCAGGTGCGGACAATTCTGGTAGCGTCGGCCACCGCCGTAGGCCAGTAGAAGCCTTGTCGGAAAGCATTCCCGACAAGGGCTCGAGGCGCTGCGTGATGGCCGCAAGCCCCCGAGTGTATCTCTCGCAGGAGTTCCTGACCTTCGGCGATGGAGATGCATCGCTGGAGGATGCCAGAGGGGCTGCGGTGGTAGAGCTCCTTCTCATCGCCCAGCAAGACGAACGACTTGGCGCGCCGCGCCACCCGCCGAGCCTCGGCTCGGTCGAGGGGTAGCTCTCCTCGGTGGAGATATTGCAGGTACGGGGTCTGCCAGTTTTGATCAGGCGTGATCCCACTTTGCTCCACCTCGACGTGCAGCGTCTCGCCCTCAGGGGCCGAGGGTACCTCGGGCTGAACCGAGGGCGCCTCGGGCTGTGCCGAGGGTACCTCGGGCTGGGCCGAGGGTATCTCGGACTGGGCCGAGGGTGTCTCAGGCTCGGGCGTGTCGTCGATCTTGACGGAGGGTTGATGCAGATCCCGGGAGAAGACGTCCGGGGGAACCGTTGTTCGCCCCGAGGCTATTTTAGCCAGCTCGTCCGCAGTCTCGTTGTAGCGCCGAGCGATGTGGTTGAGCTCGAGCCCGTAGAACTTGTCTTCCAAGCGCCGAACCTCATCGCAGTAGGCCTCCATCTTCGGGTCGCGGCAGTGGGAGTTCTTCTTGACTTGGTCGATGACGAGCTGCGAGTCACCGCGAGCATCGAGGCGTCGGACCCCTAGCTCGATGGCGATCTACAATCCGTTGACCAGAGCTTCGTACTCAGCCACATTGTTGGACACCGGGAAGTGGAGGCGTAGCACATAGCGTATGTGCTTCCCGAGGGGCGAGATGAAGAGTAGGCCTGCGCCGGCTCCCGTCTTCATCAACGACCCGTCGAAAAACATGGTCCAGAGCTCCGGTTGGATCGGAGCCGTCGGTAGCTGGGTGTCGACCCATTCGGCCACGAAGTCCGCCAAGACCTGGGACTTGATGGCCTTCCGAGGGGCGAACGAGATTGTCTCGTCCATGATTTCCACCGCACACTTTGCAATCCTACCCGAGGCCTCTCGACACTGGATGATCTCCCCCAGGGGGAAGGATGACACCATAGTTATCAGATGAGACTCGAAGTAGTGTCGCAACTTCCGCGTGTCAGGATCACCGCATACAGCAGCTTCTGAACTTGTGGGTAGCGGATCTTGTTTTCGGACAGTACCTCACTGACGAAGTAAACTGGCCTCTGAACGGGCAATGCATGCCCCTCTTCTTGCCTCTCGACCACAATCGCGGCGCTAACCACCTGAGTGGTCGCGGCGACGTAGACCAAGAGGGCTTCTCCGGCAGCTGGAGGCACCAAGATAGGGGCCTTTGTGAGGAGCGCCTTCAGGTTCCCGAGGGCTTCCTCGGCCTTAGGGGTCCAAGTGAAGCACTCGACCTTCCTCAAGAGGCGGTACAGAGGTAGACCTCTTTCGCCGAGGCGTGAGATGAAGCGACTCAGAGCCGCGAGACATCCCATGACCCTCTGTACGCCTTTCAAGTCCTTGATGGGCCCCATGCTGGTGATGGCTGCGATCTTCTCCGGGTTGGCTTTGATGCCCCGCTCGGAGACGATGAATTCCAAGAGCATGCCTCGGGGCACCCCGAAGACACACTTCTCGGGATTGAGCTTGACGCCTTTCGCCTTGAGACATCGGAATGTCACTTCAAGGTCGGAAAGGAGGTCGGAAGCTTTCCTCGTCTTGACTACAATGTCATCGACGTAGGCCTCGACCGTGCGGCCAATGTGTTCGCCGAACACATGGTTCATGCACCGCTGGTACGTCGCGCCCGCATTCCTCAAGCCGAACGGCATGGTGACATAGCAGTACATGCCGAAGGGTGTGATGAAAGAAGTCGCGAGCTGGTCGGACTCTTTCATCCTGATTTGATGATCCCCCGAGTAGGCATCGAGGAAAGATAGGGTTTCGCACCCAGTAGTGGAATCCACGATTTGATCGATGCGAGGCAGAGGGTAGGGAACCTTCGGACATGCTTTGTTGAGACCAGTGTAGTCTACACACATCCGCCATTTCCCCCCTTTATTTCTCACAAGCACAGGGTTGGCAAGCCATTCAGGATGGAATACCTCTTTGATGAACCCTGCCGCCATTAGCTTGTGGATCTCCTCGCCTATGGCTCTGCGCTTCTCCTCGTCGAATCGGCGCAGAGGGTGCTTGACGGGTCGGGCCCTGGCTCGGATGTCCAGCGAGTGCTCGGCGACATCCCTCGGTATGCCGGGCATGTCCAAGGGACTCCACGCGAAGACGTCGGCGTTCGCGCGGAGAAAGTCGACGAGCACTGCTTCCTATTTGGGATCGAGCCCGGAGCCGATCCGGATCTGCTTGGAGGCGTCGCTGCTGGGGTCGAGGGGGACGGACTTAACCGTCTCTGCTGGCTCAAAGTTGCCGGCATGACGCTTCATGTCTGGCACCTCCTTGGAGAGGCTCTCCAGGTCGGTGATGAGGGCCTCGGCGTAGTCCACGCACTCCACGTCGCATTCGAACGCGTGTTTGTACGTGGGGCCGACGGTGATGACCCCGTTGGGGCCCGGCATCTTGAGCTTCAGGTAGGTGTAGTTGGGGACGACCATGAACTTCGCGTAGCATGGTCTTCCCAGTACCGCGTGGTAGGTTCCTCGGAACCCAACCACCTCAAACGTCAGGGTCTCCCTTCGGAAGTTGGAGGGTGTTCCGAAGCAGACGGGAAGGTCGAGTTGTCCGAGGGGCTGGACGCGCTTCCCGAGAATGATCCCATGGAAGGGCGCAGCGCCTGCTCGGACGGAGAACAGATCGACACGCAGGAGCCCGAGGGTCTCGGCGTAGATGATGTTGAGGCTGCTGCCTCCGTCCATGAGGACCTTGGTGAGCCTGACGTCGCCGATGACGGGGTCGACGACGAGCGGGTATTTCCCTGGGCTCGGCACATGGTCGGGGTGATCGGCTCGGTTGAAGGTGATGGGCTTGTCGGACCAGTCTAGATAGACTGGCGCCGCCACCCCCACCGAGCAGACCTCCCGGCGCTCTTGCTTGCGGTGCCGAGCCGAGGCATTCGCCGCTTGCCCACCGTAGATCATGAAGCAGTCGCGGACCTCGGGGAACACTCCTGCTTGGTGATCTTCCTTCTTATCGTCGTCGCAGGCCCTGCCACCCTCCGCGGGTGGCCCGACCCTGTGGAAGTGGCGCCGAAGCATGACGCACTCCTCAAGGGTGTGCTTGACGGGCCCCTGGTGATAGGGGCACGGTTCCTTGAGCATCTTGTCGAAGAGGTTGGCACCTCTGGGGGGTTTCCGAGGGTTCTTGTACTCGGCGGCGGTGACAAGGTCCGCGTCGGCGGCGTCGCGTTTTGCTTGCGACTTCTTCTTGGCGCCGCGCTGAGTTGACGCCTCGGGAGCATCTTTCGATAGGCGGCCCTGGGGCTGCTTGTCCTTTCGGAAGATAGCCTCGACCGCCTCCTGGCCGGAGGCAAACTTGGTGGCGATGTCCATCAGCTCGCTCGCCCTGGTGGGGGTCTTGCGACCCAGCTTGCTCACCAGGTCGCGGCAGGTGGTGCCGGCGAGGAACGCGCCAATGACATCCGAGTCGGTGATGTTGGGCAGCTCGGTGTGCTGCTTCGAGAATCGCCGGATGTAGTCCCGGAGAGACTCTCCCGGCTGCTGCCGGCAGCTTCGGAGGTCCCAGGAATTCCCGGGGCGCACATACGTGCCCTGGAAATTGCCGGCGAAAGCTTGGACTAGGTCGTCCCAGTTGGAGATCTGCCCCGGAGGCAGGTGCTCCAACCAGGCGCGAGCGGTGTCGGAGAGGAACAGGGGGAGGTTGCGGATGATGAGGTTGTCATCGTCCGTTCCACCCAGTTGGCAGGCCAGACGGTAGTCCGCGAGCCACAGTTCCGGTCTTGTTTCCCCCAAGTACTTTGTGATAGTAGTCGGGGGTCGGAACCGGGTCGGGAACGGCGCCCGTTGGATGGCCCGGCTGAAGACCTGCGGACTGGGTGGTTCGGGCGAGGGACTCCGATCCTCCCCGCTGTCGTAGCGTCCCCCACGCCTGGGGTGGTATCCTCGGCACACCCTCTCGTTGAGGTGGGCCTGACGGTCGCGGTGATGGTGCTCGTTGCCGAGGTGACCCGGGGCTGCAGGCGCGGTGTTGCGCGTGCGCCCGGTGTAGACCGAGGCTTCCCGCATGAATCGGGAAGTCGCGGCATGAGGTTCCGAGGGGTACCCCTGCCTTCGGGAGGCAGAGCTCTCGGCCCGTCGGACCGCGGCGCCTTCCAGGAGATTCTTGAGCTCCCCCTGGATCCGCCGCCCCTCGGTGGTTGATGGCTCTGGCATCGCGCGGAGAAGCATCGCTGCTGCAGCCAGGTTCTGGCCGACCCCACTAGATGCGGGTGGTGGCCTGACCCTGACGTCGTCGGCGACGCGGTGCTGGAAGCCCTAGGGTAGATGACGTATTTCTCCGGCCGGGGGTTGGCCCACCCATGCCTGCCCGACGTCCCGACGGATCGGCTCAAGCGCTCCTGCTCCCTCGTCGAGCCTGGCCTGCACCCCGCGGATTTGCTCGAGCTGTGGGTCATGGCCCCCCGCCTGAACGGGGACCACAGCTAGCTCCCGTGGGATGTCAACGCGAGGCACCGGCCTAGGGAGATCACCGTCCTCCGGCATGCCGAGATGGTTGCCTTCGGAGGGACCCCCTAGATCGACGTGGAAGCATTCGCGACTTGGGCCGCAGTCCTCGTCGCCGAGGCTACGGCTACCGTCGGAACAGTCGGAAAGGCAGTAGTCACATGCGGTCATGAAGTCCCGCATGGCACTGGGGTTGCCCGGTCCAAAGAAATCCCAACAGATGCTGGGCTCGTCGTCTTCCTCGGACCCGGAGGGCTCGTAGGTCGAGATGTCCGTCAGCCGGTCCCAAGGTGACCGCATACGAAACCCCAGTGGGTTTGGACTTGCCCCTACGAGAGCGCCCGCCAAAGCGGGGTCGCTAGGAGGGTTGAGGCTGAATCCAAATGACGTGGGATGGGAATCGGTCAAGACCTCTTGGTCGACGAGCGGCGATAAAGTCACGTCGGGGACTGACTGCACCGTCATCTCAGGTACGAGGGTGACATCCAGCAAGCTTTTCACGAGCGTGCTGGCGTCGTCTGCTTGCTCGGGATTGGCGTGTCGCGGGGAGACGGCGCTCGTCTTCGTCTCAAGCGCGAAGTCGATACCCGGTGCGCCCCCCGTTGGGGTGTCGTCGCTGTCGACTCGCTCGACAGCCGACGAGGCGCTGCCTCCTGCTTGGCCTTGGTTGCCCTGCCTTCCCCTCCGTCGGCGGGGAAGAGGGCGGGATGAGCTCGAAGGTTGTTCTTCCACCACGCGGGGAAGACGTCGTCGATTCCGCCGGCGGCGGGCGGGCTGTCGGCCGCCATTGTCGTTGTCGCGCGGCGGTGGAAGGAGTATCATGTCGTAGCTGCCGTCGAGGGACATGAACTCAAGACTCCCGAAACGGAGTACCGTCCCGGGTTGGAGAGGTTGCTGGAGACTACCCATCTAGAGCTTGACGGGAAGCTGTTCGTCAACACGCAGCAGGCCCCTACCTGGTGCGCCAACTGTCGGCGTTCCGAGACCGGGGGGTCCCTGAGCCGACGAGTGAATGTCGCCGCGTGCCCCAGCCCAGATGGGTCGAGCGCGAGGGCGAGCGCGAAGGGGGAGAGCGAGGCGGCCAGAGACCGGCGTGAGAGAGGTGGGAATCCCGCGGCCTTCGTGTTCGTCCCGCGCCCAGGTCGGGTGCGCTTGCAGTAGGGGGTTACAAGCGTCCACGCGGGAGAGGGAGCGAGCGGCTTCAAGCGAGCGCCTGTCTCGTCCTCGTCCCCGCGCGTCCAACCCCCTCTAAGAGGGCCCTGGTCCTTCCTTTTATAGGCATAAGGAGAGGATCCAGGTGTACAATGGGGGGTGTAGCAGAGTGCTACGTGTCTAGCGGAGGAGAGCTAGTGCCCTAAGTACATGCCGTTGTGGCAGCCGGAGAGATTTTGGCGCCCAGCTGGTGTGATGTCGTGGCCGTCAGAGGAGCGATGGAGCCTGGCGGAGGGACAGCTGTCAGAGCGGCTGAGTCCTTGCTGACGTCCTCTTGCTTCCGTAAGGGGGCTGAGAGCCGCCGTCGTCACAGAGTATGCGGGGCGCCATAATTGCCTATCTGGCGGAGCGAGCCAGATGGGACGCCGGTCTTGTTCCCTGCGGCCCGAGTCAGCTCGGGGTAGGGTGATGATGGCACCTCCTGTTGACGTGGCTGGTCTGCGCCCTAGGTTGGGTGATGTGGAAGCTCCTCCGAAGCCGAGGTCGAGTCTGTCTTCCCTGGCCGAGGTCGAGTCTGTGCCCCTGGGTCGGGCGAGGCGGAGGCCGCCGGCTGAGGCCAGGGCGGAGTCCGAGCCCTGGGGTCGGGCGGAGCGGAGTTCGCCGTCTTCTGGGGCTGAGCCCAAGTCCGAGCCCTGGGTCGGGCGGAGCGGAGTTCGCCGTCTTCCGGGACTTAGCCCGAGTCCGAGCCCTGGGTCGGGCGGAGCGGAGTTCGCCGTCTTTCGGGACTTAGCCCGAGTCCGAGCCCTGGGTCGGGCGGAGCGGAGTTCGCCGTCTTCCGGGACTTAGCCCGAGTCCGAGCCCTGGGTCGGGCGGGGCGGAGTTCGCCATCTTCCGGGACTTAGCCCAAGTCCGAGCCCTGGGTCGGGCGGAGCGGAGTTTCCTATGGTGCCTTCGGCCGGGCCTGACTGCCTGTCAGTCTCACTCTGTCAAGTGGCACCGCAGTCGGAGTGGCGCAGGCGGCGCTATCCTTCTGTCAGGCCGGTTAGTGGAGCGGCGAAGTGATGGCGGTCACTTCGGCTCTGTCGGCTAGGGCACGCGTCAGGATGAAGGTGTCAGGCCACCTTTGCATTAAATGCTCCTGCAATTTGGTCAGTCGGTGCAGCGATTTGGTCAGGGTTGCTTCTTGGCGAAGACAGGGCCTCGGGCGAGCCGGAAATATGTTCGCCGCTGGAGGGGGCCTCGGGCGAGACGGAAATCCTCCGGGGTCGGCTGCCCTTGTCCGAGGCTAGGCTCGGGCGAGGCGTGATCGAGTCCTTCGAACGGGCTGATCCCGGACTTAATCGCACCCATCAGGCCTTTGCAGCTTTGTGCTGATGGGGGTTACCATCTGAGAATTAGGAGCCTTGAGGGTACCCCTAATTATGGTCCCCGACACCATGGGATTGAGGTATATGGGTGTGTGTGATACCAAATTGAGTATTATCTCAAAAGTTAGTGGAAATATTCATAAGAGACTAAACTTGATGGATTTGAGTGGCACACAAACCCTAGAATACTCAAAACCCTAATAAGAGCCCTGGAAACCCTAATTTGTGCCCTATAAGGTGATTTCAATTTCTATACACTTTTGGACCAAAGTGTCTATATCAAAGTGGTAGAGTATCAAAAACTAAACAACTTTTACATTGGAAGATTTTCAAGTGATGTAAAACAAATTGGAGTTAATTGTAAAAAGTCCCAAGTCACTATGTGGCTTAAACTCTGAAAATCAGTGACATTAGGCCAAGTTTATGACCTTGTATCTCTTAATCCATGAAGGTTTTGCCCTTGGTCATTATAACAAAATGATAGAGCTATGTTAGTAGTTTAAGTTTGATTAAGTGACCAAGCCTTGGAGCTGTATGGAAAGTGGAGAAAAATGGACCTAAAGTTGTGCTGTCAGTCACCACTGAAACTGAAACTTGACTGACAATGTGCTCGGATAGACTTTGGGATTGATTTTGAATAGGATCCATTAGATGTTTGATCAAGGTTGCTATAACAAAATTAAAGCTGGTTTGTAGAAGAACAATTTTGCTACAGATGGATTAGGGAGTTGTTACATGAAAATTAGAGAACGGGGCTGCTCAACTTGCTCGGTCAAGCGCTTAAAATGGAGCTCCCATGGTACAGTAACCTGAATCAGATTCCAGGTTCAGTGAACATCGCCTCCGATGATCCCTACGCATAGAATCACGTCGGCCTCTACGATTCGTGCCTAGGTGAAGTGGATAACCGTGGCAGGTGAAAAGATCTCGAACGCGGATGAGATCGTGAGCTGGCCACCGTACCCACTTGCCCTGCGACCGGTCAAGATGACCATCGCCGGAGTTCGCCGCTTGCCACAAGGATGCCACATATTTGGAAGCATTACCATGTCATAGTAGACAGCAGTAGATAGCCCATCTGTCACCTGAGACATTGCCCCTGTGAACGCCAAGGTAGTTTTGCTCCGGTAACTCACCTCCTCTCCGGCCGCCAGCTTACCTTTCCCGAATTCAGAGCCACCGCTTGCGGACGCTATAAATTAAGTGTGCGGCCGACTCCCTTAGCTTATTACAAAACTAGAACACCATCTCTCGCCTCCAATTAGCCGTCGTAGCACCTGAATTTAGTTTTTCCCCCAATTCGGTCGATGTCTCCACCGAGGAGAGCTCTTCTGTGGCCAACTTCGTCTAAGGTAGTTCTAGCCCAACTACCGTCCGTTCTAGCTTCCTTAGGGTATAGTGATGCTCCCCATACTTAGAATTTGAATGCTACCATGCCTAGTCGTCGGGAACAGCTCGACCTCCCATCGGTGTTCGCCGTCGTTGTGGGCAGAGAGGATTCTAGGTTGAATTAGCTCAATTAGGGCTCAGACTAGGTTCGCCTGGGATCGGGGATGGCGATCTGATGCTCGGTTTTGATTGTTGTCGCCATTTGTGGCGTGTTCCAGTGGGAAGATGGCCGGTGGGTGAGCGCGTCGTTGCCAGGGATTGGTTTCGAGAAGAAACAAAAGTGCGAGGGGTGTTGTGCAAATGTCAGAGGGACATGTGAACAGTACCGTGGGCTCTTTACCAGTTATTCAAATGGCCAGGGGCCTCTACGCAAAGTCATCAACGCGAGCGCGCGCGTGGGCGCGTTTCCTCCATTCGCAGGTCGGTTTGGGCCAGAATTGGCCCAGTACTGTTCCTTCTTTTTCCTTTTCTTTTTACTGCCAGACTTGGAAAATTGAAGAAAATAGTAGAAAAATGGTAAAATTATGGTACTAGTTGTGCTAGACTCCTAAAATCATCTAGTATTTAATGAAAATAGTTCCAAGATTTTTATTCCAAACCTGGAATTATTTAGCATTTAAAGATGCCCAAACCCAGCCTTTTAGAATTTTAGAATTAATTTAGTAGCTCCAAAAATAATAAAACATTTTGGGTAAGCTTAGTGTGATGATTAAAGCCCTTGGGTGAAGTTTGAAATGATTTGGACATTGTTTGGTCCCAAACCCAATAAGGTAGCCTCCTAGGGTTTAATTGCCTAATACTCATAGAATACTAACTTAGGAAACCCAAGTGACTAGTGTGTACCGTGACTACCCATGTTGTTGTAGGTGATGAAACAGCTGAGTTTTGTTGTTTCTGCTCTAGGGTGGTGCCAAAGCAGGAGGAAGATCACTAAGTTTGTTTGTGGGAGGGTGTTTTGCCTCCTAGTCATGTAATAATAAGTGCTGCACTCGAACACCCGTTATGTAATAAATACTCTCTCTATATTTGGTATGAATGTAAATTATATTATTGTAATCCTTCCGCTTATTCTTTTCTCCGATTATGTGTGTAATGTCTAAGAGATGGGTGAAGCACTCTTGGGTGATATGATGAAGATACAGATAACCGAACTTGTCGAGTGATTATGCGCACCTGTATGACTGTCTGAGGTCCTTAGGACAAGGACATCTGTAGGTGGGCCTAGTACCTTGGGAGATTCCTTGACAACTGGTATTAGAGCGAAGCCCGTCTCTTCAGACATTATGTAGTACTTCAAAAGAATTTTTAAATACTTACCTTAAAACATTCTTTTATTCTTATCTTGCCACTTTCTGGTAGTAACTTACCTTATGAAGTCAGGTAACAGAGTGCCTAATAATAGTATGCGTAGGAAATAGGGGATCAACAAAAAGTTGATTCCATGATTATTAGGTTTTGCATGCATCATGTTTAAACTATACTAAATAAATTTTCCCCTCTTATGGAGATATGGCACGCACCAAAATCACCCAATGCAAAGCAACTGGACCTCATGGTGTACCCCGACATCAGCTGGCCCCTAGACAAGAGGGAACAACAATGGAAGCAACAACCCAATAGGGGATTTGGAGGCCAGGGTGGCGCGACTCATGTCTGAGCTAGGCCACGGGAGTAGGGAGCGTGCGCGAGATAGCCACCACATTGCTGAACTGTCAGCGGAAGTTCATCGCTTGCAGTAGGAAATTGCGGAACAAGATACGACCATTGGCTGGGCCGTAAATTCACGCTCTTTCGCCTGGGATTGTGAGGCCAAGGCTCTAGACTGGGTAGCGGAACTAAGCGCATCCC
Organism: Zea mays; assembly: GCF_902167145.1. Classification (NCBI taxonomy): domain Eukaryota; kingdom Viridiplantae; phylum Streptophyta; class Magnoliopsida; order Poales; family Poaceae; genus Zea; species Zea mays. Next base: position 83,833,093 of record NC_050104.1, on the reverse strand, counting down.
TGGAAAATCTGCAAGCATATTGTAACACCCTGCATGAAGAGGTGCACGTGTTATATGACCGGCTACATCCAAACGTGCCACCAGAAGTTGCAGCAATGGGAGCCGGACCATCTGGAACAACTAATGGAAGACCTGATGGGGAGTTGGACCTTTTTGGAGCCCCTCCTTCCATGAACCTCGCAGATGAATGTTCTCCTGATGCTGGCAGTGGAGCGGCCGAGGACAAAGATAATTAGAGTAGTATAGTTTAAGTAGTGTCCTTGTGTAAAATAAATAAGGAATTCGAGTTGTACTACTGAGTATGTATAATTATTACAGTTCAGCACAATGTAATAAAGATGGTGTATGTTTGGCATGTAATAATACATGATGTTTTTCTTCCTCAAATGCCATCACGAACTTGTGCTCATGACGGGGCGGGAACTTCTCGCGGCGGGGAGGAAACTCCCAACCCGCCACCTGTACCTCCTACATTGGCTGAGGCTATCGCTGCCTTAGTCAACGCTACCGCCGACAACACGCGTTTCCTATGTGAATTGGCGGGAAATCAATTTCAACAACACGGAGGAAGAGGTCAACCTCAAGGGCCACGAGACACTACTTACATGGAATTTTCTGAAACCCGTCCACCGTTTTTTGTCAAGGCAGAAGAACCCTTGGAAGCTGATGAATGGGTACGGGTTATGGAACAAAAGTTCAGGCTGATCCGATGTACTGAAAAACAGAAGCCCCTATTCGCCGCTCAACAGTTGAGAGGTCCTGCCAGCACTTGGTGGGAAACATTTTTAGCCATTTAGCCTGCTGGACATCTGGTCATGTGGGCAGAATTTAAACATGTGTTCAGGGAACATTACGTTCCGGAAGGGGTGCTACAAATGAAGCTGGAGCAGTTCATATGTCTGAAGCAAGGGGGAGATTCCGTGATGTAGTACCTCAACAAGTTTAATCACCTCTCCCAATATGCTATTGACCAAGTGGACACATATCTGAAAAAGAAAAATTGCTTCATGAGAGGGTTGAATGACAGACTCCAGCGCAAAATGGCTACGTATCTGGATCTCGCGTATAGCAGAGTTGTTTGCACAACACTAGTAGTTGAAGCCAAAAATTCGGGACAAGGAAAGCCAAAAAGATATGCGGGTGAAGGACCATCTCAGGGGTCTGAAAAGCGGACAAGGTTGGTAATCTGTCCCTTCAACCCAAATCGTTCTTCTCCTTGTCCACCCACATATTCCTCTCAGACAACCCGTGTTCATCTGTCCCACTCCTGCCCCCACCTAGAATAATCAGCCGAGAGTCCTTGGTGCTCGTTTCCCTGTCCTTCCCAGTTCCTCAAGCGGCTGCTTTAATTTTGGAAAGTCTGGGCATTTCATCAAAGACTACCCCTATCCAAAGCAGAACAAATCAAACTTTCAATAGAATTCTGGGAACGCAAATCAAGGAAAGGGAAACACGGTCAACCCTCCAGCGGGCAAAAATATGAAGAAAATTGGGTGAGTTTATTATACCCAGGTAGCGACTACACGGGAAGGAGAACCGGTGATGATGGGTATGTTTCTCTTTGCCAACCACCCAACAGTTATCCTTTTTATTCTAGTGCATCACATACCTTTATGAGCAAGACTTTTGTGGAGAAGCATTGCATACATAGCACTGAATCAAGGGAGGGATTTATTATTCACTCACCTGGGGGTCAAATATTTACTAAGCAACTAGTCTTCCACGTACCCGTAACCTTGGTCGGACGTGAGTTCGCTACAAACATGATTGTTATAAAGGGACAAGATATAGATGTAAATCTAGGCATGAACTGGTTAGCCTAGAATAAGGCCATCATCAATGCGGATCAAAGGACCATCCAATTGAGTTATGGTCATGAAGAAGTCCAATCGTCCATCCCTGTAGCTGTCCCAGTAAAAGCATCTGGACAAGTTTTTGAGGCCATAGTACAAGAAATCTAGGATATTCCGGTGGTGTGTGAATTTCCGGATGTATTTCCCGAAGATTTGTCTGGGTTACCTCGGGAAAGGGACGTGGAGTTTGTGATTGAATTGAAGCCCGATACGGCCCCTATTTCCAGAAGGTCGTACCGTATGCCACCCAATGAACTGGCAGAACTCAGGACACAATTACAAGACTTGTTAGAGAAAGGGTTCATTAGACCCAGTTCATCGCCATGGGGATGTCCAGTAATTTTTGGTAAGAAGAAGGATCAGACTCTTCAAATGTGTGTGGACTATAGACCCCTCAATGAAGTTACTATTAAGAACAAGTATCCTCTCCCTCAGATCGATATTCTATTCGATCAACTTACTGGAGCCCGGGTATTTTCTAAAATTGATCTTAGATCGGGCTATCATCATATCCGAATTCGACCCGAGGATATACCCAAGACCGCATTCACCACTCGGTATGGGTTATTTGAATATTTGGTTATGTCTTTTGGATTAACAAATTCTCCAGTCCACTTCACATACTTGATGAATTCGGTATTCATGCCCAAATTAGACAAGTTTGTGGTGGTCTTCATTGATGACATTTTAATCTATTCCAAGAATGGAGAGGAGCATGCAAAACACTTGCGGATTGTGTTAACGCGCTTAAGAGAACATCAACTTTATGCCAAATTCAGCAAATGTGCGTTCTGGTTGGAGGAAATCCAATTTCATGGACATGTTTTGTCTGCCAAAGGGATTGCGGTTGATTCCAGCAAGGTCAAGGATATTCTGGAATGGAAATCACCCACTACAATGCATCAAGTTCGGAGTTTCCTTGGATTGGCTGGTTATTACCGCAGATTTATTCCGAATTTCTCCAAGATTGTTAAACCCATTACCGGGTTATTGAAGAATAATACTAACTTTGACTGGTCCTCTAAGTGTGACGAGGCCTTTGAACAGTTGAAAGTATTGTTGACCACTGCACCGGTTTTGGCCCAACCGGACATTGAAAAGTCTTTTGATGTGTATTATGACGCGTCAGGCAGTGGACTTGGATGTGTCCTGATGCAAGAAGGACGAGTAATAGCCTATGCTTCAAGGCAGCTGCACCGGCATGAGCAACATTATCCCACACATGATTTCGAACTGGCTGCAGTAGTTCATGCTCTTAAGATTTGGTGTCATTATCTGCTGGGGAATATATGTCACTTATATATGGATCACAAGAGTTTTAAGTATATCTTCACCTAGTCATAGCTAAACATGAGGCAAAGAAGGTGGCTCGAGCTAATCAAAGATTATGACTTGGAGATTCACTATCACCCTGGAAAGGCTAATGTGGTGGCAGATGCTTTAAGTCGCAAGACTTCTTGTTATTGTCTCACAGTAAGGACACTTGACACCACCTTATGTCAAGAAATGGAAAATTTGAATTTGGGGATAATATAACAAGGAACTTTAACACATTTGAAGCTTGAGTTAGTTCTTTTACAAAGAATTATTGATGCTCAAAGGACAGATAAGGGTATGAAATATATTCATGAGAAAATGGAGGCCGACAAGGCTAATTGTTTTAGGAAAGATGATCAAGGAGTAATATGGTTCAAAGACCGCATAGTAGTACCAAAGAATGTGAAAGTCCATCAACAAATCCAGGACGAAGCTCATCTTAGTCGGTATTCCATTCACCCTGGAAGCACTAAGATGTATCAAGACTTGAAGTAAATTTATTTATGGACTAAGATGAAGATTGAAATTGCACGCTATGTGGCAAAATGTGACACATGTAGACGTGTCAAGGCAATACATATGAAGGCCACTGGACCATTACAATCCTTGCCAATCCCAACCTGGAAATGGGAAGATATCCGTATGGATTTCGTTGTAGGTTTACCCAAGACAGTTAAAGGATTTGACTCTATTTGGGTCATAATTGATCGGCTCACAAAGACTGCCCATTTTCTTCCCATTAAGGTGAAATATACAGTGTCTACATACACAGAACTTTATATTGCTCGTATTCTCAGTTTACATGGAGTTCCAAAGACGATAGTGTCGGACCGAGGACCGCAATTTGTATCCAAGTTTTGGGAGGAGTTGCACAAATCTTTGGGTACTAAATTACTCCACAGTTCGGCCTATCGTCATCAGATAAGTGGACAAACTAAGAGGGTAAATCAAATACTTGAAGATATGCTACGAGCATGTGTCCAAGAATTCCCACAGAAATGGGATGATTGTCTACCGTTGGCAAAATTTTCTTATCATAATTGTTATCAAGAAAGTGTTAAAATGGCACCATTTGAGGCATTGTATGGACGACGATGTAGAACACCCTTAAATTGGTCAGAACCCAAAGAACGATGGTTTTCAGGCCTGATTTGGTTAAGGAAACGGAAGAAAAAGTCCAGCGTATAAGACACAACTTGAAAGAAGCTCAAGCTTGGCAGAAAAATTATGCGGATAAACGACATCGACCATTGGTCTTTCAAGCCGATGATCATGTATACCTGAAAGTATCACCGATGAAGGGTGTGTAACCAGTTCGGGGTAAAAGGAAAATTGACACCCCGATATATTGGCCTGTTCCCCATTCTTGAGCGATGTGGGCCAATGGCGTATAGACTTCAACTGCCCGCATCATTATCTGTGGTGCATAATGTGTTCCATGTATCTCAGTTAAAGAAATGCCTCCGGATTCCTGATCAAACCATAGATGTGGTGGATGTTACTTTGGAACCAGATTTGATGTATTCAGAGCATCCCATTCGAGTTCTAGATCAGAAGGACAGAATCACTCGAAAGAGGACTCTCAAGTTTTATAAGGTACAATGGAACCAACACACTGAAGACGAAGCTACCTAGGAAACTCAAGACTTTTTAGAGAAGAACTTTCCTAGGTTTTTAGCTTCATGTAACCTGTAAGATTTATGTACTTTATTATAAAGTTGGAACAAACCTCACCCACCCCCTGCTCTGTAAGATAAATAAGGAAATGAAGTTGTGACGTGTTTCCTTTTCCATTACTTACCCTAGGACCTTAAATCTCGGGATGAGATTCTTTTATGGGGGGAAGGATGTAACACCCCTGGTATCATATGCATTGACATGTCATTATGTTTGTTACACCTAGAATGCATCCACTTTGCTAAAACTTCAAAAACAAGTTGCGATGTGATGACTTGAAGTGCTTCTTAACCCAAGAGTATTATCTCAACCATGGGATTGAGGTATATGGGTGTGTGTGATACCAAATTGAGTATTATCTCAAAATTTAGTAGAAATATTCATAAGAGACTAAACTTGATGGATTTGAGTGGCACAAAAAACCCTAGAATACTCAAAACCCTAATAAGAGCCCTCGAAACCCTAATTTGTGCCCTATAAGGTGATTTCAATTTCTATACACTTTTGGACCAAAGTGTCTATATCAAAGTGGTAGAGTATCAAAAACTAAACAACTTTTACATTGGGAGATTTTCAAGTGATGTGGAACAAATTGGAGTTATTTGTAAAAAGTCCCAAGTCACTATGGGCTTAAACTCTGAAAATCAGTGACATTAGGCCAAGTTTATGACCTTGTATCTCTTAATCCATGAAGGTTTTGCCCTAGGTCATTATAGCAAAATGATAGAGCTATGTTAGTAGTTTAAGTTTGATTAAGTGACCAGGCCTTGGAGCTGTATGGAAAGTGGAGAAAAATGGACCTAAAGTTGTGCTGTGAGACACCACTGAAACTGAAACTCGACTGACAGTGTGCTCGGATGGACTTTGAGATCGACTTTTAATAGGATCCAGTGGATGTTTGATCATGGTTGCTATAACAAAATTAAAGCTGGTTTGTAGAAGAACAATTTTGCTACAGATGGATTAGGGAGTTGTTACATGAAAATTAGAGAACGGGGCTCCTCAACTTGCTCGGTCAGGCGCTCTGAATGGAGCTCCCATGGTACAGTAACCTGAATCAGATTCCAGGTTCAGTGAACGTCGCCACCGGTGATCCCTACGTGTAGATTCACACCGGCCGCTACGATTCGTGCCTGGCTGAAGTGGATAACCGTGGCGGGTGAAAAGATCTCGACCGCGGATGAGATCGTGAGCTGGCCGCTATGCCCACTTGCCCCGCGACCGGTCGAGATGACCATCGCCGGAGTTCGCCGCTTGCCGTAAGGATGCCATGTATTTAGAAGCGTTACCACGTCGCAGTAGACTACAGTAGATAGCCCATCTATTGCCTGAGACATTGCCCCGGTGAACGCCACGGTAGTTTTGCTCTAGTGACTCACCTCCTCTCCGGCCGCTAGCTTACCTTTCCCGAATTTGGAGCCACCGCTTGCGGACACTATAATTTGAGTGTGCGGCCGGCTCCGTTAGCTTATTACGAAACCAGAACACCAACTCTCGCCTCCGATTAGCCGCCGTAGCGCCTGAATTTAGTTTTTCCCCCAATTCGGTCGATGTCGCCGCCGAGGAGAGCTCTTCCGTGGCCAACTTTGCCCAAGGTAGTTCCAGCCCAATTACCGTCTGTTCTAGTTTCCTTAGGGTATAGTGATGCTCCCCGTACTTAGAATTTGAACGCTACCACGCCTCATCGTCGGGAACAGCTCGACCTCCCCTCGGTGTTCGCCGTCGTCATGGGCAGAGAGGATTTTGGGTTGTGCAAATGTCAGAGAGACACGTGAATAGTACCACTGGCTCTTTACCAGTTATTCATATGACCAGGGGCCTTTGCGCAAAGTCACCAGCACGGGCGCGTTTCCTTCGTTCGTGGGTTGGTTTGGGCCAGAATTGGCCTAGTACTATTCCTTCTTTTTCCTTTTCTTTTTACTGCCAGACTTGGAAATTGTAGAAAATACTAGAAAAAGGTAAAATTATGGGACCAATTTTGCTAGACTCCTAAAATCATATAGTATTTAATCAAAAAAGTTCCAAGATTTTTATTCTAAACCTGGAATTATTTAGCATTTAAAGATGCCTAAACCCAGCCTTTTAGAATTTTAGAATTAATTTAGTAGCTCCAAAAATAATAAAACTTTTTGGGTAAGCTTAGTGTGATGATTAAAGCCCTTGGATGAAGTTTGAAACGGTTGGACATTTTTTGGTCCCAAACCCAATAAGCGAACCTCCTAGGGTTTAATTACCTAATACTGATAGAATACTAACTTAGGAAACCCTAGTGACTAGTGTGTACCATGAAGGAAAGTTGTATTTAAGATACAACTTAGTATGTTTCTATTATGTAACTGCATATTCATAACATCACATAAGCATTCATGTATATGTACTGTTATGCATAGAAAACGAGGAAGAGACTGTAGTTGAAGAAGCTGTCCCTCAAGCTGAGAATCCACTAATCGAGAGCAACTTCTATTTTGACATCTGTGGAACAGACCCGGAACCTCCTGCAACACAAGGCAAGCCCCGGTGCATTTACCCCTTTCCTTGTTATTTTAAATTATTTATCACTTGAGATGATGCATTAGGTAATAGGAGTTGTGTGCTAAATAATTGTTGCATTTCCTTCATTAGAAACTGATTTCCATTCCTTGGTACCTGATTTACTTAAAGTTTTCTAATGCTTAGCTTTGCTTTAGAAAACAAAATGTTTTGTTTTAAAACAAAAGGTGATGCTTCATATGGGATGGGAATTTTACAAAGCAAAGACTGGTGATGGTGAATCCATCATGGTCATGATGGGTTTAGCATCAGAAAAGATGTACCTCTGTCAGGTACCAAACTTTGTGGTTTAAATGATAAAGACGAGACCGGGTGGGAGACTTGCACAAGAAGAGAGTCTTGGTTTAGTGTCTCCGTCTGAGTCGCTTAAGGACCGAGCCGATGTAGGCTTGCTGATCGAGGACCTTTTAACTGGCCACATGCCTCGTCATGGGTAAGCTTTGCCTCGGTCGGACCAATACCAGAAAGGCCACCACACAATGGGAGTGGAGAGATGGCTAGAGTAGCATGTACCCTCCGTGGCAAGAGGCTAGATGGTGGTGTATATGTGCTCTCGGTTGGCGTGAACCCATTCTACTCTTGAGAAACCCGGTGTCGAGTTGACATAAGCAAGGGTTAAGTGCTATATATGTCGTGTGGTTGGAGATCCCCAGCTGGGTATTAATCGATTCGGATCGCCGTTACTTCTCGGACATGAAGACTTGGTCACTGCCCTACATGTAGCAATCCAATGAACTGAAGGGATGATAAAAGACGGCTAGTATAGGCCAAGTGCCTGATCTAGGATAGAAAGAATTCTAGATGCAGGTAACTACTTAACCTGAATATAAAAATGGTCTTTTTAAGGATCCACTCATAGCAAGCTTTTCCGCAAACATGAGTCTTTGAATTTTGATGAGCTTTACCTTGATTCCCAAAGGCCAGCATATCCTTGAGAGTCTTTTTCCTTTGTCGGGTAAGACTTGCGAAAGTACACTTAATACTCAGGGTTTTCAAACCCATGTTGTTGTAGGTGATGAAACAACCGAGTTTTGTTGTTTCTGCTCTAGGATGGTGCCAAAGCAAGAGGAAGATCACTAAGTTTGTTTGTGGGAGGGTGTTTTGCCTCCCAGTCATGTAATAATAAGTGATGCACTCGAACACCCGTTATGTAATAAATACTCTCCCTATATTTGGTATGAATGTAAATTATATTATTGTAATCCTTCTGCTTATTCCTTTCTCCGATTATGTGTGTAATGTCTGTGTGATGGGTGAAGCGCTCTTGGGTGATATGATGAAGATACAGATAACTGAACTTGTCGAGTGATTATGCGCACCTGCATGACTGTCTGAGGTCCTTAGGACAAGGACATCTGTCGGTGGGCCTAATACCTTGGGAGATTCCATGGCACGTATCCAATGCACCCGAGCTGGAAATATAAGTGCATGGCAGATGCCCTGTTCCTGTCGACCAAGACCAGCACCCAACATAAGACTTTCCTAGTTATTTAGCCAAGGGTGTCCCATACCATCATCATAATCACACTATTTTCCTAGGCGGTCCCTCCATGTTCCAATTAAATCATATGATCTTGATTAATTAATGAAGCATACACAATAGCAATGATAACTATAACATGATCTTTGGAGCAATAATATCATAAACATGAGTGACTGCATAATGTTAAAGTTGTAGCAATAGCATAACTACTAAAGTAGAGTACAATACCCAGGTTTGATCAAGGAATAAGGTTGGACAGGTTAGGTGTATTTGAATAGGTAACCCATCAAATTATGCATATCATGATTGTAAACTTAGTTATCATGTGTTGATTAGGTTCAAACAAAATATGCAGGGGGAGAAGTCCACTTGCCTTGCTGATAGAAAACTTGAGATTCTTTCATGGAATGGATCTTGTTTCTCAACTACTGGATCAATATCTAAACATCACATAACAAACAAGAAACATACAAACACAACTCAATAACATACAACATTCACCATAGGCAAAGCTAAAAGAAAGTTTAATGAAAAGATCATTCACTTTTCAAAAACATCACAAGCAATGGTTAACAAAAAGGCACTCTTTCGAAAAAAGGTTTGGTTTATATTTTGTAATACTAGACATAAACATAAGAATACCTTAATTAGAAATATATAAACATTAGGTGAACCATTTTAATCTTTTATAAAAGCCATACGTTGTATGTCTAAGATTAAGAGTTCATTAAAAGATAAAACATATTATAACCTTATTAAACATTTTTAACCTTTTAGAAAAGATATATGTTATATATAAGGTTAATGAGTTATGAAACACATTACCATACATTAATTGATGAGAAGCTATATATAAGCCTAAACATGTTTTATGTGGAAAGATAATTGTTGATACCGACTGACACATGGTCAGGTGGGTCAGGTGGGCCCAAGCAATGAAAGGTAGGAATGCTATGATGCTCAACAACACAACGGGATGGGGCAATGGTGTTGTTAAGCGTGTCCCATCAATGTACAGTGCGAGGGTATTTATAAGTAACCAGGAGAGTGGACATGCCCTTGTAAGTACGATCATGCCCCTGGTTACCTACGTTATCCCTGGAATATTCCCCTTGGGGGCCATTACATGTCATTACAGTGGGGTTAAGTACAACCTAAACAAACACACCATCAATCCTACCCTACAATGGGGCCTACACAAGGGCCAAGTAAGTCAGCAAGGCGCCGTGTGGGCCCATTTTGCCAACATATGCGGGCATAAATTGCGTTCTTCGCTCGGGGCACCGGGTATTCGAGTCTTGCCGAGGCCGATGCTTGGAGTTGCGGCAAGCGAAGTCTTGAAGAGCCCCCGCTTAGACCGACTGGTACTTTCACCCGAAGCCTTCGCCAGTTCTCCGACCGAGGAGCTACCTTCGTTGCGGGTTGAGATAGACTCAGCTTCTTTTGACTGACATGACCTGTTTAGCTTATGTTTTAAGTAGACCGAGCGAGGGGGGCGGACGACCTTCATCCAACAATAATGAAACAAATAATTATCTTTATTTTTAGGACTAATAAAAACATGGCCTATATTACTATTAAGAAAGCTATATTCAGAGCAAATATCTTTACTATACTTAAAGCACCTGTTTCAACGGTCGTCATGCGTCGTTTTTTTTACAAAAAAGCCTCTACATTTTTCTAAATCAACTCAGCGTAAAATATTTAAAAAGCGGTGCAGCAGGTGGGGTTTGAACCCACACCCTAATGGAAGAAGGATGAAAAATATTGTGCAAAACTGTCTAACCAGTAGAACATTATGCTCAGTTGCTTATAATATTGAATATAAATTGTACATATGTATATATGATTTTTTTGTAAAATGATAATAAAAAATCGTGTCGGACCAGGCCAGCAATACGGGCCGAGGCTACGACCCAAACACCGCACGGCGCTCGTGCCGGGTTGGCCCAGGCACTATTAAATGGGTCGTGCCTCGAGCCGGCTCGCTAGCACGGTCCATTTGTCCATCTATACCTCCGCACGATAATGATGGTCATCGCCTCAGTTGTCACTGCCTCGTTCGCCATTCTACTTCTTTTCTCTCTCCCCTCGTGCCTCCACCTCCGCGCCACCCCATTCTCGGCAGAGGGCATAGAAGCAGACACCTCCTCCCCGTATTCGTCCGACACCAGCCCCGACACCGACTCGCGCAGTGGCTATTGCACGTCCATGAGGACGTTTCACATCATGTGCGCACCATCGTTTTCGTCATCGTCGGACGTCCCATTCGTATTCCCTGCCTTCGCCCTGTTTTTCCACCTCGACCTGCTGCCTCTGCCCACGGTCGCAGCCGCGAGCCGACCGATGCTCGTCGACGCGGGTATGGGGTGAATCGGTCATGCTCCTGTCCTTTTTCTGTGCGTGCCGTCGAGAAGGACATGGTGGCGCCTGCCACGCGTAGGTTATCTTAACGATGAGGAGTCTAGGTCTAAGATATTAGACAACTAAGGCCCGTAGCGTGGCAGCAGTCAGCATATGCTACGGAGTTGGTGGTGGTGTTGTGTCGACTCGGCGGGTCCAGGGTTGTGAAGACACTCACATTCTCTCGCCCTTCTCGGACTGACGCCTCGTGCGGGTGCCTCTTGCTTTGGAGCTGCTCCAGCTAGGCTTCTTTCTCCGCTTGTGTGCTCTCTCCCTGTATATCTAACGGTATACTACCTATGTCGTCTCCAGATGCCCAGGTCTTCGTCATGTTTTTCTCCGGCAACGAACAGGTATGCTCGCCTCTTCCCTTCCCCTCCCACTCTATGAAATCTTGGAAGTGGGAGAGACAAGTGACAGGAGTCTCTGATTTGTTGCCTATGGTACCCATGCGTTCATAAAAAAATATTGTGTAAAGAGTGGAGACAACTAATAAAAAATCTTGAGATTTTTTTGGTGGATAATTTACGTGGGTATTGTTGTGAGCCGTCGCAATATACGGGTAACCGACTAGTATAACATTTTAGTTATAAAAAAACACTAATTACTATATTTTATGACTATATTAAACACGACAAGCAAGGAGTTCCTGCAACGATGAGCTCCACGAGCAGCGATAATCAGGGTAGGAGGTTCGGCACAGCATGGTGGACATGGACGACGAACGGCGGAAGGGCACGATCTACGACATGGCTTTGGGATCTGGCCAAACGACCGATTCCTTTTATGTTTTTTTATTATATATATATTTCAAAAATTATAATAAATTCAAAAATGATAAAATTATCCATATTAAAGAATAAATTATTTTAGACAAAAATCTTTTATTTAAATATATTAGACTTTGACAAAAAAGAAACAAATAAAACTTTCACACAAACCTACGACGAAAAATTATTGACCTATCAAAATACATATAAAAAACTTATTTTAACAACACATTATTATTATTTTTAAATAAGATTTTCACACTAACTTAAATCCAAAATGAATATATCAAACAAAATGGATATATCAAACAACTTAAATGCTATTTCGATCTCCTCCATGGTACGTTTCCGAGCTCTCCTAGCTCTTGGTGGATGGTCTGATTGCTGTTATGGCTATTGAGTGACATTGCTATTTATTGGTCAAAATACATACCATGCATTCAATGCAAGATTACAAATTGAATCTGTGCACAATAATAAATGGTCTTAAATGCATTCACCAAAGATTCACAACAATGGAAGATCAAATCGCAATAGCATTGTTTGTTAGAAGAATGTGATTTTATTTATAGATATTTTTTATGAACAAATAAGATGTATGAACTGGCACAATTTTATTTTTATATCTTCAAAATAATTGTATCAATCGATAGAATGTTATAACCGTAAAAAAATATCGAATAAACAAATAATGATATTGTTGTCTTTATACATTAGATAACAATAATCTGTATTTATATAATCTAGACAACTAAAACAACTATATATAAATTATAATTTAGATAGATTATAGTCCAGATTATATAACCTAAATTATAATTCAGATTATATAACGAAAAAAGGCCCGAACCGAGAGCCGTATTCAGATTATACGACTTGTCCCCGCCACGTGTTTTGACCAGATCGAGAAGTCATCGGAACGACGAGCCAGACGTCAGTAGTGCATTCCTTTTTCTACCCACGCCTTGCGACTCTTTTTGGTAGGGTTTTTTTTGGTCAGACTTGAATTGCTCTGCAATTTCTGCATATATATATATATATATATATATACAAACATACTCCAAAAAAGAGCGGACAGCGCTTCCCACACAGCAGCACAGATCGCTCCTTCCAGTGTCCCAGCCAGTCCTCCGGAATGCAGTCCTTGCTTGCAGGAATCCCCGCGGGCGGTGCCGCGGCGGCGGCAGCCGTCGGTGGGCTGGTCGCGGCCGCCGCGCTTGCCGAGAGGGCCGACCAGAAGAACCGCCTCAACTTGCCCCCAGGTGACCTCACTTGCATCGGTGATCCTCGCTCTAGCTTAGCATAGCGCCGGTCCTGACTGTCATCGTCACCACACTGCGGTCTCCTGTCTGTTCTTCCTTGGGTCAAGAATTCAAGTTATTTTTTCGTGAAAAAAATGAACTTATTTTTCCGGCACATTGAAAGCTTGCCTAAACCTGTCTTCTATGCACATGGATAAATTATTCAGGCGCTGGGCCAGAACAACCGTTTCAGAAGCCACCTACGTATAGTTTGACTGTTTGAGGAATGTAATGAACTAATCTGTCAACGATACCAGAGTCCATTCGGTCCTCTGTGAGAAAAAAAAATCATCCGGTGAACCCGTGGTGATCCCATTCCATTATTCTAGATGGATTGGTTCATCAACCGAACATCCGACTGGTGATTTTTTTATGTATATAGCATTAATGTATTGAACAGTAGTAATTCAGTAGGAGTAGGCCAGATGGTTCCATGGTGCAGCTAAGTGGATTATATCGAGGCCTAACTCTTACAAAGAAAAACTCAACCAGCTTAGAAGGATAAGTTTGTATTGCAAATAAGAAAAAAAAATAGGCACCTAAAATCAAGTCAAAATGACTAGAACCTAGATGGTGGAGAACAAACAATGTATTGTTGTGATTGTAGACAATATATTCACCAAATTTGCTAGATTACAACAGGACAGATAAAAACAAGCATTATGATTTAATTGAGTTGTTCATGTCTCCAACCTTCCACAAACTGGCAGCAACAACTTAAGTGTTCTGTTTGTTTTCATTTGTGTCCCTTCCATGTGTAATGTCAGAGTGGAATTTTACTATTGTATTCCTGCAAAAGCAATGCTCGAAAATTTACTCCTAACCTGCAATGAGATAAAATAGAATGGTTCTTCCTCCATTTCCGCAGCCTTCTGCTTACTTCTGTCGAAAAGGTGATGGTTCTGCTCTAGCTATTGCTGAAAAATGACTAGTCCCACGGCCCTCTTGACATTTTTCATCTAATTAGCTGGGGAATCCCTCCAAATAAGTTTTTGCTCCATTTATTTGCTTTGTTATGTTCCCTTGTTTCCTTGAAATTTTAGTGTGATATATTGAACATCAGGTCAGAAATTTTGTTATATTTTTTCTTGTATCGATTTACATTGTCATGATCAATGTTTTCGTAAATACTAAACTATAAACAGCCAGTCACCTAATATGTACCCATCAGTCAGGCTAAACAGCCACATAAATGGACTAAAGATCAATTAAACGAGACGAGCGTCCGATTAAAGAGGAAAGGCATACCACCGTGTACCGTTTACATGTTGTTTGAACAGGTGGCCGTTGAGGCAAACTGTAGTCATGATATGTTATAGCTTCATCATCACATAGAAATGTTTAGAATTCAGTTTTATCCGAGAAAAAGAACTCAGTATTTTGACGATTTTCTGGTATGGTCATGCAGCTGTTCCTGGTTTACCTATCATTGGGAACCTTCATCAGCTGAAAGAAAAAAAGCCTCATCAGACATTTGCAAGATGGTCTGAAGAATATGGGCCAATATACAGTATAAGAACTGGTGCTTCTTCTGTGGTGGTTGTCAATTCTGCAGAAGTTGCCAAAGAGGTAAATCTGAAGCTGTGTTTTTTCTGCCATTTATAATTCAGTGACTGATATGTTTGTGATCTGCAATTATACAGTAGGTTTTATTCACTTTGGGGGAAGTGTGGCACAAGACATTTTTAGTGTTGTTACTGTTGCAAATCCTAAATTTTGTCAGTTTGCTCTTCTGGTGATTAGCTTACCAGCAGTTCATTTTCTCTGTTTCCTCAAGGTAGAGATGTATCAGGGTCTTAAACGACCACCCTTTTGCTTCGAAAAAATGCCATATTACTGCCGAATACCATTAAACGTAAAATTTATTTTAACCTGCACTGTTCTGGCAGGAGTACAATATACAAATTTGTTAGGTCTTGTATCATAACTCATATTGCTTCATCTTATGGTCGACACGACAATGATTTCCTGCACTTGACTACAACTAATAAGAACACATATTTTGTCCTGTCAATTGCAGGCTATGGTTGCAAAATATTCATCCATAAATACTCGGAAGCTACCTAAGGCACTTTCAGTGCTCACACGAGACAAAAAGATCGTTGCTATGAGCGACCAGGGTGAGCTTTACAAAATGGTGAAGCGCTATATTATGGTGAGCATGTTGGGTGCTGCTGCCCAGGTATGAACTGAACAGTCCCAGAACCATAAAGTTTTATACGAGTCCTTGGATTATATCAGTAAAAGAATTGTAAACTCACGGGCATGTAAATAAAGTGGGATCGTACAAATTTCAGAAACAGTTTCGTGACACAAGGAACACGATGATTGACAACATGTTGAGCACTTTTCACGCATTGGTGGCCGATGACCCAAAGGCTCCTCTCAACTTCCGGGATGTATTCCAGAATGAGCTATTCGGCCTATCCATGACTCAGGCAAGTTAGTAGTGCTTTCTGTAATTTTTTTTTTGGTACTGTCAACCTGTTCCAGATGATTTTCTACATATATTGAGATTTGAGACTGGGCTGCAAATCCAGGCTTTAAGCGAGGACGTAAGTTCCGTCTATGTAGAAGAGTTTGGGAAGGCTTTATCGAGGGAGGAAATCTACCAGACTGCTGTGGCTGACATGATGATGTGTGCAATCGAGGTCGACTGGAGGGATTTCTTCCCATACCTGGGCTGGATCCCAAACAGGAGCTTTGAAACAAGAGTATTGACTACGGAAGCCAGGAGAACTGCACTTATGCAAGCCCTGATCAATCAGCAAAAGGAAAGGATCGCACGTGGAGAGGTACCTACAAATCAAACAAAAAGGCACAGTTTAATTTTTTTTTTACTTGGGTGAGAACAGAAAGATTATTGTTCTTCAGTTCTTAAATCAGTAAAACCCCAACGTAATGCAGAGTAGGATGTCGTACGTGGACTTCCTGCTGGCTGAGAATACACTGACGGATGAACAATTGCTAATGCTGGTGTGGGAAGCAGTCATAGAAGCTGCTGATACTACCTTGGTCACCACCGAGTGGGCCATGTATGAGATTGCGAAGCACCCAGAAAAACAGGTAAAGTACTGAAGCTTGTTCTTCACCTTGTTGTAGGAAGACTGTCATGTACTTCGGTAACCGCATTATATTTATTTCGCACATCAGGAATACCTTTATCAAGAAATCCGAAAAGTCTGCGGCAACAAGACAGTCACCGAGGATCACCTGCCAGAGTTACCGTACTTGAACGCGGTGTTCCATGAGACCCTAAGGCGGCACTCTCCAGTTCCGCTGGTGCCTCCAAGACTTGTCCATGAGAGTACCAACTTGGCTGGCTACGAAGTTCCAGCCGGGACACAGGTGAGCACACAACGATGTAACAGTGTAGCTAACGGCTGCTGGCTAGTGGCTAACGCAGTTCACAAATTGAAATGCTAGATGATCATAAATCTGTACGGATGCAACATGAACAAGAGCGACTGGGACGCGCCCGAGGAATGGAGGCCAGAGAGGTTTCTGGACGGGAGCTTCGAAGTCGCAGATATGTACAAGACCATGGCATTCGGCGGAGGAAGGAGGGCCTGTGCGGGAAGCATCCAGGCAGTGAACATCGCGTGCACAGCCATCGCGAGGTTCGTGCAAGAGTTTGCGTGGACGCTCAAGGAAGGCGACGAGGACAAGGACGACACCATCCAGCTTACAACCAACAGGCTTTACCCGTTGCATGTGTACCTCACACCTAGAGGAAGGAAATGAGCATCACATTTATTTGGTCTCTGGTCTGTGAGCATATGATCGAATAACAATTTATTTTAAATGAAAGCAGATCCGGTCGTCTCGGCGTACATGTCGCGTTTAATATTAACACATGTATCTCACATGTTGATTATCACACATAAATCAAAGGAAAAAATAAATTATAAACTAAACATAAGTTTAATCATACAACTTGTCATAAAAAAAAGTTTTTAATAAGTGTTTAATGTTTGAAACTCCAACCCACGCGCTCATGGTGATGTCCAAACAATGTAACCTAACTAGCAAAAGAAACGGAGCGATGACCATGATCACAAACTATGGTGTTACTATCCAAAGACGCCACAAAAACATCCATAACATAAGTCAAGACTGTATGGGCTCACTCGTCATTTGACGGAGGAACAGCGAGTTGAAAGTATTAAAAACAAGGGAATATACATTAGAAGATTGAAACCTTCTCCTTTCTTTTGTCTCTCTTCCGAAGATATAAATTAAGGTAGAAGACGCAAACAAAGGGTAAAAATGAAGTAAAAGGTATAAGAATGTAATAGAAGAGGAAGTGTGTTACACTCTTTATATGACTTAGCATTTTTCATTCTATTCTTCTCCGTATAAGATAAATACACAACCGTACCTTCGGCTTTACACGGGAATTGGCTCGAAGGTACTTCGAAGGCTAAATGAAACGAAGCTTAGGGCCCTTGAAAGGTAAATTTATGTATGACAACGTTCACCTATTTATACGGAAGTTATACAACTTCGTATAAAATTACAAACATGCTCACAAAATTTATAAATATGGTTCACAAATATCACAGGGGTGAAATCGTCTTTTTCTTCTTTCTATCTTGTCGTGCAAGTCTTGGACTTCTTCCCTTTGTCGCTTGTGCATGAAGTTTTCTCCACGCCGAGGTTGACGACCTCAGCCCGCACCTTCGCTGCACACGCGTATAGTCAAAGTTTCTTTACATGCTGCTTCGACCGAAGGCCACCTTCGTCCATCCTTTGCTATATGTATGAAACACATTTGCTTACACCTAAGTAAAGATGTTTTCAGGACCTTTGGCAAGGCAGGCCCCCAACAGTAGCCCCTTGCGGAATGAGTTCGTTTCTTCATAACGAGTTTAGATCGCAAAAAACACAATTGTGAGGCCTTGTGCCGAAGGTCCGAAAAACACCTTCCCGAAGCTCGTTATGAAACGTTAGTTTGGGACCACTCTGATCAGTGGGACTCGGTGCTAAGAGAGTGTAACATTTAAATTTAAAAAGTTGCCCGTATAAAAGAAACATCGCCCATCGGGATTAGCATGTCATTTGATGTTTTCACACGCTGTTGTTAGAGTCTGCTCTGCCTTCAAAGCTTGATTTGAACGTCTTTGTTGGTTTCAAACCAGCCTTAGCCAGCACGAAACAAGTATTCTTTTGTTAGAAATGGCCGGAGAGCAATCTACCCTCGGGCTATCTTTGGTGACTTCTCTGCATGTTCCAGAGTCAAAGGTTGAAGTCTTGACCGTGATAGCAGAGGCCACTACTTCCCAAGTCGACGCTGCTGATGCGGATCCATCTGAAGGACTAGGAAATGACAGTGATGATATTGATATTGAGGAAGATAATACTATCTACGAAGCCAAGCCAAGTTGACTTCGGAAAGTCGAGGAATAAAGGAGGACATATCGAGGTACTCACTAAGTTTGATTACATTGATAACACTGATTGGTTCGACTGGGGGCGATGACTTAGTGTCGAAGCCTAAAGAGGACGAAGTTGTTATTTTTCGAAGCTTCCTAAAAGCTGGTCTTAGATTTCCTTTGCACAAGGTGATAGTTGCTGTTTTGAAGAGGTTTAATATATATCTTTATGAGCTTACTCTAAATGCCAAAGTGTGGCTAGGAATTTTTATTCGGGTCGTGCGGAGTCAAGGTGTTGAGCCCGATGACGAAGCTTTTTGTGAGGCCTTTTGTCAGATTCATGAATTGCACTTTCAGATGAAGGCGATTAGGGGCCTTCATAATAACTTTAGTTGCTATAACTTTGCTTATTGAAAAGGAGTTATGTTTCCAGCTCTTGTGTACTGAAGGAAATGCCTGAATGAATGGGCAAAAGAGTGGTTTTATATGAAGAATGATTTAAAAGAGCAGGCTGATATTAAAGGAATCATTCAAACTCCTATTCATACATGCTTCAGGTACAAAAGACCAACTTGTTATATCAATTTCGAAGCTCAAGATGCATAGTTGCTTTCAATGTTGTACGTACTCATATTGGAACAAGAGATCTTGTTCAAGAATATTTAGCGTTTAGAATCCACTGAGGGTTGAATGGGAGATGCCAAAGATGACCAAAAAAGATGCTTCAGATACAGAGCCTGGGCTGATTAGGCTTCGTTATAAATACATGTTCGGAGATGAATTTGGGGAGCCTTGCGATGAGTGGCTAGATTCTATTGAAGCAAAATGCATTGAGATTCTTGGGAATTATAGCAGACAAGAGGTCGAAGCTTTGCATCGGGCCTTCGCTGCGTGAAAGAGACGCTGATTGAATCGTGCTTTTTATGTTATTGGCTTTTCTACCCTCGCTGTAACACCTCAGGTGTTACTCAGGGTGTCCACCCAGGGCTACACCTGTAAACCTACTATCACATGTGGGATAGTTTGAGCAAAGTATCTCAAACTTGGAATTCAAGGTCCTAAGCAAGTGCCACCCATCTTGGATATCATACCCTAGCTTGTCATGCACATCTAAAGGGGAGAATTGCCCAAAACCCTAAAGCAAACCCCTTTGGACAATAGGAACCCTAGATGTAAGTGGGATCAAAAAGTCATGAAAACCTTATGATCATGGCTTGGGCCAAATATAGAAGTTGTTGTACACTTGATAACCTACAAATAATAGTAAGAAAGTAACCCCAAAAAGATTTCAGAAAAGCCGCAAAAAGTTCACCAAAGGGTTGAACACAAAAGAAAAATCAGAAAATGCCTAAGTCCAAAACTAACCCTTGGACAAAGATCACACATGTTCACCTTCATCCAAAATTCAAAACACTTCGACCCAATTGACAAAGTAGCGCCAAATTAACCCTAGAATGCCCTCGAAAGAGTTGACACCTACCCTTAGACGTTTGACACGACTTGGCACCATTTTTGTCTCGGTTTGGACATGTCTGACACAACCGACTTCCCACCCCCATATCTCTTAACCCGACCACATCTACTCTTGGAACTCACATGAACTAGGTAGCTCTAGGTGCAGGGAAGAGATCTCCCACAGGCTCTAGGGCAAGATTCGTACATTTTGGCCGCTCAGCAGAGGGAAGAACACAGGCAGAAGCAAAGAGCCACGTGTTCGACGCGCTCTGAGCTCGCCAGAGCACGCCCGCGCGCGCCCCCGCGTGCCCCGCGTCGCGCCAAAGGCCAGCCGACGCCATGGCCCGCGCCCGCGCCTATATAACGCCAGTGACCTTAACCGTACCATTCCGCGCACGCTCAACCTCACCGGAGCTCAAACTCACCGGCGTTTGCCCGTGCACGGCGTGTCCGCGGCCACCCGAGCCCCTGCCGCCGTAGACCGGCCAACCAAGCCTTTCCCAACCCCGTCCGACCCTCGGAGAAAACTGAGCACACCTCGGTGAAGCTCCCCGAGCGAGGAATCGAAGTCTGCTTCGCCGGAGAGGCCAGTCCACGGTCGCCGGACTCCATCCGACCGCCGGCGAGCGTAGACCGGGTAAGACACTGCGCCATTTTTCGATTCAATGCACAGATAGCCTCTACATCAACCCGTGAAGCTCACCATGCCAATGGATTGAACTAGATCGCCGTGATTTGGCCGGCACACCCGCCACCGACGAGGACACCCGCCTGCGTACGTGGACCGAGCGATTCCGGCCACCCCCGCCGTCAAGCCGTACACCGTTGTGACCACCAGAGCCTCCCTGAGCCAACCCCGCCCCTCGCCGGACCTCTCTCGCCGCCGGTAAGCCGCGCCGCCCTTTTCTTTCCCGCGGGTACTGTTTACATTAGGGGAAGGACCTCGGGGAAGAAGAAGGAAAGGTCAGGGGGATTTTTGAACTGTCAGTGACTCAGGGGAATAGTGGCGCAGGGGTAGATTTGAGTGGGTTGATTTGGATTAAACCCAGGGTCCTCGGTGTAAACTGTTTTTCCAGGAAACCTTTATTAAATCTGAATTAAAATTTGAACAGAACTTGAATAATTCATAACTTCTGTTTTATTCATCCAAATTTAGTCAAACCAATTTTGTCAAATCTTAAATAATATAAACTACTTAGGAAAAATATAAAACCCCTATGTTCTACAGAAAACTTTAGGGTTCTGATTTAATTATTGTTTTGACCAAAAGCTAAATAATAGGAAGAAAAATAGTTGCACTATTTGACTAGGGTTAAAAAATTTTTGGAGAAGTTTATGTCCACCTACTGACCTGTTTAAAATGCTAAACCTCTCTGTCCACCCCATTAAGGTAGCTTTTGCCACTTATTTTATAATATGCTTAAGGTTAAGAAAAATAGAAAAGGTAATTTAATTAATGAACCAGGGGGTACTCCTATTTTTGTTAGAGTACTTATTCAGTGTAGTTTACTAGAAAAATCTATTATACTCTAGTTTAGTATAAAATAAATAGGATACCTTTGATTTTAAGAAAACAAGGAGAACTTAGAAAAACCCCACAAGGATAACCCCAAGGTGAAAACACGCCAACCCTTGGGATAGTTAATGTTTTGTTAATAAGAACTTAGGAAAAATATGAAATCTGCTGTTTGACATTTTTCAAATAACAATGTAGTAGAAAGTGCCTTTTTGACATTAAACTTTGGAAAATCACAACTAAATAACCATCCCTTAGCTTTCTGTGGTTTTTAGCACAGAAGCCTATTATTACTGTTAGATGCCAACAAAAATAACCCTTAGGACGGAACCCAAACTTAATTAAGAGATGTAGTGCAAAGTGGCCCATTTTACACAACTTTTGTTATTTTTGTCTAAAGCATAGCCTTTTTATTTTGAACCTCAAAATCCTAGAATGGGCTATAATGACCAATGGCAACCCACTGTAATTTTTTCAGAATTTTTGGAAAAAGTTAAACCACTGTTGTAGTTCAAACCTACACTAGAAACTATAAATAGAAAATAAAGAAAGGAAAAATGAATAATAGAAATTAGTGTCATCCTAAAACCCTTTGTAAATTGTCCACAAAATTATATTAAGGAAATACCAACCCACTATGCCTATCCCTAACCAAGAGTGATAAGCATAAACCACTAAAAGCCCCGTATGACCAAGAAACCCTAAGTTACTCATTAACTTAGTTTTTCTTCCTTTAGCATAATGTTATTAAATCCTGCATAATCATGACATACATGTTCATTACATTTCGATAGACTGTAACCTCGCTGACGGAGAGTACGTCCTCGTGCCGGAGCAAGGAGCTGCTCAGGAGGTAGCCCCGGATCCAGCACCAGAGCCTGCACCAGAGGATCTGCCTGCCACTGCTTTGGAAGGCAAGCCCTGGTTTTATGCATAACCTGTTATATATGCTATTTACTATACTTAATGATTGTAGGATTAAATGTGCACTTAGGTGTAGGAGTTGTTTGAAACCCTAGTTGCATGATCTCAGGAATCCTTTTGAAATGGATACTAGTATGCTAGGTCGAGTAGTTGCTTTATTAACTAGGATCTCGGTAGAAGTCGAGTGGTTTTTCTAGCACTCGCGCGAGGTCAGGAATTGGTTGTACCCACTTTCATATCATATTGATAGTTGGTTTGTGGACACGGATCCATGGGGATGCGTGGTCTACGAGAGGAAAATGAAATAAGGATTAACGTGCGGATACCTGTGTCAAGCGTTTGAATGTACTAAGCACATGCCGAGAAATATGGTAAATCGGTAAGCCTAGTACCTGATTGAACCTGGCAGTGGACTTTACCCCTCACGCGACCTGAGACGTGGTCTCCCATTCCGGTTATGGTGGGTACAAGTGCGGTCACTGCACGACGGCGGTCGGGGTCAGTGAGGCATTGTATGCCAAGGCGGTGAGCCCTGATCTGCTGACGGGGAATCGATGGGGACGGTTGATGTGTGTGGGGACGGAGTGCCCCTACATGTCGTGTGTTTAGGTTTACCTTGCAAGGATAAAACTCGATTCGAATCGTCTGCTTCTCGCAGCTAATGAGACTGCTTGATCCATTGTACTGCATTGAGTAACAAGTGGAGATATGATGAGTTGATACAAGATGTTGATTGCTAAAAATGTTTGCTACTATGTATGAGTAGATAGTACACATTTAGCCTTAAGAGAGTCACACTTAAATTGGCAAAGTTAAAACTTGACTTAGAAACTCAGCTAGTGCTTTTGGCAACCCAACCCCACAGCCAAGCAGCTGCATGTCTAGAGGTAGAGGAGTAGACTCCTCACACCGGGTAAGTCTAGCTAAGTATTAGTATACTCAGCCTTGCTTGTGGCACAATTTTACAGGTTCTCTGGAGGATATGATTGCCGGAGTGACTTGGCCGTCCATCTTGCCACCGGGTTGGACTGTCGAGTGGGACCCTACCTCGGCTGAGGAGGAGCATGAGGAGTGATGGGACAGGCTTCCCCATCTCTCTGTTTATTTACCGTTAGTTTTATTCCGCTGCACTTCGAACAATGATGACTACTTTTGCAAAACTCCGATGGTGATGTAATAATTTAATACTCTTACATGCATGGTTTTGTGCTTTATTGTATTTGCTCTGTGACTCACCATCGAGTGAGATTATGGTACTTGATCCTGTCAGTGGCCGTGTCGGACTAGATCCGAGGGATTGATGGTTATTCCCATTTAAGTGTGGTCTAGCCTCTAAGGCGGGGCTTAGGCACTTAAGTTGGAATAATTCGGGCAGTTCCGCCACAGCTGGTATCGGAACTTGTACCACCACAGAGGAATCAATAAAATATAAATACCATCCTTTTCCGAAGTAAAACTTGGTAGAAACAATGTTGGATAGATCGTAGGACGATCAGGATAGACCTAGGACTTGAAGCCTTAGGATGATAGAGGGGTAGTTAGGTGGCTAAGTGATTAAGCCCTACAGGCTACTATAAGGGATGGGAGTTCTTCCCTATTCCCTTTATATTGATGTGAGGTCGTTCAGGACGAGCATGCATGCATTCTTAAATTAAACAAATGGAAAATTAAGTAAGGACTTAAAATACAAAATGATGACCAACTAAGTACCCCAGTACCATTGTTATAATTAGAGAGAGGCTGAGTTGTGTTTCCTTTTTCTTTTTATAATTCTTTTTCTTTTACTTACACTTAACCGTACACAGATGACTTCCCACGGATCCTCAGACGACGGGAATGCACTGTCCCACACTGACGGGCTTGCACGAGAGGGCTTTCCCCGCATTTTGTGGGAGGTACTTTAGGGGGCCGGATACACGACACCTCCTCAGTATGCGGTGCAGCAGTTCGAGAAGCACCGAGTGCCCCGCTGTAGGGTGAGGATGACCTTGGAGCCTCATCCCCTGCAGCTAGGCTGGCGTTCACTGGACTCTCAGTCCTTTGGATACCGGGCTGAGGACACAATCGAGGCAATTGCTCTGCACGGGTTGACCACTTTCTGCGAATTCCATCCCTTGGAGCTGTCTACCCACCCAATTGGCTTGTTCCCTGCGGAAAGGGAGGACGACCCAATATGGAAGGATCGGGTGGAGCATGCCAAGGATATCTAGGCTATCTACCTAGGTCAGACTGCTCACTTGACCGTGCGGTGCATGAATGCCCTGTACCGTCTGCAAGTGATGCGTGGTGAAGCAATGTCCCATCTGATGGCACTGTTGGAGGCAACAAAGATCACCCTGGACAACACAGAGGAGCTTGTCGTTGATTTGTCCACTGAGATGGTGGAAAAGGACTTGCAGGTGGAGCAGCTGTCAAATGAGATCCAAGAGTTGGAGGAATTAGTGGGGACCAGGGAGAACACCATCGAGGTTCTCGAGGATCAGCTTATTAACACCCAGCAGTAGCTTGTCGAGGCGAATGAGCACCTGGATATGCATCACCAGGAGATCCAGGATATGGAGGCCAACGAGGACGTCGACATTGAGGGAGGAGAGGAGCCTGCCTCCAGCTTGGACACTGCTGGCTCAGGGAGACCACCTTCCCCCGAGTCGAGTGTTGCCTCGTTCGCCCACTAGGTATCAGGAGTAGGGTTAGAAGTCGGTGATGGTAGGACTCCTCACAACTAGCTTAGCTTTTGCACCCTTGGGGTACTAGGCTAGATAGAGTTGAGTCTTTTTGGGACCATTGATGTAATCGTGATAAACTCTTTTGGAAGCATGGTCGATGGATGCTGTTAGTTTTAAATTGGGAAGGAAAGTTTATGCCTTTTGAAATCCTTTTTGTTTATGTCGGAGTCTATCAATTCGCATTTGACTCTTTCACCGCGATTAAACCTTAAACTTGAAGATGTGTTATTGAGGATATATGTGATTTTTCAGATGGCCGGGAGAGCGCGTCGTGGCCAGATTGAGCGCGTTCCTCCACCGCCGCCACCGCCTCCCACTCTGCAGGAGCTAATGGCTCAGCAGAATGAGATCTTGAGGCAGCTAGCTCAGCGTCAGCCACCACCTCAGCACTATGGTGGTGGAGACCATCAGCGTCACCCCACGGCAGCTACCTACCAGGAGTTCCTCAGTACCCAGCCTCCTTTGTTCACTAGGGCAGAGGACCCACTTGATGCAGATGTGTGGTTGAGAGTAGTGGAATCCAAATTCCCGCTACTTCATGGAGTTTGCTCAGAGGTCACTAAAGTCAGGTTCGCCACCCAGTAGCTTCGCGGACCCGCAAGGACCTGGTGGGACCATTTTCTTGCCATGCAGCCAGATGACCGAGAGGTGGAATGGAGAGAGTTCAAGGCAGCTTTTAGGGGACACCACATACCAGCCGGGATTATGGACCGAAAGCTCAACGAGTTTCTGGCACTCACTCAGGGCAACAGGACAGTGTTGCAGTATGCTCAGGCTTTTAATGACCTGTGCCAGTATGCTGGGTATCATGCAGATACGGACGAGAAGAAGAGAGACAGGTTCAGGAGGGGGCTCAGCACTAAGCTCCGTGACCGTCTCAACATCGTCAGGGCCAACAGCTACAATGAGTTGGTCAACATGGCCATCTCCTAGGAGGACTGCATTACAGCTCGTCAGGCAGAAAAGAAGAGGAAGACCCCTGTGGCAGGACCCTCAGCTCAGCCACAGCGCTTCAGGATTGTGTCCGACACTCAGAACAGGGGACCCCAGCAGCAGCAAGGGAGATGGGTGATCCAACCACAGCAGCAGCAGCAGCAGGCACCCAACCGCACCCAGTTTCCAGCTCAGAGGAACAATCAACAACAGCAACAGTATCGCCAGGCAAATGACAACAGGTGTTTCACATGCAGCAACACCGGACATTATGCCAAGAATTGCCCCAGGAACCAGCAGAGGCAGGGGCAGAATGTTAATCAGAATCAAGGCAAGAGACAGAAGGTGCAAGTGAGGCAGGGCAGGCTGAACTTCACCACCATGGCTGATATTCCAGAGGGAGCACCCGTCATGACCAGTATCTTTACAGTTTTGAATTATCCTGCCATCATTCTTTTTGATTCTGGTGCATCGCATAGTTTTATCAGTGCCAAATTTAGTGCCAAGTGTCAATTGCCTTTTCACCACACCAATGGGGGTATCAAAATTTCAACATGAGGAGGCAGGGTTGCCACCTATCAAGTCAACAGACATGTGCCCATAAGGTTTGGGAGTCTAATAATTAAAACCACCCTCCTCATTTTGGGTTTGGATAGCGTGGATATTATATTGGGAACTGACTGGTTAACCAGGCATCAGGTAGTTATTGACATTGCAGCTAGGGCCATTGAGGTGCACTCACCAACTTGTGGTGAAACCACACTATTTTTGCCCGACCAAGGTTGTACCCGTTCCTGTGCCTTCGTTATGCTAGAATCCCCAGTAGAAAAGATCCCAGTGGTCTGTGACTACCCAGATGTTTTTCCGGATGAATTACCGGGAATGCCACCGGATAGAGACATTGAGTTCGCCATTGAATTGCAACCCGGGACTGCTCCTATCTCCAAGAGACCCTATAGGATGCCTCCCGCAGAATTAGCAGAACTGAAAAAGCAACTGCATGAGTTGTTGGACAAGGGGTTCATTCGCCTAAGTACTTCACCTTGGGGATGTCCTGTGACGGAACCTCCCAAGTAATTAGGCCCACCTACAGTTGTCCTTGTCTAACAGACATCAGACACCCTGTAGATGTTCCTAAGTCACTTGACAAGTTCGGTATCTTTCCTTACCTTACCAGGAACGTCTCACCCGTCTTGCAGACATTACAGAACATCGGAGATAAAGAAATGCGGAAGCAGTTACATAAACTTACATTTATTTCAAAAGCAAGCTTGAGTTATTTTATTACAGACCAGACTAAAAGTGAGTGCAGAGTAGTAATATTATACAAACCAAGGGAGGCACAAACTCCTCCCGATAAGTTCTTAAGCAAAAGGTCCTAAGTGGAGGACCGAGTCCTCCCGCACTTCAGTCTTGTTTTTCTTCTTTTGGAACCACCTTGGCACAGAAGCAGCAAAAGTCTGCTACTTCCTCACCTAAAAACAACGAAGGGATAAACCCTGAGTATGGAATTACTCAGCAAGTCTTACCCGACTAAAGAAAAGACTCTCAAGGGTATGCTGGTTATATGGGAGTCAAGGTAAGGTTTTTCAATATTCAAAGACTCTGTTTTGCAGAAATGCTTACTAAAGTGGATCCTTAAAAATCCAATTTTATTTGTCAAGTTAGGTAAAATTACCTGCATTAGAGTTCTTTCTACCCTAATTCAATCACTGGTCCTGTACTAGCCAATTTCTTAACAAAAGCCCATCGTCTTTAGTGGAATGCTACGTGTAGGGCAGTGACCAAGTCTTCATAACCGCGAAGGTACGGCGATCCGAATCGATTATACTCAGCTGAGGATCTCCAATCACACGACATATGTAGCACTTAACCCTTGCATATGTCAACCTGCCACCGGGGTTCTTAAGACCGGATCAGGTTCACGCAAACCGAGAGCATAGCTACACCACCGTCCAGCCTCTTGCCACGGAGGGTACACGCTACTCTCGCCACCGCTCCACGCCCATTTCGTGTTATCTTATTCCGGCCTTAGTCTGCCCGAGGCAAGGCTTACCCATGACGAGGCATGTGACCAGTTAAAGGGTCCTCGATCATCAAGCCTACATCGACAAGGTCCTTAATCGACTCAGACGGAGACACTACACCGAGACTCTCTTCTCGTGCAAGTCACCCGCCCGGTCTCAACTTACTTATTTCAAACCCAAAGTTTGGTACCTGACAGAGGTACATCTTTTCCGATGTTGAACCCATCAAGGCCTTGATGGATCCACCATCAAATTTTATTTTCGAAAACATCCCACCCACTTTTGCCACATCACATTTTGTAAAAACAAAACCTTTTGTTTTTCTAAAGCCAAGCTAAGCATCAAAAAAAAACTTTTGTAAAACAGGTGATTAAGGAAGGTAATCAAATTCAAGGAAGGTAATGCAGGAATGGCTTTATCAAGCAACTCCTATCACCTAATGCAGCAATCAAGTGAGAAAGATTTTAAAATAGCAAGGAAGGTGGCAAATGCACCGGGGCTTGCCTTCGTTTACAGGTGATTCGGGTTCGGATCCACAGATATCGAAGTAGAAACTATTCCCGGCCTGGGATTCCGAAGGTGGTGGTGTCCTGTCTTCGGTGACTTCTATCTCTTCTTCACGTTCTAATCATAACCATACATAGGTATAAGAATGGATGCCATGGGATGCTCATGAGGATGCAAAGATAGCATGAACTTATTATTTATGTCTTGAATACAACTTTCCTTCACGGAGTTTCGGGAACTTAGGGTTTCCGGAGTCGGTAAAGGAGTTCATAGGGCAGGGGGGGTGTTTTGGGGTTTGGTGATCAAACAAGGTCCAAATCAATTCAAACTCTACCCAAGGCTTCTAAATATTATGAGGAACTCATATAAAAATTTTGAGCATTTTTGGACTTACCATTTGTTTTCTAAAAATCCATAACCAACATTTTTAACCACTTTAAATACCCTAAAATTTCTTACTTTCACTAAAAATCACAAACTTATTTTTACTAAATTCTAGGGAAAATAACAAGCCTAGGAAAATTAGTTTCATAATTTTAGCATTTTTCTACATTTTTCTACATATTTCTAAAGCTCTGCTGGAAAAAGAAAAAGAAAAGGATTAAATAGAACTGGGCCGGATTCAGCCCAGCGGCCCAGGTCCAGGGAGGAAAGGCGCCCGCGCGCGCCCACGCCCTGGCGGTTTTGCAGAAAGGGCCTCACGGTTTTGGCTAACAGAAGTTGGGTTCGGTTACTATGCTTATGAGTCACTGACAAATTGCACCGAGGTCCAAGAACTTCTATTTCTTTACACCGACCGGACCCCGACGGCGTTCACGCACGGCCGTGCTCCGGCGAGCACCTATACCGGCCGAACGGAGCAACGGCTGAGTTCTCCGAGCAACAGACACCGAATTGGATCGACCCTAAGCCTTTTCCCCAAACTAATTTGGCTATTAATCAACTATGGAGCTCTAGCCACGGTGGCCGTGAGCATCACGGCAAGACAGCCGTGTTCCCGGCGATGGGTGGCGGTCTAGTCAAATTAAAGGGGTCGGGGAGCATCGCAGATGTATGAGAATGCTCAAACAAGGGAGCAGAGGACGGGAACTGACCGGAGCTGGGCTGGCGATGGTGAGCTCGGTTTCACGGTGGCGGAAATCGGATTTGGGGGAAACTTCGAATTCGAGCACACGAGTGGATGATTGTGGCCGATTAGCGGTGGTTAGCTAGCTGACTACCTCACGGAGCTGGACACGGGCTCAATTTATAGGGCTCGCAAGCGGTGGCCGGTGAATCGGACGGGACGCGCGGCGGCCAGAGGAAGAAGAAGACCACGGACGCGGTGAATTCGTGTCCACAGTCGTGGCAATTACTCTGGCGAGCCACGGAGAGCGAGGGTAAGTCGCGGCGGTGCGGTGGAAAAGCTTGGACACGCGGCGCACAGCCGGGAAGCGGCGGTCTCCGGCGAGTTAATCCGCTTCGGCTGCCGGGCAAGGGGGAGAGTACGACGGGGGTCCTCAGAGTGGAGTCCAGCTCACCGGCGGCGAGGATTTTTACCATGCGGGACTTATCCGATGGCCATGGCGCACGAATCGCAACGACCGGCAATCAACGGCGACGGGCCACCGGCGACGAGCAAAAAGGGGGGGGGGGGGAAACCGTAATCTTCTTCAGTCTGGAGTTTACTGTACCCTGGCGAAATCAGCAAGACGAACTGACAGAGCAAGTTTAAGCCACTTTTTCTCTGATTTTCCAATGACAACACATCCCGTGACCTATAGCAAAGTTGTATAGCTATATACCATCTACAATTCGACTATAGGGATGAAACTTATTTGAGCACTGGATCAAGGTCTAATTCACACTCAAAGTCGACCCTGTTACACTGAAAAGCTGAGTTTCAGAATGAATCCAGCCTGACAGTCCAACTTAGGTTGAGATTTTCTTCAGTTTTTCCTTAACAACAATGCCCACACCTTTAAGCAAAGTTGTTCTCCTATGTTTGGTCTTCAACTTTGATGTGGTGACCTAGGGCAAAAACCCTATGCTTTGAAAGTTACAAAGCCCCAAAGTGGAGCCTTTAACACTGAATTTCAGACTTTGTATAGAACTCAAATGAGGTCCATTTTGCATTTAAGTCCAAAACTTAGGGTTTGGCTTTCAAGTCCACATATTTGTGAACCAATTGGCTTTAGATGCTTAAACATAGTAGTTTTTACATTTTAGTCCAAAGGTTCATCACTTTTGCACATAAGCCCCTAGGGTTTGGTTTTAGGGTTTTCCAGGGTTCCAATTAGGGTTTCTGGTATCCCAGGGGTATAAATGTGATTCAATCTTATTCTTAGGGTCATTTTATGACTTTTACCCTAGAGCTTTTAGGTTTTCTTAACTTGGGTTAAGTTTTACCCCTTTAACCACTATTTAGGGTTAAGTCCTTTAACAAGGGTTCTATTTGCAAAAACATTAAAACAATACAACTTGTTTAAAATTTTTGCCTAGTGAATGCACTCTAGGTGTGTCAAACATATGCAATGCCAATGCTCATGATGCCATGCTCAGGTTTTAGTTATAGTAACACCAGGGGTGTTACATCCTTCCCCCCATAAAAGAATCTCGTCCCGAGATTAAGATCCTAGGGTAGGTAATGGTAAAGGAAACACATCACATTTTTATTTCTTTAATTCTGGTACAAGGCAGGGGTGATGTGGGGGTTACTTCTTTATTACAATAACTATATACACTTTACAAATTACAGGAGGCTAGAAAGCCTGGGAAATTCTTATTCAAGAAGTCTTGAGTTTCCCAAGTAGCTTCATCTTCAGAATGTTGGTTCCACTGTATCTTGTAGAACTTGAGAGTCTTTCTTCGGGTGATCCTGTCCTTTTGATCCAGAACTCGAATGGGATGTTCCGAGTATGTTAAATCTGGTTCCAGGACAACATCAGTTACTTCAATGGTTCGATCAGGAACCCGAAGACACTTCTTCAATTGTGACACGTGGAACACATTATGCACAGCAGACAATGTTTCGGGGAGCTGAAGTCGGTATGCCACTGGTCCACATTGCTCAAGTACCAGGAATGGGCCAATGTACCTGGGTGCAAGTTTCCCTTTAACTCCGAAACGCGATACACCTTTCATTGGTGAGACCTTTAGGTAAACATAGTCTCCTTCCAGGAAATATAAGGGCATTCGCCGTGTGTCTGCATAACTCTTTTGACGAGCTTGTGCCTTCTTCATATTATAAATAATTTTCTGAACCTTATCCTCGGCCTCTTTCACCATATCAGGCCTAAAGAAGCATCTTTCTCCAGGTTCAGACCAATTTAGCGGAGTTCGACACCGTCGTCCATATAGCGCTTCGAAGGGTGCCATCTTGATACTTTCTTGATAGCTATTGTTATATGAAAACTCCGCCAAAGGCAAACATTCATCCCATTTCGGTGAGAAGTCCAGGACACATGCCCGCAGCATATCTTCAAGTATTTGGTTCACTCTCTCAGTCTGTCCACTGGTTTGAGGATGATAGGCCGAACTGTGGAGTAACTTAGTACCCAAGGATTTGTGAAGTTCTTCCCAAAACTTGGATAGGAACTGAGGTCCACGATCCGACACTATGGTCTTTGGAACACCATGCAAACTGAGAATACGGGCAATGTATAACTCCGCATAGGTAATGACGGGATATTTTACTTTGACAGGGAGGAAGTGGGCGATCTTTGTGAGTCGATCAATGATAACCCAAATAGAGTCATACCCTTTCGCGGTCCTGGGCAATCCCACAATAAAGTCCATGCTGATGTCTTCCCATTTCCAGGTTGGGATTGACAAAGATTGTAATGGACCAGCAGTTTTCATGTGTATGGCCTTGACACGTCTGCAAGTGTCACACTTAGCCACATAGCGTGCAATTTCAATCTTCATCTTTGTCCACCAGTAATGTTGCTTTAAGTCTTGATACATCTTAGTGCTTCCGGGATGAATTGAATAGCGACTAAGATGTGCCTCATCAAGAATTTGCTGGCGGAGCTCTTCGTTCTTTGGCACTACTATGCGGTTTTTAAACCATATCACACCTTGATCGTCTTCCTTGAAACATTGGGCTACTCCAGCCCTTATCTTCTCTCGTATGTGCTTCATACCCAGATTATCCTTTTGAGCATCAATTATTCTTTGCAAGATGATTGACTCAAGCTTTGACTGATTCAGAGTCCCTTGTTGGATGATTCCCAGGTTTAGCTTTTCCATTTCTTGACACAAAGTGTTCTCGGAGGTCTTCGCCATAAGACAGTGGCAGGAAGTCTTACGACTTAATGCATCTGCCACCACATTGGCTTTGCCTGGGTGGTAATGGATCTCCAGTTCATAATCTTTAATAAGCTCAAGCCATCGTCTTTGCCTCATATTTAACTCTGACTGGGTGAAGATGTACTTCAAACTTTTATGATCTGTATATATGTGACAGAAATTTCCCAGCAGATAGTGACGCCAAATCTTTAGAGCATGAACCACAGCAGCTAGCTCCAGATCATGAGTTGGATAATGCTCCTCATGTCGGCGCAACTGCCTTGAGGCATACGCAATCACTCGGCCCTCTTGTATCAGTACACAGCCGAGCCCACTGCCAGATGCATCACAATATACATCAAAAGGTTTAGTGATGTCCGGTTGAGCCAATACTGGAGCAGTGGTCAATAGTGTCTTCAGTTGCTCAAAGGCTTCATTACACTTAGAAGACCAATTGAACTTAATGTCATTCTTCAATAAACTTGTGATTGGCTTCACAAGCTTAGAAAAATCTGGTATGAATCTGCGATAATACCCAGCTAGTCCAAGAAAACTCCGGACTTGGTGAACAGTTGTTGGGGGTTTCCACTCCAGAATATCTTTGACCTTGCTAGGATCTACCGCAATTCCTTTAGCCGATAACACGTGCCCCAAAAATTGAATTTCTTCCAGCCAGAACGCGCACTTACTGAACTTGGCATATAGCTGGTGTTCCCTGAGGCGCGTCAATACAATCCGTAGATGCTGAGCATGGTCCTCTTCATTCTTAGAATATATCAAGATATCGTCGATGAAGACTACCACGAATTTGTCCAACTCGGGCATGAACACCGAGTTCATCAAATAGGTGAAGTGGGCAGGAGCATTTGTGAGCCCGAAAGACATTACCAAGTATTCAAACAATCCATATCGCGTAGTAAACGCGGTCTTTGGTATATCCTCGGGCCGAATACGGATTTGATGATAGCCCGACCTGAGATCAATTTTGGAAAATACCCTCGCCCCAGTCAGTTGATCAAATAAGATGTCGATCCTTGGAAGAGGGTACTTATTCTTGATAGTGACCTCATTCAGGGGTCGATAATCCACGCACATTCGCAAGGTTTGATCCTTCTTCTTAACAAAAATGGCGGGACAACCCCAAGGGGACGAGCTTGGCCGGATGAATCCTTTATTCAGTAGATCTTGTAATTGAATCTTCAGTTCCGCCAACTCATTAGGGGGCATACGGTACAATCTTCGGGAGATGGGAGCCGTACCGGGCTTTAGCTCAATTACGAATTCTACATCTCTTTCAGGGGGCAGTCCAGGCAAATCTTCCGGAAATACATCTGGAAACTCACATACTACCGGAATGTTCTTGATCTCCGGTACAATGGCTTCATATATTCTACCAAAAGCTTTGGCTGGATTGGTTGCGGGGAGAGTCAAAAGAATCTCTTCTTGGTTATAGCTCAACCTAACGGTTCTGAGTTCAGTGTTGAGAATTGCCTTGTGTTGGGTTAACCAATTCATACCCAAAATTACATCTA
Source organism: Zea mays (assembly GCF_902167145.1). Classification (NCBI taxonomy): domain Eukaryota; kingdom Viridiplantae; phylum Streptophyta; class Magnoliopsida; order Poales; family Poaceae; genus Zea; species Zea mays. Next base: position 83,798,475 of record NC_050104.1, on the reverse strand, counting down.
TATCCTGGCCCTTTAGAACAATCATGTTAGCAGGAAAGTTCCGTCCGGCCATTGTTACTGGCACTCCATAGGCCACTTCTCTAGTATAAATGTGTCCCCCAGGTGAATGAATTTTAAATCCCTCCTTTGATTCATGGTATGCAATATGATGTTGTTCCACAAACTTCTTGCTAATGAATGTATGTGAAGCACCAGAATCAAAAAGAATAATTGCTGGGTGACTGGCCACGGGAAACGTACCCATCATCACCGGCTCTCCTTCCGGTGTAGTAGCCACTTGAGTGTAATATACACGCCCTGTCTTCTTTGTATTCTTCCCCACAGCATTTCCTTTAGGCTGAGCTGATTTCCCAGATCCTTGTGAAGCATTAGATTGATTTTGCCTAGGATACGGGCAGTCTTTGATAAAATGTCCCGACTTGCCGCAATTAAAACACCCAGTTGAAGAACTAGGCAAGGCAGGGAATCGAGTGCCTGGGGCACCCGGCTGATTTGGGGTAGTGGGGGTATTGTGGGGGCGAATAATGATAGGCTGTTTGAAAGGGAATGAGGGTGGACGAGAAAAAGTGCGATTTTGGTTTGAAGGTCGGATCACAAACCGTTGCTTCTTCGCCTGGCCCTGATTAGGCCTCTCACCACCGAATCCCTTATTCTTCCCAGAATTTGTGTATTTGGCTTCAACAGATAAGGCCGTGCTGACAGCCTTTCCATACGTGAGATCTATGCATGTGGCCATTTTCCTTTGTAGCCGATCATTCAGTCCCCGCATAAAACAGTTCTTCTTCTTTAAATCGGTATTCACCTGGTCGATGGCATACTGCGACAGGTGATTAAATTTGTTGAGATATTGGTTGACGGTATCTCCACCTTGTTGTAACTTCATAAACTCCTCTTGTTTCATATGCAGCACTCCTTCGGGGATGTAGTGTTCACGGAAGGCTGCTTTAAACTCATCCCAGGTGACTTGATGGTTGACAGGTTGAATAGCCACAAAATTTCCCCACCAGGTACTGGCAGGACCATGGAGTTGTTGTGCGGCGAACAACGGCTTCTGCGTCTCTGAGCAACGGAGAAGACCAAACTTTTGCTCAATAACCCGAATCCACTCATCAGCTTCTAGGGGATCTTCTGCCTTGACGAATAGAGGTGGACGGGTTTCAGAGAAGTCCAGATAGGTGGTTTCACGGGGGCCTTGCTGAAAACCCCTTCCCGCCTGCTGCTGGAATTGCTGCTGACCCGCCATTTCCCTAAGGAAGCGGGTATTGTCTGCGGTGGCATTCACCAAGGCGGCAATCGCCTCGGCTAACGTGGGAGGAACCGGAGGTGGGTTTGGGGTAACATCCCGTCCCCCAGAAGTTCCTGCTGCGTCCTGTCCTCGAGTCCTGGTCGGCATCTGTGGCAAAAACATTTGAAGTAAACATAATGTGCCAGAGAAAACCTTCCATTTTACATTACTATAAAAAGTAATGATACAGACTCGATATTACATAACAGGATACAATACCCATTATACAAAAGTTCAACCTATTATACAACAGTACACCCTACAATACCCTACTCTACTTTTACTTCTATTACACCCTTATTCCTGCTTTCCATTAGTCTTGGCGGCCTCATCGTCAGGTGTGGGAGTCCAGACATCAACCAACCTCAAAGAAGGAGGGGGCTCAAAAAGGTCTAACTCCCCACCGAGCGCACGTCCCGCAACGTGAGATGGTCCGGCTTCTGCCTCAGCAGGTTGTGCAGGCTCACTTGGGTGTAATTGTGAGTATAGTATATGGACTTCCTCGTGCAACGTATTGCAGTAAACCTGCAGGTTATCAACCGTTGAGCTAAGTTCTTTAATTCGGGCCTGAGCCCTTGCTTCCTTAGCACACATTAGCAAACGAGACTGTACGGCCCAGTCAAGTGCTAAGTCTCGATCAGCGAGCTGATCTTGCAGATGTCGGATGTCCCTTCATAGTTCATTGATTCTATCTCCGTCGGCGACCCAAGCATCGGTCCTGTGTTGCAGCGATGCTTGAAGTCGACTCACACGAGCTTCAAGGTCTCCGATGGGGTCATTACTTCCACTGCTGCTGCTTTCATGTCGGGGAGCCAATTGATGCCGAGGCACCCCAATTGGTCCCGTAGACTTGCGTGCCGTTAGCCTGGTGCGTGGCGGCATCTTTTCTAAGGGGGAAAATGTTATTAGTATAGTGCTTAGCATGATGCATGTATAATTACTGAATCAACCTTAGTCGATTCAACCTTCTATACGTTGCACTCTCCCTATCTGGTCTTTAAGATAGACTCTTCAGAATACTTAGGTAAGAAGAGAAAAGAATTTTGAGGTAAGTCTTTTGAAAATCCTTTTGAAGATGCCTCATAATATCTGCCAAGAAGGGCTACGCTCCGATACCAGCTGTGACGGAACCTCCCAAGTAATTAGGCCCACCTACAGTTGTCCTTGTCTAACAGACATCAGACACCCTGTAGATGTTCCTAAGTCACTTGACAAGTTCGGTATCTTTCCTTACCTTACCAGGAACGTCTCACCCGTCTTGCAGACATTACAGAACATCGGAGATAAAGAAATGCGGAAGCAGTTACATAAACTTACATTTATTTCAAAAGCAAGCTTGAGTTATTTTATTACAGACCAGACTAAAAGTGAGTGCAGAGTAGTAATATTATACAAACCAAGGGAGGCACAAACTCCTCCCGATAAGTTCTTAAGCAAAAGGTCCTAAGTGGAGGACCGAGTCCTCCCGCACTTCAGTCTTGTTTTTCTTCTTTTGGAACCACCTTGGCACAGAAGCAGCAAAAGTCTGCTACTTCCTCACCTAAAAACAACGAAGGGATAAACCCTGAGTATGGAATTACTCAGCAAGTCTTACCCGACTAAAGAAAAGACTCTCAAGGGTATGCTGGTTATATGGGAGTCAAGGTAAGGTTTTTCAATATTCAAAGACTCTGTTTTGCAGAAATGCTTACTAAAGTGGATCCTTAAAAATCCAATTTTATTTGTCAAGTTAGGTAAAATTACCTGCATTAGAGTTCTTTCGACCCTAATTCAATCACTGGTCCTGTACTAGCCAATTTCTTAACAAAAGCCCATCGTCTTTAGTGGAATGCTACATGTAGGGCAGTGACCAAGTCTTCATAACCGCGAAGGTACGGCGATCCGAATCGATTATACTCAGCTGAGGATCTCCAATCACACGACATATGTAGCACTTAACCCTTGCATATGTCAACCTGCCACCGGGGTTCTTAAGACCGGATCAGGTTCACGCAAACCGAGAGCACAGCTACACCACCGTCCAGCCTCTTGCCATGGAGGGTACACGCTACTCTCGCCACCGCTCCACGCCCATTTCGTGTTATCTTATTCCGGCCTTAGTCTGCCCGAGGCAAGGCTTACCCATGACGAGGCATGTGACCAGTTAAAGGGTCCTCGATCATCAAGCCTACATCGACAAGGTCCTTAATCGACTCAGACGGAGACACTACACCGAGACTCTCTTCTCGTGCAAGTCACCCGCCCGGTCTCAACTTACTTATTTCAAACCCAAAGTTTGGTACCTGACAGAGGTACATCTTTTCCGATGTTGAACCCATCAAGGCCTTGATGGATCCACCATCAAATTTTATTTTCGAAAACATCCCACCCACTTTTGCCACATCACATTTTGTAAAAACAAAACCTTTTGTTTTTCTAAAGCCAAGCTAAGCATCAAAAAAAAACTTTTGTAAAACAGGTGATTAAGGAAGGTAATCAAATTCAAGGAAGGTAATGCAGGAATGGCTTTATCAAGCAACTCCTATCACCTAATGCAGCAATCAAGTGAGAAAGATTTTAAAATAGCAAGGAAGGTGGCAAATGCACCGGGGCTTGCCTTCGTTTACAGGTGATTTGGGTTCGGATCCACAGATATCGAAGTAGAAACTATTCCCGGCCTGGGATTCCGAAGGTGGTGGTGTCCTGTCTTCGGTGACTTCTATCTCTTCTTCACGTTCTAATCATAACCATACATAGGTATAAGAATGGATGCCATGGGATGCTCATGAGGATGCAAAGATAGCATGAACTTATTATTTATGTCTTGAATACAACTTTCCTTCACGGAGTTCCGGGAACTTAGGGTTTCCGGAGTCGGTAAAGGAGTTCATAGAGCAGGGGGGGTGTTTTGTTGTTTGGTGATCAAACAAGGTCCAAATCAATTCAAACTCTACCCAAGGCTTCTAAATATTATGAGGAACTCATATAAAAATTTTGAGCATTTTTGGACTTACCATTTGTTTTCTAAAAATCCATAACCAACATTTTTAACCACTTTAAATACCCTAAAATTTCTTACTTTCACTAAAAATCACAAACTTATTTTTACTAAATTCTAGGGAAAATAACAAGCCTAGGAAAATTAGTTTCATAATTTTAGCATTTTTCTACATTTTTCTACATATTTCTAAAGCTCTGCTGGAAAAAGAAAAAGAAAAGGATTAAATAGAACTGGGCTGGATTCAGCCCAGCGGGCCCAGGTCCAGGGAGGAAAGGCGCCCGCGCCCTGGCGGTTTTGCAGAAAGGGCCTCACGGTTTTGGCTAACGGAAGTTGGGTTCGGTTACTATGCTTATGAGTCACTGACAAATTGCACCGAGGTCCAAGAACTTCTATTTCTTTACACCGACCGGACCCCGACGGCGTTCACGCACGGCCGTGCTCCGGCGAGCACCTATACCGGCCGAACGGAGCAACGGCTGAGTTCTCCGAGCAACAGACACCGAATTGGATCGACCCTAAGCCTTTTCCCCAAACTAATTTGGCTATTAATCAACTATGGAGCTCTGGCCACGGTGGCCGTGAGCATCACGACAAGACAGCCGTGTTCCCGGCGATGGGTGGCGGTCTAGTCAAATTAAAGGGGTCGGGGAGCATCGCAGATGTATGAGAATGCTCAAACAAGGGAGCAGAGGACGGGAACTGACCGGAGTTGGGCTGGCGACGGTGAGCTCGGTTTCACGGTGGCGGAAATCGGATTTGGGGGAAACTCCGAATTCGAGCACACGAGTGGATGATTGTGGCCGATTAGCGGTGGTTAGCTAGCTGACTACCTCACAGAGCTGGACACGGGCTCAATTTATAGGGCTCGCAAGCGGTGGTCGGTGAATCGGACGGGACGCGCGGCGGCCAGAGGAAGAAGAAGACCACGGACGCGATGAATTCGTGTCCACAGTCGTGGCAATTACTCTGGCGAGCCACGGAGAGCGAGGGTAAGTCGCGGCGGTGCGGTGGAAAAGCTTGGACACGCGGCGCACAGCCGGGAAGCGGCGGTCTCCGGCGAGTTAATCCGCTTCGGCTGCCGGGCAAGGGGGAGAGTACGACGGGGGTCCTTGGAGTGGAGTCCAGCTCACCGGCGGCGAGGATTTTTACCATGCGGGACTTATCCGATGGCCATGGCGCACGAATCGCAACGACCGGCAATCAACGGCGACGGGCCACCGGCGACGAGCAAAAAGGGGGGGGGAACCGTAATCTTTTTCAGTCTGGAGTTTACTGTACCCTGGCGAAATCAGCCAAACGAACTGACAGAGCAAGTTTAAGCCACTTTTTCTCTGATTTTCTAATGACAACACATCCCGTGACCTATAGCAAAGTTGTATAGCTATATACCACCTACAATTCGACTATAGGGATGAAACTTATTTGAGCACTGGATCAAGGTCTAATTCACACTCAAAGTCGACCCTGTTACACTGAAAAGCTGAGTTTCAGAATGAATCCAGCCTGACAGTCCAACTTAGGTTGAGATTTTCTTCAGTTTTTCCTTAACAACAATGCCCACACCTTTAAGCAAAGTTGTTCTCCTATGTTTGGTCTTCAACTTTGATGTGGTGACCTAGGGCAAAAACCCTATGCTTTGAAAGTTACAAAGCCCCAAAGTGGAGCCTTTAACACTGAATTTCAGACTTAGTATAGAACTCAAATGAGGTCCATTTTGCATTTAAGTCCAAAACTTAGGGTTTGGCTTTAAAGTCCACATATTTGTGAACCAATTGGCTTTAGATGCTTAAACATAGTAGTTTTTACATTTTAGTCCAAAGGTTCATCACTTTTGCACATAAGCCCCTAGGGTTTGGTTTTAGGGTTTTCCAGGGTTCCAATTAGGGTTTCTGGTATCCCAGGGGTATAAATGTGATTCAATCTTATTCTTAGGGTCATTTTATGACTTTTACCCTAGAGCTTTTAGGTTTTCTTAACTTGGGTTAAGTTTTACCCCTTTAACCACTATTTAGGGTTAAGTCCTTTAACCAGGGTTCTATTTGCAAAAACATTAAAACAATACAACTTGTTTGAAATTTTTGCCTAGTGAATGCACTCTAGGTGTGTCAAACATATGCAATGCCAATGCTCATGATGCCATGCTCAGGTTTTAGTTATAGTAACACCAGGGGTGTTACATGTCCGGCCTTATTTGTGAAGAAAAAGGATGAGAGTTTGAGAATGTGTGTCGATTACCACCCTCTCAATGCGGTGACCATTAAGAACAAATACCCACTGCCCCGCATTGATGTTTTGTTTGATCAGTTGGTGGGAGCCAAGGTATTCTCCAAGATAGATCTTCGCTCAGGTTACCATCAGATCAAGATCCGTGCCAGTGATATTCCCAAGACTGCCTTCTCAACCAGATATGGGCTTTATGAGTTTTTGGTGATGTCTTTTGGGTTGACCAATGCCCCGACTTATTTTATGTACCTGATGAACTCAGTATTCATGCCAGAGTTGGACAAGTTCGTGGTCGTTTTCATTGATGATATTCTGATCTATTCAAAGAATGAAGATGAACATACTGAGCATCTGCACGTCGTGCTTTAGCGGCTACGCGATCATCATCTTTATGCTAAGTTGTCTAAATGTGAGTTTTGGCTGAAGGAGATTAAATTCTTAGGTCACACAATTTCTCAGGATGGGATATCTGTTGATCCTGAGAAGGTACAAGAGGTGATGGATTGGAAACCCCCGACTACAGTGAGGCAAATTTGGAGTTTTCTGGGATTGGCAGGATATTATCGACGATTTATTCCGGATTTCTCCATAATTGCCAAACCAATGACTGAACTGTTAAAGAAGGGAGTCAAGTATGATTGGAGCCAAAAGTGCGAAGATGCTTTTCATACACTAAGGCAACATTTGACAACAGCCCCAGTGCTGGCCCAACCTGATAACACCAAGCCATTTGAAGTTTATTGTGATGCTTCCGATACTGGATTGGGATGTGTCTTAATGCAAGATAACAGAGTAATTGCTTATGCTTCCCGAGCACTCAAACCCCATGAGCAGAACTACCCTACACATGATCTGGAGTTGGCAGCTATGGTTCATGCTCTCAAGATATGGAGACACTACTTGATGGGAGCTCACTGTAACATTTACAGTGATCACAAGAGCCTCAAATACATTGTCACTCAGGCAGATTTGAACATGAGGCAGAGGAGATGGTTAGAATTAATCAAGGACTATGATTTGGTGGTGCATTACCATCCTGGCAAGGCCAATGTTGTGGCAGATGCCTTGAGCAGAAAGGCCCAGTGCAATTGTATGAGCATGTATGCAAGAGTTACCACCCTGTGCGATGAGTTGTGCAAGCTGAACCTGGAAGTTGTTTCTTCGGGTGATTTAAATTATATCTCGGTAGAGCCCACATTACAAGAGCAATTAGTCAGGACCCAGTTTGAAGACAAGGGTGTTCAGGTTATCAAAGAAATGATCAAGCAGAAGGCAGAGAAATACAAGTGCTTCCGTCAGGACAGCAAGGGAATTCTATGGTTTGGAGATCGATTGGTTGTTCCCAAGGACCCTGAGCTCAGAAAGAAGATATTGGATGAAGCTCACCTTTCCAAATTCTCCATGCACCCTGGTAGCAACAAAATGTATCATGATCTCAGATCTATATATTGGTGGACCAGGATGAAGAGGGAAATTACCAAGTACATATCCGAGTGCGATAACTGCCAGAGAATCAAATCCAGTCATTTGAAGGCAGCAGGCCCTTTGCAACCCCTTCGCATACCATCGTGGAAATGGGAAGACATTTGCATGGACTTTATAGTGGGATTGCCCAATACCTCCAGGCACCATGATTCCATTTGGGTTATTGTGGACAGATTGACCAAGACTGCTCATTTCTTACCAGTGCATACCACCCACAAGACAGAGAAGTATGCAAAAATTTATGTCGATCAAATAGTGCGGTTGCATGGTATTCCAAAGACCATTGTGTCTAACAGAGGAGCACTTTTTGTGGCATGCTTTTGGGAGCAGCTGCAAGAATCACTTGGGACCCAGGTACTACGAAGCTCAGCATACCATCCCCAAACAGATGGCCAGACGGAAAGGGTAAACCAGATTTTGGAAGACATGTTAAGGGCATGTGTGCTACACTACGGAAAAGATTGGGACAAGTGTCTTTCTTTGGCAGAGTTTTCTTATAATAACAGCTATCAGTCCAGTCTAAAGATGGCACCTTTTGAAGCCTTATATGGGAGAAGGTGTAGGACCCCGCTGAATTGGTCTCAAGCACGAGAAAGGGAAATATTTGGGCCAGATTTGGTACTTGAGGCAGAGGAAAAGGTCAGAGTTATTACAAAGAACTTAGAAGCTGCTCAGGCCAGGCAAAAGAGCTATCATGACAAGAGGCGGAAGCCTCTACAGTTTGAAGTGGGAGATCATGTTTATCTTAAGGTGTCACCCACCAAGGGTGTCCAGAGATTCAGAATTAAGGGCAAGTTAGCTCCTCGCTACATTGGACCCTATGAGATCAAAGCAAGTTGTGGACCCGTAGCCTATCAATTGGAATTGCCACCTCACATGTCAGCAGTTCACAATGTATTTCATGTATCTCAGTTGCGGAAATGTGTTTGCCTACCCACTGAAGTGCTACCTGAACCAGACATTGAGATAGAACCAGACTTGTCCTATCAAGAATACCCCATCAAGGTATTGGATCAGAAGGAGAGATCAACACGGGCAAGGTCGATCCGAATGTATAAGGTTCAGTGGAGTCACCATTCAGTAGAAGAAGCTACATGGGAGACTGAGGATTTTCTGCGCTCTCGCTTCCCCGACTTTCTGCCCAAAGGAGTCGGTACGTAACCCAAAACCCCACACCCCCCACCTGCCCTTTGAATACAATTATAAGAAAAACTTAGATAGCAAGGGTAGTCTAAGTTGTGGAATTAACTTAAGGACTTCCTTCTGAAGTTGCAAAGAGAATGACATTCGAAGAGCAGTTAACAAGGGAAACCTGGGTAAAAGAAAGAGTAGCACACCAACGCACCTTCAAGCACCCCTCCAAGGGACTCTACCTGAAATCTCGGGACGAGATTCCTTTAAGGGGGGAGGGCTGTAACACCTCAGGTGTTACTCAGGGTGTCCACCCAGGGCTACACCTGTAAACCTACTATCACATGTGGGATAGTTTGAGCAAAGTATCTCAAACTTGGAATTCAAGGTCCTAAGCAAGTGCCACCCATCTTTGATATCATACCCTAGCTTGTCATGCACATCTAAAGGGGAGAATTGCCCAAAACCCTAAAGCAAACCCCTTTGGACAATAGGAACCCTAGATGTAAGTGGGATCAAAAAGTCATGAAAACCTTATGATCATGGCTTGGGCCAAATATAAAAGTTGTTGTACACTTGATAACCTACAAATAATAGTAAGAAAGTAACCCCAAAAAGATTTCAGAAAAGCCCCAAAAAGTTCACCAAAGGGTTGAACACAAAAGAAAAATCAGAAAATGCCTAAGTCCAAAACTAACCCTTGGACAAAGATCACACATGTTCACCTTCATCCAAAATTCAAAACACTTCGACCCAATTGACAAAGTGGCGCCAAATTAACCCTAGAATGCCCTGGAAAGAGTTGACACCTACCCTTAGACGTTTGACATGACTTGGCACCATTTTTGTCTCGGTTTGGACATGTCTGACACAGCCGACTTCCCACCCCCATATCTCTCTAACCCGAGCACATCTACTCTTGGAACTCACATGAACTAGGTAGCTCTAGGTGCAGGGAAGAGATCTCCCACAGGCTCTAGGGCAAGATTCGTACGTTTTGGCCGCTCAGCAGAGGGAAGAACACGGGCAGAAGCAAAGAGGCACGTGTTCGACGCACTCTGAGCTCGCCAGAGCACGCCCGCGCGCGCCCCCGCGTGCCCCGCGTCGCGCCAAAGGCCAGCCGACGCCATGGCCCGCGCCCGCGCCTATATAACGCCTAGTGACCTTAACCGTACCATTCCGCGCACGCTCAACCTCACCGGAGCTCAAACTCACCGGTGTTTGCCTGTGCACGGCGTGTCCGCGGCCACCCGAGCCCCTGCCGCCGTAGACCGGCCAACCAAGCCTTTCCCAACCCCGTCCGACCCTCGGAGAAGACTGAGCACACCTCGGTGAAGCTCCCCGAGCGAGGAATCGAATTCTGCTTCACCAGAGAGGCCAGTCCACGGTCGCCGGACTCCATCCGACCGTCGGCGAGCGTAGACCGGGTAAGCCACTGCGCCATTTTTCGATTCAATGCACAGATAGCCTCTACATCACCTCGTGAAGCTCACTGTGCCAATGGATTGAACTAGATCGCCGTGATTTGGCCGGCACACCCGCCGCCGACGAGGACACCCGCCTGCGTACGTGGACCGAGCGATTCCGGCCACCCCCGCCGTCAAGCCGTACACCGTTGTGACCACCAGAGCCTCCCCGAGCCAACCCCGCCCCTCGCCGGACCTCTCTCGCCGCCGGTAAGCCGCGCCGCCCTTTTCTTTCCCGCGGGTACTGTTTACATTAGGGGAAGGACCTCGGGGAAGAAGAAGGAAAGGTCAGGGGGATTTTTGAACTGTCAGTGACTCAGGGGAATAGTGGCGCAGGGGTAGATTTGAGTGGGTTGATTTGGATTAAACCCAGGGTCCTCGGTGTAAACTGTTTTTCCAGGAAACCTTTATTAAATCTGAATTAAAATTTGAACAGAACTTGAATAATTCATAACTTCTGTTTTATTCATCCAAATTTAGTCAAACCAATTTTGTCAAATCTTAAATAATATAAACTACTTAGGAAAAATATAAAACCCCTATGTTCTACAGAAAACTTTAGGGTTCTGATTTAATTATTGTTTTGGCCAAAAGCTAAATAATAGGAAGAAAAATAGTTGCACTATTTGACTAGGGTTAAAAAAAATTTGGAGAAGTTTATGTCCACCTACTGAGCTGTTTAAAATGCTAAACCTCTCTGTCCACCCCATTAAGGTAGCTTTTGCCACTTATTTTACAATATGCTTAAGGTTAAGAAAAATAGAAAAGGTAATTTAATTAATAAACCAGGGGTACTCCTATTTTTGTTAGAGTACTTATTCAGCGTAGTTTACTAGAAAAATCTATTATACTCTGGTTTAGTATAAAATAAATAGGATACCTTTGATTTTAAGAAAACAAGGAGAACTTAGAAAAACCCCACAAGAATAACCCCAAGGTGAAAACACCCCAACCCTTGGGATAGTTAATGTTTTGTTAATACGAACTTAGGAAAAATATGAAATCTGTTGTTTGACATTTTTCAAATAACAATGTAGTAGAAAGTGCCTTTTTGACATTAAACTTTGGAAAATCACAACTAAATAACCATCCCTTAGCTTTCTGTGGTTTTTGGCACAGAAGCCTATTATTACTGTTAGATACCAAAAAAAATAACCCTTAGGATGGAACCCTCCCCTAATTAAGAGATGTAGTGCAAAGTGGCCCATTTTACACAACTTTTGTTATTTTTGTCTAAAGCATAGCCTTTTTATTTTGAACCTCAAATTCCCAGAATGGGCTATAATGACCAATGGCAACCCACTGTAATTTTTTCAGATTTTTTGGAAAAAGTTAAACCACTGTTGTAATTCAAACCTACACTAGAAACTATAAATAGAAAATAAAGAAAGGAAAAATGAATAATAGAAATTAGTGTCATCCTAAAACCCTTTGATAATTGTCCACAAAATTATATTAAGGAAATACCAACCCACTATGCCTATCCCTAACCAAGAGTGATAAGCATAAACCACTAAAAGCCCCGTACGACCAAGAAACCCTAAGTTACTCATTAACTTAGTTTTTCTTCCTTTAGCATAATGTTATTAAATCCTGCATAATCATGACATACATGTTCATTACATTTCGATAGACTGTAACCTCGCTGATGGAGAGTACGTCCTCGTACCGGAGCAAGGAGCTGCTCAGGAGGTAGCCCCGGATCCAGCACCAGAGCCTGCACCAGAGGATCTGCCTGCCACTGCTTTGGAAGGCAAGCCCCGGTTTTATGCATAACCTCTTATATATGCTATTTACTATACTTAATGATTGTAGGATTGAATGTGCACTTAGGTGTAGGAGTTGTTTGAAACTCTAGTTGCATGATCTCAGGAATCCTTTTGAGATGGATACTAGTATGCTAGGTCGAGTAGCTGCTTTATTAACTAGGATCTTGGTAGAAGTCGAGTGGTTTTTCTAGCACTCGCGCGAGGTCAGGAATTGGTTGTACCCACTTTCATATCATATTGATAGTTGGTTTGTGGACACGGATCCATGGGGATGCGTGGTCTACGAGAGGAAAATGAAATAAGGATTAACGTGCAGATACCTGTGTCAAGCGTTTGAATGTACTAAGCACATGCCGAGAAATATGGTAAATCGGTAAGCCTAGTACCTGATTGAACCTGGCAGTGGACTTTACCCCTCACGCGACCTGAGACGTGGTCTCCCATTCCGGTTATGGTGGGTACAAGTGCGGTCACTGCACGACGGCGGTCGGGGTCAGTGAGGCATTGTATGCCAAGGCGGTGAGCCCTGATCTGCTGACGGGGAATCGATGGGGACGGTTGATGTGTGTGGGGACGGAGTGCCCCTACATGTCGTGTGTTTAGGTTTACCTTGCAAGGATAAAACTCGATTCGAATCGTCTGCTTCTCGCAGCTAATGAGACTGCTTGATCCATTGTACTGCATTGAGTAACAAGTGGAGATATGATGAGTTGATACAAGATGTTGATTGCTAAAAATGTTTGCTACTATGTATGAGTAGATAGTACACATTTAGCCTTAAGAGAGTCACACTTAAATTGGCAAAGTTAAAACTTGACTTAGAAACTCAGCTAGTGTTTTTGGCAACCCAACCCCACATCCAAGCAGCTGCATGTCTAGAGGTAGAGGAGTAGACTCCTCACACCGGGTAAGTCTAGCGGAGTATTAGTATACTCAGCCTTGCTTGTGGCACAATTTTACAGGTTCTCTGGAGGATATGATTGCCGGAGTGACTTGGCCGTCCATCTTGCCACCGGGTTGGACTGTCGAGTGGGACCCTACCTCGGCTGAGGAGGAGCATGAGGAGTGATGGGTCAGGCTTCCCCATCTCTCTGTTTATTTACCATTAGTTTTATTCCGCTGCACTTCGAACAATGATGACTACTTTTGCAAAACTCCGATGGTGATGTAATAATTTAATACTCTTACATGCATGGTTTTGTGCTTTATTGTATTTGCTCTGTGACTCACCATCGAGTGAGATTGTGGTACTTGATCCTGTTAGTGGCCGTGTCGGACTAGATTCGAGGGATTGACTGGTTATTCCCATTTAAGTGTGGTCTAGCCTCTAAGGCGGGGCTTAGGCACTTAAGTTGGAATAATTCGGGCAGTTCCGCCACACTCGTGTGGTTTAGGAGACAAAGAAGAGGAAGAAGCAAATGACGAAGGTGATGAGGAAATGCTCACAAATTCCAAATATAAAACCAGAGACAACAACCTCTCGAGCCTCGGAAGAGACACCGGTACAACAAATTCTGAAATCTGTTATTTTAACTTAATACTATTATGCTGACTTTGTTATTTGTAACTTTTGCAAGTTGTGCCTGAAACTATAGAGCTGCCTGCGATTGAGGAAACTCCCTTGGTTATTACGACTTCAGAGACCTGGGAAGCTACTTGTCGGGAACCTAAGAACAGGGTACCCAAAGAAGGGCCGAAGGCCTCCCAAAGACAGCCTACGAACCGACTGGGCCACCTGCTAAGCAACTCGGTGTAAAGGTCCAAAAGGATTTCCGGGGATGGCCCACCAAGCCAATCAGCCCGCCCACCGAACAAACACCGTCGAGCAACCAGCAAAATGGGGCTATCGGCCAACCTGCCCGCCGAGCAACCCGATGAGGCGAGGCTGTCGGGCAACCTACCTGCTGACCAACCCAGCGAGGCAGAATCGCCGATCAACCTGCCCCCCGAGCAACCCAGCGAGGCGGGACTACTGACCAACCTGCTCGCCAGGCAACCCAGTAAGACGACAGCCAGCTCCTAAGAAAAGCCGGCCTAGTACTATCGAGCCACGTCGGCACGATGGACATCATCGAGCCACGCCCAGACCGTGGAAGCGGTACCGAAGGGTCTTTGTCAAGCATGATGCCAGATACGTATCCCCGCTGACCAGTGGGACCGGACGACCCTAGCCATCGGGACCTCAACATCGGGGTCTCTACAATGACCAAGAGGCGGGAGGGGACGAAGCAATATGTCGTACCAGACATACATCTACGCATGATGAAAGGTGATGCTAAGGGGATTATCACAACCCAACCAAGTTATCGAGCCCACGTACACAAATCCTTGCCCTTAAGGCCTTGGATGGATATGCAACTAAATCAGATAACTTACTCGGGGTGCCGAGTTTCGATGAACTCGTTCATTCCCAAGGACCATTCACCATAGTTGCAAGTATTACAATAATCCCACAATAACATAAACTTTAAAACAGGAGTTGAGCGGAAGACTTTACAATAAGATAATATACATTAACCAAACTTTTAAAGTATACAAACAAAGTAGTAGGTATTATTATTACATGCCTGAGGTAGAGTCAAGTGCTAACTTATTACATCAACTGGGAAGAAATCATCTTCCTGCAGTACACACATAATGCACATAAACAAAAGTAGAAGCCTCCAGTGAGAGTTCTGCAGAACTCAAAGGTATTAATAGTTTCTCCTGCAACAACAATGGTAATAAAACCCTGAGTACGCAATTACTCAGTGAGACTTACCCGACTAAAGAAAAGACGTACTCTCAAGGGTATGCTAGTTTGTTGGGAGTCAAGGTAAAGCTTACCAAATTTCAAAGACTCAGTTTTACTTTGTCAGGTACTTGAAGGCATTTCTTTAGTTGGGATACGATGAATACATTATGTATGGCCGAAATATGTTCGGGCAGCTTTACTTTGTAAGCCACGGATCCACACTGCGCTAGAATTTCAAAAGGACCAACGTATCGTGGTGCCAGCTTTCCCTTGATGCCAAAACGGGTTACTCCCTTCATGGGTGAAACTTTCAGATACACAAAATCGCCAACTTGAAAATACAATGGTCGTCTGAAAGGGAAATGTGCCCTTGGGCCATTTCTAAGTATTTTGGTGATTAAGTGTCCAACACAAGTGCCTAAGTGTTAAATTGTGCCAAGGACTCAAGAAGTGCATATCAAGGGTAAAGGTATGTTTCTAGACTTAGTACATTGATTTGAAGACTAATGTATTGTGTCTAAGTGCTAGAAACAGGAGAAACAATTTTGGAGAAGTTGGTTGTGTACAGCCAAAAGGCTGCTCGGTCTGGGTGCACCGGACAGTGTCCGGTGCGCCAGGCTGGCGTCTGTCAACTGGCTGCTCTCGGGACTTCGACGGCGGTGTACGGCTATAATTCACCGGACTGTCCGGTGAGCCAACAGTCAGCCAGGCCAACGGTCGGCCGCGTAATCCGCGCGCGACGCATGGCAGAGCCAACGGTCAGAAGGGGGCACCGGACTGTCCGGTGTGCACCGGACAGTGTCCGGTGCACCAACGGCTCTGAACCGTCAATGGTCGGCTTCGCCAAAGAAGGAAAGAAATCCGCACCGGACAGTGTCCGGTGGTGCACCGGACTGTCCGGTGCGCCAGGCGACAGAAGGCAAGAATTGCCTTCCTGGAATGCTCTCAACGGCTCCTAGCTGCCTTGGGGCTATAAAAGGGACCCCTAGGTGCATGGAGGAGCACACCAAGTATTCTCTAAGCATTCCTAAGCACCAAGACTACAATTCCACGCATTCGATTCTTTGTGATAGCAACTAGAGCTCCATTTGAGTAGAGAACTCTTTGGGTTGTGTTGTGAGCTCGAGTTGTGACTTGTGTGCGTATTGTGCTCTGATTTTGTGTCTTGTGTGCGTTGTTCATCCCAGCCTTACTTCTGTGCTTCTTTGTGAACATCATATTGTAAGGGCGAGAGGCTCCAAGTTGTGGAGATTCCTCGCAAGCGGGATATAGTAAACAAAGCAAAACACCGTGGTATTCAAGTGGGTCTTTGGACCGCTTGAGAGGGGTTGATTGCAACCCTCGTCCGTTGGGACGCCACAACGTGGAGTAGGCAAGTGTTGAACTTGGCCGAACCACGGGATAAAACCACTGTGTCTGTCTGTGATTGATCTTCTTGTGGTTATCGTGTCTTGCAAGAACTCCTCTCTAGCCACTTGGCTTTATTGTGCTAACTCCTAACAAAGTTTTGTGGCATTAAAGTTTAAGTTTTTATAGGATCACCTATTCACCCCCCCTCTAGGTGCTCTCAATTGGTATCAGAGCCGTTCTCTTCAAGAAAGGGACTAATCGCCCGAAGAGATGGATCCTAAGGGCAAGGGGATGGTGGTCAATGATAAGGAGAAGGAGTCCTTCGTCAATGATCCAAAGGATGACAAGCCTACTGACTCAGGCTCGGGCTACAAAAGAAAAGACGGGAGGAAGAAGAAAACAAGGCGCATCAAGGAGATAGTCTACTACGACAGCGATGAATCTTCCTCTTCCCAAAAGGACGACGACAACGACTACGAGAAAAAGAAGACGGTTAATTCAAACTTTTCCTTTGATTATTCTCGTATTCCGCAAAGTACCAATGCTCATTTGCTTTCCATTCCCCTTGGTAAACCCCCCCACTTTGATGGAGAGGACTACGGATTTTGGAGTCACAAAATGCGTAGCCACTTGTTCTCTCTCCATCGAAGTATATGGGAGAGAGTAGAAAATGGAATGCACTTTGATAGTACGGATAGTCCCATGTTCATTAATGAGCAAATTCACAAAAATGCACAAGCTACTACTATTCTTCTAGCTTCATTGTGCAGGGATGAATACCATAAGGTGAGCGGCTTGGATAACACCAAGCAGATTTGGGACACCCTCAAAATCTCATATGAGGGGAACGACGTCACCATGCTCACCAAGATGGAATTGGTGGAGGGCGAACTTGGGAGATTCGCAATGATCAGGGGCGAAGAGCCAACCCAAACGTACAACCGGCTCAAGACCCTCGTCAACAAAATAAGGAGCTATGGAAGCACGCGATGGACGGACCACGACGTCGTCCGCCTAATGCTAAGGTCTTTTACTATCCTTGATCCACATCTTGTGAACAATATTTGTGAGAATCCTAGGTACACCAAGATGACGCCCGAGGAGATACTTGGAAAGTTTGTAAGCGGGCGGATGATGATCAAGGAGGCAAGATACATTGACGATGCGTTGAACGGCCCAATCCACGAGCCTCAAACCGTTGCTCTCAAAGTAACGAGGAGCAAGGAAGTGCTACCTAGCAAGGTGGCACAAGTTGAGGCGGCGGGACTCAATGAGGAAGAGATGGCCCTCATCATTAAGCGTTTCAAGACGGCGCTAAGGGGTCGCAAGGAGCATCCCAACAAGACCAAGACGAAGGGGAAACGTTCATGCTTCAAATGTGGTAAGATTGGTCATTTTATCGCTAATTGTCCCGATAATGATAGTGACCAGGAACAAGGGAACAAGAGGGAAAAGAAGAAGGCTTGCAAGAAGGCTAAGGGTGAGGCACACCTTGGAAAGGAGTGGGACTCAGATTGTTCGTCGTCCGACTCCGACAATGAAGGACTCGCCGCCACCGCCTTCAACAAGTCGGCCCTCTTCCCCAACGAGCATCACACCTGCCTCATGGCAAGGGAAAAGAAGGTAAGCACTCATAATACTAGTACTTACGCTTCCTCAAGTGATGAAGAATCTAGCGATGATGAAATAGACTATTCATGTTTATTCAAGGGCCTAGATAGAACTAAGGTTGATAAGATTAATGAATTAATTGATGCATTGAATGATAAGAATAGGTTATTAGAAAAGCAAGAGGATCTTTTGTATGAAGAACATGATAAGTTTGTAGAGGCACAAAAATCCCTTGCTTTAGAAATTAAAAGGAATGAAATGCTTTCTTGTGAATTGTCTACATGCCATGACTCTATTTCTAGCTTAAAGAGCATAAATGATGATTTGAATGCTAAGTTAGAAATAGCTAATAAATCAACATCTTGTGTAGAACATGTTGCAATTTGCAATAGGTGTAAAGATTTTAATGTTGATGCTTGTAGTGATCATCTAGTTTCAATTTCTAATTTGAATGATGAAGTGGCTAGTCTTAATGCCCAACTTAAGACTAGCTAGAGTGAATTTGACAAACTAAAATTTGCAAGGGACGCCTACACGATTGGTAGACACCCCTCAATTAAGGATGGTCTTGGCTTCAAGAGGGAAGTCAAGAACTTAACAAGCCATAAGGCTTCCATCTCCGCCAAGGAGAAAGGGAAGGCCCCTATGGCTAGTAGTTCTCAAAAGAACCATGCTTTCATGTATCATGATAGGAGACATTCTAGGAATGGTTATATAAGTTATGATGTGTTTGATTCTCATGCCATGATTGCTTCTAGTTCTTCCATTATGCATGATAGAAATTTGGCTAGGAAAAATGCTATGCCTAGAAGAAATGTTTGTCATGTTCCTAGGAAAGTAATGAATGAACCTTCTACAATTTATTATGCTTGCAATGCTTCCTTTGCTATTTGTAGAAAGGATAAGAAGGTAATTGCTAGGAAATTAGGGGCCAAATGTAAGGGAGACAAGACTTGCATTTGGGTCCCTAAGACTATTGTAACTAACCTTGTAGGACCCAACATGAGTTGGGTACCTAAGACCCAAGCCTAAAATTGCATTGCATGTTTATGCATCCGGGGGCTCAAGCTGGATTATCGACAGCGGATGCACAAACCACATGACGGGGGGAAAGAGGATGTTCTCTTCCTACGTTAAGAACAAGGATCCCCAAGATTCAATCATATTCGGTGATGGGAACCAAGGCAAGGTGAAAGGGTTAGGAAAAATTGCTATTTCATCTGAGCACTCTATTTCTAATGTGTTCTTAGTTGAGTCGCTTGGATATAACTTGTTGTCTGTGAGTCAACTTTGTAATATGGGATATAACTGTTTATTCACAAATGTAGATGTGTCTGTCTTTAGAAGAAGTGATGGTTCATTAGCTTTTAAGGGTGTACTAGACGGCAAACTTTATTTAGTTGATTTTGCAAAAGAGGAGGCCAGTCTAGATGCATGCTTAATTGCTAAGACTAGCATGGGCTGGCTGTGGCATCGACGTTTAGCACATGTGGGAATGAAGAACCTTCACAAGCTTCTAAAGGGAGAACACGTGATAGGTCTAACTAATGTAACTTTCGAAAAAGATAGACCTTGTGCAGCTTGTCAAGCAGGCAAACAGGTGGGAAGCTCTCATCATGCCAAAAATGTGATGACAACATCAAGACCCCTGGAGTTACTTCATATGGACCTCTTCGGACATGTCGCCTATCTAAGCATAGGAGGAAGTAAGTATGGTCTTGTTATAGTTGATGATTTTTCCCGCTTCACTTGGGTATTCTTTTTGCAGGATAAGTCTGAAACCCAAGGGACCCTCAAGCGCTTCCTAAGGAGAGCTCAAAATGAGTTTGAGCTCAAGGTGAAGAAGATAAGGAGCGATAACGGGTCCGAGTTCAAGAACCTTCAATTAGAGGAGTACCTTGAGGAGGAAGGGATCAAGCACGAGTTCTCCGCTCCCTACACACCACAGCAAAACAGTGTGGTAGAGAGGAAGAACAGGACGCTCATAGACATGGCGAGGACAATGCTTGGAGAATTCAAGACACCCGAGCGGTTTTGGTCGGAAGCCGTGAACACGGCTTGCCATGCCATAAACCGGGTGTACCTTCATCGCCTCCTCAAGAAGACTTCGTATGAGCTTCTAACCGGTAACAAACCCAATGTGTCTTACTTTCGTGTATTTGGGAGCAAATGTTATATTCTAGTGAAGAAAGGTAGAAATTCTAAGTTTGCTCCTAAAGCTGTAGAAGGGTTTTTGTTAGGTTATGACTCAAATACAAAGGCGTATAGGGTCTTCAACAAATCATTAGGTTTGGTTGAAGTCTCTAGTGACGTTGTATTTGATGAGACTAATGGCTCTCCAAGAGAGCAAGTTGTTGATCTTGATGATGTAGATGAAGAAGACGTTCCAACGGCCGCAATACGCACCATGGCGATTGGAGATGTGCGGCCACAGGAACAAAAGGAACAAGATCAACCTTCTTCCTCAACAATGGTGCATCCTCCAACTCAAGACGATGAACAGGTTCATCAAGAAGAGGCGTGTGATCAAAGGGGAGCACAAGATGATCATGTAATGGAGGAAGAAGCACAACCGGCACCACCAACTCAAGTTCGAGCGACGATTCAAAGGAATCATCTCGTCGACCAAATCTTGGGTGATATTAGCCAGGGAGTAACTACTCGCTCTAGATTAGTTAATTTTTTTGAGCATTACTCTTTTGTCTCTTCTATTGAGCCTTTCAGGGTAGAAGAGGCCTTGCTTGATCCGGACTGGGTGTTAGCCATGCGGGAAGAGCTCAACAACTTCAAGAGAAATGAAGTTTGGACACTTGTGCCTCATCCCAAGCAAAACGTTGTGGGAACCAAGTGGGTGTTCCGCAACAACAAGACGAGCACGGGGTGGTGACAAGGAACAAGGCTAGACTTGTGGCAAAAGGTTATGCCCAAGTCGCAGGTTTGGACTTTGAGGAGACTTTTGCTCCTGTGACTAGGCTAGAGTCACTTCACATATTGTTAGCCTATGCTACTCACCATTCTTTCAGGTTGTTCCAAATGGATGTAAAGAGCGCTTTCTGAAAGTCGCCTAGAGGGGGTTGAATAGGGCGAATCTGAAATTTACAAACTTAATCACAACTACAAGCCAGGTTAGCGTTAGAAATATAAACGAGTCCGAGAGAGAGGGTGCAAAACAAATTGCAAGCGAATAAAGAGTATGACATGTGGATTTGTTTTACCGAGGTTCGGTTCTTGAAAACCTACTCCCCGTTGAGGTGGTCACAAAGACCGGGTCTCTTTCAACCCTTTCCCTCTCTCAAACGGTCCCTCGGACTGAGTGAGCTTCTTCTTCTCAAACAATTGGAACACAAAGTTCCCACAAGGACCACCACACAATTGGTGTCTCTTGCCTCAATTACAATGAGTTTGATCTCAAGAAAGATTGAGAAAGAAAAGAAGCAATCCAAGCGCAAGAGCTCAAAAGAACACAACAAATCTCTCTCACTAGTCACTAAAGCTTTGTGTGGAGTTGGGAGAGGATTTGATCACTTGAGTGTGTCTAGAATTGAATGCTAGAGCTCTTGTAAGTAGTTGGAAGGTGGAAAACTTGGATGACTTGAATGTGGGGGTGGTTGGGGTATTTATAGCCCCAACCACCAAACTAGCCGTTTGGTGGAGGCTGCTGTCGCATGGCGCACCGGACAGTCCGGTGCGCCAGCCACGTCACCTGGTCGTTGGGTTCCGACCGTTGGAGCTCTGACTTGTGGGCCCGCCTGGCTGTCCGGTGGTGCACCGGACAAGTTCTGTAGACTGTCCGGTGTGCCACCCGCGCGTGCTCTGACCTCTGCGCGCGCAGGCGCGCATTTAATGCGTTGCAGTCGACCGTTGCGCGCGAAGTAGTCGTTGCTCCGCTGGCTCACCGGATAGTCCGGTGTGCACCGGACATGTCCGGTGAATTATAGCGGAGCGGATTCCCGAAGCTGGCGAGTTCAGAGTCGCTCTCCTCTGGAGCACCGGACAGTCCGGTGAATTATAGCGGAGCGCCTCTGCGTTTTCCCGAAGGTGAGGAGTTTAGCTCAGAGTCCCCTGGTGCACCGGACACTGTCTGGTGGCACACCGAACAGTCCGGTGCGCCAGACCAGGGTGCCTTCGGTTATCCCTTGCTCTCTTTGTTTGAACCCTTTTCTTGGTCTTTTTATTGGCTTAGTGTGAACCTTTGGCACCTGTTGAACTTATAGACTAGAGCAAACTAGTTAGTCCAATTATTTGTGTTGGGAAATTCAACCACCAAAATCATTTAGGAAATAGGTGTAAGCCTAATTCCCTTTCAATCTCCCCCCTTTTTGGTGATTGATGCCAACACAAACCAAAGCAAATATAGAAGTGCATAATTGAACTAGTTTGCATAATTGTAAGTGCAAAGGTTACTTATAATTGAGCCAATATAAATTCTTATAGGATATGCATGAATTGTTTCTTTCTTTAACATTTTGGACCACGCTTGCACCACATGTTTTGTTTTTTTGCAAATTCTTTTGTAAATCCTTTTCAAAGTCCTTTTGCAATATAGTCAAAGGTGAATGAATAAGATTTTGAGAAGCATTTTCAAGATTTGAAATTTTCTCCCCCTGTTTCAAATGCTTTTCCTTTGACTAAACAAAACTCCCCCTCAAAGAAATACTCCTCTTAGTGTTCAAGAGGGTTTTGATGTTAATTTTGAAGAGGGTATACCAATTTGAAATTATATCACACATAAGATACCAATTTGAAAATACTTTTTAAAACCAACTTGAAAGACTAAAATTTTGAAATTGGTGGTGGTGCGGTCCTTTTGCTTTGGGCTCATGCTCTCTCCCCCTTTGGCATAAATCGCCAAAAACGGAATCATTAGAGCCCTTTCCTAGCTACTTTCTCCCCTTTGGCAAATAAAACATGAGTGAAGATTATACCAAAGATGGAGAGTTGCTCAGAGTGACGGCGAAGGGTGAGTGACGGAGTGGAAGCCTTTGTCTTCGCCGAAGACTCCAATTTCCTTTCAATGTACCTATGACTTGGTTTGAAATATACTTGAAAACACATTAGTCATAGCACATGAAAGAGATATGATCAAAGGTATACTTATGAGTTATATATGCAAGACATTAAAAGAAATTCCTAGAATCAAGGATATTTAGCTCATGCCTAAGTTTGTTAAAAGTTTGTTCATCTAGTGGCTTGGTAAAGATATCGGCTAATTGATCTTTAGTGTTAATATATGAAATCTCGATATCTCCCTTTTGTTGGTGATCCCTTAGAAAATGATACCGAATGGCTATGTGTTTAGTGCGGCTATGCTCAACGGGATTATCCGCCATGCGGATTGCACTCTCATTATCACATAGAAGAGGGACTTTGGTTAATTTGTAACCGTAGTCCCTAAGGGTTTGCCTCATCCAAAGTAGTTGCGCGCAACAATGACCTGCGGCAATGTACTCGGCTTCGGCGGTAGAAAGAGCGACGGAATTTTGCTTCTTCGAAGCCCAAGATACCAAGGATCTTCCCAAGAACTGGCAAGTCCCCGATGTGCTCTTTCTATTAATTTTACACCCCGCCCAATCGACATCCGAATAACCAATCAAATCAAATGTGGATCCCCTAGGGTACCAAAGCCCAAACTTAGGAGTATAAACTAAATATCTCAAGATTCGTTTCACGGCCGTAAGGTGAGCTTCCTTAGGGTCGGCTTGGAATCTTGCACACATGCATACGGAAAGCATAATATCCGGTCGAGATGCACATAAATAGAGTAAAGAGCCTATCATCGACCGGTATACCTTTTGATCGACGGATTTACCTTCCGTGTCGAGGTCGAGATGCCCATTGGTTCCCATGGGTGTCTTGATGGGCTTGGCATCCTTCATCCCAAACTTGTTTAGAATGTCTTGAGTATACTTCGTTTGGCTAATGAAGGTGCCCTCTTGGAGTTGCTTCACTTGGAATCCTAAGAAATACTTCAACTCCCCCATCATTGACATCTCGAATTTCTGTGTCATGATCCTACTAAACTCTTCACATGTAGATTCGTTAGTAGACCCAAATATAATATCATCAACATAAATTTGGCATACAAACAAATCATTTTCAAGTGTTTTGGTAAAGAGTGTAGGATCGGCCTTTCCGACTTTGAATCCATTAGTGATAAGGAAATCTCTAAGGCATTCATACCATGCTCTTGGGGCTTGCTTGAGCCCATAAAGCGCCTTAGAGAGTTTATAAACATGGTTAGGGTACTCACTGTCTTCAAAGCCGGGAGGTTGCTCAACATAGACCTCTTCCTTGATCGGTCCATTGAGGAAGGCACTCTTCACGTCCATTTGATAAAGCTTGAAGCCATGGTAAGTAGCATAAGCTAATAATATACGAATTGACTCAAGCCTAGCTACGGGTGCATAAGTTTCACCGAAATCCAAACCTTCGACTTGGGAGTATCCTTTGGCCACAAGTCGGGCTTTGTTCCTTGTCACCACACCATGCTCGTCTTGCTTGTTGCGGAAAACCCACTTGGTTCCTACAACATTTTGATTAGGACGTGGAACTAAATGCCATACCTCGTTCCTAGTTAAGTTGTTGAGCTCCTCTTGCATCGCCACCACCCAATCCGAATCTTGGAGTGCTTCCTCTACCCTGTGTGGCTCAATAGAGGAAACAAAAGAGTAATGCTCACAAAAATGTGCAACACGAGATCTAGTGGTTACCCCCTTATGAATGTCGCCGAGGATGGTGTCGACGGGGTGATCTCGTTGGATTGCTTGGTGGACTCTTGGGTGTGGCGGTCTTGGTTCTTCATCCTCCTTGTCTTGATCCTTTGCATCTCCCCCTTGATCATTGCCGTCATCTTGAGGTGGCTTATCTTGTTGATCTTCTCCTTCATCAACTTGAGCCTCATCCTCATTTTGAGTTGGTGGAGATGCTTGCGTGGAGGAGGATGGTTGATCCTGTGTACTTGGATGCTCTTCGGTTTCCTTAGGACACACATCCCCAATGGACATGTTCCTTAGCGCGATGCACAGAGCCTCTTCATCACCTATCTCATCAAGATCAACTTTCTCTACTTGAGAGCCGTTAGTCTCATCAAACACAACGTCACAAAAAACTTCAACTTGTCCAGAGGACTTGTTAAAGACTCCATATGCCCTTGTGTTTGAATCATATCCTAGTAAAAAGCCTTCTACAGTCTTAGGAGCAAATTTAGATTTTCTACCTCTTTTAACAAGTATAAAGCATTTGCTACCAAAGACTCTAAAATATGAAATATTGGGCTTTATACCGGTTAGGAGTTCGTATGATGTCTTCTTGAGGATTCGGTGTAGATACAACCGGTTAATGGCGTAGCAGGCGGTGTTGACCGCCTCGGCCCAAAACCGATCCGAAGTCTTGTACCCATCAAGCATGGTTCTTGCCATGTCCAATAGAGTTCGATTCTTCCTCTCCACTACACCATTTTGTTGTGGTGTGTAGGGAGAAGAGAACTCATGATATGACCACGCCATTAAGCAACATGTTACAACCCCCAAGTCATACTACATCAACTCAAGTACAACCAACATCATCACCAACCCAAGTCTTTGATGGACCAATTACACGTAGCCGAGCTAAGAAGCTACAGCAAGAGGTGCACGCGCTACTTTATGAATTTCATTTAAACACTAATGAGAATTTTATGCTACCTAAGTCGTGTATATTGATATTACTTAGGTTCACCAAAGAGGAAGGACAAAACATATCAAGGGCGAATCAGCAAGAAGAGCTATATCCGAGTCAGTCCAGCGCAACAGAACCGTCCAAAAGAAACAGTCATATCTTTTGATTCCCAAAAGCTATGAAGGCCCATAAGTACTTTTTGGAAAGCTCTTGAAGTCTAGTTTCCAATGCTTCTAAAGCCAACTTAACCACATCTACCAGAAAGGCAGCCGACCTACTTTAGTGCCGACTGGTCAGAAGGTCAACAGTCAGCTTGATGACCAAGTTTTCGTATTAAACTGCATCATTCTACGAAGTTTCATTAAGCATGCTATATATGGTGAGAAAGCTTATCAAGTTAGCTTTCCAATGCAACCAGTCCCACGTCATTTGAAGATTCCTAGAAGAAGTTATTGTCAAAATACTAAAGGCTGCGCAGAAGTCAAACTACCACACGGAAATCAACTCTGCAGATCTCCCGAAGAGGCTCCTTCACATTAGCTCGTGAAAATACTTTTGTTTTGTGTTTATACCTCGCTAAGGCTGGTTGTTACTAGTATAATCACCCCCCCCTATGTCTAAGATGTAAGGCAGCTTATGATAATCTAAAACAGAACCCCTTTGTTCAGCTGTGTGCTAACAAATATTGAGAGTGATCTCTACCCCTTTGCTCTTGTGAATTCCTTCGCGGGATTGCAGAAGCGGCGGCTTCATCCGCTCCCAATTGGTGCTCCTACTCCCTTCGAGGTCTCCTCGATTGATTGTAGGTTGTGTTGGTTGGTTCCTTGAGAGTGTGGTTGAGCGAATCCTCGATTCAGGCTGCCGGTTAAAGACGGTGGTTGGCTTCAAGTTTTATTTGTCAGGTTGCACTAGTTATCGCTGCTTGCAGCAAGTTATCTTGGCTTCTTTGAAGCTAGTTATCTGAAGATTGATCCTACGTCGTGAAGATCGGGCATCGTGACGCATCAACTCATGCTTGATGCCCTCCTTCTCAAGGAAGCCTTCAATTTGAGAGTTCTTGAACTCCGTCCCGTTATCGCTTCTAATTTTCTTGATCCTTAAGCCAAACTCGTTTTGAGCTCGTTCAAGAATCCCTTTCAAGTATCTTGGGTATGAGATTTTTCCTGCAAAAAGAACACCCAAGTGAAGCGAGAATAATCATCCACATTAACTAGACAGTACTTACTCCCGCCGATGCTTATGTAAGCAATCGGGTCGAATAGATCCATGTGTAGGAGCTCGAGCGGCCTGTTAGTCGTCATGATGTTCTTGTGTGGATGATGAGCACCAACTTGCTTCCCTGCTTGGCATGCGCTACAAATCCTGTCTTTCTCAAAATGAACATTTGTTAATCCTAAAATGTGTTCTCCCTTTAGAAGCTTATGAAGATTCTTCATTCCAACATGTGCTAGTCGGCGATGCTAGAGCCAGCCCATGTTGGTCTTAGCAATTAAGAAAGTGTCGAGTTCAGCTCTATCAAAATTTACTAAGTATAGCTGACCCTCTAACACTCCCTTAAATGCCACTGAATCATCACTTCTTCTAAAGACAGTGACACCTACATCAGTAAATAGACAGTTGTAGCCCATTTTGCATAATTGGGAAACGGAAAGCAAACTGTAATCTAATGAATCTACAAGAAAAACATTGGAAATAGAATGGTGAGGAGATATAGCAATTTTACCCAATCCTTTGACCAAACCTTGATTTCCATCCCCGAATGTGATAGCTCGTTGGGGATCATGGTTTTTCTCGTAGGAGGAGAACATCTTCTTCTCCCCTGTCATGTGGTTTGTGCACCCGCTGTCGATTACCCAACTTGAGCCCCCGGATGCATAAACCTACAAAACAAGTTTAGTTCTTGACTTTAG
Source organism: Zea mays (assembly GCF_902167145.1). Lineage (NCBI taxonomy): Eukaryota > Viridiplantae > Streptophyta > Magnoliopsida > Poales > Poaceae > Zea > Zea mays. The sequence goes on along the minus strand of NC_050104.1, from coordinate 83,770,875 downwards.
GTACCCAAATGGTTTTGGGTCCTTTGGCATTAGACACAAGAACTTTGGGTACCCAAACACAAGTCTTTGACCCCTTGTGCTTGCCCCCAACATACTTGGCAACTACCTTGCCGGATTTGTTAGTTAAAACATATGATGCATCAAAAGTTTTAAATGAAATATCATGATCATTTGATGCACTAGGAATTTTCTTCTTAGGCAACTTAGCACGGGTTGGTTGCCTAGAACTAGATGTCTCACCCTTATACATAAAAGCATGGTTAGGGCCAGAGTGAGACTTCCTAGAATGAATTCTCCTAATTTTGCTCTCGGGATAACCGGCAGGTAAATGTAACCCTCGTTATCCTGAGGCATGGGAGCCTTGCCCTTAACAAAGTTGGACAATTTCTTAGGAGGGGCATTAAGTTTGACATTGTCCCCCTTTTGGAAGCCAATGCCATCCTTAATGCCAGGGCGTCTCCCACTATAAAGCATACTACGAGCAAATTTAAATTTTTCATTTTCATGTTCATGCTCGGCAATTTTAGCATCTAATTTTGCTATATCATCATTTTGTTGCTTAATTAATACCATATGATCATGAATAGCATCAATATCAACATCTCTACATCTAGTGCAAATAGAAGTATGTTCAACGGTAGATGTAGAAGGTTTGCAAGTTTTTAATTCTACAACCTTAGCATGCAATATATCATTTTCACTTCTAAGGTTGGAAATTGTAACATTGCAAATATCTAGTTCTTTAGCCTTAGCAATTAATTTCTCATTCTCAATCCTAAGGCTAGCAAGAGTAACATTTAATTCTTCAATCTTAACAAGTAAATCAACATTATCATCTTTAAGATTGGGAATTGAAACATTACAAGCATTTGAATAAACCTTAGCCACTAAACTAGCATTTTCATTTCTAAGGTTATTGATAACATCATGGCATGTGCTTAGCTCACTAGTTAATTTCTCACATTTTTCAACTTCTAGAGCATAAGCATTTTTAACCTTAACATGTTTTTTGTTTTCCTTGATTAGGAAGTCCTCTTGGGTGTCCAAGAGGTCATCCTTCTCATGGATGGCACTGATTAATTCATTTAACTTTTCCTTTTGTTGCATGTTTAGGTTGGCAAAAAGGGTACGTAAATTATCTTCCTCATCACTAGCATTATCATCACTAGAGGACTCATATTTAGTGGAGGATTTAGATTTAACCTTCTTCTTTTTGCCATCCTTTGCCATGAGGCACTTGTGGCCAATATTGGGGAAGAGAAGGCCTTTGTTGATGGCGATGTTGGCGGTGTCCTCGTCGGAGGAGTCGGAGGAGCTCTCGTCCGAGTCCCACTCGCGACATACATGGGCGTCGCCACCCTTCTTCTTGTAGTATTTCTTCTTCTCCTTTCTTCTCCCCTTCTTGTCGTCGCCCCTGTCACTGTCACTAGAAATAGGACATTTTGCTATAAAGTGACCGGGCTTACCACACTTGTAGCAAACCTTCTTGGAGCGGGGCTTGTAATCTTTCCCCCTCGTTTGCTTGAGGATTTGGCGGAAGCTCTTAATGACGAGCGCCATTTCCTCATTGTCGAGCTTTGAGGCGTCGATTGGTTGTCTACTTGATGTAGACTCCTCCTTCTTCTCCTCCGTTGCCTTGAATGCAATCGGTTGTGCTTCGGATGTGGAGGGATCATCTAGCTCATTGATTTTCTTTGAGCCCTTGATCATATACTCAAAGCTTACAAAATTCCCGATTACTTCCTCGGGAGTCATTAGTGTATATCTAGGATTACCACGAATTAATTGAACTTGATTAGGGTTAAGGAAAATAAGTGATCTAAGAATAACCTTAACCATCTCGTGGTCATCCCACTTTTTGCTCCCGAGGTTGCGCACTTGGTTCACCAAGGTTTTGAGCCAGTTGTACATGTCTTGTGGCTCTTCCCCTTTGCGAAGCCGGAAGCGACCGAGCTCCCCCTCGATCGTCTCCCGCTTGGTGATCTTGGTTAGCTCATCTCCCTCGTGCGCGGTCTTGAGCACGTCCCAAACTTCCTTGGCGCTCTTTAATCCTTGCACCTTGTTATACTCCTCTCGACTTAGAGAGGCGAGGAGTATAGTTGTGGCTTGGGAGTTGAAGTGCTCGATTTGGGCTACCTCGTCCTCATCATAATCCTCATCCCCTACGGATGGTACCTGTGCTCCAAACTCAACAACATTCCATATACTTTTGTGGAGTGAGGTTAGGTGAAATTTCATCAAATCACTCCACCTAGCGTAATCTTCACCGTCAAAGGTTGGCGGTTTGCCTAATGGAACAGAAAGTAATGGAGTATGTTTAGAAATGTGAGGGTAGCGTAGGGGAATCTTACTAAACTTCTTGCGCTCATGGCGCTTAGAAGTAATGGATGGAGCGTCGGAGCCGGAGGTGGAAGGTGATGAAGTGTCGGTCTCGTAGTAGACCACCTTCCTCATCTTCTTTTTCTTGTCGCCACTCCGATGCGACTTGTGGGAAGAGGCTTTCTTCTCCTTCCCCTTCCCCTTGTTGCATGACTCTTCCGATGAAGCTTTCCCGTGGCTTGTAGTGGGCTTGTCGTCGGTCTCCATTTCCTTCTTAGCGTGATCTCCCGACATCACTTCGAGCGGTTAAGCTCTAATGAAGCACCGGGTTCTGATACCAATTGAAAGTCGCCTAGAGGGGGGTGAATAGGGCGAATCTTAAATTTACAAACTTAATCACAACTACAAGCCAGGTTAGCGTTAGAAATATAAACGAGTCCGAGAGAGAGGGTGCAAAACAAATCGCAAGCGAATAAAGAGTATGACACGTGGATTTGTTTTACCGAGGTTCGGTTCTTGAAAACCTACTCCCCGTTGAGGTGGTCACAAAGACCGGGTCTCTTTCAACCCTTTCCCTCTCTCAAACGGTCCCTCGGACCGAGTGAGCTTCTTCTTCTCAAACAATTGGAACACAAAGTTCCCGCAAGGACCACCACACATTTGGTGTCTCTTGCCTCAATTACAAGTGAGTTTGATCTCAAGAAAGATTGATAAAGAAAAGAAGCAATCCAAGCGCAAGAGCTCAAAAGAACACAACAAATCTCTCTCACTAGTCACTAAAGCTTTGTGTGGAGTTGGGAGAGGATTTGATCACTTGAGTGTATCTAGAATTGAATGCTAGAGCTCTTGTAAGTAGTTGGAAGGTGGAAAACTTGGATGACTTGAATGTGGGGGTGGTTGGGGTATTTATAGCCCCAACCACCAAACTAGCTGTTTGGTGGAGGCTGCTGTCGCATGGCGCACCGAACAGTCCGGTGCGCCACCAGACAGTGTCCGGTGCGTCAGCCACGTCACCTGGCCATTGGGTTCCGACCGTTGGAGCTCTGACTTGTGGGCCCGCCTGGCTGTCCGGTGGTGCACCGGACAAGTCCTGTAGACTGTTCGGTGTGCCACCCGCACGTGCTCTGACCTCTGCGCGCGCAGGCGCGCATTTAATGCGTTGCAGTCGACCGTTGCGCGCGAAGTAGTCGTTGCTCCGCTGGCTCACCGGACAGTCCGGTGTGCACCGGACATGTCCGGTGAATTATAGCGGAGCGGATTCCCGAAGCTGGCGAGTTCAGAGTCGCTCTCCTCTGGAGCACCGGACACTGTCCGGTGGTGCACCGGACAGTCCGGTGAATTATAGCGGAGCAACTCTGCGTTTTCCCGAAGGTGAGGAGTTTAGCTCGGAGTCCCCTGGTGCACCAGACAGTCCGGTGTGCCAGACCAGGGTGCCTTCGGTTATCCCTTGCTCTCTTTGTTTGAACCCTTTTCTTGGTCTTTTTATTGGCTTAGTGTGAACCTTTGGCACCTGTTGAACTTATAGACTAGAGCAAACTAGTTAGTCCAAATATTTGTGTTGGGCAATTCAACCACCAAAATCATTTAGGAAATAGGTGTAAGCCTAATTCCCTTTCACTTTCCTCAATGGGCCAATCAAGGAGGAGGTGTACGTGGAGCAACCCCCTGGCTTCGAGGATGAACGGTACCCTGACCATGTGTGTAAGCTCTCTAAGGCGCTCTATGGACTTAAGCAAGCCCCAAGAGCATGGTACGAATACCTTAGATACTTTTTAATTGCTAATGCTTTCAAGGTTGGGAAAGCCGATCCAACGTTATTCACTAAGACTTGTGATGGTGATCTTTTTGTGTGCCAAATTTATGTCAATGACATAATATTTGGTTCTACTAACCAAAATTCTTGTGAAGAGTTTAGCAGGGTGATGACTCAAAAGTTTGAGATGTCAATGATGGGTGAGTTAATCTATTTCCTTGGGTTCCAAGTAAAGCAACTCAAGGATGGGACCTTCATCTCCCAAACGAAGTACACGCAAGACTTGATCAAGCGGTTTGGGATGAAGGACGCCAAGCCCGCAAAGACTCCAATGGGAACCGACGGACACACCGACCTCAACAAAGGAGGTAAGTCCGTTGATCAAAAGGCATACCGGTCTATGATAGGATCTTTACTTTATTTATGTGCTAGTAGACCGGATATTATGCTTAGCGTATGCATGTGTGCTAGATTTCAATCCGATCCAAGGGAGTGTCACTTAGTGGCCGTGAAGCGAATTCTTAGATATTTAGTCGCTACGCCTTGCTTCGGGATCTGGTATCCAAAGGGGTCTACCTTTGACTTGATTGGATATTCAGACTCCGACAATGTTGGATGTAAGGTCGACAGGAAGAGTACATCGGGGACGTGCCAATTCTTAGGAAGGTCCCTGGTGTCGTGGAGCTCTAAGAAACAAACTTCTGTTGCCCTATCCACCGCTGAGGTCGAGTATGTTGCCGCAGGACAGTGTTGCGCGCAACTACTTTGGATGAGGCAAACCCTCAGGGACTTTGGCTACAATCTGAGCAAAGTCCCACTCCTATGTGATAATGAGAGTGCTATCCGCATGGCGGATAATCCTGTTGAACACAGCCGCACAAAGCACATTGACATCCGGCATCACTTTTTGAGAGACCACCAGCAAAAGGGAGATATCGAAGTGTTTCATGTTAGCACCGAGAACCAGCTAGCCGATATCTTCACCAAGCCTCTAGATGAGACGACCTTTTGCAAGCTGCGTAGTGAGCTAAATGTCTTAGATTCGCGGAACCTGGATTGATTTATAGCAAACATGTGTTTTATGCCTTGATCATGTTCCTTAATGCATTTTGTTGTTTATTTATGGTGCTCAAGTTGTACAAGCACTCCCCGGACCTCACAAGTCCATTTGCAAGTGATGCACATATTTAGGGGGAGATGTGCTACAACTTGACCCTTTGAGGCTAACTGTGTGCTTGAGTTTGCTTAATTTAGTCTCAAAGGAGGTTTGAAAGGGAAAAGGTGGACTTGGACCATGCAAGACTTCCACTGCACTCCGATGAAAGAGTAACTGATTCCAAGTTCATCTTTGTACTCTTATTGCCTGTTTACTCTTAGTTGAAGATTTTGGTGAGGCAATGGGGTTAAAGGGCCAAGATTGATCCCGTTTTGGTGCTTGATGCCAAAGGGGGAGAAAATAAGGCCAAAGCAATAAATGGATCAGCTACCACTTGAGAATTTTGAAAATGTTAGAATAGAGCTTTTGGTTTGTCAAAAATCTCTTACTGTCTCTTTTGTCAAAAATTGGCCTCTTGTGGGGAGAATGGTTGATTATGGGAAAAGGGGGACTTTTTGAAATGTTTGATCAATTTCTCTTGGAACAACTCTCTTTATGTCTCAACAAGTGTGTTTGACTTAGAGATAGGAAATTGAGTTTGATTTGCAAAAACAAACCAAGTGGTGGCAAAGAATGATCCAAATATGCCAAATTTGAATCAAAACAAATTTGAGTTTTCATTTGCATTGATGTTGCACTTCTTTTAGTTGCTTTTTATTGTGTTGGCATAAATCACCAAAAAGGGGGAGATTGAAAGGGAAATGTGCCCTTGGGCCATTTCTAAGTATTTTGGTGATTAAGTGTCCAACACAAGTGCCTAAGTGTTAAATTGTGCCAAGGACTCAAGAAGTGCAAATCAAGGTTAAAGGTATGTTTCTAGACTTAGTACATTGATTTGAAGACTAATGTATTGTGTCTAAGTGCTAGAAACAGGAGAAACAATTTTGGAGAAGTTGGCTGTGTACAGCCAAAAGGCTGCTCGGTCTGGGTGCACCGGACTGTCCGGTGGTGCACGGGACAGTGTCCGGTGCGCCAGGCTGGCATCTGTCAACTGGCTGCTCTCGGGACTTCGACGGCGGTGTACGACTATAATTCACCGGACTGTCCGGTGAGCCAACAGTCAGCCGGGCCAACGGTCGGCCGCGTAATCCGCGCGCGACGCGTGGCAGAGCCAACGGTCAGAAGGGGGCACCGGACTGTCCGGTCCGGTGCACCAACGGCTCTGAACCGTCAACGGTTGGCTTCACCAAAGAAGGAAAGAAATCCGCACCGGACAGTGTCCGGTGGTGCACCGGACTGTTCGGTGCGCCAGGCGACAGAAGGCAAGAATTGCCTTCCTGGAATGCTCTCAACGGCTCCTAGCTGCCTTGGGGCTATAAAAGGGACCCCTAGGCGCATGGAGGAGAACACCAAGTATTCTCTAAGCATTCCTAAGCACCAAGACTCCAATTCCACGCATTCGATTCTTTGTGATAGCAACTAGAGCTCCATTTGAGTAGAGAACTCTTTGGGTTATGTTGTGAGCTCGAGTTGTGACTTGTGTGAGTATTGTGCTCTGATTTTGTGTCTTGTGTGCGTTGCTCATCCCAGCCTTACTTCCGTGCTTCTTTGTGAACATCATATTATAAGGGCGAGAGGCTCCAAGTTGTTGGAGATTCCTCGCATGCGGGATATAGTAAACAAAGCAAAACACCATGGTATTCAAGTGGGTCTTTGGACCGCTTGAGAGGGGTTGATTGCAACCCTCGTCCGTTGGGATGCCACTTGGCTTTATTGTGCTAACTCCTAACAAAGTTTTGTGGCATTAATGTTTAAGTTTTTACAAGATCACCTATTCACCCCCCCTCTAGGTGCTCTCATCATCTTCTCTTATCTGCATAACGCTTGTGACGATGTTGTGCAATTTTCAAACGGTGTTGAATAAGTTTCACTTTCTCTTCCGCCTCCTTTACTAAATCTGGCCCAAAGAAAAAGCGTTCACCGGGTTCTGACCAGTTCAGTGGAGTTCTGCATCACTGACCATAAAGAGCCTCAAAAGATGCCATCTTGATACTTTCTTGGTAACTATTGTTATAGGAGAATTCAGCCAATGGCAGGCACTCATCCCATTTTCCAGAATACGCTAACACACATGCCCTTAACATGTCTTCCAAGATTTGATTTACTCTTTCGGTTTGCCCACTGGATTGTGGATGATAGGTGAACTATGAATTAGCTTAGTATCAAGATATTTGTGGAAGTCTTCCCAAAATCTAGAAACGAATTGAGGCCCTCGATCAGACACTATGGTCTTAGGCACACCATGCAGACTCATAATCCGAGCAATGTATAGTTCGGCATAAGTCTTCATTCAATACAAAGTCTTTACCGGCAAAAAGTGTGCGACTTTAGTAAAACGGACCACAATCACCCAAATAGAGTCATAACCCTTGGATGTTTTGGGTAAACCTATAATAAAATTCATACCAATATCCTCCCATTTCCCATCTGAGATAGGCAACGATTGCAAGGGTCCATCAGACTTTAAATGTACAGCCTTAACCCATTGGCAAACATCACATCTAGCAACGTAACGAGCAATCTCAATTTTCATCTTGGTCCACCAGAATCACGATTTCAAGTCTCGATACATCTTGTTACTCCCAGGATGAATGGAATACCAGGAGGTATGAGATTCATCAAGTATCTGTTGCCTCAATGTCGAGACCTTTGGGACTACTAGCCAATTCTTAAACCAAAGAATACCTTTGTTATCAAGGTGGAAACACGTAGTAGGATCCATTGCCATACGCTCCTTGATATGAGTTATTCCAGCATCTGTTTTCTAGGCTTCCACAATATGGTTAATTAGAGTTGATTCCAACTGTAGATTGAATAGTAATGAGGGTTGAAACATACTCAGATTTAACTGTTCCATTTCTTAACAGATGGTGGTTTCGAACGAACTAGTCGCTATATAACACAAATGTTCCTTGCGACTGAGCGCATCCGCGACCACATTTGCCTTTCCCGGATGATATTGTACTTCTAAATCATAATCCTTGATTAGTTCAAGCCACCTTCATTGTCTCATATTTAATTCAGCTTGAGTGAAGATGTACTTGAGACTTTTGTGATCTGTATAAATATGGCAAGTATTTCCCAGAAGATAGTGGCGCCAGATCTTCAAAGCATGAACCACTGTGGCAAGCTCTAAATCATGAGTAGGATAGTGTTCTTCATGTCTCTTCAACTTCCGCGAGGCATATGCTATTATACGGCCTTCTTGCATTAATACACACCCAATGCCCGTACCTAAAGCATCACAATAAACGTCGAAGGACTTCTCAACGTTAGGTTGGGCTAACACCGGTGCCATAGTTAGCAATTTCTTTAGATTTTCAAAAGCTTCATTAAATTCTAGCGTCCAATTAAACTTCACATTGTTCTTCAATAGTTCGGTAATAGGCTTGGAAATTTTTGAAAAATCAGGAATGGACCTACGATAATATCCAGCCATACCAAGAAAACTTCGAACAAGATGAACCGTGGTAGGCAGTTTCCATTCCAAAATATCCTTCACTTTACTAGGATCCATGGCTACCCCTTCAGCTGACAAGATATGACCAAGAAATGGAACTTGATCTAACCAAAATTCACACTTGCTGAATTTAGCATATAACTTGTGTTCTCGAAGTCGAGTTAGCACAATCCGATGATGAGTAGCATGTTCTTCCTTACTCTTAGAATAAATCAAGATATCATCGATAAAAATCACCACGAACTTATCCAGTTCGGGCATAAATATTGAGTTCATTAAATAGGTGAAGTGGGCAGGAGCATTAGTAAGTCCGAATGACATAACCAAATACCCATACAACCCATATCTTGTAGTAAAAACCGTCTTCGGAATATCCTCCGATCGAACCCGAATTTGATGATAACCCGAATGGAGATCAATCTTTGAAAATACCTTTGCCCCAACAAGCTGGTCAAATAACAAGTCTATTCATGACAGTGGATACTTGTTCTTGATAATTACTTCATTTAAGGGTCTATAGTCGACACACATCCTTAAGGTTTGATCCATCTTTTTCACAAAAATTGCAGGACAGCCCCACGGTGAGGAACTGGGTCAAATAAAACTCTTTTCTAGCAAATCTTGTAATTGAGTCTTCAATTCTGCCAGTTCATTTGGGGGCATTCTGTATGATCTCCGAGAAATAGGAGTTGTGCCAGGCTTAAGTTCAATAGAGAATTCCACATCACGCTCTGGTGGCAAACCTGGCAACTCTTCAGGAAACACACCCGGAAATTCTCGCACCACCAGAATATTGACTAACTCTTTGACTACCACACTAGAAGCCCTTTCCGGAGTTTCCTCTAGAGAAGACAATTGGAGTTTTAACTGACTTCCTCCTAACACTGCATTTATCTGAATAGTCCATTTTCTCATGTCAATAATGCCTTCATGTTGAGCTAGCCAATTCATACCTAGGATCACATCTCTGTCCTGACCCTTCAGTACTATCATATTGGTGGGGTAGGTATGCTCACCCAATTCTACTAGCACATGAAATGCTACTTCATTTGTGCCTAACTTCCCCCAGGAGATTTTACAATAACTCCCATATTTGTTTCTTGAATTGGAACATCATGATTCATAGCAAAAGTTCTACTCATGAATGTATGAGATGCACCAGTATCAAAAAGTACTTTGGCAGGATGATGGGCAACAAGGAAATTACCCATAAGCACAGGATTTCCTTCCGGAGTCACATCCACTTGTGTATAGAATACTCGCCCAGATTTCATGTTGTCCTTGCCTTTTGCACTATTTCCAGAAGTATTCTTGTTCTGATTTTGAGAATTGTTTCCTGGTGTTCTCTAGAAATTGGAATTATTCTGGCGGGAATAGGGACAATCTTTAATGAAATGTCCCACATTTCCACAGTTGTAGCAAGGATATTTAGTGCCAGTGGGAGCAGGCAAGCGGGGAACGTGGGCATTTGCAGGTGGAAGCTAGTTTGGCTAGTTGGTGGGATGAATATAAGTAGAGTTCTTAAATGGATAGGTAGTTGAACGATAAGGAACATTTGCTGAACCTGCAGTCCCGATTACCACCTTCTGGCACTTTGTTGTTGACTGAGAAAACCCTGGCCTAGAACCTTTCTATGCCTGCTTCACATTTGGATGTACTTGTGCCTTTTCTTCCACGGCTATGGCCACACTTATTGCCCGATTGAAAGTAAGATCATAGCAAGTGGCCATCTTCTTTTGCAACTTTGAGTTGAGGCCTCTCATAAAGCAATCTCTTTTCTTAATATTCGTGTTCACATGCTCAATAGCGTACTGAGAAAGGTGATTGAATTTCGCAATATACTGCATCACAGTATCTGCCCCTTGTCTAAGTCTTAGAAATTACTCATTCTTCATTTGCAAAATCCCGTCAGAAACATGATGAGTGCGGAAAGCTTCTTTAAATTCAGCCCAAGTAACCTGGTGATCTGGAAGTTGTATGGCAACAAAATTGGACCACCAAGTACTGGCAGCTCCATGAAGTTGTTGTGCTGCAAATAAAGACTTTTGTACCTCAGTGCACTGAATGAGGCCAAACTTCTGCTCAATCACCTGCTGCCACTCAGTTGCATCAAGAGGCTCTTCTCCTTCAGCGAACACTGGCGGCCGAGTCTCCATAAATTCCATATATGTTGCATTCCTTTGCTGATTTTGGGGGAAACGAGGCCCACCCTGATTGTTTTGATGGTGAGCAATCTCATGCAAAACCCTAGCATTATTAGCAGTGGCATTTACTAGGGCAATAATGGCATGTGTCAATGTAGGTGGAACTGGTGGTGGTGGAGGATTGATATCAGCTTCTGCACCACCACGCGATGTGCCAGCCCCATTCGACCCACGAGTACGCATAGGCATCTGGAGTAAAACAAACTCATGAATAAACATCCATAACCATGAAATATATTACATAAAATAGGTACATGGTGTTTTATTCATTACAATACCAAAATTGACATAGCTTAAGCCTATGTCTACATTAGAGGCCACGACACCATACACATGTCATACTAGCCCTCTATATCACTAGCTATCTCAGAAGCATCACTACCCCCTGGAGACTCACCACCTGGTACATACATAGGAGCGGCTCCCTCTTCTAAGTCTGCGTCAGGTTCACCACCCTCTACTTCTGCGGCCCCTGGCGCATCATTGGGGTGCAACTGATAGTAAAGTTGGTGGACTTCTTCATGCAGCTCATTAGAGTAATCCTCCAGATCATTATAGGCTAGAACCAAATCCTAAACACGGCCCCTCAAGTGGTCCTCATGGGCAAAAGCTGCCACCCGATACTGCATGGTTAACACCAAGCGTTCCTTCTACTCCACCAATTCCTTCTGAAGCTGCTTCTTTTCTGCCAGTAGTTCCAAAATATGAGTTGCGTCAAGGCACCGCTCATTGAAGGATACATCTAGGCTCTGCTGCAGCTGCTCCACCTGCGTCGGAGGTGTACGACTGCTATCGCCTGCCTCCACTATACATGGAGCCATTTGATGCTTGGGCACACCTCATGGTCCAACACGCATATGGGGTGTCTGCTTAAGAGGAGCCATTCTGAATTTTGAAGAACAAAGATGGAAGACAAGATTAAAGGATTAGTAGGATTAGTAAGAAAATTTTTTAAACCCACATATAATCTAGTAACCATTTAGCTTTTAGGGGGGAAATCTTTTATCAAAAGAGTGAACGTTATGATGCATGCTGTGTTTCCTATTCGCCTCTCAACTACTGCCAATATATTTGGCTATCACGTTTTATGACGGTGGCAATCCTACTCACTCCGTAATTAACTACTCGAAATCTTCTAAAGTTTTGTCAGCATACCTGCAGAAAATTCTATTCCAGCCTAAGTTGTGGGTTAGTGGTTAGTATCTCAAGCTAAACCACCTACTAGTCCATAACTTACTATAGTACTAACTGCACTCTTACTACCAGGCATGTAATCCTAGTTTAGATTTTTACAAAAAATTCATTTGAGCTCAATTTCATTTAAAGCCATGTTCTCATGTTTATTCTATTATTTGCAAAAATGTGTGAATGGCTCCGATACCAGCTGTCACAACCCAACCAAGTTATCGGGCCACGTACACCAATCCTTGCCCTCAAGGCCTTGGATGGATATGCAAGTGAATCAGATAACTTACTCGGGGTGCCGAGTTTCGATGAACTTGTTCATTCCCAAGGACCATTCACCATAGTTGCAAGTATTACAATAATCCCACAAGAACATAAACTTTAAAACAGGAGTTGAGAAGAAGACTTTACAATAAGATAATATACATTAACCAAACTTTTAAAATATACAAACCAAGTAGTAGGTATTATTATTACATGCCTGAGGTAGAGTCAAGTGCTAACTTATTACATCAACTAGGAATAAATCAATCTCCCGCAGTACACACATAATGCACATAAACAAAAGTAGAAGCCTCCAGTGAGAGTTCTAGCAGAACTCAAAGGTGTTAATAGTTTCTCCTGCAGCAACAATGGGAATAAAACCCTGAGTACGTAATTACTCAGCGAGACTTACCCGACTAAAGAAAAGACTCTCAAGGGTATGCTGGTTTGTTGAGAGCCAAGGTAAAGCTTACCAAATTTCAAAGACTCAATTTTGCAGAAAAGCTTACTAATAGTGGATCATTATGTCAAAATTTTACTTCACAAGTTAAGTTTCTTCCTGAATCGAGATTTTCCTAATCTAGATCATTCACTTTTCTTACACTAACTGCATTTTAGCATCTTTAGTTTCACTTGTTATCTACGATGAGGGTCGAAGATCTAGTCTTCATATCTGAGAAGTTCGGCGATCCGAATCGATTAATACCCGGCTGGGGATCTCCAACCACATGGCATGTGTACCACTTAACCCTTGCATATGTCAACTTGCCCATGGTTTTCTCAAGACCAGAACGGGTTCGCGCCAACCAAGATCTCAGTACCCCACCCTCCAGCCTCTTGCCAAGTGGATACACAATACTCTTGCCATCTCTCCACTCCCATTGTGGGCCGGCCTTTCTGGTATTGGTCCAACCGAGGCTAAGCTTACCCATGATGAGGCATGTGGCCAGTTCAAAGGTCCTAGATCAGTAGGCCAACAATCATATGATCCTTAAGCGACACAGATGGGCGACCTTTCCTGCTCAACGTCTGGTCTCAAATTAAATTATTTCTGAAAACTTGGTACCTGTCAGAGGTACCCTACTGAAATGATGAAGTCATCAAGGCCTTTGATACCTTCATCATCCCAACCTCTTTTTCTTTGTAAAAGCATGATTCATACATAAAAATTTTTGTTCCTTGTCTATAAGCATATCTAGCTTTTCAAATCAGGTATCAAGGACGATAATCAATAACTCAAGGAAGTTATATATGCAGCAAAGGTTTAACCATTTAACTCCTACCACCTAATGCAGCATATAAGTGATAAAAGTTTTAAAACAGCAAGGAGGTGGCAAATGCACTGGGACTTGCCTCGATGAGGAGGAGAGTCAGGCTCTTCTGCTAAAATATTGCAGTTGGCAGCAAATCCAACTAGAGCACCTTCTGGAGGACCTTCAGAGATCATGTTCCTTAATGCATTTTGTTGTTTATTTATGGTGCTCAAGTTGTACAAGCACTCCCCGGACCTCACAAGTCCATTTGCAAGTGATGCACATATTTAGGGGGAGATGTGCTACAACTTGACCCTTTGAGGCTAACTGTGTGCTTGAGTTTGCTTAATTTAGTCTCAAAGGAGGTTTGAAAGGGAAAAGGTGGACTTGGACCATGCAAGACTTCCACTGCACTCCGATGAAAGAGTAACTGATTCCAAGTTCATCTTTGTACTCTTATTGCCTGTTTACTCTTAGTTGAAGACTAGGTGAGTGCCCGTGCGTTGCAACGGAAACGTATAATAACACGATAACTTATGTACATATATGTTATAGTAAATAAGTTGCTTATAATTATATCATCCATAAACAATTGTCAAAAGCGACATAGTTGTCTAAATACAAAAGCTTGCCTGAGTTAGGTAGTGTTTGGTTCCAAAACCAGTTAGGATGGAGCGGCTCCGTCCGAGAGATTTTGGAGAGCCGGATTGTTCAACAGTTGAACATAATTTTTTTAAGCCACTCTGTTCTACATAGAACCAATCCAAACAACAATAAATTTGGAACGAAGTGGTTCCATCCTATCATACTTTGAAACCAAACACTACCTTAATGTTATGGTATTAATATAATTTCAAATGGATTATTGGTGTTTAAGTCGCCAAACAAATATTTTCACAACTCTTTTTACTGTAGAAAAAAATATACTTGTCACGAATATTAAAGAGTCATTTGGATTATGTATCGTAATAGCAGGATGAGTAATTTAGATGCAGGTTTAGGGGTATGTTTAATATTATATCTGATAATGTAATTAGTTTAGATGCACTTTTTTTAAAAAAAAGAAGAAAAAGAAAAATCGTTCAAATTTGGGGCATTAGACAATATCATTGATGCCTAGTTGAATTGACTGTGCAGCGAACATAGTAGCTGCAGAATGTGAAGAAGAGGAATGACATGGTCGGATGATAAATATATGCCTCTCATGTGTAAACAAACAATAAACAATGAACATATTAATTATACAAACACGACTACATGAATAGATGAATTATCTTCAGACCTTTCATGCCAGATGCACATACTTTGTTAATAGTGGTGCAAACAATAGTGTTTGATATCCTTGCACCTAGAGCAGCTTGCCATGCAGGAGCTTGACCAAAATTAGCACTCAAGATGATTCCGAAAAAGACCTCCTGCATGAGGGCCATATCCAAATTTGCTCTTTTCAAAGCAACTAACGACCCCAACCATGCTAATGTCATTGCTATTATTGGGGCGAAATAGAAAATCATTGTTCGTAGCTCAGAGAAAAATGATTATTTGGATGTCACCTTCAATTGCTAGAGCCAAGTTTTGTTGTGGCTAAGGAAGACAAGGCACCATGGACACCACCCATAGGAGTGCATGCAACGCCAACAACACATACATATGTAAGGAAGAAAAGATTATTGACTGCTGAACGTAGATTTTTCTTTATAGAAACATGTAGAATGCACCTTCTTCACACTAAATTTATAATATAAACCATGGTTGCTCATACATCCTCTAATGGTACGAAGGTGCAGAGAGAGAAAAGAAACATGAGGAGGAAATCACATATTGCACTGCTAATGAACCACCCAGTTCTATTTGATTAGCGCTATAACATACACAATAAAGTTAAATATAAATGCCTGAGTAGCTTCTGCCAGATTCTTCTAATATCTACTCAATTCTCTCTCTGGAAAGAAATAAGAAAATGCCTGATCTACCAGGAACAAAATACAGATTCATTTGATTCTACATTCCAAGCTCTAGTGTTTTAAAGAAGAGAGCAGAGCACACCTCTTTTATCACATCTGTTCTCTCCATTTGGATGGAAGCTATGAACTCCTAAAGTCTTATGTTCTGTTGCTGAGTAGCCTCAAATGAGAAAGCAGAATGTACGTGTACCTTAGAGAATATGGGCACCTATCAAATGACTCAGAGATGTCACTCAAATCAACAGTTGCATTAATCTAATCCTCCTTTAGTAGTTGACACCGATCAGATGGTATATTATCTTCTGAGATAAAGTGGCTCCGGCGCACTGTCGTTTTATTACATATATTAATTGGATCTGCTGATAGACCTGCAACAATGTGTACATAATAAATGGTGAACCAATCGCGACAAAAAACACTGTGCAACAAGCACTAAAGAATACTTGAGGGAGACATTATGTCTATATTATCATAATAGTTGTGAATTCAAAACTCCGGGACTAAGAAGCAATAGTATACAAAGAAACAACAATGACAAATATGAAGTCTCACCACAAGACAACAATGAATACCGACCTCTTCCAAAGAGAAAGGATGAGACTTTGTGCCCTTTGGATGACAAATGATCCTAAATATCTTTGGCCACGGCGGCCAGGTGAGCCGTCCAGCCCTGGTAGCCCACGGTGGAGGACTCGAGGGAGCTAATCGACGCCATGGGGCTGGGGTGGTGGTGGTGGTGAGGAGCGCACACTAGACGTGGGCATTGAGGGAGGAGAGGACCGCCTTCTTGGAATCTTGGCTCCTGGGAGCCGACTTTGGGGTCCTCGGGGGCTCTCGATGCGTAGTGCCGGTAGCCATGACGATGATCCGCGTGAACTGGTTGGCCTGGATGGGCACCCTTTGTCACTTGATTCCTTGGAACCGCACTCAACCCTTGACCCAACTGTCTGGTCAACAATGGAAACTGCTATGGAGAATGCCACTGCAGTCCTGGTCTTCTGGACATCAAAACAAACTTGAAGTTTCAGAAATATGAAGGAACAATTGAAGTTTCAGAACTCTGTACTCACAGTTGCAAATTGTTCTGAGTAGTCTAAGAAGGAAAGTTGCCTGACAGCTAGTTGTAAGAAAAATCTCTACCGAAAAGATAAAAGGAAAATGTTTTAGATAAAAGCCTCCCTGCTTTTATTGCACAAATAAAATTGGACTTCGATGACATACAAATTTTAAATATAAGTTCCAATGTAAAATTTAGTAGGCTTCCTAAAAGACATTTGTGTATTTGTGTAGGACCAACTATTTTGTATATTTGTGTAGGACCAACTATTTTGTAATGTCTATCCTTTAGAGTTTAAATTGTATATTGAAATCACATAGGACCACCAAATACGCATTTGATTGTAATGAACTAATAATAGCTTAAAGGAAAAGCCCTTATAATTTAAGTCCTTTTGAGTGGTCACCTTCCACCATAGAAACTCTTGCATAATAATTCTAATAATTAACGGTTAGTCTGTTACCTGTACGGGTCTGAAGTTCTTGCATATTCTTTCATATGTGCCTTTTCTCTTGATGCACACACATGAGAGACCACTCCCTATCCATCTCAGTTTTCCACACAACGCTTCATCTGCACAAGGACAATCGTGTTACATCTCATGATCAGCGAACATGTATAGAAAAAAGGAACAGTGACCAGCATATGGGCTTGCTCTAGCTGTGGCTCTGTAGCCACTTCACATACCTCTGCTTACACTTGAGCTTCAACAAAGCCGCAACCCCGGCAGTCGGCGGCACTGAAAGATACTCGCTGGGGAAACGACATGGAAAAACTGGCTTGCGTCTAAACTTGCAGGCTTGTCAGTTTGCAAATAATTTAAGGGAGCCTCATTGGCTGGTCCTATCTTTGTTTGAAGCTGTTTTCGCATCGATTCCGACGGATTGGCTGTTTAGTGATTTTCTCATTATTTTCTAAGCAAACCTCATTTATCCCTTGAGTCATCACTGTGCTATGGTCACACTTTGTTTTGCTTCACCTCATGCCTGTTTGATTTACTAAGCACACCTCCTTGAGCATAAACATGTTGATGCAGCATGTTATTACCTTAATAATGGTTGGCTTAAATTCTCCAGCTACAAATTGTTAAAGCCTTTAATTGGTGCAACTATATATTTCGACCTGGGTTCATGTAACTGGTTGTTTATCACAAACTCAATATTTTGTTCTATAGCTATGCGCAGGCTGTTAAGGAGGCACCACGCTCATCAACATTGCTGTCAAGATCAACTGTAATGAAAGCTGGTCCACAACAAGTCCTGTATTCACTGTTTAAAATTCCTGAAACACGCACGTATGAGCCAAGTTCTATGGACTGGAAAAAGGTAGTAAAGAAACTGCAAACAATCAATTATACAGCTGCATCAAACAATCACGAAAGGCCTAAGGATGGTATGTAATATTTGTGTAGTTGACCTTATTTATTTGGATTCAGTTCCATGCTTAACTTTATGTTTAAGTAAGTCCACATTAAAATAGATTGCCGGCCTATGGCTCCACGGGGACCTGGCCTAATCACTTCCACTGAAACAAACTTTTGACTGCCTACACAACTTTTTTCTTCTTCTTTTAGGTAATCAGTGTCCTAACACTGAAACAATTTTTGATAGTTTTTTTGCAGTTACATGTATCCTTCTCGCTCACCCATTTGCTATTACATTTTTTTATTGTTGATGCAACTATTATTGCTTTATGTTAAGGGGATGGCTATCGTGAGCTCCGTGGTGTTGCTGCAAGGCATTACAATAAAATGAAAGAATACTATCAGAAAGTATGTCTTTTTTTGGCGAGTTTTTCTGTAGCCAATTTGATCATAGAATTTTCTTTTTTTGGTGTTTTTATTGTCTCATTTCTCCCTGGCAGGCTACCTTTGCATATTCGAAGGGTGACATGTCATATGCTTCTTACCTTGCTGAGGAGGTGAGAATTTGAACTGTGATAAGCAAAGGCTAAGTTGTCTATGACATTTAAAAAACAGAAAAGTGAAGTTCTTGATCTTCCATGTTAAATGGTAGATGGGGCTGATGTGCTAATGCTATGCAAAAAAAAAAGATAGCACATCATATGCTTTTACCCATAATAAGGGTCCATACTCGAATGCTCCTGTTAGCAGTAACACTATCATCCAAGGGTACATACTTGGTGTATGCAGAATGGTCTACTGATGTTGTATTCCTACAGAACAAAACCTAGCAATGCGGGCATTTTCTCCCAAATATGTGGCCTGATGCATATAGTTTAGAATTCCTATTTCGGTGTCAACTCACTGAATTATGGTTTTTGTTCATACTGGAATGCTCCTGCCAGCATTAACCCCATCACAGAACAAAACTAACAATTGTCTGCACTTAGGCGGTTGAGTGTCAGTTACCCCCAAGTCAGGAGTTAATACTACTTGTGATGTTGTGCATCATACCAATAATTTACTTTCTCTTTGTTTTAGGGGAAACATTATCGAGAACTGGGTCGCATAGAAGACGAGAAGGCCAACAGGAATATATTTGAAGCCAGGTAATAGTTGCTCATTCAAATACTTTTGGTAATTTGGTTCTGACTTCTGAGATATAATCTTCAGTTTGCAGAAATAAGCATATAACGAACACAGTAACCATCGACTTGCATGGCCAACATGTCCAACATGCTATGAACCTTCTCAAAATTCACATGATGATTTGTATTTGCATTCCATGTGAGTACCATACAAGATTCGGTGCTGTAGTCTCTGCTAGTGCTTTAATTCACACCACTCAATTGTCTGTGTTTTATCTCATGCCTTATTGTGCCTTTTTTGTGTGTGTGTTTTATGCCTTTGTTCCTTAAACAACTGTCTTATTGAGGGTAATTACCGGTTGTGGTTCAGAAGGTACAAGGAAGGGAAAAATAAAGCGCTCGGTAAGAAAGTACCTATTTGAGTAGTAATTCTGGTTATTCTCAAAATGTGGCTTTCACAGGAGTTGCAATATAGCTCTGTACCAAGACCCAATTAGTAATAGGAACATGGTAAAACAAGAAGAAAAACAACTTCTACTATCCACGCTTTGGTTTAATTAATATCATTTTTAAGTGCAAAATGAACATGATGATAACATGTATTAGGGACTGAAAAAAAAACTATATCTTAACTTTGTAGCAGCCCACAAGGTGCACCAGCCTCACTAAGTACATCTGCAAACTGGCACAATACAAAAATGTGTAAATTATTCTTGTATGCTTGCATTCAACCATATTGTTTTTCACAGGCAAGCTTACAGATTACTTTGAATAGATTTTCCATTATCCAATAAAAATATCAATCTACACAAATCATGTAGCTTTTGCAGATGTACTTAGTGAGGCTGAAAGATGGGTCAAATAATAAATAATCCAACAAACAAACAGCCTTACACCACATTTCAAAGTAAGAACAACATAACACTCATGCCATTTTTTTGACCGGGGACACTCACGCCATTATAATAATAACACTCACGTCATTATAATAATAACTTTTGATTTAAAATGCAATTGAGACGCACAACTAAGCAAAATGTAGGAAAATGCAGTGAAAACAATGAATTCCAATTCAGAGTACTGAGCAGTTTATCAAAATGATACTCATAACTGTTGCAAATTATTCAGAATACTGAGCACTCGAAGCGTCCCCATTCACACCACCGCAGTAACGCAAAGGAACTAAGGGAATGTCAATATCATACCGGACCCTTGCTTTTGCCTTGACCATCTCTAGCGCGAGTCCAGCCTCTAGTGATCCCTCACCCGCACGGGCGCAGTTGACGCGGTTTTTGCTGAACACCCCCAAATATAGTTTGGGAAATTAACTGCACCCAGCGCCTCAGTGGATTGATATCACGCACTGAAGAACGAGAACCTAATCAAACCAAGGATAGATGGATGGATTAGATTAGATTAGCAGGGAACCAAGTATCAAAGAAAATTGGAACCGATCGAGCGAAATGAAATGGACTTCTGTTCTATTTACCTTTCTGTTAACTCCATATTAGAGTAGAATCACCCTTCTATCAAAAGTGCTTGACATTGCCAAAACATTTCACAATTTATTATTCAGAACCCATGAATTACCATCTACATCATCCTGCAAAAAATAAATAAGTTAAATGAGAACCGAGTTTCTCGCTCAACCAAAACAAAGAATAGGATATTCATGGTGTAAACATACAATGAGATTTATCTCTTCTGAAATATTACCAACACCAAATCCTTCTAAGAATCAAACTTCCATTTCTCTAAAAAATGAAGATGGCTAGGTCTATCTGGTCTTCTGCTATGAAAGAATGTGTTCTGCGCCAGGTATGTTAACAGTTCAGATATGGAGGGAGTTTACACTCTAGTAGTGCTTGTCAGTGATGTTGTACCCTCTCTTATATTTCCTCAGTCCTTCAAGAGGATCAACTCTCCTCGTTCTTCTTGAGAGCACGTTCTCTGACCCGTTTCCCATCTGGCCATCTCTAACAAATCCCTACGCACTACTCACACAAGCAACAAAGATCAGATGCCATATTCACATATACCCCTGATAAGAAAAATGTCAAATAGGGTTGTACAAACAACACAAAAGAATGGTGCAGTACAGACAAACATAACAATCTGAATGAGCATGAGGGTTTATGAAAAGTATCTAAAGTTCTTGTCCTCCTCGCTTAATTAGGAGATTGTATATATGAATCCGAGACCAATAGCCTGTCGAATTTGAGAAAATCTCCCAAACCTAATTAAGTCACTGTTTAGCAGAAGGGAAGTGGAAATCCAACCAAGAAATGAACCTGTACGGCTGTGCCAACCCGAGAGCTTACCTCGCCACCACTGCAGAAAAAAGACCAAAAGAGCTTACCTCGCCGCCGCTGTAGATCCTTCAAGAGGCGTCGGCTTAATCCATAGAGAGATCGCGCCGAGTTTTTGGATCGCGGGGGAGAGGCGACCCCGGTATTCCATAGAGAGATCGGTCACGGGGGAGAGGCCGAGGAGGACACCGCGACACGGGAGTGGATCGCGCCGATCTGCGCGCCGAGGAGGAGATCCGCGCCGCAACACGAGAGGGGATCGCGCGGATGGGTGGGGGACTGGATCGCGCCGATGGAGACCGGAATCTCGTGATGCGAGACATACCCGCATGCGGGGGCACCGCAGGGGCCTAGAAGGTGGGGGAGGAGGGTGGGGCGGATCCTCGGCCACCTGGATCTGCGCGTGCCATCGACGGGGATGCGAGATTTGGGGGCGCAGGGGTGCGGACGCGCGGGTGGAGGCCGGAGGTGCCAGGGCGGGGGCACGGTGGATCCGAGGATGGCGGGGGGGGGGGGGGGCAGGGCGGGCGGTGGGGAGGATGGCGAGGAGCCAGGGCAGGTGGATCTAAGGATGCTGGAGGCGCCAGGGCGGGCGGTGGGGACGATGGCGGGGGTCGCGGGCGTTGATGGCGCCCAGGCAGAACCGTGCGCCATATACCGTTGTGGACGCCTACGATAAGCTCTTAAGGAGTAGTAGGGATTTTGGTGAGGCAATGGGGTTAAAGGGCCAAGATTGATCCCGTTTTGGTGCTTGATGCCAAAGGGGGAGAAAATAAGGCCAAAGCAATAAATGGATCAGCTACCACTTGAGAATTTTGAAAATGTTAGAATAGAGCTTTTGGTTTGTCAAAAATCTCTTACTGTCTCTTTTGTCAAAAATTGGCCTCTTGTGGGGAGAATGGTTGATTATGGGAAAAAGGGGGAGTTTTTGAAATGTTTGATCAATTTCTCTTGGAACAACTCTCTTTATGTCTCAACAAGTGTGTTTGACTTAGAGATAGGAAATTGAGTTTGATTTGCAAAAACAAACCAAGTGGTGGCAAAGAATGATCCAAATATGCCAAATTTGAATCAAAACAAATTTGAGTTTTCATTTGCATTGATGTTGCACTTCTTTTAGTTGCTTTTTATTGTGTTGGCATAAATCACCAAAAAGGGGGAGATTGAAAGGGAAATGTGCCCTTGGGCCATTTCTAAGTATTTTGGTGATTAAGTGTCCAACACAAGTGCCTAAGTGTTAAATTGTGCCAAGGACTCAAGAAGTGCAAATCAAGGTTAAAGGTATGTTTCTAGACTTAGTACATTGATTTGAAGACTAATGTATTGTGTCTAAGTGCTAGAAACAGGAGAAACAATTTTGGAGAAGTTGGCTGTGTACAACCAAAAGGCTGCTCGGTCTGGGTGCACCGGACTGTTCGGTGGTGCACGGGACAGTGTCCGGTGCGCCAGGCTAGCGTCTGTCAACTGGCTGCTCTCGGGACTTCGACGGCGGTGTACGGCTATAATTCACCGGACTGTTCGGTGAGCCAACAGTCAGCCGGGCCAACGATCGGCCGCGTAATCCGCGCGCGACGCGTGGTAGAGCCAACGGTTAGAAGGGGGCACCGGACTGTCCGGTCCGGTGCACCAACGGCTCTGAACCATCAACGGTCGGCTTCGCCAAAGAAGGAAAGAAATCCGCACCGGACAGTGTCCGGTGGTGCACCGGACTGTCCGGTGCGCTAGGCAACAGAAGGCAAGAATTGCCTTCCTGGAATGCTCTCAACGGCTCCTAGCTGCCTTGGGGCTATAAAAGGGACCCCTAGGCGCATGGAGGAGCACACCAAGTATTCTCTAAGCATTCCTAAGCACCAAGACTCCAATTCCACACATTCGATTCTTTGTGATAGCAACTAGAGCTCCATTTGAGTAGAGAACTCTTTGGGTTGTGTTGTGAGCTCGAGTTGTGACTTGTGTGCGTATTGTGCTCTGATTTTGTGTCTTGTGTGCGTTGCTCATCCCAGCCTTACTTCCGTGCTTCTTTGTGAACATCATATTATAAGGGCGAGAGGCTCCAAGTTGTGGAGATTCCTCGCATGCGGGATATAGTAAACAAAGCAAAACACCGTGGAATTCAAGTGGGTCTTTGGACCGCTTGAGAGGGGTTGATTGCAACCCTCGTCCGTTGGGATGCCACAACGTGGAGTAGGCAAGTGATGAACTTGGCCGAACCACGGGATAAAACCACTGTGTCTGTCTGTGATTGATCTTCTTGTGGTTATCGTGTCTTGCAAGAACTCCTCTCTAGCCACTTGGCTTTATTGTGCTAACTCCTAACAAAGTTTTGTGGCATTAAAGTTTAAGTTTTTACAAGATCACCTATTCACCCCCCTCTAGGTGCTCTCATCATCTTCTCTTATCTGCATAACACTTGTGACGATGTTGTGCAATTTTCAAACGGTGTTGAATAAGTTTCACTTTCTCTTCCGCCTCCTTTACTAAATCTGGCCCAAAGAAAAAGCGTTCACCGGGTTCTGACCAATTCAGTCGAGTTCTGCATCACTGACCATAAAGAGCCTCAAATGATGCCATCTTGATACTTTCTTGGTAACTATTGTTATAGGAGAATTCAGCCAATGGCAGGCACTCATCCCATTTTCCAGAATACGCTAACACACATGCCCTTAACATGTCTTCCAAGATTTGATTTACTCTTTCGGTTTGCCCACTGGATTGTGGATGATAGGTTGAACTATGAATTAGCTTAGTATCAAGATATTTGTGGAAGTCTTCCCAAAATCTAAAAACGAATTGAGGCCCTCGATCAGACACTATGGTCTTAGGCACACCATGCAGACTCATAATCCGAGCAATGTATAGTTCGGCATAAGTCTTCATTGAATACAAAGTCTTTACCGGCAAAAAGTGTGCGACTTTAGTAAAACGGACCATAATCACCCAAATAGAGTCATAACCCTTGGATGTTTTGGGTAAACCTATAATAAAATCCATACCAATATCCTCCCATTTCCCATCTGAGATAGGCAACGATTGCAAGGGTCCATCAGACTTTAAATGTACAGCCTTAACCCATTGGCAAACATCACATCTAGCAACGTAACGAGCAATCTCAATTTTCATCTTGGTCCACCAGAATCACGATTTCAAGTCTCGATACATCTTGTTACTCCCAGGATGAATGGAATACCAGGAGGTATGAGATTCATCAAGTATCTGTTGCCTCAATGTCGAGACATTTGGGACTACTAGCCAATTCTTAAACCAAAGAATACCTTTGTTATCAAGGTGGAAACACGTAGTAGGATCCATTGCCATACGCTCCTTGATATGAGTTATTCCGGCATCTATTTTCTAGGCTTCCACAATATGGTTAATTAGAGTTGATTCCAACTGCAGATTGAATAGTAATGAGGGTTGAAACATACTCAGATTTAACCGTTCCATTTCTTGACAGATGGTGGTTTCGAACGAACTAGCCGCTATATAACACAAATGTTCCTTGCGACTGAGCGCATCCGCGACCACATTTGCCTTTCCCGGATGATAATGTACTTCTAAATCATAATCCTTGATTAGTTCAAGCCACCTTCATTGTCTCATATTTAATTTAGCTTGAGTGAAGATGTACTTGAGACTTTTGTGATCTGTATAAATATGGCAAGTATTTCCCAGAAGATAGTGGCGCCAGATCTTCAAAGCATGAACCACTGTGGCAAGCTCTAAATCATGAGTAGTATAGTGTTCTTCATGTCTCTTCAACTTCCGCGAGGCATATGCTATTATACGGCCTTCTTGCATTAATACACACCCAATGCTCGTACCTGAAGCATCACAATAAACGTCGAAGGACTTCTCAATGTCAGGTTGGGCTAACACCGGTGCCATAGTTAGCAATTTCTTTAGCTTTTCAAAAGCTTCATTACATTCTGGCGTCCAATTAAACTTCACATTGTTCTTCAATAGTTCGGTAATAGGCTTGGAAATTTTTGAAAAATCAGGAATGAACCTACGATAATATCCAGCCATACCAAGAAAACTTCGAACAAGATGAACCGTGGTAGGCAGTTTCCATTCCAAAATATCCTTCACTTTACTAGGATCCATGGCTACCCCTTCAGCTGACAAGATATGACCAAGAAATGGAACTTGATCTAACCAAAATTCACACTTGCTGAATTTAGCATATAACTTGTGTTCTCGAAGTCGAGTTAGCACAATCCGATGATGAGTAGCATGTTCTTCCTTACTCTTAGAATAAATCAAGATATCATCGATAAAAATCACCACGAACTTATCCAGTTCGGGCATAAATATTGAGTTCATTAAATAGGTGAAGTGGGCAGGAGCATTAGTAAGTCCGAATGACATAACCAAATATTCATACAACCCATATCTTGTAGTAAAAACCGTCTTCGGAATATCCTCCGATCGAACCCGAATTTGATGATAACCCGAATGGAGATCAATCTTTGAAAATACCTTTGCCCCAACAAGCTGGTCAAATAACAAGTCTATTCACGACAGTGGATACTTGTTCTTGATAATTACTTCATTTAAGGGTCTATAGTCGACACACATCCTTAAGGTTTGATCCTTCTTTTTCACAAAAAATGCAGGACAGCCCCACGGTGAGGAACTGGGTCAAATAAAACTCTTATCTAGCAAATCTTGTAATTGAGTCTTCAATTCTGCCAGTTCATTTGGAGGCATTCTGTATGATCTCCGAGAAATAGGAGTTGTGTCAGGCTTAAGTTCAATAGAGAATTCCACATCACGCTCTGGTGGCAAACCTGGCAACTCTTCAGGAAACACACCCGGAAATTCTCGCACCACCAGAATATTGACTAACTCTTTGACTACCACACTAGAAGCCCTTTCCGGAGTTTCCTCTAGAGAAGACAATTGGAGTTTTAACTGACTTCCTCCTAACACTGCATATATCTGAATAGTCTGTTTTCTCATGTCAATAATGCCTTCATGTTGAGCTAGCCAATTCATACCTAGGATCACATCTATGTCCTGACCCTTCAGTACTATCATATTGGTGGGGTAGGTGTTGGGGACTTGTTCTCAAATGCTATGAATCAAGAACAAGGCAACATAAAATGTTAAATATCAAAGGCCCTTCGTCCTTCAAATCATTATATCCTTTCGGATATAACGAGTTTAGGACGAAGGTTATGAAGGACGTACCTTCATGATAATGATAAAAAATAGAGAACATTCAAACAACAATACAGAAAGTAACATAATTTCTGTAAACATTTTTATTAATATATTTCTATTTGTATTACTTGTGTAAATAAAGATAAATTGCAAATGTACCTTCGGCTTGAAGGAAAAAAGATACAGGCGTGATGCAAAAGTGAATGCCAAGTCAGCGTGAACAGTACGGGAATACTGTTCACCTATTTATAGGCACGGGTCGCAGCCCATGCAAAATTACATTAATGCCCTTTACATTTATCAATAACTCTATGATAATTCTTCGAGGTCTAAACTGGTTTTTCATCTTTAAGTCGGTTGCCCCTTTCGCCGTTATTCCGAAGCTCTTCTGCACACAACTTCGTGATCGTCTTATCCTTCGTCGTGATTGCCGGCTCAGTTGAGCTTCGTCTTAGCCATGCTTTTGTATACTCGCAACTTGACTTCGAAGGTACCTGTTCACATATTTCTCTTGGAGAACACAGTCAATTATACTTTTGAGGACCTTCGGAAGCCGAAGGCCCCCAACAGTAGCCCCTCGCAATATTAATTTGCTATAAAGATAAATTTATATTGCGAAATGGACGAAGGCTATGAGCCGAAGGTCCGAAAAAACACCTTCCTTTTGCTAGAATAGCAACAGTCATTGACAAGTGGGACCCTCCAGTTTCCAACATAATAGGTGTATAAATAGGGGCTCGCCACAATATATTTGGCACGCTCTCTTGCCATCTGTTTTGCCTGCCCAAATAGCTTTCTGCCCACAAATATTTGGTTGCCTCCCTAGTTTTAAGCTTCGGAAGTGAGAGGCAGGAATTCCGAAGGGATGTCTGAGGAGAAGAAGGTTGCTGCCGAGATGAAGCTGAGCCTTTCTGAAGAGAAAAATCTAGGCTTTATTGAAACAATAGCAAAAACAAATACAGAGAAAATCACTAGGGAGATTTTGGAAGGCTTATCTGAAGATACTGGTGAAAGTGATAGTTACGATGTGGACAGTGGGGGTGAGGATTCCGAAGATCGACCATGGCGACCAAGCCATTCAGTCTTCGGAAAATCAACTATTGGGCTAAGTCACCTTGAAAACATGAGGGGGAGATACTTTCGAGATATGTCCATCGTGAGGGCAGATGACGGAGAGAGAACTGTGCCGACTCCCGAAGCTAGTGAAGTCGTTATCTTCTGAAGTTTTTTTAAAGCTGGGCTACGATTCCCTATAAGCAAGTTTGTGGTAGAAGTTCTGAAAATATATCAGGTTTACCTTCATCAACTTACCCCTGAAGCAATAATAAGAATGGGAATCTTCGTCTGGGCTGTGAAGAGCCAGGGCCTAGAGCCAAGTGCGAAAAGCTTTTGCAATATACATGAATTATTATACGAGACGAAGCCCTGGGGTAAAGAGCAATATCATAACAACTTTGGTTGCTACAGTTTTGGTGCTCGCTCTGGATCAAGCTGTCCCGTGCCAACCTTCCGAAAAAGATGGCCCGGAGAGTGGATGAAAGAATGGTTCTATGTAAAGAATGATTTGGAGGTTCGAGAAGATATTAAAGATATCATCATGTGCCCCATCTGGCAGCGCTTCGGACTCCGGAAACCGAAGGTAGAAATGGATGAAGTAGCCGAAGAATGCCAACGGGCCTTCGGCGTAGTCTGCTCTTTTATTGGGACAAGAGATCTAATACAAGAACACATTGCCTTCAGAGTGTGGCCTCTTGCAGATAATTGGGAAATGCCAAAAGAAACTGTTAAAGAAACTGACGAAGGTGGGCTAGTCAGGCTGAAGTATACATTCAAATACGGAGACAAATTCGTTGAGCCAGATGATGATTGGCTAAAGAGCATTGAGAATGTAAGTGATGAATTGCTTGGGGTATATTCGAAGGCCGAAGACACTGCATTGTCAGCGGCCTTCGGAGGCCAGAAAAAGAAAAGACTCAACCGAGTGTTTGATGCAGACGGGTTTGTCTACCCCGACTACCGCTATCCAGTGCGGGGGCAAAAAAGAAAAGGTACAACTTCTGCGAAAGAAACAGCTGCAGCTGTTCCTAGCGAGCCAGCGCCGAAGAGAAAAAGGATAAAAGTTCTCACACACCGGCCACGCTATATTGAACCAGCCACGGTGCCTGAGTTCACCGGTGAGACCTCTTCGGCCACCGAGGCTGAAGAGCCAACCCTGTTGCCAGAAGTCACAGAAATGGCCGAAGTGCCAGCGACAGAAAAAATGGAAGAACCAAAGACGGAAGAAGCGACAGCATCAGCTGAGGGAGTGAAAATATCGGAAACTTTAAATCCTTCAGAAGAAATTGAAGCAACAAAAATTAAAAAGGGGCCAACAGTAACCCCAAAAAGAAAAAGAATGGTTAATGTGTTAGATGTTTTAGAAACAATTAAACTTCCAAGCACAACTCCAAAGAAGACTGCTGAAACTTCTGAGGCACTTGCTGAAGTATCCGTTGCTGAAGCTCCGAAGCAACAGAGTGGAGTTGAAACAGAGCCTTCAGGACCAACCAAGGTAATGCCCTTGGAAGCAGAAGAAACAAAAAGTGCAAAGGCAACCGAAGAAATGAAAATGTCAGAGCCAGCTTTAGTTGAAGAAATTGATACCGCTGCCCCCGAAGCATCTTCCAAAATATACGATTATATCGTGCGACACGCTTCGGGGAAAAAGTTATCGGAAGAAGAAGTTTTTGAAGCTAATCACTATGCCAAAGAATTAAAGTATCCGAAGGGGGCACTAGTGTTCAATGGGACGAACGAAGAAGATTTCCTATACTGCCTCCCAAACAACAAAGAATTATCCGTCTGTCGGGAGATGGCTAGAAGTATGGGGTTTCCGAAGCTCGAAGTTGGATTATGTGCTATGACGAAGGAGGATCTCGTGGATAGTCTTGCGTACAATAGCCTGAAGCTATGGGAATTGGGCATTTGAAAATTTTATAATTCACAACTCATTCTTTTATTCTTATACCAACTCTTTTACATATAGGGTTTAATTCTAAGTAACGCATTGAGAGCACAAAAGAATGCCGAAGACGAGAGCTATGAAATTGCATTCAACAACCTACGATCAGAAGTTATTAAACTGAGAAACGAAGCTCTGGAAAAGGACAAAATTCTGCTTACATTGGTGGACAAGGTAAAAAAGGACGAAGCTGCCTCAAAGGCCTAGGCAGAAGCCCAAAAACGTGAAATTAAAGATCTTCAGAAACAGTTAGCTAGAGTTAAAGAAGAACGTATACTTGAAGAAACAAAACGAGAGCTTAGTGATCAATTGGCCAATCATTTAGAGATAAGTGTTAAGGATCTTCGTGCATCCCAGAGAAAATTCTATGTTAAATCCATAGAGTGCGTTAAGAAAATAAAATCCAGCTTCGCCAATGTTGGCGCATTCTCTAGCGAAGAGAATTTCTCAAGAGGCAATCCTGAAGGTCCAATGGAATGGATCAGTCACGAAGCAGAAGCCTTCGAGGAAATCCTGAACAGTCGTGGTGACATCTGCGCTTTTTCGGGTGCTAGAGGGATTGCTGCTGTTTTGGAGAGGAAAGGCTGCGAGCATGTAAAATCCTTAGCGCAGTCCGAAGCTACCTTGTCCCCTGAAGACATTAAAGACCCCTCGCCCGAAGCAAGCATGGTCGGCGGGAAATTCTTCACCGATATCTGGGATAACGGTGGCTGAGAAGTGGCGCAAGAAATTATTCAAAAGAGTGAAAAAGGCATCCACGATGCTAGAAAAGTAGCAGAAGCTGCCGAGAAAAGTACAGAGCCCGAAGGGCAAATAGGTATTAATTAGTGGTTTTTATTATGCAGTAATTTTTAATTCCAGACTTTGTTCGCGGTTTGTAATAGTAATATAGCCGTATCTTCTCTTCCCTCAGAACCTGCTGAGGCATCTCCAAGCCCCCACCCGAAGGGGGATGATGAAATTAGAAAAATGGCCGAAGCCATTATGGACAAGGTTGTCGACCAACTATTGAATGAAGCTGCAGAAATAGTGCTTAAAGAGGATTGAATGCTATTGTAGAAACATTTGAAATGTGTAATATATTGTGAATTTGAATGTAATATATAATCTATTTACAGTTTAATTCTTTACGATGCATGAAATTTTGCATACATACCATTTTTTGAGCCTTCGGCGAAAAAACACCTTCCCTTCTTTTCATGCTTCGTGAAGAAAATCTTTTCTATATCGCAAGAATTTGTTTACTTCTCTGGTGAAGAACATCCAAGCTTTGTGGAATATTCTCCGAAGCTATAAAAAAGTTTTGTGTTGTTGCTCCAATGAGGCTACTCTTCGTCTCCATTCGTCTTGTGCCTTAGCACGATTTTCTCTTTTCCAAAATATTCTCCGAAGATCAACACTGTATCCCCTTCTTGTTCCATATGCAATATGCTGTATGATGCTTATGTTATGCAAAAATGATGTGATGATGTTATGTTATGCAAAATGATATTTGTGCCGCAGATACATATCCCTGTAATAAAGCACACACACTTTTTATATCAGCGCTGACTTTTCGCTGTAAGCTTCCCTTAGGAGCTTCTTCGCCTTTTACTTTCAGCGGAATCAGCGTTTATTTTTCGCTGTAAGCCTCCCTTAGGAGCTTCTTCGCCTTTTACTTTCAGCGGAATCAGCGTTTATTTTTCGCTGTAAGCCTCCCTTAGGAGCTTCTTCGCCTTTTACTTTCAGCGGAATCAGCGTTTATTTTTCGCTATAGGTTTAGAAAACTTACACTGCGCTCCCTTAGGAACGGCTTTTTACTGTTTTGAACAATTTGTACTGTGTTCGTTAGATCAAATTTTTTATAATACAAAGGTCCTTCAAATCACCATAATTTCGTATGCTTCGGCAACCCAAGCCTATGGAAAAAAACATATTTCTATTATGGTAAAAGACGAAAGTATTACAAGAAATTGAAATTCAATAAAAGACACTTAAACTCTTCATAATTGTTCCTTATTAACAAAAAGGTAATACTGAATGTAAAAAATGCGAAAGAACTGCTGTTGAGGTAGGATATTTGTCAATAAATGTGCTTCGACTCTGGCACAGTGCTATTGACTGTGCGAGCTTCAGACTCCTCTCTGAAATCCCTCTGAAGGTGATTGTGCTGACTCCCTTCTGGCTGCTGCCCTCGCAGGGTCGGCGGTGGCGGTGGAGGCTACTGCCAAGATGCTTGGGGTTGGCTTGCCGAAGCAACAGAAGCTGCAGAGTGGTTGCCTACGTATTCTGGAATATAGGGCGAGTGATACGAAGCAGTATGCATGACCTGCTTCGGCTGACTTTGTTGCGCTGCTGCTTCTGCTATCTCCTTCTGTTTCTGGATGGTAACGTGGCACATCCTGGTGGTATGGCCCTTGTCTTCACCACAGAATAGGCAATAAATTTTTCTTGGCTGGTCTCCAAACCTTCCCCCGAAGCCCCTGGCGCCTCTGCCCCTTGGCGCTGGCGGCCGAAAAGAACTTTGCTGCTGACCCGAGGCTTGTGAAGAGTATTGTGGCCTTTGCTGCCGACTCCCTCGATCATCAGTTTGAGCAGAGTTGTGAATTGACCTAACGTGCCTCGGGTGAAATCTCCCTCTGAAGCCCCTGGTCATTTCAGAGAACCTGAATGCTTCCTCCCTTCTTTGGCGGAAGTCATTGTCAGCTCGAATGTATTCGTCCATCTTCTGGAGCAGCTTCTCCAACGTTTGTGGTGGCTTCCTGGCAAAGTACTGCGCTGAAGGTCCCGGCCGAAGCCCCTTAATCATGGCCTCAATGACAATTTCATTGGGCACTGTTGGCGCTTGTGCCCTCAGGCGTAGAAACCTTCGTACGTACGCCTGGAGGTATTCTTCGTGGTCCTGGGTACACTGAAATAAAGCTTGAGCAGTGACTGGCTTCGTCTGAAACCCTTGAAAGCTAGTTATCAGCATATCCTTCAACTTCTGCCAAGAAGTGATTGTCCCTGGCCGAAGAGAAGAGTACCAGGTCTGAGCAACGCTCTTGACGGCCATGACAAAGGATTTTGCCATGACTGCAGTATTGCCACCATACGAAGATATGGTTGCCTCGTAGCTCATCAAGAATTGCTTCGGGTCTGTATGACCGTCATACATGGGGAGCTGGGGTGGCTTGTAAGATTGGGGCCAAGGTGTAGCCTGCAATTCTGTTGAGAGAGGAGAGGCATCATCGAAAGAAAAGTTTCCATGATGGAAATCTTCATACCAGTCGTCCTCATTGTGGAAGCCTTCCTGATGGAGCTCTCTTCGTGGAGGCCTTCGGTTCTGATCATCTTGAACAAGATGACGAACCTCTTCAGAAGCTTCGTCTATCTGCCTCTGAAGGTCGGCTAGACGAGCCATCTTCTCCTTCTTGCGCTGCACCTGTTGGTGAAGGATCTCCATGTTTTGGATCTCTTGATCCAAGTCATCCTCCGGAGGTGTTGGACTAACAGCCTTCCTCTTCTGGCTTCGGGCCTCTCTAAGAGAAAGGACGTCCTGATTGGGATCCAACGGCTGTAAAGTACCAGCCCCTGTCGCTGAAGCTTTTTTCGGCGGCATGACGAAGGTGGTGCTTGCCGAAAGTGTTCAAGACTCAGAAAATGGAAGTGAGTTCACCGGAGGTGGGCGCCAATGTTGGGGACTTGTTCTCAAATGCTATGAATCAAGAACAAGGCAACATAAAATGTTAAATATCAAAGGCCCTTCGTCCTTCAAATCATTATATCCTTTCAGATATAACGAGTTTAGGACGAAGGTTATGAAGGACGTACCTTCATGATAATGATAAAAAATAGAGAACATTCAAACAACAATACAGAAAGTAACATAATTTCTGTAAACATTTTTATTAATATATTTCTATTTGTATTACTTGTGTAAATAAAGATAAATTGCAAATGTACCTTCGGCTTGAAGGAAAAAAGATACAGGCGTGATGCAAAAGTGAATGCCAAGTCAGCGTGAACAGTACGGGAATATTGTTCACCTATTTATAGGCACGGGTCGCAGCCCATGCAAAATTACATTAATGCCCTTTACATTTATCAATAACTCTATGATAATTCTTCGAGGTCTAAACTGGTTTTTCATCTTTAAGTCGGTTTCCCCTTCCGCCGTTATTCCGAAGCTCTTCTGCACACAGCTTCGTGATCGTCTTATCCTTCGTCGTGATTGCCGGCTCAGTTGAGCTTCGTCTTAACCATGCTTTTGTATACTCGCAACTTGACTTCGAAGGTACCTGTTCACATATTTCTCTTGGAGAACACAGTCAATTATACTTTTGAGGACCTTCGGAAGTCGAAGGCCCCCAACAGTAGGTATGCTCACCCAATTCTACGGTCACATGAAATGCTACTTCATTTGTGCCTAACTTTCCCCCAGGAGATTTTACAATAACTCCCATATTTGTTTCTTGAATTGGAACATCATGATTCATAGCAAAAGTTCTACTCATGAATGTATGAGATGCACCAGTATCAAAAAGTACTTTGGCAGGATGATGGGCAACAAGGAAATTACCCATAAGCACAGGATTTCCTTCCGGAGTCACATCCACTTGTGTATAGAATACTCGCCCGGATTTCATGTTGTCCTTGCCTTTTGCACTATTTCCAGAAGTATTCTTGTTCTGATTTTGAGAATTGTTTCCTGCTGTTCTCTAGAAATTGGAATTATTCTGGCGGGAATAGGGACAATATTTAATGAAATGTCCCACATTTCCACAGTTGTAGCAAGGATATTTAGTGTCAGTGGGAGCAGGCAAGCGGGGAACGTGGGCATTTGCAGGTGGAAGCTAGTTTGGCTAGTTGGTGGGATGAATATATGTAGAGTTCTTGAATGGATAGGTAGTTGAACGATAAGGAACATTTGCTGAACCTGCAGTCCTGATTACCACCTTCTGGCACTTTGTTGTTGACTGAGAAAACCCTGGCCTAGAACCTTTCTATGCCTGCTTCACATTTGGATGTACTTGTGCCTTTTCTTCCACGGCTATGGCCACACTTATTGCCCGATTGAAAGTAAGATCATAGCAAGTGGCCATCTTCTTTTGCAACTTTGAGTTGAGGCCTCTCATAAAGCAATCTCTTTTCTTAATATCCGTGTTCACATGCTCAATAGCGTACTGAGAAAGGTGATTGAATTTCGCAATATACTGCATCACAGTATCTGCCCCTTGTCTAAGTCTCAGAAATTACTCATTCTTCATTTGCAAAATCCCGTCAGAAACATGATGAGTGCGGAAAGCTTCTTTAAATTCAGCCCAAGTAACCTGGTGATCTGGAAGTTGTATGGCAACAAAAATGGACCACCAAGTACTGGCAGCTCCATGAAGTTGTTGTGCAGCAAATAAAGACTTTTGTACCTCAGTGCACTAAATGAGGCCAAACTTCTGCTCAATCACCTGCTGCCACTCAATTGCATCAAGAGGCTCTTCTCCTTCAGCGAACACTGGCGGCCGAGTCTCCATAAATTCCATATATGTTGCATTCCTTTGCTGATTTTGGGGAAAACGAGGCCCACCCTGATTGTTTTGATGGTGAGCAATCTCATGCAAAACCCTAGCATTATTAGCAGTGGCATTTACTAGGGCAACAATGGCATGTGTCAATGTAGGTGGAACTGGTGGTGGTGGAGGATTGATATCAGCTTCTGCACCACCACGCGATGTGCCAGCCCCATTCGACCCACGAGTACGCATAGGCATCTGGAGTAAAACAAACTCATGAATAAACATCCATAACCATGAAATATATTACATAAAACAGGTACATGGTGTTTTATTCATTACAATACCAAAATTGACATAGCTTAAGCCTATGTCTACATTAGAGGCCACGACACCATACACATGTCATACTAGCCCTCTATATCACTAGCTATCTCAGAAGCATCACTACCCCCTGGAGACTCACCACCTGGTACATACATAGGAGCGGCTCCCTCCTCTAAGTCTGCGTCAGGTTCACCACCATCAGCTAGCACCACACCACCCTCTACTTTTACGGCCCCTGGCGCATCATTGGGGTGCAACTGATAGTAAAGTTGGTGGACTTCTTCATGCAGCTCATTAGAGTAATCCTCCAGATCATTATAGGCTAGAACCAAATCCTAAACACGGCCCCTCAAGTGGTCCTCACGGGCAAAAGCTGCCACCTGAGACCGCATGGTTAACGCCAAGCGTTCCTTCTACTCCACCAATTCCTTCTGAAGCTGCTTCTTTTCTGCCAGTAGTTCCAAAATATGAGTTGCGTCAAGGCACCGCTCATTGAAGGATACATCTAGGCTCTGCTGCAGCTGCTCCACCTGCGTCGGAGGTGTACGACTGCTATCGCCTGCCTCCACTATACGTGGAGCCATTTGATGCTTGGGCACACCTCGTGGTCCAACACGCATACGGGGTGTCTGCTTAAGAGGAGCCATTCTAAATTTTGAAGAACAAAGATGGAAGACAAGATTAAAGGATTAGTAGGATTAGTAAGAAAATTTTTTAAACCCACATTTAATCTAGTAACCATTTAGCTTTTAGGGGGGAAATCTTTTATCAAAAGAGTGAACGTTATGATGCATGATGTGTTTCCTATTCGCCTCTCAACTACTGCCAATATATTTGGCTATCACGTTTTATGACGGTGGCAATCCTACTCACTCCGTAATTAACTACTCGAAATCTTCTAAAGTTTTGTTAGCATACCTGCAGAAAATTCTATTCCAGCCTAAGTTGTGGGTTAGTGGTTAGTATCTCAAGCTAAACCACCTACTAGTCCTTAACTTACTATAGTACTAACTGCACTCTTACTACCAGGCATGTAATCCTAGTTTAGATTTTTACAAAAATTTCATTTGAGCTCAATTTCATTTAAAGCCATGTTCTCATGATTATTCTATTATTTGCAAAAATGTGTGAATGGCTCTGATACCAGCTGTCACAACCCAACCAAGTTATCGGGCCACGTACACCAATCCTTGCCCTCAAGGCCTTGGATGGATTTGCAAGTGAATCAGATAACTTACTCGGGGTGCCGAGTTTCGATGAACTTGTTCATTCCCATGGACCATTCACCATAGTTGCAAGTATTACAATAATCCCACAAGAACATAAACTTTAAAACAGGAGTTGAGCAGAAGACTTTACAATAAAATAATATACATTAACCAAACTTTTAAAATATACAAACCAAGTAGTAGGTATTATTATTACATGCCTGAGGTAGAGTCAAGTGCTAAATTATTACATCAACTGGGAATAAATCATCTTCCCGCAGTACACACATAATGCACAAAAACAAAAGTAGAAGCCTCCAGTGAGAGTTCTAGCAGAACTCAAAGGTGTTAATAGTTTCTCCTGCAGCAACAATGGGAATAAAACCCTGAGTACGTAATTACTCAGCGAGACTTACCCGACTAAAGAAAAGACTCTCAAGGGTATGCTGGTTTGTTGAGAGCCAAGGTAAAGCTTACCAAATTTCAAAGACTCAATTTTGCAGAAAAGCTTACTAATAGTGGATCATTATGTCAAAATTTTACTTCACAAGTTAAGTTTCTTCCTGAATCGAGATTTTCCTAATCTAGATCATTCACTTTTCTTACACTAACTGCATTTTAGCATCTTTAGTTTCACTTGTTATCTACGATGAGGGTCGAAGATCCAGTCTTCATATCTGAGAAGTTCGGCGATCCGAATCGATTAATACCCGGCTGGGGATCTCCAACCACCCGGCATGTGTACCACTTAACCCTTGCATATGTCAACTTGCCCACGATTTTCTCAAGACCAGAACGGGTTCGCGCCAACCAAGATCTCAGTACCCCACCCTCCAGCCTCTTGCCAAGTGGATACACAATACTCTCGCCTTCTCTCCACTCCCATTGCGGGCCGACCTTTCTGGTATTGGTCCAACCGAGGCTAAGCTTACCCATGATGAGGCATGTGGCCAGTTCAAAGGTCCTAGATCAGTAGGCCAACAATCATATGATCCTTAAGCGACACAGATGGGCGACCTTTCCTGCTCAACGTCTGGTCTCAAATTAAATTATTTCTGAAAACTTGGTACCTGTCAGAGGTACCCTACTGAAATGATGAAGTCATCAAGGCCTTTGATACCTTCATCATCCCAGCCTCTTTTTCTTTGTAAAAGCATGATTCATACATAAAAATTTTTGTTCCTTGTCTATAAGCATATCTAGCTTTTCAAATCAGGTATCAAGGACGATAATCAATAACTCAAGGAAGTTATATATGCAGCAAAGGTTTAACCATTTAACTCCTACCACCTAATGCAGCATATAAGTGATAAAAGTTTTAAAACAGCAAGGATGTGGCAAATGCACCGGGACTTGCCTTGATGAGGAGGAGAGTCAGGCTCTTCTGCTAAAATATTGCAGTTGGCAGCAAATCCTACTAGAGCACCATCTGGAGGACCTTCAGAGATCACCTCAGTTGGAGAAGTTTCAGATGGAGGAGCAAGCTCCCCTTCCACTTCTACTTCAAATTCTTCTTCTAGGTGCTCTACAAGTCAATTCAAAGTATATGAATGCTTATGTAATGAGATGCCATGCAAACTCTCATTTAGAGAGAGGTGGAAAACTTACATAGTCATATCTAAGGACATGACTATTATATATTTACGTTTCTGGGTAGAATAGTTTTTGTCTAAAGGGATCATATTACACTTATTTTAACAGACCAAAAGACCATTTATGTTTTAGTTGGCCAATTTGCTGTTTAACACTAGGTAGGATTTAAGTTTGATCTAACCTTAAACCAATACGAAAGTTTAGGGTTTTAATTACTTATACTTAGCTAGGTTTTAGTCCATTGAGAAAATCAACTCCAAACAGGTTCAAATTTTAACTAGAAGCTATTCTAAGGGTATATAATCTTATCACAAATTCTTATGATTTTTGGACCTAGGGTTTTATTTCTAAAATTCTAAAAGGCTTAGTTTGAGCATCATAGAAGACTAAATAATTCCATGCTCGAGATAAAAATCTTGAAACCATTTTTAATAATTACTTTATGTTTTTAGTAAACCAGCAAAATTAGTCTCATGATTTTATCAATTTTCTACTATTTTCTATAAATTGCTAAAGCTGACAGCAAAAGAAAAAAGAAAAATAATGAATAGGGTTGGGCCGATTCTGGCCCAAGTCAGCCCACGACAGGGTAAAATGCACGCGCGCCCGTGGCCGCGTTGCCAATTTTCGTGAGGGTCCCTAGGTGTTTGAATAATCAGTAAAGAACTCTAGATATTGTTTTCGTGTCTCACTGACAGTTACACATAGGCCCTCGACTTCTGTTCTATTCACAAACTCTAATCCGCGTTTGAATCCCGACGAGCGCCGGCCATCCGCCGCTTAGACCCGGTGACAGCGACCTTCTTTGTTGAAAACAAGCCAACCAGTGTGATCCTCGAGACTTTCTTCCTATTTCCCCTAAGTTAATTGACCCTAAACCATATATGGTTTCACTAGCCATGCTTACGGCGGATCGACGAGCTCCGGTGAGGTGTACCGGGGTTTCAAGTGCGGTAGGGTTAAATTCAAGGTTAATACATGTATCAGCATTGCATCAGGCATACGATGCTCACCTAAGTTTGTCCGGAGGAGCTACGGGTTGGCTGGTCGACGTGGACAGTGTCTTCGGCGACGTTCACCGACCGACACGACGGTGTTCCAGTGGATCCTGTGCGGTAGAGTTCAAGCGAGCAAGCGCATGAGCTTCACCATGATCTATAGACTGTCAAACATGAGTTAAACAACTGTGACTGGCCTTAGGAAGGGCTGGCCACACGGTTGCACTGCTCGGCGGCGCTGGTGACACCGACGGGGAAAACTGGCGTTCTGGGCTATCAAAGGTGGAATAGCGGGAACCAAGGGTGGCTTGGGTGAGTAACGGAGAGGCGGGGCTAAGCGCAGGCTCAATTTAAAGGAAGTCACCCCGACGGTGGGCAATTTGGTCGCTGACTCACAGCGGCGGCGACAACCCAAGAAGCTCCACATTAGCCTCAACGGTGTCCACAGGCCAGTAACATGGCGGGTTTACCATGAACCTTCCTTTTACGGTGGTGCATTAGGCGAGTCTCCAACCAGCTGCGTGGACGGCCGGAGCGTCCGGTGGCTTGCTACGGCGGCACGGATGATTCACGGTGAGGACACGTGGTGCCCGTGCCTAGAATGGTAATCCGAGCATCGAATCTGAGCTAGAGATCTTTTTACCACGTATTGATCCACATCTCAGCGGCACCAATTGCGACGCGAGCTCGAAACACGGCGGCGGGACGTTGGTGGCGAGCACACGACACTTGGGATCTTCTTCAGTGTACTGTACCATGGGAATGTCCATTTCGCGCGCCTGACAGAGTGATTTAAAGATCATTTCTCTTCGGTTTTCGTTCAACAACCGATCAAGCCGACCATAGCAAAATTGTTGTCCATCATACCAACTTTATTTTTGTTATAGAGTTCTTGTTCATACCTCGACTCGATCAAGCACAATTTAGCTCTCAAATCAACCTAATGCCACTGTCAGTCTCATCTTCAGTCCAACCCCGACTGACAGCCCAAATTCCAGGCTATTTTACTTTAATTTCTGTATAGCTCTAGGGCTTAATCACTTAACCAAACTTGAACTACTTCAATAGTTGTCGGCGTTTCGACCCCGGGGGGTCCCTGGACCGACGAGTGAATTGTCGCTGCGTGTCCCAGCCCAGATGGGTCGGCGCGAGACGGAACACAAAGGGGGGAAAGCAGTAAGGGGAAACCATGGCCTTCGTGTTGTCCTGCGCCCAGGGCGGATGCGCTTGCAGTAGGGGGTTACAAGCGTTCGCGTGGGAGAGAGAGAGAGAGAGAGCCTTGTGTGTCGGCCCGTTCTCCCGCGCGGCCAACCTTCTCGTACGAGAGCCCTGGACCTTCCTTTTATAGGCGTAAGGAGAGGGCCCAGGTGTACAATGGGGGGTGTAGCAATGTGCTAAGGTGTCTAGCAGAGAGGAGCTAGAGTCCTAAGTACATGCCGTTGTGGCTGTCTGAGAGGTTTTGGCGCCCTATTCATGTGATGTCGTGGCCGTCGGAGGAGCGCTTGAGCCCTATGGAAGTACAGCTGTCGGAGCTGTCGGATCCTTGCTGACGTCTCCTTGCTTCCGTAAGGGGCTGAGAGGCGCCGTCGTCATGGAGCACGCGGGGTGTCATCATTACTTGTTTACCGGGGCGAACCAGATGGGTCGCTGGTCTTGTTCCCCGTAGCCTGAGCTAGCTAGGAGTAGGGTAATGATGGCCCCCCCTTGATGTGGTCGCTCCGAGCCCGAGGTCGGGCGAGGCGGAGGCTCCTCCGAGGTCGATGCTGAGTCTGGGCCCGGGGGTCGGGCGAGGCGGAGACCGTCTTCCGAGGTCGAGGTTGAGTCCGAGCCCTGGGGTCGGGCGAGGCGGATACCGTCTTCTGAGGTCGAGGTTGAATCCGAGCCCTGGGGTCGGG
This sequence comes from Zea mays, assembly GCF_902167145.1. Lineage (NCBI taxonomy): Eukaryota > Viridiplantae > Streptophyta > Magnoliopsida > Poales > Poaceae > Zea > Zea mays. The sequence continues at coordinate 83,729,805 of NC_050104.1, read as the reverse complement.
CGAGGCGGAGTCCGTCGTCCGAGGTCGAGGCTGAGTCCGAGCCCTGGGGTCGGGCGAGGCGGAGTCCGTCTTCCGAGGTCGAGGCTGAGTCCGAGCCCTGGGGTCGGGCGAGGTGGAGTCCGTCGTCCGGCGTCGAGGTTGAGCCCGAGCTCTGGGGTCGGGCGAGGCGGAGCTTCCTATGGCGCCTGAGGCTGGACTTAGCTGCTGTCAACCTCACTCTGTCGAGTGGCACAGCAGTTGGAGCAGGGCAGGCGGCGCTGTTTTCCTGTCAGGTCGGTCAGTGGAGCGGCAAAGTGACTGCGGTCACATTGGCCCTGTCGACTGAGGAGCGCGCGTCAGGATAAGGTGTCAGTCAATCCTTGCATTAAATGCTCCTGCGATACGGTCGGTTGGCGTGGCGATCTGGCCAAGGTTGCTTCTCCGTGAAGCCTGGGCCTCGGGCGAGCCGAAGGTGCGTCCGTTGCTTGAGGGGACCCTCGGGCGAGACGTGAATCCTCCTGGGTCGGCTGCCTTTGCCCGAGGCTGGGCTCGGGCGAGGCGGGATCGTGTCCCTTGAGTGGACGGAGCCTTGACCTGAATCGCGCCCATCAGGCCTTTGCAGCTTTTGTGCTGATGGGGGTTACTAGCTGAGATTAGGAGTCTTGGGGGTACCCCTAATTATGGTCCCCGACAGTAGCCCTCGAGCCTCGAAGGGAGTGTTGGTACTCGCTTGGAGGCTTTTGTCACACTTTTTTGCGAGGGGACCGGCCTTTCTCGGTTGCGTTTTGTTCCGGTGGGTGCGCATGAGCGCACCCGCCGGGTGTAGCCCCCGAGGCCTCGGAGGAGTGGTTTGACTCCTTCGAGGTCTTAGCGCGTTTCGTGATGCTTCGGTCGGTCTGGTTGTTCCCTCATGCGAACTGGCCGTAGCCCGGGTGCATAGTCAGGTTCCAAGTTCTTGGGCTGGTATGTTGACGCTGTCAACGGTTTGGCCGGAGCCGGGTTTGCGAGAGCAGCCCCCGAGCCTCCGCACAGAGCGAGAGGACGGTCAAGGACTGACTCGGCTTTTTTCATACGCCCCTGCGTCGCCTTTCCGCAAGGAGGGGGGGGGGGAAAGCGCCATGTTGCCCTCGGAGGGCGCCGAACATAGTGTCTCCAGTGAGTTGCTAACGGGTGATCCGAGTGGACGCCTGTGCCCCGTTCGATAAGGGTCGGCTAGTGGCCCAGAGGCGCGCTCCAAAAGTACCTGCAGGTGATTTGCCAGACCCAGTCCCGTTTGATAGGGTTCGAGGGCTCGATGCCTCCCTCTGATGGGATTCCGTTACAGAATCGCTCCTGCTGGTCTCAGAAATGTCCTAGGGTACCTCGGGAGCGTAGCCCGAACCTCGGCCATGTATCGGACGTACCCAGAGTCATCCCTCGCTCTGCGTGCTCTGAGGCGGCTGTCGAACCCTTCGGGGGCCAGCCTACGAACCCCTGATCAGTAGTGGGTGTGGAGCCCGAGTGGCCTGAGGCGGATGTCGAACCCTTCCGAGGGGCCAGCCTTCGTACCTTTGACCAGTAGTAGGCGCGAAGCCCGAGGGGCCTGAGGCGGCTATCGAACCCTTCCGAGGGGCCAGCCTTCGAACCTCTGACCAATCGTGGGTGCGGAGCCCGAGTGCTCTGAGGCGGCTATTGAACCCTTCCGACGGGCCAGCCTTCGAATCTCTGATCAGTAGGAGGGCTTGGGGCCCGCTTCCTTCGCGGAGAAGGATCCCTTTCGGAGTATTCCCTTTCCCGGTCCCTGTAGCAAGAGAGAGAAAGAGGAAGAGGAAAAGGATACGAAATCAAACGACGTGGCGCACCTTTTTTGACGCGGTCATTAAGGCGGAGGTGAAGCGTCGCCTGCTTCGCCTGCCAAAGGTGCCGCCTATCCTGCCGCAGAGTTAATGCGATGGGACGAGTGGTTTGCGGGGCAGCCGTTGTGCGTGCGTGAGCCGTTCGAGGAACGGAATATGGGCGCGTCGTCTTCATGCCATGGGAGAGGGCTCTCTTGCTGTCCTAGAAGGGGACGAGCCTGCAGACGACTTGACCGCTGCTTCCGCCCGCCTGCCGCTGCCATTACTGCCGGCCCACTTTTGGCCATATCGACCATCGCGCCTTCTCCTGCGGCTGACTGACCCGTGATCGATGTGCTCCGTTGGCACTGTTGGGCCATGCGCAAGGTTGCCTCGAGTCACGGCACCGGTTCCGCAGTCAAGAAGGCGCGGTACTGGCGCAAGCGGCGGTGCAGTTTCCCGCACGTAGTAACCGGCGCGTCGGTTACATGACGTGTGGGCCTGGGCCCCCATGCCGAACGCGTCGGAGTCGAAAGGGTGTGCCCCCTTGGTGCGGTTGCATGCCGCCTGCATGGCGGTCCGCCCTTTCACCCGCCGGTCTAGGCGAAAGTGGAGGAGTGCTTGTAACCGCTGGGCAGTTACGCGCTTTGCGCGCGGTGGTTTGGCTTCTTCTGCCCTGGGCCAGCTTGCATGACGCGTGGGACCTAGCCCCCGTGTCGTAGGGGGAAGACCTTGGAGGCGTGTTGGTGAAGACTCAGTCCGCGATGGCTGAGGACGCAAGTGGGGAGAGTCGCCTTTAAAAGGAGGGTGACCCCCTTGGATGGCAACCATGTCTTCGTACTCTCCTCATGCATCGTGCCCTTCCACCTTCCGAGCCCCCGGATGGGGAGCGCCCGCGTTGCTTTCGTCTTGTCATCGTTGGAGGAACGCAACTTCGCGGAAGTTGGTACCTTTCAGCCATCCCTCGGCTTCAAGGATTTTCATCAGGCGGCCCGGCTGCATCCCCTCGCCGGTGGTCACCCAAGTCGGTGACCACCAGTTCGATGGTGGGGAGAAGCAAGCCGGGCTGCGGCCTCTGCCCCGCCCTCAGCTTCAAGGATCTTCATCATCCTTGCTGGGGCGAAGAGCACCGAGTTGGGGCCCGTTTCCGCGCGGGCAGCGGCCCGCTCCTTCCCTCAGTGATCAGGGGAAGGGCGTTCGCCGTTCGTGGAGCTGGCAGCTACCGCGTGTCTGGCTCTTCGGCCTGAGCAGCTTCGGCGCTGCTTCCGGTGCCACCTCCCACCGAGGCAGCCAGAAGAGGTTTCTCTGCCGACGAGATAGTCGGAGCCACCCACGGACTGACCTTCGACTCTACGACCTTCTGCTTGTCCTCTCCCCTCGAGTGGGGACGTGGGCGAGGGCCTTATCGCAGCAGCGTCTGCCCTGAGGTCAGCGCTGCTGCTGTTTGGCCGCCCGGAGCGGAGGTCGTTGCCGCTGCTGCCGGAGCGGGCGTCAGCGAGCTATCTGGGGTTTTGTCGCCCCGCAGGCCCTCCAATGTGGGGGGTTGTTCGTACCTGCGGGGGCGGAACCGGAGTTCCGTTTGTAATGGCACCTTGAGTGCCGGTGTTTGTTCATCGTGGCTGTCGGGGCCTGAACATTTATGTATTTTGGCGTAAAGCCATGTTTCTTCCTCATTTCGAGCACTAGGACTCGCCTGTCGGCTAGCTGGACCGCTTAGCCAAGTGTGAGTTGCCTCGTGTGGAAGGTGACGAGTGAGGTATCCGTATCCCAGAGGCGTAGGAGTCCCTCGGCTCGGTCGGCCTTGCCGCCCGAGGCTTCTCTTGCCTAGTTAAAGAAACCTTCGGCCGCTCTGTGATGAGCCGGAGCCGGAGGCAGCGGTGTCAGCACGGACAGAGGCAGAGTTGGCTCGAAAAGAAGCTTCGTCGGCCGGAGCCTGGCCGGGCCGTCCACTGGCGGGACCGACGCCAGAGTCGGGTTGCCGAGGCCATGAGCCGGGCTGGTGTCCTCTGGGGACAGCTGGCTGAGGCTTTGGAGCGGCCAGTCGAGCCGTCTGCTCGGGCCGGGTTCCTGGAGGAGACTCCGGCGACGATGGCCCAGGCGCGGTGCTGACAGGTTCCTTCGAGGTGGAGATCCTCCGACCGTGTCACCGTCCGAGGCTGGGTCGAACTCCGCCGAAGGTGGAGTCGATGCCGAGGGTGCTGCTGCTCCCCCACTGATGTCTGATCCTGCAGGAACAGTTTATCTGTAGTGTGCGTATGTTTTTTGCGGCCGCCGAGGCCCAAACATACCGTTGTAAAGCTGTGTTTCTATTCCCCTTGTTTCGAGTATCAGGACATATTTGCCGGTAACAGAATTATTTGTCCGAGCGAGAGTTACTTTTCACGGAAGGTGATGAGTGAGGTATCCGTATCCCGGAGGCGTAGGAGTCCCTCGGCTCGGTCGGCCTTGCCGCTTACGTGTACTCTTACTCGTCCGTAGGATTCTGTTATCGATATAGTCGAGAAGGCACGAAAAATCGTTTCGGCAGAAAAGCTTTCGAACGTTAAGACTTGTTCGGCCAGCGGAATCGCTTATCCGAGCGTGAGTTACTTATCGCAGAAGGTGATGAGTGAGGTATCCGTATCCCATAGGCGTAGGAGTCCCTCGGCTCGGTCGGCCTTGCCTGCTTACATGTACTCCGTCGTTTTCAGGATCCCACTTTCGAAGTAGTAAAAAAGCACGGAAGATGTTCTGGCAGAAGGACTTTTTCCGAGGAAAATTTTGACGCAGAGGGGGTGCCCCCCTTCTAGCCCCCGAGGGAGGGTCAGGCTTTGCCGAGGCAAGGCTGACCCTTCCTTGATGGTTTGACTTTGTTGGCGTATGTAAACGAGGTGTATGAACGACTTGAAAACATCTTAAGGGTAGAAGCGACGTAGCTGTCGGATGTTCCAAGCGTTGCTGTAGACCTCGCCTTGACTGTTGGCCAGCTTGTATGTTCCGGGCTTCAAAATCTTGGCGATGATGAATGGCCCTTCCCAGGGAGGCGTGAGCTTGTGACGCCCTCGGGCGTCTTGTCGTAGCCGAAGCACCAAGTCGCCCACCTGGAGGTCTCGGGACCGAACCCCTCGGGCGTGGTAGCGTCGCAGGGACTGCTGATACCGCGCCGAGTGTAGTAAGGCCATGTCCCGAGCCTCTTCCATCTGGTCCAGTGAGTCTTCTCGGTTGGTCCGGTTGCTTCGGTCGTTGTACGCCCTCATCCTTGGGGATCCGTATTCCAAGTCCGTGGGCAAGATGGCTTCGGCCCCATAGACTAGAAAAAACGGCGTGAAGCCCGTGGCTCGGCTTGGCGTCGTTCTCAGACTCCAGACCACCGAGGGGAGTTCCTTCATCCACCGCCTGCCGAACTTGTTGAGGTCGTTGTAGATCTGTGGCTTGAGTCCTTGTAGAATCATGCCGTTAGCACGCTCTACTTGCCCATTCGTCATGGGGTGAGCTACGGCGGCCCAGTCCACCCGGATGTGGTGATCCTCGCAGAAGTCCAGGAACTTTCTGCCGGTGAACTAGGTGTCGTTGTCGGTGATGATTGAGTTCGGGGCTCAAAAGCGATGGATGATGTTTGTGAAGAACGCCACCGCCTGTTCGGACCTGATGCTGTTTAGGGGTCGGACCTCGATCCACTTGGAGAATTTGTCGATAGCGACCAGCAGGTGCGTGTAGCCCCCGGGTGCCTTCTGCAAGGGACCGACGAGGTCCAGACCCCACACAGCAAACGGCTAGGTGATGGGTATTGTCTGCAGAGCCTGAGCGGGCAGGTGGGTCTACTTTGCGTAGAATTGACACCCTTAGCAGGTGCGTACAATCCTAGTGGCGTCGGCCACCGCGGTTGGCCAGTAGAAACCCTGTCGGAAGGCGTTTCCAACGAGGGCCCGAGGTGCTGCGTGGTGACCGCAAGCCCCCGAGTGTATTTCTTGTAATAACTCCTGACCTTTGGCGATGGATATGCATCGCTGGAGGATGGCTGAGGGACTGCGGTGGTAGAGCTCCTTCCCGTCACCCAGTAAGACGAACAACTTGGCGCGCCGCGCCAGTCGCCGAGCTTCGGCTCTGTCGAGGGGTAGCTCTCCTCGGTGGAGATATTGCAGGTACGGGGTCTGCCAGTTTCGATTAGGCGGGACCCCATTCCGCTCTTCCTCGACGCGCAGTGCCTCACCCTCGGGGGCCGAGGGTGCCTCGGGCTGAGCCGAGGGTGCCTCGGGCTAAGCCGAAGGCACCTCGGGTAGGGCCGAGACCTTCTCGTGCTCGGGCGTGTCGTCGATCTTGACTGAGGGTTGATGTAGGTCTCAGGAGAAGACGTCTGGGGGAACCATTGTCCGCCCTGAGGCTATCTTAGCCACCTCGTCCGCAGTCTCGTTGTATCGTCGGGCGATGTGGTTGAGTTCGAGCACGAAGAACTTGTCCTCCAGGCACCGAACCTCATCGCAGTAGGCTTCCATCTTCGGGTCGCGGCAATGGGAGATCTTCATGACTTGGTCGATGACAAGCTGCGAGTCGCCACAAGCGTCGAGGCGTCGGACCCCTAGCTCGATGGCGATGCGCAACCCGTTAACTAGAGCCTCGTACTCGGCCACGTTGTTGGACACCGGAAAATGGAGGCGCAACACGTAGCGGAGGTGCTTCCCGAGGGGTGAGATGAAGAGCAGGCCCGCGCCCACTCCTGTTTTCATCAACGACCCATCGAAAAACATGGTCCAGAGTTCCGGTTGGATCGGAACTGCTGGAAGCTGGGTGTCGACCCATTCAGCCACAAAGTCCGCCAAGACTTGGGACTTGATGGCCTTCCGAGGGGCGAACGAGATTGTCTCGCCCATGATCTCCACTGCCCACTTTGCAATCCTACCCGAGGCCTCTCGGCACTGGATGATCTCTCCCAGGGGGAAGGATGACACCACAGTCACCGGATGAGACTTGAAGTAGTGTCGCAACTTTCGCCGTGTCAGAATTACCGCGTACAGTAGCTTCTGGATTTGCGGGTAGCGGATTTTGGTCTCGGACAGTACTTCACTGATGAAGTAGACCGGCCTTTGGACGGGCAATGCGTGCCCCTCTTCTCGTCTCTCAACCACGATCGCAGTGCTGACCACCTGAGTGGTAGCGGCGACGTAGATCAAGAGGGCTTCTCCGACAGTGGGGGGCACCAGGATGGGCGCGCTGGTAAGGAGCGCCTTTAGGTTCCCGAGGGCTTCCTCGGCCTCGGGGGTCCAAGTGAAGCGCTCGGTCTTCCTTAAGAGGCGGTACAGAGGTAGGCCTCTTTCGCCGAGGCGCGAGATGAAACGGCTCAGGGCCGCAAGGCATCCCATGACCCTCTATACTCCTTTCAAGTCCTTGATGGGCCTCATGTTGGTGATGGCTGCGATTTTCTCCGGGTTGGCCTCGATGGCCCGCTCGGAGACGACGAACCCCAGGAGCATGCCTCGGGGGAATCCGAAGACACACTTCTCGGGATTGAGTTTTACGCCTTTCGCCTTGAGACACTTGAATGTCGTTTCAAGGTCGGAGAGGAGGTCAGAGGCTTTCCTCGTCTTGACTACGATGTAATCGACGTAAGCCTCGACCGTTCGGCCAATGTGTTCTCCGAACACGTGGTTCATGCACCTTTGGTATGTCGCACCCGCATTCCTCAAGCCGAATGGCATAGTAACGTAGCAGTACATGCCAAAGGGCGTGATGAAAGAAGTCGCGAGCTGGTCGGACTCTTTCATCCTGATTTGGTGATACCTTGAGTAGGCATCGAGGAAAGACAGGGTTTCGCACCCAGCAGTGGAATCCACGATTTGATCGATGCGAGGCAAAGGGTAGGGAACTTTCGGACATGCTTTGTTTAGACCAGTGTAGTCTACGCACATCTGCCATTTCCCTCCTTTCTTTCTCACAAGCACAGGGTTGGCAAGCCATTCGGGATGGAATACCTCTTTGATGAAACCTGCAGCCATCAGCTTGTGGATCTCCTCGCCTATGGCTCTGCGCTTTTCTTCATCGAATCGGCACAGAGGCTGCTTCACGGGTCGGGCTCCAGCTCGGATATCCAGCGAGTGCTCGGAGACATCCCTCGGTATGCCAGGCATGTCCGAGGGACTCCACGCAAAAACTTCTGCGTTCGCGCGGAGAAAGTCGATGAGCACTGCTTCCTATTTGGGGTCGAGCTCGGAGTCGATCCGGATCTGCTTGGAGGCGTCGTTGCTGGGGTCGAGAGGGACAGACTTAACCATCTCAGCTGGCTCGAAGTTGCCGGCTTAGCGCTTCGCATCTAGCGCCTCCTTGGAGAGGCTCTCTAGGTCGGCGATGAGGGCCTCAGATTCGGCGAGGGCCTCGGTGTGCTCCACGCACTCCACGTCACATTCGTACGCGTGTCGGTACGTGGAGCCGACGGTGATGACCCCATTGGGGCCCGACATCTTGAGTTTGAGGTAGGTGTAGTTGGGGACGGCCATGAACTTGGCGTAGCATGGTCTGCCCAGCACTGCGTGGTAGGTTCCTCGGAACCCGACCACCTCGAATGTGAGGGTTTCCTTTCGGAAGTTGGAGGGGGTCCCGAAGCAGACAGGCAAATCGAGTTGCCCAAGGGGTTGGACGCGTTTCCCGGAGATGATTCCGTGAAAGGGCGCCGCGCCGGCTCGGATCGAGGACAGATTGATCTGCAGGAGCCCGAGGGTATCGACGTAGATGATGTTGAGGCTGCTGCCTCCGTCCATGAGGACCTTGGTAAGCCTGATGTTGCCGATGACGGAATCGACAACGAGCGGGTACTTTCCTAGGCTCGGCACGCGGACGGGGTGGTCGCCTTGGTCGAAGGTGATGGGCTTGTCGGACCAGTCTAGGTAGACTGGCGCCGCCACCTTTACCGAGTAGACCTCCCGGTGCTCTTGCTTGCGGTGCCGAGCCGAGGCGTTCGCCACATGCCCACCATAGATCATGAAGCAGTCGTGGACCTCGGGGAACTCCTCTGTCTTGTGGCCCTCCTTCTTGTCGTTGTCGTGGGCTCTGCCACCTTCCGCCGGTGGCCCAGCCTTGTGGAAGTAGTGCTGAAGCATGACACACTCCTCAAGGGTGTGCTTGACGGGACCCTGATGATAGGGGCACGACTCCTTGAGCATCTTGTCGAACAGGTTGGCGCCTCCGGGAGGCTTTCGAGGGTTCCTGTGCTCGGCGGCGGCGACAAGGTTTGTGTCTGCGGCGTCGCGTTTCGCTTGCGACTTCTTCTTGCCCTTCTTCTTGGTGCCGCGCTGAGCGGACGCCTCGGGGATGTCTTCCAGCTGGCGCCCCTGAGGCTGCTTGTCCTTCCAGAAGATGGCCTCAACCACCTCCTGACCAGAGGCGAACTTGGTGGCAATGTCCATCAGCTCGCTCGCCCTGGTGGAAGTCTTGCGACCCAGCTTGCTCACCAGGTCGCGGCAAGTGGTGCCGGCGAGGAATGCGCCGATGACATCCGAGTCGGTGATGTTGGGAAGCTCGGTGCGCTGCTTCGAAAATCGCCGGATGTAGTCCCGCAGGGACTCTCCCGGCTGCTGGCGGCAGCTTCGGAGATCCCAGGAGTTCCCAGGGCACACGTATGTGCCCTGGAAGTTGCCGGCGAAGGCTTTGACCAGGTCGTCCTAGTTGGAGATCTGCGCAGGAGGCAGGTGCTCCAGCCAGGCTCGGGCGGCGTCGGAGAGGAACAGGGGAAGGTTGCGGATGATGAGGTTGTCATCGTCCGTCCCACCCAGTTGGCAGGCCAACTGGTAGTCCGCGAGCCACAGTTCTGGCTTTGACTCCCCCGAGTACTTGGTGATGGTAGTCGGGGTTCGGAACCGGGTCGGGAATGGCGCCCGTCGCATGGCCCGGCTGAAAGCTTGCGGACCGGGTGGTTCAGGTGAGGGGCTCCGATCCTCCCCGCTGTCGTAGCGTCCCCCACGCCTAGGGTGGTAGCCTCGACGCACCTTCTCGTTGAGGTGGGCTCGATGGTCGCGGCGGTGGTGCTCATTGCCGAGGCGACCCGGGGCCGTAGGCGCGGTGTTTCGCGTTCGCCCGGTGTGGATCGAGGCTTCCTGCATGAATCGGGAAGTCACAGCGCGATGCTCCGGGGGGTACCCCTGCCTTCGAGAGGCAGAGCTCTCGGCCCGTCGGACCGCGGCATCCTCTAGGAGATTCTTGAGCTCTCCCTGGATATGCCGCCCCTCGGTGGTGGATGGTTCCGACATCGCTCGGAGTAGTATCGCTGCTACAGCCAGGTTCTGGCCGACCCCACTGGAAGCTCTGGCATCGTCGGCAATGCGGTGCTGGACATCCTGGGCCAGATGACGCACTTCTTCGGCCGGTGCTCGGCCTGCCCACTCCTGCCCGATATTTTGCCGAAGCTGCACAAGTTGTCTTGCTTCCTCGTCGAGCCTGGCCTGCATCTCGCGGATTTGCTTGAGCTGTGCATCCTGACCCCCGCAGGGACTGGGACCACAGCTAGCTCCCGAAGGATGTCAACGCGAGGCGCAGGCCTAGGGGGATCACCGTCCTCCGGCATACCAAGATGGTTGCCTTCGTCGAGACCCCCTAGATCGACGTGGAAGCATTCACGACTTGGGCCACAGTCCTCGTCGCTGAGGCTATGGCTGCTATCGGAGCAATCGGAGAGGCAGTAGTCACATGCGGTCATGAAGTCCCGCATGGCACTGGGGTCACCGAGCCCGGAGAAATCCCAACCAGAGTCAGGCTCGTCATCTTCCTCGGAACCCAGAGGCCCGTAGGTCGAGACGGTCGTCAGTCGGTCCCAGGTTGACCGCATATGATACCCCGGAGGGTTTGGATATGCCTTTATGAAAGCGTCCATCGAAGCGGGGTCGCTTGGTGGGTTGCAGCTGAATCTAAAAGGCATGGAACGAGAAACGGACGGTACCTCTTGATCGACGGGCGGTGACGAAGTCGCGTTGGGGACGGACTGCATCGTTGTCTCAGGTACGAGGCTAACGCCTAGTAAGTCCTTCGCGAGCGTGCTGGCATCGTCCGTCTGCTTGGGGTTGGCGTGTTGCGGGGAAACAACGCTCGTCTTCGTCTCAGACGCGAGGTCAACGCCCGACGTGTCCCCCGTTGGGGCACCGGCGCCGTCGACTCGCTCGACAGCCGACGAGGTACCGCCTCCTGCTTGGCCATGCCTGCCCCGCCTCCTCCTCCGTCGATGGGGAAGGTGACGGGACAGACCCGGATGTTGCTCTTCCGTCACGTGGGGAAGACGTCGTCGATTCCGCCACCGGCGGGCGGGCTGACGGCCACCATTGTCGTTGTCTCACGGTAGAGGGAGGAGTATCATGTCGTAGCTGCCGTCGAGGGACATGAACTCAAGACTCCCGAAACGAAGCATCGTCCCAGGTTAGAGAGGTTGCTGGAGACTACCCATCTGGAGCTTGACGGGAAGCTGTTCGTCAACACGCAGTAGGCCCCTACCTGGCACGCCAACTGTCGGCGTTTTGACCCGGGGGGTCCCTGGACCGACGAGTGAATTGTCGCAGCGTGTCCTAGCCCAGATGGGTCGGCGCGAGACGGAACACAAAGGGGGGAAAGACAGTAAGGGGAAACCGTGGCCTTCGTGTTGTCCTGCGCCCAGGGCGGATGCGCTTGCAGTAGGGGGTTACAAGCGTTCGCGTGGGAGAGAGAGAGAGAGCCTTGTGCGTCGGCCCATTCTTCCGCGCGGCCAACCTTCTCGTACGAGAGCCCTGGACCTTCCTTTTATAGGCGTAAGGAGAGGGCCCAGGTGTACAATGGGGGGTGTAGCAATGTGCTAACGTGTCTAGCAGAGAGGAGCAAGAGCCCTAAGTACATGCTGTCGTGGCTATCGGAGAGGTTTTGGCGCCCTGTTCATGTGATGTCGTGGCCGTCGGAGGAGCGCTTGAGCCCTGTGGAAGTACAACTGTCGGAGCTATCGGATCCTTGCTGACGTCTCCTTGCTTCTGTAAGGGGCTGAGAGCCGTCGTCGTCATGGAGCATGCGGGGTGTCATCATTACTTGTTTACCGGGGCGAACCAGATGGGTCGCCGGTCTTGTTCCCCGTAGCCTGAGCTAGCTAGGAGTAGGGTAATGATGGCCCCCCTGTGACATGGTTGGTCCGAGCCCGAGGTCGGGCGAGGCGGAGGCTCCTCCGAGGTCGAGGCTGAGTCCAGGCCCAGGGGTCGGGCGAGGCGGAGACCGTCTTCCGAGGTCGAGGTTGAGTCCGAGCCCTGGGTTCGGGCGAGGTGGAGACCGTCTTCCGAGGTCGAGGTTGAGTCCGAGCCCTAGGGTCGGGCGAGGCGGAGTCCGTCGTCCGAGGTCGAGGCTGAGTCTGAGCCCTGGGGTCGGGCGAGGCAGAGTCCGTCTTCCGAGGTCGAGGCTGAGTCCGAGCCCTGGGGTCGGGCGAGGCGGAGTCCGTCGTCCTGCGTCGAGGTTGAGCCTGAGCTCTAGGGTCGGGCAAAGCGGAGCTTCCTATGGCGCCCGAGGCTAGACTTAGTTGCTGTCAGCCTCACTCTGTCGAGTGGCACAGCAGTCGGAGCAGGGCAGGCGGCGCTGTTTTCCTGTCAGGTCGGTCAGTGGAGCGGCGAAGTGACTGCGGTCACTTCGGCCCTGTCGACTGAGGAGTGCACGTCAGGATAAGGTGTCAGTCGATCCTTGCATTAAATGCTCCTGCGATACGGTCGGTTGGCGTGGCGATCTGGCCAAGGTTGCTTCTCCACGAAGCCTGGGCCTCGGGCGAGCCGAAGGTGCGTCCATTGCTTGAGGGGACCCTTGGGCGAGACGTGAATCCTCCTGGGTCGGCTGCCTTTGCCCGAGGCTGGGCTCGGGCGAGGCGGGATCGTATCCCTTGAGTGGACGGAGCCTTGACCTGAATCGCGCCCATCAGGCCTTTGCAGCTTTGTACTGATGGGGGTTACCAGCTGAGATTAGGAGTCTTGGGAGTACCCCTAATTATGGTCCCCGACGATAGTTCTTCAAATTTTTTGTAATTACCCATGACAAAATCTCCATAGATCAAAAGTTACAGAGGTCTAAAGTTAGCATCAAACTTCTGTTTTTTTCAGAGTTAACCATTTCGGGTGCTCTTGGGACCTTTTTGCAATTTACTCCAATTTCTTCCATAGCACATGAAAATCTCCAAATACAAAAGTTGCCTAGTTTTTGTTACTCTACCACTTTGATATATGCACTTTGGTCCAAAAGTGCATAGAAATTTAAGTCACCTCATAAAGCACTTAATTAGGGTTCATATGAGGGTTGTAGTGTTCTAGTGTTTATATGCCACTCCAATACTCCAAGTTTAGCCTCTTTTTGAACATATCCTCTAATCTTTGAGTTCATACTCAAAATCCTATCTCATACACCCTCATAATTCTAGTCCTTGGGTAAACACCCTACCCTAGGGTTGAGGATCAATTCAAGACATCACATCCCAACTTTTTTCAAATTTTTACCTAGTGGATGCACTCTAGGTGTATCGTACATTATGAAATGTTAGTTCAAATGATATAATGCCAAAGTTTAAGTTTTGGTAACACCATGGGTGTTACAGGGATGACAGAAGTCGAAGCTGTAATGAAGACATCCCTAAACCACACCTTAAGTTGACTCAACAAAACCCACCAAACACGACTACGTCTAAATCGGAGTAGCTACAGGAACCCATGAGAAGGTGGACGGGGACGCAATGCCCTACCAAAGGTACGGTGGCTCACGCCTCGGCAGACGACTCCATAGGGGCTACGAGGCCTAGAAGCAGGAGGTCGAACTCCACCCCAGTAGAAAACAAGTTCTCATTGTAATGTCTACCCTTGAGCTATAAAAGAGCGAGACAACCCGCATTGAAAAATCATCCCATAGCTTCACGCAAGCACCCAACGGTAACACGTTCCAGGCAATACTACTGTCAGGACTACACTAGAATAGGGCTCCAGCCTGAACCAGTATAATCCATTCGTCTCAGATCCACCTTTGAGCCCCCGCAGCTCACCATTCGGACTGAGTCCGCACTAACACCCCTACCAAACACAAATATTATTGTCCCCAGTTCCAAAAACCACGATAGTTGGTGCGCAAAGTTGGGGAGCCATGGTGAGGAGGGCCCATGGGAGCTCACCAGCCAAGCCGGTGTTCCCCAGACCCAACCCATTAGTCACAAGCTTTATGGCGTTCGGGGTAGCAGTCGATAGCCTTCACCAGGCGCCGCTTTCCTGTCACACCTAGTTTTGGAAGGCAAACCGAATGCGAACCATGTACGTGCCAGGATCAGAAACTCACGTTGTCACACCCGGATTTAAGGGATAAAGCCGAGTGCGTCTCATATGTGTGCCAAAGAAGAACATCACATATAACGGCAAAGTGTACAAAGATAAATGTCATAAGTATCATTATTACATAGCTGAAGTCTTACAAAAATAAATTGTTGGTCCTTGTTCTCGGATGCTAAACACCAAGAACAAAGCAACACAATTGTTAACGATTAGAGACCTTCGACCTTCGAAGCAATATCTCCCCTGGGATATAATGATCTTTAGACGAAGGTCATGAAGGGAATACCTTCATCATTTCAGTGAACAAAAATGTAAATATAAACATACGAAAACACCAAAAAGAATATAAACAATCATTCCAAATCATTAGATTATTTATACTCTCATTTTATAAACATGGATAAACATCAATGATATTTATATTACATTTGTACCTTCGGCTTGACAGAAGGTGGAAAAGCGAGAGTGACGCGAGAGTGATTACAATCCAGTGTGAACAGTACGGTGTTACTGTTCATCTATTTATAGGCACGGAACATAGCCTGGACAAAATTACATTCAGGTCCCTAACATTTACTGTTGACCACAAGGCAAGCTGTCGAGGACTAAGCAGTCTTTTCTCCTTTAGGTTGGTTTCATCTTTCACCATCGTCCTCGTGCTAAGCCGAAGCTTCTTCAGCCACAGCTTCGGAGCTAGTTTATCCTTCGTCTAGACCGCACCTTCATACCATGCACACCTTCATCTTAAAGCCAAAGCCTCCTGTGACAGTATGTTATACTGGAAAACATGTTAGTTAAGTTTTTGAGGACCTTCGGAAAAGGAAGGCCCCCAACAGTAGCCCCTCGCAGTATTAATTTGTTTTTGCATTCAACAAATTTAGACTGCGACGTGAACGAAGGGCTTTAGCCGAAGGTCCGAAAAAAGACCTTCCCTTCGCTAGAATAGGGAAAGTCAATGACATGTAGGGCCCGCCAAGTTGCAATGCAGTGGGTATATAAATAGGAACCCACAGCGATAGCATTTGTTGCGCCATCTCAATCGCTTGTGCTATTTTTTCAAGCTTGAATTTCCTTGCTCTGTCAGATTTAGCTTGATTCGTTAGCTTCGACATTTGTACAAGTGCCCGTTAGATGGCTGAAGAGAAGAAGGTTGTGGACCCTGCTCTAGCTAGGTTTTACGAGGCTATGGAAAAGACAAACACGGAGAAGATTACGAATGAAATGTTAGCTGGGTTGTCTGAAGATTCTAATGATAGCGAGAACTTTGATGTGGAAAGTGGGAACGAAGATGCCGAAGATCGGCCCTGGCGGCCAAGTCATACTATCTTCGGAAAGTCATCCATCAAACAGAGTCAGATTGGTGCTATGAAGGGAAGATATTTTCGTGATATGTCCATTGTGAAAGCTGGGGGGGACAGCGCCGCCCCTGCACCCGTGGTGGATGAAGTTGTTGTTTACAGGAGCTTCATGAAGGCAGGGCTTCGGTTTCCATTGAGCAAATTACTGGTTGAAGTGTTAAAGACCTTTGAAATTTTTCTTCATCAGATTACCCCCGAAGCTATAATCAGGATGGGTATTATTGTTTGGGTCGTGAGGAGCCAAGGACTAGAGCCAAGTGCAAAATGCTTCTGCAACATGCACGAGTTGCTGTATGAGACGAAGACTACTGGCAAGGAGCAGTATCACAATAATTTTGGTTGTTATGGCTTCGTGCCCTGCACCGATGTAAGCTATCCAGTTCCAACGTTTCAGCAAAGGTGGCTAGGAACCTGGATGGTAGAATGGTTTTATGTGAAGAATAATCTAGTTGAAAGGGACGACATAAAGGGGATTATCCAACGCCCTATTTGGTCTCGCTTCGGCATTAGAAGGCCGGCTACTGCGCTTGGGAATGATATCGAAGCATGCCAGAAGGCATTCAACAATGTATGCGCCTTTATTGGCACAAGAGACCTAGTGCAGGAGCACATAGCCTACAGAGTGTGGCATCTTGTGAATGACTCGGAGATGCAGAAGGAGACTGCTGCCGGGTCCAGTCAAGGCGGTTTAGTCTATCTGAAATATAACTTCAGATACAGAGGTGAGTTTAATGAGCCGAACGATGAGTGGCTGAACTGTATTGAGGCAACCACTGACGAGTTGCTTGGGGCCTACACAAGGGCCAAAGATGATGCCATGACCTCAGCCTTCGGAGGACGAGGCAAGAAAAGGTTAAACAAAGTTTTTGACGTTATTGGCTTCGTATACCCAGACTATACTTATCCCTCGCGAAAGCAGGGAAAGAAAAGGAAAGCTGCTACTTCGGCCATCTCTGCTGCGCCGAAGGGCACAAAGATCAAGGTCTTGACGCACCAGCCTAGATACATTGAAACGGCCAAGGTGCCGAAGCTTGTTGAAGGGACACCTTCCACCGCTGAGCCAGGACAGCCTGCACGTGCCTGCTCCAAGAAAGAATCGGCTGAAATGTCGGAAACAAAAGGGCAAGAGAAAATGGAATCGGCAGGAGAAAAAGCCACAGTAAAAGCGGCCGAAGCGCCAGAGCTAGGAGAATCGGCAGGATTGCAAAAAATCCTAAGCCTGCAACCTGAGCCGAAGTTGCCGAAGGTGCCCAGAGCTCCTGCAATAACTCCCAAGAGGAGGAGGATGGCTAGTGTGCTGGATGCTATTTTAGAGTCCACAAGGGTGTCAACTCCTACTCCTGCAAAGGAGACTGCTGAAGCTACTACAGTTCGCATTGAAATCGAAGCTGGGCCCTCAGTGCCCGCTGAAACAGAGCCTGCTAGAACTGAGCAGAGTATTGAACAAGGACCTTCAGACGTCTGTCTGGTTCTGGAGAAAGAAGACACGCCTGAGAAGATTGAATCTCCTACTCCTGAAGCACCTGCTGACAAGCTTGACTTTATTATTCGACATGCTTCGGGTAAAAGGTTGTCGGAAGAGGAAATTGCAGAAGCCAAACACTATGCCCAGGAACTGAAGTACCCGACAGGGGCCTTGGTGTATAATGGCACCAACGAAGATGACTTTTTATACTGCCTCCCAGACAACAAGGAAATATCCGTATGTCGGGAGATGGCAAAAAACATAGGATTTCCGAAGCTTGAAGTTGGCCTTTCTGCTATGTCAAAGGATGACCTCACAGACAGCCTTGCGTACAATAGTCTGAAGGTACAGATGTTATGGACTTATAAGCAGATTACTTTTTTTGTGTCTCTTATTCTTGTGCTGATCCTTTGTCTCCCCCTTTTTTGTAGGGCTTAATTCTGAGCAACGCTTTGAGAGCACAGAAGAATGCTGAGGATGAAAGCTGCCAGATAGCCCTTGGTAACCTTCGGTCATAGGTTATCAAATTGTGGAATGAAGCTGCAGAGAAGGATAAAATTCTGCTTTCCTTAGTAGACAGAGTCAAGGCTAGCGAAGCCAATCTTGTCGCGCAGTTCGAAGTTCGTAGAGCCAAAATTGAAAACTTAAAGAAAAAGCTTGCCGAGAAGAATGAAGATTTTGAAGTGGTTAAAGCAAAACAGGAAATAAGCGAGTGGACTAGCGCAAGATTGCAAAAGAATGTAGATGAGCTTCAGGAATCGAAGGAAAGATATTATGAAAAATCCTTGGATTGTGCCAAGAAGCTGAAAGATAATTTTACAAAGGTGGGTGCTTACTCATCCGAGCAAAAATTTATTAGAGGCGATCCTGAAGGAATCATCGAATGGATCAGTGAAGAAGATGAAGCTTTTGAAGAGGTCCTTAGTGACCGTGGGGATTTCTGCGCCTTTGCCGATGCCCGAGGGGTTGTAGCAATTTTGGAAAAAATCTGGCTATGAACACGTTAAAACTGCAACCCAGACGGAGGTTGTCTTCACTATGGAGAACACGAAGGATCCTTCGGCTGAGGCAACTCTGATGGGCGGAAAATTTTACTCCAACGTTTGGATAAAAGGCGGCCGAGAACTAGCCGATGAAGCTATAAAGAAGAGTGAGAAAGAAACCCATGAAGCCCGAGAGGAAGCCAAGCGAGCCGAAGAGGCTGCCGAGCGTGCAAGGCACATAGGTATTTTAATTGTTTTATAGCTTCAACATTCTTTCTGGCTTCAGATTAACAAATTACTTTTGTTGTAGCTGAACTTTCGCCGCCACATGAGCCCTATGATCCTGAAGCTGATCCAGCCATAAAGGCGGCATTAGAAACTATAAGAATTGCTGAAGAAGCTGTTGACGAAGCTGTCAACAAACTTCTGAACAAAGCTGCTGAGAAAATTTTGAAGGAAGACTAGACTTTTAAGTAGCTAGGAAATGCAACATTTATGTGATGTAATATTCCTACGAGTTAAACATTGTATATCTATGTGTACATTAATATAATATATTTCTTTACGATGCATGAAATTTGCGTACATACCATTTTTGAGCCTTTAGCGAAAAAACACCTTCCCTTCTTTTCATGCTTCGTAAAGAAAAAACACTTCTATAGCAGAGCTGTTGCATGATATTGATGTCGACAAAAATTTTCCTGGTGTATAAGATTGTGATTGCCAAAGGGTTGCATTGTGATCCGGCACATTGTTTCATTCATCATATATTTTGAAAGAAACAACTTTCCTTCTTCTCAATTTTGCTGCTGATGCAACATGATGTATGATGTAATGTTATGCTGAATGATGTGATGATATGATGCAGCATGATGTTTATGCCAGACATGTCCACATAGAAATACTCTGACTCTGCATCCCCTTAGGGACGTCTTTTGAGTCTCTTCACCTTATATTTCGGTGATATTTAAGCTTTGCATCCCCTTAGGAACGACTTTGGAGCTTCTTCACCTTCTATTTCGGTGGAATTTAAGCTCTGCATCCCTTTAGGGACGACTTTGGAGCTTCTTTACCTTCTATTTCGGTGGTATTTTGGCTTTGCATTCCCTTAGGAACGACTTTTGAGCTTCAAAACTTACTCTGCGCTCCTTTAGGAACGACTTTTGTAGCTTCAGAACTTACTGTGCGCTCCCTTAGGAACGACTTTTGAGCTTCAAAACTTACTCTGTGCTCCTTTAGGAACGACATTTGTAGCTTCGGAACTTACTCTTCGCTCCCTTAGGAACGACTTTTATAACTTCAGAATCTTGTTAAGAGGAAGCATCTCACTCGTTGATATGAGTACAATATTATTACATGAAATTGGAATTTAATCCTTCGTGAATTGTTTTTCATACAAGAAAATAAAATGGCAGAAAAAACAAAGATGCACCAGAGGTAGGATATTCTTTAATAGATGTGCTTGGATTCAGGCACAGTGCTATTGACTGTGCGAGCTTCGGACCCCTCCCGAAAATCGCGCTGCTGCTGAGCGTGTTGGTGCCCTTCTGGCTGCTAGCTTTGGGCCAGAGTAGGTGCTAGCGGTGGTGGTGGGAGCTGGGCCCAGGAAGCTTGAGAGTGGCTTGCCGAAGCGACAGAGGTCGTAGGCTGTTGATTACCTACGTACTCTGGGACGTAGAGAGAATAGCATGAAGCAGTATGTATGACTTGCTTCGACTGATTCTGACGTGCTTCAGCTTCGGCAATCTCTTTCTGCTTCGGAATCGTGACTTGGCACATTCTTGTGGTGTGGCCTTTGTCTTCACCGCAGAACAAACAAAACAGTCTCCTGGGCTGATCTCTGTATCTTCCTCTGAAGCTTCTGTCCCCTCTGCCTCTTGGAGCTGGTGGCCTGAAGGAACTTTGTTGCGGCCCTGATGTTTGGGAGCTGTGCTGTTGCCTTTGGGGTTGGCTTCCACTATCATCACTTGGGCTAGCATTATGGATTGACCTGACATGCCTAGGGTGGAATCTTCCTCCGAAGCCCCTGGCCATCTCAGAGTATCTGTAAGCTTCTTCCCTTCTTTGCCGGAAATCATTATTAGCTCTGATGTATTCATCCATTTTCTGGAGAAGCTTCTCCAAAGTTTGCGGTGGCTTCCTTGCAAAATATTGTGTCATTGGTCCTGGTCTGAGCCCCTTGATCATGGCCTCAATGACAATCTCATTGGGCACTGTAGGCGCCTGGGCTCTCAGTCGCAGGAACCTTCGGACATATGCCTGGAGGTACTCTTCCTGATCCTGTGTGCACTGGAACAGAGCTTGAGCGGTGACTGGCTTCGTTTGAAAACCCATGAAGCTAGTGACCAGCATGTCCTTTAGCTTCTACCAAGACGTAATTGTCCTTGGCTGAAGAAAAGAGTACCAAGTTTGCGCTACGCTTTTGACTGCCATGACGAAGGATTTCGCCATGACTGCAGTATTGCCCCCATTTGAAGATATGGTTGCTTCGTAGCTCATCAGGAACTTCTTCGGGTCTGAGTGCCCATCGTACATAGGAAGCTGAGGTGGCTTGTATGATGGGGGTCACAGGGTAGCCTGCAGTTCTGCTGCCAAGGGAGAAGCATCATCAAAAGCAAAATTGCCTTGATGAGTGTCACCATACCATTCATCATCATTGTATGAATTTTCTTGACGAAGCTCCCTGTGCTGGGGCCTTCGGTCTTGGTCATCCTGGGTGAGGTGACACATTTCTTCGGCGGCTTCATCAATCTTCCTCTGGAGGTCGGCGAGTCGAAGCATTTTCTCTCTCTTCTTTTGGACATGTTGATGGAAAGCTTCTAGATCCCTGATTTCTTGGTCGAGTTCCTCCTCCTGAGGTGTTGGGCTGGTAGCCTTCCTCTTCTAGCTCCTAGCTTCGCGTAGCATCTCCTGATTAACATCCAGTGGCTGCCGTGCAGCCCCTGGCGCTGCTGTCTTCTTCGGAGGCATGACAAAAATCGATGCTTCCCGAAGGTGGTCGAATGAGTTCACCGGAGGTGGGCGCCAATGTTGGTCCTTGTTCTCGGATGCTAAACACCAAGAACAAAGCAACACAATTGTTAACGATTAGAGACCTTCATCCTTCGAAGCATTATCTCCCCTAGGATATAATGATCTTCAGACGAAGGTCATGAAGGGAATACCTTCATCATTTCAGTGAACAAAAATGTAAATATAAACATATGAAAACACCAAAAAGAATATAAACAATCATTCCAAATCATTAGATTATTTATACTCTCATTTTATAAACATGGATAAACATCAATGATATTTGTATTACATTTGTACCTTCGGCTTGACAGAAGGTGGAAAAGCGAGAGTTACGCGAGAGTGATTACAATCCAGCGTGAACAGTACGGTGTTACTGTTCATCTATTTATAGGCACAGGACGCAGCCTAGACAAAATTACATTCATGTCCCTGACATTTATTGTTGACCATAAGGCAAGCTGTCGAGGACTAAGCACTCTTTTCTCCTTTAGGTCGGTTTCATCTTTCACCATCGTCCTCGTGCTAAGCCGAAGCTTCTTCAGCCACAGCTTCAGAGCTAGTTTATCCTTCCTCCAGACTGCACCTTCATACCATGCACACCTTCATCTTAAAGCTGAAGCCTCCTGTGACAGTATGTTATACTGAAAAGAATATTAGTTAAGTTTTTTAGGACCTTTGAAAGAAGAAGGCCCCCAACATAAATGATAACAATAAAGCAAACTAAATATTATTCCTTGGTGCCATAAAGCTGACTCGGAGACGCCACCTAGATAAGCTTGTACTCCTCGTTGTAAGGCTCTTCCTAGACCACTTGTTCTTCTCCTGTGGGGGTTTATATATCACAAGGGTGAGCTCACAAAGGATCATATCTCAACAAGTTGTGGGGAATAATGTGCATGGACTCACCAAAGGTGGGAGTAGATGTGAAGTGTAAGGCTGATCGGCAAATAAGGGTTAAAGCTGATCATTGCTTTTAATATTTGGTCAAGTTTTATTAGTAGTTACTAAATGTAAGTAGATACCAAACCAGAGTAATAATAGATCAAAATTATTAATAAAACCACAATTCGATGCAAATGACAAATTGAATTTAATTCCATAAATTAATCATGTGAGAGTCCTGAGCTGCTCATGACCGCGAGCACGGCTAGTATACCAGATTTACACTCTGCAGAGGTTGTACCCTTTACCCACAAGTCATGTTACCCATTTGCCAGGGGTTGTATGGGCCCCATACACCTCTACTAAGGAAGCGAGGCAGGTAACACTACAAGGCCTTTACAAAGTTCCACTAGCTTCAGAAAACCCGCTACAGTTTCTAGGGAGCGCAAATGCAAGAATCCCCCGTCTGACTGCCATCGTAGCAAAATAAACTCGAGAACCTCCCTACACCACCAAATCCCCTACTTCCCTTGCCCCTTTTTGGGTAAGGTAGACCTCCACTAGCTTTCCTAATTAGTCAGTCAAGGGTGTCCCATTCAACCCTTGTGGTGGCACATGTTTCTCAAGTTAAGCTCCATGTTCCAATTAACATAATAGTCTTATCATGAACACAATTGAACAATAACAATAAAGAATGACCATGTGTAATAGATATCTCAACACCGAAAACCATATATAGCAATAGCAAAGACTACCCAAAAGTTCAGGGGTAAACAAGGTGTAAATATGACCAAACTAGGGTGACCTATTGGGTCCCATCAAAATTAAACCTATTAATGCCAAAATTATTATAGAGAACATTATTGGGTAAATAAAAGTGGTCAAGGGCACAACTTTCCTTCAACGAGCTCCTGCTCAGCAACTTCTACCTGCTGAACACCTAGATCCTCGGTTACTGACTCATCTACTCGAAGCAATACAAACAGACATGGTATAAGAGAAATTAACATCAAACCAAACATGAATACATAATACATAATAAAAATTTACGCATCGAAACGAGATCGTAGGTTCGAGAAACACTAAATTCGGAGTTACGAATTACTAGTTATTATTTTCCGAAGGTTTGATGTGTTTGGTACAAAAATAACCAAGTGATAATTTGTAATATAGATTTCATGTTAAAACATAGTTACTAAGTGATAAACAATATTAATACAAAATTATAGAAACTGGAATGGGTTAAAAAGGAGTTAAAATAAATTTTCTAGGGATTAAACAAGTTCCTGTAATTATTTTTACACTAAAAATCATTTCTAAATTAATTACTCTGATTTTCTAACCCTCTGTACTGCGCGCACTAATAACAGAAAGCTCAGGGGTCCGCTTATAAATTTACAAGGCACACTTGTGATTCTTTTGTATACGTAGTGGACCGTGGGTTAATTCCTGTAAATTATAAGGGCTTCTCTGCAAAGCGACGCGGTCAAAGCGGTATCGGCCAGCCTGGGTCGTCCGATCCCAAATAGACGTTCGGATTAAATCAGCGCTTCTGTGAACCGGTACGAAGTTGTGTCTGTTAGATTAGGGATCCACGGTGCCAATTTAAAACGCTCTAGATCAACCCTGGGCCATGGGTTCCCGATCCGACGACCCAGAGGAGTTCTATCGAAGGGGTACGCGTGCGCTAATCGGGGTCATCCATTAGCAGATCAACGACACGCCCAATCCTCCCCAACCCACAGGGACTTCACGGCGGCAAACCTCACCTCCGTGGCCCTTTCCATGTCGGCGACGACCACTCGGCGGTCGAGGCACCAAATCCCATGGATGACTAGCGTAACACGATAAGGTGAACAAGGCGAATAGCACGGAAAACATTTTACTAGGGTTAGTAGCGCGAATATTCTGGGCCTTGGCAGTGAGCGCGGCCACAGCGGAGCTCTAACTCCGACGACAAATTCACGCGCCACTGATCGTCAATCCCGCACGGTGAGTCTGGCGACACCCGCGGCAAACTGAACCAAAGCGCCCAGGACCAAATGGATGGCTCTATGGCGGCGGTCGTGAGGTTTTGCCGATATGCGGGGTCGGCAGAATGGCATATTTGCCACAAGTCAATCGACACGGCGATACTACAAGGGCGGTTCACGAGTGTAAAGGGGAAAAGGGCAAAAGCACTCCACGCGCCTTATAGCCCAGTTGGATTGGCTCTGGGGTTGGAAGGACAGGAGGGGAGTCCGACGTTCTCGGGTTGACCACGCCATTACCAGTGGGTTGGTTGGAGGATAGAACTAACGCGCGGGGTCCACATGAAGTGAGACGCTAGAGATTGCGCATGGTGAGTCGGCTGATGCGCGGGCCCACTGAGTCAGTGGCAGAGACGTAAGCAGACGCGGTTGCGCGCGTGAGTGCGCCAAGTCCGACTGACAGAGGAGCCCCGTGCCGCAGCGACACGGGGAGGCTGCGTGGGTGTGGCGCATTTTGGGTCGGCTGGTGAAATCGGCACACGAGGTTGTTTCCTTTTTATATTTATTTTTCTTTTACAATATCTGATTTGGATTTCTTTTTAACTTCAAAAGTCTAGTGTTTAAATTCAAATTTGTCGTGAACTTCATTCTTAGATCAAATGTATAATTTCAAATACCAGTATAAACAATTAATATTTACTTATATATACATTTCCTTTATTTTGTATAGTATTTTTCCTTTATGTCTTAATTCCAAATTTGGTCATTAATGTATTTCTATTAATATTATTATCATTATTATTAGATGCACAAACAAATAAACTCCAGCATGATTCATAGATTATTTAGGTGTCATTAGTTGATTAATCACTTCAAATGTGGTTGTTTACATGTTCTAGTAAATAGAGGCAAAACATATAAGTAAATTAACTCCTTTCTTATGATTTACAATTTGGGTATTACAAATCCTACCCCCTTAAAAATAATCTCGACCTCGAGATTAAGAGGAACTAGGGAAGAGGTGGGGAAATTCTATTCGAAGGTCTTCTTCTCTTTCCCTAGTAGCCTCATCTTCACCATTGTGACTCCATTGCAGTTTGCACATTTTTATCACTTTATTTCTTGTAACCCGAGTCAAAGTGTTAATGATCTTCATAGGATACTCTGTGTAAGTTAGATCACCTTGCACACTGAGTTCTTTCATAGGTAATTGTTCCTTGGGGACACGGAGACACTTCTTGAGTTGAGATACGTGGATTATATCATGTACATCAGACAGATGATCTGGTAGTTTGAGCTAGTAGGCCATCTTCCCAACTCACCTAAAGATTCTAAGGGTCCAATAAAGCGAGGGGATAATTTCCCTTAACTTTGAATCTCCTTATTCCACGAATTGGTGACACTTTGATGTACACGTGATCACCCTCTTCGAATTCCAGTGGTCTTCTCCGGTTATCAGCGTAGCTCTTTTGCCGTGTCTGTGCTACCCTCAAGTTCTCCCGGATCATACAAACTTGTTCTTCTGCCTCTTGAATAATTTTAGGCTCAAAGAACTGTCTATGTCTAGTCTGATCCCAATAGAGAGGAGTTCTGCACTTTCTGCCATATAAAGCTTCAAATGGTGACATCTTCAGACTGGCCTGGTAACTATTATTATAAGAGAACTCAGCATATGGTAGACTCTTGTCCAACTGCCCCCATGCTTAAGGGCACAAGCTCTTAGCATATCCTCAAGTACTTGGTTAGTTCTCTCAGTCTGGCCATCAGTTTGGGGATGATAGGTCGAGCTGAAGTTCAACTTCGTATCCATGTTCTCATGAAGGCTCTTCCAAAATCTTGAGGTATACTATGATCCACGATCCGCAACAATCTTCTTTGGTACACCGTGTAAGCACACAATTCGAGTCATGTATAATTCTGCCAACTGAGAACCTTTATAAGTAGTCTTGACCGGAATAAAGTGAGCCACCTTGGTCAGTCTATCCACGATCACCCATATAGAATCGTAACCCTTCTGGGTGCGAGGCAACCCGGTAATGAAATCCATACCAATTTCTTCCCACTTCCATTCGGGTACTTTTAACGGGTGTAGAAGTCTAGCTAGTCTTTGATGTTCTGCTTTGACTCTTTGACATACATCACATACAACCACGTGTGCAGCTACATCTCTTTTCAGCCCATACCACTAGTACTTTTGCTTCAGATCTTGATACATCTTAGTGCTACCAGGATGAATAGAATAATCAGAGTCATGGGCTTCCTTTAGTATAGTCTCATGGAGGCTATCAATCTCAGGAACACATATCCGGTTCTTGAACCATATTGTGCCTTGTTCATCCTCTGTGAAGTCTGGACCTCTACCTTCAACCATCAGATCTTTGATTTCTTGGATTTTAGCATCACCGATCTGACCCTTGTGTATTTCTTGTTCCAAGGTAGGTTCCACTTCAATAGTGATCTCTTCAGTGTGTGCAACTATTCCTAAGTTGAGTCTTCAAAAATCTTCTACTAACTCATCGGGTAGCTAGGCGACAATAGCTGCATGAACATGCTCCTTCCGACTCAAGGCATCCGCAACTAAATTCGCCTTGCCAGGGTGATAGTGAATCTCTAAGTCATAATCTTTGATGAGCTCCAACCAACGGTGTTGCCTAAGGTTGAGATCTTTCTGAGTGAAGATATACTTTAAGCTCTTATGATCAGTGTAGACTTGGCACTTAGTTCCCATTATATAATGCCTCCAAATCTTGAGAGCATGCACTACGGCTGCTAGTTCTAAGTCATGAGTGGGGTAGTTCAACTCATGTTTCTGCAACTGGCGAGACGCGTAGGCAATGACATGTCCCTCTTGCATAAGAACACATCCCAAGCCTTGGAGACATGCATCACAATATATATCAAACCCCTTCTGTAGATCTAGCATAATCAACGCCGGGGGTGACATCAATCTTAACTTCAGCTGATTGAAACTATCTTGACATTCACAAGACCAATTAAGCTCCTTTCCGTTCTCTAATAGTGAGGTCATAGGCTTAGCAATCTTGGAGAATCCTTCAATAAATCACCGGTAGTAGCCTGCAAGTCCCAAGAAACTCTGGATTTCAGTAACCGAGCTTGGTATCTTCCATGCCACTATCTCTCTTACTTTAGCAGGATCCACTGATATTCCTCCATTAGAAATGATGTGTCCAAGGAATGGCACTTAGTCAATCCAGAATTCACAATTGCTATACTTGGCATAGAGTTGATTATCCCATAACTTCTATAGCACCATCCGCAGATGATCCTCATGATCACTATCATTCTTGGAATAAATAAGAATGTCGCCGATGAATACCATGACGAACTTATCAAGATACTCCATGAACACCTTGTTCGTTAGATTCATGAAGTAGGCTGGTACATTAGTTAAGCCAAACGACATGACTGTGAACTCATATAGACCATATCGGCTAGAAAAAGTCGTCTTAGGAATATCAGATGGCCTAATATTCATTTGATGGTACCCCGATCTGAGATGAATTTTCGAGAATACTCTAGAACCTCTCATCTGCTCGAATAAATCTTCAATACGGGGTAAAGGATACTTGTTCTTAATTGTGACATCATTAAGTGATCTATAATCCACATACATCCTTTGTGAACCATCCTTCTTCTGTACAAATAGAACTGATGCTCCCCAAGGTGAGGAACTCGGACGAATGTACCCCACCTCCTGTAACTCTGTCAATTGCTTCTTAAGTTCTTTTAGTCTTCTACTGACATCTTGTATGGACTTTTTGAAATAGGAAGCGGTCCCAGGTAAGAGATCAATAGCAAACTCAACCTCCCTATCTGGTGGCATCTCGGGTAACTCTTCTGGAAAACATCTGGGAAGTCTCTAACCACACTGATATTTCTGCCCACAAATTTCCCATCTACTAGATATAAGGCGGGTCTGGTAGAGGCGGTTATGGTAATCAGTACTTCGAATCTTTCTCCTTTTGGACTGGTGAGTTCTATGGTTCCCCTAGCACAATGTATAATTGTTTTGCCTTTCTTAACCATGACATACCAAGTATCAGATCTATAGTGCTTTCCTCTAATACTATAGGCATAGACCAGAATTCCCTTCCCATAATTATCAGTGTTAATCTGTTGGTCATATAATTTGCTTCAACAGACCCTTTAGGGGTAATTACTATCAGTGGTTTTTGCATAGTTTGAAGTGGTAACTCATTTGTGTTGGCATAGCGAGCAGAAATAAACGAATGCATAGCTCCAGAATCAAATAATATAGCTGCAGGAATTGAATTAATATAAAACATACCTATAGTGATGTCAGCTCCATCAGCGGTAGCTTCAGCACTGACTTGGTTGACCCTGGCAATGCGGAATCCCTTGCCAGAACCTGGAGTTGGTTGCTTGCCTTGGACAGGTGTGCTGGGAATCCTCTATAGATAAGCATTGGCATAGTGCCCAACCAGACCACATTTGAAGCAAGTGGTGACTGTACCCTGTCCTGCAGGTCTTGCCGGGGTGCCAGTGGGGGTAGCCTGACGAGTGTGTGGATCCTGTGGAGTCCCCTGTGGTGCATACTGAGCTAGGTGTTGCCCTCCTCTAGAACAAGTCAAAGTACCCTGGGGTGGAACATAGCAAGGACAGATGCTACTACTCCCCTGCCCCTGGGTAATAGCCTTCCTCTTCATCTCACCCAGCCGAACACGCTTATGTTCAATAGCGATGGCCTTATCCAGAAGCCTCTAGAATGATGAGAAGGTATGAGCAACTAGCTGATACTGAAGTGGTCCAACAAGTCCCTCCATGAAATGCTCCTGCTTCCTTTCATCATTAGCAACCTCATCTAGAGCATACTCGACATCTGAATAAATTTGTCGTGCTATTCACTGACTGACATGTTGCCTTGCTTTAGTGATAAGAATTCCTTCTTCTTGATTTTCATCAGGCCAGCAGGAATATGGTAGTTTCTGAACTGTGTAGCAAATTTTGCCCAGGTAATATTATTGGTAGCATCATGGGCAGCAGTGTAGGAGTCCCACCAATCAGCAACGGGGCCAGTAAGACGACCAGAAGCATAGAGCACTATCTCCCGATCAGGGCATTGAGCAATATTCAGCATCTTCTCCATTGATTTCAACCATTCATCAGCATGTAAAGGATCTGAGAGCTGGAGAATGTAGGTGGCTTGTGACTCATGAATTCCCGGTGCTTGTCCCGGGGTGGAACTGGTGGTAGTGGTGGTGGTTGTTGTTGCATTTCCCTTCTTTTTTGCCTCATTTGCTCTCTCATCTCCTGCCTTTCCCGACGCATCTCCTGAGGTTCTTGCCTCATCTGAGTTTGCATTTCATTCATTGCATTTGCCATCTGTTGCAGCATCTGCATCTGAGCTGCAACCACTGGATCTGTCCCAGCCAGTGGAGGATTCAGAGGATTCATTTCTGGTTGTGGTTGTCTAACAGTCCTCCTGTTGTGGGGGTTGGCAGGTAGATCGATTCCGCCTCCCTTCCTGGTATTGACCATTTGGTTTAGAAACACATGGTAAGATAGAATTGTAGACAAGACGAGTAATTACGGGACATGATTTTTGGTGGTTTTATTAGCTAAGTAGATTAGTGTGCCACCTACTAATGCTAATACATTACCTTATGGTGGTACATGCTAGAATGCCTAGCTATACTAATTCAGTCAATCAAAGAAGCAAATCAAGCATTTACCATCAGAACAAACATCCAATCACTTCAGGTAGAGAAAATAATTTTAGTTTTGTCTTAAGTCTCCTATCTCTTTAAAGGGTCATAAATGTAGGATTCCAAGGTGTGAAATCCTTCTTGTCTTTCTAGAGTAGAAAAGATAAGAGTAGTCAGAGTAGAACAGCAAAAGGTGAGACAAGATCAAGAAAGTATAGAAAGAATCAGAGTAAGGTAAGTAGGTAAGGGTTTTGTCCAGTTCTATATAGGTTTCGTCCTACAATCAACATTTCCTCTAATACCACTCCTATCACACCCGGATTTAAGGGATAAAGCCGGGTGCGTCTCATATATGCGCCAAAGAAGAACATCACATATAATGACAAAGTGTATAGAGATAAATGTCACAAGTATCATTATTACATAGCGGAAGTCTTACAAAAATAAATGTAACAATAAAGCGAACTAAATATTATTCCTTGGCGCCATAAAGCTGACTAGGAGATGCCACCTAGATAAGCTCGTACTCCTCATTGTAAGGCTCCTCCTGGACCACATGTTCTTCTCCTGTCAGGGGGTTTATATATTGCAACGGTGAGCTCACAAAAGATCATAGCTCAACAAGTTGTGGGGAATAATGTGCATGAACTCACCAAAGTTGGGAGTACATGTGAAGTGTAAGGCTGGTCAGCAAATAAGGGTTAAAGCTGAGCATTGCTTTTAATAAGTTGGTCAAGTTTTATTAGCAATTACTGAATGTAAGTAGATACCAAACCAGAGTAATAATAGATCAAAATTATTAATAAAACCATAATGCGATGCCAATGACAAATTGAATTTAATTCCATAAATTAATCATGCGAGAGTCTTGAGCTGCTCATGACCGCGAGCACGACTAGTATACCAGTTTTACACTCTATAGAGGTTGTACCCTTTACCCACATGTCATGTTACCCATTTGCCGTGGGGTTGTACGGGCCCCATTGTGATACCCGGTTCGCAAAGAAGAGAAGTTGGAGGTTATTCTTTTTTTGTTGTTTTTGTTTTTTCCCATTTAGTTGATGCGCTTTGGGGATTTGGAAATTTTGGAAGAAAAACATTCACCAGTAGGATAGTGGAATTTCTTTGATTAGATGCTTAAGACAGGGTCGGGAGCTGTCGCATAGGCGAATTGGGCTGTGAACCTCTATCCGGCCCACTAATCTCCCCTTAACCCTAGCCGCCCTTCCCCTAACCCCCTCTCCTTATGGAGCCGCCCTTCCCAATTTCCCCCACACCCTTGGCCGCAGCCCCCCTCCCATTTCCTCCTCCCTAAAACCATTGCAGCCACACCACCCTAAACCCTAGCCGCCGCCCCTCTCTCCAAGGTGAAGCCCTCCCGCGTGGTTCTCCGTTGTGTGGCGATCTCAATTGGAGTTTGGTGGGAGGAAGAAGGAAGGAGAAAGGGAAGAATCCAAGGTGGTGGACTTCTAGATCATACTTAGAGATTTTCCCAAACTTCCAGTGAAGGCAAGTAAAACAGTGATGGTTATTCCGTCTGTCGAATGAAGAGTCTTATACTTGATTATGTTGTGCTATTGTGTTCGTATTCATATTTTTAATTGAGTACCATCATTTGAAGATATTCGTGTTTTATTGATTACATATGTTGAGTTTGTGGTTTGATCATGTTACTCAAGTGGTTATTATGTGGAATGGGTGGAAGTATATGTCTAGCACATTTTATTTGGGAAGAACTCATGTTGTTGTCATGCATAATGCATTCATTATTCATTGCATGGAAGTTCGTCGTGATCTTATGGTCCGACCGTACCGGTACATTGAGCATCATATGTTGCCCGAGAAGGGGTATGATGCAGCATCATATCCTCAGAGATATGAAGGCAGAAGTCATTACTGCATCTGTAGCCATGTGCATTCATTGGAGAGGTGTGGAATTTATTATGTGGATGTGGATAGTGTGGATTTTTACATTGTGATTCTTCTTGGCGTTAAGTAATTAGTTACTTGCTTACTTGCTGCAAATTATTATTCAAGAAGGAAGTTTTGAACTACGTGGTTGTTTAAGCACAGTTGGTTTACATTGTCCAATTGTGGTTTGCTCTGTTTACTTGCTGAGATGTGTCATCTCACTCTTGCATTGTTTAATGCAGGCACCTGATTTCTGCTTTGGGAAAAGAGGGATGTAGCAGCACGGCCACTACACCTTTAATAAAGGAACCACTGCTTAATAATGTTGTTAATTAGGGAGGGTCAAGTCTAGGGAATTAATATGTTCTAGCTTTTCATGGTGGTTGAGCTGTTTTTGGGGTGGGCTGAGTTACCTATCCTTTTATTTGGTCATGAATGTGTTTCACCACTTTTGCATTTAGATTCTACTACGTGAATTATCTGTCTTTTATATCCTGTATGAACTCCATGTCCCCCCCTATTATGCTTCTTTCAAGGGAGGTGCTGCCGGATTTTGCAATACTTTCTCTCTCTATTCCATTTCTTGTGTTGCATAAGTTTAGTGGAAAGGGTATTTGGTAACATCCAATGTGTGGGACCAGTGGGGGTGTTACAGTTGGTATCAAAGCAATAGGCTGTAGGTCCTAGCAAGTGGAGTAATAATAAATTGACACACTGCACATGTAGGATGGGATTTCTGCTTTACTATTGATATGTTATGTTATTGTCTGTGCTAGTTTGACATTATCTAAAGAAATGCTATGCCAATCTTTTTACTTATTATTCTCACCTCTGTGGCTGCATCTATGCCGCCTCGTAGGGCTCGGGGTAGTCCACAAGTTCCTAGTGGGGACTCGATGAGTCCGGCGGCAATGTTAGCCGCGATGCAGGCCATGCAACAGGAGTTGGCCATTCTAAGGCAAGCTATTCATGTTGCCCCTACGGGTGCTTCTCAGGGTGCTGGTGGTGGAGGAGTGCCCGGGGGCGCTGTCCCTGCGGGTGCTGCTCCAGGTGGCGGGGCCGAGGTGCCTCTTCCAGTCAGTGGTCTTTCTCTGATGCAGTGGATGGGCATGAAGTTGGATTCTTTTGATGGCAGTGGTACTCCGGTGGAGGCGGTAGATTGGCTGACTTACGTGGAGGATAAGATGAATGTCTTCGAGATTGTGTATGGAGATCGGGTTCGCTTTGGCACACAGCTGCTGAAGGGAGAGGCTCAAATTTGGTGGAGAGGTGTGCAGGCAGCGCACTCCTCATCACCAGTAGTCCTATCTTGGGATGTCTTCATCAGGCAGTTTGAAAGGAGATTCTACCCGGTCACCTTCCTGGAGAAAATGAAGATTGACTTGCAGTCCTACAAGCAGGAGAAGAAGTCTGTCACAGAGTATGAGGTGGGCTTCAACAAGATGGTCCGCTTTGTCCCTCATGTGGCTTATAATGAGATGGAGAAGGCGAGCCAGTTCCGTCAGGGTCTGAAACCTTCTATCAGGCATGCACTGGGAGCCTTTCCGTTGGTGGACTTCCGTACTACGGTGGAGCAGGCACTGGGTGTGGAGATGCAACACCAGTATACCATGGAGTCGCAGAAGTCTTCGGGTGTTGATCAGCCTCGTGGCCAGGACGCGAGGAGGGGCAACACTGGAGGTCCAGCCCACAAGAGGGGCAAGTCTCAGCATCAGTGCCACCATCCTTTCCATGGAAAATCCTCTGACTCGGGTACTTCGGGAGGAGGTACTCAGAGGTTTCGGGCTACTCCTGCACCGTCTACTCCTATGTCGTCTCAGTTTGGAGCTCCGCGTCTGCCTCACCCGGCGGCTCAGTGGGGTTCTTCTGTTAATTTCACTCCGGGAGCTTCCTCTTCTGCGGGTATTTCTGGAGCTTATGTGCTACCCGCTGTGGATGGCGAAGAGCAAGGAGACGTGGTGACAGGTACGATTTAAGTTGATTCGTTTGCGGCCCATGCTCTTTTTGACTCTGGCGCTAGCTATTCGTTTGTTTCAGAGGATTTTTGTCGTGGGCTGGTCTTTCGGTGTAGAGGTTGGGTCACCCAATTTTGGTTAGTTCTGCTAATGGCTCCATTAGTAGTTGTTCAGTTTGTCAGGGGTGTTCCGTCATTCTTGCTGATGAGGTCTTTTCGGCCAATCTGGTGGTGATTTCCTTGGGGCATTCGATGTTATCTTGGGTATGGATTGGTTATCCCAGTATCGCGCAATTATATCCTGTTTTTGGAAGATAGTGTTATTGCAGGCGCCGTCGGGTAAGGAGGTGGTATTCTTGGGAAGTTCCCCAAAGTTCACGTTATCCTTGCTGGCGCAATTGCTTCCAGATCGCCGGTCAAGGAAGTCGGGGATCTTTTTCTCCATGGTGGTGGAGGGTGAGGCTGGCTTGCGGGTGCAGGACATCCGGGTGGTGTGTGATTTTGCTGATGTGTTTCCGACAGAGCTTCCAGGCATTCCTGTAGGATTACGGGGAGGCTACGCTAGCGCAAAACAAAAATTTTCATCCCCATAATACCAAGAACTACTGCGGTTATAGGTCATGGAATTACCACTAGACGCGCAGAGCAGTGGAAGACGTCTCGATGTAGACGAACGCGTCGAGCAGTGCCGTGCAGTCGCCGACGTCCTTCACGTCCTCGCACGGTTCGCCCAAGTGCTCCAGATGTAGCACCTCCGAGGTATCCACACGTACAGGGAGGAAGCGCCGCGTACCGAACTGCTAGGTTCGCGACGGCGGCTTGGCGAGGGCGAGAGGTGGGCGGCGGCTGTTAGTTCGCTGGTGGCGAATTAGGTTTTCCTTAACCGCGCCCCCGCCCCTCATTATATAGGCGTTATGGTGGGCTTCTGACGCCGAGGCCCATCATTAACCCTAAAGCCCAGTCTAATTTCGGATCTAATCCGAATTAGGCTTCCTTCCCCTTAAGTGTGTGACCCTATAGGTTCACGTACAAATAGACATAGCCCGAGTACTCTTACTTGGCCCAATAATTGACAGCGGCCTCTAGCAAGACATGTCAACTCCTATGTGTACGTAAAGATCATATCAGACGAACCATTGCGACATTAAGTACATGTTGTTCCCTTTGTCTCACGATATTTGGTCTGGCTCTAAGCCGACCTCTCTTTCTCGATACTGTGAATTGGAATCCTTTCAATGGTTAACTCTTAACCCTAGCACGGCCATGCATTTCTTGATCCAATCACTCGAGGGGCCCAGAGATATCTCTCTCACAAAGAGAGGGACAAATTCCATCTTGACTGACCATGCCTCATAGCATGCTTCCTGACAAACCCAAAACTACCTTTATAACTACCCAGTTACGGGATAGCGTTTGATAGTCCCTAAGTAAGTCAATTCACATCTTGAGAACATGCGACAATCTCAGGTCTAAGGATACAGTATTCATGTTGCAAGAAGAGAACTATATTACAATATCTCACGTTGGGTCGGTCCAGCCTCATGTCATACATGCGCCCACATTATTAATTTAACATCTCCATGTTCATGACTTGTGAAATGTAGTCATCAACTAATACATGTGCTAGTCATCGACTCTGACTAGGGACATCATTTAGAATAACCATATAAGTAAAGAATCTCACAAACAATTCACATAATTGCTAATCAATACAAGGTGCCTTCCATGGATATTCAATTAAGCAATATATATATCATGGATACAAAGAAATATGCTCATCTCTATGATTATCTCTAGGGCATATTTCTAACAGTCTCCCACTTGCACTAGAGTTAATCTAGAAGATATCTAATACCCATAGATCTCACGTGTGCCTCATGCTTAGGTTGTGGAAGAGGTTTTGTCAAAGGATCAGCAACATTCAAATCCGTATGTATTTTGCATATCTTTATCTCACCCCGCCTAATGAATTCCCGTATGAGGTGAAACTTCCGCAGTACGTGTTTGTTTTTCTGGTGGTTCCTTGGCTCCTTAGCTTGCGCAATAGCCCCATTGTTGTCACAGTAGAGGTTCAATGGGCTAGATGCATTAGGAAACACACCAAGCTCGATGAGGAACTTTCTTATCCAAACACCTTCCTTCGCAGATTCAGAAGCTGCAATGTACTCGGCTTCTGTTGTAGAATCAGTCACAGTCTCCTGTTTGGAACTCTTCCAACTAACAGCACCACCATTTATTGTGAACACAAAACCTGATTGCGATTTTAACTCGTCTGGGTCAGTTTGGAAGCTAGCATCGGTGTAACCAGTTACAACGAGCTCCTCCTTACCCCCATATACCAGGAACATATCTTTAGTCCTTCTTAAGTACTTAAGAATGCCTTTTACCGCTGTCCAGTGATCCTCACCTGGATCAGCCTGGTATCTACTCGTAGCACTTATAGCGTATGAAACATCTGGGCGTGTACTTATCATGGCATACATGATTGATCCAATCGCTGAGGCGTATGGTACCTTACTCATGCGCTCTCGCTCATTAGCCGTCGCAGGACATTGCATCTGGCTAAGGTGTTTACCATGTGACATAGGTATGAAACCTTTCTTGGACTGTTCCATGTTGAACCGTTTCAAAACCTTGTCAATGTACGTATCTTGACTTAATCCTATAAGCCTCTTTGACCTATCTCTATAGATCCTTATGCCCAAAATATATGCTGCTTCCCCTAAGTCCTTCATAGAAAAACTCTTTTTCAGTGAAGCCTTGACGGACTCCAGCATAGGAATGTCATTCCCAATCAATAATATGTCATCCACATACAAGATCAGAAATACAACAGCGCTCCCACTTTCCTTCTTGTAAACACAAGCTTCTTCTTCATTCTGATGAAAACCAAGCCCTTTGATCACTTCATCAAAACGAATGTTCCAACTCCGAGATGCTTGCTTCAACCCATAAATGGATTTCTGAAGTTTGCATATCTTTCCAGCATTGATCGGATCGACAAAATCCTCGGGCTGTATCATATACACGTCCTCATCAAGGTTTCCATTAAGGAAAGCTGTTTTGACATCCATCTGCCAAATCTCATAATCGAAATATGCGGCAATAGCTAGAATGATCCGAATAGATTTAAGCATCGCTACTGGCGAGAATGTCTCGTCATAGTCAACTCCTTGAACTTGTCGAAAACCCTTTGCAACAAGTCGAGCCTTATAGATGTGAACATTTCCATCCATGTCTTTCTTCTTCTTATAGATCCATTTGCATTCTATAGGTCTAACACCATCAGGCGGGTCAACCAAGTTCCAAACTTGGTTTTCTCCCATGGAATCTATCTCGGATCTCATGGCGACATGCCATTTCTCGGAATCTGGGTCCATCATCGCTTCTGAATATGTTGCAGGTTCGTCGTTGTCTAACAACAACACTTCCCCATTGCCCAACAATAGCACTTCTCCTCGTGCCTCGCGAAGCCTTGCTGACCTTCGTGGTTGTGGTGGTGTTTCTCTTGCCATAGACGTCTCAACTTGTTCTGCTACATTAGCATCGCTTGTTGAATCTTGTCCCACTGGCTCATCCTGAACTTCTTCAAGATACACCTTTTGTTTACTTTTCTCTCTTTTGAGAAACTCTTTCTCTAAGAACACACCGTTCCGGGCGACAAACACTTTGCCCTCTGACCGGTGGTAAAAGTAATATCCCAAAGTTTCCTTTGGATATCCCACGAACATGCACTTGTCCGATTTTGGAGTGAGTTTATCCGACTGTAGTCGCTTGACGTAAACCTCACAACCCCAAATCTTCAGAAAAGACAAGCTGGGAGTCTTCCCAGTCCACATCTCATATGGTGTCTTAACTACGGACTTAGACGGTACCCTATTTAGTGTGAAAGCTGCTGTTTCTAGAGCGTATCCCCAAAACGACAAAGGTAGGTCCGACTGGCTCATCATTGATCGAACCATATCCAATAAAGTCCGATTACGTCGCTCAGACACGCCATTCCTCTGAGGCGTTCCAGGCGGCGTAAGCTGTGGAACAATTCCACAACTCTTTAGATGATTGCTAAACTCATGACTCAAATATTCACCACCACGATCTGATCGCAGTGCTTTAATTTTCTTGCCACGCTGATTTTCTACTTCATTCTGAAACTCTTTGAACTTTTCTAAGGATTCAGACTTGTGTTTCATTAAGTAGACATACCCATATCTACTAAAATCATCAGTGAAGGTTATGAAGTATTGGAATCCTCCCCTAGCTGTCGTACTCATTGGTCCGCACACATCAGTATGTATGAGTTCCAATAAATCTAACGTCCTCTCCGGTAAACCCGTGAAGGGCGCCTTGGTCATCTTACCAAGTAAGCAAGCTTCACATGTCTCGTATGATTCAAAATCAAACGAAGTTAAAAGCCCATGAGAATGAAGCTTCTTCATGCGATTCTCACTTATATGACCCAAACGACAGTGCCACATGTAGGTAGGACTTAAATCATTAGGCCGAGGCCTTTTAGCACTAATATTACAGATAGGTGCATCATCAAGATTTAAAATGAATAACCCATTCATAATGGATGCA
This sequence comes from Zea mays, assembly GCF_902167145.1. NCBI lineage: Eukaryota > Viridiplantae > Streptophyta > Magnoliopsida > Poales > Poaceae > Zea > Zea mays. The sequence continues at coordinate 83,691,955 of NC_050104.1, read as the reverse complement.
AAAGCCACAAACATGCCATTCTTAGAGATCACACAACCATTGTTTTCACTCGCAAATGAATAACCATCCTTCATCAAACATGAAGGAGACATAATGTTTCGACTCATACTAGGAACTAGATAACAATTATTTAACTCCAAAATAAATCCTGATGGGAGGTGGAGTTGCATCGTCCCGACGGTCAACGCAGCAACTCTTGCATTATTGCCTACCCGGAAATCAACTTCTCCTCTTTTCACGCTTCTACTTCTTATCATTCCCTGCATCGAATTGCAAATATGGGCAACCGATCCGGTATCAAATACCCAAGAATTAATATAAGAATCAGCAAGAAAAATTTCTGTAATGTGAATAGCAAGTGTACCTGCTGCGGCTGTACCCTTACCGCCGCGATCCTTAATAGAGGCCAAGTACTGCTTGCAATTCCTTTTCGAGTGACCAAGTTCTTTGCAATAAAAGCACTCTGCATCTGCAGCTGGTCCAGCCTTGGGCTTTTGATTTGGCTTGGATACTGTATCCTTTGCCTTGCCCTTCTTCTTTTGAGATTTACCCTTCTTCTTAAAGTTGGGTTTGTTTTGGACCGCCATCACATGGCCGCTGCTGCCAGCGCTTTTCTTTATGTCCCCCTCTGCTGTTTTCAGCATGCCACATAGTTCATTGAGGCCCCTCTCCGCCCCATGCATATGGTAGTTCGTGATGAAGTTTCCATAGCTGGGCGGAAGAGATGCCAAAATGAAGTCAGTGGCCAACTCTTGGCTTATTGGGAAGCCTAGCTTCTCCAACCTCTGACTGTAACCAACCATTTTGATTACATGTGGCCCAACTGCTACGCCTTCTGCTAGCTTGCATTCCAGAAAGGCTTTGGACACATTGAACCTTTCAGTCCTAGCCTGAGTCTGGAACATATCCTTGAGCGCCACGATCATATCGTACACCTCATGGTTTGTCTCAAACTGCATCTGGAGCTCAGGCTCCATGCAAGCAAGCATTAGGCAACTCACTTCAAGATTAGCATCCATTGCTTTCTTGTAAGCGGTTTTAGCTGCAGCAGTTGCATTTTCACCAGGATCCTCTGGCAGTGGGGTGTCTAGAACGTCTTCCTTTTTTTCAGCCCTGAGAACAATTCTCAGGTTACGGATCCAATCCGTATAGTTTGTTCCATTTAACTTATCCTTTTCAAGAATTGATCGCAAAGTAAATGTTGGTGTGCTAGGTGCCATCTACAACAAAATAATGCAAAATACTAAGACAAAAATATCCATGACAGAGTAAATCATATTAAACATTTAATAGTCTACTCCCACTAAAATCAATATCCCTCGATTGATACTTAGTGATTCAGAACCCACAACTAACAAGTCTACTAGTGAGCTTTAGCATCACCGCTAGAAGACAAGGTAGATCGGTAAGCAACTCCTTGCTAATCATATCATATATATGACTCCTGTTGTTGGGTGACATCTCTATGTCTCGGCTCCCAACCTTATGCCTCAAAGTCCTTAACCATTAAGCTGACTTTGTTTAAGTTAACCAACCCTTTCTGCAGTTCGTATCCGATACAAACCTATCTAGTCAAGGAAAACTGGTGGCACCCTAATTTCATAGACCCACCACCAATTGTACAAGACTTATGATAGTGCAAGGTTTGGAGAGGCATTAAAGCTTAAACATTTATGAGGGATCGTCCTACTTATAACATCGCACGCAAGGAATTATATGCAATATAAACAAGTAGAACAATAAGAATGGCATTCACACAACAGTTGTGATTCGGTATGGCTTGCTTTCCACATGGTGATCCCCATCTCCAATAATCTGTCCATCACGATGATCTCCATCTCCATGATATAGGTATGCCATCCTCCAGGTGATGAGTCCTTCAAGATCTATCTAACGTATGCTGGTAAACAAATTACATATACGCTTTGGATCATCACATGTTGACACGCAGGTCATTACATTAAATTTGGACAATACATGTGGCTCCAGCCGTATTGCCCTGGTCACGACACGCAGGTCATGAATAATTTATTAACATGCATCATATACACAATAGCCATACCGATCACAAGATGTCCTGCAAAAACAGGTTAGACAAACACGTTTCTATACGTTCGCCACTACAGCAGATAGCCACGGCGGTTGATCAAATCAACCCAAATCCGAGACTTTCGACCCGAAGAAGATTACACTCATGACGTTGATCTGTTACATCAATCTGCTAGTTGTGTACGCAGTTAGCCCCGATGGTGATTCCAGCTGGTAGGGGCAAGTCGCGCACATAACAGAGAAGGACGAACTGATCTCTCCAGTCATATCCGATGTAATCGACTTCAACCCTTTATAACCAATTGATCTAATCAAACCGTGCATCAAGTAGATCCATCTCATGAACCTAGATCCAGACCTAAAACTACGCAGAACCTGCTTTGATACCACTGTAGGATTACGGGGAGGCTACGCTAGCGCAAAACAAAAATTTTCATCCCCATAATACCAAGAACTACTGCGGTTATAGGTCATGGAATTACCACTAGACGCGCAGAGCAGCGGAAGACGTCTCGATGTAGACGAACGCGTCGAGCAGTGCCGTGCAGTCGCCGACGTCCTTCACGTCCTCGCACGGTTCGCCCAAGTGCTCCAGATGTAGCACCTCCGAGGTATCCACACGTACAGGGAGGAAGCGCCGCGTACCGAACTGCTAGGTTCGCGACGGCGGCTTGGCGAGGGCGAGAGGTGGGCGGCGGCTGTTAGTTCGCTGGTGGCGAATTAGGTTTTCCTTAACCGCGCCCCCGCCCCTCATTATATAGGCGTTATGGTGGGCTTCTGACGCCGAGGCCCATCATTAACCCTAAAGCCCAGTCTAATTTCGGATCTAATCCGAATTAGGCTTCCTTCCCCTTAAGTGTGTGACCCTATAGGTTCACGTACAAATAGACATAGCCCGAGTACTCTTACTTGGCCCAATAATTGACAGCGGCCTCTAGCAAGACATGTCAACTCCTATGTGTACGTAAAGATCATATCAGACGAACCATTGCGACATTAAGTACATGCTGTTCCCTTTGTCTCACGATATTTGGTCTGGCTCTAAGCCGACCTCTCTTTCTCGATACTGTGAATTGGAATCCTTTCAATGGTTAACTCTTAACCCTAGCACGGCCATGCATTTCTTGATCCAATCACTCGAGGGGCCCAGAGATATCTCTCTCACAAAGAGAGGGACAAATTCCATCTTGACTGACCATGCCTCATAGCATGCTTCCTGACAAACCCAAAACTACCTTTATAACTACCCAGTTACGGGATAGCGTTTGATAGTCCCTAAGTAAGTCAATTCACATCTTGAGAACATGCGACAATCTCAGGTCTAAGGATACAGTATTCATGTTGCAAGAAGAGAACTATATTACAATATCTCACGTTGGGTCGGTCCAGCCTCATGTCATACATGCGCCCACATTATTAATTTAACATCTCCATGTTCATGACTTGTGAAATGTAGTCATCAACTAATACATGTGCTAGTCATCGACTCAGACTAGGGACATCATTTAGAATAACCATATAAGTAAAGAATCTCACAAACAATTCACATAATTGCTAATCAATACAAGGTGCCTTCCATGGATATTCAATTAAGCAATATATATATCATGGATACAAAGAAATATGCTCATCTCTATGATTATCTCTAGGGCATATTTCTAACAGTTCCTCCGGAGCGCGATGCAGCTTTCGAGATTAAGCTGATTCCGGGTACGCAGCCTATTCATAAGGCCCCGTATCGAATGGCCCCAAAGGAGCAGGTTGAGTTGAAGCGGCAATTGGATGATCTGCTGGCTAAGGGTTTCATTAGGCCTAACAGGTCTCCATGGGCTTCCCCAGTATTGTTTGTTGAGAAGAAGGATAAAAGCAAGCGGCTATGTGTGGATTATCGCGCTTTGAATCAAGTGACAATCAAGAATAAATATCTGCTCCCCCGTTGTTGGGGGCCTTCGGCTTCCGAAGGTCCTCAAAAACAAGATTTAACAGTGTTTCTGGAGTATAATGTGTGAACAGGTATCTTCGGACTCGAGTCGATATCACAGCAGGAGAAGCCCAAATGATACGAAGGTTGATACAGCGCCGAAGATGTGAGCAGGAAAGCTTCGGCGTGGAGCAGAAAAGGAAACCGACTTAAAGATGAAAAGGCTATTCAGACCTCGGTGGATTACTATAGAATTACTACCAAATGTAAAGGGCATGGATGTAATTTTATATGGGCTGTGTCCCGTGCCTATAAATAGGTGAACAGTACCCCCGTACTGGGGAGGCGGACTTGACATTTGTTTTTGCGTCACGCTTGTACTTTCGCCTTCTTTCAAGCCGAAGGTACATTTGTAATTTGATACTATTTCTACTTTTCTATAATAATAATACAGAAATGAATTGATAATAATACATAATGGTTTATGCTATCTTTTTGTGTCTCATATGATTCCTTCTTCATTATTATATGTTGAATTTACGAAGGTACGTCCTTCATAACCTTCGTCCGAAAATCATTATGTCCTAAGGGAAATAATGCTTCGGAAGACGAAGGGCTTTAACGTTTAACATTTCTTGTGTTGCCTTGTTCTTAATCCGAAGCATTTGAGAACAAGTCCCCAACATTGGCGCCCACCTCCGGTGAACTCACTTCCACTCTTTGAGTTTTGAACACCTTCGGCGATCATAAACCTTCGCTATGGCGCCGAAGAAAGCTTCAGCAACTGGGGCTGCAGCTCTGCAACCGCTAGACCCCAATCAGGAGACTCTCTCCCTTCGGGAGGCCCGAAGCCAGAAGAGGAAGGCTGTCAGCCCGACACCGCCAGAGGATGAGCTAGACCAAGAAATCAGAGACATGGAGATGCTTCATCAACAGGTGCAGAGGAAGAAGGAAAAGATGGCCAGGCTAGCTGAACTGCAAAGGCAGATAGATGAAGCCTCTGAAGAAGTTCGTCATCTTACTCAGGATGAGCAGAACCGAAGGCCTCAGAATAAAGACCTTCATCAGGAGGGTTTCCTCAACGAAGATGACTGGTATGAGAATTTTCACCATGGAAATTTTGCTTTTGATGATGCTTCTCCTCTGTCCGCTGAGCTGCAGGCTACACCTTGGCCTCCGTCCTACAAGCCGCCTTAGCTTCCCATATTCGACGGCCATTCAGACCCGAAGCAGTTTCTGATGAGCTACGAAGCAACAGTATCTTCGTATGGTGGCAATACTGCAGTCATGGCAAAATCTTTTGTTATGGCTGTCAGGAGTGTTGCTCAAACCTGGTATTCCTCCCTTCGGCCAGGAACGATCACTTCATGGCAAAAGCTGAAGGACATGTTGTTAACCAGCTTCCAAGGGTTTCAGACGAAGCCGGTCACTGCTCAAGCTCTATTCCAGTGCACCCAGGATCACGAAGAATACCTTCAGGCGTATGTCCGGAGGTTCTTGCGTTTGAGGGCACAGGCACCAACAGTGCCCAATGAAATTGTCATTGAGGCCATGATCAAGGGACTTCGGCCAGGACCTTCAGCTCAGTACTTTGCTAGGAAGCCTCCTCAAACTTTGGAGAAGCTGCTCCAGAAGATGGACGAGTATATTCGTGCCGACAATGATTTTCATCAAAGAAGGGAGGAGGCTTTCAGGTTTTCTGAAATGACCAGGGGCTTCGGAGGAAGATTTTATCCGAGGCATGTTAGGTCAATTCACAACTCTACTCAAAATGATGATAAGGGAAGTCAGCAGCAAAGGCCACAGTGCTCCTCATAGGCTTCGGGGCAACAACAAAGCTCCTTCCGGCCGCCAGCTCCAAGAGGCAGAGGCGCCAGGGGCTTCGGCGGAAGGTTTGGAGATCAACCAAGGAGAATATTTTGCTTGTTCTGTGGTGAAAACAAGGGCCATACCACCAAGATGTGCCATGTTACCATCCAGAAGCAAAAGGAGATAGCCGAAGCTGCAGCACAACAGGCTCAGCCGAAGCAAATCATGCACACTGCTTCGTATCATTCGCCTTACATCCCAGAATATGTAGGCAACCACCCTGCAGTTTCTGTTGCTTCGGCGAGTCAACCTCAAGCTTCCTGGCAACAGCCTCCGCCTCCACCACCGTTGCAACAAGGCCAGCAGCCAGAAGGGGGCCAATATGCTCAACACCAAAGGGACTTCAGAGAACAGTCCGAAGCTCGCACAGTCAATAGCACTGTGCCAGAGTCGAAGCACATCTATTGACAAATATCCTACCTTGATAGTAGTCTTTTCCATTAAGTTTTATTTTCTGTGTAATAAAGGACATTTTTTAAAAATTTCATGTAATATTTCGTTGTTTGCCACAAGGAAAATATATTTTCTCCACAGGCTTAAGTTGTTGAAGCTTAAAGATTTGCGATAACAAGGAGGACCTTCGAATTATCAAAAATTCTTCGAAGCAACAAAAAGTCGTTCTAAGGAACGCAGAGTAAGTTTGCTGAAGTTACAAAAAGCCGTTCCAAAGGGAGCGCAGTGTAAGTTTTCTGCTCCAAAGTCGTTCCAAAAGGAATGCAGAGCTTACAGCGAAAAATAAACGCTGATACCGCCTAAGTAAAAGGCTAAGCGCGAAAAGTCAACGCGAATACCGCTGAAAGTAAAAGGCGAAGAAGCTCCTAAGGGAGGCTTACAGCGAAAAATAAACGCTGATTCCGCTGAAGTAAAAGGCGAAGAAGCTCCTAAGGGAGGCTTACAGCGAAAAGTCAACGCTGATTTAAAAAGATTATGTGTTTTATTACAGGGATGTGTGTGTATCTTCGGAATAAATACCATTTTACATAGCATAACATCATCACATCATTTCGCATGGCATAAGCATCATACATCATGCTGCATATGGCACAAGAAGGGGACACAATATCGACCTTCAGAAGAATGTTTTGAAAAAGGGGAAAATCATGCTAAGTCACAAGGAAGATACACTATTGATCTTCGGAAGTGTAGCTTCGGAAAATATCTTCACGAAGCTTGGATATTCTTCATCAGAACACTACGCATATTGTTATGATAAATGAAAATTCTTCTTCACGAAGCATGAAAAGAAGGGAAGGTGTTTTTTCGTCAAAGACTCAAAAACGGTACGTATGTAAAATTGCATGCATCGTAAAGAATTGAACCATAAAAACAAATATATTATAGTCAGGGTTACAAGATGTTACACATATTGCATTTCAGAAGTTTTTACAATAGCACTTAATCTTCTCTAAGTACAACTTCCGCAGCTTCGTTCAGGAGCCGATTAACAACTTCATCCATGATAGCTTCAGCCATCTTTTTAATTTCGTCATCTCCTTTCGGGTGAGGGCCCGGAGACGCTTTAGTAGGATCTGAAGGAGGACAGGATACGGCTACATTGCTATTACAAATTGCGAACGAAGTTTAAAACCAAAAATTACAACACAATAAGAACCATTAGTTAATACCTATTTGCCCTTCGGGCTCTGCGCTTTTCTCAGCAGCCTCTGCTACTTTTCTAGCATCATGGATGCCCTTTTCGCTTTTTTGGATAATTTCTCGGGCCATTTCTCGACCACCATTATCCCAGACATCGGTGAAAAATTTTCCACCAACCATGCTAGCTTCGGCTGAAGGATCTTTTGCATCTTCGAAGGACAAGGTAGCTTCGGATTGCGCTAAAATCTTTACATGCTCGCAGCCCTTTTTCTCCAAAATGGTGGCAATCCCCCTAGCACCCGAGAAAGCACATATGTCTCCGCGGCTATTTAAAATTTCCTCAAAGGCCTCAGCTTCGTGATTAATCCATTCGATGGGACCTTCGGGGTTGCCTCTTGTAAAGTTTTCTTCGCTCGAGAATGCGCCGACGCTGGCGAAGCTAGCTTTCATCTTCTTAACACACTCCATAGATTTGTCATAGCATCTTTTCTTGGACGAACGAAGCTCTTCAACAGTTCCTTCTAAATGATTTGCCCATTGGTCGCTAAGTTCTCGCTTCGTTTCTTCAAGTATGCGTTCCTCTTTAGCTCTGGCCAGTTGTTTTCGAAGATCTTCAATTTCACGCTTCTGAGCCTCAGCTTGACCTTTAAAAGTAGCTTCGTCTTCTTTTATTCTATTTATCAATGAATGTAATATTTTATCTTTTTCAAGACCTTCGTTCCTTAGTTCAATTACTTCGGAACGAAGGTTGCTCAGGGCTATAACGCACCCTTCGTCTTCGGCATCTTTTTGGGCCCTGAGGGCATTGCTAAGTATAAGGCCCTGCAAAGAAAAATGTGTGTGCGTCAATAAATTTAAGCAAACGAAAAATTTTGGTCTCAAGAAAAAAATACAAAGATCTCATTTTTTGCACCTTTAAGCTATTGTACGCCAGGCTGTCGGCCAGTTCGTTTTTCGACAGCACCGAGAGCCCGTCTTCTAGTGTTGGGAATCCGAAGCTCTTGCTCATCTCCCGACAGACAGAAATCTCCTTGCTGTCAGGGAGACAATACAAGAAGTCTTCTTCTCCGCTGCCGTTGAATATTAACGCCCCCTTTGGATATTTCAGTTTTTGGGCGTAAAGCTGGGCCTCTTGCTTTTCTTTTTCTGATAATTTTTTCCCCGAAGCATGTCGAACAATATAATCAAGGACTTTGAGGGATGCTTCGGGGGCAACAGCACTAATTTCTTCAACAAGAATTGGCTCCGTCATTTTTTCTTCCTCGGTTTCCAAGGATTTTACCTTCGTGGGCTCTGAGGGCCCAGCTTCAGCCTCAGTTTCTTGCTTTGGAGCCTTAGTATCAAAAATTTCAGTTTTCGATTCGGAAGTTTCAACAGTCTTCTTCGGAGTTGTGCTTGAGGACTTAATTGTCTCCAGAACATCTAGCACATTGACCATTCTTTTTCTTTTCGGAGTCACCGCTGGACCCTTTTGGTTTTTTATTGTCTCAACATTTGCTGAAGGACTTAAAACTTCTGATATTTTTGATCCCTCAGTTGATCCTTTTGCTTCTTCCATTTTTTCTGTCGATGGCGCTTCGGCCATCTCTTTGGTTTCTGGTAACAAAATCTTCGGTTCTTCCAATTCTGTTCTTGTTGGCGCTTCGGCCATTTCTGCGACTTCTAGCAGCAAGGTTGGCTCTTCAGCCTCGGTGGCCGAAGAGGTCTCTCCGGTGAACTCAGGCACCGAGGCTGGTTCAATATAGCATGGCCGATGTGTGAGGACCTTTATCCTTTTTCTTTTCGGTGATGGCTCACTAGGAGCAGCTGCAGCTTCTTCTTTCGCGGAAGTCGTGCCTTTTCTTTTCTGCCCTCGAATGGGATAACGATAGTCAGGGTAGACGAACCCGATTGCGTCAAACACTCGGTTCAGTCTTTTCTTTTTCCGGCCTCCGAAGGCTGCTAACAATGCAATATCTTCGGCCTTCGAATAAGCCCCAAGTAGTTCATCACTTACATTTTCAATGCTTTTTAGCCAGTCATCATCTGGCTCAACGAATTTATCTCCGAACTTGAAAGTATACTTCAGCCTGATAAGTCCACCTTCGTCAGCCTCCTTTATAGTCTCTTGCGGCATTTCCCATTTTTCCGCGAGCGGCCATACTCTGAAGGCAATATGCTCTTGGACCAAATCTCTCGTTCCAATAAAAGAACAAATAACTCCGAAGGCTCTCTGGCATTCTTCGGCAGCTTCATTCATTTCAACCTTCGGCCTCCGCAGGCCGAAGGTTTGCCAAATAGGGCGCATAATTATACCTTTAATATCTTCCCGTGTTTTCAGGTCATTCTTCACATAAAACCATTCTGTCATCCAGTCGCCGGGCCATCTCTTCCGAAAGGTTGGCACGGGACAGCTTGACCCAGACCGAGAAACGAAGCTGTAACAACCAAAATTATTGTGATACTGTTCCTTACCCCAGGGTTTTGTCTCGTATGATAATTCGTGTATGTTGCAGAAACTTTTCGCATCAGGTTCCAGACCTTGGCTTCTCACGGCCCACACGAAGATATTCAGTCTTATGATTGCTTCGGGGGTAAGTTGGTGAAGATAGACTTCAAATATTTTCAGCACCTCTACGACAAAGTTGCTCAGGGGAAATCGTAGTCCAGCTTTCAAAAAGCTTCGGTACACTACGACTTCATTTTCTTCAGGGTTCGGACAAGTCTTTTCTCCTTCGTCGGCCCTCACTACGGACAAGTCCCGGAAATATCTTCCCCTCATGTTGACAAGATGATTTTCTTTGATACTTGATTTGCCGAAAACCGAATGGCTTGGTCGCCAAGGGCGATCTTCGGAGTCTTCACCACCACTATCCACATCATAACTGTCGCTATCATCAGTATCTTCAGACAAACCTTCTAAAATCTCTTTGGTGATTTTTTCTGTATTGGTCTTCGACATTGCTATAAGAAACCCCAGGTTTTTCTCTTCAAAGAGACTCAGCTTCACCTCGGCAGCAGCCTTCTTATCTTCAGACATCTTCGGAAACACTAAAAACTGTTTTCAACGCCGAAGCTTAAAAACTTAAAAAGCTAAACAAGTCTTGGTGCGCAAGAGCTAAAAATTGAGTGAGCAAGAGCAGATGGCAAGAGAGCGTACCAAATGAGCTCGCGGTATGCTCTTATTTATACGCCCAGTGCGTTGAAAATTGGAAGACCCCGCTTGTCAGTGAATGTTGCTATTCTAGCAAAGGGAAGGTGTTTTTTCGGACCTTCGGCTTAAGGCCTTCGTCCATGTCGCAATCTAAATTTATTATTCTAACAAATTAATATTGCGAGGGGCTACTGTTGGGGGCCTTCGGCTTCCGAAGGTCCTCAAAAACAAGATTTAACAGTGTTTCTGGAGTATAATGTGTGAACAGGTATCTTCGGACTCGAGTCGATATCACAGCAGGAGAAGCCCAAATGATACGAAGGTTGATACAGCGCCGAAGATGTGAGCAAGAAAGCTTCGGCGTGGAGCAGAAAAGGAAACCGACTTAAAGATGAAAAGGCTATTCAGACCTCGGTGGATTACTATAGAATTACTACCCAATGTAAAGGGCATGGATGTAATTTTATATGGGCTGTGTCCCGTGCCTATAAATAGGTGAACAGTACCCCCGTACTGGGGAGGCGGACTTGACATTTGTTTTTGCGTCACGCTTGTACTTTCGCCTTCTTTCAAGCCGAAGGTACATTTGTAATTTGATACTATTTCTACTTTTCTATAATAATAATACAGAAATGAATTGATAATAATACATAATGGTTTATGCTATCTTTTTGTGTCTCATATGATTCCTTCTTCATTATTATATGTTGAATTTACGAAGGTACGTCCTTCATAACCTTTGTCCGAAAATCATTATGTCCTAAGGGAAATAATGCTTCGGAAGACGAAGGGCTTTAACGTTTAACATTTCTTGTGTTGCCTTGTTCTTAATCCGAAGCATTTGAGAACAAGTCCCCAACACCCGTATTGAGGTCCTCTTTGAACAGTTGAGGGGTGCCCAGGTGTTCTCCAAAATTGATTTGAACTCGGGTTATCATCAATTGAGGATTCGTGAGGAGGATATTGAGAAGACCGCTTTTTATACCAGGTATGGGCATTATGAGTTCATAGTCATGTCTTTTGGCTTAACTAATGCCCCTGCTGCTTTTATGGAAGCAATGAATAGGATGTTGCATGAATTCCTGGACGATGGTCGTGTTCCTGGATGATATTCTGATTTATTCAAAGACCGAGGCCGAGCATGACCAGCATCTCCGTCTCGTTCTGGGTGCCCTAAGGAAGAATCAGTTCTATGGCAAGTTGAAGAAGTGTGCCTTTTGGCTGTTCGAAGTGGCTTTCCTGGGGCACGTGATTAATCAACAGGGCATTGCGGTTGATCCCAAGAATGTTGCGGTTGTGGTGGAGTGGAAGAGACCCTCTAGTGTCTCTGAAATCCGAAGTTTCTTGGGGCTCGCTGGATATTATCGGTGCTTCGTACCAAATTTTTCCAACATTGCTAAGCCTCTGACTAGACTCTTGGAGAAGGGTGTTCTCTTCATCTGGTCTGGTGATTGCGAGGTCAGTTATCAGACATTGAAGAGCAAGTTGGTGGACGCCTCTATCCTAGCTTTGCCTGAGAGCGGTAAGCGTTTCACAGTTTATACGGATGCTTCGCGTATTGGTCTTGGTTTTGTGTTGATGCAGGAAGGCAGGGTGATTGCTTATGGCTCAAGGCAGTTGAGGAAGCATGAGGGGAATTATCCAACTCATGATCTTGAATTAGCCGCGGTGGTTTTTGCTCTAAAGTCGTGGAGGCATTATCTTTATGGCGAGGCTTGTGACATTTACACCGATCATAAAAGTCTCAAGTATATTTTTACTCAGAAGGAGCTGAATTGGAGGCAGCGTCGGTGGCTTGAATTGATTAAAGATTATGATTTGTCCAGTCATTATCACTCGAGGAAGGCTAATGTAGTGGCTGATGCCCTTAGCAGGTCTGGGGTTCCAAAAGTGGCCTTGTCGTTGATCGCTGATATGGACCGTTTGGGGATCGCTTTGTGTTATGTCGGCACCGCTAGCGAGGAGACTCGGATGCTTATTCAATCCTCCCTCATGGAGAGAGTGTGTGCGGCTCAGTAGTAGGATCGTCTATTGCAGGAAGCTCAAAAGAGGGTTGGTGATGGTAAACCACGAGAGTTCACCATTGATGAGAATGATTTGGTTTGTTTCAGGGGCCGTCTTTGTGTGCCTCAGAAATCAGAGGTGAAGATGGATATCTTGAGAGAAGCTCATAAAACACCTTACACCATTCACCCTGGCGAAACCAAGATGTACCGAGATTTGAAGCAAAACTTCTAGTGGAAGCGGATGAAGGTTGACGTTTCTAAGTATGTGGCCGCCTGTGAAGTATGTCAACGCGTGAAGGCTGAGCATAAGCGGCCTGCAGGTTTACTGAAGCCATTAGAAATTCCAGAGTGGAAATGGGAGCATATCACCATGGATTTTGTGGTGGGTCTACCTCGTTCCCCTCGGGGCAGGGATGCTATATGGGTGGTAGTGGATCGCTTGACTAAGTCTGCACATTTTATTCCCATGAAGACCACAAATTCAGCTTCAGATTTGGTTCCCTTGTATATGAAGGAAGTAGTCAGGCTTCACGGGGTACCTAAGTCCATTGTTTCTGATCGAGACTCCAAATTTGTATCCAAATTCTTTGAGAGTCTTCACAGTGCATTGGGCACCAAGCTTTCACTTAGTGTCGCTTTTCACCCTCAGACTGATGGTCAGTCAGAGCGAACGATCAAAACCTTGAAAGATATGTTGTGTGCTTGTGTTCTGTCATGGAAGGGTAGCTGGGAGGATCATCTTGCATTGGCAGAGTTTGCTTATAACAACAGCTACCAGGCTAGCATCAAGATGGCACCATTTGAGGCTTTGTAAGGTAGGCGGTGTATCTCCCCTCTGTGCTGGGAGACTTTGGGAGAGAGATCCCTGGTTGGTCCTAATTGGGTTCAGCAGACTTCTGAAAAGGTTCGGGAAATTCGTCAGAATATTTTGGCAGCTCAGAGCCGTCAGAAGAGTTATGCTGATGTGAGGAGGCGGGATTTGGAATTTGCAGTGGGTGACCAAGTCCTTCTCAGGGTATCACCTACTAAAGAAGTTGTTCGGTTCGATGTCTCTAGAAAGCTCAGCCCGAGATACATTGGACCGTTCACTATCTTGGCCCAAGTGGGCAGCCTGGCTTATCGCTTGCTACTGCCGGATTCCATGGCATGGGTACACCCGGTTTTTCATGTCTCTATGTTGAGGAAGTTCTTGCGGGATCCGGACCATCAGATTGAGATGGAACCAATTGCTGTGCAGCAGGATCTGACTTTGGAGTGTCGTCCGGTGCGTATATTGGAATTCTCGGAGCGTGTATTGAGGAAGAGATCAATCAAGTATGTTAAGGTTGTGTGGTCTAATCAGTCTGAGCGTGAGGCTACTTGGGAACTTGAGGAGCTGATGCGGCAAAAATATCCGGAACTTTTCGGTGTGGGTAAGTGTTGTTGATTTATTAATCTTTCCTTTTGTCGTTCCGATAGAAGCGTCAGATTTCGAGGTCGAATTCTTTTTAAGGGGGGTAGAGTGTGATACCCGGTTCGCAAAGAAGAGAAGTTGGAGGTTATTCTTTTTTTTGTTGTTTTTGTTTTTTTCCCATTCGGTTGATGCGCTTTGGGGATTTGGAAATTTTGGAAGAAAAACATTCACCAGTAGGATAGTGGAATTTCTTTGATTAGATGCTTGAGACGAGGTCGGGAGCTGTCGCGTAGGCGAATTGGGCCGTGAACCTCTATCCGGCCCACTAATCTCCCCTTAACCCTAGCTGCCCTTCCCCTAACCCCCTCTCCTTGTGCAGCCGCCCTTCCCCATTTCCCCCACACCCTTGGCCGCAGCCCCCCTACCATTTCCTCCTCCCTCAAACCATTGCAGCCACACCACCCTAAACCCTAGCCGCCCCCCCCCCCCTCTCCAAGGTGAAGCCCTCCCGCATGGTTCTCCGTCATGTGGCGATCTCAATTGGAGTTTGGAGGGAGGAAGAAGGAAGGAGAAAGGGAAGAATCCAAGGTGGTGGACTTCCGGATCGTACTTAGGGATTTGCCCAAACTTCCGGTGAAGGCAAGTAAAACAGTGATGGTTATTCCGTCTGTCGAATGAAGAGTCTTATACTTGATTATGTTGTGCTATTGTGTTCGTATTCATATTTTTAATTGAGTACCATCATTTGAAGTTATTCGTGTTTTATTGATTACATATGTTGAGTTTGTGGTTTGATCATGTTACTCAAGTGGTTTATATGTGGAATGGGTGGAAGTATATGTCTAGCACATTTTATTTGGGAAGAACTCATGTTGTTGTCATGCATAATGCATTCATTATTCATTGCGTGGAAGTTCATCGTGATCTTATGGTCCGACCGTACCGGTACATTGAGCATCATATGTTGCCCGAGAAGGGGTATGATGCAGCTTAATATCCTCAGAGATATGAAGGCAGAAGTCATTACTGCATCTGTATCCATGTGCATTCATGGGAGAGGTGTGGAATTTATTATGTGGATGTGGATAGTGTGGATTTTTACATTGTGATTCTTCTTGGCGTTAAGTAATTAGTTACTTGCTTACTTGCTGCAAATTATTATTCAAGAAGGAAGTTTTGAACTACGTGGTTGTTTAAGCACAGTTGGTTTACATTGTCCAATTGTGGTTTGCTCTGTTTACTTGCTGAGATGTGTCATCTCACTCTTGCATTGTTTAATGCAGGCACCTGATTTCTGCTTTGGGAAAAGAGGGATGTAGCAGCACGGCCACTACACCTTTAATAAAGGAACCACTGCTTAATAATGTTGTTAATCAGGGAGGGTCAAGTCTAGGGAATTAATATGTTCTAGCTTTTCATGGTGGTTGAGCTGTTTTTGGGGTGGGCTGAGTTACCTATCCTTTTATTTGGTCATGAATGTGTTTCACCACTTTTGCATTTAGATTCTACTACGTGAATTATCTGTCTTTTATATCCTGTATGAACTCCATGTTCCCCCTGTTATGCTTCTTTCAAGGGAGGTGCTGCCGGATTTTGCAATACTTTCTCTCTCTATTCCATTTCTTGTGTTGCATAAGTTTTGTGGGAAGGGTAATTGGTAACATCCAGTGTGTGGGACCAGTGGGGGTGTTACACCCATACACCTCTACCAAGGAAGCGAGGTAGGGTAACACAACGAGGCCTTTGCAAAGTTCCATTAGCTTCAGAAAACCCGCTACAGTTTCTAGGGAGGCATCCCCCGTTTGACCGCCATCGCAGCAAAATCAACCCGAGAACCTCCCTACACGCCAGCTCCCCTATTGCCCTTGCCCCTTTCGGGTAAGGTAGACCTCCACTAGCTTTCCTAATTAGTCAGCCAAGGGTGTCCCATTCAACCCTTGCGGTTGCACGTGTTTCTCAAGTTAAGCTCCATGTTCCAATTGACATAATAGTCTTATCATGAACAGAATTGAACAATAACAATAAAGAATGGCCATGCATAATAGTTATCTCAACACCCAAAACCATATATAGAAATAGAAAAGACTATCCAAAAGTCCAGGGGTAAACAAGGTTTAAAGATGACCAAACTAGGGTGATCTATTGGGTCCCATCAAAATTAAACCTATGCACGCCAAAATGATTATAGAGAATATTATTGGGTAAATAAAAGTGCTCAAGGGCACAACTTGCCTTCAACGAGCTTCTGCTCAGCAACTTCTACCTGTTGAACACCTGGATCCTCGGTCACTGGCTCGTCTACTCGAAGCAATACAAGCAGACATGGTATAGGAGAAATTAACATCACACCAAACATGAATACATAATACATAATAAAAATATACGCATCAAAACGAGATCGTAGGATCGAGAATCACTAAATTCGGAGTTACGGATTATCAGTTATGATTTTTCGAAGGTTTGATGTGTTTGGTACAAAAATAAACAAGTGATAAATTGTAATATTGATTTCATGTTAAAACATAGTTACTAAGAGATAAACAATATTAATACAAATTATAGAAACTGGAATGGGTTAAAAAGGAGTTAAAATAAATTTTCTAGAGATTAAACAAGTTCCTGCAATTATTTTTACACTAAAATCATTTTCTAAATTCATTACTCTGATTTTCTAACCCTTTGTACTATGCACACTAATAACAGAAAGCTCAGGGGTCCGCTTATAAATTTATAGGGGACACTTGTGATTCTTTTGTATACGCAGTGGATCGCGGGATAATTCCTGTAAATTATAAGGGCTTCTCTGCAACGCGACGCAGTCAAAGCGGTATCGGCCAGCCTGGGTCGTCCGATCCCAAACAGACGATTCGGGTTAAATCATCGCTTATGTGAACCGGTATGAAGTTGTGTCTGTTAGATTAGGGATCCACGGTGCCGATTTAAAACGCTCTAGATCAACCCTGGGCGACGGGATCCCGGTCCGACGACAAGGAGGAGTTCTATCGAAGGGGTACGCGTGCGCTAATCGGGGTCGTCCATCAGCAAATCGACAGCACGCCCAATCCTCCCCAACCCGCAGGGACTGCACGGCGGCGAACCTCACCGTCGCCGCCCTGCCCACGCCAGCGACAACCACTCGGTGGTCGAGGCACCAAATCTCATGGACGACTAGCGTAACACGATAAGGAGAACAAGGCGAA
Organism: Zea mays; assembly: GCF_902167145.1. NCBI lineage: Eukaryota > Viridiplantae > Streptophyta > Magnoliopsida > Poales > Poaceae > Zea > Zea mays. Next base: position 83,674,788 of record NC_050104.1, on the reverse strand, counting down.
TAGCACGGGAAAACATTTTACCGGGGTTCGTAGCGCGGATATTCCGGGCCTCGACAGTGAGCACGGCCATGGCGGAGCTCTGACTCCGACGACGAATTCACGCTCCACCGGTCGTCAATCCCGCATGGCGAGCCTGGGGACACCCACGGCGAGCTGAACCGAAGCGCCTAGGACCAAATGGATGGCTCTATGGCGGTCGTCGAGAGGTTTTGCCGATACGCGGGGTCGGCGGCAATGCCGTATGCGCCACAAGTCAATCGGCACGACGACACTACAAGGGTGGTTCACGGGTGTAAAGGGGAAAAAGGGCGAAAGCACTCCATGCGCATTATAGCCTAGATGGATTGTCTCGGGGTTGGAAGGAGAGGAGGGGAGTCCGACGTTCTCAGGTTGACCGCGCCATTACCTGTGGGTTGGTTGGAGGATAGAACTGACGCGCGGGGTCCATGGGCAGTGAGACGCTAGAGATTGTGCACGGTGAGTCGACTGATGCGCGGGCCCACAAAGTCAATGGCAGAGACGTCAGCAGACGTGGTTGTGCATGCGAGTGTGCCAAGTCCGACTCACAGATGGGCCCTGCGCCGCAGCAACACGAGGAGGCTGCGCGGGTGAGGCGCGTTTTGGGCTGGCTGGTGAAATCGGCCCACCAGGCTATTTCCTTTTTATTTTTATTTTTCTTTTTCTTTTACAATTTCCGATTTGGATTTATTTTTAACTTCAAAAGTCTAGTGTTTAAATTCAAATTTGTTGTGAACTTCATTCTTAGATCAAATGTATAATTTCAAATACAAGTATAAACAATTTATATTTACTTATATATCCATTTCCTTTATTTTGTATAGTATTTTTCCTTCTTTCCTCCAATTCCAAATTGTAAATTATGTTGTAATTCCAAATTTGGTTATTAATGTATTTTTATTAATATTATTATCATTATTATTAAATGCACAAACAAATAAACTCCAGCATGATGTATAGATTATTTAGGTGTCATTAGCTAATTAATCACTTCAAATGTGGTTGTTTACATGTTCAAGTAAATAGAGGCAAAACATATAAGAAAATTAACTCCTTTCTTATGATTTACAATTTGGGTATTACACACGTACACATCGATTACATAGTTGAACATCATCACACATTGCTCAAAATAAATAGCGGAAAAGGGTACTTTATTACATCAAGATGTCCAAGACATCCACAGAGTCATTAACATAACATAGTCAATAACATTATCAGAGTGCGGAATACGAAACATAGAGATACGACCTTCACAGACATCTGACTGGGGGTTTGCCACTAACACAACTAGAACTCATCTTAGTCCTGGAACTCCTCAAAGTCCTCCATGTTGCCTGCATCTCCTCCTAAGCACTGATTGCAATGGGGACAACCTTGGTGGGGTGGGTTTTAAAGCAAGCGTGAGTACACATCAACGTACTCAGCAAATGTCCCATTTGGCTAAAGTGGACTAGCTGTATGTTGAGTTAAGGTTAAAGCAGTTGCTTTTAGTTGGTCAAGTATTTATTACTCGTAGTAAGCTAAGTTTTAGTAATAAACCCAGTTATTACCCAAGATTACTCCCTCCAAGAGAAAATACCAGATACCATAGTTATAATCATCATCATTAACTATCATCATATAAGTATCCACAGTGATTCTAATCAATGGGGATCCCAAGACTGCTCTTAACCGTGAGCATGGCTGATATACCAATAACACTCTGTAGAGGTTGCACACTTTACCCACGAGTCGTGATCCCTATTTGCCTCGGGTCGATCAAACCCTCAAACACTAGCAAGGTGAGTAGGCAAGGTTTCACTACGTAGCCTTTACAAAGACTCTTCTGGTGCATAGCTGCTCGTTAAGTTTCGTCGGTCGTACAAACACAGTACACCTACCTAAGGTGGGTGACTAACTGTAGGGTCATGATGGCGGACTAGAGGGGGGTGAATAGTCCTTTATAAAACTAATTATGTTGACTAACACAAATAAATGTGGAATTAATACTATGTTGGTCTAGCCAAGACTACACCCCTCTAACTTTAATAAACACCTGACAAAAGATTCTAATTGAAGCAACTAAGGTGCCAAGATAGTGAAAGAGCTCTCCCATACAAATCTAGTTAGCAAGGTCATACAAATTATGCAAATGTAATTATAAGCACACCGAGAGCTCCTAAACATACTAGTAAGCAAAGAGCACAAAGCACAAACTCTACTAGCAAAATTCACTGGTTGCACTACACAAGCACAACTAGAGAGAAACAACTACTTAGCTACACAAGCTAAGTAAAAAGATTAGCTACACAAGCCAACAAGTGAGCAACTCTTTTATAATATGTATGACTAGATATACAAGAGCATACAAGAGCAACAAATACTCACTAGCATAAGTATATGAACAAGTAAATACAAGCTAGTGAGGAAAGTTGCAAACCAACGGGAAGATGATGGCACTTGGCACAATGATTTTTCCCGTGGTGTCGATGACTTGCCGGTCACCCCTAATCCACGTTGAGGTAGATTCAAAGCACCCAACCGCTCCTCTATCAAGTCTCCACTTGATCTCTTTAGCCGGATTGGTCAATGAACCCTCAAACCTCGATTACACTAGAGTTGCTTTTCACCGCTCTGGCAAGGCAAGCACAACGCCTCTCATAATCACCACCACGGCCTCTTCACAATCTCTGTTGAAGAGCTCACGGGGAACCACCACCAAGCCATCTAGGAGGCGGCAACCTCCAAGAGTAACAAACCAACTACCTCACTTGATGATTTCCCTAGTGCCTCAAAGATCAACAACTTGATGCAATGCACTAGATGGCTCTCAATCTCACTAGAATGCAATCCCAAGCAATATGAGTGAGAGAGAGGGAGAGGAAAGCCTCCAATATGCTCACAAGTGTTCCAAATGGCCTCATTCACCCTTTCAACTCGGGCAACACAAGTATATAAAGCCCCCTCTCCAAAACTAGCCGTTATGGGCCAGTTGCCCCTTTTCTACGCACATGTGGACGGTCTGCAATACAAGCCTGGACAGTCAGCACAAGAATCCCAATGGCTATAAACGATTATAAAAATGTCAGAGCATTCAAAAATGACTTGTGCACGGTCTGCCCCTCAAGGTCGGACGGTCCGCGATACATAAAACTGAGCCAAAACGATGTTTTGCTGACTCTGCACATTTCCTGAAATTTGTACTGCGAACGGTCCGCAATACAAAATATTTGTACTGTGGACGGTCCGCACTCAGGCCCCGGACGGTCCGCAGTTCAAAAAATAAAACCAAAACAGGACTTCTCGAGTTCTGTCCAAACACCAGTCCTTCAACTATGGACGGTCCGCCACCTGGGACCAGACGGTCCGTAGTACAAAAACTTTGCGAAAGACAGAAACTCCGCATTTCTGTCCATCACCTCAAGTTAGACCTGCGGACGGTCCGCCATGCTGGCCCGGACGGTCCACGGTACCTCAATTCAGCCCACATTCAACAAATCGCTTTTGAATAAGTTTTTCTTTCACGAACCAAAGCGTTGTTAGCCCTCATGCAAATGCAACAACTATATGAGCAATGAGGCACTAAAGACATCTCAAGTACGATAATTGACCCCTCTTGATAGTACCGCTATCTAGCCTACTAACCCGGTCAATTATCAACCTCTAAGCACCTTTTGACCGGTAAAACAAAAACTTATTGTTATACCTTTGCCTTGAGCATTCCATTCCATCTCCTCAAATGATGAACAATGGGCATCCATAAGTGTAGCCAATCATGATACCTTTTACCATTTGTCCATAGCATGAAGTTCCTCCACCATCATCATCAAGCCACTTGATCAATAGCTCAGATCAACACATGGCTTGATAATTCTATAATGATATGATCCACTCCATGTTATCACATGGCTTTCTTGGTTCATCAATCTCAACATAGCTTGCCCTTCACCGTTGCTTTATGTCCATCGGTGCTAAGTCCTTGCTCTTGCTTCACTGCCACACGGTCCCTCACACATGAGCCTTTGACTTGCCCTTCACACTAGCCACTCCGTCCATCGAAGCCAAGCCATATCTCTTGATCTTCTCCATATAGCCACATGACACCATGTCATGTCTTCATATGTGTGGGGGACAGATATCCCCCGAGTCCACTAGAAGGTTAGAAGACCTCGCGAAAGGCTTTGGGCCCGATGTTTCGCAAGGCCATCCCTTCGTGGGCCTGGGAAGGGACGCTCGGCGAGGTGGATCAATACAAGATCGGATCAACTCGAGCTCAGACGGCCCAACAGATTCGAGCAACATCCACAACAGTAACCCGACTTTCCCGTGCTGCGTCCTCAGGCATCGAAACTGAATGGTGATAAGTCGGCAGAATTATAGGAAGATAGGCTCAGTCAGTTCACTATTACTCAGGCTCACGTTGTTATCATATCCGCATGTAACGCCCCACGGTCGAGTATATAAGGCCTACGGGGCATCCCCTCAAAAACATCTCACTCCTTAGCCATTTACCCAACTCTCTAGTATCTCCCATACTAGAGAACTCTCTTGTAACCCACCACACAAAAGATCCACACCAGGACGTAGGGTATTACGCATCTCAAAGCGGCCCGAACCTGTATAAGATTTTCTATTGTTTCTTGTGCATCCGGCACAAACCATCGATCTACAGTCGGCAACACCGTACAAAAAGCACCTCGAGGGGCAACCCTGGGTGCGCGGTCGGACCCAAAACACCGACAGCTGGCGCGCCAGGTAGAGGGTGTGTCGCCGATCCAAGCTAGCTCAATGGCCATCATTTTCCAGCACAAGATCATCATCCGCCCTGGATCCGCATTCTTCTTCGGAACCATTTCATCCGTGGCAGATGAAGAAGGAACTCTACATCACATCGTGGATCCATTGGATAGAAAGCCTTCCTCGACAATCTCCAGGAAAGTCGGAGCAAAGCAGGAAAAAGCGCAACCTCCAACACTCCGAGCGAAGACTACCTCCTGCAAGCCAGGAGCAGAGGATCTGTCTACTCGTTGAACTCTGTTGTCCACCTCTTCTACGGAAAAATGGACACGGATCATAAGGAAAAAGGAAGCAAATGAGGTAAAGGCTCGTCAAGCTACTCTCCAGGCATCTCTGCCCTCAAAGGAGAACATGAAGAAGTTTGTCACTACGTCGGTTCCATTCTACCCCAACGTCCTCTTTATCGGAGGAAGAGTGGAATCTACCCCCGTCTCCGATGATGAACCTACCCGCGCCGGGAGAAGAACCTCTTCAGCGGGAATCTCGCCGATGAAGGAACCGACGCCGAAATATTCTGTGACATCATGAAGACGGAGAGCGGGACCCGGCGCAGCCTGTGTCACGAGATGAGATCTCAGAGATGGGAGAAACCCCAGAAGAACGAGTCTTTAGGGAAAGAAGGAATTCCCGACGACGTGATCGTCGGCAAGCTCAAGAGCAGGCCGAACATGAGGCAAGACAACGCTGAGAGAACCCTCTTCTCGGATGGAACCTGAACCCCGACTTCGCCCGAGCCATGAACACGCCGAGTGAGGTTGGAGGAGTGTTGGCTCGGATAGCTAATGGCCTCCCCTGGACTCCGGACGTCGAGTGCTATCGGCGACTACTTACTCGGGCAGCTAATCATCTTCTACCTCTCACCCATCCACCGAGCGATCTACGACATGCCATCAACAGTCGACAGGATGCACGGATCTCCATCAACGCTTCGCGCGAACGACGACACGAGAACAAGATTTGGCACCGAGAAGAGTATGATCGGGACCACGGCATCCATGTGCGAAGTCAGGCCACTAGAGTTGAGTCGGCAACGGCTTTGACAGGCGGCACGACCCAGGGACGGTCGAGGCACCACGTCAACCACTCCCCTCCCTGGGACCGACATCACCATCATCGACAGGAGGACACGTGTGGAGTATCGGCGCTCACCCCACGTCTCAGGGCCATTCAATGACACCCTAACTTCAAAGTCTCCAACGTCGACAAGTACGAGCCTAAGCAGGATCCAAGAGGATGGTTGGTTGTCTACACCACCGCCGCCCGAGCCGCTGGGGCAACTGAAGATGTGATGACCGCATACTTGCCCATCGTCCTCGGGCAGGATGCGCTGCAATGGCTATGACACCTACCCCGACACTGCATCGACGACTAGAGCAACTTCATTCGGCGCTTCATCGCCAACTTTCAATCTCTCTTCAACAAACCGGCGCAGCCATGGGACCTCAAATCCATCAAGAGCCGAGGGGACAAGACTCTCCGGACGTACCTCAAAAGATTTCAGACCATGAGAAATCGTATCCCTAAGGTTGCGGAAGCAGCAGTAATCGAGGACTTCTACAGGGGATCTAATGACTCGGCCTTCGTCCGAGCCATACTGCAAAAGGCGCCGACTACCTCCGAGCAGCTATTCCGGGAAGCGGACCTCTATATCACCGCCGATGAACAAGCTCAGGACCTCATCGGAGGAGCGAAACCTGCACCGGCGGCACCACGACGCGACACGAACCAACAACTCGACAAGCGTTGGGAGAAGAGGCCTCGTGAAGAAGTCCACGCCGCTGGACCACCCACCTCTCGCGCCCGAGGAGCACCTCGCGGAGGCGAACGTACATTGGACGACATCCTCGATGCCCAGTGCCCGTACCACAAGGACATGCGCCACACCCTCCAGAACTGCAGAGACTTCAAGCACTCCGTTGGGAATGGTCGACCCTTCCAACCTCTACCACCTCCCCCACCATGAGGAGGACCCAGAGAACCTCGACAGCCACAGCAGTAGGAGGGGGGAGGAGGCGGAGCATTCCCGCACGTCGACGGAGAAGTCAACGTCATCTTCGGCGGACATGGGTCGCAAGGAAGTAAGAGGCAACAGAAGCTCAACGACCGTCAGATACTGGTGGCGGCCACCAGCCCTCCCGCCCCGTATCGATGGTCCGAACTCCCGATTACCTTCACTCAGGCGGATCAGTGGCTCAACTTTGATCACCCTGGCAAGTACCCGCTCCTCGTTGATCCGGTGATCCGAGACAGCCGGGTAAAGAAGGTGTTAGTGGATGGGGGAAGCAGCATCAATGTCACCTTTCCCCGGACACTTCAAGACTTGGGAATCGCACTCAAAGAACTCCAGAGTCAGACACTCCTTTCTTCGGCATCGTGTCGACTGAAGAATATCCATTCGGACACATCTACATGCTGGTCACCTTTGGAACTCCAGAAAACTACAGAACCGAGTTCCTGAGGTTCGAGGTGGCGAGCTTCGATTGTGGATACAACGCCATCATCGGCAGGCCTGGATTGGCAAAGTTCATGGATATTCCGCATTACACGTACATGATATTGAATATGCCGGGACCACAAGGAATCATCACTATACATGCTGACTTCCAAGGCGCCACGGAGTGCTTCCGAGTGGCCATTCAGGCAGCCCTCACCACCAAACCATCGACGACTTCTTCTATGCAGGCAAACTCAAAGCCTGAGGAGGACCTCACAGTACCTGCGAATGAAGCTCAAGTTGTGACCTCTATGCGGCCGACTGAGGAAACCAAGAGGATCAACCTCGGGTTCGCTGATGAACGCAACACTGCCATCATTAGCTCCAGCCTGGATGACAAATAGGAAGGCGCGCTCGTCCAGTTTCTGCAAGATAACCGAGACGTATTCGCATGGCAACCTGCGGATATGCCGGGAGTCCCCAGAGAGCTGGTCGAGCACAAACTGAAGGTCTATCCCCAGGCGAGGCCGATCCGACAAAAGTTACGTCATTTCATGTCCGATAAGAGAGAAGCCATCCGTGCAGAGCTAGCTCGCTTGGTCGCGGCAGGATTCATTAGAGAAGTACTACATCCCGAGTGGTTGGCAAATCCTATTCTTGTACTCAAAAAGAATAAAGTGGATTGGCGCATGTGCGTCGACTATACGTATCTCAACAAACACTGTCCGAAGGATCCCTTCAGACTTCCTAGGATAGACCAGGTGGTAGACTCGACTGCGGGGTGTTCTGTGTTGTCCTTCTTAGATTGCTACTCCGGGTATCATCAGATCAGCTTGGCAAAGGAAGACGAGGAAAAAACAGCATTCATCACCCCGTTTGGATATTTCTGCTATACCTCCATGCCATTTGGCCTCAAAAACGCTGGAGCGACTTACTAGAGAGCCATTCAGACATGCTTAGCCGACCACTGGGGCAAGCGTGTAGAAGCTTATGTGGATGATGTGGTGATCAAGACAGAAAACTCAGAAAATTTCATTGAAGATTTGCAGCTGGTCTTCAACAGTCTACGTCGATATCGATGGAAGCTTAATCCAGAGAAATGTGTCTTTGGAGTACCAGTAGGAAAATTACTCGGATTTATTGTCAGCCACCGAGGAATTGAAGCTAACCCAGAAAAGATCGAGGCTATCATGAGAATGGAGGCATCGCAGTCACAGAAGAAAGTACAAAGACTTACTGGATGCATGGCAGCTCTAAGCAGGTTCATATCAAGGTTGGGAGAAAAAGGCCTACCGTTCTACAAGTTGCTCAAGAAGGTGGACAAGTTCCAGTGGACTTCAGAAGCCCAGGAAGCTCTTGATGCACTGAAGAAATTCCTGACAACACCACCAGTGCTAAAGCCACCGCGTCGAGCCACGCCGAGTCAGCCGGCCGAAGATCTGTTGTTATATATCTCTTGCACGACTCACGTGGTGAGCACCGCGTTGGTAGTCGAGCGAGCAGAAGAAGGACATGCATATCCAATACAACATCCCGTCTATTTCATCAGTGAAGTTCTGGGACCCTCAAAGAAGAAATATCCTCAAGTTCAAAAACTATTGTATGCAATACTTCTAACTGCACGCAAGCTCTGTCACTACTTTGACGATCACAAAGTCATAGTAGTCACAAGGTCACACCTGGGGTTTTCGTCCAAGAAGTGCCACGCCCGAGTATTTCCTTAGAGCAGGCAGAAGAGTGCAATGTTCTGAGCCAGCCAGAGTCAGATTCAGATGACTGGAGGGAGCCAATCATTAGATATATAAAGAATGAAGAAGAGTCGGATGACAAAACTGTGGCAGAACGCATCGCAAGGCAGTCAACCCACTACACTCTCATTGGGGAAACACTGTACAGAAGGGGCGTGACAGGAGTCTTCATGATGTGCATTCTCTCGGCTACCGGGAAGCAACTACTAGATGAGATCCACGCTGGGCAATGCGGAATACATGCAGCATCTAGGACTCTAGTTGGGAAGGTCTTCAGGTCTGGTTTCTACTGGCCAACATCAAAGAATGATGCAGCCGATCTAGTCCAGAGGTGTGAAGCTTGCCAATACTTATCAAAGCAGCAGCACTTACTAGCACAGCAACTGCAGACCATACCTGTAACATGGCCATTTGTGTGCTGGGGACTGGACATGATTGGACCATTCAAGAAAGCTCAAGGAGGTTACACTCACTTGCTGGTTGCCATTGACAAATTCACTAAATGGATAGAGTACAAACTCATCGCTTCTCTGACATCAGCTAAGGCAGTGGAATTCATACAAGATATAATATTCAGGTTCGGAATACCAAATAGCATTATAACTGACCTGGGATCCAATTTCACAAGCTCAGAATTCTTTGATTTCTGCGAACAAAGAAGCATCCAGATCAAATATGCATCAGTAGCACACCCAAGAGCCAACAGTCAGGTAGAAAGGGCTAATGGAATGATATTGGAAGCACTCAGGAAGAAAGTCTTCGACAAGAATGAAAAGTTCGCAGGGAAGTGGATCAGAGAGTTGCCATATGTGGTCTGGAGCTTAAGAACTCAACCTAGCCGAGCTTTGCATGGAAATACTCCCTTCTTCATGGTCTATGGTTCGGAGGCAGTACTACCTGCTGATCTCAGGTTTGGGGCACCAAGGCTGATCTTCGAAAACATAGCTGAAGCTACTAGACTGGAGGATGTTGATATACTGGAAAAAGAACGATTGAATACAGTAATTCAGTCAGCTAGGTACCAGCAAACTCTGAGGCGCTATCATGATAAGGCCATACGACATCGATCCTTCGCAGTGGGAGATCTTGTCCTCCGTCGAATTCTAACGGGGGAAGGACGGCACAAATTGTCGCCACTATGGGAAGGGCCATTCATGGTAGCAGAAGTCACTCGGCCAGGATCATATCGACTTACACAAATGGATGGCATAGAAATAGGGAATTCATGGAATATAGAGCATCTCAGGAAGTTTTACCCCTAGCTAGATTTCAAAAGCTATCGGGGCAACATTGTATTCTATAATTGGAAAAGTATGTCATCAATAAAAAGACTTCGTTCTCAAAAGCTCTCGAACTATTTATTATCGATCTACATGCTTACTTAACTTAGGGTGACCACTATACCCTGCTCACGGAGCAATCGACTTAAGTCGGCAGTGACTTAAGACGGTGCGACATGCTCACGCTTGCTTAACTTAGGGTGACCACTATACCCTTCTAACAGAGCAATCGGTTTAAGTTGGCAGTGACTTAAGACAGTGCGACATGCTCACACTTACTTAACTTAGGGTGACCACTATACCCTACTCACGGAGCAATCGGCTTAAGTCGGCAGTGACTTAAGACGGTGCGACATGCTCACGCTTACTTAACTTAGGGTGACCACTATACCCTACTAACGGAGCAATCGGCTTAAGTCGACAGTGACTTAAGACGGTGCGACATGCTCACGCTTACTTAAACTTAGGGTGACCACTATACCCTACTAACGGAGCGATCGGCTTAAGTCGGCAGTGACTTAAGGCGATGCAACATACTCACGTCTACTCGACCTAGTATAAACATGCTTACGATCACTCATCTTGGGGCGATCTCTATGCCTCACAAAAATAGGAGGAAGTTTCGAAACTAGCATACTGCATTTACTTCTGCAATCGTAACAACTGTTGAATTCAAACAACAGAAAAACAAAAACAGCATTCAGTACCCAAAACACGTTCTAACATAGTATTCAGGCACATTAACCACATACACATATGGTTCATGAATGTATTCAGTATTTCTACTTGGCAATGTTTTTCTCAGGAGCAACCGATGAAGAAGGGCGACTCGAGGAGTCAGGAGCAACTTTGACATCGGCGACTATTGAGAGCACCTAGAGGGGGGTGAATAGGTGATCCTGTGAAACTTAAACTTATAGCCACAAAAACTTGTTAAGTGTTAGCACAATAATTGCCAAGTGGCTAGAGAGGAGGTCTTGCACAAAGAATTCAACACAGAGAAGACACAGTGATTTATCCCGTGGTTCGGCCAAGTACAAAACTTGCCTACTCCACGTTGTGGCGTCCCAACGGACGAGAGTTGCACTCAACTCCTCTCAAGTGATCCAATGATCAACTTGAATACCACAGTGTTTTGCTTTGCTTATCTTTATCCCACTTGCGAGGAATCTCCACAAATTGGAGTCTCTCGCCCTTACACTTAAAGTTCACAAAGAAGCACGGAGTAAGGGAGGGAAGCAACACACACAAATCCACAGCAAAATGCGCACACACACGGCCAAGAAACTAGCTCAAAAGACTATCTCAAAGTTCTCACTAGAACGGAGCTCGAATCACTGAGAATGACAAATGAATGCGCAAAGACTGAGTGTGGATGATCAAGAATGCTCTAAGGTTGCTTGGTGTACTCCTCCATGCGCCTAGGGGTCCCTTTTATAGCCCCAAGGCAGCTAGGAGCCGTTGAGAACAAATCTGGAAGGCCATCCTTGCCTTCTGTCGTCGGGCGCACCGGACAGTCCGGTGCACACCGGACACTGTCCGGTGCCCGATTTCCTTCCTTAAATGGCGAAGCCGACCGTTGCAGATGCGGGAGCCGTTGGCGCACCGGACATGTCCGGTGCACACCAGACAGTCCGGTGCCCCCTTCCGACCGTTGGCTCGGCCACGTGTACCGCGCAGATCGCGCGTCCGACCGTTGGCCCGGCCGACCGTTGGCTCACCGGACAGTCCGGTGCACACCGGACAGTCCGGTGCACACCGGACAGTCCGGTGAATTTTAGCCGTACGTCGTCGGCGAATTCCCGAGAGCGGTCACTTCGCTCGAGCCAACCTGGCGCACCGAACACTGTCCGGTGCACCACCGGACACTGTCCAATGCACCACCGGACAGTCCGGTGCCCCAGACCGAAACAGCCTCTTGGCTGTACACAGCCAACTCTTCTCTTTTCTTCTTCTTTCTGTTTCTGATACTTAGACAAGTATATTAGTACACAAAACCAATGTACTAAGACTTAGAAATATACCTTTGCTCTTGATTTGCACTTTGTCCACCCATGGGCATAGATTCACATTTAAACACTTGTGTTGGCACTCAATCACCAAAATACTTAGAAATGGCCCAAAGGCACATTTCCCTTTCAATCTCCCCCTTTTTGGTGATTTATGCCAACACAACATAAAGCAACTAGAACAAGTGCAATATCACTTCAAAAATAAAAACTCAAGTTTATTTTGATTCAATTTGGCATATATGGATCATCCTTTGCCACCACTTGGTTTGTTTTTGCAAATCAAACACAAAATCCTATCTCTAAGTCAATTCCACTTGTAGAGACATAAAGAGAGGTTTTCCAAAGAAAATTGATTCAAGATTCCAAAAACTCCCCCTTTTTCCCATAATCAACACTTCTCCCCACAAGAGGCCAATTTTTGACAAAAGAGACAATGCAAGAGTTTTGACAAACCAAAAGCTCTATTCTACTATTTTCAAAGTTTCTCAAGTGGTAGCTGATCCATCTATTGCTTTGGCCTTTATTTTCTCCCCCTTTGGCATCAAGCACCAAAACGGGATCAATCTTGGCCCCTTAACCCCATTGCCTCACCAAATTCTTCAATTAAGAGCAAATGGCAATAAGAGTTCATGAGATGAACTTGGAATAAGTTACCCTCTCATCGGAGTGCAGTGGAAGTCTTTCATGGTCCAAGTCCACCTTTTCCCTTTCAATCCTCCTTCGAGACTAAATCATCAAACTCAAGCACATGGTTAGTCTCAAAGGGTCAAGTTGTAACACATCTCCCCCTAAACATGTGCATCACTTTGCAACGGACTTGTGAGGTCCAGGGAGTGTTTGTACAACTTGAGCACCACACTAAGCAACAAAATGCAGAAGGAACATGATCAAAGGCATAAACACAAGTATGCTATAAATCAATCCAAGTTCCGCGAATCTAAGACATTTAGCTCACTACGCAACCTGCAAAAGGTCTTCTCATCTAGAGGCTTGGTAAAGATATCGGCTAGCTGGTTCTCGGTGCTAACATGAAACACTTCGATATCTCCCTTTTGCTGGTGGTCTCTCAAAAAGTGATGCCGGATGTCTATGTGCTTTGTGCGGCTGTGCTCAACAGGATTTTCCGCCATGCGGATAGCACTCTCATTGTCACATAGGAGTGGGACTTTGCTCAGATTGTAGCCAAAGTCCCGGAGGGTTTGCCTCATCCAAAGTAGTTGCGCGCAACACTGCCCTGCGGCAACATACTCGGCCTCAGCGGTGGATAGGGCAACGGAGGTCTGTTTCTTAGAATTCCATGACACCAAGGACCTTCCTAAGAATTGGCACGTCCCCGATGTACTCTTCCTATCGACCTTACATCCAGCATAGTCGGAATCTGAGTACCCAATCAAGTCAAAGTTAGACCCCTTTGGATACCAGATCCCGAAGCAAGGTGTAGCAACCAAATATCTAAGAATTCGCTTCACCGCCACTAAGTGACACTCCTTAGGATCAGATTGAAATCTAGCACACATGCATACGCTAAGCATAATATCCGGTCTACTAGCACATAAGTAAAGCAAAGAACCTATCATTGACCGGTATGCTTTTTGATCAACGGACTTACCTCCTTTGTTGAGGTCGGTGTGTCCGTCGGTCCCCATCGGAGTCTTTGCGGGCTTGGCATCCTTCATCCCAAACCGCTTCAGCAAGTCTTGCGTGTACTTTGTTTGGGTGATTAAGGTGCCGTCCTTGAGTTGCTTCACTTGAAACCCAAGAAAGTAGTTCAACTCGCCCATCATCGACATCTCGAATTTCTGTGTCATCACCCTGCTAAACTCTTCACAAGACTTTTGGTTAGTAGAACCAAATATTATGTCATCGACATAAATTTGGCACACAAACAAATCACCATCACATGTCTTAGTAAAAAGAGTTGGATCGGCTTTCCCAACCTTGAAAGCATTAACAATTAGAAAGTCTCTAAGGCATTCATACCATGCTCTTGGGGCTTGCTTAAGTCCATAGAGCGCCTTAGAGAGCTTACACACGTGGTCGGGGTACCGTTCATCCTCGAAGCCAGGGGGTTGCTCCACGTACACCTCCTCCTTGATTGGCCCGTTGAGGAAAGCGCTCTTCACATCCATTTGGTACAACCTGAAAGAATGGTGAGCGGCATATGCTAGCAAGATACGAATTGATTCTAGCCTAGCCACAGGAGCAAACGTCTCCTCAAAGTCCAAACCTGCGACTTGGGCATAACCTTTTGTTACTAGTTGTCGGTGTTTTGGGTCCGACCGCACACCCGGGGTTGCCCCTCAAGGTGTTTTTAGGAGTAGGACGGTGTCGACGACTGTAGCAAAATGGTTCGTGCTGATCGCACGAGGGACAATGGACAAGATTTACAGGTTCGGGCCGCTTAGAAACGCGTAACACCCTACGTCCTGGTGAGTATATGAGCGTGGTTACAAGAGGATTCTCTGGATAGAAGGCGCAGAGAGTTTTTGTGGGTGGCTAAGTGGAGCAGAGTCGATCCATCTGAAGGGGTGCCCCCTAGGCCTTATATACTCGGCCGTGGAGCATTACATGTGATACGATAACAACAAGTAGCTGAAAGATAGTGAACTTCTTGAGCTTATCCTTACGTAACCTCCGCCGACTTATCCTCGCATGGCTCCGTTGCATGGGGGCTTCAGCGCGGGAAAGTCGGGTCTCTGTTTGTGATTCATTCGTTCGACGTTGTGGGCCGCCTGTGTTTGCACTAATCAGTCCCACGTCTTCTTTATTGGTTGTCTTTCCCTAGGCCCACGAAAGAATGACCTTACAAATTATTGGGCCCTTGGGCTTTTCGTGAGGCCTTTTACTTCTTTAGTGGACCCAGGGGATATCTATCCCCCACAAGCCCCCGATCTTTGAGTTAATTTAGAGGTAATCAACTCAAAGATCCAAGGTCCAGAAAATGACTTCCTGCTGCCTCCTCTGGCTCTGATCACTCGTTCGACCAAAGTTTAGTTTTGTGCCTGTGCCTTAGAAATCGGCACTTTGGATTATAAGATTCTGGACTTCCTTGGGTGCACCGAAGGTGCACCCAATGGGTGTAGCCCCCGACCTTTGAGTAGATTTTAGAAGATAATCTACTCGAAGGTCTTCTCCGAAGATTTTTTCCATTCGCGCTCCTGCATCTCAGTTGAGGATTGATCTTTCCAATCTTGTTCTACGCCTTAGAGGTCGGCACTATATTGATTTAGAATGATAATCCATGGGGTGCACCGAAGGTGCACCCAATGGGTGTAGCCCCCGACCTTCAAGTGGATTTTTGAGGATAATCCACTCGAAGGTCTTCCTTCTGTGTCCTTTTGCTGAAAATTATCCTTTCTGCTTGTAAAAAATTGGCATGATGTCATCCGCGCTATGTCATCAATTTTATGCTTCAGAGGTCAGCATGTATTTTGTCTTTTGCAGCCGAGTTCGCAATCCATCCATATCTCGCTAGGTAGTGTAATTTATTTGCTCTGTGACTGATTGGACATTTGATGGACGTTCTCTGTCTAGTCTTCAAGTCATTTTTGTCGACCATATTTTGCACTCCACTGACTATATTTGGCTTCCCTCTAACTCTTGTTGATATCTCATTTTTGTCTTGAGGTATTCACTGCATGCCCTGCACGGATGTGACCGTTTGAAAAATATACTGATAATTCCTGGGCGTCCCCCCCCCAATGGGTGTGGGCAAGGGACGGCTTGGTACGTTGAGTGTTTTAGCCTGGTTGCCTCTGAGTAGTAATGCGATGGGACGGCTAGTGTAATCATATCCTTTGCGCTGTTGACTGGAGTCCCAATGGGTGTAGAGTTGCATGAAACGGCGTCCGCTGTCTGACGTGTCTTCGGGTGGTGGAAGTGCTTATTGAATGCCTTTCGACTGTTCAGTGACCGCGGTTAGAAGTGAGCGGTTGCCTTTCCCTTCTATAAATAACCCCTTTGCTTCTCTGGTTTCTTCACATCTCTTCGCTGCTCCTTACTGCCTCTTCCCTTTCTTCTCTCCCAAAACTTTAGCCATGGGCAAGAACAACAAGCGCAAGCGTGAGCCGACTCCTCCATCGGAGGAGTTTGGTGACTCAGAATACTCGGAGGAGGAGTTCTCCTCCGAGCCTGAGGGGTCTCCGGCTCCCGTCTCTCCCCCGGCGTCGTCCGATGACTCGGACGACTCCCAGGGGATAGCCGCGGAGGTCTGGACATATATCCGGGCCGTCGAGCGCGCCGGGCTCGAAGGCTCGGATGAGTCGGAGTGCTCCTCGGATGAGGAGGACTCGGACGGCGGCGACGAGGGTGACGACGACGATGACGACGACGACGGCTGGGGTGGCGGCGACGGCAGCAGGGACAGCACCAAGGGCAGCAGCAGGGGCAGCACCAAGGGCGGCGGCGGCGGCAGCAGGGACAGCACCAAGGGCAGCAGCAGGGGCAGCACCAAAGGCGGCGGCGGCAGGGGCAGGGGCAGGGCCAGTGGCTAGACGCCACTGGTCCTCTTAGATATTAGTATAGTTTAGTATAGCTAGAATAATGTAGTAGTAATTAGTGTAGTTTAGTAGTAGTGGTAATGTAGAGTAGTATATTGTAGTTTAGCAGTAGTAGTAATGTAAAGTAGAATTAGGGAAGTACCAACTCATAAAGAGTTGGTTTGTAAGTTCGTCAACTTCCCTTTAATGAAGTATATCGTTTTATCCCCTCTTTTTGATGACTTGCCACTGCTTTTGCTGAATGCTGAACTGGTTCTTTTGATATAGTAGAAACAGCGCCGAGCGATGTGAAGATTGACATCAGCGTTTTAGAAGTAGCACTGAGCAATCGAACACAAGACCAGCGTTTTAGAGGCAATGCCGAATGATAGAAGGTCGGCATCGGCATTTTAGAAGTAATGCCAAGCGACAAAATACGGGGCCAGCATTTTAGAAATAACACCGAGTGATAGAATATCGGCATCAGCATTTTAGAGGTAATGCTGAGCGTTTGAACACGTGGTCGGCGTTTTAGAGGCAGCGCCAAGTGTTTTGAAGGTCGGCGTCGGCATTTTAGAAGTAATGCCGAGCGATTGAACACGGGGTCGGCGTTTTAGAGGCAGCGCCGAGTGATTGAAGGTCGGCATCGGCATTTTAGAAGTAATGCCGAGCGATTGAACACGTGGTCGGCGTTTTAGAGGCAGCGCCGAGTGATTGAAGGTCGGCGTCGGCATTTTAGAAGTAATGTCGAGCGATTGAACACGTGGTCGGCGTTTTAGAGGCAGCGCCGAGTGATAGCCAGCTTCTCAAGTTACTTTGAGGAAAATGGCCGAGTGATGAGGTGGCACATCGGCTTTCTTGGAAATAACTGTTAGATATCCACGTAGCATGCTGGGATTTCGGAGATGACCGCCGGGTGATGACTGGGCACTTTTGAAAAGGTATCTGGCCCAAGAATATCCCTTAAGAGTCGCGCTTTCAGCCGCCTTTGCTTTCCGTGCCCTAGTTCTTGCATTTCCGCATCTGAGTCTTCTCTGCCACTCGCCTCCTGCTCTGTTTCGCCAGCGAGAAGCAAGATGGCGCCCAAGAGGAAGACCGCGAACTCGTCTGCTGCAGTGATCCCCGCCATCGATCCCAACAGTCAGTTGCCCTTCGCAGGTAACCATATGTCTGTGATTTCTGAAGTTGAGCTTCTCCGCCTTGTTTCCATCGGGGTTCTCCCTCCACGGGAACTCTGTTCTTGGCGCTCTTGCCATGGGACTACTGTCCCAACCGAAGATACCCACGAGTCAGTGGTTTACACTCCTTTCCTTCTTCGCGGCCTCGGCCTTCCCATATCTCCTTTTTTCCGTGGCATCCTTGATTTTTATCACATCAACCTGACTCACTTGAACCCTAACTCCATTCTCCAAATCTCTATTTTCGTTCACCTTTGCGAAGCTTATCTTGGTGTGCTGCCGCATTTTGGCTTATGGAAGTATCTGTATCACTGCCGTCCTGGGATGGCCGGGGGGCAACATCAATTGGTCGGAGGTGCCAGCTTAGAGATGCGTCGGGGGCGGAAGACCGAGTATCTCGAGATACCCCTTAAAGACAGCATTAAAGGTTGGCGTCTGGAGTGGTTTATAATGGATAATTATGGAAATTCTCTCCCTACCCGCTCGGGAAGACAGGCAGACGTTCGTACTTCGAGTTGGACTGAATCTCCCACGGACCAGGAAGTAGCCGAAGCGGGCGTGTTGCTTACTGAAGTTGGATTACTGAAAGAGAGAGGTCTGACTGCCGAAGCCGTGGTCACAGATTTTGTATTCAAAAACATTCAGCCGCTGAAAGACAGGGCCTATCCGGCATATCTTTACCGAGGGCTGGCCGACTCAACCCGAGTTACTAATAGGAGAATTCCTTCTGTGGATTTGGTGAGCCGGCTTGAAATGATCCTCAGGGGTAAAGTTTCGAACGTTGGAGCTCCAGTGGCATACTCGGCTTGGAACCTACCTTCTTCTCAAGCCTTCACTCTTTTTGTGTCCAATCCACCCGTGACAGATAGCAACTTGGGTCTTAGAGTGCGACCTTCTGCTGAGGAGGTCCGTTCCTTAGTTGCTTCGCTCGGGGAGATACCTGATGATGAACGGCAGATTTATTTTGAAGTGCCCCTGAACCCTAGTGACGCAGACATAAATGACATGCTCGATCTGCTAGCTGAGGATTCATCTGATACTGTTCCTGATGGTACATTGGCGGTGGTGCCGCTTCCAGAGGTTGATGTGACCTTGGATGTCTCGAAGCCTGTCAATGCTCGCCCGAGGCGTCCCAGCCGAACCAGTCAGCCCGAGCCTTCTGCTGATGAGCAGAAGAAGAAAAGAAGACGCCTCCGGCGAGTGTCTAGCTTTGATGAGGATGCCAGCACCTTAGCTCCTGCTGCTGAAGAAATGCCTGCAACTGGCCTTGCTGACATTAATCCCAATGGGTGTGCTCCGCCTGCTGCTGACCCTAATGAGGATGCTGTTTGTGCTGTTGCTGTGGAAGATGAAGAGGAAGAGAACGAAACTCCATTAACTCGGAAAAACAGTCGGCAGTTCGTTGCTAGCGGTGGTAGTAGTGGGGTTCCTTCTCCTGCCTTGTCTGCTCTTATTGGTCTGCAAGAACTGTCCATGGCCAATTTTGATCAAGCTCTAGAGGATATGGTCCCTGAGAACTTGCTGTTGGAACCTGCAGACGCTGATGCAACAGAAACTTGTGCAGCCGTGCCAGATGCTGGGTTGAGGTCGTCCCGTGCCTCGTCGACCTTAGAGCACGATCTCGAGGGCCGGAATGATGACTTGGATCGTCCTGATCCTACGGAGGTAGCTGAAGGCCCGTCGACCTTAGAGGTGGTCACGGCAGAGAGCTTGGATCCTTTGAATAGTGCTGACATGTGCCCAGCCCCCGAGGGTGTCGCCGGGGAGGACTCAGCTCAGGTGAGGAGCGTAGGCCACTACCCAGCCCCCGAGGGTGTTGCCGGGGGTGACCCGGCTCAAGTGGGCAGTGCCAACCTTGACCCAGCCCCCGAGGGTGCCCGAGCAGGGTCTCCTTCCTGCACTTCTATGGACGTTCACGTGGGTTCACCTCCACACTCTGGCGGCATGGTGGTGGCTCAAACTCCAGATCAGGGGGTCGCTTTAGAGGGCAGCATCCCCACTGGTCTGGTGTTAGGCTCTGCTGAATGTACTGAGCTCGTTCCTGCTGGTCTACTGCAAGCTGCTTCGGGTGGTGGTCTGACACCTGATTATCAGCTGATTTCTCCTGACTTGGGGATCCCTTCGTTCTTTTCCAACCTCCAGGTGCTGTGCCGTGCTTTAATTTGATCTCTATGTTGCATGAATTGCTGTCATTATGCTCATCTGTTCTTCTCGTCAGGCTTTGGTGAATGGATTGGCCAGTCAACTGAAATCACAGGGTGCTTCTACCCCAGAAGTGGCGTCATCTCTCGAGCGTTGGAATCCAGTGTTGCTTCATCGTCGTGTATCTGAGTTGGAGGCCACCAATGCTGGTCAGTGTCCTTTCTTCTTCTTCTTTATTCTTGCCCGTAGGTTGTTTTACCTTCTGACCTCATTTTGTTTGAATACTTCTTGATAGGGATGACTCGGCAGATCACAGTTCTTGAAGAAAAACATTCTCAAGATCAAGCTGAAATGACTCGACGATGCGCTGACTTCGAGGAGAAGTATTCTCAAAGTCAGATCGAGTTGAGTCAGGTCTCTGCGGCTTTGGATGATGCTAACGCTCTGAGTTCTTCTCTTCATGTCCAGCTTAACTCTGAGAAGGTAGCTTACGAACCTGTGCTTCGCCTTATCATGCTCTTGGATTCTGAATAAGTTTGATTTTTGCTTGTAGGAAGAAAAACGTATCCTTGCTGCTTCTCGCGACAACTTGGACAGATTGTACCGAGATTCCAGTAGCTCGCTGACCATCTTGGAGAGGAGCCACCGCTTTACGATGGAGGAGCTTGACAATCAGCGCCGTCAACTGCAAGAATCTTCGGACGAAGTGGCCCGCCTTACACAGTTGCTATCAGCAAAGGATGCCACCATCAAGGAACTCCGAGCTTCCAAGAAAACCATTGCCCGGGAGTTAGAAACTTCTCAGCAGGCTGTTAAAGTTGCTGAAGAAGCTGCTGTCACTTTCAAAGCTCAGCGCGATAAGGCCCTGGACAAGGCCATTCGGGCGGGGCGAATCTTGATGAGAAGACCTAGCGTGGTTGTCCCCGAGGATATAAGAGCCGACGTGGTTGCTGCCCCTGATTCCTCGAATCGCCCTTCTTCGTCAGTCGTTCCTGAGAGAGACATTGGAAAATAAAGAAACAGTTCGCGTGCTCTGAGCGCGCAGTTAGCATGAGCAAGCATTCATTTAGAGGACATCAGCTTATCATTCGAATGTTATGATTTCTTTCTTATCGTATCAGAATTTATTAGTTTGCAAATTTGTGGTAATGCTACATGATAATTATGAAGTTTGTTTGTGGGATATGGAAGTCATCCCCTGAACTTCATAAGCGCGAGTATGCTATACCGGTTTAAGCCGTCAATGACTTTTAGCCGGTAACTTCCGTTAGTAGGGTTTAGTGATCGCCCTAGGTAAAGTAAGCGTAAGCATGTTGCACCGCCTTAAGTCGTTGCCGACTTAAGTCGATTGTTCCGTTTGTAGGGCATAGTGGTCACCCCGAGTTAAGTAAGCGTGAGCATGTTGCACCGCCTTAAGTCGTTGCCGACTTAAGTCGATTGTTCCGTTTGTAGGGCATAGTGGTCACCCCGAGTTAAGTAAGCGTGAGCATGTTGCACCGCCTTAAGTCGTTGCCGACTTAAGTCGATTGCTCCGTTTGTAGGGCATAGTGGTCACCCCGAGTTAAGTAAGCGTGAGCATGTTGCACCGCCTTAAGTCGTTGCCGACTTAAGTCGATTGCTCCGTTTGTAGGGCATAGTGGTCACCCCGAGTTAAGTAAGCGTGAGCATGTTGCACCGCCTTAAGTCGTTGCCGACTTAAGTCGATTGCTCCGTTTGTAGGGCATAGTGGTCACCCCGAGTTAAGTAAGCGTGAGCATGTTGCACCGCCTTAAGTCGTTGCCGACTTAAGTCGATTGCTCTGTTTGTAGGGCATAGTGGTCACCCCGAGTTAAGTAAGCGTGAGCATGTTGCACCGCCTTAAGTCGTTGCCGACTTAAGTCGATTGCTCCGTTTGTAGGGCATAGTGGTCACCCCGAGTTAAGTAAGCGTGCAAGTCAATCATAAACGAACCGAGTATCCTTGAAATCTATCTTTATTGATGACATATTTCCACTTTACAGAGTACATGGCCGCCCCGGCTGTTTTGAAGTACAGCTAGGGGTAAAACTTTCTGAGGTGCTCTATGTTCCAAGAGTTCCCGACTTCTGTACCATCCGTCTGGGTGAGGCGATACGATCCGGGCCGAGTGACCTCTGCTACTATGAAGGGTCCTTCCCATAAGGGTGATAGCTTGTGCCGTCCTTCCCCCGTTAGAATTCGGCGGAGGACGAGGTCCCCTACTGAAAAGAACCTTTGCCGCACAGCCTTATCGTGATAGCGCCTTAGAGTCTGCTGGTATCGTGCTGATTGTATTACTGCATTCAGTCGTTCTTCCTCAAGTATATCAATATCCTCCAGCCTGGTGGCCTCAGCTTCCGCTATGCTTTCGAAGATCAATCTTGGTGCCCCAAACTTGAGGTCAGCAGGTATCACTGCCTCCGACCCATAGACCATGAAGAAAGGAGTGTTTCCATGCAGGGCTCGGCTAGGTTGGGTTCTCAAGCTCCAAACAACATAAGGCAATTCTCTTATCCATTTTCCTGCGAATTTTTCATTTTTATCAAAGACCCTTTTTCTAAGTGCCTCCAATATCATTCCGTTGGCTCGCTCAACCTGCCCGTTGGCTCTCGGATGGGCTACAGATGCATACTTGATCTGAATGCTTTTTTGCTCGCAGAAGTCAAAGAATTCTGAACTGGTAAAGTTGGATCCCAAGTCAGTGATGATACTGTTTGGTATCCCAAATCTGAATATTATGCTTTGTATGAATTCCACGGCTTTAGCAGAGGTCAAAGAGGCAATGGGCTGGAACTCTATCCACTTAGTGAACTTGTCAATTGCCACCAATACATGGGTGTATCCTCCTTGAGCTTTCTTGAAAGGTCCAATCATATCCAATCCCCAGCATGCAAAAGGCCAAGTTACTGGTATGGTTTGTAGCTGCTGTGCTGGCATGTGCTGTTGTTTCGACAGGTATTGGCAAGCTTCGCATCTCTGAACTAACTCGGCTGCATCATTCTTCGCCGTCGGCCAATAGAATCCTGACCTGAAAACCTTCCCGACTAATGTTCTGGATGCTGCGTGTATCCCACATTGCCCTGCATGGACTTCCTCCAGAAGTTGCTTCCCGGTGGACGGGAGAACGCACTTCATGAGGACGCCTAACGCGCCCCTCCGGTATAATACCTCCCCAATGAGTGTATAGTGAGCTGATTGTCTGGCAATGCGCTCTGCTGAGTTCTTGTCATCCGGCTCTTCTTCATTCTTTATATACTTAATAATCGGTTGCCTCCAGTCATCAGAGTCTGACTCGGGTTGGTCTATGACGTTGCACTCTTCTATTTGATCCGTCGAGATGCTCGGCTGAAGGATTTCTTGCACGAAGACCCCGGGCGGGACTTGAGTCCGATCGGATCCGAGCTTGGATAATACATCAGCCGCCGTGTTCCGATCTCTTTCTATATGATGGAACTCCAGGCCTTCGAATTTATCTTCTAGCTTTCGGACGGTGGCGCAGTATCTTCCCATTGAATCACTTGAACAATCCCATTCCTTGTTTATCTGACTGATGACTACCAGAGAATCCCCGTACACCATCAGCCTCTTGACACCCAGCGATATGGCGATGTTTAATCCGTGTATCAAAGCTTCATATTCGGCTGCGTTGTTAGAGGCCGGGAATAGCAATTGGAGAGCGTACTTAAGGTGTTCGCCTCCAGGTGCAGTGAAGAGAATTCCTGCTCCTGCTCCCTGCAGCTTCAGCGAGCCATCAAAATACATTCGCCATACTTCTGCGGTTTCTGGATTATCCGACACTTGCTGTTCTGTCCACTCTGATACGAAGTCGACCAGTGCTTGAGTTTTGATGGCAGTGCGAGGTCGGAACTCGATATCATGGGACCCCAACTCGCAAGCCCACTTGGCTATTCGGCCAATGGCTTCCTTGTTGTGAAGAATGTCCCCTATTGGAAAACCAGTACCTACTATGACTTTGTGGTCGTCAAAGTAGTGGCGCAGCTTGCGGGCAGTTAGAAGTACTGCATATAATAGCTTCTGAACTTGAGGATACTTTTTCTTCGATGGGCCTAAAACCTCACTGATGAAATAGACGGGATGTTGTACCGGGTAGGCATGCCCTTCTTCCACTCGCTCGACTACCAACGCAGTGCTTACCACGTGAGTCGTGCAAGAGATATATAGCAGCAAATCTTCAGCCGGCTGAGTCGGCGTGGCTCGCTGGGGCGGTTTCAATACTGGCGGTGTTGTCAGGAATTTTTTCAGTGCGTCTAGAGCTTCTTGTGCCTCTGAAGTCCATTGAAACTTATCCACCTTTTTCAACAGTTTATAAAATGGCAGACCTTTTTCTCCCAGTCTGGATATGAATCTGCTCAGGGCTGCCATACATCCTGTGAGTCGCTGAACCTTCTTTTGTGATCGAGGAGCTTCCATCTTCATGATAGCTTCAATCTTATCCGGATTAGCCTCAATTCCCCGGTGGCTGACGATAAATCCGAGCAACTTTCCTGCTGGTACCCCGAAAACGCATTTTTCAGGATTGAGCTTCCATCTATATCTTCTCAAGCTGTTGAAAACCAGCTGTAAATCTTCGATGAAGTTTTCTGGATTCTCAGTTTTGATCACCACGTCGTCTACGTAAGCCTCCACACGCTTGCCCCAGTGATCGGCTAAGCATGTTTGAATAGCCCTCTGATAAGTTGCTCCAGCGTTTTTGAGGCCGAACGGCATGGAGGTATAACAGAAAGCACCAAACGGGGTGATGAACGCCGTTTTTTTCCTCGTCTTCTTTTGCCAAACTAATCTGATGATACCCGGAATAGCAATCTAAGAAAGACAGCATCGAACATCCAGCGGTGGAATCCACCACCTGATCTATCCTCGGGAGCCCGAAGGGATCCTTCGGACAGTGTTTGTTGAGATCAGTATAGTCGACGCACATGCGCCAATCCACTTTATTCTTTTTGAGTACAAGAACAGGGTTGGCTAACCACTCGGGGTGCAATACTTCTCTAATAAATCCGGCCGTGACCAAGCGGGCTAACTCGGCACGAATGGCTTCTCTCTTGTCGGGCGTGAAACGACGCAGCTTTTGCCGGATCGGCCTCGCCTGGGGATAGACCTTCAATTTGTGCTTGGCCAGTTCTCTTGGGACTCCCGGCATATCCGCAGGTTGCCATGCGAATACGTCTCGGTTATCTTGCAGGAACCGGACGAGCGCGCTTTCCTATTTGTCACTCAAACTGGAGCTGATGATGGCCGTATTGCGCTCATCAGCGAACCCCAGGTTGATCCGCTTGGTGTCTTCAGTCGGCCGCATAGAGGTCGCGGCCTGAGCTTCGTTTGCCGGCACGGCGAGGTCTTCATCAGGCTTAGAGTTCGCCGGTGTAGAAGGAATCGCTGATGGCTTGGTGGTGAGGGCTGCTTGGATGGCCACTCGGAAACATTCTGCGGCGCCTTGGAAGTCGGCGCGCACAGTTATGATTCCTTGTGGTCCTGGCATCTTCAGTATCATGTACGTGTAGTGTGGGATGGCCATGAACTTGGCCAGCCCTGGCCTCCCGATGATGGCGTTGTACCCGCAGTCGAAGTTCGCCACCTCGAACCTCAGGAACTCGGTTCTGTAATTATCCGGAGTCCCGAAGGTGACCGGCATGTAGATGTGGCCCAGCGGATACTCCCCTTCCGTCGGCACGATGCCGAAGAAAGGAGTGTCTGACTCGTGGAGCTCTTTGAGGTGAACTCCCAAGCCTTGAAGCGTACGGGGGAAGGTAACGTTGATGCTGCTCCCCCCGTCCACTAGCACCTTCTTCACCCGGCTCTCTCGGATCACCGGATCGACGAGGAGCGGGTATTTGCCTGGGTGGTCGAAGTTGAGCCATTGATCCTCCCGAGTGAACGTGATTGGGTGCTCCGACCACCGGTACGGGGCGGGAGGGCCGGTGGTCGCCACCAGTATCTGGCGGTCGTTGAGCTTTTGTTGTCTCTTGTTCTCCTGCGACCCATGTCCGCCGAAGATGACGTTGACCTCCCTGTCAACGCGCGGGAAAGCTCCTCCTCCCCCCTCCTTCGGCTGATGGGGCTGTCGTGGTTCATCTGGTCCTCCTCTCGGCGGAGGAGGTGGTAGAGGTTGGAAGGGTCGGCCATGCCCGACGGAGTGCTTGAAGTCCCGGCAGTTGCGGAGAGTGTGGCGCATATCCTTGTGGTACGGGCACTGGGCGTCGAGGATGTCGTCCAGCGTGCGTTCGCCTCCACGAGGTCCTCCTCGGGCGCGAGAGGCGGGTGGTCCGGCGGCGTGTACCTCTTCGCGAGGCCTCTTCTCCCAGCGCTTGTCGGGCGGCTGGTTCGCGTCGCGTCGTGGTACCGCCGGTGCGGGCTTTGCTCCTCCGATGAGGTCCTGGGCCCGCTCGTCAGCGGTGATGTAGAGGTCGGCTTCCCGGAACAGCTCCTCGGAGGTAGTCGGCGCCTTTTGCAGTATGGCTCGGACGAAAGCCGAGTCGTTAGATCCTCTGTAGAAGTCCTCGATTACGGCCGCCTCCGTGACCTCGGGGATGCGGTTTCTCATGGTCTGGAACCTTTTAAGGTATGACCTGAGAGTCTCATCCCCTCGGCGCTTGATGGATTTGAGGTCCCATGGTTGCGCTGGCTTGTCGGAGAGAGACTGGAAGTTGGCGGTGAAACGTCGACTGAAGTCTCCCCAGTCGTCGATGCAGTGTCGGGGTAGATGTCGTAGCCACTGCAGCGCGTCTTGCCCGAGGACGATGGGCAGATACGCAGTCATGACGTCCTCGGATGCCCCGGCGGCCCGAGCAGCGGTGGTGTAGACGGCTAACCAGCCCCCTGGATCCTGCTTAGGTTCATATTTGTCGACATTGGATACCTTGAAGTTGGGAGGCCATTGGATGGCCCTAAGGCGCGGAGTAAGGGCGGATACTCCGCACGTGTCCTCCTGTCGTCGAGGATGTCGTCTGTCCCGGGGAGGGGAGTGGCGGTGGTGGCTCCTCGACCGTCCCCGGGTGGTTCCACCAGTTGAAGCTGTTGCCGACTCAGTTCGGGTGGCCTGGCTTTGGGTCGGGAAGCCATGATCTCGATCATACTCCTCTCGACGGCGAATTTCGTTCTCGTGCCGCCGTTCGCGCGAAGCATTGATAGAGCTTCGCGCGTCTCGGCGACTGTTGATGGCGTGTCGCAGATCGTTCGGCGGATGAGCGAGCGGTAGAAGATGGTTGGCTGCCTGAGTGAACAGGCGCCGGTATCCCTCGGCGTCGGGGGTCCGAGGAAGTCCGTCAGCTATCCGGGCCAGAACGCCTCCGACTTCGCTCGGCGTATTCATGGCTCGGGCGAAGTCGGGGTTCAGGTTGCGCCCGAAGAGCGGATTCTCGCGTCGTTGCCTTGCATCTTGCTCGGCTTGCTCCTGAGTTCGACGGCGATCTCGTCGTCGGGAGTTCCTTCGTTCCCTGAAGACGCGTTCTTCCGGAGTTTCTCCTATCTCTGAGACCTCGTCTCGCGAGACAGGTTGCTCCGGATCCCGTTCTCCAGCTGCGTGATGTCGTCGAACGTTCCTGCGCCGATTCCTTCGTCGGCGGGATTCTCGCTGAGGCGGTTCTTCTCCAGGCGCGGTCGGTTCATCGTCGGAGACGGCGGGTGATTCTGCTCTCCCGATGAAGAGGACGTCGGGGTAGAACGGTATTGCTGCCACGACGGCTTTCTTTCCGTTCTCCTTTGAGGTCGGAGGAACGGGAAGAACGACTGGCCTCTCCCTGGTCTCCTTCTTTCTCACGACCCGTGTCCATTCTTTCGTTGAAGAAGTAGACAGCGGAGTCTTCCGGGTCAGCGAGCTTCTCGCTCCAGCCTCCCCGGAGACGATCTTTTCTCGAAGAGCCGGAAGTAGCGTCTTTCCAGCATTTTCGGAGTTTGTTGGTGGAGACTTCTGTTCCGGCAGATCCGCGAGGCGGTGTAGAATTCCTTCTTCGTCCGCCACGGAGGAGATTGTCCCGAAGCAGAATGTGGATCCGGGACGCATGGTGATCTTGCTGTGGAAGGTGACGGCCATTGAGCTAGCTTGGATCGTCGACACACCCCCTACCTGGCGCGCCAGCTGTCGGTGTTTTGGGTCCGACCGCACACCCGGGGTTGCCCCTCAAGGTGTTTTTAGGAGTAGGACGGTGTCGATGACTGTAGCAAAATGGTTCGTGCTGATCGCACGAGGGACAATGGACAAGATTTACAGGTTCGGGCCGCTTAGAAACGCGTAACACCCTACGTCCTGGTGAGTATATGAGCGTGGTTACAAGAGGATTCTCTGGATAGAAGGCGCAGAGAGTTTTTGTGGGTGGCTAAGTGGAGCAGAGTCGATCCATCTGAAGGGGTGCCCCCTAGGCCTTATATACTCGGCCGTGGAGCATTACATGTGATACGATAACAACAAGTAGCTGAAAGATAGTGAACTTCTTGAGCTTATCCTTACGTAACCTCCGCCGACTTATCCTCGCATGGCTCCGTTGCATGGGGGCTTCAGCGCGGGAAAGTCGGGTCTCTGTTTGTGATTCATTCGTTCGACGTTGTGGGCCGCCTGTGTTTGCACTAATCAGTCCCACGTCTTCTTTATTGGTTGTCTTTCCCTAGGCCCACGAAAGAATGACCTTACGAATTATTGGGCCCTTGGGCTTTTCGTGAGGCCTTTTACTTCTTTAGTGGACCCAGGGGATATCTATCCCCCACACTAGTCGAGCCTTGTTCCTCGTCACCACCCCGTGCTCGTCCTGTTTGTTGCGGAACACCCACTTGGTTCCCACAACATTTTGCTTGGGACGAGGCACCAGTGTCCAAACTTCATTGCGCTTGAAGTTGTTGAGTTCCTCCTGCATGGCCAACACCCAGTCTGGATCCAGCAAGGCCTCTTCTACCCTGAAAGGCTCAATAGAAGAGACAAAAGAGTAATGCTCACAAAAATTAACTAATCGAGATCGAGTAGTTACTCCCTTGCTAATATCACCCAGAATTTGGTCGACGGGATGATCCCTTTGAATCACCGCTCGAACTTGGGTTGGAGGTGCCGGTTGCGCTTCTTCCTCCATCACGTGATCATCTTGTGCTCCCCCTTGATCACACTCCTCTTGATGAACCTGTTCATCGTTTTGAGTTGGGGGATGCACCATTGTTGAGGAAGAAGGTTGATCTTGCTCCAATTGTTCATGTGGTCGCACATTACCAATCGCCATGGTGCGCATAGCGGCCGTTGGAACGTCTTCTTCATCTACATCATCAAGATCAACAACTTGCTCTCTTGGAGAGCCATTAGTCTCATCAAATACAACGTCGCTAGAGACTTCAACCAAACCCGATGATTTGTTGAAGACTCTATATGCCTTTGTATTTGAGTCATACCCTAACAAAAACCCTTCTACAGCTTTGGGAGCAAATTTGGAATTCCTACCTTTCTTCACTAGAATGTAGCATTTACTCCCAAATACACGAAAGTACGATACATTGGGTTTGTTACCGGTTAGAAGCTCATACGAAGTCTTCTTGAGGAGGCGATGAAGGTAGACCCTGTTGATGGCGTGGCAAGCCGTGTTCACAGCTTCCGACCAAAACCGCTCGGGGGTCTTGTATTCTCCAAGCATCGTCCTTGCCATATCGATTAGCGTCCTGTTCTTCCTCTCTACCACACCATTTTGCTGTGGTGTGTAGGGAGCGGAGAACTCATGCTTGATCCCTTCCTCCTCAAGGAACTCTTCCACTTGAAAGTTCTTGAACTCGGACCTGTTATCGCTCCTTATCTTCTTCACCTTGAGCTCAAACTCATTTTGAGCTCTCCTGAGGAAGCGCTTGAGGGTCCCTTGGGTTTCAGACTTATCCTGTAAAAAGAACACCCAAGTGAAGCGGGAAAAGTCATCAACAATAACTAAACCATACTTACTTCCTCCTATGCTTAGATAGGCGACGGGTCCGAAGAGGTCCATATGTAGCAGCTCCAGGGGTCTTGATGTTGTCATCACATTTTTGGTGTGATGAGAGCCTCCCACTTGTTTCCCTGCTTGACAAGCTGCACAAGGTCTATCTTTTTCGAATTGCACGTTAGTCAAACCTATCACGTGTTCTCCCTTTAGTAGCTTGTGAAGGTTCTTCATCCCCACATGTGCTAAGCGGCGATGCCACAGCCAGCCCATGCTAGTCTTAGCTATTAAGCATGCATCTAGACCGGCCTCTTCTTTTGCAAAATCAACTAAATAAAGTTTGTCGTCTAATACACCCTTAAAAGCTAGTGAACCATCACATCTTCTAAAGACAGACACATCTACATTTGTAAATAGACAGTTATATCCCATATTGCATAATTGACTAACTGATAGCAAATTATATCCAAGAGACTCTACTAAAAACACATTAGAGATAGAGTGCTCATTAGAAATTGCAATTTTACCTAACCCTTTTACCTTGCCTTGATTCCCATCACCGAATATAATTGAATCTTGGGAGTCCTTATTCTTGACGTAGGAGGTGAACATCTTCTTCTCCCCCATCATATGGTTTGTGCATCCGCTGTCGATAATCCAGCTTGAACCCCCGGATGCATAAACCTGCAAGGCAAATTTAGGCTTGGGTCTTAGGTACCCAACTCATGTTGGGTCCTACAAGGTTAGTGCAAATATCCTTAGGGACCCAAATGCAAGTTTTGTCTCCCTTGCATTTTGCCCCTAACTTCCTAGCAACTATTTTCCTATCCTTTCTACAAATAGCAAAGGAAGCATTTAACGTACAATAAATTGTAGAAGGTTCATTCACTACTTTCCTAGGAGTATGAATAATATTCTTTCTAGGCACATGATGAATAGCATTTCTCCTAGACATATTTCTACCATGCATATAGGAAGAACTAGAAGCAAACATGGCATGAGAGTTAAAATCATCATAAGCATTATAATTCCTATAAGCATTTCTAGTTTGTCTCTTATCATGGTACATAAACGCATGGTTCTTTTGCACACTACTAGCCATAGGGGGCTTCCCTTTCTCTTTGGCGGAGATGGGAGCCTTATGGCTTGTTAAGTTCTTGGCTTCCCTCTTGAAGCCAAGTCCATCCTTAATTGAGGGGTGTCTACCAATCGTGTAGGCATCCCTTGCAAATTTTAGCTTATCGAAATCATTCTTGCTAGTCTTAAGTTGAGCATTAAGACTGGCCAACTCATCATTAAGCTTGGAAATTGAAACTAGGTGTTCACTACAAGCATCAATGTCAAAATCTTTACACCTAGTACAAATTACAACATGTTCTACACAAGAATTAGATTTATTTGCTACTTCTAATTTAGCATTTAAATCATTGTTGACACCTTTTAAAGTAGAAATGGTTTCATGACAAGTAGATAGTTCAAAAGAAAGCATTTCATTTCTCTTAATCTCTAATGCCAGTGATTTTTGTGCTTCTACAAATTTGTCATGTTCTTCATACAACAAATCCTCTTGCTTTTCTAAAAGCCTATTCTTATCATTCAAGGCATCAATCAATTCATTAATTTTATCTATCTTAGATCTATCTAAACCCTTGAATAAGCATGAATAATCTATGTCATCATCATCACTAGACTCATTATCACTAGAAGAAGCATAAGTGGAATCTCGAGTACTCACCTTCTTCTCCCTTGCCATAAGGCATGTGTGACGCTCGTTGGGGAAGAGGGATGACTTGTTGAAGGCGGTGGCGGCGAGTCCTTCATTGTCGGAGTCGGAAGAGGAGCAGTCCGAGTCCCACTCCTTGCCTAGATGCGCCTCGCCCTTTGCCTTCTTATAGTTCTTCTTCTTCTCCCTCTTGTTCCCTTGATCCTGATCACTATCAATGTCGGGACAGTTAGCAATAAAATGACCAAGCTTACCACATTTGAAGCATGAGCGTTTCCCCTTTGTCTTGGTCTTGCTTGGTTGCCCCTTGCGGCCTTTTAGTGCCGTCTTGAATCTCTTGATGATGAGAGCCATCTCTTCATCATTAAGTCCGTCCGCCTCAATTTGTGCCACCTTGCTAGGTAGCGTTTCCTTGCTTCTTGTTGCTTTGAGAGCAAGAGGTTGAGGCTCATTGATTGGACCGTTTAGAGCGTCGTCGACGTATCTCGGCTCCTTGATCATCATCCGCCCGCTTACGAATTTTCCGAGTACCTCCTCGGGCGTCATCATCGTGTACCTGGGATTCTCACGAATATTGTTTACAAGATGAGGATCAAGAACGGTAAAGGACCTTAGCATTAGGCGAACGACGTCGTGGTCCGTCCATCGAGTGCTTCCGTAGCTCCTTATTTTGTTGATAAGGGTCTTGAGCCGGTTGTAAGTTTGGGTTGGCTCCTCTCCCCTTATCATTGCGAATCGTCCAAGCTCGCCCTCCACCAACTCCATTTTAGTGAGCATGGTGATGTCGTTCCCCTCGTGAGAGATTTTGAGGGTGTCCCATATCTGCTTGGCGTTGTCCAAGCCGCTCACCTTATTGTACTCTTCCCTGCACAAAGATGCTAATAGAACAGTAGTAGCTTATGCATTTCTATGGATTTGTTCATTTATAAGCATAGGGCTATCCGAGCTATCAAATTTCATTCCATTCTCTACAATCTCCCATATGCTTGGATGGAGAGAGAATAAGTGACTACGCATTTTGTGACTCCAAAATCCGTAGTATTCCCCATCGAAGTGTGGAGGTTTGCCGAGAGGAATGGAAAGCAAATGCGAATTCGAACTATGTGGAATACGAGAATAATCAAATGAAAAGTTCGAATTGACCGTCTTCCTGTAGTTGTTGTCGTCGTCCTTTTGGGAAGAAGTAGACTCATCGCTATCGTCGTAGTAGACGATCTCCTTGATGCGCCTTGTCTTCTTCTTCTTCCCATCTTTGCGCTTGTGGCCCGAGCCCGAGTCAGTAGGCTTGTCATCCTTCGGCTCGTTGACGAAGGACTCCTTCTCCTTGTCGTTGATCACGATTCCCTTCCCCTTAGGATCCATCTCTTCGGGCGATTAGTCCCTTTTTGAAGAGAACGGCTCTGATACCAATTGAGAGCACCTAGAGGGGGGGTGAATAGGTGATCCTGTGAAACTTAAACTTATAGCCACAAAAACTTGTTAAGTGTTAGCACAATAATTGCCAAGTGGCTAGAGAGGAGGTCTTGCACAAAGAATTCAACACAGAGAAGACACAGTGATTTATCCCGTGGTTCGGCCAAGTACAAAACTTGCCTACTCCACGTTGTGGCGTCCCAACGGACGAGAGTTGCACTCAACTCCTCTCAAGTGATCCAATGATCAACTTGAATACCACAGTGTTTTGCTTTGTTTATCTTTATCCCACTTGCGAGGAATCTCCACAAATTGGAGTCTCTCGCCCTTACACTTAAAGTTCACAAAGAAGCACGGAGTAAGGGAGGGAAGCAACACACACAAATCCACAGCAAAATGCGCACACACACGGCCAAGAAACTAGCTCAAAAGACTATCTCAAAGTTCTCACTAGAACGGAGCTCGAATCACTGAGAATGACAAATGAATGCGCAAAGACTGAGTGTGGATGATCAAGAATGCTCTAAGGTTGCTTGGTGTACTCCTCCATGCGCCTAGGGGTCCCTTTTATAGCCCCAAGGCAGCTAGGAGCCGTTGAGAACAAATCTGGAAGGCCATCCTTGCCTTCTGTCGTCGGGCGCACCGGACAGTCCGGTGCACACCGGACACTGTCCGGTGCCCGATTTCCTTCCTTAAATGGCGAAGCCGACCGTTGCAGATGCGGGAGCCGTTGGCGCACCGGACATGTCCGGTGCACACCGGACAGTCCGGTGCCCCCTTCTGACCGTTGGCTCGGCCACGTGTCCCGCGCAGATCACGCGTCCGACCGTTGGCCCGGCCGACCGTTGGCTCACCGGACAGTCCGATGCACACCGGACAGTCCGGTGAATTTTAGCCGTACGTCGTCGGCGAATTCCCGAGAGCGGTCACTTCGCTCGAGCCAGCCTGGCGCACCGGACACTGTCCGGTGCACCACCGGACAGTCCGGTGCCCCAGACCGAAACAGCCTCTTGGCTGCACACAGCCAACTCTTCTCTTTTCTTCTTCTTTCTGTTTTTGATACTTAGACAGGTATATTAGTACACAAAACCAATGTACTAAGACTTAGAAATATACCTTTGCTCTTGATTTGCACTTTGTCCACCCATGGGCATAGATTCACATTTAAACACTTGTGTTGGCACTCAATCACCAAAATACTTAGAAATGGCCCAAAGGCACATTTCCCTTTCAACTATGTCATCAAACACGCCAGGCCTTCTCATCAAAATCCGCCCCGCGCGAATGGCTTTATCCATAGCTTTGTCATGCTGGGCCTTCAGAATGGTGGAATTGTCTTCGGAAATCTTGGTAGCTAGTTGAGCAGCTTCTAGCTCATGGACGATCGATCTCTTGGAGGCTCGTAGATCCTTGATGACGGAGTCTTTACTCGACACCAACTACCTAAGACGAAGGACCTCATCCTGGGATACTTGCAGCTCGCGACGGTGGTGTTCCAAGTCTGCCATGGTAAAACGATGGCTCCTCTCCAGGATAGTCAAAGAATTGTTGGCATCACGATACAACCTATCAAGATTATCGCGAGAGGCCACAAGTACACGTTTTTCCTCCTATAGACAAGAATCAGCTCTCAAACACCTAGTAAGCAGTGAAAACACAGCAGAGACAGTCAAGTAAGCTTACTACGGTAGCCGCCTTTTCAGAGTCAAGTTGAGCACTGTGAGAGGAATTCAATGAGTTGGCATCATCTAAGGAAGCAGAAACCCGAGCGAGGTCGATCTGACCTTGAGAATACTTCTCCTCGAGTTCAGAGTACCACCGGGTCATATCTAACAAAAAATAGTTGAAAAAGGGAACACAGTTAAAAACAAACTAATCAAGAAGCCAAGAAAGAAACTAAGGCACTAACCAGCATTTGTCATTTTCAAATCAGATATCTGCTTTTGAAGCAGCAGCGGATTCCACTGTGGCAGAAACAAAGCTCCTTCAGGGATAGATGCACCCTGTGATCTCAATTGACCAGCCATCCCGTCGACCAAAGCCTGATATTGAAAATAAATGAGTACAAAGACGGTAACTTGCCAGGGGTATTGCCAGAACCAGAAAAGCCGAATTACCTGAAGATCGGAGAAGAATGACAGAAATCCTAAGTCACGAGAAGCTAGGTGGTGGCTCGATGAAGGAATATCAGCCGGGGCAATTTGAAGAGCATCGCCAGGAATCAACTCAGCACCACCAGCAGGCATCAGAACTCTAGCATCTGACGTGCCGACCTCTAAGGCGACTTCCTCATTTGAAGCATGCGCTGTTACCATGCCATCGGAACGTGGAGGAGAAGACCCAATGTGAACATCCATGGAGGTATGAGAAGGGGAGCCCGCTTGGATACCCTCGGGGGCTGGGTTGCAGCCTGCACTGCCCATCGGAGCCGGATCACCACCAGCAACACCCCCGGGGGCTGGGTCGTAGCTCGCGCTACCCGAGCCGAATCATTACCGGCAACACCCTCGGGGGCTGGGCAACCGCTAGCACAATCCTTGAGGACTGGGCTCTTCACAATAGCCACCTCTAAGGCTGAAAGACTCTCAGTCACCTCCATGGGAACTGAACAACCTTCACCAACCTCTTGACTCCGAAGACCGCCTTCCAAGGTCGACGAGGTACGAGACGCTACTCGGGATAACTCTAACCCCACCTCTGGGATATCAGAACAAACGTCCATCATATCACCATCAGCTGGCTCGGACGACATATCTTCAGGAACGACATCTTCGAGAGCCTGATCGAAATTTGCTATGGATAGTTCTTGCAGACCAACAAGAGCAAACAAAGCTGGAGAAGGAATATCGCTACTCCCCCCACTGACTCTGTAACGCCGACTATTTTTTCGAACTAAGGGGACTTCCTCTTCTTCTTCCTTGTCCTCGTCAACAACACGGACAATATATGGCACAGGGTCACACCCATTGCGATCAGCTCTGACAGGGTCACACCCATTGGGATCAGCTCTGACAGGGCCACACCCATTGGGTTCAGCTCTGGCAGGGTCACACCCATTGGGATCAGTTCTGGCAGGGTCACACCCATTGGGATCAGCATCAGCAGGGACACACCCATCGGGTTCAGCCCCATTAAAGAGTTCCACTGGTACTTCTTCAGCAGCAGGAGCAGAAGGGCCGGCATCACGATCCAAGCATGACACTCGCTGAAGCCGTCTCTTTTTCTTTTTCTTCCCCTTGGCAGGAGCAACTGGATGACTGACTTGGCGAAAGCGTTTCGCGTGAGTACCCTTAGGCCTTCGAGTATCCACGGTTTTCTCAGGCTCTGGGATAATTGCAACATCCATTGTTTCAACAGAACCGAGTCAGAAAAATCCCCAGCCAACATGTCTAGCATAGCGCTTATCTCTGCATCACCCGGACTCATAGGCATCTCAAAGTGAACTTGCCTCTCATCGTTGGGAAGATCTCCAAGTGAAGCAACCAAAACCTCAACTTCTTCAAGAGAGGGTCGCACTCTAAGACCTAAACCACTGTCACTAGCAGGAGGATTTGACACAAAATCGAAAAAGGACTTGGAAGGCGGCAGATTCCAAGCAGAATATGCAACAGGAGCACCAATGTTCGATACCTTGCCTCTAAGGATCATTTCCAGTCGACTCACCAAATCTACAGCAGGAATCCTCTTGTTGGTAACCCGGGTTGAATCGGTGACACCACTATACAAATAAGCTGGGTATGCCCTATCCTTCAGTGGCTGAATATTCTTAAAAACAAAGTCTGCAACCACAGCTTTAGCGGTCAGACCTCTCTCCTTCAACAAGCAAATTTCAGCAAGTATAACTTTGGCTTCTTCTATCTCCAAGTCTGTGGGAGACTCAATCCAACTTGGAGCGTGAACATCTGGCTATCTCCCTGACCGAGGGGGGAGAGACTTGCCATGGTTTTCCACAATGAACCACTCTAAGCGCCATCCTTTAATGCTATCCTTGAGTGGGATGTCAAGATATTCTGTTTTCCTCCCACGGCGCATCTCCAGACTCGCACCACCCACGAGCTGATGCTGCCCCCTAGCCATCCTAGGGCGACAATGATACAAGTACTTCCACAAACCGAAGTGAAGGAGAATTCCAAGGTAAGCTTCGCACAGGTGAACAAAGACAGAAATTTGCAGAATAGAGTTGGGATTCAGATGAGTCAGATTCAGATGGTAAAAGTCAAGGAGACCGCGAAAGAAGGGAGAAATGGGAAGAGCAAGGTCGCGGATAAGAAAAGTGATGTAAACAACGGACTCGTGGGTATCCTCTGTCAGGATAGTAACCCCACGACAAATCCGCCAAGAGCAAAGCTCTTTCAGAGGAAGAACTCTGACGGAGACAAGATGGAGGAGATCCAACTCGGAAACAACAGACATATGATTACCTGTGAAGGGCAATTGACTATTGAAATCGATTGGAGGAATGATCGCTGCAGCAGAATTCTGACTCTTCCACTTGGGCGCCATCGCAACCTCGTTGGCGGGCGGAGCGGAAGAGAAATCAAAGGGAAACAGAGGAAACTCGGAGGCAAAAGTGAGGCTAGGGCTTGGAATGCAGAGGCGTCCGGCGACGTGATACAAATGGGGTTTTCCCGGGTCAGACATTGTTTCTAAAAGTGCTTAGTCATCACCCGGTCGTTATTTCCAAAACGCAGATGTGGCCTGATATGACTCAGCTGTTACCTCTAAAAACGCTGACGTCGCCAGTCGTCACTCGGCAGTTATTTCTAAAACACCGACGTGGCTCGAAACGACTCGGTTGTTACCTCTAAAACGCCGACGTTGCCAAGCACCACTTGGTTGTTACTTCTATAACGCCGACGTGGCTCAGCAGAACTCGGAGGTTACAATCTAAAACGCTGATGTCGCCAAGAACCATTCGGCTGTTACCTCTGAAGACACCAGCGGTAACTCAGCCGTTCTTTCTCCATGTAAATGCAGGCAGAATTAAAATGCGACACAACAATCGCAAGTCATTACTCGAGCGTTATCTCTAATAACAACGACTACGTTGGACACAAATACAAACTATTGATCGACTATAAAAAGACGATGGAAAGCTGAGAGATGGGCACAAAACAGGCCGAAATTTTCTTCATTATATAAAAAGGGAAGTTCTTCCACAAACTTAAAGGCCGACTCATTATGAGCCGATCTTCTTCCCACTTTTTGACACATTACATTACTACATTACATTACTACATTACATTACTACATTACATTACTACATTAAATTATACTATGCTATACTACTAACTACTACTACATTATTCCACTAATACTACTTCTACTACTATTTATCTATACTAATATCTAAGCCAGCAGCGCTTTGCCGCTGCCGCTGCCACTGTCGCTGACGCCCTTGCCGTCGCCCTTACCGCCGTCGCCGTCACCATCGTCGTCGCCTCCATCGTCGTTGTTTCCCTCGCTGTCGTCGTCACCATCGCTCCCCTCCTCGGATGAGTCAGAGGAGTTCTCCTCGTCCGAGGAGACCTCCGACTCATCCGAGCCCTCGAGCCCGGAGCGCTCGACGGTCTGGATGTATGTCCACACCTCGGCGGCAATCCCTTGGGAATCGTCCGAATCATCGAACGACGCCGGGGGAGAGGCGTGGACTGGCGACCCCTCGAACTCGGAGGAGAACTCCTCCTCCGAGTACTCAGAATCGCCAAAGTCCTCCGAGGGAGGAGTCGGCTCGCGTTTCCGCTTGTCGCTAGAATGGTGCAAGGAGCTTCTGCCTTTCTTGCTCTTACCCATGGTGGAGTAGAAGAGAAGAGAAGAGAGTAAGCAACAAACGGCAGGGAGATGTGTGAAGACACCAGTGCAGCAAGCACTCTATTTATAGAGGAAGAATGCAACCGCTCATCTCCTACCATGGTCACTGAATAGTCGCAAATATTCAATAAGCAATTCAAATCATCTAGAAACAAGTCAGGCGGCTGATGTCGTTTCACGTAACACGACACCCATTGGGACTCAAGTCAACTGCTTGGATGATATGATTACACCCGCGGTCACGTCAAGTTACTACTCAGGGGCAATTTGCTAAACGCTCAACGCACCAAGCCGTCCCTTGACCACACCCATTGGGGGGAACGTCTAGGAATTTTCAATAGATTTTCCCAAGCAGTCACATCCACACAGCATACGCAATGAATGTATCAAGGCAGAAGGAAGATATCGATGGAGATCGGAGGAAAGCCAAAAATAGATGATGAAGTACAAGTCTAATCAACAGGAGCATTGAAGCACAAAGCGAAATAAAGACCAGCCAAGAGCCATCTACCGGATGTCCAATCTGTCGCAAATCAAATAAATTTCAAAACCTAATAGGACATGGGTAGACCGCGTTGTTGATCTCAAAGACAAAATTGTATGCTGATTTCTAAAGCATAAAGCTGGCGATATAATGCTGAACTCTAAGGCATTCGACGAAGATAAAAGGATGATTTCTAAAAAGCACGAGATGAAGACCTTTGAATGGATTATTTTCAGTAATCCATTCAAAGCTCGAGGGCTACACCCATTGGGTGCACCTACAGTGCACCCAATAGATCATTAACTCCAAAAGATGGAATGTTGATCTCTAAAGCATGAGCTAATGATAAGATGCTGATTTCTAGAGCATGAGACAAAGACAAAACAGTGCTGATTTCTAAAGCATGAGGTGAAGATGAAAATGGTTTCTAAAAAAGCTTGAGATGAAGACCTTCAAGCGGATTATTTTCAGTAATCCACTCGAAGCTCGAGGGCTACACCCATTGGGTGCACCTTCGGTGCACCCAATAAATCCCGAATCCCAGAGAGCAGAATGTTGATCTCCAAGACGTAAGCATGAGACAAAGCACTGACCTCTAAATAATAAAGCGAAGATCAATGAGCGAAGACAGTAGAGGATAGCAGAAGATCATTTTCACCAAGTTACTCAGAGTTCAGAAACAACAACTCATTAAAGCCCATTTTCAAGGTATTCTTTATCAAATTCAAGGACCGCAAGCTGGACCTAGAATCTTTGGGCCGATTATTTCAAAATCAACTCAAAGATTGGGGGCTTGTGGGGGACAGGTATCCCCCGGGTCCACTAGAAGGTTAGAAGACCTCACGAAAGGCTCTGGGCCCGATGTTTTGCAAGGCCATCCCTTCGTGGGCCTGGGGAGGGATGCTCAGCAAGGTGGATCAATACAAGATCGGATCAACTCGAGCTCAGATGGCCCAACAGATTCGAGCAACATCCATAACAGTAACTCAACTTTCCCGCGCTGCGTCCTCAGGCATCGAAACTGAATGGTGATAAGTCAACAGAATTATAGGAAGATAGGCTCAGTCAGTTCACTATTACTTAGGCTCACGTTGTTATCATATCCGCATGTAACGCCCCACGGTCGAGTATATAAGGCCTAGGGGGCATCCCCTCAAGAACATCTCACTCCTTAGCCATTTACCCAACTCTCTAGTATCTCTCATACTAGAGAACTCTCTTGTAACCCACCACACAAAAGATCCACACCAGGACGTAGGGTATTACGCATCTCAAAGTGGCCCAAACCTGTACAAGATTGTCTATTGTTTCTTGTGCATCCGACACAAACCATTGAGCTACAGTCGGCAACACTGTCCTACTCCAAAAAGCACCTCGAGGTGCAACCCCGGGTGCGCGGTCGGACCCAAAACACCGACAATATGCAATGAGCTCCTTTATCACACTAGTTGAGCATCTCAATATCACCAAGCCACATCACCACCATGGCTAAAATAACTCACACTAGTGTACCTGTGGACTAATCACCTATGTATCTCAACATAAACACTTATTAGTCTATATAAGTTGTCAATCAATTACCAAAACCAAATAGGGTCTCACACTAACAAAACCAAATCAAATGAACCTCGGCACCCACCCTTAGTAGAGTGAGCACTATGCCCTCGCCCCCATTGACGGCCCTCAAGCAAAGCCAACTACACCCCCAGGTTCATCTATATTCAGCTAAGGGCGTCCCATTCCACCCTCATGGTTGCACTGTTATTCCAGGTGGTCACTCAATGAATAGGTCCTTACGGAGAGGTACTCGGGAAAACAGCCTGAGTCTCCTAAAGTGCCGTAAGAACATCATCATAAACATAATAACAACACCGTATCATAAATATTCGCATCATGTTCATTGATTAAAGGGGAGCAATAGCATGAAGCTAACCATGATAACCCAAAAAGGTAAACAAGGACAAGATAAATACAGACTAGTCAATCCTTAGGTTTCCATTAAGTAAAGCGGGACGGTGAATTATAAAGTAATTAGGACATAATAGGTCAGAGGACACTTGCCTTCACCAGGTTGTTGCTCAGTTAGATCTTCGGCAACACACTTAGGAACCATGGGCTGCTTGTTGTCTACGCAAAGCGATCATGCATTCAACACATTTGGATAATGACAAAGAAACAGTACACCAAACATGTACAATCAAGTGAACACGAATTCAAAAGAAAGTAACAATTTCAAAAGCGAAATCTAGGATCTAGGGTGGACTAATACACCTAGAGGTTTGGGGTTCTCTAAGTATTACTTAATTTCACTTATCTTAACGAGACAAAAGAATTATACTAGGGATAAGTTCTTATAATACATATTATTAACCTCACAAAGTTAAACATCTAATTACCATCGTGGTTTTCCATTTATCTTTCTTATTTAATAAATAAACCATCACTTACACTAACCTATAGTCTAGGCATAAAATTAGTACATGCAGACAGTGAACGATTATAATTTAAATAGATAGAGAATAATCTTATGAACATTTTACAATTTGAATCACTCAATTTGGAGTTCATATGCAAAGATATGAAATAAACAAGTTTTGGAATTCAAAATACAAAATTATGTCTAATTCTACAATAACTAAAAGGTCAGGGGCTTTTCTGCAAAAGTACAGGGGCCTGCGCGTGAAAACCAGGGATGGCAGGTTGATTGTCAGAAAGCCGAGGGTCTTTTTAACAAAATACCACACGAAGGGGTATCGACTGATCTTGACCGTGCGATCACAGATCAACGGCAAGGATTAGATCCGCGAGCGCGCGCAGGTGCGCGGGCGAGCACTAACAAGCGGGCCAGGGGTGTCAGTGACTGGGGAGGGCGAACGGGCTGACCAGCCGGGCCTAGGGGTAGTGCGCACAGCCGATATCCGCAGATCCAACCGTTGGATCTAGGACGGACGGTTGCGATGGGGGCACACAGGGTTTTGCAACTGGTGATAGGCGTTGCACTCTCCGCGGCGAAGTCACCGAAGACGAGGCAGACGTGGTCGCCGGGGGATCTAGGGTCACCGGTGAGGGCTGGAATGGGCTAGGAAGGTCCGGCGAACTCAATGGCGGGACTCCGGTCGCAAGAACGGGACCGAAGACGGGAAACAGTGAAGGGGAGGTGCTCCGGATAGGTCGGGCAACTCCGGCGAGGAATCCCGGCCATGGGGAGGGGGTTTTAGGCACGCTAAGGCCTGGACTAGCTTTGGCAGGGTGAGGGAACATTGCTGACCAACATAGGGGCATGACGCGAGGCTAAATCGGCCAGTCACCGCGTGGGGCACAGCGAACAGGCGCGGCCAGACTCCGACGAGGCCAAAATTGGCTAAGACCAGGCGGAAATAAGGTAAATCAAGCAAGGGAACCAGTTTCTCACCTCAGGACGGAGCTCGGGGCAGCTTGGCGCGGCTTATGGCGGGCTGGACGGCCGGCAGCATGGCCACGGATCTCCAGTGATCAAGGGCGGCGATGACAAAGCGCGAGAGAGGGCGAGAGCGCGCGAAATTATGCAGGGGAGAGAGAGCGGGTGCGTGCGGGGCTCAAAAGGAGCTGGGGCGAGTGGGCAAGCGACGTGGGCGGTCTCCAAGGCACGCTCGGACGTGGGTCAGCGGCGGTTGTGGGGAAGACGGAGCTGATAGGGTTGGCCCACCACGTAGCGAGAGAGAGCGAGCATGTGGGCGAATGGTCCACGACGCTAACAAGGCGGGCCCGCAATGCAAAGAGAGAGTGGGCGCGCGCACACGATAGAAACGGCATCGGCAGATCGGCCCCACCGAGCGGAGGGAGAGACCGCACGCGGACGTGGGCCATCATTGGCAGGTGAGACCCACCTGCTAGGCGGAGCGGGCGCGATCGCGTGGCCTGGCTGGGCTGGGCTAGCTGGGTTGAATTAGGTTTCTTCTTTTTCTCCGGATTTCTAAAGGCTTTTCTTTTATTTTTATCTATGATTTCAAATCAAATTCAAACCAAATTCAAATTCAAACAATTTCAAACATGTGCATCAAACAAAAGAATAATTTGGCTCAGTGTGATGCAACATTTCATGGCTCACATTGGTTTTACTATAATTAATAAATAGTTAACCCATCACCTAATTAATTTAACTCTAATCAAAAGGAAGAGAGAAGACGTCTAGAGAGAGAGAGACAAGAGGTAACACCTGAATTTGGTAGGCACTAGAGAAAAAAATTTATACCCCCAAATTCAGGGTGTTACATTACCCCTCAAGCCAAACGAGCAGCGGAGCTCCGATGGTTTAGGTCGGCCCCGAACCTTACGCCTGGAAGGCAGTATGAGAACGAACTCTGCTCACGTAACGGGGTTACATTTGCCTATGTCCCAGTCCGATAAG
The DNA here is from genome assembly GCF_902167145.1 of Zea mays. NCBI lineage: Eukaryota > Viridiplantae > Streptophyta > Magnoliopsida > Poales > Poaceae > Zea > Zea mays. Next base: position 83,631,008 of record NC_050104.1, on the reverse strand, counting down.
GTCGGCCTCAGCAAACCCGGTTTCTGTCGTCATACAAGGCCTAGCCTGGTTAGAGCCGCCCTTATGAGCATGGACTCGGGTGTTACATGTACCCCCCATTGCGAAGGAAGAGTCAGTCCTCATCCATTAGTCTCTTTTCCTGTTTACGCATGTTTATTCTTTTTCCCCTTTCGGGGATCTAAACTTCTGTTGTACTTGAAAAAACCCGAATAGTAGTGCATATTATTGCACCTGGTTTGGAATATCATTTGATGATGAATGAGGACCCGATCATTGAATGTTTAGTCCAGGAAAAGGGTCACATTCTCAGGGATGGTCTAGGGCCGTGTACTGCTTAGCCTGGTCATGCACCATAAGCCAACACACTCCACCACCCTAGAACAGCAGACCAAGTAACATGGAATGAATACTCAGAGGTCCAGGCCTCATCTAAACTAAGGAGATGCTCCAAAATAGGATCGGCTAGAATAAGCACTACTATTGAAAGATTAATTGATTAATTATAACAGCGCTCGAAGCGGGATCCGATTCCTAATCACATTCATGAAACATGGATTATGTTTCCACCTTGTCACCTGGTTTTGGGATCCTCCCTTGTAACGGGTAAGGCCCGGGTCACGATGGGCTAGGTCCAGGGGGAGAGGAACATGTTCTCAGGGGTGGTTCAGAGCTGTGCAACCACTTAGCCTAGTCTGACACCCTAAGCCCACACACTCCACCATCCTAGAATGGTTGTTCTAGAACTTAGGGCTGGACCCTAAAGGCCTAGGCCTTATCCTAACCAAGGGACAGTTTCTGAGACCCTACTCAGTGAGGTTTAGAAACAAAATCCAGAAGATTGAAAGCGTTCGGAACAAGGACCCATAGATACGCTGTGCAGGGACGCCTTTTTTCCAGATCACCAGGCGAGGAGATGGAAAGGGGCTATCCCAAGGAAGAGTAGTGTTGACCGTTGCCCCCCTCACAAGGTAAGGACTAGCGCTGTCGCGTGTTCCACGACGCATAACAAGGACCATTGGGAAACCCGGTATCGACCTTCAGAGTACGACACGCCTTAGCATTAACTTCGGACAAGACATATACCTGTCCGCTCCAACGGCAGGCGCTATGACCGAAGAACACAGGCCACACAGAAGCCCGGATACCCCCTTTGAACGTGAATTTTACTTTAGAGACCCCTAGTTTATGTAGAATTAACTCGTCATCCTCACATTTTCGCTCGAGCCCCTAACATATTACAAATAGGTCCTCGGACTTCACAAATTAACCAAAAAATGTATATTTAAATAGATTTCAAGCCCAAAAACTTAGAAAAAATCATAACTTTGTCATATGAACTCCAAATTAAGTAGTTCAAGTTGCATTATTTTCATTACAAATTTTTCTACTCGTTAGTAGTATATTTATCTATTGTTTTTGTGTTTCATTTAAAAAATAATTCCTAGTTTGAATTAAAGTGATTAGAGCTTGAGTTACTATAATACAAGAATAGAAAATTTAGTGTCCAAATCTTAGAACATAGAAAACCCCTAGTGATGGGTGGCATTCACAAAAACAACTTTATTTGAATAATTTTATTAAGATATAGATTTGACTAATGAATAGCACAATAAAAGGAAACCTTGTGCGGGGGATCCACCCAAAACCAAGAAAACTCCACAATTATTGTTACAACTTCTGCTGAATATGGAATTGTTCTGTTGCATGTGTTGGTGTATTGTTCTTTTACTTTTCTCCAAGTGTATTGAATGAATGATTATATTATGTAGACAATGAGTAGTTCGTGTTCCTCAAAGGAGTGACAGGAGAAGACTCTGAGTAGCAACTGTTTGGTGAAGGCAAGTGTCCAATGATCTACTTATGTCCTATTCACATGAGAACTTACTTTCCTTCATAACATAAATCAACCTAAGGGTAACTAGTTTTCTATTTTTCTAGTCCTTTACCTTTTGGGGTTGGGCTGAGATGATTAGTTTTATGCTAGTGCTCTAACTTAATCGATGAACATGATGAGATAATTTATGATACATTGCTTTATATTTTGGATATGATTGTGAACTTGTGACACTCAAGGTGACTTGGGTTATTTTCCAAGTTCTTCTCCATAAGGACCAGATTGTTGAGAGATAACTTGGGAAAATAGTGCAACCATGGGGGTGGAATGGGATGCAACCATGGGGGTGGAATGGGACGCTCTTAGCTAATTAATTAGAGGAATTGGAGGTGTAGTTGCTTCGCCATCGTGCCGTCAATGGGGTCTAGGTATAGTACTTGCTCTGTCGGGGTTGGGTGCTGAGGTTCTATCGTTTTGCTTTTGTCAGTCACCCCCTTTGTGGAAGGTATTGTGTTTATCAACTAGAGAAACCTAATGAGCGGGTATTACATCTAGGAAATCTTTGTAAAGGCTATGTAGTGAACCCTTGCCGACTCACCTTGGAAGTGTTTAAGGGTTTGTACAACCCAAGGCCACAGGGATCACGACTTATGGGTAAAGTGTGTGACCTCTGCAAAGGGTTATAAACAAATATATTAGACGTGCTAACGGTTAAGAGCGGCCTTAGGATCTCATTGATTAGAGATACACTGGATACATTTATGGTGCTAGCTTTAATTATGATGATCATGGTTATACATTCTGATATTTCCTCTACGAGGAGATGTCCTTTTGGGCTAATAATTTGGGATTTAAAATAAAACTTGGCTTTATTAATGACTAAACCTTGACGAAGTAAAAGCAACCTGTTGATAGCCTAACTCCACATAAAGCTAGTCCACTTCAGTCAAACGGGGCATTTGTTGAGTATGTTGATGTGTACTCACCTTACTTTAACACAAAACACTAGGTTGTCCCCACTGCAACCACTGCTTAGGAGAAGACGAAGGCAATGAGGCAGATTTCTAGGAGTTCTAGAATTAGATTAGCGCAATACCCCGGTCAGTAGTTGCCTATGGAAGGCCTTTATCTTAGCTACGTTCTGTTTCTAGCACTTTGATACTTGTAAAGTTAATGACTATGTGGATGTCCTCGACATATGTTTGTAATAAGTTTAATACTCTCTATGTTATTATCCGAGTACTGTACAATGATGTTCATTTATATAATCGTTGTATACGTGAGTTCTGATCCTAACATGTACATGCTTCGCATTCGGTTTGCCTTCTGAAAACTAGATGTGACAATTAATTATTATTTGACATATTTTAGATTTATTAATATTTATACTATAGATAAAATATTATATAAAAATTATTATAAAATACTTATACTAACTACCACATAAATATTTAATTTAATTAACTTAAAAGTTAAACATTTAACATTACTCAGTAATTAGATTTACCAAACTAGTATAATGAGAGTTTACACTAATTTCTAAAATTAATCACATAACTATCAATATTTATTAGTTTAATGAATATAAATATTATGGTGATCGATAAAAATTTTACTCGGTTTGAACAACATAGTTACGAACGATCGAAACATGGGTGGTCAAAGGCACATGGGTAGGATGGACATGACATGCACGTACACTGCCGACAGACGTGACACAAACGGGCAGGGAAATAGAGGCAAATACGGCGGCAGGGACGGACAAATATCACATGGCCGGAAGGTACAAACGGGCAGCAATAGAGGCAAATACGGACGGTAGGGACGGACAGGTATGACATGGCTGGAAGGGGCGGGCGGACGAGTGAGAAGAGAGATAAGTACGCGTGCGGAATAGTTGTTTGGACTGCTGCGACTGTAATTTATAAAGATAAAACAATGTAAAAATAATAAAAGATGTTTTAGATTAAAGTCAAACGAACAGCTTGTGAAACGAGAATAAAGTTACTAATTTTCATCGGCCACGTGATACAGTCGTTTCTGTCGACTTGATCGGTACAACCAACAAAAAATACTTATTTTAATTGCCTTCTCCCTAAGCCAAAAAATACCAATCTCCATCGACTATGTGATTTTTGGTCGACAAAAATTTAAATAGTTGTTGTTGGCTAATAAAAATTGATTAATTTCTATAAGTTGCTCTAAAACCCATGAAAGAGAAATAGGGTTAACCGTTTCCTATAATTAATTTTGGTGGTTGATGATCAACACAAACACATGGACTAACTAGTTTGTCTAGAATTCAGGTATTACAGATGCATAAGGTTCAACACAAACCAATAAAAGATTCAAGTTAGGGACTCAATTTGAAACGGAGCAAAGAACTTGAGTGGGCTGAGAATTGGCGCACCAGACAGTGTCCGGTGCACCAGGACCGTACAGATGTCAACCAGCCACTCTTGGGAATTCTAGGGCGCACTCCGCTATAATTCACCGGACTGTCCGGTGTGCCACCGGAGCAACGGCTATCTGCGCCAACGGTCGACTCTGATAGCAAGAACAGTGCAGCACAGTACCGCGCAGAAGTTAGAGCAGCTAAGTGAGAGGGGCACCGGACTGTCCGGTGCCGCAAGAGGACAAAGCCTCCAACGGTCGACCGGCTTCGAACCCTAACGGTTGGGTGACGTGGCAGCGCACCGGACAAGGAACAGTGCCTGTCCGGTGCGCCCATCGCCAGCAGCCTTGGCCAACGGCTACCAAGGTGGTTGGGGGCTATAAATACCCCCCAACCACCACAACCTTTGGAATCCAAATTTTTCAGAGATCACATTCAATACAAGAGATAGTGCATTCACTCCAAGACACATTTCCAAAGATCAAACCCTCTCCAAGCCTAGAATTCAACTCAAACATTTAGTGACTTGTGAGAGAGTGTGTTCGTGTTCTTTTGCGCTCTTGTCTCTTGGATTGCCTTTCTTCTTTATCATTCTTGTTCTCAAGTGACTTGTAATCAAAGCAAGAGACACCTAAGTGTGTGGTGGTCCTTGCGGGGTCTTAGTGACCCGATTAATTAAGGAGAAGGCTCACTCGGTCTAAGTGACTGTTTGAGAGAGTGAACGGGTTGAAATAGACCCGGTCTTTGTGACCTCCTCAACGGGGACTAGGTTCTTTGGAACCGAACCTCGGTAAAACAAATCATCGTGTTCACTCGCCTTGATTCTTGTTTGATTTGTTTCCCCTCTCTTTTGGACTTGAATTTAATTCTAATGCTAACCCCCGGCTTGAAGTGTGTGTTTAAAGTTATAAATTTCAGGTTTCGCCTATTCACCCCCCTCTAGGCGACTTTCAATTGGTATCAGAGCCAGTGCTTCATTAAGAGTATAACCAACTCGAAGTGATGTCTGGATATCACGCCAAGGGGGAGATCATGACCGGCGACAAGTCCGCAAGCTCGGGGAGGACTCCTTCAAAGGAGTCCGGCAACAAATACAAGGAGGAATCCTCTTCCTCCATCAAGTCGCATCGGAGAGGTGATAAGAAGAAGATGAAGAAAGTGGTCTACTACGAGACAGACTCTTCGTCACCCTCTACATCAAGCTCCGAGTCATCCACTACTTCTAAGCGCCATGAGCACAAGAAGTATAGTAAGATGCCCCTACGCTATCCTCGCATTTCAAAGCGTGCTCCATTACTTTCCGTACCCCTAGGCAAACCACCATATTTTGATGGTGAAGGTTATTGTATGTGGAGTGATAAAATGAGGCACCATCTAACCTCACTCCACGAAAGTATTTGGGATATTGTTGAGTATGGAGCGCAGGTACCTAAGGTGGGGGACAAAGACTACGACTCGGACGAGGCCGCCCAAATTAGGCACTTTAACTCCCAAGCCACGTCTATACTCCTCGCCTCCTTGTGTCGAGAGGAGTATAACAGGTGCAAGGATTAAAGAGCGCCAAAGAAATTTGGGACGTCCTCAAAACCGCACACGAAGGGGACGAGGTGACCAAGATCACCAAGCGGGAAACGATCGAGGGCGAGCTCGGTTGATTCGTCCTCAACAAAGGAGAAGAGCCGCAAGCCATGTACAACCGGCTCAAGACCATAGTGAACCAAGTGCGCAACCTCGGGAGCACCAAGTGGGATGACCATGAAATGGTCAAGGTTATTATTAGATCACTTGTTTTTCGTAATCCCACTCAAGTGCAACTAATCCGTGGAGACCCTAGATATAAACAGATGTCTCCCGAGGAAGTGATTGGCAAGTTTGTGGGCTTTGAACTTATGATCAAAGACTCCAAACACATTGTCAACATGGAGCAAGGCACCACCTCCACACCCGAGGTGCAACCCGTCGCATGCAAAGCGACGGAAGAGAGGAAGGAGGAGTCTACATCAAGTAGGCTTCCAATTGACGCCTCCAAGCTCGATAACGAGGAAATGGCTCTCATCATCAAGAGCTTCCGCCAAATCCTCAAGCAAAGGAGAGGGAAGGACTACAAGTCCCGCTCCAAGAAGGTGTGCTACCAGTGTGGTAAGTCCGGTCATTTCATAGCAAAATGTCCAATTTCTAGTGGAAGTGACAGGGACGACGACAAAAAAGGGAAGAAGAAGGAGAATAAGAGATACTATAAGAAGAAGGGCGGCGATGCCCACATATGTCGGGAATGGGACTCCGACGAGAGCTCCACCGACTCCTCCTCCGATGAGGACGCCGCCAACATCGCCGTCAACAAGGGCCTCCTCTTCCTCAATGTCGGCCACAAGTGTCTCATGGCTAAGGACAGCAAGAAGAAGAAGGTACACTCTAGAGCCACCCCCAAATATACAACATCTAGTGATGAGTGTAGCTCTAGTGATAGTGAAGATAATTTAATGTCTCTCTTTGCCAACCTTAGCATGGACCAAAAGAAAAAATTAAATGAACTAATTGAAGCCATTAATGAGAAGGATGAACTCTTGGATAGCCAAGAGGACTTCCTCGTTAAAGAAAACAAAAAATTTGTTAAACTGAAAAATGCTTATGCTCAGGAAGTAGAAAAATGTGAAAATTTAGCTAAGGAGCTTAGCATTTGACTTGACTCAATTTCTAGTCTTAGAACTGAAAATGCTAGTTTAATTTCTAAGATTGAAAAATTGTATGTTTGCAATGATTCTATTTCCTGTCTTAGAAATGAAAATGTTAGATTAAATGCTAAGATAGAGGAATTAAATACTTGTAAACCATCTACATCTACTATTGAGCATATTTCTATTTGTACTAGATGTAGAGATGTTAATATAGAAGCTATAGATGATCAACTTGCCATGATTAAACAACAAAATGATCACATAGCTAAATTAACTACTAAAATTGCCGAGCATGAACTAGAAAATGAAAATTTTAAATTTGCTAAAAGCATGCTTTATAATGGGAGACGCCCTAGCATTAAAGATGGCATTGGTTTCCAACAGGGGAGCAATGTCAAGCTTAATTCCCATAAAAAATTATCTAACTTTGTAAAGGGCAAGGCTCCCATGGTTCAGGATAGTGAGGGTTACATTTTATATCCTGCTAACTATACTGAGCATAGAATTAGAAAAATTCATGCTAGGAAACCTCATATTGTTTCTCATCATGCATTTATGTATAAAAATGAGGCTTCTAGTTCTAGGCATGCCACTCACATTAAAATGCCTAAAAAGAAAATTCCTGCTGCATCAAATGAGCATAATGTTTCATTTAAGACTTTTGATGTATCTTATGTTTTAACTAACAAATCAGGCAAAATAGTTGCCAAATATGTTAGGGGCAAACACAAGAGTTCAAAGACTTATGTTTGGGTACCCAAGGTGCTTGTTTCTAATGTCAAAGGACCCAAGACTGTTTGGGTACCTAAGAACAAGGCCTAAATTGTTTTGTAGGTTTATGCATTCGATGGTTCAAGTTGGATAATCGATAGCGGGTGCACAAACCACATGATAGGGGAGAAAAGGATGTTCTCCTCCTATGAGAAAAATGATGATCCCCAAAGAGCTATCACATTCGGGAATGGAAATCAAGGCTTGGTCAAAGGTTTGGGTAAAATTGTTATATCACCTGACCATTCTATTTCAAATGTTTTTCTTGTAGATTCCTTAGACTATAATTTGCTTTCTGTTTCTCAATTATGCAAAATGGGCTACAACTGTCTATTTACAGATATAGGTGTTATTGTCTTTAGAAGAAGTGATGATTCAGTAGCTTTTAAGGGAGTGCTAGATGGTTAGCTATACTTAGTTGATTTTAATGATAATCAAGCTGAACTAGACACTTGCTTAATTGCTAAGACTAACATGGGTTGGCTCTGGCATTGCCGACTGGCCCATGTTGGAATGAAGAATCTTCACAAGCTTCTAAAGGGAGAGCACATTTTAGGACTAACAAATGTTCATTTTGAGAAAGACAGGGTTGTAGCGCATGCCAAGCAGGAAAGCAAGTTGGCGCTCATCATCCACACAAGAATATAATGACGACTTACAGGCCACTTGAGCTACTCCACATGGACCTATTCGGCCCGATCGCTTACATAAGCATCGGCGGGAGTAAGTACTGTCTAGTTAATGTGGATGATTATTCTCGCTTCACTTGGGTATTCTTTTTGCAGGAAAAATCACAAACCCAAGAGACTTTAAAAGGATTCTTAAGACGGGCTCAAAATGAGTTCGGATTAAGAATCAAAAAGATAAGAAGCGACATTGGGACGGAGTTCAAAAATTCTCAAATCGAAGGATTTCTTGAGGAGAAGGGCATCAAGCATGAGTTCTCTTCTCCCTACACACCTCAACAAAATGGTGTAGTGGAGAGGAAGAGAAGAACTCTACTAGACATGGCAAGGACCATGCTTGATGAGTACAAGACTTCGGACCGGTTTTGGGCGGAGGCGATTAACACCGCCTGCTACTCCATCAACCGGTTATATCTTCACCGAATCCTCAAGAAGACATCATATGAACTCCTCACCGGTAAAAAGCCCAATGTTTCATATTTTAGAGTCTTTGGGAGTAAATGTTTTATTCTTATTAAGAGAGATAGAAAATCTAAATTTGCTTCTAAAGCAGTAGAAGGCTTTTTACTTGGTTATGACTCAAACACAAGGGCATATAGAGTCTTCAACAAATCCACTGGATTAGTTGAGATTTCTTGTGATATTGTGTTTGATGAGACTAATGGCTCTCAAGTGGAGCAAGTCGATCTTGATGAGCTACATGATGAAGAGGCTCCATGCGTCGCGCTAAGGAACATGTCCATTGGGGATGTGTGTCCTAAGGAATCCAAAGAGCCCACACAAACACAAGATCAACCATCATCTTCCATGCAAGTATCTCCACCAACTCAAGACGAGGATCAGGCTCAAAATGATGAAGATGAAGATCAAGAGGATGAGCCACCTCAAGAGGAGGACAGTGATCAAGGGGGAGATGATGATAAAGACAAGGAAGATGAACAAGAAATACAGGGTCAAAGACCGCCACACCCAAGAGTCCACCAAGCAATTCAACAAGATCACCCCGTCAACTCCATCCTTGGTGACATTTATAAGGGGGTAACTACTAGATCTCGAGTTGCTCATTTCTGTGAACATTAGTCTTTTGTGTCCTCCATTGAGCCATACAGGGTAGAGGATGCACTAAGAGATCCGGATTGGTGCTGGCTATGCAAGAGGAACTCAACAACTTCACGAGGAATGAGGTATGGCATTTAGTTTCATGTCCTAATCAAAATGTTGTAGGCACCAAATGGGTATTCCGCAACAAGCAAGATGAGCATGGTGTGGTGACAAGAAACAAAGCCCGACTTGTGGCTAAAGGTTATTCACAAGTCGAAGGTTTGGACTTTGATGAAACTTATGCACTCGTAGCTAGGCTTGAGTCAATTCTTATATTACTTGCCTATTCTACTTACCATGGCTTTAAGCTTTATCAAGTGGACGAGAAAAGTGCCTTCCTCAATGGACCTATCAAGGAAGAGGTCTATGTTGAGCAACCTCCCGGCTTTGAAGATAGTGAGTATCTTAATCATGTGTATAAGCTCTCAAAGGCGCTTTATGGGCTTAAGCAAGCCCCAAGAGCATGGTATGAATGCCTGCGAGATTTCCTCATCACTAATGGCTTCAAAGTCGGTAAAGTCGATCCTACTCTCTTTACTAAAACTGTTGCAAAAGACTTGTTTGTAAAATTTATGTTGATGATATTATATTTGGGTCTACTAACAAGTCAACCTGTGAAGAGTTTAGTAGGATCATGATACGGAAATTCGAGATGTCAATGATGGGGGAGTTGAAGTATTTTCTAGGTTTTCAAATCAAGCAACTCCAAGATGGCACCTTCATCAGCCAAACAAAGTACATTCAAGACATACTTAAGAAGTTTGGGATGAAGGATGGCAAACCCATCAAGACACCCATGGGAACCAATGGGCATCTCGACCTCGACACGGGAGGTAAATCCGTAGATCAAAAGGTATACCGGTCGATGATAGGATCTTTACTCTATTTATGCGCATCTCGACCGGATATTATGCTTTCTGTATGCATGTGTGCAAGGTTCCAAGCAAATCCTAAGGAAGTTCACCTTAGGGTCGTAAAGAGAATCATGAGGTATTTAGTTTACACTCCTAAGTTTGGCCTTTGGTACCCCAAGGGATCCACTTTTGATTTAATAGGATATTCTGATGCTGATTGGGTAAGGTGTAAAATTGATAGGAAGAGCACATCAGGGACTTGTCAGTTTCTGGGGAGATCCCTGGTGTCATGGGCTTCAAAGAAACAAAACTCTGTAGCTCTTTCCACCGCCGAAGCCGAGTACATTATCGTAGGCCATTGTTGCGTGCAATTACTTTGGATGAGGCAAACCCTCAGGGACTATGGCTACAAATTGAGCAAAGTCCCTCTCCTATGTGATAATGAGAGTGCAATCCACATGGCAGATAATCCCGTTGAACACAGCCGCACTAAGCACATAGACATCTGGTATCACTTTCTGAGGGATCACCAACAAAAGGGGATATCGAAATAGCCTATGTAAACACCAAGAATCAATTAGCCGATATCTTTACGAAGCCACTAGATGAAACCTTTAGCAAACTAAGGAATGAGCTAAATATACTTGATTCTCGGAATTTTGATTGAAACAATGCACACATAGCTCATTTATATACCTTTGATCATGTCTCTTTCATTTGGTGCAAATGCACATTTCTTATTCTTCTTGTACCAAGGCTACGACTAATGTGTTTTCAAGTGTATTTCTATACTAAGTCGTAGATTGAAAGGGAAATGGAGTCTTCGAAAAACAACAAGACTTCCACTCCACAACTCTGACGGTATCATCTACCCTTTGTCGTTGTTCCTCCACGCTCTCAATTGGTATGATCCTTCACTCTTATTTACTTGTACCAATCGGGAGAAAGTATTAAAGGGCTCTCAAAGTCTCCATTTTTGGCGATTAATGCCAAAGGGGGAGAAAGTATTATGCCTAAAGCAAAAGGACCGCACCACCACCATTTCAAAAAAATTCAAAATGAAGTTTTAATTGGCATTTTCTCATTTGGTATCTATTTCAATTGATGTATTCTCAAATTATTATATGATATCAATTGGTATCTATGTTTCACTTGTAAAATTTCAAAACCCTCTTGAAAGCTAAGAGGAGAATTTCATTCAGTGGGAGTTTTTATTTAGTCAAAGGAAAAGCATTTGAAACAGGGGGAGAAATTTCAAATCTTGAAAATGCTTCTTGCAAATCTTATTCATATACCTTTGACTATTTGCAAAAAGAGTTTGAAAAGATTTTCCAAAAAGATTTGCAAAAACAAACATGTGGTGCAAGAGTGGTCCAAAATGTTAAATAAAAGAAAACGCATTCCATTCATATCTAGTGAGATTTTCAATTGGTTTGATTCCAAGTAACCTATGCACATTTCAAATACAAACTAGTTACAATTCTGCACTCTATATTTTCTTTGGTTTGTGTTGGCATCAATCACCAAAGGGGGAGATTGAAAGGGAAATAGGGTTAACTGTTTCCTATAATTAATTTTGGTGGTTGATGATCAACACAAACACATGGACTAACTAGTTTGTCTAGAATTCAGGTATTACAGGTGCATAAGGTTCAACACAAACCAATAAAAGATTCAAGTTAGGGACTCAATTTGAAACAAAGCAAAGAACTTGAGTGGGCTGAGAATTAGCGCACCGGACAGTGTCCGGTGCACTAGGACCGTACAGATGTCAACCAGCCACTCTCGGGAATTCCAGGGCGCACTCCGCTATAATTCACCGGACTGTCCGGTGTGCCAGCGGAGCAACGGCTATGTGCGCCAACGGTCGACTCTAGCAGCAGGAATAGTGCCGCACAGTATCACGCAGAATTCAGAGCAACGAAGTTAGAGGGGCACGGGACTGTCCGGTGTCGCAAGAGGACAAAGCCTCCAACGGTCGACCAGCTCCGAACCCTAACGGTTGGGTGACGTGGCAGCGCACCAGACAAGAAACAGTGCATGTCCGGTGGCACACCGGACTGTCCGGTGCGCCCATCGCCAGCAGACTTGGCCAACGGCTACCAAGGTGGTTGGGGGCTATAAATACCCCCCAACCACCACAAACATTGGCATCCAACTTTTTCAGAGATCACATTCAATAAAAGAGTTAGTGCATTCACTCCAAGACACATTTCCAAAGATCAAACCCTCTCCAAGCCTAGAATTCAACTCAAACATTTAGTGACTTATGAGAGAGAGTGTTCGTGTTCTTATGCGCTCTTGTCTCTTGGATTGCCTTTCTTCTTTCTCATTCTTGTTCTCAAGTGACTTGTAATCAAAGCAAGAGACACCTAAGTGTGTGGTGGTCCTTGCGGGGTCTTAGTGACCCGATTGATTAAGGAGAAGGCTCATCAGTCTAAGTGACTGTTTGAGAGAGGGAAAGGGTTGAAATAGACCCGGTCTTTGTGACTTCCTCAACGGGGACTAGGTTCTTTGGAACCGAACCTTGGTAAAACAAATCATCGTGTTCACTCACCTTGATTCTTGTTTGATTTATTTTCCCCTCTCTTTCGGACTTGAATTTAATTCTAACGCTAACCCCCGGCTTGAAGTGTGTGTTTAAAGTTATAAATTTCAGGTTTCGTCTATTCACTCCCCCTCTAGACGACTTTCAACCCGTAAAAATCTTATTGATCGCCGACGGTGCCATTGTCAAGCTGGAGCATAAAGGATGAAGGATATGAACCGTGACATCATCGTGCTGCATAGACCGGCCTGGACATCAGTGGTGGCTATGGTGCCATCCTTGTGATGTAGGTTCACCAAGGAGAAACTGTTTCTTGGTTGGTGATGGTTACATAGGGAAAGCTATGAACATATAGAGGCGTCTTTAGAGCATCTCCAAAAATGCATCCTATAAAAGTAGCATAAAAATTAAAAATAGATGTATTTTATAGAATTTAGACACCAACAAAAAATTAAACTCCAACAGTTTCTTTTATAGCTTGAGCCATATAACTTAATTTGGGACACCGAGATAAGTCACTGTTGAGATGCTCTTATGCATTGCAATAGTGAAACCGAATAACACATACTCACATAGTAATGATGTTGGTTTTCGATTTATAAGGATAGTAATGGCATGCATGAGTGTGGTCTAGTTGATGAATTGCACGGGGGAGAATTGGATGCCATGTGTAATAAATGAAGGTTGCATACTCTCTATGGTGTAATATTAGATGTCGTTTTATACAACATTTCATATACCAAGAAATGAGTAACCGGGGGGGGGGGGGGGGGGGGGGGGGTAAATTTCCAGTCATACCCATATTAGATAGGGGTCCAATGTCCTCTTTGTATGCGCGTAACCAGCCAGCCATGCAGAATCAAGAGGTAAAACTGGATAATATTGGTTTTATATTCTAGAATGATACCTTTTGTTACTCTATACTTATTGATATATGATGACATCTAATACTACAACGGAGGAAGTATATGCGACAAGCATATATTCTTCTGGGTTTCGGGGATTTTAATATGCCAAATTAAATTCTGCGGGTGGAAGACATTTGGACGACAGGAAAGTGGTGGGACAAGAAAGAGATGGGGAATTTGCTTAATTTGCCAAACGGATCCAACCCATTTCTTACCAATCAGTTCTTCGCGCTACCAGTACAAGTTAATAAAATCAAATCGTTCTTTGAAAAAACACCGGACGGATTACATATATGCGGACAAACCCACTCCCCATGCATGTGTCCATCCGTCAGACCAAAAACGCTTCTTGTTTGGGCGTGAATCCTGGAGTAATCCAATGCATTGGAATTAAGTTTAGATTCTCATGCAAACTCCAAGAAACTGATAAAGCCTAGTTTGGGTACTCTAATATTGACACTAATTCATATGTGTTAAGCTGGATTGAGGTATAAATTAGTTTAAGTTATACCTCAATGCATCTCAATACATGTAGATTGAAGTTAATACTAAAGTACTCAAACAATGCCTAGCCTAAATGGGCAGCACACATCTGATAACTTTTATGTCATTCTTTTTATCTTTCCTCAACTCCTGTTTTCATTATACTTAACACTTATAGCCAGATACGTACGTATAACAATTGGAGCCAAATACTCAGCATGATTCTGGTATTGAAACCCAACCGTTGAGACTTCGGTAACTCAGAGCCTCCTTGCAACCATCGTCAGATTATGGAGACGAGCTCATCAGAGTCCAAGACGACAGCAACGCCACCAAACAACAAAAGCACAGACAGACAGATAACAATGGCTACCACGATGGATCCTTTGCCATCAACTTACACTCCAATGACAGATAAAACCAACGTTCATCTCATCACGGACGACGTCTGCACCCGCCTATAAAAAGCACCGGCTTCATGATGGTGGCGTGCACGGGCGAGCTCACGAGCCAAGCCACGGCGACCATGGCGACCTGGTTCGGCTGCTCCAGGAAGGCGGCGCGGGGCCAGCACGTGAAGCTGGTGTTCCCGGGTGGCCACGTCGAGCTGCTGGACCGCCCGACGCTGGCCGCGGACGTGATGGCGCGGCATCCGCGGTTCTGCGTGGCGCGGCCCGACGTGTTCCGGGAGCCGGCGGGCGCGGTCGCCGCGCCGGACGCGGTCCTGGAGCTCGGGCACAAGTACTTCATCGTGCCGTGCAGCACCGTGCGGAGGCTGCTCAAGTACTCCGCCCCCGCAACCCCATCCCTATCCCCATCGTCCTCCCGCGGCGGCAGTAGCGGAACCGTGGCGCTGAAGCGGCACCTCGCAAGCGAGAGGGGGTACAAGGTCGGCGGCAGGAGAAAGTGGTTCCGGTGCCTTGTGGGTGGCAGCGGCGGAGCCCAGGCGCAATCGCAGTCGCAGAGGCCCAACCGTGAAGGCGTTGGCCACAGCGGCAAAGACAAGATGGTGAGGAAGCTAGACATGAAAGAAACCAATAAGGAGAACGGCAAGGCGCCCAGTGGAGGGTCGCCCGGAAGGCGGCGGCGGCGGCGAGGCGCCTCGCCGGGCAACTCGGCATCCTATTCTTGGCAGCCGAGTCTTCACAGCATAACTGAAGAGTAATCGCAGGGGATGGGGCACCGCATCCGTCCTTGTCTTTCGCCGACTCCATCTTTAATTCTGATGAGACGGCTGGCTGCTATGTTCGTCGTCAGCACGCAGTGCTTCCTCCCTTGGTGTGTGTGCGTGCGTGCGCTCGACATGGCTCGTGCCTTTGTTCTTTGCTGCCTGCCGTTGCCGGGCACGGTCTCCCGAGCTCGTCAAGCAGGCACGCCGTAGAGGAACCAATAATATTGACGCCGTTGGACTTGGACCTGGACGCCAAGCCGCGCGGACAAGGGGCCAAGTACGTTGATGGTAAGGTACAAATGTATCCTAAAAATGTAGAATATACAGATTTATTTAAAATTTCGTCATATATGTCTTTCTATAAAGTCTAAATATATCCGTGAGACAAATACATTTTTTTAACGTAGTGGCAGTAGCTCTAGCTCTCAATTAAAAAGAAAGGAATTGACCCAGTTTCAAGGGAAACCGGACCCAAAACCTATACAGAACACACAAACAAACCAGACAACAACAACTCCACACACACAATGTCTATCCTGAGTCATCGTTGTCGAGCTTAACATAAATGACGAGCAGCTCCGACTCCCCAAGACGAACAACACATGGCCGAAGGAAACACCACGACGACGACGACTACAAACCAATGTTTTAAATGTCTGGCTAAGCACCTTAGCGGTGAGGGTTTGAATCAGCTAAAATGGCTATAGCCGACTATAGCTGGCAGCTAAGCCATTTAGCGGGTTTAGAAAAAAATGTGGCATATCTTCATATATTAGAGCACAAACTCATAAACTGACAGTTCAACAGTTCAAAGTAAAAATATGATAGCTCAAACTGGTAATTCAAATGTTCATAAGACATCAACAACACTTGTAAAAGTCGTTGAACCATTGTCTAACAAACTCACAAATATTAAGTTGCAAAATAAAATTGATAAACCATGGAGCATAAACTGATCTATTCATCTCCTAAATCATCTGAATCTGAATATTGATGCATTGAAATGTCACCATCTCCATTATCTTTAGATTCCGAAGATGAGACAGCGGCTTCATTCTCTAAACCACCATACAACAGGGAATGTAGACTCCTAATTTTCTTCTTCCTAGGGCGCACAAGCCTTTTTCTTTTTGGTTGTGGCTGCGACAGTTGTGGTTCATGTATTGTTGCTCCAACTTGTGCACCCCCATGTTCTTCATCTTTATCTGAATTAGCATTTGGAACAAGCCCATAAACTCATTGGCATCATCCTCAAGAACACCATTCATTTCCCTCTCTAGTGGATCTTTGATCTTGTTCTCTCTTTTTTGCCTTAGTCTTGAATTAAAATTAACAAAAACAAGATCTCTCATTCTGTCATGCAGCAGTTTGTTTCTCTTCTTTGTGTGAACCTATGTTTAGGTGCTAAATATTAAAGAATAATCGCAAAGAAAAGAATGAACAGTTGGAACAAATAAAAACATTTTTGTTACCTGCTCAAAATCCGACCAATTCCGCTCACAACCTGAGGAGCTGCATGTTAAATTCAGTATTCTTGTTGCTAATAACCTCAGATTTGGTGTGCTTGTGCCATGATTCAGCCACCATTTTGCTGTATAAAAAAGAATAGTCATATAAAGAGATAAGCAATTATAAAATAACATTTCTTGTTGTTGATTACTACAATTGATTCACCTGGATTGAAGTTCTTATTTCTTCTCTGCCTTACTGCAATGTCATGTCCAAATGTCCCTTGTTGTTCTTGATATACATTTAGCTCTTCAATTATATTATCTTGAGTTTCTTCATCTTCAATTGTCTTGGTAATGCAAGCAATTACTGCAGCTCTAAATGAACCATCAAGCTCAATTTCTGACTTGTTTGGGTAATAAAAATAAAGGTTCAAATAATACCCTGCCAAATGTAGTGGAGTTTTCAGCTTGTCCCACCTTTTGTCAATTATGTCCCAAGCAACTTTGAAGCTATTTTCATTATTGTCAAACCTCATAGCAATTTCTTTCTTTGCCTCAAGCATACATCCATGCAAGAACCCCATAGCAGAACATCAATATCCATTCTCCTCAATACATTAGCCAATGGCTCAAAGAAATTGACGGCCATGTCAACATTTTTCCAAAAGCCTTCTGATCTCACCACTTTGTTGGCTTTCATGCCCTTCGCCTTTTTCAAGTAACCCAACTCATTGAGCTCATCTGATCTAAAGATCCTTGAGATATCCTTCTTGTTATCTTGCAAACTTTTTAAATTCAAATACTCAGTGGCAAAACGAGTCACTCCAGAACGAACCAAATCTTTCCCCAAGAATTTCCTCATCAAATCTAACACTCTTGTATGAGCATATAAGAAGGCAGTCACATGTTTTGCACTAGAAATTGTTTTCTCAACAGCTCCAATTTTTGCAAGGTCCTCATGCATGAGATCAAGGCAGTGAGCAGCACATCCATTCCAAAAAATGGAGGGTCTCTTTGCTGCCAATAGACTTGCTGCTGCTGCTGTATTGACACTAGCATTATCTGTGACCACCTGGACAACATGTTCCTCTCCTATCTCTTGGATGCATCTATCCACAAGATCAAAAATATATTTGCCATCCTTCTTCATAGCGGAGTAGTCCACAGAATCCAAGAAACAGACCCCTTGAGCACTATGGACAACTAAATTCATTACCCCCCCCGACCCTTTCTATTTGTCCATGCATCTATCATAATTGTACAACCTGTGAGTTGCCATGATTCTTGGTGGCTCTTAAATCTATCCAACACCTTTTCTTTGCATTTTTTCAAGAATGGTCCGCTCATCTCATAGGAACTAGGACCTCTCAAACCTCTACCAAATGCTCCAATTGCCTCAACCATATGAGCAAAGCTAGGAAGGGTGACTGTGTTATGTGCAATACCAGCTTCATAAAAGAATTGACATATATACTCACAAGCTCTATCCCTCCTCTCCTCTCTTTTCTGAGTTGTCAATTGTGTTTGAATTTTTTGGCTAGTGCTCAATCCTCTTTTGTTCTTTTGGACAGATTCTTCAATTGACTCAGGTTTGTAGAATTTATCAATAGTGCCACCAGTTGTTGCTAACTAGAGCTACTACCACCTTTTGTTGACTTGAGCACAATAACATCATTCCCATTTTCACTCTCTTCTTCACTTGACCTATCACCTCCTGAATTATCAAGATCAATTTCATCTCTTTCCCTTTGTTTTTCCTTTCTTTTTTCTCCTTTGCATCACAGTTCTTTGTAAGCAAAGCCACCATGTCTTCTTTAACAGGAGTTGGCACTTTCTTGCACTTAGAAACATTAAAGCCTGCAATGTTAGCAAGATGGTACTTCACTCTTGTAATTCCAGCATTGATCAACTTGTCACAATAGTTGCACTTTAGTGAATGCTTCTTCTTTAAATCTGGACGATAACAATGCTTCCATGCAGGATCATCTGACTTGATAGTTGCTGTTGTTGATTGTGTTATTGAAGCAGAGGCAACACTTGATGGGTTATCTATGAAATAAAAAAATTCTAATTTACAATCCAATAACCAGCCAAATTTGTTAACCTATCTAATATCTACTGTTGGGGACTTGTTCTCAAATGCTATGAATTAAGAACAAGGCAACACAGGAAGAAGTTAATGGTTAATGCCCTTCGTCCCTCGAAGCATTATTTCCCTTAGGATATAACGATCTTTAGACGAAGGTCATGAAGGACATACCTTCATCATCACAGTTTACATTGATGAAAGAAGAAGCATATGAAACATGAGAAACAACATGAATAATTATATAACATCATTTATGTGTCCTTATTATATAATTGTGGATGAATAAGAACAATATTGAATTACATTTATACCTTCGGCTTGACAGAAGACAAAGGTACAAGCGTGGTGCACGAGCGAGTACAAGTCAGTGTGAACAGTATAGGGGTACTGTTCACCTATTTATAGGCACGGGACGCAGCCCGGTCGAAATTACATTTATGTCCTCTACAACTAGTTACAATCATGGCACAAATTACCATGGGCCGATTGGTCTTTTCCTCTTTAAGTCGGTGCAGCCCTTCGTATCAAGGTATGTCGCTACGCCGAAGCTCACTGGAAGGTAGCTAGGTATGTACCTTCGTGCTATGTTTGCTTCTGTGCTGATCTTCCAAAGGTGTTTCTCCTTAAAGGACCTTCGGCGACGAAGCAGACCCCCAACAGTAGCCCATTCGCGGTGCTAGATCGTTTTTCGTAACGAGCATGATCTGTGAAAATATCTCCAAGGCTTCGAAATGCTGAAGGTCCGAAAACACCTTCCCTGAGCTTGTTGTCGAGAAACGATTAAAATATTCCAAGCGTGAGGTGGCCACCATGTGGCTGGTACACACGGTCTAGCGATTCTCCTCCAAGCGCCGAGTGGTCCACCATTCAGTGAATGCGGGTAACTGTTCAGCGAGTGCTGGCGACTTGGTGGTTCACCTTCCCACCTGCAACACTATATAAACAGACGGGTAGTTGTGAAGTTACCACATCATTCATTGTGATTGTACTGTTGTGCTGTTGAAAAATTTAACCATAGCCGAAGCTTTTTCACTGCATTCTCGAGCAAAGCATCATCTTGATTTAGCTTCGGCAAAAGAAAGAGCTTCGTCAAAACTGGAAAAATCATTAGCTTCGTAAAAACCGTGCAAAACTCATCATCAGATGGCCAGGGTACGCTCAACTGCAAGGGTGACTTGCGAAGGAGAAGAAGTCGAAGCCACCGAGACAGCCCCGATTTCCGAAGTTATGAGGCAATCGGGATTGGTTGTGATGGAGGAAGTTATTGACGAAGGTGCACCTACTGCCGAAGCTGAACAAGCTGACATCGAAGAAGAAAATGCTGATGAAGAAGAGGAAGACTACAACACTCTGACCCCATCAAAACCCAGCCACTTGGACTTTGAAAAATCTACTGTGTTTGAGGCTGATGTACCCATGATGATGAAGCTGGGTTACTTCGGAGAAGCTGAGAAGAAACTTATTCATTTTGCCGGAGAAGAAACCACTCTAGAGCCCAAAAATGACGAAGTAGTGGTTTTCAAGAGCCTTTTCAGAGCGGGATTGCGGTTTCCCTTGAACGAGATGATTGGGGAAGTTTTGGATAATTATGATATCTATCTTCATCAGCTGACCCCTAACGCTATCGTTAGGCTCAGCGTCTTCATCTGGGCGCTTCGAAGCCAAGGAATGGACCCGAATGCTGAAGCTTTCTGTCGAGTGCATGAGCTACATTACCAGACAAAGGCCAGAGAAGACATTTACATGAAAATTTTGGCTGTTACAACTTCGCGTATCGCAAGGATACGAAGGCTCCGGTGCTCAGCTATCGCACCAAGTGGCCAACCGGCTAAAAAAGTGAGTGATTCTATGTCAAGGCCGATGAGAAGAAGAGAGAGAGAGAAGTTGAAGACGATGGTCATGAGCCCACTGAGTTTGAGCTTCGGACTGACTAGGCCCTTGTGCCGCATGTCGTTGGGGTCACCATGCCAACAAGCTGTGGCAGAATTCAGGGTGGTGGCTGAACAGATCAGCACTAGAGATCTAGTGCAAGAATAACTAGCCAACAAGGTATCTCCAACATTGAGTGAATGGAGTATGCCGAAGCTAAAGGGAATAAGGAAGAAGAATGAACTTGTTCGATTGCCCTATCGCTTCAAGTTTGAGAAACAATTCAAAGAGCCCTGCCAAGAGTGGCTAGAAATGATTGAAACTATGTGCAACGAAATTTTGGGCAATTACACTAAAAAAGAAGATCAGTTGATGACTGCAGCCTTCGGCACCCGACCAAAACGAAGGTTGAATCGGGTGATGGATGCTTTAAACTTTGAATACCCTGACTATGAACGACTAAACAAGGGTGCCGAAGGGCAAAAGAGAAAAAGGATTGTTAGTGTTTTGAGCAGACAAGCTGCTAGGATGGTGAAAGAAGATGAAGAAGCTCTGAAAAAGAGAAAAACCAGTCCTGAGCCGAAGATAGCTGCTTCAAAGAAGAGAAAGGTTGCGGCTCCGGAGGCAAAAGCAGCTGAGATAGAAGAGGAAATTGTTGCAACGCCTTCTACTGCTGAAGTAGAAGAAATTCTAAAGGTAATGACCGAATCCTTACCTATCAAGCTGCTAAGTCCACTAGGGCCGCAATTGACGAAGCTTTTAGAGAAAAAGGACGAGCCTTTGGTAACGAAGAAGGCGGTTGGGCCAAAAAAGGCGAAGGATTATTACTGTTATGCAAGCTATTGAGGAAACATCATCGCCGGCCTCAGCGTTAAAAACAACACCAGCTACCGAAGTTGTTGCTTCTGCCGAAGCTACCAACCTGGAGTGTACGTTATCTGATATCGATAAAGTACTCTTGGATTTGGATGCAGAGGAGACTGCTGCTTCTGCAGAAGAAGTTGAAAGGGAAATGTGTCCTTGGGCCATTTCTAAGTATTTTGGTGATTAAGTGTCCAACACAAATGGTTATGTGTTAGACTATGCCAAATGGTGGACAAAGTGCAAATCAATACAAAGGTATGATTCTAGACTTAGTACATTGGTTTTAGTGTACTAACATATTTGTCTAAGTGCTAGAATCAGGAGAAAACAATTTGGAAAAAAGCTGGCAGTGTGCAGCTAAAGACAGCTTCGGTCTGGGTGCACCGGACAGTGTCCGGTGGTGCACCGGACAGTGTCCGGTGCGCCAGGACCAGTCTCGGTGAACAGTCCACTCTCGGGACTTGACGGCGGTGTACGACTATAAATCACTGGACTGTCCGGTGGTGCACCGGACTGTCCGGTGAGCCATCCACGGCGAAGTCGTCGCTCTCGGAAAGCAATCAACGGCATACGACTATAATTCATCGGACTGTCCGGTGGTGCACCGGACTGTCCGGTGAGCCAACTATCGGCCGCGCCGATGGTCGGTCGCACAATCCGCGCGTGACGCTTGGCCGAGCCAAAGGTCAGGAGGGGGCACCGGACTGTCCGGTGTGCACCGGACAGTGTCCGGTGCGCCAACGGCTCCAAATCACCAACGGTCGGCTGCGCCAAAACAGGAAAGAAATCTGCACCGGACAGTGTCCGGTGCACCAGTCGACAGAAGGCAAGATTTGCCTTCCTGGATTGCTCTCAACGGCTCCTAGCTGCCTTTGGGCTAAAAGGGACCCCTAGGCGCATGAAGAAGAACAACAAGCATACTTTGAGCATTCTTGATCATTCACACTTTGTCTTTGCGCACTCGTTTGACATTCTTAGTGATTTGAGCTTCGTTCTAGTGAGAACTCTGTGATATTCATTTGAGCTCAAGTCTTGGCTGTGTGTGTGCGTATTGCTGTGGACTTGTGTGTGTTGCTCATCCCATCCTTACTTCTGTGTTCATTTGTGATCATCTTTTGTAAGGGCGAGAGACTCCAAGTTGTGGAGATTCCTCGCAAACGGGATATAGTGAAAGGAAGAGAAACACCGTGGTATTCAAGTGGATCTTTGGATCACTTGAGAGGGGTTGATTGCAACCCTCATCCGTTGGGACGCCACAACGTGGAGTAGGCAAGTGAAGAACTTGGCCGAACCACGGGATAAACCATTGTGCCTCTCTGTGTTGAGATCTTTGTGGTTATTGTGTTTTGCAAGAACTCCTCTCTAGCCACTTGGCTTTATTGCTCTAACACTTAATCAAGTTTGTGGCTTTAAGTTTTAAGTTTTTACAGGATCACCTATTCACCCCCCTCTAGGTGCTCTCAATTGGTATCAGAGTCGTTCTCTTCAAGAAAGGGACTAATCGCCTGAAGAGATGGATCCTAAGGGAAAGAGGATGGTGGTCAACGACAATGAGAAGGAGTCCATCTTCAACGAGCCAAGGGACGACAAAGTCAATGACTCCGGCTCGAGTCAAAAGAAGAAAGACGGAAAGAAGAAGAGGCGCATCAGGAAGGTTGTCTACTACGACAGCGACGAATCTTCCTCTTCTCAAAAGGACGACGAATACGAGGAGAAAAAGAAAACGGTTAACTCGAACTTTTCTTTTGATTATTCTCGTATTCCACATAATTCAAACGCTCATTTGCTTTCCATTCCACTTGGTAAACCCCCACACTTTGATGGAGAGGACTACGGATTTTGGAGTCACAAAATGCGTAGCCACTTGTTTTCTCTTCATCCAAGTATATGGGAGATAGTAAAAAATGGGATGCAATTTGATAGTTCCGATAACTCCATGTTTATCAATGAACAAATCCATAAAAATGCACAAGCTACTACTGTTCTTTTAGCATCCTTGTGCAGGGAAGAGTACAATAAGGTGAGCGGCTTGGACAACGCCAAGCAGATCTGGGACACCCTCAAGATCTCGCATGAGGGGAACGACGTCACCATGCTCACCAATATGGAGTTGGTGGAAGGCGAACTAGGAAGGTTCGCAATGATCAGGGGAGAGGAGCCAACTCAAACATACAATAGGCTCAAGACCCTGGTCAACAAGATAAGAAGCTATGGAAGCACGAGATGGACAGACCACGACGTCGTCCGACTCATGCTAAGGTCCTTCACTATCCTTGATCCTCATCTTGTAAACTCTATTCGTGAGAATCCTAGGTACATCAAGATGACGCCCGAGGAAATACTCGGAAAGTTTGTAAGCGGGCGAATGATGATCAAGGAGGCAAGGTACGTTGATGAAGCGTTGAATGGCCCAATCTACGAGCCTCAATCTGTTGCTCTCAAAGCAACAAGTAGCAGGGAGACGCTACCTAGCAAGGTGGCGCAAGTTGAGGCGGTCGGGCTAAATGAAGATGAAATGGCCCTCATCATCAAGCGCTTCAAGACGGCGCTCAAAGGTCGCAAGGAACACCCCAACAAGAGCAAGACGAAGGGGAAGCGCTCCTGCTTCAAGTGTGGTAAGATTGGTCACTTTATTGCTAACTGTCTCGATAATGATAGTGACCAGGAACAAGGGAAGAGCGGAAAGTGGGAAAAGAAGAAGACCTACAAAAAGGCAAAGGGCGAGGCACACCTTGGAAAGGAGTGGGATTCGGATTGCTCCTCGTCCGACTCCGACAATGAAGGACTCGCCGCCTCAGCCTTCAACAAGTCAGCTCTCTTCCCCAACGAGCATCACACATGCCTCATGGCAAAGGAGAAGAAGGTAAATACTAGAAGTACTATTACATATTCTTCCTTAAGTGATGATGAGTCTAGTGATGATGAAGTAGACTATGCTAGTTTATTCAAAGGTTTAGATAGAACTAAAATTGATAAGGTCAATGAATTGATTGATGCTTTGAATGAGAAGAATAGACTTTTAGAAAAGCAAGAAGATCTTTTATATGAAGAGCATGATAAATTTATAAGTGCGCAAAATTCTCTTGCTTTAGAAGTTAAAAGAAATGAAATGCTTTCATGTGAATTGTCTACATGCCATGAATCCATTTCTAGCTTAAAGAGTAGCAATGATAACTTGAATGCTAAGTTAGAAATAGCTAATAAATCAACCTCTTGTGTAGAACATGTTGTGATTTGCAATAGGTGTAAAGATTTTAATGTTGATGCTTGTAGTGAACACCAAGTTTCCATTTCTAAATTAAATGATGAGGTGACTAGTCTTAATGCTCAACTTAAGACTAGCAAAAATGAATTCGATAAACTAAAATTTGCAAGGGATGCCTACACGATTGGTAGACACCCCTCAATTAAGGATGGGCTTGGCTTTAAGAGGGAAGCCAAGAACTTAATAAGTCATAAGGCTCCCATCTCCGCCAAGGAGAAAGGGAAGGCCCCTATGGCTAATAGTGCTCAAAAGAACCATGCTTTCATGTATCATGATAGGAGATATTCTAGGAATGTTCATTATGATAGAAGTAACAATGATGTTGATTCAAATGTCATGTTTGCTTCAAGTTCTTCCTATGTGCATGGTAGAGATATGCCTAGGAAAAATGTCATTCATCATATGCCTAGGAGAAATTTTGCTCATGTTCCTAGGAAAATAGTTAATGAACCTTCTACAATTTATCATGCTTGCAATGCTTCCTTTGCAATTTGTAGAAAGGATAAGAATGTGATTGCTAGGAAATTAGGGGCAAAATGCAAGGGAGATAAAACTTGTATTTGGGTCCCTAAGACCATCGTTACTAACCTTGTAGGACCCAACAAGCGTTGGGTACCTAAAACCCAAGCCTAATTTGCCTTGCAGGTTTATGCATCCGGGGGCTCAAGCTGGATTATCGACAGCGGATGCACAAACCACATGACGGGGGAGAAGAAGATGTTCACCTCCTACGTCAAGAATAAAGATTCCCAAGATTCAATCATATTCGGTGACGGAAATCAAGGCAAGGTTAAAGGACTAGGAAAGATCGATATTTCATCCGAGCACTCCATTTCTAATGTGTTTTTAGTTGAGTCGCTCGAGTATAACTTGTTGTCCGTTAGTCAATTATGTAATATTGGTTATAATTGCTTATTCACAAATGTAGATGTGTTTGTCTTTAGAAGAAGTGATGGTTCATTAGCTTTTAAGGGTGTACTAGACGACAAACTTTATTTAGTTGATTTTGCAAAAGAGGAGGCCGGTCTAGATGCATGCTTAATTGCTAAGACTAGCATGGGCTGGCTGTGGCATCGCCGTTTAGCACAAGTGGGGATGAAGAACCTTCACAAACTTCTAAAGGGAGAACATGTGTTAGGTCTAACAAATGTGACTTTCGAAAAAGATAGACCTATTGTGCAGCTTGTCAAGCAGGTAAACAAGTGGGAAATGCTCATCACAGCAAGAACGTGATGACTACATCAAGACCCCTAGAGCTGCTGCATATGGACCTCTTCGGACCCGTCGCCTACCTTAGCATCGAGGGAAGTAAGTATGGTTTAGTAATTGTTGATGATTTTTCCCGCTTCACTTGGGTATTCTTTTTGCAGGATAAAACAGAAACCCAAGGAACCCTCAAGCGCTTCATAAGGAGAGCTCAAAATGAGTTTGAGCTCAAAGTGAAGAAGACAAGGAGCGACAACGGGTCCGAGTTCAAAAACCTTCAAGTGGAGGAGTACCTTGAGGAGGAAGGAATCAAGCACGAGTTCTCCGCTCCCTACACACCACAGCAAAACGTTGTGGTAGAGAGGAAGAATAGGACGCTCATCGACATGGCGAGGACGATGCTTGGAGAGTTCAAGACGCCCGAGCGGTTTTGGTCGGAAGCCGTGAACACGGCTTGCCACACCATAAACCGGGTCTACCTTCATCGCCTCCTCAAGAAGACTTCGTATGAGCTTCTAACCGGTAACAAACCAAATGTGTCATACTGTTGGGGGTATGCTTCGTAGCCGAAGATCCTGAAGAAAGAAACACCTTCGACAGGTCCTCTCCAAAGCAGCGCCGAAGCTATCGCCTATAAAGCTTCGGCACAGTGACATGTCTCAAGACGAAGGGGTGAACCGACTTAAAGATGAAATGACTTAAAGACCCATGATATTCTGTGTCATTATTGTAGTTCGTTGTAAAGGGCATAAATGTAATTATACACGGGCTGCGTCCTGTGCCTATAAATAGGTGAACAGTACCCCTGTACTGTTCACGGAATCCTGTAATCACGCATTGGGTATTTGCTTCGGTATTACACTGGTATTTCAACTTTCCTTCAAGTCGAAGGTACATTTATAATTTGTCATCATTTCCATAATAATAGAATAAAAATGAGTTAATAATAATAATCAATTGCTTATATTATTTCTTCATATTTTATGTAAAACCTTCGTCACTATCCATTGTGCTTATGAAGGTATGTCATTCATAATCTTCGTCCGGAATTCATTATATCCCAAGGGAAATAATGCTTCGAAGGACGAAGGACCATAATATTTAACCATTTCTGTGTTGCCTTGTTCTTGATTCATAGAAGTTAAGAACAAGTCCCCAACATTGGCGCCCACCTCCGGTGAACTCACATCCACTTGCTGAGCTGATGGCTTCGTTCCAAGCTGGAGTTGCTTCGGCTTCGAAGTTTGTGCTCTCGATAACAGGCGGTTCATGCTCAGAGCCGGCTAACAAGAAACAGAAGAAGGAGGCACAGAGAAGGGTACAAGATGTAGGGGTACAAGGACCCTTCATCAAGTCAAGATGGTCTCACATCCCAATTACCTTCTCTCAAGAGGATCTTCAGCTCAAGGATTACCCACACAATGATGCTATGGTTATTTCTTGTGTGATCAAAGGATTTCTGGTCCACAATGTTTTGGTTGATACAGGCAGTGCAGCGGACATTATATTTGCTAAAGCCTTCAGACAAATGCAAGAGCCCGAAGACAAGATCCATGATGCCACACATCCCCTTTGTGGCTTCGGAGGAAGGCAGATTGTAGCACTTGGCAAGATCACAATGCCAGTAACCTTCGGTTTTATCAACAACACAAGGTCTGAACAAGTTGTCTTTGATATTGTTGACATGGAATACCCCTACAATGCAATCATTGGTCGCGGTACTCTCAATGCATTTGAAGCAATTCTTCATCCAGCATATCTTTGCATGAAGATACCTTCGGACCAAGGGCCCATTGCTATTCATGGAAGCCAGGAAGCTGCCAGAAGGGCCGAAGGAAACTGGACAGACTCAAAAGCAATCCATAACATAGATGGAGCTGAAGCTTGTGAGCAATACAAGTACAGAAGAGAGAAAGCTGCTTCGGCCGATCAGCCGAAGTCCATGCTCTTATGCGATGACATAGCAGAACAGAAGGTGCTATTGGGATCTCAACTGTCCTAAGAACAGGAGAAAACCTTGATAAGGTTTCTAGTTAACAACAATGATGTTTTTGCATGGTCAGCTAATGATCTTTGTGGAGTCAACAGGGATGTTATTGAACACTCGCTCAATGTTGATCCATCCTTCAAACCCAGAAAGCAGAGGCTTCGGAAGATGTCTGATGACAAGGCCGAAGGTGCTCGGAATGAAGTGAAAAGACTCCTTAGCGCCGGAGTCATCAGAGAAGTAAAATACCCAGAATGGCTAGCCAACACTGTTATGGTAAAAAAGGTCAATGGCAAATGGAGGATGTGTATTGATTTTACTGACCTCAACAAGGCTTGTCCAAAAGATGAGTTTCCATTGCCAAGGATAGATTCCCTAGTTGATGCAGCAGCTTCATCAGAATTTATGAGTCTATTGGATTGTTATTCAGGCTATCATCAAATTTGGATGAAGAAGGAGGATGAGCCAAAAACCAGCTTCATAACCCCTAGCGAAACATATTGTTACCTTCGGATGCCTGAGGGGCTCAAGAATGCTGGAGGAAGCTTCAGCAGAATGACAGCGAAGGTTCTTCACTCTCAGATAGGCAGAAATGTGCTAACTTATGTCGATGATATCATTGTAAAAAGCACGAAGCAAGAAAATCACATTGCTGATCTGCAGGAGACTTTCGCTAATTTTAGACAGGCCGGTCTAAAGCTGAATCCAGAAAAGTGTGTTTTCGGAGTAAAGAAGGGGAAATTCCTTGGCTGCCTAGTTTCAACAAAAGGGATTGAGGCTAATCCAAATAAAATCAAAGTTATTCTTCGAATGGAACCACCAAGCACAAAGAAGGGGGCTCAGCGACTGACGGGAAGACTTGCATCTCTGAACCGATTCATATCTAGATCAGCAGAAAGAAATCTACCATTTTTTGAAACACTGAAGTCAGCCGAAGTTTTTCAATGGGGACCAGTTCAACAGAAAGCCTTCGACGAGCTGAAGAAGTATTTGATAGACCTAACGACATTAACTCCACCAACGCCAGGGGCTCCTCTGTTGTTATATGTGGCAGCTTCGCACTCAGCGGTAAGTGCGGCACTTGTCCAAGAGAAGCTTGAAGGGCAAGTCAAAAAGCAAGCCCCAATATACTTCGTCTCCGAAGTCCTTAGTTTATCAAAGAAAAATTATACAGAATTGGAGAAGGTGCTGTATGCTGTTTTGATGGCTTCCAGGAAGCTTCGACACTATTTTCAAGCATACAATATAATTGTCCCTTCTTCACAACCATTGAAGGATATTATGAGAAATAGAGAAGCTACTGGAAGGGTTGGAAAATGGGCTGCGGAACTCAATGAGTTTTGCATTGATTATGTGCATAGATCTTCGATTCAGTCCCAGGCGTTAGCAGACTTCATTGCTGACTGGACGCCAGGGGCTCAGGAAGAAGAAGCGAGTAAAGATGCTGAAGCTTGGACAGTATTCTGCGATGGTTCTTGGGGAACCTTCGGGGCAGGAGCAGCCGCTGTGTTAGTTGCACCCTCCAAAGTTAAAACTTGCTACGCAGCAAGACTTGATTTTAGCTGCACAAATAACATTGCTAAGTACGAAGCTTTGCTTTTGGGTCTTTGGAAGTTAAAGGCAATGGGAATTAGAAGGGCAGTTCTTAAAACTAATTCACAGGTTATTTCTGGTCATATTGACAAGATTTGTAAAGCAAGAGACCCGAAGCTTGAGAAATATTTAGACACGGTCCGAAGGATTGAAGCTTCCTTTGAAGGGTTTTCTATCAAAAATATTCCTCGAGGAGAAAATGAACATGCTGATTTGCTAGCCAAGTCAGCAGCACAGGGGCTGCCCTTACCTTCGGAAGTATTTTCGAAACAATAAAAGCACCTTCGGTTGAACTTCTTGAGAGAGAAGTCCTCAATATATCTCCTTTTTATAGTGAAGACTGGAGAACTGAAATCATCTCTTTCCTTCAGGGTAATTTTCTTTCAGATGACGAAGCCTATAACAAGAGAATAGAGGCAAGAGCTCGACCATATGTTATAATAGAAGGGGAGCTGTACAAGCATGGAGTCTGTTCTCCACTACTCAAATGTTTATCCAGAGCCAAAGGTATAGAATTGATGAAGGAAATACACGCAGGCCTGTGTGGATCTCACATTGGATCTAGGCCTTTGCTGGGAAAAGTTTTTCGTCAAGGATTTTATTGGCCAAAAGCAGCTTCGGATGCAGCGGAATTAGTCCAAAAGTGCGAAGGCTGTCAGAAATGTGCAAGAGATCAAAAACAACCTTCGTCTTTAACCCAGTTAATACAACCCACTTGGCCATTGCAAAGGTGGGGCCTTGATTTGTTAGGACCACTACCACCAGCACAAGGGAACTTAAGATATGTTGTAGTGGCAGTGGAATATTTTTCTAAATGGATCGAGGCAAAGCCTTTAGCCACAATAACTTCGGTTACTATTCAAAAGTTTTTCTGGCAAAATATTGTCTGTCGCTTTGGAGTGCCGAAGGCCATTACTGTGGACAATGGAACGCAATTTGATTCTGAAGCTTTCAGAGAATTTTGTGAACAAATTGGCACGAAGATCCATTTTGCATCAGTTCGGCATCCGGAGTCAAGTGGACTTGTTGAAAGGGCTAATGGCATCATAATGACGGGAATAATGAAGTTAATCTTCAATCAGCCCAGGGGAAAGTGACCAGATGAATTAATCAAAGTGGTGTGGAGCCACAACACAACAATATCAAGATCAACAAGTTTTACACCATTCAAATTGCTGTTTGGTGACGAAGCAATAACCCCAGAAGAAGCTAAAGCGGGATCAATAAGAACAATGGCTTCGGCAGAAGACGAAGCTGATTATTCTGTGGCAAAAGATGCTATAGAAGGGATCAGACTTCAAGCTGTAGAGAATATCAAGCCGAAACAATAAAATGACGTGACAGAAATGTTCGGCTAAAAAATATTAAGCCAGGACACTTGGTACTTCGGAGAGTCGCCAACCCAGACACAGTAGGCAAGCTACAGCTGAAGTGGGAAGGACCTTTTCTGGTAGTATCTTCGTCAAGACCCGGTTCTTACAGATTGAAGGATATGGACGGCAACGACATTCCTAGATCATGGAATGCGGATGAGCTTCGGCGATATTATGTCTAGTTTGATGTAATTTTTTATATTCTTTTTTATGGCACCCTTTTCCGTTCCAAAGGGGGAGAAAGGTTTTTAAAGGGGCCATAGCATGTAATTTTTCTTTTTATTTCAGCTCTATAAAAGCAATATCCCCCAAAGATGTAAATGTAAAAGCTGAGAACGCACCATCGAGTGCAAAGAAAAAAGAAAAGAAAACAAGGAGAAGCTCAAAAGTCGTTCCTAAGGGAATGCAGAGCTTACAGCGAAAAGTCAACGCTGATTCCGCTGAAGTAAAAGGCGAAGAAGCTCCTAAGGGAGGCTTACAGCGAAAAGTCAACGCTGATTCTGCCGAAGTAAAAGGCGAAGAAGCTCCTAAGGGAGGCTTACAACGAAAAGTCAGCGCTGATACACCGAAAAGTAAACGGTGAAGCCGAAAAATAAGCGGCAAAGAAGATTTGAGTCATTCCCAAGGGAATGAAGGGTTCGGTTATGGCTTCGAATATGTATTTGGACATTCATTTGCACGATACATTACATCATGACATTTGCATTCATAAACATTCACTTAGACATACATAGGATCATCATCAGCATAACATACAAACTTGCTTTGGTTCCGAAAGGAAGGTAATTTTATGCTTCGCTGTGTATGCAAAGAAGGGAAGGTGTTTTTCGCTTATGGCTCAAAAGAATTAATTTCGTCCACACCAAAGCATTTCATACATGGACGGAAAAGTAAGGTTATATTACAAAGTGAACCTCAAGTTACATCATACTTTATACAAGTTTTTACAGGAGTTTTTTGAGCTATTTTTACAGATTATTCAAGCTTCGACATCATCTCTGAAGCTTCGTCCTTTTACTCTGTAGCTTCAGCTTCGGCTTGGTCAATCTGTACGGAAGTATTGTAAGCTAAATTCAAAATTCAAAGGAAAAGGTAAGCACAAGGTATGATTTTGTTACCAGCTTGAGGTGGCTCCGAGCTTCGTCACTAGCTTTGCTCCGACCACCCTTTGTCCATACTAACTTTATAAATCTATTTGCAATACTCCGAGCCAGATTGGGAACATTATCTAGGTCTGCTGGTGACAGGCTGAAGTTGGGTCTGTTAACAATCTTGTCGTGTTCACAGCCAGACTTCAAAAAGGCAACAGTTGTGCCCCGAGAAGCTGCCAGGGCACAGAAGTCGCTATGCCCAGCTATAACTTCGTCAAGATCATTAATTTCACCCTCAATGTGTTCAAAGGCACCAGGCAGGTCTTCAGCTGAAGGAGTAAACTCTTCACTACTGGCTCCAACAAAATGGAACACTTGCTTTAACCGATGAATGCATCGACTGCTGAACTCCAGGCACTTATTCTGATGATTTTTCAAAGATTCTTTCTGTTCCGAATTTCTTTGAGCTTCGGCTTCAAGTTTTGCATCAAGCTTCAGCTTTTCTTGTTCGAAATTTTCTGATTGGGAAAGAAGCTTCGAATTTAATTCTGTTATTTTTGCTTCAGCGTCCACTAATAAGCCTTCAGCTGTTTGTAGCTCGAAGTCTTTTTTCTCGATTGCAGCAGATTGCTCTTTTATCTTGTTTTCTAAGTTTTCAATTATAACTTCTTGCCTTTTATCCTCTAAGTCTTGCTGCATTTTTAATGCCTTGCTCAAAAGTATACTCTGCGGACAAATAACCCTCGTTAGAAAATATTTCTGTGGCCATAAATAATAACAGTTAAACACAAGATATTTACCTTAAAATTAGAATAGAACAAGCTGCCGACAATGTGTTGTCGTCGGTAGCGGCTTATATCCACTTCGAGCTTCGGGAAGCCGATACTCTTTGATAGAGTACCGACGACCTTCGTGCCGGTTTGATCTCGTATGCAGCCTAACCCTTCATCATCAATACCACTGAAGAGAAGCGCCCCCGGCCGGTACCCGCAAGATATAGCATACTCTTTTAATTCCTCTTTTTCAGCTTCTGTTAGCTTCTAGCCAATTAAGTTTCGGAAGTCAAAAGTTTCATCTTCCGAAGTATCTTCGGTTATTCCTTCTTTCTCGGGTTTCGCGGCCGTGGTCTCTTCGGTGGCTCCAGCAGTTTCTTCAGCGGCCATGTTTAGCAGCATTTTATCTATATCAGCAGCTATGCTCTCTAAATTAATATCTTCGTAGTTGGCATCTTCGGCTCTGGCTTCTTCTGCGGCAACCTCCGAAGGTACAGCTTCGGTAGCTGTTGTGCCTTCAATCGCCAGCACCTTCGGAGTTGGAGCTCTTGGTGGTGTTGTTTCAATCACTTCTGTCACGGTAACAATCCTTTGCCTTTTTGGCCTAGATGCCTTTGCCTTTGTGGGCTCCTTTTCATTATGAAAAAGCTTTGTCAGATGAAGCCCCAATGGACTTAGTTTGACAGGCAAAGTTTCAGTCATTACCTTTAGAATTTCCTCTATTTCAGCATCAGAAGATGTTGCAGAAGTCTTCTCTTCTTCATCAATTGATTTTTGCTCTGGGATCGAGTCCTTTCTTTTCTTCGAAGCTAATACTTTTGCTTCAAACTTTTGTTTCTTCTTTTTTGATTGATCTTCGTCGTCTTTGTTCAAAGCACTAGCCACTCTTTTTCTTTTCTGCCCTTCGGCACCCTTGTCGAGTCGTTCATAATCAGGATATTCAAAGCCTATAGCATCCAGCACTCTGTTTAGCTCGTTTCGGACGGGTGCCGAAGGCTGCTGTCATCAATTGATCTTCTTTTTTTAGAATAATTCCCAAGAATTTCGGTGCACATTACTTCGATTGTTTCTCGCCATTCTTGGCAGGGTGCTTTGAAATATTTCTTGAACTTGTAGTGGTAGGGCAGTCGGACAAGTTCCCCCTCTTTCTTATCTCCTTCAAGCTTCGGCATAGCCCATTCCTTCATAGTTGGAAATATTTTGAAAGCCAAAAATTCCTGCACTAAGTCCCTAGTGCCAATATGCTCTGCGATAATCCTGAATTCAGCCAGCGCAGTTTGGGTTGGACCTTCTGGTGTCATATTGCATTGGGGTCTGGTCTCTCCAAAGATCAATTCTAGCGGACTCTGCACCAGCTTCTCCTTGTCATCGTCAATTTTGACGTAGAACCATTCCGATTTCCAGCCTGCCGGCCACTTGCTTCGGTAGCTAATCACAGGAAATTTTGTAGTCTTCTGGTAAGCAAAATTGTAACAACCAAAATTTTCATGTAATCCATCCTTTATGGCCTTGGTTTGGTAATGTAGCTCATGCACCCGGCAGAAACCTTCGGCAAACGGTTCCACCCCCTGGCTTCGGAGAGCCCAACTATAAACACTAAGCCTAACGATAGCGTTAGGAGTTAGTTGATGAACGTGGATCCCAAACTTCTTTAGCACATCGGCAATCATCTTATTTAAAGGGAATCTTAAACCAGCTTTGAGGAAACTCTTGAAAACTACTATTTCATCTTTTTCTGGCTTCGGAGTAGTTTCTTCTCCACCGAAGCGAATCAGCTCTTTCTTATCTTCGCTGAAATAGCCCAACTTCACCATCTTAGGAAAATCAGCTTCAGAGATGGTGGATTTTCCGAAGTCCAGGTGGCTAGGCTTGCTCGGCACTGCGCTGCTGTAATCATCTTCAGAATCGGTCTTTTCAATACCAGCTTGCTCTGCTTCAGCAGCAGGGACGTCTTCCGGTGTCACCAACCCAGATCGCTTCATTGCCTCCGAAATAGGAACGGTCTCAACAGCTTCGGTCTCATCCCCATCACGATCGACCCTTGCAGTAGAGCGAACTCTGACCATTTGATTATGACTTAATTGAAATTTTTGGTGTTGGCTTTTTTGTTTTTTCCGAAGCTCTTACTCTTGTGCCAAAGCAGATTCACAAGCGAGGTTTCGTCTGAGCACGATGATCAAGCTTCGGCTATGACTAAAAATTTGGCAGCAAAACAGTACAATAGCAATGAATGATGTGGTAACTTCACACCTACCCGTCTGTTTATATAGTGCTGCAGGTGGGAAGGTGAATCGGCAACGTCTCCAGCACCGAACAAACAGTCACCCGCACTCACTGAACGGTGGGCCACATAGTTCGAGAAGGTGAATCGCTGGCGAGCGCGTAATTGGTGCAAGATGGGTCGCGCGCGCGACGATTATTTTAATCATTTCTCGCCAACGAGCTCAGGGAAGGTGTTTTTTGGATCTTCGGCATCCCAAAGCCTAGAAGATTTTTTCACGGATCAAGCTCGTTACGAAAAACGATCTAGCACCACGAAGGGGCTACTGTTGGGGGTATGCTTCATAGCCGAAGATTCTGAAGAAAGAAACACCTTTGGCAGGTCCTCTCCAAAGCAGCGCCGAAGCTATCGCCTATAAAGCTTCGGCACAGTGACATGTCTCAAGACGAAGGGGTGAACCGACTTAAAGATGAAATGACTTAAAGACCCATGATATTCTGTGTCATTATTGTAGTTCGTTGTAAAGGGCATAAATGTAATTATACACGGGCTGCGTCCTGTGCCTATAAATAGGTGAACAGTACCCCTGTACTGTTCACGGAATCCTGTAATCACGCATTGGGTGTTTGCTTCTATATTACACTGATATTTCAACTTTCCTTCAAGCCGAAGGTACATTTATAATTTGTCATCATTTCCATAATAATAGAATAAAAATGAGTTAATAATAATAATCAATTGCTTATATTATTTCTTCATATTTTATGTAAAACCTTCGTCACTATCCATTGTGCTTATGAAGGTATGTCATTCATAATCTTCGTCCGGAATTCATTATATCCCAAGGGAAATAATGCTTCGAAGGATGAAGGACCATAATATTTAACCATTTCTGTGTTGCCTTGTTCTTGATTCATAGAAGTTAAGAACAAGTCCCCAACACATACTTTCGTGTATTTGGGAGTAAATGCTACATTCTAGTGAAGAAAGGTAGGAATTCTAAGTTTGCTCCCAAAGCTGTAGAAGGGTTTTTGTTAGGTTATGACTCAAATACAAAGGCGTATAGGGTCTTCAACAAATCATCGGGTTTGGTTGAAGTCTCTAGCGACGTTGTATTTGATGAGACTAATGGCTCTCCAAGAGAGCAAGTTGTTGATCTTGATGACGTAGATGAAGAAGACGTTCCAACGGCCGCAATACGCACCATGGCGATTGGCGATGTGCGACCACATGAACAAAAGGAGCAAGATCAACCCTCTTCTTCAACAATGGTGCATCCCCCAACTCAAGACGAAGAACAGGTTCATCAAGAAGAGGCGTGTGATCAAGGAGGAGCACAAGATGATCATGCTTTGGAGGAAGAAGCACCTCAAGCCCCTCCAACTCAAGTTCGGGCGACGATTCAAAGGAATCATCTCGTCGACCAAATATTGGGTGATATAAGCAAGGGAGTAACTACTCGCTCTAGATTAGTTAATTTTTGTGAGCATTACTCTTTTGTCTCTTCTATTGAGCCTTTCAGGGTAGAAGAGGCCTTGCTAGATCCGGACTGGGTGTTGGCCATGCAGGAGGAGCTCAACAATTTCAAGAGAAATGAAGTTTGGACACTGGTGCCATGTCCCTAGCAAAACGTTGTGGGAACCAAGTGGGTGTTCCGGAACAAACAGGACGAGCACGGGGTGGTGACAAGGAACAAGGCACAACTTGTGGCAAAAGGTTATGCCCAAGTCGCAGGTTTGGACTTTGAGGAGACTTTTGCTCCTGTGGGTAGGCTAGAGTCAATTCGCATATTGTTAGCCTATGTCGCTCACCATTCTTTCAGGTTGTTCCAAATAGATGTGAAGAGCGCTTTCCTAAACGGGCCAATCAAGGAGGAGGTGTACGTAGAGCAACCCCCTGGTTTTGAGGATGAACGGTACCCCGACCACGTGTGTAAGCTCTCTAAGGCGCTCTATGGACTTAAGCAAGCCCCAAGAGCATGGTATGAATGCTTTAGAGACTTTTTAATTGCTAATGCTTTCAAGGTTGGGAAAGCCGATCCAACTTTATTCACTAAGACGTGTGATGGCGATTTATTTGTGTGCCAAATTTATGTCAATGACATAATATTTGGTTCTACTAACCAAAAGTCTTGTGAAGAGTTTAGCAGGGTGATGACCCAAAAGTTTGAAATGTCGATGATGGGCGAGTTGAACTACTTCCTTGGGTTCCAAGTGAAGCAACTCAAGGACGGCACTTTCATCTCCCAAACGAAGTACACGCAAGACTTGATCAAGCGGTTTGGAATGAAGGACGCCAAGCCCGCAAAGACTCCAATGGGAACCGACGGACACGTCGACCTCAACAAAGGAGGTAAGTCCGTTGATCAAAAAGCATACCGGTCTATGATAGGTTCCTTGCTTTACTTATGTGCTAGTAGACCGGATATTATGCTTGGTGTATGCATGTGTGCCAAATTTCAATCCGATCCAAGGGAGTGTCACTTAGTGGCCGTGAAGCGAATTCTTAGATATTTAGTCGCTACGCCTTGCTTCGGGATCTGGTATCCAAAGGGGTCTACCTTTGACTTGATTGGATATTCAGACTCCGACTATGCTGGATGTAAGGTTGATAGGAAGAGTACATCGGGGACGTGCCAATTCTTAGGAAGGTCCCTGGTGTCATGGAGTTCTAAGAAACAAACTTCTATTGCCCTATCCACCGCTGAGGCCGAGTACGTTGCCGCAGGACAATGTTGTGCGCAACTACTTTGGATGAGGCAAACCCTCCGGGACTTTGGCTACAATCTGAGCAAAGTCCCACTCCTATGTGATAATGAGAGTGCTATCCGCATGGCGGACAATCCTGTTGAACACAGCCGCACAAAGCACATAGACATCTGGCATCACTTTTTGAGAGACCACCAGCAAAAAGGAGATATCGAAGTGTTTTATGTTAGCACCGAGAACCAGCTAACCGATATCTTTACCAAGCCTCTAGATGAGTCAACCTTTTGCAGGCTGCGTAGTGAGCTAAATGTCTTAGATTCGCGGAACTTGGATTGATTTATAGCATACATGTGTCTTTATACCTTGATCATGTTCCTTATGCATTTTGTTGTTCATTTATGGTGCTCAAGTTGTACCAGCACTCCCCGGACCTCACAAGTTCATTTGCAAGTGATGCACATATTTAGGGGGAGATGTGCTACAACTTGACCCCTTGAGACTAACCATGTGTTTGAGCTTGCTTGATTTAGTCTCAAAGGTGGATTGAAAGGGAAAGGTGGACTTGGACCATGAAAGACTTCCACTGCACTCCGATGAGAGGGTAACTTACTCCAAGTTCATCTCCATGTCTCTCATTGCCTTTTGCTCTTAATTGACAATTTTGGTGAGGCAATGAGGTCAAAAGGGCCAAGATTGATCCTGTTTTGGTGCTTGATGCCAAAGGGGGAGAAAATAAGGCCAAAGCAAGAAATGGATCAGCTACCACTTGAGAATTTTCAAAATAGTAGAGTTAGAGTTTTTGTTTTGTCAAAATCCTCTTAATGTCTCTTCTTGTCAAAAGTTGGTCTCTTGTGGGGAGAATATTTGATTATGGGGAAAAGGGGGAGTTTTTGAATCTTTGATCAATTTCTATTGGAATACCTCTCTCTATGCCTCAACAAGTGAATTTGACTTAGAGATAGGAAATTGAGTTTGATTTACAAAAACAAACCAAGTGGTGGCAAAGAATGATCCAAATATGCCAAATTTGAATCAAAACAAATTCTTGTTCTCATTTTGCATTGATGTTGCACTTCTATATGTTGCTTTTTGTTGTGTTGGCATAAATCACCAAAAAGGGGGAGATTGAAAGGGAAATGTGCCCTTGGGCCATTTCTAAGTATTTTGGTGATTAAGTGTCCAACACAAATGGTTATGTGTTAGACTA
This sequence comes from Zea mays, assembly GCF_902167145.1. Classification (NCBI taxonomy): domain Eukaryota; kingdom Viridiplantae; phylum Streptophyta; class Magnoliopsida; order Poales; family Poaceae; genus Zea; species Zea mays. The sequence goes on along the minus strand of NC_050104.1, from coordinate 83,591,885 downwards.
TGCCAAATGGTGGACAAAGTGCAAATCAATACAAAGGTATGATTCTAGACTTAGTACATTGGTTTTAGTGTACTAACATATTTGTCTAAGTACTAGAATCAGGAGAAAACAATTTGGAAAAAAAGCTGGCAGTGTGCAGCTAAAGACAACTTCGGTCTGGGTGCACCGGACAGTCCGGTGGTGCACCGGACAGTGTCCGGTGCGCCAGGACCAGTCTCGGTGAACAGTCCGCTCTCGGGACTTGACGGTGGTGTACGACTATATATCACCGGACTGTCCGGTGGTGCACCGGACTGTCCGGTGAGCCATCCACGGCGAAGTCGTCGCTCTCAGGAAGCAATCAACGGCGTACGGCTATAATTCACCGGACTGTCCGGTGGTGCACCTAACTGTCCGGTGAGCCAACTGTCGGCCGCGCAATCCGCTCGTGATGTGTGGCCGAGCCAAAGGTCAGGAGGGGGCACCGGACTGTCCGGTGTGCACCGGATAGTGTCCGGTGTGCCAACGGCTCCAGATCACCAACGGTCGGCTGCGCCAAAATAGGAAAGAAATCTGCACCGGACTGTCTGGTGCACCAGTCGACAGAAGGCAAGATTTGCCTTCCTGGATTGCTCTCAATGGCACCTAGCTGCCTTGGGGCTAAAAGGGAACCCTAGGCGCATGAAGGAGAACACCAAGCATACTTTGAGCATTCTTGATCATTCACACTTCGTCTTTGCGCACTCGTTTGACATTCTTAGTGATTTGAGCTCCAATCTAGTGAGAACTCTGTGGTATTCATTTGAGCTCAAGTCTTGGTTGTGTGTGTGCGTATTGCTGTGGACTTATGTGTGTTGCTCATCCCATACTTACTTCCGTGTTCATTTGTGATCATCTTTTGTAAGGGCGAGAGACTCCAAGTTGTGGAGATTCCTCGCAAACGGGATATAGTGAAAGGAAGAGAAACACCGTGGTATTCAAGTGGATCTTTGGATCACTTGAGAGGGGTTGATTGCAACCCTCGTCCGTTGGGACGCCACAACGTGGATTAGGCAAGTGTTGAACTTGGCCGAACCAAAGGATAAACCACTGTGCCTCTCTGTGTTGAGATCTTTGTGGTTATTGTGTTTTGCAAGAACTCCTCTCTAGCCACTTGGCTTTATTGCTCTAACACTTAATCAAGTTTGTGGCTTTAAGTTTTAAGTTTTTACAGGATCACCTATTCACCCCCCCCTCTAGGTGCTCTCAGAAGTCCTGGCCATGGTGCCTCGAAAAGGGAAGGAAGCTGCCGAAGAAATTTTGGAAGAAAAAGGCTTCAATTTTCAAAATATAATTGGTCAAGAATTATCCAAGGCTGAGAAAGAGGAGCTGCAGGAGTATGCTATATCCTGTGGCTACCAGCCAGGAGCGATGCTCTTCTGTGGAATTAACGAAGAAAGCTTAGGATGTATTCGAGATCGAACTGGAGCAAATATTATCAGCACTCTGTCAAAGAGTGTTGGCTTTTCGAAGCTTGAAGCTGACATCAGTCGCTACCAACGACAACATATCGTCGGAAGTTTATTCTATTCTAATTTCAAGGTAAAATTTTTTCCCTTAGCTTTTCATTGTTTTACGATGAAGGCAATTTCTGATGAAGGTTATTTTGCACAGAGTATGCTACTAAGTAAAGCCTTGAGGATGCAATAGGACCTCGAAGATAAGAAGAATGAGGTTATAAATGAAGGCTTGGAAAGTAAAATCAAAGATCATGAAGCTGCTCTTGAAAAAAGAAAGATTTTGTTCTTGAAACAATGGAGGTTTCATTGGCAGAGGCCCAAGCCGAAATTACCAGATTAAACAGTGAACTCCTCCTGAAGTCAGAAAGCTTCGAGCAAGAAAAGAAGAATTTTGATGCGAAGCTTGAAGCCAAAGTCGAAAAGAGTTTGAATTTGCAAAAATCCTTGAAAGAGCTTCAGGATAAATGCCTAAACTTTGGCAATCAGTGCGTGCAACGGCTGAAGTAGGTCTTCAACTCGGTGGGAGCCAGTTCTGAGAAATTTGAACCTTCGGTTGAAGACCTGTCAAGCACCTTCGAACATATTGAAGGCGAAGTTGATGCGCTTGACGAAGTTATAGCTGGGCACGGTGACTTCTGTGCCCTGCTAGCTTCTCGCGGCACAGCTGTTGCCTTTATGAAGGCTGGTTGCATGCACGATAAGATCGTAAACATGCCAAACTTTAGCTTGTCACCAGCGGACTTGACTGACATCCCCAGCCTGGCCTGAAGCATTGGAAATAGATTTATAACGCAAATCTGGACGAAGGGTGGGCGAGACTTAGCTAGTGACGAAGCTCGAAGTCATCTCAAGCCGGTATTAAACTTGTACCTGTTGCTTACCTTCTCCTGAGATTTCTATTTACCTTATACCGCTTTGTTATGTACAGGATGACGAAGCCGAAGATCAATTATCTGAAGCTTGACGGATTCTGATGAAGCTGCTGAACAAAGCTTTAGAAACATTTAAATTACCTTTGTAAAAGATATTGTAATTTAGGAATCAAACATTACTCTATAAATTTGTCCATACCTTGTAATATATTTTTACCTTTTCATCCGTGTGTAGATTGCTTTGATGTGGACGAAACTTATATCTTTTGAGCCGAAGGCGAAAAACACCTTCCCTTCTTTTCGTACGCAACAAAGCGTATCTTTGTTTCTTTATGCTCATCGAAGCATTGCCATCAAACCCGAAGCATCTGTTTGTACTCCATGTTATGATGATGATGATTCTACGAATGTCTACATGAATGTGTATGAATGCAATGAATGATGTAATGTAATGTGCAAATGGATGTCCCGAACACACACGAGGCCACACCCAGACTCTGCATCCCCTTAGGGACGACTTTGGAGTCTTCTTCACCATTTATTTTTCGGTGTAAGTTCTGCATCCCCTTAGGAATAACTTTGGAACTTATTCTCCTTCTATTTCGGCGGTATAAGCTCTACATCCCCTTAGGAACGACTTTTGAGCTTCTCCCTGTTTTTCTTTTTTGCACTCGATGGTGCATGCTCAGATTTTACATTTTACATTCTTTTGGGGGATTTGGCTCTCATGGAGCTAAATAAGAAAGGAAAAAATTACAAGCTATGGCCCCATTAAAAACCTTTCTCCCCCTTTGGAAAGGAAAAGGGTGCCATAGAAAAAATGAAAAAAGATTACATCAAATTACATGTAATATCGCCGAAGCTCATCCGCATTCCAAGATCTAGGTATGTCATTGCCATCCATATCCTTAAGAACCGGGCCTCGACGAAGATACCACCAGAAAAGGTCCTTCCCACTTCAGCTGCAATTTGCCTATTGTGTCCGGATTGGCCACTCTCCGAAGCACCAAATGCCCTGGCTTAATATTTTTCAACCGGACTTTTCTGTCACGCCATTTTATTGTTTTGGCTTGATATTTATTGATGTTCTCCACAGCCTGAAGTCTGGTCCCTTCTATAGTATCTTTTTCTATGTGGTAATCAGCTTCGTCTTCTGCCGAAGCTGCTATTCTTATTGACCTCGCTTTAGCTTCTTCTGGAGTTATAGCTTCGTCACCAAATAATAATTTAAAAGGTGTAAAACCTGTTGACCTTGATATGGTTGTATTGTGGATCCACACCACTTTAATCAACTCATCTGGCCACTTTCCTCTGGGCTGATTGAAGATTAGCTTCATTATTCCTGTCATTATAATGCCATTTGCTCATTCTACCAGCTCGTTTGACTCCGGATGCCTAACTGATGCAAAATGAATCTTTGTGCCAATTTAATCACAGAAATCCTTGAACGTTTCAGCATCAAATTATGTTCCATTATCCACAGTTATAGCCTTCGGCACGCCGAAGCGACAAACAATATTTTGCCACAAGAATTTCTGGACTGTAACCGAAGTTATTGTAGCCAAAGGCTTCGCTTCAATCCATTTGGAGAAGTATTCTACAGCCACCACAACATATTTCAAATTACCTTGCGCTGGTGGAAGTGGGCCTAACAAATTCAGGCCCCATCTTTGCAATGGCCAAGTAGGTTGTATTAGTTGAGTGAGAGACGAAGGTTGTTCCTGGTCTCTTGCACATTTTTGACAATTTTCACATTTTTGAACTAGCTCTGCTGCATCCGAAGTTGTCTTTGGCCAGTAAAATCCTTGTCTAAATACTTTTCCCAACAAAGGCCTAGACCCAATATGAGATCCACTTAGACCCGCATATATCTCCTTCATTAATTCAATACCTTCAACTCTTGATAAACACTTGAGGAGTGGAGAATAGACTCCATGTTTATATAATTCCCCTTCTACTATCACATATGGTCTTGTCCTTGCTTACATTCTCTTATTGTAAGCTTCGTCGTCCGAAAGACAATTACCTTGGAGGAAAGATATGATTTCAGTCCTCCAATCTTCACTATGTACTGGGGAAATTGCAAGCACTACTCTCTCCATAAGTTCGACCGAAGGTGCTTTTATTGTTTCAAAAAATACTTCTGAAGGTAGAGGGAGCCCCTGTGCCGCTGACTTGGCTAGCAGATCTGCATGCTCATTTTCTCCTCTTGGGATATTCTTGACAGAAAAACCTTTGAAAGAAGCCTCTAACCTTCGAACTGTATCAGATATTTTTCAAGCTTCGGGTCCCTTGCCTTGCTACTTTTGTCTATATGTCCAGAAATGACTTGAGAATCAGTTTTCAGAATGGCCCTTCTTATTCCCATTGCCCTTAACTTCCGAAGCCCCAACAGAAGTGCTTCGTATTCAGCAATATTATTTGTGCAACTAAAGTCAAGCCTGGTACATAACATGTTTTGACTTTCGAAGGCGCCACTAGGACAGCAGCCGCTCCTGCACCAAAGGTTCCCCAGGAACCATCGTAGAACACTGTCCAAGCTTCGGCATCTTTGTTTATTTCTTCTTCCTGAGCCCCTGGCGTCCAATCAGCAATGAAGTCTGTTAACGGCTGGGACTGAATTGAAGATCTATGCACATAGTCAATAGCGAATTCGTTAAGCTCTGCAGCCTATTTTCCAATCCTTCCAGTAGCTTCTCAGTTCCTCATTATGTCCTTCAAAGACTGTGACGAAGGAACGATTATGTGATATGCTTGAAAATAATGCTGAAGCTTCCTGGATGCCATTAACACAGCATACAACACCTTCTCCAATTTTGTATAATTTTTCTTTGATAAACTTAAAACTTTGGAGACGAAGTACACTAGAGCTTGCTTTTTGACTTGGCCATCTAGCTTCTCCTGTACAAGCGCCGCACTCACTGCAGAGTGCGAAGCTGCCACATATAAGAGCAATGGAGCCACTGGCGCAGGTGGAGTTAGTGTTGTTAAATCAATCAAGTATTGCATCAGCTCTTTGAAGGCTTTTTGTTGAGCCGAACCCCATTGAAAAACTTCGGCTGACTTCAATATTTCAAAGAATGGCAGATTTCTTTCTGCTAATCTAGATATGAATATATTTAATGATGTCAGTCTTCCTGCCAGGCGTTGGGCCCCCTTTTTTGTGCTTGGCGGCTCCATCCGAAGGATAGCTTCAATCTTGCTTGGGTTGGCTTCAATTCCATTCGTTGATACCAAACAACCAAGGAACTTGCCCTTCTTCACCCCAAAAACACACTTTTCTGGATTTAATTTCAGGCCAGCTTGTCTGAAATTGGCAAATGTCTCTTGCATATCAGCAATGTGATTTTCTTGCTTTGTGCTTTTCACTATGATATCATCAACATAGGTCAGTACATTCCTGTCTATTTGAGAATGAAGGACCTTAGTTGTCATCCTGCTGAAGCTTCCTCCGGCATTTTTGAGCCCCTCAGGCATCCGAAGATAGCGATAGGTGCCACTGGGAGTTATGAAGCTAGTGTTCGGCTCATCTTCCTTCTTCATCCATATTTGATGATAGCCTGAGTAACAATTCAGTAGACTCATGAGCTCTAAAGAAGCTGTTGCATCTACTAGAGAGTCTATTCTTAGCAATGGGAACTCGTCCTTTGGACAAGCCTTGTTAAGATCTATAAAATCAATGCACATTCTCCATTTACCGTTGGTCTTCTTCACCATAACAGTGTTGGCTAGCCATTCTAGGTATTTCACCTCTCTGATAACACCAGCACTAAGAAGTCTCTTCACTTCGTTCCGAGCACCTTCAGCTTTGTCTTCAGACATTTTCTGAAGCCTTTGTTTTCTTGGCCTGAAGGATGGATCCACATTGAGTGAATGTTCAATGGCATCTCTGTTGACACCACAGAGATCATTGGCTGACCAAGCAAAGACATCTTTGTTGTTGAATAAGAATCTTAGCAAAGTCTTCTCTTGTTCTTCAGATAGCTGAGACCCCAGCAGTACCCTTTGTTCTTCTATGTCTTCACATAGGAGCATAGGCTTCGGCTGATCCGCCAAAGCAGCCTTCTCTCTTTTGTATTTATACTGCTCACAGGCTTCGGCTCCATCTATGTTATGAATTTCCTTTGAATCTGTCCAGTTTCCTTCGGCTCTTCTGGCAGCTTCTTGACTCCCATGGACAGCAATGGGCCCTTGTTCCGAAGGTATCTTCATGCATAAATATGCTGGATGAAGTATCGCTTCGAAAGCATTAAGTGTCCCTCGACCAATGATTGCATTATAAGGGTACTCCATGTCAACAATGTCAAAGACAACCTGTTCAGTCCTTGTGTTATGGACGAAGTCGAAGGTCACTGGCATTGTGATGTTGTCGAGTGCTACAATCTGCCTTCCTCCAAAGCCACAAAGAGGGTGTGTAGCATCATGAATTTTATCTTCTGGTTCTTGCATCTGTCTAAAGGCCTTAGCAAATATGATATCTGTTGCACTGCCTGTATCAACCAAAACATTATGGACCAGAAATCCCTTGATCACACAAGATATGACCATAGCATCATTGTGAGGGTAATCTTTAAGCTGAAGGTCCTCCTGGGAGAAGGTGATTGGAATGTGGGACCATTTTGACTTGATGAAGGGTCCCTGCACCCCAACATGCTGCACCCTTCTCTGTGCTTCTTTTTTCTGCTTCTTGTTAGCCGGCTCTGAGCTTGAACCGCCTGTTATCGGGAGCACCAGCTTCGTAGCCGAAGGTGCTTCGAGTTGGTTGTTAAACGAAGCCATCAGCTCAAAAGTGGAAGTGAGTTCACCGGAGGTGGGCGCCAATGTTGGGCACTTGTTCTCAAATGCTATGAATTAAGAACAAGGCAACACAGGAAGAAGTTAATGGTTAATGTCCTTCATCCCTCGAAGCATTATTTCCCTTAGGATATAACGATCTTCGGACGAAGGTCATGAAGGACATACCTTCATCATCACAGTTTACATTGATGAAAGAAGAAACATATGAAACATGAGAAACAACATGAATAATTATATAACATCATTTATGTGTCCTTATTATATAATTATGAATGAATAAGAACAATATTGAATTACATTTATACCTTCGGCTTGACAGAAGACTAAGGTACAAGCGTGACACACGAGCGAGTACAAGTCAGCGTGAACAGTACAGGGGTACTGTTCACCTATTTATAGGCATGGGACGCAGCCCAGTCAAAATTACATTTATGTCCTCTACAACTAGTTACAATCATGGCACAAATTACCATGGGCCGATTGGTCTTTTCCTCTTTAAGTCGGTGCAGCCCTTTGTATCAAGGTATGTCGCTACGCCGAAGCTCCCTGGAAGGTAGCTTCGGTATGTACCTTCGTGCTATGTTTGCTTCTGTGCTGATCTTTCGAAGGTGTTTCTCCTTAAAGGACCTTCGGCGACGAAGCAGGCCCCCAACATCTACTTCACATTTCACATATCAATAAGTATCTAAGCATCTAGTAATGAAGAAGCAAAGAAACATGGGATCTGCTAACTTGCCTTGTTGCTGCTGCTAGGATTCTGACATGGCGAGGAAATTGCTGCGCTCCTAGCTTCCTCTTTGTCCGTGAGTGTAGATCTACGCGCGCCTCGCTGCCTCTGCAAAAGCAAGCAAGCGACCGAGACGCGCCACCAGCAACTTTCTCGTGGCCTGGGGACGCGACACTAGGGGCCTCCCCACGAGCCTGTCGCCTTCCGAGATGGTACTCGGTAGAGAGGATGATGGAGGAGGAGCTACCGAGCTAGTAGCTGGCTTGTAGGTGTGGAGGATGAGGGAGCAAGGGAGAGAGAAAGGGACGGCGGTGGCGCTGGATGGCTGAAGCCAGACGGACGGACGTGCAAGGGTTTGGAGGAGAGAAGGTTGTAGGGTATGTGTATTGAACTATTGATTATTGAATACAGTTTTGGGCCTCCACTCCACACTCAAACATGCAGCCCAATACCTGCGCTAAATCCAGCTAAATCTATGTGTTTAGCGGGCTAAATGAGGCGATTAGCGGCTAACTTTGGTTAGCATTAAATTTAGCATATCCTAGCTTCAGAGCTGTTAAAGCGCTATAGCCGGCTAAATAGCCGCTATTAGCGGGCTATTTTAAACATTGCTACAAACACCGGTACAAGAGAAGGAAGACTGCGGCGCACCGTCGTTGCCAAGCCACGAGATACCCCACTCGAGACAGCTCTGATTCTTCACCAGCGAGACTTCCAAAACCTCGATCCACCGCCCCGCCTCCACCAAATGCCTCATCTTCGAAGAAAACAAGCCCACGAAGAAGGGGGTTCGCCCCACATCATCGTTGTCGAGCCACATCCCCTAACGTAGCAGCTTCGACTTCACGATGCAAGCCCCCACCTCCACACGCAAACCAGGACTCGAAAGACGAAAGCAACTACTGAAGGCTATGATGTGGCTGAGATGAACTTCAGTAGCGACGCCTTCAGGAAGGGAGTGACATAGGGGGACGCCATCGTCACTGGTCCGAGGTGGATCGGGCTTTCGCCCACGGAAGACAAAGCTAGGGAACATGACGCCCTTAACAGGGGAAGCGACGCCCAAGGACGTCATCGTTGCTAAGGCTTTCGCCCAAGAAAACCCCCCAGTACAACGTCCGGCCAGGACCCCAGGACAAAGCACACCTCCACAGCCGATGTCGCCCAGACAACCCACACAGACCCATACAGAGGGCCAACAACGCGCCGGCTGCCACAACAGCCACAAAGCTTTGTCGACCACCACCACCTTCGGTTGGGCCCACGGTCCTGGTCGAGCAGCAGCAGCACCTCCCGTCGCACCACCGCACCTCCCGTCGGCCATCCCTGGCAGCAGCCGCTGCGACGCGCCAGATCCACTGGCATGCGCACCACCGCAAACGCCGCTGGGGCCACTGCAGCCCACTTGCCGACGCCACACACCACCACTGAGGAGCCAGATCCTCCGCTCCTCACCGTCGCACGATTGTCGCCCCATCTAGAGCAGTAGTCAAGGTCGTGAGGGGAGGAGAGGGGTGGCAAAGAAGAGAGCGCCACCCCACAGCGCCTGCACGAGCCCCAAACCGCCGCCGCCGCTGACGCAACCTCCACCGGCTGCTAGTGCCCACTGCCGAGGGCAGATCCGGCCGTTAGGGGCCCAGATCCGGCCCTGATGATCCACCGTGCACAGCCCCCCGACGACGCTGGGGATGAGGAAGACCCTCCCCAGCAACCTCCGCGCTTGGAACTAGAACCGCCCGGCGCAGAACCCGCTCCGATCTGAGCACTAGGAGACCAAACGATATACAACCCCAAATTTGCTCTACTCGCCACCGACTCACATCCGCTGACGCTGACCGCTGCTGATCGTTATCTTCATTGGCGGCTGCGCCCACACGGACGGCAAGCGCAGCTAATCTTACTAATTTTTTTTCCATATCCAGCATAGCTAGCTTCTCCTGCAGTCGTTCGTCCATATCTAAGGGTGGTAATGGACTCTAGATTTTACGCTACAAACTTTAAGGATCGAATCGGGTTAGAATCAGGCCCTATTCCTATTCATTTTTAAACTAACATTATTTAAGGGTCCTAACTTTTTGTGAAGGGCATTTGGACCGTGATCCATTACCACTCCTATCCATATATAGATATCTCAGTAGTATGAATATTAAATATTATTTAGTTATAGAAATAATTGTATAAATAAAAACTAAATATCGAGATGAATTTATTAACCCTAAGCAATCTATGATTAGCAAATTTTTACTGTAACATCACACGTACAAATCACACTAATTAAGCTTAATATGTATGTCTTACCATTTAGATTTCATAAATATAACTAGGTATGTGCCCGTGCGTTACAACGGCTCACAATCACGGAAACGAGGAGGTAGATTTTTTCGAAAACTACAAAAAGCATATGATCTTTCGACATAACATACAGAAGAAGCATCAGAGAATAAAGCATCAGAGAATAAGCAGAGCTAGCACTATATAGCATTAGAGAATAAAGCATTAGAGAATAAGCAGAGCATCGAGATGGAAATCATAAAACAATGTAAGCCTCAACTACAGAAGAAGCATCAGAGAATAAAGAACAATAATTAGTAACACTATATAAAGCAGTTAACAACACATGATTGTCAAGCAAGCGTATGAGCAGAGCTAGCACTCTTCTAGTACACATCTGAGCATAGGTTCTCCTAGCTGTGGATAAAAAGATGATGATCAACGAAAGAACAACCTTAACCAATTGAAGGATTTAGTAGAGAGAAGTAGGTCAATGCGTCGACCTAAAGTAGAACTCTATCTGCTTGAATAGCTTGACATGTTCCTCTTGTACGTCAGGTTCAGGCGCCTGAAAGTAAGGATAAGCGGTCAACGAACCTGAGCAAGTCCGCCAGAAGCTACAAAATTGAACTTCATATAAACTTCCCTCTCGACAAGGTGATAAATGATAAGCCAATAACCAAACACTATACTCTACTGCCAGAGGACGAGAAAGCACACATAGAAATAACTTGACACTTCAATGTTTCTATAAATTTCAGTAATCTAAAAATGCAAACAACATAGAAATAATAATGTCTTCCAAACTCAGATTTTTTTCCTATAATACACAGGTGTCAAATCATGATAAAGAATCAAAAGCTATGCTCATATTTAGTAAATAACACAAAATAGGTTGCTTATGAAACACTAAAATTAAAAGAAGACAATGCATATTAGTGGAATGTGATATTTAGAACTGACACATAATAATTGATGTAACATAGGTTGCTCATTTATATACAAAAAACAAGAAGTTGAGTGTTGTAACAACTATATATTCTTCACAGGCATCTTTCAGTTATTTGCTAATGTTCAAATCAACAACAATATGTTTTTTTGTCAAAAATGTACAAAAGAACCTAAACATAGGTGTTGCTACTTTGACAAACAATAAGGCAAACTGTGCACATATACAACAGGCAGGATGTATCCAGAAACATGTGAAATGCTTAGGGCTAGAAGAAGGTTATCGTGTGACTTTTTACTACACAGGGGCAGCTGGCTCAGGCATGTTGAGCTAGCTTCTTCACTGTTGAGGCCATGTTCTTGCCCTGGTGCTCGGCAAGGGCAAGTTTGGTCTCACTGGGTTGTTTGATGCCATTGCCAACAAAGACGCCAACGCCACCAGAATATGCATTTCATTCTCAGTACCTGTTTTTGGTCCTGCGTCAAGAGGAACCAGAGGAAATTGTAGTAGCAGGGAAAAAATACTGATCTTTCATTGGAATTATTTCCTGGTTTTACAAATTCTTGGGCTTACAAACAAAGAATATTAAACAAATAAATTTTAGACAAGCAGTCATCAAGCATGTATTTTATCAATGGAAAATCCATAGTAGCAGAAGGAAATATGTGTGTTGTCATCTTGACATATCTAATTATATTGATTCTATAACATTTTGGTATATCTAAAAGTTGAATTTCATTCTCATAGCCATGGTGAGAGGCTGAGTGCATGCAAAATAATGTCACAATGGTTGTGCTTGCTAACGGAAAATATGAAAACAAATGTGAATTTCCATCCCAATCTAATTCAAAAACATATCTTGGAAAGATGAGGTCAAGAAGTCTAGCGTGGAAGCAACCAGTATCTCACCATTCTTAGGAGTACATAAATTATTCTGAACCTGTAAAAGCAATAAAAATAAAAAATATCAGCTATCAAAGTTGTGCTAAGGTGCTAGTATATAAAAGTAAATTCGATCTACTTAAAAAAGAAGGAAAGCAAATGCTACCCTATGAGCATAAGCGCTTCAGTGCGAGCTTCCTCCGTCCAAGGGACATGCAAATTCATTTCATCTCCATCAAAATCAGCATTGTAAGGGTTTAGGGTTTATTGTAAAAGCTCTTCTTCTGTCACTTCACCTGGGACCAAAGCACAATCGAGTAACAGAACCATATCAGTTGGAATGGGGTTTTAAGCAGAGAAGGCGGTAGCAGCGCAAAGTTGCACACCTGAATGGTGGCGCACTGCACGCACTGGAGGGCGATAAAGTTTAGAACCACGAAAAGAGTTGAAAATGATCCATTTTTCATCTCCATCAAAATCAGTGAATCCATGTGTGTACCTCATGACTTCAAATACTACCAGTACCACGAAAAGAGTAGTCTGAATAACAACATAAAGGTGATTCATGTCCTGCTGAAGGATACCTTTCCAAATTGGTGCTCCATTCTGCATCTTTGAAAGTGATCTTTCTGCATTTTATTCTGGGTAGTATCTGCAAGCCTGCAACTACAATAAATGCTATGAAGCATTTAATATTCAGATTGGTTCAAACTCAGGTATTTAATATATCATTCCTATAAAGTGGAAAGCTACAACATGTGACAGATACAATGAACTGTACTCTGAAACAGTGCTGATCATTCCAAAGTCAAGAGTCAGGAGATCACTTTTGCAGCACTAACTCAACCAGAGGTTAAAAACCACTGAAAGTCTGAAACCTAGAGCATTGTAGATAGAGGCATCATTGAGTTTTGCCGAAACAAATGCTACACAAAAAGAAGGAACATGACTTAATTTACTAAACATGAGAATGGAAAATAAAGGCTACATGAACATTTACTTATTCAAGCCCAAAGCTGGTAGACAGAGAGGAAAAATAAACTGGACACCCTACTGACATAAATCCAACGGCGTCATTGAGTTTTGCATGCACACACCAAAATCAATACCTATACTCTACAACAAACTACAGAGGGAAACAAAAACTCAGGTATTCAGGACCAAACACAACTAATTGGTATGTGTATTTCTTAGCAGCCATAACCTTCCAATCCATCTATATGGGCACTTGTGTTAAATGTAACTTACTAATAAGAACTGAATGAATGGTGGCAGTTCGATGATGGCTGGCTGAATAAGTAAATGCTCATACGCTCTTAAGATCAATCTCCATTCCATTGTTCTCAAGATCTCATGAATGGCTGGGGAAGGAATGGATTTCCCCTGCTTCACGAAGACGATGGATCTTTCTGTGGATCAATCGCAAGAGGAAGGGCTTGCAAGCAGAGGACGAACAAGACTTGCAATTCACTATGTGCTCCTGTGACCTGACGAAGCCATGAGCACAGCGACAACGGCGACGAACATGAAGAGCATGAAGCCGAGCAGGACGTAGGTCTTCCGCGACGACTCGCGGTACTCCTCGAAGAGCAGTACGCCCTAGAAGGTGCTGACGAGCGGCATGGCCTGGACAACGTCAGTGGCGGCGTACCCTGTGGCCTGGCCGCCCATGAACTGGAAGCCGTTGCCGAAGCCGCAGAGCAGGCCGGCGAGGAGGGCCCACTAGCGGTCGTCCCAGTCCCACCAACAGGTAGCGGCGCACCAACGCAAAGGTTAACCCACCCGCCCACCCAGCAGCACTCACTCACGAGACCATCCACCGCGACATGCTCTCTTGTCCGTGCCCCCGTCCTCCCTTTCCCCCTCCACCTCCGCGGCGCCCGTGGTAACCTCGCCACGCCACATCGCGTGCGAGAACCAACCGTCGTCGGCCCTCTAATTAAGCTGCCTGCGCGGTGTGATCCGGTGTCCACCGCTGCCCCGCTGGAGGAGAAGGAGGAGGAAAGGGGCATGGGTGGAGCACAGGGGAATGCTAGAGGCGAAGCCACCGTCACCGGGCTCCTTCGGCGCGGCCGGGGCGGCGGCACACATCCACGCTTAGAGATCGAAAAAAAGGAAAACATCACCTTGTACAGATTGGACCTGCTCTTGCCTCGACTTGGGCGTGCACCACCGCGGGCTCGACATCTCCGTTGACAGCGTGGGTGGCTCCGCCTCAGATTCACTTCCTCGCCTCGTGCTCCGTCAAACGCACCAGCGCACATCGACGATAGTCATGATTCAGGCCCTATGCACGACACCTCTTGCCTTTGATTTGCCGTCCCGCCTCGCGGACTCGACACTAAAAGGGAAATAGGGTTTAACCTTTTCTATAAATAATTTTGGTGGTTGACTGCCCAACACAAATAATTGGACTAACTAGTTTGCTCTAGATTATATTCCACAGGAGCATAAAGGTTCAACACAAACCAATAAAAAATTAAAGAAAGGGTTCAAAAAGAAAGGAGCAAAGAAACCCAAGTGTGCCCTGGTCTGGCGCACCGGACAGTCCGGTGTGCCACCGGACAGTGTCCGGTGCACCAGGACCGTACAGCTGTTAACTAGCCATCTTCAGGTTTCTGAGGCCGCGCTCTGCTATAATTCACCGGACTGTCCCGTGTGCCACCAGACTGTCCGGTGCACCAAGCGGAGCAACGACTACCAACGCAACGGTCCACTGCAACGGACACCTACAAACGCTACAGTGCGCGGACAGTGCGCATAGAAGTCAGAGCAGCCGCCAGAGGCGCACCGGACAGTGCACATTACCTGTCCAGTGCGGCACCGGACTGTCTGGTGCCACTAGAAGACAAAGCTCCAACGGTCCAAACCGCCACAACCCGAACAGTTGGGTGACATGGCTGTCGCACCGGACAGTGTCCGGTGGTGCACCGGACTGTCCGGTGCGCCCATCGACAGCAGCCTGCCCCAACGGTTATTTTGGTGGTTGAGGGCTATAAATACCCCTCAACCACCACTACTCCAACCATCCAAGCATTCATCACTCTCCATTCAATACAAGAGCAAAGTGCAACACTCCAAGACACAAATCAAAGCCTCTGATCCGATCAAAGTCCCCAATTCAATTCTAGCGCATTAGGACTTGTGAGAGGATCACCTGTGTTTCTTTGTTGCTCTTGTTTGCTTGGCTTGGCTTTCTTTTCTTTCTCACTTCTTACTCTCATGTGCTTTGTAAGCGAGGCAAGAGACACCAATTGTGTGGTGATCCTTGCGGGGTCCAAGTGACCCGTGAGATTAAGGAAGAAGCCTCACTCGGTCTAAGTGACCGTTTGAGAGAGGGAAAGGGTTGAAAGAGACTCGGTCTTTGTGACCACCTCAATGGGTACTAGGTTCTTTGAAACCGAACCTCGGTAAAACAAATCACCGTGTTATCTGTTTTATTTTCTTGGTTGATTTGTTTTCCCCTCTCTCCCGAACTCGGTTTTTATTCTAACGCTAACCCCGGATTGAAGTGTGCTTAAAGTGGTAATTTTCAGATTCCACCTATTCACCCCCCTCCTCTAGGCGACTTTCAATTTGTATCAGAGCCTGGTACTTCATTTAGAGTCTAACCACTCGAAGTGATGTCAGGAGGATCCGCCAAGAGGGAGATGGAAACGGGCACAAGCCACGGGAAGGCTCCATCAAAGGAGTCCAGCGCCAAAGGAAGGGAGGATTCACCTCCATGAGTCAAGTCGCATCGGAGTGGCGACAATAAGAAGAAGAAGATGAAGAAAGTGGTCTACTACAAGACCGATTCTTCGTTGCCATCCACCTCCGGCTCCGACGCCGCGTCCGTCACTTCTAAGCGCCATGAGCGCAAGAAGTTTAGTAAGATCCCCTTACGCTATCCCCGCATTTCTAAACGCGCTCCTTTACTTTCCGTTCCATTAGGTAAACCACCAGTTTTTTATGGTGAAGATTATTCTATGTGGAGTGCTAAAATGAAAGGTCATCTAACCTCACTCCACGAAAGCATATGGGATGTTGTTGAGTATGGAGCGCAGGTACCACATGTAGGGGATAAGGACTATGACTCGGACGAAGTCGCCCAAATACGGCACTTTAACTCTCAAGCAACTACTATACTCCTCGCCTCTTTAAGTCGAGAGGAGTATAACAAAGTGCATGGGTTAGAGACCGCCAAAGAAATTTGGGACGTCCTCAAGACCACACACGAAGGGGATGAGGTGACCAAGATCACCAAAAGGGAGACGATCAAGGGAGAGCTCGGTCAATTCGTCCTCAACCATGGAGAAGAGCCACAAGCCATGTACAACCGGCTAAAGACCATGGTGAACCAAGTGTGCAACCTCAGGAGCACCAAATGGGATGACCATGAAATGGTCAAGGTTATTCTAAGATCACTTGTTTTTCGCAATCCTACGCAAGTTCAATTAATACATGGTGATCCTAGATATAAGTTAATGTCTCCCGAGGAAGTTATGGGAAAGTTTGTGAGCTTTGAATTGATGATCAAAGGCTCCAAACAAATCGTCAACTTGGAGCAAGGCGGCACCTCCACACCCGAGGTGCAACCCATCGCATTCAAAGCGACGGAGGAGAAGAAAGAAGAGTCTACATCAAGTAGGCTCCCCATCGACGCCTCCAAGCTCGAGAACGAGGAAATGGCGCTCATCATCAAGAGCTTCCACCAAATCCTCAAGCAAAGGAGGGGGAAAGATTACAAACCCCGCTCCAAGAGGGTGTGCTACAAGTGTGGTAAGCCCGGTCATTTTATTGCAAAATGTCCTATGTCTAGTGATAGTGATAGAGGCGACGACAAGAGAGGAAATAAGAAGGAAAAGAAGAAGTACTACAAGAAGAAGGGCGGTGATGCCCACGTGTGTCGGGAATGGGACTCCGACGTGAGCTCCACCGACTCCTGCTCCGACGAGGATGCCGCCAACATCACCGTCAACAAAGGTCTTCTCTTCCCCAACGTCGGCCACAAGTGCCTCATGGCAAAGGATGGCAAAAGGAAGAAGGTAAAATCTAGAGCCTCCACCAAATATACAACATCTAGTGATGAGGGTAGCTCTAGTGAAGATGAGAATAATTTGCTTACCCTTTTTGCCAACCTTAACATGCAACAGAAAGAAAAATTGAATGAATTGATAGGTGTTATTCATGAGAAGGATGAACTCTTGGATAGCCAAGAGGAATTTCTTATTAAGGAAAACAAAAAACATGTTAAATTTAAAAATGCTTATGCTCAGGAAGTTAAAAAATGTGAAAATTTGACTAAGGAGCTTAGCATTTGCCATGACACTATTTCTAACCTTAGAACTGAGGATGCTAGTTTAAATGCTAAGGTTGAGAAATTAAGTGCTTGTAATGATTCAATTGCCAATCTTAGAAATGAAAATGCTAGTTTAATTGCTAAGATTGATAAATTGAATGAATCTATTTCTAGCCTTAAAACTGAAAATGCTAGTTTAATTTCAAAGGCTAAAGATTTAAATGTTTGCAATGATTCCATTTCCTGTCTTAGAGATGAAAATGCCATGCTAAAATCTAAGATAGATGAATTAAATGTTTGCAAACCATCTACATCTACTATTGAGCATGTTGTCATTTGTACTAGATGTAGAGATATTAATGTTGATGTTATACATGATCACCTTGCCTTAATTAAACAACAAAATGATCATATAGCTCAACTAACTGCAAAAATTAATGAGCATGAAATTGAAAATGAAAATTTTAAATTTGCTAGAAGCATGCTCTATAGTGGGAGACGCCCTATCATTAAGGATGGCATTGGTTTTCAACAGGGAAGCAATGTCAAGCTCAATGCCCCTAAAAGATTGTCTAATTTTGTTAAGGGCAAGGCTCCCATGGTTCAGGATAACGAGGGCTATATTTTATATCCTGCTAGTTATCCCAAACACAAAATTAGGAGAATTCATGCTAAGAAATCTCATTCTGTTTCTCACCATTCTTTTATGTATAACAATGAGGCATCTAGCTCTATGCATTCTACCCATGTTAAAATGTCCAAAAAGAAAATTCCTACTGCATCAAATGAGCCTAATGTTTCATTTAAGACTTTTGATGCATCTTATGTTTTAACTAAAAAATCAGGCAAAGTAGTTGCCAAATATGTTGGGGGCAAACACAAGAGCTCTAAGACTTGTGTTTGGGTACCCAAGGTGCTTGTTTATAATGTGAAAGGACACAAGACCGTTTGGGTACGTAAGAACAAGGCCTAAATTTTTTTGCAGGTTTATGCATCCGGGGGCTCAAGTTGGATAATAGATAGCGGATGCACAAACCACATGACAGGGGAGAAAAGGATGTTCTCCTCCTATGAGAAAAACGATGATCCCCAAAGAGCTATCACATTCGGGGATGGAAATCAAGGTTTGGTCAAAGAACTTGGTAAAATTGCTATATCACCTGACCATTCTATTTCCTATGTTTTTCTTGTAGATTCTTTAGATTACAATTTGCTTTCTGTTTCGCAATTATGTAAAATGGGCTACAATTGTCTTTTTACGGATACATGTGTTACTGTCTTTAGAAGAAGTGATAATTCAATAGCATTTAAGGGAGTATTAGAGGGTCAGCTATACTTAGTTGATTTTAATAGAGCTGAACTCGATACTTGCTTAATTGCTAAGATTAATATGGGTTGGCTCTGGCATCACCGACTAGCCCATGTTGGGATGAAGAATCTTCACAAACTTCTAAAGGGAGAACGCATTTTGGGACTAACCAATGTTCATTTTGAGAAAGACAGGGTTTGTAGCGCATGCCAAGCAGGAAAGCAAGTTGGTACCCACCATCCACACAAGAACATCATGACGACCGACAGGCCGCTTGAGCTACTCCACATGGATTTATTCAGCCCAATCGCTTACATAAGCATCGACGGGAGTAAGTATTGTCTTGTAATTGTGGATGATTATTCTCGCTTCACTTGGGTATTATTTTTGCAGGAAAAATCACAGACCCAAGAAACTTTAAAGGGATTCTTGAGACGGGCTCAAAATGAGTTCGGATTGAGAATCCAAAAGATAAGAAGCGACATTGGGACGGAGTTCAAGAACTCTCAAATTGAAGGCTTTCTTGAGGATGAGGGGATCAAGCATGAGTTCTCTTCTCCCTACACACCTCAACAAAATGGTGTAGTGGAGAGGAAGAGTAGAACACTATTGGACATGGCAAGGACCATGCTTGATGTGTACAAGACTCCGGACCGGTTTTGGGCCGAGGCAATTAACACCGCCTGCTACTCCATCAACTGGATCTACCTTCACCGAATCCTCAAGAAGACATCATATGAACTCCTCACCGGTAAAAAGCCCAATGTTTCATATTTTAGAGTCTTTGGTAGCAAATGTTTTATTCTTGTTAAAAGAGGTAGAAAATATAAATTTGCTCCTAAGGCTGTAGAAGGCTTTTTACTTGGTTATGACTCAAACACAAGGGCATATAGAGTCTTCAACAAATCCACTGGATTAGTTGAGGTTTCTTGTGACATTGTGTTTGATGAGACTAATGGCTCTCAAGTAGAGCAAGTTGATCTTGATGAACTAGATGATGAAGAGGCTTCGTGCGTCGCGCTAAGGAACATGTCCATTAGGGATGTGTGTCCTAAGGAATCCGAAGAGCCTACACAAGCACAAGAGCAACCATCATCTTCCATGCAAGCATCTCCACCAACTCAAGATGAGGATCAGGCTCAAGATGATGAAGATCAAGAGGATGAGCCACCTCAAGAAGAGGACAATGATCAAGGGGGAGATCAAGTCGATAAGGACAAGGAAGATGAGCAAGAAGTACAGGGTCAAAGACCGCCACACCCAAGAGTCCACCAAGCGATTCAAAAAGATCACTCCGTAAACTCCATTCTCGGTGACATTCATAAGGGGGTAACCACTCAATCTCGAGTCGCTCATTTTTGTGAACAGTACTCTTTTGTGTCCTCTATTGAGCCATACAGGATGGAGGATGCACTAAGAGACTCGGATTGGGTGTTGGCAATGCAAGAGGAACTCAACAACTTCACGAGGAATGAAGTATGGCATTTAGTTCCACGTCCTAACCAAAATGTTGTAGGAACCAAGTGGGTATTCCACAACAAGCAAGATGAGCATGGTGTGGTGACAAGGAACAAAGCCCGACTTGTTGCCAAAGGATATTCACAAGTTGAAGGTTTGGACTTTGGTGAAACCTATGCACCCGTAGCTAGGCTTGAGTCAATTCGTATATTACTTGCCTATGCTACTTACCATGGCTTTAAGCTTTATCAAATGGACGTGAAAAGTGCCTTCCTCAATGGACCAATCAAGGAAGAGGTCTATGTTGAGCAACCTCCCGGCTTTGAAGATAGTGAGTACCCTAACCATGTTTATAAACTCTCAAAGGCGCTTTATGGGCTCAAGCAAGCCCCAAGAGCATGCTATGAATGTTTGCGAGATTTCCTTATCACTAATGGCTTCAAAGTCGGAAAAGTCGATCCTACTCTCTTTACCAAAACCATTGCAAAAGATTTGTTTGTATGCCAAATTTATGTTGATGATATCATATTTGGGTCTACTAACAAATCTACTTGTGAAGCGTTTAGTAGGATAATGATTCAAAAATTCGAGATGTCTATGATGGGGGAGTTGAAGTATTTCCTAGGATTTCAAGTCAAGCAACTCCAAGATGGCACCTTCATCAGCCAAACAAAGTACATACAAGACATACTTAACAAGTTTGGAATGAAGGATGC
The DNA here is from genome assembly GCF_902167145.1 of Zea mays. Taxonomy (NCBI): domain Eukaryota; kingdom Viridiplantae; phylum Streptophyta; class Magnoliopsida; order Poales; family Poaceae; genus Zea; species Zea mays. Next base: position 83,571,145 of record NC_050104.1, on the reverse strand, counting down.
CAAGCCCATCAAGACACCCATGGGAACAAATGGGCATCTCGACCTCGACACGGGAGGTAAATCCGTAGATCAAAAGGTATATCGGCCGATGATAGGATCTTTACTCTATTTATGTGCATCTCGATCGGATATTATGCTTTCTATATGCATGTGTGCAAGGTTCCAAGCCGATCCTAAGGAAATTTATCTTAGGGCCGTGAAAAGAATCATGAGATATTTAGTTTATACTCCTAAGTTTGGACATTGGTACCCCAAGGGATCCACTTTTGATTTAATAGGTTATTTCGATGCCGATTGGGCAGGGTGTAAAATTGATAGGAAGAGCACATTAGGGACTTGTCAGTTTCTAGGAAGGTCCCTGGTGTCTTGGGCTTTAAAGAAACAAAACTCAGTAGCTCTTTCAACCGCCGAAGCCGAGTATATTGCCGCAGGCCATTGTTGTGCGCAATTACTTTGGATGAGGCAAACCCTCAGGGACTATGGCTACAAATTGAGCAAAGTCCCTCTCTTATGTGATAATGAGAGTGCAATCCGCATGGGGATAATCCCGTTGAACACAGCCGCAGTAAGCACATAGACATTCAGTATCACTTTTTGAGGGATCACCAACAAAGGGGGGATATCGAGATAGCTTATGTTAGCACCAAAGAACAATTACCCAATATCTTTACCAAGCCACTAGATGATAAAACCTTTACCAAACTTAGGAATGAGCTAAATGTACTTGATTCTCGAAATTTTGATTGAAACATTGCACACATCGCTCATTTATATACCTTTGATCATATCTCTTTCATGACTATGACTAATGTGTTTTCAAGTGTAATTCTATGCTAGTCATAGATTGAAAGGGAAATGGAGTCTTCAGTGAAGACAAGGCTTCCACTCCACTCTATCGGTATGATTTACCCTTCGCTGTCACTTCACACCACTCTTCGATTGGTATAATCTTCAATCATATTTCATTTACCAATGGAGGAGAAAGTAAAAAGGGCTCTCAACGTCTCCGTTTTTTGGCGATTAATGCCAAAGGGGGAGAAATATTAAGCCCAAAGCAAAAGGACCGCACCACCACCAATTTCAAAATTTTCAAGAATTTTTCAAATTGGTATCTAAATGTATTTGATCTTATTCAATTTGGTATTTAGAAAAATTGGTAAAACCCTCTTGAACACTAAGAGGAGCATTTGATTCAGGGAGAGTTTTGTTAAGTCAAAGGAAAAGCATTTGAAATAGGGGGAGAAATTTTCAAGTCTTAAAAATGTTTCTCGCAATCTTATTCATATACCTTTGACTATTTGCAAAAGTCTTTGAAAAGATTTTCCAAAAGAATTTGTAAAAACAAAACAAGTGGTGCAAATGTGGTCCAAAATGTTAAATAAAAGAAAGCAAACCATGCATATCTAGTGAAAGTATAAATTGGTTTAATTCCAAGTAACCTATGCACTTACCTTATGCAAACTAGTTCAATTATGCACTCATATATTTGCTTTGGTTTGTGTTGGCATCAATCACCAAAAAGGGTGAGATTGAAAGGGAAATAGGGTTTAACCTTTTCCTATAAATAATTTTGGTGGTTGACTGCCCAACACAAATAATCGGACTAACTAGTTTGCTCTAGATTATATTCCACAGGTGCATAAAGGTTCAACACAAACCAATAAAAAGATTAAAGAAAGGGTTCAAAAAGAAAGGAGCAACGAAACCCAAGTGTGCCCTGGTCTGGCGCACCGGATAGTCCGGTGTGCCACCGGACAGTGTCCGGTGCACCAGGACCGTACAGCTGCGAACTAGCCATCTTCGGGTTTCTGAGGCCGCGCTCCGCTATAATTCACCGGACTGTCCGGTGTGCCACCGGACTGTCCGGTGCACCAAGCAGAGCAACGGTCGACTGCAACGGACACCTGCAAACGCTACAGTGCGCGGACAGTGCGCCCAGAAGCCAGAGCAGCCGCAAGAGGCGCACCGGACTATCCGGTGCCACTATAAGACAAAAGCTCCAACGGTCGAAACCGCCAGAACCCTAACGGTTGGGTGACGTGGCTGGCGCACCGGACAGTGTCCGGTGGTGCACCGGACTGTCCGGTGCGCCCATCGACAGCAGCTTGCACCAACGGTTGTTTTGGTGGGTGAGGGCTATAAATACCCCTCAACCACCACTACTCCAACCATCCAAGCATTCATCACTCTCCATTCAATACAAGAGCAAAGTGCAACACTCCAAGACACAAATCAAAGCCTCCGATCCGATCAAAGTCCCTAATTCAATTCTAGCGCATTAGGACTTGTGAGAGGATCACTCGTGTTTCTTTGTTGCTCTTGTTTACTTGGCTTTCTTTTCTTTCTCACTTCTTACTCTCAAGTGCTTTGTAAGCAAGAGACACCAATTGTGTGGTGATCCTTACGGGGTCTAAGTGACCCGTGAGATTAAGGAAGAAGCATCACTCGGTCTAAGTGACCGTTTGAGAGAGGGAAAGGGTTAAAAGAAACTCGGTCTTTGTGACCACCTCAACGGGGACTAGGTTCTTTGGAACCAAACCTTGGTAACAAATCACTGTGTCATATGTTTTATTTTCTTGGTTGATTTGTTTTCCCCTCTCTCCCGGACTCGATTTTTATTCTAACGCTAACCCCGGATTGAAGTGTGCTTAAAGTGGTAATTTTCAGATTCCACCTATTCACCCCCCCCCTCTAGGCGACTTTCAGACACCTCCATCGATGGTGATGGCTATCTCGGGCGGGCAGGCGGGGGTGCACGATGGCGGCTATATCGGGCGGGGCGACTTGCGGTTGGAGCCCAGCCATCGCGCGGGGACAAGGACGCAGGCGTGCGGGGACGACGGTCAGGAGCTATGCGCGGAGTCGCCTTCCATGGAGAGAGCGGACGCGGACGCAGATCTAGGGCGGAGGTGCCGAACCCTTCCATGGAGATCGGGCTATCGCAGACTTCCATGGAGAGAGCGGGGTCGGGGTACCCAATCCACGTCGCGGAGTCGCCGTCCATGGAGAGCGCAGACGCGGAGAGAGCCAGGCACCGCGATCCAGGGTGGAGGATGTCGCGGACGCGGATGCGGGTCGAGACTGCGGGGCGAGCGGTCTGCAGGGATTGCGAACGCGTGGTGGTGGAGAGCTGCCTGCGCGGAAACGAAATGTGCGGAGCCATGGATGGAAGGGCGAGCTGCCTGCGCGGAGCCATGGATGGAAGGCGCGCGACGGCAGACGGTAGAACCGTGCACCAAATATTGTGAACGCCTACACTAGCATCTTAAGTAGTAGTAGAGATTAGTTTTATAATAAAACTATATTTATTACTTGTATTTGTCTTAAAGATGCTGACGAACGTGGGTGCTCATGTAGCCTCCATTCGGCACTCCCCACTCATACATGCCACTACTATCCTTATGAATCCTAAAACCAGCATTATTAGGCTATCTTAATAGTTTACCCATCATCATCCCTATATTCAAACTCCACTATGTGAATAGTATAGCCTATAGTGTATAATAGTGCAAAATCGTGTTTTGAGTGACTATATGAATATGGATGAGCTATTGAAGACGGTTTTACTATCTTTTATTCGGCTTCACCATTGCAATGCATAAGGAACCAGACCAATGGGGTGTCAGAACCAAGATTTACCATCTCGTTTCTGAGCAATTTCCTGTTGAATGACGAGAACGAGAAACTGCTCGAATTTCGGCAAAATTCACATTTTCCAAATGGTTTTTGAATTTGACATAAAACAAAATTCGGTAATCTCGGTTGAGAAACAGTTAATATTGAGCGGTTTTCAGTGATTTACCACCGAGAAATGTTGATTACCTTCGAAATTTTCTTTTGGCATGATTTATTTTAATTTGTTTAATTCATGCTACACAATGAATAATAATATATTCACACAAAATTTGATAACCAAAATCACAGGTAACATACATATGCAAATACAAATGCAATTTGAGTGCAACACAAAGTAATAGAACTTCACAATAATGACATACAAGTATACATAAAGTTTTTTCAAAAACATAATTCTTCACACATGTCGAATTATAAATGAATGAAAAGAGGACGTCTAAGAGATGGGTGAATTAGAACTTCTATTTTTCGTGCTAATCTAGGCCTACGATTTAACCTCTTAAGCAAAACCTATGCGTATAAACAAACAAGCTAGTGTAACTAAGATTCTGTCTATGTGTTGTTATCTCTACCACAAAACAGAGTTATGCAACCTAAGTTCTAGTCCTACCAACTAGCATATAGTTTATGCTAGGAATGGTAAAGCACACAACTAAAGAAAGCAATATAAATGCATAAGCTTAAATGTGAGAGATGCAAACTGTCGTTGAAACATCGATATTTTTACTGAAGTGTCAAGAATTGCGCAACATACTTACTAATCCTTGTTGGTGCCCCTACGCAAAGGATAGCCCACAAGAGGGCCAAGCACACGGACAAAGATAACTTCGTACATAGCCCCATGCCTTCTCCGCATGCAAGTGGTGCTCCGCTTCTAGCCTCCCTCGGATGCTCCTCGTCGTCTTCACTATCAAGCTTCTGGTCAAAACACTATGGGTCTCATTCTCCTAGGTACACAGTGGTGGACACACCTCAAACGTGGTTGGTATAGTATCCCAAGACTATTGCCCCACTCGGTATAACTACAACGACTCAGGCAAGAGCCAAGGGGTACGTGAGTGTTTAACCTCACTCTAATCAACTAGGAACAAACCTAGAGCAAGCGATATGCAACGGTCTAACTAACCAAAGCAATTCGCAAAGAACATATGCTAATCACCGAGTGGTTCTATTAAGCACTTGGGTGTTTTGATGTAGACCCTAAAAGTCGGTTTTAGAGTCTATGTGGTTTTCTTTTATTTATTAGAGAGAAGAGTTGTTAAAAGTTTACCTTATTGTGTGAATTATGCATTTGAGATTTATTTCTTGAAATAAAGCTAAATAAAAACTTTTGTTTTTGCATGGACACCGCCGCAAGAGACAGAGAGATCCGCCGCTGCAAGAGACAGAGAGAAGGAGAGATCCGCCATGATTGAAGTCATGTTCATGCCATCGCCCAATCCCCTATTGATACCTCAAGCGCCGCACCTGGTCGTAGCCTAGCCGTGCAAGGACAACAACCAGGACAACCAGTCTTGCTCGCAAGAGTTCGAGCCTTACGCCGATCTGCCCAGCGCCGTGGCTAGCACGTATTGTCCCCATGCACACCGATAAGACACCACTAACTGATTCATGATATACTTTGCATCGTGTAGCACTGAATGAGGTAGTAATTGGCGCACCTGAGAGCAAGATTGGGTTCCACCGGCGAGTCACCATCATAGGCTAGAGGGTCGTGGTTGTTGTCGGTAGTTGTAAGGGATAAGAAGGATGTTGGCCATTGATCTGGGTTTGGATGGTGAGGATTAAAATGTAGCGTACCGCTTCATTGGATTAGATCTCTCACTTTAGATTGAAGTATCGACAGGCATGATTAGATTGTGCTTAATAAAATACTAGGTGAGTGCCCGTGCGTTGCAACGGAAACATATAATGTTATAATAACTTATGTATAAATGTATGTTATATTATGAACGCCTACTTTGCTCTCTTATAGTAATAAAGACTTCACCTTTGGATCTTTACCTTTGGCTTAATGGAGAGTTTTACAGGGACCGACATGCAAAACCTAAAGCCATATCCGCTTAAAAAAGCTAGGGATCCGTGAATAGTGTACATGTCAAAACAAAAGAAAGAACAAAAAAACTGCACACGACGTCAATCACTCTCACTGCCTCTTTCCACCCTGCTGTAGATTGCCCTTTCTGTCGATATATACCCAACATAGGATGTTGCGACTGATTGGTTTCCCGATCTGCACACACACGAGCACGCGCCCGGACGGTTCGCTCGCTCCCCACCTCCACACCCGCCGCTCTCCACAGTGCTGCTGTCGAGGCGTCTTTCTCCGATCGTATGTGCCGAGCTCCTCCTGCCTGCAGTCTGCCTCACCTTCTGTTTTGCTTGCACTTGAATAGCCACCTTCTGCTTCGCGCCATGCATATATCTTCTCTTGCGGTGGCTTTATTGTACATCATGCGGGCCTTCTTGCGTGGATGCTCCTCTCTTGGCTAGTTGTTTGTTTCTTGCAGAGGAATGTATTGCTGCTCAGTGCTTCACTACCAACAACATTGGGTCTCTGGCAACGACATAGTACTCTGTGGTAGTTATTGTATATACAAACTTCACCCATAAACAATTCAATGTATCCCTTGGCATCTTCAAATTTAGCTACAGGTTATAGTTGGGCTGCAAGGATCTCGTTCTAGGTGTCGGGCATGCAGGAAAGGCACCAGTGCAGGCAATCCAGAACGCCGGGAGTGGCCTTGACGTTGTACCGCGAAATATGCCCTTCGTCCCTCAGCCGCGAGAGGGCAGTGAGGTCCAGGAGCCTAACCCTGGTGCCCCTCACGGCACCCTTGGCGTCGGCGTCCTCCGAACGGTCGAGGTGGACGCCGCTCCCTCCCTGGCTGGTGTTGTCGCAGCTGCCTCTGGTGTCCCAGTCCCCATTGAAGAAGTGTCGGGGCGATATCGACCTGTAGAACGCCTTCATCTTGGGGCGGCGGGGGAGCTGCGCGTCCACCCACCTAACGACGCTGTGGACGGTGAAGTTCTTGGCCTTCCAGATGACGGCAGTGTTCCTGTCGTTGTTGGGCGCTCCGCCGAGATACATCTCCCACCTGTTCGCCCTCAGCTTCCCCGGGTTCTAGTGGTGGGGGTGTTGAGGACCAGGACGTGGAGCCTGTGGAGGTCACTCTTCAGAAAAGCAGGCGGGCGGTCCAGGTGCATGGCGTAACTGGTCGCTCGGTCTGATGGGTTCAGGGGCTCCAAATCACAGAGCGTTGATGACCAGTGGTATATAATTGTTGTGTTGGTGCTCGGGAACCGGTAGGCCCAGCCATCTAGACTTTTTTGCACCCGGTGCTAACACAAAGCCATAATCTGCACCAACATCTTCTACATCCAACCTCTCCTTTCCACCAGTGACCATACACATCATCGACTGAAACATCTGCCTCCCTTGAGAATCGCCCATGTAAGCGATGATTTTATCCTGCATTCTGAAACATATTCGGATTAATGTTTCCGTGTTGTGCTGACTCAAAGATTTTAGCCAAACAGCGTGGCATACACCATCTCTAAATTCACCAGAGGTTGGCTATGTAGTATGTACCTTCTCAAGAACTGGGAGACCTCAAACTCTAGCATCTCACAAGCTTCAGGCAGCCATCTGAATTTTTCATACGAGAAATCTTTTCGCTGGGTTAGTTTGCAGGACCAACTCTCTGAAAGCCACTGCTTACAACCAAACCCTGAGTATAGTGGTCTACGATTGTTAGAAACCCACTTCCCATTCCTGTACTCGCATTCTGTAGGACATAAAAGCGAACATAACATACAAATTAAAGCAAGATAACCTGTGCGCCAGCTAATGCACAAGTAAACTGAACAGAAATAATCTTCTGGATTTTGTGCAAAGGCAATATGAGAAATATGTCAATGGAGAAAATAAGTACATTTGTATGCTCGCATAAGAAATAAATTCATGGTTTCTCTAGCAGCCACAAAGATGAGTATACCTTTCTTGTTTGGGAGCAGGGCGGAGGCGCTCCTTTCCTTCTTGGCCAGCGACAGCATGGACTGGGCAGCGGCTTCCGGGTCTCTGTCGTGGGGTGCGGCGGCGACGGACCCCGGCCCGACCATGCTGTCCTTCGCAGGCCCGTCCTCCTCCGTCGCCGACGTCGAGGTGCGGCTCCAGGATTTCGCCGCGGGTCACGTGGAAGCGGAGGCGACAGTGATTTCCAAACGACTTGCTCAAGCTCAACTAAAGCAACCCAACGATATGGCATGAATGCAAATAATCAAGGAATATATAATCCAGGAGAGAAAGAGGAGACGAGAGAGAGACTCACCAACGGAGCTGGTCGGTTTCTTCTGTCCATGGCTGCTCCTCAAGCAACAAATCGACAAGCTGTCTGCAGCTGCAAGAACAAACCGATCACGGACAGGACATCTCAGTTCGCCTCCGAGCCGAACCGCTGGAAGAAGTTGGGAAATGGCAACCTCAAACGGATTCTTCCAACCAGAAACTTATTCCAGCACCCTGCTGTGCAATTGCGAGGAGAAAGGAGAGGAAGACGAGAAAGAAGTAGCGACTTGCGACACTAAATGGCTCCTCGCATTAAAGTGTGTTGATGGCGGCCTCGGATACATTCAAGGTGCGCAGATCAGAGGGAGAGGAGGGTGGGGGGATCCGCGGCAAGAAATCAACAGCACGCGCGACACTTTCTGGATTGCGACCTCGGTTCCCCGTAATCGCGGATGAGAGGGGGAGGAGGGTTGGGGGATCCACGACACCTTCCATCTGCGGCAAGAAATCAACAGCATCCGTGACACCTTCTGGATTGCGGCCTCGGTTCCCCGAAATCCCGGATCAGAGAGGGAGGAGGGTGGGGGATCTGCGGGCGTTGATTGCGGAGAGCCCTCGTCAGAACCGTGCACCAATATAAATTGTGGACGGTTTGGTATGATGCCATTAAAATCTTTTTCTATTTCCCATGTGTTGAAGTTCGGATGACATGCTAACGCTAATTCTAACTAATCTGGCTCCATATGTTGAAAGTCTGGGAATTCTAATCAGTTGCCATCCTACATCAGAATATGGCAATCGGCTAATTGGTCAAAATCATTTTTGTACGTTAGTTTAACAGCAGAAGTAAAATAGAACCCATGCACAGGGATAGCTGGATGTATCATCGTCAGTCTTTTCAGCATAATCCTACAGTTACTCAGATCCATGAAACTGCACACATTGCAAATCGGTGTTCTCAGAAGTTGCAGGAGCTCAGTAGCAAGAAAGCCAATGTGAAAAAGAAACAAAATATGCAGAATGGTAAGAAAAGCAGCACAAAAGGAGTGAGACAAACAAGGCGAAGCCGGCCGGATCGAGCACTGCACCCTTTTCTAGCTTTTGCACACACCACCTGCTGCCGCATCACCGCGCGCGCGAGGTCTCAGTCGCCACTCGCCAGCGTGATTTGCGACCCCCGCCGACCACATCCTGGTGATTTCGCGGGATGGCGGCCGTTGCGGGCGACCGACGATTTCGCGGTGGCTGGTGGGGGCGCGTGGACGCGCGGCGGATGCGGCCGTGGCGTGCGGGCGGCGGTTTCGCGGTGGCTGGTGGGGGCGCGTGGACGCGCGGCGGATGCGGCCGTGGCGTGCGGGCGGCGGTTTCGTGGCGGATAGCGGGGCGTGCGCGTGCGGGTACGAGCGGGGGCAGTCTACACTCCACTCTTAATAGTTGTAGAGATATGGGCCAAAGATCTGAGATCCTGCGGTCCCGAGTGCATGCTGGTTCGGTGGAGTGAGCATCCAATCTTGACCTTAGATCTTGAGATGGATGCCTAGAGTGATTCTCCCTTAAGTTAGCCGCCTATTTTCAGTTTTGCCTCTAAGTAGTTTAAGATTTGCTCCGCCGTCCACGTGAAGTCAAAGATCATTATCAACTGGTCCAATATTTTATAAAATAGACCCTATGTCTTAAATAAATAGAACCTGCCATCCTGGACTGGCCTATTTACATCGAGACCCTCTAAGTTATTGTAAAAATTATGCAGAGGCCCTCACACAAATAGGTCCTTGGAATTTACTAATAGGTCCTTATAGGCATTAAATTAATATCAAAATCCCTAAAACTTATTTAATTCATATCTTTCGTATTTGACTCCGATTTTAGTGGTTCTCAAATCTATAGAATTGACTCGACGCGTTGATTTATTTTACGCAGATGTTTTCCATGTTTGGTGTAATGTTATTTTTATTTATTATTTACCTATTTGTATTCTTTGCTGCAAATAGAAGAGCGAAGGTTATAAGGAACCTGAAGCCCAATCTTGGGGAGCATATGAGCAGTTGGAGTTACACCAAAAAGGCAAGCGTGTCGTTGATCATGTTGTTTTGGCCTATTAATATTTACCGTTATGTTCTCACCTCTACATGCACAGTTAGGTTTAATTGACATGACCTAATAGCTTACATAGATTTGTTTTCCCTATACCTTGTTTATACCTAGTTCATTTATTATTGGGTAGAATTGCTATTGCTTTACTTGGTTATGGGATAATGATACTTATGAATCTTGACCATGTTCTATTTTGATTTATTATTGTTCTTTTACTTATGCATGATAATATCACTTTGTTTAATTGGAACATGGAGCGGCTGTGGTGTTTGTGACCCGACTGCATACCACGGGGTTATCCATGTGATGCTTTTGGGTAGGACGACGTTTGGGCTGCTTTGAATTGCATAATACCTTACTTCCAGTTGTGGCTAGGTATTGATTTCTAGAGTATGAGGGTACAAATGAGCTTTGTGATGGCTCAGCTACTGTTGATGACGATGGGGTGAAATGGTGTGAGACGATATGATTTTGTCGAGCGCTAACATGAAAGAAATACATGGCGCAACATTTACACTTGTCGGTCTTAGGACTTTCTTGGTTTTTTTAATAGTCTTCTTTCTAGAATCTCCAAGATCATCAAAAATTTCACACCCCGTAGGTCATAATAGCTACTTTTAGAACTATAACAATTAATTTTATGGGTCCATGACCTTTGGGGACACCGGTGGCTCTCAAATGATCTTAGGTCCCGTTTGTTTCCTTTCATTTTGAGGAATTGGAATCTTACTAATGGAATAGGCTATTTTTTTAGAACGTGACATTCCACCACTTTCCAAAGTTATCATATAAGCCTATCTCAAATTCACGGGGTGAGAGATGGAAATTGATTCTATAGATTTACATGTTATTTTTCCGATGTACAACTTATAGCACAATATTCTATTTGCTTCGCTATAATATAAATGTAGTATAAAATTATCTCTCTCATATGATTTAGGATAATATACAAATATATTACATATATAAATATATGAACTTAATTAGTTTTGTCTAAATTATAATTATTAAAATGGAATTGAATTCCAACGAAACAAACGGGGCCTTAGGGTGTTTGAATGCACTACAACTAATAGTTGGTTGGTTAAAAATTAGTAGTGGAATTAGCTAGCTAACAACTAACTATCTAACTATTAACTAATTTACCAAAAATAGATAACAATTGAACTATTAGCTAAGGTGTTTGGATGTCTCAACTAATTTTAACCACTAACTATTAGCTCTAGTGCATTCAAATACCCCCTTAGAGACATCCCAAGCTCAATAAGAGCTCACCCAACCATTTCTTTGGGAAAATAAGGGAGGTGTTTGAAACTAATAGTTAGTTGGCTAAAAATTATTAGTGGAATTAGCTAGCTAACTATTAACTAATTTACTAAAAATAGATAATAGCTAAACTATTAGATAGGGTGTTTGGATGTCTCAACTAATTTTAGCCACTAACTATTAGCTCTAGTGCATTCAAACACACACTAAGTGTTTAGTGTGAAATGAAGTGTTCGTGTAAGAGATTTGAGGTTAGAGAGCAAGTCAAACCTTGTGCACTTGATGGATTTTTTCAATCATTCATGAAACATTTACCTTTAGAGGGAACCCTCCTACATGGCTAGACATCATTCGACGAACTCTTGAGTTTGTGGTGAGACATAGGAAAATTTGTGAGGGATGTGACCGAAAGAGAAATACCAACTAATAGAGACAAGGATAGTGGTAGAGAGGGACCTAGCACGAGAACAAGCATTGCAAGTTGCTCACCATCACCTCGCGGAGATGCATGGTCGAAGTGAGAACCAAAACTCTAGTCAAACTGAAGGAAATGTGTGACGCCTAAGAGGGGGGTGAATTAGGACTTCTAAAACTTTTACTAAACTAGGCCACAAATAAATCCCTAGAGCAAAACCTATGCAAATAATCAAACTAGAATGTGCAAGCTAGGTTTTGTCTAAGTGTTGCTATCTCTACCTGTAAGTGCAATCAACCCTGACTGAGGGTTTTGGTGATTAAATGACAAAACAAACGGGGCCTTAGGGTGTTTGAATGCACTACAACTAGTTGGTTGGTTAAAAATTAATAGTGGAATTAGCTAGCTAACAACTAACTATCTAACTATTAACTAATTTACCAAAAATAGATAACAATTGAACTATTAGCTAAGGTGTTTGGATGTCTCAACTAATTTTAACCACTAACTATTAGCTCTAGTGCATTCAAATACCCCCTTAGAGACATCCCAAGCTCATAAGAGCTCACCCAACCATTTCTTTGGGAAAATAAGGGGGTGTTTGAAACTAATAGTTAGTTGGCTAAAAATTATTAGTGGAATTAGCTAGCTAACTATTAACTAATTTACTAAAAATAGATAATAGCTAAACTATTAGATAGGGTGTTTGGATGTCTCAACTAATTTTAGCCACTAACTATTAGCTCTGGTGCATTCAAACACGCACTAAGTGTTTAGTGTGAAATGAAGTGTTCGTGTAAGAGATTTGAGGTTAGAGAGCAAGTCAAACCTTGTGCACTTGATGGATTTTTTCAATCATTCATGAAACATTTACCTTTAGAGGGAACCCTCCTACATGGCTAGACATCATTCGACGAACTCTTGAGTTTGTGGTGAGACATAGGAAAATTTGTGAGGGATGTAACCGAAAGAGAAATACCAACTAATAGAGACGAGGATAGTGGTAGAGAGGGACCTAGCACGAGAACAAGCATTGCAAGTTGCTCACCATCACCTCGCGGAGATGCATGGTCGAAGTGAGAACCAAAACTCTAGTCAAACTGAAGGAAATGTGTGACGCCTAAGAGGGGGTGAATTAGGACTTCTAAAACTTTTACTAAACTAGGCCACAAATAAATCCCTAGAGCAAAACCTATGCAAATAATCAAACTAGAATGTGCAAACTATGTTTTGTCTAAGTGTTGCTATCTCTACCTGTAAGTGCAATCAACCCTGATTGAGGGTTTTGGTGATTAAATGACAAAACAAATAGAGTCTCTAACAAGTTTGCTCCTAGTATGTATACAGTTATCTTAAATACAGGAGGAGCACAGATTCCATATGTACACAAAAGGGAAAGCACAGCGGATTAAAAATCTACATCATATGGCGTGCTTCAAGTGCTTGTGAACAACGATAGTTTAAATTTTACAATTCTTGAGTCATAGGAATCACCGTTCAATTGAGGGGGTCCGCAAAATTTGAGTAAGGTATTGTGATGAGCTCAGTCCAAACCTCTTCAAAATCCTCTAAGAAAACATTTATTTTGATCACGAATGCTCTTAGAAAAACTACTTTTATTTCCCACTCAGACTTCCCTAAGGTTCTGTTTAGTTTTCTAAAAACCAGCTCGACCAGTTTGAAAACCGGCTCAACCAGTTTGAAAACTGGCTCAACCGGTTTTTGTACTATTCACCTTTTTCCCTGCACTGCTAGTCTGCTGTGTCAGCAGAGCAGTCGCAGCTTTTTGAAAAACCGGTTCAACCGTTTTTGGGGCCGGTTCAGCCGGTTTTGGAGCCAGTTCACCTACCAGTTGAGCCAGTCCCTGAACCGAGAAACACTCTGGTGGAAACCGGCTCAACCGGTTTTCAGTCAGAAAAGCCCAACGACCACCAACTTTTGGGGGCTCCTTTTATATACCCCTTGCACTCTATCTCTTCATTCACTTCTGCCCCATCCACGATTTCTTGGCTAACCTACTCTCAAACAAGAGCATTCATTCCACCTCTCACACCCAAAATCACATCTTCTTCAATTGATTGAAGGACCCTTGGTGTGAGGTGAAGTTTGTCTAACTCGTTGGTGATTTCATCTCTATTCTCCCTTTCTCTTCATCTCTTGAGCTCATCGCAAACTTGAATCTTGTGCGGATTTGTTACTCTTGGAACCTTGTGTTCCTTGACGGATAGTGGTTGCTTGGGAGTCTCCAAATTTGTGGACGACCCAAAGAAGTTTGTATCACCCGCTCGTTGAGCTAAGTTAAGAAGACATTGCCTTAGCCTTGGTGGTCAGCTTGTGGAGGATTAGGGTTGTAAAAGACTCAGCCCTTTGTGGGCTCCTCAACGAGGAGTAGGACACCTCTGTGGTGGTTGCCGAACCTCGGGTTAAATCGTGTGTTCTTGGTGTGTTCTTGAAAAGTGCTTTAAATTGTTGGTCAGTTTAGATCTGTTTATATTGTGTGCAAATCTTGTGGAACCAGTCCACATCGATTTGTCACCCATTCGAGTGGATCTTCTCTGGGGCAAGTCTTAAGAAAGAATCTCTCATTACTTCGTGCTATTTTTTAACTATTTATCTAATCTAAGTTGAGCAGGTTCAAACTTGTTCAGTTATGAACAATACCAGCTGAACCAGTTTGCACCGGTGCAACTTGAAATTTGACATTATCTCGAAGTTTTTGGTGAGATATTTCAGGTGTAGCCTATTCACCCCCCCTCTAGGCTACTTTCAATTGGTATCGGAGCTTTGTGCCACATTTTACGCTTAACCGCGTGAGGTTGCGATCATTTCTACGCAAAGGGACCATGTGGATCCTCTTCTCGAGGAAATCCCTACCACCTCCACTGGTGAGGAAATGGACCCCAATGTCCTCGACCTCACCATGAAGATTGCGGAGACAATGTTCGTCAAAATGAAAGAGGAAGATGCAAAGAAAAAGGCCGAAGAAGAAGAAACTAGACGAAAGGCCCAAGAAGACAGAGGAAAAGGAAAAAATGAATACAATGATGACTCGGTGAAACTTTTGGTGTCAAGGGTGATGAGCAAGGTAAGTCTCAACACCGAAGGATCATCGACCAAAAGTAAAGGTACCGAATTCAATAAGGTTCAATTTTATTATTCTAGAAATTTTATTCCCAACTTCTCTTCGGCTCCACTCAGAAAGTTACCAACTCTTAGTGAGTTGAACTATGACGAGTGGGACGATAAGATGAAGTCACATTTAATCGATGTGCATCCTAGTCTTTAGGAGATTGTTAATATAGGTATGCATAAGCCTACCCAAGGAGAAGAGATGACATCGAAAATGATGCAAGAGGCGCATCGCAGTGCTCAAGCAGTGAGCATAATCAAAGGAAGCCTTTGTCCGGAAGAGTACCGGAAAGTTCAAGGAAGAGATGATGCACGTGACATTTGGAATATTCTGAAAATGTCACATGAGGGAGATCCCAAAGCTAAAAGACACAGGATTGAAGCTTTGGAAAGCGAACTTGCAAGATATGATTGGTCTAAGGGAAACTCTCTTCAATCACTCTTTGATCGGTTAATGGTATTGGTCAACAAAATAAGAGTGCTAGGTAGTGAAGATTGGAGTGACTCAAAGGTCACTAGGCTATTCATGAGAGCCTATAAAGAAAAGGACAAGAGTCTGGCAAGGATGATAAGAGATCGTGATGATTATGAGGAGATGACTCCTCATCAACTATTTGCCAAAATTCAACAACATGAGTCCGAAGAAGCCCCGATCAAAACAAGAGACTCACATGCCTTGTTTTCAAATGAACAAGATTCTTCCAAGAAAAGCAGAGACCACAAGTCAAAGAAAGTGGTTGAAACATCAAGGGATGAAGAGAGTTCAAGTGATGAGGACACTTCTATGTTCATCAAGACCTTCAAGAAGTTTGTAAGGAAAAATGACATGTATCAGAGAAAAGGAAAGAAGAGGGCATGCTATGAATGTGGCCAGACCGGTCACTTCATAGCGGATTGTCCAAACAAAAAGGAACAAGATGCCAAGAAGGATTACAAAAGGGACAAGTTGAAGAAGGGAGACAAGAGCAAGGGATACTTCAAGAAGAAAAGGTATGGCCAAGCTCACATAGGTGAAGAATGGAACTCCGACGAAGAGAGTTCAAGCTCGGAGGAAGAGGAAGAGGTGGCTAATATCGCCATTCAATCCACCTCGACCTCGCAACTCTTCACCAACCTCTCCGACGACTCCTACACTCCCACTTGCCTCATGGCAAAAAGAGATAAGGTAACCTTATTTAATGATGATTTTACTAATGATAATGATGAACAACTTGCTATGAAAAATAAAATGATTAAAGAATTTGGCTTAAATGGATACAATGTAATCACTAAACTAATGGAGAAGCTAGATAAAAGAAAAGCAACCCTTGATGCTCAAGAAGACTTGCTCATCCTTGAAAAGGAGAGAAACCTAGAGCTTCAAGAATTGCTATCCAATAAAGATGAGATGCTCGAAGTTTTGACTAAGGAAATATCTTTAGTCAAAATAACTATAGAGGATAAAAAGAAAGAAATGGCTAATGTAAAAACCTCTATAGTTAGTCTTGCAAATAAAAAAGATGCACTTGAATCAAGCTTATTAAGCTTAACAGTTCAAAATCAAGAACTCCAAGTGCAACTTGAAAGTTGCAAGAACTTCAACACTTCATCTTTAGTGGCAGAGTCTAAGGCTAGCTCCTCAAATAATAATATTTTCAAACATTGTACAAAATATCATGCTTCTTGTTGCTTGACTAACCATCCAAGGAAGGAAAGCTCACAGGTTATAGTCAAGAAAATATTGAAGAAATGCTCTAGCAATGATGGGTCAAAGAAAGTTGAACCCAAGTACAAATTCTTGAAGCCCAACAATGGAAAAAGGGGCTTGGGTACAACTCATACAAGGTGAACCCTAGCATAGAGCACAAGGGGTGGAGATCCCCCAAGTTCATAGAGGGAACTACCCTATATGATGCCTTGGGGATGATTCATTCCTCAAATGACAAGTCAACTCAAGTGAAGGTAAACTTGAGTCACACAAAGGATAAGATAAAGGATGTTGTCTCCACAAATGGAGAAAAGTTTAGAGCTCCCATTTCTCATTCTTACCTTTGTGATTATATGTTGACCTGGGATTCATGAAAACTGGTTGTGAAATATGTGGGTGCCTACACAAAGAGAAAGGTTATGAAAAGGAGTGTGTGGGTACCCAAGGCGATAACTAACACTACAAGACCCAATTCAATTTGGGTACCTAAAAGCATAGCTTAAATTTGTTTTGCAGGTCTACTCCTCCGGTGGGTCAAGCTGGGTGCTTGACAGTGGATGTACAAATCACATGACCGGGGAGAAAGACATGTTTCACTCCTTGCAACTAACTCAAGAAGCACAAGAAATTATGTTTGGAGATAGTGGCAAGAGTGAAGTGATTGGTATTGGTAACATTCCTATCTCTGACCACCATTCACTCTCAAATGTTTTGTTAGTTGATTCATTAAGCTATAACTTGATGTCCGTTTCACAGCTTTGTGGAATGGGATATGATTGCCTATTTACTGATGTGGATGTGAAGATCCTTAGAAGGGAGGATTCCTGTTTTGCTTTTACGGGTCGTTTGAAGGGCAAACTTTATCTTGTTGATTTCACAACAAGTAAGGTGACGCCTGAGACTTGTTTAGTGGCAAAATCCGACAAGGGTTGGTTGTGGCATCGTCGGCTAGCTCATGTTGGCATGAGGAACTTGGCCAAACTTCAAAAGGATAATCACATCATTGACTAACAAATGTTGTGTTTGAGAAAGATAGGATTTGTGGCGCATGTCAGGCAGGAAAACAACATGGCGTTCCACATCAATCAAAGAATGTGGTCACAACTAAGAGGCCTTTGAAGCTTCTTCATATAGACCTATTCGGTCCAGTGGCCTACATAAGTATTGGAGGCAATAAGTATGGATTAGTCATTGTTGATGATTTTTCTCGCTTTACCTGGGTTTTCTTTTTGAGTGATAAAGGTGAAACCCAAGAGACATTGAAGAAGTTTATGAGAAGAGCTCAAAATGAGTTTGAGTTAAAAATCAAGAAAGTGAGAAGTGATAATGGGACAGAGTTCAAGAATACAGGTGTTGAAGAGTTATTAGGCGAAGAAGGGATCAAACATGAGTTCTCAGTCCCCTACACTCCACAACAAAATGGTGTGGTGGAAAGGAAGAATTGAACACTAATCGAAGCCGCCAGAACCATGTTGGATGAATACAAGACACCTGACAACTTCTGGGCAGAGGCGATCAACATCGCCTGTCATGCAATCAACCGTCTTTATCTTCATAAGATTTATAAGAAGACTGCCTACGAGCTTCTCACCGGTAACAAACCTAAAGTTGATTACTTTAGAGTCTTTGATTGCAAATGCTTCAT
Source organism: Zea mays (assembly GCF_902167145.1). NCBI lineage: Eukaryota > Viridiplantae > Streptophyta > Magnoliopsida > Poales > Poaceae > Zea > Zea mays. The sequence goes on along the minus strand of NC_050104.1, from coordinate 83,552,985 downwards.
TCTCAACAAGAAAGTCAAGAGCTCGAAGTTTGCTCCTAGAGTGGACGAGGGTTTCTTGCTTGGTTATGCATCAAATGCGCACGGATATCGTGTTTTCAACAATACCACCAGTCTTGTTGAAATAGCGATAGATGTGACGTTTGATGAATCTAATGGCTCGCAAGGGCATATTTCTAGTGATATTGCAGGAAATGAAAAATCACCTTGTGAGGCCATAAAGAAGCTTGCAATAGGTGAAGTGAGGCCACAAGAGAAGAACGATGATGAAGGAACTTTTTGGATGACAAATGAGGTCATTGATATGGGCGCAAAGGTGGTGGGTGATAAATCCTCCACCCAAGCAAACACATCAACCTCAAGTCATCCAATCCTTGAGGAAGTTCATCAACCACAAGAATTGCCAACAATTGTGGAAGATGAACCTGAAGTAGTTGTTAGTGAAGTTCCTCTTGGTCAAGAGGATGATAATGGGCAAATTCAAAGACAACCATTAGTGCCCCATCCTCGAGTTCACCATACCATCCAAAGAGATCATCCAGTGGATAACATTCTTGGCAGCATCAAGAGAGGGGTAACAACTAGATCTCGTTTAGCAATTTTTTGTGAATTTTACTCGTGTGTTTACTCTCTTGAGCCACTTAAGGTTGAAGAAGCACTAGGTGATCCGGATTAGATAATTGCAATGCAAGAGGAGCTAAATAACTTTACTCGGAATGAAGTCTGGTCCTTAATGGAAAGACCTAAGCAAAATGTGATTGGAACCAAGTGGGTCTTCCTAAATAAGCAAGATGAATATGGTGTCGTTACAAGGAACAAAGCACGGTTGGTTGCTCAAGGTTTCACTCAAGTGGAGGGACTTGATTTTGGGGAAACCTATGCGCTAGTAGCAAGGTTAGAATCAATAAGAATATTAATTGTCTATGCTACTAATCATGATTTCAAGTTATATCAAATGGACGTCAAGAGCGCATTTCTAAATGGCCCACTATAAGAGCTGGTCTATGTGGAGCAACCGCCGGGATTTGAAGATCCAAGGAAGCCAAACCATGTTTTCCTCCTTCACAAAGCGCTCTACGGGCTTAAACAAGCCCCTAGAGCTTGGTATGAATGTCTTAAAGATTTCCTACTTAAAATGGTTTTGAAATAGTAAAAGTTGACTCTACTTTATTTACTCGCAAAGTCGATAATGAATTATTTGTGTGCCAAATATATGTCGATGACATTATATTTGGTAGTACTAATGAGAAATTTTGTGAAGAATTTAGTAAGGTAATGACAAACAGGTTCGAGATGTCTATGATGGGTGAGCTCAAGTTCTTTCTGGGATTTCAAGTCAATCAGTTAAGGGAAGGAACTTTCTTGTGTCAAACCAAATACACTCAAGATATGTTGAAAAAGTTTGGTATGACAAAGGCAAAGCCCATCAAGACCCCTATGGCATCAAATGGGCATCTCGACCTAAATGAAGAAGGTAAACCGGTAGATCAAAAGCTCTATAGATCAATGATAGGTTCACTACTCTATTTGTGTGCATCTAGGCTTGATATAATGTTAAGTGTGTGCATGTGTGCTCGTTTTCAAGCAAATCCAAAAGCATGACATCTTGTAGCCGTTAAGAGAATCTTAAGATACTTAATCCACACCTAAAACCTAGGATTGTGGTACCCTAAAGGCTCCTTTTTCGATTTACTTGGCTATTCTGACTCAGATTATGCCGGTTGCAAAGTAGATCGGAAAAGTACTACCGGCACTTGCCAATTCCTTGGGCGGTCCTTAGTGTCATAGAGTTCCAAGAAACAAAATTGTGTTGCACTTTCTACTGCAGAAGCTGAGTACATAGTAGCTGGTGCATGTTGTGCACAGTTGTTATGGATGAAGCAAACCCTAAGGGATTTTGGTTATGAGTTTAAAAAAAATCCACTATTGTGTGACAATGAGAGTGCCATTAAACTTGCAAATAATCTTGTGCAACACTCTAGAACTAAACATATTGATATTAGACATCATTTCTTGAGAGGCCATGAAGCTAAAGGAGATATCGAATTATTCCATGTGAGCACCGAAAATCAACTAGCCGATATCTTCACTAAACCTCTCGATGAGACTAGGTTTTGCCTTCTAAGGAGTGAACTAAATATCTTGGATTCTCGAAACGTGTCTTAATAAATAATACTTAAATCATTATTGATTTGCATGAATTTTTGTGACACAAAATTACATTTAAAATCTTACTTTTATTGTCTAAAAATGTTAAAAATGCTCAATACATTAATTTTGCTTGTATACTTAGCCATATTTGGCTCTTACTGAAACCTGGTTGAGTAAACCGGCTCAGCCAGCCACTCAACCGGTTTCGCTCGGGTGAAAACCGGTTGAGCCGGTCCAAAAACCGGCTCAACCACTTTTCTGGGAACTCGGCGACTACGTTGTCAGTCTGTCTGCAGTCTGCATTGTCAGTCTGTCAGAAGTCTGTGCGGCAATCCCTTTTTCATGCAGCATTTACTGGGCGTGCTGCGGCAAAATTGGTTGAGCCGGTTTCCAGACCGGCTGAACCGGTTTTAGGCAGTCTGCTCTGCCGCCACCGTCCCCTTTTTCCTCTCCTTTCCCCTTTACTCTTTCTCTCTCTCTCCTCAGTTCTTCTCACAGCTGATGCCTTCTCTTCTCGAGTTCTCTCTCTCCCTCATCTCAAATCCCTCCAAAATACACTCAAATCGCTCCAAAATCTTGGGAGAAAAGTTGTGGATTTGCTCCCCTCAAGCTCCTCCACATCTTCTCCTCATCCTTTTGGGATTTGTGTGGAAGATTTCTCAGATCGAGGATGGTTCGATGCCGGAATCCATCCATCATCAAATCTGACTCGGATGATAGTTCCCCTAAGATTCGTGAGGAGGTGCCCTCATGGTCCAGATCCAAGCGTGGCAGAGGATCTGGAAATGTCATGATGGGTGGTGAGGCCTCTAGGTCTTAGGGAAGTCGCGGGAGTACGGCTAGAACCCCTTCTAGTCGCTCTCGTCCTGCGACTAATCCACAAGCATGGGAGCCTTCCAGTGATGATGAAGGCGGAAAAGTGATGTTATAGGTCTTCCTTCCGATGATGCTCCCAATGTTTGTGGGTTGGTTCTTCACAAGGCTCAAGCCCGACGATCCCCCAATGAAGAAATCACAGACTTCAGTGCCAGCAGAGGGTCAGCTCTTCTTCATGATATGCGTTTTCAAAATCCTGCCTTTCGAGTGAGAGACATCTGGATTGAAGGTAATCGTTTTTAGATCCTACTGCATGTAGATTTCTATAATATGGTTATTCTTCCCAAGAAGCATCAGCCTATTTTGCATCAACGTTATATCAACTAGAGTGGCTGTGAAGGCATTGGCGATATAGAGATGTCGTTAGCTCTGAGGGCCCGTGAACAGAAGAATATAAAGAATATCATGACCTTCCACTTTGATTGGAATGATGAAATAATTGTTCAATTCTACTCCACCTTATGGATCAAGAATGCAGATGAGGGAAGTCCTTACAACTTTCCTTACATGAACTTTTATATTGAAGAAAGTTGGTATAAGGTCAGCTATAGAAGATTTGCACATATCTTAGGATTCTCTGATAATAACATAGCTGGAGACAAGGTCAAAATTCATGATTTTCGCCCTCCCACTAGAGCTGAGGCAAAAGATCTCCATCTTTCTGAAAATGATGAGTACTGGAAGTCCACCAATATGCATAAATATTACAGATATCTCAACTCTCTTTTCAGAATGACTCTCATTCCAAAAGGAGGAAATCAAATGAATATTTTGGGTAAAAGCAAGGTACTTTTCTCTTTCATGAAACCAAACAGTAGTGAGAGATTGAATGTTTTTTATATGATCTGGCAAGAGATCATTCATGCTTCTTGCTCTCCACTCAAAGGTTGTTTGCATGCCCCCTACATCATGAAGATGATTGAGGTTGTCACCCAAATCAGATATGAAAAGGGCACCAGACATCTCTCTTATACCCCTTTTTGGATTGATCCTAATAATCCCGCTGGCAGGATGAAGAAGGCTCCTGCCAGCTCTCGTGAGCAGACCTCAGCTGGTCCCTCCCGTCCTTCCCCTGGTCGTGTCTCTCCCACTCCACATGGTCACGGTCGAAGTCGTGGTCACGGCCTGGGGGCCAGGTTGGCTCATGGGATTGCAGCCTTTTTCTCTATGTGCAGGGACATATCTGCTGATGTGCATGAGCTGGCAAGGCGGCAGCAGGAGACGGATGACAATCTTCGTCGTCAGTCAATCTCTATGGGAATTCCTTTTGCTCCGCGCTCGCCTGATGTGCCTCTTCATGCACCCCCTCCTGATATTAATGAATGGCACCAACAGGCTTATGGTGTTCCATTCATGTCTGCTGAGGATGAAGATGTTGAAGAAGAATTCTTTAATGATAGAGATCAGTTTGTCCCGCCTCCCCACCAGGGTGATCTGGGCCCCTCATCTTCTTATCCCCCCAGGATCCATCAGGTAGCACTCCTCCTCCTGCTAACCCCGGGGAGCAAAACTTTGTTGTTAATCTGGCATCTCGGTTCTTCGATCCCTCTCCATCTTGGTGATTTGTGACTGTTCCTTCTCCTGCTTTATTGGTGTTCGCTGCCAAAAAGGGGGAGAAGTGTTGTTGGTTAGTTGTTGGTAGCCCAAGGGGCTGAACTATTTATTTTTGTAATGAACAAGTAACAGTCTATAATAACACTGGTACTTTTAGTTGTGCTTGTGATGATAGCCTTGGGCCATAAACTAAGTTATGTGATGATGATCCTTATTGTAATAGCTAGAATGTTTTTTATGATCCTCTATGCCATAAGCTTTATTCATCATGATCTCCTATGATATATGTTGTGCCATGCCATGATGAAATTGTGTAAGTATGTCATTTGCATCATCATCTCTTATATAACTCTATGTTTGTAGAACCCCTCGAATAGTTGTGAGATATGTTGATTATTCACTCACTCCAAATGTGTTGCATAATTGACATATCAAGTCAATATAAAGATTACAAAACATATGCACACATTTAGGGGGAGCCACACATACACAAGTATTCAAAATCCTGCTAGTTATTTTTTATCTATATCTACTCTAGTTTGTTTTGGCATCAATCACCAAAAAGGGGGAGATTGTAAGTGCAATCAACCCTAACTGAGGGTTTTGGTGATTAAATGAAAAAACAAACAAAGTCTCCAACAAGTTTGCTCCTAGTATGTATATAGTTATCTTAAAGATAGGAGGAGCACAGATTCCATATGTACACAAAAGGGAAAGCACAACAGATTAAAAATCTACATCATATGGCGTGCTTCAAGCGCTTGTGAACAATGACAGTTTAAATTTTACAATTCTTGAGTCATAGGAATCACCGTTAAATTAAGGGGGATTCGCAAAATTTGAGTAAGTATTGTGATGAGCTCAGTCCAAACTTCTTCAAAATCCTCTAAGAAAACATTTATTTTGATGATGAATGCCCTTGGAAAAACTACTTTTATTTCCCACTCAGACTTCCCCAAGGTTCTGTTTAGTTTTCTAAAAACCAGCTCAACCAGTTTGAAAACCAGCTCAACCAATTTTTGAAAACCAGCTCAGCTAGTTTGAAAACCGGCTCAACCGGTTTTTGTACTGTTCACCTTTTTCCCTGCACTGCTAATCTGCCAGTTTGCTGTGTCAGCAAGCAGTGTGCAGCTTTTTGAAAAACTGGTTCAACCGGTTTTGGGGCCGGTTCAGCCGGTTTTGGAGCCGGTCCACCTACTAGTTGAGCCAGTCCCCGAACCGAGAAACACTCTGGTGGAAACCGGCTCAACCGGTTTTCAATCAGAAAAGCCCAACGGCCACCAGCTTTTGGGGGCTCCTTTTATATATCCATTGCACTCTCTCTCTTCATTCACTTATGCCCCATCCACGATTTCTTGGCTAGCCTACTCTCAAACAAGAGCATTCATTCCACCTCTCATACACAAAATTGCATCTCCTTCAATTGATTGAAGGACCCTTGGTGTGAGGTGAAGTTTGTCTAACTCGTTGGTGATTTCATCTCTATTCTCCCTTTCTCTTCATCTCTTGAGCTCATCGCAAACTTGAATCTTGTGTGGATTTGTTACTCTTGGAACCTTGGTGTTCCTTGACGGATAGAGGTTGCTTGGGAGTCTCTAAATTTGTGGATGACCCCAAGAAGTTTGTATCACCCGCTTGTTGAGCTAAGTTAAGAAGAGATTGCTTTGACCTTGGTGGTCGGCTGGTGGAGGATTAGGGTTGAAAAAGGCCCAGCCCTTTGTGGGTTCCTCAACGAGGAGTAGGACACCTTTGTGGTGGTTGTCGAACCTCGGGTTAAATCGTGTGTTCTTAGTGTGTTCTTGAAAAGTGCTTTAAATGTTGGTCAGTTTAGATCTATTTATATTGTGTGCAAATCTTGTGGAACCAGTCCACATCGATTTGTCACCCATTCGAGTGGATCTTCTCTAGGGCAAGTCTTAAGAAAGAATCTCTCATTACTTCGTGATATTTGTTTAACTATTTATCTAATCTAAGTTGAGTAGGTTCAAACTTGTTCAGTTGTGAACAATACCAACTGAACTAGTTTGCACCAGTGCAACTTGAAATCTGACATTATCTCGAAGTTTTTGGTGAGAAATTTCAGGTGTAGCCTATTCACCCCCCTCTAGGCTACTTTCACTACCGCAATGGCTAAGTTTCAATCTACACTATATAAGTATGAATACAAGATTGAAACTTTAATGATTAATATAAATGTGGAAATTTAAAGAGCAAGGTAGAGATGCAAACTCTCGTGGATGACGCTGGTATTTTTACCGAGGTATCCGAAACCACGCAAAGTCCCGACTAATCCTCATTGATGCCCCTACGCAAAGGGAAGCCCACGCGAGGGCCAAGCACCTCGGTCGAGTAACTCCATAGAGAGCCGCGGGCCTTCTCCACGCGCAAGTGGTGCACCGCTTCCGGCTCCTCTCAGACGCTCCCCTCCGTCTCCACTATCGAGCTTCTGGTCAAGACGTCGCGGGCCTCGTTCACTCCGGTACACGGTGGCGGTCATGGCACAAACGCGGTTGTCACGGTCTCGCAAGACTCTCGCCCCACTTGGTACAATTACAACGGCTCGCGCAAGAGCCGAGGGGTTGTGTGGTTTTACAAAACTCACTCAACTAACTAGGGTTCACCTAGAGCATGCGTTAAAGCGGTCTAACTAACCTAAGCACTTCGCAAAAGCACCTACACTAATCACCGAGTGATTCTGTTAAACACTTGAGTGTTTGAGCTCTTGGAAATGTGCACTATATGACTTGGTATGTTGCTTGGGCTCCCACACATTGAAATGGCCGGTTGGGTGGTATTTATAGGCCACAACCCCATTTCTAGCCGTTGGACAGAAAGCAGTAGCTTTCTGTCGACGGGCGCACCGGACAGTCCGGTGCACACCGGGCAGACCCTGTTCATTGTCTAGTGCATGCCATGTCAGCCGACCGTTGTGGTCTGTAGCAGTTGACCATTGGATCCGACCGTTACCTAGACTGGCCGGTGCACACCGGACAATCCGGTGCTACAGCCCGAGGGTTCCTGTCTGCGGTCCCCTCTGCGCAGACTGTCCGGTTGTCCCACTGGACAGTCTGGTGCACATCTGACAATTACTATTCATTGTCCGGTGCGCCACCAGGCGCTGACTGACCGTCCTTCTCTTGGATTTCTTCGCTGGTTCTTTTGGGCTTCTTTTGTTCTTGAGTCTTGGACTTCTATGCTTCTTTTTCTGTCTTCTTCTGAGGTGTTGCATCCTCATTGCCTTAGTCCAATCCTCTTCGCATCCTGTGAACTACAAATATAAACTCTAGCAAACACATTAGTCCACAAGTTGCATTGATCATCAAACACCAAAATCTATTAAGCCAAATCACTCGAGGTCCATTTTCCTTACACAAACAAATATCTTGTATCTTGTATTTTAAATTGCTATATTTTCTTTGCACTTGATCTCCTTGGTTGTATGTGCTTGTGAGTATAGGTATTCCGTGGACTTGCTATGGAACATCTTTAAACACATCCCTACAATTTTGTTTTGACCTTGGGTAGGCATAATAGTCTTTGTGTTATTTTTTTGTCTTGTGGAGAGGTTTTGTAAAATTGTGCCAAAGTTCTATAAAGTTGTGTGGAAACTTTGTGAGCGAAATTTCCGTACTTTGTGAAATTTTACTTGTTATTCAATTATAGAAACTCCTATTCACGTACATATAACATTCTTTCAAATAACCGTGTTAAAAAGTCCATCTAGTAACTTAAGTACAATATGACTTCATAATCGAAGAGTACGCTCCACTCAACACCACAAAAAAGTATAATGGCCCAATATTTAAAATCACGTGGACATAGAACTCAAATTTTCTTAGTTTTTTGACTTCAGCGGACATTTTGCTAAAATTCTAGTATAGCCTTTGTTTCTCTTAAAATTGAATTTAACTCGATGCAATATGTACATAGTTTCTTTGTTCTAAAATAGTTTAAGTTCTCGTCTTTTGAAGAGTTAGGCCCTATTTGTTTCGGATTATAATCTCTCTAGGTTATATAATTTAACGCAAATAATCCAGCAGGTAAACAAACATCTAGATTATTTGTTCAAATTATATAATCTAAAGCTCAGATTATGATAATCTCATAATCTCCTCAAGAGTCGCTTATTTGAGATTATTTTTGGCAAAAGACCCACTACCCATGGTTATGTAAATAGAAATTACAATATATGTCATCCTTCTTTCTGCACCTCAAATAAACAAACAAGGGTACTGTTGTCTTTGTGAATAATCTACATTTGTATAATCTAGACTACCAAACAACTACATATAGGGTGTGTTTGGTTTGACTTTTGGCTTTGGCTTTTGCCCCCTAAAAGCCAAAAGTCAAACCAAAGGGCTGAATCTGGAAAGCAGCTTTTTCTAAAAGCCGACTTTCTTGTAGTGCAAAACTGAAAGCACCTCTAGACCTGCTTTTAGCAGCTTTTAGGTGGAACTGTGAAAATATATATGGAAAAAATTTTAGCGACTTTTAGTGGTTTCCACCAAACGATTTTTAGCTTTTTAGCAGTTCACAGCCCACAACAACTTTTTTCCACAGCTCACAGCCCACAACAGCTTTTTTCACAGCCACAGCCCAACCAAACAGACCCATAGATTATAACTAGTCGGTTACCCGTGCGTTGCGACTAGGGCTCGGCTCGGTGAGGCTCGGTGGAATAGCGAGCCGAGCCAGGCTCGACTCGGTCACTTAGCGAGCTCGGTAATGAGGCTCGGCTCGGCTCGATATAGGCTCGCGAGTCGGCTCGGCTCGCGAGCCTGTACACTCAAGTACTCAACAACAGTAGTTATAGTCATTAGCTCAAATTTGAAGCACAATATGTTCCATATAATAAAAAATTATGTCCTTGCACTCTAGTTCCTTGTGAGTTGTGACCAAAACAACACACTTACACACTGGTCAACGGAGATACGAGTAAGCAGTAGTTTGGACCGAGCCTCGAGCCGGCTCGCGAGCCTCACCGAGCCGGCTCGGCTCGTTAGTGTAGCGAGCCGCGGAATTAGGCTCGACTTGGGCTCGTTTAGGCTCGCGAGCCTCACCGAGCCGAGCCTGATCGAGCCCGAGCCGGCTCGCGAGCCTCGAGCTTTTTTTTTCCAGCCCTAGTTGCGACGGCTCACAACAATACCCACGTAAATTATCCACCAAAAAGATCTCAAGATTTTTTATTAGTTGTCTCCACTCTTCACATAATATTTTTTATGAACCACGGGTACCATAGGCAGCAAATCAGAGACCCCCATCCCTCGCGTCCCCACTTCTAAGGTTTCGTAGAGCAGGAGGGGAAGAGAAGAGGCGGGCATACCTGTTCGTTGCCAGAGAAGGACACGACGAAGACCTGGGCATCTGGAGTCGACATAGGTTGTATACCGCTAGATATATAGGGAGAGAGCACACAAGCAGAGAAAGAAGCCCAACCGGAGCAGCTCCAAACCAAGAGACACCCGCACCAGGCGTCAGTCCGAAAAGGGCGAGAGAATGCGAGTGTCTTCCCAGCCTTGTACCCGCCGAAGCGACACAATACCACCACCAACTCCGTAGCATATGTCGACTCCTGCCACACTATGACCTTAGTTGTCCAATATCTCAGACCTGGACTCCTCATCGCTAGAATAACCTAAGCGTGACAGGCACCACCATGTCCTACTCGACGGCACGCACGAAGAAAGGCCAGGAGCATGACCGACTCACCCTGTATCCGCGTCGACGAGCGTCGGTCGGCTTGTGGCTACGACCGTGGGCAGGGGCAACAGGTTGGGAGGAAGAACAGGGCGAAGGCCGGGAAGACGAACGAGACGTCCGACGACGGCGAAAACGATGGTGCACGCATGATGTGAAATGTCCTCGTGGACGTGCAATAGCCACTGCGCGAGTCGATGTCGGGGCTGACGTTGGACGAATACAGGGAGGAGGCACCTGCTCCTACGCCCTCTGCCGAGAATGGTGTGGCGCGGAGATAGAGGCATGGCAGGAGAGAGAAAAGAAGTAGAATGATGGACGAGGTGGTGGCAACTGAGGCGAGGACCATCATTATCGTGCGGAGGTATAAATGACTAAATGAGAAGTGTCTAGCAAGCCGGCCCGAGGCACGACCAATTTAACAGTGATTGGGCCAACCCGTCACGAGTGTCATGCAGTGTTTGGGCCATAGCCTCGGTTCGTAGTGCTGGCTCGAAAATCATATTAAAAAAGGAATATTAATAATTATAATATAGTATTAATATCATTAGATAGATTTTAAGTCTAGTTTATAATAAAATTATTTAGAGATATAAATATTAATAATACTTATTTATAAATCTAGTTAACGTTTGATATCGGACGGCGGTTTGGGATTCAATGCCGAAAATTCCGTAATCGTTCAGGGCAAAGACGCAAAACGTCCGTCTGCCCCTCTCTGGTTATAATTTTGGGCATTAATTGCACGTCTCCTCCCCACCTCTCCTTCCCTCCACCCGTGCCGTCGCCTCGCCTATCCGATCTGCCACCTCCTCCCGTCTCGCACGTTCCTTCCCAACTCCGCAGCGTAGCCTCTCCGCGGCGCGATCCAGATCCAGGTACGCCTTCTTCCGGCCCCGCAATCTCATCTCCACCCCCGCTCCTCCTCCGGCAATCCATCGCTCGGGTTGTCCCTACTGGGCGACACGAGGGCGGCCACGCCCACCGCCGAAACACTCTCTGATCTGTGCCCAGCCTGCCTCCGCACTTTCTCCCTCTTCCGTTCAGCAACAGCGGCTGCGGTTTTACTCTGTCTGTTGCCGATTTGTTTGGATTGCTGATCTCTCTACAATTTCTGGTGGATCGGATAGTCAGAGTGATCTGTGTGGATTGGGGTAACTCGGATCAGCTCCGCTCCTTTTTCTCGGTTCTGATGGCGTGGCTGGCTGTTGCCAGGTTTTTCAGCATGGGCCTGGTGAAGGAAGGCATCGACATGGAGGAGGGAACCCTTGAGATCGGCATGGGTGAGTTACTAGCGACGAGATCCAAGCTCGCGCGCAGTATTCCTTAGGATGTTTAGTATTTATCCTTTCAGCTGTTGATGTGTCGCATAGTCATACCGATGCATCACTGGTACTAGCATCCTAGCGTGGATATGTAGTGATGATTTGCACTTTGAGGAGACAAACACATTGCTTATAAATGATCCTAAGCTATGAGACAATATATTGGGTCATCGGCTAGCTTATAGCTTGGTTGCATTACCAATGCTTTGGATTTTATAAACGCATGGTATTAGTATATAACACTGTAGATTCTCCTAACAATACATCAACTCACTTCACAAGGCTTTTGTTAAACCATACTACAATAGTGCAACAGGATGCATCTAGTTTAGCTTGTAGATTTGCTGTTTCAACTATGTAACTAGTTTCAGGTCTGGCACACTTGCTAGATCACACTTTTAGTTTAAAATTAGTTCATCTATTTGCATGTATTGCTTTTCGGGAATTGTGATTCATGTCACATCCAATGTGGAGGCTTCATGAATTACCAATTACTGAATCTTCGATGTATTGGTCTGCATGCCTGCATTGAGCCATTGACACATGCCACTGCCATTATAAATATAAGACTTCTTTTGTGTTATATGGGTAACAGAAATTTGCTGATCAAAGTGCATACCTTGGGCTTCTTTTGTGGAAGGTGTATGCCTGTTTGAAATCATGCTTTTTGGGCTACGTTACAAAGGTGACATGTACTAGTTAGTAGTTAGTAATTTACCTGTGTACCTGTGCAGAGTACAGGACTGTATCTGGTGTTGCTGGGCCTCTGGTCATATTGGATAAAGTAAAGGTGTGCACAGTTTTCTCCAATATGATGCTAACTACCCTGCAGATTTTGAACAGCTCATTCTGCTAGCCTCTTATACTTCCTTTGCTTGTGTATCCATCATTAGGGCCCAAAGTACCAAGAAATTGTAAACATCCGACTTGGAGATGGCACCAATCGCCGTGGTCAAGTCCTGGAAGTTGATGGCGAAAAAGCTGTTGTGCAGGTTACTTCTCCATTCTCCTGATTGTTTTTTAGCAGTAGTTCTAATTTGATTTTGATTCTGCAGTATGGTCATGTTAGTTCCATTCCCAGAAAACTTAGTTTGTTAATTAACTGCATTATTCATCAGGTCTTTGAAGGAACTTCTGGAATAGACAACAAATACACAACCGTGCAGTTTACAGGCGAGGTACTTCATCTTGTGATTTTATTTGTTATTTACTTATCAATGAAGTGTTTAGTAGGCAAAAACACTTTGGGCTAGATCATTTCAATTTGGGAATCTAGTCCATAAGGCAAATTTACAAGATATATGATAAGCACACCTTGTTCCACCATAAAGTTATCTATAGTAGTCATGTTAATTGTCAATTGTATAGTTTATACCAATAGAAGAATAAAGTCCACAGATCTACCAGGTTAAATTTAACAATGATATTGTTTTCTTTAGTACCCTGTTTATTGAGAAATTCCCATCTTGTTTGATTATACAGTCATTGTGTTTCTTTTACAGGTTTTGAAAACTCCTGTCTCACTTGATATGCTTGGGCGCATTTTTAATGGTTCTGGAAAACCTATTGACAATGGCCCCCCGATATTGCCCGAAGCCTACTTGGATATCTCTGGTAAGTAATTTCTGGTTCTAGCATGCTGCTCTACAATACTCATGGTTAAGTGCATGCTGTCGTGCAGAGTAGGTTTTAGACGTATTGGTTAATTGAGTTAAATCAATGAGTCCATCTTTAAATTTTGTAAATATGTACTCTGATTTTGCTGCAGGAAGTTCTATTAACCCCAGTGAGAGAACCTATCCAGAGGAGATGATCCAAACTGGGATATCCACCATTGATGTCATGAATTCCATTGCTCGTGGACAAAAGATTCCACTGTTTTCTGCTGCTGGGCTCCCTCACAATGAAATTGCTGCTCAGATTTGTCGTCAGGCTGGTCTTGTGAAGACATTGGAGAAAGGAAAGCATGCTGAGGTAGCTAATGTGTTCTAACTTCTAACTGCAACCCTACTGGCATGCCCTCCCCCTTATCCAAAAAACATATTTTTCAGTGCACAAACAGTTGAAAACACATCTGAGCTGTTAAAAAATCAGAGATATCTCTTACATAGAGGTAGGTGGCTAGGCTTAACATTTCATGGCACAACTGAAATTCGTGTGCACATTGTCTTAAGTTGGATATGTTGTGCCTGATAGTTTCCATATGTTTCAACATCACGTTCTTTCAAGATACAATTTTCTTTTGGTACACATGTACATGTACTTATTTTTCATCTACTGTAAGGTCAACATTCATATGGAGCATTGTGTATTAATGTATGCTTTACATGTCTAAATATGGCTTAATCACTGCTTCTGATTTTTGTAACCTGCAGGGTGGTGAAGATGACAACTTTGCTATTGTGTTTGCTGCTATGGGAGTGAACATGGAAACAGCTCAATTCTTCAAACGTGATTTTGAAGAGAATGGTTCCATGGAGCGGGTCACCCTTTTTCTGAATCTGGTACCTACAAGGACTTGTGAATTTGTAACCAACATTCATTTATCATTTTATTTCTTCTAAGGGCGCCATAATCAATTCTGCAATGTTTTACATGCATCTTGACCGAAAACCACACATAATCAGTGGTGGAGCTTGAACAATATCTTAAGGAGGCTATCAATGGATTCAGGCGCAATGTTTTCAAGTCGGACGACTTGCTGGTCGTTCTGGTTGACTGACTTGGGCGATTAATCACGATTGGTCCAAATCGACTTGGACGATTAATCACAATTAGTCGTGATTAATCGGACGACTTGAAAACATTAATCAGGCGCCACTAATGATGCATGAATCAAATTAGCCATGGATTACTGTATGTGTATTGACAAATTAAGATCTAGGGGTGGCCTGAACTATCCTCCACCCCTGCACACATAATCATGAGCCAATCATTTTCTAAATTTGACATAATTAGTGTATAATACAGCATATTTTTAACACCTCAATTCTCTCTGTTTTACAGGCTAACGACCCCACCATTGAACGTATTATCACCCCTCGGATTGCTCTAACAACAGCGGAATATTTGGCATATGAATGTGGGAAGCATGTACTTGTTATCTTGACAGATATGAGCTCTTATGCAGATGCACTTCGTGAGGTATTGAGTTTTGGTATTGTGTCATATCTTGTATTTTGAGTCCATCTTTGTTTTAGTGCCATTGTTAATATATTTTCCGTCCTGAGATCTTTAGGGTTCGGTTGATTTCCTAGGCAAGGTTGCCTTGCCTGGCCAGGCAGCAATCCAGCCTATCGATTTCGAGTGCCTGGCAGCTAGGATTACTGCCTGCCTGGCTGGCTAGCTGGCCAGGTTGCTTGCCTGGGCAAGGTCGCCATACTTTGTGCTGCGATTCTGTTGACCCGATTCAATCATTCTTAAATTCATTGATTCATTAATTATCTAGTGTTACTGCACATGCATTTTTTTATCCATGTAATTGTGAGTTTCCTGTCGGAATAAACTATAAAATAAACTACATGTTCTACTGGTGTGACAATGCTGCTTCTATAGTGATTTGTTATCAAAAGAAATTGCATGATTTTGGTAATGATCTGGTGGTAGAATTACATTTTTTTTTATTTTGTTGTGACATCTTGTTAACACTCTGAATGGATACTGGAAATGTGCCTTGAATGGATGCTTATGGTACTATTTTGTTCTTCATTAAAAATCAACTCAGAAATGTTTATCATGCATCCCATTTTATATATTTAAGATTAACCTTTTCTATTAGCTAATTAAATGACAAATTGATGTCGTTGTTTCTAATAATGCTACATGGGCATTGTGCTTTTTTGTAGGTTTCTGCAGCCCGAGAAGAGGTGCCAGGTAGGCGTGGTTATCCTGGATATATGTATACTGATTTGGCAACAATATATGAGCGTGCTGGGCGTATTGAAGGAAGAACAGGCTCCATTACCCAGATTCCTATTCTAACAATGCCTAACGATGGTAAGTAACCATGTCTTTTTTAATCTTTATATTATAATTATACTTTATAATTATACTATGTGCCGTATTGTTATTGGTTTTGTACACTTATCTTCTGAACATTCTGGAGACATTATTTGTAAAACTCTTTCCTGATGATGCGACTACTCTGTCTAGTCACAAAAACATAGTTATTAGAACTGTCTATGTTGGGCTCAGATTTGGTGATTATGTCTTTTTGTCTTCGATTGGGGCTAGTGGTGGAATTTTGGTTGCGTGGCGAAACCATTTGGGTTATACAGGAGAGAACAGGGTGGATAACCATAGCGTCTCTACAGTTTCGTAAGGAAGGAGGAAGTACCTGGTGGCTGACCTGTGTATGGTCCTCAGGGAGATGATGAGATGATCTTGTTTCTGCAAGGGCTAACTGGGGATTTCAACCTCATCTACAAAGCTTCTGATAAGAACAATTCTAATTTCAACTGGGTGATGATGGATCTTTTTAGGAGGGTGATTGATGACCTTACTCTTAAGGAGATTCCCCTCCATGGGTGCCGGTATACTTCGTCCAATCAACAAGATCACCCAGTTCTTGTCAAGCTGTATAGTCTTTTGCTCGGTGGACTGGGAGTAGTTTTTTTTCCTAATGTGCTTCTCCAAAGTACTGCCTCTCGCGATTCAGATAATTGTCCCTTGGTGCTGGGTCTTCGTGATAACAATTTTGGCAAAAGACGCTTTCATTTCGAGGCGTTCTGGCCTAAATTAGAGGGTTTTCATGATGCTGTTCAGATTGCCTGGGACTCAGTTGTGGATGTGCCATGTCCTTATCAGGCTTTTTTGTATGAAATTGAAGAAGACGGCTCGAAGCCTACAGGCATGGAGTGGCAAACAAGTGGGCCATATAAGATCCCAACTGGCTTTGACCAAAGAAATCTTACACAGATTGGAGATAGCACAGGATGACAGACTGCTTACAACTGTTGAAAGCTGGTTGATGAACAAGCTTAAAAAACATTCTCTGTTGCTGTCCTCTTTGAATCGAACTATGGCTCAGCTAATATCAAGAATATCATGCCTAAGGAGGGTGACACCAATACAAAGCTTTATTCATTTGCATGCCAGGCATCGAAAAAGGAAGAATTTTGTGGCTAATTTGGTAGAGAGTGATGTTATCCTAACCAGTCATAATGACAAGACGGCTGCGGTTGATCAGTTTTTTTCCAATCTAATTGGAACTGGTGCGGACAGGGAGCAAACTATTGAGTTAGAGGCCACTGGTCTGCCTACTCATAACCTTTGTGACCTTGATGCCCCTTTTTTGGAACTAGAAGTTTGGGAAACTGTCAAGGCCTTCCGCCAGACAAAGCCCAAGGACCGGATGGCTTCACTGTCTATTTCTACAAAATTAGTAAAAAAAGATATTATGGCTGCAGTTTCGGCCATTTGGAGCAGGAAGTTTGATAACTTTGGCAAGCTCAATACAGTTTTTATTTCCTTGATTCCTAAAAAAGGAAGGGGCTGACCAAGTAAAGGATTTTCGACCAATCAGTATTGTGCATAGTTTTGCAAAATTAATCACCAAAATCTTAGCTAACTGACTGGCTAGTAGACTTGATGAGATAGTCTCTCCAAATCAAAGTGCATTCATAAAAGGTCGTTTCATCCAAGATAACTTCATGTTGGTGCAGCGAACTACAAGGTTCTTACATCAACAGAAAACGACCCATTTGCTTATTGAATTAGACATCACTAAGGTTTTGATTCGATATCTTGGTCCTTTCTCATTGAAGTCATGAAGCAACTTGGTTTTGGCCAAATCTGGAGAGATATCATTTGTGGACTGCTGGCTTCCTCTTCTACTCAAGTGATGCTTAATGGGTTTCCAGGTAATCATATTATGAACAGAAGGGGGCTCTGGCAGGGGGAACCCGTCTCCCCGATGTTATTTATCCTAGTCATGAATGTCCTGGGCATCCTTTTTTCTAGAGCTGAGGAAGTTGGACTGCTCCAGCCTTTACCAAGGTTATTAAAACGGTAAAACGTTGGAACGCTCATGGGTGAAATTTTGACTTTTAAACGTTTAAACTTTGTTTAAACGTAGTTTTAAACAACACAGGAAAAATACCAATACATCATAATTTCAGACAATAATATGAAGTTAAATACCAAAATAGAGAGGTTAGTGGCTTACCAAAACTTCACCCATGAGCTGGATTGAACCTCAAAAGTAACTAATAGACTGGGCCCAAAAGTAGCTAATGGTCTAAAATGCATAAAACACTGCGTTTTATAGTTTAGAACGCCAAAACGCTAAAACGTGGTTTCAACCTTTTAATTAGAGTTTTGACGTTTAAACGTAGTTTTAATAACACTGGCACTTACCAGGAAGAACTAAACTCTACCGGATTTCTATGTATGCGGATGATGTAGCACTCTTTGTGCAACCCACTGTAGCTGTTATCTCTATCACCATGGAAATTCTTGATTTATTTGGTAAGGCTTCGAGTCTCCATAATAATGAGCAGAAGTCTAATGTCTACCCTATCCGAGGAGGACTTATTGGTGGTCCATAGACTAACGCCTTGTGAGGTGTCTACCTTCCCCTGCCGGTATCTAGGGCTACCTCTGTCATTGCTCAAATTAACCAAAGAGCAGGTCCAGCCAATCATAGAATAAATTGCAGGCCACCTTCCAAGCTATTGATAAGATCAGAAAGGGGTATCTAGGGCAACATGTTCTCACAAGCATGATTATATACTTAGCAATGACTATTGACATTCCTCCATGGGCCTTGGATGCTATTGATAAGATCAGAAAGGGGTTTCTATGGCGTGTCCGCAAAGAAGTCAGGGGAGGACATTGTCTGGTGGCTTGGGGCGCAAGGTGTGTCGACCTCTGTAGTTAGGTGGGCTGGGGATCTTTAGCTTAAAGGAGATTTGTTGGGCTCTTCGCATGCGATGGCCTTGGCTGCTCAAGACTGATCCAGGACGGCCTTGGGCAACTCTCCCCATCCAAGTCCCGGGTAAAGCTAAAGCTTTCTTTTCCGCAGTATTGATTTCAGAGGTAGGGAATGGTCTCGCACACTGTTTTGGATAGATAAGTGGCTCCTGGGACATAGGGTCAGTGACATGGCTCCTACATTATTTGAAACTATCCCAAAGCGAATTTCAAACAAGAGGACTGTTCTGGAGGCACTAGCCAATAGAAGATGGATCTCTAACATTAAGGATGCTCTTTCGGTTGGGGCACTATTGGATTACCTACAGTTACAGGAGATGCTCTCAAATGTTGTGCTACATCCTGATATAGAGAATAAACACATTTTCAGCATAGCAGCAGATGGAAAGTATTCAGCCAAATCGGCCTATGAGGGCCTATTCTCATGATGAACTTTTGGTCATTACTCTAAGGTGTGGAAAACTTGGGCTCCTCCAAAGTGTCGTTTCTTCCTTTGGCTAACAGCCCACAAGAGATGTTGGACATCGGACATATTAGCTAGAAGAGGTCTAGAATATCCGTCAAAATGCCTCTTTTGTGATCAGGAAGCAGAAACTCTGGATTGTCTTCTAGTGTCCTGTGTTTTCACAAGGGATTTTTGGTTTCATCTGCTGAGACAATTTGGTTTACAAAGCTTACCGCACAGCCCGGTTTGCCTAATTTATGGACCGGTGGGAGCAAATTTCAGAAGCGGTGACGGGTCTAACTAGGAAAGGCCTAAACTCATTGATTGCCTTGGGTGCCTGGACACTTTGGAATCATCGAAACCGATGTATCTTTAATGCATGGTTATTAAGGCGTCCGTTAAGCGTCGCCTAGGCGCTAAGGCGCGCTCAGAGGCCAAGGCGTCTACCTCGCCTTGCCGAGGTGCGTAAGGCGTCCGCTTCGGGCGTAAGGCGTTGTCGGGGCGTCGTTGGGGCGACGCCTGGGGCGGCGGCGGCGGTGTGTGCAGCCTCATTCCCCATTGGTGCGTGGGCGTTTTCCCTCTTAGCTCAGGCAGCGGGCGTGGAGTGGCTGCGCGCGCGTGCTCCCTCTGCCCTCTGTCTCAGCACAGGCGGCACCAGTCATAGGAGAAAGGACGCAGGGGAGGGAGAGCTGCGGGGAGGGAGAACTGCGGGGGAGGGGAAGAAAGAGGTGCTGCTGGCGTGGGGGAGGGAACGAAGAAAGGCATGCTGTCAGCTGCAAGGAGACTTGATATTTTAACCTAAAACTGCTATTGGGCTAGGTTGCTTGGGCCATTGGGCTAATTGGTTGTGGGGTGTTTTCTTTTTTTCTATTTCTCTTCTACTAGGCTGAAATGGGCCTACTAGGTTTGTGCTAGCTTGCCTATTAATTTTGAATTAGTGTTATATAAGTAATATTTGGTCTAATAATACTTATAATTAAGGCGCCGCCTCGCCTTACTCTTTATCGCCTAAAAGGTAAAAAGGGGGTCGATCGTCTTACCGCCTTAATAACTATGCTTTGATGGTTGGGCTCTGAATTTATCTCTATCTCGGAGAGATTGATGTGGGAGATGGCTGGGGCCAAAGGCCTTTCCTATCTTGCTGCCCTCCTCCCTGAGGACTAGAGTTTTATGTTGTTTTTGGATTGGTTTGAGTCCTAGATGAATCTTTTCAGTTCTTTATGCTTTTGGCCTCCGTAAGGAGTCCTTTGTATTGGGTCTGATCTCTTTCAGACCTTTGTTTCCCTCCTTAATATAATGAGGCGGAGCTCTCTTGCCGTCCTGCGTGTTCGAGAAAAAATATTAGGACCAGACTGGTCGTTGAACTGGCAAGGGTGTGGTTCACTGGCTCAACTGTCGAGAACCCCTTTTCAAAAAAAAAGAACTGTCAAGAATCAAATTGAACTGCTGGTTCAATAATGTTGGATTTGGATTGAATTGGACTGGCCACAAATGCATATAGAACATGTGCAATATATAGTTGATCTTAAATATAAAACATGGTCAGTTTATATAACCACACAACCAGACAGGCACAAAGCTACATTGATACATCCCAGAATTCAACTTGTGAATCACAGTGTACACTTCATAACATAGGTTCTTAAGTTCACAAGTCACAAGCAAGTGCTAAATCATGGAGCCACAAGTGCCAAGTTAATTTTTCGCCTCAACTGCTGCCAGATAACCCTAAAAAGGGGTAGACCCGGAGGCGGAGGCTCTCACTTGAGTGAGGTCTAGGGAAGGGATAAGCCAAGGGAAGCCTTCCCCCTTAGGGTTGATTTGGTGACAAAGGGATCCCGGGAGGATTGCAGGGGATTGAGGGGGAAATAAACTAATTTCCCCCTCAATCCCCTCCAATCCTCCCGGGATCCCGGGTCACCAAATCAGCCCTAAATGCGGAGTGGCTGCTTGTTACCCGAGACTTGGTGACTAGTGAGAGAGAGCTCTCACTACTCTACCAGGCCTGTCCTTCTGCTGCTAGATGACCCTAATGAGATAAAACCTAGACTTTTTCAGTTGTATCCCTAGATGGATTGTGTTATACTGAATAGATGAATGGGTACCTGTGATAAAATATTGAAAACTATCCAGTTTACTGCTTTCATTAAAAGCAGTATGATGGTTTTTTACCTGTTCGGTTGCACACTGTACTACCTTATTGTTTTTAATCCTGATAACTATACAAATAAGTGAGATTTATAGGTATGAAATTAACAATTCAACACTTCAGTTATAAATTACATTAGGTTTTGATGTCTGGAATTGGTAGAGTAGAATTTTCTCAAAATTGTATAGTTTCGTAAAGTATGCTTTTACTATAATCTATAAATATTTTAACAAAAATTACTAGTTGAACTAGTATTTTTGTGATCATGTCAATATCCAATGGGGCAGGGAAGGGAGAAATAGTCAGGCGGTAAATGAATTGTGTTACAATAAAGTATGTGTGTTCTTGTCCAGCATAAATTGTCTGAGTGCACAATCTACTGAGTGTGGTCTTATCATTTTTCTGTCCAAGTAGATCATTTTTAGCATGTTGGTCTCATGATTTATTTACCATCTATTTCATTTTGTTGGGCATTTAATACTAGTATACCATGTCTAATATTGTAATCTACCCCTAAAACAGATATCACACACCCAACTCCTGACCTTACTGGATACATTACTGAGGGACAGATATACATTGATAGGCAGCTCCATAACAGACAGGTGCTTTTCTATGTTTTCTATTCTTGAGTTATCAAATGTTACACTTTCACATGGGGCAGCTCTGGAATTATTTATAACTAATTTAACATTTTTTATTTTTTTTCTCATATTGATATAGAATGTGAAGTCTTTGTTTATTTTTACTACCTTGATAGCTTATCTGTGTTGATGTGATGGCATTATATTCTTTCAGATTTATCCACCTATTAATGTCCTGCCATCTCTTTCACGATTGATGAAGGTAAGATAAGTTTTCTGTATGTTTTCAGCATTTATGTTGTAGATTAGTTCTAAGAACCACTGAATAACTCCTGCAGAGTGCTATTGGTGAGGGCATGACACGTCGAGACCATTCGGATGTATCTAATCAGGTACCTATTATGAGTCCATAGGCTTTGTTTTCAGACATGATGTGTAAGATGAATTGACATCTACTGTTTTCTGTTCAGCTTTATGCCAACTATGCTATTGGAAAGGATGTTCAGGCCATGAAGGCTGTCGTTGGAGAGGAGGCACTCTCGTCTGAGGATCTGGTCTGTTGCGAGTGAAATAAATTCGTAAGTTAGTTCTTTTTCAGACCCCCAAAACTTAATGTTCTGTTCCTTATTGCACAGCTTTACTTAGAGTTCCTTGACAAGTTTGAGAGGAAGTTTGTGACACAAGGAGCATATGACACACGGAACATCTTCCAGTCACTCGATCTTGCATGGACATTGCTTCGGATCTTCCCTCGCGAACTTCTCCACCGTATTCCAGCAAAGACCTTGGACCAGTACTATAGCAGAGATGCTTCCCACTGAATCACTGATCGTTGATCAGTGTTCCAATATTTTGGCAAGTGCAGCTTTGAATAAATTGAACAGATTGGCCTCGTGGCCATTTTCCTGTATTTATCTGTAGTCAGGTCCAATTCTTTTCTGTTGGTGAGCGCAAGTTATTCATAGATGACTCGGTCATGGGAATATTTGTAATATTATGTCATGTATCGTTAAATTTCAGTTGTTTTGTTTCAGCTGCCAGAACTGTTAGCAAGAGTATTCTGGAGCTGGAAGCTCGAACGCAACTGGTTGTATCTATATCCGTGAATGCCGAATAAAGGAGGGGCAATAAACTGCAGCGAAATATGTGCTGTCAGACATTGTTGAAAATTTTCTCGATTTTGCTGTTTTGAGATGTGAGAAATCTTTTCACTGAACCAAAGGTGTTAGGTTCGACTCTGTTTTTATGTCAGGCATGCCTCGGTTATTCTTTCTTTCCTTAGATCTTATTTATTTAGAAACCGTCACGTCTGTTTTTTTCTGTTTGAAGATTTTTTGCCTATTTCACGGATTTTATCGTAGGGAAGCAAACAGACGTAATCTGACAGAACGTCGGTTTCGTGGTTGCTGTCTTTCTGGTTGGGTCCCATTATGCCCTCTGGGTATATTTACTTAAATGTCTTTGGAAACTTCTTTCTGTAGCATTTTTTATTAAGGTATTACTTCCAATTTTCTTGATGATACGAAATTTTGTTAAATCATTTATTTATTCTTTTTTTTAGTATTACCCTCATCCTAGTAAATGATATAATTCTAGATTTGATACAAGTCAACTAACTGAAGTTTAATTAAGTTTACAAAAATAGTATAAACATTTATAACTCTAAATATATTTGTAATATAAAACTATGTTCTACAAGGAATCTTATCATACTTATTCGTTATAATTATTTCTATTCAAAATTATAAGATTTATAGATGTTAAGATATACATTCTGTCTAGATGTATAATAAAAATAATTCAAGAAAAGGTAAAACATACTATAATTTTAAATAGAGGGAGTAATACTTTTAATACAAATTTAGTTGAATTAACACGGTTTCACTTTAATTAGAATTGCATCCTTCCTAGTATAGTGTATAAAATGTATTAGTACGTATATAGATGGATATATACTGTGAAAAGACATCTAGCTTAGTGGTTAAGGGCTTCTGAGTAGCACCTCCAAGTGCTAGGTTCGATCCCTCTCGGAGATGAATTTTTAGGCTTGGTTAAAAAAAATCCCCTTGCTGTGTTTCATCCACTCTCGGGTTACAATGTCTTATGCGTCACCCTTAGGTTGGGCTGTTGCCCCTTGCTGTGTTTCATCCACTCTCGGGTTACAATGTCTTATGCGTCACCCTTAGGTTGGGCTGTTGCAGAGTGAACGGTTGACGCCGACCCGTTAGTGATCGGGGTTCAGGGTTCGGGGATTTTCTCGTCCTAGACTATTATTTTAATCTATTTTTAATATAATACCATGACGACGGTCTTTCACTCCTCTTCCGAGTTTTATAAATAGATATATGCATGATAAGATCATTTACAAGATGAACCTGCTACTAATTGCATCAATTGAAGCCCCTTTTGTTAGGGCTTTTAGAGGAATGTTTTGGTTTATGTGAATGAAACTTTATCAAACACTAGGGGGTGTTTGGAAACATTGTTACCACAATATTTCAAATACTACAGTATACAAATGCCATGCCATAACACCAGTTTACAATACCACAATTTTAGAATAGTACAATTTTGAATACATAGAGGTGTTTGGGAACACATTAAATTGCATTCAAAGTATTACAACCCAATTATCATAAATTGAAAGACAATACCAAAACTATTTCAAAATCCTAGCTGCAATAGTTAATTCTCCAAAACATGCTCCCTGTAATCATTTCATTCAAATTAGACCTTGCACATTGTTCCAAACCTACACAAAAAGAATAAAAAAACATAACATGAGCTCTTTCATAAAATTCAGATGTGGAGTCAAATAGCCCTTTATTATCTCGTTGAATTCAAGGTTGAATGTTGAAATTAGGTTATTCGTTTTCCGAAATCAGGTCATGACTTTTAAATATCTATGATTCCCAAGTATTGACTAGACCAAAGAAGAGAAATGTAACTCTTCTTGTTCCCTCTATTGTGTATATATATTCAACTATCTATGGACTACATTAGGATTGTGGTGCATGCAACAAGAGAGAGAGGCGAAGAAACTTTTTCTGCAGAAAAAGAGATGATGGAGGAATGAAGATTGCAGAGGAATGGTTAGGTAGCAATTCATTTCATGAGCGTATACCTATCCACACTTCTATTCTTATAGGAAAGAAGCATGTTGAAGAACTCTCCTAGGACATAGTATGAACCAGACAGGAATTTCGCATGGAGAAGGAAATCTTTCTCTAGCTTGTAGAAGTCCTATGTTATATCAATCTCCTTGCGAATAATAGAAAAGTTTTAGTTGAAGAACATTTAGCTATGTTCCTATTCTGCCTTTCTACAAATGCAAGTAATCGTATAGACCAATAACAATCTCAGCATAGTGGTGAGACTGTAAGTAGATACTTCAATACTGTTCTTGAGGCTGTCGTTTCATTATCATCAAGGTTCATACAACTTCCTTCAATCAACACTCCCATCTAGATTTCTAGCAATCCTAAGTTCATGCCATATTTTAAAGTACTTTAGTAATTATTATGCTATTTCATTTTATTATGTACTACTGTATTTTCTTATGCTATCTTTTTAGGACTGCATTGGAGTAATCAATGGAACTCATGTGCCTGTCACTATACCTTGCAAGATCCATACTGTAATAGAAAGGGTGGTTCGTCACAAAATGTGATGGTTGCATGTGACTTCAAGTGTCAATTCATGCATGCCAGTGCTTGAGGGGAAGGTTCAGCTTCTGATGCTCGAGTATTGCAAGATGCATTAGCTCATGTTTTTTACGTCCCCTCTAGGGAATTCTATCTAGTGGATGCAATATGCTAATATTCCAAACTTCATAGCTCCATACTGTAATGTTCAATACTATTTACAAGAGTAAGGCATGATTAATCAAAGACCAAGTAATGCAAAAGAATTATTCAACTTAAGACATGCACAACCCTGCAACCATGTTGAACACATTATTGGCGTTCTAAAAATGTGTTTTCCTATATTGAATGTGCATCTTACTATCCTATTGAAGTTCAGAGAGTTGTGCTTGCATTATGTGTTCTTCACAACTTCATAAAGAAGAATGATAGTTCTGAACAATGGCTAGATCAGAACAGTATCCAAATCAATTCTACCGAGACAATGGATCTCCTAGATGAAGATGAACAATACCAAGACGATGTATTGTCACTAGATGATTGAGATGTGTAGGAAATATTAAAAGGAACCAAATTGCACAAGCTATGTGGAATGATTATATTGCTTATTTACAGAGATGATATCTAGCACTCATTTGTAGGCATGGAAGTAAAATAAGTAGTAATAAGGAGTATGTAGAATTAGGGTGCAATTGATACCTTGATGTAAGTATAGCAAGATCTTCTCATCACAACCAATGAATATCTCTCTCGCCTCTCTATCTCCTTTTTAGAAACTTTATTGCTTTAACTTCTCTTGTTGAGCATAAGTCTTCAATTTTTTTACATTTTGACATACTGAATGGATCATTGATGAGATGAGTATTCTCTATTTTCCTTTGCTTTAGTTGAATCTACCTCTCTATAAGACCCTTATAGACCCCTAACTCTTCTTATCACAAATAAATGAACTCGTCCATTGAATTATCATTGTTTCTCTTACATTTCTTCGAACATGCCTCCCTAGCTGCTTGTGCCACCCTAGTTGTTTTTGCTTCCCTAGCTGCTTGTGCCTCCCTATCACCATGTGCCTCCCTAGCTGCTTGTGCCTTCCTATCGACTTGTTGGTTCATAGAAGATGAAAATCGATTGTAATTGTATGCCTTCCTACCCACCATTGCTCTATATTGACTATGTGTAATCTCATCGGGGAAAAAAATCAGCCCATGCACTTTCCGAAGGAGGTATTGTTGGGCTAGGTGTACTCATATGGTTTGCCTTTTCCAAAAAATTAAATTCAGATTTAGATACATTATCTAAAGTTTGCCTCTAGCTACTTTACCTGCACAAGTAGCCAAGAAACTTATTATAAATCTAATGCAAAGTATCAAAATATAATTATACACACTAAACATCTAGGTAGATAGAACAACACTGTTATAAATCTCATCGAGATCATCATAGTATGGGAATGATTTATCCTTCAATTATTTTGCAAAATTTCCGATGGCTCATCCCATTTTTCATGTATTGTAGCAACCATCTACAGGTTTGTGTCCCAACCAAAACCACTCTTTTATAAGAGTAGCGTCACTACATTGTAATCTTTCTTGAGCCTCCATTCTTTATCCTTCAATTGAGATATGTCAAATTTTGTTTATGTGAATTTCTCATTCATATGTTCTGTCATTGCGTTCCAACCTTTCTTTATCCAACCATTTGTCAACGATATCTAGGCGAACCAAACTCTCTGAGGATGATCATAAAAAACTAGTACGCATGTCAGTCCATTATACCCTTGTCTCCCTAGCACCTAAGTATTGACAATGAAAAGCAAGAATCATCGACTTGAACAAGCACATCAACAAAATGAAATAAATCAATGGGCGCTGTTGATCACCTATCAAGGCTCCTACAGGAAACCAAAATAGGGCAAGACAATTAAATCGATTATACCTTCTCCCCTTCTCCACTCGTAAAGATAGGAGAAAAAATAGGGAGAAGGTTGAAGAAACATAAACAACACAAAGAGATAAGTGTGAAGAATAAAAACATCATGAAGCATGCCTGCAGTAATGTATTATTGTCTTTTCTATTATATGTCATCACATCATTACCTTCGGGATACACGTGAGGTATCCGAAGGTGCCCGCATTAGGGAGGCTTAAAAGGTGGAGCGTTTCGAGTGTATAGGGAGAACATGAACAGTAAAAGGCCGTATGCATGGCCACTGTACACCTATTTATAAGGACATGACAATGTTCAACTTCGTATGAAATTACACCAGTATCCTTAAGTCCTATACACATGATATTCAAAGAGCCTACTAAGGGTGATGTAGTATTTTCCTCCACAAGACATGTCAGGCGCGCCTCTTCTATCCTCCTTCGTCTCCATGCTATGGGGATACTCTTCGGTCATGTTGGGGTGCTTCATCCAAGCCATGATTACGAAGCTCTTGCTTCTTCCATCAGTCATGAAGATGAAGCTATAGTAACAAAGCTTAGTCCGTTAACCCCAGAACAAACTTGAAGACAACTAGAATTTATTAGTTTAAGGACATTCAACAGAGGCCTGCCCCCAATAGTAGCCCCTCACGGGATTAGCTTGTTTTTTTATAGCAGGCTCAAACCGCGAATGAATTAATATGAAGGGGCCTACCCTGAAGGTCCAAAAAACACATTCCTTTAGCGTGTTATTATGAACAGAGATACAAGAATACACTTTACAAGATAGAAGACATAAAAGCTCTCGTAGTGGCCCAACAGTCAGTGAATGGGCATCATTGGGCTCCTTGACTTCAACGTGTTTTCACCTATAAAAGGTGATCTGTCACACCCGGTTTTGGAAGGCAAACCGAATGTGAACCATGTACGTGCCAGGATCAGAAATTCACGTACACAACAATTACATAAATGACTCATCATAGCACAATGTTTCGAATTACAGTAAAGAGTAAGTAATAATATTAAAGACTAGAGTCATTTACATAATATAAATTAAAGTGCACATAATAGAAACGTAGCCAACGTAAATAAACCCACCATAGGCAGCTAACTGGGGGAGGTCGCTAGCCTAATCCTCGAACTCGTCGAAGTCCTGAAACTCATGGAGATCCGTCTCGATGCCTTCTTCTTTACCTGAGCATAGATTGCACCAAAGGCAACCTGGTGTTTTGTGAAAGCAAGGGTGAGTACACATCAACGTTCTCAGCAAATGTTCCGTTTGGCTGAAGTGGACTAGCTTTATGTGAGGTTAGGGTCAAAGCAGTTGCTTTTAGTTGGTCAGATATTTATTATCAGTGGAAGCCAAGTTTTATCATATAATCAACCCGTGAATCATTTCCTCATCGAGGAACATCATTATCATCATCGAACCAAAATCATTAATAGAATCATTGCATCTCGAACCAGCTGTATCTCTAATCAAAGAGGATCCCAAGGCCGCTCATAACCGTGAGCACTACTGATATATCAGTTTCATTCCCCATGAGCCATGATCCCTTTCCAGCCTGAGTTTGCAAGACCCGATCTTCACTACCAAGGTGAAGGGCCAGGGATACACTACGTAGCCTTTACAAAGATTCCCAGAGGTCATAGCCGCTCGTTAGGTTTCTCTAGTTTGATAAACACAATACTTCTACCCACATGAAGGGTGACTAACAAAACCAAATCAAGAACCGCAGCAACCAGCCTTGGCAGAGCAAGTACTGTGCCTGGACCCCATTGACGGCCCTATGGCGAAGCCAACTACACCTCAAGTTCCTCTAATTAATCAGATAAGGGCGTCCCATTCCACCCTCATGGCTGCACTGTATTTCCGGGTGGTCACTCAACGAACAGGTCCTTTCGGAGAGGTACTCAGGAAAACAGCCTGAGTCCCCTAAAGTGCCATAAGAACATCATCATAATCATAATGACAACATCGTATTATAAGTGTTCACATCATGTTCATTGATTAAAGTAAAGGAATAGCATGAAGCTAACCATAGTAACCCAAAAGGTAATCAAGGACAAGGTAAATACAAAGCTAGTCAATCTTTAGGTTTCAATTAAGTAATGCGGGACAGTGAATTATAAGTGAATGTGACATAATGAGTCAGAGGACACTTGCCTTCACCAAATAGATGCTCAGGGTCTTCAATTTTATAGAACTCGAAGAACCTGATCACATGGTCGCCGAAGCTTGATCTTCGATCCCTCAAAGCTCGAAAACTGATCGCAATCTATTCATGATGCATAGCGAATATAAACAGGCACAAACAAACAAACAAACAAATATATATATATATATGTATATATAATAAATAAAACATGCAAGACGAAATAGAGCGCGTTACTACGGTTACGCGAGGAAAAAAATTGTCGAACTCTAAGCTACGGTCGAGAAGATATCACGTTTACGCTAAATAAATATTAACTAAAAAATTTAATTCGACATTATCAAATATAAATAATGTCTACCATTTAGTTTCGATTAACCTGTTATACTAACGGCTATCAATTAAATAAGTAATTTAATTAACACGAGCGGTTCTAACCGAGGTGAATTTACAACGCGTGAAACAACACGATAGCGCGGACGCGCGGACACGTGCGACAGCCAGGAACATACTAAATAGAGGATGTGTTTATACTAAACAAGTATTAAATAAATAAAAAGTAGTTAAGTTAATATTAGCCATGTTAATGTTTATTATAAAAGTGCAAGTTGAACACTACACATTTAATCTAATTGGAATACTAATCCAATAAATATTAGTCGAGCGAGTCTTAAGTTAATTATCCAAAATATGTGACCTAACGAATTAACGTTATTAACATGAGTGTTTATAAGCGAAAACAATTTCTTATCACGTGCTGACGCCGCGCGACACACGTGATTGACACGTGAGATACGCGCGACATGCGCGACAAGGCGAGCGACACATGTAAATAGCACACGCGACACACACAAACGACGTGTGACAACGCGTGCGAACAGCACGTGCGACAACACGTGAAAACACGCGCACTAGACGCGCGACGCAACGCGCGAACGAACAACGGCGACGCGCAAACAGCTCGCGGATAGTGCAATAACGCGCACGACACACGAGAATCGCTAATAGATATCGTGTTAATACTAAATAAGTATTAATTCAAAAAAATTTAAATTGGCATAATTACATTGATCATGTATTTATAAAGCTTATAAAGCTCAAATTAATGCTATTGCTTAGTTTTAATTAGAAAGTTATTTTAATAACCATCGGGTAAATAACTAACTAACTAATTTAATTATATCACACGTCGTGGTAAAATAATGCTACTAACATGTAATCATCATTATTAATAAGTTAATGCAGCGAAATAGGTTTACGACACAAATTATATTTATAGAAATATTACGTAGAACTTGTAATGTAAACAATCATGTTTTAAAAGACGCGACATACATGAATTACTGGATTGACGTCGTGTTTACACTAAGCAAGTATTAAATAAAAACATTTACATGGGTATTAATCATGTTAACATTTATTTATAGAAGTGTAAATTACAACTGCAAACGAGTTTTACCTAGATTGCTATTTCAATAATCATCGAATAAACAAATAAACAAATGAATGGATAAAACATGTGTCATGAGAAAATAATACTTTTAACATGTTGACGGTATTACTACGAAGCTAATACGACTGAAATGAAATAAATCGAACGTCTAATACAAATGTTAAGACATATTTAATAAATCGCGGATTTAATGCAACCTAGCATAATTTTATTAGCCGGCAAGGAGCCACACAAAAGACCTCAAGGTAAGTAGGCGCACAAGATTCATATGGGGGCAGTTTTCAATTTGGGAAGCCTCAGCAGCCGTGCATGCGCATCGGAGCGTGGAGATTTACATGCGCTAATGGAGATTTGGTCAATGAACTGCATACGAGGCGGGGTCCACTAGACGGTTTCCCTTCCTGGTCGCCTCACGGGTGGAATTTTCTCTCTCCACTAAATTCACGGCACTACATGCATGGCGATGGTTTACAAAACCGGTAAAAACCGGCGGTAAACCGGTCGGTTTACCAAAACCGCCGGGATGCGGTTTCGGTTAACTACCGATTTTTTTCAAAATTCGTTCTAAATTCATAAAATTTGAAAAAATTCATAAAATCCAAAAATGCTGCTAAACCGTTTTCTGGGATCGGTAAACCGTTATTTGAGACTGGTAAACTGCCAATTTTTGCCGGAAAATCGGATTTAATGCCAAAACTGAGTATTTAGTGATCAATTTAGGCATTTTAGTCTTGTTTACTGTTATATGTTATATGTGAAGATGTTATATATTATATGTGAAAATAAATTCATAGCTCAAGTCCAGTTTAGGCATTTAGTGGTCAATTTCGGTTTCATTTCCTGACCAAGATGGAATCCGTAGATCAAGTAGCTTCAATTCTTCTAATAACTATCCGTCTAGACAAGACTCAATCTAGAACCCTTAGCTCCAGTTCTTCTATATGTGTTCCTAAGATTGGCTGATCAGGAGAAAAGTCCAACACTTGGTGAGGTGCACATGCAATACACAAACACCAAACACATATACCGATACGTTTTTTTGCTTTGTGGATAAATATTTATTTGCCGTTCTTGTTTTCTCGCTAATGTATCTCATATATTTTGTATAGACCTATCACTGTCACTATAACAGATTGGAACAATATCATGATCCTTCCAACATGTTTGAGTACTATCACTATGACTCGAGATAAACATGTGAGTATTGTGAAATAAGTCGACCTATGTGTCGTTGCCTCGTTGGAGAGTTGTAAAGAAACTTGTATTTGAGTATTGTGAAGTTCGCTGGTTGTTTGTTGCATGAGAACTGGAGTTTATGGTTGGATATGCATGTTATATGTTATTTTGGTGAACACATGTCGTGTGGATCAATTAATATTTACTGTGCAATGTGAATTGAGCAAACTACAAATCAATTTTGTCAAAATTTTCCATTTTTTCTGTAAAAAACAGCAAAAACCGGTTTGTTTCGCGATTAACCGGCGGTTTATAGCGGGTTTTGCCGGTTTTTCGCCGGTAAACCGGTTTGAATTCAAATTGATTTGAATTGGTCAAACCGATCGGTTTTTACTGGTTTACCGTTGGTAAACCGTTTACGGTGGGTAGCGGTTTTTGCATAGGAAACAATTTTGTAAACCGTGATGGCGACATGCACGAAACGGCCAGGGCATGGGGCGGAGCTCACGGAGCGGTGCCTACCTACGAGCTGGGCACGCCGGTGGCGCACGATCACCGGGCACATAGAGGAGGGGCGCGAGCTGGGCGCTGGCCATGTGCAAGGGAGCTCGGCCACGACCGCCATGGCTACGCCCCGAGAGCTCAGTTGGAGGTCGTGCGCTAGTGGAGCTGCAGGGGTCACGTAGGGGAAGGAACAGGTCGAGCGGCTGCGACGCAGGGGCTGGGCAAACACGCTACGTCGAAGAAGCAGGGCACGACTGGACGTTGGCCTTGCCGGGGACCACGCAGGATGGCCGCGCGAGCTCGCTGGCGAGGCGGACTGGCCGCATGGGCCATGCCAGGCCGCACCAACAAGGGGCTGGGTCAGCCGCATCGCCAGGTGAGTATGGGGTTGGGTGCGAGCTCCCTGGCCGCCATGGTGTTTGCGTAGTGACGAGGAAGGAGGCGAAGAAGAGAGAGAAGGAGATGATTTGTCACCTGCGTATGAAGAGCAACCGAGTAGGCACACAAGGAAGAGGAAGACGCCGCGAGGAAGACGACGTGGCTGCCCCTCCAGCGACGTGAGGAAGACGACGACCTCAGACCACGGTGGCACAACACATAGAGAAGAAAACGTGTGGGCTACTGCTGTGAGAAGAAAGAGGGAGGGGGTTCATGGCAGGGGTGTGCGGAGGTGGACGACACGCCAAGCAGGGTGTGAGGGAGAGAGAGAGAGAGACGCAAACTGGAGTCCTACGTCCGAGGGAGAGGAAAGGGCAAAGGACGTGGCCCACGTGGGTGCGTGCGATGCCTGCTTTCACGGCTCCCAGATCAAGCCGAGTGGAGGGGCGGTTGGGCAGTTCGTGCATGCGAGTGGGCACTAGGCACGCGCGCATCTGCGCATGCCGCCATGAGTGATGACGGCTGCGGCCAGGTGGGCTGGCGAGGAGGTGGAGTTGGGCCACGCATAGGCCGACTGGGGGTGAGGGGCTAGGCTGGCTAAAGAAATTGGGGAAGCAAGGCCCTTTTCTATTTTCTTCTTTTTATTCTTTTCTTTTATTCCTATTCGTATTTGTACACAAGAAAGAGCTACAAATTAAACGGATACACACCAAGACAATACGTTAAACAAAAAAATGCACCCTAGCATGATGCGACAATCAAAGCATCCCCTAGGGTTTTACTTTACTGGGCTTACAAATCGGTATAAAATAATTCTTTGCTATTTAGGAAAAAGAAAAGGAAAGTAAGGAAAAGAGAGAGTAACACCTGAATTTGATGGATATTAGGAAAGAAATTTTATACCCCCAAATTCAGGGTGTTACAAATCTAACCCCCTTAACAGAATCTCGCCCTCGAGATTCAAGGAGAGGCTAGTAAGAAAATGAGATTGGTTCATTAGTCTTTCATAGCTTCTTCTAACCCAGCTTCGACTTTGGCTACTTTAACTTGCGGATTGGTTGCTTTGACCTTCAGATGCTTGGGACCGATTGACATAATTCTTGAGAATCCCTTGGACCTATGGGTTAGGACCCACACACGCTTCCGCTGCGCAACTTTGATCTTGTTGGTTGATGTTGATCGCATTGTCTTCATTGGGGTTGGCGGCTAACCCCCTTAACAGGAGCATTGATATGCACTTGGTTAAGATGCTGCCGACTCTGATCTTGACTGATTAAGAGAGGTTGTAGGATGCCAAACGGACAGGTGCAAGAGGGAAGGGTATAGATAGAAAAGGTAAGCATAGATGGATTAAAGAGAGAAAAGGGAGATCACCTAGCTACCTAACTCTATGGCACTCAACTAGTAAATTGATGTCATTGCGGACCAAGGGCCACAACACATCAACACTCGTCACAAAGAAGCAAATCAGTCATCACATAAAGACAAACAACACAAGCATACAACAATAAACATCTCGTTGCTATATGTTTCTTTTAATTAAATGGTGGTCTTTCTCGAAAAGGGAATAACTACTCTCTAAGTTTGTTGAAGAACAAGGAGAAGAACAAGACGTGTAGGATAGGGACACGAGCACAATAAGGGATGGAGTTAAAGCAAGGATTGTAATCGACAAGGGAGAAAATGCACCCAAGGGCAGGGTAGATAAACACCATTCTCAAATCGATATGGGAAAGATGATAATTCAAAAGGTAGGCATAAGATAAGCATCATGGAAAGATTTAGTGATTACAAAGGTACATGAGGTAACTGGCAAAATCACACCAAAAGATTGAGTTAAGACAAGACTTGCGACGCAACAGAGGAATAAGGAACAAACAAGAGCGGGATGGTACGACACACTCTTGAACCGGAACATGAGAGGGGGCTTTAAAATGCAGGGGTGGGATAAGCATCAAGGTAAAGATCGAGGAACACCAAGGGTGAGGGTGATAACTGGCAAGCACACAACAAAGGATGTATTTTAGACAAAACTTGCAAGGTGTCAAAGAAGGGGGAGCAGTCAATGATGAAATAGAGGAGGCCTTATTATCCCTGAATACGGATGGAAAGGGGAAGGCTTCAAAGGGTAGGTTCATGGTAAGCAGGAAGGCAAGGGCATAGATATCACGAGGGTCTTAAAGGTAATAACGGACAAGGATGTAGGGGAGGAGGTAAATAGGCATAAGACAAAGGATATAAGTACCCTGGGTGGCTGTTTTATTAAATGTCATTTTTGTTTTTCTACTCATGCAATTCAAGATGAGGAGGGATGAGAGTTGCAAGGTTGTTTGTCGAAGGCAGCTTTCTCAAGAAGGTGTGAAGAATTTCAAAGAAAAGATCGATGATGAATACTGAGTAAACATGTATGGTTTTATTTGCAGGTCATGCCTTATTTAATTTCTATGTCAGTATAACAATGTGACCATCAAATCAAGGGAAGATTGAGGATATGCTCGTGAAAGGGCCTCTAGCGTAATGGTTAAGGCTTCCGACTAGCACCTCAAGGTCCTGGGTTCGATCTCCCTCGAGGGCGAATTTTGGGCTTGATTA
The DNA here is from genome assembly GCF_902167145.1 of Zea mays. Lineage (NCBI taxonomy): Eukaryota > Viridiplantae > Streptophyta > Magnoliopsida > Poales > Poaceae > Zea > Zea mays. Next base: position 83,517,446 of record NC_050104.1, on the reverse strand, counting down.
AAAAAATTGCCTCGCTGTGTCTCGCCCGGTCCCGGGCTACGTCCTATGCGCTACCCTCTAGCTGGGCCATTGCAGAGTGGGCGGTGATAGCCCGCTAGTGATGGAGGGCCAGGGTTCGAGGATTTTCTCGGTTGAGACCATGTTTTGGTCTCTTCGAAATATAATACCGGGAGGATGGTCTTTCCCTCCCCGTCCGAGTTTTTTATTGAGGATAGGGTCCTCAAATTATGTACACATGATATATATTGCTCCATTATCACCATTGTTTACTTGTTCGACTGCCATGCCCATGAGACATTGAATTTAAATTTCAAAAGTGTCCATGAGTTATGTTGCTATGTGTTTGTTATGCTCAGTGTCGTGTCTAACTAAATTTATCTTGTTTCAAAAAAATTGGGCATGTAGGATCCTAGATTATCTCCTAGTTGTGGTACCTAGGCGGGCACGAGAGGGTAGCCAAACACCAAGCTTTGAGCATGGTTACCGAGTTGGTTACAAGGTGAGCATAACAAATTCCTGTCTCATAAATTAAACATGATATGATTAATACTGGTTACCTTATTTGATTTGAATAAAATATTGCCAGCTCAAAGATGACAAGTATTATATGAACAATCACTTGAGTTTTAAAGTGTTGTACCATGAAGACCAAACTTCCCCTGATGCTCGCATTGTTGGCTTCCATGTGATTCCTAGCAGGTTTGCCATATTTCATGATGTACAACTTCACCGTTCATCTATTTCCAGTATTTTGTTCTCTTACTGCTTACATTTGATTTCCAACTTCCGTCGTCATATGAACTATGGAGTCATCTATATCTATAACTTCTTTCTACTGATTTGTTATAGCATCAAGCATGAATATGGTGCCTAGGACGACAATAATCTCACAGTGCAAACTTGCAATGCTAACATTAAGATTACACCTGGTAGTCACACTCCTCAAGAGGTGGCTCCTAATGCAAATGTTGTATTCTCTTATGACGTTACTTTTGAGGTATAATTCATTTCAGAAGATTCTCACTAAGATTCTTGTTTTCCATTTTTGATTAATCTTGAGTCAACCTATTTCAACCCAGTGATATCAAATGGGCATCTCGATGGGATGTGTACCTTCTTTCCTGTGATAGCCAAATACACTGGTTCTCAATCGTTAACTCATTGATGATCGTCCTATTCCTTTCTAGTATGGTGGCCATGATTATGATGAGAACCCTTTACAAGGACATAGCAAACTATAATCAGCTTGACAACCAGGATGAGGCTCAGGAAGAAACTGGATGGAAGTTAGTGCATGGTGATGTATTCCGACCTCCTGTTCACTCGGGCCTCCTTTGTGTTTATGTTGGCACTGGTGTTCAGTTCTTTGGGATGACACTTGTAACCATGATGTTTGCTCTTCTTGGATTCTTATCGCCTGCAAACCGTGGAGGACTCATGACTGCTATGGTCCTTTTGTGGGTGTTCATGGGTGTATTGGCAAGATACACCTCATCTCGCCTGTACAAGATGTTCAAAGGCACTGAATGGAAGAAGATCACCCTCAAAACCGCCTTCATGTTTCCTGGTATTATCTTTTCGGTCTTCTTCTTTCTGAATGCGCTGATTTGGGGTGAGAAATCATCTAGTGTAGTTCCTTTTGGAACAATGTTTGTGTTGTTCCTCCTCTGGTTTGGCATCTCTGTGCCATTGGTCTTCGTTGGAAGTTTCTTAGGATTCAAGCAACCAGCCATTGAGGACCTTGTGAAGACAAACAAGATTCCCAAGCAAATTCCTGAGCAAACATGGTACCTGCAGCCAATTTTTGTAATACTAGCTGGTGGCATATTGCCATTTGGGGCTGTCTTTATTGAGCTCTTCTTCATCCTGACATCTATCTGGCTGAACCAGTTCTACTACATCTTTGGCTTCCTCTTCATAGTCTTTGTCATCCTCATTGTGACATGTGCTGAGATCACAATTGTGCTATGCTACTTCCAGCTATGCACTGAGGATTACCACTGGTGGTGGAGGGCATACTTGACTGCTGGCTCTTCAACACTCTATTTGTTTGTTTATGCTATTTTCTACTTCTTCAATAAGTGGGAGATTACAAAGCTTGTCTCAGGCATCATGTACTTTGGTTACATGCTGATAATCTCTTATGCCTTTTTTTGTGCTGACTGGTACCTTTGGTTTCTATGCCTGCTTCTGGTTCGTGAGGAAGATATATGCTTCTGTCAAGATCGACTGATTAAAGAACTACTAGAGAAAATTATTCTCTGCTCGTAGAGTACCTCCTGCCAAGGTTTTGCTGCAATGCCGTGCATGGTACTACTTGATTGATATATAAAGGAAACTAGGATTTGGGATGGAATTCCATGGTTTTGGTAGGAACATGTGTAGCCTGTTAGGAGCAAGAACTGGTAAGTTGAAGAGAGATCTTGATATGCGATGATGTGTAGTGAAACATGGATTTTGTAGGCCTAAATATACTTAATGCTGCTTTGTAATATGCCTTGATTTCCACATTATGCCGTGTGCTCTTGATGTGCTTCAGTTTTCAATTGAACTACAGGTGGCATGCTTACTCATTGTCGTTTGGGTTTGATGTGTTATTAGAATGTTTGATGTTTTGGTTATGCAACCATGGGAAACCATGGGTGGTTTTTGGTCATTGCGTGTTAGTGGGAAGCATATTCATGTAGCTTTGTTTGATGGGCCGTGTCACCACACCACACCACACCACCTTCCATCATTTGCTCATACCACTTCTTTATCCATGTGTTTGGTTCCCTGTAGCTGCCCAGCACAGCCGTGGAGTCTCGAAGCATGCTGTGTTTGGTTAGGTGCATCAAACAAACAGGTTCTACGCATGCAAGCCAGGCTCGTCTGGTACGCACTCGAGGAGCGTATCTTGGGATGTAGACTGTGTATGCACCTGAAGCTTGGGCACACATTTCTAGACCACCTTTTATTTTGTTTTTTCATCATAGATCTCATTTGAAATTTTTAATCGCTAAACCAATTTCAAATTTACGATCTTAGTATTTTTACGAACAAAACTAGATTACACTTGCTATATAAATTTTGGAGATTTATTTATTTCTTCTATCAGATCTTTATTCTGATGCTGACAACCAAATAAGAGTTGTATTTAGCCTGAATGCACTAATACAAATAAGCAAACAAAAGTCTATTGCATAAACCTAGCCTGACCACACGAGCCTGAATCCTCAAGTGCTGGCTAAGTCGGACTAGACTGTTACTACCACGGTAACCAATCACGCGGTATGAGAAGCTGCACGCTTGCACAAGCACGATCAAGTTGGTTACATCAAGGTTCTATGCTTTAGTGCATGTCATCGTTACCACACTTGCTGAGTATTATTGGGTACTCAAGCTTGCCTATTATGTTACTGTTTAGAAGAACGTGGTTGCTAGGAGAATCAAGACGAGTGAAAGCTTAGTGTCGTGTGGAATGTCGGCCTCATTTGGCAGAGCTCTACTCCATGATTCTCTAGCTCCGAGCGCTAATTCTCCAATAGAGTGATACCAAATGATTCTCAAGTAGAAGTGGATTTATTTGACGAAAACCGTTTAGCAAATTGTGCGTGAAGTGATTCCTGAGGGGTTGAAGTGAGGGGAGCTGGTTGGGAGCAGCTGGAAGCAGGTTTTTTAGTTCCCACTCTCTAGTACAAAATGGATACTAGATTCACTTCACTCCCACTATGGAGAAACTTAGTTTTTAGTCGTTTGGCTTCCTAGAAGTGATTCTCGCTGGGAGTAGAGCTGTGGGAGCTCTGCCAAACGCCCCCTGAAGATCCTATGGAGTGTCCTTCATCAATGGAGTCTTTAACTAAATGTGTCGATAAAGTGTTGTTTTATCATGTTTTGTAATAATACTTTGTTTTATGTTGTAATCATACTTGTAATGATTTTCATTAATGACGTCACCATATGTATGATTTGTGTAAGCATGCACATGAGTTATTTGGTTTGCCTTAAAATCGGGTGTAACAAGCAAAGAATTGCACGACATGTGTCTTCTTGGGTCTTTTGGTTTGCCTCCAACATAACCAATGTGGGGGTCCTATGGGGTTTCGGTTCCATATCCTCTAACAACACTCGTGCATCAACAAAGGTGGCTAGAGCCCATTAATTCACAATGCTTCGTATTTGGTCAGTTGTTCTATGGCTAGTTGAGCTCTAAGAGCGCAAGGCAAGGTCTGGTGATTACATCAAGGACTTGGACTCCTAAAGAGAAAGGAAGGCACCCACGTAGCATGTTTGTGTGCCTAAGAAGAAAGAACAAGTTTCCCTAGCTCCTACACCCAAAGTCTGATCCTCCTACATCTATTAAAATTGGCACCATAGAGGTCTGACCCAAAATTATGGGTCAATAGTAATTGAGGATTCAACTACTGTTGGGGACTTGTTCTCAAATACTATGAATTAAGAACAAGGCAACACAAGATATTAAATGTTAATGTCCTTCATCCTTCGAAACATTATTCCCCTTAGGATATAATGATCTTCAGACGAAGGTCATGAAGGACATACCTTCATCATTGCATCATGTATTAATAAAAGAAGAAGCATATGAAATATAAGAGATGACATAAACAATCATATAACGTTGTTAATTCATTCTTATTATATTACCATGGAAAGGTAAGAACAATATTGAATTAACAAAAGTACCTTCGGCTTAACAGAAGGCAAAAAGTACAATTGTGACGCAAAAGCAAGTATCAGTCAGCGTGAACAGTACGGGGGTACTGTTCATCTATTTATAGGCACAGGACAAAGCCTATGAGAAATTACAATTATGCCCTTTACATTTACTATTGGCTTATAGAAAAATCTATGAGGACTAAACAACCTTTTCCCCTTTAAATCAGTTCCTTTTCTCGTGATTGAGCCGAAGCTCCTTTGTGCATAGCTTCGGAGCGGCGATAACCTTCGTCACGATCATGTACCTATCCTGTATGCCCTTTAGTCCTGAATCCGAAGGTACCTGTTTATAAATCAGACTTGACAAACACTGTTAAATTACGTTTTTGAGGACCTTCGGAGGACGAAGGCCCCCAACAGTAGCCCCTCGCAGTATTAATTTGTTTAAGATAACGAATTCAGACTGCGACATGGACGAAGGCCTTAAGACGAAGGTCCGAAAAAACACCTTCCCTTTGCTAGAATAGCAACAGTCAATGACAAATGGGACCCTCCAATTTGGAGCGTGTCGATTGTATAAATAAGAACTCACCCTGAGCATATTTGGTACACTACTTGCCTCTTGCTTTGTTTGCTCAATTTTTTATCTCTTGCTTACCAACGCTTGCTTAGTTTCTCATACTTCCTAAGCTTCGGTTTAAGGACACATTTTCGCCATTTCCGAAGAAAAAATGTCTCAAGACAAAAAAAACTGCTGCCGAGACGAAGCTAAGCGAAGAGGAGAAGCTCCTTGAGGAGAAGACTGCTGGATTTGTTAAGTCAATAGCAAAAACAAATACAGAGAAGATTACTAAAGAGATACTAGAAGGCTTGTCTGAAGATACTGATGATAGCAACAACTATGATGTGGAAAGTGGAGGCGAAGACTCTGAAGATCGGCCCTGGCGACCAAGTCATGTAGTCTTCGGGAAATCAACTATCAAACAGAGTCATCTTGATAATATAAGAGGAAGGTATTTTCGAGATATGTCTATTGTGAGGGCTGACGTGGACAGAGCTGTTCCTGCTCTCGAAGAAAACGAAGTTGTGATCTTCCGAAGCTTCTTCAAAGCTGGACTTCGGTTCCCGTTGAGCAGATTTGTGGTTGAAGTTTTAAAAACATACCAGATTTTCTTTCACCAGATCACTCCCAAAGCAGTTATTAGAATGGGGATCTTCGTCTGGGCTGTGAGAAGTCAAGGTCTATAGCCAAGTGCAAGATGCTTTTGTAGTATGCATGAACTTTCGTATGAGACGAAGCCCTGGGGTAAAGAACAATATCATAACAATTTCGGTTGCTATAGCTTCGTTGCTCGCTCTGGCGCAAGCTACCCAGTGCCAACGTTTCGGAAGACGTGGCCCGGGGCCTGGATGGAAGAGAAGTTTTACATGAAAAATGATTTGAAGGCGAGAGAAGACATTAAAGAAATCATCATGCGCCCCATCTGGTCCCGCTTCGGTCTTCGAAAGCCGAAGGTGGAAATTGATGAGGCAGCCGAAGCATGCCGAAGGGCCTTCAGCACAGTTTGCTCTTTTATTGGGACAAGAGACTTAGTTCAAGAACATGTAGCCTACAGGATATGGCCACTGATAGACAGCTGGAAAAATGTCGAAAGAAGCCATCACTAACCCTAGCGAAGGCAGTCTGGTTCGATTGAAATAGAGCTTCAGGTTTGGAGATCAGTTTGTCGAACCAGATGATGACTGGCTGAAGTGTGTTGAAAATACTAGCGATGAGTTACTTGGAGCATATTCCAAGTCCGAAGATAATGCACTATCTGCGGCCTTCGGGAACCGAAAAAAGAAAAGATTAAATAGGGTTTTTGATGCTATTGGATTTGTGTACCCTGACTATCGCTACCCGTCATAGGGGTAGAAAAGAAAGGGTGCAACCTCTGGAAAGGTTGCCGCTTCGGCTGCTCCAAGCGAGCCTGCTCCGAAGAGGAAAAAACTGAAGGTCCTTACCCACCGACCACGCTACATTGAACCGGCCATAGTGCCTGAGTTTGGCGGGGAACCTGAGTTTGGCGGGGAAACTTCTTCAGCTACTGAAGCGAAAGAACTTGCTCCTCCCACGCAGGAGATTGAAGAGCCGGCTGCAATGCCGGAGGCGCCTTTGACTAAGCTTATTGAGACGAAGGTTGACGAAGATAAGGCTGAAAGATCAAAAACTGAAGAAGCAACAAAGATGCCCGAGATTCTAAGTCCTTCAGCAGAAGCAACAGTGCTGAAGGCAGAAAAAGTTATGCAATAACCCCTAGAAGGAAAAGGATGGTAAATGTATTAGATATTTTGGAAACAACAGACTCCAAACGCCCCTCCTCCATAAACAAGGTTGCCGAAACTGCCGAAGCGCGAACTAAAGCTGATACTAGGCAGATAAAAGGTAAAACTGCAACAATTGAGGCTGGAACCGAGGCCGAACCCATAGTTCCTGTTGAGACGAAGCTTGCCACAGCCGAGCAAAGGGCCAAAGAAGTACCTCCAAATACTGATATAGCTTTTGAGAGAAGTGTGGCCAAAGAAGCCAAATCCCTTACTCCCGAAGCACCTTCCGAAGATCTTGATTTTTGTCATTCGACATGCTTCAGGAAAAAGATTGTCTGAGGAAGAAATTTTTGAAGCTAAACACTATGCCCGAGAACTGAAGTATCCAAAGGGGGCCTTAGTGTTTAATGGCACAAATGAAGATGATTTCTTGTATTGTCTCCCAAACAACAAAGAATTATCCGTCTGCCAGGAGATGGCCAGAAGTTTGGGTTTTCCGAAGCTCGAAGCTGGCCTCTGTGCCATGACGAAGGACGATCTTGCGGATAGCCTTGCATACAATAGTATGAAGGTACAAAAGATGTGAATTTTAAAGTTTATGGATCCTGCATTAGAGTCTTTTGTTCTCATGTTAATCCATTCATTCTTTCTTGTAGGGCTTAATACTCAGCAACGCCTTAAGGGCGCAAAAGAATGCTGAAGACGAGAGCTGCACTATTGCTCTCAACAACCTTCGAACAGAGGTTATCAAGCTGAGAAAGGAAGCCATAGAAAAAGACAAAATTCTACTTACATTGGTGGACAAAGTGAAGGGGGATGAAGCTAACTTCAAGGCTCAATCTGAAATTCAAAAGAATGAGATTGAAGACCTTCAAAAATAACTGGTTGAAGCTAAATTAAAATATGCTGTTGCCAAAGTTGACCGAGATGCCAGTGAGTACTGGAAAACTTATTTTGAAAAAACAGTTGCAGAGCTTCGTGCAACAAAAGAAAGATGTTTTGAAAAATCTGTGGAATGCGTAAAAAAGATAAAGACTAGCTTCGCCAATGTAGGCGCGTACTCAAGCGAAGACAACTTCATACGAGGCGATCCTGAGGGCGTAATTGAGTGGATCAACGGTGAAGCCGAAGCTTTTGAAGAGATTTTGAGTGACAGCGGGGACGTCTGTGCATTTTCTGGTGCAAGGGGAGTTGCAGCCATTCTGGAGAAGGCAGGTTGCGAACATGTTAAAAACTTGGCCCAGGCCGAAGCTGCCTTTTCCATCGACGATACGAAGGACCCCTCGGCCGAAGCAAGCTCAATAGGCGGAATTTTTTTCACTAATATCTGGGAAAATGGTGGCCGAGGGATGGCCCATGAAATAATGAAGAAAAACGAAAAAGATATTCATGACGCTCGAGAAACAACGAAAGCAGCTGAAAAGGCTGCGGAACTTGAAAGACGGATAGATATTACTTAATGGTTTTTAACTTTGTTGTTTGTTTTTGTGACTTCGAACTAATTTATGTCTTCTACCGCAGCTGAACTATCTCCTCCCCCAGAGCCATTCGACCCACTGGCCGACCCAGAAAACAATAGAAATTATTAACATGACCGAAGCTATTATAGATGAAGTTGTTACCAAGCTGCTAACCGAAGTTGCAGAAAAAGTTCTGAAGGAAGAGGAGTAGCTATTGTAAAAACATTTTCTAGAATATTAATGTAACATTTGCTGAACTATATTTGTAATATTCAATGCTTATAGATTTGAATGTAATATATGAGTGGTTTGTAATTCAGTTCTTTGCGATGCATGAAACTTTTTGTACATACCGTTTTTGAGCTTGCGGCGAAAAAACACCTTCCCTTCATTTCATGCTTCGTAAAGAAGAGCTTTTATGCTTCGTAAGAATCATCCATACTTTGTAAAACATCAATGCTTCGTACACAATAAATCCCTTTCTCCGCATCAGAACTGATGAAGCTGTAATTCTCAGCTTAAGTTGCGCCTTGGCATCTTTTCATTTTTTGTAAAGCATTGCCCGAAGATCGGTCTCGTTTTCAATTAATGTCATCGATGTGATATGATGTATGATGTGATGCTATGCGATATGATGCGATGATGTTGGGGACTGTGACACCCCAGATGTCTATTTCATGTTATGCCGTGAATTTATCCTAATCTCGGATGCTCAGTGAAAAATTTCTATTTCTCGATCGCATATATCTCCATTTATCAAGTTACTCATGAATGTTTCACCAAATTTGGAATTATTCGATCTCAAGAACAGCCAAATTTGGAGCCTGTTAAAAACTTTTATTTCTCGGATCAAATGCAAATTCGAAAGTCAATCTCGTCTCGTGACTCCTGTCCAGACTCATTTATTCGAACTCTGGACAGTTGTGATATTATCCTATCTATGTCCGAAAGCGCTGTCTGGATACTCGGTCTACGTTCAAATACTTAATCCGAATTCGCATTCTCCCGCAGGATCTCTTTGTGTGAACCTCTAATTAATTCTTATGCAAATCGACTTGTTTTCTCTATATCATCATTCATCTCTATCTATCAAGTGTATCCAAAGATTTCTAGAAGTTCAAACCAAATACACACATTAAAAGATAAATCCTATACATGCTTAAAACTGCTCGTCCGAACAAATGCGAATTTTGAAATTCAACAAAACCATGTAATCTTGCTCAAACAACTCTATATCAACTCTACAACAAAAGTTATTATGGGTTCATGAAGAGAAAATGCTAAGAAAATGTCTAGAAAATACACCGATTGCCTTAAAAATATAGTTTGAAGCTTTATAATAATGCTACCTTGGCCAAAGTGAAACTTTAATTTATATTCAAGATATGAGGTTTGACCTTTAATAAAAATTGTAGAACCTATGTTATACAACAAATTTTATATTTAAACCAAGCCTTTATTCAATATCTAAGTATCCCAAACAGTGCCATCAATACAGAATAAAAATCTGATTTCAGAATTCGAATTCTTCTAAGTCTGAAATCAGCATCGTTCGGGTCGACGTCTCGCGTTGCCAAATTTTTGTTGAGCAACTCAAGTTTTCCCAAATATAAAAGTTGTTAATAACTAATAGGGGCACAACATATTAAAAGGGTAGCATTCATCCGATTCCGTTTGACATGCTTTGACATTCAGTTTTCACGAGTTTCCACTGTTTTCTAACCCATTGACAAACCAATTTTCGTGGGTCTATAACTTTCTAACCAGTGCCCGAATCACCTCAATCTATATACACGATTTGTAGATTATACATCAAGGAAGATATTTTGTGCAGCAACCAAGGTCCGATTCCAAAAGGAAAATACCAAAAACATCCGTCCAAAGTGGCTCTGTCATCACCTACAAGCAGACTGACATGCCAGAGCTCTTCAGTCCGCCCATCTCGCCCAATGGCTGCCGGCGACGCCTCTTTAAATGGCAGCCCACCTGCCCTGCTCCCTTCCTCCCCACGCCATCCTCCCTCTCCCTCACGGCAGCAGCAAGCTCCTCCCATGGCCGTCATTTCCCCAGCTCGGCTCCCTGCTCCCATGGATGGCCAGCGGCCTCTCCAGCTTGCCCATGGCGCTCGGCTGGCCATGGCTCCTCCACTGCACCCCTCCTCCCAAATGCTGATTCCCTCTCTAACTCCCTAGCGCTTCCCTTCTCCCCCTCGGTTCCTTCCCTTCAGGCCGAGCTCTCTCTGTCCATGGTGCCCACCTCCATTCCAGCCATAGCAGCCTCCCTGTTGTTAATGTCAAGGAAGAAGAAGACCCTGGTGCCAATGACAAGTGGGCCCAAGGCGAGTTGTGAGTGCACAATGTTATAGATTTTTGCTCTTTCTTCAAAAATTCATATCTTGAGTTTGGTAACCCCTAAAATCGTAACATTTGTTTTGTTGACTTTCGTATGAAATGCTCTAACTATTGGATCTATATGTTGGTATGTTTTAGTGGAAAAGATTTTCTGTAGAAATTCGTATTTAAAAACTGGTTTAGAAAGTAAATGAACTTGCATCTCTCCATGGTTTTAATTATAAAAATCCAAAAATGATGAAACTTATTTGGTTAGTTAGATGTTGTCATACTCTAGCTAAGAAAAATATAAAACTTATATGTTGTTGACTGTTTTCTTGGTGTGTTAATTAAAACAAGTAAAATAGAGAAAAGAAGATTTATTTGCTTGTTATTTTTGGATCTGTAGCTCTGGTGCTCCAAATAGGTTGAAATGTTTACAGTAGACTCTTGGTGTGATGTTTGGTGGCTGGTAAAAAGTTCATGAATTGTTGTGCATGTATGATTAAGTTAGTGATTTAACTTGTTTAATGCACCTTAAATAGTTTTAAATGATTTAAAAATAATGTATAGATGCAAAAATGTAAAATGGTGTTCCACTGTCCTTGCATGATATTATAGTAGCCTAATAAAACTTAATATGGTCATGAATCCACAGAAAATAATTAGTTTTAGATTTAACTTGATCTCACATGCGTTATTGCATTAACAATTTGTTATTTTTGTATTAAATAAAATATAAAACATGGGCATGTGAAATTTATACATTGGTCATTATTTGTTATTACCTATGTCTCATAAAAATTCCAGCCCCAAATTAGATAGTTTCATATGGTACTAAAATGACACACATTTTATAATTATAAGAACAATTAGTGAAAAATTAGAAGTAAACAAGGGCATGCATGTTTCTTGAAATACTTAAGTGCCTTGATATAAATTGAAATTTTACAACTAGGTCATAATGATTTGAATTTAAGAAATTGGTGATAATATCTCTCTATGAGTTTGTTTGGTGATTTAGTTAAGTGCTCTTGTGCTAGCAAACTGAAATTTATGGGTGTACAGTTTTGGTTGTGTGAGTAATCTAGTAAAGTAAAGTGTGTTTTCTGTAGATATGTGCTATATAAAAGTTGTAGTTTACTTGTGTATGTAGCTTGTCCTAAAAATGCATGAGCTAAGAATTGATTGTTTAGAAGCTATACTTTTCACAAGTTCAGTAACTGAATCTGTCCAATTTTTGAACAGATTTCAGAGATTACAATGGTTGCTTAAGTTAATGTTGAAATCAGTTATTGGTGGTCATAAGAAAGTTGTAGATACATTATTATCTTACTTGTGTTAAAATTTAACAGTCATACGTCTGATCGTTTAGAAGTTGTGCTTTTCACAAATTCAGTAACTGAATCTGCCCAAATTCTGTACAGATTTCAGAAACTGCATTATTTGCCTAATTTAATGTTACAATCTGTTCATGGTCGTAATAATAAAGTTGTAGATGCTTTTCTTATCTTGCTTGTGTTAAAATTTCATAACCATAGGCCTGACAGATTAGGAGTTATGAATTTTACAAACTGGTTGCTGTAGACATTCTAGTGATTTGAGCTCCGTTCTAGTGTGCTAGTCTTTTGAGCTTAAGTTTGGGTCTTGTGTGTGCGTATTTGCTGTGATCTTTGTGTCTTGTGTGAGTTGCTAATCCCTCCCTTTCTCCGTGCTTCTTTGTGAACATCTTTGTAAGGGCGAGAGACTCCAAGTTGTGGAGATTCCTCGCGAACGGGATATCGAAAAGAAAAGCAAACACCGTGGTATTCAAGTGGGTCTTTGGACCGCTTGAGAGGGGTTGATTGCAACCCTCGTCCGTTGGGACGCCACAACGTGGAAGTAGGCAAGTGTTGTACTTGGCCGAACCACGGGATAAACCACTGTGTCTACCTGTGTTGATTCTCTTGTGGTCATTGTGTTTCGCTAAGACTCTCTAGCCACTTGGCAATACTGTGCTTACGCTTAACCAAGTTTTTGTGGCATTAAGTTCAAGTTTTACAGGATCACCTATTCACCCCCCCTCTAGGTGCTCTCAATTGGTATCAGAGTCGTTCTCTTCAAGAAAGGGACTAACCGCCCGAAGAGATGGATCCTAAGGGGAAGGGAATTGTGATCAATGATAAGGAGAAGGAGTCCTTCATCAACGAGCCGAAGGATGACAAGCCTACCGACTCGGGCTCGGGCCACAAACGAAAGGATGGGAAGAAGAAGAAGACAAGGCGCATCAAGGAGATCGTCTACTACGACGACAACGATGAGTCCACTTCTTCCCAAAAGGACAACGACGACAACGACTACGAGAGAAGGAAACCGGTTAATTCGAACTTTTCTTTTGACTACTCTCGTATTCCGCAAAGTACAAATGCTCATTTGCTCTCCATTCCACTTGGCAAACCTCCTCACTTTGATGGAGAGGACTACGGATTTTGGAGCCACAAAATGCGTAGTCACCTGTTCTCTCTCCATCCGAGCATATGGGAGATTGTGGAAAGTGGAATGAAATTTGATAGCTCGGATAGTCCTATGTTTATCAATGAACAGATTCATAGAAATGCACAATCTACTACTATGTTGTTAGCCTCTTTGTGCGGGCACGAGTATCATAAGGTGAGCGGCTTGGACAATGCCAAGCAGATCTGGGACACCCTAAGGATCTCACATGAGGGGAACGACGTCACCTTACTCACCAAAATGGAGTTGGTGGAGGGCGAGCTTGGAAGATTCGCAATGATCAGGGGAGAGGAGCCAACCCAAACATACAACCGGCTCAAGACCCTCATCAACAAGATAAGGAGCTACAGAAGCACACGATGGACGGACCACGATGTCGTTCGTCTAATGCTAAGGTCCTTTACTGTACTTGATCCACATTTGGTGAACAATATCCGTGAAGATCCTAGGTACACCAAGATGTTGCCCGAAGAAGTTCTTAGGAAATTTGTAAGCGGGCGAATGATGATCAAGGAGGCAAGATATGTCGACGACGCGTTGAACGGTCCAACCCATGAGCCTCAACCCATTGCTGTCAAGGCAACAAGGAGCAAGGAGGCGCTACCTAGCAAGGTGGCGCAAGTTGAGGCGGCCGGGCTCAATGATGAAGAGATGGCCCTCATCATCAAGCGCTTCAAGACGACGCTAAAGGGTCGCAAGGGGCAGCCAAGCAAGACCAAGACAAAGGGGAAGCGCTCATGCTTCAAATGTGGTAAGGTTGGTCATTTTATTGCTAACTGTCCCGACAATGATAGTGACCAGGAACAAGGGAACAAGAGAGAGAAGAAGAAGAACTATAAGAAGGCAAAAGGCGAGGCACATCTTGGCAAGGAGTGGGACTCGGATTGTTCGTCGTCCGACTCCGACAACGAAGGACTCACCGCCACTGCCTTCAACAAGTCATCCCTCTTCCCCAACGAGCATCACACTTGCCTCATGGCAAGGGAAAAGAAGGTAAGCGCTCGTAACACTAATGCCTCTTCAAGTGAGGATGAGTCTAGTGATGATGATGAAATAGATTATTCATGTTTATTCAAGGGTCTAGATAGAACCAAGGTGGATAAAATAAATGAATTGATTGATGCCTTGAATGATAAGAATAGATTGCTAGAAAAGCAAGAGGATCTCTTATATGATGAACATGATAAGGTTGTAGAAGCTCAAAAATCCCTTGGTTTAGAAATAAAGAGGAATGAAATGCTTTCTTGTGAATTGTCTACATGTCATGACTCTATTTCTAGTTTAAAAAGCATAAACGATGACTTAAATGCTAAGTTAGAAATAGCTAATAAATCAACATCTTGTGTAGAACATGTTGTGGTTTGCACTAGGTGTAAAGATTTTAATGTTGATGCTTGTAGTGAACACCTAGTGTCAATTTCTAAATTGAATGATGAAGTAGCTAGTCTTAATGCCCAACTTAAGACTAGCAAAAGCGAATTTGATAAGTTAAAATTTGCAAGGGATGCCTACACGATTGGTAGACACCCCTCAATTAAGGATGGACTTGGTTTCAAGAGGGAAGCCAAGAACTTGACAAGCCATAAGGCTCCCATTCCCGCCAAGGAGAAAGGGAAGGCCCCTATGGCTAGTAGTGCTAAAAAGAACCATGCTTTTATGTATCATGATAGGAGACATGCTAGAAATGCAAATAGAAGTTATGATGATTTTGATTCACATGTTTATGATTCATATGCTATGTTTGCTTCTAGTTCTTCCTATATGCATGGTAGAAATGTAGCTAGGAGAAATGCTATTAATCACATGCCTAGGAGAAATGGTGTTAATGTTCCTAGGAAAATTAATGAACTTTCTACAATATATCATGCTTGCAATGCTTCATATGCCATTTGTAGAATGGATAGGAAAGTAATTGCTAGGAAATTAGGGGCAAGATGCAAGGGAGATAAAACTTGCATTTGGGTTCCTAAAACCATTGTGACTAACCTTGTAGGACCCAACAAGAGTTGGGTACCTAAAACCCAAGCCTAAATTTGCCTTGCAGGTTTATGCATCCGGGGGTTCAAGCTGGATTATCGACAGCGGATGCACAAACCATATGACGGGGGAGAAGAAGATGTTCACCTCCTACGTCAAAAACAAGGATTCCCAAGATTCAATAATATTCGGTGATGGGAATCAAGGCAAGGTAAAAGGGTTAGGTAAAATTGCTATTTCATCCGAGCACTCTATATCTAATGTGTTTTTAGTTGAGTCTCTTGGATATAATTTGTTATCTGTTAGTCAATTATGCAATATGGGATATAATTGTCTATTCACAAATATAGATGTGTCTGTCTTTAGAAGAAGTGATGGTTCACTAGCTTTTAAGGGTGTATTAGACGGCAAACTTTACTTATTTGATTTTGCAAAAGAGGAGGCCGGTCTAGATGCATGCTTAATTGCTAAGACTAGCATGGGCTGGCTGTGGCATCGCCGCTTAGCACATGTGGGGATGAAGAACCTTCACAAGCTTCTAAAGGGAGAACACGTGATAGGTTTAACTAATGTGCAATTCGAAAAAGATAGACCTTGTGCAGCTTGTCAAGCAGGCAAACAGGTGGGAAGCTCTCATCACACCAAAAATGTGATGACCACATCAAGACCTTTGGAGATGCTTCACATGGACCTATTCGGACCCGTCGCCTATCTAAGTATAGGAGGAAGTAAGTATGGTCTTGTTATAGTTGATGACTTTTCCCGCTTCACTTGGGTATTCTTTTTGCAGGATAAATCTGAAACCCAAGGGACCCTCAAGCGCTTCCTAAGGAGAGCTCAAAACGAGTTTGAGCTCAAGGTGAAAAAGATAAGGAGCGACAATGGGTCTGAGTTCAAGAACCTTCAAGTGGAGGAGTACCTTGAGGAGGAAGGGATCAAGCACGAGTTCTCCGCTCCCTACACACCGCAGCAAAATGGTGTGGTAGAGAGGAAGAACAGGACGCTTATAGACATGGCGAGGACGATGCTTGGAGAGTTCAAGACCCCCGAGCGCTTTTGGTCGGAAGCCGTGAACACGGCTTGCCACGCCATCAACAGGGTCTACCTTCATCGCCTCCTCAAGAAGACGTCGTATGAGCTACTAACCGGTAACAAACCCAATGTTTCGTATTTTCGAGTTTTTGGGAGTAAATGCTACATTCTAGTGAAGAAGGGTAGGAATTCCAAATTTGCTCCCAAAGCCGTAGAAGGGTTTTTGTTAGGTTATGACTCAAATACAAAGGCGTATAGAGTCTTCAACAAATCATCAGGTTTGGTTGAAGTCTCTAGCGACGTTGTATTTGATGAGACTAATGGCTCTCCAAGAGAGCAAGTTGTTGATTTTGATGAAGTAGATGAAGAAGAAGTTCCAACGACCGCAATACGCACCATGACGATTGGAGATGTGCGGCCAAAGGAACAAGATGAGCAAGATCAACCTTCTTCCTCAACAATGGTGCAACCCCCAACTCAAGATGACGAACAGGAGGCATGTGATCAAGGGGGAGCACAAGATGATCATGTAATGGAGGAAGAAGCACAACCGGCACCTCCAACCCAAGTTCGAGCAATGATTCAAAGGGATCATCCCGTCGACCAAATTTTGGGTGATATTAGCAAGGGAGTAACTACTCGATCTCGATTAGTTAATTTTTGTGAGCATTACTCCTTTGTCTCTTCTATTGAGCCTTTCAGGGTAGAAGAGGCCTTGCTAGATCCGGACTGGGTGTTGGCCATGCAGGAGGAGCTCAACAACTTCAAAAGAAATGAAGTTTGGACACTGGTGCCTCGTCCCAAGCAAAATGTTGTGGGAACCAAGTGGGTGTTCCGCAACAAACAAGACGAGCACGAGGTGGTGACAAGGAACAAGGCACGACTTGTGGCAAAAGGTTGTGCCCAAGTCGCAGGTTTGGACTTTGAGGAGACTTTTGCTCCTGTGGCTAGGCTAGAGTCCATTCGTATCTTGCTAGCATATGCCGCTCACCATTCCTTCAGGTTGTTCCAAATGGATGTGAAGCGCTGAGAGCACCTAGAGGGGGGGGGGTGAATAGGTGATCCTGTAAAACTTAAGCTTATAGCCACAAAAACTTGTTAAGTGTTAGCACAATAAAAGCCAAGTGGCTAGAAAGGAGTCTCAACAAAACACAATACCTCAAGAGATCAATCACAGAGATGACACAGTGGTTTATCCCGTGGTTCGGCCAAGACCAACGCTTGCCTACTCCACGTTGTGGCGTCCCAACGGACGAGGGTTGCAATCAACCCCTCTCAAGCGGTCCAAAGACTCACTTGAATACCACGGTGTTTTTGCTTGCTTTTTCTCAATCCCGTTCGCGAGGAATCTCCACAACTTGGAGCCTCTCGCCCTTACAATCGAAGTTCACAAAGAACACAGAGCAAAGGGGGAATGAGCAACGCACACAAGACTTCAAAAGATCAGAGCAACAACACGCACACAAGTCGCAACAAGAGCTCGCAACACAACTCAAAGAGTTCGCAACTCAACAAGAGCTCTAGATGCTATCACAATGAAACGAATGCGTGAGATCGATGTCTTGGTGCTTAGGAATGTTGTAGGAATGCTTGGTGTCAACCTCCATGCGCCTAGGGGTCCCTTTTATAGCCCCAAGGCAGCTAGGAGCCGTTGAGAACAAATCCAGAAGGCCATCCTTGCCTTCTGTCATCGGGCGCATCGGACAGTCCGGTGCACACCGGACAGTGTCCGGTGCCCGATTCCTTTCCTTAAATGGCGAAGCCGACCGTTGCAGATCCGGGAGCCGTTGGCGCACCGGACATGTCCGGTGCACACCGGACAGTCCGGTGCCCCTTCCGACCATTGGCTTGGCCACGTGTCGCGCGCAGAATCCGCGGCCGACCGTTGGCCCGGCCGACCGTTGGCTCACCGGACAGTCCGGTGCACACCGGACAGTCCGGTGAATTTTAGCCGTACTTCGTCAGCAAATTCCCGAGAGCGGCCTCTTCGGCCGAGGCAGCCTGGCGCACCGGACACTGTCCGGTGCGCCACCGGACACTGTCCGGTGCGCCACCGGACACTGTCCGGTGCACCACCGGACAGTCCGGTGCCCCAGACTGAAAACAGTCTCTTGGCTGTACACAGCCAACTCTCCTCTTTTCTTCTTCTTCCTGTTTCTGATACTTAGACAAGTATATTAGTACATAAAACCAATGTACTAAGACTTAGAAACATACCTTAGCTCTTTATTTGCACTTTGTTCATCCATGGGCATATATTCACATTTAAGTACTTGAGTTGGCACTCAATCACCAAAATACTTAGAAATGGCCCAAGGGCACATTTCCCTTTCAATCTCCCCCTTTTTGGTGATTTATGCCAACACAATATAAAGCAACTAGAACAAGTGCAAAATCACTTCAAATAAAACTCAAATTTATTTTGATTCAATTTTGCATATATGGATCATCCTTTGCCGCCACTTGGTTTGTTTTTGCAAATCAACCTCAAAATCCTATCTCTAAGTCAAATCCACTTGTAGAGACATCGAGAGAGGTTTTCCAAAGAAAATTGATTCAAGATTCCAAAAACTCCCCCTATTTCCCATGATCAATACTTCTCCCCACAAGAAGCCAACTTTTGACAAAAGAGACAATGCAAGAGTTTTGTCAACACAAAAGCTCTAATCTACTATTTTCAAAATCTCTCAAGTGGTAGCTGATCCATTTATCGCTTTGGCCTTTATTTTCTCCCCCTTTGGCATCAAGCACCAAAACGAGATCAATCTTGGCCTTTTAACCCCATTGCCTCACCAAAATCTTCAATTAAGAGCAAATAGGCAATAAGAGTTTAAAGATGAACTTGGAATAAGTTACCCTCTCATCGGAGTGCAGTGGAAGTCTTTCATGGTCCAAGTCCACCTTTTTCCCTTTCAATCCTCCTTCGAGACTACCTTATCAAACTCGAACACGTGGTTAGTCTCAAAGGGTCAAGTTGTAACACATCTCTCCCTACACATGTGCATCACTTTGCAACGGACTTGTGAGGTCCAGGGAGTGTTTGTACAACTTGAGCACCATAATAAGCAACAAAATGCAAAAAAAGAACATGATCAAAAAGCATAAATACATGTATGCTACACTTCAATCCAAGTTCCGCGAATCTAAGACATTTAGCTCACTACGCAGCCTGCAAAAGGTCTTCTCATCTAGAGGCTTGGTAAAGATATCGGCTAGCTAGTTCTCGGTGCTAACATGAAACACTTCGATATCCCCCTTTTGCTGGTGGTCTCTCAAAAAGTGATGCCGGATGTCTATGTGCTTTGTGCGGCTGTGCTCAACAGGATTCTCCGCCATGCGGATAACACTCTCATTATCACAAAGGAGTGGGACTTTGCTCAGATTGTAGCCAAAGTCCCTGAGGGTTTGCCTCATCCAAAGTAGTTGCGCGCAACACTGTCCTGCGGCAACGTACTCGGCCTCAGCGGTGGATAGGGCAACGGAAGTTTGTTTCTTAGAGTTCCATGACACCAGGGACCTTCCTAAGAATTGGCACGTCCCCGATGTGCTCTTCCTATCGACCTTACATCCAGCATAGTCGGAGTCTGAGTATCCAACCAAGTCAAAGGTAGACCCCTTTGGATACCAGAGCCCGAAGCAAGGCGTAGCAACCAAATATCTAAGAATTCGCTTCACCGCCACTAAGTGACACTCCTTAGGATCGGATTGAAATCTAGCACACATGCATACGCTAAGCATAATATCCGGTCTACTAGCACATAAATAAAGTAAAGACCCTATCATTGACCGGTATGCTTTTTGATCAACGGACTTACCTCCTTTGTTGAGGTCGGTGTGTCCTTCGGTCCCCATCGGAGTCTTTGCGGGCTTGGCGTCCTTCATCCCAAACCGCTTCAGCAAGTCTTGTGTGTACTTCGTTTGGGAGATGAAGGTGCCGTCCTTGAGTTGCTTCACTTGGAACCCAAGGAAGTAGTTCAACTCGCCCATCATCGACATCTCGAATTTCTGCGTCATCACCCTGCTAAACTCTTCACAAGACTTTTGGTTAGTAGAACCAAATATTATGTCATCGACATAAATTTGGCACACAAACAAATCACCATCACATGTCTTAGTGAACAGAGTTGGATCGGCTTTCCCAACCTTGAAAGCATTAGCAAGTAGAAAGTCTCTAAGGCATTCATACCATGCTCTTGGGGCTTGCTTAAGTCCATAGAGCGCCTTAGAGAGCTTACACACATGGTCGGGGTACCGTTCATCCTCGAAGCCAGGGGGTTGCTCCACGTACACCTCCTCCTTGATTGGTCCGTTGAGGAAAGCGCTCTTCACATCCATTTGGAACAACCTGAAAGAATGGTGAGCGGCATATGCTAGCAGGATAGGAATTGATTCTAGCCTAGCCACAGGAGCAAATGTCTCCTCAAAGTCCAAACCTGCGACTTGGGCATAACCTTTTGCCACAAGTCGAGCCTTGTTCCTCGTCACCACCCCGTGCTCGTCCTGTTTGTTGCGGAACACCCACTTGGTTCCCACAACATTTTGCTTGGGACGAGGCACCAGTGTCCAAACTTCATTGCGCTTGAAGTTGTTGAGCTCCTCCTGCATGGCCAACACCCAGTCCGGATCTAGCAAGGCCTCCTCTACCCTGAAAGGCTCAATAGAAGAGACAAAGGAGTAATGCTCACAAAAATTAACTAATCGTGATCGAGTAGTTACTCCCTTGCTAATATCACCCAGAATTTGATCGACGGGATGATTCCTTTGAATCATCGCTCGAACTTGGGTTGGAGGTGCCGGTTGAGCTTCTTCCTCCATCACGTGATCATCTTGTGCTCCCCCTTGATCACACGCCTCCTGTTGATGAACCTGTTCATCGTCTTGAGTTGGGGGTTGCACCATAGTTGAGGAAGAAGGTTGATCTTGCTCCAATTGTTCCTGTGGTCGCACATCACCAATCGCCATGGTGCGCATAGCGGCCGTTGGAACGTCTTCTTCATCTACATCATCAAGATCAACAACTTGCTCTCTTGGAGAGCCATTAGTCTCATCAAATACAACGTCGCTAGAGACTTCAACCAAACCCGATGATTTGTTGAAGACTCTATACGCCTTTGTATTTGAGTCATAACCTAACAAAAACCCTTCTACTGCTTTGGGAGCAAATTTAGAATTTCTACCCTTCTTCACTAGAATGTAGCACTTGCTCCCAAATACACGAAAGTACGATACATTGGGTTTGTTACCGGTTAGAAGCTCATATGACGTCTTCTTGAGGAGGCGGTGAAGGTAGACCCTGTTGATGGCGTGGCAAGCCGTGTTCACGGCTTCCGACCAAAAACGCTCGGGGGTCTTGAATTCTCCAAGCATAGTCCTCGCCATGTCGATTAGCGTCCTGTTCTTCCTCTCTACCACACCATTTTGCTGTGGTGTGTAGGGAGCGGAGAACTCGTGCTTGATCCCTTCCTCCTCAAGGAACTCCTCCTCTTGAAGGTTCTTGAACTCCGACCCGTTGTCGCTCCTTATCTTCTTCACCTTGAGCTCAAACTCATTTTGAGCTCTCCTGAGGAAGCGCTTGAGGGTCCCTTGGGTTTCAGACTTATCCTGCAAAAAGAACACCCAAGTGAAGCGGGAAAAGTCATCAACAATAACTAGACCATACTTACTTCCCCCTATGCTCAGATAGGCGACGGGTCCGAAGAGGTCCATATGCAGCAACTCCAGGGGTCTTGAAGTGGTCATCACATTCTTGCTGTGATGCGCTCCTCCCACCTGTTTCCCTGCTTGACAAGCTGCACAAGGTCTATCTTTTTTGAAATGAACATTGGTTAGACCTATCACATGTTCTCCCTTTAGAAGCTTGTGGAGGTTCTTCATCCCCACATGTGCTAAGCGGCGATGCCACAGCCAGCCCATGCAAGTCTTAGCCATTAAGCATGCATCTAGACCGGCCTCTTCTTTTGCAAAATCAACTAAATAAAGTTTGCCGTCTAATACACCCTTAAAAGCTAGTGAACCATCACATCTTCTAAAGACAGACACATCTATATTTGTAAATAGACAGTTATATCCCATATGACATAATTGACTAACAGATAGCAAGTTATATCCAAGACTCTCCACTAGAAACACATTAGAGATAGAATGCTCATTGGAGATTGCAATTTTACCTAGCCCTTTTACCTTGCCTTGATTCCCGTCACCGAATATAATTGAATCTTGGGAATCCTTATTCTTGACGTAGGAGGTGAACATCTTCTTCTCCCCCGTCATATGGTTTGTGCATCCGCTGTCGATAATCCAGCTTGAACCCCCGGATGCATAAACCTGCAAGGCAAATTTAGGCTTGGGACTTAGGTACCCAACTCTTGTTGGGTCCTACAAGGTTAGTGCAAATATCCTTAGGGACCCAAATGCAAGTTTTGTCTCCCTTGCATTTTGCCCCTAACTTCCTAGCAACTATCTTCCTATCCTTTCTACAAATAGCAAAGGAAGCATTTAGGGCATGATAAATTGTAGAAGGTCCATGAACTTTCCTATGAGTATTAACAACATTTCTCCTAGGCATATTGTGAATAACATTTCTTCTACCAACCTTTCTATCATGCACAACATGAGAACTAGAAGCAGTCATAGCATAAGAATCATAAGCATGTGAAAAAGCATCATAACTTCTAAAGGCATTTCTAGAATTTTTCCTATCATGATACAAAAAGGCATGGTTCTTTTTAGCACTAGTAGCCATAGGGGCCTTCCCTTTCTCCTTAGCGGGAATGGGAGCCTTATGGCTTGTTAAGTTCTTAGGTTCCCTTTTGAAGCCAAGTCCATCCTTAATTGAGGGGTGTCTACCAATCGTGTAGGCATCCCTTGCAAATTTTAGCTTATCAAATTCGCTTTTGCTAGCCTTAAGTTGAGCATTAAGACTAGCCACTTCATCATTCAATTTAGAAATTGAAACTAGATGTTTACTACAAGCATCAACATTAAGATCTTTACACCTAGTGCACGTTTCAACAATTTCTACACAAGATGTTGATTTACTAGCTACTTCTAGTTTAGCATTTAAGTCATCATTAACACTCTTTAAAGTAGCAATGTTTTCATGACAAGAAGATAATTCACTAGAAAGCACTTCATTTCTTTTAACTTCTAAAGCATAGGATTTTTGTGCCTCTACAAACTTATCATGTTCATCATACAACAAATCCTCTTGCTTTTCTAAAAGCCTATCCTTTTCATTCAAGGCATCAATCAATTCATTGATTTTATCAATTTTATTTCTATCCAATCCCTTGAAGAAACTAGAGTAATCTATTTCATCATCACTAGATTCATCGTCACTAGAAGAATCATAAGTGACATCATTACGAGTGATTACCTTCTTCTCTCTTGCCATGAGGCAAGTGTGATGCTCGTTGGGGAAGAGGGATGACTTGTTGAATGCAGTGGCGGCGAGTCCCTCATTGTCAGAGTCAGACGAGGAGCAGTCCGAATCCCACTCCTTGCCAAGATGAGCCTCGCCTTTTGCCTTCTTATAATTCTTCTTCTTCTCCCTCTTGTTCCCTTGGTCCTGATCACTATCATTGTCGGGACAGTTAGCAATAAAATGACCAAGCTTACCGCATTTGAAACACGAACGCTTCCCCTTGGCTTTGGTCTTGCTTGGCTGTCCCTTGCGACCTTTAAGCGCCGTCTTGAATCTTTTGATGATGAGGGCCATCTCTTCATCATTAAGTCCGGCCGCCTCAATTTGTGCCACCCTGCTAGGTAGCGCCTCCTTGCTTCTTGTTGCCTTGAGAGCAAGGGGTTGAGGCTCGTTGATCGGTCCATTCAAGGCGTCGTCCACGTATCTTGCCTCCTTGATCATCATCCGTCCGCTTACGAATTTTCCGAGTACCTCCTCGGGCGTCATCTTCGTGTACCTGGGATTCTCACGAATATTGTTCACGAGATGAGGATCAAGAACGGTAAATGACCTTAGCATTAGGCGGACGACGTCGTGATCCGTCCATCGCGTGCTTCCGTAGCTCCTTATTTTGTTGATAAGGATCTTGAGCCGGTTGTATGTTTGCGTCGGCTCCTCGCCCCTTATCATCGCGAATCGTCCGAGCTCGCCCTCCACCAACTCCATCTTGGTGAGTAAGGTGACATCATTCCCCTCATGAGAGATCTTGAGGGTGTCCCAAATCTGCTTGGCATTGTCCAAGCCGCTCACCTTGTGATACTCGTCCCTGCACAAAGAGGCTAGCAACACAGTAGTAGCTTGTGCATTTTTATGGATCTGTTCATTAATAAACGAAGGACTATCCGAGCTATCAAATTTCATTCCATTTTCCACAATCTCCCAAATGCTTGGATGGAGAGAAAATAGGTGTGTACGCATTTTGTGACTCCAAAATCCGTAGTCCTCTCCATCAAAGTGTGGAGGCTTGCCAAGTGGAATGGGGAGCAAATGAGCATTTGAGCTGTGCGGAATGCGCGAATAATCAAAAGAAAAGTTTGAGTTAACCGTCTTTTGTTTGTCGTAGTCGTCGTCCTTGTGGGAAGAAGTAGACTCGTCGCTGTCGTAGTAGACGATCTCCTTGATACGTCTTGTCTTCTTCTTCTTCCCATCTTTACGTCTGTGGCCCGAGCCAGAGTCGTTGGATTTGTCATCTTTTGGCTCGTTGACGAAGGACTCCTTTTCCTTGTCGTTGATCACGATTCCCTTCCCCTTAGGATCCATCTCTTCGGGCGGTTAGTCCCTTTCTTGAAGAGAACGGCTCCGATACCAATTGAGAGCACCTAGAGGGGGGGGGGGGGTGAATAGGTGATCCTGTAAAACTTAAGCTTATAGCCACAAAAACTTGTTAAGTGTTAGCACAATAAAAGCCAAGTGGCTAGAAAGGAGTCTCAACAAAACACAATACCACAAGAGATCAATCACAGAGATGACACAGTGGTTTATCCCGTGGTTCGGCCAAAACCAACGCTTGCCTACTCCACGTTGTGGCGTCCCAACGGACGAGGGTTGCAATCAACCCCTCTCAAGCGGTCCAAAGACTCACTTGAATACCACGGTGTTTTTGCTTGCTTTTTCTCAATCCCGTTCGCGAGGAATCTCCACAACTTGGAGCCTCTCGCCCTTACAATCGAAGTTCACAAAGAACACAGAGCAAAGGGGGAATGAGCAACGCACACAAGACTTCAAAAGATCAGAGCAACAACACGCACACAAGTCGCAACAAGAGCTCGCAACACAACTCAAAGAGTTCGCAACTCAACAAGAGCTCTAGATGCTATCACAATGAAACGAATGCGTGAGATCGATGTCTTGGTGCTTAGGAATGTTGTAGGAATGCTTGGTGTCAACCTCCATGTGCCTAGGGGTCCCTTTTATAGCCCCAAGGCAGCTAGGAGCCCTTGAGAACAAATCCAGAAGGCCATCCTTGCCTTCTGTCATCGGGCGCACCGGACAGTCCGGTGCACACCGGACAGTGTCCGGTGCCCGATTCCTTTCCTTAAATGGCGAAGCCGACCGTTGCAGATCCGGGAGCCGTTGGCGCACCGGACATGTCTGGTGCACACCGGACAGTCCGGTGCCCCCTTCCGACCGTTGGCTTGGCCACGTGTCGCGCGCAGAATCCGCGGCCGACCGTTGGCCCGGCCGACCGTTGGCTCACCGGACAGTCCGGTGCACACCGGACAGTCCGGTGAATTTTAGCCGTACTTCGTCAGCAAATTCCCGAGAGCGGCCTCTTCGGCCGAGGTAGCCTGGCGCACCGGACACTGTCCGGTGCGCCACCGGACACTGTCCGGTGCACCACCGGACAGTCCGGTGCCCCAGACTGAAAACAGTCTCTTGGCTGTACACAGCCAACTCTCCTCTTTTCTTCTTCTTCCTGTTTCTGATACTTAGACAAGTATATTAGTACATAAAACCAATGTACTAAGACTTAGAAACATACCTTAGCTCTTTATTTGCACTTTGTTCATCCATGGGCATATATTCACATTTAAGTACTTGAGTTGGCACTCAATCACCAAAATACTTAGAAATGGCCCAAGGGCACATTTCCCTTTCAAGAGCGCTTTCCTTAACGGGCCAATCAAGGAGGAGGTGTACGTGGAGCAACCCCCTGTCTTCGAGGATGAACGGTACCTCGACCATGTATGTAAGCTCTCTAAGGCGCTCTATGGACTTAAGCAAGCCCCAAGAGCATGGTATGAATGCCTTAGAGACTTTTTAATTGCTAATGCTTTCAAGGTTGGGAAAGCCGATCCAACTCTTTTTACTAAGACTTGTGATGGTGATCTTTTTGTGTGCCAGATTTATGTCGATGACATAATATTTGGTTCTACTAACCAAAAGTCTTGTGAAGAGTTTAGCAGGGTGATGACTCAGAAATTCGAGATGTCGATGATGGGCGAGTTAAGCTACTTCCTTGGATTCCAAGTGAGGCAACTCAAGGATGGAACCTTCATCTCTCAAACCAAGTACACACAAGACTTGATCAAGCGGTTTGGGATGAAGGACGCCAAGCCTGCAAAGACTACGATGGGAACCGACAGACACACCGACCTCAACAAAGGAGGTAAGTCCGTTGATCAAAAAGCATACCGATCTATGATAGGGTCTTTACTTTATTTATGTGCTAGTAGACCGGATATTATGCTTAGCATATGCATGTGTGCTAGATTTCAATCCGATCCTAAGGAGTGTCACTTAGTGGCTGTGAAGCGAATTCTTAGATATTTAGTCGCTATGCCTTGTTTCGGGATCTGGTATCCAAAGGGGTGTACCTTTGACTTGATTGGATATTCAGACTCCGACTATGCTGGATGTAAGGTCGATAGGAAGAGTACATCGGGGACGTGCCAATTCTTAGGAAGGTCCCTGGTGTCATGGAGTTCTAAGAAACAAACTTCCGTTGCCCTATCCACCGCTGAGGCCGAGTACGTTGCCGCAGGACAGTGTTGCGCACAACTACTTTGGATGAGGCAAACCCTCAGGGACTTTGGCTACAATTTGAGCAAAGTCCCACTCCTATGTGATAATGAGAGTGCTATCCGCATGGCGGATAATCCTGTTGAACACAGGCGCACAAAGCACATAGACATCCGACATCACTTTTTGAGAGACCACCAACAAAAGGGAGATATCGAAGTGTTTCATGTTAGCTCCGAGAACCAGCTAGCCGATATCTTTACCAAGCCTTTAGATGAGCAGACCTTTTGAAAATTGCGTAGTGAGCTAAATGTCTTAGATTCGCGGAACTTGGATTGATTTATAGCATACATGTGTTTATGCCTTTGATCATGTTCCTTAATGCATTTTGTTGTTTATTTATGGTGCTCAAGTTGTACAAACACTCCCCGGACCTTACAAGTCCATTTGCAAGTGATGCACACATTTAGGGGGAAATGTGTTACAACTTGACCCTTTGAGACTAACTGTGTGCTTGAGTTTGCTTGATTTAGTCTCAAAGGTGGGTTGAAAGGGAAAAGGTGGACTTGGACCATGCAAGACTTCCACTGCACTCCGATGAAAGAGTAAATTTTTCCAAGTTCATCTTTGTACTCTTATTGCCTTTTTACTCTTAGTTGAAGACTTTGGTGAGGCAATGGGGTTAAAGGGCCAAAATTGATCCCGTTTTGGTGCTTGATGCCAAAGGGGGAGAAAATAAGGCCAAAGCAATAAATGGATCAGCTACCACTTGTGAATTTTGAAAATAGTAGAGTTAGAGTTTCTGTTTGTCAAAATACTCTTATTTGCCTCTTATTGTCAAAAGTTGGTATCTTGTGGGGAGGAGGTTTAATTATGGGAAAAAGGGGGAGTTTTTGAATCCTTGATCAATTTCTCGTGAAATATCTCTCTTTATGTTTCAACATGTGTGTTTGACTCAGAGATAGGAAATTGAGTTTGATTTGCAAAAACAAACCAAGTGGTGGCAAAGAATGATCCATAGATGCCAAATTTGAAGTTCTTATTTGAATTGATTTTGTACTTATTCTACTTGCTTTATGTTATGTTGGCATTAATCACCAAAAAGGGGGAGATTGAAAGGGAAATGTGCCCTTGGGCCATTTCTAAGTGTTTTGGTGATTTAGTGACCAACACAAGTGCCTAAGTGTCAAATGGTGGACAAAGTACAAATCAAGTATAAAGGTATGTTTCTCAGACTTAGTACATTGTTTTAGTGACTAATGTATTGTGTCTAAGTGCTGAAAACAGGAGAAATCGAATTGGAGTAGAGATGGCCTTGTTCAGCCAAAGCCAGCTCTGTCTGGATGCACCGGACAGTGTCCGGTGTGCCAGGCTGGCTCAGGCGAACTTGCCGCTCTCGGGAATAAATTAACGGCGTACGGCTATAATTCACCGGACTGTCCGGTGTGCACCGGACTGTCCGGTGAGCCAACGGTCGGCCGGGCCAACGGTCGGCTGCGCGATCCGCGCGAGACACGTGGCCGAGCCAACGGTCGGGAGGGGGCACCGGACTGTCCGGTGCGCCAAGGGCTCCAAGGCGCCAACGGTCGGCTTCGCCAAATAAGGAAAGAGATCCGCACCGGACAGTGTCCGGTGGTGCACCAGACTGTCCGGTGCACCAGGCGGCAGAAGGCAAGAATTGCCTTCCCAGATTGCTCTCAACGGCTCCTAGCTGCCTTGGGGCTATAAAAGGGACCCCTAGGCGCATGGAGGAGAAAACCAAGCATTCCTTGAGCACTCTTGATCACTCACACTCCATTCTTGCGCACTTGTTCGACATTCTAGTGATTTGAGCTCCGTTCTAGTGTGCTAGTCTTTTGAGCTTAAGTCTGGGTCTTGTGTGTGCGTATTTGCTGTGATCTTTGTGTCTTGTGTGAGTTGCTAATCCCTCCCTTTCTCCGTGCTTCTTTGTGAACATCTTTGTAAGGGCGAGAGACTCCAAGTTGTGGAGATTCCTCGCGAACGGGATATCGAAAAGAAAAGCAAACACCGTGGTATTCAAGTGGGTCTTTGGACCGCTTGAGAGAGGTTGATTGCAACCCTCGTCCGTTGGGACACCACAACGTGGAAGTAGGCAAGTGTTGTACTTGGCCGAACCACGGGATAAACCACTGTGTCTACCTGTGTTGATTCTCTTGTGGTCATTGTGTTTCGCTAAGACTCTTCTCTAGCCACTTGGCAATACTGTGCTTACGCTTAACCAAGTTTTTGTGGCATTAAGTTCAAGTTTTACAGGATCACCTATTCACCCCCCTCTAGGTGCTCTCAGGCACGCGCTGGTATCGCGGTTAATGGTCGTGATCCATTATGAGACTATACTGATGTGCTATCTTTTGTGGATATTCTCTCAGGGTGATCGTGGCATTTTGTCTCAATATGTCACGGTATTCGGTCCAAATCTATCTTTTGTATCGTGTCGGATACTATCTCATGAATTTGCATCTATCTTTAGTCTGGGAGTTACATGCTTCTCCACCCTTGAAGATCCTCATTCGAATCTCGGGACGAGATTCCTTTAAGGGGGGAAGGCTGTGCCACCCCAGGTGTCTATTTCATGTTATGCCGTGAATTTATCCTAATCTCGGATGCTCAGTGAAAAATTTTTATTTCTCGATCGCATATATCTCCATTTATCAAGTTACTCATGAATGTTTCACTAAATTTGGAATTATTCGATCTCAAGAACAGCCAAATTTGGAGCCTGTTAAAAACTTTTATTTCTTGGAGCAAATGCAAATTCGAAAGTCAATCTCGTCTCACGACTCCTGTCCAGACTCATTTATTCGAACTCTGGACAGTTGTGATATTATCCTATCTATGTCCGAAAGCGCTGTCTCGATACTCGGTCTACGTTCAAATACTTAATCCGAATTCGCATTCTCCCGCAGGATCTCTTTGTGTGAACCTCTAATTAATTCTTATGCAAATCGACTTGTTTTCTCTATATCATCATTCATCTCTATCTATCAAGTGTATCCAAAGATTTCTAGAAGTTCAAACCAAATACACACATGAAAAGATAAATCCTATACATGCTTGAAACTGCTCGTCCGAACAAATGCGAATTTTGAAATTCAACAAAACCATGTAATCTTGCTCAAACAACTCTATATCAACTCTACAACAAAAGTTATTAAGGGTTCATGTAGAGAAAATGCCAAGAAAATGTCGAGAAAATACCCCGATTGCCTTAAAAATATAGTTTGAAGCTTTATAATAATGCTACCTTGACCAAAGTGAAACTTTAATTTATATTCAAGATATGAGGTTTGACCTTTAATACAAATTGTAGAACCTGTGTTATACAACAAATTTTATATTTAAACCAAGCCTTGATTCAATTTCTAAGTATCCCAAACAGTGCCATTAATACAGAATAAAAATCTGATTTCAGAATTCGAATTCTTCTAAGTCTGAAATCAGCATCGTTCGGGTCGACGTCTCGCGTTCCCAAATTTTTGTTGAGCAACTCAAGTTTTCCCAAATATAAAAGTTGTTAATAACTAATAGGGGCACAACATATTAAAAGGGTGGCATTCATCCGATTCCGTTTGACATGCTTTGACATTCAGTTTTCACGAGTTTCCACTGTTTTCTAACCCACTGACAAACCAATTTTCGTGGGTCTATAACTTTCTAACCAGTGCCCGAATCACCTCAATCTCTATACACGATTTGTAGATTATACATCAAGGAAGATATTTTGTGCAGCAACCAAGGTCCGATTCCAAAAGGAAAATACCAAAAACATCCGTCCAAAGTGGCTCTGTCATCACCTGCAAGCAGACTGACATGCCAGAGCTCTGCAGGCCGCCCATCTCGCCCAATGACTGCCGGCGACGCCTCTTTAAATGGCAGCCCACCTACCCTGCTCCCTTCCTCCCCACACCGTCCTCCCTCTCCCTCACGGCAGCAGCAAGCTCCTCCCATGGCCGTCATTTCCCCAGCTCGGCTCCCTGCTCCCATGGATGGCCAGCGGCCTCTCCAGCTTGCCCATGGCGCTCGGCTGGCCATGGCTCCTCCACTGCACCCCTCCTCCCAAATGCTGATTCCCTCTCTAACTCCCTAGCGCTTCCCTTCTCCCCCTTGGTTCCTTCCTTTCAGGCCGAGCTCTCTCTGTCCATGGTGCCCACCTCCATTCCAGCCATAGCAGCCTCCCTGTTGTTCACGTCAAGGAAGAAGAAGACCCCTGGTGCCAATGACAAGTGGGCCCAAGGCGAGTTGTGAGTGCACAATGTTACAGATTTTTGTTCTTTCTTCAAAAATTCATATCTTGAGTTTGGTAACCCCTAAAATCGTAACATTTGTTTTGTTGACTTTCGTATGAAATGCTCTAACTATTGGATCTATATGTTGGTATGTTTTAGTGGAAAAGATTTTCTGTAGAAATTCGTATTTAAAAACTGGTTTAGAAAGTAAATGAACTTGCATCTCTCCATGGTTTTAATTATAAAAATCCAAAAATGATGAAACTTATTTTGTTAGTTAGATGTTGTCATACTCTAGCTAAGAAAAATATAAAACTTATATGTTGTTCACTGTTTTCTTGGTGTGTTAATTAAAACAAGTAAAATAGAGAAAAGAAGATTTATTTGCTTGTTATTTTTGGATCTGTAGCTCTGGTGCTCCAAATAGGTTGAAATGTTTACAGTGGACTCTTGGTGTGATGTTTGGTGGCTGGTAAAAATTTCATGAATTGTTGTGCATGTATGATTAAGTTAGTGATTTAACTTGTTTAATGCACCTTAAGTAGTTTTAAATGATTTAAAAATAATGTATAGATGCAAAAATATAAAATGGTGTTCCACTGTCCTTGTATGATATTATAGTAGCCTAATAAAACTTAATATGGTCATGAATCCACAGAAAATAATTAGTTTTAGATTTAACTTGCTCTCACATGCGTTATTGCATTAACAATTTGTTATTTTTGTATTAAATAAAATATAAAACCTGGGCATGTGAAATTTATACATTGGTCATGATTTGTTATTAACTATGCCTCATAAAAATTCCAGCCCCAAATTAGATAGTTTCATATGGTACTAAAATGACACACATTTTATAATTATAAGAACAATTAGTGAAAAATTAGAAGTAAACAAGGGCATGCATGTTTCTTGAAATACTTAAGTGCCTTGATATAAATTGAAACTTTACAACTAGGTCATAATGATTTGAATTTAAGAAATTGGTGATAATATCTCTCTATGAGTTTGCTTGGTGATTTAGTTAAGCGCTCTTGTGCTAGCAAACTGAAATTTATGGGTGTACAGTTTTGGTTGTGTGAGTAATCTAGTAAAGTAAAGTATTTTTTCTGTAGATATGTGCTATATAAAAGTTATAGTTTACTTGTGTATGTAGCTTGTCCTAAAAATGCATGAGCTAAGAATTGATTGTTTAGAAGCTATACTTTTCACAAGTTCAGTAACTGAATCTGTCCAATTTTTGAACAGATTTCAGAGATTGCAATGGTTGCTTAAGTTAATATTGAAAACAGTTATTGGTGGTCATAAAAAAAGTTGTAGATAACATTATTATCTTACTTGTGTTAAACTTTGACAGTCATACGTCTGATCGTTTAGAAGTTGTGCTTTTCACAAATTCAGTAACTGAATCTGCCCAAATTCTGTACAGATTTCAGAAACTGTATTATTTGCCTAATTTAATGTTACAATCTGTTCATGGTCGTTATAATAAAGTTGTAGATGCTTTTCTTATCTTGCTTGTGTTAAAATTTCATAACCATAGGCCTGACAGATTAGGAGTTATAAATTTTACAAACTGGTTGCTGTATTCTGTCCACTCACAGAAAAGATTTCGAAAACTGAATTGTTTGATTCAGTTCAACATAGAATCAATTCTTGGTGATTATAAAAGTATGTAGTGCTTTTTGCCAAGCTTTCCAAAAAGTCTTGGATGACTCTTTTTGGTGATCTGAAGATTAAGTTATGGATGTTTAAAGTCTGAAGACTGAATCTGTCCAATTCTAGACAGCAAAGCCTTCTAGTGTCTTTTGTCCTTAGTTAAATATTGAATCACCTTGATATGTTTATAAATGATATGTAGAAAATTTTATTACCTTTCCAGAAAGTCTAGGATCAATTTGTTTGGATGTCTGAACCTGTAGTTGTAAATTTTTGAAGTCGCAAGTCTGAATCTGTCCAACCTGGACATGCCTGTTATTTTTGCACAGTTCGACTTTGCTAAGAGTATAGTCATATTGAGACGATAATACCAAAGTTGTAGAGTGTTTCCCAAGCTTTCCAAAAAGTACTTGTTCACTATTTTTGGATAAATATTTGAAGAGTTATGACTGAAACAAGCAACTGTTGTGCTGCTGTCCTAATTTTATTATGTTTGGTGGATTGCTCTACTCTGTGGTGTATTTCTTGAGTCGATTGTTTCCTCGTTTTGACCTTGGTTGAACACATGATAATATAACTAATATAATTGAGCCTAAGTATATAGGTAACTAGTACACGTCTCTCTAAGTTAGTGAACCAAATTAGTGAGAGTCTAATAAGTGTTTGCCTAGTGAATAATTTTAAAGCCCAATTAAGTGTCTAGTTCCTTTTCAACTAAGTCTATCTATATATAAGTCGTAGCGAACTTGTGTACTTAACTAATTTAATGTTAGGTAACTAATGGATGATTAAAGTGAACGTGGTAAACACTTGTGCTCATGCTTGTGTGGTCATGTTTGTATTGGTTAAGTAAAGTAAGCGTCATCATCTTTCTAGTGGTAGCCATGTATGCCCGATGACGTGTAGATACCTAATGCTAACGTGTGGTGGTTTACGGTATTTTCTAAATTAATGTTAGTTCGCTACTGTGTCTTTGTATATCTTGTGCTATTTTTCATCATATTCATACATATGCATCTTGCATCTCATTTAGGACCGAGAGAGGATGATCGTGCAAGTGATGTGGTGCCAACCACAAGGTGCAGTCGATGGACGACCCAAAGAAGGATGGACTTAACCAATGGATGCTCGCCAAGCGAGTACCCGCCCCAGCTTTGAAAGGCAAGCCCCGGTTATATGCATAACCGTTTATATATGCTATTTTACTACACTTAATGTTTGTTGGCTTGTATTGTGCACTTAAGTGTAGGAGTTGCCTGAAACCCTAGTTGCATTACCTCAGGAATTCCTTTGAGATGGATACTAATATGCTAGGTCGAGTAGTTGATTTGCTAATTAGGGATCTCGGTAGAAGTCGAGTCATTTTTCTAGCACTCGCGCGAGGTCAGGAATTGGTTGTATCCACTTTGATAATAGAATAATGATGGTTTTGTGGACACGGATCCATGGGGATGCGTGGTCTACAAGATGAAATTGGAATAAGGATTAACGTGCGGATACCTGTGTCAAGCGTTTGAATGTACTAAGCACATGCCGAGAAATATGGTAAATCGGTAAACCTAGTACCTGAGTGAAGCCGGGTGTGGACTTTATCCCTCACGCGACCTGAGACTGGGTCTCCCATTCTAGATATGGTGGGTACAAGTGTGGTCACTGCACGGCGGCGGCCGGGGTCAGTGGAGCATTGTATGCCAAGGCGGTGAGGCCTGGCCGCGAACGGGGAATCGATGGGGACGGTTGACGTGTGTGGGGACGGAGTGCCCTGACATGTCGTGTGTTTAGGTTTACCTTGCAAGGATAAAACTCGATTCGAATCGTCTGCTTCTTGTAGCTAATGAGACTGCTTGATCCATTGTACTGCATTGAGTAATAAGTGGAAATGAGGATACTAGCAAAAGATGTTGATTGATATAATGTTTGATACCATGTATGAATAGATAGGTTCTCATCTAGTCTAAATCATTATTCTGGAACTTGAAAAGCTAAAACTTGATTTTAGACTCAGCTAGTGCTTTTGGCAAACCAAACCCCTCAGCCAAACAGCTGCATGGTCTAGAGGTAGAGGAGTAGAC
Source organism: Zea mays (assembly GCF_902167145.1). NCBI lineage: Eukaryota > Viridiplantae > Streptophyta > Magnoliopsida > Poales > Poaceae > Zea > Zea mays. The sequence goes on along the minus strand of NC_050104.1, from coordinate 83,482,289 downwards.
TCCTCACACCGGGTAAGTCTAGCTGAGTATTAGTATACTCAGCCTTGCTTGTGGCACAATTTTTGCAGGTACCTCCTTGTTTTGGTTGATGGTGTGACTTGGCCTCCATCCCTGCCACCGGGATAGACGGTCGAGTGGGTTACTGTTTCCGCAGGAGAGGACCAGGAGGAGTAGTGTGGCCAGGCTTCGCCATGTTACTCGGTTCTTCTCCGTTAGTTATTTCCGCTGCATTAAAAACTATGGTTATTATTTCTGAAACTCCGATAATGTAATCACTAATGATACTTTCTTAATTTATGGTATTATGCTTTATTGTATTTCTCTGTGCCTCACCTTCGAGTGAGCTAGTGGTATTCGATCCTGGATAAGTGGCTTTATCGGACTAGATCCGAGGGACTGACGAGTTATTCCGATTTAAGTGTGTTGCTGCCTTTAAGGGTGCGACTTGGACACTTAAGCTAGAATAATCCGGGCGGTTCCGCCACAGGGACTTGTTCTCAAATGCTATGAATTAAGAACAAGGCAACATAAAATGTTAAATGTTAAAGCCCTTCGTCCATCGAAGCATTATCTCCCCAAGGGTATGATGATCTTCGAACGAAAGTCTTGGACGAAGGTCATGAAGGGCGTACCTTCATGACTAGAGTTATGAAATAATAAAAGATAAGGTATATAAGACATGAAACACAAAGGTTAATATATTCACACACATAAACTTATCCATATGATTTATCATATAAACTTAAATATCAAAACATGGTATTTAATTACATCTGTACCTTCGGCTTGATAGAAGGAAATAATCCGAGTGTCTTGTGCAAGCGATTACAAGATTCCGTGAACAGTACGTGGGTACTGTTCATCTATTTACAGGCACAGGACGCAGCCTGTGAGAAATTACATTCATGCCCTTTACAAATGCTTACAATCATAGTGCAAGCTCCCACGGGTTGATTGGTCATTTCATCTTTAAGTCAGTTCACTCCTTCGTCTTGAGACATGTGGCTATGCCGAAGCTTCATGGGTTACAGCTTCGGCACTGCTTTTGAGAGGATCTGCCGAAGGTGTTTCTTCTTACAGGATCTTTGGCGACGAAGCATACCCCCAACAGTAGCCCCTTCGTGGTGCTAGATCGTTTTTCGTAACGAGCTTGATCTGTGAAAAAGTCTCCTAGGCTTCGGAGAGCCGAAGGTCCGAAAACACCTTCCCTGAGCTTGTTGCCGAGAAACGATTAAAATATTTGGAGCGCAAGGTGGCCCACCACGCAGCGGGTACAAACGATCTGGTAATTCTCTTGCCAGGCGCCGAGTGGTCCACCGTTCAGCAGGTGTGGGCGACTGCTCAGCGGGTGCAGGCGACTTGGCGATTCACCTTCCCACCTGCAGCACTATATAAACAGACGGGTAGGTGTGGAGTTACCACAGCATTCATTGCCATTGCACTGTTGTGCTGTCAAAAAATTTGACCACAGCCGAAGCTTGCTCACTGTATTCTGAACCGAAAGATCATCTTGCTCTAGCTTCGTGACAAGAAATAGCTTCAGCAAAGATAAAAAATTTCAACTTTGTCAAAATGCAAAAAATTCAACATCAAATGGCCAGGGTACGCTCGATAGCTAGAGTTACTCGTGACGGAGACGAAGCCGAAGCTGCTGAAACTGCTCCGATCTCCGAAGTTATGAGGCGGTCGCGGTTGTGACTGAAGGCGCTGCTGACGAAGAATCACCCGCTGCTGAAACCGAGCAGGAAGTTATTGAAGAGGGTGATGCTAATGAAGGAGAGATTGATTATGATGTTATTATGCCATCGAAGCCCAGCCATCTGGATTTTGGGAAATCAACTGGGTCTGAAGCTGATATGACTATGATGACGAAGCTAGGCTACTTCAAGGAAGCCGATAAGGGGTTGGTTCGCTTTGGCGGGGAAGAGACTATCCTGAAGCCGAAAAATGATGAAGTTGTAGTTTTTAAGAGCTTCTTCAAAGCAGGGTTGAGATTTCCTTTGCATGGAATGATTGCAGAAGTCTTGGAAAAATTCGGGATTTATCTTCATCAGCTGACCCCCAACGCTATTGTTAGGCTCAGCGTGTACATCTGGGCTCTCAAAAGTCAAGGGGTAGAGCCGCTCGCCGATGCATTCTGCCGAGTACATGAACTTCATTATCAGACGAAGGCTAGAGAAGACGGATTGCATGAGAACTTCGGTTGTTATAATTTTGCTTATCGGAAGGATATGAAGACACCGGTGGTCAGCTATCACACTAAATGGCCGACCGGTTGGAAATCTGAATGGTTTTATGTTAAATTTGATGAACAAAAGGAGAAGCTAGTTCAAAGCCCGCTGAAGCTAATCTTCGGGCTAACTAGACCTCAATGCAACATGACACCGGGGGATCCATGCCAAGATGTTGTGTATGAGTTTAGAATTGTGTCTGAACACATTGGGTCTAGGGACTTAGTCCAGGAATACCTAGCCAACAGAGTGTTCCCAACGCTGAAGAAGTGGGGTATGCCGAAGCTTGAAGAAGAGAAGAAAGAGGGTGAACTCGTTCGGCTGCCTTATCAGTTTAAGTTCAAAAAACACTTCAAGGAACCCTGCCAAGAATGGCTGGACACGATCGAAGTTATGTGTAACGAGATTTTAGGGAACTATACGAAAAAAGAAGATCAGTTGATGACTGCAGCCTTCGGCTCCCGACCGAAGCGAAGATTGAATCGAGTAATGGATGCTCTACATTTTGAATATCCTGATTATGAACGGTTGAACAAGGGCGCCGAAGGGCAGAAAAGAAAAAGAGTTGTCAGTGTTGTGGGCAGACAGACCGCTAGAATGGTAAAAGTGAAAGCTCTCTTGTGAGTTTTGGTGTTTGGATGACAACTCAATTAAAGGACTAACAAGTGTACTAAGTGTTGAACAGGTGCTTAAGGTAAAGCCTACAGGGTTCAACACAAGTGAACAAATGTGATAGTCCAAGAACTGGATTATGGATACATGATGGACATCGCATAAAGTGAGACTCGGGTGCGTAGCTCGGAGACAACTGATCAAGCCAAGGACGGAGGCAAGAAGAGCTTCGAGGTACCAAGTGCACGGGAGAAGGTCAAGGAGGCTGAGAAACCCAAAGCCAAGGGTGAAGAAGGAGGCTTGCAAAGTCAAGGGTGATCGAGTTGAGAACAGCTACGGCACATCAAGGATCACTACATAAGGACGTGACTTACAGCCAATGAGGTAACAACTACAAGTATGTGGTGTAAGTCATAAGGCTCAAGATCAAGCTCTAAGGAGGAGATCAAGGTCACTAGAAGGAGAACAAGTGTCAAAACCAGAACTGGAAGCAGCCCAAAAGAGTTAAGTTCACCTTGATCTTTAGTTTGGGTTGTTCCTATGTTTGGAGATGTTCTATGTGACCTTTACAGGATGTTGGAACCAAGTGATGTCAATCTAGATCAAGTCAAGCCGACTTGATGATTTATGAGTCCAACATCAAAGCTCAAGCATGTGAAATGCTATAGATGTAATGATTAAGAGAAGGTATGTTTCTATACTTAGAACATTGGTTTTGTGGACTAATATACTTGTCTAAGTGTTAGAAACAGAAAGAAGAAGAGAAGGAGAGAGGTGCAAAGGGCTTGGCTATGTACAGCCAAGACAGCTTAGTCTGGCACACCGGACTGTCCGGTGGTGCACCGGACAATGTCCGGTGCGCCAGGCTGAACTCTGGTGAACTGGCCGCTCTCGGGAATTCACCGGCGACGTACGGCTATAATTCACCGGACTGTCCGGTGTGCACCGGACTGTCCGGTGAGCCAACGGTCGGCCAGGCCAACGGTCGGCCGCACGATCTGCGCGGGACACGTGGCCGAGCCAACGGCTAGATGGAGGCACCGGACTGTCCGGTGTGCACCGGACATGTCCGGTGCGCCAACGGCTCCAAGACTGCAAACGGTCGGCTTCGCCATAAAAGGAAAGAAATCGGGCACCGGACAGTGTCCGGTGTGCACCGGACTGTCCGGTGCGCCACCCGACAGAAGGCAAGATTTGCCTTCCTGGATTGCTTCCAACGGCTCCTAGGCCCCTTGTGCCTATAAAAGGGACCCCTAGGCGCCTCCAGCAAGGTACAAGCGCAGCCAACAAGTGTAGACTTCACTGGAATCAATTCTCGCTCTCCCTCTTGTGTGTAACTCTATAGTTTGTGTGGAAGGCACAGTTATAAGCCTTTAGAGAGAGGAGTAGTGCTGCTAAGAGCTAGAGCAAGGTCTTGAGCGTATCGTTACTCTGCCGGGGTGCTGCCAAGAAGTTTGTAAGCAGCCGCGGTTCTGTTGTAACTCCACTCAATAGTGAAAGGCTCTATCTGTCATACTGACAGATCTGAGCAAACGGAGGAAGGAGTTGAAATAGACTCCAAGCCCAGGTGTGGCTAACTCCAACGAGGACTAGGCAAGCATTTCAGGCTTGGCCGAACCTCGGGATAAATCCTTGCGTCTGTGTGCTCTGTTCTGTATTGTACTCTGACTCTCTGTCTTATTCTTTTTTATATCTGCACTTCACTACTTACTTGTGGTACTAGCTTTCCTTGAAGTGCAGGATATTCTTAAGACAGGAACTTCAATTCCACTGCAACCTACTCGAAGGGTTCTTCACTCCACTGCGATCCTGTCTTCGAGTAGAGTAAGATTTAAGTTTTAAAGTGATAATTTTTATTCGCCTATTCACCCCCCCCTCTAGGCGACATCCAGATCCCGTTCCCGGGCCAAAGGGAACTTTCAATTGGTATCGGAGCTAGGCCTCTCCAGTGTGGGCTTAGCCGTCCGGAGATAACGATGTCGTCACAAGAGGTAACTGTAGAACTTCTTTTAGGCGATGGCTCTAATTACAAATCTTGGTCTGTCTCTATTTATAATGCTTTCATGAGTGTTGATCCTGATTTGAGACAGATCTTTAGGAGAAGTATTTTTCCATCTGATATTAGTAAAAATCCCTCTAATGATGAACTAAGATGTTTTTCTCTCAATCACCGTGCGTGCAGCATCTTAGTTGATTCTCTTTCTAGAGGTGCTTATTTTGCCATCATGAGTAGTGGTAATGATTTAATTGTTGATGCTCATGATTTATGGAATAGAATTAAAGTAAAATATTGTGTGGCAAATTGTACTGCTTCTACTCCCCATATTGCTTGTGATACTAACCTTTCAAAAGGAGAAGATCAAGAACGATGGGCACCCAACGATGAATCCACCTTGTCGACAGGTTTGTCTTCCACTAGTTATAAATGTCTTATTGCTAACAATGATGATGGAGACGAAAGCGATAATGAGGAAGAATATGAGGATGATAGCGAGGATGAGTCTTCATCACCACAAGGTACATTTTCCTGTACTGCTTCCACTAATAATAATGACAGGGAAAATAAGACCGGTGATGTGGAAGAAGAGGAGATTCACCGGTTCTACACCCATCTCAACAAAGAAGACAAAGTGCTCTTGGTTAAATTGTTGAGGAGGAACAAGGAACAAGGCGAGACGCTTCTCAGGCTAGAGGAGACTCTCATCAAAACCAACGACAGCCTGGAGAAGATGACCAAAGAACATGAGGAGCTAAAGTGCTCTCATGATAATTTGGTCCAACGGTATGAATTTATTTTATTTGAGCAAAGAAATAATCATGATGTATTATCTGATGTTGCTCAACTTAAAACTGAAAATTCTATGCTTAAGAGTCAAGTAGAAATGATAAATTTAGAAAAACTTGCTCTAAGTGAAAAATATGATATGCTATCTTATTCTCATAATGAATTAGTTGATAATCATATCATGCTTAATATTGCTCATGAGGTTGTAATTTCAAACTTAAATTCATGTGAACCCCATTCTCGCACGTGTGCGCATTTGAATTGTATATCATCATGTGCTAACCCCTGTTGCTCAAAAGAAAGCCAATCATTGATTGAGCAACAAGTTTTAGGGTCACAAAAGAAATTCTGTGGGAATAAGAAGCAACGACAACTGAGGAGAAGACGCTTAGCTCAACTCTCTCAAGATATCCACGGGCGCGTGGTGAAGAAACTTGAGAAAGGAAAAACTGCAGCAAGTGTTAAGCTCAATAAGAAGAATGTTTCCAAAGCTATAAATGAAGAAATCAACATGAACGAGGAAAAAGGTAAAAATTCAATTAGTCATGTTGTTTGTACTAATCATCTCTCCATGACCTTCAAGCACAAAAAGGGAAGAGGAAAAAGGAGGTGTTTCAAATGCAAGGAGATAGGCCACCTCATCGCATCCTGTCCGTACAAGGACAAGGATGAAGAGACAAGAAGTTGCCTTGGATGCAAAAATAAGGACCACATTATCACTTCATGTCCGGTCATGAAGAATCAAGGATGTGCATCCTCCAAGATGACCCTCACCAAAGAAAATGACGAACAGCAAGTGTCATGTCAGGTTGGGCGACGCTTCTGCTACAAATGTGGTGAGCAGGGTCATATATCAAAGGTATGTTATAAAGGTAAGATTCCTAAAGAAGTGAATGTGTGTCAATCTCATTCGCTTAGGAGACCCAAATCATACACTTGTGCTAGATCTATAATGAGATCACCTAGAACTAGCACAAAGGCCATTTGGGTACCAAAGGCACATTTAGATGATCATTATGGACCCATCTCGAGATGGGAACCAAACTGCGCTAACTAGACCATGCAGGTGCCTTGAGATGGACTGGAGGCCATGGGAGAGATTAAGACGGTTATCTAAAACTCTATGCTTAAGCTGTTAATTGTTTTGGTGTTTATTGACCCAAGGTTGAATTATTGTGAAACACTAATCCCATGTTCATCTCAAGTGAAATAAAGTGTATAGGTCATGAATCATTATTGGTGAATCAAGTAAAGGACCTTGATGAGAATCTACAACATGCTCTCCAAAGGACGGTACCCCGTGTATTTTAAGTACATAATTGCAATTTAGTATTGCTCTTAAGTTGGCTTGTTGTGCTACCTGTCTTTGGAGCAGTTATGCTTTATGATTGCCTGTGTAAATGAATCATAATGATGTTTGCTTAATCATGGCTAGTGCTATATAGGATATATCTTTTGAATCATTCATGGGTAGCTATTTCATTTGTTATATCCACAATTAACTCTCTTGGTGTATATGGATAAACCTGTAACTTTTTGCAAGTCATGCTATGTGCAACTATGACATTTGGTTTAGTCCATGTTCACATGATTACCCTAGTTTAGTATTGTGTGAATTTCAAATCCATGAGCTATGAGGTGCGCTCTCATAAAGGCAAAGGTATGGAAAATGGAGCTATACAATTTCATTAAATATTCTTGAAATTCCATTCATTGTGATCATAGCTATGTTCGTGTCTTTCAATTGGTAATATCTTGATTTAGGTAATTTATGCCTTTAAAATGTTGTTTCTTTTGTGCACCTAAGAAACCTTCTTAATTATGACATGCTTAGATATTTCGCTTTATATACATGATTGTGTTGATCTTCAATTGGTACATGTGGTACAATGATTGTCATGTATGAAGCATGTCTAGATTGCGTGTAAATGTTATACTTCCTATGAGTATTCAATTGGGTTAAGTGCCACTGAGGCATGCATTGTTGAATTTAGTCAACCTTTCATTTAGCCTTAAATTGGTGTTAAGTGGTTTTACAATTGATATTCAAATTGGCATCCTTGTGTGATGAAAGTGATAGAGTATGCCTTGACCAAGGTATGTTGTGATCCCCTCTAGTTCTAAGGAAGCTAGAATGTGCAAAGTGCAAGTCATTCAAATACTTGATGCACAACTTGAGGGGGAGCACACATAACTTGTGTCCTTTGAGACTAACTGTTTCTTGAGCGATCTTGTATAGTCTCTAGGTGGAAAAGAGAAGATAAGCAGGAAATGGAGCAATCTGGACTTGGGTACCTCTGTAAGTCAAGAAATTGGTATCTCAAGTTGTGAGTAAGTGCATATCTTTAGATTGCTCATGCTCTATAATATCTGGTGATAATAGATGCTTAAATATCATGGAGCCATGATAATAAATGAACTTTGAAATTGGTATCTTTCAATTGGTAGCCATAATAGTTCGCTTCAATTGACATCTGTTGATAATCATGAGAATAGAAGTTTCTTCTTGTGCCCAATACTATAACCTGTTCTAAGTTTAATGTCTTAGCAACAAGAAAAAGTAAGGATAAAGAATCAGGCACAAGTGTGAAGAAGCTCTTGAGAGATTAGATACTTTCAAGATGAGAAGTACACTACAACATGGTAAAGGTACAAAGGGAGTATTAATCTTTTTGCATATATGTATCTTGCCTAAATGTTGATCGGGCATATGCTCAATAAGTAAGGGGGAGTTTTGATAGTCGTTTTCCTCCTTAACACCCTGTTGTCCCTTGACATCATCATATGTTCTTGCTTGAGTATGTTTTTTTTGTGTTTGATGTCAAAGGGGGAGAATTTGTGTATTAAAGCTTATCTCAACCTTAGAGGAAAGCTTATCCTAATGGGTGATGTGTTAGTTTGAGCTTTGCCAAGTGTGATATTCATATGTTTCTTGCAGTATTATACGTGTTGATCATATGGACTAGACTAGTGTTTCCGCTGCGATGAATTATTTTGGCTTCTATAGTGAAATAGATAGTCATGTGGTTAATGGTGTTTTAAGATTGCTTTAAATTGATATCTTAGTTTAAATTGGTATCTTAATGGTGAATAGTGGTAGGTTGATATTCCTGTGATATATCCACTAATTTGAATGGTGTTTAACTCTGATTATGTGCATTTGTGTGGTATAGCATCATGGTTTGATTCTTGACACAATGCATACTAAAAAGTGCTAAGGTGTAGAAATGTTTCGATTTGCCTAAGTATGTGCAAATTGGCATCTGAGGCCAAAATTATGTTTTTGAAGTAAGCACTTATTTAGGGGGAGCATTCTATAATCTTAGTATTCAAATTTGTGCTTCAAATCTTATTCTTATGTAAGCTTTAATTGTGTTGCCATCAATCACCAAAAAGGGGGAGATTGAAAGCTCTCTTGTGAGTTTTGGTGTTTGGATGACAACTCAATTAAAGGACTAACAAGTGTACTAAGTGTTGAACAGGTGCTTAAGGTAAAGCCTACAGGGTTCAACACAAGTGAACAAATGTGATAGTCCAAGAACTGGATTATGGATACATGATGGACATCGCATAAAGTGAGACTCGGGTGCGTAGCTCGGAGACAACTGATCAAGCCAAGGACGGAGGCAAGAAGAGCTTCGAGGTACCAAGTGCACGGGAGAAGGTCAAGGAGGCTGAGAAACCCAAAGCCAAGGGTGAAGAAGGAGGCTTGCAAAGTCAAGGGTGATCGAGTTGAGAACAGCTACGGCACATCAAGGATCACTACATAAGGACGTGACTTACAGCCAATGAGGTAACAACTACAAGTATGTGGTGTAAGTCATAAGGCTCAAGATCAAGCTCTAAGGAGGAGATCAAGGTCACTAGAAGGAGAACAAGTGTCAAAACCAGAACTGGAAGCAGCCCAAAAGAGTTAAGTTCACCTTGATCTTTAGTTTGGGTTGTTCCTATGTTTGGAGATGTTCTATGTGACCTTTACAGGATGTTGGAACCAAGTGATGTCAATCTAGATCAAGTCAAGCCGACTTGATGATTTATGAGTCCAACATCAAAGCTCAAGCATGTGAAATGCTATAGATGTAATGATTAAGAGAAGGTATGTTTCTATACTTAGAACATTGGTTTTGTGGACTAATATACTTGTCTAAGTGTTAGAAACAGAAAGAAGAAGAGAAGGAGAGAGGTGCAAAGGGCTTGGCTATGTACAGCCAAGACAGCTTAGTCTGGCACACCGGACTGTCCGGTGGTGCACCGGACAGTGTCCGGTGCGCCAGGCTGAACTCTGGTGAACTGGCCGCTCTCGGGAATTCACCAGCGACGTACGGCTATAATTCACCGGACTGTCCGGTGTGCACCGGACTGTCCGGTGAGCCAACGATCGGCCAGGCCAACGGTCGGCCGCACGATCTGCGCGGGACACGTGGCCGAGCCAACAGCTAGATGGAGGCACCGGACTGTCCGGTGTGCACCGGACATGTCCGGTGCGCCAACGGCTCCAAGACTGCAAACGGTCGGCTTCGCCATAAAAGGAAAGAAATCGGGCACCGGACAGTGTCCGGTGTGCACCGGACTGTCCGGTGCGCCACCCGACAGAAGGCAAGATTTGCCTTCCTGGATTGCTTCCAACGGCTCCTAGGCCCCTTGTGCCTATAAAAGGGACCCCTAGGCGCCTCCAGCAAGGTACAAGCGCAGCCAACAAGTGTAGACTTCACTGGAATCAATTCTCGCTCTCCCTCTTGTGTGTAACTCTATAGTTTGTGTGGAAGGCACAGTTATAAGCCTTTAGAGAGAGGAGTAGTGCTGCTAAGAGCTAGAGCAAGGTCTTGAGCGTATTGTTACTCTGCCGGGGTGCTGCCAAGAAGTTTGTAAGCAGCCGCGGTTCTGTTGTAACTCCACTCAATAGTGAAAGGCTCTATCTGTCATACTGACAGATCTGAGCAAACGGAGGAAGGAGTTGAAATAGACTCCAAGCCCAGGTGTGGCTAACTCCAACGAGGACTAGGCAAGCATTTCAGGCTTGGCCGAACCTCGGGATAAATCCTTGCGTCTGTGTGCTCTGTTCTGTATTGTACTCTTACTCTCTGTCTTATTCGTTTTTATATCTGCACTTCACTACTTACTTGTGGTACTAGCTTTCCTTGAAGTGCAGGATATTCTTAAGACAGGAACTTCAATTCCACTGCAACCTACTCGAAGGGTTCTTCACTCCACTGCGATCCTGTCTTCGAGTAGAGTAAGATTTAAGTTTTAAAGTGATAATTTTTATTCGCCTATTCACCCCCCCCCCTCTAGGCGACATCCAGATCCCGTTCCCGGGCCAAAGGGAACTTTCAAAAAGAAGATGAGGAAAAACTGAAGAAGAGGAAATGGAGCCCTAAGCCGACGACAGTTGCTCCGAAGAAGAAAAAAGCTGCAGCTCTGAAGCAGAAGGCGACTGATATTGAAGAAGAAACTCCTACATCACCTTCTGCTAACGATGTGGCAGAAATTCTAAAGGTAATGACTGAATCCTTGCCTATCAAGCTAAGTCCACTGGCGCCACATCTGACGAAGCTTTTTCAGAAGAAGAAGGAGTCTTCGATAGCGAAGAAGGTAGCTGGGCCAAAAAACGAAGAATTATTACTGTGACAGAAGCTATCGAAGGGACACCACGACCAGCTTCGGCTTCAAAAGCACCAGCTGTTGAGAGCGCTACAGCTATCGAAGCTGCACCGACCGAAGCTGCAATTGCCGAAGTTGAACCTGTTGAGGATGCAAATCTAGAAAGCACTCTTTCTAACATTGATAAGATACTTCTGGACATGGCCACAGAAGAAGCTGCTGCAGCCGCTGAAGAAACCATGGCTACAGTATCTGAGAAGGAGAAGGAAATAGCTGAAGATGCTTCGGAAGAAGAAAACTTTAACTTTCAAAACTTAATTGGGCAAGAATTGTTGAAGGCTGAGAAAGAAGAGTTGAGAGAATATGCCATATCCTGCGGGTATCAACCAGGGGCACTACTCTTCGGCGGTGTTGACGATGAAAGGTTAAGCTACGTCCGAGATCAAACTGGAGCGAAGGTTATCGGTACTCTATCAAAGAGTATTGGTTTCCCGAAGCTTGAGACAGACATTAGCCGCTACCGATGACAGCACATCGTTGGTAGTTTATTCTATTCCAATTTCAAGGTAAAAAACTTTTCTTCAACTTTTTATTGTCTTTAACAACGAAGGTGTTTTCTAACGAAGGTTGCTTGTGCACAGAGTATGCTGTTGAGTAAAGCTTTGAGAATGCAACAAGATCTTGAAGATAAAAAACATGAAGTTATAATTGAGGGTTTAGAAAGCAAAATAAAAGATCAATCAACTGCTCTTGAAAAGAAGGATTTCGAGCTTCAGACAACAGAAGGTTTATTGGCAGAAGCTGAAGCTAAAATTGCAAAGTTAAATACGGAGCTTCTCTCAAAGTCAGAAAGCTTCGAGCAGGAAAAGCAGAAGTTTAATGCAAAATTTGAGACTAAGGTCGAGAAAAGTTCAAATTTGCAAAAATCATTGACAGAGCTTCAAAACAAATGTCTGGAGTTCAGTAGCCGATGTGTACAACGGATGAAACAGATCTTCAATTCGGTTGGAGCCAGCTATGAAAAATTTAGGCCTTCGACTGAAGATCTGCCAGGGGCCTTCGAACATATCGAGGGTGAAGTTGATGCCCTTGATGAAATTATAGCCGGACATGGTGATTTCTGTGCCCTGGTAGCTTCTCGGGGCACAGCTGTCGCCTTCCTGAAATCTGGTTGCACACATAGAAAGATTGTCAATAGACCCAACTTTAGTTTATCACGAGTAGATCTCGTTAATATTCCAAGTCTTGCCCGAATAATAGGAAACAGATTTATAAAACTAGTATGGACGAAGGGTGGACGAAGCATAGCTGGTGATGAAGCTCGAAGTCATCTTAAGCCGGTAACAAAATCATACCTTGTGCTTACCTTTTCCTTTAAACTTGAATTTTCCTTACAATACTTTAATATATACAGGATGACGAAGCTGAGGAGCAAGATGACGAAGCTGAAGAGCACAAAGCCGAAGCTTAATAGATGATGATGAAGCTTGAATAGATAGCTGTGGAAAAAACTCTAAGAACTCTTGTAATAACCTTTGTAAAGAATATTGTAATTTAAGAATTAGATTTTACTATGTAAATTTTGTCCATACCTTGTAATATATTTTTACCTTTCCGTCAATGTGTGAAGTGCTTCGATGTGAACGAAACTAGTATTTTTTTGAGCCGAAGGCGAAAAACACCTTCCCTTCTTTTCGTACACAACGAAGCATGAAACTGCTTCTTTTTCTTTTTGCCGAAGCCTTATCTTTAGAGCCGAAGCATCTGCCTGTGTTATGATGATGATGATCCTATGTATGTTTAAATGAATGTTTATGAATGCAAATGTATGATGTAATGTATCATGCAAATGAATGTCCAAACACACGCATACGAAGCCACAACCATAGCCTTCATTCCCTTGGGAATGACCGAAGTCTTTTTGCCGTTTATTTTTCGGCTTCACCGCTTATTTTTCGGTGTATCAGCGCTAACTTTTCGCTGTAAGTTCTGCATCCCCTTAGGAACGTCTTTTGAACTTCTTCGCCTTCTATTTCGGCGGTATCGCGTTGACTTTTCGCGCTTTGCCTTATATTTCGGCGGTATCAGCGTTAACTTTTCACTGTAAGCTCTGCATTCCCTTGGGAACGACTTTTGAGCAGAAAACTTATGCTGCGCTCCCTTAGGAACGGCTTTTTGTAGCTTCGTCGTGCTTTGCATCCCCTTAGGGACGACTTTCGAGCTTCTTCCTGTTTTTTCCTTTTTCCATGCACTCGATGGTGCATGCTCAGTTTTTACATTTTACATTTTTGGGGGATTTTGCTCTCGTAGAGCTGAATAAGAAAACGAGTAATTACATGCTATGGCCCCATTAAGAACCTTTCTCCCCCTTTGGAAAGGAAAAGGGTGCCATAGAAAAAACAAAAAGATTACATCAAGCTAGACATAATATCGCTGAAGCTCATCCGCATTCCAAGATCTAGGAATGTCGTTGCCGTCCATATCCTTTAATCTGTAAGAACCGGGTCTTGACGAAGATACTACCAGAAAAGGTCCTTCCCACTTGAGCTGTAACTTGCCTACTGTATCTGGATTGGCCACTCTCCGAAGTACCAAATGTCCTGGTTTAATGTTCTTTAGCCGAACTTTTCTGTCACACCATTTTATTGTTTCAGCTTGATATTTATTGATATTCTCCACGGCCTGAAGCCTGATCCCTTCTATAACATCTTTTGCCACAGAATAATCAGCTTTGTCTTCTGCCGAAGCCACTGTTCTTATTGATCCTGCCTTAGCTTCTTCTAGAGTGATTGCTTCGTCACCAAACAATAGTTTGAATGTTGTAAAACCTGTTGACCTTGATATTGTTGTATTGTGGCTCCACACCACTTTGATCAATTCATCTAGCCACTTTCCTCTGGGCTGATTGAAGATTAACTTCATTATTCCCGTCATTATAATGCCGTTGGCTCTTTCAACAAGTCCATTTGTCTCAGGATGTCTGACCGATGCAAAATGAATCTTCGTGCCAATTTGTTCATAGAATTCCTTGAAAGCTTCAGCATCAAACTGTGTTCTGTTGTCTACAGTAATAGCCTTCGGTACTCCAAAGCGACAAACAATGTTTTGCCAGAAGAACTTCTGGACAGTGACCAAAGTTATTGTGGCTAAAGGCTTCACCTCAATCCACTTGAAAAAATACTCTACCACCACCACAACATATTTTAGATTTCCTTGTGCTGGTGGAAGTGGGCCTAACAAATCGAGGCCCCACCTTTGCAACGACCAAGTGGGCTGTATTAACTGAGTGAGAGATGAAGGTTGCTTCTGGTCTCTTGCACATTTTTGACAGCCTTCACATTTTTGGACTAATTCTGCTGCATCCAAAGCTACCTTCAGCCAATAAAATCCTTGTCGAAAAACTTTTCCCAACAAGGGCCTAGATCTAATGTGAGATCCACACAGGCCTGCATGTATCTCTTTCATTAATTCCATGCCTTCAGTCCTTGATAAACACTTGAGGAGTGGTGAACAAACTCCATGTTTATACAATTCCCCTTCTATTATCACATATGGTCTTGTTCTTGCCTCCATTCTCTTGTTATAAGCTTCGTCACATGAAAGACAATTGCCTTGGAGGAAAGATATTATTTCAGTTCTCCAGTCTTCACTGTGTACTGGAGAAATAGTAAGCACTCTCTTTCCATGAGCTCAACCGAAGGTGCTTTTATTGTTTCAAAAAATACTTCGGAGGGTAGGGGGAGCCCATGAGTCGCTGATTTGGCTAGCAAATCTACATGCTCATTTTCACCTTTTGGAATATTCTTGACGGAAAAACCTTCGAAGGAAGCTTCCAACCTTCGAACTGTATCCAAATATTTTTCAAGCTTCGGATCTCGTGCCTTGCTGCTTTTATCCACATGGCCAGCAATAACTTGAGAATCAGTCTTTAGGATGGCCCTTCTTATTCCCATTGCCCTTAGTTTCTGAAGCCCCAATAGAAGTGCTTCGTACTCAGCAATATTATTTGTGCAACTGAAATTCAGTTTGACTGCATAACATGTTTTAACTTTTGAAGGTGCCATAAGGACTGCAGCTGCTCTTGCACCGAAGGCTCCCCAAGAACCATCGCAAAACACTGTCCAAGCTTCGGCATCTTTACTTGTCCCCTCTTCATGAGCCCCTGGCGTCTAATCAACGATGAAATCTGCTAGCGCTTGAGATTGAATTGAAGATCTGTGCACGTAGTCAATAGTGAATTCATTAAGCTCCGCGGCCCATTTTCCAACTCTTCCAGTAGCTTCTCTATTCCTCATGATATCCTTCAGAGGTTGTGATGAAGGAACAATTATGTGATATGCTTGAAAATAATGCCGAAGCTTCCTGGACGCCATTAACACAGCATACAACACATTCTCCAATTCTGTATAGTTTTTCTTTGATAAACTCAAAACTTCGGAGACAAAGTATACTGGGACTTGCTTTTTAGCTTGTCCTTCGAGCTTTTCTTGTACAAGTGCCGCACTCACTGCAGAGTGCGAAGCTGCCACATACAATAGCAATGGAGCCCCTAGCACGGGTGGAGTTAATGTTGTTAAATCGATTAGATATTGCTTCAGCTCTTCGAAAGCTTTATGTTGAGTTGGGCCCCATTGAAAAACTTTAGCTGACTTTAGCACTTCAAAGAATGGTAAATTTCTTTCTGCTGATCTAGATATAAATCGATTCAAAGATGCCAGTCTTCCTGTCAGCCATTGAGCCCCCTTCTTTGTGCTTGGCTGCTCCATTCGAAGAATAGCTTCGATCTTGCTTGGGTTGGCTTCGATCCCCTTCGTTGAAACTAGACAACCAAGGAACTTGCCCTTTTTCACTCCGAAGACACATTTTTCTGGATTTAATTTCAGGCCAGCTTGCCTAAAATTAGCAAATGTTTCCTGCAAATCAGTAATGTGGTTTTCTTGCTTCGTGCTTTTCACTATGATGTCATCAACATATGTTATCACATTTCTGCCTATCTGAGAATGAAGAACCCTGGCTGTCATCCTGCTGAAGCTTCCTCCAGCATTCTTGAGCCCCTCAGGCATCCAAAGATAACAATATGTACCACTGGGGGTTATGAAGCTGGTCTTTGGCTCATCTTCCTTCTTCATCCAGATTTGGTGGTAGCCTGAATAACAATCTAGTAGACTCATGAGCTCTGACGAAGCTGCTGCATCTACTAGAGAATCTATTCTTGGTAATGGGAACTCATCCTTTGGACAAGCCTTGTTCAGATCAGTAAAATCAATGCACATTCTCCATTTACCATTGGCCTTCTTCACCATAACAGTGTTGGCTAGCCATTCTGGGTATTTCACTTCTCCGATGACACAAGCACTGAGAAGTCTTTTTACTTTGTTCCGAGCACCTTCAGCTTTATCGTCAGACATTTTCCAAAGCTTCTGTTTCCTGGGTCGGAAGGATGGATCGACATTGAGTGAATGTTCAATGACGTCCCTGTTGACACCACAGAGATCGTTGGCTAACCATGCAAAAACATCTTTGTTGTTGAATAAAAACCTTATCAAGGTTTTCTCCTGCTCTTCAGATAATTGGGATCCCAGCAATACCTTCTGCTCTGCTATGTCTTCACATAGAAGCATGGGCTTCGGCTGATCAGCCGAAGTAGCCTTCTCTCTTCTATACTTATACTGTTCACAAGCTTCGGCTCCATCTATATTGTGGATTGCTTTTGAGTCTGTCCAATTTCCTTCAGCCTTTCTAGCAGCTTCCTGACTTCCATGAATAGCAATGGGCCCTTGATCCGAAGGTATCTTCATGCATAGATATGGTGGATGAAGAATTGCTTCGAATACATTGAGTGTTCCACGACCAATAATTGCATTGTAGGGGTACTCCATGTCAACAATATCAAATACAACCTATTCAGTTCTTGTATTGTGGACAAATCCGAAGGTCACTGGCATTGTGATCTTGCTAAGCGCTACAATCTGCCTTCCTCTGAAACCACAAAGAGGGTGTGTAGCATCATGGATCTTATCCTCTAGCTCTTGCATCTGTCTGAAGGCCTTAACAAATATGATATCCGCTGCACTGACTGTATCAACCAGAACATTGTGGACTAGAAATCCCTTGACGACACAAGATATGACCATAGCATCATTGTGAGGGTAATCCTTGAGCTGAAGGTCCTCTTGGGAGAAGGTAATTGGGATGTGAGACCATTTTCACTTGATGAAGGGTCCCTGCACCCCAACATGCTGTACCCTTCTCTGAGCCTCCTTCTTCTACTTCTTGTTGGCCGGCTCTGAGCATGAACCACCTCTTATCGGGAGCACCAGCTTCGTAGCCGAAGCAGCTTCAGCTTGGTTGTTGAACGAAGCCATCAGCTCAAAAAGTGGAAGTGAGTTCACCGGAGGTGGGCGCCAATGTTGGGGACTTGTTCTCAAATGCTATGAATTAAGAACAAGGCAACATAAAATGTTAAATGTTAAAGCCCTTTGTCCATCGAAGCATTATCTCCCCAAGGGTATAATGATCTTCGGACGAAAGTCTTGGAAGAAGGTCATGAAGGGCGTACCTTCATGACTACAGTTATGAAATAATAAAAGATAAGATATATAAGACATGAAACACAAAGGTTAATATGTTCACACACATAAACTTATCCATATGATTTATCATATAAACTTAAATATCAAAACATGGTATTTAATTACATATGTATCTTCGGCTTGACAGAAGGAAATAATCCGAGTGTCTCGTGCAAGCGATTACAAGATTCTGTGAACAGTACGGGGGTACTGTTCATCTATTTATAGGCACATGACGTAGCCTGTGAGAAATTACATTCATGCCCTTTACAAATGCTTACAATCATAATGCAAGCTACCACGGGTTGATTGGTCATTTCATCTTTAAGTTGGTTCACTCCTTCGTCTTGAGACATGTGGCTATGCCGAAGCTTCATGGGTTACAGCTTCGGCACTTCTTTTGAGAGGATCTGCCGAAGGTGTTTCTTCTTACAGGATCTTTGGCAATGAAGCATACCCCCAACAGATGATATGATGCGAAGAATGATGCTAATGTATCGTGCAAATGAACGCCCAAACACACACATCCGAAGCTTCATCCACAACCTTCATTCCCTAAGGAATGACTGAAATCTCTTTGCTGTTTATTTTTCGGCTACACCGTTTATTTTTCGGTGTAAGTTCTACATTCCCTAAGGAACGTCTTTTGAACTTCTTCGCCTTCTATTTCGGCGGTATTCGCGTTGACTTTTTGCGCTTCGCCTTATATTTCGGCGGTATCTGGCTCTGCATTCCCTAAGGAACGACTTTTGAGCAGAAAACTTAAGTTGTGCTCCCTTAGGAACGGCTTTTTGAAGCTTCGGCAAACTTACATTGCGCTCCTTAAGAACGACTTTTTGTAGCTTCGATGAAACTTTTACTGCGATTTTTAGTTCTGCATTCCTAAAGGAATATCTCTTTGTAGCTTCGTCATTCTCGTAAGTCTGTGACGAAGGTTTATTTTTTCTGACATGAACGAAGCTAGTACAGGAAATTAAAAATGACAAGAAAGCTAGATTTACATTGATTGTTCCTTATTTAAAAAGAAAATGACATTGAATGTAAAACTATGCCAGAAGTAGGATATCTCTCAATATATGTGTTTTGATTCTGGCACAGTACTATTAACTGTGCGAGCTTCGGACCCCTCCCTGAAATCTCGCTGCTGATGGGTCTGCTGGCTCCCTTCTGGCTGCTGACCTCGTGAGTAGGCAGGTTGTAGTGGCGGCGGAGGTGGAAGTTGTGGCCAAGAAACTTGCGGCTGACTAGCCGAAGCAATAGAAGCTGCGGGATGATTACTCACATATTCTGGTATGTAGGGTGAATGACACGAAGCAGTGTGCAGGACCTGCTTCGGTTGACTTTGCCGGGCTTCAGCCTCTACAATTTCTTTCTGCTTTTGGATGGTGATTTGACACGTTCTTGTATTGTGGCCCTTATCTTCACCACAAAATAAGCAGTAGATCTTCCTGGGCTGGTCCCCATATCTTCATCCGTAGCCCCTGGCGCCTCTGCCTCTTGGAGCTGGCGGCCGGAAAGAGCTTTGTTGCTGCCCCAAAGCTTGCGAAGAATACTGCGGCCTCTGCTGTTGACCTCCTATGTCATCATTCTAGGTGGAGTTGTGAATTGACCTGACGTGCCTCAGATGGATTCTTCCTTCGAAGCCCCTAGTCATTTTAGAGAACCTGTATGCTTCCTCCCTTCTTTGGTGGAAGTCATTGTCAGCGCGCATGTATTCATCCATCTTCTGAAGCAGCTTCTCCAGAGTCTGTGGGGGCTTTCTAGCGAAATACTGAGAAGTAGGTCCTGGACGAAGCCCCTTAATCATGGCCTCAATGACAATTTCATTGGGTACTGTAGGCGCTTGCTCTAAGACGCAAGAACCTTCGGACATATGCCTGGAGGTACTCTTCATGATCTTGCGTGCATTGAAACAAGGCCTGAGCTGTGACTGGCTTCATCTGGAAGCCTTGGAAACTTGTCACCAGCATATCCTTGAGCTTGTGCCACGAAGTAATGGTTCCTGGCCGAAGAGAAGAATACCATGTTTGAGCCACATTCCGAACTACCATGACGAAGGACTTAGCCATGACAACTGCATTGTCTCCATATGAAGATATAGTTGCTTCATAACTCATCAAAAACTGCTTCGGGTCTAAATGCCCATCATACATGGGAAGCTGAGGTGGCTTGTATGATGGGGGCCATGGAATAGCCTGCAATTCTGCTGCCAAGGGAGAAGCATCATCAAAAAGGTATCACGATTAAAATCATCATACCATCCATCGTCGTTGAACAATCCCTCTTGATGAAGCTCCCTGTGTTGGGGCCTTCGATCTTGCTCGACTTGAGCAAGATGGCGTACTTCTTCAGTGGCTTCGTCAATTTGCCTTTGAAGATCAGCCAGTCGGGCCATTTTATCCTTCTTCCTTTGTACTTGTTGATGGATTAACTCCATGTTTCTGATTTCTTGGTCCAAGTCCTCCTCCAGGAGTGTTGGACTAGTGGCCTTCCTCTTCTGGCTTTGGGCCTCTCGAAGAGAAAGGGTCTCCTGATTTGGGTCCAGTGGTTGCAGTGCGGTAGCCCCTGGCGCTGAAGCTTTCTTCGGTGGCATGACGAAGGTCAGTGCTTGCCAAAGGTGGTCGAAAAGGGTTCACCGGAGGTGGGCGCCAATGTTGGGGTCTTGTTCTCAAATACTATGAATTAAGAACAAGGCAACACAAGGTATTAAATGTTAATGCCCTTCGTACTTCGAAACATTATTCCCCTTAGGATATAATGATCTTTAGACGAAGGTCATGAAGGACATACCTTCATCATTGCATCATGTATTAATAAAAGAAAAAGCATATGAAATATAAGAGACGACATAAACAATAATATAACGTTGTTAATTCATTCCTATTATATTACCATGGAAAGGTAAGAACAATATTGAATTAACAAAAGTACCTTCGGCTTGACAGAAGGCAAAAAGTACAATTGTGACGCAAAAGCAAGTATCAGTCAGCGTGAACAGTACGGGGGTACTGTTCATTTATTTATAGGCACAGGACATAGCCTATGAGAAATTTACTAAACAACCTTTTCCCCTTTAAGTCAGTTTCTTTTCTCGTGATTGAGCCGAAGCTCCTTTGTGCATAGCTTCAGAGCGATGATAACCTTCGTCACGATCATGTCCCTATCCTGTATGCCCTTTAGTCCTAAATCCGAAGGTACCTGTTTATAAATCAGACTTGACAAACACTGTTAAATTACGTTTTTGAGGACCTTCAGAGGACGAAGGCCCCAACAGCTACAACATCTCGACATGGCCTTGTAAGTGTTGCTAATGATGTAGAGAAACAGAAACATGATGAGAGAGATCCTAATTCCCAAGTATTTACAACCCAAGTGGTGTCCTCATGAGTTGTCCAAGACAAAGAAGCACAAACTACAACATACTTGGCACAACAAATAGAAGTAAAAACTTTAGATGATGACATAAGAAATCATCATCATGACCCATCCAATCTTCCATCAATCAAGCAGAAAAGGAAAAAAATGTGGCCTATAGAGACAAAGTTGACTAGTCCAACATGGAGTCAGCTAGGCCAACCTGCCCCTCTCTATTCAAGCCAGCCAACCTGACTTCAAGTCAGCTAGGATGGCTTCTTTAGTCACTACTATACAACTTAGCCAATTTGTCACTTTTATTCACACCCTATTGGTATTGAGTAAGGTGGTTGGGTTGGCTAGACCGATTTCCTTGAGTTTAGCAGCTCAAGTTGCACCTCCAATTGATTTGGCACCTACTGCTGTTGATGTTGTCCCTATAGATGTTGAGGCGGTTTCTATGGATCAAGATGATGGGCTGCTGGACTATGAACCCTCTTTGAATAGAGTAGAAGTCAATGTAGTGCATTTCTCTCCTAATCATTATGCTGTGGGAGATGACTAGATAACTTAGTTTGACTTTGCTACTAAAAATGCCATTTTACTAAAGCCAAAGGACTCCATTAATCATCTCAAGCCATTGCATGTGAAGAGTAACATCAATGGGACACTAGTTCAAAATATGTTGGTAGATAGTGGAGCAATTGTGAACATGATGTAATATTTGATTCACAAGAAGCTTGGTGGCACTATGATGATTTGATCAAGGCCAACATGATGATCAATGTGGTTAGAGGAGGTGATTCTTTTCTAGTTAAAGGAGTTGTATTGATGGAGATAACCCTCAATAGCAAGACTTAGGCCATTTCCTTCTTTGTCACAAAGGTGCAAGGTAGATTAAATTAATACTTGAGTGCAATTAGATTCATGCAAATCAATGCCCCTTCTAGCTTGCATCAGTTTCTCAATAGTGGGAAATGATATTGAGACTATTCATGTAGATTCATGAGCCTATGTTGTTGTGAATGGTGCTCCTTCACTTGTGGAACATGATGGTATTCCCTACTATCTAGTCATGACCTCATATTTTTTAGTTTATTAGTGTCACTAGGGAAGGCTTTGTACCTATCTCTTTGAAGTCGATTGTGAATCAACTTAATATCATTATGTAATTGTTTTAATGGATGCTAATATTGAATGGTTTGAACATAATGTTGGGCAATATCCAACTTCTATGACACAATACCTATGTAGATATTAATGACTTTAATGAGCTCAATAAGTTGGGCCAAGTTTCACGTTAGCCAACCCACTAGAGAAAGACGATACTACAGATGGCTATATGCCTAGATCGATGTTTATAATTTGAAACATGAAAGTCAGTTACAAAGTTGAGTTAATCATGCTTCTCAAGGAATGTGTTATGTGTTTTGCATGGAATTTTATAGATTTTCCTAGATTAAGCCATGAGCTCATTGTTAAAGCAAAGGCCGATCACGACCTCGATCTGTCTGACTCGCTATGACCAAACATTTTTTATATAGGTGCATCAGGCGAAGGGTACATCGGATTAGGCACGCAGTAGTCTCCACACCTCTCCGTTCGTTAGGGGGCGAAGGCGAAGGTCCACGTCAAACGAGGAGGGGGCTCGCTGTAGCCTCAGACGCAGCCCGAAGGCCTTTTCCTAGATAGCGAGCTCCTAGTCCTCGCGAAGTCAAGGTCATGGATTCGTAGAGTCAAGGGTGCGACATGCAGGCATAGGCCACTACATATTACGGGGAGACCCAGGCTCCACCCCGTAGTCATCTAGGCCCACTTGTAAGCCCCATTGCATGGTAGATTTCGTAGCATGTCTGAATTATTGTACTCTGCCCACTGTAATGACCACATTAAGGGGAATATTCCAGGAATGTAGCAGGTAACCAGGGGTATAACAGTACTTAGGGACCCACTGCCCCTCTCGGTTACCTATAAATACCCCTATGATGTACACGGATGAGACACATATAACAAGATGCTACAGTTCCCTGTCTACTGTCTCATTGTGCACCTGAACTCTCTTGTCTCTCGAGTGTTGGGCCCACCTGTCCACGTGTGAGAAGGATCCAACACTCATTGAGCACTGACTACCCATCAAACCTAGGATTTATGACTCATAAACAACATCCTTGTTGGAGAATGAATCCTTAACCCTAAACTAGGCTGGGTGATGTATTAAATAATAGAGTTGGGTGGGCCTAGGACCATTAGAATACAAGCACACAGAGCACACACACAATAACTCTAACACCCTCCGTAGTTGAAACTCAAGCCACGATGATGTTGAGATGGGATCGAAACTCCTCAAACACCATCGTGGGAAGGCCCTTGGTGAACACATCGGCGAACTGAGAGCTAGTCAGGACACGAGAACTCGCACAACTCCAATGGAGACACGCTCGTGCATGAAGTGGAGGTCGAGCTCGACATGCTTTGTGCATTGGTGTTGGACATGATTGGTGGAGAAGTACACGACACTAGCATTGTCGCATTATACAAGCGTGCTCTGCATCTGCGAGTTGTGGAGCTCCTAAAGTAGCTAACGAAGTTACAGCACCTCAGTCACGTTGTTAGCCACGACATGGTACTTGACCTCCGCGTTGGAGTGGAGACGATTGACTGCGGCTTCGAGGACCAGGAGACAAGACTATAACCAAAGAGCACTGCATAGCCCAAAGTGGATTGGCGCCTAATAGAAGGCAAGGCCCGATCTTCTGTGAGGTACGATAACTTGATTGGGTGGAGATCTCGACGTTGATGATCCAAGGCTCCGAGCGAATGGATCCTCATAATCACTACACCACTGCTCCATTGGTTATCACCAGTGACACATGAGTGACCTCGCCACAAAGGCTTATCCCTGCAAGCGCAATCAAGAACACAAGCAAGAACAAGAAGAACACAACCAAAACTGAGTTGATTACGAGTTGGGGTCTCATAAACCGATGAAAAACGACACTGTTCAATGACAGATATGGTTTAAGCAAAACCCAAACCCTAATGTGGTGGTGACTGCTAGTAAAATATAGGTTAGGGGCATGTGTGGCCCCTAGTCACACCCCTAATGGGCTCGAATGCGATACACGACCTAACAGCCCAACAGACAGTGTTGCAGTATCAAAACCGAATCTGAACGCTGACTTATTTTGATGATTCGTGTTGACTCCGGAAGAATTTTAAAGTGGTTCCAGTTGGGTTGGAAATCTTATCTCCTTATCTTTCCATCCATATAAAGTCAAATCTAATCGGAGTTCGGATGCATCATGGATGTCCATTTTAGTGCAGACTGGTCCTCTACTCCTAGGTGGAGACGAAGTTGAGTCAGACATGGCTTTCTCTTGTTGTGAACGTCCTAGCTTCTCCTTCTTAACATCTTGACATTTCCCAAGTCCTTGATGGTCCTCTCCAAGGTTCATTATTTATATGGAAGTGATGTCCTCATCATCATCCCCCACTTGAATTGGAGTCATCCTTCACTCAGGCGGTGGCCAAGGGGATGGTCAAGCAACCCTAAGATGTATAAGGCCTTTAGGCCCAAAAACGAATGCGACAATTTCTGGCAGATTCTGGACGTAATCTTGTTATGACGATTTCTATCAACTTCGAGCATATTTTGACGTGGGAACAATTGGGTAGGAAAGCTTATCTCCTTAGCTTTCCAATGGTATCTAAAACATCGAAAACAGTGTTTGTTTGTAGCTTGGGTGTCCATTTTTGTGAGACCCACTCATGCATTCCGAACCGGATCCACGAATAAACTAGACTTCAACTCCCCTTGAGCTTGGGACTCTATGATTGATTGGGCCTTGACTATATTGTTGACATCCATGTACTCATCATTCTTCCCTTCTTGGTTTTGAGTCGTCATCAACTCAAAGTCATTGGTGCCTACAAAAGGTGTTGATGTAGTGCTTGATGTCGTGCAACCTTGCTCCCCTACTTGAAGTTTACCATGTTGTTGTAAAACATACAAAGAAGGACAAGTGGAATTGAACGTGATCTGGTTAGCTTTAACACAACCCTCTAATTGATCATATTGTTTCATAACAAAAGAAGATTTCATGTTTGAACAAATATATACTCGATGTACCATATATTCTCCTTTCCAATTATATCTTCCAATAACATGATATGATGTTTAGATAACCATGGTTAATCAACACTAAAAGAAAGTTTCTCCTCTAAATTATTTAGATTACATAGAACATAAAATTCAATATAGCCAAAGTATTTAAAGAAGATAATAATTTCAGCTCATCATGCGCACTAGTTATAGGATTGAATGTTCTAATTTTGGCATAATTAATATGATCAGAATCAACGACATCAAGTTTGTTCTCTAGTTGTGGCATATAAATAATAGTATTATCATCGCACAATTCTTCTTTATCTCAAGGAACAACAAGACAATCCTCTTGTAACAAAGGCAACTCAGATTTATCTGAAGGTATGATATCAGTAGAATTACTCAAATTATTTTTAGTATCATCCATAGAAACAATTTGTTGTCTCATTTTGTTTTCACATAACTCCAAGTTTGTGGTTTCTCATAGTCATGTAAATTATTCTACCAAACTAACACATCATTCGTTAAAGTACTATCCACAACACATATACGACGTCGTGCAAAAACCTTAAGTATTGATACTTCCCATTCATTATACTCATTTGCAATATTTTCATCAAAAGAAGAGACGGATGTGCACATCATCTACTTCAATTCTAAATAGGAGACACATCATCTCCTATATCGAACCTAAGGGAGACAAATCAACATCAATGGTGTGGCTCTTAAAGGCTTTAGTCAATGTGCACATCATCTCCTTCAGTTCTAAATAGGAGACACACTCACCATCAGTAGGCTTAGGGCCCTCAGGGCCCTCATCTTTGTTGGTTTGGGTTTTTGGTCCTGACATTGTTAATACAAACCAGAGACAAAAGGTGACAAAGAAACAATGTGAACCCTACAACTACTCGCAGGGTGGTGGTAGAGCACAAGTTATGAAAGTATCTTATCCCGCTCTTACAAGTTTCTTATCAGCAATGCAGGTGGCAAACAGTAGCCGATGTGAGTGCCAAAAGAGAGTGGGTGTGATTACAAAAGAGTACCTGTTCCACTCGAAAGAAATGTAGAGCTTTGGGAAGGCTCACTAAATATATATCCGTGGCACACAAATCAGTAACAGATAGCAATGCTGAATAAGTGTTCCAAGTACTTGTCCTATTTGTTGGCCTAGAGAATGTATTAGAATAGTTGGAACAAGACACAAAGGAGGTGACAAGGATCTAGGAATAGTAAGGGAACAAGTTGGAATGAAAAACAATCACAAAGGTGCACAAATCAATGGTGTTCCTGCTTATGCACACTCTTTTTTTTTCTCTGATTTTTTTTTGTTTTTTTGTTTTGTATGTTTTTTGCACTTTACTTTTTACATTCTATTTTTTCACAAGAGTGTCGTAAAAATAAGATATAACACAAGAGTATCAAAAAAATTCTCTTCTGTCTATCACAAATTTCTACTCTAACTTCACCAGATTGTTTGACAAATTTAGAGACCTTAACCACAAAAACTCACAATACGAAAGTTGTAAGTCTCCTTTTGTATTTCTTTTAGGTATATGGATCACCTATTTTGGATATAGGAAGTGGGAGATACTGAGCCCTAAATAAAGACTGATCCGAAATTTTGGGAGCACAAAACAATTTACTTCCAAATCAGATAACTGTTAGATAATGACGTTTTCTAGAAAATGAGTAAATATGAAAGTTGTAGAGAAACGTCTAAGCTTTTCAGAAAGTACAACAACACTAAATTCTAAGTTCGTATGCAAGATTTATGCTCAAAATACCGAAATAGACAGAAACTAATCTAATAAGGACGAGATGATGAGATGAAAAATAATGAGTGAATGTGTTTGTTTTATAGATAGGGTCAGTATTGTTGATGGGATCGGTTTGTCGAGATTGAGTTTGTGGAATGGCAGTTGATGGTAATGACTAAACTGACCCAAAACAAATCTAAATCAACAACCTAAATAGGGTTGTTGACGAGGTAAATGAATGGTGAATGCATTCGATTTATGGATAGGGTCAGCTTTGTGGATGTGATCAATTTATCGAGATTGAGTTTGTTGGATGACAATAGATGATAATGACCAAACTGACCTCAAACAAATCTAAACCAGCAACAAGACCTTTACCTATGACACGAACTCAAAATTGTGGACTCTAAAACTAAATTGTGCAAAGGCTAAGGCGAAGTCTGTAGGTCAGGATATACTAATGGTATATAAAGATATGACCTAATGTTAGGACTCTTTTCTCTTTGTCTTTTTTGTGGGTTATAGGACGAAAAAATTAATCTAAAGGTAGGATTATACCTCACGGGCAACCTGAATCTTGGTACCACTTGATAGAGGGCGAGGCCCGATCTTCTATGAGGTACGATAACTTGATTAGGTGGATATCTGTAACACCCTAAAATCTTGATTTTGTGATTAGTAGATTTTTTTTACGGAATCAAATTAATGTGTATTATAAATTTTTACGAATGAAACTAATTTCTCTTTAAACAAATAATTAATAAGATATATGTCTCTAAATTATGCATCATGTTGGTTTTCATTTTTTATGTGCATCTTGTGACAATATAAACATCATATGAAAAGAAATATATTAAAGTTCCAAAGGAGAATTTAGAAATTAAAAGAAAATCTAGAACTTAGCAGTGGAGGAAGAAATATTATATAACACAAAATAAATTTATAAATAAATAAATTCATCACAGATTGGGTATGTTCAAATTGTATTTTTAATCTGAGGAACATTTATCATAGGATTTGAATTTGGAATTTAAATTTAAAATGAGAAAGGGTAAACAGAAAATAAAAGAGAAAGAAAAGGGCAACTGGGCTCCTTCCATCAATTCAGCCCACTATCGACTACCTACCGCGCAGGCCCGGTTCTCTCTCGCGCTCGCGCTTCACCTGGTGCCGACAACACGGGCCCACCGGCCATCTTCACGCGCTCACGCTCGATTCTGTGTGTCGCTGCCGGCTCGGGCCCACACGACAGACACACTGGGCACGCGCCTGCTTCGTCGCTGACTGTGGGCCCGCTCTGACCGGGATCTTCTTCCTCGCGTGAGCACCCCAGCCGGAGGAATCGCGGGGTTCGTTGAGGTCCGGCCGATTTCCCTGCTTCTAGCGAAGTCCGTTTCAACAGAAAAGAAAATCCCACCAGTCATCGGCTCTGGGCGCTATTGGTCGTTCACCTCCTGCCGCAACCACCTAACAGCGTCGCACGCCGCCATGGCCGCGCGGAATCCGCAAGCTCGGCTGGCCGTCCCTGCGGACTATAAAGCCAATGTGGCCATGGGACTCGTTCGCTCCATACCCTCGCGACCTCCTCTCTCCTCGTCCTCGCTCGCGCCATCCCAGTTCAGTAGAACCCCTGCTGCCGTGCGCCCCTCTCTGGCCATTCGCCGCCGCCGCGGGCCAACTTCGATTCGCCGCCGACCTAGCCTCGGTGGGTGGCCGACGACGCGCGCCTGAGTCCGGGGAAGCTGATCGTGGAGTCCGTGTGAAGGAAGCTCGTCCCAAGCCGCGGCGATTGCTCACCGAAGACTGATGTCCGCCGCGGAACCAAGCTCTTCCGTGGTCGGGTGTCGCTGCTCCAAAATCGCCGGTGAGTCCCCATCCGCGTGATTCGCCTTTAGCTCTACTATGCGACGCTACAATCGAATTCGACGATTAGACTCGTGCGCACCAATATCCATCACGCCGGCGTGATGAGCAGGTGTTCGCTCCGCCGCGGGACGTCTGGAGATAGAAGGGAGGCTCCTGGCCGTTAAATCAACTATCGATCCCACGGTGGGCGGATCTCTGTTTCAATCCGGTCAGTGGCGGGGTCAGTACGGGGATCCTCGATTTGTGTCCTCGCCGGCGTGCTCCGCCGAGCGTGCGGGGCGGCGCGCCGTGCGTGCGTGCCCTGTTGGGGCGAAGAGCGTGCGCCGTCGGATCGGCGCGGGTGGCTGTGATTAATCCGCGCGTACCCCTTCGCGATGGTCAATCTGGAGCGTCCAAACCAGATCGAGCGGGCAGTACTGGTTATGTAGTGTTTAAAATCTGCGTCGTCAAAATCAGATCCGATGGCGTCGAGCGCGTACCAGTTCGCTGGATTATGGATCTAATCCTCTCCGTTGGGATTCGATCGGACGGTCGGGATTCATCCGAACTCCATTCAGTTGCACAAATGCAAATAAAACCCTCTGTTTTTATAAAACCAACCCGCCATCCAACTTAGGGTCGACTGAGTCTAGAGAGTCTTCTAGAATAGCCCCTGTGTTTTCTGTAATTAGTGCGCCCAGTCCAGGAAGTTAAGAAATCAGAAAAAAGGTTTTAGAAAATGATTTTTAATGCAAAAATAAAGGCTAGAATTTGTTTAATTCATAAGAAATTCATATGAAGTCCAAATTAATCCATTCCAATTCCTATAATCCTATAATAATGTTGTTTATTACCCTGTATCTTTGTTTTGACATGAAAATGGTATTAAAATTTATCTCTTAATTAATCTCGTATCAAATACATAAAACCTTAGGAAATTCATAACTTAATAACCGTAGCTCCGAATTTAGTGATTCTTGTTCCTACGATCTCGTAGCAACACGTAGATTATTATTACGTAGTTTATTCTTATGTTTGGTGTGATGTTAATTTTGTATATACCATGTTTGTCTATATTGCTACGTTTAGCAGTGAGGACACGTGTCACCTGAAGTTCATCCTGTCACCTGGAATCTCAAGTGCCAGGCAAGTTGTGTCCTTGATCACTTCTTTTTACCCAGCCATGTTCTGATTAATCATAATGATCTGCATAGGTTAATTTTGATGGGACCCAATAGGTTACCCTAGTTTGTCTATCTTTATACCTTGTTTACCACTGAACTTTTTGGGTAGTACTTGCTAGTGCTTTATGTGGTTTTGGGTATGAAGATACATTATTCATGATTATACTTTTGTTATCCGTTGTTATTTACTGTTCATGATAAGATCATTATGTTAATTGGAACATGGAGCGACCACCCGGGAAAACAGTGCTACCACAAGGGTATAATGGGACGCCCTTGGCTGATTAATTAGGAAAGCTAGAGGAGGACTACCTTACCCGAAAGGGGCAAGGGCAGTAGGGGAGTGGTCAGTGTAGGGAGACCCTCGGGAGGATTTTGTTGCGATGGCGGTCCTGCAAGGGATTCCTGCATTGGAGCTTCCTATAAACTGTAGCGGGTTTTCTGAAGCTAGTGGAACTTTGTAAAGGCCTCGTAGTGTTACCCTGCCTCGCCTCCTCGGTAGAGGTGTACGGGAAGTCGCGATCCCTTGGCAGATGGGTAACATGACTTGTGGGTAAAGATGCGCAACCTCTGCAGAGTGTAAAACTGGTATACTAGCCGTGCTCACGGTCATGAGCGGCTCGGACCCTCACATGATTAAATTATGGAACTTAAACTCAATTTGTCATATGCATTGCATCGCAGGTGAGGTTGTTACTTTTGTTCTACTACTTAATTGGGCTGGTATTTACTTATACTTAGTAATTGCTAATAAAATTTTGACCAACTTTAAAAGCAATGCTCAGCTCTAACCATCCTCTTTGGTAAGCCTTACACTTCACGTGAGCTCCCACCTTTGGCGAGTTCATGCACATTATTCCCCACAACTTGTTGAGCGATGAACGTATGTGAGCTCACTCTTGCTGTCTCACACCCCCCCACAGGTCAAGAACAGGTACCACAGGATGAGGCGCGAGGAGGATGCTGCGATGTGTTCGTGAGAGGTCTAGGTCGTCGTCTCCCAGTCAACTTTGGTTGCTGGACCGTTGTCTCCTTATAATGTAATTATTTATTTTGTACAGAACTCCTATTATATAGTAAAGATGTGACATTCGATCCTGTGCCATGATTCATCATATGTGTGAGACTTGGTCCCAGCACACCTGGTGATTATGTTCGCGCCCGGGTCTTGGTGCCCCGAAATCCGGGTGTGACAATATCTCGACGTTGATGATCCAAGACTCCGAGCGAACGGATCCTCGCAATCACTATACTACTACTTTTTTAATTATCACTCATGACACATGAGTGACCTCGCCACGAAGGCTTATCCCTACAAGCGCAATCAAGAACACAAGCAAGAACAGAAAGAACGCAAGCAAAACTGTGTTGATTACGAGTTGGGGTCTCACAAACTGATGAACGACGACACTATTTGATGACATATATGATCTAAGCAAAACCCAAACCCTAATGTGGTGGCGGCTACTGGTAAAATAGAGGTTAGGGGCGTGCGTGACCCCTAGTCGCACCCCTAATGGAGACGAAGTTGAGTCAGACTTGGTTTTCTCTTGTTGTGAACATCCTAGCTTCTCATCCTTAACATCTTAGCATTTCCCAAGTCCTTGATGGTCCTCCCCCAGTTTCATTATTTGTATGGGGGTGATGTCCTCATCAGCGCCTATCAGGGCACCCGACCATGTCGACATCAGTGTAGACAACAAGGTCGGTGGTGGAGGAGCGACGAAGGATGATGCTGAATTCAAGGTTGCCCTAGAGGTACCATAGGTTTCACTTCATGGCGATGAGGTGCAGCTCTTGAAGGTCATGCATATGGAGGCATATCCGCTGGACGGTGTAGGCGATGTTGGGCCCCAGTGAAGATGAGGCACTATAGGGCCTCGACAATACTCTGATATCCAATGGTATCGATCACTAGGGGCCCAACGTTGGAGGAGGCCTTGTCCTAAGTGTTCACTAGAGTCATACAGTCTTGCAGTTAGCCATGTTAGTGTGCTCGAGAACGTTGAGGATGTACTAGTGCTAGTGGATAATCAGGACGTGGGGACGACGCTCCATGGTGACCCCCTAGGAGGCCGCGTCGCTCTCCTAGGCCTTACATTTTGGACTATGTGGATCTCATATTGGCCCTAGAGCTCTACTGGGAAAAATCTTCCATTAAGGTTTTTACTCGTTGAAGGCAGCTTAGGACACAACGGAGTTTGTACACAAAAGTGACAATTGCTAGAGATATCAGGAGACCAGAAGCAACCTTTGTCTTTAACTCAGCTCATTCAACCTACATGGCCTCTACAAAGGTGGGGAATGGACATAATACGCCCAATGCCAGTAGCATAGGGAAACTTGAAATATGCAGTGGTGGTAGTGGAGTACTTTTCCAAGTGGATTGACGCAAAGGCCCTGGCAACTATAACTTCAGCGACCATCCAAAATTTTTTATAGCAAAACATAATTTGCCGCTATGGAGTCCCTATCACTGTTGACAATGGTACTCAGTTTGACTCCGAAGCATTCGAAGAATTCTACAATCAAGTAGAAACAAACATACACTTTGCATCAGTCAGACACCTAGAGTCAAATGGGTTGGTTGAAAGAGCAAACATAATAATTTTGCTGGGAATCATAAAGTATTTAGTTGGATTACCCAAGGGGAAGTGGACAAAAGAGCTAATCAAAGTTGTGTGGAATCACAATATGACTATATCAAGATCCACTGGTTTTACACCGTTTAGTCTTCTCTTCAGGGATGAAGCAGTTACCCTAGAAGAAGTTAAGTTGGGTTTAGCAAGAGTCACAACTTCGACTCAAGATCAGGATGATGAAATTTTTTTGAAGGATGCAATAGAAGTGTCGAGGCTTGAAGCAATTGAAAACAGAAGAAGGTATCAAGCCAAAACAATAAGATGGAGAGACAAGAAAGTGAAACTCAGCATATCACCAGGCCATCTTGTGCTCCGAAGGGTAGCAAACCCAGACACAGCGGGCAAATTACAAGTGAAGTGGGAAGGCTCCTTCCTAGTCTTAGCTTCGAACATACCAGGTTCATACATATTAAAGGATATGGAAGGTAACGCCATTCCAAGATCATGGAATGCTGATGAGCTTCAAAGATGTTACATCTAATCTCAAGTTTCGGCATCCTTTTTTCTTATAAGGGGGTTAAGGTTTTTTAATTGGGCCAAAGATGGAATATTTGTCCAAGAAGTACTTGAAGTCAATAAACTTACAATTCCCCTGAAGTGGTATTCTTGAATGCATAAAATCAAAGTCAGTGAAGAGACCAATGTCCAAGCCTCCAATACAATGGTAAGGTTTTATCACCAAGTAAAGATGAAAAAGCTCTAAAATCGTTCCTAAGGAAATGTAGAGCTAAGGTTTTTATCACCAAGTAAAGGTGAAAAAGCTCTAAAGTCGTTCCTATGGGAATGTAGAGCTAAGGTTTTATCAGCAAGTAAAGGTGAAAAAGCTCCAAAGTTGTTCCTAGGGGAATGCAGAGCTAAGGTTTTATCACCAAGTAAAGGTGAAAAGCTCCAAAGTCGTTCTTACGAGAATGCAGAGCTAAGGGTTTATCACCAAGTAAAGGTGAAAGAGCCTCGAAGTCATTCCTATGGGAATGCCGAGCTTAATCATGATCGTTTGCTATCAGCAAGCATGAAGATGCTAAGTGAAAAGCATTAGTAAGCTTATAAGGCTTTGTTCTGAGTGAAAAGAAGAGAAGGTGTTTTTCGTCTTCGGCTCAAAAAACCAGTAAAATCTGGTTTCACCCGATACAAAGCAACTAGAGTAAAAATGGGAAAAGTAACAAAAAGTAAAGCATTACATTACAATAAGGCAGTACTTCGACTGTGAAAATGTTTGGTTCAAAATACAAAAGTTCTTTTTCAGCCTATTGATTCAATCACACTTCGGCCCTCACTCACTTCTTCACTTTCTTCGTCTTCTTTGACCCTTTGTTGTACAGGAAAAAGAACATGGTACGTATCTAAGAGAGTTCATAAATAATAGCTTTAGTAATACAGGTCTAATGACAAACCTTTCTGGTATATTCTTCGGCTTCCAAAGTAGTTAACTGTCGGGCACCTTTGTTTCATAATTCAAAGAGAAATATCTTCGTAGTGTTGAGAACACTTTTTGAAGGAGTCTTGATATCTTTGACTGCCATGCCGAAACTAGTTTCTCTGACAATTTTAATGTGGTTGCAGCTAGCCTTCTCAAGTACTGAAGCCATTCCATGTGAACCAACCATCGTGCAGTAGTCACTGTGGGTGTTGATTATTGATTCAAGTTTTCCCAATTCCTTTTCTAACTAGCCAAGCACCCCCTCGGTGTCCTCGCTGGTATGTGAAGTTGCTCTCGAAGTTGCACCAACTGAAGAGAAGATTTTCTTCAAAGCATCGCAGCACCAGGAAACAATTGCAAAGGAATTACCCTGAAGATGCTCTAAAGTTTCCAATATACTTTGATTTTCTTTGTCCTTGCTAGTAATACTATCTTTTGCAGCTTCGAGGTGGTACAAAGTTCGCTGACCGACTTTTCATGTTCTTTTATCCTCGTCGTATCAACATTATGCATCGTTGCTGCTTCTTCCTTTTCCTTCTCGACCTTTGCCATTTTCTCTTTGAAAGATATTGCTTCGATCTCTTTCTCCTCTAAAGATTTCCGAAGTTTTTCGACTTCGTCTTGAAGTGTCATCAACTCTTTCTCTTCGTTCTCTTGTTGTATTCTTAAAGCTTTACTCAGCATTAAACCCCGCATTACGAAGACAAAGCAGATCAATTGAATATATTTTCCATAAAAAATTGCTTTGGAATAAAAAAGAGAGACCTTCTATTACTTTGATACTAGTATAAGCCAAATGGTGAGAAAGTTTTCTCTTCTTAACTTGACTGAGACGGTCTTCGATTTCTAGAAAACCAACGCTTCGGGTGATATTCCTCACAATTTTTGATTCCTCAGGATCAGGTATACACATAAGCATTTGATCTCTCTGTCCAAAGAGAAAATCCCCAGACCCATACCCCATGGCTTTGCTTTTTATTTTCTATCCCCGAAGCTTCCTTGTCACTAAGTTCACCTCCACCAAGATGCTTCACAAAGAAACCAAGCTCATCTATCTCTTCACCAGTAGTCTGAGTAGGTTCAGTCACATCTTCTCCAATCGTAAGCTTTGGTTCTTTCAACTCTTTTTCTGCTTCCTAATGCCCCGAAGACTCGCTGCCCTTGGTAGTTTTATTTTCATTGTCTTCTTCGGAGGATGACGAACCTCCGAAGGCAGCACCTCTAAGAACCAAAATGCATGGGCTTTCCACTTCTTCATATGAAATTTCTTTGTCCTTCAAAGATTGGCCTCCTTCGTTAGTCCCCTTTGCGGTTGGCACAAACCAAATTAGTATAAGTCCCAAGGGACTTAGAGGGGAGAATGGTAATGGTTGTGTCATTACCTCAAGAACTCGTGTGCAGCCCATAGAAGAGGTGGTTGTAGCACTCCCTTTCCCTTGCTCTTGCGCAGTGGCAGACTTCTTCGAAGAAGTCTTGGCTTTCTTCTTTTCGGGGCCCGAAAATGGTTCTTCGCCACCGTCTGACTCATCCTTCTCTTTATCAGCATCAACAGTCTTCTTCGATGTTTTACCATCACCTTTAGCAACTCTTTTCCTTTCCCCAGTTTCGGCATTAATCGCGGGATCTTCATAATCTGGGTACTCAAATCAAATAGCATTCACGACTCTATTAAGCCGAAGCTTCTCCCAGCTTCCGAAGACTGATGACATATCTTCGTGTTCTCTAGTTAGGTAATTTTCACATATTTCATTACACTTTATTAATCTAAGCCATCCAGCCGAAGGAGCTTTATACAAAGATTGATCTTTGAAGCCAAAGGCCAATGTAACACGCTCTCCATCCTTCGTCTTCACATCCTTTAGAAGTTTCCACCTAGTTCGAGTTTTGTAAACATTGTAAGAAAGTGCTTCTTGAATTAAATATCGAGAACCAATTCTTTTCATAACTGCATTAAAGGATCTGAATCACTCTTCTATAGCTTCACTCAGTTCGCACTTCGGCCGTTTCAAACCGAAGCTAATCTTAAAAGGTCTCATCAGCATACCTTTGAAGTCTTCACGTTGTTCAAAATCAACTTTTGCATGAAACCACTCTTTCGTCCAGTCCCCATGCCACTTGGTTCAATAAACAAGAACTGGACCAGTTGTATCCTTACGATACACAAAATTGTAACATCCAAAGTTGTTATGAAGGTTGATTTGACCTTTGGCCTTCGTCTGATAATGCAAATCATGCACTCTGCATAATACATCAGCATTGGAGTGACCCCCTGGCTTCGTACAACCTAGATAAAAATGCTAAGGCGAACTATTGCATTTCGGGTTAGCTGATGCATGTATACATCATAATGTTGGAGGGCCTTCGAAATCATCTTGTACATGGGAAGCCGAAGTCCTGCCTTCAAGAAGCTCTTGTATAAGATGACTTCATCTTTTCCTGGATTCAAGATTGTTTCATCCCCAATGAGGTGCACATTTACCCCTCTGCTAAAATAACCTAGCCTCTTCATAGATTGCAGTTCCTTTTCTTTCAAGATGGAACGACCAATCTCGATATAACTTGGCTTCGAAGGCCTATCCTTGGTCAGCTCTTAGGCAGACCTTGACGACGAAGCCTTCATAACTACAGAGATTGGTGTGGTGTCTTGACATGCCTCCAAAGAGGTAGGTGTGATCAGTTATGCGGTGGAACGAATCCTAACCATTTGAGGAAAATGTCTACGAAGATGATTCCACTGAAGCTCGCTTCCGAAGCAGTAGTGGATGGGAAGCTTTGGAGGCACATGAAATTTTGGCAGCAGGTGGTTGAGGGAAGTAAATGTGTCCTACCCTCACCCGCTCGACTGCTTTTATATTGTGGAACATGCGCAAAGAGGCACGGGTTGCGAAAAAAGTTCGCGTGCATGCGCGCGCCACCTTCAACTTCTTTGTATCTATTAAACCTCTAGTTCCAGCTATTTTTATTAAATCATTCTCCCTAACGAGCTTCGGGAAGGTGTTTTTCGGACCTTCGGTACAAGGCCTCCCAATTTTATTTTTTGCGATCTAAGCTCGTTACAGAGAAATGAACTCATTTCACAAGGGGTACTATTGGGGGCCTACTTTCCCGAAGGTCCTCATAAAACCTTCACTTCCACATAAACAAATGTGTTTTAGGTACATGGCTAATAGTGAACGAAGCTAACCTTCGGCCAGGACACTGCCCCAGAAAAACTGAAGCGGCATAAAGAGAAGCTTCGGCCAAGTGTGCGAACGACGAAGGTGTGAGCCGAGGCCGCTAGCTTCGGCATGGGTGAGACTTCGGATGGAAAGATACCGAGTTCAAGACTTGTGCAACAAGAAAGAAGGAGAAAAGTCATAGATGTCCCTGCATCATTTGTAAAATATGTGTGTAGACTTTATGTGCATGTTTGTAATTTTCCACAAAGCTTTTCATCTTCCCTATAAATAGATGAACAATGCCCTACATAAATTCACCTTTTTTGGGCCATAGCTTCGTATTGCTTAACCTTCAAACAACCTTCGTGCCACCTTGTGTTAAGGAGCCGAAGGTATGTTTGTAAACTCAATTGATATGAAGAAGATGGAAAAATGTCAAGGCATATGAGATGAGTTTTTACACTCAATCACTCATTGTCATTTCATTTTATATAGTTTTATTCACATCACCTTTTAAAGATCTTCATCCTTCGTGATAACACTTCCAAGAAGTGTAAAGACAAGAACAAAGGTTCAAATATTTAACTTGTGTTGCCTTGTGTTGGTCACTTGTTCTCGAATGCTGTGGGTCAAGAACAAGACAACACAATTGTTAATTGTAACAGACCTTTGTCCTCCGAAGCATTATTTCCTCATGGGTATAATACTCATCAGACGAAGGTCTAGAAGGACATACCTTCATCATTTAATAGGTGAACAGAAATTCAAAGGAATGAACATGATAACAATATCTTAATAATTTATTTATTCTTGTACTTTGTAAAACATATATGAATATCAACAATGTTAATATTACATGGATACCTTCGGCTTGCTCGAAGGCGATGATGCAGGAGAGCAAAAGTACAAGCCAACGTGAACAATATGGAGTTACTGTTCATCTATTTATAGGCATGAGACGTAGCGCGAGCAAAAGTACATTTATGTCCTCAGTGTTTACACATGATCGTAATACAAGTTACAAAGGACTAAGTAGTCTTTTCCTCCTTCGGTCATCATCATTATTCCTTCGCTTCGTTGTGAGCCGACGCTTTTCCGTCTAGTGATAGCTTCAGCGTTTACTCTTATCTTCTTTGGATTTGTCCTCATCTTGTATGTATTCGTCATAAGGAAGAGACTTATATCCTGAAGACGAAGCTTCCTGTAATTGCTTATGCTAAAAACAAATGGTTAATTGTTTTTGAGGACCTTCGGAAGGAGAAGGCCCCCAACAGTAGCACCTCGCAGTGTTGATTTGTTACTTTGTAACAAATTGATCCTGTGACGTGAACAAATGCTTTTATTCGAAGGTTCGAAAAAACACCTTCCCTTCGCTAGAATAGCGAATGACACTGACATGCGGGACCCACCAAACTGTGGGGCGCTGGACATATAAATAGGAGCTTGCATTGAAAGCATTTCTTGTGCCATTTCAGTTGCTTACACTGTGCTTGTCATTTTAAACTTTCTTGCTTTGTCGAGTTTAATTGGATTTCAAGCTTCGGCATTTCAACAACCATCGACTTAATGGTTGACGAGAAGAAGATTGTTGATCCGGCGCTGTCCGGGTTTTATGAAGCTATGGAAAAAACCAACGCAGAGAAGATTGCAAACGATTTGCTGGCTGGGATATCTGAGAACTCCAGCGACAGTGAAAGTTTCAATGTAGAAAGTGGGAATGAAGATGCCAAAGATCGGCCCTAGAGACCAAGCCATGATGTCTTCGGGAAGTCAACTATTAAGCAAGGGCAGATTGATGCGATGAGGGGGAGGTACTTTCGTGATATCTCAATTGTGAGAGCTGGGGGGAGAATAATGTCCCTCTGCTCGAAGCTGGTGAAGTGGTAGTTTATAGAAGCTTCATGAAGGCAGGGTTTCGGTTCCCTCTGGATAAATTGCTGGTCGAAGTCCTGAAAACCTTCGAAATTCACCTTCATCAGCTTACTCCCGAAGCTATCATCAAGGTGGGGATCTTTATATGGGCCATGAGGAGCCAGGGACTAGAGCCAAATGCAAAATTCTTCTACAACATCCATGAGCTGTCTTATGAGACGAAGGCTACCGGAAAGGAGCAGTATCACAACAACTTTGGTTGTTATGGCTTCGTGCCTCGCTCTGAGACAAGCTATCCAGTTCCCACATTTTGGAAGAGATGGCTGGGGGCCTGGATGTAGAAATGGTTCTACGTGAAGAATGACCTGAATGAAAGGGAGGATATCAAGGGGATTATTCAACGTCCTATATGGTCTCTCTTCGGCATTAGGAGACCATCTACTGCCCTTGGGAATGATATACAAGCATGCCAGGCGGCTTTTAACACAATATGCACTTACATAGGCACAAGGGATTTAGTCTAGGAGCACATCACTTATAGAGTATGGCCCCTTGCAAATGGGTGGGAGATGCCGAAGGAGGCTGCTGCTGGCTCTAGCCAGGGTGGTTTAATCTACCTAAAGTACACCTTCAAATATAAGAGTCAGTTTGATGAGCCAAATGATGACTAGCTAGATGCCATTGAAGCAACCAACGATGAATTGCTTGGGGCCTACTCGAAGGCTGAAGATGATGCCATGACAACAACCTTAGGGGCTCTTGGCAAAAAGAGGCTGAATAGGGTATTTGATGTTATTGGATTTGTGTATCTAGATTATTGCTATCCTTCGCGAAAGCAAGGAAAGAAGAGAAAAACCGCTGCTTCGGCGACTTCCAACGCGCCGAAGTCAAAAAAGTTTAAAGTTTTAACACGCCGACCTAGGCACATTGAGACGGCCGTGGTGCCAAGGCTAATTGAAGGGGTTGTTCCTATGTCTGAGCCAAGTTGCTCTGTTCTT
The DNA here is from genome assembly GCF_902167145.1 of Zea mays. Lineage (NCBI taxonomy): Eukaryota > Viridiplantae > Streptophyta > Magnoliopsida > Poales > Poaceae > Zea > Zea mays. The sequence goes on along the minus strand of NC_050104.1, from coordinate 83,442,156 downwards.
GTCGAAGCTAGAACAGAACCGACTGAAGAGCCGAAACTGAAGAAGACGGCAGAGCGGCCGAAGGCCTTGAGTCCACCGCACGAGACAGAATTGCTGAAGGCATCAAGGATCCCTGCAGCAATCCCTGCAACAACTCCAAAGAAGAGGAGAATGGCCAGCATGCTGGACGCTATCATGGAATCTGTAAAGGCATCAACTCCTGCTTCTGCTGAAGCGCCTATTACAGAAGGTGAAATTTTAAAGGAATCTGTCGAAGCTGGTACAACGCAAGCTGTTTCTGAAGCTGGACCTTCAGTTTCTACTGAGGCAAAACCTTCGGAAACTGCACCACTAGTCTTGGAAAGAGAAGGTACCTCTGAGAAATCAAAGTCTCCTGCCCCCGGAGAATCTGCCGAAGAATTAGAGTTCATTGTGCGACATGCTTCGGGGAAGCAATTGTCGGAGGAGCAGATTGCTGAGGCTAGACAATATGTCAGGGATCTAAAGTATCCCCAAGGATCCTTGGTGTACAACGACAGTGATGAGGATGATTTTCTCTATTTCCTACCAGACAATAAAGAGATTTCTGTCTGCCGGGAAATGATGAAGAACATGGGGTATCCGAAGCTCGAACTCGGCCTATCTGCAATGTTGAAGGATGATCTTGCAGATAGCCTTGCTTATAATAGCTTGAAGGTATATATATATTTATTGTAAATTAAACTATATTTGTAGCTTTTCTTGCTATCGTTATGTTCTCATATATTTTTTTTATTAGGGTTTAATTCTAAGTAAGGCTTTAAGGGCTCAAAAGGAGGCAGAAGACAAGAGCTGTCAGATAGCTCTTGGGAATCTTCGGTCAGAGGTCATTACACTAAGAAATGAAGCTCTCGAGAAAGATAAAATGTTGTTTTCCTTAGTGGACAAGCTGAAAGCTAGCGAAGTCAAGCTTAGTGCACAAACCGAAGCCCACAGAGCCGAAGTTGAAGATTTAAAGAAGAAGCTTGCAGAAATGAATGAAAATTTTGAAGTTGCAAAGGCTAAGCAGGAAATAAGTGAAATGGAAAGATCAAGGGTGCAAAAGAATGTCGAAGAGCTCCGGGACTCCAAGGAGAGGTGCTACGAAATAACCTTGGCATGCGCTAAGAAGCTAAAAATAGTTTTGCAAAGGTGGCAGCATACTCTTCGGAGCAAAAGTTTATCCGTGGTGATCCCGAAGGGGTTATCCAGTGGATCGACGAAGAGGTCGAAGCTTTTGATGAAATACTTAGCGATCGTGGGGATTTCTGTGCTTTTGCTAGCGCACGAGGGATCGTGGCAATTTTAGAGAAGATCGGTTATGAACATGTTAAGGCCGCAGCCCAACCGGAATGCATTTTCTTAGCAAATGACACCAAGGACCCTTTGGCCGAAGCCTCTTTGCTGGGCGGGAGGTTTTATTCCGATGTTTGGATGAAGGGGGTCGTGAGATGGCTGATGAAGCGATTAAAAATACTGAGAAAGAATCTCACGACGCTCGAGAAGAGGCTAAACGAGCTGAAGAAGCTGCTGAACGCGCCAGGATTATAGGTACTTTTATTGAGGTTTAGCTTCGTTGTTCATTTTTAGCTTCAAAATTAACCAACATATTCTTTATTACAACTGACCATTCACCACCACTGGAACCGTATAATCCCGAAGTCGACCTGGCCATAAAAGAAGCTTTGGATATAATGAAAATTGCTAACGAAGTCGTCGACAGACTATTACATGAAGCTGTTGAAAAGGTGTTGAAGGAAGACTGAATCTTTGTATATTTGAGGATGTATTTAGCTTTAGTTTTCTGTAAGAACCAAACAATAGGTCTCTGTATATACATTAATGTAATATATTTCTTTGTGATGCATGAAACCTTCGTACGTACCGTTTTTGAGCCGTTGGCGAAAAAACACCTTCCCTTCTTTTCATGCGTCGCAAAAGAAAAAAGATTGTCCTTATGTCGCTGCTGACGAAGATCAGCTTCATGCAGTATAATGTATCTGCCGAAGACATGTCTTGTGCTATAATATTCCTTTTCATAATCCGGTCAATTTTTGGAGAGGACAACTTTCCTTTATTTCTCCACATCTTTTTAGTGATGCAGAATGATGTATGATGCGATGCTATGCAATTGATATGATGGTATGATGCGGAATGTCACTCGTGCCGAAGGTAGAAAACCATGCGGATATACAACCCAGACTCTGCATCCCCTTGGGAACAACTTTGGAGTCTCTTCACCTTTTACTTAGGTGGTATTTCAGCTCTGCATTCCCTTAGGAACGACTTTGGAGCTAAGCTCTGCATCCCCTTAGGAACGACTTTGGAGCTTCTTCACCTTTTACTTAGGTGGTATTTAAGCTCTCCATCCCCTTAGGAACGACTTTGGAGCTTCTTCACCTTTGTCTTAGGTGGCATCTTAGCTCTGCATTCCCTTCGGAACGATTTTTGAGCTTCGGAACTTACTCTACGCTCCCTTAGGAACGACTTTGATGCTTCAGAACTTACTCTGCGCTCCCTTAGGAACGTCTTTGGAGCTTCAGAACTTACTTTCCCACACTCGATGGTGTAGTCACATATTTATTACATCGAGATGAAGGTTAAACCTTCATGTATTGTCTTTTGAGAAGGGAACATAAAAGCAAAAAAGAGTAGAAATAAAACGAATCAGGGCTTTATTTTGGCCAAAACGTTGTGCCATCTTCAGTAGATATGCCTAGATTTGGGCACAGTACTGTTAATTGTGCGAGCTTCAGACTGCTCCCGAAGGTCGCGTTGTTGCTGAGGCCGAAGATGCCCTTCTGGCTGCTGATCATGACTTGGGGCAGGCGCTAGTGGTGGGGGTGGTGGAAGTTGAGCCCAGGAAGCTTGAGAGTGACTTGCTGAAGCAGCAGAAGTTGTAGGCTGTTGGTTGCCTATGTATTTCGGGATATATGGAGAGTAGCACGAAGCAGTATGGAGGACCTGCTTCGGCTGATTTTGTCGTGCCTCGACTTCAGCGATTTCCTTTTGTTTTTGGATCGTGACCTGACACGTCCTTGTTGTGTGACCCTTGTCCTCGCCACAGAAAAGGCAGAACAACTGCCTAGGATGATTACCGTACCTTCCTCCACTGAAGCTTCTTCCTCCTCTGCCTCTCGGAGCTAGTGGTCTGTAAGAAGTTTGCTGCATGCCCGAAGACTGTGAGCTGTGATGACTGCTCTGAGCATTGTTGGCCCTTTCATCGTTGGCATTGGAATTGTGGATTGACCTGACATGCCTGGGATGAAGTCTTCCTCCGAAGCACCTAGTCATTTCAGAAAACATGTATGCTTCCTCCCTTCTTTGGCGGAAACCGTTATCAGCCCGGATGTACTCATCCATCTTCTGAAGGAGTTTCTCCAAGGTCTATGGTGGCTTCCTTGCAAAATATTGGGTTGTAGGTCCTGGCCGAAGTCCCTTGATCATGGCCTCAATAACAATTTCATTGGGCATTGTAGGCGCTTGAGCTCTCAAACGCAGGAACCTTCAGACGTACGCCTGCAGGTACTCCTCATGGTCTTGTGTGCACTGAAACAAGGCCTGAGCAGTGACTGGCTTCGTCTGAAAACCATGGAAGCTGGTAACTAGCATGTCCTTCAGCTTCTGCCACGATGTAATTGTCCCTGGCCAAAGAGAGGAGTACCATGTCTGGGCCACGCTTCTGACTGTCATGACGAAGGACTTTGCCATGATAGCAGCGTTGCCCCCATACGAGGATATTGTTGCCTCGTAGCTCATCAGAAATTGCTTTGGATCCGAATGCCAATCATACATGGAAAACTGAGGAGGCTTGTAGGACGGTGGCCACAGGGTAGCCTGCAATTCTGCTGCCAGAGGAGAAGCATCATCGAAAGTAAAGTTACCATGATGAAAGTCGTCGTACCATTCATCTTCGTTGACTGGGCTTTCTTGACAAAGCTCCTTGTGCTGGGGCCTTCGGTCCTGGTCATCTGGAGTGAGATGACGCATCTCTTCGGCTGCTTCGTCAATCTTCTTCTAAAGGTCAGCCAGCCGAAGCATTTTTTCCTTTTTTCATTTGTACTTGCTGGTGGATTGCTTCTAAATCCCTGATCTCCTGGTCAAGCTGCTCCTCATGAAGCGTTGGGCTAGTGGCCTTTCTCTTTTGGCTTCTAGCCTCTCGCAGGGAGAGTGCGTCCTGATTTGTGTCCAGTGGCTGTAGGGCAGCCCCTGGCGCTGTTGCCTTCTTCAGCAGCATGACGAAGGTGAATGCTTGCCGAAGGTTGTGGAAGTGAGTTCACCATCGGTGGGCTCCAATGTTGGTCACTTGTTCTCGAATGTTGTGGGTCAAGAACAAGGCAACACAATTGTTAATTGTAACAGATCTTCATCCTCCGAAACATTATATCCTCATGGGTATAATACTCATCAGACGAAGGTCTAGAAGGACATACCTTCATCATTTAATAGGTGAACAGAAATTCAAAGGAATGAACATGATAACAATATCTTAATAATTTATTTATTCTTGTACTCTGTAAAACATATCTGAATATCAATGATGTTAATATTACATGGATATCTTTAGCTTGCTCGAAGGCGAAGATGCAGGAGAGTAAAAGTACAATCTAACGTGAACAGTACAGAGTTTCTGTTCATCTATTTATAGGCACGGGACGCAGCCCGAGCAAAAGTACATTTATGTCCTCAGTGTTTACATATGATCGTAATACAAGTTACAAAGGACTAAGTAGTCTTTTCCTCCTTCGGTCATCATCATTATTCCTCCGCTTCGTTGCGAGCCGAAGCTTTTCCGTCTGGTGATAGCTTCGACGTTTACTCTTATCTTCTTTGGATTTGTCTTCATCTTGTGTGTCTTCGTCATAAGGAAGAGACTTATATCCTAAAGACGAAGCTTCCTGTAATAGCTTATGCTAAAAACAAATGGTTAATTGTTTTTAGGACCTTCGGAAGGAGAAGGCCCCCAACACCTTGGTTTTCAATGCCTTCACGGGATTGAAATCATGTATTCAACATCGGCTAAGGGTACTTCATCCAGATTAGGCACCTCAATAACAACCCCTTCAACCTTTTCCACTCCCTACATTAAGACATCCAAAGCTAACCATAAAACAACATTCTAGCAAAAGTTTAAATCTATCTAAAAATAAAAATCAAGCGTCAGTACCTTTGAAGATGTGGGAGAATCATCCTTCGGATGCGGAACCTTTGGCTCGTCAATTGCCATCATCTGAGTAGCAACTTCTTTGTCACAAGTCAAGATAGCAGGTATTTCTTCTGCCCTTTTAACATAGTACGATGATGGCCGATTTTCCAGAATCTTTACCCTTTTTTGCTTTGGCATAGCCGAGGGAGACTTCAGAGCACTTTTTCTCTTCTAACCTTTACCCAGAACAGAAAGTTGTAGTCCGGGTAAATAAAGCTGATGGCATCGAAAACTCAATTCAACCTCCTCTTTCCATGTGCACCAAAGGCGGTGGTTAGAGCTTCATCCTCCTTTTTCGAGAAATTCCCCAACAACTCATCACATGTTTCTTCGATAGCCTCCAACCATTCGTCATCAGGCTTGCCAAACTGATTTCTGTATCGATAAGTGTATTTCAAGTTTGCTAGACCACCTCTCCCAGCACCCTGATTCGAACCATCTTCATTTCCCGTCAGCATTTTCCACTCATTTACAAGAGGTCAAACCTTAAAGCAATGAGCTCTTGGACTAAACCTCTGGTGCAAATGTAACTATAAACAACATTGAATGCCACCAAGCAAGATTGAGCTTCTTCTATTTCTATAATAACTAGCCTCTTTATGCCTAAGCGGGATATGATGGGCCTCTATATAATACCCTTAACAACCTTCCTCTTGTGCAAGTCATTCTTCACATAAAACCATTGCTTCATCCAGGAGCGGGGCCACTTTTGCCGAAAATTTGGAACAGGGCATCTAGTGTGTCTGACAGATATATGAAAGTATAACAACAAAAGTTATTATGGTATTGTTCTTTCCTGGTAGCTTCTTCTAGTAATGAAGCTCATGCATGTTGCAAAAGCAATCAATATCTAGCTCTACGCCCTAACTTCTCACCACCCAAATAAAAAAACCCACTCTGATTAGAGCCTCGGGGGTAAGGTGATGAAGATATATTTCAAATATTTTAAGGAATTCCACTAACATTTTCTAAAGAGGAAAACATAGCCCAAACTTCAAAAAGCTTTGATAAACAACTACTTCGTCCTTCTCAGGAAGCGGGAAAGTAGCGTCCCCACCAGGCCTCACAAGGGAAACATCATGAAAATACTTACCCTTCATAGCTTCAATATGACTTTTCTTCATGGTCGACTTTCCAAAAACGACGTGACTTGGTTTCCAAGGACGTTCTTAAGCATCATCAACATCCCCTTCAAAATCAAAATCTTCGCTGTCTTCAGAGTCATCTGATAGCCCGACCAATATTTCATCGATAGTCTTTGTTGTATTAGCCTTCTCTATAGCCTCTCAAAACTTAGCAATCGTAGTCTCTTTCCTCTTGTTGTCACCCGCCATTGCACAGAAGAGCAAGCAACCGAAGTCATGTACAGAGGTATAGGAAAAACAACCTTCAAAATTACAACAAAAAACACATGAGCTGATTCAGTAAAAACGAGCGACCAATGTAAATGATATGCGTGCGATAAGTGCGGGAAAAACAAAATTTGAAAAAAATTACCAACTGCAAGAGGGACTCACATGTCATAACTATCATGAAGAACTTTTTATCCTTTTGATAACTAAGCTCAGGAAAGATATTTTTTGGACCTTTGGCACAAGGTCTTCGATTGTTTTGCGGTCTGAGCTCGTTGCAAGGAAACAAACTAAAACTGCAAGGGGCTATTGTTGAAGGCCTTATTATTTACGATGGTCCTCCAAACACCAAGATAATCATCGTTTTCTAGTATATCTCTAAGTAATATAGGTACCCTCGCCCGGAGTACGTTCAGATGGAAGGAAAGAAACATGCTTGGGAATATTACTGTGAAGGAACAATGGACAAAATACGAAGTATGATAAAGCTAAAGTTCTCACAAAAGTAATGAAGGGAAAAGACAACTTCACCCTCGTTGTGCAGTATAGCTCAAATGTATATGTTTGAGGGTGCATATTGTAATTTCACCAAAGTTGTATCCCGCGACTATAAATAGGTGAACAGTGCCCTGCATAAGGCTTCACTTCGCTTAACTCCGAGAGTACTTTCGAGCTATCTTGTGCAAAGAAGCTGAATGCATATTTATGAACTTATATAATACAAAGAAAGATGAAATAAATAATGCTAAGGCTTAGGAGATGAGTTTCATACTTCATTTTCCCATTATCATTTTGTCTGATACTATTTTATTCGTATCTGTGTTTAAAGACCTTCGTCCTTAAGTTATCACTTCTACAGTTTAAATTTCTTAACTTGTGTTGCCTTGTTTTTGATGCCATGCAGTAATTGAAACAAGTGCCCAACACTGGCACTCGACAAAGGCTCCGTCACCGTCGTCTGCTGTCGTTACGACGAATTTTTGACTTTTCTTTGCCGAGTGCTAAATATCACTCGACAAAGTCTTTACCAAGTGACCGACATAAAGTAAAGTGACTGTTGCCGATAAACTTTTCACCGATGTCTCTTTACCGAGTACTACAATCAGCAAAGAGTTTGCCGAGTGTTAAGAACTCTGTTAATCTATTTATAAAACCATCTAAAAAATGAATTCGATCGCGTCAAAAAATCGTAGTGTATAGTCTAAATCAGCGCCAATAATCTGTTTGTAAAACCATTCTAAAAAATGAATTTGATCGTGTCAAAAAGATCATTCATGTCGTAGTAGAAGAGGATTGACGATGATGGCGGTGGAAGAAAACATGAGGAGGGGAGAACGACTAGTAAATAATCTGAACTAGAAATATATGTTTGTATTTACATCCATTAATGTCTACAACTGTATTTAGATTCAAATTTAAATGTGGCAAAAAAGTGTAATATGAATTCGATTCTACGACCATTGGACTTAAATCCGTCCCTAATACACATACAATTGTAGGAATGCATATATAGAAATACCTCTATTTATTTGTATAGGTGGATCTATCAAGTATCAAGAACCATCTCTAAAAAAATAAGTTTTTGAACTAGGCCGTCTTTAGAAATCGATCTTTAGATGGCTGAAAATTTTAACTGCCTCTACAAATATCGTCCATTATTAGACATGACAAGAAAGAGAAATTGCTTTTGAAAAAAAATACCATTTTAGAGGTGGCTAGGCTTTCTACCCTAATCTAGATAGATTTCTAGAGATGGATAGCCATTTGGCCTACCTCTGAAAATACCTGCAGCATAATAAAATTTCATATTTTTTCTAAATCAAGATAGATGAAAACATACTTTATATCGGAGTAACTTTTTAGTTGATAATTTTATAATTTAAAACTTTTTGTGGTCCAATTGTGTTAAGTTTTCACAAATTTAAAATTTGTTTTTTTGTAAATTTTCTAAATGACAACAAATAGAGAAAAAACCCAAACTAAAGATATAACACACAAAAAATCCATAACTTTATTGTTGATTACTTTTATTTGAACTTAATTAGGCTCTAGAAATCCTGTTTTAAGTTTCTAATCTAAAATTCAAAATTTTACCAAAAAAAATAATGACCTAAACAACAAATTTTTTTTTGAAATTTTAGATTTTCATTTAAATTTCTTTAGAATCTAAAATATTTACTATAATATTCGATGAAGTGAATATAATAGGAATACATCAGTTACTTGTGTTCTTTTTACATAAACTAGAATTAACAGTTAGCTACTAAAATTAGTTATTGACGTTTAAACAATTAGCTACTTTCAACTAGATAGACCGAAACACTCCAGCTAACTATTAGTTGTACCATCAAGGCATCAACCACCAACCCAGCTAAAATCAGCTATATATTATTTAGCTAATTTTACTAGTATTTTTTATGCAGCTAATTATTAACATTAGTGCGTTTACCGCATGATTGGTTGCCAGATCCTAACCGTTCAGGCTCGTGGCATGCGTTGACCAGGTGCGAGCGGATGTTTGGTTGTCGTGCCCCACGTCTCCCGAACTGCACGCGCGCATGCACTTTAGTGTTTTTTTCACTGCTCAGCCTGCATACGTGGAGAAGCTGGAAATGACCTTCGCTGGTGGACTAGGCCCGCACCAGCCAGGCGCCTCAAGGACAGGCAACCATTCAGGTCGACTCTGAGGTGCGGTTGTTATAAGAAAGAAACGCACGAGGCCGCAAAAGTTCCTATTTTGAGCAAAATCTGTGGGGTCAGCGGGCGTATTTATGTTTTTGTTATTTCTAGACTGGATTTACAAATTCTGTAAAATGATTTTTTAGATTCTGTTAGATCGATGGCGTTAAAATTGAAATTAATTTTTATATACGAATGGATGTCCATATCTAAAAACGTTTGAGGGAGACACGTAGAGATGGGGACTAGCTGTCTGTACCAATGCTATACATATAAGGACATGTACAATCTATATACTATAAAAATGATTCTCCAAGCATAAAAAGGCAGCAAAGGGATTACACCCATAAAGTAAAATGTCTCTAAATCATATCTCTTAATGAATGTTTTATCTCTAAAAACAGCTTAAAAGATATGGATTAATTGAGGTTATACATATATTAGGTCTCTTTTGGAACAAAAGGAAAATGTCGGGGACCATAATTAGGGGTACCTCCAAGACTCCTAATCTCAGCTGGTAACCCCCATCAGCACAAAGCTGTAAAAAGCCTGATGGACGCAATTCAGGTCCAGGCTCCATCCACTCAAGGGACACGATCTCGCCCCGCCCGAGCCCAGCCTCGGACAGGAACAGAAGACCAAGGCAGATCCACGCCTCGCCCGAGGGCTTCCTCAAGCAACGGGCGCACCCTCGACTCGTCCGAGGCCCTAGCTCGGGCAGGCTTCACGGAGAAGCAACCTTGGCCAGATCGCCACGCCAACCGACCGTATCGCAGGAGCATTCAATGCAAGGATCGTCTGACACCTTATCCTGACGCACGCTCCTCAGTCGACAGGGCCGAAGTGACCGCAGTCACTTCGCCGCTCCACTGATCGACCTGACAGGAAAACAGCGCCGCCTGCCCTGCTCCGACTGTTTTGCCACCCGCCAGGGTGAGGCTGACAGCAGCCAAGTCCAGCCTCGGGCGCCATAGGAAGCTCCGCCTCGCCCGACCCCAGGGCTCGGCCCCCGTCTCAGTCTCGGAAGACGTCTCCGCCTCGCTCGACCCCAGGGCTCAGACTCAACCTCGACCTCGGACGATAAACTCCGCCTCGCCCGACCCCAGGGCTCGGACTCGACCTCGACCTCGGACGACGAACTCCGCCTCGCCCGACCCCAGGGCTCGGACTCGACCTCGACCTCGGAAGACAGTCTCCGCCTCGCCCGAACCCAGGGCTCGGACTCAGCCTCGACTCCGGAAGACGGTCTCCGCCTCGCTCGACCCCAGGGCTCGGACTCCACCTCGTCCTCGGAAGACGGTCTCCGCCTCGTCCGACCCCAGGGCTCGGACTCAGCCTTAACCTCGGAGGAGTTACCGCCTCGCCCGACCTCGGGCTCGGACCGACCACGACACAGGGGGGGCCATCATTACCCTACCCCTAGCTAGCTCAGGCTATGGGGAACAAGACCGGCGTCCCATCTCGCTCGCCCCGGTAAAACAGGTAATGATGGCACCCCGCGTGCTCCATGACGACGGCGGTTCTCAGCCCCTTACAGAAGCAAGGAGACGTCAGCAAGGATCCGACAGCCCCAACAGCTGTACTTCCACAGGGCTCAAGCGCTCCTCCGACGGCCACGACATCACATGAACAGGGCAGCAACACCTCTCCGACAGCCACGACGACATGTACATAGGGCTCTGGCTCCCCTTTGCTAGACACATTAGCACATTGCTACACCCCCCATTGTACACCTGGGCCCTCTCCTTACATCTATAAAAGGAAGGTCCAGGGCTCTCGTACGAAAGGTGGCCGTGCGGGAGGACAGGCTGACGCACAGGCTCACGCTCTCTCTCTCTCTCTCCCCCACGCGAACGCTTGTAACCCCCTACTGCAAGCGCATCCGCCCTGGGCGCAGGACAACACGAGGCCACTGTTTCCCCTTACTGTTTTCCCCCTTGTGTTCCTTCTCACGCCGACCCATCTGGGTTGGGACACGCAGCGACAATTTACTCATCGGTCCAGGGACCCCCCGGGGTCGAAACGCCGACAGTTGGCGCGCCAGGTAGGGGCCTGCTGCATGTTGACGAACAGCTTCCCGTCAAGCTCCAGATGGGTAGTCTCCAGCAACCTCTCCAGCCCGGGACGATGCTCCGTTTCGGGAGTCTTGAGTTCATGTCCCTCGACGGCAGCTACGACATGATACTCCTTCCTCCGCCGCGCGACAACGACAATGGCGGCCGTCAGCCCGACCGCTGGCGGCGGAACCGATGACGTCTTCCCCACGTGGCGGAAGAGCAACATCCGGGTCTGTCCCGTCACCTTCCCCGCCAACGGAGGAGGAGGCGGGGCAGGCATGGCCAAGCAGGAGGCAGCACCTCGTCGGTTGTCGAGCGAGTCGACGGCGCCGGCGCCCCAACGGGGGACACGTCGGGCGTTGACCTCGCGTCTAATACGAAGACGATCGTCGTTTCCTCGCAACACGCCAACCCCAAGCAGACGGACGACGCCAGCACGCTCGCGAAGGACTTGCTGGGCGTTAGCCTCGTACCTGAGATAACAGTGTAGTCCGTCCCCGACGCGACTTCGTCACCACCCGTCGATGAAGAGGTACCGTCCATTTTTCATCCTATGCCTTTTAGATTCAGCTTCGACCCACCAAGCGACCCCGCTTCGGTGGATGCTTTCATAAAGGCATATCCGAACCTTCCGGGGTATCACATGTGGTCAACCTGGGACCGGCTGACGGCCGTCTCGACCTACGGGCCCCCGGGTTCCGAGGAAGATGACGAGCCCGACTCTGGTTGGGATTTCTCCGGGCTCGATAACCCAGTGCCATGCAGGACTTCATGACCGCATGTGACTACTGCCTCTCCGATTGCTCCGATGATGGCCACAGCCTTGACGACGAGGACTATGGCCCAAGTCACGAATGTTTCCACGTCGATCTAGGGGGTCTCGACGAAGGCAACCACCTTGGTATGCCGGAGGACGGCGATCCCCCTAGGCCTGCACCTCGCATTGACATCCTTCGGGAGCTAGCTGTGGTCCTAGTCCCTACGGGGGGTCAAGACGCACAGCTCGAGCAAATCCGCGAGATGCAGGCCAGGCTCGACGAGGAAGCAGGACAACTTGTGCAGCTTCGGCAAAATATCGGGCAGGAGTGGGCAGGCCGAGCACTGGCTGGAGAAGCGCGTCATCTGGCCTAGGACGTCTAGCACCGCATCGCTGACGATGTCGGGGCGAGGCTGCCCCCAGCTTCTAGTGGGGTCGGCCAGAACCTGGCTGCAGCAGCAATACTACTCTGAGCGATGCCGGAACCAGCCACCACCGAGGGGCGGCGTATCCAGGGAGAGCTCAAGAATCTCCTGAAGGATGCCGCGGTCCGATGGGCCGAAAGCTCTGCCTCCCGAAGGCAAGGGTACCCCCCGGAGCATCGCGCCACGACTTCCCGATTCATACGGGAAGCCTCGGTCCACACCGGGCGCACGCGGAACACGGCACCTGTGGCCCCGGGTCGCCTCGGCAACGAGCACCACCGCCGCGACCGTCGAGCCCACCTCGACGAGAAGGTGCGCCGAGGCTACCACCCCAGGCGTGGAGGACGCTACGACAGCGGGGAGGATCAGAGCCCCTCGCCCGAACCACCCGGTCCGCAAGCTTTCAGCCGGGCCATATGACGGGTGAAAGGGAATTAGGCTTACACCTAGTCCCTAATTCATTTTGGTGGTTGAATTGACCAACACAAATAATTGGACTAACTAGTTTGCCCAAGTGTATAGATTATACAGGTGTAAAAGGTTCACACTCAGCCAATAAAAAGACCAAGTTTTGGATTCAACAAAGGAGCAAAGGGGCAACCGAAGGCACCCCTGGTCTGGCGCACCGGACTGTCCGGTGTGCCACCGGACATGTCCGGTGTGCCAGGGGGACTCAGACTCAAACTCGCCACCTTCGGGAATTTTCAGAGGCGACTCGGCTATAATTCACCGGACTGTCCGGTGTACACCAGACATGTCCGGTGCTCCAGGGAAGGTCGGCCTCAGAAACTCGCCAACCTCGGGTTTTCTCCCTCACCGCTCCGCTATAATTCACCGGACTGTCCGGTGTGCACCGGACTATCCGGTGCAACCTCGGAGCAACGGCTATCTCCGCGCCAACGGCTCTCTGCCGCGCATTTAATGCGCGCTCTGCGCGCGCAGAAGTCAGGCGCGCCCATACTGGCACACCGGACAGCAAACAGTACATGTCCGGTGTGCACCGGACACCCAGGCGGGCCCACAAGTCAGAAGCTCCAACGGTCAGAATCCAACGGCAGTGATGACGTGGCAGGGGGCACCGGACTGTTCGGTGTGCACCGGACTGTCCGGTGCGCCATCGAACAGACAGCCTCCCAACGGCCACTTTTGGTGGTTGGGGCTATAAATACCCCAACCACCCCACCATTCATTGCATCCAAGTTTTCCACTTCTCAACCACTTACAAGAGCTAGGCATTCAATTCTAGACACACCCAAAGTGATCAAATCCTCTCCAATTCAACACAAAGCCCTAGTGACTAGTGAGAGTGATTTGCCGTGTTCATTTGAGCTCTTGCGCTTGGATTGCTTTCTCTCTTTCATTCTCTCTTGTGTTCAATACTCACTTGTAACCAAGGCAAGAGACACCAATTGTGTGGTGGTCCTTGCGGGGAGGTTTTGCTCCCGGTTGATTTGAGAAGAAAAAGCTCACTCGGTCGGAGGGACCGTTTGAGAGAGGGAAAGGGTTGAAAAAGACCCGGCCTTTGTGGCCTCCTCAACGGGGAGTAGGTTTGAGAGAACCGAACCTCGGTAAAACAAATCCTCGTGTCTCACTTCATTATTTGCTTGCGATTTGTTTTCACACCCTCTCTCGGACTCGATTATATTTCTAACGCTAACCCGGCTTGTAGTTGTGTTTATATTTGTAAATTTCAGTTTCGCCCTATTCACCCCCCCCTCTAGGCGACTTTCAATTGGTATCGGAGCCCGGTGCTTCATTAGAGCCTAACCGCTCGAAGTGATGTCGGGAGATCACGCCAAGAAGGAGATGGAGACCGGCGAAAAGCCCACTACAAGCCACGGGAGCACTTCATCGGAAGAGTCCCGCACCAAGAGGAAGGAGAAGAAGAAGAGCTCCTCCAACAAAGGGAAGGAGAAGAAATCTTCTTCGCACCACAAAGAGAAGAAGGAGAAATCTTCCTCCCACAAGCCACATCGGAGAGGGGACAAGCACAAAAGGATGAGGAAAGTGGTCTACTACGAGACCGACACTTCATCAACATCGACCTCCGGCTCCGATGTGCCCTCCGTAACTTCTAAACGCCAAGAGCGTAAGAAGTTTAGTAAGATCCCCCTACATTATCCTCGCATTTCTAAAAATGCACCTTTACTTTCCGTCCCATTAGGCAAACCACCAACTTTTGATGGTGAAGATTATGCTAGGTGGAGTGATTTAATGCGATTTCATCTAACCTCACTCCACAAAAGTATATGGGATGTTGTTGAGTTTGGTGCACAGGTACCATCCGTAGGGGATAAAGATTATGATGAGGATGAGGTGGCCCAAATCGAGCACTTCAACTCTCAAGCGACAACAATACTCCTCGCCTCTTTAAGTAGAGAGGAGTATAACAAAGTTCAAGGGTTGAAGAGCGCCAAGGAGGTTTGGGATGTGCTCAAAACCGCGCACGAAGGAGATGAGCTCACAAAGATCACCAAGCGGGAGACGATCGAGGGGGAGCTCGGTCGGTTCCGGCTTCGCAAAGGGGAAGAGCCACAACACATGTACAACCGGCTCAAGACCTTGGTGAACCAAGTGCGCAACCTCGGGAGCGTAAAATGGGACGACCACGAAATGGTTAAGGTTATTCTAAGATCTCTTATTTTCCTTAACCCCACTCAAGTTCAATTAATTCGTGGTAATCCTAGATACACTAAAATGACTCCCGAGGAAGTTATCGGGAATTTTGTAAGTTTTGAGTGCATGATCGAAGGCTCGAGGAAGATCAACGAGCTTGATGATTCCACCACATCTGAAGCTCAACCCATCGCATTCAAGGCGACGGAGGAAAAGAAGGAGGAGGCTACACCAAGTCGACAACCAATAGACGCCTCCAAGCTCGACAATGAGGAAATGGCGCTCGTCATCAAGAGCTTCCGCCAAATCCTCAAGCAAAGGAGAGGGAAAGACTACAAGTCCCGCTCCAAGAAGGTTTGCTACAAATGTGGTAAGCCCGGTCACTTTATTGCTAAATGTCCATTATCAAGTGATAGTGACAGGGGCGACGACAAGAAGGGGAGAAGAAAGGAGAAGAAGAGGCACTACAAGAAGAAGGGCGGCGATGCCCATGTTTGTCGGGAGTGGGACTCCGACGAAAGCTCTAGCGACTCCTCCGACGACGAGGACGCCGCCAACATCGCCGTCACCAAGGGACTCCTCTTCCCCAACGTCGGCCACAAGTGCCTCATGGCAAAGGACGGCAAAAGGAAGAAGGTTAAATCCAATTCCTCCACTAAATATGAATCGTCTAGTGATGATAATGCTAGTGGTGAGGAAGATAATTTGCGTATCCTTTTTGCCAATCTTAACATAGAACAAAAAGAAAAATTAAATGAGCTAATTAGTGCCATCCATGAAAAGGATGATCTCTTGGACTCCCAAGAGGACTTCCTAATCAAGGAAAATAAGAAACATGTTAAGGTTAAAAATGCTTATGCTCTAGAAATTGAGAAATGTGAAAAATTATCTAGTGAGCTAAGCACCTGTCGTGAGATGATTGACAACCTTAGGAATGAAAATGCTAGTTTAAATGCTAAGGTTGATTCACATGTTTGTAATATTTCAATTCCCAATCCTAGAGATAATAATGATGATTTGCTTGCTAGGATTGAAGAATTAAACACTTCTCTTGCTAGCCTTAGAGTAGAAAATAATAATTTGATTGCTAAGGCTAAAGATTTTGATGTTTGCAATGTCACTATTTCCGATCTTAGAGATAAAAATGATATATTACATGCTAAGATCGTTGAACTTAATTCTTGCAAACCCTCTACATCTACCATTGAGCATGTTACTATTTGTACTAGATGTAGAGATATTGATGTTAATGCTATTCATGATCACATGATTTTAATTAAGCAACAAAATGATCATATAGCTAAACTAGATGCTAAAATTGCCGAGCACAACTTAGAAAATGAGAAATTTAAATTTGCTCGTAGCATGCTTTATAATGGGAGACGCCCTGGCATTAAGGATGGCATTGGCTTCCAAAGGGGAGACAATGTCAAACTTAATGCCCCTCCTAAAAATTTGTCTAACTTTGTTAAGGGCAAGGCTCCTATGCCTCAGGATAACGAGGGTTACATTTTGTACCCTGCCGGTTATCCCGAGAACAAAATTAGGAGATTTCATTCTAGGAAGTCTCACTCTGGCCCTAATCATGCTTTTATGTATAAGGGTGAGACATCTAGCTCTAGGCAACCAACCCGTGCCAAGTTGCCTAGAAAGAAAGCTCCTAATGCATCAAATGATCATGACATTTCATTTAAAACTTTTGATGCTTCTTATGTGCTTACTAACAAATCAGGCAAGGTAGTTGCCAAGTTTGTTGGGGGCAAACACAAGGGGTCAAAGACTTGTGTTTGGGTACCCAAAGTTCTTGTTTCTAATGCCAAAGGACCCAAAACAGTTTGGGTACCTAAAGTCAAGAACTAAATTTGTTTTGTAGGTTTATGCATCCGGGGGCTCAAGTTGGATACTCGACAGCGGGTGCACAAACCACATGACCAGGGAGAAAAAGATGTTCTCCTCATATGAGAAAAACCAAGATCCCCAACGAGCTATCACATTCGGGGATGGAAATCAAGGTTTGGTCAAAGGACTTGGTAAAATTGCTATATCTCCTGACCATTCTATTTCCAATGTTTTTCTTGTTGATTCTTTAGACTACAACTTGCTTTCTGTTTCCCAATTATGTCAAATAGGCTACAACTGTCTCTTTACTGATGTAGGTGTCACTGTCTTTAGAAGAAGTGATGATTCAATAGCATTTAAGGGTGTGTTAGAGGGTCAGCTATACTTAGTAGATTTTGATAGAGCTGAACTCGACACATGCTTAATTGCTAAGACTAACATGGGTTGGCTCTAGCACCGCCGACTAGCCCATGTTGGAATGAAGAATCTTCATAAGCTTCTAAAGGGAGAACACATTTTAGGATTAACAAATGTTCATTTTGAGAAAGACAGGATTTGTAGCGCGTGCCAGGCAGGGAAGCAAGTTGGAGCTCATCATCCACACAAGAACATCATGACGACCGACAGGCCACTGGAGCTCCTACACATGGATCTATTCGGCCCGATTGCTTACATAAGCATCGGCGGGAGTAAGTACTGTCTAGTTATTGTGGATGATTATTCTCGCTTCACTTGGGTATTCTTTTTACAGGAAAAATCTCAAACCCAAGAGACCTTAAAGGGATTCTTGAGACGGGCTCAAAATGAGTTCGGCTTAAGGATCAAGAAAATAAGAAGCGACAACGGGACGGAGTTCAAGAACTCTCAAATTGAAGGCTTTCTTGAGGAGGAGGGCATCAAGCATGAGTTCTCTTCTCCCTACACCCCTCAACAAAATGGTGTAGTAGAGAGGAAGAATCGAACTCTATTGGACATGGCAAGAACCATGCTTGATGAGTACAAGACACCGGACCGGTTTTGGGCCGAAGCGGTCAACACCGCCTGCTACGCCATCAACCGGTTATATCTTCACCGAATCCTCAAGAAGACATCATATGAACTCCTAACCGGTAAAAAGCCCAACATTTCATACTTTAGAGTTTATGGTAGCAAATGCTTTATTCTTATTAAAAGAGGTAGAAAATCTAAATTTGCTCCTAAAATTGTAGAAGGATTTTTACTTGGTTATGACTCAAACACAAGGGCATATAGGGTCTTTAACAAGTCCACTGGACTAGTTGAAGTCTCATGTGACGTTGTGTTTGATGAAACTAACGGCTCTCAAGTAGAGCAAGTTGATCTTGATGAGATAGGTAATGAAGAGGCTCCATGCATAGCGCTAAGGAACATGTCCATTGGGGATGTGTGTCCTAAGGAATCCGAAGAGCCTCCAAGTGCACAAGATCAACCATCCTCCACCACGCAAGCATCTCCACCAACTCAAAATGAGGATGAGGCTCAAGTTGATGTAGGGCAAAATCAAGAAGATGAGCCACCTCAAGATGATGGCAATGATCAAGGGGGAGATGCAAATGATCAAGAAAAGGATGATGAGGAAGAACCAAGGCCGCCACACCCAAGAGTCCACCAAGCAATCCAACGAGATCACCCCGTCGACACCATCCTCGGCGACATTCATAAGGGGGTAACCACTCGATCTCGTGTTGCACATTTTTGTGAACATTACTCTTTTGTTTCCTCTATTGAGCCACACAGGGTAGAGGAAGCACTTCAAGATTCGGATTGGGTGATGGCGATGCAAGAGGAGCTCAACAACTTCACGAGGAATGAGGTATGGCATTTGGTTCCACGTCCTAACCAAAATGTTGTAGGAACCAAATGGGTCTTCCGCAACAAGCAAGATGAGCATGGTGTGGTGACAAGGAACAAAGCACGACTTGTGGCCAAGGGATACTCCCAAGTCGAAGGTTTGGATTTCGGTGAAACCTATGCACCCGTAGCTAGGCTTGAGTCAATTCGCATATTATTGGCCTATGCTACTTACCATGGCTTTAAGCTTTATCAAATGGACGTGAAAAGTGCCTTCCTCAACGGACCAATCAAGGAAGAGGTCTATGTTGAGCAACCTCCCGGCTTTGAAGACAATGAGTACCCTAACCATGTTTATAGGCTCTCTAAGGCGCTTTATGGGCTCAAGCAAGCCCCAAGAGCATGGTATGAATGCCTTAGAGATTTCCTTATTGCTAATGGCTTCAAAGTCGGCAAGGCCGATCCTACTCTATTCACTAAAACTCTTGACAATGATTTGTTTGTATGCCAAATTTATGTTGATGATATCATATTTGGGTCTACTAACGAATCTACTTGTGAGGAATTTAGTAGGATCATGACAAAGAAATTTGAGATGTCTATGATGGGGGAGTTGAAGTATTTCTTAGGATTTCAAGTGAAGCAACTCCAAGAGGGCACCTTCATTAGCCAAACGAAGTACACTCAAGACATTCTAAACAAGTTTGGGATGAAGGATGCCAAGCCCATCAAGACACCCATGGGAACAAATGGGCATCTCGACCTCGACACGGGAGGTAAGTCCGTGGATCAAAAGGTATACCGGTCGATGATTGGTTCATTACTCTATTTATGTGCTTCTCGACCGGACATTATGCTTTCCGTTTGCATGTGTGCAAGATTCCAATCCGACCCTAAGGAATCCCACCTTACGGCCGTAAAACGAATCTTGAGATATTTGGCTTATACTCCTAAGTTTGGGCTTTGGTACCCTCGGGGATCCACTTTTGATTTAATTGGTTATTCCGATGCTGATTGGGCGGGGTGTAAGATTAATAGGAAGAGCACATCGGGGACTTGCCAGTTCTTGGGAAGATCCTTGGTGTCTTGGGCTTCAAAGAAGCAAAATTCGGTCGCTCTTTCCACCGCCGAAGCTGAGTACATTGCCGCAGGTCATTGTTGCGCGCAATTACTTTGGATGAGGCAAACCCTGCGGGACTACGGTTACAAATTAACCAAAGTTCCTTTGCTATGTGATAATGAGAGTGCAATCAAAATGGCCGACAATCCTGTCGAGCATAGCCGCACTAAACACATAGCCATTCGGTATCATTTTCTTAGAGATCACCAACAAAAGGGAGATATCGAGATTTCTTATATTAACACTAAAGATCAATTAGCCGATATCTTTACCAAGCCTCTTGATGAACAAACTTTTACCAAACTTAGGCATGAGCTCAATATTCTTGATTCGCGCAATTTCTTTTGCTAGATTGCACACGTAGCTCATTTATATACCTTTGATCATATCTCTTTCATATGCTATGACTAATGTGTTTTTCAAGTCCATTTCACACCAAGTCATAGGTATATTGAATGGGAATTGGAGTCTTCGGCGAAGACAAAGGCTTCCACTCCGTAACTCATCCTTCGCCATCGCTCCAAGAAAAGGACCTTGTCTTTGGGGGAGAAAGTAAAAGCCCAAAGCAAAAGGACCGGACTTCGTCTTTGGTATAATCTTAACTCATTTACTTATGACCAAAGGGGAAGATAGTACTTCGATGGGCTCTAATGATTCCATTTTTGGCGATTCATGCCAAAGGGGGAGAAAGTATGAGCCCCCAAAGCAAAAGGACCGCACCACCACCAATTTCAAAAACTTAGTGCTTTCCAAGAGTATTTATCAATTGGTATCCTATTGTGTTCAAAAGGAGGAGAAAATTAGTTTTTCAAAAAAAAAATGTATATCAAAACCCTCTTGAACACTAAGAGGTGGATCTCCTTTAGGGAGAGTTTTGTTAAGTCAAAGGAAAAGCATTTGAAACAGGGGGAGAAAATTTCAAATCTTGAAAATGCTTTGCAAACTCTTATTCATTTACCTTTGTCTATTTGCAAAAGATCCTTGGAATGGATTTACAAAAAGAATTTGCAAAAACAAAACATGTGGTGCAAACGTGGTCCAAAATGTTATATAAGAAAGAAACAATCCATGCATATCTTGTAAGTATTTATATTGGCTCAATTCCAAGCAACCTTTACACTTACATTATGCAAACTAGTTCAATTATGCACTTCTATATTTGCTTTGGTTTGTGTTGGCATCAATCACCAAAAAGGGGGAGATTGAAAGGGAATTAGGCTTACACCTAGTCCCTAATTCATTTTGGTGGTTGAATTGACCAACACAAATAATTGGACTAACTAGTTTGCCCAAGTGTATAGATTATACAGGTGTAAAAGGTTCACACTCAGCCAATAAAAAGACCAAGTTTTGGATTCAACAAAGGAGCAAAGGGGCAACCGAAGGCACCCCTGGTCTGGCGCACCGGACTGTCCGGTGTGCCACCGGACATGTCCGGTGTGCCAGGGGGACTCAGACTCAAACTCGCCACCTTCGGGAATTTTCAGAGGCGACTCGGCTTTAATTCACCGGACTGTCCGGTGTACACCGGACATGTCCGGTGCTCCAGGGAAGGTCGGCCTCAGAAACTCGCCAGCCTCGGGTTTTCTCCCTCGCCGCTCCGCTATAATTCACCGGACTGTCCGGTGTGCACCGGACTATCCGGTGCAACCTCGGAGCAACGGCTATCTCCGCGCCAACGGCTCTCTGCCGCGCATTTAATGCGCGCTCTGCGCGCGCAGAAGTCAGGCGCGCCCATACTGGCACACCGGACAGCAAACAGTACATGTCCGGTGTGCACCGGACACCCAGGCGGGCCCACAAGTCAGAAGCTCCAACGGTCAGAATCCAACGGCAGTGATGACGTGGCAGGGGGCACCGGACTGTCCGGTGTGCACCGGACTGTCCGGTGCGCCATCGAACAGACAGCCTCCCAACGACCACTTTTGGTGGTTGGGGCTATAAATACCCCAACCACCCCACCATTCATTGCATCCAAGTTTTCCACTTCTCAACCACTTACAAGAGCTAGGCATTCAATTCTAGACACACCCAAAGTGATCAAATCCTCTCCAATTCAACACAAAGCCCTAGTGACTAGTGAGAGTGATTTGCCGTGTTCATTTGAGCTCTTGCGCTTGGATTGCTTTCTCTCTTTCATTCTCTCTTGTGTTCAATACTCACTTGTAACCAAGGCAAGAGACACCAATTGTGTGGTGGTCCTTGCGGGGAGGTTTTGCTCCCGGTTGATTTGAGAAGAAAAAGCTCACTCGGTCGGAAGGACCGTTTGAGAGAGGGAAAGGGTTGAAAAAGACTCGGCCTTTGTGGCCTCCTCAACGGGGAGTAGGTTTGAGAGAACCGAACCTCGGTAAAACAAATCCTCGTGTCTCACTTCATTATTTGCTTGCGATTTGTTTTCACGCCCTCTCTCGGACTCGATTATATTTCTAACGCTAACCCGGCTTGTAGTTGTGTTTATATTTGTAAATTTCAGTTTCGCCCTATTCACCCCCCCCCTCTAGGCGACTTTCAACGGGCGCCGTTCCCGACCCGGTTCCGAACCCCGACTACCATCACCAAGTACTCGGGGGAGACAAGGCCGGAACTGTGGCTCGCGGACTACCGGCTGGCCTGCCAGTTGGGTGGAACGGACGATGACAACCTCATCATCCGCAACCTCCCCCTGTTCCTCTCCGACGCCGCCCGAGCCTGGCTAGAGCATCTACCCCCTGCGCAGATCTCCAACTGGGACGACCTGGTCAAAGCTTTCGCCGGCAACTTCCAGGGCACATACGTGCGCCCTGGGAACTCCTGGGATCTCCGAAGCTGCCGCCAGCAGCCAGGAGAGTCCCTGCGGGACTACATCCGGTGATTTTCGAAGCAGCGCACCGAGCTGCCTAACATCACCAACTCGGATGTCATCGGCGCGTTCCTCGCCGGCACCACTTGCCGCGACCTGGTGAGCAAGCTAGGTCGCAAGACTCCCACCAGGGCGAGCGAGGTGATGGACATCGCCACCAAGTTCGCCTCTGGTCAGGAGGCGGTCGAGGCCATCTTCCGGAAGGACAAGCAGCCCCAGGGGCGCTAGCCAGAAGACGCCCCCGAGGCGTCCGCTCAGCGCGGCGCGAGGAAGAAGGGCAAGAAGAAGTCGCAAGCAAAACGCGACACCGCCGACGTAGACCTTGTCGCCGCCGCCGAGCACAGGAACCCTCGAAAGCCTCCCGAAGGCTCCAACCTGTTCGACAAGATGCTCAAGGAGTCGTGCCCCTATCATTAGGGTCTCGTCAAGCACACCCTTGAGGAGTGTGTCATGCTTCGGCGCTACTTCCACAAGGCCGGACCCCCGGCGGAAGGTGGCAGAGCCCACAACAACGACAAGAAGGAGGATCACAAGGCAGAGGAATTCCCCGAGGTCCACGACTGCTTCATGATCTACGGTGGGCAAGTGGCGAACGCCTCGACTCGACACCACAAGCAAGAGCGTTGGGAGGTCTGCTCGGTGAAGGTGGCGGCGCCAGTCTACCTAGACTGGTCCGACAAGCCCATCACCTTTGACCAAGGCGACCACCCCGACCGCGTGCCGAGCCCGGGGAAGTACCCGCTCGTTGTCGACCCCGTCATCTGCAACGTTAGGCTTACCAAGGTTCTCATGGACAAAGGCAGCAGCCTCAACATCATCTACGCCAAGACCCTCGGGCTCCTGCAGATCGATCTGTCCACGATCCGAGCCGGCGCGGCGCCTTTTCACGGGATCATCCCTGGGAAACACGTCCAACCCCTTGGGCAACTCGATCTGCCCGTCTGCTTCGGGACTCCCTCCAACTTCCGAAAGGAAACCCTCACGTTCGAGGTGGTCAGGTTCCGAGAAACCTACCACGCAGTACTAGGGAGACCATGCTACGCCAAGTTCATGGCCGTCCCCAACTACACCTACCTCAAGCTCAAGACGTCGGGCCCCAACGGGGTCATCACCGTCGGCTCCACGTACCGACACACGTACGAATGTGACATGGAGTGTGTGGAGTACGCCGAGGCCCTCGCCGAATCCGAGGCCCTCATCGCCGACCTGGAGAGCCTTTCCAAGGAGGCGCCAGATGCGAAGCGCCACGCCGGCAACTTCGAGCCAGCAGAGGCGGTTAAGTCCGTCCCTCTCGACCCCAGCAACGACATCTCCAAGCAAGTCCGGATCGGCTCCGAGCTCGACCCCAAATAGGAAGCAGTGCTCGTCGACTTTCTCCGCGCGAACGCCGAGGTTTTTGTGTGGAGTCCCTCGGACATGCCTGGCATACCGAGGGATGTCGCCGAGCACTCGCTGGATATCCGAGCTAGAGCCCGACCCGTGAAGCAACCTCTGCGCCGATTCGACGAAGAAAAGCGCAGAGCCATAGGCGAGGAGATCCACAAGCTGATGGCTGCAGGGTTCATCAAAGAGGTATTCCATCCCAAATGGCTAGCCAACCCTGTGCTTGTGAGAAAGAAAGGCGGGAAATGGTGGATGTGTGTAGACTACACTGGTCTAAACAAAGCATGTCCGAAAGTTCCCTACCCTCTACCTCACATCGATCAAATCGTAGATTCCACTGCTGGATGCGAAACCCTATCGTTCCTCTATGCCTACTCAGGGTATCACCAAATCAGGATGAAAGAGTCTGACCAGCTCGCGACTTCTTTCATCACACCTTTTGGCATGTACTGCTACATTACTATGCCATTCGGTTTGAGGAATGCGGGTGCAACATACCAAAGGTGCATGAACCACGTGTTCGGAGAGCACATTGGTCGAACGGTCGAGGCTTACGTCGATGACATCGTAGTCTAGACGAGGAAAGCCTCCGACCTCCTCTCCGACCTTGAAACGACATTCAAGTGTCTCAAGGCGAAAGGCGTAAAACTCAATCCCGAGAAGTGTGTCTTCGGAGTCCCCCGAGGCATGCTCCTGGGGTTCATCGTCTCCAAGCGGGGCATCGAGGCCAACCCAGAGAAAATCGCGGCCATCACCAACATGGGGCCCATCAAGGACTTGAAAGGAGTACAGAGGGTCATGGGATGCCTTGCGGCTCTGAGCCGTTTCATCTCGTGCCTCGGCGAAAGAGGCCTACCTCTGTACCGCCTCTTAAGGAAGACCGAGCACTTCACTTGGACCCCCGAGGCCGAGGAAGCCCTCGGGAACCTAAAGGCGCTCTTCACAAGCGCGCCCATCTTGGTGCCCCCCGCTGCCGGAGAAGCCCTCTTGATCTACGTCGCCGCTACCACTCAGGTGGTCATCGCCGCGATTATGGTCGAGAGACGAGAAGAGGGGCACGCATTGCCCGTCCAGAGGCCGGTCTACTTCATCAGTGAAGTACTGTCCGAGACCAAAATCCGCTACCCGCAAATCCAGAAGCTACTGTACGCGGTAATTCTGGCGCGACAAAAGTTGCGACATTACTTCGAGTCTCATTCGGTGACTGTGGTGTCATCCTTCCCCTGGGAGAGATCATCTAGTGCCGAGAGGCCTCGGGTAGGATTGCAAAGTGGGCGGTGGAGATCATGGGCGAGACAATCTCGTTCGCCCCTCGGAAGGCCATCAAGTCCCAAGTCTTGGCGGACTTTGTGGCTGAATGGGTCGACACCCAGCTTCCAGCAGCTCCGATCCAACCGGAACTCTGGACCATGTTTTTCGACGGGTCGCTGATGAAAACAGGAGTGGGCACGGGCCTGCTCTTCATCTCACCCCTCGGGAAGCACCTCCGCTACGTGATTCGCCTCCATTTCCCGGCGTCCAACAACGTGGCCGAGTACGAGGCTCTGGTTAACGGGTTGCACATCGCCATCGAGCTAGGGGTCCGGCGCCTCGACGCTCGTGGCGACTCGCACCTTGTCATCGACCAAGTCATGAAGAACTCCCATTGCCGCGACCCGAAGATGGAAGCCTACTGCGACGAGGTTCGGCGCCTGGAGGACAAGTTCTACGGGCTCGAGCTCAACCACGTCACTCGACGATACAACGAGACTGCGGACGAGCTGGCTAAGATAGCCTTGGGGCGAACAACGGTTCCCCCAGACGTCTTCTCCCGAGACCTACATCAACCCTCCGTCAGGACCGACGACACGCCCGAGCCCGAGAAGGCCTCAACCTAGCCCGAGGCACCCTCGGCCCAGCCCGAGGCACCCTCGGCCCTCGAGGGTGAGGCGCTGCGCGTCGAGGAAGAGCGGAACGGGGTCACGCCTAATCGAAACTGGCAGACCCCGTTCCTGCAATATCTCCACCGAGGAGAGCTACACCTCGACAGAGCCGAAGCTCGGCGACTGGCGCGGCGCGCTAAGTTGTTCGTCTTGCTGGGTGATAGAAAGGAGCTCTACCACCACATCCCCTCAGGCATCCTCCAGCGATGCATATCCATCGCCGAAGGTCAAGAGCTATTGCAAGAAATACACTCGGGGGCTTGCGGTCACCACGCAGCACCTCGGGTCCTCGTTGGAAACGCCTTCCGAAAGGGTTTCTACTGGCCAACCGCGGTGGCCGACGCCACTAGGATTGTACGCACCTGCCAAGGGTGTCAATTCTACGCAAGGCAGACGCACCTGCCCGCTCAGGCCTTGCAAACAATACCTATCACCTGGTCGTTTGCTGTGTGGGGTCTCGACCTCGTCGGTCCCTTGCAGAAGGCACCCGGGGGCTACATGCACCTGCTGGTCGCTATCGACAAATTCTCCAAGTGGATTGAGGTCCGACCCCTAAACAGCATCAGGTCCGAACAGGCGCTGGCGTTCTTCACCAACATCATCCATCGCTTCGGGGTCCCGAATTCCATCATCACTGACAACGACACCCAGTTCACTGGCAGAAAGTTCCTGGACTTCTGCGAGGACCACCACATCCGGGTGGACTGGGCCGCCGTAGCTCACCCCATGACGAATGGGCAGGTAGAACGTGCCAACGACATGATTCTGTAGGGACTCAAGCCAACGATCTACAACGACCTCAACAAGTTCGGCAGGCGATGGATGAAGGAACTCCCCTCGGTGGTCTGGAGTCTGAGGACGACGCCAAGCCGAGCCACGGGCTTCACGCCGTTTTTTCTAGTCTATGGGGCCAAGGCTATCTTACCCACAGACTTAGAATACGGTTCCCCGAGGACAAGGACATACGACGACCGAAGCAACCGGACCAACCGAGAAGACTCACTGGACCAGCTAGAAGAGGCTCAGGACATGGCCTTACTACACTCGGCAAGGTATCAGCAGTCCCTGCGACACTACCACGCCCGAGGGGTTCGGTCCCGAGACCTACAGGTGGGCGACTTGGTGCTTCGGCTACGACAAGACGCCCGAGGGCGCCACAAGCTCACGCCTCCCTAGGAAGGGCCGTTCATCATCGCCAAGATTTTGAAGCCCGGAACATACAAGCTAGCCAACAGTCAAGGCGAGGTCTACAGCAACGCTTGGAACATCCGACAGCTACGTCGCTTCTACCCTTAAGATGTTTTCAAATCATTCATATACCTCGTTTACATACGCAAATAAAGTCTAACCATCAAGGAAGGGTCAGCCTTTCCTTGGCAAAGCCCGACCCTCCCTTGGGGGCTAGAAGGGGGGAACCCCCTCTGCGTCAAAATTTTCCTCCGAAAAAGTCTTTCTGCGAGAACATCTTTCGTGCTTTTCGACTACTTCGATAGTGGGATCCTGAAAACGACGGAGTACACGTAAGCGGCAAGGCCGACCGAGCCGAGGGACTCCTATACCTCCGGGATACGGATACCTCACTCACCACCTTCTGCGATAAGTAACTCACGCTCGGATAAGCGATTCCGCTGGCCGAACATGTCGTAACGCTCGAAAACTTTTCTGTCGAAACAATTTTTTGTGCTTTCTCGACTATATCGATAACAGAATCCTACGGACGAGTAAGAGTACACGTAAGCGGCAAGGCCGACCGAGCCAAGGGACTCCTACGCCTTCGAGATACGGATACCTCACTCATCACCTTCCGTGAAAAGTAACTCTCGCTCGGATAAAGGATTCTGCTACCGACGAACAAGTCCTGATACTCAAAACAAGGGGAAAAGAAACACAGCTTTACAACACGACAACGGTATGTTTGGGCCTCGGCGGCCGCAAAAAACATACGCACACTACAAATAAACTGTTCCTGCAGGTTCAGACATCGATAGGGGGAGCAGCAGCGCCCTCGGCATCGACTCCACCTTCGGCAGAATCCGACCCTGCCTCGGACGGTGACACGGTCGGAGGATCTCCACCTCGAAGAAAGATGTCAGCACCGCGCCCGAGCCATCGCCGCCAGGGTCTCCTCCAGGAACCCGGGCCAAGCAGACGGCTAGACCGGTCGCTCCGTAGCCTCAGCCAGCTGTCCCCCGAGGACATCAGCCCTGCTCATGGCCTCGTCAACCTGACTCCGGCATTGGTCCCACCAGTGGACGACCCGGCCAGGCTCCGGCCGCCGCTTCTACGCCTCCTCGGCCTAGGAAGTCCCCTGCTCCTGGGCCAACGAAGTTCCTTCTCCAGCCGACTCCGCCTCTGTCCATGCTAACACCGCTGCCTCCAGCTCCGGCTCATCGCAGAGCGGCCGAGGGTTTCTTTAACTAAGCAAGAGAAGCCTCGGGCGGCAAGGCCGACCGAGCCGAGGGACTCTTACGCCTCCGGGATACGGATACCTCACTCGTCACCTTCCGCACAGGGCAACTCACACTTGGTTAAGAGGTTCGGCTAGCCGACAGGCGAGACCTGGTGCTCGAAAGGAGGAAGAAACACGACTTTACGCCCAAATACACAC
Organism: Zea mays; assembly: GCF_902167145.1. Taxonomy (NCBI): domain Eukaryota; kingdom Viridiplantae; phylum Streptophyta; class Magnoliopsida; order Poales; family Poaceae; genus Zea; species Zea mays. The sequence goes on along the minus strand of NC_050104.1, from coordinate 83,413,547 downwards.
ATGTTCAGGCCCCGACAGCCACAATGAACAGACACCGGCACTCAAGGTGCCATTACAAACGGAACTCCGGTTCCACTCCCGCGGGTATGAACAACCTCCACATCGGAGAGCCTGCGGGACGACAAACTCCGGGTGACTCGCCGGCGACCTCTGCAGCAGCAGCGACGGTCTCAGGACGGACGCTACCGCTGGAAGGCTCTCATTCGCGTCCCCTCGCGAGGGACGAGAACCAGATATTAAAGCCAAAGAGCCGGAGGTCGGTCCGCGGGTGGCGCGGACGGTCTCGTCGGCGGAGAAGCTTTCTCCAGCTGCCACCACCTCAGCACCGACGGTGACGTCCACCTGCCCACCAACACTGCATCAGCGGGCGCCGGTCGCCCCAAAGCGCGCCGGCAGGTCCTCACTCCCGTCCTTGCCACGAAAACGAGAATGGGACCGTCCCAGAACACGAGTACCGCCCTCGCGGCATATGACGTGTAGGGAGACCCCCCGGTGCGGCTGGCCACCGTCGCCCAAACAAAGGACGGAATGTTGCACCCTGGCTGGGCAGCAACAGTTCGCCTTCCCCGGCATGGCTGGAGGGTGCCTCCTCCGCAGAGCTAGAGGATGGTTTCCAGCCCAGAAGCTGGAGGAAGAAGCAGGACGCCGTCCCACGCGAAGGCAGGCCCCGGCTCAGCTCGGCCTCCGCCCCAGCAAGGATGATTAAGATCCTTGAAGCTGAGGGCGGGACAGAGGTCGCAGCCTGGCTTGCTTCTCCCCACCATCAAACTGGTGGTCACCGTCTTGGGTGACTGATAGTCGCCTAGAGGGGGGTGAATAGGGCGAAACTGAAATTTACAAATATAAACACAACTACAAGCCGGGTTAGCGTTAGAAATAAAACCGAGTCCGCGAGAGGGTGTAAAAAATCGCAAGCAAATGAAAAGTGTGACACGCGGATTTGTTTTACCGAGGTTCGGTTCTCGCAAACCTACTCCCCGTTGAGGAGGCCACAAAGGCCGGGTTTCTTTCAACCCTTCCGTCTCTCAAACGGTCCCTCGGACCGAGTGAGCTTCTCTTCTCAAATCACTTGGGAATGAAACTTCCCGCAAGGACCACCACACAATTGGTGTCTCTTGCCTCAATTACAAGTGAGTGTTTGATCACAAGAAAGAATGCGAAAGAAAAGAAGCGATCCAAGCGCAAGAGCTCAAATGAACACTACAAATCACTCTCTCTAGTCACTAAGGCTTTGTGTGGAGTTGGGAGAGGATTTGATCTCTTTTGGTGTGCTTTGCAATGAATGCTAGCTCTTGTATAGTGGTTGGAAGCTGGAAAACTTGGATGCCATGAATGTGGGGGTGGTTGGGGTATTTATAGCCCCAAACACCAAACATGACCGTTGGTGGAGGTTGTCTGTCGTATGGTGCACCGGACAGTCCGGTGCACACCGGACATGTCCGGTGCGCCAGGCACGTCACCAATGCCGTTGGATTCCGACCGTTGAAGCTTCTGCCTTCTGGGCCCGCCTGGATGTCCGGTGCACACCGGACATGTGCTGTTCAATGTCCGGTGCGCCAGTATGGGCGTGCCTGACTTCTGCGCGCTTCTGGCGCGCATTGAATGCGCCTGCAGGTGACCGTTGGCGCGAAGTAGCCGTTGCTCTGCTGGTTCACCGGACAGTCCGGTGTACACCGGACATGTCCGGTGAATTATAGCGGAGCAGCCGCTGCGTTTTCCCGAGGCTGGCGAGTTCTTGAGGCGGCTCTTCCTTGGAGCACCGGACACTGTCCGGTGAATTTTAGCGGGTGCCTCTAGAAATTCCCGAAGGTGGCAAGTTTAAGTTGGAGTCCTCTGGTGCACCGAACACTGTCCGGTGGCGCACCGGACACTGTCCGTTGTACACCGGACAGTCCGGTGCCCCAGACCAGAGGTGCCTTCGGTTGTCCCTTTGCTCCTTTGTTGAATCCAATATTTGATCTTTTTATTGGCTAAGTGTGAACCTTTTACACCTGTATAACTTATACACTAGAGCAAACTAGTTAGTCCAATTATTTGTGTTGGGCAATTCAACCACCAAAATTATTTAGGAACTAGGTGTAAGCCTAATTCCCTTTCAATCTCCCCCTTTTTGGTGATTGATGCCAACACAAACCAAAGCAAATATAGAAGTGCATAATTGAACTAGTTTGCATAATGTAAGTGCAAAGGTTGCTTGGAATTGAGCCAATATTAATACTTACAAGATATGCATGGATCGTTTCTTTGTTTTTATCATTTTGGACCACGCTTGCACCACATGTTTTGTTTTTGCAAAATCTTTTGTAAATCCTTTTCAAAGTTCTTTTGCAAATAGTCAAAGGTAAATGAATAAGATTTTGAAAAGCATTTTCAAGATTTGAAATTTTCTCCCCCTGTTTCAAATGCTTTTCCTTTGACTAAACAAAACTCCCCCTAAATGAGATCCTCCTCTTAGTGTTCAAGAGGGTTTCTCCCCCTTTTGAACACAATAGGATACCAATTGAAAATACTCTTTGAAGAACTAAGTTTTTGAAATTGGTGGTGGTGCGGTCCTTTTGCTTTGGGCTCATACTCTCTCCCCCTTTGGCATGAATCGCCAAAAACGGAATCATTAGAGCCCTCGAAGTACTTTCTTCCCCTTTGGTCATAAATGAATGAGTTAAGATTATACCAAAGACGAAGTCCTTTTGCTTCCTCCCCCAAAGATGGAGAGGGACTCGGAGCGACGACGAAGGATGAGTTACGGAGTGGAAGCCTTTGTCTTCGCTGAAGACTCCAATTTCCTTTCAATACACCTATGACTTGGTTTGAAATAGACTTGAAAAACACATTAGTCATAGCATATGAAAGAGACATGATCAAAGGTATATAAATGAGCTATGTGAGCAAGTTAGCAAAAGAAATTGCGCGAATCAAGAATATTGAGCTCATGCCTAAGTTTGTTAAAAGTTTGTTCATCAAGAGGCTTGGTAAAGATATCGGCTAATTGATCTTTAGTGTTAATGTAAGAAATCTCGATATCTCCCTTTTGTTGGTGATCCCTTAGAAAGTGATACCGAATGGCTATGTGCTTAGTGTGGCTATGCTCGACGGGATTATCCGCCATCTTGATTGCACTCTCATTATCACATAGCAAAGAGACTTTGGTTAATTTGTAACCGTAGTCCCGCAGGGTTTGCCTCATCCAAAGCAATTGCGCGCAACAATGGCCTGCGGCAATGTACTCGGCTTCGGCGGTGGAAAGAGCGACCGAATTTTGCTTCTTTGAAGCCCAAGACACCAAGGATCTTCCCAAGAACTGGCAAGTCCCCGATGTGCTCTTTCTATTGATTTTACACCCCGCCCAATCGGCATCCGAATAACCAATCAAATCAAATGTGGATCCCCTAGGATACCAAAGCCCAAACTTAGGAGTATAAGCCAAATATCTCAAGATTCGTTTTACGGCCGTAAGGTGAGCTTCCTTAGGGTCGGCTTGGAATCTTGCACACATACATACGGAAAGCATAATATCCGGTCGAGATGCACATAAATAGAGTAAAGAACCTATCATCGACCGGTATACCTTTTGATCCACATACTTACCCCCCGTGTCGAGGTCGAGATGCCCATTAGTTCCCATGGGTGTCTTGATGGGCTTGGCATCCTTCATCCCAAACTTGTTTAGAATGTCTTGAGTATACTTCGTTTGGCTAATGAAGGTGCCCTCTTGGAGTTGCTTCACTTGAAATCCCAAGAAGTACTTCAACTCCCCCATCATAGACATCTCGAACTTTTGTGTCATGATCCTACTAAATTCTTCACATGTAGACTCATTAGTAGACCCAAATATAATATCATCAACATAAATTTGGCATACAAACAAGTCATTTTCAAGAGTTTTAGTGAATAGAGTAGGATCGGCCTTTCCGACTTTGAAGCCATTAGCGATAAGGAAATCTCTTAGGCATTCATACCATGCTCTTGGGGCTTGTTTGAGCCCATAAAGCGCCTTAGAGAGCTTATAAACATGGTTAGGGTACTCACTATCTTCAAAGCCAGGAGGTTGCTCAACATAGACCTCTTCCTTGATTGGTCCATTGAGGAAGGCACTTTTCACGTCCATTTGATAAAGCTTAAAGCCATGGTAAGTAGCATAGGCCAATAATATGCGAATTGACTCAAGCCTAGCTACGGGTGCATAGGTTTCACCGAAATCCAAACCTTCGACTTGGGAATATCCCTTGGCCACAAGTCGAGCTTTGTTCCTTGTCACCACACCATGCTCATCTTGCTTGTTGCGGAAGACCCATTTGGTTCCTACAACATTTTGATTAGGACGTGGAACTAAATGCCATACCTCATTCCTAGTGAAGTTGTTGAGCTCCTCTTGCATTGCCACCACCCAATCCGAATCTTGGAGTGCTTCCTCTACCCTGTGTGGCTCAATAGAGGAAACAAAAGAGTGATGCTCACAAAAATGTGCAATACGAGATCTAGTAGTTACCCCCTTATGAATGTCGCCAAGGATGGTGTCGACGGGGTGATCTCGTTGGATTGCTTGGTGGACTCTTGGGTGTGGCGGTCTTTGCTCTTCATCCTCCTTGTCTTGATCATTTGCATCTCCCCCTTGATCTATGTCGTCATCTTGAGGTGGCTTATTTGATTGATCTTCTTCTTCATCAACTTGAGCCTCATCCTCATTTTGAGTTGGTGGAGATGCTTGCGTGGAGGAGGATGGTTGATCTTGTGCATTTGGAGGCTCTTCGGATTCCTTAGGACACACATCCCCAATGGACATGTTCCTTAGCGTGATGCATGGAGCCTCTTCATTACCTATCTCATCAAGATCACCTTGCTCTACTTGAGAGCCGTTAGTCTCATCAAACACAACGTCACAAGAAACTTCAACTTGTCTAGTGGACTTGTTAAAGACTCTATATGCCCTTGTGTTTGAATCATATCCTAGTAAAAGGCCTTCTACAGTCTTAGGAGCAAATTTGGATTTTCTACCTCTTTTAACAAGACTAAAACATTTGCTACCAAAGACTCTAAAATATGAAATATTGGGCTTTTTACCGGTTAGGAGTTCATATGATGTCTTCTTGAGGATTCGGTGAAGATATAACCGGTTGATGGCGTAGCAAGCGGTGTTGACCGCCTCGGCCCAAAACCGATCCGAAGTCTTGTACTCATCAAGCATGGTCCTTGTCATGTCCAATAGAGTTCGATTCTTCCTCTCCACTACTCCATTTTGTTGTGGCGTGTAGGGAGAAGAGAACTCATGCTTGATCCCCTCCTCCTCAAGGAAGCCTTCAATTTGAGAGTTCTTGAACTCCGTTCCGTTGTCGCTTCTAATTTTCTTGATCCTTAAGCCGAACTCGTTTTGAGCTCGTCTTAAGAATCCCTTTAAGGTTTCTTGGGTTTGAGATTTTTCCTGCAAAAAGAACACCCAAGTGAAGCGAGAATAATCATCCACTATTACAAGACAATACTTACTCCCGCCGATGCTTATGTAAGCAATCGGGCCGAATAGATCCATGTGGAGTAGCTCAAGCGGCCTGTTGGTCGTCATGATGTTCTTGTGTGGATGATGGGCACCAACTTGCTTCCCTGCTTGACATGCGCTACAAACCCTGTCTTTCTCAAAATGAACATTGGTTAGTCCTAATGAAAAGACAGTTGTAACCCATTTTACATAATTGAGATACAGAAAGCAAATTGTAATCTAGTGAATCTACAAGAAAAACATTGGAAATAGAATGGTCAGGAGATATAGCAATTTTACCAAGGCCTTTGACCAAACCTTGATTTCCATCCCCGAATGTAATAGCTCTTTGGGGATCTTGGTTTTTCTCGTAGGAGGAGAACATCCTTTTCTCCCCTGTCATATGGTTTGTGCACCCGCTGTCGAGTATCCAACTTGAGCCCCCGGATGCATAAACCTACAAAACAATTTTAGTTCTTGACTTTAGGTACCCAAACGGTTTTGGGTCCTTTGGCATTAGAAACAAGAACTTTGGGTACCCAAACACAAGTCTTGGAGCCCTTGTGTTTGCCCCCAACAAACTTGGCAACTACCTTGCCGGATTTGTTAGTTAAAACATATGATGCATCAAAAGTTTTGAATGAAATGTCATGATCATTTGATGCATTAGGAGTTTTCTTCTTAGGCAACTTAGCACGGGTTGGTTGCCTAGAGCTAGATGTCTCACCCTTACACATAAAAGCATGGTTAGGGCCAGAGTGAGACTTCCTGGAATGAATTCTCCTAATTTTGTCCTCAGGATAACCGGCAGGGTATAAAATGTAACCCTCGTTATCCTGAGGCATGGGAGCCTTGCCCTTTACAAAATTAGACAATCTTTTAGGAGGGGCATTAAGTTTGACATTGTCTCCCCTTTGGAAGCCAATGCCATCCTTGATGCCAGGGCGTCTCCCACTACAGAGCATACTTCTAGCAAATTTAAATTTTTCATTTTCCATGTTATGCTCGGCAATTTTAGCATCTAGTTTTTCTATATGATCATTTTGTTGTTTAATTAAAGTCATGTGATCATGAATAGCATCAACATCAATATCTCTACATCTAGTACAAATAGAGACATGCTCAATTATAGATGTAGGGGGTTTGCAAGATTTTAATTCTACAACCTTAGCATGTAACATGTCATTCTTAGTTCTAAGGTCGGAAATAGTAGCATTGCAAACATTAAAATCTTTAGCCTTAGCAAGCAATTTTTCATTTTCATTTCTAAGGCTAGCAAGTGAAATGTTCAAATCTTTAATCCTAGCAAGTAGATCATCATTATTATCTCTAGGATTGGAACTTGAAACATTACAAATATGAGAATCAACCTTAGCTAACAAATTAGCATTCTCATTTCTAAGGTTGTTTATAGTCTCATGGCAAGTGCTTATCTCACTAGACAATTTTTCACATTTTTCTACTTCTAGAGCATAAGCATTTTTAACCTTAACATGCTTCTTATTTTCTTTAATAAGGAAGTCCTCTTGGGTGTCCAGGAGATCATCCTTTTCATGAATGGCACTAATCAATTCATTAAGTTTCTCTTTTTGTTGCATGTTGAGGTTGGCAAAAAGAGATCGCAAGTTATCTTCCTCATCACTAGCATTATCATCACTAGAAGACTCATATCTAGTGGAGGATTTAGATTTAACCTTCTTCTTTTTGCCGTCCTTTGCCATGAGGCACTTGTGGCCGACGTTGGGGAAGAGGAGTCCCTTCGTGACGGCGATGTTGGCGGCGTCCTCGTCGGAGGAGGAGTCGGTGGAGCTCTCGTCGGAGTCCCACTCACGGCACACGTGGGCATCGCCGCCCCTCTTCTTGTGGTACCTCTTCTTTTCTCTCCTCTCGCCCTTCTTGTCGTTATCCCTGTCACTGTCACTTGATAATGGACATTTAGCAATAAAGTGACCGGGCTTACCACACTTGTAGCAAACCTTCTTGGAACGGGATTTGTAATCCTTCCCCTTCCGTTGCTTGAGGATTTGGCGAAAGCTTTTGATGATTAAAGCCATCTCCTCGTTGTCGAGCTTTGAAGCGTCGATTGGTTGTCTACTTGGTGTAGACTCCTCCTCCGGCGCCTTGAAAGCCACCGGTTGTGCTTCAGACGTGGAGGGATCATCAAGCTTGTTGATTTTCTTTGAGCCCTTGATCATACATTCAAAGCTCACAAAATTCCCGATAACTTCCTCGGGGGTCATTAGTGTATATCTAGGATTACCACGAATTAATTGAACTTGAGTGGGGTTAAGGAAGATGAGTGATCTAAGAATAACCTTAACCACCTCGTGGTCATCCCATTTCTTGCTCCCAAGGTTGCGCACTTGGTTCACCAAGGTTTTGAGCCGGTTGTACATATCTTGTGGCTCCTCCCCTTGGCGAAGACGAAAGCGACCGAGCTCCCCCTCGATCGTTTCCCGCTTGGTGATCTTGGTGAGTTCATCACCCTCGTGCGCGGTCTTGAGTAGATCCCAAATCTCCTTCGCATTCTTTAACCCTTGCACCTTGTTATATTCCTCTCTACTTAGAGAGGCAAGGAGTATGGTTGTGGCTTGGGAGTTGAAGTGCTCGATTTGGGCCACCTCATCCTCATCATAGTCTTCATCCCCTACGGATGTTACCTGTGCACCAAACTCAACAACATCCCATATACTTTTGTGGAGTGAGGTTAGATGAAATCACATTAAATCACTCCACCTAGCCTAATCTTCACCATCAAATGTTGGTGGTTTGCCTAATGGGACGGAAAGAAAAGGTGCATGTTTAGAAATGCGAGGGTAGCGTAGGGGAATCTTACTATACTTCTTGCGCTCTTGGCGCTTAGAAGTGACGGATGCCGCGTCGGAGCCGGAGGTAGATGTTGATGAAGAATCGGTCTCGTAGTAGACCACTTTCCTCATCCTCTTTTTCTTGTCCCCACTCCGTTGCGGCTTGTGGGAAGAGGATTTTTCCTTCTTCTCTTTGTGTGAAGAAGATTTCTTCTCCTTCCCTTTGGAGGAGTCTTTCTTCTTCTCCTTCCTCTTCCATTTGTTGCGGGACTTTTCCGATGAAGCCTTCCCGTGACTTGTAGTGGGCTTTTCACCGGTCTCCATCTCCCTCTTGGCGAGTTCTCCCGACATCACTTCGAGCGGTTAGGCTCTAATGAAGCACCGGGCTTTGATACCAATTGATAGTCGCCTAGAGGGGGGGGGGTGAATAGGGCGAAACTGAAATTTACAAATATAAACACAACTACAAGCCGGGTTAGCGTTAGAAATAAAACCGAGTCCGCGAGAGGGTGTAAAACAAATCGCAAGCAAATGAAAAGTGTGACACGCGGATTTGTTTTACCGAGGTTCGGTTCTCGCAAACCTACTCCCCGTTGAGGAGGCCACAAAGGCCGGGTCTCTTTCAACCCTTCCCTCTCTCAAACGGTCCCTCGGATCGAGTGAGCTTCTCTTCTCAAATCACTTGGGAATGAAACTTCCCGCAAGGACCACCACACAATTGGTGTCTCTTGCCTCAATTACAAGTGAGTGTTTGATCACAAGAAAGAATGCGAAAGAAAAGAAGCGATTCAAGCGCAAGAGCTCAAATGAACACTACAAATCACTCTCTCTAGTCACTAAGGCTTTGTGTGGAGTTGGGAGAGGATTTGATCTCTTTTGGTGTGCTTTGCAATGAATGCTAGCTCTTGTATAGTGGTTGGAAGCTGGAAAACCTGGATGCCATGAATGTGGGGGTGGTTGGGGTATTTATAGCCCCAACCACCAAACATGACCATTGGTGGAGGCTGTCTGTCGTATGGTGCACCGGACAGTCCGGTGCACACCGGACATGTTCGGTGCGCCAGCCACGTCACCAATGTCGTTGGATTCCGACCGTTGAAGCTTCTGTCTTCTGGGCCCGCCTGGATGTCCGGTGCACACCGGACATGTGCTGTTCAATGTCCGGTGCGCCAGTATGGGCGTGCCTGACTTCTGCGCGCTTCTGGCGCGCATTGAATGCGCCTGCAGGTGACCGTTGGCGCGAAGTAGCCGTTGCTCTGCTGGTTCACCGGACAGTCCGGTGTACACCGGACATGTCCGGTGAATTATAGCGGAGCAGCCGCTGCGTTTTCCCGAGGCTGGCGAGTTCCTGAGGCGGCTCTTTCTTGGAGCACCGGACACTGTCCGGTGTACACCGGACAGTCCGGTGAATTTTAGCGGGTGCCTCTGGAAATTTCCGAAGGTGGCAAGTTTAAGTTGGAGTCCTCTGGTGCACCGGACACTGTCCGGTGGCGCACTGGACACTGTCCGGTGTACACCGGATAGTCCGGTGCCCCAGACCAAAGGTGCCTTCGGTTGTCCCTTTGCTCCTTTGTTGAATCCAATATTTGATCTTTTTATTGGCTAAGTGTGAACCTTTTACACCCGTATAACTTATACACTAGAGCAAACTAGTTAGTCCAATTATTTGTGTTGGGCAATTCAACCACCAAAATTATTTAGGAACTAGGTGTAAGCCTAATTCCCTTTCAGTGACCATCGGCGAGGGGATGCAGCCGGGCTGCCTGATGAAAATCCTTGAAGCCGAGCGATGGCTGAAAGGTACCAACTTCCGCGAAGTTGCGCTCCTCCAACATCAGCAAGACGAAAGCAACGCGGGCGCTCCCCATCCAGGGGCTCGGAAGGTGGAAGGATGCGATGCGTGAGGGGAGTGCGAAGGCATGGCTGCCATCCAAGGGGGTCGCCCCCTTTTTAAAGGCGACTCTCCCCACTTGTGTCCTCAGCCGTCGCGGACCGAGTATTCACCAACACGCTCCAAGGTCCTCCCCCTACGACACGGGGGCTGGGTCCCACGCATCATGCGAGCTGGCCCAGGACAGAAGAAGCCAAACCGCCGCGCGCGGAGCGCGTAACTGCCCAGCGGTTGCAAGCACTCCTCCACTTTCGCCCAGACCAGCGGGTGAAAGGGCGGACCGCCATGCAGGCGACATGCAACTACACCAAGGGGACGCACCCCTTCGACTTCGACGCGTCCAGCATGGAGGCCCAGGCCCACACGTCATGTAACCGGCGCGCCGGTTACTACGTGCGAAAAACTGCACCGCCACTTGCGCCAGTACCGCGCCTTCTCGACTGCGGAACCGGTGCCGCGACTCGAGGCAACCCCGCGCATGGCCCAACAGTGCCAACCAGGTGTGTTGGTCACGGGTCAGTCAGCCGCAGGAGAAGGCGCGACGGTTGATATGGCCAAAAGTGGGTCGGCAGTAATGACGGCGGCAGACGGACGGAAGCAGCAGTCAAATCGTCTGCAAGCTCACGTCCCCTCCTGGAGCAGCAGGAGAACCCTCTCCCACGGCGTGAAGACGACGCGCCCGTGTTCCGTTCCTCGAACGGTTCGCGCAACGGCTGCCCCGAGAACCACTCGTCCCGTCGCATTCACTCTGCGGCAGGGAAGGCGACACCTTTCGCAGGCGAAGCGGGCGACGCTTCACCTCCGCCATAATGATCGCGTCAAAAAAGGTACGCCACGTCGTTCAATTTCTTATCCTTTTCGTCTTCCCCTTTCTCTCTCTTGCTACAGGGACCGGGAAAGGGGATACTCCTAAAGGGATCCTTCTCCGCGAAGGAAGCGGGCCCCGAGCCCTCCTACTGATCAGAGGTTCGAAGGCTGGCCCCTCGGAAGGGTTCGATAGCCGCCTTAGAGCACTCGGGCTCCGCGCCCACTACTAGTTAGAGGTTCGAAGGCTGGCCCCTCCGAAGGGTTCGACAGCCGCCTCAGAGCACTCGGGCTCCGCGCCCACTACTGGTTAGAGGTTCGAAGGCTGGCCCCTCGGAAGGGTTCGACAGCCGCCTCAGGCCACTCGAGCTCTGCGCCCACTACTGATCAGGGGTTCGTAGGCTGGCCCCCAAAGGGTTCGACAGCCGCCTCAGAGCACGCAGAGCGAGGGATGACTCTGGGTATGTCCGATACATGGCCGAGGCTTGGGCTACGCTCCCGAGGTACCCTAGGACATTTCCGAGACCAGCAGGAGCGATTCTGTAACGGAATCCCATCAGAGGGAGGCATCGAGCTCTCGGACCCTATCAGACGAGACCGGGTCCGGCAAATCACCTGTAGGTACTTTTGGAGCGTGCCTCTGGGCCACTAGCCGACCCTTATCGAACGGGGCACGGGCGTCCACTCGGATCACCCGTTAGCAACTCACTGGAGACACCATGTTTGGCGCCCTCCGAGGGCAGCATGGCGCTTTCCCCCCTCCTCCTTGCGGAAAGGCGACGAAGGGGCGTATGAGAAAGGCCGAGTCAGTCCTTGACCGTCCTCTCGCTCTGTGCGGAGGCTCGGGGGCTGCTCTCGTAAACCCGGTTCCGGCCAAACCGTTGATAGCGTCAACATACCAGCCCGAGAACTTGGAACCTGACTATGCACCCGGGCAACAACCAGTTCACATGAGGGAACAACCAGACCGGCCGAGGCATCACGAAAGGCATTAAGACCTTGAAGGAGTCAAACCACTCCTCCGAGGCCTCGGGGGCTACACCCGGCGGGTGCGCTCGCGCGCACCCACCGGAACGAAATGCAACCGAGAAAGGCCGGTCCCCTTGCAAAAAAGTGCGACAAAAGCCTCCAAGCGAGTAACAACACTCCCTTCGAGGCTCGGGGGCTACTGTCGAGGACCATAATTAGGGGTACCCCCAAGACTCCTAATCTCAGCTGATAACCCCCATCAGCACAAAGCTGTAAAGGCCTGATGGGCGCAATTCAGGTCAAGGCTCCGTCCACTCAAGGGACACGATCTCGCCCCGCCCGAGCCCAGCCTCGGACAGGAACAGACAACGAACTCCGCCTCGCCCGACCCCAGGGCTCGGACTCAACCTCGACCTCGGACGACGAACTCCGCCTCGCCCGACCCCAGGGCTCGGACTCGACCTCGACCTCGGAAGACGGTCTCCGCCTCGCCCGACCCCAGGGCTCGGACTCAGCCTCGACTCCGGAAGACGGTCTCCGCCTCGCCCGACCCCAGGGCTCGGACTCCACCTCGTCCTCGGAAGACGGTCTCCGCCTCGCCCGACCCCAGGGCTCGGACTCAGCCTTAACCTCGGAGGAGTTACCGCCTCGCCCGACCTCGGGCTCGGACCGACCACGACACAGGGGGGCCATCATTACCCTACCCCTAGCTAGCTCAGGCTACGGGGAACAAGACCGGCGTCCCATCTGGCTCGCCCCGGTAAAACAGGTAATGATGGCACCCCGCGTGCTCCATGACGACGGCGGTTCTCAGCCTCTTACGGAAGCAAGGAGATGTCAGGGATCCGACAGCCCCGACAGCTGTACTTCCACAGGGCTCAAGCGCTCCTCCGACGGCCACGACATCACATGAACAGGGCAGCAACACCTCTCCGACAGCCACGACGGCATGTACATAGGGCTCTGGCTCCCCTTTGTTAGACATGTTAGCACATTGCTACACCCCCATTGTACACCTGGGCCCTCTCCTTACATCTATAAAAGGAAGGTCTAGGGCTCTCGTACGAAAGGTGGCCGCGCGGGAGGACGGGCTGACGCACAGGCTCACGCTCTCTCTCTCTCCCACGCGAACGCTTGTAACCCCCTACTGCAAGCGCATCCGCCCTGGGTGCAGGATAACACGAGGCCGCGGTTTCCCCTTACTGTTTTCCCCCTTGTGTTCCGTCTCGCGCCGACCCATCTGGGCTGGGACACGCAGCGACAATTTACTCGTCGGTCCAAGGACCCCCGGGGTCGAAACGCCGACAAAAAAGTAAAAGAATTTGAAGGATTAAAATCCTATAGAAAAAAATTCCTAAGTGATCCTTTGGAACAAAGGATTGAATTCCTACAAATCTTATAAAAATTCCTATGGAATAGATCATTGTAGTAAGATTTCTGAGTATTTATAACATGAGCTCAAACATGGTGAAAATTTTTCCTATAAAATTGCAAGTGTCATACAACTCTATTTCAATATTTTTCCTATCTCTATGTTTTATCAATCATTCATTCTAAAGAAGGCGTTAGAGTCTTTTCTAGTAGAAAACACATGCAATAGATGGACTTCTCTCTCCTGATTTCTTTTTCGCTTGTCGGTGAAGATTTGTCAACAGACGACAGCAACGAGGACGGAGCTGCCACACACATGTTCCAGTCTTCCGGATGGGTAGCATTCCGGGCGAATTCTACACTGCGGGGCAACAGCATTTCCGGTGTCAAATCCACAGAATTTATTAATAAATGCACTAGCTTTCTGTACCAGAAAAAGAACGAGACAAAAATTCATAGCAGTGGCTGCCACTCCACCAGACGGCACACGCTACGTGTGTCAAACTTGCTGTTGACCACAAATCGAGCAACAGATCAACACACGTGGTTGTAGGCTAATTAGCATACGCGTTATGCTTTGTTTTGTTTTAAATCCAATATATAGAGATGTTTTTGTGAATAAATGGGAGCACTAGTACGGATGGCCATTGCTCAGTTCAGTCCACATGCTCTGGACAAGTACATCTGTACTGTACATGTGATTCACGTGTTATTATAACATGTGGACCATCTCGGGCCGCTTAATAAGGCCCAAACATGTTTTCTCGCAGTTGAAAGCAGTCGGCCACCACAAGTGTTTGGCTTCCGACCTTCCGTGCACATGCGCCCTGCAATTACGTGCGATACAATCTCGTTGCGACATCTCACTATTGTGGGGCTTACGACATGAAGATGACACAATTATCATCTAATAATTATAGGGCCTAGCTAGCAGGTTTGTTTCATTATATATGATTTGGGTTTTTTAATATGGTGCCCTCAGTTTTGATGGTGTGCTCACTTATACCCTTAGTCGTGTTTTTTGCTCAGCTGTGCCCTTCCAGTGCTATAGAACAGAAGAGCACAGCTGAGCAAAAAACACGACTAATGGTATAAGTGAGCACATCACCAAAACTGAGGGCACCAGATTAAACCTCGATTTATAAGCCCCACATGAGTCAGATGTTGCAACCAAATTGATCCTGGACATAATTTCGCAGAAAGCCCGACATAGGTAGGGATAGCAATGGGTCAGGATTAGGCCGCGTGGAGCAAAAGTTTGTCCGCAATCACATCTTTGAAGTGTACCAAAACCCACCCACGTTCACACCCGGACCTGCACCTAACCATGTCGGGTTTCGTTTCAGGCCACCCGTGAGTTTTTACTCAATGTACACTTTTAAACAATAATTCAAATATAAGCAATTAACTATCCGCAATAATTGAGTTATATTTGTGGATTTTAAGCCTTCTCATGTTGCGCAACAACAAGACATTTTATAAATCATTAGCCAAGTTACTTAATTATAATAACTACTATGGTATCTTAAACATTTTTACGAAAATAAATAACGAATCAAATTATGGATTAGGTGCAAATTATCGACGGGTTGAAATAGAAAACCACACCCACAAAATTTCGGATCGTGTGCGAGTACACCCACAAGTTAAAATCTTCACCCGTACCTATACCTATCGGGTGGAGTGGAGTATCCGTTAGGTTTTAGATTTACGTGTTAAATTGACATCCTATGCACGGAGCCAAACTCCATAAGTAGCCACAGCTGCAGGCTAGCTCATTCGAGAAGCAGCACAGCTGAACCAATTTTCATTTCCTTGGCAAGCTAATAAAGAGTTCATCGTCGATCAGTCCCGCTGCATGGTTTCCTCTCCGCAAGCAAATAAATTTCCTCTCCGCAAGCAAATTTCCTCGCCCTCCTCTTCGTGCATGACTCCTCATGTGCTATTAGTCCTAGTGATTCTCCTGTACCTCGTCAGAACCCTCAGGCCGTGGCGGAGCCGGAGGAACAGCACATGCTGCACCCCTTCGCTCCCGCCGGGGCCTGTGCCATGGCCCGTCGTTGGCAACCTGCCGGAGATGATGCTGAGCGACAAGCCGGCGTTCCACTGGATCCACCATATCATGAAGGAGGCGGGAACCGACATCGCCTGCATCAAACTGGGCGGTGTCCACGTCATCCCCATCAGCTGCCCCAAGATCGCGCTCGAGGTGCTAAGCAACCAGGATGCCAACTTCGCTTCTCGCCCGCTCACCTTCGCCTCCAAGACCTTCAGCACAGGCTACAGGGACGCTGCAATGTCCCACTGCGGCGACCACTGGAAGAAGATGGGCCGCGTGCTGGCCTCCGAGATCGTCTGCCCCTCCCGTCACAGGTGGCTCCACGACAAGCGTGCCGACGAGGCAGACAACCTCACCCGGTACGTCTACAACCTCGCGACGAAGGCGGGGTCGTCCGGCGCCGTTGACGTTAGGCATATTGCGCGCCACTACTGCGGGAATGTCGTCCGCCGCCTCATGTTCAACACGCGCTACTTTGGCAAGCCACAGCCTGACAGTGGGCCTGGTCCACTGGAGGTACAGCATGTGGACGCCGTCTTTACCTCCCTCGGCCTTCTCTACTCCTTCTGTGTCTCCGACTATCTCCCGTGGCTGCTGGGCCTCGACCTAGACGGCCACGAGAAGATGGTCAAGGAGGCCAATGAGAGGGTGACCAGGCTGCACGACGCGGTCATCGACGAGCGGTGGAGGCTGTGGAAGAGCGGCGAGAGGCGGGAGCTCGAGGACTTCCTAGACGTGCTCATCATGCTCAAGGACGCCGAGGCCGGCAGACCGGTGCTCAGCATCGAGGAGGTCAAAGCTCTGCTAATGGATATCACGTTCGCGTCCATGGACAACCCGTCGAATGCAGTGGAGTGGGCTCTGGCCGAGATGGTGAACAACCCGACGATGCTTAAGAAGGCAGTGGACGAGATCGACAGCGTCGTTGGCCAGGAACGGCTAGTGCAGGAGCACGACATCCCACGGCTAAACTACACCAAGGCCTGCATCCGCGAGGCGTTCCGCCTGCACCCTGTAGCGCCTTTCAACGTCCCCCACGTCGCTGTCGCGGACGCCACCGTTGCCGGCTACCGCATCCCCAAGGGCAGCCACGTCATCCTCAGTCGCACTGGCCTCGGACGCAACCCTGATGTATGGGACGACCCTCTTCGCTTCGACCCCGAACGCCACATCCCTTTGAGCCCCGAGATGGAGGTCTCACTCGTTGAGCGTGATCTACGGTTTATCTCCTTCAGCACTGGTCGTCGCGGCTGCATCGCTGCAGCTCTTGGCACTGATATGACCATCATGCTCTTCGCTAGGCTCCTGCAGGGGTTCTCTTGGAGCAAGATGACCGGGGTGGCGGCCATCGACCTTAGCGAGTCCAGGCACAACACTTTCATGGCACGGCCACTCGTGCTACAGGCTAAGCCACGGCTTCCAGCGCACCTCTACCCCGGGATCTTGCTTTGTAAGTAGTCCCAAATAACGGCTGAGCATGTAGAAAATTTCACCACTTATACATGCTTAAAATCGAGGAATGAGAGAAAGCGCGAGAGGAATAGAAAAATAGATGTGTACTGCTGGTTTTCTGAACGGTTATATTTAAGATGTAATGAATACTATTCATCGCCTGAAAAAAAATCTGTAAATCAGGCATCTGAAAAATAGCAGCTCAAAAATTTCTCTACCCATTATTATTTTTTCAATCTGACTTGCTGGAGGTTGCCATACCCAACACTAAGAGCAACTCCAAGTGAATAGCTAAAAATAGCCAAATTTACTGATTTAGCTACTCTATAAAATAGATTTAAAAAAGTAGGTTAGCCCGACAAAAACTCTATAAACTAACAGATTGAATAGCGAGTGAAAAAAGACTATCCAAAAATAGAGAGCGGAGATATGGATGAATGGAAATCTACTAAATTTGAAGAGCCATTTACAAAGTCTATTGGAGACGTTTTTATTCTAATAGTAGCTAAATTTAGCTTTATAAAATTATCTAACTAGTCCATAGAGTTGCTCTAAGGCATTAGATTCTATGTTTATCATCTATATCAAATGTATTGCAAAATTACGGTATTTGAGGAAGGTCAACACACCCAAACATTGTACCTAAGAATTATGCTTAAAATCACTCCATCACTAATTTATACTCCTAACAATCACTAATACTCTCTCTGTTCTAAAATATAATTTATTTTAGACTAAACATACATTCATTAATTAAGCTGTGATGTAGAATGTGAACAAAAAAAGAAGGCTAGAAAGAGTTATATTTTGGGATGGAGAGAGTATAAAGCAAAACAAATTATTGGCGTCAATCACTAACGGCATGTACTGGCGATGGTGCTCTCTGGTGGCGCAGACGATCCGAGGCCCTGCGGCAGGAGCGAGTCTTCCCTGCATTGAGTCGGACGGTCCGCGCGTGCGCAGGGGTAGCATCGATCACCAACAGCACCTGGATCTCGCCCCCCGGGACGGACCCCATTAGGGAGGAGAGATTCTAGGGTTGTCTGGGGTGTGCAGGCCACTCAAGACGCCTCCAGACGACATAGAGTCGAAGAGAGGTGAAGATGGAGATGGAGAAGGCTACGTTATTGCTACTCCTAGGTCAAAAAGTAAAGGGATGAAAGATAGATTGATTTGGTTCAATTTTTGGTGCGTGCAATCGACCGTACCCCTTCATATATAGGGGAAGCTTTGAACCCGTTACTAGGCGTTCCCCAATAGAATCCGTGGTTTTAGATGGATAAACACGTACAAAAAGGGATTAAACCGCATGGTATGGTCTAATCGCATACCGTCCACGTCATGTGTAGACCGTCCGTAGCCCAGATTGTCTAGTCTCACTAGGTGGCACATATGGTCCTCAACACATGCCCCCATGCCTTTTGGGAAAGCTGAGCGAACCAAAAGCACCTAGTACAAGGCATTAGCAACCTGATGTGTAAACATTGGTTTTCTAAGCATCTAACCATACACTTTGATGGTATCGCTTCAGGAAACAACCATTCAATGCCTTAGGTAGCTTATCACCCTGTAGAGTTTGTAACATATACGTATTGCCAGATATTACATGTATAACTCTGTAAGGCCCTTCCCAGCTTGGGGACCACTTGCCAAACTTCTGGTCCTTTCTCCATAGTGGCAAGTCTGTTTTCTAGACTAAATCTCCAACTTGGAATGACTTAGCCTTCCCTTTCTTGTTATAGGCCTTGGCGACTATGATCTTGTCCCTCTTGATCTCCCTTAGAGCCATCATAATTTTGTCGGTCACCTCATAAATGCTGTCCATGATTAGATCATGGTAGTCACCAATAGATAGATCATTTTGCCTAGTGAATCTGATAGCGTTTAGGCTTATCTGCACAGGTGCAAGGGAAATGGCTTCAACTATTTCCTATAATCGATTTTGGTGTTTGACGACCATCACAGACCTTATGGACTAACTAGTTTGCCTAGTTGATCTTTTCTTAGGTGCATAAAGTTCATATATACATATAAGGAAAATGACCCTTGGGCCAATTCTATTAGTATGGGGCAAGACAGGATTGCACTAGCCTGCGGTGCACCGGACTGTCTGGTGTGCACCGGACAGTGTCCGGTGCCTAGGCTGGACCACCAAATGAACAGACCGCTCTCGGGAAAACGCAGAGCTCCGCGGTTAAAATTCACAGGACTGTCTGATGTGCACCGGACTGTCCGGTGAGCCCACGGCCAATGGTCATCTTCGCCAACAGTCGACTGCCACGCGACTGCCAAGAATCAGAAACGTTAGAAGTCAGAAACACTCAGCGACGATTAGGTCGCACCGGACTGTCAGGTGTGCCATTGGACTGTCCAGTGTGCCACTGGGGCAGATGAATCCAACGGTCGATTCCAACAGACAATTAACGTGGCAAGCACCAGACAATGAACAGTGGGATGTCCGGGGTGCACCGTACTGTCTGGTGTGCCCATCGACAGAAAGCCCAACCAACGGCTAGAATAGTGGTTGGGGCTATAAATACCCCCAACCACCACCATTTAAAGCACCCAAGCTTTTCACTCTCCATACTCAATACAAGAGCAAAGAATTCATTCCAAAGACACATTCAAAGCTTCTGATCCTCTCCAAGTCCCACAATTAAGACAAGTGATCAATAGTGATTATTGACTTGAGAGAGTGCGATTTGTGTTTCATTTGTTGCTCTTGTTGCTTGGTTGTGCTTTCTTCATCTCTTTCTAAACTCTCCAAGTGATTTTTAAAGCAAGCAAGAGACACCTAAGTGTGTGGTGATCCTTGCGAGGTCTTAGTGACCCGTGAGATTAAGAAGCACTCAACCGGTCTAGGTGACTGATTGAGAGAGGGAAAGGGTTGAAAAAGACCCGGCTCTGTGGCCTACTCAACAATGGCCTACTCAACAGGGAGTGGTTTCATTGGAACCGAACCTCGGAAAACAAATCGTCATGTTCAGTTGTGTTGATCTTCACAATTCGATTTGTTTCTTCCCTCTCCCCTCTCTAAAAGTTCTCTTGCTCACGATCCTTTTGAGTTTGCTCCCAAAGTTATCCACATTGATTGATCAACTCATAGCAAGAAGAACTCTCTTTCGCACTCCGTATTCATTATTATTTGTTTCTAATCCTAACCTCGGGTAAAGTGCATGTTCAAAGTTTATAATTTATAGGTTTCACCTATTCACCCTCCCTCTAGGCGACTTTCAATTGGTATCAAAGCATGTTATTCATTAGAGTCTAACAACTCGAAGTAATGTCGGGAGAACACGCCAAAAAGGAGTTGATGACCGGGGAAAAGCCCAGATCTTCGGAGAGGAAAAATGAAGGCAAGACTCCGTCAAAGGACGGCGGCGACAAGCACAAGGAGCACAAGAATGAATCTGTCGGCTCCATGAACTCACACAAGAAGGGCGACAAGAAGAAAAAGAAAATGAAGAAGGTGGTCTACTACGAGACCGACTCTTCCACGCCCTCGACCTCCGACGCGGAGTCAACATTTTCAAAGCACCAAAAGCGTAAGAAGTATAGTAAGATCCCTCATCGCTATCCTCATATTTATAAACGCGCTCCTTTACTTTCCGTTCCCTTAGGCGAACCACCATACTTTGATGGTGAAGATTATTGTATGTAGAGTGATAAAACGAGGCACCATCTAACCTTAATCCACGAAAGCATTTGGGATATTGTTGAGTTTGGAGTGCAGGTACCACAAGTAGGCGACGAGGACTACAACTCCGATGAGGCCGCCCAAGTGAGGCACTTCAACTCCCAAGCCACCTCCATACTCCTTGCTTCTTTGTGTAGAGAGGAGTACAACAATATGCAAGGGTTGAAGGGTGCTAAAGAAATTTGGGACGTCCTCAAGACGACACATGAAGGGGATGAAGTGACAAAGATCACCAAGCGGGAAACGATCGAGGGAGAACTCGGTCGGTTCGTCCTCAACAAAGGAGAAGAGCCACAAACCATGTACAACCGGCTCAAGACGATGGTGGAGATTGAAGAATTGAATGCTCGCAAAGTTTCTACATCTACCATTGAGCATGTTACTATTTGCACTAGATGTAGAGATATTAATGTTGATGATATGAATCATCACCTTGTTATGATTAAATAACAAAATGACCACATAACTAAATTGAATGCTAAACTTGCTGAGCATGAGCATGAAAATGAAAATTTTAAATTTGCTTGTAGTGTGATTTATAATGGGAGACGCCCTGGCATTAAGGATTGGATTGGCTTCCAACATGAGAACCAAACCAACATCAAACTTAATGCCCATAAAAACAAGATTTCTAACTTTGTTAAGGGCAAGGCTCTCATGGTTCGGGAAGAGAATGTTACATTTTTTATCCTGAAAACTATCCTGAGCATAAAATTAGAAGAATTCATGCTAAGAAATCTCATTCTATTTCTCATCATGCTTTTATTTACAGTAATGAGACTTGTAGCTCTAGGCATACTTCTCATATCAAAATGCCTAAGAAAAAGATTGTTGATGCATCTAATGAACATAACATTTCATTTAAGACCTTTGATGCGTCATTTGTTCTTACTAACAAATCTGGCAAAGTAGTTGCTAAATATGTTGGGGGCAAACACAAGAGTCTAAAGACTTGTGTTTGGGTACCCAAGGTGCTTGTTTCTAATGTGAAAGGACCCAAGACCGTTTGGGTACCTAAGGACATGGTCTAAATTTGTGTTGTAGGTTTATGCATCCGGCGTAACAAGTTCAATAATTGACAGCGGGTGCACAAACCATATGACAGGGGAGAAAAGGATGTTCTCCTCATATGAGAAAAATAATGATCCCCAAAGAGCAATTACATTGGGGGACGGAAATCAAGGTTTGGTCAAAGGATTGGATAAAATTGCTATATCTCTTGACCATTCCATTTCTAATGTTTTTCTTATAGATTCTTTAGATTACAACTTGCTTTCTATTTGTCAATTATGCAAAATGGACTACAACTGTTTATTTACTGATGTTAGTGTTACCGTCTTTATAAGAAGTGATGATTCAATAGCTTTTAAGGGAGTGTTAGATGGTTATCTATACTTAGTTGATTTCAATGATAATTGATAATAATGTTGAACTAGACACTTGTCTAATTGCTAAGACTAACAGGGGCTCTGGTATCACCGACTTGCTCATGTTAGGATGAAGAATCTTCATAAGCTTCTAAAGGGGGAACACATTTTAGGACTAACCAATGTTCATTTTGAGAAAGACATGATTTGTTGTGCATGTCAAGCAGGGAAGAAGGTTGGAGTTCATCCACACAAGAACATCATGACGACCGAAAGGCTGCTTGAACTACTTCAGATGGATCTATTCGGTCCGATTGCTTACATAAGCATCGACGGGAGTAAGTATTGAAAGTCGCCTAGAGGGGGGGTGAATAGGGCGAATTTGAAATTTATAAACTTAAGCACAACTACAAGTCGGGTTACCGTTAGAAATATAAACGAGTCCGAGAGAGAGGGCGCAAAACAAATCGTGAGTGAATATAGAGCGAGACACGATGATTTGTTTTACCGAGGTTCGGTTCTTGCAAACCTACTCCCCGTTGAGGTGGTCATGAAGACCGGGTTTCTTTCAACCCTTTCCCTCTCTCAAACGGTCACTTAGACCGAGTGAGCTTCTGTGACAGCCCTCCCAAGTTATCAGGCCCACATGCACCAATCCTTGCCATTAACGGCCTCAGATGGCTGTGCACGTGTACCGGGTAACTTAACAAGGCTATCGAGTTCATCAACCCGAACTCATCATCCCAAGGATCTCCCACATAACATGTACATTACAGTAATCACATTTGATACACACACTTCAGAGATAGAGCGGAAGACTTTACAAAATATATTTTACATTTCCAAAGCTCAAGTTTTACAACATAAGAAGAATTGTAATTATTACAAGTCCTGATAGTACCCAAAGTGCATAACTGATTAAAATAATTGGAAGGGTGAAGCCTTTCCATAAGAGATACACATAAACATTCTAAGCTTCAAGGCCTCCACCTGATGTAACTAACCAAAAGATAAGGGAATAAAACTTCTCCTGCAAAAACAACAGGGGATAAAACCCTGAGTATGGAATTACTCAGCAAGACTTACCCGACTAAAGAAAAGACTCTCAAGGGTATGCTGGATTTTGGGACTCAAGGTAAAGCTTATCAATTATCGAAGACCCTTTTTGGCAGAAAAGCTTACTACCAATTGATCCCTAAGCCAAGTTTTATTTCACAAGTTAGGTATTTACCTGAATCTAGATTTTTCCTAATCTAGTTCAAGCACTTGGCCTATACTAGCTGCATTTTATTCATACTCATATTTCACTTGCTAACTACGATGATGGTCACCGGGATGAGTCTCCATAACCGAGGAGCAACGACGATTCGAACCGATTATACCCAGCTGGGGATCTCTAACCACACGACATATGTAGCACTTAACCCTTGCATATGTCAACCGTTCCCATGGAGTCCTCCACTACATGAACAGGTCCGCGCCACCCGAGAGCACATTACCCTACCAGGCGTGCTACTATGCTACTCCCGCCATCTCTCCACTCCCAGTGCGCGATTGTCTCTTCACGTATAGAATAGCCAGGTTCAAGCTTACCCTGTCCCATACCAGGGTATGTGGCTAGTTGCAAAGTCTCAACCACAACAGGCCAGTCAACGGTACGGTCCTTAATCAACACAGACGGGCGACTCTGTCTGCTCAGCGCCTGGTCTAGATTTATTAACCATTTCCCCATTTTTGGTACCCGGCAGGGGTACTCTTTTCGGATGATGAACCCATCCGGAGCCCTGATGGACTCATCATCATAAGTTTACTTTCACTTTTGAATCAAAAGCCCCTAACCAATGTTACACATCATTCTTTTGGAAAAACAAATGATTTTTGAGTTTCTAAGCAGGACTAAGCAGTAATAATTGTTTTTATAAAACAGGGATTTAGGAATTTTCAAGGAATGGTAATGCATCAATTGTTTATCACACAACTCCTATCACCTAATGCATCATATCAGGTGATAAAGCATGTAAAACGCAAGGAAGGGGCAAATGCACCGGGGCTTGCCTAATCACAGGAGATCTGAGATCTTCTATTACGATAATTAGTTAGATGGAATCCACCACTGGATCAGCAACACTGGAACAAGCTCCCTCTTCACAATTCACTTCTTCTTCTTCTTCTTGGGTTCTACATGAAATGATATGAATATGAAGACTACACCTCACTAAAGGTGCACACAAGAACTAACAACACCACAAAAGAGCTAAACACTCTAATACCATACCTAAGATCCCAAACCATACTAGGGAACCCTGTCTTCATACTCCAACACTCCATTTATGACTTTAAGCAAGAATTCAACTCAATCATCAGTTTTGTCCAGTTCTGCAGCTAGCCAATATAATGGATATGACGCTACTTGTGGATAGGTACAAACAAGTTCAACTGGGATATTTTCAGTAGGGGGACTGGACCTCAAGACCTTTTGTTGTCCATCCCAATATAGTTCAATTTGTGCACATGGATGGAGAACAGCAGGGAGAGGAGATCTTTTCTGCACCCAAATCTGATCCAAGGTTGTGTTAAATGAATTACTCTCACCACTATCCCCAAAACAGTCCAACCCCTAGATATTTTCAGTGGAGAATGAGACCTTTAGAACCTTAGTTGTTCATCCCATCCCTATTTCCTACTTTATCCACAAGTGCAACCACAGGGAGAGAAGATTCTTCTTTAGCTTCCCAACTCAAACCAACACTGATTACTTGAACCATCTGAATCAGCACTCACTGAACTTTGCATACCTCTATGTTTAACACCTCACATCTCACAACTTCATATGGTAACAGACCAGCCTTCCTTAACCAAAATTATTCTCTAATTATAGCTCTATCACTTTGGTGTAGAGACTTTGGTCCAAAACCTCACTAAGCAAACTCAAAAGAGCTTCAGAATCTAGAGAGAAAAAAAAACACTGAACCATAGTTACAACAATTAAATCTGGTCTGCATGGACATGTCTGACAGAGATAGTTTGGACACTAATTACTCCCAATTTTGTGCAGCACCTAACCCATCTCTCTTTAATAATTTTGTTCAACTTACTACGGTATTCAAATTTACTATAGCAACTATAGTCTAAAACTACTCAAATTGATCACAAAACACCTCCAAACTGAGTACCCAACACAGCAATTTCAGGTTTCAGTTCTGAATAAAAATTCAGTCCAACTAACCTCACAGTCCAAGTTTTCGGTGGGTGCATGAAACTGCTCGAGGAAGACATATGTTGGCTGGTCGACGAAGAAACTAAACACAACAACGATTTGCGGTGGCGCGACTACGGTCTGGCCACAGTGAAGTGGGGTTTTGGTGGATCTGGTCACTAAACTGGGTGCCGACATGCAAGAGCTCTAGGACAGATCGAGCTTGGTGGTTGAGAGGGGAGCTCTCCAGACCTGAGCAACAGAACCTCTGCACTCACATGATGAGCACAGACTCGAGCTTGGGGGTGGGGGAACCTTCACTGGACCATGCCCTAAAGCCATCCGATGAGAAGACAGGGGTATAGTTTTCTGAACTTGTCCAGCACATGGTGGAGAGGAATTTACCAGATGCCAGCACTGCATGGCTGTCACACGTGTCCAACCAGCATATACACCACACTAGCTCATAATTTAGCACAAATATCCCCTTTGTCCATGACTGAAAACATTAAACAATTGGACAGAGACCCTCCTGCTCGCAGCTCACAAACAGCCAAGACTGGATATTTCTTAGTAGAAAGTGGGACCTCTAGCACCTATGCATTACACCCCATCTTCATTCAAATACACAGGCAAGTGCATC
Organism: Zea mays; assembly: GCF_902167145.1. Lineage (NCBI taxonomy): Eukaryota > Viridiplantae > Streptophyta > Magnoliopsida > Poales > Poaceae > Zea > Zea mays. The sequence continues at coordinate 83,387,824 of NC_050104.1, read as the reverse complement.
TTCTTCAGTTACCAATTGCAGCCCTGAACTCGAGTATAATGAAGCCTGCTGCTCCATTCCACTTCTCACTGTTTAAGTCCTTGCATCTCACAATTCTACATGATAACAGACCAGTCCTTTTTAACCAAAGTTACTCCCTAGATGTAGCCCTACTACTTTGGTACATAAATCCATGGTTGAAAACATATAGAACTAAAATTGTGAAGCACCAAACTAGAGCCAACATCACTGAAACCCAATTCAGCAGTCTGAATCTGAGACATATTAGCACAATTTTAACAGCACATATTTGGGGACATTTTATTGGAGTTTTTGCACAGCACCGGACTCAACACTCCATAATAAACTTGTTCATCTTCATTTGATCTTTAACTTTGTTGCATGGTTCTTGGTCTAAAACCTAATGGACTGGTCACAAGAGTGCTCTAAATAGGGCTCAAATCCCAGAAATTCAGTTAGCTGATAATTGAACAAAAGTTCAGTCGGGGTAAATTGACAGTCCATTTTTGGGCAGCTTTAACTCTATTTTCCATACATCCCCAAGCCAAACCTTCTCAAAGAGATTTGTTCACCAATATATTGTCTTCAATTCTTTTATAGAACCCACAGTCCAAAACCTTATGGATTAGGCACAAAGAAGCTCCAAAACTGCACTCACAACACTAAAATTCAGATTCAGGTTATTGCACTAAGTCTGAAAACCACAATTTCTATCAACTCGTGCTTGGACCAGTTTTTCTCCTAGTTTAATATGGTTTTAGGGCTACCACATTTCATAAACATTGTTCTCTTATAGTTACTCTACAGGTTTGTTATAGCAACTGTTTTCAAAATACTCATGGATTAAAAGTTACAGGGATTCAAAAATAGATAAACAAAACTGTTTTGGGCTGATTCCAAAATGAACCAAGTCTGAACTTTTGCGAATTACTTCAAATTCTCCCACACCACTAGGAGAGCTTCAAATATGAAAATTGTTCACTTTTCCAAGCTCCACAACTTTTATATATGAACTTTTAGCAAAACATAGCTAGATCTTAAAATCCACTTTTGGGCTAGTTTAGAGTTAAAATTGGACTTGATCTGCTTCAAGTGTTTCATCAATTTATTGCATCCTACTGAAAGCAAGGTTAGCCTTATGCTCAAACCCAACTTTGGTGTATATAGCTCATGTCCAAATTTCCATTGGTTTAAAAGTTGTTTGCTTGTACTAGATTTCAAACGAGGTCTCTGAATTTCTCTTGCTCTCTTCGAAATGACACAATCCACCCTTTTGAAAATTTGTTACCCTAATGAATGCATTCTAGGTGTATCAAACAAGTTAATGCAAGTGCATATGATGACATGACAAATTTTTAGTTCTCATAACACCAGGGGTGTTACATCCTTCCCCCCTAAAAGGAATCTCGTCCCGAGATTAAATTTCGAGGCCAAGTAATGGAAAAGGAAATGCGTCACCAACTTATCTTACATTTTCTCTTACATGGTAGGGGTGTGTCCCTGTTGGTTTACATCAAATATAATTTACTCAAAACTTAAGGTTTACAAGTGACTAGAAACTCAGGAAATTTCTCCATTAGATAGTCTTCCGACTCCCACGTGGCTTCATCTTCTAAATGTTGGTTCCACTGTACCTTATAAAACTTAATCACCTTTCTTCGAGTAACTCGATCCTTTTGATCCAAAACTTTTATGGGATATTCTGAGTAGGTCAAGTCTGGTTCAAGGTTGACATCTGAAACTTCAACAACATGCTCGGGGACTCGAAGACATTTCTTTAACTGTGACACGTGGAATATGTTATGCACTGCTGAAAGATTCTCTGGCAGTTGCACTTTATAGGCCACAGGTCCACACCGTTCGATCACTGGAAACGGACCAACATACCGAGGTGCTAGTTTCCCTTTGACACCAAAACGACTAACACCCTTCATTGGTGACACTTTTAAATACACATGATCTCCAACTTGAAAAACCAGAGATCGGCGTCTTTTATCGGCGTAACTCTTTTGACGAGATTGTGCCACCTGCAGATTTCGTTGGATCACTTGAACCTTTTCCTCCGCTTCTTTTACAAGATCAGGTCCAAAGAAACATCTCTCCCCCGGCTCTGACCAATTTAATGGTGTCCTACACCTTCGACCATAAAGGGCTTCAAAAGGTGCCATTCTTATGCTTTCCTGATAACCATTGTTATACGAAAACTCTGCCAATGGTAAGCATTCATCCCACTTTGTTGAGAAAGCAAGAACACATGCTCTCAACATATCTTCTAGAATCTGATTCACTCTCTCAGTCTGTCCACTTGTTTGAGGATGATAAGCAGAACTATGAACTAGTTTGGTTCCTAATGAGTTGTGTAACTCTTTCCAAAATCTAGATACAAATTGTGAGCCTCTATCAGACACAATGATCTTAGGAACTCCATGAAGACTTAAGATACGAGCAATATATAATTCCGCGTAAGTCTTGAATGAGTAAGTAGTCTTCATAGGCAAGAAGTGTGCCAACTTGGTGAGTCGATCAACAATTACCCATATGGAATCATATCCTTTGGAGGTTTTGGGTAACCCCACAATGAAATCCATACTGATACTTTCCCACTTCCAACCTGGGATAGACAAGGGTTGCAATGGTCCGGCAGACTTCAAATGTACGGCCTTTACTCGTTGACAAATATCACATCTAGCAACATATCGAGCAATCTCTATCTTCATTTTCGTCCACCAAAACCGTTGCTTTAAGTCTTGATACATTTTATTACTCCCAGGATGGATAGAGTACCGGGATAGGTGAGCTTCATCAAGTATTTGCTGTCGTAACTCAGGAACCTTTGGAACTACTAAACGATCTTTGAACCAAAGAACTCCTTTATCATCTACCCGGAATTGTGTGGTAGGATCAATCATCATCCTTTCCTTCATATGAGCTATCCCGACATTAATCTTTTGGGCTTCGATAATTTGATCAATCAAAACTGATCCTAACTGGAGATTGGCTATTGATGCTTGTGGTACTATTTCCATGTTTAACTTCTCCATTTCCTGGCACAAGGTCATAGTTAAAGGTTTGGCCAAAAGACAGTTACACTGGGACTTACGGCTTAAAGCATCTGCCACGACATTAGCCTTGCCAGGATGATAATGGACCTTAAGATCATAGTCCTTGATCAATTCTAACCACCTTCGTTGCCTCATGTTTAGTTCAGATTGAGTGAAAATATACTTCAAACTTTTGTGGTCGGTATAAATATGACATGTATTACCCAACAAATAATGGCGCCAAATCTTGAGCGCATGGACAACTGCAGCTAACTCTAGATCATGAGTTGGGTAATGCTCCTCATGGCGTCGAAGTTGTCGTGAAGCATACGCAATCACTCGGCCTTCCTGCATTAACACGCATCCAATGCCCGTGCCTGAAGCATCACAATAAACATCGAATGACTTCTCAATGTCAGGTTGAGCCAACACGGGTGCAGTTGTCAACAGCTTCTTTAACTTCTCAAAGGCCTTGTTGCATTCTGGAGACCAATTGAACTTCACACTATTCTTTAGTAACTCTGTAATAGGCTTAGATACCTTCGAGAAGTCTGGAATAAAACGACGATAATATCCCGCCATTCCAAGGAAACTCCGGACCTGATGCACTGTAGTAGGTGGTTTCCATTCCAAAATGTCCTTGACTTTACTTGGGTCGACCGCAACACCTTCGGCAGACAAAATATGACCCAAGAACGAAATTGTGTCCAACCAAAATTCACATTTACTGAACTTAGCATATAATTGGTGTTCTCTTAACCTTGTCAGCACCACCCGCAAGTGCTCTGCATGTTCTTCTTTGGTCTTGGAATATATCAAAATGTCATCAATAAACACAACCACAAATTTATCCAGCTCTGGCATGAATACCGAATTCATTAAGTACATGAAATGAGCTGGAGCATTTGTTAAGCCAAAAGACATAACCAAATACTCATAAAGACCATATCGGGTAGTAAAGGCAGTCTTGGGAACATCTTCCGGACGAATCCTTATCTGGTGATAACCTGATCTAAGGTCAATCTTGGAAAACACTTTAGCTCCAGAAAGCTGATCGAACAACAAATCAATGCGCGGAAGAGGATATTTATTTTTGATGGTCACCTCATTAAGTGGTCGATAGTCTACACATAACCGGAGCGTTTGATCCTTCTTTTTCACAAAGATAGCAGGACAACCCCAAGGCGATGAACTCGGGCGAATGAAACCTTTATTGAGCAAGTCTTGCAACTGAGTCTTCAGTTCTGCTAGCTCCTTAGGTGCCATCCTATATGATCTTCTGGATATGGGTGCAGTACCTGGCTGCAATTCGATTACAAATTCCACGTCTCGCTCTGGAGGCAAACCTGGTAAATCTTCAGGGAACACATCTAGAAATTCCCTGACAACAGGTATATCCTTGACCTCTTTAACTATAGCAGCACACACTCTTTCCACTGCTCTCTTAAGAGTTGGTAATCGGATCAGCAACTTATAATTACCGTTAGGTGAGTCCAACTGTATCGTCCTTTGTAGAGCGTCGATCACCGCCCCATGCTGTCGAAGCCAATTCATACCCAGAATCACATCTATGTCCTGATCTGGAAGAACTAGCATATTGGTAGGAAACATGTGACCAACTAGCTTTATGGGTATCTGATATACCATCTCCTTAGTATGCAAACGCCCTCCAGGAGATTGTATGCTATATCCCTTCTCTACCACCTCCAAAGACAACTGGTGCTTTAACAAAAATGTCCGATTTATAAAAGTATGGGAAGCACCAGAATCAAACAAAATACTAGCCAAGTGATTGGCAACTGGAAAAGCACCCAGCATAACTGGTTCACCCTCAGGAATAGCTTTGATCTTAGTATAATGAACTTGTCCCATTTTAAGAACACCCTCTTTCTTCTTTGCTTTCGGCTGGCTACCGCGAGAAAGAGTCACAAGCGATTGTCGCTCACTCACTCGGCTAGGGAAGCGACAATCCAGAATAGAGTGTCCTGACTTTCCACAATTCACACACGAATTGATATTATCCGGAATATTTTCAAAATGAATGTCTAGGACATCCGGCTCATGTGGAACAAAAGGAATAATAGCATGTCTTTCACATGACTGTTGTGAGCTAGGTAACTGGGGTAGAAAAGAACGAGGATGATAAACAGGTTGATAAACAATCCTCCGGCACTGCTTGACACTACCAGAGGATTCCTCCACAAGTTGCTTTCTTTTAGATTCCTGATGACGACGAATCTTGTTATCACCCAAAACAGCCTGACTGACCACCTCATTAAAATCTTCAGCCAAACTAGTTGCCATCAAACGTTGGAGCTTCTCGTTAAGGCCACGCAAGAAATAGAACTTTTTCTTCTGATTAGTATTCACAAAATCCAAGACATACTGGGATAGACGAGTAAACCTCTCAAAATATCCCATCACACCCTCTTCTTCACCTTGCTTTAGATCTAGGAATTCGTTGAACTTTATTTCCATAAGGGCTTTCGGAATATGATGTGCCTGAAATACCTCACAGAACTCCGCCCAAGAAACTTGATGACCTTCTGGCTGCAGTGCAAGGTATTCGGTCCACCAAGCTCCAGCGGGACCCTGAAGTTGTTGGGTAGCACACTGAACTTTTTGGATATCATCACAACAGATGAGTCCCAATTTCTGTTCAATCGTTCGAAGCCAATCTTCTGCTTCCAATGGATCTTCTACCTTGGAGAACACTGGTGGTTGCGTACTGAGGAACTCCTTGTAGAGGACAGCAACATCAGAATCATAACGACCATGCTGAACTGATGTTGCAGGCTGGGCTATTTGCTGAAGAATAGCATTCACACTTGCAAGCTGAGCCACAACATCATCTAAAGTTGATGCCGGAGATGGATTGGATGCATCAACATTCTTTTGGGAAACACCAACACCATGATCCTTTCCAGAGCGGGTCCTCATTCTGCCGACAAAAGGAGACTTAGCTTCCAATCTTCATGAATAGGAAAGGATAGCATAGAAAAGCAAAGATAGGTAGCATGAACAGGGTGGGTAAAACGCGCATGGAAACTGCTACAGAGGGGGTTTAACTTAAAAGTGTATGTCATGATGCATGCTCGTCCTATTCGTCCTCACGATTCTTGCCGACACATAGTGGCTATCACGTTCTATGGCGGTGGCATACCTACTCACTCCGTCATTGTACACTAGTCGCACTTTCCTAGTGTTTAGTTAGTGTACCTGCAGAAAATTTCATTACAGCCCGAACCCCATGATGCAATTCACAGATTTTGTCACAGTTTATACTCCATATATTTCTATATGGAGGCCAGCTCCTCATTAAGCGCCGAGCCACGCATAGGCGCCGCTGCCACACTTTAACTACAGGGCAACCCATTGTGGTAACTATTCATTACACTTCTCAGCATTCCCATGTTTGTATACCCATACACATTCATGGGGTACTGAATCCCAGTAAAGTAATTACTCCACATCGCAACCTTCATATATACATATGTGTAACATGTATATAGTCCAGTGCCACATTTAAGCACTCCCTTAGACCGATGTTTGTTCGGTCATGCTCTCACATCTCACCTTACCTGAGCGTCGATCCATTCAAAATTGAATGGCACTAAAACTAACATTACACATGTATGCATTACCCTTCCCAGGTTGTGGGTTAGTGGTTAGCATATTAAACTAGGCCACCTAATAGTCCTTAGTTTTAACCACATACTATTTGCACTTCTACTATCAGGCCTTGATTATAGATTCTTAAGTTTATAAAAATCATTTAGACTCAAAATCATTTTGAAGTTTATCAAATGATTACTTTAATATCCATGCTAATGGGGGATCGCTCCGATACCACGCTGTGACAGCCCTCCCAAGTTATCAGGCCCACATGCACCAATCCTTGCCATTAACGGCCTCAGATGGCTGTGCACGTGTACCGGGTAACTTAACAAGGCTATCGAGTTCATCAACCCGAACTCATCATCCCAAGGATCTCCCACATAACATGTACATTACAGTAATCACATTTGATACACACACACTTCAGAGATAGAGCGGAAGACTTTACAAAATATATTTTACATTTCCAAAGCTCAAGTTTTACAACATAAGAAGAATTGTAATTATTACAAGTCCTGATAGTACCCAAAGTGCATAACTGATTAAAATAATTGGAAGGGTGAAGCCTTTCCATAAGAGATACACATAAACATTCTAAGCTTCAAGGCCTCCACCTGATGTAACTAACCAAAAGATAAGGGAATAAAACTTCTCCTGCAAAAACAACAGGGGATAAAACCCTGAGTATGGAATTACTCAGCAAGACTTACCCGACTAAAGAAAAGACTCTCAAGGGTATGCTGGATTTTGGGACTCAAGGTAAAGCTTATCAATTATCGAAGACCCTTTTTGGCAGAAAAGCTTACTACCAATTGATCCCTAAGCCAAGTTTTATTTCACAAGTTAGGTATTTACCTGAATCTAGATTTTTCCTAATCTAGTTCAAGCACTTGGCCTATACTAGCTGCATTTTATTCATACTCATATTTCACTTGCTAACTACGATGATGGTCACCGGGATGAGTCTCCATAACCGAGGAGCAACGACGATTCGAACCGATTATACCCAGCTGGGGATCTCTAACCACACGACATATGTAGCACTTAACCCTTGCATATGTCAACCGTTCCCATGGAGTCCTCCACTACATGAACAGGTCCGCGCCACCCGAGAGCACATTACCCTACCAGGCGTGCTACTATGCCAGGAGGGTACATGCTACTCCCGCCATCTCTCCACTCCCAGTGCGCGATTGTCTCTTCACGTATGGAATAGCCAGGTTCAAGCTTACCCTGTCCCATACCAGGGTATGTGGCTAGTTGCAAAGTCTCAACCACAACAGGCCAGTCAACGGTACGGTCCTTAATCAACACAGACGGGCGACTCTGTCTGCTCAGCGCCTGGTCTAGATTTATTAACCATTTCCCCATTTTTGGTACCCGGCAGGGGTACTCTTTTCGGATGATGAACCCATCCGGAGCCCTGATGGACTCATCATCATAAGTTTACTTTCACTTTTGAATCAAAAGCCCCTAACCAATGTTACACATCATTCTTTTGGAAAAACAAATGATTTTTGAGTTTCTAAGCAGGACTAAGCAGTAATAATTGTTTTTATAAAACAGGGATTTAGGAATTTTCAAGGAATGGTAATGCATCAATTGTTTATCACACAACTCCTATCACCTAATGCATCATATCAGGTGATAAAGCATGTAAAACGCAAGGAAGGGGCAAATGCACCGGGGCTTGCCTAATCACAGGAGATCTGAGATCTTCTATTACGATAATTAGTTAGATGGAATCCACCACTGGATCAGCAACACTGGAACAAGCTCCCTCTTCACAATTCACTTCTTCTTCTTCTTGGGTTCTACATGAAATGATATGAATATGAAGACTACACCTCACTAAAGGTGCACACAAGAACTAACAACACCACAAAAGAGCTAAACACTCTAATACCATACCTAAGATCCCAAACCATACTAGGGAACCCTGTCTTCATACTCCAACACTCCATTTATGACTTTAAGCAAGAATTCAACTCAATCATCAGTTTTGTCCAGTTCTGCAGCTAGCCAATATAATGGATATGACGCTACTTGTGGATAGGTACAAACAAGTTCAACTGGGATATTTTCAGTAGGGGGACTGGACCTCAAGACCTTTTGTTGTCCATCCCAATATAGTTCAATTTGTGCACATGGATGGAGAACAGCAGGGAGAGGAGATCTTTTCTGCACCCAAATCTGATCCAAGGTTGTGTTAAATGAATTACTCTCACCACTATCCCCAAAACAGTCCAACCCCTAGATATTTTCAGTGGAGAATGAGACCTTTAGAACCTTAGTTGTTCATCCCATCCCTATTTCCTACTTTATCCACAAGTGCAACCACAGGGAGAGAAGATTCTTCTTCAGCTTCCCAACTCAAACCAACACTGATTACTTGAACCATCTGAATCAGCACTCACTGAACTTTGCATACCTCTATGTTTAACACCTCACATCTCACAACTTCATATGGTAACAGACCAGCCTTCCTTAACCAAAATTATTCTCTAATTATAGCTCTATCACTTTGGTGTAGAGACTTTGGTCCAAAACCTCACTAAGCAAACTCAAAAGAGCTTCAGAATCTAGAGAGAAAAAAAAACACTGAACCATAGTTACAACAATTAAATCTGGTCTGCATGGACATGTCTGACAGAGATAGTTTGGACACTAATTACTCCCAATTTTGTGCAGCACCTAACCCATCTCTCTTTAATAATTTTGTTCAACTTACTACGGTATTCAAATTTACTATAGCAACTATAGTCTAAAACTACTCAAATTGATCACAAAACACCTCCAAACTGAGTACCCAACACAGCAATTTCAGGTTTCAGTTCTGAATAAAAATTCAGTCCAACTAACCTCACAGTCCAAGTTTTCGGTGGGTGCATGAAACTGCTCGAGGAAGACATATGTTGGCTGGTCGACGAAGAAACTAAACACAACAACGATTTGCGGTGGCGCGACTACGGTCTGGCCACAGTGAAGTGGGGTTTTGGTGGATCTGGTCATTAAACTGGGTGCCGACATGCAAGAGCTCTAGGACAGATCGAGCTTGGTGGTTGAGAGGGGAGCTCTCCAGACCTGAGCAACAGAACCTCTGCACTCACATGATGAGCACAGACTCGAGCTTGGGGGTGGGGGAACCTTCACTGGACCATGCCCTAAAGCCATCCGATGAGAAGACAGGGGTATAGTTTTCTGAACTTGTCCAGCACATGGTGGAGAGGAATTTACCAGATGCCAGCACTGCATGGCTGTCACACGTGTCCAACCAGCATATACACCACACTAGCTCATAATTTAGCACAAATATCCCCTTTGTCCATGACTGAAAACATTAAACAATTGGACAGAGACCCTCCTGCTCGCAGCTCACAAACAGCCAAGACTGGATATTTCTTAGTAGAAAGTGGGACCTCTAGCACCTATGCATTACACCCCATCTTCATTCAAATACACAGGCAAGTGCATCTTCTTCAGTTACCAATTGCAGCCCTGAACTCGAGTATAATGAAGCCTGCTGCTCCATTCCACTTCTCACTGTTTAAGTCCTTGCATCTCACAATTCTACATGATAACAGACCAGTCCTTTTTAACCAAAGTTACTCCCTAGATGTAGCCCTACTACTTTGGTACATAAATCCATGGTTGAAAACATATAGAACTAAAATTGTGAAGCACCAAACTAGAGCCAACATCACTGAAACCCAATTAAGCAGTCTGAATCTGAGACATATTAGCACAATTTTAACAGCACATATTTGGGGACATTTTATTGGAGTTTTTGCACAGCACCGGACTCAACACTCCATAATAAACTTGTTCATCTTCATTTGATCTTTAACTTTGTTGCATGGTTCTTGGTCTAAAACCTAATGGACTGGTCACAAGAGTGCTCTAAATAGGGCTCAAATCCCAGAAATTCAGTTAGCTGATAATTGAACAAAAGTTCAGTCGGGGTAAATTGACAGTCCATTTTTGGGCAGCTTTAACTCTATTTTCCATACATCCCCAAGCCAAACCTTCTCAAAGAGATTTGTTCACCAATATATTGTCTTCAATTCTTTTATAGAACCCACAGTCCAAAACCTTATGGATTAGGCACAAAGAAGCTCCAAAACTGCACTCACAACACTAAAATTCAGATTCAGGTTATTGCACTAAGTCTGAAAACCACAATTTCTATCAACTCGTGCTTGGACCAGTTTTTCTCCTAGTTTAATATGGTTTTAGGGCTACCACATTTCATAAACATTGTTCTCTTATAGTTACTCTACAGGTTTGTTATAGCAACTGTTTTCAAAATACTCATGGATTAAAAGTTACAGGGATTCAAAAATAGATAAACAAAACTGTTTTGGGCTGATTCCAAAATGAACCAATTCTGAACTTTTGCGAATTACTTCAAATTCTCCCACACCACTAGGAGAGCTTCAAATATGAAAATTGTTCACTTTTCCAAGCTCCACAACTTTTATATATGAACTTTTAGCAAAACATAGCTAGATCTTAAAATCCACTTTTGGGCTAGTTTAGAGTTAAAATTGGACTTGATCTGCTTCAAGTGTTTCATCAATTTATTGCATCCTACTGAAAGCAAGGTTAGCCTTATGCTCAAACCCAACTTTGGTGTATATAGCTCATGTCCAAATTTCCATTGGTTTAAAAGTTGTTTGCTTGTACTAGATTTCAAACGAGGTCTCTGAATTTCTCTTGCTCTCTTCGAAATGACACAATCCACCCTTTTGAAAATTTGTTACCCTAATGAATGCATTCTAGGTGTATCAAACAAGTTAATGCAAGTGCATATGATGACATGACAAATTTTTAGTTCTCATAACACCAGGGGTGTTACAGCTTCTTTTCTCAATCAAATGGGACACAAAGTCCCCGCAAGGACCACCACACAATTGGTGTCTCTTGCCTCGGTTACAATTGAGTTGATCACGAAAGAATGAGAAACAAAAGAAGCAATCCAAGCGCAAGAGCTCAAATGAACACAACAAATCTCTCTCTCTAATCACTAAAGCTTTGTGTGGAGTTGGGAGAGGATTTGATCTCTTTGGTGTGTCTTGTATTGAATGCTATAGCTCTTGTAAGGTGTAGAAGTGTAGAAACTTGGATGCCATTGAATGTGGGGTGGTTGGGGTATTTATAGCCCCAACCACCAAAAATGGTTGTTGGAAAACTGTTGTCGCATGGCGCACCGGACAGTCCGGTGCGCCAGCCACGTCCGCAGACCGTTGGGGTTCGACCGTTGGAGCTCTGACTTGTGGGGCCTCTGGGCTGTCCGGTGGTGCACCGGACAGGTCCTGTAGATTGTCCGGTGCGCCAACTGCGCGTGCTCTGACTCTGGCGTGCACTGTAGCGCATTGAATGCGGTTGCAGTCGACCGTTGCGCGCGAAGTAGCCGTTGCTCCGCTGGCACACCGGACAGTCCGGTGTGACACCGGACACTGTCCGGTGCTTCACCGGACAGTCCGGTGAATTATAGCGGAGCGCCCTCTGATTTTCCCGAAGGTGGCGAGTTCAGCGTCGAGTGCCCTGGTGCACCGGACACTGTCCAGTGGCACACCGGACAGTCCGGTGCGCCAGACCAGGGTGCCTTTGAGTCGCCTTTTGCTCTCTTTGTTTGAACCCTTTCTTGGTCTTTTTATTGGCTTATTGTGAACCTTTGGTACCTGTAGAACTTATAGACTAGAGCAAACTAGTTAGTCCAATTATTTGTGTTGGGCAATTCAACCACCAAAATCAATTAGGAAAAAGGTGTAAGCCTAATTCCCTTTCAATCTCCCCCTTTTTGGTGATTGATGCCAACACAAACCAAAGCAAGTATAGAAGTGCATAATTGAACTAGTTTGCATAATTGTAAGTGCAAAGGTTACTTAGAATTGAGCCAATATTGATTCACATAAGATATGCATGGATTGTTTCTTTATTTTTAACATTTTGGACCATGCTTGCACCACATGTTTTGTTTTTGCAAATTCTTTTGTAAATTCTTTTCAAAGTCCTTTTGCAAATAGTCAAAGGTAAATGAATAAGATTTTGAGAAGCATTTTGAAGATTTGAAATTTTCTCCTCCTGTTTCAAATGCTTTTCCTTTGACTAAAACAAAACTCCCCCTTAATAAAATTCTGCTCTTAGTGTTCAAGAGGGTTTTAAGATTCTAATTTTGAAAATACTACTTTCTCCCCCTTTTGAAAACAGTAAGATATCAATTGAAAAAATTCATCATTTCAAGACCTTTAAAATTTTTGAAAATGGGTGGTGGTGCGTGGTGCGGTCCTTTTGCTTTGGGCTAATACTTTCTCCCCCTTTGGCATGAATCGCCAAAAACGGATACTTGAGTGAAATATAAGCCCTTTTGGAACTATTTTCTCCTCCTTTGGCAAACAATATATGAGTGAAGATTGTACCAAAGTTGGAGAGTTGCTCGGAGCGACGGCGAAGGATGAGTTATGGAGTGGAGTGGAAGACTTTGTCTTCGCCGAAGACTCCAATTCCCTTTCAATACACCTATGACTTGGTTTGAAATTCACTTGAAAACACGTTAGTCATAGCATATAAAGGAGACATAATCAAAGGTATATTAATGTGCTATGTACGCATGACATCAAAAGAAATTCCTAGAATCAAGAATATTTAGCTCATGCCTAAGTTTGTTAAACGTTTGTTCATCTAGTGGCTTGGTAAAGATATCAGCTAACTGTTCCTTGGTGTTAATATATGCAATCTCGATATCCCCCTTTTGTTGGTGATCCCTTAGAAAATGATACCGAATGGCTATGTGTTTAGTGCGGCTATGCTCAACGGGATTATTCGCCATGCGGATTGCACTTTTCATTATCACATAGAAGAGGAACTTTGGTTAATTTGTAACCATAGTCCCTAAGGGTTTGCCTCATCCAAAGTAATTGTGCGCAACAATGACCTGCGGCAATATACTCGGCTTCGGCGGTAGAAAGAGCTACGGAATTTTGCTTCTTTGAAGCCCAAGACACTAGAGACCTTCCCAAGAACTGGCAAGTCCTTGATGTGCTCTTTCTATTAATTTTACACCCTGCCCAATCGGCATCCGAATAACCAATTAAATCAAATGTGGATCCCCGAGGGTACCAAAGCCCAAACTTAGGAGTATGAACTAAATATCTCAAGATTCGTTTTACTGCCGTAAGGTGAGCTTCCTTAGGGTCGGCTTGGAATCTTGCACACATGCATACGCAAAGCATTATATCTGGTCGAGATGCACATAAATAGAGTAAAGAGCCTATCATCGGCCGGTATACCTTTTGATCTACAGATTTACCTCCCGTGTCGAGGTCGAGATGCCCATTGGTTCCCATGGGTGTCTTGATGGGCTTGGCATCCTTCATTCCAAACTTGTTGAGAATGTCTTGAATATACTTCGTTTGGCTAATGAAGGTGCCCTCTTGGAGTTGCTTCACTTGAAATCCCAAGAAGTACTTCAACTCCCCCATCATAGACATCTCGAATTTTTGTGTCATGATCCTACTAAATTCCTCACATGTAGATTCGTTAGTAGACCCAAATATGATATCATCAACATAAATTTGGCATACAAACAAACCATTGTCAAGAGTTTTAGTAAATAAAGTAGGATCAGCCTTGCCGACTTTGAAGCCATTAGCGATAAGAAAATCTCTTAGGCATTCATACCATGCTCTTGGGGCTTGCTTGAGCCCATAAAGCGCCTTAGAGAGTTTATATACGTGGTTAGGGTACTCACTATCTTCAAAGCCGGGAGGTTGCTCAACATAGACCTCTTCCTTGATTGGTCCATTGAGGAAGGCACTTTTCACGTCCATTTGGTAAAGCTTAAAGCCATGGTAAGTAGCATAGGCAAGTAAAATGCGAATTGACTCAAGCCTAGCTACGGGTGCATAGGTTTCACCGAAATCCAAACCTTCGACTTGTGAATATCCCTTGGCCACAAGTCGGGCTTTGTTCCTTGTCACCACACCATGCTCATCTTGTTTGTTGCGGAAGACCCACTTGGTTCCTACAACATTTTGGTTAGGACGTGGAACTAAATGCCATACCTCGTTCCTAGTGAAGTTGTTGAGCTCCTCTTGCATTGCCACCACCCAATCCGAATCTTGAAGTGCTTCCTCTATCTTGTGTGGCTCAATAGAGGAAACAAAAGAGTAGTTTTCACAAAAATGAGCAACACGAGATCGAGTAGTTACCCCCTTTTGAATATCGCTGAGGATGGTGTTCACGGGGTGATCTCGTTGGATTGCTTGGTGGACTCTTGGGTGTGGCGGCCTTGGAACTTGTTCATCTTCCTCATCTTGATCATGGGCATCTCCCCCTTGATCATTGCTCTCCTCTTGAGGTGGCTCAACTTCTTGATCTTCTCCTTCATTATTTTGAGCCTTATCCTCATCTTGAGTTGGTTGAGATGCTTGTGTGGAGGAAGATGGTTGATCTTGTGCATGTGATGGCTCTTTGGATTCCTTAGGACACACATCCCAATGGACATGTTCCTTAGTGCGACGCACGGAGCCTCTTCATCACCTATCTCATCAAGATCAACTTGCTCTACTTGAGAGCCGTTAGTCTCATCAAACACAACGTCACAAGAAACTTGAACTAGTCCAGAGGACTTGTTAAAGACTCTATATGCCCTTGTGTTTGAATCATATCCTAGTAAAAAGCCTTCTACAGCCTTAGGAGCAAATTTGGATTTTCGACCTCTTTTAACAAGTATAAAGCATTTGCTACCAAAGACTCTAAAATATGAAACATTGTGCTTTTTACCGGTTAGGAGTTCGTATGATGTCTTCTTGAGGATTCGGTGTATATACAACCGGTTGATGGCGTAGCAAGCGGTGTTGACCGCCTCAGCCCAAAACCGATCCAATGTCTTGTACTCATCAAGCATGGTTCTTGCCATGTCTAATAGAGTTCTATTCTTCCTCTCCACTACACCATTTTGCTGTGCGGTGTAGGGAGAAGAGAACTCATGCTTGATGCCCTCCTCCTCAAGGAAGCCTTCGATTTGAGAGTTCTTGAACTCTGTCCCGTTGTCGCTTCTTATTTTCTTGATCCTTAAGCCGAACTCATTTTGAGCTCGTCTCAAGAATTCCTTTAAGGTCTCTTGGGTATGAGATTTTTCCCGCAAAAAGAACACCCAAGTGAAGCGAGAATAATCATCCACAATAACTAGACAGTACTTACTCCCACCGATGCTTATGTAAGCTATTGGCCCGAATAGGTCCATGTGTAGGAGCTCGAGTGGCCTGTTAGTCGTCATGATGTTCTTGTGTGGATGATGAACACCAACTTGCTTCCCTGCCTGACATGCGCTACAAATCTTGTCTTTCTCAAAATGAACATCTGTTAGTCCCAAAATGTGTTCTCCCTTTAAAAGCTTGTGAAGATTCTTCATTCCAACATGTGCTAGTCGGCGATGCCAGAGCCAGCCCATGTTAGTCTTAGCAATTAAGCAAGTGTCGAGTTCAGCTCTATCAAAATCTACTAAGTATAGCTGACCCTCTAACACTCCCTTAAATGCTATTGAATCATCACTTCTTCTAAAGACAGTAACACCTATATCCGTAAAAAGACAGTTGTAGCCCATTTTACATAATTGTGAAACTGAAAGCAAGTTGTAATCTAAAGAGTCTACAAGAAAAACATTGGAAATGGAATGGTCAGGTGATATAGCAATTTTACCCAATCCTTTGACCAAACCTTGATTTCCATCCCCGAATGTGATAGCTCGTTGGGGATCTTGGTTTTTCTCATAGGAGGAGAACATCTTCTTCTCCCCGGTCATGTGGTTTGTGCACCCGCTATCAATGATCCAACTTGAGCCCCCGGATGCATAAACCTACAAAATAAGTTTAGTTCTTGATTTTAGGTACCCAAATGGTTTTGGGTCCTTTGACATTAGATACAAGAACTTTGGGTACCCAAACACAAGTCTTTGATCCCTTGTGTTTGCCCCCAACATACTTGGCAACTATCTTGCCGGATTTGTTAGTTAAAACATAAGATGCATCAAAAGTTTTAAATGAAATGTTATGATCATTTGATGCAGTTGGAGTTTTCTTTCTAGGCAATTTAGCACGGGTTGATTGCCTAGAGCTAGATGTCTCACCCTTATACATAAAAGCATGATTAGAACCAGAGTGAGACTTCCTAGAATGAATTCTCCTAATTTTGCTCTCGAGATAACCGGCAGGGTACAAAATGTAACCCTCGTTATCCTGAGGCATTGGAGCCTTGCCCTTAACAAAATTAGACAATCTTTGAGGAGGGGCATTAAGTTTGACATTGTCCCCCTTTTGGAAGCCAATGCCATCCTTGATGCCAGGGCGTCTCCCACTATAGAGCATGCTTCTAGCAAATTTAAATTTTTCATTTCTAAGTCATGCTCGGCAATTTTAGCATCTAATTTAGCTATATGATCATTTTGTTGTTTAATTAAAGCCATATGATCATGAATAGCATCAAAGTTAATATCTATACATCTAGTGCAAATAGTGACATGCTTAATGGTAGATGTAGAGGGTTTGCAAGCATTAAGTTCAACAATCTTAGCACGTAAAATATCATTCTTATCTCTAAGATCGGAAATGGAAGTTGTAACACCCTAGGTGTTACTCAGGGTGTCCACCCAGGGCTACCCCATTTAACCTATTATCACATGTGGATTGGTTTGGGCAAAGTGCATCAAACTTGGAATTCAAGGTCCTAAACAAGTGCCAACCATCTTGGATATCATGCCATAGCTTGTCATGCACATCTAAGGGGGGAATTTCCCAAAACCCTAAAGCAAACCCCTCTTGGGCAATAGGAACCCTATTTGAAGCTAGGATCAAAAGGTCATGTAAACCTTATGATCATGGCTAGGGCCAAATATAAAAGTTGTAGTATACTTCATAACCTACAAATGGTAGTAAGAAAGTAACCCCAAAAAGAATTCAGAAAAGCCCCAAAAAGTTCACCCAAGGTTGAGCACAAGAGGAAATTCAGAATTTGCCTAAGTCAAAAAAACTAACTGAAAGGGAAATGTGCCCTTGGGCCATTTCTAAGTATTTTGGTGATTGAGTGCCAACACAAGTGCTTAAATGTGAATTTATGCTCATGGATGGACAAAGTGCAAATCAAGGGTAAAGGTCTGTTTCTAAGCCTTAGTACATTGGTTTTGTGTACTAATATACTTGTCTAAGTGTTAGAAACAGAAAGAAGAAGAAAAGAAAAGAGGTGAAAAAGGCTTGGCTGTGTACAGCCAAGACTCAGCTCAGTCTGGCACACCGGACTGTCCGGTGGTGCACCGGACAGTGTCCGGTGCGCCAGGCTGACTCGGCGTGAAGTAGCCGCTCTCGGGAATTCGCCGACGGCGTACGGCTAAAATTCACCGGACTGTCCGGTGTGTACCGGACTGTCCGGTGTGCACCAGACTGTCCGGTGAGCCAACGGTCGGCCGGGCCAACGGTCGGCCGCGCGATCCGCGCGGGACACGTGGCCAAGCCAACGGCTAGAAGGGGGCACCGGACATGTCCGGTGCGCCAACGGCTCCCAGATCTGCAACGGTCGGCCGCGCCATTTTAGGAAGGAAATCGGGCACCGGACAGTGTCCGGTGTGCACCGGACTGTCCGGTGCACCCGACGACAGAAGGCAAGATTGGCCTTCCAGATTTGCTCTCAACGGCTCCTAGCTGCCTTGGGGCTATAAAAGGGACCCCTAGGCGCATGGAGGAGAACACCAAGCATTCCTACAACATTCCTAAGCACCAAGACATCGATTCCGCGCATTTGGTTCATTGTGATAGCATCTAGAGCTCTTGTTGAGTTGTGAACTCATTGAGTTGTGTTGCGAGCTCTTGTTGCGACTTGTGTGCGTGCTGTTGCTCTGATTTTGAGTCTTGTGTGCGTTGCTAGTTCCTCCCTTACTCTGTATTTCTTTGTGAATCTCAAGTGTAAGGGCGAGAGGCTCCAAGTTGTGGAGATTCCTCGCAAATGGGATATTGAAAGGCAAAGCAAAACACCGTGGTATTCAAGTTGGTCTTTGGACCGCTTGAGAGGGGTTGATTGCAACCCTCGTCCGTTGGGACGCCACAACGTGGAGTAGGCAAGCGTTGGTCTTGGCCGAACCATGGGATAAACCACTGTGTCATCTCTGTGTTTAATCTCTTGTGGTATTGTGTTTTGTTGAGACTCCTCTCTAGCCACTTGGCGATTATTGTGCTAACACTTAACAAGTTTTTGTGGCTATAAGTTTAAGTTTCACAGGATCACCTATTCACCCCCCCCCTCTAGGTGCTCTCAATTGGTATCAGAGCCGTTCTCTTCACAAAGGGACTAACCGCCCGAAGAGATGGATCCTAAAGGGAAGGGAATCGTGATCAACGACAAGGAGAAGGAGTCCTTCGTCAACGAGCCAAGGGATGACAAGTCCAACGACTCAGGCTCGGGCCACAGACGCAAAGATGGGGAGAAGAAGAAGCACTACAAGAAGGCCAAGGGCGAAGCACATATCGGAAAGGAGTGGGATTCGGATTGCTCCTCCTCCGACTCCGACAATGAAGGACTCGCCGCCACCGCCTTCAACAAGTCATCTCTCTTCCCAAACGAGCGTCATACTTGCCTCATGGCAAGGGAGAAGAAAGTAAGCACTCATGATACTAGTACTTATGCTTCTTCAAGTGAGGATGAGTCTAGTGATGATGATGAGATAGACTACTCATGCTTATTCAAGGGATTAGATAGATCTAAAATTGATAAGATTAATGAGTTGATTGATGCCTTGAATGACAAGAATAGATTACTAGAAAAACAAGAGGATCTTTTATATGAGGAGCATGATAAATTTGTTAGTGCACAAAAATCTCTTGCTCTAGAAATTAAAAGGAATGAAATGCTCTCTAGTGAATTATCTTCTTGTCATGAAACCATTGCTACTTTAAAAAGTTTTAATGATGATTTAAATGCTAAACTAGAAGTAGCTAGTAAATCTAATTCTTGTGTAGAAATTGTTGAAACTTGTAATAGGTGTAAAGATTTTGACATTGATGCTTGTAGTGATCATCTAGTTTCAATTTCCAAATTAAATGAGGAATTAGCTAGTCTTAATGCCCAACTTAAGACTAGCAAAAGTGATTTTGATAAACTAAAATTTGCTAGGGATGCCTACACGATTGGTAGACACCCCTCAATTAAGGATGGGCTTGGCTTCAAGAGGGAAGCCAAGAACTTAACAAGCCATAAGGCTCCCATCTCCGCCAAGGAGAAAGGGAAGGCCCCTATGGCTAGTAGTGTGCAAAAGAAACATGCCTTTTTGTACCATGATAGGAGACATTCTAGAAATGCTTATAGGAGTTGTAATGCATATAATGCCTTTGATTCTCATGTCATGTTTGCTTCTAGTTCTTCTTATGTGCATGATAGAAATGTTGGTAGAAGAAATGTTGTTCATAACATGCCTAGGAGAAATGTTGTTAATATTCCTAGGAAAGTAAATGAACCTTCTACAATATATCATGCCTTAAATGCTTCCTTTGCTATTTGTAGAAAGGATAGGAAGATAGTTGCTAGAAAATTAGGGGCAAGATGCAAGGGAGACAAAACTTGCATTTGGGTCCCTAAGGATATTTGTGCTAACCTTGCAGGACCCAACATGAGTTGGGTACCTAAGACCCAAGCCTAAATTTGCCTTGCAGGTTTATGCATCCGGCGGTTCAAGCTGGATTATTGACAGCGGATGCACAAACCATATGACGGGGGAGAAGAAGATGTTCACCTCCTACGTCAAAAACAAAGATTCCCAAGATTCAATAATATTCGGTGACGGGAATCAAGGCAAGGTAAAAGGGCTAGGTAAAATTGCAATCTCCAATGAGCATTCTATCTCTAATGTGTTTTTAGTGGAGAGTCTTGGATATAATTTACTATCTGTTAGTCAATTATGTAATATGGGATATAACTGTTTATTTACAAATATAGATGTGTCTGTCTTTAGAAGATGTGATGGTTCACTAGCTTTTAAGGGTGTACTAGACGACAAACTTTATTTGGTTGATTTTGCAAAAGAAGAGGCCGGTCTAGATGCATGCTTAATGGCTAAGACTTGCATGGGCTAGTTGTGGCATCGCCGCTTAGCACATGTGGGGATGAAGAACCTCCACAAGCTGCTAAAGGGAGAACACGTGATAGGTCTAACCAATGTTCATTTCGAAAAAGATAGACCTTGTGCAGCTTGTCAAGCAGGTAAACAGGTGGGAGGCTCTCATCACACCAAAAATGTGATGACAACATCAAGACCCCTGGAGCTACTACATATGGACCTCTTCGGACCCATCGCCTATCTGAGCATAGGAGGAAGTAAGTATGGTCTAGTTATTGTTGATGACTTTTCCCGCTTCACTTGGGTGTTCTTTTTGCAGGATAAGTCTGAAACCCAAGGGACCCTCAAACGCTTCCTAAGGAGAGCTCAAAACGAGTTTGAGCTCAAAGTGAAGAAGGGTAGAAATTCTAAGTTTTCTCCCAAAGCTGTAGAAGGGTTTTTATTAGATTATGATTCAAATACAAAGGCGTATAGGGTCTTCAACAAATCATCGGGTTTGGTTGAAGTCTCTAGCGACGTTGTATTTGATGAGACTAATGGCTCTCCAAGAGAGCAAGTTGCTGATCTTGATGATGTAGATGAAGAAGACGTTCCAACGGCCGCGATACGCACCATGGCGATTGGAGATGTACGGCCTCAGGAACATTTGGAGCAAGATCAACCGTCTTCCTCAACTATGGTGCATCCTCCAACCCAAGATGACGAACAGATACCTCAAGTGGAGGCGCATGATCAAGGGGGAGCACAGGATGTTCAAGTTGAAGAGGAAGAAGCACCTCAGGCACCTCCAACCCAAGTTCGAGCAACGATCCAAAGGGATCATCCCGTCGACCAAATTTTGGGTGATATTAGCAAGGGAGTAACTACTCGTTCAAGATTAGTTAATTTTTGTGAGCATTACTCTTTTGTCTCTTCTATTGAGCCTTTCAGGGTAGAAGAGGCCTTGCTAGATCCGGACTGGGTGTTGGCCATGCAGGAGGAGCTCAACAATTTCAAGAGAAATGAAGTTTGGACGCTGGTGCCTCATCCCAAGCAAAATGTTGTGGGAACCAAGTGGGTGTTCCGCAACAAACAAGACGAGCACGGGGTGGTGACAAGGAACAAGGCTAGACTTGTGGCAAAAGGTTATGCCCAAGTCGCAGGTTTGGACTTTGAGGAGACTTTTGCTCCTGTGGCTAGGCTAGAATCAATTCGTATCTTGCTAGCATATGCTGCTCACCATTCCTTTAGGTTGTTCCAAATGGATGTGAAGAGCGCTTTCCTCAACGGGCCGATTAAGGAGGAGGTGTACGTAGAGCAACCCCCTGGCTTCGAGGATGAACGGTACCCCGACCATGTGTGTAAGCTCTCTAAGGCGCTCTATGGACTTAAGCAAGCCCCAAGAGCATGGTATGAATGCCTTAGAGACTTTCTAATTGCTAATGCTTTCAAGGTTGGGAAAGCCGATCCAACTCTTTTCACTAAGACTTGTGACGGTGATCTTTTTGTGTGCCAAATTTATGTCGATGACATAATATTTGGTTCTACTAACCAAAAGTCTTGTGAAGAGTTTAGCAGGGTGATGACGCAGAAATTCGAGATGTCGATGATGGGCGAGTTGAACTACTTCCTTGGGTTCCAAGTGAAGCAACTCAAGGACGGCACCTTCATCTCCCAAACGAAGTATACGCAAGATTTGCTAAAGCGGTTTGGGATGAAGGACGCCAAGCCCGCAAAGACGCCGATGGGAACTGACGGACACACCGACCTCAACAAAGGAGGTAAGTCCATTGATCAAAAAGCATACCGGTCCATGATAGGTTCTTTGCTTTATTTATGTGCTAGTAGACCGGATATTATGCTTAGCGTATGCATGTGTGCTAGATTTCAATCCGATCCTAAGGAGTGTCACTTAGTGGTTGTGAAGCGGATTCTTAGATATTTAGTCGCTACGCCTTGCTTCGGGATCTGGTATCCAAAGGGGTCTAAGTTTGACTTGATTGGGTACTCAGATTCCGACTATGCTGGATGTAAGGTCGATAGGAAGAGTACATCGGGGACGTGCCAATTCTTAGGAAGGTCCCTGGTGTCATGGAACTCTAAGAAACAAACTTCCGTTGCCCTATCCACCGCTGAGGCCGAGTATGTTGCCGCAAGACAGTGTTGCGCGCAACTACTTTGGATGAGGCAAACCCTCAGTGACTTTGGCTACAATCTGAGCAAAGTCCCACTCCTATGTGATAATGAGAGTGCTATCCGCATGGCGGAAAATCCTGTTGAGCACAGCCGCACAAAGCACATAGACATTCGGCATCACTTTTTGAGAGACCACCAGCAAAAGGGAGATATCGAAGTGTTTCATGTTAGCACCGAGAACCAGCTAGCCGATATCTTTACCAAGCCTCTAGATGAGAAGACCTTTTGCAGGTTGCGTAGTGAGCTAAATGTCTTAGATTCGTGGAACTTGGATTGATTTATAGCATACACATGTTTATGCCTTTGATCATGTTCCTTATGCATTTTGTTGCTTAGTTATGGTGCTCAAGTTGTACAAACACTCCCTGGACCTCACAAGTCCGTTGCAAAGTGATGCACATTCTTAGGGGGAGTTATGTTACAACTTGACCCTTTGAGACTAACCATGTGCTTGAGTTTGCTTATATTAGTCTCAAAGGAGGTTTGAAAGGGAAAAGGTGGACTTGGACCATGAAAGACTTCCACTGCACTCCGATGAGAGGGTAACTTATTCCAAGTTCATCTCATGTACTCTTATTGCCTTTGTATTCTTATTGAAGATTTTGGTGAGGCAATGGGGTTATCGGGCCAAGATTGATCCTGTTTTGGTGCTTGATGCCAAAGGGGGAGAAAATAAAGGCCAAAGCAATAAATGGATCAGCTACCACTTGAGAAATTTTGAAAATAGTAAAATAGAGCCTTTTGTTTTGTCAAAACTCTTGCATTGTCTCTTTTGTCAAAAGTTGGCCTCTTGTGGGGAGAAGCGTTGATTATGGGAAATAGGGGGAGTTTTTGAAATCTTTGATCAATCTCTTTTGGAATGACTCTCTTTATGCTTCAACATGTGTGTTTGACTTAGAGATAGAGATTTGAGTTTGATTTGCAAAAACAAACCAAGTGGTGGCAAAGGATGATCCATATATGCCAAAATTGAATCAAAATAAATTTGAGTTTTATTTGAAGTGATATTGCACTTGTTCTACTTGCTTTATGTTGTGTTGGCATAAATCACCAAAAAGGGGGAGATTGAAAGGGAAATGTGCCCTTGGACCATTTCTAAGTATTTTGGTGATTGAATGCCAACACAAGTGCTTAAATGTGAATTTATGCTCATGGATGGACAAAGTGCAAATCAAGGGTAAAGGTATGTTTCTAAGCCTTAGTACATTGGTTTTGTGTACTAATATACTTGTCTAAGTGTTAGAAACAGAAAGAAGAAGAAAAGAAAAGAGGTGAAAAAGGCTTGGCTGTGTACAGCCAAGACTCAGCTCAGTCTGGCACACCGGACTGTCCGGTGGTGCACCGGACAGTGTCCGGTGCGCCAGGCTGACTCGGCGTGAAGTAGCTGCTCTCGGGAATTCGCCGACGGCGTACGGCTAAAATTCACCGGACTGTCCGGTGAGCTCGGCCGCGCGATCCGCGCGGGACACGTGGCCAAGCCAACGGCTAGAAGGGGGCACCGGACTGTCCGGTGTGCACCGGACATGTCCGGTGCGCCAACGGCTCCCAGATCTGCAACGGTCGGCCGCGCCATTTTAGGAAGGAAATCGGGCACCGGACAGTGTCCGGTGTGCACCGGACTGTCCGGTGCACCCGACGACAGAAGGCAAGATTGGCCTTCCAGATTTGCTCTCAACGGCTCCTAGCTGCCTTGGGGCTATAAAAGGGACCCCTAGGCGCATGGAGGAGAACACCAAGCATTCCTACAACATTCCTAAGCACCAAGACATCGATTCCGCGCATTTGGTTCATTGTGATAGCATCTAGAGCTCTTGTTGAGTTGTGAACTCATTGAGTTGTGTTGCGAGCTCTTGTTGCGACTTGTGTGCGTGCTGTTGCTCTGATTTTGAGTCTTGTGTGCGTTGCTAGTTCCTCCCTTACTCTGTATTTCTTTGTGAATCTCAAGTGTAAGGGCGCGAGGCTCCAAGTTGTGGAGATTCCTCGCAAACGAGATATTGAAAGGCAAAGCAAAACACCGTGGTATTCAAGTTGGTCTTTGGACCGCTTGAGAGGGGTTGATTGCAACCCTCGTCCGTTGGGACGCCACAACGTGGAGTAGGCAAGCGTTGGTCTTGGCCGAACCACGGGATAAACCACTGTGTCATCTCTGTGTTTGATCTCTTGTGGTATTGTGTTTTGTTGAGACTCCTCTCTAGCCACTTGGCGATTATTGTGCTAACACTTAACAAGTTTTTGTGGCTATAAGTTTAAGTTTCACAGGATCACCTATTCACCCCCCCTCTAGGTGCTCTCACTAACCCTTGAACAAAGATCCCACATGTTCACCTTAATCCAAAATTCAAAACACTTCGACCCAATTGACAAAGTGGCGCCAAATTAAACCTAGAATGCCCTGGAAAGAGGTGACACCTACCCTAGGGCGTTTGACACGACTTGGCACCATTTTTTGTCTCGGTTTGGACATGTCTGACACAGCCGACTTCCCACCCCCATATCTCTCTAACCCGACCACATCTACTCTTGGAACTCACATGAACTAGGTAGCTCTAAGTGCAGGGAAGAGATCTCCCACAGGCGGTAGGGCAAGATTCGTACGTTTTGGCCGCTCAGCAGAGGGAAGAACACGGGCAGAAGCAACGAGCCACGTGTTCGATGCGCTCTGAGCTCGCCAGAGCACGCCCGCGCGCGCCCCCGCGTGCCCCGCGTTGCGCCAAACGGCCAGCCGACGCCATGGCCCGCGCCCACGCCTATAAAGCCCCCCAGGCGTTGACCACACTCTTCCGCGCACGCTCAAACCTCACCGGAGCTAAACTCGCCGCCGTTTGCCCGTGCGCGGCGTGTCCGCGGCCACCCAAGCCACTGCCGCCGTAGACCGGCCAGCCCAGTCCTTCCCAACCCTGTCCAACCCTCTGAGACGAGTGTGCACGCCCCAGTGAAGCTCCCAGAGCAAGGAATCGAAGTCTGCTTCGCCGGAGTGCACAACCCCGCCGGAGTGCGTGGACTGGGTAATCCATTGAACCATTTTCCGATTCCTGGTGCACACGGTCTCTACGTCACCTCGTGAAGCTCACCGTGCCCTTGGATTGAACCAGATCGCCATGATTTGGCCAGCACACCCGCCGCCGACGAGAACACCCG
The DNA here is from genome assembly GCF_902167145.1 of Zea mays. Lineage (NCBI taxonomy): Eukaryota > Viridiplantae > Streptophyta > Magnoliopsida > Poales > Poaceae > Zea > Zea mays. Next base: position 83,361,751 of record NC_050104.1, on the reverse strand, counting down.
CCTGCACGCGAGGACCGAGCGATTCCGGCCATCCCCGCCGTCGAGCCGTACATCGCTGTGACCGCCAGAACCTCCCCGAGCCAACCCCGCCCCTCGCCGGACCCCTCACACCGCCGGTAAGCCGCGCTGCCCTTTTCTTTCCCGCGGGTACTGTTTACATTGGGGGAAGGACCGCGGGTGAGAGGAAGAGAAAGTCAGGGGGCTTTTTGAACTGTCAGCGACTCAGGGGAATAGTGGCGCGGGGGTAGATTTGAGTGGGTTGATTTAGTTTTAACCCAGGGACCTCGGTGTAAACTGTTTTTTTCAGAAAACCTTATTGAACCTGATTTTAAATTGAACAGAAATTTTAAAAATCCATAACTTCTGTTTGGTTCATCCAAATTTGGTCAAACCAATTTTGTCAGACTCTAAATAATGTAACCTACTTAAGAAAAATATAAAACCCCTATGTACTATAGAAAACTTTAAAGTTCTGATTTAATTATAGTTTTGACCAAAAGCTCAATAATAGAAAGGAAAATAGTTGTACTATTTGGCTAGGGTTAGAAAAATTTGGAGAAGCTTATGTCCACCTACTGACCTAATTAAAAATGCTAAATCTCTCTGTCAACCCCATTAAGTTAGTTTTTACCACTTATTTCACAATATGCTTAAGGTTAAGAAAAATAGAAAATGTGATTTAAATAATGAACCAGAGGGCACCCCTATTTTTGTTAGGGTACTTATTCAATGTAGTTCACTGGAAAAATCTGTCATACCCTGGTTTAGTATAAAATAAGTAGGATACCTTTTATTTTAATAAAACAAAGAAAACTTAGAAAAACCCTACAAAAATAACCCCAAGGTGAAAACACCCCAACCCTTTGGGATAACTAATGTTTTGTTAATAAGAACTTAGGAAAAATATGAAATCTGCTGTTTGACATTTTTCAAATAATAATGTAGTACAAAGTGCCTTTTTGACATTTAACTTTAGAAAATCATAGCTAAATGACCATCCCTTAGCTTTCTGTGATTTTTAGCACAGAAGCCTATTATTGCTATTAGATGCCAGCAAAAATAACCTTTAGGGCAGAACCCACACCTAATTAGGAGGTGTAGTGTAAAGTGGCCCATTTTACACCACTCTTGTTATTTTTGTCTAAAGCATAGCCTCTATATTTTAAGCCTCAATTTCCTAAATCAGGCTAGAATAGCAAATGGCAACCCACTGTAAGTTTTACAAAATTTTTGGAAAATATTAAACCACTGTCGTAGTTCAAACCTACCCTAGAAACCATAAGTAGAAAATAAAGAAAAGGAAAGGTGAATAACAGGAAATTAGTGCCATCCTAAAAACTCTTTATAACTTGTCCACGAAAGTATATAAAAAGGCAATCCTAATTCCCTATGATTATCCTCAACAATAAAAACCTAAGCCTAAAAAGTAATAAGCATAACCCACTGGAAGCCCCGCATGACCAAGAAACCCTAAGTTACTATTTAACTTAGTTTTCTTTTTAGCATAATGTTATTAATCCTGCATAGTCATGACATACATGTTCATTGTATTCGATAGACTGTAACCTTGCTGACGGAGAGTACGTCCTCGTGCCGGAGCAAGGAGCTGCTCAAGAGGTAGCCCCAGATCCAGCACCAGAGCCTGTACCAGAGGAGCTGCCTGCCCCAGCTTTGGAAGGCAAGCCCCGGTTTTATGCATAACCTGTTATTTATGCTATTTTACTACACTTATTGATTGTAGGATTGAATGTGCACTTAAGTGTAGGAGTTGTTTGAAACCCTAGTTGCATGATCTCAGGAATCCCATTGAGATGAATACTAGTATGCTAAGTCGAGTAGCTGCTTTATTAATTAGGATCTCGGTAGAAGTCGAGTGATTTTTCTAGCACTCGCGCGAGGTCAGGAAATTGATTGTATCCACTTTCTTATCATAATGATGCTGGTTTGTGGACAACAATCCATGGGGATTGGTTGTCCACGGGATAAAAATTGGAATAAGGATTAAGGTGTGGTACCGTGAGTCAAGCGTTTGAACGTACTAAACACATACCGAGAAATATGGTAAATCGGTAAGCCTAGTACCTGAGTGAACCTGCCCGCAAACATATCCCCTCACGCGACCTGAGACGTGGTCTCCCATTCCGGTTATGGTGGGTACAAGTGCGGTCACTGCACGACGGCAGTCGGGGTCAGTGAGGCATTGTACGCCAAGGCGGTGAGCCCTGATCTGTTGCCAAGGAATCGATGGGGACGGTTGATGTGTGTGGGGACGGAGTGCCCCTACCTGTCGTGTGTTTAGGTTTACCTTGCAAGGTTTAAAAATTCGATTCGAATCGTCTGCTTCTCGCAGCTAATGAGACTGCTTGATCCATGCTGCTACATTGAGTAATAAGTGGAATTGTGCTGAGATGACACAAGATGTTGATTGCTAAAAATGTTTGCTACTATGTATGAGTAGATAGTACACATTTAGCCTTAAGAGAGTCACACTTAAATTGGCAAAGTTAAAACTTGACTTAGAAACTCAGCTAGTGCTTTTGGCAACCAAACCCCACAGCCAAACAACTGCATGTCTAGAGGTAGAGGAGTAGACTCCTCACACCGGGTAAGTCTAGCTGAGTATTAGTATACTCAGCCTTGCTTGTGGCACAATTTTTTACAGGTTCTCTGGAGGACATGGTTGCTGGAGTGACTTGGCCGTCCATCTTGCCACCGGGTTGGACTGTCGAGTGGGACCCTACCTCGGTTGAGGAGGAGCATGAGGAGTGATGGGACAGGCTTCCCCATCTCTCTGTTTATTTACCGTTAGTTTTGTTCCGCTGCACGTCGAACAATGATGACTACTTTTGCGAAACTCCGATGGTGATGTAATAATTCAATACTCCTTCATGTATGGTTTTATGCTTTATTGGATTTGCTCTGTGACTCACCTTCGAGTGAGATTGTGGTACTTGATCCTGTTAGTGGCCTAGTCGGACTAGATCCGAGGGATTGACGGGTTATTCCCATTTAAGTGTAGTCTAGCCTCTAAGGCAGGACTTAGGCACTTAAGTCGGAATAATTCGGGCAGTTCCGCCACAGCTGGTATCGAAGCTTGTACCACCACAGAGGAATCAATAAAATGTAAATACCATCTTTTTCCAAAAGTAAAACTTGATAGAAACAATGTTGGATAGATAGTAGGACGAGCAGGGTAGACCTAGGACGTGAAGCCTTAGGATGGTAGAAGGGTAGCTAGGTGGCTAAGTGATTAGGCCCTACAGGCCACTTTTACAGGATGGGAGTTCTTCCCTGTTCCCTTTATCTTGTTGTGAGATCGTTCAGGACGAGCATGCATGCATCCTTTAATTAAACAAATGGAAAAGTAGTAAGGACTTAAAATTATGACCAACTAAGTTCCCCAGTACCATTTCATTCAACTAGAGAAAGGCCGAGTCTTATTTTTCTTGTTCTTTTTATAAATCTTTTTCTTTTACTTACGCTTAACCGTACACAGATGAAATCCCACGGATCCTCAGACGACGGAAACGCACTGTCCCACACTGACGGGCTTGCACGAGAGGGCTTTCCCTGCATTTTGTGGGAGGTACTTCAGGGGGCCGGATACACGACACCCCCTCAGTACGCGGTGCAGCAGTTCGAGAAGCACCGAGTGCCCCGCTGTAGGGTGAGGATGACCTTGGAGCCTCATCCCCTGCAGCCAGGCTGGCGCTCTTTGGACTCCGAGTCTTTTGGATACCGAGCTGAGGACACGTTCGAGGCGATCGCTCTGCATGGGTTGACTACTTTCTGCGGATTCCATCCTTTGGAGCTGGCTACCCACCCCATTGGCTTGTTCCCCGCCGAAAGGGAGGACAACCCAATGTGGAAGGATAGGGTGGAGCATGCCAAGGATATCTGGGCCATCTACCCAGGACAGACTGCGCACTTGACCGTACGGTGCATGAATGCTCTGTACCGTCTGCAAGTAATGAGCAGTGAGGCGATGTCCCATCTGATGGCACTATTAGAGGTGACAAAGATTACTTTGGACAACAGGGAGGAGCTTGTGGTTGATTTGTCCACTGAAATGGTGGAAAAGGACTTGCAGGTGGAGCAGCTATCCACTGATATCCAAGAGTTGGAGGAATTGGTAGGGACCAGAGAGAACACCATCGAGGTTCTCGAGGATCAGCTCATTAACACCCAACAGCAGCTTGCTGAGGCTAATGAGCACTTGGATATGCATCACCAGGAGATCCAGGATCTGGAGGCCAACGAGGACGTCGACATCGAGGGAGGAGAGGAGCCTGCCTCTAGTGTGGACACTGCTGGCTCAGGGAGACCACCTTCCCCCGAGTCGAGTGTTGCCTCGTTCGCTCACTAGGTATCTGCGACAGAGTTAGAAGTCGGTGATGGTAGGACTCCTCGCAGCTAGCTTAGCTTTTGCACCCTTGGGGTACTAGGCTAGATAGAGTTGAGTCTTTTTGGGACAAATGATGTAACCGTGATAAACTCTCTTGGAAGCATGTTGATGGATGCTGTTATCAGTTTTAAATTTGGAAGGAAAAATTTATGCCTTTTTAAATCCTTTTTGTTTAAGTTGGAATCTATCATTTTGCTTTTGACTCTTTTCGCCGCGATTAAACCTTGAACTTGGAGATATGGTGTTAAGTATATATGTGGTTTTTCAGATGGCCGGGAGGCAGCGTCGTGGCCAGGATGAGCGCGTTCCTCCACCGCCGCCACCGCCTCCCACTCTGCAGGAGCTAATGGCTCAGCAGAATGAGATCTTGAGGCAGCTAGCTCAGCGTCAGCCACCACCTCAGCATTATGGTGGTGTAGACCATCAGCGTCACCCCGCGGCAGCTACCTACCAGGAGTTCCTCAGTACTCAGCCTCCATTATTCACAAGGGCAGAGGACCCACTTGATGCAGATGTGTGGTTGCGAGTGGTGGAATCCAAATTCCCGCTACTCCATGGAGCTTGCTCAGAGGTCACTAAAGTCAGGTTTGCCACCCAGCAGCTTTGCGGACCCGCAAGGACTTGGTGGGACCATTTTCTTGCCATGCAGCCAGAGGATGGAGAGGTGGAATGGAGGGAGTTCAAGGCAGCTTTCAGGGGGCACCACATACCAGCCAGGATTATGGACCGAAAGCTCAACGAGTTTCTGGCACTCACTCAGGGCAACAGGACATTGTTGCAGTATGCCCAGGCTTTTAATGACTTGTGCCAGTATGCTGGATATCACGCAGATACAGATGAGAAGAAGAGAGACAGGTTCAGGAGGGGGCTCAGCACTAAGCTCCGTGACCGTCTCAACACCGTCAGGGCCAACAGTTACAATGAGTTGGTCAACATGGCTATCTCCTACGAGGACTGCATTAGAGCTCGACAGGTAGAAAAGAAGAGGAAGACCCCTGTGGCAGGACCTTCAGCTCAGCCACTGCGCTTTAGGATTGTGTCCGACACTCAGAGCAGGGGACCCCAGCAGCAGCAAGGGAGATGGGTGATCCGACCACAGCAGCAACAACAGGCACCCAACCGCACTCAGTTTCCAGCTCAGAGGAACAACCAGCAGCAGCAGTAGTACCGCCAGGCAAATGATAACAGGTGTTTCACATGTGGCAACACCGGACATTATGCCAAGAATTGCCCCAGGAACCAGCAGAGGCAGGGTCAGAATGTTAATCAGAACCAAGGCAAGAGGCAGAAGGTGCAAGTGAGGCAGGGCAGGCTGAACTTCACCACCATGACTGATGTCCCCGAGGGAGCACCCGTCATGACTGGTATCTTTACAGTTTTAAATTATCCTGCCATTATTCTTTTTGATTCTGGTGCATCGCATAGTTTTATCAGTGCCAAATTTAGTGCCAAGTGCCAATTACCTTTTTACCACACCAATGGGGGTATCACAATTTCAACACCAGGAGGCAGGGTTGCCACTTACCAAATTAACAAGAATGTGCCTATAAAGTTTGGTAGTCTGATAATTAAAACCAACCTCCTCATTTTGGGGTTGGATAGTATTGATATCATATTGGGAACTGACTGGTTGACCAGAAATCAGGTCGTGATGGATATTGCAGCTAGGGCCATTGAGGTGCACTCACCAACTTGTGGTGAAACCACGCTATATCTGCACGACCAGGGATGCACCCGTTCTTGTGCCTTCGTTATGATAGAGTCCCCAGTGGAAAAGATCCCAGTGGTCTGTGACTACCCAGATGTGTTTCCGGATGAATTGCCAGGGATGCCACCTGACCGAGACATTGAGTTCGCCATTGAATTGCAACCCGAGACTGCTCCTATCTCCAAGAGACCCTATAGGATGCCTCCCGCGGAATTGGCAGAACTGAAAAAGCAATTGCAAGAGTTGTTGGACAAGGGGTTTATTCGCCCAAGTACTTCACCATGGGGATGCCCAGCATTATTTGTGAAGAAAAAGGATGAGAGTTTGAGAATGTGTGTTGATTACCGCCCTCTCAATGCGGTGACTATCAAGAACAAATACCCATTGCCCCGCATTGACGTTCTGTTTGATCAGCTAGTGGGAGCCAAGGTATTCTCCAAAATAGACCTTCGCTCAGGTTACCATCAGATCAAGATCCGTGCCAGTGATATTCCAAAGACGGCTTTCTCCACCAGATATGGGCTGTATGAGTTTTTAGTGATGTCTTTTGGGCTGACCAATGCCCCGGCTTATTTCATGTACCTGATGAACTCAATATTTATGCCAGAGTTAGACAAGTTCGTGGTCGTTTTCATTGATGATATCCTGGTCTATTCCAAGAATGAAGCCGAGCACACCAAACATTTGCATACTGTACTTCAGAGACTGCGTGACCATCAGTTATATGCCAAGTTGTCTAAATGTGAATTCTGGCTGAAGGAGATTAAATTCTTGGGTCACACAATTTCCCAGGATGGGATATCAATTGATCCTGAGAAGGTACAAGAGGTGATGGATTGGAAACCCCCGACTACAGTGAAGCAAATTAGAAGTTTTCTGGGATTGGCAGGGTATTATCGACGATTTATTCCGGATTTCTCCATAATTGCCAAACCAATGACTGAACTGTTGAAAAAGGGAGTCAAGTATGATTGGAGCCAAAAGTGCGAAGATGCCTTTCATGCTTTGAGGCAGCATTTGACAACAGCCCCAGTGCTGGCTCAACCTGACAACACCAAGCCATTTGAAGTTTATTGTGATGCTTCTAGTACTGGATTGGGATGTGTCTTGATGCAAGATAACAGAGTGATTGCTTATGCTTCCCGAGCACTCAGACCCCATGAGCAGAACTACCCTACGCATGATCTGGAATTGGCAGCTGTGGTTCATGCTCTTAAGATATGGAGACACTACTTGATGGGAGCCCACTGTAACATCTACACTGATCACAAGAGTCTCAAATACATCTTCACTCAGGCAGATCTGAACATGAGGCAGAGGAGATGGTTGGAGTTAATCAAGGACTATGATTTGGAAGTGCATTACCATCCTGGCAAAGCCAATGTTGTGGCAGATGCCTTGAGCAGAAAGGCCCAGTGCAATTGCATGAGCATGGATGCGAGAGTTACCACCCTGTGTGATGAGCTGTGCAAGCTGAACCTGGAAGTTGTTTCTTCGGGTGACTTAAGTTATATCTCGGTAGAGCCCACATTACAAGAGCAAATAGTCAGGGCACACACTGAAGATAAGGGTGTTCAGATGATTAAGGAAATGATCAAGCAAAAGGCAGAAAAATACAAGTGCTTCCGTCAGGACAGCAAGGGAATTCTATGGTTTGGAGATCGATTAGTTGTTCCCAAGGACCCTGAGCTCAGAAGGAAGATACTGGATGAAGCTCACCTTTCCAAATTCTCCATGCACCCTGGTAGCAACAAGATGTACCATGATCTCAGATCTTTATATTGGTGGACCAGAATGAAGAGGGAAATTGCCAAGTACATATCCGAGTGCGATACCTGTCAGAGAATCAAAGCTAGTCATTTGAAGGCAGCAGGCCCTTTGCAACCCCTTCCCATACCATCTTGGAAATGGGAGGACATTTGCATGGACTTTATAGTGGAATTGCCCAATACCTCCAGGCACCATGATTCTATTTGGGTTATTGTGGACAGATTAACTAAGACTGCTCATTTCTTGCCAGTGCACACCACCCACAGGACAGAGAAGTATGCAGAGATCTACATTGACCAGATAGTTCGTCTGCATGGGATACCAAGGACTATAGTCTCAGACAGAGGAGCACCATTTGTGGCACGATTTTGGGAACAATTGCAAGAATCACTTGGGACCCAGGTCATACGAAGCTCAGCCTATCATCCCCAAACCGATGGCCAGATAGAAAGGGTGAACCAGATTTTGGAAGACATGTTGCGAGCATGTGCACTGCACTACGGAAAGGATTGGGACAAGTGTCTTTCCTTGGCAGAGTTTTCTTACAATAACAGCTATCAGTCCAGTCTGAAGATGGCACCTTTTGAAGCCTTATATGGGAGAAGGTGTAGGACCCCATTGAATTGGTCTCAAGCAGGAGAGAGGGAAATTTTTGGGCCAGATTTGGTACTTGAAGCAGAAGCAAAGGTCAGAATTATCTAGAAGAACCTAGAAGCTGCTCAGGCCAGGCAAAAGAGCTATCATGACAAGAGGCGGAAGCCTCTACAGTTTGAGGTGGGAGACCATGTTTATCATAAGGTATCACCCACCAAGGGTGTCCAGAGATTCGGGATCAAGGGCAAGTTAGCTCCTCGTTACATTGGACCCTACGAGATCAAGGAAGCTTGTGGACCCATAGCCTACCAATTGGGATTGCCACCTCACATGTCAGCAGTTCATAATGTGTTCCATGTATCTCAACTGCGGAGATGTGTTCGCCTACCCACTGAAGTGCTGCCCGAACCAGACATTGAGATAGAACCAGACATGTCCTATCAAGAGTACCCCGTCAAGGTATTAGACCAGAAGGAGAGATCAACTCGGGCAAGATCAGTCAGAATGTATAAAGTTCAGTGGAGTCACCATTCAGCAGAAGAAGCTACATGGGAGACCGAGGATTTTCTACGCTCTCGCTTCCCCGACTTTCTACCCAAAGGAGTCGGTACGTAACCCAAAGACCCCACCCCCACCTGCCCTTTGAATTCAATTATAAGAAAAACTTAGATAACAAGGATAGTCTAAGTTGTGGATTTAACTTAAAAAGGGCTTCCTTCTGAAGTTGCAAAGAGAATGACATTCGAAGAGCAGTTAACAAGAGAAACTTGAGTATAAAGAAAGAGTAGCACCAACACACCTTCAGGCACCCCTCCAAGGGACTCTACCTCAAATCTCGGGACGAGATTCCTTTAAGGGGGGAGGGCTGTAACACCCCAGGTGTTACTCAGGGTGTCCACCCAGGGCTACCCCATTTAACCTATTATCACATGTGGATTGGTTTGGGCAAAGTGCATCAAACTTGGAATTCAAGGTCCTAAACAAGTGCCAACCATCTTGGATATCATGCCATAGCTTGTCATGCACATCTAAGGGGGGAATTTCCCAAAACCCTAAAGCAAACCCCTCTTGGGCAATAGGAACCCTATTTGAAGCTAGGATCAAAAGGTCATGTAAACCTTATGATCATGGCTTGGGCCAAATATAAAAGTTGTAGTATACTTCATAACCTACAAATGGTAGTAAGAAAGTAACCCCAAAAAGAATTCAGAAAAGCCCCAAAAAGTTCACCCAAGGTTGAGCACAAGAGGAAATTCAGAATTTGCCTAAGTCAAAAAAACTAACCCTTGAACAAAGATCCCACATGTTCACCTTAATCCAAAATTCAAAACACTTCGACCCAATTGACAAAGTGGCGCCAAATTAACCCTAGAATGCCCTGGAAAGAGGTGACACCTACCCTAGGGCGTTTGACATGACTTGGCACCATTTTTTGTCTCGGTTTGGACATGTCTGACACAGCCGACTTCCCACCCCCATATCTCTCTAACCCGACCACATCTACTCTTGGAACTCACATGAACTAGGTAGCTATAGGTGCAGGGAAGAGATCTCCCACAGGCGGTAGGGCAAGATTCGTACGTTTTGGCCGCTCAGCAGAGGGAAGAACACGAGCAGAAGCAACGAGCCACGTGTTCGACGCGCTCTGAGCTCGCCAGAGCACGCCCGCGCGCGCCCCCGCGTGCCCCGCGTCGTGCCAAACGGCCAGCCGACGCCATGGCTCGCGCCCGCACCTATAAAGCCCCCCAGGCGTCGACCACACTCTTCCGCGCACGCTCAAACCTCAACGGAGCTAAACTCGCCGCCGTTTGCCCGTGTGCGGCGTGTCCGCGGCCACCCGAGCCACTGCCGCCGTAGACCGGCCAGCCCAGCCCTTCCCAACCCTGTCCAACCCTCTAAGACGAGTGTGCACGCACCAGTGAAGCTCCCAGAGCAAGGAATCAAAGTCTGCTTCGCCGGAGAAGCCAGTCCACGGTCGCCGGAGTGCACAACCCCGCCGGAGTGTGTGGACCGGGTAATCCATTGAACCATTTTCCGATTCCTGGTGCACACGGTCTCTACGTCACCTCGTGAAGCTCACCGTGCCCTTGGATTGAACCAGATCGCCGTGATTTGGCCGGCATACCCACCGCCGACGAGAACACCCGCCTGCACGCGAGGACCGAGCGATTCCGGCCATCCCCGCCTTCGAGCCGTACATCGCTGTGACCGCCAGAACCTCCCCGAGCCAACCCCGCCCCTCGCCGGACCCCTCACACCGCCGGTAAGCCGCGCCGCCCTTTTCTTTCCCGCGGGTACAGTTTACATTGGGGGAAGGACCGCAGGTGAGAGAAAGAGAAAGTCAGGGGGCTTTTTGAACTGTCAGCGACTCAGGGGAATAGTGGTGCGGGGGTAGATTTGAGTGGGTTGATTTAGTTTTAACCCAGGGACCTCGGTGTAAACTGTTTTTTCAGAAAACCTTATTAAACCTGGTTTTAAATTGAACAGAAATTTTAAAAATCCATAACTTCTGTTTGGTTCATCCAAATTTGGTCAAACCAATTTTGTCAGACTCTAAATAATGTAACCTACTTAAGAAAAATATAAAACCTCTATGTACTAAAGAAAACTTTAAAGTTCTGATTTAATTATAGTTTTGACCAAAAGCTCAATAATAGAAAGAAAAATAGTTGTACTATTTGGCTAGGGTTAGAAAAATTTGGAGAAGCTTATGTCCACCTACTGACCTAATTAAAAATGCTAAATCTCTCTGTCAACCCCATTAAGTTAGTTTTTACCACTTATTTTACAATATGCTTAAGGTTAAGAAAAATAGAAAATGTGATTTAAATAATGAACGAGAGGGCACCCCTATTTTTGTCTGGGTACTTATTCAATGTAGTTCACTGGAAAAATCTATCATACCCTGGTTTAGTATAAAATAAGTAGGATACCTTTTATTTTAATAAAACAAAGAAAACTTAGAAAAACCCTACAAAAATAACCCCAAGGTGAAAACACCCCAACCCTTGGAATAACTAATGTTTTGTTAATAAGAACTTAGGAAAAATATGAAATCTGCTGTTTGACATTTTTCAAATAATAATGTAGTACAAAGTGCCTTTTTGACATTTAACTTTAGAAAATCATAGCTAAATGACCATCCCTTAGCTTTCTGTGATTTTTAGCACAGAAGCCTATTATTGCTATTAGATGCCAGAAAAAATAACCTTTAGGGCAGAACCCACACCTAATTAGGAGGTGTAGTGTAAAGTGGCCCATTTTACACCACTCTTGTTATTTTTTTCTAAAGCATAGCCTCTATATTTTAAGCCTCAATTTCCTAAATCAGGCTAGAATAGCAAATGGCAACCCACTGTAATTTTTACAGAATTTTTGGAAAACATTAAACCACTGTCGTAGTTCAAACCTACCCTAGAAACCATAAGTAGAAAATAAAGAAAAGGAAAGGTGAATAACAGGAAATTAGTGCCATCCTAAAAACTCTTTATAACTTGTCCACGAAAGTATATAAAAAGGCAATCCTAATTCCTTATGATTATCCTCAACAATAAAAACCTAAGCCTAAAAAGTAATAAGCATAACCCACTGGAAGCCCCGCATGACCAAGAAACCCTAAGTTACTATTTAACTTAGTTTTCTTTTTAGCATAATGTTATTAATCCTGCATAGTCATGACATACATGTTCATTGCATTCAATAGACTGTAACCTTGCTGACGGAGAGTATGTCCTCGCGCCGGAGCAAGGAGCTGCTCAGGAGGTAGCCCCAGATCCAGCACCAGAGCCTGTACCAGAGGAGCTCCCTGCCCCAGCTTTGGAAGGCAAGCCCCGGTTTTATGCATAACCTGTTATTTATGCTATTTTACTACACTTATTGATTGTAGGATTGAATGTGCACTTAAGTGTAGGAGTTGTTTGAAACCCTAGTTGCATGATCTCAGGAATCCCATTGAGATGAATACTAGTATGCTAAGTCGAGTAGCTGCTTTATTAATTAGGATCTCGGTAGAAGTCGAGTGATTTTTCTAGCACTCGCGCGAGGTCAGGAAATTGATTGTATCCACTTTCTTATCATAATGATGCTGGTTTGTGGACAACAATCCATGGGGATTGGTTGTCCACGAGATAAAAATTGGAATAAGGATTAAGGTGTGGTACCGTGAGTCAAGCGTTTGAACGTACTAAACACATACCGAGAAATATGGTAAATCGGTAAGCCTAGTACCTGAGTGAACCTGCCCGCAGACATATCCCCTCACGCGACCTGAGACGTGGTCTCCCATTCCGTTTATGGTGGGTACAAGTGCGGTCACTGCACGACGGCAGTCGGGGTCAGTGAGGCATTGTACGCCAAGGCGGTGAGCCCTGATCTGTTGCCAGGGAATCGATGGGGACGGTTGATGTGTGTGGGGACAGAGTGCCCCTACCTATCGTGTGTTTAGGTTTACCTTGCAAGGTTTAAAAATTCGATTCGAATCGTCTGCTTCTTGCAGCTAATGAGACTGCTTGATCCATGCTGCTACATTGAGTAATAAGTGGAATTGTGCTGAGATGACACAAGATGTTGATTGCTAAAAATGTTTGCTACTATGTATGAGTAGATAGTACACATTTAGCCTTAAGAGAGTCACACTTAAATTGGCAAAGTTAAAACTTGACTTAGAAACTCAGCTAGTGCTTTTGGCAACCAAACCCCACAGCCAAACAGCTGCATGTCTAGAGGTAGAGGAGTAGACTCCTCACACCGGGTAAGTCTAGCTGAGTATTAGTATACTCAGCCTTGCTTGTGGCACAATTTTTTACAGGTTCTCTAGAGGACATGGTTGCTGGAGTGACTTGGCCGTCCATCTTGCCACCGGGTTGGACTGTCGAGTGGGACCCTACCTCGGCTGAGGAGGAGCATGAGGAGTGATGGGACAGGCTTCCCCATCTCTCTGTTTATTTACCGTTAGTTTTATTCCGCTGCACGTCGAACAATGATGACTACTTTTGCGAAACTCCGATGGTGATGTAATAATTCAATACTCCTTCATGTATGGTTTTATGCTTTATTGGATTTGCTCTGTGACTCACCTTCGAGTGAGATTGTGGTACTTGATCCTGTTAGTGGCCTAGTCGGACTAGATCCGAGGGATTGACGGGTTATTCCCATTTAAGTGTAGTCTAGCCTCTAAGGCGGGACTTAGGCACTTAAGTCGGAATAATTCGGACAGTTCCGCCACAGAAGCATTGCAAACATCTAAATCTTTAGCCTTTGCAATCAATTTTTCATTTTCATTTCTAAGGCTAGCAAGAGAAACATTTAATTCTTCAATCTTAGCAAGTAATTCAACATTATTATCTCTAAGATTGGGAACTGAAATATCACAAAACATTTGAATCAACCTTAGCAATTAAACTAGCATTCTCATTTCTAAGGTTGGTAATAATATCATGGCATGTGCTTAGCTCACTAGATAATTTTTCACATTTTTCTACTTCTAGAGCATAAGCATTCTTAACCTTAACATGCTTCTTATTTTCCTTAATTAGGAAGTCCTCTTGAGAGACCAAGAGATCATCCTTCTCATGAATAGCACTAATTTATTCATTTAGTTTTTCCTTTTGTTGCATGTTTAGGTTGGCAAAAAGGGTACGCAAATTATCCTCCTCATCACTAGCATTATCTTCATCACTAGAGGTTTCATATTTAGTGGAGGATTTTGATTTTACCTTCTTCCTTTTGTCGTCCTTTGCCATGAGACACTTGTGGCCGACGTTGGGGAAGAGGAGACCCTTGGTGACGGTGATGTTGGCGGCGTCCTCGTCGGAGGAGGAGTCAGAGGAGCTCTCGTCGGAGTCCCATTCGCGGCACACATGGGCATCGCCGCCCCTCTTCTTGTGGTACCTCTTCTTTTCTCTCCTCTTGCCCTTCTTATCGTCGCCCCTATCACTGTCACTAGATAGTGGACATTTTGCAATAAAATGACCGGGCTTACCACATTTGTAGCACACTTTCTTGGAGCGGGGCTTGTAATCCTTCCCCCTCCTTTGCTTGAGGATTTGGCGAAAGCTCTTGATGATGAGCGCCATATCCTCATTGTCGAGCTTAGAGGCGTCGATGGGTTGTCTACTTGATGTAGATTCCTCCTTTTTCTCCTTCGTTGCCTTGAATGCAACCGGTTGCGCTTCGGGCGCGGAGGGGCCATCTAGCTCGATGATTTTCTTTGAGCCTTTGATCATCAATTCAAAGCTCACAAAATTCCCTATTACTTTCTCGGGAGACATTAGTGTATATCTAGGATTACCTCGAATTAATGGAACTTGAGTAGGATTAAGAAAAACGAGGGATCTTAGAATAACCTTGACCATTTCGTGGTCATCCCATTTGGTGCTCCCGAGGTTGCGCACTTGGTTCACCAAGGTCTTCAAGCGGTTGTACATGGCTTGAGGGTCCTCGCCTTGGTTGAGTCGGAACCGACCGAGCTCCCCCTCGATCGTCTCCCGCTTGGTGATTTTGGTCACCTCATCTCCTTCGTGCGCGGTCTTGAGTACATCCCAAATCTCCTTGGTGCTTTTTAACCCTTGCACTTTGTTATACTCCTCTCGACTTAGAGAGGCGAGGAGTATAGTGGTGGCTTGAGAGTTGAAATGACGGATTTGGGCGACCTCGTCCGAATCATAGTCTTCATCCCCCGGTGATGGTACCTGTACTCCAATTTCAACAACATCCCAAATGCTAGTGTGGAGTGAGGTTAGATGATGCCTCATTTTATCACTCCACATATTATAATCTTCACCATCAAACATAGGTGGTTTGCCTAATGGGACGGAAAGTAAAGGAGTATGTTTGGAAATGCGAGGGTAGCGTAGGGGGATCTTACTAAACTTCTTGCGCTCATGACGCTTAGAAGTTACAAACGGTGCGCGGAGCCGGAGGTGGAAGGCGATGAAGAGTCGGTCTCGTAGTAGACCACCTTCCTCATCTTCTTCTTCTTGTCACCGCTCCGACCCGACTTGTTTTGTGAAGGGGATCCCATCACTTTGTTGGCGGACTCCCCGGATGGAGCCTTCCCGTGGCTTGTAGCGGACTTCTCACTACTGATCCCCATCTTCTTGGCGTGATCTCCCGACATCACTTCGAGCGGTTAAGCTCTAATGAAGCACCGGGCTCCGATACCAATTGAAAGTCGCCTAGAGGGGGGTGAATAGGGCGAATTTGAAATTTATAAACTTAAGCACAACTACAAGCCGGGTTAGCGTTAGAAATATAAACGAGTCCGAGAGAGAGGGCGCAAAACAAATCATAAGCGAATATAGAGCGAGACACGATGATTTGTTTTACCGAGGTTCGGTTCTTGCAAACCTACTCCCCGTTGAGGTGGTCATGAAGACCGGGTTTCTTTCAACCCTTTCCCTCTCTCAAACGGTCACTTAGACCGAGTGAGCTTCTTTTCTCAATCAAACGGGACATAAAGTCCCCGCAAGGACCACCACACAATTGGTGTCTCTTGCCTCGGTTACAATTGAGTTGATCACGAAAGAATGAGAAACAAAAGAAGCAATCCAAGCGCAAGAGCTCAAATGAACACAACAAATCTCTCTCTCTAATCACTAAAGCTTTGTGTGGAGTTGGGAGAGGATTTGATCTCTTTGGTGTGTCTTGTATTGAATGCTATAGCTCTTGTAAGGTGTAGAAGTGTAGAAACATGGATGCCATTGAATGTGGGGTGGTTGGGGTATTTATAGCCCCAACCACCAAAAATGGCCGTTGGAAGACTGTTGTAGCATGGCGCACCGGACAGTCCGGTGCGCCAGCCACGTCAGCAGACCGTTGGGGTTCGACCGTTGGAGCTCTGACTTGTGGGGCCTCTGGGCTGTCCGGTGGTGCACCGGACAGGTCCTGTAGACTGTTCGGTGCGCCGACTGCGTGTGCTCTGACTCTGGCACGCACTGTAGCGCATTGAATGCGGTTGCAGTCGGCCGTTGCGCGCGAAGTAGCCGTTGCTCCGCTGGCACACCGGATAGTTCGGTGTGACACCGGACACCGTCCGGTGCTTCACCGGACTGTCCGGTGAATTATAGCAGAGCGCCCTCTGATTTCCCCGAAGGTGGCGAGTTCAGCGTCGAGTGCCCTGGTGCACCAGACACTGTCCGGTGCGCTAGACCAGGGTGCCTTTGGGTCTCCTTTTGCTCTCTTTGTTTGAATCCTTTCTTGGTCTTTTTATTGGCTTATTGTGAACCTTTGGCACCTGTAGAACTTATAGACTAGAGCAAACTAGTTAGTCCAATTATTTGTGTTGGGCAATTCAACCACCAAAATCAATTAGGAAAAAGGTGTAAGCCTAATTCCCTTTCTAGTATTGTCTTGTAATTGTGGATGATTATTCTCGCTTCACTTGGGTGTTCTTTTTGCAAGAAAAATCACAAACCCAAGAGACCTTAAAGAAATTCTTGAGATGGGCTCAAAATGAGTTCAAATTGAGAATCAAGAAGATTAGAAGCGACAATGGAACGGAGTTCAAGAACTCTCAAATTAAAGGATTTCTTGAGGAGGAGGGCATCAATCATGAGTTCTCTTCTCCCTACACACCCCAACAAAATGGTGTAGTAGAGAGTAAGAATAGAACTCTTTTGGATATGGCAAGGACCATGCTTGACGAATACAAGACATCAGATCGGTTTTGGGCGGAAGCGATTAACACCGCTTGCTACTCCATCAACCCACTCTACCTTCACCGAATCCTCAAGAAAACATCATATGAACTCATCAACGGTAAAAAGCTCAATGTTTCTTATTTTAGAGTTTTTGGGAGCAAATGCTTTATTCTTATTAAAAGAGATAGAAATTCAAAATTTGCTCCTAAAGTAGTAGAAGGTTTTTTACTTGGTTATGACTCAAACACAAGGGCATATAGAGTCTTCAACAAGTCCAATGGATTAGTTGAAGTTTCTTGTGACATTGTATTTGATGAGACTAATGGCTCTCAAGTAGAGCAAGTTGATCTTGATGAATTAGATGATGAAGAGGCTCCATGCATCGCGCTAAGGAACATGTCCATTGGAGATGTGTATCCATATGAACCCAAAGAGCATTCACAAGCACAAGATCAACCATCATCCTCCATACAAGCATCTCCACCAACTCAAGATGAGGAACTGACTGAAGAAGAAGAGGATCAAGATGAAGATAATGAGCCACCTCAAGAAGAGGACATTGATCAAGGGGGAGATGAAGTTGATCAAGAAAAGGAGTATAAACAAGAGATTCAAGATCAAAGACCACCACACCCAAGAGTTCACCAAGCAATTCAAAGAGATCACCCCGTCAACTCCATACTTGGTGACATTAAAAAGGGGGTAACCACTCGATCTCAAGTTTCTCATTTTTGTAAACATTTCTCTTTTGTGTCTTCTATTGAGCCATACAGGATAGAGGGTGCACTAAGAGATCCAGACTGGGTGGTGGCAATGCAAGAGGAGCTCAACAACTTCACGAGGAGTGAGGTATGACATTTAGTTCCACGTCCTAACCAAAATGTTGTAGGTACCAAGTGGGTATTCCGAAACGAACAAGATGAGAATGGTGTGGTGACTAGGAACAAAGCCCGACTTGTTGCAAAGGGGTATTCACAAGTCAAAGGTTTGGATTTGGACTAAACCTATGCACCCATAGCTAGGCTTGAGTCAATTCGAATATTACTTGCCTATGCTACTTAGAATGGCTTTAAGTTATATCAAAAGGACGTGAAAAGTGCCTTCCTTAATGGTCCTATCGAGGAAGAGGTGTATGTTAAGCAACCTCCCAACTTTGAAGATAGTGAGTATCCTTCACATGTTTATAAGCTCTCAAAGGCGCTTTATAGGCTCAAACAAGCCCCAAGAGCATGGTATGAATGCCTAAGAGACTTTCTTATCACTAATGGTTTTAAAGTCGGAAAAGCTGACCCTACTCTCTTCACTAAAACAATTGACAAAGACTTGTTTATATGCCAAATTTATGTTGGTGATATTATCTTTGGATCTACTAATAAGTCATGTTGTGAAGAGTTTAGTAGAATTATGAAACATAAATTTGAGATGTCCATGATGGGGGGGTTGAAGTATTTCCTTGGATTCCAAATCAAGCAACTCCAAGAAGGCACCTTCATTTGCCAAACAAAGTATATTCAAGATATTCTCAAGAAGTTTGGAGTGAAGAATGCCAAACCCATCAAGACTCCCATGGGAACGAAAGGCATCTCGACCTCAAAAGGTATACCGATCGATGATAGTGTCACGGAACTTCCCAAGTTATTAGGCCCACCTATAGATGTCCTTGTCCTAAGGACCTTAGACAATCATGCAGGTGCGCATAATCACTCGACAAGTTCGGTTATCTGCATCATCATCATACCGCCTAAGAGTGCTTCACCCATCACGCAAACATTACACACACAATCGGAGTAAGAATGAGTGGAAAGGATTACAATAACATAATTTACATTTATATAAAATATATAGAGAGAGTATTTATTACAAACCGGGTATATGAGTGCATAGCTTAGTTATTACATAACTGGGAGGCAAAACACCCTCCCACAAACAAGTTCAACGATCTTCCTCCTTCTTTGGTACCACCTTTGAGCAGAAACAACAAAACTCGGCTGTTTCATCACTACAACAACATGGGTTCAAAAACCCTGAGTACAGAGTGTACTTTCACAAGTCTTACCCGACAAAGGAAAAAGACTCTCAAGGATATGCTGGCTTTTGGGAATCAAGGTAAAGCTCATCAAAATTCAACTCATGTTTGCATAAAAGCTTACTACGAGTGGATCCTTAAAAAGTCCATTTTTATTATCCAGTCAAGTAGTTACCTGCATCTAGAGTTCCTTCTATCCTAGTTCAGGCACTTGGCCTATACTAGCCGTCTTTTATCATCCCCTCAGTTCACTGGATTGCTATGTGTAGGGCAGTGACCAAGTCTTCATGTCCGAGAAGTAACGTCGATCCGAATCGATTAATAACCAGCTGGGGATCTCCAACCACACGACATATGTAGCACTTAACCCTTGCATATATCAACTTGCCACCGGGTTTCTCAAGACCAGAATGGGTTCACACCAACCGAGAGCACAGATACACCACCGTCCATCCTCTTGCCACGGAGGGTACACGCTACTCTCGTCATCTCTCCACTCCCATTGTGTGGTGGCCTTTCTGGTATTAGTCCGACCGAGGCAAAGCTTACCCATGACGAGGCATGTGGCAAGTTAAAAGGTCCTCGATCAGCAAGCCTACATTGGCTTGGTCCTTAAATGACTCAGACGGAGACACTACACCGAGACTTCCTTCTTGTGCAAGTCAACCGCTTGGTCTCATCTTTATCATTTACAACCAAAAGTTTGGTATCTGACAGAGGTACATCTTTTCAGATGTTGAACCCATCACGGCCATGATGGATTCACCATCGCAAGTCTTTTCTTGGTAAAAATTCCCATCCCATATGAAGCATCACCTTTTGTTTAAAACAAAACATTTTGTTTTCTAAAGCAAAGCTAAGCATCAGAAAACTTTTAAGTAAACCAGGTAACAAGGAATGGTAATCAATTTCCAAGGAAGGAAATGCAGCAATTGTTTTAGCATACAACTCCTATCACCTAATGCATCATCTCAAGTGATAAAGAGTTTAAAACAACGAGGAAAGGGTGAATGCACCGGGGCTTGCCTTGTGTTGCAGGAGGTTCTGGGTCTGTCCCGCAGATGTCAAAATAGAAGTTGTTCTCAACCGGTGGATTCTTAGCTTGCGAGACAACTTCTTCTTCGACTACAACCTCTTCTTCGTTTTCTATACATAATAATACATATACATGAATGCTTATGTGATGCTATGAATATGCAGTTATATAATAAAAACATACTAAGTTGTATCTATATACAACTTTCCTTCACGGTACACACTAGTCACTAGGGTTTTCCTGAGTTGGTAGTCTATCCGGATTAGGCAATTAAACCCTAGGAAGCTAGTTTATTGGGTTTGGGAACAAACAATGTCCAATTCATTTCAAACTTCATCCAAGTGCTTTAATCATCAAACTAAGCTTACCCAAAAAGTTTTATGATTTTTCGAACTACTAAATTAATTCTAAAATTCTAAAAGGCTGGGTTTTTGCATATTTAAATGCTAAATAAATCCAGGTTTAGTTTAAAAATCTTGGAACTATTTTTATTAAATACTAGAGGATTTTAGAAGTCTAATAAAATTGGTCTCGTATTTTTACCATTTTTCTAGTATTTACTACAAATTTCCAAGTCTGGCAGAAAAAAGAAAAAGAAAAACTATGAATAGTACTAGGCTCAATCTAGCCCGAATCGGCCCACGAACAAGAGAAACCCGCGCGCCCGCGTTGGAGGCTTGCGTAGAGGCTCTCGGCTATTTGAAAAATTGGTAAAGAATCCTTATACCCTATTCACCTGTCTCTGACATGTGCACTTAAGTCCCTCTCTTCTTACTTCTTCGCAGGACCGCGTCCCCGACCATGGACGACGGTGTGGGTTGCTTCGGCCAACTTGTATTGGCCATGATACCCAATGATCCCTGCTCGAGTTTGGTCTACACCTAATTTTACCCTTGCGCTCCATTGGGGATCATCAATTTAGCCCAAACGCTATCCTAGAGCTCGGTCCAAGTACACCTGCGGATTTGAGGCTTTCCCGATGCGTTCCCGAGGATCTAGTGCGATATAGCTCAATCAGCGGAGCCAATGAGCATCACAAGCGTACGAGGGTGTAGAAACATGGTCAAGAAGGGCGAGGACGGACCTGTGGGTGGCTGGCCACGGTGCGGTGTCTAACAGCGGCGCGGTAAACTGATTTGGAGGAAAAACCAAATTCAAGCGCTATGGTGGCTAATCGACGGTGAGGAGCGGTGCGCTGTGTTCGTAACATACTAACAGAACAGGCCGAGGCATCAATTTATGGAGGGCGATCGCGAGTAGGACGAATTTGAACAGAGAAGTGCTCGCTGTGATAAGGAAATGAGTCACTCGAGTTCGCTACCGTGGCATTCACTGGTTAACGATCTACGACGGTCATTGCCAAGTCTTCACGGCCTGCGACGACGTGGTGAAACGACTTAAGGCATGTCGTAACCGAGATAAACGACGACACGATGGCGGCGGTCGCAGCCACATCGCCGGTGCAAGTGGGTACGGCGACAGGGCAGTATAGTGCCTAAAGTTCATCCTCGTGCGAGATCTTTTCACCGTCAGCCGTTATCCGCACACTAGAGCGCACGAATCGCATCGCCGGCGAGGATCGCGATGCGGAGATCACCTGCGGCGACAGATACACTGAACCCGCGATCCTATTCAGTTTACTGTACCATTGCGATCACATTCAGCTTGTTCTGACATAGCAAGTTTAGGAGCTGTTTTCTCAAATTTTTCTGTAACAACCCACTAATCTGTCTGTAGCAAAGTTGTTCTCCTACCAACCAACTTTGATTTTGTTATAGCAACCTCGATCAAACATACACTGGATCTTATTCAAAATTGCTCTCAAAGTTCGTCCCATTTCATTGTCAGTCGAATTTCTGCTTCAGGGGTGACTGACAGCCTGACTCTAGGTCCATTTATCTCCCATTTTCATACAGCACGAAGGCTTAGTCACTTAATCAAACTTGTACCCCTATAGTACCTCTATAAACTTGCTACAGTGACCTATGGCAAAATCTTCATGGATTAAGAAATACAAGGTTCCAAAGTCAGCTCAATCACATTGATTTTAGAGTTAGCCATATGGGTGCCCTTGGGAACTTTTACAAATTACTCCAATTTGCTCCACAATACTTGAAAATCTTCCAATGTAAAAGTTGTTTGGTTTTTGATACTTTACCACTTTGATATATGCATTTTGGTCCAAAAGTGCTTAGAAATCAAAATCACCATATAGGGCACAAATTAGGGTTTCCAAGGTTCTCATTAGGGTTTTGAGTGCTCTAGGGTTTGTGTGCCACTCAAATCCATCAAATTTAGTCTCTTATGAACATTTCAAATAACTTTTGAGGTAATACTCAATTTGGCCTCACACACACCCATATACCTCAATCCCATGGTTAAAGTTAAGTACACTACTCTAGGGTTAAGAAACACTTCAAGTAACCACATCACATTTGTTTTGAAGTTTTAACCTAGTGGATGCATTCTAGGTGTAACAAACATAATGAAATGTCAATGCATATGATGTCATGCTCATGTTTTAGTTCTTATAACACCAGGGGTGTTACAGATAGGATCTCTACTCTATTTATGTGCTTCAAGACCGGATATTATGCTTTTAGTATGCATGTGTGCAAGATTCCATGCCAATCCTAAGGAAATACACCTAAGGGCCGTGAAAAGAATCATGAGATATTTAGTTTACACTCATAAGTTTGGGCTATGGTACCCCAAGGGTACCTTTGATCTAATCGGGTATTCTGATGCTGATTATACTGGATGTAAGATTGATAGAAAGAGTACATCAGGGACTTGTGAGTTTCTGGGGAGATCTCTGGTGTCTTGGGCTTCAAAGAAACAAAATTCAGTTGCTCTATCCACCGCCGAAGCCGAGTATGTTGCTGCAGGACACTGTTGTGCATAATTACTATGGATGAGGCAAACTCTTAGGAACTATGGCTACAAATTGAGCAAAGATCCTCTCCTATGTGACAATGAGAGTGCAATACGCATGGAGGATAATCCTATTGAACATAGCCTCACTAAGCACATAGACATCTGATATCACTTTTTGAGAGATCACCAACAAAGGGGAGATATCGAAATTGCTTGTGTTAGCACCCACAACCATTTAGCTGATATCTTCACCAAGCCTTTAGATGAAAAGACTTTTAGCAAGCTTAGGAATGAACTAAATGTCTTAGATTCTCAGAACCTTGATTGAAATCTTGCACATATTGCTCATTTTATACCTTTGATCATGTCATATCTCTTTCATTTGGTACAAATGCATATTTCTTATTCTTCTTGTGCCAAAGCTAAGACTAATGTGCTTTCAAGAATATTTCTACACTTAGTCTTGAATTCAAAGGGAAATGGAGTTGTAGGCAAAGGCAAGGCTTCCGCTCCATATTTGTCAGTATCCTTTGCTCTACTCAAGTATTTACTTTCATATCTGTCGGGGACCATAATTAGGGGTACCCTCAAGGCTCCTAATTCTCATCTGGTAACCCCCATCAGCATAAAGCTGCAAAGGCCTGATGGGTGCGATTAAGTCAGGGATCGGTCCATTCGAGGGACTCGATCACGCCTCGCCCGAGCCTAGCCTCGGACAAGGGCAGCCGACCCCGGAGGATCTCCGCCTCGCCCGAGGCCCCCCTCCAGCAGCTAACGTATTTCCGGCTCACCCGAGGCCCTGTCTTCGCCAAGAAGCAACCCTGACCAAATCGCCGCACCGACTGACCAAATCGCAGGAGCATTTAATGCAAAGGTGGCCTGACACCTTTATCCTGACGCGCGCCCCCCAGCCGACAGAGCCGAAGTAACCGCCGTCACTTCGCCGCTCCACTGACCGGTCTGACAGAAAGGCAGCGCCGCCTGCGCCGCTCCAACAGCGGTGCCACTTGACAGAGTGAGGCTGACAGGCAGTCAGGCCTGGCCGCAGGCACCATAGGAAACTCCGCTCCGCCCGACCCAGGGCTCGGACTCGGGCTAAGCCCCGGAAGACGGTGAACTCCACTCCGCCCGACCCAGGGCTCGGACTTGGGCTAAGTCCCGGAAGACGGCGAACTCCGCTCCGCCCGACCCAGGGCTCGGACTCGGGCTAAGCCCCGGAAGACGGCGAACTCCGCTCCGCCCGACCCAGGGCTCGGACTCGGGCTAAGTCCCGGAAGACGGCGAACTCCGCTCCGCCCGACCCAGGGCTCGGACTCGGGCTAAGTCCCAGAAGACGGCGAACTCCGCTCCGCCCGACCCAGGGCTCGGACTCGGGCTAAGCCCCGGAAGACGGCGAACTCCGCTTCGCCCGACCCCAGGGCTCGGACTCCGCTCTGGCGTCAGCCGACGAACTCCGCCTCGCCCGACCCAGGGGCTCGGACTCGACCTCGGCCACGAAAGACAAGACTCGACCTCGGCTTCGGAGGAGCTTCCACATCGCCCAACCTAGGGCGCAGACCGGCCACGTCGACAGGAGGCGCCATCATCACTCTACCCCAAGCTGACTCGGGCCACAGGGAACAAGACCGGCGTCCCATCTGGCTCGCTCCACCAGATAGGCAATGATGGCGCCCTGCATACTCTGTGATGACGGTGGCTCTCAGCCCCCTTACAGAAGCAAGAGGACGTAAGCAAGGACTCAACAGCTCCGACAGCTGTCCCTCCGCCAGGCTCCAGCGCTCCTCCGACGGCCACGACATCACACCAGCTGGGTGCCAAAATCTCTCCGGCTGCCACAACGGCATGTACTTAGGGCGCTAGCTCTCCCCCGCTAGACACGTAGCACTCTGCTACACCCCCCATTGTACACCTGGATCCTCTCCTTACTCCTATAAAAGGAAGGACCAGGGCCCTCTTAGAGGGGGTTGGCCGCGCGGGGACGAGGACGAGAACAGGCGCTCGCTTGAAGCCGCTCACTCCCTCTCCCGTGTGGACGCTTGTAACCCCCTACTGCAAGCGCACCCGACCTGGGCGCGAGACGAACACGAAGGCCGCGGGATTTCCACCTCTCTCACGCCTGTCTCCGGCCACCTCACTTCCCCCCTTCGCGCTCGGCCTCGCGTCGACCCATCTGGGCTGGGGCACGCGACGACATTCACTCGTCGGCTTAGGGACCCCCCGGTCTCGAAACGCCGACAGTTGGCGCGCCAGGTAGGGGCCTGCTACGTGTTGACGAACAGCTTCCCGTCAAGCTCTAGATGGGCAGTCTCCAGCAACCTCTCCAACCCGGGACGGTGCTCCGTTTCGGGAGTCTTGAGTTCCTGTCCCTCGACGGCAGCTACGACATGATACTCATTCCACCGCCGGGCGATAGCGACAATGGCGGCCGACAGCCCACCCGCCGGCGGCGGAATCTACGACGTCTTCCTCGCGTGGTGGAAAGACAACCTTCGAGCTCACCCCGCCCTCTTCCCCGCCGACGGAGGGGGAGGCAGGGCAACCAAGGCCAAGCAGGAGGCAGCGCCTCGTCGGCTGTCGAGCGAGTCAATAGCGCCAGCACCCCAACGGGGGGCGCACCGGGCATCGACCTCGCGCTTGAGACGAAGACGAGCGCCGTCTCCCCGCAACACGCCGATTCCGGACAAACGGACGACGCCAGCGCGCTCGCGAAAGGCTTGCTGGACGTCACCCTCGTACCTGAGACGACGGTGCAGTCAGTCCCCGACGTGACTTCATCACCGCCCGTCGACCAAGAGGTACTGACCGATTCCCACGTCTTTCGGATTCAGCCTCGACCCGCCTGGCGGCTTCGCTTTGGCGGGCGCGCTCGTAGAGGCAAGTCCAAACCCTCTGGGGTTTCGTATGCGGTCACCTTGGGACCGGCTGACGGACATCTCGACCTACGGGCCCTCTGGGTCCGAGGAAGACGACGAGCCCAGCTTCTGTTGGGATTTCTCCAGAGTCGGCAACCCTAGTGCCATGCGGGACTTCATGACCGCATGCGACTACTGCCTTTCCGACTGTTCCGACGGTAGCCGTAGCCTCGGCGACGAGGACTGCGGCCCAAGCCGCGAATGTTTCCACGTCGATCTAGGGGGTCCCTCCGAAGGCAACCATCTCGGCAAGCCGAAGGACGGTGATCTCCCTAGGCCGGTGCCTCGCGTTGACATCCCACGGGAGCTAGCTGTGGTCCCCATTCAGGCGGGGGGCCATGACCCACAGCTCGAGCAAATCCGCGGGGTGCAGGCCAGGCTCGACGAGGGAGCAGGAGCGCTTGAGCCAATCCGCCGGGACATCGGGCAGGCATGGCCGGGCCAACCTCCAGCCGGAGAAATACGTCATCTACCCCAGGGCTTCCAGCACCGCGTCGCCGACGACGTCAGGGTCAGGCCGCCACCCGCATCTAGTGGGGTCGGCCAGAACCTGGCTGCAGCAGCAATGCTCCTCCGCGCGATGTCGGAGCCATCAACCACCGAGGGGCGGTGAATCCAGGGAGAGCTCAAGAATCTCCTGGAAGGTGCCGCGGTCCGACGGGCCGAGAGCTCCGCCTCCCGAAGGCAGGGGTACCCCTCAGAACCTCATGCCGCGACTTCACGATTCATGCGGGAAGCCTCGGTCTACACCGGGCGCACACGCAACACGGCGCCTGCGGCCCCGGGTCGCCTCGGCAACGAGCACCATCACCGCGACCGTCGAGCCCATCTCGACGAGAGGGTGCGCCGAGGCTACCACCCCAGGCGTGGGGGACGCTACGACAGCGGGGAGGATCGGAGTCCCTCGCCCGAACCACCCGGTCCGCAGGCCTTCAGCCGGGCCATACGACGGGCGCCGTTCCCGACCCGGTTCCGACCCCCGACTACTATCACAAAGTACTCGAGGGAGACGAGACCGGAACTGTGGCTCGCGGACTACCGTCTGGCCTGCCAACTGGGTGGAACGGACGATGACAACCTCATCATCCGTAACCTCCCCCTGTTTCTCTCCGACACCGCCCGCGCCTGGTTGGAGCACCTGCCTCCAGGGCAGATCTCCAACTGGGACGACCTAGTCCAAGCTTTTGCCAAAAATTTCCAGGGCACGTACGTGCGCCCCGGGAATTCCTGGGACCTTCGAAGCTGCCGACAGCAGCCGGGAGAGTCTCTCCGAGACTACATCCGGCGATTCTCGAAGCAGCGCACCGAGCTACCCAACATCACCGACTCGGATGTCATCGGCGCGTTCCTCGCCGGCACCACCTGCCGCGACCTAGTGAGCAAGCTGGGTCGCAAGACCCCCACCAGGGCGAGCGAGCTGATGGACATCGCCACCAAGTTCGCCTCCGGCCAGGAGGCGGTCGAGGCTATCTTCCGGAAGGACAAGCAGCCCCAGGGCCGCCCTTCGGAAGATGCCCCCGAGGTGTCAACTCAGCGCGGCGCCAAGAAGAAGGGCAAGAAGAAGTCGCAAGCGAAACGCGACGACGCCGACGCGGACCTTGTCGCCGCCGCCGAGTACAAGAACCCTCGGAAACCCCCCGGAGGTGCCAACCTCTTCGACAAGATGCTCAAGGAGCCGTGCCCCTATCACCAGGGGCCTGTCAAGCACACCCTTGAGGAGTGCGTCATGCTTCGGCGCCACTTCCACAGGGCCGGGCCACCCGCGGAGGGTGGCAGGGCCCACGACGATGACAAGAAGGAAGATCACCAGGCAGGAGAGTTCCCCGAGGTCCGCGACTGCTTCATGATCTACGGTGGGCAAGCGGCGAACGCCTCGGCTCGGCACCGCAAGCAAGAGCGCCGGGAGGTCTGCTCGGTGAAGGTGGCGGCGACAGTCTACCTAGACTGGTCCGACAAGCCCATCACCTTCGACCGAGCCGACCACCCCGACCATGTGCCGAGCCCGGGGAAATACCCGCTCGTCGTCGACCCCATCATCGGCGACGTCAGGCTCACCAAGGTCCTCATGGATGGAGGCAGCAGCCTCAACATCATCTACGCCGAGACCCTCGGGCTCCTGCGTGTCGATCTGTCCTCGGTCCGGGCAGGCGCTGCGCCTTTCCATGGGATCACCCCCGGGAAACACGTCCAGCCCCTCGGACAACTCGACCTTCCCATCTGCTTCGGAACACCCTCCAACTTTCGAAGGGAGACCCTGACGTTCGAGGTGGTCGGGTTCCGAGGAACCTACCACGCGGTACTGGGGAGGCGATGCTACGCGAAGTTCATGGCCGTCCCCAACTACACCTACCTGAAGCTCAAGATGCCGGGCCCCAACGGGGTCATCACCGTCGGCCCCACGTACAAACACGCGTTCGAATGCGACGTGGAGTGCGTGGAGTACGCCGAGGCCCTCGCCGAGTCCGAGGCCCTCATCGCTGACCTGGAGAGCCTCTCTAAGGAGGTGCCAGACGTGAAGCGTCATGCCGGCAACTTTGAGCCAGCGGAGACGGTTAAGTCCGTCCCCCTCGACCTCAGCGGCGACGCCTCCAAGCAGATCCGGATCGGCTTCGAGCTCGGTCCCAAATAGGAAGTAGTGCTCGTCGACTTTCTCCGCGCGAACGCCGACGTCTTCGCGTGGAGTCCCTCGGACATGCCCGGCATACCGAGGGATGTCGCCGAGCACTCGCTGGACATCCGGGCCGGAGCCCGACCCGTCAAGCAGCCTCTACGCCGATTCAACGAGGAGAAACGCAGAGCCATAGGCGAGGAGATCCACAAGCTAATGACGGCAGGGTTCATCAAAGAGGTATTCCATCCCGAATGGCTTGCCAACCCTGTGCTTGTGAGAAAGAAAGGGGGGAAATGGCGGATGTGTGTAGACTACACTGGTCTCAACAAAGCATGTCCGAAGGTTCCCTACCCTCTGCCTCGCATCGATCAAATCGTGGATTCCACTGCTGGGTGCGAAACCCTGTCTTTCCTTGATGCCTACTCAGGGTATCACCAAATCAGGATGAAAGAGTCCGACCAGCTCGCGACTTCTTTCATCACACCCTTCGGCATGTACTGCTATGTCACCATGCCGTTCGGCTTGAGGAATGCGGGCGCGACGTACCAGCGGTGCATGAATCATGTGTTCGGCGAACACATTGGCCGGACGGTCGAGGCCTACGTCGATGACATCGTAGTCAAGACGAGGAAAGCCTCAGACCTCCTTTCCGACCTTGAAGTGACATTCCGATGTCTCAAGGCGAAAGGCGTCAAGCTCAATCCCGAAAAGTGTGTCTTCGGGGTGCCCCGAGGCATGCTCTTGGGTTTCATCGTCTCCGAGCGGGGCATCGAAGCCAACCCGAAGAAGATCGCAGCCATCACCAGCATGGGGCCCATCAAGGACTTGAAAGGTGTACAAAGGGTCATGGGATGTCTCGCGGCTCTGAGCCGCTTCATCTCACGCCTCGGCGAAAGAGGTCTACCTCTGTACCGCCTCTTAAGGAAGGCCGAGTGCTTCACTTGGACCCCTGAGGCCGAGGAAGCCCTCGGGAACCTGAAGGCGCTCCTCACGAAGGCGCCTATCTTGGTGCCCCTAGCTGCCGGAGAAGCCCTCTTGGTCTACGTCGCCGCGACCACTCAGGTGGTTAGCGCCGTGATTGTGGTCGAGAGGCAAGAAGAGCGGCATGCATTGCCCGTTCAGAGGCCAGTCTACTTCGTCAGCGAGGTACTGTCCGAAACCAAGATCCGCTACCCACAAGTTCAGAAGCTACTGTACGCGGTGATCCTAACGCGGCGGAAGCTGCGACACTACTTCGAGTCTCATCCGGTAACTGTGGTGTCGTCCTTCCCCCTGGGGGAGATCATCCAGTGCCGAGAGGCCTCGGGTAGAATCACAAAGTGGGCGGTGGAAATCATGGGCGAAGCAATCTCGTTCGCCCCTCGGAAGGCCATCAAGTCCCAGGTCCTGGCAGACTTCGTGGCCGAATGGGTCGACACCCAGCTGCCAACGGCTCCGATCCAACTGGAGCTCTGGACCATGTTCTTCGACGGGTCGTTGATGAAGACAGGAACCGGCGCAGGCCTACTCTTCGTCTCGCCCCTCG
This sequence comes from Zea mays, assembly GCF_902167145.1. Lineage (NCBI taxonomy): Eukaryota > Viridiplantae > Streptophyta > Magnoliopsida > Poales > Poaceae > Zea > Zea mays. The sequence continues at coordinate 83,331,648 of NC_050104.1, read as the reverse complement.
GGAAGCACCTACGCTACGTGCTACGCCTCCATTTCCGGCATCCAACAATGTGGCTGAGTACGAGGCTCTGGTCAACGGATTGCGGATCACCATCGAGCTAGGGGTCCGACGCCTCGACGCTCGCGGTGACTCGCAGCTCGTCATCGACCAAGTCATGAAGAACTCCCACTGCTGCGACCCGAAGATGGAGGCCTACTGCGATGAGGTTCGGCGCCTGGAAGACAAGTTCTACGGGCTCGAGCTCATCCACATCGCTCGGCGCTACAATGAGACTGCGGACGAGCTGGCTAAAATAGCCTCGGGGCGAACAACGGTTCCCCCGGACGTCTTCTCCCGAGATCTGCATCAGCCCTCCGTCAAGATCGGCGGCACGCCCGAGCCTGAGGCACCCTCAGCCCAGCCCGAGGTACCCTCGGCACAGTCCGAGGCGCCCTCGGCTCGGCCCGAGGCACCCTTGGACCAGCCCAAAGTACCCTCGACACAGCCCGAGGCACCCTCGATTCGGCCCGAGGTACCCTCGGCCCCCGAGAGCGAGACGCTGCACGTCGGGGGGGAGCGAAGTGGGGTCACACCTGATCAAAACTGGCAGACACCATACCTGCAATATCTCCACCGAGGAGAGCTACCCTCCGACCGAGCCGAAGCTCGGCGGGTGGCGCGGCGCGCCAAGTCGTTCGTCTTGCTGGGAGATGAGAAGGAGCTCTACCACCGCAGCCCCTCAGGCATCCTCCAGCGATGCATCTCCATCGCCGAAGGTCAGGAACTCCTGCGAGAGATACACTCGGGGGCTTGCGGCCATCACACAGCGCCTCGAGCCCTTGTCGGGAATGCTTTCCGACAAGGTTTCTACTGGCCGACGGTGGTGGCTGACGCCACTAGAATTGTCCGCACCTGCGAAGGGTGTCAGTTCTACGCAAGGCAGACCCACCTGCCCGCTCAGGCTCTGCAGACGATACCCATCACCTGGCCTTTTGCTGTGTGGGGTCTGGACCTCGTCGGCCCCTTGCAGAAGGCACCCGGGGGCTACACGCACCTGTTGGTCGCCATCGACAAATTCTCCAAGTGGATCGAGGTCCGACCCCTAAACAACATCAGGTCCGAGCAAGCGGTGGCGTTCTTCACCAACATCATCCATCGTTTCAGGGTCCCGAACTCCATCATCACCGACAACGGCACCCAGTTCACCGGCAGAAAGTTCCTGGACTTCTGCGAGGATCACCACATCTGGGTGGACTGGGCCGCCGTAGCTCACCCCATGTCAAATGGGCAAGTAGAGCGTGCCAACGGCATGATTCTACAAGGGCTCAAGCCTCGGATCTACAACGACCTCAACAAGTTCGGCAAGCGATGGATGAAGGAACTCCCCTCGGTGGTCTAGAGTCTGAGGACAACACCGAGCCGAGCCACGGGCTTCACGCCGTTCTTTCTGGTCTATGGGGCCGAGGCCATCTTGCCCACGGACTTAGAATACGGTTCCCCGAGGACGAGGGCCTACACCGACCAAAGCAACCAAGCTAGTCGAGAGGACTCATTGGACCAGCTGGAGGAGGCTCGGGACAAGGCCTTACTACACTCGGCGCGGTACCAGCAGTCCCTGCGACGCTACCACGCCCGAGGGGTCCGGTCCCGAGACCTCCAGGTGGGTGACCTGGTGCTTCGGCTGCGACAAGACGCCCGAGGGCGGCACAAACTCACGCCCCCTGGGAGGGGCCGTTCGTCATCGCCAAAGTTCTGAAGCCCGGAACATACAAGCTGGCCAACAGTCAAGGCGAGGTCTACGGCAACGCCTGGAACATCCAACAGCTACGTCGCTTCTACCCTTAAGATGTTTTCAAGTTGTTCATATACCTCGCTCCCACGCAAAGTTTAGTCATCAAGGAAGGGTCGGCCTCGCCTCAGCAAAGCCCGACCCTCCCTCGGGGGCTAAAAGGGGGGAACCCCCTCTGCGTCGAACTTTTTCCTCGAAAAAAGATCCTTTCTGCCAGAATGTCTTTCGTGCTTTTTGACTACTTTGAAAGTGGATCCTGAAAACGACGGAGTACACGTAAGCAGCCAAGGCTGACCGAGCCGAGGGACTCTTACGCCTCCGGGATATGGATACCTCACTCATCACCTTCTGCGATAAGTAACTCACGTTCGGATAAGTGATTCCGCGGACCGAGCAAGTCTTCACGTTCGGAAGCTCTTCTGCCAAAGCGATTCTTCGAGCCTTCTCGACTGCATCGGTGACAGAACCCCATGGACGGGTAAGAGTGCGCGTAAGCGGCAAGGCCGACCGAGCCGAGGGACTCCTACGCCTCCGGGATACGGATACCTCACTCGTCACCTTCCGTGAGAAGCGACTCTCGCTCGCACAAGCAATTCCGTTACCGGCAAAAAAGTCCAGATACTCGAAACAAGAGGAAAAGGGACGCAGCTTTACAACATGGCGAGGGTGTGTGTAGGCCTCGGCGGCCGCAGAAAACACACGCTACAAGATAATCCGATCCTGTAGGCTCGGATCTTGATGGCTAAAGGGAGCAGCAGCACCCTCGGCGTCGACAACACCTTCAGCGAGGCCCGACCTAGCCTTGGACGGCGACGTGGTCCAAGGGTCTCTGCTCTGAAGAACAACGTCATCACCAAGCCCAGGCCATCACCGCCAGGGTCTTCTCCGAGAATCCGGCCCGAGCAGGCGGCTCGACCGGTCACCCCGGGGCCTCGGCCAGCTGTCCTCCAAGGACATCAGCCCGGCCCGAGGCCTCGGCAGGACAATTCCAGCGTCGGTCCCGCTAACGGACGACCCGGCCAGGCTCCGGCCGACCAGGTCTTCTTTTTGAGCCAACTCCGCCTCTGTTCACGCTGGCACCGCTACCCCTGGCCTCGGCTCATCGAAGAGCGGCCGAGGGGTTTCCTCTAACTAAGCAAGGGAAGCCTCGGACAACAAGGCTGACCGAGCCGAGGGACTCCTACGCCTCCGGGATACGGATACCTCACTCGTCACCTTTACACGGTGCGACCCACGCTTGGTAAAGCGGTTCAGACAACCAACAGGCAAGTCTTAGTGCTCGAAAACGAGGAAAAAACACGGCTCCGTGCCGAAATCACGTACATGTTCTGGCCTCGACAACCACAATGAACAAAAACACTGGCATTCAAAGTGCCATTACAAACGGAACTCCGGTTCCACCTCCGTAGGTACGAACAACCCCACTCGATGGGAGGGGGGCCTGCGGAGCAACAGAAGACCGACGGGTGGCTCGCCGTCGCCCGCTCCGGCAGCAACGACGACGACCCCCGCTCCGGAGGGCCGAATTGCAGCAGCGAGGGCCTCAGGGCGGATGCTGCTGCAATCTTGCCCTCGCCCACGCCGACGCTCGAGGGGCGAGGACAAGCACAAAGAGCCGGAAGCCCGAAACGCGGATGGTGGCGGTGATCCCGTCGGCAACGGGGACTTCTCGAGCCGCCTCCACCTCGGCACCGACGACAGGGGCCGTCAGCCCTCCGGCAGATCCCCACTCAGATCCTCCCGGACGAGTGGGGCACTGACCTCCGCACGGAGGCGCCGTACCGGTGCAAAGGCAGGACCGCCCCAGAACACGAACGCCGCCCTGGCAGCGCGCGACATCTTGGGCGGTCCTCCCGTGCACACGGCGCGGCAGCCGCCTTCCGGCAGGAGGGGGCACCGGGAGCCAAGCCGAAGAGCCCGACGCGCTGAGGCTGACGACGCCCGCCATCGACCGGCCCCGCGTTGTCGAAGTCCGGCCCGCCCGCAGGGCCAGTGAGCGCCCTCTCCCTCGAACGCCGAAGGAGAGGACGACCCACGAACCCGCGCGGGAGGTAGAGCTCCGGCTCAGCCCGGCCTCCACCCCAGCGAGGATGATGAACATCCTTGAAGCTGAGGGTGGGACCAAGATCGCAGCCCAGCTTGCTTCTCCACACCCAGGGGCTGGTGGTCACCATCTCGGGTGACCACCGGCGTAGGGGTACAGCCGGGCTGGCTGATGAAAATCCTTGAAGCCGAACGATGGCTGAAAGGTACCAACTCCCGTGGAGTTGCGTTCCCCCAACAACAAGGCGGAAAGACGGCGGGTATCCCCCATCCGGGGGCTTGGAAGGTAGAAAGACACGATGCATAAGGAAGCGCGAAGACATGGTCGCCTTCTAAGGGGGTCACCCCCCTTTTAAAGGCGACTCTCCTTACTTGCGTCCCCAGCCGTCGTGGGCTGAGTCTTCTCCAACACGCTCCAAGGCCCTCCTCCTACGGCACGGGGGCCGGGTCCCACACGTCATGCAAGCCAGCTCAAAGCAGAAGAAGCCAAACCGCCGTGCGCGATGCGTACAACCGCCCAGCGGTTACAAGCGGCCCTCCACTTTTGCCCAGACCAGCGGGCGGAAGGGCGGGCGGCCATGCAGGCGGCATGCAACCGCGCCAAGTGGGCGCACTTCTCCGACTCCCAACACGCCCAGCATGGAGGCCCAGGCCCACGCGTCATGCAACCGGCGCGCCGAATGCTTCGTGCATGCAACTGCACCGCCACTTGCACCACCACCGCGCCTCCTCGACTGCGGAACCAATACCGTGACTCGAGGCGACCCAGAACACGACCCAGCGGCGCCAGCCTAGCGCGACGGTCAATGCGACCAAAAATGGGCCGGCAGTAATGGTGGTGGCAGGCGGGCAGGAGCAGCGGTCACGTCGTCAGCCAAGCATACGTCCTATCCAGGAGCAACGAGAGAACCCCCTCTCACGGCGTGAAGACGACACGCCCGTGTTCCGTTCCTCGAACGGCCCGCGCACACGCAACGGCCGCCCCGTCGCATTAACTCCGCGGCGGGACAGGCGGCGCCTCTGGCAGGAGAAGTGAGCGACGCTTCGCCTTCGCCATAATGACCGCGTCAAAAAAGGTACGCCGCGTCATTCGACTTCGTATCCTTTTCCTCTTTCTCTCTCTTGCAACAGGGACCGGGAAAGGGGGACACCCCGAAAAGGATCCTTCCCCGTGAAGGAACCAGGCTCCGAGCCTCCCTACTGATCAGAGGTTCGAAGGCTGGCCCCTCGGAAGGGTTCAACAGCCGCCTCAGAGCACGTGGGCTCCACACCCACTACTGGTCAGGGGTTCGAAGGCCGGCCCCTCGGAAGGGTTCAACGGCCGCCTTAGGCTACTCGGGCTCCGCGCCCACTACTGATCAGGGGTTCGAAGGCTGGCCCCCGAAGGGTTCACAGCCGCCTCAGACACAGAGCGAGGGATGACCATGGGTACGTTCGATACATAACCAAGGCTCGGGCTGCGCTCCCGAGGTACCCTAGGACATTTCCGAGACCAGCGGGAACGATCTTCTAACGGAATCCCATCGGAGGGAGGCATCGAGCCCTCGGATCCCATCGCCAGGGGACCGGGTCCGGCAGATCACCCGCAGGTACTTTTGGGCGTGCCTCTGGGCCTCTAGCCGACCCCTAACGAATGGGGCACGGATGTCCACTCGGATTACCCGCCTGTAGCTCACCGGAGACACCATGTTCGGCGCCCACCGAGGGCAACATGGCGCTTTCCCCCCTCCTCCTTGCGGAAAGGCGACGCAGGGGCGTATGTAAAAAAGTCGAGTCTGTCCCTGATCGCCCTCTCGCCCTGTGCGGAGGCTCGGGGGCTGCTCTCGCAAACCCGGCTCCGGCCGAACCGTTGACAGCGTCAACATACCAGCCCGAGAACTTGGGACCCGACCGTACACCCGGGCTACGGCCAGCTCGCATGAGGGAACGACCAGACCAGCCGAAGCATTGCGTGAGGCATTAAGACCTCGGAGGAGTCAAACCACTCCTCCGAGGCCTCGGGGGCTACACCCGGCGGGTACGCTCGCGCGCACCCACCGGAACAAAACACAACCGAGAAAGGCTGGTCCCCTTGCAAAAAAGTGTGATGAAAGCCTCCAAGCAAGTGCTAACACTCCCTTCGAGGCTCGGGGGCTACTGTCAGGGACCATAATTAAGGGTACCCTCAAGGCTCCTAATTCTCAGCTGGTAACCCCCATCAGCATAAAGCTGCAAAGGCCTGATGGGTGCGATTAAGTCAGGGATCGGTCCATTCGAGGGACTCGATCACGCCTCGCCCGAGCCTAGCCTCGGACAAGGGCAGCCGACCCTGGAGGATCTCCGCCTCGCCCGAGGCCCCCCTCCAGCAGCTAACGTATTTCCGGCTTGCCCGAGGCCCTGTCTTCGCCAAGAAGCAACCCTGACCAAATCGCCGCACCGACCGACCAAATCGTAGGAGCATTTAATACAAAGGTGGCCTGACACCTTTATCCTAACGCGCACCCCCCAGCCGACAGAGCCGAAGTAACCGCCGTCACTTCGGCGCTCCACTGACCGGTCTGACAGAAAGGCAGCGCCGCCTGCGCCGCTCCAACAGCGGTGCCACTTGACAGAGTGAGGCTGACAGGCAGTCAGGCCCGGCCGCAGGCACCATAGGAAACTCCGCTCCGCCCGACCCAAGGCTCGGACTCGGGCTAAGCCCCGGAAGACGGCGAACTCCGCTCCGCCCGACCTAGGGTTCGGACTCGGGCTAAGTCCCGGAAGACGGCGAACTCCGCTCCGCCCGACCCAGGGCTCGGACTCGGGCTAAGCCCCGGAAGACGGCGAACTCCGCTCCGCCCGACCCAGGGCTCGGACTCGGGCTAAGCCCCGGAAGACGGCGAACTCTGCTCCGCCCGACCCAGGGCTCGGACTCGGGCTAAGTCCCGGAAGACGACGAACTCCGCTCCGCCCGACCCAGGGCTCGGACTCGGGCTAAGTCCCGGAAGACGGCGAACTCCGCTCCGCCCGACCCAGGGCTCGGACTCGGGCTAAGCCCCGGAAGACGACGAACTCCGCTTCGCCTGACCCCAGGGCTCGGACTCTGCTCTGGCCTCAGCCGACGAACTCTGCCTCGCCCGACCCAGGGGCTCGGACTCGACCTCGGCCACGAAAGACAAGACTCGACCTCGGCTTCGGAGGAGCTTCCACATCGCCCAACCTAGGGCGCAGACCGGCCACGTCGACAGGAGGCGCCATCATCACTCTACCCCAAGCTGACTCGGGCCACAGGGAACAAGACCGGCGTCCCATCTGGCTCGCTCCACCAGATAGGCAATGATGGCGCCCCGCATACTCTGTGACGACGGCGGCTCTCAGCCCCCTTACGGAAGCAAGAGGACGTCAGCAAGGACTCAACAGCTCCGACAGCTGTCCCTCCGCTAGGCTCTAGCGCTCCTTCGATGGCCACGACATCACACCAGCTGGGTGCCAAAATCTCTCCGGCTGCCACAACGGCATGTACTTAGGGCGCTAGCTCTCCCCCGCTAGACACGTAGCACTCTGCTACACCCCTCATTGTACACCTGGATCCTCTCCTTACGCCTATAAAAGGAAGGACCAGGGCCCTCTTAGAGGGGGTTGGCCGCGCGGGGACGAGGACGAGAACAGGCGCTCGCTTGAAGCCGCTCGCTCCCTCTCCCGTGTGGACGCTTGTAACCCCCTACTGCAAGCGCACCTGACCTGGGCGCGAGACGAACACGAAGGCCGCGGGATTTCCACCTCTCTCACGCCTGTCTCCGGCCACCTCACTTCCCCCCTTCGCGCTCGGCCTCGCGTCGACCCATCTGGGCTGGGGCACGCGGCGACATTCACTCGTCGGCTAGGGACCCCCCGGTCTCGAAACGCCGACAATATCTTTCTTGATAAAGACGTCTTGATTTCTCTGTTTTTGGCGCTTAATGCCAAAGGGGGAGAAATTAATATGCCAAAGCAAAAGGACCGCACCACCACCCTATTTTCTGAAAACTTTTTACAAACATTGCATTTGCAAAAACCCTCTTGACAGCTAAGGGGAGAACTTTTTAGGGGGCTTTTATTTAGCCAAAGGAAAAGCATTTAAAAGGGGGAGAACCTTTCAAAACTTGAAAATGCTTTTGAAAACATATTCTTATACCATTGGCTAATTGCAAAAAAATTTAAAAGATTTTTCCAAAAAGATTTGCAAAAACAAGCTAAGTGGTGCAAATATGGTCTAAAATGTTAACTATATCAAAACATTCATATATATTTAGAACTGCTTTCATTTCAAAGTAACTTATACACATCTGTCAAAATGCAAACTAGCTACATTTCTATACTTTGTATTTGCTTTGGTTTGTGTTGGCATCAATCACCAAAAAGGGGGAGATTGAAAGGGAAATGGCCTCAACCATTTCCTATAATCGATTTTGGTGTTCGACGACCATCACAGACCTTATGGACTAACAAGTTTGCCTAGTTGATCTTTTCTCAGGTGCATAAATTTCATATGTACATATAAGGAAAATGACCCTTGGGCCAATTCTATAAGTATGGGGCAAGACAGGATTACACCAGCCTACAGTGCACCAGACAGTGTCCGGTGCCAGGTTGGAGCGCCAAATGAACTGGCCGCTCTCGGGAAAACACAGAGCTCTGTGACTAAAATTCACTAAACTGTCTGGTGTGCACCGAACTGTCCGGTGAGACCACGACCAATGGTCATCTTCGCCAACGGTCGACTGCCACACGACTGCCACGGATCAGAAACGTTAGAAGTTAGAAACAGTCAGCGACGATCAGGTCACACCGGACTGTCCGGCGTGCCACAAGGGCAGACGAATCCAATAGTCGATTCCAACGGATGACTGACGTGGCAGACACCGGAAAATGAACAGTGGGATGTTCGGTGCGCACCGGACTGTCTGGTGTGCCCATCGACAGAAAGCCCAGTCAACAGCTAAAATAGTGATTGGGGCTATAAATACCCCCAACCACCACCATTCAAAGCACCCAAGATTTTCACTCTCCACATGCAATACAAGAGCAAAGAATTCATTCCAAATACACATTCAAAGCTTCATATCCTCTCTAAGTCCCACAATTAAGACAAGTGATCAATAGTGATTAGTGACTTGAGAGAGTGCGATTTGTGTTTCATTTGTTGCTCTTGTTGCTTGGTTGTGCTTTCTTCATCTTTTTCTAAACTCTCTAAGTGATTTGTAAAGCAAGCAAGAGACACCTAAGTGTGTGGTGATCCTTGCGGGGTCTTAGTGAAAGTCGCCTAGAGGGGGGGGGTGAATAGGGCGAATCTGAAATTACAAACTTTAAGCACAATTACAAGCCGGGGTTAGCGTTAGAAATATAAACGAGTCCGAAAGAGAGGGCGAAAACAAATCACAAGCAAATAAGGCGAGTGACACGGTGATTTGTTTTACCGAGGTTCGGTTCTTGCAAATCTACTCCCCGTTGAGGTGGTCACAAAGACCGAGTCTCTTTCAACCCTTTCCCTCTCTCAAACGGTCACTTAGACCGAGTGAGCTTCTCTTCTCAATCAAACAGGACACTAAGTCCCCACAAGGACCACCACACGATTGGTGTATCTTGCCTTGGTTACAATTGAGTTGAACACAAGAAAGAAGGAAGAAGAAAGCAATCCGAGCGCAAGAGCTCAAATGAACACAAGTCTCTCTCTCACGAGTCACTATTTGATTGGAATGATCTTTGGACTTGGGAGAGGATTTGATCTCTTTGATTGTGTCTTGTATTGAATGCTATAGCTCTTGTGAGGTGTTTGAAGGCTGAAAACTTGGATGCAATGAATGGTGGGTGGTTGGGGGTATTTATAACCCCAACCACCAAATGAGTCGTTGGTGGAGGCTGCTGTCGCATGGCGCACCGGACAGTCCGGTGCGCCAGCCACGTCACCCGACCGTTAGGGTTTGACCGTTGGAGCTTCTGTTTTCTGGGTCACCGGACAGTCCGGTGGTGCACCGGATAGGTCCTGTAGACTGTCCGGTGCGCCGTCTGGCGCGTGCTCTGACTTCTGCGAGCGATGTCGCGCACTGTAGCGCATTTAATGTCTTCTGCAGACGACCGTTGGCGCGAAGTAGTCGTTGCTCCGCTGGTGCACCAGACAGTCCGGTGCTAAACCGGACAGTCCGGTGAATTATAGCGGAGCGGCTCCTAGAATTACCGAAGGTGGCAAGTTCGGAGTTGAGTTCCCTGGTGCATCGGACAGTCCGGTGCGCTAGACCAGGACACACTTCGGTTGTCTTTTGCTCTTTTTATTTGAACCCTTTCTTGGTCTTTTTATTGGTTTATTGTGAACATTTGGCACCTGTAAAACTTATAGTCTAGAGCAAACTATTTAGTCCAATTATTTTTGTGTTGGGCAATTCAACCACCAAAATCAATTAGGAAAAGGTGTAAGCTTGTTTCCCTTTCACTTAGTGACCCGTGAGATTAGGAAGAAGCACTCAATCGGTCTAGGTGACTGATTGAGAGAAGGAAAGGGTGGAAAAAACCCGATCTCCATGGCCGCCTCAACGGTGAGTAGGTTCATTGGAACCGAACCTCAGGAAACAAATCGTCGTGTTCACTTGTGTTGATCATCACCATTCGATGTGTTTCTTCCCTCTCCCCTCTCTCTAAAACTTCTCTTGCTCACAATCCTTTTGAGTTAGCTCCCAAAGTTATCCGCATTGATTGAGCAACTCATAGCAAGAAGAACTCTCTTCCGCACTCTGTATTCATTATTATTTGTTTCTAATCCTAACCCCGGGTAAAGTGTGTGTTCAAAGTTTATAATTTACAGGTTTCGCCTATTCACCCCCCTTCTAGACGACTTTCAACAGGCAAAACAGCCTCCTATCCATACACAAACTCAAAAGGAGACACTTTAGTAGCACCGTGTTTGAATATTCTATGAGCCTACAAAGCCTCAGATAACACCTTATGCCAATGCTTAGGATGATCAGGTATCTTCCTTTTAATAAGGCTAATCAATGTCCTATTACATGACTCGGCCTGACCATTGGCCTGAGCATAATATGGAGATGAATTAAGCAATTTAATCTTATATAATTCAGCAAACTCGCATACCTCCTTTGACACGAAAGAAGTCCACTGATTGGTGGTCAAAGTCTGGCGAATGCTGAATCTATGGATGTCACACCCGGTTTTAAGGGCAAAACCGAATGTATAGCATATGTGTGCCAGGATCTACTTTCACACATATGTTGATGTCACAAGTGTAATATATCAAAAGAACAATGCATAAAAGCATAAATAAAGATTATATTAACATATTACACTTCGAACAGACATTATGTCTTAACCTTTATTCATCAAAGTACAACGAAACATGGACATCCTTCCACAAGAAGATGACCGGGGGTATCACTAGACTAGCATCCATCAAGTTCACCATTATATCTTCATCTGCAAACTTTTGATCAAAAATTAAGCAAGGGTGAGCTCACTTATGGTCGGGACTCAGCAAGTGGGGTGAAAATGCAAGGTAACAAGGTAAGGCTAAAGTTTAATGCGGTTAGCATTTTAGTTGGTCAACATTTTATTATCAACACCTAATTACTAAGTATAAGTATATATCAAACCCAGTCAAGCATAATTCATAATCAGCATAAGCTCAAACCACTTAAGCAAGTACCATCAACATGAAGCTCAACCTCTTGAGTGAACCACTTAAGCATACTGCTTAAACAAAACCGATCACAATTTATTTCCATCTTCAAGTTCAATTATCATGTGTGGGTCTAGGCTGCTCGTAACCGTGAGCATGACTGATATATCAGTTTTACACTCTGCAGAGGTGGCACAACTTTACCCATGAGTCATGATTTCATTCTAGCCTGGGTTTGCAAGTCCCGTATTCACTTCCGATGTGAGTGGCTAGGGTCTCGCTACGAAGCTTTTGCCTAGAGTCCTCACTATGCAGATGTTGGAAATGGTCACTGCATAGAGTCATCTGACGTAACCCAAACTTATAGTCCAGTCTGCAGAGTAAAGCTTGGGAACTATGCCCATATCCAATCTACCTGAGCCAAAAATATAAGCGCATGGCAGATGCCCCGTTCCAATCGACCATGACCAGCACCCAACATAAGACTTCCCTAGTTATTTAGCCAAGGTCGTCCCATACCACCTCATGGTAGCACTGTTTTCCTGGGTGGTCACTCCATGTTCCAATTAAATCATATGATCTTGTTTAATCAACGAAGCATCCACGATAACAATGATAACAATAACATAATCTTTGGAACAATAATATCATAAACAGGAGTGACTGCATAAAGTTAAAGTTGTAACAATAGCATAGCTACTAAAGTAGAGTACAATACCCAGGGTTGATCAAGGAATAAGGTTGGAAAAGTTAGGTGTATTTGAATAGGTAACCCATCAATTTATGCATGTCATGAATGTAAACTTAGTTATCATGTGTTGATTAGGTTCAAACAGAATATGCAAGGGGAGAAGACCACTTGCCTTGCTTATAGAAAACTTGAGATTCATCCACGAAATATATCTTGATTCTCAACTACTAGATCAACCACTGAATAATACACAAACAAATAATAAGAAACAAACACCACTCAATAACATACAACAATCATCATAAATCAAGCTAAAAGAAAAACATAACAAAAGATCATTTTCTTTTCAGAAACATCACAAACTAGGGTTATAATAAAAGGTATTCTTCTTGAAAAGGTTTGGTTTATGTTTTATAAAACAAGGCATAAGCTTGAAAATATCTTAACTATAACTATACAAATATTAGGTCTACCATTTTAATATTTTATATAGTTATATGTGGTATGTCTAAGATTAAGGGTTCATAAGATGATAAAACACATTATTAAACATTACTTTTATGAAAAACTAATAAATGGCTTAAACAATTTTTTATGTGAAAAATCATAATCATATTATTAAACACCTATTTATGAAGAGCTATGATATATACCTTAAGTGAACTTTCATACAAAAGATAATGAACAAATAACTATCTTTAATTTTTATTAGAAATTACATGGCCTATGTTCTTTATTAAGAAAGCTATATAGAAAACAATATATAAACTTACATTTTAATTATTATTAAAGAACATGAACACTAATTTCATTATTATATTCTCAAGTAAAAACTGAGTGATATATACAAATAATAAGGACTCAAATTGATGGAAAAGATTAATCATGTCTAGCAAACTAATTAAGTCATTTTAAATTGGAATAAATGATCTAATTCATTAATAAGAAAACTACGATTAACAATATTTAATCTATCATTTTAGTTATGTGGGCACTTAATTGAGCTATATTATTATTATTAGAGATCCCTATCTAGCATACACATATTTAATATGAAATCTAAATTTAAATCTAATTATATAAATATTTATCTAGTATGTTTGAAAAAGGTGAACTACAATTCTTTTCAACTTCATAATCTGAAAACTACACATAAATCGAGTATAACAATCATAATTTAAATTTAAACGTATAAATAACTGAACGGTTGGAAACACTAATTAAAATGCTTATCATATAATTATGAAACTAACAAAACCATTTCTAATTTATTTGGGTTTCAAATGTACATTTTATAATAAATTCTTACATGAATCTGCACAAATAAAGGTATACTATGAGAGGTAGCTAGAAAATTTATATTTTTGTGTACAGACATCATCATAAACAAGTATCTTTTTTGTTAAAAAAACATAAAGGCTATGATTAATTTAAAAACTATAGACTATAACAAACATAATACAGATTAATTTTTTAAAACATGTAAATTGTTGCAACTATAAATTTAAACTGATTAGTGCACTAACATAAAGCTAACAAAATATTATTAATTTAAATATTATTTAATTTATTCGGATCTCAAATATACATTTTAAAATAGGGAAATTGTCAGAGAGACATATACGCTATTATTCGTAGGAGCTAGGGATTATCCTGTAAATTTGGTGTCGTTCTTCTACCTTGTTCGCAATAGTAGAGAAGGCGGAGGGTGGCTTCGATGTACAACGACGAGAGCCGCAACTCCGACAAGCTGAACGAACACAGGCAGCGTCACGATGTGGGCGCTACAGGAACTCGACGATCGACGGAGAATCGAACGCGGTTGCTGGACGAAGGGCAGGTCTCCATCCAGCAATAGCAGGAACGACGAGATGCTCTGAGCGCGTCTAACAACCGCTGCGAGCTGCGCACACGCGGACAGAGGAGGCGACAGCACGGCTGCGGCCCCGTTGTCCGGCGTGGGCACACTGCGTGGCTGCAAGGCGCGACACATGAGCATAGCGGTGGGCCGGTGGCAGCAAGAGCGAGCGGCACTTGCGCGAGGTGAACTGCGGCGCAGCTCCTTATAGACAGCAGCAAAGGGGTGCAGAGGAGAAGCGAGGGACAGAGGAACGGATCGATGAGGTCATGGTGATGATTTTTTATAGGCCGGAAGAAAGGAAATGGGTGCCGGGAGGGGAAGAACAAGCGGCAGGTGCCATTAATCGCGAGGACAAGAAATTGTCGCTGTTAGTGGGATGGGAGGGGAAGAGGATATGGCGTGGCACGATTTATGGCGGCGTGCACTGCTAAAGATGAGAGGGCAATGAAGCAGGGCGACATTTGGGCTCGTGGGCACTCGACATTCTCCGAACTCTATACTACCTATTAAGGCTCTAAGGGGTAGGCTGCCTCTGCTTGTTCTGCCTTCCGACGATCTCAACCGTCCAATATGCTCTAGAGTCTCTCAGCCGTCCGATGCGCGCACTCTCACCCCCACGCATTGCCCCGCCCCCACCCAATCTTCCAACCGTGCGAGCACCCTAGCTTTGCCTCTACACTCCTCCCGCCGCCTCCTACCCCCCTCCTCCGCACGAGCCGGAGCCGGCCCCCGCAGATCGCGATTACCTTCTCATCCAAACGTCTCCGTCATGCGCCGCTCCCTCCACCGTCGCCGCTGTCGTGGCGTCGACCTCAGCCGCACCCCCGCGATCTCCATCCCGGCGCCCTCCCCTCTCCCTCATGCTTGCTCTTCGGATCTCGGGAGTCGGGACTCGCCCCTCGCGCGGCCCCCGCTCGTCTGCCTCGTCCCCGACTTCTCCGACCGCGTGTTAAGGCGCTCAACCTCTCCATCATCGTCTGTGACGGCCTCGACCTCATGCGTCGCCCCCCCCCATGTCCCTCACCACCATTGGATCTCAACCAATGCCGGTCCAGGCTCGCTCGTCCGCCACCCACGACAACGGATCCAGGCTTGGGCGCCTCGCCACCATCGCACCTCAACCAGCACCACCTCTCGAGGCCACATGGAGAGCAACTGCTTTGATCTCTCTGTGCCATCCGCTCAGATCCCTGGATTTCACTCCATTTCTTGAACCCATCATTGCAGGTCAACGACGAGGACGAGTGGTCGTTCGGGTTCTGTGAAATCGGCAGCCGCGTGTTTAGTTGCCCCGCGAGGAAGAACCCCATGTACACCTATTGGGAACGCATCGTCCTCAGGGAGACCGAGCGTGGTATACTGGATCCTACAGGGCTCAGTCGCGAGTGGTCGGACCACTCGTACAATCACCTCTAACCTCTCTAGGAATTGTAACCATTTCTGCAATGTACTCTGCGAGAGACTCAGCGTCCCCAAGCTCACAGGTAAGGACCATAGAGGGGCATTACATGGTTTTCTTCTTCTGAATAGAGACAACCTGTGCAATATGTATCTTAGCATTATGTACAATTCTTGAGTTCAAAAGACACGATGTCCTCAAATTGGTAGGAATATTGCAGTAGGAATAATATTTGGTGATTATCTAGCAGCCGAACTGGTGAACATAATATCTGATTTATGAGTAGCAGTATTATACAAATGGCTGAATCAAATAAAAAAGCCATAGCTTACATATAAAGTAAACTAAATTCACTATACTTGAATCTCATAATTCAACTACTTTCAAGGTCTTATGCCAATATAACTTATGTGTAATAGTGTTTAGTCAATTTCAAATTATTAAGCGCTCGTCACTTGATAGCACTTATTATACGGTTCTTTCTTGTTCAAGTATCCTTGTCTTCATGGTGGCAACATGATTATTCTGGTCACCATGGAAAACTATACTCTTTACATATTTGGATACAGACAGACAAGCAGAGAAACACCAGTTGGTCAAGATGTTAGCTGGTTTCCATCTCGGTGTGATCAGGTCACTTGCACTCTTTGTTGCTATTGTCATCTGCAACAAAGCTCTCATCTGCACGCTTGGTTTTCCGTTTGGTTAGTACAACATACTTTGTTTTTCCCATGCATCAATGCACCTTGAATAACAAAGCATCAAGTATAGCTGCTCAGAGCAGGATGTTGACTTGTCTTGTTTATGAACCTATGTAGCTACAACATTAACAAGCTAACATCTGATGGTGGCCTTCTGCACCCTTCATGTGGGATGTGACATAGCGCTTGCATTTTTTAGCCCAAGATGATTGATGGACAAACAATGATACTCTTTGGGTTGCTGAATAACACGTCAATTAGCCTTCTCAACCTGAGTTTCGGATTCAACTACTGGATTCTACTAGGTAAGCTCGTTTAGGTACTATCTTGATCTGGTCCTCTCTTTTTGATAATAATCCTTATTCAGGTAAGCATATCTGTTTGTTCCATTTTTTGTTTATGCTTGGAAATCACTTCTTTGTGGCAGCTTTGTGCTATATTTATCACACTTTATGGTCCAATACCATGATGTGCGCAACTTTTCAGCGAGAGATGCTGGGTCCTGCTGTTACCGGCACCATAAACGCACTCAAGGCTGCGTCTGCTGCAAATGCTCATCGAGTGGTCGTTGTTTCATCCATGGTTGCCGTTGAGATCAAACTCGAAAGACTGGCCCAAAGACAAGATCAAAGATGAGAACTGCTGGTCAGATAAAGAGTTCTGCAGGAACGAAGAGGTAACTGGAACTGTAAACCAGCGGCAGTAACGAAAACAGGGAGAGCCTGAACAGATGAAAGACCTGGTTTCAAAATATGCTCTATATAAACTTGCATATACTCGTTCGTTTCCAAATATGAGTTCGTCACTTCGCCTTGTTTAATTGCAGAACTGGTATTTTGTCGCCAAGATCTCGTCAGAAGAGGCCGCACTTGAATACGCGAAGCAGACTGGGCTAGATGTTGTGACGGTCAATCCAGCTGTGGTCTTCGACCCTCTTCTACAGCCAACGCTCAACACGAGCTGCCAGTTCCTCGTATACTTCCTGAAAGGTTCTCTGTCACGCATCGCCAAACAATGCGCTGAATTCATATCTTCTTTTTATAATTCCCCTTATAGCCGATTGTGTTATTGCTCTGACTTGATCGTCCTATATTGCCTTTTTTATGTTGATGCAGGAGGATCTGATCGAATGAGGGACAAGCTTTGGCACATCGTCGACGTCAGGGACACTGCCGATGCTCTCCTGCTTGTGTACGAGACACCACAAGCCTCCGGCAGGCACATCTGCGCTCCTCATTTCATCAGCATCTGTGACCTGCTGGAGCTGCTGAAGACGATGTACCCTGATGATTACCCTTTCATTAGCAAGTAAACTTTACTTACCTAACCATTTCTCTTGTACGTTTCATCATATACTGAAGCGTACATGGCTGCAGGGACGGACTCTTGGTTCACGGCGAATAGAGGTACAATCCTTATATAGATGAGATGACTGAACTTTTAATTAGTTAGTTAACCTCTAGAATTAAGGAGACTACAAGGACAAATTAGCGTTGTATAGGTGCGGGAAGCCGGGAACAAGGAAACACCAGTAGACTTGACAAACTACTTCCGTGCCACAGGAAGGAAGCAATACATATTTTTCTAGGTTACGGTTACGGGAGACTACCGAGGAAAAATTAATCATAGGCGGCTCTTCACACCAATTCCCTTCCTCCATTCCTCTTCCCGTACCCTAGCCTGGCGGGGTCGCGCTTAGCCAGCTTTGCAGGTCTCCTCCGTTTAAAACATGGCACCTAGTTGTTTTGGTGAGAAACCCTAGATTGATTGGAGTTGGATGTTCTGGAGTGGCGAGGAACCCTAGATTGATTGGAGTTAGATGGATGCTTTCTCATTTTGTTAGTTCCTTTACCGTCCCTCAAATCCAAACCTTCCTTCCTGGGACTGATACAGTGCTCCAGTTCATCTAAAGCAGTTTGCCTTTTGGGGAATACTGGTTTGTGTTCGTTTTTCCAAAACTGTCTGGGGTTCAGTTTCAGCTGAACCTGCTGTCCGCACGCTCTGTGTTTGAGACCCCTTTGGATTTATTGTTATATAATGAGTTTTGCTTGCCCGGTGTTCAATTAGTGTACCATTGAATTTTTAGCAGAGCATTGATCAAGCGTTTTGTTCCAAGGATTTTTTAATCAGTTCTAATGCCCATAGATTATCTCATACATGTGTTGATTTCTACACATTTTGAATTTCATCTTATAATCAAATCTGGTCTGCTTGACTGTTGCCTTTTTATTTTCTTTTTAGTAACTTTTTGAGTACCAGTGATGTAAAGGGACACAAGCTCTAGCAATGTTTCTGCTTCTCATGTAGGCCGTGTAAGACGTCGCAAACATCCAACTGAGGTTAGTAATTTCTTGTTCCTTTTGCTCTTTATTGCGCTTTGCTCTCTCTCTCGCTCCCTCTTTAGATTTCAGCTAATACACTGAAACATGGTTCAAGCTAGAGCAGCAGCCTATTTTAGGTGTTCTTTTTCGTACTAATCTTGGTCATTTTTTCAGGCTACCACAGATGGGAATAGAGCTAATGGACAACCATTGCTTGTCAATGATTAGAACAAATATAAATCAATGCTTACCCATACGTATTCTACAGTATGGATGATTGGAGGCTTTGCCTTTATTATTTATATGGGTCATCTATATATCTGGGCTATGGTGGTTGTGATTCAAATATACATGGCAAGAGAACTTTTCAACTTACTCAGAAAATCCAGTGAAGAGAAACAACTGCCAGGGTTCAGGGTCCTGAATTGGTAAGCAATGGTTCATTTTGATTCTACCAAGTTTAAACAGAAATTTGTCAATTTCACAGCTGCCATGCTTTCAGCAGTATTTTTTCCCGTTGTGACGTTTATGCCCAAGTATTATTTCCTATTGTAGGCACTTTTTTTCACGGCAATGTTGTACACTTATGTTGGATGGTTCTCTCTACTTCCAGTTCAGCCTGCATACATTACTAATAAATACCATAATTTTGAATCTAGAACTGTGTAGAGAAATTGGTTAGGATGAAATAGAAAGAGATAGGATGATACTGTGTAGAGAAATTATGTTACAAGTGAATTACATGATTTTTGTATCTAACTGAACCTTGTAGTTATCATGGAAGAGACACTGACTTATTCGTGTGCAGATCTAGATGCCAACCATTACACATGATTCGATTCTAGAAGATCCTGATGGTGACACCTCACAACACAACACATCTCGGACTACTACCATGTCAGTCTCAAGAATGTGATGATAACATGACCATTCAAATTGGTGAAGTACTTCAGATGCAAATTGAGGTTCAGAGATAGTTAAATGAACAACTTGAGGTAAGTCACTGACACCACTAAGATAACGCTCTTGGTTCAGATAGCTTTTTCACATTGTAGATAAGGTAGGTTGAACAATGGGCTATCTCAAGCATTTTGGCTAGCACAGTCCCAAATGACTTACAATTTGGAATGGAGGGAGTACAAGCTACCCTTTTAGATCAATGAATAAGATTGTTTAAGCTAAAAAATATGCACATAGCAATTAGTTATTGTAGGTTGAAGAAACATAGTCTGTTTTTTGGATAATAAAACAAATAGTTTGTTTAAAAACCAAACATGAAAATAGATCTCTCAAACACCAATTTATCGTTGAACTTCAAAACGTTTCGTGAACATTCTCATTAATGTAAGTCTGCAATCTTCAACAGATGGTTGCAACCTATATATGGTCCCTTATTCTAAATTATGATTTTAGTTATAGGTCATGTTTTTTGTCAACCTGTACGAGTCCACTCAATTTTGAACTTCTCCCATGCAGAAATGGTCATTTGTTAAATCTGAGCAGAAAAGATCGGAAATCCAAGGGCTTATGGAATTGGTATTGCAAAGATCTTCATGTGATTCAGATCCTTATAAGGAAAGATAATTTATATACATGAGGGAGCCACCTATTGATTCTTTTGATGTCTCTACATATGGTAATAGTTTCATCTGAGATTGTCTCTACCTACTATATATGCAGCTTGTTTACTAAAAAAGTTCTATTTCTCAAATTACTAACTACTTGATTCTTTACTGCTAGGCCTTAATTTGCTGGATGACATCTTGTTGGGTTATAAAGCTGAATAGCCAATGAATATTGGCATTACAGTAGACGCATTGAAAATATATGCTAAAATATTATGAATGTTATTTACCGCATTTGCTGCGGAGGAAGCCGGCAGCGCGGCTATTGTAACACCCCTGGTGTTACTGGAAACTAAAACTTGGCATGACATCATATGCATTGGCATCTTTGTATTGTAACACACTTAGAATGCATTCACTAGGACCAAGAAAAACTCAAAAGGAGATGTGGTGATGGATAGAGTGAAAAACCTAGTTTGAAAAACTCTAGTTTTGAGCTCAAAAGTGGAATCTGAGATCTGGCCATAATTTGCCAAAAATCAAAATACCAAAGTTGTAGAGTTTCCAAAACCAAACAATTTTCGTGTGTTGAGATTTTCAAGTTTTGAAGGGAAATTTGGAGTAATTTGCAGATTTCAGATTTAATACAGTTTTGGTTCAACTAAAAACAGTTTTCTTTACCTATTTCTGGACCCCTATATGTTTTAATCTGGGGGCTTTTGGCAAAAGGTTTCTATAGTAAACTTGTAGAGTAACCATAGGAGAACAACTTTTATTAAGTATTAAAGCTCTAAATCTATATGGAACTGGTAGAAAAAGGAGCCTAAAGATGCAGTGTTCAGTTTGGAAAATCAGACTTAGAAATTCAGTCCTGCTGATTTTTCAGTCTGAAGCAGATTTGGGATACTCCTTAAGGGCTGATCCATGTAATTCTGGGCTATGAGTGCTGTACCAAAGTGGAAGCCCCTACTTTGATGTGCAGATTTGATTCAGGGTAATGCCACTAAAACCAGTTGGAACAGACAGTAACAGTAGTCCAAAGATTTAATGTGCTAAATCTGAATTCAGACTTAGTTATAATTCTGGGTTCTAAACTTTTATGCCTAAGCCAACTTCGAAGCCCTTTTATTATTCAGTCTATTGGGCTTTAGCTTAGGACCATTATATCAAAATGGTAGAGGATTTATCAGTGTGCAACTTTGTTTAAGGAAGATGGACTTGGTACTCTATAAAAACTGGAGTAAATAATGCTGAAAGATAGGCTGTCAGACTTCTAAAGCTTCAGATGAGGAATAGTGTGCTGGTCTGAATTTCAGTCATTTGGCTCAGCTTTGGAGCTGTATGGTGTCTTTTCTAGGCAGTTTTGAGCTGAGATCTTTATAACAAAACTGGAGATCATCTATAAATGAACAAATTCCTTTAAGTAAGTTGGGTTTGATCCAACACAAAAAGGAAAGGGAAAGCTGTCTCAAAGTCATCCTGTCAGTTTGTGCATTCAGAGTTTATTTCAGCTAACTGAAATTATGGCTCCAATGAAATGTGCCTCACTTTGGATTAGTATAAATTAAAATTTGTGCAGATCGATCTTAGAAGTTTACATCAAAGGTAAAGACCAATATTTTGTGAGTAAGTTTGATGTGCCAAGGTAGCTCTGTTTGTGTGGAGAAATTTGAGAAATAGAGGGATGGATCTGCTTCTGCAGTAGACTGAAGAAGTTCAGGGCAGTTAAGTGCAGTCTGAAAGCAGCAGAAATATTTCCATTCACTAGTTTTTCTAAGGAATTCTGGGGTGATCATATTGGATATTTTGTTGTCCAGGGGAGGGGGAAACGATGCAGAATTAAAATTCATCTAGAAGCTGGTGACTCAGCTGTTGGTTTGCTGTGCTGTCAGTAAATGGAGCCCCATTCTGTTACCCTCTCTGCTCGGCGTGTAAAAATCTGCTTCAACCAGTCCCTGTGCTTGGGGGTCACATGGACGATTTTTACAGACCAAGGGGGGAAAGGTTTTGGATTGAATCAACCTGCAGCCTAGCAGCAATGACTCACCTGCTTGTATTGTGCTGGTTTGCTGTCCATGGGAGACTTTACCACCTCTGCAGTGTCCCTGTACATCTACCCTTACGTGGTGGTCATGCATAGTATTATGGTCATGTTGGCACCAGTTATTCTCCCTGAAAGCCTAAATGAAGTCTCAACCAAGCCGTTAACTCCGGTGCCCTCTCATAGTGTAACAAAGTTCAACGCATGAACTCCCTCATGTTTCGGCTGTCCCCATAGACTCTTCACCATATCATACCGTTCCTCTACACTTAAATTACTTCCTGGATGTTTTCTCAACCCCTTGGCTCCGTTGCTTTAACTGAACCACAAAGTTCTGGGCGTGTGTGGTGACCACCACCACAAAATTCCCCATCTCCTAGTGGCCGGTCTTTTCTGGAAGGTAATATGCTCGATTTGCTTACGTTTCTTAGTACATGTATGATGGGTTGTCGTCGTCTGAGAAGGTCGTCAATGGCCAGTCTTAGCGGCTGCACCCAGGTGTTCGACCTGGGACCGCTAGGGTCACGGCCAGGGACGATACTTTGTGAAAGCAGAGAAACCTAGGGTTCTCAATGCGATTGTCAGTGAGAAGGGGAAATAATGCTTGACCTATTAACAAGTTAACTGAATCGACAGGCGCCTTTGCGCAATAATACCAGCGCAGGGCAGATTTCTCTGCGTTCGTGGGCCAAGCAGTTGGTTTCGGCCTAGACACTATTGCAGTTTTTCCTTTTTCTTTTAGTTGACAACTTGTAAAATGCACCAGAAAACGTAGAAAAATGTAAAAATTGTGAAACCAATTTTGTTGAATCCGCAAAATTTTGTAGTTTCTGCTGAGAACAGTTTTAGGATTTTTGTAGCAATAATTCAATTTTTGGGTAATTAAAAGTGCCTCTGGAATGTATAAATGAATTTTAGAAATAAAACCAGCGCACCAAAAATTGTGAAAATTTGCAGAAAAGTTATATACCCTTAGAATAGCTCCTGGTAGAAATTTGCGTATGTTTAGGTTTGATTTACTTAGAAAACCAGAAACTAGTTTAGTAAACTTTAATCTATTTAGTTCTCTAATTGTTTAAAGTAAGTTTAATTTGATAATTTTGGGCCACTATTAAGAGACCTAGAACCATGTGTATAATCAATGTATGCTTAGTTAAAAGTATTTAAACTTTTCTACCTCTCCCCAAGCGAGAGTTTGCATAGCATATCATTACATAAGCATTCATATACTTCGAATTGACTTGTAAAGCACCTTGAAGAAGAATTTGAAGTTGAAGTAGAAGGGGAGTCTGTTCCTCCATCTGAAACTTCTCCAACTGAGGTTGTCGCTGAAGGTCCTCCAGAGGGTGTCCCATTTGGATTTGCTGCTAACTGCAATATCCTGGTAGAAGAGCCCGACTCTCCTCCTCACCAAGGCAAGCCCCGGTGCATTTGCCACCTCCTTGCTGTTTTAAAAACATTTTATCACTTATATGCTGCATTAGGTGGTAGGAGTTGAATGGGTAAACCTTTGCTGCATAACTTCCTTGAATTATTGATTATCATCCTTGATACCTGATTTGAAAAGCTAGATATGCTTAGCCTGCTTATAGACAAGGAACAAAATATTTTGATGTATGAATCATGTTTTTACAAAGAAAAAGGGGCTGGAATGATGAAGGTATCAAAGGCCTTGATGACTTCATCATTTCTGTAGGGTACCTCTGACAGGTACCAGATTTTCAGAATTATTTTAATATGAGACCAGACGTTGAGCAGGAAAGGTCACCCGTCTGTGTCGATTAAGGACCGTACCGAAAGTAGGCTTGCTAATCTAGGACCCTTTAACTGGCCACATGCCTCGCATGGGTAAGCTTAGCCTCGGTCGGACCAATACCAGAACAGCTCGCACGCACTGGGAGTGGAGAGATGGCGAGAGTAGCTTGTACCCTCCGTGGCAAGAGACTGGAAGGTGGGGTGCTGTACTCTCGGAAACATGGCGGGCACCATGGCGAGAGTTACGTGTACCAACCAGGCCAATGGCTGGACGGTGGAGTGCTGTGCTCTCGGGTCGCGTGAACCCGTTCTGGTCTTGAGAAACCCGGTGGCGAGTTGACATATGCAAGGGTTAAGTGCTACATATGTCGTGTGGTTGGAGATCCTCAGCTGAGTATTAATCGATTCGGATCGCCGAACTTCTCGGATATGAAGACTGGATCACTGCCCTGCATCGTAGATAACAAGTGAAACTAAAGCGGTTAAAATGAAGCTAGTGTAGGACAAGTGAATGCTCTAGATTAGGCAAATCTAGATTCAGGAAAAGTACTTAACTTGTGAAGTAAAAGTTTGGCTTAAGGATTCACTACTAGTAAGCTTTTCTGCAAAACTGAGTCTTTGAAATTTGGTAAGCCTTACCTTGATTCCCAACAACTAGCATATCCTTGAGAGTCTTTTTCTTTAGTCGGGTCAGTCTTGCTGAGTATTTCCATACTCAGGGTTCATCCCATTGTTGTTGCAGGAGAAACTATCAACACGTATGAGTTTTGTTAAACTCATAATGGTGACTTTTACTGGTGTGCATTATGTGTGTGCTGCGGGAAGATGGTTTCTTCCCAGTTGATGTAATAAGTTAGCACTTTAACTCTACCTCAGGCATGTAATAATAAATATTTCATGGTTTGAAACTTATTAGCTTGTTAATGTATATTATCTTATTGTAAAGACTTCCGCTCTACTCCTGTTTTTAAAGTTTATGTTCTTGACTGGTTATTGTAATATTTGCAACTTTGCGTGAATGGTCCTTGGAAATGAACGAGTTCATCGAAACTCGGCAACTCGAGTAAGTTATCTAATCCACTTACATATCTATCCGAGGCCTTGAGGGCAAGGATTGGTGTACGTGGGCCCGATAACTTGGTTGGGTTGTGTCAGCTATGGTCGCCGAGAAGAAGGTCGTCGCGTCTCTGTAGCTTGTCGTCGTTGCTGCGCACAAGGCGGGCTGCGCCGTGGATGCTGTCTGTTTGTATTTCTTTTGGTTGGTTGCATTAAATGTTGTATTGTGTGTTTGGTAATGCAGTTACTTTTGTATTCAGTGAACTGTTTGGTAATGCGGTTCCTTTTGTATTTAGTGAATTGTGTGGTACTGCGTACACACTGTAGTTCTTTTTGTATTAAGTGTAGTAGTGATGAGGTAATGCATTGCACTTGTACTACTGAGCTAAATCTATGTACTTGTGCCTGTTGTGGCTAAAAAGCATATGTTTAAGAAAAAACTGCTTTCTGTGAATGAGGTACTAGCAATCTGTGTACATTGTGGCTCTAAATGGCTAAGTCCGTGTACTTGTGTTTATATGAAATCTGAAATAACTACTGAGGCTATTTATAGTTTCTCGGAAACTATTCTACAGTATCTTGGGAACTTTCAGTTTCAACTGAACTATTTTTAAGTTTCTCAGGAACTAGAGACTATTTTCTCATGAACTATTGTATAGTTTCTCAGGACCTATTCTTCAGTTTCTTAGGAACTATTGTTCAATCTCGCATGAACTATTTTTCTGTTTCTCAGGAACTATTGTTGAGTTTGTCTTGAACTATTGTATAGTTTCTTAGAAATAAATATTGTTCAGTTTCATAGAAATCTGAAATAACTGCAGATTCAAGTGACTATTTTCATAGAAATATGAAATAACTACAAATTTAAGTGACTATTTTTACCGAAATCTGAAATAACTGCAGTTCATAGAGTACAAGGGAAATAGAGGAGTATTTTCACTAGAAAGCAGTGCTTGAGATCATGAATGAATTCTAGACTATTTTCACTAGAGAACAGTAGTTCATTTCACAAATTACAGTTTCAAACAAGTTCACATATTGGTACACACTGCACTTCACATATTACAATTTAAGTGTCCAGATTACACTTTCTTCTTCTTTGGGGTGATTTTTAACTAAACATCTAAGATTGCGTGGAGACGATGTTGCTCATGCTGAAATAGTACTACCAGCTTCTATCGTAGCAATCTGTGATGAGACACCACCAGCCCTCCAGTCACCACTTCTTCAGTCCTTGTATTAGGAACCACTTCATCAGTATGTTACTGTCATATAGCCCGAAGCTCTTTAGTAACCACTTCATCAGTACGTTGCCCGTGAACTATCTCGTGTACATGCAACCTATAGAGCATAATGGAATTAAATAGTTGTGACCTAACCACATAAGAATCTAACTAGGTATATGCTCGTGTGTTGCTATGATAAAATACATTAATATACAAAAAAATATTGTGTTTTATAATATTAACTCCGTAGCAACGCACGAGCATATATCTATAACATACATATGTACATAAGTTATCGTGTTATTATACGGTTCCGTTGCAACGCATGGGCACTCACCTAGTGAAAACAGAAGAATCGGCGGCAGCGAGCGAACCAGGCTTTGAATGGAGGTGCAGGAAACAAATATTAATAGGACCCACATGTCATAGGTACGTAATGTGGAAGGGAAGGGAGCGTGAGGCTGCTGGTCATGGCTATAGGAGCAGAATCGGCGGTGTAGGCTGGTGGCCAAATGGGTCGAGCGTTCTTTTTTATGTTTTTTTCTTCTGTTTTTACAGTGTATATATATTACAAAAAATTATAATAAATTCAAAAATAATATAAAATACCTATCTACAAAATAAATCATTTCGAGATAAATTTTATTAAAGTAGGTTGGGCTCAAAAAAAGAAAGTAAAATGAAACTTTTACAAATACCTACAAACAAAAATTATTAACCTATCAAAATGCATATTCTAAAAACACTTATTTTTAACAGCTCATTCTTATAATAACTATTTTCCTTTCTACTGGAAATTAATAACATAAATTAAGTTACCTTTACTTGATGGACTTAGGGTGTTACAATGGATAATGTGTTCAATCACAAACTCAATTACTTCCGTGTACGTCATGTTTTTTCACAGAAACAACTTCTGTCAATTTAGTGAAGTAGTATGTGGCAACTAGCATAAACCGATGCCCTTTTGATGAAGGATGAATCTCTCCGACGAAGTCTAAACCCCATCCCCTGAAAGGCCATAGTTTAATGATAGGATGCAGTTCAGAGGCAGGCACCAGTTGTAGATCACCGAACCTTTGACACACTTGATAACATTTGTAATCATGTCTGGCCAATAGAAACCAAACCTCCTTAGAAGCCACTTCATCTTAGGAGCTTGTAGGAAACGGGTGACGCCTAGGAGGGAGGGTGAATTAGGACTTCTAAAACTTTTACTAAACTAGGCCACAATTAAATCCCTAAAGCAAAACCTATGCAAATAGTCAAACTAGAATGTGCAAACTATGTTTTGTCTAAGTGTTGCTATCTCTACCGCAATGGCTAAGTTTCAATCTACACTAAATAAGTATGACTACAAGATTGAAACTTAAATGCTTAATATAAATGTGGAAACTTAAAGAGCAAAGTAGAGAAGCAAACTCTCGTGGATGACGCCGGTATTTTTACCGAGGTATCCGAAACCGCGCAAGGTCCCGACTAATCCTCGTTGGTGCCCCTACGCAAAGGGAAGCCCACGCGAGGGCCAAGCACCTCGGTCGAGTAACTCCGTAGAGAGTCACGGGCCTTCTCCACATGCAAGTGGTGCTCTGCTTCTGGCTCCTCTCGGATGCTCCCCACCGTCTCCACTATCGAGCTTCTGGCCGAAACGTCACGGGCCTCGTTCCCTCCGGTACACGATGGCGGCCGTGACACAAACGCAGTTGTCACGGTCTCGCAAGACACTCGCCCCACTCGGTACAATTACAACGACTCACGCAAGAGCCGAGGGGTTCTGAGGCTTATCTAAACTCACTCAACAATATAGGGTTCACCTAGAGCAAGCGCTAAAGCGGTCTAACTAAACTAAGCACTTCACAAAGCACCTACGCTAATCACCGAGTGATTCTATTAAGCACTTGGGTGTAAGAGCACTTGGTAATGTCTACTATATGCCTTGGTATGTCTCTTGGGCTCCCATACTTGGAAATGGCCGGTTGGGGGTGTATTTATAGCCCCCAACACAAATAGAGCCGTTGGAGAAAAGCTGCTGCTTTCTGCGACACACCGGACAGTCCGGTGGTGCACCGGACAGCGCACTGTAGCCTGTCCGGTGCGCCTAGCCATTGCCCTAACAGAGCAGGTGACCGTTGGCACCGTAGGCTTTCCACACCGGACAGTCCAGTGGTCTTCTGACAGGGAATTAGGCTTACACCTATTTCCTAATTGATTTTGGTGGTTGAATTGCCCAACACAAATAATTGGACTAACTAGTTTGCTCTAGTCTATAAGTTCTACAGGTGCCAAAGGTTCACAATAAGCCAATAAAAAGACCAAGAAAATGGTTCAAACAAGTGAGCAAAAGATAACCCGAAAGGCACCCTGGTCTGGCGCACCGGACAGTGTCTGATGCACCACCGGACAGTGTCCGGTGCACCAGGGCACTCGAGGCTGAACTCTTCACCTTCGGGAATTTCCAAGGGCGCTTCGCTATAATTCACCGGACTGTCCGGTGAGTCACCGGACAGTGTCCGGTGCACACCGGACTGTTCGGTGTGACAGCGGAGCAACGGCTACTACGCGTGCAACGGTCGACTACAACGCATTAAATGCGCGCCTGCGCGCAGAGGAGCAGTGCACGCGCGGGTGGCACACCGGACAGTCTACAGGACTTGTCCGGTGCGCCACCGGACAGCCAGGCGGGCCCACAAGAAAGAGCTCCAACGGTCGGAACCCAACGGCCAAGTGACGTGGCTGGCGCACCGGACAGTGTCCGGTGGCGCACCGGACTGTCCAGTGCGCCATGCGACAGCAGCCTCCACCAAACGGCTAGTTTGGTGGTTGGGGCTATAAATACCCCCAACCACCCCACATTCAAGTCATCCAAGTTTTCCACCTTCCAACTACTTACAAGAGCTCTAGCATTCAATTCTAGACACACCCAAGTGATCAAATCCTCTCCCAATTCCACACAAAGCTTTAGTGATTAGTGAGAGAGATTTGTTGTGTTCTTTTGAGCTCTTGCGCTTGGATTGCTTCTTTCTCTCATTCTTTCTTGCGATCAACTCAATTGTAACCGAGGCAAGAGACACCAATTGTGTGGTGGTCCTTGCGGGGAAGTTTGATTCCCGTTTGATTGAGAAGAGAAGCTCACTCGGTCCGGGGGACCGTTTGAGAGAGGGAAAGGGTTGAAAGAGACCCGGTCTTTGTGACCACCTCAACGGGGAGTAGGTTTGCGAGAACCGAACCTCGGTAAAACAAATCTGCGTGTCACACTCTTTATTCGCTTGCGATTTGTTTTGCACCCTCTCTCTCGGACTTAATTATATTTCTAACGCTAACCCGGCTTATAGTTGTGATTAAGTTTACAAATATCAGATTTGCCCTATTCACCCCCCCCCTCTAGGTGACTTTCAATTGGTATCAGAGCCCGGTGCTTCATTAGAGCCTAACCGCTCGAAGTGATGTCGGGAGATCACGCCAAGAAGGAGATGGAGACCGGCGACAAGCCCACTACAAGCCAAGGGAAAGCTTCATCGGAAGAGTCCCGCAACAAGGGGAAGGGGAATGAGAAGAAATCCTCTTCCCACAAGTCACATCGGAGTGGCGACAAGAAAAAGAAGATGAGGAAGGTGGTCTACTACGAGACCGATACTTCATCACCTTCCACCTCTGGCTTCGACGCACCATCCATTACTTCTAAACGCCATGAGCGCAAGAACTTTAGTAAGATCCCCCTACGCTATCCTCGCATTCCTAAACATACACCTTTACTTTCCGTCCCATTAGGCAAACCACCAACGTTTGATGGTGAAGATTATGCTAGGTGGAATGATTTGATGCGATTTCACCTAACCTCACTCCACAAAAGTATATGGGATATTGTTGAGTTTGGTGTATAGGTACCATCCGTAGGGGATGAAGATTATGATGAGGACGAAGTGGCCCAAATCCAACACTTCAACTCCCAAGCCTCAACTATACTCCTCGCCTCTCTAAGTCGAGAGGAGTATAATAAAGTGCAAGGGTTGAAAGGTGCCAAGGAGATTTGGGACATGCTAAAAACCGCGCACGAAGGAGATGAGGTGACCAAAATCACCAAGCGGGAAATGATCGAGGGGGAGCTCGGTCGCTTCCGACTTCGCCAAGGGGAGGAGCCACAAGACATGTACAACCGGCTCAAAACCTTGGTGAACCAAGTGCGCAACCTCGGGAGCAAAAAATGGGATGACCACGAAATGGTTAAGGTTATTCTAAGATCACTTGTTTTCCTTAACCCTACTCAAGTTCAATTAATTCGTGGCAATCCTAGATATACTCTAATGACTCCCGAGAAAGTAATCGAGAATTTTGTGAGCTTTGAATTGATGATCAAAGGCTCAAAGAAGATCAATGAGCTTGATGGCCCCTCCACGTCCGAAGCACAACCGGTCGCATTTAAGGCGACGGAGGAGATGAAGGAGAAGTCTACATCGAGTAGAACACACATCAACGCCTCCAAGCTCGACAACGAGGAAATGGCGCTCATCATCAAGAGCTTCCGCCAAATCCTTAAGCAAAGGAGGGGGAAAGATTGCAAGCCCCGCTCCAAGAAAGTTTGCTACAAATGTGGTAAGCCCGGTCATTTTATTGCAAAATGTCCAATATCCAGTGACAGGGGCGACGACAAGAAGGGGAGAAAGGAGAAGAAGTATTACAAGAAGAAGGGCGGCGATGCCCATGTTTGCCGGGAGTGGGACTCCGACGAGAGCTCCACCGACTCCTCCTCCGATGAGGACGTCGCAAACATCGTCGTCACCAAGGGACTTCTCTTCCCCAACGTCGGCCACAAGTGCCTCATGGCAAAGGACGACAAAAGGAAGAAGGTAAAATCAAGATCCTCCACCAAATATGAAATCTCTAGCGATGAGGATAATGCTAGTAATGAGGAGGATAACTTGCGCATTCTTTTTGCCAACCTAAACATGCAACAAAAAGAAAAATTAAATGAATTGATTAGTGCTATTCATGAGAAGGATGATCTCTTGGACACCCAAGAGGACTTCCTTATTAAAGAAAATAAGAAGCATGTTAAAGTTAAAAATGCTTACGCTCTAGAAGTAGAAAAATGTGAAAAACTATCTAGTGAGCTAAGCACTTGCCATGAGACTATTAACAACCTTAGAAATGAGAATGCTAATTTGTTAGCTAAGGTTGATTCAAACGTCTGTGATGTTCCAATTTCAAATCTTAGAAATGATAATGTTGATTTGCTTGCTAAGATTGAAGAATTGAACATTTCTATTGCTAGCCTTAGAAATGAAAATGAAAAATTGATTGCTAAGGCTAAAGAATTAGATGTTTGCAATATTACAATTTCCGATCTTAGAGATAAAAATGATATATTGCGTGCTAAGATTGTTGAACTTAATTTTTGCAAACCCTCTACATCTACCACTGAGCATGTCACTATTTGCACTAGATGTAGAGATGTTGATGTTAATGCTATACATGATCACCTTTCCATGATTAAACAACAAAATGATCATATAGCTAAATTAGATGCTAAAATTGTCGAGCATGAACTAGAAAATGAAAAATCTCATACCCAAGAAACCTTAAAGGGATTCTTGAGACGGGCTCAAAATGAGTTCGGCTTAAGGATCAAGAAAATTAGAAGCGACAACGGGACGGAGTTCAAGAACTCTCAAATTGAAGGCTTCCTTGAGAAAGAGGGCATCAAGCATGAGTTCTCTTCTCCCTATATGCCACAACAAAATGGTGTAGTGGAGAGGAAGAATAGAACTCTATTGGACATGGCAAGGACCATGCTTGATGAGTACAAGACTTCGGATCGGTTTTGGGCCGAGGCGGTCAACACCGCCTGCTACGCCATCAACCGGTTGTATCTACACCGAATCCTCAAGAAGACATCATATGAGCTCCTAACCAGTAAAAAGCCCAATATTTCATATTTTAGAGTCTTTGGTAGCAAATGCTTTATACTTGTTAAAAGAGGTAGAAAATCTAAATTTGCTCCTAAGACTGTAGAAGGCTTTTTACTAGGATATGATTCAAACACAAGGGCATATAGAGTCTTTAACAAGTCCTCTGGACAAGTTGAAGTTTCTTGTGACGTTGTGTTTGATGAGACTAACGGCTCTCAAGTAGAGCAAGTTGACCCTGATGAGATAGGTGATGAAGAGGCTCCGTGCATCGCCCTAAGGAACATGTCCATTGGGGATTTGTGTCCTAAGGAATCCGAAGAGCCTCCAAATGCACAAGATCAACCATCCTCCTCCACGCAAGCATCTCCACCAACTCAAAATGAGGATGAGGCTCAAGTTGATGAAGGAGAAGATCAAAGAGATGAGCCACCTCAAGATGACGGCAATGATCAAGGGGGAGATGCAAATGATCAAGACAAGGAGGATGAAGAACCAAGACCGCCACACCCAAGAGTACACCAAGCAATCCAACAAGATCACCCCGTCGACACCATCCTCGGCGACATTCATAAGGGGTAACCACTACATCTTGTGTTGCACATTTTTGTGAACATTACTCTTTTGTCTCCTCTATTGAGCCACACAGGGAAGAGGAAGCACTTCAAGATTCGGATTGGGTGGTGGCGATGCAAGAGGAGCTCAACAACTTTACTAGGAATGAGGTATGGCATTTGGTTCCACGTCCTAATCAAAATGTTGTAGGAACCAAGTGGGTGTTCTGCAACAAGCAAGACGAGCATGGTGTGGTGACAAGGAACAAAGCCCGACTTGTGGCCAAGGGATACTCCCAAGTCGAAGGTTTGGATTTCGGTGAAACCTATGCACCCATAGCTAGGCTTGAGTCAATTCGTATATTATTGGCCTATGCTACTTACCATGGCTTCAAGCTTTATCAAATGGACGTGAAGAGTGCCTACCTCAACGGACCAATCAAGGAAGAGGTCTATGTTGAGCAACCTCCCGGTTTTGAAGATAGTGAGTACCCTAACTATGTTTATAAACTCTCTAAGGCGCTTTATGGGCTTAAGCAAGCCCCACGAGCATGGTATGAATGCCTAAGAGATTTTCTTATCACTAATGGCTTCAAAGTCGGAAAAGCCGATCCTACTTTATTTACTAAAACTCTTGACAACGATTTGTTTGTATGCCAAATTTATGTTGATGATTGTTGGAACTTGCTCTCAGTAGCAAGGAGGCCAACAAGGGTGAACGGTGGTGACAACAGGGTTACGTGCTCGGGGGCAATAGCTCTGTTAATCTAGCCTCTCACGGGCACTGTGCGGGGGTATTTATAGGTATCTGAGTGCCCAGCGCCTTGTGTTAAGGACGCATGTGCCCTCGGACACCTAGTTTATCCCCAGAATATTCCCATAAAGCAGGGTTACAAGCTGTAATTACAAGAATGCCTTTACAAACTAGGCCCGTAACACAAAGGCGGCCACGCGGGGCCCGTTACAATGGGCCAGATCACACGTGGGCCTCAGAGCAGGACGAGGCCGTGCTGCGGGGAGACGTCACCGCAGGCCTTCGTCTGGTGTTGAATGAAGCGAAGGGTGTCCCTGCCCGTTTTGTCTTTGTCAGACCAGCGACTGCAGTGAAAGGCGACGAGCGAAGGGTGGCGTCTTTGCCTTCGCCCCAACATTTGCCCTCCGAGGGACCAGTTCGACAAAGTCACCTGGTGCCGAAGACGTCGCTAGATGGTGGAGACGCTGCCCTCGCTCGAAGTGGTTCCGCGGGGGTTTTTGACATGACCGTTGATGGACGGCGTACTGTTGGATTGCGGGTTTCCCGAAGCGTCGCGCCCTGTCGGATTGCGGGTTTCCCGAAGAGCCGCGCCCTGCCTATAAAAGGGGGCGGGGGTCGGTGCTTTTTGAACTTTGCCTTCCGCGCTCCGCGAAAACCCTAGCCGCCCGCCGTCTTGCTGCTCGTCTGCCCGCCGTGCTCTTGATCGCCGGAGATCTGGCTCGAGTGAAGCAGACCGCCCGCCGCCGCCGACGGTACGTAGCAATGCCGTCCTCTTCTTCTTCCGCCGACACCACGCCGCCGGCGACCGCCTCGTCTGAGGAGACGTTGAGTAGCTTGATGGTGGAGGAGTTGCGCGCCGGCGACTCTGTTGATTTTGGTGTGTCACGGATGACGTCAGCCCGCGTTGAAGATATGCAGCGGTTGGGCTACTTTGGCGGCGGAGTTGCTCGTGCTCCGGGGACGGAGGAAGTCCCCGAGCCGGAGGGTGAGTTGGTCGTTTTCGAGGCGTTCTTCGCCGCCGGTCTCCGCTTGCCTGCGCACCGGTTTGTTGGCGAAGTCCTGCGTAGATTCAACGTTCAAATACATCAGCTGGCACCGAATGCCATTGTGGCGCTGGCGAAGTATGTCTGGGCGACGACTTCGTACGGCGGACAGCCGTCGGTTGAAGTTTTTGCGAAGAATTATTGTTTGCATTGGCAGAAGAGGATGGTTGGGGACGGAGTTGCCCAGTTCGGGTCATGCACATTCACGCCGAAGACCGGCAAGACCACAATGCCAGTAGTGGAGTTGGTTCCGTGCGCCCGCAACAAGTGGGGCAATTGGAATGAATTTTGGTTTTACGTTGCTGAGGGTGTTGTCGAAGACCATGAGGGACTCCCCGTGTCTGAGATGTGCTCTCATTATTACTCTGCGTATCCGCCCTTTGAAGTGGTAGAAGAGGATGCAGACGAAGGGGCCCTTCGGTGCGCCGCCGGTCAGAGCAGTGGGCGTGATTTAGTTGAAGAGTTCGTGGCGTACGGGGTCTGGCCCTTGGCGCACGGCTGGGCGTTGGGCGAAGTGTGCCCTCGCCAGATGCCTTTTCACGAAGGAAGGGTGGTGCGAAGTCCTGCCTTCGCACTGAGTTTGCGAAACCGTGACCCGGCCGCCTTTGTCTGGTATGGTTGGTTATGCTGTGCTGTTGTGATTATAGTCGTTCTTAGCACGGATGGTTTGATGCTATCGTTTCTGCTTTTGTTGTACTAGTTCGGCTGCGCCCTTAGGCGGCTTCTGCGCGGAGTCTTTGCGATAGACTTCGGGTTTTTTCGCACTTGTTGTGCTAGTCCGGCTGCACCCTTAGGCGACTTCTGCGCGGATAGTCTTCGCGATAGACATCGGATTTTTTCGCACTTGTTGTGCTAGTCCGGCTGCACCCTTAGGCGACTTCTGCGCGGATAGTCTTCGCGATAGACATCGGATTTTTTCGCACTTGTTGTGCTAGTCCGGCTGCACCCTTAGGCGACTTCTGCGCGGATAGTCTTCGCGATAGACATCGGATTTTTTCGCACTTGTTGTGCTTAGTCCGGCTGCACCCTTAGGCGACTTCTGCGCGGATAGTCTTCGCGATAGACATCGGATTTTTTCGCACTTGTTGTGCTTAGTCCGGCTGCACCCTTAGGCGACTTCTGCGCGGATAGTCTTCGCGATAGACATTGGATTTTTTTCGCACTTGTTGTGCTTAGTCCGGCTGCACCCTTAGGCGACTTCTGCGCGGATTTGTCGCACGCGAGGGTGGCTAGCGCTTAGCCTCGCGGTGACTTCGAATTGGTCGAATGCCGAAGACCGTTGTCGCGGTCTTTTTTCGACACATGTTTTTGCGGGGGATTTTTCTCACATATATTACATGGCTCCGCCTCGTTAAAAACCTCACCCCCTGGGAGGAAAAGAGTGCGGGCCGGTACAAGATTGTTTGCGGCGAATTACAAGGGCGAAATCAGCCCTAAATGGGTCAGACAAAAAATTTGCGAAGGTTGTCGATGTTCCAGGAGTGCTCCAGGTCCTCGCCATTTGGCGTTGTGAGCCTGTAAGCGCTGGGGGAAGCTTTTGACTTGACTATGAAGGGGCCCTCCCACTTGGGCTCCAACTTGCCCTTGGACTCCGTCCGAGCTGTTCGGACGAGTACGAGGTCCCCCTCGCTGAACTCCCTCGGGATGACTGCGTGGTCGCGCCATGCTTTGGTCTGGGCTTGGTATTTGTTTAGGGCCTGTAGGGCGAAGACCCGGTCTCCGTCAATGAGATCTTTTGAAGTTGGCTCGTCCACGTCGGGGACGGCTGACGGAACTGTACGCGGGGACCCATGCTTTATTTCTTGCGGG
The DNA here is from genome assembly GCF_902167145.1 of Zea mays. Taxonomy (NCBI): domain Eukaryota; kingdom Viridiplantae; phylum Streptophyta; class Magnoliopsida; order Poales; family Poaceae; genus Zea; species Zea mays. The sequence continues at coordinate 83,295,537 of NC_050104.1, read as the reverse complement.
GTCATTGCCTCCGATCCGTATAGAAGGCGGAAAGGAGTGAACCCGGTCGCCCTGCACTCAGTTGTGTTTAGCGCCCAGACTGCCTCCGGTAATAAATCGGTCCATCTGCCTTTTTTTTTCATCGAGGAGCATCTTTTTGACAGCTGTGAATATTTTCCCATTGGCACGCTCCACGACCCCGTTGGACTGCGGATGATAGACTGAAGCGAAGGCAAGCTTGGTGCCGATGGAGAAACAAAAATCCTTGAAATCTTGGCTGTCGAACTGCTTGCCGTTGTCAACTGTTAGCTCGGACGGTACTCCGAAGCGGCAAACGATGTTCTGCCAGAAGAATTTTTGGGCAGTCTTTGATGTGATTGTGGAAACAGCCCTCGCTTCAATCCATTTGGTGAAGTATTCGACGGCTACGAAGGCGAACTTAAGGTTCCCCTGAGCGGTGGGCAGGGGCCCGACGATGTCCAGGCCCCAGCGCTGGAGAGGCCATGTATGGGCAATCAGCTTTGTATATTGCGAGGGGTTGCCTGACCGAGGAGAGAACTTCTGGCAGGCTTCGCAGGACCTTGTGACCCGATTTGCGGCGTAGATCATTGCGGGCCAGTAAAACCCTTGTCGGATCACCTTTGCAGCCAGGGCCCTTGGCCCTGCGTGCGAGCCGCATGTGCCACTGTGGACTTCGCGTAGGATCTGCATGCCTTCGGTTTCGGTGACGCATTTAAGCATTGGCTGACTGACCCCTTTCTTGTATAATTGGCATCAATCAGTGCGAAGTCCCGGCTTCGATGTCTGAGGCGCTTTGCCTCACTGACGTCAGTTGGATGATAGTACCCCTGTAGGAACAGGGTTATTGGTGCCCGCCAGTCTTCGGTCATGATTAGGTTGACTATACGGTGGCCCTCGCTATCATTAGTTATTTGGAGCCCTTCGGGGCTCCGGACGGCAGGCGTGCCGATGGTGTGAAAGAACACGTCGGAGGGCAGGGGCTCGCCCCTGGCGGCAGCCTTGGCCAATGCGTCGGCCTCCTCGTTCTTGGCCCTGTCCACATGCTGCAGGGTGAATCCCTTGAACTGTCTCTCGAGACTTCGGATAGCCGCGAGGTATTGCATGAGCGCGGGGTCTTTTGCTGCATAGTCTTTCTCGACCTGGCCGGCAACTATCTTGGAGTCTGTCTTGATGATACATGTGGTGACTCCGAGGGCCCTTAGCTTGTGGAGGCCGAGGATAACCGCTTCATACTCTGCTATATTGTTTGTGCATCTTTCGGATTCCAGAGCGAAGCTGAGGCGTGCTGCATATCTGTGTTTGACTCTGGTTGGTGAGGTGACGACTGCAGCGACGCCTGCCCCCGCGTGGCACCATGCGCCGTCGCAATGGATGGTCCAGACCTTTTCTGTGGACGGGTCCGGCTGTGCTACTGGCCCAGTCCAGTCGACGACGAAGTCTGCCAGGACTTGCGACTTGATGGCTGTCCTGGGCTCGAAGCTGATGTGGTAGCCGGAGAGTTCGGCTGCCCACTTGGCAATCCTCACCGATGCCTCCGGGTTTCTGAATAGTTCGCCGAGCCCCCTGTCAGAGGTGACTCGGACCTTGAATGCTTCAAAGTAATGGCGCAGTTTGCGCGAGGACATAACAACTGCGTAGGTGATCTTCTCCAGCTCTGTCATGTTGCATTTGGACGGTGTCAGGACTTCGGAGACATAGTAAATAGGGCACTGTCTGACTGTGCCTTCAACAGTCTGCTCCTGCACTAGTGCCGCGCTGACCGCGTGCGGCGAAGCCGCGACATAGAGCAATAGGGGGAGCGAGGAGTCGGGGCTTGTGAGGATGGCCAGCTCCGATAAGTACTGTTTTAATGAGGCGAAGGCCGCTGCTTGCTCCGGCCCCCAAGCGAAGTCTTTCGCACCACGAAGTGTTTTGAGGAAGGGGAGACTTCGCTCGGCGGACCTGGAGATGAATCTGTTGAGAGCGGCCAATCTGCCTGTCAGACGCTGGACGTCCCTGACGGACTGCGGAGGCGACATGTCGACGATGGCCTGGATCTTGGTTGGGTTGGCCTCGATGCCGCGGTGTGACACCAGGTAACCCAATATCTTGCCCTGGCGAACACCGAAGACGCACTTTTCCGGGTTCAGGCGGAGTCGTGCATCTCGCATGTTCGCGAATGTCTCGGCGAGGTCGGCGAGGTGGTCCTCCTTATTCTTGCTGGCGACGACGATGTCGTCCACATATGTAAATATGTTTCTACCGACCTGCCCTTCGAGTACTGTTTTGGTGAGTCTGGAGAAGGTGGACCCCGCATTCTTGAGTCCCTCCGGCATCCTGATGAAGCAATAAGTGCCGAAGGGTGTTATAAAGCTGGTGCTAGCCTTGTCTTCCTCCTTCATGTATATCTGGTGATAGCCGGAGAAGCAGTCGAGGAGTGACATGACCTCGCATCCGGCCGCGCTATCGACTATTTTGTCGATCCGTGGCAACGGGAAATTGTCCTTCGGGCAGGCCTTATTGAGACTGGTGAAGTCTATGCACATTCGCCATTTCCCGCTTTTTTCTGCACCATTACGACATTGGAGAGCCACGTGGGGTAAGCCACTGGCTCGATGAATTTAGCTTCTAGGAGGCAGTGCACTTCCGCCTTGGCGGCCTCTGTCTTTTCGTCGGACATTTTGCGGAGCCTTTGCTTTTTTGGTCGCACCGAAGGGTCAATTCCCAAGCTGTGCTCAATTATGGATCGGCTGACTCCGACCAGGTCTAGGGCGGACCAGGCGAAGACATCTTTATTCTTGGCCAGGCAGCAGAGAAGCTTCTCTTCTTCATGTGACGTAAGGTCTTCGCTGATAGTGACTGTCTGCTTGGGCGTGGCCTGATCAAGGGGAACAGTCTTGGTTCCGTCTTGGCTCTGCAACTGTGCCTTCTCGTGCTGCTTGTCGGTTGGGCTGGCGGGCGCAGGGACCTCGCGCTGGGTCGTGAGACAGTGTACGTTCCTCTGACCAGGCACGAAGTCCCGCTCTATGTTGCGCGCCGTCTGCTGGTTGCCGTAGATCGTGATAGCGCCTAGCGAACCTGGTATCTTCATACATAGGTACAGTCCGTGGATGGCAGCTTCGAACTTATTGATGGAGCCCCGGCCCATGATGGCGTTGTACGGATATACCATGTCGACAATGTCGAAGGTTACTTGCTCACTTCGGGCATTGGGTGCTACACCGAAGGAGAGGGGAAGCTCTATTTTGCCAACGGGAAAGGTGCCTTTGCCGCCGAAGCCATACAACGGATTGTCCGAAGGCTTGAGCAGGTTGTGGCTTATACCCATGCGGTCGAAGGCGTGGAGGAAGATGATGTCCGCCTGACTGCCGTTGTCGACTAGGACTTTGTGTAGGTCCTAGCCTGCCACGCTGCAATTGATGACCATAGCGTCGATGTGGGGGGCGCTGCGCAGGTCGACGTCTCGTGCATCGAAGGTTAGCGGTATGTGGGACCACTTCGTCTGCACGACTGGGCCGGTGACCGCGACATGGTTGATGCTGCGGTAGTGGTCCCGCTTCTGCCGCTTGGTGTCGAAGTCAGTGCTGGACCCCCTGTTATCATGTGAATGACTCCGCGATATGGTTGATCGGCGAAGTCTTCCTGCTTTGGGGCATGGGGGATGTTTTGGTGTTGCTGGTGTGGTGGTGGGGGTGGAGGAGGTACGATTTGTACTTCCTGATGGTGTTGGTAAGCGTGGTGCGGTGGATGCGGGGCGGGAGCGTGGATATATGGGGGAGGGGGTGGCTGGTAATTATGCGCGACAATTCTGGGATTGTCGGCTGGCTGCGCCCGCGCCATTCTGTCTCTGGTGGCCTTCGTTTCGGGGCAGTCTTTGGTTTGGTGGGCGCAGTCTTCGCCGTGGAAAAGGCAGTAGAACCGGTGCGGCGGCTGCGCGCGCCCTCGGCCCCTGCCACGAGTTCCGTTTCCGCGGCCCTGGGGGGGATATTCCTGGCGACGAGGGGGGTCAGCGGCAGGCTGCTGGTTGGCGATGTTGTGCACTTGCTGTTGACTGCGGCCATCTCGACCGGAGTCTGGTTGCGGAGTCCTCGTCCACGTGCGGCTGGACTGCGGGGCATCTTTGGGCTTCCGCTGTGACTCAACCTTGCGCTGGTGGAGCTCTTCGGATTTGGCATATTTTTCAAAGAGCTGAAATAGCTCCTGGAGGTTCTTGGGTGGATCTCTGATACAGTGGCTGTAGAGGACGCCGGCCCGAAGGCCACTGATGGCGTAGTGGATAGCGATCTGATCATCGACGGAGGGCAGCTGTGACTTGAGTGTTAAGAATTTATGGTAATACTCCCGCAGAGTCTCCTTTTCCAGCTGTTTGCAAAGCGAGAGCTCGGCCAAAGCGTCGGTGTCTGGGCGGTACCCTTGGAAGTTGAGAAGGAACTTGTCCCTGAGACTTCTCCACGAATCAATGGACAACGGAGGCAATCTGGTGAACCAGGTGAGTGCTGGGCCCTCTAGGGCGATGATGAAAGACTTCGCCATTGTGGCGTCGTCCCCTCCGGCGGATGCAACGGCGACTTGATAACACATTATGTATTGCGCCGGATCGGTGCTGCCGTTGTACTTGGGATATGCCCCTGCTCGGAAGTTAGCTGGCCAAGGCGTCACTTGCAGGTGTGGCGCCAGGGGACTTCGCTCGTCGAGGTAGTTGACCCCTTGGAATGGCGCGTCGTGCTGCAAGGCGTAGTCATGCTGGGGGAAACGCGGGTTCTCCGGCTGCGCCCGGTGTTGCAGGGGTGGGCCATCCTGCAGGCCGAGGTGGCCTTCGCGCGTGTCTTCCGGTTGCGCGCGCTGCTGGAGGGGTGGCTCTTGCTGTAGACCGAGGTGGCCTTCGCGCTGCATCAGCGCGATCTCGCGCTCGAGGTCTTGGGCCTTCTGCTCCTCGTCGCGTATCATTTGCCGCACCTTGGCTAGTGCGGACACACGCTGGCGCTTGGCTTCCAGTATCTCTTTCTGCCTCTGGAGATTGCGGTTCTTGAGGCGCAGGGCGCGCAGCTGTAACTGTTCTTCTGTTGAGACACCGAGGACCTCGCCGTCCTCGGTGAGATCCGCGCCCTCTAGTGGGGCGAAGCCTGGGGGCGGCTGCGATTGTCCTTCGGGCCCGCAGGTGCGGAAGGTGTCGTCTTCGCAGGTGCGGGGAATGTTGTCTTCAGTGGGCTCTTGGTGGGTGGATTGGGTGAGGGCGAGGGCCTTGCCCTTTCTCGCGGCCAGCAGTGCTGCCTTCGCAGCCTCGTCAGCCTTCGGGTTAGCTCTCTTGGGTGCCATCGCGGGTGGTCTTGTCGTAGCACGAACGGTGGGCGCCAAATGTTGGAACTTGCTCTCAGCAGCAAGGAGGCCAACAAGGGTGAACGGTGGTGACAACAGGGTTACGTGCTCGGGGGCAATAGCTCTGTTAATCTAGCCTCTCACGGGCACTGTGCGGGGGTATTTATAGGTATCTGAGTGCCCAGCGCCTTGTGTTAAGGACGCATGTGCCCTCGGACACCTAGTTTATCCCCAGAATATTCCCATAAAGCAGGGTTACAAGCTGTAATTACAAGAATGCCTTTACAAACTAGGCCCATAACACAAAGGCGGCCACACGGGGCCCGTTACAATGGGCCAGATCACACGTGGGCCTCAGAGCAGGACGAGGCCGTGCTGCGGGGAGACGTCACGTGTCCCTGCCCGTTTTGTCTTTGTCAGACCAGCGACTGCAGCGAAAGGCGACGAGCGAAGGGTGGCGTCTTTGCCTTCGCCCCAACAATGATATCATATTTGGGTCTACTAACGAATCTACTTGTGAGGAATTTAGTAGGATCATGACACAAAAATTCGAGATGTCAATGATGGGGGAGTTGAAGTATTTCTTAGGATTTCAAGTGAAGCAACTCCAAGAAGGCACCTTCATTAGCCAAACGAAGTATACTCAAGATATTTTAAACAAGTTTGGGATGAAGGATGCCAAGCCCATCAAGACACCCATGGGAACCAATAGGCATCTCGACCTCGACACGGAAGGTAAATCCATAGATCAAAAGGTATACCGGTCGATGATAGGTTCACTACACTATTTATGTGCATCTCGACCGGACATTATGCTTTTCGTATGCATGTGTGCAAGATTCCAAGCCGACCCTAAGGAAGCTCACCTTACGGCCGTAAAACGAATCTTGAGATATTTGGCTTATACTCCTAAGTTTGGGCTTTGGTATCCTTGGGGATCCACATTTGATTTAATTGGTTATTCGGATGCTGATTGGGCAGGGTGTAAGATTAATAGAAAGAGCACATCAGGGACTTGCCAGTTCTTGGGAAGATCCTTGGTGTCTTGGGCTTCAAAGAAGCAAAATTCCATAGCTCTTTCTACCGCCGAAGCCGAGTACATTGCCGCAGGCCATTGTTGCGCGCAACTACTTTAGATGAGGCAAACCCTTAGGGACTATGGTTACAAATTAACCAAAGTTCCTCTTTTATGTGATAATGAGAGTGCAATCCGCATGGCGGATAATCCCGTTGAGCATAGCCGCACTAAACACATAGCCATTCGGTATCATTTTCTAAGGGATCACCAACAAAAGGGAGATATCGAGATTACATATATTAACACTAAGGACCAATTAGCCGATATCTTTACCAAACTACTAGATGAACAAACCTTTAACAAACTTAGGCATGCATACATAGCTCATAAATATACCTTTGATCATGTCTCTTTTATGTGCTATGACTAATGTGTTTTTAAGTATATTTCAAACCAAGTCATAGGTATATTGAAAGGGAATTCGAGTCTTCGGCGAAGACAAAGGCTTCCACTCCACTCATCCTTCGCCGTCGCTCCGAGCATCTCTCCGTCTTTGGTATAATCTTCACTCATATCTATTTTTGCCAAAGGGGAGAAAGTAGTTACAAAAGGGCTTATATTTCACTTAAAAGTATCCGTTTTTGGCGATTCATGCCAAAGGGGAAGAAAGTGTTAGCCCAAAGCAAAAGGACCGCACCACCACCTAATTTTAAAACTAATGAGTTTCAAATTGGTATCTTATTATGTTCAAAAGGGGGAGAAAGTAGTATTTTTAATTGATATCTTAAAACCCTCTTGAACATTAAAAGGAGAATTTATTGAGGGGGAGTTTTGCTTAGTCAAAGGAAAAGCATTTCAAACAGGGGGAGAAAATTTCAAATCTTGAAAATGCTTCTCAAAATCTTATTCATTTACCTTTGACTATTTGCAAAAGGACTTTGAAAAGAATTTGCAAAACAAAACATGTGGTGCAAGTGTGGTCCAAAATGATGAAAATAAAGAAACAATCCATGCATATCCTATGAGAATTAGTATTGGCTCGATTCTAAGTAACCTTTGCACTTACAATTATGCAAACTATTTCAATTATGCACTTCTATATTTGCTTTGGTTTGTGTTGGCATCAATCACCAAAAAGGGGGAGATTGAAAGGGAATTAGGCTTACACCTATTTCCTAATTGATTTTGGTTGTTGAATTGCCCAACACAAATAATTGGACTAACTAGTTTGCTCTAGTCTATAAGTTCTACAGGTGCCAAAGGTTCACAATAAGCCAATAAAAAGACCAAGAAAAGGGTTCAAACAAGTGAGCAAAGGATAACCCGAAAGGCACCCTGGTCTGGCGCACCGGACTGTCCGGTGTGCCACCGGACAGTGTCCGGTGCACCAGGGCACTCGAGGCTGAACTCTTCACCTTCGGGAATTTCTAAGAGCGCTCCGCTATAATTCACCGGACTGTCCGGTGAGTCACCGGACAGTGTCCGGTGCACACCGGACTGTCCGGTGTGACAGCGGAGCAACGGCTACTACGCGTGCAACGGTCGACTGCAACGCATTAAATGCACGCCTGCGCGCGCAGAGGAGCAATGCATGCGCGGGTGGCACACCGGACAGTCTACAGGACTTGTCCGATGCGCCACCGGACAGTCAGGCGGGCCCACAAGACAGAGCTCCAACGGTCGGAACCCAACGGCCAGGTGACGTGGTTGGCGCACCGGACTGTCCGGTGCGCCATGCGACAGCAGCCTCCACCAAACGGCTAGTTTGGTGGTTGGGGCTATAAATACCCCCAACCACCCCACATTCAAGTCATCCAAGTTTTCCACCTTCCAACTACTTACAAGAGCTCTAGCATTCAATTCTAGACACACCCAAGTGATCAAATCCTCTCCCAATTTCACACAAAGCTTTAGTGATTAGTGAGAGAGATTTGTTGTGTTCTTTTGAGCTCTTGCGCTTGGATTGCTTCTTTCTCTCATTCTTTCTTGCGATCAACTCAATTGTAACTGAGGCAAGAGACACCAATTGTGTGGTGGTCCTTGCGGGGAAGTTTGATTCCCGTTTGATTGAGAAGAGAAGCTCACTCGGTCCGGGGGGCCGTTTGAGAGAGGGAAAGGGTTGAAAGAGACCCGGTCTTTGTGACCACCTCAACGGGGAGTAGGTTTGCGAGAACCGAACCTCGGTAAAACAAATCCGCGTGTCACACTCTTTATTCGCTTGTGATTTGTTTTGCACCCTCTCTCTCGGACTTAATTATATTTCTAACGCTAACCCGGCTTGTAGTTGTGATTAAGTTTACAAATATCAGATTCGCCCTATTCACCCCTCCTCTAGGCGACTTTCATCTTCTCTCCGGGTGCCACCTGGAACTAGCCATTGGGCTGTGGTTCCCTAGTGCACCGGACAGTCCGGCGTGTGCGCACCGGACAGTCCGGCGTGTGCCACCGGACAGTTCGGTGGTCCATGTACAGACAGTCCGCAGGCAGCATACTTGGACTTTTCTTGGATCTTTTTAATGCCTTCTTTTGAGGTGTTGCTTTCCTCAATTCCTTAGTCCAAGTTAATCTTGCATCCTGTGAACTACAAACACAAACACTAGAAAACTTATTAGTTCACAGATTGTGTTGATCATCAAACACCAAAACTCAATTAGCCAAATGGCCCGGGGTCCATTTTCCTTACAATCTCCCCATTTTTGGTGATTGATGACAACACAACCAAAGCAAGCAAATAATACAATTATTTGAATGACAATATGCAATCTACTTGCTAGGATGCATGTTTGTCCCCATAATGTGATATTATGGACTTAAGCCTCCCCCTAACTCCATAATTCACTTACTTCCTATTTTTGGACCAAATAACCAAAACCACTTGAAAAACTATTTGTAGATTTAAAATTTTAAATTGGTGGTGTTTGGTGTTTGATATAGTTTTCATTGCTTTGGTCCCTAAACTTCTCCCCCTTTGGCATCAACCACCAAAAAGGAAGACATTAAAAGCATGTAGGAAGTAAATAAAAGTTGCCCTCAAAAGATTACTCCCCCTAAATGAGTGTTCTCTTTTAGAGAGAAAATTTCTCCCCTTGTTAGAGACAAAGAAATACTCCCCCTGACAGAGATCATCTACCTTTAGGAAAAATCATGTGAAAAATTAGAGGAGCAAGACATGATTTGAATAGATTAACTTCTCTTATGCATAGGTAACAGAATATGGGTTAACCACTTATGCATATTTAGCAACAAGGAAGTATATGATATGAAATATAGTCTAATCAAATATTGGAGAAGACATGTAAATGATACTAGTTGTAGTCTCAAAAGATACCGATTAAAATTCAATGGCGAGCTTGAGAGACATGAGAGTTCTTGGAGATTTTGCGGTGGAAGATTGTTGTCTTTCTCCGGGGACCTCATTTTCCTTACAATGAGACTATCACATGAAATAGACTTGAAAAGGTGTTAGTCTCCAAGTATTAAATTATAGAGTAACATTCCCCCTGAAGGTGTGCATACAAGTTTTGAATACTTGCAGGAGACATGCACTTTGATTTGATATCAAGAGGGGCAAATTATCTATAATCCGAACTTTGGCACATATAAGTTAAATGATACAGATTGTATAATATGAGTGTTTTACCACTTGAAGAATTCACAGGTATTTATTGATGTATCATTTACTATGGAGTTATATTGAAGCTATGTGCCGTGATTAAATAAACATTTTAAGCCATGTAGGTTTGCTTAAGTATATGAATTGAAAGCAAGCAATCCTACCATGATTTACCTAGTATGCATAATTTTAAAACAAAAGTAAATACTAGGCATGAAAGGTAAACTAGATAAAAGGTAAATAGATATGCATATCTAAAGATAAGAAATACAATAAATCTAGTTACCTTAGTCATGGGTGGGGAAATTTGGGTCCAAAATATTCACTAACCCACTTGGCAATAAACTTGATCCAATATGATGTATCCCATGATATACATCCCAACTTTGCCAAGTCTCCAAATTCCCGAACGACCTTCGGTCCACTCACTTCCCTTTCGGGATCCAAACCTTCTTGGTGCTTTTCATGTTTGAAATTATTTCCTTTGGCACCTAGACGCGTTTGGCCCCCTTTTCTTTGTTGGCTTGCTTATTGGCCTTGATTGCTATCACCTTTCCATTCTTTTTCTTCTTGATCAAATATGGTGTAGCAGCCTTTTTGTCCACCTTTTTGATGTAGGTGTTGGAGATTTTGCTTGATGGCTTTTGTTTGAGCTTTTGCCTTTGCTTATCTCCGGTCATCGCTTGCGTTGGAAAGACTTGTGGCCTTCCTTGTGGCATAGTCTACAAATCACAGTTTCTCCCTCCACAGGCTTGTTCACTCCCGCAGTGGTGTTATCCTGTGTAGGTCGGATTTGTTTGGCTTTGCCTTTCTTGTCATACAAAGTCTTGCCAAGACGAGCCACTTCTTGCCTTAATTGCTCATTTTCCTTTGCAATCTCATCCGAACATGTTTGTACAACAATATTCTCAACAAGAACTTGGTTGCAGGAGTTAGAATCATCAATTAAATCAAAGCAAGAAGTAGAAGCATCCTTTTTAATAATTTCAGGAGTTTCAACCAAAGATGCTCCTGGGGTGCTACCAATGTTTTCTAGCTTAGTAGTTAGCTCATTGTTGTGAATGCTAAGAATTTCCATTTTCTCTAGCAAATTTTCAATAGCTTCTTGAGAGCTAGCTTACTTAGCCTTAAGTTTTTCATTCTTTTTAATAATACCATCATCAGTAGCAGTGGATGAAGCACTAGACTCTAATAGCTCAATTTTAGTTGACAGCTCACAATTTAGGTTTGCAAAAGTTTTAAATTTTTCTAACAATCCTTTGTAATCATTTTGGGAGCTAATCAACTTATTTTTCAAAGTTTTAAGTTGAGCTTTTTGCTTAGTGCAAACATCCTGGAAAAGTTTAATGGCTTTCGCAAGTTCATCTGCGGAGGGCTTTCCCTCACCATCATCATCACTACTACTATCATCACTAGAGGATGGAATGCTCATTTTACCTCTTGCCATAAGGCATTTGTGTGATGACCGTGATGAGGACCGATGGCTGCGCGTCCTTGGAGGTTCATCTTCACTTGAAGAATCATCCCAAGTTCTAACACTTGTTAGCGCCTTGCCTTTGCTCCTCTCCTTTTGGGTTCGGCCATAGTTGGACAGTTGTCCCTGAAGTGGCCCTTCTCCCCGCATGCGAAGCGCCCTCTCTTTCTTTGTTTTTTCCTGTCAATGTTAAAGAGAAGATCTTTGACCTGCAGGGGCACACCCATTAGATTAATCTTGCGGATCATCCTCATTACCTTTCCGACGCGTCGGATTGTTTCTTAGTCCTCGGAGGATGATGTGCATGGTTGATTATCTTCATCATCATCACTTTCTTCTTCTTCCTCTTCTTCACTTGAGGAACTTGGAGTGGGAGCCTTCTTCTTGCCCTTCCTTTCATCACATGCAAAAGCATATGGCCTTGAGGAAGTTGGCTCCTCTCCCCGACACATTTTTTGCGACATCTCAAAAGTTGCGATTTTCCCAATCATAATAGTCAGGGTCATGTTACCCAAGTCCTCCATGTTGTGAAGGATAGTGATGATGCTCCCATATCTTCGTTGTGGTAGCAGGGAGATAATCTTCCTTACAATGTCCGCATCACCTAGCTTATTAATGCCAATAGAATTGAGCTCATTGATAATTAGATTCAAACGAGAATACATGTCTCTAACAAGCTCATCATCTTTCATAGCAAAAGAATTATACTCATTTAAGACTAGGCAATGTTTTTGCTCACGGACATTGGATGTGCCGTCACGGAGCTCATGCAATTTTAGCCAAATCTCATTAGCAGTTTTCAATGTAAATACTTGATTAAAAATATCCATGCTAAGAGATTCATATAAGCAATTTTTGGCTCTAGCATTTAAATGAATTTCTTTTTCCTCACTCGTGGTGGGTTTCTCGGGATTCTTGAGGGGTTTCATCCCGTCACGAGTGACTCTCCAAACACCTAGATCAACAGCCTCTAGGTAACAAGCCATTCTAGCACTATAATATGGGAAGTTAGTGACGTTGAAGTGTGGTGGCCTATGGGTATCCATTCCTTCCTCTAAAAAGTGTCGGCTCTTTTAGCAGTGAAGCTAAAGCGTTTCAAATGAGCCAAACCAGGCTCTGATACCACTTGTAGGAAATGGGTGACGCCTAAGGGGGGGTGAATTAGGACTTCTAAAACTTTTACTAAACTAGGCCACAATTAAATCCCTAGAGCAAAACCTATGTAAATAGTCAAACTAGAATGTGCAAACTATATTTTGTCTAAGTGTTGCTATCTCTACCGCAATGACTAAGTTTCAATCTACACTAAATAAGTATGACTACAAGATTGAAACTTAAATGCTTAATATAAATGCGGAAACTTAAAGAGCAAAGTAGAGAAGCAAACTCTCGTGGATGACGCCGAAATTTTTACCGAGGTATCCGGAACCGCGCAAGGTCTCGACTAATCCTCGTTGGTGCCCCTACGCAAAGGGAAGCCCACACGAGGGCCAAGCACCTCGGTCGAGTAACTCCGTAGAGAGCCGCGGGCCTTCTCCACACGCAAGTGGTGCTCCACTTCCGGCTCCTCTCGGACGCTCCCCGTCGTCTCCACTATCGAGCTTCCGGCCGAAACGCCGCGGGCCTCGTTCCCTCCGGTACACGGTGGCGGCCGTGACACAAACGCGGTTGTCACGGTCTCGCAAGACACTCGCCCCACTCGGTACAATTACAATGGCTCACGCAAGAGCCGAGGGGTTGTGAGGTTTATCTAAACTCACTCAACAATCTAGGGTTCACCTAGAGCAAGCGTTAAAGCGGTCTAACTAACCTAAGCACTTCGCAAAGCACCTACGCTAATCACCGAGTGATTCTATTAAGCACTTGGGTGTAAGAGTACTTGGGAATGTCTACTATATGCCTTGGTATGTCTCTTGGGCTCCCACACTTGGAAATGGCCGGTTAGGGGTGTATTTATAGCCCCCAACACAAATAGAGTCATTGTAGAAAAGCTGCTCCTTTCTGCGGCACACCGGACAGTCCGGTGGTGCACCGGACAGCGCATTGTAGCCTGTCCGGTGTGCCTAGTCGTTGCCCTGTCAGAGGAGGTGACCGTTGGCGCCGCAGGCTTTCCACACCGGATAGTCCGATCCTCACACCGGACAGTCTGGTGGTCTTCTCTCCGGGTGCCACCTGGAACTAGCCGTTGGGCTGTGGTTCCCTAGTGCACCGAACAGTCCGGCGTGTGCGTACCGGACAGTCCGGTGCTCCACGTACAGACAGTCCGCAGGCATCATAGTTGGACTTTTCTTGGATCTTTTTAATGCCTTCTTTTGAGGTGTTGCTTTCCTCAATTCCTTAGTCCAAGTTAATCTTGCATCCTGTGAACTACAAACACAAACACTAGAAAACTTATTAGTTCACAGATTGTGTTGATCATCAAACACCAAAACTCAATTAGCCAAATCGCCCGGGGTCCATTTTCCTTACAAGCTGATTAATGAGTACAACAAATGCCTTCATGCACTTCGTCCATAGCTAATGTAGCATCATCAGGGCCCAAGCACTTAAGCAAAATATCACTAGGATTTGAGAGATATAGTTCAACGTCGATTACAACATATTTAAAAGCCATACGTCGAATACCCATGTCTATCCTAATACTTGGGTTACATAGGTATGTAATTAAAGGTGTCCTCCAACCAACTATATCAGACGTGCTATTAACAGAATCAATTAGAGTGACGACTTTGATGGCGTCGTACGGTCTATGGCTCAGGATCGGACGGTCTGACGCTATCGCGAACAGTCTACGACTTGTAGCCAGACGGTCCACGACCTGGGAACTCAGCGCACCCTTGATTATTGGATTTTTAGAAGTGCTGAATTTCCCTCATGTTATCCAATAACCTGAGGCTTCTTGCGCTAAGTCATTTGCTCTAGAATTCGCAGCCTTGGATATATGCCGAATGTCAAATTCGTCAAAAGAGTGGGTTATGTCCCAACATATTTCAAGGTAACCATTCAACATACCGTCTAAGCATTGATACTTTCCTAAAATTTATTGGACAACCAGCTGAGAATCACCAAATACTCTTACATGTGTTACCCCCATATAATTCAAAAGTTTAAACCGAACAAGAGAGCTTTGTATTTGGCTTGATTGTTAGTCCAATGAGTTTTTAATCGGCTAGAGAAGTCAAAAGTGGCATTCTTTGGTGAAACAAGCACGATGCCAATCACTTGTCTTTCATTGCAAATTGATCCATCAAAATACAGAGTCTAGCGAGTAACAATGACATATGATATATCTAGCTTAGGACTATCATTAATCTGACGCTCTACAATAAAATCCGCTACAACCTAGCCTTTCATAGATGTCAAAGATTCATAGGCCAATTCATATTCTATAAGTGCATAAGCCCATTTACCAATTCTACCATTCATGATTGGGTTTTGCAGCATATGTTTGATTACATCGGTTTGATACAAAACGATGCAAGAACTAGATAAAAGGTAATATCTAAGTCTCGTACATGCATAAAACAAGACATAGACATAATTTCTCAATAGGGGTGTATCTTTTTCAGCATCCACCAACCTCCGGCTTAAATAAGTTATGGCGTACTCCTTTCCTTCACTCTCCTGAGTCAAAACAACTCTAATAACCTTATATTCAGATGTGATGTATAACCTAAAAGGGGAACCACTCTTTGGTGATTTCATCACTGTGCGACACAGTGCCTCCGAAAAACAAAATGGCTTCTCGAGAAAACTCTACCAATAGTAGTGGCACTTTGCTCAGGTGTATACCAAGGTCAAATTTAAATTTAGAAACTAGGAAAGCATATGGTTAAGATGATTGTTGAATGTGATTTCTATGACTGAGAACATCAATAGTTCGACTACAGAAGAAGATTAACGAGTACAATGCATATTGCTTAAGTCTATGGTAAGGTACAAGGAAGAACTTTAATGAAGAAGGCATAGCTAATGTGAGAACAAGTGAGTACAAGAGTCCTAATTTACATGGACTACTAAGCACAATTTTGGTATGAATGGTAGCAACATACCTAAACAAAGAAATAGAATGATTTGATAGCACTTCCGCCTCGACGTGCATCTTCATTATTCGTGCTCTTGGACGAAGCTTCTTCGCTATCCACTTCGGGCGAAGACTGGTTTCGTCTCTTCTTTGTTATATGCCTGAAACGCATTCACTTGATCTGAAGGTGAGGTGATTTGAAAATCTTCGGTAAAGTAGACCCTCAATACTTGTCATTGTATATGTTAACTGAATTGGTTTGTTTTGGACAATAACCAATCTGACTTTGAAATTCTATAACTCCCAAACGACTTATCCAAATTGGGTGAGTAAACACTCCATGGAAAGCTTAATTAACGTACTACAAGACTTTACATTGAAGTCAGGCTTGATTCAGCACCTAACATATTCTAAAGTGCATCGCAAAACCATGACACAAAACTGAAATAGATTCAAACTGAGCGCATCTATCTAAATTCAGAACCCCATAACTTTCCCCGTACTCGACAAATAATTACAACCAACCATTCAATTGAAAGATCACAAATTTCTCTACAAGTTTATACCTTATGTTTTTCCTAAGACGACTTCTAGATCTCTCAAAATAACTCCGAACTGCAACTGCACTAAAACTGAATTTTCTGCTGAAACTACTGCAATAACAAAAAAGTCGACAACCGAATGAAAATTTTTGAATAGATACTTATTGGAAAGGTCCTACAATACTCTAAAAGTTTTGTATTCATAGAATAATTGAATTTTGAGGTCTACTGCTTCAGAACTGGTTACAATCTAATTGCCTATTTCTGTACTAGACAGCAACCTAGTGGACTTCAAAAATACATATCTCAAAACCTGCTGCACCAAAATTCACGTCTAAGCATTCTACGGAGAGATAAAAACATGCCCTATAAATTCCTTATAGTGGTCAGAATAAATTAGGTCTGAAACTAACTCAAAATGTACCCAAACTGCTGCTGCCCCAATCGAACAGACAAAGCTGAATCGATTCTTGCCATTTCCTAACGATTGCAACTAAGGCAACGAAACAGCAGGGCGACAAGGGAAGGATTAACTCGTGCATTACCTTAGGGAACGAGATTTATATTCCTTTTCTGCTCCTCCCCGTTCGTCCTTCTTCCTCCCTGCAACACCACGCCTAGCACCAACACAATGGAAAAGCAAAGAGGGAGATATTGAGATGGGGAAGGATCAGCTCCCCATCGATTGGAGACATGAAGGGGTGATTTGGAGAGGAGGGGAGAGCACAACATTACCCCTGGGATGGGACGATGCGGCACAAGTCTAGGAGAAAATGAGATGAACGATATGTTTGTCTCCCCATTTGTAAGTTGTAACCTAGAAGGAGCAACCAATGGCCAAAAAACGACCCATATGATCTCCGAATCCAACATGTTAGTAGACAAATGGATTCGTTTCTACGAGATCTACGCATCTATATTCTCCTATCGCTCATGGGAGTAATAATTCAAAATGTCAAATTTTGTTTAACTCCGAGCATTTTAAAAAGAAAGGAAAAATATTTATTGTTTTTATTTGGGATGTTAAACATGACTTGGCATCTTGCCGTTGAGTCGACGATCTTGTCTATTCTTGGCAGAGAAGTCATCCTTGGGACATGCCTTGTTGAGGCTGGTGAAGTCTATACACATTCTCCACTTGTCATTTTTCTTCTTAACCATGACTACGTTAGCGAGCTAGGTTGGATAGTCGATTGGCTTGATGAACTTGGCCTCCAACAGTTGGTGGACTTTAGCTTTTGCTACTTCAGTTTTCTCATCTGACATTTTGCGTTGTTTCTACTGTTTGGGTGTATTGAACTATCGGTGTTCATACTATGCTCAATGATTATCCGACAGACTCTGACGAGGTCCTAGACAGAACACGCAAAGACATCCTTGTTGCGATACAGGCAGGATAGTAGTTTGTCTTCTGCTTTGTTGAGGTCTTCGCTTATTAAGACTATTTGACTAGGTACCGATGCGTCCAGATGGACTTTCTTGGCCTCCTCGTTACTCTGTATTTGGGCCTTGATTGGCTTTGATTTTTTCGGGTGAGGGCTTTCGGGGTCTTCGCCTTTGGTGGTAAGGCACTGTACGTTGTGTTGTCTAGGGACAAAGTCTCTCTCGATGTTGCAGGCAGCATGCTGGTCCCCGTATATGGTTATTGCGCCTTGGGGGCCTAGAATCTTCATGCACATATAGAGTCCATGGATGGCTGCTTCAAGTTTATTGATGGACCCTCTTCACATGATGGCGTTGTATTGGTAGACCATGTCGAAGGTCACATGTTCACTCCTGGCGTTGGGGGCTATGCCAAGGGGTAGTGGAAGTTCTATTTTGTCCAACGGGAATGTTCCTTTTCCTTCGAAGCCGTACAAGGGATTGTCGGCTGGCTGGGGCAGGCTATGATTTATGCCCATGCGATCGAAGGCGTGCACGAATATGATGTCGACTTGACTACCATTGTCGATGAGGACCTTGTGCAGGTTCCATCCGGCGACATTGCAGTTTATCACTAGCGCATCTGTGTGGGGCACGCTGCAAAGATTAACGTCCCTTGCGTCGAAGGTAAGCGGGACATGGGACCACTTTTTTTGGACCATTGAGCTAGTGAGAGCGATGAGATTGACCCTTCGGTAGTGTTCTTTCTTCTATCACTTGTTCTCGAATTCTACACTTGACCCTCCGGTGATCATGTGGATGACCCCCTAAACTCTGGGTTGGCAAACTCTTCTTCCTGTTTTTGGTGTTGGAGGGGGTTGCTGGAGGGGTTGTTGGTTTGCCTGTGGTGGTGGTGGGGGTGGCAGTGCTAATCTTTCTTGGTGCTGCAGACGAGGTTGTTGGGGAAAAGCATGGTTGTAGTTTTGCTGATGTTGGGGGTGGTATGGGTGTCCATGTTGGTAATGAGGGTGGGGATATTGCTGAGGGTGGTAGGTGTGAGCGATAGTTCTCTAGTTGTTTGTTGGGATGGCTCTGGCCATGCAGTCTTTGGTTTCCTTAGTTTCTAGGCAATCTCTGGTTGGATGCCCTGTGTCTTCGTCGTGGAACACACAGTAAAACTTCCGTTGCTACTAGGGCCCTCTACCTCGGGCTCTTCCTCTTGCCGTGTTGCTAGTGTGGACTTGTTGTGGAATTGAAAGGGAAATGTGCCCTTGGGCCATTTCTAAGTATTTTGGTGATTTAGTGTCCAACACAAGTGCTTAAGTGATAAACTATGCCAAATGATGGATAAGGTGCAAATCAATACAAATGTATGATTCTAGACTTAGTACATTGGTTTTTGTGTACTAACATGTTTGTCTAAGTGTTAGAATCGGAGAAAATACAATTGGAAAAGCGTGGCTCGAAGCAGCCAAGAGTCTGCTCAGTCTAGGTGCACCGGACTGTCCGGTGCGCCAGGCTGGCATCTGCGAACTAGCTGCTCTCGGGACTTCAACGGCGGCGTACGACTATAAATCACCGGACTGTCCGGTGGCGCACCGGACTGTCCGGTGAGCCAACAGTCGGCCGGGCCAACGGTCGGTCGTGGAATCCGCGCGCGACGCGTGGCAAGTGCCAACGGTCAGAAGGGGCACCGGACTGTCCGGTGCGCCAACAGCTCCGAAGCGCCAACGGTCGGCTTCACCAAAGAAGGAAAGAAATCCACACCGGACAGTGTCCGGTGGTGCACCGGACTGTCCGGTGCGCCAGGCGACAGAAGACAAGAATTGCCTTCTTGAAATGCTCTCAACGGCTCCTAGCTACCTTGGGGCTATAAAAGGGACCCCTAGGCGCATGGAGGAGAACACCAAGCAACCTTTGAGCATTGTTGATCACTCACACTTCATTCTTGCGCACTTGTTTGACATTCTTAGTGATTTGAGCTCCGTTCTAGTGAGAACCTCGGGATATTGTCTTGAGCTCAAGTCTTGCTCTTGTGTGTGCGTATTTTCTGTGGATTTGAGTGTGTTGCTTCCCTCCCTTACTCTTGTGCTTCATATTGATTCTTATTGTAAGGGCGAGAGACTCCAAGTTGTGGAGATTCCTCGCGAACGGGATAAGAAAAGAAAAGCATAACACTGTGGTATTCAAGTTGATCATTGGATCACTTGAGAGGAGTTGAGTGCAACTCTCGTCCGTTGGGACGCCACAACGTGGAATAGGCAAGTTTTGTACTTGGCCGAACCACGGGATAAACCACTGCGCCATCTCTGTGTTGATATTCTTGTGGTTATCGTGTTGTGCAAGAACTCCTCTCTAGCCACTTGGCTTTTATTGTGCTAACTCTTAATCAAGTTTTGTGCATTAAGTTTCAAGTTTTACAGGATCACCTATTCACCCCCCCCCCTAGGTGCTCTCAATTGGTATCGGAGCCGTTCTCTTCAAGAAAGGGACTAATCGCCCGAAGAGATGGATCCTAGGGGCAAGGGGATGGTGGTCAATGATAAGGAGAAGGAGTCCTTCGTCAATGATCCAACAGATGACAAGCCTACTGACTCGGGCTCAAGCCACAAAAGAAAAGACGGGAAGAAGAAGAAAACAAGGCGCATCAAGGAGATCGTCTACTATGACGAAAGCGACGAGTCTTCTTCTTCCCAAAAGGACGACGACAACTACGAGAAAAATAAAACAGTCAATTCAAACTTTTCTTTTGATTATTCTCGTATTCCGCAAAATACAAATGTTCATTTACTCTCCATTCCACTTGGTAAACCTCCTCACTTTGATGAAGAGGACTACGGATTTTGGAGTCACAAAATGCGTAGTCACTTGTTCTCTCTCCATCCAAGCATATGGGAGATAGTAGAGAGTGGAATGCAATTTGATAGTACTGATAGTCCCACATTTATCAATGAGCAAATTCACAAAAATGCACAAGCTACTACTGTTCTTCTAGCATCTTTGTGCAGGGATGAATACCATAAGGAGAGCAGCTTGGATAATGCCAAGAAGATTTGGGACACCCTCAAGATCTCTCATGGGGGAAATGACGTCACCATGCTCACCAAGATGGAGTTATTGGAGGGCGAACTTGGGAGATTCGCAATGATCAGGGGCGAGGAGCCAACCCAAACATACAACCGGCTCAAGACCCTCGTCAACAAAATAAGGAGCTATGGAAGCACGCGATGGACGGACCACGACGTCGTCCGCCTAATGCTAAGGTCTTTTACTATCCTTGATCCACATCTTGTGAACAATATTCGTGAGAATCCTAGGTACACCAAGATGACGCCCCCCGAGGAGATACTTGGAAAGTTTGTAAGCGGGCGGATGATGATCAAGGAGGCAAGATACGTTGACGATGCGTTGAACGGCCCAATCCACGAGCCTCAAACCGTTGCTCTCAAAGCAACAAGGAGCAAGGAGGCGCTACCTAGCAAGGTGGCACAAGTTGAGGCGGCCGGACTTAATGATGAAGAAATGGCCCTCATCATCAAGCGCTTCAAGACGGCGCTAAGGGGTCACAAGGAACATCCCAACAAGACCAAGACAAAGGGGAAGCGCTCATGCTTCAAGTGTGGTAAGATTGGTCATTTTATCGCTAATTGTCCCGATAATGATAGTGACCAGGAACAAGGGAGCAAGAGGGAAAAGAAGAAGGCTTACAAGAAAGCTAAGGGCGAGGCACACCTTGGAAAGGAGTGGGACTCGGATTGTTCGTCGTCCGACTCCGACAACGAAGGACTTGCCGCCACCGCCTTCAACAAGTCGGCCCTCTTCCCCAATAAGCATCACACCTGCCTCATGGCAAGGGAAAAGAAAGTAAGCACTCGTGATACTAGTACTTACGCTTCCTCAAGTGATGAAGAATCTAGCGATGATGAAATAGACTATTCATGTTTATTCAAGGGCCTAGATAGAACTAAGGTTGATAAGATTAATGAATTAATTGATGCCTTGAATGATAAAAATAGGTTACTAGAAAAGCAAGAGGATCTTTTGTATGAAGAACATGATAAGTTTGTAGAGGCACAAAAATCCCTTGCTTTAAAAATTAAAAGAAATGAAATGCTTTCTTGTGAATTGTCTACATGTCATGACTCTATTTCTAGCTTAAAGAGCATAAATGATGATTTGAGTGCTAAGTTAGAAATAGCTAATAAATCAACATCTTGTGTAGAACATGTTGTAGCTTGTAATAGGTGTAAAGATTTCAATGTTGATGCTTGTAGTGAACACCTAGTTTCAATTTCTAAATTGAATGATGAAGTGGCTAGTCTTAATGCCCAACTTAAGACTAGCAAGAATGAATTTGATAAACTAAAATTTGCAAGGGATGCCTACACGATTGGTAGACACCCCTCAATTAAGGATGGTCTTGGCTTCAAGAGGGAAGTCAAGAACTTAACAAGCCGTAAGGCTTCCATCTCCGCCAAGGAGAAAGGAAAGGCCCCTATGGCTAGTAGTGCTCAAAAGAACCATGCCTTCATGTATCATGATAGGATACATTCTAGGAAAGTTTATAGAAGTTATGATGCTTTTGATTCTCATGCCATGATTGCTTCTAGTTCGTCTATTATGCATGATAGGAATTTGGTTAGGAAAAATGTTGTTCATCATATGCCTAGAAGAAATATTGTTCATGTTCCTAGGAAAGTAATGAATGAACCTTCTACAATTTATTATGCTTGCAATGCTTCCTTTGCTATTTGTAGAAAGGATAAGAAGGTAATTGCTAGGAAATTAGGGGCCAAATGTAAGGGAGACAAGACTTACATTTGGGTCCCTAAGACTATTGTAACTAACCTTGTAGGACCCAACATGAGTTGGGTACCTAAGACCCAAGCCTAAATTTGCCTTGCAGGTTTATGCATCTGGGGGCTCAAGCTGGATTATCGACAGCGGATGCATAAACCACATGACGGGGGAAAAGAGGATGTTCTCTTCCTACGTCAAGAACAAGGATCCCCAAGATTCAATCATATTCGGTGATGGGAACCAAGGCAAGGTGAAAGGGTTAGGAAAAATTGCTATTTCATCCGAGCACTCTATTTCTAATGTGTTCTTAGTTGAGTCGCTTGGATATAACTTGTTGTCTGTGAGTCAACTTTGTAATATGGGATATAACTGTTTATTCACAAATGTAGATGTGTCTGTCTTTAGAAGAAGTGATGGTTCATTAGCATTTAAGGGTGTACTAGACGGCAAACTCTATTTAGTTGATTTTGCAAAAGAGGAGACCGGTCTAGATGCATGCTTAATTGCTAAGACTAGCATGGGCTGGCTGTGGCATCGCCGTTTAACACATGTGGGGATGAAGAACCTTCACAAGCTTCTAAAGGGAGAACACGTGATAGGTCTAACTAATGTAACTTTCGAAAAAGATAGACCTTGTGCAGCTTGTCAAGCAGGTAAACAGGTGGGAAGCTCTCATCATGCCAAAAATGTGATGACAACATCAAGACCCCTGGAGTTACTCCATATGGACCTCTTCGGGCCCGTCGCCTATCTAAGCATAGGAGGAAGTAAGTATGGTCTTGTTATAGTTGATGATTTTTCCCGCTACACTTGGGTATTCTTTTTGCAGGATAAATCTGAAACCCAAGGGACCCTCAAGCGCTTCCTAAGGAGAGCCCAAAACGAGTTTGAGCTCAAAGTGAAGAAGATAAGGAGCGACAATGGGTCCGAGTTCAAGAACCTTCAAGTGGAGGAATATCTTGAGGAGGAAGGAATCAAGCACGAGTTTTCCGCTCCCTACACACCTGAAAGGGAAATGTGCCCTTGGGCCATTTCTAAGTATTTTGGTGATTGAGTGCCAACACAAGTGCTTAAATGTGAATTCATGCTTATGGATGGACAAAGTGCAAAACAAGAGCAAAGGTATGTTTCTAAGTCTTAGTACATTGGTTTTGTGTACTAATATACTTGTCTAAGTATTAGAAACAGAAAGAAGAAGAAAAGAGAAGAGTTGGATGTGTACAGCCAAAAGGCTGTTTCGGTCTGGGGCACCGGACTGTCCGGTGGTGCACCGGACAGTGTCCGGTGCGCCAGGCTGCCTCGAGCGAAGTGGCCGCTCTCGGGAATTCGCCGACGGCGTACGGCTAAAATTCACCGGACTGTCCGGTGAGCCAACGGTTGGCCGCGGAATCCGCGCGCGACACGTGGCCGAGCCAACGGTCGGAAGGGGGCACCGGACTGTCCGGTGTGCACCGGACATGTCCGGTGCGCCAACGGCTCCCAGATCTGCAACGGTCGACTGCGCCATTTTTGGAAGGAAATCGGGCACCGGACAGTGTCCGGTGTGCACCGGACTGTCCGGTGCGCCCGATGACAGAAGGCAAGAATGGCCTTCCAGATTTGCTCTCAACGGCTCCTAGCTGCCTTGGGGCTATAAAAGGGACCCCTAGGCGCCTGGAGAAGAAGAACAAGCAACAAAAGAGCATTCTTGATCATCCACACTCAGTCTTTGCGCATTCGTTTGTCATTCTCAGTGATTCGAGCTCCGTTCTAGTGAGAACCTTGAGATAGTCTTTTGAGCTCGATTCTTGGCCGTGTGTGTGCGCATTTTCCTGTGGATTTGTGTGTGTTGCTTCCCTTCCTTACTCCGTGATTCTTTGTGAACATCAAAAGTGTAAGGGCGAGAGGCTCCAAGTTGTGGAGATTCCTCGCGAACGGGATAAGAAAAGAAAAGCATAACACTGTGGTATTCAAGTTGATCATTGGATCACTTGAGAGGAGTTGAGTGCAACTCTCGTCCGTTGGGACGCCACAACGTGGAGTAGGCAAGTTTTGTACTTGGCCGAACCACGGGATAAACCACTGTGTCTTCTCTGTGTTGAACTCTTTGTGGTTATCGTATTGTGCAAGATCTTCTCTCTAGCCACTTGGCATTAACTGTGCTAACGTTTAACCAAGTTTTGTGGCTTAAGTTTTTAAGTTTTACAGGATCACCTATTCACCCCCCCCCCTCTAGGTGCTCTCAATTGGTATCAGAGCCGTTCTCTTCAAGGAGGGACTAATCGCCCGAAGAGATGGATCCTAAAGGGAAGGGAATCGTGATCAACGACAAGGAGAAGGAGTCCTTCGTCAACGAGCCAAGGGATGACAAGTCCAACGACTCGGGCTCGGGCCACAGACGCAAAGATGGGAAGAAGAAGAAGACAAGACGCATCAAGGAGATCGTCTACTACGACAGCGATGAGTCTACTTCCTCCCAAAAGAACGACGACCACAACGACTACGAGAAAAAGAAACCGGTCAATTCGAACTTTTCTTTTGACTACTCTCGTATTCCGCATAGTTCAAGTTCACATTTGCTCTCCATTCCACTCGGCAAGCCCCCACACTTTGATGGAGAGGACTACGGATTTTGGAGCCACAAAATGCGTAGTCACCTATTCTCTCTCCATCCTAGTATATGGGAGATTGTAGAAAGTGGAATGCACTTTGATAGTTCCGATAGTCCCATGTTCATTAATGAGCAAATACATAAGAATGCACAAGCTACTACTGTTCTTCTAGCTTCTTTGTGCAGGGATGAATACAACAAAGTGAGCGGCTTGGATAACGCCAAGCAAATATGGGACACCCTCAAGATCTCTCATGAAGGGAACGACGTCACCTTGCTCACCAAGATGGAGTTGGTGGAGGGCGAGCTTGGACGGTTCGTAATGATAAGGGGCGAGGAGCCAACTCAAACATACAACCGGCTCAAGACCCTTATCAACAAAATAAGGAGCTATGGAAGCACGCGATGGACGGACCACGACGTCGTCCGACTGATGCTAAGGTCCTTTACCGTTCTTGATCCTCATTTGGTGAATAATATTCGTGAGAATCCCAGGTACACCAAAATGTCGCCCGAAGAAGTCCTTGGAAAATTCGTAAGTGGGCGAATGATGATCAAGGAGGCAAGGTACGTGGACGACGCCTTGAATGGACCGATCAACGAGCCGCAACCTCTTGCTCTCAAAGCAACAAGAAGCAAGGAGGCGCTACCTAACAAGGTGGCACAAATTGAGGCGGCCGAACTTAATGATGAAGAGATGGCTCTCATCATCAAGAGATTCAAGACGGCGCTCAAGGGTCGCAAGGGACAGCCAAGCAAGACCAAAGCCAAAGGGAAGCGCTCATGCTTCAAATGCGGTAAGATTGGTCATTTTATTGCTAACTGTCCCGATAATGAAAGTGACCAGGAACTCGGGAGCAAGAGGGAAAAGAAGAAACATTACAAGAAGGCCAAGGGCGAGGCACATATCGGAAAGGAGTGGGATTCAGATTGCTCCTCCTCCGACTCCGACAATGAAGGACTCGCCGCCATCGCCTTCAACAAGTCGTCCCTCTTCCCCAACGAGCATCACACATGCCTCATGGCGAAGGAGAAGAAGGTATGTACTCGAGAAAGTACCACTTATTCTTCTAGTGATGATGATTCTAGTGACGACAATGAAATAGACTATTCTAGTTTATTTAAAGGTCTAGATAGAATTAAAATTGGCAAAATTAATGAGTTAATTGATGCCTTGAATGAAAAGGATAGGCTTTTAGAAAAGCAAGAGGATTTGTTATATGATGAACATGATAAATTTGTAGAAGCACAAAAATCTCATGCTTTAGAAGTTAAAAGAAACGAAATGCTTTCTTGTGAATTATCTTCTTGCCATGAGACAATTTCTAGCTTAAGGAGCATTAATGATGACTTGAATGCTAAGATTGCTAGTAAATCTAACTCTTGCGTAGAGAATGTTATAACTTGCACTAGGTGTAAAGATATTAACATTGATGCTTATAGTGAACACCTAGCTTGCATTTCTAAATTAAATGAAGAGGTGGCTAGTCTTAATACCCAACTTGAGACTAGCAAAAGTGATTTTGAGAAACTAAAATTTGCTAGGGATGCCTACACGGTTGGTAGACACCCCTCAATTAAGGATGGACTTGGCTTCAAGAGGGAAGCCAAGAACTTAACAAGCCATAAGGCTCCCATCTCCGCCAAGGAGAAAGGGAAGGCCCCTATGGCTAAAAGTACTAAAAGGAACCATGCTTTTATGTATCATGATAGGAGACAAACTAGAAATGCTTATAGGAGTTATAATGCTTATGATGACTTTAACTCTCATGCCATGGTTGCTTCTAGTTCTTCTTATATGCATTGTAGAAATATGTCTAGGAGAAATACTATTCATCATGTGCCTAGAAAGAATATTATTCATGTTCCTAGGAAAGTAGTGAATGAACCTTCTACAATTTATTGTGCTTTAAATGCTTCCTTTGCTATTTGTAGAAAGGATAAGAAAATAGTTGCTAGGAAGTTAGGGGCAAAATGCAAGGGAGACAAAACTTGCATTTGGGTCCCTAAGGATATTTGCACTAACCTTGTAGGACCCAACATGAGTTGGGTACCTAAGACCCAAGCCTAAATTTGCCTTGCATGTTTATGCATCCGGGGGTTCAAGCTGGATTATCGACAGCGGATGCACAAACCATATGACGGGGGAGAAGAAGATGTTCACCTCCTATGTCAAGAATAAAGATTCCCAAGATTCAATTATATTCGGTGATGGGAATCAAGGCAAGGTAAAAGGGTTAGGTAAAATTGCAATTTCTAATGAGCATTCTATCTCTAATGTGTTTTTAGTTGAGTCTCTTGGCTACAATTTGCTATCTGTTAGCCAACTATGCAATATGGGATATAATTGTCTTTTTACAAATATAGATGTGTCTGTCTTTAGAAGAAGTGATGGTTCACTAGCTTTTAAGGGTGTATTAGACGGCAAACTTTATTTAGTTGATTTTGCAAAAGAGGAGGCCGGTCTAGATGCATGCTTAATAGCTAAGACTAGCATGGGCTGGCTGTGGCATCGCCGCTTAGCACATGTAGGAATGAAGAACCTACACAAGCTTCTAAAGGGAGAACACGTGATAGGTTTGACTAACGTACAATTCGAAAAAGATAGACCTTGTGCAGCCTGTCAGGCAGGTAACAGGTGGGAGGAACGCATCACAGCAAGAATGTGATGACCACATCAAGACCCCTGGAGCTGCTACATATGGACCTCTTCGGACCCGTCGCCTATCTGAGCATAGGAGGAAGTAAGTATGGTCTAGTTATTGTTGATGACTTTTCCCGCTTCACTTGGGTGTTCTTTTTGCAGGATAAGTCTAAAACCCAAGGGACCCTCAAGCGCTTCCTCAGGAGAGCTCAAAATGAGTTTGAGCTCAAGGTGAAGAAGATAAGGAGCGACAACGGGTCCGAGTTCAAGAACCTTCAAGTGGAGGAATTCCTTGAGGAGGAAGCGATCAAGCACGAGTTCTCCGCTCCCTACACACCACAGCAAAATGGTGTGGTAGAGAGGAAGAACAGGACGCTAATTGACATGGCGAGGACGATGCTTGGAGAATTCAAGACCCCCGAGCGTTTTTGGTCGGAAGCTGTGAACACGGCTTGCCACGCCATCAACAGGGTCTACCTTCACCGCCTCCTCAAGAAGACTTCGTATGAGCTTCTAACCGGTAACAAACCCAATGTATCTTACTTTCGTGTATTTGGGAGTAAATGCTACATTCTAGTGAAGAAGGGTAGAAATTCTAAGTTTGCTCCCAAAGCTGTAGAAGGGTTTTTGTTAGGTTATGATTCAAATACAAAGGCGTATAGGGTCTTCAACAAATCATCGGGTTTGGTTGAAGTCTCTAGCGACGTTGTATTTGATGAGACTAATGGCTCTCCAAGAGAGCAAGTTGTTGATCTTGATGATGTAGATGACGAAGACGTTCCAACGGCCGCGATACGCACTATGACGATTGGAGATGTACGGCCTCGGGAGCAATTGGAGCAAGATCAACCATCTTCCTCAACGATGGTGCATCCCCCAACTCAAGACGATGAACAGGTTCATCAAAAGGAGGCGTGTGATCAATGGGGAGCACAAGATGATCACATGATGGAGGAAGAAGCGCAACCGGCACCTCCAACTCAAGTTCGAGCGGTGATTCAAAGGGATCACCCCGTCGACCAAATTTTGGGTGACATTAGCAAGGGAGTAACTACTCGATCTCGATTAGTTAATTTTTGTGAGCATTACTCTTTTGTCTCTTCTATTGAGCCTTTCAGGGTAGAGGAGGCCTTGCTAGATCCGGACTGGGTATTGGCCATGCAGGAGGAACTCAACAACTTCAAGCGCAATGAAGTTTGGACACTGGTGACTCGTCCTAAGCAAAATGTTGTGGGAACCAAGTGGGTGTTCCGCAACAAACAAGACGAGCACGGAGTGGTGACAAGGAACAAGGCCCGACTTGTGGCAAAAGGTTATGCCCAAGTCGCAGGTTTGGACTTTGAGGAGACTTTTGCTCCTGTGGCTAGGCTAGAGTCTATTCGTATCTTGCTAGCATATGCTGCTCACCATTCTTTCAGGTTGTACCAAATGGATGTGAAGAGCGCTTTCCTCAATGGGCCGATCAAGGAGGAGGTGTACGTGGAGCAACCCCCTGGCTTCGAGGATGAACGGTACCCCGACCACGTGTGTAAGCTCTCTAAGGCGCTCTATGGACTTAAGCAAGCCCCAAGAGCATGGTATGAATGCCTTAGAGACTTTTTAATTGCTAATGCTTTCAAGGTTGGGAAAGCCGATCCAACTCTTTTTACTAAGACTTGCGATGGTGATCTTTTTGTGTGCCAAATTTATGTCGATGACATAATATTTGGTTCTACTAACCAAAAGTCTTGTGAAGAGTTTAGCAGGGTGATGACGCAGAAATTCGAGATGTCGATGATGGGCGAGTTGAACTACTTCCTTGGGTTCCAAGTGAAGCAACTCAAGGACGGCACCTTCATCTCCCAAACGAAGTACACGCAAGATTTGCTAAAGAGGTTTGGGATGAAGGACGCCAAGCCCGCAAAGACGCCGATGGGAACCGACGGACACACCGACCTCAACAAAGGAGGTAAGTCCGTTGATCAAAAAGCATACCGGTCCATGATAGGTTCTTTGCTTTATTTATGTGCTAGTAGACCGGATATTATGCTTAGCGTATGCATGTGTGCTAGATTTCAATCCGATCCTAAGGAGTGTCACTTAGTGGCGGTGAAGCGAATACTGAGATATTTAGTCGCTACGCCTTGCTTCGGGATCTGGTATCCTAAGGGGTCTAACTTTGACTTAATTGGATACTCAGATTCCGACTATGCTGGATGTAAGGTCGATAGGAAGAGTACATCAGGAACGTGCCAATTCTTAGGAAGGTCCCTGGTGTCGTGGAACTCTAAGAAACAAACTTTCGTTGCCCTATCCACCGCTGAGGCCGAGTACGTTGCCGCAGGACAGTGTTGCGCGCAACTACTTTGGATGAGGCAAACCCTCCGGGACTTTGGCTACAATCTGAGCAAAGTCCCACTCCTATGTGATAATGAGAGTGCTATCCGCATGGCGGAAAATCCTGTTGAACACAGCCGCACAAAGCACATAGACATCCGGCATCACTTTTTGAGAGACCACCAGCAAAAGGGAGATATCGAAGTGTTTCATGTTAGCACCGAGAACCAGCTAGCCGATATCTTTACCAAGCCTCTAGATGAGAAGACCTTTTGCAGGCTGCGTAGTGAGCTAAATGTCTTAGATTCGCGGAACTTGGATTGAATTGTAGCATACATATGTTTATGCCATTGATCATGTTCAATCTGCATTTTGTTGCTTATTGTGGTGCTCAAGTTGTACAAACATTCCCTGGACCTCACAAGTCCTTGTGTAAGTGATGCACATATTTAGGGGGAGTTGTGTTACAACTTGACCCTTTGAGACTAACCATATGCTTGAGTTTACTTGATTTAGTCTCGAAGGAGAATTGAAAGGGAAAAGGTGGACTTGGACCATGAAAGACTTCCACTGCACTCCGATGAGAGGGTAACTTATTCCAAGTTCATCTCATGAACTCTTATTGCCATTTGCTCTTAATTGAAGATTTTGGTGAGGCAATGGGGTTATCGGGCCAAGATTGATCCCGTTTTGGTGCTTGATGCCAAAGGGGGAGAAAATAAAGGCCAAAGCAATAGATGGATCAGCTACCACTTGAGAAATTTTGAAAATAGTAGAATAGAGCTTTTGGTTTGTCAAAACTCTTGCATTGTCTCTTTTGTCAAAAGTTGGCCTCTTGTGGGGAGAAGTGTTGATTATGGGAAATAGGGGGAGTTTTTGAAATCTTTGATCAATCTCTTTTGGAATGACTCTCTTTATGCTTCAACATGTGTGTTTGACTTAGAGATAGAGATTTGAGTTTGATTTGCAAAAACAAACCAAGTGGTGGCAAAGGATGATCCATATATGCCAAAAATGAATCAAAATAAATTTGAGTTTTATTTGAAGTGATTTTGCACTTATTCTAGTTGCTTTATGTTGTGTTGGCATAAATCACCAAAAAGGGGGAGATTGAAAGGGAAATGTGCCCTTGGGCCATTTCTAAGTATTTTGGTGATTGAGTGCCAACACAAGTGCTTAAATGTGAATTCATGCTTATGGATGGACAAAGTGCAAAACAAGAGCAAATGTATGTTTCTAAGTCTTAGTACATTGGTTTTGTGTACTAATATACTTGTCTAAGTATTAGAAACAGAAAGAAGAAGAAAAGAGAAGAGTTGGCTGTGTACAGCCAAAAGGCTGTTTCAGTCTGGGGCACCGGACTGTCCGGTGGTGCACCGGACAGTGTCCGGTGCGCCAGGCTGCCTCGAGCGAAGTGGCCGCTCTCGGGAATTCGCCGACGGCGTACGGCTAAAATTCACCGGACTGTCCGGTGTACACCGGACTGTCCGGTGAGCCAACGGTCGGCCGCGGAATCCGCGCGCGACACGTGGCCGAGCCAACGGTCAGAAGGGGGCACCTGACTGTCCGGTGTGCACCGGACATGTCCGGTGCGCCAACGGCTCCCAGATCTGCAACGGTCGACTGTGCCATTTTTGGAAGGAAATCGGGCACCGGACAGTGTCCTGTGTGCACCGGACTGTCCGGTGCGCCCGATGACAGAAGGCAAGAATGGCCTTCCAGATTTGCTCTCAACGGCTCTTAGCTGCCTTGGGGCTATAAAAGGGACCCCTAGGCGCATGGAGAAGAAGAACAAGCAACAAAAGAGCATTCTTGATCATCCACACTCAGTCTTTGCGCATTCGTTTGTCATTCTCAGTGATTCGAGCTCCATTCTAGTGAGAACCTTGAGATAGTCTTTTGAGCTCGATTCTTGGCCGTGTGTGTGCACATTTTGCTGTAGATTTGTGTGTGTTGCTTCCCTTCCTTACTCCGTGATTCTTTGTGAACATCAAAAGTGTAAGGGCGAGAGGCTCCAAGTTGTGGAGATTCCTCGCGAACGGGATAAGAAAAGAAAAGCATAACACTGTGGTATTCAAGTTGATCATTGGATCACTTGAGAGGAGTTGAGTGCAACTCTCGTCCGTTGGGACGCCACAACGTGGAGTAGGCAAGTTTTGTACTTGGCCGAACCACGGGATAAACCACTGTGTCTTCTCTGTGTTGAACTCTTTGTGGTTATCGTATTGTGCAAGATCTTCTCTCTAGCCACTTGGCATTAACTGTGCTAACGTTTAACCAAGTTTTGTTGCTTAAGTTTTTAAGTTTTACAGGATCACCTATTCACCCCCCCTCTAGGTGCTCTCAACACCACAGCAAAATGGTGTGGTAGAGAGGAAGAACAGGACGCTACTAGACATGGCAAGGATGATGCTGGGTGAATTCAAGACGCCCGAACGGATTTGGACTGAAGCCGTGAGCACGGCTTGCCACACCATAAACCGGGTCTACCTTCATCGCCTTCTCAAGAAGACTTCATATGAGCTTTTAACCGGTAACAAACCCAATGTGTCTTACTTTCGTGTATTTGGGAGCAAATGTTACATTCTAGTGAAGAAAGGTAGGAATTCTAAGTTTGCTCCCAAAGCTGTAGAAGGGTTTTTGTTAGGTTATGACTCAAATACAAAGGCGTATAGGGTCTTCAACAAATCATCGGGTTTGGTTGAAGTCTCTAGCGACGTTGTATTTGATGAGACTAATGGCTCTCCAAGAGAGCAAGTTGTTGATCTTGATGATGTAGATGAAGAAGACGTTCCAACGGCCGCAATGCGCACTATGGCGATTGGAGATGTGCGGCCACAGGAACAAAAGGAGCAAGATCAACCTTCTTCCTCAACAACGGTGCATCCCCCAACTCAAGAAGATGAACATGTTCATCAAGAGGAGGCATGTGATCAAGGGAGAGCACAAGATGGTCATTTAATGGAGGAAGAAGCACAACCGGCACCTCCAACCCAAGTTCGAGCGACGATTCAAAGGAATCATCCCGTCGACCAAATATTGGGTGACATAAGCAAGGGAGTAACTACTCGTTCTAGATTAGTTAATTTTTGTGAGCATTACTCCTTTGTCTCTTCTATTGAGCCTTTCAGGGTAGAAGAGGCCTTGCTAGATCCGGACTGGGTGTTGGCCATGCAAGAGGAGCTCAACAACTTCAAGAGAAATGAAGTTTGGACACTGGTGCCTCATCCCAAGCAAAACGTTGTGGGAACCAAGTGGGTGTTCCGCAACAAACAAGACGAGCACGGGGTGGTGACAAGGAACAAGGCACGACTTGTGGAAAAAGGTTATGCCCAAGTCGCAGGTTTGGACTTTGAGGAGACTTTTGCTCCTGTAGCTAGGCTAGAGTCAATTCGCATATTGTTAGCCTATGCTACTCACCATTCCTTCAGGTTGTTCCAAATGGATGTGAAGAGCGCTTTCCTCAACGGGCCAATCAAGGAGGAGGTGTACGTGGAGCAACCCCCTGGCTTCGAGGATGAACGGTACCCCGACCACGTGTGTAAGCTCTCTAAGGCGCTCTATGGACTTAAGCAAGCCCCAAGAGCATGGTATGAATGCCTTAGAGACTTTTTAATTGCTAATCATTTCAAGGTTGGGAAAGCCGATCCAACTCTTTTTACTAAGACTTGTAATGGTGATCTTTTTGTGTGCCAAATTTATGTCGATGACATAATATTTGGCTCTACTAACCAAAAGTCTTGTGAAGAGTTTAGCAGGGTGATGACTCAAAAGTTTGAGATGTCGATGATGGGCGAGTTAAGCTATTTCCTTGGGTTCCAAGTGAAGCAACTCAAGGATGGAACATTCATCTCCCAAACGAAGTACACGCAAGACTTGATCAAGCGGTTTGGGATGAAGGACGCCAAGCCCGCAAAGACTCTAATGGGAACCGACGGACACACCGACCTCAACAAAGGAGGTAAGTCCGTTGATCAAAAGGCATACCGGTCTATGATAGGATCTTTACTTTATTTATGTGCTAGTAGACCGGATATTATGCTTAGCGTATGCATGTGTGCTAGATTTCAATCCGATCCAAGGGAGTGTCACTTAGTGGCGGTGAAGCGAATTCTTAGATATTTAGTCGCTACGCCTTGCTTCGGGATCTGGTATCCAAAGGGGTCTACCTTTGACTTAATTGGATACTCAGACTCCGACTATGCTGGATGTAAGGTCGATAGGAAGAGTACATCGGGGACGTGCCAATTCTTAGGAAGGTCCCTGGTGTCGTGGAGTTCAAAGAAACAAACTTCCGTTGCCCTATCCACCGCTGAGGCCGAGTATGTTGCCGCAGGACAGTGTTGCGCGCAACTACTTTGGATGAGGCAAACCCTCAGGGACTTTGGCTACAATCTGAGCAAAGTCCCACTCCTATGTGATAATGAGAGTGCTATCCGCATTGCGGATAATCCTATTGAGCACAGCCGCACAGAGCACATAGACATCCGATATCACTTTTTGAGAGACCACCAGCAAAAGGGAGATATCGAAGTGTTTCATGTTAGCACCAAAAACCAGCTAGCCGATATCTTTACGAAGCCTCTAGATGAGTCGACCTTTTGCAAGCTGCGTAGTGAGCTAAATGTCTTAGATTCGCGGAACTTGGATTGATTTATAGCATACATGTGTTTATGCCTTCGATCATGTTCCTTATGCATTTTGTTGTTTATTTATGGTGCTCAAGTTGTACAAACACTCCTCGGACCTCACAAGTCCTTTTGCAAGTGATGCACACATTTAGGGGGAGATGTGCTACAACTTGACCCTTTGAGACTAACCATGTGCTTGAGTTTGCTTGATTTAGCCTCAAAGATGGATTGAAAGAGAAAAGGTGGACTTGGACCATGCAAGACTTCCACTGCACTCCGATAAGAGAGTAACTCACTCCAAGTTCATCTATGTACTCTTATTGCCTTTTACTCTTAGTTGAAGATTTTGGTGAGGCAATGGGATTAAAGGGCCAAAATTGATCCTGTTTTGGTGCTTGATGCCAAAGGGGGAGAAAATAAGGCCAAAGCAAGAAATGGAGCAGCTATCACTTGAGAATTTTGAAAATAGTAGAGTTAGAGCTTTTGTTTGTCAAAATACTCTTGTTTCTCTCTTATTGTCAAAAGTTGTTCTCTTGTGGGGAGAAGGTTTGATTATGGGAAAAAGGGGGAGTTTTTGGATCCTTGATCAATTTCTCTTGAAATATCTCTCTTTATGTTTCAACAAGTGTGTTTGACTTAGAGATAGGAAATTGAATTTGATTTGCAAAAACAAACCAAGTGGTGGCAAAGAATGATCCATATATGCCAAATTTGATTCAAAACAAATTTGTGTTCCCATTTGAATTGATGTTGCACTTCTTTTAGTTGCTTTATGTTGTGTTGGCATAAATCACCAAAAAGGGGGAGATTGAAAGGGAAATGTGCCCTTGGGCCATTTCTAAGTATTTTGGTGATTTAGTGTCCAACACAAGTGCTTAAGTGATAAACTATGCCAAATGATGGATAAGGTGCAAATCAATACAAAGGTATGATTCTAGACTTAGTACATTGGTTTTTGTGTACTAACATGTTTGTCTAAGTGTTAGAATCAGAGAAAATACAATTGGAAAAGCGTGGCTCGAAGCAGCCAAGAGTCTCCTCAGTCTGGGTGCACCGGACTGTCCGGTGGTGCACCGGACAGTGTCCGGTGCACCAGGCTGGCATCTGCGAACTAGCTGCTCTCGGGACTTCAACGGCGGCGTA
Source organism: Zea mays (assembly GCF_902167145.1). Classification (NCBI taxonomy): domain Eukaryota; kingdom Viridiplantae; phylum Streptophyta; class Magnoliopsida; order Poales; family Poaceae; genus Zea; species Zea mays. Next base: position 83,260,085 of record NC_050104.1, on the reverse strand, counting down.
CGGCTATAAATCACCGGACTGTCCGGTGGCGCACCGGACTGTCCGGTGAGCCAACAGTCGGCCGGGCCAACGGTCGGCCGTGGAATCCGCGCGCGACGCGTGGCAAGTGCCAACGGTCAGAAGGGGCACCGGACAGTGTTCGGTGCGCCAACAGCTCCAAAGCGCCAACGGTCGGCTTCGCCAAAGAAGGAAAGAAATCCGCACCGGATAGTGTCCGGTGGTGCACCGGACTGTCCGGTGCGCCAGGCGACAGAAAGCAAGAATTGCCTTCTTGAAATGCTCTCAACGGCTCCTAGCTGCCTTGGGGCTATAAAAGGGACCCCTAGGCGCATGGAGGAGAACACCAAGCAACCTTTGAGCATTGTTGATCACTCACACTTCATTCTTGCGCACTTGTTTGACATTCTTAGTGATTTGAGCTCCGTTCTAGTGAGAACCTCGGGATATTGTCTTGAGCTCAAGTCTTGCTCTTGTGTGTGCGTATTTGCTGTGGATTTGAGTGTGTTGCTTCCCTCCCTTACTCTTGTGCTTCATATTGATTCTTATTGTAAGGGCGAGAGACTCTAAGTTGTGGAGATTCCTCGCAAACGGGAAAAGAGTAAAGTAAAGAAGAACACCGTGGTATTCAAGTTGATCATTGGATCACTTGAGAGGAGTTGAGTGCAACTCTCGTCCGTTGGGACGCCACAACGTGGAATAGGCAAGTTTTGTACTTGGCCGAACCACGAGATAAACCAATGTGCCATCTCTGTGTTGATATTCTTGTGGTTATCGTGTTGTGCAAGAACTCCTCTCTAGCCACTTGGCTTTTATTGTGCTAACTCTTAATCAAGTTTTGTGCATTAAGTTTCAAGTTTTACAGGATCACCTATTCAACCCCCCCTCTAGGTGCTCTCAGGGTAGTCCTAGCACCGGGGGAACCTTATCCTTATTGTTTGTTCGTTGGCGATATTATAGACCTAGAGCTGCATGTCGCGTTCTTGGTGAGGGTGGTCTTGGTTGTGGACCCTTGGTCCATGTCCTTCTAGACTCCGCAGTCTCTTTTGGCTTTCACTGCGACTCCACTTTCCTATGATGGAGCTCCTTAGATCAGGCGTATTTCTGGAAGAGCTGATATATCTCTTGGAGGTTCGATGGTGGGTCTCTAGTGCAGTGACTATAAAGCTGGACCGCTCGAAGGACGTTGATTGCATAATGGATCGCAATCTTGTCATCGACCGAGGGTAGCTATGATTTTAGAAGGAGGAATTCATTGTAGTAGTAGCGAAGGCTCTCTTTTTCCTATTGCATGCAGATGGGCAATTCTGCTAATGCATCTGTCTCAGGCCTATATCCTTGGAAGTTAAGTAGGAATTTGTCATGAAGGGTCTTTCATGAGTCAATCGATAGTGTTTGCAGCCTGGAGTACCATGTTAGGGCGGGGCCTTCGAGAGCGATGATGAATTACTTAGCCATGGTGGAGTCATCTCCTCCTGAGGATGCGATGATGACTTGGTAACTCATTCTGTATTGGGTTGTGTTTGTATTGTCGTTGTACTTGGGATAGGTGCCTGCTCTGTAGTTGTGCGTCCAGGGAGATGCTTGGAGCTGTGCCAAGGGAGGGCTTCGCTCGTCGTGGTAGTTTAGTCCCAACTTGCATGTGGGCAAGCATGTGGAAATGATAAACATTTTGATTATTAACAATTCAGCTGGCTGTTGGTGAGGGGGGTCTTCGTAGTGCATGTCTGCAATTTCCTGCTCTATGCTCTTTCTTTCTCCTCTTTGTCCATGATTAGTTGTCTCACCATAGCCTACATGTTGGTTCTCTGCCTTTTGGCTGCTAGGATTTCCCTTTTCTTCTGAAGGTGGTTGTTTTTTATGTGGAGAGCTCACAGCTTGATCTGGTCTTCCACTAAGATTCCCATGTCTTCGCCTTCTTGTAGGATCTCTTGGGCAGTGAGATGTGCTATGGGAGCAAATCCCGCTGGTGGGTCATCATGAGGGAGGTCCCCGAAGATACATGTATGAATGTTGCCTTTCGGGGTAGGGGGGTATTTGGACCGAGCGTTCTTGTTGTTGACTGCCTCTATCTTATTTTTAGTTGTGGTGGGTAGGGTCTCTTCTGCAGGGGTTGCCTTGCCTTTCTTATCGACTAGGGCTACCTTTGTGGCCTCGTCCAAGGAAGAGCTTGCCCTAGTGGTCACTTTCTTTGGAGCCATCGCGGGTGTTGATTTTTAGAGCACAAACGGTGGATGCCAAATGTTGAACCTGCTGACACATGGACAGGTGGGCCCAAACACTCGAAAACTAACAGGGCTCAAGTGCAGAACAAAACGATAGGTAGGGAACTATAGTGTTTGTTATGTGTGTCCCTTCCGTGTAAAGAACGAGGGTATTTATAGGTAACAAGGGGGTTGGTAGACCCAAGTACCATTATGCCCCCAAATACCTGCTACATTCCTGGAATATTCCCCACAACGGGGTCATTACGTCATGGTAAAGTACATGGACTCAAACACAACTAAAAATATAGCCCTCACGAGGGCTTACAAGTGTAGCCAGGCCACAGACGGCCAAAGCTAGGTCCCACGAAAGATGTTCGAAGCCTTCGCCCACCCGTTAGACCCCTCCTTTTGTGATGGCCACCGAGGATGTCTTCGTCTAAGACTTGACTCCGCGCGTTGTGGGGGTGAGGAGCCTTCGTCTGCTGTTGACTGGCAATGACGAGCCCCCTCTTCTCGCGGAGCAGATAGGGCTGGAGGCTTCATCATCGATGCCAAGAGAAGTCTCTAGGTGTTGTGCGCCCTACACTAAAACATGGTTGGTTACAGTCAGGTGAGCTCGATCGAGGACGGGATCGACCTTCGCTCCAACCACACCTTGTCATCGATGCACATTTTTCGCTGCGACGCACGCCAAGTGTCCGACGAAATGCCCCTAAGAAGTCTTGTGTCGTGCTGCATCATCGTCCTTCGCCTTGCATCGAGTGTTGCATAGCCACCCTCGCTCGCGTTCTCCGCCATTGCAGTGTGCTGCTCATCCCAACCCCATGCCATGCATCCTCTTCCTCGTTGCACGCTGTTGTCACCAAAGTCCGCAGCCCCGTGGAGTCCTTCTCTGAGCCACGCCTTCCTCATGTCCTTGCTTGCCGTTTCTCACGCCCGTGTGCTCTGCGCCATGCATCATGGATGCGCGTCAAGTGCTCGATCAAATACCCCTGACAAAAATAATCATCATTCTCACGTCGCTTTGTGCCGTGGCTTCTCCCTGTGAGCTCGCGGTTTAGCCGATGCCTTGCATATGCGCGGATGAAGAATCACGTGGGAGAAGAAAGTAAGTAAAAAGGGTGCGATGCTTTTTATGTCTTTCATGCTCTTATTAGATGATATCTTGTGATGTATGTTAGGTGCTTGACAAAGTTTCTCATTCACACGTAGTGGCATGAACATATGTGCGAAATCGGAGAAACGAACGAGTGGTGTTTGTTGGATGTGACAAGTATACTTAAAGAATTTAGGTTTGAGAGTAGGATTCATATATTGGTGGATGCATGTGTGTCGAAGTGCGCGGTACTAGGGGTGCACTAGATAGGTGTAGTGTTCCAAATAAAGTAGCCGGAGGGTGTTGTATGGGTCACTTACGATTAATTGTTAGTATGGTGAAGATTGGTCTGGATTGCGAGTTATGTGAATAATGTCGTGATATACCTGTTTGCGATGAATGTTTTTTTAGTGACACGACGAAGGCAAATGATGGAGTAGTGGCAATGCGAGAAATAGGTTTAATATCTAATTATGGTTGTGAGTTGATTTACCGGGGTCCTTCGGGATACTCGGTGGACTACAGGGTCTATATGGATTTAAGTACGCTAACGACTACTGAGGCGGTTCCGTCACAGCGGTATCGGAGCACGATTCGGTCACATACTTACTTTTAAAACAAAGTTTGGTTGTGAAAACTATTTTCAACAAAATACCTTATATTTTTTTGATTAATTTCAGATTTAAAAAACTATAATGCTAGTGACATCCTGTTCAAACCCTAAACTAAGGACTATCATGTGGCTTAATTAGAACTACTAACTTGGAGGATTCCTGCAAACATGTGTTTTTTATTGACGTCATTCATTTGAATGTTAATGTTTGGTTCATTTTTCCTCCACGCCAATGTAAGAAAGGTAAGTGTAGGACCAGGCAGACCGAGACTTGTCGACTGCCCTCATGTGTGGGCGACCATACATGTTGTATAAGGGCCGGTAGATTTAATTTCAGCAATGTAATGTTACATTTTGCAACTTCACACCTACGTCCAGGTAAGTAGGTGAAGTTACCACAATTGGCTACCCTGTGGATAAGGTGTGGTAGCAGCGCCTGTTCTGACCATGCGCATAATAGTAGCGCCAGCCTCCATATAGAAATATATGGAGTATAGTTGATAGGTTGTTTTTACCTTTCAGATATAAATGTTGCATCATTGGGATGGGCTGCAATGAGAATTTTCTGTAGCTACACTAACCTCAAATGTGTATATAGTAGCTGACGGCTAGCTAAATGTCGAGAGAGCGTAAGCTATGCCACCGATATAGAACATGATTGCATAATTTGCATGATTGTGAGGACGAATAGGACGAGCATGCATCATGACAATTGCATCATTTGTGTTGTTTGTGCACCAACATGCTTCTCTCACCCCTTTTCCAATAATAAGAAAAAATGTGATGTATTGTCATCTTATGAACTACAACAGACGTCTTGTCCTATGTTGGTTAGGTAGTCTTGTTAGGTGATGTTATGTGTTTCGCTTGCCTTGCTATCTAGTAGGTACGATAGTTGTTAAACCCACAAAAATTGTGTTCTGCTCTTAAATAGACGCCTAAGCAAACACTATTGTGGTTCCAAATGAAACCTTGCTAAGAAATCCTATGCTTGTGTGTGGTTTCTAGCCCTTGTTTGATTGTACCATAGAAATATATACCTATACGGCTTCTAGATTTCCTTAGCGTGACCACTAATCGAACCTAAGTGTCCTTGTGCACTTATTTATGTGAAAAAAATTGTTTGGTGTTTGTTTGCACAAACCATATCTAGGCCCTATTTTGTTATGAGACCTTGCCCAAATCTTTGTAACCTTTTGTCTGCTCATCCTAGTTGATCTCGTGTGATGACCTCGCTTTTTGTCCGGATCTGGTAAACTTTTCCTTTGTGAATCATGTTGTGATCTTATCCGCCAAATCTCTGGATCATTTGTGGAAATCTACACCGTTGTCTTGTTATCTGCTGCAACCCATTCCCAAGTATCGGATGTTGATCCGCCTAATCTCTCATTTCTGGTCATTCCCATATTCTCTGAGGATCATGTGGTCGTTTTTGTTGTCTTTGGTCTCTCATGTCTCCAAAAGCTCATCAGTCTTGATCTCATGGTTGCTTCCTCCTCATATACAATCTCGTATAAATCTTTAACCTAATTTCTCTTTGTGGTGATCCTAGAAGAGTATGTGAAGTTGAAGAAAATTTTTATTTTTTGCTCTTTTTGCCAACAAATATATGTTTCAAGTCATGTCATGTTCTTAATTTTCCAAGCTATACTCTCAAGGGGTCCATCTATCTGTGCGACATGGATCTCTCATTGGTTACATTTGGTAATGGTATTATGACTAATGACTGACGGTGTCATGTTGAAACCGAGAGCCTCCTGTGGGTGCACACTTAAGGTTGTGTTGCGCGGCACGCGCTGGTATCGCGGTTAATTGTTGTGTTCCATTATGGGATTACATCGATATGTGTTATCTTTCATGCGCATTCCCTCAAATCGATCTCTACATTCTACCTCAATTTGTTGCAATGTTCTATACAAATCTATCTTTCGAATGCTATTAGATAACATCTCATGATTTTGGCATTTACAACCAGCATGGACATTACATGCTTCTCTACCCTTAAAAGTCTTCACATTGAATCTCGGGGTGAGATTCTTTTAAGGGGGAGGAATGTAACACCCCAGATTTCATCTCATGTTAAGCCGTGAATTTAAGGCTATGCACGACTTGTAAGTGAAGATAATGATCTTTCTAGGTTATCAATATTTTTCAGATGGTTTCACGAAACTTGAGAATTAATCGACCCCTTGAAATCTCAAATCTTGCACTCGTTCAAACTAACTAATTAAGTTAACGCGATTCGAAAATTTAAATAAGTATTTGAAATTTTGTTCCAAACAATTGTCTAAACTCGTCGACATTTGTGATCCAATCCATATTCGAGTTCGATTTATCAGTATACAATCCACGTTTAATCTTTATCTGAATTTGTATTTCCAAGATGAGATCTTTAATGCATCGACATCTGTTTAAATATCATCTGACCCGTCTTGATATCACTGTATTTGATCCAAATTCAAAACAACCTCGGAAATCTAATACCACATCACATTTAGAAAGCCCTCAGATTTTGAAAACTTGGGCCACGAGCGTAAACATGCACGTGCAAAAGTAGCAAGGAATTTTAAATAGAACATCTCACATGTATTAGTTTTAATTCAAGCTACATGTGTCTAATTAAAAAACATGGTCCAATCTCGAGTCAATTTTATGTTTTAAATAGGACACAAAAGATTTTGTTGAGCGATGCCAAATCAATTTCTCGGTCTAATTAATTGCTCGATCTTTTGTTTATTCAGACACCAATTTTCTCCGTTCGCCGCACCAATCTCATCCACTCATAGATCACCGCCAAATCCAGCCAATCCCGTGAATGCATTTTTATAGGAGTTTTTTTAGGCTGAGTCCAGTGCACAGCCTCCCTCTCGCCTTTGCCACGTCAGCTCTCGCCTCCACTCTCGTCTCTGCTGCTCCAGTGCACAGGCTGCAGCAGGCTACAGCCTTAGGGTCTGTTTGGTTGGGCGGTGGCTGTGAAAAAAGTTGCTATGGGCTGTGAGCTGTGAAAAAAGCTGCTGTAGGCTGTGAGCTGTTAAAAAGCTTAAAATTGTTTGGTAGAAATCATTAAAAATCGTTAAAAGTTCTTCGATATATGTTTTCACAGTTCCATCCGAAAAGTCACTAAAAGCAGGTCCAGGGGTGCTTTTAGATTTGCACTACAAGAAAGTGAGCTTTTAAAAAAAGCTGCTTCCTAGATTGAGCCCTTTGGTTGGCTTTTGGCTTTTAGGGGGCAAAAGCCAAAGCCAAAAGTCAAACCAAACACACCCTTAGGCTATAGCCACATCAGCTTTTCTATTTCAGAATTAAGTAATTCACGCGGATTTATTTCAACGCAGAAAAGACACAACATAATATTTTTTATTTAATTAAAAATTGCAAATTACGTAATAATTAAAATAAAATTACATGACGATTTAAAAATACATAATAATTAATAGAAATTACATAAATCTAATGATTATTATGTCCCCATACATGTTCAACCAAATCATTTAGTAGTTGTGTATACATTGATGTGTCCGTCATCTCGTTGTCCATTTGAATCCTAGCTGCTAGGCTCGGGGTTGCATTGTAGTAGATCGACGGGCCGACTGTAGAATCAACTGTCTCATATGTCTCGTCTAAATCGGCATCACGCTCGTCATCGATGATCATATTGTGCAAAATGACACATGCACGCATGATCAAACCAAGAGTACGTTGAGAGTAAGAACATCCAGGAACTGCTATAATGTTGAACCGAGATTTCAACACTCCAAAAGCGCACTCAACATCTTTGCGCCATGCTGCTTGAGCATTTGTGAATAACTGATGTTTCTCACTTTGTGGAAGCGGAATACCCTTGATGAACACCGGCCAGGAAGGGTAGATGCCGTCGGCAAGATAGTATCCCATATTGTGTTCATGTCCATTAACCATGAAGTTCACTATGGGTGCTTGACCTTGAAGGATATCCTTGAATAATGGCGACTGATTCAGTACGTTAATGTCATTGTTGGACCCGGCCACCCCAAAAAAAGCATGCCAGATCCACCGATCATACGATGCAACAGTTTCTAAGATGATGGTGGGATGTTTGATATCCCCCCTTGTGAATTGACCGGCATGGGCGACCGGACAATTCCTCCATTGCCAATGCATACAATCGATACTTCCTAGCATGCCTGGAAAACCATGCTCTTCTGCTTTTGCTAGTAGACGCTGAATATCCGTGACATTTGGTCGACGACAGAACTCCTCCCCATAACAATGAATGATACCCTCACAAAACTTCTCTAGACACTCTAATGCAGTTGATCTAGCTAGCTTTAAGTACTCATCTATCGAATCTGCAGCGAATCCATAGGCTAACAAGCGCAGAGCTGCGGTGCACTTTTGTAGGGGAGAGAGCCCGAGTCGACCCAGAGCATCTTCTCTTTGGGTGAAATACGGAGAGTATTCACCTAATCTAAGCATAATACTCAAAAAAAAGTTGTCGCCTCATGTGATACCTGCGCCGAAAGTAATTTGGAGGATACACACAGTCATCGGCGAAGTAGTCTTGATGAAGCCGATCATGGGCAGACTCACGATCATGATTGATGTAGCGTCGACGACGCTTGGGCCGGCTCGACGACTCTTCATTGAGGTTGAGCATAGCCTCCTCCATGGCTGCTTGCAATGCATTGCACATTGCCCCTTCGGCTCCTTCACTGAGTTTGTGCTCGAGGAAGACATGACGTGAAGATGAGTAGAAAAGACGAGTTTGGAACAGAGAAATGAGATGAAATGGTGTGTGGAATGAGCTCCACCCGGGTAGGGATATATATAGAGGGATTGGGGATGAAATTTGTGATTTTTTGCAATTTTTTTTCGAATTTTTTGGACTCCAAATGGTCAAAAACGGCTAGTTGCAACGGCTAGCACACGTGGACCAATCAGATCGCGACACGTGGACCAGTCAGATCGCGCCACGTCGCTCTCGCCCGCGCTCTCGCCCCGCCGGTGCCTCGCCTCGCTCTCGCCTCCCTCTCGCCCGCCTCTCGCCCGGGCGGGCGCTCCAGCGCGGGCGAGAGCGAGGCGATACCGCCAGCTCTCGCCGGGCGCGAGCGCCGTCGCCCGGCGACCCTCTCTCGCGGCCTCTCGCCCACGCGCGGGCGGTAGCGGCTCTCTCTCGCCCGCGCTACCGCCCGCGTTGCCACCAGCCTTAGCCTAGAAGGAACTCCCCCTCTTTTCTTCTCCCCTAAGCAAGCCCAATTAAACCCTTTAAACCTTAACCCTAGAGCTCTTCTATAAATATGGGTCCCTCCCTTCCAATTGGAGAATTATTTCACTCCCACCCCTACACCCCTATCTTCTTCCCCCTCACGCCATCTCCCCCTTCCCTGGCATCTCACACCGCCAAGACCTCCAGGGACGAGCGTGCCCCTACCAGCGATGCTCGGTCCTTGCCTCATGCTCGTCTTCTACCTTCCCCATGTGCCCTGCTCTGCCTTACTGCACGCAGTAGCTCCCCACCGGCCTCCATAGCTCACAAGCCCATCTCCCCTCTGATGGCGCCTCCTCAAGCTCCGCATAGCCCTCTACTACAGTAAAAACACACATCTCTGATGGCCTCCTTATGTCGACGGCCTCCTACAAGGCCGTCGGACATACACTTACGTCCGACGGCCACCGGCGTTCGTCAGACAAAAGGGCATATATCCGACGGCTTGTCTGGCGTCCGTCAGACATAAGCTTATGTCCGAAGGCTACCAGACAAGCTATCGGACAAAAGCGATTTTAACTCGTAGGACCAGGCCGTGCCATTTCATTTCCATCTTCACCGTGCTGCCCGCCATGCCCTGCCCACCATCACCGCCGCCCCCTGCGACGCCCTGCCCACTGTCGCCAACCACCCCCACCCCCGCCCAATGCTCCCGCCGCGGCAACCGCCCCCGCCCAGCGCCACCGCCCTGGCATCTACCCCGACGCCGGCGGCCCCGACTTGTCCCCTTCAGGCCCTCGCCCCGCCCACGCCGGCATCCGCCCGTTAATGCGAGCAGGTGTATTATATGAAATATCCATGTAAGAAAAAGAGTTTGGTTGATTGGAGGGTAGTGTACAAAGTTAATCCTCGTGAGCGACTATATGCTTCTGGTGAAGATGGTTATGTTGAAAGTCGAATCGAGCAGGAAGTGGGGGCTGCTGAGATTTTCCAAGATGTCAAACTTACGAGCACGTTTAATGTACAAACTAAAATGTTGGAAGAATCTTTATTAGGCGATCAAAATGATGTAGAGGTTGCTCCAAAAAGAAAATGAGTGTGGAGAAAGAAGAAAACTACTTGGTGTCCATTGAATCGACAAAAGCAACTAGATCCTGATTTTGATTACGATTACGATTGACGAATATGGATCATTATTTTATTGTATATTTTATATTTTTTTTACTTTGTTTCTTTATTTTGTAGTCGATTATGTACTAACTTGTTTTTGTTAAAACATGATGTCAAAGAAAATGAAGTCTTTTGCTCGTAGTTTGCTTGGGATGAGGAGCAACTCGAGGAGTGATGATTCAGTTTTTTAGGGCACAGGTTCTACCATGAGCAGATGTAGAGCACTGGCAGAACATTTGCCTCCAGACGATGTAAGTTAGTTGTTAAATTACATTATGTAAGTTACTTAATGTTGTATGATGTAAGTTACTTATTTCATAGGATGTTGAAATCGAGTGACAGTCGAGAGAAGATGCTATAGTTGGGGCGGTGGTAGAGGACCATGCGAGAGATGATGATGAAGATGATGGTGGAGATGATGTGGGAGATGATGCTGGAGACGATGCTGGTGGATATTCTGCAGGTGTGGATTCTGGTGCTGGTGGAGATTCTGCAGCTGGATCTGGAACTTCTCGAGTTAGGAGAACGAGGAAGTTGCATTTTGTTGGACCACCTCCAGAGCTTCCACCCGAATCTCGAGTTTTGATAAAGCCAATTGGAAAGTGAGCGACATAGTGAGAGCACCTAGAGGGGGGGGGGGTGAATAGGTGATCCTGTGAAACTTGAAAACTTAAGCCACAAAACTTGGTTAATCGTTAGCACAATAGTTGCCAAGTGGCTAGATAGGAATCCTCAACAAAATACAATAACCAACAAAGATCAATCACAGAGATGACACGGTGGTTATCCCGTGGTTCGGCCAAGACCAATGCTTGCCTACTCCACGTTGTGGCGTCCCAACGGACGAGGGTTGCAATCAACCCCTCTCAAGCAGTCCAAAGACCCACTTGAATACCACGGTGTTTTGCTTTGCTTATCTTTATCCCACTTGCGAGGAATCTCCACAAATTGGAGTCTCTCGCCCTTACACTTAAAGTTCACAAAGAAATACGAAGTAAGGGAGGGAAGCAACACACACAAATCCACAGCAAAATGCGCACACACACGGCCAAGAATCGAGCTCAAAAGACTATCTCAAAGTTCTCACTAGAACGGAGCTCGAATCACTGGGAATGACAACCGAATGCGCAAAGACTGAGTGTGGATGATCAAGAATGCTCTAAGGTTGCTTGGTGTTCTCCTCCATGCGCCTAGGGGTCCCTTTTATAGCCCCAAGGCAGCTAGGAGCCGTTGAGAGCAATTCTGGAAGGCTGATCTTGCCTTCTGTCATCGGGCGCACCGGACAGTCCGGTGCACACCGGACACTGTCCGGTGCCCGATCTCCTTCCTAAAATGGCGCAGCCGACCGTTGCAGATCTGGGAGCCGTTGGCGCACCGGACATGTCCGGTGCACACCGGACAGTCCGGTGCCCCCTTCCGACCGTTGGCTCGGCCACGTGTCGCGCGCGGATTCCGCGGCCGACCGTTGGCCCGGCCGACCGTTGGCTCACCGGACAGTCCGGTGCACACCGGACAGTCCGGTGAATTTTAGCCGTACGCCGTCGGCGAATTCCCGAGAGTGGCCACTTCACGCCGAGTCAGCCTGGCGCACCGGACACGGTCCGGTGCACCACCGGACAGTCCGGTGCTCCCAGACTCAGCAGATTCTTGGCTGCTCGAGCCAAGACATTTCCAATTGAATTTTTCCTGTTTCCAGCACTTAGACACAATACATTAGTCCATAAAACAATGTACTAAGTCTGAGAAACATACCTTAATTCTTGATTTGTACTTTGTCCACCTTTTTACACTTAGGCACTTGTGTTGGACACTAAATCACCAAAACACTTAGAAATGGCCCAAAGGCACATTTCCGTTTCAATCTCCCCCTTTTTGGTGATTTATGCCAACACAACATAAAGCAAGTAGAACAAGTACAAAATCAAATCAAATAAGAACTCAAAATTGTTTTGATTCAATTTTGACATATATGGATCACTCTATGCCACCACTTGGTTTGTTTTTGCAAATCCAACTCAAATTTCTATCTCTAAGTCAAACACACATGTTAAGACATAAAGAGAGTCATTCCAAGAGAAATTGATTCAAGATTTCAAAAACTTCCTTTTTTCATAATCAACACTTCTCCCCACAAGAAGCCAACTTTTGACAAGAGAGACAACAAAAGAGTTTTGACAAACCAAAAGCTCTATTCTACTGTTTTCAAAATCTCTCAAGTGGTAGCTGATCCATTTATCGCTTTGGCCTTTATTTTCTCCCCCTTTGGCATCAAGCACCAAAACGGGATCAATCTTGGCCCTTTAACCCCATTGCCTCACCAAAATCTTCAACTAAGAGCAAATAGGCAATAAGAGTATAAAGATGAACTTGGAAAGGTTACTCTTTTCATCGGAGTGCAGTGGAAGTCTTGCATGGTCCAAGTCCACCTTTTCCCTTTCAATTCTCCTTCGAGACTAAATCAAGCAAACTCAAGCATATGGTTAGTCTCAAAGGGTCAAGTTGTAACACATCTCCCCCTAAAAATGTGCATCTCTTGCACAAGGACTTATGAGGTCCGGGGAGTGTTTGTACAACTTGAGCACCATACTAAACAACAAAATGCAAAAAGGAACATGATAAAAGGCATAAACACATGGATGCTACACTTCAATCCAAGTTCCGCGAATCTAAGACATTTAGCTCACTACGCAGCCTGCAAAAGGTCTTCTCATCTAGAGGCTTGGTAAAGATATCGGCTAGCTGGTTCTCGGTGCTAACATGAAACACTTCGATATCTCCCTTTTGCTGGTGGTCTCTCAAAAAGTGATGCCGGATGTCTATGTGCTTTGTGCGGCTGTGTTCAACAGGATTTTCCGCCATGCGGATAGCACTCTCATTATCACATAGGAGTGGGACTTTGCTCAGATTGTAGCCAAAGTCCCGGAGGGTTTGCCTCATCCAAAGTAGTTGCGCGCAACACTGTCCTGCGGCAACATACTCGGCCTCAGCGGTGGATAGGGCAACAGAGGTTTGTTTCTTAGAGTTCCACGACACCAGGGACCTTCCTAAGAATTGGCACGTCCCTGATGTACTCTTCCTATCGACCTTACATCCAGCATAGTCGGAATCTGAGTATCCAACCAAGTCAAAGGTAGACCCTTTTGGATACCAGAGCCCGAAGCAGGGCGTAGCAACCAAATATCTAAGAATTCGCTTCACCGCCACTAAGTGACACTCCTTAGGATCGGATTGAAATCTAGCACACATGCATACGCTAAGCATAATATCCGGTTTACTAGCACATAAATAAAGTAGAGACCCTATCATTGACCGGTATGCTTTTTGATCAACGGACTTACCTCCTTTGTTGAGGTCGGTGTGTCCGTCGGTCCCCATCGGAGTCTTTGCGGGCTTGGCGTCCTTCATCCCAAACCGCTTTAGCAGATCTTGCGTGTACTTCGTTTGGGAGATGAAGGTGCCGTCTTTGAGTTGCTTCACTTGGAACCCAAGGAAGTAGTTCAACTCGCCCATCATCGACATCTCGAATTTCTGCGTCATCACCCTGCTAAACTCTTCACAAGACTTTTGGTTAGTAGAACCAAATATTATGTCATCGACATAAATTTGGCACACAAACAAATCACCATCACATGTCTTAGTAAAAAGAGTTGGATAGGCTTTCCCAACCTTGAAAGAATTAACAATTAGAAAGTCTCTAAGGCATTCATACCATGCTCTTGGGGCTTGCTTAAGTCCATAGAGCGCCTTAGAGAGCTTACACATGTGGTCGGGGTACCGTTCATCCTCGAAGCCAGGGGGTTGCTCCACGTACACCTCCTCCTTGATCGGCCCGTTGAGGAAAGCGCTCTTCACATCCATTTGGAACAACCTGAAGGAATGGTGAGCGGCATATGCTAGCAAGATACGAATTGATTCTAGCCTAGCCACAGGAGCAAAAGTCTCCTCAAAGTCCAAACCTGCGACTTGGGCATAACCTTTTGCCACAAGTCTAGCCTTGTTCCTTGTCACCACCCCGTGCTCGTCTTGTTTGTTGCGGAACACCCACTTGGTTCCCACAACATTTTGCTTGGGACGAGGCACCAGCGTCCAAACTTCATTTCTCTTGAAATTGTTGAGCTCCTCCTGCATGGCCAACACCCAGTCCGGATCTAGCAAGGCCTCCTCTACCCTGAAAGGCTCAATAGAAGAGACAAAGGAGTAATGCTCACAAAAATTAACTAATCGAGATCGAGTAGTTACTCCCTTGCTTATGTCACCCAAAATTTGGTCGACGGGATGATCCCTTTGAATCACCGCTCGAACTTGGGTTGGAGGTGCCGGTTGCGCTTCTTCCTCCATCACGTGATCATCTTGTGCTCCCCCTTGATCACACGCCTCCTTTTGATGAACCTGTTCATCGTCTTGAGTTGGGGGATGCACCGTTGTAGAGGAAGAAGGTTGATCTCATTCATCTTGTTCCTGTGGCCGCACTTCTCCAATCACCATGGTTCGTATAGCGGCCGTCGGAACATCTTCTTCATCTACATCATCACAATCAACAACTTGCTCTCTTGGAGAGCCATTAGTCTCATCAAATACAACGTCGCTAGAGACTTCAACCAAACCCGATGATTTGTTGAAGACTCTATACGCCTTTGTATTTGAGTCATAACCTAACAAAAACCCTTCTACAGCTTTGGGAGCAAACTTAGAATTTCTACCCTTCTTCACTAGAATGTAGCATTTGCTCCCAAATACACGAAAGTAAGATACATTGGGTTTGTTACCGGTTAGAAGCTCATACGACGTCTTCTTGAGGAGGCGGTGAAGGTAGACCCTGTTGATGGTGTGACAAGCCGTGTTCACGGCTTCCGACCAAAAGCACTCGGGGGTCTTGAACTCCCCAAGCATTGTCCTTGCCATATCGATTAGCGTCCTGTTCTTCCTCTCTACCACACCATTTTGCTGTGGTGTGTAGGGAGCGGAGAACTCGTGCTTGATCCCTTCCTCCTCAAGGAACTCCTCCACTTGAAGGTTCTTGAACTCGGACCCGTTGTCGCTCCTTATCTTCTTCACCTTGAGCTCAAACTCATTTTGAGCTCTCCTTAGGAAGCGCTTGAGGGTTCCTTGGGTCTCAGACTTATCCTGCAAGAAGAATACCCAAGTGAAGCGGGAAAAGTCATCAACAATAACTAGACCATACTTACTTCCTCCTATGCTCAGATAGGCGACGGGTCCGAAGAGGTCCATATGTAGCAGCTCCAGGGGTCTTGATGTTGTCATCACATTTTTGGTGTGATGAGAGCCTCCCACCTGTTTCCCTGCTTGACAAGCTACACAAGGTCTATCTTTTTCGAAATGAACATTGGTTAGACCTATCACGTGTTCTCCCTTTAGAAGCTTGTGGAGATTCTTCATCCCCACATGTGCTAAGCGGCGATGCCACAGCCAGCCCATGCAAGTCTTAGCCATTAAGCATGCATCTAGACCGGCCTCTTCTTTTGCAAAATCAACTAAGTAAAGCTTGCCGTCTAGAATACCCTTAAAAGCTAGTGAACCATCACATCTTCTAAAGACAGACACATCTACATTTGTAAATAGACAGTTATATCCCATATTGCATAATTGACTAACCGATAGCAAATTATATCCAAGAGACTCTACTAAAAACACATTAGAGATAGAGTGCTCATTAGAAATTGCAATTTTACCTAACCCTTTTACCTTGCCTTGATTCCCATCACCGAATATAATTGAATCTTGGGAATCCTTGTTCTTGACGTAGGAGGTGAACATCTTCTTCTCCCCCGTCATATGGTTTGTGCATCCGCTGTCGATAATCCAGCTTGAACCCCCGGATGCATAAACCTGCAAGGCAAATTTAGGCTTGGGACATAGGTACCCAACTCTTGTTGGGTCCTACAAGGTTAGTGCAAATATCCTTAGGGACCCAAATGCAAGTTTTGTCTCCCTTGCATTTTGCCCCTAACTTCCTGGCAATAATTTTCCTATCCTTTCTACAAATAGCAAAGGAAGCATTTAAAGCACAATAAATTGTAGAGGGTTCATTCACTACTTTCCTAGGAGTATGAATAATATTCTTTCTAGGCACATGATGAATAGCATTTCTCCTAGACATATTTCTACCATGCATATAGGAAGAACTAGAAGCAAACATGGCATGAGAGTCAAAATCATCATAAGCATTATAACTCCTATAAGCATTTCTAGTTTGTCTCCTATCATGATATATAAAAGCATGGTTCCTTTTAGTACTACTAGCCATAGGAGCCTTCCCTTTCTCCTTGGCGGAGATAGGAGCCTTATGGCTTGTTAAGTTCTTGGCTTCCCTCTTGAAGCCAAGTCCATCCTTAATTGAGGGGTGTCTACCAATCGTGTAGGCATCCCTTGCAAATTTTAGCTTATCGAAATCATTCTTGCTAGTCTTAAGTTGAGCATTAAGACTAGCCAACTCATCATTAAGCTTAGAAATTGAAACTAGGTGTTCACTACAAGCATCAATGTCAAAATCTTTACACCTAGTACAAATTACAACATGTTCTACACAAGAATTAGATTTATTTGCTACTTCTATTTTAGCATTTAAATCATTGTTGACACTTTTTAAAGTAGAAATGGTTTCATGACAAGTAGATAGTTCAAAAGAAAGCATTTCATTTCTCTTAATCTCTAATGCAAGTGATTTTTTTGCTTCTACAAATTTGTCATGTTCTTCATACAACAAATCCTCTTGCTTTTCTAAAAGCCTATTCTTATCATTCAAGGCATCAATCAATTCATTAATTTTATCTATCTTAGATCTATCTAAGCCCTTGAACAAGCATGAATAATCTATGTCATCATCATCACTAGACTCATTATCACTAGAAGAAGCATAAGTGGAGTCTTGAGTACTCACCTTCTTCTCCCTTGCCATAAGGCATGTGTGATGCTCGTTGGGGAAGAGGGATGACTTGTTGAAGGCGGTGGCGGCGAGTCCTTCATTGTCGGAGTCGGAAGAGGAGCAGTCCGAGTTCCACTCCTTGCCTAGATGCGCCTCGCCCTTTGCCTTCTTATAGTTCTTCTTCTTCTCCCTCTTGTTCCCTTGATCCTGATCACTATCATTGTCGGGACAGTTAGCAATAAAATGACCAAGCTTACCACACTTGAAGCATGAGTGTTTCCCCTTTGTCTTGGTCTTGCTTGGTTGCCCCTTGCGGCCTTTTAGTGCCGTCTTGAATCTCTTGATGATGAGAGCCATCTCTTCATCATTAAGTCCGGCCGCCTCAATTTGTGCCACCTTGCTAGGTAGCGTTTCCTTGCTTCTTGTTGCCTTGAGAGCAAGAGGTTGAGGCTCATTGATTGGACCGTTTAGAGCGTCGTCGACGTATCTCGCCTCCTTGATCATCATCCGCCCGCTTACGAATTTTCCGAGTACCTCCTCGGGCGTCATCATCGTGTACCTGGGATTCTCACGAATATTGTTTACGAGATGAGGATCAAGAACGGTAAAGGACCTTAGCATTAGGCGAACGACGTCGTGGTCCGTCCATCGAGTGCTTCCGTAGCTCCTTATTTTGTTGATAAGGGTCTTGAGCCGGTTGTAAGTTTGGGTTGGCTCCTCTCCCCTTATCATTGAGAATCGTCCAAGCTCGCCCTCCACCAACTCCATTTTAGTGAGCATGGTGATGTCGTTCCCCTCGTGAGAGATTTTGAGGGTGTCCCATATCTGCTTGGCGTTGTCCAAGCCGCTCACCTTATTGTACTCTTCCCTGCACAAAGATGCTAATAGAACAGTAGTAGCTTGTGCATTTCTATGGATTTGTTCATTTATAAGCATAGGGCTATCCGAGCTATCAAATTTCATTCCATTCTCTACAATCTCCCATATGCTTGGATGGAGAGAGAATAAGTGACTACGCATTTTGTGACTCCAAAATCCGTAGTCTTCCCCATCGAAGTGTGGAGGTTTGCCAAGAGGAATGGAAAGCAAATGCGAATTCGAACTATGTGGAATACGAGAATAATCAAATGAAAAGTTCGAATTGACCGTCTTCCTGTAGTCGTTGTTGTCGTCCTTTTGGGAAGAGATAGACTCATCGCTATCATCGTAGTAGACGATCTCCTTGATGCGCCTTGTCTTCTTCTTCTTCCCGTCTTTGCGCTTGTGGCCCGAGCCCGAGTCAGTAGGCTTGTCATCCTTCGGCTCGTTGACGAAGGACTCCTTCTCCTTGTCGTTGATCACGATTCCCTTCCCCTTAGGATCCATCTCTTCGGGCGATTAGTCCCTTCTTGAAGAGAACGGCTCCGATACCAATTGAGAGCACCTAGAGGGGGGGGGGTGAATAGGTGATCCTGTGAAACTTGAAAACTTAAGCCACAAAACTTGGTTAATCGTTAGCACAATAGTTGCCAAGTGGCTAGATAGGAATCCTCAACAAAATACAATAACCAACAAAGATCAATCACAGAGATGACACGGTGGTTATCCCGTGGTTCGGCCAAGACCAACGCTTGCCTACTCCACGTTGTGGCGTCCCAACGGACGAGGGTTGCAATCAACCCCTCTCAAGCGGTCCAAAGACCCACTTGAATACCACGGTGTTTTGCTTTGCTTATCTTTATCCCACTTGCGAGGAATCTCCACAAATTGGAGTCTCTCGCCCTTACACTTAAAGTTCACAAAGAAATACGAAGTAAGGGAGGGAAGCAACACACACAAATCCACAGCAAAATGCGCACACACACGGCCAAGAATCGAGCTCAAAAGACTATCTCAAAGTTCTCACTAGAACGGAGCTTGAATCACTGGGAATGACAACCGAATGCGCAAAGACTGAGTGTGGATGATCAAGAATGCTCTAAGGTTGCTTGGTGTTCTCCTCCATGCGCCTAGGGGTCCCTTTTATAGCCCCAAGGCAGCTAGGAGCCGTTGAGAGCAATTCTGGAAGGCTGATCTTGCCTTCTGTCATCGGGCGCACCGGACAGCCCGGTGCACACCGGACACTGTCCGGTGCCCGATCTCCTTCCTAAAATGGTGCAGCCGACCGTTGCAGATCTGGGAGCCGTTGGCGCACCGGACATGTCCGGTGCCCCCTTCCGACCGTTGGCTCGGCCACGTGTCGCGCGCGGATTCCGCGGCCGACCGTTGGCCCGGCCGACCGTTGGCTCACCGGACAGTCCGGTGCACACCGGACAGTCCGGTGAATTTTAGCCGTACGCCGTCGGCGAATTCCCGAGAGCGGCCACTTCACGCCGAGTTAGCCTGGCGCACCGGACACTGTCCGGTGCACCACCGGACAGTCCGGTGACCCACCGGACAGTCCGGTGCTCCCAGACTCAGCAGATTCTTGGCTGCTCGAGCCAAGACATTTCCAATTGGATTTTTCCTGTTTCCAGCACTTAGACACAATACATTAGTCCATAAAACAATGTACTAAGTCTGAGAAACATACCTTAATTCTTGATTTGTACTTTGTCCACCTTTTTACACTTAGGCACTTGTGTTGGACACTAAATCACCAAAACACTTAGAAATGGCCCAAAGGCACATTTCCCTTTCACATAGTCTTTGCTTAATTGTTATCGAAAGTTATGTTTTTATTTCTACATTGTTTTCTGCTTGCAGGACTTGGATCGACGACTTGTTCAAGACACTATAGGCAGGTGAACATGGTCCTTGGTAATCTTGTTCGTCTCCACTAGCCTAGTCTTGTGACTTTGCCTAGTAACGAGTCTGTCCCCGCCACCACTTGGGAGCATTATCGCTATGGTGTATGTAGAACGCTTGGCAACACACATGCACTAGTTTGGGATGCATTCTGGGTATGAATTGTTTTTACTAATTTCGTTATCCCATATATGGTTACTTGTATGATAACACTATTTTTTTGCAGAAATGGTACAAGTTGCCGGAAGATGGGTCATATGATCTAACGCTCGTTACGTGTTTGAGTATAACGATAACGATGTCATTGCAGATGCAATGTACTATGCACGACTTCAAGCTATAAAGGCATGGTACAGAGCAAGTGCTGATGATCGGATGTCGAATACCAAGGCGGAGTGGTCATCAATTTACCTTATGGAGGAGCAATACCTTGAGGTAAACAAGTTGTTGCATCTCATATCGTTTTTTGTTGATTCTTGTTTTGGGTACATGTTAATCCATCTATTTGCTTGATTGAAAAACATTTTATGTAGTTGTCTGTGCCTTGGATGGCCACCCGATCAGAGGATTATCGGGCCTTGTGCAGGTGGTGGGCTTTCCCTGAGTTTCGTGCCATTTCCGAAAGGAACAGGGGAAACCATGGTACTGAGTCGTTTCACAACTACGACGGCAATGGACATGTGCGCTTGGCTAAGTGAATGATATGTCACAGTATGTTGTAACTTCGAATTACATAGAAATGTGTCATTCTAACTTGTATGAATAGGAAGTCAAATCCAATCGTACGCCCATAGATGTGGAGGTGTATATGCAAGGGCATAGGGGTTCTGATACTCAGAATCCTGATGTTTTATGCACTCAGATAGCCACCGACCGTCTAGTGAGTTTTTGGTACTCTATTATGTGTTTGTGTATCAACTTGGTGGTGCACGTATATTTGGTATGTTTGCCTATAGGCTTCGTTTGGGCAGGAGATGGTTCAGTGCCATGGGCAGGACTACGATTGGAGGAGCCAGCCAATCGACCCTCAGGCAGCATATGCTAGAGCAGGAGGACAAGCCCATGGACGGTGAGAGTATTTGATTTGGATTTCAAAATTATTTGCATATGCTTGCGATTGAACTGAGTCCATGGTTTACTCTACTAAGTGCATGGTTCACTCTTGTAGGTTGGGTATTTTTGATTCTACGATTGATTCTAGGGAGACGTCGTGGACGACAGTCCACATCCTCGTCTTCACAGTCGTTCCATTCTCGATCATCCGCCCAAGAGATAGAGATTGCAGTGTTGCATCAACAGATAGAGTGTCATCAATCAGTTTTGAGGCAACAAATGGAGTACCAGAGGCAGCAAGCTGAGTACCAGAAGAAGAAGGACAAGTATTATTCAATCCTCCAGGCCCATAATCAAGCTCTACTCTCGGTAAGTTAAAGTAACATTTTGTTCATAACAACTAAAAACACATGATGTGTACCTTATTTTCTCAACAATGGCTTGTATCTAATTTGTAGCAACTAGCACAACAAGCGGGCGTCCCAATGCCGACATATGGGATGCCGCCTCTGGACTTTGCACTGCCACCGCCAATGCTGTCGCCTCCACCTCCGCCACAATTTCCTGTGGTATGTAACATATGCGTGCGTGACAGGTTCATAGATGCCTTATATGTTAAAATGAAAAACTTAGCGGTTAATATTTCATAGGCGTGTGTTACAGGGATTTCAGACACCTCCCGCTTCAGTTGCCGCACATGCAGATATGTCTGGTCAAGACGACGCATCGACTTCTTGGGTGAACAACCTTTTTTTGTAAATGTCAAAAATTTATAAAAATAGGATTTTTTTTGCAGCTGCTGAAATTCATTATGTCTGACGGCTTAACACAGGCCATCGGACATAAGACTTCCGTATGTTCGACGGCTTACCATATGCCGTCGGACATAATACTCCCTTATGTCCAATAGCTTGGCGGGGCCGTCGGACATAATGGACGTGGGCCCCACCGACAGTCGTTAAAACCGTTACCGAGGATAAACCCTGACGGCCAAAAGTGGTCGTCGGATATAGCCTATGTCCGACGGCCACCATCGAAAATAAGATATTTTTGACCCTTTACGACTAAGGGACATGTAGCGTCGGATATGAGCCTTCGACCGACGAAAATAACTTATGTCAAATAGCTTAAATCTTATCTCCGACGACTTTGGCCCTCAGAAATTCCCTAATAGTGCTCCACCACGTGGACGACTCGTCTTCAACCATGGCGCGACATCTCCCCCACGTCGTCCTCGACTCTCGGCCTCAACCACCTGGCGACGCTCAGCTAGGACGCCACTGTGCCCCTGCACCTCCATCGCGCCCACCTCCCTAGCGCTCGGCCAGGGCCACGCGTCGTTCTCCCTGGCTATCGTCTCCGTTCGCCCAGATGTCGAGCTCCGCTCCCAGCCATGGCCGGATCCCACACCCCTTTTCTGTTTCGGGCCCTGGCTAGGAGAATCAGCACAGCAACCGGCCAGCTCCCACCTCGTCTCCTCTCCATCACCCCCTCTCTTCCAGTTTCCTGTAGTGCTCAGGATTCACCTCCTCATGGACGCGCAACATCTTCCTCCGGCTGCTCCCTCGCCATTTCCCCCATGCCCAATACGTGCTCGACGTAATGCTCAGTCGATTAGTTGTTAGTATGGTGGAGATTGGTCTGGATTACGAGTTATGTGAAGAATGTCGTGATAAACCTGTTTGCGATGAATGGTTTTTTAGTGACACGACGAAGGGACATCGTAGGTATCGCCTGTGTCATTGCGAGCTGGAATAATTTATGTTTGTGCGGTAAAATTAGAAAGGCAAATGATGGAGTAGTGGTGTGCGAGAAATGAGTTTATTATCCAATTGGCTAGCCAACATGTTCTGTTAGACTTGTTTTATTTTTTGCTTCTAAGGTAAAGTGATGCTTGCCCTAATCGTCGCATCGTGTCCTATATCATAGGTCAAAAAACAGGTTAGGTGAAGAGTGTCTCGGTAGATGTATTTGTTGGGTGTGTTTAGATGAGTTCCATGTATGTGAAGTGTGATTTTGTTGGTAAATGCGAAGGACATGTGTAGGGTTTCTAAGGAGTTAGCCGATAAGTTCTGTTAGATTGCTTGTAATGATTTTTGCTTACATGGCGAAGTCGATGCCTCGCCGTAGTCGCCTCGAGAAATTTTATAATGTGTGCCAGTGCTCTGCCGGTTAGGTCAAATGAACCTATGATGTGTTAAGTAGTTGGGTGTTATACAAATTAGTCTAGTTGGGTGTTATACAAATTAGTCTAAAAAGGTGAAACTCGATGAATGTTAGTAATTGGAAAACAGTCGCATCACTAGCCGATGGTCAAAGCTTAGGTCAAAATGTAAATTATGTGCAATGTGATTTAATTGTGGAACCTATATGAATTTTGTGACTATGATTGATTTTTTGTGCGAAGCATAAGGTTTAGTATTTTAAATGGATAGCTGACGAGTTCGGCCAGTATGGTTTAGGTTGACTTTACGTGTGCGATAAGGTGATAACATGCCATAGCAGTCAATGCTCTCTCTATATTATGAGTCAAATAAATACCATAAACAAATAATTAACTTGGGGAAAATTAATTCAGAAACGCTAAATAACTCGCTTTCATCTATACTTCTAGCATCCGGTAATGCCGGGTCGAGCTATAGTCCCCTATGCATAATATAGACACATAATATACGACTTACATATTATTTAATATTTTCTCAACTTGTGAATCGAATCCTATAAATAGGATGAACTTGATTGTTGTGTGGGCTATTGTCGTTACATCTGTAGCTCTAGTGCTCCAAATGATTAAAATATTAATTAATTAGTGGTGTTGGGGGCCTTCATCTTTCGAAAGTTCTCTAAAACACAACTAACATGTTTTCCAAGTATAATACATTCACAGGGACATTCAGCCTCGGAATGAAGCTGTACATGATATGAAAAGCGTGGTCTAGAAGAAGGTTGAACTAATTCCGAAGCTACGCGTGAAGAAGCTTCGGCTCAGCGGTGGAAAATGAAACTGACTTAAAGAGGAAAAGGCTATCTAGTCCCCGATAAATTGTCCTTAAGTCAATAGTAAATATCAAGGGCATTGATGTAATTTTACACAGGCTGCGTCATGTGCCTATAAATAGATGAACAGTAACACCGTAATGTTCACGCTGGCTTGTATTCACTTGCACGTCACACTTGGATTCTTACCTTCTGTCAAGCCGAAGGTATAAATGTAATTCAATATCTTCCATGTTTATTCATGATTATATAATAAAAGTGCCTTAATGATATCATATGATTATTCATGTTCTTTTATATGTGTCATATGATTCTGCTTTCCATTTTATATTGAGATGATAAAGGTATGTCCTTCATGACCTTCGTCTGAAGATCGTTATATCTTAAGGAAAATAATGCTTCGAATGACGAAGGTCTTTAACCATTAACATTTGTGTTGCTGTTGGAACTTGCTCTCCCGAGCAAGATGATCCAACGGGGAAGTAAAAGTAATGCAGACAAGGTTTTTTGCTCAGGAAGGCAATTGCTCTGTTAATCTAGCCTCTCAAGGGCACTGTGCGGGGGTATTTATAGGTGCCTGAGTGCCCAGCATCTTGAGTTAAGGACGCATGTGCCCTCAGGCGCCCAAGTTATCCCCGGAATATTCCCATAAAGCAGGGTTACAAACTGTAATTACAGGGAAGCCTTTACAAATTAGGCTCGTAATGCGTAGCGGCCACGCAGGGCCTGTCACAATGGGCCGGATCACGCGTGGGCCTCCGTGTTGGATGAGACCGAGGGATGGGACGACCTCGTCATAGGCCTTCGTCCTGCGACACGTGGGACGAAGGGTAAAGTCTGCCACTCGGCTTGTCTCCGTTGGTACAGCGAGACTGGCGAAGGCATCGAGCGAAGGGTGGCGTCTTCGCCTTCGCCCCAATAGTTGCCTTATTCTTAATTCATAGCATTTGAGAATAAGTCCCCAACATTGGCGCCCACCTCCGGTGAACTCATTCGACCACCTTTGGCAAGTTGTGACCTTCGTCATGCCGCCAAAGAAGGCTTCAGCACTGGGCGCTGCATTGCAGCCACTGGATGTCAATCAGGAAACACTGCGTGAAGCTAGAAGCCAAAAAAGGAAGGCTACAAGTCCAACGCCTCAGGAGGAGGACCTGGACCAAGAAATAAGGGACCTCGAAGCCATCCATCAACAGGTCCAGAGGAAGAAGGGGAAAATGCTTCGTCTTTTCGATCTACAGAAGAAGATCGATGAGGCTGCTGAGGAAATGCGTCATCTCACTCAAGATGACCAGGACCGAAGACCTCAACGCAGAGAGCTTTGTCAGGACAATTCCTACGATGACGATGTATGGTATGATGATTTCCATCATGAGAATTTTGCTTTTGATGATGCTTCTCCTCTGTCAGCAGAACTGCAGGCTACCCCATGGCCCCCATCATACAAGTCACCCCAGCTCCCTATGTATGATGGGCACTAAGATCCAAAGCAGTTTCTCATGAGCTACGAAGCAACCATATCTTCATATGGGGGTAATACCACAGTCATAGCGAAATCCTTCGTCATGGCAGTCAAGAATGTTGCGCAAACCTGGTACTCCTCTCTTCGGCCATGAATAATCACATCAAGGCAGAAGCTGAAGGACATGCTGATCACCAGTTTCCAAGGGTTTCAGACGAAACTGGTTACTGCTCAAGCTTTGTTCCAGTGCACGCAAGACCACGAAGAATACCTCTAGGCGTATGTCCGAAGGTTCTTGCGTCTGAGAGCACAAGCGCCCACAATGCCCAATGAAATCGTCAT
Source organism: Zea mays (assembly GCF_902167145.1). NCBI lineage: Eukaryota > Viridiplantae > Streptophyta > Magnoliopsida > Poales > Poaceae > Zea > Zea mays. The sequence continues at coordinate 83,234,317 of NC_050104.1, read as the reverse complement.
TGACGCCATGATCAAAGGGCTTCGGCCAGGACCTATGACTCAATACTTCGCCAGGAAACCCCCTCAGACTCTGAAGAAGCTGCTTTAGAAAATGGATGAGTACATCCGAGCTGATAATGATTTCCTCCAGAGAAGGGAAGAAGCTTATAGGTTTTCTGAGATGACTAGGGGCTTCGGTAGAAGAATCCACCCTAGGCATGTCAGATCAATCCATAACTCCAGTCAGAGTGGTGACAGAGGAAGCCAGTTTCAGAGGCCATAACACAGCTCACAGTCTTCAGGGCAGCAGCAGAGCTCTTTGAGGCCACCAGCTCCAAGGGGCAGAGGCGACAGGGGCTTCAGAGGAAGATATGGGGATCAGCCCAGGAAACTCTACTGCTTATTCTGTGGTGAGGACAAGGGCCACACTACAAGAACATGCCAGGTTACCATCCAGAAGTAGAAAGAGATTGCCGAAGCAGAAGCGCGACAGAATCAGCCGAAGCAGGTTTTACACACTGCTTCGTGCCACTCTCCCTATATACCAGAATACATGGGTAATCAACCTGCAGCTTCTGTTGCTTCGGCAAGTCATTCACAAGCTTCCTGGCCCCAGCTCCCACTACCACCACCATTGCCACCTTCTCATACCCGAAGCCAGCAGCCAGAAGGGCACCAGCACGCCCAACAGCAGCGCGACTTCAGGGAGGAGTCCAAAGCTCGTACAGTCAATAGTACTGTCCCAGAATCAAAGCATATATACTGAGGAATATCCTACTTTTGATGTACTTTCATCTTTTATGCCACTTTTTTGTGACAAACAAGTAATTTCAATTTCTTGTAATAATTATGCCTTCACCAGAATGAAATATATCTTCCCCATGGATTTACGAAGCTCGAAAGACGTCTCTAAGGAAACGAACTAAATTTCGAAGTTCAAAAGTCATTTCTAAGGGAGTGCATAGCCAAAGATTACGATCAGAAGCTTCAAAAGTCGTTCCTAAAGGAGCGCAGTGTAAGTTTTCTGCTCAAAAGTCGTTCCTAAGGGAATGCAGAGCCAAAAATTACAATCCGAAGCTACAAAAGTCGTTCCTAATGGAGCGCAGCGTAAGTTTTTTACTCAAAAGTCGTTCCTAAGGGGATGCAGAGCCAAATACCACCGAAATATAAGGTGAAGAAGCTCAAAATTCGTTCCTAAGGGGATGCAGAGCTTAAATGCCACCGAAATAGAAGGTGAAGAAGCTCAAAAGTCGTTCCTAAGGGGATGCAGAGCTTAAAGACTCAAAAGACGTTCCTAAGGGGATGCAGAGTCTTGTGTATTCCAGTGTGGGCGTGTGGGTGTGTGTCTTCGGCATCTTCATCATTTTGCATCATATCATCACATAATTTCGCATAACATTACATCATACATCATATTGCATTAACGAAACAAAAATTGAATACGAAGCAAACCTTCGGCAAATGCTTCGTCAAAATGAAAATGTGCTGAGGCATGAAGTAAGCTTCGAGAAATACAGTTGTATCAGACTTGCCCTAGAAGGGCTCTTTTTTTACGAAGCATGAAAATAAGGGAAGGTGTTTTTTCGCCGAAGGCTCAAAAACGGTATGTGTGCAAATTTCATGCATCGTAAAGAAATATATTACAGTAATTTACATGTTTCATCAATTGTTCCACACACCAAATATTACATAGCATTTTTACAATAAAGTTGCAGAGTATTATTACAACAAAGTCTACTCTTCTCTAAGGATCTTTTCTGCGGCTTTGTTTAATAACTTGTCGACAACTTCGTCGATAATAGAGTTTGCAAGGCTCATAACGTCCAGCGCTTCCTTCATCTCTGGATCAACCAGAGGATTGTATGGCTCCGACAGCGGTGATAGCTCAGCTGTAATAGATAAGCTATTAGTTTGAAGCCACAAAGCAAGTATCGAAGTTAAATTTCAAAAAACAATACCTATGCGCCTTTCGCGCTCAACAGCCTCTTCAGTTCGCCTAGCTTCTTCTCGGGCATCATGGGTGTCTTTTTCGTTCTTTTGTATAATTTCGTGGGCCAATTCTCGGCCACCGTTTACCCAGAAATCAGAGTAAAACTTTCCGCCCATTAAAGTTGCTTTGGCTGAAGGGTCCTTCGTGTCATTTAAGGAGAAGGCGGCTTCACCTTGAACTACAGCTTTCACGTGTTTGCATCCAGCCTTCTCTAGAATAGCTGCGACTCCCCGGGCGCCGGAGAAGGCACAAATATCGCCACGGTCATTCAAAATTTCCTCAAAAGCTTCGGCTTCCCCGCTTATCCACTCAATGACGCCTTCGGGGTCGCCTCGAACGAAGTTCTCCTCAGAGGAGTAGGCACCTACCTTTGCAAAGTTGTTTTTCAAAATTTTCACGCAATCCAAGGATTTTTTGAAGCATCTTTCCTTGGATTCGCGAAGGTCTTCAATATTTTTCTCTAGCCTAGCCTTCCACCATTCACTTATTTCTTGGCTGGCCTTCGCAACTTCACAATTTTCTTTGGCTTCGGCCAGTTGTTTCCGAAGGTCTTCAACCTCGGCTTTTTGGGCTTCGGCCTGAGCATTGTATTTAGCTTCGTTTCTTTCATCTTACTCACTAATGAAATTAAAATTTTATCTTTTTCTAGACCTTCATTTCTCAGCTCAATTACCTCTGAGCGAAGGTTGCTAAGAGCTATTGTGCAGCTTTCGTCTTCGGCGCTTTTTTGAGCCCTCAAGGCATTACTAAGAATCAAGCCCTGAAAGAAAAAGAAAGAATTAAGCATGACAATGAAATACTTCATTCCAAACTTTAAAGTTAACACCTTTTATACCTTTATACTGTTGTATGCAAGGCTATCAGCAAGATCATCCTTCGACATGGCCGAAAGGCCTTCCTCAAGCTTCGGAAATCCCATACTTTTTGCTATCTCCCGGCAAACGGATATTTCTTTGTTGTCCGGGAGACAGTATAGGAAGTCATCTTCGCCAGTGCCATTGAAGACTAAAGCCCCCTTCGGATATTTCAATTTCTGGGCGTAGTGTCTGGCTTCCAAGATTTCTTCTTTGGATAGTTCTTTCCCCGAAGCATGTCGAATAATGTAATCAACATCTTCGGCCGGAGCTTCGGGGGCAGGGGATTTTGCTTTTTCTATCATACCTTGCCCCACCGCCGTGCCCATATCTCGAGGTCTATTGCTCAGTTTCATCCTCAGGCGCAGCAACCTTCGTCTCAATGGGCACTGAAGGCCCAGCTTCGGCTTCGGCCTGGACTTTGATAGCTTCGGTAGCTTTCTTAGTAGGAGCAGGGCACAAGGCCTTTGTGGTCTCCATGACAGCGTCTAGTACGCTGGCCATCCTCCTTCTCTTGGGAGTTGCAGTAGGAGTCTTTTGCATTTTCGGCAATTCTGCCTTTGCTGTTGGGCTCAGAATTTCTGGCATTATCACTATTTTTTCCGATTTTGGCTCTTCGGCCGCATCATCTTTGGTTTCGGCTAGTTCGACTGTATGCACCTTTGGCAGAACAAACGATTCTTCAGCGCTCTGCACGGTGGGAGCAACTTGTTTTGCTTCGGCAGTTGAAGAAGTTCCTTCACCAAATTCAGGCACTACGACTGGTTCAATATTGGCCGATGGGTCAGATCCTTCATTTTCTTACCCTTCGACACAACAGTGGTGGCTGAAGCGACAGTTTTTCTCTTCTTTCCTTGTCTTCGCAATGGGTAGCTATAATCAGGGTATACGAAGCCAATTGCATCAAACACCCTGTTCAAACTTTTCTTGCCCCGACCCCCGAAGGCTGCGGACAAGGCATCATCTTCGGCCTTGGAATATGTCCCAAGTAGCTCGTCGCTGGTAACTTCAATGCATTTCAACCAGTCATCGTTTGGTTCGTCAAACTTCTCCCTAAATCTGAAGGTATATTTCAATCGAACTAGGCCACCTTCACTAGATTCAACGGTAGTCTCCTTCGGCATTTCCTAGTTCTCCACAAGTGGCCACACTTTGTAAGCTATGTGCTCTTGAATTATATCTCTTGTGCCAATGAAGGCACAAACATTGCTAAATGCTTTCTGGCATGCTTCGACGTCACTTTTAACAGCCACCTTCGGCCTTCGGAGGCCGAAGCGAGACTAGATGGGGCTTTGGATAATTTCCTTGATGTATCCCCTTTTAATCAGATCATTTTTAACATAAAACCATTCCTCCATCCAGGCCCCGGGCCATCTTTTCCGGTGTGTCGGCACCGGGTAGCTTGCATTAGGGCGAGCAATGAATCCATAACAACCGAAGTTGTTGTGGTACTGTTCCTTGCCGGTAGCCTTTGTCTCGTATAATAGCTCGTGCATATTGCAGAAGCACTTCGCGCTTGGCTCCAGCCCCTGGCTTCTTACAGCCTAGACAAACATCCCCATCCTAATTATAGCTTTGGGGGTAATTTGATGAAGAAAGATCTGGAATATCTTTAACACTTCAACCACAAATTTGCTCAACGAAAACCGAAGGCCTGCCTTCAAGAAGCTTCGATAAATAATAACTTCATTTTCCTCAGGAGCAGGGGCAGTGCTGTCACCTCCAACCCTCACAATAGACATGTCGCGAAAATATCTCTCTCTCATGGCGTCAATATGACTTTGTTTAATGGTAGATTTTCCGAAGATGGTATGGCTTGGCCGCCAGGGCCGATCCTCAGAATCTTCATCTCCACTCTCCACATCATAACTATCACTGTCATCAGAATCTTCAGACAAACCCTCCATTATGTCCTTAGTAATTTTCTCTGTGTTCGTTTTTGCCATAGACTCATAAAACCCAGCAATAAAAGGATCCACAACTTTCTTCTCTTCATACATATTCTTCTCCTTAGTGAGCTTCTTCTCCTCAGTCATCTTTTCCTCAGTCATCTTCTTCTCCTCAGACATGGAGAAAGAACATCTTTAAAACCGAAGCTCGAAAATCAGGCGAGAGCTATTAAGCGAGAATTAAAAATTTTGAGAAAATAACGCAAGCAGTAGAAATGCATATCAAATGTCGCCGCTGTGGGTTCCTATTTATACGCCTAGCACTTTGAAACTTGGCGGGGCCCGTTTGTCATTGACTTTCACTATTCTAGCGAAGGGAAGGTGTTTTTTCGGACCTTCGGCTTAAGGCCTTCGTTCACGTCGCAGTCTGAATTCATTGTTATAACAAATTAATACTACGAGGGGCTACTATTGAGGGCCTTCATCTTCCAAAGGTCCTCTAAAACACAACTAACATGTTTTCCAAGTATAATACATTCACAGGGACCTTCGGCCTCGGAATAAAGCTGTACACGAAATGAAAAGCGTGGTCTGGAAGAAGGTTGAACCAATTCCGAAGCTACGCGTGGAGAAGCTTCGGCTGAGCGGTGGAAAATGAAACTGACTTAAAGAGGAAAAGGCTATCTAGTCACCGATAGATTGTCCTTAAGTCAATAGTAAATATCAAGGGCATTGATGTAATTTTACACAGGCTGCGTCATGTGCCTATAAATAGATGAACAGTAACACCGTACTGTTCACGCTGGCTTGTATTCACTTGCACGTCACACTTGGATTCTTACCTTATGTCAAGCCGAAGGTATAAATGTAATTCAATATCTTCCATGTTTATTCATGATTATATAATAAAAGTGCCTTAATGATATCATATGATTGTTCATGTTCTTTTATATGTGTCATATGATTCTGCTTTCCATTTTATATTGAGATGATGAAGGTATATCCTTCATGACCTTCGTCTGAAGATCGTTATATCCTAAGGGAAATAATGCTTCGAAGGACGAAGGTCTTTAACCATTAACATTTGTGTTGCCTTATTCTTAATTCATAGCATTTGAGAACAAGTCCCCAACAAGTGGATTATTCAATGTTGCTGCCTGATTTGGTTTCCCTAATTTGGTGCACTTCTCGCTAAGTTAGTAAATTAAATTGTTGAAGTCTAGTAAGTAGTTAGCTCCATCCAACGTTAAGTTAGCAAGTGTCGTTATATGGACAAGAAACACAATTAATGATATATTACCATTTCTACTGCTTATGTTGCTAATCTTGAATATTACTAAATAACCTACGCATTTAGGTTAGTATAATAAGTGTTTGTTAAATAGGCCCTTGCCTCCTGTTATGTTCTTTTGGTGTGTGTATGCAACATAATCTAGTAAATGTGCTATGGTACAGTTGTTAGGTCATGTGAGAACAATTAGTTCAATTAAACAAAGTCTATCTGTAGGAGAATCAGAAACAGTAGCAAATGCATGTGTACTTAACTAGTATAATAATAGAAGAATTAATGAAAGACTATAGCAGATGGAAGAAATTCTTGTACTTGTGATGTCGTGTTTGTGTTGGCTAAGTATAGGTAGTGTTTGTCGTCTTTCCTAGTGGTGTCGGATTCATGTATCTGATGATGTCTAGATAGTTAGCTCTTGTGTGTGGTTGCTTGTGATGTCTTGTCACTTAGAGTTTAGTTCACTACTGTGTGGCTTTGGCATGTCTTGTGCCATTTTATGTTATGTTCATACATACGCATCGTGCATCTCATTTAGGTATGGTAGGTGAGAATCATGGGAAATGAAGGATGTGGAGTGGATCACACCACAAGATGTATCGGCAGACATCGTAACGATGGACGAACAAAACAAAGGCTAGGATAGGAGATGCTTGCTAAGCGAGTAGTTTCTAACAAACACTGACATATTGTGGATTCTAGGCAAGCCCTAGTTTTATGCATAACCCTATTATATATATTATTTTGCTCCAACTCTATTTGTAGGCTTATACTTTACACTTAAGTGTAGGAGGTGTTCGAAACCCTAGATGCATGAACTCAGGTTCCTTTATGAGATGAATACTAGAATGCTAAGTCGAGTAGCTATTATGCTAATTAGGGATCTCGATAGAAGTCGGGTGATTTTTCTAGCACTTGAGTGAGGTCAGGAATTGGTTGTATTGATTTTGACAATGGGATGATGATTGTCTGTGGACACAGATCCCTAGGGATGCCCTGTCTATGAAATGGAATAGAAATAAGAATTAATGTGCGGGTATCTTTGTGCAAGCATTTGAATGTACCAGACACATGCCAAAAAATATGGTAATCGGTAAGCATAGTACTTGACTGAACCCACCCGCGGACATACTCCCCACTTGCTCTAAGAAATGGTTTCCCATATTGGCAATGGTGGGTACAAGTGCTATGACTGCACGGTTGGGTCCGCGAGAGTGGAACCTTGTATCCAAGGGAAGTGGGCCTGATCCATTGCTAGAGGATCGATGGGGACGATTGACGTGTGTGGGGACGGAGTGTCCCTACATGTCGTGTTGTTTAGGTTTACCTCGCAAGGCTAAAAACTCGATTCAAATCGTCTGCTTCTCTCAGCTAATGAGACTACTTGACCGCTATGCTGCATCGAGTAAGAAGTGAAATGAGGTTGTCCTGATAACATTTTTTGCTTTCTATAAATACTTGCCACGATGTCTGATCAGAAGGATGCTTACCTAGAATAAATTTTAAACTAGAACATGAAAGCTAAAACTTGGAATTTTAGATAACTACTGCTTTCTTTTGGCAAACTAAACCCCTCATCCAAAAAGCCTCATGGTGTAGAGGTAGTGGAGTAGTTTCCACATAGCAGGTAAGTCTCGATGAGTATTAGTATACTCAGTCTTGCTTGTGACAAAAAATTTCAGGTACCCCATTTGATAACATGATTGCTGATGTGGCTTGACTGAGTGGTCTACCACCTAAGAATGGTGGATTAAGCACCGGTGGGCTCGACCTTCTCTCTAAGTATCTGTAACGCCCTGAATTTGGGGGTAGAATTTTTTCTTCTTTTATACTCACCAAATTCAGGTGTTACTTTCTTTTCTCGTCCCGTTTCGCTCCTTCTTCCCAATTTCAAAGCAGTATAACGATTGGTGTCCGTATTGCGTGTAAACAAAAACCTAAGTCGTCATGGGTGTTGCATCATGCCGAATCATATTTCTTTTGCCTGATGTTGTGTTTAATTGCATGTTTGCCTAGTTTTGTTTCGGATTTCGTTTCGCGATTGGATTCCGATCTGTGGTTGTGCGCGTCGTGGGTTTTTGTCCCGCGGTGCGGCCCCGCCTGGCCCTGGCTCGCGCGCCCCTGGCACCCCTGCCCCTCCCCATGTGTGCCCCTTCCCTTCTTTCCCTTTTTCCCCTTATTCAATTTTTCCCGTGCAGCAACTTCCTCTCCTCCACCTCTCTCTCTTCCCCGTTGTGCCCTAGGTTTTGGAGAAGGTGATTGTCGGATTTGGACCCCGAGGTGAACTCCCTGGCCTCCCCTCTCTCTCTCCCTCCCTCCCCTCCCCTCCCTTCTTCCCCTGCTCGTGCCCCCTGTGCGCCCCCTGCCCAGTCCCCCAGCGTGGCCCCTCGCGTGTGCCCCCTGCCCAGTCCCGGCGGTGCTCCTCCCCTGCTCGGCCCCGGCGCCCCCCCCCCCGCGCGCCCCTGCTCGTCCCCGGCGCGGCCCCTGCGCGAACCCCGCGTGCCTCTGCGTGGCCCCGCGTGCCCCTGCTCGGCCTCAGTGGCGCCCCCCTACTCGGCCCCTCCCCGGCAGCGCCCGCCCTGTCCCCGGCGCGGCTGCGCGCCCCTGGCACGCGCAACGTGTTCCCGCGCGCGCAGCCCCACGCGCGTGGGGATTGTTTTCTGGTTTTTAATTAATTTTAAACTTTGTTTAATTAACATGCTGCGTCGCGCGCTTCGTCGCGCGACTAATTAATTTGATTTCAGATTTTATTAATGTGCCGTGTCGCGTGCTTCGTCGCGCGACAATCCATTTTTAATTTCAGATTATTTAATGTGTGGCTTCGCGCGTCCAGTCGCGCGATGTTTCGTTTTAAATTGAGTTTGGATGACGTATGTCGTAGTGCGCTTCGTCGCGCGACTCTTGACGTCATTTTTATAATTAATTCAAGTGTCTCGTGGCACGTTCTGCCATACGACGAGTCATTTTATTCTTAAGTTAGTGTAAGTGTTGCGTCGCGTGTTTCGCCGCACGACGATCCTTTTAAATCTACTTTGATCTGTTCATAATGATTAAACATGGTGCATAACGCGATGGCCAAATTAATACTATTCTGTTTAGACGAGTACTTTGATTTATAATCGCGTAACGTGATCGCTCTTCGACCGTAGCCTTGACCGTTACTTTCTCTTTCTCGCTTAGTTGTAGGTGTGAGCCCTGTGCCGAGCGTCTGTTTATTTATGGTATTTTATTGTATGGTGTACTGTTCTTTTGTATTAAATTTGTGGAATGTATGTTTGGACTCGTATAGATAACAGTCAGTTGGTGGAGCCCGAAGGAGTTGCAGGTGAAGACCCTGAGCAGCAGTTGGTTGGTGAAGGCAAGTGTCCCTTGACCCATTTATGTCCTACTCATTCTAATAATTCACTCCCCGCATTTACACAGTTTATACCTAAGTATTTACTAGCTTTTGTTTATCTTGTCCTTGTTACCTATTTTGGTTGGGTTATCTTGGTTTAGCCATATGCTAGTGCTTCACATTAATCAATGAACATGATGAGATTATCTATGATACGCTGTTTTCCCTTTTGATTATGATGATATACTTATGGCATTTAAGGGGACTCGAGTTGTTTCTCGAGTGCCTCTCCGTAAGGACTGGTTCATTGGATGACCGCCCGGGAAAACAGTGCAACCATGAGGGTGGAATGGGACACCCTTAGCTGAATAAATAGAGGAACTGAGGTGTAGTTCGCTTCGCAGTCGTGTCGTCAATGAGGCTCGGTGTATGCAGCTCACTCTGCTAAGGGTGGTTTGCCCCTTGGGGAGGAGTGCGCTACATTTAAGAAACCTAACGGGCGGCTACAACCTCAGGGAATCTTTGTAAAGGCTACGTAGTGAAACCCTGCCTATTCACCTTGGTAGTGTTTAAGGGTTTGATCGGCTTGAGGCAAAGGGAATCATGACTTGTGGGTAAAGTGCGCAACCTCGGCAGAGTGTTATGAAACTGATATATCAGTCGTGCTCACGGTTATGAGCGACCAAGGGAGCTCCATTAATTAGAGATACTTGATCAGAGATGTTTGGTTTACAGGTGGTGACGAGGATGATGGTTATGATTATGCTTATGGTAATGGTAAGTGGTATTCTTTCCATTTTGGAAAGGGTACTTTGGGTTAACAACATGGGTTAATGCTAAAACCTGTCTTTCTACTAGTAATAATAACCTGACCAACTAAAAGCAACTGCTTGACTTAACCCCACATAAAGCTAGTCCACTACAGCCAAACGAGACATAGTGTTGAGTATGTTGATGTGTACTCACCCTTGCTTTACACACCCAACCCCCCCAGGTTTGTCTAGGTTGCAACCACTGCTCAGAAGAAGATGAAGTCATGGAGGAGGACCTCCAGGAGTTCCAAGAGTATGATGAGTTCTAGGTGTGGGTTAGCGGCAAACACCTAGTCGGCTGCCTGTGAAGGTCGTGTGTATCTATGTTTCTTTTCCGCACTTTGATAATCTTTAAAGACTATGTGGATGTCCCGGACATCATGATGTAATCGACTATTATACCTTCTTTTATGTTATTATTTGAGCATTGTGTGATGATGTCCAGTTATGTAACTGATGTGTACGTGAATTGTTGATCCTGGCATGTACATGGTTCGCATTCGGTTTGCCTTCTAAAACCGGGTGTGACATAGGTGGTATCAAAGCCGTGCTGACTATAGAACCGCTAACCTAGAGTAGAATGGTCGCTCTAAGGATTATAGACCCATATTATCACCTTGACTTTGGTATCCCTTCAAAAGTTGGTCATATCGACCAAACCTATGTTCTACTATATATATTATACCTTGCTGAAATTTTTTTATTCTAATTCCTAATTTTTTATGGTTTACTTGCTGGTCATATTAGCTCTGTTCTCACTCTTATGCTTACAGTGTCTTTTGTAGATGGCTCGTCTTAGACACACTGCACGGAAGTCAGTCATTCCTTTCTTGCCTTCTCGTCTCGCGGAGCATCCGCTTCGCCGTCCGGTGACTGGTCAGTCTAGCCATTTGGAGAGGCTGCACCACCGCCTGCACGAGGAGCAGGAGCGTCGGTGACAGGAGTTGGAGCAGCAGGGCTCTTCTTCCTCGCTTCAGCAGGAGGTAGAGTCTGTGAGGAGCTGCTCTCCTGTGCCCCCGCTGGAGGCGCCCCCTGCACCACCACTGGGCGTACCGGCCACTGGAGTAGCTGCTGGAGGAGACCCGGATGACGGAGATGACAACAGCAGCTCGAGCCACAACACCGACCTCTCAGAGGAGCAGGAGCCGGAGGGATGGGTTGCTCGACCCATCACTCGTGACGCTGCTCGCGGGTGTCACTTTCACGATGCGCTCGACATCTTGCTACGCCAGACACTTGACTGGCGTACCTGGTCTATCGAGTATTGCTGTGTTGTCTTCCAGCACAGTCGCGGGGTTTACCCGGACCGCTGGAAGGCGACTTGCTTGGTGCGCCGTCCGGAGAACAGTCTCCGGGGTGCGGAGGTCTGCTCAGAACATTACTCTATTTCTGAGCAGGACTCAGCTGAGGCGGCCAGGCAAGATGCCGCACGGCGTGTGCTTTCACACTACTGCTCAGTGCTCGGTGGGGTGGCTGACGGTCTTAACCTGAGGTATTACCCCCGCCGCCCATCTAGCAGCACAGGAGGCGTGGTTGTCTCACCTGTCAATGAGGACAATCCTAGGTTGAGCAGCACAGTCAACCTAGTCGCCGTGCTAAACACGGAGCTGGACCATGCTTTAGATGAGGTGAGTAGGGCTCGTGCTGAGATTGCCTAGTTGCGGGCTGAGCGCGCGGAGCGCCGTCACCTAGAGGATGGTTCTCCCACCCCTGTCGGGACTCAGCACCCGTACCACTCACCTTAGTGTGGACACCATGCTTATGGTAACCCCGACTGCATGACCAAGATAAATTTAGAACCATAGATCGTCAACGTCGAATCTTGTAATTAATGCTTAAAATAGAAGTTATAGTCTTAGCCTTAGTCTTACTCTTAGTTAGTTTTAGTTAGACAGGGTAGTTTGCTTATCCTGTGTTTTTATGTTTGTCATGATGAACAATGATGGATTTGGATCTTTGTAATGACTGTCGCTAGAGTGTGGGTATCCCCCTCCACTTTGGTTTACCTGTTAAATGTTAATAAAATTAGTTATCTAGTTGGGAAGCCCTTTTATTCTACTTTCCTCTTTATCTGAGAAGCTGTGTTTGCCTGTGTTGGGAGTCAGTGAAGATGCTTATCTGCTCAGTATTGTGGAAGGATTCTATACTCTTTTCTTATGCTGCAAGTTGCAAGATCAGTTCTGATGTGTGATTGCATTCTGCAGATGTCAGACAACAGGCGCAGAGGAGGAAGGCGTGCTCAGCAGAAGCAAGCAGCACCACAAGATGAGGCACCCCAGCAGCAGCTGCCACCACCGCCCCAATGACGATAGAGCAAACGTTCTTGATGTAGACTCAGGCGGTTCAAGCCATTGGTCAGACTCTGGCCGCTATGCAGCAGCAGCAGCATCAGCCCCCGCATCAGCCTCAGATGCCTCAGATGCCCAGAGACAAGCGTGCTGAATTCATGAGAGGTCATCCCCCCGTGTTCGCTCACTCTTCTGACCCCATGGATGCTGAAGACTGACTGCGTACGGTGAAGCGGGAGTTGCACACCGCTCAGTGCGACGACAGGGAGAAGGTTTTGTATGGTCCCCGTTTGTTGAGAGGAGCAACTCAGTCTTGGTGGGAGTCCTATCTTGCCACCCACGCCAACCCCGACACCATCACTTGGGAGAAATTCAGAGACAATTTCTATTAGTATCATGTTCCAGCAGGTTGATGACAGTGAAGAAGGAGGAGTTTCTGGCACTCAAGCAAGGGCCCATGTATGTAAGTGAGTACCGAGACAGGTTTCTGCAGCTGTCCCACTATGCTCCTGAAGATGTCAGCACAGATGCCAAGAGGCAGTATCGTTTCTTGAGAGGTTTAGTCGATCCCCTGCACTATCAGCTGATGAATCATACCTTCCCCCATTCCAGCACCTGATCGACAGAGCGATCATGATAGAGAAGAAGCGCATAGAGATGGAGGATCGCAAGCGCAAGATTGGTGGACCTCAGCCTAGAAGCAACAATCGCCCCCGTTTCTCAGGCAACACGTTGTAACACCCTAGATCTAGCAGAAACAAACAACCCTAATTGGATTATTAGATTTTAGTAGAAAGGAAAAATATTTATATTTTCAAACAAGGAGAACCTTGATATGTAGGATTTGAAGAATTTCTTGAATAGATAAAATTACCAAGTGTTTGTTACACTCATGCCGAAGCATATATTTTGTTTAAATTGATTTGAAAATCCAATTTATGAATTCGATCTTGTGAAGAAAATCTCATTTTACAAAACAATAATTAATTGCTAAAATAAGGTTTTAATAATTCTAGTTTATAATGGTAATCATGGTAATAAATCTTTTATTGAAGTGTTTGTTTCTTTTGGAATGATTTTTGGATTTTGGAATTATTAAATATATTTATATATAATAAACTAAAAAAAAGAAAAGAAAAGAAAAAAAATAATAAAAGAAACATCGGCTCCGCTCATGAATTATGCACGTTCACTTTTTTTCCTCTCACTCTCTACGCCAAATGGGTCCCACATGTGCCTGTACGTCTTCTTCCCTTTCCTGTTGTCTCTCTGCTCGGAGGACTGGATCTCAGCGCCACCGTTTCTTCTGGGTTTGTGGATGCCTCACCACCTCCTCGCTTGCTGCTAGTTCGTCTCCCTGCGAGTGGAGCTCGTCGCGCCAGGCTAGCAGCCGTCCGCCTCTTCTCTCCCCCACATCAATGTCCGACTGTTTATCAGCGCCATGAATTCATCAATAATAGCGATCGTTTCTTCGTCAGGGTATGGCGTTCTTCAATCAACATTGAACGCCACCACCGCTGGCCATTCAGTACCCGCCGTCACATGCTAACTGCCCGCATCAGCTCGCCTTCCTTAGTGACGCTGACGTCCACTCTTCCCTAGTGGAGCAGCCTCCATCTATTAGCAGCGTTTAATTAACCATTAGGGCTAGTTTGGGAACCCCAATTTCCCATGGGATTTCTATTTTCTAAAGGGAAATTAGTTCATTTTTCCCATGGGAAAATAGAAATCCCTTGAGAAATTGAGGTTTCCAAACTAGCCCTTAGTGGCAATTAAATCCTGGCATTATTTCTCTCTCGCGTTGGCTATAAAATGGAGCCGCAATGTTGAGTCCTCATCCCTGCTCGCTCCCTCCTTCACAGCTTAATCCTCTGCGCACTTGTCTCCTCCATGCGCACGCCCTGTTCAGCTCGTCGTTGCTGCTCTCTGCTACGCTCTGCAACTGCCTCAACTCACTGCGTGCACTATCACTTGCCAGAGCTCCTAAGTTTGCCAGTGTTGTGCCGACCCGCCGTCGTTTCAACTCGCGCCGTCGCCGGAGTTCATCTACGCTGTCGCCGTCCGCCCCGCTGTCCGTGGAACCTCGCTGGAGTTTCATCCGCGCAGCACGACGATCACGCCCGTTCCCCTGCCCGTTGAACCCTTCCTGCTCGTCGACGTTCATCCCTGCGAACGAAAACACAAGGTTGAAGACAATCCCAAAATATTTATTTTCTAAATCATGTTTTGAATTTATTGTGAATTATTGTTGTAATATTGAGATGATGCGATTTGGCGATTCACGTCTATGATTTTAGAGATTCGATATATACGTGTAACCGAAATCGAACCCCACAACAACGCTTTAATATGTGTATGATTTTAAAATGAGTACGGTCACCATTTATTAACTTAGTGATTTTCATATTAGAAATGTTTATTTAGCTTTATTGTGTAGAACGATAATTGTTAGTAGTATTTTAGGTGTAAACTTATTTGCATGAAATATAGAAGAAATACTGAGCCACGTATTTCCGATCAAATGAAAATATAGATTTTACTATTTATAACAAATATATTTATAAGTATAGCACTTAAGTACCTAGAATTAATAAGATATTTATCTATGTCATAATAACCATGAATATGTTATTAAAAGTCTCATTTAGTAATTTACAATTAATTCTTAGTATATTAATGTCAGAAGAATTATAAATAAACAATGTTTAGTTATATGTATAATTTCTATTTAAGAAAGAAAGGAGAAACAGAAAGAGTAGAATTTATGATAATGTTAAAATGACTTAATTAGGCACTCATGCTTTCCTAATAAAGAAATTGATAGTTATGTTGATAAACATAGGTTTCTTACTAATGAAGTAGATAATTTGTTCTAATGTTAAAATGACTTTTAATAGATATCATATTTAACAAGGTTCATTATAGATGTTTAAGTATAGCTGTATTAAATAGAAACTTAAAAGAATATGTAGACCATATGTTTCTTAATAAAAACAGAATGATAATCATTTATTATCCCTTCACATAAAACTCATTTAGTCTCATATTTATGTATCCATAATTATATGCTTTACAATAGTAATATGTCATATCACTTTTCTAATAATGATATAATAGCTTAATTAAGTACTCACATCGTCATAACTAAAATAATAGTTTATACATAATTTCATTTCTAATGAATTAGATCATTGGTCCCTACAATAGAATTAAAGATAATTAATAGATTAAATATCCTTTATCATAATTTATTAATCAAACCTATAATAAATTTGTTCTTAACTAGATTTATGATATGATTAATGAGTCCATAGAATTTAGTCCACCTTATATACGAATCACTTAGTTGTTCCTAAAGAATAAAATAAAATAATTAGTGTTCATATTCTTTTATAACTAAAATTTTACTACATAAATTGACTTTGAATATAGCTTTCTTAATAATAATATAAGCCATGTGTTTTCTTAATAAAGATAAAGATAATTATTTGTTTCATTATCTTTCCATATAAAACATGTTTAGGCTTATATATTAGCTTCTCATCAATTAATGTTTAATAATATGTTTCATAACTCATTAACCTTAGATATATAACTTATAGCTATTCTAAAAGGTTATCGTGTTATAACGTGTTTATCATGTTATAAACCCTTAATCTAGACGTATCGCGTATGACGTTTTATAAAAGATTAAATTAGTGAACCTAATATTTGTATAGTTTAATTAAGACATTTTAAGCTCATGTCTTGTTTTATAAAGTATAGATCACACATTGTTAAAAGAATACCCTCTTATTATAACCATGACTTGCGACGTATTTGAAAAACGAACGCTCTTTTCGTTAGGTTTTCTTTTAGCTTTGCGTATGGTGAATGTTGTATGTTATTGAGTGGTGTTTGTTTCTTCTTGTTTGTTTGTGTGATATTCAGTGATTGATCTAATAGTTGAGAATCAAGTGCTATTCCATGGAAGAACCTCAAGTTTTCAATAAGCAAGGCAAGTGGACTTCTCCCTCTGCATACTCTGTTTGATCCCAAACAATACGTTTAATAAAGTTTATTCTTTTGGATATATATGCATAATTTGACGGGTTACCTATTTAGATAACCTTTCCAACCTTATTCCTTGATCAAACCTGGGAATTATACTTTACCTCCGTAGCTATGCTATTGCTACAACTTAACTTTATGCAGTCACTCCTATATGATACTAATGTTCCAAATGGTAAGTTTACATTATTGTTGTTAACCCGATGGTTAAACAAGATTATTGCATATTAATTGGAACATGGAGTGACCACCCGGGAAAACAGTGCTACCATGAGAACTATCATGGCTCTGGTCTTGGCTAAATAACTAGGGAAGTCTTATGTTGGGTGCTGGTCGTGGTCCACAGGAACGGGGGCATCTGACAAGCTCTTATAGTTCCGGCTCAGGCAGATTGGATACGGGCATAGTTCCCAAAGCTTTACCCTGTAGTCTGGACTATAAGTTGGTTATAGTAGGTGTGCCTTATGCAGTTTGACCATTTCCAGCATTTGCGTAATGAGGACTCTAGGGAGAAGCCTCGTAGTGAGACCCTGGCCATTCACCTCGGAAGTGAATACGGGTCTAGCTAACCCGGGCTAGAAGGGAATCGCGACTCATGGGTAAAGATGCGCCACCTCTACAGAGTGTAAAACTGATATATCAGTCGTGCTCACGGTTATGAGCAGCCTGGACTCCTCACATAATAATTGAACTTGAAGATGGAAATAAATCGAGATCCGATGATTTGCCAATGGTTTGCTTAAGTGGTTTCACTTAAGTGTTTTTTATATACTCTTATACCTTTGTTTAATGGGAATACTTGGGATTCACACTTATTAGTAAGACAGGTGTTGTTAATAAAATGTTGACCAACTAAAATGCTTACTGCTCAACCTTAGCCTCACCTTGTTAAACTTGCATTAGTTTTTCCTCCACTTGCTGAGCCCCGACCATAAGTGAGCTCACCCTTGCTTAAATTTTGATCAGAAGCTTGCAGATGAAGATATGATGCTGAACTCCGTGGATGCTAGTCTAGTGATACCCCCGGTCACCTTCCTGTGGATGGATGTCCTTGTTTCGCTATACTTTGATGAATAAAGGTTAAGACATTATGTCTGTTCGAAGTGTAATATGTCAATATAATCGTTATTTACGCTTTTATGCATTGTTCTTTTGATATATTACACTTGTGACATCAACATATGTGTGGAAATAGATCTTGGCACACATATGCTATGCACCTGGCTCTGCCCCTTTGGAAACGGGTGTGACACATGCCTCAGCAGTTCAAGCAGAATCAGCGCCCTTAGCAGTTTCAGAGGAAGTACCCTCAGCACCAGCAGCAAAATCGCCAGAACAATCAGTCAGGAGGAAGTCAGTTCTAGAGGCAGAATCAGCAGGCACCTCGCCTCCCCGCCCCAGCAACCAACCAGAGTAGTCAAGCAGCCCTAGTTCAAGGCGGAAGCAGAGCATGTTTCCATTGTGGAGAGCAAGGCCATTGGGTGATGCAATGTCCGAAGAAGGCAGCCCAGCAGCAGTCAGGCCCTAGTGCCCCAGCAAAGCAGAACGTGTCTCATCCTGGAGCAGGCAACCGCGCCCAGACGCGCTACAACCATGGGAGACTGAATCATTTGGAGGCTGAAGTAGTTCATGAAACACCAGTCATGATAGTAGGTATGTTTCCAGTCGACTCCCATATTGTAGAAGTGTTATTTGATACTGGAGCAATGCATTCATTCATTACAGCATCATGGGTAGAAGCACATAATCTTCCAATAACTACCATGTCGACACCCATTCAAATTGATTCAGCCGGTGGTAGAATTCGAGCCGATAGTTTTTGCTTGAATGTAAGTGTGGAAATAAGGGGGATATCATTTCCCGCTAATCTCATAGTAATGGGTACTCAGGGAATAGATGTCATCCTAGGGATGAATTGGCTAGATAAGTACCAAGCAATTATCAGTTGTGATAAGAGGACAATTAAGTTGGTGTCCCCACTAGGAGAAGAGGTGGTAGCTGAGTTAGTCTCACCTGAGCCAAGGAAAGGAGGTTGCCATCATATGGCTATTGATAGCAAGGAGATAGATTCACTCGAGATTATCAAGGCTGTGTCAGAATTTCCAGATGTGTTCCCGGAAGACTTACTAGGTATGCCACCTGAGCAGAAAGTTGAGTTTGCCATAGAGCTTCTTCGTGGCACCGCCCCCATTTCTAAAAGAGCCTATAGAGTATCTGGACCAGAGTTGGTTGAACTCAAGAAGCAGATAGATGAGCTATCAGAGAAAGGTTATATCAGACCAAGCACTTCGCCTTGGGCCGCCCCTGTCCTGTTCATGGAGAAGAAAGATGGCACTAGGAGGATGTGCATCGATTATCGAGCTTTGAATGAGGTCACGATCAAGAACAAGTACCCCTTACCCAGAATAGAAGATCTATTCGACCAGCTGAGTGGAGCCAGCGTGTTTTCAAAGATAGATATGAGGTCAGGTTATCACCAGCTAAGGATTCGACCTTCAGACATTCCAAAGACGACATTCATTACCAAGTATGGGTTATATGAGTTCACTGTTATGTCCTTTGGTCTAACAAATGCACCAACCTTCTTCATGAATCTGATGAACAGTGTATTCATGGATTATCTCGATAAGTTTGTGGTGGTGTTCATTGATGACATTCTTATATATTCTCAAAGTGAAGAAGAGCATGCAGATCATTTGCAGATGGTATTGCAGAGATTACGGGGGCACCAGCTGTATGCGAAGTTGAGCAAGTGCGAGTTCTAGATTGATGAAGTCCTGTTCTTGGGTCACATAATCAACAAAGATGGATTAGCTGTGGATCCGAAGAAAGTGGCAGACAATCTGAACCGGAAAGCGACAACAGATGCCTGAGGAATCAAGAGCTTCATTGGAATGGCCGGATATTATCGGTGATTCATTAAAGAGTTTTCGAAGATTGCGAAACTGATGACAGCTTTTCTAGCCAACAAAGTGGAGTTCAAGTGGACTCAGAAGTGCCTAGAAGCCTTTGAAGCGTTGAAAGAGAAGTTGACTACAGAGCCTGTTTTATTCTTGCCTGATGTGCACAAGCCATTCTCGGTGTATTGTGACGCTTGTTACACTGGCTTGGGATGTGTGTTGATGCAAGAAGGAAGAGTGGTGGCTTACTCGTCCCGATAGCTGAAGGTTCTTGAGAAGAATTACCCAATCCATGACCTAGAGTTGGCAGCAGTGGTTCATGCACTGAAGACATGGAGGCATTATCTGTACGGACAGTAGTGTGATGTCTACACCGACCACAAGAGTCTGAAGTACATATTCACTCAGTCAGAGCTGAATATGAGACAACGAAGATGGTTAGAATTGATCAAAGACTACGAATTGGAAATTCATTACTATCCAGGCAAGGCGAACGTGGTAGCAGATGCCTTGAGCAGGAAAAGTCAAGTCAATATGATGGTCGCTCATCTGATGCCTTATGAGTTGGCCAAAGAGTTCGACAGGTTGAGCCTCGGATTTCAGAACAACATGCGAGGAGTAACAGTTGAGTTAGAACCCACCTTAGAGCGGGAAATCAAAGAAGCACAGAAGAATGATGAGAAGATCAGTGAAATACGGCAACTGATTCTAGAAGGAAGAGGCAAAGATTTTCGAGAAGATGCAGAAGGCGTGGTATGGTTCAAGGACCGCTTGTGTGTTCCCATAGTCCAGTCCATTCAAGAGTTGATCCTCAAGGAAGCTCATGAGTCAGCTTATTCTATACACCCTGGAAGAGAGAAGATGTATCAGGATCTGAAGAAGAAATTCTGGTGGTACTAAATGAAAAGGGAGATCGCAGAGCATGTGGCTATATGTGATAGTTGTCAAAGGATCAAGGCAGAGCATCAGAGGTCAGCTAGATTGTTGCAACCGTTGCGAATTTCTCAGTGGAAATGGGATGAAATCGGGAAAGACTTCATAGTCGGACTGCCTCGCACTCGAGCCGGCTACGATTCCATTCGGGTAGTGGTGGACCGCTTAACCAAGTCATCCCACTTCATACCTGTCAAGACTAGCTACAACATTGCAGTATTGGTGGAGCTATACATGTCCCGGATCATTTGTCTTCATGGTGTGCCAAAGAGGATAGTGTCAGATAGAGGGACGCAGTTCACCTCTCATTTCTGGCAGCAGTTGCATGAAGCCTTGGGTACACATCTGAATTTCAGTTCGGCTTATCATCCACAGACAGATGGATAGACCGAAAGAACTAATCAAATCCCTGAAGATATGTTGAGAGCCTGTGCGTTGCAAGGTCAGTCCGGATGGGACAAGAGATTACCTTATGCAGAATTCTCCTATAATAATAGTTACCAGGCCAGCTTGAAGATGTCACCATTTCAGGCGCTTTATGGAAGGAGTTGTAGAACTCCATTGCAATGGGATCAGCCTGGAGAAAAGCAAGTGTTTGGGCCATACATTTTGCTCGAAGCTGAAGAGAACATAAAGATGGTTCGGGAGAATCTAAAGGTAGCACAATCAAGGCAGCAAAGTTATGTAGACACAAGAAGGAGAGAGCTGAGTTATGAAGTCGAAGATTTTGTCTACCTGAAGGTATCGCCTATCAGAGGAGTCAGAGATTTGGAGTCAAAGGCAAGTTAGCACCCCGGTATGTTGGTCCGTATCAGATTCTCGCAAAGCGTGGAGAAGTGGCCTATTAGCTCAGTCTGCCAGAAGGCCTGTCAGCGGTGCATGACGTCTATC
This sequence comes from Zea mays, assembly GCF_902167145.1. Classification (NCBI taxonomy): domain Eukaryota; kingdom Viridiplantae; phylum Streptophyta; class Magnoliopsida; order Poales; family Poaceae; genus Zea; species Zea mays. The sequence continues at coordinate 83,213,109 of NC_050104.1, read as the reverse complement.
AGAATGTGTAAAGTCATATGGGGTCACCACTCTGAAGAAGAAGCAACTTGGGAGCGTGAAGATGATCTGATGGCCAAGTATCCTGAACTCTTTGCTGACCAACCTTGAATCTTGAGGGTGAGATTTTTTTAAGGGAGATAGGTTTGTAACGCCCTGAATTTGGGGGTAGAATTTTTTCTTCTTTTATACTCACCAAATTCAGGAGTTACTCTCCTTTCTCTTCTCGTTTCGCTCCTTCTTCCCAATTTCAAAGCAGTATAACGACTGGTGTCCGTATTGTGTGTAAACAAAAACCTAAATTGTCATGGGTGTTGCATCATTCCGAATCATATTTCTTTTGCCTGATGTCGTGTTTAATTGCGTGTTTTCCTAGTCTCGTTTTGGATTTCGTTTCGCGATTGCATTCCGATCAGTGGTTGTGCGCGTCGTGGGTTTTTGTGCTATGGTGCGGCCCCGCCCCGGCCCTGGCCCGCGCTCCGCTGGCGCCCCTGCCCCTCCCCATGCGCCCCCTTCCCTTCTTCCCCTTTTTCCCCTCATTCAATTTTTCCCGCGCAGCAACAACCTCTCCTGCACCTCTCTCTCGCCCCCCCATTGTGCCCTAGGTTTTGGAGATGGTGATCGCCGGATTTGGACCCCGAGGTGAGCTCCTCTCCCCTCTCTCTCTCCCTCCCCCTCCCCTCCCTTCTTCCCCTGCTCGCACCCCCCTGCGCGCCCCCTGGCCAGTCCCCCCATGCGGCCCTGGCGGCGCCCCTCCCCTGCTCGGCCCAGGCGGCCCCCTGGCACCCCCCCCCCCCCCCCCCCGCGCGCGCCCCTCCGCGCCCCCCCGGCGGTGCCCGCCCTGTCCCGGCGCGACTCGCGTGGCCCCCGGCGCAGCCTCACGCGTCCCCAGCACGCGCAACGTTTTCCCGCGCGTAGCCCCACGCGCGTGGGGATTGTTTTCTGGTTTTTAATTAATTTTAAACTTTGTTTAATTAACATGCTGCGTCGCGCGCTTCATCGCGTGACTAATGAATTTGATTTCAGATTTTATTAATGTGCTGTGTCACGCGCTTCGTCGTGCGACGACCCATTTTTAATTTCAGATTATTCAATGTGTGGCGTCGTGCGTTCAGTCGCGCGACGTTTTGTTTTAAATTTAGTTTGAATGACGTATGCCGTCGTGCGCTTCGTCGCGCGATGCTTGACGTTATTTTTTATAATTAATTCAAGTGTCTTGTGGCGCGTTCCGCCGCGCGACGAGTCGTTTTATTCTTAAGTTAGTGTAAGTGTTGCGTCGCGCGTTTCGCTGCGTGACAATCCTTTTAAATATACTTTGATCTGTTCATAATGATTAAACATGGTGCATAACGCGATGGCCAAATTAATACTATTCTGTTTAGACGAGTACTTTGATTTATAATCGTGTAACGTGATCGCTCTTCGACCGTAGCCTCGACCGTTACTTTCTCTTTCTCGCTTAGTTGTAGGTGTGAGCCCTGCGCCGAGCGTCTGTTTATTTATGATATTATATTGTATGATGTACTGTTATTTTGTATTAAATTTGTGGAATGTATGTTTGGATTCATATAGATAACGGTCAGTTGGTGGAGCCCGAAGGAGTTGAAGGTGAAGACCCTGAGCAGCAGCTGGTTGGTGAAGGCAAGTGTCCCTTGACCCATCTATGTCCTACTCATTCTTATAATTCACTCCCCGCATTTACACAGTTTATACCTAAGGATTTACTAGCTTTTGTTTATCTTGTCCTTGTTACCTATTTTGGTTGGGTTATCTTGGTTTAGCCATATGCTAGTGCTTCACATTAATCAATGAACATGATGAGATTATCTATGATAAGTTGTTTTCCCTTTTGATTATGATGATATACTTATGGCATTTAAGGGGACTCGAGCTGTTTCTCGAGTGCCTCTCCATAAGGACTGGTTCGATGGATGACTGCCCGGGAAAACAATGCAACCATGAGGGTGGAATGGGACGCCCTTAGCTGAATAATTAGAGGAACTGAGGTGTAGTTCGCTTCGTCGTCGTGCCGTCAAGGGTGGTTTGCCCCTTGGGGAGGAGTGCGGTACATTTAGGAAACCTAACGGGCGGCTACAGCCTCAGGGAATCTTTGTAAAGGCTACGTAGTGAAACCCTGCCTATTCACCTTGGTAGTGTTTAAGGGTTTGATCGGCCCGAGGCAAAGGGAATCACGACTTGTGGGTAAAGTGCGCAACCTCTGCAGAGTGTTATGAAACTGATATATCAGTCGTGCTCGCGGTTATGAGCGGTCAAGGGAGCTCCATTGATTAGAGATACTTGATCAGAGATGTTTGGTTTACAGGTAGTGACGAGGATGATGGTTATGATTATGCTTATGGTAATGTAAGTGGTATTCTTTCCGTTTTGGAAAGGGTACTTTGGGTTAACAACTTGGGTTAATGCTAAAACCTAGCTTTCTACTAGTAATAATAACCTGACCAACTAAAAGCAACTGCTTGACTTAACCCCACATAAAGCTAGTCCACTACAGCCAAACGGGACATATTGTTCAGTATGTTGATGTGTACTCACCCTTGCTTTACACACCAAACCCCCCAGGTTGTCCACGTTGCAACCACTGCTCAGGAGAAGATGAAGTTGTGGAGGAGGACCTCCTTGAGTTCCAAGAGTATAATGAGTTCTAGGCGTGGGTTAGCGGCAAACCCTCAGTCGGCTGCCTGTGAAGGTTGTGTGTATCTACGTTTCTTTTCCGCACTTTGATAATCGTTAAAGACTATGTGGATGCCCCGGACATCATGATGTAATCGACTATTATACCTTCTTTTTTGTTATTATTTGAGCACTGTGTGATGATGTCCAGTTATGTAACTGTTGTGTACGTGAATTGTTGATCCTGACACGTACATGGTTCGCATTCGTTTTGCCTTCTAAAACTGAGTGTGACAGTATCTCATCTCTGTTCTATCTAAGGATTGTCAATGAAGCTAGCAATATTTAAACTTATGGTTTTTAACTCTATTCATCAAAAGTTATATTGCTTTCAAAATAGATTTGTATCCAATTCCAAATTATTTATGGTAAATTTTTCGTAATATTATTTACGCTGCAAAACCCCTATATGTGATGTGTATTTACTTGATCTTGTGATCTTGGTTGTGAGTTGATTCATCGGGGTCCTTCGAGATTCTCGGTGGACTACCAAGTCTATATGGGTTTAGGTACGATGACGACTGCTGAGGCGAGTGATTTCGTGCTTGATCTCTTATAGATTGGGTGGTTCCATCACACGCACAGAGTTTTGTATTGCTGTGGTTGATACTTCATGAATCATATTCTTTCCCTCTGCGAAAACTCCCTTTGAAGTTTGAGTGGATTCTGAGCAACTTTGCTCGCCCGACACTGCCACTCTTCAGCGGGACACTGTCGCAGCACGACACTGCCAGACCTTTGCATGGCACTATCGCTCTCTCTGTTGTGTGATTTTGGCTCTGAGATTTTGTAGATACTTGGGCAGTTCCCTATGTAGCAGTTTGGTATATTAAGTAGACACTATACTGAGCATTACTGTGTTATGCAGTTTCAGTCGTCCCGTGGGGTTTTGTTGAAGGCGGGATCAATGTCACGATGCTGTTCTTGAAAGAGAATTTTTAGTGGCTGCCATTCACCACCTCTGGTCTTCTCACCGATCCTTCATTCACCATTACTTGGTGATTTTTTAATCAGTCTTTTATTTGAAGGACTTCTGAGTCTTTGACCATTACTTGGCGATTTCTTTTCTAAACTTTCATTTGAAGGACTATGGAATCTTTGTTACACTTGAAGGTGTAACCTCAGGATTACATTTGCTTATAGTCGATGTTTCAAAATTTGCTACTTAACAATTCATCGAAATGAGGGTAAAAATAGAAATAAAATATGAAAAGTACAAAATGTTTCAACTTCCCATGTCTCTTCCTTTCTTTTTACATAGCCCCTATGGCTCTAATATGTTTGTTTTGAATCAGGCACGCACCATGTTGTTTATTGTGCGAGCTTTGGAGGGCTCCCTTCTATCCTGCTGATGCATGTCCTGGACTAGAAACTTTGGGTGGACTATGGACACTTCTCATAAGGTGGAGGTCTTAAGATGAAAGGTTAAGGAGCTCCCCAATGGCTTGGTTGTGGGTTGACCGAAGCAGTGGAGACCGAAGGTTGTGGCTTTGGTTCCTTATGTTGAACATGTTGAGGGATATAAGGTGAATAATATGATGAAGCGAGGAAAACCTTCTTGGGTTGGCTATATTGTGCTGCGACGACAAGTTCTTTTTGCTTTTTATGGTGATTTGGTAGGTTTTAGCTGTGTGGCCTTTGCTTTCTCCATAGAAGATACATTGCGGCTTCTGAAGTTGTGTGCTTTGGTTGAAGACAACCTCCAAAAGCTTCGACCTCCTCTTCCTCCTCTTGGAGCTGATGGATAGAAACTACCCTGCAAATGTTGTTGTCCTCTTGATGATTGAGTCATGTCCTAAGACTGAGTGTGTTGTTCTTGAGATTGACCCATTTTGTCATTATGTTGGCTTAGGTTTTGGATGTTTTGCACATGTCCGGGGTGAAATCTTCCCCTTAATCCCCTAGTCGCTTTCATATACTTTTGTGCCTCTTATCGGCACTGCCGAAAGTCATTATCTGCCCTAATGTGTTCATCTATTTTTGTAGTAGCTATTCTAGACAGTAAGGTGGTTTCCTTAGAAAATACTAAGCTGCAGGGCCTAGAAGAATCCCTTTGATCATTGCTTCTATGATGATGTCATCTGGCACACTTGATGCTTGGGCTCAAACCCAAAGAAACCTTTGGACATAAGATTAAAGGTATTTGTCATGGTCTTGAACATATTGGAATAAACCTTGGGCAATAATTGACTTTATCTGGAAACCTTGAAAGCCAGTGAGAAGGAAGTTCTTGAGTTTCTGCCATGATGACATAGATCCTGGCAAAAGGGACGAATATTAGGTTTGTGCCACATTTTTTACTTCAGTAACAAATCATTTGGCCATTATGGCTAAGTTTCCACCATTAGAAGATATGGTGGCCTCGTAGCTCACAAGGAATTGTTTTGGGTATGATAAGCCATCATACACTAGGAGTTGAGGTGGCATGTATAATAGTGGCCATGGTGTGGCCTGTAAATCTATTGCTAAAGGAGAAGTGTTATCATACAAAAAAGTGTCATGGTTGTAAGCTTTGGGGTGGGGATTTCTTAGGTTATGGTAGTATGGCTCTTCTAGTTGCTCATCTTGTTGCATCATGTGGCACAATTCTTATGATGCTTCATCAATTTGTCATTGCATTTGGGAAACTAGAAGTATCTTCTCTTTCTGCTTCTTAACCTGTTGACGGTAAACTTTGAGATTCTAGATTTCTTGGTCAAGGTCATCATGTGGCGAAGGATCTATGGACTTTCACTTGCCTTTCGTCTAATCATTGCTTGGCAGAGGATGTGTTCCTTCTGATTGGTTTTGATCCATTGAGACAAGTACAACGTCGGTAGTTGTGCTTCTCTTCAGAGGCATGACGAAGAGTTGTTCCTTTTATTGTCAGTTCACCTAAGGTGGGCACCAATGTTGGCCACCTGTTTAGATTCCTGAGAATACCAAATCAGAGAAACATAATTAAAGTGATAGGGTCTTCTTTTCAATAATCCACTCTTAAATATGTGGGGATTAAAGGAAGAAGGTTTGGATAAGGATAGTAACATGATACAACATTAGAAGAAGACAAAACCACAACAAAATGCGTGTTTACTTCACTTAATTCTTTTTCCTCGATTATAGGTAATTACAGGTAGACCATCAGAACGTCCTGAGGGGATCCAAAGATATCCTTTATTACAAAGCTTCGAATATAGAGCTATTGGAGCTTACACAAGTATGTCCATTATCGAAAAGGAAAACGAGAGCCTCTGCATGAGCATTGTAGAGGCAACACAACGTACAACTTCGTATGAAATTACAATTATGGCCCTGATTCCTATACATGTACACTACAAAGCCTACGAAGGGTACCGAGTCATGATGTCGAAGATCTCAGCTTCGCCTCATATTCATGCATGTCATCAGGACAAAGGTAATCTTACCGCTCCTAAAATAAACTCAGAGATGATTAATGTTTTGGTGTTTTGAGGACCTTCAACAAGGGTAGGTCCCCAACAGTATATCCTCTTGATGCTTGCACTCTCTTTATGAAACCGAGTTCTATTAGGCTTACATCCAACTTAGCGTTCCACAAGAGAAAAAAGAGAAAATGGGAGAGGCAACTCTAGTTGGTGTTAGGCTCCCTTTGGTGATCCCTCCTCCAGCAGATCGAGTCTTCGCCTTTTCTCCTTGGTGATTCATGATTCCTCACTTGAAGATGCTAGGGAAGTTTCATTCCCACCGATCTTGTGTGATTTGGATTTCATTCTAGGTAAATCATTGGAATTTAATATGGCTTCTAAGTTTTGTCTCCTAATATCCATACCGGATTCTCATAGTCGTCGTGGTTTTTGGTTGTTGGCCTCATTTGGTAAATCTAAATTCAATCTCTCTGGATTTCTCCCTAGATTTCTTATTCAAGCCTATGTGTGGGGGGCTGGCAGTCTAGATCATCTTAAGGTCACTCCCATTGCTAGAAGGTCCTTCCGGTCTTCAGTTTCTTCGAGAAGTATTGGTTTCCATCTGTGTTTTATGAGATTCTATGAATGTGATCACTTCAAGGTCTTTTTTCTCTATGGAACGATGGTGGTCCATATTCTATTAAGGAACTTCATGCTTTTGAACTAGGAGATGGATCTTCCTGGTAGTGAGTCTCTCATAAACCTCGTTAACATCCAGTTGTTGATCCTGATTGGCGTCCAATTCACGTGAAGAGTTTTTAATCGCTTTTATCAATAATTGAGTCTGGATAATGACTGTCCTTGTTATCTTTCGATTATTTCCAAGAAATTAGTCTAATCATAAGAATTCTGTCTCTAATCGGGTTCTTTGTTCTCCTCGCCCGAACGATGTCTCTAGGCCCAAGGCAGGTTTTCTCTGACCATTTAACAATGATTTTTCAAATTTGAATATCTCTCGAAAGGTAAAAGGTTCTTATCGTATCTTAGTATTTGATAGATTGGCCCTAATAGTTCTCGTGAGCCCATGCCTCTTCTCTCTCGTAGCTCGCGCTCATATAGGGCCTTCTGTTCTAATTGCTGGGCTTTTGGTCATCAGGCCCCTTTATGCCGAAATAGGCAGTTCTGTGCTAATTGTGCATACTCTAGGAATTATTCAGAAATTTGTGCTACTTTCAAAGCACCCAATCCAAGATTGATGGATTCTTTCATAGGACCCTCCCTGACTAGTGATGTCGGTTGTCAGTGTCTTCCTGGTTCAAGTCTTCTTCATAATGTAATACTACTCCAATTATTCCGCAAGAGAACGAAGAGTCACATTTCGCGGGCAACTGTTCACTCTCGCTTGCTCCGACAGGGGTTGGGGTTTCCTAGATGGTTGATCCTTGTCGTCCCTCCTTAGATTGGTTCATCACTAGTGGTTTTCCCTCCACCTCTCCTTCAACTTCTCCAGTGCAAATGTCTTTTGAAAGGTGTGATCCTCTTCTGTTCCTGCTAGTGGTTTTCTAGCAGATGGAGGTTCATGGCCATGAACTGATGATGGCAAGAAATGTCTTTCCCCAACTGCATCCTACTCATGAAGATTTTCCCCTTGTAAGTGTCTGACCCCTTCCCGGTCATGCTCTAGATTTTGGAGCAGTTTGGGAGATTGTTGAAGAACTTCTTGTCTCTCATAAACATGTTGTGGTCTAGGCATTCAACGAACGCTTCTAGGGCAAGCTTTGGTGTGATTTTCTTTTTGTCAGGAAAGGGATAACCTAATCATGAATAGTCCCCATGTTTTCGGTGATGTGTTGTTGAAAATCGCCTAGAGGGGGGTGAATAGGCAAATCTGAAATTTATAAACTTTAAGCACAACTACAAGCCGGGGTTAGCGTTAGAAATATAATCGAGTCCGAAAGAGAGGGTGAAAACAAATCACAAGCGAATAAGGAGAATGACACGGTGATTTGTTTTACCGAGGTTCGGTTATTGCAAACCTACTCCCCGTTGAGGTGGTCACAAAGACCGGGTCTCTTTCAACCCTTTCCCTCTCTCAAACGGTCACCTAGACCGAGTGAGCTTTTCTCTTCAATCAAATGGGACACTTAGTCCACTACAAGGACCACCACAACTTGGTGTCTCTTGCTTTGATTACAATTGAGTTGAGAACAAGAAAGAAGGAAGAAGAAAAGCGATCCAAGCGCAAGAGCTCAAAAGAACACAACAAATCTCTCTCTTCTAGTCACTATTGCTTTGAGTGGAATTGGGACTTGGAGAGATTTTGATTCACTCTATTTGTGTCTTGTATTGAATGCACTAGCTCTTGTATTGAATGTGTTGGCTGAAAACTTGGATGCCTTGAAGAGTGGTGGTTGGGGGTATTTATAGCCCCAACCACCAAAATGGCCGTTGGGGAACTCTGATGTCGACGGGCGCACCGGACAGTCCTGTGCGCCACAGACACTGTCCGGTGCGCCACCAAACACTGTCCGGTGCGCCAGCCATGTCACCCAACCGTTAGGGTTCGACTGTTGGAGCTTTTGACATGTGGGCCACCGGACAGTCCGGTGGTGCACCGGACAGGTCTTGTTCACTGTCCGGTGCGCCATCTGGCGCCTGCTCTGACTCTGCGCGCGCAGTCGGCACTGTTCACTGTTCACTTTTGCAGTCGACCATTGGCGCTGTAGCCGTTACTCCGCTTGGCACACCGGACAGTCCGGTGCTACACCAGACAGTCTAGTGAATTATAGAGGAGGGCAATTCCAGAAACCCGAAGGTGACAAGTTTGGAGTTGATCTCCCTGGTGCACCGGACAGTCCGATGCGCCAGACCAGGGCTGCCTTCGGTTGTCTTTTGCTCTTTTTATTTGAACCCTTTCTTGGACTTTTTGTTGGTTTGTGTTGAACCTTTGGCACCTGTAAAACTTATAATCTAGAGCAAACTAGTTAGTCCAATTATTTGTGTTGGGCAATTCAACCACCAAAATCATTTAGGAAAAGGTGTGAGCCTATTTCCCTTTCAATCTCCCCCTTTTTGGTAATTGATGCCAACACAAACCAAAGCAAATATATAAGTGCAGAATTGAACTAGTTTGCATAAGGTAAGTGCAAAGGTTACTTGGAATTAAACCAATATACATTTCATAAGATATGCATGGATGCTTTCTTCTAATTTTAACATTTTGGACCATGCTTGCACCACTTGTTTTGTTTTTGCAAATGTTTTGGAAATTCGTTTTCAATGTCTTTTGCAAATAGTCAAAGGTATATGAATAAGATTTTGAGAAGCATTTTCAAGATTTGAAATTTTCTCCCCCTGTTTAAATGCTTTTCCTTTGACTAAACAAAACTCCCCCTCAATGAAATTCTCCTCTTAGTGTTCAAGAGGGTTTTAGATATTAATTTTGAAAGAGGTCATACCAATTTGAAATTATATCAAAAATAGGATACCAATTGAAAAACTTCTTTAATACAAATTGAAAAGACTACATTTTTTGAAATTGGTGGTGGTGCAGTCCTTTTGCTTTGGGCTAATACTTTCTCCCCCTTTGGCATGAATCGCCAAAAACGGATACTTATGAGTGAAATATAAGCCCTTTTACTTTCTCTCCCCCTTTGGTAAACAATATATGAGTGAAGATTATACCAAAATGGAGAGCGGTGTGGAGTGACGGCGAAGGATGAATAATTCGATGGAGTGGAGTGGAAGCCTTGTCTTTGCCGAAGACTCCATTTCCCTTTCAATCTATGACTTAGCATGAAATACACTTGAAAACCGCATTAGTCATAGCACATGAAAGAGAGATGATCAAAGGTACATAAATGAGCTATGTGTGCAAAACATCAATCAAAATTCCGAGAATCAAGAATATTTAGCTCATGCCTAAGTTTGGTAAAAGTTTTCTCATCTAATGGCTTGGTAAAGATATCGGCTAATTGTTCTTTGGTGCTAACATAGGCTATCTCGATATCCCCCCTTTGTTGGTGATCCCTCAAAAAGTGATACCGAATGGCTATGTGCTTAGTGCGGCTATGCTCAACGGGATTATCCGCCATGCAGATTGCACTCTCATTATCACATAGGAGAGGAACTTTGGTTAATTTGTAACCATAGTCCCTAAGGGTTTGCCTCATCCAAAGCAATTGCGCGCAACAATGGCCTGCGACAATGTACTCGGCTTGGGCGGTAGAAAGAGCTACGGAATTTTGTTTCTTTGAAGCCCAAGACACCAGGGATCTTCCCAAGAACTGACAAGTCCCTGATGTGCTCTTCCTATCAATCTTACACCCTGCCCAATCAGCATCTGAATATCTAATTAAATCAAAAGTGGATCCCTTGGGGTACCAAAGACCAAACTTAGGAGTTTGAACTAAATATCTCAAGATTCGTTTTACGGCCCTAAGGTGAACTTCCTTAGGATCGGCTTGGAATCTTGCACACATGCATACGGAAAGCATAATGTCCGGTCGAGATGCACATAAATAGAGTAAAGATTCTATCATCGACTGGTATACCTTTTGATCTACAGATTTACCTCCCGTGTCGAGGTCGAGATGCCCATTGGTTCCCATGGGTGTCTTGATGGGCTTGGCATCCTTCATTCCAAACTTGGTGAGAATGTCTTGAGTGTACTTCGTTTGGCTAATGAAGGTGCCCTCTTGGAGTTGCTTCACTTGAAATCCTAAGAAATACTTCAACTCCCCCATCATAGGCATCTTGAATTTTTATATCATGATCCTACTAAACTCTTCACAAGTAGATTTGTTAGTAGACCCAAATATAATATCATCAACATAAATTTGGCATACAAACAAATCATTTGCAATTGTTTTAGTAAAGAGAGTAGGATCGGCTTTTCCGACTTTGAAGCCATTAGCGATAAGAAAATCTCTTAGGCATTCATACCATGCTCTTGGGGCTTGCTTGAGCCCATAAAGCGCCTTAGAGAGTTTATAAACATGGTTAGGGTACTCACTATCTTCAAAGCCGAGAGGTTGCTCAACATAGACCTCCTCCTTGATTGGTCCATTGAGGAAGGCACTTTTCACGTCCATTTGATAGAGCTTAAAGCCATGGTAAGTAGCATAGGCAAGTAATATACGAATTGACTCAAGCCTAGCTACGGGTGCATAGGTTTCACCGAAATCCAAACCTTCGACTTGTGAATATCTCTTGGCCACAAGTCGGGCTTTGTTCCTTGTCACCACACCATGCTCATCTTGCTTGTTGCGGAAGACCCATTTGGTTCCTACAACATTTTGGTTAGGACGTGGAACAAGATGCCATACCTCATTCCTTGTGAAGTTGTTGAGTTCCTCTTGCATTGCCAACACCCAATCCGAATCCCTTAATGCGTCTTCCACCCTGTATGGCTCAATAGAAGACACAAAAGAGTAATGTTCACAAAAATGAGCAACACGAGATCGATGGTTACCCCCTTTTGAATATCGCCGAGGATGGAGTTCACGGGGTGATCTCGTTGTATTGCTTGGTGGACTCTTGGGTGTGGTGGTCTTGGACCCTCATCATCTTCCTTGTCTTGATCATTAGCATCTCCCCCTTGATCATTGTCCTCCTCTTGAGGTGCCTCCTCTTGATCTTCATTTTCATCATCTTGAGCTTGATCCTCATCTTGGGTTGGTGGAGATGCTTGCATGGAGGAAGATGGTTGATCTTGTGCATGTGGAAGCTCTTGGGATTCCTTAGGACACACATCCCCAATGGACATGTTCCTTAGCACGACACATGGAGCCTCTTCATCATCTAGCTCATCAAGATCAACTTGCACTACTTGAGAGCCGTTAGTCTCATCAAACACAATATCACAAGAAACTTCAACTAGTCCAGTGGACTTGTTAAAGACTCTATATGCCCTTGTGTTTGAATCATAACCAAGTAAAAAGCCTTCTACAGCCTTAGGAGCAAATTTAGATTTTCTACCTCTTTTAACAAGAATAAAACATTTGCTACCAAATACTCTAAAATATGAAACATTGGGCTTTTTACTGGTTAGGAGTTCATATGATGTCTTCTTGAGGATTCAGTGAAGGTAGAGACGGTTGATGGCGTAGCAAGCGGTGTTGATTGCTTCCGCCCAAAACCGGTCCGAAGTCTTGTACTCATCAAGCATGGTCCTCACCATGTCAAGTAGAGTTCTATTCTTCCTCTCCACTACACCATTTTGTTGTGGCGTGTAGGGAGAAGAGAACTCATGCTTGATGCCCTCATCCTCAAGAAAGCCTTCAATTTGAGAGTTCTTGAACTCCGACCCGTTGTCGCTTCTAATCTTTTTGATCCTTAAGTCGAACACATTTTGAGCCCGTCTCAAGAATCCCTTTAAGGTCTCTTGGGTTTGAGATTTATCCTGCAAAAAGAACACCCAAGTGAAGCGAGAATAATCATCCACTATAACTAGACAGTACTTACTCCCGCCGATGCTTATGTAAGCTATCGAGTCGAATAGGTCCATGTGGAGTAGCTCAAGTGGCCTGTCGGTCGTCATGATGTTCTTGTGTGGATGATGAACACCAACTTGCTTCCCTGCTTAACATGCGCTACAAACCCTGTCTTTCTCAAAATGAACATTTGTTAGTTCCAAAATGTGTTCTCCCTTAGAAGTTTGTGAAGATTCTTCATCCCAACATGGGCTAGTCGGCGATGCCAGAGCTAACCCATGTTAGTCTTAGCAATTAAGCAAGTGTCGAGTTCAGCTCTATTAAAATCAACTAAGCATAGCTGACCCTCTAACACTCCCTTAAATGCTATTGAATCATTACTTCTTCTAAAGACAGTAACACCTATATCCGTAGAAAGACAATTGTAGCCCATTTTACATAATTGAGAAACTGAAAGCAAGTTATAGTCTAAAGAATCTACAAGAAAAACATTTGAAATAGAATGGTCAGGAGATATAGCAATTTTACCAAGTCCTTTGACCAAACCTTAATTTCCATCCCCGAATGTGATAGCTCTTTGGGGATCATGGTTTTTCTCATAGGAGGAGAACATCCTTTTCTCCCCTGTCATGTGGTTTGTGCACCCGCTATCAAAGATCCAACTTGAGCCCCCGGATGCATAAACCTACAAAACAAATTTAGGCCTTGTTCTTAGGTACCCAAACGGTCTTGGGTCCTTTCACATTAGAAACAAGCACCTTGGGTACCCAAACACAAGTCTTTGACCCCTTGTGTTTGCCCCCAACATATTTGGCAACTACTTTGCCTGATTTGTTAGTTAATACATATGATGCATCAAAAGTCTTAAATGAAATAATAGGCTCATTTGATGCAATAGGAGTTTTCTTCTTAGGCAATTTAACATGAGTGGATTGCCTAGAACTAGATGCCTCACTCTTATACATAAAAGCATGATGAGACCTAGAGTGAGACTTCCTAGAATGAATTCTCCTAATTTTGTGTTCGGAATAACCGGCAGGGTATAAAATGTAACCCTCGTTATCCTGAACCATGGGAGCCTTACCCTTAACAAAATAAGACAATTTCTTAGGGGCATTAAGCTTGACATTGTCTCCGTTTTGGAAGCCAATGCCATCCTTAATGCCAGGACGTCTCCCACTATAGAGCATGCTTCTAGCAAATTTAAAATTTTCATTTTCTAAGTCATGCTCATTAATCTTAGCGCTAAGTTGAGCTATGTGATCATTTTGTTGTTTAATTAAGGCTACGCGATCATGAATAGCATCAACATTAATATCTCTACATCTAGTACAAATAGTAACATGCTCAATGGTAGATGTAGAGGGTTTGCAAACATTTAATTCATCAATCTTAGCATGTAATACAACATTTTCATTTCTAAGATTGGAAATAACATCACTGCAAACATTTAAATCTTTAGCCTTAGCAATTAATTTTTCATTCTCAATTTTAAGGCTAGAGAGAGATGCATTCAATTTGTCAATCTTAGTAATCAAACTAGCATTATCATTTCTAAGACTAACAATTGAATCATCACAAACATCTAACTTCTCAACCTTAGCAATTAGTTTGGCATTTTCATTTCTAAGGTTTGAGATAACATCATGGCAAGTGCTTAGCTCACTAGTCAATTTTTCACACTTTTCTACTTCCTGAGCATAAGCATTTTTAACCTTAACATGCTTCTTATTTTCTTTAATTAGGAAGTCCTCTTGGCTATCCAAGAGTTCATCCTTCTCATGAATAGCTCCTATTAATTCATTTAATTTTTCCTTTTGTTGCATGTTGAGGTTGGCAAAAAGTGCAAGCAAGTTATCCTCATCACTAGATGTTGCATATTTAGTGGAGGCTCTAGACTTTACCTTCTTTTTGCCGTCCCTTGCCATGAGGCACTTATGGCCGACGTTGGGGAAGAGGAGACCCTTGTTGACGGCGATGTTGGCGGTGTCCTCGTCGGAGGAGGAGTCGGTGGAGCTCTCATCGGAGTCCCACTCCCGACAAACATGGGCATCGCCGCCCTTCTTCTTGTAATATTTCTTCTTTTCCCTCCTCTTTCCCTTCTTGTCATCGCCCCTGTCACTATCACTAGATAATGGACATTTTGCAATAAAATGACTGGGCTTACCACATTTGTAGCAAACCTTCTTGGAGCGGGGTTTGTAATCCTTCCCCCTCCTTTGCTTAAGGATTTGGCGGAAGCTCTTGATGATGAGCGCCATCTCCTCGTTGTCGAGCTTGGAGGCATCGATGGGGAGTCTACTTGATGTAGACTCTTCTTTCTTCTCCTCCGTCGCCTTGAATGCGATGGGTTGCATCTCAGGTGTGGAGGAGGCGCCTTGCTCGATGATTTTGTTGGAGCCTTTGATCATCAATTCAAAGCTCACAAATTTTCCTATAACCTCCTCGGGAGACATTAACTTGTGTAGGATTAAGAAAAAGGAGTGATCTTAGAATAACCTTGACCATTTCATGGTCATCCCATTTGGTGCTCCCGAGGTTGCGCACTTGGTTAACCAAGGTCTTGAGCCGGTTGTACATGGCTTGTGGCTCCTCTCCTTGGTTGAGCATAAATCGACCGAGCTCCCCCTCGACCGTTTCCCGCTTGGTGATCTTGGTTACCTCATCTCCTTCGTGCGCGGTCTTGAGTACATCCCAAATTTCTTTGGCACTCTTGAACCCTTGCACCTTATTATACTCCTCTCGACTTAGAGAGGCGAGGAGTATAGTAGTGGCTTGGGAGTTGAAGTGCCGGATTTGGGCTACCCCGTCCGAGTCATAGCCTTCATCCCCTATGGATGGTTCCTGTGCACCAAACTCAACAATGTCCCAAATGCTAGCGTGGAGTGAGGTTAGATGGTGCCTCATTTTATCACTCCACATACAATAATCTTCACCGTCAAAAACCGGTGGTTTGCCTAGTGGGACGGAAAGTAAAGGAGTGCGTTTGAAAATGCGAGGATAGCGTAAGGGGATCTTACTAAACTTCTTGCGCTCATGGTGCTTAGAAGTAACGAACGGCGCGTCAGAGCCGGAGGTGGAAGGCGACGAAGAATCGGTCTCGTAGTACACCACTTTCTTCATTTTCTTCTTCTTGTTGCCACTCCGGTGCGACTTGACGTGGGGAGGTGATTCCTCCCTCTTTTTGTTGCCGGACTCTCACGATGGAGCCTTCCTGTGGCTTGTGGCGGGCTTGTCGCCAGTCACCATCTCCTTCTTAGCGTGAGCTCCCGACATAACTTTGAGCGGTTAGGCTCTAATGAAGTACCGGGATCCGATACCAATTGAAAGTCACCTAGAGGGGGGTGAATAGGCAAATCTGAAATTTATAAACTTTAAGCACAACTACAAGTTGGGGTTAGCGTTAGAAATATAATCGAGTCCGAAAGAGAGGGTGAAAACAAATCACAAGCAAATAAGGCGAATGACACAGTGATTTGTTTTACCGAGGTTCAGTTCTTGCAAACCTACTCCCCGTTGAGGTGGTCACAAAGACCAGGTCTCTTTCAACCATTTCCCTCTCTCAAACGGTCACCTAGACCGAGTGAGCTTTTCTCTTCAATCAAATGGGACATTTAGTCCACTACAAGGACCACCACAACTTGGTGTCTCTTGCTTTGATTACAATTGAGTTGAGAATAAGAAAGGAGGAAGAAGAAAAGTGATCCAAGCGCAAGAGCTCAAAAGAACACAATAAAACTCTCTCTTCTAGTCACTATTGCTTTTAGTGGAATTGGGACTTGGAGAGATTTTGATTCACTCTATTTGTGTCTTGTATTGAATGCACTAGCTCTTGTATTGAATGTGTTGGCTGAAAACTTGGATGCCTTGAAGAGTGGTGGTTGGGGGGTATTTATAGCCCCAACCACCAAAATGGCCGTTGGGGAACTCTGCTGTCGACGGGCGCACCGGACACTGTCCGGTGTGCCAGCCACGTCACCCAACCATTAGGGTTCGACCATTGGAGCTTTTGACATGTGGGCCACCGGACAGTCCGGTGGTGCACCGGACATGTCTTGTTCACTGTTCGGTGCGCCATCTGGCGCCTGCTCTGACTCTACGCGCGCAGTCGGCACTGTTCACTGTTCACTTTTGTAGTCGACCGTTGGCGCTGTAGCCGTTACTCCGCTTGGCACACCGGACAGTCCGGTGCTACACCGGACAGTCCGGTGAATTATAGAGGAGGGCAATTCCAGAAACCCGAAGGTGACAAGTTTGGAGTTGATCTCCCTGGTGCACTGGACACTGTCCGGTGGTGCACCGGACAGTCTGGTGCGCCAGACCAGGGCTGCCTTCGGTTGTCTTTTGCTCTTTTTATTTGAACCCTTTCTTGGACTTTTTGTTGGTTTGTGTTGAACCTTTGGCACCTGTAAAACTTATAATCTAGAGCAAACTAGTTAGTCCAATTATTTGTGTTGGGCAATTCAACCACCAAAATCATTTAGGAAAAGGTGTGAGCCTATTTCCCTTTCAGTTATTTTCTGTGAAAAGACACAATGAGGGTCGGAAGTTGAGGGTTGTTTTCCTTAACCGTGAAGTCTAGGTTGTGCTGTTGGATTACACTTTGGACTTCCTATCCATTGATCACATTCAAATGTATCAGTTCCTTTGATCGCCTATTACACTAGGAGGTTGATGCCATGATTATTGGTAGGGTTATCATTTATGACAGAGTGTTGGACCTTGCTCTGGTGCCACAATTCATTGTTATTTCAGAGGGTGACACTCCTCAGGGTAAATCATGGATTGTTCAATGTGAAATTATTCAATCGGAGTTGATTAGCTTGGTTCCTCAAGATGAATACCACATCCCTAAAATTCCTGCTGATGGGATTGTGTCCTTCAACTTTTTTGGGTTGGGTCAGTCTGTTGCTGGGCCTCATTTTCAGCCCAACGATGCTTAACCTAGGCCTACTCAGCAAGAGGGAATGCATCAGGCTAACAACATTGCTCCTGCAGATAATGAGGGCTGGGGTGAATGGATTGATCTGAATATTCCCTAGGAGATTCAAATTGTCAACCCTACTAATGATGTCATGCTCCCTGTGCCAATTCAGGCTCTTGTTGTTGGGCACCACAATGACCCCATTCCTTATTTGAATGGGGAGGTTGAAGTCTTCGATGAGGCAGGTAGCTTTGCCATGTATCTGAATAGGAGGTCCCTATAGTTGAAAATATGGAACTCGAAGTTGCTCTCAACATTCCTGCTCAGGTTCCCCTTGATGGAGAATTCCTCCATTATGAGATCCATCCTGACGAATTAATGGCAAGCATTGATGAAGCAGGAGTTGATGGACACGTTGCTCTCGATCTAGCCCTGACTCCTGTTTTGCAGCACGACACTTTCATGTGGGAATAGTTCTTCAAGAAGAGTTAGATTTCTTGTCTTGCAATCCATCTAAACTACAGTCCAAAGGTGAATTTGGGCCAAAATTGGAACTCATATGCTTGACATTCAGTTTTGGTTCCTTAGCCATGGGCAGAATTCTGCTCTTTCTTGCTACATAACCCTAGAAAATTTAGAAGGGCCAAAAGTGTCACACCCGGATTTAAGGGCAAACCCGAGCGCGTCTCAAATATGTGATAGGACCAAGTCTCACACGTATGATGACTCATGATACATAAATCAATGTCATATATTTATTATATAATAGGGGTTCTGAACAAAATAACTAAATAAAATACACCACATGGCGAGTAGATCAACCACCATCATAGTTGATTGGGAGACAATGACCTAGATCTCTTCGAACTCATCTTCATCGTGATCCTCCTCTGGATGCACCTGCTCTTAACCTGTGTTGGGAGTTTAGCAAGGGTGAGCTCCCATACGGTCATCGCTCGACAAGTTGTGGGAAACAATGTAGTGTAAGGCTTACCTAGGAAAATGGTTAAAGCTGAGAATGTCTTTTAATAAGTTGGTCAAAAAATAGCAATTACTAAGTATAAGTATATACCATCCCAATTAAATAAGAGATCACAATTAATAATAAATCCCACAATGCAATGCATATGACAGATTAAGTGTAATTCCATAAATTACTCTTGTGAGGGTCCGAGTTGCTCTTGACCGTGAGCATGGCTGATATATGTGACACCCCAGTGTCACCTAGGGTTTCTTCTCAGAGCTAACTCAAAACCATTATCACATGTGAACCAAATTGAGTAAAGGACTTCAAAAATTAGGAGCAAAGGTTTAATTAAGTCTTTTTCATCTTAAGAATCATGCCTTAATCATGTCATGCACCTCAGGGTGAGAAGAATTCACAAACCATAAATAACCCTTAATAGACAATTTTTGTACAAGGAGGGAAAAACTTGTAAAAAAGATTTTGAAAAACACAAATTCATGATGAGAACCAAATAACAAAGTTAAAGTGCACTAAATAAACTACAAAATATAGTCAGAAAGTTTGATCAGCAAAGCTTTGCAAAATTCTCAAAAAGACCCCTCAAGCTAAACTTCAAAATGGAAATTCAGAAAATTCAGAACTAAATTTTCAGCCCTTTGTAAAGTTCAGCCGTGTTCTTTGTTTTCCAAAACTCAAATCTACAAAACCCAAATATGAAAGTGGCGCCAAATTACCTTGAACAGACCCTAGAGAAATTTGGTAGCAAAACTCGGCCGTTTGACATGATCTTGGCAGGGATTTGCCTCAGGACTCCACCTTATGACACTGCCACATTGCTGAGGCGACAACTCTCTGCCCTTGACCCGAAATCGCTCGGCTCCACGCGCAAACGACAGAGTGTAGTCAGGAGAACACATCTTACACAGCGATCTTGCAAAATTTGTAAAGATCTGCGCCCTATTGGCGTTAGAACTCGGGCAGAAACAATGGAGCCATGTGTTTTGTCGCGGCTGACACGCCCGGTTCACGCCAGTTCACTCACCTGCGCCCAGCCGTGCACGCCCGCGCGCCCACGCCGGTCCACGCCCGCTCGTGCACCGCACCGCATCTATAAGAGCAGGCAAGCCTTGGTCGTACTCCCTCCGCGCCTCACTTAACGTCTCAAGCCCTGTACTTTGCTCCGGCATGCTCTGCACCGCCCGCCAAGCAACCCGAGCACTCGGCCACCGTGGCTAGACCCCTCCAAGCCATCCCCACTCAATCCCATGCCTCGGTTAGCTTCCCCAGAGCCCCGTAGAGCTCCCTGAAGCAAGAAACCAGACGCTACTTCACCGGAGAAGTCGTTCCACCCTCGGCGGGGTTGAAATCCCCGCCGGCGCCCGTGGCCACGGCTAACCGATAAGCCATTTTCCAATTCCTCGCGCCTACGTTTTCCCTAGCATCCAGCAAAGCTATCTGACCCATTCAATTGAACTATACCGCCCTGGATAGGCCGGAATCCTCACCACCGATGAGTTCGCCCGCTTGCACACGTGGACCGACCTAAGCCGACCATCGCCGGAGACGATCCGCACATCGGTGTGAACGTCAAGACCTCCCCTACACTCTCGACCACCTCACTGGAGCAATCTCGCCGCCGGTAAGCCCCTCTGCCCTTTTCCGCCGCCGTGGTCACTGTTCCATTAGGGGAAGGAACGCGGGTTCGTTTTCCGCAGGAACCTAGGGGGTTTTATGCATAGTCATAGACTCATGTGAATAGTAAACCAAGGACCTGTCTGTAATGAACTTAGAAACTTTCTCCAGGGACCCCAATGCAAAACCCTTTTTCCTTTAATCTACTTCTGTTTATTCTTTTAAAATAGGCAGAGAACTTAGGAAATTTATATCTTGAGAAATATTTAACCAAATTTAGTCAAACCAATTTTACTGGATTCAGAAGGGTATGAGCTATCAAATAAAAATATTAAACCCTATGCTTTTTGTTTTAAATTTTAGAGTTTGGAATTAAATAAGGAAACTGCCCAAACCTTATTGAAATGAAGAAAAATAGTTATGCTTCTGTGCTGCACTTAAGAAAATTTGTAGAAGTCCAAACCCTACTTAGGCACTGTTTAAAAATACTAAGCACCCTAGTATAGAAGTTTAACACAGGGTTATCTATTAAAAGCCATATCTGCCCAAAACTTAGGAAATTAGAAAAGGAAATAAAAATTAATGAACAGAGGATGTATATATTTTTTCTAATCCACTTAAGTAATGAAGAACCTAGGAAAAATATAAAGAACCCTAGTGGAGAACAAATTCAAGGTGGAATGTTTTATTAGGCACTAATAAAACCAAAAAGGCCATTATTAAAATATAAGGACCATTTCAAAATTGGTAAGAAAAATTCAGTAGACTCCTAACTACTAGAACACCACTGCAAAAATGATAAAACACCCCAGCCCACCATCTTAAGTGGGTTGAACAAATAAAACTTGGTATTTAGCCATATTCCAATTAAATCATAAGTAAGCCAAAAAGTGTACAACAATGTGCAAATAAATTTTTACCAGATTGTTAATGGAATAGACCACCAGAGAAAAATGCAAAACCTATTCAAAGCTACAAAATAACACTCATTACCCCTATCCCATGAAAAAGGACAGTTAATTCAAGAAATTCCTACCACCCTTTCCCCTAAGCAAAAAGTTGCTAAATGCTAGAATGATTGCTCTTGCGCAAAGAAGAAGATAAGAAAATTTAGAAATTTGTTGTTTGATATTTTTCATGTATAGTGGTAGTAGAAAGCACCCTAGTGGCTAGAAACTTTAGAAAATCATAGTAAAATAACTAATAAGTATTAGTGACTGAAAATTTGTGCAAAGCCATGTTATTACACCTAAATACCAGAAAAAATAGGTCTTAGAGAATAACCCACTATTAAGAGGGAGTTGTAGTTCAAAGTACCCCCTCTGCGCTAACACTTGATAATTTTGTACAGAGAGAACCCCTCACTTTTTAAGCAACAAATTTTGACACAGAGAGTTATACACCAGTGAGAAGCCACTGTAATTTTTATAGAGTTTTTTGGAAATTGTAAAACTATCTTGTAGTTCAAACTCACCTTAAAGGCATAAAAGAAATAGAAATAAAAAGATGGATTGGAATGATTAATAAGTAGCACCCCAATAAATGCAGTTAAGAATCTTATTAAAAATATCACTAAAATATAAAAGGGAAAAATCAGTAGAACACTAAAAACAATCTGACCCTTCAGTAATCAAACTTGACCCTAACTTACTAAGTATACCCCGGAAATCTCTAATAACAAGGCTTAGCTCTATTCCCTGTTAATTAATCTTTCACCATACAATTATAGTTACTAAATTGCATATCATGCCATGCATATATCTTACTCATTGCATTCATTATATTGCAACCTCGCTGACAGAGAGTACGTGCTCATCCCTGGCAAAGAGCTATCCACGAGGAAGATCAGGAGCCAGCTCCCGAGCCTGCCATCGAGGATCTCCCCGCAGCCCCAGGAATTGAAGGCAAGCCCCGGTTTTATGCATAACCAAGTTATATATATGCTACTTTACTACACTTAATGTTTGTAGGCTTGTAATGTGCACTTATGTGTAGTAGTTGCTTGAAACCCTTAGTTGCATGAATTTAGGATTCCTTTTTTTGAGATGGATACTAGTATGCTAGGTCGAGTAGCTACTTTGCTAAATTAGGATCTTGGTAGAAATTTCGAGTGATTTTTCTAGCACTTGCGCGATGTCAGGAATTGATTGTATTCATCTTGATAACGAGATCTATGATGGTCTATGGACTTGGAACCAGGGACGATGCCTTGTCCATGAGACGGGAAAAGGAATTAAGGATTAATGTGTGGATACCTGAGTCAAGCGTTTGAACGTACTAAGCACATGTCAGGAAATATGGTAACCGGTAAACCTAGTACCTGAGTGAAGTCGGGCGTGGACTTTACCCCTCACGCGTCCTGAGACTGGGTCTCCCATGCTAGCTATGGTGGGTACAAGTGCGGTCACTGCACGGCGGCAGCCGAGGTCAGTGGAGCATTGTATGCCAAGGCGGTGAGGCCTGGCCGCGAACGGGGAATCGATGGGGACGGTTGACGTGTGTGAGAACGGAGTGCCCTGACATGTCGTGTGTTTAGGTTTACCTTGCAAGGTTAAAACTCGATTTGAATCGTCTGCTTCTCGCAGCTAATGAGACTGCTTGACCGCTTGTACTACATTGAGTGAGAAGTGAAATGAGGATTACATGAGATAACATGTTGATTGTATTAAATGATTGTTACCATGTATGCTTAGAAAGAGCAAACTTAGCTAAATTAATGATACCAGAATTGGAAAAGCTAAAAATTGATTTTAGACTCATCTAGTGCTTTTGGCAAACCAAACCCCTCAGCCAAACAGTTGCATGGTCTAGAGGTAGAGGAGTAGATTCCTCATACCGGGTAAGTCTAGCTGAGTATTAGTATACTCAGCCTTGCTTGTGGCATAATTTTTGCAGGTACGCTTCAGGATATGGTTGATGGTGTGACTTGGCCTACCACCCTGCCACCGGGTTGGACGGTCGAGTGGGATGCTGCTCCAGCAGGAGAGGAGCAGGAGGAGTAGTGGGCTAGGCCTTGCCCTATTCCTCACCTATCGACGATATCGATTATCCGCTGCAGTTTATCTTATGAACTTATCTCAGTTAACCTGAAAAACTCCGATTTATGTAATAACTCCAGTACTTTAATTTGAGATTTTCCTGTTTTACTGTATTTTTTCTGTGACTCACCATCGAGTGAGTTAGTGGTATTTGATCCTGGATGAGTGGCTTTATCAGACTAGATCTAAGGGACTGATGGGTAATTCCGATTTAAGTGTGTTGCGGCCTCTAAGGCGTGACTAAGGCACTTAAGCTGGAATAATTCGCGCGGTTCTGGCACAGCTGGTATCGGAGCAAATACCATCACAGAGAAAGCAATAAACCACGAATACCAACTTTCAAAAATCTAAAACTTGCTTAGAAACTAGTGTTTGAATCGTCAGGACTAGAACGCTAGACCTAGGACGAAAGGCCTTAGGAATAGTGGGAGAAATAGGTGGCTAGTTAAGTAGGCCCTATGGGCCAGTCTTAGGATTTAAAGGATGCCCTAAGAGCACCCTTTTATTCGGAGAGGAGACGTTATTTTCAGCATGCATGCATTATAAAACTAAAAGGCTTAGACACTAAGGAAATAAACATTGAGTTAACCCGCTTCCTTTTAAACCACCCAGGCTCATTTATTTTCTTTCTTCCACCATAATCTTTACATCTGATACCCTTCCGCAGATGACTTCACCTACCCCCGCCAGTGGAGGAGACACTCGTTTCAGTTCCGATTTCCTTTCTCACGAGGGTTTTCCTTCCATCTTATGGGAAGTGCTCAACTCCGTCGGTTACCCTACGCCCCTTTGTGCACAATGCAGCTGTACGAGGAGCATCGGGTGCCATGTTGCCGAGTCTGGCTGACTCTGGAGGCTCATCCCCTTCAGCTGGGATGTCGTTCCCTTGACTCCGAGACTGTTGGATTCAAGACGGGCGACACCACAGAAGCGGCATCCTTGAAGACCCTGATGACTTTCTGTGGCTACCATCCCCTGGAGATGGTGATGCACCCCTTAGGACTCTTCCCTGCTGAGAAGAGGGACGACCCCATGTGGTGCAACCGTGTGAGCCATGTGAAGGACGTATGGGCGATGTATCCTGACTTGGTTGGGAGGATCACCGTTCAGTGCATGAGTGCGCTGTACCGCTTTCAGGCCCTGCAGAGCGATGCTATGGCACATCTTGCCAACCTCGCTCAAACCACCAAGCTCACCCTTGACAGCCGAGAGGACTTCGTGGTCGACTTGTCCTCAGAGCTGGTAGAGAAGGACCTATAGGTGGAAAGGTTGAGCCAGCGCATCACCACCCTGGAGCAGCAGGTGGAGATTTGGGACAACACCATCGATGTCCTAGAAAACCAGCTCCATGATGTGCAGCAGGAACTTGAAGAAGCCAATGACCACCTGGACATGCACCACCTGGAGATGGACGCCAATGAGGCCGGAAGCGAGGGAGAAGAGGCTCCCGAGGAGTTAGGACTAGCCCCTGGTGCCAATGTGACTGCCTCTGTGATGCCCCCTTCACCCGTATCCAGTGTCGCTTCCACTAATGAGTCGTTTTGACGCTTTAGGAGGATAGAAACCTATGCGAGCTTAGTTAATCTGATTTTGGATTAGGCTTACGGGTAGTTTCCCCTAATTGATGTAACCCATGAGAACTTTTGGGATCAGTGGAATGTTTGTAACTGTGTTATCCTCGTTCAAACTTAATGTTATGATTATGACAATTTCTTTCCGTATGAGATAAAAGCATGTTGTTCGAAATTGTGAAATGGGATAACAATGGCGACAATCTCTGTTTTCAAATGGCAGCTAGGCAGCGTCGCGGGCAGAACGAGCAAGTTCCCCCGCCGCCACCCCTAGCTCCCATGGTGCAGGAACTGATGGCTCAGCAGAACGAAATTATGCGACAGCTCTTGAAGTGCCAGCCCCACCCTCAGCAGCACGATGGAGGCCAGCCGCAGCGACCTCCCGCCGCGGCAACCTACCAGAAGTTCCTAAGTACGTAGGCGCCCTTGATGACACCAAGGCTCGCTTTGCCACGCAGCAGCTTCGCGGACCTGCTCGGACTTGGTGGGGCCATTTCTGTGCCATTCTACCTGCTAGTCATGAAGTTTCTTGGGAGGAATTCAAGACTACTTTCAGAGGACACCACATCCTAGCTGGAATTCTTGACCGCAAGCTGAATGAATTGCTAGCACTCAATCAGGAACTCGCACGGTATTGCAGTATGCTCAGGCCTTCAATGACCTGTTTCAGTACGCAGGGTATCATGCTAATTCTGATGAGAAGAAGAGAGACCGCTTCCGCAGGGGTCTCAACACCAAGTTGCGTGAGCGTCTCAACACTGTTCGGGCTGATAGCTTCAATGAGTTGGTCAACCTGGCCATCTCCTAGGAGGATTGTATTGTAGCTCACCGAGCAGAGAAGAAGAGGAAGGCACCAATGTCAGCACCCTCCGCTCAACCCTAGAGGTTCAGGATTGTTTCCCACAATCAGAGCAGAGGATTTCAGCAGCAGGCAGGCAGATGGGTGATCAGGCCACCTCAGCAGCAGTAGCCAACACCCAACCGTTTTCCAGTTCCCGCTCCAAGGAACAATCAACCTCCACAACAACAGCAGTTTTGCCAGGGAAATGGGAACAAGTGCTTCACTTGTGGCAATGTGGTCCACTATGCCAAAAATTGCCCAAGGAATCAACATAGGCAGATGCCAGCACCGAATCAAGACAAGGGAAGAAAGCAACAGGTGCAAGTCAGGCAAGGGAAGCTCAACTTCACTACTTTGGAGGAGTTACCTGAAGGAGCCCCCATCATGACTGGTATCTTTTCAGTTTATAATCAACCTACATTAATTTTGTTTGATTCTGGTGCATCTCATAGCTTCATTTGCTAGAAGTTCAGTGCTAAGTGTAAATGCCTTTCTATCTTACCCAAGGGTCTTTTATGATCGCAACGCTAGGAGGCAAGGTTGCATCAAACCAGTTAAATCAAAGTGTTCCTATTCGACTGGGAAGCCACATTGTCAAATCCACCCTCCTTATTCTAGGATTGGAAAATGTGGACATTATTTTGGGAACCAATTGGATGACCCAACACCAAGTGGTGCTAGATGTAGCCAGCCGCATCGTTGAAATCAAATCCCCAATATGTGGGAGTTTCACCTTACTTTTGCCCAGCCAAGATTCTACTCGATCATGTGCTTTTTCCATGATAGAGTTACCCTTGAAGAAGATTCCAGTGGTCTGTGAGTATGCGGATGTTTTTCCTGATGAATTACCAGGAATGCCACCAGACCGGGATATTGAATTTGCCATCGAGTTGCAACCGGGAATGACACCTATTTCCAAGAGACCTTACCGGATGCCACCCGCTGAGTTGGCAGAATTGAAGAAGCAATTGCAAAAAATTTTAGACAAGGGTTTCATCCGCCCAAGTACTTCGCCTTGGGATGTCCAGCTTTGTTTGTGAAGAAGAAAGATGAAAGCTTGAGGTTGTGCATAGATTACCGCCCACTTAATGTGGTGACTATCAAGAACAAGTATCCTTTGCGTTGTATTGATGTTCTTTTCGATCAATTGGTCGGAGCCAAAGTGTTTTCCAAGATAGACCTTCGCTCCGGCTATCATCAGATCAAGATACGAGCAAGTGATATTCCGAAAACTGCCTTCTCGACTAGATATGGGCTGTATGAATATTTGGTGATGTCATTTGAGCTGACTAATGCACCAGCATACTTCATGTAACTGATGAACTCGGTCTTCATGCCTGAACTGGACAAGTTCGTAGTGGTTTTCATCGATGATATCTTGGTGTACTCAAAGAGCGAAGAAGAACATGCCAGTCATTTGCTTGTAGTGCTTCAACGTCTGCGAGAGCACCGTCTTTATGCCAAATTGTGAAAATGTGATTTTTGGCTAAAGGAAATCAAATTCTTGGGTCACACTATCTCTCAGGTAGGTATAGCTATTGATCCCGATAAGGTGCAAGAGGTGATGAACTGGAAGCCGCCAACGACTGTACGTCAGATTCGAAGTTTTCTGGGATTGGCTGGTTATTATCGAAGGTTCATTCCGGATTTCTCTCGAATTGCGAAGCCCATGACTGAACTATTGAAGAAAGGAGCCAAGTTTGTTTGGGGTTAGAAGTGCGAAGATGCCTTCCACGCATTGAGGCAACATCTGACCACAGTACCGGTGTTAGCGCAACCCGACAGCGGCAAGCCATTTGATGTGTACTGTGATGCCTCTGGCACTGTACTTGGTTGTGTCTTGATGCAAGACAACCGAGTCATTGCTTACACGTCAAGAGCACTATGGCCCCATGAGCAAAATTATCCCACTCATGGCTTGGAGTTAGCAGCCGTGGTTCATGCATTGAAAATGTGGAGACACTATTTGATGGGAACCCAATGCAACATCTTCACAAATCATAAGAGCCTCAAGTATATCTTTACTTAGGCTGATCTCAACATGAGGCAGAGAAGATGGCTAGAGCTGATCAAGGACTATGACCTGGAGGTACACTATCACCCAGGGAAAGCCAATGTGGTAGCAGATGCCTTGAGTCAGAAATTGCAATGCAACTGTGTTATGATGGATTCTCGCATCAACACCCTATGTGATGAGTTGAGTAAAATGAAGATTGAAGTGATTCCTTCTGGTGCTTTGTCTCACATTTCTGTTGAGCCAACTTTGCAAGACCGAATAATTATGGCCCAACTTAGTGACAAGGGAGTGCAAATCATTAAAGAGAACCTCCATCAGAAGACAGCGAAGTATAAATATTTCCGCCAAGATGGAAAGGGTATATTGTGGTTTGAAAGCAGATTGGTAGTTCCTAAAAATAAACAATCTCAAGAAGAAAATCTTGGATGAAGCTCATCTCTCCAAATTCTCCATGCATCCAGGAAGCACCAAAATGTACCATGATCTGAAGCCCTCGTTTTGGTGGACTCGAATGAAGAGGGAGATAGCCCAATACGTAGCAGAATGTGACACATGTCAGAGGATAAAGGCGAGCCACTTAAAATCAGTTGGAGCCTTGCGACCCCTATCTATACCATCGTGGAAATGGGATGACATCAGCATGGATTTTATTGTGGGTCTGCCCAACACCTCTCGTCATCATGATTCAATTTGGGTCATTGTGGATCGATTGACAAAAGTGGCACATTTTCTTCCAGTGCACACCACTGATAAGGCTCAGAAGTATGCAGAGCTGTACATTGACCGAATCGTGTGTTTGCATGGATTACTTCGGACCATTGTCTCTGACCGAGGAGCACAATTTATTGTCAGATTCTGGGAACAACTGCAAGAGTCTTTGGGAACTATTGGGGGCCTTCGTCCTCCGAAGGTCCTCAAAAATGTGATTTAACAATATTTTCCAAGTGTTACATGTAAACAGGTACCTTTGGACTCGGGTCAAAAGCATATATAATATGGAAAGCATGATCGGGACGAAGGTCGATCCTGACGAAGGTCGAGTCAATCCCGAAGCTATGTGCAAGGAAGCTTCGGCTAGATGGCGGAAAAAGGAACCGACTTAAAGGGGAAAAGGCTATCTAGTCCTCATAGAATTGTATATAAGTTAATAATAAATGTAAAGGGCATGAATGTAATTTCTTACAGGCTGTGTCCTGTGCCTATAAGTAGATGAACAGTACCCCCGTACTGTTCACGCTGACTTGTACTTGCTCGTGCGTCACGCTTGTACTTTTATCTTCTGTCAAGCCAAAGGTACATTTGTAATTCAATATTGTTTCTATTTTTCCATGATAATATAATAAAGTTATATTAATGATGTTATATGATTATTCATGTTATCTTTCATGTTTCATATGCTTCGTCTTTCATTAATGTATACTGTGATGATGAAGGTACGTCCTTCATGACCTTCGTACGAAGATCGTTATATCCTAAGGGAAATAATGCTTCGAAGGACGAAGGACATTAACATTTAACATTTTGTGTTGCCTTGTTCTTAATTCATAGCATTTGAGAACAAGTCCCCAACATTGGCGCCCACCTCCAGTGAACCCTCTTTTCGACCACCTTCGGCAAGCAGTGCCCTTCGTCATGCCACTGAAGAAAGCTTCAGCGACAGGGGCTGCCGCACTGCAGCCACTAGACCCGAACCAGGAGACCCTTTCTCTTCGAGAGGACCAAAGCCAAATGAGGAAGGCCATTAGTCCAACACTCTAGGAGGAGGAGTTGGACCAAGAAATCACAAACATGGAGATAATCCATCAGCAAGTGCAAAGGAAGAAGGAGAAGATGGCCTGACTGGCTGATCTTCAGAGGCAGATCGACGAAGCCACCGAAGAAGTACACCATCTTGTTCAAGACGAACAAGATCGAAGGCCCCAACACAGGGAGCTTCATCAAGAAGGCTTGTTCAACAACGATGGATGGTATGATGATTTTAATCATGATACCTTTACTTTTGATGACGCTTCTCCCTTGGCAGCAGAGCTGCAGGCTATCCCATGGCCCCCATCATACAAGCCACCTCAGCTTCCCATGTATGATGGGCATTCAGACCCGAAGCAGTTTTGATGAGTTATGAAGCAACTATATCTTCATATGGAGGCAATGCAGCTGTCATGGCCAAGTCCTTCATCATGGCAGTTTGGAATGTGGCCCAAACATGGTATTCTTCTCTTCGGCCAGGGACCATTACTTCTTGGCAGAAGCTCAAGGATATGCTGGTGACAAGTTTCCAAGGCTTCCAGACGAAGCCAGTCATAGCTCAGGCCTTGTTTCAATGCACGCAAGATCATGAGGAGTACCTCCAGGCATATGTCCGAAGGTTCTTGCATCTCATAGCACAAGCGCCTACAGTGCCTAATGAAATTGTCGTTGAAGCCATGATTAAGGGGCTTTGTCTAGAACCTACTGCTCAGTATTTCGCTAGAAAGCCCCCACAGACTCTTGGAGAAGCTGCTTCAGAAGATGGATGAGTACATCCGGGCTGACAATGACTTCCGCCAAAGAAGGGAGGAAGCATATAGGTTTTCTGAAATGACTAGGGGCTTCGGAGGAAGAATCCATCCAAGGCACGTTAGGTCAATTCACAACTCAACCCAGAGTGATGACAGAGGAAGTCAACAACAGAGGCCGCAGTATTCTTCGCAAGCTTCAGGGCAGCAACAAAGCTCTTTCCGGCCGCCAGCTCCAAGAGGTAGAGGCGCCAGAGGCTTCGGAGGAAGATATGGGGACCAGCCCAGGAAGCTCTACTGCTTATTTTGTGGTGAAGACAAGGGCCACAATACAAGAACGTGTCAAATCACCATCCAAAAGCAAAAGGAGATTGCAGAAGGCGAAGCCCGGAAAAGTCAACCGAAGCAGGTTCTGCACACTACTTCGTGTCATTCACCCTACATACCAGAATATGTGGGTAATCATCCCACAGCTTCTGTTGCTTCGGCTAGTCAGTCGCAAGTTTCTTGGCCACAACTTCCACCTTCGCCGCCACTACAGCCTGCCTACTCACGAGGTCAGCAGCCAGAAGGGAGCCAACAGACCCATCAGCAGCGAGATTTCAGGGAAGGGTCCAAAGCTCGCACAGTTAATAGCACTGTGCCAGAATCAAAACACATATATTGAGAGATATCCTACCTCTGGCACAGTTTTATATTCACTGTCATTTTCTTTTTAAATAAGGAACTATCAATGTAAAACTAGTTTTCTTGTCATATTTAATTCCCTGTACTAAGCTTCGTTCATGTCAAAATGGAATATACCTTCGTCACAGACTTATGAGAATGCCGAAGCTACAAAGAAATATTCCTTCGGGAATGCAGAGTCAGAAATCACAGTGAAACTTTCATCAAAACCACAAAAAGTCATTCCTAAAGAGCGCAGCGTAAGTTTGCCGAAGCTACAAAAAGTCGTTCCCAAGAGAGCGCAGTGTAAGTTTTCTGCTCAAAAGTCGTTCCTTAGGGAATGCAGAGCCAAATACCGCCGAAATATAAGGCGAAGCGCGAAAAGTCAACGCGAATACCGCCGAAATAGAAGGCGAAGAAGTTCAAAAGATGTTCCTTAGGGAATGCAGAACTTACACCGAAAAATAAATGGTGCAGCCGAAAAATAAACGACAAAGAGATTTCAGTCATTCCTTAGGGAATGAAGGTTGTGGATGAAGCTTTGGATATGTGTGCTTGGGCAATTATTGGCACAATACATTAGCATCATTCTTTGCATCATATCATCGCATCATATCGCATATCATCACATCATACATCATGTCACATCAATGACATCGATTGAAAACGAGGCCGACCTTTGGGCAATGCTATACAAAAAATGAAAAGGTCCCAAGGTACAAAGTAAGTTGAGAATCACAGCTTCATCAGTTCTGATGCGAAAAAAGGGATCTATCGTTTACGAAGCATTGATGCTTTACAAAGTATGGATGATTTTTACGAAGCATAAAAGCTCTTCTTTACGAAGCATGAAAAGAATGGAAGGTGTTTTTTCGCCGCAGGCTCAAAAATGGTATGTACAAAAAGTTTCATGCATCGCAAAGAACTGAATTACAAACAATTTATATATTACATTCAAGCACCAAATATTACAAGCATAGTTCAGCAAATGTTACATTAATATTCTAGAAATGTTTTTATAATAGCTACTCTTCCTCCTTCAAAACTTTATCTGCAGCTTCGGTTAGCAGTTTGGTAACGACTTCGTCTACAATAGCTTCGGTCATATTAATAAATTCTATTGTTTTCTTTGTCTCTGGGTCGACCATTGGGTCAAATGGCTCTGGGGGAGGAGATAGTTCAGCTGCGGTAGAAGACATGAATTAGTTTGAAGTCACAAAAATAAATAGCAATAAATTTAAAAGACGTTGAGTAATACCTATTCGTCTTTCAAGTTCCACAGCTTTTTCAGCTGCTTTCGCTGCTTCTCGAGTGTCATGAATGTCTTTTTCGCTCTTTTTCATTATTTCATGGGCCATCCCTCGGCTGCCATTTTCCCAGATATCAGTGAAAAATTTTCCGCCTATTGAGCTTGCTTCGGCCGAGGGGTCCTTTGTATCGTCGATGGAGAAGGCAGCTTCGGCTTGGGCCAAGGTTTTAACATGTTCGCAACCTGCCTTCTCCAAGATGGCTGCAACTCCCCTCGCACCAAAAAAGGCACAGACGTCCCCCGCGGTCACTCAAAATCTCTTCAAAGGCTTCGGCCTCACCGCTGATCCACTCGATTACGCGTTTAGGGTCGCCCAGTATGAAGTTATCTTCGTTTGAGTACGCGCCCACGTTGGCAAAGCTAGTTTTTATCTTTTTTACGCATTCCATAGATTTTTCAAAGCATCTTTCTTTTGATGCGTGAAGTTCTGCAACTCTTTTTTAAAATAATTTTTCCAGTACTCACTGGCATCTCAATCAGCTTCGGCAACAACGCATTTTAATTTGGCCTCGGCTAACTGTTTCCGAAGGTCTTCAATTCCACTTTTCTGGGCCTCAGCTTGTGTTTTGAAACTAGCCTCTTCTTCTTTTATTTTGCTCACCAATGAAATTAATATTTTATCTTTTTCAAGACCTTCGTTCCTCAGTTCAATTACTTTCGAACGAAGGTTGTTCAGGGCTATAGTGCATCCTTCATCTTCGATATTTTTCTGTGCCTTGAGGGCATTGCTAAGGATCAAGCCCTGCAAAAGGAGCATAGTGTTAAGCATAAACAAATGAAAAAATTCGTTTTTAAGTACAAAAATTGATTTTCACACCTTTATACTATTATATGCTAAACTGTCGGCCAATTCATCCTTCGACAGTACTGAAAGCCCATCTTCTAATGTTGGGAATTCGAAGCTTCAGCTCATCTCCCGGCAGATAGATATCTCCTTGCTATCTGGGAGAAAGTACAAGAAATCCTCTTCTCTGTTGCCGTTGAACACTAATGCCCCCTTTGGATATTTCAGCTTCTGGGCATAGTATTGAGCTTCTCATTCTTCTTCTTTAGAGAGTTTCTTTCCCGAAGCATGACAGATGATATATTCAATATTTTTTTAAAGCTTCGGGAGCAGGTGCGGGAGTTTTCTCATGCAAACTCTGTTCTATAGCCTCTTCTTCTGCTGCCTTCTCTTCAAATCCCGAAGGTTGTTTATCAGCAGGCTCTGAAGGCCCAACTTCGGCGCTGGTCTGGCTCATTGCAGCTTCGGCTTCAGTCAGTTTTGTTTTGGCTTCAATTTGCACTTTCGAAGCCATGGCAATTTTCCCTAGGGTAGAGCTTGAAGCCTTTACCGTCTCCAGCACATCTAGTACACTTGCCATCCTTTTTCTCTTGGGGTCGTCGCCGCAGGACCTTTTTGTGCCTTCGGCATTGTCACTTCTGCCAAAGGGCTTAAAACTTCTAATGTTTTTATCTCTTCGATTCTTGGCTCCCCTTCGATTCTTGGCTCCTCAGTTTTATCAGTCTTTGGCTCAACTAACTTGTCTGAGGGTGCCCTTGGCAAGGTGGCTGGTTCTTCAGCTTTTTGTGTAGAAGAAATTGGCTCCTTTGGAGCAGCAGCTGAAGAAGTTTCCCCGTCAAACTCGGGCACCATGGTTGGCTCAATATAGCGGGGCCGGTGGGTGACGACTTTCAATTTTTTACTCTTCGGCGGCTCGCTTGGAGCAGCCGAAGCGGCAACCTTTCCAGAGGTTGCACCCTTTCTCTTCTACCCCTGTGGCGGGTAGCGATAGTCAGGGTACACAAATCCAATAGCATCAAAAACCCTATTTAATCTTTTCTTTTTTCAGCTCCCAAAGGCCACAGATAGTGCATTGTCTTCGGACTTGGAATATGTTCCAAGTAGCTCATCACTGGTATTTTCAACACACTTCAGCCAGTCATCATCTGGTTCAACAAACTGGTCTCCAAATCTGAAGGTGTATTTCAATCGAACCAGACCGCCTTCGCTAGGGTTAGTGATGGTTTCTTTCAGCATATCCCAGCTGTCTATGAGTGGCCATATCCTGTAGGCTACATGCTCTTGAACTAAGTCTCTTGTCCCAATAAAAGAGCAAACTGTGCTGAAGGCCCTTCGGCATGCTTCGGCTGCCTCATCAATTTCTACCTTCGGCTTTCGGAGGCCGAAACGGGACCAGATGGGGCGCATGATGATTTCTTTAATGTCTTCTCTCGCCTTCAAGTCATTTTTCACGTAAAACCACTCTTCCATCCAGGCCCCGGGCCATCTCTTCCGAAACGTTGGTACTGGGTAGCTTGCGCCAGAGCGAGCAACGAAGCTATAGCAACCGAAATTGTTATGATATTGTTCTTTACCCCAGGGCTTCGTCTCATACGAAAGTTCATGCATACTGCAAAAGCATCTGACACTTGGTTCTAAACCTTGACTTCTTACAGCCCAAACAAAAATCCCCATTCTAATAACTGCTTCAGGAGTCATATGGTGAAGGAAAATCTGGTATGTCTTCAAAACTTCAACCACAAACCTGGTCAACGGGAACCGAAGCCCAGCTTTGAAGAAGCTTCGGAAGATCACAACTTCGTTTTCTTCAGGAGCAGGAACAGCCCTGTCTACGTCAGCCCTCACAATAGACATATCTCGAAAATACCTTCCTCTCATATTATCAAGATGACTCTGTTTGATAGTTGCTTTTTCGAAGACCGCATGACTTGGTCGCCAGGGCCGATCTTCAGAGTCTTCACCTCCACTCTCCACATCATAGTTGTCACTATCATCAGTATCTTCAGACAAGCCCTCCAAAATTTCTTTAGTAATCTTCTCTGTATTCGTTTTCGCTATTGACTCAACAAATCCAGCAGTCTTCTCCTCAAGAAGCTTCTCCTCTTCGGTTAGCTGCGTCTCAGCAACTGTCTTCTTGTCTTGAGACATCTTCTCTTCGGAAATGACAAAAATGCATCCTTAAAACCGAAGCTTAGGAAATCTGAGAAACTAAGCAGGCATTGGCAAACAAGAGCTAAAAATTGAGTAAACAAAGCAAGCGGTAAGTAGCGTATCAAATGTGCTCAGGGTGAGTTCCTATTTATACAATCGATGCGCTCCAAGTTGGATGGTCCCGTTTGTCATTGACTGTTGCTATTCTAGTAAAGGGAATGTGTTTTTTTGGACCTTCGGCTTAGGGCCTTCATCCATGTCGCAATCTGAATTCGTTATTCTAACAAATTAATACTGCGAGGGGCTAATGTTGGGGGCCTTCGTCCTCCGAAGATCCTCAAAAATGTGATTTAACAATATTTTCCAAGTGTGACATGTAAACAGGTACCTTCGGACTCGGGTCAAAAGCATATATAATATGGAAAGCATGATCGAGACGAAGGTCGATCCTGACGAAGGTTGAGTCAATCCCGAAGCTATGTGCAAGAAAGCTTCGGCTAGATGGCGAAAAAAGGAACCGACTTAAAGGGGAAAAAGGCTATCTAGTCCTCATAGAATTGTATATAAGTTAATAATAAATGTAAAGGGCATGAATGTAATTTCTCACAGGCTGTGTCCTGTGCCTATAAATAAATGAACAGCACCCCCATACTGTTCACGCTGACTTGTACTTGCTCATGCGTCACGCTTGTACTTTTACCTTCTATCAAGCCGAAGGTACATTTGTAATTCAATATTGTTTCTATTTTTCCATGATAATATAATAAAGTTATATTAATGATGTTATATGATTATTCATGTTATCTTTCATGTTTCATATGCTTCGTCTTTCATTAATGTATACTGTGATGATGAAGGTACGTCCTTCATGACCTTCGTCCGAAGATCGTTATATCCTAAGAGAAATAATGCTTCGAAGGACGAAGGACATTAACATTTAACATTTTGTGTTGCCTTGTTCTTGATTCATAGCATTTGAGAACAAGTCCCCAACAGGAACCAAGCTAATCAGAAGTTTAGGTTACCACCCGCAGACTGATGGTCAGACTGAAAGGGTAAATCAAATTCTTGAAGATATGCTAAGGGCTTGTGTGATCGATTGTGGCAAGAACTAGGATAAGTACCTCTCCTTAGCAGAGTTTGCTTATAACAACAGTTACCAATCCAGCCTAAAGATGGCACTTTTCGAAGCCCTATATGGAAGAAGGTGTCGAACACCCCTCAATTGGTCTCAGCCTAGAGAAAGAGAAATTTTTGGACCTGACTTAGTGACTGAAGCCGAAAGGAAGGTCAAGCTAATGAGAAAGAATCTAGAAGCTGCTCAGGCCAGGCAAAAGAGTTACCATAACAAGAGGAGGAAGCCTCTCCAGTTTAAAGTGGGAGATTTCGTATATTTGAAGGTATCACCCACCAAAGGAGTGCAGAGGTTTGGGATCAAAGGCAAGTTAGCCCCTCGTTACATTGGACCTTATGAGATCATAGAAGCATGTGGACCCGTGGCATACAAATTGAAGTTACCTTCGAAAATGTTTGCCATCCACAATGTATTCCATGTATCCCAACTGAAGAAGTGTGTTCGATTGCCGACCGAGGTCATAGTAGAACCAGATTTGGAGATAGAGCCAGATCTATAGTACCAAGAGTACCCTTCCAAGGTTCTGGATTGCAAAGAAAGATCAACTCGGGCTAAATCGATCAAGATGTATAAGATCCAATGGAGTAATCACTCAACGGAAGAGGCTACTTGGGAGACCGAGGAATTTCTATGTTCCAACTTCCCCGATTGTCTACCTAAGGGAATTGGTACGTAACCATGCCCAACCCCTCCCCCTGCCCTTTGAATCTAAATATAAGAAAAATGATCTTAATATAAAAGGAGTTAATTGTAGAACTAAAGCTAAAAGGACTTCCTTCTGAAGTTGCAAAGAAGATGGCATTCGAAGAGCAGTTTCCCAAGAAGAATCTTAATGAATAAACCACCCACTTCAAGCAAGCCTTAACCTTCGCTTCACCCTAGGAGGACTCCGACCCGAATCTCGGGATGAGATTCCTTTAAGGGGGGAAGGCTGTGACATCCCAGTGTCACCTAGGGTTTCTACTCAGAGCTAACTCAAAACCATTATCACATGTGAACCAAATTGAGTAAAGGACTTCAAAAATTAGGAGCAAAGGTTTAATTAAGTCTTTTTCATCTTAAGAATCATGCCTTAATCATGTCATGCACCTCAGGGTGAGAAGAATTCACAAACCCTAAATAACCCTAAATAGGCCATTTTAGTGCAAGGAGGGAAAAACTTGTAAAAAGATTTTGAAAAACACAAAATCATTATGAGAACCAAATAACAAAGTTAAAGTGAACTAAATAAACTACAAAATATAGTCAGAAAGTTTGATCAGCAAAGCTTTGCAAAATTCTCAAAAAGACCCCTCAAGCTAAACTTCAAAATGGAAATTCAGAAAATTCAGAACTGAATTTTTAGCCCTTTGTAAAGTTTAGCCGTGTTATTTGTTTTCCAAAACTCAAATCTACAAAACCCAAATATGAAAGTGGTGCCAAATTACCTTGAACACACCCTGGAGAAATTTGGGAGCAAAACTCGGCCGTTTGACATGATCTTGGCAGGAATTTGCCTCGGGACTCCACCCTGTGACACTGCCACATTGCCGAGGCGACAACTCTCTGCCCTTGACCCGAAATCGCTCGGCTCCACGCACAAACGATAGATTGTAGTCGGGAGAACAAATCTTACAAAGCGATCTTGCCCAAATTTGCAAAGATCTGCGCTCTATTGGTGTTACAACTCGGGCAGAAATAATGGAGCCACGTGTTTGATCGTGGCAGACACGCCCGGTTCACACCAGTTCGCGCACCCGCGCCCAGCCGTGCACGCCCGCGCGCCCACGCCGGTCCATGCCCACCCGTGCACAGCGCCGCGTCTATAAGAGCAGGCAAGCCTTGGCCGTACTCCCTCCGCGCCTCACTAAACGTCTCAAGCCCAGCACTTTGCTCCGCCGAGCTCTGCGTCGCCCGCCAAGCAACCTGAGCGCTCGGCCACCGTGGCCAGACCCCTCCAAGCCATCCCCACTCAATCCCGTGCCTCAGTCAGCTTCCCCAGAGCCCCGTAGAGCTCCCCAAAGCAAGAAACCAGGCGCTACATCACCGGAGAAGCCATTCCACCCTCGCCGGAGTTGAAATCCCCGCCAGTGCATGTGGCCACGGCTAATCGGTAAGCCATTTTCCAATTCCTCGCGCCTACGTCTTCCCTAGCATCCAACAAAGTTCTCTGACCCGTTCAATTGAACTATACCGCCCTGGATAGGCCGGAATCCTCGCCGCCGACGAGTTCGCCCGCTTGCGCACGTGGACCGACCTACTCTGGCCATCGCCGGAGACGATCCACACATCGGCGTGACCATCAAGACCTCCCCTACACTCTCGACTACCTCACCGGAGCAATCTCGCCGCCGGTAAGCCCCTCCGCCCTTTTCCTCCGCTGCGGTCACTGTTCCATTAGGGGAAGGATCGTGGGTTCGTTTTCGCAGAAACCTAGGGGGTTTTCTGCATAGTCATATACTCATGTGAATAGTAAACCAAGGACCTGTCTGTAATGATCTTAGAAACTTTCGCTAGGGACCCCAATGCAAAACCCTTTTTCCTTTAATCTATTTCTGTTTATTCTTTTAAAATAGGCAGAGAACTTAGGGTCTTTATATCTTGAGAAATATTTAACCAAATTTAGTCAAACCAATTTTACTGGATTCAGAAGAGTATGAGCTATCAAATAAAAATATTAAACCCTATGCTTTCTGTTTTAAATTTTAGAGTTTGGAATTAAATAAGGAAACTGCTCAAACCTTATTAAAATGAAGAAAAATAGTTATGCTTCTGTGCTGAACTTAATAAAATTTGTAGAAATCCAAACCCAACTTAGGCACTGTTTAAAAATACTAAGCACCCTAGTATAAAAGATTAACACAAGGTTATCTATTAAAAGCCATATCTGCCCAAAACATAGGAAATTAGGAAAAGAAATAAAATTAATGAACAAAGGATGTATATATTTTTCCTAATCCACTTAAGTAATGAAGAACCTAGGAAAAATATAAAGAACCCTAGTCCAGAACAAATTCAAGGTGGAATGTTTTATTAGGCACTAATAAAACCAGAAAGGCCATTATTAAAATATAAGGACCATTTCAAAATTGGTCAGAAAAATTCAGTAGACTCCTAACTACTAGAACACCACACAAAAATGATAAACACCCCATCCCATCATCTTAAGTGGGTTGAACAAATAAAACTTGGTATTTAGCCATATTCCAATTAAATGATAAGTAAGTCAAAAAGTGTACAACAATGGGTAAATAAATTTTTACCAGATTATTAATGGAATAGACCACTAGAGAAAAATGCAAAACCTATTCAAAACTATAGAATAACACTCATTACCCCTACCCCATGAAAAAGGCCAGTTAATTCAAGAAATTCCTACCACCCTTTCCCCTAAGCAAAAAGTTGCTAAATGCTAGAATCATTGCTCTTGCGCAAAGAAGAAGATAAGAAAATTTAGAAATCTGTTGTTTGATATTTATCATGTATAGTGGTAGTAGAAAACACCCTAGTGGCTAGAAACTTTAGAAAATCATAGTAAATAACTAATAAGTATTAGTGACTGAAAATTTGTGCAAAGCCATGTTATTACACCTAAATACCAGCAAAAATAGGTCTTAGAGAATAACCCACTATTAAGAGGGAGTTGTAGTTCAAAGCAGCCCCTCTGCCCTAACAATTGATAATTTTGTACAGAGAGAACCCTTCACTTTTTAAGCCCCAAATTTTGAGACAGAGAGTTATACACCAGTGAGAAGCCACTGTAATGTTTACATAATTTTTGGAAATTTGTAAAACTATCTTGTAGTTCAAACTCACCTTAAAGGCATAAAAGAAATAGAAATAAAAAGATGGATTGGAAATATTAATAAGTATCACCCCAATAAATGCAGCTAAGAATCTTGTTAAAAATATCACTAAAATATAAAAGGGAAATCAATAGAACATTAAAAACAATCTGACCCTTCAGTAATCAAACTTGACCCTAACTTACTAAGTATACCCAGGAAATCTCTAATAAACAAGGCTTAGCTCTATTCCCTGTTAATTAATCTTTCACCATACAATTATAGTTACTAAATTGCATATCATGCCATGCATATATCTTACTCATTGCATTCATTAGATTGCAACCTCGATAACGGAGAGTATGTGCTCATCCCAGAGCAAGGAGCTATCCATGAGGAAGATCAGGAGCCAGCTCCCAAGCCTGCCATCGAGGATCTCCCCGTAGCCCCAGCAATTGAAGGCAAGCCCCGGTTTTATGCATAACCAAGTTATATATATGC
Source organism: Zea mays (assembly GCF_902167145.1). NCBI lineage: Eukaryota > Viridiplantae > Streptophyta > Magnoliopsida > Poales > Poaceae > Zea > Zea mays. The sequence goes on along the minus strand of NC_050104.1, from coordinate 83,172,830 downwards.
TACTTTACTACACTTAATGTTTATAGGCTTGTAATGTGCACTTAAGTGTAGGATTTGCTTGAAACCCTTAGTTGCATGAATTCAGGATTCCTTTTTTGAGATGGATACTAGTATGCTAGGTCGAGTAGCTGCTTTGCTAAATCAGGATCTCGGTAGAAGTCGAGTGATTTTTCTAGCACTCGCGCGAGGTCAGGAATTGATTGTATTCATCTTGATAACGGGATCTATGATGGTCTATGGACTTGGATCCAGGGAGGATGCCTTGTCCATGAGACGGGAAAAGGAATTAAGGATTAATGTGTGGATACCTGAGTCAAGCGTTTGAACGTACTAAGCACATGTCGGGAAAGATGGTAACCGGTAAACCTAGTACCTGAGTGAAGCCGGGCGTGGACTTTACCCCTCACGCGTCCTGAGACTGGGTCTCCCATGCTAGCTATGGTGGGTACAAGTGCAGTCACTGCACGGCGGCAGCCGGGGTCAGTGGAGCATTGTATGCCAAGGCGGTGAGGCCTAGCCGCGAATGGGGAATCGATGGGGACGGTTGACGTGTGTGGGGACAAACTGCCCTGACATGTCATGTGTTTAGGTTTACCTTGCAAGGTTAAAACTCGATTCGAATCGTCTGCTTCTCGCAACTAATGAGACTGCTTGACCCCTTGTACTACATTGAGTAAGAAGTGAAATGAGGATTACATGAGATAACATGTTGATTGTATTAAATGATTGTTACCATGTATGCTTAGAAAGAGCAAACTTAGCTAAATTAATGATACCATAATTGGAAAAGCTAAAAATTGATTTTAGACTCAGCTAGTGCTTTTGGCAAACCAAACCCCTCAGCCAAACAACTGCATGGTCTAGAGGTAGAGGAGTAGATTCCTCACACCGGGTAAGTCTAGCTGAGTATTAGTATACTCAGCCTTGCTTGTGGCATAATTTTTGGAGGTACACTTTAGGATATGGTTGATGGTGTGACTTGGCCTACCACCCTGCCACCGGGTTGGACGGTCGAGTGGGATGCTTCTCCAGCAGGAGAGGAGCAGGAGGAGTAGTGGGCTAGGCCTTGCCCTATTCCTCACCTATCGACGATATCGATTATCTGCTGCAGTTTATCTTATGAACTTATCTCAGTTAACCTGAAAAACTCCGATTTATGTAATAGCTCTAGTACTTTAATTTGAGGTTTTCCTATTTTATTGTATTTCTTCTGTGACTCACCATCGAGTGAGTTAGAGGTATTTGATCCTGGATGAGTGGCTTTATCAGACTAGATCTGAGGGACTGATGGTTTATTTCGATTTAAGTGTGTTGCGGCCTCTAAGGCATGACTGAGGCACTTAAATTGGAATAATTCGGGCGGTTCTGCCACAATATACCAATTTTACACTCTGCAGAGGTTGTGCATCTTTACCCACAATTCATGTTACCCATTTGTCAAGGGATCGCGAGTTCCCATTCATCTCTACCAAGAATACGAGGCAGGGTCCCACTACGAGTCCTTTACAGAGTTCCACTAGATTCAGAAAACCCGCTACGGTATCTGCAAGGGGGCGATATAGGAATACCTCATCTAAAAATCCATCGCAGCATGATCAACTCAAAAACCTCCCTATATCGGCAGCTCCTCACACCACAGTTGCCCTTTCAAGTAAGGTAATCCTCCACTTGCTTTCCTAATTAGTCAACCAAGGATGTGTCATACCACCCTTGTGGTAACATTGTTTTCTCGAGTGGTTCTTCATGTTTCACTTAACACAATAATCTTAACATGAACAATAATAGATAACCAACAAAAATAAATCATAATGGAACATGGTCATGAATCATAAGTATCATTAATCCCAAAACCAGGTAGAGCAATAGCAGACTGCCCAATAATTTATTTGTTTGCAAGGTGCAGAATAAACAAACTAGGTAACCTATTGGTCCCATCAGCTTAACCTAACAATACCATAGTGATTAACAGAACATTATTAGGTTAAAGAAAGTGATTAAGGACACAACTTGCCTTTTGGTGAACTCCATGTACTTCTCCAATTGGAGCTTTAGGTTCCTCATGACCTTGCTTCTACTCGTAGCACTACATGCAAATAATGGATACAAGTAATATTACACCAAACAAGAAAACAAATAGCGCAATAATATTTTATGTCTTGCTACGAGATCGTAGGTTTAAGAACCACTAAAATCGGAGTTACGGTTGAAAAGATATGGTTTTCTGAAGCTTTAGGTGATTAAATAGTAAAAGTATATTCTATATAAATCATGTGATAAAAAATATTACAAGGAAATAACTAATTCAACTTTAATCTAAGTTATAACTTGATTATAGATTATATCTTAGTCAGTTTACAATTATGGACACATTAACTTTGATTAGAAAAATTAATCTACTAAACATAGGTCAAATAAATATCTAATTATAAAAGTATGTGATATGGTACAGTCAATGTTGTCACTGCATAGCAAATATTTATACGAAGCTAACACAACTTGAATGGATCAAATCAGAGTTAAAATGAACAAGTTATGAATTAAACAAGTTTCTAGGTGTTTAATATTAAAATTATAATATGCAAATTCCAAGGCCTTTCTGTAGTTCTCTTCTATAGACAAGGGATGGTGGGTTTATTTATCTTAGCCCCGAGGGATCTTTTGCACTTTTCTCGGGCCGAAGAGTTATCGGCCCACATCAAACGTCCGATCGAAAATGTCTGGTCCAAATTAGATCTAGAGCGCTTTGAACTGGTACGCATCAGAAGCCATAGGAACTAAGGTGCTGTTTGGATCACATATTTGTAATGTAATAGGTAATAAATAACGTTAAATTATGTTTGTTTAAGTCCAACCGTAATTGGGTACCACACTAAAAATTGATACCAGCCTGTCGGGGACCATAATTAGGGGTACCCTCAAGACTCCTAATTCTCAGCTGGTAACCCCCATCAGCACAAAGCTGCAAAGGCCTGATGGGTGCGATTAAGTCAGGGATCGGTCCATTCGAGGGACTCGATCACGCCTCGCCCGAGCCTAGCCTCGGGCAAGGGCAGCCGACCCCGGAGGATCTCCGCCTCGCCCGACGTCCCCCTCCAGCGACGAACATACTCCCGGCTCGCCCGAGGCCCTGTCTTCGCCAAGAAGCAACCCTGACCAAATCGCCACGCCAACCGACCAAATCGTAGGAGCATTTAATGCAAAGGTGGCCTGACACCTTTATCCTGACGCGCGCCCTTCAGTCGACAGAGCCGAAGTGACCGCAGTCACTTCGCCGCTCCACTGACCGGCCTGACAGAAGGACAGCGCCGCCTGCGCCATACCGACTGCAGTGCCACTTGACAGAGTGAGGCTGACAGGCAGTCAGGCCTGGCCTCAGGCACCATAGGAAGCTCCGCTTCGCCCGACCCAGGGCTCGGACTCGGGCTCAGCCCCTGAAGACGGCGAACTCCGCTCTGCCCGACCCAGGGCTCGGACTCGGGCTAAGCCCCGGAAGACGGCGAACTCCGCTCCGCCCGACCCAGGGCTCGGACTCGGGCTAAGCCCCAGAAGACGGCGAACTCCGCTCCGCCCGAACCAGGGCTCGGACTCGGGCTAAGCCCCGGAAGACGGCGAACTCCGCTCCGCCCGACCCAGGGCTCGGACTCGGGCTAAGCCCCGGAAGACGGCGAACTCCGCTCCGCCGACCCAGGGCTCGGACTTGGGCTCAGCCCCGGAAGACGACGAACACCGCTCCGCCCGAACCCAGGGCTCGGACTCAGCCCTGGCCTCAGCTGACGGTCTCCGCCTCGCCCGACCTAGGGGCTCGGACTCGACCTCGGCCACGGAAGACAGACTCGACCTCGACCTCAGAGGAGCCTCCACATCGCCCAACCTAGGGCGCAGACCAGCCATGTCAACAGGAGGCGCCATCATCACCCTATCCCAAGCTGACTCAGGCCACGGGGAACAAGACCGGCGTCCCATCTGGCTCGCTCCGCCAGATAGGCAATGATGGCGCTCCGCACACTCTGTGACGACGGCGACTCTTAACCCCCTTACGGAAGCAAGAGGACGTCAGTAAGGACTCGACAGCTCCGACAGCTGTCCTTCCTCCAGGCTCCAGCGCTCCTCCGACGGCCACGACACCACACGAACCGGGCGCCAAAACCTCTCCGGCCACCACGATGGCGTGTACTTAGGGCGCTAGCTCTCCTCCGCTAGACACGTAGCACTCTGCTACACCCCCCCATTGTACACCTGGATCCTCTCCTTACGCCTATAAAAGGAAGGACCAGGGCCCTCTTAGAGAAGGTTGGTCGCGCGGGGACGAGGACGAGACAGGCGCTCGCGTAAGGCCGCTCGCTCCCTCTCCCGCGTGGACGCTTGTAACCCCCTACTGCAAGCGCACCCGACCTGAGCGCGGGACGAACACGAAGGCCGCGGGATTTCCACCTCTCTCACGCCCGTCTCCGACCACCTTTCTCCCCCCTTCGCGCTCGGCCTCGCGCCGACCCATCTGGGCTGGGGCACGCGGCAACATTTCACTCGTCGGCCCAGGGACCCCCCGGTCTCGAAACGCCGACAGTTGGCGTGCCAGGTAGGGGCCTGCTGCATGTTGATGAACAGCTTCCCGTCAAGCTCCAGATGGGAAGTCTCCAGCAACCTTTCCAGCCCGGGACGGTGCTCCGTTTCGGGAGTCTTGAGTTCATGTCCCTCGACAGCAGCTACGACATGATACTCCTTCCCCCGCCGTGCGACAGCAGCAATGGCGGCCGACAGCCCGCCCGCCGGCGGCGGAATCGACGACGTCTTCCCCGCGTGGTGGAAGAACAACATTCGAGCTCACCCCGTCCTCTCCCCCGCCGACGGAGGAGGAGGCGGGGCAACCAAGGCCAAGCAGGAGGCAGCGCCTCGTCGGCTGTCGAGCGAGTCGATAGCGCTGGCACCCCAACGGGGGGTGCGCCGGGCATCGACCTCGCGTTTGAGACGAAGACGAGCGCCGTCTCCCCGCAATGCGCCAATTCCAAGCAAACGGACGATGCCAGCACGCTCGCGAAAGGCTTGCTGGGCGTCACCCTCGTACCAGAGACGACGGTGCAGTCAGTCCCTGACGTGACTTCATCACCGCCCGTCGACCAAGAGGTACCGGCCGATTCTCATCTCACGCCCCTTGGATTCAGCCTCGACCCGCCAAGCGACTTCGCTTTGGCAGGCGCCCTCGTAGAGGCGAGTCCAAACCCTCTGGGGTTTCGTGTGCGGTCACCTTGGGACCGGCTGACGAACGTCTCGACCTACGGGCCCTCTGGGTCCGAGGAAGACGACGTGCCCGACTTCTGTTGGGATTTCTCCGGACTTGGCAACCCCAGTGCCATGCGGGACTTCATGACTGCATGCGACTACTGCCTTTCCGACTGTTACGACGGTAGCCGCAGCCTCGGCGACGAGGACTGCGGCCCGAGTCGCCAATGTTTCCACGTCGATCTAGGGGGTCCCTCTGAAGGCAACCATCTTGGTATGCCGGAGAATGGTGATCTCCCTAGGCCTGTGCCTCGCGTTGACATCCTACGGGAGCTAGCAGTGGTCCCCATTCAGGCGGGGGGTCATGACCCATAGCTCGAGCAAATCCGCGGGGTGCCGGCCAGGCTCGACGAGGGAGCAGGAGCACTTGAGCCGATCCGCCGGGACGTCGGGCAGGAATGGGCGGGCCAACCTCCGGCCGGGGAAATGCGTCATCTACCCTAGGGCTTCCAGCACCGCATCGCCGACGATGCCAGGATGAGGCCGCCGCCCGCTTCCGGTGGAGTCGGCCAGAACCTGGCTACAGCGGCAATGCTCCTCCGCGCGATGCCGGAGCCATCAACCACCGAGGGACGGCGAATCCAGGGAGAGCTCAAGAATCTCCTGGAGGACGCCGCGGTCTGACGGGCCGAAAGCTCCGCCTCCCGAAGGCAAGAGGTACCCCTCGGAACATCGCGACGCGACTTCCCGAATCATGCGGGAAGCCTCGGTTCACACGGGGCGCACGCTTAACACAGCGCCTGCGGCCCCGGGTCGCCTCGGCAACGAGCACCATCACCGCGACCGTCGGGCCCACCTCGACGAGAGGGTACGCCGAGGCTACCACCCCAGGCGTGGGGGCGCTACGACAGCGAGGAGGATCAGAGTCACTCGCCCGAACCACCCGGTCCGCAGGTTTTCAGCCGCGCCATACACCGGGCGCCGTTCCCGACCCGGTTCCGACCCCCGACTACTATCACAAAGTACTCGTGGGAGACGAGACCGGAACTGTGGCTCGCGGACTACCGGCTGGCCTGCCAACTGGGTGGAACGGACGATGACAACCTCATCATCCACAACCTCCCCCTGTTCCTCTCCGACACCGCTCGCGCCTGGTTGGAGCACCTGCCTCCGGGGCAGATCTCCAACTAGGACGACCTGGTCCAGGCCTTCGCCGGCAATTTCCAGGGCACGTACGTGCGCCCTGGAAACTCCTGGGACCTCCGAAGCTGCCGGCAGCAGCCGGGAGAGTCTCTCTGGGACTACATCCGGCGATTCTCGAAGCAGCGCACCGAGCTGCCCAACATCACCGATTCGGATGTCATCGGCACGTTCCTCGCCGGCACCACCTGCCGCGACCTGGTGAGCAAGCTGGGTCGCAAGACCCCCACCAGGGCGAGCGAGCTGATGGACATCGCCACCAAGTTCGCCTCTGGCCAGGAGGCGGTTGAGGCTATCTTTCGGAAGGACAAGCAGCCCCAGGGCCGCCCACCGGAAGATGCCCCCGAGGCGTCAACTCAGCGCGGCGCCAAGAAGAAGGGCAAGAAGAAGTCGCAAGCGAAACGCGCCGCCGCCGACGTGGACCTTGTCGCCGCCGCCGAGTACAAGAACCCTCGGAAACCCCTCGGAGGTGCCAACCTCTTCGACAAGATGCTCAAGGAGTCGTGCCCCTATCATCAGGGGCCCGTCAAGCACACCCTTGAGGAGTGCGCCATGCTTCGGCGCCACTTCCACAGGGCCGGGCCACCCGCGAAGGGAGGCAGGGCCCGCGACGACGACAAGAAGGAAGATCACCAGGCAGGAGAGTTCCCCGAGGTCCGCGACTGCTTCATGATCTATGGTGGGCAAGCGGCGAACGCCTCGGCTCGGCACCGCAAGCAAGAGCGTCGGGAGGTCTGTTCGGTGAAGGTGGCGGCGCCAGTCTACCTAGACTGGTCCGACAAGCCCATCACCTTCGACCAAGCCGACCACCCCGACCACGTGCCGAGCCCGGGGAAATACCAGCTCGTCGTCGACCCCGTCATCGGCGACGTCAGGCTCACCAAGGTCCTCATGGACGGAGGCAGCAGCCTCAACATCATCTACGCCGAGACCCTCGGGCTTCTGCGTGTTGATCTGTCCTCGGTCCGGGCAGGCGCTGCGCCTTTCCACGGGATCATTCCCGGGAAGCGCGTCCAGCCCCTCGGACAACTCGACCTTCCCATCTGCTTCGGAGCACCCTCCAACTTCCGAAGGGAGACCCTCACGTTCGAGGTGGTCGGGTTCCGAGGAACCTACCACGCGGTACTGGGGAGGCCATGCTACGCGAAGTTCATGGCCGTCCCCAACTACACCTACCTCAAGCTCAAGATGCCGGGCCCCAACGGGGTCATCACTGTCGGCCCCACGTACTGACACGCGTTCGAATGCGACGTCGAGTGCGTGGAGTACGCCGAGGCCCTCGCCGAATCTGAGGCCCTCATCGCCGACCTGGAGAGCCTCTCTTAGGAGGTGCCAGACGTGAAGCGTCATGCCGGCAACTTCGAGCCAGCGGAGACGGTTAAGTTTGTCCCCCTCGACCCCAGCGGCGACGCCTCCAAGCAAGTCCGGATCGGCTCCGAGCTCGATCCCAAATAGGAAGCAGTGCTCGTCGACTTTCTCCGCGCGAACGCCGACGTCTTCGCATTGAGTCCCTCGGACATGCCCGACACTCGCTGGATATCCGAGCCGGAGCCCGACCCGTCAAGCAGCCTCTACGCCGATTCGACGAAGAAAAGCGCAGAGCCATAGGCGAGGAGATCCACAAGATAATGGCGGCAGGGTTCATCAAAGAGGTATTCCATCCCGAATGGCTTGCCAACCATGTGCTTGTGTGAAAGAAAGGAGGGAAATGGCGGATGTGTGTAGACTACACTGGTCTAAACAAAGCATGTCCGAAGGTTCCCTACCCTCTTCCTCGCATCGATCAAATCGTGGATTCCACTGCTGGGTGCGAAACCCTGTCTTTCCTCAATGCCTACTCAGGGTATCACCAAATCAAGATGAAGGAGTCCAACCAGCTCGCGACTTCTTTCATCACGCCCTTCGGCATGTACTGCTATGTCACCATGCCGTTCGGCTTGAGGAATGCCGGTGCGACGTACCAGCGGTGCATGAACCATGTGTTCGGTGAACACATTGGCCGGATGGTCGAGGTCTACGTCGATGACATCGTAGTCAAGACGAGGAAATCCTCCGACCTCCTTTCCGACCTTGAAGTGACATTCCGATGTCTCAAGGCGAAAGGCGTGAAGCTCAATCCCGAAAAGTGTGTCTTCTGGGTACCCCGAGGCATGCTCTTGGGGTTCATCGTCTCCGAGCGGGGCATCGAAGCCAACCCGGAGAAGATCGCAGCCATCACCAGCATGGGGCCCATCAAGGACTTGAAGGGCGTGCAGAGGGTCATGGGATGTCTTGCGGCTCTGAGCCGCTTCATCTCACGCCTCGGCGAAAGAGGTCTGCCTCTGTACCGCCTCTTAAGGAAGGCCGAGTGCTTCACTTGGACCCCTGAGGCCGAGGAAGCCCTCGGGAACCTGAAGGCGCTCCTCACGAATGCGCCTATCTTGGTGCCCCCAGCTGCCGGAGAAGCCCTCTTGATCTACGTCGTCGCGACCACTCAGGTGGTTAGCGCCGCGATTGTGGTTGAGTGACGAGGTACTGTCCGAGACCAAAACCCGCTACCCACAAGTTCAGAAGCTGCTGTACGCGGTGATCCTGACGCGGCGGAAGTTGCGACACTACTTCGAGTCTCATCCGGTAACTGTGGTGTCATCCTTCCCCCTGGGGGAGATCATCCAGTGCCGAGAGGCCTCGGGTAGAATCGCAAAGTGGGCGGTGGAAATCATGGGCGAAACAATCTCGTTCGCCCCTCGGAAGGCCATCAAGTCCCAGGTCTTGGCGGACTTCGTGGCTGAATGGGTCGACACCCAGCTCCCAACAGCTCCGATCCAGCTGGAACTCTGGACCATGTTCTTCGACGGGTCGCTGATGAAGACAGGAGCCGGCGCAGGCCTACTCTTCATCTCGCCCCTCGGGAAGCACCTACGCTACGTGCTAAGCCTCCATTTCCCGGCGTCCAACAATGTGGCCGAGTATGAGGCTCTGGTCAACGGGTTGTGGATCGCCATCGAGCTAGGGGTCCGACGCCTCGACGCTCGCGGTGGCTCGCAGCTCGTTATCGACCAAGTCATGAAGAACTCCCACTGCCGCGACCCAAAGATGGAGGCCTACTGCGATGAGGTTCGGCGCCTGGAAGACAAGTTCTACGGGCTCGAGCTCAACCACATCGCCCGGCACTACAACAAGACTGCGAACGAGCTGGCTAAAATAGCCTCGGGGCGAACAACGGTTCCCCCGGACGTCTTCTCCCGAGACCTGCATCAACCCTCCGTCAAGATCGACGACACGCCCGAGCCCGAGGCACCCTCGGCTCAGCCCGAGGCACCCTCGGCTCGGCCCGAGGCATCCTCGGTTCAGCCCGAGGTACCCTCGGCCCCCGAGGGTGAGGCACTGCGCGTCGAGGAGGAGCGAAGCGGGGTCACGCATAATCAAAACTGGCAGACCCCGTACCTGCAATATCTCCACCGAGGAGAGCTGCCCCTCGACCGAGCCGAAGCTCGGCGGTTGGCGCGACGCGCCAAGTCGTTCATCTTGCTGGGAGACAGGAAGGAGCTCTACCACCGCAGCCCCTCAGGTATCCTCCAGCGATGCATTTCCATCACCGAAGGTCAGGAACTCCTACGAGAGATACACTCGGGGGCTTGCGGCCATCACGCGACACCTCGAGCCCTTGTCAGAAACGCCTTCCGGCAAGGTTTCTACTGGCCGACGACGGTGGCCGACGCCACTAGAATTGCCCGCACCTGCGAAGGGTGTCAGTTCTACGCAAGGCAGACCCACCTGCCTGCTCAGGCTCTGCAGACGATACCCATCACCTGGCCTTTTGCTGTGTGGGGTCTGAACCTCGTCGACCCTTTGCAGAAGGCACCCGGGGGCTACACACACCTGTTGGTCGCCATCGACAAATTCTCCAAGTGGATCGAGGTCCGACCCCTAAACAGCATCGGGTCCGAGCAGGCGGTGGCGTTCTTCACCAACATCATCCATCGTTTCGGGGTCCCAAACTCCATCATCACCGACAACGGCACCCACTTCACCGGCAGAAAGTTACTGGACTTTTGTGAGGATCACCACATCCGAGTGGACTGGGCCGCCGTGGCTCACCCCATGACGAATGGGCAAGTAGAGCGTGCCAACGGCATGATTCTACAAGGACTCAAGCCTCGGATCTACAACGACCTCAACAAGTTCGGCAAGCGATGGATGAAGGAACTCCCCTCGGTGGTCTGGAGCCTGAGGACAACGCTGAGTCGGGCCACGGGCTTCACGCCGTTCTTTCTAGTCTATGGGGTCGAGGCCATCTTGCCCACAGACTTAGAATACGGTTCCCCAAGGACGAGGGCCTATGCTGACCAAAGCAACCAGGCTAATCGAGAAGACTCGCTGGACCTGCTGGAAGAGGCTCGGGACATGGCCTTGCTACACTCGGCGCGGTACCAACAGTCCCTGCGACGCTACCTCGCCCGAGGGGTCCGGTCCCGAGACCTCCAGGAGGGCAACCTGGTGCTTCGGCTGCGACAAGACGCCCGAGGGCGACACAAGCTCACGCCTCCCTGGGAAGGTCCGTTCGTCATCGCCAAAGTTCTAAAGCCCGGAACATACAAGCTGGCCAACAGCCAAGGCGAGGTCTACAGCAACGCTTGGAACATCCAACAGCTACGTCGCTTCTACCCTTAAGATGTTTTCAAGTTGTTCATATACCTTGCTCCCATGCAAAGTTTAGTCATCAAGGAAGGGTCAGCCTTGCCTCGGCAAAGCCCGACCCTCCCTCGGGGGCTAAAAGGGGGGAACCCCCTCTGCGTTGAATTTTTTCCTCGAAAAAAGATCCTTTCTGCCAGAATGTCTTTCGTGCTTTTCGACCACTTCGGAAGTGGATCCTGAAAACGACGGAGTACACGTAAGCAGCCAAGGCTGACCGAGCCGAGGGACTCCTACGCCTCCGGGATACGGATACCTCACTCATCACCTTCTACGATAAGTAACTCACGTTCAGATAAGTGATTCCGCGGACCGAACAAGTCTTCACGCTCGAAAGCTCCTCTGCCGAAGCGGTTCTTCGGGCCTTCTCGACTGCGTCGGTGACAGAACCCAATGGACGGGCAAGAGCGCGCGTAAGCGGCAAGGCCGACCGTGCCGAGGGATTCCTACGCCTCCGGGATACGGATACCTCATTCATCACCTTCCGTGAAAAGCAACTCTCGCTCGCACAGACAATTCTCTTACCGACGAAAAAGTCCAGATACTCGAAACAAGAGGAAAAGAAGCACAGCTTTACAACACGATGAGGGTGTGTTTGGGCCTCGGCGGCCGCAGAAAACACACGCTACAAGACAATCCGATCCTGCAGGCTCGGATCTTGACGGCTGAAGGGAGCAGCAGCACCCTCGGCGTCGACTACACCTTCGGCGAGGTCCGACCTAGCCTCGGACGGCGACCCGGTCCGAGGATCTCCACTCTGAAGGACAACGTCATCACCACGCCCGGGCCATCGCCGCCAGGGTCTTCTCCGAGAATCCGGCCCGAGCAGGCGGCTCGGCTGGTCACCCCGAGGCCTCGGCCAGCTGTCCTCCGAGGACATCAGCCCGGCCCGAGGCCTCGGCAGATCAATTCCGGCGTCGGTCCCGCTAACGGACGACCCGGCCAGGCTCCGGCCGACCAAGTCTTCTTTTTCGAGCCAACTCTGCCTCTGTCCATGCTGACACCGCTACCCCTGGCCTCGGCTCATCGAAGAGCGGACGAGGGGTTCCTTTAATTAAGCAAGAGAAGCCTCGGACAGCAAGGCCGACCGAGCCGAGGGACTCCTACGCCTCCGGGATACGGATACCTCACTCGTCACCTTTGCACGGGGCAACTCAAGCTTGGTGAAGCGGTTCAGACAACCAATAGGCGAGTCTTAGTGCTCGAAAATGAGGAAAAAATACATACATGTTCAGGCCCCGACAGCCACAATGAACAAAAGACCGGCATTCAAGGTGCCATTACAAACGGAACTCCGGTTCCACCTCCGCAGGTACGAACAACCCCACTCAATCGGGGGGCCTGCGGAGCGACAGAAGACTGACGAACGGCACGTCGTCGCCCGCTCCAGCAGCGGCGACGATGACGACTTCTGCTCCGGGGGACCGAACAGCAGCAACGATGACCTTAGGGCGGATGCTGCTGCCAGGAGGCCCCCGCCCGTGCCCAAACTCGTGAGGCAAGGACGGGCAGAAGGCCGTAGAGTTGGAGGTCGGTCCGTGGGCGGCCCTGGCTATCTCATCAGCGGAAGAACCTCTTCCAGCTGCCGTGGAGGAAGGCGGCGCCGGGTGCGGCTCCGAAGCCACTCGGGTCCGAGAGCCGGGCACGCGGCAGCTGCCAGCGCCACGAACGGCGAGCGCCCTTCCCCCCCATCACTGAGGGAAGGAGCGGGCCACCGCCCACGCAGGGGCTGACCCCAACTCGGCACACTCCCCTCCCCAGCACCAATGATGAAAATCCTTGAGGCTGAGGGAGGGGCAGAGGTCGCAGCCCGGCTTGCTTTCCCCTGCCATCGAACTGGAGGTCACCATCTTGGGTGACCGCCGGTGGGGGGTGCAGCCGGGCTGCATGATGAAAATCCTTGAAGCCGAACGATGGCTGAAAGGTACCAACTCCCACGGAGTTGCGTTCCTCCAACGACAAGGCGGAAGGACTGCGGGCATCCCCCATCCGGGGGCTCGGAAGGTGGAAAGACACGACGCATAAGGGAGCGCGAAGACATGGTCGCATTTCAAGGGGGTCACCCTCCTTTTAAAGGTGACTCTCCCTACTTGCGTCCCCAGCTGTCACGGGCTGAGTCTTCTCCAGCACGCTCCAAGGTCCTCCCCCTACGGCGCGGGGGCTGGGCCCCACGCGTCATGCAAGGCGGCCCAGGGCGGAAGAAGCCAAACCGCCGCGCGCGGTGCATGCAACCGTCCAGCGGTTGCAAACGTCCCTCCACTTTCGCCCAGACCAGCGGGTGAAAGGGCGGGCAGCCATGCAGGTGGCATGCAACCGCGCCAAGTGGGTGCACCTCTCCGACTTCCAGCGCGCCCAGCATGGAAGCCCAGGCCCACACGTCATGCAACCGGTGCTCCGGATGCTATGTGCGAGCAACTGCACCGCCACTCGCGCCACTGCCACGCCTCCTCGACTGCGGAACCAGTACCGCGACTTGAGGCAACCCTACGCACGACCCAGCAGCGCCAGCCTGGCGCGATGGTCAATACGGCCAAAAATGGGCCAGCAGTAATGGCGGTGGCAGGCGGGCAGGACCAGCGGTCACGTCATCAGCCAAGCTTACGTCCCATCCGGGGGCAGCGAGAGAACCCTCTCTCACGGCGTGAAGACAACGCGCCCGTGTTCTGTTCCTCGAACGGCTCGCGCACGCGCAACGGCCGCCCCGCGAACCACACGCCTCGTCGCATTAACTCCGCGGCGGGACAGGCGGCGCCTCTGGCAGGAGAAGCAAGCGACGCTTCACCTTCACCATAATGACCACGTCAAAAAAGGTACGCCACGTCATTCGATTTCGTATCCTTTTCCTTTTTCCTCTTTCTCTCTCTTACAACAGGGACCGGGAAAGGGGGATACCCAAAAAGGATCCTTCTCTGTGAAGGAACCAGGCTCTTAGCCTCCCTACTGATAAGAGGTTCGAAGGCTGGTCCCTCTAAGGGTTCAACAACCACCTCAGAGCGCGTGGGCTCCACACCCACTACTGGTCAGAGGTTCGAAGGCCGGCCCCTCGGAAGGGTTCAACGACCGCCTTAGGCTACTCGGGCTCCGCGCCCACTACTGATCAGGGGTTCGAAGGATGGCCCTCGAAGGGTTCACAGCCACCTCAAACACAGAGCGAGGGATGACCATGGGTACGTTCGATACATAACCAAGGCTCGGGCTGCGCTCCCGAGGTACCCTAGGACATTTCCGAGACCAGCGGGAACGATCTTGTAACAGAATCCCATCAGAGGGAGGCATCGAGCCCTCGGACCCCGTCGACAGGGGACCGGGTCCGGCAGATCACTCGCAGGTACTTTTGGGCGCGCCTCTTGGCCTCTAGCTGACCCCTAGCAAATGGGGCACGGACGTCCGCTCGGATTACCCGCCAGCAGCTCAGCGGAGACACCATGTTCGGCGCCCTCCGAGGGCAACATGGCGCTTTCCCCCCCTCCTCCTTGCGGAAAGGCGACGCAGGGGCGTATGTAAAAAAGTCGAGTCTGTCCCTGATCGTCCTCTCGCCCTGTGCAGAGGCTCGGGGGCTGCTCTCACAAACCCGGCTCCGGCCAAACCGTTGACAGCGTCAACATACTAGCCCGAGAACTTGGGACCCGACCGTGCACCCGGGCTACGGCCAGCTCGCATGAGGGAACGACCAGACCGGCCAAAGCATTGCGCGAGGCATTAAGACCTCGGAGGAGTCAAACCACTCCTCCGAGGCCTCGGGGGCTACACCCGGCGGGTGCGCTCGCGCACACCCACCGGAACAAAACGCAACCGAGAAAGGCTGGCCCCCTTGCAAAACAGTGCGACAAAAGCCTCCAAGCGAGTGTTAACACTCCCTTCGAGGCTCGGGGGCTACTATCGGGGACCATAATTAGGGGTACCCTCAAGACTCCTAATTCTCAGCTGGTAACCCCCATCAGCACAAAGCTGCAAAGGCCTGATGGGTGCGATTAAGTCAGGGATTGGTCCATTCGAGGGACTCGATCACGCCTCGCCCGAGCCTAGCCTCGGGCAAGGGCAGCCGACCCTGGAGGATCTCCGCCTCGCCCGAGGTCCCCCTCCAGCGACGAACATACTCCCAGCTCGCCCGAGGCCCTGTCTTCGCCAAGAAGCAACCCTGACCAAATCGCCGCGCCAACTGACCAAATCGCAGGAGCATTTAATGCAAAGGTGGCCTGACACCTTTATCCTGACGCGCGCCCTTCAGTCGACAGAGCCGAAGTGACCGCAGTCACTTTGCCGCTCCACTAGTCGGCCTGACAGAAGGACAACGCCGCCTGCGCCATACCGACTGCAGTGCCACTTGACAGAGTGAGGCTGACAGGCAGTCAGGCCCGGCCTCAGGCACCATAGGAAGCTCCGCTTCGCCCGACCCAGGGCTCGGACTCGGGCTCAGCCCCTGAAGACGGCGAACTCCGCTCCACCCGACCCAGGGCTCGGACTCGGGCTAAGCCCCGGAAGACGGCGAACTCCGCTCCGCCCGACCCAGGGCTCGGACTCGGGCTAAGCCCCGGAAGACGGCGAACTCCGCTCCGCCCGAACCAGGGCTCGGACTCGGGCTAAGCCCCGGAAGATGGCGAACTCCGCTCTGCCCGACCCAGGGCTCGGACTCGGGCTAAGCCCCGGAAGACGGCGAACTCCGCTCCGCCCGACCCAGGGCTCGGACTTGGGCTCAGCCCCGGAAGACGACGAACACCGCTCCGCCCGAACCCAGGGCTCGGACTCAGCCCTGGCCTCAGCTGACGGTCTCCGCCTCGCCCGACCTAGGGGCTCGGACTCGACCTCGGCCACGGAAGACAGACTCGACCTCAACCTCGGAGGAGCCTCCACATCGCCCAACCTAGGGCGCAGACCAGCCACGTCAACAGGAGGCGCCATCATCACCCTACCCCAAGCTGACTCAGGCCACGGGGAACAAGACCGGCGTCCCATCTGGCTCGCTCCGCCAGATAGGCAATGATGCGCCCCGCACACTCTATGACGACGACGGCTCTCAGCCCCCTTACGGAAGCAAGAGGACGTCAGCAAGGACTCGACAGCTCCGACAGCTGTCCTTCCTCCAGGCTCTAGCGCTCCTCCGACAGCCACGACACCACACGAACCGGGCGCCAAAACCTCTCCGGCCGCCACGATGGCGTGTACTTAGGGTGCTAGCTCTCCTCCGCTAGACACGTAGCACTCTGCTACACCCCCCATTGTACACCTGGATCCTCTCCTTACGCCTATAAAAGGAAGGACCAGGGCCCTCTTAGAGAAGGTTGGCCGCGCGGGGACGAGGACGAGACAGGCGCTCGCGTAAGGCCGCTCGCTCCCTCTCCCTCGTGGATGCTTGTAACCCCCTACTGCAAGCGCACCCGACCTGGGCGCGGGACGAACACGAAGGCCGCGGAATTTCCACCTCTCTCACGCCCGTCTCCGACCACCTTTCTCCCCCCTTCGCGCTCGGCCTCGCGCCGACCCATCTGGGCTGGGGCACGCGGCGACATTTCACTCGTCGGCCCAGGGACCCCCGGTCTCAAAACGCCGACACAGCCTATTCAAACTTGTTACTACTGGTAATCAAACGTAAACCGTTACCGTTACCGTTTACGTTACATTTTGGGAACCAAACGGCACCTAAGATCCACGGCCAGAACCCCCATATGTAACTCTATTCTAATCCCTAGGATGGGTGATCTATGGTCCTGATTCAATGCCCAAACTGGTATTCGTTGTTTAAATCTTAACCACTGGTTTTCCCATCAACGGCCACGAACCTCACCTCCCTCCCCGTAGATCCCAGCAGCGGTGGCGCCACCCACAATTCATCGTGGAGCAACTCCAGTGAGCACCATAGACTCAGCAATCCCTCACCACCCCGACTAAATTTATGCACAAAAGAAGATGGATCTCTCATCAACTGAGTTCAGCGGCTTCTTGCCTCTTGGAATGGCACAGAGACATGCACCCACGGTGAGGCACGACTTCACAGCTGATGATGTGCTCCGACGAGCAATTCATCATGCACCATTCGTTCACAGACTTTGAAACTTCCATTGCTATTCCCGACGTGCTCCAACAAAGCACCCCAAGAAATCCCCGTGGCTAACAAGGACACCAACGAGTTGGCTGCATGGCGACCCCCAAATCTCTCCTTCTCTGTCCGCTCCGACAAGGGATGTCCGATTGCTTCGCCTATTCTCTTGAATGCATTGGTTGTGGCACGCTTTGGTAGACGACCATGAATGCTCCGATGCTCCTTTATGGTTTCATCGACGACGAGGCATGAATTGAGCCGGCGGCGATTATAACACCACAGGTGTTAGAAAAGGGGATCAACCCAACACACTCCTTAACCCATTATCTCATGTGGATCGCTTAGAGAAAAAGTCACCACACTTAAAGAACAAGGCTCTAATTAGATGCTAACCATCCTAAAGGGTTTAACATAACCATCTCATGGAACCAAAGGGAGGGAATTAACCCAAAACCCTAAGTTCACCCCTGAAAGTAAAGGGAGCACAAAAAACAAGTGATTATGAAAACAAACTAAATCCCCTCATCACAAAGTAGACCATTAACAAAAGTTGTAGTTCAATAAATAACAAATAAAAGTTATTAAGCATTAAGCACCAAAAAGGCTTAGCAAAATCCCTAATCATGTCAAATGTGTGTGAGAAGGGAGGAGAAATTAGAAAAGTAATTAACTCAAAATCAGCCCTTCATTAAAGACCCTAAGTGTTCACTAAGCTACAAACCCAAAACTAGTGAACTCTAATTACCAAAGTTGTGCCTAATTACCTTAACTAACACATACCATAAGATGGCCTCAAGAGTCAAGACTTGGAGTTTTGACAAGACAATAATGTTTTGCTCTAGGTTTTAGCCCTAGTGACAGACCGACTTTCCCCTCCCATATCTCCCTAACCAGTGGATGAAATCTTTCAACCCCCATAGGAAAGAGTTAGCTTAGGGAGAGGAGAAGGTGTTGTGTATAGAGATCTGGGCGAGATCAAACATGGATGTGTGACAACACGTGCAAGAAGATGAGAAGATGAGCCGCAACCACGTGTTCAACGCGGGCTAGCAAACGAGAGCGCGCCCAACCCATCCCCGCGCCCATGGGCAGCCATAGCCCCATCCGCCCATGCCTACGCCTATAAAGCCTACCCTAGCCCTCGGTCTCACTCTCCCGCACTCCCCTAACCCTCGCCCGAGACTTATCGCCAGTGATCGCCTGAGATCAGTGAGCCTCGCCGCCCACCAACTCACCCTGAGCACTGGCCAGCGTAGCCAGGCCAATCCAAGTGCTCTCCAAGCGAACCGAGCCCACTGTCAGCTTCCCTAGAGCCTAGCGAAGCTCCCCGAAGCAAGAGCCAAAGCTCTACCTCATCGGAACGGTGGGATCTCCCTCACCAGAGTCACGAGTGCCACCGGTGAACGTGGCCAGAGCCACCCAAGGCACCTCCATCCAATTCCTCGGACACACCACCCCGTGAAGCTTCCCAACCCACTAGATTAAGCTCTATCATCGCCTGCACACGTGGACCGAGCTACTCCGGCCACCTCTAGCGACAATTCGGCTACGGATGTGACTGCCTCGACTTCACAGACCTCGCCGAGCCCTTCCCCAGACCACTACCGCTGCAGGTAAGCCGCTTCGCCCTAATTTTCCCTACGGCCACTGTTCCGATGAGCTAAGGACTGCAGGTTAAGGGAGGGAAAAGCTAATGGATTTCTGCTAAGACTATGACTCATGTGAATAGTAGCAAAAGGACTTATGTTGAAGAAAAAGCTTACGAAAAGATCAAGGGCCTCGGTGCAAGTCGTTTTTCCTTTTCTATTTAGATTAAATACTTTATTTAATCTGCAGAGACCTTAGGAAATGCTTAACTCAATAAATATGAGTCCAAAATTTTTAGAACCAATTTTGCAATACTCTAGACAAATTAAACATTAAATTAAAATTATATAAACATGTAGTCTCTGTACTTTTTCTAAGACCATTGATTTAAAATCATAATCTGCCCATTTCCAAAATAATAAGGGAAAAATAGGTATACTTGTGATCTAGACCTGAGAAATTTTGAGTAGAAGCAATGTAGGATTTATCACTATATAAAATTATATAACCCTCTGATCTAAGACTTTTGATAGAGTTTAACCACTTAAAATTATTTAGGACCTTAACTAAATAAAAGAAGGAAAATGATAAATAAGTGAAACCAGAGAACTCACTATTTTTCCTAGACTACATGATGTAAACCTAGGAAAAATACAAACCACTCTGGCCTAGGAATAAAAAGAATATAAACCTTTTATTTTGGCAAAACAAGGACAGCTTTAGAAAATCACAGAAAAAGAATCTAGAGGAGAATCAACCCAAACTTTGGGAATGATTGCTCTTGTGCAAAGGAATGATTGCTCTTGTGCAAAAAGAAACTTAGGAAAATTACTAAATTTGTTGTTTGACATTTTTAGAAGGCAAGCTAGTTATAAGTGCTTCTTTGGCCCTAAACTTTGAAAAAACCTAGATAAAAGACCACCGAGTACCACTTGGTGAAATTTGTCACAAGAGCATGTTATTGCATCTAGATACCAAGAAAAATACCAATTAGGGCAGTAAACACTTGTAGATGGGAGGTGTAATGTATTATGCCCCCTCTGCCTCGTAATTTGTTATTTTTGTCCAGAGCAGACCCTAATTACTTTTGAATCCAAATGCATAGAATAAGATATAAATGTGTAAGAAGCGGTGACGCCTAAGAGGGGGTGAATTAGGACTTCTAAAAACTATCTCTAAACTAGGCCACAATTAAATCCCAAGAGCAAAACCTATACAAATAAACAATATATAATGTGCAAACTAGGTCTTGTCTAAGTGTTGCTATCTCTACCGCAAAGGCTAAATTTCAATTTAAATAATCTAACCTCAAAGATGAGATTGAAACTTAAATACTTAATGTAAATGCGGAAGGCAAAGAGCAAGATAGAGATGCAAACTCTTGTGTATGACACCGATGATTTTACCGAGGTTTCCGGAACAACGCAAGGTCCCGACTCATCCTTGTTGGTGCCCTACGCAAAGGGTAGTCCACGCGAGGGCCAAGCACCACGGTCGAGTAACTCCATAGAGAGCCGCGAGCCTTCTCCATGCTCAAGTGGTGCTCCGCTTCCGGCTCCTCTCGGACGCTCCTCGCTGTCTCCACTATCGAGCTTTCGGCCGAAATACCATGGGCCTCGTTCCCTTCGATACATGGTGGCGGCCGTGACACAAACACGGTTGTCATGGTCTCGCAAGACTCTCGCCCCACTCAGTACAATTACAATGGCTCGAACAAGAGCCGAGGGGTTGTGTGATTTTTCTAAACTCACTCAACCAACTAGGATTCACCTAGAGCAAGCGCTAATGTGGTCTAACTAACCTAAGTACTTCACAATTCACCTATGCTAATCACCGAGTGATTCTATTAAGCACTTGGGTGTTTGAGTACTTGGAAATTTCTACAATATGCCTTGGTATGTTTCTTGCGCTCCCACACCTTGAAATGGCCGGTTCGACAAAAGCAGCAACTTTTTGTCGACGGGCGCATCAGACATGCACTATTCACTATCCAATGGCCTGCCACATTAGCCGACCGTTGGGGTCTGTAGTAGTCGACCGTTGGATCCGACCGTTACCCAGACTTTCCTGTGCACACCGGACAGTTTGGTGCAACAATCCGAGAGCGTCCATTGTGGGCCTCTCTGCGCAGACTGCCCGGTGTCCCACTGGACAGTCTGGTGCACACCGGATAGGTTACTGTTCACTATCCGCTGCGCCACCAGTGCGCTGGCTGACTGCCCACTTCATGGATTTCTTTGTTGTTTCCTTGGGCTTCTTTTGTTCTTGAGTCTTGGACTTCTATGCTTATTTTATGTCTTCTTTTGAGGTGTTGCATCCTCAGTTTCTTAGTCCAATCCTCTTCGCATCCTGTGAACTATAAACACAAACACTAGCAAACATATTAGTCCACAGGTTATGTTGATCATCAAACACCAAAATCCCTTTAGCCAAATGGCTTGGGGTCCATTTTCCTTACAATCTCGCCATTTTTGGTGATTGATGACAACACAACCAAAGCATGCAAATATAACAAACATTTCAATGAAAATAATCAATCTACTTGCTAGGATGCATGAAAGTCCCCATAAGGTGATATTATGGACTTAAGCCTCCCCCTAACTCCATAATTCAGCTGCTTCCTATTTTAGACCAAAGATAATTGAGGAACCAAAACCATTTGTAAGATAAATTTTTAATTTGGTTGTATTTGGTGTTTGATATATTTTTCGTTGCTTTGGACCCTAAAACTTCTCCCCCTTTGGCATCAACCACCAAAAATGAAGACATTAAAAGCATATAGGAAGCAAAAAGACTTGCCCTCTAAAAGATTTTACCAATTGAAGTTCTAAAAGATTACTCCCCCTAAAAAATGTATTCTCCCATTTGAAAGAATATTCTCCCCCTTTATCATAGACGAAGAAATACTCCTCTTGACGGAGACCCTCTACTAAGGAAAAGCACATGAGAAAGATAGGTGCAAGCTATGGTTTTATTAGACTAACTCCCCTTATGCATAGGTAAAAGATATATGTTGACAACATATGCATTTATAGTAATATGGTAAGCATAAAATGTGAAATATAGCCTAATCAAAGTCTGGAAAAGACATGTAAATGATACCAATTGTTGATTGGAACCACTTGTGGAACCAACATCTTGTAGATTTGCAGTGAAAGCTTATTGTCTTTCTTCGGGGACTCCAGTTTCCTTCAATGAGACTACTACACATAATAAACTTGAAAACAAGTATTAGTCTCAAAGACTTAGATTATAGAGTAACCCCCCTAAAAGTGTGCATACAAGTTTTGAATACTTGTAGGAGACTTGCACTTTGATTTTTGATATCAAGAGGGGCAAATTATCTATAATTTGAAATTTGACACATATAAGTTAAATGATACCAATTGAAGCATTGAAGGATATCAATTGTAGGATATATCATATGAAAATACCAATTGGAGTATCATTTACTTAAGAATGATGAATAAGCTATGTGTCGTGCTTAACTGATCATTTTAAACCATGTAGGTTCGCTCAAGAATATGAATTTAAAGCGAGAACTCCTACCATGTGATTGACCTATTATGCATGCAATTAATATCAAGAGCAAATATCACATGTAAAACTATACATGTAAGGTAAAAACTAGATACAAGAAAATAGATACGCATATCTAAAAAAAATACAATAAATCTAGTTACCTTAGTCATGGGTGGGGAATTTGGGTCCAAAGTATTCATTAACCCACTTGGCAATAGACTTGATCCAATATGATGCATCCCATGATATACATCCCAATTTTGCCAAGTCCCCAAATTCCCCGAAGTCCTTCGGACTTCTCACTTCCCTCTTGGGATCCAAATTTTCTTAGTGCTTTCCATGGTTGAGAGAATCTCCTTTGGTATTAGATGTGTTTGGCCCGTTTTTTTTGTTGGCTTGCTTGTTGGTCTTGATTTCTATCACCTTTCCATTCTTTTTCTTCTTGATTAAATATGGTGTAGCAGCCTTTTTGTCCACCTTATTTGTTGGTCCTTTTTCTCAGATGCTATACACCAAGAACAAAACAACATAACTATTAATGATTAGAGACCTTCGTCCTTCGAAGCATTAAATGATCTTCGGACAAAGATCAGGAAGGGCATACCTTTGTCATTTCAGTGAGCAAAGATGTAAACAGAGAGATATGAAACACAAAAAGAATATAAACAATCATTCATCATCATTATATTATTTATATTCTCATTTTATAAACATGGATAAACATCAATAATATTTATATTACATTTGTACCTTCGGCTTGACAGAAGGTGGAAAAGCGGGAGTGCGCAAGAGTTATTACAATTCAGCGTGAACAGTATGGTGTTATTGTTCATCTATTTATAGGCACATGTCGCATCCTAGACAAAATTACATTCATGTCCCTGACATTTACTGTTGACCATAAGGCAAGCTGTCAAGGACTAAGCAGTCTTTTCTCCTTTAGGTCAGTTTCATCTTTCACCATCATCCTTGTGTTAAGCCGAAGCTCCTTCAGCCACAGCTTCGGAGATAGTTTGTCCCTCCTTCAGACCGCACCTTCGTACCATGCACACCTTCATCTCAAAGCTGAAGCCTCCTATAACAGTCTATGTTATACTGAAAACATGTTAGTTAATTTTTTGAGGACCTTTGGAAGAGGAAGGCCCCCAACAGTAGCCCCTCGCTGTATTAATTTGTTTTTGCATTTAACAAATTCAGACTGCGACGTGAATGAAGGCCTTTAGCCGAAGGTCCGAAAAACACCTTCCCTTCGCTAGAATAGCAAAAGTCAATGACATGTAGGGCTCGCCAAGTTGCAATGCACTGGGCATATAAATAGGAACCCGCCGTGAAAGCATTTGATGTGCCATCTCAATCGCTTGTGCTATTTTTTCAAGCTTAAATTTTCTTGCTCTGTCAGATTTCGCTTGATTCGTGAGCTTCGGCATTTGCACAAGTGCTCACCAAATGGTTGAAGAGAAGAAGGTTGTTGATCCTGCTCTAGCTGGTTTTTACGAGGCCATGGAGAAGACAAACACAGAGAAGATTACAAATGAAATGCTAGCTGGTTTGTCTGAAGATTCTGACGATAGCGGAAGCTTTGATGTGGAAAGTGAAGACGAAGATGCCGAAAATTGGCCCTGGCGGCCGAGTCACACCATCTTCGGAAAATCATCCATTAAGCAGAGTCAAATTGATGCTATGAAGGGGAGATATTTCCGAGATATTTCCATTGTGAGAGTTGGAGGGGATAGCGTCGCCCCTGCACCCGAAGTAGATGAAGTGGTTGTTTATAGGAGCTTCATGAAGGCAGGGCTTTGGTTTCCCGTTGAGTAAATTTCTGGTTGAAGTGCTGAAGACCTTTGAAATTTTTCTTCATCAGATTACGCCCGAAGCCATCATCAGGATGAGGCTTTTATTTGGGCTATGAGAAGCCAAGGACTGGAGCCAAGTGCAAAGTGCTTCTGCAATATGCATGAGCTGTCTTATGAAACGAAGGCTACTGGGAAAGAACAGTATCACAATAACTTTGGTTGTTACGGCTTTATGCCTCGCTCTGACGTGAGCTATCCAGTTCTGACATTTTGGAAGAGGTGGCCAGGTGCCTGGATGGAAGAATGGTTTTATGTGAAGAATAACTTGGTTGAGAGGGAAGATATAAAAGGGATTATCCAATGCCCTATTTGATCTCGCTTCGGCATCAGAAGGCCAGCCACTGTTCTTGGGAATGAAATAGAAGCATGCCACAGGATTTTCAACACTGTGTGCACTTTTATTAGCACAAGAGACTTAGTTCAAGAGCACATCACCTACAGAATATGGCCGCTCAAGAGTGACTAGGAGATGCCGAAGGAAGCTGCTGCTGGGTCTAGTCAGGGCGGCCTGGTCTATCTAAAATATACCTTTAGATACAAAGGTGCGTTTGATGAGCCAAACAATGAGTGGCTGAGCAGTATTGAGGCAACCAGTGACGAATTTCTTAGGGCCTATACAAGGGCCGAAGATGATGCAATGACCTTGGCCTTCAAAGGACGAGGCAAGAAAAGGTTGAATAGAGTTTTTGACATTATTGGTTTCGTATATCCAAATTATAGCTATCCCTTGTGAAAGTAGGGAAAAAAGAGAAAAACTGCTACTTCGGCCATTTCTGCTGCGCCAAAGGGCAAAAAGATCAAGGTGTTGACGCACCGGCCTAGATACATTGAGATAGCCACGGTGCCGAAGCTTGCTGAAGGGACATCTTCCACCGCTGAGCCAGGACAGTCTGCTCCTACCGGCTCTAAGGAAGAATCGGCTGAAGTACCAAAGGTTCCTGCAACCGGGTCGGCCGAAGCGCCAAAACATGCTGCCGAGGCCAAAGGAAAGGCGGCCGAAGAGCCAGAGCTAAGGGAAATGGCAGGGCTACCAAAAATCTTGAGCCCGCCATCGGAGCCAGAATTGCCGAAGGTATCAAAAGCTCCTGCAATAACTCCCAAGAGGAGGAGGATGGCTAGCGTGCTGGACGCCGTCCTGGAGTCGACAAGGGCATCAACTCCTGCTCCTGCAAAGGAGACTGCCGAAGCTACTACAGCTCGTGCTGAACCTGAAGCTGGGCCCTCAGTGCCCATTGAAACAGAGCCTGCTGGGACTAGGCGGAATGTTGAACAAGGACCTTCGAGAGTCGGTCTTGTTCTGGAGAAAGAAGACATGCCCAAGAAGATTGAATCTCCTACTCCCGAAGCACCTTCTGAAGAACTTGAATGTATTATTCGACATGCTTCGGGTAAAAGGTTGTCTGAAGAGGAAATTGCGGAAGCCAAACACTATGCCTGGGAACTGAAGTACCCGAAGGGGGCCTTGGTGTACAATGGCACCGACGAAGATGACTTTCTATACTGCCTCCCAAACAACAAGGAAATATCTGTTTGTCGGGAGATGCCAAAAAACATGGGATTTCTGAAGCTTGAAGTTGGCCTTTCTGCAATGTCGAAGGATGACCTCGCAGACAACCTTGCGTACAATAGTCTAAAGGTACAGAAGTTATGGACTTATAAGAAGATTACTTTTGTGTCTCTTATTCTTGTGCTGATCCTTTGTCTTCCCCCTTTTTTGTAGGGCCTAATTCTGAGCAACACTTTGAGAGCACAGAAGAATGCTGAGGATGAAAGCTGCCAGATAGCACTTGGTAACCTTCGATCGGAGGTTATCAAACTGAGGAATGAAGCTGCAGAGAAGGATAAAATTTTGCTTTCCTTAGTAGACAGAGTCAAGGCTAGTGAAGCCAATCTTGTCGTGCAGTCCGAAGTTCATAGAGCCAAAATTGAAAAATTAAAGAAAAAGCTTGCCGAGAAGAATGAAGATTTTGAAGTGGCTAAGGCAAAGCAGGAAATAAGCGAGTGGACTAGCGCAAGGTTGCAAAAGAATGTAGATGAGCTTTGGGAATCAAAGGAAAGATATTACGAAAAATCCTTGGATTGTGCCAAGAAGCTAAAAGAAAGTTTTGCAAAGGTGGGTGCTTATTCATCCGAGCAAAAATTTATTAGAGGCGATCCCGAAGGAATCATTGAATGGATCGGTGAAGAAGTCGAAGCTTTTGAAGAGATCCTTAGTGATCGTGGTGATTTCTGCGCCTTTGCCGGTGCCCGAGGGGTTGCAGCAATTTTGGAAAAATCTGGCTGCGAACACGTTAAAGCTGCAACCCAGATGGAGGTTGTCTTTACAGTGGAGAACACGAAGGATCCTTCGGCTGAAGCGACTCTGATGGGCAGAAAATTTTACTCCAACATTTGGATGAAAGGCGGCCGAGAACTAGCCGACGAAGCTATAAAGAAGAATGAGAAAGAAACTCATGAGGCTCATAAAGAAGCCAAGCAAGCCGAAGAGGCTGCCGAGCGCGCAAGGCGCATAGGTATTTTAACTATTTCATAGCTTTAGTATTTTTTTCTGGCTTCAGATTAACAACTTATTACTTTTACTGTAGCTGAACTTTCTCCACCACCTGAGCACTATGATCCCGAAGCTGATCCAGCAATGAAAGCGGCACTAGAAACTATAAGAATTGCTAAAGAAGCTGTTGACGAAGCTATCAACAAACTTCTGAACGAAGATGCTGAGAAAATTTTGAAGGAAGACTAGATTTTTGTGTAGCTAGGAAATTCAACATTTGTGTGATGAAATATTCGTACAAGTTAAACATTGTATATCTACGTGTAATATATTTCTTTGTGATGCATGAAATTTGCGTACATACCATTTTTGAGCCTTCGGCGAAAAAACACCTTCCCTTCTTTTCATGCTTCGTAATGAAAAAAGCCCTTCTATAGCAAAGCTATTGTATGATATTGTTGTCGGAAAAAAAATTTCCTGGTAAGATTGTAATTGCCGAAGGTTTGCTTCGTGCTCCGGCACACTTTCCTTCATCATGTAATTGCCGAAGGTTTGCTTCGTGCTTAATTCTTGTTGTTGATGCGACATGATGTATGATGTAATGCTATGTAGAATGATGCGATGAAATGATGTAGCATGATGTTTATGCCAAAGACACATATCCACACGGAAACACTCTCAGACTCTGCATCCCCTTAGAGACGTCTTTTGAGTCTCTTCACCTTATATTTCGGTGGCATTTAAGCTTTGCATCCCCTTAGGAACGACTTTGGAGCTTCTTCGCCTTCTATTTTGGTGGTATTTAAGCTCTGCATTCCCTTAGGAACGACTTTGGAGCTTCTTCACCTTCTATTTCGGTGGTATTTTGGCTAAGCATTCCCTTAGGAACGACTTTTGAGCTTTGGGACTTACTCTGCGCTCCCTTAGGAACGACTTTTGTAGCTTCGAAACTTACTCTGCGCTCCCTTAGGAACGACTTTTATAGCTTCAGAATCTTGTTAAGAGGAAGCATTCCACTCTATGATATGAATACAATATTATTACATGAAATCAGAATTCAATCCTTCGTGAATTGTTTTTCATACAAGAAAAATAAAATAGCAGAAAAGATAAAATGCACCAGAGGTAGGATATTCTTCAGTAGATGTGCTTGGATTCAGGAACAGTGCTATTGACTGTGTGAGCTTCGGACACCTCCCGAAAATCGCGCTGCTGTTGAGCATGTTGGTGCCCTTCTGGATGTTGGCTTTGGGCCAGAGTAGGTGCTAGTGGTGGTGGTGGTGGGAGCTGGGCCTAGGAAGCTTGAGAGTGGCTTGCCGAAGCGACAGAGGCCATAGGCTGTTGATTACCTACATACTCTGGAACATAGGGAGAATAGCATGAAGCAATATGTAGGACTTGCTTCAGCTGATTCTGCCATTGTTGGGGGCCTTCGTATTTCGAAGGTCCTCAAAAACATGACTAACATTCTTTTCCAAGTATAATATACTGTCACAGGAACCTTCGGCCTTGAGATGAAGGTGTGCACGTCATGAAAGGTGCGGTCTGGGAGAAGGATGAACCAGTTCCGAAGCTACGAATAAAGAAGCTTCGGTTTAGCGCAAGGGCAACGATGGAGAATGGAACTGACCTAAAGGGGAATATACTGCCCAGTTCTCGATAGATTACTCTTTAGTCAGTAGTAAGTGTCAAGGACATGGATGTAATTTCACCCAGGCTGCGTCCTATGCCTATAAATAGATGAACAGTAACACCGTACTGTTCACGCTGACTTGTAATCACTTGCACGTCGCTCTCGGATTCTCACCTTCTGTCGAACCGAAGGTACAATTGTAGTTAATATCATTGATGTTTGTTCATGATCATACAATAAGAAACACAAGTAATCTGGTGATTTAATGTGATTATTCATGTTCCTTTCTATGTTTTATATGTCTCTGCTTTCATTATTACATACTAAAATGATGAAGGTATGTCCTTCATAACCTTCGTTTGAAGATCATTATATCCCAAGGGAGATAATGCTTCGAAAGACAAAGGTCTTTAACCATTAACATTTGTGTTGCCTTGTTCTTAACTCATAGCATTTGAGAACAAGTCCCCAACATTGGCGCCCACCTCCGGTGAACTCATTCGACCACCTTCGGCAACCTGTGACCTTCGTCATGCCACCGAAGAAATCTTCAGCGCTGGGGGCTACATTGTAGCCACTGGACGTCAACCAAGAAACGCTACGCGAAGCTAGAAGCCAAAAAAAGGAAGGCTACAAGTCCAACAACTTAGGAGGAGGAGTTGGACCAAGAAATCAGGGACCTCGAAGCCATCCATCAACAGGTCCAAAGGAAGGAGAAGATGCTTCGTCTTGCCGATCTTCAGAAGAAGATCGATGAGGCCACTGAGGAAATGTGTCATATCACTCAAGATGACCAGGACCGAAGACCTCAACGTAGAGAGCTTCGTCAGGACAATTCCTACGATGATGACGAATGGTATGATGATTTCCAGCATGGAAATTTTGCTTTTGATGATGCTTCTCCTCTGTCAGCAGAACTGCAGGCTACCCCAGTGTCGGTGTTTTGGGTCCGACCGCACACCCGGGGTTGCCCCTCAAGGTGTTTTTACGAGTAGGACGGTGTCGCCGACTGTAGCTAAATGGTTCGTGTCGGATGCACGAGGAACAATGGACAGTGTTTACAGATTCGGGCCGCTTTGAGATGCGTAACACCCTACGTCCTGGTGAGAATGCTTTACGTGGTGGATTACAAGGGAGCTCTCTAACGCTAGAGAGTAGAGAGTTGGGGTGGATGGCTGAGTAGTGAGATCGATCTGAAGGGGTGCCCCCTAGGCCTTATATATTCGACCGTGAGGCAATACATGCGGACGTGATAACAATGCGCACCTAAGAGATAGTGAACTGATTGAATCTATCTTCTTATAGTTCTGCCGACTTATCCTCGCCTGGTTCCGTTGTACGGGGCTCCAGCGCGGGAAAGTCGGGTCTCTGTTGTGGTTGCTTGCTCAATGTCGTTGGGCCATCCGGGCTCGCACCGATCCGGCCTTATGTCGATCTTGCTTCACTGGTCGTTCTTCCCCAAGCCCATGAAGGGATGACCTTACGATTTATTGGGCCCTTGGGCTATCGTGAGGTCTTTTATCCTTCCAGTGGACCCGAGGGATATCTGTCCCCCACAAGCCCCCGATCTTTGGGTTGATTTGGAGATAATCGCCCCGAAGATCCTAGGTCCAGCTTGCGGTCTTCGTTTATGACAAGAAATGCTTTCCGGGCAGTTTGGTAAAAATGATTTCTTACTGTTTCCTTCTGCTTTGATCACTCGAAAACTGGTGCTCTGTCTCACACTCGTGCCTTGGAGATCAGCATTTCGTACTGTAGGACCCTGAACTTCATTGGGTGCACCGGAGGTGCACCCAATGGGTGTAGCCCCCGAGCTTCGAGCGGATTTTTGAAAATAATCCACTCAAAGGTCTTCATCAGAAATCATTTTTATTTTCCGCTTGCACTTTGTTGGAGGTCAGCCTTGCCTTTGATCTTGCCATATGCTTTAGAAGTTAGCATTATCTTGACTTGAAATGGCGATTCATGGGGTGCACCGGAGGTGCACCCAATGGGTGTAGCCCCCGAGCTTCGAGTGGATTTTTGAAAATAATCCACTCGAAGGTCTTCATTTCGTGTCCTTTTGCTGAGAGTCATCCTTTCTTTTTCTGGATGCTTTAGAGGTCAGCATTATGTCATCGATATTATGCTTTAGAGGTCAACATGTATTTTGTCTTTGAGGCCGAGTTCGTGATCTGCCCATATCTTGCTAGGTGGTGCAATTTATTCGATCTGCGACTGATTGGACGTTCGATGGATGTCCCCTGGCTAGTCTTCATGTCGCTTCTGTCGGTCAGACTTTGTACTTCACCGGCTATATTTGGCTTTCCTTTGATCCTTACTGATATCTCATTTTTGTCTTGAGGTATTCATTGCATGCCCTGCACGGATGTGACAGTTTTGAAAAATATACTGATAATTCCTGGGCGTCCCCCCCCAATGGGTGTGGGCAAGGGATGGCTTGGTACGCTGAGTGTTTTAGCCGGCTGCTTTTGAGTAGTAATGTGATGTGACGGCGGGTGTAATCATATCGCCCGCGCAGTTGACTGGAGTCCCAATGGGTGTTGCGTTGCGTGAAACGGCGTCAGCCGCCTGACGTATCTTCAGACGGGTTGAAGCGTATATTGAATATTTTGCGACTGTTCAGTGACCGTGGTAGGAGGTGAGCGGTTGCCTTCTTCTTCTATAAATAGTGCCTTTGCCTCTCCGGTTTTTTCACATCTCTTGTTGTTCTCTGCTGCTTGCTTTCTTCTTCTCCCTTCATTTCCACAATGGGCAAGAGTAACAAACGCAAGCGCGAGCCGACTCCTCCATCGGAGGACTTCGGCGACTCGGAATACTCGGAGGAGGAGTTCTCCTCCGAATCCGAGGGGTCTCTGGCTCCCGTCTCTCCCCCGGCGTCGTCTGACGATTCAGACGACTCCCAGGGGATTGCCACGGAGGTCTGGACTTATATCCGGGTCGTCGAGCGCTCCGGGCTCGAGGGCTCGGATGAGTCGGAGTACTCCTCGGACGAGGAGGACTCTTCGGACTCGTCCGAGGAGGGCGGTGGCGGTGATGGCAGAGACGACGATGACGACGGAGGCGACGGTGACGACGGCGACGATGGCGGTGATGGCGGCAGCAGGGGCGACAACGGTGGCAGCAAGGGCGGCAACGGCGGCAGCAGCAGGGGCAGCAACGGCGGCGGCAGTAGCAAGGGCAGCAACAAGGCCAGTGGCTAGATGCCACTAGTCTTTAGATGTTACTATAGGTTAGAAGTGGTATAATGAAATAATGTAGTAGTAGTTAGTAGTATAGGGTAGTAGAGTGTAGCGTAGTAGTAGTAGTAGTAGTAGTAGGGAAGTATCAACTCATAACGAGTTGGTTTGTAAGTTCTGTAACTTCCCTTAATGAAGAATGATTTCGTCTCCTCCCGTGTTGATTATTTTGCTTCATAGTCAGTTGATGATTGGCGCGATATTTATTGTCCGTGATGTTCTCTATCTGTTATGCTTGTGTCGTAACTTGGAGTTTTCGAATCATTCCTCCGTTTGCCTTATCTGTGAAATCGATTCCTCTGGAATAGTAGCTGAGTAACTCAGGCATCATATCGTCGCTTTTAGGGGTGATAGCTGAGTTATTTTTGTCAACATTTACGCTTCTGAAGTAGCGTCCAAATGATGACGAAGCCACATCAGCATTGGAATGGATGATGACCACGTCGGCGCTTTTAGAGGTAATAGCCGAGTGATTTATGACGACGTCGGCGTTTTAGACATAACTGCCGAGTGACTGAAGGCGACGTTGGTGTTTTAGAGATAACTGTCGAGTGACTGAAGACGACGTCAGCGTTTTAGAGATAACTGCCGAGTGAATGATGGTAACGTCGGCGTTTTAGAAATAACAGCCGAGTTAGAACGGACTGCGTCGGCCACCTTGAAGGTAATAGCCGAGTGATGATGTGGCACACCGGTGCTTTAGAAGTAACCGTCGGGTGATGACGTGGCACGCCGTTGTTTTAGAAGTAACCGCCGAGTGATGACTGGCGCTTTTTGGAAACGGTATCCGACCCGGGAAGATCCCATATGTACTGCGCTTTCAGCCGCCTCTG
Source organism: Zea mays (assembly GCF_902167145.1). Taxonomy (NCBI): domain Eukaryota; kingdom Viridiplantae; phylum Streptophyta; class Magnoliopsida; order Poales; family Poaceae; genus Zea; species Zea mays. The sequence goes on along the minus strand of NC_050104.1, from coordinate 83,140,544 downwards.
CTTTCCGTGCCCTAGTTCTTGCTTTCCTGCCTCCAGATCTTCTCTGTCCTTTTGCAATTCGGCTCCCGCTCTGTTCGCCGATGGAGTTGAGATGGCGCCCAAGCGAAAGGCCTCGAGTTCATCCGCTGCGGTGATTCCTCCTATCGACCCCAACAGCCAGTTGCCTTTCGCAGGTAACCATATGTCTGTTGTTTCTGAGCCTGACCTTCTCCATCTCGTGTCCATCGGGGTCCTTCCTCCGAAGGAGCTCTGTTCTTGGCGGATTTGCCACGGGGTCACTGTTCCAACAGAGGATACCCATGAATCCGTGATTTATGTTCCTTTTCTTCTCCGCGGGCTCGCTCTTCCTATTTCTCCCTTTTTCCGCGGTCTCCTTGATTTCTATCGCCTTAATTTGACCCATCTGAATCCCAATTCCATTCTGCAAATTTCCATTTACGTTCATTTATGCGAAGCTTTTCTTAGCGTCCTGCCACATTTTGGTTTGTGGAAGTACTTGTATCACTATCGCCCTGGGATGGCTGGGGGGCAGCATCAGCTGGTGGGGGGTGCGAGTTTAGAGATGCGCCGTGGGAGGAAGACTGACTACCTTGAAATCCCACTCAAGGATAGTATCAAAGGATGGTGCTTGGAGTGGTTTATTGTTGAGAACCACGGAAAATCTCTCCCTCCACGGTCAGGGAGACAGCCGGATGTTCGTACTCCGAGTTGGACCGAGTCCCCCATGGACTAGGAGGTGGCTGAGGCAGGGGCTTTGCTGGCTGAAGTTGGACTGCTGAAGGAAAGGGGTCTGGATGCAGAGGCTGTGGTTGTTGATTTTGTCTTCAATAATATTCAACCTCTGAAGGATAGGGCATACCCGACCTATCTTTACCGAGGTCTAGCTGACTCAACCCGGGTCACCAACAGAAGAATTCCTGCTGTAGACTTGGTGAACCGGCTTGAAATGATACTTAGAGGCAAGGTATCGAATGTTGGTGCCCCTGTCGCATACTCGGTCTGGAACCTGCCTCCTTCCAAGGCCTTTACTCATTTTGTGTCGAATCCTCCTGCTGCTGATGGCGGTTTGGGCCTTAGAGTGCGACCTTCTGCCGAAGAAGTTAGTGCTTTGGTTGCTTCGATTGGAGAAATTCCTGATGATGAATGGCAAGTCCACTTTGAGGTGCCTTTGGATCCTAGTGATGCAGAGATAAGTGCTATGCTTGATATGCTGGCTGAGGACTCTTCTGATGCTGCTCCTGCTGGGACATTGGTGGTGGCGCCTCTCCCGGAAGCTGGTACAACCTTGGATATTCAGAGGCCTGTCAGTGTTCGCCCGAAACGCCCTTGCCGAGCCAATCAACCTGATTCTCCTGTTGATGAGCAGAAAAAGAAAAAGAGACGTCTTCGGCGAGTATCTAGTTTGGATCGGGATGTTGGTCCTTCGGTTCCTGCTGATGAGGAAGTGCCTATGGCTGAATTTACCGACGCTGACCCCAATGGGTGTGATCCATCTGTCGCTGATCCCAATGGGTGTGCTCCATCTGTCGCTGAACCCAATGGTGGTGCTGTCTGTGTTGCTGATGAAAACAAGGGGGAGGAAGAAGATGAAGTACCTTTGACTCGGAAGAACAGTCGACAATATGTTGCTAATGGGGAAAGTAGTGGGGTTCCTTCTCCTGCTTTGTCTGCCCTCATTGGTCTACAAGAATTGTCTCTGGCAAACTTTGATCAGACTCTTGAAGATATGGTTCCAGAGGATCTGTTATCAGAGCCAGCGGATGGGGGCACGATGGATGTTTATGCTGATGTGTTCAACGCCGGGTTGGGGTCATCCCGGGCAGCGTCCCGCGCCTCATCGACCTTAGAGCGCGGTCTTGAGGGTCAGGAAACTGACTTGGATCGTCTTGCTCTCATGGAAGTAACTGAGGGGCCTTCAGCCTTAGAGGCAGCTACCGCAAAGAACTTGGCCCTCAAGGATGGTGTTGACGCTTACCCAGCCCCCGAGGGTGTTGCCGGAGACGATCCGGCTCAAGTGGGTAGCGCGAGCTGTGACCCAGCCCCCGAGGGTGTCCGAGCGGGGTCTCCCTCTTGTACTTCCATGGATGTTCACACAGGATCTCCTCCACACTCTGGTTGCATGGTGGTAGCCCAAGCTTTTGGTCAGGGAGTCACTTTAGAGGCTAGCGTTCCTGATGACCAAGTTTTGGGCTCTGCTGATGACACTGAATTGGTTCCTGCTGGTTCATTGCAAGTTGCTCCGGATGGTGACCCTATGCCAAGCCATCAATTGATTTCTCACGATTTGGGAGTCCCCTCATTCTTCTCCAACCTCCAGGTACTATGCTATATTCTAGTTTGACTTTTACACCTGACGAACTGCTGTCTTTGCACTCATCTGCTCTCGATATCAGGCATTGGTGGACGAGATGGCTAATCAGCTGAAGTTACAGGGTGCTTCTGTTCCAGAAAGAGCTTCATCTCTGGCACGCTGGAATCCGGTGCTGCTTCGACAGCGTGTCTGTGACTTAGAGGTGACGAATGCTGGTTGGTGCTTTTCTGCTTCCCTTCGTCTACCTTATTAAACTGCTTCTCAATTTGACTCTTTTGCTTGATTGTTTCTCGCTAGATATGGCTCGGCAGTTTTCTGTTCTTGAAGGGAAACATTCTCAAAGTCAGGCTGAACTGGTCAGGTGGTGCTCTGATTTTGAGGAAAAGTAATCCCAAAGCCAGACTGAGCTGGCCTAGGTCTCTGCTGCTCTGAATGATGCTAACATGCTGAATTCTACTCTTCGCGCTTAGCTTGATTCTGAAAAGGTGACTTTTGAATATGCGCCTTGTGTTGCCGTGTTCTTATTGCTTGCTTGATGTTTGAAGAAGCTGATTCTTGTTTGCAGGAAGAAAAACGTGTCATTGTCGCTTCTTGTGACAATCTTGACAGGTTATATCGTGACTCTAGCAACTCGTTGACCATCCTGGAGAGGAGTCATCGCTTCACCATGGAGGAGTTAGACAATCATCGCTGTAAGCTGCAGGAATCCACGGATGACGTGATCCGTCTCAGGCAGTTGGTATCGGCTAAGGATGCTGCAATCAAGGAACTGCGTGCTTCTAAGAAGTCCATCGCCCAGGAGCTAGAGACCGCTCAGTTGGCTGTCAAAGTTGCTGAAGAAACTTCTGTTACTCTGAGGGCCCAGCGCGACAAAGCCATGGATAAAGCCATTCGCGCGGGGCGGATCTTGATGAGGAGACCCGGCGTGGTTGTTCCCGACGATATAAGGGCTGATGTGAACGCTGCTCCTGATTCCTTGAGTCGCCCTTCTTCGTCGGTTGCTCCTGAGAAGGATGTTGCAAAATAGAGAAACATTGCGTGCTTTGAGCGCGCGGTTATCGTGCTCGGATATTTGTTAGAGGACGCCAGTTCAACATTTGGATGCTACTGTTACTCTCCTATTGTTTTAGAATTCAGCAGTACGTAAATTTGCAGGAGTAAAATGTTGTATGATGATTTTGAAATTTTTTCATGGGATATAGAGGTCACCCCTATATGAGTAACCGTAAGCATGTGGAATCGTCTTAAGTCGTTGCTGACTTAAACCGATTACTTTCGTTAATAGGGCATAGTGGTCACCCCGAGTTAAGTAAGCGCGAGCATGTTGCACCGTCTTAAGTCGTTACCGACTTAAGCCGATTGCTTCGTTAGCAGGGCATAGTGGTCGCCCCGAGTTAAGTAAGCGCGAGCATGTTGCACCGTCTTAAGTCGTTACCGACTTAAGCCGATTGCTCCGTTAGCAAGGCATAGTGGTCACCCCGAGTTAAGTAAGTGTGAGCATGTTGCACCGTCTTAAGTCGTTGCCGACTTAAGCCGATTGCTCCGTTAGCAGGGCATAGTGGTCACCCCGAGTTAAGTAAGCGTGAGCATGTTGCACCGTCTTAAGTCGTTACTGACTTAAGCCGATTGCTCCGTTAGCAGGGCATAGTGGTCGCCCCGAGTTAAGTAAGCGCGAGCATGTTGCACCGTCTTAAGTCGTTACCGACTTAAGTCGATTGCTCCGTTAGCAGGGCATAGTGGTCACCCCGAGTTAAGTAAGCGTGAGCATGTTGCACCGTCTTAAGTCGTTGCCGACTTAAGCCGATTGCTCCGTTAGCAGGGCATAGTGGTCACCCCGAGTTAAGTAAGCGTGAGCATGTTGCACCGTCTTAAGTCGTTACTGACTTAAGTCGATTGCTCCGTTAGCAGGGCATAGTGGTCACCCCAAGTTAAGTAAGAATGTAGGTCGATCATGAACAAACTGAGTATTCTTGAAGCCTTTTTTATTGATGATATATTTCCCATTTTACAGAGTACATTGTCGTCCCAATAGTTCTTGAAATACGGCTAGGGATAAAATTTCCTGAGGTGTTCTATATTCCAGAAGTTCCCAATTTCTATGTCGTCCATCTGAGTGAGACGATATGATCCCGGCCGAGTGACTTCTGCTACTATGAATGGTCCTTCCCATTAGGGTGACAACTTGTGCCGTCCCTCCCCCGTTAGAATTCGGCGGAGGACGAGATCTCCCACTGAAAAGGATCGTCGTCGTACGACCTTGTCGTGATAGCATCTCAGAGTCTGCTGGTATCGTGCTGATTGAATTACTGTGTTCAGCCGTTCTTCTTCAAGTACATCAATATCCTCCAGCCTAGTAGCTTCGGCTTCTGCTATGCTTTCGAAGACCAACCTTGGCGCCCCAAACTTGAGATCAGCGGGTAATACTGCTTCCGACCCATAGACCATGAAGAAAGGAGTATTTCCGTGCAAAGCTCGACTAGGTTGAGTTCTTAGGCTCCAAACGACGTAGGGAAACTCCCTTATCCATTTTCCTGCGAACTTTTCATTTTTATCGAATACCTTTTTCCTGAGTGCCTCTAATATCATCCCGTTAGCTCGTTCAACTTGCCCGTTGGCTCTTGGGTGTGCCACCGAAGCGTACTTGATCTGAATGTTCTTTTGCTCGCAGAAATCGAAGAACTCTGAACTTGTGAAGTTGGATCCTAGGTCAGTTATGATACTGCTCGGTATTCCGAATCTGAATATTATGTCTTGTATGAATTCCACGACCTTAGCTGAGGTTAAAGAAGCAATGGGTTTGAACTCTATCCATTTAGTGAATTTGTCGATTGCTACCAGTATATGAGTGTATCCTCCTTGAGCTTTCTTGAAAGGTCCAATCATATCCAGTCCCTAGCATGCGAACGGCCAAGTTACTGGTATGGTCTGCAGCTGCTGTGCTGGTAGATGTTGTTGCTTTGATAAGTACTGGCAAGCTTCGCACCTCTGAACTAACTCGGCTGCATCACTTTTCGCCGTCGGCCAATAGAATCCCGACCTAAAGACCTTTCCGACTAGTGTCTTGGATGTTGCGTGTATCCCACATTGCCCAGCATGGATTTCATCTAGAAGTCGCTTCCCAGTAGATGAGAGAATGCATTTCATGAGGACGCCCGATGCACCCCTTCTGTATAGTGTCTCCCCAATGAGTGTGTAGTGAGCTGACTGTCTAGCGATGCGCTCGACTGTATTTTTCTCATCTGGTTCCTCTTCATTCTTTATATATCTGATGATCGGCCTTCTCCAGTCATCAGAATCTGACTCTGGTTGGTTCACGATATTACATTCTTCTGCCTGGTCCGTTGAGATGCTTGGATGCGGTATTTCTTGTACGAAGACTCCAGGTGGGACCTGAGTTCGACTGGATCCTAGCTTGGACAATACATTAGCTGTCGTGTTTCGATCTCTCTCTACATGGTGAAATTCCAGACCTTCAAATTTCTCTTCTAGTTTCCAGACGGCGGCGCAGTACTTTCCCATTGAATCGCTCGAACAGTCCCATTCTTTGTTTATCTGGCTTATGACTACCAAATAATCTCCGTTTACCATCAGTCTCTTGATGCCTAGTGATATAGCAATGTTCAGTCCATGAATCAGAGCTTCATATTCGGTTGCGTTGTTGGAGGCTGGAAATAGCAACTGGAGGGCATATTTGAGGTGCTCGCCTCCAGGTGCAGTAAAGAGAATTCCCGCGCCTGCTCCCTGTAGTTTCAATGAGCCATCAAAATACATTCGCCATACTTCTGCAGTCTCTGGGTTAGCTGGTACTTGTTGTTCAGTCCATTCTGATACGAAGTCAACCAATGCTTGAGTTTTGATGGCAGTGCGAGGTCGAAATTCGATGTCATGAGATCCCAGTTCGCAGGCCCACTTGGCTATTCGGCCAATGGCTTCCTTGTTGTGAAGAATATCCCCTATCGGAAAACCAGTGACTACTATGACTTTGTGGTCGTCAAAGTAGTGACGCAGCTTGCGGGCAGTTAGAAGTACTGCATATAATAGCTTCTGAACTTGAGGATACTTTTTCTTTGAGGGACCCAGAACTTCACTCATGAAATAAATAGGATGTTGCACTGGGTAGGCATGTCCTTCTTCTGCTCGCTCGACTACCAACGCGGTGCTTACCACGTGAGTCGTGCAAGAGATATATAGCAGCAAATCTTCAGCTGGTTGAGTTGACGTGGCTCGCCGTGGCGGCTTCAGCACTGGTGGTGTTGTCAAGATTTTTTTCAGTGCATCTAGGGCTTCCTGGGCTTCTGAAGTCCACTGAAACTTGTCCACTTTCTTGAGTAGCTTGTAAAATGGTAAGTGTTGGGGACTTGTTCTCAAATGCTATGAATTAAGAACAAGGCAACATAAAATGTTAAATGTTAATGCCCTTCGCCCGCTGAAGCATTATTTCCTCAAGGATTTAATGAACTTCGGACGAAGGTTAAAACGGTACAATTACGAAGGTTGAATCTTCGTAATTGAACTCTCAGAGATTATAAAATAATGCGAGATATAAAGCATTAAAGACAAGTAAATTATAAGTAAATGACATCAATTACATATTATATAAACTTGATGTATTCAAATATTAGATACATTTATACCTCTGCCTTGGCAAAGAATAATTTCCGAGTGATACGATTGCAATTACAGGAATGCGTGAACAGTAAAGGAATACTGTTCACTATTTATAGGCACAGGACACAGCCTGTGAGGAATTACAATCATGCCCCTCATAAAAGTTTACAACATTGACTCAGACCTTTATGGGCTAAAAGGTCATTCTATCTTTAAGTCGGTTCGACCCTTCATCTTCGGATATGTTGTAATACCGAAGCTTCATGAATGGTGCCTTCGGCGTCACGTACGAGTAGCTTCAGCCGAAGCTGTCTCTTTCTGCAGGACCTTCGGCGACGAAGCATGGTCCCAACAGTAGCCCCTTCGCGGTGCTAGATCATTTTTCGTAACGAGCTTGATCCGTGAAAAAAGTCTCTTAGGCTTCAGGAAGCCGAAGGTCCGAAAAACACCTTCCCTGAGCTCGTTGTCGAGAAACGATACAATTTCCGAGCGCGTGGCAGTCCCACCCTGCAGGTTTACTATTTGGTCTTTGCGGCCCACCGCGCAGCGGGTGCGAGCAGCTGTTTGCCTGGTGTAAAAATCCTAACGATTCACCTTCTTACCTGCAGCACTATATAAACAGACAGGTAGGTGTGAAGTTACCACAGCATTCATTGCTATTGCACTATTTTGCTGCCAAAATTTTTAACCATAGTCGAAGCTTGACTCTCGTAGTCAGACGAAGCTCCAGTTTAGTGCCTACTTCGTCAGAAGAAAAGCTTCGGGAGAAGAAGTTATTTAGTTCCCAAGAAATCTTTCAAGAAATTCAAAATTAAATGGCCAGAGTGCGCTCTACCGCTAGAGTTGAGCGTGAGGGAGGCGAAGCCGAAGGAGCGGAGACTGTTCCTATCTCTGAAGCAATGCAACGATCCGGATTGGTGACCTCGGAAGGAATCCCCACTGCCGAGACAGAACAGACTGTTGCCGAAACAGAACAAACTGCTGCCAAAGTGGGCGGAAATAGGATGCTTGATGCTATAGGATTTGAATGCTATAGGAAGAATCTGTTGTGGCTGCGGCGCATCCGAAGCCACCAGAGCGGAAATCTTCGAAGCTGATACCGGCGCATCCGAAGCTGCCGGGGCTGAAATCGGGGCCACAGAAGATCCGAACCTAGAAGAGACACTTGAAGTTATCGATAACATACTCCTAAAAATGACTGAGGAAGAATCTGTTGTGGCTGCGGCAAGCACAGCTACTGAAAAGGGGAAAGAACAAGCTGAGGACATTTTGGAGGAAGAAGATTTTGAATTTCAAGATTTACTTGGGCAAGGACTGACAGACGCTGAAAAAGCAGAGCTTAAAAATGTGCTATAGCCTGCGGATATAAACCAGGGGCTACACTGTTCGGCGGTGTTAACGAAGGAAAACTGAGGTGCCTTCGAAACCGTAGCGAAGCCAAAATTGTTAGAACTCTCTGCAAAAACATTGGCTTGCCGAAGCTAGAAGCGGACCTCTGCCGTTATCAACGACACCATATCGCCGGAAGCTTGCTTTATGCTAACTTCAAGGTAACAAATATTTTTGTTATTTTATTACTATTGTTATTATCTTTTAGGTCGTGTTCTAACGAAGATCGTTTCGACAGAGCATATTATTAAGCAAGGTTCTAAAAATGCAACAAGATCTGGAAGAAGAGAAAAACAAAGCCGTCATTCAAGATTTGGCTGAAAAAGTTGAAAATTACGAAGCTAATCTGAAAAAGAAAGACTTCACAATCCAGGACCTTGAAATCATGGTTAAAGAGCACGAAGGTGCATTAGAAAAGAAAGATTTTGTTATTCAGACCATGGAGGGTTCTTTGGCTGAAGTCCAAACTGAGAATAACAAGTTAAAGAATGAATTGCTCCAACAGTCAGAAAAATTTGAGCAAGAAAAGAAATATCTTGAGGCAAGCCTGAAAACTGAAGTGGATAAAAATTCAAATTTGCAGAAATCCTTTAAAGAACTTCAGGAGAAATGCTTAAGCTTCGGCAGCCGATGCGTGCAGCGGCTGAAGGATATGTTTCACTCTGTTGGAGCCAGCTCTGCGAAATTTACACCTTCAGCTGAAAATCTGCCCAGAACATTAGAATATATTGAAGGTGAAGTTGATGCCCTTGACGAAGTTATAGGAGGGCACGCCGACTTCTGCGCCCTGGTAGCTTCTCGGGGCACAGCTACTGCTTTTTTGAAGGCTGGCTGCACGCATGGAAACATTGTGAACAGACCAAACTTCAGCTTGTCAGCATCAGATCTGATAGATATCCCAAGCCTAGCCCGAAGCATTGGAAATAGATTCATGACCCAGATCTGGGTAAGTGGCGGGCGAAAAATGGCAGGTGACGAAGCTCGAAGCCATCTTAAGCCGGTAAGAAACTTATGTTTGCTACTTTTACCTTCTCCTTTGAAGTTTGCACCTTTCTTATTCTGCTGTTTGGTATACACAGGATGACGAAGCTGAAGAATGATGAAGCTGAAGTTTGACAAAGCTGAAGACGAAACCTAGGATGAAGCTTAAAGTTGCTTACAATATGCTTTCCTGCAAAAATTCTGGAGAAACTCTTGTAATATAGCTATGGAACAACTCATGTAAATTTGTACATACCTTGTAATATATTTTGTCTCCCTTATCCGCATACAGTCTGCTTTGCTGTGGACGAAACTTCTCTTTTGAGCCAAAGGCGAAAAACACCTTCCCTTCTTTTCGTACACAACGAAGCATAAAAAAAAATTTCTTCGAAGTTTTTCCTCATTTCTGAAGGACCTGTCTTCTTTGTGTAGCATGATGATGATCCTATATATGTCTAAATGAATGTTTATGAATGCAAATGACATGATGAAATGTACTGTGCAAATGAATATTGGGACACATGTTCAAAAACCATAAGCACAGCCCTTCATCCCCTTAGGAATGATACAAATCTTTTTACCGTTTACTTTTCGGCTTCACCGTTTACTTTTCGGTGTATCAGCGTTGACTTTTCGCTGTAAGCCTCCCTTGGGAGCTTCTTCGTCTTTTACTTTCAGCGGAATCAGCGTTTATTTTTCGCTGTAAGCCTCCCTTAGGAGCTTCTTCGCCTTTTACTTTCAGCGGAATCAGCGTTTATTTTTCGCTGTAGGCTCTGCATTCCCTTAGGAACGACTTTTGAGCTTCTCCCTGTTTCCTTTTCTTTTTTCCTTTGCGTATACATTTACATTTTTTGGGGGATGTCATTCTCATAGAATTGAAATAAGGAAAATTACATGTTGTGGCCCCATTAAAAACCTTTCTCCCCCTTTGGAAAGGAAAAGGGTGCCACAAAAAAGAATATAAAAAATTACATCAAACTAAACATAATATCGCCGAAGCTCATCCGCATTCCACGATCTAGGAATGTCATTGCCGTCCATATCCTTCAATCTATAGGAATCGGGTCTTGACGAAGATACTACTAAAAAGGGGCCTTCCCACTTCAGCTGTAATTTGCCTACTGTCTCAGGATTGGCTACTCTTCGAAGTACCAAGTGTCCTGGTTCAATGTTCTTCAGCTTGACCTTTCTGTCACGCCATTTTATTGTTTCAGCTTGATATTTATTGATGTTTTCCACAGCTTGAGGTCTGATCCCTTCAATAGCATCTTTTTCTACAGAGCAATCAGCTTCGTTTTCGCCTTCTGCCGAAGCTACTGTCCTTATTGATCCTGTTTTGGCCTTTTCTGGGGTTATTGCTTCGTCACCGAACAATAGTTTAAAGGGTGTAAAGCCTGTTGACCTTGACATGGTTGTGTTATGGCTCCACACCACTTTGATTAACTCGTCTGGCCACTTTCCCCTGGGCTGATTGAAGATTGACTTCATTATTCCTGTCATTATGATCCCATTGGCTCTTTCGACAAGTCCATTTGACTCTGGGTGTCGGACTGATGCAAAATGGATCTTCGTGCCGATTTGATCACAAAATTCTCTGAAGGCTTCAGAATCAAACTGTGTCCCATTATCCACAGTAATAGCCTTCGGCACTCCGAAGCGACAAACAATGTTTTGCCAGAAAAACTTTTGAATAGTAAATGAAGTTATTGTGGCTAAGGGCTTTGCCTCAATCCATTTGGAAAAATATTCCACTGCCACTACTACATATCTTAGGTTCCCCTGTGCTGGTGGTAATGGGCCTAGTAAATCGAGGCCCCACCTTTGCAACGGCCAAGTGGGTTGTATTAATTGAGTTAAAGACGAAGGTTGTTTTTGATCTTTTGCACATTTCTGACAACCTTCGCACTTTTGGACCAGATCCGCTGCATCCGAAGCTGCCTTTGGCCAATAAAATCCTTGGCGAAAAACTTTCCCAAGCAAGGGCCTAGATCCAATGTGAGATCCACACAGGCCTGCATGTATTTCCTTCATCAATTCTATACCTTCGGATCTGGATAAACACTTGAGCAATGGGGAACATACCCCACGCTTGTATAACTCCCCTTCTATTATGACATATGGTCGAGCTCTTGCTTCTATTCTCCTGTTATAAGCTTCGTCGTCTGAAAGAAAGTTACCCTGAAGGAAAGAGATGATCTCAGTTCTCCAATCTTCACTATAAACAGGGGATATGTTAAGGATTGCTCTTTCAAGAAGCTCGACCGAAGGTGCTTTTATTGTTTCAAAAAATACTTCCGAAGGTATAGGTAGCCCCTGGGTTGCTGACTTGGCCAATAGATCAGCGTATTCGTTTTCTCCATGAGGAATATTTTTGACAGAGAAACCTTCGAAGGAAGCCTCAATCCTTCGGACTGTATCTAGATATTTTTCAAGCTTCAGGTCTCTTGCTTTATAGCTCTTGTCGACATGACCAGAAATAACTTGAGAATCAGTTTTAAGAATGGCCCTTCTGATTCCCATTGCCTTCAATTTCCGAAGACCCAAGAGCAGAGCTTCATACTCAGCGATGTTATTTGTGCAACTAAAATCAAGTCTTGCCGCATAACAAGTTTTAACTTTGGAAGGTGAAACCAACACAGCAGCCGCTCCTGCTCCGAAGGTTCCCCAAGACCCATCGCAAAACACTGTCCATGCTTCGGCATCTTTATTTGTTTCTTCCTCCTGAGCCCCTGGCGTCCAGTCAGCAATGAAGTCTGCTAACGCCTGGGACTGAATCGAAGATCTATGAACATAATCAATACAAAATTCATTGAGCTCTGCAGCCCATTTTCCAATCCTTCCAGTAGCTTCTCGGTTTCTCATAATATCCTTCAGAGGTTGTGAAGAAGGAACAATTATGTTGTAAGCTTGAAAATAGTGCCGAAGCTTCCTGGAGGCCATCAAGACAGCATACAGTACCTTCTCCAATTCTGTATAATTTTTCTTTGATAAACTAAGAACCTCGGATACAAAATATATTGGGGCCTGCCTCTTAACTTGGCTTTCAAGCTTCTCCTGGACAAGTGTTGCACTTACCGCTGAGTGCGAAGCTGCCACATATAATAACAAAGGAGCCCCTGGCGTAGGTGGAGTTAATGTTGTTAGATCTATCAAATACTGCTTCAGCTCTTCGAAGGCTTTCTGCTGGATTGGTCCCCATTGAAAGACTTCGGCTGACTTCAGCACTTCGAAGAATGGTAAGTTTCTTTCTGTTGATCTGGATATGAATCTGTTGAGAGATGCCAGCCTTCCTGTCAATCTTTGAGCCCCCTTTTTTGTACTTGGTGGTTCCATTCGAAGTATAGCTTCGATTTTACTTGGGTTGGCCTAAATTCCCTTTGTTGAAACTAGGCAACCAAGAAATTTCCCCTTCTTTACTCCGAAGACACATTTTTCTGGATTCAGCTTTAGACCAGCCTGTCTAAAATTAGCGAAGGTCTCCTGTAAATCAGCAATGTGGTTATCTTGCTTCGTGCTTTTTACAATGATATCATCAACATAAGTTAGTACATTCCTGCCTATCTGAGAATGGAGAACCTTCGCTGTCATTCTGCTGAAGCTTCCTCCAGCATTTTTAAGCCCCTCGGGCATCCGAAGGTAGCAATATGTCCCACTAGGGGTTATGAAGCTGGTTTTCGGTTCATCCTCCTTCTTCATCCAGATTTGATGATAGCCTGAATAGCAATCCAGCAAACTCATAAGCTCTGATGAAGTTGCTGCATCGACTAAAGAATCTATCCTTGGCAATGGAAACTCGTCCTTCGGACAGGCCTTATTGAGGTCAGTAAAATTGATACACATTCTCCATTTACCATTGGCCTTCTTCACCATAACAGTGTTAGCCAACCATTCTGGGTATTTTACCTCTCTAATAACTCTGGCACTGAGGAGTCTTTTCACTTCATTCCGAGCGCCTTCGGCCTTGTCATCAGACATCTTCTGAAGCCTTTGTTTCCTGGGTCTGAAGGATGGATCAACATTGAGCGAGTGCTCAATAACATCCCTGTTAACTCCACAAAGATCATTAGCTGACCAAGCAAAAACATCTTTATTGTTGAACAAAAACCTTATCAAGGTTTTCTCCTGCTCTTCGGACAATTGAGATCCCAATAGCACCTTCTGCTCTGTTATATCCTCACATAAGAGCATGGGTTTCGGCTGGTTAGCCGAAGCAGCTTTTTCCCTTCTGAACTTGTATTGCTCACAAGCTTCAGTTCCATCTATATTATGGATTGCTTTTGAATCTGTCCAATTTCCTTCGGCCCTTCTGGCAGCTTCTTGACTTCCATGAATAGCAATGGGCCCTTGGTCCGAAGGTATCTTCATGCAAAGATAAGTTGGATGCAGAATTGCTTCGAAGGCATTAAGAGTACCACGACCAATGATTGCATTGTAAGGGTATTCCATGTCAACAATATCAAACACAACTTGTTCAGTCCTTGTGTTGTTGATAAATCCGAAGGCCACTGACATTGAGATTTTGCCAAGTGCTACAATCTGCCTTCCTCCGAAGCCGCAAAGAGGATGTGTGGCATCAAGAATTTTATCTTCGGGCTCTTGCATCTGTCTGAAGGCCTTAGCAAATATGATATCAGCTGCACTGCCTGTATCAACCAAAACATTGTGGACCAGAAATCCTTTGATAACACAAGAGATAACCATAGCATCGTTGTGTGGGTAATCCTTGAGTTGAAGGTCCTCTTGGGAGAAGGTAATAGGAATGTGAGACCATCTTGACTTGATGAAGGGTCCTTGCACCCCCGACATGTTGTACCCTTCTCTGTGCCTCCTTATTCTGCTTCTTGTTGACTGGCTCTGAACATGAACCGCCTGTTATCGGGAGTACCAGCTTCGGAGCCGAAGCAGCTCCAGCTTGAATGTTGAACGAAGCCATCAGCTCAGAAAAGTGGAAGTGAGTTCACCGGAGGTGGGCGCCAATGTTGGGGACTTGTTCTCAAATGCTATGAATTAAGAACAAGGCAACATAAAATGTTAAATGTTAATGCCCTTCGCCCGCTGAAGCATTATTTCCTCAAGGATTTAATGAACTTCGGACGAAGGTTAAAACGGTACAATTACGAAGGTTGAATCTTCGTAATTGAACTCTCAGAGATTATAAAATAATGCGAGATATAAAGCATTAAAGACAAGTAAATTATAAGTAAACGACATCATTTACATATTATATAAACTTGATGTATTCAAATATTAGATACATTTATACCTCTGCCTTGGCAAAGAATAATTTCCGAGTGATACGATTGCAATTACAGGAATGCGTGAACAGTAAAGGAATACTGTTCACTATTTATAGGCACAGGACACAGCCTGTGAGGAATTACAATCATGCCCCTCATAAAAGTTTACAACATTGACTCAGACCTTTATGGGCTAAAAGGTCATTCTATCTTTAAGTCGGTTCGACCCTTCATCTTCGGATATGTTGTAATACCGAAGCTTCATGAATGGTGCCTTCGGCGTCACGTACGAGTAGCTTCAGCCGAAGCTGTCTCTTTCTGCAGGACCTTCGGCGACGAAGCATGGTCCCAACAGTAAGCCTTTTTCTCCCAGCCTGGATATGAATCTGCTCAGGGCTGCCATACATCCGGTAAGTCTCTGAACTTTCTTTTGTGATCGTGGTGCCTCCATTTTCATGATAGCTTCAATCTTATCCGGATTAGCTTCAATTATCCAGGGCTGACAATAAATCCGAGTAGCTTTCCTGCCGGTACCCCAAAGACACATTTTTCGGGATTAAGCTTCCATCGATATCGCCGTAGATTGTTGAAAACCAGTTGTAAATCTTCGATGAAATTTTCCGAGTTCTCCGTTTTGATTACCACATCATCTACATAGGCTTCCACACGCTTGCCCCAGTGATCGGCTAAGCATGTTTGAATAGCTCTCTAGTAAGTCGCTCCAGCGTTTTTGAGGCCGAACGACATGGAGGTATAGCAGAAAGCACCGAACGGAGTGATGAATGCTGTTTTTTCCTCGTCTTCCTTTGCCAAGCTAATCTGATGATATCCGGAGTAGCAATCCAGAAAAGACAGCACAGAACATCCAGCGGTGGAATCTACCACCTGATCTATCCTAGGAAGCGCGAAGGGATCCTTTGGATAGTGTTTGTTGAGATCCGTATAGTCGACGCACATGCGCCAATCCACTTTATTCTTTTTGAGTACAAGAACATGGTTGGCTAACCACTCGGGATGTAACACCTCTCTAATAAACCCAGCCACGACCAAGCGGGCCAGCTCAGCGCGAATGGCCTCTCTCTTGTCGGGCGTGAAGCGATGTAGTTTTTGCCGAATCGGCCTCGCATGGGGATAGACCTTCAGTTTGTGCTCGGCCAGTTCTCTCGGGACTCCCGGCATATCCGCAGGTTGCCATGCGAATATGTCTCGGTTATCTTGCAGAAACTGGACGAACACGCCTTCCTATTTGTCGTCCAGGCTGGAGCTGATGATGGAAGTCTTGCGCTCATCAGCAAACCCAAGGTTGATCCTTTTGGTTTCTTCGGTCGGCCGCATAGAGGTCACGACTTGAGCTTCATTTGCAGGTGCTGCAAGGTCTTCCTCAGGCTTAGAGTTTGCCTGCGTTGAAGAAGTTGCCGATGGTTTGGTGGTGAGGGCCGCCTAGATGGCCACGCGGAAACACTCTGCGGCGCCTTGGAAGTCAGCGCGCACAGTTATGATTCCTTGCGGTCCTGGCATCTTCAATATCATGTACGTGTAATGCGGAATGGCCATGAATTTTGCCAATCCCGGCCTCCCGATGATGGCGTTGTACCCGCAGTCGAAGTTCGCCACTTCGAACCTCAGGAACTCGGTTCTGTAGTTCTCCGGAGTTTCGAAGGTGACGGGCATGTAGATGTGGCCCAGCGGGTATTCTCCTTCAGTCGGCACGATGCCGAAGAAAGGAGTGTCTGACTCGTGGAGCTCTTTGAGGTGAACTCCCAAGCCTTGGAGTGTCGGGGGAAGGTGATGTTGATGCTGCTCCCCCCGTCCACTAATACCTTCTTCACCCTGCTCTCTCGGATCACCGGATCGACGAGGAGCGGATATTTGCCTGGGTGGTCGAAGTTGAGCCATTGATCTGCCCGAGTGAAGGTGATCGGGTGCTCCGACCATTAGTACAGAGTGGGAGGACCGGTGGCTGGCGATCGTTGAGCTTTTGTTGTCTTCTGTTCTCCTGCGATCCGTGTCCGTCGAAGATGACGTTGACCTCCCTGTCAACGCGCGGGAAGGCTCCACCTCCTCCCTCCTCCTGCTGCTGGGGTTGTCGCGGTTCTCCTGGCCCTCCCCGCGGCGGAGGAGGAGGTAGAGGTTGGAAGGGTCGGCCGTGTCCGACGGAGTGCTTGAAGTCTCTGCAGTTCCGAAGGGTGTGGCGCATGTCCTTGTGGTACGGGCACTGGGCGTCGAGGATGTCGTCTAGTGTGCGTTCGCCTCCGCGAGGTCTTCCTCGGGCGCGAGAGGCAGGTGGTCCGGCGGCATGCACTTCTTCGCGAGGCCTCTTCTCCCAGCGTTTGTCGGGTTGCTGGTTCGTGTCGCATCGTGGCACTGCCGGTGTAGGCTTCGCTCCCCCGATGAGGTCCTGAGCTCGCTCGTCGGCGGTGATGTAGAGGTCGGCTTCCCGGAACAGCTGCTCGGAGGTAGTCGGCGCCTTCTACAATATGGCTCGGACGAAGGCCGAGTCATTGGATCCTCTGTAGAAGTCCTCGATCACGGCCGCCTCCGTGACCTCGGGGATACGATTTCTCATGGTCTGGAACCTTTTGAGGTACGACCGGAGAGTTTCGTCCCGCCGGCGCTTGATGGATTTGAGGTCCCACGGTTGCGCTGGTTTTTCGGAGAGGGACTGAAAGTTGGCGGTGAAGCGTCGACTAAAGTCGCTCCAGTCATCGATGCAGTGTCGGGGTAGATGTCGCAGCCATTGTAGCGTGTCTTGCCCGAGGACAATGGGTAAGTATGCGGTCATCACGTCCTCGGATGCCCCAGCAGCTCGAGCAGCGGTGGTGTAGACAGCCAGCCAGCCTCCTGGATCCTGCTTAGGTTCATATTTGTCGACATTGGATACCTTGAAGTTAGGGGGCCATTGAATGGCCCTAAGGCATGGAGTAAGGGCAGACACTCCACACGTGTCTTCTTGTCATCGGGGATGATGTCTGTCCTGGGGAGGGGAGTAGTTGTTGTGGTTCCTCGACCATCCCCGGGTAGTACCGCCAGTCGAGGCTGTTGCCGACTCAGTTCTGGTGGCCTGACTCCGAGCTGGGATGCCATGATCCATGTCGTACTCCTCCCAGCGGCGGATCTCGTACTCATGTCGTCGTTCACGCGAAGCATTGATGGAGCTTCGCGCGTCCCGGCGGCTATTGATGACGTGTCGTAGGTCGTTCGGCGGATGAGCAAGAGGTAGAAGATGGTTGGCTGCCTGGGTGAACAGTCGTCGATAGCCCTCGGCGTCGGGAGTCCGAGGGAGTCCATCAACTATCCGAGCTAGTACCCCTCCGACTTCACTCGGCGTGTTCATGGCTCGGGCGAAGTCGGGATTCAGGTTGCGCCCGAAGAGTGAATTTTCCCGACGTTGCCTTGCCTCCTGCTCGGCTTGTTCCTGAGCTCGTCGGCGATCACGCCGTCGGGAGTTCCTTCGTTCTCTGAAGACGCATTCCTCCGGAGTTTCTCCTATCTCTGAGACCTCGTCTCATGAGACAGGCTGATCTGGATCCCGCTCTCCGGCCTCGTGATGTCGCCGGATATTTCAGCGCCGGTTCCTCCATCGACGGGATTCCCGCTGAGGTGGTTCTTCTCCGGGTGCGGTCGGCTCGTCGTCGGAGACGGGGGGCGACTCCACTCTCCCGATGAAAAGAACGTCGGGGTAGAATGGTGCGGCTATTGTGGCGATCTTCTTTCCGTTCTCCTTTGAGGACGGAGGCACGGAAAGAACAGCTTGCTTCCTCTCGGTTTTGTTTGTTTCTTTCTTCCTTGCGATTTGTGTCCATTCTTTCGTGGGGAAGTAGACAGTGGAGTTCTCCGGGTCAGCGGGCCCTTGGCCCCTGGCTTGCTGAAGGCGATCTTTTTTCGGAGCGCTGGAGGTTGCGCTTTTTCCTTCCTTACTCCGATATTCTCGGAGTTTGTTGGAGGAGACTTCCTTGGCGGATCTGCGATGCGATGTAGAGTTCCTTCTTCATCTGCTACGGATGAGATAGTTCCGAAGCAGAACACAGA
The DNA here is from genome assembly GCF_902167145.1 of Zea mays. Lineage (NCBI taxonomy): Eukaryota > Viridiplantae > Streptophyta > Magnoliopsida > Poales > Poaceae > Zea > Zea mays. The sequence continues at coordinate 83,121,989 of NC_050104.1, read as the reverse complement.
TCCGGGGCAGAGGGTGATCTTGCGGTGGAAGGTGACGGCCATTGAGCTAGCTTAGATCGGAGACACACCCCCTACCTGGCGCGCCAGCTGTTGGTGTTTTGGGTCCGACCGCACACCCGGGGTTGCCCCTCAAGGTGTTTTTATGAGTAGAACGGTGTCGCTGACTGTAGCAAAATGGTTCGTGCCAGATGGACGAGGAACAATGGACAGTGTTTACAGGTTCGGGCCGCTTTGAGATGCATAACACCCTACGTCCTGGTGAGAATGCTTTACGTGGTGGATTACAAGGGAGCTCTCTAACGCTAGAGAGTAGAGAGTTGGGGTGGATGGCTGAGTAGTGAGATCGATCTGAAGGGGTGCCCCTAGGCCTTATATATTCGACTGTGAGGCAATACATGCGGGCGTGATAACAATGCGCACCTAAGAGATAGTGAACTGATTGAATCTATCTTCCTATAGTTCTGCCGACTTATCCTCGCCTGGTTCCGTTGTACAGGGCTCCAGCGCGGGAAAGTCAGGTCTCTGTTGTGGTTGCTTGCTCAATGTCGTTGGGCCATCCGGGCTCGCACCGATCCGGCCTTATGTCGATCTTGCTTCACTGGTCGTTCTTCCCCAGGCCCATGAAGGGATGACCTTACGATTTATTGGGCCCTTGGGCCTATCGTGAGGTCTTTTATCCTTCCAGTGGACCCGGGGGATATCTGTCCCCCACACCCAGGCCCCCATCATACAAGGCACCGCAGCTCCCTATGTATGATAGGCATTCAGACCCGAAGCAGTTTCTAATGAGCTACGAAGCAACCATATCTTCTTATGGGGTCAACACTGCAGTCATGGCGAAATCCTTCGTCATGGCACTCAAGAATGTCGCACAAACTTGGTACTCTTCTCTTCGGCCAGGAACAATCACATCATGGCAGAAGTTGAAGGATATGCTAATCACCAGTTTCCAAGGATTTCAGACAAAGCCGGTCACTGCTTAGGCTCTATTCCAATGCACGCAAGACCATGAGGAATACCTTCAGGCATATGTCCGGAGGTTCTTGCGTCTGAGAGCACAAGCGCCCTTAGTGCCCAATGAAATTGTCATTGAGGCCATGATAAAAGGGCTTCGGCTAGGACCTATGGCTCAATACTTTGCCAGGAAACTCCCTCGGACCCTGGAGAAGCTTGTTCAAAAGATGGATGAGTACATCCGGGCTGATAATGATTTCCGCCAGAGAAGGGAAGAAGCCTATAGGTTTTCTGAAATGACTAGGGGCTTCGGAGGAACAATCCACCCTAGGCATGTCAGATCAATCCATAACTCCAGCCAGAGTGATGATAGAGGAAGCCAGCTTCAAAGGCCACAACACAGCTCCCAATCCTCAGGACAACAGCAAAGCTCTTTCAGGCCACCAGCCCCAAGGGGCAGGGGCGACAGGGGCTTAGGAGGAAGGTATGAGGATCAGCCCAGAAAGCTCTATTGCTTATTCTGTGGTGAAGACAAGGGCCACACTACAAGAACATGCCAGGTCACCATTCAGAAGCAAAAGGAGATTGCCGAAGCAGAGGCGCGACAGAATCAGCCGAAGCAGGTCTTACATACTACTTTATGCTATTCTCCCTTTGTACCAGAATACGTAGGTAATCAACCTGCAGCTTCTGTTGCTTCGGCAAGTCATTCACAAGCTTCCTGGGCCCAGCTCCCATTACCACCACCATTACCACCTACTCACTCCCGAAGCTAGCAGCCAGAAGGGCACCAGCACGCCCAACAGCAGCGCGACTTCCCGGAGGAGTCCGAAGCTCGTACACTCAACAGTACTGTGCCAGAATCAAAGCATATCTACTGAAGAATATCCTACTCTTAATGTACCTTTATCTTTTATGCCATTTTATTTTTCGTAAGAAACAAGTAGCGAAGGACTAAATTTCGATTTCATGTAATAATTGTACTTGCATCAATGAGTAAAATATGCCTTCCTCACAGTTTTCTGAAGCTCGAAAATCGATCCTAAGGGAGCGGAGTAAGTTTCGAAGCTACAAAAAATCGTTCCTAAGGGAGCGCAGAGTAAATTCCGAAGCTACAAAAGTCATTCCTAAGGGAGCGCAGCGTAAGTTTTCTGCTCAAAAGTCGTTCCTAAGGGAATGCAGAGCAAAAAATTAAGTTCCGAAGTTGCCAAAAAGTCATTCCTAAGGGAGTGCAGCGTAAGTTTTCTGCAAAAAGTCGTTCCTAAGGGAACGCAGAGCCAAATACCACCGAAATAGAAGGTGAAGAAGCTCAAAAGTCGTTCCTAAGGGGATGTAGAGCTTAAATGCCACTGAAATAAAAGGTGAAGAAGCTCAAAAGTCATTCCTTAGGGGATGCAGAGCTTAAAAGACTCAAAAGACGTTCCTAAGTGGATGCAGAGTCTTGTGTGTTCCAGTGTGGGCGCGTGTGTGTGTCTTCGGCATCACCATCATTTTTGCATCATATCATCATATCATTCCACATAACATTACATCATACATCATATCGCATCAACGACAAAAAAGGATTAAATACGAAGCAAATCTTCGGCAATACTTTGGCAGGAAGAAAATGTGCTGAGGCACGAAGCGAACTTCGGGAAATACGTTTTTATCGGACTTACCAAAGGAGGGGTTTCTTTCTATACGAAGCATGAAAAGAAGGGAAGGTGTTTTTTCGCCGAAGGCTCAAAAATGGTATGTGCGTAAATTTCATGCATCGTAAAGAAATATATTACAGAATTTTTTGCATGTCTGATTAATTGTTTCATACATCAAATATTACAAAGTATTATTACAATAAAGTCTAATCTTCCCTAAGAATTTTTTCTGTGGCTTCGTTCAATAGTTTATCGACGACTTCATCGATAATGGAGTTAGCAATGCTCATTACATCCAGTGCTTCTTTCATGTCCGGATCAGCCAGGGGGTTGTACGACTCCGGCTGCGGTGACAGTTCAGTTGTAGTAGGTAAAATATTGGTTCCAAGCCACAAAGTAAGTACCGAAGCTAAAATTCAAAAACAATACCTACGGGCCTTTCGTGTTCAGCAACTTCTTCAGCTCGCCTAGCTTCTTCTCGAGCGTCATGGATGTCTTTTTCATTCTTCTTTATAATTTCGTTGGCCAATTCTAGGCCACCGTTCACCCAGACATCATAATAAAACTTTCCGCCACCAAAGTCGCTTCGGCTGAAGGGTCTATTGTGTCGTCTATGGAGAAGGCGGCTTCGGCCTGGGCTGTAGCTTTGACGTGATCGCATCTAGCCTTCTCCAGAATAACCGCAATTCCCTGAGCACCGGAGAAAGCACAAATATCCCCACGATCGCTCAGTATTTTCTCGAAAGCTTCGGCTTCCCCACTTATCCATTCAATAACGTCCTCAGGGTCGCCTCAAATAAAATTTTCCTCAGTGGAATAAGCACCCACTTTGGAAAAGCTAGTTTTTAATTTAGTCATGCAATCCAAGGATTTTTCAAAACATATTTCCTTGGATTCACGAAGCTCCTTAATATTTTTCTCTAGCTTGGTCTTCCACCATTCACTAATTTCTTGGCTAGCCTTTACGATCACACAATTTTCATTGGCTTCGGCAAGTTTTTTACGAAGATCTTCTTTTGCTTTATCCACCAATGAAAGTAGATTTTTGTATTTTTCGATGGCTTCGTTTCTCAGCCTGATGACCTCTGATCGAAGGTTGCCGAGAGCTATAGTGCAGCTCTCGTCTTCGGCATTCTTTTGCGCCCTCAGGGCGTTGCTAAGGATTAAGCCCTGCAAAAACAAATAAAAGGATTAGCATGAGAATGAAAGACTTCATTTTCAAGTACATAAGCTTCAAAATTCACTTCTATACCTTCAAACTGTTGTATGCGAGGCTGTCTGCGAGGTCAGCCTTCGTCATGGCGCAGAGGCCAGCTTCGAGCTTCAGAAATCCCATACTTTTGGCCATCTCCCGGCAGACGAATAACTCTTTGTTGTCCGGGAGGCAGTACAGGAAATCATCTTCGTCTGTACCGTTAAACACTAAGGCCCCCTTCGGGTACTTCAGTTCCCGGGCATAGTGTTTGGCTTCAAAAACTTCTTCTTCAGATAATCTTTTTCCCGAAGCATGTCGAATGATATAATCAAGACCTTCGAACGGTGCATCGGGAGCAAGGGATTTGGCTTCTTTGGCCATACTTTTCTCTAGAGCTATGCCAGTATCTGGAGATTTTTCTTCGGCCCTCTGCTCGGTTGCGGCGAGCTTCGTTTCAGCAGGCACTGAGGGCCCAACTTTGGTTTATGTATGTGCTGTAGCAGCTTCGGGAACCTTCTTCACAGGAGCATGAGTCAGTGCTCTTGTTGTTTCCACAACAACGTCTAACACGCTTTCCATTCTTCTCCTCTTGGGAGTTGTGGCGGGAGCCCTTGTCACCTTCGGCAGTTCTGCCTCTGCCGGAGGACTCAGAATTTTTGGCAGCATCACTGTTTTTTCCAACTCTGGCTCTCTGGCCGCATCATCTTTGGCTTCGGCTGACCCGACTATTGGCACCTTCCACACTACAATCGATCCTTCAGCGCTCCGAGCGACGAGAGCAGCTTGTTTCGCTTCGGCAGCGGATGAGGTCCCTTCACCAAATTCAGGCACTACGTCCATTTCAATATATTGTGGCCAGTGGGTCAAAACCTTTATTTTCTTGCCCCTCAGCATAGCAGTGGTGGCCGGAGCGGCAGTTTTTATCTTTTTTCCTTGCCTTCGCAAGGGGTAGTAGTAATCAGGGTATATGAAGCTAATTGCATCAAAAACCCTGTTTAATCTTTTCTTGCTCCGACCCCTAAAGGCTAAGGGCAAAGCATCATCTTTGGCCCTGGTATATGTCCCAAGCAACTTGTTGCTAGTAGCTTCAATGCATTTCAACCAATCATCATTTGGTTCGTCGAACTTCTCTCTGTATCTGAAGGTATATTTCAATCGAACTAATCCACCTTCGCTGGATCCAGCAGTAGTCTCCTTCGGCATCTCCCAGCAATCCACAAGAGGCCACACTCTGTAGGCTATGTGCTCTTGAATTATGTCTCTTATGCCAATGAAAGCACAGACATTGTTGAAAGCCTTTTGACACGCTTCGGCATCACTTCCAATCGCCATCTTTGGCCTTCGAAGGCCGAAGCGAGACCAGATGGGGCGCTGGATAATTTCCTTAATGTCCTCCCTCTCAATCAGATCATTCTTGACATAAAACCATTCCTCCATCCAGGCCCCAGGCCATCTTTTCTGAAATGTTGGAACTGGGTAGCTCGCATTGGGACGAGCAATAAATCCATAACAACCGAAGTTGTTGTGATACTGTTCTTTGCCAGTAGCCTTCATCTCGTACAATAGTTCGTGCATATTGCAGAAACACTTTGCGCTCGGTTGCAGCCCTTGGCTTCTTACAGCCTAAACAAACATTCCCATCCTAATTATAGCCTCGGGAGTAATTTGATGAAGAAAGATCTGAAATATCTTCAACAATTCAACCACAAATTTGCTCAATGGGAAATGAAGGCCTGCCTTCATAAAGCTTCGGTAAACAACAACTTCATTTTCTTTAGGAGCAGGAGCGGTACTGTCTCCTCCAACCCACACAATAGACATATCACGAAAGTACCTTCCCATCATGGCGTCAACCTGACTTTGTTTAATGGTCGATTTTCCGAAGATAGTATAACTTGGCCGCCAGGGTCGGTCTTCGGAATCTTCATCTCCACTTTCCACATCAAAATCATCACTGTCATCAGAATCTTCAGATAAATCCGCCATTATCTCCCTGGTAGTCTTCACTGTATTTGTTTTTGCCATAGATTCGTAAAACCAAGCAATAAAAGGGTCCACAACCTTCTTATCCTCAGCCACCTTCGTCACCTCAGATACCTTCTTCTCCTCAGACATTTCTTCAAAACTTCAGTATTTCACGAAGCTCGAAAGTCAAGCAAGAGCTGACAGCAAGAGAATTAAAATTTGAGAAAACAGCGCAAGCAACAGAAATGGTGTACCAAATGTCGCTGTTGTGGGTTTCTATTTATATGCCTAGTGCATTGCAACTTGGCGGGGCCCATTTGTCATTGACTTTCGCTATTCTAGCGAAGGGAAGGTGTTTTTTCGGACCTTCGGCATAAGGCCTTCGTTCATGTCGCAGTCTGAATTCGTTGTTACAAGAACAAATTAATACTGCGAGGGGCTACTGTTGGGGGCCTTCGTCTTCCGAAGGTCCTCAAAAACACGACTAACATGCTTTCCAAGTATAATATACTATCACAGGAACCTTCGGCCTTGAGGTGAAGGTGTGCACGACATGAAAGGTGCGGTCTGGGAGAAGGATGAACCAGTTCCGAAGTTACGAATAAAGAAGTTTCGGCTTAGCGCAAGGGCAGCGATGGAGAATGGAACCGACCTAAAGGGGAATATACTTCCCAGTCATCGATAGATTACTCTTTAGTCAGTAGTAAGTGTCAAGGACATGAATGTAATTTTCACCAGACTGCATCCTGTGCCTATAAATAGATGAACAGTAACACCGTACTGTTCACGTTGACTTGTAATCACTTGCACATCACTCTCGGATTCTCACCTTCTGTCGAACCGAAGGTACAATTGTAGTTAATATCATTGATGTTTGTTCATGATCATACAATAAGAAACACAAGTAATCTGGTGATTTAATGTGATTATTCATGTTCCTTTCTATGTTTTATATGTCTTTGCTTTCATTATTACATACTGAAATGATGAAGGTATGTCCTTCATAACCTTCATCTGAAGATCATTATATCCCAAGGCAGATAATGCTTCAAAAGACGAAGGTCTTTAACCATTAACATTTGTGTTGCCTTGTTCTTAACTCATAGCATTTGAGAACAAGTCCCCAACAGTCGTGCATCAGCTTCGGCAATCTCTTTCTGCTTCTGAATCGTGACTTGGCACGTTCTTGTGGTGTGGCCTTTGTCTTTGCCGCAGAATAAGCAAAACAGTCTCCTAGCTGATCTCTATATCTTCCTCCAAAGCTTCTGCCCCCTCTGCCTCTTGGGGTTGGTGGTCTGAAGGAACTTTGTTGCGACCCTGATGATTGGGAGTTGTGCTGTTACCTTTGGGGTTGGCTTCCCCTATCATCACTTGGGCTGACGTTATGGATTGACCTGACATGCCTGGGGTGGAATCTTCCTCCGAAGCCCGTGGCCATCTTAGAGTATCTGTAAGCTTCTTCCCTTCTTTGCCGGAAATCATTATCAGCTCTAATGTATTCATCCATTTTCTGGAGAAGCTTCTCCAAGGTTTGCGGCGACTTCCTTTCAAAATATTGTGTTGTTGGTCCTGGTCTGAGCCCCTTGATCATGGCCCTGATGGCAATCTCATTGGGCACTGTAGGCGCTTGGGCTCTCAGTCGCAGGAACCTTCAGACATATGTCTAGAGATACTCTTCCTGATCCTGTGTGCACAAGAACAGAGCTTGAGCGGCGACTGGCTTCGTTTGAAATCCCTGGAAGCTAGTGACCAGCATGTCCTTTAGCTTTTGCCAAGACGTAATTGTCCCTGGCCAAAGAGAAGAGTACCAAGTTTGCGCTATGCTTTTGACTGCCATGACGAAGGATTTCGCCATGACTGCAGTATTGCCCCCATATGAAGATATGGTTGCTTCGTAGCTCATCAGGAACTGCTTTAGGTCTGAGTGCCCATCATACATAGGAAGCTGAGGTGGCTTGTATGATGGGGCCATGGGGTAGCCTGCAATTCTGCTGCCAAGAGAGAAGCATCATCAAAAGCAAAATTGCCTTGATGAAAATCACCATACCATTTATCATCATTATATGAATTTTCTTGGCGAAGCTCCCTGTGCTGGGGCCTTCGGTCTTGGTCATCCTTGGTGAGGTGACGCATTTCTTCAACGGCCTCATCAATCTTTGTCTGGAGGTCGGCGAGCCGAAGCATTTTCTCTCTCTTCTTTTGGACCTGTTGATGGATGGCTTCGAGATCCCTGATTTCTTTGTCCAGTTCCTCTTCCTAAGGTGTTGGGCTGGTAGCCTTCATCTTCTGGCTTCTAGCTTCACGTAGCGTCTCCTGATTAACGTCCAGTGGCTGCAGTGCAGCCCCTGGCGCTGCTGTCTTCTTCGGCGGCATGATGAAGGTCAATGCTTGCCGAAGGTGGTCGAATGAGTTCACCGGAGGTGGGCGCCAATGTTGGTCCTTGTTCTCGGATGCTATACACCAAGAACAAAGAAACATAATTCTTAACAATTAGAGACATTCGTCCTTCGAAGCATTATCTCCCTTGGGATATAATGATCTTCAGACGAAGGTCAGGAAGGGCATACCTTTGTCATTTCGGTGAGCAAAGATGTAAACAGAGAGATATGAAACACAAAAAGAATATAAACAATCATTCATCATCATTATATTATTTATATTCTCATTTTATAAACATGGATAAACATCAATAATATTTATATTACATTTGTACCTTTGGCTTGACAGAAGGTGGAAAAGCGGGAGTGACGCAAGAGTGATTACAATTCAGCATAAACAGTACGGTGTTACTGTTCATCTATTTATAGGCGCAAGACACAGCCTGGACAAAATTACATTCATGTCCCTAACATATACTGTTGTCCATAAGGCAAGCTGTCGAGGACTAAGCAGTCTTTTCTCCTTTAGGTCGGTTTCATCTTTCACCATCATCCTTGTGTTAAGCCGAAGCTCCTTCAGCCACAGCTTCGGAGCTAGTTTGTCCCTATTTCAGACCGCACCTTCGTACCATGCACACCTTCATCTCAAAGCTGAAGCCTTCTGTAACAGTCTATGTTATACTGAAAAACATGTTCGTTAAGTTTTTGAGGACCTTCGGAAGAGGAAGGCCCCCAACATTATTGATGTAGGTGTTGGATATTTTGCTTGTTGGCTTTTGCTTTTTCTTATCCCCGGTCTTTGCCTTGCATTGGTAAGACTTGTGGCCTTCTTTGTGGCATAGCCTACAAATCACAGTTTCACCCTTCACAGGCTTGTTCACTCCTGAAGGGGTGTTATCCTGAGGAGGATGGATTTGTTTGGCTTTGCCTTTCTTGTCATACAAAGCCTTGCCAAGACGATCCATTTCTTGCCTTAATTGCTCATTCTCCTTTGCAACCTCATTCAAACATGTTTCTACAACAATATTCTCAACAAGAACATGATTGCAGGGGTTAGAATCATCAAACAAATCAAAGCAAGAAGTAGAAGCATCTTTCTTAATATTTTCAGGAATTTCAACTAAAGATGCTCCTGGGGTACTACCAATGTTTTCTAGCTTATTAGTTAGCTCATTATTGTGTATGCTAAGAATTTCCATTTTCTCTAGCAAGTTTTCAATTGCTTCTTTAGAGCTTGCTAACTTAGCCTTAAGTTTTTTATTCTTTTTAATAAGGCTATCATCGGTAGCTAAGGATGCAGCTTTAGATTCTAATTGCTAAATTTTAGTTGATAGCTCACAATTCAAATTTGCAAATGTTTCAATTTTTTCGAGCAAACATTTATAATTATTTTGAGAGCTAATCAACTTATTTTTTAAAGTTTTAAGTTGAGCCTTTTGTTTAGTGCATACATCCTCAAAAAACTAACGGCTTCCGCAAGCTCATCTAAGGAGGGCTTTCCCTCACCTTCACCATCATCACTAATGCTATCATCACTAGAGGATGGAATACTCATTTTACCTCTTGCCATAAGGCATTTGCGTGATGACCGTGATGAGGATCGGTGGCTGTGTGTCCTTGGAGGTTCATCTTCGCTTGAAGAGTCATCTCAAGTTTTGACACTTGTAAGCGCCTTGCCTTTGCTCCTCCCCTTTTTGGGTTCGGCCATATTTGGACAGTTGTGCTTGAAGTGGCCCTTCTCCCCGCATGTGAAGCATCCTCTCTTTCTTTGCGTTTTCCTGTCAATGTTAAAGAGAAGATCCTCGACCTGCAGGGGCACACCCATTAGATTAATCTTGTGAATCATCCCATTACCTTTCCAATGTGTCGGATTGTTTCTTCATCCTCGGAGGATGATGTTGATGGTTGATTATCTTCACCATCATCACTTTCTTCTTGTTCCTCTTCTTCACTTGAGGAGCTTAGAGTGGGAGCCTTCTTCTTTTCTTTTCTCTTTTCATCACATGCAAAAGCATATGGTCTTGAAGAAGTTATCTCCTCTTGTTGACCTATTTTTCATGACATTTCAAATGCCGCAATCTTTCCGATCACAATTGTCAGGGTCATTGTGCTCAAGTCCTCTATGTTGTGAAGAAGGGTGATGATGCTCCCATATCATTGTTGTGGTAGTAGAGAGATAATCTTCCTCACAATATCCACATCACCTAGCTTATTAATGCCATTAGAATTAAGTTCATTGATGGTTAGATTCAAACGAGAGTACATGTCTCTAACAAGCTTATTTTCTTTCATGGCAAAAGAATTATAATCATTTAAAGCTAGATAATGTTTTTGCTCACGGACATTGGCTGTGTCGTCATGGAGCTCATGCAATTTAGCTAAATCTCATTAGCAGTTTTTAATGTAAAAACTTTATTGAAAATTTCCATGCTAAGATATTCATACAAGCAATTTTTGGCTCTAGCATTCAAATGAATTTCATTTTCCTCACTCGTGGTGGGTTTCTTGGGATGTTTAGGTGGTTTCATCCCATCACGAGTGACTCTCCAAACACCTAGATCAACGACCTCTAGGTAACAAGCCATTATAGCACTATAATACAGGAAGTTAATGTCGTCGAAGTGTGGTGGCCTATGGGTATCCAGCCCCTTCCTCTAAAACGTGTCGGCTCGATTAGTGGTGAAGCTAAAACGTTTCAAATCAACCAAACCAGGCTCTAATACCACTTGTAGGAAACAATGACGCCTAAAAGGGGGGTGAATTAGGATTTCTAAAAACTATCTCTAAACTAGGCCACAATTAAATCCCTAGAGCAAAACCTATGCAAATAAACAATATAGAATGTGCAAACTAGGTCTTGTCTAAGTGTTTCTATCTCTACCTCAAAGGCCAAGTTTCAATCTAAATAATATAACCTCAAAGACAAGATTGGAACATAAATATTCAATGTAAATGCGGAAGGTAAAGAGCAAGATAGAGATGCAAACTCTCGTGGATGACACCGGTATTTTTATCGTGGTATCCGGAACCACACAAGTTCCCGGCTAATCCTCGTTGGTGCCCCTGCGTAAAGGGTAGCCCATGCAAGGGCCAAGCACCATGGTTGAGTAACTCCATAGAGAGTCGCGGGCCTTCTCCATGCTCAAGTGGTGTTCCGCTTCTGGCTCCTCTCGGACGCTCCCCGCCATCTCTACTATCGAGCTTCTGGCCGAAACACAGCGAGCCTCGTTCCCTCCTGTACACGGTGGCGACCGTGACACAAACACGGTTGCCACGGTCTCGCATGACTCTCGCCCCACTCGGTACAATTACAACGGCTCGCACAAGAGCCAAGGGGGTTGTGTGGTTTTTCTCAACTAACTAGGATTCACCTAGAGCAAGCGTTAATGCGATCTAACTAACCTAAGTACTTCGCAAAGCATCTACGCTAATCACCGAGTGATTCTATTAAGCACTTGGGTATTTGAGCACTTGGAAATGTTTACAATATGCCTTGGTATGTTTCTTGGGCTCCCACACCTTGAAATGGACGGTTGGTGGTATTTTTAGTCTCTCCCCACAATTATAGCCGTTGGACAGAAGCAACAACTTTCTATCGACGGGCGCACACCGGACAGTCCGGTGCACACCGGACATGCACTGTTCACTGTCCGGTGCCCTGCCACATCAGTCGACCGTTGGTGTTTGTAGCAGTCGATCGTTGGGTCCAACCGTTACCCAGACTGTCCGGTGCTATAGCCTGAGAGCGTTCGTTTTGGGCCTCTCTGTGCAGACTGCATGTTGTCCCACCTAACAGTCCGGTGCACACCGGATATGTTACTGTTCACTGTCCGGTGGGCCACCAGTGCGTTGGCTGACATGTTACTGTCCACTGTCTACGTCTTTTGTTTTTGAGTCTTGGACTTCTATGTTTCTTTTATGTCTTCTTTTGAGGTGTTGCATCCTCAGTTTCTTAATCCAATTCTCTTCGCATCCTGTGAACTATAAAGACAAACACTAGCAAACATATTAGTCCACATATTATGTTGATTATTAAACACCAAAATCCCTTTAGCCAAATGGCTCGGGTCCATCTTAATTACAAAATGTAAAAAGAAGTTTTACAGTTTGAAATTGGGGGAGTACATGGTTGCTTATCCTGTGAACCAAAGGGAATTATAGAAAAAATTCCATGTCTAGACATTAATTTTTCTTCTTCTTTTGATTCTATATAAATTATAATACCATTGTCCGAAACCAATAGTGTTATGGACTAGTCGAAGAAATAGAGGTTCAGATGTTATTGTAGATGAAGATATAAGAGAGGCGAGGTGAAATAAACCATCATTAGTTAGATAATTTTTTTTACCACAATCCATTTCTTCATTAATTATGTCGTGGATTTAAGTATGGAATTGATAAACCATTTCTATACATTTATGAGCTAGTTATATTATCTATAGATATTAGATATAGATATTAGACATGGTGCATGTGATACTTTGGTCCAACACATACGTTTCTTTTGACATGATAAGCAGGTCCAGTTCCGTTCCTATAGTTCTTTTTATCTGGATAACAAAAAATATCTTAGAATCCTAAAATCCCACCTGAACGGGTTTGGTTTTACGCATGTGGATTTTAACACAAGGACACATCATGTTTATATTTTATCTGATTCTAAACAATCACCCAGGAACCAAATGATCTATAGGGCTGCTACATTCTTATGTACTAGCAAAGTGCCTATGTATTACTACGATTGTTATTTATGCTTAAGTATAGAATATGAAACACAAAGATATGACATGTGTGTTCTATTAGCTAGATTGATGAATGTGAGTTTAGAACAAACATTCATAGCTTAGATCATCATTTATACATAATTTTAGCATTTTTATTATTTAAATACGAGGGAGCACAACGGACGTGTGAAAATAGTGGAATCATTAAAACTAATGCTCTAATATAGTAGAGACTAAAGAGAATATAATTCTAGAACAGTCTCATATTTTATTATTTTAAGTTATGTTTTTAAAATATCAAATAAATACGATTTAATTATAAAATAAGCTATATTTTTTGTAATAAATTAATGTAAAGCTATAAATATGAAACTGTATATTAGAACATTGATTAAATATAAATTATTTTAACTGTCACGCAATCCATATTTGCTTTTTTATAGAGAGAGGAGAGACGAAGAGAGTATATATATAAACCTGACGAAAATCGACCGACTACTTCACCGATCGAAAGCTTGTCTAGGTCTTTTTTCCGCTTGACCCGTACAATTCTTGGATACACGCAAGCAAGGGTAATGGAACATTCTTCCAGTGGATCGAGTTTAGCAGGGGACATCACATGGGCACGTACGTACGTACTGTCGCCTAGTTGCCGTCTCGAGTATCCGGCCACCCTGTATATATGCGCAGACACGGCGCGAGAAACAGACGAGGACAGGAGGCCGACACGCGGGCAGCCCCGCCGCATGATTGCGTCAAACAGACGGGAAAAGGGCAGCAAGAATCCCCCACGCTGCGGTGCGTGGGAGCCTGGGAGGCGAGCTCGCCATCATGGCTACCGTGCGCCGGGGCTCATGATACGCCTCGGGGCTGCCGGCGACTGGCGTGAAACCCCAGGGAGATAGGCCTCCTGCCTCACCAGGGAGGATCGGCCTGGATCGGGGCCAAAAAGCGCACGCATCATTGCCTATAGAGACTGCTTCGCCAGCTTGGAATTGATTTTTTTTATAGTCGATTGGAAGGGCTCACACATTGGCAGTTTGACACGTACCAGAGTAGAGGCAATGCGCTCTGTCCTAGCCGCAGAATACAACGTGTTGTTTATTTTGCTAGTCTCTTTTTTCGTCAGTTATCATGTCAATTTTATTTATTGTGACTTCTAATGGTACTTCTTAATTATAAAGAGTTACAACAGTGAAGCCAAAATTTCCCGAAGCCGTGGGACATAACTAGTATATCGTTATGGGACAAATAGTATCAAATGACATTATTTTCGAGGGTTTAATGATTACCTTCAAAAATTACAAATTTGGCGTATCAGTTTCGTCTTTTGCTACATCGAGAAATAGAGCGACAGATCGAGTTGCAATTTTGGGGTAAAATGGATGGAAGGACCGGACAGAAACGCGCTTGGCTCCCGAATGGCCCTCCACTAGGCGTTGCGTTGCGTGCTCGCTCGCTCGCACTCCCACTCGTTCCGTGTGCTCTCGCACGGGTTGGACTTGGACGCAGAGCCGGAACAAGGAACGCAGCTGTTGGACTCGGTGGCGCCAGCCCGTGTGATGATGATGGCTTCCACGGCGGGCCGACAGAGGCATACTACCGACGATGTGGAGTGTGCGCCCTGGGAACGGGCTCCGCGGGGCACGGGCGGCGGCGTGGTCTGCCCGAAGAAGCCGAGCTAGGATTGCGGCCATGACAGCCTCCGGTGCTTCGGACGGGCCCCCGGATTAACAAACATTAACCTTACGTCCACCGATCCAATCATGGCCTGATCACGCCACTGACATACTACAAAGTGGTCCTTACAGCGTTTCGTGTTCTATTCTCTCGTTGGCCATAGCTAGAAGGCTCCTTCCTGTTCTTGCCATTACCATGAGACATATCCTGCAACCATGAGGTATAATATCGAGCTACGAAATGCCAACTCTTTTATTGCACCGTCGTAGATGTTGTGTAATGACCAATACATTGTAAATTAGGCTTTGTACCATACATTTTTTTTCTTCAATTCCCTTCGATCATGAATGGTAACAATTAAGCACTACTACCCAGAAAAAGTATATGTAACAAACAAACCAACAAACACAATGTTACCTCAAGGAGGTGAATTTCTTCGTTTGCATTCCAATCTGGGCAAATAGGTGGGAAAGACAATAAAATATCATTCTAGAATTAATGTACTTTGGTTAAGCAATGACCAAAGAATAAAACACTGAGTAAGCAAGGTTAGAAGGTCGAGTATTCTTTGGTTAAGGAATAATAAGCTCCGGCGCACTTTAGCAGATCATGGACACTACGTGTTTGTGTAGATTATTAAGAATTCAATCCCTTGCTGGTGCTCCATTTTCACTGCTTTATTTCATTTTGACTTAATAGCGATCAGACCAACTTTTGGTTTTAATTGGTCGTAGTCTCAGGGGTGTTTGAATGCACTATAGCTAATAGTTAGTTAGCTAAAAATATACTAGTATAATTAGCTAGCTAATAAATAATTAGCTAACTAGTAGCTAATTTACTAAAAATATTTAATAGCTAAAATATTAGCTTGAGTGTTTAGATGTCTCTAACTAATTTTAGTCACTAACTATTAGCTCTAGTGCATTCAAACAGTGTGTTTCACCCTTTATTGGAAAGAAAAAGGCAAACAGAAAAATAAATCGTCTAAAGGAAATTTTTCGAATACCAAATAAACAAGAGAGAGAAAGAGAGCGCGAAAAATTGGATGGCTCGATTTAGTGGTAAAATCACCATACATATCGGATGAATATATTTATGTTTACTTTGGTGAAAAGGTTAAGTTGTTGTAAAAAGATGACATCAAAATAACATGACAGATATACTCTAGAAGCCGGAGAAAATATGGTTTGAAAAACAACTAAGTAATGTCAGAGTAATCAGGATAGAAAAATCAATAGCAACTTCGTGAGCGGCTTGCATAAGTTCGAAAAATAACTAAGTAATGTACAACCGAAGTAGACAACATTTCAAAAAAGCTTATATTATCAGTACAGTTTCTTTAGAAGCCTGAGAAGGTGTAGCTTCGTACCGTATCTTCGGGACATTACTTTGCTTAGTTTTTACCTTTCTCTTCTTCCTCTTCTTCGAATCCATAATCATATTGGGGTAATCAGGAAAGAAAAAACCAATAGCGTCAAAAACATGGTTTAGTCGGCGTCTCTTTCGTGCTGCAAAAGCCTGGTGCAGAGCTTCGGCCTCTGGCTTGCTAAAGTTTCCAAGAATCTCATCGCATTTTTCGTCAATAGAATCTAACCATTCATCGCAAGGTTCCCCAAACTTATAGTTATAACGAAGCCTAACTAGTCCAGGCTTCGTATCCGAAGTATCTTTCTCAGACATCTTTGACATCTCCTAATCAACCATCAGTGCCCATAATTTAAATGCTAAAATTCTTGAACAAGATCTCTTGTCCCAATGTATGTGCAAACGGCATTGAAAGCAACCATGGTGGCTTCAGCTTCGAAGTAGATATAACAATTAGGTTTTTTTATAGCCAAGCATGTGTGAATAGGGGGTCTGAATGATTCCCTTTATATCAGGTCGCGCTTTCAAATCACTCTTCATGTAAAACCACTCCTTCGTCCATTCATTCGGCCACTTGCTTCGGTATGCAAGAGCTAGAAACATAGCACCTCTCCAATAAGCAAAATTATAACACTCGAAGTTGTTGTGAAGGCCTCTAGTTGCCTTTGTCTGAAAGTGTAATTCATGTATCTCACAAAAGGCCTCACAAAGGGCTTCGACATCTAGCTCAATGCCTCGACTTCACATAGCCTAGATGAAAATTTCTAAGTGCACTATGGCGTTTGGTGTAAGTTGATGAAGGTATATGTTAAATCTCTTTAGAACACCAACTACTGCCTTATGAAATGGATATCTAAGCCCGACTCTCAGGAAGCTTTGGAAGACAACAACTTCGTCATCCTTTGGCTTTGGCACTAAATCATCCCCTCCTAGTCGGACCTAGTGAATGCTGCCAATATAACCAAATCGATTAAATACCTCAATGTGCCCCTCTTTGGTATTCGATTTGCCAAACTCCACATGACTCTGCTTCGTTGGACGAATGACGGTGCTATCTTCCTCAATATCAATATCTTCGTTGTCCTCAGAAGGATCCACAACACCAACTTCGGTCGGGCAAGTGGTGGCCTATGCTGCCTCAGTCAGAACATCAAGCTTTGTCTCTAGCGCACCCGACAAAGGTGCCAAGAGCACATCTAGGATAGATTGATCCCCAGCCATCTCTAACGAAAAAGTGTGTGCTTTGCAACTGACTAAGGCTAGTTAGAAGGCAGTGGAAGCGTTTGCAGTAAGCTTAGAAGGCAGAGCAGGTTCTGGCAGCAAGTGTAAGCAACAAATGCCAAATCAATGTTGGCAGGCATCATTCCTTTTATACGGGAAAGTTATGAAATTTAACCATTGCACTCACTGAGCACCGGACCCCATGTGATTCATCTAGGCCCCTTAGTGATGTTTTGGTAATTAATGACAACCATATGTGGACTAACAAATTCTTTGAGAAATAAGAATGCAGGTTGGACCACGAGAAAAAGAGCTTTATCAAAAGCCTTGGAGACTTAAGACATTGGTTGTGGATCTAGGGAAAGGCAAAGGTATAACATAGGTTTTGTTTTTGTCGATCACCAGGTGTTTAGAGAAGTATTTGACCGGATTAGTAGGCTAGATAGTTGTACTATCAAGAGGGGTAAATGACCTTGGTATTTGTAAAACTTAGTGCCTCATAGAGCATCTAGTGTTTGCATTTCATGAGGACTAACTGCTCTTTCGAGTTTGATAACTAAAATCATTTCAAAAAATCATGTTTGAAAAGTAACTAGGTCTCTGTGGTCGTCGGACCGTCCGGGCCAGGAGGCCGGACCGGCTGTGATCCATCCAGAGAGGTCCGAAGTTTGCTCAGTTCGATGTGGCTCGAATTGTTTGCACCGCAAACCGTCCAGACCTTTTGGATGGACCATCCGTAGTCCTGACCAGAGAGGGTCTAAGTTTGTAGAAGTCCCTGTGTGCTTGTGCGGACCGTTCGACCATGTTCGACGGACCGTCCATAGGTGCCAAAATGGGCTTGGGCAGGGACTGTGCGGTTTTGGTCATTTGTATTGCGGACTGTCTGGTGATTGAGCCTGAACAGTACTAACTTTGAGTGGCGGACGATCTGGCCCTGAAGGGCAGAAAGTCCGCCCATGTTAATGTAACTTGGTCAGAGTTTGGGTAGTTCATGTCACCAGGCATGGAACTTCCGACCATGTGTCGTGGATAGTCCAAGCTCACCTTCTCTAACCACTCTAACAAGGGTTCAAATGGGAATGTAGCCATTACTGTGTACGGTGGACCATTCGGCCTAAGGGCGCGTGTTGGGGACTTGTTCTCAAATGCTATGAATTAAGAACAAGGCAACATAAAATGTTAAATGTTAACGTCCTTCGTCCACGAAGCATTATTCCCTTGAGGATAATGAACCTTGGACGAAGGTTAATGAGAATATGATTACGAAGGTTAAGTCTTCGTAATTGAATTTTAATAGATTGTATAAGATAACATAAAATAAAGGGTATCAAAGGTAAATGAATTGTTGGCACTTGCTCTCAGCGGCAAGGAAGCCAACAAGGGTAAACGGTGGTGACAACAGGGTTACGCGCACGGGGGCAATAGCTCTGTTGATCTAGCCTCTCACGGGCACTGTGCGGGGGTATTTATAGGTATCTGAGTGCCCAGCGCCTTGTGTTAAGGACGCATGTGCCCTCAGACACCTAGTTTATCCCCAGAATATTCCCATAAAGCGGGGTTACAAGCCGTAATTACAAGAATGCCTTTACAAACTAGGCCCGTAACACAAAGGCGGCCACGCGGGGCCCGTTACAATGGGCCAGATCACACGTGGGCCTCAGAGCAGGACGAGGCCGTGCTACGGGGAGACGTCACCGCAGGCCTTCGTCTTGTGCTGAATGAAGCGAAGGGTGTCCCTGCCCGTTTTGTCTTCGTCAAGCCAGCGACTGCAGCGAGAGACGACGAGCGAAGGGTGGCATCTTTGCCTTCGCCCCAACATTTGCCCTCCGAGGGACCAGTTCGACAAAGTCACCTGGTGCCGAAGACGTCGCTAGATGGCGGAGACGCTGCCCTCGCTCGAAGTGGTTCCGCGGGGGTTTCTGATGTGACCGTTGATGGACGGCGTACTGTTGGATTGCGGGTTTCCCGAAGCGTCGCGCCCTGTCGGATTGCGGGTTTCCCGAAGAGCCGCGCCCTGCCTATAAAAGGGGGCAGGGGCCGGCGCTGTTTGAACTTTGCCTTCCGCGCTCCGTGAAAACCCTAGCCTCCCGCCGCCTTGCTGCTCTTCTTCTTCCGCTGCTCCTTTTGCTCGCCGGAGTGCTGGCTCGAGTGAAGCAAACCGCCCGCCGCCGCCGACGGTACGTAGCAATGCCGTCCTCTTCTTCTTCCTCCGACACCACGCCGCCGGCCGCCGCCTCGTCTGAGGAGACGTTGAGTAGCGTGATGGTGGAGGAGTTGCGCGCCGGCGACTCCGTTGATTTTGGTGTGTCACGGATGACGTCGGCCCGCGTTGAAGATATGCAGCGGTTGGGCTACTTTGGCGGCGGAGTTGCTCGTGCTCCGGGGACGGAGGAAGTCCCCGAGCCGGAGGGTGAGTTGGTCGTTTTCGAGGCGTTCTTCGCCGCCGGTCTCCGCTTGCCTGCGCACCGGTTTGTCGGCGAAGTCCTGCGTAGATTCAATGTTCAGATACATCAGCTGACACCGAATGCCATGGTGGCGCTGGCGAAGTATGTCTGGGCGACGACTTCGTACGGCGGGCAGCCGTCTGTTGAAGTTTTTGCGAAGAATTATTGTTTGCATTGGCAGAAGAGGATGGTTGGGGACGGAGTTGCCCAGTTCGGGTCATGCACATTCACGCCGAAGACCGGCAAGACCACAATGCCAGTAGTGGAGTTGGTTCCGTGCGCCCGCAACAAGTGGGGCAATTGGAATGAATTTTGGTTTTACGTTGCGGAGGGTACTGTCGAAGGCCATAAAGGTCTCCCTGTGTCTGAGATGTGCTCTCATTATTATTCTGCGTATCCGCCTTTTGAAGTGGCAGAAGAGGATGCAGACGAAGGGGCCCTCCGATGCGCCGCCGGTCAGAGCAGTGGGCGTGATTTGGTTGAAGAGTTCGTGGCATACGGGGTCTGGCCCTTGGCGCACGGCTGGGCGTTGGGCGAAGTGTGCCCTCGCCAGATGCCTTTTCACGGTGGAAGGGTGGTGCGAAGTCCTGCCTTCGCACTGAACTTGCGGAATCGTGACCCGGCCGCCTTTGTGCGTGATGCGGAGGACTTGGCGGTGCGGCTCGTGGGACGTTACGTGCCGAGGACTGAAGGCCAGCGCAGCTTTGATATCCGCGGGTCAAACGAGCGCTTGAACAGGGTCTTCGAATTAAATCAATTGCCGTACGACGGCTATCCTGGTCAAGACGAAGCGGACCGCCGTGGGAAGAAACCGGCGGTGGAGACAGGAGGCGACCCTGCGCTGGCGGCCGCCCCCTCCTCAAAAAAGAGAAAATTAGGTACTGCGATGGGGGGACTTGGGGTGTCTGATAGTTTTGCTAGAGAGTTAATGAGGACGTGTGCGGCCCCGGGGGAAAGGATGTCTTCGCCCGAGCTCCGGGAGTCTTCGGCTCGGATGCTGAGGGTTACCGGGGGTTGCTGGCCGAAAAATGTTCCTATCCCTTGCGCGGCTGAGGAGGACTGTTTTACATCTCGTATGGTTCATCGGTGGAGAGTTTTTCCTTACGGGCGAAATATCGGTGCTGTTGTGTGGACAGTGATGGACAAGGATCGCCAAGGGGCGGCGCAAAAACGCCAGGCGACTGTCAGGATTCACGAGGCTCGGCCGAAAAGGCCGCGGGGAACTGCGAAGGCCGTGGCCTCCGGTAGAGGTAAGCCGCCGCTGGCGGCGAAGGCGGGCGCCTCTGCACCTAGCAAGGCGCCGGAGGCAACGGCGGGCGCCGGAGGCAACAAGCCGGCGAAGGTGGTGCCCCCGGCCAGCGGAATGGCGGAGGCTTCGAAGGCGGCCCGAGCGCTGCCGCTGGCGGGCAAACGTGTTGCCGACTTCGGCACCGACATTACTGTGGACGACTATCTTGGTGGTAAGTCGCTGGCCTATTATTGGTATTTATGTATATATATATATATGTATTTTTTTTTAATTCGAAGATGCGTTGCAGGGTCGGACGAGGGCCAGCTTGCTATGGTTGCGCCTGGCGCGGAGATCGCGACGGCGGCCATAGTGCCGAAGGCGAGGGGCGAGGCCCTTGACGCCGGAGGCGAGGTGTCGGCCCTCGCCGTGGTCAGGGACGAGGCGGGCGCGGCGACCCGCCGGCTGAAGAGAGTGACGGAGGCACTGAGTCAGGCGACGGAGGCGCTGAGTCAGGTCCGTTGAGCCATACTCTCTTCCCCACCTTTCTTGGGGCCACGGCCTTACGTGCTGTGTCGCGGCTCTGCAGGTGGCTGACTTCGCCAGCCGTACTGCGTCGGGGGCCCTCACGGCGGCTGTGTCTGCCGAAGTCAAGAGACTTCGGACACAACATGCTGACGCTGTTCGTGAGAAGTCGGCCTCCGACAGCAAGTGCCGTAAGCTGACGGACAGGGTGGCCGCCCTGGAGAAGGAGAAGGCTGACCTCCGGCGCCAACTGGCGGCGGAGAGGAGGGAAGCCAACGAGGCTATCGCCAAGGGGCAGGCTGCGCAGGCGGAGGCCAAGCTGGCGCGGGCGGAGGGCAATCTTGCCAAGGAGCTCGCCGAACATCTGCAAGAGCGGCTCACCGCCCTGGAGAGCCGCGCTAAGGAGGCCGAGGCCGCAATGCATGCGGAGGCCGAACGGACGCGCACGCAGCTTATGGATACATATCGTGAGCTGGGTGCGCGGACCGGTGACTTCGAAGTGCCGGACCGAGAGCCCGGCCTTCGCTGTCTGCAGTGGGCGCAGGAGGAGCTGCTGGAACTTCCAGCCGTCGTGGGGGGGTTGATGTCGTACGCCTCCCTGGTCACCTGCGAGGGGGCGATGAACGCGCTCTCCCGCGAAGGGTGCCGGCACTTTGAGGCCTTCGACCAGGCGGATGAAGATTTTGATCGAGATATCTATAAGGTCGAAGACCCCGTAGTGAAGGAATCCGCCGGGGCCCTCTACGACCGGATGTGGGGTCTGTACGGTCGTGAGGTGGTCAGGGAGCGGGCCGAGGCTGCGAGGGCTCAGGTAACGTCGTTTGTTTGTTGTTTGCTGTATGCGGGCTGTGCGTGTGTTCGCTGAATTTTTGTGTGTGTTGTCTTAGGCGGAGCGTGGCGAGCGGGTGGACGACTTCGGGGCACTGAACAGCGCGCTGCCTGACCCGGAGCCGACCCCTGCGGAGGCCGCGACTGGAGTCGCCCTGGAGACAACCCCGGGGCCTGCGGAAGACGCGCCGAGCGTGCCCACCTCTGCTGTGGCCGGCGAAGACCTGCCCCCAAAGGTGGCCGAAGGCGCGCCTGACGCCCCCGCAGTTGCTGCGCCGAGCACTGAAGATTCCGCGGCGGTGGTGGCGGAAACGGCGGCGGAGGAGACAGCGGAGGCTCCCGCAGCGGCAGGGCCTTCGCAGGTGGCGTAGTGGGTGTTTAGGGTTGGGGACTTTTTGGATGTTGTACTGAATTTTGGTTGCTGCGCAGGTTCAAGATTTTGGGCCTGCGCACGCAACCGCTACTACTGGGTTTTTGGCGGCTTCGACCGCGGAAGATGGAAATGAATATGGTGGGTCTGTATCTGAGTTTTTTGATTTTACTGATTCTGGGAGCTCGGTTGAGTGGACTGAGGAGTCGTCGGAGGAGGACTTGGATTATTTTGCGGCCTTGGACGTGGCTGCGGCGGAGGCTTCGCCACACGCCGCGGACGCGCTAGACGTGCTGGGTCCTAGCACCGGGCGCCGACGACGAAGGGCGGTTGCAAAGCGTAGGGTTAGTGCGGAGGAAGGGGCTCGGCTTCGCGTGAGTAGGGGTGGTCGGCAGGAACTGTTGTCTTTGCCGGCCGCCACGAGCACAGGGGAAGGGGAACTGCGAAGTCTTTTTGCGGGTGAGGAGCTTAGGATAATGTTATTTAATTATAGGGAGATGGGGATTATTCCTAAGGTGGAGCCGATGTAGAGTGCGGTGCCCTCGCTTGTATATGTGTAAAAGGTTGTAAGATGAAGTTGTGTGCCCTCGCGTGCCTGTGCCTGCGAGGGCGCTGTGTGCTTTGTGTGGCATGGTTGGCTATGCTGTGCTGGTGTGATTATAGCCGGTCTTTAACGCGGATGGTTTGATGCTGTCGCTCCTGCTTTTGTTGTACTTAGTTTGACTGCGCCCTTAGGCGGCTTCTGCGCGGAGTCTTCGCGAGAGACATCGGAATTTTTTCGCACTTGATGTGTTTAGTCCGGCTGCACCCTTAGGCGACTTCTGCGCGGATAGTCTTCGCGATAGACATCGGAATTTTTTCGCACTTGTTGTGCTAAGTCCGGCTGCACCCTTAGGCGACTTCTGCGCGGATAGTCTTCGCGATAGACATCGGAATTTTTTCGCACTTGTTGTGCTAAGTCCGGCTGCACCCTTAGGTGACTTCTGCGCGGAGTCTTCGCGATAGACATCGGAATTTTTTCGCACTTGTTGTGCTAAGTCCGGCTGCACCCTTAGGCGACTTCTGCGCGGATAGTCTTCGCGATAGACATCGGAATTTTTTCGCACTTGTTGTGCTAAGTCCGGCTGCACCCTTAGGCGACTTCTGCGCGGAGTCTTCGCGATAGACATCGGAATTTTTTCGCACTTGATGTGTTTAGTCCGGCTGCACCCTTAGGCGACTTGTGCGCGGATAGTCTTCGCGATAGACATCGGAATTTTTTCGCACTTGTTGTGCTAAGTCCGGCTGCACCCTTAGGCGACTTCTGCGCGAACTTGTCGCACGCGAGGGTGGCTAGCGCTTAGCCTCGCGGTGACTTCGAATTGGTCGAATGCCGAAGACCGTTGTCGCGGTCTTTTTTCGACACATGTTTTTGCGGGGGATTTTTTTTTCCACATATATTACATGGCTCCGCCTCGTTAAAAACCTCACCTCCCGGGAGGAAAAGAGTGCGGGCCGGTACAAGATTGTTTGCGGCGAATTACAAGGGCGAAATCAGCCCTAAATGGGTCAAACAAAAAATTTGCGAAGGTTGTCGACGTTCCAGGAGTGCTCCAGGTCCTCGCCGTTTGGCGTTGTGAGCCTGTAAGCGCTGGGGGAAGCTTTTGACTTGACTATGAAGGGGCCCTCCCACTTGGGCTCCAACTTGCCCTTGGACTCCGTCCGAGCTGTCCGGATGAGTACGAGGTCCCCCTCGCTGAACTCCCTCGGGATGACTGCGTGGTCGCGCCATGCTTTGGTTTGGGCTTGATATTTGTTTAGGGCCTGTAGGGCGAAGACCCGGTCTCCGTCGATGAGATCTTTTGAAGTTGGCTCATCCACGTCGGGGACGGCTGACGGAACTGTACGCGGGGACCCATGCTTTATTTCTTGCGGGGTCATTGCCTCCGATCCGTATAGAAGGCGGAAAGGAGTGAACCCGGTCGCCCTGCACTCAGTTGTGTTCAGCGCCCAGACTGCCTCCGGTAATAAATCGGTCCATCTGCCTTTTCTTTCATTGAGGAGCATCTTTTTGACAGCTGTGAATATTTTCCCATTGGCGCGCTCCACGACCCCGTTGGACTGCGGATGATAGACTGAAGCGAAGGCAAGCTTGGTGCCGATGGAGAAACAAAAATCCTTGAAATCTTGGCTGTCGAACTGTTTTCCGTTGTCAACTGTTAGCTCGGACGGTACTCCGAAGCGGCAAACGATGTTCTGCCAGAAGAATTTTTGGGCAGTCTTTGATGTGATTGTGGAAACAGCCCTCGCTTCAATCCATTTGGTGAAGTATTCGACGGCTACGAAGGCGAACTTAAGGTTCCCCTGAGCGGTGGGCAGGGGCCCGACGATGTCCAGGCCCCAGCGCTGGAGAGGCCATGTATGGGCAATCAGCTTTATATATTGCGAGGGGCTGCCTGACCGAGGAGAGAACTTCTGGCAGGCTTCGCAGGACCTCGTGATCCGATTTGCGGCGCAGATCATTGCGGGCCAGTAAAACCCTTGTCGGATCACCTTGGCAGCCAGGGCCCTTGGCCCTGCGTGCGAGCCGCACGTGCCACTGTGGACTTCGCGTAGGATCTGCATGCCTTCGGTTTCAGTGACGCATTTCAGCATTGGCTGACTGACCCCTTTCTTGTATAATTGGCCCTCAATCAGTGCGAAGTCCCTGCTTCGATGTCTGAGGCGCTTTGCCTCACTGACGTCAGTTGGATGATAGTACCCCTGTAGGAACAGGGTTATTGGTGCCCGCCAGTCTTCGGTCATGATTAGGTTGACTATACGGTGACCCTCGCTATCATTAGTTATTTGGAGCCCTTCGGGGCTCCGGACGGCGGGCGTGCCGATGGTGTGGAAGAACACGTCGGAGGGCAAGGGCTCGCCCCTGGCGGCAGCTTTGGCCAATGCGTCGGCCTCCTCGTTCTTGGCCCTATCC
Source organism: Zea mays (assembly GCF_902167145.1). Classification (NCBI taxonomy): domain Eukaryota; kingdom Viridiplantae; phylum Streptophyta; class Magnoliopsida; order Poales; family Poaceae; genus Zea; species Zea mays. Next base: position 83,096,522 of record NC_050104.1, on the reverse strand, counting down.
ACATGCTGCAGGGTGAATCCCTTGAACTGTCTCTCGAGACTTCGGATAGCCGCGAGGTATTGCATGAGCGCGGGGTCCTTTGCTGCATAATCTTTCTCGATCTGGCCGGCAACTACCTTGGAGTCTGTCTTGATGACACATGTGGTGACTCCGAGGGCCCTTAGCTTGCGGAGGCCGAGGATAACCGCTTCATACTCTGCGATGTTGTTTGTGCATCTGTCGGACTCTAGAGCGAAGCTGAGGCGTGCTGCATATCTGTGTTTGACCCCGGTTGGTGAGGTGACAATTGCAGCGACGCCTGCCCCCGCATGGCACCATGCGCCGTCGCAATGGATGGTCCAGACCCTTTCTGTGGACGGGTCCGGCTGTGCTACTGGCCCAGTCCAGTCGACGACGAAGTCTGCCAGGACTTGCGACTTGATGGCTGTCCTGGGCTCGAAGCTGATGTGGTAGCCGGAGAGTTCGGCTGCCCACTTGGCAATCCTCACTGATGCCTCCGGGTTTCTGAATAGTTCGCCGAGCCCCCTGTCAGAGGTGACTCGGACCTTGAATGCTTCAAAGTAATGGCGCAGTTTGCGCGAGGACATGACAACTGCGTAGGCGATCTTCTCCAGCTCTGTCATGTTGCATTTGGACGGTGTCAGGACTTCGGAGACATAGTAAACAGGGCACTGTCTGACTGCGCCTTCGACTGATTGCTCCTGCACTAGTGCCGTGCTGACCGCGTGCGGCGAAGCCGCGACATAGAGCAATAGGGGGAGCGAGGAGTCGGGGCTGGTGAGGATGGCCAGCTCCGACAGGTACTGCTTGAGTGAGGCGAAGGCCGCTGCTTGCTCCGGTCCCCAGGCGAAGTCTTTCGCGCCGCGGAGTGTTTTGAGGAAGGGGAGACTTCGCTCGGCGGACCTGGAGATGAATCTGTTGAGAGCGGCCAGTCTGCCTGTCAGACGCTGGACGTCCCTGACGGACTGCGGAGGCGACATGTCGACGATGGCCTGGATCTTGGTTGGGTTGGCCTCGATGCCGCGGTGTGACACCAAGTAACCCAATATCTTGCCCTGGCGAACACCGAAGACGCACTTTTCCGGGTTCAGGCGGAGTCGTGCATCTCGCATGTTCGCGAATGTCTCGGCGAGGTCGGCGAGGTGGTCCTCCTTATTCTTGCTGGCGACGACGATGTCGTCCACATATGTAAATATGTTTCTACCGACCTGCCCTTCGAGTACTGTTCTGGTGAGTCTGGAGAAAGTGGACCCCGCATTCTTGAGTCCCTCCGGCATCCTGATGAAGCAATAAGTGCCGAAGGGTGTTATAAAGCTGGTGCTAGCCTTGTCTTCCTCCTTCATGTATATCTGGTGATAGCCGGAGAAGCAGTCGAGGAGTGACATGACCTCGCATCCGGCTGCGCTATCGACTATTTTGTCGATCCGCGGCAACGGGAAATTGTCCTTCGGGCAGGCCTTATTGAGACTGGTGAAGTCTATGCACATTCGCCATTTCCCGCTTTTTTTCTGCACCATTACGACATTGGAGAGCCACGTGGGGTAAGCCACTGGCTCGATGAATTTAGCTTCTAGGAGGCGGTGCACTTACGCCTTGGCGGCCTCTGTCTTTTCGTCGAACATTTTGCGGAGCCTTTGTTTTTTTGGTCGCACCGAAGGGTCAATTCCCAAGCTGTGCTCAATTATGGATCGGCTGACTCCGACCAGGTCTAGGGCGGACCAGGCGAAGACATCTTTGTTCTTGGCCAGGCAGCAGAGAAGCTTCTCTTCTTCATGTGACGTGAGGTCTTCGCTGATAGTGACTGTCTGCTTGGGCGTGGCCTGATCAAGGGGAACAGTCTTGGTTCCGTCTTGGCTCTGCAACTGTGCCTTCTCGTGCTGCTTGTCGGTTGGGCTGGCGGGCGCGTGGACCTCGCGCTGGGTCGTGAGGCAGTGTACGTTCCTCTGACCAGGCACGAAGTCCCGCTCTATGTTGCGCGCCGTCTGCTGGTTGCCGAAGACCGTTATAGCGCCTAGCGGACCTGGTATCTTCATACATAGGTACAGTCCGTGGATGGCAGCTTCGAACTTATTGATGGAGCCCCGGCCCATGATGGCGTTGTACGGATATACCATGTCGACAATGTCGAAGGTTACTTGCTCACTTCGGGCATTGGGTGCTACACCGAAGGAGAGGGGGAGCTCTATTTTGCCAACGGGAAAGGTGCCTTTGCCGCCGAAGCCGTACAACGGATTGTCCGAAGGCTTGAGCAGGCTGTGGCTTATACCCATGCGGTCGAAGGCGTGGAGGAAGATGATGTCCGCCTGACTGCCGTTGTCGACTAGGACTTTGTGTAAGTCCCAGCCTGCCACGCTGCAATTGATGACCATAGCGTCGATGTGGGGGGCGCTGCGCAGGTCGACGTCTCGTGCGTCGAAGGTTAGCGGTATGTGGGACCACTTCGTCTGCACGACTGGGCCGGTGACCGCGACATGGTTGATGCTGCGGTAGTGGTCCCGCTTCTGCCGCTTGGTGTCGAAGTCAGTGCTGGACCCCCCTGTTATCATGTGAATGACTCCGCGATATGGTTGATCGGCGAAGTCTTCCTGCTTTGGGGCATGGGGGATGTTTTGGTGTTGCTGGTGTGGTGGTGGGGGTGGAGGAGGTACGATTTGTACTTCCTGATGGTGTTGGTAAGCGTGGTGCGGTGGATGCGGAGCGGGAGCGTGGATATATGGTGGGGGGTGGCTGATAATTATGCGCGACAATTCTGGGATTGTCGGCTGGCTGCGCCCGCGCCATTCTGTCTCTGGTGGCCTTCGTTTCGGGGCAGTCTTTGGTTTGGTGGGCGCAGTCTTCGCCGTGGAAAAGGCAGTAGAACCGGCGCGGCGGCTGCGCGCGCCCTCGGCCCCTGCCACGAGTTCCGTTTCCGCGGCCTTGGGGGGGATATTCCTGGCGACGAGGGGGGTCAGCAGCAGGCTGCTGGTTTGCGATGTTGTGCACTTGCTGTTGACTGCGGCCATCTCGGCCGGAGTCTGGTTGCGGAGTCCTCGTCCATGTGCGGCTGGACTGCGGGGCATCTTTGGGCTTCCGCTGTGACTCAACTTTGCGTTGGTGGAGCTCTTCGGATTTGGCATATTTTTCAAAGAGCTGATATAGCTCCTGAAGGTTCTTGGGTGGATCTCTGATACAGTGGCTGTAGAGGACGCCGGCCCGAAGGCCACTGATGGCGTAGTGGATAGCGATCTGATCATCGACGGAGGGCAGCTGTGACTTGAGCGTTAAGAATTTGCGGTAATACTCCCGCAGAGTCTCCTTTTCCAGCTGTTTGCAAAGCGAGAGCTCGGCCAAAGCGTCGGTGTCTGGGCGGTACCCTTGGAAGTTGAGGAGGAACTTGTCCCTGAGACTTCTCCACGAATCAATGGACAGCGGAGGCAATCTGGTGAATCAGGTGAGTGCTAGGCCCTCTAGGGCGATGATGAAAGACTTCGCCATTGTGGCGTCGTCCCCTCCGGCAGATGCAACGGCGACTTGATAACTCATTATGTATTGCGCCGGATCGGTGCTGCCGTTGTACTTGGGATATGCCCCTGCTCGGAAGTTAGCTGGCCAAGGCGTCACTTGCAGGTGTGGCGCCAGGGGACTTCGCTCATCGAGGTAGTTGACCCCTTGGAATGGCGCGCCGTGCTGGAAGGCGTAGTCATGTTGGGGAAACGCAGGTTCTCCTGCTGCGCCCGGTGTTGCAGGGGTGGGCCATGCTGCAGGCCGAGGTGGCCTTCGCGCATGTCCTCCGGTTGCGCGCGCTGCTGGAGGGGTGGCTCTTGCTGTAGACCGAGGTGGCCTTCGCGCTGCATCAGCGCGATCTCGCGCTCGAGGTCTTGGGCCTTCTGCTCCTCGTCGCGTATCATCTGCCGCACCTTGGCTAGTGCGGACACACGTTGGCGCTTGGCTTCCAGTATCTCTTTCTACCTCTGGAGATTGCGGTTCTTGAGGCGCAGGGCGCGCAGCTGTAACTGTTCTTCTGTTGAGACGCCGAGGACCTCGCTGTCCTCGGTGAGATCCGCGCCCTGCACTGGGGCGAAGCCTGGGGGCGGCTGCGATTGTCCTTCGGGCCCGCAGGTGCGGAAGGTGTCGTCTTCGCAGGTGCGGGGAATGTTGTCTTCGGTGGGCTCTTGGTGGGTGGATTGGGTGAGGGCGAGGGCCTTGCCCTTTCTTGCGGCCAGCAGTGCTGCCTTCGCAGCCTCGTCAGCCTTCGGGTTAGCTCTCTTGGGTGCCATCGCGGGTGGTGTTGTCGTAGCACGAACGGTGGGCGCCAAATGTTGGCACTTGCTCTCAGCGGCAAGGAAGCCAACAAGGGTAAACGGTGGTGACAACAGGGTTACGCGCACGGGGGCAATAGCTCTGTTGATCTAGCCTCTCACGGGCACTGTGCGGGGGTATTTATAGGTATCTGAGTGCCCAGCGCCTTGTGTTAAGGACGCATGTGCCCTCAGACACCTAGTTTATCCCCAGAATATTCCCATAAAGCGGGGTTACAAGCCGTAATTACAAGAATGCCTTTACAAACTAGGCCCGTAACACAAAGGCGGCCACGCGGGGCCCGTTACAATGGGCCAGATCACACGTGGGCCTCAGAGCAGGACGAGGCCGTGCTACGGGGAGACGTCACCGCAGGCCTTCGTCTTGTGCTGAATGAAGCGAAGGGTGTCCCTGCCCGTTTTGTCTTTGTCAAGCCAGCGACTGCAGCGAGAGACGACGAGCGAAGGGTGGCGTCTTTGCCTTCGCCCCAACATGAATCATAAACGAATTATATTATAATATATTGAATCATTGAATACAGTTATACCTCTGCCTTGGCAAAGATTGGTTCCCGAATGATGCGATTGCAATTACCAGAATTCGTGAACAGTAAAGGAATACTGTTCACTATTTATAGACACAGGACACAGCTTGTGAAGAATTACAATTATGCCCCTCATAAAAGTTTACAACATTGACTTAGACCCTTATGGACTAAAAGGTCATTCTATCTTTAAGTCGGTTTGTAATACCGAAGCTTCATGAAGAGGAACCTTCGGCCATCCCATACAAACAGCTTCAGCCGAAAACCGCTTCTTCCTACAAGACCTTCGGCGACGAAGCATAGTCCCAACAGTAGCCCCTTTCGCGGTGCTAGATCGTTTTTCGTAACGAGCTTGATCCGTGAAAAAAGTCTCTTAAGCTTCGGGGAGCCGAAGGTCCAAAAAACACCTTCCCTGAGCTCGTTGTCGAGAAACGATTCAGTTTCCCAGCGCGTAGCGGTCCCACCTTGCAGAGTTACTGTTTGTCTCTGCGGTCCACCACGCAGCGAGTGCAAGCGGGTGTCCGCCTGGTGTAAAAATCCTGGTGCTTCGCCTTCTTACCTGCAGTACTTATATAAACAGACGAGTAGGTGTGAAGTTACCACAGCATTCATTGCTATTTGCACTGTTTTGCTGCCAAAATTTTTAACCATCGCCGAAGCTTGACTCTCGGAATCGAACGAAGCTCCAACTTGAAGCCTGCTTCGTCAGAAGAAAAAACTTCGAAAGAAAAAAGTGTTTAATTTCCATAAATTCAGAATTAAATGGCCAGAGTGCGCTCTACCGCTAGGGTTGAGCGTGAGGGGGCGAAGCTGAAGGTTCGGAGACTGTTCCCATCTCCGAAGCAATGCAAAGATCCGGACTGGTACCTTCGGAAAAGATCCCCAGTGATGATGTAGAACAAGCAGAACAAGCAATTGCCGAAGCAGAAGAAGAAGATATTGAGGAAACTGATCCCGAAGACGATTATCGTATTGCCATGCCAAGCAAGCCCAGCCACTTGGACTTCGGAAAGTCTACTGTTTCGAAGGCTGATCTCTCCAAGATGGTAAAGTCGGGCTTTTTCAATGAAAATCAGAAGAAGCTATTACGCTTCGGGGGAGAAGAGACTACCCCAAAGCCGGAGAAGGATGAAATTGTCATTTTCAAGAGCTTTCTAAAGGCTGGATTAAGATTCCCCCTACATGGGATTATTGCAGAGGTACTGAAGAGGTTTGGTATCTATTTTCATCAGTTGACTCCTAACGCTATCGTTAGGCTTAGTGTTTATATCTGGGCCCTCCGAAGCCAAGCGGTGGAGCCGTTTGCGGACAGCTTTTGTCGAGTTCACGAACTACACTATCAGACGAAGGCTAGAAAAGATGGATTGCATGACAATTTTGGTTGTTATAATTTTGCTTATCGGAAAACCACAAAGTTTCCTGTAATCAGCTACCGGAGCAAATGGGCAGCAGGCTGGAAGTCGGAGTGGTTCTATGTCAAGGTTGATGACGACAAGGAGAAGCTTGTGCAAAGTCCACTCGAGCTAATCTTCGGAGAAACCCGACCTCGTTGCAACATGACACCAGAAGGTCCAACACAACAAGAGTTGAATGAATTCAGAATTATTGCAGAGCATATCAGTACAAGAGACCTGGTTCAGGAGTTTTTGGCTTTCAAGGTTTTTCTTAGTTTAAAAGAATGGGAAATGCCGAAGCTAAAGGGGGAGAAGAAAGAAGGTGAACTTGTGCGTTTACCTTACTATTTCAAGTTTAAGAAATACTTTAAAACACCTTGCCAAGAGTGGCTAGATACAATTGAAGTAATGTGCAATGAAATACTTGGCAACTACTCCAAAAAAGAAGATCAATTGATGACTGCGGCCTTCGGCACCCGTCCGAAGCGAAGACTGAATCGAGTGCTGGACGCCTTGGGTTTTGAATACCCTGACTATGAAAATCTGAAAAAAGGTGCCGGGGGCCAGAAAAGGAAAAGGATAACTGAAGCCTTAAATGAAGATGAGAAAGAACCATCAAAGAAGAAAATTCCGAAGAAGAAGAAAGCGTCTTCTCCGAAGCAAAAAATATCCGACGAAGAAGAAACCCCCGCATCACCCTCTGCCCCTGACGTGGAGGAAATTTTGAAGGTAATGACTGAATCCCTGCCTGCGAAGCTAAGTCCATTGGGGCCTCAACTGACAAAGTTTTTTCAGAAGGAAAAGGAGCCTGAAAAAACGAAGAAAACGACTAAAGCAAAGAGACAAAGAATCATCACTGTGACAGAGGTCATTGACAAGACACCACCAAGAGCTTCAGCTCAGCAGACACCAGCGGCTGAGGAAAGAACAAATATTGAAATCACACCTTCGGAGGTCGCGGCTGCTGAAGCTGCCTCAATTGAAGATTTGAACCTGGAAAGCACAATCGAACACATCGACAAAATACTGCTGGACATGGCCACAGAAGAAGCTGCCACTGCCGCCGAAGAGGCTATGGCCGAAGTGCCGGGGAAAGAAAAGGAAATTATTGACGAAGCTCGAGAGGACGAGGCCTTCATGTTTCAAAATTTAGTTGGAGAAAAATTGTCAAAACCCGAAATAGAAGAGCTTAAAGAGTATGCCAAATCTTGCGGGTACAAACCAGGAGCACTCCTCTTCGGAGGTATTGATGATGAGAAATTAGATTGTATCCGAGATCAAACTGGAGCCAAAGTTATCGGTACTCTGTCAAAGAGTATCGGTTTTCCGAAGCTAGAAACGGACATTAGCCGCTACCGACGACAACATATCGTTGGTAGTTTATTTTATTCCAATTTCAAGGTGAACTACTTTTCCCTTAACTTTTATTGTTTTTAATAATGAAAACATGTCTAACGAAGGTTGTTTTTGTGCAGAGTATGCTGTTGAGCAAAGCCTTGAAAATGCAGCAAGATTTTGAAGACAAGAAACACGAAGTTATAATTGAAAATTTAGAAAGCAAAATAAAGGAGCAATCAGCTGCTATTGAGAAGAAGAACTTTGAGCTCCAAGCAAATGAAGGTTTATTGGCGGAAGCCGAAGCTAAAATAACAGAACTGAACACGAAGCTTCTCTGCCAATCTGAGCAGTTTGAACAAGAAAAGCAAGAACTTAATGCAAAACTTGAAGCCGAAGCTCAACAAAATTCAGATTTGAAAAAACTATTGGCGGGCCTTCAAGAAAAATGTTTGGAATTTAGCAACAAATGTATTCAACGACTAAGAAAAATTTTCCACCCAGTTGGAGCCAGCAGTGAGAAATTCACCCCCTCAGCTGAAGATTTACCGAAGACCTTCGAACATATTGAGGGTGAAATTGACGAGCTCGACGAAGTTATAGCTGGGCACGGTGACTTCTGTGCCTGGGTAGCTTCTCGGGGCACTGCTGCAGCTTTCCTAAAAGCTGGCTGCGATCATGGAAAGTGTAACACCCCAGGTGTTGCCATGGCTGGAGCACACCTTGGCACTCAAGACTATGATCACATGTGGAAGAACTTAAGGAGCAAAAGTATAAGGGGCTTTGGAAACTAAGTTTTTACCAAGAGTTGGGAATGACCAAAGGCATTACCCTAATTGTGTGCAACTATCACCTTGGGAGAGGGGGAAAGAACCCTAGGCCTCTCTTAAACCCTATCTCCCAAAACCATGGATAAGAGGGGAGAGAGAGTGAGCAAATGTGCAAAACATGGGTAATCTTTACCCAAACCCTAAGCAACATTATAACCATCAATTAGGGGAGGGAAATATTACAAAAAGGCCCCTAGGGAAACCCCATTTCAAATCTCCAAGTGGAGAGAGAGCTAGAGCTCTCTAATTCCCTCTAAGTCCCATTTTAGCCCTAAATCAAAGATCAACCGTGTTCACTTTAAAAATGGCGCCAAAACCACTTGGGTTCTATACCAAAAATGTGCAATACCACTTAGGGCACCCACTGGAAAAAGTTGAGCTCGAGACTCGGACGTTTGACATGCCATGGCATGGCTTTTGTCGTGATATGCTCAGTATGACACACCTGTTTTGGCACCCGAAGATCTCCCTCCCTAGGCCGTATCTGCCCCGGCGTCTCACAGTTGAGTGACAGCCCTAGGTGCCAGGAAGAGGTCTGCGCCGGACTTTTGCAAAGATTCGCACGTTTGCGACCTCTGGCGACATTTGAACACTGGAAGAAACAAACCGCCACGTGTTCGACGCCGTCTGCCGCGCCAGAGCACGCCCGCGCGCGCGCCCGCGCCGCGCCCAAGCCAAGCCAGTGCCCTGGTCCGCGTCCGCGACTATAAAACGCCCAGGAGCCTTGGCCGTACCCCTCCGCACGCGCTCAAGCCTCACCGGAGCTCAGTTCGCCGCCGTTTGCCCATACGCGACGTGCCCGCGGCCACCCGAGCCCCTGCCACCGTAGACCGGCCAGCCCAGCCATTCTCAACCCCGTCCAGCCCTCGGAGAAGACTGTGCACGTCTCCGTGAAGCTCCCCGAGCGAGGAATCGGGCTCTGCTTCACCGGAGAGGCCGGCCCAAGGTCACCGGATTTTCAACCGACCGCCGGCAACCGTGGACCGAGGTACACCGTGCACCTCTCTTCGATTCCTTGCACGGTTAGACTCCTTAGACCTCCACGAAGCTCCCTATGCCCTTGGATTGAACTATGCCGCCGTGGATAGGCCGGAGCACACGCCGCCGACGAGCTCGCCCGCCTGCTCACGTGGACCGGGCGATTCCGGCCATCCCCGACGACGAGCCGTACCTCGACGTGATCGCCAGACCCTCCCCGAGCCAACCCTACCCTTCGCCGGACCTCCCTCGCCGCCGGTAAGCCGCGCCACCCTTTTCTTTCCCACGGCTACTGTTTCAGTTGAGGGAGGGACTGCGGGTGAGAGGGAGAGAAACCCAGGGGGTTAAGTGAAAGGTCAGAGACTCAAGTGAATAGTGCCTTAAGGGTAGATCTGCGAGGTTTGAATTGTTTTAAACCCAGGGACCTCGGCGCAAACTGTTTTTCCAGGAAAACTTAATTAAAACCTAATTTAAATTCAAACAGAAACTTTAAAAACCCATAACTTCTGTTTGGTTTATCCAATTTTGGTCAAACCAATTTTGCCAGACTCTAAATCATGTAACCTATTTAGGAAAAATATAAAACCCCTTGGTGCTGTGGAAAACTTAAAAGTTCTGATTTAATGTTAACTTTGGCCAAAAGCTAAATAATAGTAAAAAAAAATAGTTAGGCTATTTGACTAAGGTTAGGAAAATTTGGAGAAGTTTATATTCACCTACTAACCTGTTTAAAAATGTTAAACCCCTCTGTCCATTACATTAAGTTAGTTTTAACCCCTTATTCCAAATATGCTTAAGTTTAAGAAAAATAGGAAAAGTGACACAAATATTGAACCAGAGGGCACCCCTATTTTTGTTAAGATACTTAGTTAATGTAGTTCACTAGAAAAATATATCATACCCTGTTTTAGTGTAAAATAATTAAGATCTCTTTTATTTTAATAAAACAAGTGAAACTTAGAAAAATTCTACAAAAATAACCCCAAGGTAAAAACACCCCCACCCTTGGGATAACTATTGTTTTATTAGAAAGAACTTAGGAAAAATATGAAATCTGCTGTTTGACATTTTTCAAATAGTAATGTAGTAGAAAGAGCCTTTTTGACATGAAACCTAAGAAAAGCATAACTAAATAACCACCCCTTAGTTTTCTGTGATTTTTAGCCCAGAGGCCTATTATTACCATAGGATGCCACCAAAAATAACCTTTAGGACAGAGCCTACCCCTAACTAAGAGGTGTAGTGTAAAATGGCCCATCTTGCCCAACTGTGGTTATTTTTTTTTGTTTAAAGCCTAGCTTTTGTACTTAAGTCTCAAATTCTTAAAACAAGCTAAAACAACAAGTGACAACCCACTGTAATTTTTACAGAATTTTTAGAAATTATTAAAACCATGATGTAGTTCAAACCTACCTTAGAAACCCTAAATGGAAAATTAAATAAAGGAAAATGAATAATGTGAAATAATGATTTCCAAAACCTTGTACTCTGTCCACTAGAGTGTATCAAGACAATACAAATTCTACTGTGTTATCCTAAAGCCAAACCTAAGCTTAAAGGGTAATAAGTCAAAGTCTATGTATACCACTAGAAGCCCCACAGAACCAGGAAACCCTAAGTTAATTCTTAACTTAGTTTCTTTAACTTAATGTTCTTAAATCTTGCATAATCATGACATACATGTTCATTGCATTTCGATAGACTGTAATCTTGCGGACGGAGAGTACATCCTCGTGCCGGAGCAAGGAGCTGCCCAGGAGGTTGCCCCCGATCCAGCACCAGAGCCAGCACCAGAGGACCTGCCTGCCACTGCTTTGGAAGGCAAGCCCCGGTTTTATGCATAACCTGTTATTTATGCTATTTTACTTCACTTAATGATTGTAGGATTGATTGTTCACTTAGGTGTAGGAATTGTTTGAAACCCTAGTTGCATGATCTCAGGAATCCTTTTGAAATGAATACTAGTATGACAGGTCGAGTAGTTGCTTTAATTAAATAGGATCTCGGTAGAAGACGAGTGATTTTTCTAGCACTCGCGCGAGATCAGGAAATTGATTGTACCCACTTTCACACTATCATGATACTAGTTGGTGGACAACAATCCATGGGGATTGGTTGTTTACGAGATGGAAAATGGAATAAGGATTAACGTGCGGATACCTGTGTCAAGCGTTTGAATGTACTAAACACATACCGAGAAATATGGTAAATCAGTAAGCCTAGTACCTGAGTGAACCTGCCCGCAGATTGCCCTCCTCACGCGACCTGAGACGAGGTCTCCCATTCCGGTTATGGTGGGTACAAGTGCGGTCACTGCACGACGGCCAGTCGGGGTCAGTGAGGCATTGTACGCCAAGGCGGTGAGCCCCTTTCTGTTGCCAGGGAATCGATGGGGACGATTGATGTGTGTGGGGACGGAGTGCCCCTACATGTCGTGTGTTTAGGTTTACCTTGCAAGGATAAAAACTCGATTCGAATCGTCTGCTTCTCGCAGCTAATGAGACTGCTTGATCCATTGTACTGCATTGAGTAATAAGTGGAAGTATGATGAGTTGAGATAAGATGTTGACTGTTAATGATGCTTGCTACCATGTATGAGTAGATAGTCCACTTTTAGCCTTAAGAGAGTCACACTTAATTTTGACAAAGTTAAAAACTTGATTTAGAAACTAAGCTAGTGCTTTTGGCAACCAAACCCCACAGCCAAACAGCTGCATGTCTAGAGGTAGAGGAGTAGACTCCTCACACCGGGTATGTCTAGCTGAGTATTAGTATACTCAGCCTTGCTTGTGGCATAATTTTTACAGGTTCTCTGGAGGAGATGGTTGCTGGGATAACTTGGCCGACCACCCTGCCACCGGGTTGGACTGTCGAGTGGGACCCTGCCTCGGCTGAGGAGGAGCATGAGGAGTGATGGGACAGGCTTCCCCATCTCTCTGTTTAATGACCGTTAGTTTTTTTTTCCGCTGCACTTCAAAACAATGATGGTTACTTTTGCAAAAACTCCGATGATGATGATGGTGATGTAATAACTTAACATTGCGACATGTATGGTTTTATGCTTTATTGTATTTGCTCTGTGACTCACCTTCGAGTGAGATTGTGGTACTTGATCCTGTCAGTGGCCGTGTCGGACTAGATCCGAGGGATTGACGGGTTATTCCCATTTAAGTGTGGTCTAGCCTCTAAGGCGGGACTTGGGCACTTAAGTTGGAATAATTCGGGCAGTTCCGCCACAGCTGGTATCGGAGCTTGTACCACCACAGAGGAATCAATAAAATGTAAATACCATCAATTTTCTAAATAAAATTGGATAGAAACAAGGTTGGATAGATAGTAGGACGAGCAGGATAGACCTAGGACGTGAAGCCTTAGGTTACTAGAAGGGTAGCTAGGTGGCTAAGTAATTAGGCCCTACAGGCCACTTTTACAGGATGGGAGTTCCTCCCTATTCCTATTAGCTTGTTGTGAGGTCGTTCAGGACGAGCATGCATGCATTCATAATTAAGCAATGGATAACTAAGTAAGGACTTAAAAACAAGATAACAACCAGCTAGGTCCTTAGTGCCTTTTTACTTAACTAGAGAAAGGCTGAGTTTTATTTTTCTTGTTCTTTTTATAATTCTTTTCTTTTACTTACGCTTAACCGTACACAGATGACTTCCCACGGATCCTCCGATGAAGGAAATGCACTGACCCACACTGACGGACTTGCACGAGAGGGCTTTCCCCGCATTTTGTGGGAGGTGCTTCAGGGGGCTGGATACACGACACCCCCTCAGTACGTGGTGCAGCAGTTCGAGAAGCACCGGGTGCCCCGCTGTAGGGTGAGGATGACTCTGGAGCCTCATCCCCTGCAGCCAGGCTGGCGCTCCTTGGACTCAGAGTCTTTCGGGTACCGGGCAGAGGACACGATCGAGGCGATCGCTCTGCATGGATTGACTACCTTCTGCGGGTTCCATCCCTTGGAGCTGGCTACCCATCCCATTGGCTTGTTCCCCGCTGAAAAGGAGGACGACCCAATGTGGAAGGATCGGGTGGAACATGCCAAGGACATCTGGGCCATCTACCCAGGACAGACTGCGCACTTAACAGTACGGTGCATGAATGCTCTGTACCGTCTGCAAGTGATGCGCGGTGAGGCAATGTCCCATTTGATGGCACTGCTGGAGGCAACAAAGATCACGCTGGATAACCGAGAGGAGCTTGTGGTTGACCTATCTCAGGAAATGGTGGAAAAGGACTTGCAGGTGGAGCAGCTATCCACTGATATTCAGGAGTTGGAGGAACTGGTGGGCACCAGGGAGAACACCATCGAGGTTCTCGAGGATCAGCTCCTTAACACTCAGCAACAGCTTGCTGAGGCTAACGAGCACCTGGACATGCATCACCAAGAGATCCAGGACCAGGAGGACGACGAGGACGTCGACATTGAGGGAGGAGATGAGCCTGCCTCCAGTGTGGACACTGCTGGCTCGGGAAGACCACCTTCCCCCGAGTCCAGTGTTGCTTCGTTCGCTCACTAGGTGTCCAGGGTAGGCTTAGAAGTCGGACAGTCGGACTCCTCGCAACTAGCTTAGCTTTTGCACCCTTGGGGTACTAGGCTAGATAGAGTTGAGTCATTTTGGAACAATTTGATGTAACCGTGTTAAACTATCTTGGGAGCTTGTTTGATGGATGCTATTGTCAGTTTAATTTGGAAGGAAGAATTTATGCCTCCTAAAGAATCCCTTTTGTTGAAGTTAGATCTTTCATGCTGTTTTTTTTAACTTTTTCCCCGTGTTGAAATCTTGAAATTGGAACTGTGGTGTTAAGTAAGTATGTGTTTTTTCAGATGGCTGGGAGGCAGCGTCGTGGCCAGAACGAGCACGTTCCACCACCACCCCCACCTCCCACTCTGCAAGAGCTCATGGCTCAGCAGAATGAGATCCTGAGGCAGCTGGCTCAACGTCAGCCACCACCCCAGCATTATGGTGGTGGAGACCACCAACGTCACCCCGCGGCGGCCACCTATCAGGAATTCCTCAGCACCCAGCCTCCACTGTTCACAAGGGCGGAAGACCCACTTGACGCAGATGTATGGCTGCGAGTGGTGGAATCCAAATTCCCACTGCTCCATGGAGTTTGCTCAGAGGTCACCAAAGTCAGGTTCGCCACCCAGCAGCTTCGCGGACCTGCAAGGACTTGGTGGGATCATTTTCTTGCTATGCAGCCAGAGGACCGAGAGGTGGAGTGGAGGGAGTTTAAGGCAGCTTTTAGAGGACACCATATACCAGCCGGGATCATGGACAGGAAGCTCAATGAGTTCTTGGCACTCACTCAGGGCAACAGGACAGTGTTGCAGTATGCCCAGGCCTTTAATGACTTGTGCCAGTATGCGGGATATCATGCGGATACAGATGAGAAGAAGAGGGACAGATTCAGAAGGGGGCTCAGCACTAAGCTCCGGGATCGTCTCAACGCCGTCAGGGCCAACAGCTACAATGAGTTAGTCAACATGGCCATCTCCCAAGAGGACTGCATTACCGCTAGGCAGGCAGAGAAGAAAAGGAAGACCCCTGTGGCAGGACCCTCAGCTCAGCCACAGCGTTTCCGGATTGTGTCCGACCCCCAGGGCAGGGGACCCCAGCAGCAGCAAGGGCGATGGGTAATTCGACCTCAGCAGCAGCAGCAGCAGCAGGCACCCAACCGCAATCAATTTCCAGCACAGCGGAATAATCAGCAGCAGCAGTACCGCCAAGCCAATGACAACAGGTGCTTCACTTGTGGCAACACTGGGCATTATGCCAAGAATTGCCCCAGGAACCAGACATTGAGATAGAACCAGATTTATCCTACCAAGAGTACCCCGTCAAGGTATTAGATCAAAAGGAGAGATCAACTCGGGCAAGGACAGTAAGAATGTATAAGGTTCAGTGGAGTCACCATTCAACAGAAGAAGCTACATGGGAGAATGAGGATTTTCTACGCTCTCGCTTCCCCGACTTTCTACCCAAAAGAGTCGGTATGTAACCACAGAACCCCACCCCACCTGCCCTTTGAAATCAATTATAAGGGAAACTAAGATAGCAAGAATAGTCTAAGTTGTGAATTCAACTTAAGAAGGGCTTCCTTCTGAAGTTGCAAAGAGAATGACATTCGAAGAGCAGTTAACAAGAGAAACTTGAGTATAAAGAAAGAGTAGCACCAACACACCTTCCAGCACCCTCCAAGGGACTCTACCTCAAATCTCGGGACGAGATTCCTTTAAGGGGGGAGGGCTGTAACACCCCAGGTGTTGCCATGGCTGGAGCACACCTTGGCACTCAAGACTATGATCACATGTGGAAGAACTTAAGGAGCAAAAGTATAAGGGGCTTTGGAAACTAAGTTTTTACCAAGAGTTGGGAATGACCAAAGGCATTACCCTAATTGTGTGCAACTATCACCTTGGGAGAGGGGGAAAGAACCCTAGGCCTCTCTTAAACCCTATCTCCCAAAACCATGGATAAGAGGGGAGAGAGAGTGAGCAAATGTGCAAAACATGGGTAATCTTTACCCAAACCCTAAGCAACATTATAACCATCAATTAGGGGAGGGAAATATTACAAAAAGGCCCCTAGGGAAACCCCATTTCAAATCTCCAAGTGGAGAGAGAGCTAGAGCTCTCTAATTCCCTCTAAGTCCCATTTTAGCCCTAAATCAAAGATCAACCGTGTTCACTTTAAAAATGGCGCCAAAACCACTTGGGTTCTATACCAAAAATGTGCAATACCACTTAGGGCACCCACTGGAAAAAGTTGAGCTCGAGACTCGGACGTTTGACATGCCATGGCATGGCTTTTGTCGTGATATGCTCAGTATGACACACCTGTTTTGGCACCCGAAGATCTCCCTCCCTAGGCCGTATCTGCCCCGGCGTCTCACAGTTGAGTGACAGCCCTAGGTGCCAGGAAGAGGTCTGCGCCGGACTTTTGCAAAGATTCGCACGTTTGCGACCTCTGGCGACATTTGAACACTGGAAGAAACAAACCGCCACGTGTTCGACGCCGTCTGCCGCGCCAGAGCACGCCCGCGCGCGCGCCCGCGCCGCGCCCAAGCCAAGCCAGTGCCCTGGTCCGCGTCCGCGACTATAAAACGCCCAGGAGCCTTGGCTGTACCCCTCCGCACGCGCTCAAGCCTCACCGGAGCTCAGTTCGCCGCCGTTTGCCCATACGCGACGTGCCCGCGGCCACCCGAGCCCCTGCCACCGTAGACCGGCCAGCCCAGCCATTCCCAACCCCGTCCAGCCCTTGGAGAAGACTATGCACGTCTCCGTGAAGCTCCCCGAGCGAGGAATCGGGCTCTGCTTCACCGGAGAGGCCGGCCCAAGGTCACCGGATTTCAACCGACCGCCGGCAACCGTGGACCGAGGTACACCGTGCACCTCTCTTCGATTCCTTGCACGATTAGACTCCTTAGACCTCCACGAAGCTCCCTATGCCCTTGGATTGAACTATGCCGCCGTGGATAGGCCGGAGCACACGCCGCCGACGAGCTCGCCCGCCTGCTCACGTGGACCGGGCGATTCCGGCCATCCCCGACGACGAGCCGTACCTCGACGTGATCGCCAGACCCTCCCCGAGCCAACCCTACCCTTCGCCGGACCTCCCTCGCCGCCGGTAAGCCGCGCCACCCTTTTCTTTCCCGCGGCTACTGTTTCAGTTGAGGGAGGGACTGCGGGTGAGAGGGAGAGAAACCCAGGGGGTTAAGTGAAAGATCAGAGACTCAAGTGAATAGTGCCTTAAGGGTAGATCTGCGAGGTTTGAATTGTTTTAAACCCAGGGACCTCGGCGCAAACTGTTTTTCCAGGAAAACTTAATTAAAACCTAATTTAAATTCAAACAGAAACTTTAAAAACCCATAACTTCTGTTTGGTTTATCCAATTTTGGTCAAACCAATTTTGCCAGACTCTAAATCATGTAACCTATTTAGGAAAAATATAAAACCCCTTGGTGCTGTGGAAAACTTAAAAGTTCTGATTTAATGTTAACTTTGGCCAAAAGCTAAATAATAGTAAAAAAATAGTTAGGCTATTTGACTAAGGTTAGGAAAATTTGGAGAAGTTTATATTCACCTACTAACCTGTTTAAAAATGTTAAACCCCTCTGTCCATTACATTAAGTTAGTTTTAACCCCTTATTCCAAATATGCTTAAGTTTAAGAAAAATAGGAAAAGTGACACAAATATTGAACCAGAGGGCACCCCTATTTTTGTTAAGATACTTAGTTAATGTAGTTCACTAGAAAAATATATCATACCCTGTTTTAGTGTAAAATAATTAAGATCTCTTTTATTTTAATAAAACAAGTGAAACTTAGAAAAATTCTACAAAAATAACCCCAAGGTAAAAACACCCCCACCCTTGGGATAACTATTGTTTTATTAGAAAGAACTTAGGAAAAATATGAAATCTGCTGTTTGACATTTTTCAAATAGTAATGTAGTAGAAAGAGCCTTTTTGACATGAAACTTAAGAAAAGCATAACTAAATAACCACCCCTTAGTTTTCTGTGATTTTTAGCCCAGAGGCCTATTATTACCATAGGATGCCACCAAAAATAACCTTTAGGACAGAGCCTACCCCTAACTAAGAGGTGTAGTGTAAAATGGCCCATCTTGCCCAACTGTGGTTATTTTTTTTGTTTAAAGCCTAGCTTTTGTACTTAAGTCTCAAATTCTTAAAACAAGCTAAAACAACAAGTGACAACCCACTGTAATTTTTACAGAATTTTTAGAAATTATTAAAACCATGATATAGTTCAAACCTACCTTAGAAACCCTAAATGGAAAATTAAATAAAGGAAAATGAATAATGTGAAATAATGATTTCCAAAACCTTGTACTCTGTCCACTAGAGTGTATCAAGACAATACAAATTCTACTGTGTTATCCTAAAGCCAAACCTAAGCTTAAAGGGTAATAAGTCAAAGTCTATGTATACCACTAGAAGCCCCACAGAACCAGGAAACCCTAAGTTAATTCTTAACTTAGTTTCTTTAACTTAATGTTCTTAAATCTTGCATAATCATGACATACATGTTCATTGCATTTCGATAGACTGTAATCTTGCGGACGGAGAGTACATCCTCGTGCCGGAGCAAGGAGCTGCCCAGGAGGTTGCCCCCGATCCAGCACCAGAGCCAGCACCAGAGGACCTGCCTGCCACTGCTTTGGAAGGCAAGCCCCGGTTTTATGCATAACCTGTTATTTATGCTATTTTACTTCACTTAATGATTGTAGGATTGATTGTGCACTTAGGTGTAGGAATTGTTTGAAACCCTAGTTGCATGATCTCAGGAATCCTTTTGAAATGAATACTAGTATGACAGGTCGAGTAGTTGCTTTAATTAAATAGGATCTCGGTAGAAGACGAGTGATTTTTCTAGCACTCGCGCGAGATCAGGAAATTGATTGTACCCACTTTCACACTATCATGATACTAGTTGGTGGACAACAATCCATGGGGATTGGTTGTTTACGAGATGGAAAATGGAATAAGGATTAACGTGCGGATACCTGTGTCAAGCGTTTGAATGTACTAAACACATACCGAGAAATATGGTAAATCGGTAAGCCTAGTACCTGAGTGAACCTGCCCGCAGATTGCCCTCCTCACGCGACCTGAGACGAGGTCTCCCATTCCGGTTATGGTGGGTACAAGTGCGGTCACTGCACGACGGCCAGTCGGGGTCAGTGAGGCATTGTACGCCAAGGCGGTGAGCCCCTTTCTGTTGCCAGGGAATCGATGGGGACGGTTGATGTGTGTGGGGACGGAGTGCCCCTACATGTCGTGTGTTTAGGTTTACCTTGCAAGGATAAAAACTCGATTCGAATCGTCTGCTTCTCGCAGCTAATGAGACTGCTTGATCCATTGTACTGCATTGAGTAATAAGTGGAAGTATGATGAGTTGAGATAAGATGTTGACTGTTAATGATGCTTGCTACCATGTATGAGTAGATAGTCCACTTTTAGCCTTAAGAGAGTCACACTTAATTTTGACAAAGTTAAAAACTTGATTTAGAAACTCAGCTAGTGCTTTTGGCAACCAAACCCCACAGCCAAACAGCTGCATGTCTAGAGGTAGAGGAGTAGACTCCTCACACCGGGTAAGTCTAGCTGAGTATTAGTATACTCAGCCTTGCTTGTGGCATAATTTTTACAGGTTCTCTGGAGGAGATGGTTGCTGGGATAACTTGGCCGACCACCCTGCCACCGGGTTGGACTGTCGAGTGGGACCCTGCCTCGGCTGAGGAGGAGCATGAGGAGTGATGGGACAGGCTTCCCCATCTCTCTGTTTAATGACCGTTAGTTTTTTTTTCCGCTGCACTTCAAAACAATGATGGTTACTTTTGCAAAAACTCCGATGATGATGATGGTGATGTAATAACTTAACATTGCGACATGTATGGTTTTATGCTTTATTGTATTTGCTCTGTGACTCACCTTCGAGTGAGATTGTGGTACTTGATCCTGTCAGTGGCCGTGTCGGACTAGATCCGAGGGATTGACGGGTTATTCCCATTTAAGTGTGGTCTAGCCTCTAAGGCGGGACTTGGGCACTTAAGTTGGAATAATTCGGGCAGTTCCGCCACAGAAAGATTGTCAATAGACCCAATTTCACTTTATCACCATCAATCCTAGATGACATTCCTGATCTCGCCCGAAGTATTTCCAATAGATTTGTAAAAATGATATGGACAAAAGGCGGGCGAGAAAAGGCTGGAGACGAAGCTCGGAGTCATCTTGAACCAGTAAGAAATCATACCTTGTGCTTACCTCTTCCTTCAAGCTCGATTTTGACTTACAACAACTTAATTCATGTAGGATGACGAAGCCGAAGTCGATGATTAAAAAGAATGACGCCGAAGCTAAAATCCCTCGAAGATTAAATAGGAGTAGACTGTAGACAGACTCAGGAAACTTTTGAGATAACTTTTGGAAATGTAACTAAACTTGTCTTTAATGAGTTCTGTTCATACCTTGTATTATACTCTTACCCTTCCATGTATGTGAAGTGCTTTGTTGTGGACGAAATTATCTTTTTTGAGCCGAAGGCGAAAAAACACCTTCCCTTCTTTTCGTACACAGCGAAGCATAGAAAACAACATTTCCCTTTCTTCCGAAGCTCTCCTTTTTGTACGCGAAGAAGCTCTTCTCTTATGCCGAAGCAACCACTTATGCCATGATGATGATTATCCTACATATGCCTGGATGAATGTTTATGAATGCAAATGCTATGATGTAATGTGATGTGCAAATGAATGTCCAAACACATATCCGAAGCCATACTCTCAGCCATTATTTCCTTAGAAACAATCACACATCAGCTCTGCATTCCCTTAGGAACGACTTTGGAGCTTCTTCGCCTTTTACTTTCGGCGGAATCAGCGTTGACTTTTCGCTGTAAGCTCTGCATTCCCTTAGGAACGACTTTGGAGCTTCTTCACCTTTTACTTTTGGCGGAATCAGCGTTGACTTTTCGCTGTAAGCTCTGCATTCCCTTAGGAACGACTTTGGAGCTTCTTTGCTTTTTACTTTTTGGCACTCGATGGTGCGTTCTCAGCTTTAACATTTACATTCCTTGGGGGATTTTGCTCTTATAGAACTAAAAAAGGAAATTACATATGATGGCCCCATTAAAAACCTTTCTCCCCCTTTAGAAAGGAAAAGGGTGCCATAAAAAAGAAAAAACATAAAAAGTTACATCAAGTTACACATAATATCGCCGAAGCTCATCCGCATTCCAAGATCTAGGAATGTCGTTGCCGTCCATATCCTTCAATCTGTATGAACCGGGTCTTGACGAAGATGCTACTAAGAAAGGTCCCTCCCATTTCAACTGCAACTTGCCCACTGTGTCTGGGTTGGCCACTCTCCGAAGCACCAAATGTCCTGGCTCAATATTCTTTAGCCGAACCTTTCTATCTCGCCATTTGATTGTTTCGGCTTGATATTTATTGATATTCTCCACAGCTTGAAGCCTGATCCCTTCTAAAGCATCCTTTTCCACAGAATAAGCATCTTCAGAACCTGATTCTGCCGAAGCTACTACTCTTATTGATCCAGTTTTAGCTTCCTCCGGAGTTATTGCTTCGTCACCGAATAATAACTTGAATGGAGTAAAGCCCGTAGACCTTGATGTTGTTGTGTTGTGGCTCCACACCACTTTGGTTAACTGATCTGGCCACTTTCCTTTGGGTTGATTGAAGATTAACTTCATTATTCTTGTCATTATAATGCCATTGGCTCTTTCAACGAGCCCATTTGACTCCGGATGCCTGACTGATGCAAAATGGATCTTCGTACCAATTTGATCACAGAAATCTCTGAAAGCTTCGGAGTCGAACTGTGTTCCATTATCCACAGTGATGGCTTTGGTACCCCGAAACGACAAACAATATTCTGCCAGAAAAACTTTTGAATGGTGGCCGAAGTTATTGTGGCTAAAGGCTTTGCCTCAATCCATTTGGAAAAATATTCCACAGCCACTACAACATATCTTAAGTTCCCTTGGGTCGGTGGTAATGGACCCAACAAGTCAAGGCCCCACCTTTGCAATGGCCAGATGGGTTGTATGAGCTGTGTTAAGGACGAAGGTTGTTTTTGATCTCTTGCACATTTCTGACAACCTTCGCACTTTTGAACTAATTCCGCTGCATCCGAAGCTGCCTTCGGCCAATAAAACCCTTGACGGAAAACTTTTCCAAGTAACGGCCTAGATCCAATGTGAGATCCACACAGGCCTGCATGTATTTCTTTCATCAACTCTATGCCTTCGGTTCTAGACAAACACTTGAGTAACGGAGCACAAACTCCATGCTTGTACAACTCCCCTTTTATCATGACATATGGACGAGCTCTTGCCTCTATCCTCCTGTTATAAGTTTTGTCATCTGAAAGGAATTTACCCTGAAGGTAAGAGATGATCCCAGTTCTCCAATCTTCACTATAAACAGGAGATATATTGAGGACTGCTCTTTCAAGAAGTTCCACCGAAGGTGCTTTTATTGTTTCGAAGAACACATCCGAAGGTAAGGGCAGCCCCTGTGCTGCTGACTTAGCTAGCAAATCAGCATGCTCATTTTGTCCTCGAGGGATATTTTTGACAGAAAATCCTTCGAAGGAAGCTTCGACTCTTCGAACCATGTCTAGATATTTTTCAAGCTTCAGATCTTTAGCCTTGCAACTCTTGTCGATATGACCCGAAACAACTTGGGAATCAGTTTTAAGAATGGCCCTTCTGATTCCCATTGCTTTTAGCTTCCGAAGACCCAAAAGCAGGGCTTCGTACTCAGTAATATTGTTTGTACAACTGAAATCGAGTCTTGCCGCATAACAAGTTTTAACCTTGGATGGCGAGACCAACACAGCAGCTGCTCCTGCCCCGAAGGTTCCCCAAGACCCATCGCAAAACACTGTCCATACGTCCAGTCAGCAATGAAGTCTGCTAACGCCTGGGACTGGATCGAAGATCTATGCACATAATCAATGCAAAATTCATTGAACTCTGCAGCCCATTTTCCAATCCGCCCAGTAGCTTCTCTATTTCTCATAATATCCTTCAACGGCTGCGAAGAAGGAACAACAATATTGTATGCTTGAAAGTAATGCCGAAGCTTCCTGGATGCCATCAAAACAGCATATAACACCTTCTCTAATTCTGTATAGTTTTTCTTTGATATACTAAGAACTTCAGATACAAAATACACTGGGACCTGCTTCTTGACTTGACCATCAAGCTTCTCCTGGACAAGTGCTGCACTTACCGCTGAGTGCGAAGCTGCCACATATAATAACAAAGGAGCCCCTGGCGTTGGTGGAGTTAATGTTGTTAAATCTATCAAATATTGCTTCAGTTCTTCGAAGGCTTTTTGTTGGCTTGGTCCCCATTGAAAGACTTAAGCTGATTTGAGCACTTCGAAGAATGGTAAATTTCTTTCTGCTGATCTGGATATAAATCTATTAAGAGATGCCAACCTCCCTGTTAATCTTTGGGCCCCCTTTTTTGTAGTTGGTGGCTCCATTCGAAGTATAGCTTCAATTTTACTTGGATTAGCTTCAATTCCCTTTGTTGAAACCAAGCATCCAAGAAATTTCCCCTTCTTTACTCCGAAGACACATTTTTCTGGATTCAACTTTAAGCCAGCTTGTCTGAAACTGGCGAAGGTCTCCTGCAAATCAGCAATATGATTTTCCTGTTTCGTGTTTTTTACAATGATGTCATCAACATAAGTTAGCACATTTCTGCCTATCTGAGACTGGAGAACCTTCGCAGTCATTCTGCTGAAACTTCCTCCAGCGTTTTTGAGTCCCTCAGGCATCCGAAGATAGCAATATGTGCCACTTGGGGTTATGAAGCTAGTCTTCGGCTCATCTTCCTTCTTCATCCAGATTTGGTGGTAGCCTGAGTAACAGTCTAGCAGACTCATGAGCTCTGAAGAAGCTGCTGCATCAACTAAAGAGTCTATCCTTGGCAATGGGAATTCGTCCCTCGGACAAGCCTTATTGAGATCTGTAAAATCGATACACATTCGCCACTTGCCATTGGCCTTTTTTACCATAACAGTGTTAGCTAGCCATTCTGGGTACTTTACTTCTCTGATAACTTCTGCACTGAGGAGTCTTTTGACTTCATTACGAGCACCTTCAGCCTTATCATCAGACATTTTCCGAAGCCTCTGCTTTCTGGGTCTGAAGGATGGGTCAACATTGAGCGAGTGTTCAATAACATCCCTATTAACTCCGCAAAGATCATTGGCTGGCCATGCAAAAACATCTTTGTTGTTGAACAAAAACCTTATCAAGGTTTTCTCCTGTTCTTCAGATAATTGAGAGCCCAACAGCACCTTCTGCTCTGCTATGTCCTCACATAAGAGCATGGGCTTCGGCTGATCTGCTGAAGCTGCTTTCTCCCTTCTGAATTTGTACTGTTCACAAGCTTCAGCTCCATCTATGTTATGGATTGCTTTTGAGTCAGTCTAGTTTCCTTCGGCCCTTCTGGCAGCTTCCTGACTTCCATGAATAGCGATGGGTCCTTGATCCGAAGGTATCTTCATGCAAAGATAAGCAGGATGAAGAATTGCTTCGAAAGCATTGAGGGTGCCACGACCAATAATTGCATTGTAAGGGTATTCCATGTCAACAATGTCAAACACAACTTGCTCAGTTCTAGTGTTGTTGATGAACCCGAAGGTCACTGACATGGTGATCTTGCCCAGTGCTACAATCTGTCTTCCTCCGAAGCCACAGAGAGGATGTGTAGCATCATGAATCTTATCTTCTGGCTCTTGCATTTGTCTGAAGGCCTTAGCAAATATGATATCAGCTGCACTGCCTGTATCAACCAAGACATTGTGGACCAGAAACCCTTTGATAACGCAAGAAATAACCATAGCATCGTTATGAGGAAAATCCTTGAGCTTAAGGTCCTCCTGGGAGAAGGTGATTGGGATGTGGGACCACCTTGACTTGATAAAGGGTCCTTGCACTCCAACATGTTGTACCCTTCTCTGCGCCTCTTTCTTCTGCTTTTTATTGGCTGGTTCTGAGCACGAACCACCTGTAATCGGGAGCACCAGCTTCGGGTCCGAAGCAGCTCCAGCTTGATCGTTGAACGAAGCCATCAGCTCAAAAAAGTGGAAGTGAGTTCACCGGAGGTGGGCGCCAATGTTGGGGACTTGTTCTCAAATGCTATGAATTAAGAACAAGGCAACATAAAATGTTAAATGTTAACATCCTTCGTCCACAAAGCATTATTCCCTTGAGGATAATGAACCTTGGACGAAGGTTAATGAGAATATGATTACGAAGGTTAAGTCTTCGTAATTGAATTTTAATAGATTGTATAAGATAACATAAAATAAAGGGTATCAAAGGTAAATGAATCATAAACGAATTATATTATAATATATTGAATCATTGAATACAGTTATACCTCTGCCTTGGCAAAGATTGGTTCCCGAATGATGCGATTGCAATTACCAGAATCCGTGAACAGTAAAGGAATACTGTTCACTATTTATAGACACAGGACACAGCCTGTGAAGAATTACAATTATGCCCCTCATAAAAGTTTACAACATTGACTCAGACCCTTATGGACTAAAAGGTCATTCTATCTTTAAGTCGGTTTGTAATACCGAAGCTTCATGAAGAGGAACCTTCGGCCATCCCATACAAACAGCTTCAGCCGAAAACCGCTTCTTCCTACAAGACCTTCGGCGACGAAGCATAGTCCCAACAGCGCGGATCATCCACGTGTGCACGAAAAGTGTTTAACTTGCACATAACAGTTAGAATTGGATGGGAGGCAATAAATAGAAGGGATGCTCGTGTGTGAGAGCTCTTTTGGCCATTCCTAGAACACATTGAGCACATTTGTGATCCTCCAACTCACTCTCTCACACCTTTTGCTTGATATTGCATTTTAGTGAGAGATTGAGAGCTTCTAGTGCATTTGCATCGATTGGTGATTCTTCATGCCCTAGGTGATACACCAGCAAGCATCATCGACTTGTTACTCTTGGAAGTTCCGCCTCCTAGACGGTGTAACACCTCAGTTGTTATAAGAACTAAAACTTTGACATGACATCATGTGCACTGGCATTACATTGTGTATGATACACTTAGAATGCATCCACTAGGCTAAAATTTCTAAACAAAGCATGTGATGCGATGCTCGTGTGATGGTATGATCTGGTAAGGGGTCCTTAACTATAGGTGAGAGAATCTCTCCAAGGACTAGAATCATATGACCTTATGTTGTAAACACAAAGGAGTGATCTTACCAAGTTGGTAGACATGTTCAAGAAATAATGACTTGGAGAAGTTAAGCACTTGTACCCTAGGACACTCAAAACCCTAATTTGGAGCCCATAACCCTAATTAGTGCCCTAAAGGGTAATTTCAAATTCTAATCACTTTTTGCCAAAAGTGTTTATATCAAAGGAATAGAGTAACAAAAACTATGCAAATTTTATTTTTGGATATTTCCAAGTTTTGTGGTGAAACTTGGAGTAATTTGTAAAAGTGCACAAGCACTCCATTCTTGAACCCTAAAAATAGTGTTATTGAGCCAACTTTGGGATCTTGCATCTCTTAATCCATAAGGGGTTTGCTATAAGTTATTATGGAAAAGTTGTAGAGCTACTATAGTAGCATAAATTTTATTAAGCGACTTAGCCCAAAAACTATATGGAACTTGGAGTAAAATGCCCTGGAAGTCGGGCTATCAGTCAAGTAGTATTATGAACTTGGACTGACAGCGACATTGGTCTAACTTTGAAGCCAAATTCAGGATGATCCAGTGAGGTTAAGCCCAAGATCCCTGTGACAAAGTTGAAGATGGTATATAGGAGAACAACTTTGATGCAGTCGGTTTGGTAGTTCACTGCATAAAAATCAAAGTAAAAGGGCCCCAAAGTCGCTTTGTTAGGAACCTTGAATTGGGTATGGCATGGTACAGTGACTATAAAGATCAAGGATCCAGGGAACCCTGTCGCCGATGATCGTGCGCCATGATCCGTGTGTTGGTTGAGATGTGTGCGCAGGTGAGTAAAAATATTGGCGAGGAGGGTGAAAATATCACTAAGGGGTGAACTTGGGCCCTGGCACAAGCTTGCCCATAGCACCACTTTCCCGGTGTCATGGCCGTGGGATCACCATCGTTGATCCATCGGTCCTCCCAGTTGTGCCATGTGGTAGTCCATTCATTACCTCGCAATAGTCGTGGCGGCTATCGAAGTATACCCCTAGATCATCGGGTTACCAGAGGACCATGGTGAATGAGCTCTGGTGACTCATCCACTCACTGTCGTGCACTCAACCTCGCCCAAATTTGTGGCACCGGTGGTTGATCCGTATAAATTGACGACTCTCTCTGCTCCGCCCTCTTGTTACGAACCCAGCGCACCACCACTCACTCCAGATTATCCACCATAGCCCGAGAACTCCGGATTTCCTCGGAATCGGCCGGAACGCCATCGTGAGACACCTTGCCATGGCCAAAGAATTCTAGGTTGGTACATACTTCCCTGGTCTGTGTTCTAGTATCATTAGGATCTCCTGCTGCTCACTGGCTTGACCGATTGAACTATACCATAATAAACTAGCCAGAACCCTGGCTTGTCGTCGCGGAACGCCGCCACGGACCACCGTTACGTGGATAGCCACTCTAGGCTTTCCTCCGGTTGTCTCTGCCGCCATTCCCAAACCTAGACATACTCGTGATGCTTACCGTGTCCTCAATTTGAAATCCACCATACCCGAACCCCAGAACCAAGCTTGGTTACCCTCGGTATCTGCCATGAACTTGAGTAGTCGAGACTGCGGACCATAGATGCCCGATTAACCATGGAGTAGAGGTCAGGTAGGTTCGAAAATAAGACTTGGGTGCTCACTAGCACCGAAATATGCACCGGAGATGAGTCCGTGCGGCTCCAGCCAAGTGTTCGACCAGACTCTTCACTAGTTATTTGAATGGCCAGGGGCCTCTGCGCAAAGTCGCGCACGGACATTGGTCGCGGAGGCCGGCTTCTGGGCAGGATGGGCCGACTCGGGCTAAATTCGACCCGGTCCTATTCATATTTTGTTCTTTTCTTTTTACTAGTACCTTGTGAAATCCATTAAAATAGTAGAAAGTTGATACAATCATGTGACTAATTTTGCTAGACTCCGAAAATCAGATAGTATTTAACAAAAATAATTTCTAGATTTTATTTTAAACCATAAATTATGTAGCATTTAAAGGTACTTAAGTGAGACCTTTCAGAATTTTAGAAATAGTTTAATAATCCCAAAAATTATAAAACTTTTTCAGTAGCCTTAATATGTTTGTTATCGACTTTGAGTGAAGTTTGAATTTGTTTGGACACTGTGTTTGATCTGGAAATCAGTAATGAGTCCAAAAATTAACCCTTTTTAATACCAAGTAAGTTAGAAGTAGTTGTGCAAATAAACTTGAACTTAGTAAAGTTACCTTCATTTGTTAGCCTAAGAAGGTTAGTTAAGTTAATCTTAAAAGGGTATCTAGCTAGGAAGTCTTAATGGCTGATAAACACCGTGAAAGAAAGTTGTATTCAAGACACTACTTACTATCTTCTTGTTATGAATTTGCATATCCATGACAGAGCATAAGCATTCATATATATATGTATTATTGCATATAGAACACGAAGAAGAATCTATAGTAGAAGAAGAGGTTGTTCCTCCGACTGAGAATCCTCCCATGGAAAATAACTTTTACTTCGACATCTATGGTGAGGAAGCAGTTACTTCTACAACACAAGGCAAGCCCCGGTGCATTTACCTTTTTCCTTGTATTTAAAAGTTTTATCACCCTTGAATGATGCATTAGATAATAAAAATTGTGTGATAAACTATTGATGCATTTCCTTCCTTGAGAAATTGAGTACCCTTCCTTATTACCTGATCTACTCAAACAAGTTTTAATGATGCTTAGCCTTGCTTAGAAAAACAAAATGTTTTGTTTTAAAGGTGATGCTTCACATTGGAATGGGAATTTTTACAAAGAAAAACTTATGATGGTGAATTCGTTAGGGCCGTGATGGATTCAGCATCTGAAAGAGTACCTCTGATAGGTACCAAGTTTTGGTTATAAATTGATAAGATGAGACCGGGTGGGTGACTTGCACCAGAAAGGAGTCTCAATGTAGTGTCTCCATCTGAGTCATTTAAGGACCGAGTCGATGTAGGCTTGATGATCGATGATCTTTTAACTGGCCACATGCCTCATCATGGGTAAGCTTTGCCTCGGCCAGACCAATACCAGAAAGGCCACCACACAATGGGAGTGGAGAGATGGCGAGAGTAGTGTGTGCCCTCCGTGGCAAGAGGTTGGACGGTGGAGTATCTGTGCTCTCTGTTGGCGTGAACCCATTCTGGTCTTGAGAAACCCGGGTGCGAGTTGACATATGCAAGGGTTAAGTGCTACATATGTCGTGTGGATGGAGATCCCTAGTTGGGTATTAATCGATTCGGATCCCCGTTACTTCTCGAACATGAAGTTTTGGTCACTGACCTACACCGTAGTGACAAGTAAACTCCGGGTGTGGTAAAAAATGGCTAGTGTAGGCCAAGTGTTTGATCTAGATTAGGAAACAAATCTAGATTCACGAAATTACTTAATTTGACAAGTAAAAAAGAATTCTTAAGGACCAACTTTAGTAAGCTTTGAGCAAACTGAGTTATTGATTCTTGCTAAACCCTACCTTGACTCCTAAAGGCCAGCATATCCTTGAGAGTCTTTTCTTTTAGTCGGGTAAGACATGAGAAAGTATACTCAGTACTTAGGGTTTTCGAACCCATGTTGTTGTAGGTGATGAAACTACAGAGTTTTGTTGCTTCTGTTCCAAGATCGTCCCGATGCAGGAGGATGAAAACTAAGTAAAACTTATGAAAGGTGTCTACCTTCCTGTGATGTAATAAGTAGAAGCACTTGGACCTGTATATTGTAATAATGACTCTTTCTATATTGTACCTATGAATGTAAATTAATTTATTGTAACTCTTTCCGCTTTTACTCTAATGGTATGTAATGTCTGTGATATGGGATGAACCCTCTTGGGAGATGTGAAGGAGATACAGGAATCAGGTCATGTTGAGCTATTGGGTACATCTGCATGACTGTCTAAAGTCATTGGGACAAGGATAACTTTAGGTGGGCCTAATATCTTGGGAGGTTTCATTACAACTGGTATCGGAGCGGTGCCCATTTCTTAGGACATTAATTAGTTCTTCAAAAGGTTTTGAAACTACTTCCCACTAAATATTCTTTCATTCTTATCTTGATCCCTTCTCATAGTAACTTGTCTTTTGTGAAGTCAGGTAAAAGAGTGCATACTACTAGGGCATATGAAGGAAGATGGGATCAATAAGTAGTTGATTCCTTGATCATAGAATCATGAATGCATCATGTTTAAATAATACTAAGTATTCTCCCCTTTTTAGAGACATGGCACGTACAAAGACCACCCTTTGGAAAGCGACTGAACCTCAGGGTGTGCCTCGACACCAGTTGGCTCCTCGTCGTGAGGGGAGCAGTAGTGGGAGCAATGATCCCATAGGAGACTTGGAGGCTAGAGTCGAGCGTCTGACTATGGAGTTGTGTCATGGAGGTAGAGAGCGAGTGTGTGCTAGTCGCAGCATCGCTGAGTTGTCAGGAGAAGTAGAACGTCTGCAGCGGGAGATTGTAGAGCGTGATCAGACTATTGACTCGGCTATGAGTTCGTGATCCATAGCCTGGGATTGTGAGGCGACTGCCCGAGCCTGGGTGGAAGATCTGAGTCTAGCGTTGGAAAACCTTCAAGCATATAACAATATGCTGCACGAGGAGGTGCATGTGTTGTATGATTAGTTAAACCCAAACGTACCACCTAAAGTTGCAGAGATGGGTGCTGACACAACGGAAGTAAGTGAAAGAGGACCCTATGGAGAGCTGGACATTTTTGGAGCCCCTCCTTCTATGAACATCATGGATGATCGCCCTCCTGAAGCTAGTAGCAGATCTGGAGCGACCAAGAATGTGGAGGACTAGACTAGTGTAGTAGTAGGTTGTTTCTTTTGCTTAGTCTTAATAAGGGAAGTGGGTTTGTATGAACTAAGTATGTGTAATGAGTAGGATCTTGGAATAATGTAGCAAAGGTGGTGTAACTGTATTGTATAATAATAAAGCATGTTTTGTTCTTTAGATGCCAACAAGGACCCATGCTCACGATGGGGTAGGGACTTCTAGGGGTAGTGGGGAGGAGACCCCAATCCCACCACTTGTACCTCCAACTCTGGCGAAGGCCATTACTGCCCTGCTTAACGCTACTGCTCACAATACTCGGTTTCTCCGGGAGATGGCAGGAAACTAGATTCACCAGCAAGGAGGTCGAGGCCAAAATCAAGCTCCAAGAAACGCTACTTATATAGAATTCTTAGAAACTCGCCCCCTGTCTTCATTGAAGTAGAAGAACCTTTGGAAGCGGATGAATGGATCCGCGTGATGGAACATAAATTTGGATTGATCCGATGCACGGAGACTCAGAAGCCCCTATTTGCTGCTTAACAACATCGAGGCCCCGCTAGTACATGGTGGGGAAACTTCATAGCCATTCAGCCTGAAGGTCATCTCATTACATGGGTAGAGTTTAAGCAAGCGTTCAGGGAGCACTACATTCTAGATGGCATTCTTCAAATGAAGCTGGAAGAATGTTTTCATTTGAAGCAAGGCAGTGACTCTTTAATGCAGTACCTTGCTAAGTTCAACCTCTTATCTAAATATGCCATAGAACAAGTCAACACAGACTTAAAGAAGAAAAACTGCTTCATGAGGGGTTTGAGCGATAGGCTGCAGTGGAAGATGGCTACCTGTTTGGATCTTACTTTCAATAGGGCTGTAAGCACGACAATATCGATGGAGGCGAAGAATTTAGGGCAAGGGAAGACAAAAAGGTTGGGATGTGAAGGAGGTGAGGGATCCTCTCAAGGATCCGAGAAGTGATCAAGGCTAGCAATCCGTTCCTTCAATCCAAATAGTTCTTTTCCTCGCCCATCCTCCTATCCTTTCAAGCAGCCGATTTTCATTCGTCCAACTACCGCCCCTACTCAAACCACTCAGCCGGGTGCCCCTGGCGTTCATTTTCCTGCTTTACCTAACCCATCTAATACTTGTTTCAACTGTGGAAAGCCTGACCACTTCATCAAGGACTGCCCTTATCCGAAGCAGAACAAGCAAAACTTTCAAAAGAATTCTGGAAGTACTTCTCAGGGCATGTGTAATGTGTCAAACAACCAGGTAGGCAATGGTGAGAAGAGGACTTGACGGTTTTATGATACCTAGGTGGCCACTACACCAGAAGGAGAACCCATGCTGATGGGTATATTTTCTGTCGCCAATCATCCCATAGTTATTCTTTTTGATTCTCATGCATTACACACTTTCATGAGCAAGGCTTTTGTTGAGAAGCATTGCATACCCTGTATTGAATCAAAGAAGGGTCTTATTATTCAATCGCCTGGGGGCCAAATCTTTACTAAGGAAGTAGTCATCCATGTAACGGTAAAGTTAGCAGGGTATAACTTCCCCACTCATATGATAGTTATAAAAGGACAGGATGTAGATGTGATTTTGGGCATGAATTGGTTAGCCCAAAATGAAGTTGTTATCAATACCAGTCAAAGGACTGTTCAGTTGAGCTATGGCCAAGGAGGAGCTGGACTACTAATTCATATATCTGCTCTGGTCAAGGTAACTGGAAGAGCTTTTGAAGCTACAGTACAAGAAGTACAAGATATCCTAGTAGTATGTGAATTTCCGAACGTATTTCCTGAGGACTCGCCCGGATTACCTCCCGAGAGGGATGTAGAGTTTGTGATCGAGTTAAAGCCAGGTATGGCTCCTATTTCAAGAAGGTCGTATTGCATGCCTCCTAATGAATTAGCTGAATTGAAGACATAGTTGCAAGACCTATTGGAGAAGGGGTTTATCAGGCCAAGTTCCTCGCCATGGGGTTGTACGACCATTTTCGTAAAGAAGAAAGATCAAACTCTACGGATGTGTGTAGACTATCGGCTCCTTAATGAAGTTACAATCAAGAACAAGTACCCCCTCCCCTAGATCGATCTTTTATTCGATCAGCTTACTGGCGCCTGGGTATTTTGTAAGGTTGACCTTAGATTGGGCTATCATCAAATAAGAATTCGTCCGAAAGATATACCAAAGACTGCTTTTACTACTCGATATGGGCTATTCGAGTATCTGGTCATGTCCTTTGGGTTAACAAATGCTCTAGCCCATTTCACATATTTGATGAATTCGATGTTTATGCCAGAACTGGACAAGTTTGTGGTGGTTTTTATTGAATATATTTTGATTTACTCCAAGAATAGAGAGGAGCATGCCGACCATCTGCGGATTGTCTTAACGCGCTTAAGGGAACATCAACTTTGTGCTAAGTTTACAAAATGTGCGTTTTGGTTGGAGGAAATCCAATTCTTGAGTCATGTCTTATCAGCTAAAGAAATTGTGGTTGACCCCGGCAAGGTCAAGGATATTTTGGAATGGAAATCTCCTACTACAATCCATCAAGTTACGAGCTTTCTTGGACGAGTTGGCTATTACCGTAGGTTTAGGGTTTAGGGTGATGCATTAAGTAATAGGAATTGTGTGATAAACTATTGATGCATTTCCTACCTTGAGAAATTGAGTACACTTCCTTGTTACCTGATCTACTCAAACAAGTTTTAATGATGCTTAGCTTTATTAGAAAAACAAAAATTTTTGTTTTAAAAGGTGATGCTTCACATTGGAATGAGAATTTTTACAAAGGAAAACTTATGATGGTGAATCCATCACGGTCGTGATGGATTCAATATCTGTAAGAGTACCTCTAACAGGTACCAAGTTTTGGGTTATAAAGTGATAAGATGAGATCGGGCGGGTGTAACACCTCAAAACCATCAACTAAAAATAATGCATTTAGAATATTAGTAGTAATAATAGTAAAGAATTTTTTTCTTTCAAGTGTTGGATCTTATTTGCCTTTAGAATATTTTTTGTTTGCTCATATGTGATTCATGGTTGTTTAGTAGAATTTCTTTTATATTGAAAACCCAATTAATTAATATAGAAGTATTGGTCCAAAAATAAATATTTTAATTATAAATATTTTGGTATAATTAATATGATTTTTAGAAATATTTAAAAATATCCATTTATATTTTCAATGAAAAAAGAAAAAAAAACTGAAACCCTAATCGGCTAGGCCGTTTCGGCCCACCAAAGGCCCAGACGCGCGCCCTCCTTTTTCTCCCCCTCCACTCTCTATGGCGCGTGGGGCCCACCCGAAGGCGCCGTCTTCTTCCTCGCGTGGCCGCCACACCAGGCGCGCGCCTGCCTGCCTCGCGCCGCCTCGCCTGCCCGGCCGTGCGCCCGACCCTTCAACTACCCGCGCTAGGAACAGATCTATTTCCCCTTCCCCACTCCCCTCTCCTTCAAGCCGGTAACGGCAGTGGATAAGGTCGCGCCATCAATTGCATTGTGATGGACGCCATCATTCTCTCGCCCCTCCCCAGCTCTTCTCCTCCTCCCCTCTCCCTATAAATGGAACCGGTCGAGCCCTGCTTCTCTCCCTCCCCTGCTCAAGCTTCTTCCTCACCCATTCCCTCTCTCTCGTTGGCCACACCCTATTCATCGGTGCCTCGTCGTACCCGCTGGAGCCGCGCCCTGTTCGTCGAGCCACCACGCTGGAGCCCCGCCCAACACCGAGACAACCCTGTCCCGCTCCCTGCTCGGCCGAACACCCCCCACCCCCTCCCCCACCCGTCGAGCTCCTTGTGCACACAAGCTAGCCCAAGGTAGAAGACAACTATTCTGCGTTCCGAGAAATCGAGTTCATAAATTATTAAAAAGAAACCCCTAATGTATATGTTTAATTGTGAATCACCCCGGCAACAATATTGTGGAAGTGGACATTATTTTTATATTTTGAAAATAAATAATGTTATGGTTCATTAACTTTGTACTAGAAATGTTTGTGATTAACTTCTCATTTTAGCACATAAAATAATATTATGTCAGTAATTGTTTAAATATAACTTTAATGATATAAGAAATTGAAAAGGTACTAGGCCGCATCTTTTGGTCAAGGTAGAATTTAGAGTTTTTCTAATCATGATATTGGTGTTCATGCGCGTGTCGCTTAATCACTAAGGATTAGTAAAATACCTATTTATGTCGAAATAACCATGAGTATATTACTAAGGTCCAAAATTAGTGACTTACATTACTTCTTAAAATATTAATGTTATGTGATTTATGAATAAACATTTTTTAAACGATACGTATAATTTCTATTTAGGAAAGGAAGGTATAAAACCAAAATAATATTATTTGTTCTAAAGAAAATGATTAATTAGCTATTTATTTCTGTAAAATTTGTTAAGTCATTCTATCGAAGCTATAATAGATAAAATAGCTTCGTAGTCACATGGTCATATAATTTTCACCAATGATAACTCAAAGTGGAAAATTTAGTGGATTAATAAAATAATTATGATTTAGGCATTATTTATAAGTGTGGTTGCATGGTACGTGATTGATTATGTAATGGTGGATGTTACCCATGTAATGGTGTATGTTTATTTATTTGGCGTATGTATTCTTTTGTATGTACGATATGCGAATCCAACTCGTTCGAGGACGACCTGCAGGACACGTTCAAGCAAGGCAAGTGGATTCTCCCTCTGCATTTCTATTTGTACCCAAGTAATGCATATAGTAATGTTTACTTTTCGGATATTTGCATAAATTGATGAGATTTGTCTAAATAGGATTTCCTAGAAATACCAACCATATTCCTTGATTTACCCTGGGATAAATACTATGCTTGGCGATTTATGCTACCACTCAACTTGATAATTATGATGTCACTCATTAATGATACTAATGTTCTAGAAATGAAATTTATATTATGATGTTAACCTAATGGTTAAACAAGATCATTTTGTATTAAATGGAACATGGAGTGACCACCCAGGATAACAGTGCAACCACGAGTGCTATAATGGTTCTGGCTTTGGTAATTAGCTCTATAGACTTAATGCTTAGCAGTCCTAACTGAAAGATCGGCAAGAGGGGAGGCAGTGGTTTGGTGGCAGCTCATGTTAACATGGGGTGGTAGTCTGGGCTATGTTACCTCGCGCAGAGGGCCATCAATACTGACGTGGAAACCTTAGCGAGTGGCTTTGTACTAAGGATATTTTGTGAAAGCCTCATAATGGATATCTAGCCATTCACCTAGGAAGTGTTTATGGGCTGATCAACCCAGGCTAAATGGGATACACGACTTGTGGGTAAAGTTGTACCACCTCTGTAGAGTGTAAAACTGATATGTCAGCCGTGCTCAAGGTTAAGAGCAACCTAGACCCTCACATGATAATTGAACTTAAAGATGGAAAATAAATTGTGATCCGATGATCCATAAGTGGTTTGCTTAAGTAGTTTCACTTAAGTGTTTTTGATATAATCATGTACTTATGTTTAATTGGGATACTTTGGGATACACTTACAATTAGTAAGTCACGCGTTGCAAATAAAATATTGACCAACTAAAATGCTTACCGCTTATCCATAGCCTACCTTGTTAACTTTGCATTATTCCTCCCACTTGTTGAGCCTCGACCATAAGTGAGCTCACCCCTTGCTAATATTTTTTCAGAGGGTGATGATGAAGACATTGTAGATGACGTTGATGAATATTGAGTCTAACAATGCGCCAGTCACCTTCCTATGGAAGAGTGTTTTCATCATATGCAGACGCTCACCCCGTTGGCAGAATCACTAGCCTTCACAGCTGGAGCGTCATCTTCAGCACCGCCAGCACCAGCAGTCCAAGCCCCTGCTCCTAGAGGCGACGATCCAGATGACTCTGGTGATGATGATGAATACGACGAAGAAGAAGAGGAGAACGTCAACGAGGAAGCCAACGATGAACAGTAGGACAACTTTGAGCGGATATGGCCTATCACTGAACATTATACTTCAATGTTCGAGACGGGGCACTTCCCTAACCTACTGTAGGATGTTCTACATGCGTTGGGAACCTACGTACGACCCCTGTATGAGACAAGGCGAGTCTCCGAGCCCCCTCGGGCTTGCTACTACATCACTCGCATTCATGTCAGGGTGATGGATGCAGGGGATAGAGGGTTCAGGACTCTATCAGCTCATGAGTCTCTGACGCCGCTATCCACCTACGCTACTTCGGTCAGCAATGCTGCTAGGCGAGCTCTGTGGTCTCCCAGCATTATTCCAGGTGGGGTTGGAGAACGCCTCAACACCCTTGTTGGTGTGGTAGCAGGTCTTAACACTGACCTGGACAATGCTACCCTGGACCTCTCCAGGGTACATTTGGAGCTGAAGGATGCACACATAAGGATTGCAGCCCTGGAAGCTCAAGTGGAAGGAAGGGATCCCCCTGAAGCCCAAGTACCTGCCATGGCTTTGTCCCCTCCCCGTAAGGGGATCCGCTATGGAGAACTAGGATCCATCACCAGACTGCTATAAATTTTTCAGTTATATTGTAATAAGTTAGATTTTACGATTAGACGATGAAACACTTTATGATATATTGAATATAATGAACAACCATGTGATGGTGATGTTTTGCAATGTTTGATTTGGATTTTTTTGCTTGAGTGCAATGGTCTTATGGAATGATGGCCATAAGAACATTTAAAATTTACAAATAATCATAACCTTAGTAAAATTTATCCACCCTAGAATTTTTATCTACTCCTCACTTACCTAAGAGTTGCACTTTCTAACCAACCAGATGGTGAACGCTCGCTCAGGTCCCATGAACAACATAAATCAGCATGTTGGTTAGCATTTGCACCACCACCACCAAATCCAAACATGGAGCAATTTATCGCAGCACAAATGCAGCTTTTGCAAGGACTCACTTCTTCTATGCAACAAATTCAACAAAATCAGCAGAACTAGCAGAACCAGCATCAATAGCAGAATGTACCCCAAGCTCGGGACAAGCACCGAGATTTCATGAGCCACCACCCGCCTGCTTTCTCTCTTTCGGTTGACCCCTTGGATGCCGATGACTGGCTTAAGGTCATCGGGAAGAAAGTGGACATTACCTAGTGCAATGACCGGGAGAAGGTCTTGTACGCCTCGGGAAGACTCGAAGGTGCCGCGTCCGACTGGTGGGATGCCTTCACCGCGGCACATGCTAATGCTGACATCGTAACTTGGCAGGAATTTTAGGAGAACTTCCATGCTCATCATATTCCCTCGGGAATAATGAAACTTAAGAAGAAGGAGTTCTTATCCCTCATGCAAGGAAACATGTCCATTATTGAGTACCATGATCGCTTCACCTAGCTTTCACGTTTTGCCCCAGAAGAAGTAGACACTGATGAGAAGTACCAAGAACATTTCTTGGAAGGCTTGATTGGGCCTTTGAACTATCAGCTGCAGAGCCACAACTTTTCCAACTTCCAGACTCTGCTTAACAAGGCAATTGGCCATGAAAGCAAAATAAAAGAACTTTTTGACCATAAGAGAAAATTCTAAGGACATTCTAGTAGGAATACCAGACAAAACAACTCTCAAGGTTCATAGTTCCGCTCTGGAAATCAAAATGGGAATAACAACTATCAAGTGCAATGCTCTGGACAACAAGGTCAGAGGAGCAACCAATATTAGAACCATAAGAGAAACAACACTCAAATCGGTGAAAGGTCTAGTGGTTATAAATAGAATTTTCAAGAAGCGTTGTGAACACACCGACCAAAAACAACAGCACAACTACTCAAATCCAACCCAATGGTTGTTTCAAGTGTGGCGAACATGGTCACTATGCTAACAACTGCCCAAGGCGCAATCAACAGACGCCCCAAAGGAACAACAACCAAAGAGCTGATCAGAATACACCTGCTCATGGATCTGCACAGAACAAGACTCCGTAGAACCAGGGTAAGGGAAGAGTTAATCACGTGATAGCAGAATCAGTTCCTGAGGATGCCGACGTGGTATGGTATGTTTCTTATTAACTCCATACCTGCATCAGTTTTATTTGATTCCGGAGCATCTCACTCTTTCGTAACAAAGTCATTTGTGGAAAAGCATAATATATTAAACTATCTTTTGAAGAGGAAACTATTAATTCGATGACCAGGAGGTGAACTTTGAGCCACCCACTCATGTCCTCAGGCTATTATTTAAATTAGAGGAATTAGTTTTCTAGTAGAGCTGGTAATCTTGGAATCGAGTGTAATCAATGTGATACTTGGAATAGACTACTTAACCAAGTATGATGGAGTAATATCTTGTGCTAAGAGGATGGTTACATTAACCAGTCCGCAAGAAGAAAGTATTGAAGTCAATGTCAGTATTCCAGGAACAGCAAAAGCCATGGTAAATCAATTGGAGGAGAAATCTTTGGAACACATCAGAATAGTGTGTGAATACCCAGAAGTATTTCGGAAGAATTACCAGGTATGTCACCTGATCGTGATATAGAGTTTTCTATTGAATTATTACCCAGAA
Organism: Zea mays; assembly: GCF_902167145.1. Classification (NCBI taxonomy): domain Eukaryota; kingdom Viridiplantae; phylum Streptophyta; class Magnoliopsida; order Poales; family Poaceae; genus Zea; species Zea mays. The sequence continues at coordinate 83,057,072 of NC_050104.1, read as the reverse complement.
CTACACCGATTTCAAAAAGAGCTTACCGAATGGATGTCAAAGATTTAATTGAACTGAAGAAACAAATAGAAGAATTACTAGAAAAAGGTTTTATTCGCCCCAGTTCATCTCCATGGGGGAGCCCCAGTTCTATTTGTGAACAAGAAAGATGGTTCGAGAAGAATGTGTGTCGACTATAGAAGCTTGCGAAGTAACAATTAAGAACAAATACCCGTTACCTTGGATTGAAGATTTGTTTGATCAGATGAGAGGAGCTTAGGTGTTCTCAAAAATAGATCTAAGATCAGGCTATCTTCAGTTGAAGATTCGAACTGAAGATGTACCTAAGACAGTCTTCACTACAAGATATGGACTATATGAGTTTTTGGTTATATCATTTGGATTAACCAATGCACCGGCTTACTTTATGAACTTGATGAATAAAGTATTCATGGAATATCTTGACCAGTTTGTGGTGGTATTCATCGATGATATACTAGTATACTCTCAGAATGAAGAAACACATGAAGATCATCTGAGACTAGTTCTACAGAAGCTTCGAGACAATCAGTTTATGCGAAATTTTTAAAGTGTGATTTTTGGCTGAAGGAAGTCGCTTTCCTAGGTCATATTATCACAGATGGAGGAATTAAAGTAGATCCCAGTAAAATAAGTGAGATACTAAATTGGAAACAACCCACAGATGTGTCAAAAATCAGGAGTTTTTTTGGATTGGTAGGATACTACACAAGATTCGTTGAAGGCTTCTCCAAAATAGTGAAACCCCTTACTTCATGCCGGAGAAAGGTAAAGAGTTTAAGTGGGATGAAGCATGTCAGAAATGTTTTGAGGAATTAAAGGAAAAGCTAACCACTGCACCAGTGTTGATTATGCCTGATATTCACAAAGGATCTGACGTGTATTGCGATGCATCACATCTAGGACTTGGATGTGTGTTAATGCAAGAAGGAAAAGTAATAGCCTATGCCTCAAGGCAGTTACAGAAGAATGAAAAGAATTATCCTACACATGATCTGGAATTAGTTGCCGTAGTGCACGCTTTGAAGATTTGGAGGCACACATTATTGGAAACAAGTGTAAAACCTTCACGGATCACAAAAGCTTGAAATATATCTTCACATAGAAGGAACTCAACCTAAGACAGTGAGTTAATCAAAGATTATGATTTGGAAATACAATATCACCCAGGAAAAGCAAATGTAGTGGCAGATGCTTTGAGCCATAAAGGTCAAGTGAACAGTGTTACTACCCATTTGATGCCACAAGAATTGTGCTGGGAAATGGTACAACTCAACCTTGGTATGCTCAGTATGGAAGCCACAGTTATGGAAGTGGAATCTACTTTGGAACAAGAGATTCGTAAAGGACAAGAATTCGATGAGAAAATCAAGGAAATTAAGGCACATATTAATTTGGGAAAACCTCAGATTTCACCGAAGACGAACAAGGCACCGTATGGTTTAAAAAGAGAATCTGTGTACCAGAAATCGAGCACCTACGCCAACTTATCTTAAGAGAAGCTGATGATTCGTGTTATTCTATTCACCCTGGAAGTACTAAGATGTACCAGGACCTAAAGGGAAAGTATTGGTGGTACGGTCTAAAAAGAGATGTGGCTACTTATGTTGCACTACATGATGTGTGTCAACAAGTTAAAGCCGAACACCAAACACTAAAGACCAGCAGGATTGCTACAACCTCTCAAAGTACCAGAATGGAAATGGGAAGAATTAGGTATGGATTCCATAGTTGGATTACCCCGTACTCGTGACGGCTATGATTCCATATGGGTTATAGTGGACAGGTTGACTAAAGTGGCACACTTTATACCTGTGAAGACAACTTACTCAGGAGCCCAGTTAGCAGAGTTATACATGTCGAGGATTGTTTGTCTGCATGGAGTACCCAAGAAGATCATATCAGATCGAGGAACCCAATTTACCTCGCGCTTTTGGAAAATATTACATGAGTCCATGGATACCAAGCTAAACTTTAGCTCAGCTTACCATCCGCAAACAGATGGAAAAATGGAAAGAACAAACCAAGTGTTGGAAGATATGTTAAGAGTTTGTGCTCTAAAGCATGGTAGAAGTTGGGATAAAAGTTTGCCTTATGCATAATTCTCGTATAACAACAGTTATTAAGCAAATCTAAACATGGCACCGTTTGAAGCACTTTATGACGGAAATGCAGAACACCGCTTTATTGGAACCAGACCGGAGAAAGTCATGTATTTGGTCCAAAAATTCTCCAAGAAGCAGAAAAACAAGTGCAGATTGTCAGAGAAAATTTGAAAACAGCACAGTCGAGACACAAAAGCTATGCTGACAATAGAAGAAGAGAGTTGATCTTTGAAGTTGGAGACTTCGTATACCTTAAGGTTTCACCAATGAGAGGAATGAAAAGATTTAAGGTTAAAGGTAAACTATCTCCTCGCTACATCGGCTCATTCAAAATTTTGGAAAGAAAAGGTGAAGTAGCATATTAGTTAGAGCTGTCCGATAGTTGATCGGACGTGCATGACGTCTTTCATGTGTCACAACTTAAGAAATGCTTAAGAGTGCCTGAGGAACAATTACCTATGGAAGAACTCAACGTTAATGAGGATTTGACTTATTTGTAGTACCCTATCAAAATTTTGGAAACATCTCACAGAATTACTCGGAGTCAAGTTATCAACATGTGTAAAGTTCAGTGGAGTCATCATTCAGAAGATGAGGCCAATTGAGAAAGAGAAGATGAACCCAGAGCGAAATTGCCCCAGCTATTTTCAGAAATTCCTTAATCTTGAGGATGAGATTCTTTTAAGGGGGTAGGTTTGTAACACCTCAAAACCATCAACTAAAAATAATGCATTTAGAATATTAGTAGTAATAATAGTAAATAATTTTTTCTTTAAAGTGTTGGATCTTATTTGCCTTTAGAATAATTTTTGTTTGCTCATATGTGATTTATGGTTGTTTGGTAGCATTTCTTTTATATTGAAACCCCAATTAATTAATATATAAATATTGGTCCAAAAAGAAATATTTTAATTATAAATATTTTTGGTATAATTATTATGATTTTTAGAAATATTTAAAAATATATTTATTTATATTTTTATTGAAAAAAGAAAAAAGAAAACTGAAACTCTATCGTCTAGGCCGTTTCGGCCCACCAGAGGCTCGGCCGCGCGCCTTCCTTTTTCTCCCCCTCCACTCTCAATGGCGCGTGGGGCCCACCCGCAGGCGCCGTCTTCGTCCTCGCGTGGCCGCCGCACCAAGCGCACACCCGCCGGCCTCGCGCCACCTCGCCTGCCCCAGCCAAATCGCCTGCTCGACCGTGCGCCCAACCCTTCAACTACCCGCGCTAGGAACGAATCTGTTTCCCCTTCCCCACTCCCCTCTCCTTCAAGCTGGTAACGACCGTTGTTAAGGTCGTGCCATCAATGGCGTTGTGATGGCCGTCGCCGTTCTCTCGCCCCTCCCCGGCTCTTCTCCTCCTCACCTCTCCCTATAAATGGAACCAGTCGAGCCTGCTTCTCTCCCTCCCCCGCTCAAGCTTTTTCCTGCCCTTCTCCCCCCCGTCGAGCTCCCAGTGCGCACGAGCTAGCCCAAGGTACAAGACAACTATTTTACGTTTTAGCCCCTGTCCTTGTGTGAAACTAATTCCGAGATATCAAGTTCATAAATTATTAAAAAGAAACCCCTAATGTATACGTGTAATTGTGAATCACCCCGACAACAATTTTTTGGAAGTGGACATTATTTTTATATTTTGAAAATAAATAATGTTATGGTTCATTAACTTTGTACTATAAATGTTTGTGATTAACTTCTCATTTTAGCACATAAAATAATATTATGTCAGTAATTGTTTAAATATAATTTTAATGATATAAGAAATTGAAAAGGTACCAGGCCACATCTTTTGGTCATGGTAGAATTTAGAGTTTTTCTAATAATGATATTGGTGTTCATGCGCCTATCGCTTAATCACTAAGGATTAGTAAAATACCTATTTATGTCGAAATAACCATGATTATGTTACTAAGGTCCAAAATTAGTGACTTACATTAATTCTTAAAATATTAATGTTATGTGATTTATGAATAAACATTTTTTAAATGATACATATAATCTCTATTTAGGAAAGGAAGGTATAAAACCAAAAGAATATTATTTGTTCTAAAGAAAATGATTAATTAGCTATTTATTTCTATAAAATTTGTTAAGTCATTTTATCTAAGCTATAATAGATAAAATAGCTTTGTAGTCACATGCTCATATAATTTTCACCAATGATAACTCAAAGTGGAAAAAATTAGTGGATTAATAAACTAATTATGATTTAGGCATTATTTATAAGTATGGTTGCGTGGTATGTGATTGGTTATGTAAGGTTGATGTTACCCATGTAATGGTGTATGTTTATTTATTTGGCGTAAGTATTCTTTTGTATGTACGATATGCGAATCGATGTTGAAAGCTGACTATGAGGTAGATGAACCCAACTCGTTCGAGGACGACCCACATGAAGCAAGGCAAGTGGATTCTCACTCTGCATTTCTATTTGTACCCAAGTAATGCATATAATGATGTTTACTTTTCAAATATTTGCATAATTTGATGGGATTTGCCTAAATAGGATTTCCTAGAAATACCAACCATATTCCTTGATTTACCCTGGGATAAATACTATGCTTGTCGATTTGTGCTACCGCTCAACTTGATAATTATGATGTGACTCGTTAATGATACTAATGTTCTGGAAATGAAATTTATATTATGATGTTAACCCAATGGTTAAACAAGATCATTTGGTATTAAATGGAACATGGAGTGACCCCCCAGGATAACAGTGCAACCACGAGTGCTATAATGGCTCTGGCTTTGGTAATTTGCTCTATTGACTTAGTGCTTAGCAACCCTACCTGAAAGATGGGCAAGAGGGGGCGACAGTGGTTTGGTGGTATCTTATGTTAACATGGGGTGGTAGTCTTGGCTAAGTTACCTCGCCTAGAGGGCCATCAATACTTGTCGGGGACCATAATTAGGGGTACCCCCAAGACTCTTAATCTCAGCTGGTAACCCCCATCAGCACAAAGCTGCAAAGGCCTGATGGGTGCAATTTCGGTCAAGGCTCCATCCACTCAAGGGACACGATCTCGTCTCGCCCGAGCCCAGCCTCGGGCAGGAACAGTAGACCAAGGCAGATTCACGCCTCGCCCGAGGGTCTCCTCAAGCAACGGGCGCACCTTCGACTCGCCCGAGGCCCAGCTCGGGCAGGCTTCGCGGAGAAGCAACCTTGGCCAGGTCGCCATGCCAACCGACTATATCGCAGGAGCAATCAATGCAAGGATCGCCTGACACCTTATCCTGACGCACGCTCCTCAGTCGACAAGGTCGCAGTGACCGCAGTCACTTCACCGCTCCACTGACTGACCTGACAGGAAAACAGCGCTGCCTACCCTGCTTTGACTGCTGTGCCACTCGCCAGAGCGAGGCCGACAACAGCTAAGTCCAGCCTCGGGCGCCATAGGAAGCTCCGCCTCACCCGACCCTAGGGCTTGGCCGCCGTCTCAGCCTCGGAAGACGGTCTCCACCTGGCCTGACCCCAGGGCTCAGACTCAACCTCGACCTCGGAAGACGAACTCCGCCTTGCTCGACCCTAGGGCTCAGACTCAACCTCGACCTCGGAAGACGGACTCCGCCTCGCCCGACCCCAGGGCTCGGACTCAGCCTCGACCTCGGAAGACGGTCTCCGCCTCGCCCGACCCCAGGGCTCGGACTCAGCCTCGACTCCGGAAGACGGTCTCCGCCTCGCCCGACCCCAGGGCTCAGACTCAGCCTCGACTCCGGAAGACGGTCTCCGCCTCGCCCGACCCCAGTCCCCAGGGCTCGGACTCAGCCTCGACCTCGGAGGAGTCACCGCCTCGCCCGACCTCAGACTCGGACCGACCACGTCACAGGGGGGCCATCATTACCCTACCCCTAGCTAGCTCAGGCTACGGGGAACAAGACCAGCGTCCCATCTGGCTCGCCCTGGTAAAACAAGTAATGATGGCACCCCGCGTGCTCCATGACGACGGAGGTTCTCAGCCCCTTACGGAAGCAAGGAGACGTCAGCAAGGATCCGACAGCCCCGACAGCTGTGCTTCCACAGGGCTCAAGCGCTCCTCCGACGGCCACGACATCACATGAACAGGGCAGCAACACCTCTCCGACAGCCACGACGGCATGTACATAGGGCTCTAGCTCCCCTTTGCTAGACACGTTAGCACGTTGCTACACCCCCCAATGTACACCTGGGCCCTCTCCTTACATCTATAAAAGGAAGGACCAGGGCTCTCGTACGAGAAGGTGGCCGCGCGGGAGAACGGGCCGACGCACAAGGCTCTCTCTCTCTCTCTCTCCCTTGCGAACGCTTGTAACCCCCTACTGCAAGCGCATCCGCCCTGGGCGCAAGACAACACGAGGCCGCGGTTTCCCCTTACTGTTTTCCCCCTTGTGTTCCGTCTCGCGCCGACCCATCTGGGCTGGGACACGCAGCGACAATTTACTCGTCGGTCCAGGGACCCCCCGGGGTTGAAACGCCGACAGTTGGCGCGCCAGGTAGGGGCCTGCTGCGTGTTGACGAACAGCTTCCCGTCAAGCTCCAGATGGGTAGTCTCCAACGACCTCTCCAGCCCGGGACGATGCTCCGTTTCGGGAGTCTTGAGTTCATGTCCCTCGACGGCAGCTACGACATGATACTCCTTCCTCCGCCGCGCGACAACGACAATGGTGGCCGTCAGCCCGCCCGCCGGCGGCGGAATCGACGACGTCTTCCCCGCGTGGCGGAAGAGCAACATCCGGGTCTGTCCCGTCACCTTCCCCGCCGACAGAGGAGGAGGCGGGGCAGGCATGGCCAAGCAGGAGGTGGCACCTCGTTGGCTGTCTAGCGAGTCGACGGTGCCGGCGCCCCAACGGGGGACACATCGGGCGTTGACCTCGCGTCTGAGATGAAGACGAGCGTCGTTTCCCCGCAACACGCCAACCCCAAGCAGACGGATGACGCCAGCATGCTCGCGAAGGACTTGCTGGCCGTTAGCCTCGTACCTGAGATGATGGTGCAGTCCGTCCCCGACACGGCTTCGTCACCATCCGTCGATCAAGAGGTAACGTCCATTTTTCATCCTGTGCCTTTTAGATTCAGCTTCGACCCACCAAGCGACCCCGCTTCGGTGGATGCTTTCATAAAGGCATATCCGAACCTTCCGGGGTATCATATGTGGTCAACCTGGGACCAGCTGACGACCGTCTTGACCTATGGGCCCCCAGGTTCCGAGGAAGATGATGAGCCCGACTCTGGTTGGGATTTCTCCGGGCTCGATAACCCCAGTGCCATGCGGGACTTCATGACCGCATGTGACTACTGCCTCTCCGATTGCTCCGATAGTAGCCACAGCCTCGGCGACGAGGACTGTGGCCCAAGTCGCAAATGTTTCCACGTCGATCTAGGTCGTCTACGAAGGCAACCATCTTGGTATGCCGGAGGACGGCGATCCCCCTAGGCCTGCGCCTCGCGTTGATATCCTTCGGGAGCTAGCTGTGGTCCCAATCCCTGCGGGGGTTCAGGACGCACAGCTCGAGCAAATTCGCGAGATGCAGGCCAGGCTCGACGAGGAAGCAGGACAATTTGTGCAGCTTCGGCAAAATATTGGGCAGGAGTGGGCAGGCCAAGCACCGGCCGGAGAAGCGCGTCATCTGGCCCAAGACGTCCAGCACCGCATCACCGACGATGCCAGGGCAAGGCTGCCCCCAGCTTCCAGTGGGGTCGGCCAGAACCTGGCTGCAGTAGCAATACTACTCCGAGCGATGCCGGAACCATCCAGCACCGAGGGGCGGCGTATCCAGGGAGAGCTCAAGAATCTCCTGGAGGATGCCGCGGTCCGACGGGCCGAAAGCTCTGCCACCCGAAGGCAGGGGTACCCCCGGAGCATCGCACCGCGACTTCCCGATTCATGTGGGAAGCCTCGGTCCACACCGGGCGCCCGCGGAACACAGCGCCTGCGGCCCCGGGTCGCCTTGGCAACGAGCACCACCGCCACGACCGTCAAGCCCACCTCGACGATAAGGTGCGCCGAGGCTACCACCCCAGGCGTGGGGGACGCTACGATAGCGGGGAGGATCGGAGCCCCTCGCCCGAACCACCCGGTCCGCAAGCCTTCAGCCGGGCCATATGACGAGCGCCGTTCCCGACCCGGTTCCAAACCCCGACTACCATCACCAAGTACTCGGGGGAGACAAGGCCGGAACTGTGGCTCGCGGACTACCGGCTGGCCTACCAGCTGGGTGGAATGGACGATGACAACCTCATCATCCGCAACCTTCCCCTGTTCCTCTCCGACGTCGCCCGAGCCAGGCTAGAGCATCTGCCACCTGCGCAGATCTCCAACTAGGATGACCTGGTCAAAGCCTTCACCGGCAACTTCCAGGGCACATACGTGCGCCCTGGGAACTCCTGGGATCTCCGAAGCTGCCGCCAGCAGCCGGGAGAATCCCTGCGGGACTACATACGACGATTCTCGAAGCAGCGCACCGAGCTGCCCAACATCACCGACTCGAATTTATCGGCGCATTCCTCGCCAGCACCACTTGCCGCGACCTGGTGAGCAAGTTGGGTCGCAAGACTCCCACCAGAGCGAGCGAGCTGATGGACATCGCCACCAAGTTCGCCTCTTGTCCGGAGGCGGTCGAGGCCATCTTCCGGAAGGACAAGCAGCCTCAGGGGTGCCAACCGGAAGACGTCCCCGAGGCGTCCGCTCAACGCGGCACCAAGAAGAAGGGCTAGAAGAAGTCGCAAGCGAAACGCGACGCCGCCGACGCAGACCTTGTCGCCGCCGCCGAGCACAGGAACCCTCGGAAGCATCCCAGAGGCGCCAACCTGTTCGACAAGATGCTCAAGGAGTCGTGCCCCTATCATCAGGGTCCCGTCAAGCACACCCTTGAGGAGTGCATCATGCTTCGGCGCTACTTCCACAAGGCCGGGCCACCGGCAGAAGGTGGCAGAGCCCACGACGACGACAAGAAGGAGGGCCACAAGGCAGAAGAGTTCCCCGAGGTCCATGACTGCTTCATGATCTACGGTGGGCAAGTGGTGAACACCTCGGCTCGGCACCGCAAGCAAGAGCACCGGGAGGTCTACTCGGTGAAGGTGGTGGCGCCAGTCTACCTAGACTGGTCCGACAAGCCCATCACCTTCGACCAGGGCGACCACCCCGACCGCGTGCCGAGCCTGGGAAAGTACCCGCTCATTGTCGATCCCGTCATGGGCAACGTCAGGCTTACCAAGGTCCTCATGGATGGAGGCAGCAGCCTCAACATCATCTACGTCGAGACCCTTGGGCTCCTGCAGATCGATCTGTCCACGATCCGGGCCGGTGTGGCGCCCTTTCATGGGATCATCCCCGAGAAGCGCGTCCAGCCCCTTGGGCAACTCGATCTGCCCATCTGCTTCGGGACTCCCTCCAACTTCCGAAAGGAAACCCTCACGTTCGAGGTGGTCGGGTTCTGAGGAACCTACCACGCAGTGTTGGGGAGACCATGCTACGCCAAGTTCATGGCCGTCCCCAACTACACCTACCTCAAGCTCAAGATGCCAGGCCCCAACGGGGTCATCACCGTCGGCTCCACGTACCGACACGCGTACGAATGCGATGTGGAATGCATGGAGTACACCGAGGCCCTCGCCGAATCCGAGGCCCTCATCGCCGACCTGGAGAGCCTTTCCATGGAGGCGCCAGATGCGAAGCGCCACGCCGGCAACTTCGAGCCAGCAGAGGCGGTTAAGTCCGCCCCTCTCGACCCCAGCAACGACGCCTCCAAGCAAGTCCGGATCGGCTCCGAGCTCGACCCCAAATAGGAAGCAGTGCTCGTCGACTTTCTCCGCACAAACACCGAGGTTTTTGCGTGGAGTCCCTCGGACATGCCTGGCATACCGAGGGATGTCGTCGAGCACTCGCTGGATATCCGAGTTGGAGCCCGACCTGTGAAGCAGCCTCTGCGCCAATTCGACGAAGAAAAGCGCTGAGACATAGGCGAGGAGATCCACAAGCTGATGGCTACAGGGTTCATCAAAGAGGTATTCCATCCCGAATGGCTAGCCAACCCTGTGCTTGTGAGAAAGAAAGGCGGGAAATGGCGGATGTGTGTAGACTACACTGGTCTAAACAAAGCATGTCCGAAAGTTCCCTACCCCCTGCCTCGCATCAATCAAATCGTGGATTCCACTACTGGGTGCGAAACCCTGTCTTTCCTCGATGCCTACTCAGGGTATCAGCAAATCAGGATGAAAGAGTCTAACCAGCTCGCGACTTCTTTCATCACACCTTTTGGCATGTACTGCTACATTACTATGCCATTCGGTTTGAGGAATGCGGGTGCGACATACCAAAGGTGCATGAACCACGTGTTCGGAGAGCATATTGACCGAACGGTCGAGGCTTACGTCGATGACATTGTAGTCAAGACGAGGAAAGCCTCCGACCTCCTCTCCGACCTCGAAACAACATTCAAGTGTCTCAAGGCGAAAGGCATAAAACTCAATCCCGAGAAGTGTGTCTTCGGAGTCCCCCAAGGCATGCTCTTAGGGTTCATCATCTCCGAGCGGGGCATCGAGGCCAACCCGGAGAAAATCGCGGCCATCACCAACATGGGCCCCTTCAAGGACTTGAAAGGAGTACAGAGGGTCATGGGATGCCTTGCGGCTCCGAGCCGTTTCATCTCGCGCCTCGGCGAAAGAGGCCTACCTCTGTACCGCCTCTTAAGGAAGACCGATCGCTTCACTTGGAACCCCGAGGCCGAGGAAGGCCTCGGGAACCTAAAAGCACTCCTCACAAGCGCGCCCGTCTTGGTGCCCCCCGCTGCCAGAGAAGCCCTCTTGATCTACGTCGCCGCTACCACTCAGGTGGTCAGCGTCGCGATCGTGGTCGAGAGACGAGAAGAAGGGCACGCATTGCCCGTCCAGAGGCCGGTCTACTTCATCAGTGAAGTACTGTCCGAGACCAAAATTCGCTACCCGCAAATCCAAAAGCAACTGTACGTGGTAATCCTGACGCGGCGAAAGTTGCGACACTACTTCGAGTCTCATCCGGTGACTGTGGTGTCATCCTTCCCCCTGCGGGAGATCATCCAGTGCCGAGAGGCCTCGGGCAGGATTGCAAAGAGGGCGGTGGAGATCATGGGCGAGACAATCTCGTTCGCCCCTCGGGAGGCCATCAAGTCCCATGTCCTAGCGGACTTTGTGGCTGAATGGGTCGACACCCAGCTTCCAGCAGCTCCGATCAACTGGAACTCTGGACCATGTTTTTCAACGGGTCGTTGATGAAAACAGGAGCGGGCGCGGGCCTGCTCTTCATCTCACCCCTCGGGAAGCACCTCCGCTACGTGTCGCGCCTCCATTTCCCGGCGTCCAACAACGTGGCCGAGTACGAGGCTCTGGTTAACGGGTTGCGCATCGCCATCGAGCTAGGGGTCCGACGCCTCGACGCTCGTGGCGACTCGCAGCTTATCATCGACCAAGTCATGAAGAACTCCCACTACCGCGACCCGAAGATGGAAGCTTACTGCGATGAGGTTTGGCGCCTGGAGGACAAGTTCTATGGACTCGAGCTCAACCACATCGCTCGACGATACAACGAGACTACGGACGAGTTGGCTAAGATAGCCTCGGGGCGGACAACGGTTCCTCCAGACGTCTTCTCCCAAGACCTACATCAACCCTCCGTCAAGACCGACGACACGCCCGAGCCCGATAAGGTCTCGGCCTTGCCCGAGGCGCCCTCGGCTCAGCCCAAGGCACCCTCGGCCCCCAAGGGTGAGGCACTGCGCATCGGGGAAGAGCAGAATGGAGTCCCGCCTAATCGAAACTGGCAGACCCCGTACCTGCAATATCTCCACCGAGGAGAGCTACCCCTCGACAGAACCGAAGCTCGGTGACTGGCGCAGCGCGCCAAGTCATTCGTCTTGCTGGGCGACGGAAAGGAGCTCTACCACCGCAGCCCCTCAGGCATCCTCCAGCGATGCATATCCATCGCCGAAGGTCAGGAACTATTGCAAGAAATACACTCGGGGGCTTGCGGTCATCACGCAGCGCCTCGGGCCCTCGTTGGAAACGCCTTCCGACAGGGTTTCTACTGGCCAACCGCAGTGGCCGACGCCACTAGGATTGTACGCACCTGCCAAGGGTGTCAATTCTACGCAAGGCAGACACACCTGCCCGCTCAGGCCCTGCAAACAATACCCATCACCTGGCCGTTTGCTGTGTGGGGTCTGGACCTCGTTGGTCCCTTGCAGAAGGCACCCGGGGGCTACACGCACCTGCTGGTCGCCATTAACAAATTCTCCAAGTGGATCGAGGTCAGACCCCTAAACAGCACCAGGTCCGAACAGGTGGTGGCGTTCTTCACCAGCATCATCCATCGCTTTGGGGTTCCAAACTCCATCATCACCGACAACAACACCCAGTTCACTAGCAGAAAGTTCCTGGACTTCTGCGAGGACCACCACATCCGGGTGGACTGGGCCGCTGTAGCTCACCCCATGACGAATGGGCAGGTAGAGCGTGCCAACGGCATAATTCTGCAAGGACTCAAGCCAAGAATCTACAATGACCTCAACAAATTCAGCAGGCGATGGATGAAGGAACTCCCCTCGGTGGTCTGGAGTCTGAGAACGACGCCAAGCCGAGCCACGGGCTTCACGCCGTTCTTTCTAGTCTATGGGGCCGAGACTATCTTTCCCACAGACTTAGAATATGGATCCCCGAGGACGAGGGCATACGACGACCGAAGCAACCGAACGAACCGAGAAGACTCACTGGATCAGCTGGAAGAGGCTAAGGACATGGCCTTACTACACTCGGCAAGGTATCAGCAGTCCTTGCGACGCTACCATGCCCGAGGGGTTCCGTCCCGAGACCTCCAGGTGGGCGACTTGGTGCTTCAGCTATGACAAGACGCCCGAGGGCGCCACAAGCTCACACCTCCCTGGGAAGGGCCGTTCATCATCGCCAAGATTTTGAAGCCCAGAACATACAAGCTGGCCAACAGTCAAGGCGAGGTCTATAACAACGCTTGGAACATCCGACAGCTACGTCGCTTCTACCCTTAAGATGTTTTCGAGTCGTTCATATACCTCATTTACATACGCAAATAAAGTCTAACCATCAAGGAAGGGTCAGCCTTGCCTCGGCAAAGCCCGACCCTCCCTCGGGGGCTAGAAGGGGGGAACCCCCTCTGCGTCAAAATTTTCCTCGAAAAAAGTCTTCCACCAAAGCGACTTTCATGTTTCCCGGCTATATCAGTAACAAAACCCCGAGAAACGAATAAGAGTGCATGTAAGTGGCAAGGCCGACCGAGCCGAGGGACTCCTACGCCTCCGGGATACGGATACCTCACTCGTCACCTACCGCGAAAAATAACTCTTACTTGGGTAAGCGATCCTGCTACTGACGAACAAGTCCGGATATGCGAAACATGAGGAAAAGAGACACAGCTTTATATCACGACGACAAAATGTTCAGGCCTCGGTGGCCACGAATGACACATACATTTTCAAAATAAATTGCTCCGGCAGAATCAGGCATCGCCTGGGGGAGGAGCTGCACCCTCGGCTTCGTTTCCACCCTCGACGAGATCCGCCCCGCCCTCGGACGGCGGTGCAAGCGGAAGGATCTCCGCCTCGAAAGTGGACGCCAACACCACGCTTGGGCCCACGGCGGCCGCATCAAGCCTCTGAACTTCGGCCAGGGCAGCTTCATCTTCGTCGGGAAGGCAGTACCCCTCGCTGACCCGCTCCAGATCCACATCGTAGTGGGAAGCGAGCATGACGAAGGCCCGCCTAACACCGTGACGCAGCGCTCCGTTAGGAGAGGCGCTCGGTAGCCTCGGCAAGCGTGGTCCTCAGGAACCGCAGCGAACCCCAGACGTCGGCCTCGCGGTGGATGAACGACGACTTGGCGGTGCTCAGATCCGTCAGATCCTAAGGAAGGGAAGCGGGGCGTCACAAAGAATTCCTTGACCACATGAAAGGTATGCCTGACATTCTTACCTGGAGGATCCTGGGAACGTCCCTGGAAAGGACCTCTAGGGTCGACCGAAGCGACCCCACCGTTGCCTCGGCACACTCATGAAGCTCGTCCCAAGCCTGCTCCTCTCGCTCATCGTCAAGAACAAAGAGGGGTTTCGAGGCACCACGGGTCTAGAACCAGAGCCTCTCCCCACGCCGTTCATTGGGCCCTCGCCGCGCGAGGATGAGGTCGCCGCTCCCTAGGATGGGCCGCAGTTCTGCACCCCCCTCCTCCAAGGCGTCGAAACCCCCTGTGGTCGGCGCATCAAGTACCTCCTCGACTAAGGGGGCAGGCCTCCGATCACCGGCCTCGGGTAGCGGCGCCTCAGCCATCTCAGCATCGGCGGCGACGGATGGCCCCACGGGCAGAACGGCAACACGTCAGGTGGTGCGAAGGCCGCGGCCACGCTAGTAGTCTCCCCCGGCACGACGGCCGCCTCAGCAGAGGGGTCAGCCTGAGGAGCCCATCCCACGGCAACTCGTGCCGCCTAAGCCCCCCGCTTTGGGGCATCTTGTGAGGAGGTCAGCCGGCCGGCGAGGCCCGATGCGGCACTGGCTGCAGAAGCCGACGCCGTCTTGAGGACCTTTTGGGGAGCCAGACCGGTCGAGCCGTGCCTCCGTTTGCTGGGAGGAAAAGGAAAGGCAAGATCAGGACATACGAAGAAGGAACCAGGATAGAGGTATCCTCAGATACTTACCCACTCCGGGCCACGACCAATCATGCCTGCGGGGAGGCCCCTCGAGCCTCGGTCCTCACGGGCACCACCATGGTTTGCCCCGCTACCGGCTTCGGCACCATCCCTGCCTCGGGAGCCCAGGGCACCGAAGGGACGGTCCGCCCAGGCGCAGACACGGCGACCTGAGGATCAGCCTCCTGTGCTGCCGGCACGGGCAACGGCTCTTCAGGGACAGGCGGGTCGGCCTGACTCCCCGGGGTCACCTCAACCACCTCGGCCAAGGGGTCAAGTACCCCCTCGGCCTGCCCCTATTCTTCGGACCGGGACCCTGATGCCCCGGCCCTGGATACTGACAGCGCCAGCCCACTCTGGGGCTGGCTCGACGACCCCTGGCCCAGCCGCAGATCTGGACTGAGGCCGAGGCAGGCCGCCATGTCGTCATCTTCGTCATCGTCGTCGTCGTCGTCGTCAGGCGTCTCCGGCGACGGCTCCCTCGGGAGCCCGTCCCTCTCCTGCTTCCGACGATGCCTCTCCAAGGTGTCCCGAGCCCGCATCCGCTCACGGGCCTGAGCCTTTTTCGCGTCCTTCTTTTCCTTCTTCTTCTCCGCAGCAACCCTTCGCGTGGCTCGGTCCACCGCGTCCTTCGGGACCGGTGGCAGAAAAGGTTTGTGACACCCCAACTCCTGGAGACGGACGGAAATCTCAGCTGTGAGAACCAACGGCAACCTGACACAAGAAGGAAGAAGGAGCGGACACTCACCAAGGATATGCACCCGCGCTCGGGATGCATCGAGGGCTGGGTAAGGGCACCGGTGTCCAGTTTTCTTACCGTGCCGGCTACCCGCCTATGGAGGTCATCGGTGGGGAGGGGGACCGAGGACATCTGCGAACCCACCAAGTCGACCCCCGGCGTCATCTCCGAAAGCAGCAGCCGCCGCTCCATCAAGGGGAGCACCCTCCGGCGATGGATGGCGGCGACCACCCCCGTGGCGGTAAGCCCTCCATCTCGCAGCTCCTGCAAGGCCGCCAGAAGAGGCTGGAGATTCTTCTGTCTATCGCGTGGGGCCCCATAGCGCCAGTTGCTGCCAGCGGCGGTCACCACTTGTTGAGAAAACGATGGGAGCCTCCCATCATCGTTCCGAAGGTAAAACCACCGGTGCTGCCACCCCTTGTTCGAAGACACAAGGATGGCGGGGATGTACTGTTGCGCACGCGCCTGCCTCAACTGGAGGATGCAGCCACCGGCCCGCACCGCCATGCGAACTCTGCTTTCCCCCGTCTTCAAGGCAAAAGGCTCCGCGGAGAAGAGATGGGTCCACAGATCCCAGTGGGGGTCAATCCCCAAAAACCCTTCGCAAACTGCCGCGAAGATGGCTGCTTGCGCGATGGAGTTGGGGCTGAGATTGTGCAGCTCCACCCCATAGAAATGCAGAATCGCCCGCATGAAACAACTTGCTGGCACTCCGAACCCCCGCTCATGGAAAGAGACGAAACTCGGCACGTACCCCGATGGCGGGGACGGGGCGGCTCCGCTCGGAGGGGCCATCCACTCCGGCTGCGGGTCACCGGAGAGGGGACGAAGCAAACCATCAACAACAAGGGCCTCCAGATCGTCCGCCGTGACGGTGGAGAAAGGCCACGGGTCGCACGGCGGAATGACGATTACCCGGTCGGCCATCACCAAGCGAAGGAGGTGGCGGCGGAGCGGACAAGGTGCGCGGTTTTTTTTCTCTGGCTATTCCCTCAGGTTGCGGAAACCTAAGCGGGAGGCTAGCTGCAGAGTAAAGAACCACCACCGGCCCCTCTTCCGAATATATAAAGGCCCGGGCGAGACCCGTTCAACACTTCGCCCGAACCAGCCGCGAAATTCAAAACTCGAAGGCAAAACGCCCGTTCCTCGAACGGTTCGCGCATGCACAACCGCTGCCCCGCGAACCATTCGTCCCGTCGCATTAACTCTGCGGCAGGACAGGCGGCACCTTTGGCAGGCGAAGTAGGCGACGCTTCACCTCCTCCATGATGACCGCGTCAAAAAAGGTACGCCACGTTGTTCAATTTCGTATCCTTTTCCTCTTCCCCTTTCTCTCTCTTGCTACAGGGACCGAGAAAGGGGATACTCCGAAAGGAATCCTTCTCTGCGAAGGAAGCGGGCCCCGAGCGCTCCTACTGATCAGAGGTTCGAAGGCTGGCCCCTCGGAAGGGTTCGACAGCCGCCTCAAAGCACTTGGGCTCCGCGCCCACTACTGGTCAGGGGTTCGAAGGCTAGCCCCTCGAAAGGGTTCGACATCCGCCTCAGGCCACTCGGGCTCCGCGCCCACTACTGATCAGGGGTTCGTAGGCTGTCCCCCGAAGGGTTCGACAGCCGCCTCAGAGCATGCAGAGCGAGGGATGACTCTAGGTACGTCCGATAAATGGCTGAGGCTCGGGCTACGCTCCCGAGGTACCCTAGGACATTTCCGAGACCAGCAGGAGCGATTCTGTAACGGAATCCCATCAGAGGGAGGCATCAAGCCCTCGGACCCTATCAAACGGGACCAGGTCCGGCAAATCACCTGCAGGTACTTTTGGAGCATGCCTCTGGGCCACTAGCCGACCCTTATCGAACGGGGCACGGGCGTCCACTCGGATCACCCGTTAGCAACTCACTGGAGACACCATGTTCGGCGCCCTCCGAGGGCAACATGGCGCTCTCCCCCCCTCCTCCTTGCGGAAAGGCGACGAAGGGGCATATGATAAAAGCCGAGTCAGTCCTTGACCGTCCTCTCGCTCTGTGCAGAGGCTTGGGGGATGCTCTCGCAAACCCGGCTCCGACCAAACCGTTGACAGCGTCAACATACCAGCCCGAGAACTTGGAACCTGACTATGCACCCGGGCAACGACCAGTTCGCATGAGGGAACAACCAGACCAGCCGAGGCATCACGAAACGCGCTAAGACCTCAGAGGAGTCAAACCACTCCTCCGAGGCCTCGGGGGCTACACCCGGCGGGTGCGCTCGCGCACACCCACCGGAACGAAATGCAACCGAGAAAGGCCGGCCCCTTGCAAAAAAGTGCGACAAAAGCCTCCAAGCGAGTACTAACACTCCCTTCGAGGCTCGGGGGCTACTGTCGGGGACCATAATTAGGGGTACCCCCAAGACTCCTAATCTCAGCTGGTAACCCCCATCAGCACAAAGCTGCAAAGGCCTGATGTGCGTGATTCCGGTCAAGGCTCTGTCCACTCAAGGGACACGATCTCGTCTCGCCCGAGCCCAGCCTCGGGCAGGAACAGTAGACCAAGGCAGATTCACGCCTCGCCCGATGGTCTCCTCAAGCAACGGGCGCACCTTTGACTCGCCCGAGGCCTAGCTCGGGCAGGCTTCGAGGAGAAGCAACCTTGGCCAGATCGCCACGCCAACCGATTGTATCACAGGAGCAATCAATGCAAGGATCGCCTGACACCTTATCCTGACGCACGCTCCTCAGTCGACAAGGCCGCAGTGACCGCAGTCACTTCGCCGCTCCACTGACTGACCTGACAGGAAAACAGCGCCGCCTGCCCTGCTCCGACTGCTGTGCCACTCGCCAGAGCGAGGCCGACAACAGCTAAGTCCAGCCTCGGGCGCCATAGGAAGCTCCGCCTCGCCCGACCCTAGGGCTCGGCCCCCGTCTCGGCCTCGGAAGACGGTCTCCACCTCGCCCGACCCTAGGGCTCGGACTCAACCTCGACCTCGGAAGACGGACTCTGCCTCGCCTTACCCCAGGGCTCGGACTCAACCTCGACCTCGGAAGACGGACTCCGCCTCGCCTGACCCCAGGGCTCGGACTCAGCCTCGACCTCGGAAGACGGACTCCGCCTCGCCCGACCTTAGGGCTCGGACTCAGCCTCGACTCCGGAAGACGGTCTCTGCCTCGCCCGACCCCAGGGCTCGGTCTCAGCCTCGACTCCGGAAGACGGTCTCCGCCTCGCCTAACCCCAGGGCTCGGACTCAGCCTCAACTCCGGAAGACGGTCTCCGCCTCGCCCGACCCTAGGGCTTGGACTCAGCCTCGACCTCGGAGGAGTCACCGCCTCGCCCGACCTCGGACTCGGACCGACCATGTCACAGGGGGGGCCATCATTACCCTACCCCTAGCTAGCTCAGGCTACGGGGAACAAGACCAGCGTCCCATCTGGCTCGCCCCGGTAAAACAAGTAAAGATGGCACCCTGCGTGCTCCATGACGATGGCGGTTCTCAGCCCCTTACAGAAGCAAGGAGACGTCAGCAAGGATCCGACAGCCCCGAATGCTGTGCTTCCACAGGGCTCAAGCGCTCCTCCGACGGCCACGACATCACATGAACAGGGCATCAACAACTCTCTGACAGCCACGACGGCATGTACATAGGGCTCTGGCTCCCCTTTGCTAGACACGTTAGCACGTTGCTACACCCCCCATTGTACACCTGGGCCCTCTCCTTACATCTATAAAAGGAAGGTCCAGGGCTCTTGTACGAGAAGGTGGCCGCGCGGGAGAACGGGCCGACGCACAAGGCTCTCGCTCTCTCTCTCTCCCTCGCGAACACTTGTAACACCCTACTGCAAGCGCATCCGCCCTGGGCGCAGGACAACACGAGGCCGCAGTTTCCCCTTACTGTTTTCCCCCTTGTGTTCCGTCTCGCGCCGACCCATCTGGGCTGGGACACGCAGCGACAATTTACTCGTCGGTCCAGGGACCCCCCGGGGTCGAAACGCCAACAATACTGACGTGGAAACCTTAGCAGGTGGCTTTGTACTAAGGATATTTTGTGAAAGCCTCATAGTGGATCCCTAGCCATTCACCTAGGATGTGTTTACGGGTCCGATCAACCCAGGCTAAATGGGATACATGACTTGTGGGTAAAGTTGTACCACCTCTCCAGAGTGTAAAACTGATATGTCAGCCGTGCTCATGGTTAAGAGCAACCTGGACCCTCACATGATAATTGAACTTAAAGATGGAAAATAAATTGTGATCCGATAATCCATAAGTGGTTTGCTTAAGTGGTTTCACTTAAGTGTTTTTGATATAATCATGTACTTATGTTTAATTGGGATACTTTGGTATATACTTACTATTAGTAAGTCAGGCGTTGCTAATAAAATAGTGGCCAACTAAAATGCTTACCGCTTATCCATAGCCTACCTTGTTAACTTTGCATTATTCATCCCACTTGTTGAGCCCCGACCATAAGTGAGCTCACCCCTTGCTAATATTTTGATCAGAGGGTGGTGATGAAGACATTGCAGATGTCGTTGATGAATATTGAGTCTAACGATGCACCAGTTTAATTCCGTCGTACTTTGATAATGATACTTGTTAAGACACTATGATTTGGATGATGTAATAAAGTTACTCTACTCTCTTTACGCCTTTATTGCATTGTCTTTATATATATTACACTTGTGACGTCAACATATGTGTGGAAAATGGATCCTGGCACACATATGCTATGCATTCGGTTTTGCCCCCAAAACTGGGTGTGACAGCGGGTGACTTGCACGAGAAAGGAATCTTAGTGTAGTGTCTCCATCTAAGTCATTTAAGGACCGAGCCGATGTAGGCTTGATGATCAAGGACCTTTTAACTAGCCACATGCCTCATCATGGGATATAAGCTTTGCCTCGGCCAAACCAATACCAGAAAGGCTACCACACAATGGGACTGGAGAGATGGCGAGAGTACCATGTACCCTCCGTGGCAAGAGGCTGGATGGTGAAGTATATGTGCTCTCGGTTGGCGTGAACCCATTCTGGTCTTGAGAAACCCAGGTGCGAGTTGACATATGCAAGTGTTAAGTTCTACATATGTCATGTGGTTGGAGATCCCCAACTAGGTATTAATCGATTCAGATCGTCATTACTTCTCGGACATGAAGGCTTGGTCACTGACCTACACTATAGTGACAAGTAAACTCCGTGTGTGGTAAAAGATGGCTAGTGTAGGCCAAGTGTTTGATCTAGATTAGGAAACAAATCTAGATACACAAAATTACTTAATTTGACAAGTAAAAAGAATTCA
This sequence comes from Zea mays, assembly GCF_902167145.1. Classification (NCBI taxonomy): domain Eukaryota; kingdom Viridiplantae; phylum Streptophyta; class Magnoliopsida; order Poales; family Poaceae; genus Zea; species Zea mays. Next base: position 83,036,283 of record NC_050104.1, on the reverse strand, counting down.
TAAGGACCAACTTTAGTAAGTTTTGAGAAAAGTGAGTCATTGATTCTTGCTAAACCCTACATTGACTCCTAAAGGACAGTATATCCTTGAGAGTCATTTCTTTTAGTCGGGTAAGACTTGAAAAAGTACACTCCATACTCAGGTTTTTGAACCCATGTTGTTGTATGTGATAAAACTGCAGAGTTTTGCTGCTTCTGTTCCAAGATCGTCCCGAAGCAAGAGGATGAAAACTAAGTAAAACTTACGAAAGGTGTCTACCATCCTGTGATGTAATAAGTAGAAGCACTCGAACTTGTATATTGTAATAATGACTCTTTCTATATTATACATGTGATATGGGATGAACGCTCTTGGGAGATGTGAAGGAGATATAGGAATTAGGTCCTATCGAGCTATTCGGTGCATCTGCATGACTGTATAAGGTCATTGGGACAAGGACAACTATAGGTGGGTCTAATATCTTGGGAGGTCCCATTACATACGGCTTCCTGGTGTCTCCGTCGAGCTCTCCATGAAGGTTGTGGAGAAGTCACGATTGTGATCGCGAGGGGTTCGCTCCTATCTCGCTGGAGCGGCAAAGCCAATGCTAGTGGAACCAAGGTAACGAGTGATTCCTTGTCCACTTGGCTTAAAGATCAAGCCGTGTCTTGATAGATAAGGAAGTGAGAGCTTGGAGTCCACCTCAACATGGATTAGGGGTGATCGACAAATCACCGATACCATAGGAAAAAAAACCTGATGTCTCTTTTTCTCACTTGTTAATTTCATTGCTAGTAGCTAGTGATTATTTAATTGTCATTCACTTCTAGCTTTGTCATTGTTGTTTTCATTAGTCACTTACTTGCATTAGCTAGAGAATTTATATCTCTTGTCATATTGATTAAATTTCTCTAGTATTGTTGCTTTTAGTCAAAAACCGTCTATTCACCCCACTCTAGCCGGTGTCATAGATCCCACAAGGGGTATCAAAGCTGAGGACTCCATTGTTTGTGCATCTAACCATCCCGGAGTTGGACAAAATGACTAGTTACAATAATGTGCACATTGGGAAGCCACCACATTTTGATGGGAACTATTATGACTATTGGAAAATAAGAATGTCAATGCTTCTTAGAGAAATGGGCAGAAAGATTTGGCCATTTGTCAGAGACGAATTTGTTGTATTGAAGTAAGATGAACCATCATCTAGTGACAATGAAAATGCTCTAACCAATGATCAAGCCATGAATGTCTTCTATGATGCTCTAGACATCAATTTGTTCAATATTATCAAGAATCTCACAACCGCTCATGAGATTTGGATCAAGCTAATGGGAATTCATGAAGGAACTACAATTGTGAAGAGTGCCAAATTATATGTGTGCAAAGGAAAATTTGAGAAATTTATCATAAAGGAAGATGAAAATGTACTTGACATGTTCAACCGGTTAAATGAGATAGTAAATGAGCTCAAGGGACTTGGTCTTGATGTACCGGATGTGGATTTTACTCATAAGTTCCTTAGATCCCTTCCAGAGAAATATGGCACTATTGTAATCATGCAAGAAGTGATTTCACCACAACATCTCCAACCGAAGTTTTGGGATAGATTCTTACTCAAGACATATTCAAGAAGTCTCAAGCCGAGGCCATAAGTTTAGCAAAGAAAGTGAAAAGTGAATCAATAGCTCTCAAGGTTAAAACCTCTAAGGCGGTAGAAAAGGAAGAAAGTGATGATGAAGAAAATGGAAGTGAGAGCAATGAAGAATTGGCTCTCTTTGTGAAGAAGTTCAATAAGGTCATGAAGATGAAAAATGGTCAATTTAGAAGAGGTCAATCATCAAGAAGGAATGCTTTCAATGATAGAAAGTGCTTTGAATGTGCGGAACCCGGTCACATTGCAATGAATTGCCCAAGTAAGAATAAGAAGAAGGATGTAGATGACAAGAAGAAGAAATTCTATCACAAGAAGAAGGATGGAAAAGCATATCTAGTGGAATGGGATTTGGATGAAAGGTTGGATGATGATGATGATGACTCTTCATCCAAGCTTAATGTTGGCATCATCATCAAGGAGGCGCCTTCACTCTTCTCATCACTGCATTGTCTTATGGCAAAGCGAGATGCTAAGGTAAAAATCATAGATAACTTAAATGATATTGATGATGATGATGAAGAAGTAGATGATCTAGATGATGATAGTTTTTCATATGATGATCTAGTTAAAATGTTAGGTGTGGCCGATGATTACATACACAAGAAGGAAAAATTTAGAACCTTGAAGGAATTGTATAAAATCCTTCAAGTGTCTTTTGACGAGCTAAAGACCTCTCACAACAAATTGTATAAAAAATTAGAACCTTGAAGGAAATGTTGTGAGAAGATTAAGGAAGCTCAAAAACCCTCTTGTGTGCATGACATCATGATAGTCATCGAAGATGTTGGAGTCACCTGTGACTTACTTGATAGTCCTACAAGTGAACTACATAATACTAACATGCTTTGTGATAAATGCAAAATGTCTCTCATGAATGATAATATTGTTTGTGATGAGTCTCAAGCTATTGTTGAGAATGAAATGTTAGTAAGCAAAGTGAAGGCTCTAACTCATGATCAAGAGAAGGCATATGGTGGGAAAGACAAATTGGAGTTTATTTTGGGAAGCCAATGGTGCTCACTTAACTGTGATGGACTTGGTTATGTTCCTAAAAAGGGGAAGAATGATTTTGCAAAGCAAAAGACCATGTTTGTGAAGGAATGTGACAAAGTGTGTCACAAGTGTCATAATAAGGGACATATCAAGAAAAATTGTCCTAAGTCCAAGAATGTATCCACCATACATTTTGATTATTGTTAATGTAAGGAAAATGGACCCCGAGCCATTTGGCTCCATAGGTTTTGGTGTTTGATGATCAACATAACCTGTGGACTAATGTGTTTGCTAGTGTTTGTGTTTGTAGTTCACAGGATGCTAAAGTTACTTGGACCAAGACATTGAGGAAAGCAACACCTCAAAAGAAGACATTATGAAGATCAAGTGAGGTCCAAGAAACGAAGGAAGTGTTGCATGCAGACTGTCTGGTCTGTTGCACCGGACTGTCTGGTGGCACACCAGACTGTCCGGTGCCACACGCCGGATTGTCCGGTGCACCAGGGAACAGTAGCTCAACAGCAAGTTCCAGGTGGCACTGTGGAGATAAGACCACCGAAGTGTCCGGTGTAAAAAGACTACGCGCCAACGATCGTCTGCGGTGTCAGACCAACGGCTAGGCGCACCGAACAGCGAATAGTGCACTGTCCGGTGCACCATCGAACTGTCTAGTGTGCCGAAGAGAGCACAACTTTTCTCCAACAGCTAGTTTTGTGTTGGAGGCTATAAATACACCCCAACCGGCCATTCCATGGTGTGAGAGCCCAAGCAACATACCAAGGCATAGTATAGACATTTTCAAGTGCTCATACAACCAAGTGCTTAATAGAATCACTCGGTGATTAGAGTAGGTGCTTTGTGAAGTGCTTGGGTTAGTTAGACCTCTTTAGCGCTTGCTCTAGGTGAATTCTAGTTAGTTGAGTGAGTTTATAAAAACCACACAAACCCTCGGCTCTTGCTCGAGCCGTTGTAATTGTACCGAGTGGGGCGAGAGTCTTCCGAGACCATGATAACCGCGTTTGTGTTACGGCCGCCACCGTGTACTGAAGGGAACGAGGCTCGCAGAGTTTTTGGTCAGAAGCTCGATAGTGGAGACGGTGGGGAGTGTCCGAGAGGAGCCGGAAGCAGAGCACCACTTGTGCATGGAGAAAGCCCGTGGCTCTCTACGGAGTTACTCGACCATGGTGCTTGGCCCTCACGTGGGCTTCCCTTTGCGTAGGGGCACCAATGAGGATTAGTCGGGACCTTGCGTGGTTCTAGATACCTCGGTAAAAATACCGGCGTCATCCACGAGAGTTTACATCTCTACCTTGCTCTTTAGCTTCCGCATTTATATTAAACATTTAAGTTTCAATCTTGTCTTTATACTCATATTGTTTAGATTGAAACTTAGCCATTGCGGTAGAGATAGCAACACTTAGACAAAACCTAGTTTGCACATTCTAGTTTGATTATTTGCATAGGTTTTGCTCAAGGGTTTTATTTGTGGCCTAGTTTAGAGAAAATTTTAGAAGTCCTAATTCACCCCCCTCTTAGGCATCACCTATTTCTTTCAATTGGTATCAGAGCTAAAAGAGCCAACGCTTTTTAGAGAAAGGGGAGGGATACCCATAGGCCACCACACTTCGACGGCACTAACTCCCCATACTATAGTGCTAGAATGGCTTGTTACCTAGATGTCGTTGATCTAGGTGTTTGGAGAGTTACTCGTGACGGGTTGAAACCACCCAAGAATCCTGAGAAACCCACCACGAGTGAGGAAAACGAAATTCATTTAAATGCTAGAGCCAAAAATTGCTTGTATGAATCTCTTAGCATGGATATTTTCAATCAAGTTTTTTCATTAAAAACTGCTAATGAGATTTGGCTAAAATTGCATGAGCTCCATGATAGCACATCCAATGTCCGTGAGCAAAAACATTGCCTAGTCTTAAATGAATATAATTCTTTTGCTATGAAGTGTTGAGGACTTGTTCTCAAATGCTATGAGTTAAGAACAAGGCAACACGAATTGTTAAATGTTAATGTCCTTCGTCCTTCGAAGCATTATTTCCCTTAGGATATAATGATCTTCAGACGAAGGTTAAGAAGGACATACCTTCATAAACGTGATATATGTTAATAAAAGAAGAAGCATATGAAATATAAGAGACAAGATAAACGATCACATAACATTATTAACTCATTCTCATTTTATTATTCTGGAGAGACATAAATAATACTGAATTACAAATGTACCTTTGGCTTGATAGAAGGCAAAAGTATAAGCGTGACACAAAAGCGAGTACAAGTCAATGTGAACAGTACAGGAATACTGTTCATCTATTTATAGGCACAGGACACATCCTGTGAGAAATTACATTCATGCCCTTTATATTTACTATTGACTTATAGACAAATCTATGAGGACTAGATAGCCTTTTCCCGTTTAAGTCGGTTCCTTTTTCCGCCATTGAGTCGAAGCTCCCTTGCGTGTAGCTTCGGAGCAACAACAACCTTCGTCACGATCATGCTTTTCTCATCATGTATGCTTTTAACCTGAGTCCAAAGGTACCTGTCCATATGCCATACTTGGAAGACATTGTTAAATTACGTTTTTAGGACCTTCAGAGGACGAAGGCCCCTAACAGTAGCCCCTTGCAGTGTTAATTTGTTTAAGATAACGAATTTAGACTGCGACATGGACGAAGGCCTTAAGCCGAAGGTCCGAAAAAACACCTTCCCTGTGCTAGAATAGCAACAGTCAATGACGGACGGGGCCCCTCCATTCTGGAGCATTCTGAGCGTATAAATAAGGACTCACACCAACCACATTTGATACACTGCTTGTGCCATTTGCTTTATTTTCTCAATTTCATAGCTCTTGCTCACTAACGCTTGCTAGTTTTCAAGCTTTCTGAGCTTCGGTTAAAAAGGCGCATTTTCGTCATTTTTGAAGGAGAAATGTCTCAGGACAAGAAGGTTGCTATTGAGACGAAGCTGACTGAAGAGGAGAAGCTTTTTGAGGAGAGAAAGGTTGTGAATCCTTACATTGCTGGATTTATCGAGTCAATGGAAAAAACAAATACAGAGAAGATTGCTAAGGAGATACTGGAGGGCCTATCTGAAGATACTGGTGACAGTGACAGCTATGATGCGGAAAGTGGGGGTGAAGATTCTGAGGATCGGCCATGGAGACCAAGTCATGCGATTTTCGGAAAATCGACCATCAAACAAAGTCACCTTGAGAACATGAGAGGAAGATACTTTCGGGATATGTCTATTGTAAGGGCTGGTGGAGACAACAACGTCCCTGCCCCCGAGGAAAACGAAGTTGTGATTTACCGAAGCTTCTTCAAAGCTGGGCTTCGGTTCCCACTGAGCAGGTTTGTAGTTGAAGTGCTGAAAACCTACCAAATCCTCCTTCATCAGCTCACTCCCGAAGCTATAATAAGGATGGGGGTTTTCGTCTGGGCAGTAAGAAGCCAAGGGATAGAGCCAAGCGTGAAGTGCTTCTGCATCATGCATGAACTTCTGTATGAGACGAAGGCCATGGGTAAAGAGCAGTATCACAACAACTTTGGTTGTTATGGATTTATCTTCCGTCCCAACGCAAGCCACCTAGTGCCAACATTCCAGAAAAGGTGGCCCAAAGCTTGGATGGAGGAATGGTTTTACGTGAAGAATGATTTGAAGGCAAGAGAAGATATTAAGGAAGTCATTATGCGTCCCATTTGGTCCCGCTTCGGCCTCCGAAGGCTGAAGGTTGAAGTTGATGATGCTGCTGAAGCATGTCAAAAGGCGTTTGCTACTGTCTCCTTTTTCATTGGTACAAGAGATTTAATTCAAGAGCATATAGCATTCAGAGTATGGCCACTTGTAGAAAGCTAGGAAATGCCGAAGGAGACCATCACTACGTCCAGCGAGGGTGATCTGGTCTGGCTGAAGTATACATTTAGGTATGGGGATAAATTCGATGAACCAAACGATGACTAGCTGAAATGCATCGAAGCTACAAGTGATGAATTGCTTGGAGCATATTCCAAGGCAGAAGATAATGCACTATCCACAGCCTTTGGAGGTCGGGGAAAAAGAGATTGAACAGAGTTTTGATGCCATTGGCTTTGTTTACCCCGACTACCGTTACCCGCTGCGGGGGCAAGGGAAAAAGAGGAAAGCTGCTACTTCGGCCACCCCAGACGAACCTGTGCCGAAGGGAAAAAAGTTGAAGGTCCTAACTCACCGACCGCGATACATTGAACCAGCCGCGATACCAGAATTTGGCGAAGGGACCTCCTCATCTGCCAAAACAAAGGAAACTATTGCTCCCGTGCAGAGGACTGAAGAACCGGCTATAATGCCTAAGGTGCCTTTAGTCAAGTTAGTTGAAACAAAGATTGATAAGGCTGATAAGCCAGAAACTGAAGAAACAATGGAGATGCCAGAGGTTTTGAGCCCTCCAGTAAAAGCAACAGTACCGAAGGTACAAATGGGCTCTGTTGTAACTCCTAAGAGGAGGAGAATGGTAAATGTACTGGATGTGCTAGAAACAACCGAAACCTTGGATCCCGCTTCTACAGGGAAAGTTGCCGAAGCTTCCAGGGTGCAAACCAAAGTTGATACTAAGCAGATAGAAGTCGAAGCTGCAGGAATTGAGGCTGGAACCGATGCTGGGTCTTCAGAGTCTGCTAAGAAAAAGCCTATCGAAATTGAAGAAAAGGCAATAGAAGAAAAGGCCACAGAGCAAATTTCGGCTGAAAAGGTTGCGACTCTACTCCTGAAGCTTTAAAAGAGAGTATTGATTACATCATTCGCCATGCTTCGGGAAAAGGACTCTCTCAAGAAGAAAAATGAGAAGCACAACATTATGCCCAAAAATTGAAATACCCGAAGGGGGCCTTATTGTTTAATGGCAGTGGAGAAGAAGATTTTCTGTACTGTCTCCCGGATAATAAAGAGATATCCGTTTGCCGGGAGATAGATAGAAGCGTCGGATTCCCGAAGCTAGAAGATGGCCTTTCAATATTATCAAAGGATGAGCTCGCCGACAGTTTGGAGTATAATAGCATAAAGGTATAAAAGCTAATTTTGTATTTTGAAAACGAAATACTTTATTTGTTTATGCTTAATTTTGTCCTCCTCTTGTAGGGCTTAATCCTTAGCAATGCCCTTAGAGCATAGAAAAATATTGAAGATGAAGGATATACAATGGCTCTGAACAACCTTTGTTCAGAGGTAATCGAATTAAGGAATGAAGGTCTTGAAAAAGACAAAATATTGGTTTCATTGGTAAAAAAGTGAAAGAAGACGAAGCTAGTTTCAAAGCTCAAGCTAAAATTCAAAAGAATGAGATCGAAGACCTTCGGAAATAGCTGGCCGAAGCCAAGGAAAAATGCGGTCTCGTAGAGGCTAACCGAGATATTAGTGAATATTGGAAAAACTATTTAGAAAAAATAGTTGAAGAACTTCGTGCATCCAAAGAAAGATGTTTTGAAAAATCCTTGGGCTACGTGGAGAAGATAAAGGCTAGCTTCGCCAACATGGGCGCCTATTCCAACAAAGATAACTTTATACGAGGCGACCCTGAAGGTGTTATCGAGTGGATAAGCGGAGAGGCCGAAGCTTTTGAAGAAATTTTAAGTGATCGTGGGGACGTCTGCGCGTTCTCTGGTGCATGAGGAGTTTCAGCCATCCTGGAGAAGGCGGGTTGCGATCATGTCAAAACCGTGGCCCAGGCCGAAGCTGCCTTCTCCGTGGATGATACAAAAGATCCCTCAGTCGAAGCAAGTTTAATGGGCGGAAATTTTTTTACTGACATCTGGGCAAATGGTGGCTGAGAAATGGCCCACGAAATTATGAAGAAAAGTGAGAAAGATATTCACGACACTCGAGCAGCAGCAAAACAAGCTGTGGAAGCTGTAGAACGCGAGAGACACATAGGTATTGTTTCGCAGCGCCTAGCTTCGGCTTTTGTTTTTGTGGCTTCGGACTAACTAGTTTTTTCCGTTGTAGCTGCATTATCTTCGCCACCGGAACCATTCGATCCATTAGCTGATCCAGCAATGAAGTAAGCACTAGAAATCATAAATATGGCCGAATCTGTTGTTGACGAAGTCGTTAACAAATTGCTGAATGAAGTTGCGGAGAAGGTCCTGATGGAAGACTAGTACTTATTGTAAAAATATTTTCATATGAACAATGTAACTTTGCTGTAATAAGGTTGTAATATTCGATGTAAAGTTTTGAATCTAACATGTAAATTACTTGTAATTCCCTTCTTTGTGATGCATCAAACTTTTATACACATACCGTTTTTGAGCTTTCGGCGAAAAAACACCTTCCCTTCTTTTTCATGCTTCGTAAAGAGAAGAATCCATGCTTCGTGAAAATATCCATACTTCGTAAAATCATTCATGCTTCATAGGAATATCCAAGCTTCGTAAAAAACATCCAAGCTTCGTAAAAACGTCCATGCTTCATAAACAAGGGATCCCTTCTTTTGCAACAGAGCTGATGAAACTGTATTTCTCAGCTTACTTTGTGCCATAGCACATTTTCATTTTTTTCAAAGCATTCTCCGAAGATCGACTTCATATTCAATTCGTGTCTTTAGTGCGATATAATGTATGATGTGATGCTATGCGGTATGATGTAATGATATGATGCAAAATATGATGCTAATGCCGAAGACACACACTCACACACCCACACAGTCTCTGCGTCCCCTTAGGAACAATCAATGTCTCTTTGCCATTTATTTTTCGACTTCACTGCTTATTTTTCGGTGTAAGTTCTACATCCCCTTAGGAACGTCTTTTGAACTTCTTCGCCTTCTATTTCGGCGGTATCACCGTTGACTTTTTGGTGTAAGTTCTGCATTCCCTTAGGAACGTCTTTTGAACTTCTTCGCCTTATATTTCGACGGTATTTGGCTCTGCATTCCCTTTGGAATGACTTTTGAGCAGAAAACTTACACTGCGCTCCCTTAGGAACGACTTTTCGTAGCTTCGGCAAAACTTACGCTGCACTCCTTTAGGAACGACTTTTTGTAGCTTCGGCAATTTTTAGCTCTGCATTCCCTTAGGAACGACTTTTGAGCTTTGTAGGTCTGTGAAGAAGATATATTTCATTCTGACAGGAGCAAAGCTATTACAAGAAATTAAAACTAGATTTACATTGATTGTTCCTTAAAAAACAAAATGACATTGAACATAAAAATGTTTCAGAGGTAGGATATCTCTCAATAGATGTGCTTTGATTCCGGCACAGTACTGTTGACTGTGCGAGCTTCGGATTCCTCCCTGAATTCTCGTTGCTGTTGAGAGTGCTAGCGCCCTTCTGGCTGCTGGCTTCGGGAATAGGTCGGTTGCAGTGGTGGTGGGGGTGGGAGTTGTGGCCAGGAAGCCTATGAATGGCTAGCCAAAGCAACAGAAGCTACAAGATGATTGCCCACATACTCTGGTATGTAAGGAGAGTGACACGAAGCAGTGTGCAAGACTTGCTTAGGCTGATTCTGCCGAGCTTCGGCATCTGCTATCTCCTTTTGTTTCTGAATGGTGACGTGGCACATTCTTGTAGTATGGCCCTTGTCCTCACCACAGAATAAGTAGTAAATCTTTCTAGGCTGATCCCCAAATCTTCCTCTGAAGCCCCCAGCGCCTCTGCCGATTGGAGCTGGTGGCCTGAAAGAGTTTTGCTGTTGCCCTAAAGATTGTGAGGTGTATTGTGACCTCTGAGACTAACTTCCTTTATCGTCACTCTGAGTGGAGTTATGGATTGACCTGACATGCCTCAGGTGGATTCTTCCTCCGAAGCCCCTGGTCATTTCTGAGAATCTGTAAGCTTCCTCCCTTCTTTTGGCGAAAATCGTTGTCAGCCAGAATGTACTCATCCATCTTCTGAAGCAGCTTCTCCAGAGTTTGTGGGGGCTTCCTGGCGATGTACTGAGCCGTAGGTCCTGGCCGAAGGCCTTTAATCATGGCCTCAATGACAATTTCATTGGGCATTGTGGGCGCTTGTGCCCTCAATCGCAAGAACCTTCATACATATGCCTGAAGGTATTCTTCGTGGTCTTGCGTACATTGGAACATGGCCTAAGCTGTGACCGGCTTCATTTGAAAGCCTTGGAAACTGGTAACCAGCATGTCCTTAAGCTTCTGCCACGATGTGATAGTCCCTGGCCGAAGAGAAGAATACCATGTTTGAGCTACATTCCAGACTGCCATGACGAAGGACTTTGCCATGACTGCGGTATTGCCTCCATACGAAGATATAGTTGCTTCGTAGCTCATCAAAAACTGCTTTGGATCTGAGTGCCCATCATACATGGGAAGCTATGGTGGCTTGTATGATGGGGGCCATGGGGTAGCCTGCAGTTCTGCTGCCAAGGGAGAAGCATCATCAAAAGTAAATGCATCATGATTAAAATCATCATACCATCCATCCTTGTTGAATAAGCCTTCTTAACGAAGCTCCCTGTGTTGGGGCCTTCGATCTTGTTCATCTTGAGCAAGATGACGCACTTCTTCAGTAGCTTCGTCGATCTTCCTTTGAAGATCAGCCAGTCACGCCATCTTCTCCTTCTTTCTTTGTACTTGCTAATGGATGATCTCCATGTCCCTGATCTCTTGGTCCAACTCCTCCTCCTGGAGTGTTGGACTGGTGGCCTTCCTCTTCTGGTTCCTAGCTTCTCGGAGAGAAAGGGTTTCCTGATTTGGGTCTAGTGGCTGCAGTGCAGCACCCCTATCGCTGAAGCTTTCTTCGGCGTCATGACGAAGGTTAGTGTTTATCGAAGGTGGTCGAAAAGGGTTCACCGGAGGTGGGCGCCAATGCTGAGGACTTGTTCTCAAATGCTATGAGTTAAGAACAAGGCAACACGAATTGTTAAATGTTAATGTCCTTCGTCCTTCGAAGCATTATTTCCCTTAGGATATAATGATCTTCAGACGAAGGTTTAGAAGGACATACCTTCATAAACGTGATGTATGTTAATAAAAGAAGAAGCATATGAAATATAAGAGACAAGATAAACGATCACATAACATTATTAACTCATTCTCATTATATTATCCTGGAGAGACAGAAATAATACTGAATTACAAATGTACCTTTGGATTGATAGAAGGCAAAAGTATAAGCGTGACGCAAAAGCGAGTACAAGTCAACGTGAACAGTACAGGGATACTGTTCATCTATTTATAGGCACAGGACACAACCTGTGAGAAATTACATTCATGCCCTTTATATTTACTATTGACTTATAGATAAATCTATGAGGAATAGATAGCCTTTTCCCCTTTAAGTCGGTTCCTTTTTCTGCCATTGAGCCAAAGCTCTCTTGCGCGTAGCGTCGGAGCAACAGCAACCTTCGTCGCGATCATGCTTTTCTCATGTATGCTTTTAACCTGAGTCCGAAGGTATCTGTCCATATGCCATACTTGGAAGACATTGTTAAATTACGTTTTTGAGGACCTTCGGAGGATGAAGGCCCCCAACATGAAGGATAATGAGCTTGTTAGAGTCATGTATCTAGTTTGAATCTAATTATCAATGAGCTCAATTCGATTGGCATAAATAAGTTAGGTGATGCAGACATTGTGAGGAAGATTATCTCCCTACTACCAAAACAAAGATATGGGAGCATCATCACTATTCTTTACAACATGGAGGACTTGAGTACAATGACCCTGGAAATTGTGATTGGGCAAATCGTGGCCTTTGAGATGTCGTGAAAAATGTGTCAGGGAGAGGATCCAACTTCCTCAAGGCCACATACTTTTGCATGTGATGAAAGGAATGGTAAAAAGAAGGCTCCCACTCCAAGTTCCTCAAGTATAGAAGAGGAAGAAGAAGAAAGTGATGATGATGAAGATAATCAACCATCAACATCATCCTCTAAGGACAAAAAAACAATCTGACGCGTCTGAAAAGGTAATGGGGATGATCCGCAAGAATAATCTAATGGGTGTGCCCATGTAGGTCGAGGATCTTCTCTTTAACATCGACAAGGAAAAGCAAAGAAAGAGAGGATGCTTCCTGTGCGGGGAGAAGGGCCACTCCAGGGACAGTTGTCCAACTATGGCCGAACCGAAAAAGGGGAGGAGCAAAGGCAAGGCGCTAACAAGTGTCAAAACTTGGGATGATTCTTCAAGCGAAGATGAACCTCCAAGGATGTGCAGCCACCGGTCTTCATTACGGTAATCACGCAAGTGCCTTATGGCAAGAGGTAAAATGAGTATTCCATCCTCTAGTGATGAAAGTAGTAGTGATGATGAAGGTTAGGGAAAGCCCTCCGTAGATGAGCTTGCAGAAGCCATGAAACGTTTTCAGGATGTTTGCACTAAGCAAAAGGATCAACTTAAAACTTTGAAAAATAAGTTGATTAGCTCTCAAAATGATTACAAAGGTTTGCTAGAAAAATTTGAAACATTTGCAAATTTAAATTGTGAGCTATCAACTAAAATTGAGCAATTAGAGTCTAGTGCTTCATCCACTACTAATGATGATGGCCTTATAAAAAAGAATGAAAAACTTAAGGCTAAGTTAGCTAGTTCCCAAGAAGCTATTGAAAACTTGCTAGGCAAAATGGAAATTCTTAGCATACATAACAATGAGCTAACTACTAAGCTAGAAAACAATGTTTGCACCCCAGGAGCATCTTTAGCTGAAATTTCTGAAATTATTAAGAACGATGCTTCTACTTCTTGCTTTGATTTAATTGATGATTCTAACCCCTGCAACCAAGTTCTTGTTGAGAATATTGTTGTAGAAACATGATCGGATGAGGTTGCAAAGGAAAATGAGCAATTAAGGCAAGAAGTGGCTAGTATTGGAAAGACTTTGTATGACAAGAAAGGCAAAACCAAACAAATCCAACCTCCACAGGATAACACCACTACAGGAGTGAACAAGCCTATGGAGGGCAAAACTGTGATTTGTAGGCTATGTCACAAGGAAGGCCACAAGCCTTTCCAATGCAAGGTGATGACCGGGGATAAGCAAAAGCTCAAGCAAAAGCCGAGAAGCAAAATCTCCAACACCTAAATCAGGAAGGTGGACAAAAAAGCTGCTACACCATATTTGATCAAGAAGAAAAAAATAGAAAGGTGATACCAATCAAGGCCAACAAGCAAGCCAACAAAGGAAAAGGGGACAAACACATCTGGGTGCCAAAGGAGATTATTTCAACCATGAAAAGCGCCAAGAAGGTTTAGATCCCAAGAGGAAAGTGAGAAGTCCGAAGGACCTTGAGGAATTTGGAGACTTGGAAAAATTGAGATGTATATCATGGGATGCATCATAGTGGATCAACCTTATTGCCAAGTGGGTTAGCGAATACTTTGGACCCAAATTCCCCTAACCATGACTAAGGTAACTAGATTTATTATATTTCTTGCTTTTAGATATGCATATCTATTTTCATGTATCTAGTTTTACCTGTCATACCTAGTATTTCATTTGGTATTCATTTTTATTATAAATGCATGCATACTAGGTAAATCATATGGTAGGATTGCTCACTTTCAATTTATACTCTTGAGCAAACCTACATGGTTTAAAATGATAAGCATGGCACATAGCTTATTTAATATTCCTAAGAAAATGATACATCAATTGATATGGTGAAATACTTCAAGTGGTATAACATTTCAATTATACTTCATTTGGTATACGTCAATTGGTATCATTTAACTTATATGTGCCAAAGCTCGGATTATAGATAATTTGCCCCACTTGATACCAAATCAAAGTGCATGTCTCCTACAAGTATTCAAAACTTGTATGCACACCTTTAGGGGGAGGTTACTCTATAATCCAAGTCTTTGAGACAAATGCCTGTTTTCAAGTCTATTTCATGTAGTAGTCTCATTGAAAGGAAAATGGAGTCCCTGGAGAAAGACAACAAGCTTCCACTGCAAATCTACAAAAATTGTTATGTCTCACAAGCTTGCCATTTGTCTTCAATTGGTCCGCCATTGACTTTCAATTGGTATTTTTGAGACTACATTTAGTATCATTTACATGTCTTCTCCGATATTTGGTTATACTATATTTCATATCTTATACTTCCCATGTTGCTATACATGCATAAGTTGTTAGATCATATTTCATTACCTATGCATAAGAGAAGTCAGTCTAATCAAATCATGTCTTGCACCTCTATTTTTCACATGCTTTTTCCTAAGTAAAAGATCTCGGTCAAGGGGAGTATTTCTTCGTCTCTTAAGGGGGAGAAAATTCTTTCTAATGGAGAACACTCATTTAGGGGAGTAATAATGTTTGTGCTTCAATTGGTATTAATTGATAAATCTTTTATGAGGGCAAGTCTTATTTGCTTCCTACATAGTTTTAATGTCTTCCTTTTCGGTGGTTGATGCCAAAGGGGAGAAGTTTAGAGACCAAAGCAATGCAAATTGTATTAAACACCAAACACCACAAATTTAAAATTTTGTTTTGGTTCTTTGGTCTACAAAAGGAAGCAAGTGAAATATGGAGTTAGGGGGAGGCTTAAGTCCATAATATCACTTTTTGGGGACAAACATGCATCCTAGCAAGTAGATTGCATATTTTCAATCAAATGATTGTAATATTTGCTTGCTTTGGTTGTGTTGTCATCAATAACCAAAAAAGGGCAGATTGTAAGGAAAATGGACCTCGGGCCATTTGGCTCAATAGGTTTTGGTGTTTGGTGATCAACATAACCTGTGGACTAATGTGTTTGCTAGTGTTTGTGTTTGTAGTTCACAGGATGCTAAAGTTACTTGGACCAAGACATTGAGGAAAGCAACACCTCAAAAGAAGACACTATGAAGATCAAGTGAAGTCCAAGAAACGAAAAAAGTGTTGCAGACTGTCTAGTCTAGAGCACTGGACTGTCCAGTGCTACACGCCAGACTGTCCGGTGCACCAGGGAACAGTAGCTCAACAACTAGTTCCAGGTGGCACTATGGAGACAAGACCACCGGACTGTCCGGTGTGACATCGGGAGTGTCCGGTGTAAAAAGCCTGCGCGCTAATGGTCGTCTGCGGTGTCAGACCAACGGTTAGGCGCACCAGATAGTGAACAGCTGGATTGTCCGGTGTGCCGTAGAGAGCACATTTTTTCTCCAACGGCTAGTTTTGTGTTGGGGGCTATAAATACACCCCAACCGTCCATTCCAAGGTGTGAGAGCCCAAGCAACATAACAAGGCATAATATAGACATTTCAAAGTGCTCATACACCCAAGTGCTTAATAGAATCACTCGGTGATTAGCGTAGGTGCTTTGCGAAGTGCTTAGGTTAGTTAGACAACTTTAGCGCTTGCTCTAGGTGAATCCTAGTTACTTGAGTGAGTTTATAAAAACCACAGAACCCCTCGGCTCTTGCGTGAGCCGTTGTAATTGTACCGAGTGGCGCGAGAGTCTTGTGAGACCGTGATAACCATGTTTGTGTTACGGCCGCCACTTTGTACCGAAGGGAACGAGGCCTGCGGGGTTTTTGGCCGAAAGCTCGATAGTGGAGATGGCGGGGAGCGTCCGAGAGTGTGATATCCTGGCCCCTAGGATGGCGATTTCCTGGCCCAAGGCTTTATAGAATTAATAGAGTATCCATACCAACAAGGTGCATCTTCTTTTTTAGAAGCCTATCCCGAAAGAACCTGCAAGTTAAGTGTGCTTGGCTTGGAGTAATTTGGGATGTGTGACCGACCGGGAAGTTTTTTCGGGTGCGCATGAGTGAGGACAAAGTGCGCACAAAAGACTCGTGTTGGTCTGTGGTGACAATATATGATCCTATTGAGCTGCCAGGGCACAGGAGTAAGTACCGCTGGTCCAGGGATTGGACGGGGTGTTACAGAGAGGAGCCAGAAGAGGAGCACCACTTGCACGTGGAGAAGGCCTCGTGGCTATCTACGGAGTTACTCGACCGTGGTGCTTGGCCCTCGCGTGGGCTTCCCTTTGCGTAGGGGCACCAACGAGGATTAGTTGGGACCTTACGTGGTTCCGGATACCTCGGTAAAAATACTGGTGTCATCCATGAGAATTTGCATCTCTACCATGCTCTTTAGCTTCCGCATTTATATTAAGCATTTAAGTTTCAATCTTGTCTTTATACTCATATTGTTTAGATTGAAACTTAGCCATTGTGGTAGAGATAGCAACACTTAGACAAAACCTAGTTTGCACATTCTAGTTTGATTATTTGCATAGGTTCTACTTTAGGGTTTTATTTGTGGCCTAGTTTAGAGAAAGTTTTAGGCGTCACATGTTCCTTTTGGTTATGTTCTTACTCATAATGCAAAGGGTGTTCATGCTAAATTTGTTGGTACCTCAATTATTGGTAACAAAAAGAAAGCCAGTTGGGTACCAAAGAACTTGCTAACATCCAAGGACCCAAAAAAGTTTGGGTACCTAGAAGAGATTGATTTCCTTTTTGTAAGTGAACTACAAGGTGAGAGAGAATCATTAGTTATTGGATAGTGAATGCACTCAACACATGACCGGGGATATGAGGATGTTCACCCAAATGAGTGAGGAAGGTTGCTCAAATTATGATAGCATCACATTTAGAGATAATTGCAAAGGAAAGGTTAAAGATTTGGGTAAAATTGCTATCTCAAATGACCATTCCATATCAAATGTACTTTTGGTTGAATCTCTAAATTTCAATTTGCTATTTGTAGCTCAATTGTGTGATTTAAGCTTTAGTTGCAATTTTACTATTGATGATGTTCTCATCTCTACAGTTGATGTAGCAATCTTATGTATAAAGGTTTTAGATATGAAATATTTATCTTGTTTATTTTTCATCTAATGAGGCAAAGCTTACAACTTGTCTATTCTCTAAGGCTTCACTAGGTTGGTTATGGCATAGAAGACTTGGTCATGTTGGTATGAGACAACTAAATCAATTAACCAAACATGACTTAGTTTGTGGTTTAAAGGGTGTGAAGTTTGAAAAGAACAAATTATGTAGCTCTTGTCAAGTCGGGAAGCAAGTGGCAAATACTCATCCAAACAAGAGTCAAAATGTTAACTCATAGCCATTGGAATTACTTCACATGGATCTTTTTGGATCAACATCATTTGTGAGTATTGGTGGTAATTCCTATTGCCTTGTGATTGTTGATGATTATTCTAAATTCACTTGGGTTTATTGGTGTTTGAAACATTCAAGTCATTTGCTATATTGGCTCAAAATCAATTTGAATTTGATATCAAGAAAGTTAGAAGTGATAACAGGTTGGAATTCAAAATTGCTAGAATTGATGCATATTGTGATGACAAGGAGATCAAACATGAATTTTCTTCCAAATATACACCAGAACAAAATGGTATTGTTGAAAGGAAGAATTGGACTCTAATTGATATGGCTAGGTAAATGCTTGTGGAATATAATGTGTCGGATTCATATTGGGTCGAAATAATAAACAATGCTTATCATGTACCAAATAGATTATATTGTCATAAATTCTTGAAGAAAACTCCATATGAATTGCTTATTGGTAGAAAGCCAAACATCTCATATTTTAGAGTATTCGATTACAAATGCTATATTTTGAGAAAGGGAAGTCGGTTCTCTAAATTTGAGAAGAAATGCGATGAGGATTTTCTTCTTAGGTATTCATGAAATATCAAGGCTTATAGAGTTTTCAACAAGACTCATGGTATTATTGAAGAAGCTTATGATGTTGTGTTTGACGAAACAAATGGATCTCAAGATGAAAATGATAATCTTGATGATGTTGGTGGAGTTCATTTGAGAAATGCTATGAAAACTACGACAATTGGTAATATAAAAGCAAAAGAAGACAATGATGATAGTGTGGTTGTCATTCCATCCTCCTCAACTTTAAATGAGAAAGTTCACCAAAGCCACCAAAATAATGAAGTTGAGGATGCTCATGATCAAGATACTTCAAGTCATTTGGCTTCTCCTTAAGTTTCAACTAGTAATTCTCAAATTGTATCAAGAATCCATCATTATATTGTAAAGGATCACTTGGTTGATCAAATTGTGGGTAACATGAGTAAGGGGTTGGGGGGAAATTCAGTCAGATAAGGTGTGTCCAAATCTAAGGATTGAAATAAGGGGGATATAATTCCCCGCTAACCTAGTGGTAATGGGTACTCAAGGGCTAGATGTCATCCTAGGGATGAATTGGCTGCACAAGAACCAAGCAACCGTTAGTTATGACAAGAGAACAGTATGTGAGGTTAGTGTCCCCATCCGGGGAAGAGATTGTTGGGGACTTGTTCTCAAATGCTATGAGTCAAGAACAAGGCAACACAAAATATTAAATGTTAATGTCCTTCGTCCTTCGAAGCATTATTTCCCTTAGGATATAACGATCTTCGGACGAAGGTCATGAAGGACGTACCTTCATCATCATGGTATATGATAATGAAAGACAAAACATATGAAACATGAAAGATAACATGAATAAACATACAATATCATTCACATTTCTTCATTATATAAACTTGGGTATTTAAATACGATATTAATTACATTTATACCTTCAGCTTGATAGAAGGCAAAAATCCAAGTGTTGCACATGAGCGAATACAGGATAGCATGAACAATACAGGGGTACTATTCATCTATTTATAGGCACAGGACGTAGCCTGCGAGAAATTACATTCATGCCCTTTACAAAGGTTTACAATCATAATACAAGTTATCACGGGTCGATTGGTCATTTCATCTTTAAGTCGGTGCATTTGGAAATGTACTCTGAAGCTCTCTGATTGATAGCTTCGGCTTTGTGTCAATCTTCCGAAGGTGTTTCTTCTTATGGGACCTTCGGCGACGAAGCAGACCCCCAACAGTAGCCCCTTCACGGTGCCAGATCGTTTTTCGTAACGAGCTCGACCCGTGAAAAACTCTCTCAGGCTTCGGAATGCCGAAGGTCCAAAAACACCTTCCCTGAGCTCGTTGCCGAGAAATGATTTAAATATTCCGAGTGAAGGATGGTCCCACCATGCAACGGGTACGCGCGATCTGGTGATTTAGCTTCTTGGGCACTATGGTCCACCGTTCAGCAAGTGCGGGTGAGTGTTCAGCGGGTGTGAGCGGCTTGACGATTCACCTTCCCACCTGCAGCACTATATAAACAGACGGGTAGGTGTGAAGTTACCACATCATTTACTGCTATTGCATTGTTGTACTGCCGAAAAATTTGACCACAGCCGAAGCTTGTTCACCGTATTCTCAATCAAAGGATCACTTTGCTCTAGCTTTGTGACAAGAGGGAGCTTTGGCAAAAATAAAGAATAATCAACCTCGTTGAAACGCAAGAAATTCAACATCAAATGGCCAGGGTGCGCTCAACAGCTAAGGTTACTCGCGACGGAGAGGAAACCGAAGCTGCTGAAACTGCCCCGATCTCTGAAGTTATGAGGCGGTCGGGATTGGTTGTGACTGAGGGCGCTTCTGACGAAGATGCACCCGCTACTGAAACTGAGCAGGCAGATATTGAAGAGGGTGATGCTGGTGAAGAAGAGATTGATTATAATACCACTATGCCATCGATGACCAGCCATTTGGATTTTGGGAAGTCGACTGTGTCTGAAGCTGATGTGGCCATGATGACGAAGCTAGGCTACTTCAGAGAAGCCGAGAAGGGGTTGATTCACTTTGGCGGGGAAGAGACTATACCGAAACCAGAAAATGATGAAGTGGTAGTTTTTAAGAGCTTCTTCAAAGCAGGGTTGAGATTTCCTCTGCACGGGATGATTGCAGATGTCTTGGAAAATTTTGAGATTTACCTTCATCAGCTGATTTCTAACGCCATTGTTAGGCTCAGCGTGTATATTTGGGCTCTCCGAAGTCAAGGGATGGAGCCGCTCGCCGAAGCCTTCTGCCGAGTACATGAACTTCACTATCAGACGAAGGCTAGAGAAGACGGAATGCATGAGAACTTCGGATGCTATAATTTTGCTTATCGCAAAGACATGAAGAAACCGGTGGTTAGCTATCGCACTAAATGGCCGACCGGTTGGAAATCTGAATGGTTTTATGTTAAGATTGATGAGAAAAATGACAAGCTAGTTCAGAGCCCGCTGGAGCTAACCTTTGGGCTGACTAGGCCTCAGTGCAACATGCCGCCGGGGGCACCATGCCCAGATGCTGTGTATGAGTTTAGAGTTGTGTCTGAACATATTGGAACTA
Source organism: Zea mays (assembly GCF_902167145.1). Taxonomy (NCBI): domain Eukaryota; kingdom Viridiplantae; phylum Streptophyta; class Magnoliopsida; order Poales; family Poaceae; genus Zea; species Zea mays. The sequence goes on along the minus strand of NC_050104.1, from coordinate 83,015,523 downwards.
GGGATTTAGTCCAGGAATACTTAGCCAACAGAGTATTCCCAACGCTAAAGGAATGAAGTATGTCGAAGCTTGAAGGTGAGAAGAAGAAGAATGAACTCGTTCGGCTACCCTATCATTTCAAGTTCAAGAAATACTTCAAAGAACCCTGCCAAGAATGGTTGGATACAATTGAAGTTATGTGCAATGAGATTTTGGGCAATTATATGAAAAAAGAAGATCAGTTGATGACTGCAGCCTTCGACGCTCGACCGAAGCGAAGATTGAATCGGGTAATGGATGCCCTGAATTTTGAATATCCTGACTATGAGCGATTGAACAAGGGCGCCAAAGGGCAAAAAAGAAAAAGAATTGTTAGTGTTGTGGGCAGACAGGCTGCTAGAATGGTGAAAGAAGATGAAGAAATCTTGAAGAAGAGAAAATTGAGCCCTGAGCCGAAGACAGTTGCTCCGAAGAAAAGGAAAGTTGCGGCTCCGAAGCAGAAGGCGACTGATATGGAAGAAGAGACTCCTTCAACACCTTCTGCTGCCGATGTGGAAGAAATTCTAAAGGTAATGACTGAATCCTTGCCTATCAAGCTAAGTCCACTAGGGCCACATCTGATGAAGCTTTTACAGAAGAAGAAGGAACCCTCGGCAGCGAAGAAGTCCGCTAGGCCGAAAAAACGAAGGATTATTACTGTGACAGAAGCTATTGAAGAAACACCACCGCCAGCTTCGACGTCAAAGGCGCCAGCTGTCGAGAGCGCTACAGGTACCGAAGCTGCACCTACTGAAGCTGTAACTGCCGAAGATGCAAATCTAGAAAGCACACTCTCTGATATTGATAAAATACTTCTGGACATGGCCGCAGAAGAAGCTGCTACAGCCGCCAAAGAGACCATGGCCACAGTGCCTGGGAAAGAGAAGGAAATAGCCGAAGATACTTCAGAAGAAGAAAATTTCAACTTTCAAAACTTAATTGGACAAGAATTGTCAAAGGCTGAGAAAGAAGAATTGAGAGACTATGCCATAACCTGCGGGTATCAACCAGAGGCGCTACTCTTCGGCGGTATTGACGATGAAAGCTTAGGTTGTCCCCGAGACCAAACCGGAGCGAAGGTTATCGGTACTCTGTCGAAGAGTATTGGTTTCCCAAAGCTTGAGGCCGATATCAGCCGCTACCGACGACAGCATATCGTTGGTAGTTTATTCTATTCTAATTTCAAGGTAAAAACTTTTCTTCGACTTTTTGTTGTTTTTAACAATGAAGGTATTTTCTAACGAAGGTTGCTCCTGCTCAGAGTATGCTATTGAGTAAAGCTTTGAGGATGCAACAGGACCTTGAAGATAAAAAGCATGAAGTTATAATTGAAGGTTTAGAGAGAAAAATAAAAGATCAAGCAGCTGCTCTTGAAAAGAAAAATTTCGAACTTCAGACAGTGGAGGGTTTACTGGCAGAAGCTAAAGCCAAAATTGCAAAGTTGAATAAGGAGTTTCTCTCAAAGTCAGAAAGCTTCGAACAAGAAAAGCAGAAATTTGATACGAAGTTTGAGGCTGAGGTCAAAAAAGTTCAAATTTGCAAAAATCATTGAAAGACCTTTAAGATGAATGTCTAGAGTTCAGCAACCGATGCGTGCAGCGGTTAAAGTAGGTCTTCAACTCGGTTGGAGCCAGTTCTGAGAAATTCAGTCCTTCGATTGAAGACCTGTCGGGGACCTTCGAACACATGGAGGGCGAAGTTGATGCTCTTGATGAAGTTATAGCTGGACACGGTGATTTCTGTGCACTGCTAGCTTCTCGGGGCACAACTGTTGCCTTCATGAAGTCTGGTTGCACGCATGGGAAGATTGTTAATAGACCAAACTTTAGCTTATCACCAGCAGATCTGATTGATATCCCCAGCCTTGCTCGAAGCATATGAAACAGATTTATAAAGCAAATATGGACGAAGGGTGGGCGAAGCCTAGCTAGTGACGAAGCTCGAAGTTATCTCAAGCCGGTAATAAAATCATACCTTGTGCTTACCTTTTCCTTGGAACGTGAATTTTCCTTATAATGCTTTAATATGTACAGGATGACGAAGCCGAGGAACACTGAACCGAAGCTTAGTAGACGATCCGAAACTCAACAGATGATGATGAAGGTCGAATGCCTAGCTGTGGAAAAACTCTAAGAAAACTCTTGTATTAACCTTTATAAAGAATATTGTAATCAGATTCTGCTCTGTAAATTTGTCCATACCTTGTAATATATTTTTACCTTTCCATCAATGTATGAAGAGCTTTGATGTGGATGAAACTTGTATTTTTTGAGCCGAAGGCGAAAAACACCTTCCCTTCTTTTCGTACACAACAAAGCATAAATCTGCTTTTTAAACTGTATCCTTATAGCCGAGGCAACTGTCTGTATCTGTATGGTATGATGATGATGATCCTATGTATGTCTAAATGAATGTTTATGAATGCACTGTATGATGTAATGTATCGTGCAAATGAATTCCCAAACACACACACATACGAAGCTTCATCTATAACCTTCATTCCCTTAGGAATGACTGAAATCTCTTTGCCGTTTATTTTTCGGCTGCACCGCTTATTTTTCGGTGTAAGTTCTGCATCCCCTTAGGAACGTATTTTGAACTTCTTCGCCTTCTATTTCGGCGGTATTCGTGTTGACTTTTCGCGCTTCGCCTTATATTTCGGCGGTATTTGGCTCTGCATTCCCTTAGGAACGACTTTTGAGCAAAAAACTTACGCTGCGCTCCCTTAGGAACGGCTTTTTGTAGCTTCGTTATGCTCTGCATCCCCTTAGGGACGACTTTTGAGCTTCTCCCTGTGTTTTCTTTTTCTTTGCACTCGATGGTGCATGCTCAGATTTTACATTTACATATTTTGGGGGATCTTGCTCTCGTGGAGCTGAATAAGAAAGGAAAAAATTACAAACTATGGCCCCATTAAAAACCTTTCTCCCCCTTTGGAAAGGAAAAGGGTGCCAAAAAATGAAAAAGATTACATCACTCTATACATAATACCGTGGAAGCTCATCCGCGTTCCAAGATCTAGGAATATCATTGCCATCCATATCCTTTAGTCTGTAAGAACCGGGCCTTGACGAAGATACCACCAGAAAAGGTCATTCCCACTTCAGCTGTAGTTTGCCTACTATGTCCGGATTAGCTACTCTCTGAAGCACCAGATGCCCTGGCTTGATATTTTTTAGTCGGACTTTTCTATCGCGCCATTTTATTGTTTTGGCTTGATATTTATTAATATTTTCCACAACCTTAAGTCTGACCCCTTCTATAGTGTCTTTTGCCACATGATAATTAGCTTCATCTTCAGTCGAAGCAGTTGTTCTTGTTGACCTCGTTTTAGCTTCTTCTGGGGTTATAGCTTCGTCACCAAATAATAACTTGAATGGCGTAAAACCTGTTGATTTTGATACAGTCGTATTGTGGCTCCACACCACTTCGATCAACTCTTCTGGCCACTTTCCTCTGGGTTGGTTAAAAATTAACTTCATTATTCCTGTCATTATAATACCATTTGCTCTTTCGACAAGTCCATTTGATTCTGGATGTCTGACTGATGCAAAATGGATCTTTGTGCCGATTTGATCACAGAATTCCTTGAAAGCTTCGGCATCAAACTGTGTTCCATTGTCCACATTTATAGCCTTTTGTACGCCGAAGCGACAAACAATGTTTTGCCAAAAGAATTTCTGGAATGTGACCGAAGTTATTGTGGCCAAAGGCTTCGCTTCAATCCACTTGGAAAAATATTCTACAGCCACCACAACATATCTTAAATTGCCTTGTGCTGGTGGAAGTGGACCTAACAAATCCAGGCCCCATCTTTGCAATGGCCAAGTTGGCTGTATTAGTTGGGTTAACGACGAAGGTTGTTTTTGGTCTCTTGCACATTTTTGAAAATTTTCGCACTTTTGAACCAGATCCGTTGCATCCGAAGCTGCCTTTGGCCAATAAAATCCTTGTCTGAAGACCTTCCCCAGCAAAGGTCTAGATCCAATGTGAGATCCACACAAACCTGCATGTATTTCCTTTAGCAGCTCTATACCTTCAGTTCTGGATAGACACATGAGAAGTGGAGAGTAGACTCCATGTTTGTATAACTCCCCTTCTATTATTACATATGGTTTTGTTCTTGCCTCCATTCTCTTATTATAACCTTCGTCATCTGAAAGGCAGTTACCTTGGAGAAAAGATATAATCTCAGTCCTCCAATCTTCACTATGAACAGGAGATATATTGAGCACTGCTCTTTTGAGAAGTTCCACCGAAGGTGCTCTTATTGTCTCAAAGAATACTTCTGAAGGTAGAGGCAACCCCTGTGCCGCTGACTTGGCTAGCAGATCAGCGTGCTCGTTTTCTGCTCGTGGAATATTCTTGATAGAAAACCCTTCGAAAGAAGCTTCAAGCCTTCGAACTGTGTCCAGGTATTTCTCAAGCTTCGGGTCTCTTGCCCTACAACTCTTATCAACATGACCAAAAATAACTTGGGAATCGGTTTTAAGGACCGCCCTTCTTATCCCCATTGCCTTTAACTTCCGAAGCCCCAAAAGCAAAGCTTCGTATTCAGCAATATTATTTGTGCAGCTGAAATCAAGCTTTATTGCATAGCATGTTCTGACTTTGGAAGGTGCAACTAAGACAGCAGCCGCACCTGCCCCGAAGGTTCCCCAGGAACCGTCGCAGAACACTATCCAAGCTTCAACATCTTTATTTGCTTCTTCTTCTTGAGCCCTTGGCGTCCAGTCAGCGATGAAGTCTGCTAACGCCTGGGACTGAATCGAGGATCTATGCACATAATCAATGCTGAATTCGTTGAGTTCCGCAGCCCACTTTCCAATCCTTCCAGTAGCTTCTCTGTTCCTCATGATATCCTTCAGAGGCTGTGATGAAGGAACAATTATATGGAATGCTTGAAAATAATGCCGAAGCTTCCTGGAGGCCATTAAGACAGCATACAACACCTTCTCCAATTCTGTATAGTTTTTCTTTGATAAACTTAGGACTTCAGAGACAAAGTATACTAGGGCTTGCTTTTTAATTTGTCCTTCCAGTTTCTCCTGCACAAGCGCCACACTCACTGCAGAGTGTGAAGCTGCCACATACAATAGTAACGGAGCCCCTGGCACGGGTGGAGTTAACGTTGTTAGATCAATTAAGTATTGCTTCAACTCATCGAAGGCTTTCTGTTGAGCTGGGCCCCATTGAAAGACTTCGGCTGACTTTAGTATTTCAAAGAATGGCAAGTTTCTTTTTGTTGATCTAGATATGAATCTATTCAATGAAGCCAGTCTTCCTGCCAATCGTTGGGCCCCCTTCTTTGTGCTTGGCGGTTCCATTCAAAGGATGGCTTCGATCTTGCTTGGGTTAGCTTCAATCCCCTTCGTTGAAACTAGACAACCAAGGAACTTACCCTTCTTCACTCCAAAGACACATTTTCAGGATTTAATTTCAGGCCAGCTAGCCTGAAATTAGCAAATGTTTCTTGCAGATCAGTGATATGATTTTATTGCTTCGTACTTTTTACTATGATATCATCAACGTATGTTAGCACATTTCTGCCTATCTGAGAATGAAGGACCTTGGCTATCATTCTGCTGAAACTTCCTCCAGCATTCTTGAGCCCCTCAGGCATCCGAAGATAACAATAGGTGCCACTGGGAGTTATGAAGCTAGTCTTCGGCTCATCCTCCTTCTTCATCCATATTTGATGATATCCTGAGTAGCAATCCAGTAGACTCATAAGTTCTGAAGAAGCTGTTGCATCCACAAGAGAGTCTATCCTTGGTAATGGAAACTCGTCCTTCGGACAGGCCTTGTTGAGATCTGTGAAATCAATACACATTCTCCATTTGCCATTGGCCTTCTTCACCATAACAGTATTGGCTAGCCACTCTGGATATTTTACCTCCCTAATAACACCAGCACTGAGAAATCTTTTGACTTCATTTCGAGCACCTTCAGCTTTATCATCAGACATTTTCCGAATCCTTTGCTTTCTTGGCCTGAAAGACGGGTCGACATTGAGTGAATGTTCAATGACGTCTCTGTTTACACCACAAAGATCATTGGCTGACCAAGCAAAAACATCTTTGTTGTTGAATAAAAACCTTATCAAGGTTTTCTCCTATTCTTCAGATAGCTGAGATCCCAGCAGTACCTTCTGCTCTGCTATGTCTTCACATAGAAGCATAGGCTTCGGCTGATCAACCGAGGCAACCTTCTCTCTTCTGTATTTGTACTGTTCACAAGCTTCAGTTCCATCTATGTTGTGGATTGCTTTTGAGTCTGTCCAGTTTCCTTCAGCTTTTCTAGCAGCTTCCTGACTACCATGAACAACAATGGGTCCTTGTTCCAAAGGTATCTTCATGCATAGATATGCTGGATGAAGTATTACTTCGAAAGCATTGAGTGTCCCACGACCAATGATTGCATTGTAGGGGTATTCCATATCAACAATGTCAAACACAACTTGTTCAGTCCTTGTATTGTGGACGAAGCCGAAAGTCACTGGCATCGTGATTTTGTCGAGCACTGCAATCTGCCTTCCTCCGAAGCCACAAAGAGGGTGTGTAGCATCATGAATCTTGTCTTCTAGCTCTTGCATCTGTCTGAAGGCCTTAGCAAATATGATGTCAGCTGCACTGCCATCAACCAAAACATTGTGGACCAGAAATCCCTTAATGACACAAGATATGACCATAGCATCATTATGAGGATAATCCTTGAGCTGAAGGTCCTCCTTGGAGAAGGTGATTGGGATGTGGGACCATTTTGACTTGATGAAGGGTCCCTGCACCCCAACATGTTGTACCCTTCTCTGAGCCTCTTTCTTCTGCTTCTTGTTGGCTGGTTCTGAGCATGAACCGCCTGTTATTGGGAGCACCAGCTTCGTAGCCGAAGCAGCTTCACCTTGGGTGTTGGACGAAGCCATCAGCTCAAAAGTGGAAGTGAGTTCACCGGAGGTGGGCGCCAATGTTGGGGACTTGTTCTCAAATGCTATGAGTCAAGAACAAGGCAACACAAAATATTAAATGTTAATGTCCTTCGTCTTTCGAAGCATTATTTCCCTTAGGATATAACGATCTTCGGACGAAGGTCATGAAGGACGTAACTTCATCATCATGGTGGTATATGATAATGAAAGACAAAACATACGAAACATGAAATATAACATGAATAAACATACAATATCATTCACATGTCTTCATTATATAAACTTGGATATTTAAATACGATATTAATTACATTTATACCTTCAGCTTGACAGAAGGCAAAAATCCAAGTGTTGCACACTAGCGAATACAGGATAGCATGAACAGTACATGGGTACTGTTCATCTATTTATAGGCATAGGACGCAGCCTGCGAGAAATTACATTCATGCCCTTTACAAAGGTTTACAATCATAATACAAGTTATCACGGGTCGATTGGTCATTTCATCTTTAAGTCAGTGCATTTGGAAATGTACTCTGAAGCTCTCTGATTGATAGCTTCGGCTTTGTGTCAATCTTCCGAAGGTGTTTCTTCTTATGGGACCTTCGGCTTTGAGCCTCGCACACACCCGCTCCCTTCCCCTTGTGTAACACCCCAGGTGTTACCCAAGGCCCTGGCTCAATACATGCACTTATGGCCTATTATCACATGTGTTTAAGTGGGGGAGAAGGGGCACCAAAACTTCAGAAACCATGGATTAATTAAGGAATGATCATGACAAAAGAAAATACCCAAGATTTTCATGCATCTTCACCTTGGAAAAAGATGCTCACACCCTAGACCCCCTCTTGAGCCATTGGACCTCCAAGCATGGGATTAGTGGGAAAGCTATGCAAATGACCATTTCATGACTTAAACCCTTTACCAAAGTTGAAGTATAATTATATATCTACAAGAAGTAGTAAGTAAGGTATTCCAAAAGGGTCCCAAAAAATTCTCAAATTCAGCCCCCAAGTGAAGAGCACTCAAGAGCAACCAAATTTTCTCTAAGTTAAAAATCAGCCCTCTTCCAAAGATCAGAGATGTTCACTTAGTTGCTGGTGCCAAATCCATATGGTCCAATTGACAAAAGGGAGCCAAATTACCCAAGACACACCTCTGAAAAATTTGAAACCAGTTTTGTCACGGGTTGGCACCAGTTTTGTCGCGAGTTGAACAGTGCCGACACTACTAACTTAGCGCCACCATATCTCCCAAACCAGACCCAATCTTCCCTTGGAAACTCACATGAACTAGGTAGCCCTAGGTGCAGAGAAGAGATCTCACAAAAGTCTTATGGCGAGATTCGCACGTTTGGCTGCTCAGCAAGGGCTAGAACTCGGGCAGAAAGAAATGGCCACGTGTTCGACGCGCCCTGGCAACGCTAGAGCACGCCCCAACGCTCGACCCCGCACGCACCTCGCCTCGCCAGACCACGCGCCAACACCCGCGCTCGCGCCTATAAAGCTGACCCCGACCTTGACCGTATGCCCCGCTCGCTCTCAACCCCGCCCGAGCGCAAGTTCACCGGCGATCGCTCTACTCAAGGCGTGCCAGTGGCCGCCCGAGCCCCGGCCACCATAGACCGGCCAACCTAGCCTTTCCCCGCCCCTTCCGACCCTCGGGATAGCCTCTACGGACCTCGGTGAAGCTTCCAGAGCTGGGGATTGAACTCTACCTCACCGGAGGCACCGGATCGACGTCGCCGGACTTCATCCGACCGCCGACGCACGTAGACCGAGCTCCACGGTGAGCCTTTCTTCGATTCCTCGCACTGGTAGCCTCCTTAGCACCCCGTGAAGCTTCCTGTGCCATTGGATTGAGCAATACCGCCGTGAGCAGGCCGGAGCATACGCCACCGACGAGCCCGACCGCCTGCGCACGTGGCCCGACCGATTCCGGCCATCACAGTCGGTGAGCCGTACCTCGACGTGACCGCCAGGACCTCCCGGAGCTAACCCCGCCCCTCGCCGGGCCTTCCTCGCCACCGGTAAGCCGCACCACCCTATTTAATCCCCGCGGTTAATGTTTAAAGGGGGAGGGAGCTCGGGGAAAAAGAAGAAGAAGCTGAGGGGGTTTTTGAACAGTCAGTGACTCATGTTAATAGTCTCGTAGGGGGTATAGTTTGAAGACTTAGTTAAGAGAAAGCCCAGGGGTCTCGGTGTAAACTGGTTTTTCATAAAACTTTTAAAGATTATTCATTTAAATATAGACAGAGCTTGTAAAATTCATAACTCCAGTTTTATCCAACCAAATCTGGTCAAACTAATTTTGCTAGGTTCTAAATAATATGGACCACTTAGGAAAAATACCAAACACCCTAAGTATTGCAGTAAATTTTAAAGTTTAGATTTAAATAGTAAACTGGTCAAAAGCTAAATAAAGAAGGGAAAATAGCTACACTTTTAGACTGGGGTTAAGAAAAATCAGAGAGGTACTAAACCACCACCTAGCCCGTTTAAAAATAATAAACCCCTCAGTACACCAGGTTAGGGAAGGGTTTACCATTTAAATTTACTTTGGTTCAAAACTAAAGAAAATAGAAAAGGGAGTTTAAAATAAGAACTAGGGGGCAACCACATTTTTGCTAGCTTACTTTCTTAACATAGTTCACTAGAAAATTTTGTTAAGCCCTCTGTTAGTACAAAAGAAGTGCACCACATTTTATTTCATGAAAACAAGGAAAGCTTAAAAAATCCTAGAAAAATAATCCTAAGGAGAACCCACCCCAATCCTTGAGATAACTAATAATATGCTAATATGAATCTAGGAAAATATGAGTTCTGTTGTTTGATATTTTTCAAATAACATAAGTACCTTTTTGGCATTAAACTTTAGAAAATCACACCTAAATAACCAGTGGGTCTTTTTCTGCGATTTTTAACACAGAGGCCTATTATCACCTAGGAATCTTGGCAAAAATAAATTTTTGTCTAGAAGCCTCAGTTGAATCAAAGCTATATTGTGAAGTGCCCTTTTACCCTTGCTTTTGTTATTTTTACACAAGGAATATCTGAATTATTTTCAACCTCAAATTGTAGGATAAAAACCCAGAGGTCAATATTTACCCACTAAAATTTTTATAACATTTTTGGAAAATTCTAAATTGCCATGGTAGTTCAAAAACACTTAATAAGAAGCATAATAGGAAGGAAAATGGGAATTTGGGAGAAATTTATAATGTACAACTAAAACTTTCTAAAAGTCCCATAAAACCTAAAAGATGTGATTAAAGGTTTTAAGTTCATTCAAAACCCTAAAATGAATGTATGAAACCCTTAAGGCTAACAAAGGAAACCCTAGTGTACCACTATCTTAATACTATTTTACTATACTTAGTATTTACAAAATGCCATATCATTAATATGCATATATCTTATTCACTATATTCGATAGACTGTAATCTCGCTGATGGGGAGTACATCCTCGTTCTGGAGCAAGGAGTTGCTCAGGAGGTAGTCCAGGAGCCAGCACCAGAGCCTGCCATCGAGGATCTGCCTGCCCCAGCCTTGAAAGGCAAGCCCTGGTTTTATGCATAACCTATTCTATATGCTATTTTACTGCACTTAATGTTTGTAGGCTTGTATTGTGCACTTAAGTGTAGGAGTTACCTGAAACCCTAGTTGCATTAACATAGGATTCCTCTTGAGATGGATACTAGTATGCTAGGTCGAGTAGCTGCTTTACTAATTAGAAATCTCGGTAGAAGTCGAGTGATTTTTCTAGCACTCGCGCGAGGTTAGAAATTGCTTGTATCCAGTTATATATCGTAATGATGGTGGTCTGTGGACAACGATCCATGGGGATGCGTTGTCTACGAGATGAAAATTGGAATAAGGATTATGGTGTGGTACCGTGTGTCAAGCGTTTGAACGTACTAAACATATGCCGAGAAATATGGTAAATCGGTAAGCCTAGTACCTGAGTGAACCTGGCAGCAGACTTTGCCCCTCACGCGACCTGAGACGTGGTCTCCCATTCTGGTTATGGTGGGTACAAGTGCGGTCACTGCACGACGGCAGTTAGGGTCAGTGAGGCATTGTACGCCAAGGCGGTGAGCCCTGTTCTGTTGATGGGTAATCGATGGGGACGGTTGATGTGTGTGGGGACGGAGTGCCTCGCCACGTCGTGTGTTTAGGTTTACCTTGCAAGGTTTAAAAAACTCGATTCGAATCGTCTACTTCTCGCAGCTAATGAGACTGCTTGATCCATGCTGCTACATTGAGTAACAAGTGGAAATGTGTTGATTTGGCAAAAGATGTTGATTGCTAAATGCTTGATATCATGTATGATTAGATAGGTACACATTTAGTCTTAAGAGAGTCACACAAACTTGAAAAGCTAAAATTTGATTTTAGACTCAGCTAGTGCTTTTGGCAAACCAAACCCCTCAGCCAAACAGCTGCATGTCTAGAGGTAGAGGAGTAGACTCCTCACACCGGGTAAGTCTAGCTGAGTATTAGTATACTCAGCCTTGCTTGTGGCATAATTTTTTTACAGGTTCTCTGGAGGACATGGTTGCTGGAGTGGCTTGGCCGTCCATTTTGTCACCGGGTTGGACAATTGAGTGGGACCCTACCTCGGCAGAGGAGGAGCACGAGGAGTGGTGGGCCAGGCTTCCCCATCCCTCCGTTTATTTACGTTAGTTATATTCCGCTACATTCCGAACAATGATCACAACTTTTGATAGACTTCGATAATGTTGTAATAAATTAAGTACTCCTTAATGTATTGTTTTATGCTTTATTGTATTTGCTCTGTGCCTCACCTTCGAGTGAGTACGTGGTACTTGATCCTGTTAGTGGCCTCGTCGGACTAGATCTAAGGGACTGATGTTTTATTCCTATTTAAGTGTGGTCTAGCCTCCAAGGTGGGGCTTAGGCACTTAAGTTGGAATAATTAGGGCGGTTCCGCCACAGCTGGTATCGGAGCTTGTACCACCACAGAGGAATCAATAAATCGTAATTACCAACCTTTTCAAAGAGTAAAACTTGTTAGAAACAAATGTTGGATAGATCGGTAAGACGATAAAGATGGACATAGAACGTGAAGCCTTAGGATACTAGATGGGTAGCTAGGTGGCCATTTGAATATGTCCTACAGGCTACTAGGATAATGGATGGAGGTTTCTCTATCCCTATATGTTTGATGTGAGGTCGCTTAGGACGAGCATGCATGCATCATTTTGTTCTAACTACTTATAAGTGGTCAAGAGTTTTAAAAGCCATGTAATCCAAGAGGCACCGTAATAAAAATTAAGTATACCTCAATGATCTCAACGTAACCTTGGGAAAGCCAAGCACTAATTCCCTTTTATTTTTGTAATTCTTTTTCTTTTTCGCTTACGCTTACCCTTACACAGATGACTTCTCAGGAATCCTTGGAGGGAGGGAACGCACATTCCCACACGGACGGACTTGCACGCGAGGGTTTTCCCCGCATTTTGTGGGAGGTACTGCAGGGAGCCGGTTATACGACGCCTCCCCTGAATGTGGTGCAGTTGTTCGAGGAGCACCGGGTACCCTGCTGTAGGGTGAGGATGACCTTGGAGCCTCATCCCTTGCAGCCGGGCTGGCATTCGTTGGATTCTGAGTCTTTCGGGTTCAGGGCTGAAGATACCATCGAGTCCATTGCTCTCCATGGGCTGACAACCTTTTGTGGCTTTCACCCCTTGGAGCTGTCAACTCATCCCATTGGCTTGTTTCCCACTGAAAAGGAGGATGACCCAATGTGGAAGGACCGTGTGGAGCATGCAAGGATGTATGGGCTCTTTACCTAGGGCAGACTGCTCACCTGACGGTGCGGTGCATGAATGCCCTGTATCGTCTGCAAGCAGTGCGAGGTGAGGCAATGTCACAACTAATGGGATTGGTGGAGTCTGCCAAGATCACCCTGGATAACAGGGAGGACCTTGTGGTAGATCTGTCCACTGAGTTGGTGGAAAAGGACCTACAGGTGGAGCAGATGGCTACCCAAATCCAATAGCTTGAGGAACAAGTAGGGGCCAGGGAGAACACCATCGAGGTTCTTGAGGATCAGCTCCTAACCACGCAGCAACAACTTGAGGAAGCCAACCAGCACTTGGATATGCACCATCAGGAAATTCAAGACATGGAGGCGGAAGGAGCCGACGAGGATGTCGACATCGAGGGAGGAGAGGAGCCGGAGCCTGCATCCAGCTTGGACACTGCTGGCTCAGGGAGACCACCTTCCCCCGAGTCTAGTGTTGCCTCTTTTGCCCATTAGGTTTCAGAAATTGGGATAGAAGTGGGCGGCAGTAGAACTCCTCAAAGCTAGCTTAGCTTTTGCACCTTTGGGGTACTAGGCTAGAAAGAGTTGAGTCTTTTGAACACTGCTGTAACCGTTAGAAAACTCTTTTGGATTGATGAATGATGGATGATGTCAATTTTAAGTATGAAGGAAATTTATGTCATGTGGTACCTCTTATGAAAATGCAAGGAAAAGTTTGACATTTTACAGACTTTGTCCTTTAAAAATCACTTACCATGTGCAATCCCTGATTTCCAAAGTATGATATCATGAGCATCCTGAATTTCAGATGGCAGGAAGAGCGCGCCGTGGACAGAATGAGCGCATTCCCCCCCCCCCACCGCCGCCTCCTCCTACCATGCAAGAACTGATGTTTCAGCAGAATGAGATTCTGCGACAGTTAGCTCAGCGTCAGCCACCACCCTAGCACTATGGTGGTGGTGATCACCATTAGCGTCCCCCAGGAGCGGTCACCTATTAGGAGTTCCTCAGCACTCAGCCGCCATTGTTCACTCGGGCAGAGGATCCCCTTGATGCTGATGTATGGCTCAGAGTGGTGGAATCCAAATTCCCACTGCTTAATGGAGTTTGTTCAGATGTGGCCAAGGTCCGTTTCGCCACCCAGCAGCTTTGTGGACCCACGCGAACATGGTGGGATCACTTCCTCGCTATGCAGCCGGTTGACCACGTGGTGGAATGGGGAGAATTCAAGGCAGCATTCAGAGGACATCACATACCAACAGGCATCATGGACCGCAAGTTCAATGAGTTTCTAGCACTCACTCAGGGGAGTCGTACAGGGTTACAGTACGCTCAAGCCTTCAATGACCTGTGTCAGTATGCAGGCTATCATGCGGACACTGATGAGAAGAAGAGGGACAGGTTCAGGAGGGGCCTCAGTACTAAGCTCCACGACAGTCTCAACACAGTCAGGGCCAACAGCTACAATGAGATAGTCAGCATGGCCATTTCTCTGGAAGACTGCATCACAGCTCGCCAGGCAGAAAAGAAGAGGATGACCCCTATGGCAGGACCTTCAGCTCAGCCTCAACGCTTCAGGATTGTGTCCGACACTCAGAGTAGGGGACCTCAGCAGCAAGGACGGTGTGTGATCCGACCACAACAGCAGCAGCAGACATCCAACCGCTCTCAGCCCTCAGTTCAGAGGAACAACAACCAGCCACAACAGCAGTACCGTCAGGCCAATGACAATAGATGTTTCACTTGTGGCAGCACTAGACACTATGCCAAGAATTGCCCCAAGAACCAGCAGGGGCAGAATTCAAATCAGAACCAAGGCAAGAGGCAGAGGGTGCATGTGAGGCAAGGTAGGCTAAACTTCACCACATTGGCTGATATTCCAGAGGGAGCACCCGTCATGACTGGTATCTTTTCCGTTTTAAATTATCCTGTAGTCATTCTTTTTGATTCGGGTGCATCACATAGTTTTATCAGTGCAAAATTTAGTGCCAAATGCCAGTTGCCTTTTCATCACACAAATGGGGGCATTACCATTTCAACACCAGGAGGCATGGTTGCCACCTATCAGATCAACAGGCACGTGCCAATAAGGTTGGGTAGTTTCATATTTAAAACCACTCTCCTGATCATGAGATTGGAGAGTGTGGATATCATCTTGGGGACTGACTGGTTATCACAACACCACGATGTGATTGATGTCGCAGCAAGAGCCATAGAAATTTACTCACCAATGGATGGAGAGATCACCTTGTACCTACCTAACCAAGGTTGTACCCGTTCTTGTGCCTTCGCCATGATAGAATCACCTGTCAAAATGATTCCAGTGGTCTGTGAGTACCCCGATGTTTTTCCAGATGAATTTCCAGGGATGCTACCCGACAGAGACATAGAGTTTGCAATTGAGCTGCAACCCGGAACTGCCCCTATATCTAAAAGACCCTATAGGATGCCTCCAGCAGAATTGGCAGAATTGAAAAAGCAGTTACAAGAGTTGCTGGACAAGGGATTCATTCGCCCAAGTACTTTACCATGGGGATGTCCAGCCTTGTTTGTGAAGAAGAAAGATGAGAGTCTGAGGTTGTGTGTTGATTACCGCCCTCTCAATGCGGTAACAATAAAAAAAGTATCTGTTGCCCCGCATTGATGTATTGTTTGATCAGTTGGTGGGAGCCAAGGTGTTTTCCAAGATAGACCTTCACTCTGGCTATCATTAGATCAAGATCAGAGCCAACGATATTCCGAAGACAGCTTTCTCTACCAGATATGGACTTTATGAATACTTGGTGATGTCATTCGGGCTGACCAATGCCCCGACATATTTCATGTATTTGATGAACTCAGTGTTTATGACAGAGCTAGACAAGTTTGTGGTGGTCTTCATTGATGATATCTTGGTCTATTCAAAGAATGAAGACAAGCATATTGAGCACTTACACATTGTACTTCAGCGACTGTGCGATCATCGCTTATATGCTAAGTTGTCCAAATGTGAATTCTGGCTGAGGGAAATTAAATTTTTGGGTCACACCATTTCTCAGGATGGGATATCGGTTGATCCGGAGAAAGTGCAAGAAGTAATGAATTGGAAGCCTCCTACCACTGTACGGCAGATTCGGAGTTTTCTGGGATTGGCAGGGTATTATCGGCGATTCATTCTGGATTTCTCTAGGATAGCCAAACCAATGATTGAACTGTTGAAGAAAGGAGTAAAGTTTGAATGGAGTCAGAAACGTGAGGATGCCTTTCATACCTTGAGGCAGCATCTGACAACAGCACCTGTGCTAGCACAGCCTGACAACACCAAATCTTTCGATGTTTATTGCGATGCTTCAAGCACTGGATTGGGATGTGTCTTGATGCAAGACAACAGAGTTATTGTCTATGCATCCCGAGCACTCAGGCCTCATGAGCAGAACTACCCCACACATGATCTGGAGTTAGCAGCCGTAGTTCATGCTCTGAAGATATGGAGACATTATTTGACGGGAGCTCATTGTAGTATCTATACTGACCACAAGAGTCTCAAGTATATCTTCACTCAGGATGATCTTAATATGAGGCAGAGAAGATGGTTGGAATTAATCAAAGACTATGATTTGGAAGTGCATTACCATCCGGGCAAGGCCAATGTTGTGGCAGATGCTTTAAGTCGAAAGGCCCAGTGCAACTGTGTAACTATGGACTCCAAGGTCGCCACTCTGTGTGACAAGTTATGGAAGCTGAACCTGGAAGTTGTTTTCTCAGGTACTTTGAGTTATATCTCAGTGGAGCCCACTCTACATGAGCAAATAGTCCTGGCACAGATTGGTGACAAGGGTGTTCAAGTCATTAAGGATATGCTCGAACAAAAGGTGGATAAGTACAAATGCTTTCGTCAGGACAACAAGGGAGTTCTATGGTTTGAAGACCGATTGGTGGTTCCTAAAAATCCCGAACTCAGGAAGAAAATATTGGATGAAGCTCATCTTTCCAAATTTTCCATGCACCCCGGCAGTAACAAGATGTATCATGATCTCAGATCCTTGTATTGGTGGACCAGAATGAAGAGGGAAATTTCTAAGTATGTATCTGAATGCGACACTTGCCAAAGAATCAAGGCTAGACACTTGAAGGTAGCGGGTACCTTACAGCCTCATCTCGTACCATCTTCGAAATGGGAGGACCTCAGCATGGATTTTATTGTGCGTTTGCCCAATACCTCACGACACCACGATTCTATTTGGGTCATTGTGGATAGGTTAACCAAGACAGCTCATTTCTTGCCAGTGCACACCACCCATAGGGCAGAAAAGTATGCAGAAATCTATATTGACCAGATAGTGCATTTGCATGGAATACCAAGGACCATTGTGTCAGATAGGGGAGCACCGTTCGTAGCACGTTTTTGGGAGCAGCTGCAAGAGTCACTGGGAACTCAGGTGATAAGGAGCTCAGCATACCATCCTCAAACAGATGGTCCGTCAGAAAGAGTAAATCAGATTCTGGAAGACATGTTGAGGGCATGTCTGTTACACTATGGTAAGAATTGGGATAAGTGCCTTTCCTTGGCGGAATTCTCGTATAACAACAGCTACCAGTCCAGCCTAAAGATGGCACCTTTTGAGGCCTTGTATGGGAGAAGGTGTAGGACACCGCTAAATTGGTCACAAGCTGGAGAGAGGGAAATATTTGGGCCTGACCTAGTACTTGAAGCCGAGAATAAAGTCAGAGTCATTAAGAAGAACTTGGAAGCTGCTCAGGCCAAACAAAAGAGCTATCATGATAAGAGAAGGAAGCCTCTACAATTCGAAGTGGGAGATCATGTATACCTTAAGGTATCACCCACCAAGGGCGTTCAGAGGTTTGGAATCAAGGGCAAGTTAGCTCCTCGCTATATTGGGCCCTATGAGGTCAAAGAGACTTGTGGACCTGTAGCATACCAGTTGAAGTTGCCACCTCATATGTCAGCAGTTCATGATGTGTTCCACGTGTCTCAGTTACGGAAGTGTGTCCGCTTACTCACGGAAGTGCTACCTGAACTAGAATTGGAGATAGAACCAGACTTGTCTTATCAAGAGCACCCCGTCAAGGTATTGGACCAAAAAGAGAGATCAACTCGGGCAAGGTCGATCCAAATGTATAAGGTTCAGTGGAGCAACCATTCAGTAGAAGAGGCTATGTGGGAAACTGAGGATTCTCTATGTTCTCGCTTCCCCGACTTTCTGCCTAAAGGAGTCGGTATGTAACCCAAAACACCCACCCCCACCTGCCCTTTGAATCTAAATATAAGAGAAACCAAGTTAGAAGGAGTAGAGTAAGTTGTGAAAAATAACTCTAGAAGGACTTCCTTCTGAAGTTGCAAAGAGGATGACATTCGAAGAGCAGTTAACTAGAGAAACTTGGTTATAAGAAACTGCAACACACCAGCACGCACCTTCTTGGTAGCCCTCTAAAGGATCCCTACCCAAATCTCGGGGCGAGATTCCTTTAAGGGGGAAGGGTTGTAACACCCCAGGTGTTATCCAAGGCCCTAGCTCAATATATGCACTTATGGCCTATTATCACATGTGTTTAAGTGGGGGAGAAGGGACACCAAAACTTTAGAAACCATGGATTAATTAAGGAATGATCATGACAAAAGAAAATACCCAAGATTTTCAAGCATCTTCACCTTGGAAAAAGATGCTCACACCCTAGACCCCCTCTTGAGCCATTGGACCTCCAAGCATGGGATTAGTGGGAAAGCTATGCAAATGACCATTTCATGACTTAAACCCTTTACCAAAGTTGAAGTACAATTATATATCTACAAGAAGTAGTAAGTAAGGTATTCCAAAAGGGTCCCACAAAATTCTCAAATTCAGCCCCCAAGTGAAGAGAACTCAAGAGCAACCAAATTTTCTCTAAGTTAAAAACCAGCCCTCTTCCAAAGATCACAGATGTTCACTTAGTTGCTAGCGCCAAATCCATATGGTCCAATTGACAAAAGGGAGCCAAATTACCCAAGGCACACCTCTGAAAAATTTGAAACCAATCCAGAACCGTTTGACATGGGTTGGCACCAGTTTTGTCGCGAGTTGAATAGTGCCGAGACTACTGACTTGGCGCCACCATATCTCCCAAACCAGACCCAATCTTCCCTTGGAGCTCACATGAACTAGGTAGCCCAAGGTGCAGAGAAGAGATCTCACAAAAGTCTTATGGCGAGATTCGCACGTTTGGCTGCTCAGCAAGGGCTAGAACTCGGGCAGAAAGAAATGGTCACGTGTTCGACGCGCCCTGGCAACGCCAGAGCACGCCCGGCGCTCGGCCCCGCGTGCGCCGCGCCTCACCAGACCCCGCGCCAACGCCCATGCCCGCGCCTATAAAGCCAACCCCAGCCTTGACCGTACGCCCCCGCTCGCTCTCAACCCCGCCCGAGCACAAGTTCACCGGCGATCGCTCTGCGCACGGCGTGCCAGCGGCCGCCCGAGCCCCAGCCACCATAGACCGGCCAACCTAGCCTTTCCCCGCCCCATCCGACCCTCGGGATAGCCTCTACGGACCTCGGTGAAGCTTCTAGAGCCGGGGATTGAACTCTACCTCACCGGAGGCACGGGATCGACGTCGCCAGACTTCATCCGACCGCCGGCGCACGTAGACCGAGCTCCACGGTGAGCCTTTCTTTGATTCCTCGCACTGGTAGCCTCCTTAGCACCCCGTGAAGCTTCCTGTGCCATTGGATTGAGCAATACCGCCGTGAGCAGGTCGGAGCATACGCCGTCGACGAGCCCAACCGCCTGCGCACGTGGCCCGACCGATTCCGGCCATTACCGTCGACGAGTCGTACCTCGACGTGACCGCCAGGACCTCCAGAGCTAACCCTGCCCCTCACCGGACCTTCCTCGCCGCTGGTAAGCCGCACCACCCTGTTTAATCCCCGAGGTTACTGTTTAAAGGGGGAGGGGGCTCGGGGAAAAAGAAGAAGAAGCCGAGGGGGTTTTTGAACAGTCAGTGACTCATGTGAATAGTCCCGTAGGGGTATAGTTTGAAGACTTAGTTAAGAGAAAGCCCAGGGGTCTCGGTGTAGACTGGTTTTTCATAAAACCTTTAAACATTATCCATTTAGATATAGACAGAGCTTGTAAAATTCATAACTTCAGTTTTATCCAACCAAATCTGGTCAAACTAATTTTGCTAGGTTCTAAATAATATAGACCACTTAGGAAAAATACCAAACACCCTAAGTATTGCAAGAAATTTTAAAGTTTAGATTTAAATAGTAAACTGGCCAAAAGCTAAATAAAGAAGGGAAAAATAGCTACACTTTTAGAATTGGGTTAAGAAAAATCAGAGAGGTACTAAACCACCACCTAGCCTGTTTAAAAATAATAAACTCCTCAGTACACCAGGTTAGGGAAGGGTTTACCATTTAATTTTACTTTGGTTCAAAACTAAAGAAAATAAAAGAGGGAGTTTAAAATAAGAACCAGGGGGCAACCATATTTTTGCTAGCTTACTTTCTTACCATAGTTCACTAGAAAATTTGGTTAAGCCCTCTGTTAGTACAAAAGAAGTGCACCAAATTTTATTTCATGAAAATAAGGAAAGCTTAGAAAAATCCTAGAAAAATAATCCTGAGGAGAACCCACCCTAATCCTTGAGATAATTAATAATATGCTGATATAAATCTAGGAAAAATATGAGTTTTGTTGTTTGATATTTTTCAAATAACATAAGTACCTTTTTGGCATTAAACTTTAGAAAATCACAACTAAATAACCAGTGGGTCTTTTTCTGTGATTTTTAACACAGAGGCCTATTGTCACCTAGAAATCTTGGCAAAAATAATTTTTTGTCCAGAAGCCTCAGTTGAATCAAAGCTATAGTGTGAAGTGCCCTTTTACCCTTGCTTTTGTCATTTTTGCACAAGGAATATCTGAATTATTTTCAACCTCAAATTGCAGGATAAAAACCCAAAGGTCAATATTTACCCACTGAAATTTTTATAACATTTTTGGAAAATTCTAAATTGCCATGGTAGTTCAAAAACACTTAATAAGAAGCATAATAGGAAGGAAAATGGGAATTTGGGAGAAATTGATAATGTACAACTAAAACTTTCTAAGAGTCCCATAAAACCTAAAAGATGTGATTAAAGGTTTTAAGTTCATTCAAAACCCTAAAATGAATGTATGAAACCCTTAAGGCTAACAAAGGAAACCCTAGTGTACCACTATCTTAATATTGTTTTACTATACTTAGTATTTACAAAATGCCATATCGTTAATATGCATATATCTTATTCATTGCATTCGATAGACTGTAATCTCGCTGACGGGGAGTACATCCTCGTTCCGGAGCAAGGAGTTGCTCAGGAGGTAGTCCAGGAGCCAGCACCAGAGCCTGCCATCGAGGATCTGCCTGCCCCAGCCTTGGAAGGCAAGCCTCGGTTTTATGCATAACCTACTCTATATGCTATTTTACTGCACTTAATGTTTGTAGGCTTGTATTGTGCACTTAAGTGTAGGAGTTACCTGAAACCCTAGTTGCATTAACTTAGGATTCCTCTTGAGATGGATACTAGTATGCTAGGTCGAGTAGCTGCTTTACTAATTAGGAATCTCGGTAGATGTCAAGTGATTTTTCTAGCACTCGCGAAAAGTCAGGAATTACTTGTATCCAGATATATATCGTAATGATGGTGGTCTGTGGACAACGATCCATGCGGATGGGTTGTCTACGAGATGAAAATTGGAATAAGGATTAAGGTGTGGTACCGTGTGTCAAGCGTTTGAACGTACTAAACATATGCCGAGAAATATGGTAAATCGGTAAGCCTAGTACCTGAGTGAACCTGGCAGCAGACTTTGCCCCTCACGCGACCTGAGACGTGGTCTCCCATTCTGGTTATGGTGGGTACAAGTGCGGTCACTGCACGACGGCAGTCGGGGTCAGTGAGGCATTGTACGCCAAGGCGGTGAGCCCTGTTCTGTTGACGGGTAATCGATGGGGATGGTTGATGTGTGTGGGGACGGAGTGCCTCGCCACATCGTGTGTTTAGGTTTACCTTGCAAGGTTTAAAAAACTCAATTCGAATCGTCTGCTTCTCGCAGCTAATGAGACTGCTTGATCCATGTTGCTACATTGAGTAACAAGTGGAAATGTGTTGATTTGGCAAAAGATGTTGATTGCTAAATGCTTGATACCATGTATGATTAGATAGGTACACATTTAGTCTTAAGAGAGTCACACTAAAACTTGGAAAGCTAAAATTTGATTTTAGACTCAGCTAGTGCTTTTGGCAAACCAAACCCCTCAGCCAAACAGCTGCATGTCTAGAGGTAGAGGAGTAGACTCCTCACACCGGGTAAGTCTAGCTGAGTATTAATATACTCAGCCTTGCTTGTGGCATAATTTTTTTATAGGTTCTCTGGAGGACATGGTTGCTGGAGTGACTTGGCCATCCATTTTGTCACCGGGTTGGACAGTCGAGTGGGACCCTACCTCGGCAGAGGAGGAGCACGAGGAGTGATGGGCCAGGCTTCCCCATCCCTCCGTTTATTTACATTAGTTATATTCCGCTGCATTCTGAACCATGATCACTAATTTTGATAGACTCTGATAATGTTGTAATAAATTAAGTACTCCTTAATGTATGGTTTTATGCTTAATTGTATTTTCTCTGTGCCTCACCTTCGAGTGAGTACGTGGTACTTGATCCTGTTAGTGGCCTCGTCGGACTAGATCCGAGGGACTGACATTTTATTCCTATTTAAGTGTGGTCTAGCCTCCAAGGCGAGGCTTAGGCACTTAAGTTGGAATAATTCGGGCGGTTCCCCCACACCTTGCCCCATTTCCCTCGCCCGCAGTCTGCCTCGCACAGAACCACCGCCACTCTGAGCTCGCCGTTGACGTGTGCCCGCCAAGCCGCACACGCCCCAGAGCCCCACGACGAGTCCACCCCAATGTTCTGGCCCAAGGACCGCCACCGCCGACCAAAGCCCCACCCCGGTCGAGCTCCACTCGAGGTAAGACCGTCGGCTGAACTTTCTTTTCTCTCTCCCCATTTTCTCTTCTCCGTTGTGCATCCGCTAGTGAAGGCCGGCGACGGCACTGCACCGTCGTGCCAGGGTTCTCCGGCCAACCGCCACCACCCATGTTCCCCTCTCCACGCACAAAACCGCCAGCGCGGGCCATGGTTCCCCCGCCAAGCACGGGCAGAGGAAGACAGTGACCCTGATAGCCACGGCCCACCATCAGCCTCCTAGCGCCACCTCCCTTTCCCCTCCTTGGGTCGCCGATAGGTGGACCCCGCCTATCCGGGCGGCCCCGCGCCTCACTGCCCCCACACATGCCCTAGGTTGCTGCCTAGTGGGCAAAATCCCACTGGGGTCCACCTGTCAGTCGCCCGCACGCCCGTGTGCTCGCCCCCCCTCCCCCCGGTTTTAATCTCGGTCGTGGATTCGAGATCCGATGACCGAGGGAGCCTGGTACCCCTTCACTCGCGTTTTTGTTAAATAGCCCCTTGGTTTCCCGAGATTTGAACCCATCGTCCATTTTTCTTATCCCTCAGACTTTTATTTAATTAGAAAAATGTGTTTAAAATAGGGTTTTGAATTCCAAAACTTTGAAAATTCATAACTTTGTCATATGAACTCCAAATTAGCTGCTTCAAATTACAAAATGTTCATCATGTTTTTGGCTACCTATTAAAATAATGTTCATTTTAGAGTTGATGCTATAAGAACCTTAATAGAAATAAAATAAAATAAAGATAGGAACCTCTAATAAATGTTCAAATGCTTAACTCTATAGACCAAACACTATTTAAGGAGTAATCCCATCACTAAAGTAATTATATTTAAACAAGTGTTATAGTAAGATAAATGTTGATTACTTGTTCCCAATTGCTTTGGTTCCACAAACATAATTAGAAAGAAGGTAATCTTGGGAAGAGATTACACAAGACAATTATCCAATCTGCCCTCCAAAAAGGTACTTTATGCATGGCACTATTCATTTATTTATAGTGGAATATACAACTTCGTATGAAATTACATGTATGCCCATAGGAACAGTACATAGGATTTACAAATAACGTGAGGGAAATATGGTCTTTGGCATTTAATCATTCAGGATAACACCTTCTCCCGTTATCATCTCCTTGTGTCGTTATGACGATGCTAGCTTCTTCATCGTTCTCCATGTTCTAGATCGAAGGTGTTTCGTCGCCGAAGCTCCTGCAACACTTAATAAAACATTGACAGCCAAGGGTTAAACATGTTTTGGAGGACCTTCGAAAGACGAAGGCCCCCAACGGTAGCCCCTCGCAGTATTAGTTTGTTTCTTTGTAACGAACTCAGACTGCAAAATGAATGGAGGCCTTATGCCGAAGGTCCGAAAAAATACCTTCTCGTCGCTAGTATAGCGAAATTTTCTGAGTTGTGGGGGCCACTTTGGAGTGGTTTTTCGTGTATAAATATGACGGTCGTCATAAAATATTTTAACATGCTATTGAGTTGTCCTGCTGCTTTTTGAGCCATTGAATTGCATTTGTTTTTAGTTTTGGTTGCTCCTCTAGTCTAGACCGAGATGGCTGAAGGTAAGAAGAGTGGGGATCTTGCTCTGGCTAGGTTTTATGAAGCTATGGAAAGGACCAATATCGAAAAGATAACAAATGAGATTCTAGTCGGGCTGTCTGATGATTCTGAAGACATTGAAGATTTTGATTTTGACAGTGGTAATGAAGATGCCAAAGATCAGCCGTGGAGGCCAAGTCACATGAACTTCGGGAAATCTACTGTGAAGAAAGGGCATATTGAGGACATGAAGGGTATGTATTTTCATGATATATCTATAGTGAGAGCTAGAGGGGAAAACACGGTTCCTCTTCCTGAGAAAGATGAAGTGGTAGTTTTCTGAAGCTTTATGAAGGTTGGACTACACTTCCCCTTACACAAGATGTTGATTGAAGTCCTGAAAAAGTTTGAATTTTTTCTTCATCAACTCACTCCTGAAGCTTTGATTAGAGTTGGAGTCTTCATCAGGGCAATAAGGAGCCAAGGACGGGAACCAGATGTCGATTACTTTTGCAATATTCATGAGTTGTCCTAACAGACGAAGGCTACTGGAAAAGAGCAGTACCATGATAACTTTGGTTGTTATACCTTCGTATACCGATCAGATGCCAGGCACCCCATGCCCACTTTTCAGAAAAAATGGTCGGGCTCATATATGAAGAAGTGGTTTTACGTGAAGAATGACTTGGACAAGAGAAGTGATATTATGGATGTGATCCAGTGGCCTATCCGATCCTGCTTCAGAATAAAGAGGTCAGTTATTGTGAACACAAAAAAATTCAAGCTTGTTTGACAGCGTTTAACACTATGTGCGGCTTCATCTGTACTAGACTTAGTGCAGGAACACATAGCCTTCAAGGTATGGCCCCTGGCTGCTGATTAGGAAATGTCGAAGGACACTAGGGCTAGCTCGAGTCAAAGTGCTGGAAGAAGTAGTTTGATATATATGAGGTATACTTATCATTACAGAAATTAATTCAGTGAACCAGACAACGAATGGCTTCACACCATCGAAGCAACCAGTGATGAGTTGTTACGGGCCTATACCAAAGCTGAGGACAAAGCTATGAATGCTGCCTTTGGTTCCCGAGGAAGAAGAAGATTAAATAGAGTTTTTGATGCCATTAGGTTTATTTACCCTGATCACTTCTTCCCTACTCGAAAAGGGACTAAATAGAAAAGGTGTGTTGAAGACTTCTTCTGCTGTGCCAAAACAAAAGACTTAGTGCAGGAATACATAGACTTCTTCTGTGTAAAAATTCTAACTCACCGGCCAAGGTCATATTATGTGGACATAGCAGCAGAACTGCCTGCCTTGCCAGCTGTTGAAGCTAGCAAGGCGAAGGCTCTGAGTACTTTGCCTTTGAAGATAATAATTTTTAATTTTAATTCAACTGTGAATTTTCTTGCTGGCATTCTTATTATACTTTGGAACTTTTGAACAGGAACAAGAGAAGATCGAGAGGAAATCATTTGTTGAAATCTCCAGGGCTGACATGGAGCCGAAGATGCCAGAACTCCCGAAGGTGCAAGAGCAGCCGAAGGTGACATCTGCCCTGACAAAAACTACTAAGAAAGGAAAAAGAATGGCTAATATGTTATAAGCTGTACTGAGGCCAATGAAGATAGCGTCGTCTGCACCACCGAAGGTTTCTAGGGACATAGTCGATGAACTGAAGATGACTGTTAACATAGCCATTTCTTCTAATTTGGGCGAGGCTGGACCTTCAAACATTTCGCCAAGGCAAAAATATGATAGCCTACCAGAGAAAGTATTGCTGCCAACACCTGAAGCGGCGTCACTCGAAGATTTTGAATACATTATACACCATGCTTCGGGAAAACAACTTACTGAAGAACAAATTACCGAAGTGCAACATTATGCTCGAGACATGAGGTATCCTCGAGGTTCCTTAGTATACGGGGGCAATGATGAAGATGATTATCTATACTGTCTCTGAGACAACAAATAAATTGATGTATGTCATGAGATGATGGACGACATGGGTTATCCGAAGCTTGAGCTCGGGCTATCCACAATGCCGAGGGATCATCTTGCAGATTGCCTAGCATATAATAATTTATAGGTTTGTGTTCATTCTTCTCTTCTATCTTTGGTGATTACTCAGTTATTTTTCTATATTAGTTACTCATTTTCTTTTTGCTGCCGCCAGGGGCTTATTCTGAGCAAAGATTTGAAAACACAGAAGGATGCCGAAGATAGCACTCGAATAGCCTTCAAAAATTTACGCTCAGAAGTTATAAACCTTCAGCACGAAGCTGTTGAGAAAGATAAAATTTTGCTTTCTTTGGTCAGCAGACTAAAAGAAAGCCAGACTAAAATGGCTAAATTTTCTATAGAGAGTTCAATAGTTACGAAACTAGAAGAAGAAAAGAAAGCTGATTCGAAGGAAATTGCTGATCTAGAATCTACACTGTCAGCCCAAGTAGAACTACACAAATCTGAAGTGTCAAGGCTAGAAGGAAAACTTGATGAGTTTAGTGAAAATTAGGAACTTGAAAAGGAAAAACGTGAAATAGATGAAACTAAGCGGAATCGAGTCCAAAAGAATGTTGAAGAGCTTTGGTTATCAAAAGAGCAAAGTTTTTCTATTGACGCACAATGTTGTGTTAAGTTGAAGAATATGTTCGCCAACGTTGCTTTATTTTCAAATGAGCAAAATTTTATCTGCGGTGATGCTGAAGGGGCAAGTACATGGATTGAGGGCGAAATCGAGGCTTTTGATGAAGTCCTCAGTGGTCGAGGTGATTTCTGCGCCTGTGTAGGGGCTTGCGTAGCAGTGTCATTGCTTAAGAAGGCTGGTTGTTGTCGGTGTTTAGAGTCCGACCGCACACTCGGGGATACCCTTGCGGTGCTTTTGGGTAGGACGGTGTTGTTGATTGTAGCTCGATGGTTCATGCTACGAGCACGAGATAGAGAGAGAGAGAGATAGGTGATATTCTGCAGGTTCGGGTCGCTTTGAGAGGCGTAATACCCTACTTCTTGGGATGGGTCTGTATGTGTGGTGTGTTACAAGTGGCGTCTCCTGAATGGAGAAAGGCTAATGAGATGAAAATGATGGGGTTCCCCCTAGGCTTATATACACGACCGTGGGATACCCCTACGTACATGAAGATCACG
The DNA here is from genome assembly GCF_902167145.1 of Zea mays. Classification (NCBI taxonomy): domain Eukaryota; kingdom Viridiplantae; phylum Streptophyta; class Magnoliopsida; order Poales; family Poaceae; genus Zea; species Zea mays. Next base: position 82,988,108 of record NC_050104.1, on the reverse strand, counting down.
TTCTTTCAACATATCTCCTAGCTAATAGCGAACTAACTTAACCGATCTCTAGAAAACCCGCCGACTCTACCCCTAACTACCCCGACACTCGAGGGCGCGGGGCATGGGGAAATGGACGATTTCTTGAGATTGTGCACGATTCGATGGACAATCCGGGCATGAGCCCATTGCCTTCTTGGGTCAGCCCATTCCACTTGTAATCTTTGCCCGGCCCACGACGAGATGGCCTTGCGAGGTAACTGGTCTGTGGTCCCATGCAAGGGTCTTTCGCCTTCTAGTGGACCCGGGGGATATCTGTCCCCCACAAGCCCCCAATTTTTGAGTTGATTTTGAAATAATCGGCCCAAAGATTCTTGGTCCGGCCTTTGGGTTTGTTGCATGGCCTGATTTCTGTTCTGCTGTTGGGTGCACCGCCCCTGAGCTTTGAGTGGATTTTAGAAGTAATCCATTCAAAGGTCTTCATTTTCATGCTTTTGAAATCAACATTTCAGCTTTAAGGTATTGTGAATCTATTGGGTGCACCGAAGGTGCACCCAATGGGTGTAGCCTCAGAGCTTTGAGTGGATTTTAGAAATAATCCATTCAAAGGTCTTCATCTTATGCTTTTGAAATCAACATTTTCTAAATAACCAAGCGATGCCATCTGTCCATGCCTTGTTAGGTCTGAAATCAATTTGATCGGTGACAGGTTGGACATTTGGCTAGTTGAGACAAATGGACTTTGGGTGGACATCACCCTGCTCTGTGCTTCAATGCTTCTGTTGATTAGACTTGCGCTTTAGTAACCACTATTGTGCTTCCTCCCATTTCAGCCGATCACCTCCTTTTGTCGCGGTACATTCATTGCGTATATTTTGTGGATATCGCTCCTTCAGAAAATCTTGAAAATTCTAGGTGACACACCCAATGGGTGTGCCCAAGGGGTGCCTTGGTGCGCAGAGTGTTTATCACGTTGTCCTAAAGTAGTAACTTTATGTGACGGAGAGGTGTAATCATTTGTGTGAGCAGTTGACTTGGGTCCAACCAGTGTCGTGTTACGTGAAATGGCGCCAGTTGCCTGACTCATTTTTAGGTGGTTTGAATTGCTTATTGAATTCTTGCGACTGTTCGGCGAGCGGATTAGGAAGTGGACGGTCACCCCTCGGCCTCTTTAAATAGCCCGTTTACCCTGGTTGTTTTCTTCATATGTTCTTTGATCACTTTCTCTCTTCTTCTTCTTCGCTCCCTCACTTTCCACCCGACCATGGGTAGAGGCAAGAGGGGCAAAGGCTGGCCTCACAGTGCCGACGGCAAGCGCAAGTGCTCCCAAGTCCTCCTTCAGAGGATTTTGGCAACTCAGAGTACTCGGAGGAAGCTTCCTCCGAGTATGATCGATCACCCGCTCCCGCATCCCCTGTGGCATCATCCGAGGACTCGGATGACTCCATGGGGTTGTCCACTGCAGCCCGAGCATACTGGCACTCCATCCAGCATGCTAGGCTCGGTGGATCAGATGACTCGGAGGAGGTCTCCTCGGAAGAGGTGGACTCCTCCGACTCTTCCGAGGAGTGGAGCGGTAGCGAAGGTGACGGTGGCGAGGACGACGACAACAGCAGCGACGACGACGGTAAGGGCAGTGGCGGCGGCAACAGCGAGGGCGATGGCAACGTCGCTGGCGAGGGCGATGGCAACGACGACGACGGTGACGGCAAGGGCGACAGTGGTGATGGGAAGGGCGACGGCGATGACGGCAAGGGCGACGGTGGCGGCAAGGGCGACGGCGACGGTAGTGACGGTGGCAAGGGCGATGGTGGCGGCAAGGGCAACGACGATGGTGGCGATGGTGGCAAGGGCGACGGCGACGACGACGATGGCAAGGGCGACGACAACGGCAGCAAGGGCGACGATGGTGACGGCAAAGCCAGTGGCATAATAATGCTGGTTTAGATATTAGTATAGATAACAGTAGTAGTAGTAGTAGTAGTATGTAGTAGTAAGTAGTAGTGGATTAGAGTAGTATTAGTACATCATAGTGTAAGTAGTAGAGTAGTGTAATGTAATGTTATGACCAGGGGTGGAAGAGGCCAACTCATAATGAGTCAGTTTCAAGTTTGTGACGAACTCCCCTTATGAATAAAAAATGTTGTTCTTTGCTTATCCACTGTTGCATGCTTTTTGTTTGCGCATTAGCGGCTCTCTGGCATTTTAGAGGTAATGCCCGAGTGATGATTGTGATCTCTGCTTTTCTGAGTTATGATCTGGCATTCTTTGCGCTCGACTTATCGAGCCAACATATATTTATGCTGACGTATCCCCTTGAGTTCCGAACCCTAACTCTTGCTTTTTTCCTCCACCGCTTCTCTGTTTTCTGAGTTCTTGAGCCTGCCCACTTCGCTTGAGAGACTGCGATAGCCCCCAAGAGGAAGAGACAGAGTGCTGCTGCCCCAATAAATCTGCCCATCGATCCTAATAGACAACTTCCGTTTGTCGGTAACCATATGTTCGTTGTTTCTAAGTCCGATCTCTTGCACCTTGTCGAAACAAGGGTTATGCCGCCGAAGGAGCTGTGTTCCTAGCGAATCTGGCGTGGGGCCACTGTTCCAACAGAGGACACTCATGAAGCTGTCGTTTTTGTGCCTTTCCTCATCCGAGGGCTCGCCCTTCCAGCTTCTCCCTTTTTTCGCGACCTCCTTGATTTTTAGGATCTGAATCTCACACATTTAAATCCCAATTCTATTCTTCAAATTGCCGTTTTTGTGCACCTTTGCGAGGCGTTCCTTGGAATTCTTCCTCATTTCGGGCTTTGGAGATACCTTTACCACTGTCGTCCCGAGATGGCCGGGGGACAGCATCAACTTGTTGGTGGTGCCAGTTTAGAGCTTCGTCGGAGCAGGAAAATAGAGTATCTTGATATCCCCTAAAGGACAGCATTAAAGGATGGCACCTTGAGTGGTTTGCTATGGAGAACCACAACAAGTCCCTCCCACCTCGATCGAGGAGGTAGCCCGACGTACGCACGCCCAGTTGGACAGAGTCCCCCACAGGTTCAGAGCTAATCGAGTCCAGGGTGCTACTTGTCGAGATATGCTCGCTGAAAGACAAAGGCCTGACTGTTGAGGTTGTGGTCACTGACTTTGTTTTCAAGAACATCCAGCCCCTGAAAGGATAGAGTTTACCCAGCTTATCTGTTCACCGGGGTCAACGACTCTACCCGAATTACCAATAGACAAATTTCTAATGAGGACCTGCAGAGCCGAATTGAGTTGATGCTAAGGGGCAGGGTTTCAAATGCTGGTGCACCCTTATCTTATTATGCATGGAATCTATCTCTGCAGAGTTCCTTTTCTGATTTCATTTCCAACCCTCCTGTTCGAGATGGTAGTCCGAGCCATAGAGTGCGACCCTCAGGAGATGACATCGAGGCTTTCATTGCTCCATTTCAGGGACTTCCTGAGTTTGAGAGGCAGACCCACTTCGAGATGCCGGCCAGTACCGACGAGGCCGAGATGAACGTTGTTCTCAGCATGCTGGCTAGGGAATCATCCGACTCTGCACGCACTGAGTCAATGGCTGTTGTGATTGGGCAGAACCTTGGTGAAGACGAGGAAATTCAGAAACCTGAATGTGCTCGTCACAAGCGATCACGTCGGATGGACCATCTAGCTGCGCCTGATGAGGAGAAAAAGAGAAAGAAGCGGTTATCATGCTTAGAACAAGATGCTGGCCTTTCAACATCGCTCCTCGGTGATGGCCCAGCGAGCACCACTCCCGAGGACGATGTCAGAGGTTGTGACGATGCAGGGCTGGCGGTGTGTGCTTGATGAGGATGAGGAGGAAGAAGAAGAGATTCCCTTGATTCGCAAGAATAGTCGTCGCAGCAGGAGCAGTGATATCCCGATGCAGGCCTTATCAGGGCTTGTTAGCCTCCAGGGGTTGTCGATATCTGATTTTGACCATGTATTTGAAGAAATCATCCCTGAGAACCTTTTATCGGAGCCCCCCCTGAGGTTGACAGTTCCATCATCCGTTCAGAGGTCCCGGACGATGTTCCATTGCCATGCGATCCTGTCGGGCAAGAGGCAACCTGGACAGTCTCTCGTGCTTCGTCGACCTTGTAGGGCGGTCTAGCTCGTGAGGACATGCTGGCCCTCAACGCTATTAATCAGAGTCACTGGCTCCCCTGGGCACGGCCGAGGGTGCTTTAGCTTTGGAGGTTGCCGCTAAGGAGGACCCAACACCCGAGGGTTGTGCTGAAGACGACCCAGCTCTCGAGGGTGTTGTGTAACACCCCAGTGTTACCTAGGGTTTCTTCTCATTACCCAACTGATGACCATTATCACATGTAATCAAAATTGAGCAAAAGATCCCAACACTTGAGAAACAAAGATTTGAGTGAGTCTTTTCATCTTAAGAATCATACATTAACCATACCATGCATCCCAAGGTAAGAAAAATGCACAAAACATAAAATGACCCTAAGTAAGCCATTTAAGTGCAAAAAGGGAAAAATTGTGAAAGATCATGAAAAACATAAAATCATGATGAGGACCAAATAACAAAGTTATAGTATACTAAATAGGCTACAAAATGTAGTAGGAAAGATTTATAAGAAGTGTTGGGGACTTGTTCTCAAATGCTATGAGTTAAGAACAAGGCAACACAAAAAGGGGTTAAATGTTAATGCTCTTCGTCCTTCGAAGCATTATTTCCCTAAGGATATAACGATCTTCGAACGAAGGTCATGAAGGACATACCTTCAGCTTGACAAAAGGCAAGGATACTAGCGTGATGCACGAGCGAGTATAAGTCAGCGTGAACAGTACAGGGGTACTGTTCATCTATTTATAGACACAGGGCGCAACCTATGTGAAATTACATTTATACCATTTACAACCGATTACAAACAAGACACAAATTATCATGGGCCGATCTATCTTTTCATCTTTAAGTCGGTGAAACCCTTCGTCTCAAGACATGTTGTTATGCCGAAGTTCCCTGGAAGGTAGCTTCGGCGTCGTTTCTGTGCTGATCTTCCGAAGGTGTTTCTTCTTACAGGACCTTCGATGACGAAGCAGACCCCAACAGTAGCCCCTTCATGGTGCTAGATCATCTTTCGTAACAAGCTTGATCCGTGAAAAATTGTCCTAGGCTTCGGAATGCCGAAGGTCCGAAAAACACCTTCCCTGAGCTCGTTTGTGAGAAACGATTAAAATATTCCGAGCGCGAGGTGGGTCCATTATGCGGCGGGTACGCGCCGATCTGGCGATTCATCTCCCACGCGCCGTGGTCCACCGTTCAGTGAGTGCGAGTAACTATTGAGCAGGTGCGAGCGACTTGATGATTCACCTTCACACCTGCAGCCTTATATAAACAGACGGGTAGGTGTGAAGTTACCACAGCATTCATTGCCATTGCACTGTTGTGCTGCTGAAAAATTTGACCATGGACCATGCTTTCTCATCGCATTCTCAAGCAAACCATCATTTTGATTTAGCTTCGGCATAAGAGAGAGCTTCGTCAAAACTATAAAAATCATCAACATTCGTGAGAACTGCAAGAAATTCAACACCTGATGGCTAGAGTACGTTCAACTGCTAGAGTGACTCGTGACGGAGAGGAGACCGAAGCCACAGAGACTGCCCTAGTCTCTGAAGTGATGAAACAATCGGGACTGGTTGTGATAGAGGAAGCTACTGACGAAGGTGCACCTGCTGCCGAAGCTGAACAGGCTGACATCGAAGAAGATGATGTTGATGAAGAAGAGGAAGATTATAACACTCTCATGCTAGCCAAACCCAGCCACTTGGACTTTGGAAAATCTACTGTTTCTGAGGCTGATATGCCCATGATGATAAAGCTAGGCTACTTCGGAGAAGCTGAGAAGAAGCTGATTCGTTTTGCCGGGAAGAAACCACTCCGACACCGGAAAATGATGAGGTGGTAGTTTTTAGGAGTTTCTTCAGAGCGGGATTGAGGTTTCCTTTGAACGAGATGATTGGGGAAGCTTTGGAAAATTATGAAATCTATCTTCATCAGCTGACTCCTAACGCTATCATTAGACTCAACGTCTTCATCTGGGCACTCCGAAGCCAAGGAATAGACTCGAATGCCGAAGCTTTTTGCCGAGTGCATGAGCTTCATTATCAGACAAAGGCCAGAGAAGATGGGCTTCATGAGAATTTTGGTTGTTACAATTTCGCTTACCGCAAAGATATGAAGGCTCCGGTGGTTAGCTATCGCACCAAGTGGCCAACCGGTTGGAAAAACGAGTGGTTCTATGTTAAGGCCGATGAAAAGAAGAGGGAGAAGCTAAAGACGCTAGTACTGAGCCTGCTGAGCTTAAGCTTTGGGTTGACTAGGCCCCTATGCCGCATGTCGTCGGGGTCACCGTGCCAACAAGCTGTGGCAGAATTCAGGGTGGTAGCCGAGCGGATCAGCACCAGAGATCTAGTCCAAGAATATCTGGCCTATAAGGTGTTCCCGACTCTAATTGAATGGAATATGCCGAAGCTAAAGGGGACGAAGGAAAAGAATGAGCTTGTGCGACTGCCTTATCGGTTCAAATTTGAGAAATAGTTCAAAGGGCCATGCCAAGAATGGTTAGAAATGATAGAAACTATGTGCAACGAAATTTTGGGTAATTACACTAAAAAAGAAGATCAACTGATGAATGCAACCTTCGGCACCCGACCAAAATGAAGGTTGAATCGGGTGATGGATGCCTTGAACTTTGAATATCCTGACTATGAGCGATTGAACAAGGGTGCCGAAGGGCAAAAGAGAAAAAGGATTGTTAGCGTTCTAAGCAGACAAGCTGCTAGGATGGTGAAAGAAGATGAAGAAACTCTGAAAAAGAGAAAATCCAGCCCTGAGCCGAAGGTGGCTGCTTCGAAGAAGAGGAAGGTTGCGACTCCGAAGCCAAAAACAACTGAGATAGGGGAAGGGACTCCTTCAACGCCTTCTGCTGCTGACGTAGAAGAAATTCTAAAGGTAATGACCGAATCCTTACCTATCAAGCTAAGTCCACTGGGGCCGCATCTGACGAAGCTTTTACAGAAGAAGGATGATCCTTCAGCAGCTAAGAAGTCTGTTGGGCCAAAAAGGCGGAGGATTATTACTATAATTGAAGCTATTGAAGAAATGCCACTAACGGCCTCTGCGTCAAAAATAACACTGGCTGCCGAAGTTGCTACAGCTACCGAAGCTGCTCCCACTGAAGCTATGACTGTCGAAGCAGCAACAGCCGAAGCTACTAATCTAGAGAGCACATTTTCTGATATTGATAAAATGCTCTTGAATATGGCCACGGAAGAAGCTGCTGCAGTTGTCGAGGAAACCCTGGCCACAGTGCCTGGAAAAGGGAAGGAGATCTCCGAAGATATTTCGGATGAAAAGGACTTCAATTTTCAAAATATAATTGGTCAAGAGTTATCTAAGACTCAGAAAGAAGAGCTGCGAGAATATGCTATATCATGCGGCTACCAGCAAGGAGCGTTGCTCTTCGGCGGTATAAACGAAGAAAGCTTGTGATGCATCCGAGATCGGACTAGAGCGAAGGTTATCAGCACTCTATCGAAGAGTGTTGGTTTCCCAAAGCTGGAAGCTGACATCAGCCGCTACCGACGACAGCATATCGTCGGTAGTTTATTCTATTCTAATTTCAAGGTAAAATTTTTGCTTCGGCTTTTCATTGTTTTTACATCGAAGGTGGTTTCTGATGAAGGTTGCTTTACATAGAGTATGCTACTAAGTAAAGCCTTGAGGATGCAACAGGACCTCGAAGATAGAAAAAATGAGGTTATAATTGAAGGCTTAGAGAGCAAAATCAAAGATCATGAAGCTGCTCTTGAAAAGAAAGATTTTGTTATTCAAACAATGGAGGGTTCGCTTGCAAAAGCCCAAGCCGAAGTTGCCAGACTAAACAGTGAACTCCTCACGAAGTCACAAAGCTTCGAAGAAGAAAAGAAGAATTTTACTGCGAAGTTTGAAGCTGAAGTCGAAAAGAGTTCGAATTTGCAGAAATCATTGAAGGAGCTTCATGATAAATGTCTAGACTTCGGCAACCGATGTGTGCAACGGCTGAAGCAGGTCTTCAATTTAGTTTGAGCCAGTTCTGAAAATTTTGAACCTTCGGTTGAAGACCTGCCAGGCACCTTCGAACATATTGATGGCGAAGTTGATGCTCTTGATGAAGTTATAGCTGGGCACGGTGACTTTTGTGCCCTGCTAGCTTCTCGGGGTACAACTGTTGCTTTCATGAAAACTGGTTGCACGCATGGGAAGATCGTGAATAGATCTAACTTCAACCTATCACTAGCAGATTTAACTGACATCCCCAGCCTGGCCCAAAGCATTGGAAATAGATTCATAACACAAATCTGGACAAAGGGAGGGCAAAACTTAGCTGGTGACGAAGCTCGAAGTCATCTCAAGCCGGTAATAAACTCGTACCTGTTGCTTACCTTCTCCTTGGGTCTTGAGTTTACCTTATAACGCTTTGCTATGTACAGGATGACGAAGCCGAAGAACAATGACCCGAAGCTTGACGGGTGATGATCAAGTGATGAAGTTGTTGCAAAAAGTTCTAGAGAAACTTTTGAATTAACTTTGTAAAAGATGTTGTAATTTAGGAATCAAACACTACTCTATAAATTTTCCATACTTTGTAATATATTTTTACCTTCTCCTCTGTGTATGAATTGCTTTGATGTGGACGAAACTTGTACTTTTTGAGCCGAAGGCGAAAAATACCTTCCCTTCTTTTCGTACACAACGAAGCATAAATCTGCTTCTTTTGCACTCGCCGAGGCCTTGTCATTAGCGCTGAAGCAACTGTCTGTACACTATGATATGATGATGATGATGATCCTACGAATGTCTAAATGAATGTGTATGAATGCAATGAATGATGTGATGTAATGTGCAAATGAATGTCCAAACACACGCTTACGAAGCCACACCCAGACTGTGCATCCCCTTAGGAACGACTTTGGAGTCTCTCTTTGCCGTTTATTTTTTTGGCTTCACCGCTGACTTTTCGGTGTAAGTTCTGCATCCCCTTAGGAACGTCTTTTGAACTTCTTCGCCTTCTATTTCGGCGGTATAAGTTCTACATCCCCTTAGGAATGTCTTTTGAACTTCTTCGCCTTATATTTTGGCGATATTTGGCTCTACATTCCCTTAGAAACGACTTTTGAGCAGAAAACTTACGTTGCGCTCCCTTGGGAATGACTTTTTGTAGCTTCGTCATGCTCTGCATCCCCTTAGGGACGACTTTTGAGCTTCTCCTTGTTTTTTTCTCTTTGCACTCAATGGTGCATGCACAGATTTTACATTTTACATTCTTTTGGGGGATTTTGCTCTCGTAGAGCTAAATAAGAAAAGAAAAAATTACAAGCTATGGCCCCATTAAAAAGCTTTCTCCCCCTTTGGAAAGGAAAAGGGTGCCATAGGAAAAAATGAAAAAAAAATATTACATCAAATTACACATAATATCGTCGAAGCTCATCCGCATTCCAAGATCTAGGAATGTCGTTGCTGTCCATATCCTTCAATCTGTAAGAACCGGGCCTTGATGAAGATACCACCAGAAATGGTCCCTCCCACTTCAGCTGTAGTTTTCCCACTGTGTCCGGATTGGCCACTCTTCGAAGTACCAAGTGCCCTGGCTTAATATTTTTCAACCGAACTTTTCTGTCATGCCATTATATAGTTTCGGCTTGGTACTTATTGATATTCTCCACAGCCTGAAGTCCGGTCCCTTCTATAGTATCTTTTGCTATGTGATAATCAGCTTCGTCCTCTGCCGAAGCTGATGTTCTTATTGACCCTGCTTTAACTTCTTCTGGGGTTATAGCTTCGTCACCAAATAATAATTTGAACGGCGTAAAACCTGTTCATCTTGATACGGTTGTATTGTGGCTCCACACCACTTTCATCAACTCATCTCGCCACTTTCCTCTGGGCTGATTGAAGATTAGCTTCATTATCCCCGTCATTATAATGCCATTTGCTCTTTCGACAAGTCCGTTTGACTCCGGATGCCTGACTGGTGCAAAATGAATCTTCGTGCCAATCTGATCACAGAATTCCTTGAAAGTTTTGGCATCAAACTGTGTTCCATTGTCCACAGTTATAGCCTTCGACACGCCGAAGCGACAAACAATGTTTTGCCAGAACAATTTCTGGACTGTGACCGAAGTTATTGTAGCCGAAGGCTTCGCTTCAATCCACTTAGGAAAATATTCCACAGCCACCACAACATATCTCAAATTGCCTTGCGCTGGTGGAAGTGGGCTTAGCAAATCCAGGCCCCATCTTTGCAACAGCCAAGTGGGTTGTATTAGCTGAGTGAGAGATGAAGGTTGTTTCTGGTCTCTTGCACATTTTTGACAATTTTCACATTTTTGAACTAGCTCTGCTGCATCCGAAGCTGCCTTCGGCCAGTAAAATCCTTGTATGAACACTTTTCCCAGCAAAGGCCTAGACCCAATATGAGATCCACACAGACCTGCATGTATTTCCTTCATTAATTCAACACCTTCAACTCTTGATAAACACTTGAGAAGTGGAGAACAGACTCCATGCTTATATAATTCCCCTTCTATTATCACATACGGTCTTGTCATTGCTTCCATTCTCTTATTGTAAGCTTCGTCATCTGAAAGACAATTACCTTGGAGGAAAGATATAATTTCAGTCCTCCAATCTTCACTATGTACTGGAGAAATAACAAGTACTGCTCTCTCCATGAGTTCAACCGAAGGTGCCTTTATTGTTTCAAAAAATACTTCCGAAGGTAGAGGGAGCCCCTGAGCCATCGATTTGGCTAGTAAATCTGCATGCTCATTTTCACCTCTTGGGATATTCTTGACAGAAAAACCTTCGAAAGAAGCCTCCAACCTTCGAACTGTATCCAGATATTTTTCAAGCTTCGGATCTCTTGCCTTGCTACTTTTGTCTACATGGCCAGAAATGACTTGAGAATCAGTTTTCAGGATGGCCCTTCTTATTCCCATTGCTCTCAACTTCCGAAGCCCCAATAGAAGTGCTTCCAACTCAGCAATATTATTTGTGCAACTGAAGTCAACCTTGGCTGCATAACATGTTTTTACTTTTGAAGGTGCCACTAGGACCGTAGCTGCTCCTACACCGAAGGTTCCCCAAGAACCATCGTAGAACACTGTCCAAGCTTCGGCGTCTTTGTTTATTTCTTCTTCGTGAGCCCCTGGCGTCCAATCAGCGATGAAGTCTGCTAATGCCTAGGACTGAATTGAGGATCTATTCACATAGTCAATGGTGAATTCATTAAGTTCTGCAGCCCATTTCCCAATCCTTCCAGTAGCTTCTCTGTTCCTCATAATGTCCTTCAAAGGCTGTGACGAAGGAACAATTATGCGATATGCTTGAAAATAATGTCGAAGCTTTCTGGAGGCCATTAACACAGCATATAGCACCTTCTCCAGTTCTGTATAATTTTTCTTTGACAGACTTAAAACTTTGGAGACAAAGTACACTGGAGCTTGCTTTTTGACTTGGCCATCTAGCTTCTCTTGTACAAATGCCGCACTTACTGCAGAATACGAAGCTGCCACATATAAGAGCAATGGAGCCCCTGGCGAAGGTGGAGTTAATGTTGTTAAATCAATCAAGTATTGCTTCAACTCTTCGAAGGCTTTTTGCTGAGCCGGGCCCCATTGAAAGACTTCGACTGACTTCAATATTTCAAAGAATGGCAGATTTCTCTCTACTGATCTAGATATGAATCTATTTAATGACGCCAACCTTCCTGCAAGATGTTGGGCCCCTTCTTTGTGCTTGGCGGCTCCATCCGAAAAATAGCTTCGATCTTACTTGGGTTGGCTTCAATTCCCTCCGTTGATACTAAACAGCCAAGGAACTTGCCCTTCTTCACCCCAAAAACACACTTTTCTAGATTTAACTTCAGGCTAGCTTGCCTAAAATTGGCAAATGTCTCTTGTAAATCAGCAATGTGATTTTCCTGCTTCGTGCTTTTCACTATGATATCATCAACATAGGTCAGTACATTCCTGCCTATTTGAGAATGAAGGACTCTGCCTGTCATTCTGTTGAAGCTTCCTCCAGCATTTTTAAGCCCCTCAAGCATCCGAAGATAGCAATATGTGCCACTAGGGTTATGAAGCTAGTCTTCTGCTCATCTTCCTTCTTCATCCAGATTTGGTGGTAGCCTGAGTAACAATCTAGTAGACTCATGAGCTCTAACGAAGCTGCTGCATCTACTAGAGAATCTATTCTTGGCAATGGGAACTCATCCTTTGGACAAGCCTTGTTAAGATCTCTAAAATCAATGCACATTCTCCATTTACCGTTGGCCTTCTACACCATAACAGTGTTGGCTAGCCACTTTGGGTATTTGACCTCTCTGATAACGCCAGCGCTAAGAAGCCTCTTCACTTCGTTCCGAGCACCTTCAGATATTTTTTGAAGCCTTTGTTTTCTTGGCCTGAAAGATGGATCCACATTGAGTGAATGCTCAATGACATCTCTGTTGACACCGCAAAGATCATTAGCTGACCAAGCGAAGACATCTTTGTTGTTGAATAGAAATCTTAGCAAATTCTTCTCTTGCTCTTCAGATAAATGAGACCCCAGCAGTACCTTTTGTTCTGCTATATCTTCGCATAGAAGCATAGGCTTCGGATGATCCGCCGAAGCAGCCTTCTCTCTTTTATATCTATACTGCTCATAGGCTTCGGCTCCATCTATGTTATGGATTGCCTTTGAATCTGTCCAGTTTCCTTCGGCCTTTCTGGCAGCTTCTTGACTCCCATGGGCAGCAATAGGCCCTTGTTCCGAAGGTATCTTCATGCACAGATATGCTGGATGAAGTATTGCTTCGAAAGCATTAAGTGTCCCTCGACCAATGATTGCATTATATGGGTACTCAATGTCAACAATGTCAAAGACAACCTATTCAGTTCTCGTGTTATGGACAAAGCCGAAGGTCACTGGCATTGTGATTTTGCCGAGTGCTACAATCTGCCTTCCTCCGAAGCCACAAAGAGGGTGTGTAGCATCATGAATCTTGTCTTTTGGCTCTTGCATCTGTCTGAAGGCCTTAGCAAATATGATATCTGCTTCACTGCCTGTATCAACCAAAATATTATAGACCAGAAATCCCTTGATGACACAAGATATAACCATAGCATCATTGTGAGGGTAATCTTTGAGCTGAAGGTCCTCCTGGGAGAAGGTGATTGGGATATGGGACCATTTTGACTTAATGAAGGGTCCCTGCACCCCATCATGTTGTACCCTTCTCTATGTTTCCTTCTTCTGCTTCTTGTTAGCCAGCTCTGAGCTTGAGCCGCCTGTTATCGTGAATACCAGCTTCGTAGCCGAAGGTGCTTCGACGTGGTTGTTGAACAAAGCCATCAGCTCGAAAGTGGATGTGAGTTCACCGGAGGTGGGCGCCAATGTTGGGGACTTGTTCTCAAATGCTATGAGTTAAGAACAAGGCAACACAAAAAGGGGTTAAATGTTAATGCTCTTCGTCCTTCGAAGCATTATTTCCCTAAGGATATAACGATCTCTGCGCCCACGCCTATAAGATCCAGGAAGCCTCGGTCGTACTCCCTCCGCGCCTCTCCTGACTCCTCAGACTCAGCACTTAGCTCCTGCGAGCTCTGTGCCGCCCGCCAACCCACCCGAGCACTCGGCCACCATGGTCAGACCACTTTCGTCCATCTCCACTCGATCTCGTGCCTCGACTAGTTTCCCCAGAGCCCCAAAGAGCTCCCCTAAGCAAGAAACCGGATGCTACTTCACCGGAGAAGTCGTTCCACCCTCGCCGGAATTGTCTTCCCCGCCGGCGCGTGTGGCCACGACCAACCGGTAAACCACATTTCAATTACCCTCGCCCATGCCCTCCCTGACACCTAGTGAAGCTCGCTGACCGGTTTGATTGGATCCTACCACCCTGGTTAGGCTGGAGCACTCGCCGCCGACGAGCTTCCCCATATGCGCACGAGGTCCGACCAACTCCGGCCATCCCCGACGACGATCCTCACACCGACGTGACCGTCGCGACGTCCCCAATGTCATCGACCACCTTGTCGGAGCTATCTCGCCACCGGTAAGCCCCGCCGCCCTTTTCTCCACCGCGGGTACTATTCCAATAGGGGAAGGCCGCGTGTTAGATTAGGGTAGAACTTAAGGGGGTTTTCACATTGTCAGTCACCTGAATGAATAGTGCCTTGAGGACCTAGTTGTAATATAAATAGTAAAGAAAACTAGGGGTCTCAGCGCAAACTAGTTTTCCATTCGAATTTAAATTAAATTTGAATTAAATAATAGCAGTCAACTTCAAAAAGGCATAACTTGAGTTTTATACATAAAAAATTGGTCAAACCAATTTTGCTGGATTCTAAAAATTATTAACTATCAGACAAAATTATTGAACCCCATGTTTTCTGTACTAATTTTTAGGGTTTCAATTTAAATTAGGAAACTACCCAAACCTTATTAATACAAAGAAAAATAGGAATACTTCTATTCTGGGCTAGAGAAAATTTGTACAGATACTTACCTAGCATATACACTGTTTAAAAATACTGAGCACCCCGGTATACAAAAATAGACCAGGGATGTCCATTAAAGATTGTTTCTGCCCAAACTTTAGAAAAATGAAAAAGGTAATAGAAAACAAAAACCAGAGAATGACCATATTTTTCCTACCATGCCAAAGTTACATAGAACCTAGGAAAAATATATGGAACCATAATCTAGTGCTAATCTGAGTTTATAATTTTATTAGGCATTAAGAAATCAGGAAAAGCCATGATTAAAAAATATAAGGTCAAATACAATAATGGCAAGAAAATTTCAGTAGACCTCTAACTACTAGTATACCACTACAAAAATGATAAACACCCCCAAACCATCACAGTAAGTGTTGGTCCTTGTTCTCGGATGCTAAATACCAAGAACAAAGCAACATAATTGTTAATGATTAGGGACCTTCGTCCTTCGAAGCATTATCTCCCTTAGGATATAATGATCTTCAGACGAAGGTCACGAAGGACATACCTTCATCATTTCAGTAAGCAAGAATGTAAACAGAAACATATGAAACACAAAGGGAATATGAATAATCATTTGAAATCATTAGACTATTCATATTCTTATTTTATATAAAAATGAATAAACATCAACGATATTTATATTAAATTTGTACCTTTGGCTTGACAGAAGGTAAAAAAGCGAGAGTGACGCGAGAGTGATTACAAGTCAGCGTAAACAGTACGGTGTTACTATTCATCTATTTATAGGCACAGAACACAGCCCGAGCGAAATTACATTCATGTCCTTGACATTTTACTGTTGACCATAAGGCGAGCTGTCGAGGACTAAGCAGTCTTTTCCCCTTTAAGTCGGTTTCTCCTTTCACGATCATCAATGTGCTGAGCCGAAGCTCCTTCAGCCACAGCTTCGGAGCTAGCTTATCCTTCATTCAGACTGCACCTTCATACTACGCACACCTTCATCTCAAAGTCGAAGCCACTTATAACAGTCTATGTTATACTGAAAATCATGTTAGTTAAGTTTTTGAGGACCTTCAGAAGAAGAAGGCCCCCAACAGTAGCCCCTTGCAGTATTAATTTGTTTATGCATTTAACAAATTCAGACTGTGATGTGAACGAAGGCCTTTAGCCGAAGGTCCGAAAAAACACATTCCCTTCGCTAGAATAGCGAAAGTCAATGACATGTAGGGCCTGCCAAGTTGCAATGCGCTTGGGCATATAAATAGGAACCCGCAGCGGCAGCATTTGTTGTGCCATCTCAATGGCTTGTGCTATTTTTTCAAGGGTTTTTTAAATTGGTGCCCTTAGTTTTGGTGGTGTGCTCACCTATACCCTTAGTCGTGTTTTTTGCTCAGCTGTGCCCTTCCAGTGCTATAGAACAGAAGGACACAGCTGAGCAAAAAACACGACTAAGGGTATAGGTGAGCACACCACCAAAACTAAGGGCACCAAATTAAAAAACCCTTTTTCAAGTATTAATTTTCTTGCTCTATCAGATTTCGCTTGTTTTGTGAGCTTCGGTATTTTTTCATGTGCCCATCAAATGGCTGACGAGAAGAAGGTTGTTGATCCTGCACTAGCTGGTTTTTATGAGGCTATGGAGAAGACAAATACAGAGAAGATTACAAACGAAATGCTAGCTGATTTATCTGAAGATTCTGACGATAGCGAAGGCTTTGATGTGGAAAGTGAAGACAAAGATGCCGAAAATCGGCCCTGGTGGCCGAGCCATACCATCTTCGGAAAATCATCCATTAAGCAGAGTCAAATTGATGCTATGAAGGGGAGATATTTCTGAGATATGTCCATTGTGAGAGTTGGAGGGGATAGTGCCACCCCTGCTCCCGAGGAAGATGAAGTGGTTGTTTATAGGAGCTTCATGAAGGCAGGGCTTCGGTTCCCGTTAAGCAAATTCCTAGTTGAAGAGCTAAAGTCCTTCGAGATTTTCCTTCATTAGATTACCCCTAAAGCCATTATCAGGATGGGGGTTTTTGTTTGGGCCGTGAGAAGCCAAGGGCTAGAGCCAAGCGCAAAATGCTTTTGCAACATGCTATATGAGACGAAGGCTACTGGCAAGGACCAGTATCACAACAACTTTGGTTGTTATGGCTTCGTGCCTCGCTCTGATGTGAGTTATCTAGTTCCAACGTTTCGAAAAAGGTGGCCAGGGGCCTGGATGGAGGAGTGGTTTTATGTAAAGAATAATCTGATTGAAAGGGAGGACATAAAGGGGATTATTCAACGCCCAATTGTCTCGCTTCGGCATCAGGAGATCGGCTACTGTGCTTGGGAACGATATCAAAGCATGCCAAAAGGCTTTCAACAATGTTTGCGCCTTTATTGGCACAAGAGACCTAGTCCAGGAACACATAGCCTATATAGTATGGCCTCTTGTGAATGACTGGGAGATGCCGAGGGAGACTGCTGCTGGGTCCAGTCAAGGTGGTTTGGTTTATTTGAAATACACCTTCAGATACAGAGATCAGTTCGACGAGCCGAATGATGACTGGCTAATCTGTGTTGAGGCGACTAATGATGAGTTGCATGGGGCGTACACGAGAGCCGAAGATGATGCCTTGAACTCAGCCTTCGGAGGAAGAGGCAAGAAAAGGTTAAACAGAGTTTTTGACATTATTGGCTTCGTGTACCTAGACTATGCTTATCCATCGCGAAAGCAGGGAAAGAAAAGGAAAGCTGCCACTTCGGCCATATCTGTTGCGCCGAAGGGCAAAAAGATCAAGGTTTTAACGCACCGAGCTAGATATATTGAAATGGCCATGGTGCTGAACTTTGGTGAAGAGACAATTTCTACTGCTGAGCCAGGGCAGCCTGCTCTTGCCAGCCCCAGGGAAGAATTGGCTGAATTGCCAATGGTGCCTGCAACCGTGTCAGTTGAAACACTAAACGATGGTGGCGAAGCCGAAGGAAAGGCGGCTAAAGAGCCAGAACTAGGGGAAACGGTAGGGCTGCCAAAAATCTTGAGCTCACCGGGGAGCCAGAACTGCCAAAGGTATCAAAGGCTCCTGCAATAACTCCCAAGAGGAGAAGGATGGCTAGCGTGCTGGACGCCATCCTGGAGTCGACAAGGGCATCGACTCCTGCCCCTGCTAAAGAGACAGCCGAAGCTGCTATAGTTCGCGTTGAAACCGAAGCTGGGCCCTCAGCGCCTACTGAAGCAGAGCCTGCTAGAACTGAGCAGAGAACTGAACAAGGATCTTCATATGCTGGTTTGGTTTTGGAGAAGGAAGACACGCCTGAAAAAGTTAAATCTCCTATTCTCGAAGCACCTTCTGAGGGTCTCAACTTTATTATTCGACATGCTTCGGGTAAAAAGTTGTCTGAAGAAGAAATCGCGGAAGCTAAACACTATGCCCGGGAACTAAAGTACCCGAAGGGGGCCTTAGTGTTCAATGGCACCGACGAAGATGATTTTCTATACTGTCTCTCGAACAACAAAGAAATATCTGTTTGCCGGGAGATGGCAAAAAATATGGGATTTCCGAAGCTTGAAGTTGATCTTTCTGCCATGTCAAAGGATGACCTCGCAGACAGCCTTGCATACAATAGTTTGAAGGTACGGAAGTTATGGACTTGTAAATAGATTATCTTTTGTCTTTCATTCTCGTGCTAATCCTTTGTCTCCCTTCTTTTTGCAGGGCCTAATTCTTAGCAACGCTTTGAGAGCACAGAAGAATGCTGAATATGAAAGTTCTCAGATAGCCCTCGGTAACCTTCAGTCAGAGGTTATCAAACTGAGAAATGAAGCCTTAGAAAAAGATAAGATTCTACTTTCATTGGTGGATAGATTGAAAAAAAGCGAAGCAAAATTTAATGCTCAATCTGAAGCCCATAAAGCCGAAGTTGATAATCTTCAGAAAAAACTTGCTGAAGCTAGTGAAAATTTTGCACTTGTAAAAGCAAAGCAAGAAATAAGTGAATGGTCGAATGCTAGGCTGGAAAAGAATGTTGAGGGGCTTCGTGAATACAAGGAAATATGCTTTGAGAAATCCTTGGATTGCGTAAGAAAACTGAAAACCAGCTTTGCCAAGGTGGGTGCATACTCTTTGGAAGAAAAATTCATTCGAGGTGACCCCGAGGGAGTCATTGATTGGATAGGTGAAGAGGCCAAAGTTTTAGAAGAGATCCTTAGTGATCATGGAGATATTTGTGCCTTCGCTGGCGCTCGAGGGGTTGCAGCAATCCTGGAGAAGGTTGGTTGTGGCCACGTTAAAGCTGCGGCCCAGGCCGAAGCCGTCTTCTCCATAGACGACACGAAGGACCCCTCGGCCGAAGCCACTTTAATAGGCAGGAAATTTTATTCCGATGTCTGGATGAAAGGCGGACGGGAAATTGCCAGCGAAATTATAAAGAAAAATGAAAAAGAATCCTATGATGCCCGAGAAGAAGCTAAGCGAGGCGTATAGGTATTATTATTGAATTTTTAGCTTCGGTGTTTGTTTTCTGGCTTCAAACTAACAACTTGTTTACTACAGCTGAACTTTCACCGCTACCCGAGTCATACGACCCCCAGGCCGATCCCGTTATGAAAGAGGCGCTGGATGTGATGAGTGTTGTCAATACCATCGTCGACGAAGTCGTCGATAAACTGCTGAATGAGACCGTAGAGAAAATTCTCAAAGAAGACTAGGCTTTTGTTGTAATGATACTATGTAACATTTGTGTATAAAACAATTATCAAACATGTATATTAATGTAATATATTTCTTTGTGATGCATGAAATTTACGTACATACCATTTTTGAGCCTTCGGCGAAAAAACACCTTCCCTTCTTTTCATGCTTCGTAAAGAAAAGAGCCCTTTTATAGCGAAGCTGTTGTGTGATACTGTTGTCAACACTTTCCTGGTAAGTTTGAATTTGCCGAAGATTTACTTCGTGCCTCAGTACACTTTCATTCATCAAGTTATTGCCGAAGATTTTCTTCGTGCTCAATCTTTGCTATTGATGTGATATGATGTATGATGTAATGCTATGCGGAATGATGCAATGATATGATGCAACATGATGTTTATGCCGAAGACACACGCCCACATTAAAACACTCAAGATTTTGCATCCCCTTAGGGACGTCTTTGGAGTCTTTAAGCTCTGCATCCCCTTAGGAACGACTTTGTAGCTTCTTCACCTTATATTTCAGTGGTACTTAAGATCTGCATTCCCTTAGGAACGACTTTGGAGCTTCTTCACCTTCTATTTCGGTGGTATTTAAGCTCTGCATCCCTTTAGGAACGACTTTGGAGCTTCTTCACCTTATATTTCGGTGGTATTTTGGCTCTGCATTCCCTTAGGAACGACTTTTGAGCTTCGGATATTACTCTGCGCTCCCTTAGGAACGACTTTTATAGCTTCAGAACTTACTCTGCGCTCCCTTAGGAACGACTTTTGAGCTTTGGAACTTAATCTTTGCTCCCTTAGGGACGACTTTTATAGCTTCGGAACTTAATCTGCGCTCCCTTAGGAATGACTTTTATAGTTTCATAAATTTGTTAAGAGGAGGCATTTCACTCAATGATACGAGCACTATTATTACATGAAATCAGAATTCAGTCCTTCGTGACTTGTTTTTCATACAAGAAAAATAAAATGACAGAAAAGATAAAAATACACCAAGGGTAGGATATTCTTTAGTAAATGTGCTTGGATTCAGGCACAGTACTATTGACTGTGCGAGCTTCGAACTCCTCCCAAAAATCGCGCTGCTGTTCCACATGCTGGTGCCCTTCTGGCTGCTGGCTTTGGGTCAAAGTAGATGGTAGCGGGAGTGGTGGTGGGAGCTGGGCCCAGGAAGCTTGAGAGTGGCTGCCGAAGCGACAGAGGCTGTAGGCTGTTGATTACCTACGTATTCTGGGACATAGGGAGAATAGCATGAAGCAGTATGTAGGACCTGCTTCGGCTGATTCTATCGTGACTCAGCTTCGGCAATCTCTTTTTGCTTCTGAATTGTGACTTGGCATGTTCTTGTGGTGTGGCCTTTGTCTTCACCACAGAATAAGCAAAATAGTCTTCTGGGCTGATCCCCGTATCTTCCTCTGAAGCTTCTGCCCCCTCTACCTCTTGGGGCTGGTGGCCTAAAGGAGCTTTGTTGTGGTCCTGATGACTGGGAGCTGTGTTGTTGCCTTTGAGGTTGACTTCCTCTATCATCACTTGGGTTGGCATTATGGATTGACCTGACATGCGTGGGGTGAAGTCTTCCTTCGAAGCCCCTCGCCATCTCGGAAAACCTGTAAGCTTCCTCCCTTCTTTGGCGGAAATCATTATCAGCCCAGATATACTCATCCATCTTCTAAAGAAGCTTCTCCAGGGTTTGTGGGGGCTTCTTGGCAAAATATTGAGTTGTAGGTCCTAGCCGAAGCCCCTTGATCATGGCCTCAATGACAATTTCATTGGGCACTGTAGGCATTTGTGCCCTCAGACGTAGGAACTGTGGGACATACGCCTGAAGGTACTCCTCATGGTCTTGCGTGCATTGAAACAAAGCCTGAGCAGTGACTGGCTTCGTTTGAAAGCCTTGGAAACTAGTAAAAAGCATATCTTTGAGCTTCTGGCATGATGTGATTGTTCCTGGCCGAAGAGAAGAGTACCAAGTTTGTGCTACGCTTTTAACTGCCATGATGAAGGATTTGGCCATGACTGCAGTATTGCCCCCATATGAAGATATGGTTGCCTCGTAGCTCATTAGGAACTGCTTCGGGTCTGAGTGCCCATCATACATAGGAAGCTGAGGTGCCTTCATGGGGTAGCCTGCAACTCTACTGCCAAAGGAGAAGCATCATCGAAAGCAAAATTGCCATGATGAAAATCACCATACCATTCATCATCATTGTATGAATTCTCTTGACGAAGCTCCCTGTGATGGAGCCTTCGGTCTTGGTCCTCCTCGGTGAGATGGCGCAGTTCTTCGGCGGCCTCATCAATCTTTCTCTGGAGATCGGCGAGCCAAAGCATTTTCTCTCTCTTCTTCTGAACCTGTTGATGAATAGCTTCAAGGTCCCTGATATCTTGGTCCAGTTCCTCCTCCTGAGGTGTTGGGCTGGTAGCCTTCCTCTTCTAGCTCCTAGCTTCGCGTAGCATCTCCTGATTAACATCCAGCGGCTGTAGTGCAGCCCCTGGCCCGGCTGTCTTTTTCGGCGGCATGATGAAGGTCGATGCTTGCCAAAGGTGGTCGGATGAGTTCACCGGAGGTGGGCGCCAATGTTAGTCCTTGTTCTCGGATGCTAAATACCAAGAACAAAGCAACATAATTGTTAACGATTAGGGACCTTCGTCCTTCGAAGCATTATCTCCCTTAGGATATAATGATCTTCAGACGAAGGCCATGAAGGACATACCTTCATCATTTCAGTAAGCAAGAATGTAAACAGAAACGTATGAAACACAAAGGGAATATGAATAATCATTTCAAATCATTAGACTATTCATATTCTTATTTTATATAAACATGAATAAACATCAACGATATTTATATTACATTTGTACCTTTGGCTTGACACAAGGTGAAAAAGCGGGAGTGACGTGAGAGTGATTACAAGTCAGCGTGAACAGAACGGTGTTACTATTCATCTATTTCTAGGCACGGAATGCAGCCCAGGCGAAATTACATTCATGTCCTTGGCATTTTACTGTTGACCATAAGGCGAGCTGTCGAGGACTAAGCAGTCTTTTCCCCTTTAAGTTGGTTTCTCCTTTCACCACCGTCAATGTGCTGAGCCAAAGCTCCTTTAACCACAGCTTCAGAGCTAGCTTGTCCTTCGTTCAGACTGCACCTTCATACTACGCACACCTTCATCTCAAAGTCGAAGCCACCTGTAATAGTCTATGTTATACTCAAAAACATGTTAGTTAAGTTTTTGAGGGCCTTCGGAAGAAGAAGGCCCCCAACAGTAAGTGAGTCGAACAATTAAAACTTGAAATTGGCTCAGACTTCAAATAAATCAAAAGAAAGCCTAAAAATGTGCAGCAGTGAGCACACCAATTTTTACCCAATTACTTATAATGTAAGCCACCAGAGAAAAAAATATGAAACTGAGGTAAAAACATGATGTAATACACCTCACTTCCTATTCCATGAAAAAGGCCATATATTCCAAGAAATTCTACCACCCCTTCCCTTTGAGAAAAATTAGCCAAATTCTAGAATGATTGCTCTTGTGCAAAGAAGAAGATAGAAAAAATAGGAAATCTGTTGTTTGACATTTTTCAAGTATAGTAGTAGTAGTATTAGAAAGCACCACTAGGCCCTAAAACTTTAGAAAATCACAATAAAATTACCAATAAGTATCACTGGCTAAAACTTGGTACAAGGTCTTGTTATTGCACGTAAATTCCAGCAAAAATAAACCTTAAGGAAAAATCTACTGTTAAAACGGAGGTGTAGTTCAAAGCACCACCTCTTCCCTAAATTTTAATATTTTTGTACAGAGAAAACCCTTATCATTTTAAGCCTCAATATTTGAGACCGAAATTTTTACACCAGTGAAAAACCACTGTAATTTTTACAGAATTTTTGAAAATTTTTAAAGCTATGTTGTAGTTCAAGCCTACTTTAAAAAGCGTAATAGAAAAGGGGAAAAGAGAGAATTGGTAAGAGTGATAGATCTCACCCATAATGATTTCAGCAAGGGTCATGATAAACTTTTCACTAAGACACTAAAAGAAAATCAATGGGACACCAAAATAATCTAACCACTAATACTCGATCATACTTGACTTTAATTGACTAAGTGTACCACTAGAACTTGCAATAGTAAGATTCAAGCTTTACCTTATTGACTTAATCATTTCACCATACATTATCATTTCTAAATGGCATATCATGACATACATGTATCTTACCCATTGCATTCATTAGATTGCAACCTAGCTGACGGAGAGTACGTGCTCATTCCCGAGCAAGGAGCTGTCCAAGAAGAAGTCCAGGAGCCAGCTCCAGAGCCTACCACTGAGGATCTCCTCGCAGCCCTAGCTTTTGAAGGCAAGCCCCGGTCTTATGCATAACCGTTTATATATGCTATTTTACTACACTTAATGATTGTAGGTTTGTAATGTGCACTTAAGTGTAGGAGTTTCCTGAAACCTTAGCTACATGAACTCAGGATTCCTTTTTGAGATGGATACTAGTATGCTAAGTCGAGTAGCTGCTTGCTAATTAGGGATCTCGGTAGAAGTCGAGTGATTTTTCTAGCACTCACGCGAGGTCAGCAATTGATTGTATTCATCTTGTTAATGGGATCTATGATGGTCCATGGACTTGGATCTAGGGTGGATGCCTTGTCTATGAGACGGAAATGGAATTAAGGATTAATGTATGGATACCTGAGTCAAGCGTTTGAAAGTACTAAACACATGTCGGGAAATATGGTAACCGGTAAACCTAGT
Source organism: Zea mays (assembly GCF_902167145.1). Lineage (NCBI taxonomy): Eukaryota > Viridiplantae > Streptophyta > Magnoliopsida > Poales > Poaceae > Zea > Zea mays. The sequence continues at coordinate 82,964,171 of NC_050104.1, read as the reverse complement.
ACCTGAGTGAAGCCAGGCGCGGACTTTATCCCTCACTTGTCGTGAGACTGGGTCTCCCATGCTAGCTATGGTGGGTACAAGTGCAGTCACTGCACGGCGGCAGCCGGGATCAGTGGAGCATTGTTGCCAAGGCGGTGAGCCCTGACCGCGAACGGGGAATCGATGGGGACGGTTGATGTGTGTGGGGATGGAGTGCCCCTACATGTCGTGTGTTTAGGTTTATCTTGCAAGGTTAAAAACTCGATTCGAATCGTCTGCTTCTCGCAGCTAATGAGACTGCTTGACCCCTTGTACTGCAACGAGTAAAAAGTGAAATGAGGTTTTACTTGAGATAACATGTTGATTGTACTAAAATGATTGTTACCATGTATGCTTAGAAAGGAGCAAAACCTAGTTAAATTAATCATGCTAGAACTGGAAAAGCTAAAATTGTTTTTAGACTCAGCTAGTGCTTTTGGCAAACCAAACCCTTCAGCCAAACATCTTCATGGTCTAGAGGTAGACGAGTAGACTCCTCACACCGGGTAAGTCTAGCTGAGTATTAGTATACTCAGCCTTGCTTGTGGCACAATTTTGTAGGTACGCTACTGGAAATGGTTGACGATCTGACTTGGCCTTCCACCCTGCCACCAGGTTTGACGGTTGAGTGGGATGCTGCCTCGGCAGGAGAGGATCAGGAGGAGTAGTGGGCTGGGCCTTGCCCTAGTCCTCCTTATCGTCGTTATTGATTATCCGCTGCATTTTAGTTATGAACTTGTTCACTTTTATTGAAACTTCGATTCATGTAATAACTTCAGTACCTTAAATTGTGGTTTCATGTTTATTGTATTCTCTCTATGACTCACCTTCGAGTGAGCTAGTGGTATTCGATCCTTGGTAGGTAGCTTTATCAGACTAGATTTGAGAGACTCATGGCTTATTCCGATTTTAGTGTGTTGCTGCCTCTGAGGCGGGATTTGGGCACTTAAGCTGGAACAATTCGAGTGGTTCCGCCGCAGCTAGTATCAGAGCTAGGTTACCACCACAGAGAAATCAGTAAGTCGTGAATACCAACTTTTCAAAAATAAAATTTGCTTAGAAACCAGTATTGGAATCGTCAGGACTAGAGCACTAGACCTAGGACGAAAGGTCTAAGAATAGTGGGGAAAATAGGTGGCTATATAAGTAGGCCACATAGGCCAGCCTTAGAATTGTAGGGATGCCTTAGAAGCACCCCTCGGATCGGTGAGGAGACGTTCTATCTAGCATGCATGCATTATAAAATATGATGAAATTAGGAACTATGGATAAATGCGTCTAAGTAAGGATTTAACAAATAGGGTTAATAAGGAATAATGAAATGGTTAAAAGAATCTAATTTAACCCACCTCCTATTAATGACTTGGGCACATGTTTTTCTTTCTACCACCATAACATTTACATCTAACCCTCTTTCATAGATGACTTCACCCACCACCATCAATGGAGGAGACACTCATTTTAGTTCCGACTACCTTTCTTACGAGGGTTTCCCTTCCATCTTCTGGGAGGTGCTTTGCTCCGCCGGTTACCCTACACTCCCTCTGTATACGGTGCAACTATACAAGGAGCATCGGGTGCCACGTTGCAGGGTTTGGCTGACCTTGGAGGCTCACCCTCTGCAGCTGGGTTGGCGTTCCCTTGACTCCAAGACTATTGGGTGCAGGGCGGACGACACCACCGAGGCCGCAGCTATGAAGACCCTAACAACTTTCTGTGGATACCATCCCTTGGAGATGGTAATGCACCCGCTGGGACTCTTCCCCGCTGAGAAGAGGGATGACCCCATGTGGTGCAACAGAATGAGCCACGTGAAGGACGTGTGGGCCATGCACCCCGACCAGGTTGGGAGGATCACTGTTCAGTGTATGAGCGCACTGTACCGCCTACAGGCCCTGCGGATCGACGCGGTGGCACACCTCACTAGCCTTGCTCAGACCACTAAGCTCACCCTCGACATTTGAGAGGACTTCGTGGTCGACTTGTCTTCGGAATTGGTGGAGAAGGACCTTTAGGTGGAACAGTTGAGCCAGCGCATCGCAACCCTAGAGCAGTAGGTGGAGATCTGGGATAACACCATTGATATCCTGGAGATCCAGCTCCATGATGTGCAAGAGGAACTTGAGGAAGCTAGTGACCACTTGGAGATGCACCACCAGGACATGGAGGCAAACGAGGCAGGAAGCGAAGGAGAGGAGGCTCCCGAGGAATTAGAGCCAGCTCCCGGTCAAAATATAACTCCCTCCGGGATGCCCCCTTCACCCGCATCCAGCGTTGCCTCTACCACTCAGGGTTGATAGGTTAGTTTGACACATTAGGAGAATAGAAACCCACACGAGCTTAGTTTGGTATCGGATTTTGGACTAGGCTTTTGGGTGCATTCCCCTAAATTGTTGTAACCCAGGGAAACTTTTATGAACAAGGAAACGAATGCATTCATGTTATTCTCGTTTGGTTTCAGTACTATGTTATGACATTTTCTTCTCATAATATAAAGAAATTTTGTTGGAACCATGAGTCGAGATAATGATGGCAAGAATTTCTATTTTTAGATGGTAGCTAGACAGCGTCTCGGGCAGAACCAGCAGGTTCCCCCGCCACCTCCTCCAGCTCCCACGGTGCAGGAGCTGATGGCTGAGCAGAATGAGATTCTGCGACAACTATTGCAGCACTAGCCCCACCCTCAGCAATATGGTGGAGGCCAGCCGCAACGTCCTCTGGCCGCAGCAACCTATCAAGAGTTCCTGAGCACACAGCCGCCCTTGTTCACCAAGGCAAAGGATCCACTAGACGCCGACGTGTGGCTAAGGGTTGTGGAGTCAAATTCCCACTCCTCACGGGAGCTTGCCCCGACGACATGAAGACCCGTTTCGCCGCATAGCAGCTTCGTGGACCTTCTAGGACATGGTGGGATCATTTCCGCGCCATGTTATCGGCTGATCACGAGGTGTCATGGGAGGAATTCAAGACGACTTTTAGGGGACACCATATTCCAGCAGGGATTCTGGACCACAAGCTCAACGAGTTCTTGGCTTTAACTCAGGGAACCCTCACTGTGTTGCAGTATGCCCAGGCCATCAACGACCTGTGCCAGTATGCGGGCTATCATGCAGATTCGGATGAGAAGAGAGACCGTTTCCACAGGGGACTCAACACCAAGCTACGTGAGCGCCTTAACACTGTTCGGGCCGACAGCTTAAATGAATTGATCAACCTGGCCATATCACATGAAGACTGTATTGTAGCTCACCGGACAGAGAAGAAGCGAAAGGCACCAATGTCAGGACCCTTAGCTCCACCCTCAGAGATTCTGGATTGTCTACAACAGTCAGAGCAGAGGATTCCAGCAGGCAGGCAGGAAGATGGGTTATTAGGCCACCTTAGCAGCAATAGCAAGCACCCAACCGTTTTCCCACTCCCGCCCCAAGGAACAATCAACCTCAGCAGCAACAGCAATTCCACCAGGGGAATGGAAACAAGTGCTTCACGTGTGGCCATGTGGGCCACTATGCCAAGAATTGCCCACGAAATCAGCCGAGGCAGATGCCAGCACCAAACCAAGACAGAGGAGGAAAGCAGAAGGTGCAGGTTAGGCAAGGGAAGCTCAACTTTACTACTCTGGAGGAGTTACCTGAAGGAGCGCCCGTCATGACTGGTACCTTTTCCGTTTTCAATCATCCTGCATTAATTCTGTTTGACTCTGGTGCATCGCATAGTTTCATTAGCCAGAAGTTCAGTGCCAAATGTCAGTTGCCTTTCTATCATACCCAAGGGTCTTTCATGATAGCAACGCTTGGGGGCAAAATTGCAACAAATCAATTAAACCGCAGTATACCTATCCAGCTGGGAAGCAAGGTGTGCAAGACCACCCTCCTCATTTTGGGGATGGATAATGTAGATGTCATTTTGGGCACCGATTGGATGACCCAGCACCATGTAGTGCTAGATGTCGCCAAACGCATCGTCGAAGTCCATTCCCCTACCTGTGGAAAGTTCACCTTATATCTACCTAGCCGAGAGACCACTTAGTCATGTGCTTTCTCCATGATAAAACTACCCTTGAAGAAAATTCCAGTGGTTTGTGACTATGCAGATGTTTTTCCTGATGAGTTGCTAGGGATGCCACTAGATCGGGATATCGAGTTTGCCATCGAATTGCAACCGGGAACGACACCTATTTCCAAGAGGCCCTACCGGATGCCACCCGATGAATTGGCAGAATTGAAGAAATAGCTGCATGAGTTGTTGGACAAGGGTTTCATCCGCCCAAGTACTTCACCTTGGGGATGTCCAGCCTTGTTCGTAAAGAAGAAGGATGAAAGACTGAGATTATGTATAGATTACCGCCCACTCAATGCGGTGACTATCAAGAACAAGTATCCTTTGCCTTGTATTGATGTTTTTTTATCATTTGGTCGAAGCCAAGGTGTTTTCCAAAATAGATCTTTGCTCTAGCTATCATCAAATCAAGATACGAGCAAGTGATATTCCAAACACTGTCTTCTCAACCAGATATGGGTTGTATGAGTACTGGTGATGTCTTTCGGGCTAACAAATGCGCCAACATACTTCATGTATCTGATGAATTCAGTCTTCATGCCTGAACTGGACAAATTTGTGGTGGTTTTCATTCACGATATCTTGGTGTACTCAAGGAATGAAGAAGAGCATGTCGATCATTTGCATGTAGTGCTCCAACGTCTGAGAGAACACCGCCTTTATGCTAAATTGTCAAAATGTGATTTCTGGCTAAAGGAGATTAAATTCTTGGGTCACACTATCTCTCAAGATGGTGTAGCTGTTGAACCAGATAAGGTGCAAGAAGTAATGAATTGGAAGCCACCCACAACTGTTCACCAGATTCGGAGTTTTCTGGGATTGGCCGGGTATTATCGACGATTTATTCTAGATTTCTCCCGAATTGTGAAGCCCATGACAGTTTTGTTGAAGAAGGGGGCAAAATTCGAATGGGGCTAGGAATATGATGATGCCTTCCACACCTTGAGGCAACATTTGACCATAGCACCTGTGTTCGCGCAGCCTGACAACAGCAAGCCTTTTGATGTGTATTGTGATGCCTCTAGTACTGGACTGGGTTGTGTTTTGATGCAAGACAACTGAGTCATTGCCTACGCATCAAGAGCAATCAGGCCCCATGAGCAAAATTATCCCACCCATGATTTAGAGTTAGCAGCCGTGGTTCATGCATTAAAAATGTGGAGGCCCTACTTGATGGGAACCCACTACAACATCTATACATATCACAAGAGCCTCAAGTACATCTTTACTCAGGCTGATCTCAACATGAGACAAAGAATATGGCTAGAATTGATCAAGGACTACGACTTGGAAGTACACAACCACCCGGGAAAAGCTAATGTGGTAGCAGATGCCCTAAGTCGAACATCGCAATGCAACTGTATGGCGATGGATTCTTGCATCAATGCCCTATGTGATGAGTTGAACAAGATGAGGATCGAAGTGATTCCTTCTGGTACCTTGTCTCACATCTTCGTTGAGCCAACCTTGTCAGACAAGATTATTATGGCCCAACTAGGTGACAAGGGAGTGCAAATCATCAAGGAGAATCTTAGTCAGAAAGTGGAGAAGTATAAGTGTTTTCGCCAAAACAGCAAGGAGATACTATGGTGTGAAAACAGATTGGTGGTTCCTAAAAATATGGATCTCAAGAAGAGAATCTTGGATGAGGCTCATCTCTCCAAATTCTCCATGCACCCAGGAAGCACCAAGATGTACCATGATCTGAAGCCCCTATATTGGTGGACCAGAATGAAAAGGGAGATAGCCCAATATGTATCAGAATGTGACACATGTCAGAGGATAAAGGCAAGCCACTTAAAATTAGCTGGTGCCTTGCAACCCCTATCAATACCTTCATGGAAATGGGATGACATCGGCATGGATTTCATTGTGGGTCTGCCCAACACCTCTCGACATCATGATTCAATCTGGGTCATTGTGGACCGATTGACAAAAGTGGCACATTTTCTTCCTGTGCACACCACCGATAAGACTCATAAGTATGCAGAGTTGTACATTGATCGAATTGTGTGTTTGCACGGATTACCCCAGACAATTGTCTCTGACCGAGGAGCCCAATTCATAGCCAGATTTTGGGAGCAATTGCAAGAGTCTTTGGGAACTAAGCTAATAAGAAGTTCAGCTTACCACCCCTAGAATGATGGTCAGACTGAAAGGGTAAATCAAATTCTTGAAGATATGCTAAGGGCTTGTGCGATCGATTGCGACAAGAACTGGGATAAGTGCCTTTCTTTGACAGAGTTTGCTTATAACAACAGTTATCAATCCAGCCTAAAGATGGCACCCTTTGAAGCCCTAAATGGAAGAAGGTGTCGAACACCCCTCAACTGGTCTCAGCATGGAGAAAGAGAAATCTTTGGACCTGATCTAGTGACGGAAGCCGAAAAGAAGGTCAAATTGATCAGGAAGAATCTAGAAGCTGCCCAGGCCAGACAAAAGAGTTACCATGACAAGAGAAGAAAACCCCTCAAGTTTGAAGTGGGAGATTTCGTATATCTGAAAGTATCACCCACAAAAGGAGTGCAAAGGTTTGGGATCAAAGGCAAGTTAGCCCCTCGCTACATTGGACCTTATGAAATCGTGGAAGCATGCGTATCCGTGGCATACAAATTGAAGCTACCTTCAAAGATGTCTGGTATCCACAATGTGTTCCATGTGTCCCAATTAAAGAAATGTGTTCGTTTGCCAACCGAGGTCGTAGCAGACCAAGATGTGGAGATAGAACCAGATCTATCATATCAAGAGTACCCCTCCAAGGTTCTGGATTACAAGGAAAGATCAACTCGTGCGAGGTCGATCAAAATGTATAAGATCCAATGGAGCAACCATTCGGAGGAAGAGGCTACCTGGGAGACTGAGGAATTCTACGCTCGAACTACCCCGATTATCTACCTAAGGAAATTGGTACGTAACCATACCCCAGCCCCCCTTCCCTCTGTATCTAAACATAAGAAAGATGATCTTAACATAGACCAAGTTAAGCTATGAAACAAAAACAAAAGTACTTCCTTCTGATGTTGCAAAGAAGATGACATTCGAAGAGCAGGTTTTCTAAAGAACCTTAAAAACAAACCCACACCATGAAAACAAATCGTAACCTTCTCTTCACCCCTAGAGGATCCCGACCCGAATCTCAGGACGAGATTCCTTTAAGGGGGAAGGTTGTAACACCTCAGTGTTACCTATGGTTTCTTCTCAGTACCCAACTGATGACCATTATCACATATAATCAAAATTGAGCAAAAGACCCCAACACTTGAGAAACAAAGATTTGAGTGAGTCTTTTCATCTTAAGAACCATACATTAACCATATCATGCACCCCAAGGTAAGAAAAATGCACAAAACTTAAAATGACCCTAAGTAAGCCATTTAAGTGCAAAAAAGGAAAAATTGTGAAAGATCATGAAAAACATAAAATCATGATGAGGACCAAATAACAAAGTTATAGTATACTAAATAGGCTACAAAATGTAGTAGGAAAGATTTATAAGAAGAGTTCTGCAAAATTCTCAAAATAACCCCTCAAGTGAGAACTCAATAGGAAATTCAGAAAATTCAGAATCTGAATTTTAACCCCTACATAAAGATCAGTCATGTTCTCTGTTTTCCAAAACTCAAATCCACAAAATCCAAATACCAAATTGGTGCCAAATTACCTTAGGCACGTCTTGGAAAAATTTGGGGGCAAATCTCAACCGTTGGACATGGTTTGACACGGTTTTGCCTCGGGACGCAGCAGATTGACACTGCCATCTTGCTGACTCGACTACTCCCTTTACACTGCCAGAAACCCCTCGGCTCCCACACATAAACGATAAAGCTTGCATCAGGGAACAAAGCTTACATGGCGATCTTGCCCAAATTCACGAAGATATGCGCCCTATCGGCGTTAGAACAGGAGCAGAAGAAACCATGCCACGTGCTCAACCGCGACTGACATGCCTGGTGCACGCCAGCCCACGCACCCACGCCGAGCCCGCGCACCTGTGCCGGTCCACGCCTGCCCGTGCACCGTGCCCACGCTTATAAGAGTCGGGAAGCCTCGGTCGTACTCCCTGCGCACCTCACCTGACTCCTCAGACCCAGCACTTAGCTCCAGCGAACTCTGCGCCGCCTGCCAAGCCACCCGAGCACTGGACCACCCTAGTGAAGCTGTAAGGTCCAAAATCTGTATAAGAAAAAAATATAATAATAATAAAATAAATATATGAAGAGATCAAATAGCAGATATCTCAAAATATGCTTGAGTATTGAAAATTGAAGATTGAATTTTTAAAACCAAGAATTATTTTAGAAGAGAAGCAATAGAAAGGTTTTCTATTCAACTAAATGATTATGTAATTCATTAAATGATACACTATAAACATTTATTTAAATGAGTATAGATATATAAGTATAGTATTAAATTTAGATGACTTAAATCTATACGAGACTTTTAAAAATTATGTTTTTACTCAGAAAAGTAAATAAATAAATTGGGGGTTTTTCTATTTACTCAAGAAAATATCCCCTACATCAAAATTATATTGAGAGGCACTAATTAAAGTAAGGAGTAAATAGACTTTGCACTCATACTTGGAGTTTTGACTGTGCATTTTGGAGTTGAACTCAAACTTTGAGTGTGAATTTCAAACTAAATTTGAATTTGAATGGGATTTAAATTTATGAATTTGAAAATTTAAAAGGAAAAGAAAATAGGATATAAAAGAAAAAGAGAAAACGGTGCACTGGGCCGCCAACCCCAAATCAGGCCCCTCATCACCACTCTAGCGCACAGCCCATCTCCACTTTCCTCCTCACGGCCCACACAACACCAGCGCTCCACCTAAGTCACTGCCGCATGGGCCCGCGCTTCAACTACTGCCACTGCCTATGGGCCCCTCTAGCCATCCGGTCTCCTTCTTCCCCGCGAAGTTAGCGCGGCACGAAAAACCTCACCGGTTCTCTCGCCTGGGAGCTCGCCAAGGTTGTTTTCGTGCTCCCTGGAGGCCATAAATGCAGACCCGGTCCACCACTTCGCCGCACTTCAGTTACCTCCCCTGATCTGCATCATCGGAGCCTCGTTTGTGACCTCCCCGGCGCCATAGCTGAAGCAGAGAGAGAGCTTAGAGAAGCGGCCAGGAAGCATCAAAGGTGTTCACTACATCTGTACGTGGTTTTCCCGGGTGCGTTTGGTGAGCATCGCAGGCATAGTTCGTCGTCGGTGTTCCAGGGGGGCGCAGGGGAGGACGGACCTCGCCATGATCGACGTTTCGTCACAACATCGGTGAGCGCCTTCACATCAGTTAATCACGTCCTCGATTATGTTTGACGCTAGATCTCATGCGGGGCTAGGCGCGCGACACTTCTAGCGTGTCTCACCGGCGTGGGCCTCGAGTAGCGAGCAGCGGCGGTGCCGTACGTCGGGGACGAAAGCGTGCCAGAGGAGGAAGACGGCGTCCTGGCCGTTAGATGGGCGATTGACGGCTAAGGGTTGGATCTGGGGGAAATAGCTTTGGGCCATCGGATGCTAAACGAAGGGTCGGGATCAAAACTAGTGTATCGTTTCGGTATGTTAGATTGTAGCCGTCGCGATTCGATCCAATGGCTCGGGCACAAGTTGTGCGTTTGCGGGGCTGAGCCTTGGATCTTGGATTCGACGGTGAGGAGTGTGCGGGATTTTTGATCAGGGCCGATCTAATCGAGGCCGTTCGTGCCCGATCGGACGACTGAAACCAACTCATACCCTTTCGCCCTGGTAATCTTTCCTAAGAGCCCCTGACCTTTACCTATATCAACCCGCAATCCTGTCAGTGAGATTCTGAGTCTTAGAACCTTTTGCGCTGTGGACCCTATGTTTATGTTTATTTAGCGCGCAGTCCAGACAGCAAATAAAATCAGAGAAATTCATTCTAAATTCATTTTTAATACAAAAATAATCCTAGAACTTGTAAAATCCATATAAAATTCATTTTAGCTCCTTTTCAGTTCATTTTAGTTCCTATAATTTTGTAATATTGTTGTTTATCAATTAGTGCCACTATTTTGACATGAAAGCCATATTAAAATTAACATCCTAATTAATATGTTATCCAACACCTAAAATTTCATAAATTCCTAACTTCTTCATTTTAATTCCGATTTGACTCGTTCCAGTTGCGTTAATTTCGTTTCAGTATTTAATACGCAGTAACAACATTGATTATACCATGTCTCATTATTTTATGATTAGAAGCTTTATTTAACTTATGTTGGTTAGTTTTGTTAATCTGCTTATTAATGTAGTAGAAGATGATCTATGATCAATTTATGACTTAGATTAAAGTTGAGATAAGTATTTATAGAATAACCTCTCATATGAATTATAATAACCAAATTATAATATAATGTGACAGTTAAATCACATAGATCTTTTATAAACCATAACTTCTTAATCGTAACTTCGATCTTAGTAGTTCTCGATCTCGCGGTCTCATAGCGACGTGTAGATTATTATTTGGTGTGATGTTAACTTATGTTTGGTGTGATGTTAATTTTATCTATACCATGTCTATTTGTATTGCTACGACTAGCAGTGCGATCACGAGGATCCGAAGAATCACCCTGGTATCTGGAATCTCAAGTGCCAGGCAAGTTGTGCCCTTGATCCACTTTTTTTACCCAATAATATTCTTTATTATCACTATTCAATGCATAGGTTTAATTTTGATGGGACCCAATAGGTCACCCTAGTCTGTTTATCTTTTACCTTGTTTATCCCTGAATCATCTAGGTAGTTAAGCTATTGCTTTACATAGTTTTGTGATAATATTTCATTATATCCATGTTCCAATTATTCTGTTCTTTTATTTATGTTCATGTCAAGATCATTAAATATTAATTGGAACATGGAGCTTAACTTGAGAAACACGTGCCACCATAAGGGTTTAATGGGACGCCCTTGGCCAACTAACTAGGAAAGCTAGTGGAAGACTACCTTACCCGAAAGGGGCAAGGGTAGTAGGGGATTGCATGCAAGGAGGTTCTCGGGTTGATTTTGCTGCGATGGCGGCCAGACGGGGGATTCTTGCAAGTGCTCTTCCCATAAACTGTAGCGGGTTTTCGGAAGCTAGTGGAACTTTGTAAAGGCCTCGTAGTGGATCCCTAGCCATTCACCTCGGTAGTGTCTAAGGGCTTTGCAAACCCTGGCGACATGGGATACACGACTTGTGGGTACAGGGTATAACCTCAGCAGAGTGTAAAACTGGTACACTAGCCGAGCTCACGGTCATGAGCAGCTCAGGACTCTCGCATGATTAATTTATGGAACCTAAATTCAATTTGTCATTTGCATTTGCAAGGGTTTATTATTAATTTTTTTCTATTATTGCTATTATGGTTTGATATTTACTTATACTTAGTAATTGCTAATAAAATTTTGACCAACTTTAAAAGCAATGATCAGCTTTAAACATTCTCTTTGGTAAGCCTTACACTTTACATGATCTCCCACCTTTGGTGAGTTCATGCCACATTATTCCCCACAACTTGTTGAGCGATGAACATGTGTGAGCTCAAGCTGTCTCACACACCCCCCCACAGGAGAAGAACAGGTGGTTCAAGTGGAGCCACGTATCGAGGAGTTCGATTCGATCTAGGTGGCATCTCCCAGTTGACTTTCTGGCGCCAAGGATGGATTTTATATCATGTTATATTTATCTTTTATTTTGTAAGACTTCCGCTATGTAATAAGTACTCTGATTATATTGTGACATTTATCTCTATATACTCTGTTATTATATATGTTGTCTTCTTTGGCGCATGTGTGAGATGCACCCGGCTTTGTCCCTTAAAGTCCGGGGTGTGACAGAAGCTCGCTGACTAGTTTGATTGGACCCTACCGCCCTGGTTAGGCCGGAGCACTCGCCACCGACGATCTTCCCTATCTGCGCATGAGGTCCGACCAACTCCGGCCATCCTCGACGACAATCCGCACACCGACGTGACCGTTATGACCTCCCCTACGTCATCGACCACCTTGCCGGAGCTATCTCACCGCCGATAAGCCCCACCGCCCTTTTCTCCACCGCGTTTACTGTTCCAATAGGGGAAGGACCGCAGGTTAGATTAGGGTAGAACCTAAGGGGTTTTTCGCATCGTCAGTCACCCGAATGAATAGTGCCTTGAGGACCTAGTTGTAATAGAAGCAGTAAACAAAACTAGGGGTCTCAGCGCAAACTGGTTTTTCATTCGAATTTAAATTAAATTTGAATTAAATAACATCAGTCAACTTCAAAAAGGCATAACTTGAGTTTTATACATTAAAAATTGGTCAAACCAATTTTGTTGGATTCTGAAAATTATGAACTATCAGAAAAAATTATTGAACCCTATGTTTTCTGTACTAATTTTTGGAGTTTGAATTTAAATTAGGAAACTACCCAAACCTTATTAATACAAAGAAAAATAGGAATACTTCTATTCTGGGCTAGAGAAAATTTGTAGAGATACTTACCTGGCATATACACTGTTTAAAAATACTGAGCACCCCAGTATACAAAAATAGACCAGAGATGTCCATTAAAGATTGTTTCTGTCCAAACTTTAGAAAAATGAAAAAGGTAATAGAAAACAAAAACCAGAGAACGACCATATTTTTCCTAGCATGCCTAAGTTACACAGAACCTAGGAAAAATATATAGAACCATAGTCTAGTGCTAATCAAGTTTATAATTTTATTAGGCATTAAGAAATCAGGAAAAGCCATGATTAAAAATATAAAGGTCAAATACAATAATGGCAAGAAAAATTCAGTAGACCTCTAACTACTAGTATACCACTACAAAAATGATAAACACCCCAAATAATCACAGTAAGTGAGTTGAACAATTAAAACTTGAAATCGGCCCATACTTCAAATAAATCAAAAGAAAGCCTAAATTGTGCAACAGTGAGCAAACCAATTTTTACCCAATTACTTATAATGTATGCCACCAGAGAAAAATATGAAACTGAGGTAAAAACATGATGTAATACACCTCACTTCCTATTCCATGAAAAGACCATATATTCCAAGAAATTCTACCACCCCTTCCCTCTGAGAAAAAATAGCCAAATTCTAGAATGATTGCTCTTGCGCAAAGAAGATAGAAAAATTAGGAAATCTATTGTTTGACATTTTCAAGTATAGTAGTAGTAGAAAGCACCTGTCGGGGACCATAATTAGGGGTACCCCCAAGACTCCTAATCTCAGCTGGTAACCCCCATCAGCACAAAGCTGCAAAGGCCTGATGGGCGCGATTAAGGTCAAGGCTCAATCCACTCAAGGGACACGATCTTGCCTCGCTCGAGCCCAGCCTCGGGCAAAGGCAGCCGACCCCGGATGATTCACGTCTCGCCCGAGGGCCCCCTCAAGCAACGGACACACCTTCGGCTCGCCCGAGGCCCAGTCTTCGCAGAGAAGCAACCTTGGCCAGATCGCCACGCCAACCGACCGTATCGCAGGAGCATTTAATGCAAGGATCGCCTGACACCTTATCCTGATGCGTGCTCTTCAGTCGACAGAGCCGAAGTGACCGCAGTCACTTCGCCGCTCCACTGACTGACCTTCCAAGAAAACAGCGCCTCCTGCGTCGGTCCGACTGCTGTGCCACTCGATAGAGTGAGGCTGACAGCAGCTAAGTCTAGCCTCGGGCGCCATAGGAAGCTTCGCCTCGCCCGACCCTAGGGCTCGGGCTCAACCTCGACGCTGGACGACGGACTCCGCCTCGCCCGACCCCAGGGCTTGGGCTCAACCTCGACGCTGGACGACGGACTCCGCCTCGCCCGACCCCAGGGCTCGGACACAGTCTCGGCCTCAAAAGACGACGAACTCCGCCTCGCCCGACCCCAGGGCTCGGACTCAGCCTCGGCTCCGGAAGACGATGGACTCCGCCTCGCCCGACCCCAGGGCTCGGACTCAGCCTCGGCTCCGGAAGACGATGGACTCCGCCTCGCCCGACCCCAGGGCTCAGACTCAACCTCGACCTCGGAGCAATCGCCACCTCGCCCAAACTCGGGTCCGGACTGGCCACGTCGTCAGGGGGGCCATCATTACCCTACCCCTAGCTAGCTCAGGCTACGGAGAACAAGACCGACGTCCCATCTGGCTCGCCCCGGTAAACAAATAATGATGGCGCCCTGCGTGCTCCATGACGACGGCGGCTCTAAGCCCCTTACGGAAGCAAGGAGACGTCAGCAAGGATTCGACAGCCCCGACAGCTGTCCTTCCGCAGGGCTCCAGCTCTCCTCCAACGGCCACGACATCACATGAACAGGGTGCCAAAACCTCTCCGACTGCCAAGACGGCATGTACTTAGGGCTCTAGCTCCTCTCTGCTAGACACGTTAGCACACTACTACACCCCCCATTGTATACCTGGACCCTCTCCTTACGCCTATAAAAGGAAGGTCCAGGGCTCTCGTACGAGAAGGTTGGCCGCGCGGGGGAACGGGCCGGCGCATAAGGCTCTCTCTCTCTCCCACGCGGACGCTTGTAACCCCCTACTGCAAGAGCACCCGACCTGGGCGCAGGGCAACACGAAGGCCGCGGGTTTCCCCTTTGCCTGTTTCTTCCCCCCTTCGTGCTCCGTCTCGCGCCGACCCATCTGGGCTGGGACACGCGGCGACAATTTACTCGTCGGTCCAGGGACCCCCCGGGGTCGAAACGCCGACAGTTGGCGCGCCAGGTAGGGGCCTGCTGCGTGTTGACAAACAACTTCCCGTCAAGCTCTAGATGGGTAGTCTCCAGCAACCTTTCCAACCCGGGACGATGCTCCGTTTCGGGAGTCTTGAGTTCATGTCCCTCGACGGCAGCTACGACATGATACTCCTTCCTCCGCCTCGCGACAGCGACAATGGCGGCCGTCAGCCCGCCCGCCTGCGGCGGAATCAACGACGTCTTCCCCACATGGCAGAAGAACAACATCCGGGTTTGTCCCGTCACCTCCCCCACCGACGGAGGAGGAGGCGGGGCAACCATGGCCAAGCAAGAGGCGGCACCTCGTCGGCTGTCGAGCAAGTCGACGACGCCGGCGCCCCAGAGGGGGACACGTCGGGCTTTGACCTTGCGTCTGAGACGAAGACGAGCGCCGCTTCCCCGCAACACGCCAACCCTAAGAAGATGGACGACGCCAGCACGCTCGCGAAGGACTTGCGTCATGCTTCGGCCCAACATCACCGACTCGGATGTCATCGGTGCGTTCCTCGCCAGCACCACCTGCCGCGACCTGGTGAGCAAGCTGGGTCGCAAGACCCCCACCAGGGCGAGCGAGCTGATGGACATCGCCACCAAGTTCGCCTCTGGTCAGGAGGCGGTTGAGGCCATCTTCCGGAAGGACAAGCAGCCCCAGGGCTGCCAGTCGAAAGACGTCCTCGAGGCATCCACTCAACGCGGCACCAAGAAGAAGAACAAGAAGAAGTCGCAAGCGAAACGCGACACCACCGACGCGGACCTTGTCGCCGCCGCTGAGTACAAGAACCCTCGGAAACCTCCTGGAGGTGCCAATCTCTTCGATAAGATGCTCAAGGAGCCATGCTCCTATCATCAGGGGCCCGTCAAGCACACCCTTGAGGAGTGCGTCATGCTTCGGCGCCACTTTCACAAGGTCGGGCCACCTGCGGAAGGTGGCAGGGCCCACAACAACGACAAGAAGGAGGATCACAAGGCAGAGGAGTTCCCCGAGGTCCACGACTGCTTCATGATCTACGGTGGGCAAGTGGCGAACGCCTCGGCTCGGCACCGCAAGCAGAGCGTCGGGAGGTCTGCTCGGTAAAGGTGGCGGCGCCAGTCTACCTAGACTGGTCTGACAAGCCCATCACCTTCGACCAGGGCGACCACCCCGACCGCGTGCCAAGCCCGGGGAAATATCCGCTCGTTGTCGACCCCGTCATCGGCAACGTCAGGCTCACCAAGCTCCTCATGGACGGAGGCAGCAGCTTCAACATCATCTACGCCGAGACCCTCGGGCTCCTGCAGATCGATCTATCCTCGATCCGAACAGGCGCGACGCCTTTTCACGAGATCATCCCCAGGAAACGCGTCCAACCCCTCGGACAACTCGATCTGCCCGTCTGCTTCGGGACTCCCTCCAACTTCCGAAGGGAAACCCTCACGTTCGAGGTGGTCGAGTTCCGAGGAACCTACCACGCAGTACTGGGGAGGCCATGCTACGCCAAGTTCATGGCCGTCCCCAACTACACCTACCTCAAGCTCAAAATATCGGGCCCCGACAGGGTGAGACCGTCGGCCCCACGTACCGACACACGTACGAATGCGACGTGGAGTGCGTGGAGTATGCTGAGGCCCTCGCCGAATCTGAGGCCCTCATCGCCGACCTGGAGAGCCTCTCCAAGGAGGCGCCAGATGCGAAGCGCCACGCCGGCAACTTCGAGCCAGCTGAGACGGTCAAATCCGTCCCTCTCGACCCCAGCAACGACGCCTCCAAGCAAATACGGATCGGCTCCGAGCTCGACCCCAAATAGGAAGCAGTGCTCGTCAACTTTCTCCGCACGAACGCCGAAGTCTTTGCGTGGAGTCCCTCGGACATGCCTGGCATACCGAGGGATGTCGCCGAGCACTCGCTGGATATCCGAGCTGGAGCCCGACCCGTGAAGCAGCCTCTGCACCGATTCGACGAAGAAAAGCGCAGAGCCATAGGCGAGGAGATCCACAAGCTGATGCCCGCAGGGTTCATCAAAGAGGTATTCCATCCCGAATGGCTTGCCAACCCTGTGCTTGTGAGAAAGAAAGGAGGGAAATGGCGGATGTGTGTAGACTACACTGGTCTAAACAAAGCATGTTCGAAGGTTCCCTACCCTCTGCCTCGCATCGATCAAATCATGGATTCCACTGCTGGGTGCGAAACCCTGTCTTTCCTCGATGCCTACTCAGGGTATCACCAAATCAGGATGAAAGAGTCCGACCAGCTTGTGACTTCTTTCATCACACCTTTTGGCATGTACTGCTACGTTACTATGCCATTTGGTTTGAGGAATGCGGGTGCGACGTACCAAAGGTACATGAACCACGTGTTCGGAGAGCACATTGGTCGAATGGTCGAGGCTTACGTCGATGACATCGTAGTCAAGGCGAGGAAAGCCTCCGACCTCCTCTCCGACCTTGAAACAACATTCCGGTGTCTCAAGGCGAAAGGCGTAAAACTCAATCCCGAGAAGTGTGTCTTTGGAGTCCCCCGAGGCATGCTCTTGGGGTTCATCGTCTCCGAGCGGGGCATCGAGGCCAACCCGGAGAAAATCGCGGCCGGCACCAACATGGGGCCCATCAAGGACTTGAAAGGCGTATAGAGGGTCATGGGATGCCTTGCGGCTCTGAGCCGCTTCATCTTGTGCCTCGGCGAAAGAGGCCTGACTCTGTACCGCCTCTTAAGAAAGACCGAGTGCTTCACTTGGACCCCCGAGGCCGAGGAAGCCCTCGGGAACCTGAAGGCGCTCCTTACGAACACACCCGTCTTGGTGCCTCCCACTGCTGGAGAAGCCCTCTTGATCTACGTCACCGCTAACACTCAGGTGGTCAGCGCCGCGATCGTGGTTGAGAGACGAGAAGAAGGGCATGCATTGCCCGTCCAGAGGCCGGTCTACTTCATCAGTGAGGTACTGTCCGAGACCAAGATCCGCTACCCACAAATTCAGAAGCTGCTGTACGCGGTGATTCTGACGCAGCGGAAGTTGCGACACTACTTCGAGTCTCATCCGGTGATTGTGGTGTCATCCTTCCCCCTGGGGGAGATCATCCTGTGCCGAGAGGCCTCGGGTAGGATTGCAAAGTGGGCGGTGGAAATCATGGGCGAGATAATCTCATTCGCCCCTCGGAAGGCCATCATGTCCCAAGTCTTGGCGGACTTTGTGGCTGAATGGGTCGACACCCAGCTCCCGGCAGCTCCGATCCAACCAGAACTCTAGACCATGTTTTTCGACGGGTCGCTGATGAAAACAGGGGCAGGTGTGGGCCTGCTCTTCATCTCGCCCCTCGGGAAGCACCTCCGCTACGTGCTGCGCCTCCATTTCCCGGCGTCCAACAACGTGGCTGAGTACGAGGCTCTGGTCAACGGGTTGCGCATCGCCATCCAGCTAGGGGTCCGACGCCTCGACGCTCGTGGTGACTCGCAGCTTGTCATCGACCAAGTCATGAAGAACTCCCACCGCCGTGACCCGAAGATGGAAGCCTACTGCGACGAGGTTCGGCGCCTGGAAGACAAGTTCTATGGGCTCGAGGTCAACCACGTCGCCCGGCGGAACAACGAGACTGCAGACGAGCTAGCGAAGATAGCTTCGGCACGAACAACTGTTCCCCCAGACGTCTTCTCCCGAGACCTACATCAACCCTCAGTCAAGACCGACGACATGCCCGAGCCTGAGAAGGTCTCGGCCCTGCCCGAGGTGCCCTCGGCCTAGCCCGAGGTGCCCTCGGCCTAGCCCGAGGCACCCTCGGCCCCCGAGGGTGAGGCACTACGCGTCGAGGAAGAACGGAGTGGGGTCCCGCCTAATCGAGACTAGCAGACCCCGTACCTGCAATATCTCCACCGAGGAGAGCTGCCCCTCGACCGAGCCGAAGCTCGGCGACTGGCGCGGCGCGCCAAGTCGTTCGTCTTGCTAGGGGACGGGAAGGAGCTCTACCACCGCAGCCCCTCCGGCATCCTCCAGCGATGCATATCCATCGCCGAAGGCCAGGAGCTCTTACAAGAAATACACTCGGGGGCTTGCGGTCATCACGCAACGCCTCGAGCCCTTGTTGGAAACGCTTTCCGACAAGGTTTCTACTGGCCGACCGCGGTGGAAGACGCCACGAGAATTGTCCGCACCTGCCAAGGGTGTCAATTCTACGCAAGGCACACGCACCTACCCGCTCAGGCTCTGCAAACAATACCCATCACCTGGCCATTTGCTGTGTGGGGTCTGGACCTCGTCGATCCCTTGCAGAAGGCACCCGGGGGCTACACGCACCTGCTGGTCGCCATCGACAAATTCTCCAAGTGGATCGAGGTCCGACCCCTAAACAGCATCAGGTCCGAACAGGCGGTGGCGTTCTTCGCCAACATCATCCATCGCTTCGGGGTCCCGAACTCCATCATCACCGACAACGGCACCCAGTTCACCGGCAGAAAGTTCCTGGACTTCTACAAGGATCACCACATCCGGGTGGACTGGGCCGCCGTAGCTCACCCCATGACGAATGGGCAAGTAGAGCGTGCCAACGGCATGATTCTGCAAGGACTCAAGCCACGGATCTACAACGACCTCAACAAGTTTGGCAAGCGATGGATGAAGGAACTCCCCTCGGTGGTCTGGAGTCTGAGGACAACGCTGAGTCGAGCCACGGGCTTCACACCGTTCTTTCTAGTCTATGGGGCCGAGGCCATCTTGCCCACAGACTTAGAATACGGTTCCCCGAGGACGAGGGCGTACGATGACCAAAGCAATCGAACCAACCGAGAAGACTCACTTGACCAGCTGGAAGAGGCTCTGTACATGGCCTTACTACACTCGGTGTGGTATCAGCAGTCCCTACGACGCTACCACGCCCGAGGGGTTCGGTCCCGAGACCTCCAGGTGGGCGACTTGGTGCTTCGGCTGCGACAAGACGCCCGAGGGCGGCACAAGCTCACGCCTCCCTGGGAAGGGCCGTTCATCATCGCCAAGGTCTTGAAGCCCGGGACGTACAAGCTGGCCAACAGTCAAGGCGAGGTCTACAGCAACACTTGGAACATCGGACAGCTACGTCGCTTCTACCCTTAAGATGTTTTCAAGTCGTTCATACACCTCGTTTACATATCAAGTCTAACCATCAAAGAAGGGTCAGCCTTGCCTCAGCAAAGCCCGACCCTCCCTCGGGGGCTAGAAGGGGGGAACCCCCTCCGCGTCAAAATTTTCCTCGGAAAAAGTCTTTCTGCCGGAATATCTTTCGTGCTTTTCAACTACTTCGGTAGTGGGATCATGAAAACGACGGAGTACACGTAAGCAGGCAAGGCCGACCGAGCCGA
The DNA here is from genome assembly GCF_902167145.1 of Zea mays. NCBI lineage: Eukaryota > Viridiplantae > Streptophyta > Magnoliopsida > Poales > Poaceae > Zea > Zea mays. The sequence continues at coordinate 82,944,095 of NC_050104.1, read as the reverse complement.
GGGACTCCTACGCCTCCGGGATACGGATACCTCACTCATCGCCTTCTGTGAGAAGTAACTCACGTTTGGATGAGCGATCCTGCTGACCGAACAAGCCTGAACGCTCAAAAGACTTTCTGCCGAAATGGTTTTTCGGGTTTTCTCGGCTACGTCGATAATAGAATCCCGCGGACGAGCAAGAGTACACGTAAGCGCCAAGGCCGACCGAGCCGAGGGATTCCTACGCCTCCGGGATACGGATACCTCACTCATCATCTTCCGTGGGAAGTAACTCTAGCTCGGATAAACGATTCTGCTACCGACGAGCAAGCCCTGATACTCGAAACAAGAGGAAAAGGAACACAGCTTTACAACACGATGACAGTATGTTTGGGCCTCGGCGGCCACAAAAAACATATGCATACTACAGGCGAACCGATCCTGCAGGCTCAAACGTCGATGGAGGGGGAGCAGCAGCACCCTCGGCGTCAACTCCACCTTCGACGAAGTCCGACCGTGCCTCGGACGGCAACACGGGCGAAGGATCTCCGCTCCGCAGGACGACGTCAGCACCACGCCCGGGCCATCGCCGCCAGGGTCTCCTCCAGGAACCTGGCCCGAGCAGACGGCTCGGCCGGCCGCCCCAAAGCCTCAACCAGCTGTCCCCCGAGGACACCAGCCCGGCTCATGGCCTCGGCAACTCGACTCCGGCGCTGGTCCCGCCAGTGGACGGCTCGGCCAGGCTCCGGCCGGCGAAGTCTTCTTTTCGAGCCAACTCTGCCTCTGTCCATGCTGACACCGCTGCCTCCAGCTCCGGCTCATCGCAGAGCGGCCGAGGGTTCCTTTAACTAAGCAAGAGAAGCCTCGGGCGGCAAGGCCGACCGAGCCGAGGGACTCCTACGCCTCCGGGATATGGATACCTCACTCGTCACCTTCGCACGAGGCAACTCACACTTGGTTAAGCGGTTCAGTTAGTCGACAGGCGAGTCCTAGTGCTCGAAATGAGGAAAAAACACGGTATTACACCCAAAAATACCTACATGTTCAGGCCCCGACAGCCACAATGAACAAACACCGGCACTCAAGGTGCCATTACAAACGGAACTCCGGTTCCACCCCCGCAGGTACGAACAACCCCCAACATTGGAGGGCCTGCGGGGCGACAAAACCCCAGGTGGCTCGCCGCCACCCGTTCCGGCAGCGACGACAACGACCTCCACCCCGGGCGGCCAAACAACGGCAGCGATGACCTCAGGGTAGACGCTGCTGCGACAAGGCCCTCGCCCACGACCCCACTCGAGGTGCGAGGACAAGCTGCCAAGGCCGTGGAGTCGGAGGTCAGTCCGCGGGTGGCTCCGGCTATCTCGTCGGCGGAGAAACCTCTTCCGGCTGCCTCAGTGAGAGGCGGCACCAGAAGCAGCGTCGAAGCCGCTCAGGCCGGAGAGCCGGACACGCGGCAGCTGCCAGCGCCACGAACGGCGAACACCCTTCCCCCCGATCATTGAGGGAAGGAGCGGGCCGCTGCCCGCGTGGAGACAGGCCCCAACTCGGCGCACTCCCCTCCCCAGCACTGATGATGAACATCCTTGAAGCTGAGGGAGGGGCAGAGGCCGCAGCCCGGTTCGCTTCTCCCCACCATCAAGCTGGTGGTCACCGTCTTGGGTGACCACCGGCGAGGGGATGCAGCCGGGCTACCTGATGAAAATCCTTGAAGCCAAGCGATGGCTGAAAGGTACCAACTTCCGTGAAGTTGTGTTCCTCCAACGATAGCAAGACGAAAGCGACGCGAGTGCTCCCCGTCCGGGGGCTCAAAAGGTGGAAGGGCGCGATGAATGAGGGGAGTGCGAAGACATGGATGCCATCCAAGGGGGTCACCCTCCTTTTAAAGGCGACTCTCCCCACTTGCGTCCTCAGCCGGCGCGGACTGAGTCTTCTCCAACACACTCCAAGGTCCTCCCTCTACGACACGGGGGCTGGGTCCCACGCGTCATGCAAGCTGGCCCAGGACAGAAGGAGCCAAAACCGCCGTGCGCGGTGCGCGCAACTGCCCAGCGGTTACAAGCATTCCTCCACTATCCCCCGGACCAGCGGGTGAAAGGGCGGACCGCCAAGCGAGCGGCATGCAACCGCACCAAGGGGGCGCACCCTTTCGACTTCGACGCGTCCAGCTTGGAGGTCCAGGCCCACATGTCATGTAACCGGCGCGCCGGTTACTACGTGCAAGAAACTGCACCGCCACCCACGCCAGTACCGCGCCTTCTCAGCTGCGGAACCGGTGCCACGACTCGAGGCAACCCTGCGCATGACCCGACAGTGCCAACCGAGCACATCGGTCATGGGTCAGTCAGCCACGGGAGAAGGCGCGACGGTCGATACGGCCAGAAATGGGCCGGCAGTAACGGCGGTGGCAGGCGGGCGGAAGCAGCAGTCAAGTCGTCAGCAAGCTCATGCCCCCTCCTAGGACAGCGAGAGAACCCTCTCCCACGGCGTGAAGACGACGCGCCCGTGTTCCGTTCCTCGAACGGCTCGCGCACGCACAACGGTTGCCCCATGATCCACTCGTCCCGTCGCATTAACTCTGCAGTAGGACAGGCGGTACCTTTGGCAGGCGAAGCAGGCGACGCTTCACCTCCGCCATAATGACCGCGTCAAAAAAGGTGCGCCACGTCGTTCAATTTCGTATCCTTTTCCCCTTCCTCTCTCTCTCTTGCCACAGGGCCGGGAAAGGGGACACTCCGAAAGGGATCCTTCTTCGCGAAGGAAGCGGGCCCCGAGCCCCCCTACTGATCAGAGGTTCGAAGGCTGGCCCCTCGGAAGGGTTCAATAGCCGCCTCAGAGCACTCGGGCTCCGCGCCCACTACTAGTCAGAGGTTCAAAGGCTGGCCCCTCGGAAGGGTTCGACGGCCGCCTCAGGCCACTCGGGCTCCTCGCCCACTACTGATCAGGGGTTCGTAGGCTGGCCCCCGAAGGATTCAACAGCCGCCTCAGAGCACGCAGAGCGAGGGATGACCCTAGGTACGTTCTATACATAACCAAGGCTCGGGCTACGCTCCCGAGGTACCCTAGAACATTTCCAATACCGACGGGAACAATTTTGTAACGGAATCCCACCAGAGGGAGGCCTCGAGCCCTCGGACCCCGTCAAAAGGGGACCGGGTCCGGCGAATCACCCGCAGGTACTTTTGGAGTGTGCCTCCGGGCCACTAGCTGACCCCTAACGAATGGGGCACGGGCGTCCACTCGGATTAACCATTAGCAACTCACTGGATACACCATGTTCGGCGCCCTCCGAGGGCAACATGGCGCTTTCCCCTGTCCTCCTTGCGGAAAGGCGACGCAGGGGCGTATGAAAAAAGCCGAGTCTGTCCTTGACTGTCCTCTCGCTCTGTGCGGAGGCTCGGGGGCTGCTCTCGCAAAGCTGGCTCCGACCAAACCGTTGACAGCGTCAACATACCAGCCCGAGAACTTGGGACTCGACTATGCACCCGGGCTATGGCCAGTTCGCATGAGGGAACAACCAGACCGACCGAAGCATCACGAAACGCGCTAAGACCTTGAAGGAGTCAACCACTCCTCCGAGGCCTCAGGGGCTACACCCGGCGGGTGTGCTCGCACGCACCCACCGGAACGAAACGCAACCGAGAAAGGCCGGTCCCCTTGCAAAAAAGTGCGATAAAAGCCTCCAAGCGAGTATCAACACTCCCTTCGAGGCTCGGGGGCTACTGTCGGGGACTATAATTAGGGGTACCCCCAAGACTCCTAATCTCAGCTGGTAACCCCCATCAGCACAAAGCTGCAAAGGCCTGATGGGCGCGATTAAGGTCAAGGCTCAGTACACTCAAGGGACATGATCTCGCCTCGCCCGAGCCCAGCCTCAGGCAAATGCAGCCGACCCCAGAGGATTCATGTCTCGCCCGAGGGCCCCCTCAAGCAATGGACACACCTTCGGCTCGCCCGAGGCCTAGTCTTCGCAGAGAAGCAACCTTGGCCAGATCGCCACGCCAACCGACCGTATCGCAGGAGCATTTAATGCTAGGATCGCCTGACACCTTATCCTGACGCGCGCTCTTCAGTCGACAGAGCTGAAGTGACCGCAGTCACTTCGCCGCTCCACTGACCGACCTGACAAGAAAACAGCGCTGCCTGCGTCGCTCCGACTGCTATGCCACTCGATAGAGTGAGGCTGACAGCAGCTAAGTCCAGCCTCGGGCGCCATAGGAAGCTCCGCCTCGCCCGACCCCAGGGCTCGGGCTCAACCTCGACGCTGGACGACGGACTCCGCCTCGCCCGACCCAAGGGCTCGGACACAGTCTCGGCCTCAGAAGACGACGAACTCCGCCTCGCCCGACCCCAGGGCTCGGACTCAGCCTCGGCTCCAGAAGACGATGGACTCCGCCTCGCCCGACCCCAGGGCTCGGACTCAGCCTCGGCTCCGGAAGACGATGGACTCCGCCTCGCCCGACCCCAGGGCTCGGACTCAACCTCGACCTCGGAGGAATCGCCACCTCGCCCAAACTCGGGTCCGGACCGGCCACGTCGCCAGGGGGCCATCATTACCTTACCCCTAGCTAGCTCAGGCTACGGGGAACAAGACCGGCGTCCCATCTGGCTCGCCCCGGTAAACAAATAATGATGGCGCCCCGCATGCTCCATGACGACGGCGGCTCTCAGCCCCTTACGGAAGCAAGGAGACGTCAGCAAGGATTCGACAGCCCCGACAGCTGTCCTTCCGCAGGGCTCCAGCTCTCCTCCGACGGCCACGACATCACATGAACAGGGTGCCAAAACCTCTCCGACTGCCACGACGGCATGTACTTAGGCTCTAGCTCCTCTCTGCTAGACACGTTAGCACACTGCTACACCCCCCATTGTACACCTAGACCCTCTCCTTACGCCTATAAAAGGAAGGTCCAGGGCTCTCGTACGAGAAGGTTGGCCGCGCGGGGGAACGGGTCGGCGCATAAGGCTCTCTCTCTCTCTCCCACGCGGACGCTTGTAACCCCCTACTGCAAGCGCACCCGACCTGGGCGCAGGGCAACACGAAGGCCGCGGGTTTCCCCTTTGCCTGTTTCTTCCCCCCTTCGTGCTCCGTCTCGCACCGACCCATCTGGGCTGGGACACGCGACGACAATTTACTCGTCGGTCCAGGGACCCGCCGGGGTCGAAACGCCGACAGCACCACTAGACCCTAAAACTTTAGAAAATCACAATAAAATGACCAATTTGTATCACTGGCTAAAACTTGGTACAAGGTCTCGTTATTGCACCTAAATGCAAGCAAAAATAAACCTTAAGGAAAAATCTACTGTTAAACGGGAGGTGTAGTTCAAAACACCCCCTCTGCCCTAAATTTTAATATTTTTGTACAGATAAAATCCTTATTTTAAGCCTCAATATTTGATAGTGAAATTTATATACCAGTGGGAAACCACTGTAATTTTTACAGAATTTATGGAAATTTTTAAAGCTATGTTGTAGTTCAAGCCTACTCTAAAAAGAATAATAGAAAAGGGGAAAAGAGATAATTGGTAAGAGTGATAGATCTCACCCATAATGATTTCAGCAAGGGTCATGATAAACTTTTCACTAATACACTAAAAGAAAATCAGTAGGACACCAAAATAATCTAACCACTAATACTCGATCATACTTGACTTTAATTGACTAAGTGTACCACTAGAACTTCCAATAGTAAGATTCATGCTTTACCTTATTGACTTAATCATTTCACCATACATTATCATTTCTAAATGGCATATCATGGCATATATGTATCTTACCCATTGCATTCATTAGATTGCAACCTAGCTGACGGAGAGTACGTGCTCATTCCCGAGCAAGGAGCTGTCCAAGAAGAATTCCAGGAGCCAGCACCATAGCCTGCCACTGAGGATCTCCCCGCAGCCCCAGCTTTTGAAGGCAAGCCCCGGTCTTATGCATAACCGTTTATATATGCTATTTTACTACACTTAATGATTGTAGGTTTGTAATGTGCACTTAAGTGTAGGAGTTTCCTGAAACCTTAGCTGCATGAACTCAGGATTCCTTTTTGAGATGGATACTAGTATGCTAGATCGAGTAGCTTCTTGCTAATTAGGGATCTCGGTAGAAGTCGAGTGATTTCTCTAGCACTCGCGTGAGGTCAGGAATTGATTATATTTATCTTGATAACGGGATCTATGATGGTCCATGAACTTGGATCCAGGGTGGTTGCCTTGTCTATGAGACGGAATTGGAATTAAGGATTAATGTGTGGATACCAGAGTCAAGCGTTTGAAAGTACTAAACACATGTCGGAAAATATGGTAACCGGTAAACCTAGTACCTGAGTGAAGCCGGGTGCGGACTTTATCCCTCACTTGTCCTGATACTGTGTAACACCCTAAATCTATCAAATGAAAACAACTTAGTTTGAATTAATAGTTTCCAATAGATATTAAAAGATATTATTTTTAAATAATGAAATGGTGACATAAATGAATGGAACAATTTCCTAATTGGATAAAATTTTGTTAATTGTTTGATGCATTCATGTCGAAGCACAAATTTTTTTTGACTCGATTTGTAAATCTAATAATTAAATTTAATTTGGTGAGAAAATCTCATTTTATAAAATAATAAGGAATAGTTAAAATATTGTTTTTGGATTATGCATAGGTTTCATTTTGATTTATTCATTTTTGTGGAGTCCAATCTATTTAAATAGTAGATTTTTTGCCTAAAATTATCCATTCTTTAAAATTGTGTATTCTATTTATGAAAATATTATTATAATTTTTATGAATTACCTATTTAAAAAAATAATTTCAAAAATAAAAGAAAAATAAAAAAGAGAATTTTGAAATAAAAAAAGAATAAAATAAAATAGAAAAAACGCACGAGCCCAGCCCCACTCTCGCCGTACATGCGTCCCTCCCTCTCCTACGCTTACAGGTGGGGCCCTCTTTCTATTTTTTTCCTTGCTGCTCATCTTCCACGGTTGGAATTTGGAAAGCACCGGCCACCATTCCCGTACATGCAGCCGCCGCCGTTTTTTTCTGAGAATTACGCCGTCCATACGGTTCATCTCCCCACTAATGCCTCCACTTATAAACACCATTATTAGAGCTACTCCGCCGTATGGTGCCCCTTGATCTGCCCTGCTCATTGCTCACCTATAAATGGAGCCGATGATGCTCGCTCTCCTCTCTCGCTCTCTGCTCTGCCAGCGTCATTTGCCATCGCCGCCACGCTACATCGCCGGAGTTCAACGCTGTGACGTCGCTAGAGTCGCTGCAGCCTGTGCCTCTGCTAATCACCCACGCAGTGACGTCGCCGGAGCTCCGTCCGTCGATGCCGAGCTCCCCTACGTCCGAGCTGCATGTCTCGCCATTGGAGCTTTGGTCTCTACTCGCCATCGTCCGTGCTCGCTTGATGCTTGCTTGAAGTCGTGTCGACGTCTGCTGCTGCGCATCATCGTCGCCAGACCACAATCACCTACGCCGTTGTTCTGCTGCTACCTTGCCGAAGAACCTCAACAGCACTGTGACTTCGTCGCTCGTCGTCCATGCTGTTGCTGGAGACCTGCCCCTCGACGCCAACAATCGCGTTCGATTCCTCGCCGACCGTCGAGTCCCTGTTGCAGCCATGTCGTGACGCTACGCGTGTTCGTTCAGCTCGACAAATCACCCTCGTCGTCGTTTGCTGAAGCCACCCTCTGCCTTCTCTACTATTACGAACAAGGTAGAAGACAACGTCAAATTAATCGCTACTTTCTAGCTTCTACAAATAATAGTGTATATGACTCTGCGACAATTTTCCTATTTTAAAATGCATATTTGAGATCTAAATAAATTAGATAATACTTTGCTATCTTTGTGTAGTGCGCTAAACAATTTAAATTTATAGTTACAACAACTTACATGTTTTTGAAAGTTAATCTATATTATGTTTGTTATAATTTATAGATTTCAAATTCATAATCTACCTTTATTTATGTCTAGGTCCTTGTTACAGTTTTTATTATAAAATGTATATTAGAAACTCAAATAAAATAGAAATAGTTTCGTTAGTTTCACAATTATATGATAAGCAATTTTAATTAGTGTTTCCAACTATTCACATGTTTGCGTACTTTAAATCTGATTTATGACAGTTATAATTAATTTATGCGTAGTTTTCAAATTATGAAATTAAAAAGAATTGTAGATCATATTTTTTAATCAAACATACTACATAAACAACTATATAATTACTTTTTAAGATTTAGATTTATGTTCAAGTACTTCATATTTAAATATGTATATGTTAGATAAGGATTTCCAATAATATTAATATAGCTTAATTCACCCACATAACTAAAATGATAAATTACATATTGTTAAACATAGTTTCCTTTTAATGAATTAGGTCATTTGTTCCTAATTTAGAACTAAAGAGAATTAATAGATTAATTGTCATTACTCATAATTTATTAATCAAATCCAGAGTCAATTGGTTCATAACTAGATTTATGGCATGATTAATCATTTCATAGAATTTAGTCCACATTATACATATATATATATATCACTCAGTTTTTCCTAAAGGATTAAATAAAGTAATTAGTGTTTGTAATTAAAATGTTAGTTCATATATTGACCTTGAGTATAGTTTTCTTAAATCATAGATCATATGTTTTTGTAATCAAAGTAAGATAATTAATTGTTTTTGTTTCTTTTTTTGCGTGAAAATCCACTTAAGGCTTATAACCTAGCTTTTCATAAAATAGGTGTTTAATAATAATGATCTTTTCACATAAAACATATTTAGACTTATATCTTAGTTTGTCATAAGTGAATGTTTAACATTGTTTTATAATATATTTCATAATGCTTCATAAATCATTGTTTAATAATGTGTTTCATAACTTATTAACTTTAGATATATACCATTTATCTTTTCTAAAAGGTTAAAAAAGTTTAATAATGATATAAAGTGTTTTATCATATTATGAACCCTTGATCTTAGACATACTGCATATGGCTTTTATAAAATATTAAAAATTGTAAACCTAATATTTGTATATTTATAATTAAGATATTTTTAAGCTAAGGTCTTGTTTTATATAATATGAATCAAATATTTTTCAAAAGAGTGTCTTGTTATAAATTGCTTGTGATGTTTTTGAAAAGTGAATACTCTTGTCTATGGTGAATGTTGTATTTTATTGAGTGGAGTTTGTATGTTTCTTGTTTGTTATGTGATGTTTAGAGATTGATTTAGTAGTTGAGAATCAAGATCTATTCCATGGAAGAATCTCAAGTTTTCTATAAGCAAGCCAAGTGGACTTCTCCATCTGCATACTCTTTTTGATCCCAAACAATACATTTAATAAAGTTTATTCTTAGATATATATATATGCATAATTTGATGGGATACCTATTTAGATACACCTAACCTTTCCAACCTTACTCCTTGTTTAACCTGGGATTATGATCTAATCAAGTAGCTATGCTATTGCTACAACTTTAAATTTATGCAGTCACTCCTGTTTATGATATTAATGTTCCAAATGGTAAGTTTACATTATTGTTGTTAACCCGATGGTTAAACAAGATTATTGCATATTAGTTGGAACATTGAGTGACCACTCGGGAAATAGTGCTACCATGAGGGTGGTATGGGACGCCCTTGGCTAAATAACTAGGGAAGTCTTACCTTGGGTGCTGGTCGTGGTTGACCGGAACGGGGGCATTTGGCAAGCGTTTATAGTTCCGGCTCAGTCAGATTGGATACGAGCATAGTTCCCAAAGCTTTACCCTGTAGTCTGGACTATAAGTCGGTTACGTTAGGTGTACCTTATGCAGTTTGACCATTTTCAGCATTTGCATAATGAGGACTCTAGGGAAAAGCTCTCGTACTGAGACCCTAGTCATTCACCTCGGAAGTGAATACGGGTCTAGCTAACCCGGGCTAGAAGGGAATCATGACTCATGGGTAAAGATGTGCCACCTCTGCGGAGTGTAAAACTAATATATCAGTCGTGCTTACGGTTAAGAGCAACATTGACTCCTCACATGATAATTGAACTTGAAGATGGAAATAAATCGAGATCCGATGATCTGCCAATGGTTTGCTTAAGTGGTTTCACTTAAGTGTTTTTGATATACTCTTATACCTTTGTTTAATGAGAATACTTGGGATTCACACTTATTAGTAAGACAAGTATTGTTAATAAAATGTTGACCAACTAAAATGCTTACTGCTCAACCTTAGCCTCACCTTGTTAAACTTGCATTAATTTTTCCCCCACTTGCTGAGCCCCAACCATAAGTGAGCTCACCCTTGCTTAATTTTGATCAGAAGTTTGCAGATAAAGTTATGATGCTGAGCTCCATGGATGCTAGTCTAGTGATACCCCCGGTCATCTTCCTGTGGATGGATGTCCTTGTTTCGCTGTACTTTGATGAATAAAGGTTAAGACATTATATCTGTTCGAAGTGTAATATGTTAATATAATCGTTATTTACGCTTTTATGCATTGTTCTTTTGATATATTACACTTGTGACGTCAACATATGTGTGGAAATAGATCCTGGCACACATATGCGATGCACCCGGCTCTGCCCATTAGAAACAGGTGTGACAAACTGGGTCTCCCATGCTAGCTATGGTGGGTACAAGTGCGGTCACTGCATAGCGGCAGCCAGGGTTAGTGGAGCATTGTATGCCAAGGCAGTGAGCCCTGGCCGCGAACGGGGAATCGATGGGGACGGTTGACGTGTGTGGGGACGGAGTGCCCCTACATGTTGTGTGTTTAGGTTTACCTTGCAAGGTTAAAAACTCGATTCGAATCATCTGCTTCTCACAGCTAATGAGATTGCTTGACCCCTTGTACTGCATCGAGTAAAAAGTGAAATAAGGTTTTACTTGAGATAACATGTTGATTGTACTAAAATGATTGTTACCATGTATGCTTAGAAAGGAGCAAAACCTAGTTAAATTAATCATGCTAGAACTGGAAAAGCTAAAATTGTTTTTAGACTTAGCTAGTGCTTTTGGCAAACCAAACCCCTCAGCCAAACAGCTGCATGGTCTAGAGGTAGAGGAGTAGACTTCTCACACCGGGTAAGTCTAGCCGAGTATTAGTATACTCAGCCTTGCTTGTGGCACAATTTTGCACGTACGCTACAGGAAATGGTTGACGGTGTGACTTGGCCTTCCACCCTGCCACCAGGTTGGACGACTGAGTGGGATGCTGCCTCGGCAGGAGAGGATCAGGAGTTGTAGTGGGCTGGGCCTTGCCCTAGTCCTCCTTATCGTTGTTATCGATTATCCGCTGCATTTTAATTATGAACTTGTTCCCTTTTATTGAAACTCTGATTCATGTAATAACTTCAATACCTTAAATTGTGGTTTCATGTTTATTGTATTCTCTCTGTGACTCACCTTTGAGTGAGCTAGTGGTATTCGATCCTTGGTAAGTGGCTTTATCAGACTAGATCTGAGGGACTGACGGGTTATTCCAATTTAAGTGTGTTGCTGCCTCGAGGCAGGATTTGGGCACTTAAGCTGGAATAATTCGGGCGGTTCCGACACATGTTGGGCCAGTCTCCTCTTCAGTTGCTTCTATGGATGTTCACGTCGGATCACCACTGGTTCAATCTGAGGAACTCGTGGTGACACACTTATCTGCTGCTCTCATTTGTCCGGTCACCTTAGAGGCCAGTGATCCGGATGCTAGGAGTCTGCTGCCTACTGATGGAGCTGAGGTCCCTTGGAGTCGTGCTTTCAACATCATTCATGTTGACACCCCCTCAACAAGCAGTGCACCAATGCTTCCTGTGTTGGGGCTTCCCTTATTTCTCTCCAATCTTCAGGTGAATCAACTTTTGATTCTTATTGTTCATGTTAGCAAACTGGCTCTATTGCTGATTTTTGTAATTGCAAAATGTTTTTGATTCTGTATCTTCCCAACTGAAATTCTGTGGCGCTCCTGTCCCCGACCAAGTTTCATCCCTGATGCAGTGGAACCCTCTACTGCTTCAAAGGCAGATAGAAGATCTGAAGCCTCCAACCTTGGTTAGTGAGTCTGCAGGGCATTTTTTCTATTTATTGCCTTCCTTATCTCATATATTGTGCCCTTTTCTACTGCTTTACCAGCTTTGACTTAGTGGTGCTCCGATGTTGGGGAGAAGTATACCCGAAGCCAGGCTAACCTGAACCAAACCTATGCCTTCCTGGACAGTGCCCGTACCTTGAATTCTTCTTTGAATGCTCAGCTTGACTCAGAGAAGATAACTTATGAGGTAATTTTTTTGACTGCTTCTGCTTTTGATTTCCTTGCTTTGATGCTTAGTGCTATTTTTGCTTGGAGGAACAGAGACGAACACTCATTGGCTCTCGCGATAATCTGGACAGACTATATCTCAATGCCAGCAATTCCTTGATCATTCTGGAGAGGAGTCATCGCTTCACCATGTCTGACCTGGACCATCACCGGGATGAACTGAGGGTGTCCTAGTCTGAAGTGTCCCGACTTGGTAAGCTACTGTCTTCCAAAGATTATGTCATCAAAGGGCTGCGTGCTTCAAAGAAGCTTGTCACGCAAGAGCTGGAGGCCACCCGCCTCAACATCAAGGCCTTGGAGGATGACCACGTCGTCATGAAGGCGATGTGCGACAAGGCCATGGACAAGGCTGTTCGCGTTGGGCAGATCCTGATGAGGAGGCCTGGCGTTGTGGTGCCTGAAGACATTGTCGTCGATGTTCTTTCCATACCTACTGTCGTGAGCCAACCATCCTCTTCTGCTACTCTTACAGGCGAGGCTTCCTGCAAAAATGCTCCATCGCAGTGATTTGCTCGAATCGAAAACACTTTTTCATTGAGTTAGTACTTTTTAGAGAAAAAGTGTAGTATGAATTCTGTGTGTAGGTAATTGTGCTACGTTTGGATTGATCGTTCTGTCAGCAAGGTGCTGAAAACACCCTTGAGAATGCAAACGAATTATTTTTCTTTGAATTGCTCCAGATTTGAGTTGAATGTTTTGTTAGTAGGGTATAGTGATCACCCTAAGTCGTGTAAGCGTGAGCATGTCGCACCGACTTAAGTCGTTTCTAAGTTAAGCTGATTGCTTCATTAGTAGGGTATAGTGATCATCCTGAGTTGCGTAAGCGTGAGCATGTCGCGCCGACTTAAGGCGTTTCCAACTTAAGTTGATTGCTCCGTTAGTAGGGTATAGTGATCACCCTGAGTTGTGTAAGTGTGAGCATGTCGCACCGACTTAAGGCATTTCCAACTTAAGTCGCTTGCTCTATTAGTAGGATATAGTGATCACCCTGAGTTGTGTAAGCATGAGCATGTCGCACCGACTTAAGGCATTTCCGACTTAAGTCGATTGCTCCGTTAGTAGGGTATAGTGATCACCCTGAGTTGTGTAAGCGTGAGCATGTCACACCGACTTAAGGCGTTTCCGACTTAAGCCGATTGCTCCGTTAGTAGGGTATAGTGATCACCCTGAGTTGTGTAAGCATGAGCATGTCGCACCGACTTAAAGCATTTCCGACTTAAGTCGATTGCTCCGTTAGTAGGGTATAGTGATCACCCTGAGTTATTTTGTGCTGATTTCGAGTTGAGCTCGATCTAAGTCAATTGTTGAACAAGAACTTGAATGCCTTGGAAAATGGAAGCTTTATTGATGATGAAACCTTCTGCTTATAAAGTACAACTTGTCCTCAAGTGTTTTGAGGGATTGTTAGGGGTAGAATTTCTTGAGGTGCTCAATATTCCATGAATTCCCCACTTCGGTGTTGTCCATCTGAATGAGTCGGTAGGATCCCGGTTGTGTAACCTCTGCAACGATGAACGGTCCTTCCCACGGTGGCGACAATTTGTGTCATCCCTCCCCCATTAGTACTCGGTGGAGGAACAAGTCTCCCACTGTGAAGGATCGATGTCGCACCGCTATGTCGTGGTAGCGCCTCAAGGTCTGCTGGTATCTGGTCGACTGAATTACCACATTTAGTCATTCCTCCTCCAGCACTTCGATGTCCTCTACCTGGTTGCTTCGGCTATGCTTTCAAAGGTTAATCTAGGCACCCCAAAGATCAGATCGGCTGGTAGCACTGCCTCCAACCTATACACCATGAAGAATGGGGTGTTTCCATGTAGAGTTTGGCTCGGCTGGGTTTGCAGGCTCCAGACCACATATGGTAGTTCCCTGATCCACTTCCCTGCAAGCTTCTCGCTTTTGTCGAACACCTTCTTTCTGAGTGCATCGAGTATCATCCTGTTGGCTCTTTCCACCTGCCCATTAGCTCTTGGGTGTGCCACTGATGCGTACTTGATCTGAATGCTCCTCTGCTCGCAGATGTCGAAGAACTCCGAGCTAGTGAAGTTGGACCCTAGGTCAGTGATGATGTTGTTAGGTATTCCAAACCTGAACATTATCTCCTGAATGAACTCCACTGCCTTTGCTGAGGTCAAAGAAGCGATCGGCTTATATTCTATCCACTTTGTAAATTTGTCGATGGCAACTTGTACGTCAGTGTATCCCCCTTGAGCTTTGTTGAAGGGTCCGATCATGTCCAGCCCCCTAGCATGCAAACGGCCAGGTTACAGGAATAGTCTGCAACTGCTGTGCAAGCAGATGTTGTTGCTTTGACAGGAATTGACACGCCTCGCACTTCTGGACTAACTCGGCGGCGTCATTGTTCGCAGTCGACCAGTAAATCCCGGACCTGAATGCCTTTCCCACCAGAGTTCTTGATGCTGCATGTATGCCCCACTGCCCGGCATGGATCTCATCTAATAGCTGCCTCCGGATAGCCGAGTGGATGGACTTCATGAGGACCCCTCCTGCACTTCTTCTGTACAACAGGCCCCCTATGATGGTATAGTGGGCCGACTATCTTGCAATGAGTTCCGTCGCGGCCTTATCATCTGGTTCTTCCTCGTTTCTTATGTATCTGATGATTGACTCTCTCCCGTCATTGGGATCTGCCTCTGCCTGACTCAGAGCATTGCATTCCTTCATCTAATCTGTGGCAATACTCTGTTGCTGTACTTCTTGGACGAAGACCCTAGGTGGAACCTGGGCCCGACTGGATCCTAGTTTTGACAATGTGTCAACCACTGCATTGCGATCCCTTTCCACGTGGTGGAATTCTAATCTTTCGAACTTGTCCTCCAACTTCCGCACGGCTGCACAATATTTGCCCATTGAGTTGGTTGATCAATCCCAATATTTGTTTATTTGACTTATGACCACCAGTGAGTCGCCGTACACCATTAACTTCTTGATGCCGAGTAAAACCACGATGCTCAGCCCATGGACCAGTGCTTCATACTCTGCTGCATTATTGGATGTTGGAAACAAAAGCTGGAGTGCGTACTTGAGTTGCTCACCTCCCGGGGTGATAAAGAGAGTCCCTGCCCCTGCTCCTTGCAGTCTCAGCGAGCCATCAAAGTACATCCTCCATATTTTAGTGACCTCTGGCTTTCCTGGACCTGGTGCTCAGTCCATTCTGATATGAAGTCAACCAGTGCCTGAGTTTTTATCGCCGTGCGAGGTCGGAACTCTATATCATGAGCTCCAAGCTCGCACGCCCACTTGGCTGTTCTCCCAATAGCTTCCTTGTTGTGAAGAATATCGCATATTGGAAATCCTGTGACTACTATGACTTTGTGGTTGTCAGAGTAGTGTCGGAGCTTGCGAGCGGTTAGAAGTACAGTGTACAACAACTTCTGAACTTGAGGATACCTTATCTTTGAGGGCCCGAGGACTTCGCTGATGAAGTAAACCGAATGTTGTAATGGGTATGTGTGCCCCTCTTCCGCCTGCTGGACTACTAACGGTGCTTACCATGTGAGTCATGCAAGAGATATATAATAGCAAATCTTCTGCCGGCTGACCGGGCGTAGCTCGGCGTGGTGGCTTGAGTACTGGCGGAGTGGTCAATAATTTCTTCAGTGCCTCTAGAGCCTCCTGTGCTTCTATGGTCCACTAAAATTTGTCCACCTTCTTGAGCAATTTATAGAATGGCATTCCTTTCTCGCCTAGCCTTGATATGAATCTGCTCAGCGCTGCCATGCACCCAGTGAGCCTTTGCACCTTTTTCTGTGATCGAGGTGGTTCCATTCTCATGATGGCCTCAATCTTCTCTGGATTTGCTTCTATTCCCCGATGACTGATAATGAACCCGAGCAGCTTTCCGGCTGGTACTCCGAATACACACTTTTCTGGGTTAGCTTCCACCGGTAGCGCCTTAGGCTGTTGAAGACTAGTTGCAGATCCTCGATGAAGTTTTCCAAGTTTTCTGTCTTGATAACCACATCGTCGACGTAAGCTTCCACCCGCTTGCCCCAGTGCTTGGTTAAGCATGTCTGGATGGCTCTCTGGTAAGTCTCTCCAGCGTTCTTGAGGCCGAATGACATGGAGGTATAGAAGAAAGCTCCAAATGGTGTGATGAAGGCAGTCTTCTCCTTGTCTTCTTTCGCTAAGCTGATCTGATGATACTCGGACAGTCTAGGAAGGAAAGCATAGAGCAGCCAGCAGTCGAGTCAACTACCTGATCTATCCTAAGGAGCTCAAAGGGATCCTTCGGGCAATGTTTGTTGAGATCAGTATAGTCGACGCACATGCGCCAATCAACTTTATTCTTTTTGAGTACAAGAACACGGCTTGCCAGCCACTCAGGGTGTAACACTTCTCTAATGAATCCTACTAACACTAGGCGAGCTAACTTTGCACGAATAGCTTCTCTTTTATCAGGCGTGAAACGAAGCAGCTTCTGTCGAATCGGACTCACCTGAGGATACACTTTAAGTTTGTGCTTGGCCAGTTCTCTCGGGACTCCCGGCATATCCACAGTTGCCATGCGAATACATCATGGTTATCTTGCAGGAACCGGACGAGCGTGCTTACCTATTTGTCATCAAGGCTGGAGCTGATGATAGCAGTCTTGCGTTCATCAGAGAATCCTAGATTAATCCTCTTAGTTTCTTCAGTCGGCCGTATAAAGGTCACGACCTGAGCTTTGTTTGAGGGGATCGTGAGACTTTCTCTATCCGGTCCGCTTTTCGCCTGTGAGGGAAGAGCTATCGAGGCCCAGCAGTGAGAGCTGTTTGAATGGCTCCCCGGAAGCACTCTTTGGCGCTTTGGAAATCAGTGCACACAGTGATGACCCCGTAAGGTCCCGACATCTTAAATATCATGTATGGGTAATGCGGAATAGCTATGAACTTCGCCAGTCCTGGTCTTTCGATGATGGTGTTGTACCCGCAGTCGAAGCGTGCCACCTCGATCCTCAGGAACTCGGTTCTGTAGTTTTTGGGGTTCCAAAGGTGGCAGATAGGTAGATGTGCCCGAGCGAGTACTCCCATTTACTCGGCACGATGCCGAAGAAGGGAGTATCCGACTCAGTGAGCTCTTTGACAGTGACACTCAGGGCTTGGAGCGTTCGGGGGAATGTGACGTTAATGTTGCTTCCCCCGTCCACCAATACATTCTTTACCCGGCTTTCTCGGATCACCGGATCAACGAGTAGCGGGTACATGCCGGGATCATCAAAGTTAAGCCATTGATCAGCTCGGCTGAAGGTTATCGCGTGCTCTAACCACCGGTAAGGAGATGGGGCACTGGTGGTGGCCACCAGGACCAGTCGGTTGTTGAGCTTTTGTTGCCTTCTGTTTTCTTGTGCCCCTTGACCTTCAAAGATAACATTGACCTCTCTATCAACGCACAGGAAAGCTCCACCCCTCCCCTCTTCCTGCTGCTGAGGCTGCCTAGGCTCGCCAGGCTCTCCTCGTGGCGAGGGAGGCGGTAGCGGCTAGAATAGTCGGTCATGCCCGACGAAGTGCTTGAAGTCCCTGTAGTTCCACAGGTTGTGGCGCATGTCCTTGTGGTACGGACACTGGGAGTCAAGGATTTCATCCAGTGTCTGTACCCCTCCGCGGGGTGCACCGTGGGCCCGAGCGGCAGGTGGCCACCGGTGTGCACCTCCTCGTGAGGCCTCTTCTCCCAGCGCATGTCTGGCTGCTGGTTCGCATCCTGCCATGGCACGGGTGGCGCGGATTTTGTGCCCCTGATGAGGTCCTGGGCCCATTCATCCGTGGTGATGTAGATGTTTGCCTCCTGGAACAATTGTTCGGAGGTGGCTGGCGCTTTCTGGAGTATGGCCCGGACGAAGGCCGAGTCGTTGGAACCCCAGTAGAAGTCTTCAATTATGGCCGCTTCAGCGACTTCAGGGATGCAGTTCCTCATTGTTTGAAACCTATTGAGGAACAATCAGAGGGTCTCATCTTTCTGGTGCCTGATGGTTTTGAGGTCCCATGGCTGCGCCAGCTTGTCGGAGAAAGACTGGAAATTTGTGATGAAGCGATGACTGAAGACGCTCCAATCGTCGATGCAGGGCCGGGGTAGATGTCGGAGCCACTGTAGCACGTCTTGCCCTAGGACAATGGGCAAGTACGCTGTCATGACGTCCTCAGTCACCCCAGTGGCCTGGGCGGCAGTCCTGTAGACAACCAACCCGCCGCCCGGGTCCTGCTTATGCTCGTACTTGTCAATGTTGGAGACCTTGAAGTTGGGAGGCCACTAGATGGCCCGGAGACGTGGACTAAGCGCGAAAACTCCACACGTGTCCTACTGCCGGTGTTTGTGTTGCCGGTCCTGGGCAGGGGAGTCGGTAGTAGGTCGTCTCGACCGTCCCCAGAATGGTCCAATAGTTGAGGCTGTCGTCGACTCAACTCGGGTGGCGTGACTCCGTGCTGGTACGCCGTGATCCTGGTCATACTCCTCCCGGCGCCTTATCTCATTTTTGTGCCATCGGTCGCGCGAAGCGTTGATGGAGCTCTACGCGTCTCGCCGGCTGTTCATAGCGTGATGTAGGTCGTTCGCAGGATGAGCGAGGGGTAGAAGGTGATTAGCTGCTTAAGTAAGCAGCCGCCGGTAGCCTTCCACGTCTGGGGTTCGCGGGAGACCGTTAGCTATCTGTGCTAGTACCCCTCTAACTTCACTCGATGTGTTCATTGCTTGAACAAAATTGGGGTACAGGTTTCAGGCAAAGAGAGGGTTTTCTCGCTGTAGCCCGGCGTCCTGCTCGGATAGCTCTCGCTCCCGGTCTTGAGCTTGTCAGCGATTGCGGTGGCGAGAGTTACGCCTTTCTCGGTACACTCGTTCGTCGGGAGTTTCTCCCACTTCTGAGGCCTTGTCTCGGGATATGGGCTGTGCCGGATCCCGTTCCCTGGCTTCATGATGTCACTGCACGTTCTGGTGTCTGTTCCTCTGTCGCCGTGCTTCACGCTGGGGAGGCTCCTCCCCTAGCATGGTAGCTGTGGGGGACAGATATCCCCCGGGTCCACTAGAAGGCTAGAAGGCCTCGCGAAAGGCTATAGGCCCATTACTTCGCAAGGCCATCCCTTCGTGGTCCAGGGGAGGAACCGCTGGCGGAATGGATTGACGCAAGATCAGATATACTCGAGCCTAGATGGCTCATTGGGTTTAAGCATTATCCACAACGTTGATCCGATTCTCCCGCGGAGTGCCCTTAGATGTAGGAACTAAATGACGATAAGTCGACAGGATTATAGGAAGATAAGCTCAGTCGGTTCACTATTACTTAGGTGCACGTTGTTATCATACCTACATGTAACGCCCCACGGTCGAGTATATAAGGCCTAGGGGCGCCCCTTCAAAAAGAGAGGTCTCTCATTAACCATCTACTCCATTCTCTAGCATCCTTCATACTAGAGAATCCCCCTGTAACCCACCACATAAAGATCCACACCATGAAGTAGGGTGTTACGCCTCTATAAGCGGCCCGAACCTGTATAAAATTATCTATCGTCTCTCATGCGCCTAGCACGAACCATCGAGCTACAGTCGGTAACATCGTCCTACCCAAAAGCACCTCGAGGGGTAACCCCGGGTGCGCGGTTGGGTCACAAACACCGACAGCTGGCACGCCAGATAGGGGGTGTGTCGCTGATCCAAGCTAGCTCAATGGCCATCGTTTTCCAACACAAGATTGCACTTCGACCTGGATCCATGTTCTGCTTCGGAACCATCTCATCCGTGGTAGATGAAGAAGGAATTCTGCATCGTATAGCGAATCCATTAGAGAAGAAACCTTCCTCGAAAATCTCCGAAAAAGCTGGAACGGAGCAGGAAAAAGCGCAACCTTCAGCGCCCCGGGCGAAGACTACCTCCTACAAGCTAGGAATAGAGAATTCGTTTACCCGGAGAACCCCGCTGTCCACCTCATCCATGAAAAAATTGACACAGATTACAAGGAAAAAAAGAAGCAAACAAGATAAAGGCCCGTCAAGCTGCTCTTCTCGCACCTTCGCCCTCAAAGGAGAACAGAGAGAAGCTTGTCGTCACGACAACTCCATTCTACCCCGACGTCCTCTTCATCGGAGGAAGAGTGGAATCATCCCCCATCTCCGACGACGAGCCAACCATGCCTGTGGAAGAACCTCCTCAGCGAGAAGCTCGCCGATGGAGGAACCAACATCGGAATGTTCGGCGACATCATGAAGCCGGAGAACAAGACCCAGCGCAGCCTGTATCTCGAGATGAGATCTCGGAGGTGGGAGAAACTCCTGATGAATGAGTCTTCAGGGAAAGGAGGAATTCCCGTCGACGTGATCATCGGCAAGCTCAAGAACAAGTCGAGCAGGAGGCAAGAGAACGTCGAGAGAACCCTCTCTTCGGGCGAAACCTGAACCCCGACTTCGCCTGAGCCATGAACACGCCGAGCGAGGTCGATGGAGTGTTGGCTCGGATAGCCAATGGCCTCCCCTAGACTCACTCGGGCAGCTAATCACCTTCTGCCTCTCGCTCATCCTCCGAGCGATCTACGACACGCCATCAATAGTCGGCGGGACGCGCAGAGCTCCATCAACGCTTCGCGCGAACGACGACATGAGAACGAGATCCGACGCCGAGAAGAGAATGATCGGGATCATGGCATCCCTGCACAAATTCAGGCCACTAGAGTTGAGTCGGCGACGGCTTCAACCGGTGGCACAACTCGGGGACGGTCGAGACAGCACATTAGCAACTCCCCTCCCCGGGACCGACCTCACAATCGTCGACAGGAGGACACGTGTGGAGTATCAGCGCTCACTACGCGTCTCAGGGCCATTCAATGGCCCCCAAACTTCAAGGTCTCCAACGTTGACAAATACGAGCCCAAGTAGGACCCGAGAAGCCACTGCCGCCTAGGCCACTAGGGCAACTGAAGATGTGATGACTGCGTACTTACCCATCGTCCTTGGGCTAGACACACTGCAATGGCTGCGACACCTACCCCAACACTGCATCAACGATTGGAGTGACTTCAGTCGGTGTTTTATCGCCAACTTCCAATCCCTCTCCGACAAGCCGGTGCAGCCATGGGACCTCAAATCCATTAGGCGCCAAGGGGATGAGACTCTTTGGTCATACCTCAAAAGGTTTCAGGCCATGAGAAATCATATTCCCGAGGTCGTTGAAGCAACAGTGATCGAGGACTTCTACCGGGGATCTAATGACTCGACCTTCGTCCGAGCCATACTACAAAAGGCGTCGACCACTTCCGAGCAGCTGTTCAAGGAGGTAGACCTCTACATCACCACCGACGAGCGTGCCCAGGACCTCATCGGTGGAACGAAGCCTGCTCCATCTGCACCACGGTGCGACGCGAATCAGCAGAATGACAAGCGCTGGGAGAAGAGGCCTCGTGAAGAAGTCCATGCCGCTGGACCACCCGCCTCTCATGCCCAAGGGGCACCCCGTGGAGGCGAACGAACATTGGACGACATTCTCGACGCCCAATGCCCGTACCACAAAGATATGTGTCACACCCTCCAAAACTGCAGAGATTTCAAGCACTCCGTCGAAAATGGCTGACCCTTCCAACCTCTACCACCTCCACTCCACGAGGAGGACCCAGAGAACCTCGACAACCTCAGCAATAGGAAGGCTTAACAAAATTTTCCAGTGAACTATGTTAATAAAGTAAGCTAGCGAAAATATGGTTGCCCCCTGGTTCTTATTTTAAACTCCCTTTTCTATTTTCTTTAACTTTGAGTCAAAGTATGTTTAAATGGTAAACCCTTCCCTAATCTGGTGTACTGAGGGGTTTATTATTTTTAAACAGGTTTGGTAGTGGTTTAGTACCTTTCTAATTTTTCTTAACCCCAGTCTAAAAGTGTAGCTATTTTCCCTTCCTTATTTAGCTTTTGGTCAGTTTACTATTTAATTTTAAACTTTAAAATTTTCTGCAGTACTTAGGGAGTTTGGTATTTTTCCTAAGTAGTTCATATTATTTAAAACCTAGCAAAATTATTTTGACTAACTTTGGTTGGGTAAAACTGAAGTTATGAATTTTGCAAGCTCTGTCTACATTTAAATAAATAATGTTTAAAAGGTTTTATGAAAAACCAGCTTATACCGAGACCCCTGGGCTTTCCCCAAACTAAGTCCTTGAACTATACCCCTGCGGACTATTCACATGGGTCACTGACTATTCGAAAACCCCCCTGGCTTCTTCTTCTTTTTCCCCGAGCTCCCTCTCCCTTTGAAACAGTAACCGCGGGGAATAAACAAGGTGGCGCGGCTTACCGGCGGTGAGGAAGGTTCGGCGAAGGGCGGGGTTAGCTTCGGGAGGTCCTGGCGGTCACGTCGAGGTGCGGCTCGTCAACGGTGATGGCCGGAATCGGTCGGGCCACGTGCGCAGGTAGTCGAGCTCATCGGCGGCGTATGCTCCGGCCTGCTCATGGCGGTATCGATCCAATGGCACAGGAAGCTTCACAGGGTGCTAAGGATGCTACCAGTGCAAGGAATCGAAGAAAAGCTCACCGTGGAGCTCGGTCTACGTGCGCGGCGGTCGGGTGAAGTCCGGCGACGTCGATCCGGTGTCTCCGGTGAGGTAGAGTTCAATCCCCGGCTCTGGAAGCTTCACAGAGGTCCGTAGAGGCTATCCTGAGGGTCGGACGGGGCGGGGAATGGCTAGGTTGGCCGGTCTATGGTGGTCGTGGCTTGCACGGCCGCTGGCACCTTGCTTACAGGGCGAACTCCGACGAACTCGAGCTTGGGTTGGGTCAGTGGCACGCGGGGGTGTATGGTCGAGGCCAGGATGGCTTTTATAGGCGTGGGCGCGGCGTGGATGCAAGGTTGGCACGGCGTAGGGCTACGCGCGTGAGCGGAGCGCCGAGGGCGTGCTCTGGCGCGCCAGAACGCGTCGAACACATGGGCGTTTGTTTCTGCCTCTGTTCAAGCGCTTGCAGGGATCACAAACGTGCGAATCTTGCCAAGGGTCTTGTGCAAATCTCTTCCTGGCACCTAGGGCTAGCTAGTTTGTGTATGTCCAATGGGAGATATGCCCTAGCTTGGGAGATATGCGGGCGCCAAGTCAAGTCTGTTAGCACTGTTCACATGTGACAAAAACGGTGTCAAACCATGTCAAACGACCTCGGTTTGAATTCAAATTTTTCAGAGAGGTGCATTGGATGATTTGGGTACTTTTTGCTATTTACTCCAAGTGGTTTTGGCGCCAGCACAAAGGTGAACACCTTTGATCTTTGGTCTAGGGTGGTTTTTGGGACTTAGAGAGATTTTTAAAGGCTCAAGTGTGCTGTCTACTTGGTGAACTATTTTGATGTTTTTGTTGGGCCTTTTTGCAAGATTTTTCTTACTCAATTTTGTAGCTTTACTAATACTCTTTATCTTTAGTAAAGTTTCCTTTTTATTGTTTTGATCATTTGCCCATTCTTACCCTTTTAATCCCATGGCTAGGGTTTAAGGGTTTAAGGGGAAATTAGGGTTTTTTAGAATCTTGTTTGTGGGTGAACATTGTATGAAGGATAGAATGTCTTTCTTGTTATGGTTAATGCTTATCTTAACCATGCCTCTAAACTTTGAGTCTCATCACTTTCCATTTTAGCATGAAGTTTGAGTAGGACCTAAGGTGTTTCTTTGGCCAGGGCTTGGGTAACAGCAGGGGTGTTACAACCCTCCCCCTTAAAGGAATCTCGTCCCGAGATTGGGTAGGGATTCTTTAGTGGGGTACCAAGAAGGTGTGTTGGTGTGTTGCAGCTTCCTTAAACCAAGTTTCTCTAATTAACTGCTCTTCGAATGTCATTCTCTTTGCAACTTCAGAAGGAAGTCCTTCTAGAGTTATTTTCACAACTTACTCTACTCCTTCTAACTAGGTTTCTCTTATATTTAGATTCAAAGGGCAGGTGGGGGTGGGTGTTTTTGGTTACGTACCGACTCCTTTAGGCAGAAAGTCGGGGAAGCGAGAGCATAAGTTTCCCATGTAGCCTCTTCTTCTGAATGGTTGCTCCACTGAATCTTATACATTTGGATTGACCTTGCTCGAGTTGATCTTTCCTTTTGGTTCAATTCCCTAACGGGGTGCTCTTGATAAGACAAGTCTGGTTCTATCTCCAATTCTGGTTTAGGTAGCACTTCCGTGGGTAAGCGGACACACTTCCGTAGCTGAGATACATGAAACACATCATGAACTACTGACATATGAGGTGGTAACTTCAATTGGTATGCTACATGCCCACAAGTTTCTTTGATCTCATAGGGCCCAATATAGCGATGAGCTAACTTGCCCTTGATTCCAAACCTCTGAACACCTTTGGTGGGTGACACCTTAAGATATACATGATTCCCCACTTCGAATTGTAGAGGCTTCCTTCTCTTATCATGATAGCTCTTCTGCCTGGCCTGAGCCGCTTCCAAGTTCTTCTTAATGACTCTGACTTTCTCCTCGGCTTCAAGCACTTGGTCAGGTCCAAATATTTCCCTCTCTCTAGCTTGTGACTAATTTAGCGGTGTTCTACATCTTCTCCCATACAAGGCCTCGAAAGGTGCCATTTTTAGGCTGGACTGGTAGCTGTTGTTATACGAGAACTCCGCCAAGGAAAGGCACTTATCCCAATTCTTACCATAGTGTAGCACACAGGCTCGCAACATGTCCTCGAGAATCTGATTTACTCTTTCCGTCTGACCATCTGTCTGAGGATGGTACGCTGAGCTTCTAATCACAGTGGTTCCAAGTGACTTTTGGAGCTGCTCCCAAAAATGTGCCACAAACAGTGCTCCTCTATCAGATACAATAGTCCTCGGAATTCCATGCAAACGTACTATTTGGTCAATATAGATCTCTGCATATTTCTCTGTCTTGTGGGTGGTATGCACTGGCAAGAAATGAGTTGTCTTGGTTAATCTATCCACAACGACCCAGGTAGAATCATGGTGTCGGGAGGTGTTGGGCAATCATACGATAAAATCCATACAAATATCCTCCCATTTCCAAGTTGGTATGGGAAGGGGCTGTAAGGTACCTGCTACCTTCAAATGACTAGCCTTGATTCTTTGGCAAGTGTCGCATTCAGATACATACTTAGCAATTTCCCTCTTCATTCCGGTCCACCAATACAAGGATCTGAGATCATGATACATCTTGTTACTGACAGGGTGCATGGAAAATTTGGAAAGATGAGCTTCATCCAATATTTTCTGCCTGAGTTCTGGGTTCTTAGGAACAACCAATCGGTCTTCAAACCATAGAACTCCCTTGTTGTCCTGACGAAAACATTTGTACTTATCCATCTTTTGTTCGAGCATCTCCTTAATGACTTGAACACCCTTGTCACCAATCTGTGCCAGGACTATTTGCTCATGTAGAGTGGGCTCCACTGAGATATAACTCAAGGTACCTAGAGAAATAACTTCCATGTTCAGCTTACACAACTCGTCACACAGAGTGACGATTTTAGAGTCCATAGTTACACAGTTGCACTGGGCCTTCCGACTTAAGGCATCTGCCACAACATTTGCCTTGCCCGGATGGTAATGCACTTCCAAATCATAGTCCTTGATTAATTCCAACCATCTCCTCTGCCTCATATTAAGATCAGCCTGAGTGAAAATATACTTGAGACTCTTGTGATTAGTATAGATATCACAATGAGCTCCCATTAGATAGTGTCTCCATATCTTCAGAGCATGAACTACTGCTGCTAACTCCAAATCATGTGTGGGGTAGTTCTGCTCATGAGCCTTAGTGCTTAGGATGCATATGCAATAACTCTATTGTCTTGCATCAAGACACAGCCCAATCCAGTGCCTGAAGCATCACAATAAACATCGAAAGATTTGGTGTTGTCAGGCTGTGCTAGCACGGGTGCTGTTGTCAGATGCTGCCTCAATGTATGAAAGGCATCTTCACATTTCTGACTTCATTCATACTTTACTCCTTTCTTCAACAATTCAGTTATTGGCTTTGCAATCCTGGAGAAATTCGGAATAAATCGCCAATAATATCCTGCCAATCCCAGAAAACTCCGAATCTGTCGTATAGTGGTAGGAGACTTCCAATTCATCACTTCTTGCACTTTCTTAGGATCAACTGAGATCCCATCCTAAGAAATGGTGTGACCCAAAAATTTAATTTCCCTCAGCCAGAAATCACATTTGGACAATTTAGCATACAAATGATGATCACGTAGTCTCTGAAGTACTGTATGCAAGTGCTTAGTATGCTCCTGTTCATTTCTTGAATATACCAGAATGTCATCAATGAAAACCACCACAAACTTGTCTAGTTCTGGCATGAACACTGAAATCATCAAATACATGAAATATGCCGGGGCATTGGTCAGCCCGAATGACATCACCAAATATTCATAAAGTCCATATCTGGTAGAGAAAGCTGTCTTCGGAATATCACTGGCTCAGATCTTGATTTGATGATAGCCAGAGCGAAGGTCTATCTTAGAAAACACCTTAACTCCCACCAACTGATCAAACAATACATCAATGCGGGGCAACGGATACTTATTTTTGATTGTCACCGCATTGAGAGGGCGGTAATCAACACACAACCTCAGACTCTTATCTTTCTTCTTCACGAACAAGGCTGGACACCCCCATGGTGAAGTACTTGGGCGAATGAATCCCTTGTCCAACAACTCTTGCAACTACTTTTTCAATTCTGCCAACTCCGCTGGAGGCATCCTATAGGGTCTCTTGGATATAGGGGCAGTTCCGGGTTGCAGTTCAATTGCAAATTCTATATCTCTGTCGGGTGGCATCCCTGGCAATTCATCTGGAAAAACATCGGGGTACTCACAGACCACTGGAATCCTTTCGACGGGTGACTCTATCAGGGCGAAGGCACAGGAACGGGTACAACCCTGGTTAGGCAAATATAACGTGATTCTACCACCAGTAGGTGAGTGGATCTCAATGGCCCTTGTTGTGATATCAATTACTGCCTGATGTCTTGACAACCAGTCAGTTCCTAAGATGACATCCACACTATCTGATCCCAAGATAAGGAGGGTGGTTTTAAGTATAAGACTACCAAATTTTATAGGCACCTGCCTGTTGATTTGATAGGTGGCAACCCTGCCTCTTGGTGTTGAAATGGTAATGCCCCCATTTGTGTGATGAAAAGGCAACTGGCATTTGGCACTAAATTTTGCACTAATAAAACTATGTGATGCACCCGAATCAAAAAGAATGACTGCAGGATAATTCAAAACGGAAAAGGTACCAGTCATGATGAGTGCTCCCTCCGGAATGTCGGCCAACGTGGTGAAGTTCAGCCTGCCTTGCCTCACTTGCACCTTCTGCCTCTTGCCTTGGTTCTGATTTGAATTCTGCCCCTGCCTCTGCTGGTTCTTGGGGCAATTCTTGGCGTAGTGTCTAGTGCTGCCACAAGTGAAACATCTGTTGTCATTGGCCTGATGGTACTGCTGCTGTGGTTGGTTGTTGTTCCTCTGAACTGGTGGTTGAGAGCGGTTGGGTGCCTGCTGCTGCTGTTGTGGTCGGATCACCCACTGTCCTTGCTGCTGAGGTCCCCTACTCTGAGTGTCGGACACAATCCTGAAGCGCTGAGGCTAAGTTGAAGGTCCTGCCATAGGGGTCTTCCTCTTCTTTTCTGCCTGGCGGGCTGTGATGCAGTCTTCTTGAGAAATGGCCATGTTGACTAACTCATTATAGCTATTGGCCCTGACTGTGTTGAGACGGTCGCGGAGCTTAGTACTGAGGCCCCTTCTGAACCTGTCCCTCTTCTTCTCATCCGTGTTAGCATGGTAGCCTGCATACTGACACAGGTCATTGAAGGCTTGGGCGTACTGTAACACTATACGACTCCCCTGATTAAGTGCTAGAAACTCATTGAGCTTGCAGTCCATGATGCCTGTCGGTATGTGATGTCCTCTAAATGCTGCCTTGAACTCTCCCCATTCCACCACGTGATCAACCGGCTGCATAGCGAGAAAGTGATCCCACCATGTTTGTGCGGGTCCGCGAAGCTGCTGGGTGGCGAAACAGACCTTGGCCACATCTGAACAAACTACATTAAGCAGTGGGAATTTGGATTCCACCACTCTGAGCCATACATCAGCATCAAGGGGATCCTCTGCCCGAGTGAACAATGGCGGCTGAGTGCTGAGAAACTCCTGATAGGTGGCCGCTGCTGGGGGATGCTGATGGTGATCACCACCACCATAGGGCTAGGGTGGTGGCTAACGCTGAGCTAACTGTCGCAGAATCTCATTTTGTTGAGCCACCAGTTCTTGCATGGGAGGAGGCGGCGGCGGGGGTGGAGGAATGCTCTCATTCTGTCCACGGCGCGCTCTTCCTGCCATCTAAAATTTTTTGAAGCCCTTAATATCATTCCTTGAAATCAGGGATTGCACATGGTAAGAGAATTTAAAGGACAGAGTTTGTAAAATGTCAAACATTTTCTTCCATTTTCATAAGAGGTACCACATGAAATAAATTTCCTTCATAACTTAAAATAGACATCATCCATCATTCATCAAACCAAAAGAGTTTTCTAACAGTTACAATAGTGTTCAAAATACTCGACTCTCTCTAGCCTAGTACCTTCTAGGTGCAAAAGCTAAGCTAGTTTCAAGGAGTTCTACTGCTGCACACCTCTAACCCCATTTCTGAATCCTAATGGGCAAACGAGGCAGCACTAGACTCGAGGGAAGGTGGTCTTCCTGAGCCAGCAGTATCCAAACTGGATGCAGGCTCCGGCTCCTCTCCTCCCTCGATGTCGACATCCTCGTCGGCTCCTTCTGCCTCCATGTCCTGAATTTCCCGGTGGTGCATATCCAAGTGCTGGTTGGCTTCCTCCAGTTGCTGCTGCGTGGTCAGGAGCTGATCCTCGAGAACCTCGATGGTGTTCTCCCTGGCCCCTACTTGCTCCTCAAGCTCTTGGATCTGGGTGGCCATCTGCTCCACCTAGAGGTCCTTTCCACCAATTTGGTGGACAGGTCTACCACAAGGACCTCCCAGTTATCCAGGGTGATCTTGGTAGACTCCACCAATCCCATCAGTTGTGGCATTGCCTCACCTTGCACTGCTTGCAGACGATACAGGGCATTCATGCACCACACCGTCAGGTGAGCAGTCTGCCCCGGGTAAAGAGCCCACACATCCTTGGCATGCTCCACTCGGTCTTTCCACATTGGGTCGTCCTCCTTTTCAGCGGGGAACAAGCTAATGGGACGAGTTGACAGCTCCAAGGGGTGAAAGCCACAAAAGGTCGTCAGCCCGTGGAGAGCAATGGACTCGATAGTATCTTCAGCCCTGAACCCGAAAGACTCGGAATCCAACGAACGCCAGCCCGACTGCAAGGCATGAGGCTCCAAGGTCATCCTCACAATACAGCGGGGTACCCGGTGCTCCTCGAACAACTGCACCACATACTGGGGAGGCGTCGTATAACCGACTCCCTGCAGCACCTCCCACAAAATGCGGGGAAAACCCTCGCGTGCAAGTCCATCCGTGTGGGAATGTGTGTTCCCTCCTTCCGAGGATTCGTGAGAAGTCATCTATGTAAGGGTAAGCGTAAGCGAAAAAAGAAAAAGAATTACAAAAATAAAAGGGAATTAGTGCTTGGCTTTCCCAAGGTTACGTTGAGATCATTGAGGTATACTTAATTTTTATTATGGTGCCTCTTGGATTACATAGCTTTTAAAATTCTTGACCACTTACTAAGTAGTTAGAACATAATGATGCATGCATGCTCGTTCTAAGCGACCTCACATCAACCTATAGGGATAGAGAAATCTCCATCCATTATTATAGTAGCCTGTAGGGCACATTCAAATAGCCACCTAGCTACCCATCTAGCATCCTAAGGCTTCACGTTCTATGTCCATCCTTGTCGTCTTACCGATCTATCCAACATTTGTTTCTATCAAGTTTTACTCTTTGAAAAGGTTGTTAATTATGATTTATCGATTCCTCTATGGTGGTACAAGCTCCGATACCAGCTATGGCGGAACCGCCCGAATTATTCTAACTTAAGTGCCTAAGTCCTGCCTTAGAGGCTAGACCACACTTAAATAGAAATAAAATGTCAGTCCCTCGGATCTAGTCCGACAAGGCCACTAACAGGATCAAGTACCACGTACTCACTCGAAGGTGAGGCACAGAGCAAATACAATAAAGCATAAAACCATACATTAAGGAGTACTTAAATTTATTACAACATCATTGGAGTTTATCAAAAGTAGGGATCATTGTTCGGAATGCAGCGGAATATAACTAACGATAATTAAACGGAGGGATGGGGAAGCCTGGCCCATCACTCCTCATGCTCCTCCCCTGCTGAGGTAGGGTCCCACTCGAATGTCCAGCCCGGTGGCAAGATGGACGGCCAAGTCACTCCAGCAACCATATCCTCCAGAGAACCTGTAAAAATTATGCCATAAGCAAGGCTGAGTATACTAATACTCAGCTAGACTTACCTAGTGTGAGGAGTCTACTCCTCTACCTCTAGACATGCAGCTGTTTGGCTGAGGAGTTTGGTTTGCCAAAAGCACTAGCTGAGTCTAAAATCAAGTTTTACTTTTTCAAGTTCTAGTGTGATTCTTTTTAAGACTAATTGTGTACCTAGCTAATCATACATGGTATCAAGCATTTTATCAATCAACATCTTTTGCCAATCAACTCATTTCCACTTATTACTCAATGCAGTACAATGGATCAAGCAGTCTCATTAGCTGCAAGAAGCAGACGATTCGAATCGAGTTTTTCAACCTTGCAAGGTAAACCTAAACACACGACGTGGCGAGGCACTCCATCCCCACACACATCAACCGTCCCCATCGATTCCCTGGTAACAGATCAGGGCTCACCGCCTTGGCGTACAATGCCTCACTGACCCCGACTGCCGTCGTGCAGTGACCGCACTTGTACCCACCATAACCTAAATGGGAGACCACGTCTCAGGTCGCGTGAGGAGTAAAGTCTGCGGGCAGGTTCACTCAGGTACTAGGCTTACCGATTTACCATATTTCTCGACATGTGCTTAGTTCGTTCAAACGCTTGACACAGGTATCCGCACGTTAATCCTTATTCCAATTTCATCTCGTAGACCACGCATCCCCATGGATCTGTGTCCACAGACCATCATCCTTCTATTATCAAAATGGATACAACCAATTCCTGACCTCACGCGAGTGCTAGAAAAATCACTCGACTTCTACCGAGATCCCTAATTAGCAAAGCATCTACTCGACCTAGCATACTAGTATCCATCTCAAAAGGAATCCTGAGTTCACGCAACTAGGGTCTCAGTCAACTCCTACACTTAAGTGCACAGTACAAGACTACAAACATTAAGTGCAGTAAAATAGCATATATAATGGTTATGCATAAAACCGGGGCTTGCCTTCCAAAGCTGGGGCAGGCAGATCCTCGATGGCAGGCTCTGGTGCTGGCTCCTGGACTACCTCCTGAGCAACTCCTTGCTCCGGAACGAGGATGTACTCTCCGTCAGTGAGATTACAGTCTATGGAATGCAATGAATAAGATATATGCATATTAATGATATGGCATTTTGTAAATACTAAGCATAGTAAATTAGTACCAAAATAGTGGTACACTAGGGTTTCCTTTGTTGGCCTTAAGAGTTTCATACATTCATTTTAGGGTCTTGGATGAACTTACAATTTCAGTCATCCCTTGGATTTTTGTTTTGGCTCTTTGAGGAATTAAGGTTGCACCCCACTAAATTTCCCCCAAAAACTCTCATCCGACTTTCTATTTTGATTATTATTTAGTACTTTTGAACTAGCATGGCAATTTAGAATTTTCTAAAAATGTTACAAAAATTACAGTGGGTAGACATTGACCTCTCTGGTTTATTCTAAAAATTTTAGGTTGAAATTAATTCAGATACTCCTTGTACAAAATTAACAAAAGTAAGGGTAAAACGGTACTTTATACTATAGCTCTGCTTTAGGTGAAGTTTCTGGACTAAATTTTATTTTTTCTATGATCCCTAGGTGATAATAGCTCTTTGTGTTAAAAATTACAGAAAAAGACTCACTGGATATTTAGTTGTGATTTTCTAAAGTTTAATGCCACAAAGGTACTTATAACTAACTTGTTATTTGAAAAATGTCAAACAACAGAACTTATATTTTTCCTAGATTCATATCAGCATATTATTAGTTATCCCAAGGATTGGGGTGGGTTCTTCTAAAGATTATTTTTCTAGGGTTTTTCTAAGTTTTCATTATTTTTATGAAATAAAATGTGGTGCATTTCTTTTGTACTAACAGAGGGCTTAACAAAATTTTCCAGTAAACTATGTTAATAAAGTAAGCTAGCAAAAATGTGGTTGCCCCTGGTTCTTATTTTAAACTCCCTTTTCTATTTTCTTTAACTTTGAGTCAAAGTAAGTTTAAATGGTAAACCCTTTCCTAATCTGGTGTACTGAGGGGTTTATTATTTTTAAACAGGCTAGGTAGTGGTTTAGTACCTCTATAATTTTTCTTAATCCCAGTCTAAAAGTGTAGCTATTTTTCCCTTCCTTATTTAGCTTTTGGTTAGTTTACTATTTAATTTTAAACTTTAAAATTTTCTGCAGTACTTAGGGTGTTTGGTATTTTTTCTAAGTAGTTCATATTATTTAGAACCTAACAAAATTATTTTGACTAACTTTGGTTTGGTAAAACTGAAGTTATGAATTTTGCAAGCTCTGTCTACATTTAAATGAATAATGTTTAAAAGGTTTTATGAAAAACCAGCTTACACCGAGACCCTTGGGCTTTTCCCAATCTAAATCTTTAAACTATACCCCTGCGGGACTATTCACATGGGTCACTGACTATTGAAAAACCCCTCTAGCTTCTTCTTCTTTTTCCCCGAGCTCCCTCCCCCTTTGAAACAGTAATCGCGGGGAATAAACAGGGTGGCGCGGCTTACAGGCGGCGAGGAAGGTCCGGCGAAGGGCGGGGTTAGCTCCGGGAGGTCCTGGCGGTCACGTCGAGGTGCGGCTCGTCGACGATGATGGCCAGAATCGGTCGGGCCACGTGCGCAGGCGGTCGGGTTCATCGGCGGCGTATGCTCCGGCCTGCTCACGGCGGTATCATTCAATCCAATGGCACAGGAAGCTTCACGGGGTGCTAAGATGCTACCAGTGTAAGGAATCGAAGAAAAGCTCACCGTGGAGCTCAGTCTACGTGCGCCGGCGGTCGGGTGAAGTCCGGTAACTCTGGTGAGGTAGAGTTCACAGAGGTCCGTAGAGGCTATCCCGAGGGTCGGACGGGGCAGGGAATGACTAGGTTGGTCGGTCTACGGTGGTCGTGGCTTGCGCGGCCGCTGGCACCTTGCTCACGGGGCGAACTCCGGCGAACTCGAGCTTGGGTTGGGTTGGGTCAGTGGCGCGCGGGGGTGTACGGTCGAGGCCAAGATGGCTTTTATAGGCGCGGGCGCGCCGTGGATGCAAGGTTGGCGCGGCGTGGGGCTGCACGCGTGGGCGGAGCGCCGTGGGCGTGCTCTGGCGCGCTAGAACGCGTCGAAAACGTGGGCGTTTGTTTCTGCCTCTGTTCAAGCGCTTGCAGGGATCACAAACGTGCGAGTGTTGCCAAGGGTATTGTGCAAATCTCTTCCTGGCACCTAGGGCTAGCTAGTTTGTGTAAGTTCCAATGGGAGATATGCCCTAGCTTGGGAGATATGCGAGCGCCAAGTCAAGTCTGTCGGCACTGTTCACCAGTGACAAAACCGGTGTCAAACCATGTCAAACGACCTCGGTTTGAATTCAAATTTTTCAGAGAGGTGCCTTGGATGATTTGGGTACTTTTTGCTATTTGGTCCAAGTGGTTTTGGCGCCAGCGCAAAGGTGAACACCTTTGATCTTTGGTCTAGGGTGGTTTTTGGGACTTAGAGAGATTTTTAAAGGCTCAAGTGTGTTGTCTACTTGGTGAACTATTTTGAGGTTTTTGTTGGGCCTTTTTGCAAGATTTTTCTTACTCAATTTTGTAGCTTTATTAATACTCTTTATCTTTAGTAAAGTTTCCTTTTTATTGTTTTGATCATTTGCCCATTCTTACCCTTTTATTCCCATGGCTAGGGTTTAAGGGTTTAAGGGGAAAATTAGGGTTTTTTAGAATCTTGTTTGTGGGTGAACATTGTATGAAGGATAGAATGTCTTTCTTGTTATGGTTAATGCTTATCTTAACCATGCCGCTAAACTTTGAGTCTCATCACTTTCCATTTTAGCATAAACTTTGAGTAGGACCTAAGGTGTTTCTTTGGCCAGGGCTTGGGTAACACCAGGGGTGTTACATCTGCGTCATCCAGACTTGCCAACATCGAAAAGTGAACTTGCCTCTTATCATTGAGAAGATCACGAAGAGGAGCAACCAGAGCTTCAATATCTTCAGGAGAGGGTCGCACTCTAAGACCTGACCACTATCACTAGCAGGAGTGTTAGACACGAAATTGAAAAATGACCTAGGAGGTGGCAGATTCCAAGCAAAATAAGCAACAGGAGCACCAACATTTGATACCTTGCCCCTCAGGATCATGTCCAGTTGGCTCACCAGATCCTTACTAGGAATTTTCCTGTTGGTGACCCGAGTTGAGTCAGTAATACCACTGTACAAGTAAGCTAGATATGCCCTGTCTTTCAAAGGCTGAATATTCTTGAAAATGAAGTCAGCAACCACAGCTTCGGCAGTCAGACCTCTCTCCTTCAGCAGACAGATCTCAACAAGCAGAACCCTAGCTTCCGTCACCTCCAAGGCAGTGGGAGACTCAACCCAACTCGGAGTGCGTACATCTGGTTGTCTCCCCGATCGAGGGGGAGGGACTTGCCGTGGTTTTCCACAATAAACCACTCAAGGCGCCACCCTTTAATGTTGTCCTTGAGAGGAATGTCAAGATATTCCGTCTTCCTCCCGCGACGCATCTCCAGACTTGCACCACCAACGAGCTGGTGCTGCCCCCCAGCCATCCCAGGCCGACAGTGATGCAAATACTTCCATAATCCGAAATGAGGAAGAATTACGAGGTAGGCCTCACATAGATGAACAAAGATAGAAATTTGCAAGTTGGAATTGGGATTCAGATGGGTCAAGTTTAAATTATAAAAATCAAGGAGACCGCGAAAGAAGGGAGAAATGGGAAGAGCAAGACCGCGGATGAGAAAAGGAACATAGACGACAGATTCGTGGGTATCTTCTGTCGAAACAGTAACCCCACGGCAAATCCGCCAAGAGCAGAGTTCTTTTGGAGGAAGAACTCCAATATCAACAAGGTGGAGGAGATCTGATTCCGAGACAACAGACATGTGGTTACCTGCGAACGACAACTGGATGTTGGGGTCGATGGGAGGAATGACTACCGCAGCAGAACTCTGGTTCTTCCGCTTGGGCGCCATTGCAATCTCGCTGGCGGGTCGAACAAGGGCAAAATCAGAGGAAAACAGAGTGGTTCCAGGCGGAAACGTGAAATTAGGGCTCAGAACTCAAAAGCGCACGACGATATGAGTATAAATGGGGTTTTCCCGGGTTAGGCACTGTTTCTAAAAAAGTGCCTAGTTATCGCTCGGGAAAACGAGATTTTCGACATAGCTCGGTCGTTGCTTCTAAAACACCGACAACATCAAGCACCACTCGGCTGTTACCTCTAAAACGCCGACAGTGCCTGCCATAACTCGACTGTTATCTCTAAAACACCGACAACATCAAACACCACTCGGTTGTTACCTCTAAAACGCCGACAGTATCTGCCATAGCTCGGATGTTATCTCTAAAACGTCGATGGGGTCAAACACTGTAAAACCCAAATATGTAAACAATGGAAATAGAGCTGATCTCAATGTTGGTGACTATTACTCATCATCACATGTGACTCATCATGTTTAAAAATGAGAAAAACCTTTACTAAAACACAAATAAACCATTGCATCATATTGGATTTTTGTTTGTGCATTTAAAACAATAATAATATAATAAAAATAAGATAATAATGAGAATTTGGGATTTAGCCTAAATTTAAATTCTAAAAATTGGGAAAATAGAGAAGGAAAATATATTATACAAAATAGAGAAAATAAATATATGAATAAATACATTTTGGTCCTACTTATATTTTAATTTAGGCTTTTAACTCAGGTATGAAGCTCACAAACAATTTTGAATTCAAAATGGAGATTTAAAAGAGAAAATAGAAAAGAAAAATACAAAACAGAAATAAGAAAAATCAAAAGCCTGCGCCTGGGCCGTTTCTTCTCTGCTCGGCCCATCTCCAAACTCCACGCAGCCAGCCCACCAACCGTTGTTTCCTTCCCCTACTCGGCCGGCTGTACACTGACGTCTGGGCCCACGCGGTCAGCCTCTTCCCTCCTCGCGCCGCGCCATTGTCACTAATCTGTGGGCCCTGCTGGCAGCCGGACACACGCGCTTGCCGCCTAGCTGGGTCGTTGTGTCCTTGGGCCGGGTTGTCAGTGTGTCTCCGTCGGATCGCTGCCCAGTTTTTCCCCACGCGCGTGCGACTGACCGGTCGCTTACAGCTTGGGCCCGTTTTGTCAGATCCATCCCTCTCCCTTCCAACTAACTACCGCGCGGCGGGCGTGGCTGTTGCGGTCGCCGCGCCGTTTTTACCGGAGTCCTCACCGCCAGCTCGTGGCCATCCCACCCGGGTCTCCAGGGAGCAGGCCACGCCGCGACCTGGGGATTATAAGTCGTGCACCTGCCGTGAATACCGCACATCGCCTTGAGCTCCGAGCTAGCCGAAACGGGTGAGAGAGGTCGATGGGGAGCGACCGGGAGAGATAGAACCAGAGAGCTCGCGTAAGACTCGTTGTTTGCAGCGGGGTCGTGGTGGATCGTTGAAGACTGGCATTGGCTCCATATGTAGACCCTCGCGCCGGCGTGAACTCCAGCTCCAACGTCCAGCCATGACGCAAATCACCCACCATAGCGAATCGTGAGTTGCTGCCACCGTCGTACCTTGGCTTCACCATCGATCTGCGCCTGGAGGATGGCCTATGGTGTTCGTCGGATGTCTGGGTGGGTGCTCGGGCGATCCAGGGCGCACGGGAGACCACCTTGTGCCTGCAATTGCTTGCCGAACTTCATGCTCCGTCGTGAACCCGTCGCGCGCCATGGACCTGCTATCCTCTATCCTCACCACCGGTATGCACCCCTCTGTTGAATTCACTATCATCCCCTCCGTGTGTAGCGCCTACCGGAGTAGAGAATCGTGCACCGATGCACTGCGGCGGGTGATTCTACGTGTGCCGCCACCGTGGTGTATTTTCCGCCGCCAGGTTCTGCTCGGGGTGCCGTCGTGCACGGTCTGGAGGTAGGCGTAGGTTCTGGTGTCATCGATATGGGCGTGGACGGCTGAGATTGGCTCAGAGTCTGGATGGGGCTGTTGGTTCGTCGCAGCCGTCGGATCGACGATGGCCGAACATGGTTAGATCGCGCTTTATTAAAACCTCAACCGTCGATCTGCGATCTGACGGCCCACTCGTGGATCAGATCTGGGCCGCATAGCTCTAATCGGGCGGCTCTAGTTACCTGATACCCCTTCGGCCTGCAAATCTTTCTAAAGAGCCCCCGAAGTATTTAGATATCAACCCGCGGTCCACGGTACAGAATTCTGAGTCTTAGAACCTTTTGCGCTGTGAACCCTATGTTTCTGTTTATTTAGCGCGCAGTCCAGATAACAAATAAAATCATAGAAATTCATTCTAAATTCATTTTAATACAAAAATAATGGTAGAAATTTGTATAATCCATAGAAAATTCATGTTAGCTCCAAATTGAGCCATTCCAGTTCCTAAAATTTTGTAATTTTATTCTCCATCATCTAGAGTCTCTGTTTCTACATGAAAACAGTAAGAAAATTTATTTCTCATCTAATCCTATTTTAATCACATTAAATCTTAGGAAATTCATAACTTGAATTCTATAACTCCAAATTTAGTGATTCCAGTTCCTATGATCTCATTTTAATGTGTAGATTTTTACTGTATATGTTATTTACATGTTTGGTGTGATGTTGATTTTGGCTATACTATGTATGTATTGTGTTGATGTGAATAGACGAGCAAGCCACTGTGGAAACTGAGGTTCAACAAGTAGAGGTAGCTGAGCAGGAGCTCATTGAAGGCAAGTTGTGCCCTTGATCACTTACATTTTCCCAGCCATGTTCTTATTAATTATAATGATCTGCATAGGTTAATTTTGATGGGATCCAATAGGTTACCCCAGTTTTGGCTATCTTTATACCTTGTCGCCACTGAATATTTTTGGGTAGTACTTGTTATTGCTTATTGTGGTTTTGGGTATGAAGATACACTATTCATGATTACATTTTTATTATCTTTTATTATTATTGTTCATGTTAAGATCATTATGTTAATGGGAACATGGAGCGACCACCCGGGAAAACAGTGCTACCACAAGGGTATAATGGGACGCCCTTGGCTGATTAACTAGGAAAGCTAGTGGAGGTCTTCCTTACCCGAAAGGGGCAAGGGCAGTAGGGGAGTGGTCAGTGTAGGGAGGTCCTTGGTTGATTTTGCTGCGATGGCGGTCAGGCAAGAACCCTGCATTGGAGCTTCCTATAAACTGTAGCGGGATTTCTGAAGCTAGTGGAACTTTGTAAAGGCCTCGTAGTGTTACCCTGCCTCGCCTCCTCGGTAGAGGTGTATGGGATTGGCCATCTCTTGGCAGATGGGTAACATGACTTGTGGGTAAAGATGTGCAACCTCTGCAGAGTGTAAAACTAGTATACTAGCCGTGCTCACGGTCATGAGTGGCTCGGACCCTCACATGATTAATTTATGGAACTTAAATTTAATTTGACATTTGCATCGCATTTGGGATTATTTTACTATTACTGCTCTTTATTATTATTAAGGTTTGGTATTTACTTACACTTAGTAATTGCTAATAAAATTTTGACCAACTTATGAAAGCAATGCTCAGCCTCAGCCTTTATTTCATTGATCAGCCTTACACTTCATGAACTCCCACCTTTGGTGAGTTCATGCCACATTATTCCCCACGACTTGTTGAGCTATGAACGTATGTGAGCTCACTCTTGCTGTCTCACACCCCCCCACAGGAGAAGAACAGGTGGTTGAAGAGGAGCTGCCTAACACTGAGGCATTCGACTTGATCTAGGTAGTTTCTCAGTTGACATTGGCGCCGACGATCCTTAGTTCGTTTTATGGTTATACTTTTATTTTGTAATACGACTTCCGCTATGTAATAAATATTCTGATGTTTTGTGACATTTATCTCTATACAATCTGTTATTATATATGTTGTCTTCTTTGGCGCATGTATGAGATGCACCCGGCTTTGTCCTTTAAAACCGGGTGTGACAGAAGTGGTATTAGAGGAAATGTTGACTGTAGGACGAAACCTAGATAGAAATGGACAAAACCCCTTACCTACTTATCTTATTCTGATTCATTCTATACTTACCTTACTCTGATTCTTTCTACACTCATCTTGATCCTGTCTCACCTTCTACTGATCTACTCTGATCATTCTTACCTTTTCTACTCTTAGACAAGATGGATTTCACACCTTGGAATCCCTACCCCTATGACATTTTTAAGAGATAGGAAGCCTAAGACAAAACTAAAACTATTTTCTCTATTAAAAATGTTGGTTGATTGTTCTGATGATCAATGCCTGATTTGCTTCTTTGATTGATTGAAATAGTATAGACGGGCATCTTAGCATGTACCACTATAACGTAATGA
The DNA here is from genome assembly GCF_902167145.1 of Zea mays. NCBI lineage: Eukaryota > Viridiplantae > Streptophyta > Magnoliopsida > Poales > Poaceae > Zea > Zea mays. The sequence continues at coordinate 82,904,103 of NC_050104.1, read as the reverse complement.
ATTAGCTTAAGTAGATAACACACTAATCTACTTAGCTAATAAATCCCCCGCAGTAACATTCCTCGTAATTACTCACCTTGTCTACAATCCTTTCTTTCGTACCTTGTGTTTCTAACCCAGATAGGCTACCCCTAGTGTTAGAAGAGAGCACTATAGATGTGATCCTTGGTATGTCATGGTTAAGAAACGTAATGGCAGTTTATACACTGTGCTAAAGGAACCATAGAACTCACCAGTTTCAAAGGAGAAAGATTTGAAGTTGGAATTGCAGTAACTACCACCATCAGACTAGCGGCATTCTTATTCGATGGGAAGTTTGTTGGTGACAACATTCGTGTGGTTAAGGATTTTCTGGATGTCTTTCCAGAGAAGTTACCAGGGATGCCACCAGATACGGAAGTTGAGTTTGTCATAGATCTCTTACCTAGAACTGCTCCTATTTCTAAATGGACATATAGGATTTTTGTAGAAGATTTAAAAGAACTCAAGAAGCACTTAACGGAGTTGCAAGAGGCTGGGTACATTCGTCTGAGTCTTCACCTTGGGGAGCACCGGTTTTGTTTGTACAGAAGAAAGATGGATTGCAAGGGATGTGCGTGGATTAAAGGTCCCTTAATGGTGTCACTATGAAGAACAAGTGTCCATTATTCGCATTGAGGATTTATTTGATCAGATGAGAGGTGCAAGGGTATTCTCGAAGATTGAACTCCGACCGAGTTATCACCAAATGAAGATTAGGCCATCGGATATTCCCAAGACAATTTTATCGACCCGATATGGATTATATGAGTTCACTGTTATGTCGTTTGGATTAACCAATGCACCAGCTTATTTCATAAATTTGATGAATAAGGTGTTTATGGAGTATTTGGACAGATTTGTCGTGGTGTTCATCGACGATATCCTTATCTATTCTAAGAATGAGAGTGATCATGAACAACATCTAAGGTTGGTGCTACAAAAGCTACGAGATAATCAACTCTATGCTAAGTTCAACAAGTGTGAGTTTTGGATTGACAAGGTGCCATTCCTTGGACATATTATTTCTAATGGAGGAATAGCAGTGGATCCTGCTAAAGTGAAGGAGATAATGGAGTGGAGAGTGCCCACTACAGTTACGGAGATTCGGAGTTTCTTGGGACTCGCAGGATATTATCGGAGATTTATTGAAGGATTCTCTAAGATCGCCAAGCCTATGACCTCGCTTTTGGAGAAAGGAAGAGAATTCAAGTGATATGAGAAATGCCAAGAGAGTTTTGATCAATTGAAGGAGAGAATGATGTCACCACCAGTATTGGTTATGCCAGATCTATAGAAGGGATTTGACATTTACTGTGATGCATGTGGCCAAGGACTTGGATGTGTGCTTATGCAAGAAGGTCATGTGATCGCCTATGCATCTCGTCAGTTGCGGAAGCATGAACTGAACTACCCCACTCATGACTTGGAACTGGCTGCCGTTGTGCATGCACTTAAGATTTGGAGACACTACATCATGGGAACTAAGTGCCAAGTATACACGGATCATAAGAGCTTGAAGTACATATTCACTCAGAAGGATCTCAACCTTAGGCAACGCTGTTGGTTGGAGCTCATTAAGGATTATGATTTGGAGATTCATTACCACCCAGGCAAGGCAAATTTGGTTGCAGATGCCTTGAGTCGGAAGGAGCATGTTCACTCCGCTTTCGTTGTCCAGTTACCTGATGAATTAGCAAAAGATTTTGAGAGACTCAACCTGGGAATTGTTACACATACGGAAGGAGTTACTATTGAATTGGAACCTACCTTGTAGCAAGAAATTCGTAAAGGTCAGGTTGGTGATGCCAAAATCCAGGAGATCAAGGATCTGATAACAGAAGGTAGAGGCCCGGAATTCACAGAGGATGAGCAAGGCACGATATGGTTCAAGAATCGGATCTGTGTGCCCGATATTGATAGTCTTCGGGAAACTATATTGAAGGAAGCACATGACTCAATTTATTCTATCCATCCTGGAAGTACTAAGATGTATCAGGATTTGAAGCAAAAGTATTGGTGGTATGGACTAAAGAGAGATGTGGCTGCACATGTGGCTATGTGCGATGTATGTCAAAGAGTTAAGGCTGAACACCAAAGGCCAGCCGGACTACTGCACCCACTGAAGATACCTGAGTGGAAATGGGAAGAGATTGGCATGGACTTCATTGTTGGATTACCCCGCACGTCTGCTGGATATGATTCTATATGGGTGATTGTGGACAGGCTAACTAAGGTAGCCCACTTTATTCCAGTGAAGACCACGTATTCAGGAGCCAAGTTGGCAGAGTTGTACATGGCACAGATTGTATGCCTGCATGGTGTGCCAAAGAAGATTGTGTCAGACCGGGGATCACAGTTTACCTCTCGGTATTGGAAGAAGTTGCACGAATCATTGGATACGAGATTGAATTTTAGTTCGGCTTACCATCCACAGACTGATGGGCAGACTGAGAGGACCAACCAAGTGCTAGAGGATATGTTAAGAGCTTGTGCTCTTAAACATGGTGGAAGTTGGGATAAGAGTTTGCCTTATGCGGAGTTCTCTTATAATAATAGCTATCAGGCCAGTTTGAAGATGTCACCGTTTGAGGCTTTGTATGGCAGAAAGTGCAGGACCCCACTGTATTGGGATCAAACTGGTAAAAGGCAGTTATTTGGGCCTGAGATTATACAAGAAGCAGAGGAACAAGTCCAACAGATCAGGGAGAATTTGAGAACTGCACAGTCCAGGCAGAAAAGTTATGCTGACACCCGGAGGAGACTGCTTGAGTTTAAGGAGGGAGATTATGTCTATTTGAAGGTGTCACCACTCCGGGGTATGAGAAGGTTTAAAGTCAAGGGCAGATTGTCCCCTCGCTATATTGGACCATTCTGAGTTTTTAGGCAAGTTGGAGAGATAGCCTATCAACTCGAGCTACTCGATAATCTATCTGATGTGCATAATGTATTTCACGCGTCTCAACTTAAGAAGTGTCTCTGTGTCCTTAAGGAACAGTTACCAATGGAAGAGCTCAGTGTTCAGAGTGATTTGACTTACACGGAGTACCCCGTCAAGATTCTTGATACATTGACTCGGGTTACGAGGAATAAGGTTATAAAGATGTGCAAAGTTCAATGGAATCACCATGGCGAAGATGAAGCAACTTGGGAAAGAGAAGAAGAGCTTCACATAGATTTTCCCCACCTTTTCCCTAGATCTTCCTAAATCTCGAGGACGAGATTATTTTTAAGGGGGGTAGGATTTGTAAAACCCAAATATGTAAACAATGGAAATAGAGCTGATCTCAATGTTGGTGACTATTACTCATCATCACATGTGACTCATCATGTTTAAAAATGAGAATAACCTTTACTAAAACACAAATAAACCATTGCATCATATTGGATTTTTGTTTGTGCATTTAAAACAATAATAATATGAATAAAAATAAGATAATAATGAGAATTTGGGATTTAGCCTAAATTTAAATTCTAAAAATTGGGAAAATAGAGAAGGAAAATATATTATACAAAATAGAGAAAATAAATATATGAATAAATACATTTTGGTCCTACTTATATTTTAATTTAGGCTTTTAACTCAGGTATGAAGCTCACAAACAATTTTGAATTCAAAATGGAGATTTAAAAGAGAAAATAGAAAAGAAAAATACAAAACAGAAATAAGAAAAATCAAAAGCCTGCGCCTGGGCCGTTTCTTCTCTGCTCGGCCCATCTCCAAACTCCACGCAGCCAGCCCACCAACCGCTGTTTCCTTCCCCTACTCGGCCGGCTGTACACTGACGTCTGGGCCCACGCGGTCAGCCTCTTCCCTCCTCGCGCCGCGCCATTGTCACTAATCTGTGGGCCCTGCTGGCAGCCGGACACACGCGCTTGCCGCCTAGCTGGGTCGCTGTGTCCTTGGGCCGGGTTGTCAGTGTGTCTCCGTCGGATCGCTGCCCAGTTTTTCCCCACGCGCGTGCGACTGACCGGTCGCTTACAGCTTGGGCCCGTTTTGTCAGATCCATCCCTCTCCCTTCCAACTGACTACCGCGCGGCGGGCGTGGCTGTTGCGGTCGCCGCGCCGTTTTTACCGGAGTCCTCGCCGCCAGCTCGTGGCCATCCCGCCCGGGTCTCCAGGGAGCAGGCCACGCCGCGACCTGGGGATTATAAGTTGTGCACCTGCCGTGAATACCGCACATCGCCTTGAGCTCCGAGCTAGCCGAAACGGGTGAGAGAGGTCGATGGGGAGCGACCGGGAGAGATAGAACCAGAGAGCTCGCGTAAGACTCGCTGTTTGCAGCGGGGTCGTGGTGGATCGTTGAAGACTGGCGCTGGCTCCATATGTAGACCCTCGTGCCGGCGTGAACTCCAGCTCCAACGTCCAGCCATGACGCAAATCACCCACCATAGCGAATCGTGAGTTGCTGCCACCTTCGTACCTTGGCTTCACCATCGATCTGCGCCTGGAGGATGGCCTATGGTGTTCGTCGGGTGTCTGGGTGGGTGCTCGGGCGATCCAGGGCGCACGGGAGACCACCTTGTGCCTGCAATTGCTTGCCGAACTTCATGCTCCGTCGTGAACCCATCGCGAGCCATGGACCTGCTATCCTCTGTCCTCACCACCGGTATGCACCCCTCTGTTGAATTCACTATCATCCCCTCCGTGTGTAGCGCCTACCGGAGTAGAGAATCGTGCACCGATGCACTGGGGCGGGTGATTCTACGTGCGCCGCCGCCGTGGTGTGTTTTCCGCCGCCAGGTTCTGCTCGGGGTGCCGTCGTGCACGGTCTGGAGGTAGGCGTAGGTTCTGGTGTCGTCGATATGGGCGTGGACGGCTGAGATTGGCTCAGAGTCTGGATGGGGCTATTGGTTCGTCGCAGCCGTCGGATCGGCGATGGGCGAACATGGTTAGATCGCGCTTTATTAAAACCTCAACCGTCGATCTGCGATCTGACGGCCCACTCGTGGATCAGATCTGGGCCGCATAGCTCTAATCGGGTGGCTCTAATTACCCGATACCCCTTCGGCCTGCAAATCTTTCTAAAGAGCCCCCGAAGTATTTAGATATCAACCCGCGGTCCATGGTACAGAATTCTGAGTCTTAGAACCTTTTGCGCTGTGGACCCTATGTTTCTGTTTATTTAGCGCGCAGTCCAGATAACAAATAAAATCATAGAAATTCATTCTAAATTCATTTTAATACAAAAATAATGGTAGAAATTTGTATAATCCATAGAAAATTCATGTTAGCTCCAAATTGAGCCATTTTAGTTCCTAAAATTTTGTAATTTTATTCTCCATCATCTAGAGTCTCTGTTTCTACATGAAAATAGTAAGAAAATTTAATTCTCATCTAATCCTATTTTAATCACATTAAATCTTAGGAAATTCATAACTTGAATTCTATAACTCCAAATTTAGTGATTCCAGTTCCTATGATCTCATTTTAATGTGTAGATTTTTACTGTATATGTTATTTACATGTTTGGTGTGATGTTGATTTTGGCTATACTATGTATGTATTGTGTTGATGCGAATAGACGAGCAAGCCACTGTGGAAACTGAGGTTCAACAAGTAGAGGTAGCTGAGCAGGAGCTCATTGAAGGCAAGTTGTGCCCTTGATCACTTACTTTTTCCCAGCCATGTTCTTATTAATTATAATGATCTACATAGGTTAATTTTGATGGGATCCAATAGGTTACCCCAGTTTTGGCTATCTTTATACCTTGTCGCCACTGAATATTTTTGGGTAGTACTTGCTATTTCTTATTGTGGTTTTGGGTATGAAGATACACTATTCATGATTACATTTTTATTATCTTTTATTATTACTGTTCATGTTAAGATCATTATGTTAATGGGAACATGGAGCGACCACCCGGGAAAACAGTGCTACCACAAGGGTATAATGGGACGCCCTTGGCTGATTAACTAGGAAAGCTAGTGGAGGTCTTCCTTACCCGAAAGGGGCAAGGGCAGTAGGGGAGTGGTCAGTGTAGGGAGGTCCTTGGTTGATTTTGCTGCGATGGCGGTCAGGCAAGAACCCTGCATTGGAGCTTCCTATAAACTGTAGCGGGATTTCTGAAGCTAGTGGAACTTTGTAAAGGCCTCGTAGTGTTACCCTGCCTCACCTCCTCGGTAGAGGTGTATGGGATTGGCCATCTCTTGGCAGATGGGTAACATGACTTGTGGGTATTGTAAAGATGCGCAACCTCTGCAGAGTGTAAAACTAGTATACTAGCCGTGCTCACGGTCATGAGCGGCTCGGACCCTTACATGATTAATTTATGGAACTTAAATTTAATTTGATATTTGCATCGCATTTGGGATTATTTTACTATTACTGCTCTTTATTATTATTAAGGTTTGGTATTTACTTACACTTACTAATTGCTAATAAAATTTTGACCAACTTATAAAAGCAATGCTCAGCCTCAGCCTTTATTTCATTGATCAGCCTTACACTTCATGAACTCTCACCTTTGGTGAGTTCATGCCACATTATTCCCCACGACTTGTTGAGCTATGAACGTATGTGAGCTCACTCTTGCTGTCTCACACCCCCCCCCACAGGAGAAGAACAGGTGGTTGAAGAGGAGCCGCCTAACACTGAGGCATTCGACTTGATCTAGGTGGCGTTTCTCAGTCGACATTGGCGCCAACGATCCTTAGTTCGTTTTATGGTTATACTTTTATTTTGTAATAAGACTTCCGCTATGTAATAAATACTCTGATGTTTTGTGACATTTATCTCTATACAATCTGTTATTATATATGTTGTCTTCTTTGGCGCATGTATGAGATGCACCCGACTTTGTCCTTTAAAACCGGGTGTGACAAACACCACTCGGTTGTTACCTCTAAAACACTGATAGTGTCTGTCATAACTCGATCGTTTTCTCTAAAAAACACCGAGGCTCACCAAACATAACTCAACAGTTACCAGTTATTGCTTGGTAATTATTTCCAATAACGTCAACACTGTTAAGCGTGAAGGCAAACTATCAATCGACTATAAAGGAAGAACGACGGAAAAGCAAAAGTTTACTCAGAACAAGCTGAAATTTTCTTGGATATATAGAGGAGGGAAGTTTTTCACAAACTTATAAATCAACTCATTGTGAGTCGACTTTTTCTCCCTTTTTCACTACACTACATTACATTACATTACTACACTACTCACACTACACTATACTACTAACTACTACTACATTATTCTACTACTACTACTACTGCTGCTACTACTAATTACATGTACTAATATTTAAACCAGTGGCGCTTTGCCACTGACCTTGCTGCTGCCACCGCTGCCCTTGTCGTCGCTGTCACCCTTGCCGCTGTTACCGTCGCCCTTGCCGCTGTTGCCTCCGTCACCCTTGCTGTCGCCGTCATCACCGCCGTCACCTCCATCGCTGTTGTCGCCCTCGTCGTCGCCGTCACCACCGCTCTCCTCCTCGGACGAGTCGAAGGAGCTCTCCTCGTCCGACTCATCCGAGCCCTTGAGCCCGGAGCGCTCGACGGCCCGGATGTACATCCACATCTCGGCGGCGATCCCCTAGGAATCGTCCGAGTCATCAGACGACATCGGGGGAGAGGCGTAGACCGGCGACCCCTCGAACCTGGAGGAAAACTCCTCCTCCAAGTACTCGGAGTCACCAAAGTCCTCCGAGGGGGGACTTGGCTCGCATTTCCGCTTATCGTCGGAGTGGTGTGACGAACTTCAGCCCTTCTTGTTCTTGCCCATGGTCGGATTGAAGAGAAGAGAAAAGTGGGAAAATAAACAGCAAGCGATCAGAAGATGTGTGAAGACACCAGCAAGGCATGCAGTCTATTTATAGAGGCCGGAAGCAATTGTTCATCTCCTACCACGGTCACCGAATAGTCGCAAGTATTCAATAAGCAATTCAAATCGTCTGGAAGCAAGTCAGGCAATAGACGTCGTTTCACGTAACACGACGCCATTTGGACTGAGGTCAACTGCTTGGACGATATGATTACACCCAGCGGTCACGTCAAGTTACTACTCAAGGACAGTTTGCTAAACACTCGGCGTACCAAGCCGTCCCTCGGTTACACCCATTGGGGAGGGGACATCCAAGAATTTTCAATAGATTTTCCCAAGCAAGTCACATCCATATAGTATACGCACTGAATGTATCAAGACAGAAGAAAGATATCGATGGAGATCAGAGGAAAGCCAAATATAGTTGCTGAAGTACAAGTCTAATCAACAGAAGCATTGAAGCACAAAGTGAAATGAAAACCAGCCAAGAACCATCTACCAGACGTCCAGTCTGTCACCGATCAAATAAATTTCAAACCTAACAGGACATTGGCAGATCACGCTGCTGGTTTCTAAAGCAGTAATTGAAGACAACATGCTGATCTCTAAAGCATAAGCTGATGATATAATACCGAGTTCTAAGGCATGAGACGAAGATAAGATAATGACTTCTAAAAGCATGAGATGAAGACCTTTGAGTGGATTATTTTCAGTAATCCACTCAAAGATCGGGGGCTACACCCATTGGGTGCACCTCCGGTGCACCCAATGAATCCTCAACCCCTAAAGGCAGAATACTGATCTCTAAAGCATGGACCGATGACGAAATGCTGATTTCTAAAGCATGAGACGAAGATAAACCAATGATTTCTAAAAAGCATGAGATGAAGACCTTTGAGTGGATTATTTTCAGTAATCCACTCAAAGCTCGGGGGCTACACCCATTGGGTGCACCTCCGGTGCACCCAATGAATCCTCAACCCCTAAGGACAAAATGTTGATCTCTAAAGCATAAGACGGTAGCCGAGCACTGATTTCTGAAGTATAAGGTGAAGACCGTTGAAAGAGCTAAATAAGGATAACAGAAGGTTGTTTTTACCGGATTGATTAGAGTTCAGAAGAAATAATTCGACAGGTGTACTTTCAGAGCTTCCACTACTTAAAATCAAAACCGCAAGCTGGACCTAGAATCTTTGGGCCGATTATTTCAAAATCAACTCAAAGATTGGGGGCTTGTGGGGGACAGATATCCCTCGGGTCCACTAGAAGGCTAGAAGGCCTCGCGAAAGGCTCTGGGCCCATTACTTCGCAAGGCCATCCCTTCGTGGGCCAGGGGAGGAACCGCTGGCGGAATGGATTGACGCAAGATCGGATAGACTCGAGCCCAGACGGCTCATTGGGTTTAAGCATTGTCCACAGCGTTGATCTGATTCTTCCGCAGAGTGCCCTCAGATGTAGGAACTAAATGAGGATAAGTCGACAGGATTATAGGAAGATAAGCTCAGTCGGTACTTAGGTGCACGTTGTTATCATACCCGCATGTAACGCACCATGGTCGAGTATATAAGGCCTAGGGGGTGCCCCTTCAAAAAGAGAGGTCTCTCATTAACCATCTACTCCATTCTCTAGCATCCTTCATACTAGAGAATCCCATTGTAACCCACCACATAAAGATCCACACCAGGAAGTAGGGTGTTACGCCTCTCTAAGCGGCCCGAACCTGTATAAAATTGTCTATCGTCTCTCGTGCGCCTAGCACGAACCATCAAGCTATAGTCGGTAACATCATCCTACCCAAAAGCACCTCGAGGGGTAACCCGGGTGCACGGTCAGGTCACAAACACCGACAGTAGCCTCATCGTCGGAGACGGGTGCTGACTCCAATCTCCCCTGAATGAATAGGATGTCGGGGTAGAAAGGAGCCGGCGCGACGGTGCTCTTCTTTCCGTCCTCCTTTGAGGGCAGAGGTATCGGAAAGGTGGCTTGGCGTGTTCTCATCCCCTGACTTGGGACGTTTGATTCCTTCTTCTGAGTGATCTGTGTCCACTCCTTTGTGGGCGAGGTGGACAATGGAGTTCTTCGGGTAAGAGAGACCCTGACCGTTTGATCTTTCTTCTCCCGAGGGTTCCCGATCCTTGGTCTGCGAGGGATCATCTTCCCCCGAGTTGCGGGCGGTGGCACCGCCCACAATCTTGCTCTGGCTTTCCTCGGGATTCCCAAGGAAGGCTTTTTCTCGGGTGGATCCGCTACGCGGTGCAGAGTCCCCTCTTCGTCTGCTATGCATGAGATGGTTCCAAAACAGAACATAGCTCCCGGGGCGAAGAGTGATCTTGCTCTTGAAGGTGATGGCCATTGAGCTAGCTTTGATCAACAACACACCACCTACCTGGCACGCCAGCTATCGGTGTTTAGAGTCTGACCGCACTCCCGGGGATACCCTGCGGTGCTTTTGGGTAGGATGGTGTTGTTGATTGTAGCTCGATGGTTCGTGCTAGGAGCATGACAGAGAGAGAGAGAGGCGATTTTCTGCAGGTTCGGGCCGCTTTGAGAGGCATAATACCCTACTTCCTGGGATGTGTCTATATGTGTGGTGTGTTACAAGTGGCGTCTCCTGAATGGAGAAAGGCTAATGAGATGAAAATGATGGGGTTCCCCTAGGCCTTATATACACGACCGTGGGATACCCCCTACATACATGATGATCACGTTCTTTCAGCATATCTCCTAGCTAATAGCGAACTAACTTAACCGATCTCCAGAAACCCCCGCCGACTCTACCCCGAACTACCCCGACACTCGAGGGCGCGCGGGCACGGGGAAACAGACGGTTTCTTGAGATTGTGCACGATCCGACGAACAATCCAAGCATGAGTCCATTGCCTTCTTGGGTCGGCTCATTCCACTTGTAGTCTTTGCTCGGCCCACGACGAGACGGCCTTGCGGGGTAACTGGTCTATGGCCCCATGCAAGGATCTTTCGCCTTCTAGTGGACCCGGAGGATATCTATCCCTCACAGTTGTGAACATGTAAATGTTGTAATTCATCAAGGCTTCGCAGTTTCGGCTGAAGATATAAAAGAACCCTTTGTCGAAGCCATCGCTTTTGAAGGGAAATTTTATTCCAAACTTTGGCATAGTGGTGGAAGGGAGATGGCAGACGAAGCTATCAGACAAAACGAAGAAGAGGTTATTCTAGATACTAAACTCTTATTTTTCGCATTTGCAGCTTACCTTTTGTGTTCAATTTATTCTTATGGTTTTTCAAAACTAATTGGGTTAATGAAGAAGCTAAGAAAGCTGAAAAAGATGGAGAGCTAGAAAGACACATAGGTACATGTTTTTACTATAAACCACAACTTCGTAATTTCTTACCTTCGTAATTCATGACTATATGATCTCTTTGTGTAGTGGAACTTTCTCACCACCACAACTGCACGATCCCGAAGTAGATCCATCACTAAAAGGAAACCTCGACGAATTTAGGGTGGTGAACGCAACGATACACGAAGCCAACTGAACGAAGCTGCGGAGAAGGTTCTGAAGGAAGATTAATGGACTATTGCAAAACAATTTTTCAATTTTATGTCTAGAAAGTATGTAAAAACATTTTTCAAGTTTGTGCCTTGTTGTATGTAAAAACAATTGTGTTCTGTATATAATTATAATATGTACTGTATTTCTTTATGTAGTCTGAAATAAATATACATACCATTTTTGAGCCCAAGGCGAGAAAACACCTTCCCTTCTTTTCACGCTTTGTAAAGCATAGATCTTTGAGACGAAGGTCTTGTAATGTCATAAAGAATGTCTGTTGCTAAAATCGAAGCATTGGCCCCTTTGCTCTTTTGACGATGATAAAACTTCTTCAGTCGAAGGCTTTTGTCACAACTTAAGGAATATGGCTATTGAAGACATAATATTCTCCCCTTCTTTTCACTCTTGCTTTCATTATATAATTTGACAAAAAAACAAGTATAAAACTAAAAGATTTGATCTTTTTCGTTCTTTATTAAGCTACTTCAGAGCTGATGTTACAATTGCACATAAAGAGATCAATTCCCTTCTCACTTTTTGGTTGATGCAAGATGATATGATGTATGATGGTATGATGCATAATGGTATGATGGTATAATGCAAAAATGCTTGATGCAATATGATGATAGGAAAGATATTATAGGAAGACTCTATATTCTTTTAGGATTGTCTTTGGAGCCTTTTACACCTTTACTAGGTGTTTCATTTAAGCTCTGCATCCCTATAGGAACAACTTTGGAGCTTCTTCACCTTTACTAAGTGGCATTTTGAGCTCTGCATCCTCGTAGGAACGACTTTGGAGCTTCTTCAGCACTTTTGTTACTCTCGATGGTGTAACATCAGATTTATTACAGAATGTCGAAGGATGTACCTTCTTAAAGTATTTTTGGGGCAAATGTAAAGCAAAGGAAACAAAAATTACAATAGATTTTTGAAGATAGCTTTAGATTCTTGATCCAGCCCCTCAGGTGCTTCAGTAGATATGCTTAGATTCCAGAACAGTAACGTCGACTGTTCGAGCTTCGGACTGTTCCCTTGCATCGCGTTGTTGTTGATCCTGATATTGCCCTTGAGGCTGCTGATTGTATGACGAAGTTGGAACTGATGTGGGTGGTTGAGGTAAGGCCCATCTAGCTGGAGAATGACTTGTTGAGGCAACTGAAGCTGAAGGCTGCTGAATTGGCTGTTGGTTACGTACATACTCTGGGTCTCTGGGATGTATGGGGAGTAATACTAAGCAGTATGAAGAACCTGCTTCTGCTGATTCTTTCTTGCTTCGGCTTCAGCTATTTCCTTCTGCTTTTAAATTGTGACTTGGCAAGTTCTTGTTGTCTGCCCCTTATCCTCTCCACATAATAGGCAGAATAGCCTTCTTGGATGAGAGTTGTATCTTCCTCCGAAGCTTCTTCCTCCTCTACCTCTTGGGACTGGCGGTCTGAAGGAACTCTGGTGTATCCCTGTTGATTGGGAGTGGCTCTGCTGCCCTTGAGTATGGTTGTTCTTGTCTTCACTTTAGCCTAGGTTGTGGATTGTTCTGACGTGTCTTGGGTTAAATCTTCCTCCGAAGCCCCCTGTAATCTCAGAGTATCTGTAAGCCTCCTCTCTTCTTTATCAAAATCATTGTTGGACCAGATATACTCATCCATTTTTTGGAGAAGTTTCTCTAGAGTCTGAGGAGGCTTCCTGGCAAAAAATTGTGTCGTTGGACTTGGCCGAAGCCCTTGATCATTGCTTCGATGACAATTTCATTCGACACTATTGGTGCTTGGGCTTTGAGTCGCAGAAACCTTTGGATGTAAGCCTATAATTACTCTTCATTTTCTTGTGTGCATTGGAACAAAGCCTGAGCGATTACTGGCTTCCTCTGAAACCCCTGGAAACTTGTGATCAACATGTCCTTCAATTTCTGCCAAGATGTGATTGTTCTTGGCCTAAGAGAGGAGTACCAAGTCTGAGCAACACTCCTGACTGCCATGACAAAGGACTTGGCCATGACAGCTGTATTACCACCATAAGATGATATGGTTGCTTTGTAGCTCATAAGAAATTACTTCAGGTCAGAGTGACCATCGTACATGGGCAATTGAGGTGGCTTGTACGATGGTGGCCAAGTATTGCCAGCAGTTATGTAGCTAAAGGAGAGGCTTCATCAAAAGCAATATTGTCATGGTTAAAAGCTTCATACCATAGATCTTCGTGGTTGGGACCTTCCTGCCGAAGATCTCTTTGGCGTTGCTGGTACTCTTGATGTTCAATATCACGCGCAATGTGTCGCATCTCTTCAGCTACTTCATCAACCCGAAGCATTTTTTTCTCTTCTCTTCTCCACCTATTGGTGTATGGCTTCAAGGTTGCTGATTTCTTGGTCTAGCTCCTCATCTTGTGGGGTTGGGCTAGTAGCCTTCTTTTTTTGGCTTCGGGCTTCTCTTAAAAGAATTTTGTCTTGGTTGGTGTCCAGAGGAGCATGAATAGCCCCTGTCGCCGTTAGCGGCATGACGAAGGTGGTCGTTAATGAGTTCACCGGAGGTGGGCACCAATGTTGGTTACTTGTTCCCAATTGCTTTGGTTCCACAAACAGAATTAGAATGGAGGTAATCTTGGGAAGAGATTATACAAGACAATTATCCAATACACCCTCCAAAAAGGTACTTTATGTAGGGCATTGTTCATCTATTTATAGTGAAACGTACAACTTCGTATGAAATTACATGTATGCCCATAGGAACAATACATAGGATTTACAAATAACGTAAGGGCAATATTGTCTTCGACATTTAATCATTCAGGATAACACCTTCTCCCGTTATCATCTCCTTGTGTCGTTATGACGAAGCTAGCTTCTTCATCCTTCTCCACGTTCTGCATCGAAGGTGTTTCATCGCCGAAACTCCTACAACACTTAATAACATGTTGATAGCCAATGGTTAAACATGTTTTTGAGGACCTTAGAAAGACAAAGGCCCCCAACAATAGACTTGGTTAAAGAACAATAAATCACCTGGTGTAGTAACTTACCCCAACTTAGGAAGCACCTCATTGCTTTTACCTTTCTATTGAACCTGTGTTCACTCTGTTGCATATGCTTGGTGTATTTTTCTTTGGTTATTCCCCAAGTGTGTTGAATGAATGATTGCTTTGCGTAGACAACGAGCAGTTCATGGTTCCTAAGGGAGTTATATGAGATTTCCCTGAGCAGCAACTTGGTGAAGGCTAGTGTCCTCTGACCCATTATGTCCTACTTAGTTTACAATTCATTGTCTCGCATACCGTAATCAACCTAAGGATTGACTAGTTTCATGTTTATCCTGTCCTTGATTACCCTTTTGGGATTTGGCTATTATGGTTAATATCATGCTAGTGCTCTACTTTAATCAATGAACATGATGAGAATACTTTATGATACAATGATGTTATTCTAGATATGATGATGAACTTGTGGCACTTAAGGGGACTCGGACTGTTTCCCGAGTACCTCTCCGTAAGTACATGTTCGTTGGATGACCACCCAGGAAAAAGTACAACCATGAGGGTGGTATAGGACGCCCTTAGCTGGGTAATTAGAGAAACTTGAGGTGTAGTCGGCTTCATCGTTGTGCCGTCAATGGGGGTCCAGGCATAGTACCTGCTCTGCCGAGGCTGGGTGCCGAGGTTCGTTCATTTTGCTTTTGTTAGTCACCCCTCCTGTGGGGAGAGGTACTATGTTTATCAAACTGGAGAAACCTAACGGGCGGCTATAACCTCTAGGGAATCTTTGTAAAGGCAACATAGTGATACCCTGCCATATCACCTAGGAAGTGATCAATGGGGAGTAGCGCTCCTCGGGCAGAAAGGAAATCACAACTTGTGGGTAAAGTGTGCAACCTCTGCAGAGGGTTAGAAACTGGTATATCAGTTGTGCTCACGGTTATGAGCAGCCTTGGGAGCTCCTTTGATTAGAGATATTCTGGATACCTCTATGGTGATGGTTTAATGATGATGACTATAATGGTGGATTCTTGTATTTCCTATTGGAGGGAGTACCTTTTGGGATAATAACTTGGGGTTATTGCTAAAACTTGTCTCTCTATTAGTAATAAATACCTAACAAACTAAAAGCAACTGCTTTAAGCTTCACCCCCACATATAGCTAGTCCACTTTAGCCAAATGGGACATTTGCTGAGTACGTTGATGCGTACTTAGCCTTGCTTTAACACCAAACACCAGGTTGTCCCCATTGCAACCCCTGCTCAGGAGAAAATGAAGGCAATATGGAGGACTTTCAGGAGTTTCAGGTTAAGTTGATGACTATGTGGATGTTTCGGACATCATGATGTCCAATTATGTAATCATTGTGTACGTGAGTTTCTGATCCTGTCACGTACATGGTTCGCATTTGGTTTGCCTTCCAAAACCGGGTGTGACAACACATCAGGGACTTGTCAATTTTTGGGGAGATCTCTGGTGTCTTGGGCTTCAAATAAACAAAACTCAGTAGCTCTATCCACCGCCAAGGCTGAGCACATTGCTGCAGGGCATTGTTGTGCACAACTACTCTAGATGAGGCAAACCCTTAGGGACTATGGCTACAAATTGAGCAAAGTCCCTGTCCTATGTGACAATGAGAGTGCTATCCGCATGGCGGAGAATCCCATTGAACACAGACACACTAAGCACATAGACATCCAGTACCACTTTCTGAGAGACCACTCACAAAGGGGAGATATCATTATTGACCATGTTAGCACCCACAAACAATTAGCCAATATCTTCACCAAGCCCTTAGATGAAAAGAGTTTTTGTGAGCTTAGGAATGAACTAAATGCCTTAGATTCTCGGAACCTTGATTGAAATACACACATTGCTCATTTTATACCTTTGATCATGGCATGTCTCTTCCATTTGGTACAATTACATATTTCTTATTCTTCTTGTGCCAAAGCTAAAACTAATATACTTCCAAGCGTATTTTCATACTTAGTCTTAGATTGAAAGGGAAATACAGTTACAGGCAAAGGGAAGGCTTCCACTGCATCCCTGTTGGTATCAAATATCCTTTGCCCTACTCATGTACTAAAATTCATATCTTTTCTGTTATAGACCTATAGATTTCTTCATTTTTGGCGCTTAATGCTAAAGGGGAGAAATTAATAGGCCAAAGCAAAAGGACCGCACGACCACCCTGTTTTATGAAAACTTTTTATCTTCCAAATTGGTACTATTGCATTTGGAAAACCCCTCTTAACAGCTAAAAGGAGAAAACCTTTTTATACCAAAGGGGAGAACATTTTCAGGGGGAGTTTTTATTTGGCCAAAGGAAAAACATTTGAAAAAGGGGAGAATCTTCCAAACTTGAAAAATGCTTTTGAAAATTTCTATTCGTATACCTTAGGCCAATTGCAAAAGAATTTGAAAAGACTTTTCCAAAATATTTGTAAAAACATGCTAAGTGGTGCAAATGTGGTCCAAATTTTAAACTATATCAAAACATTCATATGTACTTAGAACTGCTTTCACTTAAGTAACTTATGCACTCTTGTCCAAATTACAAACTAGTTACATTTCTCCACTTTATACTTGCTTTGGTTTGTGTTGGCATCAATCACCAAAAAGAGGGAGATTGAAAGGAAAATGACCTTTACCATTTTGTCTAAAATAATTTTGATGGTTGATGACCATCACAACCTAATGGACTAACTAGTTTGCCTAGTTGATTGATTCTGAGGTGCATAAGTCCAACCATCTTAATTCTAAATCGACTATCCTGAATACCATAGATTATCCTAGACAGGAAAGCTTTTTGGATAATTCACCTATGCGGGGACCATTCGGGATCTTCCAGTGACCGTCCGCGACACCTCCGTGAGCCTCAGACAGGAACCTTGCAAATCTCAGAACATCTACTACGGACTGTCCGAAGGAGAGTAGAGTACCGTCCGGGACCAAGCGCGGACCGTCCGACACTCAGGCATGGTCCGCCACCCGTTGGAATCCAGAGAAACCCGAAGGTGCCAAGTTCGGTAAAAAGGAATTATAGCGTCCTCGAGGTCCGTCCAGAGTGCACGACTGGACCATCCGTAACTGCTTTATCTAACATATGATGACACATTTAATGCACTTATAGGCGTTGATATAGCTATTACTGCTGACCGTTGGGATTTCAGCCATTGATGTGCAGAGGCGGACCGTCCGAGCCAGGAGTGTGGCCGTCCGCGGTTGGCAAAAAGTGAGCAACGACTAAGAAGTGGTTAGTGGCTATAAATACAACCCCAACCACCTCCATTCACTTCATCTAAGCTTCCACAACTCACATTCATTACAAGGAGCAAAGACTTCACTCCATCCACACTCAAAACATCAACTCCATCTCCAAGTGCCATAATTGTGTTCGAGAATCATTAGTGATTAGTGGTTTGGAGAAACACAAGAGAGTGTGACATTGTGATCTTTTGTTGCTCTTTGTTACTTGGCTTTCTTGATCGTGTTTTCTTCATCTCCTTCTAAACTCTCAAGTGTCTTGTAAAGCTAGCAAGAGACACCTAATTATGTGGTGATCCTTGCGGGTCTAAGTGACCCTCAAGATTAAAAAGAAGCACTCAACCGGTCTAAATTACCATTTGAGAGAGGGAAAGGGTTGAAAGAGACCCAACCTACGCAACGAGTAGATTCTTTGGAACCGAACCTCGAGAAACAAATCGCCCGTGTCTTTGTGCTAATCTTGTATTGTGATTTGATTCTTCCTCTCCCCTCTCTCTAAATTCTCTTGCTTGCAATCATTTTAAGTTAGCTCCCAAAGTTATCCGCATTGATCGATCAACTCATAGTAAGAAGAACTCTCTTCTGCACTCCGATTTCATTATTACTCATTCTAACCCTAACCCTAGGTGAAGTTTCTGTTCAAAGTTTATAATTTTTAGGTTTTGCATATTCACCCCTTCTAAGCGACTTTCTACAAAAATCATCAAAATACAATTAAATTCGTAAATACTATAATGTCAACTAAAAAATCAAATAAGTTAGCAAGACTAATAAACATTCTATAATAAGATAATCTCATGTCCCCAAATGAAAAGGGTAAAGTGAAGTATTGATTATGTTGAAACTTTGATACGCAAAGTGATTTCAGGTGTAACTCACACAACAATTGGAAGTGAAATGGAAGAAACATTGGCATCTTATGATTTTTATGGTTCAAAAGTTTTTTAGGATTACACGTGGACATATGTTGTGCCTCCATCAAAAGTTTTTCAGGATTACACGTATACTATTGATTTCTTTCTACATAAAATCATAAAAACAATTAAATTAATAAAATATTATCACTTCAAAAAATGAAAATAAGTTACGAATACCAATAAACATTCTATAATAAGATAGCCTCAAGTCTCCATATGAAAATGATAAAGTGAGGTATTGATTATGTTGGAACTTGGATACTTAAAATGATTTCACGTATAACCCACGTAACAAGTGGAAGAGAAATGGAAGAAACATTGATATCTTGTGAATTTTATGGTCCAATTTTTTAAAGATTATATGTGGACATATGTTGTGCCTATGTAAAATTTCATAAATTTTTTAGGCTGTTTGTGTATTATTAGTTTATTTCTGCAAAAATTATTTAAAAATAATTAAATTCATAAAATATTATAGCATCGACAAAAAATACAAATAAATTATCAAGACTAATAAACATTTTATAATAAGATCATCTCAAGTCCCCATATGAAAATGATAAAGTGATGTATTGATTAAATCGATATTTAGACTGATTTCACATGTAACTAACGCAATAAGTGGAAGTGAAACGGAAGAAACGATGACATCTTGTAGATTTTATGGTCCAAATATTTTGTTTTAAAATTATATATGGACATATGTTGTGCCTTCGTAAAATTTCATAATTTTTAAGGCTATTTATGTACTATTAATTTTTTTCTTTAGAAAACCATAAAAATGCACACAACTATCCTGCTATCCGAGAAGATATATACGGGAAGATATTAGATATTCAAAATCCGACGAATTTTATTCATATACTATACTATTCGGATTTGGATCCAAAATCTAGATATGTTACGAATATTAAAAAAAACTATCTTATCGAATAATTAAGCTCTTCGAATAATCGGATAACATCTATACCGGATAACATCTATACCGTACGCTACGGTAATGCCAAAAGCGCGGCGTGTCAAACTGCGTACGTACGAACCAAACAATCCCTAGAGCAGTGGTAAACAGAACGGTACATTGAATATTTTCTAGGAAAAAACTAGGCTATACACATGATGAATACAGATCCTCTGAAGTCCCGCAGCATGATGGCTAGCCCCGGACCGGCCTGTCCCTGCGTCTGCGCGGGCCTACCGCCCAGCGTCCCTAGGCGCGCATCGATGGCCCCGGGGGCACGCGCGCAGCGCCGTGGCGGGGCCCGGCACCGAACACGGCATCCCTCCGGCGCACGATGCGGATCCGACGCCGCCCGTGCGCCCCCTCCACGCGCGCCGCATAATGCCCTCCCCCCTCACGGCAGCGTGCGTGCGTGCGTGCTCGCTCGCCAGCCAGCCAGCCTGCTTCGTGCTCGGGAAGTTGGGATGGATTGCTCTGCCACGATGCCCACCTCCATTGACCCGGGTCCCCGTCGACGGTGGCGCGGCGTCCCCCTTGTCGCTGACGCGTGGGGTTCCTCCCTGACAGGGCCCCGCGTGCCATCGGGTGCGGAGGGCTGGCGGGACGGTGCGGCGGGGCCTCGGTGCCTGGGGGAGGAGAGCGAGCAAGCACGGTGGGAAGCGGCACGCGCACCCACAGCACCCATCGAGTGCGCACGCCACCTCATTAATTCGTCTCCAGCTCCGCGCCCCATCCATCCATTCCCATCACTGCGCTCGGCACTGCCGCTCGCCCTCGCCGCTCCACCTTCTCCCTCCCTCTCTCTCTGTATCACACTCAAAAGAAGTGCCTCGAAAAGGAAACGAGCAACAGGAGACAGTGAAGGGGAAGGAGGGGGAGCGACCAATCGGACTATCGGAGCATCCAATCCACCACCGGCCGCTCGCTGTTCATCCGTTACACTAGCAGTATAAAACAAAACCCTGTGCCTCTCCTTTGCCGGCGCGCAGTCCAGCGGCCTTTCCTTCCTTCCTTCCTGTCCGGTCGCGTTCCATTGCTCACCCTCCTCCTCCATTCTCCACTGGTATCGTCGTTTCGTTCCAGAGAGCCGTGAAAGGTATGGTGATCTTCACCATCACCACCACCACTGCCGCTACATGCTGGCTGTTCCAGTTTTCTAGAGACTTCATCAGAGCTTTGCTGTTTCAGGCGTAAGGCGAAACGAAGCGCGAGGGGCAGGATGCCGTAGGTGGCGACCGTTTGTGCCGCTCCGATCGTCGGGAGGTCGGCGCCTGAGGAGGCCGTGCTTTGAGTTCGACTGGAGGAGAGCCTTGGCGCCGGTCGTTACGGCAAGTGGCGCCGTCGCCTTCTACGCAACTTTGCCAGGTCAGCGCAGCCTCACGTCGTCGTCGACGATTCAGGTCTCCTTCCTTCCGTTGCATTGTTCAAAATTCTCTTAGAGCTTTTCTTTTCCCCTTGGCATTGCCGCGCAGCTGCTGTAAACTGTAAGCATCGCACCGTCACCTGTTCATTCCTACGTGGGTGAGCAACTTGGTGCAGTCTGTTATGCTACGACTAACGTAGAACTGTAGATCGGAAAGCGATCGGGGTCCACTACGTGGCGGCTCTCGACGTCAACGGCGAGGGATAGGGCAGCGTGTTTGACGAAATGCTTTGCGCAGTCAAAAGATGGCCACCACCTCGCTACTCTGTTTTTAGTTGTACATCCTCCTCTGTTCTGCGACATCCTCGCGCTTCTAATGGACTTCCCATAGGATGATAAGCTAGTTTATGAGTCGGCAAGCGCATCCAAAAAAAATAAAAACAAAAACTCGCAACCATACGTTGTCGCCACCTTTAACCGGCATTGCTGTTCACGAATTGGTAGACACTTGTGCTCGCTTTAGCTTTTCGCTCTAATATCGTCGTGCACTTTGCTATGTACAACTTGCCAAATTGCTCTAGCAGTCTAGCCTCTTTGTGCTGTGCTCTCTTCTCACCTTCCATTAAACTGATCCTTAATGACTCGAGTTCGCAACACACAGCACTGTAGAACAAGTTTGTCCGAAAATAAACCGTAACCGATAACTACTATTCTCACTCCAATTTGTTTTCCGTTGATTACTTGTTGCAGGCCCGAATACTTCCGCCAGCTGCTGAAGCCCGTTGCCGCACGCCTTCCGAGCAACCTCAAACCCGAACCAAACTAACCGAAACGCAATTTTTGGATTCAGTTCCTAGCAATCCAAACACAAACACAGCCAGGGATCAAGCAACACGACTCGAGTGGTCCAATGCAGGGAGACCCCGGTTACGGGTACGGTGGCTACGGCGCCGGCGCCGGCGGCTACGGCTACGACTACGACGTCGCCGCCAACTGCGCCGGAGGCGGCTACTACTCGGCGGCGAACGACCGGTACCCTGCCGCGCCTCCGCCTGCTGCAGCCTATGAGGATCCGCTCGGTGGTCGGAGGCAGCACGACTTCCCGGCGCCGCTCACGGGGCTGGAGTTCCAGCCGTCGGACACCTGTCCCAAGAACTACGTCATCTTCGACCAGACGTACGACCGGAGCCGGGTGATGTTCCACCCCTCCCTGGCCAACAACTTCGGTTCCTCTGCCGGCGGATACGACTACGGCAACCACTGCTACGGCTACGACCAGACCTACCCCGGCGAGAGCGCCTACCACGGCTGCGGCGACGACGCCGGCGCCGGCGCCGGCGGCGTCTCGGTCCGGCAGAAGGAGGACACCGACGAGATCGACGCGCTCATGAGCACGGAGGAAGGCGACGAAGAGGACGACGTGCTCAGCACCGGCCGCACACCCGGATGCCGCGCCGGCGGCTCCCCGGATTCCACGTGCTCATCCGGCGGGTACGCTGGGAACAGCAGCGGCGGCCGGAAGCACGAGACGGGCGGCGGTGAGAAGAAGAAGGAGCGGATGAAGAAGATGGTGCGGACGCTCAAGGGGATCATCCCCGGTGGCGACCGGATGGACACGCCGGCCGTGCTCGACGAGGCCGTGAGGTACCTCAAGTCGCTCAAGGTGGAGGTCAAGAAGGCCGGCGCGCGTGGGTCAAGCAGCTAGCTTTCCAGCTGCAACTGGTAGTCTGGCTTTGGGCTTTGGCAGTCGAAATAGGAGTTATCTCCCCGCGCACCGGCAGATAAGATGAGACCGACCGCCTCTCATTTTGATTTTGGCATCAGATGCCATTCTGTGTATCTGACTACTACCTAGCTTGGCCGCTGGGCCTCCCAACTCAACGGCGTCTGCGAGAAGATGGTCAAGGAGGCCAACGGTGGGCAGGCTTGGACGCGGTCATCCATGAGTGGTTCCGACAGTGGTGGTAATGGATTGGAATCTTAAACCCAAATAGAGAAGTTTTATTAAAAATCTAAGGAAAAGAATTCATCATCCAATCTATTTCAGTTCCAAATCACTGATGTCCAGTCTAATTCAATTGTTTTAGAGTCCAAATCCATCCCGGACGATTCAAATAATGCCAGAAGTATTATGTTCATATGTTGACATCATGTTTGAAGCTGCACCTTAGTACTAAAATCTCACGCCTTCAAATTTTGATAAACTTAACCAAAATTGGTTCGAGATTATTCGATATGAACTATTATGGTATGTTTAGCACTTTTTCCTAAAGATCTTTTCTTGTCATCTAGATTGTTGGATACTCAATCTGTTATGAGAATCTACGGAACAGGAGGAAGGAGTCTGCATGAGGTCTAGGAAGGAAGTGGTGGATTCTTCCTCTTGCCGTGACGAATCGATGGATTCTACATAAAGTTGATTTTATCGGTTTTCACATAAACGATTTTTTACATAAGCTAGCTGAGAGACGAAATATTTGGCTACGAGAAGTTGATCCTAATGCCGAAATAAACAGGACCTAAGTTGCATCATCATTCATCAATGCCATAGAGATATGAAATAGGAGAAAAATAATTGTTTTATTTAATTACACTAATTATTACCTCTTAAAACTTGAGCTACACATTAGAGTCGACTTCCTTATCCAATAGATATTAGACTTCTTGAGTTGCTCTTCAATGAATTTTGTATGTTATCCAAGCATATCCAAAACGATAAATGTCTAGTTAAACTTAGGGCATGTACAACATAATTAAACAAGGTATCTCTTGATGGTCTCTAGGGGGTTAAGCGAAAAAAAATTAAGAGAGGCTCTTCATGAAGAGCTCTTCTCTACACGACTCTATACATATTATGTCTTGATTGCATTTATAGTTTATAGGCTCAGAGTTGTATCATACAGTCTTTTAGCTGTCTTTTGTACAAAGAAAATCGAGTCGGAGTCTCTGGGTTGTACATGCCCTAAAGGTAGTGGAAGCGTAATGAGAGGCACCTCGCAAGGATTTCCTCGATGTTCTTCGCTACAAAATCATTTATAGGTGCGGGTCAGTTTCTATATGCCCCTACACTAGCTTTCAAACCTAGTCGTCTTTATAAATGTATTTGTAGAGATGTTGAGCAACTCTAGTAGTTCTCCAAACGACTCCCTAAATTTTAAATTTAAGAAGTAAACAGAAAATTACTTCTCCAAATAGACTTGCTAAATTTAGTCAGTTGCTATCTGTCGGTGTTTAGTGTCCAGATGCACACCCGGGTACCCTCGTGGCGCTCTTGGGTAGGACAGTGTCGTAGATCGTAACTCGATGGTTCGTGCGGGGGGCACGAGAAAGAGAGAGAGAGTCAGACGATTTTCAACAGGTTCGGGCCGCTTGAGAAGCGTAATACCCTACTTCCTAGGGTGACTTTGTATGTGGGAGGTGTTTACAAGTGGTGTCTTCCAAATGGTGATGTGCTAATGAGATGAAAATGATGGGGATACCCCTTGGCCTTATATACACGACCGTAGGGTACTTCCCGCGTACATGCTGATCATACTCTTCTAGATTATCCTCTAGCTAATAGTGAACAGACTTTACTTATCTCGAGGAAAACTCGACGCAATTGTTCCGAGCTATCCCCAACGTTCAAGGATGTCGGGCGCGGGAAAAGGGAGCAGCTTCAATAGGATCACGTCCAAGCCGCGAATAATCTAGATGTGAGCCCATCGCCTTCCTGGGTTGACCCATTTCCACCGTTGTCTTTGCCTGGCCTACGACGCGGCGACCTTGCGGGGCGACTGGCTTGTGGCCCCAAGCAAGGTTTTCGCTTCTAGTGGACCCAGGGGACATCTGTACCCCACAAGCCCCCAATCTTTGAGTTAATTTTGAAATAATTGATTCAAAGGTTCCTGTTCCTTGCTTATGGGTTCGTAGTATGACTTGAACTTTTTGTACCTCTGTTCGGTGCATCGGGTGTAGCTATAGGATCTAGGACACCGGCTAGAGGGGGGTGAATAGGTGGTTTTGACTAAAATCAAAAACACTAGGTAAATTTAATCAATATAACAAGAGGAATAAATTCTCTAGTGACAACAAGTAAATAATGTATGAGAAACAACTACGGTGATTGAATACTTGAGGAACAATATGCAAAACACTAATCACTTGCAAGGCAATAAGTAATGCAAGAAGGTAGAGACACCAAAATTTATCCCGTGGTATCGGTGATTTGCCGATCACCCCTAATCCACGTTGAGGTGGACTTCAAGCTCTCACTTGCTCCTCTATCAAGACACGGCTTGATCTTTGAGCCAAGTGGACAAGAAATCACTCAATACCTCGATTCCACTAATGTCACCTTTGCCGCTCCGGCGAGGTAGGCGCGAACCCCTCACAATCAACACCGCGGCTTCTCCACAATCTTCTTGGAGAGCTCGACGGAGACAATCACCCGAGCCGTCTAGGAGGCGGCAACCTCCAAGAGTAATAAGCCAATGACGCTTGCTCGGTGTACCACCTAGTGCCTCAAGAATCACCGAATGATGCAAATGCACTAGGAACCCTCAATCTCTCACTAGAATGCAATCTCAAGCAAAGAGTGTGAGAGAGTGAGTTGGAGGATCACAAATGAGCTCAATGTGTGCAAGGAATGGCCAAGAGAGCTCTCTCACACGAGCTACCCTTCTATTTATAGACCCCCATCAAAATCCAACCGTTATGTGCAAACAGCACCAGTTCTGCGCACACGCGGACGGTCCGCGCCCTAGGGCCGGACGGTCCGCCGTACATATACGGCAATAATTCCCGTTTGAAAACTGTCAGAGCTGTCAGAAAAGGTGGATCCGGACAGTCCGCCCTCCAAGGCCGGACTGTCCGCGACCTGGCAGCATGAGGTACCCGAACCTCTGACCAAGAACAATTAACACGGATGGACCGTCCGCCTATAAGGCCGGGCGGTCCGCGACCTGAGACAGTACTGTCCGGACTAGTCCCCCGGACAGTTCGTTGTACAAATCTACAAAATCACACAGTCCCTGTCCAAAACATGTTTGACACTTGCGGACTGTCCGCCCAACACAGCCGGACGGTCCGCGCTATAATTCAGGGACTGGCCCGAAACCAGCCTTCTCTGGTCATGACTGCGGATGGTCTGGCCCTAAGGCCCGGACGGTCCGCAGTGCAATAGAACAAAGTGGCTTCCGAAGTGGTCAGACTTCGGACCCCTCTGGTGGTCCGCAGACGGTCCGCCCTCAAGGCCCGGACAGTCCGCGCATCCAAGACATTGCAATTTTTCAAACTTGCTTTTGAAAGAACTTTTAACTCAAGAAATTTGAAGCGTTGTTAGTCCTCATGCAAATGCAACTACTTGATGATCTATGAGGCACTAAGGTTTACACAGATCAAAGTCATTGACCCCTCTTAATAGTACGGCTATCTAGCCTACTAATCCGGTCAGGTATCTTCTCTAAACTCCTCAAGACCGGCAAAAACGAAACCTATATTATACCTTTGCTTTTATCCCACAACCAATGCTTATGATTCTCCAACATTTCCTGTTCTATGTGGTCCAACCCTGCATTCTTATTTCTCTAAGAATCGTTAGTCCACAAGCAGTTGTCATTAATTACCAAAACATCACCAAAGGGGCCTAGATGATTCACAATCTCCCCCTTTTTGATAATTGATGACAACACTACATAATATATTAAAGAGAAGTTTAGTTTTTCCAAATCTCCCTCATACCTAAGGTATAAGATAGATTTTGGAGATGAGTTTCATAGGACTTATCTTGATTTGAAGTTCTGTCCGAGAGATAGATAAATCCCAATAAAAACTCAGTATGTAAGAAAGGCTCCCCCTAAGTGTGTGCAGGATTATTTGAAGCTGAAGATATAACACACATAATATATCGGAGTTTGATGGAGACTTTCCTACAATCATGGTTATCGAGGCATACAAGAGATGATACGTAGAGTAAGCGCAGCAATTATAACCATTCCTCGATTAACCACACACAGAGTAATTTGAACTGAAACATAGTTCAACCCACAGAATATTACAGATAATTGTCCACAGACATACGACATAGAGTTAACAGTTCAAGCCAGTTCCAAATGCATAAGACATAAACTAATGCATGCGACATAAAAAGGTAAATATGCATATGCATGGTCATAATGTCCACATAGACCAACAACTCCCCCTGAATGTGACATCTGACAACTTCTCTTCTCAGCACTTCTCTCCCCCTTTGGCATCAATTGCCACAAAGGAGAGGCCTCACTGATCACTGGGTGGAGGATGCATGTTGTAGTAGTGAGTGCTGAATGTGTCAAAAAGAGAGGAGAACTGGCCAAAATCTTGCTGGAGTTGCTGCTGCCTCTAACTGATATCATGCATGCTGTCATTTGTAGAAAGATTGTCAAATTGGCTGGAGAGAGCACCCATGTTATCTTGAAAACTCTGCTGCATATTATTCAGCCTGGTCATGATAGGATCAGTGACATTAGTGTGAATGTGATCACGAAACTTAGAAAACTCAGAGTTGAGCGCATCCCAGTTACTGTCAAAGCGAGACTGCATGTCATCTAGGCGGTGATCCACATGTGTCATCATGCCCTCAAAGCGAGTATCAATATGGGTCTCAAGCCCCTGCTGCATATTGTGAAAATATGGATCAAAGTAGCCTGGACCAGGCTGCCAATACTGCTGAGGCTGAGGAGGAGGTGGAGGAGGAGGCATCTGCTCGGCCTCAGCAGCAGGATCTGCTCCTGCATCATAGCCAGGGTCTTCCTCATTATCTGGGAAGGGAGTGAGTGGCCTGGTGAGAAACCCTATCTCATTCTTAAAAGGTCTGAACGGTGTGTGAACAACCTCGCAAGGCCCCTCAAATCTTGTCTTGGCTTTGATGAGAGCCATAATATAAGGAGCATAAGCTAAATTTTGGTTCTTGTCCATCTTCAAATCATTGAGCTGTCTCATCATGAATAGAACAACATTCATTACCTCACCGTTCATGATGTGATGGATAATATTACAGAATTTGTCCCGTATTTTGCTCTTATCCCCACTCTTGGGAAGAATAGTGACTCTGGCAATCTTGTTGATCACAGCAGGATGATGCCTGAGTCCTGCTGTCTCTCCAAACCTCCTGGGTATTCCCAGCCTTGCTGGCCCATAGAATTGCACAAAGTCCTCAAAATTATCCTCAGTGTAGAGATCCAGGCCAGCTGAAATGGTGCCATAATCCAGACTGTTGGCAGTGGCAAAGTCAGCAAAAGAGGCAGAATAGCGCTTGAAGCCAGTCATCCAGGTGATGGATTCTTCTTCTATATCAATCTCTGAGGTGGCCAGGAATTGCTTGACAGCCATTTCACTGAAGTCTGTACGTTGCCCCATAAACTGATACAGTCCACACGTCTCAAACTTAGGGATCAGACCCTCCATGACTGATTGACCTAGCATGAAAGACCAATCAATCACCTGATGTTTATGAAAATTTGTATCCACCAAGGTGCCCCAGAAAACATCAAACTGCAGCTGAGTATGGAAGAATTGAACATTGATGTCAGATGACAGAGTGTATTGGTTCACAGTTCGCCTTGAGCAGTACTCAGCCATAGAAAATCTCCGCTTTGGATATGTCCATCCTGTGGTGTCAATGGGATAATCGGGATGGACATGAGGAAAGTCTTCAGTATCCATAGATTCAGTGCCCCCAGTTGAGGATTGGGCCTCTGAATCAGTGGTTGGTGTATAATCAGCGTCATCTCCACGAGGGCGCTTTTATTTAAAGCGACCTGCAAGTTTCTTGCGGAGACCACCAAAACCACTGCAATAATGTGACAGACATCCATAGATGAGAAGTTGATACCAAACACCACAATAAAAGGAATAGAACTGCATTGCTCTGCCATGGTTCGGACGGTCCGCGCTAGGGGGCCGGACTGTCCGCGCCAGAGGTCCGGACGGTCCGCGCCCACCAGGCGGACGATCCGCGACCGACCAGGGGCGACTCCAAGGAACCCTAGCCGCCACAAATGTTGAATCGATGATTTTGCAGAGAATACCCATCCAAACCCGTTCAAAATTTTGCACAGCATTCATAGTGAGTAGTACTAACAATCCCACCAATCAGATTTGTAAAACTACTGCTCAATTCTAGATCAGAGAGGAAATCCAAATAATCTCAAAATTGAAGAGATTTGATGAAATCCACAAGATTATGAAATACCGTGATGAAGACATGTTGATTGGATGTTTCCACAAGCTGTCGGACTGTCCGTGCGCAACGTCACTTCTCCGTCCGCGCACAATCGACAAAGGAGACTATTTGGCGAGTGGAGAGCAAGAGAGAAGGGCAAAGAACACAAATGACAAGTCTGCGGCCTCTGTCCGATTTTACTGCCTGTCGCGGACGGTCCGCGCAGGGGCGGCGGACGGTCCGCGCCCTGATGAGGTCAGACTGTCTGCATTGCTGATCGGACTGTCCAGTTCCTGATGCTGCGGACGGTCCGCGGTCCATGGGCGGACGGTCCGCGGCCTGATACTCAGTTTTCCAATGTCTGTCCACTTTCTGATTTTGAATTTCAATTCCGAATTGGTGCTCATATATGGACATTTCGACCAATCCAAGAATTAGTATGCATGCATATACATATTATGTAATTGAGTAATGCAAATTTTTGTATTAAACTATCTAGAGCAATTTAGAATGAAAAATGCATCAATAATACCAAATAAATAGCATAAAGAGCATATTTAGAACCGAAATGCAACACGACATATGCGTGATCAACTTCAAGCCACATTTGAGAGATCGATCACATTCATTTCACTTCTTAGAGAACAAAATCTTGTTTCATCCAAAGGCTTTGTAAAAATGTCTGCTAATTGATCATCCGTGCCAATGGAATAAATAGAGATATCTCCCTTTCCAACATGATCCCTTAAGAAGTGATGCCGTATATCAATGTGCTTAGTTCTTGAGTGTTGGACCGGATTGGTAGCCAATTTTACCGCACTCTCATTATCACACATGAGAGGCACATTCTTGAAGATAATCCCATAATCCAGCAAAGTTTGTTTCATCCATAATAGTTGAGCACAACAATTTCCGACCGATATATATTCCGCTTCGGCGGTAGAGAGAGCAACCGAATTTTGTTTTTTAGAAGACCATGAAACAAGAGATCTACCAAGAAATTGACAACAACCGGATGTGCTTTTTCTATCAACTTTGCACCCCGCATAGTCCGAATCCGAATATCCAATTAATTCAAATTGAGCACCTTTGGGATACCATAGACCAATATTGGGAGTATACTTCAAATATCTTAGAATTCTTTTAGCGGCCTTTAAGTGAATCTCTCTAGGTGAAGCTTGAAATCGAGCACACATGCATACACTAAACATAACATCGGGCCTAGATGCGGTAATATAAAGCAAACTACCAATTATTGAGCGATAAAGTTTTTGATCAACCATAGTACCTCCTTCATCTAAGTCTAGATGACCATTTGTTGCCATTGGAGTCTTGATAGGCTTTGCATTTTCTAAGCCAAACTTCTTGAGCATGTCCTTCAAATATTTTGATTGACTTATAAAAATTCCATCTTTCAATTGCTTGATTTGAAGGCCAAGGAAGAAGCTCAATTCTCCTATCATAGACATTTCAAATTCTTTTGACATCATTTTTCCGAATTCCTCACAAAATAATTCATTAGTAGATCCAAAAATAATATCATCAACATAGATTTGACAGACAAATAAGTCTTTGCCAATTCTTTTAGTGAATAGAGTAGTGTCAACCTTCCCAATTTTGAAGTCTTTGGAAAGCAAGAAATCCCTAAGCCTTTCATACCAAGCGCGTGGAGCTTGCTTAAGCCCATAGAGAGCTTTAGAAAGCTTGAACACATGGTTGGGTCTTTTGGGGTCCTCAAAACCGGGAGGTTGTTCAACATACACTAGTTCACTAATCTTACCATTTAGAAAAGCACTCTTTACATCTATTTGGTAGAGCTTGATATTATGTGCACAAGCATAAGCAAGAAGAATCCGGATTGCTTCTAATCTTGCCACGGGAGCAAATGTCTCCCCAAAATCCAATCCCTCAATTTGAGTATATCCTTGTGCAACTAATCTTGCCTTGTTTCTTATTACCACACCATCTTCATTGTGCTTGTTGCGAAACACCCATTTTGTACCAATAACATTGTGGTTCTTTGGTCTCTCAACAAGCTCCCAAACTTCATTTCGAGCGAAGTTATTTAATTCTTCATGCATTGCATTCACCCAATCAACATCAAGTAGAGCTTCATCTACACAGTTAGGTTCCATACAAGATACGAAAGAGAAATGTTCACAAAATGAAGCTATGCGAGAGCGAGTTTGAACAATCTTACTAATATCACCCACAATTTGATCAACCAGGTGATCCTTCACAATGGAATGATGAATTCTTGATACCGTTTGATAATTGCTAGTTGAAGCATTAGGAGGAACCGAATGTCTTGAAGTACCTTGATCATGAGTATCCATAGTTTCATCATGTTGTTGGCTTTGGTGATCTTCCTCATTTATAGTTGAGGATGAAGGAATGACAACCACACTATTTTCATCATCATCTTCCTTTGGCTTTATTTCACCAATGGCCATTGTTTTCATTGCATTTATCAATTGAGTTCCACCAACATCATCAAGATTATCCCTCTCATCTTGAGACCCATTTGTTTCATCGAATTCAACATCATATGCTTCTTCGATACTACCATGAGTTTTGTTGAAGACTCTATAAGCTTTACTATTTGATGAATATCCAAGAAGAAAACCCTCATCACATTTCTTCTCAAATTTAGAAAGCCGGCTTCCCTTTCTTAAAATATAACATTTGCAACCGAATACCCTAAAATATGAGATATTTGGCTTTCTACTAATGAGCAATTCATATGGAGTTTTCTTCAAAAGCTTGTGACAATATAGTCTATTTGATGAATGACAAGCGGTATTTATTGCCTCGGCCCAATAAGAATCCGATATATTATATTCCGCTAACATAGACCTAGCCATATCAATGAGAGTTCTATTCTTTCTTTCAACAATACCATTTTGTTTTGGGGTATATTTGGAAGAGAATTCATGTTTAATACCCTTTTCATCACAATATTCATCAATTCTTGCATTTTTGAATTCCGACCCATTATCACTTCTAACCTTTTTGATGTCAAAATCAAATTGATTTTGAGCCAATATAGCAAATGACTTGAATGTTTCAAACACATTAGATTTGTCTCGAAGAAAATAAACCCAAGTAAATCTTGAATAATCATCCACGATCACAAGACAATAAGAATTACCACCAATACTTACAAAAGATGTGGGCCCAAATAAATCCATGTGAAGTAATTCCAAAGGTCGATGAGTGGACATTTGACTTTTATTTGGATGAGTGTTTGCCACTTGCTTCCCGGCTTGACAAGAGCTACACAATTTGTTCTTCTCAAACTTCACATCTTTTAAGCCACGAACTAAGTCATGCTTGGTTAACCGATTGAGTTGCTTCATTCCAACATGACCAAGTCTTCTATGCCATAACCAACCTAGTGAAGCTTTTGAGAATAGGCAAGTTGTGAGCTTTGCCTCATTAGATGAGAAATCAACAAGATAAATATTTTCATGTCTAAAACCTTTAAACTTAAGATTGCTACCATCAACACTAGAGATAATAACATCTTCAACCGTGAAATTGCAACAAAATCCTAAATCACATAATTGAGCTAAAGTAAATTGAAATTCAAAGACTCAACCAAGAGCACATTTGATATGGAATGATCATTTGAAATAGCAATTTTACCCAAACCTTTAACCTTTCCTTTGCGATTATCTCCAAATGTGATACTATCATAATTTGAGCAATCTTCCTCACTCATTTGGGTAAACATTTTCATATCTCCGGTCATGTGTTGAGTGCATCCACTATCTAACACCCAATGATTCCCTCCCGCCTTGTAGTTTACCTACAAAAGGAAATCAATCTCTTTTAGGTACCCAAACTTGCTTGGGTCCTTGGATGTTAGTGACCAAGGTCTTTGGCACCCAAATAGCTTTCTTTTTGTTTCCAACAATTGAAGTACCAACAAATTTAGCATGAACACCTTTTGCATTATGAGAAAGAACATAACAATGCTCAAAACAAGTGGAGGATACATTTTTGAACTTAAGACAATTTTTCTTAACATGTCCCTTCTTGTGACACTTGTGACACACTTTGTCACATTCTTTCACAAACAATGTCTTTTGCTTTACAAAAGCATTCTTTCCTTTCTTGGGAACATATCCAAGACCTTCACGGTTAAGAGAGCACCGTTGACTTCCCAATATGAAATCCAATTTAGCCTTACCACCATATGCCTTTTCTAGGTCATGAGTTAGAGTGTTTACTATATCTACTAACACTTCATTCTCAACAATAATTTTTGATTCATCAAGAGCAATGTTATCATTGAGAGAAATTTTGCATTTATCACAAATAGAGTTAGTAGGTAGTGGTTCACTTGTAAGACTATCAAGTAAGTCACAAGTGACTCCAACATCCTTAGTGACCACCTCAACTTCATGCACAATAGACGATTTTTGAGCATCCGCAAGCTTCTCACAATTTTCTTTTAGGCCATTATGAGAGGTCTTGAGCTCCTCAAAAGACACTTGGAGGTTTTTATACAATTCCTTCAAAGTCTTAAATTTTTCTTTTTCTTTGTGCATGTAGTCATCGGCCTCACCTAACATTCTAACAAGATCATCATATGAATAGCCATCATCATCAACATCATCGATATCATCATCATCATTTATATCATTTAAATTGGTGATGATTTTTACCTTAGCATCTCCCTTTGCCATGAGACAATGGGGGGATGAGAAGAGTGAGGGAGCTTCCTTGATGGCAATTCCGGCATTAAGCTTGGATGAGGTGTCATCATCATCATCATCCGAGCTATCATCCGAGTCCCATTCAACTAAGTAGGCTTTGCCATCTTTCTTCTTGTTATAGTATTTCTTTTTCTTCTTGTCACTTTCATCTTTGCCCTTCTTCTTCTTGCTTGGGCAATTCATGGCAATGTGACCGAGTTCCCCACACTCAAAACACTTTCTATCATTGAAAGCATTTCTTCTTGATGTTTGACCTCTCCTAGGTTGACCTCTCTTCATCTTCATGAATTTATTGAATTTCCTTACAAATAGAGCCATGTCACCATCACTCTCACTTTCATTTTCTTCATCATTACTATCTTCCTTTTCAATTGCTTTTGAGGCCTTAGCTTTGAGAGCAATTGATTCATTTTTCACCTTCTTTGCCAAACTTAAAGCATCAGCTTGTGACTTCTTAAATATATCTTGAGTGAGAATTTCTCCCAATACTTCGGTTGGAGAAGTTGTAGATAGATCACTCCTTACTAACATTGTCACAATGGTCTCATATTTCTCCGGAAGTGATCTAAGGAACTTGTGAGTGAAATCCACATCCGGTACATTAAAACCAAGTCCCTTGAGTTCATTTACTATCTCATTTAACCGATTGAACATATCGGATACACTCTCATCTTCCTTCATAATAAATTGCTCAAACTTCCCTTTGCACACATATAGTTTGGCACTCTTCACAATTGTAGTTCCTTCATGAATTTCCATTAGCTTAATCCAAATCTCATGAGCGGTTGTGAGATTCTTGATACGATTGAACTCATTTATATCAAGAGCATCATAAAAGACATTCATGGCTTGATCATTTGTGAGGATATTCTCATTATCACTAACGGATGGTTCATCTTCTTTCAACACAACAAATCCATCCCAGACAATTGGCCAAATTTTTCCACCCATTGCTCTAAGATGCATTGACATTCTTATTTTCCAATAGTCATAATTATTCCCATCAAAATGTGGTGGCTTCCCAATGTGCACATTGTTGTTACTAGCCATTTTGTCCCACTCCGGGATGATTAGATCCACAAACAATGGAGTTCTCGGCTCTGATACCACTTGTAGGATCTAGGACACCGGCTAGAGGGGGGGTGAATAGGCGGTTTTGACTAAAATAAAAAACACTAGGTAAATTTAATCAATATAACAAGAGGAATAAATTCTCTAGTGACAACAAGTAAACAATGTATGAGAAACAACTATGGTGATTGAATACTTGAGGAACAATATGCAAAACACTAATCACTTGCAAGGCAATAAGTAATGCAAGAAGGTAGAGACACCGAAATTTATCCCGTGGTATCGGTGATTTGCCGATCACCCCTAATCCACGTTGAGGTGGACTTCAAGCTCTCACTTGCTCCTCTATCAAGACACAGCTTGATCTTTGAGCCAAGTGGACAAGAAATCACTCAATACCTCGATTCCACTAATGTCACCTTTGCCGCTCCGGCGAGGTAGGCGCGAACCCCTCACAATCAACACCGCGGCTTCTCCACAATCTTCTTGGAGAGCTCGACGGAGACAATCACCCGAGCCGTCTAGGAGGCGGCAACCTCCAAGAGTAATAAGCCAATGACGCTTGCTCGGTGTACCACCTAGTGCCTCAAGAATCACCGAATGATGCAAATGCACTAGGAACCCTCAATCTCTCACTAGAATGCAATCTCAAGCAAAGAGTGTGAGAGAGTGAGTTGGAGGATCACAAATGAGCTCAATGTGTGCAAGGAATGGCCAAGAGAGCTCTCTCACACGAGCTACCCTTCTATTTATAGACCCCCATCAAAATCCAACCGTTATGTGCAAACAGCACCAGTTCTGCGCACACGCGGACGGTCCGCGCCCTAGGGCCGGACGGTCCGCCGTACATATAACGGCTATAATTCCCGTTTGAAAACTGTCAGAGTTGTCAGAAAAGGTGGATCCGGACTGTCCGCGACCTGGCAGCATGAGGTACCCGAACCTCTGACCAAGAACAATTAACACGGGCAGTCCGTCCGCCTATAAGGCTGGACGGTCCGTGACCTGAGACAGTACTGTCCGGACTAGTCCCCCGGACAGTCCGTAGTACAAATCTACAAAATCACACAGTCCCTGTCCAAAACATGTTTGACACTTGCGGACTGTCCGCCCAACACAACCGGACGGTCTGCGCTATAATTCAGGGACTGGCCCAAAACCAGCCTTCTCTGGTCATGACTGCGGACGGTCCGGCCCTAAGGCCCGGACGGTCCGCCCTCAAGGCCCAGACGGTCCGCGCATCCAAGACATTGCAATTTTTCAAACTTGCTTTTGAAAGAACTTTTAACTCAAGAAATTTGAAGCGTTGTTAGTCCTCATGCAAATGCAACTACTTGATGCTCTATGAGGCACTAAGGTTTACACAGATCAAAGTCATTGACCCCTCTTAATAGTACGGCTATCTAGCCTACTAATCCAGTCAGGTATCTTCTCTAAACTCCTCAAGACCGGTAAAAACGAAACCTATATTATACCTTTGCTTTTATCTGATCCACAACCAATGCTTATGATTCTCCAACATTTCCTGTTCTATGTGGTCCAACCCTGCATTCTTATTTCTCCAAGAATCGTTAGTCCACAAGCAGTTGTCATTAATTACCAAAACATCACCAAAGGGGCCTAGATGATTCACAGTAGCCTGTGATGGAACCTCCTAAGGTATTAGGCCCACCTAAAGTTGTCCTTGTCCTAAGGACCTTGGACAATCCTGTACATGCACATAATCACTCGACAAGTTCAGTAACTGTATTCTCATCATTTCGCCCAAGAGCGCTTCATCCGTCACGCAGATATTACATCACATCGGAGGAAAGGATAAGCGGAAGCAGATTACAATAACTTAATTTACCTTCATAAAATATATAAAGAGAATATTATTATTACAATACCGGGGTATTAAGAGTGCATAAAGTATTATTACAAACCAGGGGGCAAAACACCCTCCCGCACAAAAGTTTATTGTTTTCAAGGTGGAAGGCAAACATCCTCCTGCGACCCACTTCACTGCTGGGGCTTGTCGGTACCTTGAATCAGGGGTACCCCCTACTACAGTATAAAGGTGTTGTACACGTGCGACGTCTCTTGGCCACACGGAGAACTACACCCGACCCCACCACGTGGACAGGTCTAGGGGCACCACGTGACAAGGAAATATGGTACACCCCGGGATGTATCATTGGGTCCGGACCTCCACGGAGGGACACCAGACCCCTGTACACACAACCCAGACCCTCGATTGCGGTCCGGGACTCCCGAGAAGGCATGCCGGGTCCCTCGGATGGGCCCCAGGTCCCTCCGAGTAAGGTCCGGACCTTAGCAATGTCCCGGGACGGGGGGAACCCCGACATGAGTAGGGGTCCGGTGCTGGCACGTGTCCATGCCTTGCCCTGCGCTCCCCGCTCAGGCGGAGACCTGCTGGTGCCGCGTGGCTTGTGGCCTGTGACATAAGCCAACGGGCGGAGCCTGACGTAAGGCCTCTAAAGCCGCGCAGTCTCTGCATTTATTGTGGAAAGGACGCGCTGCCTGCTGCCATGCTGACAGACGATGTGCCCTCTCAGCATTTAATGCGTCCTGTCCACTACACTGGCAGACGGCGTCAGGGTCATCTTGCAGACGGTGCGCATGTCCAGTCCGTTGACAAATAGTACGCCTGTGCCATACGGCCCACGGTTCTCACCATCCCTTATACGAGAAGCTTCCCCTGTACGCCGAAGATACGCAGATCTCAGATGTCAGGGCGCGAGAAGATTGCTCTAGTGGCGAACATTTGTAGCTCCAAGTGCTATATCCATTATGTCCCTGGGCCCATTTGTCGGGGCTCAGTACCTTTGTGCATGCCCCCTTCAGCTATAAAAGGGGAGGCATGCGACGTTACAAGAGGAGGCTCAATCTTTAGGGCTCATTGAATATCTCTAGCTTCCACAGCAACCAACACACAGTGGAGTAGGGTATTACGCTCCGGCGGCCCGAACCACTCTAAAACTCACGCGTGTTCATGTGTTTCATGTCCACTTAGCAGGATAGGCAAGACGCTTAAGCCCCTTCCTCATCTTAGGATTTAGGGCGGGTGCACTCCGTCACCTGGCCGGAGAATTCCCTCTCCGACATTTGGCGCGCCAGGTAGGGGGCTAGGCATTAGGTTTTTGCTTGTTTCCTCGCTCAGCATGATGGTGCAAATCGTTGAGCACCGCGCCGAGACATCAACGAACTTCCTGGTGGAGGAAGAAGCTGTTTGTTCCACGCCATAGGTCTCCGACCGCCCAGTGCCGGACATTGCTGCTGTGCACGCTGCACGACAGCATACAGCAGCGCAGACATCCCAGACTCCGTCAAGAACGGCCCCAGGAGCATTGTCAGCAGCAAGGGAGTTGCCACGTCACCCTCCAAGCTCCACGGCCTCACCAGGGGCCATGAAGTAGTGGCGGGACGACGTCGACCGACTGCTCGGCATGGCGCATTCTACCTCGACCAGGTCGAGGTCACAGTCATCCTGGCGCCAACATGAGGCGTCGGCGTCTGTGCGCTCACCCTCAGTAAGGGGCGTACAGACCAACAACCTCCGGGCCGAACTCAACCGTAGGCGCGCGGGAGAGGACGCCCGGATCTCTTTGGAAAGGGCGTGCGAGCGCTGCCAAAACATCGAGGGCCGCAACCTCGATCAAGACTTCGCTGTAGTAGCACCGCAGACCCCAATGGGCGCCAGGTCTCAAGCGGGTGTCCCATTGGCCAGCGTGGGTTGCGCCTCCCTCGTGGATTATCTCCGCGTAGCGTCATGGCCATCCAAGTTTCGGCCACACCTGCCGGAAAAATACGACGGTACGTCAAACCCGTCGGAGTTCCTACAGGTGTACGTCACCGCTATCACAATAGCAGGTGGAAACACCGCTGTGATGGCAACATATTTTCATGTCGCCTTATCTGGACCTGCCCGGACTTGGCTCATGAACCTTGCCCCAGGGTCAATCTACTCCTGGGAAGAGCTCTACGCACGGTTCGTTGCGAACTTCGCAAGCGCTTACCAGCAGCACGGTGTGGAGGCCCACCTCCATGCGGTGAGGCAGGAGCCCGGGGAGACTCTCCGAACGTTCATCTCCCGCTTCACCAAGGTGCGAGGTACTATACCTCGCATTTCCGATGCTTCCATCATCACGGCCTTCCGGCAGGGAGTACGTGATGAGAAAATGTTGGAGAAGTTGGCCACATATGATGTGGAGACTGTCCCCACACTCTTCGCTCTGGCCAACAAGTGCGCCAGAGCCGCCGAGGGCCGTGCATGGCACTCGGCCCCACAAACCGGGGCTACCCAGTCGGGTGGCTCAGGTGCCATCCCCTGGGACGGTAAGAAGAAAAAGAAGAAGGACCACGACTACCAGAAGCTGTGGTCCACCGCTCTAGTCGTTGCAGCTGCGACTGGGGGCCGGGGCGACCGCAACAAACGCCCACGACCGCAGAGGGGTAACAACGGCTCATACCCTGTACACCCCAACGGTCGCCACAGCGCCGCGGAGTGTCGCGAGATCATTGATCTCGCGAAACACGTCACCGAGCGGCGCGAGCAGTCTTCTAAGGATAGCTCCCCACCTCATCACCGACGTGGCAAAGAAAAGGTCGATGACGGCGAGGTGGCCACGGTTGAACGGGACCTCGGGTATCAGTCACCCGAGGGGGACCTAAAGGATGTCTTCACCGGAGACTCCCACTCCGATGGCGACAACTAGATGGACCCCCAGGGGGACCCCATGCTCCCTGGTCTATGGGGACGAAGCCTGCCTTCCCCCAGAAACCATTTTGGACTCCCCACGGGTCCAAACTTCTGACAGGTCCATGTAGAAATGGCTACAGCACGAGGATGAGGTCTCCCTCGTCAAACACAGATGGGAACCCAGGGACGGGACCTAGTCCTCCGGCAAGTACCAAACCAAGAAGGGTTCCACAACTCTCCCCCATCTGGGAAGGACCCTTCAAGGTGACGGGAATGCGCCGACCCGGGGGTGACTGTCTAGCTATGACTAAAGGAGTACCTCTCCCTGGCACTGGAGCACCTCTGTAAGTTCTATCCATAGGAGCAAGTCTGAGGGATCGAATTTTTCTCCCTTTTGTAACTAGGTAACGCATACGTGTACGCCAACCCGGTGAGGTCCGCCCTTATAAGCCCAGCCTGTTGGTCTGCACCCATGCATGATAAGTTATAAAGAAAAGAATTACCCCCTCAGATGTGCCTCTATGATAGTTTTATCCTACTGCTCCATGGTCTTGCCTTGCAGTTTTTCAGATATTATTTTATCTAACCCACCCAAACAGTTCCCTTTCCATCAGCCATGATGACATCCAAATTGAACAGCCAGATTTGCAGTTTAGAACCTCTTTGTGAAAGCAGGAGGGCCCGACAGCCTGGGGGCCGGTTCTAGAGAACGAAAGCTCGTTCCATGGGGTGGTCCGGAGCCTGTGTGGCCGCTTAGCCTGGTCCCGTACCCGAAAGCCTGCACACTCCACCACTCCATGACGGGTACCTAGTATTTGGAGCTATAAGTCCTATGGGTCCGGCAACCTGGGGTCCGGAACTAGAGAATGGACACTTGTCTCCTGGGGTGGTCTGGAGCCCGTGTAGCTGCTCAGCCAGGTTCCGTACCATGGGCCTGCATGCTCCACCACTCTGCGACGGGTGTCCTAGTACCTAGAACCACCATCCAGGGGGTCCGGACGCACAACTTGGCCTCCCAGACTAAACCCTGCAGGTCCCGAGCATGTATCAAAGGATGACTAGTGTCAGATGGCGGGTCCTGTGGGTGTACTACTAAATGCTCCCCAACCAAAACTGTGTGCAGGCTCAGGTCCTAGTCGAGGCTACCTCCTGGGGGCCATCGCCAACTCTTTCTTAGGTATGCTGGTCTGTAGCCTCGACGAATCGAGCCTACATCCCGGGGGCTAAGTACCAAGGAGGAATCAGTTACACCACACACAACAAGGACAACTGGTATACAGATAAGTGCTAATACTGCTTGATAAATAGTACTAAAATTGCCTTTCAAAAGACAAAAGTATTACATCTGCTTTCAAGTGGAGTCCTAGTTCCATCTCTACTCTGCAGATATAAACTACCCGACGCTAGCAAGGTCGCGCTGGAAGGCTGCGACCACTGCCCTTGCGGAATCCCCCAAGACGGCGTAACAACGGTGATGGCCGCCCCAATGCGTGCGTCATTGCGAAGAGGTCCTCGCCCCCGTCCTCCTACATGGGGCGACAACGAGGCCATTAAAGCCAAAGAGTCAGAGGCTCAGCGGCACATGGCACTGATGATCTCGCCAGCGGAGGCAACCACCTCTATAGTGGACAGCCTCACCAGTGGCGGCGACCACCTCAGCACCAACAACAGCGACCACCTCTGCACTGGTGACTTACCGGCGATGGCGGCCGCCTCAGCGCGCGCGAAGAGGTCCTCGCTCCCGTCCTCCTACGGGAGTAAGGACAAGACCATCCAAGAACTCGACTGCCACCCCCATGGCGTACGACGTCTTGTACGACCCCCCGGACGCCTCGGAACAATGCGGCCGTCGGCGCGGGAGACACCATGGATGTGGCAGACCTGCACACGGCGCGACCGTCGCTCGTGCGGTGGACGGACAGCCATGCCCCGACCAAGCGGCAGGAGGCAGTGCCGGAGGCGGCTCCAAAGCCATCTAGGCCAAGGAGCCAGGCACGCAGCAGCTGACGGCGCCTGCAGCCGGCCAGCCCCGCGTAGCCGAAGTTCGCCTCCTTCGCAAGGTTGGTGAACGTCCTTCTCCCCCGAATGCTGGAGGAAGAAGAGGGTCACCAGCCCATGCGGAAGGCAGGACCCCAACTCGGCTCGCCTTCCACCCCAGTGAGGATGATGAACATCCTTGAAGCTGAGGGCAGGGGGAGGCCGCAGCCCGGCTCGCTTCTCTCCATCACAAGGCTGGCGGTCATCCTTCTAGATGACCACTGGCGGGAGATTGCAACCGGGTTGCATGATGAAAATCCTTGAAGCCGAGCGATGACAGAAGAGCACCAACCCCCACGAGGTCGTGCTCCTCTAACAGCAGCAAGAAGAAGACAAGATTGACAGCACCACCACACAGGAAGCGAAGAGCGCGTGCTCCCCCGCGGTGGGACCACCGGAGGGGGTGACCCTGACGTGGATCCTTCCAGTAAACACCGGCGCGCCCCATCCAGAGGCCCAGAAGGCGGAAGGGCGCGATGAATGCAAGAGGAGCGAGGCATGGCAACTGCCCGGGGGATGGACCCCTTTTTAAAGGCGGATTTCCCCACTCACGCCCCGAAGTGTCGCGGGCAAAGTCTCCTCCGATGCGCACCGGGGTTCCCACCCTATGACACGGGGGCTAGACCCCACATGTCATACAGGCTGACCTGAAGCACGAAGAAGGAAAACCGTCGCGCAAGGAGCATGCAACCGCCCCGCAGTTATGCACCCCTTCATTTTCGCCGCAACCAGCGGTCAGGACGACGAAACACCGCGCAAGGAGCATGCAACTGCCCCGCGGTTATGCACCCCTTCATCTTTGCCGAAACCAGCGGTGGAAAAGGCGAACCGCCGTGCAGAAAGCGTACAACCGCCCCGCAGTTGTACGCCCCCTCAGCTTCGCTGCAACCGGC
Organism: Zea mays; assembly: GCF_902167145.1. Classification (NCBI taxonomy): domain Eukaryota; kingdom Viridiplantae; phylum Streptophyta; class Magnoliopsida; order Poales; family Poaceae; genus Zea; species Zea mays. The sequence goes on along the minus strand of NC_050104.1, from coordinate 82,861,701 downwards.
GGTCCAACATGGGGGCCTAGGCCCACATGTCATGCAACCGGCGCGCCGGTACTGGTGCGGAAAAGTTGCACCGCCGCTCGCGCCAATACCACGTCTCCTCGGGGCCGTCGCAGAAGACTGAAAAGATAAGTTTTCAGAACCAGTGCAGTGACTCGAGGCACCCTGCATGGCCCAATAGTGACATTAAGTACAAAGGTCACGGGCCAATCAACCGCGGGAACAGGCGTGGCAGTCGGCGTGACCATAGGCGGGCCTACAGTAATTGCATCAACAGGCGCGCAGGAGCAGCAGGCCAATCGCCAATCAGAATCTAGTCCAATTAATGTAGCTCTTGAGCTTCACCGCTCCCCCACGAACACGACACACCCATTCCCTTCACCTATTGCGCCCGGCAACCTCGCCGGCGATCCCACCGCCGCGGGCGCCCGCCACCTCGCCGTGGACCGGCCGTCCCAAGCACCCTCTGGCCAAATTGGCCCCACCTCCGTAATCCCCTACCTCTGCCCGTGCCTTGCCACCACTCCGTCGACGCAGAACCGGGACCTCGATGGAGAACCGCTGCGGAGCCTCACCGGCGGTCGAACTCCGACCGGTTCGCCCCCCCGTCACCGCCCTAACGTCGTCCCCTCCCCTCCTCGCTAGCACGTGGGCCCGCGCCCACGGCGCCGTCCCCACTCCGTCCCCCGTTGGTGGGCCGACTGCGCCACTTGCCCCCCCACGCGCGCGCCCACGCTCGGTTGGGCCAAAATCCCCCCGGCCCAGCTAGCAGAGAAAACCCTTTTCTTTTTCCTTTTTCCATTTCTTTTTCCTATTTTCAAATATTTATGCATATATTGATATTTTATGCACCAAAAATAGTCTAAATAAATTATAGGGCACAAAATAATAATGTCTAACAATTGGCACACTCCACCAAGTCACCATGGTTGATGTATTGTTCATTACCTATTTTTGCTAGAAGAAGAGGGATCCGATCCTCCGGAACTTGTAGCTCCGGAAGAAGGGCAGGAACCCGACCTCTCCGAAATAGATATTTCGTGCCAGGAGAACTTCGACCAAGGCAAGTCCATTCTTCCCTTGATGCATAAATTACCTACTCTTTCTACCACTACCTAAGCCGGGAATAAGGGATGGGTCTTTTGCATTGTGAGAAGAGAGATAGCCCGCATTAACGAACATCTTTTGAGTACAAAATGTGGGATGAAAAAAGGGCAGTGTTTTTACTAAACGATGTTTTCAAAAATTGTATGATTATGGGTATTCACCCTTATCACCTTTTGAGTGAGATAATCAGGGACTCCCTGGTTTAGGGGAGGGCCTAAGGTGATGGCTCAGCCGGGTTAGGTGTGAGCAGAATGATTGTCCCCTCATATAAGGACCGGTTTGTCATCCTTCACTACCTGTACTCATGACAAGTACAACCACTCGAGACTGTATGGACAGTGTAACACCCTGAATTTGGGGGTATAAAATTTCTTTCCTAATATCCACCAAATTCAGGTGTTACCCTCTCATTTCCTTGCTTTTCTTTTATTTTTCCTAAATAGTGAAGGGTTATTTTGATTTTATGTCTAGGCGTAAGCCTAGTAAAATAAAATCTTAGAGGAACTTTGATTGTTGCATTCATGCCGATGCATAGTGTTTATGAGCGCAAAATGTTATCGTAACAGATTAAAATATCTCGAGGATGTTCCCAAGAGTTTTTTTGGAATCTTTGGAATGTTTCTTCGAGTATTAAATATGAATTTCAGTTTTTCTAATCTTGATTAAATACCTTAAATTTAATACTTGCAAAAAAACTATAAAATTTTCGAAACTCAATTATATATATTTTTCTTCCTCTCATTGGAGGGCAGCCATGGCCAGGGGGCGAAAGGGGAGGGATGAGGTGGGGAAGGGAAAGCGGACTCACCACGACGGAGTACGACAGCGAGCACCGAACTAGCGATTCGACGCGAACAGTAGGGCTCCTCCACAGAACTAATGGGCACGATGTGCTATGGCGGGCAGGCGTCCACCGGATGGGCGCAGGAGCAAGGGCGACTCGGCAGTAGAGGTGTGGGCGCGCGCGAGGGAGAGAGAAATAGGGTGATGAGGCTCCAAATGGAACCGGCGAGGGAGAGACATCTGTGGGAGGCGGTTTGGGAGAAGAGGAAGAGGAGGTGGGCGGACTGGTGGGCGCGATGCGTAGCTACGACGCATGGCATGTGAAAGTCGCCTAGAGGGAGGTGGATAGGCGAAACCTGAAAATTATAACTTTACACCCCAACTAGATCCCTTGATTAGTGGTTAGAACAAGATTCACAATTATCGGAGTATAAAAACTAAGTCTTTTGCTTGCAACGAGTATTGTTTAAAGAGTGCGGAATTTAATTAATAGCAATACAACTAGAATTGTTAGTGGAGAATAATGCAAGAAGGCTTAGATAAGAAGAGGAGTAACACAAGGTTTTTCTTGCAAGGAGTTGCTTCTCTAAATGAGAATTTAACTTGAAGCTACACAAAATATTATTAGCAAAGAGTAGCGCAAGAGAACTTAGAAAGGGAGAGAACAAACAAATCACAAGCAATAAACACAAGAGACATGGGAGATTTGTTTTTACCGAGGTTCGGCCTCGAAGGCCTAGTCCCCGTTGAGGAGTCCACTAAGGACGGGTCTCTTTCAACCCTTTCCCTCTCTCAACCGATCCCCAAGATCGGCGAGCTCTTCTTCTTCTCAAGGATCACTTAAGACCCCACAAGGATCACCACACACTTAGGTGTCTCTTGCTAGCTTTACAAGCCTCCAAAACTTTGGAGGAAGTTCAATGGGAGTCAAAACTCCATGCACAAATGAACGCAAGATATAGCACACACTTTCTCTCAATGAATTTCACAAGGCACTAGAGCTAAACTCTCACAAGAGGCTTTCTTTTGCTTGCTCTCTCTTTTGTGGCACTTGTGTGGTTTGTAGTGGTCTAAATCTTGTGTATAGGATGGATCAATGAATAGAGGTGGTTGGGAGGGCTTGGATACGTCAACTATATGACTTGGAATGTTGCTTGGGCTCCCACACCTTGAAGTGGTCGGTTGGGGTGGTATTTATAGCCACCAACAAAATTGTAGCCGTTGGAGAAGGCTGCTGGCGATGGACGCATCGGACAGTGTCCGGTGCGCCGCCACGTCATCTTGCCGTTAGGGCTTGGAGCTGGTCGACCGTTGGAGGTTTTGTCCTCATGTGGCACCGGACAGTCCGGTGTCTCACCAGACAGTCCGGTGCCCCTCTGACCTGCTCCTCTGACTTCTGTCGTGGTACTGTGCTGCACTGTTCATCCGTCAGAGTCGACCGTGCGCGTAGATAGCCGTTGCTCCGCTGGTGCACCGGACAGTCCGGTGGCACACCAGACAGTCCGGTGAATTATAGCGGAGCTGCGCCTGGGAAACCCGAAGCTGCGGAGTTGGAGTTGATTTACCGTGGTGCACCGGACACTGTCCGGTGGCACACCGGACAGTCCGGTGCGCCAGACCAGGGAACAGTTCGGTTTCCTTTTTGCTCCTTTCTTTTGAAGCCTAACTTGTTCTTTTTATTGGTTTGTGTTGAACCTTTGGCACCTGTAGAATGTATGATCTAGAGCAAACAAGTTAGTCCAATTATTTGTGTTAGGCATTTCAACCACCAAAATTATTTAGGAAAAGGTTTGACCCTATTTCCCTTTCAATCTCCCCCTTTTTGGTGATTGATGCCAACACAAACCAAAGCAAATATATAAATGCATAATTGAACTAGTTTGCATAAGGTAAGTGCAAAGGTTGCTTGGAATTAAACCAATTTACATTTTCATAAGATATGTAAGGATTGCTTTTTTTATTTTAACATTTTGGACCACGCTTGCACCACATGTTTTGTTTTCGCAAATGTTTTTGGAAATTCTTTCACAAAGCCTTTTGCAAATAGTCAAAGGTAAATGAATAAGATTTCGAGAAGCATTTTTCAAGATTTGAAATTTTCTTCCCCTGTTTCCAATGCTTTTCCTTTGACTAAACAAAACTCCCCTTCAATGAAATTCTCCTCTTAGTGTTCAAGAGGGTTTTAGATATTAATTTTGAAAGAGGTCATACTAATTTGAATTTATATCAAATAAGATACCAATTGAAAAACTTTTTAATACAAATTGAAAGACTATATTTTTTGAAATTGGTGGTGGTGCGGTCCTTTTGCTTTGGGCTAATACTTTCTCCCCCTTTGGCATGAATCGCCAAAAACGGATACTTTGTGAGTGAAATATAAGCCCTTTTTACTTTCTCTCCCCCATTGGCAAACAATATATGAGTGAAGATTATACCAAATTGGAGAGCTGGCGGAATACCGGCAAGGAAGGATAATACCGAAGATGTAGAGTGGAAGCGATGTCTTCGCCGAATACTCCATTTCCCTTTCAATCTAAGACTTAATACACGAGATGCTCATGGAAACATATTAGTCTTAGCCTTGGCACAATAGAGATAGGAAATATGCAAATGTACCAAAGGAAAGAGATATGATTAAAAGGATATGTCAATTAAGCTTAAACAGTTCTATATAATATATATTGCTCCCCCTAAATATGTGCCTTGAGAGGAATAAAGATTTTGGTCTTAAATGCCAAGTGCACATAATTAGTTTAATGAGAACATATCTTTATCATAGAAACTGTGAAGTGCAATGTGTCATAATAAAAGTGTGATGCTCATGACAGACTATGCACTAATGAAAACATGTTGAAATCATTTTAAGCATTTACCCTTAAGGATTTCAAAGAGACTTAAGGACCCTCCACCTTTGAAAGAAAGGTAGCTTATCCTCGTTATAAGGTTAAGATTTAAGCTCTTTGACAATAAAATCACTTCACCTAGTTGCAACAACAGTGCATTAATGCAAGAATGAAAATTTTTGAGAGGTTAAACTAGGTATGAAGCAGGGATATGCATAGACATGCTTTCTCTTCCTTTTATACGAGATATGCAAGGAATGTATAGAAGATTTAGGTACATGTGTAAATGAGAGGAAGTAGTTTGACCCTTTTGTACCTTCACATAGAGACGCTCTCTTCATTGTGCTTTGTCCTTAGTCTTAGTTATTTAAGACCTATATTCAAGACAGTGTATGGAAATATTTTGCACAAGAGAGGGTTCTATAACTAGTGATCCTTTTTAAGTCATTGTTATTATATATCAAGTAGATCACAAATTGCATAAATATATCATGAATTCTCCTTTTAACTTAGTGCATATCAAGAGAGATATTGATTGAAATTATATAAGGCACTAAGAAACATAAGTGTTAATTGAAGTTATTCAATGATCAAACAAACAACAGATGCGATCAAAAGAACAACATAGGCATTAGATCACTAAACAAGCTTAAAACGGGAGAATCCAGTAAATATGCTACTTTAACAATGAAATCTACAATCCTTGATAAATGTGACATTACTTTACCAAGATAGATTGATACGTAGTAGCATACTTCATGAGAAAATTGTTCTCATACATGAGACTATATGAGATTACTAAGATAAAGTGTTAGTCTCAATATAATCAAGATATAGAAATAGGCTCCCCCTAAAGATATACATCAAGAAATTGATGAATTGGATAGATGTACTCACTTTTAAAGACAAATAGGGAGAAGCATTATTCATCTTGATCAAGGCTTACAAAATTTGCAATAAACAATTTATGCCTAGTGTTCTCACAATGAAAAAGATTTAGAATGCTTACAACCACACCATTGATTGTTTTGAAGATCTCATTATCCAAGTAGGTGTTGTTGCTCTTGATGTCTTCCTTTTTCATTTGAGTGTCCTCCCTTTACAATTGACTCTTTTTCCTTCCAAACTTATTGAAAATACTCAAGAGAGATGTTAATAGCACAAGGGAGTATATGATGAAGAATGATTTCTTTTAGATAAGGAATATAAACAATTCATCATTCATAAGTCACACAGACATGAAGTAAAATCCTTAACATTAGTGCACATTATTAGAAAAGATGAATAAGCACCTTTGAAATATCTTGATCAATCATAGGAATTTTACTTCTTCATATTGAATTTATTATCATGACTTAAAAGCATATCAATATGAGAACATATATAACAAAGACATGAATTAGATTCTAATGGACAAGTGCATTTTATGAGAATGAGATTGAATGCACATCTGGCTGACTTAAGTCCAATAAAGAATCTATTCTTCACATAGGTAGAATTTAGAGTAAATAACCATTGATGGGAACTATATTTGATTAAGAAGATGAGTTCCCATACCTTTGCTTTTACCTTTCTTCCTTTGGGTGAAGAGTAACCCTTGAGGCTTGCGGCTTGCACTTACTCTCTTTTAGATTTTCATAAGTAAGCTCAAGAGATATGTCATTAGTAACACAAGCACTAGTTTCCCTTTGTATAATCATTTTGATAAGGAATGAAAAATAGATTACTAAAGCATGGAAACTTTATAATATGAACTAGGTTATTCCATGATGTATGCTTAATTTTGCTTACAAAACAAGCATAGATAATTCTTTAAGATTATGGGAATAAATCTAATTCATAACATGGAGAGTGATAAATATAGAAGAATCATATCCAACTTAAGCAAGAGGCAAAACAACATAAATCATTGGATTGGCTTTTCTTTTCATGTTAGATAGCGCATCTCCAAAGAGAAACTTATTCTCTACATGTGAGACTACTTAGGTTATTTAGACAAAAACATTAGTCCCACGATTTCCAGATATAAAGAGAGATTCCCTTTATAAGTGTCCTAAGGAATTGAATTCCTTACGTGACACCTTATTCTGTTAAGAACATGGAATATCTCTCTATATCTAGAACATGGCAATAATAGGATGATTAGTGTAAAGCATGCCATGAGATACTTACAACAATTTAAAGCATGTAGATTGCCATGGTATAGAAATGATGAATATACAATCTACCATATGAGAGGAATTTCTTCAAAGAATGGTGACATAATTTAAAAACATTTGAAGTGCTTTCTTTTTCTATGTGACTACACAAGACACATAAGAAATGATAATTTAAGATACTTGCACTTAAAGCATAATTGTTACCATCCTTTGGCTTTCCTCCATGTTGTAGGCCTTGACTTTTCGGCATAGGATTAATTCTTTATTTCCTACAACATCAATATCTTCCCCGAGATGATATGAGTTTTAGATTTAATAATTCAAAATAACTTTGGGTCAATCTTGGATATAGATCATTGAATATTTATAGCTTGAGTTAATAAAAATTGAATTGACTCTCTCAAACACCCCAAAGCTTCATACCATCTCCTTTTCCTGCAAAGCTTGTCAAGCATATTTTGGTACCCATTGCTTGATGGGTCCATTAAGGTTAGTCAACAAAGATCTAGAAACCCAAGTGTCCTTTTTGTTATCATTTGGTAAACTCATCACCTTTCTAGCACAAGTTGCAATTTTGGGTTGCCTAGTTACATGAGAAGTAATTGACAAGCTAGAGGTGGGATAGTTACCCATGGGACAATCCTTGCATTGATGTCCCTTCTTTCGACATATGTAGCAAAGGCGATCTTCAAGTCTTGAAGATTTCTTCTTTCCTTGTTTCTTGGTTGCTACATGGTTAGTTAATAATTTCTTTTCTAACACTATGCCTTTTTGTTTTAAATAGGGACAAGACTTAATTAAGTGTCCCTTCTTTGAGCATTTAAAACAAAGTTTATCATCCTTGTTAATAATCAAGCCATTTTTAATATGAGGACATGACCTAATCGAGTGTCCCTTTTCAAGGCATTCACTACACTTTTTACTTCTCTTAGTGTGAATTGTGGCTTGATCATTACCTTGGATGTTACCTTGTATGGAGGCATGGTTGAGGCTTTTGGAAGAGGTATTGATTTTCTTCTTTTGTTCCCTCCTCTTGGCAATCCTCAAGTCCTTGACATTTTCTTCAAGGGATTTAGTGCATGCCACGGTTGTCTCTGTCTCAAGCTTTTTCACCATGTGATCACGGTTATCTTGAGAAGGTTGAGCAATGCACTTCCCTTTAAGTTGTGTCAAGCTCATCTTTAGCCTCTCATTCTCTTCTTTGAGCTTTTGATATGTATCATCTTTTGTTCCTGCAAACTCTAGCTCAAAGGAAGATTTGCTTGTCGACGAACAACAAGCTTTAGCACATGGTAATATAGTTTTAATTTGAATACATGTGCATGAGTAAGGTTGTTGGGATTTTAAGTTTCCTATTACAATCTCATGAGCAATGTTTAATATGATATGATCATCCATAAGATTTTCATTAGAATATAGAAGCATATCATATTTTTCTTGAAAAGCTAGATTTTCATTTTTTTAGCTTTTCCAATTGGTCCTTAAGCAAGGCATTCCTATTTACTAATTGCGTGATACAATGTAAAGAGTTATCTTGCTCAATTGAAATAGTTTCATACCTTTGGACCAAATCAACATGAGAGCACTTTAGCTCCTCATGTTCTTTAGTCAACTCGTCAAAGCGTAGCATTTTCATGGAGAGAACATCTTCTAGCATTTGACGAGCTTCGCTTTGCTCTCTCGCTCTTTTTAGAAGTTTGAGCATGACCGCCTTATCTTCTAGGCTTAGATGAGCGTAGAGTTGCATGAAGCTTCGTTCATCCTCCTCGTCCTCATTTGTGCTTCCGCTATCATTTTCATTAGCCACACAACATATGTGGGAATCGAAATGGGAAGACAAACCTTTTGGAGAGGTGGATTCATCGTTTGGTCTCCATCGTTCATTTTCTTCTTCTTCCTTCAAAGGGTTAGTTTCACAAATACCAAAGGAAGTAGAAGCACAAAATGAACTATCATGTTTGGACTCATCAAATTTGATTTTAATTCTAGTCCAAATATCATGCGCATCATGAATAGATTCATTATAATTCGATATGAAGGCACGATAATCTTCATTGCTAAGAGAATTACTTAAGATGTCATAATCTAGATAGTTTAAGCGTATACATCTTTGATCTTCCTCAGAAGTATTTTTCTTATCATAACTAGGAGGTACAATACTCTTGTATAAGATTTGTTCTAATCGTGGATCTACAGTTCTAAAAGCATTTAGCACCCTAGTAGCCCATGAATCATAATTAGAACAATCGGAAAGTAATATCTCAAGAGTTACCTCCTTATTCTCCTTACTCTTCTTGTTCTTTTGGGATCTTCTTCGAGCCATCACTTCGAGTTGTTAGACTTAATATGAAGTGCCTAGCTCCGATACCAATTGAAAGTCACCTAGAGTGGGGGGGGGGGGTGGATAGGCGAAACCTGAAAATTATAACTTTACACCCCAACTAGATCCCTTGGTTAGTGGTTAGAACAAGATTCACAATTATCGGAGTATAAAAACTAAGTCTTTTGCTTGCAACTAGTATTGTTTAAAGTGCGGAATTTAATTAATAGCAATACTACTAGAATTGTTAGTGGAGAATAATGCAAGAAGGCTTAGATAAGAAGAGAAGTAACACAAGTTCTTTCTTGCAAGGAGTTGCTTCTCTAAATGAGAATTTAACTTGAAGCAACACAAAATAATATTAGCAAAGAGTAGCGCAAGAGAACTTAGAAAGGGAGAGAACAAACAAATCACAAGCAATAAACACAAGAGACATGGGAGATTTGTTTTACCGAGGTTCGGCCCTCGAAGGCCTAGTCCCCGTTGAGGAGTCCACTAAGGACGGGTCTCTTTCAACCCTTTCCCTCTCTCAACCGATCCCCAAGATCGGCGAGCTCTTCTTCTTCTCAAGGATCACTTAAGAACCCTCAAGGATCACCACACACTTAGGTGTCTCTTGCTAGCTTTACAAGCCTCCAAAACTTTGGAGGAAGTTCAATGGGAGTCAAAACTCCACGCACAAATGAACGCAAGATATAGCACACACTTTCTCTCAATGAATCTCACAAGGCACTAGAGCTAAACTCTCACAAGAGGCTTTCTTTTGCTTGCTCTCTCTTTTGTGGCACTTGTGTGGTTTGTAGTGGTCTAAATCTTGTGTATAGGATGGATCAATGAATAGAGGTGGTTGGGAGGGCTTGGACATGTCAACTATATGACTTGGAATGTTGCTTGGGCTCCCACACCTTGAAGTGGCTGGTTGGGGTGGTATTTATAGCCACCGACCAAATTGTAGCCGTTGGAGAAGGCTGCTGGCGATGGGCGCACCGGACAGTGTCCGGTGCGCCGCCACGTCATCTTGTCGTTAGGGCTTGGAGCTGGTCGACCGATGGAGGTTTTGTCCTCATGTGGCACCGGACAGTCCGGTGTCACACAGGAAAGTCCGGTGTCACACTGGACAGTCCGGTGCCCCTCTGACCTGCTCCTCTGACTTCTGCCATGGTACTATGCTGCACTGTTCATCCGTCAGAGTTGACTGTTGCGCGCAGATAGCCGTTGCTCCGCTGGTGCATCGGACAGTCCGGTGGCACACCGGACAGTCGGGTGAATTATAGCGGAGCTGCGCCTGGGAAACTCGAAGCTGCGGAGTTGGAGTTGATTCACCCTGGTGCACCGGACAGTTCGGTGCGCCAGACCAGGGAACACTTCGGTTTCCTTTTTGCTCCTTTCTTTTGAAGCCTAACTTGTTCTTTTATTGGTTTGTGTTGAACCTTTGGCACCTGTAGAATGTATGATCTAGAGCAAACTAGTTAGTCAAATTATTTGTGTTGGGCATTTTAACCACCAAAATTATTTAGGAAAAGGTTTGACCATATTTCCCTTTCAGCATGCGTGGTGGGTGGAGAGAGCGGCCGAGCGCGGTTGGTTCCTGGGCGGGATCGTGGCCACGGTTCGGGTAGCATGCAGATTACGCCCAAGAGAGAAAATAGGAAGTGGGACCCATATGGTATTTCTTTCCTCTATTTTCTCAATCGCACAAGACGCACCAATGCAGGCAAAAAATTGCATGCGGCCATGCGTGGGGTTGACGATGGGGAGCAGGAAAAAAAGGCATGTGCACATATACAAATATATATTTGGAGGAGAGGTGTGGCGAGGCAGTTGAGTCCACGAAGGGTGGAAGTTATGCGACAAAGTGAGGCGAAACGAGATGATTGTGCCTGCGCCAAGGGATAGACGGGGTAGACATGAGCAGCACGACGTTTGCGAGGAGAGACAGTTTGGCAATCTCGCGAAAATGACACAAGATCTGGATCAGGCTCGATGAGAGAAAGATATATATATATATAATTAAGTTTCCAATGTTTTATAGTGGACTCAACTTCCACCCTTACTTGTTGTGGTGACCACGGACTCCTCTATCAGTTAGCTTTTTGTTTGATACCACTTATGTCACACCCGGTTTTGGAAGGTAAACCGGATGCGAACCATGTACGTGCCAGGATCAGAACTCACGTACACAGCGATTACATAATTGGACATCATCACACAATGCTTGAATTAAATAGCGGAAAGGTACTTTATTACATCAAGATGTCCAAGACATCCACATAGTCTATTACATAAACATAGTTCAACATAATTATCAAAGTGCGGAAATAAGAAACGTAGATGCTAAGCCTACACAGGCAGCTAACTGGGGGTTTCCCGCTAAGATAAACTAGAACTCATCGTATTCCTAGAACTCCTCGAAGTCATCCATGTTGCCAGCTTCACCTCCTGAGCACTGAGAACAGTGGGGACAACCTGGGGTGGGGTGGTTTGTAAAGCAAGGGTGAGTACACTTCAACGTACTCAACAAATGTCCCGTTTGGATAAAGTGGACTAGCTGTATGTGGAGTTAAGGTTAAGCAGCTGCTTTTAGTTGGTCAAGTTTTATTATTATAAGTAGAGCCAAATTTTAGTAATAACCCAGTTATTACCCAGAGGCACTCCCTCCAAGAGGAAATACCAGAGATCAGAATTATAATCACCATTGTTAACCATCATCATAAAAGTAACTATTGTTCTTCTAATCGAAGAGGATCCCAAGGCTGCTCATAACCGCGAGCACGGCTGATATACTAGTTTCTAACACTCTGCAGAGGTTGCACACTTTATCCACAAGCCGTGATTCCCATTCTGCCCGGGGTTCTAGCCTCCCCATTGATCACTACCAAGGTGACCTAGCAGGGTCTCACTACGTAGCCTTTACAAAGATTTCCCAGAGGACATAGCCACCCGTTAGGTTTCTCCAGTTTGATAAACACAGTACATCTCCCCAAAGTAAGGGTGACTAACAAAAACCAAATCAAAGAACCTCTGCAACCAACCTCGGCAGAGCAAGTACTGTGCCCGGATCCCATTGACGGCCCTACGGCGAAGTCAACTACTCCCCTGGTTCCTCTAATTATTCAGCTAAGGGCGTCCCATTCCACCCTCATGGTTGCACTGTTATCCCGGGTTGTCACTCCCCAAATAGGTCCTTACGGAGAGGCACTCAGGAAAGAGCCTGAGCCCCCTAAAGTAATCACAAGGACCCCATCGGGATAACATCATCGTATCATAAAAGATCACATCATGTTCATTGATTAAGTTAAAGCAATAACATAAGCTAATCATGATTAACCCAAAAAGGTAAACAAGGGTAAGGAAAATACAAACTAGTCAAACCTTAGGGTTTTCAATAAAGTAATGCGGGACAGTGAATTATAAAGTAAAGTAGGACAAGATAGGTCTGAGGACACTTGCCTTCACCAGGTGGTTGCTCAGGGAGGTCTCCAACAACACACTCAGGAAACTCGGACTGCTCTTCGTCTAAATAAAGCGAGCATGCATTCAATACATTTGAAAAGTACAAATGAACATCACACCAAACATGTACAAACATTGGAACACATCTTAAAAGGACACAATACTACATAAAGGATAATGGATTCAATGTATAACATAAATTATAACCTACATTAACTTTGTTTTGAAAATAGATTACTATTTCTCCTAAGTGTTATTTACTGTTGGGGGCCTTCGGCTTACGAAGGTCCTCAAAAACAGGATTTAACAGTATTTCTGGAGTTTAATGTGTGAACAGGTATCTTCGGACTCAAGTCGGTATCACAGCAGACCAGAATAATACGAAGGTTGATACAGCGCCGAAGGTGTGAGCAGGAAAGCTTCGGCATGATAGCAACAAAATGAAACCGACTTAAAGATGAAAAGGCTATTCAGACCTCGATAGATTACAATAGAATTATTATCAAATGTAAAGGGCATGAATGTAATTTTGCATAGGCTGTGACCTGTGCCTATAAATAGGTGAACAGTACCCCCGTACTGGGGGGGCGGATTTGGCATTCACTTTTGCGTCACGCTTGTACTTTCATCTCCTTCAAGTTGAAGGTACATTTGTAATCCAATGATCATTTCTGTTTATATATAATAATAAGACATAATTGCTTATGTTGTTCATTATATTTCTTATAATTCATCCTTCGTCATTATATAATATATTTATGAAGGTATGCCCTTCATAACCTTCGTCCGAAAACCATTATATCCTGAGAGGAATAATGCTTCGAAGGACGAAGGACTTTACCGATTAACATTTTCTATGTTGCCTTGTTCTTGACTCATAGCATTTGAGAACAAGTCCCCAACATTGGCGCCCACCTCCGGTGAACTCACTTCCACTCTTTGAGTTTTTTGAACACCTTCGGCGATCATAAACCTTCGTTATGGCGCCGAAGAAAGCTTCAGCAACTGTGGCCGCAGCTCTGCAACCGCTGGACCACAATCAGGAGACAGTCTCCCTTCGGGAGGCCCGAAGCCAGAAAAGGAAGGCTGTTAGCCCGACACCACCAGAGGACGAGATAGATCAAGAAATCAGAAATATGGAGATGCTTCATCAACAAGTACAGAGGAAGAAAGAAAAGATGACCAGGCTAGCTGAACTGCAGAGGCAGATAGATGAAGCCTCTGAAGAAGTTCGTCATCTTGCTCAGGATGAGCAACTCTGAAGGCCTCAGCACCAAGACCTTCATCAGGAGGGTTTTCCCAACGAAGATGACTGGTATGACAATTTCCATCATGGGAATTTTGTTTTTGACGATGCTTCTCCTCTGTCCGCTGAGCTGCAGGCTACACCTTGGCCTCCGTCCTACAAGCCGCCTCAGCTTCCCGTATTCGATGGCCACTCAGACCCGAAGCAGTTTTTGATGAGCTACGAAGCAACAGTATCTTCGTATGGTGGCAATGCTGCAGTCATGGCCAAATCTTTTGTTATGGCTGTCAGGAGTGTCGCTCAAACTTGGTATTCCTCCCTTCGACCAGGAACGATCACTTCATGGCAGAAGCTGAAGGACTTGTTGTTAACTAGCTTCCAAGGGTTTCAGACGAAGCCGGTTACTGCTCAAGCTCTGTTCCAGTGCACCCAGGATCACGAAGAATACCTTCAGGTGTATGTCCGAAGGTTCTTGCGTTTGAGGGCACAGGCACCAACAGTGCCCAATGAAATTGTCATTGAGGCCATGATCAAGGGGCTTCGGCCAGGACCGTCAGCTCAGTACTTCGCTAGGAAGCCTCCTCAAACTTTGGAGAAGCTGCTCCAGAAGATGGACGAGTACATTCGGGCCGATAATGATTTTCGCCAAAGAAGGGAGGAGGCTTTCAGGTTTTCTGAAATGACCAGGGGCTTCGGAGGGAGGTTCTACCCGAGGCATGTTAGATCAATTCATAACTCTACACAAAATGATGATAGAGGGAGCCAACAGCAAAGGCCACAATGTTCCTCACAGGCTTCGGGGCAACAGCAAGGCTCCTTCCGACCACCAGCTCCAAGAGGCAGAGGCGCCAGGGGCTTCAGAGGAAGATTTGGCGATCAACCGAGAAGAATCTTTTGTTTATTCTGTGGTGAGAACAAAGGTCATACCACCAGGATGTGCCATGTTACCATCCAGAAGCAAAAAGAAATAGCCGAAGCGGCAGCACAACAGGCTCAGCCGAAGCAGGTCATGCACACTGCTTCGTATCATTCGCCTTACATCCCAGAGTATGTAGGCAATCACCCTGCAGTTTCTGTTGCTTCGGCGAGTCAACCTCAGGCTTCCTGGCAACAACCTCCGCCTCCACCACCGCTGCAACAAGGTCAGCAGCCAGAAGGGAGCCAATATGCTCCACATCAAAGGGATTTCAGAGAACAGTCCGAAGCTCGCACAGTCAACAGCACTGTGCCAGAGTCAAAGCACATCTATTGACAAATATCCTACCTTAATAGCAATCTTTTTCATTCAGTTTTATTTTCTGTAATAAAGGACATTGTTCAGGTTTCATGTAAATAGTTTCGTTGATTCCCACAAGGAAAATATATTTTCTTCACAGGATTAAATTGTTGAAAGACTTGTGATAACAAAGAGGACCTTCGAACTATCGAAAATTCTTCGAAGCAACAAAAAGTCGTTCTAAAGAACGCAGAGTAAGTTTGCCGAAGTCATAAAAAAGTCGTTCCAAAGGGAGCGCAGTGTAAGTTTTCTGCTCCAAAGTCGTTCCAAAGGGAATGCAGAGCATACAGCGAAAAGTCAACGCTGATACCGCCTAAGTAAAAGGCGAAACGCGAAAAGTCAACGCGAATACCGCTGAAAGTAAAAGGCAAAGAAGCTCCTAAGGGAGGCTTACAGCGAAAAATAAACGCTGATTCCGCCGAAGTAAAAGGCGAAGAAGCTCCTAAGGGAGGCTTATAGTAAAAAGACAATGCTGATTCAAAAGATTATGTGTTTTGTCGCAGGAATGTGTGTATCTTACACAGCATAACATCATCGCATCATTTCGCATAGCATAAGCATCATACATCATGTTGCATATGGCATAAGAGGTGGACATCATATTAATCTACAGAAGAACGTTTTGAAAAAAGGGAAAAATCATAATGTCACAAGGAGATACATTATTGATCTTCGGAAGTATAGCTTCGGAAAGTATCTTCACGAAGCCTGGATATTATTTATTAGAACATTGGATATTGTTGTGACAAAGAAAAATTCCTCTTCACGAAGCATGAAAAGAAGGGAAGGTGTTTTTTCGTCAAAGACTCAAAAGCGGTAAGTGTAAAGTTTCATGCATCGTAAAGAGTTGAGCAATAAAAACGGGTATATTACATTCAGGATTACAAAATGTTACAATATATTATATTTCAGAAGTTTAATTTACAATAGTATTTAATCTTCTCTCAGAACAACTTCTGCAGCCTCATTCAGGAGCCGATTGACGACTTCGTCCATAATGGCTTCAGCCATCTTTTTAATTTCGTCGTCTCCTTTCGGCTGAGGGCCCGGAGACGCTTCAGCAGGATCTGAAGAAGGACAGGATACGACTACATTGCTATTACAAATGGCAAACGAAGCTTAAAACCAAAAATTACAACACAATAAAAACTATTAGTTACTACCTAATTGACCTTCGGGCTCTGCGCTCTTTTCAGCAGCCTCAGCCACTTCTCTAGCATCGTGAATGCCCTTTTCACTTTTTTGAATAATTTCTCCGGCCATTTCTCGGCCACCATTATCCCAGATATCGGTGAAAAATTTTCCACCGATCATGCTAGCTTCGGCCGAAGGATCTCTTGCATCTTCAAAGGACAAAGCAGCTTCGGATTGTGCTAAAATTTTTACATGTCCGCAGCCCTTCTTCTCTAAAATGGTGGCAATTCCTCTGGCACCAGAGAAAGCACATATATCTCCGCGGCTATTTAAAATTTCTTCGAAGGCCTCAGCTTCGTGGTCGATCCATTCGATGGGATCTTCGGGATTGCCTCTCGTAAAGTTTTCTTCGCTTGAGAAGGCGCCGACCCTGGCGAAGCTAGCTTTTAACTTCTTAACACACTCTATAGATTTGTTATAGCATCTTTTCTTGGACGAACGAAGCTCTTCAACAGTTACTTCTAAGTGATCTGCCCATTGGTCGCTGAGTTCTCGCCTTGTTTCTTCAAGTATGCGTTCTTCCTTGGCTCTGGCCAGTTGTTTCCGAAGATCTTCAATTTCGCGCTTCTGAGCTTCAGCTTGACCCTTAAAAGAAGCTTCGTCTTCCTTTATTTTATTTATCAATGAGTGTAATATTTTATCTTTTTCGAGGCCTTCGTTCCTCAGTTCAATTACTTCGGAACGAAGGTTGCTCAGGGCTATAGCACACCCTTCGTCTTCAGCATCTTTCTGTGCCCTGAGGGCATTGCTAAGTATCAGACCCTGCAAAGCGAAATATGTGTGTGTCAATAAATTTACACAAACGAAAAATTTTGGTCTCAACAAAAAATACAAGGATCCTATTTGTCGCACCTTTAAGCTATTATAGGCCAGGCTGTCGGCCAGATCGTTCTTCGACAGCACCGAGAGCCCGTCTTCTAAAGTTGGGAATCCGAAGCTCTTGCTCATCTCCCGGCAGACAGAAATCTCCTTGCTGTCAGGGAGACAATACAAAAAGTCTTCTTCTCCACTACCATTGAATATTAACGCCCCCTTTGGATACTTCAGTTTTTGGGCATAGCGCTGGGCCTCTTGCTCTTCTTTTTCTGATAGTTTTTTCCCCGAAGCATGACGAACAATATAATCACGAATTTTGAAGGATGCTTCGGGGGCAACGACACCGATTGCTTCAACAAAAGTTGGCTTTGTTATTTTTTCTTCCTCAGTTTCCAAGGATTTTATCTTTACGGGCTCTGAGGCCCTAGCTTCGGCTTTAGTTTCTTGCTCTGGAGCTTTTGTATCAGAAATTTCAGTTGTTGTTTCAGGAGTGACAGCAGCCTTCTTCGGAGGTGTGCTTGAAGATTTGATTGTTTCCAGTACATCTAGCACATTAGCCATTCTCTTTCTTTTCGGAGTCACTGCTGGCACTTTTTGATTTTTTACTGTTTCAACATTTGCTGCAGGACTCACAACTTCTGGTGCTTTTTCTTCAGATGGTTTTTTCACTTCTTCCATTTTTTCTGTGGACGGCGCTTCGGCCATTTTTTCGGTTTCTGGTAGCAAAATCTTCGGTTCTTCCAATTCTATCCTTTTTGGCGTTTCGGCCATTTCTGCAACTACTGGCAGCAAGGTTGGTTTGGTTGGCCTTTTAGCCTCGGTGGCCGAAGAAGTTTTCCCGGTAAACTCAGGCACCGAAGCTGGTTCAATATAGCGCGGCCGATGTGTGAGGACCTTTATCTTCTTTCTTTTCGGTTCTGGCTCGCTAGGAGCAGTTTCAGCTTCTTCTTTTGCAGAGGTTGTGTTTTTTCTCTTCTGCCTTCGAATGGGATAGCAATAGTCAGGGTAGACAAACCCAATTGCATCAAATACCCGATTCAGCCTCTTCTTTTTTCGGCCTCCGAAGGCTGCTGACATCGCAGTATCTTCGGCCTTCGAATAAGCCCCAAGCAGCTCATCACTTAAATTTTCAATGCTTTTTAACCAGTCATCATCTGGCTCAACGAATTTATCTCCGAACTTGAAGGTGTACTTCAGTCTGACAAGTCCACCTTCGTCGGCCTCTTTTATGATTTCTTGCGGCATTTCCCATTTCTCCGCGAGCGGCCATACCCGGAAGGCAATATGCTCTTGTACTAAATCTCTCGTTCCAATAAAAGAACAGATAACGCCGAAGGCCCTCTGGCATTCTTCGGCAGCTTCATTCATTTCAACCTTCGGCCTCCGAAGGCCGAAGCTTTGCCAAATAGGGCGCATAATTATACCTTTGATATCTTCTCGTACTGACAGGTCATTCTTCACATAAAACCATTCTGTCATCCAGTCGCCGGGCCATCTCTTCCGAAAGGTTGGCACGGGACAGCTTGACCCGGATCGAGAAACGAAACTGTAGCAGCCAAAATTATTATGATACTGTTCCTTACCCCAAGGTTTTGTTTCGTAGGATAATTCATGTATATTGCAGAAGCTTTTTGCATCAGGCTTCAGACCTTGGCTTCTCACGGCCCACACGAAGATATTCAGCCTTATAATTGCCTCGGGGGTAAGTTGGTGAAGATAGACTTCGAAGATTTTCAACACCTCCACGACGAAGTTGCTTAAGGGAAATCGCAGCCCAGCTTTCAAAAAGCTTCGGTACACTACGACTTCATTCTCTTCAGGGTGTGGACAAGTCTTCTCCCCTTCGTCGGCCCTCACAATGGACAAATCCCGGAAATACCTCCCTCTCATGTTGACAAGATGATTCTCTTTGATAGTTGATTTACCATAAACTGAGTGGCTTGGTCGCCAGGGACGATCTTCGGAGTCTTCACCACCGCTGTCCACATCATAACTGTCGCTGTCACCAGTATCCTTAGACAAACCTTCTAGAATCTCCTTGGTGATTTTTTCCGTGTTGGTCTTCGACATCGCTATAAGAAACCCCAAGTTTTTCTCTTCGTCAAGACTCAGCTTCGTCTCAGCAGCAGCCTTCTTATCTCTAGACATCTTCGGAAACACTAAAAAACTGTTTTCAAAGCCGAAGCTTCGAAACTAAAAGCTCAGAAATTCTTAGTGCACAAAAGCTAAAAATCGAGTGAGCGAGAGCAGATGACAAGAAAGCGTGCCAAATGAGTTTGCGGTATGACCGTATTTATACGCCCAGTGCGTTGAAAATTGAAAGACCCCGCTTGTCAGTGAATGTTGCTATTCTAGCAAAGGGAAGGTGTTTTTTCGGACCTTCGGCGTAAAGCCTTCGTCCATATCGCAATCTAAATTTATTGTTTTAAACAAATTAATATTGCGAGGGGCTACTGTTGGGGGCCTTCGGCTTACGAAGGTCCTCAAAAACAGGATTTAACAGTATTTCTGGAGTTTAATGTGTGAACATGTATCTTCGGACTCAAGTCGGTATCACAGCAGACCAGAATAATACGAAGGTTGATACAGCGCCGAAGGTGTGAGCAGGAAAGCTTCGGCATGATAGCAACAAAATGAAACCGACTTAAAGATGAAAAGGCTATTCAGACCTCGATAGATTACAATAGAATTATTATCAAATGTAAAGGGCATGAATGTAATTTTGCATAGGCTGTGACCTGTGCCTATAAATAGGTGAACAGTACCCCCGTACTGGGGGGGCGGATTTGGCATTCACTTTTGCGTCACGCTTGTACTTTCATCTCCTTCAAGTTGAAGGTACATTTGTAATCCAATGATTATTTCTGTTTATATATAATAATAAGACATAATTGCTTATGTTGTTCATTATATTTCTTATAATTCATCCTTCGTCATTATATAATATATTTATGAAGGTATGCCCTTCATAACCTTCGTCCGAAAACCATTATATCCTGAGAGGAATAATGCTTCGAAGGACGAAGGACTTTACTGATTAACATTTTCTATGTTGCCTTGTTCTTGACTCATAGCATTTGAGAACAAGTCCCCAACATTTACAACTACAAAATCAAAGATCATTTGATTTTATGGTGACCTAAAATTTAGATTAGAGATAGTTTAAGCAAGTTTAAATCTCACAAGTTTAAGCAAGTTTAAATCTCTAAGGTTCTCCTTTATTTATTTATTTATTAATAAAAAAAACATACACCTACAATAGTTCATATTCAATCCTAAAAATTTAGAGTGTGCAGACAGTGAGTGAAACCATTTTATTTAAATAGAGAATAATTCTATGAGCATTTTGCAATTTGAATCTCTAAATTTGGAGTTCATATGCAAAAGTTATGAAATAAACAAGTTTGGGAATTCAAAATATGAAATTAGGGCTAATTCTGTGATTAAATAAAAGTCCAGGGGTCTAATTAAAACAAACCCAGGACCCATGCGCTAAAACAGAGGACAACAGGTTGATTTCCTAAAACCAGGGGGTTTCTTAAACAAAATAGCCACGCGAAGGGGTATCGGGTGAATCTAACCGCTAGATCAGAAACCGACGGCCGAGATTAGATCTGCGGCCGAGGGCGCGCGCGCGGGCGGGCAAGTGCTGACAGGTGGGACAGGGAGTGTCAGCGATAGAGGGGGAGAGCGTGCTGACCGAGCGGGCCCAGTGCCACAGGGGAAAATGGACGGCTACAGGGGTCCAAGGGGGTTCGAACCGTTCGATCGAGATCAGACAGGGAGGGGTCCAAGGGGGTCCGAAGGGGTCCGAGCCGTTCGATCAAGATCGGATGGGGAGAATCAGACCGGGAAGGATAAGCGGCTGTGGGTGACGCTGACAGGTGGGTCAGGGCGTCAGGCGCGCGGCGCGAAGCGGTATCCCGCGGTCCGGGCCATTCGATCTGAATCGGACGGAGGGGATCAGACCGAGGAAACAGACGGCTGCGGGCGGCGCCGCTCCTCTCCGCGACGGTGAGGTGGCTGGAGTTGAGGCAGGCACGAGCTTTTGTGGCTCCGGGGTCGCTGGAGTTGGGCAGAGGGGAAGAGGGCTCCACGGTGAACTCAATGGCGGGGAAGAGGCCACGAGTCCACGGGCAGAGAGGGGAGAACGGCGGTGAGAAGGTCTCGGGCAGGCCAGATAAACTCCGGTGAGCGATTCCAGCCACGGGGAGGGGACTTAAGGCGCGCTAAGGCCTGGGCTGGCTTCAGCAGAGGCAGATGCACCTTAGGGACTAACACCGAGGAACTAGACCGGGCTAAATCGGTCGGCCACCGCACGAGCACGGCGGACCACCGCGGTTGAGCACCGGCGAAGGCAAAATTAGACGAACACAGGGCGCAATAAGGGAAATTGGGCACGGGGACAGGTGTCTCACCTCGGGGCGGAGCTCGGGGAGGCTTGGCGCGGTCTCCGGCGAGCTGGATGGTCGGGAACGCGGGCTCGGGTCTCCGGCGGCGAGGACAGAGCGCGAGAGAGGGCGAGGGTGTGCGAAATGAGGCGAGGTGCGAGTGCAGGGCACTGGCAAGGCTCTAAAAAGGGAGCTGGGCGCGTGGGCGGGCGTCGTGGCCGAGAAACCCGGTGACATGCGCAAGTGCGCACGCGCCGGTCCACGGCGGGCGCGGGGAAGGCGGAACTGACAAGGCAGGCCCACGACGCAGAGAGAGAAAAGGGGACGTGCGGAACAACGGCTCAACGGCTAGCGAACCGGGCCCGCGAGACAGAGAGAGAGGGAGCGCGCGGGTGAAGAAAACCGGCGCCGACAGGTTGGCCCCATTGGGCAGCGAGCGAGAGAGGGAGGGCGCGCGCGAGGGAGAACTGCCGCTGACAGGCGGGGTCCGCCTGTAAGGCGGCGCGGGCACGCGGCCTGGCTGGGCTTAGTGGGCCGACTGGGCTGCTTTCTCCTTTTCTTTTTCTCTGGATTTTCTAATTCCTTTTCTATTTCTTTTCTATAGGGTTTTCAAATCCAAATTCAAACTAGGTTTCAAATTCAAATAAATTCAAACTTGTGCAACACTTCAAAGAATATTTTAAGCTCAGCATGATGCAACATGTCATGACTCATAAGGTTTTGACAAAAATAAATAGTTAATCTCCAGTAGTTTAAGCCATTTCTAACCAAAATGAAAAAGAGAGAAACAATCTAAAGAGAGAGAAAGCCTAAAGTGAGAAAAGGAAGAGTAACACATGATTTTGGGTGATAATAAGAAAGAAATTTTATACCCCCAAAATCAGGGTGTTACAGACCTATCCCCCTTAAAAGAATCTCACCCTCGAGATTCAGGGCTGGCTAGAAAAGAGCTCAGGGTACTTGGCTTTCAATTCATCCTCTTTTTCCTAGGTTGCTTTTTCTTCTGAGTGGTGACCCCACTTGACTTTGCACATCCTGATGGTACTTCTCCGAGTGACCCGATCTGCTGTCTCCAGAATTTGAGTTGGCTTCTCAATATATGTCAGATCTTCTTGAACTTCAAGATCCTGTGCTGGCAATTGCTCTTCTGGCACTCTTAAGCATTTCTTCAACTGAGACACATGGAACACATCGTGCACAGCTGACAGATTCTCTGGCAAACTGAGTTAATAAGCCACTTCTCCACGTCTGGCTTGAATCTGATACGAGCCGATATAGCGAGGTGCCAACTTGCCTTTGACCCCAAACCTCTTGGTTCCGCTGATGGGCGACACTTTCAAGTAGACATACTCCCACTTCAAAACTGAGTTCTCTTCTCCTGGTATCAGCATAGCTTCACTTCCTGGACTGTGCTGCCTTCAGATTTTCTTGGATCATCCTGATATTCTCTTCAGCTTCAAGCAAAATCTCGGGGTTGAATACCTGCCTTTCGCCGGGTTGATCCCAATGCAATGGAGTTCTGCAATTCCTCCCATAAAGTGCTTCGAATGGTGACATCTTCAGACTGGCTTGGTAGCTATTGTTGCAAGAGAATTCTGCATACGGTAGCCTCTTGTCCCATCCTAACTAGTCTTGCAAAGCACAAGCTCTCAACATATCCTCAAGAATCTGGTTGGTTCTCTTAGTCTGACCATCTGTATGCGGGTGATAAGCTGAACTGAACTTCAAGTGGTATCAAAGCCTTTCTGACTGTAGGACCGCTAACCTAGACTAGAATGGTCGACTTAAGGACTATAGACCCTTACTCTTACCTTGATCTTAGAGTCTTTTCAAAAGTTGGTCATCTTGACCAACTCTATGTTATTTACTCATCTCAAAAGTTTTGTCTCACTTTCCTTTCTGTTTACTTTCTGGTCTCATAGTTCTACTCTTACTCTTGTGCTTACGATGTCTTTTTAGATGACCCGTATCAGGTGCACTGCACGTAAGTCTGTGATCCCCTTTTTGCCTTCTCGCCTGGCGGAGCGTCCCCTACTTCGCACGGTGTCAGGTCAGTCCAGCCACCTGGAGAGACTGCATCGTCGCCTGCACGAGGAGCAGGAGCGCCGACGCCAGGAGCAGGAGCTGGACCAGGAGCAGCAGGACTCTTCCCCCTTGCCTCAACACGAGGTGGAGTCTGAGAGGCCTCCTTCCCCTACACCTCAGCCAGAAATGCCCCCTGCACCACCTCAGGGCATCCCGGATGCTGGAGGAGACCCTGACGGAGACAGAGATGACGACGACGCCGGTGGCAGTTTGAGCCACGACACAGAGCTCTCGGAGGAGCCGGAGCCGGATGGATGGATTGCGAGACCCATCACTCGTGATGCCGCTCGCGGGTGTCACTTCCATGACTCTCTCGATACCCTGATGCGTCGGGCCTTCGACCGACACACTTGGTCTATCGAGTACCATTGTGTAGTCTACCAGCATCGTCGCGGGTTATACCTGGACCAGTGGGAGGCTACTTGCTTGGTGCATCGTCCGGACGATGATCTCCAGGGTGCAGAGGCCTTCTTGGAGCACTATTCTATCACTGAGAGGGACACTGCCGAGGCAGCCATGCAAGATGCAGCACGACATGCACTTTCTCAGTATTGCTCGTTGTTCAGCGGGGTAGCTGATGGCCTTGACCTGAAGTACTACCCTCACCGTTCGATCGGCAGTGCTGGAGGTGTGATTGTCTCGCCAGTTGGTGAGGGCAATCCCAGGCTGAACAGCATGGTCAACTTGGTCGCCGTGCTCAACACAGAGTTAGACCACGCTCTTGACGAGTTGGGCAAGGTTCGGGCAGAGGTTGTGGAATTGCGTGCTGAGTGCGCAGCACACCACTATCTGGATGGTGGTTCTCCTGCCCCTGTAGGGATTCAGCACCCTTACCGTTCACCGCCCCGTGGTCACTTCGACTATGGTACCCCAGACTACAGGACCCGGATAGATTTGGATCCATAGATCGATAGAGTCGGAGTCTGTAATAATGCTTAATTCAGTGTCTTAGTCTAGTCAGTCTTAGTTAGAGTTAGTTTGGTTATCTTTTGTTGGATGCTTGTCATGATGAACATGTAATGAAGTTGGATCTTTGTAATGATTGTCACCAAGGGGTGGGTATCTCCTGCAACTTGGTGTAGTTATTAATAAAGTCAGTTATTTATTTGGGTAATCCATTTATTTCCACTTTCCTCTCTATCTGAGAAGTTGTCAGTGAAGATGATCAATTATTCAGTGTTGTGAATATTCTTGTATATCTTTTCTTATGCTGAAAGACTGCAGAGTCAGATCTGATATGTGTGTGGTTTCTACAGATGTCTGAGAACAGGCGCAGAGGTGCGAGGCGTGCACAGCCAGAGCAGCAGGCACTCCAAGAGGAGGCAGCTCCACAGCAGCAGTTGCCACCGCAACCCCCGATGACCATTGAGCAGATGTTCTTGATGCAGACCCAGGCAGTTCAGGCAATTGGTCAGATATTAGCAGCGATGCAGCAAGCTTAGCAGCAGCCACCACCACCTCAGCCTCCAGTGCAAGTCCAGATGCCACAAGTGCCTAGAGACAAGCGGGCAGAATTCATGAGGGGCCATCCCCCTGTCTTTGCCCACTCTGCTGACCCCATGGACGCGGAAGATTGGTTGTGTACCGTGGAGCGTGAGTTGCACACTGCACAGTGCAACGACCGTGAGAAGGTGTTGTATGGTCCCCGACAACTGAGGGGAGAAGCACAGTCTTGGTGGGAGTCTTACCTCGCCACCCATGCCAACCCTGAAGCCATCACTTGGGAGGAGTTCAGGGACAACTTCCGTCGCTACCATGTGCCCGAGGGACTGATGATAGTGAGGAAGGAGGAGTTTCTCGCCCTAAAGCAAGGTCCCCTATCCGTTAGTGAGTACAGGGATAAGTTTCTGCAGCTGTCACGTTACGCCCCAGAAGACGTCAACACAGATGCCAAGCGGCAGTACCGCTTTCTGAGAGGATTGGTTGATCCCCTCCATTACCAGCTCATGAACCACACTTTCCTCACCTTCCAGCATTTGATAGACAGAGCAATCATGACTGAAAGGAAGCATCGGGAGATGGCGGATAGGAAGCGCAAGATCGGTGGACCTTAGACCGGGAGTAGCAGTCGTCCCCGCTACTCAGGCAGCTCGCCACAACAATTCAAGCAAGGTCACTAGCACCAGCATCAGCGTCAGCACCAGCACCAGTACCAGAGGCAGTTTCCTCAGCAATAGCAGCAGCAGTACCGTCAGAACACTCAGCTAGGAGGAAATTAGTACCAACATCAGAGCAACCAGGCAGCTCGTCTTCCTGCCCCCACAACCAACCAAAATGGCCAAGCAGCCCTAGCACAAGTAAGAGGTCGTGCATGCTTCTACTGTGGAGAATAGAATCACTCGGCGAAGGATTGTCCAAAGAAAGCAACCCAGCAACCGCCAGCAGTCAATGCCCCAGCAAGACAAGGAGCACCACAACAAGCACCAGGAGTCCGTGGTCAGGCCTACGATAGAGTCCGTGGTCACCATAACAAGTAAGGGTGATATCAAACAAAAGCTAAGACTTGCAATACGATAGAGGAAAAGGGAACGAACAAGAGCGGGAAAGGTAAGACATCACTCTTGAACTGAAATGGGAGAGGCGGCTTTAAAACATGGGTACATGATAAGCATCAAGGTATAGATCAAGGGATGACAAGGGTTAAGGTGATAACAATCAAACACACAACCAAGGATATATTCTAGACAAGACTTGCAAGGTGTCAAAGAAGGTGGAGCAGTCAACGATGAAATAGATGAGGCATTATCCCCAAACAGGGATGGAAAAGAGGAGGCTTAAAAGGGTACGTTGAAGGTAAGAAAGAAGGCAAGTGCATAGACATTACGGGGGTTTTAAAGGTAATAATGGACAAGGAGGTATGGGAGGAGATAATTAGGCATAAGACAAAAGGTATAAGTACCACAAAGGATGGAGTTATAAGACAAAAGGGTACGTCCATGGGCCAGATAGGTAAATTGCCACTCTCAAATTGAGGTGGAAGAGAGGGGATTTTTAAGGAGTAGGAATAAAGATGAGTATCAAGGCAAGATTGATGGATGGCAAGGTGAGGGTGATAAAACTTGTAAGGCGGCAAGGAGTGAAAAGAAATCAAGGGAGAGATGGGTAACTCACAGCTCTCAAGCTAGGTCGAAAGAAAGGGGAGGCTTCTAAAGGATAAGTTCAAGGTAAGCGTTTAAGTAGAAGACATAAATATCGCAGGGTCAAAGGCGATAACGGACAAGGGTATGAGAGAAAATATGAAGGCATTGAATAGCCAGTGGTATGAGTACAACAAAGAATGGGGTCACGTCCAGGCTTTCACGCGATAAAGAAGAGGATATTGCCAAGGGTAGGATAAGTAAAACACTGCTCTCAAATTGGATAGGAGATTGGAGATTTTAGAGAACAGACATAGTGTAATCACCAAGGTAGGATCGAGAGATGAGAAAGGTAAATGTAGTACCCAACCGGAGCACAACAAAGGATGGGGTTAAAAACTCGCAAGCGACAAGGAAGAGGATACAACCAAGGGAAAATAGGTAAAATACAACTATAAAATTGAGATGGAAGAGAGAAGGTTTTAAAGAACAGGTATAACATAAGCATCAAGGTAAGATATAGAGGTGACAAGGGTAAAGATGATAATGATGAAAAGCATAGTCCATGGACAGAGTTAGGGCAAGACTTGCAAAGTGGCGAAGTGGAGAGAATAATAAAGGGTAAGATAGGTATGGTTCCAACAGAAGGGTTGAAGTAAAATTCATTACCAAAGGAAGTTACAAGGAATTAACGAGATCACCAAGTGTGTGCGAAATAAAATGAATGCTCATGGGTCGTTAAGAAACGGGGGTGGTCAAGGACATGTTAACTGAAATGTCTTGAACAGTCATTGGGATATGCAAGATTCAAATGGTACGAGCATACTAAGACCAAGAGAGTACAAATTGCCAAAAGATAGTGACTTAACACTAGAATAGGAAAGGGTCTCAAAAGACAGTAAGACCAAGGACCTATAAACTAAAAAGTTTAAATAGGCAGTAGAGTTTTTTTATTAGAGGTAGGTATTGAAACAACAGTATTCAAGACTCCAGGGATACGAGCATGTCAATACCAAGGAAATAAGATTACCAAATGATAGCAACTTAATGATGAAAGAGGAAAGAATCCCAAAAGACAAAAAGGTTATGGTCAGGGGGCATCTACAAAGATGTCGCAAGCACAAGAGTGAGATCAGATCTAATGGATTGAGAAAAGTATAGACCATACTAGAATAAAATACTTTTCGCAAGGGGGCATATAGGAGCACAACATTGAATTAGTCGAGGTGACTAATATTTTGAAACAACATCAAGGATGAGGTGAAGTAAAAATCGATAAGTCCTTAAAACAGACAGTGCTACTCTAGAATAGCGGTCCTACAGTCAGCAAGGGCTTTGATACCATTTATGTCACACCCGGTTTTGAAGGTAAACCGAATGCGAACCATGTACGTGCCAGGATTAGAACTCACGTACATAGTGATTACATAAATGACTCATCATAGCACAATGCTTCGAATAACAATAAAGAGTAAGTAATAATATTAAAGACTAGAGTCATTTACATAATATAAATCAAAGTACACAGAATCGAAACGTAGCCAACGTAAACAAACCCACCACAGGCAGCTGACTGGGGGAGGTCGCTAGCCTAATCCTCGAACTCGCCGAAGTCCTGGAACTCCCGGAGATCCGCCTCGGCGCCTTCTTCTTTACCTGAGCATAGATTGCACCAAAGGCAACCTGGTGTTTTGTGAAAGCAAGGGTGAGTACACATCAACGTACTCAGCAAATGTCCCGTTTGGCTGAGGTGGACTAGCTTTATGTGGGGTTAAGCTCAAGCAGTTGCTTTTAGTTGGTCAGATATTTATTATTAATGGAAGCCAAGTTTTAGCAATAACCAATCCGTGAATTATTTCCTCATCGAGGAACATTGCTATCATCATCGAACCAAAATAATAAATAGAACCATTGTATCTCGAACCATCTGTATCTCTAATCAAAGAGGATTCCAAGGCCACTCATAACCGTGAGCACGACTGATATATCAGTTTCTAATCCTCTACAGAGGTCGCACACTTTACCCACAAGTCGTGATTCCCGTTCTGCCCGGAGATCATGACTCTCCATCGATCAGTACCAAGGTGACCTAGCAGGGTCTCACTACGTAGCCTTTACAAAGATTTCCCAGAGGTCATAGCCGCCCGTTAGGTTTCTCCAGTTTGATAAACACAGTACATCTCCCCAAAGGAAGGGTGACTAACAAAACCAAATCAAGAACCTCTGCAACCAGCCTCGGTAGAGCAAGTACTATGCCCGGACCCCATTGACGGCCCTACGGCGAAGCCAGCTACTCCTCTGGTTTCTCTAATTAATCAGCTAAGGGCGTCCCATTCCACCCTCATGGTTGCACTGTTATCCCGGGTTGTCACTCCCCGAACAGGTCCTTACGGAGAGGTACTGAGAAAACAGCCTGAGTCCCCTAAAGTATCACAAGAACATCATCAGGATAACATCATCGTATCATAATATTCACATCATGTTCATTGATTAAAGTAAAGCAATAGCATAAAGCTAACCATGATAACCAAAAAGGTAAACAAGGATAAGTAAATAAAAAGCTAGTCAATCCTTAGGTTTCAATTAAGTAATGCGGGACAGTGAATTATAAGTAGATAAGACATAATGGGTCAGATGACACTTGCCTTCGCCAAACAGATGCTCAGGGACTTCAACTTTATAGAACTCGAAGAGCTTGATCTCTTGGTCGCCGACGCTTGAACGTTGATTCCTCGAAGCTCGGAAACGAACCGCGATCTAATCGCAACGCGAAGCGAAGACGAACAAGCACAAGCAAACAAACATAGGTATATGCATAAGAACATTATAACATACATTATAAAATGTTATAAAAACATGCAGCATAAAATAGAGCTCGATTCTATGGTCACGCGAGGGAAAGAAACGTCGAACTCGAAGTTACGGTTGAGAAGTTAGCGCGTTAACGTTAAACAAGTATTAACAACAACTTTTAGTTCAACATGATCAAATATAAATACTATACATCAGTTAGTTCAATTAATCTGATACACTAACAAATGTCTGTTAATTAAATAATTTAATTAAAACGAGAGATTCTAAGCGAGATGAATTTATGACGCGTGAAACAACACGCCAGCGTGCAAACAACGCGTGGACACGCGCAATATAGCACACGGACGTCGCATGGGACAATGCACACGACTATCGCGAAAGACGCGCGAACCAGCACGACACCACGTGTGGAACAACTCATGCGACAAGCGAGAAAATACTAAATAGGGGTCGCGTTTATACTAAACAAATATTAAATGACATAAAAAGTAGTTAAGTTAATATTAGTCATGTTAATGTTTATTATAAAAGCGCAAGTTGAACCCTACACATTTAATCTAACTGAAATATTAGTCTGATAAATATTAGTCGAGTGAACCTTAAGTTAATTATCTAGCATATATGACTTGACGAACTAACATCACTAACATGAGTGTTTATAAGTGGCAAACTATTTATTATCACGCGCAGACGCCGTGCGACACACGTGATCGACATGCGAGATACACGCTAACGACGCGCGGCAAGGCAAGCGACACGTGGCAACTTGACACCGAACGACACAACATGAGAGAATTATCAAGTTACGTCGTACCTATATTAAACAAATATTAATTAAAACATTTGAGTAGATATAATCCTATTAACAGATATAAATAAAGTGTGGCTAAAATTATAAATTAGTTTAAGTAAACTACTACTTTAATGACTTGGATAAATAAGTAAATAATCAACTAGTTAATTAAAACACGCCTCGCGACGAAATAATGTTACTAACATGTTGGTGACGAGGTTACGAAGTTAAAGCGACCGAAACGAAATAGAAACGGGTTTATGACACATTATAAATGAAATAGCTAACAATTCATGGCTAATGAACAATTTTATTAAAGCGCGCGAATCGCGACTCGCGTGAACGACGACATGTGAACAGCACACACGAACGTCGTGTGGACACACGTGACACACGAGGGAAGGGTGGTGATAGTGTACGCGAACAATACAGGTGGGTAGCGTGCGGACAACACTCGACATGCGCGAGTGACGCGCGACACGCGAAGAAGCACACGAGTGACGCGCGATCCAGCACACCATCGCTCACGGAACAGCATGCGTGACATGCGAGAAGTATTTAAGCAAAGGACGCGCATATACTAAGCGAGTATTAATTTAAATCATTTGAGTTGGCATTAACCAAATTAACGTGTATTAATAAAAGTGCCCCTTAAAACTATAAATTAGTTTTAACTAAGTTGCTCTTTTAAAAACTAACAGACAAATAAATAATTAAATAATTAACTAAAGTATGTGTTACAATAAAACAATATTTTTAATATGTACAAGACATCACTATGAAAGTAATGTAGCTGAAACTGTACAAAACGAATTTATAACAAGAGTTATTGCGTATTTAATAAACAACGGATTAAAGTGATGTGGCTTATTCTGATTGGCCGAGGGGCTGGTCGCGCATATGGCCACAGAATAGTGGGCGCAGAGGATCGAAAAGGATGTGATTTTGTGTGGATGAAAGGAAGCGGTTGTTTCATCTTCCTGCGCACGCACGAAGGAGCTGACAAGTTTATCAACCATCCATCTCCCTCCTCTCTTCTTCCTTGGGCAGACGAGCAGCAGGGGGAGGACGAGTGGCACTGGTGGCTCGCCGGAGTGACGAAGGCACGCGGGGTGGCTGTGGCGAGCGCTGCACGGATAGGGAGCAGGGGCGGGCGCCGCACGCAGGGGCAGTGGCTGGATGCGCGCCTCGGGCCGCGACGGCAGCAGGCCACTGGCCGCGCACGTACGGGAACAGGGAGCGCAGCTCACCGGAGCTAGCTGCGACACCGCGCCGGGCCACCGGACTTGGCCGCGCCTAGGGGAATAGGGCGCCTGGGCGCTGCTAGCCGCGCTGCCTGGCCGCCGCACAGGCTGGCCGCCGCGCAGGCTGCTACCGCGCGAAGGGAGAACGCGTCAGGGGCCACGCTCGACCGCGGATTGAGCGCAGGGGAGGGCAGCCATGGCCATGGGGCGAAAGGGGAGGGATGAGGTGGGGAAGGGAAAGCGGCTCACCACGACGGAGTTCGACGGCGAGCACCAAACTAGCGATTCGACGCGAACAGCAGGGCTCCTCCACAGAACTGATGGGCACGTTGTGCTATGGCGGGCGGGCATCCACCGGATGGGCACAGGAGCAAGGGCGGCTCGGAAGTAGAGGTGTGGGCGCGCGCGAGGGAGAGGGAAATAGGGTGATGAGGCTACAAATGGAACCGGCGAGGGAGAGACATCTGTGGGAGGCGGTTTGGGAGAAGAGGAACAGGAGGTGGGCGGACTGGTGGGCGCGATGCGCAGCTACAGCGAATGGCATGCGCGGTGGGTGGAGAGAGCGACCGAGCGCGGTTGGTTCCTGGGCAGGATCGTGGCCACGGTTCGGGTAGCATGCAGATTACGCCCAAGAGAGAAAATAGGAAGTGAGATCCATATGGTATTTCTTTCCTCTATTTTCTCAACCGCACAAGACGCACAAATGCAGGCAAAAAATTGCATGTGGCCATGCCGGGGTTGACGATGGGGAGCAGAAAAAAAGGCATGTGCACATATCTGTACTAACTATTAAGTGGGCAGTGTAGACTGCCCCGCTCCCTACCCGCACCGCATGCCTAGCCGCCGCGAAACTCCCGCGCGCCGCAGCCGCCGCGAAACCCCCGTGCCCCGTGATCCCGCGCGCGAGGCGTGGCGACACCGCTCAACCCGGCTACACGCAGGAGGAGTTCGAGTTCTACCTCTCCGACTCGAAGCCGTGCCTCCTCGTCACCAACGCGGATGGCAACGTGGCGGCACAGGCGGCCGCTGCCAAGCTCAGGCTCGCCCACGCCGCCACCAGCCTCCACGACGCGGTCGACCCTGTCCACCTCGCCGGCCTCCCGGTCCCGGCTCTGCAGAACGGGTCTCACGTCGGTGGCGTGGCGGGCTCTCTCTCCCCCGGCGCTATCGCGCTCGCCTACTCCCTCTACGCCACATCTGCTGCGAGACCCTCGGCGCGCTCCTTGACCCCAGTGACATCGCCTTCCTCACCAATCGCGCCACTGCCTACCTCCACATGGGCAAGGTCTCTCCCGGTTCGTGTTCCCACTCTTCGTTCCCACATGAGGCAACGAACCATGGTGCTCTCCAACTATCTCCATGGCAAGGGATGCTTTCGTCGGCCCAGTATGGAGATTGAGTATGGTCTCTGCGCTGTCTCCCTGGACCACGAGGCTGTCAAGACATGGATCTATCCAAGTGAGGGGGTTTGAGTTTCTACAACATTTTGCCAATAATTGTTCTTTGTTCTGGTTTTCATGCTGGGATTCAGCTTATGGGTGGAGTCGTCTTGAAAAATAGACATCTTTAGTGAATGCTGGCACTTTATTAGTTAATAATGGCAGCCATCTTGCTTGAGGGTACATTCCAGCAGCTCTTGCTGGTACTGAAGTGTACAAGATGCTTGGGAATGCGGAAACTGACTCTAAACTTTGTTTTGTTAAGCACTTGAGCAGCCATATTAGGTAGACGATTGCATCAGGAAATCAAGCAAAAAACTATAACATAAGGATAAGTGGTTTAGTTTGCTGGAGTAGCACTGCACCCATAGAAGCATGCACCTCTTTTAGTTGAAGCAGATAGAGATGGACTAGGAGCTTGTCCACCCTTCGCAATATGTTTTTGTTGTATCAAACAAATGTCATTTTTGAGGATGTTATTGTTGCAACTTCTTAGCTTGGTTATTTGGATTTTGGAATATCTTGGCTTGATTATTCATGTCTTTAGAATGCAGGTTTTACTAGGCCTTCACATGAGTTCCCGAACCACTGTCAGGGTTTCCACTTTTAGTTGCAGATTAAGTATTGAGTGCATTGTGGTTGTCGTATTCTTTAGTACAACTGGATTACATGTTTGTTGCTCACATGGTTGATTCTATTGCTCCACCCATTGCATCTGCTAACAACTGTTAAATTGCACTATTTTAGTATAGTGGTATGAGATGGATATATGCATTCTACTAAATGATATCTTGATTGTGAATTGTTAATGCGCAGCACTTCAATTTTTTCCAGTTTCTTTTATCTGTTGAAGGAAATCCTTGATTTTTTAGCAGTAGCTGCCTAAACATCATAGGGGAACCCCTAGATTTCAACATGGATGCACAAAGTTTCATTCCTCAGATGCAAATGACTAGATGAAATTAAGCGATTTGGAAAATAGACAATGGAAAATTCCTGTCAAAGTTCCTGTTTTTCTGGATAATGGTTATTGTTCAGTTCTTATAGAACCATGTTTGCTTCTTAAATACACTGCACTAGATAACTATGTTGTTATATGCAATCCAAGCAGCACATCTTGCCTTAGTAATTTATTTTGGCTATTTTTACGTGCTGCAGCTAATGTAGAAGGCCGAGAGTACCAGAAGTATATGGTTGAAAAGGCTATGTTTACCAATACGTTAATAGCTTTGCCAACTGGACTTGGCAAAACTTTTATTGCTGCGGTAGTGATGTACAACTACTTTCGATGGTTTCCCGAAGGTAATGTTTCACATTGCATTGTAACCGTTTTCTTCTCTGATGCTGTATTTTATGAACTTTGTGGAAATTGCTTGCTGAAACTTTGTTTTTATTTACAATGGAAATTCAGGAAAAATAATATTTACCTGCCCTTCACGTCCTCTTGTTACTCAGCAAATTGAGGCATGTCACAATACAGTGGGAATACCACAGGTACCACAATAAATCTGTTGTTGGTGATTTTCTTATTTTTATTTAGGTAGAAGTCTATTTTTGGCCATCCAATTATTGCCCGAGTTTGTTTTTGGCCATGCAACTCAAAAACTATAAATCCTTGACCACTGAACTATCTATACTGGACAAATGTGGCCAGTTTCAAAGGGCTTTGTATTTTCTGAAAATAGTAAAAGCAGGTTTATTTTTTAAATGATAACTAATTTATTTTAAATCAGAAAAACAAGAAAACAGCACTGATTTGTTTTTTTTAAAAAAAATATAATGTGTCTATTGGTGCTGAAATTGGAGTTATTTGGATTTTATCATTTCCATGGTGCTCTCCAACTATCCACAACGCTCTCCTTCAATCTATGGCCCCACTGCCATCAACAACGACGCCGCCCCCACTGCATCCACGGACACCGGGAAAGACGATCAACTCGGAACCTCCTCAAGGCTCCGTCCTCTACGCCACGCGTGGGGTCCCCCACTGTCACACTAACCCTCACCTTCGACCTCAAGGACTCTCCGATTTTCTAGCAGGTTTATGCAGGATTTGTCTCCCTCTTGTACTCCGATTTTTCTTTTAATGTGATTTTATGACTTATTTGGTGGATTTTAATTCTTATATTTTGGCTGCGGTTTGGGACGAATTTCTTGAAGGATTTTGGTGATAGAACATATGAGGAGACTTCTTAATCTTTAGTTGATTTAATCCCCTCAAGCGCCTTCGTTTTTGGTTTCCCCAAAAATTCCCATTTCAAATGGTTCCTGAATCTCATTTAAAAAATAGTTTGTTTATGGCTTTTGTGAGTACGTGGTGAGGGCCTTATGCCTGTCAGATTTGATTCGTTTAGATTTAACATTTTTCAGGGAAATCTGAACTACAGTATGTTATGTATCAACTTTTTAGATGACAACTAGCCTGCTCTCCTTAAAATTTACAGTCCATTTACCTATGCCTTTCAGTGTCCATGGGGCTGTTGTTGTGAAGCCTTGCAATTCATTTGTTGGGTTCTGTAGAGTCTGCAACATGACCATTTAATTCTATACTTTCACTTCTCTAAAACGTCAAATATTCTTCATATGATATTTTCCTATCCGAGGGAGGCTCTGAAAGCCTATATTCAGACCATCAAGGAAGCGAAGAACATAATACTTTCCTCCACAAGCTACCACAGGTGCAGAGCCAAGCAGTGGGCATGCTACAATCTGCTGAAGGAGCACAGGGACATTCAGGTTCTCTACCATGATGATGGAGTGAAAGACAACCCCTCTACAAATGGCAGCAAAGAGCAACAGGGAAGAAGGCCAACACTGGATTGCAAACGGGCTCAGTTCGCTATGAAGGATACTGGAAGGTAAATTGTTTGCTAGGCAAAAACCTTCCTATAGATCTCCCAGGTCACTCTTACCATTTCCATTGATCCATTGATCAGCATTAAGCATGCACTAATAACGGTTCATCGTTGCAGAAACCGAGGAGTAGATCAAATGGCTAAATGGAGAGGTAGAAAAACGCATATTGAATTTTGATCCTGTAGATGAACCCATTAGACAGCCTGGTTTTGCGTGGGTATGCTGCTTATCTCTCTTTCTATAATATGTGAATGTGATAAAGCATTTAACACAATCAGTAAACATTGTGGTTTCAGTTTCATTGAATTTCAGAAAGGTATAGAGTGAATTTTATTTGTTTTTCATCATGTAGACCTTATTAATTCCCCCGTTCTTTCCCTTGGCTAAAAAAATCGAGTTTGCAGTGCAGTTCAATAGAGTATACCCAGTTCTCTCTCTATGTTTATCCTAAATTTAGAAAGCAATACTATTGGGGGGCACTTCCATTCAAAATCGATGACTGTCTTTTTGACCCATTATTATAGAGGACTCTACAATCTCTTATTTAATTCACCTGACAATCAATCTGTCTGTAGCTTAATTATCGGTTATTCTATATTATTGTATCCTCGACGGCATTGCTCTGCATGTATGTATTATCCTTCTATTGGGTTCCATAAACGTGCTAGAATACTTCAATTTGGAAGATTAGAGCAGCCGAGCAATTGCCAATTTGAAAGGCCATGTTGAAGACACCAGCATCAATTATTTTGATTATCTATTGTTTTCTGTGTATGGTTTGTGGGTGGTTTATTTGTCTTCCATTTATTTGTACTAAATGGGTTCCATGCTTTCAGATCCTATATGCCTATAACTTTACATCATCAATGAACAATGTGTAGAATACTTGTATTCAATCGGGGCTAGCTTCTAGATAAGTAACAGCTGGACCGTTGTCGCCTGTATAACTTCCGGAATCTGGATGCTAGGTTGGACCGTTGTCGAATTCTCACCATGGTGCAACTAATGTTCAGGTTTGCCGGCTCCAGAACAAGGCTCGCAATGCCCAATGTATTTCATTCTATATTGTCTATCCTTTGTGTAGGTTTTATTTACTTGTTAGTCGATTATTCTCTGTACCTGCAATGTAGCACATACTATTAGCACGACCCTCCACTCATTTGTTCACATTCTAAATTTTATATATTTTTATAGTTCCTGAATTTGATCGCTCATAAATATCTTGTCTAAAATCTGTTACTTTTTTATGCATTACACTTATAGTGAAAATATCAACTGCCACTTGGGGCATGCCTCATAAATAACTGAAGTTGACCTCATGTTCTGTGCAATATTGTTTTCTTCACTTGGTATAAGCTCTATGGACACCCATGGAACTGAACTTTTTTGGAGTCCAACTTGGCCACATCATATATTTAATTATTATTGACTATCTGATGTTCTTTTAGGGCAACCATTGGAAAATAGATCACACTGTATTATTTTGAATCACATAAATTTAGTTTCATTTGTCGATTGGGATAGAACCCTTTTTCTACTGCAAAGAACATGCATAATTCACATGTTTTTCTTTACTCAAATCATAATCTAATAATTATTTTAAAGCTTCACATTTATGAGTTGATGTGATTGTTGACAAATTAACCTCATTCGTCATTACTATGAGTAGGACCACTTGATGATTCTTCGCTTTCATTTTCATTCCTTCTATTTGTGTTATAAGCCATGCAGGAGCACTTCACATTCATTAAGGCAGGAGCGCTGCCCATTCATTAAGGTAGGAGCGCACTAAGTTCAGTACAAGCAAACACCTCTTTTGGTGATCACCCCGCTCCGTATTGCCAAACGCTTAGATTCTTTGATTTTCTCTTTTATTTGTTCTTTTTTGGATTCCTATTTGCTTGTTGCATGTTGTGCTTATGCTTGGTACCACATTGATGGTTTGTGCTCATTTGATTTTGTAGAGTTTGATGACTTGAAAGATTCTGCATTGTGGGACTAGCAAAAATGACCTGCTCAACTTCACAATAGCTGGTAGGCTCCTTGCGCAGAGTGCGGCACTCTATGGGTTATATAGTGCAGGGCACATCTCTAACAGGTTAGCTAAGTTTTTTGAATAAATCTTGGATTCTTGGTACTCGAATTGTGTGATGGTAAGTTCACTAATTTGAAACTATCATTGTTGGACTTGATAATTCACTCTACCTACTTTAATTTGAGGTCTAAATATTTTTATTCTCTATTGTTTATTTCTTAATCATTAAAGATAGAGAACTAAATTTTGATCACCTATTGGAATAACTTCTTCGAAAAACAGAACTAATTTTGGCCGACATCATGATCACTTATTGGAATAACTTCTTTACTTATGGCATTTCCTTTTTTGATGTACAATAATGCCAACCAACTGTATATTGGATGATCAGTAGCATGTGAGCAGTCTTTAATAAAAAGGAAGCTGCAATGATAACTTATGTTCCTAATATGACACATTGTGTTTTCTAACTTATCACGCCGTTGTAATGTGTTGGACTCGATTGTGAATTGGTTGTTTCATTTCAGTGGTTGGTTTATTAAATTTATTTGACTCATGCTTCCAGCAGTTATGAACTGATGGAGAGACTTCTTAAGGTTTTCATATATCATGATGGAGAACAAACCTATTTTCCATTCCCCAGAGTTGAAAGGTTCTATGTGTCTCAGGGATCGTTTATGAAATTGGAGACAAACCAGAATTTTGTTGTGAGAGATCCAAATAGAGCACATTTATTCTATCTTCCATATAGCTCTCGTCAACTGGAGCATAACCTTTATGTTTCTGGCTCAAATACAGTTGAGCCACTATCTACATTAAAAACTACATTGACATTATCTCGGCCAAGTACCCATATTGGATTTGGACAAAAGGAGCTAATCATTTCTTTGTTGCTTGCCATGACTGGGTATATTTCTTCCTTGAATGACCATCATGTAAATTATGGATTTTTAATCAATACCTTTTTTACTGGTTTTTGTCATCTTTTTTAGAAAATGTTTGATCAACTATCGAGGAGAAACATAGATTTAATTTGAAAAATAATTTATGTACTTGACATTATATCTTCTTTCAGGGGACTTACACAACAAAATTGCATGATGAATTGAATTGCACGATGAATTGCGGAAGAACACTATTAAAGCTCTCTGCAATGCAGATCTCTCTATTTGAATTTTTATCCGTGGAGAAGATGTTTCCCTTCCGGAAACATTTCTTAGATCACCAAGAAGACCTCTAAGAGATATTGGAGGAAGACAGTTGCACAGAGGACTATCCTGATCTTCTTTGCAGGGCAGATGCGTGGTCGAGTTTGACCTGTACTTCTCAAGTATTAGGGAGACAAGGATGCTCATATGAGAATGTATAAGTAGGCTGCCACACTGTACTATATTATATAATACCATAAAGCGTGTAAAAGAAAGATGATAGTTACTATAAATAATTGATGAGTGATTGTGTGCATATGTCGTCTCATATCTGAAGGTGATCAAATTGTTAGTGCTCGTGCATGTGCTGATTGAAACTGAAACAACTGTTGGCGGTGATGATATGATGTTAAGATTTACCTAGAGACAGCTTGTTAAGATTTGCTCTTCATATAAGAATATCTCATGTAATTTGCTCTTCTCTATAATCTGTCCCTATTTCACTCTCTCTTTCATGCTTCTCCTCTTGATATACCATTGAACATAAAGACAAACAACCTTAAGAACACTAATATTTTGTTGAATACTTTGTATACTGTTGGCCTGTTGCAACGCATGGGCATCTAACTAGTATAAATATATATTTGGAGGAGAGGTGTGGCGAGGCAGTTGAGTCCACGAAGGGTGGAAGTTATGCGATAAAGTGAGGCGAAACGAGATGATTGTGCCTGCGCCAACGGATAGACGGGGTAGACACGAGCAGCATGACGTTTGCGAGGAGAGACGGTTTGGCGATCTCGCGAAAATGACACAAGATCTGGATCAGGCTCGATGAGAGGAAGAAAAATATATATATAATTGAGTTTCCAAAATTTTTTAGTTTTTTGCAAGTACTAAATTTTAGGTATTTAATTAAGATTAGAAAAAATGAAATTCATATTTAATACTCGAAGAAACATTCCAAAGATTCCAAAAAACTCTTGGGAACATCCTCGAGATATTTTAATCTGTTACGATAACATTTTGCACTCATAAACACTATGCATCGGCATGAATGCAACAATCAAAGTTTCTCTAAGATTTTATTTTACTAGACTTACGCCTAGACATAAAATCGAAATAACCCTTCACTATTTAGGAAAAAGAAAAGAAAAGCAAGGAAATGAGAGGGTAATACCTGAATTTGGTGGATATTAAGAAAGAAATTTTATACACCCAAATTCAGGGTGTTACAGATCCAGGAACCAATCGTGCTCGTCCGCTCTCTCCACCCACCGCGCATGCCATGCGCCGTAGCTGAGCATCGCGCCCACCAGTCCGCCCACCTCCTGTTCCTCTTCTCCCAAACCACCTCCCACAGATGTCTCTCCCTCGCTGGTTCCATTTGGAGCCTCATCACACTATTTCCCTCTCACTCGCGCGCGCCCACACCTCTACTGCCGAGCCGCCCTTGCTCCTGCGCCGATCCGGTGGACGCCCGCCCGCCATAGCACATCGTGCCCATCAGTTCTGTGGAGGAGCCCTGCTGTTCGCGCCGAATCGTTGTTTCACGCGTCATAAATTCATCTCGCTTAGAATCTCTCGTTTTAATTAAATTATTTAATTAACAGACATTTGTTAGTGTATCAGATTAATCAAACTAACTGATGTATAATATTTATATTTGATCATGTTGAACTAAAAGTTGTTGTTAATACTTGTTTAACGTTAACGCGCTAACTTCTCAACCGTAACTTCGAGTTCGACGTTTCTTTCCCTCGCGTGACCATAGAGTCGAGCTCTATTTTATTCTGCATGTTTTTATAACATTTTATCATGTATGGTGTAATGTTCTTATGCATATACCTACGTTTGTTTGCTTGTGCTTGTTCGTCTTCGCTTTGCGTTGCGATTAGATCACGATTCGTTTCCGAGCTTCGAGGAATCAATGTTCAAGTGTCGGCGACCAAGAGATCAAGCTCTTCGAGTTCTATAAAGTTGAAGTCCCTGAGCATCTGTTTGGTGAAGGCAAGTGTCCTCTGACCCATTATGTCCTATCTACTTATAATTCACTGTCCCGCATTACTTAATTGAAACCTAAGGATTGACTAACTTTCTATTTACTTATCCTTGTTTACCTTTTCGGTTATCATGGTTAGCTTTATGCTATTGCTTTACTTTAATCAATGAACATGATGTGAATATTATGATACGATGATGTTATCCCGATGATGTTCTTGTGATACTTTAGGGGACTCAGGCTGTTTCCTCAGTACCTCTCCGTAAGGACCTGTTCGGGGAGTGACAACCCGGGATAACAGTGCAACCATGAGATGTACTGTGTTTATCAAACTGGAGAAACCTAACGGGCGGCTATGAGCTATGGGAAATCTTTGTAAAGGCTACGTAGTGAGACCCTGCTAGGTCACCTTGGTAGTGATCGATGGAGAGTCATGATCTCCAGGCAGAATGGGAATCACAACTTGTGGGTAAAGTGTGTGACCTCTGTAGAGGATTATAAACTGATATATCAGTCGTGCTCATGGTTATGAGCGGCCTTGGGATCCTCTTTGATTAGAGATACAGATGGTTCGAGATACAATGGTTCTATTTATTATTTTGGTTCGATGATGATAATAATGTTCCTCAATGAGGAAATAATTCATGGGTTGGTTATTGCTAAACCTTGGCTTCCATTAATAATAAATATCTGACCAACTACAAGCAACTGCTTGAGCTTAACCCCACATAAAGCTAGTCCACCTCAGCCAAACGGGACATTTGCTGAGTACGTTGATGTGTACTCACCCTTGCTTTCACAAAACACCAGGTTGCCTTTGGTGCAATCTATTCTCAGGTAAAGAAGAAGGCGCTGAGGTGGATCTTCGGGAGTTCCAGGACTTCGACGAGTTCGAGGATTAGGCTAGCGACCTCCCCCATTCAGCTGCCTGTGGTGGGTTGGTTTATGTTGGCTACGTTTCGATTCTGTGTACTTTGATTTATATTATGTAAATAACTCTAGTCTTTAATATTATTACTTACTCGTTATTGTTATTCGAAGCATTGTGCTATGATGAGTCATTTATGTAATCGCTATGTACGTGAGTTCTGATCCTGGCACGTACATGGTTCGCATTCGGTTTACCTTCAAAACCGGGTGTGACAGGCAGTCACTCAATCTGAACTTGTACGGTCCAAACCCCAGGGTTATGATGGCTAGGGAGCACCGGGAGGATAAGGAGGGGGAATGTTTTGTCCGGTTTGGACATGGCGGTGGCCTGACTCCTTCCGGTATAACCGTTAAGGTAAGGACGTGCGAGGAAAGAAAGAGATTCGGATTCAGATCTCATTGGCCATGCGATCACAGAGCCGGACTAGTGGGTAAAGTGTACCCCTCTGCGCAGAGTTCAAACTTATTCGAATAGTCCGTGTCCACTTGTATGGATGATTCTGGTGTGGTATGACAATTAGTGTTTAAAACCTCTGTGAACCAGGAAATGTGTGAGTGGGTGTGTTTTTGGAAATGAAAACAATGCCACGGGAGCAGGAAGCTCAGTGGTGGTTGAGTGTGAAAATGTGCTACTTCCGTCTCTAGGGAAAACCATCAAAGAATTGTCTTTTCCTGAAAAGGAAGAGTGACTTCAACTCCACCATACAAAGCATGTTTTATATATAGGTCCCTTTCTCTTTACATGCGGGATGGGCTTGCGGAATACCTAGTGTATTCACCTAGATTTACATATGTTTTTCAGCGGCTGAAGACTTCTTTTCTACTATGCTCGACTAGAAGGGGTTGTGTCTGCACCCAGTTCTGCCTGTGGCTTGGGCTAGTTTATCTTCCACTGTGCTTTGTTTTTCAGGCTCTCTTGAGCTTGTACCCTGGTATTGTAATAACTTTTAATTCGAACTCTGTACTAATTGAAGTAAGGAATATGTTTACTAGCCTCCTGGGACTAGTAATTGTATCACATTTGAGTCCCAGAGGATTGGGGCGCTTCAGGTGGTATCAGAGCCATAGGACTGGCCGTAGATCGCAGCCCCGACCTTAAAAGTTTGCCCTAAAAAGAAAGACCTCTTACCTCTAAAGAAGAATCTTCTCTCCTTTCCCCGATATTAATGGGCCCTTCTTTTCTTCTACCAGATGGAAGGCTCCTTGGTCATTAGGACATCCTACTACTCAGAGGTGGAAGGATTCCCTCACCTTTTGCGTAGTTGCGCGCTTCGCATGGGGATCCGCAAGAAGCCGGACTACGTTTGGAAAGAATACCGCGAGAATGGAACTGAGAAATGCTCTATGGCAGTCTACCTGGGAGAAAGCCGAAAATACCCGAACCACCCTCCTTTCCATGTCACCTTCACCAGACACCGCTTCCCAGACACTTGCCAAAATGTTGCCCGAAAAGCCCTCCGACAGCTATGCCAAAACTACAGCAAGGAAGTCTTTGAGACCCCCCTTCGTTACTTCCCACCTAGCAACAAAAATACCCCTGCCTGGAGGAAAAGACTTCAGGCCCTGTCAGGAAGAGATCCTACTGAAGATGACCCCACCATAGTCTACATGGCCGGATATCTCCACACACTCGATAACCACTATGACGACCTTTCCTCCCACTGCACCCACCTAAACTCCCAGGTGGAAAGCTTAGAGCAACAGGTCAAGGAACTTAAAAAGGAGAAGACGTCCCTCCAAGAAAGTCTCGAAATAGCAGAAGGTGAAGAGGCCAACACCCGTGAAGCCTACCGAACCCTGAAGATGGACTATGATAAGAAGTTAAAGAAGCTCGCCCCCACTAAGAAGATCCGGAAGCGAACCAAGAACCAAGAATGCCAGGCTGAATGGAAAAAGGAAGCCCCACCAGCACTGCCTCCCTCCAGGATAGAAAACTTGTCAGACGTTGAGGATATGTCCCTAGCTAGCCTTAACGACCTTCTCAAGGAATTTGGGGACACTTTAGAAATGTAGTTCGGAAGCACCTTAGAGAGCACTCGCGTGTAGTGTGACTTGTGGTAACTGTATGCGTGTAATGAACTTGTGTGATGAATAAAATAACATGGTTTAAAAAAAATTGGCATGTGCATGGTAGTAATTCTCTCCCCCTGGCAGATGGCTTCGGATAAAACCACGCCTACCGCCTCCGGGATTGGAGCAAGGTTTCCCCTAGGAGCTGAAGGAGAAGCCGGTGGAGAAGGGAGTGAGACCCACCTCCCCGCACCTCTGGAGCTGCCATTAGATTTAGCCCAAATTCTGGCCAACCAAGCCCGACTCATTGAAGTACGCACCAGAAGTCTTGAGAACCAGCGCCCGAATGGTGGAAGGCCTCAGGACAGGATGGAAGATTTTCTAAGAATCAAGCCTCCCACATTCGCTGGATCGAGCAATCCACTCGACGCTGATGACTGGCTGCGCACGATAAAAAGGAAGTTAGAAGCCATCGGATGCCCCGAGAACCAGCGCGTTCACCTGGCTGCTCATCAACTTTCCAGGATGGCCCTATCCTGGTGGGATACCTTCAGCGTTGCCGTCAGAGATGCTACCTGGGCAGAATTTGAAGCTGCTTTCTGAGAACAT
This sequence comes from Zea mays, assembly GCF_902167145.1. NCBI lineage: Eukaryota > Viridiplantae > Streptophyta > Magnoliopsida > Poales > Poaceae > Zea > Zea mays. The sequence goes on along the minus strand of NC_050104.1, from coordinate 82,817,077 downwards.
CATGTGCCCCAAGGGATCGTTCAGCTCAAGGAAGATGAATTTCGGGAACTAACTCAAGGTGGAAGATCTATCAGTGAGTACGTGCACAAATTCACAGAACTGGCTCGCTACGCGCCTGACGATGTCAGCACAGAAGCCAAGAAGATGGCCCATTTCTTGAAGGGGCTAAGACCAGAACTCAAGACTATCCTTGCCAGCCAAGATTTCCTCAGCTTCTCGCACCTCTCAAACAAGGCCATACAAGTGGAAAGGGCAAGGGAAGAAGAAAAGGGTCACCTCAAGAGGAAATTCCAAGTCCTCCGAGCTCAGTAGCAGGATAGGCACCAGAGAATTCGATCCTTTGGGTTTCCACCCAAGGGACTAAGCTTCAACAAGCCAGCTGGACCCACTCCGTCATGTTTCAGTCATTAGGGTTAAAGCTCCTTTCAGGCCCCCTCCGTTGCAAGCAACCAACCTCCAGCTAATGCCTGTTGGCACTACGGAGACCCCAGTCACTACAAGAATAATTGTCCTCAGTTGAAGGCATCCATGCCTACTTACTCCAACTCGGTGAATGGCCCCAAGAATGCCCCGTCACCCGCCTCCAAGGCACCCTCCTCCAACAGCCAGCAGAGCAAGACCCAGTATCATGGCAGAGCATGAGTAAACCACGTCGATGCTCAAGAGGCTCAGCAAGCTCCGGGAGTAGTGCTCGGTGAGTTCCTAGTTGAATTTACTCCCGCTATTGTACTTTTCAATTCAGGAGCATCTCATTCTTTCATAGCCACTAGTTTTGTGGAAAAGCATGGTGTTCCCACTACAAACCTAGAAATTCCCTTGGTCACCCGAACCCCAGGGTCAGACCTTTTATGCCAGCTCAAATGCTCCCAAGTCAGGATTCTTTTAAGTGGGGTAGTGTTCTTGGCAGACTTAGCCGTCTTGCCATCCCAAGGGATTGATGTGATCTTAGGAATGGATTGGTTAACCAAACACAAGGGCATCATAAGTTGTGCAAATAAGACCGTTCTTCTCACGGACCACCAAGGAAAGTCAGTTTCATGTCAGGCTTAGCCACCCGCCCAAGACCCAATGGTGTTTAATCTAGCAGCAGAAAGCATATCTGTAGTAGAAGAATTCATGGATGTATTCCCAGAAGAATTGCCAGGAATGCCGCCAGAAAGAGAGGTGGAGTTCTACATTGATCTAATTCCCGGCACTACACCCATCGCAAAGAGACCATACCGCATGGCTCCCACCGAATTAGCAGAACTAAAACTCCAGATCGCAGAGCTTCAACAGAAAGGGTACATCTGTCCCAGCTCATCTCCTTGGGGAGCACCAGTCCTTTTCGTCACCAAAAAGGATGGAAGTATGAGGATGTGTATTGATTATCGATCCTTGAATGAGGTTACAATAAAAAAACAAGTACCCACTACCTCGGATCGATGACCTCTTTGACCAGCTTCAAGGGGCCAAGTATTTCTCCAAGATAGACCTAAGGTTAGGATATCACCAGCTGAGAATCAAGGAAGCAGATATTCAGAAGACTGCATTTGTCACCCGGTACGGACAGTATGAGTTCACAGTAATGCCCTTCGGACTAACCAACGCACCCGCCTTTTTAATGAATCTCATGAATAAGGTATTTATGGAAGAGCTTGATAAATTTGTCGTAGTCTTCGTTGACAACATCCTTATCTACTCCAAGAGTCACGAAGATCATGAACATCACCTCCGAATTGTCCTCGGAAGACTCAGAGCACATCAACTCTAGGCTAAGCTCAGCAAATGTGAATTCTGGTTAGAAAAGATAGCCTTCCTTGGGCATATCTTGACTGCAGAAGGAATAGAAGTGGACCCATCCAAGGTGGAAGCAGTATCCAAATGGAAGCAACCATCCAACGTTAGTGAAGTTTGAAGCTTTCTAGGAATGGCAGGATATTACCGCTATTTTATCAAAGGGTTCTCCAGCATTGCAAGACCTATGACCGAGCTCCTCAAGAAAGACAATAAGTTTGTGTGGACCCCGAAGCATGAGGAAAGCTTCCAAATCATAAATAAGAAGCTCACAACCGCACCCATTTTCACACTGCCAGACATCCATCAGGATTTTGTCATCTTTTGCGATGCTTCAAGGCAAGGTTTAGGGTGTGTACTTATGCAATGAGAAAGTCATTGCCTATGCATCACTCCTACTCAAGACACATGAGCAGAACTATCCAACACATGATTTGGAATTGGCAGCCATAGTGCATGCCCTAAAAATATGGAGGCACTACCTGATTGGGAACAAATGTCACATCTTCACCGATCACAAGAGCCCAAAGTACATTTTCACTCAGCCAGACCTCAATCTCCGTCAATGAAGATGGCTGGAATTGATCAAAGACTAACCTTGAGATCCATTTCCACCCCGGGAAGGCCAACGTGGTAGCAGACGCCCTCAGCCGAAAACCTTTCGGGAAGAAAGAAACCAACTTCTTGGAAGACTAGAAGAAAGAATCAGCTCAACTGAATACATGTCTGGGAAAGAATGGCAGCCTAGAAGTCAAGCCAATGCTAGAAGACCTCATACGCAAGGCTCAACGCCTGGACACCGAGACAGCAAGTCTTATGGAGAGAACTCGCAAAGAACAACTTTCGGACTTCAGGACAGATGAAGAAGGAGTCCTTTAGTTCAGAAACCATCCATGTGTACCAAAAGGAGAGGCACGAGAAGTTCTGCTTGACGAAGCTCACAACTCAGCCTACTCTATCCACCAAGGGACCACCAAGATGTACCTAGACCTCAAAACTAGAAACTGGTGGAGAGGAATGAAGAAAGAGATAGCATAGTATGTGGCCCAGTGTGACACTTGCCAGCGAACTAAGGCAGAGCATCAGAAGCCTGCAACTCTACTGCAACCCCTTCCAGTACCCGAATGGAAGTGGGAAGAAATAGGCATGGATTTTGTAACCGGACTGCCCCGGACCCAAAAAGGGAACGATTCTATCTAGGTGATAATCGACCGTCTTACCAAGGTATCCCATTTCATCCAAGTGAAAACTACCTTCAGAGGAGCCACCCTTGCCCGGATATATCTTAAAGAAGTAGTCAGACTCTATGGTATTCCACAGAAGATAGTGTCAGACAGGGGGACACAGTTCACCTCAAAATTTTGGATGAGCCTTCAGCAAGCTATGGGCACCAAGCTAGACTTCAGCACCACCTATCACCCCAGTCAGATGGTCAGACAGAAAGGGTCAACAAGGTCCTCGAGGATTTGTTAAGAGCCTGTGTGTTGACGTTTGACAGAAATTAGGAGTCCAGTTTGTCATATGCAGAATTCTCGTATAACAACAACTACTAGGCCAGTATCAAGATGTCACCGTTCGAAGCATTGTATGGACGAAAGTGCCAAACCCCTCTAATGTGGTCCAACATAGGGGAAAAGACACTAGAAGGGCCTGCCTTCGTTAAAGAGGTAGAAGAGAAAGTTGCCCTGATCCGCAAAAGATTACTTGAAGCTCAGAGTCGGTAGAAAAGTTATGCAGGCAACAGGCGGAGAGAACTCAGGTTCGAGGAAGGAGACTTCGTTTACCTCAAGGTCACCCCAATGTGCGGAGTCAAAAGGTTTCAAGTGAAAGGAAAGCTAGCTTCGCGGTTCGTCGGCCCCTATCCTATCATTGGCAGGGTAGGACCCGCAGCCTACCGCCTTGAATTGCCAGAATCCATGTCAGATATCCACAATGTGTTTCCTGTATCCCAGCTCCGCAAATGCCTGCAAGTGCAAGAAAGTCACATCAAAGAAGAGACAATTCATATTCAGAAGGATCTGCAGTACCGATAAAAGCCAGTAAAGATTCTTGACTCGGCAGTCCGAAAGACCCGCAACTCAGAAGTAAGACTCTCTAAAGTTCAGTGGAGCAGAGAAGGAGAAGAGGAAGCTACCTAGGAGAGTGAGGACTCTTTGAGGAGGGAATACCCTTACCTTTTCTCAAGCCCAGTCTGAATCTCGAGGGCGAGATTCCTTTAAGTGGGGTAGGTTTGTAACATCCCAAAAATTTAACCCCAAGGTTAGAAACCCTAATCTCCTAACCCCCCCTTTTATGATTATCCCCTAGACCCCACCTCATGAGACATTTCAACATATGCATACACCATGATTGTTAGTAGCACCTCACATAGAATATTTTTTTAGCACCTAAGAATATATAGCTAAATATTTGTTCAAAAGAAAAAGGAGAAATAGAAATAGAAAAAGAAATAGAAAAAGGAAAAGGAAAATCCCCCCTCGGCTGGGCTGAATCCGGCCCAACCTCCTCTCCTCTCTCCCGCGCGCCGCGCTCTCCCCCCACCCCTCGCGGCCCATGTGGCACATCTCCGCTTGCGCGCCTGCGCTCCTCCCTCCACCGCTGTCAGCCCGGCCCCACCAGTTAGCCGCGCTCACCCTCGCTCCCTCGAAATCGCTCTCTCTGGCAAGCGGGCCCCGCTTGTCAGCCCCTTCCTCGCGCCCATGACCAAGCTATCGACGTGATCACCGCCGACCGCCGCGCGCTCCATCGCTTTGCCATTAACATGCTCGCCAACTTGGTTTGGCGCCTTGCACCACCACGCACTGTGCCCGAGCTGTCCCTTCACCCCGCCTGCCCGAGCCATCCCGTCGCCACCACTGTGCGCCATCATCGCCGCAGTGGCAAGCTCGTCGGTGCTCGCCACCACGCCTCCCTTCCCCACCCCGGGCGCCTATAAAAGGATCGCCCGAGCTCTGTCCTTCCTCACACCAGGCCTCGGACACTCCCTCTTCCCTCCCCTGAGTCGAATCGAGCTCCGCGCCGCCGTGCCCTTCCTCCACTTCGGTGAGCCCCGCCCTCCTCTCTCTATTAAGTTCTAGTCCAATTAATGTAGCTCTTGAGCTTCACCGCTCCCTCGCGAACACGACACACCCATTCCCTTCACCTATTGCGCCCGACAACCTCGCTGGCGATCCCACCGCCGCAGGCGCCCGCCACCTCGCCATGGACCGGCCGTCCCAAGCACCCTCCGGCCAAATTGGCCCCACCTCCATAATCCCCTACCTCCGCCCGTGCCTTGCCACCACTCCGTCGAAGTAGAACCGGGACCGCGACGGAGAACCATCGCAGAGCCTCACCGGTGGTCGAACTCCAGCCGGTCCCCCCCCCACCCGTCACCCCCCTAAAGTCGTCCCTTCCCCTCCTCGCTGGCACGTGGGCCCGCACCCACGGCGCCGTCCCCGCTCTGTCCCCCGTTGGTGGGCCGACTGGGCCACCTGCCCGCGCTCGGCTAGGCCGAAATCCCCCCCCCCCCCCGGCCCAGCTAGCAGAGAAAACCCTTTTCTTTTTCCTTTTTCCATTTCTTTTTCCTATTTTCACATATTTATGCATATATTGATATTTTATGCACCAAAAATAGTCTAAATAAATTATAGGGCACAAAATAATAATGTCTAACAATTGGCACACTCCACCAAGTCACCATGGTTGATGTATTGTTCATTACCTATTTTTGCTAGAAGAAGAGGGATTCGATCCTCCAAAACTTGTAGCTCCGAAAGAAAGGCAGGAACCCGACCTCTCCGAAATAGATCTTTCATGCCAGGAGAACTTCGACGAAGGCAAGTCCATTCTTCCCTTGATGCATAAATTACCTACTCTTTCTACCACTACCTAAGCCAGGAATAAGGGATGGGTCTTTTGCATTGTGAGAAGAGAGATAGCTCGCATTAACGAACATCTTTTGAGTACAAAATATGGGATGAAAAAAGGGCAGTGTTTTTACTAAACGATGTTTTTAAAAAGTGTATGATGAAGGGTATTCACCCTTATCACCTTTTGAGTGGGATAATTAGGGACTCCCTGGTTTAGGGGAGGGCCTAAGGTGATGGCTTAGTCGGGTTAGGTGTGAGCAGAAAGATTGTCCCCTCATATAAGGACCGGTTTGTCATCCTTCACTACCTGTACACATGACAAGTACAACCACTCGAGACTATATGGGCAGTCACTCAATCTGAACTCGTACGGTCCAAACCCCAGCGTTATGATGGTAGGGGAGCACTGGGAGGATAAGGAGGGGGAATGTTTTGTCTGGTTTGGACAAGGCGGTGGCTTGACTCCTTCCGGTATAATCGTTAAGGTAAGGACGTGCGAGGAAAGAAAGAGATTCGGATTTGGATCTCATTGGCCATGAGATCGCAGAGCCGGACTAGTGGGTAAAGTGTACCCCTCTGCGCAGAGTTCAAACCTATTCGAATAATCTGTGTCCACTGGTATGGACGAGTCTGGTGTGGTATGACAAATAGTGTTTAAAACCTCCGCGAACCAGGAAATGTGTGAGTTGGTGTGTTTTTGGAAATGAAAACAATGCCACGGGAGCAGGAAGCTCAGTGGTGGTTGAGTGTGAAAATGTGCTACTTCCATCTCGGGGGAAAACCGTCAAAGAATTGCCTTTTCCTGAAAAAGAAGAGTGACTTCAACTCCACCATACAAAGCATGTATTATATATAGGTCCCTTTCTCTTTACGGGCGAGATGGGCTTGCGGAATACCTAGTGTATTCACCCAGATTTATTTATGTTTTTCAGTAGCTAAAGACTTCTTTTCTGCTATGCTCGACTAGAAGGGGGTTGTGTCTACACCCAGTTCTGCCTGTGGCTTGGGCTAGTTTATCTTCCACTGTGCTTTGTTTTTCAGGCTCTCTTGAGCTTATACCCTGGTATTGTAATAACTTTTAATTTGAACTCTATACTAATTGAAGTAAGGAATGTGCTTACTAGCCTCCTGGGACAAGTAATTGTATCACATTTGAGTCCTAGAGGATTGGGGCGCTTCACCTTTCTGGTATTGGTCCGCCCGAGACAAAGCTTACCCATGATGAGGCATGTGACCAGTTAAAGGGTCCTCAGTCAGCAGGCCCACATCGACACGGTCCTTAAGCGACTCAGACAGAGACACTACATCGAGACTTCCTTCTCGTGCAAGTCACCCGCCCGGTCTCATCTTTATCATTTACCACCACAAAGTTTGGTACCTGACAGAGGTACATCTTTTCCGATGTTGAACCCATCACGGCCATGATGGATCCACCATCAAATCTTTTCTTTGAAAACTTCCCTTCCCATATGAAGCATCATTTTAGTTTTAAAAACAAAACCTTTTTGTTTTCTAAAGCACAACTAAGCATCAGAAAACTTTTAAGTAAAACAGGTACTCAAAGAATGGTAATCAATTATAAGGAAGGAAATGTAGCAATTGTTTAGCACCCAACTCCTATCACCTAATGCATTGTTCAAGTGATAAAGAGTTTAAAATCACAAGGAAAGGGTAAATGCACCGGGGCTTGCCTTGTGTCGTAGGGGATTTGGGATCTGTTCCACAAATGTCAAAGTAAAAACTATCCCCGACAGGTGGAATTTCAGCTGGTGGTGCAACTTCCTCTTCAACAACTATTTCTTCTTCGTTTTCTAAACATAACAATATACATACATAAATGCCCATGTGATGCTTGAATATGCAGTTATGATAGAACACATTAAGTTATATATTGAATATAACTTTCCTTCACGGTACTCCGGAGTCACTAGGGTTTTCTGAGTTAGTACCCTATTAGGGTCAGGCCAGTTTTACATTAGGAAGCTAGGGTTTTGGGTTTTGGGATCAAACAGTGTCCAAAATATGCCAAACTTTACCCAATGGGTTTAATTATCATATTAAGCTTACCCAAAAAGTTTTATGATTTTTGGAGCTACCAATTTAATTCTAAAATTCTAAAAGATTAGGCTTAGGTATCATTAATTACTAAATAATTCATGGTTGGGACTAAAAATCTTGGAAATATTTTTATTAAAAGAGGATTCTAGGAGTCTAGTAAAATTGGTCTCATGATTTTATCATTTTTCTAAAATTATCTATAAATTTCCTAAGCCTGGCAGAAAAGAAAAAGGAAAGGAATGAACAGTAACGGGCTCAAACCAGCCCGAGCCAGCCCACGGACGGGGGAAATGAGCCCACGCGCGCCCGCGCTGGCGGCTTAGCACAAAGGTCCCCGACTGTTCAAATAACTAATAAAGAATCCTCGGCACTATTTCACTGTCTCGCTGACATTCGCACATAAGCCCCGCACTTCTATTTCTTCACAGTCCCAGGTCCCTGACGGCGAACGGCGGTGACACGCCCGCCAGCGAGCCTGTACAGGCCGGGATACGCAACGACTGATGCCCTAACATGGTCGACACCTATCTCTACCCCTGGCGACTCTGATCCACCCATCAATTGCACTATTCCGGCCCGGAGCCTTTCTATCCACGACGACGGCGAAACCCGAGGGGAAATCGAGGTGTTCCCGGTGATCTAGCATGGTCTAGTTTAATTGATGGCGGTCCACGGCATGGAGAGCCAAATTGGGGAAACTTGAAATTCGCGAGCTACAGTGGCTAATCGGAGGCGAGGGCTGGTGTATTGGACGTGTAACAACCTAACGGAGCTCACTGGGGCATCAATTTATAAAGTCCATGAACGGTGGCTCTGAATTTAAGAAGAGAAGCTGGCGGCCGAGGAGAGGGGATGAGTCACTGCAGCGCTCTACCATGGCATTCACTGAGGCACTGTCACCGGTGATGGATAGGCTACCTACTGTGGTCTATTGCGACGTGGTAACACCACAGACTATGTGGTGCACAAACGGCAAGCGGCCAACACCGGCTAGGATCATTTTGGTCAGCCGCAGAGCAAGTGGGTACGGCGGCCAGCACCCGACCTCATCTACGGTAAGATCTTTTTCACCCCGAGTCGTTATCCGCGCGTCCATGGGCACGAATCGCATTGCCGGCGCGAATCCAGGCGTGAGAGTCACCGGCGGTGAGGTTCACTGCATCTACTAATCTTTGTCAGGCACTGTACCATCAGAACCCCCATCAGAGCATCTGACAGAGCGATTTGAGGAATGTTTTTCTCCAAATTTGATGTAGCAACATGATCATCTGTCTTCAACAAACTTGTTGTCCTATAATCCATCTTTGATTTTGCTATAGCACCCACAATCAAATAATCACTGGATTATACTCAAAATTGATCTCAAAGCTTTGCTAATGTCACTGGTGGTCCTGATTTAGTCATCAGGGGTGACTGACAGTCCATCTTTAGGCCAGTTTATCTCTAATTTTTATACAACATCAAGGCTCAGTCACTTAAGCAAAGTTGTACCCCTATCATAGCTCTACAAATTTGATGTGTTGACTTATAGCACAATCTTCATGAATCAAGAGATACAAAGCTCTAAAGTTGACTCAATCTCACTGAATTTCAGACTTAGCCACAAAAGTGTCCTTAGGACCTTTTGCAATGAAGTCCAATTTGCTCCACATAACTTGAAAATCCTCCAATGTAAAAGTTACTTAGTTTTTGATGTTCTATCACTTTGATATTTGCACTTTGGTCCAAAAGTGCATAGAATTTGCATTTACCCCCCTAGGGTATAAATTAGGGTTTTCTAGGGTTTCTTTTAGGGTTTTGGGCATACTAGGGTCTTTGTGTCACAAAAGTTCACCAAATTTGATATCTTGTGAACATTTCTAATGACTTTTGAGATTATACTCAATTTGGCTTACTGTCACCCATGTGTCCTAATCCTAGGGTTAAGTACCCTACCCTGGGGTTAAGCACACATCAAGTCACCACATCACAACTTGTTTTGAAATTTTACCTAGTGAATGCATTCTAGGTGTAACAAACAACATGAAATGTCAATGCACATGATGTTATGCTAAAGTTATAGTGCTAGTAACACCAGGGGTGTTACATAGACCTCGAGATTTGAGTGGATTTTGAAATAATCCATTCAAAGGTCTTCACCTTATGCTTTTGAAATTACCATTTGGCTCCAAAGTATTGTGAATCTATTGGTGCACCCAATGGGTGTAGCCCCCAAGCTTTGAATTGATTTTGAGATAATCAATTCAAAGGTCTTCATCTTATGCTTTTGAAATCAGCATTTGGCTTCAAAGTATTGTGAATCTGTTGGGTGTAGCCCCCGAGCTTTGAGTTGATTTTGAGATAATCAATTCAAAGGTCTTCCTCTTTTGCTTTTGAAACCAACATTTGGCTTGAAAGTATTGTGAATATGTTGGGAGCATCGAAGGTGCACCCAATGAGTGTAGCCCCCGAGCTTTGAGTTGATTTTGAGATAATCAATTCAAAGGTCTTCATTTTATGCTTTTGAAATTAGCATTTGGCTTCAAAGTATTGTGAATCTGTTGGGTGCACCGAAGGTATTGGGTGTAGCCCCCGAGCTTTGAGTTGATTTTGAAACAATCAATTCAAAGGTTTTCATCTTATGCTGCTTTCAGAATGATTTTTCGGAATAACCTAGTGATGACACCTGTCTGTAACTTGTTAGGTCTAGAATCAATTTGATCGGTGACAAGTTGGAAATCCAGCTGGTTGAAACAAGGAACCCTTGGCTGGACACCACTCAGCCCCGTACTTTAATGCTTATACTGATTGGACTTGCGCTTTGGTATCTGCATTTGGGCTTCCTCACATTTCAGCCGATCTTACCTTTTTGTTGCGGTATATTCATTGTGTATATTTTGCATGTATCCCCGCTTCAGAAAAATCTTGAAGAGTTCAAGGGTGTCTGCCCCACAAAAGGTGTTTATCGCGTTGTCCTGAAGTAGTAACTTGACATGATGGAGAGGTGTAATCATTTGCCTGAGAGGTTGACTTGAATCCAACTGGTGCCATGTTACACAAAACAGCGCCAGACGCCTGACTCATTTTCAGGCGGTTTGAATTGCTTATTGAATTCTTGTGACTGTTCGGTGAGTGGGGTAGGAAGTGGACGGTCACCCCTCGGCCTCTTTAAATAGCCCGACTGCCTCATCTTCTTTCTTCACTTGCTCTTGATCACTTGCCTTCTTCTTCCTCTTCACTTCTCCTCCTTCTGTACGACCATGGGCAGAGGCAAGAGAAGCAAGGGATGGCCCCGTCGTGCTGATGGGAAACACAAGCTTCCTCCGAGTCACTTCGGGGACTCGGAGTACTCGGAGGAGGTTTACTCCGAGTATGATTGGTCGCCTACTCCAGCGTCCCCCGTGGCGTCTTCCGAGGACTCAGACGACTCCATGGGGTTGTCTGTTGTGGTGCGGGCGTACTGGCGATCCATCGAGCGCACCGGGCTTGGTGGGTCGGATGACTCGGAGGACGCCTCCTTGGAGAAGGTGGAGGACTGCTCCAACTCCGAGGAGTGGAGCGGCGGCGAGGGTGATGGTAGCAGCGGTGACGACGATGGCAAGGGCAGCGGCGATGACGATGGTGGCGAGGGCGGTGCTAGCGGCGACAACGGCGACGACGAAGGTGGCAACGACAAGGGTAACGGCGGCGACGGCAATGGCAAGGCCGGTGGCATAATGATGTTGGCATAAATATTAGTATAGTGTAGCAGTAGTAGTAGTTAGTAGTACAATAATGTAGTTTAGTTAGTAGTGTAGTGTAGTCTAGTTTAGTAATGTAATGTAATGGTCGAAGGGTGGGGAGGCCGACTCATGATGAGTCGGTCTCAATGTTGCTACACACTCTGTTTTTGCATTTGATGGTTCATTAGCATTTTAGAGGTAATGCCCGAGTGATGCTTGCTTTTTTGTGATCCAAACTTCCCCCGAGCAATTGGCCTACCACTCTATGTCCGACTTAACATGCCAACACATACTTCTGCTGACGTCCCCTTGAGTTCTGAACCCTAGTTCCTGCTTTTTTCCTCGCCGCTCTCTAGCTTTCTGAATCCGTTCACATTGTCTGAGGAATCACGATGGCGCCCAAGAAAAGAAAACAGAGTGCTGCCACCCCGGTCATCCCTCCAATCGATCCCAACAGTCAACTCCCGTTTGCTGGTAACCATGTGTCCGTTGTTTCTAAAGCTGACCTTCTGCACCTTGTTGAGATTGGTGTTCTACCGCCGAAAGAATTTTGTTCCTGGCGGATCTGGAGTGCAGTTACTGTCCCGATAGAGGATACTCACGAGGCAGTTATCTTCGTGCCTTTTCTCATCCGGGGGATGGCCCTGACAGTTTCTCCATTCTTTCGTGGTCTTCTCAATTTTTATTCTCTGAACCTCACTCATCTCAATCCTAATTATGTGCACCAAATTGTTGTGTTTGTTCATCTTTGCGAAGCTTTCCTTGGAATTCTTCCACACTTAGGGCTTTGAAAGTACCTTTACCATTGTCGGCCTAGGATGGTTGGAGGGCAACATCAGCTTGTTGGCAACGCTAGCCTGGAACTTCGCCAAGGCAGGAAAGCTGAGTATCTTGACATTCCCTTGAAAGATAGTATTAAGGGATGGCGCCTCGAGTGGTTTACTATGGTAAATCATAACAAGTCCCTTCCTGCTCGATCAGGGAGGCAGCCTGACATCCGAACGTCTAGCTAGACAGAAGTCCCTACAGATTCAGAGCTTGCTAAGTCCAGGGTGCTCCTTGCAGAGATATGTGCATTGAAAGACAGAGGCTTGACTGTTGAAGCTGCTGTTGTTGATTTTGTTTTTAAGAATATTCAGCCTTTGAAGGATAGAGTCTACCCTGCCTATCTGTACACTGGGTTTAATGACCCTACTCGAATTACCAACAAACAGATTTCTAAGGAGGATGTGTTGAGTCGAGTTGATTTGATAATGAGAGGCAAAGTTTCGAATGCCGGTGCTCCCTTTTCGTATTCTGCCTAGAATCTTCCCCCACAGAGTCCCTTTTCCAAGTTTGTATCCAACCCGCCTGTCTAAGACGGCAGTCTAGGCCATAGAGTGCGACCCTCTTCAAAAGATATTGAGGCCTTTATTGCTCCACACCGAAATTTCCCTGAAGAAGAAAGACAAACCCATCTCCTAACGCAAACGACTGTTGATGAGGCTGAGGTGAATGTTGTTCTCATTATGCTGGTGGGCGAGTCGCCTGACTCTGTCCATACTGAGTCAGCGAGTGTTGTAGTTGGGCATGTCCTCGGCGAGGATGAAGGAGTTCCCAGTCCTGGAAGTGTTCACCGCAAACGATTACGTCGAACAAGCCATCCGGCCACGCCTACTGAGGGGAAGGAAAGAAAGAAAAGACTTCGACGGTCATCTGACTTGGAGTTGGGTACTGATTCTACTATCCCAGTCCTCGATGGTGGCTTAGCGAGTGCCAACCTTGAGGATGATATTGAGAGTTGTGTTGGTGCCAGAGTCGGTAGACGTGTGCTTGATGAGGATGAAGAGGATGAAGAAGAAGTTCCCCTTTGATTCGTAGGAACAGTCATAGCAAAAACAGCGACGACATCCCAATTTAGGCTCCATTAGGACTGGTTAGTCTCCAAAGGATGATGATGTTTGCCATTGACCATGCACTAGAGGAGATTATCCCTGAAGATCTTTTATTGGAGCTTCTTGAAACTGAGGGTGCTATCACCCGTATAGAGGTCCCGTACGACATCCCTTTAGCTAATAATCTAGTCGGGCAAGAAATAACCCAGACAGTTTCTCACGCTTCCTCGACCTTTGAGGTTGGCCTAGTTCATGGGGACACATCGGCTCCTGACGTTGCAGGTTAGGGTTAACCGGCTCCTGTGGGTATGGTCGAGGGTGTTTCAGCTCCCGAGGGTGCCACTTAGGACAACCCAGCCCCAGAGGGTGCTGCCGAGGATGACCTAGCCTCCAAGGGTGCCTAGCTCGGCTCCTCCTTGGCTACTTCCATGGACGTTCATGCCGGATTGCCACCGGTTCAATCTGAGGAACCAATGGTGACCAGTCCTCCTACTGCTCTTGTCGGTCCGGTCACTTTAGAGGTCTAGTGACCCGGATGCTAGGAATCTGTTGCCTGCTGTCGGAGATGAGGTTCCTCTGAGTGTTGCCTTGGGCATGAGTGGTAATCCTCCTTTGGGCCTTGAGTCTGTCGCAATATTGCTTATGTCGATACTCCACCATCTGATAACATATCGATGCCTCCAGCGCTGGGATTTCCCTTGTTCCTTTCTAACCTTCAAGTGAGCTGACCTTCGCTCTGCTTTACTTATGTCGACAAACAGGCTCCTTCGCTAACTTTTGTGTTTGCAGAATGTTCTGAACTCTGTGTCGACCCAGTTGAGGTCTTTTGGTGCCCCTGTTCCTGATCAGGTTTTGTCCTTGCTGCAGTGGAATCCTCTCCTGCTCTAGAGGCAAATAGATGAACTTAAAGCCTCCAACATCGGTTAGTGGATCGGTAGTTTTCTTTGCTGTTCATTGGTTCTCTCGTTTTACCTCCTCTGTTTCTTCCTAATTACTTTACCAGTTTTGACTCAATGGTGCTCCGACGCCAAGGAAAGGTACGCTCAGAGTCAAGCCGACCTGAACCAGGTTTCTGCGTTCTTGGATGGCGCTTGGACCCTGAACTCTTCCTTGAACGCTTAGCTTGATTCAGAGAAGAGGGCTCATGAGGTAGATTTTCCTAACTGTTCCTGATGCTTTTGTTTCGCACCTTTACTTCAATGTTCATTGCTCTTCTTGCCCGTAGGAGGAGAGGCGAACGCTTCTTGATTCCCGTGACAGTTTGGATAGACTGTACCACGATGCCAACAATTCCCTTACTATTTTGGAGAGGAGTCATCGCTTCACCATGTTAGAGCTTGACCATCATAGGGATGAGTTGAGGGCCTCCTGAACTAAAGTGTCATGGCTTAATAAGTTACTATCTTCAAAAGATTCTGTCATCAAGGAGTTGCGTGCTTCAAAGAAACTTGTCTCGCAGCAGTTGGAAACCGCTCGTCATGACATTAAGGCCTTAGAGGATGACTGTAGTATTATGAAAGCAATGTGCGACAAAGCGATGGACAAAGTTGTTCGTGCTGGGCACGTCCTGATGAAAAGACCTGGTGTTGTGGTGGCTGAGGACATTGTTGTTGATGTTCTCGCTGCATCTGCTGGTGTGAGGAAACCTTCTTCCTCTGGTAATCCTGTTGGTGAAGTCCCCTGCAAGAATGCTCTTGCACAATAATTTGCGTGATGAAGACGAACATTGGATGAGAAACACTTTTCATTGGTATTTTTATCAAGACGGCGTGTCATAGAGTTCATGCGTGCGCGATCACGTTATGTTTAAACCGACTGTTTCGTTAGCAGGGTGTTGAGATCACCCTCGGATGTGTGAGTGTGAGCATATTGTATTGCCTTAAGGCGCTTCTGACTTGAGCTGATTGCTTCATTACTAGGGTATAGTAGTCACCCTAAGTCATTTAGGCGTGAGCATGTCGCACCGACTTAAGGTGTTTCTGACTTAAGTCGATTGCTCCGTTAGTAGGATATAGTAGTCACCCTAAGTCATATAAGCGTGAGCATGTCACACCGACTTAAGCCGATTGCTCCGTTAGTAGGGTATAACAGTCACCCTAAGTCATGTAAGCATGAGCATGTCGCACCGACTTAAGACGTTTCCGACTTAAGTTGATTGCTCCGTTAGTAGGGTATAGTGATCACCCTGAGTTGTGTAAGCGTGAGAATGTCGTACCGACTAAAGGCGTTTCTGACTTAAGCCGATTGCTCTGTTAGTGTCACACCCGGATTTTAGGGGTCCAAAACCCGGGCGTAAACATAATCACCAGGTGTGCTGGGACCAAGTCTCACACATATGATGAATCATGGCACAGGATCGAATGTCACATCTTTACTATTTAACAGGAGTTCTATACAAAATAAATAAGTAATTACATTATAAGGAGACAACGGTCCAGCAACCCAAAGTTGACTGGGAGACGACGGCCTAGATCTCTCACGAACACATCACAGCATCCTCCAAGCGCCTCATCCTGTGGTACCTGATCTTGACCTGTGGGGGGGTGTGAGACAGCAAGAGTGAGCTCACATACGTTCATCGCTCAACAAGTTGTGGGGAATAATGTGTATGAACTCGCCAAAGGTGGGAGCTCATGTGGAGTGTAAGGCTTACCAAAGAGGATGGCTGAAGCTGAGCAATGCTTTTAAAGTTGGTCAAAATTTTATTAGCCATTACTAAGTATAAGTAAATACCAACCCAATTAAATAGTAGAACAGAAGTAACAACATCACCTGCGATGCAATGCATATGACAAATTGAATTTAAGTTCCATAGATTAATCATGTGAGTGTCCGAGCTGCTCATGACCGTGAGCACGGCTAGTATACCAGTTTTACACTCTGCAGAGGTTGCGCATCTTTACCCACAAGTCATGTTACCCATCTGCCAAGGGATCGCGACTTCCCATACACCTCTACCGAGGAGGCGAGGCAGGGTAACACTACGAGGCCTTTACAAAGTTCCACTAGCTTCAGAAAACCCGCTACAGTTTATAGGAAGCTCCAACGCAAGAATCCCTTGCAGGACCGCCATCGCAGCAAAATCCTCCCGAGGGCCTCCCTACACTGACCACTCCCCTACTGCCCTTGCCCCTTTCGGGTAAGGTAGTCTTCCACTAGCTTTCCTAATTAATCGGCCAAGGGCGTCCCATTAAACCCTTGTGGTAGCACTGTTTTCCCGGGTGGTTCTCCATGTTCCAATTAACATAATGATCTTATCATGAACAGTAAATAGCAACTGATAACAAAAGTATGAATAATATGTATCTCAATGCCCAAATCCACATATAGCACTAGCAAGTACTACCCAGAAAGTTTAGTGGTAAACAAGGCATAAAGATAGACAAACTAGGGTAACCTATTAGGTCCCATCAAATTAACCTATGCAGATCATTATGATTAATTAGAACATGAGTGGGTAAAAGAAGTGATCAAGGGCATAACTTGCCTGGGACTTGAGATTCCAGGTACCAGGATGATCTTCAGGTGACACGTGTCCTCACTGCTAAACGTAGCAATACAAACAAACATGGCATAGGCAAAATTAACATTACACCATGCATAAGAACAAACTATATAATCATAATATATGCGATGTTACGAGATCGTAGAAATAAGAACCACTAAATTCGGAGCTACGGTCATAAAGTTATGATTTTATAAAGATTTAAGTGTGGGACACAAAAGAAATTAAGTACATAAATTATACCCATGCTTCATAAAATAAGGTTACCAGATGATAAACAATATTATTATGAATTTATAGCAACTGGAATAAATTTATTCGAAGCTAATATGAATTAAATATGATTTAAATAAGATTCTAGGTTTATTTTTATACTAGAAAACATTTTCTCCATTATTTTATTCCATTGATTCACTTCCTGGGCTGCGGACACAATTTTCGGAAAGATAAGGGTGCACTTTATAAAAATCAGGGACCTATACCGAATTACTTTTACACAGTTGTGAAGCGCGGGTTGATATCCTATAAACCCAGGGACTCTAACAAATTGCGCACGGCCAAGGGGTACCAAGCATCCTGAACCGCCCGATCGTTAATCAGTGGCTACGATTAGATCTACAATAATCCGAACGGGTATGCAACTCGGACCGTCCGATCTAGCGCCAACGCTCTAGATTAAATCAGCCCGAAGGGGTGAGCGACTTTTGATCGGAGCCACAGACGCCAGATCCAACGGCCCCGACTAATCCCCTATCTCATGCCATCCGAGCCCGGCGGCGCAAGCGCACGCACGGTGGCGACATCGCCGACGCACAGCGCCGTCGTGACTTTGAGCGCCAACCGACACGCTTATAGGTTCTACTCAATTCCTAAGAGATGTAGAGTAGACAGGAGTGTTTTACCGGAGATAGACGCGCCCAGGGTGTGTGGTCATCGGAGAGGAGCGGTCCTGCCGCGATCCGTAGGCTCCGGCCAGAAATTCTCCATTCACCGAGGCATCACACCGCCTCCCAGAGCCACGGACACAACCCGCAAGCTCGATTCTCCCTCCCAAACCGGCAACCAGGGCTGGACTGGTGATCCCGACGTGGATCCACCGCGGCGACTTTCCGCCCAAAGCACAGGAGACCAAACTCTCCGTGGCGGCGCACAACACGCCGAGATTCCCTGGTCTGGGGCCGAGAGGGAACCAAGGGGCTCGGAATATATAAATCCCCAGCCACGGAGAGGCCAGCCAAGCGAGCGAGATTGCCGGGGAAGGACGGTCCGAGCCTAAGGGTGTTTGATAGGCGAGATTTCTGGGCTGTTACAACAACCCGATGGTTACTCCATGCGCGAGATTGAGAGGGGAATACATGTTTAACGGATCCCATCAAGCGGCCAACCACTCGGCACCAGAGAGCATACATGGCGAGGGGAGAGGTGAACGAAACAGTGAGAATCGTTGAGTGGATCTCGGGTGAGCCACCAGCTTGAAGACGACCCTGACAAGCTCGGCCCACACATAAGACACCCAGGCGAGAGGCGCTAAGAACAGTGTCCCAGTATGTGCGCCAGCGCCATGAGGCTGCCCACAGGGCCCCACAAGTCAGTGAGCCACCCGGCCATTAGCGAGGAAGTGAGCGCGCAGGATGGTAGACTGGGCCTGCGCGAGGAGATTAGTGGAGATGGGCCGAGAAGGTGAGAGGTGGTTCAGCTGAGGACATTCGGCCCATGAGCGCAAATTTCCTTTATTCTTTTCTAAATTCTTTTTTTCTATTTGAATTTCTAATTTCCAAGTTCAAATTTCCCAAATTTTGTGGCAAGTTTATTCTCAGGTTATATATTCAATTTGAACTTACCAATCTAGGATTTATTCATTTATAAATTTATTTGTATTTTATAACATTTCTTTCTCTTTTTCTTTCTTTTCCTATTTTCATTCTCTTGATTTTCAAATCTAAATTTAAATTTTTGTTATGAGTCACACCATGGATCAAAATGTACCAGATTCAAGTATTAGTGTAAAAATATATTCTTATTTATATATTTTATTTTACCTCATTTGTTTGATATTTCCTTCTCTTTTCTTAAATTCTAAAATTGTACCTTTGGATTAAATCCCAATTCTCAATACTCCAGTATAATTTGGGATATCTGAATTTTGCTATTTTATTTCTTCATATATTTATTATATTTTTTTCCTTATACAAATTTTGGGCCTTACAGTTAGTAGGGTATAGTGATCACCCTGAGTTGTGTAAGTGTGAGCATGTCGCACCGACTTAAGGCGTTTCCGACTTAAGCCGACTGCTTCGTTAGTAGGGTATAGTAGTCACCCTAAGTCATGTAAGTGTGAAGGTATGGTGCGCCGGTTTTAAGTCATTTCCAACTTAGGCCAGTTGTTGATCGAGAATTTGTATGCAGTAGAACATAGAAGCTTTATTGATAATCAGACCTTTTGCTTACAAAGTATAGCTTGCCCACCAGAGTTTTGAGGTACTGCTATGGGTAGAATTTCCTGAGGTGCTCAATATTCCACGAATTCCCCACTTCGGTGCCATCCATTTGAGTGAGTCGGTAGGATCCTGGCCAGGTAACTTCTGCAACGATGAATGGTCCCTCCCATGGGGGTGACAGTTTGTGTCGTCCTTCTCCCGTCAGCACTCGGCGGAGAACTAGGTATCCTATCGCGAAGGATCGATGTCGCACTGATTTATCATGGTAGCGCCTCAGAATTTGCTGGTATCTGGCCGACTAAATGACAACATTCAGCCGTTCTTCCTCTAATATATCAATGTCTTCCAGCCTGGTCGTTTCTGCCTCACCTATGCTTTTGAATGTTAGCATGGGTGCCCCAAAGATCAATCTGCTGGTAATACTGCCTCCAATCCATATACCATGAAGAATGGGGTGTTTCCATGTAAAGCTCGGTTTGGCTGGGTTCGCAAGCTCCAGACCACCTATGGTAGTTCTCTGATCCATTTCCCTGCAAGCTTTTCACTTTGTCGAACACCTTTTCCTGAGTGCATCAAGTATTATTTCGTTTGCTCTTTCCACCTGCCCATTAGCTCTCGGGTGTGCCACTGATGCATAATTGATCTAGATGCTCCTTTGCTCGCAAAAATCAAAGAACTCTGAGCTAGTGAAGTTAGACCCAGGTCCATGATGATGCTGTTAGGTATTCCGAACCTAAATATTATTTCTTGGATGAATTCCACGACTTTTGCTGAGGTCGAAAAGGCGATGGGCTTGTACTCTATCCATTTTGTGAACTTATCATTGGCGACCAGTATGTGAGTATATACCCCTTGAGATTTTTTGAATGGCCCAATCATGTCCAGCCCCTAGCATGCAAACGACCAGGTTACAGGAATAGTCTGCAACTATTGTGCGGGTAGATGCTGTTGTTTTGATAAGAACTGGCATGCTTCGCATTTCTGAACCAACTCTGCTGCATCATTTTTTGTTGTTGGCCAGTAGAACCCGGACCTGAAGGCTTTCCCTACTAATGTCCTTGATGCTGCATGCACGCCACATTGCCCCTCATGAATTTCATCCAGCAGCTGCCTTCTAGTAGCCGAGCGAACACACTTCATGAAGACTCCTCCTGCACCTCTTCTATATAGCAGACCCCCTATAATGGTATAATGGGCCGATTGCCTTGCGATGCATTCTGTCGTGGCTTTATCATCTGGTTCTTCCTTGTTTCTTATGTATTTGATAATCGACTCCCTCCAGTCATTGGGATCTATCTCTGTCTGGTCCAGAACGTGGCACTCCTCAACCTGCTCTGCGATGACGCTCGGCTGCTGTATCTCTTGGACAAAAACCTTAGGTGGAACCTAGGCCCGGCTGGACCCCAGCTTTGACAATGCATCTGCTGCTGCGTTGCGATCCCTTTCCACATGGTGGAATTCTAAGTCCTCGAATTTGTCCTCTAGCTTCCGTACCGCAACACAGTATCTATTCATTGAGTCGATTGAGTAGTCTCAGTCCTTGTTTACCTGGCTAATGACCACCAGTGAATCATCGTACACCATTAGCCTTTTGATGCCTAGTGAAATGGTGATGCTCAACCCATGAACCAAGGCCTCGTACTCTGCAGCATTATTGGATGTCGGAAATAGGAGCTGAAGCGCATACTTGAGTTGGTCACCTCCAGGGGCAATGAAGAGAATCCCTGCTCCTGCTCCCTGCAATCTCAGCGAGCCGTCGAAGTACATTTTCCAGACTTCAACAGCTTCTGGGCTTTCCGGGACCTGGTGCTTAGTCCATTCTGATATGAAATCAACCAGTGCTTGAGTCTTTATTGCAGTGCGAGGTCGGAATTCTATATCATGAGCTCCGAGTTCACATGCTCGCTTTGTCGTTCTCCCCATAGCTTCCTTATTATGGAGTATATCTCCTATTGGGAATCCTATGACTACTATGACTTTGTGGTCGTCAAAGTAGTGTCGGAGCTTGCAAGCAGTTAGAAGTACTGCGTATAATAGCTTCTGAACTTGAGGTTACTTTATCTTTGAGGGACCGAGGACTTCGCTGATAAAGTAAACCGGAAGTTGTACCGGATATGCGCCCTTCTTCTGCCCGCTCGACTATCAACGCAGTGCTTACTACGTGAGTCGTGCAGGAAATATATAGCAGCAGGTCTTCGGCTGGCTGATCGGATGTAGCTCGATGTGGTGGCTTAAGTACTGGTGGTGTGGTTATAAACTTCTTTAGTGCTTCCAAGGCTTCCTGAGCTTCTGTAGTCCACTAGAATTTACCCACCTTTTTGAGCAACTTATAGAACTGTCACACCCGGTTTTAAGGGCAAAACCGAATGCATAGCATATGTGTGCCAGGATCTATTTCCACACATATGTTGACGTCACAAGTGTAATGTATTAAAAAGAACAATGCATGAGAGCGTAAATAAATATTATATTAACATATTACACTTCGAATAGACATAATGTATTAACCTTTATTCATCAAAGTACAGCGAAATATGGACATCCTTCCACAGGAAGATGACCGAGGGGATCACTAGACTAGCATCCATCAAGTTCACAATCAAAATCTTCATCTGCAAACTTTTGATCAAAAATTAAGCAAGGGTGAGCTCACTTATGGTCGAGGCTCATCAAGTGGGGTGAAAATGCAAGGTTAATAAGGTAAGGCTAAAGTTTAATGTGGTTAGTATTTTAGTTGGTCAATATTTTATTATCAACACCTGATTACTAAGTATAAGTATATACCAAACCCATATTAAGCATAAGTAATAAATCTTCAGCATATATATCATCAACATAAATAATCACCAGCATATGCTCAATCTACATGAGCGAACCACTTAAGCATACCGCTTAAACAAAATCGATCATGATTTATTTTCATCTTCAAGTTCAATTATCATGTGAGGGTCCAGGCTGCTCTTAACCATAAGCACGGCTGATATATCGGTTTTACACTCTGCAGAGGTGGTACAACTTTACCCACAAGTCGTGTATCCCCTCTAGCCTGGGTCAGCCAAACCCATAAACACTTCCAAGGTGAATGGCTAGGGATCCACTATGAGGCTTTCATAGAATACACTTAATACAAAGCAAACTGATAAGGTTTCCAAGTCGGTGTGGAGGCCTCTAGGCGAGGTAGCTTAGCCAAGACTACGTCCCATGTTAACATTAGCTGCCACCATCAACCGCTCCCTCTCTTGCCCATATTTCAGGTAAGGTTGTTAGACACTAAGCATATAAAGCTAATTACCAAAGCCAGAGCCATGATAGCACTCGTGGTTGCACTGTTTTCCTGGGTGGTCACTCCATGTTCCAATTATCACAATATGATCTTACTTAATAATCAGATTAACAACAATAATGTAAACTTACCATTTGGAACATTAATATCATCAGTAGGAGTACCAACATAAAGTTAAAGTTGTAGCAATAGCATAGCTACTTGATTAGATCAAAACCCAGGTTAACAAGGAATAAGGTTGGAAAGGTTAGGTGTATCTGAATAGGTAACCCATCAAATTATGCACATATCCAAAAGTAAACTTTATTAAATGTATTGTATGGGATCAGACAGAATATGCAGGGGGAGAAGTCCACTTGCCTTGCTCATAGAATACTTGAGATTCTTCCAAAGAATATATCTTGATTCTCAACTACTGGATCAATCTCTAAACATCACATAAATAAATAAAAAGAAACAAACACCACTCAATAACATACAACATTCATCATAGACCAAGCTAAAAGAAAACATAATAAAAAGATCGTTTTCGCTTCAATAACACAAGCAAAGGTTATAACAAAAGACACTCTTTTGCAAAAAGGTTTGATTCATAGTTTATAAAACAAGACCTAAGCTTGAGAATATATTAATTATAAATATGCAAATATTAGGTTTACTATTTTAATCTTTTATAAAAGTCATATGTGGTATGTCTAAGATTAAGGGTTCATAAGGTTATAAACACTTTATAACATTATTAAACCTTTTAACCGTTTAGAAAAGATTTATGCTATATTTCTATGCTTAGTAACCGGGAACTGGGAACTTGGCCACGTTCCTCGTTCCGGGAACGTTCGTTCCGTTCTGGGAATGTGGGAACAATCTCGTTCCGGTAGTGTTAAATCCTAGTTTTTGTAGCGTACCGCGTACCACGTTTCCGTTCCTCGATCCCATCGATCCGGGAACCTGGTTACTAAGTTTCTATGGTTAATGAGTTATGAAACATATTAAACATTGATTTATGAAACATTACAAAACATACTGTAAAACATTTATTGATGAAAAGATATTATATAAGCCTAATCGAGTTTTATGCGGAAGGGTGATTAAACAAATAATTATTTTTATTTTCATTAAGAAAATACATGGCCTAGATAGGTTTTTTATGCAACAGATAATTAAACAATTAATTATCTTCACTTTTATTAAGAGAACACATAGTCTATAATATTATTAAGAAAGTTGTATTCAAAGTCAATATATAAACTAACATTTTAAGTTATAAAAGAACTTAAGCTCTAATTACTTTATTTTGTCCTTTACGAAAAGCTAAGTGATTCATATATAATGTGGACTAAATTTTACGCAATATTTAATCATGCCATATATCTAGTTATGAACAAATTGACTATAGATTTGATTAATAAATTATGAGAAATGATAATTAATCTATTAATTATCTTTAGTTCTATTTTAGGAACAAATAATCTAATTCATTAGAAAGAAAATTATGTTCAACTAAATTTAATCTATCATTTTAGTTATGTGGGCACTTAATTAAGCTATATTAGAGATCCCTATCTAGCATGCACATATTTAATATGAAATACTTGAATCCAAATCTTCAAAAGATAATTATATAATTATTTGTCTCGTATGTTTGATTAAGAAAATGTGAACTAGAATTCTTTTTAGCTTCATAATAAAAAACTACATATAAATTGACTACAACAAACATAATTTAAATTAATTTACGAGAGCACGCAAACTACTAAAAACACATAATTAAATAGGTTTATGACGTACTTACAAAGCTTAACAAAACAATAATTAATTTGCTAAATATTATTTTATTTAAAATAAATTAGCGTGTGGCTAGATCAAAATTAAAGGGATCGACGAAGGGGTAGATAGCAAAAATAAATCTCGTCTTCTATCTTGGTCATGGCGATGCGATGTCACAGTTAGGATGTGGGGTTCCCGGCGTCGAACACGGACGACGTTGGATGCTGGGCAGCAGAGAGCGAGGCGGAGTTGCTGCGTGTATTAGGCGAGCGAACAAAGAGCTCTGGCGCGTGAAGAATATCGGTGGCGCGGCGAGCTGAACGACGACGAAGTGAAGGGACACACCGACGAGCTGGCACACATGAGCCTGGGTGCCGAATAGAGGTCGGCAAGGTCTTCGATGAACTGGGCGCGACTTTGATGGCGCGATGCGCTAATGGTGAGCAGCACGGCACGACGACGATGGTGAGCTGAACAGCACAGACGACGTCGCGACGTGGGAAATGTCGTAGGCGTGATCGTGCGCGCTGCAGAGACCTCGGCGTAGCTTCACGGCAGCAGCAGGCAATGAGAATTGCGATAGGCGTGGCAGCAGCACACGCGCAGTGGAGAACAAACAGAGAACTCGGCGTTGTTGTGGTCTCTAACGACGTTGCAGGGCCGGCAAACAGCAGAAAACGACGAGGACATCAACACAGGACCGTCGGTCGTCCCGCCGATGACAGCACGACGATAATCCGCAAGCACAGGCAAGCTATAGCTGTGCGAGAGGCTCGACGTAGGGATGCGCAGCTCTACAGCGGCTTCAGCACGGTAGCATTCGGTGTCGACGACGGATAGAGCAGGGTCTCCGGCGATTGGACGAGGAGGGCGTGGACTCGAGGAGAGCAGAGCCACGAAGTTGGCGAACAGGGATGACTCCGGTGAGTGACTCAAGCAGACACGACTAGGAACAACGAGGGGAGGACGGATGCTGCGTTTTTATAGGATAGGAGAAGGACTGAGGAGTACTGATATAGGACGGATGATGCGCCGCTTGATTTCGCGGAGGAACAAACGAGAGTAGGAAACGGCAACCATTAATGGAGGCTGTGGAAACGGCAGAAACGCCCGCCGTATTGATGCTTCACAGGTGAAGAATGGGCGGCGCTGGGGGAGGCGACATGGAGGTGATAGATCGTGGCGGCAGTGGAGGAAATAGTCAGGCACGACGGCTGCTCCACTCATGGCGTGGGCTGGCGGGAGGAGGCGAGGAGGCCACGGTGAGGTGAGGCGTCGTGCACGAGCGGCGGCAGCATGCAGCCCAGCAGCGCAGCGTTTCGGCCAGCATCGTACGTGGGCGTCTGGATGGAGAAGAAAATATCCTAGTGAGCGGGCCCACGTGGTCATAGAGATATTGTGTGAGAGGAGGGAAGGGAACGTGGGGAGGCTGGGATTGGACTTTGCCCGATCATGCGTGTGTGCGTGAGTTGTTTTTTTTTTGTTTTTTTCTTTTTTAAATAGATGTATATAAATATATAAAATATAAATTTAAATATTCCAAAAAATATAATAGATCCAATTAATGTATATAAATATATATTTCTGGAAAAATAATATCAAGTTTGTTATTAACAAATCAAAATTCATATTTCTAAAATAATAATTATTATTTATGTTATTATTATGCAATTCATTATTATTTTAACAAATAAGATTTTTCACACCAACTTAAAACAAATCACATGATTTGGTATGAATGCAGTCAAACACTATTAAAATTTTATCATCAAAGAAAATTGTTTTATTTATTTATATTATCATTTCATTATTTGAAAATTATATTTTCGTTTCTATTGGCAACAAATAAATAAATTGGATTGCTTTTAGGTGATGGATTTAGGGTGTTACAAGAACGACATTCCTTTCTCACCCAGCCTCGATATGAATCTGCTCACCGCTGCCATACATCAGTGAGCCTCTATACTTTCTTCTGTGATCGCAGTGGCTCCATTCTCATAATGACTTCAATCTTCTTTGGATTTGCTTCTATTCCTCGATGGCTGATGATAAACCCGAGTAGATTTCCAGCCGGTACCCCAAACACGCACTTTTCTGGGTTCAGTTTCTATCAGTAGTGCCTCAAGTTGTTGAAGACCTGTTGTAGATCCTCAATGAAGTTGTCTGAGTTTTCTGTCTTGATGACTACATCATCAACATAAGCCTCTACTCGCTTGCCCTAGTGATCGGCTAAGCATGTTTGGATAGCCCTCTGGTAAGTTGCTACTGCGTTTTTGAGGCCAAACAACATGTAGGTATAGCAGAAGGCTCTAAACGGCGTGATGAATGCAGTCTTCTCCTTGTCTTCCTTTGCCAGACTGATCTGATGATATCCGGAGTAGCAATCTAGGAAGGAGAGCATAGAACAGCCAGCAGTCGAGTCAACTACCTGATCTATTCTAGGGAGTCCGAAGGGATCCTTCAGAAAGTGCTTATTGAGATCAGTATAGTCGACGCACATGCGCCAATCAATTTTATTCTTTTTGAGTACAAGAACAGCATTCGCCAGCCATTCAAGATGTAGTACTTCTCTAATGAACCCTGCCGACACGAGGTGAGCTAATTCCGCCCGAATGGCTTCTCTTTTGTCAGGTGTGAAATGGCGTAGCTTTTGTTGGATCGGCCTTGCGTGAGGGTATACTTTGAGTTTGTGCTCGGCCAGCTCTCTCGAGACTCCCGACATGTCCGTAGGTTGCCATGCGAACACATCTCGATTGTCTTGCAGGAACTGGACGAGCGCGCTTTCCTATTTGACGTTGAGGCTAGAGCTGATGATTGCGGTCTTGGGTTCATCAGAGAATCCCAGATTGATCCTTTTAGTTTCTTCAGCCGGCCACATAGAGGTCGCAGCCGGAGCTTCATTTGAAGGGATCGTGAAATTTTCATCCACCAGCCTGCCTTCGGACTGTGCGGGAAGGGCTACTAGGGGCCCGATAGTGAGAGCCGTCTGAATGGCACCCCGAAAGCATTTCGCGGCACCTTGGAAGATGGCACGCACGGTGATAATCCCCTAAGGCCTTGGCATCTTAAGTATCATATACGAGTAGTGTGGAATTGCCATAAATTTTGCTAGTCCCGGTCTTCCAATGATGGCATTGTACCCACAATCCAAACGCGCCACCTCAAACCTTAGGAACTCAGTTCGGTAGTTCTCTAGGGTTCCAAAGGTGATGGACATGTAGATGTGTCCTAGCGGGGTACTCCCCTTTGGGCGGCACGATGCCGAAGAAAGGAGTATCCGACTTAGTGAGGTCGTCGATGGCGATCCCCAGGGCCTGGAGTGTCCAGGGAAAGGTGACGTTGATGCTGCTACCACCATCCACCAGCACCTTCTTTACCCGGCTTTCTTGGATCACAGGATCGACGAGTAGCGGATATTTATCGGGGTGATCGAAGTTGAGCCACTGATCAGCTCAGCTGAAGGATATCGTGTGCTCCGATCATCGGTAAGGAGCCAGAGCACTGTTTGTGGCCACTAGAACTTTCCGATCATTAAGCTTTTGTTGCCTCCTGCTTTCTTGTGCCCCATGGCCACCGAATATGATGTTGACC
Organism: Zea mays; assembly: GCF_902167145.1. Lineage (NCBI taxonomy): Eukaryota > Viridiplantae > Streptophyta > Magnoliopsida > Poales > Poaceae > Zea > Zea mays. The sequence continues at coordinate 82,789,233 of NC_050104.1, read as the reverse complement.
TCCCTGTCAATGCGCGGGAAAGCTCCACCTCTCCCCCTTCCTGCTGCCTAGGCTCGCTAGGCTCTCCTCGAGGCGGGGGAGGTGGCAGTGGCTGGAACAGTCGGCCGTGTCCAATGGAGTTCTTGAAATCTCTGCAGTTCTGCAAGGTGTGCCGCATGTCGTTGTGATACGGACACTGGGAGTCGAGAATCTTGTCCAGTGTTCGTACTCCTCCGTGGGGTGCGCCGTGGGCCCAAGCGATATGTGGCCTGGTGGTGTGTACCTCCTCGCGGGGTCACTTTTCCCAACGTTTGTCTGGTTGTTGGTTCATGTCCTGACGCAGCGCGGGCGGCACATGCTTTGTGCCTCCAATGAGGTCCTAGGCCCGCTTGTCCATGGTGATGTTGACATCCGCCTCCTTGAACAGTTGTTTGGAGGTGGCAGGTGCTTTTTGAAGTATGGCCCGGACAAAGGCCGGCCATTGGATCCTCGATAGAAGTCTTCAATCACAGCCGCCTCAGCAACTTTGGGAATATGGTTCCTCATCGTTTGAAATATTTTGTGGAACTATCGGAGAGTCTCATCATTCTGCCGCTTAATGGATTTGAGGTCCCATGGCTGCGTCGGTTTATCGGAGAGAGACTAGAAGTTTGCGATAAACCAACGACTAAAGTCACTCCAGTCGTCGATGCAGTGTAGAGGTAGGTGTCGGAGCCATTGCAATGCGTCCTACCCCAGAACAATGGGCAAGTATGCCATCATGACGTCATCCGTTGCCCTAGCAGCAGGGGTGGCGGTTGTATAGACGACCAACCAGCCTCCCGGGTCCTGCTTAGGCTCATATTTGTCAACATTGGAGACCTTTAAGTTAGGAGGCCGTTGGATGTCTCGGAGGCGAGGAGTAAGCGCGGAGACTCCGCACGCATCCTCTTGCCGATGATCGCCCTGTCAGTCCCAGGGAGGGGAGTCGATATTAGGTCGTCTCGGCCGTCCTCGGAATGGATTGTTGATGGAGGCTACCACCGACTCGATCCGTGTTGCACGGCTACACGCTGGTACACCATGATCTCAGTCGTACTCCTCTCGGCGCCTGATCTCATTCTTGTGCCGTCGATCACGTGAAGCACTGATGGTGCTTCGCGTGTCTCATCGGCTGTTGATGGCATGACGTAGGTCGTTCGCCGGATGAGCGAGAGGTAGAAGATGATTGGCCGCCTGAGTAAGCAGCCACCGATAACCCTCCGTGTTTGGGGTTCGCAGAAGGCCATCGGCTATCTGCGCCAGTACTCCTCTGACGTAACTCGGCGTGTTTAATGCCCAGGCGAAGTCAGGGTATAGGTTTTGAGTGCAAAGAGGATTCCCCCTTCGAAGTCTAACATCTTGTTCAGCTAGTTCCCACTCTCGTTATTGAGCCTATCGGTGATCGTGACGGCGTGAGTTATATCTTTCTCGGTATACCCATTCATCAGGAGTTTCTCCCACTTTGGAGGCTTCGTCCTGAGATATGGGTTGCGCTGGTTCCCGTTCCCCGGCTTCGTGATGCCGCCGCACATTCCGGTGTCTGTTTCTCCATCGCCGGGCATCACGCTGGGGAGGTTCCTCCCCTTGCATGGTAGGTTCATCGTCAGAGATGGGCAATGACTCCAATCTCCCCTGAATGAAGAGGACGTCGGGGAAGAAAGGAGCATGTGTGGCGATGTGCTTCTTCCCATCCTCCTTTGAGGGCGAAGGTGCCAGGAGGATTGCTCGCTATGCTTTCCTTCCCTGGTATGGGATATTCACTTCCTTTCTCCGAGTGATACGTGTCCACTCCTTAGTGGGCGAACTGGACAACAGAGTTCTCCAAGTTGGAGAGGCCTCGACTAACTGGCACTCCATCCTCCGAGGGCTTTTGAGCCCTGACTTGCGAGAGGCCACCCCCCCCCCCGAGCTGTGAGCAGGAGCATGGCTCGCGGACTTGCCTCAGCTTCTCTCAGAATTCTTGAGGAGGGTATCTCCTTAAATGGATCTGCTATGAGGTGCAGAGTTCCCTCTATGTCTGCTATGCACGAGATGGATCCGAAGTAGAACATAGCTCCTGGGCTGAGAGTGATCTTGCTCTTGAAGATGATGGCCATGGAGTTAGCGTTGATCAACGACACACCCCCTACCTGGCGTGCCAGCTGTCGGCGTTTAGTGTCCGACCACACACCCGGGGGTACCCTTGTGGTGCTTTTGTGTAGGGCGGTGTCATAGATCGTAACTCGATGGTTCGTGCTGGGGGCACGAGAAAGAGAGAGAGAGAGCCAGACGATTTTTAGCAGGTTCAGGCCGCTTGAGGAGCGTAATACCCTACTTCCTGGGGTGACTTTGTATGCTGGAGGTGTTTACAAGTGGTGTCTTCCGAATGATGAGGTGCGAATGAGATGAAAATGATGGGGATCCCCCTTGGCCTTATATACACGACCATAGGGTACTTCCCGCGTACATGCTGATCATACTCTTCCAGTTTATCCTCTAGCTAATAGTGAACATACTTTGCTTATCTCGAGGAAAACCCAGCATAATTGTTCTGAGCTATCCATGGCATTCAAGGATGTCAGGCGCAGGAAAAGCGAGCAACTTCAACAAGATCACGCCCAAGCTGCGAATAATCCGGACGTGAGCCCATCGCCTTCCTGGGTCGGCCCATTTCCACTGTTGTCTTTGCCTAGCCCACGACGCAGCAACCTTGCGGGGCGACTGGCTTGTGGCCCCAAGCAGAGTTTTCGCCTTCTAGTGGACCCGGGGACATCTGTCCCCCACACTATCCAATTTTATTTACTTTTCAAGTTTGGCAAAATGATAGGCACTTCCTAAAGGTATTTGACGCCGATTTCTTCACAATCGCATGTTATTTCTCCCTTTCCTTTGGCGCACCTTTTTTCCTTTTCCGCGTAGCAAGACAGCTAGGTCGTTGGACCACCGCCGCCCTATAGGTGGCCCTACTGGACCACCGCTCCCCCATAGGTCGCACCAACCGGCTTTCTCCACCCTTGATGTCCTCTACTCTCGACCCTAGCGCTAGCTAGGTTCGACGGGTGCCAAAACTAGATTCAAAGTCGAACTACTTCCCAAATATTAGGAACTATTTGAGGCCAAGCTACGTTTTCCTCTGTATTGCTATTTAGCAACTTGATAATCATAAGTTTAGAAATTTTTTTAGAGAACAATTGGAGTTGCTCATCTCTACAAATATCATTGTTTTTATAGATGACATTATATCCAAGTATCTTTAAATTTTGATTTTCAGAGGCAACTCTACTTCAATGACAAAAATCAATTTCTAGTCACCTCTAGAAAAGAGGTACATAGTAGCTTCAACTTTTTTAAATGAGCTCGAATGAAAAAATGACCAAAATAGGATCTCGAAAAGTTATACAACTTTGTAGTTGACAACCTTTTCATTCTAAATCATCAATACATACAAAATTGTATTTGTATTTTTTACATTTAAATCCAAAATTTCAACTCTCGGATGGAGAATGACCAAGTTGTAGTTTAAAAGTTATACAATTCTAATGGGTAGGTATGTAACACCATACTTTTGCATGAACAAAATCCCTTTTGGATCATAAGTAACATGCCACAAGAAATTAAAGTGAATTTGAAACTTTCTATTTAAACTTAATATTTATTCTATTTTACCCCAAATAGAGAAAGGAGAAAAATTATTTTTGTATACAAACCCTAACAATGAAATGAATCCAAACTTCACCAAAATATTCCTCTGAATATTTTTGATTTTCTGTAAAATTTTGAACTGATTGGGAGTTCATTTGTTTTGAATTAAAAAAACAAAATTAAATTCAAAACCTAGAAATAGAAAAGATAAAATAGTGTCTGAGACGCGCCTGTGGTGATGGATATCCCCCTGGTCCATACGAGCATGAAAACACGTTTGGGGCCACCCAGCATGCGCCCTCTTGGGGCATCCTATGGTGGGACGGATAAGGAAACCAGTAGAGGCAAGCCAATTCTGATACGAAGGAGGCCCACGTCCGAGTTAGCTGCTGCAGGATCACGAGTATGTCGGGCAGGGTCTGTTGGGCCCACCCGACAGACTAAACCGCCGACGATAACTCAGGCGCGGGAGCGCAAGATTTCTCTAGGATAAAGGAAGATTGTTTGCTACAAATCAGGAGATAAGCAAATAGATTGTGATCAACAACTATGCGGGGGCGCCCTCCTTAGTCATGTATATGAGGCCAAGAGGCACCCCTACCATTTTCATCTCACCTTCCACCCACTATTCTCATAGCCACGGCTTGTAAAGTCACCTCAATACAGAAAACCACCATAGGACGTAGGGTATTACGCCTCTCGAGTGGCCCGAACCTGCTCAAGCTTGTGTGTTTCTCTTATCGTGCTACCGCATGAACCATTGAGTCACAATCAACAATGCCTTCCTAGCCCAAAAGCACCATGAGGGTAACCCTGGGGTGTGCGGTCGATCAACAAACACTGACAGCTAGCGTGCCAGGTAGGGGGTGTTTCGTCGATCAAAGCTGGCTCTATGGTCGTCGTTTTCAAAAGCATGATCACCTTCAGACCAGGAGCAGTCTTTTGCTTCAGAACAATCTCCTACGTAGCAGAAATGGAAGGGATTCTGCATCACATAGCGACTTCACCTGAGAGGAAATCTCCCTCGGTATCGCCAAAGGAAGTTGTGGCAAGACCACAAACCGCGCCAACAAAACCCCCACTGATGGCATAATGGGGCATGGTCCCATGTGAGATCGGGCTCAGGATCCACAGAGGGCTGAAGGACGGTCGTCCATGGCCTCCCCGACTCGGCGAACTCCGTTGTCCACCTCGCCCACTAAGGTGTGGACACGGATCACTCGACAAAAGGAGATGAACACTCCAATCCGGGGCAGGGAAGCGCTGCAGACTGTCGTCTAGATTGCTCCACCCTCAAAGGAGAACGGGAAGGAACGCACCGCTGTGCCCACGCCTTTCTTCTAGACATGCTCGTCAATCAGGGGATACTGGAAACGTCACCTATGTCTGACGACAAACCCACCGTGCTGGGGGAGAAGCCCCCCAGCGCGATGCGCAACGACGGTGAAACAGGCGCCAAAATGTACGACGACACCATGAAGCTGGAGAGCGAGATCCAGCTTAGCCCGTCTCTCGGGACAAAGCTTCTGAGATGGGGGAGACCCCTAATGAAAGAACACACCGAGAACAACACAACTCCCACTGCCACGATCGTCGCTAGGCTCAGGAACGCGAGCGGGAGCAGACAGAACAAGACGCTAGTCTTCGGTGTGAGAACCCGCTCCCCACCCAGAACCTATACCCTAACTTCGCTCGAGCACTAAACACGCCGAGCGAGGTTGGAGGGGTCCTTGCGTAGATAGCCAATGACCTACAGCGAACCCCAGACATGGAAATCTATCGGCGAGTACTCACTCAGGCAGCTAATCATCTTTTACTTCTCGCCCACCTGCTGAACGATCTGTGTCACGCCATCAATAGTCGACGAGATGCGCGAAGCAACATCAGCGCTTTGCTCGATCGCCGACATGAGAATGAGATAAGGCACCGAGAGAAATACGACGAGGATCGTGGTGCACCGGCATGTAGCCTTGCGACCAGGACCGAGTCAGCGACAGCCTCCACCAGCAGTCTGGTCCTAGGACGGTCGAGGCGACATGAGCCCCACTCACCTCCCCGGAACCGGCGACATGATCACCAAAAGGAGGAGAGGGAAACGTGTGGGGTCTCCGTGCTCACCCCTCGGCTCTGAGCAATCCAATGTTTTCCTAACTTCAAAGTTTCCAACATTGACAAGTACGATCCCAAGCAAGACCCGAGGTGCTAGTTGGCAGTCTACACGACCACCGCCTGGGCTACTGGGGCAATAGAGGAAAACATGACCATGTACCTGCCCATTGTCCTAGGGTAGGACGCGTTGCAATGGCTTTGACATATGCCGCGACACAGTATCGACGATTGGGAAGATTTTAGCCACCAGTTTGTCGCGAAGTTCCAATCCCTCTCCGACAAACCGGCGCAGCCATGGGATGTCAAATCCATCAAACACCAAAGCGATGAGATTTCAAACAATGAGGAACAACATTCCTGAGGTCGTGGAGGCAGCTGTGATCGAGGATTTCTATCGGGGATCCAATAATTTGGTTTTCATCTGAGCCATCCTTCAGAAGGCTCCCGCCACCTCTGAACAACTATTCATGGAGGCGGACATCTACATCACTGCGGACGGGCGGGCTCAAGACTTCATCGGAGGTACGAAGCCCGCACTCCCTACACTTCAGAAGGACATGAACTAGCAGCCAGACAAGCTGGGACAAGAGGCCCCGGGAAGAAGTGCACACCGCTAGGCCACCGACCATTTGAGACTGCAGCGCACCCCGTGGTGGGGTATAGACACTAGATGAGATCCTCGACTCTCGGTGCCCATACCACAAGGATATGCGACACACCCTGTGGAACTGTCAGGATTTCAAGAACTCTATCGGGCATGGCCGACCATTTCAACCGCTGCTACCTCCCTCTCCACGAGGAGAGCCCACCGAGCCAGACCAGCCTCGGCAGCAGGGAGGAGGTGGAGGTGGGGCTTTCCCACTCATTGACTGGGAAGTTCACGTTATCTTCAGAGGACACAGAGCATAAGAAAACAGAAGGCAAAAGAAACTCAATTACTAGCAGGTTTTGGGCCGACCAGTGGCTCAACTTCGATCACCCCGGCAAGTACCCCCTACATGTCGACCCTGTGATCCAAGAGAACTGAGTTAAAAAGATGTTATTGGATGGTGGCTGTTGGTCACTTGTTCTAAAATGCTATAAATCAAGAACAAGGCAACACAATTGTTAATGGTTAAAGACCTTTGTCCTTCAAAGCATTATTTCCTCTCGGATATAATGATCTTCAGACGAAGGTCATGAAGCACATACCTTCATCATTTCATCATGTAAATGTAAATGTAAATAAGAAAGTAAAGGAACACAAAGGAATAAAGGTAATAATAATTATGTATCAACAATCTATTTATTCTTGTATTCCATAAACAAGAATAAACATCAATAATATTCGTATTACATTGGTACCTTCGGCTTGTCAGAAGGTGAGGGTGCGAGAATGACACGAGAGTGATTACAATCCATCGTGAACAGTACGGTGTTACTGTTCATCTATTTATAGGCACGGGACGTAGCCCGGACAAAATTACATTCATGTCCTTGACATCTACTAGTAACCATAATGCATATTATCAAGGACTGAGTAGTCTTTTCCCCCTTTAAGTCGGCATCGTCCTTGGTCTTTGTCACCATACTAAGCCAAAGCTCTTCGGCTATAGCTTCGGCGTTCATTCTCACCATCTTCAGGTTGCATCTTTATATCACACATGCTTGTGTCATGAGAGATCTTTGTCCCAAAGACAAAACCTCCTATAATAATCTATGTCACACCGAAAATATATGGTTAGTCACGTTTTTGAGGACCTTAGGAAGAGGAAGGCCCCCAACAGTAGCCCCTCACAGTATTGATTTGTTTCTTTGTAATAAATTTAGAATACGATGTGAACGGAGGCCTTTACCCGAAGGTCCGAAAAAACACCTTCCCTTCGCTAGAATAGCGAATGACACTGACATGCAGGACCCATCAAACCGTGAGGCGCTAGGCATATAAATAGGAGCTCGCTTTGGAGACATTTCTTCTGCCATTTCTGTTGCATACACTGTGCTCACCATCTTAAACTCTCTTGCTTTGTCGAGTTTTGATCAGATTTTAAGCTTCGGCATTTCAACAAGGTTTGATTTGATGGCTGACGAGAAGAAGACTGTGGACCCGGTGATGTCTGAGTTTTACAAAGCTTTGAAAAGAACCAATGCAGAAAAGATTGCACAAGAGACACTAGCTGGGATATCTGAGGGTTCCAGTGATAGTAAAGACTTTGATGCAGAAAGTGAGAATGAGGGTGCCGAAGATCGGCCCTGGAGACCAAGCCATGTTGTCTTCGGGAAGTCAACGATCAATCAAGGACAAATTGATGCAATGAGGGGAAGGTACTTTCGTGACATTTCTATTGTGAGAGCTGGAGGGGAGAATAATGTTCCTTTGCCCGAAGCTGACGAGGTGGTCGTTTATAGAAGCTTCATGAAAGCAGGGCTTCGGTTCCCTCTAGATAAGATGCTGGTCAAAGTCCTGAAAACTTTCGAAATTTACCTTCATCAGCTTACTCCCGAAGCTATCATCAGGATGGGGATCTATATTTGGGCCATGAGGAGCCAAGGGTTAGAACCAAATGCAAAATGCTTCTGCAACATGCATGAATTGTCTAATGAGACGAAGGCCACCGGAAAAGAGCAATATCACAACAACTTCGGTTGCTACGGCTTCGTAACCCGCTCTGAGGTGAGCAACCCAGTTCCAACATTTCGCAAGAGATGGCCGGGGGCCTAGATGCAGGAGTGGTTCTATGTGAAAAATGATCTGGTTGAAAGGGAAGACATCAAGGGGATTATCCAATGTCCTATATGTCACAGCCGGTTTTGGAAGGTAAACCAAATGCGAACCATGTATGTGCCAGGATCAGAACATCACGTACACAACGATTACATAATTGGACATCGTCACACAATGCTTGAATTAAATAGCGGAAAGGTACTTAGTTACATCAAGATGTCTGAGACATCCACAGAGTCTATTACATAAACATTGTCTTTAACATAACTATCAAAGTGCGGAAAATACGGAACGTAGAAGCTAAGCCTACACAGGCAGCTGACTGGGGGTTTGCCACTAAGAAAGAACTAGAACTCGTCGTAGTCCTGAAACTCCTCGAAGTCATCCATGTTGCTAGCATCACCTCCTGAGCACTGAGTACAATGGGGACAACCTCGGGTGGGGGGTGGTGTGTGAAAGGGAATTAGGCTTACACCTATTTCCTAATTGATTTTGGTGGTTGAATTGCCCAACACAAATATTTGGACTAACCAGTTTGCTCTAGTCTATAAGTTCCACAGGTGCCAAAGGTTCACAATAAGCCAATAAAAAGACCAAGAAAGGGTTCAAACAAAGAGAGCAAAAGACAACCCGAAAGGCACCCTGGTCTGGCGCACCGGACTGTCCGGTGCACCACCGGACAGTGTCCGGTGCACCAGGGCACTTCAGCTCGAACTCTTCACTTTCGGGAAAATCAGAGGGCGCTCCGCTATAATTCACCGGACTGTCCGGTGAGTCACCGGACAGTGTCCGGTGCACACCGGACTGTCCGGTGTGCTAGTGGAGCAACGGCTACTTCGCGAAGCAACGGTCGACTGCAACGCATTAAATGCGCGCCTGCGTGCGCAGAGGTCAGAGCACGCGCGGGAGGCGCACCGGACAGTCCACAGGACCTGTCCGGTGCACCACCGGACAGCCCAGTGGACCCACAAGTCAGAGCTCCAACGGTCGAACCCCAACGGTCTACTGACGTGGCTGGCGCACCGGACTGTCCGGTGCGCCATGCGACAACACACTTCCAACGGCCATTTTTGGTGGTTGGGGCTATAAATACCCCAACCACCCCACATTCAATGGCATCCAAGTTTTTCACTCTTCTACACCTTACAAGAGCTAGCATTCAATACAAGACAAACCAAAGAGATCAAATCCTCTCCCAACTCCACACAAAGCTTTAGTGATTAGACAGAGTGATTTGTTGTGTTCATTTGAGCTCTTGCGCTTGGATTGCTTCTTTTCTTCCTACATTCTTGTGATCAAACTCAATTGTAACCAAGGCAAGAGACACCAATTGTGTGGTGGTCCTTGCGGGAACTTCGTGTTCCGTTTGATTGAGAAGAGAAGCTCACTCGGTCTAAGTGACCGGTTGAGAGAGGGAAAGGGTTGAAAGAGACCCGGTCTTTGTGACCACCTCAACGGGGAGTAGGTTTGCAAGAACCAAACCTCGGTAAAACAAATCATCGTGTCTCGCTCTTTATTCGCTCACGATTTGTTTTGCACCCTCTCTCTCGGACTCGTTTCTATTTCTAACGCTAACCCGGCTTGAAGTTGTGTTTAAGTTTGTAAATTTCAGATTCAACCTATTCACCCCCCCCTCTAGGCGACTTTCAATTGGTATCGGAGCCCGGTGCTTCATTAGAGCCTAACCACTCGAAGTGATGACGGGATATCACGCCAAGAAAGAGATGGGGACCGGCGAGAAGTCCATTTCAAGCCACGGGAAGGCTCCATCGGGAGAGTCCTACAACAAAGGGAAGGGGAAGGAAAAGGAATCCCCTTCACACAAGTCGCGTCGGAGCGGTGACAAGAAGAAGAAGATGAGGAAGGTGGTCTACTACGAGACCGACTCTTCGTCGCCATCCACCTCCGGCTCCGACACGCCGTCCGTAACTTCTAAGCGCCATGAGCGCAAGAAGTTTAGTAAGATCCCCCTACGCTACCCTCGCATTTCTAAACATACGCCATTACTTTCCGTCCTATTGGGCAAACCACCAACATTTGATGGTGAAGATTATGCTAGGTGGAGTGATATGATGCGGTATCACCTAACCTCACTCCACAAAAGTATATGGGATGTTGTTGAGTTTGGTGTACAGGTACCATCCGTAGGGGATGAAGACTATGATGAGGATGAAGTTGCCCAAATTGTGCACTTCAACTCCCAAGCCACCACTATACTCCTTGCCTCTCTAAGTCGAGAAGAGTATAATAAGGTGCAAGGGTTGAAGAGCGCAAAGGAGATTTGGGACGTGCTAAAGACCGTGCACGAAGGAGACGAGGTGACCGAGATCACCAAGTGGGAGACGATTGAGGGGGAGCTCGGTCGCTTCCGTCTTCGCCAAGGGGAGGAGCCACAAGACATGTACAACCGGCTCAAAACCTTGGTGAACCAAGTGCGCAACCTTGGGAGCAAAAAATGGGATGACCACGAAATGGTTAAGGTTATTCTTAGATCACTTGTTTTCCTTAACCCTACTCAAGTTCAATTAATTTGTGGCAATCCTAGATATACACTAATGACTCGTGAGGAAGTTATCGGGAATTTTGTGAGCTTTGAATTGATGATAAAAGGCTCAAAGAAAATCAACGAGCTAGATGGCCCCTCCACGTCCGAAGCACAACCGGTCGCATTCAAGGCGACGCAGGAAAAGAAGGAGTCTACATCAAGTAGACAACCCATCGACGCCTCTAAGCTCGCCAATGAGGAGATGGCGCTCATCATCAAGAGCTTCCGCCAAATCCTCAAGCAAAGGAGGGGGAAGGATTACAAACCCCGCTCCAAGAAAGTATGCTACAAGTGTGGTAAGCCCGGTCATTTCATTGCTAAATGTCCATTATCTAGTGATAGTGACAGGGGCGACGACAAGAAGGGGAGAAGAAAGGAGAAGAAGAGGTATTACAAAAAGAAGGGCGGCGATGCCCATGTTTGCCGGGAATGGGACTCCGACGAGAGCTCCTCCGACTCCTCCGACGAGGACGCCGCAAACATCGCCGTCACCAAGGGTCTTCTCTTCCCCAACGTCGGACACAAGTGCCTCATGGCAAAGGACGGCAAAAGGAAGAAGGTAAAATCAAAATCCTCCACTAAATATGAAACCTCTAGTGATGAGGATAATGCTAGTGTTGAGGAGGATAACTTGCGCATCCTTTTTGCCAACCTTAACATGCAACAAAACAGAAAAACTGAATGAATTAATTAGTGCTATTCATGAGAAGGATGATCTCTTGGACTCCCAAGAGGACTTCCTTATTAAAGAAAACAAGAAGCCTGTTAAGGTTAAGAATGCTTATGCTCTAGAAGTAGAAAAATGTGAAAAATTATCTAGTGAGCTAAGCACTTGCCATGATATTATTATCAACCTTAGGAATGAGAATGCTAGTTTAATTGCTAAGGTTGATTTAAATGTTTGTGATGCTTCACTTTCCAATCTTAGAGATGATAATGCTAATTTGCTTGCTAAGATTGATAAGTTGAATGATTCACTTGCTAGCCTTAGGATTGAAAATGAAAAATTAATTGCTAAGGCTAAAGATTTTGATGTTTGCAATGTTACTATTTCTAACCTTAGAAATGAAAATGATATATTACATGCTAAGGTTGTAGAATTAAAATCTTGCAAACCCTCTACATCTATCGTTGAGCATAGTTCCATTTGTACTAGATGTAGAGACATTAATGTTGATGTTATCCATGATCACCTAGCTTTAATTAAAGAACAAAATGATCACATAGCTCAACTTAATGCTAAGATCAATGAGCATGACTTAGAAAATGAAAAATTTAAATTTGCTAGAAGCATGCTCTATACTGGGAGACGCCCTGGCATCAAGGATGGCATTGGCTTCCAAAAGGGGGACAATGTCAAACTTAACGCCCCTCCTAAAAGATTGTCTAATTTTGTTAAGGGCAAGGCTCCCATGCCTCAGGATAACAAGGGTTACATTTTGTACCCTGCCGGTTATCCCGAGAGCAAAATTAGGAGAATTCATTCTAGGAAGTCTCACTCTGGCCCTAATCATGCTTTTATGTATAAGGGTGAGACATCTAGTTCTAGGCAATCAACCCATGCAAAATTGCCTAAGAAGAAAACTCCTAAGGCATCAAATGATTCTAACATTTCATTTAAGACCTTTGATGCCTCTTATGTCTTAACTAACAAATCCGGCAAGGTAGTTGCCAAATATGTTGGGGGCAAGCACAAGGGGTCAAAGAATTGTGTTTGGGTACCCAAAGTTCTTGTGTCTAATGCCAAAGGACCCAAAACCATTTGGGTACCTAAAATCAAGAACTAAACTTGTTTTGTAGGTTTATGCATACGGGGGCTCAAATTGGATCATCGATAGCGGGTGCACAAACCATATGACTGGGGAGAAGAAGATGTTCTCCTCCTACGAGAAAAACCAAGATCCCCAAAGAGCGATCACATTCAGGGATGGAAACCAAGGTTTGGTCAAAGGATTGGGTAAAATTGCTATATCACCTGACCATTCTATTTCCAATGTTTTTCTTGTAGACTCTTTAGATTACAATTTGCTTTCCATATCTCAATTATGCAAAATGGGCTACAACTGTCTTTTCACAGATGTAGGTGTTACTGTCTTTAGAAGAACTGATGATTCAATAGCATTTAAGGGAGTGTTAGAGGGTCAGCTATACTTAGCAGATTTTGATAGAGCTGAACTCGACACTTGCTTAATTGCTAAGACTAACACGGGCTGGCTCTGGCACCGCCGACTAGCACATGTTGGAATGAAGAATCTTCACTGGCTTCTAAAGGGAGAACACATTTTGGGACTAACAAATGTTCATTTTGAGAAAGACAGGGTTTGTAGTGCATGTCAGGTAGGGAAGCAAGTTGGTGTTCATCATCCACACAAGAACATTATGACGACTGACAGGCCACTCAAGCTCCTACACATGGATCTATTCGGCCCGATAACTTACATAAGCATCGGCGGGAGTAAGTACTGAAGGATTACGGGGAGGCTACGCTAGCGCAAAACAAAATTTTCAACCCCATAAAACCAAGAACTACCGCGGTTATAGGTCATGGAATTACCACTAGACGCGCAGAGCAGCGGAAGACATCTCGATGTAGACGAACGTGTCGAGAAGTGTCGTGCAGTCGTCGGCGTCCTTCACGTCCTCGCACGGTTCGTCCTAGTGCTCCAGATGCAGCACCTCTGAGGTATCCACACGTACAGGGAGGAAGCGCCGCGTACCGAACTGCTAGGTTCGCGACGGCGGCTTGGCGAGGGCGAGAGGCGAGCTGCTACTCGTTTGCTGGTGGCGAATTAGGGTAAGCCTTACCGCGCCCTCGCCCCTCATTATATAGGCGTTATAGTGGGCTTCTGACACCGAGGCCCATCAGTAACCCTAAAGCCCAGTCTAATTTCAGATCTAATCCGAGTTAGGCTTCCTTCCCCTTAAGTGTGTGACCCTATAGGTTCACGTACAAATAGACATAGCCCGAGTACTCTTACTTGGCCCAATAATTAACAACGGCCTCTAGCAAGACATGTCAACTCCTATGCGCATGTAAAGATCATATTAGACGAACCATTGCAACATTACATACATGCTGTTCGCTTTGTCTCACGATATTTGGTCTGGCTCTAAGCTGACCTCTCTTTCTCGATACTGTGAATTGGAATCCTTTCTATGGTTAACTCTTAACCCTAGCACGGCCATGCATTTCTTGATCCAATCACTCGAGGGGCCCAGAGATATCTCTCTCACAAAGAGAGGGACAAATTCCATCTTGACTGATCATGCCTCACAGCATGCTTCCTGACAAACCCAAAACTACCTTTATAACTACCCAGTTACGGAATAGCGTTTGATAGTCCCTAAGTAAGTCAATTCACATCTTGAGAACATGCGACAATCTCAGGTCTAAGGATACAGTATTCATGTTGCAAAAAGAGAACTATATTACAATATCTCACGTTGGGTCGGTCCAGCCTCATGTCATACATGCGCCCACATTATTAGTTTAACATCTCCATGTTCATGACTTGTGAAATGTAGTCATCAACTAATACATGTGCTAGTCATCGACTCTGACTAGGGACATCATTTAGGATAACCATATAAGTAAAGAATCTCACAAACAATTCACATAATTGCTAATCAATACAAGGTGCCTTCCATGGATATTCAATTAAGCAATATATATATCATGGATACAAAGAAATATGCTCATCTCTATGATTATCTCTAGGGCATATTTCTAACAGTCTCCCACTTGCACTAGAGTTAATCTAGAAGATATCTAATACCCATAGATCTCATGTGTGCCTCATGCTTAGGTTGTGGAAGAGGTTTTGTCAAAGGATCAGCAACATTCAAATCCGTATGTATTTTGCATATCTTTATCTCACCCCGCCTAACGAATTCCCTTATGAGGTGAAACTTCCGCAGTACGTGTTTGCTTTTCTGGTGGTTCCTTGGCTCCTTAGCTTGCGCAATAGCCCCATTGTTGTCACAGTAGAGGTTCAATGGACTAGATGCATTAGGAAACACACCAAGCTCGATGAGGAACTTTCTTATCCAAACACCTTCCTTCGCAGATTCAGAAGCTGCAATGTACTCGGCTTCTGTTGTAGAATCAGTCACAGTCTCCTGTTTGGAACTCTTCCAACTAACAGCACCACCATTTATTGTGAACACAAAACCTGATTGCGATTTTAACTCGTCTGGGTCAGTTTGGAAGCTAGCATCGGTGTAACCAGTTACAACGAGCTCCTCCTTACCCCCATATACCAGGAACATATCTTTAGTCCTTCTTAAGTACTTAAGAATGCCTTTTACCGCTGTCCAGTGACCCTCACCTGGATCAGCCTGGTACCTACTCGTAGCACTTATAGCGTATGAAACATCTGGGCGTGTACTTATCATGGCATACATGATTGATCCAATTGCTGAGGCGTATGGTACCTTACTCATGCGCTCCCGCTCATTAGCCGTCGCAGGACATTGCATCTGGCTAAGGTGTATACCATGTGACATAGGTAAGAACCCTTTCTTGGACTGTTCCATGTTGAACCATTTCAAAACCTTGTCAATGTACGTATCTTGACTTAATCCTATAAGCCTCTTCGACCTATCTCTATAGATCCTTATGCCCAAAATATATGCTGCTTCCCCTAAGTCCTTCATAGAAAAACTCTTTTTCAGTGAAGCCTTGACGGACTCCAGCATAGGAATGTCATTCCCAATCAATAATATGTCATCCACATACAAGATCAGAAATACAACAGCGCTCCCACTTTCCTTCTTGTAAACACAAGCTTCTTCTTCATTCTGATGAAAACCAAGCCCTTTAACCACTTCATCAAAACGAATGTTCCAACTCCGAGATGCTTGCTTCAACCCATAAATGGATTTCTGAAGTTTGCATATCTTTCCAGCATTGATCGGATCGACAAAACCCTCGGGCTGTATCATATACACGTCCTCATCTAGGTTTCCATTAAGGAAAGCTATTTTTATATCCATCTGCCAAATCTCATAATCGAAATATGCGGCAATAGCTAGAATGATCCGAATAGATTTAAGCATCGCTACTGGCGAGAATGTCTCGTCATAGTCAACTCCTTGAACTTGTCGAAAACCCTTTGCAACAAGTCAAGCCTTATAGATGTGAACATTTCCATCCATGTCTTTCTTCTTCTTATAGATCCATTTGCATTCTATGGGTCTAACACCATCAGGTGGGTCAACCAAGTTCCAAACTTGATTTTCTCCCATGGAATCTATCTCGGATCTCATGACGACTTGCTATTTCTCGGAATCTGGGTCCATCATCGCTTCTGCATATGTTGCAGGTTCGTTGTTGTCTAACAACAACACTTCCCCATTGCCCAACAATAGCACTTCTCCTCGTGCCTCGCGAAGCCTTGCTGACCTTCGTGGTTGTGGTGGTGATTCTCTTGCCATAGACGTCTCAACTTGTTCTGCTACATTAGCATCACTTGTTGAATCTTGTCCCACTGGCTCATCCTAAACTTCTTCAAGATACACCTTTTGTTTACTTTTCTCTCTTTTGAGAAACTCTTTCTCTAAGAACACACCGTTCCGGGCGACAAACACTTTGCCCTCTGACCGGTGGTAAAAGTAATATCCTAAAGTTTCCTTTGGATATCCCACGAACATGCACTTGTCTGATTTTGGAGTGAGTTTATCCGACTGAAGTCGCTTGACGTAAACCTCACAACCCCAAATCTTCAGAAAAGACAAACTGGGAGTCTTCCCAGTCCACATCTCATATGGTGTCTTAACTACGGACTTAGACGGTACCCTATTTAGTGTGAAAGATGTTGTTTCTAGAGCGTATCCCCAAAACGACAAAGGTAGGTCCGACTGGCTCATCATTGATCGAACCATATCCATTAAAGTCCGATTACGTCGCTCAGACACGCCATTCCTCTGAGGCGTTCTAGGCGGCGTAAGCTGTGGAACAATTCCACAACTCCTTAGATGATTGCTAAACTCATGACTCAAATATTCACCTCCACGATCCGATCACAGTGCTTTAATTTTCTTGCCACGCTGATTTTCTACTTCATTCTGAAACTCTTTGAACTTTTCTAAGGATTCAGACTTGTGTTTCATTAAGTAGACATACCCATATCTACTAAAATCATCAGTGAAGGTTATGAAGTATTGGAATCCTCCCCTAGCTGTCGTACTCATTGGTCCACACACATCAGTATGTATGAGTTCCAATAAATCTAATGTCCTCTCCGGTAAACCCGTGAAGGGCGCCTTGGTCATCTTACCAAGTAAGCAAGCTTCACATGTCTCGTATGATTCAAAATCAAACGAAGTTAAAAGCCCATCAGAATGAAGCTTCTTCATGCTATTCTCACTTATATGACCCAAACGACAGTGCCACATGTAGGTAGGACTTAAATCATTAGGCCAAGGCCTTTTAGCACTAATATTATAGATAGGTGCATCATCAAGATTTAAAATGAATAACCCATTCATAATGGATGCAAAAGCCACAAACATGTCATTCTTAGAGATCACACAACCATTGTTTTCACTCGCAAATGAATAACCATCCTTCATCAAACATGAAGGAGACATAATGTTTCGACTCATACTAGGAACTAGATAACAATTATTTAACTCCAAAATAAATCCTGATGGGAGGTGGATTTGCATCGTCCCGACGGTCAACGCAGCAACTCTTGCATTATTGCCTACCCGGAAATCAACTTCTCCTCTTTTCACGCTTCTACTTCTTATCATTCCCTGCATCGAATTGCAAATATGGGCAACCGATCCGGTATCAAATACCCAAGAATTAATATAAGAATCAGCAAGAAAAATTTCTGTAATGTGAATAGCAAGTGTACCTGCTGCGGCTGTACCCTTACCGCCGCGATCCTTAATAGAGGCCAAGTACTGCTTGCAATTCCTTTTCCAGTGACTAAGTTCTTTGCAATAAAAGCACTCTGCATCTGCAGCTGGTCCAGCCTTGGGCTTTTTATTTGGCTTGGATATTGTATCCTTTGCCTTGCCCTTCTTCTTTTGAGATTTACCCTTCTTCTTAAAGTTGGGTTTGTTTTGGACCGCCATCACATGGCCGCTGCTGCCAGCGCTTTTCTTTATGTCCCCCTCTGCTGTTTTCAGCATGCCACATAGTTCATTGAGGCCCCTCTCCGCCCCATGCATATGGTAGTTCGTAATGAAGTTTCCATAGTTGGGCGGAAGAGATGCCAAAATGAAGTCAGTGGCCAACTCTTGGCTTATTGGGAAGCCTAGCTTCTCCAACCTCTGACTGTAACCAACCATTTTGATTACGTGTGGCCCAACTGCTGCGCCTTCTGCTAGCTTGCATTCCAGAAAGGCTTTGGACACATTGAACCTTTCAGTCCTAGCCTGAGTCTGGAACATATCCTTGAGCGCCACGATCATATCATGCGCCTCATGGTTTGTCTCAAACTGCATCTGTAGCTCAGGCTCCATGCAAGCAAGCATTAGGCAACTCACTTCAAGATTAGCATCCATTGCTTTCTTGTAAGCGGTTTTAGCTGCAGCAGTTGCATTTTCACCAGGATCCTCTGGCAGTGGGGTGTCTAGAACGTCTTCCTTTTTTCAGCCCTGAGAACAATTCTCAGGTTACGGATCCAATCCGTATAGTTTGTTCCATTTAACTTATCCTTTTCAAGAATTGATCGCAAAGTAAATGTTGGTGTGCTAGGTGCCATTTATCTACAACAAAATAATGCAAAATACTAAGACAAAAATATCCATGACAGAGTAAATCATATTAAACATTTAATAGTCTACTCCCACTAAAATCAATATCCCTCGATTGATACTTAGTGATTCAGAACCCACAACTAACAAGTCTACTAGTGAGCTTTAGCATCACCGCTAGAAGACAAGGTAGATCGGTAAGCAACTCCTTGCTAATCATATCATATATATGACTTCTGTTGTTGGGTGACATCTCTATGTCTCGGCTCCCAACCTTATGCCCCAAAGTCCTTAACCATTAAGCTGACTTTGTTTAAGTTAACCAACCCTTTCTGCAGTTCGTATCCGATACAAACCTATCTAGTCAAGGAAAACTGGTGGCACCCTAATTTCATAGACCCAGCACCAATTGTACAAGACTTATGATAGTGCAAGATTTGGAGAGGCATTTAAGCTTAAACATTTATGAGGGATCGTCCTACTTATATCATCGCACGCAAGGACATATATGCAATATGAACAAGTAGAACATTAAGAATGACATTCACACAACAGTTGTGATTCGGTATGGCTTGTTGTCACATGGTGATCCCCATCTCCAATAATCTGTCCATCACGATGATCTCCATCTCCATGATATAGGTATGCCATCCTTCAGGTGATGAGTCCTTCAAGACCTATCTAACGTATGCTGGTAAACAAATTACATATACGCTTTGGATCATCACATGTTGACACGCAGGTCATTACATTAAATTTGGACAATACATGTGGCTCCAGCCGTATTGCCCTGGTCACGACACGCAGGTCATGAATAATTCATTAATATGCATCATATACACACAATAGCCATACCGATCACAAGATGTCCTGCAAAAACAGGTTAGACAAACACGTTTCTATATGTTCGCCACTACAGCAGATAGCCACGGCGGTCCCGCTGGGGGGTCGAGGGGGGAGCGTCCTAAAAACCTCACAGGATTCCATGCATCGTATGTATGGAAATTCCACTGAAAATCTCTTACGGTTGATCAAATCAACCCAAATCCGAGACTTTCGACCCGAAGAAGATTACACTCATGACGTCGATCTGTTACGTCAATCTGCTGGTTGTGTACGCAATTAGCCCCGATGGTGATTCCAGCCGGTAGGGGCAAGTCGCGCACATAACAGAGAAGGACGAACTAATCTCTTCAGTCATATCTGATGTAATCTACTTCAACCCTTTATAACCAATTGATCTAATCAAACCGTGCATCAAGTAGATCCACCTCATGAACCTAGATCCAGACCTAAAACTATGCAGAACCTGGCTTTGATACCACTGAAGGATTACAGGGAGGCTACGCTAGCGCAAAACAAAATTTTCAACCCCATAAAACCAAGAACTACTGCAGTTATAGGTCATGGAATTACCACTAGACGCGCAGAGCAGCGGAAGACGTCTCGACGTAGACGAACGCGTCGAGCAGTGCCGTGCAGTCGTCGGTGTCCTTCACGTCCTCGCACGGTTCGTCCTAGTGCTCCAGATGCAGCACGTCCGAGGTATCCACACGTACAGGGCGGAAGCGCCGTGTACCGAACTGCTAGGTTTGCTACGGCGGCTTGGCGAGGGCGAGAGGCGAGCGGCTACTCGTTTGCTGGTGGCGAATTAGGGTAAGCCTAACCGCGCCCCCGCCCCTCATTATATAGGCGTTATGGTGGGCTTCTGACACCGAGGCCCATCAGTAACCCTAAAGCCCAGTCTAATTTCGGATCTAATCCGAGTTAGGCTTCCTTCCCCTTAAGTGTGTGACCCTATAGGTTCACGTACAAATAGACATAGCCCGAGTACTCTTACTTGGCCCAATAATTGACAGCGGCCTCTAGCAAGACATGTCAACTCCTATGCGCACGTAAAGATCATATCAGACGAACCATTGCAACATTACGTACATGTTGTTCCCTTTGTCTCACGATATTTGGTCTGGCTCTAAGCTGACCTCTCTTTCTCGATACTGTGAATTGGAATCCTTTCAATGGTTAACTCTTAACCCTAGCACGACCATGCATTTCTTGATCCAATCACTCGAGGGGCCCAGAGATATGTCTCTCACAAAGAGAGGGACAATTCCATCTTGACTGACCATGCCTCACAGCATGCTTCCTGACAAACCCAAAACTACCTTTATAACTACCCAGTTATGGAATAGTGTTTGATAGTCCCTAAGTAAGTCAATTCACATCTTGAGAACATGCGACAATCTCAGGTCTAAGGATACAGTATTCATGTTGCAAAAAGAGAACTATATTACAATATCTCACGTTGGGTCGGTCCAGCCTCATGTCATACATGCGCCCACATTATTAGTTTAACATCTCCATGTTCATGACTTGTGAAATGTAGTCATCAACTAATACATGTGCTAGTCATCGACTCTGACTAGGGACATCATTTAGAATAACCATATAAGTAAAGAATCTCACAAACAATTCACATAATTGCTAATCAATACAAGGTGCCTTCCATGGATATTCAATTAAGCAATATATATATCATGGATACAAAGAAATATGCTCATCTCTATGATTATCTCTAGGGCATATTTCTAACAAGTATTGTCTAGTTATAGTGGATGATTATTCTCGCTTCACTTGGGTGTTCTTTTTGCAGGAAAAATCTCATACCCAAGAGACTTTAAAGGGATTCTTGAGACGAGCTCAAAACGAGTTCGGCTTAAGGATCAAGAAAATTAGAAGCGACAACGGAACGGTGTTCAAGAACTCTCAAATTAAAGGCTTCCTTGAGGAGGAGGGCATCAAGCATGAGTTCTCTTCTTCCTACAGGCCATAGCAAAATGGTGTAGTGGAGAGGAATAATCGAACTCTATTAGACATGGCAAGGACCATGCTTTATGAGTACAAGACTTCGGATCGGTTTTGGGCCGAGGCAGTCAACACCGCCTGCTACGCCATCAACCGGTTGTATCTACACCGAATCCTCAAGAAGACATCATATGAACTCCTAACCGGTAAAAAGCCCAATATTTCATATTTTAGAGTCTTTGGTAGCAAATGCTTTATTCTTGTTAAAAGAGGTAGAAAATCTAAATTTGCTCCTAAGACTGTAGAAGGCTTTTTACTAGGATATGATTCAAACACAAGGGCATATAGAGTCTTTAACAAGTCCTCAGGACTAGTTGAAGTTTCTTGTGACGTTGTGTTTGATGAGACTAACGACTCTCAAGTAGAGCAAGTTGATCTTGATGAGACATGTGATGAAGAGGCTCCGTGCGTCGCACTAAGGAACATGTCCATAGGGGATGTGTGTCCTAAGGAATCCGAAGAGTCTCCAAATGCACAAGATCAACCATCCTCCTCCATGCAAGCATCTCCACCAACTCAAAATGAGGATGAGGCTCAAGTTGATGAAGGAGAAGATCAAAAAGATGAGCCACCTCAAGATAATGGCAATGATCAAGGGGGAGATGCAAATGATCAAGACAAGGAGGATGATGAACCAAGACCGCCACACCCAAGAGTCCACCAAGCAATCCAACGAGATCACCCCGTCGACACCATCCTCAGCGACATTCATAAGGGGGTAACCACTAGATCTCGTGTTGCACATTTTTGTGAGCATTACTCTTTTGTTTCCTCTGTTGAGCCATACAAGGTAGAGGAAGCACTACAAGATTTGGATTGGGTGGTGGCAATGCAAGAGGAGCTCAACAATTTCACTAGGAACGAGGTATGGCATTTAGTTCCACGTCCTAATCAAAATATTGTAGGAACCAAATGGGTCTTCCGCAACAAGCAAGATGAGCATGGTGTGGTGACAAGGAACAAAGCCCGACTTGTGGCCAAGGGATACTCACAAGTCGAAGGTTTGGATTTCGGTGAAACCTATGCACCCGTAGCTAGGCTTGAATCAATTCGCATATTACTTGCCTATGCTACTTACCATGGCTTTAAGCTTTATCAAATGGACGTGAAAAGTGCCTTCCTCAATGGACCAATCAAGGAAGAGGTCTATGTTGAGCAACCTCCCGACTTTGAAGATAGTGAGTACCCTAACCATGTTTATAAACTCTCTAAGGCGCTTTATGGGCTCAAGCAAGCCCCAAGAGCATGGTATGAATGCCTAAGAGATTTTCTTATCACTAATGGCTTCAAAGTCGGAAAGGCCGATCCTACTTTGTTTACTAAAACTCTTGACAATGATTTGTTTGTATGCTAAATTTATGTTGATGATATTATATTTGGGTCTACTAACGAATCTACATGTGAGGAATTTAGTAGGATCATGACACAAAAATTCGAGATGTCTATGATGGGGGAGTTGAAGTACTTCTTGGGATTTCAAGTGAAGCAACTCCAAGAGGGCACCTTCATTAGCCAAACGAAGTATATTCTAGTCATTCTAACCAAGTTTGGGATGAAGGATGCCAAGCCCATCAAGACACCCATGGGAACCAATGGGCATCTCGACCTCGACATGGGAGGTAAATCCGTCGATCAAAAGGTATATCAGTCGATAATAGGTTCTTTACTATATTTATGTGCATCTCGACCGGATATTATGCTTTCCGTATGCATGTGTGCAAGATTCCAAGCCGACCCTAAGGAAGCTCACCTTACGGCCATAAAACGAATCTTGAGATATTTAGTTCATACTCCTAAGTTTGGGCTTTGGTACCCTCGGGTATCCACATTTGATTTAATTGGTTATTCGGATGCCGATTAGGCGGGGTGTAAGATTAATAGAAAGAGCACATCGGGGACTTGCCAGTTCTTGGGAAGATCCTTGGTGTCTTGGGCTTCAAAGAAGCAAAATTCTGTAGCTCTTTCTACCGTCGAAGCCGAGTATATTGCCGCAGGTCATTGTTGCGCGCAACTACTTTGGATGAGGCAAACCCTTAGGGACTATGGTTACAAATTAACCAAAGTTCCTCTTCTATGTGATAATGAGAGTACAATCTGCATGGCGGATAATCCCGTTGAGCATAGCCGCACTAAACACATAGCCATTCGGTATCATTTTTTAAGGGATCACCAACAAAAGGGAGATATCGAGATTGCATATATTAACACTAAGGAACAATTAGCCGATATCTTTACCAAGCCACTAGATGAACAAACTTTTAACAAACTTAGGCATGAGCTAAATATTCTTGATTCTAGGAATTTCTTTTGATGTTTTGCATACATAGCTCATTAATATACCTTTGATCATGTCTCTTCTATATGCTATGACTAATGTGTTTTCAAGTATATTTCAAACCAAGTCATAGGTGTGTTGAAAGGGAATTGGAGTCTTCGGCGAAGACAAAGGCTTCCACTCCACTCCATAACTCATCCTTCGCCGTCGCTCCAAGCAACTCTCCAACTTTGGTATAACATTCACTCATATGTTATTTACCAAAGGGGGAGAAAGTAGTTTTAAGGGCTTATATTTCACTCAAAGTATCTGTTTTTGGCGATTCATGCCAAAGGGGGAGAAAGTATTAGCCCAAAGCAAAAGGACCGCACCACCACCTAATTTTAAACTAATAATTTTCAAATTGGTATTTTACTGTGTTCAAAAGGGGGAGAAAGTAATATTTTCAAAATTGATATCTTAAAACCCTCTTGAACACTAAGAGGAGGATTTTATCGAGGGGGAGTTTTGTTTTAGTCAAAGGAAAAGCATTTCAAACAGGGGAGAAAATTTCAAATCTTGAAAATGCTTCTCAAAATCTTATTTATTTACCTTTGACTGTTTGCAAAAGGACTTTGAAAAGAATTTACAAAAGAATTTGCAAAAACAAAACATGTGGTGCAAGCGTGGTCCAAAATGATGAAAATAAAGAAACAATCCATGCATATCTTATGAGAATTTATATTGGCTCAATTCTAAGTAACCTTTGCACTTACAATTATGCAAACTAGTTCAATTATGCACTTCTATATTTGCTTTGTTTTGTGTTGGCATCAATCACCAAAAAGAGGGAGATTGAAAGGGAATTAGGCTTACACCTATTTCCTAATTGATTTTGGTGGTTGAATTGCCCAACACAAATATTTGGACTAACTAGTTTGCTCTAGTCTATAAGTTCCATAGGTGCCAAAGGTTCACAATAAGCCAATAAAAAGACCAAGAAAGGGTTCAAACAAAGAGAGCAAAAGACAACCCGAAAGGCACCTTGGTCTGGCGCACCGGACTGTTCGGTGCACCACCGGACAGTGTCCGGTGCACCAGGGCACTTCAGCTCGAACTCTTCACCTTCAAGAAAATCAAAGGGCGCTCCGCTATAATTCACCGGACTGTCCGGTGAGTCACCGGACAGTGTCCGGTGCACACCGGACTGTCCGGTGTGCCAGCGGAGCAACGGCTACTTCGCGAAGCAACGATCGACTGCAACGCATTAAATGCGCGCCTGCGTGCGCAGAGGTCAGAGCATGCGCGGGAGGCACACCAGACAGTCCACAAGACTTGTCCGGTGCACCACCAGACAGCCCAGTGGCCCCACAAGTCAGAGCTCCAACGGTCGAACCCCAACGGTCTGCTGACGTGGCTGGCGCACCGGACAGTGTTCGGTGGTGCACCGGACTGTCCGGTGTGCCATGCGACAGCACACTTCCAACGTCCATTTTTGGTGGTTGGGGCTATAAATACCCCAACCACCCCACATTCAATGGCATCCAAGTTTTCCACTCTTCTACACCTTACAAGAGCTAGCATTCAATACAAGACACACCAAAGAGATCAAATCCTCTCCCAACTCCACACAAAGCTTTAGTGATTAGAGAGAGTGATTTGTTGTGTTCATTTGAGCTCTTGCGCTTGGATTTCTTCTTTTCTTCCTTCATTCTTGTGATCAAACTGAATTGTAACCAAGGCAAGAGACACCAATTGTGTGGTGGTCCTTGCGAGAACTTTGTGTTCCGTTTGATTGAGAAGAGAAGCTCACTCGGTCTAAGTGACCGGTTGAGAGAGGGAAAGGGTTGAAAGAGACCCGGTCTTTGTGACCACCTCAACGGGGAGTAGGTTTGCAAGAACCGAACCTCGATAAAACAAATCATCGTGTCTCGCTCTTTATTCGCTCACGATTTGTTTTGTGCCCTCTCTCTCGGACTCGTTTCTATTTCTAACGCTAACCCGGCTTGAAGTTGTGTTTAAGTTTGTAAATTTCAGATTCGCCCTATTCACCCCCCCTCTAGGCGACTTTCAGTGTGTAAAGCAAGGGTGAGTACACATCAATGTACTTAGCAAATGTCTCGTTTGGCTAAAGTGGACTAGCTGTATATGGGGTTGAAGTTGAGCAGTTGCTTTTAGTTGGTCAAGTATTTATTATTATTATTAGTAGAGCCAAGTTTTAGTAGTAAACCAGTTATTACCCAAAAGTACTCCCTCAAAAGAGGAAATACCAGAGATCAGTTTTATAACATCATTGTTAATCATCATAATAAAAGTATTCAAAGTTCTTCTAATCAAAGAGGATCCCAAGGCTGCTCTTAACCGTGAGCTCATCTGATATACCAGTTTCTAACACTCTGCAGAGGTTGCACACTTTACCCACAAGTCGTGATCCCTTTATGCCTCGGGAGAATCAAACCCTCAAACACTACCAAGGTGAGTCGACAAGGTTTCACTACGTAGCCTTTACAAAGACTTCCCTGGTGCATAGCTGCTCGTTAGGTTTTGCCAGTCGTACAAACGCAGTACACCCCCCTAAAGTGGGTGACTAACAAAACCAAATCGAATGAACCTCTGCACCCCAACCTTGGCAGAGCGAGCACTACGCCCCGGCTCTCATTGACGGCCCTCCGGCAAAGCCAACTACACCCCCAGGTTTATCTAATTAATCAGCTAAGGGCGTCCCATTCCACCCTCATGGTTGCACTGTTATCCCGGGTGGTCACTCCACGAACAGGTCCTTACGGAGAGGTACTCACGAAAAAGGCCTGAGCCCCCTAGAGTATCATAAGCTCATCAACATAACCAGGATAACAGTATCGTATCATAAATGTTCACATCATGTTCATTGGTTGAAGTTAAGGCAATAGCAAAATGCTAACCATGATAACCCAAAAGGTAGACAAGGATAAGTAAATACAGACTAGTCAATCCTTAGGTTTCATAAAGTAATGTGGGACAGTGAATCATAAAGTATGTATGACATAACAGGTCAGAGGACACTTTCCTTCACTAGGTTGTTGCTCAGGGAGGTCTCCAACAACACACTCAGGAACCTCGGACTGCTCGTTGTCTAAATAAAGCGAGCATGCTTTCAATACATTTGGAAAGTACAAATGAACAACACACCAAACATGTACAAACATTGGAACACATCTTAAAAGGACATAATACTACATAAGGGTTACTGAATTCAAAGTATAACATGAACTATAAGCTAAATTAACTTCATTTGGACATAGATTATTATTTCCCTAAGTGTTACTTACAAGTATATAATCATAGTTCAATTTATATTATTGTGACCTAAAATTTAGAATAGAGGTGAACTCATGTAATACACATTATTAATCTCACAAGTTTAAACAAGTTTAAATCCATAAGGTTTTCCTTTTATTTATTTTATTAAATAGATAAATCTACATCTACATTAGTGCATACTTAATTATAAAAATTAGAAGGTGCAGACAGTAAATGAAACCATTTTATTTAGACAGAGAATAATTCTATGAACATTTTGCAATTTGAATCACTAAATTTGGAGTTCATATGCAAAAGTTATGAAATAAACAAGTTTGGGAATTCAAAATAGGAAATTAAGTCTAATTCTGTGAATATTTAAAAGTCCAGGGTTAAATCTGCAAGATTACAGGGATCTGCGCGCGAAAACCAGAGAAGACGGGTTTATTTCCAACAAACTGAGGGTCTCTATAATAAAACAGCCACGCGAAGGGGTATCGGGTGAATCTAACCGTCAGATCTAAAACCAATGGCTGAGATTAGATCTGCGGCCAAGGGCGCGCGCGCAGGCGGACGAGCACTGACAGGTGGGCCAGGGTGTGACACCCCAGGTGTCTATTTCATGTTATGTCGGGAGATTTATCCTAATCTCGGATGCTCAGTAAAAATTTCTATTTCCTTATCACATTTATCTCCATTTATCAAGTTACTCATGAATGTTTCACCAAATTTGGAATTATTTGATCTCAAGAACAGCCAAATTTGGAGCCTGTTAAAACTTTTATTTCTCGGAGCAAATGCAAATTTAAAAGTCCATATCGTCTCGTAACTCCTGTCCAGACTCATTTATTTGGACCCTTGATAGTTGTGATATTATTCAATCTATGTCTAAATCCGCTTTCTCGATAGTCGGTCTACGTCCAAATACTTAATCTGAATCTGCATTCTCCCGCAGAATCTCTTTGTGTCAACCTCTAATTAATTTTTATGCAAATCAGCTTGTTATCTTTATGTCATCATTCATATATATCTCTCATGTCTCTAAAGGCTTATCAATCTCGATCTCATGGTTGGTTCCTCCTCGTATTAAATATCGTATCAATCTTTGGCTGATAATCCCCGTAATGATCATAAAGTAGTTCTCAGAGTTGAAGAAAGTTCTTATGTGATGCTCTTTTGCCAGCAATCTCTGCTTCAACTCTGATCACATTCTTATTTTCTGGGCCATACTCTCATGGGCTCCATCTATTTATGTCACGTGGATTTATCGTTGGTTGCGTCTGGTAATGGTGTTATGACTAACGACCGATGGTGCCGCGACGAAACCGAGAGCCTACTATGGTGCACACATGGTTGAGCTGCTCGGCACGCGCTGGTATCGCGGTTAATAGTCAGGATCCCTTACGAGACTATACTGGTGTGTTATCTTTTGTGGATATTCTCTCAGAGTGATCGTGGCATTTTATCTCAATATGTCACGATATCCGATCCAAATCTAACTTCAGTATCTTGTCAGATCTCATCTCATGAATTTGCATCTATCTCCAGCCTGGGAGTTACATGCTTCTCCACCCTTGAAGATCCTCATTCGAATCTCGGGACGAGATTCTTTTAAGGGGGGAAGGCTGTGACACCCCAGGTGTCTATTTCATGTTATGTCGGGAGATTTATCCTAATCTCGGATGCTCAGTAAAAAATTCTATTTCCTTATCATATTTATCTCCATTTATCAAGTTACTCATGAATGTTTCACCAAATTTGGAATTATTTGATCTCAAGAACAGCCAAATTTGGAGCCTGTTAAAACTTTTATTTCTCGGAGCAAATGCAAATTTGAAAGTCCATATCGTCTCGTAACTCCTGTCCAGACTAATTTATTCGGACCCTTGACAGTTGTGATATTATTCAATCTATGTCTAAATCCGCTTTCTCGATAGTCGGTCTACGTCCAAATACTTAATCTGAATCTGTATTCTCCCGCAGAATCTCTTTGTGTCAACCTCTAATTAATTTTTATGCAAATCAGCTTGTTATCTTTATGTCATCATTCATATATATCTATCAAGTGTATTCTAAAGATTTCTTAAGGTTTGAATCGAATATTCGTGTGAAGTTATAAATCCTACGCTTGCCTGAGACTGCTCGATTAAATAAAAGCAAATTTAGAAATTCAACCAAATTATGGCAACTTTCCCAAAACACTCTAAATCAACTCTACAACGAAAGTTATTAAGGGTTCGTGCCAAGAAAATGTCGAGAAAATACCTCGATTGCCTTAAAAATATAGTTTGAAACTTTATAATGATGCTACTTTGACCAAACTGAAACTTTGATTTATATTCAAGAAAAGAGGTTTGACCTTTAATAAAAGTTGTAGAACCTGTGTTATACAACAAATTTCATATTTAAACCAAGCCTTGATTCAATCTCTAAGAATCTCAAACAGTGCCATCAAGACAGAATAAAAATCTGATTTCTGAATTTGAATTCTTCTAAGTCTGAAATCAGCATCGTTCGAGTCGACGTCTCGCGTTCCCAAATTTTTGTTGAACAACTCAAGTTTCCCCAAATACAAAAGTTGTTAATAACTAATAGGGGCACAACATATTAAAAGATGGCATTTATCCGATTCCGTTTGACATGTTTTGACATTTAGTTTTCAGGAGTTTCCACTGATTTTGAGCCACTGACAAACCAATTTTCGTGGGCCTTTATCTCTCTAACCATTGCTCTAATCACCTCAATCTCTATACACGATTTGTAGATTATACATCAAGGAAGATATTTTGTACAGCAACCAAGGTTCGATTCCAAAAGCAAAATGTCAAAACATGCCACCCAAAGTCGCTCTGCCACCACTGTCACCTGCTGCTGCTGTCTGGCATATCCAGAGCTTGCTCTATAATTACAGCCCACCCCTCTCTTCTCCCATGGCTGTATCTGCCAGCGCCCCTCTCCCATGGCTATTCCCCCTTCTCCATTGGAGCATGGCGCAGGTAGCACCCCATCCATGGCTCAGGTCCGAGCCCATTCTCCATTCCTCCCCATGGCCACGGCGCCCTGGTCTCTGGCTCCCTGCAGCCATGGCACCTGGGTCGTCTTCTCCCGTCGGCGACCACCCCATCGTCGTTCTTCCCCAGCTATGGTGGCCTCTATGCCCTACGCCCTCGGCTCCACTCCCACCGGGATGCCCAGCCCGGCGACCTGCTGCTCGCCATGGCTGCCACAAGCTCCAGCTCCCCATCTCCTCCCTGTGTACGTGCTGAAATGGAGGTAGAAGAAGCCACTTTGTGCCTATGACAGGTGGGTCCCGGGTCATGTGCATTTGGTTTCAAATTTACAGATTTTTGTGCTGTGTTCTAAAATTCATATCTCGAGTTTGAGAGCTCCAAAAATAGTGAAATTTGTTTTGTTGGCTTCTGTATGAAATTCTCTAACTAGTGGATCTATATGTTGGCATGTTTTAGTGGAAAAGTTTTTCTGTAGAAATTCGTATTTAAAAACTGGTTTAGAGAATAAACAAACTTGCTTCTCTCCATAATTTTAATTATAAAAATCCAAAAATGATGAAACCTGTTTTGTTAGTTAGATGTTGTCATACTCCATCTAGGAAAAATATAAAACTTACATGTTGTTCACTGTTTTCTTGGTGTGTTAATTAAAACATGTTAAATAGGAAAAAGATGATTGTTTTGATTCTTATTTTTGGATCTGTAGCTCTGGTGCTCCAAATAGGTTGAAATTTTTACAGTAGACTCTTTTTGTGATGTTTGGTGACTGGTAAAAATTTCATGAATTTTTGTGCATGTATGATTAAGTTAGTGATTTAACTGGTTTAATGCACCTTAAGTAGTTTTAAATGATTTAAAATTGATGTATAGATGCAAAAATGTAAAATGGTGTTCCACTGTCCTTGCATGATATTATAGTAGCCTAAGGAAACTTAATATGGTCATGCATCCACAGAAAATAATTAATTTTAGATTTAACTTGCTCTCACATGCTTTATTGCATTAACAAATTGTTATTTTTGTAGTAAATAAAATATAAAACCTGGGTATGTGAAATTTATACCTTAGTCATAAATTGTTATTACCTATGCCTCATAAAAATATCAGCCCCAAATTAGATAGTTTCATATGGTACTAAAATAACATCTATTTTATAATTGCAAGACTTAGTGAAAAATTAGGAGTAAATAAAATCATGCATGTTCATGGAATGCTTGAGTTATACCTTAAAACTAATTAGATATTTAATGGTTATGTCATGGTGTTCTAAAGATAAATATTGCTTCATCATGATTTTGTGTGATGTCGGACATGTGTGCCGAAGTGTTTTATTTTGGTGAATGTGTTTGTTAATTGTGTGGTAATTCTAGCGCACGAAATAACTTGGATAAAAAGTTAGTAAGTCTGCTTGTTGGTTCTCATTTGATTGTTTCAACTCCAAAAAATGGTAAAGTGTTAAAATGGTTGAAGTCTCTAGAACGCGACAATTTTTGAAGTGAATAGGAGCTAAATTTTATTGGTTGCTGTTTTAGGCTGCACATACTGTTTTCGTCGTGCTATTTGTTTGATGAACTAAATTATGTTTTATGTAGAAAAGCCATATAATAAAGTTGTAGATAACTTTATTATCTTACTTGTGTTAAAATTTTACAGCCATAAGTCTGATCGTTTAGAAGTTGTGCTTTTCGCAAATTCAGTAACTCAATCTGTCCAATCTCTGTACAGATTTCAGAGAGTGAATTGTTTGTTTAAGCTAATGTTACAATCTGTTCATCGTCATTATAAGAAAGTTGTAGATACTTTTCTTATCTTGCTTGTGTTAAAATTTCGCAACCATAGGCCTGACAGTTTGGGAATTATGAATTTTACAAATGGTTGTTGTGTTCTGTCCACTGACAGAACAGATTTCGAAAACTGAATTATTTGATTCAGTTCAACATAGAATCACTTCTTGGTGATTATAAAATTCATGTAGTACTTTTGCTAAGCTTTCTATAAAGTCTTGGATCACTCTTTTTGGTGATCTGAATATTAAGTTACGGATGTTTAAAGTCTGAAGACTGAATCTGTCTAATTCTGGACAGCAAAGCCTTCTAATATCTTTTGTCCTTTGTTAAATATTGAATCACCTAGAGATGTTTATAAATGATATGTAGACAATTTTATTACCTTTCCAGAAAGTCTAGGATCAATTTGTTTGGATGTCTGAACCTGTAGTTGTGAATTTTTAAAGTCGCAAGTCTGAATCTGGCCAACCTGGACAGACCTGTTATTTTTGCACAGTTCGACTTTGCTAAGAGTCTAGTCATATTGAGACGATAATACCAAAGTTGTAGAGCGTTTTCCAAGCTTTCCAAAAAGTATTTGTTCACTACTTTTAGATAAATATTTGAAGAGTTATGACTAAAACAAGCAACTGCTGTACTGTTGTCCTAAATGTGTTAGAAGTGATTGATTGCTCTACTCTATTGTGTTTGACTTGAGTGACTGCTTGCTTGTTTTGGTTTTAATTGAACATGAGTAATAATGAAAGTGACTAATATAATTTGAGTTATATACAGGTAAGTAGTACATGTCTCACTAAGTTAGTGAACTAATTTTGTTGAGGTCTAATAAGTAGCTTGGCTTAATCAACGCTTAGCAATGCAGTTATATGTTCGGAGAAACAAAATGATAATGTCTTGTCTTTGCCTTTCTGCTAATACTAGTAAGTAACCAACATCATTAAAGTAGTATAATGTGTAATTGTGATTAAACTATCTCCTCATGTGTGTTCTCTGGGGGGTATGCTTGCAGTAGAATGCTGTGAATGATTGTGAAACCCGATTAAGTAACTATTCCTTTTTAACTAAGTCTGTCTATGTGTAAGTCATCGTAAATTTATGTGTACTTAACTAGTTTAATAATAAGTAACTAATGAATGATAAAAGTGAACGTGGCGAATGCTTTTACTTATGATGTTGTGTTTGCAATAGATAATTATAGGAAGTGTTTGTTGTTTTCCAGTGATGATTGACTACGTATACCCGATGATGTATAGATGACTAGTGCTTGCGTACAGTTGTCGCGGTGTCTTACAATTTAATGTTTAGTTCGCTACCGTCTATTTTGGGATTGTCTTGTGATATATTTCATCATATTCATACATATGCATCCTGCATCTCATTTAGGACCGAGAGATGATGATCGAGCTAGTGATGTGGTGCCAACCACAAGATGCAGTTGGTGGACGACCTGAAGAAGGATGGACTTAACCAGTGGATGCTCGCCAAGCGAGCACCTCCCCGGCAAACACTATCTAAGTGTTAAAATAAAGGCAAGCCCCGGTTTTATGCATAACCGTTTATATATGCTATTTTACTACACTTAATGTTTGTAGGCCTGTAATGTGCACTTAAGTGTAGGAATTGCCTGAAACCCTAGTTGCATGAACTCAGGATTCCTTTTGAGATGGATACTAGTATGCTAGGTCGAGTAGCTGCTTTACTAATTAGGGATCTCGGTAGAAGTCGAGTGATTTTTCTAGCACTCGCGCGAGGTCAGGACATTGATTGTGCCCACTTTCATATCGTACTGATGTTGGTTTGTGGACACGGATCCATGGGGATGCGTGGTCTACGAGATGAAATTGGAATAAGGATTAACGTGCGGATACCTGTGTCAAGCGTTTGAACGTACTAAGCACATGCCGAGAAATATGGTAAATCGGTAATCCTAGTACCTGAGTGAACCTGGCAGTGGACATATCCCCTCACGCGACCTGAGACGTGGTCTCCCATTGCGGTTATGGTGGGTACAAGTGCGGTCACTGCACGACGGCAATCGGGGTCAGTGAGGCATTGTACGCCAAGGCGGTGAGCCCTGATCTGCTGACGGGGAATCGATGGGGACGTCTGATGTGTGTGGGGACGGAGTGCCTCGCCACGTCGTGTGTTTAGGTTTACCTTGCAAGGATAAAAACTCGATTCGAATCGTCTACTTCTCGCAGCTAATGAGACTGCTTGATCCATTGTACTGCATTGAGTAACAAGTGGAAATGAGGTGACTGGCAAAAAGATGTTGATTGGTAAAAATGTTTGATACCATGTATGAGTAGCGAGGTACTCACCTAGTTTAAAAAGGAGCATACTAAAACTTGAAAAGCTAAAACTTGATTTTAGACTCAGCTAGTGCTTTTGGCAAACCAAACCCCTCAGCCAAACAGCTGCATGTCTAGAGGTAGAGGAGTAGACTCCTCACACCGGGTAAGTCTAGCTGAGTATTAGTATACTCAGCCTTGCTTGTGGCATAATTTTTGCAGGTACCCTTAGGATGATTGATTGATGGTGTGACTTGGCCTCCATCCCTGCCACCGGGATAGACGGTCGAGTGGGTTATTGCTTCCGCAGGAGAGGACCAGAAGGAGTAGCGTGGCTAGGCTTCGCCATGTTACTCGGTTTTCTCCGTTAGTTATTTCCGCTGCATTAAAATTTATGGTTATTATTTCTGAAACTCCGATAATGTAATCACTAATGATACTTATTAAATTTGTGGTATTATGTTTTATTGTATTTCTCTGTGCCTCACCTTCGAGTGAGCTAGTGGTATTCGATCCTGGATAAGTGGCTTTATCGGACTAGATCCGAGGGATTGACGGGTTATTCCCATTTAAGTGCGGTCTAGCCTCTAAGGCGGGACTTAGGCACTTAAGTCGGAATAATTCGGGCGGTTCCGCCACACAGGGGCGCCATCGATGGAGGGGGAGGGCGCACTGACTGAGCGGGCCCAGCGCCAGGGGGCTTGGGCACTGACAGGCGGGCCAGGGCGTCAGGCGCACGTGCGCGAAGCATTATCCATGATCTGGGTCGTGCGATGATGATCGGACGGAGGGGATCAGAACGGGGAGGGGCGAACGGCTGCGGGCGGCGCTGCTCTTCTTCGCGGCGGTGGCGTCGCCAAAGTTGAGGCTGGCGTGTGTTGGGGTGGCTTTGGGGTCGCTGGAGTTGGGCAGAGAGGGAGAGAACGCCACGACGAACTCAATGGCGGGGAAAAGGCCACGAATCTGAGGGCAGAGAGGGGAGAACGGCGGAGAGAAGATCTCGGGCGGGTCGGAGTAACTCTGGTGAGGCATTCCAGGCACGGTGAGGGGGCTTAATGCACGCTAAGGCCTGGGCTAGCTTCAGCAGAGGCAGAGGCACCTTAGGGACTAACACCGAGGAACTAGACTGGGCTAAATCGGCCGGCCACCGCGCGAGCACCGGCGAAGCTGAAATTGGCCGAGCACAGAGCGCAATAGGGAAATTGGGCACGGGGACAGGTGTCTCACCTCGGGGCGGAGCTCGGGGAGGCTTGGCGCGGTCTCCGGCGACGGCTGGCGGCGTGGGCAGAGCGCGAGACAGGGTGAAGCTGTGCGAAATGAGGCGGGGGGCGAGTGCGGGGCGCGGGCGGGGCGCTAAGAAGTGAGCTGGGCGCGTGGGCGGGCGTCGTGGCCGAGAAATCCGGCGACGTGCGCGAGTGCGCACTCGCCGGTCCATGGCGGGCGCGGGGAGGGCGGAGCTGACAGGGCAGGCCCACGACGCAGAGAGAGAAAAGGGGACGCGCGGGGCAACGACTCAGCAACTAGCGAACCAGGCCCGCGAGACAGAGAGAGAGGGGAAGCGCGCGGGTGAAGCAACCGGCGCCGACAGGTCGGCCCCACTCAGCAGTGAGCGAGAGAGAGAGGGCGCGCGGGAGGGAGAGCTACCACTGACAGGCGGGGTCCACCCGTCAGGCGGCGCGGGCGCGCGGGCGCGCGCCTGGCTGGGCCGAGCTGGGCCGGCTAGGCTGCTGGGCTGCTTTCCTTTTTCCTTTTTCTCTGGATTTTCTAATTCCGTTTCCATTTCTTTTCTATAGGGTTTTCAAATCCAAATTAAAATTAGGTTTCAATTTCAAATAAATTCAAACATGTGCAACACATCAAAGAATATTTTAAGCTCAGCATGATACAACATGTCATGACCCATAGTGTTTTGGCAAAAATAAATAATTAACCTCCACTAGCTTAAGCTAATTCTACTTAAAAGGAAGAGAGAGAGAATCTAGAGATAGATAGAAACTAGTAAGAGAAGGGTAACACATGATTTTGGGTGATAATTAAAAAGAAATTTTATACCCCAAAATCAGGGTGTTACACTATATGGTCTCACTTCGGCATTAAGAGACCATCCCTTGGCCTTGGGAATGACATACAAGTGTGCCGCTTTTAACACAGTATGCACTTACATAGGTTCTAGGGACTTAGTTCAAGAACACATTGCTTACAAAGTGTGGCCACTCGAAAGTTTGTGGGAGATGCCGAAGGAGGCTACTGCTGGGTCTAGCCAAGGTGGCTTAATTTACTTGAAGTATACATTCAAATACAGGAGCCAATTTGATGAGCCAAACGACGACTGGCTAGATGCCATTGAAGCAACCAGTGATGAATTTCTTGGTGCTTATTCAAGGGCCGAAGATGATGCTATAACAGCGGCCTTCGAGGGTCGAGGCAAAAAGAGACTGAATAGAGTTTTTGATGTCATCGGATTCGTGTATCCGGACTATTGTTATCCCACGCGGAAGCAAGGGAAGAAAAGGAAGACTACTACTTCGGCAACTTCTAGCACGCCGAAGTCAAAAAATATTAAAGTTCTGACTCACCGGCCTAGGCACATTGAAACGGTCGAAGTGCCGAAGATGATTGAGGGGTCTTGCGCATATGAGCCCCGTCACCCCGCTCCCGTCGAAGCTAGAACGAAGCCGACCGAAGAGCTAGAATTGAAGAAATCGACAGAGCAACTGAAGGCTCTGAGCCCGTTGCAAAGGATGGAGCTACCGAAGGCGTCGAAGATTCCTGCAGCAACTCCGAAAAGGAGGAGGATGGTCAGCGTACAAGACGCTGTTATGGAATCCGCGAAGGCGTTAACTCCTGCCTCTGCCAACGTGAAAGGGAAATAGGCTTACACATTTTCCTAATTAATTTTGGTGGTTAAATTGCCCAACACAAATAATTGGACTAACTAGTTTGCTCTAGATTATAAGTTTTACAGGTGCCAAAGGTTCACAACAAACCAATAAAAAGACCAAGAAAGGGTTCAAACAAAGAGAGCAAAAGACAACCGAAGTGTGCCCTGGTCTGGCGCACCGGACTGTCCGATGCGCCACCGGACAGTGTCCGGTGCACCAGGGAACCCGACTCCAAACTGCTCACCTTCAGGAAATTCTGGGAGCCGCTCCGCTATAATTCACCAAACTGTCCGGTGTAGCACCGGACTGTCCGGTGCGCCAGCGGAGTAACGACTACACAGCACCAACGGTCGTCTGCAAGAACAATAAATGCGATACAGTGCGCGCCTGCGCGCGCAGAAGTCAGGACAGGCGCCAGAAGGCGCACCGGACAGTGAACAGTGTCTGTCAAGTGTACCACCGGACTGTCCAGTGGCCCAGCTGTCAGAAGCTCCAACGGTCAGAACTCAATGGCCGGGTGACGTGGCTGGCGCACCAGACAGTGTCTGGTGGCGCATCGGACTGTCCGGTGCGCCATGCGACAGCAGCCTCCACCAACGGCTCATTTGGTGGTTGGGGCTATAAATACCCCCAACCACCCACCATTCATTGCATCCAAGTTTTTAGCCTTCACA
Source organism: Zea mays (assembly GCF_902167145.1). NCBI lineage: Eukaryota > Viridiplantae > Streptophyta > Magnoliopsida > Poales > Poaceae > Zea > Zea mays. Next base: position 82,751,501 of record NC_050104.1, on the reverse strand, counting down.
CCTCATACAAGAGCTATAGCATTCAATACAAGACACAAACAAGAGATCAAATCCTCTCCCAAGTCCAAAGACAATTCCAATCAAATAGTGACTAGTGAGAGAAAGATACTTGTGTTCATTTGAGCTCTTGCGCTTGGATTGCTTTTCTTCTTCATTCTATCTTGATTCCAACTCAATTGTAACCAAGGCAAGAGACACCAATTGTGTGGTGGTCCTTGTGGGGACATAGTGTGTGACGGAACCTCCCAAGTCATTAGGCCCAACTACAGTTGTCCTTGTCCAACGGACCTCAAACAACCCTGTAGGTGCCCCTGAATCACTTGACAAGTTCGGTATCTACTTTTCTTACCTTTCCCAAGAGCGTTTCACCTGTCATGCAGACATTATAAGCATCGGAGTTACGAGAATGCGGAAGCAATTACATGAACCTTACCTTTATTTAAAAGTAAGACAAAGTTATATATTACAGACCAGGATATAACATATGAGTGCATAGTAATATTATTACACACCAAGGGAGGCAAAACCCCTCCCGATAAGTATCAAACCAAAGTTTTTTATGGAGGAACCCTTCCTCCCGCAGCTTTACTCTTGGTTTTCTTCTTTTGTGACCACCTTGGAACAGAAACAACAAAAGTTTGTTACTTCCTCACCTAAAAACAATAGGGAATAAAACCCTGAGTATGGAATTACTCAGCAAGACTTACCCGACTAAAGAAAAGACTCTCAAGGGTATGCTGGTTATAAGGGAGTCAAGGTAAGGTTTCTCAATGATCAAAGACTCTGTTTTGCAGAAATGCTTACTAAAAGTGGATCCTTAAAAATCCAATTTTATTGTCAGGTTAGGTAAAATTACTTGCATCTAGGGTTCTTTCTACCCTAAATCAATCACTTGACCTGCACTAGCCAATTTCTTAACAATCCCTTCATCTTTACTGGAGTTCTACGTATAGGGCAGTGACCAAGTCTTCATAACCGCGAAGGTACGGCGATCCGAATCGATTATACTCAGCTGAGGATCTCCGATCACACGACATATGTAGCACTTAACCCTTGCATATGTCAACCCGCGACCGGGGTTCTTCAGACCAGATCAGGTTCACGTCAACCGAGAGCACAGATACACCACCGTCCAGCCTCTTGCCACGGAGGGTACACGCTACTCTCGCCATCGCTCCACTCCCATTGCATGTTATCTTATTCTGGCCTTAGTCTGCCCGAGGCAAAGCTTACCCATGACGAGGCATGTGACCAGTTAAAGGGTCCTCGGTCAGCAAGCCTACATCGAGACGGTCCTTAATCGGCTCAGACGGAGACACTACACCAAGACTCTCTTCTCGTGCAAGTCACCCGCCCGGTCTCAGCTTAATTATTTCAAACCCAAAGTTTGGTACCTGGCAGAGGTACATCTTTTCCGATGTTGAACCCATCATGGCCATGATGGATCCAGCATCAAGTTTTATTTTCGAAAACATCCCACCCACTTTTGCCACATCATTTTTTGTGAAAACAAAACATTTTGTTTTTCTAAAGCAAGGCTAAGCATCAAAAATCTTTTGTAAAACAGGGATTTCAACGAAGGTAATCAAATCCAAGGAAGGTAATGCAGGAATTGTTTTAGCAATCAACTCCTATCACCTAATGCATCAAGCAAGTGAGAAATATTTTAAAAGCATCAAGGAGGTGGCAAATGCACCGGGGCTTGCCTTCGTTTATTGGTGAGTGAGGCTCGGACCCGCAGATGTCAAAGTAAAAACAATTTCCTACCTGAGGTTTCGCAAGTGGTGGCGGTGAAGTCTTCTCTTCTTCTACTTCAACTTCTTCCTCGTTTTCTAAATATAACCATATATATATAAGAATGAATGCCATGTAATGCTCATGAAAGTGCAAGAATAGTAAAGGTTTATTTCTAAAGTCTTGAATACAACTTTTCTTCACGGAACTCCGAAAACTTAGGGTTTCCGGAGTCAACAGTGAAGTTCAAAGAGCAGGGGGGTGGGGGTTTTGGGTTCTAATTATCAAACAAGGTCCAAATCATACCAAAATCTACCCAAGGCTTCTAAATATTATATAAAGGTCATCTAAAAAGTTTGGGGATTTTTGGAATTATTATCTATTTTCTAAAAATCCAGAAACAAGGTTTTAGGCTATTTTAAATGCTCCAAAATTCCCTATTTGATCTAAAAATCATGAAACTATTTTTATTAAATTCTATGGAAAATTAGGAATCTAGGAAAATTGGTTTGACATTTTTAGGATTTCTCTACAATTTTCTACAGATTTCCAAAGTTTCACTGAAAAAGAAAAAGGAAAAGCTTAAACAATGCTGGGCCGATTCTAGCCCAGGCGGCCCAAACCCAGGCAAAAACGCGCCCGCGTCCGCGCCCGTGCTGCAGACTTTGCAGAAAGGCCCTCGGCGTTCTGGATAACCCGAAGTGGGTTCTTTTACTATGGCACTAAGTCGCTGACAGTTTACAAGAAAGACCTCCACGTTCTATTCCTTTACCGCGCCAGGTCCTCGACGACGACGACACGATAGAGCTCCGGCGAGCTCGTAGACCGGCCGATTGGGGCTAGAACTGGCGCTCCCGAGTGGCAGACGCCGAATTGAACCTCGCCCACACATTTCCCCCAACCTAATTTCATGAATGGTGGTCTAATTTGGTCTGGCCACGGTGAGCGCGCGGATGAACCAAAGAACCATGCATTCCCTGCTATTGGTGGCGGTCTAGTTCAATTGGGTGGGTCGGCAAGCAACACGGACGCATGAGAATGCTTAAACGAGAGAGCAGGCAGCATGAACTAACCGGAATAGCGCTGGCCGCGGTGAGGTCGTTTTCACGGTGTTCTTGAGCAGATTTGGGGGAAGTTCAAAATTCGTGCTCACTGGTGATCGACTGAGAGCAATACTGGGTGGTGTGGTGCGTGATGATGTTGCGAAGCTGACCGCGGGCTCAATTTATAGGTTAAGTGAGTGGTGGCCGGGAATTCGAGCAATGACGCGCGGCGGTCGGAGGAGGGGGAGTTTACTGGCGCGCGTGAATTCGTGTCCTATGCCATGGCAGTCACTCCGGCGATCAACGGGGAGCTAAAGCAAGTCACGGCGATGCGGTGGAGATGCTTAGACACGCGGCGCAAGGCCGGAAGGCGGCAGTCACCGGCGTGCATATCCGAATCCACCGTACAGTGCCCGGAATATTTTGCTGGCCGTAGCTTATCCACGGCGACATACTCCGAGCGTTATCCACTTACCCAGAGCACGAATCGAAACGGCGGCGGCACGAATCATGGCGGAGGTCGTCGGCGGTGAGATGCGCGGTTGATCTGATCTTGTTCAGGCACTGTACCATGGGATTCCTCATTCAGTTGGCCTGACAGATCATCTTTGAGCTCGATTTTCTCCCAAATTCATATGGCAACATAACCAATGCCCTGCAGCCAAGTTGTAGCCTACCAACCATCTTCATCTTTGTTATAGCATCCCTAGATAGATTCTTACTGGATCATGGTCGAAATGGCTCTCAAACTTGGTTCTAGGCCACTGTCAGTCTGAAATTCAGCCTTTAACAGCATGACAGCCAGACATTAGACCTAATTATCTCCAATTTCTTCTCAATAACTATGCTTACACTCTTAAGCAAAGTTGTTCTCCTTTCATAGAGCTACAAAATTGATGTGGTGACTTAGGGCAAAATCCCTTTTGTTTGAAAGTTACAAGGTCACAAAGATGAGCACATCACACTGAAATTCAGACTTAGTCAAAAGAGTTCAAATGTGGCTCTTTTGCAATTAAGTCCAAAACTCAGGGTTCAAGTTGCAAATCTTCATAATTGTGAACCACATAACTTAAAACACCTTACTTTACTAGTTTTTGCACTTTAGTCTAAAAGTGCACTGATTTTACATTTAGCCCCCTAGGGTTTAGTTTTAGGGTTTTCGAGGGTTCCAATTAGGATTTTTGATATCTCAGGGGTGTGAATGTAATGTAGGTCCATCCTTAAGAACATTTTATGACTATTTCACTTAAACTTTAGGGTTTTCCCTATTTGTCTCTTGTTTACCCTTCAGAACCCTATTTAAGGTTAAGTACCCTATACTAGGGTCTTATTACAAAATGCCATATCAATACAACTGGTTTGAAATTTTTTGCCTAGTGAATGCACTCTAGGTGTGTCAAACATATGCAATGCCAATGCTATGATGGTATGCTCAAGTTTTAGTGACAGTAACACCAGGGGTGTTACATCCTTCCCCCCATAAAAGAATCTCGTCCCGAGATTAAAAGTCCCAGGGCAAGTAATGGAAAAGGAAACACGACATGTCTTTATTTCCTTATTCTTGGTACAAGGCAGGGGTGGTTTGGGGCTCACTCCTTTATTGCAACAATTTCATACACTTTACAAATTACAAGAGGCTAAAAGCCTGGGAAATTCTTGTCTAAAAAGTCTTGAGTTTCCCATGTAGCCTCATCTTTGGAATGTTGGTTCCACTGTATCTTATAAAACTTGAGAGTTTTCTTTTGGGTAATCCTATCCTTTTGATCCAAGACTCGAATGGGATGTTCGGAATATGTCAAGTCTGGTTCAAGGACAACATCTGTCACTTCAATGGTTCGATCGGGATCCCGAAGACACTTCTTCAATTATGACACATGGAACACATTATGTACTGCAGACAAGGTTTCAGGTAGTTGAAGTCGATACGCCACTGGCCCATATCTTTCAAGAATGAGAAAAGGACCAATGTATCGAGGTGCGAGCTTCCCTTTTACCCCGAAACGTGTTACACCCTTCATTGGGGAGACCTTCAGATAGACATAATCTCCAACTGGAAAGTATAAGGGTATCCGGTGTGTGTCTGCGTAACTCTTTTGGCGAGCTTGAGCTTTCTTCAAATGATGAATTATTCGCTGAACTTTTTCTTCGGTCCCTTTCACCATATCAGGCCTAAAGAAATACCTTTCACCTGGTTCTGACCAATTTAGCGGAGTACGACATCGTCGTCCATATAAAGCTTCAAAGGGTGCCATCTTAATGCTTTCTTGATAGCTATTATTATATGAGAACTCTGCTAATGGTAAACAATCATCCCATTTTTGGGGAATATCCAAAGCACAAGCCCGTAACATATCTTCAAGTATTTGATTTACCCTCTCAATCTGTCCACTGGTTTGAGGATGATAGGCCGAACTATGGAGCAACTTGGTACCCAAGGATTTGTGAAGTGCTTCCAAAAACTTGGCTACAAATTGAGGTCCACGATCCGACACTATAGTCTTTGGAACACCATGCAAACTGAGAATACGGGCAATGTATAATTCTGCATACGTGGCCACTATATATTTTACCCTGACTGGAAGGAAGTGGGCAATCTTCGTAAGTCGATCTACGATAACCCAGATAGAATCATACCCTTTGGCGATCCTGGGTAATCCCACAATAAAGTCCATACTAATATCCTCACATTTCCATGTTGGAATCAGTAATGATTGCAATGGCCTAGCAGTCTTCATATGTATGGCTTTGACGCGTCTACAAGTGTCACATCTAGCCACATAGCGTGTAATTTCAATTTTCATATTCATCCACCAATAATGTTGTTTTAGATCATGATACATCTTAGTGCTTCCTGGATGAATAGAATAGCGACTAAGATGTGCTTCATCTAAAATTTGCTGGCGGACCCCTTCATTCTTTGGCACAACTATGCAGTTGATGAACCATACAATGCCTTGATCATCTTCTCGGAAGCAATTGGCTTTTCCAGCCCTTATCTTCTCACGTATATGTTTCATACCCTCATCATTTTTCTGTGTGTCAATTATCCTTTGTAAAAGGACTGACTCAAGCTTTAGCTAACTTAAGGCTCCGTGTTGGATCATTCCCAGGTTTAACTTCTCCATCTCCTGGCATAGTGTATTGTCAGAGGTCTTCACCGTAAGACAGTGACAGGAAACCTTACGGCTAAGTGCATCTGCCACTACATTTGCCTTGCCTAGGTGATAATGGATCTCCAGTTCATAATCCTTAATAAGCTCAAGCCATCGCCTTTGTCTCATGTTCAACTCTGACTGGGTGAAGATATACTTCAAGCTTTTATGATCTGTATAAATGTGACTGATATTACCCAGCAGATAATGACGCCAGATCTTTAGGGCATGAACCACTGCAGCTAGCTCCAGATCATGAGTGGGATAATGCTCCTCATGCCGGCGTAACTGCCTTGAAGCATACGCTATTACTCAGCCTTCTTGCACTAATACACAGCCGAGACCACTACCTGATGCGTCATAATACACATCAATGGGCTTATTAATGTCCGGTTGAGCCAATACCGGAGCAGTGGTTAATAATATCTTCAAGTGCTCAAAGGCTTCATTACACTTTGAAGACCAATTGAATTTAGTCTCATTCTTCAATAGACTTGTGATTGATTTCACAAGCTTAGAAAAATCTGGTATAAATCGGCGGTAATAACCAGCCAGTCCAAGGAAACTTCGGACTTGATGAACAGTGGTTGGGGGTTTCCACTCCAAAATATCCTTGACCTTGCTGGGATCTACCGCAATCCCCTTGGCAGATAACACATGCCCCAAAAATTGGATTTCTTCCAGCCAGAACGCGCATTTACTGAACTTGGCATATAATTGGTGTTCTCTTAAGCGCGTCAATACGATCCGTAGGTGTTGAGCATGCTCCTCTTCATTCTTGGAATATATTAAGATATCATCTATGAAGACCACCACAAATTTGTCCAACTCGGGCATGAATACCGAGTTCATCAGATAAGTGAAGTGGGCAGGAGCATTTGTCAGTCCGAAAGACATTACCAAGTATTCAAATAATCCATACCGCGTAGTGAATGCGGTCTTTGGTATATCCTCGGGCCGAATACGGATCTGATGATAGCCCGATCTGAGATCAATCTTGGAGAATACCCTCGCCCCGGTCAGTTGATCAAATAAAATGTCAATCCGTGGAAGAGGGTACTTGTTCTTGATAGTGACCTCATTCAGGGGTCGATAATCCACGCACATCCGTAATGTTTGATCCTTCTTCTTGACGAATATGGCTGGACAACCCCATGGTGACGAGCTTGGCCGGATGAATCCTTTCTCAAGTAGATCTTGCAATTGAATCTTGAGTTCTGCCAACTCATTTGGAGGCATTCGGTACGATCTTCTAGAAATGGGAGCCGTACCGGGCTTCAGCTCAATTACAAACTCTACATCTCTTTCAGGTGGCAATCCAGGCAAATCTTCTAGAAAGACATCTGGGAACTCACATACTACCGGAATATCCTTGATCTCCGGTATAATGGCTTCATATATTCTGCCAATAGTTTTAGCTGGAATGGGGATAGACAAAAGGATTTCCTCTTGGTTATGACTCAACCTGATGGTTCTCTGATCAGTGTTGAGGGTTGCTTTATGTTGGGCCAACCAATTCATGCCCAAAATCACATCTATGTCTTGGCCTTTCAGAACAATCATATTAGTAGGAAAGTCCCGTCCGGCCAATGTTACGGGCACTTGGTAAGCCACTTCTTTGGTAAAGAGTTGTCCCCCAAGCAAATGTATTTTAAACCCTTCCCTTGATTCATGGTATGGAATGCAATGTTGCTCCACAAATTTCTTGCTGATGAATGTATGCGAAGCACCAGAATCAAAGAGAATAATTGCGGGATGATTGGCCACAAGGAACGTACCCATCATTACCGGTTCACCGTCCGGTGTGGTGGCCACTTGAGTGTAATAAATTTGTCCCGTCTTCTTTATATTCTTGCCCGCATTTCCCTTAGCTTGAGAAGAATTCCCAGTACCTTATTGATTGTTTGAGCGATTCTGCTTCGGGTAGGGGCAATCCTTAATAAAGTGCCCAGATTTTCTGCAATTGAAGCAGCCTACTGACGAACTGGGAAGGGCAGAGAATCGAGTGCCAGGGGCACCCGGCTGACTTGTTGTAGTGGGGGCAGCATTGGGACGGATGAACACTGGTGGTTTGAATGGGAAGGAGGGTGGACGTGATGAAGAACGACCCTGATTAAAAGGCTGGATAACTAAACGTTGCCTTTTCTCGGGGCCCTGATTAGGCCTGTTACCTCCAAAACCCTTGGACTTTCCAGAACTTGTATATTTAGATTCAACTGCCAGCGCTGTGCTGACAGCCCTTCCGTATGTGAGGTCGATGCAGGTAGCCATTTTACTTTGCATCCAATCATTTAAACCCCTCAAGAAACAATTCTTCTTCTTTATGTCGGTGTTGACTTGGTCAATTGCATACTGAGATAAGTGATTAAATTTATTGAGATACTGGGTGACAGTATCTCCGCGTTGCTTCAACTTCATGAATTCCTCCTGTTTCATGTGGAGTACTCCTTCCGGTATGTAATGCCCTCTAAAGGCCAGCTTGAATTCATCCCAGGTGATCTGATGATTGGTCGGCTGAACGGCCACAAAGTTTCCCCACCAGGTGCTGGCAGGGCCACGCAATTGCTGAGCTGTGAACAGGGGCTTCTGAGTTTCGGAACACCGAAGAAGTCCAAATTTCTGCTCAATGACGCGGATCCATTCATCCGCCTCTAAAGGGTCTTCTGCCTTGATGAACAACGGGGGGCACGTCTCGGAGAAGTCCAAATAAGATGTCTCACGGGGGCCTTGCGGATAGCCCCGCCCACCTTGTTGTTGGAGTTGTTGACCTGCCATCTCCCGTAGGAAATGGGTATTATCTGCTGTAGCATTCACCAAGGCGGCGATAGCCTCGGCAAGTGTTGGGGGTACTGGAGGTGGGTTTGGTGTTGCCTCCCTCCCACGGGAGGTACTAGCCCCATCCTGAGCACGAGTCCGGGAAGTCATCTGTGGCAACAAACATTTGGAAACAATATAATATGCCAAAGAAAACCATCCATTTTACATTACTAAAAAGAGTAATGTTACAGACTCGAATTTTACAATAGCATTACACTACCTATTATACATCACTACTATTCCTACTATTACACTATACTACTCCTGCTTCCTGTTGCTCTGGGTGGCCTCGTTGTCGGGCGTAGGAGACCACTCATCGACCAACTTCATAGAGCGAGGGGGCCTCAAAATGTGACGGAACCTCCCAAGTAATTAGGCCCACCTACAGTTGTCCTTGTCCAACAGACATCAGACACCCTGTAGATGTTCCTAAGTCACTTGACAAGTTCGGTATCTTTCCTTACCTTACCAGGAACGTTTCACCCGTCTTGCAGACATTACAGAACATCGGAGATAAAGAAATGCGGAAGCGATTACATAAATTACATTTATTTTAAAAGCAAGCTTAAGTTATTTTATTACAGACCAGAACTAAAAAGGCGAGTGCTGAGTAGTAATATTATACAAACCAAGGGAGGCACAGACTCCTCCCAATAAGTTATAAGCAAAAGATCCTATGTGGAGGATCGAGTCCTCCCGCACTTCAGTCTTGTTTTTCTTCTTTGGGAACCACCTTGGCACAGAAGCAGCAGAAATCTGCTACTTCCTCACCTAAAAACAACGAAGGGATAAACCCTGAGTATGGAATTACTCAGCAAGCCTTACCCGACTAAAGAAAAGACTCTCAAGGGTATGCTGGTTATATGGGAGTCAAGGTAAGGCTTTTCAATAATCAAAGACTCTGTTTTGCAGAAATGCTTACTAAAGTGGATCCTTAAAAATCCAATTTTATTTGTCAAGTTAAGTAAAATTACCTGCACTAGAGTTCTTTCTACCCTAGTTCAATCATTGGTCCTGCACTAGCCAATTTCTTAACAAAAGCCCATCATCTTTAGTGGAATGCTACGTGTAGGGCAGTGACCAAGTCTTCATAACCGCGAAGGTACGGCGATCCGAATCGATTATACTCAGCTAAGGATCTCCAATCACACGACATATGTAGCACTTAACCCTTGCATATGTCAACACGCAACCGGGGTTCTTAAGACCAGATCAGGTTCACGCAAACCGAGAGCACAGATACACCAACCGTCCAGCCTCTTGCCACGGAGGGTACACGCTACTCTCGCCACCGCTCCACGCCCATTTCGTGTTATCTTATTCTGGCCTTAGTCTGCCCGAGGCAAGGCTTACCCATGACGAGGCATGTGACCAGTTAAAGGGTCCTCGATCATCAAGCCTACATCGACAAGATCCTTAATCGACTCAGACGGAGACACTACACCGAGACTCCTTTCTCGTGCAAGTCACCCGCCCGGTCTCAACTTAATTATTTCAGACCCAAAGTTTGGTACCTGGCAGAGGTACATCTTTTTCGATGTTGAACCTATCAAGGCCTTTGATAGATCCATCATCAAGTTTTATTTTCGAAAACATCCCACCCACTTTTGCCACATCATATTTTGTAACAACAAAACATTTTGTTTTCTAAAGCAAGGCTAAGCATCAAAATCTTTTGTAAAACGGGTGATCAAGGAAGGTAATCAAATTCAAGGAAGGTAATGCAGGAATTGTTTTAGCAATCAACTCCTATCACCTAATGCATCAAGCAAGTGAGAAGGATTTTAAAAATATCAAGGGAGGTGGCAAATGCACCGGGGCTTGCCTTCGTTTACAGGTGATTCGGGTTCGGATCCACAAATATCGAAGTAGAAGCAGTTGCCTGCTTGTGAATCCGAAGGTGGTGGTGTCCTGTCTTCGGTGACTTCTATTTCTTCTTCACGTTCTAATCATAACCATACATAGGTATAAGAATGGATGCCATGGGATGCTCATGAGGATGCAAAGATAATATAAACTTATTATCTATGTCTTGAATACAACTTTCCTTCACGGAACTCCGAGAACTTAGGGTTTCCGGAGTCAGTAAAGGAGTTCATAGGGCAGAGGGGGGTGTTTTGGGTTCTAGTTATCAAACATGGTCCAAATCAACCCAAACCCTACCCAAGGCTTCTAAATATTTCCTTAAGTTCCCATAAAAAGTTTGGGCATTTTTGGACTTACCAATTATTTTCTAAAAATCCATAACTAATACTTTTAATCACTTTAAATGCCCTAAAATTTCTTATTTCCACTAAAAATTACAAAACTATTTTTATTAAATTCTAGGGAAAATAACAAGCCTAGGAAAATTGGTTTCACAATTTTACCATTTTGCTACAATTTTTAACAAATTTCTAAAGCTCTATTGTAAAAGAAAAAGGAAAAGCTTCAATAGTGCTGGGCCAATTCTAGCCCAAGCGGCCCAACACCAGAGGGAAAACGCGCCCACGCCCGCGCGCTCTGGCATCTTTGCAGAAGGGCCCTCAACTTAACGGTTAACCTGAGATGGGTTCCTTAACTGTTTTCCCAGGTCGCTGACAACTCACAAAAAGACCCTCAAGTTTCTAATTCTTCGCAGAACGGGATCCCCGACGGCAAACAGTGCTCAGTTGATTTCCGATGAGCCTGTTCCAGCCGGATATTGCCATGGCAGGAGCTCCCGAGCGACAGAGATTGAATTAGACTCCTACCGAACACTTCCCCCCCAACCAATTTCACCATTGGGACAATGAATCAACCGGTCCACGGTGACAGGGCGGATGGGTAAGAGGATGAACGCATTCCGAGCAAACGATGGCGAGGACGACCGAAATAAGGCTGGGGAAAGGTTCACGGGTGCACCAGGGTCTACGGACATTCTTTGATTTGGGTAGAACAAGACCCGAAGAGCGGGTCGACGGTGAGGGGGTTACGACGGCGTTCTACAGAGCAACCGCACGTTCCGGTGAAAGGTTTCGGCTTAAGTTTGATTGGTTGGTACTGGGAGCAATAGGGGGCTAATAGCAAGCAAGAACATGAAACAATTGGGTAAGTACTCACTCGAGGAAAGCTGGCCACGGAGATGTTCTTCGCGGCGGAGTTAAGAACAAGGGAGCGAGGGATTTGGAGGCTACGTGGGTTTTCCGGTGATCTTGAGTCGGGCGCTTAGTGGCTGAGATGTGGGATACGGTGAAGAAGCAACGCTCGCCCTCAATTTATAGTCAACCGGCCGGAATCGGATGAGCTTCACCGGCTGTAATCGTGCTGGCGAGCTCACCCGCACGGCAGAGCCACGGCGCAAGTCCGGTGGCCGCCGTTTAACCGGGTTGCGCCACCTCAGTAACTTTTGGCCACGTCGCCAGGAATCCTTTACCGCACACGCCGGCGACCCATCCCACGCCGCGGTGGCGTCCTTATCGCCGGCGAGGGGCTGATCTTTATCCCCCCCCAAGTACTGTACCATGGTGAACGGTATTCAGAGTGTCTGACAGCTAGTATTTAGGCCCAATTTGCTCACAAATCTCTATGGTAACATACTTAAAGTTCTGCAGCAAAGTTGTTGTCCATTATACCATCTTCATCTTTGTTACAGCAGCCATGGGCAAATTCTTACTAGATTAGTCATAAACTGTTTCCAAAGATGATCCAATGTCACTGTCAGTCTGATTTTCAGACTATAACAGCCTGTCAGCTTAACTTCAGACCTGATTATCTCCAATATTTTCTTAACAACTGTGCTTACACTCTTAAGCAAAGTTGTTCTCCTATAATTGGGCTACAATTTTGATGTGGTGACCTAATATGAATTCTCACTCTTTTGAAAGCTACACAGCCCCAAAGTTGGGCCTATAACCCTGATTTCAGACTTAGCATAGGAATCAAAGTTGGGGTCCTTTTTGCAAATGAGTCCAAAACTTAGGGTTTGGCTTTCAAGTCCACATATTTGTGAACCAAATGACTTAGAATACTTATTTGGCTTGGTTTTTGCACTTTAGACCAAAAGTGGGCTAATTTTGCACATAAGCCCCTAGGGTTTGGTTTTAGGGTTTTCCAGGATTCCAATTAGGGTTTCTGGTATCCCAGGGGTATAAAGGTGATTCAAATTTATCTTTTGGGATATTTTATAACTATTACCCTAAAGTATTTAGGTTTTCTCAATTTTGGGTTAAGTTTTACCCCTTTACTGCCTATTTAGGGTTAAAGCTTCCTATCCAGGGTCCTATTTGCAAAACATTAAAACAATACAACTTGTTTGAAATTTTTGCCTAGTGAATGCACTCTAGGTGTGTCAAACATATGCAATGCCAATGCTTATGATGCCATGCTCAAGTTTTAGTTATAGTAACACCAGGGGTGTTACATCCTTCCCCCCATAAAAGAATCTCGTCCCGAGATTAAAAGTCCTAGGGTAAGTAATGGAAAAGGAAACGCGGAATACTTTTATTTCCTTATTTCTGGTACAAGGCAAAGGTGATGTGGGGGTCACTTCTCTATTACACAGTTATACAGGCTTTACACTTTACATGAGGCTAAAAATCCTGGGAAATTCTTTTCTAGAAAATCTTGAGTTTCCCATGTAGCCTCATCTTTAGAATGCTGGTTCCACTGTATCTTATAAAACTTGAGAGTTTTTCTCCGGGTAACCCTGTCCTTTTGATCCAAGACTCGAATAGGGTGCTCAGAGTATGTCAAGTCCGGATCAAGGACAACATCTGTTACTTCAATGGTTCGATCGGGAACCCGAAGACACTTCTTCAATTGTGACACGTGGAACACATTATGCACAGCAGACAATGTTTCGGGTAGTTGGAGTCGGTATGCCACTGGTCCACATTGCTCAAGTACCAGGAATGGACCAATGTACCTGGGTGCAAGCTTCCCTTTAACCCCAAAACGCGATACACCTTTCATTGGTGAGACTTTCAGGTAAACATAGTCTCCTTCCAGCAAATATAAGGGCATTCGCCGTGTGTCTGCATAACTCTTCTGACGAGCTTGTGCCTTCTTCATATTATAAATAATTTTCTGAAACTTATCCTCGGCCTCTTTCACCATATCAGGCCTAAAGAAGCACCTTTCACCAGATTCAGACCAATTTAGCGGAGTACGACATCGACGTCCATATAAAGCTTCAAAGGGTGCCATCTTGATACTTTCTTGATAGCTATTATTATATGAAAACTCCGCCAAAGGCAAACATTCATCCCATTTCGGTGAGAAGTCCAGAACACATGCCCGCAGCATAACTTCAAGTATTTGGTTCACTCTCTCAGTCTGTCCACTGGTTTGAGGATGATAGGCCGAACTGTGGAGTAACTTAGTACCCAGGGATTTATGAAGTTCTTCCCAGAATTTGGATACAAATTGTGGTCCACGATCCGACACTATAGTCTTTGGAACACCATGCAAACTGAGAATACGGGCGATGTACAACTCCGCATAGGTAATGACGGGATATTTTACTTTGACAGGGAGGAAGTGGGCGATCTTGGTAAGTCGATCAATGATAACCCAAATAGAGTCATATCCTTTTGTGGTCCTGGGCAATCCCACAATAAAGTCCATACTGATGTCTTCCCATTTCCATGTTGGTATTGGTAGCGACTGTAATGGACCAGCAGTTTTCATGTGTATGGCTTTGACACGTCTGCAAGTGTCACACTTAGCCACATAGCGTGCAATTTCGACCTTCATCTTTGTCCACCAGTAATGTTGCTTTAAGTCTTGGTACATCTTAGTGCTTCCGGGATGAATAGAATAACGACTAAGATGTGCTTCATCAAGAATTTGCTGGCGGAGTTCTTCGTTCTTTGGCACTACTATGCGGTTTTTAAACCATATCACACCTTGATCGTCTTCCTTGAAACATTTGGCTACTCCAGTCTTTATCTTCTCTCGTATGTGCTTCATACCCAGATTATCTTTTTGAGCATCAATTATCCTTTGCAAAATAATTGACTCAAGCTTCAGCTGATTTAGAGTCCCTTGTTGGATTATCCCCAGGTTTAGTTTTTCCATCTCTTGACACAAAGTGTTGTCAGAGGTCTTCATTGTAAGACAATGACAGGCAACCTTACGGCTCAGTGCATCTGCCACCACATTGGCCTTGCCTGGGTGATAATGGATCTCCAGTTCATAGTCTTTAATAAGCTCAAGCCATCGTCTTTGCCTCATATTTAATTCTGACTGGGTGAAGATGTACTTCAAACTTTTATGATCTATATAAATGTGACAGATATTTCCCAGCAGATAGTGACGCCAAATCTTCAGGGCATGAACCACAGCAGCTAGCTCCAGATCATGAGTTGGGTAATGCTCCTCATGTCGGCGCAACTGCCTTGAAGCATACACAATTACTCGGCCCTCTTGCATCAGTACACAGCCGAGCCCACTGCCAGATGCATCACAATATACATCAAAAGGCTTAGTGATGTCCGGTTGAGCCAATACCGGAGCAGTGGTTAATAATGTCTTCAATTGCTCAAAGGCTTCATTACACTTAGAAGACCAATTGAACTTAATGTCATTCTTCAATAAACTTGTGATTGGCTTCACAAGCTTAGAAAAATCTGGTATGAATCTGCGATAATACCCAGCTAGTCCAAGAAAACTCCGGACTTGGTGAACAGTGGTTGGGGGTTTCCACTCCAGAATATCTTTGACCTTGCTAGGATCTACCACAATTCCTTTAGCTGATAACACGTGCCCCAAAAATTGAATTTCCTCCAGCCAAAACGCGCACTTGCTGAACTTGGCATACAACTGATGTTCCCTGAGGCGCGTCAATACAATCCGTAGATGCTGAGCATGGTCCTCTTCATTTTTAGAATATATCAAAATATCGTCGATGAAGACTACCACGAACTTATCCAACTCGGGCATGAACACCGAGTTCATCAAATAGGTGAAGTGGGCAGGAGCATTTGTGAGCCCGAAAGACATTACTAGGTATTCAAACAACCCGTACCGCGTAGTAAACACGGTCTTCGGTATATCCTCGGGCCGAATACGGATTTGGTGATAGCCCGACCTGAGATCAATTTTGGAAAATACCCTCGCCCCAGTCAGTTGATCAAATAAGATGTCGATCCTTGGAAGAGGGTACTTATTCTTGATGGTGACCTCATTCAGGGGTCGATAATCCACGCACATTCGCAAGGTTTGATTCTTCTTCTTAACAAAAATGGCGGGGCAACCCCATGGGGACGAGCTTGGCCGGATGAATCCCTTATTCAGTAGGTCTTGTAATTGAATCTTCAATTCCGCCAACTCATTAGGGGGCATACGGTACGATCTTCGGGAGATGGGAGCCGTACCGGGCTTTAGCTCAATCACGAATTCTACATCTCTTTCAGGGGGCAGTCCAGGCAAATCTTCCGGAAATACATCTGGAAACTCACATACTACCGGAATGTTCTTGATCTCCGGTACAATGGCTTCATATACTCTACCAGAAGCTTTGGCTGGATTGGTTACGGGGAGAGACAAAAGAATCTCTTCTTGATTATAGCTCAACCTGACGGTTCTGAGTTCAGTGTTGAGAATTGCCTTGTGTTGGGTTAACCAATTCATACCCAAAATTACATCTATATCCTGACCTTTCAGAACAATCATGTTAGCAGGAAAGTTCCGTCCGGCCATTGTTACTGGCACTTCATAGGCCACTTCTCTAGTAAAAATGTGTCCCCCAGGTGAATGAATTTTAAATCCCTCTTTTGATTCATGGCATGCAATGTGATGTTGCTCCACAAATTTCTTGCTAATGAACGTATGTGAAGCACCAGAATCAAAAAGAATAATTGCAGGGTGACTGGCCACGGGAAACGTACCCATCATCACCGGCTCTCCTTCCGGTGTAGTGGCCACTTGGGTGTAATATACACGCCCCGTCTTCTTTGTATTTTCCCCACAGTATTTCCTTTGGGCTGAGTTGATCTCCCAGATCCTTGCGAAGCATTTGATTGATTTTGCTTAGGATATGGGCAGTCTTTGATGAAATGTCCTGACTTGCCGCAATTAAAACACCCAGTTGAAGAACTAGGCAAGGCAGGGAATCGAGTGCCTGGGGCACCTGGCTGATTTGGGGTAGTTGGGGTATTGTTGGGGCGAATAATGATTGGCTGTTTGAAGGGGAATGAGGGTGGACGAGAAAAAGTGCGATTTTGGCTTGAAGACCGGATCACAAACCGTTGCTTCTTCGCCTGGCCCTGATTAGGCCTCTCACCACCGAATCCCTTATTCTTCCCAGAACTTGCGTATTTTGCTTCAACAGATAAGGCTGTGCTGACAGCCTTTCCATACGTGAGATCTATGCATGTGGCCATCTTTCTCTGTAGCCGATCATTTAAACCCCGCATAAAACAGTTCTTCTTCTTTAAATCAGTATTCACCTGGTCGATGGCATACTGCGACAGGTGATTAAACTTGTTGAGATACTGATTGATGGTATCTCCTCCTTGTTTTAACTTCATAAATTCCTCTTGTTTCATATGCAGCACTCCTTCGGGTATGTAGTGCTCACGGAAGGCTGCTTTAAACTCTTCCCAGGTGACTTGATGGTTGACAGGTTGAATAGCCACAAAATTTCCCCACCAGGTACTGGCAGGACCACGTAGTTGTTGTGCTGCGAATAACGGCTTCTGCGTCTCTGAACAACGGAGAAGACCAAACTTTTGTTCAATAACCCGTATCCACTCATCAGCTTCTAGTGGATCTTCAGCTTTGACAAATAGGGGTGGACGGGTTTCAGAGAAGTCCAAATAAGTAGTTTCACGGGGGCCTTGCTGAAAACCCATTCCTGCCTGCTGCTGGAATTGCTGCTGACCCGCCATTTCCCTAAGGAAGCGGGTATTGTCCGCGGTGGCATTCACCAAGGCGGCAATCGCCTCGGCTAACGTGGGAGGAACCGGAGGTGGGTTTGGGGTAACATCCCTTCCCCCAGAAGTTCCGGCTGCGTCCTGTCCTCGAGTCCTGGTCGGCATCTGTGGCAAAAAAACATTTGAAGTAAACATAATGTGCCAGAGAAACCTTCCATTTTACATTACTATAAAAAGTAATGATACAGACTCGATATTACATAACAGGATACATTACCCATTATACAAAAGTTCAACCTATTATACAACAGTACACCCTACAATACACTACTCTACTTCTATTACACCATTAATCATGCTTTCCATTACTCTTGGCGGCCTCATCGTCAGGTGTGGGAGTCCAGACATCAACCAACCTCAAGGAAGGAGGGGGCTCAAAAAGGTCTAACTCCCCACCCAGCGCGCGTCCCGCAACGTGAGATGGTCCGGCTTCCGCCTCAGCAGGGTGTGCAGGCACACTAGGGTGTAATTGTGAGTATAGCACATGGACTTCCTCATGCAACGTATTGCAGTAGACCTGCAGGTTGTCGACAGTTGAGCTAAGTTCTTTAATTCGGGCCTGAGCCCTTGCTTCCTTAGCGCATGCTAGCAAACGAGACTGTACTGCCCAGTCAAGTGCTAAGTCTCGATCAGCAAGCTGATCCTGCAGGTGACGGATGTCCCTTCTTAGTTCATTGATTCTATCTCCGTCTGCGACCCAAGCATCAGTCCTGTGTTGAAGCGCCGCTTGAAGTCGACTCACTCGGGCTTCAAGATCTCCGATGGGGTCATTACTTCCACTACTGCTGCTTTCATGTCGGGGGGCCAGTTGATGCCGAGGCACTCCAATTGGTCCCGTTGACTTACGTGTCGTTAGCCTTGTGCGTGGCGGCATCTTTCTAAGGGGGAAAATGTTATTAGTATAATTCTTAGCATGATGCATGTGTAAGTACAGAATCAACCTTAGTCGATTCAACCTTCTATACATTGCACTCTTCCTATCTGGTCTTTAAGATAGACTCTTCAGAATACTTAGGTAAGAAGAGAAAAGAGTTTTTAGGTAAGACTTTTGAAAATCCTTTTGAAGATGCCTCATAATATCTGCAAAGAAGGGCTACGCTCCGATACCAGCTGTGACAGAACCTCCCAAGTAATTAGGCCCACCTACAGTTGTCCTTGTCCAACAGACATCAGACACCCTGTAGATGTTCCTAAGTCACTTGACAAGTTCGGTATCTTTCCTTACCTTACCAGGAACGTTTCACCCGTCTTGCAGACATTACAGAACATCGGAGATAAAGAAATGCGGAAGCGATTACATAAATTACATTTATTTTAAAAGCAAGCTTAAGTTATTTTATTACAGACCAGAACTAAAAAGGCGAGTGCTGAGTAGTAATATTATACAAACCAAGGGAGGCACAGACTCCTCCCGATAAGTTATAAGCAAAAGATCCTATGTGGAGGACCGAGTCCTCCCGCACTTCAGTCTTGTTTTTCTTCTTTGGGAACCACCTTGGCACAGAAGCAGCAGAAATCTGCTACTTCCTCACCTAAAAACAACGAAGGGATAAACCCTGAGTATGGAATTACTCAGCAAGTCTTACCCGACTAAAGAAAAGACTCTCAAGGGTATGCTGGTTATATGGGAGTCAAGGTAAGGCTTTTCAATAATCAAAGACTCTGTTTTGCAGAAATGCTTACTAAAGTGGATCCTTAAAAATCCAATTTTATTTGTCAAGTTAAGTAAAATTACCTGCACTAGAGTTCTTTCTACCCTAGTTCAATCACTGGTCCTGCACTAGCCAATTTCTTAACAAAAGCCCATCATCTTTAGTGGAATGCTACGTGTAGGGCAGTGACCAAGTCTTCATAACCGCGAAGGTACGGCGATCCGAATCGATTATACTCAGCTGAGGATCTCCAATCACACGACATATGTAGCACTTAACCCTTGCATATGTCAACCCGCCACCGGGGTTCTTAAGACCAGATCAGGTTCACGCAAACCGAGAGCACAGATACACCACCGTCCAGCCTCTTGCCACGGAGGGTACACGCTACTCTCGCCACCGCTCCACGCCCATTTCGTGTTATCTTATTCTGCCCTTAGTCTGCCCGAGGCAAGGCTTACCCATGACGAGGCATGTGACCAGTTAAAGGGTCCTCGATCATCAAGCCTACATCGACAAGGTCCTTAATCGACTCAGACGGAGACACTACACCGAGACTCCTTTCTCGTGCAAGTCACCCGCCCGGTCTCAACTTAATTATTTCAAACCCAAAGTTTGGTACCTGGCAGAGGTACATATTTTCCGATGTTGAACCTATCAAGGCCTTTGATAGATCCATCATCAAGTTTTATTTTCGAAAACATCCCACCCACTTTTGCCACATCATATTTTGTAAAAACAAAACATTTTGTTTTCTAAAGCAAGGATAAGTATCAAAATCTTTTGTAAAATGGGTGATCAAGGAAGGTAATCAAATTCAAGGAAGGTAATGCAGGAATTGTTTTAGCAATCAACTCCTATCACCTAATGCATCAAGCAAGTGAGAAGGATTTTAAAAATATCAAGGGAGGTGGCAAATGCACCGGGGCTTGCCTTCGTTTACAGGTGATTCGGGTTCGGATCCACAAATATCGAAGTAGAAGCAGTTGCCTGCTTGCGAATCCGAAGGTGGTGGTGTCCTGTCTTCGGTGACTTCTATTTCTTCTTCACGTTCTAATCATAACCATACATAGGTATAAGAATGGATGCCATGGGATGCTCATGAGGATGCAAAGATAATATAAACTTATTATCTATGTCTTGAATACAACTTTCCTTCACGGAACTCCGAGAACTTAGGGTTTCCGGAGTCGGTAAAGGAGTTCATAGGGCAGAGGGGGGTGTTTTGGGTTCTAGTTATCAAACATGGTCCAAATCAACCCAAACCCTACCCAAGGCTTCTAAATATTTCCTTAAGTTCCCATAAAAAGTTTGGGCATTTTTGGACTTACCAATTATTTTCTAAAAATCCATAACTAATACTTTTAATCACTTTAAATGCCCTAAAATTTCTTATTTCCACTAAAAATTACAAAACTATTTTTATTAAATTCTAGGGAAAATAACAAGCCTAGGAAAATTGGTTTCACAATTTTACCATTTTGCTACAATTTTTAACAAATTTCTAAAGCTCTATTGTAAAAGAAAAAGGAAAAGCTTCAATAGTGCTGGGCCAATTCTAGCCCAAGCGGCCCAACACCAGAGGGAAAACGCGCCCACGCCCGCGCGCTCTGGCATCTTTGCAGAAGGGCCCTCGACTTAACGGTTAACCTGAGATGGGTTCCTTAACTGTTTTCCCAGGTCGCTGACAACTCACAAAAAGACCCTCAAGTTTCTAATTCTTCGCAGAACGGGATCCCCGACGGCAAACAGTGCTCGGTTGATTTCCGATGAGCCTGTTCCAGCCGGATATTGCCATGGCAGGAGCTCCCGAGCAACAGAGATTGAATTAGACTCCTACCGAACACTTCCCCACAACCAATTTCACCATTGGGACAATGAATCAACCGGTCCACGGTGACAGGGCAGATGGGTAAGAGGATGAACGCATTCCGAGCAAACGACGGCGAGGACGACCGAATTAAGGCTGGGGAAAGGTTCACGGGTGCACCAGGGTCTACGGACATTCTTTGATTTGGGTAGAACAAGACCCGAAGAGCGGGTCGACGGTGAGGGGGTTACGACGGCGTTCTACAGAGCAACCGCACGTTCCGGTGAAAGGTTTCGGCTTAAGTTCGATTGGTTGGTACTGGGAGCAATAGGGGGCTAATAGCAAGCAAGAACATGAAACAATTGGGTAAGTACTCACTCGAGGAAAGCTGGCCACGGAGATGTTCTTCGTGGCGGAGTTAAGAACAAGGGAGCGAGGGATTTGGAGGCTACGTGGGTTTTCCGGTGATCTTGAGTCGGGCGCTTAGTGGCTCAGATGTGGGATACGGTGAAGAAGCAACGCTCGCCCTCAATTTATAGTCAACCGGCCGGAATCGGATGAGCTTCACCGGCTGTAATCGTGCTGGCGAGCTCACCCGCACGGCAGAGCCACGGCGCAAGTCCGGTGGCCGCCGTTTAACCGGGTTGCGCCACCTCAGTAACTTTTGGCCATGTCGCCAGGAACCCTTTACCGCACACGTCGGCGACCCATCCCACGCCGCGGTGGCGTCCTTATCGCCGGCGAGGGGCTGATCTTTATCCCCCCCCCCAAGTACTGTACCATGGTGAACGGTATTCAGAGTGTCTGACACCCAGTATTTAGGCCCAATTTGCTCACAAATCTCTATGGTAACATACTTAAAGTTTTGCAGCAAAGTTGTTGTCCATTATACCATCTTCATCTTTGTTACAGCAGCCATGGGCAAATTCTTACTAGATTAGTCATAAACTGTTTCCAAAGATGATCCAATGTCACTGTCAGTCTGATTTTTAGACTATAACAGCCTGTCAGCTTAACTTCAGACCTGATTATCTCCAATATTTTCTTAACAACTGTGCTTACACTCTTAAGCAAAGTTGTTCTCCTATAATTGGGCTACAATTTTGATGTGGTGACCTAATATGAATTCTCACTCTTTTGAAAGCTACACAGCCCCAAAGTTGGGCCTATAACCCTGATTTCAGACTTAGCATAGGAATCAAAGTTGGGGTCCTTTTTGCAAATGAGTCCAAAACTTAGGGTTTGGCTTTCAAGTCCACATATTTGTGAACCAAATGACTTAGAATACTTATTTGGCTTGGTTTTTGCACTTTAGCCCAAAAGTGGGCTAATTTTGCACATAAGCCCCTAGGGTTTGGTTTTAGGGTTTTCCAGGATTCCAATTAGGGTTTCTGGTATCCCAGGGGTATAAAGGTGATTCAAATTTATCTTTTGGGATATTTTATAACTATTACCCTAAAGTATTTAGGTTTTCTCAATTTTGGGTTAAGTTTTACCCCTTTACTGCCTATTTAGGGTTAAAGCTTCCTATCCAGGGTCCTATTTGCAAAACATTAAAACAATACAACTTGTTTGAAATTTTTGCCTAGTGAATGCACTCTAGGTGTGTCAAACATATGCAATGCCAATGCTTATGATGCCATGCTCAAGTTTTAGTTATAGTAACACCAGGGGTGTTACACAAAAGGTCCAATTCGCCACCAAAAGCTTCTCCCACTACATGAGAAGGTCCGGCTTCTGTCCCGACAGGATCCGCAGGTTCACTGGGGTGCAATTGTGAATACAGTACATGAACTTCTTCATGTAGAGTATTGCAATAAGCCTGCAGGTTATCAATGGCTGAGCTAAGCTCTTCTACTCGGGCTCGAGCTTTTGCCTCCTTAGCCCAGGCAAGCGAACGAGAATGAACCACCCAGTCGAGCGCTAAATCTCGATCCGCGAGCTGCTCTCACAGGCGGCGGACGTCACTTCTCAATTCATTGATTCTGTCGCCATCCACGACCCATATGTCAATCCTGTGTTGGAGTTCTGTTTGAAGCTGATTAACTTTCGCTTCAAGATCCCCGATCGGATCATTACTCCCACTACTGCTATCCTCGTGTCTTGGGGCAAGTTGATGACTTGGCACACCAATTGGGCCAGTATGCTTGCGCGCAGTTCTCCTCGTGCGCGGCAGCATTTTTCTAAGGGGGAAAATTTTATTATCATAATTCTTAGTATGATGCATGTGTAAGTACAAAATCAACCTTAGTTGATTCACACCTTCTATATGTTGCACTCTTACTATCTGGTCTTTAAGATAAACTCTTCAGAAATACTTAGGTAAGAAGGGAAGAGATTTTCTAGATAAGTCTTTAGAAAATCCTTTTGAAGATGCCTCATAATATCTGCAGAGAAGAGCTTCGCTCCGATACCAGCTGTGACGGAACCTCCCAAGTCATTAGGCCCACCTACAGTTGTCATTATCCAACGAACCTCAGACAACCCTGTAGGTGCCCCTGAATCACTTGACAAGTTCGGTATCTGCTTTTCTTACCTTTCCCAAGAGCGTTTCACCCGTCACGCAGACATTACAAGCATCGGAGTTACGAGAATGCAGAAGCAATTACATGAACTTACCTTTATTTAAAAGTAAGACAAAGTTATATATTACAGACCAGGATATAACCTATGAGTGCATAGTAATATTATTACACACTAAGGGAGGCAAAAACCCCTCCCGATAAGTACCAAACCAAAGTTTTTATGGAGGAACCCTTCCTCCTGCAGCTTTACTCTTGGTTTTCTTCTTTTGTGACCACCTTGGAACAGAAACAACAAAAGTTTGTTGCTTCCTCACCTAAAAAAAATAGGGAATAAAACCCTGAGTATGGAATTACTCAGCAAGACTTACCCGACTAAAGAAAAGACTCTCAAGGGTATGCTGGTTATAAGGGAGTCAAGGTAAGGTTTCGCAATGATCAAAGACTCTGTTTTGCAGAAATGCTTACTAAAAGTGGATCCTTAAAAATCCAATTTTATTATCAGGTTAGGTAAAATTACTTGCATCTAGAGTTATTTCTACCCTAAATCAATCACTTGACTTGCACTAGCCAATTTCTTAACAATCCCTTCATCTTTACTGGAGTTCTACGTATAGGGCAGTGACCAAGTCTTCATAACCGCGAAGGTACGGCAATCCGAATCGATTATACTCAGCTGAGGATCTCCGATCACACGACATATGTAGCACTTAACCCTTGCATATGTCAACCCGCCACCGGGGTTCTTAAGACCAGATCAGGTTCACGTCAACCGAGAGCACAGATACACCACCGTCCAGCCTCTTGCCATGGAGGGTACACGCTACTCTCGCCATCGCTCCACTCCCATTGCGTGTTATCTTATTCTGGCCTTAGTCTGCCCTTGGCAAAGCTTACCCATGACGAGGCATGTGACCAGTTAAAGGGTCCTCGGTCAGCAAGCCTACATCGAGACGGTCCTTAATCGACTCAGACGGAGACATTACACCGAGACTCTCTTCTCGTGCAAGTCACCCGCCCGGTCTCAGCTTAATTATTTCAAACCCAAAGTTTGGTACCTGGCAGAGGTACATCTTTTCCGATGCTGAACCCATCATGGCCATGATGGATCCACCATCAAGTTTTATTTCCGAAAACATCCCACCCACTTTTGCCACATCATCTTTTCTGAAAACAAAACATTTTGTTTTTCTAAAGCAAGGCTAAGCATCAAAAATCTTTTGTAAAACAGGGATTTCAACGAAGGTAATCAAATCCAAGGAAGGTAATGCAGGAATTGTTTTAGCAATCAACTCCTATCACCTAATGCATCAAGCAAGTGAGAAAGATTTTAAAAGCATCAAGGAGGTGGCAAATGCACCGGGACTTGCCTTCGTTTATAGGTGAGTCAGGCTCGGATCCGCGGATGTCAAAGTAAAAACAATTTCCTACCTAAGGTTCCGCAGGTGGTGGCGGTGAAGTCTTCTCTTCTTCTACTTCAACTTATTCCTCATTTTCTAAATATAACCATATATATAAGAATGAATGCCATGTAATACTCATGAAAGTGCAAGAATAGTAAAGGTTTATTTCTAAAGTCTTGAATACAACTTTCCTTCACGGAACTTCGAGAACTTAGGGTTTCCGGAGTCAACAGTGAAGTTCAAAGAGCAGGGGGTGGGGGTTTTGGGTTCTAATTATCAAACAAGGTCCAAATCATACCAAAATCTACCCAAGGCTTCTAAATATTATATAAAGGTCATCTAAAAAGTTTGGGGATTTTTGGAATTATTATCTATTTTCTAAAAATCTAGAAACAAGGTTTTAGGCTATTTTAAATGCTCCAAAATTCCCTATTTGATCTAAAAATCATGAAACTATTTTTATTAAATTCTATAGAAAATTAGGAATCTAGGAAAATTGGTTTGACATTTTAGGATTTTTGTACAATTTTCTACAGATTTCCAAAGTTTCACTGAAAAGAAAAATGAAAAGCTTAAACAGTGTTGGGTCGATTCTAGCCCAGGCGGCCCAAACCCAGGCAGAAACGTGCGTGCGACCGCGCCCGCGCTGCAAACTTTGCATAAAGGCCCTCGGCATTCTGGATAACCCGAAGTGGGTTCATTTACTGTGGCACTGAGTCACTGACAGTTTACAAGAAAGACCTCCACGTTCTATTCCTTTACCGCGCCAGGTCCTCGACGACAACGAGCGCGACAGAGCTCCGACGAGCTCGTAGATCGGCTGATTGGGGCCAGAACTGGCGCTCCCAAGTGGCAGATGCCAAATTGAACCTCGCCCGCACATTCCCCCCAACCTAATTTCATGAATGGTGGTCTAATTTGGTCTAGCCATGGTGAGCGCACGGATGAACCAAAGAACCATGTGTTCCCGGCGATTGGCGGCGGTCTAGTTCAATTGGGTGGGTCGGGAAGCAACACGGACGCATGAGAATGCTTAAACGAGAAAGCAGGCAGCATGAACTAACCGGAATTGCGCTGGCCGCGGTGAGGTCGTTTTCACGGTGTTCCTGAGCAGATTTGGGGGAAGTTCAAAATTCGCGCTCACTGGTGATCGACTGAGAACAATACTGGGTGGTGTGGTGCGTGATGATGTTGCAGAGCTGACGGTGGGCTTAATTTATAGGCCAAGTGAGCGGTGGCCGGGAATTCGAGCGATGACGCGCGGCGGTCAGAGGAGGGGGAGTTTACTGGCGAGCGTGAATTCGTGTCCTATGCCGTGGCAGTCACTCCGGTGATCAATGGGGAGCTAAAGCAAGTCACGGCGATGCGGTGGAGATGCTTAGACACGCGGCGCAAGGCCGGAAGGCGGCGGTCACCGGCGTGCATATCAGAATCCACCGTATAGTGGCCAGAATATTTTACTGGCAGTAGCTTATCCAAGGCGACGTACTCCGAGCGTTATCCACTTACCCAGAGCACGAATCAAAACGGCGACGGCACGAACCGCGGCGGAGGTCGTCGGCGGTGAGATGTGCGGTTGATCTGATCTTGTTCAGGCACTGTACCATGGGATTCCTCATTCAGTTGGCCTGACAGATCATCTTTGAGCTCGATTTTCTCCCAAATTCATATGGCAACATAACCAATGCCCTGCAGCCAAGTTGTAGCCCTACCAACCATCTTCATCTTTGTTATAGCATCCCTAGATAGATTCTTACTAGATCATGGTCGAAATGGCTCTCAAACTTGGTTCTAGGCCACTGTCAGTCTGAAATTCAGACTTTAACAGCCTAACAGCCAGACATTAGACCTAATTATCTCCAATTTCTTCTCAATAACTATGCTTACACTCTTAAGCAAAGTTGTTCTCCTTTCATAGAGCTACAAAATTGATGTGGTGACTTAGGGCAAAATCCCTTTTGTTTGAAAGTTACAAGGTCACAAAGATGAGCACATCACACTGAAATTCAGACTTAGTCAAAAGAGTTCAAATGTGGCTCTTTTGCAATTAAGTCCAAAACTCAGGGTTCAAGTTGCAAATCTTCATAATTGTGAACCACATAACTTAAAACACCTTACTTTACTAGTTTTTGCACTTTAGTCCAAAAGTGCACTGATTTTACATTTAGCCCCCTAGGGTTTAGTTTTAGGATTTTTTAGGGTTCCAATTAGGATTTTTGATATCTCAGGGGTGTGAATGTAATGTCGGTCCATTCTTAAGAACATTTAATGACTATTTCACTTAAACTTTAGGGTTTTCCCTATTTGGCTCTTGTTTACCCTTCAGAACCCTATTTAAGGTTAAGTACCCTATACTAGGGTCTTACTTACAAAATGCCATATCAATACAACTGGTTTGAAATTTTTTGCCTAGTGAATGCACTCTAGGTGTGTCAAACATATGCAATGCCAATGCTATGATGTTATGCTCAGGTTTTAGTGATAGTAACACAAGGGGTGTTACATAGTGTCCCGTTTGATTGAGAAGAGAAGCTCACTTGGTCTAAGTGACCGTTTGAGAGAGGGAAAGGGTTAAAAGAGACCCTGTCTTTGTGACCACCTCAACAGGGATTAGGTTTGCAAGAATCGAACCTCGGTAAAACAAATCACCGTGTCATCCACCTTATTTGCTTGTGATTTGTTTTCGCCCTCTCTCTCAGACTCGTTTATATCTCTAATGCTAACCCCGACTTGTAGTTGTGCTTAAAGTTTATAAATTTCAGATTCACCCTATTCACCCCCCCTCTAGGCGACTTTCACAAAGCAGCTAGCGTGGAAGGCGAGATTATAAAGAAATCTACCGAAGCTGTCACATTGCAGGCTGTGGTTGAGGTTGGGCTCTCTGTCCCTGCCAAAGCAAGACCTTTAGAGGCTGTTGAAGAGGGTGCTGGAGGAAGACCTTCGGAGGTTGCCGAAGGACCATTAATGTTAGGAAAATACGGTGCTACCGAAGAATTTGAGTCCCCTGCTCCTAGAGCACCTACCGAGGAATTGAAATTCATAGTGCGTCATGCTTCGGGGGGAAAATTATCAAAGGAGCAAATTGCCGAAACGCAACATTATGCCAGGGATATGAAGTACCTTCGAGGGTCCTTGGTGTATGGCGGGCGGGGATGATGAAGATGACTTCCTTTATTGTCCGCCTAACAATAAAGAGATACATGCCTATCGGGAGATGGCAGACAATGTAGGATATCCAAAGCTTGAACTAGGCTTATCTGCAATGACGAAGGACCAGCTCGCAGATAGCCTTGCCTATAACAGTCTGAAGGTGAGAATATTTTAACTTGTTGGAAAACAGATTATTTTTGTAGCTTATTTCTTTATCAGTATGTGCTCATCCTTTGTTTTTGTAGGGCTTAATTCTGAGCAAGGCTTTAAAGGCCCAGAAGAAAGCAGAAGATGAAAGCTGCCAGTTAGCTCTTGGAAATCTTTGATTAGAGGTTATTACACTAAGGAATGAAGCTCTTGAAAAAGACAAAATACTGCTCTCCATAGTGGATAGGCTAAAAACCAGTGAAGCCAAGCTTAACGTACAAGCCGAAGCTCACAAAGCCGAGGTTGAAGATTTAAAGAAAGAGCTTGCCAAAATGAATGAAAATTTCGAAGTTGCGAAGGCTAAGCAAGAAATAAGTGAAAAGGAAAGAGCCAAGGTGCAGAAGAACATTTAAGAACTTCGGGATTCCAAGGAAAAATGCTATGAAGTATCCATGGAATGCACAAAGAAACTGAAAGATAGCTTTGCAAAGGTGGGAGCTTATTCTTTTGAGCAGAAATTTATTCGTGGCGATCTCGAAGGGGTTATTCAGTGGATAGGCGAAGAGGCTGAAACTTTTGATGAGATACTTAGCGATCGTGGGGATTTTTTTGCTTTTGCCGGTGCCTGAGGGGCCGCGGCAATTTTAGAAAAAGCCGGGTGCGAACATGTTAAGGCTGTAGCCCAGGCAGAATCTATTCTCTCAGTTGACGACACTAGGGACCCTTCGGCTGAGGCCTCTATATTGGGCGGTAAATTCTACTCCAATGTGTGGATGAAGGGTGGTCGTGAGTTGGCTAATGAAGCCACTAAAAAGAATGAGAAAGTATCTCACGACGCCCAAGAGGAGGCTAAGCAAGCTAAAGAAGCTGCTGAACGCGCAATGATTATAGGTACTTTTGTTTAAAACTTTTTGCTTCGTTGTTCGTTTATAGCTGCGAAATTTACCATCATATACTTTATTACAGCCGGCCTTTCTCCACCATCGAAGCCATACAACCCTGAAGTTGACCCGGTCATGAAAGAAGCTTTGGATGTAATGAAGATCGCTAACGAAGTTGTTGACGAAGTCGTCGACAGACTATTACATGAAGCCGCTGAGAAAATACTAAAAGAATATTAAATTCTTGTATGCTAGAAACTGTAATGCCTGTGTGTGGTTTCCGCCATGTGCATAGAACAAACATAAAGTATTTGTATGTAAATTAATGTAATATATCTCTTTGCGATGCCTGAAACCTACGTACGTACCGTTTTTAAGCCTTCGGCGAAAAAACATCTTCCCTTCTTTTCATGATTCGCAAACAAGGATTGCCCCTTCTATTGATTGAATACCACATGTTTTGCCACAGCTGTTGTATAATAATATTGCTGACAAAGATTTCCCTGCTGTGTAAGGATATGTCTACCGAAGGTATACTTTGTGCTTCAGCACATTCTTTCACGATCCAGCAGGTATTTTCGAAGGAGCATTTTTCCTTCTCCACAACTTTTTGCTGATGCAATATGATGTATGATGTTATGCTATGCGATATGATGTGATGGTTTGATACAGTATGATGTTTATGCCGAAGATGAACACCAACCTGAAAACACACCCAGACTCTGCATCCCCTTAGGAACGACTTTGGAGTCTCTTCACCTTTTACTTAGGTGGTATTTCAGCTCTGCATCCCCTTGGGAACGACTTTGGAGCTAAGCTCTGCATCCCCTTAGGAATCACTTTGGAGCTTCTTCACCTTTGATTTAGGTGGTATTTAAGCTCTGAATCCCCTTAGGAACGACTTTGGAGCTTCTTCACCTTTGATTTAGGTGGCATCTTAGCTCTGCATTCCCTTAGGAATGACTTTGAGCTTTGGAACTTACTATGCGCTCCCTTAGGAACGACTTTGGAGCTTTGGAGCCTGATTTTGTCACACTCGATGGTGTAACCACAATATTATCACATCAAGTTGAAAGTTAATCCTTCTTGTATTGTTTTTGTTGCAAGAAAATATAAAGGCAGAAAGAGTTAAGATACATTAGATCAACATATTACTTGGTCGATGTGCTTTGATTCGGGCACAATGTTGTTGACGGTGCGAGCTTTGGACTCCTCCCAAAGGTCGCGCTGTTGCTGAGTATGATTGTGCCCTTCTGGCTGCTGATTGTGAACCAGCGGTGGTGGTGGTAGCAACTAAGGCTAGGAAGCTCGGGAATTTCTTGCCGAAGCAATAGAAGTCGTAGGCTATTGGTTGTCTACATATTCTAGGATGTATGGAAAGTAGCACGAAGCAGTGTGGAGGACTTGCTTCGGCTGACTCTACCGCGCCTCGGCTTCAGCAATTTCCTTTTGCTTCTAAATTGTGACCTGGCATGTCCTTGTTGTATGGCCCTTGTCCTCGCCACAAAAGAGGCAGTACAACTTTCTAGGTTGATTGCCGAACCTTCCTCCACCGAAGCTTCTTCCTCCTCTGCCTCTCAGAGCTGGTGGTCTGAAAGAAGTCTGCTGCATGCTCGAAGACTGTGAGCTATGATGGTTGTTCTGAGCATTATTGGCCCTTTCATCGTTGGCATTGGAGTTATGAATTGATCGGACATGCCTGGGATGAAGTCATCCTCCGAAGCCCCTGGTCATTTTAGAAAACATGTACGCTTCCTCCCTTCTTTCGCAAAAATCGTTATCGGCCCAGATATACTCGTCCATCTTCTGAAGAAGCTTCTCCAGGGTATGCGGGGGCTTCCTGGCAAAATATTGGGCTGTAGGTCCTGGCCGAAGCGCCTTGATCATGGCCTCCATGACAATTTCATTAGGCATTGTAGGCGCTTGTGCTCTCAAACGCAGAAACCTTCAGACATACGCCTGAAGGTACTCCTCATGGTCTTGTGTGCATTGAAACAAAGCCTGAGCAGTGACTGGCTTCATCTGAAAGCATGTTGTCATTTATTTATTAGTTTTGCATTGTCGGTCCTCGCGTACCATGCACGTGCCACGGTGTTGTTTCACGCGCGTCGTCGCGTGTCGTTCGCGAGTGTCGCACGTGTTGTTCGCACGCGTTGTCGCGCGCTGTTCGCATGTGTCGCGCGCTTTGCCATGTGCCGTTCGCGCGTATAGCGCGTTGTCCGCATGCGAGATTAAACCGTTCGCTTATAGTTACTCATGTGAATTAATTAGTTATTTATTTAATCATCAACTATTAAAATAGTAAGTTAGTCAAAACTAATTAGTAGTATTACTTTACATTTGATTCATATCAATTAATATAGAAATGTTGGATTAAATATTCTAATTAATATTTGCTTAGTGTAAACACGCTAACCCCTCGACCATAGCTTCGTCTATCGTGGTTCTTTTCCTCGCGTAACCGTAGAGGCACTCTCTATTTTATATTGCTCGCTTTTATAATATTTTATCTTGTATGGTGTAATGTTCTTATGCATATGTATATGTTTGTTTGCTTGTGCTTGTTCGTCTTCGCTTCGCGTTGCGATTAGATCGCAATTCGTTTCTGAGCTTTGAGGAATCGACGGTCAAGCTTTGGCGACCAAATGATCCAGTTCTTCGAGTTCTATGAAATTGAAGACCCTGAGCATCTGTTTGGTGAAGGCAAGTGTCCTATAACCCATTATGTCTCATTTACTTTATAATTCATTGTCCCGCATACCATGATCAACCTAAGGATTGACTAGCTTTGTACTTACCTTGTCCTTGATTACCTTTTGGGTTACTATGGTTAGCTTCATGCTATTGCTTTACTTTAATCGATGAACATGATGTGAACACTTATGATATAATGTTGTCATTATGATTATGGTGTTGGACTGGTGATACTTTAGGGGGCTCGAGCGGTTTCTCGAGTGCCTCTCCGTAAGGACCTGTTCGTTGGATGACCGCCCGGAAAAACTGTGCAACCATGATGGTGGAATGGGACGCCCTTAGCTAAATAATTAGAGGACCTGGGGTGTAGTTCGCTTCGTCGTCGTGTCGTTAATGGGGCTCGGTGTATGCGGCTCGCTCTGCCAAGGTTGGTTCACCCCTTGGGGAGGAGTGCGGTGCATTTAGGAAACCTAAAGGGCGGCTACAGCCTCAGGGAATCTTTGTAAAGGATTCATAGTGAATCCCTGGCCATTCACCTTGGGAGTGAATAAGGGTCTTGCAAGCCCGGGCTAGAGAGGGAATCACGACTTGTGGGTAAAGTGCGCAACCTCTGCAGAGTGTTATGAAACTGATATATCAGCCGTGCTCGTGGTTATGAGCGGCCAAGGGAGCTCCATTGATTAGAGACACATTGATCAAAGATGTTTGGTTATAGATGATGATGAGGATAATGATGGTTTTTATGATTATGATTATGCTTATGGTTTCTGGTATTCCTTCCATTTGGAAAGAGTACTTTTGGGTTAACAACTTGGGTTTAATGCTAAAACCTGGCTCTCTACTAGTAATAATTACCTGACCAACTAAAAGCAACTGTTTTTAGCCTAACTCCAAACAAAGCTAGTCCACCTCAGCCAAACAGGACATTTGTTGAGTACGTTGATCTGTACTCACCCTTGCTTTCACAAAACACCAGGTTGCCTTTGGTGCAATCTATGCTCAGGTAAAGAAGAAGGCGTCGAGGTGGATCTCCAGGAGTTCCAGGACTTCGACGAGTTCGAGGATTAGGCTAGCGACCTCCCCCAGTCAGCTGCCTGTGGTGGGTTTATTTACGTTGGCTACGTTTCGATTCTGTGTACTTTGATTTATATTATGTAAATGACTCTAGTCTTTAATATCATTACTTACTCTTCATTGTAATTCGAAGCATTGTGCTATGATGAGTCATTTATGTAATCGTTGTGTACATGAATTTCTGATCCTGGTATGTATATGGTTCGCATTCGGTTTACCTTCTAAAACCGGGTGTGACATCAGGTCAACAACAAAACTCTTTCAGGCCACCAGTCCCAAGGGGCAGAGGCGGCAGGGGCTTTAGAGGAAGATACGGAGATCAGCCCAGAAGGCTATATTGTTTATTCTGTGGTGAAGATAAGGGCCACACTACAAGAACATGCCAAGTCACAATACAAAAGCAAAAGGAGATTGCCGAAGCTGAGGCACGACAGAATCAGCCGAAGCAGGTCTTACATACCGCTTCATGCTACTCTCCCTATGTACCAGAGTACGTAGGCAATCAACAACCTTCATCTTTTGTCGCTTCGGCAAGTCACTCTCAAGCTTCCTGGGCCTAGCTCCCATTACCACCACCATTACCACCCACTCAGACCCGAAGCCAGCAGCAAGAAGGGCACCCACACGCACAGCAGCAACGTGATTTTCGGGAGGAATCCGAAGCTCACACAGTCAACAGCACTGTGCCAGAATCCAAGCATATCTATTAAAGAATATCCTATTCTTGATGTATCTTTATCTTTTATGCCATTTTAATTTTTGTATGAGAAACAAGTCATGAAGGACTAAATTTTGATTTTATGTAATAATTGTGCCTATGTCAACGAGTAAAATACATCTTAAGCAGACTTCTGAAGTTACAAAACTCGTTCCTAAAGGATCACGGAGTAAGTTCCGAAGCTACAAAAGTCGTTCCTAAGGGAGCACAGAGTAAGTTCCGAAGCTACAAAAGTCGTTCCTAAAGGAGCGCAGAGTAAGTTTTCGAAGCTCATAAGTCGTTCCTAAGGGGATGCAGAGCTAAAAATTCCAACGAAATATAAGGTGAAGAAGCTCCAAAGTCATTCCTAAGGGGATGTAGAGCTTAAATACCACCGAAATATAAGGTGAAGAAGCTCCAAAGTCGTTCCTAAGGGGATGCAGAGCTTAAAGACTCCAAAGATGTTCCTAAGGGGATGCAGAGTCTTGTGTGTTCCAGTGTGGGCGTGTGTGTGTGTGTTCGACATTACCATCATATTGCATCATATTATCGCATCATTCCACATAACAGTACATCATACATCATATCACATGAACGACAAAAAGATTGGATACGAAGCAAATCTTCGGTAATACTTTGTTGAATGAGAATGTGCTGAGGCACGAAGCAAACTTCGGGAAACACAATTTTATCAGACCTGCCATAGAAGGGGCTTCTTTCTTTACGAAGCATGAAAAGAAGGGAAGATGTTTTTTCGCCGAAGGCTCAAAAATGGTATGTGCGTAAATTTCATGCATCGCAAAGAAATATATTACAACGATTTACATGTCTTATTAATTGTTCCATACACCAAATGTTACATAGTATCATTACAATAAAGTTTAATCTTCCTTAAGTATTTTTCTCCGTGGCTTCGTTCAGCAGCTTGTCGACGACTTCGTCGATGAGGGAGTTAGCAACGCTCATTATATCCAGTGCTTCTTTCATGACCGGATCGGCTAGGGGGTTGTATGGCTCGGGCAGTGGTGACAGTTCAGCTGCAGTAGGCAAACTGTTAGTTCGAAGCCAGAAAATAAATGTCGAAGCTAAAATTCAAAAACTATACCTATGCGCCTTTCGCGCTCAGCAGCTTCTTCGGCTCGCCTAGCTTCTTCTCAGGCTTCATGGGTTTCTTTTTCATTCTTCTTTATGATTTTGTTGGCTAATTCTCGGCCACCGTTCACCCAGACATCGGAATAAAATTTTCCGCCCAACAAAGTAGCTTTGGCTGAAGGGTCTTTCGTGTCGTCTACGGAGAAGGCGGCTTCAACCTGGGCCACAGCTTTAACATGGTCGCAACCAGCCTTCTCCAGGATTGCCGCAATACCTCGAGCGCCAGTAAAAGCACAGATATCCCCGCGATCTCTCAGGATCTCTTCAAAAGCTTCGTCTCCCCCATTTATCCAATCAATAACGCCCTCGGGGTCGCCTCGAATGAAGTTCTCTTCGGAAGAATAAGCACCTACTTTGGCAAAGCTGGTTTTCAATTTTTTTACGCAATCCAAGGATTTCTCGAAGCACCTTTCCTTGGATTCACGAAGCTCCTCAACATTTTTCTCTAGCCTAGTTTTCGACCATTCACTAATTTCTTGACTAGCTTTGGCAACTACAAAGTTCTCATTGGCTTCTGCAAGTTTTTTCCAAAGGTCTTCAATTTCAGCTTTATAAGTTTCGGATTGAGTGTTAAACTTTGCTTCATCTTTTTTCACTTTACCCACCAATGAAAGTAGAATTTTATCCTTCTCCAGGGCTTCATTTCTCAGCTTTATGACTTCTGATCGAAGGTTGCCGAGAGCTATCGTGCAGCTTTCATCTTCGGCATTCTTTTGCGCCCTCAGGGCGTTGCTAAGAATTAAGCCCTGCAAAAAAGAAGGATAAAGGATTAGCAAGAGAATAAAAGACTTTATTTCCAAGTTCATAAACTTTAAGTTCACAACTTATGTACCTTCAAACAGTTGTATGTGAGGCTATCCGCGAGGTCATCCTTCGACATGGCGGAGAGGCCAACTTTGAGCTTCGGAAATCCCATATTTCTAGCCATCTCCCGGTAGACGGATATTTCCTTGTTGTCTGGCAGACAGTATAGGAAATCATCTTCGTCCATGTCGTTAAACACTAAGGCTCCCTTCGAATATTTCAGTTTCTGGGCGTAGTGTTTGGCTTCCATAACTTCTTCTTTAGATAACCTTTTTCCCGAAGCATGTCGAATAATAAAGTCAATATCCTCAGACGGTGCTTCGGGAATAGGAGATTTAGCTTTTTCTGTCACATCCTGCTCCAGAGCCACGCCAACATCTGGAGATTCTTGCTCAGCCCTATCCTCAGTTGCGACAGGCTTCGTCTCAGTAGGCACTGAGGGCCCAGCTTCGGTTTCAGTGTGACTTATGGTAGCTTCAGCAACTTTCTTTGCAGGGGCAGGAGTTAATGCCTTTGTGGCTCCATGACAGCGTTTAGTACGCTGGCCATTCTCCTTCTCTTGGGAGTTGTTGCAGGAGCCTTTGCTACCTTCGGCAATTCTGCTTCTGCCGGCGCCATTGTTTCTTCTAGCTCTAGTTTTTTGACCGCCTTTTCTTTGGCTTCGGCAGCATTTTTTGGCGTTTCGACTGGCTCAGCTGTAGGCACCTTCGGCAAATTGATTTGTCTTGCCTCAGCAGTGAAAGATGTTCCTTCGCCAAACTTCGGCACTACAGCCGTTTCAATATATCTTGGCCGATGGGTCAAAACCTTGATTTTCTTGCCCTTCGGCACATAAGAGATGGTCGAAGTGGCTGTTTTCCTCTTTTCCCCTGCTTTCGCGAGGGATAGCAATAATCAGGATATATGAAATCAATCACATTGAAAACTCTGTTCAACCTTTTCTTGCCTCGACCTTCGAAGGCTGAGGTCAAGGCATCATCTTCGGCTCTTGTGTATGCTCCGAGTAGCTCATCACTAGTCGCCTCAATACATTTCAGCCAGTCGTCATTTGGTTCATCAAACCGATCTCTGTATCTGAAGGTGTATTTTAAGTAAACCAATCCACCTTGGCTAGATCCGGTAGCAGTCTCCTTCGGCATTTCCCAATTTTCCACAAGTGGCCATACCCTGTAGGCTATGTGCTCTTGAACCAGGTCTCTTGTGCCAATAAAGGCACAAACATTATTGAAGGCCTTCTGGCATGCTTCGGTATCATTTCCAAGCGCAGCAGTTGGCCTTCGGAGGCCGAAGCGAGACCAATGGGGCGTTGGATAATCCCATTTATGTCTTCCCTTTTAACCATATCATTTTTTACATAAAACCATTCCTCCATCTAGGCCCCGGGCCACCTTTTCCGAAATGTCGGAACATGATAACTTGCTTCGAAGTGAGGAATGAAGCCATAACAACTGAAGTTGTTGTGATATTGCTCTTTACCAGTGGCCTTCGTCTCGTACAGAAGTTCGTGCATATTGCAGAAGCATTTCGCGCTCGGTTCCAGCCCTTGGCTTCTCACGGCCCAAACAAAAATACCCATTCTGATTATAGCTTCGGGAGTGATTTGATGAAGGAAGATTTCAAATGTCTTCAAAACTTCAAATAAAAATTTGCTCAACGGGAACCGAAGACCCGCCTTCATAAAGCTTCTGTAGACAACAACCTCATTTTCTTCAGGTGCAGGGGCGGTGTTGTCCCCTCCAACCCTCACAATAGACATGTCACGAAAGTATCTTCCCTTCATGGCGTCAATCTGACTTTGTTTAATGGTCGACTTTCCGAAGATGGTATGGCTTGGCCGCTAGCGCCGGTCTTCGGAATCTTCAT
Organism: Zea mays; assembly: GCF_902167145.1. Classification (NCBI taxonomy): domain Eukaryota; kingdom Viridiplantae; phylum Streptophyta; class Magnoliopsida; order Poales; family Poaceae; genus Zea; species Zea mays. The sequence continues at coordinate 82,714,009 of NC_050104.1, read as the reverse complement.
CCCCACTTTCCACATCATAGTCATCACTATCGTCGGAATCTTCAGTCAAATCTGCCATTATTTCATTTGTGATCTTCTCTGTGTTTGTTTTTTCCATAGCTTTGTAAAACCCAGCAAGAGCAGGGTCCACAACCTTCTTCTCCTCAGACATCTTCTTCTCTTCAGACATGCAACAAGCACTTGTGTATATCACGAAGCTCGAAAACCAAGCGAGAGCTGATAGCAAGAGAACTAAAAATTTGAGAAAACAACGCAAGCAACCGAAATGGCGTAACAAATGCTGCCGCTGTGGGTTTCTATTTATATGTCTAGTGCATTGCAACTTGGCGGGCTCCATTTGTCATTGACTTTCGCTATTCTAGCGAAGGGAAGGTGTTTTTTCGAACCTTCGGCTAAAGGCCTTCGTTCACGTCGCAGACTAAATTTGTTAGATACAAGAACAAATTAATACTGCGAGGGGCTACTGTTGGGGGCCTTCGTCTTCCGAAGGTCCTCAAAAACACGACTAACATGTCTTCCAGTATAGTATACTGTCACAGGAGGCTTTGGCTTTGAGATGAAGGTGTACATAGTATGAAAGGTGCAACCTGGAAGAAGGATGAACCAGTTCCGAAGCTGTGGATGGAGAAGCTTCGGCTTAGCGTAAAGACAACGATGGAGAATGAAACCGACTTAAAAGGGAAAAGACAGCTCAGCCATCGATAACTTACTTTTTAGCTAATAATAAATGTCAGGGACATGAATGTAATTTTACCCAGGTTGCGTCCTGTGCCTATAAATAGATGAACAGTAACACCGTACTGTTCACGTTGACTGGTAATCATTTGCACGTCACTCTTGGATCTTTACCTTCTGTCAAGCCGAAGGTACAAATGTAATTCAATACAATTGATATTTGTTCATAAACATATGATGATATTAGGAGTAATCTAATGATTTTAAAATGATTATTCATGCTTTCTCTATGTTTTAATACAATCATATTTATCTCTGGATATTGCGATGAAGAAGGTATGTCCTTCTTGACCTTCGTCCAAAGATCATTATATCCTAAAGGAGATAATGTGATGAAGGACAAAGGTCTTTAACCATTAACATTTGTGTTGCCTTGTTCTTAATTCGTAGCTTTTGAGAACAAGTGACCAGTAGGGTTCTCACTTAATCACTTGTGTTATTATTCCTAAATTTAATACTCATTCTAATGGAACAATCAAGTGAAGAGTTCTCTCTATATTTATAGCACCTTGGGTTTGACCTCACTAACATTTCATAAACCAAGTTTGTATTGTTTAAGTGTTGAATTTTACAGGATCGCCTATTCACCCCCCCTCTAGGTGCTCTCACATAGTGCTTGCTCTGCTAAGGGTGGGGTTGTTGGGGTTCATTCGATTTAGTTTTGTTAGTCACCCCTTAGGGAGGAGTACTATGTTTGTACGACTGGCGAAACCTAACGGGCGGCTACACACCAGGTGAATCTTTGTAAAGGCTATGTAGTGAGACCTTTCTAACTCACCTTGGGACCGTTTGAGGGTTTGATCGACCCAAGGCAAAAAGGGATCACGACTCATGGGTAAACTGTGTGATCTCCTGCACAGGGTTAGAAACTAGTATATCAGGCGTGCTCACGGTTAAGAGCAGCATTGGGATCCTCTTAGATTAGAGATATTATGGTTACGAATGATGATGAAGGATTATGATTATGACTATAACTATAACTATGAATTCTAGCTTTTCCTCTATGAGGAGGTGTCGTTTGGGATATCAACTCGGGTTCTAGGATAAAAGTTGGCTTCTACTAATGATAAATACTTGATGAACTAAAAGCAAGTACTTTGAGCCTAACCCCACATACAGCTCGTCTACTTCAGCCAAACAGGACATTTGCTGACTACGTTGATGTGTACTCACCCTTGCTTAAACAAAAAACACCATGTTGTCCACATTGCAACCACTCCTTAGGAAAAGATGATGGCAACACGGAGGACTTTCAAGAGTGCTAGGACTTCAAGGAGTTCTAGACTAGATTAGTAGCAAACCCCCAATCAGCTGCCTGTGAAGGCCTTAGCTTTACTATGTTTCACTTTAGCACTTTGATTACTTTTTAAGTTAATGACTATGTGGATGTCACTGACATCATGATATAATAAAGTAATACTTCTTTATGCTATTATTCGAGCACTGTGTGATGATGTCCAGTTATGTAATCGTTGTGTACGTGAGTTTCTGATCCTGGCACGTACATGGTTCACATTCAGTTTGCCTTCCAAAACTGGGTGTGACACCTCTCCCTGCAGGAGGGGTGACTAACAAAAGAACCTCGGCACCTAGCCTCGGTAGAGCATGTACTATGCTTGGACCCCATTGACGGCACGACGACAAAGTGACTACAGCTCTAATTCCTCTAATTAATTAGTTAAGTGCATCCCACTTAACCCTCATGGTTGCACTATTTTCTTGGGTGGTTTCTCAACGAATAGGTCCTTACGTAGAAGTACTCGAGAAACCACCCAAAGCCCCCTTTAGTTTCACAAGCTCGTCATCATAATCAGAATCTAAAGCATCGTATCATAATTGTATCTCATCATGTTTATTGATTAAAGTAGAGTGCTAGCATAAAGCTAACCATAATAACACAAAAGGTAATCAAGGACAAGGTAAATAGAAAGCTAATCAATCCTTAGGTTTTAATTATGTAATGCAAGGAAATGAATTATCATGTGAATAGAACATAAGTAGGTCAGAGGACACTTACCTTCACCAAACATATGCTCAGGGTATTCAACCTTATGGAACTTTAAGATCTTGATCTCGTTCATCGAAGCTTGATCGTCGACTCCTCGAAGCCTGAGAATAGATCACGACCTATTCACGACATGTAGCGAATCAACAAGGATACACACAAGCAAACAAACATACACATGTATAAGAACATTACACCATACAAGGGAAAACATTATAAAAACATGAAATACAAAATAAATCTCGCTTCTATGGTAGACAAACGATCGAGGCTATAGGGCGTCGACGGGACCAAGTTAGGTGGCTCGGCTGCGCTGGGACGGGCACAACGTGCCGAGGGCAGACATAGCACGCCGAGGGCAGACACCATGGCAGAGAGAAGAAAGGGAGATGGGGGTTAGACAATGGGGATTCTTGTCTCGGCTGAGGGTGCGACACAGGCTCAGACGGCAGGCAGATTCTCTGCCTCACCCAAGGGCGCGGTGCAGACTGGCTCGGATGGCCGATGTACTTTCCGTCGTGCCCTTGGGTAATTTATGGAAATTGTTGAGCAACCTACACCTTGCATACAAATGAATTATTTGGTAGTTTTGCTATTGCCCTACCTAGTTTTGGTATTTATATTATATTTGAATTATGATCATGCCTTATTACTATTGTTGGATTTATTGTTAGACATGATAAGATCATTTTGTTAATTGGAACATAGAGCGACCACCCGAGACAACAGTGCTCCCTCAAGGGTGGAATGGGACGCCCTTGGCCAATTAATTAGGAAAGTTAGTTTGAGTTAATCCTTTCCTGAAAGGTGCAAGAGGGGAGTGAGGAGCTGCTGGTATAGGGAGGTTCTCGGCGGATCATGTTGCGATGGCTTTTCAGATGAAGGATTCTTATATCGCCCCCTCCTTCCTGAAACCGTAGCAGGTTTTCTCATGCTAGTGGAACTTTAGAAAGGCCTCGTAGTGCTACCCTACCTCGTCTCCTCGGTAGAGATGAATGGGAGTCGAGACCCCTTGGCAAATGGGTAACACGACTTGTGGGTAAAGATGTACCACCTCTACAGAGTGTAAAACTTGTATATCAGTCATGCTCATGGTCAAGAGTGGCTCAGACCCTCACATGAGTAATTTATGAAATTAAACTTAACTAGACATTAACTTGCATTGTGCGAATTATTATTTATGATCATTTATATTATTGGGTTGGTATTTACTTATACTTAGTAACTACTAATAATTTTTTGACCAACAAAGTTAAAAGCAATGCTCAGACTTAACCACTTTCCTTAGTAAGCCTTACACTACACTTTTCCCCACACTTGCTGAGTGATGACCATATGGGAGCTCACCCTTGCTATAATCACACCGGGTGAAGAGAAGGTACCGCCAGAGGAGGACTACTATGATGAATTTGATGAGATCTAGGCGTCATCTCCCAGTCAACTGCGCCGAGGAGATAGTTACCTTAGTTTAATTTATTATAGTATCAGTTATTTTGTAAGGCATTCATGTTATGTAATAAAGATAATGACATTTGTTTCTATACAATAAGTCATCATATGTGTGGAACTTGATCCTGACGCACATATGAGATGCATATGGATTTGTCCTTAAATCTGGGTGTGACAACTTGTCCTTATCAAACTAGGAATTTGGGAACATTCTTAGTAGACAAATTCTAGTGCTCTACACCTTTCAAAAAGAAATGTTTTCAAATGATTTATTAGAATTATTTATAAAAGATGCTTTTTAACAAACCATGGTGCTTGATGCATGGGATAGGATTGGACAAGTGCCTCACCCTAAGGACTGGTTCACAAAGCGACCACCCAAGACAACAATATAACCACATGGACTATTATTACACTGGTATTAACCAATTAATTAGGGGAAATCGTGTGAACATTAGCTTTGGTAGATAGGGATGGAGTAAGGCTCTTTGGTCCCACTTATGCTTGACTAGGCCTTGGGTGGGATGCCTTGGGGGACTACGTGTGAGGTTTATGATGGGGAGATATTACAAAAGATTGTCTCCAAATAATCTGTTGTGGTCTAATACGCATAGGAGATCCTTGTAAAGGTCTCATAGTGAACCCTACCTCACCTCCCTAGAAGAGATGAAAAGTCTTGCAAACTCGAGCAAGTGGGTATCAAGACTTGCAGGTAAAGTTGTACAACCTCTGCAGAGTGTATCAAACTAGTATATCAGTCGTTCTCACAATCAATAGTGGTCTTGGGATCCTCACAAATTAGTGTTTTGTTTTAGTATCAACAAAACTTCACCGTGAGACTTGGTGATGTGTCCTTTGTGAGATCTAGCAGATGGTCCTCTGTGAGATACAGTGGATGGCCCATTATGAGATGCAATGGATGTGGTTTCAAAATATTTGCCATGAGACTTGGTGAATGATTCATCGTTGGATGTGATGAACAGTTTTCAAAGTGTTGGGATGCAATGAACGTTTATATTACTAGATTGTAATGAGGGGTTTACTTTACAAAAGGGATTAGTATACTTTACAAGTGCAAATAAAACTTTACCAACTAAAAGCAACCGCTCAAGCTAGCCCTCTATATAGCTAGTCCACTTTTACCCAAAGTGCGATACTTGTTGAGTGCGAAAGTTCTCATTCTTGCCTTTCCATCCCATCCTATGTATTTTTTATTCGGATAGAGGAGAACAAGTGTCATGGGCCCAAGAGTTACAGGACTACGATGAGTTTTAGGCCTACGATCAACCAGACAGCTATGGAGGGTCTACTGGTGGATTATATTGTATTTGTGTTGCAATAAATATTTTGTTTGTTATTAATAAAGCACCGTGCGTTGATATAATCCACTTACATGTGATTCTCGGTCTGATTACATGTGTAGTGCACATTCAGTTTTGTTCTTAAAACTAGGTGTGGCAGCTAGTTGTTACCCCTCCACTTAGCCTAGTTGGGTGCACCGAACATGTTCGGTGCACACCACTCTCTACACCAGAGACATCAGATGAATTTCTAGCAGTTAGTTATAGAAACTAGCTATTAATGTACTGGTATGTGGTGCTCACATCGGTGTCAAATTGAACATGTTCAATTAGTACAAAGCTCGAGTGCATAATTGCTTATCTCTGAGTTCCTTGTCTAGTGCCATATCAGTTGGCACATCAAACACGTTACTGAGTATTTTGGCCTTTCGAACACAATTTGCAACCTCTCTCTGTACCCTATCCAATGCTATTTCTAGTGGTACACTGGACACCTCTAGTGAGTATATGCGTACAAGACTAATCTACAAGCTCTCGAGGTGCCATGTCTGGTGCACATTGGACATATAATAAGTGCTACATTGATTTTCAATAGGGCACACTCCCATATGGTGTCCTACGTTGAGGGCCCACTGGACATGCCTAGTGCTACTGTAGTATTGCTAACTCACTTGTTTCAGACAATTTTTTTAGCAAACTTCTAATAGATGCTCGTGTGTTTACCTAGCACCTATTTTAAGTATGTGTCACCACACCTAACTAGACTTTCTTGATTAGGTCAAGCTACTCGTTTCGTACTCGCATTTATTGTATGGTCATACAAAAAATAAAGGTTTTATCTCTATTCTAAGTGTCCAACAACTCAATTAACATTTAGAGCTAGTTGACCTTTAATCTTTTTGCTCATTCTTTGAAAACATATAAGCCCAATCAATATCTATTATCATGACCTAACTCACATAGTTTATGCAAAACACACATTAGTCAATAAGAATATTATGTTCGTCATTAATAACCGGAACTCAATGAGAAACCTAGATTCTTTCAATTATTAAGCTTGATAAATATGATAAATTTATAGCAAAACATAGATTTCACAAAAATGATCGTTTAAAATTTGCTTCATTTTGTTACCCAAACCATAGACTCACTGAGTCTAATTTGACAAAAAAAATCTAATTCATAATATATATATAGCTTTATTTAGTATTTATCACCCGAACCAGCCCCATGCTTAATCACGGTCGAACCCAAACTCACTGCTCAACTACGCCGCCAGTAATCTCTCTCACTCGTTCCCCATCCGAGTGACCCGCCCTCGCCCCTAGCGAAAAAGCCTACAGTGATGCCTCACCCCAACTATTACTCTCCCTAACGCATCGATCTATCAGAACAGTCGCCTCCCATCCTTGACTTATCATCCTGAATTGTTGATCTTTAATGGCTGAAGTAAACATTGAATGACTAAAGTAAACATTGAATGGTTGAATATTTGTTCAAGTTGACGTTGAATGGCGGAAGTAAACCTTAAATGGTTAAAGAACATTAAATATTTGAATATTTGTTCCTGATGTATGTTGAAATAAACCTTGAATGGCTAAAATTAATTGTGCGCGGCTAGTGGTGTGGTTGGTTCCCTGGTCTAGTTGATTTTTCTAGTGTGGTTAATTAATTCCCTAGTAGGATGGTTAGGGTGATTAGTACTTACTTTCTTTGTTTCAGTATATAAAGTGTAACCACTTTTTATTCTATTCCCTAATTGGCGTACTCTCTCTAAACATACGTACAATACAATGATATAGAGTGAATTAGATATATTTTTTTGGTATTTAAATCGGAGGTAGTTACTTATATATTGGACGGAGGGAGTATATATCAAGCAAACCTGAGTAGATTCAACTAATATAGAAGCAAAATGTCTGAGCTTCTTCGAATAGTATATATCACTTAGGAGTTTGTTTTTTTGGTATAGAATAGTCCATCACTTTCTCAGGCCTTAAATTTTGTTTCAATTGTGGAATAGAGGTGATCTACCAACACCTGAGAAAAAGGCATTTTCATTAATTTAAGGAATTGGCTTACGATGCAACAACCTATCTAAGATGGGATGGTTAGCCAAGCACAAACACTCTAGGTTCACGTCTCAATAAACGGAAAAAAAGATAGAAGAAATATTAATAAATAACACTAATTAATGACCAGAGATCTCGTACGACAGAAGGGCATTAATATGCATGCGCGCGAGGCAAGGCGCGCGGTTCCCTAGCCTGGCCACCAATATTTGATGGCAATCACAGGTGACCGCCGGCCATGAGCGCGGTGGCCGTGGCGCCACAGGATACAGCCTCGTTGGGCACCTTGGCGACGAGGTCGACAGCCTCAGCGAAGATGACGCCCATGCCCATGTGGAGGTGCGGCTCGATATGGCAGTGGAAGGCCCACACGCCCGGGTTGTCCGCCACGAACCGGAGCATCGTCCACCCGTACGGAAAGATGACCGCCGTGTTCCGCAGCGGCGGGTCCCGGAGGTTGAGCCGCGCTTCGTCGGCGGCGTCCCCGCGGTACGCGCCGTCGCCGTAGCCCAGCACCCAGAAGTCGTGGCCGTGGAGGTGCCACGGGTGCACCTCGCTGACGTTGCGCGACAGCGCGTTGGCGTTCTGGAGCAGCACGTCGACGGTGGTGTTGTGCGCCAGGACGTACACGTTGTCCCCCGCCGTCGTGTTGGGGTTCGGCGGCGGCAGCGTCACGTCGTATTCCCGGCTGAACGTCTCCGCGGGGCGCGCCGCCGCCAGCGTCGACTTGAGCCCCATCTTCAGGGAGCCCAGGTACGGCGTGGCGGGCAGAACCATGGACACGTTGTTGATGGACCACCTGATGCGCCCGTCCATCCGGTTCTGCGTGTTGAGCAGCTCGATGCGGCGGGCCGCCGTCGGCGGCGGCGGGGGCGTCCCGGCGCGCGCGCGGATCCTGTACGTGAACGCCTTGCTGTGGCCGTAGTCGTCCCACGCCGGGGTGACCGGCGGCGCGAGGGCTGGCAGGTCCGACGCGCGGTTGGGGCGGTAGTTGAGCACTGCCAGCGCCGGCGCCGTCTTGGGCAGCCGGCCGCGCACGCCCACGCTGACCCAGTAGTTCGAGGACGTGTCCTGGTCCGTCGTGAGCAGGACAGAGTAGCTGTCGCCGGAGTAGAGGTCGATGTCGTCCACAACGAATGGGTCCACGTAGTTGCCGTCGGCCTCCACCACCGTCAGCTTGTGATTCTACAAAAGATGCGGGTGAATATATCTATGTATGTATGTATATGGCATGCGCTAAATCAGCAGCAACGTTTGCCAATGCGGGTTATTGACGAATTACCCCGATCGCGAGGTTGAGAGAAGCGAGCGAGGTGGTGCTGGCCACCCTGAGCCTGTAGGTCTTGTTAGGCTGCACGGGGAGTACCACCGGCGCGCACTGCGTGTTGGCGGCGGTGGCGGCGCACTGCGTGTTGGTGGCCCCCTGCGTGTGCGCTGCGGCCAGCGAGCAGTTGAACTGGCCTCTCCCGTTGATCAGCAGAGACTGCACCGAAACACAGCCCATGATTCAGACAAATTGAATGTAGCCAAATTCAGACTCGGTTTGGCACCAGAATTCAGACCAGAACAAACTGAATCCAGCAAAATTCAGTGTCCGCAAACCAGCACTGAAACACCATAGTTTCGGGAGTCGCGAAGCTCCAAAGTCGAGTACATGCACAGCATCGGAGCGCAGTACATGTGCACAGGACAAGGCAACAAGAGGGGCAGGACCATGCACGCCGCCGCCAATGTGATAATGCAGTCGTGCCGGTTTGACCTTTTTCTCTGCGCTTCCGTCCGTCCCAATGGGAATGGGGCAATGGGCAGTGGCATCATGCCTCTGCCGCAGACATGTTACTGAGAAAGTCGCCTGCATCTGCATGGACGCTCAAGTCTCTCTGGCGCTCTGCTGCACCGCCACGACGTGACAGCGGGAGGGTGTCCTCTCCTCCCTCAAAGATCATGTGGCCCCTGCCATGCTTTGTAGGCACGACGGTGATGGCTACGACACCCAACTTTTTCTGTGTGTGCACATTGCATGCTACGACACCCAACTTTTTCTTCTTAAACAATGTGAAGCACACTTTTACAACATAAAGTTTAAATATTACAAACATGTAAAATCTATAACTTACAAAATTATAAATTAAAGAAATTAAGTAATATGAGTTTTATTAGGCCGTGCTAGGAGTATTTGAATGCACTAGAGCTAATAGTTAGTGGCTACAATTCGTTGAGACATCCAAACACCTTAGTTAATAATTCATTTTTGATAAATTAGTTAATAGTTATGTAGCTATTTGTTAGCTATCTAATTCCACTAACAATTTTAACTAACTAACTATTATTTCTAGTGTATTGAAACACCTTTTATTTGTGCGCGCGATATGTCCGCATGTGCTTTGGGCTTCTATTTTTAGCCTGTGCTATTGCTGTCAAAAAGCCCGGCCCATATTTCGGGCATTAGACTAGCATGCATGCCCATGATCTACTCAACCATTTTTTTTGGTACACACATGCTGCTGGCCTTGTGTCCAAAGTGCCCTACACTTGATGCGCTTTCTCAAGTGAGTGGGGTAGGGTAAAACTTTCTTTCCATGAAACCAGGACTGTTTGGGCTCCATCTTTTGCCTTTCTGAGCGGTGGGACCACACTGCCTGCGCGATCAGCTTTTTGGTATACTAGTTGGGAAAGCTAGGTATGTGAACTGTTGTGCCTTGTCTCCATACTATGGACTGTCTACGAGATCGTAGTCCCATTTCTACCTTAAATACACATATTCTCTTCTTTAATGATGTTTTTTCTAAATCCTCCTACAAACACAGAGGATACTCTTTCGTCCTCCGTATATAAAAACTATTTGTTCATCTTCTGTGTCTATTTTTTTATACAATAGATAATAAATTGAAGAAAATTAAAATAGGTGAAAGAAATTTGACGAAATGTCAGATAGGTACGCATAAAAAATCCTAAGTACAAAACGTCATTTATACAGACCTTTGATGTATAGGGAGCAAGGTATATATATGATAATATTAAAGAGAAATGAGAAATAAAGAATAAAATATTTTAGAGAAATCTATAAATAATTGATATAGATGAGGGATACAGATAGTCTTATCACTGTCAGAATTCGAGATTTTTTTTAACTGTTTCAGCAAATGGCCAGGCAAGGGAATGGACCGGCATTTGTCCTGTACTCGTGGCCAAGCAAGTATCCAGCGAGGAGGACTTTGAGAGATCTTGCCAGAGGCAAGCTAGGCAAATTCAGCCATGCCTTGTGTTTGCACACTGTTCTAATTTCTAGATATCGGTATATATGCCGGGCCCAATAATGGAGGTGCACCATCGTACATTATCACATAGCAGCTTACTCATCCTCGTACCTAAATTCAGATTTCACTCTACGAACAATACAGATGGCAGTGCAAAATTGTAGTGACCATATACCTAAACTGTTGGACACGCAGCGTCTCTTTCCGTGGTTGATCAAAGAGGAAACCGAGTGAGTGTACAAGGAAGCGAGCGGACAGCTTGCATCTACGACTACTTGTTCCCTCGGCTTGCCACGATATGCATGTGAACGAGCTAAAGAAATCTTGAGAGCAAGCAAATCCAGGCCATGACTTGTACTTTTCTCGACACACTAGTACTACGTCAAGGCACAATAATTGAAGCGGCCCAGTGGTAAGCGTCATTATTGCAAATTAGGAGTATCATGTAACGTGTTATGTTTCCTCAAAGGAATTAATTTTGTAATCTCCTTCTGCAATGTCCGTTCCAGGATCAGTGCAAAAGGCACCTTGGTCAGAACCTGATTTTGACCTGACAATAAGCTAGAGTGCAACTGAATTACATCTGTGTTTTGCAATGTCATTTTGTAAACCTACTTGATGCAATGCTTCATATATCAGTTGCATGCTGCATGTGTGTGTTTTCTCAAACTGCCCTTTCAGAAAGCTACAGTGTTTCACAAATTGCTGTCGAAATCAAATCAAACAGAGATGCAGCTAGTGAACTGCAGTCATGACAGGAACGGAGATGAAGCTTATGACGATAACCAGAGAGATCATGCATGGTAGTATTGGTGGTACCTGTGGCTCGCCGATCCACCTGAAGGGCCTGGACGAGAGGGCGACCATCTGGGTGTGGATGCTCTCGTGGTACCAGTCGCTGAGCAGCAGGTTGAGCTCGCCGTCGTACTGGAACGGCTCCTCCTCCCCCTCCGCCACGTCCACGACCAGCGACCCGTACAGCCCCGCCGCCCTCTGCATCCCGTAGTGCCCGTGGTAGAAGTACGTCCCCGGCTGCGCGGCCACGAAATAGAGGAAATTTCTTCAGTATACCTCCGGTCATGACATGCATAAAGAAGCAAGCAGATGCATGGATGGGTGGATGAGCCATGGGTGTGTGTGGCCCTCAGCAGCACCTTGTCGACGACGAAGCGGTAGGTGAAGGTTTCCTCGGGGTTGATGGCGCACTGGGAGATCGCCGCCGTGCCGTCCGCCCACGGCGTCCCGATCTGCCACCATGATCCATGACGACCATGCAACAATGTTCCAAGCACAAGCCCAGCGTCTAGCGAAGTGATGTGGAGAGATGGTTACGTACCTGTCGGATGCCGTGCCAGTGGATGACGACGCCCTCGGTGTGGAGCGCGTTCCTGAGCTGGACGTGGACGGTGTCGCCGGCCCGGGCGCGGATCGTCGGGCCCGGGAACTGCCCGTTGATGCCGATCACCACCTTCTCCTCGCAGTCGGGAGACCAGAACATGTTGCTGATCTCCCACCTCAAGTGCCGGGCCTTGCCCGCCGCAGCGCAATGCTGGCGCGCCATCAGGGCGCAGCACACCAGGGCCAGCAGAGGGAGAGGAAGCCTCATGGCTGCCCTGCTCTGCAGTAGTGTCAGCAGCCTCCTACGCCACCCCCCAACAAGGATGCCCCCGGCCGCAGTTCACAGCACAGCACAGGGGATGGGCAAGAGGGGGGGAAGCAAATGGGATGCAAACACAGGCTGGGGATGGGCCGGATGGCAAAGAGGGAGATAGATGACCTGAGCAGCGCTTGGGGGGCGATTTATGCTGGCCAAAGAAAAGATGCTTATCTCTCATCACCTCAGTCACTGTTCCATTTCCCCTTCATCTCAGTCACTTTTACAACCCTCCGTTTGAAAAAAAAAATGGTGACCAGCTTTTGAAATAAATATAAAAAAACACTAGTCCGTAGCAGTTAGTGGAGTTAGGTTGCAGGCAGCAGGAGGAGGAGTAGGCTGCTGTTTGTTTCTGCGAGGAACGCCTGCGTTAATATAGGCAGTTTCCCGGTTGCTCGCCAAAGTGCTGCAGAAATGCCTCAGGCCTCCCTCCCCCCATAGTTTCCGATGCGTCTTTCTGGTCGAGGAATAAAGAGGGTCGGTCGACGTCGCCCCCCGTTGCGTTGCTTTGGGCGTATCGTCTCATAGGCCTGCGCTGTTCTGTGCTGCATGTGACGATATCGAGGATGGCTACTTCCGTGCCTCTACCCAAATGGTTTTATGCAAACGTCTCGGCGCTGTCATGTTTCGTTCTGATAGATAGATCCCCCACATAGACACACTGACACACATGCACGCCCCCCCATGCATTTTTGTTTGGTGGTCGCTTCTTATTTGGTAGGAGCGTTTCTCCTCTTTCTTGTTCCTTCGCCAGCGAAGATGAAAAGTTTGTGCGAACGTAGTTTTTGAATTTTTGGTAAGGTCACACACAACCTGTAAAGGCATTTTCATATGTAACCGCTACAAATATGCGCTGCATATATGCATGTTCACAACCACCTAACAAAATACTACAGATCAACAATATTCATCCAAAAACGAAGGTATGCCAGCTATAGCCTCACTGTTCGGGGAAAAAAAAGCTACGCGTAGTGGGGGGAATACAATTATATATACAGCTTGCACTACGTGGTTACATGCGTCTAGTCTAGTGCGGCTGTACTTTATTATTATTTGCGAATTCAGCATGTGTTTGTTCCTGTGGTGCTCAAATCCTGCTGTGTTCACAACGCTATGGGCGCCTATCTGGTGCTTCTTGCATCGAGTGAAAACCATCATGGTGTCATTCTTCATAATGCCTGCCTTAAGAGTCAAGATAAAATTTAAAAGGCACTACATACAAAGCGCCGGCCGTTTCAGGTGCATGATAACACACGTAACTCCTTTTTGCCTGTTTTTTTTGTGACCGCATTTTTTTTGCTACGGAATTAATTAAGTGCCCAGCACGCAAAACGGATTATCGTAGCTTTTTATTCATTCAGCTAGCGGATTCTATATTCGCCTCACACTCCAAACGTTGACCAGGACAGGACACGTTCGGAAGCACAATAACGAACATGCATGCATGACAGAGAAAAAAACGAGGGAGGGGAAAACCTCTACTCCTACAGAAAGAATTGGTTTTTAGAGGCGGGTAAAATTAATTCCTAGGAGTACATTTTTGCAATGGACTCTATGCAAGGGTGTTCAGAAATAAAGGCATATGTATATATAAACTAGAGGCCTCTGGATCGGTTTTCCAACTATAATAGACGGCTAAGGGACCGTATAATACAACATTGAGTCTTTCAATCATAAGTACTATACGTTTCAAAAATAAAACATCTATATTTTCTTTGACACAATAGAAAATACATTTACATAAGAAATTGGGAATGGCATCACAATGTTAACGGCATAAGTAAAACATTATGGAACATTTGTGGGGGGTCCTCAAGGTCACAATGTTTTTTTAGAAATTGGGAATGGGATCTACATAAGGATCTTCAAAAAATAAAACATTTGTAGGGGTCACGTACCTCTATGCAAATGTTAACGGTCTTTGGAAGTAAGGCATTTGTAGGAATTCATATGCTACCTCAGTACCTCCTCACATGGGACCTTTTTAGGGGGTGGTTGACATTATGGACTACCAAAGCATTTCATAAGGTGGTCCATCTCTATTTCCTTTGACAAAACTCACATAATACAAAACAGCACATAAATGTTTTTTTTCCCATAGTGGTCCTCACGGTCACTTGGTTTTTTGTGCCGAAAGGAGAGAAAAAAGTAGCCCTTGCATTTTTGAGGATTCAATCCCATATCATCAACTACCATACAAGTTTTCCATACCATCTCACACTATATGGATGTTGTTGATATATAGTATAACCTTACGGTGAGAAGATTTTTAAGGGTCGTCATGTCATCTTAGGCTCTTTCCAACAACTCTCCTTGTACGACCATATGGACGATCTCCGGGACGCAGCCTTACAAACTATCTCTACAAACATATTCTAGATTTTCATTACGGGTGCTACCCTTCTATCATCAGCTTCTGCAGAACATAAATCATCTACTGTCTTGATAACTCAAATGGTCATGCAAAATATTATTTTGCACTGTAGACTATACTATTCACATAGTGAATTTTAAAATAGAAGGTGAGATAATAGGTGATATAGAAAGGCTAGTGGAGACAGGCTTACATAGATCCGAAGAGAAATTGAATGCTGTTGACAACGTCCACTTTAACGTTGACATTTTGGATGTATCTTCCCTTTTGGCAGCAATGATTATTTCAGGCTGGAATTTCCATCGACGCGCCACAAATGTCAATGGGAGTTCCATGCAGGGGATCCGCAGTTCCAGAACAGAGCATAATCCAAGAGAAGTAAATGCATCGCTTTATATTCACTTGCTACTTCCATGTTACTCCTCTGTGCTAGGTAGAAGTGACTCGCAACAAACATCATGTCTTCTACTGTACAAAAGCCTGCATGATGCCTTGTGTAGACTTCTCCAAGCACGCACAAGTAATTTATATACACTGCGCTCCGGCAGAACCTAAGTTCTACATGCTCCATAATATACTAGTTCTAGTCTGCATATGTTATGTTATCTAGTAAAACAGCTCCAGTTATAGCTCATTTTCAACTATTCAAGTAACTAGCTTATAAGAGAAACTATTAGCTAGATATTCCCCCAGGCTATTGTAGGTATAAAAGTTTAGCTGATCCAAATAGTTCATAAACTAAGGTGTTGTTTGGTTCATATAATTGTAATGTTATGGATAACCGATAACACTAAATCATATTTGTTTAAGTCTAATCGTAATCAAATTTCACACTAAAATCTGATACCGGCCTATTTAAATTTATAACCATTTCATTCGAGTGTCAATCATCTTTATCTCTATCTCTACTATTGTAACACCCAAAATCCTATTTTTGGATTTATAAATTGTTCTACAAAAAATTTGTGTGAAAGGACTTGTAATAATAGATGAAGTATATTTCCCTAAAATAAATAAACGGTAGGATTTTAAATTTTGGGTAACTCAAAAGTTAGAACTTTGAAACTAGAATTAAAAAAACATAAGACAAAATAGAATGCTCCTCAATTGTAGAATTGGGGAACTATTCTCAATAGGTTATGTGATTAGGAATCCTCTCATATTAAAGACCAAATAAATGATCCTTATGCAAATTGATTTATTTAGGGTGATGTAATATTTATAAATATCCGCTAAAATAGTAATATGATGTGTTAGGAATTCTTTTCTACAATGGTTTATATTCTATGCATACAAGTTTCCATATTTAACATCAACTGATTATTGGATAAAATAAGATACTACATAAAGTAAATAAAATTAAAATATGCATCATGCTGGATCTTTGGGATGTGCATCTAATTGAAATTTAAACTCAGATTCGAATACAAATTGGAAATTTGACTTTGAAATATGGAGATGAGAAATCAGAAGAATATAAAAGAGAAGGGTAAATGGTTGCTCTGGGCCAAAACGATTTCCTCGGCCCCATTCCCCTCAACACTGCATCTAGCCCATTTGTTTTTCTCAACGTGGCCTAGTCTTCCTCACTGATGTGAGACCCTGTTTGGTTTTGGTAATTGATTGCCAACTTATATGGACTAATAAGTGTTTATGTTGAGATACACAGGTGATTAGTCCACAGGTACACTAGTGTGAGTTATTTTAGCCATGGTGGTGATGTGGCTTGGTGATATTGAGATGCTCAACTAGTGTGATAAAGGAGCTCATTGCATATGAAGACATGACATGGTGTCATGTGGCTATATGGAGAAGATCAAGAGATATGGCTTGGCTTCGATGGACCGAGTGGCTAGTGTGAAGGGCAAGTCAAAGGGTCATGTGTGAGGGACCGCGTGGCGGTGAAGCAAGAGCAAGGACTTAGCACCTATGGACATAAAGCAACGGTGAAGAGCAAGCTATGTTGAGATTGATGAACCAAGAAGGCCATGTGATAACATGGAGTGGATCATATCATTATAGAAATATCAAGCCATGTGTTGATCTGGGCTATTGATCAAGTGGCTTGATGATGATGGTGGAGGAACTTCATCTATGGACAAATGGTAAAAGGTATCATGGTTGGCTACACTTATGGATGCCCATTGTTCATCATTTGAGGAGATGGAATTGAATGCTTAAGGCAAAGGTATAACAATAGGTTTTTGTTTTACCAGTCAAAAGGTGCTTAGAGGTTGATAATTGACCGGGTTAGTAGGCTAGATAGTCGTACTATCAAGAGGGGTCAATTATCTTACTTGACATATCTTTAGTGCCTCATTGCTCATATAGTTGGTGCATTTGCATGAGGGCTAACAACGCTTTGGTTCGTGAAAGAAAAACTTATTCAAAAGTGATTTCTTGAATGTGGGCTGAATTGAGGTACCGCGGACCGTCCGGGCCAGCATGGCGGACCGTCCGCAGGTCTAACTTGAGGTTATGGGCAGAAACACGGAGTTTCTGTGTTTCGTGAAGTTTTTGTATTGCGGACCGTCTGGTCCCAGGTGGCGAACCGTCCGTAGTTGAAGGACTGATGTTTGGACAAACTCGAGAAGTTTTGTTTTGGTTTACTTTTTTGAAAGTCGAACCGTCCTAGGCCTGAGTGCGGACCGTCCACGGTACAAATATTTTGTATTGCGGACCGTTCGCAGTACAAATTTCAGCAAATGTGCAGAGTCAGCAAAACATCGTTTTGGCTCAGTTTTATGTATCACGGACCGTCCGACCTTGAGGGGTAGACCGTCCGCAAGTCATTTTTGAATGCTCTGACATTTTTATAACCGTTTATAGCTGTTGGGATTCTTGTGCGGACGGTCCGGGCTTGTATTGCAGATCGTCCGCATGTGCGCAGAAAAGGGGCAATTGGCCCATAACGGCTAGTTTTGGAGAGGGGGTGTTGGGGTTCTGCTTCGTCGCCGAAGGTCCTTTAAGAAAAAACACCTTCAGAAGATCAGCACATAAGCAAATACAGCGCGAAGGTACACGCCGAAGCTACCATCCAGGGAGCTTCGGCATAGCGACATGCCTTGAGACGAAGGGCTGCACCGACTTAAAGAGGAAAAGACCAATCGGTCCATGATAATTTGTGTCATGATTGTAACTAGTTGTCGAGGACATAAATGTAATTTTGACTGGGCTGCGTCCCGTGCCTATAAATAGGTGAACAGTACCCACGTACTGTTCACGCTGATTTGTACTCACTCGTGCGTCACGCTTGGACTTTTGCCTTCTGTCAAGCCGAAGGTACAAATGTAATTCAATATTGTTCTTATTCATCCATGATGATATAATAAAGATATATTAATGATGTCATATGATTATTCATGTTATTTCTCATGTTTCATATGCTTCTTCTTTCATTAACATATACTATGATGATGAAGGTACGTCCTTCATGACCTTCGTCCGTAGATCGTTATATCCTAAGGGAAATAATGCTTCGAAGGACGAAGGGCATTAACCATTAACCTCTTTTTGTGTTGCCTTGTTCTTAATTCATAGCATTTGAGAACAAGTCCCCAACATTGGCGCCCACCTCCGGTGAACTCACTTCCACTTTTGAGCTGATGGCTTCGTTCAATAACCAAGTCGCACCATCTTCGGCTATGAAGCTGGTGCTCCCGATAACAGGCGGTTCAAGTTCAGAGCCAGCTAACAAGAAGTAGAAGAAGGAAGCGTAGAGAAGGGTGCAGCATGTTGGGGTGCATGGACCCTTCATCAAGTCCAAATGGTCCCATATCCCAATCACCTTCTCTCAGGACAACCTTCAGCTCAAAGATTACCCTCACAATGATGCTATGGTCATATCTTGTGTCATCAAGGTATTTCTGGTCCATAATGTTCTGGTTGATACAGGCAGTGCAGTAGATATCATATTTGCTAAGGCCATCAAACAGATGCAAGAGCCAGAAGACAAGATTCATGATGCTACACACCCTTTTTGTGGCTTTGGAGGAAGGCAGATTGTAGCACTCGGCAAAATCACAATGCCAGTGACCTTCGGCTTCGTCCACAACACAAGTACTGAACAGGTTGTCTTTGACATTGTTGACATGGAATACCCCTATAATGCAATCATTGTACGAGGGACACTTAATGCCTTCGAAGCAATACTTCATCCAGCATATTTATGCATGAAGATACCTTCGGAACAAGGGCCCATTGTTGTCCATGGGAGTCAAGAAGCTGCCAGAAGGGCCGAAGGAAATTGGACAGATTCAAAGTCAATTCATAATATAGATGGAGCCGAAGCATGTCAGCAGTATAAATACAAAAGAGAGAAGTCTGCTTCGGCGGATCAGCCGAAGCCTATACTCCTATGTGAAGACATAGCAGAACAAAGGGTACTGCTGGGGTCTCAGCTATCTAAAGAGCAAGAGAAGACTTTGCTAAGATTTTTATTCAACAACAAAGATGTTTTTGCTTGGTCAGCCAATGATCTCTGTGGTGTCAACAGAGATGTTATTGAACATTCACTCAATGTGGATCCATCTTTCAGACCAAGAAAACAAAGGCTTCAAAAGATGTCTAAAGACAAAGCTGAAGGTGCTCGGAATGAAGTGAAGAGACTTCTTAGTGTCGGTGTCATCAGAGAGGTGAAATACCCAGAATGGCTAGCCAACACTGTTATGGTGAAGAAGGCCAATGGTAAATGGAGAATGTGCATTGATTTCATAGATCTCAACAAGGCTTGTCCAAAGGACGAGTTCCCATTGCCAAGAATAGACTCTCTAGTAGATGCATCAGCTTCTTTGGAGCTCATGAGTCTGTTGTTTTGTTACTCAGGCTATCATCAAATTTGGATGAAGAAGGAAGATGAGCCGAAGACTAGCTTCATAACCCCTAGTGGTACCTATTGCTATCTTCGGATGCCTGAGGGGCTTAAAAAAGCTGGAGGAAGCTTCAGCAGAATGACAGCCAAGGTCCTTCATTCTCAAATAGGCAGGAATGTACTGACCTATGATGATGATATCATAGTGAAAAGCACGAAGCAAGAAAATCACATTGCTGATTTGCAAGAGACATTTGCCAATTTCAAGCAAGCTGACCTGAAGTTAAATCCAGAAAAGTGTGTTTTTGGGGTGAAGAAGGGCAAGTTCCTTGGTTGTTTAGTATCTCAACGAAAAGAATTGAAGACAACCCGAGCAAGATTGAAGCTATCCTTCGGATGGAGCCGCCAAGCACAAAGAAGGAGGCCCAACGGCTGGCAGGAAGACTGACATCATTAAATAGATTCATATCCAGATCAGCAGAAAGAAATCTGCCATTCTTTGAAATACTGAAGTCAGCCGAAGTTTTTCAATGGGGTCCGGCTCAACAAAAAGTCTTCGAAGAGTTGAAGGAATACTTGATCGATTTAACAACACTAACTCCACATTTGTCAGGGGCTCCATTGCTCTTATATGTGGCAGCTTCGCACTCCGCAGTTAGTGCGGCGCTTGTACAGGAGAATCTAGATGGCCAAGTCAAAAAGCAGGCTCCAGGGTACTTTGTCTTTGAAGTTTTACGTTCATCAAAGAAAAAGTATACAGAATTGGAGAAGGTGTTGTATGCTGTGTTAATGGTCTCCAGGAAGCTTCGACATTATTTTCAAGCATATCACATAATTGTTCCTTCGTCACAGCCTCTGCAGGACATAATGAGGAACAGAGAAGCTATTGGAAGGATTGGAAAATGGGCTGCAGAGCTTAACGAATTCAGTATTGACTATGTGCATAGATTCTCAATCAGTCCCAGACGTTAGCAGATTTCATCGCTGATTGGACGCCAGGGGTTCAGGAAGAAGAAACAAATAAAGACACCGAAGCTTGGATAGTGTTCTGCTATGATTCCTGGGGAACCTTCGGTGCAGGAGCGACTGCTGTCCTAGTTGCACCTTCAAAAGTTAGAACATGTTATGTAGCAAGGCTTGACTTTAGTTGTACAAATAATATTGCTGAATACGAAGCACTTCTGTTGGGGCTTCGAAGTTAAGGGCAATGGGAATAAGAAGGGCCATCCTGAAAACTGATTCTCAAGTTATTTCTGGCCATATAGACAAAAGTAGCAAGGCAAGAGACCTGAAGCTTGAAAAATATCTGAATACAGTTCGAAGGTTGGAGGCTTCTTTCGAAGGTTTTTCTGTCAAGAATATTCCAAGAGGAGAAAATGAGCATGCAGATCTTCTAGCCAAATCAGCGGCACAGGGGCTCCCTCTACCTTCAGAAGTATTTTTTGAAACAATAAAAGCACCTTCGGTTGAACTTATGGAGAGAGCAGTGCTTGCAATTTCCCTAGTACATAGTGAAGATTGGAGGACTGAAATTATATCTTTCCTCCAAGGTAATTGTCTTTCGGATGACGAAGCTTATAATAAGAGAATGGAAGCAAGGACAAGACCGTATGTGATAATAGAAGGGGAATTATATAAACATGGAGTCTGTTCTCCACTCCTCAAGTGTTTATCCAGAGCTAAAGGTATTGAATTAATGAAGGAGATACATGCAGGTCTGTGTGGATCTCATATTGGGTCTAGGCCCTTGCTGGGAAAAGTGTTTAGCCAAGGATTTTACTGGCCGAAGGTAGCTTTGGATGCAGCAGAGCTGGTTCAAAAATGTGAAAATTGTCAAAAATGCGCAAGAGACCAGAAGCAACCTTCATCTCTCACCCAGCTAATACAGCCTACTTGGTCATTGCAAAGATGGGGCCTGGATTTGTTAGGCCCACTTCCACCAGCACAAGGTAATTTGAAATATGTTGTGGTGGCTATAGAATATTTTTCTAAGTGGATTGAAGCAAAGCCTTTGGCTACAATAACTTCGGTTACAGTCCAGAAATTCTTCTGGCAAAATATTGTTTGTCGCTTCGGCGTGCCGAAGGCTATAACTATGGACAATGGAACACAATTTGATGCTGAAACATTCAAGGATTTCTGTGACCAAATTGACACGAAGATTCATTTTGCATTAGTTAGGCACCCGTAGTCAAACGGGCTGGTAGAAAGAGCAAATGGTATTATAACGACGGGAATAATGAAGCTAATCTTCAATCATCCCAGAGGAAAGTGGCCAGATGAGTTGATTAAAGTAGTGAGCCACAATACAACCACATCCAGATCAACATGTTTTACACCTTTCAAACTATTATTTGGCGACGAAGCTATAACTCCAGAAGAAGCTAAAGCAGGGTCAATAAGAACAGCAGCTTCGACAGAAGACGAAGCTGATTATCACGTAGCAAAATATACTATAGAGGGGACCAGACTTCAGGCTGTGGAGAACATCAATAAATACCAAGCTGAAACAATAAAATGGCGTGACAGAAAAGTTCGGTTGAAAAATATTAAGCCAGGGCATTTGGTGCTTCGGAGAGTAGCCAATCCGGACACTATAGGCAAATTACAGCTGAAGTGGGAAGGACCTTTTCTGGTGGTATCTTCGTCGAGGCCCGGTTCTTACAGATTGAAGGATATAGACGACAACGATATACCCAGATCTTGGAATGCGGATGAGCTTCGACGATATTATGTGTAACTTGATGTAATCTTTTTTCATTCTTTCTATGGCACCCTTTTCCTTTCCAAAGGGGGAGAAAGGTTTTTAATGGGGCCATAGCTTGTAATTTCTCCTTTCTTATTTAGCTCCACGAGAGCCAAATCCCCCAAAAGGATGTAAAATGTAAAATCTGAGCATGCACCATCGAGTGCAGAGATAAAAAAAGAAGAGGAAAAGCAGGGAGAAGCTCAAAAGTCGTCCCCAAGGGGATGCAGAGTATGACGAAGCTACAAAAAGTCGTTCCTAGAGGAGCGTTGCGTAAGTTTTCTGCTCAAAAGTCGTCCTTAAGGGAATGCAAAGCCAAATACCACCAAAATATAAGGCGAAGAAGTTCAAAAGTTGTTCCTAAGGGGATGCTGTAGGATCTAGGACACCGACTAGAGGGGGGTGAATAGACGGTTTTGACTAAAATAAAAAACACTAGGAAAATTTAATCAATATAACAAGATGAATAAATTCTCTAGTGATAACAAGTAAACAATCTATGAGAATCAACTAAGGTAATTGAATACTTGATGAACAATATGCAAAATACTATTCACTTGCACGGCAATAAGTAATGCAAGAAAATAAAGACACCGGATTTTATCCCGTGGTATCGGTGATTTGCCGATCACCCCTAATCCACATTGAGGTGGACTTCAAGCTCTCACTTGCTCCTCTATCAAGACACGACTTGATCTTTGAGCCAAGTGGACAAGAAATCACTCAATACCTCGATTCCACTAGTGTCACCTTTGCCACTCCAGCGAGGTAGGCGCGAACCCCTCACAATCAACACCGCGACTTCTCCACAATTTTCTTGGAGAGCTCGATGGAGACAATCACCCGAGCCGTCTAGGAGGCGGCAACCTCCAAGAGTAACAAGCCGATGATGCTTGCTCGGTGTACCACCTAGTGCCTCAAGAATCAACAATGGATGCAAATGCACTAGGAACACTCAATCTCTCACTAGAATGCAATCTCAAGCAATGTGTGTGAGAGAATAAGTTGGAGGATCACAAATGAGCTCAATGTGTGCAAGGAATGGCCAAGAGAGCCCTCACACACGAGCTCCCCTTCTATTTATAGACCCTCTCTCAAATCCAACCGTTATGAGCAAAAGAACATGTAGTGTGCACACGCGGACGACCCGCCGTACGCATAACGACTATTTTTCCTGTTTGAAATCTATCAGAGCTATCAGAAAAGTAAGGTCCGGACAGTCCGCCCACCTTGGCTGGACCATCCGCGACCTGGCAACTTGGAGCACCAGAGCTCTGACCAACTGGAGTTAACACATGTGGACCATCCGCCTACAAGGCCGGACGGTCCGTGACCTGGGAGACAGTACTGTCCGGACTTATCCTCCGGACAGTCCGTAGTACAAATCCCAAAATCCACACAGTCCCTGCCCAAACCAAATTTGGCACCTGCGGACGGTCCGCCCATTAAGGCCGGACGGTCCGCACTATAATTCAGGGACTGTGCCGAGAGCAGCCTCCTCTGGTCAGGACTGCGGACGGTCCGACCCCAAGGCCCGGACGGTCCGCAGTACAAATGAACAGGACTTTTCCGAAGTGAACAGACTTCGGACCCCACTGTAGGATCGCGGACGGTCCGCCCTCAAGGCCCGGACGGTCCGCGCATCCCAAGACTTGGCACTTTTCAAACACGCTTTTGAAAGGATTTTTAACTCATGAAATTTGAAGCGCTGTTAGTCCTCATGCAAATGCAACCACTAGATGCTCTATGAGGCACTAAGTTTTACACAGATCAAAGTCATTGACCCCTCTTAATAGTACGGCTATCTAACCTACTAATCTGGTCAAGTATCTTCTCTAAACTCCTGGAGACCGGCAAAAACAAAACCTATGTTATACCTTTGCCTTCACTTGATCCACAACCAATGCTTATAAATCTCCAAGATTTCCTGTTCTATGTGGTCCAACTTTGCATTCTTATTTCTCCAAGAACCGTTAGTCCACAAACAGTTGTCATTAATTACCAAAACATCACTAAGGAGCCTAGATGATTCATAATGTCCCCCTTTTTGGTAATTGATGACAACACTACACAATATATTCAAGAGAAGTTTTGTTTTTCCAAATCTCCCTCATACCTTAGGTATAAGAAGGATTTTAGAGATGAGTTTCATAGGACTTATCTTGATTTGAAGTTCTGTCCGAGAGATAGATAAATCACAATAAAACTCAGAATGTAGGAAAAGCTCCCCCTATGTGTGTGCATGATATTTCAAGCTGAAGATACAACACACATAATCGATCAGAGTTTTGATGGAGATCTTCCTACAGTCATGGTTATCGAGGCATACAAGAGATAATATGTAAAGTAAGCGCAGAAATTATAATCACTCCTCGATTAACCATACACAGAGTTATTTGAACTAAACATAGTTCAACCCAAAGAATATTACAAATAGTTGTCCACAGGCATAAGACATAGAGTTCAAATAGTAGCCAATACCAAGTGCATAAGACATAAAATAGTGCATACGACATAAAATGGTAACATGCACATGCATGGTCTCAATGTCCATATAAACAAGCTCCCCCTGAATATGACAACTTCTCTTTCTTCTCTTCTCTCCCCCTTTGGCATCAATTGCCACAAAGGAGGGGCTTCACTGATCACCTGGTGGAGGATGCATGCTATAGTAGTGAGTGCTGAAGGTGTCAAAGAGAGAGGAGAACTGCCCAAAATCCTGCTGAAGCTGCTGCTGCCTCTGACTGATCTCTTGCATGCTGTCATTGGTAGAGAGATTGTCAAATTGACTAGACAGAGCTCCCATGTTGTCCTGAAAACTCTGCTGCATGTTGTTGAGTCTGTTCATGATAGGATCAGTGAGATGATCTTGAATGTGACTGCGAAATTAAGAGTACTCAGTGCTTAGCGCATCCCAGTTATCATCAAAACAAGATTGCATGGCATCCATTCGCTGGTCCATATGTGTCATCAGTCCCTGGAAGCGGCTATCCATGTGGGTCTAAAGCCCTTGTTGCATGTTTTGAAAATATGGGTCAAAATAGCCTAGGCCAGGCTGCCAGAACTGCTGAGGCTGAGGAGGAGGTGGAGGAGGAGGCATCTGCTCTGCCTCAGCTTCAGGAGCTTCTCCTGCATCATAACCAGGATCTTCCTCATCATCTGGGAAGGGAGTGAGTGGCCTGGTGAGGAACCCAATTTCATTCTTGAAGGGTCTAAAGGGTGTATGAACTATCTCACAGGGCCCCTCAAATCTGGTCTTGGCTTTGATGAGAGCCATAATGTAAGGAGCATAGGCTAAATTCTGGTTTTGTCCATTTTTAGATCATTTAACTGTCTCATCATGAAAAGCACAATATTCATTACCTCACCATTCATGACATGATGGATAATGTTCCAAAACTTGTCTCGAATTTTGCTCTTGTCCCCACTCTTGGGAAGAATTGTGACTCTTGCGATTTTGTTGATCACAGCAGGATGATGCCTCAGTCCTGCTGTCTCTCCAAACCTCCTAGGTATGCCCAGCCTTGCTGGCTCATAAAATTGCACAAAGTCTTCAAAGTTATCTTCAGTGTATAGATCAATCCCAGCTGAAATGGTGCCATAATTCAGACTGTTGGCAGCTGCAAATTCAGCAAACGTTGCAGAATATCTCTTGAAACCAGTCATCCAAGTGATGGATTCCTCATCTATATCAATCTTAGCTGTGGCCAGGAATTGCTTTACTGCCATCTCACTGAAATCAGTCCTCTGACCCATAAAGTGATACAGACCACATGTCTCAAACTTTGGAATCAGGTCCTCCATAACTGATTGTCCCAGCATGAAAGTCCAATCAATCACCTGATGTTTGTGAAAGTTAGTATTCATCAATGTGCCCTAGAAAACATCAAATTGGAGCTGAGTGTGAAAGAATCGAACATTGGTGGCTGATGGCAAAGTATATTGATTGACAGTCCTCCTGGAGCAGTATTCTGCCATAGAGAACCTCCTCTTTGGAAATGTCCATCCTCTGATGTCAATCGGATAATCAGGTTGTGTATGCGGAACGTCTTCTGTTTCCATAGATACACTGCCCCCAGCTGAAGATTGGGCCTCTGAGTCAGTGGTTAGAGTGTAGTCTGCATCGTCTGCACGAGAGCGCTTTGATTTGAAGCGACCGGCAAGCTTCTTTCGAAGACCACCCAGACCACTGCAATAAATGTGAGAAACATCCATAGGTGAATAGTTGATAACGCCACAATCATAGAGAAAGGAAGTGCAATTCTCTGTCAGGGTCCGGACTGTCCGCGCTAGAGGGCCGGACTATCCGCGCCACGGGTCCGAACGGTCCGCGACCGTCCAGGGGCGACTCTCTACAACCCTAGTCGCCTCAATCATGCAATCGACGATTCGGCAGAAAATATCCATCCAAACTCGTTCAAATTTTTGCACAACGTTCACAATGAGTAGCACTAACAATCCCACCAATCAGATTTGTGAATCTATTGCTCAATTCTAGATCAGAGAGAAAATCCGAAGAATCCCCAAATTTGAAGAAATTAGATGAAATCCATGAGATTATGAAATACCTGGATGAAGACATGTTTGTTGAACTTCCCACAAGCTTTCGGACTGTCCGTGCGCAACTTCACTTCACCGTCCGCACACAATCGACCAAAGTGACCTTTAGGTGTGTGGAGAGTGAGAGAGGAGAGACAATGGATGAAAGTGACAAGTTGACTGGCTCAGCTCGATTTAACTGCCTGTCGCGGACAGTCCACGCAGGGGCGGCGAACGGTCCGCGCCCTGGTAACTCAGACTGTCTGCACTGCTCCCTCGGACTATCCAAAACCTGATACGGCGGACGGTCCGCGGTCCATAGGCGGATAGTCCGCGGGCTGATACCCAAATCTTCAAACTTTGTCCATTTTCTGATTTTGAATTTCAAATCCAATTTGATGCTTATATATGGACATTTCGACCAATCCAAAGGGTTAGTATGTATGCATACACACATTATGTATTTGAGGAATACACATTTTCATATCAAACTAGAATGAAAATTCATCAAAAAAATACCCAATAAATAGCGTAGAGAGCATATTTAGAAATGAAATGCAATACTACACATGTGCGTTCAACCTCAAGCCACATTTGAGAGATCTATCACATTCATTTTACTTCTTAGTGTACAAAATCTCGTTTCATCCAATGGCTTTGTAAATATATCGGCCAATTGATCATCCGTGCCAATTGAATATATAGAGATATCTCCCTTTCCAACATGATCCCTTATGAAGTGATGTCGTATGTCAATATGCTTAGTTCTTGAGTGTTGGACCGGATTTGTGGCCAATTTTACCACACTCTCATTATCACACATGAGAGGCACATTCTTGAAAATGATCCCATAATCCACTAGAGTTTGTTTCATCCATAATAATTGTGCACAACAATTACCGGCCGATATATATTCCGCCTCGGCGGTAGAGAGAGCAATAGAATTTTTCTTTTTAGAAGACCATGAAACAAGAGATCTTCCAAGAAATTGACAACAACCGGAGGTGCTCTTTCTATCAACTTTGCACCCCGCATAGTCCAAATCCGAATATCCAATTAATTCAAATTGAGCACCTTTGGGATACCATAGACCAATATTGGGAGTGTACTTCAAATATCTAGAATTCTTTTTGCGGCCTTCAAGTGAATCTCTCTAGGTGAAGCTTGAAATCGAGCACACATGCAAACACTAAACATAACATCGGACCTAGATGCGGTAATATAAAGTAAACTACCAATTATTGAGCGATAAAGTTTTTGATCAACCATAGTACCTACCTCATCTAAGTCTAGATGACCATTTGTTGCCATAGGAGTCTTGATAGGCTTTGCATTTTCTAAGCCAAACTTTTTGAGCATGTCCTTCAAATATTTTGATTGGCTTATAAAGATTCCATCTTTCAATTGTTTGATTTGAAGACCAAGAAAGAAGCTCAATTCTCCTATCATAGACATTTCAAATTCTTTTGACATCATTTTTCCAAATTCCTCACAAAACAATTCATTAGTAGATCCAAAAATAATATCATCAACATAAATTTGACAAACAAATAAGTCTTTTCCAATTCTTTTAGTGAATCGGGTAGTGTCAACCTCCCCAATTTTAAAGTCTTTGGAAAGCAAGAAATCCCTAAGCCTTTCATACCAAGCGTGTGGAGCTTGCTTAAGCCCATAGAGAGCTTTAGAAAGCTTGAACACGTGGTTAGGTCTTTTGGGGTCCTCAAAACCGGGAGGTTGTTCAACATACACTAGTTCACTAATCTTACCATTTAGAAAGGCACTCTTTACATCCATTTGGTAGAGCTTGATATTGTGTGCACAAGCATAAGCAAGAAGAATCCGGATTGCTTCTAATCTTGCCAAGAGAGCAAATGTCTCCCCAAAATCCAATCCATCTATTTGAGTATATCCTTGTGCAACTAATCTTGCCTTGTTTCTTACTACTACCCCATCTTCATTGTGCTTGTTGCGAAACACCCATTTTGTACCAATAACATTGTGGTTCTTTGGTCTCTCAACAAGCTCCCAAACTTCATTTCGAGTGAAGTTATTTAATTCTTCATGCATTGCATTCACCCAATCAACATCAAGTAGAGCTTCATCTACACGGTTAGGTTCCATACAAGATACACAAGAGAAATGTTCACAAAATGAAGCTATGCGAGAGCGAGTTTGAACACCCTTACTAATATCACCCACAATTTGATCAACCGGGTGATCCTTCACAATAGAATGATGAATTTTTTATACGGTTTGATAATTGCTAGTTGAAGCATTAGGAGGAACCGAATGCCTTGAAGTACCTTGATCATGAGTAGCCATAATTTCATCATTTTGTTGGCTTTGGTGATCTTCTTCATTTAGAGTTGAAGAGGAAGGAATGACAACCACACTATTTTCATCATCATCTTCCTTTGGCTTTATTTCACCAATGGCCATTGTTTTCATAGCATTTTTCAATTGAGTTCCACCAACATCATCAAGATTATCACTTTCATCTTGAGACCCATTAGTTTCATCAAACTCAACATCATATGCTTCTTCAATAATACCATGAGTTTTGTTGAAAACTCTATAAGCCTTACTATTTGATGAATATCCAAGAAGAAAACCCTCATCACATTTCTTCTCAAATTTAGAGAGGTGGCTTCCCTTTCTCAAAATATAGCATTTGCAACCGAATACCCTAAAATATGAGATATTTGGCTTTCTACCAATGAGCAATTCATAGGGAGTTTTCTTCAAAAGCTTGTGACAATATAGCCTATTTGATGACTGGCAAGCAGTGTTTATTGCCTTGGCCCAATAAGAATCCGACACATTATATTCCACTAACATAGACCTAGCCATATCAATGAGAGTCCTATTCTTTCTTTCAACAATACCATTTTGTTCCAGGGTATATTTGGTAGAGAATTCATGTTTAATACCCTTGTCATCACAATATTCATCAATTCTTGCATTTTTGAATTCCGACCCATTATCACTTCTAACTTTATTGATATCAAAATCAAATTGATTTTGAGCCAATATAGCAAATGACTTGAATGTTTCAAACACATTAGATTTATCCCGAAGAAAATAACCCCAAGTGAATCTAGAATAATCATCCACAATCACAAGACAATAGGAATTACCACCAATACTCACAAACGATGTGGGCCCAAATAAATCCATGTGAAGTAATTCCAAAGGTCGATGAGTAGACATTTGACTTTTATTTGGATGAGTATTTGCCACTTGCTTCCCGGCTTGACAAGAGCTACAAAATTTGTTCTTCTCAAATTTCACATCTTTCAAGCCACGGACTAAGTCATGCTTGGTTAACCGATAGAGTTGCTTCATTCCAACATGACCAAGTATTCTATGCCATAACCAACCTAGTGAAGCCTTTGAGAATAAGCAAGTTGTGAGCTTTGCCTCACTAGATGAGAAATCAACAAGGTAAAGATTTTCATGTCTAAAACCTTTAAACTTAAGATTGCTACCATCAACACTAGAGATAATAACATCATCAACCGTGAAATTGCAACTAAATCCTAAATCACATAATTGATCTACGGATAGTAAATTAAAATTCAAAGACTCAACCAAGAGCACATTTGATATGGAATGATCATTCGAAATAGCAATTTTACCCAATCCTTTAACCTTTCCTTTGCGATTATCTCCTAATGTGATACTATCATAATTTGAGCAATCTTCCTCACTCATTTGGGTGAACATTTTCATATCTCCGGTCATGTGTTGAGTCCATCCACTATCTAACACCCAATGATTCCCTCCCGCCTTGTAGTTCACCTACAAAAGGAAATCAATCTCTTTTAGGTACCCAAACTTGCTTGGGTCCTTGGATGTTAGTGACCAAGGTCTTTGGCACCCAAATAGCTTTCTTTTTGTTGCCAACAATTGAAGTACCAACAAATCTAGCATGAACACCTTTTGCATTATGAGAAAGAACATAACAATGCTCAAAACAAGTGGAGGATACATTCTTGAGCTTAGGACATTTTTTCTTAATATGTCCCTTCTTGTGACACTTGTGACACAATTTGTCACATTCTTTCACACACAATGTCTTTTGCTTTATAAAAGCATTCTTTCCTTTCTTGGGAACATATCCAAGACCCTCACGGTTAAGTGAGCACCGTTGACTTCCCAATATGAAATCCAATTTAGCCTTTCCACCATATGCCTTCTCTAGATCATGAGTTAGAACATTTACTCTATCTACTAACACTTCATTCTCAACAATGATTTTTTATTCATCAAGAGCAATATTATCATTCATAAGAGAAATTTTGCATTTATCACAAATAGAGTTAGTAGGTAGTGGTTCACTTGTAAGACTATCAAGTAAGTCACAAGTGACTCCAGCATCCTCGGTGACCACCACAACTTCATGCACAATAGATGATTTTTGAGCATCCGCAAGCTTCTCACAATTCTCTTTTAGATCGTTGTGAGAGGTCTTGAGCTCCTCAAAAGACACTTGGAGGTTTTTATACAATTTGTTGGAACTTGCTCTCAGGTGCAAGGGGATCCAACGGGGGTGTGTAGTAACGTAAACAGGGTTCTCGCACGGGATGACAATAGCTCTGTTAATCTAGCCCCTCAAGGGCACTGTGCGGGGGTATTTATAGGTATCTGAGTGCCCGGCGTCCTGTGTTAAGGACGCATGTGCCCTCAGACACCTAGGTTATCCCC
This sequence comes from Zea mays, assembly GCF_902167145.1. NCBI lineage: Eukaryota > Viridiplantae > Streptophyta > Magnoliopsida > Poales > Poaceae > Zea > Zea mays. Next base: position 82,682,360 of record NC_050104.1, on the reverse strand, counting down.
GGAATATTCCCATAAAGCGGGGTTACAGACTGTAATTACAGGGATGCCTCTACAAATTAGGCCCGTAACGCGCAGCGGCCACGCAGGGCCTGTTACAATGGGCCGGATCACACGTGGGCCTCCAAGCTGGACGAGGTCGCAAGGTGGGACGACCTCGTCACAGGTCTTCGTCCGATGACGTATGGTGCGAAGGGTGAGCCTGCCCGTTCTCTTGTCTTTGTTGGACCAACGACTCCGGCGAAGGCATCGAGCGAAGGGTGGCGTCTTCGCCTTCGCCCCAACATTTGCCCTCCGAGGGACCAGTTCGACTAAGTCATCTGGTGCCGAAGACGTCGCTGGATGGCGGAGACGCTGCCCTCGCTCGAAGTGGTTCCGCGGGGGTTTTTGACATGACCATTGATTGACACCGTACTGTTGGACTGCGGGTTTCCCGAAGCGCCGCGCCCTATGTATAAAAGGGGGTGGGGGGCGGCGCGTTTTGAACTTTATCTTTCCACGCTCCGTGAAAACCCTAGCCGCCTTTTCCACCTTCTTGCTGCTCGTCTGCCCTCCTTGTTCTTGTTCGCCGGAGATCTGGCCCGAGTGAAGCAGACCGTCCGCCGCCGCCGACGGTACGTAGCGATGCCGACTTCTTCTTCTTCTGCTGCTGCTACGCCGCCGGCCGACATGTCGTCTGAGGAGACGCTGAGCACTGTGGCGGCGGAGGAGTTGCGCGCCGGCGATATGGTGGATTTCGGTGTGTCGCGGATGTCCTCGGTCCGCGTGCAAGATATGCAGCAGCTTGGTACTTTGGCGGCGGAGTCGCTCGCGTCCCGGGGACGGATGAGGTCCCCGAGCCGGAAGGCGAATTGGTCGTGTTCGAAGCATTCTTTGCCGCTGGTCTTCGCCTGCCTGCGCACCGGTTTGTGGGAGAAGTCCTGCGCAGATTTAACGTTCAGATCCATCAGCTGACTCCGAATGCCGTGGTGGCTCTGTCAAGTATGTCTGGGCGACGACTTCGTATGGCAGACAGCCATCAGTCGAAGTCTTCGCGAAGTATTATTGCCTGCACTGGCAGAAGAGGATGATCGGGAATGAAGTTGCCCAGTTTGGGTCCTGTATATTTACGCCGAAGACCGGCAAGACCTCGATGGAGGTAGTGGAGTTGGTTTCTTGCACCCGCAACAAGTGGGGCAACTAGCATGAGTTTTGGTTCTACGTCGCGGAGGGCACAATCGAAGACCATCCGGGGCTCCCCGTGGCCGAGATGTGCTCGCATTATTACTCGGCATACCCGCCGTTTGAAGTGGCGGAGGAGGATGCGGACGAAGGGGCCCTTCGGTGCGCCGCCGGCCTGAGCAGCGGGCGCGATTTGGTTGAGGAGTTTGTGGCGTACGGGGCATGGCCTTTGGTGCATGGCTGGGCGTTGGGCGAAGTATGCCCTCGCCAGATGCCTTCCCATGGTGGGAAGCTGGTGCGAAGTCCCGCCTTCGCGCTAGATCTGCATAGCCGCGATCCGGCCGCCTTTGTGCATGAGGCGGAGGATGGGGCGGTGCGGATCGTCGGTCGGTACGTGCCGAGGACGGAGGGCCAGCGTAGCTAGGATATTCGCGGGTCTAATGACCGCTTGAACAGGGTTTTCGAGTTAAACCGTCTGCCGTATGGCGGTTATCCCGGCCAAGACGATGTGGATCGTCGCGGGAAGAAACCGGTGGTAGAGACTGGAGACGACCCCGCGCCGGCGGCCGCCCCGTCCTCTAAGAAGAGGAAACTAGGTATTGCTATGGGAGGACTGGGGGTTTCTGATGGTTTTGCTAGGGAATTGATGAGAACATGCGCGGCCCCGGGGGGAAGGATGTCTTCGCCCGAGCTCTGGGAGTCTTCGGTGCGGATGCTGAGGGTTACCGGGGGTTGGTGGCCTAAGAATGTTCCTATCCCCCGCGCGGCCGGCGAAGACTTTTTTACATCTCGCATGGTTCGTGATTGGAAAGTGTTTCCTTACGGGCGGAATATTGCTGCTGTTGTGTCGGCAGTGATGGACAAGGATCGTCAGGGAGCTTCGCAGAAGCGCCAGGCGGTCGTCAGGCTTCATGAGGCCAGGCCGAAGAGGGAGCGGGGGGCTGCGAAGGCTGCTGCCCCCGGCGGGAGCCAGCCGCCGCTGGCGGCGAAATCGGCCGTCCCTGCATCCAGCAGGGCACCGGAGGCTGCGAAGGCGGCTGCCGCCGGTGGTTCCAAGTCTGTGAAGGCCGCCCCTGTGTCCAGCAGGGGGCCAGAGGCTGCAAAGGCGGCCTGAGAGTTGCTGCCTGGCAAGCGCGTCGCCGACTTCGCCACCGACATTAGTGTGGAAGATTATCTTGTCGGTAAGTCGTTGGCTCGAGGTTTTTTTTAATCTGTTGATACGTCGCAGGGTCGGACGAAGGCCAACTTATTGTTGTTCCGCCTGCCGTGGCGATCGTGGAGGCTGCCTTGGTGCCCAGGGCGAAGGGCCGTGCTCTTAGTGCCGGCGGCGAGATACCGGCACTCACTGCCGTCAGGGACGAGGCGGGTGCTGTGTCCCGCCGGCTGAAGAAGATGAAGGAGGCACTGAGCCAGGTACGTTGAGCTAGACTTCGGTTTTTTACCAGCTTCGCTGGGGCTGTGGTCTTATGTGTGTCTTGTAGGCGGTTGACTTCGTAGACCGCGCGGCGTCGGGGGCCCTGACAGCAGTTCTATCTGCCGAAGTCGAGAGACTTCGGACGCAACATGCCGACACCATCCGGGAAAAGTCGGCCGCCGACAGCAAGTGCCGCAAGCTGGCGGATAAGGTGGCCGCGCTGGAGGGTGAAAGGACTGACCTCCGGCGCCAACTGGCAGGGGAAAGGAAGGAGGCTAATGAGGCCCTCGCCAAGGCGCAGTCTGCGCAGGCGGAGGCCAATTTGGCGCGGGCGGAGGGCAGTCTTGCCAGGCAGCGCACCGAGCAGTTGGAGGAGCGGCTCAGCGCTCTGCAAACCCGTGTGGAGCGGGCCAAGGCCTCTACGCACGCGGAGGCTGAGCAGACATGTAAACAGCTTATGGATTCATACCATGAGCTGGGCGCGTGGACTGCTGACTTCGAAGTGCCGGACCGAGAGCCCGGACTTCGCTGCCTCGAGTGGATACAGGAGGAGTTGCTGGCGCTTCTCGCCATCGTGGAGGGGTTTATGTCCTATGCCTCCCTGGTCACCTGCGAGGGGGCGATGAACGCGCTCTCTCGCGAAGGGTGCCGACACTACGAGGTCTTCGACCAAGCTGATAACGATTTTGAGCGTGATATCTACAAGGTTGAGGACCCTGTGGTGAAGGAATCTGCGGGAGCCCTCTACGACCGGATGTGGGGCCCTCACGGTCGGGAGGTGGTCAGGGAGCGGGCCTAGACGGCGAGGGGTCAGGTAATGTTTGGCTTTTGTTTGGTGTTTGTTGAGTGTGGGCTATATGTGGGTTTGCTGAATCTGTGTGCTGTGTCTCAGGCGGCGCGTGGCGAGAGGGTGGATGACTTCGGGGCTTTGAATAGCGAGCTGCCTGACCTGGAGCCGAACCCGGCGGCGGCTGTGTCCGAGGCCGCCCCGGAGCCGCCCCCGGAAACTGCCGAAGGCGTTCCTGATGCCCCCGCAGCCACTGCGGCTGACGGAGGCCCGTCGCCAACTGCCGCGCCGAGGGCCGAGGATCCTGTGAAGGTGGCGGCGGAGTCGACAGCGGAGGATCCCGCGACGGCTGGGTCTTCGCAAGTGGCTTAGTGGGTGTGGGTAGTTAGGGAATTTTGGATATGTTGCTGAATCTTGGTTGCTGCGCAGGTTCAAGATTTTGGGCCTGCGCACGCAACCGCTACTACTAATTTTTTGGCGGCTTCGACCGTGGATGATGGTAATAAATCGGATGGGTCTGCATCTAAGTTTTCTGATTTTGGTGACTCTGGGAGCTCGATTGAGTGGACTGAGGAGTCGTCGGATGAGGACTTGGACTACTTTGCGGCCTTGGATGTGGCAGCGGCGGAGGCTTCGCCGCATGCTGCGGATGCGGAAGTTGTGCCTGGTCCGAGTACTAGACGTAGGCGGCGAAGGGCGGTTGCGAAGCGTAGAGTGAGTGGGGCGGACGGCGGCCGGCTTCGTGTGAGTAGGGCTGGCAGGCAGGAACTGTTGTCCTTGCCGGCCGCTGTGAGTGCAGGTGAGGGGGAGCTGCGAAGTCTTTTTGCGGGTGAGGAGCTTAGGATAATGTTATTTAACTATAGGGAGATGGGAATTATTCCGAAGGTTGAGCCGATGTAGAGTGTGATGCCCTCGCTTGTACATGTGTAATGGCTTGTATGATGAGGTTGTGTGCCTTCGCACACTCGCGAAGGCGTTACGTACTTGGTCTGGTGCATTTGTTATGTTGGTCTGGTGCGCATGTTGTCGGTCTTTGCGCGGACAGTTTGGTGTAGTCGTTTTCACACTTGTTAAGCTTCGTCCGGCTGCACCCTTAGGCGACCGTTGCACGGATACTCTTCGCGGAAGACTTCGATTTTTCACACTTGTTGTGCTAGCCCGGCTGCACCCTTAGGCAACTTTTGCGCGGATAGTCTTCGCGAAAGACTACGATTTTTCGCACTTGTTGTGCTAGTCCGGCTGCACCCTTAGGCTACTTCTGCGCGGATAGTTTTCACGGAAGACTTCGATTTTTCGCACTTGTTGTGCTAGTCCGGCTGCACCCTTAGGCAACTTCTGCGCGGATAGTCTTCGCGGAAGACTTCGATTTTTCGCACTTGTTGTGCTAGTCCGGCTGCACCCTTAGGCGACTTCTGCACGGATAGTCTTCGCGGAAGACTTCGATTTTTCGCACTTGTTGTGCTAGTCCGGCTGCATCCTTAGGCGACTTTTGCGCGGAGTTGTCGCACGCGAGGGTGGCTAGCGCTGAGCCTCGCGGTGACTTTGTATTGGTCGAATGTCGAAGACCGTCGGCGCGGTCTTTTTTCGACGCAGGTTTTTGCGGGGGATTTTCACTTGTATATTACATGACTCCGCCTCGTTAAAAACCTCACCCCCCGGGAGGAAAAGAGTGCGGGCCAGAATGAAATTGTTTTTGCGAATTACAAGGGCGAATCGGCCCTGATGAGTCAAACAAAAAATTTGTGGAGATTGTCGATGTTCCAGGAGTGCTCCAGGTCTTCGCCGTTTGGCATTGCGAGCCTGTAAGCGCTGGGGAAAGCCTTCGTCTTGACAATGAAAGGGCCCTCCCACTTGGGCTCCAGCTTGCCCCTGGACTCTGTCCGAGCTATTCGGACGAGTACGAGGTCGCCTTTGCTGAATTCCCTCGGGATGACTGCGTGGTCGCGCCATGCTTTTGTCTGGGCTTGGTATTTATTTAGAGCATGTAGGGCGAAGACTCGGTCTCCATCGATGAGATCCTTCGAAGTGGGCTCGTCCACGTCGGGGACGGCTGACGGAACTGTTCGCGGGGACCCATGTTTTATTTCTTGTGGGGTCATGGCCTCCGATCCATATAGAAGGCGGAAAGGGGTGAACCCGGTCGCCCTGCACTCAGTCGTGTTTAGCGCCCAGACCGCCTCAGCTAGCAAATCGGCCCACTTGCCCTTTTTCGTCGAGGAGCATCTTTTTGACAGCTGTGAAAATTTTTCCATTGGCGCGTTCCACAACTCCGTTGGACTGTGGGTGATATACTGAGGCGAAGGCAAGCTTGGTGCCAATGGAGAAACAAAAATCCTTGAAGTCTTGGCTGTCGAACTGCTTGCAGTTGTCGACTGTTAGTTCAGACGGTACTCCGAAGCGGCAAACAATGTTTTGCCAAAAGAATTTCTGTGCAGTCTTTGATGTTATTGTGGAAACAGCCTTCGCCTCGATCCATTTGGTAAAGTATTCGACAGCGACGAAGGCGAACTTAAGGTTCCCCTGAGCCGTGGGCAGGGGCCCGACGATGTCCAGGCCCCAGCGCTGGAGAGGCCATGTGTGGGCGATCAGTTTTGTGAATTGCGAGGGGCTGCCTGATCGAGGAGAAAACTTCTGGCAGGCTTCGCAGGACCTTGCAACCCGATTTGCGGCGCAGATCATTGCGGGCCAGTAGAAACCTTGGCGGATCGCCTTTGCGGCCAGGGCCCTTGGTCCTGCGTGAGAGCCGCAAGTACCACTGTGGACTTCACGCAGGATTTGGACGCCTTCGGTCTCGGTGACACATTTAAGCATTGGCTGACTGACCCCTTTCTTGTAGAGTTGGCCCTCAATCAGTGCGAAGTCCCGGCTTCGATGTTTGAGGCGCTTGGCCTCGTTGATGTCGGTTGGGTGGTAGTACCCCTATAGGAACAGGGTTATTGGTGCCCGCCAGTCTTCGGTCATAATAAGGTTGACTATGCGGTGGCCCTCGATGTCGTTGGTTATTTGGAGCCCTTCGGGGCTCCGGACGGCTGGCGTGCCGATGACATGGTAGAACACGTCAGAGGGTAGGGTCTTGCCTCTGGCGGCAGCCTTGGCCAGTGCGTCGGCCTCTTCATTCTTGGCCCGGTCCACATGCTGCAAGGTGAATCCCTTGAATTGTTTCTCGAGACTTCGGATGGCCGCGAGGTATTGCATAAGTGCGGGGTCCTTTGCTGCATAGTCTTTCTCGACTTGGCCGGCAACTACCTTGGAGTCTGTTCTGATAATGCAGGTGGTGACCCCAAGGGCCCTCAGCTTGTGGAGGCCGAGGATGACTGCTTCATATTCTGCTATGTTATTTGTGCATCTGTCAGAATCCAGAGCGAAGCTGAGGCGTGCTGCGTATCTGTGCTTGACCCCGGCGGGTGAGGTGATGACTGCAGCGGCGCCTGCCCCCGCATGGCACCACGCGCCGTCGCAGTGGATCGTCCAAACCTTCTCTGCGGACGGGTCCGGCTGTGTTATTGGCCCAGTCCAGTCGACGACGAAGTCTGCCAGGACTTGTGACTTGATGGCTGTCCTGGGCTCGAAATTGATGTGGTAGCCGAAGAGTTCGGCCGCCCACTTGGCAATCCTCACCGATGCCTCCGGGTTTCTGAACAATTCACCGAGTCCTCTGTCTGAGGTGACTCGGACTTTGAATGCTTCAAAATACTGGCGCAATTTGCGCGAAGACATAACAACTACGTAGGCAATCTTCTCCAGTTCTGTCATTTTACATTTGGACGGTGTTAGCACTTCAGAGACGTAATAAACTGGGCACTGCCTGGTCACGCCCTCAACTGTCTGCTCCTGCACCAGTGCCGCGCTGACCGCATGCGGCGAAGCCGCAACATAGAGCAACAGGGGTAGCGAAGAGTCGGGGCTTGTAAGGACTGCCAACTCCGACAGGTACTGTTTTAATGAGGCAAAGGCCGCTGCCTGCTCTGGTCCCCAAGTGAAGTCTTTTGCGCCACGGAGAGTTTTGAGGAAAGGGAGACTTCGCTCAGCGGATTTGGAAATGAATCTGTTGAGGGCGGCCAACCTGCCCGTCAGGCGCTGGACGTCCCTGGCGGACTGCGGAGGCGTCATGTTGATGATGGCCTGAATTTTGGTTGGGTTGGCCTCGATGCCGCGGTGTGATACCAGGTAGCCCAATATTTTCCCTTGGCGAACGCCGAAGACGCACTTTTCCGGGTTCAGGCGAAGTCGTGCGTCTCGCATGTTCGCGAATGTCTCGGCGAGGTCAGTGAGATGGTCCTCCTTGCTCTTGCTGGCGACGATAATGTCGTCCACATATGTGAATATATTTCTGCCAACTTGCCCTTCGAGCACTGTTTTGGTAAGCCGGGAGAAGGTGGACCCGGCGTTCTTGAGTCCCTCCGACATTCTGATGAAGCAATATGTGCCGAAGGGTGTTATAAAGCTGGTGCTAGCCTTGTCTTCCTCCTTCATGTATATCTGGTGGTAACCGGAGAAGCAGTCGAGGAGTGACATGACTTCGCATCCGGCCGCGCTATCGACTATTTTGTCGATCCGCGGCAACGGGAAGTTGTCCTTTGGGCAGGCCTTGTTGAGACTGGTGAAGTCGATGCACATTCGCCACTTGCCGCTCTTTTTCTGCACCATGACAACGTTGGAGAGCCACGTGGGGTAAGCCACCGGCTCGATGAATTTGGCTTCCAGGAGGCGGTGTACCTCTGCCTTGGTGGCCTCTGTCTTCTCGTCAGACATTTTGCGAAGCCGCTGTTTTTTCGGTCTCACCGAAGGGTCGATTCCCAAGCTGTGCTCAATTATGGATCGGCTGACCCCGACCAGGTCGAGGGCCGACCAGGCGAAGACATCTTTGTTCTTGGACAAGCAGCAGAGGAGCTTCTCCTCTTCGTGCGAAGTGAGGTCTTCACTGATAGTGACTGTCTGCTTGGGAGTGGCCTGGACAAGGGGAACAGTCTTGGTCCCGTCGTTGCTCTGCAGCTGTGCCTTGTCGTGCTCCTTGTCGGTTGGGCTGACGGACGCAGGGACCTCGCACTGGGCCGTGAGGCAGTGCACGTTTCTTTGTCCAAGGACGAAGTCCCGCTCTATGTTGCGCGCAGTCTGTTGATTGCCGTAGACCGCAATGGCGCCTAACGGACCTGGTATCTTCATGCACAGGTACAGTCCGTGAATGGCTGCCTCAAACTTGTTGATAGAGCCCCGGCCCATGATGGCATTGTACGGATACACCATATCGACGATATCAAAGGTTATTTGCTCACTTCGGGCATTGGGTGCTACACCGAAGGAGAGAGGCAGCTCTATTTTGCCGACAGAAAAAGTGCCCTTGCAGCCGAAACCATACAATGGGTTGTCCGAAGGCTTGAGCAGGCTGTGGCTTATGCCCATGCGGTCGAAGGCATGGAGGAAAATGATGTCTGCTTGACTGCCATTGTCGACTAGGACTTTGTGCAGGTCCCAGCCTGCCACGCTGCAGTTGATAACCATGGCGTCGATGTGGGGGGCGCTGCACAGGTCGACGTCTCGTGCGTCGAAGGTTAACGGTACGTGGGACCACTTCGTCTGCACGACTGGGCCGATGATGGCGACGTGGTTGATGCTGCGGTAGTAGTCCCGCTTCTGCCGTTTTGTGTCGAAGTCGGTGTTGGACCCCCCAGTGATCATATGAATGACTCCGCGATACGGCTGATCGGCGAAGTCTTCTTGTTTTGGGGCGTGGGGGTGGGGGATGTTCTGATGTTGCTGGTGTGGAGGTGGGGGCGGGGGAGGTACGATTTGTACTTCCTGGTGGTGTTGGTATGCGTGGTGCGGTGGATGCGGGGCGGGGGCATGGATGTATGGTGGAGGGGGTTGCTGATAAGTGTGCGCGACAACTCTGGGGTTGTCGGCTGGCTACGCCCGTGCCATCCTGTCTTTGGTGGCCTTCGTTTCTAGGCATTCTCTGGTTTGGTGGGCACAGTCTTCGCCATGAAAAAGACAGTAGAATCGGCGCGGCGGTTGCGCACGCCCCCGACCCCTACCGTGAGTTCCGTTTCCGCGGCCCTGGGGGGGATACTCCTGGCGGCGAGGGGCGTCAGCAGCGGGGTGCTGGTTGGCGATGTTGTGCACTTGCTGCTGATTGCGGCCGTCTCGACCGGAGTCTGGCTGCGGAGTCCTCGTCCACGTGCGGCTGGACTGTGGAGCATCTTTGGGTTTCCTCTGGGACTCAACCTTGCACTGGTGGAGTTCTTCGGATTTGGCATATTTTTCAAAAAGCTGATATAATTCCTGGAGGTTCTTGGGCGGGTCCCTGATGCAGTGGCTGTAAAGGACGCCGGCACGAAGGCCACTGATGGCGTAGTGGATGGCAATCTGGTCATCAACTGAGGGCAGCTGTGACTTGAGTGTTAGAAACTTGCGGTAATACTCCCGCAGAGTCTCTTTTTCCAGCTGCTTGCAGAGTGAGAGTTCGGCCAAGGCGTCGGTGTCTGGGCGGTACCCTTGGAAGTTGAGCAGGAATTTGTCCCGGAGGCTTCTCCAGGAGTCAATGGACAGCGGGGGCAACCTGGTGAACCAGGTGAGAGCTGGGCCTTCGAGGGCGATGATGAAAGACTTGGCCATCGTGGCATCGTCCCCTCCGGAAGATGCAACGGCGACCTGATAGCTCATGATGTACTGTGCTGGGTCCGTGCTGCCGTTGTACTTGGGATAGGTCCCTGCCCGGAAGTTGGCAGGCCAGGGTGTCACTTGCAGGTGTGGTGCCAGGGGACTTCGCTCGTCGAGGTAGTTGACCCCTTGGAATGGCGCGGAGTGTGGGAAGGCGTGGCCGCGCTGGGGGAAGTGTGGGTCTTCCATTTGTGCGCGCTGTTGCAGGGGTGGCCCGTGCTGCAGGCCGAGGTGGCCTTCGCGTATGTCTTCCAGTTGTTGGCGCTGTTGCAGGGGTGGCCCGTGCTGCAGGCCAAGGTGGCCTTCGCGCTGCATGAGCGTGATCTCCCGTTTGAGGTCCTGGGCCTTCTGCTCTTCGTCGCGTATCATTTGCCGCACCTTGGCTAGTGCGGACACACACTGGCGCTTGGCCTCCAGTATCTCTTTTTGCCTCTGGAGATTGCGGTTCTTGAGGCGTAGGGCGCGCAACTATAGCTGTTCTTCCGCCGAGACGCCGAGGACTTCACCGTCCTCGGTGAGGTCCGCGCCCTCCGGTGGGGCGAAGCCTGGGGGAGGCTGCGATTGTCCTTCAGGGCCGCAGGTGCGGAGAGCGTCGTCTTCGCAGGTGCGGAGAACGTCGTCTTCAGTAGCCTCTTGGTGGGTGGAGTGGGTGAGGGCGAGGGCCTTGCCCTTTTTTGCGGCCAGCAGTGCTGCCTTTGCAGCCTCGTCAGCCTTCGAGCTAACTTTCTTGGGTGCCATCGCGGGTGGTTTTTTCGTAGCACGAACGGTGGGCGCCAAATGTTGGAACTTGCTCTCAGGTGCAAGGGGATCCAACGGGGGTGTGTAGTAACGTAAACAGGGTTCTCGCACGGGATGGCAATAGCTCTGTTAATCTAGCCCCTCAAGGGCACTGTACGGGGGTATTTATAGGTATCTGAGTGCCCGGCGTCCTGTGTTAAGGACGCATGTGCCCTCAGACACCTAGGTTATCCCCGGAATATTCCCATAAAGCGGGGTTACAGACTGTAATTACAGGGATGCCTCTACAAATTAGGCCCGTAACGCGCAGCGGCCACGCAGGGCCTGTTACAATGGGCCGGATCACACGTGGGCCTCCATGCTGGACGAGGTCGCAAGGTGGGACGACCTCGTCACAGGTCTTCGTCCGATGACGTATGGTGCGAAGGGTGAGCCTGCCCGTTGTCTTGTCCTCGTTGGACCAACGACTCCGGCGAAGGCATCGAGCGAAGGGTGGCGTCTTCGCCTTCGCCCCAACACAATTCCTTCAAGGTCTTAAATTTTTCTTTTTCTTTGTACATGTAGTCATCAGCCTCACCTAACATTCTAACAAGATCATCATATGAATAGCCATCATCATTAACATCATCATCATCATTTATATCATTTAAATCGGTGATGATTTTTACCTTAGCATCTCCATTTGCCATGAGACAATGTGTAGCATCCCAAAAATTCAAATCTTGAAAATTTCTCAAACTCCCTCTAAATTCAAAATGAATTTCAAATTTCGTTTCAAAATGTTTGTTTGCAAGTTGATATCAACAAATAAATTATAGTGGTCTATATTCTCTCCAAAATCCTCCTCAAAATATCCTACAAATATTTCTCCAGTGATCACCCTCAAATTCTTTTCAGAAATACTGCCCAGATATTTCTCCAGTGATCCCTCTCAAATTCTTCCAGAAATACCGCCCAGATATTTCCCGAGTAATCCCCTTCAAGTTCTTTCCAGAAATACTGTCCAAATATTCCACCAATATATCTCCAAGTATTTTCCTCTTGAGAAATACCTTTAGAATCATTTTTCAAGTCCCTATAAATATTTTCTTCATAACTTTCCTCATGCTCATACGTATACGTATGCCTCCAGTGTCATACGGTGAGCTCTACAAGCTAATCTCACTTATACTAGACAAATACATGCTAATATCCCACTAATCCTCTCATCCTCCCACTAATCCTCTCATCCCTCCCCCTAATCCCCCACCATGGCTATAAATAGAGGGGCAAGGGCCTCCTCATCCCACCCCAAGCCATTTCATGGCAACTCTCTCCCCCCCCACACACCCACTCCATGTTCCACACAAGCACACACTAGCACAAGGATCGTTCGGTCGTTCTTTGATCGTTCGTCCACCTATTCTTAGTTTGTTCGTTCATCCGATCGTTCATGGTTCATTCGTCCGTTCGTCCGATCGTTCGTCTATTCGTTCGTCCAAATAATCTTTGTTCAGTCGTTATGCTGCCGAAATTCCAATCGTTCGATCGTTCATAGTTCCTATTCATCGTTCATCGTTCGTTCATAGTCCCTATTCATCTTTCGTCCAGATAATCTGTGTCCTGCCGTTATGCTGCCGAAATTCCGATCGTTCGTTCGTCCGATCATTCGATCGTTCGTTCGTTCGTTCATAGTTCCTATTCATCGTTCATCGTTCGTTCATAGTTCCTATTCATCGTTCATCGTTCGTTCATACGAACTATTCACCATCAATATTCACCATTACTATTTATTGTTACTATTTACCGACACTATTCATCATCGTTACTATTCATCGATGATATCTATAATTACTTTTTCGTCATCACTATTCATTATTACTATTCATCGTTACTATTCATCGATCATTCGATCACCCCAGATTTCAACTACTCATCCATCATGCTGTCTAGTCCACCTAAGACCATATTCCAATCATACGAACTCCGGTGACTGTGATTTTCCTTCCAGTAGGGAACCTCCCATCTGGTCGCCCATCCTAGGTTTCTCCAAGTTGAGCATGCTTAACTTTGAGATTCCTTTGAACCAGGCTTCCAAACCCAGATTCCAATAATTCTTGTTTCTAAATTCTTATCAAACTATTCCCTATCCAACCATGTCATCCCTTAAGCCTGGTCCATATTCTAGAAAACTCCCAAAAATACTCTTGTCCCATATTCTGCCTATAACTCTCCTGTTCATACTAAGTCAGATGATTCATTCGTCACTATTCTCACCAACAGTGAACTTCACTGTGCTACACCACATACACTCAGCTATAAATACACCCAACTACCCTCTCCCTCTCCACACACACTCAACACCCTCAGCCAAGGCAAACACCCCGCCCACTCAGTTACTCCGCTCTGCCAGCTACACGCATAGTGTCGCTTCGCCTCCAGTCCACCCTCCTGGTAAGCACCTCCGCTCCACCACCAGTAATATCACAACACCACATGACACAGATTCTACTCAAGACTCTACCCATCCATATATCGCTATTCTGACCACTATACTAAATATTTGTTGGTATACTTGCTGGTTTGTATGTTTGCTTGTTCATGTTGCATAGTTATCGGAGCGTTCGTGCCATCTCGTGGAGGCCAGATCGGCAAGTCTACGCTAGACGGTGGAGCCAGAAGCTAGTTCCGCGAGCTCTCCTTAACCCTTCGCCGGATAAGCACGGCAAGCTCACTGGATCCCTTTGATGCATAAATTACCTATGATTTTTCAACCACAACCCTCAGCCTGTTATTTTATGCATGATATGATTTTGAGACAAGTTATTATGGCCACCCAGCTGCAATCAATCCTTGATATATTTGTTCCAAATGAGTTGAGAAAAGGTGTGAGTTTTCAAAAGAAAATGCTTTTCAAAATGTGTACAATTAAGGGTTTTCACCCTTATCACCTTTGAGTAGGGATGATCAGGGACTCTCTGGTTTAGGGGAGGGCCTAAGGTGATGGCTCAGCTGGTTTAGGCGTGAGCAGAAAGATTGTCCCCTCATATAAGGACCGGTTTGTCATCCTTCACTACCTGTACTCATGATATGTACAACCACTCGAGACTGTGTGGGCAGTCACTCAATCTGAACTCGTACGGTTCAAACCTAGCGTTATGAAGGCTGGGGAGCACCGGGAGGATAAGGAGGGGGAATGTTTTGTCCGGTTTGGGCATGGCGGTGGCCTGACTCCTTCCGGTATAACCGTTAAGGTAGGGACGTGCGAGGAAATAAAGAGATTCGGATTCGGGTCTCACTAGCTATGAGATCGCAGAGCCGGACTAGTGGGTAATGTGTACACCTCTACGCAGAGTTCAAACCTATTCGAATAGTCTATGTCCACAGGAATGGACAAGTCTGGTGTGGTATGACCATTAGTGTTTTGTTTTTAAAAAAGGGTGCTTTTGAGAAAAGTGATTTTTAAAAGGTCCGACGGTTGAGCCGTGAGTTATGGTGGACGGGAAGTCTAGTGGCTGTTGTTGAAAATGAAAACTAGTGGGAAACTGCTACGATACCTAGATGGTTTAGTCTAGAGGATTTTATTCTATATTGAAAAACTTTCTGCTCCTTTGGGAGAGGATGCGCTTTGAAAAATACAAAATGTTTTACAAAACAACCCTGCATAAAATATTGTTGTTTCTGCAAAATATCCTGAGCTCCACATATTCCATGCATTATATCTGATTTCCCCATTCTGCAGGTGAAGGTGGGCTGCTGAGTACGTTTGTACTCACCCTTGCTTATTTGTTGTTTTTCATAAAAAGAAGATCGGGTAAGAGTTACGACTGTTCCCAACCTTGTCTGTGGCTGTTGGACCGCTGATTTGCTTCGCTGCGTATATCGGGCTGCTTCAGCCCCACTCTGATGATATGTCCCGAGTTGTGGACCAACTCCTAAAGTTGATTACCACCTTTATAGGTTTGTCTTGCTTAAGCAGATCTAGAATCATCTGATGTATTGAAAGGGAAATGTGCCCTTGGGCCATTTCTAAAGTATTTTGGTGATTAAGTGTCAACACAAGTGCTTAAATGTGAATCTATGCCCATGGATGAACAAAGTGCGAATCAAGAGCAAAGGTATGTTTCTAAGTCTTAGTACATTGGTTTTGTGTACTAATATACTTGTCTAAGTATCAGAAACAGAAAGAAGAAGAAAAGAGAAGAGTTGGCTGTGTACAGCCAAGAGGCGGTTTCGGTCTGGGGCACCGGACTGTTCGGTGGTGCACCGGACAGTGTCCGGTGCGCCAGGCTGCGTCGAGCGAAGTGGCCGCTCTCGGGAATTTGCCGACGGCGTACGGCTAAAATTCACCGGACTGTCCGGTGTGCACCGGACTGTCCGGTGAGCCAACGGTCGGCCGCGCGATCTGCGCGGGACACGTGGCCGAGCCAACGGCTAGAAGGGGGCACCGGACTGTCCGGTGTGCACCGGACATGTCCGGTGCGCCAACGGCTCCAAGTCTGCCAACGGTCGGCTTCGCTATTTAAGGAAGGAAATCGGGCACCGGACAGTGTCCGGTGTGCACCGGACTGTTCGGTGCACCCGACGACAGAAGGCAAGAAGGGCCTTCCAGATTTGCTCTCAACGGCTCCTAGCTGCCTTGGGGCTATAAAAGGGTCCCCTAGGTGCATGGAGGACACACCCAAGCATTCCTTGAGCACTCTTGATCACTCACACATCAATCTTGCACACTTGTTCGACATTCTAGTGATTTGAGCTCCGTTCTAGTGTGCTAGTCCCTTGAGCTCAAGTCTGGGTTTTGTGTGTGCGTATTCGCTGTGATCTTTGTGTCGTGTGTGACTTGCTAATCCCTCCCTTGCTCCGTGATTCTCTGTGAACATCTTTTGTAAGGGCGAGAGGCTCCAAGTTGTGGAAATTCCTCGCAAACGGGATTAAGAAAAGCAAAGCAACACTGTGGTATTCAAGTTGATCATTGGATCACTTGAGAGGAGTTGAGTGCAACTCTCGTCCGTTGGGACGCCACAACGTGGAGTAGGCAAGTTTTGTACTTGGCCGAACCACGGGATAAATCACTGTGTCTTCTCTGTGTTGAGCTTCTTGTGATTATCATATTGTGCAAGATCTTCGCTCTAGCCACTTGGCATTAACTGTGCTAACTCTTAACAAGTTTTTGTGGCTATAAGTTGAACTTTACAGGATCACCTATTCACCCCCCCTCTAGGTGCTCTCAATTGGTATAAGAGCCGTTCTCTTCAAGAAAGGGACTAACCGCCCGAAGAGATGGATCCTAAGGGGAAGGGAATCGTGATCAACGATAAGGAGAAGGAGTCCTTCGTCAACGAGCCCAAAGATGACAAGCCTACCGACTCCGGCTCGGGCCATAGACGGAAGGAAGGGAAGAAGAAGAAGACAAGGCGTATCAAGGAGATCGTCTACTACGATGACAGCAACGAATCTTCCTCTTCCCAAAAGGACAACGACGACAACGACTATGACAAACAAAAGACGGTTAACTCAAACTTTTCTTTTGATTATTCGCGCATTCCGCATAGCTCAAATGCTCATTTGCTCCCCATTCCACTTGGCAAGCCTCCCCACTTTGATGGAGAGGACTACGGATTTTGGAGTCACAAAATGCGTACTCACCTATTTTCTCTCCATCCAAGCATTTGGGAGATTGTGGAAAGTGGAATGAAATTTGATAGCTCGGATAGCCCTTCGTTTATTAATGAACAGATCCATAAAAATGCACAAGCTACTACTGTGTTGCTAGCCTCCTTGTGCAGGGACGAGTATCACAAGGTGAGCGGCTTGGACAATGCCAAGCAGATTTGGGACACCCTCAAGATCTCTCATGAGGGGAATGATGTCACCTTACTCACCAAGATGGAGTTGGTGGAGGGCGAGCTCGGACGATTCGCTATGATAAGGGACGAGGAGCCGACACAAACATACAACCGGCTCAAGATCCTTATCAACAAAATAAGGAGCTACGGAAGCACGCGATGGACGGATCACGACGTCGTCCGCCTAATGCTAAGGTCATTTATCGTTCTTGATCCTCACTTGGTGAACAATATTCGTGAAAATCCTAGGTACATCAAGATGTCGCCCGAAGAAATTCTTGGAAAATTTGTAAGCGGGCGAATGATGATCAAGGAGGCGAGGTACGTGGACGACGCGTTGAATGGCCCAATCCATGAGCCTCAACCCATTGCTCTCAAGGCAACAAGGAGCAAGGAGGCGCTACCCAGCAAGGTGGCGCAAATTGAGGCGGCCGGTCTTAATGATGAAGAGATGGCCCTCATCATCAAAAGATTCAAGACGGCACTAAAGGGTCGCAAGGGACAGCCAAGCAAGACTAAGACCAAGGGAAAGCGATCATGCTTCAAATGCGGTAAGCTTGGTCATTTTATTGCTAACTGTCCCGACAATGATAGTGACCAGGAGCACGGGAGCAAGAGGGAAAAGAAGAAGTATTACAAGAAGGCCAAGGGCGAGGCACATATCGGAAAGGAGTGGGATTCGGATTGCTCCTCCTCCGACTCCGACAATGAAGGACTCGCCGCCACTGCCTTCAACAAGTCATCCCTCTTCCCCAACGAGCGTCACACAATGCCTTATGGCAAGGGAAAAGAAGGTATGTAATCAAAACAATGTCACTTATGATTCTTCCAGTGATAATGAGTCTAGTGATGATGAAATAGATTACTCTAGTTTGTTCAAGGGATTGGATAGAACTAAAGTAGATAAAATTAATGAATTGATTGATGCCTTGAATGAAAAAGATAGAATCTTAGAAAAACAAGAGGACCTTTTGTATGAAGAGCATGACAAATTTGTAGAGGCACAAAAATCTTATGCTTTAGAAGTTAAAAGAAATGAGGTGCTTTCTAGTGAACTATCTTCTTGTCATGAAACCATTGCTACTTTAAAGAGTGTTAATGATGACTTAAATGCTAAACTTGAAGTAGCTAGTAAATCTAATTCTTGTGAAGAACATGTTGAAATTTGCACTAGGTGTAAAGATTTCGATATTGATGCTTGTAGTGATCATTTAGTTTCAATTTCCAAATTAACTGAGGAATTGACTAGTCTTAATGCCCAACTTAAGACTAGCAAGAATGAATTTGATAAACTGAAATTTGCAAGGGATGCCTACACGATCGGTAGACACCCCTCAATTAAGGATGGACTTGGCTTCAAGAGGGAAGCCAAGAACTTAACAAGCCATAAGGCTCCCATTCCCGCTAAGGAGAAAGGGAAGGCCCCTATGGCTACTAATGCTAAAAAGAACCATGCCTTTTTGTATCATGATAGGAGACAAACTAGAAACGCTTATAGGAGTTATAATGCGTACGATGATTTTCCCATGCTATGTTTGCTTCCAGTTCTTCATATGTGCATGATAGAAATGTTGGTAGAAGGGATGTTGTTCATAATATGCCTAGGAGAAATGTTGTTAATATTCCTAGGAAAGTTAATGAGCCTTCTACAATATATCATGCTTTGAATGCTTCCTTTGCAATTTGTAGAAAGAATAGAAAGGTAATTGCTAGGAAGTTAGGGGCAAGATGCAAGGGAGACAAAACTTGCATTTGGGTCCCTAAGAATATTTGTGCTAACCTTGCAGGACCCAACATGAGTTGGGTACCTAAAACCCAAGCCTAAATTTGCCTTGCAGGTTTATGCATCCGGGGGTTCAAGCTGGATTATCGACAGCGGATGCACAAACCATATGACGGGGGAGAAGAAGATGTTCACCTCCTACATCAAGAATAAGGATTCCCAAGATTCAATCATATTCGGTGATGGGAATCAAGGCAAGGTAAAAGGGTTAGGATAAGTCTGAAACCCAAGGGACCCTCAAGCGCTTCCTCAGGAGAGCTCAAAATGAGTTTGAGCTCAAAGTGAAGAAGATAAGAAGCGACAACGGGTCCGAGTTCAAGAACCTTCAAGTGGAGGAGTTCCTTGAAGAGGAAGGGATCAAGCACGAGTTCTCCGCTCCCTACACACCACAGCAAAACGGTGTGGTAGAGAGGAAGAACAGGACGCTCATCGATATGGCGAGGACGATGCTAGGAGAGTTCAAGACCCCCGAGTGCTTTTGGACGGAAGCCGTGAACACGGCTTGCCACACCATCAACAGGGTCTACCTTCATCGCCTCCTCAAGAAGACGTCGTATGAGCTACTAACCGGTAACAAACCCAATGTATCTTACTTTCGTGTATTTGGGAGCAAGTGCTACATTCTAGTGAAGAAGGGTAGAAATTCTAAGTTTGCTCCCAAAGCTGTAGAAGGGTTTTTGTTAGGTTATGACTCAAATACAAAGGCGTATAGAGTCTTCAACAAATCATCGGGTTTGGTTGAAGTCTCTAGCGACGTTGTATTTGACGAGACTAATGGCTCTCCAAGAGAGAAAGTTGTTGATCTTGATGATGTAGATGAAGAAGATGTTCCTACGGCCGCTATACGAACCATGGCGATTGGAGAAGTTCGGCCACAGGAACAAGATGAACGAGATCAACCTTCTTCCTCAACTATGATGCATCCCTCAACCGAAGATGACGAACAGGTACCTCAAGTGGAGGCGCTTGATCAAGGGGGAGCACAAGATGATCAAGTGATGGAGGAAGAAGCGCGACTGGCACCTCCAACCCAAGTTCGAGCGATGATTCAAAGGGATCATCCCGTCGACCAAATTCTGGGTGATATTAGCAAGGGAGTAACTACTCGATCTCGATTAGTTAATTTTTGTGAGCATTACTCCTTTGTCTCTTCTATTGAGCCTTTCAGGGTAGAAGAGGCCTTGCTAGATCCGGACTGGGTGTTGGCCATGCAGGAGGAACTCAACAACTTCAAGCGCAATGAAGTTTGGACACTGGTGCCTCGTCCTAAGCAAAATGTTGTGGGAACCAAGTGGGTGTTTCACAACAAACAAGACGAGCACGGAGTAGTGACAAGGAACAAGGCTCGACTTGTGGCAAAAGGTTATGCCCAAGTCGCAGGTTTGGACTTTGAGGAGACCTTTGCTCCTGTGGCTAGGCTCGAGTCCATTCGTATCTTGCTAGCATATGCCGCTCACCATTCTTTCAGGTTGTACCAAATGGATGTGAAGAGCGCTTTCCTCAATGGGCCGATCAAGGAGGAGGTGTACGTAGAGCAACCCCCTGGCTTCGAGGATGAACGGTACCCCGACCATGTGTGTAAGCTCTCTAAGGCGCTCTATGGACTTAAGCAAGCCCCAAGAGCATGGTATGAATGCCTTAGAGACTTTTTAATTGCTAATGCTTTTAAGGTTGGGAAAGCCGATCCAACTCTCTTCACTAAGAAATGTGATGGTGATTTATTTGTGTGCCAAATTTATGTCGATGACATAATATTTGGTTCAACTAATAAAAAGTCTTGTGAAGAGTTTAGCAGGGTGATGACGCAGAAATTCGAGATGTCAATGATGGGCGAGTTGAACTACTTCCTTGGGTTCCAAGTGAAGCAACTCAAGGACGGCACCTTCATCTCCAAAACGAAGTACACTCAAGATCTGCTAAAGCGGTTTGGGATGAAGGACGCCAAGCCCGCAAAGACTCCGATGGGGACCGACGGACACACCGACCTCAACAAAGGAGGTAAGTCCGTTGATCAAAAAGCATACCGGTCAATGATAGGGTCTTTACTTTATTTATGTGCTAGTAGACCGGATATTATGCTTAGCGTATGCATGTGTGCTAGATTTCAATCCGATCCTAAGGAGTGTCACTTAGTGGCGGTGAAGCGAATTCTTAGATATTTGGTTGCTACGCCTTGCTTCGGGCTCTGGTATCCAAAGGGGTCTACCTTTGACTTGATTGGATACTCAGACTCCGATTATGCTGGATGTAAGGTCGATAGAAAGAGTACATCAGGGACGTGCCAATTCTTAGGAAGGTCCCTGGTGTCGTGGAAATCTAAGAAACAAACCTCCGTTGCCCTATCCACCGCTGAGGCCGAGTATGTTGCCGCAGGTCAGTGTTGCGCACAACTACTTTGGATGAGGCAAACCCTCAGGGACTTTGGCTACAATCTGAGCAAAGTCCCACTCCTATGTGATAATGAGAGTGCTATCCGCATGGCGGAAAATCCAGTTGAACACAGCCGCACAAAGCACATTGACATCCGGCATCACTTTCTGAGAGACCACCAGCAAACGGGAGATATCGAAGTGTTTCATGTTAGCACCGAGAACCAGCTAGCCGATATCTTTACCAAGCCTCTAGATGAGAAGACCTTTTGCAGGTTGCGTAGTGAGCTAAATGTCTTAGATTCGTGGAACTTGGATTGAATTGTAGCATACATGTGTTTATGCCTTTGATCATGTTCTTTCTGCATTTTGTTGATTATTGTGGTGCTCAAGTTGTACAAACATTCCCCGGACCTCACAAGTCCTTGTGTAAGTGATGCACATATTTAGGGGAAGTTCTGCTACAACTTGACCCTTTGAGACTAACCATATGCTTGAGTTTGGTTGTTTTAGCCTCAAAGGAAGATTGAAAGGAAAAGGTGGACTTGGACCATACAAGACTTCCACTGCACTCCGATGAAAAGAGTAACTATTCCAAGTTCATCTTTAAACTCTTATTGCCTTTTTGCTCTTAATTGAAGAATTTGGTGAGGCAATGGGGTTAAAGGGCCAAGATTGATCCCGTTTTGGTGCTTGATGCCAAAGGGGGAGAAAATAAAGGCCAAAGCAATAGATGGATCAGCTACCACTTGAGAAACTTTGAAAATAGTAGAATAGAGCTTTTGGTTTGTCAAAACTCTTGCATTGTCACTTTTGTCAAAAGTTGGCTTCTTGTGGGGAGAAGTGTTGATTATGGGAAATAGGGGGAGTTTTTGAAATCTTTGATCAATCTCTTTTGGAATGACTCTCTTTATGCTTCAACATGTGTGTTTGACTTAGAGATAGAGATTTGAGTTTGATTTACAAAAACAAACCAAGTGGTGGCAAAGGATGATCCATATATGCCAAATTGAATCAAAATAAATTTGAGTTTTTATTTGAAGTGATATTGCACTTATTCTAGTTGCTTTATGTTGTGTTGGCATAAATCACCAAAAAGGGGGAGATTGAAAGGGAAATGTGCCCTTGGGCCATTTCTAAAGTATTTTGGTGATTAAGTGTCAACACAAGTGCTTAAATGTGAATCTATGCCCATGGATGAACAAAGTGCGAATCAAGAGCAAAGGTATGTTTCTAAGTCTTAGTACATTGGTTTTGTGTACTAATATACTTGTCTAAGTATCAGAAACAGAAAGAAGAAGAAAAGAGAAGAGTTGGCTGTGTACAGCCAAGAGGCGGTTTCGGTCTGGGGCACCGGACTGTCCGGTGGTGCACCGGACAGTGTCCGGTGCGCCAGGCTGCGTCGAGCGAAGTGGCCGCTCTCGGGAATTCGCCGACGGCGTACGGCTAAAATTCACCGGACTGTCCGGTGTGCACCGGACTGTCCGGTGAGCCAACGGTCGGCCGGGCCAACGGTCGGCCGCGCGATCTGCGCGGGACACGTGGCCGAGCCAACGGCTAGAAGGGGGCACCGGACTGTCCGGTGTGCACCGGACATGTCCGGTGCGCCAACGGCTCCAAGTCTGCCAACGGTCGGCTTCGCTATTTAAGGAAGGAAATCGGGCACCGGACAGTGTCCGGTGTGCACCGGACTGTCCGGTGCACCCGACGACAGAAGGCAAGAAGGGCCTTCCAGATTTGCTCTCAACGGCTCCTAGCTGCCTTGGGGCTATAAAAGGGTCCCCTAGGCGCATGGAGAACACACCCAAGCATTCCTTGAGCACTCTTGATCACTCACACATCAATCTTGCACACTTGTTCGACATTCTAGTGATTTGAGCTCCGTTCTAGTGTGCTAGTCCCTTGAGCTCAAGTCTGGGTTTTGTGTGTGCGTATTCGCTGTGATCTTTGTGTCGTGTGTGAGTTGCTAATCCCTCCCTTGCTCCGTGATTCTCTGTGAACATCTTTTGTAAGGGCGAGAGGCTCCAAGTTGTGGAAATTCCTCGCAAACGGGATTAAGAAAAGCAAAGCAACACTGTGGTATTCAAGTTGATCATTGGATCACTTGAGAGGAGTTGAGTGCAACTCTCGTCCGTTGGGACGCCACAACGTGGAGTAGGCAAGTTTTGTACTTGGCCGAACCACGGGATAAATCACTGTGTCTTCTCTGTGTTGAGCTTCTTGTGATTATCATATTGTGCAAGATCTTCGCTCTAGCCACTTGGCATTAACTGTGCTAACTCTTAACAAGTTTTTGTGGCTATAAGTTGAACTTTACAGGATCACCTATTCACCCCCCCTCTAGGTGCTCTCATGTATAAATGTGTTTACTAGCCTCTTGGGACTAGTAATTGTATCACATTTGAGTCCCAGAGGATCTGGGGCGCTTCAGGTGGTATCAGAGCTGTTAGGTTGGCCGCAGGACGTAACCCTTAGCCTGATCCAAAAGTTTTTGAGTCAAAACTATTTTCTTAAAAAATCTTGCTCTCATCCATGCATTTCAAAAATGTTTTTCCCCTTTTCCTTCTCTCAGAAGTCAGATGGAGGTCTGTTGCCAAACCAACTTTTGCCAGAATGAAGATGGTTTCCCCAAGTTGCTGAGAGCATGCACAGTTCGCCTCGGAATCAGGAGCCAGCCAGAGTATGATGGTCGTGAATTCGTCGAGCATGGCACAGAGAAGTGTGTCGTGACTGTATACATTGGATCCAGTCCGCACCATGTGGAATGGAGTGTCACTGCTGCTGGGCACAGATTCAAAGACACCTACCAAGTCGTCGCCCGCAAGGCATTGAGGGCCCTGTGTCAGATCTATGAAGAAGAAGTGGCTGACACACCGCTCAGATTCTTTCCGCCCTTTCACAGAGACCGTCCAGTTTGGATGGCCAGGATGCGTGCATTGGAAGGGAAGCAGCTGCTTGAGGATGACCCCACAGTCGTGTAACTCACTGCATACCTGCTCAACCTAGATGCACATTATGATTTCTTGGCTCGGCACCACCGTCAGATGACTGCCCGAGCAGAAGATGTAGAGAAGCGCAACCGTCAGCTCCATGTGGATCTCACCACAGCTCAAGCTCGTGTAGCTGCCTTGGAAAGTCGTGGAGTCAATGTTGTTGAAGCCCTAAAGCAAGCCAAGAATGAGCACGTCCAGAAGTTGATGGAGGCCTACTTGGTAACCCATAACCAACGTAGAGCCCTGCGGATCCAAGAGCCTGCTCCATCCAACCCAGTTCAGCCCATGAGAGCTGAAGATCCCCAGATTCTTGAAGGTCACCCGGTCTCTATCAGAGGAGAGAAGAAGGCTTGGGAACTACCGGAAGGAGCCATAGTCTTGGAAGGAATTCAGTCTTCCCTCAGGCTATGAATAAGCAAGAGCACCCCGAATCCTCCCAAGATCCCCCGCCAAAGTTGTTTGAGCTCCTCACCATGAAGAAGATTCCAGCACCGTCCTTTGAGATCAAGGAAGAAGCTGCAAGCACCCCGCCAGCACCGCCGCCCTCTAAGGAGCTACAAGAGCCAGTCCCACTTGAAGAAGAGTTCGACCCCGTGTTGCCATCTCAGTCGCCGCCAGAAGAAGACATCAACATCAACTCCCTCTTAACCCATCCAGGAGATGTCTCAGATTGAAGTTGTGTGCAAGCCTCGCTAGAAGAGAAGCTGCCTCGTCTGAAGTTAGTTATGCCCAGTCCTCTGCATGCATTGGGTAGTGAAGTTTTTCTTCACTTTGGCTAGAGCCCTGCATGTATGAGAGGTAATCGTGTAGACTCGTGTTTTGCAAAACTCTAATTGTGTGGCCCCCTAGGGCATTTCCAAATGAAATTTTCTTGATGTTTTCTCCCCTTTTGAATGCATATGTGATGCTTTAACATTAGTGCTCATAAGTTGCATTTAGCATAGTTCTTAGTTTAGGAGCCGAGCAAAAGTAGTTACGCTTAGCCCCCGAATTTGAGTAGTTCGTGTTTTGGAAAACTCTATTCTTCCCTTATTCAAAACATTTGATTTGTTTGTGCTTATCATTGCTGAGCTTATGTGTTTTCTTTCTTTTTAAGAAAGGTTTTCTCTAAAAACATAGATAACAAATTAGATCTAATCCTCACCTTATGCTTCCATTCTCATCTTAACCCATCTCAAGAGGAAAGCACCTTACCCAAGAAGATACTGAGAAGCTTACCCTTGAAGCATGGAATAAGCTACACAGGAACCTATCCAGTCGCTCAGTCAAAAGGACCGACCGTGAGAATCAAAGCACTACCCCTGAGTCAAAGTAAACAGAAAAAGAGGACAAAAGGAGTTATTATCATACAGAGAGGCAAAGATTCTTGGAACCAGAGACCACAAACATCAGGGTCATTGACCCCACCACTCACACGTGCCCCTCGCATTTGTGCCCGCCTCCATGCGCACTACCACCGCCCCACGCCCCCTTTGCAGCACACTACCGCCACCCACGCCCCCTTTTGCAGTGCACCCACCACCATCGTCGCCGGCAACAGGCCCCCTTCCCCTTGTCGCACCTGCTGCCTCGTGTCATCTACTCCATCACTACCACTCCACACACCCCCCCGAGCACCCCCGCTCGCCTATAACCCCCCCACCAGCTCCCTCAACTCCCATCTCGCTCAAAGCAAAGAACACTCCAGATAAATCCCCTTTGCCAAATCGCAAGC
Source organism: Zea mays (assembly GCF_902167145.1). Classification (NCBI taxonomy): domain Eukaryota; kingdom Viridiplantae; phylum Streptophyta; class Magnoliopsida; order Poales; family Poaceae; genus Zea; species Zea mays. The sequence continues at coordinate 82,656,922 of NC_050104.1, read as the reverse complement.
AACTCCATTTTCCACTCCCTCGCCTCTAAGATCATAATGCTTGGTGATTCTTGGGTTGAAGACTGTTGTACATGGTTCATAGTCTTTGGTTTCCTCCTCTGTATGATGGTAATACTCTTTGATAGAATCCTCCAGTGGGAAGAGCAAAGAGAAAGAAAGGGGCTGTGAAAAGAAGATAGTGAAGAGAAGATGAGAAGAAGGTTGTCCCAGAATCAACCCTGTGTCAGTCATTTCTCTGCAGCCTGCTCAAGCAGCAACAACAGAAGAAGGCCCCGTAACACCCTTGTTATGAGGCACTTCAAGGAGTTCAAATCCCCAAGATTCAAGAGTTCTACCCTCATTCTTTTTAAGTGGGGTAGTGTTCCAGTAAAGTTCCTGCTATGGAGAAAAAGAAGGCATGTGGCAAGCTTGTGGAGGACTAGATCATCGAAGCATATAAGTTTTTTTGATGAGAAGTGGTCACCCAAGTTTTGTTGATGAAGCACCAGAAGACCAATCAAGGAAGGAATCCATGAGGGAGTTCGCAAGAGAAAGGTTTGTGTGTTGGCATCGATGCTTCTTTAATAAGCTAGCTGCCAAGCGAAAGCTGAAGCCTGAAGATGATCTTTGAGTAGCCAGAATCAGCATTTGCAATCGGCAACCAGATGCTCTTCAAAGGCCAGATTTTGTTGAAGTTCCATCTCCTCGAAGAGTCTGCAAAGTAAAGATATGTAGCTGAAGTAAAGCTATACCCATAACCCTTCTGAGCCGAATCTCGAGGACGAGATTCATTTTAAGTGGGGTAGATCTGTAGCATCCCAAAAATTCAAATCTTGAAAATTTCTCAAACTCCCTCTAAATTCAAAATGAATTTCAAATTTTGTTTCAAAATGTTTGTTTGCAAGTTGATATCAACAAATAAATTATAGTGGTCTATATTCTCTACAAAATCCTCCTCAAAATATCCTACAAATATTTCCCCAGTGATCACCCTCAAATTCTTTTCAGAAATACTGCCCAGATATTTCTCCAGTGATCCCCTCAAATTCTTCCAGAAATAACGCCCAAATATTTCCCAAGAAATCCCCTTCAAGTTCTTTCCAGAAATACTGTCCAAATATTCCACCGATATATCTCCAAGTATTTTCCTCTTGAGAAATACCTTCAGAATCAATTTCAAGTCCTTATAAATATTTTCTCCAGTGTCATACGTATACGTATGCCTCCAGTGTCATACGGTGAGCTCTACAAGCTAATCTCACTTATACAAGACAAATACATGCTAATCTCCCACTAATCCTCTCATCCTCTCACTAATCCTCTCATCCCTCCCCCTAATCCCCCACCATGGCTATAAATAGAGGGGCAAGGGCCTCCTCTCATCCCACCCCAAGCCATTTCATGGCAACTATCTCCCCCCCACACACCCACTCCATGTTCCACACAAGCACACACTGGCACAAGGATCGTTCGGTCGTTCTTCGATCGTTCGTCCACCTGTTCTTAGTTTGTTCGTTCGTCCGATCGTTCGATCGTTCGTCCGTTCGTTCGTCCAAATAATCTTTGTTCAGTCGTTATGCTGCCAAAATTCCGATCATTCGATTGTTCATCGTTCGTTCATAATTCATATTCACCGTTCATCGTTCGTTCATAGTCCCTATTCATCGTTCGTCCAGATAATCTGTGTCCTGCCGTTATGCTGCCGAAATTCTGATCGTTCGTTCGTCCGATCATTCGATCTTTCGTTCGTTCGTTCATAGTTCCTATTCATCGTTCATCGTTCGTTCATAGTTCCTATTCATCGGTCATCGTTCGTTCATACGAACTATTCACCATCAATATTCACCATTACTATTCACTGACCCTATTCATCATTGTTACTATTCATCGATGATATCTATAATTACTTTTTCGTCGTCACTATTCATCATTACTATTCATCGTTACTATTCATCGATCATCCGATCACCCCAAATTTCAACTACTAATCCATCATGCCGTCCAGTCCACCTAAGACCATATTCCAGTCATACGAACTCTGGTGACTGTGATTTTCCTTCCAGTAGGGAACCTCCCATCTGGTCGCCCATCCTAGGTTTCTCCAAGTTGAGCATGCTTAACTTTGAGATTCCTTTGAACCAGGCTTCCAAACCCAGATTCCAATAATTCTTATTTCTAAATTCTTATCAAACTGTTCCCTATCCAACCATGTCATCCCTTAAGCCTGGTCCATATTCTAGAAAACTCCCAAAAATACTCTTGTCCCATATTCTGCCTATAACTCTCCTGTTCATACTAAGTCAGACCATTCATTCGTCACTATTCTCACCAACAGTGAACTTCACTGTGCTACACCACATACACTCAGCTATAAATACACCCAGCTACCCTCTCCCTCTCCACACACACTCAACACCCTCAGCCAAGGCAAACACCCCACCCACTCAGTTACTCCGCTCTGCCGGCTACATGCATAGTGTCGCTTCGCCTCCAGTCCACCCTCCTGGTAAGCACCTCCGCTCCACCACCAGTAATATCACAATACCACATGACACAGATTCTACTCAAGACTCTACCCATCCATTTATCGCTATTCTGACCACTATACTAAATATTTGTTGGTATACTTGCTAGTTTGTATGTTTGCTTGTTCATGTTGCATAGTTATCGGAGCGTTCGTGCCGTCTTGTGGAGGCCAGATCGGCAAGTCTACGCCAGGCGGTGGAGCCAGAAGCCAGTTCCGCGAGCTCTCCTTCCCCCTACGCCAGATAAGCACGGCAAGCTCACTGGATCCCTTTGATGCATAAATTACCTATGATTTTTTAACCACAACCCTAAGCCTATTATTTTATGCATGATATGATTTTGAGACAAGTTATTATGGCCACCCAGCCGCTTGCCGCAATCAATCCTTGATATATTTGTTCCAAATGATTTGAGAAAAGGTGTGAGTTTTCAAAAGAAATTGCTTTTCAAAATGTGTACGATGAAGGGTTTTCACCCTTATCACCTTTGAGTAGGGATGATCAGGGACTCCCTGGTTTAGGGGAGGGCCTAAGGTGATGGCTCAGCTGGTTTAGGCGTGAGCAGAAAGATTGTCCCCTCATATAAGGACCGGTTTGTCATCCTTCACTACCTGTACTCATGATAAGTACAACCACTCGAGACTGTGTGGGCAGTCACTCAATCTGAACTCGTACGGTTCAAACCCAGTGTTATTGTTGGGGACTTGTTCTCAAATGCTTCGAATTAAGAACAAGGCAACATAAAATGTTAAGTGTTAATGACCTTCGTCCATTGAAGCATTATCTCTCCAAGGATATAATGAACTTTGGACGAAGGTCATGAGCAAAAATCACGAAGGTCATACCTTCGTGACTAGAATTGTGAAATAATGAAAGATGAAATATAAAATATAAAACATGAAGGAATAATACATCAAAACACATAGACTTATTCATATATTTCATTATATAAATTCAAATATTAAAACATAACATTTAATCATATTTATACCTTCGTCTTAACAGAAAGCAATAATCCAAGTGTCGCGTACAAGCTATTACAAGATTCCGTGAACAATACGGGAGTACTGTTCATCTATTTATAGGCACAGGGCGCAGCCTGTGTGAAATTACATTTATGCCCTTTACAATCGATTACAATCATGACACATACTATCATGGGTTTATTGGTCATTTCATCTTTAAGTCAGTTCACTCCTTCGTCTTGAGACATGTCATAGCTTCGGCACTACTTTTGAGAGGATCTACTGAAGGTGTTTCTTTCTTTAGGATCTTTGGCTACAAAGCATACCCCCAATAGTAGCCCCTTCGCGGTACTCGATCTTTTTTCGTAACGAGCTTGATCCGTGAAAAAGTCTCTTAGGCTTCGGGATGCCGAAGATCCGAAAAACACCTTCCCTGAGCTTGTTGCCGAGAAACGATTAAAATAATCCGAGCGCAAGGTGGCCCCGCCATGCAGCAGTTACGCGCAACCTGGCGATTCACCTTCTCGGGCTCTGTGGCCCACCGTTCAGTGGGTGCGGGCGGCTGTTTGTCCGGTGCGGAAGACTTGACGATTTACCTTCCGACCTACGTCACTATATAAATAGACGGGTAGGTGTGAAGTTACCACATCATTCATTGCTATTGCACTGTTTTGCTACCAAAAATTTGACCATAGCCGAAGCTTGCTTACTGCATCGTCAACTGAAGCTATTCATTTTGCTCAAGCTTCGTAACAAGAAAGAGCTTCGGCAAAGTTTAAAAATTTTCAACTTCGTCAAAAAACAAGAAATTCAATCATCAGATGGCTAGGGTACGCTCAACAGCTAGGGTTACTCGCGACAGAGAGGAAGCGGAAGGTGCCGAAACCACTCCAATCTCTGAAGTGATGCAACGGTCAGGGCTGGTAGTATCGGAGGATGCACCTGCCGCTGAAGCTGAGAAGGTTGATACTGAGGAAATTGAATCTGAAGATGATTACAACACCGTGCCATCTAAACCCAGCCACCTGGAGTTTGGGAAATCCACCATTATCGAAGGTGATATGTCTAAGCTGATGAAGTTAGGCTATTTCAGTGAAGCAAAGAAGGAGCTGGTTCATTTTGGCGGAGAGGAAATTACTCCAAAGCCGGAAAAGGATGAGGTGGTAGTCTTCAAAAGCTTCTTTAAAGCAGGATTAAGATTTCCTTTGAACGGGATGATTGCTGATGTTTTGAAGAAGTTTGGGATTTATCTTCATCAGCTAACTCCTAACGCCATCGTTAGGCTTAGTGTCTACATCTGGGCCCTCCAAAGCCAGGGGGTAGAACCATTTTTTGAAGGCTTCTGCCGAGTACATGAGCTTCATTATCAAACAAAAGCTAGAGAAGATGGGCTACATGAAAACTTCGGCTGCTACAATTTTGCTTATCGCAAAAATACGAAGTTTCCAGTTATCAGCTATCGTACCAAGTGGCCAGCTGGCTGGAAGACTGAATGGTTTTACGTCAAAGTTGATGAAGAAAAGGAGAAGCTAGTCCAAAGTCCACTAGAATTAATCTTTGGAGAAACCAGGCCCTAGTGCAACATGACACCGAAGAGTCCAAGCCAAATTGCACTGGGCGAATTTCGAGTTATTGCAGAGCATATTGGCACTAGGGATCTGGTGCAAGAATTCTTGGCTTTTAGAGTGTTCCCAACTTTGAAAGAGTGGGACATGTCGAAGCTCAAGGGAGAAAAGAAAAAGGGGGAACTTGTTCGGTTGCCCTACTATTATAAATTCAAGAAACATTTCAAAGTACCTTGCCAAGAATGGTTAGACACAATTGAAGTTATGTGCAACAACATTCTTGGCAATTATTCTAAAAAAGAAGATCAACTAATGACTGCAGCCTTCGGCACTCGTCCGAAGCGAAGGTTAAACCGGGTAATGGATGCTCTGAACTTTGAGTATCCAGACTATGAGCGACTAGACCGAGGCGCCGAAGGACAGAAGAGAAAGAGAGTTGCCAGCGTCCTGAATAAAAAAGATGCTAAATTGGTGAAAGATGATGAAGAAAAACTGAAAAAGAGAAAGCTGAGGCCTGAGCCGAAGACAGATGCTTCGAAGAAAGGAAAGGCTGCGGCTCCGAAGCAAAAGGCAACTGATATAGAAGAAGAAACTGCTGCAACACCTTCTTCCACCAACGTGGAGGAAATCTTAAAGGTAATGACTGAATCTTTGCCTATCAAGCTAAGTCCACTGGGGCCGCATCTGACGAAGCTTTTTTAGTAGGAAAAGGAGCCCTCAATAACGAAGAAGGCAACTGGGCTGAAAAAACGAAGAATTATTACCGTGACAGAAGTTATTGAAGGGACACCACCGTCAGCTTCGACTTCGAAGGCACCAGCGAAGGCACCAGCTGTTGAGAGCGCAACAGCTACTGAAGCTACACTTACTGAAGCTGCAGCTGCCGAAGCTGCCATGGCCGAAGATATACACTTAGAAAGCACACTTTCTAACATTGATAAGATACTTCTGGACATGGCCACAGAAGAAGCTGCCACAGCCGCTGAAGAAGCCATGGCTACAGTACCTGAGAAGGAGAAGGAAATAGCTGAAGATGCTTCAGAAGAGGAAATTTTCAATTTTCAAAACTTAGTTGGACAAGAGTTGACGAAGGCTGAGAAAGAAGAGTTAAAAGAATATGCCATATCCTGTGGATATCAACCAGGGGCACTACTCTTCGGTGGTGTTGACGATGAAAAGTTAAGCTACGTCCGAGATCAAACCATAGCGAAGGTTATCGGTACTCTATCAAAGAGTATTGGTTTCCCGAAGCTTGAGACAGACATTAGCCGCTACCGACGATAGCACATCGTCGGTAGTTTATTCTATTCCAATTTCAAGGTAAAAAACTTTTCTTCAACTTTTTATTGTCTTTAACAACGAAGGTGTTTTATAACGAAGGTTGCTTGTGCATAGAGTATGATGTTGAGTAAAGCTTTGAGAATGCAACAAGATCTTGAAGATAAAAAACATGAAGTTATAATTGAGGGTTTAGAAAGCAAAATAAAAGATCAAGCAGCTGCTCTTGAAAAGAAGGATTTCGAGCTTCAGACAACAGAAGGTTTATTGGCAGAAGCTGAAGCTAAAATTGCAAAGTTAAATACGGAGCTTCTCTCAAAGTCAGAAAGCTTCGAACAGGAAAAGCAGAAGTTAAATGCCAAATTTAAGACTGAGGTCGTGAAAAGTTCAAATTTGCAAAAATCATTGTCGGAGCTTCAAAACAAATGTCTGGAGTTCAGTAGCCGATGTGTACAACGGCTGAAGCAGATCTTCGATTCGGTTGGAGCCAGCTGTGAAAAATTTAGTCCTTCGACTGAAGACTTGCCAGGGGCCTTCGAACATATCGAGGGTGAAATTGATGACCTTGATGAAATTATAGCCAGACATGGTGATTTCTGTGCCCTGGTAGCTTCTCGGGGCACAGCTGTCGCCTTCCTGAAATCTGGTTGCACACATGGAAAGGTTGTCAATAGACCCAACTTTAGTTTATCACCAGCAGATCTGGTTGATATTCCCAGTCTTGCCCGAAGCATAGGAAACAAATTTATAAAACTAGTATGGATGAAGGGTGGACGAAGCATAGCTGGTGACCAAGCTCGAAGTCATCTTAAGCCGGTAACAAAATCATACCTTATGCCTACCTTTTCCTTTAAACTTGAATTTTCCTTACAATACTTTAATATGTACAGGATGACGAAGCTGAGGAGCAAGATGACGAAGCTGAAGGGCACAAAGCCAAAGCTTAATAAATAATGATGAAGCTTGAATAAATAGCTGTGGAAAAAAACTCAAGAACTCTTGTAATAATCTTTGTAAAGAATATTGTAATTTAAGAATTAGGTTTTACTCTGTAAATTTTGTCCATACCTTGTAATATATTTTTACCTTTCCACCAATGTATGAAGTGCTTTGATGTGAACGAAACTGGCATTTTTTGAGCCGAAGGCGAAAAACACCTTCCCTTCTTTTCATGCACAACGAAGCATGAAACTGTTTCTTTTTCTTTTTGCCGATGCCTTATCTTTAGAGCTGAAGCATTTGTCTATGTTATGATGATGATGGCCCTATGTATGTCTAAATGAATGTTTATGAATGCAAATGTATGATGTAATGTGTCGTGCAAATGAATGTCCAAACACACATACGAAGCCACAACCATAGCCTTCATTCCCTTGGGAATGACCGAAGTCTCTTTGTCGTTTATTTTTCGGCTTCATCGTTTATTTTTCGGTGTATCAGCGCTGACTTTTTGCTGTAAGTTCTGCATCCCCTTAGGAACATTTTTTGAACTTCTTCGCCTTCTATTTCGGTGGTATCGCGTTGACTTTTCGCGCTTTGCCTTATATTTCGACGGTATCAGCGTTCACTTTTCGCTGTAAGCTCTGCATTTCCTTGGGAACGACTTTTGAGCAGAAAACTTACGCTGCGCTCCCTTAGGAACGGCTTTTTGTAGCTTCGTCGTGCTCTACATCCCCTTAGGGACAACTTTCGAGCTTCTCCCTGTTTTTTCCTTTTTGCCTGCACTCGATGGTGCATGCTCAATTTTTACATTTACATTTTTGGGAGATTTTGCTCTCGTAGAGCTAAATAAGAAAAAAGGGAAATTACATGCTATTGCCCCATTAAAAACCTTTCTCCCCCTTCGGAAAGGAAAAGGGTGCCATAGGAAAAATAAAAAGATTACATCGAGCTAAACATAATTTCGCCGAAGCTCATCCGCATTCCAAGATCTAGGAATGTTGTTGCCGTCCATATCCTTCAGTCTGTAAGAGCCGGGTCTTGACGAAGATACTACCAAAAAATGTCCTTCCCACTTCAGCTGTAACTTGCCTACTGTATCTGGGTTGGCCACTCTCCGAAGTACCAAGTGCCCTGGCTTAATATTCTTTAGCCGAACTTTTCTGTCACGCCACTTTATTGTTTCGGCTTGATATTTATTGATGTTCTCCATGGCCTGAAGCCTGATCCCTTCTATAGCATATTTTGCCACAGAACAATCAGCTTCGTCCTCTGCCGAAGCCACTGTTCTTATTGATCCTGCCTTAGTTTCTTCTGGGGTTATTGCTTCGTCACCAAACAGTAATTTGAATGGTGTAAAGCCTGTTGACCTTGATATTGTTGTGTTGTGGCTCCACACCACTTTGATCAATTCATCTGGCCACTTTCCTCTGGGCTGATTGAAGATTAACTTCATTATTCTCGTCATTATAATGCCATTAGATCTTTCAACAAGTCCATTTGACTCTGGATGTCTGACTGATGCAAAATGAATCTTCGTGCCGATTTCTTCATAGAATTCTTTGAAAGCTTCAGCATCGAATTGTGTTCTGTTGTCCACAGTAATAGCCCTCGGCACTCCGAAGCGACAAACGATATTTTGCCAGAAAAATTTCTGGACAGTAACCGAAGTTATTGTGGCTAAAGGCTTCGCCTCAATCCACTTGGAAAAATACTCTACCGCTACCACAACATATTTTAGATTTCCTTGTGCTGGTGGAAGTGGGCCTAGCAAATCGAGGCCCCACCTTTGTAACGGCCAAGTGGGTTGTATTAATTGAGTGAGAGATGAAGGTTGCTTCTGATCTCTTGCATATTTTTGACAGCCTTCGCATTTTTGGACTAATTCTGCTGCATCCGAAGCTGCCTTCGGCCAATAAAATCCTTGTCAAAAGACTTTTCCCAACAAGGGCCTAGATCCAATGTGTGATCCACACATACCTGCATGTATCTCTTTCATTAATTCCATACCTTCGGTTCTTGATAAAAACTTAAGGAGTGGTGAGCAAACTCCATGTTTATACAATTCTCCTTCTATTATTACATATGGTCTTGTTCTTGCCTCCATTCTCTTGTTATAAGCTTCGTCACTTGAAAGACAATTGCCTTGGAGGAAAGATATTATTTCAGTTCTCCAGTCTTCACTGTGTACTGGAGAAATAATAAGCACTGCTCTCTCCATGAGCTCAACCGAAGGTGCTTTTATTGCTTCAAAAAACACTTCGGAGGGAAGGGGGAGCCCTTGAGCCGCTGATTTGGCTAGCAAATCTGCATGCTCATTTTTACCTCTTGGAATATTCTTGACAGAAAAACCTTCGAAAGAAGCTTCCAACCTTCGGACTGCATCCAGATATTTTTCAAGCTTCGGATCTCGTGCCTTGCTGCTCTTATCCACATGGCCAGCAATAACTTGAGAGTCAGTCTTTAGGATGGCCCTTCTTATTCCCATTGCCCTTAGTTTCCAAAGCCCAATAGAAGTGCTTCATACTCAGCAATATTATTTGTGCAACTGAAATCCAGTTTGACTGCAAAACATGTTTTGACTTTTGAAGGTGCCACTAGGACCGCAGCTGCTCCTGCACCGAAGGTTCCCCATGAACCATCGCCGAACATCGTCCAAACTTCGGTATCCTTGGTTGTCCCTTCTTCGTGAGCCCCTGGCGTCCAGTCAGTGATGAAGTTTGCTAGCGCCTGAGATTGAATTGAAGATCTGTGCACGTAATCAATGGTGAATTCATTGAGCTCCACGACCCACTTTCCAACCCTTCCAGTAGCTTCTCTATTCCTCATAATATCCTTCAGAGGCTGTGACGAAGGAACAATTATATGGTACGCTTGAAAATAATGCCGAAGCTTCCTGGAGGCCATTAATACAGCATACAACACTTTCTCCAATTCTGTGTAATTTTTCTTTGATAAGCTCAATACTTCGGAGACAAAATATACTAGGACTTGCTTTTTAGTTTGTCCTTCAAGCTTCTCCTATACAAGCGCCGCACTTACTGCAGAGTGTGAAGCTGCCACATACAATAGCAGAGGAGCCCCTGGTGTAGGTGGAGTTAGCATTGTTAGATCTATCAGATATTGCTTCAGCTCTTCGAAGGCTTTCTGCTGAGCTGATCCCCATTGAAAGACTTCGGCCGACTTCAGCACTACAAAGAATGGTAAATTTCTCTCTGCTGATCTAGATATGAATCGATTCAAAGATGCCAGTCTTCCTATCATCAGTTGAGCCCCCTTCTTTGTGCTTGGCGGCTCCATCCGAAGAATAGCTTCGATTTTGTTCGGATTAGCTTCGATTCCTTTCGTTGAAACTAGACAACCAAGGAATTTTCCTTTCTTTACTCCGAAGACACATTTTTCTGGATTTAATTTAAGGCCAGCTTGCCTAAAATTAGCAAATGTTTCCTGTAGATCAGCAATGTGATTTTCCTGCTTTGTGCTTTTTACTATGATATCATCAACATATGTTAGCACATTTCTGCCTATCTGAGAGTGAAGGACTTTGGCTGTCATTCTACTGAAGCTTCCTCCAGCATTCTTGAGCCTCTCAGGCATCCGAAGATAACAATATGTACCACTGGGGGTTATGAAGCTGGTTTTTGGCTCATCTTCCTTCTTCATCTAGATTTGATGGTAGCCTGAATAACAATCTAGTAGACTCATGAGCTCTGACGAAGCTGCTTGTCAGGGACCATAATTAGGGGTACCCCCAAGACTCATAAACTCGGATGGTAACCACCATTAGCACAAAGCTGCAAAGGCCTGATGGGCGCAATTCAGGACAAGGCTCCGTCCAAGGGACACGATCTCGCCTTGCTCGAGCCCAGCCTCGGGCAAGAACAGCAGACCCAGGTGGATTCACGTCTCGCTCGAGGGTCTCCTCAAGCAACGGGCGCACCTTCGACTCGCCCGAGGCCCAGCTCGGGCAGGCTTCGCGGAGAAGCAACCTTCGCCAGATCACCACGCCAACCGACCGTATCGCATGAGCATTCAATGCAAGGATCGCCTGACACCTTATCCTGACGCACGTTCATCAGTCGAAAAGGCCGAAGTGACCGCAGTCACTTCGCCCCTCCACTTACTGACCTGACAGGAAAACAGCACCGCCTGCACTTCTCCGACTGTTGTGCCACCCGCCAGGGTGAGGCTGACAGCAGCCAAGTCCATCCTCGGGCGCCATAGGAAGCTCCACCTCGCCCGACCCCAGGGCTCAGACTCAACCTTGACCCCGGAAGACGGTCTCCGCCTCGCCCGACCCCAGGGCTCGGACTCCACCACGACCTCGGAAGACGGTCTCCGCCTCGCCCGACCCCAGGGCTCGGACTCCACCTCGACCCCGGAAGACGGTCTCCGCCTCGCCCGACCCCAGGGCTCGGACTCCACCTCGACCTCGGAAGACGGTCTCCGCCTCGCCCGACCCTAGGGTTCGGACTCAACCTCGACCTCGGAGGAGTCACTGCCTCGCCCGACCTTGGGCTCGGACCGACCACGCCGCAGGGGGGTACATCATTACCCTACCCCTAGCTAGCTCAGGCTACGGGGAACAAGACCGGCGTCCCATCTGGCTCGCCCCGGTAAACATGTAATGATGGCACCCCGCGTGCTCCATAACGACGGCGGTTCTCAGCCCCCTACGGAAGCAAGGAGACATCAGCAAGGATCCGACAGCCCCGACAACTGTACTTCTACAGCGTTTGAGCGCTCCTCCGACGGCCACGACATCACATGAACAGGGCAGCAACACCTCTCCGACAGCCACGTCGGCATGTACATAGGGCTCTGGCTCCTCTCTGCTAGACACATTAGCACATTGCTATACCCCCATTGTACACCTGGGCCTTCTCCTTACGTCTATAAAAGGAAGGTCCAAGGCCCTCGTACGAAAAGGTGGTCGCGTGGGAGAACGGGCTGACGGACAGACTCTCTCTCTCCCTCGCGAACGCTTGTAACCCCCTACTGCAAGCGCATCCGCCCTGGGCGCAGGACAACACGAGCCACGGTTCCCCTTATTGTTCCCCCTTGTGTTCCATCTCGCGCCGACCCATCTGGGCTGGGACACGCAGCGACAATTTACTCGTCGGTCCAGGGACCCCCCGGGGTCGAAACGCCGACAGTTGGCGCGCCAGGTAGGGGCCTGCTGCGTGTTGACGAACAGCTTCCCGTCAAGCTCCAGATGGGTAGTCTCCAGCAACCTCTCCAGCCCGGGACGATGCTCCATTTCGGGAGTCTCGAGTTCATGTCTCTCGACGGCAGCTACGACATGGTACTCCTGCCTCCGTCGCGCGACAACGACAATGGCGGCCTTCAGCCCGCCCGCCGGCGGCGGAATCGACGACGTCTTCGCCGTGTGGCGGAAAAGCAGCATCCGGGTCTGTCCCGTCACCTTCCACGCCGACGGAGGAGGAGGCGGGGCAACCATGGCCAAGCAGGAGGCGGCACCTCGTCGGCTGTCGAGCGAGTCGACGACGCCAGCGCCCCAGCGGGGGACACGTCGGGCATCGACATCGCGTCTGAGACGAAGACGGGCGTCGTTTCCCCGCAACATGCCAACCCCAAGCGGACGGATGACACCAGCACGCTCGCGAAGGACTTGCTGGGCGTTAGCCTCGTACCTGTGATAACGGTGCAGTCCGTCCCCGACGCGACTTCGTCACCATCCATCGATCAAGAGGTACCGTCCGTTTTCCATCCTGTGCCTTTTAGATTCAGCTTAGACCCACCAAGCGACCCCGCTTCGGTGGACGCTTTCATAAAGGCATACCCAAACCTTCCGGGGTACCATATGTGGTCAACCTGGGACCGACTGACGGCCGTCTCGACCTACGGGCCCCCGGGTTCCGAGGAAGATGATGAGCCCGACTCTGGTTGGGATTTCTCTAGGCTCGGTAACCCAGTGCCATGCGAGACTTCATGGCCGCATGTGACTACTGCCTCTTCGATTGCTCCGATGATGGCCACAGCCTTGACGACGAGGACTATGGCCCAAGTCGCGAATGTTTCCACGTCGATCTAGGGGGTCTCGACAAAGGCAACCATCTTGGTATGCCGGAGGACGGCGATTCCCCTAGGCCTGCGCCTCGCGTTGACATCCTTCGGGAGCTAGCTATGGTCCCAGTCCCTGCGGGGGGTCAGGATGCACAGCTCGAGCAAATCCGCGAGATGCAGGCCAGGCTCGACGAGGAAGCAGGACAACTTGTTCAGCTCCGGCAGAATATCGGGCAGGAGTGGGCAGGCCGAGCTCCGGTCGGAGAAGCGCGTCATCTGGCCTAGGACGTCCACCACCACATTGCCAACGATGCTAGGGCAAGGCTGCCCCCGGCTTCTAGTGGGGTCGGCCAGAACCTGGCTACAGCGGCAATACTACTTCGAGCGATGCTGGAACCATCCACCACTAAGGGGCGACATATCCAGGGAGAGCTCAAGAATCTCCTGGAGGATGCCATGGTCCGACGGGCCAAAAGCTCTGCCTCCCAAAGACAGGGGTACCCCCCGGAGCATCGCGCCGCGACTTCCCGATTCATGCGGGAAGCTTCGATCCACACCGGGCGCACGCGGGACACATCGCCTGCAGCCCCGGGTCGCCTCGGCAACGAGCACCACCGCCGCAACCGTCGAGCCCACCTCGACGAGAAGGTGCACCGAGGCTACCACCCCAGGCGTGGGGGACGCTACGACAGCGGGGAGGATCGGAGCCCTTCGCCCGAACCGCCCGGTCTACAGGCTTTCAGCCGGGCCATACGACGGGCGCCGTTCCCGACCCGGTTCCGAACCCCGACTACCATCACCAAGTACTCGGGGGAGACAAGGCTGGAACTGTGGCTCGCGGAATACCGGCTGGCTTGCCAGCTGGGTGGAACAGACGATGACAACCTCATCATCCGCAACCTCCCCCTGTTCCTCTCCAACGCCGCCCGAGCCTGGCTGGAGTATTTGCCTCCTGCGCAGATCTCCAACTGGGACGACCTGGTCAAAGCCTTCGCCGGCAACTTCCGGGGCACATACGTGCGCCCTGGGAACTCCTGGGATCTCCAAAGCTGCCGCCAGCAGCCGGGAGAATCCCTGCGGGACTACATCCGGCGATTTTTGAAGCAGCGCACCGAGCTGCCCAACATCACCGACTCAGATGTCATCGGCGCGTTCCTCGCCGGCACCACTTACCGCGACCTGGTGAGCAAGCTGGGTTGCAAGACTTCCACCAGGGCGAGCGAGCTGATGGACATCGCCACCAAGTTCGCCTCTGGTCAGGAGGCGGTCGAGGCCATCTTCCGGAAGGACAAGCAGCCTCAGGGGCGCCAGCCGGAAGACGTCCCTGAGGCGTCCGCTCAGCGCGGCACCAAGAAGAAGGGCAAGAAGAAGTTGCAAGCGAAACGCGATGCCGCCGATGTAGACCTTGTCGCCGCCGCCGAGCACAGGAACCCTCGGAAGCCTCCCGGAGGCGCCAACCTGTTCGACAAGATGCTCAAGGAGTCGTGCCCCTATCATCAGGGTCCCGTCAAGCACACCCTTGAGGAGTGCGTCATGCTTCGGCGCTACTTCCACAAGGCCGGGCCCTCGGCGGAAGGTGGCAAAGGCCACAACAACGACAAAAGGAGGGCCACAAGGCTGAAGAGTTCCCCGAGGTCCATGACTGCTTCATGATTTACGGTGGGCAAGTGGCGAACGCCTCGGCTCAGCACCGCAAGCAAGAGCGCCGGGAGGTCTGCTCGGTGAAGGTGGCGGCGCCAGTCTACCTAGACTGGTCCGACAAGCCCATCACCTTCGACCAAGGCGACCACCCTGACCGCGTGCCAAGCCCGGGGAAGTACCCGCTCGTTGTCGATCCCGTCGTCGGCAACGTCAGGCTTACCAAGGTCCTCATGGACGGAGGCAGTAGCCTCAACATCATCTACGCCGAGACCTTCGGGCCCTTGCAGATCGATCTGTCCGCGATCCGGGCCGGCGCGGCGCCCTTTCACGGGATCATCCCTAGGAAGCGCGTCCAACCCCTTGGGCAACTCGATCTGCCCGTCTGCTTCGGGACTCCCTCCAACTTCCGAAAGGAAACCCTCACGTTCGAGGTGGTCGGGTTCCGAGGAACCTACCACGCAGTGCTGGGGAGACCATGCTACGCCAAGTTCATGGCCGTCCCCAACTACACCTACCTCAAGCTCAAGATGTCGGGCCCCAACGGGGTCATCACCGTCGGATCCACGTACCGACACGCGTACGAATGCGACATGGAGTGCGTAGAGTACGCTGAGGCCCTCGCCGAATCCGAGGCCCTCATCGCCGACCTAGAGAGCCTCTTCAAGGAAGTGCCAGACGCGAAGCGCCACACCGGCAACTTCGAGCCAGCAGAGGCGGTTAAGTCCGTCCCTCTCGACCCTAGCAATGACGCCTCCAAGCAAGTCCGGATCGGCTCCGAGCTCGACCCCAAATAGGAAGCAGTGCTTGTCGACTTTATCCGCGTGAACGCCGAGGTTTTTGCGTGGAGTCCCTCGGACATGCCTGGCATACCGAGGGATGTCGTCGAGCACTCGCTGGATATCCGAGCTGGAGCCCGACCCGTGAAGCAGCCTCTGCGCCGATTCGACGAAGAAAAGCGCAGAGCCATAGGCGAGGAGATCCACAAGCTGATGGCTGCAGGGTTCATCAAAGAGGTATTCCATCCCGAATGGCTAGCCAACCTTGTGCTTGTGAAAAAGAAAGGTGGGAAATGGCGGATGTGTGTAGACTACACTGGTCTAAACAAAGCATGTCCGAAAGTTCCCTACCCTCTGCCTCGCATCGATCAAATCGTGGATTCCACTGCTGGGTGCGAAACCCTGCCGTTCCTCGATACCTACTCAGGGTATCACCAAATCAGGATGAAAGAGTCCGACCAGCTCGCGACTTCTTTCATCACACCTTTTGGCATGTACTGCTACATCACTATTCCATTTGGTCTGAGGAATGCAGGCGCGACATACCAAAGGTGCATGAACCACGTGTTTGGAGAGCACATTGGTCGAACGGTCGAGGCTTACGTCGATGAAATCGTAGTCAAGATGAGGAAAGCCTCCGACCTCCTCACTGACCTTGAAAAGACATTCAAGTGTCTCAAGGCGAAAGGCGTAAAACTTAATCTTGAGAAGTGTGTCTTCGGAGTCCCCCGAGGCATGCTCCTAGGGTTCATCGTCTCCGAGCGGGGCATCGAGGCCAACCCGGAGAAAATCGCAGCCATCACCAACATGGGGCCCATCAAGGACTTGAAAGGAGTACAGAGGGTCATGGGATGCCTTGCGGCTCTGAGCCGCTTCATCTCGCGCCTCGGCGAAAGAGGCCTACCCCTGTACCGCCTCTTAAGGAAGACCGAGCGCTTCACTTGGACCCCTGAGGCCGAGGAAGCCCTCGGGAACTTAAAGGCGCTCCTTACAAGCGCGCCCATCCTGGTGCCCCCGCTGCCGGAGAAGCCCTCTTGATCTACGTAGCCGCAACCACTCAGGTGGTCAGCGCCACGATCGTAGTCGAGAGACGAGAAGAAGGGCATGCATTGCTCGACCAGAGGTCGGTCTACTTCATCAGTGAGGTACTGTCTGAGACCAAAATCCGCTACCCGCAAATTCAGAAGCTACTATACACGGTAATTCTGACGCGGCGAAAGTTGTGACACTACTTCGAGTCTCATCCGGTGACTGTGGTGTCATCCTTCCCCCTGGGGGAGATCATCCAGTGCTGAGAGGCCTCGGGTAGGATCACAAGGTGGGCGGTGGAGATCATGGGCGAGACAATCTCGTTCGCCCCTCGGAAGGCCATCAAGTCCCAAGTCTTGGCGGACTTTGTGGCTGAATGGGTCGACACCCAGCTTCCAGCAGCTCCGATCCAACCGGAACTCTGGACCATGTTTTTCGACGGGTCGCTGATGAAAACAGGAGCGGGCGCGGGCCTACTCTTCATCTCACCCCTCAGGAAGCACCTCCGCTACGTGCTGCACCTCCATTTCTCGGCGTCCAACAACGTGGCCGAGTACGAGGCTCTCGTTAACGGGTTGCGCATCGCCATCGAGCTAGGGGTTCGGCGCCTCGACGCTCGTGGCGACTCGCAGCTTGTCATCGACCAAGTCATGAAGAACTCACTCTGCCGCGACCCGAAGATGGAAGCCTATTGCGACGAGGTTCGGCGCCTGGAGGAAAAGTTCTACGGGCTTGAGCTCAACCACGTCGCTCGACGATACAACGAGACTGTGGACGAGCTGGCTAAGATAGCCTCGGGGCAGACAACGGTTCCCCCGGACGTCTTCTCCCGAGACCTACATCAACCCTCCGTCAAGACCGACGACACGCCCGAGCACGAGGAGGCCATGGCCCAGCCCGAGGCACCCTCGGCTTAGCCCGAGGCACCCTCGGCCGCCGAGGGTGAGGCACTGCGCATCGAGGAAGAGCGGAATGGGGTCCCGCCTAATCGAAACTGGTAGACCCCGTACCTGCAATACCTCCACCAAGGAGAGCTACCCCTCGACAGAGCCGAAGCTCGGCGACTGGCGCGGCGCGCCAAGTCGTTCGTCTTGCTGGGTGACGGAAAGGAGCTCTACCACCGCAGCCCCTTAGGCATCCTCCAACGATGCATATCCATCACCGAAGGTCAGGAGCTATTGCAAGAAATACACTCGAGGGCTTGCGGTCATCACGCAGCACCTCGAGCCCTCGTCGGGAATGCCTTCCGACAAGGTTTCTACTGGCCAACCGCGGTGGCCGACGCCACTAGAATTGTATGCACCTGCCAAGGGTGTCAATTCTACGCAAGGCAGACGCACCTGCCCGCTCAGGCCTTGCAAACAATACCCATCACCTGGCCGTTTGCTGTGTGGGATCTGGACCTCGTCGGTCCCTTGTAGAAGGCACCCGGGGGCTTCACGCACCTGCTGGTCGCTATCGACAAATTCTCCAAGTGGATTGAGGTCCGACCCCTAAACAGCATCAGGTCCGAACAGGCGGTGGCGTTCTTCACCAACATCATCCATCGCTTTGGGGTCCCAAACTCCATCATCACCGACAAAGGCACCCAGTTCACTGGCAGGAAGTTCCTGGACTTCTGCAAGGACCACCACATCCGGGTGGACTGGGCCACCGTAGCTCACCCCATGATGAATGAGCAGGTAGAGCGTGCCAATGGCATGATTCTACAGGGACTCAAGCCGAGGATCTACAACGATGGATGAAGGAACTCCCTTCGGTGGTCTAGAGTCTGAGGACAACGCCAAGCCGAGCCACGGGCTTCACGCCGTTTTTTCTAGTCTATGGGGCCGAGGCTATCTTGCCCACAGACTTAGAATACGGTTCCCTGAGGACGAGGGCGTATGACGACCGAAGCAACCAGACCAGCCGAGAAGACTCACTGGACCAGCTAAAGGAGGCTCGGGACATGGCCTTACTACACTTGGCAAGGTATCAGCAGTCCCTGCGACGGTACCACGCCCGAGGGGTTCGGTCCTGAGACCTCCAGGTGGGCGACTTGGTGCTTCGGCTACGACAAGACGCCCGAGGGCGCCACAAGCTCACTCCTCCCTGGGAAGGGCCGTTCGTCATCGCCAAGATTTTGAAGCCCGGAACATACAAGCTGGCGAACAGTCAAGGCGAGGTCTACAGCAACGCTTGGAACATCCAACAGCTACGTCGCTTCTACCCTTAAGATGTTTTCAAGTCGTTCATATACCTCGTTTACATACACAAATAAAGTCTAACCATCAAGGAAGGGTCAGCCTAGCCTCGGCAAAGCCCGACCCTCCCTCGGGGGCTAGAAGGGGAGAACCCCCTCTGCGTCAAAATTTTCCTCGGAAAAAGTCTTTCTGTCAGAACATCTTTCACGCTTTTCGACTACTTCGATAGTGGGATCCTGAAAACGACGGAGTACACGTAAGCGGCAAGGCCGACCGAGCCGAGGGACTCCTACGCCTCCGGGATACGGATACCTCACTCATCACCTTCTGCGATAAGTAACTCACGCTCGGATAAGCGATTCAACTGACCGAACAAGTCTTGAACGCTCGAAAACTTTTCTGTCGAAACGATTTTTCGTGCCTTCTCGACTATATCGATAACAGAATTCCGCGGACAGGCAAGAGTACACGTAAGCGGCGAAGGCCGACCGAGCCAAGGGACTCCTACGCCTCCGGGATACGGATACCTCACTCATCACCTTCTGCGATAAGTAACTCTCGCTCGGATGAGCGATTCTGCTACCGACAAACAAGTCCTGATACTCGAAACAAGAGGAAAAGAAATGCATCTTTACAACGCGACGATGATATGTTTGGGCCTCGGCGGCCGCAAAAAACATACGCACACTACATATAAACTATTCCTGCAGGTTCACACATCAGTGAGGGGAGCAGCAGCACCCTCGGCATCGACTCCACCTTCGGCGGAATCCGACCCGGCCTCGGACAGCAACACGGTTCGAGGATCTCCACCTCGAAGGAAGATGTCAACACTGCGCCTAAGCCATCGCCGCCAGGATCTCCTCCAGGTACCTGGCCCGAGTAGACGGCTGGACCGGCCGCTCCGTAGCCTCAGCCAGCTGTCCCCCGAGGACGCCAGCCCGGCTCATGGCCTCGGCGGCCCGACTCCAGGGTTGGTTCCGCTAGTGGACGACCCGACCAGGCTCCGGCCGACGAAGCTTCTTTTCGAGCCAACTCCACCTCTGTCCACGCTCACACCGCTGCCTCCGGCTCCGGCTCATCGCAGAGCGGCCGAGGGTTTTTCTTTAACTGAGCAAGAGAAGCCTTGAGTGGGACAATTTACTCGTCGGTCCAGGGACACGCAGCGACAATTTACTCATCGGTCCAGGGACCCCCCGGGGTCGAAACGCCGACACTGCTGCATCTACTAGAGAATCTATTCTTGGTAATGGGAACTCATCCTTTGGACAGGCCTTGTTGAGATCAGTAAAATCAATGCACATTCTCCATTTACCATTGGCCTTCTTCACCATAACAGTGTTGGCTAGCCATTTTGGGTATTTTACTTCTCTGATGACTCCAGCACTAAGAAGTCTTTTCACTTCATTCCGAGCACCTTCGGCTTTGTCATCAGACATTTTCTGAAGCCTCTGCTTTTTGGGTCTGAAGGATGGATCGACATTGAGCGAATGTTCAATGATGTCCCTGTTGACACCATAGAGATCGTTGGCTGACCATGCGAAGACATCTTTGTTGTTGAACAAAAACCTTATTAGAGTTTTCTCCTGCTCCTCAGATAATTGAGATCCCAGCAATACCTTCTGCTCTGCTATATCTTCACATAGAAGCATAGGCTTCGGCTGATCGGCCGAAGCAGCCTTCTCCCTTCTGTACTTATACTGCTCACAAGCTTCGGCTCCATCTATATTATGGATTGCTTTTGAATCTGTCCAGTTTCCTTCATCCTTTCTGACAGCTTCCTGACTTCCATGAATAGCAATAGGCCCTTGATCCGAAGGTATCTTCATGCATAGATATGCTGGATGAAGAATTGCTTCAAAAGCATTGAGTGTCCCACGACCAATGATTGCATTGTAGGGGTACTCCATGTCGACAATATCAAACACAACTTGCTCAGTCCTTGTATTGTTGACAAATCCGAAGGTCACTGGCATCGTGATCTTGCCGAGTGCTACGATCTGCCTTCCTCCAAAGCCACAAAGAGGGTGTGTAGCATCATGAATCTTATCCTTTGGCTCTTGCATCTGTCTGAAGGCCTTGGCAAATATAATATCCGCTGCACTGCTTGTATCAATCAGAACATTGTGGACCAGAAATCCCTTGATGACATAAGAAATTACTATAGCATCATTGTGAGGGTAATCCTTGAGCTGAAGGTCCTCCTCGAAGAAGGTAATTGGGATGTGGGACCATTTCGACTTAATGAAGGGTCCCTGCACCCCGACATGTTGTACCCTTCTCTGAGCCTCCTTCTTCTGCTTCTTGTTGGCCGGCTCTGAGCATGAACCGCCTGTTATCGGGAGCACCAACTTTGTAGCCGAAGCAGCTTCAGCTTGGTTGTTGAACGAAGCCATCAGCTCAAAAAGTGGAAGTGAGTTCACCGGAGGTGGGCGCCAATGTTGGGGACTTGTTCTCAAATGCTTCGAATTAAGAACAAGGCAACATAAAATGTTAAGTGTTAATGACCTTCGTCCATTCAAGCATTATCTCCCCAAGGATATAATGAACTTCGGACGAAGGTCATCAGCAAAAATCACGAAGGTCATACCTTCGTGACTAGAATTGTGAAATAATGAAAGATGAAATATAAAATATAAAACATGAAGGAATAATACATCAAAACACATAGACTTATTCATATATTTCATTATATAAATTCAAATATTAAAACATAACATTTAATCATATTTATACCTTCGTCTTGACAGAAAGCAATAATCCAAGTGTCGCATACAAGCGATTACAAGATTCTGTGAACAGTACGGGAGTACTGTTCATCTATTTATAGGCACAGGGCGCAGCCTGTGTGAAATTACATTTATGCCCTTTACAATCGATTACAATCAGGACACAAACTATCATGGGTTTATTGGTCATTTCATCTTTAAGTCGGTTCACTCCTTCGTCTTGAGACATGTCATAGCTTTGGCACTACTTTTGAGAAGATCTACTGAAGGTGTTTCTTTCTTTAGGATCTTCGGGTACGAAGCATACCCCCAACAGTTATGAAGGCTGGGAGCACCAGGAGGATAAGGAGGGGGAATGTTTTGTCCGGTTTGGGCATGGCGGTGGCCTGACTCCTTCCGGTATAACCGTTAAGGTAGGGACGTGCGAGGAAAGAAAGAGATTTGGATTCGGGTCTCACTAGCTATGAGATCGCAGAGCCGGACTAGTGGGTAAAGTGTACACCTCTATGCAGAGTTCAAACCTATTCGAATAGTCTGTGTCCACAGGAATGGACGAGTCTGGTGTGGTATGACAATTAGTGTTTTGTTTTCAAAAAAAGGTGCTTTTGAGAAAAGTGATTTTTAAAAGGTCCGACGGTTGAGCCATGAGTTATGGTGGACAGGAAGTCCAGTGGCTGTTGTTGAAAATGAAAACCAGTGGGAAACTGCTAAGATACCTGGATGGTTTAGTCCAGGGGATTTTATTCTATATTGAAAAACTTCCTGCTCCTTTGGGAGAGTATGCACTTTGAAAAATACAAAATGTTTTACAAAACAACCCTGCATAAAATATTGTTGTTTCTGCAAAATATCCTGAGCTCCACATATTCCATGCATTATATCTGATTTCCCCATTCCGCGGGTGAAGGTGGGCTGCTGAGTACGTTTGTACTCACCCTTGCTCATTTTTGTTTTTCAGAAAAAGGAGATCGGGTAAGAGTTACGACTGTTCCCAACCTTGTCTATGGCTGTTGGATCGCTGATTTGCTTCGCTGCGTATATCGGGCTGCTTCAGCCCCACTCTGATGATATGTCCCGAGTTGTGGACCAACTCTTAAAGTTGATCGCCACCTTTATAGGTTTGTCAAGTTTAAGCAGATCTGGAATCATCTGATGTATAAATGTGTTTACTAGCCTCCTGGGACTAGTAATTGTATCACATTTGAGTCCCAGAGGATCTAGGGCGCTTCACAATAGGGGGATGAGAAGAGTGAGGGAGCTTCCTTGATGGCAATTTCGGCATTAAGCTTGGATGAGGTGTCATCATCATCATCCGAGCTATCATCCGAGTCCCATTCAACTAGGTAGGCTTTGCCATCTTTCTTCTTGTTGTAGAATTTCTTTTTCTTCTTATCACCTTCATTTTTGCCCTTCTTCTTCTTATTAGGGCAATTCATGGCAATGTGACCGGGTTCCCCACACTCAAAACATTTTCTATCATTGAAAGCATTTCTTCTTAATGTTTGACCTCTTCTAGGTTGACCTCTCTTCACCTTCATGAATTTGTTGAATTTCCTTACAAATAGAGCCATATCATCATCACTCTCACTTTCATTTTCTTCATCATTACTATCTTCTTTTTCAATTGCCTTAGAGGCTTTAGCTTTGAGAGCAATTGATTCATTCTTTACTTTCTTTACCAAACTTATAGCACTGGCTTGAGATTTCTTGAATATATCTTGAGTAAGAATTTCCCCCAATACTTCGGTTGGAGAAGTTGTAGATAGATCACTTCTTACTAACATTGTCACAATGGTCTCATATTTCTCCGGAAGTGATCTAAGGAACTTATGAGTGAAATCCACATCCGGTACATTAAAACCAAGTCCCTTGAGTTCATTCACTATCTCATTTAACCGGTTGAACATATCGGATACACTCTCATCTTCTTTCATAATAAATTGCTCAAACTTTCCTTTGCACACATATAGCTTGGCACTCTTCACAATTGTAGTTCCTTCATGAATTTCCATTAGCTTAATCCAAATCTCATGAGCGGTTGTGAGATTCTTGATACAATTGAACTCATTTAAATCAAGAGCATCATAGAATACATTCATGGCTTGATCATTTGTAAGGATATTCTCATTGTCACTAATGGATGGTTCATCTTCTTTCAACACAACAAATCCATCCTTGACAATTGGCCAAATTTTTCCACCCATTGCTCTAAGATGCATTGACATTCTTATTTTCCAATAGTCATAGTTATTCCCATCAAAATGCGATGGCTTCCCAATGTGCACATTGTTGTTACTAGCCATTTTGTCCCACTCCGGGATGATTAGATCCACAAACAATGGAGTCCTTGGTTCTGATACCACTTGTAGGATCTAGGACACCGGCTAGAGGGGGGTGAATAGACGGTTTTGACTAAAATAAAAAACACTAGGAAAATTTAATCAATATAACAAGAGGAATAAATTCTCTAGTGATAACAAGTAAACAATCTATGAGAATCAACTAAGGTAATTGAATACTTGATGAACAATATGCAAAATACTATTCACTTGCACGACAATAAGTAATGCAAGAAAATAAAGACACCGTATTTTATCCCGTGGTATCGGTGATTTGCCGATCACCCCTAATCCGCGTTGAGGTGGACTTCAAGCTCTCACTTGCTCCTCTATCAAGACACGGCTTGATCTTTGAGCCAAGTGGACAAGAAATCACTCAATACCTCGATTCCACTAGTGTCACCTTTGCCGCTCCGGCGAAGTAGGCGCGAACCCCTCACAAACAACACCGCGGCTTCTCTACAATCTTCTTGGAGAGCTCGACGGAGACAATCACCCAAGTCGTCTAGGAGGCGGCAACCTCGAAGAGTAACAAGCCGATGACGCTTGCTTGGTGTACCACCTAGTGCCTCAAGAATCACCAATGGATGCAAATGCACTAGGAACACTAAATCTCTCACTAGAATGCAATCTCAAGCAATGTGTGTGAGAGAGAATAAGTTGGAGGATCACAAATGAGCTCAATGTGTGCAAGGAATGGCCAAGAGAGCCCTCACACACGAGCTCCCCTTCTATTTATAGACCCTCTCTCAAATCCAACCATTATGAGCAAAAGACACATGTTCTGCGCACACGCGGGCAGTCTGTGCCCTAGGGCCGGACGGTCCGCCGTACACATAACGGCTATTTTTCCCGTTTGAAATCTATCAGAGCTGTTAGAAAAGTAAGGTCCGGACAGTCCGCCCACCTTGGCCGGACCGTCCGCGACTTGGCAACTTGGAGCACCAGAGCTCTGACCAACTGGAGTTAACACATGTGGACCGTCCGCCTATAAGGCCAGAGGGTCCGTGACCTGGGAGACAGTACTGTCCGAACTTATCCTCTGGACAGTCCGTAGTACAAATCCCAAAAACCACATAGTCCCTGCCCAAACCAAATTTGGCACCTGCGGACGGTTCACCCATCAAGGCTGAACGGTCCGCACTATAATTCAGGGACTGTGCCGAGAGCAGCCTCCTCTAGTCAGGACTGCGGACGGTCCGGCTCCAAGGCCCGGACGGTCCGCAGTACAAATGAACAGGACTTGTCCGAAGTGAACAGACTTCGGACCCCACTGGAGGATCGTGGACGGTCCGCCCTCAAGGCCCGGACGGTCCGTGCATCCCAAGACTTGGCACTTTTCAAACATGCTTTTGAAAGGATTTTTAACTCATGAAATTTGAAGCGCTATTAGTCCTCATGCAAATGCAACCACTAGATGCTCTATGCGGCACTAAGTTTTACACAGATCAAAGTCATTGACCCCTCTTAATAGTACGACTATCTAACCTACTAATCCGGTCAAGTATCTTCTCTAAACTCTTGGAGACCGGCAAAAACAAAACCTATGTTATACCTTTGCCTTCACTTGATCCACAACCAATGCTTATAAATCTCCAAGATTTCCTGTTCTATGTGGTCCAACCCTACATTCTTATTTCTCCAAGAACCGTTAGTCCACAAACAGTTGTCATTAATTACCAAAACATCACTAAGGGGCCTAGATGATTCACAGATGTAGAACTTATACCGCCGAAATAGAAGGCGAAGAAGTTCAAAAGACGTTCCTAAGGGGATGCAGAACTTATACCACCGAAATAGAAGGTGAAGAAGCTCAAAAGACGTTCCTAAGGGGATGCAGAGCTTAAGACTCAAAAGACGTTCCAAAGGGGATGCAGAGTCTGGGTGTGGCTTCGTGTGCGTATGTTTGGACATTCATTTGCGCATTACATCACATCATTCATTGCATTCATACACACTCATGTAGACATTCGTTGGAGCATCATCATCATAACATAAGAATACAAACAGATGCTTCGGCTTCGATGACAATGCTTCGATGAGTATAAAGAAGCAAAGATATGCTTTGTTGTGTACGAAAAGAAGGGAAGGTGTTTTTCGCCTTCGGCTCAAAAGATACAAGTTTCGTCCACATCAAAGCAATTCACTCACGGTTGGAAAGGTAAAAATATATATTACAAGGTATGGACAAATTTACAGAGTAATGTTTGTTTCCTAAATTACAATAACTTTTACGAAGATAATTCAAATGTCTCTAGAGCTTTGTGCAGCAGCTTTATCAGTACCCGTCAAGCTTCGGATTACTGACCTTCGGCATCGTCATCCTGTACACAACAAAGCAGTATAAGGTAAAAAGTAATCTTAGGAGAAGGTAAGCAACAAGTACAAGTTTAATACCGGCTTAAGATGACTTCGAGCTTCGTCACCAGCTAAGTCCCGCCCACCCTTCATCCAAATTTGTGTTATAAATCTATTTCCAATGCTTCGGGCCACGCTGAGGATATCAGCTAAGTCCGCTGGTGATAGACTGAAGTTTGGCCTGTTTATAATCTTTCCGTGCGTGCAACCAGCCTTCAATAAAAGCTACAACTATGCCGCGAGAAGCCAGCAGGGCACAGAAGTCGCCGTGCCCAGCTATAACTTCGTCAAGCGCCTCAACTTCGCTCTCCATATGTTCGAAGGTGCTTGGCAGGTCTTCAACCGAAGGTTCAAATTTTTTAGAGATGGCTCCCACTGAGTTGAAGACCTGTTTCAGTCGTTGCACGCAGCGGTTGCCAAAGTTCAAGCAAGCATTCCGAAGCTCTTTTAGGGATTCTTGCAATTTTGAGTTTTTCTCGACTTCGGCTCCAAGCTTTGCATCAAAAATTTTCCTTTCTTGCTCGAAGTCTTCTGATTTTCAGAGGAGTTCATTTTTTAATCTAGCAATTTCGGCTTGGGCTTCTACCAATGAACCCTCCATTGTTTGAAGAAGAAAATCTTTCTTCTCAAGAGAAGCTTCATAATCTTTGATTTTACTTTCCAAGCCCTCAATTATAACCTCATTCTTCTTATCTTCGAGGTCTTGTTGCATTCTCAAGGCTTTGCTTAGCAGCATACTCTGTGCAAAATAACCTTCATCAGAAATCTTTGCTTCATCGCAAAAAAATAAAATGTTGAGGAAAAAACTTTACCTTAAAATTAGAATAGAATAAGCTGCCGACGATATGCTGTCGTCGGTAGCTGCTGATGTCAGCTTCAAGCTTCGGAAAACCAACACTCTTCGACAGAGTGCTGATAATCTTCGCCCCAGTTCGATCTCGAATACATCCTAAGCCTTCCTCGTTAATTCCGCCGAAGAGCATGGCTCCTGGCTGGTAGCCACAAGATATAGCATACTCCTGCAGCTCCTCCTTTTCAGCCTTGGATAATTCTTGACCAATTATATTTTGAAAGTTGAAGCCTTTTTCTTCCGAAATATCTTTGGCAATTTCCTTCCCTTTCTCAGGCACTGCAGCCAGGACTTCTTCTGCAGCCGCAGCAGTCTGCTCCACAACCAAATCCAAGAGCACTTTATCAATAGTAGATAATGTACTCTACAGATTGGTAGCCTCGGCAGTCGCAGCTTCGGCAGGAGCAGCAACTTCGGCAGCTGGTGTTATTTTTGATGCTGAGGCCGACAGTGGTGTTTCCTCAATGGCTTGCCTAACAGTAACAATTCTTCGCTTTTTTGGCCCAACCGCCTTTTTTGCTGCCGAAGGCTCGTCCTTCTTCTGTAAAAGCTTCGTCAGTTGCGGCCCCAGTGGACTTAGCTGCTTGATAGGTAAGGATTCGGTCATTACCTTTAAAATTTCTTCTACTTCGGCAGCAGAAGGCGTTGAAGGAGCTTCCTCTTCTATCTCAGCCATCTTCGGCTCTGGAGTTGTAGTTTTTTCTCTTCTTCGAGGTCGCCACCTTCGGCTTAGGACATGATTTTCCCTTTTTCAAAGTTTTTTCGTCTTCTTTTACCATCCTAGCAACCTGTCTGCTCAGAACACTGACAACCCTTTTTCTCTTTGGCTCTTCGGCGCCCTTGCTTAGTCGTTCATAGTTAGGGTATTCAAAGTTTAAAGCGTCCATTACCCGATTCAACCTTCGTTTTGGTCGGGTGCCGAAGGCTGCAGTCATCAGTTGATCTTCTTTTTTAGTATAATTGCCCAAAATTTCGTTACACATAGTCTCAATCATTTCTAGCCACTCTTGGCAAGGCTCTTTGAATTGTTTCTCAAACTTGAAGCGATAGGGCAATCAAACAAGTTCATTCTTCTTCCTTGTTCCCTTCAGCTTCGGCATACTCCATTCACTTGTAGCATCCCAAAAATTCAAATCCTGAAATTTTCTCAAACTTGCTCTAAACTCAAAATGAATTTCAAATTTCATTTCAAAATATTTGTTTTCGAGTTGATATCAACAAATAAAATATAGTGGTCTATATTCTCTCCAAAATCCTCTTCAAAATATCCTACAAATATTTCCCCAGTAGTCCCACTCAAGTTCTTCCCAGAAATATTGCCCAGATATTCCATCGATATATCTCCAAGTATTTTCCTCCTGAGAAATACCTTCAGAATCATTTTTCAAGTCCCTACAAATATTTTCTTCAAAACTTTTCTCATGCTCATACGTATACGTATGCCTTCGGTGTCATACGTTGAGCTCTACAAGCTAATTACACTAATATAAGACAAATTCATGCTAATCTCCCACTAATCCTCTCATCCTCCCACTAATCCTCTCATCCCTCCCCCTAATCCCCCACCATGGCTATAAATAGAGGGGCAAGGGCCTCCTCTCATCCCATCCCAAGCCATTTCATGGCAACTCCCTCTCCCCCCCACACACACGCCCACTCCCACTCCACCTCCCACACAAGCACACACTAGCACAAGGATCGTTCGGTCGTTCTTCGATCGTTCGTCCACCTGTTCTTAGTTTGTTTGTTCGTTCGTCCGATCGTTCGATCGTTCGTCCGATCATTCATGGTTCGTTCGTCCGATCGTTCGATCGTTCGTCCGTTCGTTCGTCCAAATAATATTTTTCCTGCCGTTATGATGCCGAAATTCCGATCGTTCGTTCGTTCGATCATTCGATCGTTCATCGTTCGTTCATAGTTCCTATTCATCGTTCATCGTTCGTTCATCATCACTATTCATCGTTCATCGTTCGCTTATACGAACTATTCACCATCACTATTCACCGTTACTATTCATTATTACTATTCACCGATCATCTGATCACCCCAAATTTCAACTACTCATCCGTCATGCTGTCCAGTCCACCTAAGACCAGCCAGACCCATATTGCAGTCATACGAACTCCGGTGACTGTGATTTTCCTTCCAGTAGGGAACTTCACATCTGGTCACCCATCCCAGATTTCTCCAAGTTGAGCATGCTTAACTTTGGGATTCTTTCAAGCCAGACTTCCAAAAAGAAAGGCAAACCATGTTTGTATGGATACGTCTTCAATCCTATAAAACCTGGCCCAAGATACCACAGCCCACTCGGACCAGAATACCACAACATTCCAGCTATTTGGGTCCCGCCTTACTGTTTGTAGTAGGTAGGAACAGTTTCCACCAACATAAACCTCTGCCCAAGAAAAGCCCAAAAATAATTCCTCGCACCCCGCTCTTTCTAAATATCTCTAAATATTCAAATTCTAGGATATTCTTTTCCCTTTCTTTTTCTTCCTATGATTATAAAATCCAAAACTCCTCCATCCAAACTCAGATTTCAGTCATTCTTGTTTCTAAAATTCTTGTCAAACTATTCCCTATCCAACCATGTCATCCCTTAAGCATGGTTCATATTCCAGAAAACTCCCAAAATACTCTTGTCCCATATTCTGCCTATAACTCTCCTGTCAATACTAAGTCAGACGATTCTTTCGTCACTATTCTCACCAATAGTGAACTTCACTGAGCTACACCACATACACCAGCTATAAATACACACAGCTACCCTCTCCCACTCCACACACTCAACACCCTCAGCCAAGGCAAACACCCCACCCACTCAGTTACTCCGCTCTACCGGCTACACGCATAGTGTCGCTTCGCCTCCAGTCCACCCTCCTGGTAAGCACCTCCGCTCCACCACTAGTAGTATCTCAACACCACATGACACAGATTCTACTCAAGACTCTACCCATCCATATATTGCTATTCTGACCACTATACTAAATATCTGTTGGTATACTTGCTGGTTTGTATGTTTGCTTGTTCATATTACATAGTTATCGGAGCGTTCGTGCTGTCTCATGGAGGCCAGATCTACAAGTCTACGCCAGGCAGTGGAGCTAGAAGCTAGTTCCGCGAGCTCTTCCCCCTTCGCCGGATAATCACAACAAGCTCACTGGATCCCTTTGATGCATAAATTACCTATGATTTTTCAACCACAACCCTCAGCCTGTTATTTTATGCATGATATGATTTTGAGACAAGTTATTATGGCCACCCAGCCGCTTGCCGCAATCAATCCTTGATATATTTGTTACAAATGATTTGAGAAAAGGTGTGAGTTTTCAAAAGAAAATGCTTTTCAAAATGTGTATGATGAAGGGTTTTCACCCTTATCACCTTTGAGTAGGGATGATCAGGGACTCCCTGGTTTAGGGGAGGGCCTAAGGTGATGGCTCAGCTAGTTTAGGCGTGAGCAGAAGGATTGCCCCCTCATATAAGGATCGGTTTGTCATCCTTCACTACCTGTACTCATGACAAGTACAGCCACTCGATACTATATGGGCAGTCACTCAATCTGTACTCGTATGGTTCAAACCCTAGGGTTATGAAGGCTGGGGAGCACCGGGAGGATAAGGAGGGGGAATGTTTTGTCCGGTTTGGACATGGCGGTGGCCTGACTCCTTCTGGTATAACTGCTAAGGTTAGGACGTGCAAGGAAAGAAAGAGATTCGGTTTCGGGTCTCACTAGCTATGAGATCGCAGAGCCGGACTAGTGGGTAAAGTGTACACCTCTGCGCAGATTTCAAACCTATTCGAATAGTCTGTGTCCACTGGTATGGACGAGTCTGGTGTGGTATGGCAATTAGTGTTTTTTTTAAAAAAGGGATGCTTTTGAGAAAAGTGATTTTTAAAAGGTCCAACGGTTGAGCCATGAGCTATGGTGGACGGGAAGTCCAGTGGCTGTTGTTGAAAATGAAAACCAGTGGGAAACTACTGAGATACCTAGATGATTTAGTCCAGGGGATTTTGTTCTATATTGAAAAACTTCCTGCTCATTTGGGAGAGGATGCGCTTTGAAAAATACAAAATGTTTACAAAACAACCTGCATAAAGTATTGTTGTTACTGCAAAATATACTGAGATCCACATATTCCATGCATTATATCTGATTTCCCCATTCTGCGGGTGAAGGTGGGCTGCTGAGTACGTTAGTACTCACCCTTGCTTATTTGTTGTTTTTCAGAAAAAGGAGATCAGGTAAGAGTTACGACTGTTCCCAACCTTGCATGTGGTTGTTGGACCGCTGATTTGCTTTGTTGCGTATATCGGGCTGCTTCAGCCCCACTCTGATGATATGTCCCGAGTTGTGGACCAACTCTTAAAGTTGATCGCCACCTTTATAGGTTTGTCTCGTTTAAGCAGATCTAGAATCATCTGATGTATAAATGTGTTTACTAGCCTCCTGGGACTAGTAATTGTATCACATTTGAGTCCCAGAGGATCTGGGGCGCTTCAGGTGGTATCAGAGCTGTTAGGTTGGCCCTAGGACGTAAACCTTAGCCTGATCAAAAGTTTTTGAGTCAAAACTATTTTCTTAAAAAGATTCTTGCTCTCATCCCTCCATTTCAAAAATGCTTTCCCCTTTCCTTCTCTCAGAAGTCAGATGGAGGTCCATTGCCAAACCAGCCTTTGCTAGAATGAAGATGGTTCCCCAAGTTGTTGAGAGCATGCACAGTCCGCCTCGGAATCAGGAGCCAGTCAGAGTATTATGGTCGTGAATTCATCGAGCATGGCACAGAGAAGTGTGTCGTGACTGTATACATTGGATCCAATCCGCACCATGTGGAATGGAGTGTCACTGCTGTGGGGCACAGATTCAAAGACACCTGCCAAGTCGTCGCTCGCAATGCATTGAGGGCCCTGTGTCAAATTTATGAAGAAGAAGTGGCCGACACCCCGCTCAGATTCTTTCCGCCTTTCGGAGAGACCATCCCGTTTGGATGGCCAGAATGCGTGCATTGGAAGAGCAGCAGTTGCTTGAGGATGACCCCACAGTCGTGTACCTCACTGCATACCTGCTCACCCTAGATGCGCAGTATGATTTCTTGGCTCGGCACCACCATCAGATGATTGTCCGAGCAGAAGATGCAGAGAAGCTCAACCGTAAGATCCATGTGGATCTCACCACAGCTCAAGCCCGGACAACTGCCACGGAAAGTCGTGAAGTCATTGCTGTTGAAGCCCTGAAGCAAGCCAAGGATGACCACGTCCAGAAGTTGATGGAGGCCTACTTGGTAACTCGTAACCAATGTAGAGCCCTGTGGATCTAGGAGCCCGCTTCATCCAACCCAGTTCAACATAGGAGAGCTGAAGATCCCCAGATTCTTGAAGGTCACCCGGTCTCTATCAGAGGAGAGAAGAAGGTTTGGGAACTACCGGAAGGAGCCATAGTCTTGGAAGGAATTCCAGTCTTCCCTCAGACTATGAATAAGCAAGAGCACCCCGAGTCCTCCCAAGATCCCCCGCCAGAGTTGTTTGAGCCCCTCACCATGAAGAAAATTCCAGCACCATCCCTTGAGGTCAAAGAAGAAGCTGCAAGCACCCTGCCAGCACTGCCGCCCTCTGAGGAGCTACAAGAGCTAGTCCAGCTTGAAGAAGAGTTCGACCCCGTCTTGGCATCTCAGTCACCGCCAGAAGAAGTCATCAACAGCAGCTCCCTCTTGACCCATCCAGGAGATGTCTCAGATTGAATTTGTGTGTTAGGCTCGCTAGAAGAGAAGCTGCCTGGTCTGAAGTTAGTTATGCCCTGTCCTCTGCATGCATTGGGTAGTGAAGTTTTTCTTCACTTTGGCTAGAGCCCTGCATGTATGATAGGTAATCGTGTAGACTCGTGTTTTGCAAAACTCTAATTGTGTGGCCTCCTAGGGCATTTCAGAATGAATTTCGCTTGAAGTTTTCTCCCCTTTTGAGTGCATATGTGAAGCTTTAACGTTAGTGCTCATAAGTTGCATTTAGCATAGTTCTCAATTCAGGTGCCAAGCAATAGTAGTTATGCTTAGCCCCCGAATATGAGTAGTCTGTGCTTTGGAAAAACTCTATTCTTCCCTTATTCAAAACATTTGATTTGTTTGTGCTTATCATTGCTGAGCTTGTGTGTTTTCTTTCTTTTTAAGAAAGGTTTTCTCTAAAAACATAGATCACAAATAGATCTAATCCTCACCTTATGCTTCCATTCTCATCTTAACCTATCTCAAGAAAAAAGAACCTTACCTAAGAAGATACCGGGAAGCTTACCCTTGAAGCCTGGAATAAGCTACAGAAGCAACCAGTCCAGCCGCTCAGTCAAAAGGACTGACCGTTTGCCCCTGAGTCAAAGTAAACAGGAAAAGAGGACAGAAGGAGTTATTACCATACAGAGAGGCAAAGATTCTTGGAACCAAAGACCATAAACATCAGGGTCATTGACCCCACCACTCACCCGTGCCCCCTGCACGCGTGCCTGCCTCCATGCGCACCCACCACCGCCCCCACACCCCCTTTGCAGCGCACCCACCGCCATTACCGCCAGCAACACCACCCCCCCTCCGTCGCACCCACTGCCTTGTGTTACCTACTCCATCACCGCCACTCCACAATCGAGCACCCCCACTCGCCTATAAAACCCCCACCAGCTCCCTCAACTCCCATCTCGCTCAAAGCAAAGCACACTCCCGATAAAATCCCCTCTGCCAAATTGCAAGCAACTCCATTTTCCACTCCCTCACCCCTAAGATCACAATGCTTGGTGATTCTTGGGTTGAAGACTGTTGTACATGATTCATAGTCTTCGGTTTCCTCCTCTGTATGATGGTAATACTCTTTGATAGAATCCTCCAGTGGGAAGAGCAAAGAGAAAGAAAGGGTCAGTGAAAACAAGATAGTGAAGAGAAGATAAGAAGAAGGTTGTCCCAGAATCAACCCCGTGTCAGTCATCTCTCCGCAGCCTGCTCAAGCAGCAACAGCAGAAGAAGGCCACGTAACACCCTTGTTAAGAGGTACTTCAAGGAGTTTAAATCCCCAAGATTCAAGAGTTCTACCCTCATTCCTTTTAAGTGGGGTAGTGTTCGAGTAAGGTTCCGGCTATGGAGAAAAAGAAGGCCTGTAGCAAACTTGTTGAGGACCAGATCATCAAAGCATATAAGTTTCTGGATGAGAAGTGGTCACCCAAGTTTTGTTGATGAAGCACCAGAAGACTAATAAAGGAAGGAATCCATGTGGGAGTTCGCAAGAGGAAGGTTTGTGTGTTGGCATCGATGCTTCTTCAATTAGCTAGCTGCCAAGCAAAAGCTAGAAGCCTGAAGATGATCTTTGAGTAGCCAGAATTAGCGTTTGCAATCGGCAACCAGATGCTCCTCAAAGGCCAGATTTTGTTGAAGCTCCATCTCCTCGAAGAGTTTGCAAAGTGAAGATATGTAGCTGAAGTAAAGCTATACCCATAACCCTTCTAAGCTGAATCTCGAGGACGAGATTCCTTTTAAGTGGGGTAGATTTGTAGCATCCCAAAAATTCAAATCCTAAAATTTTCTCAAACTTGCTCTAAACTCAAAATGAATTTCAAATTTCATTTCAAAATGTTTGTTTTTGAGTTGATATCAACAAATAAAATATAGTGGTCTATATTCTATCCAAAATCCTCCTCAAAATATCCTACAAATATTTCCCCAGTAGTCCCACTCAAGTTCTTCCCAGAAATATTGCCCAGATATTCCATCGATATATCTCCAAGTATTTTCCTCCTGAGAAATACCTTCAGAATCATTTTTCAAGTCCCTACAAATATTTTCTTCAAAACTTTTCTCATGCTCATACGTATACGTATGCCTCCGGTGTCATACGTTGAGCTCTACAAGCTAATTACACTTATATAAGACAAATCCATGCTAATCTCCCACTAATCCTCTCATGCTCCCACTAATCCTCTCATCCCTCCCCCTAATCCCCCCACCATGGCTATAAATAGAGGGGCAAGGGCCTTCTCTCATCCCACCCCAAGCCATTTCATGGCAACTCCCTCTCCCCCCCCCACACACGCCCACTCCCACTCCACCTCCCACACAAGCACACACTAGCACAAGGATCGTTTGGTTGTTCTTCAATCGTTCGTCCACCTGTTCTTAGTTTGTTCGTTCGCTCGTCTGATCGTTCAATCGTTCGTCCGATCGTTCATGGTTCGTTCGTCCGATCGTTCGATCGTTCGTTCGTTCGTTCGTCCAAATAATCTTTTTCCTGTCGTTATGCTGCCGAAATTCCGATCGTTCGTTCGTTCGATCATTCGATCGTTCATCGTTCGTTCATAGTTCCTTTTTATCGTTCATCGTTCGTTCATCATTACTATTCATCGTTTGTTCATACAAACTATTCGCTGTTACTATTCACCGATCATCTAATCACCCCAAATTTCAACTACTCATCCGTCATGCTGTCCAGTCCACCTAAGACCAGCCAGACCCATATTCTAGTCATACGAACTCCGGTGTGTGTGATTTTCCTTCCAGTAGGGAACTTCACATCTGGTCACCCATCCCAGATTTCTCCAAGTTGAGCACGCTTAACTTTGGGATTCTTTCAAGCCAGACTTCCAAAATGAAAGGCAAACCATGTTTGTATGGATACGTCTTCAATCCTATAAAACCTGGCCCAAGATACCACAGCCCACTCGGACCAGAATACCACAGCATTCCAGCTATTTGGGTCCCGCCTTACTGTTGTTTGATGTGACACAGTAGGTAGGAACAGTTTCCACCAACATAAACCTCTGCCCAAGAAAAGCCCAAAAATAATTCCTCGCACCCCGCTTAAAAATACATTTGTATTTTTGATTTTCCAAATATCTGTAAAAATTCAAATTCTAGAATATTCCTTTCCTTTTCTTTTTCTTCCTATGATTATAAAATCCAAAACTCCTCCATCCAAACTCAGATTTCAGTCATTCTTGTTTCTAAAATTCTTGTCAAACTATTCCCTATCCAACCATGTCATCCCTTAAGCATGGTTCATATTCCAGAAAACTCCCAAAATACTCTTGTCCCATATTCTGCCTATAACTCTCCTGTCCATACTAAGTCAGACGATTCTTTCTTCACTATTCTCACCAATAGTGAACTTCACTGAGCTACACCACATACACCCAGCTATAAATACACACAGCTACCCTCTCCCACTCCACACACTCAACACCCTCAACCAAAGCAAACACCCCACCCACTCAGTTACTCCGCTCTACCGGCTACACGCATAGTGTCGCTTCGCCTCCAGTCCACCCTCCTGGTAAGCACCTCCGCTCCACCACTAGTAGTATCTCAACACCACATGACACAGATTCTACTCAAGACTCTACTGTAACGCCCCGAATTTTGGAGTTGAATTTTTTTTCTTTTCTTCACTCGCCAAATTCGGGCGTTACCCTTTCCTTTTTCCTTTTCCCTCGCTAAGCCTTGATCTTTTCCAAAGTTAAAGCGAGATTCGGCTTGAGATCTCGTGTAAAGCAAAACCCTAAAATACTTTATTTTGTTTGTTGCACCATGTCGAACCATACATTTATTTTGGTTGGTTGACATTGTGAAAGCAATCATCTAGAAAAATAGATTTTAGAAAAAGGAAAAACCTTTTTCTTTTCCTCTTTCCCCCTCTCCTCCTTTTTTGGACCAGCCGCCCCCCCTCGCGCGGGCCAGCTGGCCAGCCGGCCCAGCCGGCCTTTCTCCCCCCTCTCCCCTTTCCCCGCTATGGGCCTCGCGGCGGCCCAGCCGCCACCGCTAGCCCCCCCCGCCCCCCCCGCTCCCCACGCCGCGCCCACCGCGCGTGCGGTTGGAAAACCGCCCCCCCCCCCCCCCCCCCCCCGCGCGGGCCCCACCCGTCAGCTCCCCCTCCCCAAACCCCTCTCTCTCTCCTCCCCTTCTCGGCCCCAGCCCTGGCCCCGCCCGACGAGCCCCCTCGCGCGCGCCCGCGAGCTCGGCCCCGGCCATGGCGGCTCGCTGTGGCGCGCGGCCCGGCCTCGCCCCGCCCGGCAAGCTCCCCTCCCCGCGGCTCGGCGGCGTCCCCGCCCCCCCCCCCCCTCGCTCACCCGCGCCCGGCACGCGGCCTTGGCGGCGCGGCGCCCGTGCCCGGTCCGGCGCCCCGGCGCGACCCCGCCCGTCCGGCGTCTCGGTGCGTCGCTGCCCTCCCCCGGCGCCCCCGACCTCATCCCCGTCCTCGCCATGGCGACCTGGCGCGGCCCCGGCTCGCCGGCGCGCGGCCGTGGCGCCCCCTCCCCCCGGCGACCCCGCGCAGCCCCCCTGCCCGCCCTCGGCGCGTGGCCCCGCGCGATCCGGCCCCGGTGGCTCGCCGGCGCGGTGGTCCGTGACCTCGCCGTGGCGGCCCGGCCTCGCCCCGCTCGGCGCGGCGCCCTCCCTGTGCAGCTCGCCCGGCCGTGGCGCGGCCCGGTTCGCCGGCCATGGCAGCTCGGCCCCGCCCGCCTTGGTGTGTCCCGCCCCTGCGCAGCGCGGCCCCGGCTTGGTGCGGCTTCGGCTCACGCGGTCGTGGTGCCTCTGCGTAGCGAGGCGCGTGCGCTGCTCGACCCCGGCGTGTGCGCGACTCGTTCGCGACACGTCAGCGTGACTTTGCGCGTACGTGCTCGCATGGTGCACGGTGCTTTGGCACGGCTCGTCGTGCCCTTGACGCGCTTGTCTACCCCTAGACGCGCCCGTCTATCCCCCCGGTGTACTCCATGTGTAGTGATCGAGTTATTTAATTAATGAATGGAAACTCAAGTTGGAAATTGGTTACGTTAGTTAATTCATGTAGTTAATCATCTACCTTATTTAATGTTGATCAATTGAAAATGGTTATGATTCTATTAGTGCATGTGACTAATCCTTTTCGTTAGGGCTAAGTGGAACTAGAGCACGTAACGACTAGTTATGCGTCTACCCGTAATACGCCCTGAGTATAGCTTTAACCACTGCGAGACCTTTCTTCTCTTTCTAGCCATGGCATATGCAATATCGTATGTTATACTCTATGCATGTTTAATCTATTTGTTCTCTTGTAATGATGTACTGTTTGTTTCCTAATTCGAATGGATGGATGTATGTATGCTTGCGCTCGCATAGAGAACGATCCGGTTGAGGAGCCCGAAGAACTCGCAGGAGAAGCCCCTGAGCAGCAATCGGTTGGTGGAGGCAAGTGTCCCTTGACCTATCTCTGTCCTATACATACTTTAATTCACCTCCTGCGTTACACATTTATACCTAAGGATTGACTAGCTTTTGTTATCCATGTCCTTGTTTACCTATTTGGGTTGGATTATTATTGCTTAGTCTTATGCTATTGCTCAACTCTAATCAATGAACATGATGAGAATGATCAATGATACACTGTTTTCCCTTCTTTTATTATGATGTTATACTTGTGGTCTTCAAGGGGGCTCAAGCGGTTTCTCGAGTGCCTCTCCGTAAGGACCTGTTCGTTGGATGACCACCCGGGAAAACAGTGCAACCATGAGGGTGGAATGGGGTGCCCTTAGCTGAATAATTAGAGGATCCGAGGTGTAGTTCGCTTCGCCGTCGTGCCGTCAATGAGGCTCGGTGTATGCGGCTCGCTCTGCCAAGGTTAATTTGTCCCTTGGGGAGGAGTGCGGTACATTTAGGAAACCTAACGGGCGGCTACAGCCCCGGGGAATCTTTGTAAAGGCTACGTAGTGAGACCCTGCCTACTCACCTTGGGAGTGTTCAAGGGTCCGTACAACCCAAGGCAAAAAGGGAATCACAGCTCATGGGTAAAGTGCGCAACCTCTGCAGAGTGTTATGATACTGATATATCAGCCGTGCTCGCGGTTATGAGCGGCCAAGGGAGCTCCAGTGATTAGTGGTACTTGATCAGAGATGTTCGGTTTGCAGGTGACAATGAGACTGATGGTTCTTGGTTTTGACTCTGGTAATGGTAAGTGGTACTCTTTCCGTTTGGAAAGGAGTACGCTTGGGTTAATAACGTGGGTTAACTCTAAAACTTGGCTTTCTCTACTAGTAATAATAATCTGACCAACTAAAAGCAACTGCTTGACTTACCCTCCACATAAAGCTAGTCCACTACAGTCAAACAGGACACTTGCTGACTATGTTGATGTGTACTCACCCTTGCTCTACACACCAAACCCCCCATCCCCAGGTTGTCAGCATTGCAACCACTGCTTAGGAGAAGATGAAGTCGTGGAAGGAGACTTCCAGGAGTTCCAAGACTACGACGAGTTCTAGGCGTGGGTTAGCGGCAACCCCCAGTCGGTTGCCTGTGAAGGCCGCGTTTATCTACGTTTCGTTTTCGCACTTTGATTTATTGTAAAGACTATGTGGATGTCTCAGATATATGATGTAATCGACTACTATTTCCCTTTTTTTAATACTATTTGAGCACTATGTGATGATGTCCGTGTTATGTAATTGCTGTGTACGTGAATTGCTGATCCTGGCACGTACATGGTTCACATTCGGTTTGCACTCCAAAACCGGGTGTGACATCTACCCATCCATATATTGCTATTCTGACCACTATACTAAATATCTGTTGGTATACTTGATGGTTTGTATGTTTGCTTGTTCATGTTGCATAGTTATCGGAGCGTTCGTGCTGTCTCATGGAGGCCAGATCTGCAAGTCTACGCCAGGCAGTGGAGCTAGAAGCCAGTTCCGCGAGCTCTTCCCCCTTTGCCGGATAAGCACGGCAAGCTCACTAGATTCCTTTGATGCATAAATTACCTATGATTTTTCAACCACAACCCTCAGCCTGTTATTTTATGCATGATATGATTTTGAGACAAGTTATTATGGCCACCCAGCCACAATCAATCCTTGATATATTTGTTACAAATGATTTGAGAAAAGGTGTGAGTTTTCAAAAGAAAATGCTTTTCAAAATGTGTATGATGAAGGGTTTTCACCCTTATCACCTTTGAGTAGGGATGATCAGGGACTCCCTGGTTTAGGGGAGGGCCTAAGGTGATGGCTCAGCTGGTTTAGGCGTGAGCAGAAGGATTGTCCCATCATATATGGACCGGTTTGTCATCCTTCACTACCTGTACTCATGACAAGTACAGCCACTAGAGACTGTATGGGCAATCACTCAATCTGAACTCGTACGGTTCAAACCCCAGGGTTACGAAGGCTGGGGAGCACCGGGAGGATAAGGAGGGGGAATGTTTTGTCCGGTTTGGACATGATGGTGGCCTGACTCCTTCCGGTATAACTGCTAAGGTTAGGACATGCTAGGAAAGAAATAGATTCGGTTTCGGGTCTCACTAGCTATGAGATCGCAGAGCCAAACTAGTGGGTAAAGTGTACACCTCTGCGCAGAGCTCAAACCTATTTGAATAGTCCGTGTCCACTGGTATGGACGAGTCTGGTGTGGTATGGCAATTAGTGTTTTGTTTTTTAAAAAAAAGGGATGCTTTTGAGAAAAGTGATTTTTAAAAGGTCCGACGGTTGAGCCGTGAGCTATGGTGGACGGGAAGTCTAGTGGCTGTTGTTGAAAATGAAAACCTGTGGGAAACTGCTGAGATACCTGGATGGTTTAGTCCGGGGGATTTTGTTCTATATTGAAAAACTTCCTGCTCCTTTGGGAGAGGATGCGCTTTGAAAAATACAAAATGTTTACAAAACAACCCTGCATAAAATATTGTTGTTACTGCAAAATATCCTTAGCTCCACATATTCCATGCATTATATCTGATTTCCCCATTCCGCGGGTGAAGGTGGGCTACTGAGTACGTTAGTACTCACCCTTGCTTATTTGTTGTTTTTTTTTCAGAAAAAGGAGATCGGGTAAGAGTTACGACTGTTCCCAACCTTGCCTGTGGCTGTTGGACCGCTGATTTGCTTCGTTGCGTATATCGGGCTGCTTCAGCCCCACTCTGATGATATGTCCCGAGTTGTGGACCAACTCTTAAAGTTGATCGCCACCTTTATAGGTTTGTCTCATTTAAGCAGATCTGGAATCATCAGATGTATAAATTTTTTACTAGCCTCCTGGGACTAGTAATTGTATCACATTTGAGTCCCAGAGGATCTGGGCGCTTCATCACTCAACGTTGGAGATACCTTGTTAGCCAGGTATTCTTGCACTAGATCTCTAGTGTTGATCTATTCAGCCACCACCCTGAATTCTGCTATAGCTTGTTGGCATGGTGACCCCGATGTCATGCGGCACAGGGGCCTAGTCATTCCGAAGCTTAAACTCAGTGGGCTCATGACCATGGTCTTCAACTTCTCCCTCTTCTTCTCATCGGCCTTGATATAGAACCACTCACTTTTCTAGCCGATTGGCCACTTGGTACGATAGCTGAGCACTGGAGCCTTCGTATCCTTGCGATACGCGAAGTTATAACAACCAAAATTTTCATGTAACCCGTCTTCTCTGGCCTTCGTTTGGTAATGCAATTCATGCACTTGGCAAAAAGCTTCAGCATTTGGATCCATCCCTTGGCTTCGAAGGGCCCAGATGAAGATGCTAAGCCTAACGATGGCATTAGGGGTCAGCTGATGAAGAAAATCTCAAAATTATCCAAAACTTCCCCAATCATCTCATTCAAGGGAAACTGTAATCCTGCTCTGAAAAAGCTTTTAAAAACCACTACTTCGTCATCTTTCAGTTTTGGAGTGGTTTCTTCTCTAGCAAAACGAATAAGCTTCTTCTCAGCTTCTCCGAAGTAACCCAGCTTCATCATCATGGGCACGTCGTCCTCAGACACTGTAGATTTTCCAAAATCCAAGTGGCTGGGTTTTGTTGGGATCAGAGTGTTATAGTCTTCCTCTTCTTCATCAACATTTTCTTCCTCAACATCAGCTTGTTCAGCTTTGGCAGTAGGTGCACCTTCGTCAATGGCCCCCTCCATCACAACTAGTCCCGATTGTCTCATAACTTCGGAGATCGAGGCTATATCGGTGGCTTCGGCCTCCTCTCCTTCACGGGTCACCCTTGCAGTCAAGCGTACTCTGGCCATCTGATGATGAATTTTTTACAGTTTTTACGAAGCTGATGTTTTTTACAGTTTTTTGACGATGCTCCCTCTTTTGACGAAGCTAATTCAAGATGATGGTTTGCTCGAGAATGCAGTGAAAAAGCTTCGGCTATGGTTAAATTTTTCAACAGCACAACAATACAATGGCAATGAATGTTGTGGTTACTTCACACCTACCCATTTGTTTATATAGTGTTGCAGGTGGGAAGGTGAATCGTCAAGTTGCCCACACCCGCTGAACAGTTACCCGCACCCGCTGAATGGTGGACCACTCGGTGTTTGGGAGGTGAATCACTAGATCGTGCATACCCGCCACATGGTGGGCCACCTCGCGCTCGGAATATTATAATCGTTTCTCGGCAACGAGCTCAGGGAAGGTGTTTTTCGGACCTTCGACATTCCGAAGCCTTGGAGATTTTTGACGGATCAAGCTCGTTACGAAAAATGATCTAGCGCCGCGAAGGGACTACTGTTGGGGGTCTGCTTCGTCGCCGAAGGTCCTTTAAGAAGAAACACCTTCAGAAGATCAACACATAAGCAAATACAGCACGAAGGTACACGCCAAAGCTACCATCCAGGGAGCTTCGGCATAGCGACATGCCTTGAGACGAAGGGCTGCACCGACTTAAAGAGGAAAAGACCAACCGGTCCATGATAATTTGTGTCATGATTGTAACTAGTTGTCGAGGACATAAATGTAATTTTGACTGGGCTGCGTCCCGTGCCTATAAATAGGTGAACAGTATCCCCGTACTGTTCACACTGATTTGTACTCACTCGTGCGTCACGCTTGGACTTTTGCCTTCTGTCAAGCCGAAGGTACAAATGTAATTTAATATTATTCTTATTCATCCATGATGATATAATAAAGATATATTAATGATGTCATATGATTATTCATGTTATTTCTCATGTTTCATATGCTTCTTCTTTCATTAACATATACTGTGATGATGAAGGTACGTCCTTCATGACCTTCATCCGAAGATCGTTATATCCTAAGGGAAATAATGCTTCGAAGGACGAAGGGCATTAACCATTAACCTCTTTTTGTGTTGCCTTGTTCTTAATTCATAGCATTTGAGAACAAGTCCCCAACAGGGGGCTTTATATACTTGTGTTGCCCGTGTTGAAAGGGTGAAGGAGGCCATTTGGAACACTTGTGAGCATATTGGAGCCTTTCCTCTCCCTCTCTCTCACTCATATTAGTTGGGATTGCATTCTAGTGAGTTTGAGAGCCATCTAGTGCATTGCATCATGTTGTTGATCTTTGAGGCACTAGGGAGATCATCAAGTGAGGTCGTTGGCTTGTTACTCTTGGAGGTTGCCGCCTCCTAGACGGCTTGGTGGTAGTTCCTCGTGAGCTCTTCAACGGAGATTGTGAAGAGGCCGCGTTGGTAATTGTGAGAGGCGTTGTGCTTGCCTCGCCGGAGCGGTGAAAAGCAACTCTAGTGGAATTGAGGTTTGAGGGTTCATTAACCAATCCGGCTCAAGAGATCAAGTGGAGACTTGATAGAGGAGCGGTTGGGTGCTTTGAATCTACCTCAACGTGGACTAGGGGTGACCGGCAAGTCATCGACACCACGGGAAAAAATCATTGTGCTAGTGAGCATTTGTTGCTCTTGTATGCTCTTGTATATCTAATCATACCTATTATAAAATAGTTGCTCACTTGTTGTTAGCTTGTGTAGCTAATCTGTTTTACTTAGCTTGTGTAGCTAAGTAGTTGTTTCTTTCTAGTAGTGCTTGTGCTTTGGGCTCTTTGCTTACTAGTATGTTTAGGAGTTATCGGTATGCTTAGAATTACATTTGTATAATTTGTATGATGTTGTAAACTAGATTTGTATGGGAGAGCTCTTTCACTATTTTGGCACCTTAGTTGCTTCAATTATAATCTTTTGTCAGGTGTTTGTTATAGTTAGAGGA
Source organism: Zea mays (assembly GCF_902167145.1). Classification (NCBI taxonomy): domain Eukaryota; kingdom Viridiplantae; phylum Streptophyta; class Magnoliopsida; order Poales; family Poaceae; genus Zea; species Zea mays. Next base: position 82,612,800 of record NC_050104.1, on the reverse strand, counting down.
GTGTAGCCTTGGCTAAACCAAAATAGTATTAATTCCGTATTTATTTGTGTTAGCCATCACAATTAGTTTTAGAAAGGACTATTCACCCCCTCTAGTCCGCCATCTAGACCCTACAACTGACTGGACCACCTTCCCCGTTGGCCCGCTGGCCCCCTGGCCAGCCGCGCACGTGACGCTCGTTTAGACTAGCACATGGGGCCATGCAGGCAGTCGGCTTCTTCCTGGCTCCCTGCAAAACGCATCAATGAGCTGGTAACAACCCCACCTGTAATCGTGTGATTCAGTAGCAAACCACCTGCATCGCATGGACTCTGCCCACGCGCATATAAACGCGACCGCAAGCGTCGTGGTTTCATCAACTCGCAGGACAGCAAAAACCCAGGCAATGGGGAATTCGCCACTGAGAATCGAGCGAAGCCATGGATTATGGTGAAGACCGCCGTCGTTGGGATCACTTCACATCGGCGCTCGAGAACTAGCTAGTGGTCGAGGAAGACTGCTAGGGCACTAGGAACCTGGGCGTGGCTTCCTCAGGCGCGGTGGTGGATTGGTGCGCTGGAATTTCTCGTCGACTATCGTACTCCGCATGGAGCCGCTTTCCTCCATAGGCCACACTTGGACACCTTTACCTCTGGTAAGATCCACGGTAATTGATGCACTTTTCTTCATAGATCTGGTAGCATTGGTCGGCGCTTGGAATGGGTGCACCGGGCGACGAGCATGTCATGCGCCGGTGATGCGCCGCCATGGGACCGTGCGTGCCGCCGCCTCGCGCGGCTGTTGGGAGAAGACGTGGGGCCGTGGATCCATAGATGGGCAGCCCAGATTAGTTTGAGCATACCGCTTCTTTTAAAGCAATCCAAGCCGTTGGATTGGCTGTGAATGGGTACGATTAGATCTAAATTAATAAGATCCTGACCCTTGGATTTAGATCTGGCGGTCCATATCGTGTGTCCATTCACTTAAAGACTGATCTAATCCGGACCCTCGATTTTGGATCCAATGGCTAGGAAACATCCATACCCTTTCGGCCGAGACCTTTTCCATAAGAGACCCTATGCTCTTACAAAAACAACCCACCATCCTCGGGTATAGAAAGATCAACACACTTAAGTCCTAGAATTTACAAAATAAACCCTAGACTCTTCTGAAATAGTGGCCGCAGCCCAAAAATTAAATAAAATAATTAAAATTAATAAAGAAAATGATTTTTAGTATAAAAATAATTACAGAAACTTGTTTAATTCATATTTAATTTATTCTAACACCTTTTTGATTCATTTCAGTTGCATTAAATTTATATTAATATTGTTTATCCTTTGATAACCCTGTTTTGTCATGAGGTATAGATTAAATTTATGCACTTAATTTATTCTATATCTAACACTTCAAACTTCAGAAAATCATAACTCTTTAACCGTAACTCCGATTTTAGTGGTTTTCAAACCCACGATCTTGTAGCATCGTGTAGAACATTATTATGCATTTTGTTCTTATGTTTGGTGTGATGTTAATTTTGCCTAATGTTTGTTTGTATTGCTACGAATAGCAGTGAGGTCGCGAGAATCTGAAGATCATCCTTGTACCTGAGAATCTCAAGTCTAAGGCAAGTTGTGCCCTTGGTCACTTTTCTTTACCCAATAATGTTCCGGTTAATCAATGTGACATGCACAGGTTAATCTAATGGGACCTAATAGGTTTCCCTAGACTTGTTTATCCCACACCTTGTATGCCACTGAACTTTTGGGTAGTTTTGCTATTGCTCTACCTGGTTTTGGGATTAATATTACATTATGATCATGTTCCAATTATAGTGTTTTTTAATTATTGTTCATGACAAGATCATTGTGTTAATTGGAACATGGAGCTTAACTTGAGAAACACGTGCTACCACAAGGGTGGAATGGGACACCCTTGGCTGACTAATTAGGAAAGCTAGTGGAGGACTACCTTACCCGAAAGGGGCAAGGGCACTAGGGGAGTTACATATAGGGAGGTTCTCAGGTCGATCATGCTGCGATGGCTTTTCGGACGAGGGATTCCAATACCCTTTCTAGAAACTGTAGCGGGTTTCCTAAAGCTAGTGGAACTTTGTAAAGGCCTCGTAGTGGATCCCTAGCCATTCACCTCGAAAGTGTCTAAGGGTCTAGCTAACCCTAGCTAGATGGGATACACGACTTGTGGGGTAAAGGGTGCAACCTCTGCAGTGTAAAACTGGTATATTAGCCGTGCTCGCGGTCATGAGCAGCTCAGGACTCTCGCATAATTAATTTATGGAACTAAATTTAATCTATCATATGCATTGCATCGCGAGTGTTGTTATCAATTTGATCTCATACTTTTTGGTTTGGTATCTACTTAGTAACTGCTAATACAATTTTGACCAACTTTAAAAGCAATGTTCAGCTGTAACCATCTCCTTTGGTAAGCCTTACACTTCACATGAGCTCCTACCTTTGGTGAGTTCATGCTCATTATTCCCCACAACTTGTTGAGCGATGAACGTATGTGAGCTCACCTTTGCTGTACTCACATCCCCAGGTCCAAGAACAGGTACCACAAGATGAGGCGCATGAAGGATGCCGTGACGAGTTCGTGAGTGGTCTAGGCCATCGTCTCCTAGTCAACTTTGGTTGCTGGATCGATGTCTGCGTATGATGTAATTATTTATTTAATTTGTACAGAACTCCTATTGTATAGTAAATATGTGGCATTCATTTCTATACCATGAGTAATCATATGTGTGAGATTTGATCCTAGCACACTTGGTGATTATTTCGCGTCCGGGTCCCTAAAACCCGGGTGTGACAACTATATTAAAGCACCAGTTTCAACGGTCGCTCCACGTCATATTTTTACAAATAACCCTTCACTTCTATTTCAAATTAACCCACGCCTGTCCCCGCTGCGCAACTAATCTCCACGTCCCAAACCACACCTCTGTATATGGATGGTCAAACGGGTGGCCCGGCACGGGCCCGCTAGGCCCAACGTCCGCGGGCCGCAGCTCCAGTCTGCTAACCACGTCGGGCCGGCCCGATAGCCCGTCAGGCCGGCCCGATAGCCCATCGGGCCATTTGGTTAAATCAGCGTAAAATGTTAAAAAGCGGTGCAGGAGGTGGGGTTCGAACCCACGCCTAGGCTATTGTAGGTATAAAATTTTAGCTGATCCAAATAGTTCAAAACTAAGGTGTTGTTTGGTTCATATAATTGTAATGTTATGGGTAACAGATAACACTAAATCATATTTCTTTAAGGCTAATCGTAATCAAATTCCACACTAGAATCTGATACCGGCCTATTTAAATTTATTACCATTTCATTCGAGTGTCAATCATCTCTATCTCTATCTCTACTATATTAAAGCACCAGTTTCAACGGTCGTTCCACGCCATCTTTTTACAAATAACCCTTCACATCTATTTCAAATTAAGCCACGCCCGTCCCCGCCGCACAACCAATCTCCATGTCCAAAACCACACCTTCACATATAGATGGTCAAACGGGCGGCCCGGCACGGGCCCGCTAGGCCCAACGCCCATGGGCCGCAGCTCTAGCCTGCTAACCATGTCGGGCTGGCCTGTTAGCCCGTCGGGCCATTTGGTTAAATTAGCGTAAAATATTAAAAAGCGGTGTAGGACGCGGGGTTCGAACCCACGCTCAAGTGGAAGAAGGGCAGGAGACACTGGGTGAAGTCGTCTAATCAGTAGAACATCATGCTCAGGCGTTTTTAATATATAATATAAATTGCATTTATGTATATATGATTTTTTGTAAAATAAAAATATATAATTGAGACGGGTCAGCACTACAGGCAGAGGCTACGGTCCAAGCACGGCACGACGCTCGTGATGGGCTGGCTCAGACACTATTAAATGGGACGTGCCCCAGGCCGGCTCACCAGACACGACCGATTTGGCCATCTATACCTCCGCATGATAATGATGGTTCTCTCCTCAGTTGCCGCCACCTCATTTGGGGCCAGTTGGGTATAGAGATTGTAATGAGTTTTGGCCTCATTTGGATCGAAGGAGTTTTATATCTATCTATCTATATTAAAGCACCAGTTTCAATGGTCGTTCTGCATCATATTTTTACAAATAAACCCTCACATCTATCTATTTCAAATTAACCCGCATCTGACCCCTCCGCGCAACCAACCTTCACGTCCCAAACCACACCACACTTCCGCATATAGATTGTCAAACGGGCGGCCCGGCACGGGCCCACTAGGCCCAATGCTCGTGGGCCACAGATCCAGCCCAGGCACGGCACGCCGGCCTGCTGACCGTGTCAGGCCGGCTCATTAGCCCATCGAGCCATTTTGTTAAATCAGCGTAAAATGTTAAAAAGCGGTGCAGGAGGTGGGGTTCGAACCCATGCTCTGGTGGATGAAGGGCTAGAGACACTGGGTGAAGCCAACTAACTAGTAGAACATCATGCTCAGGTGTTTTTAATATTGAATATAAATTGTACATATGTATATACGATTTTTGTAAAATAAAAAATATAATCGTGCCGGGTCGGGCTAGCACTACTGTCGGCGTTTCGAGACCGGGGGTTCCCTAAGCCGACGAGTGAATGTCGTCGCGTGCCCCAGCCCAGATGGGTCGACACGAGACCGAGCGCGAAGGGGGGAAGTGAGGTGGCCGGAGACAGCCGTGAGAGAGGTGGAAATCCCGCGGCCTTCGTGTTCGTCCCGCGCCCAGGTCGGGTGCGCTTGCAGTAGGGGGTTACAAGCGTCCACGCGGGAGAGGGAGCGAGCGGCTTCAAGCGAGCGCATGTCTCGTCCTCGTCCCCACGCGGCCAACCCTCTCTAAGAGGTCCCTGGTCCTTCCTTTTATAGGCGTAAGGAGAGGATCCAGGTGTACAATGGGGGGTGTAGCAGAGTGCTACGCGTCTAGCGGAGGAGAGCTAGCACCCTAAGTACATGCCGTTGTGGCAGCCGGAGAGATTTTGGCACCCAGCTGGTGTGATGTCGTGGCCGTCGGAGGAGTGCTGGAGCCTGGTGGAGGGACAGCTGTCGGAGCTGTTGAGTCCTTGCTGACGTCCTCTTGCTTCCGTAAGGGGGCTGAGAGCCGCCGTCGTCACAGAGTATGCGGGGCGCCATCATTGCCTATCTGGCGGAGCGAGCCAGATGGGACGCCGGTCTTGTTCCCCGTGGCCCGAGTCAGCTCGGGGTAGGGTGATGATGGCGCCTCCTGTTGACGTGGCTGGTATGCGCCCTAGGTTGGGCGATGTGGAAGCTCCTCCGAAGCCGAGGTCGAGTCTGTCTTCCGTGGCTGAGGTCAAGTCCGAGCCCCTGGTTCGGGCGAGGCGGAGACCGTCGGCTGAGGCTAGGGTGGAGTCCGAGCCCTGGGGTCGGGCGGAGCGGAGTTCGTCGTCTTCTGGGGCTGAGCCCAAGTCCGAGCCCTGGGTCGGGTGGAGCGGAGTTCGTCGTCTTCCGGGACTTAGCCCGAGTCCGAGCCCTGGGTCCGGCAGAGCGGAGTTCGTCGTCTTCCGGGACTTAGCCCGATTCCGAGCCCTGGGTCGGGCGGAGCGGAGTTCGCCGTCTTCCGGGGCTTAGCCCGAGTCCGAGCCCTAGGTCGGGCGGAGCGGAGTTCGTCGTCTTCCGGGACTTAGCCCGAGTCCGAGCCCTGGGTCGGGCGGAGCGGAGTTCATCGTCTTCTGGGGCTTACCCCGAGTCCGAGCCCTGGGTCGGGCGGAGCGGAGTTCACCGTCTTCCGGGGCTTAGCCCGAGTCCGAGCCCTGGGTCGGGCGGAGCGGAGCTTCCTATGGTGCCTGCGGCTGGGCCTGACTGCCTGTCAGCCTCACTCTGTCAAGTGGCACCGCAGTCGGAGCGGCGCAGGTGGCGCTGTCTTTTTGTCAGGCCGGTCAGTGGAGCGGCAAAGTGACGGCGGTCACTTCGGCTCTGTCGGCTGAAGGGCGCGCGTTAGGATAAAGGTGTCAGGCCACCTTTGCATTAAATGCTCCTGCGATTTGGTCGGTCGGTGCGGCGATTTGGTCAGGGTTGCTTCTTGGCGAAGACAGGGCCTCGGGCAAGCCAGAAATATGTTCGCCGCTGGAGGGGGGCCTCGTGCGAGACGGAGATCCTCCGGGGTCGGCTGCCCTTGTCCGAGGCTAGGCTCGGGCGAGGCGTGATCGAGTCCCTCGAATGGACTGATCCCTGACTTAATCGCACCCATCAGGCCTTTGCAGCTTTATGCTGATGGGGGTTACCAGCTGAGAATTAGGAGCCTTGAGGGTACCCCTAATTATGGTCCCCGACAGTAGCCCCCGAGCCTCAAAGGGAGTGTTAGCACTCGCTTGGAGGCTTTTGTCGCACTTTTTTGCAAGGGGACCAGCCTTTCTCGGTTGCGTTTTGTTCCGGTGGGTGCGCGCGAGCGCACCCGCCGGGTGTAGCCCCCGAGGCCTCGGAGGAGTGGTTTGACTCCTCCGAGGTCTTAATGCCTCGCGTAATGCTTCGGCTGGTCTGGTCGTTCCCTCGTGCGAGCTGGCCGTAGCCCAGGTGTACGGTCGGGTCCCAAGTTCTCGGGCTGGTATGTTGACGCTGTCAACGGTTCGGCCGGAGCCGGGTTTGCGAGAGCAGCCCCCGAGCCTCTGCACAGGGCGAGAGGGCGATCAGGGACAGACTCGACTTTTTTACATACGCCCCTGCGTCGCCTTTCCGCAAGGAGGGGGGGGAAGCGCCATGTTGCCCTCGGTGGGAGCCGAACATGGTGTCTCCGGTGAGCTGCAGGCGGGTAATCCGAGTGGACGTCCGTGCCCCATTCGTTAGGGGTCGGCTAGAGGCCCAGAGGCACGCCCAAAAGTACCTGCGAGTGATCTGCCGGACCCGGTCCCCTGGCGACGGGGTCCGAGGGCTCGATGCCTCCCTCCGATGGGATTCCGTTACAAGATCGTTCCCGCTGGTCTCAGAAATGTCCTAGGGTACCTCGGGAGCGCAGCCCGAGCCTTGGTTATGTATCGAACGTACCCATGGTCATCCCTCGCTCTGTGTCTGAGGCGGCTATGAACCCTTCGGGGGCCAGCCTTCGAACCCCTGATCAGTAGTGGGCGCGGAGCCCGAGTAGCCTGAGGCGGCCGTTGAACCCTTCCGAGGGGCCGGCCTTCGAACCTCTGACCAGTAGTGGGTGTTGAGCCCACGCGCTCTGAGGCGGCTGTTGAACCCTTCCGAGGGGCTAGCCTTCGAACCTCTGATCAGTAGGGGGGCTCGGAGCCTGGTTCCTTCACGGGGAAGGATCCTTTTCGGGGTATCCCCCTTTCCCGGTCCCTGTTGCAAGAGAGAGAAAGAGGAAAAAAGGAAAAGGATACGAAATCGAACGACGTGGCGTACCTTTTTTTTGACGCGGTTGTTATGGCGAAGGCGAAGCGTCGCTCGCTTCTCCTGCCAGAGGCGCCGCCTGTCCCGCTGCGGAGTTAATGCGACGGGGCGAGTGGTTCGTGGGGCGGCCGTTGCACGTGCGCGGGCCGTTCGAGGAACGGAACACGGGCGCGTCGTCTTCACGCTGTGAGAGAGGGTTCTCTCGTCGCTCCTGGATGGGACGTAGGCTTGGCTGACGACGTGACCGCTGCTCCTGCCCGCCTGCCACCGCCATTACTGCCGGCCCATTTTTGGTTGCATTGACCGTCGTGCCAGGCTGGTGCCGCTGGGTCGTGTTCTGGGTCGCCTCGAGTCGCGGTATTGGTTCCGCAGTCGAGGAGGTGCGGTGGTGGCGCAAGTGGCGGTGCAGTTGCATGCACGAAGCATTCGGCGCGCCGGTTGCATGACGCGTGGGCCTGGGCCTCCATGCTGGGCGTGTTGGGAGTCGGAGAAGTGCGCCCACTTGGCGCGGTTGCATGCCGCCTGCATGGCTGCCCGCCCTTTCGCCCGCTGGTCTGGGCAAAAGTGGGGAGCCTCTTGTAACCGTTGGGCGGTTGCACGCATCGCGCACGGCGGTTTGGCTTCTTCTGCTTTGAGCCGTCTTGCATGACGTGTGGGACCCAGCCCCCGCGCCGTAGGAGGAGGGCCCTGGAGCGTGTTGGAGAAGACTCAGCCCACGACGGCTGGGGACGCGAGTAGGGAGAGTCGCCTTTAAAAGGAGGGTGACCCTCTGGGAAGGCGACCGTGTCTTCGCGCTCCCTTATGCATCGTGTCTTTCCATCTTCCAAGCCCCCGGATGGGGGATATCCGCCGTCTTTCCGCTTCGTCGTTGGAGGAACGCAACTCTGTGGGAGTTGGTACCTTTCAGCCCTCGTTCGGCTTCAAGGATTTTCATCATGCAGCCCGGCCGCACCCCTCCGCCGGCGGTCACCCAAGATGGTGACCTCCAGTTCGATGGCGGGGGAAAGCGAACCAGGCTGCGGCCTCTTCCCCTCCCTCAGCCTCAAGGATTTTCATCACCAGGGCTGGGGAGGGGAGTGTGCCGAGTTGGGGTCGGCCCCTGCGTGGGCGGTGGCCCGCTCCTTCCCTCAGTGATCGGGGGGAAGGGCGGTTGTTGTCCGTGGCGCCGGCAGCTGCCGCGTGCCTGGCTCTCGGACCCGAGTGGCTTCGAAGCCGCTCTCGGCGCCGGCTTCCGCCACGGCAGCTGGAAGAGGTTCTTCCGCCGACGAGACAGCCAGGGCCGCCCATGGACCGACCTCCAGCTCTACGGCCTTCTGCCCGTCCTTGCCTCACGAGTTTGGGCACGGGCGGAGGCCTCCTGGCAGCGGCATCCGCCCTGAGGTCATCGTTGCCGCTGTTCGGCCCTTCGGAGCAGAAGTCATCGTCGTCGCCGCTGCCGGAGCGGGCGACGGTGCGCCGTTCGTCGGTCTTCCATTGCTCCGCAGCCCCCCCCCCCCCCGTCGAGTGGGGTTGTTCGTACCTGTGGAGGTGGAACCGGAGTTCCGTTTTGTAATGGCACTTTGAATGCCAGTGTTTTTGTTCATCGTGGCTGTCGAGGCCTGAACATGTATGTAATTTCGGCATGGAGCCGTGTTTTTTCCTCATTTTCGAGCACTAAGACTCGCCTGTTGGTTGTCTGAACCGCTTCACCAAGCATGAGTCGCCTCGTGTAAAGGTGGCGAGTGAGGTATCCGTATCCCGAAGGCGTAGGAGTTCCTCGGCTCGGTCAGCCTTGTTGCCCGAGGCTTCTCTTGCTCAGTTAAAGGAACCCCTCGGCCGCTCTTCGATGAGCCGAGGCCAGGGGTAGCGGTGTCAGCGCGATCAGAGGCAGAGTTGGCTTCGAAAAGAAGACCTGGTCGGCCGGAGCCTGGCCGGATCATCCGTTAGCGGGACCGACGCCGGAATTGACCTGCCGAGGCCTCGGGCCGGGCTGGTGTCCTTGAAGGACGGCTGGCCGAGGCCCCGGGGTGACCGGCCGAGCCGCCTGCTCGGGCCGGATTCTCGGAGAAGACCCTGGCGGCGATGGCCCGGGCTTGGTGATGACGTTGTCCTTCAGAGCAGAGACCCTTGGACCGCGTCACCGTCCGAGGCTAGGTCGGGCCTCGCCGAAGGTGTTGTCGATGCCGGGGGCGCTGTTGCTCCCTTTAGCCGTCAGGATCCGAGCCTGCAGGATCGGATTATCTTGTGTTGTGTGTTTTCTGCGGCCACCGAGGCCAAAACACACCCTCGCCGTGTTGTAAAGCCACGTCTCTTTTCCTCTTGTTTCGAGTATCTGGACTTTTTTGTTGGTAACAGAATTGTTTGTGCGAGCGAGAGTTGCTTCTCACGGAAGGTGATGAGTGAGGTATCCGTATCCCGGAGGCGTAGGAGTCCCTCGGCTCGGTCGACCTTGCCGCTTACACGCACTCTTACCCGTCCATGGGGTTCTGTCACCGACGCAGTTGAGAAGGCTCGAAGAATCGCTCCGGCAGAAGAGCTTCCGATCGTGAAGACTTGTTCGGTCCGCGGAATCACTTATCCGAACGTGAGTTACTTATCGCAGAAGGTGATGAGTGAGGTATCCGTATCCCGAAGGCGTAGGAGTCCCTTGGCTCGGTCAGCCTTGGCTGCTTACGTGTACTCCGTCGTTTTCAGGATCCGCTTTCGAAGTAGTCAAAAAGCACGAAAGACATTCTGGCAGAAAGGATCTTTTTTCGAGGAAATAATTCGACGCAGAGGGGGTTCCCCCCTTTTAGCCCCCAAGGGAGGGTCGGGCTTTGCCGAGGCGAGGCCGACCCTTCCTTGATGACTAAACTTTGCGTGGGAGCGAGGTATATGAACAACTCGAAAACATCTTAAGGGTAGAAGCGACGTAGCTGTTTGATGTTCCAGGCGTTGTCGTAGACCTCGCCTTGACTGTTGGCCAGCTTGTATGTTCCGGGCTTCAGAACTTTGGCGATGACGAACGGCCCCTCCCAGGGGGGCATGAGCTTGTGCCGCCCTCGGGCGTCTTGTCGCAGCCGAAGCACCAGGTCGCCCACCTGGAGGTCTCGGGACCGGACCCCTCGGGCGTGGTAGCGTCGCAGGGACTGCTGGTACCGCGCCGAGTGTTGTAAGGCCTTGTCCCGAGCCTCCTCCAGCTGGTCCAACGAGTCCTCTCGACTAGCTTGGTTGCTTTGGTCGGTGTAGGCCCTCGTCCTCGGGGAACCGTATTCTAAGTCCGTGGGCAAGATGGCCTCGGCCCCATAGACCTGAAAGAACGGCGTGAAGCCCGTGGCTCGGCTCGATGTTGTCCTCAGGCTCCAGACCACCGAGGGGAGTTCCTTCATCCATCGCTTGCCGAACTTGTTGAGGTCGTTGTAGATCCGAGGCTTGAGTCCTTGCAGAATCATGCCGTTGGCACGCTCTACTTGCCCATTTGACATGGGGTGAGCCACGGCGGCCCAGTCCACCCGGATGTGGTGATCCTCGCAAAAGTCCAGGAACTTTCTGCCGGTGAACTGGGTGCTGCTGTCGGTGATGATGGAGTTCGGGACCCCGAAGCGATGGATGATGTTGGTGAAGAATGCCACCGCCTGCTCGGACCTGATGCTGTTTAGGGGTCGGACCTCGATCCACTTGGAGAATTTGTCGATGGCGACCAACAGGTGCGTGTAGCCCTTGGGTGCCTTCTGCAAGGGGCCGACGAGGTCCAGACCCCACACAGCAAAAGGCCAGGTGATGGGTATCGTCTGCAGAGCCTGAGCGGGCAGGTGGGTCTGCCTTGCGTAGAACTGACACCCTTCGAAAGTGCGGACAATTCTAGTGGCGTCGGCCACCGCCGTCGGCCAGTAGAAACCTTGTCGGAAAGCATTCCCGACAAGGGCTCGAGGTGTTGCGTGATGGCCGCAAGCCCCCGAGTGTATCTCTCGCAGGAGTTCCTGACCTTCGGCGATGGAGATGCATCGCTGGAGGATGCCTGAGGGGCTGCGGTGGTTGAGCTCCTTCTCATCTCCCAGCAAGACGAACGACTTGGCACGCCGTGCCACCCGCCGAGCTTCGGCTCGGTCGGAGGGTAGCTCTCCTCGGTGGAGATATTGCAGGTACGGGGTCTGCCAGTTTTGATCAAGCGTGACCCCACTTCGCTCCCCCGACGTGCAGCGCCTCACCCTCGGGGGCCGAGGGTACCTCGGGTCGAGCCGAGGGTGCCTCGGGCCGAGCCGAGGGTGCCTCGGACTGTGCCGAGGGTATCTTGGGCTGGACCGAGGGTGCCTCGGGCCGAGCCGAGGGCGCCTCGGACTGTGCCGAGGGAACCTCGGGCTAGGCCGAGGGTGCCTTAGGCTCGGGCGTGCCGTCGATCTTGACGGAGGGCTGATGCAGATCTCGGGAGAAGACGTCCAGGGGAACCGTTGTTCGCCCCGAGGCTATTTTAGCCAGCTCGTCCGCAGTCTCGTTGTAGCGCCGAGCGATGTGGTTGAGCTCGAGCCCGTAGAACTTGTCTTCCAGGCGCCGAACCTCATCGCAGTAGGCCTCCATCTTCGGGTCGCGGCAGTGGGAGTTCTTCATGACCTGGTCGATAACGAGCTGCGAGTCACCGTGAGCGTCGAGGCGTCGGACCTCTAGCTCGATGGCGATCCGCAATCCGTTGACCAGAGCCTCGTACTCAGCCACATTGTTGGATGCCGGGAAATAGAGGCGTAGCACGTAGCGTAGGTGCTTCCCGAGGGGCCAGACGAAGAGTAGGCCTGCGCCGGCTTCTGTCTTCATCAGCGACCCGTCGAAGAACATGGTCCAGAGCTCCGGTTGGATCGGAGCTGTCGGTAGCTGGGTGTCGACCCATTCGGCCACGAAGTCTGCCAGGACCTGGGACTTGATGGCCTTCCGAGGGGCGAACGAGATCGTCTCACCCATGATTTCCACCGCCCACTTTGCAATCCTACCCGAGGCTTCCCGGCACTGGATGATCTCCCCCAGGGGGAAGGATGACACCACAGTTACCGGATGAGACTCGAAGTAGTGTCGCAACTTCCGCCGTGTCAGGATCACCGCGTACAGCAGCTTCTGAACTTGTGGGTAGCGGATCTTGGTTTCGGACAGTACCTCGCCGACGAAGTAGACTGGCCTCTAAACGGGCAATGCATGCCCCTCTTCTTGCCTCTCGACCACAATCGCGGCGCTAACCACCTGAGTGGTCGCGGCGACGTAGACCAAGAGGGCTTCTCCGGCAGCTGGGGGCACCAAGATAGGCGCCTTCGTGAGGAGCGCCTTCAGGTTCCCGAGGGCTTCCTCGGCCTCAGGGGTCCAAGTGAAGCACTCGGCCTTCCTTAAGAGGCGGTACAGAGGTAGACCTCTTTCGCCGAGGCGTGAGATGAAGCGGCTCAGGGCCGCGAGACATCCCATGACCCTCTGTACGCCTTTCAAGTCCTTGATGGGCCCCATGCTGGTGATGCTGCGATCTTCTCCGGGTTGGCTTCGATGCCCCGCTCGGAGACGATGAAACCCAAGAGCATGCCTCGGGGCACCCCGAAGACACACTTTTCGGGATTGAGCTTGACGCCTTTCGCCTTGAGACATTGGAATGTCACTTCAAGGTCGGAAAGGAGGTCGGAGGCTTTCCTCGTCTTGACTACGATGTCATCGACGTAGGCCTCGACCGTCTGGTCAATGTGTTCGCCGAACACATGATTCATGCACCGCTGGTACGTCGCGCCCTCATTCCTCAAGCCGAACGGCATGGTGACATAGCAGTACATGCCGAAGGGTGTGATGAAAGAAGTCACGAGCTAGTCGGACTCTTTCATCCTAATTTGGTGATACCCTGAGTAGGCATCGAGGAAAGACAGGGTTTCGCACCCAGCAGTGGAATCCACGATTTGATCGATGCGAGGCAGAGGCTAGGGAACCTTCGGACATGCTTTGTTGAGACCAGTGTAGTCTACACACATCCGCCATTTCCCCCTTTCTTTCTCACAAGCACAGGGTTGGCAAGCCATTCGGGATGGAATACCTCTTTGATGAACCCTGCCGCCATTAGCTTGTGGATCTCCTCGCCTATGGCTCTGCGCTTCTCCTCGTCGAATCGGCGCAGAGGCTGCTTGACGGGTCGAACTCCGGCTCGGATGTCCAGCGAGTGCTCGGCGACATCCCTCGGTATGCCGGGCATGTCCGAGGGACTCCACGCGAAGACGTCGGCGTTCGCGCGGAGAAAGTCGACGAGCATTGCTTCCTATTTGGGACCGAGCTCGGAGCCGATCTGAATCTGCTTGGAGGCGTCGCCGCTAAGGTCGAGGGGGACGGACTTAACCGTCTCCACTGGCTCAAAGTTGCCGGCATGACGCTTCACATCTGGCACCTCCTTAGAGAGGCTCTCCAAGTCGGCAATGAGGGCCTCGGACTCGGCGAGGGCCTTGGCGTACTCCACGCACTCCACGTCGCATTCGAACGCGTGTTTGTATGTGGGGCCGACGGTGATGACCCCGTTGGGGCCCAGCATCTTGAGCTTCAGGTAGGTGTAGTTGGGGACGGCCATGAACTTCGCGTAGCATGGCCTCCCCAGTACCGCGTGGTAGGTTCCTCGGAACTCGACCACCTCGAACGTCAGGGTCTCCCTTCGGAAGTTGGAGGGTGTTCCGAAGTAGACGGGAAGGTCGAGTTGTCCGAGGGGATGGACGCGCTTCCCGGGGATGATCCCATGGAAAGGCGCAGCGCCTGCCCGGACCGAGGACAGATCGACACGCAGGAGCCCGAGGGTCTCGGCGTAGATGATGTTGAGGCTGCTGCCTCCGTCCATGAGGACCTTGGTGAGCCTGACGTCGCCGATGACGGGGTCGACGACGAGTGGGTATTTCCCCGGGCTCGGCACGTGGTCGGGGTGGTCGGCTTGGTCGAAGGTGATGGGCTTGTCGGACCAGTCTAGGTAGACTGGTGCCGCCACCTTCACCGAACAGACCTCCCGACGCTCTTGCTTGCTGTGCCGAGCCGAGGCGTTCGCCGCTTGCCCACCGTAGATCATGAAGCAGTCGCGGACCTCGGGGAACTCTCCTGCCTGGTGATCTTCCTTCTTGTCGTCGTCGTGGGCCCTGCCACCCTCCGCGGGTGGCCCGGCCCTGTGGAAGTGGCGCCGAAGCATGACGCATTCCTCAAGGGTGTGCTTGACGGGCCCCTGGTGGTAGGGGCACGGCTCCTTGAGCATCTTGTGGAAGAGGTTGGGACCTCCGGGGGGTTTCCGAGGGTTCTTGTACTCGGCGGCGGCGACAAGGTCCGCATTGGCGGCATCGCGTTTCGCTTGCGACTTCTTCTTGCCCTTCTTCCTGGCGCCGCGCTGAGCTGATGCCTCGAGGGCATCTTCCGATGGGCGGCCCTAGGGCTGCTTGTCCTTCCGGAAGATAGCCTCGACCGCCTCCTGGCCAGAGGCGAACTTGGTGGCGATGTCCATCAGCTCGCTCGCCCTGGTGGGGGTCTTGCGACCCAGCTTGCTCACCAGGTCGCGGCAGGTGGTGCCGGCAAGGAACGCGCCGATGACATCCGAGTCGGTGATGTTGGGCAGCTCAGCGCGCTGCTTTGAGAATCGCCGGATGTAGTCTCGGAGAGACTCTCCCGACTGCTGTCGGCAGCTTCGAAGGTCCCAGGAATTCCCAGGGCGCGCGTACGTGCCCTGGAAATTTCCGGCGAAAGCTTGGACCAGGTCGTCCCAGTTGGAGATCTGCCCCAGAGGCAGGTGCTCCAACCAGGCGCGAGCGGTGTCGGAGAGGAACAGGGGGAGGTTGCGGATGATGAGGTTGTCATCGTCCGTTCCACCCAGTTGGCAGGCCAGACGGTAGTCCGCGAGCCACAGTTCCGGTCTCGTCTCCCCCGAGTACTTTGTGATAGTAGTCGGGGGTCAGAACCGGATCGGGAACGGCGCCCGTCGTATGGCCCGGCTGAAGGCCTGCGGACCGGGTGGTTCGGGCGAGGGACTCCGATCCTCCCCGCTGTCATGGCGTCACCCACGCCTGGGGTGGTAGCCTCGGCGCACCCTCTCGTCGAGGTGGGCTCGACGGTCGCGGTGATGGTGCTCATTGCCGAGGCGACCCGGGGCCGCAGGCGCTGTGTTGCGCATGCGCCCGGTGTAGACCGAGGCTTCCCGCATGAATCGGGAAGTCGCGGCATGATGTTCCGAGGGGTACCCCTGCCTTCGGGAGGCGGAGCTCTCGGCCCGCCAGACCGCGGCGCCTTCCAGGAGATTCTTGAGCTCTCCCTGGATTTGCCGCCCCTCGGTGGTTGATGGCTCCGGCATCGCGCGGAGGAGCATTGCTGCTGCAGCCAGGTTCTGGCCGACCCCACTAGATGCGGGTGGCGGCCTGACCCTGACATCATCGGTGATGCGGTGCTGGAAGCCCTGGGGTAGATGACGCATTTCTCCGGCCGGAGGTTGGCCCGCCCATGCTTGCCCGACGTCCCGGCGAATTGGCTCAAGCGCTCCTACTCCCTCGTCGAGCCTGGCCTGCACCCCGCGGATTTGCTCGAGTTGTGTGTCGTGACCCCCCGCCGGAACGGGGACCACAGCTAGCTCCCGCGGGATGTCAACGCGAGGCACCGGCCTAGGGAGATCACCGTCCTCCGGCATGCCGAGATGGTTGTCTTCGGAGGGACCCCCTAGTTCGACGTGGAAACATTCGCGGCTCGGGCCGCAGTCCTCGTCGCCGAGGCTACGGCTACCATCGGAACAGTCGGAAAGGCAGTAGTCGCATGCGGTCATGAGGTCCCGCATGGCACTGGGGTTGCCAAGTCCGGAGAAATCCCAACAGAAGCTGGGCTCGTCGTCTTCCTCGGACCCAGAGGGCCCGTAGGTCGAGACGTCCGTCAGCCGGTCCCAAGGTGACCGCATACGAAACCACAGAGGGTTCGGATTCGCCTCTACGAAAGCGTCCGCCAAAACGGAGCCGCTAGGCGGGTCGAGGCTAAATCCGAGAGGCGTGGGATGGGAATCGGTCGGTACCTCTTGGTCGACGGGCGGTGATGAGGTCACGTCGGGGGCTGACTGCACCGTCGTCTCAGGTACGAGGGTGACACCCAGCAAGCCTTTCGCGAGCGTGCTGGCGTCGTCCGTTTGCTCGGGATTGACGTGTCGCGGGGAGACAGCGCTCGTCTTCGTCTCAAGCGCGAGGCCGATGCCCGGCGCGCCCCCCGTTGGAGTGCTGGCGTTGTCGACTTGCTCGACAGCCGACGAGGCGCTGCCTCCTGCTTGGCCTTGGTTGCCCCGCCTCCCCCTCCGTCGGCGGGGAAGAGGGCGGGGTGAGCTCGAAGGTTGTTCTTCCACCACGCGGGGAAGACGTCGTCGATTCCGCCGCCGGCGGGCGGGCTGTCGGCCGCCATTGTCGCTGTCGCCCGGCGGTGGAATGAGTATCATGTCGTAGCTGCCGTCGAGGGACATGAACTCAAGACTCCCGAAACGGAGCACCGTCCCGGGTTGGAGAGGTTGCTGGAGACTGCCCATCTGGAGCTTGACGGGAAGTTGTTCGTCAACACGCAGCAGGCCCCTACCTGGCGCGCCAACTGTCGGCGTTTCGAGACCGGGGGGTCCCTAAGCCGACGAGTGAATGTCGCCGCGTGCCCCAGCCCAGATGAATCGACGCGAGAACGAGCGCGAAGGGGGGAAGTGATGTGGCCAGAGACAGGCGTGAGAGAGGTGGAAATCCCGCGACCTTTGTGTTCGTCCCGCGCTTAGGTCGGGTGCGCTTGCAGTAGGGGGTTACAAGCGTCCACGCGGGAGAGGGAGCGAGCGGCTTCAAGCGAGCGCCTGTCTCGTCCTCGTCCCCGCGCGGCCAACCCTCTCTAAGAGGGCCCTGGTCCTTCCTTTTATAGGCGTAAGGAGAGGATCCAGGTGTACAATGGGGGGTGTAGCAGAGTGCTACGCGTCTAGCGGAGGAGAGCTAGCGCCCTAAGTACATGCCGTTGTGGCAGCCGGAGAGATTTTGGCACCCAGCTGGTGTGATGTCGTGGCCGTCGGAGGAGTGCTGGAGCCTGGCGGAGGGACAACTGTCAGAGCTGTTGAGTCCTTGCTGACGTCCTCTTGCTTCCGTAAGGGGGCTGAGAGCCGCCGTCGTCACAGAGTATGCGGGGCGCCATCATTGCCTATCTGGCGGAGCGAGCCAGATGGGACGCCGGTCTTGTTCCCCGTGGCCCGAGTCAGCTCGGGGTAGGGTGATGATGGTGCCTCCTGTTGACGTGGCTGGTCTGCGCCCTAGGTTGGGCGATGTGGAAGCTCCTCCGAAGCCGAGGTCGAGTCTGTCTTCCGTGGCTGAGGTCGAGTCCGAGCCCCTGGTTTGGGCGAGGCGGAGACCGTCGGCTGAGGCCAGGGTGGAGTCCGAGCCCTGGGGTCGGGCGGAGCGGAGGTCGTCGTCTTCTGGGGCTGAGCCCAAGTCCGAGCCCTGGGTCGGCGGAGCGGAGTTCGTCGTCTTCCGGTACTTAGCCCAAGTCCGAGCCCTGGGTCGGGCAGAGCGGAGTTCGTCGTCTTCCGGGACTTAGCCCGAGTCCGAGCCCTGGGTCGGGCGGAGCGGAGTTCGCCGTCTTCCGGGGCTTAGCCCGAGTCCGAGCCCTGGGTCGGGCGGAGCGGAGTTCGTCGTCTTCCGGGACTTAGCCCGAGTCCGAGCCCTGGGTCGGGCGGAGCGGACTTCGTCGTCTTCTGGGGCTTAGCCCGACTCCGAGCCCTGGGTCGGGCGGAGCGGAGTTCGCCATCTTCCGGGGCTTAGCCCGAGTCTGAGCCCTGGGTCGGGCGGAGCGGAGCTTCCTATGGTGCCTGCGGCCGGGCCTGACTGCCTGTCAGCCTCACTCTGTCAAGTGGCACCGCAGTCGGAGCGGCGCAGGTGGCGCTGTCTTTTTGTCAGGCCGGTCAGTGGAGCGGCGAAGTGACGGTGGTCACTTCGGCTCTGTCGGCTGAAGGGCGCGCGTCAGGATAAAGGTGTCAGGCCACCTTTGCATTAAATGCTCCTGCGATTTGGTCGGTCGGTGCGGCGATTTGGTCAGGGTTGCTTCTTGGCGAAGACAGGGCCTCGGGCGAGCCAGAAATATGTTCGCCGCTGGAGGGGGGCCTCGGGCGAGACGGAGATCCTCCGGGGTCGGTTGCCCTTGTCCGAGGCTAGGCTCGGGCGAGGCGTGATCGAGTCCCTCGAATGGACTGATCCCTGACTTAATCGCACCCATCAGGCCTTTGCAGCTTTATGCTGATGGGGGTTACCAGCTGAGAATTAGGAGCCTTGAGGGTACCCCTAATTATGGTCCCCGACAACTACGGACCGAAATTATGGCCCTAGCACGGCACGACGCTCATGTTGGGCTGGCCCAGGCACTATTAAATGGGCCGTGCTTAGGGCCGGCCCGCCAGATATGGCCCATTAGGCCATCTATACCTTCGCACGATAATGATGGTCCTTGCCTCAGTTGCCGCCACCTCGTTCGCCATCCTGCTTCTTTTCTCTCTCCTCTCATGCCTCCGCCTCCGCGCCACCCCATTCTCGCTAGAGGCATGAGAGCAAATGCCTCCTCCCCGTATTCGTCCGACACCAACCCTGATACCGACCCGCGCAGTGGCTATTGCACGTCCACGAGGACGTTTCACAACATGCGCACACCATCGTTTTCGCCGTCGTCGAACGTCCCGTTCGTCTTCCTGGCCTTCGCCTTGTTCTTTGTCCCCAACCAGTTGCCCCCGCCCACGGTCGTAGCCACGAGCCGACCGACGCTCGTCGACATGGGTACGGGTGAGTCGGTCTTGCTCCGCCTTTCTCTGTGTGTGCCGCCGAGGAGGACACAGTGGCGCCTGCCACACTTAGGTTATCTTGGCGATGAGGAGTCCAGGTATGAGATATTGGACAACCAAGGCTCGTAGCGCGACAGCAGTCAGCATATGCTACACAGTTGGTGGTGGTGTTGTGTCGCCTCGGCGAGTCCAGGGCTGGGAAGGCACTCGCATTCTCTCGCCCTTCTCGGACTGACGCCTGGTGCGGGTTCCTCTCGGTTTGGAGTTGCTCCGGCTGGGCTTCTTTCTCCGCTTGTGTGCTTTCTCCCTATATGTATCTAGCGGTATACTACCTATGTCGCCTTCAGATGCCCAGATCTTCGTCGTGTCCTTCTCCGGCAACGAACATGTATGTCTGCCTCTTCCCTTCCCTTACTGCTTTACGAAACCTTGGAATTGGGGGAGGCGAGGGATGGGGGCCCCTGATTTGCTGTCTATGGTACCCGTTTGATGATGGCTCGGCATCGCCTGTCTACATGGTCTTTTCCTTACCACGGTGTCGACACGGTATGCTTCTACCACTTCTATGTACCTGTCACCCATCTTTCTATCGTTGCAAAAAAATATTGTGTTGTTACTTTGTTGTTTTGGGTGTTAGTTTTTTGTTATGCTAAGGGCTAAACATAATTTAGGTGTGTTAATACTTTATTTATTGTCTAGATGTGGTTTGTGTTCTTCTGATGATGGCTCATGGATCTTGCAAAATATGTGTTAGGATTTAGAGATCCATGCAGGCACTACCACAGGATGCTCGTCCCTTGTGTTCTTGGTCCTTGCATGCATTAGGTCGTTTCTGAGACCACATTGGTGCAATGGACTCCATGGTGTTTGAGGTTACTGAATTGGATGGAGCAGCAATAATTTGTCACGCTAACAATAAAAGAATAGACTATTTGTTGGTTTTAAACGTTAGTAATTGCTATGATTTACCATAATTTGTATGGGGCGCTTCCAATTTTTATTGATGCCTAACTTTAGCAACCACTCCATATTTTAATCTCTTTTTTATAAGTTTGAGTTTATGTGGCTTATTTTAGAAACTTGAGCTCACAAACTTTCTCTTATTTGGTCTCTGTAAAGTGGAATTTTGCTATTATATAATCTTTGTTCGTTTAGTCAGTCGTTGTGAACTCTCTTCTAATCACTCACTTCATTGGTCGTATTGTACCAAGACATATTGGATGAAGTAAACAACAACATCAGTTAGTTAAATAAAAAAATATTATGCAGAGAGTGAAGATAATCAATAAAAAATCTTGAGATCTTTTTGGTGAATAGTTTGTATAGTTAATTAGTTATTGTTGTGTGCCGTCGAACGAACGAACGGACGAACAACCAACTACTTACCATTTACGTTAAAGTTTGTGAACGGAATAGTACCTAAGTGATGTCCACTTTACCGGCTCAGAATAAGCTAATTATCTCCGGCGTGGTTTTTGCTTGTGACGCCCGCACAAATTTATAAGCATATACCACTCTAGATTCATTGTCCAAATTATATTTGACGACACATATATAGGAGTATATCTCGACTATGTGATTTATGTTGAATAATTATACATTTTTAGATTAAATTTTGAATATAAATTATGATAAAAAATAAATAGTCTTAGTGTATGTTTCACCATAAGTAACCTAACAGGTTAATCATAAAAAGATAACACACGTCTATCATAATAGATAAACTGAAGTATAAGGTCAAATCAGATAATACGTACTGACCAGATATATTGGTAGAGGACGCGGATAGAAGAAGCAGGGTCGATAATGTTAAAGTACTAAGGTCGACTACGTCGAAGCAGCAGTGTTGGCGACAAGATCGCGAACAGTCGCGTGAGAACATTTTCTAAAAACTTTATTCGCCCTCTTCTAATGTAGGATATCAAAAGTAACGGGTTTCAGATATTTTTCTACCCAAAAACCTTGGTCCACCATTCACTACCCATATCCATACATGAGTTTTTGAGATTTTTATAGAATTTAATTGACTTTCATAATTAGACGTAGCCTATAAATCTAATCGAAGGAGCTGCTGGAGACAACCTTGGCCACCGAAATACAGGTGGCCACCGATTTCACGTAGCGTTCTCCATCTCTCTACAGTAGTTTTGACCTTCGTTCACCTTTTTAACACGCTGATAGTTGAAAATATGTTTCGAGCTAACTTTGAGTGCTTAACATCTGGCTTCCGACTTTAAAGGTGATTATTATATCTTGGTTTTGGCAAGTATATAAAACTGCTGCCTCGTCCATATTCTATAGTACTACTTTTTTTTTGAACCGAGGATATCCGATTTCTATTGTTTTCATAACAGAAATACACCCAAAGTCACCCGCCATCAGAAAGATCAAAAGGAGCCATCTGAAACCGAGAACAATGTTCAAAATCACTCGCAACGTTTTCCCAACTAAAGTACCACTGATTCAGAGACGAATATTCTAACTAGCTGCGTCCAAGTTTGCAGGATTACAACCTCACACAGGAGTCAAAAGTCAAGTTCATGACAACCAGGAAGCCACCCACGCAGGGGCCAACATCAACAAAGACGAACAAAACAAGACTAAAGATCACAGGAGCTCGCACCATATTCAACTCCTAATTCCTTCCGAACTGCATCACTCATCTTCACCTCCCTCAGAAACCTCATATTCCTGGTTGTCCTTTAGAGCATCAAGCTTGAGACTGGTTGCCCTAACCAGCAGCTTAGCACCCTCCTGGATCAAGTCCTGGAGCTCTTCCTTACTTAATGTTGGAACTTGCTCTCAAACGCAAGGAGGCCAACAAGGGTGAATAGTGGTGACAACAGGGTTACGTGCTAGGAGGCAATAGCTCTGTTCATCTGGCCTTCCACAGGCACTGTACAGGGGTATTTATAGGTACCTGAGCGCCCAGCGCCTTGTGCTAAGGACGCATGTGCCCTCAGCTACCTAGGTTATCCCCAGAATATTCTCATAAAGTGGGGTTACAGACTGTAATTACAGGGGTGCCTTTACAGATCAGGCCCGTAACTCTCGGCTGCCACGCAGGGCCCGTTACAATGGGCCGGAACGCACGCGGGCCTCTGAGCTGGACGAGGCCGCACTGTGGGATGACTTCGTCGCCGGTCTTCGTCTGGTGCCGATCAAGCGAAGGGTGTCCCTGCCTGCTCTGTCCCTGTCTGACCAGCGGTTATCAGCGAAGACTTCGAGCGAGGGGTGGCGCCTTTGCCTTCGCCCCAACACTTAAACCTGCCCAAAAGTTCATCAGAGCACATGCATGGCAAATGATGTCTTTGGAAGAATTAATAAGAATTATTTCAAAGCACATTTTTCTTGCTTTCCAAACTGCCCAACAAATAGCTGGCAGAGCTATGATGTGAATATTTTTCAAATCAGTAGCATAGTTGTCCAACCAATTCCAGCATTGAGTTATATAATCAGCGACAATACAAGTGTTGAAGCAACTCGCAACAACACCCCAAATCACCCTATAGTAACCCAGCAGCTAAAAAAGAAGATGATCAATCGATCCAGCCTGGTTACAGAAACAATAGGAAAAAGTCTCCAATCCACCCCTTTGCCATATTGTTTTTAGTTAACAGAAAATTATTTTCAAGGAATCACATAAGCATTTTATAGGATGTTTGATTTTAGGAATGAGCTAGTCCATTATCTTCTCACTTCTCACTTTTTTTTATTTGGTTTGTGAAATAAAATGCTGAGTTAATCCATCACCACCTCATTCAATATAGTTAGGCCCCGTTTGGTTTATGGTGACTAAAGTTTAGTGACTAAAGTTTAGTCACTTTTAGTCTCTAAAGAAGAAAACATGGGGGGTAACTAAAAGGGACAAAAGTAGTATTTTTATCTTATTTGTCCTCTCCACTTTCTTCTTATAGCAAACATTCATTAATTAATAGGGGTAAAATAGTCATTATTCACAGCAATTAATGTTCTTTAGTCCGGTTTAGTCACTAGAACCAAACAGGGTACTTTAATGACTAAACTTTAGTCGCTAAAATTTAGTCTAGTGACTAAGGGAACCAAACAGGGCCTTAGTTAGTACTAATATAAAAATGAGGCCATCCCACCAAATTTGGGAAAAAAATTGGGTGCAGTCGGCTGCAAACCAGAATGTTTGCAGTCCATCTCACAAAAAGGAGGATAGACCACACCTGCAGGTCTATCAGGTAACGTTTTAATTGTGTTGTTGCACCTGCTGGTAGGGTTTATCCACCTTTTTGTGAGAGCTGCAAACATTCAAATTTGCAGCCGCCTGCACCCAATTTTTTTTTCCAAATTTGAGGACTAGATCCATGATGCACCACCTCATTTTGAATAGAGTGATTCCTCAAACCAAACATCCCTTAATTTTTTGCGGTATTTTTTTTTCTTTCCGTACATGTTTCATGCATGCCCCATAAAGTATAGTTCGTTGAAAACAAATTGTTCGAGCGGAGTTGCTTTGCAGCGATCCGCAATGCCAAGCGGTGTGAAGTGAAAAGCACACGATTCAATTATGTGGTCCTCCGTTTGCACGTCCCTGCTCTGGCCACCTCACTCCTGCTGCCGCCGGCCCGTCGTCGTTGTCGTAGACTTGACTTGACGACTCCTTGGTGTGTGCATAATTCGATCTTTAGTCTTTTCTATCAGTCCCGTGTGCACGCACCCACTGTTTTATGGTGCTACGGCCTCCACGACATATATATTCTCCTGAATTTCCAGTGTCCAACTTTTACAGTTTCCATGCACAACAGGCGCGACGTAGGTTCACCAAAAAGCGAACGGCGGAGTCAACTGGGAGATATATAGAAATTCCAAGACAAGTCATTGGGGCGCGCGTTCGCACTTTGCTTTGCCTTGTGCAGTTTGCGCGCACTAGAGGCGTGGCCAAATGGTGCCAGTGCCTGAAGAACGGGACAGCCATATTCATTGTTGTTCGTGTATATTGTCCACGAGGGAGGAAGAGAGTAGTAGTCTGACAGAGCTTGGAAAAAAACACCTCCTTGGCAGACGACCCAAGTGGGATGATGGTCTTGAAAAATGTTGTTTTTTTATAAGAAAACTAGGATCACAGATAGTTTCGTCGTAGCAATGATTGCATTTTAGCATGACATCGTGGCCCATTTCTTAGGATGGGCACCACGATTTTCGTACTGGGAGCGAGTGGGAGACGATGACTGCCTTTTCAGAAGTTACTGTATTGGGTAGTGAGACGGTTTGTGTGAACACGTGGTTTATAGGGCGTCCGCAATGGCTTTCAAATAGCAAGCTAACGTGGAGCTGAAAGAAAAATAAAAATACTAATTTATCTCATAACTAGTACATGGTTTTACACGTAATACATTCAGTTTTTGGAATATGTAAAATCTTCTATCTATTTGCTCGTCACTAGCTATTCTCGTTTTCTCCATATTTTCTATTCACATACATAAGAGAGTGTATCTAGCTAGTGAAATAGCTAGCCATTGGGAACGCCCATATATGTGTCTATGATGTTTAAGTGTGAGAAATGGTTGCCAAAAGGATGATTGACTATAATTTAGTATTGATTAACTTCAGCATGAGTTGCGGTGTGTGTAACATGTCCCTTGGCTTGGGGTCCACATACGTGCAGGCCTGCTAATGGAAAAAATCCAACCGATGCCCACTCATACTCAAATCTAGTAACTTTGATATTCATCTCACACCCACCCAAAAATATAAAAAATAAATTAAACCCAACCCATCCAATAATATTATTGATCCCAAACCAACCTGTAATTGGGTGGAAACCCATGGAAAACTCGTGGATTCAACTTATTGTCTCACATCAAGCCAACTGCATACACTGATGCACAGTAACAATTTTATAGGTAGTTTTAGTGACATACAAAAACATAGTTGCATACACAGTGACAAATTTGGTCGATGAACATTTAGGTCTCGAGAGAATAACAAAAAAACATCTGTTAAAAATCCTTAATGAACAATAATCTTTTTGGCGAGAAACATAAACTAGAAGCACTAGAAAGAGTCTCTGATCAAGCTCGAAGCTAGCAACAGTGGAAGGGCACATCTAGGTAGCATCAGAAGCCCACCAAACGACGCATAAATCTCTCTGGAAGTGAAAAGAAAAGCACCACTGTTGAGCAAAAGGAGAAATGGCCAAAAGCAAATAAATGAGTGCACATTGCTTTCTTGGTGAATGTAAAAGCAAATATTTTTCTAAATAAAGCAAATATTTTCTTTATTTAGAAAAAACAGCACATATATTTTGTAATCCCATGTACATATGGAAACAAATAAACCCTACATTACAATTCTTCTCTCTGCATTCTTGCTACTATACATGAACCAGAACCTGATGATCAGGGGCATATCTAAACTGAAATAGCAAAACATCAATTGTTAGGAAAGTAGAGTGATTACTAGCATACTGAGCAATATATTACAGTAAATATAGAGAGAGTAAAAGCAACTAATAAGCTATGTGATTACTAGCATACTTATCAAGTACCTTGAATATTTGGGTATTCATACAACCAATCCTTGCAGCATACAAGGCATTCAAGTGTTTCTGGTGTCATTGAGCTTCGATTATCAGCAAGAATGCGACCATCGATGCTAAAAGCAGACTCCGAAGGAACAATGCTCAAAGGTATTGCTAATAAATCACGCGCCATAGCTAAAAGCGCTGGGTATTTGATTGCATTTGTCCTCCACCAACTTTGAATTTCAAATCTTTCATATGTTCTCACAAATTCTTCTTCTATGTATGTGTCAAGCTCAGACTTTGCAAGATGTCTTCCTCTTGTTTGGGACCACTTAGAAAATTCTTTATCCAACCTTCTTTTTCCAAGAATCGGTGAGCCCAAAGTACTAGTATCTGTAGCAACAATCGGGACTGTAGTATCTTTTTGAACAATTTTTGCATATTCACCAAAAAACTTGGTGAACCATTGTTGGGCCAAGGACATGTTTATCTGGATGTCGATAAACTGTTGACACGTCTTCTCATAAAAGAAGTCCAAAAAATCCATCTTCTTTGATGGGTCAAGTATAGTGGCTATGACAAGTGCCATATTATACTTGTTGTCCTTCTCCCAGTATTTATCGAACTTAGAATCCATTGCTAGTACCAAATCCTCAAGCACACAATTGATTTGCCAATTTTCATTTCTTAGAGCTTGATGGATACATAGCTAAAAGCATCTAGGCCCCTGGTTGGTTTTAGTGATTAATGACAACGTAATGTTATATGTGACTAACGTGTGTTTTGCAGAGACAAATGGTAAGTTAGGTCGCATTACAGGTAGAAGTACTACAAGGTGAAAACAATCCTGGAGATAAGAACTCGAAGCGATGGCTAAAGCGACGAAACAAAAAGTGAAGGTCTACGTAGTCCGAGTATCAAGGAGTTGCGGATACTCGTGATATAGTTAGGTCTTTTATTTTGTTTTAGCCGTACTATAAAGAGGGGTTGTCGATGAGTAGTTTGAACAAGAGAGTTCTAGTGTAGTGTTGGTGCATATTCACACTCACATATAGTGCTAGGTAACACTCTAGAACATACTCACAAGTTAGAACGAAAACTAATTTGAAAAACAACAGAAAATAGAATATATGGTTTCTGACTGTGGGGCACTGGACTATCCGGTGCGCCCTCTGTCAGGTGGGGCCAGGCTGGCCCGGGGAAGGGTTTCCCACGCAGAAACCCGAGAGCGCAAGATTCACGAGTTGAATTATAGTGGCGCACCGGACAGCGCACCAAACCGTCCGATGTGCACCGGACAGTGACTGTTCACTGCCCGGTGTGTCATCTGCACAACGGCTAGCTGTTAGAACTAGCCGTTGGAGTCGACCGTTGGTGCACCGGTGGCGCACCATTGACGCACCGGCGGCGCACCGGACTGTCCGGTGCGCCCATGCGCAGAACATTGCTGGTAACGGCTAGTTGGTGGGTGAGGGCTATTTATACCCCCTCCACCCACCATATTCAATGTCTTGCTGCCCACATATATTCCTGCACATTTAAGCAGTCGTGAGGGATCCACCGCGCCGGAGTAGCAAAGGATCATCTGCTAGTGAGCACTTGGTTCTTGTGAGGACCAAGGGGGAGCGATACCCTTGCACGGGTGCTCCAACGAGGACTAGTGGAGAGTGTCGACTCTTCGATACCTCGGGAAAAATTGGAGGAGTATTCTAAACCTTGCTTTACATTCCGCACTTAATTCAAGCATTTTACATTGTGTATTTGTTTAGCAAGTATTTGAAGTATTGTCTTAACATTGTTGTGTTTCTAGTATTATTCTCTTAGTGCTAGTTGTTGGGGTGAAGTTGGGCTCTTGCTTAGGTTTTAATTAGTGTTGATTTTTAGAAAAGCCCAATTCACCCCCCTCTTGGGCATCGTGATCCTTTCAATTGGTATCGGAGCCTTGTTGCTCTTAGATTAGCTTAACCGCTAGAGTAACGATGTCCGATGGGGATGGACCTCCTCCCGTTTTTCATGGTGACGATTTTCCATATTGGAAAATTCGTATGGAAGCATATTTAGAGGTTATAGACATTGGTGTCTACAAAGCCGCCACACAAGGATTCCCTGAACCTAGAGATCCCACAAATCTTGTAGGTGAAGAGTTTAATTATGAGAAATGGAATGCTAAGGCCAAAAACACCCTTTTTAGAGGCCTTTGCAAGGATGTGTTTAATAGAGTTAGAAATCATAAAAATGCTCATGATTTGTGGATGGACATATGTGCTCTACATGAAGGAACTAGAAGTGAGCATGAGAGATATCACATTGCTATGAGAAAGTTAAATTCTTTTGAAATGCTTGCTAATGAAAATGCCAATGCTATGTACTCACGTCTCAATATTCTTGTAGAGGAAGTAAATGGCTTGGGGCTTACACAAATTTCACAACTGGATGTTGTGAGGAAGATTCTTAGTGTCCTCCCAATTGACAAATATGGACACATTGTCACTGTGCTGCATCAGATGGATCTTTCAGTTACCACACCAACATAGATATTGGGAAAGATCAATGCTCATGAGATGTACATGCACATCAATGACAAGGATGAGTCATCTTCCAAGAGAAAGGATTTGGCTCTCAAAGCAAATCAAGAAAGAAAAGGAAAAGCTAAAGTACAAATTGATGAAGAATCCTCAAGTGATGATGACCTTGATGCTAACATTGCCTTGATGGTGAGGAAGACCACCAAGATGTTAAAGAAGCTCAACAGAGAAGGCATCAAATTTGATTCAAGAAAGAAGAAATTCTTTTCTAGCAAAAGAAAGCCCATTTCTAAAATGGATTGCTATAACTGTGGAGAGCTTGGTCATCTTGCACATCAATGTAACAAGCCCAAGAAGAACAAGTTCAAGGGCAAGAAAGAAGATGACAGCGATGATGAGAAAAAGGAAAAGAGATTCTTCAAGAGGAAGGACGGCAAGCACAAGAGGTTCCACAAAAAGAAAAATGGAAAGGCATATATTGTTGGTGACTGGCTCACTGACATTGAATCATCAAGTGGATCTTCTTCAATTGAAGAAGAAAATGATGAAAAAGTTGCCGCCATCGCTGGGGACTTCTCTTCACCACCACCATCGCCATCATCGTATTCTCACCTATGCCTCATGGCTAGAGGTGAACGGAAGGTACAATATGATAATGATATTACTGATGATAGTGATAGTGATAGTGATGAAGAATTTGCTTCACCTTCCTATGATGAACTAGCTGACTTGCTTAAAGAATACACTCAAATCATTAGAAAGTCAAAAGCTAAATGTGATAAGTTGAAAAATGAAAATGAATCTTTGAATGCCAAATATGACATAGTTATGAAAGCTAGTGATGAAATGAAAGAAGAAAACAAAACTATGTCATCCATTGTAAATGAGCTCACATCCTCCCTAAAAGATGCTAAGGATAAATGTGATAAGTTAAATGAAGCTAATAGGGAGTTGAAAGATAGACTAGTGAAAATCAAGGAAGACTATACTAAGATTAAATTTGATCATGATAATCTTCTTGTTGAAAATGAACTTTTATCTTGCAATACACATGAGGCTATTAACCCTGTTGTTAAGATTGATGTAACAACCTCATGTGATGATTTGAGTCAAGGAGATCAAACTAGTCTACATGATGAATTGACCGAAAAAGTTGAAGTCTTGACTTTAGACAACCAAAGATTGAAGAGATAATTGACTAATGCAACTACTAGAGGAAAGGTTGACATTGAGAACAATGATTTCAACAATGAGTTGGCAGTGGATAATGAAAGGCTTAAAAATGAGGTCAAGAGACTTAAGAGTGAAAATGAACATCTTGCAACAAGTGTGCAAAAGTTCAACAAGGGCCAATACCTCCAAAATGAATTGCTCATGAACACTGTCATGAAAAATAACAAGAGTGGTATTGGATACAATGCTTTTGTGCAAAAGAAAGCTACTATTCAATACAAGCCAAAGCAGACTCAAAAGCCTATCAAATGCTTTGAGTGTGGAAAAGAAGGTCACTTTGCCCACAACTGCAAAGCCAAACCACCAACTCCCTTGCCTAAGCAGTCAAGACCATTTGCTTTTGATGCTCATTATGTTCTAAGAAAAGTAGCAAATGGAAAAGTCAAGGTTACATTCCTAGGTCCACCAAGCAAGAGTAGACCTAGACAAATTTGGGTTGCAAAGTCCTTGATTGAGAGAGTCACTGGTCCTATGCAATATAGGGCCCTCAAAACTCAAGCTTGATTTGTCTATGGATGTAGGTGAACTACAAGACCGGTGGGAGCCATTGGGTTATTGACAGTGGATGCACACAACATATGACAGGCAACCCACGGATGTTCACCTCACTTGATGAGAATGTTGATGGACAAGACAAAATCACATTTGGGGATAATTCAAAAGGGAAAGTTCAAGGACTTGGCAAGGTGGCAATTTCAAATGATCTATCAATTTCAAATGTTCTCTTGGTTGCACCTTTGAGCTTCAACTTATTATCAGTGGGTCAACTCTGTGATCTTGGACTTCAATGCTTATTCACTCCAACAGAGATTATTGTATCAAAAATGGATGACGAATCAATGGTGTTCAAAGGATTTAGATACAACAATCTGTACTTAGTGGATTTCACCTCTGAAGATGCGGACTTAAGAACTTGCCTCTTTAGCAAAGCATCACTTGGATGGCTTTGGCATAGGAGGCTTGCACATGTTGGAATGAGCACACTCAAGAAAGTATTAAAGAAGGACATGGTTAGAGGATTAAAGGATGTTGTATTTGAAAAGGACAAGCCTTGTAGTGCATGTCAAGCTGGGAAGCAAGTTGCTAACACACATCCTACGAAAGCTTTCATGTCAACATCAAGGCCACTGGAACTACTTCATATGGATTTATTTGAACCTACAAATTATGTAAGTGCTGGTGGCAACCTCTACTGTCTAGTGATAGTTGATGATTTCTCAAGATACACTTGGGTGTTCTTTCTCCATGATAAATCTGAAGTTGCATCTATATTTAAGAAGTTTGCCAAGAAAGCTCAAAATGAATTTGATTGCAAGATCAAAAAGATTAGAAGTGATAATGGTAAAGAATTTGACAACACCAACATTCATGAATACTGTGATGAGATTGGGATCAAGCATGAAGTATCTGCAACATATACACCTCAACAAAATGGAGTTGTTGAAAGGAAAAACAGGACCTTGATCATACTTGCAAGAACAATGATTGATGAGTGTAACACACCGGAGAGGTTTTGGGCCGAACCTGTCAACACTGCATGTTATGCATCAAACATGCTATTTCCTCACCGGCTACTTGCGAAGACTCCCTATGAACTGCTAAATGGGAAAAAGCCAGACGTCTGCTTCTTCCGGGTGTTTGGATGCAAATGCTACATTTACAAGAAACGCCATCACCTAGGGAAGTTTCAAAGACGTTGTGATATTGGTGTTCTATTGGGTTATTCATTAAAGTCCAAAGCATATCGAGTATTCAATCATGCCACTGGCGTGGTAGAAGAAGCATATGATGTGGAATTTGATGAGACTAATGGCTCCCAAGGAGCACTTGAAAATCTTGATGATGTAGGTGATGAGCCACTTAGGGAAGCCATGAAGAACATGCCAATTAGAGCTATCAAACCAAAATAAGATGAAGAAGAGGTGCAAAACATTGATAGGCCTTCTTCATCAAGTGTACCACAAGATGATGAAAAAGATGAGAGAAATGCAAATGAAGATACATTTGTCTCTCATGAACAAGCAAGGGTACAAGCCGAAGAAGTTGATGCTCCAGGATCTTCTTCCCAAGTGGTTGACAGGAGAAACTCATCACTACTTCAAGCTCACCCTCAAAACCAAATCATTGGGAGTCCTTCACAAGGGGTTATTACTCGATCACATAAACATGCTTCTTTTATTGAACATCACTCCTTTGTTTCTTGTGTTGAGCCTACATGTATAGATGAGGCGCTACAGGATCCGGACTGGGTGAACGCCATGCATGAAGAACTAAACAACTTCACCCGTAACCAAGTTTGGACCCTGGAGAAGCCCCCACAAGATGCAAGAATCATTGGAACAAAGTGGGTGTTCAGAAACAAACAAGATGATCAAGGCGTGATTGTAAGGAACAAGGCAATACTTGTTGCAAAGGGATTCTCTCAAGTTGAAGGCTTAGATTTTGGAGAGACCTTTGCACCGGTTGCTCGACTGGAAGCCATCCGTATCCTACTCGCATATGCATCATGCTATGATATAAAGCTTTATCAAATGTATGTAAAAAGTGCATTTTTAAATGGCTTCATAAATGAACTTGTATATGTTGAGCAACCACCCGGGTTTGAAGACCCTAGATATCCTAACCATGCTTACAGGTTGTCCAAGGTGCTATATGGGTTAAAGCAAGCTCCAAGGGCTTGGTATGAGCGTCTTCACGACTTCCTTATCGAAAAGGGCTTCAAGATCGGGACCGTCGACACAACTCTATTCACAAAGAAACATAATGGTGATATTTTCATTTGTCAAGTATATGTTGATGACATAATCTTTGGCTCGACAAATGACTATCATTGCAAGGAATTTGGTGAGTTGATGTCGAAGGAGTTCGAGATGTCAATGATTGGTGAGATAACGTACTTCCTCGACTTTCAAGTCAAGCAAATGAAAGATGGTAACTTCCTCTCCCAAGAGAAGTACACCAAAGACTTGTTGAAAAGGTTCAACATGGAGAAGTGCAAACCAATCAAGACACCTATGCCAACAAATGGACATCTCGACCTAGATGAGGGAGGTAACCCGGTTAATCAAACTCTCTACCGTTCTATGATTGGTAGTGTCGGCGTTTCGACCACGAGGGGTCCCTGGACCGACGAGTAAATTGTTGCTGCGTGTCCCAGCCCAGATGGGTCAGCGCGAGACGGAGCACAAGGGGGAACAATAAGGGGAACCGTGGCCTCGTGTTGTCCTGCGCCTAGGGCGGATGCGCTTGCAGTAGGGGGTTACAAGCGTTCGCGAGGGAGAGAGAGAGAGAGCCTGTGCGTCAGCCCATCCTCCCACGCGGCCACCTCTTCGTACGAGGGCTCTGGACCTTCCTATTATAGATGTAAGGAGAAGGCCCAGGTGTACAATGGGGGGTGTAGCAATGTGCTAACGTGTCTAGCAGAGGGAAGCCAGAGTCCTATGTACATGCCGACGTGGCTATCGGAGATGTTTTGGCGCCCTGTTCATGTGATGTCGTGGCTGTCGGAGGAGCGCCTGAGCCTTGTAGGAGCACAGCTGTCGGAGCTGTCGGGTCCTTGCTGACGTCTCCTTGCTTACGTAGGGGGCTGAGAACCGCCGTCGTCATGGAGCACGCGGGGTGCCATCATTACTTGTATTACCGGGACGAGCCAGATGGGACGCCGGTCTTGTTCCCCGTAGCCTAAGCTAGCTAGGGGTAGGGTAATGATGTGCCCCCCTGCGATGTGGTCAGTCCGAGCCCAAGGTCGGGCGAGGCGGAGGCTCCTCCGAGGTCGAGGCTGAGTCCGAGCCCTAGGGTCGGGCGAGGCGGAGACTGTCGTCCGAGGTCGAGGTTGAGTCCGAGCCCTAGGGTCGGGCGAGGCGGAGACCGTCGTCCGAGGTCGAGGTTGAGTCTGAGCCCTGGGGTCGGGCGAGGCGGAGTCCGTCGTCCGAGGTCGAGGTTGAGTCCGAGCCCTAGGGTCGGGCGAGGCGGAGTCCGTCGTCCGAGGTCGAGGTTGAGTCCGAGCCCTAGGGTCGGACGTGGTGGAGCCCGTCGTCCGAGGTCGAGGTTGAGTCCGAGCCCTGGGATCGGGTGAGGCGGAGTCCGTCGTCCGAGGTCGAGGTTGAGTCCGAGCCCTGGGGTCGGGCGAGGCGGAGCTTCCTATGGTGCCTGAGGCCAGACTTGGCGGCTGTCAGCCTCACCCTGACGGGTGGCACAACAGTCGGAGCAGCGCAGGTGGCGCTGTTTTCCTGTCAGTTCAGCCAGTGGAGGGGCGAAGTGACTGCGGTCACTTCGGCTCTGTCGACTGAAGAGCGCACGTCAGGATAAGGTGTCAGACGATCCTTGCATTGAATGCTCCTACGATCCGGTCAGCTGGCGAGGCGATCTTGGCCAAGGTTGCTTCTCCGCGAAGCCTGCCCGAGCTGGGCCTCGGGCGAGTCGGAGGTGCGCCTGTTGCTTGAGGAGGCCCTCGGGCGAGGCGTGATTCTGCCTGGGTCTGCTGTTCCTGCCCGAGGCTAGGCTCGGGCGAGGCGAGATCGTGTCCCTTGAGCGGACAGAGCTTTGTCCTGTGTTGCGCCCATCAGGCCTTTGCAGCTTTGTGCTGATGGTGTTTACCAGCCGAGTTTAAGAGTCTTGGGGGTACCCCTAATTATGGTCCCCGACAGTAGTCCCCGAGCCTCAAAGGGAGTGTGGGTACTTGCTTGGAGGCTTTGTCGCACTTTTTTTGCAAGGGGACCGGCCTCTCTCGGTTGCATTTTGTTCCGGTGGGTGCGCGCGAGCGCACCCGCCGGGTGTAGCCCCTGAGGCCTCGGAGGAGTGGTTTAACTCCTTCGAGGTCTTAATGCCTTTCGTGATGCCTCGGCCGGTCTGATTGTTCCCTTATGCGAACTGGTCGTAGCCCGGGTGCATAGTCAGGTTCCGAGTTCTCGGGCTGGTATGTTGACGCCGTCAACGGTTTGGCCGGAGCCGGGTTTGCGAGAGCAGCCCCTGAGCCTCCGCACAGAGCGAGAGGACGGTCAAGGACTGACTCGGCTTTTTTCATACGCCCCTTCGTCGCCTTTCCGCAAGGAGGAGGGGGGAAAGCGCCATGTTGCCCTCGGAGGGCGCCGAACATGGTGTCTCCAATGAGTTGCTAACGGGTGATTCGAGTGGACGCCCGTGCCCCATTCGATAAGGGTCGGCTAGTGGCCCAGAGGCGCGGTCCAAAAGTACCTGCAGGTGATTTGCCGGACCCGGTCCCGTTTGATAGGGTCCGAGTGCTCGATGCCTCCCTCTGATGGGATTCCGTTACAGAATCGCTCCTGCTGGTCTCAGAAATGTCCTAGGGTACCTCGGGAGCGTAGCCCGAGCCTCGGCCATGTATCAGACGTACTCAGAGTCATCCCTCGCTCTGCGTGTTCTGAGGCGGCTGTCGAACCCTTCGGGGGCCAGCCTTCGAACCCCTGATCAGTAGTGGGCGCGGAGCCCAAGTGGCCTGAGGCGGCTGTCGAACCCTTTTGAGGGGCCAGCCTTCAAACCTCTGACCAGTAGTGGGCGCGGAGCCCGAGTGCTCTGAGGCGGCTGCCGAACCCTTCCGAGGGGCCAGCCTTCGAACCTCTGATCAGTAGGAGGGCTCGGGGCCTGCTTCCTTCGCAGAGAAGGATCCCTTTTGGAATATCCCCTTTCCCGGTCCCTGTAGCAAGAGAGAGAAAGGGGAAGAGGAAAAGGATACGAAATTGAACGATGTGGCGCACCTTTTTTGATGCGGTCATTATGGCGGAGGTGAAGCGTCGCCCGCTTCGCCTGCCAAAGGTGTCGCCTGCCCTGCCACGGAGTTAATGCGACGGGGCGAGTGGTTCGCGGGGCAGCCGTTGTGCATGCGCGTGCCGTTCGAGGAACGGAACACGGGCGCGTCGTCTTCACGTTGTGGGAGAGGGCTCTTTCGCTGTCCCAGGAGGGGACGTGAGCCTGCAGACGATTTGCCTGCTGCTTCCGCCCGCCTGCCGCCGCCATTACTGCCGGCCCATTTTTGGCCTATCGATCGTCGCGCCTTCTCCCGTGGCTGACTGACCCATGACCGATGTGCTCGGTTGGCACTGCTGGGCCATGCGCAGGGTCGCCTCGAGTCGTGGCACTGGTTCCGCAGTCGAGAAGGCGCGGTACTGGCGCAAGCGACAGTGCAGTTTCTCGCACGTAGTAACCGACGCGAGGGTTACATGACGTGTGGGCCTGGGCCTCCATGCTGGACGCGTCGAAGTCGAAAAGGTGCATCCCCTTGGTGCAGTTGCATGCCGCCTGCATGGCGGTCCGCCCTTTCGTCCGCTGGTTTAGGCAAAGATGGAGGAGCGCTTGTAACCGCTGGGCAGTTACACGCTCCGCGCGCGGCGGTTTGGCTTCTTCTGTCCTGGGCCAGCTCGCATGACGCGTGGGACCCAGCCCCCGTGTCGTAGGGGGAGGGCCTTGGAGCGTGTCGGTGAAGACTTAGTCTGCGACGCCTGAGGACGCAAGTGGGGAGAGTCGCCTTTTAAAAAGGGGGCGACCCCCTTGGATGGCAGCCATGCCTTCGCACTCCCCTCATGCATCGCGTCCTTCCACCTTCCGAGCCCCCGGATGGGGAGCGCCCGCGTCGCTTTCGTCTTGCTGTCGTTGGAGGAGCGCAACTTCACGGAAGTTGGTACCTTTCAGCCATCGCTCGGCTTCAAGGATTTTCATCAGGCAGCCCGGCTGCATCCCCTCGCCGATGGTCACCCAAGACGGTGACCACCAGTTTGATGGTGGGGAGAAGCAAGCCGGGCTACGACCTCTACCCCGCCCTCAGCTTCAAGGATCTTCATCATCCTCGCTGGGGCGGAGGTCGAGCTGGGCCGGAGCTCTACCTCCCGTACGGGCCGGCGGGCCACCTCCTTCTTCAGCATTCATGGGAGAGGGCGCTCGCCGGCTTAGCGAAAGGGGCGGACTTCAACAACGCAGGGCCGATTGGCCGCAAGCGGCGTCAGCTCCAGCATGCCTGGTTCGCTGGCTTAGCTGGCTCTGGCGCAGCTTCTGGTGCCACCTCCCACCGCTGGGCGAAGTGCGGCTATCTGCCCGCCGTACGGGCAGCTGTTGCGCCGCACGCACCGGGGGACCGCCCAAGACGTTGCGCGCTGCTAGGACGACGTTCGTGTTCTTGGGCTGTCCTGCCTTTGCTCCGGTACGATGCCTCCGCGCAGGGGTCGGTGCTCGCCTGTCCGGGAGGACCCAAGTGGGGATCTGCCGGTGGGCAGATGGCTGCCGTTGTTGGTGCTGAGATGGTGGCAGCTAAAGAAGTCCTTGTCGCCGACGAGATCGCCGCCGCCATCTGCGCTCTGGGCCTACGGCTCTTTGGCTTTGATAGCTTGTCCTCGCCCCTCGAGTGGAGACATGGGTGAGGGCCTTGTCACAGCAGCGTCTGCCTTGAGGTCATCGCTGCTGCTGTTTGGCCGCCCGGAGCGGAGGTCGTTGTCGCTGCTGCTGGAGCGGGCGGCGGCGAGCCACCTAGGATTTTGTCGTCCCACAGGCCCTCCAATGTGGGGGGTTGTTCGTACCTGCGGGGGTGGAACCAGAGTTCCGTTTGTAATGGCACCTTGAGTGCCAGTGTCTGTTCATTGTGGCTGTTGGGGCCTGAACATCGAGGTATTTGAGCGCAATACCGTGTTTCTTCCTCATTTCGAGCAGCAGGACTCGCCTATCGGCTAGCTGGACCGCTTAACCAAGTGCGAGTTGCCCCGTGCGGAAGGTGACGAGTGAGGTATCCGTATCCCGGAGGCGTAGGAGTCCCTCGACTTGGTCGGCCTTGCCACCCAAGGCCTCTCTTGTTTAGTTAAAGGAAAACCTCGGCTGCTCTGCGATGAGCCGGAGCTGGAGGCAGTGGTGTCAGCATGGACAGAGGCGGAGTCGGCTCGAAAAGAAAACTTCGTCGGCCTAGGAGTAGGTGACTTCCCAGGCCGAGGAGGTGTAGCAGCAGCGGCTGGAACCTGGCCGGGTCGTCCACTGGCGGGACCAACGCCGGAGTCGGGTTGCCGAGGCCATGAGCCGGGCTGATGTCCTCGGGGGACAGCTGGCTGAGGCTACGGGGCGGCTGATCAAGCCGTTTGCTTGGGCCGGGTTTCTAGAGGAGACCCTGGCGGCGATGGCCCAGGCGCGGTGCTGACGTCTTCCTTCGAGGGGGAGATCCTCCGACCGTGTCGCCGTCCGAGGCCAGGTTGGATTCCACCGAAGGTGGAGTCGACGCCGAGGGTGCTGCTGCCCCCCTATTGATGTCTGAACCTGCAGGATCAGTTTGTCTGTAGTATGCGTATGTTTTTTTTGCGGCCGCTGAGGCCTAAACATACTGTCGTCGTGTTGTAAAGCTGCGTTTCTTTTCCCCTTGTTTCGAGTATCAGGACTTGTTCGTCGGTAGCAGAATCGTTTATCCGAGCGAGAGTTACTTTTCACGGAAGGTGATGAGTGAGGTATCCGTATCCCGGAGGCGTAGGAGTCCCTCGGCTCGGTCGGCCTTGCCGCTTACGTGTACTCTTACTCGTCTGTAGGATTCTGTTATCGATATTGTCGAGAAGGCACGAAAAATCATTTCGACAGAAAAGTTTTCGAGCGTTAAGACTTGTTCGGCCAGCGGAATCGCTTATTCAAGCGTGAGTTACTTATCGCAGAAGGTGATGAATGAGGTATCCGTATCCTGGAGGCGTAGGAGTCCCTCGGCTCGGTCGGCCTTGCCGCTTACGTGTACTCCGTCGTTTTCAGGATCCCACTATCGAAGTAGTCGAAAAGCACGAAAGATGTTCTGGCAGAAAGACTTTTTCCGAGGAAAATTTTGACGCAGAGGGGGTTCCCCCCTTCTAGCCCCCGAGGGAGGGTCAGGCTTTGCCGAGGCAAGGCTGACCCTTCCTTGATGGTTAGGCTTTATTTGTGTATGTAAACGAGGTATATGAACGACTTGAAAACATCTTAAGGGTAGAAGCGACGTAGCTGTCGGATGTTCCAAGCGTTGCTGTAGA
This sequence comes from Zea mays, assembly GCF_902167145.1. Taxonomy (NCBI): domain Eukaryota; kingdom Viridiplantae; phylum Streptophyta; class Magnoliopsida; order Poales; family Poaceae; genus Zea; species Zea mays. The sequence goes on along the minus strand of NC_050104.1, from coordinate 82,574,519 downwards.
CCTCGCCTTGACTGTTGGCTAGCTTGTATGTTCCGGGCTTCAAAATCTTGGCGATGATGAACGGCTCTTCCCAGGGAGGTGTGAGCTTGTGGCACCCTCGGGCGTCTTGTCGTAGCCGAAGTACCAAGTCCCCCACCTGGAGGTCTCTGGACCAAACCCCTCGGGCATGGTAGCGTCGCAGAGACTGCTAAGACCGTGCCGAGTGTAGTAAGGCTACGTCCCGAGCCTCTTCCAGCTGGTCCAGTGAGTCTTCTCGGCTGGACTGGTTGCTTCGGTCGTCATACGTCCTTGTCCTCGGGGAACCGTATTCTAAGTCTGTGGGTAAGATAGCCTCAGCCCCATAGACTAGAAAAAACGGCGTGAAGCCCGTGGCTCGGCATGGCGTCGTCCTCAGACTCCAGACCACCGAGGGGAGTTCCTTCATCCATCGCCTGCCGAACTTGTTGAGGTCATTGTCGATCCTCGGCTTGAGTCCCTGTAGAATCATGCCGTTGGCACATTCTACCTGCCCATTCGTCATAGGGTGAGCTACGGCAGCCCAGTCCACCCGGATGTGGTGATCCTCGCAGAAGTCCAGGAACTTTCTGCCAGTGAACTGGGTGCCGTTGTCGGTGATGATGGAGTTCGGGACCCCGAAGCGATGGATGATGTTGGTGAAGAACGCCACCGCCTGTTCGGACCTGATGCTGTTTAGGGGTCGGACCTCAATCCACTTGGAGAATTTGTCGATAGCGACAAGCAGGTGCGTGTAGCCCCCGGGTGCCTTCTGCAAGGGACCGACGAGGTCCAGACCCCACACAGCAAACGACCAGGTGATGGGTATTGTTTGGAGATCCTGAGCGGGCAGGTGTGTCTGCCTTGCGTAGAATTGACACCCTTGGCAGGTGCGTACAATCCTAGTGGCGTCGCCCACCGCGGTTGGCCAGTAGAAACCCTGTCGGAAGGCGTTTCCAACGAGGGCCCGAGGTGCCGCGTGGTGACCGCAAGCCCCCGAGTGTATTTCTTGTAATAGCTCCTGACCTTCGGCGATGGATATGCATCGCTAGAGGATGCCTGAGGGGCTGCGGTGGTAGAGCTCCTTTCCGTCACCCAGCAAGACGAACGACTTGGCGCGCCGTGCTAGTCGCCGAGCTTCGGCTCTGTCGAGGGGTAGCTTTCCTCGGTGGAGATATTGCAGGTACGGGGTCTGCCAGTTTCGATTAGGCGTGACCCCATTCCGCTCTTCCTCGACGCGCAGTGCCTCACCCTCAGCGGCCGAGGGTGCCTCGGGCTGAGCCGAGGCCTCCTCGGGCTCGGGCGTGTCGTTGGTCTTGACGGAGGGTTGATGTAGGTCTCGGGAGAAGACATCCGGAGGAACCGTTGTCCGCCCCGAGGCTATCTTAGCCAGCACGTCCGCAGTCTCATTGTATCGTCGAGCGATGTGGTTGAGCTCGAGCCCGTAGAACTTGTCCTCCAGGCGCCGAACCTCGTCGTAGTAGGCTTCCATCTTCGGGTCGCGGCAATTGGAGTTCTTCATGACTTGGTCGATGACAAGTTGCGAGTCACCCCGAGCGTCGAGGCGTCGGACCCCTAGCTCGATGGCGATGCACAACCCGTTAACCAGAGCCTCATACTCGGCCACATTGTTGGACGCCGGGAAATGGAGGCGCAGCACGTAGCGGAGGTGCTTCTCGAGGGGTGAGATGAAGAGCAGGCCCACGCCCGCTCCTGTTTTCATCAACGACCCGTCGAAAAACATGGTCCAGAGTTCCGATTGGATCAGAGCTGCTAGAAGCTGGGTGTCAACCCATTCAGCCACAAAGTCCGCCAGGACTTGGGACTTGATGGCCTTCCGAGGGGCGAACGAGATTGTCTCGCCCATGATCTCCACCGCCCACTTTGCAATCCTGCCCGAGGCCTCTCGGCACTAGATGATCTCCCCCAGGGGGAAGGATGACACCACAGTCAACAGATGAGACTCGAAGTAGTGTCGCAACTTTCGTCGCGTCAGAATTACCACGTACAGTAGCTTCTGAATTTGCGGGTAGCGGATTTTAGTCTCGGACAGTACCTCACTGATGAAGTAGACCGGCCTCTGGACGAGCAATGCATGCCCTTCTTCTTGTCTCTCGACTACGATCGCGGCGCTGACCACCTGACTGGTTGCGGCTACGTAGATCAAGAGGGCTTCTCCCGCAGCGGGGGGTACCAAGATGGGCGCGCTTGAAAGGAGTGCCTTTAAGTGCCCGAGGGCTTTCTCGGCCTCGGGAGTCCAAGTGAAGCGCTCGGCCTTCCTTAAGAGGCGGTACAGAGGTAGCCCTTTTTCGTCGAGGCGCGAGATGAAGCGGCTCAGAGCCGCAAGGCATCCCATGACCCTTTGTACTCCTTTCAAGTCCTTGATGGGGCCCATGTTGGTGATGGCCGCGATATTCTCCGGGTTGGCCTCGATGCCCCGCTCGGAGACGATGAACCCCAGGAGCATGCCTCGGGGGACTCCGAAGACACACTTCTCGGGATTGAGTTTTACGCCTTTCGCTTTGAGACACTTGAATGTCGTTTCAAGGTCAGAGAGGAGGTCGGAGGCTTTCCTCGTCTTGACTACGATGTCATCGATGTAAGCCTCGACCGTTCGACCAATGTGCTCTCCAAACACGTGGTTCATGCACCTTTGGTATGTCGCACCCGCGTTCCTCAAACCGAATGGCATAGTAATGTAGCAGTACATGCCCAAAGGTGTGATGAAAGAAGTCGCGAGCTAGTCAGACTCTTTCATCCTGATTTGGTGATACCCTGAGTAGGCATCAAGGAATGACAGGGTTTCGCACCCAGCAGTGGAATCCACGATTTGATCGATGCGAGGCAGAGGGTAGGGAACCTTCGGACATGCTTTGTTTAGACCAGTATAGTCTACACACATCCGCCATTTCCCACCTTTATTTTTCACAAGCATAGGGTTGGCTAACCATTCGGGATAGAATACCTCTTTGATGAACCCCGCAGCCATCAGCTTGTGGATCTCCTCGCCTATGGCTCTGCGCTTTTCTTCGTCGAATCGGCGCAGAGGCTGCTTCACGGGTCAGGATCCAGCTCGGATATCCAGCGAGTGCTCGGCGACATCCCTCGGTATGCCAGGCATATCCGAGGGACTCCATGCAAAAACCTCGGCGTTCACGCGGATAAAGTCGACGAGCACTGCTTCCTATTTGGGGTCGAGCTCGGAGCCGATCTGGACTTGCTTGGAGGTGTCGTTGCTGGGGTCGAGAGGGACGGACTTAACCGTCTCAGCTGGCTCGAAGTTGCCGGCGTGGCGCTTCGCATCTGGCACCTCCTTGGAGAGGCTCTCCAGGTCGGCGATGAGGGCCTCGGATTCAGCGAGGGCCTCGGCGTACTCCACGCACTCCACGTCGCATTCGTACGCGTGTCGGTACGTGGAGCCGACGGTGATGACCCCGTTGGGGCCCGGCATCTTGAACTTGAGGTAGGTGTAGTTGGGGACGGCCATGAACTTGGCGTAGCATGGTCTACCCAACACTGCGTGGTAGGTTCCTCGGAACCCGACCACCTCGAACATGAGGGTTTCCTTTCGGAAGTTGGAGGGAGTCCCGAAGCAGACGGGCAGATCGAGTTGCCCAAGGGGTTGGACGCGTTTCCCGGGGATGATCTCGTGAAAGGGCGCCACGCCGGCTCGGATCGTGGACAGATCGATCTGCAGGAGCCCGAAGGTCTCGGCGTAGATGATGTTGAGGCTGCTGCCTCTGTCCATGAGGACCTTGGTAAGCCTGACGTTGCTGATGATGGGATCGACAACGAGCGGGTACTTTCCTAGGCTCGGCACGCGGTCGGGGTGGTCGCCTTGGTCGTAGGTGATGGGCTTGTCGGACCAGTATAGGTAGACTGGCGCCTCCACCTTCACCGAGCAGACCTCCCGGCGCTCTTGCTTGCGGTGCCGAGCCGAGGCGTTCGCCACCTTCCCACCGTAGATCATGAAGCAGTCATGGACCTCGGGGAACTCTTCTGCCTTGTGGCCCTCCTTCTTGTCGTTGTCGTGGGCTTTGCCACCTTCCGCCGGTGGCCCGGCCTTGTAGAAGTAGCGCCGAAGCATGACGCACTCCTCCAGGGTGTGCTTGACGGGACCATGATGATAGGGGCATGACTCCTTGAACATCTTGTCGAACAGGTTGGCGCCTCCAGGAGGCTTCCGACGGTTCCTGTGCTCGGCGGCAGCGACAAGGTCTGCGTCGGCGGCGTCGCATTTTGCTTGCGACTTCTTCTTGCCCTTCTTCTTGGTGCCGTGCTGAGCGGACGCCTCGGGGACGTCTTCCGGCTGGCGCCCCTGAGGCTGCTTGTCCTTCCGGAAGATGGCCTCGACCGCCTCCTGACCAGAGGCGAACTTGGTGGCGATGTCCATCAGCTCGCTCGCCCTGGTGGGAGTCTTGCGGCCCAGCTTGCTCACTAGGTCGCGGCAAGTGGTACCGGTGAGGAACGCGCCGATGACATCTGAGTCAGTGATGTTGGGCAGCTCGGTGCGCTGCTTCGAAAATCACCGGATGTAGTCCCGCAGGGATTCTCTCGGCTGCTGGCGGCAGCTTCAAAGACCCCAAGAGTTCCCAGGGCGCACGTATGTGCCCTGGAAGTTGCCAGCGAAGGCTTTGACCAGGTCGTCCCAGTTGGAGATCTGCGCAGGGGGCAGATGCTCCAGCCAGGCTCGGGCGGCGTCGGAGAGGAACATGGGGAGGTTGCGGATGATGAGGTTGTCATCGTCCATTCCACCCAGCTGGCAGGCCAGCCGGTAGTCCGCGAGCCACAGTTCCGGCCTTGTCTCCCCCGAGTACTTGGTGATGGTAGTCGGGGTTCGGAACCGGGTCGGGAACGGCGCCCGTCGTATGGCCCGGCTGAAAGCCTGCGGACCGGGTGGTTCGGGCGAGGGGCTCCGATCCTCCCCGCTATCGTAGCGTCCCCCACGCCTGGGGTGGTAGCCTCGGCGCACCTTATCGTCGAGGTGGGCTCGACGGTCGCGGCGGTGGTGCTCGTTGCCGAGGCGTCCCGGGGCCGCAGGCACTGTGTCCCGCGTGCGCCCGGTGTGGACCGAGGCTTCCCGCATGAATCGGGAAGTCACGGCGCGATGCTCTGGGGGGTACCCTTGCCTTCGGGAGGCAGAGCTTTCGGCCCGTCGGACCGCGGCATCCTCCAGGAGATTCTTGAGCTCTCCCTAGATACGTCGCCCCTTGGTGGTGGATGGTTCCGGCATTGCTCGGAGTAGTATTGCTGCTGCAGCCAGGTTCTGGCCGACCCCACTGGAAGCCGGGGGCAGCCTCGCCCTGGCATCATTGGCGATGCGGTGCTGGACGTTCTAGGCCAGATGACGCGCTTCTCCGGCCGGTGCTTGGCCTGCCCACTCCTGTCCGACATTCTGCTGGAGCTGCACAAGTTGTCCTGCTTCCTCGTCGAGCCTGGCCTGCATCTCGCGGATTTGCTCGAGCTGTGCGTCCTGACCCCCCGCAGGGACTGGGACCACAGCTAGCTCTCGAAGGATGTCAACGTGAGGCGCATGCCTAGGGGGATCGCCGTCCTCTGGCATACCAAGGTGGTTGCCTTCGTCGAGACCCCCTAGATCGACGTGGAAACATTCGCGACTTGGGCCACAGTCCTTGTCGCCGAGGTTGTGGCTACCATCGGAGCAATCGAAGAGGCAGTAGTCACATGCGGTCATGAAGTCCCGCATGGCACTGGGGTTACCGAGCCCAGAGAAATCCCAACCATAGTCTGGCTCGTCATCTTCCTCGGAACCCAGGGGCCCGTACATCGAGACGACCGTCAGTCGGTCCCAGGTTGACCACATATGATACCCCGGAAGGTTTGGATATGCCTTTATGAAAGCATCCACCGAAGCGGGGTCACTTGGTGGGTCGAAGCTGAATCTAAAAGGCACAGGATGAAAAACGGACGATACCTCTTGATCGACGGATGGTGAGGAAGTCGCGTCGGGGACGGACTGCACCGTTATCTTAGGTACGAGGCTGACGCCCAGCAGGTCCTTCGCGAGTGTGCTGGCGTCGTCCGTCTGCTTGGGGTTGGCGTGTTGCGGGGAAATGACGCTCGTCTTTGTTTCAGACGCGAGGTCAACGCCCGACGTGTCCCCCGCTGGGGCGCCGGCGCCGTCGACTCGTTCGACAGCCGACGAGGTGCCGCCTCCTGCTTGGCCATGGTTGCCCCGCCTCCTCCTCCGTTGACGGGGAAGGTGACGGGATAGACCCGGATGTTGTTCTTTCGCCACGCGGGGAAGATGTCATCGATTCTGCCGCCGGCGGGCGGGCTGACGGCCCCCATTGTCATTGTCGCGCGGCGGAGGAAGGAGTATCATGTTGTAGCTGCCATCGAGGGACATGAACTCGAGACTCCCGAAACGGAGCATCGTCCCGGGTTGGAGAGGTTGCTGGAGACTACCCATCTGTAGCTTGACGGGAAGCTGTTCGTCAACACGCAACAGTCCCCTACCTGGCGCGCCAACTGTCGGCGTTTCGACCCCGAGGGGTCCCTGGACCAACGAGTAAATTGTCGCTGCGTGTCCCAGCCCAGATGGGTCGGTGCGAGATGGAGCACAAGGGGGAACAATAAGGGGAACCGCGACCTCGTGTTGTCCTGCGCCCAGGGCGGATGCGCTTGCAGTAGGGGGTTACAAGCGTTCGCGACGGAGAGAGAGAGAGCATGTGCGTCAGCCCGTCCTCCCGCGCGGCCACCTCTTCGTACGAGGGCTCTGGACCTTCCTTTTATAGATGTAAGGAGAAGGCCTAGGTGAACAATGGGGGGTGTAGCAATGTGCTAACGTGTCTATCAAAGGGAAGCCAGAGTCCTATGTACATGCCGACGTGGCTATCGGAGAGGTTTTGGCGCCCTGTTCATGTGATGTCGTGGCCGTCGGAGGAGCGCCTGAGCCCTGTAGGAGCACAGTTGTCAGAGCTGTTGGGTCCTTGCTGACGTCTCCTTGCTTCCGTAGGGGGCTGAGAACCGCCATCGTCATGGAGCACGCGGGGTGCCATCATTACTTGTTTTACCGGGACGAGCCAGATGGGACGCCGGTCTTGTTCCCTGTAGCCTGAGCTAGCTAGGGGTAGTGTAATGATGTGCCCCCCTACGACGTGGTCGGTCCGAGCCTAAGGTCGGGCAAGGCGGAGGCTCCTCCGAGGTCGAGGCTGAGTCCGAGCCCTAGGGTCGGGCAAGGCGGAGACCGTCGTCCGAGGTCGAGGTTGAGTCCGAGCCCAAGGTCGGGCAAGGCGGAGGCTCCTTCGAGGTCGAGGCTGAGTCCGAGCCCTAGGGTCGGGCGAGGCAGAGACCGTCGTCCGAGGTCGAGGTTGAGTCCGAGCCCTGGGGTCGGGCGAGGCGGAGACCGTCGTCCGAGGTCGAGGTTGAGTCTGAGCCCTGGGGTCGAACGAGGCGGAGTCCGTCGTTCGAGGTCGAGGTTGAGTCCGAGCCCTGGGGTCGGGCGAGGCGGAGTCCGTCGTCCGAGGTCGAGGTTGAGTCCGAGCCCTGGGGTCGGACGAGGCGGAGTCCGTCATCCGAGGTCGAGGTTGAGTCCGAGCCCTGGGGTCGGGCGAGGCGGAGTCCGTCGTCCGAGGTCGAGGTTGAGTCCGAGCCCTAGGGTCGGGCAAGGCGGAGCTTCCTATGGCGCCTGAGGCCGGACTTGGCGGCTGTCAGCCTCACCCTGACGGGTGGCACAGCAGTCGGAGCAGCGCAGGTGGCGCTATTTTCCTGTCAGGTCAGCCAGTGGAGGGGCGAAGTGAATGCGGTCACTTCGACTCTGTCGACTAAAGAGCGCGCGTCAGGATAAGGTGTTAGGTGATCCTTGCATTGAATGCTCCTACGATCCGGTCGGCTGACGAGGCGATCTTGGCCAAGGTTGCTTCTCCGCGAAGCCTGCCCGAGCTGGGCCTCGGGCGAGTCGGAGGTGCGCCCGTTGCTTGAGGAGGCCCTCGGGCGAGGCATGATTCTGCCTGGATCTGCTGTTCCTGCCCGAGGCTAGGCTCGGGCGAGGCGAGATCGTGTCCCTTGAGCGGACAGAGCTTTGTCCTGTGTTGCGCCCATCAGGCCTTTGCAGCTTTGTGCTGATGGTGTTTACCAGCCGAGTTTAAGCGTCTTGGGGGTACCCCTAATTATGGTCCCCGACAGGTAGTTTATTGTATCTTACTGCATCTAGGCCTGATATCATGTTTAGTGTCTGTATGTGTGCAAGATTTCAATCAAATCCTAAGAAAGCTCATCTTCGCGCTGTTAAAATAATTCTTAGGTATCTCAGGCACACCCCAAGCGTTGGTCTATGGTATCCCAAAGGAGTTACTTTTGACTTAATTGGCTATTCCGATTCGGATTATGCCGGTTGCAAAATTGATAGAAAAAGTACTTCTGGGGGTGCTATTTGCTTGGGAGATCACTAGTATCATGGACATCCAAAAAGCAAAATAGTGTTGCCTTGTCAACCGCCGAAGCGGAATACATTGCCGTGGGTGCTTGTTGCACACAAATTTTATATATGAAACAAACTCTTCTAGACTATGGCGTAGTTCTAGAAAAGGTACCTTTGTTGTGTGACAATGAGAGTGCTGTTAAAATTGCTAATAACCCTGTACAACACTCTCGCACCAAACACATTGATATCCATCATCACTTCCTTAGAGATCATGTTGCGAAAGGAGATATCATTTTAGAAGGAGTGATGTCGGAAGATCAATTACGAATATTTTCACTAAGCCACTTGATAAAACCCGCTTTTGCATGTTGAGGAATGAATTAAATATACTTGATCTCAGAAATTTTATTTAAAGATCTCAAATGGTGTTGTCAAGCTTGCATTGCATATTTAAATTTCTTGAATTACATCTAGGGCTTGTCTAACCTAGTTAAGATAACCGCCAACAAAGCGAGTGAAAAAGTTTAACTCGGGCTCAAACGTGACAAGTCTTAGTCATTAAGCTTTTAGTACTTAAATTCCTACTTACTATGCAATTGTTGGTTCTTGAGATATGCATGAGGTACTGCACTTAGAGGGAGTATTCAAAACTCAAATCATTCTTGAAAACTCCTAGTGCAAAGCCAAAATGCAAGTCTCACCATTTGCCTATTTTCTCTAAAAATTATCTAGCCTATGGCAAAATATTTTGAAAATTATGAGAAAATATATGAGAGTGCCAATACCTGTCACAACAGGTGTTCTTTTGTGTGATTATAAGTTGGGATTTGGTTTGGTTTAAAACTAGATAGAAAATTTGAAAAACTTCAAAATTCCCTCTATCTGGGCTCACCGGACAGTTCGGTGCACCGGCCGCGCGCGCGCTGAACTCCTCTTTCCTGTGCGCTGTCAGGTGGTTCATTGGACAGCTACTGTGCGTTGTCCGGTGTGCACCGAACAGGCACTGTAGACTGTCCGGTGCGCCCATAAACGGTTTTTAAAAAAATCTTCCCCGCTCGAGCCCGAGGCAGGGAGTTCTTTTTCTCTGGCCACTCACCTCTGCTCTCTCTCTAGCGATTTGCCCTCATCGGCGGCGACCCCCCCTCTCGCCAGCGGCCGAGCTTCGGAAATCTTGGTTTAGCCCTTCTTTCCCCTCTGGTGAGCAGCCCTTGCTTCTCCCCTTCTCTCTCTCTCTCTCTGTTTTCACCAGTGAAGCTCTCACCTCCCTTTTTTGTGCAAATTCCAATCCTTGTCAAATCCAGTGAATCCCAGTGCTTGAATGTGTTCCTAGTACTCTATTGAATCCCCATGCAGGTTCCTAGCTCCTTAGGGAGGGCTTCAGATTCATAAATGAGCATTTCTCCAAACCCTAATCCACCGCACGCCACGTGCTCGGTGAAATGTCCAAACCAGCCAAAATTGCTCCGATTGCACCCAAAATTTTCAGGCACCTTCACAATACCTCCTGTAACATATTCACCAAATTTCACACCAATCCGATATACCAAGCTTCAATTTCACACAAATCCTCGTTTCTAGCGATCGATTCCGAGCCGAGTGCCCAAATTCCATTTTCCTCGCCTCAAATCAAACCAAGCGCACACTTCACTCATATTTACTCATATAAACCTATTCGTGAAGTATCGACTCAATTCCAAATCATTTCATACCTCATTTTCAATTTCAAACCTCCTATGTCACTATTTCATGTTCAAACGTCGTTTTCGCGTCGTTTGACCTCTCGATCGTCATATCTCTCGATTCTGTGCCATAACACTTTGTATGTATTTATTCACATTTCATATACTTATGACTATGTGACTAATACGTGCTCACATCTTCTGTCATTTCAGTGACCTTGCCTGCCCGTGAGCCGTCTCCTGTCCTGCCTGGATTCTCTCCCTCTCGTGTGAGATTTCCAGGTAGCTATTTGTTCTTTTGTCATCCTATCGACTGTTATCTTATTATGCTTAGCTTCTCTCTCTCATTGGTAGTCGTCAGGTCAGGATGCCGCACATGAAGAATGTGTCTGCGCCAGGGGGGGGAGATGACGAGGACCCTCCTTGCACCTTTAGGCAGGTCAAGGGGAAGACTGTTTACTTGGAGCAGTAGGAAGGCCGCAAGAAGCGGTGTCTGGATAGAGCAGCCACTGAGCAGGCAGAGCGAGGAGCTCAGCTATAGATTCCTTTCGATCAGATTGCTTACCGAGTTCGTCGCCTCGCCTCTCGGCCTCGCTCCTCCGCACCTACCACTCCCGCCACTGCTACCACTCCACCACCCACTTCGCCCGCTCCAGTCACTCCTGCTCCATCCACCACCTCAGCCATACCTACCACCTCCACCACTCCAGCTTCCACTGCTCATTCTCCCGCTCCCCTTTCTGCTCCTCCTATCCCACTTGCCCGCTTCCAGGAGCGCGATGAGACTGAGGTGTGACCACTGGTTGTGGATCCTAGGTTGTTTGATCTTCAGCGTACTGCAGCGGCATAGGTACGTCGGTTCAGACACGTACCCATGGAGACTTGGCTACTGGCTCAAAGAGACCCTGCTGCAGTCGATCTCTTCAGCACTAGGATTCAAGAGTCTTTCTTCAGAGCACAGATGTCTACACAGATTGCTCTGCGAGTGCACCGGCTTTTGGACCTTCCTGCATTTCTACTAGCCGTCGGTGCTGACTCTGAGGTACACCTCTCATATCTGCCTGGACTTCTCACTCTGTTAACTACCAGCGGCAAATATGTTGAGGAATGGGTCCGAGTTTTCTATGCTACTGTATGGATCGACCCTGATCACCACTGGATGAGATTCCGCTTTGAGCGAGAGGATGTTACAATTCATGCTAGCCAGATTCGCTAGCTGTTTAGATTCAATGAGTCATCGACTCGTCTTCACAGCTTGTGCTACGGCACCTCTGATCCTCCTCATCGCCCTCACGGCGGAGTTGCTCCTGGTACAGCTCACGTCACGACTTTGTTCTGACCGCCCTTCTCAGATGGGTCGCGACGTTCTCCGGCAGACTTCACCACAGCGGCCAAGTTTCTATATCAGCTCATGAGACGGACGCTTCTGCCACGGATGGGTTATAGGGAGGCTGCTACTCACATCCATCTTTGGCTACTTTGTGCCCTGGTCTCTCACTCCGAGTTTGATGTTGTGGATTTCCTCATTTGTGAGATCGAGGACACCGTACTGGATGGTCTACGTGCCCGGCGACAGCTGTCGTATGCTCACTATCTTTGCCACATCTTCGCTCAGCTGATTCGGCCATCGCAGTTCTAGGGCACTCTTGAGGCCTCTCGCTTCCGCTTTGGGTCCTGATGTCTAGCCCCTGAGGATCCTGTGCCGGCACCTGCTCCAGTGATTGACACTTAGGCCGAGGATACCGCTTTTCACCAGTTCGAGACTGGGCACAACAGTCCATGACGATGATGATGATGATGATGATGACAACTTTGGGGTTCTGCCTCCGCCTCCGGCATCTATGCCTCCACGCACTCATGATCATGAGGCTAGGAGTTCAAGTGGTGCTGCCCCTGCTGCCCCTCTTGCCATTGACCCTACTCTTGCTGCGATCCTCCAGACCCTTACTCAGCAGCAGGCTCACTTGGCAGCGGTCCAACAGTAGATGTCCGAGAGAATGCTCTCGATGTTTCAGACTATTCAGGACAGACAGGATACTCTGTAATAGCAATGTTGGGGCGAAGGCGAAGACGCTACCCTTCGCTCGATGCCTTCGCCAGTCTCGCTGCGCCAACGGAGACGACGACCGGCAGTCTTCTCTTTGTCCGGCACGCCGAAGGACGAAGACCTATGGCGAGGTCGCCCCATCCCGCGGCGTCGCCCAACACTAGAGCCCACGTGCAATCCGGCCCGTCATAACGGGCCCCGCGCTATCACTGTGCAGTACGGGCTTAAATTGTAAAGGTTTTTCTGTTATTACAGTCTATAACCCTGCCTTAATGAGAATATTCCAGGGGGAACCTAGGCACCTGAGGGCACATGCGTCCTTAATCCTTGACGCTGGGCACTCAGACACCTATAAATACCCCTGCACAGTGCCCTTGAGAGGCCAGATTAACAGAGCTATTGCCATCTCAAGTTGTAACCTTACTTACATCGCTTTCACTCCCACATTGGATCAACTCGCCCAGGAAAACGAGTTCCAACATTTGGCGCCCACCGTTCGTGCTACGAAAAAACCACCCGCGATGGCACCCAAGAGAGCTACCTCGAAGGCTGACGAGGCTGTGAAGGCAGCACTGCTGGCCGAGAAAAAGGGCAAGGCCCTTGTTGACACCACCCACCAAGAGGCCTGCGAAGACGACACACTCAGCAAGAGGCAGCGCAACGAGCAACCCACTCCCGAAGGCAGTCTCCGCACCTGCAGCTCTGGAGGACAACCACAACTTCCCCTAGGCTTCGTTCCACCAGAGGGCGCGGACGCCATCGAGGACGGCGAAGTCATCGGCGTTTCGGCAGAAGAACAACTACAACTGCGCGCCTTGCGCATCAAGAACCACAACCTCCAGAAGCAAAAAGAAATCCTCGAGGCCAAGCGCCAACGCGTGTCCGCACAAGCCAAGGTGCGACAGATGATACACGACGAAGAGAAGAAGGCTCAGGAGCTTGAATAAGAGATCGCCCTCATGCAGAGCGAAGGCCAACTCGGCCTGCAACACGGCCCACCCCTCCAACAGCGCGCACAAATCGAAGACCTGTTCATCCCTCAGCGCGGACACGCCTTCCCACATGCCGCGGCATTCCAAGGCGTCAACTATCTTGACGAGCGAAGTCCCCTGGCACCTCACCTGCAGGTGTCACCATGGCCCACCAACTTCAGGGCAGGGACCTATCCCAAGTACAACTGCAGCACTGACCCAGCACAGTACATCATGAGCTATCAGGTCACCGTTGCATCATCCGGAGGGGACGACGCCACGATGGCCAAGTCATTTATCATTGCCCTCGAAGGCCCAGCCCTCACCTGGTACACCACGCTGCCGCCATTGTCCATCGACTCCTGGAGAAGTCTCCGGGACAAATTCTTGCTCAACTTCCAAGGGTACCGCCCAGACACCGATGCCTTGGCCGAACTTTCACTCTGCAAGCAGCTGGAAAAAGAGACTCTGCGGGAGTACTACCACAAGTTTCTGACCCTCAAGTCACAACTGCCTTCGGTCGATGACCAAATCGCCATCCACTACGCCATCAGTGGCCTTCGGGCCGGCGTCCTTTACAGCCACTGCATCAGGGATCCGCCCAAGAACCTCCAGGAGTTGTATCAGCTATTTGAAAAATATGCCAGATCCAAAGAGCTCCACCAGCGCAAAGTCGAGTCTCAGAGGAAACCCAAAGACACTCCACAGTCCAGCTGCACGTGGACGAGGCCTTCGCAGCCAGACTCCGGTCGGGATGGCCGCAATCAGCAACAGGTGCACAACATCACCAACCAGCACCCCGCTGGCGAGGCCCCTCGCCGCCAGGAGTATCCCCCCAGGGCCGCGGGAACGGAACTCGTGGTCGGGGCCGGGGACGTGCGCAGCAGCCGCGAAGATTTTACTGCCTGTTCCACGGCGAAGACTGCACCCACCCTACCAGAGACTGCCCAGAGACGAAGGCCACCAGAGACAGGATGGCACGGGCCCAACTAGCCGATAACCCTAGAGTTGTCGCGCACACATATCAACAACCCCCTCCGCCATACATCCACGGCCCCGCTCCGCATCCACCGCACCACGCATACGAACACCACCAGGAGGTACAAATCGTACCTCCCCCACCCCCACCTCCACACCAGCAACAACAAAACATCCACCACCCCCACGCCCCAAAGCAAGAGGACTTCGCCGATCAGCCGTATCGCGGAGTCATTCATATGATCACTGGGGGGTCCAGCACTGACTTCGACACAAAGCAGCAGAAGAGGGACCATTACCGCAGCGTCAACCACGTCGCCGTCACAGGCCCAGTCGTGCAGACAAAGTGGTCCCATGTGCCACTAACCTTTGATGCCCGAGACGTCGATCTGTGCAGCGCACCCCACATCGACGCCATGGTTATCAACTGCAGCGTGGCAGGCTGGGACCTGCATAAAGTCTTAGTCGACAATGGCAGCCAGGCGGATATCATCTTCCTCCATGCCTTCGATCGCATGGGCATAAGCCACAGCCTGCTCAAGCCTTCGGACAACCCGCTGTACAACTTCGGCGGCAAGGGCACCTTTCCTGTCGGCAAAATAGAGTTACCTCTCTCCTTCGGTGTAGCACCCAATGCCCGAAGTGAGCAAGTCACATTCGACATCGTCGACATGGTGTACCCGTACAATGCCATAATGGGTCGGGGCTCCATCAACAAGTTTGAGGCAGCCATTCACAGACTTTACCTGTGCATGAAGATACCAGGTCCGCAAGGCGCCATCACGGTCTACGGCAACCAGCAGGCTGCGCGTAACATAGAACGAGACTTCGTCCCCGGACAAAGAAACGTGCACTGCCTCACGGCCCAACGCGAGGTCCCCGCGTCTGCCAGCCCAACTGACAAAGAACACGACAAAGCACAGCTGCAGAGCAACGACGGGACCAAGACTGTTCCCCTTGACCAGGCCACGCCCAAGCAGACGGTCACCATCAGCGAAGACCTCACTTCGCATGATGAGGAGAGACTCCTCTGCTGCCTGTCCAAGAATAAAGACGTCTTCGCCTGGTCCGCCCTCGACCTAGTCGGAGTCAGTCGCTCCATCATCGAACACAGCTTGGGAATTGACCCTTCGGTAAGGCCGAAGAAACAGCGGCTTCACAAGATGTCCGACGAGAAGACAGAGGCCGCCAAGGCCGAGGTACATCGCCTGCTGGAGGCCAAATTTATCGAGCCAATCGCCTACCCTACATGGCTCGCCAACGTAGTGATGGTGCAGAAGAAGAGCAGCAAATGGCGAATGTGTATCGATTTCACCAGTCTTAACAAGGCCTGCCCCAAGGACAACTTCTCGCTGCCTCGGATCGACAAAATCATCGATAGTGCGGCCGGGTGCGAAGTCATGTCACTCCTCGATTGCTTCTCCGACTACCATCAAATATACATGAAGGAGGAGGACAAGGCAAGCACCAGCTTCATAACACCCTTCGGCATGTATTGTTTCATCAGAATGCCGGAGGGACTTAAAAACGCCGGGTCCACTTTCTCTTGGCTCACCAAAACGGTGCTCGAGGGCCAAGTCGGCAGGAATATATTCACGTATGTGGACGACATCGTCGTGGCCAGCAAAAGCAAGGAAGACCATCTGTCCGACCTCGCCAAAACGTTTGCGAACATGCGGGACGCACGACTTCGCCTGAACCCCGAAAAGTGCGTTTTCGGTGTTTGCCAGGGGAAAATCTTGGGCTACCTGGTGTCACACCGCGGGATTGAAGCCAATCCAACCAAAATCCAAGCTATCATCAATATGACGCCCCCGCAGTCAGCCAGAGATGTGCAATGACTGACAGGCAGGTTGGCTGCCCTCAACAGATTCATCTCCAAATCCGCAGAGCGAAGCCTCCCTTTCCTCAAAACACTACGCGGTGCAAAAGACTTCGCATGAGGGCCAGAGCAGACAGCGGCCTTCGCTTCGTTGAAGCAGTACCTGTCAGAATTGGCCATTCTTACAAGCCCCGACCCCTCGCTACCCCTGTTACTCTACGTCGCGGCTTCGCCGCATGCGGTCAGCGCAGCGCTGGTTCAAGAGCAGAGCAGAGAGGGCACAATCAGGCAATGTCCAGTTTATTATGTCTCCGAAGTACTTACGACATCCAAATGTAATATGACGGAACTAGAAAAAATAGCCTATGCAGTTGTTATGGCCTCGCGCAAATTGCGCCATTATTTTGAAGCATTCAAGGTCCGGGTTACCTCAGATAGGGGACTCGACGAATTATTCAGAAACCCGGAGGCATCAGTTCGGATTGCCAAATGGGCAGCCGAACTCTCCGGCTACCACATCACATTTGAACCCAGGACAGCCATCAAGTCACAAGTCCTAGCAGACTTTGTCATCGACTGGACTGGGCCAATAACATAGTCGGACCCGTCCGTAGAGAAGGTGTGGACAATCCATTGCGACGGCGCATGGTGCCATGCGGGGGCAGGCGCCGCTGTAGTCATTACTTCACCCACAGGGGTCAAGCACAGATACGCAGCACGCCTCAGCTTTTCTTTGGAGTCTGACAGATGCACTAACAACATAGCAGAATACGAAGCTGTCATCCTCGGCCTTCGCAAGCTAAGGGCCCTTGGCGTCACCACCTGCATCATCAGAACAGACTCCAAGGTAGTCGCCGGCCAAGTCAAGAAAGACTACGCAGCGAAGGACCCCGCACTTATGCAGTACCTCGCAGCTATCCGTAGTCTTGAGAAAGGTTTCACCTTGCAGCATGTGGACCGTGCCAAGAATGAGGAGGCCGACGCGTTGGCCAAGGCAGCTGCCCGAGGCGAGGCCCTGCCCTCCGACGTATTCTACCATGTCATTAGCACGCCAGCCGTCCGCAGCCCATAGGGACTCCAAATAACCAATGACAGCGAGGGCCACCGCATAGTCAACCTTATCATGACCGAAGACTGGCGGGCACCAATAACCCTATTCCTGCAGGGGTACTATCATCCAACCGACATCAATGAGGCCAAGCGCCTCAAACATCGAAGCCGGGACTTCGCACTAATTGAAGGACAGCTTTACAAGAATGGGGTCAGTCAACCCATGCTTAAATGTGTCACCGAGACCGAAGGCGTCCAAATTTTGCGCGAAGTCCACAACGGGACTTGCGGCTCTCACGCAGGGCCCAGGGCACTAGCCGCAAAGGTAATCCGTCAAGGTTTCTACTAGCCCGCCATGATCTGCACCGCAAATCGGGTCACAAGGTCCTGCGAAGCCTGCCAGAAATTTTCTCCACGATCGGGAAGCCCTTCGCAGTTCACGAAGCTAATTGCCCACACATGGCCTCTTCAGCGCTGGGGCCTGGACATCGTCGGGCCCCTACCCACGGCCCAGGGGAACCTCAAGTTCACCTTCGTCGCTGTCGAATATTTTACCAAATGGATCGAGGCGAGGGCTGTATCCACAATAACATCGAAGACTCCCCAGAAATTCTTCTGGCAAAACATTGTTTGTCGCTTCGGAGTCCCGTCCGAACTCACAGTTGACAATGGCAAGCAATTTGACAGCCAAGACTTCAAGGATTTCTGCTTCTCCATTGGCACCAAGCTTGCCTTCGCCTCAGTATACCACCCGCAATCCAACGGAGTTGTGGAACGCACAAATGGCAAAATTTTCACAGCTGTCAAGAAGATGCTCCTCGACGATAAAAAGGGCAAGTGGGCCGATTTGTTACCTGAAGCGGTCTGGGCATTAAACACGACTGAGTGCAGGGTGACTGGGTTCACCCCTTTCCGCCTTCTATATGGATCGGAGGCCATGACCCCGCAAGAAATAAAACATGGGTCCCCACGGACAGTCCCATCAGCTGTCCCCGACGTGGACGAGCCCACTTCGAAGGACCTCATCGATGGAGACCGCGTCTTCGCCCTACAGGCTCTAAACAAATACCAAGCCCAAACAAAAGCATGGCGCGACCACACAGTCATCCCGAGGGAATTCAGCGAAGGAGACCTCGTACTCGTCTGGACAGCTCGGACAGAGTCCCGGGGCAAACTGGAGCCCAAGTGGGAGGGCCCTTTCATCGTCAAGACGAAGGCGTCCCCCAGCGCGTACAGGCTCGCAACGCCATCCGGCAAGGACTTGGAGCATTCCTGGAACATTGATAATCTCTGCAGATTTTGTGTTTGACTCCTCAGGGCCAGCTCGCCCTTGTAATTCACAAAACAATTTTATTCTGGCCCGCACTCTTTTCCTTCCGGGGGGTGAGGTTTTTAACGAGGCGGAGCCATGTAATATACAAGCGAAAAATCCCCCGCAAAAATCTATGTCGAAAAAAGACCGCATCGACGGTCTTTGACATTCGACCAATACAAAGTCACCGCGAGGGGCAGCGCTAGCGGCCCTCGCGTGCGACAATCCGCGCAAAAGTCGCCTAAGGGTGCAGCCGGACTAGCACAACAAGTGCGCAAAATCAAAGTCTTCCTCAAAAGACTATCCGTGCAAAAGTCGCCTAAGGGTGCAGCCGGACTAGCACAACAAGTGCGCAAAATCGAAGTCTTCCTCAAAAGACTATTCGTGCAAAAGTCGCCTAAGGGTGCGGCCGGACTAGCACAACAAGTGCGCAAAATCGAAGTCTTCCTCAAAAGACTATCCGTGCAAAAGTCGCCTAAGGGTGCAGCCAGACTAGCACAACAAGTGCACAAAATCAAAGTCTTCCTCAAAAGACTATCCGTGCAAAAGTCGCCTAAGGGTGCAGCCGGACTAGCACAACAAGTGCGCAAAATCGAAGTCTTCCTCAAAAGACTATCCGCGCAAAAGTCGCCTAAGGGTGCAGCCGGACTAGCACAACAAGTGTGCAAAATCGAAGTCTTCCTCAAAAGACTATCCGCGCAAAAGTCGCCTAAGGGTGCAGCCGGACTAGCTCAACAAATGCGCAAAACCGAAGTCTACCTCAAAAGACTATCCGTGCAAAAGTCTACACCAAGAAACTGTCCGCGCAAAGACCGACTATAGGCGCAGCCGGACCGACATAATAAACATGCTAGACCAAGTGTGCAACGCCCCTATGGATATAGCCGGGTGCGCGAAGGCGCACAGCCAACATTGTAACACCCTGAATTTGGGGGTATAAAATTTCTTTTCTAATATCCACCAAATTCAGGTGTTACTCTCTCAGTTCTTCGCTTTCCTTTCTCTTTTTCCTAAAAATGGAGAATTATTTTGTTTTATATTAGCGTAAACCTAGTGGAATGAGCCCTAGAGGCACTTTGGTTGTTGCATTCATGCCGTTGCATGGTGTTTCTAAGTGCAAAATGTGTTTGAAACATGTTAACATATCTTATAGAAGCGCTCGACAAATTTTCATATTTTTCGGAATATTTTTCTATTTTCCGGAAACCAAAATCTATTTATTTGTGGAACTTAAAAATGTTTTTAGAAATTCTAATTATGTTTTTTGAATTCATTAGGTGCCAAAATATTTATATGAATTTTCTGGAATTTTTGAAAGTATCTATAATATTTTGAGCACAAAATATGGATTTCTAGGCTTTTTCGAATTTTAAAAATGGTAAAAATCCGAATTTTAACCGAATTTTTATCTCGTCCGAACCCTAAGTATATATACATGTCCGGCTTCATCTCATCGCGCTCGTTCCAGAACACGAAACATTTTCTCCAAATCCAATCCCTAACTCCCGGTATTGCTCGCCGAAGTTCGGGGCGGTTCCAACTCCGGCGAGCAATTACTCCCAATCCGTGCATCGTCTGCGGAATCTGAGGGTACCGCTGCGTTCGTCTCGTCGAGGGCTTCGTCGCAGCGCGTTCGGTTTATCGATTGGATCCCTGAATCTGCAGCAATCGATGGATTTCCTCTCGGCTCCGGCGAGGGTCTTCTTCCCCGGTGAGAAACCTCCATTGTTGCACTTAGGGTTTCTTCGTTTCTTCGTTTTCCCGTCCGTGCAGAGCATCTCCCACTCTCCCCTCACCTTCCCCGGCGGCGGCGCCCCTCCCCCCTCCGTTTCCCCTCCCGGTGGTGCCCCTTTTCCCCTCCCCGGCGGTGGCGGTGGTGGCCGACGGCGGCGCTCGTGCTCCCGCGCCCCACGCCCGCACGCACCCCTCCCCGGCAGCGGTGGCCGCGCCCCTCGCGCCCCGTGCGGCCGCGCCCACCCTCGGCCGGTCCAACCTCGTCCTCCCCTGCGCAGCCCCCTCCCCTTCTTCTCCTCTCTCTTCCATGGATGGGAGGAAGAAGATGAAGAGAGGAAGAAGACGATGGCAGTCTCGTAAATTTAGTCCGTGTGAATTACAGTATGGTTTAAAACATTCATAACTTTTGCGTTTTAAACCCGATTCGATCCCTTCAAGTTGTGTTAGATTCGTATTAAAATTATCTTAATCTAGAAATATTTATCCCAATTTTTGCACATTTTATTTAATTTAGTTAAACGTTTGTTTAACCAGTGGCTACTAGAACGCTGTTTCAATTTAAAAACCTAATTTAGAAATTTGATTTGCGCATTTATAATTAGTCACCAATATGATTAACCTTAACTGAAATATTATTTATTAATAATTATTTAGTTTAATCACGTTGTTTATTTATTAGTTTCGCATGTCGGTCCGCGCGTGCCGCGGTGCTGTTTCGCGCACGTCGTCGCGTGTCGTTCGCGAGTGTCGCGCGTGTTGTTGGCACGCATTGTCGTGTGCTGTTCGCGTGTGTCGGGCGTCTTGCCGCGTGCCGTTCACGCGTATCACGCGTTGTCCGCACGCTAAGTCGTTTGCGTCCGCGCGCTGCGCACATCGTGTTTGCACGCCGTGCGTCGTTAATTCGTCTCGCTTAGAATCGCTCATATTCATTAAGTTACTTGCTTAACTGTCAACAATTAAAATAGTAAGTTAGTCAAAACTAAGTAGTAGTATTAATTTACATTTGATTAATATCAATTAATATAATTATGCTGAATTGGATGTCCTAATTAGTACTTGTTTAACGTTAACACGCTAACCCCTCGACCGTAGCTTCGACTATCGTGGTTCTTTTCCTCGCGTAACCGTAGAGGCGCTCTCTATTTTATATTGCTCGCTTTTATAACATTTTATCTTGTATGGTGTAATGTTCTTATGCATATGTATATGTTTGTTTGCTTGTGCCTGTTCGTCTTCGCGTCGCGTTGCGATTAGATCGCGGTTCGTTTCTGAGCTTCGAGGAATCGACGGTCAAGCTTCGGCGACCAAATGACCCAGCTCTTCGAGTTCTACAAGGCTGAAGATTCTGAAAATCTGTTTGGTGAAGGCAAGTGTCCTCTGACCTATTATGTCCCATTTACTTTATAATTCATCAACCCGCATACCATGATCAACCTAAGGATTGACTAGCTTTGTATTTACCTTGTCCTTGATTACCTTTTGGGTTATTATTGTTTAGCTTTATGCTATTGCTCAACTCTAATCAATGAACATGATGAGATTTATCAATGATACGTTGTTTCCCTTCTTTATCATGATGTTATACTTGTGTCATTCAAGGGGGCTCGAGCGGTTTCTCGAGTGCCTCTCCGTAAGGACCTGTTCGTTGGATGACCGCCCGGGAAAACAGTGCAACCATGAGGGTGGAATGGGATGCCCTTAGCTGAATAATTAGAAGAACCGGGGTGTAGTTGGCTTAGCCGTCGTGCCGTTAATGGGGCTCGGTGTATGCGGCTCGCTCTGCCAAGTTTGGTTCGCCCCTTGGGGAGGAGTGCGGTGCATTTAGGAAACCTAACGGGCGGCTACAGCCTCGGGGAATCTTTGTAAAGGCTACGTAGTGAAACCCTGCCTATTCACCTTGGTAGTGTTTAAGGGTTTGATCAGCCCGAGGCAAGAGGGAATCACGACTTGTGGGTAAAGTGCGCAACCTCTGCAGAGTGTTATGAAACTGATATATTAGCCGTGCTCGCGGTTATGAGCGGCCAAGGGAGCTCCATTGATTAGTGATACTTTATCAGAGATGTTTGGTTTACAGATGATGATGAGGATGGTTATGATCATGCTTATGGTAATGGTAAGTGGTATTCTTTCCATTTGGAAAGGGTACTTTGGGTTAAGAACTTGGGTTAATGCTAAAACCTGGCTTTCTACTAGTAATAATAACCTGACCAACTAAAAGCGACTGCTTGACTTAACCCCACATAAAGCTAGTCC
Source organism: Zea mays (assembly GCF_902167145.1). Lineage (NCBI taxonomy): Eukaryota > Viridiplantae > Streptophyta > Magnoliopsida > Poales > Poaceae > Zea > Zea mays. The sequence continues at coordinate 82,552,293 of NC_050104.1, read as the reverse complement.
ACTACAGCCAAACGGGACATTTGCTAAGTACGTTGATGTGTACTCACCCTTGCTTTCACAAAACACCAGGTTGCCTTTGGTGCAATCTATGCTCAGGTAAAGAAGACGTCGAGGCGGATCTCCAGGAGTTCCAGGACGTCGACGAGTTCGAGGATTAGGCTAGCGACCTCCCCCAGTTAGCTGCCTGTGGTGGGTTGTTTACGTTGGCTACGTTTCGATTCTGTGTACTTTGATTTATATTATGTAAATGGCTCTAGTCTGTAATATTATTACTTACTCTTTATTGTAATTCGAAGCATTGTGCTATGATGAGTCATTTATGTAATCGCTGTGTACGTGAATTACTGATCCTGGCACGTACATGGTTCGCATTCGGTTTACCTTCAAAACCGGGTGTGACATAAGTGGTATCAAAGCCGTGCTGACTGTAGGACCGCTGACCTAGAGTAGCATTGGCCGTTTTAAGGACTTATTGATTATTACTTCATCTCATCCTTGATTCTGCTTCAAAATATTAGTCACCTCGACTAATTTTATGTTGTGCTCCTATATGCCCCCTTGCCAAAAAGTATTTTATTCTAGTATGGTCTATACTTCTCTCAATCTATTAGATCTGATCTCATCTTGTGCTTGCGACATCTTTGTAGATGCCCCCTGACCATAGCGTTTAGTCTTTTGGGACTCTTTCCTCATCCATTATTAAATTGCTACTATTTGACCATCTCTATTCCATTTTGTTATTGACATGCTCGTATCCTTGCATTTTTAATACCCTTACCCTTAATCTAAAGCACTTACCCTTGTACCTCTACTACCTATTTAAATATTTCAGTTTATATGTCCATGATCTTACTCTCTTTTGAGACCCTTTCCTATTCTATTGTTAAGTCGCTATCTTTTTGTCAATTTGTACTTTCTTGGTCTTGGTATGCTCGTACCATTGGAATCTTGCATACTCTTATTTTTATATATGCTTACCTTTATATCCCAATATTTGTTTGAAATATTTCAGTTAACATGCCCTTGACCACCCTTGTTTCTTAATGATCCATGAGTGATCATTTTATTTTTGCACACCTATGGTAACCTCGTTGTTTCCTTGTAACTCCACTCGGTAATGAATATTTACTTCAACCCTTCTATTGGAACCTTACCGATCTTACCCTTGATTGTTTTCTCCACTTTGTCGTTTCGCAAGTCTTGTCTTAACTATATCCTTTGTTATGCTTTTTAATTATTATCATATGCACCCTTGACACCTGTATATCCTACATTGATGTTTGTCTCATACCTGCCTTTTAAAATCGCCCCTCTTCCGTCTCATACCTTCTTTCTCTTGGTCGTATCCTCTTCTTTGGCTCGCGAGTTTGTAACCTCATCCTTTGTTGTGCTTTTGCTTCTTATTGCCTTTACCCTTCTCATCTCTCAATCTTACCTTGGTGATTACGCTATGTTCGTTATCTAAAACCTCCAATCTCCCACCTTAGTTCAAGCGTGGTCTCTTACTTATCTCACCCATGGTTATATCCTATACTTTACCACTTGCGAGACTTATCTGAACTCTATTCTTGGTTGTACCTAGATTCCTGGTTTTTTATGCACATTTACCTCTTCCTTTATATCCTTGCCTATTATCACCTTTGACCCTTGACCTCTCTCCATATTTACCATGATGTTTACCTATTTTTTTAGCCTCACTTATTCCATTTCAATCCGAGAGTGTTGTTTTCCCTATCCCGCTCTGGTTCGTTTCCTTTCCCTTTGTCGCTTTGCAAGTCTTGTCTTACCTTAACTTCATCCTTTGTTGAGCTTTTGTTTGATATCGCCCTTACCTTTGTAATCTGTAGATCTTGCCTTGATACTTACCTTAGGTCTGCTTGTTGAAATCCCCTCTTTTCTATCTCAATTCGAGAGCTATGTTTTACTTATCTCACCCTTGGCTATATCCTCTTCTTTACCGCATGTAAGCCTTGATGTAACTCCATTCTTTGTTGTACTTATACCACTGGCTCTTCTGTGCCTTCATCTTTTCTCTTATGCCCTTGTCTATTATCGCCTTTGACCCTTGTGATATTTATGTCTTATACCTAACTGCTTACCTTGAACTTATCCTTTAAAAGCCCCCCCTTTCCTTCAACCCAGTTTGAGGCTGTGAGTTACCTATCTCTCCCTTGATTTCTTTTCACTCCTTGTTGCCTTACATGTTTTGTCTTAGTTCCATCCTTTGTTGTGTGTTTTATTTGCTATCACCATCTTATTGTCATCCATCGATCTTGCCTTGATACTCATCTTTTTTTGGCTCTTTAAAAATCTCATCTCTTCCACCTCAATTTGAGAGTGGCAATCTACCTATCTGGCCCTTGGACGTACCCTCTCCTTTTCCATTTGCAGGTCCTGTCTTAACTCCATTATTTATGGTACTTATATCCTTCGTCTTATGCCTACTTATCTCCTCTCATACATCCTTGTCCGTTATTACCTTTAAAACCCTCGTGATATATATACCCTTACCTTCATGCTTACTTTGAACTTACCCATTAAAGCCTCCCCTCCCATTTCATTTCAAGGGTGATGTCTTGCCCATCCCGCTCTTGTTCGTTCCCTTTTTCCTCTGTTGCATTACAAGTCTTGTCCTAACTCTATCTTTTGGTGTGCTTTTGCCTTTCACCTCCCTTACTTTTGTAATCTCTAGATCTTTCCATGATGTTATCTTATGCCTACCTTTTGAAATATCATCTTTTCCATCTCGATTTGAGAATGGTGTTTTACCTATCCTGACCTTGGTTGCATTCTCTCCCTTGTCGGTTACAATCATTGCTTTAGCTCCATCCTTTATTATGCTCATACCCCTACCCACCATGTCTTATTATTCCCCTTGCCTTTTGTTGGCCTTAGAGTAATTTCCCTTTTTAAGGAAAGACCACCATTTAATTAAAAGGAACGTATAGCAACGAGATGTTTGTTGATGTGTGCCCATGATGTTTGTCCTTCTGCTATGACTGATTTGCTTCTTTGGAATGAGTGTTGATGTGTTGTGGCCCTTGGACCGCAATGGAATCTGTTTACTAGGTGAGTGCCATAGAGTTAAGTAGTTGGGTTCTCCCCCTGCTCTCTCTAATCCGTCTATACTTACCTTTTCTCGTTATTCTTTCCTCTTGCACCTGTCCTTTTGGCAACCTCTAACTCCTCCAAATCAGTCAAGATCAGAGTCGGTAACATCTTCATCAAGTGTGTATCAATGCTCTTGTTAAGGGGGTTAGCCGCTAACCCCAATGAAGACAATGCAATCAACATCAACCAACAAGATCAGAGTGGCACAGCGAAAGCGTGTGTGGGTCCTAACCCACAGGTCCAGGAGATCCTCAAGAATTGCATCAATCGGTCTCAAGCATCTGATGGTCAAAGCAACCAATTCACAAGTCAAGCCGGCGGAGTCAAAGTTGAGTTAGAAAAAGCTATGAAAGACTAATGAACCAATCTCATTTTCTTGCTAGCCTCTTCTTGAATCTCGAGGACGAGATTCTGTTAAGGGGGTTAGATTTGTAACACCCTGAATTTGGGGGTATAAAATTTCTTTTCTAATATCCACCAAATTCAGGTGTAACTCTCTCAGTTCTTCGCTTTCCTTTCTCTTTTCCCTAAAAATGGAGAATTATTTTGTTCTATGTTAGCGTAAACCTAGTGGAATGAGCCCTAGAGGCACTTTGGTTGTTGCATTCATGCCGTTGCATGGTGTTTCTAAGTGCAAAATGTGTTTGAAACATGTTAACATATCTTATAGAAGCGCTCGACAAATTTTCATATTTTTCGGAATATTTTTCTATTTTCCGGAAACCAAAATCTATTTATTTGTGGAACTTAAAAATGTATATAGAAATTTTAATTATGTTTTTTGAGTTCATTAGGTGCCAAAACATTTATATGAATTTTTCTGGAATTTTTGAAAGTATCTATAATATTTTGAGCACAAAATATGGATTTATAGGCTTTTTCGAATTTTAAAAATGGTAAAATCCGAATTTTAACCGAATTTTTATCTCGTCCGAACCCTAAGTATATATACATGTCCGGCTTCATCTCGTCGCGCCCGTTCCAGAACACGAAACGTTTTCTCCAAATCCAATCCATAACTCTCGGTATTGCTCGCCGAAGTTCGGGGCGGTTCCAACTCCGGCGAGCAATTACTCCTAATCCGTGCATCGTCTGCGGAATCCGAGGGTACCGCTGCGTTCGTCTCGTCGAGGGCTTCGTCGCAGCGCGTTCGGTTCATCGATTGGATCCCTGAATCTGCGGCAATCGACGGATTTCCTCTCGGCTCCGGCGAGGGTCTTCTTCCCCGGTGAGAAACCTCCATTGTTGCACTTAGGGTTTCTTCGTTTCTTCGTTTTCCCGTCTGTGCAGAGCATCTCCCACTCTCCCCTCACCTTCCCCGGCAGCGGCGCCCCTCCCCCTCCGTTTCCCCTCCCGGTGGTGCCCCTTTTCCCCTCCCCGGCGGTGGCGGTGGTGGCCGACGGCGGCGCTCGTGCTCCCGCGCCCCACGCCCGCGCGCACCCCTCCCCGGCAGCGGTGGCCGCGCCCCTCGCGCCCCGTGCGGCCGCGCCCACCCTCGACCGGTCCAACCTCGTCCTCCCCTGCGCAGCCCCCTCCCCTTCTTCTCCTCTCTCTTCCATGGATGGGAGGAAGAAGATGAAGAGAGGAAGAAGACGATGACAGTCTCGTAAAATTAGTCCGCGTGAATTACAGTATGATTTAAAACATTCATAACTTTTGCGTTTTAAACCCGATTCGATCACTTCAAGTTGCGTTAGATTCGTATTAAAATTATCTTAATTTAGAAATATTTATCCCAATTTTTGCACATTTTATTTAATTTAGTTAAACGTTTGTTTAACCAGTGGCTACTAGAACGCCGTTTCAATTTAAAAACCTAATTTAGGAATTCGATTTGCGCATTTATAATTAGTCACCAATATGATTAACCTTAACTGAAATGTTATTTATTAATAATTTTTTAGTTTAATCACGTTGTTTATTTATTAGTTTCGCATGTCGGTCCGCGCGTGCCGCGGTGCTATTTCGCGCACGTCGTCGCGTGTCGTTCGCGAGTGTCGCGCGTGTTGTTCGCACGCGTTGTCGTGTGCTGTTCGCGTGTGTCGCGCGCCTTGCCGCGTGCCGTTCGCGCGTATCACGCGTTGTCCGCACGCTAAGTCGTTTGTGTCCACGCGCTGCGCACATTGTGTTTGCACGTCGTGCGTCGTTAATTCGTCTCGCTTAGAATCGCTCATATTCATTAAGTTACTTGCTGAACTGTCAACTATTAAAATAGTAAGTTAGTCAAAACTAAGTAGTAGTATTAATTTACATTTGATTAATATCAGTTAATATAATTATGTTAAATTGGATGTTCTAATTAGTACTTGTTTAACGTTAACACGCTAACCCCTCGACCGTAGCTTCGACTATCGTGGTTCTTTTCCTCGCGTAACCGTAGAGGCGCTCTCTATTTTATATTGCTCGCTTTTATAACATTTTATCTTATATGGTGTAATGTTCTTATGCATATGTATATGTTTGTTTGCTTGTGCCTGTTAGTCTTCGCGTCGTGTTGCGATTAGATCGCGGTTCGTTTCTGAGCTTCGAGGAATCGACGGTCAAGCTTCGGCGACCAAATGACCCAGCTCTTCGAGTTCTACAAGGCTGAAGATTCTAAGCATCTGTTTGGTGAAGGCAAGTGTCCTCTGACCTATTATGTCACATTTACTTTATAATTCATCAACTCGCATACCATGATCAACCTAAGGATTGACTAGCTTTGTATTTACCTTGTCCTTGATTACCTTTTGGGTTATTATTGTTTAGCTTTATGCTATTGCTCAACTCTAATCAATGAACATGATGAGATTTATCAATGATACGCTGTTTCCCTTCTTTATCATGATGTTATACTTGTGTCATTCAAGGGGGCATGAGCGGTTTCTCGAGTGCCTCTCCGTAAGGACCTGTTCGTTGGATGACCGCCCGGGAAAACAGTGCAACCATGAGGGTGGAATGGGATGCCCTTAGCTGAATAATTAGAGGAACCGGGGTGTAGTTCGCTTAGCCGTCGTGTCGTTAATGGGGCTCGGTGTATGCGGCTCGCTCTACCAAGTTTGGTTCGCCCCTTGGGGAGGAGTGCGGTGCATTTAGGAAACCTAACGGGCGGCTACAGCCTTGGGGAATCTTTGTAAAAGCTACATAGTGAAACCCTGCCTATTCACCTTGGTAGTGTTTAAGGGTTTGATCAGCCCGAGGCAAGAGGGAATCACGACTTGTGGGTAAAGTGCGCAACCTCTGCAGAGTGTTATGAAACTGATATATCTGTCGTGCTCGCGGTTATGAGCGGCCAAGGGAGCTCCATTGATTAGTGATACTTTATCAGAGATGTTTGGTTTACAGATGATGATGAGGATGGTTATGATCATGCTTATGGTAATGGTAAGTGGTATTCTTTCCATTTGGAAAGGGTACTTTGGGTTAAGAACTTGGGTTAATGCTAAAACCTGGCTTTCTACTAGTAATAATAACCTGACCAACTAAAAGCAACTGCTTGACTTAACCCCACATAAAGCTAGTCCACTACAGCCAAACGGGACATTTCCTGAGTACGTTGATGTGTACTCACCCTTGCTTTCACAAAACACCAGGTTGCCTTTGGTGCAATCTATGCTCAGGTAAAGAAGACGTCGAGGCAGATCTCCAGGAGTTCCAGGACGTCGACGAGTTCGAGGTTTAGGCTAGCGACCTCCCCCAGTCAGCTGCCTGTGGTGGGTTGTTTACGTTGGCTACGTTTCGATTCTGTGTACTTTGATTTATATTATGTAAATGGCTCTAGTCTGTATTATTATTACTTACTCTTTATTGTAATTCGAAGCATTGTGCTATGATGAGTCATTTATGTAATCGCTGTGTACGTGAATTACTGATCCTGGCACGTACATGGTTCGCATTCGGTTTACCTTCAAAACCGGGTGTGACACTCATCATACAAACTATGGTTACATATGTATAGCGAGGGCATCACACCTTACATTGGTTCAACCTTCGGAATGATTCCCATCTCCCTATAGTTAAATATCATTATCCTAAGCTCCTCACCCTGAAAAAGACTTCGCAATTCCCCCTCACTTACACTCGCCCCAACCGGCGAGGACAACATATCCCGCTTACCAGCCCTGCCCGCACGAAGCCGACCGCCATCCACTCCACTCACTCTACGCTTCGCCACCGCCCTTCGCCGCCTACGCCCAGCACTCGGACCAGGCAAAACTTCAGCATCCGTAACATGCAGAGAAGCCTCCGTCGCAGCCACATCCAAGACTGCAAAGTAATCCAAGTCCTCATCCGAAGACTCTTCCGTCCACTCAACCGAACTCCCAGAGTCATCAAAATCAGAAAACTTAAACGCAGACTCATCCGATTCATTTCCAGCGACCACGGTCGAAGCCGCCACAAAATTAGCAGTAGCGGTTGCGTGCGCAGGCCCAAAATCTTGAACCTGCGCAGCAACCAAGGTTCAGTAACATAGCCAAAATTCTCTAACTACCCCACACCCACTAAGCCACCTGCGAAGACCCAGCCGCCGCCATGGGATCCTCCGCTGCCGGCTCCGTCGCCGCCTTCGGGGGATCATCTGCCGCCAGCTCCGTCGCCGCCTTCGGGGGATTCTCCACCATCGGCGCAGTGGCTGGAGACGAGCCTCCACCGGACACAGTAGCCGCAGGGGCAGCGTGGGAGCCTTCACCAGTTTCTGGGGGTGGTGCCGGGTCGACTTCAGCCTCGGCCACAACCGGGTTGGCCTCCGCTTCGGGCTGCGCGCTGTTCAGGGCTCCGAAGTCCTCCACGTCCTCGACACTCGCCATCTACAACATAGCACACCGATTCAGCAAAGCCCACGTATACCCACATTCAACGACACTATACACAAGACAAACTTTACCTGATCCCTCGCCCGGTCAGACCGCTCCCTGACCACCTCCCGACCGTAGGGGCCCCACATCTGGTCGAAGAGGGCCCCCGCAGAGTCCTTCACCACAGGGTCTTCGACTTTATAAATCTCGCGCCCAAAGTCTTCATCAGATCGGTCGAAGACCTCATAGTGACTGCACCCCTCACGGGACAGCGCGTTCAACACCCCTTCGCAGGTGACGAGGGAGGCAAAGGACATAAATCCCTCCACGATGGTTGGGAGCGCCAACAATTCCTCTTGCAACCACTCGAGGAAGCGAAGGCCCGCCTCTCGATCGGGCACTTCGAAGTCAGCAGTTCGCGCGCCCAGCTCGTGGTACGAGTCCACGAGCTGTTTGCGCATCCGCTCAACTTCCGAACGTGTAGAGGCCTCGACCCTCTCCATGCGGGCCTGCAAAGCGTTGAACCGCACCTCCCATTCCTCGGCGCGCTGGCTGGCAAGACTCCCCTCCACCCGCGCCAATTTGGCCTCCGCCTGCGCCGCCTGCGCCTTGGCGATGGCCTGGTTGGCCTCCCTCCTCTCCTCCACCAGCTGGCGCCGGAGGTCCGGCCTCTGACCCTCCAGGGCGGCCACCTTCTCTGCCAGCTTGCGGCACTTGCTATCCGCAGCCGACTTTTCCCGGACGGTGTCAGCATGCTGCGCCCGAAGTCTCTCGACTTCGGCAGACACATCTGCAGTAAGGGCCCCCAACGCCACACGGTCGGCGAAGTCGGCCGCCTAACAGACACACATAAGACCACAATCCCCATGAAAGAGGTAAACACCAAAGTCCAGCTCAACTTACTTGACTCAGCTGCTGCGACGCCTCCCTCAACCGGCGAGACACAGTGCCCGCTTCGTCCTTGATGGCAGCGACCGCCAAAATCTCGCCGCCAGCGCTGAGAGCGCTACCCTTCACCCCAGGCACCGCGGCAGACACCGTGGTCGCCACCGCAGGCGGAACAACAACAAGTTGCCCCTCACCCGATCCTGCAACGTATCACCAGTCAAAAAAAACACTTACCATCGAGATAATCATCCACACTAATATTTGTGCCGAAGTCGGCAACGCGTTTCCCCGGCGAAGGCAATTCCTGGGCCTTCGCGGCTCCGGCCGGGGCAGACTTGGTTCCGCCGGCGTCGGCCGCCTTCACGCTCTCCGGCACCTTGCTAGACCCAGGGGCGGCCGGCTTCGCCGCCAGCGTCGGCTGGCTACCGCCGGGGGCGGTAGCCTTCACAGTCCCCCGCGCCCTCTTCGGCCTAGCCTCGGGAAGCCTGATGACCGTCCGGCGCTTCTGCGCAGCTTCCTGGTGATCCTTGTTCATCACTGCCGACACAACAGCAGCAATATTCTGTCCGTAAGGAAACACTCTCAAGTCACGAGCCATGTGAGACGTAAAGAAGTCTTCGCCGGCCGCACGGGGGATAGGAACGTTCTTAGGCCATCGACCCCCGGTAACCTCCAGCATCCGCGCCGAAGACTCCCGGAGCTCGGGCGAAGACATCCTTCCCCCGGGGGCCGCACATGTCCCCATCAACTCCATAGCAAAACTATCGGAGACCCCCAGTTCTCCCATCGCAGTACCTAGCTTCCTCTTCTTAGTGGATGGGGCAGCCTCCGGCGCGGGGTCGTCTTCAGTCTCAGCCGCCGGTTTTTTCCTGCGGCAGTCGACAACGTCTTGCCCGGGATAAACGCCATACGACAAACAATTCAACTCGAAGACCCTATTCAGGCAGTCGTTGGATCCGCGTATATCCCAACTCTGCTGGGCCTCCGTCTTTGGCACGTAGCGACCAACAATTCGCACCGCCCCATCCTCCGCCTCACGCACGAATGCGGCGGGATCTCGGCCATGCAAATCTAGTGTGAAGGCAGGACTCCGCACTAGCATCCCGCCACGGGAAGGCATCTGGCGAGGGCATACTTCGCCCAGCGCCCAGCCACACACCAAGGGCCATACCCCATACCCGACAAACTCCTCAACCAGATCGTGTCCGCTACTCATGCGGGCCGCGCACCGCAGGGACCCTTCGTCTTCATCCTCCTCCGCTACCTCAAACTGCGGGTACGCTGAGTAATAATGCAAACACATGACGGCCATGGGGAGCCCCGGATGGTCTTCGACTGTGCCTTCGGCAACGTGGAACCAAAATTCCCACCAGTTGCCCCATTTATTGCGGGCGCAGGGAACCAACTCAACGACTTCCATCGAAGTCTTGCCGGTCTTCGGCGTAAATGTGCAAGATCCAAATTGAGCAATCTTATTTCCGATTTTCCTTTTCTGCCAATGTAGACAATAATACTTCGCGAAGACTTCGACTGAGGGCTGCCCGCCGTACGAAGTCGTCGCCCAGACATATTTTGCCAGGGCCACCACGACATTCGACGTCAGCTGGTGGACCTGGACGTTGAATCTACGCAGAACTTCTCCCACAAAACGATGCGCGGGCAGACGAAGGCCAGCGACGAAAAAAGCCTCGAAGACGACCAACTCGCCTTCCGGTTCGGGGACCTCCTCTGCCCCCGGGACATGTGCCACTCCGCCGCCAAAATACCCGAGCTGTTGCATGTCTTGCACACGGACCGAGGACATCCGCGACACACCGAACTCCACTGTGTCGCCGGTGCGCAACTCCTCCACCACCACATTGCTCAGCGTCTCCTCGGACGACGCGCCGGCCGGCGGTGTATCGACAACAGAAGAGGAAGAGGACGGCATGGTTACGTACCGTCGGCGGCGGCGGGCGGTCTGCTTCACACGGGCCAGAACTCCGACGAGCAAGAGCAAGGAGGGTAGACGAGCAGCGAACGGTTTGAGAAGGAAGTTAGGGTTTTCGCGGAGCGCGGAAAGATAAAGTTCAAAACACGCCGCCCCCCGCCCCCTTTTATACACAGGGCGCGGTGCTTCGGGAAACCCGCAATCCAACAGTACGGCGTCAATCAACGGTCATGTCAAAAACCCCCGCAGAACCACTTCGAGCGAGGGCAGCGTCTCCACCATCTAGCGACGCCTTCGACACCAGATGACTTGGTCGAACTGGTCCCTCGGAGGGCAAATGTTGGGGCGAAGGCGAAGACGCTACCCTTCGCTCGATGCCTTCGCCAGTCTCGCTGCGCCAACGGAGACGACGACCGGCAGTCTTCGCTCTTTGTCCGGCACGCCGAAGGATGAAGACCTATGGCGAGGTCGCCCCATCCCGCGGCGTCGCCCAACACTGGAGCCCACGTGCAATCCGGCCCGTCATAACGGGCCCCGCGCTATCACTGCGCAGTACGGGCTTAAATTGTAAAGGTTTTTCTGTTATTACAGTCTGTAACCCTGCTTTAATGAGAATATTCCAGGGGGAACCTAGGCACCTGAGGGCACATGCGTCCTTAATCCTTGACTCTGGGCACTCAGACACCTATAAATACCCCCGCACAGTGCCCTTGAGAGGCCAGATTAACAGAGCTATTGCCATCTCAAGTTGTAACCTTGCTTACATCGCTTTCACTCCCACGTTGGATCAACTCGCCCAGGAAAACGAGTTCCAACAAGCAACTTCTCCAAGACCGGGCTAAGAACAGGGCATTCATGACTCTCATGCTTCATCATACCGGTGTTCCGATTCCCCCAGTTCAGTCAGCACTACCTCCACCTCTTCAGGCTGCTATTGTGCCAGCCATTTAGACAGGACCCCCTCTTCCTCCAGTCGGTCCTTCTTCCTCTCCGCTCCGGCCGTTCACCCTTGGTTTTCTCGTCGCCAGTGCCACCAGCTCCTATTGTTACCACTGCTGCTGTGGCGATGTTTGTGACCTCTTTAGCTCCGGCAGCTCCTGCAGTGCAGCCTATGTTCAAGTCAGTACCAGCTCCAGCCTCTACAGCAGATCCTGGATCTGAGACTGACTCTGACCCGCAGCTGGCTTTTGGTCTTCTGCCACGACCGCGACCGGATGCGCCCCCGCCACCTCCTTCCTCTTCTGGTGTGTAGGTTCGGGTTCCCTTTTGGTGTTTGATGCCAAAGGGGAGAGATATGAGAGTTGTGAGAGCTAGGGGGAGTTAGAGAGTTAGTAGAGAGTCATTTTGATGTAATATATGTGCTTGTTACTCTCTGTGCTAGCTCCACTTTTGTATGATGATTTTGGCTCACAAACTCTATTATATACTCTTGATACTTATGCTGACTGTGTGTGTATTATATTTTTCACCTTAAATGTTATCACCAGTCTTCTAGTTCTTGTTCATCGATTTGATTTCATTTTTATATGAACAAGAAACTTATGATGTGTATGCGCTAATTCTTATTATTATAATACACACTCTTTCTGTTAAAGATTATTTAGCACAACTAACCATCTTCTCTATTGACAGAAATTTCAAAACAAACTACTCTCACAAATCTTGTAGGGTTGTCATCAATCACTAAAAAGGGGGAGATTGAAAGCATCTAGGCCCCTGGTTGGTTTTAGTGATTAATGACAACGTAATGTTATATGTGACTAACGTGTGTTTTGCAGAGACAAATGGTAAGTTAGGTCGCATTACAGGTAGAAGTACTACAAGGTGAAAACAATCCTAGAGATAAGAACTCGAAGCGATGGCTAAAGCGACGAAAAAAAGTGAAGGTCTAGTCCGAGTATCAAGGAGTTGCGGATACTCATGATATAGTTAGGTCTTTTACTTTTTTTAGCCGTACTATAAAGAGGGGTTGTCGATGAGTAGTTTGACCAAGAGGGTTCTAGTGTAGTGTTGGTGCATATTCACACTCACATATAGTGCTAGGTAACACTCTAGAACATACTCACAAGTTAGAACGAAAACCGATTTGAAAAACAGCAGAAAATAGAATATAGGGTTTCTGACTGTGGGGCACCGGACTGTCCGGTGCGCCCTCTGTCAGGTGGGGCCAGGCTGGCCCGGGAAAGGGTTTCCCCGCACAGAAACCCGAGAGCGCAAGGTTCACGAGTTGAATTATAGTGGCACACATGACATCGCACCGGACCGTCCGGTGTGCACCAGACAGTGACTGTTCACTATCCGGTGTGCCATCTGCACAATAGCTAGCTATCAGAACTAGTCGTTGGAGTCGACCGTTGGCGCACCGGTGGTGCACCGTTGGCGCACTGGACTGTCCGGTGCGCCCATGCGCAGAACATTGCTGGTAACGGCTAGTTGGTGGGTGAGGGCTATTTATACCCCCTCCACCCATCATATTCAATGTCTTGCTACCCACATTTATTCCTATACATTGGTAGAGCATTGCAAGCACCAAAAGCCTAGTGAGGTGATTAGAGAATCTTAATCCCGCATTTGGACCTCATTAGCGATAGCGAGAGCCACCTAGAGCACACACCACTTGCATTAGGCTTTTCTTGGTCAAGCGAAAGTCTACGGCTTGTTACTCTTGGTGATCGGCATCACCTAGATGGCTTGGTGGCGTTGGGAGCTCGGTGATCACCGTGGAGATCTTGTTGGTGACCCGACCCAAGTTTGTAAGCGGTCGTGAGGGATCCACCGTGCCAGAGTGGCAAAGGATCATCTCGTAGTGAGCACTTGGTTCTTGTGAGGACCAAGGGGGAGCGATACTCTTGCGCGGGTGCTCCAACGAGGACTAGTGGAGAGTGCTGACTCTTCGATACCTCGGGAAAAATTGGAGGAGTCTTCTAAACCTTGCTTTACATTCCGCACTTAATTCAAGCATTTTACATTGTGTATTTGTTTAGCAAGTATTTGAAGTATTGTCTTAGCATTGTTGTGTTTCTAGTATTATTCTCTTAGTGCTAGTTGTTGGGGTGAAGTTGGGCTCTTGCTTAGGTTTTAATTAGTGTTGATTTTTAGAAAAGCCCAATTCACCCCCCTCTTGGGCATCGTGATCCTTTCAATAGCACATTATGCAAAAACAAATGAGATGTTGGACTTCTATGTGCTGAAATGCTTTTGTAGCTTCCTCAAATGTCCCAAGAAACTCTCCAATCGCCTCAGAATTCGTCCACTCTTCATCATCTGGTGAAGGCTCAAGTTGTTCCTCAGCATATCTCCTCAAGACAACTTTGTACTCAATGGCCTCCATAATCATGTTGTGTGTCGAATTCCAACGATTTGGAACATAAAGAATTAATCTGGCCATTTAAGGCAATCCAGACCTCTCAGCAATCTCATTAAAAGCTTGTATGCGAGAGGGTGAGGATATGATATGTCTGACCAGATCACGAATCTTATCAATTTCTCCATGAGCAATTGCCATTCCATATTGAACTAGGAGATTCAAGATATGAGCACAACATCGGACACGAAGATGCTCGCCTCCAAATAACATGTCCGAACGTCCACTTTCTCGAAGGAGGTCACATGCTGATTGATTGTTGGAGGCTTTATCCAATGTGATAGTAAACACCTTCTCTTTTGTCCACCACTCTATGAGACACTTCATAATTACTTCTTCGATTGCTAGGCCCACGTGTGGATATTTGACATCTTTGAATGCAATAGTCTTCTTTTTCAAGATAAAGTTTACATCAATGTAGTGGGATATCAAGCAAAGATAACCCAACTTCTGATTTGAGGTCCAAAGATCAGATGTCAAGCAAATCCGAGAGTTAAGAATCTGTAGCTCATTCCTTAGCTCTTGCCTCATCATCTTGAATCTAGCAAACAAGTGACACATGGATAATCTGACAGATGACAGAGAATCCCCATCTCTTACCCCAGGAACTTCCAGGTCTAGATCTACGTAGTGCACTAGAGACATTGGAGCCCTTGTATTGATTAATGGTAGCTTATGTCATCCAAATTGTGATCTACCTAACTTGCTATGTTTTGATCTACAAGAAAGACACAAGGTATGAAAAACTTAGATAGCAAAACTCGGATACCGAAGTGTGGGCGGAGCAGGTGGCGTCGTGCAGGGGGCTTGGTGTCAATAGGGGGCATCACCGTCGAGCTCTGGCCAATAGGGGCGTTGGTGTCGACGTTGGCAGGGGCGTCAGTAGGGGGCGAAGACTTGGGGAGCTCCGGCCGCCAAGCCAGGGGACAGGGAGCATCGATGTCTAACTAGCGTCGGGCATCAGCAGGGGCCAGGGGAGCTCCATCCGCCGAGGCGAAAACTTGGGGAGAGGGGAGACTCCGAACGTTGGGGGAGGAAGCGGGATGTGGCCGCCGGCGCACGGGTGAAGACTTGGGGAGTTAGGGTTGAGTTGGGTATGTTGGGACTTGGGACTAAGATTGGAGTCGACTCGAATACGGTCCTGCGGTCTATGGATGGGTGAAGACCCATGGAAGCCCACGCCTATGCAAACCCATCTACACCCATGGGTATCAACCATTTTGACCCACAATACAAAATAAACCCACCCAACCCGTTCACAATTAAAACCCATCACAACCTACCAAAACAAACCCATTTCTTAAACCCACCTAAAATACCCATTTACGCCCACCCCGTTTGCAGGCCTAAACGTGGGTCGATGTTGGGTCTGACACGTGGGCCCAAGCACCCAGAATAGGAAGCTAGATTGCTAGATGTCTTATCAAGTGTCCCTCGTCCGGAAGCCAGACAGGGGTATTTATAGGGTAACCATGGGTCTGGATCCTAAAGTACTCTTATGCCCTTGATTGCCTGCCATATTCCTAGAATATACTATGCAACGGGGTAATTACGAAACTGTGCTACCATATACCCTATTACACCCTTGTAGGAGGCTGGCAGGTGGGCCCACGTGGCCAACCCCATAATAGGGGCCGCCTTACCATGGCTCAAGTCCTACGTGCCTTCGTCTTGATGGCCTTTGTCTTGTTGTCTTCGTCTCTGACCCCCTCAAAGTCCTTTGGTGGCGGTGGCCACACCTAGACTACGTCACAAGGGGAAGGGTCGTCGGCCTTCATGCTTCCTTGGGGCAGCCCGCCTAGAGGGGTATGCCTTCGCTCGGTGGTTAGGCCTACATAACGAACCAACCCCTGTTTGCCTCCGGTGACTACTTCGTCTTAGGCCGAGGGCACCCTTCGATTCCAATATATGTGAACAAACTTGTCGTGGTTGGCTGGCAGTCGCTGACAATGATCGTGGTCTAGTTCAGCTCTCGTCCTAATAGTAGCCCCTCGAGGGAATGGCTCAACTTGATGAGTTGGTCTTGAAGTCCTGAAATAGGGGGACAACGCTGCCCTTTATTGCAAGTTGGGCTATGCTTGGGGCGGGAATGAAATGACCATTGCAGCATGGTAATGTGATTGGTGTGACATTTCACTATGCACATTTTTGTATTTTGATGCGAGTTTGGAATATAAAAATGCAGTTCCATTGGTTTTAGGTTTTTTACGCATTCCTTGCTTCTTAGTTGCTAAAAGTTCCCTTTGCCCGGGAACATGATCTAGATGTCGCTCTAGAGAGGGGTGAATAGGCGAACAAAAAATATCACTAAAAACTTAGAACTATTACGCTACTCGAAGACTGATCGCAACAAAAAGAAGACCATGTCGAGTAGGTCGCAGCGGAATCGAGGTCCCTGTCTCAAAGTAACATGCATTTCAAGAACAACTTATACTATAGATAAGTAGTGAACTGCAAATAGTAAAACAATCAAAGTAGAGAGACAGAGAACAACACAGCACAAAGCACACTGTAGTCACATGGATTTATCCCGTGGTTCGGCCAAGCCTATAATGCTTGCGTACATCCACGTTGGAGTTAGCCATACCTTGGCTTGGAGTATCTCATTATGTCATCTAGTTGCTCAGATTTGTCAAGGTAACAGACAGAGCCTTCCACTATGTCGATGTCAAGTTACATAAAGTTGTGGCCATCACAGACGTCGGCAGCTCTCCAGTGGAGTAACGGTATGCTTAAGATCTTGCTCTAACTTGCAACAACACTCCTCTACTCTCTCCTAGCTTATAACTACGCCAACAAAAACTAGACAGAAGTGCACACGAGAGGGAGGTAGAAATGATTTGCAATATGTCTACACTTGTATGTTGCACTTGGGTGTCTTGGACACCTAAATATGGGCGCCTAAGAGGTCCTTTTATAGCCCCAATTGAACCCCTACTCATTGCCCCTTCCTTGTAGAAAAGCCTAAAATTGTTATTTATAAGGGCACCAAACCGGTCCGGTGCACCCACGGATTGGGTCCACGTGCCCCCATTCTAGGATTTGATTAGCTCCTTCCTTCTTCGTTGATGGGTACCAGACGGGTCTAGTGCGCCACCGGACCATCCGGTGATGTTAGCTAACCGTTGGTCCCAGCACTCATTGGAGAGAGCCGTTGGAGGCGGTCCGGTACACCACCGGATTGAGTAATGTTCATGGTCCGATGATTTTTAAAGAAAAATCCCGAGAGTGAATAGTTTGGCTAGGTCACATGGACCTGGCCCGGTGCACCACTGTACCGGTACTGTTCACAATCCGGTGCAACCGGACAGGCTAGAGTGAGGCTCTTTTCTCCATTTCTTCTTCAATCGTTCTCAACTCTTGGGAGGACTTTTCTGTGACTTAGACACAGACATTTCGAGTATAATCCAATTGACTAAGTCCTAGAAAGTTACTTATTTCCCTTATTCTCCTAGCTTTTCTGTTTCTCCTCAAACAAAGCCTGAAATGACACTTTCTCTACAAACTGAGTTAGAGAACGTACCAAAGTACCAAACATGTAGTAAAAGGTGTATGCAACATAATTGAACACTCAAACTTTGCATACTTAACCTTTTTCATCATTTTACCCATTTGGCCTGCATGAGGTCGATGTTGGACTTCAAACCATCAAGTCGACTTGACTTGATCTAGATTGTCATCTATGAGCTCCAACACCCTGCAATGGTCACATAGAGCATATCCAGACAAAGGAACAACCCAAACTAAAGCTCAAAGTGAACTTAGCTCTTTTGGTTTGCTTCCAGGTTCTGGCTTTGACACTACTACTCCTTCTAGTGACCTTGTTCAATTATTGATCTTGAGCCTTATTACTTACACACATAACCATAGGTATTACCTCATTGGTTGTAAGTCACGTCCTTAAGTCGTGATCCTCGATGCACCATAGATCTTCTCAACTCAATCATCCTCAACTTTGAAAGTCTTCTTCTTTACTCCTGGCTTTGGGTACCTTGGCCTCCGTTGTGGGGGATAGATATCCCCCGGGTCCACTAAAAGAGTAAAAGACCTCACGAAAGGCCCAAGGGCCCAATAAATCGTAAGGTCATTCTTTCGTGGGCCTGGGGGGAGACAACCAGCAAAGCAGATCGACATGAGGCCGGATCGGTGCAAACCTGGGCGACCCACAACGTCGAGCGAGTGACCACAACAGAGATCCGACTTTCCCGCGCTGGAGCCCCCATGCAACGGAGCCATGCGAGGATAAGTCGGCAGAACTAAAAGGAGATAAACTCAAGCAGTTCACTATATTTTAGCTACACGTTGTTATCATATCCACATGTATTGCCCCACGGTCGAGTATATAAGGCCTAGGGGGCACCCCTTCAGAACGATCGACCCTATTACTTAGCCACCCACACCAACTCTCTACATTCTCAATCCAGAGAGCTCTTCTGTAACCGCGTTCACCAAGCATACTCACCAGGACGTAGGGTGTTACGCATCTCTAAGCGGCCCGAACCTGTAAACCTTGTCCACTATCCCTCGTGCAATTGGCACGAACCATTTTGCTACAGTCGTCGACACCGTCCTACTCCTAAAAACACCTTGAGGGGCAACCCCGGGTGTGCGGTCGGACCCAAAACACCGACAGCTGGCGCGCCAGGTAGGGGGTGTGTCGACGATCCAAGCTAGCTCAATGGCCGTCACCTTCTACAGCAAGATCACCCTTCGTCCCGGATCCATATTCTGCTTCGGAACAATCTCATCCGTAGCAGATGAAGAGGGAACTCTACACCGCATTGCGGATCCGCCGGAAAAGAAGTCTCCCCCAACAAACTCCGAAAATGCCGGAGAAACACAACCTCTAGCTCTCCGGAGAAAGATCGTCTCCGGAAAGTCGGGGGCCGAGGGCCCGCTGACCCGGAGAACTCCACTGTCTACTTCCCCGACAAGAGAATGGACACAGATCGCGAGGAAGAAGGAAACCAAGGGGAAGCAAGTTGTTCTTTCCGTTCCTCCGCCCTCAAAGGAGAACGGAAAGAAGGTCGCCACGACAGCAGTACCATTCTATCCCGACGTCCTCTTCATCGGGAGAGCGGAGTCACCCACCGTCTCCGACGACGAGCCGACCGCACCTGGAGAAGAACCGCCTCAACGAGAATCCCACCGACGGAGGAACCGGCGCAGGAACATTCGACGACACCACGCGGCCGGAGAACGGGACCCAGAGCAACCTGTCTCGCGAGACGAGGTCTCGGAGATAGGAGAAACTCCGGAAGAACGCGTCTTCAGAGAACGAAGGAACTCCCGACGACATGATCACCGACGGGCTCAGGAACAAGTCGAGCAAGACGCAAGGCAACACCGGGAGAATCCATTCTTCGGGCGCAACCTGAACCCCGACTTCGCCCGAGCCATGAACACGCCGAGCGAAGTCGGAGGAGTACTAGCTCGGATAGCCGATGGACTCCCTTGGACTCCCGACGCCGAGGGCTACCGACGACTATTCACCCAGGCGGCCAACCATCTTCTACCGCTTGCTCACCCGCCGAACGATCTACGACACGCCATCAACAGTCGTCGAGACGCGCGAAGCTCCATCAATGCTTCGCGTGAACGGCGGCATGAGAACGAGATCCGCCGCCGGGAGGAGTACGACAGGGATCATGGCATCCCAGCTCGGAGCCAGGCCACCAGAACTGAGTCGGCAACGGCCTCAACTGGCGGTACCACCCGGGGACGGTCGAGGAACCACAACAATTACTCCCCTCCCCGGGACAGACATCATCCCCGATGACAGGAGGACACATGCAGAGTGTCTGCTCTTACTCCGCGCCTTAGGGCCATCCAATGGCCTCCCAACTTCAAGGTATCCAATGTCGACAAATATGAACCTAAGCAGGATCCAGGGGGTTGGCTAGCCGTCTACACCACCGCTGCTCGAGCTGCCAGGGCGTCCGAAGACGTGATGACCGCGTACTTACCCATTGTCCTTGGGCAAGACGCGCTGCAATGGCTGCGACGTCTACCCCGACACTGCATCGACAACTGGGGCGACTTCAGTCGACGCTTCACCGCCAATTTCCAGTCCCTCTCCGACAAACCGGCGCAACCATGGGACCTCAAATCCATCAAGCGCCGGGGGGACGAAACTCTCCGGTCGTACCTCAAAAGGTTCCAGACCATGAGAAATCGTATCCCCGAGGTCACGGAGGCGGCTGTGATCTAGGACTTCTACAGAGGATCCAATAACTCGGCTTTCGTCCGAGCCATACTACAGAAGGCGCCGACTACCTCTGAGGAGCTGTTCCGGGAAGCCGACCTCTACATCACCGCTGACGAGCGGGCCCAGGACCTCATCGGAGGGGCAAAACCCGCACCGGCAGCACCACGACGCGACGCGAACCAGCAACCCGACAAACGATGGGAGAAGAGGCCTCGCGAAGAAGTACACGCCGCCGGACCACCTGCCTCTCGTGCCTGAGGAGGACCTCGTGGAGGCGAGTGCACTCTGGACGACATCCTCGACGCCCAGTGCCCATACCACAAAGACATGCGCCACACTCTTCGTAACTGCCGGGACTTCAAGCACTCCGTCGGGCACGGCCGACCCTTCCAACCTCTACCTCCTCCTCCGCCGAGGGGAGGACCAGATGAACTACGAGAACCCCATCAGCAGGAGGAGGGAGGAGGAGGAGCTTTCCCGCGTGTTGACAGGGAGGTCAACGTCATTTTCGATGGACACGGGTCGCAGGAGAACAAAAGGCAACAAAAGCTCAACGACCGCCAGATACTGGTGGCGACCACCGGTCCTCCCGCCCCATACCGGTGGTCGGAGCACCCGATCACCTTCACTCGGGAAGATCAATGGCTCAACTTCGACCATCCAGGCAAATACCCGCTCCTCGTCGATCCGGTGATCCGAGAGAGCCGGGTGAAGAAGGTGCTAGTGGACGGGGGGAGCAGCATCAACGTCACCTTCCCCCGGACACTCCAAGGCTTGGGAGTTCACCTCAAAGAGCTCCACGAGTCGGACACTCCTTTCTTCGGCATCGTGCCGACGGAAGGGGAATACCCGCTGGGCCACATCTACATGCCTGTCACCTTCGGAACTCCGGAGAACTACAGAACCGAGTTCCTGAGGTTCGAAGTGGCGAACTTCGACTGCGGGTACAACGCCATCATCGGGAGGCCGGGATTGGCCAAATTCATGGCCATTCCACATTACACATACATGATACTGA
Organism: Zea mays; assembly: GCF_902167145.1. Classification (NCBI taxonomy): domain Eukaryota; kingdom Viridiplantae; phylum Streptophyta; class Magnoliopsida; order Poales; family Poaceae; genus Zea; species Zea mays. The sequence continues at coordinate 82,530,999 of NC_050104.1, read as the reverse complement.
AGATGCCAGGACCGCAAGGAATCATAACTGTGCGCGCCGACTTCCAAGGCGCCGCAGAGTGTTTCCGAGTGGCCATCCAAGCAGCCCTCACCACCAAGCCGTCGACGGTCTCTTCAGCACAGGCGAACTCTAAGCCTGAGGAAGACCTCGCAGTACCGGCAAACGAAGCTCAGGCCGCGACCTCTATGCGGCCGACTGAAGAAACCAAGAGGATCAACCTGGGGTTCGCTGATGAACGCAAGACTGCCGTCATCAGCTCCAGCTTGGACGACAAATAGGAAAGCGCGCTCGTCCAGTTTCTGCAAGATAACCGAGATGTATTCGCATGGCAACCTGCAGATATGCCAGGAGTCCCAAGAGAATTGGCCGAGCACAAACTGAAGGTCTATCCCCAGGCAAGGCCGATTCGGCAAAAGCTACGTCGTTTCACGCCCGACAAGAGAGAGGCCATTCGCGCCGAGTTAGCTCACTTGGTCGCGGCTGGATTTATTAGAGAGGTGTTACACCCCGAGTGGTGAGCCAACCCTGTTCTTGTACTCAAAAAGAATAAAGTGGATTGGCGCATGTGCGTCGACTATACTGATCTCAACAAACACTGTCCGAAGGATCCCTTTGGGCTCCCAAGGATAGATCAGGTGGTGGACTCCACCGCTGGATGTTCTATGCTGTCTTTCTTGGATTGCTATTCCGGATACCATCAGATTAGTTTGGCGAAGGAAGACGAGGAAAAAACGGCTTTCATCACTCCGTTTGGTGCTTTCTGTTATACCTCCATGTCGTTCGGCCTCAAAAACGCTGGAGCGACTTATCAGAGAGCCATCCAAACGTGCTTAGCCGATCACTGGGGCAAGCGTGTGGAGGCCTACGTAGATGATGTGGTAATCAAAACGGAGAATTCGGAAAACTTCATCGAAGACTTACAGCTGGTTTTCAACAGTCTGAGACGATATAGATGGAAGCTTAATCCTGAAAAGTGTGTTTTCGGGGTACCAGCAGGAAAGTTACTCGGGTTTATTGTCAGCCACCGGGGAATTGAGGCTAATCCGGATAAGATTGAAGCTATCATGAAGATGGAAGCACCTCGATCACAAAGGAAGGTTCAGCGACTTACTGGATTTATGGCAGCTCTGAGCAGATTTATATCCAGGCTGGGGGAAAAAGGTTTGCCATTTTACAAACTACTCAAGAAGGTGGATAAGTTTCAGAGGACTTCAGAGGCACAGGAGGCTCTAGATGCACTGAAGAAATTCTTGACGACACCACCAGTACTGAAGCCACCCCGACGAGCTACATCAACTCAACCAGCTGAAGATCTGCTATTGTATATCTCTTGCACGACTCATGTGGTAAGCACCGCGTTGGTGGTCGAGCGAGCAGAAGAAGGACATGCCTACCCAGTGCAACATCCCGTTTACTTCATCAGTGAAGTTCTGGGCCCCTCAAAGAAAAAGTATCCTCAAGTTCAGAAGCTATTATATGCAGTACTTCTAACTGCCTGCAAGCTACGTCACTACTTTGATGACCACAAAGTCATAGTAGTCACTGATTTTCCAATAGGGGATATTCTTCATAACAAGGAGGCCATTGGCCGAATAGCCAAGTGGGCTTGCGAGCTGGGATCTCATGACATCGAGTTCCGACCTCGCACTGCCATCAAAACTCAAGCACTGGTTGATTTCGTATCAGAGTGGACTGAACAGCAAGTACCAGATAACCCAGAGACTGCAGAAGTATGGCGAATGTATTTTGATGGCTCGCTGAAGCTGCAGGGAGCAGGAGCAGGGATTCTCTTCACCGCACCTGGAGGCGAGCACCTCAAATATGCCCTCCAGTTGCTGTTTCCGGCCTCCAACAATGCAGCCGAGTATGAAGCTCTGATCCACGGATTGAACATCGCCATATCATTGGGCATCAAGAGATTGATGGTATACGGAGACTCTCTGGTAGTCATTAGCCAGATAAACAAAGAGTGGGATTGTTCAAGTGATTCAATGGGAAAATACTTCACCGAAGTCCGAAAGCTGGAAGATAAATTTGAGGGCCTGGAATTTCATCACGTAGAAAGAGATCGGAACACAGCAGCCGATGTATTGTCCAAGCTAGGATCCAGTCGAACTCAGGTCCCATCTGGAGTCTTTGTGCAAGAAATACTACAGCCAAGCATCTCAGTGGATCAAGCAGAAGAGTGCAACATTATAGATCAACCTGAGTCAGACTCTGATAACTGGAGAAGGCCAATTATCAAGTACATAAAGAATGAAGAAGAACCAGATGACAAGAACTCAGCCGAGCGCATTGCCAGACAGTCGGCTCACTACACACTCATTGGGGAGACATTGTACAGAAGGGGTGCATCGGGCCGCCTCATGAAGTGCATTCCCTCATCTGCTGGGAACCAACTTCTGGAGGAGGTCCATGCTGGGCAATGTGGAATACATGCAGCCTCCAGAACACTAGTCGGGAAGGTCTTCAGGTCAGGATTCTATTGGCCAACAGCAAAGAATGATGCAGCAGAGTTAGTTCAGAGGTGCGAAGCTTGCCAATACTTGTCAAAGCAACAACATCTGCCAGCACAGCAATTGCAGACCATACCAGTAACTTGGCCTTTCGCATGCTGGGGACTGGATATGATTGGACCTTTCAAGAAAGCTCAAGGAGGATACACTCATGTATTGGTAGCAATCGACAAATTCACTAAATGGATAGAGTTCAAGTCCATTGCTTCTTTAACCTCTGCTAAGGCCGTGGAATTCATACAAGACATAATATTCAGATTCGGGATACCAAACAGCATCATAACTGACTTAGGATCCAACTTCACAAGTTCAGAGTTCTTCGACTTCTGCGAGCAAAAGAGCATTCAGATCAAGTATGCATCTGTAGCACACCCAAGAGCCAACAGGCAGGTTGAGCGAGCTAACGGGATGATACTAGAGGCACTCAAGAAAAAGTTCTTCGATAAGAATGAAAAATTCACAGGAAAGTGGATAAGGGAGTTGCCCTATGTCGTTTGGAGCCTAAGAACCCAACCTAGCCGAGCTCTGCATGGAAATACTCCTTTCTTCATGGTCTATGGGTCGGAGGCAGTGCTGCCCGCTGATCTCAAGTTCGGGGCGCCAAGGTTGATCTTCAAAAACATAGCAGAAGTCGAGGCCACCAGGCTGGAGGACATTGATATACTTGAAGAAGAACGACTGAATGCGGTAATCCAATCAGCACGGTACCAGCAGACTCTAAGGCGCTATCACGACAAGGCTGTGCGACAGTGATCCTTCTCAGTAGGAGATCTCGTCCTCCGCCGAATTCTAACGGGGGAGGGACGACACAAGTTATCACCCTTATGGGAAGGACCCTTCATAGTAGCAGAAGTCACCCGGCCAGGATCATATCGTCTCACTCAGATGGATGGCACAGAAGTCGGGAACTCCTGGAACATAGAACACCTCAGGAAGTTTTATCCCTAGCTGTATTTCAAAAAGCTATCGGAACAACGATGTACTCTGTAAAGTGGAAATATGTCATCAATAAAAAAGAGGTTTCAAAGATACTCAGTTTGTTCACGATTGACTTGCATTCTTACTTAACTCGGGGTGACCACTATGCCCTGCTAACGGAGCAATCGACTTAAGTCGGCAACGACTTAAGGCGGTGCAACATGCTCACGCTTACTTAACTCAGGGTGACCACTATGCCCTGCTAACGGAGCAATCGGCTTAAGTCGGCAACGACTTAAGCCGGTGCGACATGCTCACGCTTACTTAACTCGGGGTGACCACTATGCCCTGCTAACGGAGCAATCGGCTTAAGTCGGCAACGACTTAAGGCGGTGCGACATGCTCACGCTTACTTAACTCGGGGTGACCACTATGCCCTGCTAACGGAGCAATCGGCTTAAGTTGGCAACGACTTAAGGCGGTGCGACATGCTCACGCTTACTTAACTCGGGGTGACCACTATGCCCTGCTAACGGAGCAATCGGCTTAAGTCGGCAACGACTTAAGGCGGTGCGACATGCTCACGCTTACTTAACTCGGGGTGACCACTATGCCCTGCTAACGGAGCAATCGGCTTAAGTCGGCAACGACTTAAGGCGGTGCGACATGCTCACGCTTACTTAACTCGGGGTGACCACTATGCCCTACTAACGGAGCAATCGGCTTAAGTCGGCAACGACTTAAGGCGGTGCGACATGCTCACGCTCACTTAACTCGGGGTGACCACTATGCCCTACTAACGGAGCAATCGGCTAAAGTCAGTGGCGACTTAAGCCGGTGCAACATGCTCGCGACTACGCAATTCAGGGTGACCACTATGCCCTATTAACAAAAGCAAGCGACTTAAGTCAGCAGCGACTTAAGGCGATCTGACGAGATTACAATTACTCATATAAGGATGACTTCTATATCCCGCAAACAAATTTCATAACCATCGCGCATTGTTTTACTACTGCAAATTTACAGACTGATGAATTCTGAAATAATACGAGAATAACAATGTCGTTTAAGTACTGAAATGGCGTCCTCTAACAAATATCTGATCATGCTAACTGCACGCTCAAAGCATGCAAAATGTTTCTCTACTTGGTGATATCTTTCTCAAGAGCAACCGACGAAGAAGGGCGACTCGAGGAATCAGGGGCAGCATTCACATCAGCCCTTATATCTTCGGGAACAATAACGCTGGGTCTCCTCATCAAGATTCGCCCCGCCCGAATAGCCTTGTCCATGGCTCTGTCGCGCTGGGCTCTAAGAGTAACAGAAGTTTCTTCAGCAACCTTGGCAGCCAGTCGAGCAGTTTCTAATTCCTGGGCGATGGATTTCTTGGAAGCTCGGAGTTCTTTGATGGTAGCATCCTTCGCTGATATTAGCTGCTTGAGCCGAGTCACCTCATCCGAAGATTCCTGCAGCTTACAACGTTGATTGTCCAACTCTTCCATGGTGAAGCGATGACTCCTCTCCAGGATAGTTAGCGAGTTGCTAGAATCACGATACAATCTATCAAGATTGTCGCGAGAAGCAGCAAGGATACGTTTTTCTTCCTGCAGACAAAAAGTCAACTCCCTCAAAAACCAAGCAAGCAATAGGAACGCAACAAGGCAAGGCACAGTTTCGTAAATCACCTTTTCAGAATTGAGCTGAGCGTGAAGAGAAGAACTCAATGCATTGGCATCATCCAAGGCAGCCGAGACCTGAGTAAGTTCGGTCTGGCTTTGAGAGTACTTTTCCTCAAAGTCAGTACACCGCTGGACCAATTCAGCGTGATCTCGGGAATGTTTTTCCTCAAGAGTGGAAATCTGCCGAGTCATTCCTAGCAGAAGACAATCAAACCAAAAGAGGTCAGAAGGTAAAGCAGTCCACAACAAGGACAAAGAGAAGCAAAAAAGCACTACCAGCGTTGGTCGCCTCCAATTCAGAGACACGATGTTGAAGTGACACTGGATTCCAACGTGCAAGAGACGAAGCTACTTCCGGGACAGAAGCACCCTGTAACCGCAGCTGGCTAGCCATTCCGTCCACCAAAGCCTAATGAGGGGAATAGATGAGTGTAATGACAGCAGTTCGTGCAATATAAAAACTAAGCTAAAATACATCACAGTACCTGGAGGTTGGAAAAGAACGAAGGGATCCCCAAATCAGGAGAGATCAATTGATAACCAGGTGTAAGGCCACCGCCCGGAGCAGCTTGCAACAAACCAGCAGGAACCAGCTCGGTACCATCAACAGAGCTCAACACTCGGTCAGCGGGGACGCTGCCCTCTAAAGCGACTCCCTGGTCCAAGGCTTGGGCTACCACCATACAGCCAGAGTGCGGAGGCGATCCCGCATGAACGTCCATGGAAGTACAGGAGGGAGACCCCGCTCGGGCACCCTCGGGGGCTGGGTCATAGTTTGCACTGCCCACTTGAGTCGGATCATCCCCGGCAGCACCCTCGGGGGCTGGGCAGTGGCTTACACATCCCACCCGAGCCAAGTCATCCCCGGCGACATCCTCGGGGGCTGGGCATGTGTCAACACCATCCTTGGGGTCCAAGTTCTCTGCAGTAGCCACCTCTAAGGTCGACGGGCCCTCATCCACTTCCATAGGACCAGGACGATCCAAGTCAGTCTCCCGACCCTCGAGATCGCGCTCTAAGGTCGACGAGGCATGGGATGACCTCAACCCAGCATCGAGCACATTAGCGCAAACCTCCATCACACCAACATCCACTGGCTCCGATAACAAGCCCTCTGGAACCATATCCTCAAGAGTCTGATCAAAGTTGGCCAGGGACAGTTCTTGCAGACCAATGAGAGCAGACAAAGTAGGAGAGGGAACTCCACTACTTTCACCACTGGCGATGAACTGCCGACTATTTTTCCGAGTCAAAGGAACTTCATCTTCCTCCTCCTCGTCATCCACATTGGCAACACAAACAGCACCCCCATTGGGATCAGCAACAGAAGCAGCACCCCCATTGGGATCAGCAACAGATGGAGCACCCACATTGGGATCAGCAGCGGGTTGGGTACAAAAGGGAGAGAAGAAAGGGAAGCAACAGAGAACAGCGAGAGATGTGAAAAAGCCAGAGAGACAATGGCGTTATTTATAGAAGGAGAAGGCAACCGCTCACCTCCAACCGCGGTCACTGAACAGTCGCAAAAGCATTCAATAAGCACTCCAACCTGACTGAAGACGCGTCAGGCGGCTGACGCCGTTTCACGCAACACAACACCCATTGGGACTCCAGTCAACAGCGCGGAGGATATGATTACACCCGCCGTCACATCACATTACTACTCAGAAGCAGCCGGCTAAAACACTCAGCGTACCAAGCCGTCCCTTGCCCACACCCATTGGGGGGGGACGTCCAGGAATTATCGATATATTTTTCAAAACGGTCACATCTGTGCAGGGCACGCAGTGAATACCTCAAGACAAAAATGAGATACCAGTAAGGATCAGAGGAAAGCCAAATATAGCCAGTGAAGTACAAAATATGGCCGACAGAAGCGGCGTGAAGACTAGACAGAGAACGTCCATCAAACGTCCAATCAGTCGCAGAGCAAATAAATTGCACTACCTAGCAAGATATGGATGGATTGTGAACTCGGCTGCTAAAGACAAAATACATGCTGACCTCTGAAGCATAATATTGATGACATAATGCTGACCTCCAAAGCATAATGCGGATAGCTTCATGCCAATTTTTACAAAAAGAAAGGATAATTTTCAGCAAAGAGACACAAAAGGAAGACCTCCGAATGGATTATCCTCAAAAATCCATTTGAAGGTCGGGGGCTACACCCATTGGGTGCACCTCCGGTGCACCCCATGGATTATCATTCCAAGCCAAGATAGTGCCGACTTCTAAGGCATGGGACAAGATTAAAAACAAGGCCGGCCCTCAACCAAAACGCAGGAGCACAAATGGAAATAATTTCTGGGGAAGACCTTCGAGTAAATTATTTTCTAAAATCTACTCGAAGCTCGGGGGCTACACCCATTGGGTGCACCTCTGGTGCACCCAATGAGGTTCAGAGTCCTACAAATTGAAATGCCGACCTCTAAGGCATGAGCACGAAACAAAGCTTCGGTTTACGAGTGATCAAAGCAGGAGGAGACAATAAGAAGTCGTTTTCTTCAAATCACCTGCAAGCTCGACCTGGGATCTTTGGGCTGATTACCTCTAAATTAACCCAAAGATCGGGGGCTTGTGGGGGATAGACCCGACCTGTTGGCTCGAAAACGCATCCACCACTCGGAGCATCTTGGCCTCCCGCAGGGGCGGAGCCAGACCCATGACCGCTAGGGCATGGCCTGGGGTGTGTATCTCATTACCTCCTTCTCCCTGCTACACCCGCTGGCTGCGGCTCCACGTCGCTAGTCTGCTGGTGGTGCGGCAAGAGGTCAGCTCCCTTCTGGTTTTGGCTTCCCACAATCCCACGGCTTAGGGGCTACCTGAAAGGGAAATAGGCTTACACCTTTTCCTAATTGATTTTGGTGGTTGAATTGCCCAACACAAATAATTGGACTAACTAGTTTGTTCTAGATTATGAGTTCTACAGGTGTCAAAGGTTCACAACAAACCAATAAAAAGACCGAGAAAGGATTCAAATGAAGAGAGCAAACTGTCAGCCGAAGTGTGCCCTGGTCTGGCGCACCGGACTGTCCGGTGTGCCACCGGACAATGTCCGGTGCACCAGGGACTCCAACTCCGAACTACTCACCTTTGGGAATTCTGGAGGCCGCTCCGCTATAATTCACCGGACTGTCCGGTGAAGCACCGGACAGTGTCCGGTGGCGCACCGGACTGTCCTGCGTGCCAGCGGAGCAACGACTACTTCCGCACCAACGGTCGCCTGCAATAGCATTCAATGCGCTACAGTGCGTGCAGATGTCAGGCTCGCGCCAGAAGGCGCACCGGACAGTCTACAGGACCTATCCGGTGCACCACCGGACTGTCCGGTGGCCCAGAAGACAGAGGCTCCAACGGTCGAACCCTAACGGTCGGGTGACGTGGCTGGCGCACCGGACAATGTTCGGTGGCGCACCGGACTGTCCGGTGCGCCATGCGACAGACAGCCTCCCAACGGCCACTTTTGGTGGTTGGGGCTATAAATACCCCAACCACCCCACCATTCATTGCATCCAAGTTTTCCAACCTCCTACACCTTACAAGAGCTATAGCATTCAATACAAGACACACCAAAGAGATCAAATCCTCTCCCAAGTCCATAGATCATTTCCAATCAAATAGTGATTAGTGAGAGAGTGACTTGTGTTCATTTGAGCTCTTGCGCTTGGATTGCTTCTTTTTCTCATTCTTTCTAGTGATCAACTCAATTGTAACCGAGGCAAGAGACACCAATTGTGTGGTGGTCCTTGCAGGGACTTTGTGTCCCGTTTGATTGAGAAGAGAAGCTCACTCGGTCTAAGTGACCGTTTGAGAGAGGGAAAGGGTTGAAAGAGACCCGGTCTTTGTGACCACCTCAACGGGGAGTAGGTTTGCAAGAACCGAACCTCGGTAAAACAAATCATCGTGTCTCACTCGTTATTTGCTTGCGATTTATTTTTCACCCTCTCTCTCGGACTCGTTCATATTTCTAACGCTAACCCGGCTTGTAGTTGTGCTTAAGTTTATAAATTTCAGATTCGCCCTATTCACCCCGCCCCTCTAGGCGACTTTCAATTGGTATCAGAGCCCGGTGCTTCATTAGAGCCTAACCGCTCGAAGTGATGTCGGGAGCATCTGCCAAGAGGGAGATCGGGACCGGCGAGAAGCCCGCCACAAGCCATGGGAAGGCTCCATCCGGGGAGTCCGCCAACAAGGTGAAGGGATCCCCTTCACACGACAAGTCGCGTCAGAGCGGTGACAAGAAGAAGATGAAGAAGGTAGTCTACTATGAGACTGACTCTTCATCGCCATCCACCTCCGGCTCCGACACACCGTCCGTAACTTCCAAGCGCCATGAGCGCAAGAAGTTTAGTAAGATCCCCCTACGCTACCCTCGCATTTCCAAACGTACTCCATTACTTTCTGTCCCATTAGGCAAACCACCTATGTTTGATGGTGAAGATTATAATATGTGGAGTGATAAAATGAGGCATCATCTAACCTCACTCCACACTAGCATTTGGGATGTTGTTGAGATTGGAGTACAGGTACCATCACCGGGGGATGAAGACTATGATTCGGACGAGGTCGCCCAAATCCGACACTTCAACTCCCAAGCCACCACTATACTCCTCGCCTCTCTAAGTCGAGAGGAGTATAACGAGGTGCAAGGGTTAAAGAACGCCAAGGAGATTTGGGACGTACTCAAGACCGCGCACGAAGGAGACAAGGTGACCAAGATCACCAAGAAGGAGACGATCGAGGGGGAGCTCGGTCGATTTAGACTTCACCAAGGGGAGGACCCACAAGCCATGTACAACCGCTTGAAGACCTTGGTGAACCAAGTGCGCAACCTTGGGAGCACCAAATGGGATGACCATGAAATGGTCAAGGTTATTCTAAGACCCCTCGTTTTTCTTAACCCTACGCAAGTTCAATTAATTCGAGGTGATCCTAGATACACGCTAATGTCTCCCGAGGAGGTCATAGGTAAATTTGTGAGCTTTGAGCTAATGATCAAAGGCTCCAAAAAGATCATCGAGCAAGGCGACTCCTCCACGCCCGAAGCACAACCCGTTGCATTCAAAGCAACGGAGGAGAAGAAAGAAGATTCTACTCCAAGTAGAATCCCCATCGACGCCTCCAAGCTCGACAATGAGGAGATGGCGCTCATCATCAAGAGCTTCCGTCAAATCCTCAAACAAAGGAAGGGGAAAGATTACAAGCCCCGTTCCAAGAAGGTGTGCTACAAGTGTGGTAAGCCCGGTCATTTCATTGCTAAATGTCCATTATCTAGTGATAGTGACAGGGGCGACGATAAGAAGGGAAAGAGGAGAGAAAAGAAGATGTATTACAAGAAGAAGGGCGGCGATGCCCATATTTACCGGGAGTGGGACTCCGACGAGAGCTCCACCGACTCCTCCTCCGACGAGGACACCGCCAACATCGCCGTCACCAAAGGGCTCCCCTTCCCCAACGTCGGCCACACTACAGGAAACGCCTAAATTTTTGTGGGCCGAGATATTTTCGTCCGCCGGCCCACGAAAATAATGACGTTATTTTCGTCGGTCACTAGGCCGACGAAAATAATGCGTATTTTCGTGGGCCCACCAATATTTTCGTCGGCAGGCCCACGAAAATCCAGAAACTTATTTTCGTCGGCCACTAGGCCGACGAAAATAACGCGTATTTTCGTGGGCCGAGGCCACACCGACGCAAATATGTCATTAACGTCCTGTATTTTCGTCGGCCTCACTGAGGCCGACGAAAATAGAGGCCCTACATCGTCGTCCTCAGCCTTCTCTCGCTCGTTTCAATCGCGTGTTTCAAACCGCTCGTTTCAATCCGTCGTCGCCTCGCCGCGCCGCCGCCCCACGCCCGCCCTCGCCGCGCCGCCGCACGCCGCCCGCCGCCCCACGCCGCTGCCCGCTTAGCCCGCGCCGACGCGCCACGCCGCCGCCCCGCGCGCTAAGGGAGCCCGCGCGCCCTCACAGCAGCGCCGCCGTGGGCCTGCGCCGCCGCACGCCCGCATCGCCGCCGAGCCCCACGCCGCCCCGCCCCTGCACGCCGCCACGCAGCCGAGCCCCACGCTGTCACGCCGCCGAGGCCCACGCCCCACGCCCACCCCTGCACGCCGTGCCACTAGCCCCTACACGCCGCGCCCCTCGCCCGTGCACGCCTGCCGAGCCCCACGCCCGCCCCGCCGAGCCCCACGCCGCCCCACGCCGCTGCCCGCACGCCCGTCATCCGAGGCACCCCGCTCGCCCCTCGCCGTGCCGTCGTCCCGCCCGAGGCGCGTTGCACCGCATTGCGATGGCCTCCCTGCGCCGTGCCGCCGCCCACACGCCCGCCCGCTCCGTCGCGAAGGTCTCCCAGCTGCGCCGTCGCCCGCCTCGCCTCGCCCGCATTTTCGCCATCAGACAAGTATAATTGCCGAGGCTCCGAGGTCATTAATTTATATTAGTCATCTTGTCGTGTTGTGATTAGTTTAACTGTTGATTGCTTTAATTCAAATTCATATTTGTCTCCGAGTTATGTTTTAATGTTTAGAGTTTAGTTTTAATCGTTAACCGTAGCGAACCGTATGCGTCACCCGTTCGGGAACGGCGAACGTCACATTGGCTTGTGAGGTTCGCCGCTCCGGAATTGTCCACGTATTTTGGACAGCCTGAGAGTGTAGACCGATGCTTGTGATTTGTGATATGTGCCTTACGATTTACGCGGAATTTCGGTTGTGTAACTCAGTTGTTCTCCAACACACCATGTTCAGGCGTGTGCTTGGGTTATGCTGCCAAAATTTCGCGGCAATCGTAGGCTACACGTCACAAATCACAAGCATCGGTCTACACTCTTGGGTGGGTTTAGGGCCTTTACCTAATAGGGAGTTCACCTAAGCCACGAACGATCGTTGATGTTCTTTGTCTTTCGTTTAGCCTTTGAAATGAACGGTGATCGGAGGGTGATGTATGACGGGTGGAGAAAGGATGGGGCACATTCGAATGAATGGATGGTTGTAACAAAGGCTTTTCTTGGGCACACTTTCAAAGATGCAACTGGTCGTCTAGTGAAGTGTCCTTGCAATCGCTGCGAGAACAAGTGGCCTCAGAAGAAGGAAGAAATGGAGAAACACCTTTGCAAAAGTGGGTTTATGCCGAACTACCTTGTCTGGTACCGGCATGGAGAGTCTATTAGACACGTTGACGTGGAGGTGGAACTTGATGACGATCATGATAGGATGGACGACACGTTGCATGATCTTGGTAGGGATGTTGAAATGAACGCTGAGGAGCCGGGGCAGCTTCCACGCGATGCTCAGGAATTCTTCCGGCTACTCGCCGCGGGAGAAGAGAGACTGCACGAGCACACTCAGATGTCAGTTCTTGGGACTCTCACAAGACTAATGGCGATAAAGTCGAAGCACAACATTTCAAACAGTGCTTACAACGACATCGTCCAACTGATGGGCGAGGTTCTCCCGGAGAATCATAAGTTGCCAAAGAATATGTACTTCGCAAAGAAGATGTTGGCTGGTCTTGGGATGACATATGAGAAGATCGACGTGTGTCCCAACAGTTGCATGCTATTCTTTGAGGAGGATGACAAGCTGGACTGTTGTAAGCATTGCGAAGTTTCTAGATATGTCGAGGTGACAAATGATGAGGGTGAATTGGTAGTTACGAAGGTCGCAGCTAAGCAACTTCGTCGGTTGCCCATCATTCCTCGGCTTTCAAGGTTGTTCCTCAACAAGGAAATAGCTCTGCATATGACGTGGCCAAAGAATGGTGTACGTCTCGTCACTGATCCAGACATAATGGTCCATCCGTCGGACGGTGATGCGTGGAAGGCATTTGACGAGTTTGATCCTGAATTTGCAAACGACCCTAGGAGTGTACGGCTTGGTCTATCGACGGACGGATTCACACCTTTCATACCAGTGCAAGCCCTTACTCGTGTTGGCCTGTCTTCATTGTGCCATATAATCTTCCTCCTGAGTTGGTCAATAAAGAAGAGTTCATGTTCCTTGCACTAGTCATCCCAGGCTCCGAGCATCCAGGGCCAAAGCTGAATATGTTTGTTCGCCCTTTAATTGAAGAGCTGAAACAATTATGGAGAGGTGTGAAGGCTTATGACAGCCATACTGAAAAGGAGTTTACCATGCGCGCTGCTTATTTGTGGTCAGTGCATGATCTGCTGGCGTATGGAGATTGGTCTAGATGGTGTGTTCATGGTCGGTTGTGTTGTCCCATATGTATGAATGATACAGATGCATTCAGATTGAAGCATGGTGGGAAAGTGTCATTCTTTGATGCTCATCGACGTTGGACTCCATTCAAGCATGATTTTAGGAATTCGCTTACTGCATTCAGAAGTGGAGCCAAAATCAGAAATGGGCCACCAAAGAGGCAAACTGCACCGCAGATAATTGCATGGCATGCTTGTCTAAAGCAAGGAGAAAATGATAGGTTCCAAGGCTACGGGGAGGACCACAACTGGACCCATATTTCATCAATATGGGAGCTTCCGTATGCAAAAGCCTTGATCATGCCGCACAACATAGACTTGATGCACCAAGAGCGTAACGTTGCTGAAAGCATCATAAGCACATGTTTCGATGTGACTGATAAAACGAAAGATAATATGAAGGCAAGAAAAGACATGGCTGAAATTTGTAAGAGACCGATGCTCGAGTTGAAAGTAAGCGATAAAGGGCATGAGAGTAGGCCGCGAGCTGATTACTGCCTCAAGCCAGATGAAAGGAAAGAAATATTTAAGTGGTTGAAGAATCTGAAATTTCCAGATCGATATGTGGCAAATATGAAACGGACAGTCAATCTGAAGACCGGTAAATTGATCGGTTTGAAAAGCCATGACTACCATATTATTATGGAGAGGCTGATGCCCGTGATGTTTCGAGGCTATTTTAAGGATGAGCTTTGGAGCATATTTGCAGAGCTGAGTTACTTCTATAGGGAAGTATGCGCAAAGACGGTATCGAAGAGGTTGATGCAGAAATTTGAGAAAGAAATTCCAATTCTTATTTGTAAATTTGAAAAGGTTTTCCCACCAGGATTCTTCAATGTGATGCAACATCTAATTGTGCATTTGCCTTGGGAAGCTTTGGTAGGTGGACTAGTGCAATTCAGGTGGATGTATCATATAGAAAGGGCGTTGAAAAAGCTCAGGGCGTCTGTTCGCAACAAGGCTAGAGTCGAAGGGTGTATTGCGGAGGCTTTTGCCCTTAAGGAGATATCTCAATTCTCAACCAGGTATTTCGCTCGAGCGAACAATGTGTTTGCGCCTTCAGTGCGACTTCATGTCGAAAATGAATCACCCCAAAGCACCCTTCAAATTTTTGCGAATCCGGGTAAAGCAGTTGGAAAAGGGAGTGTACGTCACATTGAAGCATCAGATTTGAACACGCTAATGCTATATATGTATAGCAATATTGACAGCACACAGGAGGCGTTCGAGTAAGTTTTCCTCATAGTTACGTCCATTTTCTCATCTCATAATTTCTATAGTGTGTAATCTCCATGTTTCTAATATGTCCAGCATGTTTGATGAAGAATGTTGGAAATCTACTAGTAAACCTACGGCCATCCAATTAGAAAATCTTCGACGTGATGGGTTGAAAGGTGGACCAAACTTCGTGCAGTGGTTTCGTAATTATGTTAGTAATTGTCGTTCTCTCATTGTCCATACTTAATCTTTGAATTTTGGACTTGGAAGATATAATGCATATACTAATTCCTTGTATAGGTTTCCAAAAACTCTGTGCACCCGGACTTGCAGCAAATGGCACATACCTCTGTGTCCGTCCGGAACTATACTCGCTATGATGTAAATGGATATCGCTTCCGAACCGCGAAATTGGAGAAGAGTCGACCATTGGCAGCCACCACCAATAGTGGTGTGTTGGCAAGTTCATATGTTGACGATGACAAAGTAGTGGACTATTACGGTGTTCTTCAAAACATTGTACAGTTGATTTTCGATGGCCCCAAGGAACTTAAAGTCGTGTTTTTCGAGTGTGACTGGTTTGATGCTCATAGTGGGACTCGTGTCGACAAGTATGGTAATGTCGAGGTGAAGCATAGCTCTAGGATTCCGAGCAGTATGTGCGATGTTGTCCTTGCAAATCAGGCAAAACAGGTGTACTACCTGCCATATCCTCACCCAAGCCTTAGGGCTTGGTGGGTTGCAATCAAAGTCAACCCACAAGTCATCGCTCCAGAGAGTGCTGACTATGTGAGTACGAGCAGGGACAACGATGATGCTGTTTTTCAACCAGAAGCGGCGTCGAATCAAGACATAGCTCACCGATTCCATGTGACCAATGGAGAAGGCCTAGAAAATCTCTGTTGCAATTCAAGCGACTTAATTGAAGAACCTAGGTCAAAGCGCAAACGACCTGTCGTCGTTAGAAGATTAGTAAGGATCCAACGAAATCAAGAGCGTATGAATAAACAACGAGCCGAAGAAGCATCATTGGATGCGGATGACTTTTGATTAGTATGTTTCTTTTAGTTAATCAATTAAGCTATGTATTCCAATTTTCACATTATTAATTTTCATATTATTTGTTTCATATACTGTGGTTTGACATTAATTTATCTATAGTTGAACATGTTCAAGCATAGGAGATCGAGGAGGAGTGGGGGCAGCGCGGCCAGCGAGGACAGCTCGGGTAGTGGGCTTTTTCAGGGCACCTCATAGAGCCAACAGAGGCAGCAGCAACTTCTCAACTGTCTAGACGAAGTGCATGGTGAGGAGGGTGAGCAGGAGGCTCCTCAGCAGGATGCTCATGTGCAGGGTGAGGAGGGTGAGCAAGATGAGGAGGGTGAGCAGGATGAGGAGGTTGACCCTATGGGGGCAGGCAGCGCGGGCGACGCGTCAGATGGTTCTACATCCTTCAGGTATTATTATGCATATTAGTTTAATTGATATTAGTTTTAAATCATTTCATCATATTTAATTTACTTGTATACTTAGGTATAAGAAAAGCAATGCGCTTGGTCTGAGGCCTGCTGAGAGGAGGCTCATCCGGCCACATGGAGAATGGTGGGGCTTATTTCTGTTGTGTTAATTTTTTAATATGAATGTGATTGCACTGGTTTACTTGTTTTATTAATGTTTGTAGGTCATGGGAAGACTTGACTTGGGACGGTACAGGCAGACGTCCCAAGGTGAACGCGGTGTTGGGTAGCCTCTGTCGCTTCTACTACCCTGGCATGGTGGAGCTCAATGGCGAGAGGTTCGCGGCTATGCAGTGGGCCGACTGGGGTCTGATGAAGGACTATGTCCAGCCAGGGGAGCCAGGGGAAAGCAGTAGCGGAGGGGGAAGTTCAGATAAAAAACCAAGGACTTGTCAGGTGGCTGTGTGGACGAGTTCTGGGTGAGTTTACTTTCGTATATAAGCAATTCACTGCATTATTGCTTCTCCTAATCTTACTTTAACTTAACTTCTCCATTGATATGTAGGGGAGATTCCAATTGCCGGATGACATCGAGGCGGATCAGGCTCAGTGGGCATGTGTGAAGAGACACTTTCGGAAGTGCGCTGATAAGGTCATCAAGGATGCCATGTACAATGCTCGCATCGCGGCCGTCAACTACTACTACAAGAAGATAAAGGGGCAGAAAATGAGCAAAGCATTAGGGGCCAATGAGATCTACCTCACAGAGGAGCAGTACTTGGAGAGCGTTGTGGATTGGCTGGCGAAGGACATGGAAGCCTGGAGGTGGTTGGCTAAGAGATGGGCGTCGCCTGATTGGATTGCAGAGTCCAACAAGCACCGTGCCAACCGTGGCACTGAAGGACCGGGGCACAGGTACAGCGCCGATGGACACCTTGGTACCGCACGCCGCATGGTAAGTGTATAAATCAAACTTGTATGTTACATCTATTACAATTCTATGGTTTAACTCTTCTTTTTCATGCAGGAAGCTGAAAGTGGAGTTGCTCCAAGTTTTATGGAGGTTTACGTCTGTGGTCACCGTGGCCCTGATCCGGCGAACCCTGATGAGCTATGCAGCGAGGCGGCAAGGGAGAAAATGGTAAACAAGTTTGTATTTACGAATTAAATTGCATGTTTTGTGTCTAACTCCAACTCTAACTTTCTTTGCAGAACGCATATGGGGAGGAAAAGACTCAACGCCATGGGCCTGATTTCGACTGGATGCATTCAGACTTAGATGCCTCGGCGTTGTACCACAGTGGTGGGGGTAGAAAGCATGGCAGGTGAGGTGGTTGTCTTTGATTCGACAATTTCATTAACAAGAATGTGTCCACTTAATGGCTCAACTATGTGTATCATGCAGGTTTGCCTTTGGCACCGGCGTTGTGGAGTACAACAGGACCATAGGTCAAGGGAAGGCATCGTCTTCGGCAGGGAGTTCTCGCTCCTCCAAGTCTGCTCGAGAGGCTCAGCTGGAGGAGGAGACTCGGGCAGCACAGGAGCAGGCTCGAGCAGCACAGGAGCAGGCTCGAGCAGCGCAGGAGCAGGTCGGACAGCTGACGCAGTATATGACTTCTTATTTTCAGGTAATTCGTCTATCTCATCACGTGTCATTGAATTCAAAGTATAGTGTTGCGATTCTAACGTTTCATCCATTTGCAGGAAATGACTACTCGACTCGGCCCTGATATGAACTTGCCCGCTTTTCGCCCTCCCCAGGTAACACTATTTGAACACTTCAATTCCATAGCAACTCTTTTTTTATTATCAAAAATGGCTCGCAGGCACAAGGATGGGGACAGTGGCCAGGACAAGCTCCAGCTTCGCAGCCACAGTGGACCGGTGTTGGGTGGACGCAGGCACCTCCAGGCACTTGGACGCCTCCACCACCCCAAGGATCGCAGCCATTTCAAGCGTGGATGGCACCGCCATCGATGGGGTGGGTGCCACCACCCCAGGGGTGGCCAGCACAACAGTACCCGTGGATGCATGCACAGCCTCTTTATCACCATGGATCACAGGTGGCGTTCCATGTTTAGTTTTATGCAAATAGTGACCAAACATAGCCAGTATAGGTATAGGGATAGCAAAACACAGCCTTATTTGAATGATTGATGAATTGCAGGGTTCAGCGTCACATGCTCAGGAGGGTGTTGTCAACGTCCACGACTTCCTCGTCCATGGTTCTGGAGGGAGTGGCCACCTTCCTGGTGGTGGAGGAGGGAGTGGCCAAAACTCCCACAGCCCGCAGGAGTGATTAGTGAGTTTGTTTGAAACTATGGACTTATGGTATTGAAACTATGTATGGACTATGGACTTATGGACTATGGACTATTTATGTATATGTGAATGTGTTTTGTGGTATGTATATGTCAATGTGTTTTGTGATATGTATATGTGAATGTGTTTTGTGAATTATGTATTTTGCTTGTGAATCTGTATATATGTGAATTGTGATATTGTGTATTTTGCTGTGAATTATTAATAGGTGCAGAAAAATCTGTTTTGGGGGGAACCATCAATTTTCGTCGGCCTCGGTGGTGGCCAACGAAAATATCCTGGGAACATATTTTCGTCGGCCATCAGCGGGCCGACGAAAATATCGGGCATGTATTTTCGTCGGCCCACCTGGCCGACGAAAATAGCCTGGGCACGTATATTCGTCGGCCAGCACCGGGCCGACGAATATAGTCAGTTGACCAACTATTTTCGTCGGCCTTGGGAAAGCCAACGAAAATAGGTATTTTTCGTCGGTACCGACGGAAATAGGTGCCTATTTTCGTCGAACTTATTTTCGGCGGCTATTTTCGTCGGTTTAGGCTTATTTTCGTGGGCTTTTGGCCCACGAAAATTTAGGTGTTTCCTGTAGTGCCACAAGTGCCTCATGGCTAAGGACGGCAAAGGGAAGAAGGCAAAATCAAGATCCTCCACTAAATATGCATCCCCTAGTGATGAAGATAATTCTAGTGATGAGGAGGATAATTTGCGCACCCTTTTTGCCAACCTAAACATGCAACAAAAAGAAAAATTAAATGAATTAATTAGTGCTATTCATGAGAAGGATGAACTCTTGGACACCCAAGAGGACTTCCTAATTAAGGAAAATAAGAAGCATGTTAAGGTTAAAAATGCTTATGCTCTAGAGGTAGAAAAATGTGAAAAATTATCTAGTGAGCTAAACACGTGCCATGATATTATTGCCAACCTTAGAAATGAGAATGCTAAACTAATTGCTAAGGTTGATTCAAATGTTTGTGATGATTCAATCTCCAATCTTAGATATGATAATGGTAATTTACTTGCTAAGATTGAAGAATTGAATGTCTCTCTTGTTAGCCTTGAAAATGATAATGAAAAAATAATTGCTAAGGCTAAAGACTTAGATATTTGCAATGTTACAGTTTCAAATCTTAGAAGTGAAAATGACATTTTACATGCTAAGATTGTTGAACTAAAATCTTGCAAACCCTCTACATCTACCGTTGAGCATGTTTCCATTTGCACTAGATGTAGAGACATTAATGTTGATGCTATTCATGATCACCTAGCTTTAATTAAGAAACAAAATGATCACATAGCTCAACTTAATGCCAAAATTAATGAGCATGACTTAGATAATGAAAAAATTAAATTTGCTAGAAGCATGCTCTATAATGGGAGACGCCCTGGCATCAAGGATGGCATTGGCTTCCAAAAGGGGGACAATGTCAAACTTAATGCCCCTCCTAAAAGATTGTCTAACTTTGTTAAGGGCAAGGCTCCCATGCCTCAGGATAACGAGGGTTACATTTTATACCCTGTCGGTTATCCCGAGCACAAGATTAGGAGAATTCACTCTAGGAAGTCTCACTCTGGCTCTAATCATGCTTTTATGTATAAGAGTGAGGCATCTAGTTCTAGGCAATCAACCCGTGCTAAATTGCCTAAGAAGAAAACTCCTATTGCATCAAATGACTCTAACATTTCATTTAAAACTTTTGATGCATCTTATGTTTTGACTAACAAATCCGGCAAGGTAGTTGCCAAGTATGTTGGGGGCAAACACAAGGGGTCAAAGACTTGTGTTTGGGTACCCAAAGTTCTTGTATCTAATGTCAAAGGACCCAAAACTGTTTGGGTACCTAAAATCAAGAACTAAATTTGTTTTGTAGGTTTATGCATCCGGGGGCTCAAGTTGGATCATCGATAGCGGGTGCACAAACCACATGACAGGGGAGAAGAAGATGTTCTCCTCCTACGAGAAAAACCAAGATCCCCAAAGAGCGATCACATTCGGGGATGGGAATCAAGGTTTGGTCAAAGGATTGGGTAATATTGCTATATCACCTGACCATTCCATTTCAAATGTTTTTCTTGTAGATTCCTTAGATTACAACTTGCTTTCAGTTTCGCAATTATGTAAAATGGGTTACAACTGTCTTTTTACGGATATAGGTGTTATTGTCTTTAGAAGAAGTGATGATTCAGTAGCATTTAAGGGAGTGTTAGAGGGTCAGCTATACTTAGTAGATTTTGATAGAGCTGAACTCGACACTTGCTTAATTGCTAAGACTAACATGGGCTGGCTCTGGCATCGCCGACTAGCACATGTTAGAATGAAGAATCTTCACAAGCTTCTAAAGGGAGAACACATTTTGGGACTAACAAATGTTCATTTTGAGAAAGGCAGGATTTGTAGCGCATGTCAGGAAGGGAAGCAAGTTGGTGTTCATCATCCACACAAGAACATCATGACGACTGACAGACCACTCGAGCTCCTACACATGGACCTATTCGGCCCGATTGCTTATATAAGCATCGGCGGGAGTAAGTACTGTCTAGTTATTGTGGATGATTATTCTCGCTTCACTTGGGTGTTCTTTTTGCAGGAAAAATCTCATACCCAAGAGACCTTAAAGGGATTCTTGAGATGGGCTCAAAATGAGTTCGGCTTAAGGATTAAAAAGATTAGAAGCGACAACGGGACGAAGTTCAAGAACTCTCAAATTGAAGGCTTCCTTGAGGAGGAGGGCATCAAGCATGAGTTCTCTTCTCCCTACACGCCACAACAAAATGGTGTAGTGGAGAAGAAGAATCAAACTCTATTGGACATGGCAAGAACCATGCTTGATGAGTACAAGACTTCGGATCGGTTTTGGGCCGAGGCGGTCAACACCGCTTGCTACGCCATCAACCGGTTATATCTACACTGAATCCTCAAGAAGACATCATACGAACTCCTAACCGGTAAAAAGCCCAATGTTTCATATTTTAGAGTCTTTGGTAGCAAATGCTTTATTCTTGTTAAAAGAGGTAGAAAATCCAAATTTGCTCCTAAGGCTGTAGAAGGCTTTTTACTAGGATATGATTCAAACACAAGGGCATATAGAGTCTTTAACAAGTCCTCTGGACTGGTTGAAGTTTCTTGTGACATTGTGTTTGATGAGACTAACGGCTCTCAAGTAGAGCAAGTTGATCTTGATGAGCTAGATGATGAAGAGGCTCCATGCGTCGCGCTAAGGAACATGTCCATTGGGGAGGTGTGTCCTAAGGAATCCGAAGAGCCTCCAAATGCACAAGATCAACCATCTTCCTCCATACAAGCATCTCCACCAACTCAAGATGTGGATGAGGCTCAAAATGATGAAGGAGAAAATCAAGATGATGAGCCACCTCAAGAGGAGAGCAATGATCAAGGGGGAGATGCCCGTGATCAAGATGAGGAAGATGAACAAGTTCCAAGGCCACCACACCCAAGAGTCCACCAAGCAATACAACGAGATCACCCCGTGAACACCATCCTCGGTGATATTAAAAAGGGGGTAACTACTCGATCTCGTGTTGCTCATTTTTGTGAACATTACTCTTTTGTTTCCTCTATTGAGCCACACAGGGTAGAGGAAGCACTTCAAGATTCGGATTGGGTGGTGGCGATGCAAGAGGAGCTCAACAACTTCACTAGGAATGAGGTATGACATTTAGTTCCACGTCCTAACCAAAATGTTGTAGGAACCAAGTGGGTCTTCCGCAACAAACAAGATGAGCATGGTGTGGTGACAAGGAACAAAGCCTGACTTGTGGCCAAGGGATATTCACAAGTCGAAGGTTTGGATTTCGGTGAAACCTATGCACCCGTAGCTAGGCTAGAATCAATTCGCATTTTACTTGCCTATGCTACTTACCATGGCTTCAAGCTTTATCAAATGGACGTGAAAAGTGCCTTCCTCAATGGACCAATCAAGGAAGAGGTCTATGTTGAGCAACCTCCCGGCTTTGAAGATAGTGAGTATCCTAACCATGTGTATAAACTCTCTAAGGCGCTTTATGGGCTCAAGCAAGCCCCAAGAGCATGGTATGAATGCCTAAGAGATTTCCTTATCACTAATGGCTTCAAAGTCGTAAAATTCGATCCTACTTTATTTACTAAAACACTTGCAAATGATTTGTTTGTATGCCAAATTTATGTTGATGATATTATATTTGGGTCTACTAACGAATCTACATGTGAGGAATTTAGTAGGATCATGACACAAAAATTCGAGATGTCTATGATGGGGGAGTTGAAGTACTTCTTAGGATTTCAAGTGAAGAAACTCCAAGAGGGCACCTTCATTAGCCAAACGAAGTATATTCAAGACATTCTAAACAAGTTTGGGATGAAGGATGCCAAGCCCATCAAGACACCCATGGGAACCAATGGGCATCTCGACCTCGACACGGGAGGTAAATCTGTAGATCAAAAGGTATACCGGTCGATGATAGGTTCTTTACTCTATTTATGTGCTTCACGACCGGACATTATGCTTTCTGTATGCATGTGTGTAAGATTCCAAGCCGATCCTAAGGAAGCTCACCTTAGGGCCGTAAAACGAATCTTGAGATATTTAGTTTATACTCCTAAGTTTGGGCTTTGGTACCCTAGGGGATCCACATTTGATTTAATTGGTTATTCGGATGTCGATTGGGCAGGGTGTAAAATTAATAGAAAGAGCACATCGGGGACTTGCCAGTTCTTGGGAAGGTCTCAGGTGTCTTGGGCTTCAAAGAAGCAAAATTCCGTAGCTCTTTCTACCGCCAAAGCCGAGTATATTGCCGCAGGCCATTGTTGCGTGCAATTGCTTTGGATGAGGCAAACCCTTAGGGACTATGGTTACAAATTAACCAAAGTTCCTCTTCTATGTGATGATGAAAGTGCAATTCGCATGGCGGATAATCCCGTTGAACATAGCCGCAATAAACACATAGTCATTCGGTATCATTTCTTAAGAGATCACCAACAAAAGGGGGATATCGAGATTGCATATATTAACACCAAAGAACAATTAGCCGATATCTTTACCAAACCATTAGATGAACAAACATTTACCAAACTTAGGCATGAGCTAAATATTCTTGATTCTAGGAATTTCTTTTGATGCCTTGCACACATAGCTCATTAATATACCTTGATCATATCTCTTTCATGTGCTATGACTAATGTGTTTTTCAAGTATACTTCAAACTAAGTCATAGATTGAAAGGGAAAAGGAGTCTTCGGCGAAGACAAAGGCTTCCACTCCACTCCATCGAAATTACTCATCCTTCGCCGTCACTCCACGCCGCTCTCCAACTTTGGTATAATCTTCACTCATATTTTGTTCGCCAAAGGGGGAGAAAGTAGTTATAAGGGCTTATATTTCACTCAAGTATCCGTTTTTGGCGATTCATGCCAAAGGGGGAGAAAGTATTAGCCCAAAGCAAAAGGACCGCACCACCACCATTTTTCAAAAATTTGAGTTAAGAAAGGATTTTTCAATTTGTGATTTTTCAATCGGTATCTTATTTTTGATAGAACTTCAAATTGATATAACCCTTTCAAAACTAATATCTAAAACCCTCTTGAACACTAAGAGGAGGATTTTATTGAGGGGGAGTTTTGTTTAGTCAAAGGAAAAGCATTTGAAACAGGGGGAGAAAATTTCAAATCTTGAAAATGCTTCTCAAAATCTTATTCATTTACCTTTGACTATTTGCAAAAAGACTTTGAAAAGAATTTACAAAAGCATTTGCAAAAACAAAACATATGGTGCAAGCGTGGTCCAAAATGTTGAAAATAAAGAAATCAATCCATGCATATCTTATGAAAAATTATTGATTCAATTCTTAGTAACCTTTGCACTAACATTCTGCAAACTAGTTCAATTATGCACTTCTATACTTGCTTTGGTTTGTGTTGGCATCAATCACCAAAAAGGGGGAGATTGAAAGGGAAATAGGCTTACACCTTTTCCTAATTGATTTTGGTGGTTGAATTACCCAACACAAATAATTGGACTAACTAGTTTGTTCTAGATTATGAGTTCTACAGGTATCAAAGGTTCACAACAAACTAATAAAAAGACCGAGAAAGGATTCAAATGAAGAGAGCAAACTGTCAGCCGAAGTGTGCCCTGGTCTGGCGCACCGGAGTGTCCGGTGTGCCACCGGACAGTGTCTGGTGCACCAGGGACTCCAACTCCGAACTACTCACCTTCGGGAATTCTGGAGGTCGCTCCGCTATAATTCACCGGACTGTCCGGTGAAGCACCGGACAGTGTCTGGTGGCGCACCGGACAGTGTCTGGTGTGCCAGCGGAGCAACGGCTACTTCCACGCCAACGGTCGTATGCAACAGCATTCAATGCGCTACAGTGCACGCAGATGTCAGGCTCGCGCCAGAAGGCGCAACGGACAGTCTACAGGACCTGTCCGGTGGCCCAGAAGAAAGAAGCTCCAACGGTCGAACCCTAACGGTCGGGTGACGTGGCTAGCGCACCGGACAATGTCCAGTGGCGCACCGGACTGTCCGGTGCGCCATGCGACAGACAGCCTCCCAACGGCCACTTTTGGTGGTTGGGGCTATAAATACCCCAACCACCCCACCATTCATTGCATCCAAGTTTTCCAACCTCCTACACCTTACAAGAGCTATAGCATTCAATACAAGACACACCAAAGAGATCAAATCCTCTCACAAGTCCATAGATCATTTCCAATCAAATAGTGATTAGTGAGAGAGTGACTTGTGTTCATTTGAGCTCTTGCGCTTGGATTGCTTCTTTTTCTCATTCTTTCTAGTGATAAACTCAATTGTAACCGAGGCAAGAGACACCAATTGTGTGGTGGTCCTTGCGGGGACTTTGTGTCCCGTTTGATTGAGAAGAGAAGCTCACTCGGTCTAAGTGACCGTTTGAGAGAGGGAAAGGGTTGAAAGAGACCTGGTCTTTGTGACCACCTCAACGGGGAGTAGGTTTGCAAGAACCGAACCTCGGTAAAACAAATCATCGTGTCTCACTCTTTATTTGCTTGTGATTTGTTTTTCACCCTCTCTCTCGGACTCGTTCATATTTCTAACGCTAACCCGGTTTGTAGTTGTGCTTAAGTTTATAAATTTCAGATTCGCCCTATTCACCCCCCTCTAGGTGACTTTCACTACCAGTACCAGGTAGCAGCGAACTGTAGCACCTTGAAAGGATCGATGCGAAGCTTGTGTTGTTGAACAACAAATATCTCATAATAAATTATAGAATCCTTGATTCAAAAATCATTATGAGCGATGTGGTTCACATTCTAGCTGTTGTTGTAGGTCTGATGCGGTGATGCCTCATACATCAATGCTAGGAGACTGGTCTAGGCATTTACAGAGCATATCATGGTTTTGAATCCCCTTGGTTCCTTGAACATTACAGGTTCAGGCTAATTCTCCCCTTCATGTTGAGGCCTTAGCCTTTTTCCTCGGTCTCCATCTTATTGTTCTTTCAACTATATTCATAATTTCTTCTTTGTCACTAACAAGTTGACCAAAGGTGTTAGATGTGATTTCTGCTATTTGAGCTCCAAGGCTTCACACTGTGTATAATAGCACTCTTGGTATCAATGAAAAGGTACCCAGATTTTGGAGGTTTTACATGGACAAAGCAAATCCGCAGTTAATAGTTACAGTGTTGATTGGTTGATGAATTCGAATAAATATCTTTGCTTTTCAAGAACAGGAAACATGCCTTTGTTAGTATGGGAGACACTTTGAGCTTATAGACTACAAATATTATTATACTGCTAATGTTGTTGACAAGCTTAGCGATAATGTTTCTGTGTACTTTAATCTGCTTTTTTGGAAGTTAACTTTTATCCTGTTGATTCGGGAGGAACAGTACATTATTTATGTCGGTGGCATAAATCTTAGAAGTACACTACTTTACAACATCGTGTTTATTTTTCCAGAGTTCCCAAGTTAGCTTTGAATCAGTAGCAGTGCAATAAGAAGATTTGCTGATTTTTTATAGTTTGGCTGCACCCATTTCTTGTAATAAATCGTGTATCGTCATCTTAGGAATTCGACGCGTTATTGAAAATGTTGAACTAAAACCTTGCAACTCTGCTGCATCTTGCGTCATGTTTGTGTGTCCCTGATAAATCGGTGAGCAACTTCTGGTTTACACATCAAACTGATAGATACACTTTCTCGATATGTATGCAGCTGAAGATGTGCAAGGACGGTGCATATTGGGTAGCTAACTGACCAATTTGTGCCTTTTGTCGCATCAAACTCAAACGACATCAAACTCAAACGATTTGTGTTGGCTTCTTTCCCTTCTTTTATACCGTGACTGATTCAGATGTTTATTTGTCTAACATGGAAGGTATTGTTGCTGGAATTTATGTGGGCATGGTGTGTAGTGTACAAAGGGTCTGCGATCACAGTGACTGAGTAAGAATTACATGGGTACAAATCTTTCAGCTTTATGGTAGTTAACTGAACATCATCTCATAATTTTTTTATGCTTGTTTGTCAGTGCAAAGAAAAATGCCCCGTTCGAAATATAAACCTTTTTACTGCTAGGCACCATTTTTTCTCTCCTACAAATAGTATGAATAAGTTTTCTAAAAAACAAATTTGATGTTGCTTTTGCAATCTTCTTCAGAACTTTCTATAATCAGTTATTATACCAGATCTATAACTCAAGTTAAAATTATAGAATGTTCAGCGGTCATGAAAGCCTTTGTTGCAGCAAAATCACTGGAAAGAAAAAGAAGATAGGAAAGTACTTGGGCCAAGGACTAGGTGGTCCAAAGGAGTGTTCACGTGCTAATTTGTTTGGAGACACAAAAACCAACTCATTGCGTAATTTCCCTGGGGTATTTCACGTGGAAGGAACAGGCTTGGTGTATTAGGTGCCAATTATTGGAAAGGTGGTTCTTGTAGCCAAGGATCACTGTCATCCAAACATGTACCCAGGAAGCTGTTTGTTCTGCCATTGAAAACATTGGCATTATAGTTAAAATGATTTGTCTGTTGAAGCCATTGACTTTGAGGACTTGGAGACTTTAACCTTCTCCTCCTGCTGCTCCAGCGTCCGAGACCAAATTAGTTGCTGAGCCTACTGCTGCTCCAACACCTAAAACCAAATCAGTTGTCGAGCCTGCTACTGTTGCTGGTGCTCCTGCACCGATTAATTAATATAACCTAACCGCCCCCTCCTCTCTAGTTTGTTTGTTGCCAAATGATATATCTTCATGTTGACTTATATCCTTGCTATATTCATATGGACAGTCTGGACTAATCATACATATTTAGCTCCTATTCATGTTAGACTGTAAAAGCAGTCTCTAATAGTTGTAACTTGATATATACATATATTGAGATTCAATATAGCATGCAACGATCATATTAATGTCACATGAGTACATATATACAGAACAACAACAACTAATGTTCAGTGCGTCGGTAACACATCCACGTCGTAATTTTTATCATCAACCATTTAATCTGCTACGACGGCTACCAAGCGCCATACACCGACCGCCGCGCTCCAGTTCAGTGCGTCGCAAGCCTTAGCCGGCTGGGACGGCGCGCGCAATGCGCGCGGCAGCTACTAGTGAGTGCAAATGATGAGGACGCCAAGGCTCATATACAACTCCGACAAGGGAAGAGGTAATTTTCTCTGTGTCCATAATTTTTGCGAATGTGAGATTTGACATTAGTTTCCACCTTAGAAACTTGCCATTACAATTATCTCTGTTCTATTCTATTCCGGCAACGACTGCTATGCAAGCAGTCATTCTGTGCAAGCGTACAAGCAAACCATCTGATCTAATAGATTACGATCCAACCACAAATACAACCATGATTTGTTAGAGTTTTTTATAAAGATTATTGAGCTGGTGGTGAAAGGGTTTAAGTGTTAAATGTGACCTACGGCTGGAGAAGAGCGATGATGAGGATTCACGAGGGAGAGGTTCCTCTGCAGTAACTTCTACATAGGTAGAACTCCCACGTCGTTTGATGCAAATCCAGCAAACCCAAAGGTATCATGCTCCCAGCAACAAATTATTTAGGCCCATAGTATAGAGACAGTGGGAGTTTTACCTTCCTGGACGTTACTGCAGGTGAACTCTTCGCATTCACGAGACACGACATGGCAATAAACCAATCACCGTCCCACGTGGAAATGGTTCTCCACTAGCTCACATTTTAGGAGGTGTTTAGGACTGATCTACTCCACAAAATCCAGCTCTGCTCCGTCAACTCCATCACGGAGTACCTCTACTCCAGAGTTAGGCAATATTTTAATGTGCTAAGCTTGTAACTGTATCATTTGTTTTCTCAATAACTTTTTCCATATCCTCTAATTAATCTTCAACTTGTCCCATTTATTTTAATTTATGTCTTGGTAAATTCAACTCCAGTCTTTTGGGGAAATAGTGCAAACACTTCATTGTAACCTAAAATATTTATGTGTGTATTTGGTCTATACCCCTTTCCAACTTGTTCTGCCATCAACTCACAAATGACACTGACATAATAATTTAACCAATCCATCGCATCTCTCTGATATGTGCAAACGAAAACAATGATTTCACCAATATACGCTATATGATCTAAAAAATAATATTGTGCATACCTTTGTTGCGTTTCGACGAGGATGATTGATGCCATCGTGACTGCTATCCACACCGCTAGTCGCGGCAGCAAAATGACCAGTCGTGTCGACCACGCTGGCACCGAATTTTTTGTATTTTGTTTATTTCTCAGAAAAAAATTCACGTTTAGAACCTAAAAAAATTTAATATCATTTTTGGACATTTTGTTCGGCGTCATAGACTATGGCGCCGAGGTAACACATCTCGGCGCTATAAGCTATGGCGCCGAGGTACGTGCTGCGCTGGCACAACCCGGATGACGTGGCACCGACATGGCACCGAGCTCGGCGCCAAGATCTATGGCGTCGAGCTCGAATGTATAACGACAAAGCTCGTCTAGCTCAGTTGATAGAGTGCAAAGCTTTTAACCTTGAGGTTGTGGGTTCGATCCCCATGGTGGTGTTCAATATTTTTTTGTCTTTGTCATTATTTTTTTTGTTGTCCATATTTTTTATTTATGTCGCTGATTTGTCCGTACAGATTTATTTCTCATCTAGATTTTTTTGTTTTTGTGACTGATTTGTTTATTCATCTAGATATTTTTTGTTTTTGTTTTTGTTTATTCAAACTCCGTGACGCAAGGACCATGTACATAAGTAACCCACCCTATGAAAGTATATTTATATTTTGGACTCTAAAACTCCAATAATCTAATGTATTCAAAATTAGACTTTTTAATATTAATTAAAATTTATCGTTGTACATCACTAGTAATGTAAGATTAACATAGTAATTTGTTTATGATATAAATATTTTTAACATTTTAAATGGTGTACTTCAGTTTTTAGTATATTATTTAATGTTTAAAATCACTTGTAATTAGCGAGATGACGGAATCGCCTAATTGACACTGTAGACAACTTTTGTTTCGTGTGAGAGGAGTTTGTTTTTCCTACGTGAATATTTGACCGGATCAAACCCTAGCTATATATAAAGGGAGTTGTTTCCCCGTAGCTTTCATTCGCGCATGGATTTAGCGATGGTCCCTATTGTGTTCAGCTGATTTTACAAGAAAATAAAAAAATTAATGTAATCAAAGGAGCATATATAAGGAGCGGCAAAAATGAAAAAATCTCGAAAAAAAAACAAATCGGCGACAAAGACAAAAGTGAAAGTCGCCTAGAGGGGGTGGATAGGGCGAATCTGAAATTTATAAACTTAAGCACAACTACAAGCCGGGTTAGCGTTAGAAATATAAATGAGTCCGAGAGAGAGGGCGCAAAACAAATCGTGAGCAAATAAAGAGCGAGACACGATGATTTGTTTTACCGAGGTTCGGTTCTTGCAAACCTACTCCCCGTTGAGGTGGTCACAAAGACCGGGTCTCTTTCAACCCTTTCCCTCTCTCAAACGGTCACTTTGACCGAGTGAGCTTCTCTTCTCAATCAAACGGAACACAAAGTTCCCGCAAGGACCACCACACAATTGGTGTCTCTTGCCTCGGTTACAATTGAGTATGATCACAAGAAGAATGAGAAAGAAAAGAAGCAATCCAAGCGCAAGAGCTCAAATGAACACAAATGTCACTCCCTCTAGTCACTATTTGATTTGGAGTGATTCCGAACTTGGGAGAGGATTTGATTTCTTTGGTTGTGTCTAGAATTGAATGCTATAGCTCTTGTAATGTGTTGAAGGTGGAAAACTTGGATGCCATTGAATGTGGGGTGGTTGGGGTATTTATAGCCCCAACCACCAAAATATGGCTGTTGGAAGACTGCTGTCGCATGGCGCACCGGACAGTCCGATGCGCCAGCCACGTCATCCGGCCGTTAGGGTTCGATCGTTGGAGCTCTGACTGGTGGGGCCTCTAGGCTGTCCGGTGCGCCAACTACGCGTGCTCTGACCTCTACGCGCGCAGGCGCGCATTAAATGTGTTGCAGTCGACCGTTGTGCGCGAAGTAGTCGTTGCTCTGCTGGCACACCGGACAGTCCGGTGTGACACCGGACACTGTCTGGTGCTTCACCGGACAGTCCGGTGAATTATAGCGGAGCGGCCTCCCATTTTCCCGAAGGTAGCGAGTTCAGCGTCGAGTTCCCTGGTGCACCGGACACTGTCCGGTGGCACACCGGACAGTCCGGTGCGCCAGACCAGGGTACCTTTTGGGATGTCGTTTGCTCCATTATTTGAACCCATCTTTGGTCTTTTTATTGGCTTGTAGTGAACCTTTGGCACCTGTAGAACTTATAGACTAGAGCAAACTAGTTAGTCCAATTATTTGTGTTGGGCAATTCAACCACCAAAATCAATTAGGAAAGAGGTGTAAGCCTAATTCCCTTTCAATCTCCCCCTTTTTGGTGATTGATACCAACACAAGCCAAAGCAAATATAGAAGTGCATAATTGAATTAGTTTGCAAAAATTGTAAGTGCAAAGGTTGCTTGGAATGAAACCAATATATTCTCATAAGATATGCATGGATTGTTTCTTTATATTTTTAACATTTTGGACCACGCTTGCACCACATGTTTTGTTTTTGCAAATCCTTTAGTAAATTCTTTTCAAAGTCTTTTTGCAAATAGTCAAAGGTAAATGAATAAGATTTTGAGAAGCATTTTCAAGATTTGAAATTTTTCTCCCCCTGTTTCAAATGCTTTTCTTTTGACTAAACAAAACTCCCACTCAATAAAATCCTCCTCTTAGTGTTCAAGAGGGTTTTAGATATTAGTTTTTGAAGAGGGTGTTCCAATTTGAAATTCTATTAAAAATAGGATACCAATTGAAAAATTCATCATTTCAAAACCTTTTCTTAACTCAAATTTTGAAAATTGGTGGTGGTGCGGTCCTTTTGCTTTGGGCTAATATTTTCTCCCCCTTCGGCATGAATCACCAAAAACGGATACTTGAGTGAAATACAAGCCCTTTTCAACTACTTTCTCCCCCGTTGGTAAAGAAAATATGAGTGAAGATTATACCAAAGTTGGAGAGATGCTCGGAGCGACGGCGAAGGATGAGTAATTTGATGGAGTGGAGTGGAAGCCTTTGTCTTCGCCGAGGACTCCAATTCCCTTTCAATCTATGACTTGGTTTTGAGATAGACTTGAAAACACATTAGTCATAGCATATAAAAGAGACATGATCAAAGGTATATGAATGAGCTATGTGTGCAAAACATCAAAAGAAATTCCGAGAATCAAGAATATTTAGCTCATGCCTAAGTTTGTTAAAGGTTTGTTCATCTAGTGGCTTGGTAAAGATATCGGCTAATTGTTCCTTGGTGTTAATATATGCAATCTCGATATCCCCTTTTTGTTGGTGATCCCTAAGAAAATGATACCGAATGGCTATGTGTTTAGTGCGGCTGTGCTCAACAGGATTATCCGCCATGCGGATTGCACTCTCATTATCACATAGAAGAGGAACTTTGGTTAATTTGTAACCATAGTCCCTATGGGATTGCCTCATCCAAAGTAATTGCGCGCAACAATGGCCTGCGGCAATATACTCGGCTTCGGCGGTAGAAAGAGCTACGGAATTTTGCTTCTTTGAAGCCCAAGACACCAGAGACCTTCCCAAGAACTGGCAAGTCCCCGATGTGCTCTTTCTATTAATTTTACACCCCGCCCAATCGGCATCTGAATATCCAATTAAGTCAAAAGTGGATCCCTGAGGGTACCAAAGCCCAAACTTAGGATTATAAACTAAATATCTCAAGATTCGTTTTACGGCCGTAAGGTGAGCTTCCTTTGGGTCGGCTTGGAATCTTGCACACATGCATACAGAAAGCATTATATCCGGTCGTGAAGCACATAAATAGAGTAAAGAACCTATCATCG
Source organism: Zea mays (assembly GCF_902167145.1). NCBI lineage: Eukaryota > Viridiplantae > Streptophyta > Magnoliopsida > Poales > Poaceae > Zea > Zea mays. The sequence continues at coordinate 82,498,256 of NC_050104.1, read as the reverse complement.
ACCGGTATACCTTTTGATCGACGGATTTACCTCCCGTGTCGAGGTCGAGATGCCCATTGGTTCCCATGGGTGTCTTGATGGGCTTGGCATCCTTCATCCCAAACTTGTTTAGAATGTCTTGAATATACTTCGTTTGGCTAATAAAGGTGCCCTCTTGGAGTTGCTTCACTTGAAATCCTAAGAAGTACTTCAACTCCCCCATCATCGACATCTCGAATTTTTGTGTCATGATCCTACTAAATTTCTCACAAGTAGATTCGTTAGTAGACCCAAATATAATATCATCAACATAAATTTGGCATACAAACAAATCATTGTCAAGAGTTTTAGTAAATAAAGTAGGATCGGCCTTTCCGACTTTGAAGCCATTAGCGATAAGAAAATCTCTTAGGCATTCATACCATGCTCTTGGGGCTTGCTTGAGCCCATAAAGCGCCTTAGAGAGTTTATATACATGATTAGGATACTCACTATCTTCAAAGCCGGGAGGTTGCTCAACATAGACCTCCTCCTTGATTGGTCCATTGAGGAAGGCACTTTTCACATCCATTTGATAAAGCTTAAAGCCATGGTAAGTAGCATAGGCAAGTAAAATGCGAATTGATTCTAGCCTAGCTACGGGTGCATAGGTTTCACCGAAATCCAAACCTTCAACTTGTGAATACCCCTTGGCCACAAGTCGGGCTTTGTTCCTTGTCACCACACCATGCTCGTCTTGCTTGTTGCGGAAGACCCACTTGGTTCCTACAACATTTTGATTAGGACGTGGAACTAAATGTCATACCTCATTCCTAGTGAAATTGTTGAGCTCCTCTTGCATCGCCACCACCCAATCCGAATCTTGTAGTGCTTCCTCTACCCTGTGTGGCTCAATAGAGGAAACAAAAGAGTAATGTTCACAAAAATGAGCAACACGAGATCGAGTAGTTACCCCCTTTTGAATATCGCCAAGGATGGTGTTCACAGGGTGATCTCGTTGGATTGCTTGGTGGACTCTTGGGTGTGGCGGTCTCGGAACTTGTTCATCTTCCTCATCTTGATCACGGGCATCTCCCCCTTGATCATTGCTCTCCTCTTGAGGTGGCTCATCATCTTGATTTTCTCCTTCATCATTTTGAGCCTCATCCACATCTTGAGTTGGTGGAGATGCTTGTATGGAGGAAGATGGTTGATCTTGTGCATTTGGAGGCTCTTCGGATTCCTTAGGACACACCTCCCCAATGGACATGTTCCTTAGCGCGACGCATGGAGCCTCTTCATCATCTAGCTCATCAAGATCAACTTGCTCTACTTGAGAGCCGTTAGTCTCATCAAACACAATGTCACAAGAAACTTCAACCAGTCCAGAGGACTTGTTAAAGACTCTATATGCCCTTGTGTTTGAATCATATCCTAGTAAAAAGCCTTCTACAGCCTTAGGAGCAAATTTGGATTTTCTACCTCTTTTAACAAGAATAAAGCATTTGCTACCAAAGACTCTAAAATATGAAACATTGGGCTTTTTACCGGTTAGGAGTTCATATGATGTCTTCTTAGGATTCGGTGTAGATACAATCGGTTGATGGCGTAGCAAGCGGTGTTGACCGCCTCAGCCCAAAACCGATCCGAAGTCTTATACTCATCAAGCATGGTTCTTGCCATGTCCAATAGAGTTCGATTCTTCCTCTCCACTACACCATTTTGTTGTGGGTGTAGGGAGAAGAGAACTCATGCTTGATGCCCTCCTCCTCAAGGAAGCCTTCGATTTGAGAGTTCTTGAACTCCATCCCGTTGTCGCTTCTAATTTTCTTGATCCTTAAGCCGAACTCATTTTGAGCCCGTCTCAATAATCCCTTTAAGGTCTCTTGGGTATGAGATTTTTCCTGCAAAAAGAACACCCAAGTGAAGCGAGAATAATCATCCACAATAACTAGACAGTACTTACTCCCGCCGATGCTTATTTAAGCTATTAGGTCGAATAGGTCCATGTGTAGGATCTATAGTGGCCTGTCAGTCGTCATGATGTTCTTGTGTGGATGATGAACACCAACTTGCTTCCCTGCCTAACATGCGCTACAAATCCTGTCTTTCTTAAAATGAACATTTGTTAGTCCCAAAATGTGTTCTCCCTTTAGAAGCTTGTGAAGATTCTTCATTCCAACATGTGCTAGTCGGCGATGCCAGAGCCAGCCCATGTTAGTCTTAGCAATTAAGCAAGTGTCGAGTTCAGCTCTATCAAAATCTACTAAGTATAGCTGACCCTCTAACACTCCCTTAAATGCTATTGAATCATCACTTCTTCTAAAGACAGTAACACCTATATCCGTAAAAAGACAGTTGTAACCCATTTTACATAATTGTGAAACTGAAAGCAAGTTGTAATCTAAAGAATCTACAAGAAAAACATTGAAAATGGAGTGGTCAGGAGATATAGCAATTTTACCCAATCCTTTGACCAAACCTTGATTTTCATCCCCGAATGTGATAGCTCGTTGGGGATCTTGGTTTTTCTCATAGGAGGAGAACATCTTCTTCTCCCATGTCATGTGGTTTGTGCACCCGCTGTCGATGATCCAACTTGAGCCCCCGGATGCATAAACCTACAAAACAAATTTAGTTCTTGATTTTAGGTACCCAAATAGTTTTGGGTCCTTTGACATTAGATATAAGAACTTTGGGTACCCAAACACAAGTCTTTGACCCCTTGTGCTTGCCCCCAACATACTTGACAACTACCTTGCCGGATTTGTTAGTTAAAACATAAGATGCATCAAAAGTTTTAAATGAAATTTTAGAATCATTTGATGCAATTGGAGTTTTCTTCTTAGGCAATTTTGCACGGGTTGATTGCCTAGAGCTAGATGTCTCACCCTTATACATAAAAGCATGATTAGGGCCAGAGTGAGACTTCCTAGAATGAATTCTCCTAATTTTGCTCTCGGGATAACCGACATGGTATAAAATGTAACCCTCGTTATCCTGAGGCATGGGAGTCTTGCCCTTTACAAAGTTAGACAATCTTTTAGGAGGGGCACTAAGTTTGACATTGTCCCCCTCTTGGAAGCCAATGCCATCCTTGATGCCAGGGCGTCTCCCACTATAGAGCATGCTTCTAGCAAATTTAAATTTTTCATTTTCTAAGTCATGCTCATTAATTTTAGCATTAAGTTGAGCTATGTGATCATTTTGTTTCTTAATTAAAGCTAGGTGATCATGGATAGCATCAATATTAATGTCTCTACATCTAGTCCAAATTGTAACATGCTCAATGGTAGATGTAGAGGGTTTGCAATAATTAAGTTCAACAATCTTAGCATGTAAAATATCATTGTTATCTCTAAGATCGGAAATTGTAACATTGCAAACATCTAATTCTTTAGCCTTAGCAATTAATTTTTCATTATCATTTCTAAGGCTAGCAAGAGAAACATTTAATTCTTCAATCTTAGCAAGTAATTCAACATTATTATCTCTAAGATTGGGAATTGAAATATCACAAGCATTTGAATCAACCTTAGCAATTAAACTAGCATTCTCATTTCTAAGGTTGGTAATAACATCATGGCAAGTGCTTAGCTCACTAGATAATTTTTCACATTTTTCTACTTCTAGAGCATAAGCATTCTTAACCTTAACATGCTTCTTATTTTCCTTAATTAGGAAATCCTCTTGGGAGTCCAAGAGTTCATCCTTCTCATGAATAGCACTAATTAATTCATTTAATTTTTCTTTTTGTTGCATGTTTAGGTTGGCAAAAAGGGCGTGCAAATTATCCTCCTCATCACTACAATTATCCTCATCACTAGAGGTTTCATATTTAGTGGAGGATCTTGATTTTACCTTCTTCCTTTTGCCGTCCTTTGCCATGAGGCACTTGTGGCCGACGTTGGGGAAGAGGAGGCCCTTGGTGACGGCGATGTTGGCGGCGCCCTCGTCGGAGGAGGAGTCGGAGGAGCTCTCGTCGGAGTCCCACTCGCGGCACACATGGGCATCGCCACCCTTCTTTTTGTAGTACCTCTTCTTTTCTCTCCTCTTGCCCTTCTTGTCGTTATCCCTATCACTGTCACTAGATAGTGGACATTTTGCAATAAAGTGACCGGGCTTACCACACTTGTAGCAAACTTTCTTGGAGCGGGGCTTGTAATCCTTCCCCCTCCTTTGCTTGAGGATTTGGTGGAAACTCTTGATGATGAGCGCCATTTCCTCGTTGTCGAGCTTGGAGGCGTCGATGGGTTGTCTACTTGATGTAGACTCCTCCTTTTTCTCCTCTGTTGCCTTGAATGCGACCGGTTGTGCTTCGGGCGTGGAGGGGCCATCTAGCTCGATGATTTTCTTTGAGCCTTTGATCATCAACTCAAAGCTCACAAAATTTCCTATCACTTCCTCGGGAGACATTAGTGTATATCTAGAATTACCACGAATTAATTGAACTTGCGTAGGGTTAAGAAAAACAAGTGATCTAAGAATAACCTTAACCATTTCATGGTCATCCCATTTTGTGCTCCCGAGGTTGCGCACTTGGTTTACCAAGGTCTTCAAGCGGTTGTACATGGCTTAAGGGTCCTCGCCTTGGTTGAGTCGGAACCGACCGAGCTCTCACTCGATCGTTTCCCGCTTGGTGATTTTAGTCACCTCATCTCCTTCGTGCGCGGATTTAAGCACGTCCCAAATTTCCTTGGCACTCTTTAATCCTTGCACCTTGTTATACTCCTCTCGACTTAGAGAGGCGAGGAGTATAGTGGTGGCTTGAGAGCTGAAGTGTCGGATTTGGGCGACCTCGTCCGAATCATAGTCTTCATGCCCTGGTGATGGTACCTGTACTCCCATCTCAACAACATCCCAAATGCTAGTGTGGAGTGAGGTTAGATGATGTCTCATTTTATCACTCCACATATTATAATCTTCACCATCAAACATAGGTGGTTTGCCTAATGGGACGGAAAGTAATGGAGTACGTTTGGAAATGCGAGGGTAGCGTAGGGGAATCTTACTAAACTTCTTGCGCTCATGGCGCTTAGAAGTTATGGATGGCGTGTCGGAGCCGGAGGTGGATGGCGACGAAGAGTCGGTCTCATAGTAGACCACCTTCCTCATCTTCTTCTTCTTGTCACCGCTCCGACGCGACTTGTCGTGTGAAGGGGATCCCTTCACCTTGTTGGCACACTCCCCGGATGGAGCCTTCCAATGGCTTGTGGCGGGCTTCTCGCCGGTCCCGATCTTCCTCTTAGCGGATGCTCCCGACATCACTTCGAGCGGTTAGGCTCTAATGAAGAACCGGGCTCCGACACCAATTGAAAGTCGCCTAGAGGGGGGGTGAATAGGGCGAATCTGAAATTTATAAACTTAAGCACAACTACAAGCCAGGTTAGCGTTAGAAATATATATGAGTCCGAGAGAGAGGGCGCAAAACAAATCGTGAGCAAATAAAGAGCGAGACACGATGATTTGTTTTACCCAGGTTCGGTTCTTGCAAACCTACTGTCACACCCGGTTTTAGAAGGCAAACCGAATGCGAACCATGTACGTGCCAGGATCAGTAATTCACGTACACAGCAGTTACATAACATGGACATCATCACACAGTGCTCAAAATAGTATTAAAAAGGGAAATAATAGTCGATTACATCATACGTCTGAGACGTCCATATAGTCCTTACAATAAATCAAAGTGCGAAAACGAAATGTAGATAACCGCGGCCTTCACAGGCAGCCGACTGGGGGTTGCCGCTAACCCACGCCTAGAACTCGTCGTAGTCTTGGAACTCCTGGAAGTCTCCTTCCACAGCTTCATCTTCGCCTGAGCAGTGGTTGCAATGCTGACAACCTGGGGATGGGGGGGTTTGGTGTGTAGAGCAAGGGTGAGTACACATCAACATACTCAGCAAGTATCCTGTTTGGCTGTAGTGGACTAGCTTTATGTGGGGATAAGTTAAGCAGTTGCTTTTAGTTGGTCAGATTATTATTTACTAATAGAAAGCCAGGTTTTAGCATTAACCCAAGTTATTAACCCGATGTACCCTTTCCAAACGGAAAGAATACCAATTACCAGCACCATAGTCATAACCAAAACCATCAGTCTCATTGCCACCTGTAAACCAAAGTGTCTCTGATCAAGTACCACTAATCACTGGAGCTCCCTTGGCCGCTCATAACCGCGAGCACAACTGATATATCAGTTTTCAAACACTCTACAGAGGTTGTGCACTTTACCCACAAGCCGTGATTCCCTTTCTACCCGGAGATCATGACTCTCCATTGATCACTACCAAGGTGACCCAGCAGGGCATCACTACGTAGCCTTTACAAAGATTCCCCGGGGCTGTAGCCACCCGTTAGGTTTCCTAAATATACCGCACTCCTCCCCAAGGGGTGAACCCAAACTTGGCAGAGCGAGCCGCATACACCGAGCCCCATTGACGGCACAACGGCTAAGAGAACTACACCCCGGATCCTCTAATTATTCAGCTAAGGGCACCCCATTCCACCCTCATGGTTGCACTGTTTTCCCGGGCGGTAATCCATAGAACAGGTCCTTACGGAGAGGCACTCGAGAAACCGCTCAAGCCCCCTTAAAGGCCACAAGTACAACATCATAATAAGAGAAGGGAAAACAGCGTATCATAGATAATCTCATCATGTTCATTGATTAGAGTTTGAGCAATAGAATAAAGCTAAACGATAATAATCCAACCCAAATAGGTAAACAAGGATATGGATAACAAAAGCTAGTCGATCCTTAAGTATACATGTATAATGCAGGAGGTGAATTAAAGAATGTATAGGACAGAGATAGGTCAAGGGACACTTGCCTCCACCAACCGACTGCTGCTCAGGGGCTTCTCCTGCGAGTTCCTCGGGCTCTTCAACCGGATCGTTCTCTATGCGATTGCAAGCATACATACATCCATCCATTCAAATTAGGAAACAAACAGTACACCATACAAGAGAACAAATAAAGTAAATATGCATAGAATATCACATACGATAATGAATTTACCATGGTTAGAAAGAGGCGGGGAAAGGTCTCGCGAGGGTTAAAGCTTATGCTCGAGGCGCATTACGGGTAGGCGAATAACTAGACGTTACGCGCTCTAGTTCCAGTTGGTTCTAACAAAAGGATTAGCTACATGCACTAATGTAAACGTGACCACTTTTAGTAGATTAACATTGAATGAGATAGATGATTAGCTATACAAATTAACTAACGTAACCAATTTTCAAATTGAGACTCCTATCTTATTAACGTAACGGCGGGGCGAGCGGGCAAGTACGCCGGGGCAAGCGAGCACGGACGAGCGAGGACACGACCGGCCACCAGGCCGGGGCGGGGACGGCGCGGCCGAGCCGGGCACGGGGGCGGGCGGCCGAGCCGGGGCGGGGCTTGCCGGGGACGGGCGCGGCGGGGGGCGGCTGAGCCGGGCACGGGGGCGACCGAGCCGGGGCGCGACGGGGGCGGCCGAGCCGGGCGCGGGGCGGGGGCGGCCGAGCCGGGGCACGGGGCGGGCGGCCGAGCTGGGGCGGGGCTTGCCGGGGATGGGCGCGGCGGGGGCGGCCGAGGCGGGCACGGGACGGGGCGGGCTCGCCGGAGCGAGGCCGGGCGAGGGCGGGCTCGCTGGAGGGGGGCGGGCGCGGGCTCGCCGGGGGCGAGGCGGCACGGGGGCGGGCTCGCCAGGCGCAGCGGGGGGCGGCCGGGGCGAGGCCGGGCGCCGACGAGCGCGGGACGAAGCCGCGGCGGCGCGGGGCAAGGCCGGGCGCGGGCTCGCCGGGGGGGCGAGGCGGGGCCAGCGCGGGCGCGGTCGGGCGCAGCGAGGCGGGCTCGCCGGGGGACGGCCGAGCCGGGCGCGGGGAGGGGCGGGGCGCTGGGGCCGAGGCGACGGGGCGGGGCCGAGCGGGCGCGGCCGGGCGGGACCGGCGCGGGACAGGCTCGCCGGAGCGGCCGAGCTAGGCGGCCGAGCTCGTCGGGGCCGGGCGAGCGCGCCCATGGCGCGGGGGAGGGCGCCGACGAGAGGGGGAAGGAGGAGGGAGGGGAGGGAGAAGGGGGAGGAGGGGGGAAGCCTCACCGTGGGCGGGGGAGGGCACGGCGGCGGCGCTAGGGCGGCGGCGGCTAGGGTTAGGGGAGAGGGGATGACGGGCGGGGCCCGCGGGAGAGGAGAGAGAGGGAATTTGGGGGGGAGGGGCGGCTGGGCCGCTTGGGCCCAAAGGGGGAAGGGGGGAGGGGCGTGGCTGGGCCGACAGGACGGCCCACGGCGGGGGAGGGGGCGGCTGGGCCGCCGCGGGGCCCACGCTGGAAGGGGGGGAAGGGAGGGGGGCGGCTGGGCCGGCGCGAAGGGGGAGGGGACGGCTGGGCCAAAAGGGAGAAGGGGGGGAGAGAAAAAGAAAAAGCTTTTCTTTTTCTAATTTCCATATTTTCTTATATGCCTAATTCTCCAATTCACCTGACCACAAGCAGAAGAGTGCATAATCCGGCATGATGCAACAACCAAAAATAGTTCTAGATTTTGCTTACACAAGATGTCGAGCTAATTCTCGCTATAACTTTTGGAAAAGATCAAGGCTTAGCGAGAAGAAAAGGGAAAAGGAAAGGGTAACGCCTGAATTTGGTGAGAGAAAAGAAGAAAAAAAATCTACCCCCAAATTCAGGGCGTTACAAACCTATCCCCCTTAAAAGAATCTCGCCTTCGAGATTCAGGGTTGGCTAGCAAAGAGCTCAGGGTATTTGGCCATCAGATCATCTTCACGCTCCCAGGTTGCTTATTCCTCTGAATGGTGATTCCAACTGACCTTGCACATTCTGATGGTCTTCCTTCGGGTGACTCTGTCTGCAACCTCAAGGATTTGCACTGGCTTCTCAACGTAGTCAAGTCCTCCTGGACTTCAAGACCTTCCACTGGCAACTGCTCTTCTGGCACACGCAAGCACTTCTTCAACTGAGACACATGAAAGACATCATGCACAACAGACAAATTCTCTGGCAGACTGAGCTGATAGGCCACTTCTCCACGCCTTGAGAGAATTTGGTACGAACCAATGTAGCGGGGTGCTAGCTTGCCTTTGACTCCGAACCTTCTGACTCCTCTGATCGGTGACACTTTCAGATAGACAAAGTCTCCGACTTCAAAACTCAGCTCTCTTCTTCTTGTGTTTGTATAGCTTCGTTGCCTTGATTGCGCTATCTTCAGATTCTCTCGGACCATCTTGATGTTCTCTTCAGCTTCAAGTAGAATGTCTGGCCCAAACACCTGCTTTTCTCCAGGCTGATCCCATTGCAACAGAGTTCTACAACTCCTCCCATAGAGCGCCTGAAATGGTGACATCTTCAAACTGGCCTGGTAACTGTTGTTATAGGAAAAATCTGCATAAGGCAATCTCTTGTCCCATCCGGACTGATCTTGCAACGCACAGGCTCTCAACATGTCTTCAAGAATTTGATTGGTCCTTTCGGTCTGACCATCTGTCTGCAGATGATAAGCTGAACTGAAATTCAGATGTGTGCCCAAGGCTTCATGCAACTTCTACCAAAAATGAGAGGTGAACTGCGTTCCTCTGTCTGACACTATCTTCTTTGGCACACCATGAAGACAAACGATCCGAGACATGTACAATTCTGCCAATACTGCACTGCTGTAGTTGGTCTTGACTGGTATGAAGTGGGCTGACTTGGTCAAGCGGTCCACTACTACCCAAATGGAATCGTAGCCGGCTCGAGTGCGAGGCAATCCGACTATGAAATCCATACCGATTTCATCCCATTTCCACTGAGGGATTTGCAACGGTTGCAACAATCCAGCTGGTCTCTGGTGCTCTGCCTTAATTCTTCGACAACTATCGCACATAGCCACATGCTCTGTGATTTCCCTCTTCATTCCGTACCACCAGAATTTCTTCTTCAGATCCTGATACATCTTCTCACTACCAGGGTGAATCGAATAGGCTGTCTCATGAGCTTCCTTGAGAATCAACTCCTGAATGGATTGGACATTGGGAACACACAAGCGGTCTTTGAACCATATCACACCTTCTGCATCTTCCCGAAAATCTTTGCCTTTGCCTTCCAGAATCAGTCGCTGGATCTCACTGATCTTCTCATCATTCTTTTGCGCTTCTTTGATTTCCCGCTCCAAGGTAGGTTCCAACTCAACTGTGACTCCTCGCGAATTGTTCAGAAATCCGAGACTCAACCTGTCAAACTCCTTGGCCAACTCATAAGGCATCAGACGAGCGTTCATCAGGTTGACTTGACTCTTCCTGCTCAAAGCATCTGCCACTACGTTTGCTTTACCTGGATGGTAGTGAATCTCCAACTCATAGTCTTTGATCAACTCTAACCATCTTCGCTGCCTCATATTCAACTCTGGCTGAGTGAATATGTACTTCAGACTCTTGTGGTCTGTGTAAACATCACATTTCTGTCCATACAGATAGTGCCTCCATGTCTTCAGTGCGTGAACCACTGCTGCCAACTCTAGGTCATGGATTGGGTAATTCTTCTCATGAACCTTCAACTGTCGGGACGAGTAAGCCACCACTCTTCCCTCTTGCATCAACACACATCCCAAACCTGTGTAACAAGCATCACAGTACACCGAGAAGGGCTTGTGCACATCAGGCAAGACTAGGACAGGCGCTGTTGTCAACTTCTCTTTCAGCGCTTCAAAGGGCTCTTGGCATTTCTAGGTCCACTTGAACTCAACTTTGTTGCCTAGCAACGCTGTCATTGGTTTTGCAATCTTTGAAAACCCTTCAATGAATCACCGATAATATCCGGCAATTCCAATGAAACTCTTGATTCCTCGGGCATCTGTTGGCGCTTTCCAGTTCAGAATGTCTGCCACTTTCTTCGGATCCACAGCCAATCCTTCTTTGTTGATTATGTGACCCAAGAATAGGACTTCATTGATCCAGAATTCACACTTACTCAACTTTGCATACAACTGGTGCTCTCGCAATCTCTGCAATACCATCTTCAAATGACTTGCATGCTCTTCTTCGCTTTGAGAATAAATCAGAATGTCATCGATGAATACCACCACAAACTTATCAAGGTAATCCATGAATACACTGTTCATCAAGTTCATGAAGAACGCTGGTGCATTGGTCAAACCAAAAGACATCACTGTGAACTCATACAACCATACTTGGTAATGAATGTCGTCTTCGGAATGTCCGAAGGTCGGATCCTGAGCTGATGATAACCTGACCTCAAATCAATTTTGGAGAACACACTGGCTCCTCTCAACTGGTCGAACAGATCTTCTATCCTGGGCAAAGGGTACTTGTTCTTGATCGTGACTTCATTCAAAGCTCGATAATCGATACACATCCTTTTGGTGCCATCTTTCTTCTCCACAAATAAGACAGGAGCGGCCCAAGGCGAGGTGCTTGGCCGGATGTAACCTTTCTCTGACAGCTCATCAATCTGCTTCTTAAGTTCAACCAACTCTGGTCCGGATATTCTGTAAGCTCTCTTAAAGATAGGGGCGGTTCCAGGAAGAAGCTCTATGGCAAACTCAACTTTCCGCTCTGGTGGCATACCCGGTAAGTCCTTTGGAAACACATCTGGGAACTCGGACACAACCTTGATACTCTCAATTGGGTCTGCTTCACTGCTATCTACAGCTATCTGATAACAACTTCCTTTCTTTGGCTCAGGCGGGACTAACTCGGTCACCACTTCCTCTCCTAGTGGGGACACCAACTTGATTGTCCTTTTATCACAACTGATAACTGCCTGATACTTATCTAGCCAATTCATCCCTAGGATGACATCTATTCCCTGAGTACCCATTACTATGAGGTTGGCGGGAAACGCTATCCCCCTTATTTCCACACATACATTCAAACAAATGCTATTGGCTCGAATTCTACCACCGGCTGAGTCATTTGAATGGGGGTTGACATGGTAGTAATTGGAAGATTATGTGCTTCTACCCATGATGCAGTAATGAAAGAATGTGTTGCTCCAGTATCAAATAACACTTCTGCAATATGGGAGTCGACTGGGAACATACCTACTATCATGTCGGGGGTCTCCTGAACTGCTTCAGCCTCCAAGTGGTTCAGTCTTCCATGATTGTAGCGTGGCTGAGAGCGGTTGCCTGCGCCAGGCTGAGACACATTCTGCTTTGCTGGGGCATTGGGGCCTGACTGCTGCTGGGCTGCCTTCTTCGGACATTGCATCACCCAGTGGCCTTGCTCTCCACAGTGGAAACATGCTCTGTTTCCAACCTGAGCTGGTGCTGCCTGACTGTTCTACTGGTTTGCTAGGGCAGGAAGACGAGGTGTCTACTGATTCTGCCTCTGAAACTGACCTCCTGACTGATTGCTCTGACGGTTCTGATACTGGTGCCGAGGATACTGCCTTTGGAACTGCTGATGCTGCTGAGGTGGACGCTGGTTCTGCCTGAACTGCTGAGGTTGATTGCCTGAGAAACGAGGACGATTGCTGCTTCCAGGCTGGGGTCCGCTGATCATGCGCTTACGATCCTCCATCTCCTTACGCTTCCTCTCTGTTATGATTGCTCTGTCAATCAGGTGCTGAAATGTCGGGAAGGTGTGATTCATCAGTTGGTACTACAGAGGGTCAATCAAGCCTCTCAGGAAACGGTACTGCCGCTTGGCGTCGGTGTTGACATCTTCAGGAGCATAGCGAGACAACTGCAGAAACCTGTCTCGGTACTCACTGACAGACAATGGCCCTTGCTTGAGGGCCAGGAACTCCTCCTTCACTGTCATCAGACCTGCAGGAACATGGTACTGACTAAAGCTTCCTCTGAACTCTTCCCAGGTGATGGTGTCGGGGTGGGCATGGGTGGCGAGGTAAGACTCCCACCATGACTGAGCTGCTCCTCTCAACAGACGGGGACCATACAGGACTTTCTCCCTATCATCGCACTGAGCGGTATGCAACTCCCGCTCCACAGTGCGTAGCCAGTCTTCAGCATCCAGGGGGTCAGAAGAGTGAGCAAACGTTGGTGGATGACCTCTCATGAACTCAACACGCTTGTCTCTGGGCATCTGAGGCATCTGAGGCTGAGGTGGGGCCTGCTGTTGTTGTTGCTGCTGCTGCTGCTGAATGGCGGCCAGAGTCTAACCGATGGCTTGAACTGCGTGAGTCTGCATCAGAAACATCTGCTCGATCGACATCGGGGGCGGGGGCGGCAGGTGCTGTTGCTGGGGCACCTCATCCTGCTGAGCGGCTCGCTCCTGCTAAGCACACCTTCCTCCTCTGTGCCTGTTCTCTGACATCTGCAGAATGCAACCACACATCAGAACTGATCTGGCAAATCTTGCAGCATAAGAAAAGAGTATAGAATTCTTCAACAACACTGAACAGATGAGCATCTTCACTGATCTCCAACACAGACCACACAGCTTCTCAGATAAAGAGGAAAGTGGAATAAAAGGTTTCCCAACTATATAGCTAACTCCATTAACATATAACAGGTAAACCATAATGCAGGGGATACCCACACTCTGGTGACAGTCATTACAAAGATCCAAACCAAACATAGTTCATCATGACAAACATAAATGCACAAGATATAGCAAACTACCCTGTCTAACTAAGACTAACTAAGAGCGAGACTAACGCTAAGACTGTAGCTTCTACGTATATATTTTGTATTAATTACAAGATCCAACTCTAACAATCTATGGTTCTAGATTTATCTTGGTCTTGCAGTCGGGATTGCCATAAGGCTGGCGTCCACGCTGAGGTTAGTGGTACGGGTGCTGAGTCCCGACGGGAGCGGGGGAACCATCATCCAGGTGACGACGCTCCGCGCGCTCATCCCGCAGCAGGGCGACCTCAGCACGAGCCCTACTCAGCTCGTCTAATGCATGGTCCAGCTCCGTGTTTAGCACGGCGGCTAGGTTGACTGTGCTGCTCAACCTAGGATTGTCCTCACCAACAGGTGAGACAATCACGCCTCCTGTGCTGCCAGATGGACGGTGGGGGTAATACTTCAGGTTGAGACCGTCAGCTACCCCACCGAGCACCGAGCAGTAGTGCGAAAGCGCACGCCGTGCAGCATCTTGCATGGCCGCCTCGGCTGAGTCCCGCTCAGAGATAGAATAGTGCTCTGAGCAGACCTCAGCACCCTGGAGACTGTTCTCCGAACGGCGCACCAAGCAGGTCGCCTCCCAGCGGTCCGGGTAGACCCCGCGACTATGCTGGTAGACCACACAGCGATACTCGATGGACCAAGTACGCCGGTTAAGTGCCCGACGTAGCAGGGTGTCGAGCGCGTCGTGGAAGTGACACCCGCGAGTAGCGTCGCGAGAGATGGGTCGAGCAACCCATCCTTCCGGCTCCTGGTCAGCAGAAAAGTCGGTGTCGTGGCTCGAGCTGTCGTCGCCACCTCCTTCGTCTGGGTCTCCTCCAACAGCTACTCCAGAGGCTGGGGCGCCCAGTGGTGGTGCAGGGGGCGCCTCTAGGGGAAGCACGGGGGAGCAGCTCCTCACGGACTCTATCTCCTGTTGGAGCGAGAAAGAAGAGCCCTGCTGCTCCTGCTCCTATCGTCGACATTCCTGCTCCTCATGCAGGCGGTGGTGTAGCCTCTCCAAATGGCTGGACTGTCCGGCCACGGGATGGCGAAGCGGACGCTCAGCAAGGCGGGAGGGTAAGAAGGGGATGACAAACTTTCGTGCAGTGTGTCTAAGACGAGCCATCTACAAAAGACACCGCAAGCAAAAGAGTGAGAACAGAATTAATATGACCAGCAAATAATGAATCATAAATAAATGAAGGATTAGAATAAAACATAATTTTCAGCAAGGTATATTATATAGTAGAACATAGGTTTGGTCGGTATGACAAACTTTTGAAGGGATATCAAAGTCAAGGCAGGGACAAAGGTCTATAGTCCTTAGAACGACCATTCTATTCTAGGTTAGCGGTCCTACAGTCAGCACGGCTTTGATACCACTTATGTCACACCCGGTTTTAGAAGGCAAACCGAATGCGAACCATGTACGTGCCAGGATCAGTAATTCATGTACACAGCAGTTACATAACATGGACATCATCACACAGTGCTCAAAATAGTATTAAAAAGGGAAATAATAGTCGATTACATCATACGTCTGAGACGTCCATATAGTCCTTACAATAAATCAAAGTGCGAAAACGAAACGTAGATAATCGCGGCCTTCACAGGCAGCCGACTGGGGGTTGCCGCTAACCCACGCCTAGAACTCGTCGTAGTCTTGGAACTCCTGGAAGTCTCCTTCCACTGCTTCATCTTCGCCTGAGCAGTGGTTGCAATGCTGACAACCTGGGGATGGGGGGGTTTGGTGTGTAGAGCAAGGGTGAGTACACATCAACATACTCAGCAAGTATCCTGTTTGGCTGTAGTGGACTAGCTTTATGTGGGGATAAGTTAAGCAGTTGCTTTTAGTTGGTCAGATTATTATTTACTAATAGAAAGCCAGGTTTTAGCATTAACCCAAGTTATTAACCCGATGTACCCTTTCCAAACGGAAAGAATACCACTTACCAGCACCATAGTCATAACCAAAACCATCAGTCTCATCGCCACCTGTAAACCAAAGTGTCTCTGATCAAGTACCACTAATCACTGGAGCTCCCTTGGCCGCTCATAACCGCGAGCACGGCTGATATATCAGTTTTCAAACACTCTGCAGAGGTTGTGCACTTTACCCACAAGTCGTGATTCCCTTTCTGCCCGGAGATCATGACTCTCCATTGATCACTACCAAGGTGACCCAGCAGGGCATCACTATGTAGCCTTTACAAAGATTCCCCGGGGCTGTAGCCACCCGTTAGGTTTCCTAAATGTACCGCACTCCTCCCCAAGGGGCGAACCCAAACTTGGCAGAGCGAGCCGCATACACCGAGCCCCATTAACGGCACAACGGCTAAGCGAACTACACCCCGGATCCTCTAATTATTCAGCTAAGGGCACCCCATTCCACCCTCATGGTTGCACTGTTTTCCCGGGCGGTCATCCATAGAACAGGTCCTTACGGAGAGGCACTCGAGAAACCGCTCGAGCCCCCTTAAAGGCCACAAGTACAACATCATAATAAGAGAAGGGAAAACTGTGTATCATAGATAATCTCATCATGTTCATTGATTAGAGTTTGAGCAATAGAATAAAGCTAAACGATAATAATCCAACCCAAATAGGTAAACAAGGATATGGATAACAAAAGCTAGTCAATCCTTAAGTATACATGTATAATGCAGGAGGTGAATTAAAGAATGTATAGGACAGAGATAGGTCAAGGGACACTTGCCTCCACCAACCGACTGCTGCTCAGGGGCTTCTCCTGCGAGTTCCTCGGGCTCTTCAACCGGATCGTTCTCTATGCGATTGCAAGCATACATACATCCATCCATTCAAATTAGGAAACAAACAGTACACCATACAAGAGAACAAATAAAGTAAATATGCATAGAATATCACATACGATAATGAATTTACCATGGTTAGAAAGAGGCGGGGAAAGGTCTCGCGAGGGTTAAAGCTTATGCTCGAGGCGCATTACGGGTAGGCGAATAACTAGACGTTACTCGCTCTAGTTCCAGTTGGTTCTAACAAAAGGATTAGCTACATGCACTAATGTAAACGTGACCACTTTTAGTAGATTAACATTGAATGAGATAGATGATTAGCTATACAAATTAACTAACGTAACCAATTTTCAAATTGAGACTCCTATCTTATTAATATAAACACGTGATTAGCGCGCATAGGACACGGGGGGGGGGGGGGGGTAGACGGGGCGTCTGGGGGTAGACGGGGGCACGACGGGTCGTGCCAAGGCACGCGCACTACGCGAGCACGCGCGCGAGGCCGCACGCACACGCCATGAACTAGCCGTGCGCACGTCGGGGCCGTGCGCTAGCCGAGCTCAAGGCCGCACGCCATGGGCACGCTGGGCCGAGCTCGAGGCCACGCCGGGACCGTCACGACGCGAGCAAGGCACGGCGGGGCGAGCGGGCAAGCACGCCGGGGCAAGCGAGCACGGACGAGCGAGGACACGGCCGGCCACCACGCCGGGGCGGGGACGGCGCGGCCGAGCCGGGCACGGGGGCGGGCGGCCGAGCGGGGGCGGGGCTCGCCGGGGACGGGCGCGGTGGGGGGCGGCCGAGCCGGGGCGCGACGGGGGCGGCCGAGCCGGGCGCGGGGCGGGGGCGGCCAAGCCGGGGCGGGGCTCGCTGGGGACGGGCGCGGCGGGGGCGGCCAAGCCGGGCACGGGACGGGGCGGGGCGGGCTCGCCGGGGGCGAGGCGGCGCGGGCGCGGCGAGGCGGGGGGCGGGCTCGTCGGGGGTGGCCGGGGCGAGGCCGGGCGCCGGCGAGCGTGGGACGAAGCCACGGCGGCGCGGGGCGAGGCCGTGCGCGGGCTCGCCGGGGGGGGGCGAGGCGGGGCCGGCGCGGGCGCGGCCGGGCGCGGCGAGGCGGGGTCGAGGCGGGCTCGCCGGGGGACGGCCGATCCGGGCGCGGGGAGGGGCGGGGCGTCGGGGCCGAGGCAACGGGGCGAGGCCGAGCGGGCGCGGCCAGGCGCGGCGGGGTGGGGTCGGGGCACGGGAGAGCGGGGCCGGCGCGGGACGGGCTCGCCGGAGCGGCCGAGCTCGCCGGGGCCGGGCGAGCGCGCCCATGGCACGGGGGAGGGCACCGACGAGAGGGGGAAGGAGGAGGGAGGGGAGGGAGAAGGGGGAGGAGGGGGGAAGCCTCACCGTGGGTGGGGAGGGCGCGGCGGCGGCGCTAGGGCGGCGGCGCTAGGGCGGCGGCGGCTAGGGTTAGGGGAGAGGGAGTTGGGGGGAGGGGATGACGGGCGAGGCCCGCGGGAGAGGAGAGAGAGGGAATTTGGGGGGGGAGGGGCGGCTGGGCCGCTTGGGCCCAAAGGGGGAAGGGGGGGCGCGGCTGGGCCGCCAGGACGGCCCACGGCGGGGGAGGGGGCGGCTGGGCCGCCGCGGGGCCCACGCGGGAAGGGGGGGAGGGAGGGGGGGCGGCTGGGCCGGCGCGAAGGGGGAGGGGGCGGCTGGGCCAAAAGGGAGAAGGGGGAGAGAAAAAGAAAAAGCTTTTCTTTTTCTAATTTCCATATTTTCTTATATGCCTAATTCTCCAATTCACCTGACCACAAGCAGAAGAGTGCATAATCCGGAATGATGCAACAACCAAAAATAGTTCTAGGTTTTGCTTATACAAGATGTTGAGCTAATTCTCGCTATAACTTTTGGAAAAAGATCAAGGCTTAGCGAGAAGAAAAGGGAAAAGGAAAGGGTAACGCCTGAATTTGGTGAGAGAAAAGAAGAAAAAAATCTACCCCCAAATTCAGGGCGTTACACCTACTTCCCGTTGAGGTGGTCACAAAGACCGGGTCTCTTTCAACCCTTTCCCTCTCTCAAACGGTCACTTAGACCGAGTGAGCTTCTCTTCTCAATCAAACGGAACACAAAGTTCCCGCAAGGACCACCACACAATTGGTGTCTCTTGCCTCGGTTACAATTGAGTATGATCACAAGAAGAATGAGAAAGAAAAGAAGCAATCCAAGCGCAAGAGCTCAAATGAACACAAATGTCACTCTCTCTAGTCACTATTTGATTTGGAGTGATTCCGGACTTGGGAGAGGATTTGATTTCTTTGGTTGTGTCTAGAATTGAATGCTATAGCTCTTGTAATGTGTTGAAGGTGGAAAACTTGGATGCCATTGAATGTGGGGTGGTTGGGGTATTTATAGCCCCAACCACCAAAATATGGCCGTTGGAAGACTGATGTCGCATGGCGCACTGGACAGTCCGGTGCGCCACCGGACACTGTCCGGTGCGCCAGTCACGTCATCCGGTCGTTAGGGTTCGACCGTTGGAGCTCTGACTGGTGGGGCCTCTGGGCTGTCCGGTGGTGCACCGGACAGATCCTGTAGACTGTCCGGTGCGCCAACTGCGCGTGCTCTGACCTCTGCGCGCGCAGGCGCGTATTAAATGCGTTGCAGTCGACCGTTGCGCGCGAAGTAGCCGTTGCTCCGCTGGCACACCGGACAGTCTGGTGTGACACCGGACACTGTCTGGTGCTTCACCGGACAGTCCGGTGAATTATAGCAGAGCGGCCTCCCATTTTCCCGAAGGTAGCGAGTTCAGCGTCGAGTTCCCTGGTGCACCGGACAATGTCCAGTGGTGCACCGGACGCTGTCCGGTGGCACACCGGACAGTCTGGTGCGCCAGACCAGGGTGCCTTTTGTGATGTCTTTTGCTCCATTATTTGAACCCATCTTTGGCCTTTTTATTGGCTTGTTGTGAACCTTTGGCACCTGTAGAACTTATAGACTAGAGCAAACTAGTTAGTCCAATTATTTGTGTTGGGCAATTCAACCACCAAAATCAATTAGGAAAGAGGTGTAAGCCTAATTCCCTTTCAAAAAGTATTGAACGCCCACGATGGGGCTCAAACCCACAACCTCAAGGTTAAGAGCCTTACGCTCTACCGACTGAGCTAGACAAGCTTTGTGATTACACATCCGAGCTCGGCGCCATAGATCTTGGCGTCGAGCTCGGTGCCACGTCGGCGCCACATCGTCCGGGTTGTGCCATCGCAGCACGTACCTCGGCGCCATAGGCTATGGCGCCGAGATGTGTTACCTCGGCGCCATAGCCTATGGCGCCGAGCAAAGGGTCCAAAAATGACATTAAATTTTTTTAAGGTCCAAACGTGAATTTTTTTCCGAGAAAGGAACAAAATACAAAAAAATTGGACGCTCGCACCACAACCGTCGATGGCGCTGCTAGCCACGCCGAACGCATTGTTGCTGTTTCAAGGCAATCGAACATCGGCTCTTCTAGCGATGGCCAAACAAGCACGGTTAGAAAACCGAGTCGGGCCATTTCGCGGGCTCGTTTCTCTGTCCAAGCTCGGCCCGCAGCGGGCCTAAACAGGTCGAGCCGGCCCGGTAACCACGAAAAAAACGGGCTAAACGGTTCGTTAAACAAGGTTTAGTGCAAAAAAGCGGGTTTGACGGGCTTAGAGGTAAATGGGCTGTGCCGGACCAGCCCACCGTGCTTAGTTTCCTATCCGGGCCCGACCGGCTTATTCGTGCCGGGCTGGCCTGGGCCCGCATAGAAACGAGGCGTGCAGGCTTGGATCAGACCCAAACAGCGGGCTTTGTGCCGGGCTTACGGGCCTCATGCTTATTGGCCATCTATAGGCTTTTCTCTCATTTGATGGCTTGGCGGTGCGAGGGGATGCGGGACGGCTGGCGTCGCCTCTCCAACGTGTCATGGTGTTCGGCGAGGCCGCCTGGCCGTGTCTGCGGTGGCACCGGCCCATGGATTGTATAGTTGATCTTGGAGCTGCATGCACCTAGCTTAGTTTCACATTTATTTCATGTGTAATACAATGTGTGGAAACTCTGAAATGTTGGAACACTACATAACCTTTGTACATTGTGTTGCACTCGTAGTGAACTAGTACAAGTCTAATGATTATTGCTCCTCTGCTTTTTGTTGATGGTTTATATTAGGTTTGAGGATTATTTCTCCATCAGTGTAAAGCAACTGACATTCACTTCCCCGAAGACGCAATGACTAGCTCTGGTGCTCCTTTCTGGTCTGCTCCTAAGCGGTTCCTGCAACCTCAAGGGTGGTGGTGGCGGCGGCTGTGTGCCCGGTGGTAGTTGGCTTCAATGGCCGCGTGTGCCAAGGCTGACGGTGGTAGCCGGCAACGGTTTTAGCTCACGGCAGTGTGTTGCTTGGGGCAAGGTGTTGTCCGGTTCCAAGTGTCCAACCAGAGAAGGTGGCGGCCGACGTAGCTATGTGGCTGCTGTAACAGTTAGCGCATCGATGCCCCTATGTAAGGGTGTGTGGGTTGCCAGGGTGGCGTCGATGGTGGATACTGCATTCTTTGTCCCAGGGTCTTGGTCCGACGATGTGTTGGGGACATCTTGAGTGAAAGCCTCGGCGAAGGTGACGCCTGTGGGCGCCGCTTCCCTATTGAGGTGTCGCATTCCACAACACTATCTTGCATGGGTGAAGGCCTGGTCCATCTGAGACAGTCGGCGGTGGTGTCCATGACATCACTCCCTTCCTCGAGGTATCGCTTTGAAGTTCGCTCGGCCACGACATCGCCTTCAGTTGTTGCTTTCATCTCTCAGCGTCTAGTTTGCGGGTGGAGGTGGAGTGTTTTGCAAGGTTAAGTCGAATCTGCTACATCTGAGGTGTGGCTGGACAAGGATGACATGAGGCGAAGCTCCCCTCCCTCGTGGACTGAATTATATTTTAGAGGTTGCGCAAAGCCCATGAGCGGGACATTGATTCAAGCTCGTTGACGAAGAATCAAAACTACCTCGTGTGGGGTGTGTTGAGGTTTGGCAATGATAGCGCACCGTGATCATCCTCCTTCTGTACTAGGTTTTAGGTATAAGCGTCGTCAAGTTCCTTTGGACATATGCGGCCCGTTTGGTGAAATTGTCAGGTAGAGTTAGAGCTGCTCGTACATTGTGTGGAGCTCGACAACGATAACTCTAGATGAGGTTTTATGTGTGGGGTTGGTTTTATGCGAGGTTGTCGTTCCCTAGGTTGCTTGTGCACTCTGTAGGTTTCAGGCCTGTTTTTTCTTAAAATTTAATTAATTTGTTTCTTCAACTTAAAAAAACATTGGTTATGATGTTGAGAACGGCACTGGTGGCCATGGCTGGCATGTCGTGGTTGTCCAAAACGTCTGTACAGTTAATGTCCGCAGCAAGCGGCACAGTACCGCTATAGGATGGGATTAGGAGGAAGGGGATGAGAATGAATTTGTGTAGGCAATTCCATCAAATCGGACTCGAGACCAACATCCATGGCAAGTGATATGGTTTCAGGAGGAGCAGATGCATTGACGAAGAGGTGGATGCTGCGTACGCATGAAGGAATAGATTGAGACGAAATGTTATTTTCTCATCATAATGAATGGCATTTAATGAATGACATTGGTGGGTAATTAACCCTGAACTCCACATCTACATCTTAAAACGAATTTCTCCATCAAAAACGCTTTTTGGGGAACCGAGTTGCTGGAGTTTCCACGGAACATCAAAACGTAGAGCGGAGTCCCAACCACCCTCTTAAAATGAAAAAGACTATCGACGAGTTGGGGTCATGTTGAATGCTGTTTGAAAACAGGTAAAATGCAAAACGAAACTAGAATCACCAAATCGTGCATGATCAGATAAGAGATAAGGCAGACAGATAAGTAGGATTACGACAGAGAGCTCTATTAATCCCTTGATACGCGAGCGAGCAAACCAGTGGGCGTTTGAACTGTTTTTATGTGCCCAGATCCAATCAAATCGCGAAGGAGGAACCGCGTATCAAGAGGTGATAATCTTAACTTTGTATTCTCCAGTGAAGAAAGCGGCATCTCCTTGTACTTTCTACGGTTCAACAGCGAAAGAATTTCATTCCTGCCCTGCTCAACACAGCCAGCTCAGATGGTAAAAGATGTCCACGCTGGCAACTTCCTAAAACAAGGACTGAAAATATTTAGGAAGGTGCACAAACCTGGGATAGGCCTTTCAATATGGGGCCAATTCTTGGAATAGAAAACCAGTAAATATTTGGATCAATAAGTTGACGAGTCTGGAAGGAATAAGGAATCCAGCATAAACAGCAATGTTAAGTAATTAACAATTGGTAAAGAGAAGATAAATCATTTTATTTTCATACTAAGTGTAGAAATAGGCACGCATGAAAACAGATGATACGAGTACAGCTACATTTATTCTTTTAGTACATGGAATTGGAATTTGAACATAACTTTCTTGAAATCATGGCCTCAATATCCGTGATAGTGATCTTAAAGCAATAAATATGAAGTTACTTACTAAGAGACCAGCATTCATCAATAGTGTGATATGTTTGTCTGTTACATCACCACCCTGTGATAACAGTGAGCACTGCAATGAAAGATATTAGATATATTCGACCATTTCTTCAATAGAAGATATCAATGAGGTGGAAGTGCTACTATAGCAACAGCGCAATAATAAATCTTATAAATCTTGGTTCATCACCTAGTTTTATTTAACATTTGACCAGAAAAAAGGAACATAAAGAGTAGCAATGCAAAATTCTGACAGAAATCTGTATATTTTCAATAGCAAATGATAATTACCTCTAATAAGAAAAGGCCAAGATAGAATCCTGCACAGAAGTAATACCTAATTCTTGATACTTACCAGCTCTAGTTGAGTTATGCTAACATCCAGTTTTGAAGGGACCACATATCTCTCAAACCACTCAAATACTTCACTACCATCTTGGTCTTTACCCCCTGACCGTTTAATAGCAAAAGAGACCTGCACAAGTTTAATGCAAGAAAAAACCATATAAAAAATAGTTTAGTATGAAAAGTGTAAGGCAAAAATGATGAATTACTTGTCCACTGCCTTGATAGCATTTGTCAAATTTAAACAACTTCCTTTATCATAATCCCATGAAAAACAAATCCTTTACAGAATTTATGACAAAAACATGCACTTTTTAAGCTTCTGAAGGATTAAAAGTAGAGTAGAATATTGAAATAATCGATCAGATACATGTATGTGAATAAATATACACATAAGACCATCTCTTACATATATACATGCCTGCGTAAGCATTTTATTTATCATTATATCTCTACTACTCTTAAGCAGATAGTGTAGGCGTCCACACCGAGATGGTGCACGGTTCTGCCTCCCACCCGCAACATCCTCCGCTCCGATCCCGCACGGTGGCCGCGCTTTCGTCGCCGCCATCAACGGTCTCATTCCTACGTCCGCGGCTGCCCCCGCAATCAACTCAATTGCCCCCACGATCCCCTTCCACCGACGGCACTCACCTTCCATCGACGAAACGACTCTTCCTCCATTCACCTCCCAAATCCTGTGCTCTCCATTCACCTCCCAGATCCCGTGCTCATCACCACGCCGAGGAAGTGTTGATGGTCTGCGGCCACCCCCGCAATCAATGGGATTGCCCCCGCAATCCCCTTCCACCGATGGCGCTAGCCTTCCATCGACCCTGAGGCAGCCGTCGACCGGGCATCAACACCCCTCATAGAGAGAACACCATCCTGCCCCTCGCTTGCCGCCCCACCTCACCCTGAGCCTTAGCCACCCTAGCCGAGCAGAGGTGGAGACGTATGCCTCCACACACCTCGCCCTCGTCACCACCTCCCTTCCCGCCATCCCCAGAGAAGTAACGGAGGTGCAGGAGCGTCGTATCCGATTGGGACGAATTCGGCATCGGCTCCGCCGAAGGTACGTCATCTCTCGTGCCTCGCTCCCTCTCCTCCTGCGCTGGTATGGTTTTTGATCTAGCTCGAGCTCGCCGCGCCGACGCTGTGTTGTGTAGTTTGTCGCTGGCTCTAGGATTTAGGAATCGCTGCCGCGTGCCTGGTGTATGTCTGTTTTTTTTTGTGATGCTCGTGCAAGTGAATTTCTCCCTGGTTCATTTTTTGCCTTGTTTGCTATGGTTCTGGTCGGACCAGCAGTGGGGCCACGCTGGGCGAGGAAGATTTGGTCGACGTCCTGGTTCCGATCGTCGGGGGAAAGCTTACAAGGAGGTGGCGGAGGAAGGAGGCGTTTGCGGTGTTGGACTGGCAGGGCGAGCAGATCTGATGGCTATCGTGAGGTCCGAACCGGAGGTTGTGGATTTTCTGGGCGATCGTCGACGGCGGCGTGCTGAGGGTTCATGCGGACGTGGTGTGGCAACACGCCCAGCCACATGCCCAACTCTGCCCCACGCGGACATATCTGTTGCTCATCCTTGTTCTGCAGTTGTATCTGTTGCTCATCCTTGTTTAGTAATTTTTTATCCTATATATATTTCTGATGTTTGATTCCTACTTAACTTAATACCTCTTATGCATTAACATTTGCAGAGATGAACATATAATGTTCAAGGTCTTTGAAGAAGAGCTGAAAGATTTTCCTATAGATCTACAGAACGGGTCATTTGTCATGTTACAAACTGGAATCATGTTTTCTATTAACTTTATCAATGTGAATATTATAATATGCTAATGCTAATTCTTTCATTAAATGGTTTGAATTTACAGATCCTAAACTGGTTGTCACATTATCCAACTGATGTGAAAAGCTATATTAAGCCTGGTTGTGTTATTCTAACTATTTACCTTCACCTCCCTAATTGGATGTGGGATGAGTAGTATCCCACTACATTAATAGTGAATTTAGATATGTATATGTTTTCTTTATAGTATACGGTGCAGAAGCAAATTGCTTACCTACTATTATTTTTCTTTTCTATTAAAGCTTGATGATGACCCAGCTTTGTGGACAGAAAATCTTATTAGCTTGTCCAATGATAGTTCTGGAGAACAGGATGGTTGCATGCTAGGGTACAGGACTACCTAACACTGAGTTGCGATGGTCCGTTCATCTTATTTGGAGTAATTATTCATATATTCCAGGATCAGCTTCATTAGTCTTTCTTTCCTTATTTTTGTTAGGTAGTCTTATGTTTGCATTCCCTCTGGCAACCAGTATTTGTGACAAGCATAAGAGACCACCAATTGCAGTTGCTTGTTCTTCGTATATAAAATTCTCTGTGAAAGGTTTCAATATAGTTCAACTAACCAGAGTATGTATCTTTTTTTCACATTTAAATGTGTCCCCGAAACTAACTTGTATTAACTAATTTTGTTGTAGATTACTTTGTGTGTTTGGTGAAAAATGTTTAATTCAAGAAGACTTGCAGATGCTACATGAAGATTCAACTATGCAACAAGGCCCTCAATGCTTAACCTTCTTTTGTTCCTTTCCTTGTACAAGTGGAAGAGAATTCATAGAGGTACATGTTCCGCGTATTTTTTTATATCCATTCAGTTATTTACTTTTTAAAAATACAAGTTTAGTTTTCAGCTTAAGTAAACATGATTTGGCAGTAATATACAAGTTACAATGTCCCTGGGCGTGCTATGCTCTTGCAAAATATTACTGCTGCTAAATTGTTTCATAGTACCAATTTCATATGATAAATGATTAGTATTTTTTATCAGATTTGATGTAGTAACATATAGCACTATTTTAGAATTGTATTCTTTCTAGAACGGATGGGGTACAGTTTGAACATCCTTTGATGTAGCCTCTGTTTGACAAAGTACATAATTGATGGAACTTCTAATTCAATTATTTGTTCTTTTTGTCTATTAGGAAGCGTTTATTCAGCATTATGAGTGATATTCCTTATTTCTTTTAGAGCATTCGCGGACAGGAAACATGAAAGAGATAGGTCTGGGTACTGCTAACATGTTTTATGGACCAAGATGCTGGCATGCACTCTTTTGGTCATTCCGGAGGCACTGCTAACATATTTACATGACACTGCCTACCAGTATATTTGAACTATCGGCTACATGTTGTAGTTTTGTATAAATGTTTGTCCTTTAACTAAAACTCAGAAGTAAAGATCGATGCATCTAGCTGTGTTCTGCATTCTCGAATGACTTTGGAGCTAAACGCGGAAGGAAGATACTGAACTACAGAGTATTCCCCCTTTGATAGCTTCTTGTTCTCGCTTGAGACAGCCCTACCGGCTCTACACACATAACTTTGTGGTTGTTATTATATTGAACATGCTCCTTACACAATCGAGTTTAGAGGAGCGGATGGTTAGGAAGAAATAGATAACTGATATCATTTTGGACTACTTTATGTAGTCACTCCAGGGCGCCCAAAAGGCGTCGGATGTTGTAGTCATTGCATAATATTTGTTTTAGCTATCCATAATATTTGTTTCTCGTTATCATTGGTCTATATCAGTTATTTTGGTTGTGTTGATGAGCTTCTGAGAGTTGGTACATAAAGTAATATTTTGCATGCTCTGAAGTCTTAATCAGTGCTACAAAAATTTAATTCTTGAGAACTGTACTCTATCAGTGTGGAAGAATGATCTAGGAGATAAATCTTTTGTCCTATATAATTCAAATGTTTATATATGTGTGTTGATACAGCTAATGTACATATTCTAAATATTTCTTTGCATCTTGATTTCAGATTGGGGCCAACCTGCCGAGAGGATGCGAGAGTATTAGAACTATTTCTTTAATTCTCATATCAATTAGATTAGAAAGAGTGATAAGTCAATTTAATAGAGGTCCAATGTAAATATCATACTATCATAGCAAAAGTTATATGAATACACATATATGATGAATAATAATTGTGGATGACACTCTATAAAGTGACTATTTGTTTTTAAAATAGATTGATTTGTCATATTAGCTCGTGGAATGGTAAAAGGTTACCATGCATTTCCATTGTGAGTATTGTTCTCATACTTGGTCAACATCATTCTTCTATAACTAATTGTCTTTACTGAGTTTAATGTTGTCTTATACCAAATGTACAGACTTAAATATACTGATGACTAAATTCTTGGTAGAATTGATGAAATACATGGGGAATTAATGTAATGACAATATTCCAGAATAAATACAAAAAAATATTAAGCGCATCAGTGTTTAGTTGGTTTTCAGATATACATATGTTATTTGTAAATACTCGAGTTTAGGATAAAAAACAAAGATTCAGAATTTTTGTTCTCACTTGCTATTCCATCGTTTTGGTATGAATTTTAATGTGTATTCACTTCGTTACGATTACAATTACTGCCTTTTAGGTTTGTCGTAACGTTACCCTGGACACGATTTATGGTAACGTGCGGCATTGTAATTTAAGAAATTATTTTTTAATAATCATATTAATACAATTTGAACTTATGTATGTAACACAAAAAAATAAGTATATTTCGCCACACAATTGAAAACGAATTATTTTTACAATTTACAAGGATAGTGCACTTCGACGTTCGTGCCTAGAAAAAATTGAGTGGTCGTTAGAGATGTATCAAAATATTTCTTATCTAGAGCTCGTATACTATATTTGTTTCATAAACTTAATTTTGTTGTTGTATGACTACCACAAAGTTATAGCGATAGCTTATTTTTGATTATTAACACAACATATGGCTATACATATGTTATCGTGGTATTATATGTTTCTGTTGCAACGCACGGACACTCACCTAGTAAACAAATATGTCCATAAAAAAATAGGTTTTCATATGTCCAGAAATCTAAAGCTTTACAGGCATACAGGATAGCCCTTGGATAAGACACACAACCTCTTCTTTTCAACTTAGGTTCTAAAAAGAAATAAAACCAACGACCAGAATTACCTTCACATGGTGACAACAGCAGGTTAAAACTCTTAAGGGCATGTTCGGTTACACCAATCCAGAGGGGGATTGGAGGGGATTAAATCCCCTCCTAGTCAATGTTCGGTTACACCAATCCAGAGGGGGATTGGAGGGGATTAAATCCCCGCCTAGTCATTTTGACTAGGAGGGGATTTAATCCCCTCCAATCCCCCTCTGGATTGGTGTAACCGAACAAGCCCTAAAGAAGCAAACTTGTCTAATGCATACAGCTATTATTGCAGTTATGTACAGGTAGAGCTCAAAGATTTGCTCCAAAAAACTGTGGTTCGTGAAAAGGCCTAGCTTTGGTAGCACTCCTCACGTCCTAGGTCTAACTCTTCGTGGGAGCGAATTTCAAGCAGGCTGCTGAAGTTAAAAAAAATCATTGTCATCTGTCTCACGCTAAAATATAGGTCTAAGGTTGTCTGCAGCCCTCGCAGTTTGCCTTCCCCCCTCCTCTCGTGTAGCGGCATAGTAGCCCCCTACACGGTGCATCACCTCCCTCCGTCAATCCCCCTATGGCCCTATCCTGAGGGGAGCTACTCTCTCCCCCTAGTTCCAGGGGACGCTACCGCCCATTGGTCTTCCGTTCGCGCTCCTGTAGTGAAGAAGTTGAAGACCCTGGCGGGCCGACGTCGCCACCGACGATGCAGCGCAGCAACCTCAAGTCGCAAGGACCCAGCGGCAGTGTGGCCAATGTCGACGCGCACGGATGGTCACCCACACTGCGTCCCTAGACCGGTGCGGCTGCGCCAGCACCCGCGCCGGCGAGGATGAGGAGGTTGGAGCAGCAGTCGCCGCCATGGACAGGGTCGTGGATGTTAAGGCCCATTAGGCCCAGGCCTACTGCCTATATATATAACCAATAGTCCTTAGGGACTGATCATCAGTTGTTAATCCCAAGGTTAGTAACATGGTAACAGAGCAAGTTACGATTAGGATTTCTCTAAATTTCTAGCCATCGTCGCGGCCTTCCCACCTGGTTGTCGTCTCGGTTGCCGTCACCGCCCTCTATCCGCCGGTGTCGTGGCCCTTCTCGGCCGCCATCCGCGCCGTTTGCCTCGTCCGCTCCGTCACGGCTATCTCCTGCGTTGTCACGCCACCACCTCGTCCGCGCCCACATCCTCGCGCAGCCCAGGATCCGCGTGCCACCCGCGCCGGCCAGGATTCTCCCGCGTCTGTCCACCTCCAGCTCGCGCCGGCCAGATCTGCTGGGATATGTTCGATCTGCTGGGAGTTCACACGGTTCCGTCAAGGCTGCAGCCGGCGTATCCACTGTTCATCCGCCAAGTATTTTGGTACCATCAAGCCAGTCTTTTTCAGATCTGTTATTCTTCAGTGTTTTCATGCTCTTCAATATGTCGACCAACGCTATTGTTGTCAATATTGTGTTTGATGGGCAGAATTACCCAGAGTGGGCTTTTTGTGTTCAGATTGCATTAAGAGGTCATGGTTTACTATTCCATTTGACTGAAGATTCACCGATTTTAGCAGCTGATAGAAGCAATGCTGCTGCAACCAAGACTTGGCAAATCAATGATGGCAAGGTAATGGCTGCAATGGTCAATAGCACTAAACCAACTATGATTATGAGCCTGTCCAAATTCACCACTGCTAAGGCTATTTGGTCTCATCTGAAGGACCGGTTTGTTCAGGACAGTGGTGCTCTTTTACATACCCTTATGCAGTAGACTCATATCATTGAGCAACATGATATGTCCATTGATGAATACTATTCAGCTTCTGATCGTCTTATGAGTGCATTGACCTCTATGGTGCCTGCTTGTACAGTTGTGCCTTGCCTAGCCCATCAGTTCATTGAGAAGTTCTTTACCTACAGATTTGTTATGGGAATTTGACCTGAATTTGATTCTCTTCGTGCAAGGTTGCTTCATAGTTCTGATACTCTCACCATAGAGGTTTAGATCCTAATCCTAACCTTCGACAACTTTCGCATCGGGCGATCCCAAGGAAAGAGATTTTCGCTGGGGCAACGCCACCGTTTACGTGTTGAATCCTATTGATCTTTTGCCCTCCTCATTGCTAGAATAAATTCTTCCTAGGTCAAGCACCCCGATGGTCGGGTAAGCTCAAGGATGACGCATGCACATAGACATACGGAGGGGATGCACGTCCAAAGTGAGGGATGACACACCCCCTGAGAAATATCATGTAACAAACGGGATTTTGCCCCTCAACTATATAAAAGGACGAGAGCCGAACTATAGAGGCAGGCTAACTTAGATTGTAACACTTCTCACACAAGCACGAGAGCCAAGTGTTCAGCCTTGTAACACATGAAAGCCAACAACAAAGAGTTCAGCACTATACTGAACGTAGTTCTCTCCGAACCAGTAAAAACTCTCTTCCTTATGCTCATCCAGAGCAAAGCCATCGAAACAGTGACGCGCTGACCCACACCTAATCTACAAATCTACTTGTTGTGGGATCGAAATCACGATAGGTTCGTACTTTCATCCACAACGTGTTATCGAGCCTGGCTACCCCAACGCACGCTTCATCCTTGGCAGCTTGACTACATGAACTCTCTCAGTTGTGTCCCCGTCTTCGACGGCCCTGACTACGTCGACCTCGCCATCGCCCTCTTCCACGACAACTTCCTGAACGCATTTCCATCAACCCCACGACGCATCATTGTGCCTATACCTTGACATTAGTTGACTCAACTGCTACATTGATCACAACTATATCCAAGACAACATCCTCGACCATGGTTCCTTCACCCTCACGCTTGGCAACCTAGACATCGACACAAAGGGCTACAACGTGCATAAGAACCCATTGCCCATTGGCTACTTTCATAGCCAAAACATATGCAATTCATTGACCGTTATTAGGGCTGGAAACGAGCCGAGCTCGACTCGGTCGCATTACAAGCTCAAAAATGTGGCTCGGATCGGGCTCGTTCAGGCTCGCGAGCTGCCACACTAAGTCTCATTTAAAGTATAAATTGTATATTTTCATTATATATAAAATAAAAAACATGTACCAAAAATCTAGTAACTTATTTTAAACTATATCTAGCATTGAGTCCATAAAAAATAAGAAAATAAATCAATAACATAAAGATGTAATAGTGAAACGACATAACATCATGTCATTAGGTTGGCTCGTGAGCCGACTCAGGCTCGCTGCTTGAGCGAGCCACAAAAGTAGGCTCGTCTCGAGCTCGTTCAGGCTCACGAGCCGAGCCGAATCTGAGCGAGCCCGAGCCATCTCGCGAGCCTCGAGCTTTTTTCCAGCTCTAACCGTTATGACTGTAGGGTGATGTTAGCTTGTTACCTAGTCTCATTGTCACTTTGTGACTGCAGGGCGATGTTAGAGTAAGTAGGATTAGTACCATATTGTCTATCCACTGGGGTGTTAGTTCTATGTACCATATATCAGCCCATCAGAGCCAATGCAATACAAAGAATATTCCACCAATTATATTCTTCTTACATAGATATATGTGATAGTAGATTCATATCCCAATTACTGTCACCTAGTGAACCTAGTAATGCTGAACCAAGAGATAGACATACCTGTTTCAAATAATCATCCATGAACATGATTGCATGATCATCTTGCCCAGAACTAAGTTTGAATATCCGTAACACTTTGTCTTTCTTAAATGACTGCAAAACAAGAAGCATTCCATTTTTCAGTGCCATGGTGATAACGAAGAAAACACAGTATCTTCACAAGTTTAGTTTCTTTTTTGTCATTATATTGAATCTATGAATGTGATAAGCAATAAAAACTAACATGTTAATATGGTAATTCTACAAACCAATGCAATAACAAAGACAAAAAACATATCGTATATAAACAACAATAACATAAGTTTAAACAAAACCTCCAAGTCTCTGTCAACTTGTGTTCTATCCTTCACACTGCTATACAATTGTGACTGCAAAATGAATGGCTGCGCCAAAACCTGCAAGTGATGCCAAAATAGGATATGGTTTACCCAATGCCAGAAACAGAACACAATGAAATAATGAAACAAGTAGCACGTGATTAACATAGTTCACAACAGATTTTATGATGACATTTCCACAGATTCATAGTGCACCCTCCTGTTATTTGTGTGTGACCAATTTTTGGAATATTTGTCTCACAAGTAAAGAGTTCTTATTACATTTTGTCTATGCATCAATGATTCTAGAGTTGTGAGTTAAGATTAAGGAGCTGAGGAGTTTCATATAATATAACAGGGTAAGAACAAGCTAAACACAATAAACAGTACAGTCAAAGTCTCAGACACAGTAAGGTGCATTAGGGGCATTGCCCTTCAAACTGCAAAAGGTAAGGTGCAGTGTCCTGTTCAAGATACACACTTTTAGCAGGAATAGACGGAGTGATATGCAAGTAATTTGCTTCTGAATCAATCTACCTAAAGAGATCAAGATAGAAAAAATGGTGAAATTTTTGTTTCAGGATAGAGAATTTGAGACCACACAGTAGATTAAGCTGTTTATAAAACATGATATGGCTAAACCGCTGGCTGCAGAATGTATTAAGCCCTCTGCTGGCTGCACAGCGTGACTACAGTTTACGTACTCTCGCCATCAGCGGTCAGCCCTGATTGCACAGCTGCTTCCTGCTTAACTTCAGTGTGGTGCTGTTTCTGTGGCTCATGCAGTGAACCAGCATGCCATTGACTACACATAGGAAGCATGGATTTCACCTTCCTGCTCTCTACCATGCAAGCACTCTGTCGCCAAAATCCCATGGTGCTCTCACTGATCCAGATTGGAGGTCTGCCATGAAGGAAGGACGTGATGCTCTCTTTGATAAACACACCTGGAATCTTGTTTTGTGCCCCCACGCCCCCCACCCCCTAGGCCAATAGGCCAATACTACCATTGGCAAGTCAGTCTTTCCCACAAGTTCACTGCTGATGGTATGTTATGGTTGCTAGATGGTGAGGGATTCGAGGGGGAATTGGATGGTTGGAGCTGTTGGTGGGGGTGGTACAGTATTGTTCATGCGTTGGAGCTGTTGGTCGCGGTTACTGTCCACAGGGCGCCAGTCAAGAGCCTCTACCCACAGCCGAGCAAGAGGGGGGATTTTCCCTTCTAATTCTTGCTTAATCCAAATGATGTGCCAGTTGCCCCCTTAAATAGGCCAGCCAGATCTAACAACCTTATCTAAACCTCTGACTTATCTAATCAACTAATCCTATCCTTGCTGCTTATCTAATCAAGGGGATAAGGATGCTTGCTGCCTAAGCTTATCAACTAATCCTATCCTTGCTGCTTATCTAATCAAGGGGATAAGGATGCTTGCTGCCTAATCTTATCCTTGCTGCTGCTCCTTGCCGCAGCCCCCCTTGGGCCCTGACATTGTACGCTCAAGCGCTACAAGGCATTCCAAGTCCAAAAAATATATGATAGAACATATTCTTTACCCACCACCACCACACACACACACAAAACAGCATTTCATGTAGAGAACAAATTTAATCGGGGTTCAGAACATAAAGCAATGAATTGAAACATGTTTCTGTTGATCAAAGATCTTAAGAGGACTGGAAGTATATTTCCAAGGAACACAAAATACCTTATCCAGCTTTGGAAACTGTGTGCGCATCAATTGAAGTGCTATCATGGTATCATTGAACGTAAGATTATCATCTGCATCAGAAAAACTATTAAATACAGGTGCTCAGTTTCCTATGACTGTAGGTATGAACACAGACCAGACTGGAGAATGAGAGTAGCGCACCAAGGCTTAAACAAATTCGACCTCTGTCTAGTGAATGTTCATTATCATCAGGAGAGCGTTGTCGCTTTTTAGAGGGCAATGAATATGATGATGATGGTTCTGTCATCTTGATCTGTTGACTCCGTCGATTTCAGAGAGATGTCATCAAATGACCAAGATGAAATGGCTGTTCTACATCAGTTTAGGGAGATACTTCAAACAAAAAAAATTCTGTCACACCTTATATTAATACAATTGCTGACTCAAGACCACAATTTTAAAAAAGAGTACTTGAAACAAAATACTGCTAGAACTGAGACAGATAATGAACAAAATTTCATACTTGAATGGGAAACTCGAAATGATTATATTGTTCAGGATTACAAAAATAACTTGTTTGGTAGAGCTCCACTCCCTTGTTTTTAACTCCAGATCCTTAGTTCTATAATGGAGTGGTTCTAATCCATTCTGATGGGGAATGCAGTGCGAATTGATTCCGGTGGGGATTGAACAGAGAACAGTGAGTAGCAGATTTTTTGAGCCCCTAAACAAGAAGTGATTATTGTCCTCTCTATACCAGAATCAGTGTGTCATTTTGCTATTTGGCTGAGGAGTGACCGAGTGATTCTCGTGGAGCTACTCCAAGGAGGGCTGCCAAACATGGTCAATGCATTGCTGATATTCATTACTTGCCAAATTGTCGTTATTCTTTAAGAGAACCAACTAGTATACTTCAAACATTTTCATGAGTCACAGTTCACTTGTTAGGCCTTGTTCGGTTATTGATATTACATGTGTATTGGAGTGTATTGGATGGGATTGAGATGTATTTTGACTTGTTTTGGATTTAAACCGGCTCAATCCCACCCAATACATGTGGATTATCACCAAAACGAACAAGCCCTTAGGTGGTCAAAACTAATCAGCAAATGCTAATCACATTAAGCACTTCTTGTCAAGCGGCAGACTAATCACACTAACATTTTGATTTTTTTTGTAGTCAATGACACTATCCTAAGTGCCTAAACATCCAAGCCCTAACCAAATCGAATGACCCAGTTTTGCACAGCCACTCCTACTGCAGCTGCCTAGTAGACGCCGACAGCGAGTCCAAATGGCGTTGCAGGTTGACCCTGAGCCGACGGAGCACCTTGGCGAATTCTGGTAGCTCAGCCTCCCCGAGCTTGCCAGAGTCCGCCTCCCACCAGAACTTCCTTCCGGCCTTTGCCGCGGTCTGCCTCACCGTCTTCCCGATGGCGTCCATCCGTGCCTTCTCCATCACCGAACGCGCCTTGGTCTCCTCCGTTCGCCGCACAATGCCCTCCACCTCCACGCGGTCGGTGATAGCGCTCACATCGTCTGTGTCCTGAAGCACCGGAAGGAGTCCATCCTCCTCTTCTTCGCCGGGGATCGGAGCATAGCGGCGGAGGACGTGGTCGACTGAGGGAGTGCCCAGCGCGAACACCTTTTTGCCAGGGGAGAAGATGACGATGGCGACGGGCGAGCCGCAGAGCAGAAAGAGCTCGGAGGCCTTCTTTTGCAGGCCAGACTTGCGCTTGGAGAAGGTGACCTGCAGCCGGCCGCCATCCTCGATGTGGCGGATCTCGATGCGCTGCCTCCCCCTGCTTGGCCTCCCCATAGCCGTGGTGGTACGTCTGCTATCCTGCTTCTCAAGCTTCCTTCCTCTGCTCCATGTCCCAAGGCCTATATTTTTTTTCTCAATTCCAATCAGTGGCGGAGCCAGCATCCAATCCAACCCCAGGCACCATTAGAAACGACTAAAATCTTACAGATTGACGATGCTAGCGGCGTCCTGCCGTCCTCTGTGGGCAGCGACAGCGTCCTCGGCGGTGATGGCAGATGGCAGCGGCGGCGTCGTCGTCGGCGGTTTCACAGACTTCCAGTCCTAGATGAAGACGCGGCGGACAGCTCCCGCTTCTGGCGCGGGCGTGTGGCGGCGGACGGCGACACGACGCCCACCACCCGGTGCCGGTGGAGTGGAGGCGGCGCTGCAGATGCAGCACGGAGGCCGGGACCGAGAGGACGCGAGCGCGGCGCTGCGGACGCGGACGCGGCGGGGAGGCCGGGACCGAGAGTCGGGAGGACACGGGCACGACGCTACGGCCTGCGGATGCGGCACGGAGGCAAGGAGGACGCGGCGTCGCAATGTGCGGCTAGGGATTGAAGCCTGATTTCCAAATTCTCACGAAGATGCAAGGAAAGATAGAGGCAGGAGGAGTATATAAGTAGAAAAATCGCTACTAAAAGTAGTAACGGATCCTATTGGGTGATTTGCTTCCTTGCTTGCGTGGGTGGTACGGTAGCGACGGAGAAAGCAGGAAATCAATACAATCGAGGTCCGGAGAAGAATCAATCAGCACCGCCCTCCTCCACGCGGCGATGGAGGGAACAGAGAAAGGGGGTTCGATTGCTCACGCACCCGCTCAAGAAAGCTCGCTCAATTACAATCAGACGGCACTTGGGTAGGGTTTCATGCTTACCGAGAGAGGAGTTTCTGTGTCCGAATAACCTCCTTGTCTCTGGTTCTCCGTTCTGCTCCAGCCTAGTAGCCTACTAGGCGAGAACGAATAGGAACAAGAAGAGGCCAAGAGGCGGCTCCGCAGCCCCGAGGTTGAAGAACGCCTGTGTTCAGACCACGAGGGATGTGGTTGTTCTGTTTTGTGTGTGTTCGTGGCGAGCGACTTGAGGCTCGTGTGCTGGGAGGGCGGCCCGCTTGGTCAGCCACTGACCACTGTGCCGTGCACTCGCTGCTGCCTGCCTGCCTCTCACCGAAACCAAAATATCACTATTCGTCCACTAATAATAATTTGTACCCCGAACTAAAATGAGGATTAAAAACAAATCAAAGAGAACTCAGCTCAACAGAACACGGAATACAATAGTGCATTCTACACTTCACCCATGCAAATCCTCAGCCGTGATCACAATTCACAAACGTAGACAAGAAATCCACCACCACAAAGCTACGAAACAAACGACCACTCAAATGGAGCCCCATCCTTTTGCAGCGGGAAGAGGAGGGATGCTCTGCTCATTCCTGAAGAAGTCATTAGGATCCGCCATGGCCTTCACAGCTGCCAGCCTCTCAAAATTGCCTTTGAAATACTTCTCCCCCCAGATCCTCGCCCTGGCGTAGCTAGTCACATTGTCCTCCAACTCGTTCGTCCCAAGATCCAGGTCCCTGTAGTTGACATATCCAGTTCTTGGGTTCTTGGACACATACGGCTCCATCTCCTCGTACAGCCCCCTGACCCAGCTCATCCGCTTCTCCAATGCCGCAGTGCCATTCTCGAACCAATACGAGTAGTACTGGAGGTTGTACAGGTTCCCCTTCCGGTG
This sequence comes from Zea mays, assembly GCF_902167145.1. Lineage (NCBI taxonomy): Eukaryota > Viridiplantae > Streptophyta > Magnoliopsida > Poales > Poaceae > Zea > Zea mays. The sequence continues at coordinate 82,461,000 of NC_050104.1, read as the reverse complement.
CGGGAACGGCGTCGCTGACGGAGAGATGCTGCCCATCCGGCCGCCGTAGGGGTCCAGGATGAGCAGCCCGGCCTCGGGCTTCTCCAGCCATGACCATGTTCTCTCCCACACGTGCCGTGGGATGGGTTCTTGCACGTAGTCGGACTTGGCCTTGACGTATCTGGGCGTCTCGCCGCTCCTGTCCAGGAGCAGCTCCAGTGGCTTGGAGCTCGAGTAGAAGGCGAAGTACACGGTGGACTGGATCCAGCTTATCTCCTCGCAGTCCGATTGGGTGACGCCAAGGTCGGGGAAGTGAACTCGCATGTGCTCAAGGAGGCGGCTGCAGCGGCCGAGGAACAGTGCCTCAAACCGCGCGTGCTGGCTCCGGACGGCGACTCGGAGGATGAGGTCACTGGGCAGCGCCGGCGCGATTGCCTGCCATTTGGTGATGAGGTGCGAGGCGGACTGGTTTATTGACCGGCGCACGGTGAACACGGTGACTGTCTCCGGCACGCGCACGAGGCGGAGCTTCCAAGACAGTACGACACCGAAGCTCTCCCCGCCGCCACCGCGGATGGCCCAGAACAGGTCCTCCCCCATGGTGGTCCGGTTCAGCAGCCTCCCGTCGGCGTCAACGAGGACGGCGTCAATGACGTTGTCCGCAGCGAGGCCGTACCTGCGCATCAGCGTGCCGAAGCCGCCGCCGCTGAGGTGTCCTCCTACGCCGACAGTGGGGCAGATCCCAGCGGGGAACGCGAGCACGCGGCTGGCGGCGGCGACGGCATAGTAGACCTCGCCGAGCGTGGCCCCCGATCCAGCCCACGCCTCGGCGCGCGCGGAGTCGACGCGGACGTCACGGAAAGCGGCGAGGTCGAGCACGGCGAAGCGCTCGCCGGGGTCGAGGGAGGCGTAGGATAGGCCCTCGTAGTCGTGCCCGCCGCTTCGGGCGCGGACGCGGACGCCGTGGCGGCGGCCGCAGCGTACGGCCGCCTGCGCGTGGGCTGGCTCGGTGGCGGCCACGATGGCGACCGGCCGCTGAATGTCCGACGTGACGTAGCGGAGGTTGCGTACGGAGGAGAGCAGCGTCGTGGAGTACGACGGGGACGCCGGGGTCTGAAGGAGGCGCGGCGGGACGCCCGCGCCGACGAGGCAGACGAGGAACGAGTCGGTCGCATTCAAACCTGAGGCGACCGCGATGCTGCCGCTGGAGAGGGCGCAGATGGCGGCGGCGACGACGAGCTGGTACAAAATTCCGGGCATGATTGAGGATTTGAGACCAAAGGAGTGGACGGAAAGGGATCTTTTCAGCTCTGTACTACTGGTGTAGTACTTCGCGCAAGGGCGGGCGCGCTAGTATATTCTGGAACCTGTCAGGCTGTCACGTGTATACAAGGCGATGGGTACCTGAAATTTATATATCCGGCAGAAGTTATACTCAACGGATAAGCTGGTTCAGATATACTAAGGGCCTGTTTGGTTCGTGGCTAACTATGCCACACTTTGCCTAAGGTTAGTCGTTTGAATTGAAGAACTAACCTTAGGCAGAAAAGTTAGGCAAAGTGTGGCAAGTGAGGCTGCGATCCAAACATGCCCTAAGTTCATGTTTGGTTTTAATTAGTCTTAGGAGGACTAAACTTTAGGGTGTGTTTTGTTTGACTTTTGGCTTTGGCTTTTCCCCCTAAAAGCTAAAAGCCAACCAAAGGGGTGGATTCAGGAAGCAGTTTTTTCTAAAAGCCAACTTTCTCGTAGTGCAAATCTGAAAGCACCCATAGACCTGCTTTTAATGGCTTTTCGGATGGAACTGTGAAAACATATACCGAAGAATTTTTAACGACTTTTAGTGGTTTCGCCAAACGATTTTTAGCTTTTTAACAGCTTACAGCCTACAACAGTTTTTTCCACAGCTCACAGCCCACATCAACTTTTTTCACAGCCACAGCCCAACCAAACAGACTCTTAGTCCCTACTTGTTTGGTTATAAGGACTAAATAGATTCTAAAGTCATTAAATACATTGTCCAAAGACTCAAATGCTCTTAGAATACACTCATGTAGGCTTTTAGTCTCTTTTAGCATCTATGTGAAGGACTAAAGACTAAATCATTTTAGTCCATATTTTAGTCTTAATGTTTGACAAAAAAGGGACTAAATGAGACTAAAAACTAGAGATTAATCTTTAGTGCCTCTAACCAAACACCCCTAACTATATCTGTGTAGCCACCGAATAATTTATAGTCGCCTCACTTATATATAATCTACTCAATTAAGTATATATAAATATATATTAGCTAAAAGAATGATCAATGTTTCTACATTATTCATTGTATTTTCATCTTTTATTTACTCACATATAGTTATTAGATTTATGTTATTTGATATGTGTTTAGTGGATATCTAATCGATTTTTGGTTACCTGATATATTTTTTAACCTATGCGGGTGTGATTATAATTTCATACTAGTAAGTGGGTATGAATTTTTTTATAATTTTATCTCACGGATATATGTATGGATAAGAACTACTCATCGAGTACATATCGGTTGCCATCTCTAATCATGAGTTTCTAACAAAAAGTACAGGGGAGAGATGTATTCAAACTACTCTTTATTTCCTCAAAGAGAAATCGATATAGCGAAAATGTGATAATCCTATATGTTCATGTCATTATATTATCAAAATCCACTAATAATATAAATAATAAAAGTATAAGGGAGAGAGGTATTCAAACTACCCTTTATTTCCTCACAGAAAATTTGTATAGAGAAAATGTGATAATCCTATAGGTTCATGCCATTATATTATCAAAATCCACTTAACAAGATAGTTCATATAGTATTACAAATAAGACAACAACCAATATGTAATCTGCCCTTATGTGCAAGCCTGCAAGTGAGCCTCCTGGTTCGTTACATCATGATTCAACCGTAGATATAATCATGGTTTTTAGGGTTTTTTATAAAACTACACGGGCCGGTGTCAAAGGGTTTAATTTAACGAACCAGGAGGCTCGCTTGCACGCTTGCACATAAGGCCTAATTGCATATTAGTTGTTGTCTACAAATAAATATTTAAAAAATATATAATACTCGACCTCGTCAAGGTCGACCGTAAAAACTCTAAAACACATCATTTTTTGATTGGGCAGACTTTGGTTGTAGCTTGTTGTGCGAAAATGGTATCTATTAACATCATACCAAGAAAATGTCCTGACCCTATATGCAAAGTCATTGGCTACTTGTCTGAACTCGGCACTCAGATGGATCTTTTTGACCATGCAAGTTCAAACAAGCTAGATTGTAATATTATTCGCATGTAACAACAACTTCAAATGACAAACTAAGTACGCGCTAGATAGGACAGTACCTTCAGTTTGAACCAGGAAATAAAATTGGGCAATCCATTTCCCGTGCCCTATCTAAGAAGGGTATCATATTCCTATGGAGTTGAATCCCTTGATCGATGCCAAAATTCATCAAGAAATTGTTGCATGTAAGGCATCACCTCATCAAGGTTGTTCAATAGATATAGCATGATATGGTGCCACTGTTTATGTCTCAAGGTCTTGGTGGTCAAACCACTTGCGTGTCCGAGTTTCCCTCGAAAAATGTTGAGGATCGAATTCATTTTCGCCATCATTGCAACGAGGGGTGGATTATGCACACTCGGAAGTTTGTTACCATAGTAAGTTTTTATGAAGTTTGACACCTCCTCTAGTATGTATGCCTCTGCAATGGAGCCTTAATTTTGCATGTATTTCTATATTTCTTTTGAATAGTCTTTAGACATCTCTCTATTGGATAGCACCATCGTCCCTACACGGCCCCTCCATTTGTGCCTCATACGGGAGATGCAGAATCAAATGATGCATCAAATCCAAGTTTGCAATCATGATCTGAGATAACTCCTTTGCACAAAGCTGGCAAAAGAAATATCTCAAATCTACAAGCAATAGGCAAACATGCTTAGGGATATAGCCTCGAACCATCACCAGAAGAATTTGTTCAATCCATATATGGTAGTCATGACTCTTCATTCTTAAGACTCGCATAGTAGATAAGTTCACCCCCTACTCAGGTTAGCTGCATACTGAGAGCACCTAGAGGGGGGTGAATAGGTGATCCTGTAAAACTTAAAAACTTAAGCCACAAAACTTTGATTAAGCGTTAGCACAGTTAATGCCAAGTGGCTAGAGAGAAGATCTTGCACAATACGATAACCACAAAGAGTTCAACACAGAGAAGACACAGTGGTTTATCCCGTGGTTCGGCCAAGTACAACATTTGCCTACTCCACGTTGTGGCGTCCCAACGGACGAGAGTTGCACTCAACTCCTCTCAAGTGATCCAATGATCAACTTGAATACCACAGTGTTATGCTTTTCTTTTCTTATCGCGTTCGCGAGGAATCTCCACAACTTGGAGTCTCTCGCCCTTACACTTGAAGTTCACAAAGAAGCACGGAGTAAGGGAGAGAAGCAACACACACAAATCCACAGCAAAATGCGCACACACACGGCCAAGAATCGAGCTCAAAAGACTATCTCAAAGTTCTCACTAGAACGGAGCTCGAATCACTGAGAATGACAAACGAATGCGCAAAGACTGAGTGTGGATGATCAAGAATGCTCTAAGGTTGCTTGGTGTATTCCTCCATGCGCCTAGGGGTCCCTTTTATAGCCCCAAGGCAGCTAGGAGCCGTTGAGAACAAATCTGGAAGGCCATCCTTGCCTTCTGTCGTCGGGCGCACCGGACAGTCCGGTGCACACCGGATAGTGTCCGATGCCCGATTTCCTTCCTTAAATGGCGAAGCCGACCGTTGGCAGACTTGGAGCCGTTGGCGCACCGGACATGTCCGGTGCACACCGGACAGTCCGGTGCCCCCTTCTAGCCGTTGGCTCGGCCACGTGTCCCGCGCAGATCGCGCGACCGACCGTTGGCCCGGCCGACCGTTGGCTCACCGGACAGTCCGGTGCACACCGGACAGTCCGGTGAATTTTAGCCGTACGCTGTCGGCGAATTCCCGAGAGCGGCCACTTCACGCCGAGTCAGCCTGGCGCACCGGACACTGTCCGGTGCACCACCGGACAGTCCGGTGCTCCAGATCGAACAACCTTTTGGCTGTACACAGCCAACTTTTCTCTGACTCGATTTCTCCTGTTTCAAGCACTTAGACACAATACATTAGTCCTCAAAACAATGTACTAAGGCTTAGAAACATACCTTTACTCTTGATTTGCACTTTGTCCATCCATGGGTATTGATTCACATTTAAGCACTTGTGTTGGCACTCAATCACCAAAATACTTAGAAATGGCCCAAGGGCACATTTCCCTTTCAATCTCCCCCTTTTTGGTGATTTATGCCAACTCAACATAAAGCAACTAGAACAAGTGCAATATCACTTCAAATAAAACTCAAATTTATTTTGATTTAATTTTGGCATATATGGATCATCCTTTGCCACCACTTGGTTTGTTTTTGCAAATCAAACTCAAATCTCTATCTCTAAGTCAAACACACATGTTGAAGCATAAAGAGAGTCATTCCAAAAGAGATTGATCAAAGATTTCAAAAACTCCCCCTATTTCCCATAATCAACACTTCTCCCCACAAGAGGCCAACTTTTGACAAAAGAGACAATGCAGACAATGCAAGAGTTTTGACAACCCAAAAGCTCTATTCTACTATTTTCAAAGTTTCTCAAGTGGTAGCTGATCCATCTATTGCTTTGGCCTTTATTTTCTCCCCCTTTGGCATCAAGCACCAAAACGGGATCACTCTTGGTCCTTTAACCCCATTGCCTCACCAAATTCTTCAATTAAGAGCAAATAGGCAATAAGAGTTTGAAGATGAACTTGGAATAGTTACTCTTTTCATCGGAGTGCAGTGGAAGTCTTGTATGGTCCAAGTCCACCTTTTCCTTTCAATCCTCCTTTGAGGCTAAAACAACCAAACTCAAGCATATAGTTAGTCTCAAAGGGTCAAGTTGTAGCAGAACTCCCCCTAAATATGTGCATCACTTACACAAGGACTTGTGAGGTCTGGAGAATGTTTGTACAACTTGAGCACCACAATAAGCAACAAAATGCAGAATGAACATGATCAAAGGCATAAACACATGTATGCTACAATTCAATCCAAGTTCCGCGAATCTAAGACATTTAGCTCACTACGCAACCTGCAAAAGGTCTTCTCATCTAGAGGCTTGGTAAAGATATCGGCTAGCTGGTTCTCGGTGCTAACATGAAACACTTCGATATCTCCCTTTTGCTGGTGGTCTCTCAAAAAGTGATGCCGGATGTCAATGTGCTTTGTGCGGCTGTGTTCAACAGGATTTTCCGCCATGCGGATAGCACTCTCATTGTCACATAGGAGTGGGACTTTGCTCAGATTGTAGCCAAAGTCCCGGAGGGTTTGCCTCATCCAAAGTAGTTGCGCGCAACACTGTCCTGCGGCAACATACTCGGCCTCAGCGGTGGATAGGGCAACAGAAGTTTGTTTCTTAGAGTTCCACGACACCAGGGACCTTCCTAAGAATTGGCACGTCCCCGATGTACTCTTCCTATCGACCTTACATCCAGCATAGTCGGAATCTGAGTATCCAACCAAGTCAAAGGTAGACCCCTTTGGATACCAGAGCCCGAAGCAAGGCGTAGCAACCAAATATCTAAGAATTCGCTTCACCGCCACTAAGTGACACTCCTTAGGATCGGATTGAAATCTAGCACACATGCATACGCTAAGCATAATATCCGGTCTACTAGCACATAAATAAAGTAAAGACCCTATCATTGACCGGTATGCTTTTTGATCAACGGACTTACCTCCTTTGTTGAGGTCGGTGTGTCCGTCGGTCCCCATCGGAGTCTTTGCGGGCTTGGCTTCCTTCATCCCAAACCGCTTCAGCAAGTCTTGCGTGTACTTCGTTTGGGAGATGAAGGTGCCGTCCTTGAGTTGCTTCACTTGGAACCCAAGGAAGTAGTTCAACTCGCCCATCATCGACATCTCGAATTTTTGCGTCATCACCCTGCTAAACTCCTCACAAGACTTTTGGTTAGTAGAACCAAATATTATGTCATCGACATAAATTTGGCACACAAAGAGATCACTATCGCAAGTCTTAGTGAAAAGAGTTGGATCGGCTTTCCCAACCTTGAAAGCATTATCAATTAAAAAGTCTCTAAGGCATTCATACCATGCTCTTGGGGCTTGCTTAAGTCCATAGAGCGCCTTAGAGAGCTTACACACGTGGTCGGGGTACCGTTCATCCTCGAAGCCAGGGGGTTGCTCCACGTACACCTCCTCCTTGATCGGCCCATTGAGGAAAGCGCTCTTCACATCCATTTGGTACAACCTGAAAGAATGGTGAGCGGCATATGCTAGCAAGATACGAATTGATTCTAGCCTAGCCACAGGAGCAAACGTCTCCTCAAAGTCCAAACCTGCGACTTGGGCATAACCTTTTGCCACAAGTCGAGCCTTGTTCCTTGTCACCACTCCGTGCTCGTCTTGTTTGTTGCGAAACACCCACTTGGTTCCCACAACATTTTGCTTAGGATGAGGCACCAGTGTCCAAACTTCATTGCGCTTGAAGTTGTTGAGTTCCTCCTGCATGGCCAACACCCAGTCCGGATCTAGCAAGGCCTCTTCTACCCTGAAAGGCTCAATAGAAGAGACAAAGGAGTAATGCTCACAAAAATTAACTAATCGAGATCGAGTAGTTACTCCCTTGCTAATATCACCCAGAATTTGGTCGACGGGATGATCCCTTTGAATCATCGCTCGAACTTGGGTTGGAGGTGCCAGTTGCGCTTCTTCCTCCATCACTTGATCATCTTGTGCTCCCCCTTGATCAAGCGCCTCCACTTGAGGTACCTGTTCGTCATCTTCGGTTGGGGGATGCACCATAGTTGAGGAAGAAGGTTGATCTCGTTCATCTTGTTCCTGTGGCCGCACTTCTCCAATCGCCATGGTTCGTATAGCGGCTGTCGGAACATCTTCTTCATCTACATCATCACAATCAACAACTTGCTCTCTTGGAGAGCCATTAGTCTCATCAAATACAACGTCGCTAGAGACTTCAACCAAACCCGATGATTTGTTGAAGACTCTATACGCCTTTGTATTTGAGTCATAACCTAACAAAAACCCTTCTACAGCTTTGGGAGCAAATTTAGAATTTCTACCCTTCTTCACTAGAATGTAGCACTTGCTCCCAAATACACGAAAGTAAGATACATTGGGTTTGTTACCGGTTAGTAGCTCATACGATGTCTTCTTGAGGAGGCGGTGAAGGTAGACCCTGTTGATAGCGTGGCAAGCCGTGTTCACGGCTTCCGACCAAAAGCACTCGGGGATCTTGAATTCTCCAAGCATAGTCCTCGCCATATCTATGAGTGTCCTGTTCTTCCTCTCTACCACACCATTTTGCTGAGGTGTGTAGGGAGCGGAGAATTCGTGCTTGATCCCCTCCTCCTCAAGAAATTCCTCCACTTGAAGGTTCTTGAACTCGGACCCGTTGTCGCTCCTTATCTTTTTCACTTTGAGCTCAAACTCATTTTGAGCTCTCCTTAGGAAGCGCTTGAGGGTCCCTTGGGTTTCAGACTTATCCTGCAAAAAGAACACCCAAGTGAAGCGGGAAAAGTCATCAACAATAACTAGACCATACTTACTTCCTCCTATGCTCAGATAGGCGACGGGTCCGAAGAGGTCCATATGTAGCAGCTCCAGGGGTCTTGATGTTGTCATCACATTTTTGGTGTGATGAGAGCCTCCCACTTGTTTCCCTGCTTGACAAGCTGCACAAGGTCTATCTTTTTCGAAATGAACATTAGTTAGACCTATCACATGTTCTCCCTTTAGAAGCTTGTGGAGGTTCTTCATCCCCACATGTGCTAAGCGGCGATGCCACAGCCAGCCCATGCAAGTCTTAGCCATTAAGCATGCATCTAGACCAGCCTCTTCTTTTGCAAAATCAACTAGGTAAAGCTTGCCGTCTAGTACACCCTTAAAAGCTAGTGAACCATCACATCTTCTAAAGACAGACACATCTACATTTGTAAACAAACAGTTATATCCCATATTGCATAATTGACTAACAGATAGCAAATTATATCCAAGAGACTCTACTAAAAACACATTAGAGATAGAGTGCTCATTTGAGATTGCAATTTTACCTAACCCTTTTACCTTGCCTTGATTCCCATCACCGAATATTATTGAATCTTGGGAATCTTTGTTTTTGACGTAGGAGGTGAACATCTTCTTCTCCCCCGTCATATGGTTTGTGCATCCGCTGTCAATAATCCAGCTTGAACCCCCGGATGCATAAACCTGCAAGGCAAATTTAGGCTTGGGTCTTAGGTACCCAACTCATGTTGGGTCCTGCAAGGTTAGCACAAATATCCTTAGGGACCCAAATGCAAGTTTTGTCTCCCTTGCATCTTGCCCCTAATTTTCTAGCAACTATCTTCCTATTCTTTCTACAAATAGCAAAAGAAGCATTTAAAGCATGATATATTGTAGAAGGTTCATTTACTTTCCTATTAACAACATTTCTCCTAGGCAAATTATGAACATCATTTCTCCTACCAACATTTCTATCATGTACATAAGAAGAACTAGAAGCAAACATGGCATGAGAATCAAAGGCATTATATGCATTACAACTTCTATAAGCATTTCTAGATTGTCTCCTATCATGGTACATAAAAGCATGGTTCTTTTGCACACTACTAGCCATAGGGGCCTTTCCTTTCTCCTTGGCGGAGATGGGAGCCTTATGGCTTGTCAAGTTCTTGGCTTCCCTCCTGTAGCCAAGTCCATCCTTAATTGAGGGGTGTCTACCAATCGTGTAGGCATCCCTTGCAAATTTTAGCTTGTCAAATTCATTCTTGCTAGTCTTAAGTTGGGCATTAAGACTAGCTAATTCCTCATTTAATTTAGAAATTGAGACTAAATGATCACTACAAGCATCAATGTCAAAATCTTTACACCTATTACAAGTTTCAACAATTTCTGCACAAGAATTAGATTTACTAGCTACTTCTAGTTTAGCATTTAAATCATCATTAAAACTTTTTAACTTAGCAATAGTTTCATGACAAGAAGATAATTCACTAGAGAGCATTTCATTCCTCTTAATTTCTAGAGCAAGAGATTTCTGAGCTTCTACAAATTTATCATGTTCTTCATACAACAAATCCTCTTGCTTTTCTAACAGTATATTCCTATCATTCAAGGCATCAATCAATTCATTAATTTTGTCTACCTTAGTTCTATCTAATCCCTTGAATAAGCATGAGTAATCTATCTCATCATCATCACTAGACTCATCCTCACTTGAAGAAGCATAAGTACTAGTATTAGGAGTGCTTAATTTCTTCTCCCTTGCCATGAGGCAAGTGTGACGCTCGTTGGGGAAGAGGAATGACTTGTTGAAGGCAGTGGCGGCGAGTCCCTCATTGTCGGAGTCGGACGAGGAGCAGTCCGAATCCCACTCCTTGCCAAGATGAGCCTCGCCCTTTGCCTTCTTATAGTTCTTCTTTTTCTCCCTCTTATTCCCTTGATCCTGGTCACTATCATTGTCGGGACAGTTAGCAATAAAATGACCAAGCTTACCGCATTTGAAGCATGAGCGCTTCCCCTTGGCTTTGGTCTTGCTTGGCTGTCCCTTGCGGCCTTTAAGCACCGTCTTGAATCTTTTGATGATGAGAGCCATCTCTTCATCATTAAGTCCGGCCGCCTCAATCTGTGCCACCTTGCTAGGTAGTGCCTCCTTGCTTCGTGTTGCCTTGAGAGCAAGGGGTTGCGGCTCGTTGATCGGACCATTCAAGGCGTCGTCCACGTACCTCGCCTCCTTGATCATCATTCGCCCGCTTACGAACTTCCCCAGAACTTCTTCGGGCGACATCTTGGTGTACCTAGGATTTTCACGAATATTGTTCACCAAATGAGGATCAAGAACGGTAAAGGACCTTAGCATTAGGCGGACGACGTCGTGATCCGTCCATCGCGTGCTTCCGTAGCTCCTTATTTTGTTGATAAGGGTCTTGAGCCGGTTGTATGTTTGAGTTGGCTCCTCGCCCCTTATCATTGCGAACCGTCCAAGCTCGCCCTCCACCAACTCCATCTTGGTGAGCAAGGTGACATCATTCCCCTCATGAGAGATCTTGAGGGTGTCCCAGATCTGCTTGGCATTGTCCAAGCCGCTCACCTTATGGTACTCGTCCCTGCACAAAGAGGCTAGCAACACAGTAGTAGCTTGTGCATTTTTATGAATCTGTTCATTAATAAACATGGGACTATCCGTACTATCAAAGTGCATTCCACTTTCTACAATCTCCCATATGCTAGGATGGAGAGAGAACAAGTGACTACGCATTTTGTGACTCCAAAATCTGTAGTCCTCTCCATCAAAATGAGGAGGTTTACCAAGTGGAATAGATAATAAATGAGCATTAGTACTTTGAGGAATACGAGAGTAATCAAAAGAAAAGTTCGAATTGACCGGTTTCTTTCTCTCATATTCGTTGTGGTCGTCGTCCTTTTGGGAGGAAGTAGACTCATCGCTGTCGTAGTAGACGATCTCCTTGATGCGTCTTGTCTTCTTCTTCTTCCCATCTTTGCGTCTGTGGCCCGAGCCCGAGTCGTTGGACTTGTCATCCCTTGGCTCATTGACGAAGGACTCCTTCTCCTTGTCGTTGATCACGATTCCCTTCCCTTTAGGATCCATCTCTTCGGGCGGTTAGTCCCTTTGTGAAGAGAACGGCTCCGATACCAATTGAGAGCACCTAGAGGGGGGGTGAATAGGTGATCCTGTAAAACTTAAAAACTTAAGCCACAAAACTTTGATTAAGCGTTAGCACAGTTAATGCCAAGTGGCTAGAGAGAAGATCTTGCACAATACGATAACCACAAAGAGTTCAACACAGAGAAGACACAGTGGTTTATCCCGTGGTTCGGCCAAGTACAACACTTGCCTACTCCACGTTGTGGCGTCCCAACGGACGAGAGTTGCACTCAACTCCTCTCAAGTGATCCAATGATCAACTTGAATACCACAGTGTTATGCTTTTCTTTTCTTATCGCGTTCGCGAGGAATCTCCACAACTTGGAGTCTCTCGCCCTTACACTTGAAGTTCACAAAGAAGCACGGAGTAAGGGAGAGAAGCAACACACACAAATCCACAGCAAAATGCGCACACACACGGCCAAGAATCGAGCTCAAAAGACTATCTCAAAGTTCTCACTAGAACGGAGCTCGAATCACTGAGAATGACAAACGAATGCGCAAAGACTGAGTGTGGATGATCAAGAATGCTCTAAGGTTGCTTGGTGTATTCCTCCATGCGCCTAGGGGTCCCTTTTATAGCCCCAAGGCAGCTAGGAGCCGTTGAGAACAAATCTGGAAGGCCATCCTTGCCTTCTGTCGTCGGGCGCACCGGACAGTGTCCGGTGCCCGATTTCCTTCCTTAAATGGCGAAGCCGACCGTTGGCAGACTTGGAGCCGTTGGCGCACCGGACATGTTCGGTGCACACCGGACAGTCCGGTGCCCCCTTCTAGCCGTTGGCTCGGCCACGTGTCCCGCGCAGATCGCGCGGCTGACCGTTGGCCCCGCCGACCGTTGGCTCACCGGACAGTCCGGTACACACCGGACAGTCCGGTGAATTTTAGCCGTACGCTGTCGGCGAATTCCCGAGAGCGGCCACTTCACGCCGAGTCAGCCTGGCGCACCGGACACTGTCCGGTGCACCACCGGACAGTCCGGTGCTCCAGACCGAACAGCCTTTTGGCTGTACACAGCCAACTTTTCTCTGACTCGATTTCTCCTGTTTCAAGCACTTAGACACAATACATTAGTCCTCAAAACAATGTACTAAGGCTTAGAAACATACCTTTACTCTTGATTTGCACTTTGTCCATCCATGGGTATTGATTCACATTTAAGCACTTGTGTTGGCACTCAATCACCAAAATACTTAGAAATGGCCCAAGGGCATATTTCCCTTTCACATACCCATCAGGGAACATTAACATCTTGATCCACTCTATTACTTCCCTCCTTTGGGCCTTGCTCAGGACGAAATCGGCCTTAGGCCTTCTCCATGTCTTTCCACTACTAGGCATCTTCATCTCTTGGTGTGGTCAATCACATAACGCAACTAGATCCACTCTTGCCTTTACATTATCCTTTGACTTATCAGGAATGTCCATGATTGTTGCCCAAAGTGCCTCGACGACATTCTTTTCAGTGTGCATCACGTCAATGTTGTGTGGAAGGACAAGGTCATCATAATAGGGGAGTCGAGTCAAGCCCGACTTATGGGTCCACATATGTTGCTTACCATATCCCACAAAACCACCATCTAGATTGACCACAAGACATCTGTTGACTAAGTTTAGCACCAGTCATCATTGTAGGTGGGTGGTCTGCCACTCCTACACATTTTGTAAAGTTCTTGATGTCTATTTAGAATGCATGGTTAAGAGGGAGAAATTATCGATGTTTATTGAATGACGAATATTTGCCACCCTTCTTCAACCAAATGAACCTAAGATCTTCCTTGCAAACTAGGCATGGGAACTTACCATGAATACACAAGGCGAAGAATGGCCCATATGTCGGGAAGTCATGCATGGAGTACTGATACCAAACATGCATTTTGAAGTTTTTCTTTGTACCTCGATCGTATGTCCATACCCCTTGCTCCCAAGCATGAACCATTTCATCAATCATAGGCTCCATGTACACACCCATTTTATTCCCCGGGTGTCCAAGAATTATCAACAACAAGAACATGTTCTATTGTTGAAAGCATACGCCAAGGGGAGATTGGGCGGTTATAACGAACACGAGCCAACATGTGTATGGGGTAGCCATCAGTCCATAAGAATTGGACCCATTTGTGGCCAGCGCAACACGTACATTACCAGTTTCTTCAGCTTTCTCATGGTGAATGGCATCAAAGTGGGTCCATACTTCACCATCGGATGCATGTACCATCTTGTTAGGATTGTATTGTTTGCCATTTTGTTTCATGTCATTTGTTTCATGAATTCCTCATTTATGTATAACCGCTGGATATCCTCGGTATGAATGGAAGGTGGCGTAGGATTGTCATGGGGATGTCGAGCTGCCTCTTTTATCCATCACCAAAACTACCTCCATGAACCTAGACAATTTACACTTCGGACAATACTTTGCCTTTATGTATTCTTTCCTAAATAGGAGGCAACCCTTCGGACAAGCATGTATAGGCGCATACATCATCTTGAGTGCACGAAGGAGTTTTTGTGCCTCGTACATGCTCTTTGGCAGAACGTGATCCTCCAGAAGCAGGCTGCCAATAATTGTCAACAAACTATCGAAGGCATCTCAACTCAGGTTGTACTGTGACTTCAATGCCATTATACGTCCAATGACATCTAGTTGAGAAACCTTTGTCAGGCCATGAAGGGGATTCTGTGTCGCGTCAAAAATGTTGTAGAACGCCTTTGCAGTCACCTCTGGCTCATCCTCCATACGTCTTTCAACGATCTGTGCCTCGTGATAGTCATTCAACATGTCTGCTACCTCCTCATCAACATCATAATCCTTGGCGCACTGTCTCACCACCTCCTCTCTGGTATGATGTGATTCACTATGATAGATCCACCTGGTATAGTCTGGCGTAAATCCATTCTTCCAAATATGTTCTCTCATGGCCTTCTTTGTTTGTCTTTTCCTATTTGCACATTTGTTACACGAACATGGGACTAGATTGGCTCCTTTAGCAGCTTCGCCAAAGCATCGGTCTTTGTAATCCATTCAGGGGTGATATCATCCCTTGTTATGTGGCCCATGTACATCCACTCACGATCATCCATCCTCTAACATATTAGCATAGAGTAATGTAAACCTCTTCCTCAGGGAACACTACATTCCTACCTTATAATAGGTAAGGATAGGTCCTAATCCCACCTGTTGTTGCATAGATGGGTTAGTTTCCAAGCTCTACTCTGGTCCAAGACAGAATTTTGGCATCACCTCCTCATTGTTCTCCTAATACACGTCCTGGCAGAGAGATTGTGTATTCAGAGAACAATAGGGAGGTGACACTAAAACTCTGTCTCGAATCGGAGTAGAACATGGAAACTAACCCCATCTACGCAACCATGGGTTGTCCAAAAAACATGGACAATTCGAAACAGATACAATTATAGATATGCAAAGATCTACATATTTGCAATCGTATATGCTTCGAATAGGAGATGCCTCACCGGGTTACATGATTTACGACCATGATACAAAAATAGAAGTTGTACCTAGAGTGGCGATGGAGTCAGGCTAGCGGGGTTGGGCAGGTCAGTGAAGTGGCGCTTGGATGCGTTGTAGGTAGACCCGCAATGGCTACAAAGACCTCTACAAAAAAAGAAACTTAAGTCTGTCAACAAAATTTTTTGACAACAACTTCCTTGCACGGTGAGGTTTCTAGAACCTGCAAATAAAACTAACAGCATGATGACTGACATGCACATATATATCAATAGCACGATGGCCGCCAATCACAAATATATTTTCAATCGTTGTCGAAGAATATATCAAATCCACCACATAGATATGTGTTAGGGATAAGAACCCCAGTCCCTAGGACCCATCGATCAGCAAGCGCAATGGGAAGAGGCCTCTAGCAACCGGGGCCTATCGGTTAGTAGGAGGAGAAAGGAAATGTCTTCCCTAGAAGCACCTGCCCCCGTACGAGCCCCACAACACTGAGCCCAGGGTCGGCGTGGTAAAGCTGGACATGGGGGCCGAACAAACCGAAGGGAAATGACTCGAGAGGTTCCCTCGTTCGACCCAAGATTGACCTACCATAAGTGACCGTCCGCATTAACTACACCTGACACTAAGCCGTGGCAGACATGCCGGTCCGCCTCCCACTCATGTCCTATGAGACCCTCAGGCTACAACGCATCCATAACCTACAAAACCCTCAGACAGCGGCGCATTTATGGACCACACGCCCCCGGCCTACGGCACACTCATGGCATACCGGGACTAGGCCTGAGTGCGCAGGCCACTTGCAGGGCACAACAAGACAAGCCGCACTGAGGCCCAGGCCATGAGGTCCAAGGGTCAGTGTAGCTCAAATAATGGCGCTCGGGCCCCATGCTGCTTGTGCCATCCACCATAAAGTATACGAGACAACTAGGCGACCCCGAGGCTCACGGTCGCACGCGGCTTCACCGGGGTAGAATGCTTAGTTTTACCATCGCCCAGTGACTCCTTCCTAAGGAATCCACCGTTGGTCGACCCCATCCTTAGCCTATGAAAGGAGGTCATCCCCTAAAGATGGGGACGGATGGACACATAAACGACCGACCGACAAAAAGAAGGAGGGCACATCGACGAGGACCTAGAGACCGAAGCCCCACTGCTAAGCCAAGACTTAGTTAGGACTCCAAGTCTATAGCCCTTAGCTCCACCTCCTCTACATAAGAGACTTGAGAGCCTCTTCTCCCTCTCTCTCCTGCTTGTAACCCATATTACGACCATTGATCAACATAGGTGTCGGTAGCACAAGCTGTCGAAGAATGGATGTAAGGACGTTCTGCCCAAACTAGAATAACTCTTGTGCCCACCGCGCACACTGTCTAGAGCCCAGAACGTGCACACAAATTTACTTGTCAGAGCTAGGTTCAAAACACCAACACAGTTAGCGTGCCAGATAGGGGCCTTACACATTCTCGACGAAATTCTTCAAGCTCTGAATGGCTCGCCGCAATGCCAAATGATTCCTCGAAGCAGCAATCCATTTCAGGAGCCTCGACTTCTCCTTCGATGGCGAAGGTGAAGCGGTCAGGGCCTCGGAAGCCTGACCCCTTCTGCCAAGGAGCCTCAGCACGACCGCAAGGGCCTACAGTGGACCTGCATCGACTACACCCCTAGAGCAGCCATCCGCTTCAGAAACCTCGATTCTGTCATAAACCAAGAGGGTGATATGGTTAGAGCGGTGCCCACCCGACCTCCTCCACCTAAAAACCCTAACACAGTCTCAGCGGCCCTTGTAAGCCTCAGCCTCGCACCACACCAGCGACGAGAGGAGAACAATCTTGCCCTGCCTTCCAAGGATGATGAAATAAGGCGATAGATTGGGATCCATATGGGGCCCGACCCCACATATGATGATATGTCAGTCTTCTTTGTGTCCTACGTGGAACTTTATGTGTTATATGACACGGAAGCATCATCCTACCACGACGGCTCTAGCAGTGGCCCTGGCGCCCTCCTGTCTCGACTGTGCTACGTTCGGCCGGTGCTCATGGCCCTAGTTACCCACGGCCATCTCCCCACCTCCGACGACTTGGAGTTCACAGGGATGGTCGACGACGACGAAGACCTTTTCTTCAACATGCTCTATACAGACTTAGACTCAGACCTAAGTCCCCCTGCGAGCAGCGAAGAAGAGCCCCTCAATGACAAGGACGCCAAAGATCGCCCAACTTCTACGGCCCCATCGGAGGTACCTACAAAGTGGGGCACCACGCATGGTAGCAGTCGGATGGATCATCGGGCATAATTCCTCCAACGAGAGCCTGTAGTAAATGCCCGACTGGAGCGGATCTGCGCTCCATTTTCAAATCCCTCGAACAATTATGAATAAAGCATATTGATAAAGCTTTTCTCAGAGCTAGGCGTGGAAGAGCAATAGAAAAGGCTCATCGTAACCAAGCAATGGCAGGTGTCTTGAGCATTCAGTCGTTACCAAACACGGCCTGATGGCAAACCATTCTTTTTCCAGTTCTAGGTTTGCTTAAAGAAAGGGGCACTCTCGAGGCGCTGGTAGGCATGGGTGTTCACGAAGTTGAATAAAGTGCTGAAAGAAAGAAGGGCCATGTTCCATATCCTTTACAAAGGTGTGGGTCCTCCTTGACTTCCCTCAGGAGGAGTGTTGCTAAGAAGGGTGGCACCTAGGTTCGAGCAAAAGGTTACACGACCTTCACCATGCTGGAGAGATCCGAATTGCTCTAGGCACCATAGTAGCCTTCACTTAGGGCCTCCAGCTCGACCCCCCTTCAAAGTGAGATGCGGAAATGGCGAAGGCCTAGCAGATTCCCTGGCGGGATTCTGCTTCGAACTCCCGAAATTGGCCCACAAGGCCCTGAAGGCAGGAGACCAGTGACTCAGACTTGGATAAAGGAGGTGCTTGGAAGCGCCCATGCATGGAGCCCACCACCTTCGATAGAACGTGCCTCTCCTTCTTTAGCTCCTCCAAGCGTTGCACCTTGATGAAGTTCCATTCAGCGACATCGAATTTCCCTTGTATAGCTGACTGAGGAAGACATGAGCCAGGAGAAGGGGAAGCATGCAACGAATGCCTAACTTTGGAAGAGGTCATTAAAGGCATTACCTTGCAACGAGGCTAGGAGCTTCTCCTCCTTGGTCTGGCCACCCAGCTCTTCCTCCAAGGCCTCGACTTAGGCCTCGGCGACCTTCTTTCCTCGCTCCAGGATGCGAAGGTGGGAGCTTACCTTCACACTCTCAAGATGTGCGAGTCGTTGATTCTGCATCCCTCTTGGCTATCTCGACTAGGGCATCATAGGCATCTTGGATCGACGCAGCAAGAGTGAGGCTTCAACGACCTCGCCCTTCACCGTCAGGAGATCATCGGCCAAACGCTCACGAAGAAAGTGGGATCTACTCGCCAGCATCCCTACGAGAGACTGAAAACACGAAGACTAGAAAATGAATCGTTAGTAAGGGGAGCATCTTTCTCACCAAGCCATTAGTGCATAGCTTACTGCTAGCTTCTAGTGCGTGATCGAAAGATAGTCGAGGTTGACCCACAATGCCTTCTTGGTGGTATCGCTTTCCTCACTCAGCTCCCTACCCAGGGCTTAGGGGTCGTTACCTTCAGCGGAATTATCTAGGTGGACTAAATGCATTGTTAGAAGCCAAGGCACGACAACACGATCCAAGGCTCCCCGCAGGTCGACACGAATGTTGTCCCCTCCGATGTTGTGGTCTCCATAAAAATGGTACCAATGCCCATCCGGCAGGGGTTGCAGGAGGAGAACCATAGTCGCGCTCGACGAGAGGGGCAATCGGGGAACGGTGGCTCACGCGCCGACGAGGGCAACATCCAAGCCCACTATAAAAAAGGGAGGAGAAAGGGTTGAACCTTAGCTGCTCTCACCGGATTCACGTCGGGACCGTTCGAGATTGTTGGGAGAGACGAACTTGAGACACCAACCCTAGTAGCGTCTGGTGGAGTTGTCGGTCAAGAGGAGCCTAACGACGTGGCTGCCCCACCATCCTCACTGACTATGGAAATCACTCTCCTCCTCTTGGAGACTATTTTCCTCGCACGTGGAATAAGCGCAACAGGGTAAGGAACGTTGCTGGATAAAAGAAAAAAAAGAGAGAGTTAGGAGCCAAAGTGAAATGTGAGGTGGACGATAGGGACTAGCGAGGCACACCACCCATTGTCCACACCTTGACAAACCTTTATCCTCCGGATAGGGCCTCACCCACGTGGCGCCCAGTCGGGGCACCGGTCCCGTCACCCACTTTGGAGGCAAGCACGAGCATCCCTAGAGGAGCGTCGCCCGAGACCTCTGATGAGCCCGAGATGAAGGAGCTACCCCCACAAGTTGCCCCCGTCGGTCAGCTGGATGAAGGCTCGACGGGTGGAGGTGCAAGCACTACTAGGCCATTGGCCTAGGGAAAAGGTCAGGAAGCTCTAGGAAGTCAGCCTCCTCCATGATGGGAAAAGTACTCGGCGTCTCACAAGGAAAGGCCAGGGCAGAGCCAGTAATTGATGTGTAAAGGGAGGCATCAAGGATAGCCCAAAGCTTGGAGCCCGTGCTTGCGTCATCATCATCCCCATCCTCATTGGTTGAGTCGGTCTTAGCGCCACAGTCCCTGTGCATTTGGCGCTTGGCCTTTGCGTTCTCTTCTCCACCCTCTTTTTCTTGTCCCTCTGTTGCTGCTCCACGCATGTGCCTACTGCCTCCTCTACCGTGCTTCTTGGCAATGGAATGAGGTTGTCCCTCAGCACTAGAGAGGAAGGCTTGAAGAGGAGGAGAAGGATCAGAGGGCGTGAAACCAGCAAAAATAGAGAGAAAAAAGGGAAGAGAGGGGAATCAGACAAACTCACAAATTCCATGAAACCCGGCTTGGGACACATCGGGGGGCAACTGACTATCGGGAAAATGTATGGGATGATGGCCCCATTCGCACCTTTGTGAACCCCCTTGGCTTCCGTAAGCCAGTGAGCGATCTCTGCATCGCTGGGGTATGACGCCCAACAGCGTACCCTTTGACGGGGCGTCAGCGGGCATCCCGTATAGCGGTAGCCGTCTAGCCATGGGGGGAACCACCCCCTAGTGGAGATAATTCATGATCACACCTGCCAACATGACCCCCCGATCGTGAAGAATCAACATAGCTGTGATGGCCCCGGTTGTCCCCTTTTCCTCATCCGAAGGGACGCCCCATACCCAGCTTTAGGGGGGCTCCATGGGCGTCCCAGAAAGGAACGAAGGGAGACCGTGACCGACTGCGGGGCGAGGCCCCATGGTTGCGCTGAAAGGATCACGATGCCCAAGAGGGGGGTGAATTGGGCTTTTCTAAAAATCAACACTAATTAAAAGCTAAACAAGAGCTAAGCAAGAGCCCAACTTCACCCCAACAACTAGCACTAAGATAATAATACTAGAAATACAATAATGCTAAGACAATACTTCAAATACTTGCTAAACAAATACACAATGAAAAGTGCTTGAATTAAGTGCGGAATGTAAAGCAAGGTTTAGAAGACTCCTCCAATTTTTCCCGAGGTATCGAAGAGTCGGCACTCTCCACTAGTCCTCGTTGGAGCACCCGCGCAAGGGTATCGCTCCCCCTTGGTCCTCGCAAGAACCAAGTGCTCACTACGAGATGATCCTTTGCCACTCCGGCGCGGTGGATCCCTCAAGACCGCTTACAAACTTGAGTCGGGTCACCAACAAGATCTTCACGGTGATCACCGAGCTCCCAACGCCACCAAGGCGTCTAGGTGATGCCGATCACCAAGAGTAACAAGCCGTAGACTTTTGCTTGACCAAGAGAAGCCTAATGCAAGTGGTGTGTGCTCTAGGTGGCTCTCGCTAGCGCCTAATGAGGAACAAATGCGGATTAAGATTCTCTAATCTCCTCACTATGCTTTTGGTGCTTGCAATGCTCTAGCAATGTGCTGGAATAAATGTGGGGTGCAAGACATTGAATATGGTGGGTGAAGGGGGTATAAATAGCCCTCACCCACCAACTAGCCGTTACCAGCATTTTCCTACGCGAGGGCGCACCGGACAGTCCGGTGCGCCACCGGTGCGCCAACGGTGCGCCACCGGTGCGCCAACGGTGCGCCACCGGTGCGCCAACGGTGCGCCACCGGTGCGCCAACGGTCGTTTCCAACGGCTAGTTCTGACAGTTAGCCGTTGGACTCATGGCACACCGGACAGTCCGGTGCACTGTCCGGTGCGCCACTATAATTCAACTCTGAAACCTACGCTCTCGGGTTTCTACGTGGGGAAGGCTCTTCCCCGGGCCAGCCTGGCCCCACCTAGCAGAGGGTGCACCGGACAGTCCGGTGCACACCGGACAGTCCGGTGCCCCAGGGCCAGAAACCCTACTTCTTGTTTTTCAGCTGTTTTTCAAATCCGTTTTCGTTCTAACTTGTGAGTGAGTTCTAGAGTGACACCTAGCACTGAATGTGAGTGTGATTGTGCACCAACACTACACTAGAACTCTCTTGGTCAAACTACTTATCGACAACCCCTCTTTATAGTACAGCTAAGAAGAGAATAAAAGACCTAACTAAATCACGAGTGTCCACATCTCCTTGACACTCGGACTCCGTAGTCCTTCACCTTTTGATTCGTCGTTTTGGCCGTCGCTTCGAGTTCTTATCTCCGGGATTGTTTTCACGGTTGTGGTACTTCTACCTGTCATGCGACCTAACTTACCATTTGTCTCTGCAAAACACACGTTAGTCACATATAACATTACGTTGTCATTAATCACTAAAACCAACCAGGGGCCTAGATGCTTTCAATCTCCCCCTTTTTGGTGATTGATGACAACCCTACAAGATTTGTGAGAGTAGTTTGTTTTGAAGTTTTTGTCAAAAGAAAGGATGGTTAGTTATACTCAGTAATCTTTGACAGAAAGAACGTGTACTATAATAATAAGAGTGAGTGCATACACATCGTAAGATTCTTGTTCATATAAAAGTGAAATTAAATCAATGAATCAAGAACTAGAAGACTGGTGATAAAATATAAGGTGAAAACATAATACACACAGTCAATCATAAGCATCGAGAGTATATATAGAGTTTGTGAGCCAAAAGCACCAAGCTAGTACAGAGAGTAACAAGCACATATATTACATCAAAATGACTCTCTACTAACTATCTAACTCCCCCTAGCTCTCACAACTCATATCTCTCCCCCTTTGGCATCAAACACCAAAAGGGTACCCGAACCTACACATCTGAGGCGGGAGGAGGCGGCGGGGGCGCATCCGGTCGCGGTCGAGGCAGCAGAGCAAACGCTGGCGGGGGGTCAGAGTCAGTCTCGGATCCAGGATCTGCTGTAGAAGCTGGAGCTGGTACTGACTCGGACTGAGGCCGCGCTGCAGAAGCTGCCGAAACTGAAGTGGTCACAGATACTGCCACAGTAGTAGTGGTAACAGCAGATGCTGGTGGCACTGGCGGCTGAGGGCAGACAGAGCTGAGAACCGGTGACGTGAAAGCCAGGGTGACCGGCCGGAGCGGAGAAGGACCAACAGAAGGAAAAGGGGGTCCTGACTGAAATGCTGGCACAACAGGAGCCTGAAGCGGAGGAGGTGGTGCAGACTGAACCGGGGGAACCGAGACACCAGAATGCTGTAGCATAAGAGCCATGAATGCCCTGCTCTCAGCCCGATCCTGGAGTAGCTGCTGCTGAAGAGAATCCTGCCTGTCTTGTATGGTCTGAAACATCGAGAGCATCCTCTCGGATAACCAGGTCTGCTCGGCTGCCAGGTGAGCCTGCTGCTGAGTGAGAGACTGGAGAATCGAAGCAATAGCAGGGTCAATAGCTGGAGGGGCAGCAGGGGTAGCACTAGAACTCCCAGCCTCATGATCATGTGAGCGTGGAGGCATAGGAGGCGGAGGCGGAGGAGGAATCCCAAAATCATCATCATCATCATCAACTGCTGCATCCTGAGCTTCGAACTGATGAAGAGCAGCATCCTCGGCCTGAGAGTCAAAAACTGGAGCAGAAGCTGGCACAGGAGCCTCAGGCGTAGGACGGTAGGACCCAAAGACAAGGCGTGAGGCCTCAAGTGTACCCTGGAACTGTGGAGGCCGAATCAGCTGCGCAAAAATGTGACACATGTAGTGAGCATATGGCAACTGTCGACGAGCACGTATGCCATCCAAAACGGTGTCCTCGATCTCACAAATAAGGAAATCCACGACGTCAAACTCAGAGTGAGAGACCAGGGCACCAAGGAGCCAGAGCTGGATATGTGTGGTAGCCTCCCTGTATCCCATCCTCAGCAGAAGAGTCCGTCTGATAAGCTCAAATAAGTACTTGGTTGCTGTAGTAAAATCTGCCGGTGAACGTCGCGACCCATCTGAGAAGGGCGGGCGGAACAGAGCCGCGACGTGAGCTGTACCCGTAGCCACACCGCCGTGAGGGCGACGAGGAAGGTCAAAGGTGTCGTAGCATAAGCTGTGAAGTCGAGTCGACGACTCGTGAAATCCAAAGAGCTGGCGAATCTGACTGGCAGTAATAGTGACATCCTCTCGCTCAAAACGAAACCTCATCCAGTGATGATCTAGGTCTATCCATACAGTCGCGTAGAAAACTCGGACCCACTCCTCAACATACCTGACGCTGGTAGTCAAAAGAGTCAGAAGGCCAGGCAGATATGTGAGGTGCACCTCAGAGTCAGCACCGGCTGCAAGCAGAAAAGCTGGAAGATCCAAAAGCCGGTGCACTCGCAGAGCAATCTATGCAGACATCTGTGCCCTGAAGAAGGATTCCTGAATCTTGGTGCTGAAAAGTGTAGGATTACGGGGAGGCTACGCTAGCGCAAAACAAAATTTTCAACCCCATAATACCAAGAACTACTGCGGTTATAGGTCATGGAATTACCATTAGACGCGCAGAGCAGCGGAAGACATCTCAATGTAGACGAACGCGTCGAGCCGTGCAGTCGTCGGCGTCCTTCACGTCCTCGCACGGTTCGTCCTAGTGCTCCAAATGCAGCACCTCCGAGGTATCCACACGTACAGGGAGGAAGCGCCGCGTACTGAACTGCTAGGTTCACGACGGCGGCTTGGCGAGGGCGAGAGGCGAGCGGCTACTCGTTTACTGGTGGCGAATTAGGTTAAGCCTAACCGCGCCCCCGCCCCTCATTATATAGGCGTTATGGTGGGCTTCTGACATCGAGGCCCATCATTAACCCTAAAGCCCAGTCTAATTTCAGATCTAATCCGAGTTAGGCTTCCTTCCCCTTAAGTGTGTGACCCTATAGGTTCTCGTACAAATAGACATAGCCCGAGTACTCTTACTTGGCCCAATAATTGACAGCGGCCTCTAGCAAGATATGTCAACTCCTATGCGCATGTAAAGATCATATCAGACGAACCATTGCAACATTACGTACATGATGTTCCCTTTGTCTCATGATATTTGGTCTGGCTCTAAGCTGACCTCTCTTTCTCGATACTATGAATTGGAATCCTTTCAATGGTTAACTCTTAACCCTAGCACGGCCATGCATTTCTTGATCCAATCACTCGAGGGGCCCAGAGATATCTCTCTCACAAAGAGAGGGACAAATTCCATCTTGACTGACCATGCCTCACAACATGCTTCCTGACAAACCCAAAACTACCTTTATAACTACCCAGTTACGGAATAGCGTTTGATAGTCCCTAAGTAAGTCAATTCACATCTTGAGAACATGCGACAATCTCAGGTCTAAGGATACAGTATTCATGTTGCAAAAAGAGAACTATATTACAATATCTCACGTTGGGTCGGTCCAGCCTCATGTCATACATGCGCCCACATTATTAGTTTAACATCTCCATGTTCATGACTTGTGAAATATAGTCATCAACTAATACATGTGCTAGTCATCGACTCTGACAAGGGACATCATTTAGAATAACCATATAAGTAAAGAATCTCACAAACAATTCACATAATTGCTAATCAATACAAGGTGCCTTCCATGGATATTCAATTAAGCAATATATATATCATGGATACAAAGAAATATGCTCATCTTTATGATTATCTCTAGGGCATATTTCTAACAGTCTCCCACTTGCACTAGAGTTAATCTAGAAGATATCTAATACCCATAGATCTCATGTGTGCCTCATGCTTACGTTGTGGAAGAGGTTTTGTCAAAGGATCAGCAACATTCAAATCCGTATGTATTTTGCATATCTTTATCTCACCCCTCCTAACGAATTCCCGTATGAGGTGAAACTTTCGCAGTACGTGTTTGTTTTTCTGGTGGTTCCTTGGCTCCTTAGCTTGCGCAATAGCCCCATTGTTGTCACAGTAGAGGTTCAATGGGCTAGATGCATTAGGAAACACACCAAGCTCGATGAGGAACTTTCTTATCCAAACACCTTCCTTCGCAGATTCAGAAGCTGCAATGTACTCGGCTTCTGTTGTAGAATCAGTCACAGTCTCCTGTTTGGAACTCTTCCAACTAACAGCACCACCATTTATTGTGAACACAAAACCTGATTGCGATTTTAACTCGTCTGGGTCAGTTTGGAAGCTAGCATCGGTG
Organism: Zea mays; assembly: GCF_902167145.1. Lineage (NCBI taxonomy): Eukaryota > Viridiplantae > Streptophyta > Magnoliopsida > Poales > Poaceae > Zea > Zea mays. Next base: position 82,435,190 of record NC_050104.1, on the reverse strand, counting down.
TAACCAGTTACAACGAGCTCCTCCTTACCCCCATATACCAGGAACATATCTTTAGTCCTTCTTAAGTACTTAAGAATGCCTTTTGCCGCTGTCCAGTGACCCTCACCTGGATCAGCCTGGTACCTACTCATAGCACTTATAGCGTATGAAACATCTGGGCGTGTACTTATCATGGCATACATGATTGAGCCAATTGCTGAGGCGTATGGTACCTTACTCATGCGCTCCCGCTCATTAGCCATCGCAGGACATGCATCTGGCTAAGGTGTATACCATGTGACATAGGTAAGAACCCTTTCTTGGACTGTTCCATGTTGAACCGTTTCAGAACCTTGTCAATGTACGTATCTTGACTTAATCCTATAAGCCTCTTCGACCTATCTCTATAGATACTTATGCCCAAAATATATGCTGCTTCCCCTAAGTCCTTCATAGAAAAACTCTTTTTCAGTGAAGCTTTGACGGACTCCAGCATAGGAATGTCATTCCCAATCAATAATATGTCATCCACATACAAGATCAGAAATACAACAGCGCTCCCACTTTCCTTCTTGTAAACACAAGCTTCTTCTTCATTCTGATGAAAACCAAGCCCTTTGATCACTTCATCAAAACGAATGTTCCAACTCCGAGATGCTTGCTTCAACCCATAAATAGATTTCTGAAGTTTGCATATCTTTCCAGCATTGATCGGATCGACAAAACCCTCGGGCTGTATCATATACACGTCCTCATCTAGGTTTCCATTAAGGAAAGCTATTTTGACATCCATCTGCCAAATCTCATAATCGAAATATGCGGCAATAGCTAGAATGATCCGAATAGATTTAAGCATCGCTACTGGCGAGAATGTCTCGTCATAGTCAACTCCTTGAAATTGTCGAAAACCCTTTGCAACAAGTCGAGCCTTATAGATGTGAACATTTCCATCCATGTCTTTCTTCTTCTTATAGATCCATTTGCATTCTATGGGTCTAACACCATCAGGCGGGTCAACCAAGTTCCAAACTTGATTTTCTCCTGTTGGGGGCCTTTGGCTTCCGAAGGTCCTCAAAAACGTGATTTGACAATGTTTTCTAAGTATGCGAGCAGGTATCTTCGGAATCAGGAATCAGGTTGCGGGTATATAGAAGCATGGTCAAGACGAAGCTTGACTGGGACGGCGATCACGCCGAAGGATAAGATGATCACGAAGCTATATGCAGAAGAGCTTCGGCATTAGGGCGGGAAGGGGAAACCGACTTAAAGATGAAAAGCCAAACTAGACCTCGAAGAATTACTATAGGGTTATTGATAAATGTAAAGGGCATTAATGTAATTTTGCATGGGCTGCGACCCGTGCCTATAAATAGGTGAACAATATTCCCGTACTGTTCACGCTGACTTGGCATTCACTTTTGCGCCACGCCTGTATTTTCTTTCCTTCAAGCCGAAGGTACATTTGTAATTTATCTTTGCATACACAAGTAATACAAATAGAAATATATTAGTAATAATGATGTTTACAGAAATTATGATACTTTCTGTACTTTATTTGAATGTTCTCCATTTTTTACCATGATCATGAAGGTACGTCCTTCATGACCTTCGTCCTAAATTCGTTATGTCCGAAGGGAAATAATGATTTGAAGGACGAAGGGCTTTTGATATTTAACATTTTATGTTGCCTTGTTCTTGATCCGAAGCATTTGAGAACAAGTCCCCAACATTGGCGCCCACCGTGGGTGAACTCACTTCCACTTTTTGAGTCTTGAACGCTTTCGGAAGGCATCACCTTCGTCATGCCGCCGAAAAAAGCTTCAGCGACAGGGGCTGGTACTTTACAGCCGCTGGATCCCAATCAGGACGTCCTTTCTCTTAGAGAGGCACGAAGCCAGAAGAGTAAGGCTGTTAGTCCAACACCTCCGGAGGATGACTTGGATCAGGAGATCCAAAACCTGGAGATCCTTCAGCAACAGGTGCAGCGCAAGAAGGAGAAGATGGCTCGTCTAGCTGACCTTCAGAGACAGATAGACGAAGCTTCTGAAGAGGTTCGTCATCTTGTTCAGGATGATCAGAGCCGAAGGCCTCCACGCAGAGAGCTCCATCAGGAAGGCTTCCACCACTACAACACACCTTACCTTCTATGACATTCACCTTGTGTCATTGATAAGTGAATATATGTCATATATTGAAATCTATGACGCTTGTGTGACGTTTTTTGGTTCGTCATGTATGTGACGTGGCTAAACATGTTCTATGACGATTTGAAGTTTTTCTGTCATTAAAATTGTGACAATTCTACTTCGTCATAGATTTTATGACATTTGCATATTGTCATTACGCCAAACAAGAACATCACTAATAATCAGCTAGCGGCTTGCCATGTGGACCAAATTTTGTCATAAAATCATGAGTACTGGTGATGTGGAGCTGATGTGGCAAATGCTTATGACGTTTATCAATATGACATGTCGCTTTTCAATGACGAACTTCATTGTCATAATTTATAAAATGGCTCGTCCTAGTGCTGGGCCAAAATTGTGGCCACATTAAATCTAATTTGTAATTTTCTATGAATACAATTTTATATTAGCAAAATCTGTAGCCTATTTTTTGAGCAATCACATTCAAATGTACAGATGTTCGCATGCCTTATTTCACAAAATTTACATATCAAAAGACCAAAATTATAGCAAACACAATTTCTAATTCATAGGTCACAATACGTCTTATAAGAAGCAACAATGTTCAACACAACTTGGAGCTACCAGTAACAAAAATCAACAAACTTGGACCTACTTAGTTGTACATGTAAACAACTAGCAACCAACTATTGATAAAACTAGACATAGTTCAACTAAAAACCAAATTTCAGAACAGAAACATCCTACAATAGTTCACTGTTGGGGGCTTAGTAACTTTATGACCCTGGATTGTGTTGACCCTGGTTGAAGCTCAATAGTTGGTGAAGGAGACCATGCATTTCTTGTGATGTCTTCTTTAAACCCTCTATTTCCTCAGAATGTTTTACCCTTGAAGTTTCTGATTCCATCTTCAAATTATCCAACTCTTGTCGAAGTTCTCCTTTTTCTTGCTTCTCATTCTCAAGCTCAACCTGAAGATCGTGGACCTATAAATAAACATAACTTATTACTTCATATCTAGACATGCACATATAGAGAAATAAGAACAAGAACATAATTAATAAATAATATATAAATATGTAATCAGACACCAAAGCATCAAGTGGTCTACATATATGGGCAATCATGTTGGTTCTAAACAATTTGCTAGTTGTGCTGCTAGTCAAGAATGGAATATGATCTGCTAGTTGTGCAAAAAAAAGGGGCTATCAAAATAGTTTTAAATTTTCTAGATACTGTCTGCATTCATTGTAGCTACTTTCAGCTGCTCTTATTGTCTGTACAATTGTACAGTAATGCTATAGTAACTTATGAGAGTAGATCGCAGCAACCTACAACCATTTATTCTTCACCTAATACCCTTATCGTTGTCCATTTACAGTACTTACTACAACATAATAAGTTGTGGCATCAGCCGCAGCCACTAATTCTCACAGTCAAACAAGATGTTCTCTATGTCAAACCCTTTAGAAAAATTACATGTTGCATGTATAAATGATCCAAAGAAATAAGGGAACATGACTGGTATGTGAAACACTCATACCTGTGATGATATTGCACCTCTAGAGGTACTCTTGGAGGCTGAACAAACACCTGCAACACGAAGAAAAGTAGTTGATTTGACAACCTGAGAAACAACTTCTTTTGCTGACTTTGGTTCCTGTCCATCTTGTACTGGTTCACTCATAATGCCTTCCATATCATCCTAGCAAAATGTCAATAGTAGATGTTTCTTACATGGTATTATTCATGTATACTTTATGTAGAGAAGGAATAAAAGTAAACAATCACTTACAATTGCTTTCTATACAGACTCGGTAAATCCATTATTTTTGCTACAATGGAAGTTCTTGAATAGATCAATTGAGGTGGGCTCTACATCTTTGAATATATCTTTCTTCTAAAATAATTGCAAACAGTAACGAGCTATTATCTTGAAACAAGAACATGGTCTCAAGAATAGTGATCAGACACATTATTGTTTCATTTCTTACCACAACATGGGCCTGTGCAATGTAGCATCGAGATCCAGTGCGCTGATGTAATCGGACATTCTCTCGATTTAGTTGGTTTTTGGTACACTTTTCCTGCATATGATACATGAGTGACATGACACAAGAGAGTATCTGGATAATATAAAAGATTCAATGCAAGATAACATGAATGCAACAAGATGAGATGTTGCGTCTTCAAGAAAACATTGATAATAAACAGTTGCATTGCTTATAGGGGAAGCTCTTAAACATTTAAGAATATTTAGATTTTAGGGCAGCATATTCCGACAAAGAACTTGAAAGATGTGCATATACTTAGGTGTAATTAGAAATCATCAACGTGATGAAAAAAGAATTTGAATATTTGGTCATGAGCTCATGACAATAGTGTTAGGATGTGGGAAAGTATAAATTCAATTGGAAATTGGAAGTTGTGCTGCACACATACAGACTTGCTAGGATTTTAGGTTGGTCTGCAAAGTTCATTTCTAAATCTTTACTATTTTGTGCACATGCAAAGTTCAGTATATGTGCACATGATGATGATCTGCCATTTCTGGAGAAGCTACTTGGTCTGCAAAGTTCATTTATAAATCATTACTATTTTGCAATTGGTTTGAGCAGTAGCTAAAGCTCAGAAGCTGAGCGTCTGAGGCTCTGAACACTAATGCTACAGTATTTAGTATAGTGCACATTCATTTAGATTAACCAATCATGGAAACCAAAATGACAACAAAAGATCATAAAGCTTTAATAGATCAAATTCAGCTACAACAATACTCAAGCTTGTTAAATTTTTATTGACTGAAAAGAATAAATGAACACTCAGCTACCAACCAATATTGGTATGGTGTAATTAACATTAGAAGCTCAAAGGAAATACGTAACAAATTCCAGCATCACTAACTCACTATGTTCAAAAGGAGAATGTAGCAATATTTACTATTTTGCAATTGGTTTGAGCAGTAGCTGAAGCTCAGAAGCTGAGCGTCTGAGGCTCTGAACACTAATGCTACAGTATTTAGTATAAGTGCACATTCATTTAGATTAACCAATCATGGAAACCAAAATGACAACAAAAGATCATAAAGCTTTAATAGGTCAAATTCATCTAGCAACAATACTCAAGCTTGTTAAATTTTTATTGACTGAAAAGAATAAATGAACACTCAGCTACCAACCAATATTGGTATGGTGTCCACAATTAACATTAGAAGCTCAAAGGAAATACGTAACAAATTCCAGCATCACTAACTCACTATGTTCAAAAGGAGAATGTAGCAATATTTACTATTTTGCAATTGGTTTGAGCAGTAGCTGAAGCTCAGAAGCTGAGCGTCTGAGGCTCTGAACACTAATGCTACAGTATTTAGTATAAGTGCACATTCATTTAGATTAACCAATCATGGAAACCAAAATGACAACAAAAGATCATAAAGCTTTAATAGATCAAATTCAGCTAGCAACAATACTCAAGCTTGTTAAATTTTTATTGACTGAAAATAATAAATGAACACTCAGCTACCAACCAATATTGGTATGGTGTCCACAATTAACATTAGAAGCTCAAAGGAAATACGTAACAAATTCCAGCATAACTAACTCACTATGTTCAAAAGGAGAATGTAGTGTACCTTATCTAATTATTTTAAACATATTATTATTTAATTGGCATACCTTGTGCTTTGCGTCTGACCACATCTCCACCAATGCTTTCCATTGATCGTCTGTCATATGTTTAACTGGCGATGTGGTCCTCACTTGATTTGCTGGTATCCCATTGAAATATTTTTTTTTCAGCTGGTACCTCATCTGTCGTTGTCCACCCTTGAGCAAATCGGCACATGCGGCTTTGATTGCATTATTGTTGGTGTCCATGGTGAATTGGGCCTAGTAAAGAGCATAAACGTCAGAATTTCAAAAATGCAAAAAAAGTAGAATGATATTTGAATGGAGTAACATTGAATGGTTGAATTTCACTTACAACAACTTTGCCGATATAGTTTGTAACAATTGACTTATCCTTCTTGTACTCTTTCCAATGCCGGAGGATCGGCATTTGCTGCCTAAGTATAATCCCGCCCTCTGATGCAAGTTTGGCAGCTTGCATAGGTGCTTCTGGCCGTATCTTTCCTTCAGCAATGTGTATGGGGATGTTAGTGCATAAACCTCTACTTATCCTATCCAGTTCTCTGCCCATACTTCTATTCCTTTTTCCATTTGGATCTATGGTTGCCTCAAGTGCACCTAATGAAATCATATTAATCGGTTAGTGTCAATCTTTAAGTTGTTGTTTGCAACACACAATCAGGTTATGTATATAATGAAGCCAGAAGAATTGTAATCATGGAATTGTAAAGATGATATTGCTAATCTAGCCAAAAGGAATATGACAAATGATAGTATGTAACTAATCATTGTATGAAAACAAAATGAAAATAGATTGCATTGCACAAATTAGATACAATCACTTGCCTTGATCACTAGAGTTGTTCTGGTCCTGTTGAGGGGTGGATGTGATAGTAGAGAGGCCTAAGGTTTCGACTTGTTGCAGTTCTGGACTGAAAGTTAAAGCCAAATCCCTTGTATTATGCCTAGTAAATCTTGTAGGTTTATCTTGTTGCGCAGGTGCCAAGACCCACATTATTAGTTTAACATCTCCATGTTCATGACTTGTGAAATATAGTCATCAACTAATACATGTGCTAGTCATCGACTCTGACAAGGGACATCATTTAGAATAACCATATAAGTAAAGAATCTCACAAACAATTCACATAATTGCTAATCAATACAAGGTGCCTTCCATGGATATTCATTTAAGCAATATATATCATGGATACAAAGAAATATGCTCATCTTTATGATTATCTCTAGGGCATATTTCTAACAAAAAGGTCAACTGCAGTAGGGTCCCTCTGAGCCGGTAACCAAGACTCCACGGGTACGTATCTGAACCTACGTACTCGTGCCGCTGTAGCACGCTGAAGGTCAAAAAGTCTGGGATCCGCAGCAAGTGGTCGTACCTCAGTCTCATAGCGCTCCCGGAATCGAGGTGGAGGGATAGGAGGAGCTGAAGCGGGAGCGGGAGGAGGAGCAGTGGAAGCTGGTGTAGTGGAGGTAGCGGGTATGGCTGTGGTGGTGGATGGCGCAACAGGGGTGATGGGAGCAGGCAGAGTGGGTGGTGAAGTGGAAGCAGGGGTGTGAGTGGAGGAGCGAGGCCGGGAGGCGAGGCGACGAACACGGTACGCAATCTGATCTGACGGAGTCTGTGGCTGATCTCCAAGCTCGGCCTGCGCAGCGGCTGCTGCTGCTACTGCTGCCGCTGCACGGGCTGCTCTGTCCATACGCCGCTTCTTGCGGCCTTCCTGCTGCTCTAAGTGTACTGTCTTGCCTTTGACCTGCCTGAAGGGGCGACGAGGATCCTCATCATCGCCTCCCCCTGGCGCCGACACATTCTTCGTGCGCGGCATCCTGACCTGATGACTGCAAATGAGAGAGAGATACTAAGCACAGATCGATAATATCCGATAGAATATCAAAGGATGAGATGACTACCTGGAAAGCTCACAAGAGAGGTGACGATCCAGGCAGGACAGGAGATGGCACACGGGCAATCAAGGTCACTGAAATGACAGAAGAGGTGAGCACGTATTAGTCACATAGTCATAAGTATATGAAATGTGAATAAATACATACACAGAGAAATATGGCACAGAAAACGAGAGATAAGGCGATCGAGAGGTCAAACGACGTGAAAACGGCGTTTGAACGATAAATAGAGCCATAGGAGGTTTGGAATTTGAATTGAGGCACGAAATGACATGGAATTGAGCTGATACTTCACGAATAGGTTTATATAGGTGAATATGAGTGAAGTGTGTGGTTGGTTTGAATTTAGGCGAAGAAAATGAGATTTGGGCACTTGGCTCGGAAACGATCGCTCGAAACGGGGAATTTGGTGAAATTAAAGGCTGGAATATCGGATGAGCGTGAAATTTGGCGAATATGTTACTGGAGGTGTGGTGAAAGTGCCTGAAAAAGTTGGGTTCAATTGGAGCATTTTTGGCTGGTTTGGGCATTTCACCGAACACGTGGTGGGCGAAGTTTTAGGGTTTCGGTGAAATAGCTATTCGAGGTGGGAAAACCCTCCCGAAGGAGCTAGGAACCTGCAAGGATACTCAAGAAGCACAAAGGAACACTTCGCATCACTTGGATTCACTAGAACTCACAGAATTTGGAATTGGCACACAGGGGTGGAAGAGAGGGCTTTACTGGTGGCAGGAGTACAGAGAGAAAAGGGGGAAAGAGAGAGAAGGGGATTCTCACCAGAGAGGGAAGGGGAGATGCACTTGGACGCCGCCGGTGAAGAGATCGTGGGAGAGGAGGGGTGGTCGCCGGCGAGGGGGGGGGGGGGGAGATCGCCAGAGACAGAGAACAGAGGCAGAACAGAGAAGGAACTGCCAGGCCTACAGAGGCAGAACAGAGAAGGAACTGCCAGGCCTCGGGCGCGAGAGGGGAAAAGTTTTTTTTAAAACCGGATATGGGCGCACCGGACAGTCTATAGTGCCTGTCCGGTGCACACCAGACAGCGCACAGAAAAATGGATTTTGAGCGCGCGGCTGCCGGTGCACCGAACATTGCACAGTGTAGTGTCCGGTACACACCGGACTGTCCGGTGAGCCCAGACAGAGGGAAAATTTGGATTTTTTGAATTTTTCTATCTAGTTCCCAACCAAACCAAATCCCAACTTATAAACACACAAAATAACACTTGTTGGGACAGGTATTGGCACCCTCATATACTTTTCTCATAATTTTCAAAATATTTTGCCATAGGCTAGATAATTTTTAGAGAAAATAGGCAAATGGTGAAATTTGCATTTTGGCCTTGCACTAGGTGTTTCATGAGTGATTTGAGTTTTGAATACTCCCCCTAAGTGCAGTACCTCATGCATATTTCAAGAACCAACAATTGCATAAAAAGTAAGAATTCGAGTGCTAAAAACTTAAAACTAAGACTTGTCAAGTTTGATCCGAGTTAAGCTTTTTCACTCGCTTTGTTGGCGGTTATCTCAACTAGGTTAGACAAGCCCTAGATGCAATACAAGAAACTTAAACATGCAATGCAAGCTTGACAACACCATTTGACATCTTACATAAAATTTCTGAGATCAAGAATATTTAGTTCATTCCTCAACATGCAAAAGCGGGTCTTATCAAGTGGCTTAGTGAAAATATCCGCTAATTGATCTTCTGACCTCACTCCTTCTAAAATGATATCTCCTTTAGGAACATGATCTCTAAGGAAGTGATGACGGATATCAATGTGCTTGGTGCGAGAGTGTTGTACAGGATTATTAGCAATTTTAACAGCACTCTCATTATCACACAACAAAGGTACCTTTTCTAGAACTACGCCATAGTCTAGAAGAGTTTGTTTCATATACAAAATTTGTGTGCAATAAGCACCTGCGGCAATGTATTCCGCTTCGGCAGTTGACAAGGTAGCACTATTTTGCTTTTTGGATGTCCATGAAACTAGTGATCTACCAAGCAGATGGCATCCCTAAGAAGTACTTTTCCTATCAATTTTGCAACCGGCATAATCCGAATCAGAATAGCCAATTAAATCTGTTGGGGACTTGTTCTCAAGTGCTATGAGTTAAGAACAAGGCAACATAGAAAATGTTAATCGTTAAAGTCCTTCGTTCTCCGAAGCATTATTTCCCTTAGGATGTAATGGCTTGCGGACGAAGGTTATGAAGGACATACCTTCATATATTCATTAAACAATGGCGAAGGATGAAATGTAAAGAACATATGAGATAACATAAACAATCATATATTATTATCGGACATAAACAAAATCATTGTTGAATTACAGGTGTACCTTCAATCGGAAGGAAATGACAGTACAGGCGTGACGCAAAAAGCGAATACCAAGTCAGCGTGAACAGTACGGGGGTACTGTTCACCTATTTATAGGCACGGGACACAGCCCATACAAAATTACATTCATGCCCTTTACATTTGATAATAATTCTATGGTAATCTATCGAGGTCTGAATAGCCTTTTCATCTTTAAGTCGGTTTCATTTTCTGCAACTACGCCGAAGCTTTCCTGCTGACATCTTCGGCGTTGTATCAAGACCTTCGTATTATCCTGGTCTTCTCCTGGCGTGATAACGACTTGAGTTCGAAGGTACCTGCTCACACATTATACTTCCAGAAATACTGTTAAATCCTGTTTTTGAGGACCTTCGGATGCCGAAGGTCCCCAACAGTAGCCCCTCGCAATATTAATTTGTTTTAAAATAACGAATTTAAATTGCGACGCGAACGAAGGCTTTACGCCGAAGGTCCGAAAAAACACCTTCCCTTTGCTAGAATAGCAACAATCACTGACAAGCGGGGTCTTTGAATTTTCAACGCTTTTGGCGTATAAATACGGGCATACCGCAAACTCATTTGACACGCTTTCTGGCCGACTGCTCTCGCTTACTCAATTTTTAGCTCTTGTGCACTACGATTTGCTAAGCTTTTAGTTTTGAAGCTTCGGCTTAAAAAAAAATAGTTTTTTGGTGCCTCCGAAGATGTCCGAAGATAAGAAGACTGCTGCTGAGACGAAGCTGAGCCTCGACGAAGAGAAAAATTTGGGTTTTCTTATAGCGATGTCAAAGACCAACACAGAGAAAATCACCAAGGATATTCTGGAAGGTTTATCTGAGGATACTGGTGACAGTGACAGTTATGATATGGACAGTGGTGGTGAAGACTCCGAAGATCGTCCATGGCGACCAAGCCATTCAGTTTATGGTAAATCGACCATCAAAGAGAATCATCTTATCAACATGAGAGGAAGGTATTTTCGGGATTTGTCCATTGTGAGGGCCGACGAAGGGGAGAAAACTTGCCCCCACCCTGAAGAGAATGAAGTCGTAGTGTACCGAAGCTTTTTAAAAGCTGGACTGCGATTTCCTTTGAGCAGCTTCGTTGTGGAGGTGCTGAAAATATTCGAAATCTATCTCCATCAACTTACCCCCGAGGCAATTATAAAGCTGAATATCTTCGTGTGGGCCGTGAGAAGCCAAGGTCTGAAGCCTGACGCAAAAAGCTTCTGCAATATACATGAATTATCATATGAAACAAAACCTTGGGGTAAGGAACAGTATCACAACAATTTTGGCTGCTACAGCTTTGTTTCTCGGTCCGGGTCAAGCTGCCCCGTGCCAACCTTTCGGAAAAGATGGCCCGGAGACTGGATGACAGAATGGTTCTATGTGAAGAGTGATCTGTCAATACGAGAAGATATCAAAGGTATAATTATGCGCCCTATTTGGCAAAGCTTCGGCCTTCGGAGGCCGAAGGTTGAAATGAATGAAGTTGCCGAAGAATGCCAGAGGGCCTTCGGCGCAGTCTGTTCTTTCATTGGGACAAGAGACTTAGTACAAGAGCATATTGCCTTCAGGGTATGGCCGCTCGCAGAGAATTGGGAAATGCCACAAGAAACCGTAAAAGAGGCCGACGAAGGAGGACTTATCAGGTTGAAGTACACTTTTAAATTTGGAGATAAATTCGTTGAGCCAGATGATGACTGGTTAAAAAGTATTGAAAATTTAAGTGATGAACTGCTTGGGGCTTATTCGAAGGCCGAAGACACTGCAATGTCAGCAGCCTTCGGAGGCCGAAAAAAGAAAAGGCTGAATCGGGTATTTGATGCAATCGGGTTTGTCTACCCTGACTATTGCTATCCCATTCGAAGGCAGAAGAGAAAAAGTGCAACCTCTGCAAAGGAAGAAACTGCAATTGCTACTAGCGAGCCAGAACCGAAAAGAAAGAAAATAAAGGTCCTCACACATCGGCCGCGCTACATTGAACCAGCTTCGGTGCCTGAGTTTACCGGAGAAACTTCTTCGGGCACCGAAGCTGAAAAACCAAACGAGCCAACCTTGCTGCCAGTTGTCGCAGAAACGGCCGAAGTGCCAACAAAGATAGAATCGAAACAATCAAAAATTTTGTTATCAGAAACGAAGGAGAAGACCGAAGTGCTGTCCACAGAAAAAATGGAAAAGGTAAAAGAAGCAACTGAGGGATCCAAAACATCAGAAGTTTTGAGTCCTGCGGCAAACATTGAGACAGTGAAAAATCAAAAGGTGCCAGTAGTGACTCCGAAAAGAAAGAGAATGGTTAACGTGCTAGATGTACTGGAAACAATCAAATCTTCAAGCACACCTCCGAAGAAGGCTGCTGTTATTCCTAAAACAACAACTGAAATTTCTGGTTCTAAAGCTCCAGAGCAAAAGATTGAAATCGAAGCTGGGCCCTCAGAGCCCTCAAAGATAAAACCCTTGGAAAGTGAGGCAGAAAAAATAGCAAAGCCAACTTTTGTTGAAGACACCGGTATTATTGCCCCCGAAGCATCCCCCAAAGTTCGTGATTATATTGTTCGTCATGCTTCGGGGAAAAAACTATCAGAGAAAGAAGAGCAAGAGGCCCAGCACTACGCCCAAAAACTGAAATATCCAAAGGGGGCATTAATATTCAATGGCAGTGGAGAAGAAGACTTCTTGTATTGTCTCCCCGACAGCAAGGAAATTTCTATCTGTCGGGAGATGAGCAGGAGCTTCGGATTCCCGACTTTAGAAGACGGACTTTCGGTGCTGTCAAAGAACGATCTGGCCGACAGCTTAGCTTACAATAGCTTAAAGGTGCGACAAATGAAATTCTTATATTTTTTGTTGAGTTCAAAATTTTTCGTTTGTTTTATTAACGCAGACATATTTCTCTTTGCAGGGCCTGATACTCAGCAATGCCCTCAGGGCACAGAAAGATACTGAGGACGAAGGGTGTTCTATAGCCCTGAGCAACCTTCGTTCCGAAGTTATTGAGCTGAGGAACGAAGGTCTCGAAAAAGATAAAATGTTGTACTCATTGATAAATAAAATAAAGGAGGACGAAGCTGCTTTTAAAAGTCAAGCTGAAGCTCAGAAGCGCGAAATTGAAGACCTTCGGAAACAACTGGCCAGAGCCAAAGAAGAACGCATACTTGAAGAAATAAAGCGTGAACTCAGCGATCAATGGGCAGATCACCTAGAAGTGACTGTTGAAGAGCTTCGTTCGTCCAAAAAGAGATGCTACAGCAAATCTATAGATTGTGTTAAGAAGTTAAAGGCTAGCTTCGCCAAGGTCGGCGCATTCTCAAGTGAGGAAAACTTTTCGAGAGGCAATCCCGAAGGTGTCATCGAATGGATTGACCACGAAGCTGAAGCCTTCGAAGAAATTTTAAATAGCCGAGGAGATATATGTGCCTTCTCTGGCGCCAGAGGGATTGCCACCATCTTAGAGAAGAAGGGCTGCGAACATGTAAAGATTTTAGCTCAATCCGAAGCTGCTTTGCCCTTTGAAGATGCAAAAGATCCTTCGGCTGAAGCTAGTATAATTGGTGGAAAATTTTTTACTGATATCTGGGATAATGGTGGCCGAGAAATGGCCGGAGAAATTATTCGAAGAAGTGAAAAGGGCATTCACGATGCTAGAGAAGTAGCTGAGGCCGCTGAAAAGAGCGCAGAGGCCGAAGGTCATTTAGGTATTAACTAATAGCTTTTATCGTGTTGTAATCTTAGGTTTTAAGGTTTGTTTGCAATTTGTAATAGCAATGTAGCCGTATCCTGTCTTGCTTCAGATCCGACTAAAGCGTCTTCGGGCCCTCAGCCGAAGGGAGACGACGAAATTAAAAAGATGGCTGAAGATATTATGGACGAAGTCGTCAACCGGCTCCTGAACGAGGCTGCAGAAGTCGTTTTGAGAGAAGATTAATTATTTTTGTAAAAACTTCTGAAATGTAATATAGTGTAACATTTTGTAACCCCAAATGTAATATACCTATTTTTGTTACTCAATTCTTTACGATGCATGAAACTTTATACGTACCGATTTTGAGTCTTTGACGAAAAAACACCTTCCCTTCTTTTCATGCTTCGTGAAGAAGAATTTTTCTTTGTCACAACAATATCCAATATTCTGATGAGTAATATCCAGGCTTCGTGCAAATATTTTCCGAAGCTACACTTCCGAAGATCAATGATGTATCTTTTTGTGACTATGATTTCTCCCTTTTTTCAAAGCGTTCTTCTGTAGATTGATAATGTGTCCACCTCTTGTGCCATGTGCAAAATGATGTATGATGCTTATGCTATGCGAAATGATGCGATGATGTTATGTCATGTGAGATGATGTTTATTCCGAAGATACATACGCATCCCTGCAATAAAACACACAATCTTTTATAAGCCTCCCTTAGGAGCTTCTTCGCCTTTTACTTCAGCGGAATCAGCGTTTATTTTTCGCTGTAAGCCTCCCTTAGGAGCTTCTTCGCCTTTTACTTTCAGCGGTATTCGCGTTGACTTTTCGCGCTTCGCCTTTTACTTAGGCGGTATCAGCGTTGACTTTTCGCTGTATGCTCTGCATTCCCTTTGGAACGACTTTGGAGCAGAAAACTTACACTGCGCTCCCTTTGGAACGACTTTTTGTGACTTCAGCAAACTTACTCTGCGTTCCTTAGAACGACTTTTTGTTGCTTCTAAGAATTTTCGATAGTTCGAAGGTCCTCTTTGTTATCATAAGCCTGTGAAGAAAATATATTGTCCTTGTAGGATTCAACGAAACTAATTACATGAAATCTAAACAATGTCCTTTATTACAGAAGATAAAACTGAATGAAAAAGATTGCTATTAAGGTAGGATATTTGTCAATAGATGTGCTTTGACTCTGGCACAGTGCTATTGACTGTACGAGCTTCGGACTGCTCTCTGAAGTCCCTCTGGTGTGGAGCATACTGGCTCCCTTCTGGCTGCTGGCCTTGTTGCAACGGAGGTGGGGGCGGAGGCTGTTGCCAAGAAGCTTGAGGCTGACTCGCCGAAGCAACAGAAACTGCAGGATGATTGCCCACATATTCTGGAATGTTGTTCGAATGATACGAAGCTGTATGCATGACTTGCTTCGGCTGAGCTTGTTGTGCTGCTGCTTCAGCTATTTCCTTTTGCTTTTGAATAGTAACATGGCACATCCTGGTAGTATGGCCTTTGTTCTCACCGCAGAATAAGCAAAAGATTCTTCTCGGTTGATCGCCAAATCTTCCTCCAAAGCCCCTGGCGCCTCTGCCTCTTGGAGCTGGTGGTCGGAAGGAGCTTTGCTGTTGTCCCGAAGCCTGTGAGGAGCATTGTGGCCTTTGCTGTTGGCTTCCTCTGTCATCATTTTGTGTAGAGTTATGAATTGATCTTACGTGCCTCGGATAAAACCTCCCTCCGAAGCCCCTGGTCATTTCAGAAAACCTGAAAGCCTCTTCCCTTCTTTGGCGAAAATCATTATCGGCCCGAATGTACTCATCCATCTTCTGGAGAAGCTTCTCCAAAGTTTGAGGAGGCTTCCTGGCGAAATACTGAGCTGACAGACCTGGCCGAAGCCCCTTGATCATGGCCTCGATGACAATTTCATTGGGCACCGTTGGTGCCTGTGCCCTTAGACGCAAGAACCTTCGGACATACGCCTGAAGGTATTCTTCATGATCCTGAGTGCACTGGAACAGAGCCTGAGCAGTGACCGGCTTCGTCTGAAATCCTTGAAAGCTAGTTAGCAACAAGTCCTTCAGCTTCTGCCATGAAGTGATCGTTCCTGGTCGAAGGGAGGAATACCAGGTTTGAGCAACACTTCTGACAGCCATAACGAAAGATTTGGCCATGACTGAAGCATTGCCACCATACGAAGACACTGTTGCTTCGTAGCTCATTAAAAACTGCTTCGGGTCTGAGTGGCCATCGAATACGGGAAGTTGAGGCGGCTTGTAGGACGGAGGCCAAGGTGTAGCCTGCAGCTCAGCGGACAGAGGAGAAGCATCATCAAAAACAAAATTCCCATGATGGAAATTGTCATACCAGTCATCTTCGTTGGGAAAACCCTCCTGATGAAGGTCTTGATGCTGAGGCCTTCGGTGTTGCTCATCCTGAGCAAGATGACGAACTTCTTCAGAGGCTTCATCTATCTGCCTCTGCAGTTCAGCTAGCCTGGCCATCTTTTCTTTCTTCCTCTGTACTTGTTGATGAAGCATCTCCATATCTCTGATTTCTTGATCTATCTCGTCCTCTGGTGGTGTCGGACTGACAGCCTTCCTTTTCTGGCTTCGGGCCTCCCGCAGGGAGACTGTCTCCTGATTGTGGTCCAGTGGTTGCAGAGCTGCAGCCCCAGTCGCTGAAGCCTTCTTCGGCGCCATAACGAAGGTTTATGATCGCCGAAGGTGTTCAAAAAACTCAGAGTGGAAGTGAGTTCACCGGAGGTGGGTGCCAATGTTGGGGACTTGTTCTCAAGTGCTATGAGTTAAGAACAAGGCAACATAGAAAATGTTAATCGTTAAAGTCCTTCGTTCTCCGAAGCATTATTTCCCTTAGGATGTAATGGCTTGCGGACGAAGGTTATGAAGGACATACCTTCATATATTCATTAAACAATGGCGAAGGATGAAATGTAAAGAACATATGAGATAACATAAACAATCATATATTATTATCGGACATAAACAAAATCATTGTTGAATTACAGGTGTACCTTCAATCGGAAGGAAATGACAGTACAGGCGTGACGCAAAAAGCGAATACCAAGTCAGCGTGAACAGTACGGGGGTACTGTTCACCTATTTATAGGCACGGGACACGGCCCATACAAAATTACATTCATGCCCTTTACATTTGATAATAATTCTATGGTAATCTATCGAGGTCTGAATAGCCTTTTCATCTTTAAGTCGGTTTCATTTTCTGCAACTACGCCGAAGCTTTCCTGCTGACATCTTCGGCGTTGTATCAAGACCTTCGTATTATCCTGGTCTTCTCCTGGCGTGATAACGACTTGAGTTCGAAGGTACCTGCTCACACATTATACTTCCAGAAATACTGTTAAATCCTGTTTTTGAGGACCTTCGGATGCCGAAGGTCCCCAACAAAATCAAATGTAGCTCCTTTGGGATACCACAGACCAACGCTTGTGGTGTGCCTGAGATACCTAAGAATTCTCTTAACAGCGCGAAGATGAGCTTTCTTAGGATTAGATTGAAATCTAGCACACATGCAAACACTAAACATGATATCGGGCCTAGATGTGGTAAGGTACAATAAACTACCAATCATAGAATGGTAGAGAGTTTGATTAACCGGGTTACCTCCCTTATCTAAGTCGAGATGTCCATTTGTAGGCATGGGGGTCTTGATTGGTTTGCACTTCTCCATGTTGAACCTTTTCAACAAGTCTTTGGTATACTTCTCTTGTGAGAGAAAGTTACCATCTTTCATTTGCTTGACTTGAAAGCCGAGGAAGTACGTTAGCTCACTAATCATTGACATCTCGAACTCCTTCGACATCAACTCACCAAATTCCTTGCAATGATAGTCATTTGTCGAGCCAAAGATTATATCATCAACATATACTTGACAAATGAAAATATCACCGTTATGTTTCTTTGTGAATAGAGTTGTGTCGACGGTCCCGATCTTGAAGCCCTTTTCAATGAGGAAGTCGCGAAGGCGCTCATACCAAGCCCTTGGAGCTTGCTTCAGCCCATATAGCGCCTTGGACAACCTGTAAGCATGGTTAGGATATCTAGGGTCTTCAAATCCAGGTGGTTGCTCAACATATACAAGTTCATTTATGAAGCCATTTAAAAATGCACTTTTTACATCCATTTGATAAAGTTTTATATCATAGTATGATGCATATGCAAGTAGGATACGGATGGCTTCCAGTCGAGCAACCGGTACAAAGGTCTCTCCAAAATCTAAGCCTTCAACTTGAGAGAATCCCTTTGCAACAAGTCTTGCCTTGTTCCTTACAATCACACCTTGATCATCTTGTTTGTTTCTGAACACCCACTTTGTTCCAATGATTCTTGCATCTTGTGGGGGCTTCTCCAGGGTCCAAACTTCGTTACGGGTGAAGTTGTTAAGTTCTTCATGCATGGCATTCACCCAGTCCGGATCCTGTAGCGCCTCATCTATACAAGTAGGCTCAACACAAGAAACAAAAGAGTGATGTTCAATAAATGAAGCATGTCTATGTGATCGAGTAATAACCCCTTGTGAAGGACTCCCGATGATTTGGTTTTGAGGATGAGCTTGAAATAGTGATGAGTTTCTCCTGTCAACCACTTGGGAAGAAGATCCTGGAGCATCAACATCTTCGGCTTGTACCCTTGCTTGTTCATGAGAGACAAATGTATCTTCATTTGCATGCCTCTCATCTTTTTCATCATCTTGTGGTACATTTGATGAAGAAGGCCTGTCAATGTTTTGCACCTCTTCTTCATCTTCTTTTGGTTTGATAGCTCCAATTGGCATGTTCTTCATTGCTTCCCTAAGTGGCTCATCACCTACATCATCAAGATTTTCAAGTGCTCCTTGGGAGCCATTAGTCTCATCAAATTCCACCTCATATGTTTCTTCTACCACGCCAGTGGCATGGTTGAATACACGATATGCTTTGGACTTTAATGAATAACCCAAAAGAAAACCAATATCACAACGTCTTTGAAACTTCCCTAGGTGATGGTGTTTCTTGTAGATGTAGCATTTGCACCCAAACACCCGGAAGAAGGAGACGTCTGGCTTTTTCCCATTTAGCAGTTCATAGTGAGTCTTCGCAAGTAGCCGGTGAGGAAATAGCCTGTTTGATGCATAACATGCAGTGTTGACAGCTTCGGCCCAAAACCTCTCCGGTGTGTTATACTCATCAATCATTGTTCTTGCAAGAGTGATCAAGGTCCTGTTTTTCCTTTCAACAACTCCATTTTGTTGAGGTGTGTATGTTGCAGATACTTCATGCTTGATCCCAATTTCATCACAGTACTCATGAATGTTGGTGTTGTCAAATTCTTTGCCATTTTCACTTCTAATCTTCTTGATCTTGCAATCAAATTCATTTTGTGCTTTCTTGGCAAACTTCTTGAATATAGATGCAACTTCAGATTTGTCATGGAGAAAGAACACCCAAGTGTATCTTGAGAAGTCATCAACAATCACTAGACAGTAGAGGTTGCCACCGGCACTTACATAATTTGTAGGTCCAAATAAATCCATATGAAGTAGTTCCAGTGGCCTTGATGTTGACATGAAAGCTTTAGTAGGATGTGTATTAGCAACTTGCTTTCCAGCTTGACATGCACTACATGGCTTGTCTTTTTCAAACACCACATCCTTTAATCCTCTAACCATGTCTTTCTTTAATACCTTCTTGAGTGTGCTCATCCCAACATGTGCAAGCCTCCTATGCCAAAGCCATCCAAGTGAAGCTTTGGTGAAGAGGCAAGTTCTTAAGTCTGCATCTTCTGAAGTGAAATCCACTAAGTAGAGGTTGTTGTATCTAAATCCCTTGAACACCATTGATTCATCATCCATCTTTGTTACAATAACCTCTGTTGGAGTGAATAAGCATTGAAGTCCAAGATCACAGAGTTGACCCACTGATAATAAATTGAAGCTCAAAGGCGCAACTAAGAGAACATTTGATATTGATAAATCATTTGAAATTGCCACCTTGCCAAGTCCTTGCACTTTTCCTTTTGAATTGTCTCCAAATGTGATTTTATCTTGTCCATCAACATTCTCATCAAGTGAGGTGAACATCCGTGGGTTGCCTGTCATATGTTGTGTGCATCCACTGTCAATAACCCAATGGCTCCCACCGGTCTTGTAGTTCACCTACATCTAGAGACAAATCAAGCTTGAGTTTCGAGGGCCCTATATTGCATAGGACCAGTGACTCTCTCAATCAAGGACTTTGCAACCCAGATTTGTCTAGGTCTACTCTTGTTTGGTGGACCTAGGAATGTAACTTTGACCTTTCCATTTGCAACCTTTCTTAGAACATAATGAGCATTGAAAGCAAATGATCTTGAGTGCTTAGGCAAGGGAGTTGGTGGTTTGGCTTTGCAGTTGTGGGCAAAATGACCTTCATTTCCACACTCAAAGCATTTGATGGGCTTGTGAGTCTGCTTTGGCTTGTATTGAGTGGTAGCTTTCTTTTGCACAAAAGCATTGTATCCAATACCACTCTTATTGTTTTTCATGACAATGTTCATAAGCAGCTCATTTTGGAGGTATTGACCCTTGTTGAACTTTTGCACACTTGTTGCAAGATGTTCATTTTCACTCTTTAGTTTCTTGATCTCATTTTTAAGCCTTTCATTATCCATTGCCAACTCATTGTTGAAATCATTGTTCTCAATAGCAACCTTTCCTCTAGTATTTGCATCAGTCAAGTATTTCTTCAATTTTTGGTTGTCTAAAGTCAAGACTTCAACTTTTTCAGTCAATTCAGCATGTAGACTAGTTTGCTCTCCTTGACTCAAATCATCACATGAGGTTGCTACATCAATCTTAACAATAGGGTTAATAGCCTCATGTGTTTTGCAAGATAAAAGTTCATTTTCAACAAGAAGATTGTCATGATCAAATTTAATTTGAGTATAGTCTTCCTTGATTTTTACTAGTCTATCTTGCAACTCCCTATTAGCTTCATTTAATTTGTCACATTTATCCTTAGCATCTTTTAGGGAGGTTTTGAGCTCATTTACAGTTGATGACATAGTTTTATTTTCTTCTTTTATTTCATCACTAGCTTTCATAACTATATCATATTTGGCATTTAAAGATTCATTTTCATTTTTCAACCTATCACATTTAGCTTTTGACTTTCTAATAATTTGAGTATATTCTTTAAGCAAGTCAGCTAGCTCATCATATGAAGGTGAAGCAAATTTCTCATCACTATCACTATCACTATCATCAGTAATATCAATATCATTTTGTACCTTCCGTTCACCTCTAGCCATGAGGCATAGGTGAGGAGTCGATGATGTCGATGATGGTGGTGAAGAGAAGTCCCCGGCGATGGCGGCAACTTTTTCATCATTCTCTTCTTCACTTGAAGAAGATCCACTTGATGACTCAATGTCAGTGAGCCAGTCACCAACAATATATGCCTTTCCATTCTTCTTCTTGTGGAACCTCTTTTGCTTCCCATCCTTCCTCTTGAAGAATTTCTTTTCCTTCTTTTCATCATCGCTGTCATCTTCTTTCTTGCCCTTGAACTTGTTCTTCTTGGGCTTGTTACATTGATGAGCAAGATGACCGAGCTCACCACAGTTTTAGCAATCCATCTCAGAAATGGGCTTTCTTTTGTTGGAAAAGAATTTCTTCTTTCTTGAATCAAATTTGATGCCTTCTCTGTTGAGCTTCTTCAACATCTTGGTGGTCTTCCTTACCATCAAGGCAATGTTAGCATCAAGGTCATCATCACTTGAGGATTCTTCCTCAACTTGTATTTTTGCTTTTCCTTTTCTTTCTTGATTTGCTTTGAGAGCCAAATCCTTTCTTTTGGAAGATGACTCTTCTTTGTCGTTGATGTGCATATACATCTCATGAGCATTGATCTTTCCCAAAATCTGTGTAGGTGTGGTAACTAAAAGATCCATTTGATGTAGCACAGTGACAATGTGTCCATATTTGTCTATTGGGAGGACACTGAGAATCTTCCTCACAACATCCGGTTGCGAGATTTGAGTAAGCCCTAATCCATTAACTTCCTCTACAAGAATATTGAGACGTGAGTACATGGCATTGGCATTTTCATTAGCAAGCATTTCAAAAGAATTTAACTTTCTCATGGCTATGTGATATCTCTCCTCATGCTCACTTCTAGTTCCTTCATGTAGAGCACAAATGTCCATCCACAAATCATGAGCATTTTTATGATTTCTTACTCTATTGAACACATCTTTGCAAAGGCCTCTAAAAAGGGTGTTTTTGGCCTTAGCATTCCATTTCTCATAATTAAACTCATCACCTACAAGATTTGTGTGATCTCCAGGTTCGGGGAATCCTTGTGTGGCGGCTTTATAGCCTCTAAATATGCTTCCATACGAATTTTCCAATAAGGAAAATCATCACCATAAAAAACGGGAGGAGGTCCATCCCCACCGGACATCGTAACTCTTAGCGGTTAAGCTAATCTAAGAGCAACAAGGCTCTAATACCAATTGAAAGGATCACGATGCCCAAGAGGGGGGAGGTGAATTGGGCTTTTCTAAAAATCAACACTAATTAAAAGCTAAACAAGAGCTAAGCAAGAGCCCAACTTCACCCCAACAACTAGCACTAAGATAATAATACTAGAAATACAATAATGCTAAGACAATACTTCAAATACTTGCTAAACAAATACACAATGAAAAGTGCTTGAATTAAGTGCGAAATGTAAAGCAAGGTTTAGACTCCTCCTCCAATTTTTCCCGAGGTATCGAAGAGTCGGCACTCTCCACTAGTCCTCGTTGGAGCACCCGCGCAAGGGTATCGCTCCCCCTTGGTCCTCGCAAGAACCAAGTGCTCACTACGAGATGATCCTTTGCCACTCCGGCGCGGTGGATCCCTCGAGACCGCTTACAAACTTGAGTCGGGTCACCAACAAGATCTTCACGGTGATCGCCGAGCTCCCAACGCCACCAAGCCATCTAGGTGATGCCGATCACCAAGAGTAACAAGCCATAGACTTTCGCTTGACCAAGAGAAGCCTAATGCAAGTGGTGTGTGCTCTAGGTGGCTCTCGCTAGCGCTAATGAGGAACAAATGCGGATTAAGATTCTCTAATCTCCTCACTATGCTTTTGGTGCTTGCAATGCTCTAGCAATGTGCTGGAATAAATGTGGGGTGCAAGACATTGAATATGGTGGGTGGAGGGGGTATAAATAGCCCTCACCCACCAACTAGCCGTTACCAGCATTTTCCTGCGCGAGGGCGCACCGGACAGTCCGGTGCGCCACCGGTGCGCCAACGGTCGTTTCCAACGGCTAGTTCTGACAGTTAGTCGTTGGACTCATGGCACACCGGACAGTGAACAGTCACTGTCCGGTGCACACCGGACAGTCCGGTGCACTGTCCGCTGCGCCACTATAATTCAACTCTGAAACCTGCGCTCTCGGGTTTCTGCGTGGGGAAGGCTCTTACCCCCAGCCTGGCCCCACCTGGCAGAGGGTGCACCGGACAGTCCGGTGCCCCAGGGCCAGAAACCCTACTTCTTGTTTTTCAGCTGTTTTTCAAATCGGTTTTCGTTCTAACTTGTGAGTGAGTTCTAGAGTGACACCTAGCACTGAATGTGAGTGTGATTGTGCACCAACACTACACTAGAACTCTCTTGGTCAAACTACTTATCGACAACCCCTCTTTATAGTACGGCTAAGAAGAGAATAAAAGACCTAACTAAATCACGAGTGTCCACATCTCCTTGACACTCGGACTCCGTAGTCCTTCACCTTTTGATTCGTCATTTTGGCCTTCGCTTCGAGTTCTTATCTCCGGGATTGTTTTCACGGTTGTAGTACTTCTACCTGTCATGCGACCTGACTTACCATTTGTCTCTGCAAAACACACGTTAGTCACATATAACATTACGTTGTCATTAATCACTAAAACCAACCAGGGGCCTAGATGCTTTCATTGCACAAATAGAATCACTGGCCATACCAGCCTTTGTAAGATGAACATAGTTGCAATGGGATGTACCCCTTAGATTGTGCCCCCTAAAGGTGGATGGCGTGCACCCAACCTGGGTCACCCCTAGTGGAGTGTCTGACGTTGGCCGCTTGCGAAGCAAATTAGCTAAGAAGAAGTAACAATAGAGGCAAAATGGGGGGACATTCCAAGGTATCCCTCACATAGGGCAACAAAGCAACCATGTGTTAAACCTTGTTAGGGTTCAAACGATGTAGTTGGATCTTGTAGTATTGAAGAAGCCACACCAAGAAGGGGCGGGGAGGCATCACAAAGCCGCCCTCGTGGAAATGCACGAACGAAACCACAAAGCCTATCAGTAGATCTGGAACATCTTTAGAGATGGGGAGCAGGTAATCTCCCTCGCAGAGAAGTCCGTGAGAAAACAGGGCATCCAGGTGGCTTTGGTCGGCCAGTGAACGACTCCAGAATCCCAAGGCAACCCGGAGGTAGGCGATGGCAGCACAAGGCGACGACAATGAGGGGGAGGCGTATGAAACCTTAGAGGGCAAGCCAGGAGATGAAGCTGGACAATGTCTCTGCCCTGAGTCAAGGATGGCCAACCCATCAGGACACAATTGCCCGACCAAAGCCCCAAACCGGTAAGCGGTAGGATGTAAAAATTGACATATTGCCGGTTTTGATGAACAGAGCTGGGCTAGACAAGACGCATGCCACGAGGCCGGGCGACCCATTATAACACCCTTGGTGTTACTGGCACTAAAACATGAGCATGACATCATATGCATTGACATTTCATTTTGTTTGTCACACCTAGAATGCATTCACTAGGTAAAATTTCAAAACATGTGTGATGTGGTGACTTGAAGTGTACTTAACCCTAGGGTAGGATAATCAACCTTGGGATTAGGGCATATGGGTAATAGTAAGCCAAAATTAGTAATATCTCAAAATGTCATTGGAAATATTCATAAGAAATCAAGAGTGATGGATTTTAGTGGCACAAAAACCCTAGAGTGCCCAAAACCCTAAAAGAAACCCTAAATTGTACCCTAGGGGGTGAATTCAAATTCTATGCACTTTTGGACCAAAGTACAAATATCAAAGTAATAGAACATAAAAAACTAAGTAAATTTTACATTGGAGTAATTGTAAGTATTGTGGAGTAATTTGGACTTAATTGCAAAAGACCCAAGAACCCCTAAGTGGTTAACTCTGAATTTCAGTGGAATTAGGTCACCTTTGGAGCTTTGTATCTCTTGATTCATGAAGATTTTGCTCTAAGTCAATACATCAATCTTGTAGAGCTATGATAGGAGTACAACTTTGATTAAATGACTAAATATTGGTGCTGTTGGGGGCCTTCGCCTTCCGAAGGTCCTTAAAAACATGACTAATAATGTTTCCCAAGTGTAATACACACACAGGCACCTTCGGATTCAGGATGAAGCTATACACAATATGGAAAGCAGGGTCGGAACGAAGGCTGAACCAATGTCGAAGCTACGTGCAAGGGAGCTTCGGCTCAGTACCAGAAAAAGGAACCGACTTAAGGAGGAAAAGTCTATCTAGTCCCCAACAGATTGTTCTTAAGTCAATAGTAAACATGAAGGGCATGAATGTAATTTCACACAGGCTGCGCCCTGTGCCTATAAATAGATGAACAGTACCCCCGTACTATTCACGCTGACTTGTACTCGCTCGTGCGTTACGCTTGTACCTTTACCTTCTGTCAAGCCGAAGGTACAAATGTAATTCAATATTGTTTTTATTCATTCATGATTATATAGTAAAAGTTATATTAATGGTGTCATATGATTATCTATGTTATTTTTCATGTCTCATATGCTTCGTCTTTCATTGATATATACTGCGATAATGAAGGTATGTCCTTCATGACCTTCGTCTGAAGATCGTTATATCCTTAGGGAAATAATGCTTTGAAGGACGAAGGGCATTAACCATTAACCCATTTTTGTGTTGCCTTGTTCTTAATTCATAGCATTTGAGAACAAGTCCCCAACATTACTCACTTCCACAACCTTCGGCAAAGCATCAACCTTCGTTATGCTGCCGAAGAAGATAACAGCGCCAGAGGCTGTACTTCAGCCACTGGACGCAAATCAAGACACACTCTCTCTCTTCGAGAGGCCCGAAGTCAAAAGAGGAAAGCCACCAGCCCAACACCTCAGGAGGAGGAGTTGGACCAGCAGATCAAGGACCTCGAAATCATTAACCAACAGGTGCAAAGTAAAAAAGAGAAGATGGCTCGACTGTCTGACCTTCAGAAGAAGATTGACGAAGCTACCGAGGAAGTACGTCATCTTACTCAAGAAGATCACGACCAAAGGCCTCAGTACTGGGAGCTTCGTCAAGAGGGCTTGTCCAACAAAGATGAATGGTACGATGATTTCAATCATGGCAGCTTTACTTTTGATGATGCTTCTCCCCTAGCAGCAGAGTTGCAGGCTATTCCATGGCCACAATCCTATAAGACACCCCAGCTACCCATGTACGATGGGCACTCGGACTCGAAGCAATTCTTGATGAGTTATGAGGCAACAATATCCTCATATGGAGGCAATGCAGTTGTCATGGTAAAATCCTTCGTCATGGCAGTCCGAAATGTGGCCCAGACATGGTATTCTTCTCTTCGGCCAAGGACAATTACGTCATGGCAGAAGCTCAAAGACATGCTGCTTACCAGTTTTCAAGGCTTTCAGGCGAAGCCAGTCACAGCTCAGGCTTTGTTCCAGTGCACACAAGACCATGAGGAATACCTTCAGGCGTATGTCCGAAGGTTCTTGCGACTAAGGGCACAAGCGCCCATAGTGCCCAATGAAATTGTCATTGAGGCCATGATCAAGGGTCTTCGGCCAGGACCTACGGCTCAATACTTCTCTAGGAAGCCCCCCACAGACTTTGGAGAAGCTGCTTCAGAAAATGGATGAGTACATCCGGGCTGACAACGACTTCCGCCAAAGAAGGGAGGAAGCTTACAGATTCTCTGAGATGACCAGGGGCTTCGGAGGAAGAATACACCCTAGGTATGTCAGATCAATCCACAGCTCCAGTCAGAATAATGACAAGGGAAGCCAGCTTCAGAGGCCACAGTACACCTCACAGTCTTCGGGGCAGCAACAAAGCTCTTTCAGGCCGCCAGCTCCAAGGGGCAGAGGCGCCAAGGGCTTCGGAGGAAGATATGGGGATCAGCCCAGAAAGATCTATTTGTTTATTCTATGGTGAGGACAAGGGCCATACTTCAAGAATGTGCCAAATGACTATTCTGAAGCAAAAGGAGATCGCAGAGGCCGAAGCTCGGCAGAATCAGCCGAAGCAGGTCTTGCACACTGCTTCGTGCCACTCTCCTTACATACCAGAATATGTGGGTAATCATCCTGCAGTTTCTGTTGCTTTAGCTAGCCATTCACAGGCTTCTTGGCCTCAACTCCCACCGCCACCACCACTGCAACCTACCTATTCCCGAAGCCAGCAGCCAGAAGGGCGCCAGCACTCCCAACAGCAACGTGAATTCAGGGAGGAATCCGAAGCTCGCACAGTCAACAGTACTATGCCAGAATCAAAGCACATTTATTGAGCGATATCCTACCTCTGAAATACTTTTATGTTCTAGGTTATTTTGTTTTTAATAAGGAACAAGCAATGTAGATTTAGTTTTAATTCCTTGTAATGATTTTGCTTCTATCAGAATGGAATATATCTTCTTCCAAGACTTACGAAGCTCAAAAGTTGTCGAAGCTCAAAAGTCGTTCCTAAGGGAATGCAGAGCTAAAATTGCCGAAGTTACAAAAAGTTGTTCCTAAGGGAGTGTAGCGTAAGTTTTCTGCTCAAAAGTCGTTCCAAAGGGAATGCAGAGCCAAATACCGCCGAAATATAAGGCGAAGAAGTTCAAAAGACGTTCCTAAGGGGATGCAGAACTTACACAAAAAAATAAACGGTGAACACCGAAAAATAAACTGTGAAGAAGGCTCCAAAGTCGTTCCTAAGGGGATGCAGAGCTTGTGTGTTTCAGTGTGGGCGTGTGGGTGTGTGTCTTCGGCATCCTCATCATTTTGCATCATATCATCACATCACTTCGCATAACATCACATCATACATCATATTGCATCAATGACACGAATTGAATAAGAAGACAATCTTCGGAGAATGCTTCGATAAAATGAAAATGTGCTAAGACACAAAGTAAGCTTTGGGGAGTTACAAAAGAGGAGATCTTTTCTTTTTGCGAAGCATGGATATTATTGCGAAGCATGGCTTTTTCTTTACGAAGCATGAAAAGAAGGGAAGGTGTTTTTTTCGCTGAAGGCTCAAAAACGGTATGTATGTAAAAGTTTCATGCACCGCAAA
Source organism: Zea mays (assembly GCF_902167145.1). Taxonomy (NCBI): domain Eukaryota; kingdom Viridiplantae; phylum Streptophyta; class Magnoliopsida; order Poales; family Poaceae; genus Zea; species Zea mays. The sequence goes on along the minus strand of NC_050104.1, from coordinate 82,407,154 downwards.
GAAATGAATTACAATAATTTACATTTTCGAGTCAAAGATACACACATCAAATATTACAATCTTTTTACAATAAAGGTACAATGTCCATTCTAGTGTTTCATACATTGACCATCTCAGAATGTCTTTACAATAAGTGCTATTCCTCTTTAAGGACTTTCTCTGCAACTTCGTGCAGTAATTTGTTAACAACTTCATCAACAACGGATTCAGCCATGTTTATAATATCCAGCGCCTCCTTCATTTCTGGATCCGCTAGGGGATCGAATGGTTCCGGCGGTGGAGATAATTCAGCTAAAGTAGGAAAAGTTAATCAGTCCGAAGCAACAAAAATAAATGCCGAAGCTAAAAGACAAAAAGCAATACCTATACGTTTTTCACGCTCTGCAGCTTCTTCAACTCGCCTTGCTTCTACTCGGGTATCATGGGTATCTTTTTCACTTTTCTTTATAATTTCATGGGCTATCTCTCGGCCACCATTCACCCAGACATCATTGAAAAATTTCCCGCCCATCAAGGTTGCTTCAGCTGAAGGATCCCTCGTATCATTTATGGAGAAGGCAGCTTCGGTCTGGGCCATGGTTTTAATATGGTCGCATCCCGCCTTCTCCAAGATAGCTGAAATACCCTGCGCACTGGAAAACGCACAAACATCCCCACGATCACTTAAGATTTCGTCGAAGGTCTCGGCCTCCCCACTTATCCATTCAATAACACCTTTGGGGTCGCCTCGTATGAAGTTTTCTTTGGTAGAGTAGGCACCCACGTTAGCGAAACTAGCTTTTATTTTCTTCACGCAGTCCAACGATTTTTCAAAGCATCTTTCCTTGGATGTGCGAAGTTCTTCAACATTTTTTCTAAATGATTTTTCTAATATTTGCTAATATCTCAGTTAGCTTCTGTGAGTGCGCATTTTTCTTTAGCTTCGATCAGCTGTCTCCGAAGGCCTTCAATTTCAGTATTTTGGACTTCGGCCTGAGCCTTGAAACTAGCTTCGTCTTCTTTCACTTTGTTTACCAATGAAATTAAGATTTTGTCTTTTTCATGACCTTTGTTTCTTAATTCGATCACCTCTGAACGAAGGTTGTTCAGAGCCATCGTATAGCCTTCATCTTCAATATTTTTCTGTGCCCTAAGCGCATTGCTAAGAATTAAGCCCTGCGAGAGGAGGACAAAATTGAGTATAGCGAATAGAATATTTCATTTTCAAATACAAAGTTAACTTCTATACCTTTATGCTATTGTATGCCAGGCTGTCTGCAAGATCATCCTTCGACAGAATTGAAAGGCCATCTTCTAGCTTCTGGAATCCGATGCTTCTACCTATCTCCCGGCAAACGGATATTTCCTTGTTGTCTGGGAGACAGTATAAGAAATCATCTTCACTACTTCCATTAAAAACCAAGGCACCCTTCGGATATTTCAATTTTCGCGCATAGTGCCTGGCTTCCAAAATTTCTTCTTCGGACAATTTCTTCCCCGAAGCGTGTCGAAAGATGTAGTCGACGTTTTCGATTAAAGCTTCGGGGGCAGGAATCTCAATCTTTTCCGGAACAGCTTGCTCTGTCACCTTTTCTTCATGTGCGGCAGGCTCCGTCATAGTGGGCACTGAAGGCCCAGCTTCGGTTTCAGCTTGAACTTGTGTAGCTTCGGCTTCTATTTGCCCACTTTCGGTTTCAGTCTGCGATTTGGTTTCAGTTGGAGTGACTTTCTTTGCAGAAGCAGGGCTCAGTGCCTTTGTAGTCTCCAGCACAGCATCTAACACGTTAGCCATTCTCCTCCTCTTGGGAGTTGCGGCAGAAGTTTTTTGCACCTTCGGCAAACCTGCCGCTCCCAGTGGACTCAGGATTTCTGGTATTTTTGTCACTTTTTCCACTTGTGGCTCTTTGGCCTTTTTCCACTTGTGGCTCTTTGGCCTTATTATCTTCTGCCTTGGCTGGCTCAACTGTAGTCATCTTCGATACTACACTCGGCTTTACAGCGCTCTGCATAATTGAAACACTCTCTTTTTCTTTGGCAGCTGAAGAAGTACCTTCGCCAAATTCAGGAATCACGGCCGGTTCAATGTAACGCCGCCGGTGAGTCAGAACCTTCATCTTCTTGCCCTTTGGCTCAGCTGTGATGGCCGAAGCAGCAACCTTTCTCGAAGCAGCAATCTTTCTTTTTACCCCTTGCCCTCACGACGGGTAGCAATAGTCAGGTTATACGAAGCCAATAGCATCAAATACCCTGTTCAATCTTTTCTTATTCTGACCCCCGAAAGCTGCGGACAAGGCATTGTCCTTGGCCTTGGAGTATGCCCGAAGTAGCTCGTCGCTAGTAGCTTCAATGCACTTCAGCCAGTCATCATTTGGCTCATCAAATTTATCCCCAAACCTGAAGGTATACTTCAGCCGGACCAGACCACCTTCGCTAGAGTCGGTGGTAGTCTCCTTCGGCATTTCCCAGCTTTCTACAAGCGGCCATACCCTGAAGGCTATATGTTCTTGAATTAAATCTCTTGTCCCAATGAAGGAGCAAACAGTGCTGAAGGCCTTATGACACGCTTCGACGGTGTCATCAATTTCAACCTTTGGCCTTCGAAGGCCGAAGTGGGACCAGATGGGGCGCATGATGACTTCTTTAATGTCCTCCCTTGTCTTTAGATCATTCTTCACATAAAACCACTCTTCCATCTAGGCTCTGGGCCACCTCTTCCGAAAAGTTGGCACTGGGTAGCTGGCGTTGGGGCGAGCAATAAATCCATAACAACCGAAGTTGTTGTGGTACTGTTCTTTACCAATGGCCTTCGTCTCATATAAAAGTTCGTGCATATTGCAGAAGCACTTCGCGCTTGGCTCTAGCCCTAGACTCCTTACTACCCAGACAAAAATCCCCATCCTTATTATAGCTTCGAGGGTGATCTGATGGAGGAAGATCTGGTAAGTTTTCAACACTTCAACTACAAACTTGCTCAAAGGGAGCCGAAGTCCAGCCTTGAAGAAGCTTCGATAAATTACAACTTCGTTTTCCTCAGGGGCAGTGTGGGGGACAGATATCCCCCGGGTCCACTAAAAGAGTAAAAGACCTCACGAAAGGCCCAAGGGCCCAATAAATCGTAAGGTCATTCTTTCGTGGGTCTGGGGAAGGACAATCAGCAAAGCAGATCGACATGAGGCCGGATAGATGCCAGCCCGGACGGCCCACAACGTCGAGCGAGCGACCACAACAGAGATCCAACTTTCCCGCGCTGGAGCCCCCATGCAACGGAGCCATGCGGGGATAGGTTGGCAGAACTACAGGGAGATAAACTCAAACAGTTCATTATCTTTTAGCTGCACGTTGTTATCATATCCACGTGTATTACCCCACGGTCGAGTATATAAGGCCTAGGGGGCACCCCTTCAGAACGATCGACCTATTACTCAGCCACCCACCTCAACTCTCTGCGTTCTCAATTCAGAGAGCTCCCTTGTAACCTCATTCACCAAGCATACTCACCAGGACGTAGGGTGTTACGCATCTCCAAGCGGCCCGAACCTGTAAACATTGTCTATTGTCCCTCGTGCATCTGGCACGAACCATTTTGCTACAGTCGGCGACACCGTCCTACTCCTAAAAACACCTTGAGGGGCAACCCCGGGTGTGCGGTCGGACCCAAAACACCGACAGCTGGCGCGCCAGGTAGGGGGTGTGTCGACGACCCAAGCTAGCTCAATGGCCGTCACCTTCCACAGCAAGATCACCCTCCGTCCCGGATCCGTATTCTGCTTTGGAACAATCTCGTCCGTAGCAGATGAAGAGGGAACTCTACACCGCATTGCGGACCCGCCGGAAAAGAAGTCTCCTCCAACAAACTCCGAAAATGTCGGAGAAGCGCAACCTCCAGCTCTCTGGAAAAAGATTGTCCCCGGAAAGTCAGGGGCCGAGGGCCCGCTGACCCGGAGAACTCCACTGTCTACTTCCCCGACAAAAGAATGGACACAGATCGCGAGGAAGAAGGAGACCAAGGGGAAGCAAGTTGTTCTTTCCGTTCCTCCGCCCTCAAAGGAGAACGGAAAGAAGGTCGCCACGACAGCAGCACCATTCTATCCCGACGTCCTCTTCATCGGGAGAGTGGAGTCGCCTGCCGTCTCCGACGACGAGCCGACCGCACCCGGAGAAGAACCACCTCAACGAGAATCCCGCCGATGGAGAAACCGGCGCCGGAATGTTCGACGACATCACGCGGTTGGAGAACGGGATCCAGAGCAACCTGTCTCGCGGGACGAGGTCTCGGAGATAGGAGAAACTCCGGAGGAACGCGTCTTCAGAGAACAAAGGAACTCCCGACGACGTGATTGCCGCCGGGCTCAGGAACAAGCCGAGCAAGAAGCAAGGCAACGCCGGGAGAATCCATTCTTCGGGCGCAACCTGAATCCCGACTTCGCTCGAGCCATGAACACGCTGAGCGAAGTTGGAGGAGTACTAGCTCGGATAGCTGATGGACTCCCTCAGACTCCCGACGCCGAGGGCTACCGACGATTGTTCACCCAGGCAGCCAACCATCTTCTACCGCTTGCTCACCCGCCGAACGATCTACGACACGCCATCAACAGTCGCCGAGATGCGCGAAGCTCCATCAATGCTTCGCGTGAACGACGACATGAGAACGAGATCCGCTGCCGGGAGGGGTACGACAGGGATCATGGCATCCCAGCTCGGAGCCAGGCCACCAGAACTGAGTCGGCAACAGCCTCAACTGGCGGAACTACCCGGGGACGGTCGAGGAACCACAACAACTACTCCCCTCCCCGGGACAGACATCATCCCCGACGACAGGAGGACACATGCGGAGTGTCTGCTCTTACTCCGCGCCTTAGGGCCATCCAATGGCCTCCCAACTTCAAGGTATCCAATGTCTACAAATATGAACCTAAGCAGGATCCAGGGGGTTGGCTAGCCGTCTACACCACCGCTGCTCGAGCTGCCGGGGCGTCCGAAGACGTGATGACCGCGTACTTACCCATTGTCCTTGGGCAAGACGCGCTGCAATGGCTGCGACATCTACCCCGACACTGCATCGACGACTGGGGCGACTTCAGTCGACGCTTCACCGCCAATTTCCAATCCCTCTCCGACAAACCGGCGCAACCGTGGGACCTCAAATCCATCAAGCGCCGGGGAGACGAAACTCTCCGGTCGTACCTCAAAAGGTTCCAGACCATGAGAAATCGTATCCCCGAGGTCACGGAGGCGGCCGTGATCGAGGACTTCTACAGAGGATAAAATGACTCGGCTTTCGTCCGAGCCATATTACAGAAGGCACCGACTACCTCCGAGGAGCTGTTCCGGGAAGCCGACCTCTACATCACCGCCGACGAGCGGGCCCAGGACCTCATCGGAGGAGCGAAGCCCGCACCAGCGGCGCCACGACGTGACGCGAACCAGCAACCCGACAAACGCTGGGAGAAGAGGCCCCGCGAAGAAGTACACGCCGCCAGCCTCTCGCGCCCGAGGAGGACCTCGCGGAGGCGAGCGCACGCTGGACGACATCCTCAACACCCAGTGCCCGTACCACAAGGACATGCGCCACACTCTTCGGAACTGCCGGGACTTCAAGCACTCCGTCGGGTATGGCCGACCCTTCCAACCTCTACCTCCTCCTCCGCCGAGGGGAGGACCAGATGAACCACGACAACCCCATCAGCAGGAGGAGGGAGGAGGAGGAGCTTTCCCGCGCGATGACAGGGAGGTCAACGTCATCTTCGGCGGACACGGGTCGCAGGAGAACAAAAGACAACAAAAGCTCAACGACCGCCAGATACTGGTGGCGACCACCGGTCCTCCCGCCCCATACCGGTGGTCGGAGCACCCGATCATTTTCACTCGGGAGGATCAATGGCTTAACTTCGACCATCCAGGCAAATACCCGCTCCTCGTCGATCCGGTGATCCGAGAGAGCCGGGTGAAGAAGGTGCTAGTGGACGGGGGGAGCAGCATCAACGTCACCTTCCCCCGAACACTCCAAGGCTTGGGAGTTCACCTCAAAGAGCTCCACGAGTCGGACACTCCCTTCTTCGGCATCGTGCCGACTGAAGGGGAATACCCGCTGGGCCACATCTACATGCCTGTCACCTTCGGAACTCCGGAGAACTACAGAACCGAGTTCCTGAGGTTCGAAGTGGCGAACTTCGACTGCGGGTACAACGCCATCATCGGGAGGCCAGGATTGGCCAAATTCATGGCCATTCCGCATTACACGTACATGATACTGAAGATGCCAGGACCGCAAGGAATCATAACTGTGCGCGCCGACTTCCAAGGCGCCGCAGAGTGTTTCCGAGTGGCCATCCAAGCAGCCCTCACCACCAAGCCGTCGACGATTTCTTCAACACAGGCGAACTCTAAGCCTGAGGAGGACCTTGCAGTACCGACAAACGAAGCTCAGGCCGCGACCTCTATGCGGCCGACTGAAGAAACTAAAAGGATCAACCTGGGGTTCGCTGATGAACGTAAGACTGCCATCATCAGCTCCAGCCTGGACGACAAATAGGAAAGCGCGCGCTCGTCCAGTTTCTGCAAGATAACCGAGACGTATTCGCGTGGCAACCTGCGGATATGCCGGGAGTCCCAAGAGAACTGGCCGAGCACAAACTGAAAGTCTATCCCCAGGCGAGGCCGATCCGGCAAAAACTACGACGTTTCACGCCTGACAAGAGAGAGGCCATTCGCGCCGAGTTAGCTCGCTTGGTCACGGCTGGATTTATTAGAGAAGTATTACACCCTGAGTGGTTAGCCAACCCTGTTCTTGTACTCAAAAAGAATAAAGTGGATTGGCGCATGTGCGTCGACTATACTGACCTCAACAAACACTGTCCGAAGGATCCCTTCGGGCTCCCGAGGATAGATCAGGTGGTGGACTCCACCGCTGGATGTTCTGTGCTGTCTTTCCTGGATTGCTATTCCGAATACCACCAGATTAGCTTGGCAAAGGAAGACGAAGAAAAAACAGCGTTCATTACCCCGTTTGGTGCTTTCTGTTATACCTCCATGTCGTTCGGCCTCAAAAACGCTGGAGCGACTTATCAGAGAGCCATTCAAACATGCTTAGCCGATCACTAGGGCAAGCGTGTGGAGGCCTACGTAGATGATGTGGTAATCAAAACAGAGAACTCGGAAAACTTCATCGAAGACTTACGGCTGGTTTTCAACAGTCTGAGATGGTATAGATGGAAGCTTAATCCCGAAAAATGTGTTTTCGAGGTACCAGCAGGAAAGTTACTCGGGTTTATTGTCAGCCACCGGGGAATTGAGGCTAACCCGGATAAAATTGAAGCTATCATGAAGATGGAAGCACCTCGATCACAAAAGAAGGTTCAGCGACTTACTGGATGTATGGCAGCTCTGAGCAGATTTATATCCAGGCTGGGGGAAAAAGGTTTACCATTTTACAAGCTACTCAAGAAGGTGGATAAGTTTCAGTGGACTTCCGAGGCACAGGAAGCTCTAGATGCACTGAAGAAATTCTTGACAACACCACCAGTACTGAAGCCACCACGACGAGCTACGTCAACTCAACCAGCTGAAGATCTGCTACTGTATATCTCTTGCACGACTCACGTGGTAAGCACCGCATTGGTAGTCGAGCGAGCAGAAGAAGGACATGCCTACCCAGTGCAACATCCTGTTTACTTCATCAGTGAAGTTCTGGGCCCTTCAAAGAAAAAGTATCCTCAAGTTCAGAAGCTATTATATGCAGTACTTCTAACTGCCCGCAAGCTACGTCACTACTTTGATGACCACAAAGTCATAGTAGTCACTGGTTTTCCGATAGGGGATATTCTTCACAACAAGGAAGCCATTGGCCGAATAGCCAAGTGGGCTTGTGAGCTGGGATCTCATGACATCGAGTTCCGACCTCGTACTGCCATCAAAACTCAAGCACTGGTTGATTTCGTATCAGAGTGGACTGAACAGCAAGTACCAGATAACCCAGAGACTGCAGAAGTGTGGCGAATGTATTTTGATGGCTCGCTGAAGCTGCAGGGAGCAGGAGCAGAAATTCTCTTCACCGCACCTGGAGGCGAGCACCTCAAATATGCCCTCCAGTTGCTGTTTCCGGCCTCCAACAATGCAGCTGAGTATGAAGCTCTGATCCATGGATTGAACATCGCCATATCATTGGGCATCAAGAGATTGATGGTGTACGGAGACTCTCTGGTAGTCATTAGCCAGATAAACAAAGAGTGGGATTGTTCAAGCGATTCAATGGGAAAATACTGTGCTGCCGTCTGAAAGCTGGAAGATAAATTTGAGAGTCTGGAATTTCATCATGCAGAAAGAGATCGGAACACAGCAGCCGATGTGTTGTCCAAGCTAGGATCCAGTCGAACTCAGGTCCCACCTGGAGTCTTTGTGCAAGAAATACTACAGCCGAGCATCTCAATGGATCAAGCAGAAGAGTGTAATATTATAGATCAACCCGAGTCAGACTCTGATGACTGGAGAAGGCCAATCATCAGGTATATAAAGAATGAAGAGGAACCAAATGACAAGAATTCAGCCGAGCGCATTGCCAGACAGTCGGCTCACTACACACTCATTGGGGAGACATTGTACAAAAGGGGTGCATCAGGCGTCCTCATGAAGTGCATTCTCCCATCTGCTGGGAAGCGACTTCTGGAGGAGGTCCATGTTGGGCAATGTGGAATACATGCAGCATCCAGAACACTAGTCGGGAAGGTCTTCAGGTCAGGATTCTATTGGCCAACAACGAAGAGTGATGCAGCCGAGTTAGTTCAGAGGTGCGAAGCTTGCCAATACTTGTCAAAACAACAACATCTACCAGCACAGCAACTGCAGACCATACCAGTAACTTGGCCTTTCGCATGCTGGGGACTGGATATGATTGGACCTTTCAAGAAAGCTCAAGGAGGATACACTCATGTATTGGTAGCAATCGACAAATTCACTAAATGGATAGAGTTCAAGCCCATTGCTTCTTTAACCTCAGCTAAGGCCGTGGAATTCATACAAGACATAATATTCAGATTCGGGATACCAAACAGCAACATAACTGACCTAGGATCCAACTTCACAAGTTCAGAGTTCTTCGACTTCTGCGAGCAAAAAAGCATTTAGATCAAGTATGCTTCTGTAGCACATCCAAGAGCCAACGGGCAGGTTGAGCGAGCCAACGGGATGATACTGGAGGCACTCAGGAAAAAGGTCTTCGATAAGAATGAAAAATTCACAGGAAAGTGGATAAGGGAATTGCCCTATGTCGTTTGGAGCCTAAGAACCCAACCTAGCCGAGCTCTGCATGGAAACACTCCTTTCTTCATGGTCTATGGGTCGGAGGCAGTGTTACCCGCCGATCTCAAGTTCGGGGCGCCAAGGTTGATCTTCGAAAACATAGCAGAAGTCGAAGCCACCAAGCTGGAGGACATTGATATACTCGAGGAAGAACGGCTGAATGCAGTAATCCAATCAGCACGGTACCAGCAGACTCTAAGGCGCTATCACGACAAGGTCGTGCGACAGCGATCCTTCTCAGTAGGAGATCTTGTCCTCCGCCGAATTCTAACGGGGGAGGGACGACACAAGTTATCGCCCTTATGGGAAGGACCCTTCATAGTAGCAGAAGCCACTCGGCCAGGATCATATCGTCTCACTGAGATGGACGACATAGAAGTCGGGAACTCCTAGAACATAGAACACCTCAGGAAGTTTTATCCCTAGCTGTATTTCAAAAGCTATCAGGACGACGATGTACTCTGTAAAATGGAAATATGTCATCAATAAAAAAGGGCTTCAAAGATACTCAGTTTGTTCACGATTGACTTGCATTCTTACTTAACTCGTGGTGACCACTATGCCCTGCTAACGGAGCAATCGGCTTAAGTCGGCAACGACTTAAGGCGGTGCAACATGCTCACGCTTACTTAACTCGGGGTGACCACTATGCCCTGCTAACGGAGCAATTGGCTTAAGTCAGCAACGACTTAAGGCGGTGCAACATGCTCACGCTTACTTAACTCGGGGTGACCACTATGCCCTGCTAACGGAGCAATCGGCTTAAGTCGGCAACGACTTAAGGCGGTGCAACATGCTCACGCTTACTTAACTCGGGGTGACCACTATGCCCTGCTAACGGAGCAATCGGCTTAAGTCGGCAACGACTTAAGGCGGTGCAACATGCTCACGCTTACTTAACTCGGGGTGACCACTATGCCCTGCTAACGGAGCAATCGGCTTAAGTCGGCAACGACTTAAGGCGGTGCTACATGCTCACGCTTACTTAACTCGGGGTGACCACTATGCCCTGCTAACGGAGCAATCGGCTTAAGTCGGCAACGACTTAAGGCGGTGCTACATGCTCACGCTTACTTAACTCGGGGTGACCACTATGCCCTGCTAATGGAGCAATCGGCTAAAGTCAGCAGCAACTTAAGCCGGTGCAACATGCTCACGCCTACGCAATCCAGGGTGACCACTACGCCCTATTAACAGAAGCAATCGACTTAAGTCAGCAGCGACTTGAGGCGATCTGACGTGATTACAATTACTCATATAAGGATGACTTCTATATCCCGCAAACAAATTTCAAAACCATCGCGCATCATTTTACTACCGCAAATTTATGAACTGATGAATTCTGAAACAACATGAGAATAACAATATCGTCCAAGTACTAAAATGATGTCCTCTAACAAATGTCTGACCATGCTAACCGCGCGCTCAAAACACGCAAAATGTTTCTATATTTTGTGATATTTTTCTCAGGAGCAATCGATGAGGAAGGACGACTCGAGGAATCAGGAGCAGCATTCACATCAGCCCTTATATCTTCGGGAACAACCACGCCGGGTCTCCTCATCAAGATTTGCCCCGCCCGAATGGCCTTGTCCATGGCTCTGTCGCGTTGGGCCCTGAGGGTAACGAAAGTTTCTTCAGCAACCTTGGCAGCCAGCCGAGCAGTTTCTAACTCCTGGGCGATGGATTTCTTGGAAGCTCGGAGTTCTTTGATGGTAGCGTCCTTCACTGATATCAACTGCTTTAGTCGGGTCACCTCATCCGTGGATTCCTGCAGCTTACAGCGTTGGTTGTCTAACTCTTCCATGGTGAAGCGATGAATCCTCTCCAGGATAGTCAGCGAGTTGCTAGAATCACGATACAATCTGTCAAGACTATCGCGAGAAGCAGCAAGGATACGTTTTTCTTCCTGCAAGTAGAAGTCAACTCCCTCAAGCATCAAGCAAGTAATAGGATCACGACAAGGCAAAGCACGGTTTCATAAGTCACCTTTTCAGAATTAAGCTGAGCATGAAGAGAAGAGCTCAGTGCATTGGCGTCATCTAAGGCAGCAGAGACCTGAGCTAGTTCAGTCTGACTTTGAGAATACTTCCCTTCAAAGTCAGAGCACCGCTGGACCATTTCAGCCTGATCTCGAGAATGTTTTTCTTCAAGAGTGGAAATCTGCCGAGTCATACCTAGCAGGAGACAACCAAACAAAGGGGGTCAGAATGTAAAGCAGTTTAATAGAGAAGACAAAAGAGAAGCAAAAAGCACTAACCAGCGTTGGTCGCCTCCAATTCAGAGACACGATGTTGAAGTGACACTGGATTCCAACATGCAAGAGATGAAGCTACTTCTGGGACAGAAGCACCCTGTAACCTCAGCTGGCTAGCCATCCCATCCACCAAAGCCTGATGAGGAGAACAGATGAGTGTAATGACAGCAGTTCATGCAGTGTAAAAACCAAGCTAAAATACATCACAGTACTTGGAGGTTGGAAAAGAACGAAGGGATCCCCAAATCAGGAGAGATCAATTGATAACCGGGCGTAAGGCCACCACCCAAAGCAGCTTGCAACGAACCAACAGGAATCAGCTCGGTGCCATCAACAGAGCCCAACACTCGGTCAGCGGGGACGCTACCCTCTAAAGCGACTCCCTGGTCCAAGGCTTGGGCTACCACCATACGGCCGGAGTGTGGAGGTGATCCCGCATGAACGTCCATGGAAGTACAAGAGGGAGACCCCGCTCGGACATCCTCGGGGGCTGGGTCATAGTTTGCACTGCCCACTTGAGCCGGATCATCCCCGGCAGCACCCTCGGGGGCTCGGCAGTGGCTTGCACTTCCCACTCGAACCAAGTCATCCCCGACAACATTCTCGGGGGCTGGGCACGTGTCAACACCATCCTTGGGGTCCAAGTTCTCTGCGGTAGCCACCTCTAAGGCTGATGGGCCCTCAGTTACTTCCATAGGACCAGGACGATCCAAGTCAGTCTCCCGACCCTCGAGATCGCGCTCTAAGGTCGACGAGGCACGAGATGACCTCAACCCAGCATCAAGCACATCAGCACAAACCTCCATCACACCATCACCTGCTGGCTCCGATAACAAATCTTCTGGAACCATATCCTCAAGAGTCTGATCAAAATTGGCCAGGGACAGTTCTTGCAGACCAATGAGAGCAGACAAAGCAGGAGAAGGAACTCCACTACTTTCACCGCTAGCGATGAACTGCCGACTGTTTTTCCGAGTCAAAGGAACTTCATCTTCTTCCTCCTCGTCGTCCACATTAGCAACACAGGCAGCACCCCCATTGGGTTCAGCAACAGATGGAGCACCCACATTAGGATCAGCAACAGATTCGGTACACCCATTGGGGTTAGCGTCAGTAAATTCAGTCACAGGCACTTCTTCAGCAGCAGGAACCGAGGTACCAACGTCCCGATCCAAACTGGATACTCGCGGGAGGCGTCTCTTTTTCTTTTTCTGCTCATCAGCAGAAGGATCAGGTTGACTGGCTCGGCAAGGGCGCCTCGGGCGTGTACTGGCAGGCTTCTGAGTATCCAAAGTTGTATCAGCCTCTGGGAGGGGCGCCACTACCAATGCCCCAGCAGGAGCAGCATCAGAAGAGTCCTCAGCCAGCAAATCAAGCATAGCACTTATCTCTGCATCACTAGGGTTCAGGGGCACCTCAAAATGGACCTGCCGTTCATCATCAGGAATCTCCTCGAGCGAGGCAACCAAGGCACTAACTTCTTCAGCAGAAGGCCGCACTCTAAGGCCCAAACTACCATCAGTGACAGGAGGATTCGACACAAAAAGAGTGAAGGCTTTGGGAGGAGGCAAGTTCCAGGCTGAGAATGCTACTGGGGCACCAACATTTGACACTTTGCCTCTAAGGATCATCTCAAGTCGGTTCACCAAGTCCATAGAGGGAATTCTTCTGTTAGTAACCCGAGTTGAGTCGGCTAGGCCTCGATACAGATAAGCTGGGTATGCCCTGTCTTTCAACGGCTGAATATTCTTGAAGACAAAATCAGCAACCACAGCTTCAGCAGTCAGACCCCTCTCCTTCAGCAATCCAACTTCAGCCAGCAAAGCACCTGCCTCAGCTACCTCCTGATCTGTGGGGGACTCGGTCCAGCTTGGGGTGCGAACATCCGGCTGTCTTCCCAACCGAGGAAGGAGAGAGTTTCCATAATTCTCAACTATGAACCACTCCAAGCGCCATCCCTTGATACTGTCTTTGAGAGGGATTTCGAGATACTCAGTCTTCCTCCCGCGGCGCATCTCCAAGCTGGCACCCCCAACCAACTGATGTTGTCCACCAGCCATCCCAGGGCGACAGTGATACAAGTACTTCCACAACCCGAAATGTGGCAGCACGCCAAGAAAGGCTTCACATAAATGAACGAAAATGGAGATTTGCAGGATAGAATTGGGATTCAGATGGGTCAAGTTAAGATGGTAGAAATCAAGGAGGCCACGGAAAAAGGGAGAAATGGGAAGATCGAGGCCGCGGAGAAGGAAAGGAGCATAAATCACGGACTCATGGGTATCCTCAGTTGGGACAGTAACCCCATGGCAAATCGGCCAAGAACATAGTTCCCGCGGAGGAAGAACCCCAATGGACACGAGGTGGAGAAGTTCGGGCTCAGAGATGACAGACATGTGGTTACCTACGAAAGGCAACTGGTTGTTGGGGTCGATTGGAGGAATCACCACGGCAGACGAACTCGAGGTTTTCCTCTTGGGCGCCATCTCGATTCTACCGGCAAGCAGAGTGGGAGGCGAATTGCAGAGAGGTTTCGGAAGCAAGAAAGCAAGAACTAGGGCACGGAAAGCAGAGGCGGCTAAAAGCGCAGCACTTATGGGATATTCCCGAGCCAGATACCGTTTCAAAAAGCGCCCAGTCAGCACCCGACGGTTATTTCCAAAACACCGGCGTGCCACGTGATCACCCGACAGTTATTTCCAGAACACCGGTGCGCCACATCATCACTCGGTTATTATCCTCAAAGTGGCCCACGCAGCCCGCTATCGCTCAGCGTTACCTCTAAAACGCTGACGTCGCCCTCAGGTCACTCGGCGTTACTTCTAAAAACGCTGACGTCGTCTTCAAGTCGCTCGGCGTTACCTCTAAAACACTGACGTCGCCCTCAGGTCACTCGGCGCTACCTCTAAAACGCTGATGTCGTCTTCAAGTCGCTCGACGTTACCTCTAAAACGCTGTCGTTGTCTTCAAGTCACTCGGCGTTACTTCTAAAACGCTGACGTCGTCTTCAAGTCGCTCGGCGTTACCTCTAAAACGCTGTCGTTGTCTTCAAGTCACTCGGCGTTACTTCTAAAACGCTGACGTCGTCTTCAAGTCGCTCGGCGTTACCTCTAAAACACTGACGTTGTCTTCAAGTCACTCGGCGTTACTTCTAAAACGCTGACGTCGTCTTCAAGTCGCTCGGCGTTACCTCTAAAACGCTGACGTCGTCTTCAAGTCGCTCATCAGCTACCTCTAAAAGCATCGATATGATGCCCGAGTTATTCACTTACTATTCCAAGGGAATCAACTTCACGAAAAAGGCGGGAAGATAAATGATTCAAGAACTTTGAGTTATGAATATCGAAGAATAATCATCACAGAGAAGCTAACTTCATTTCCTCATTAAAGGGAAGATATCATACTTACAAATCAACTCACTATGAGTTGATACTTCCCTATTACTACTACTACATTACATTACATTACTGCTACTACTACTACACTACACTATACTACTCTACACTACTAAATACTACTACATTATTCTAACTATACTATACTAACATCTAAAGGACCAGTGGCATCTAGCCACTGGCCCTGTTGCTACCGCCGCCGCTGCCGCCCCTGTTGCTGCCCCTGCTGCTGCCGCCCCTGCTGTCGCCGCTGTCACCATCCTTGCTGCCGCTGCTGTCGCCCCTGCCGCTGTCGTCACCGTCACCGCCGCCACCGCCTTTGTCATCGTCGTCGTCGTTGTCGCCGTCCTCGTCCTCGCCGCCACCGTCCGAGTCCTCCTCATCCGAGGAGTACTCCGACTCATCCAAGCCCTCGAGCCCGGAGCGCTCGACGACCCGGATGTACGTCCAGACCTCCGCCGCGAGCCCCTGGGAGTCGTCTGAGTCGTCAGACGACTCACGCAGGGGGATGGGAGCCGGAGACCCCTCAGACTCAGAGGAGAACTCCTCCTCTGAGTACTCCGAGTCACCAAAATCCTCCGATGGAGGAGTTGGCTCACGCTTGCGCTTGTTGTTCTTGCCCATGGTGGAAGCGAAAGGGAGAGAAGAAAAGCAAGCAATAGAGAACAACGAGAGATGTGAAAAAGCCGGAGAGACAACGACATTATTTATAGAAGGAGAAGGCAACCGCTCACCTCCAACCGCGGTCACTGAACAGTCGCAAAGCATTCAATAAGCACTTCAACCCGTCTGAAGACACGTCAGGCGGCTGACGCCGTTTCACGCAATACAACACCCATTGGGACTCCAGTCAACAGCGCAGAGGATATGATTACACCCGCCGTCACATCACATTACTACTCAGAAGCAGCCGGCTAAAACACTCAGCGTACCAAGCCGTCCCTTGCCCACACCCATTAGGGGGGATGCCCAGGAATTATCAGTATATTTTTCAAAACGGTCACATCTGTGCAGGGCATGCAGTGAATACCTCAAGACAAAAATGAGATATCAGTAAGGATCAGAGGAAAGCCAAATATAGCCAGTGAAGTACAAAATATGGCCGACAGAAGCGACATGAAGACTAGACAGAGAACGTCCATCAAATGTCCAATCAGTCGCAGAGCAAATAAATTACACCACCTAGCAAGATATGGATGGATTGCGAACTCGGCTGCAAAAGACAAAATACATGCTGACCTCTGAAGCATAATATTGATGACATAATGCTGACCTCCAAAGCATAATGCGGATGGCATCATGCCGATTTTTACAAGCAGAAAGGATAATCTTCAGCAAAAAGACACAAAAGGAAGACCTTCGAATGGATTATCCTCAAAAATCCACTTGAAGGTCGGGGGCTACACCCATTGGGTGCACCTTTGGTGCACCCCATGGATCATCATTCCAAGCCAAGATAGTGCCGACTTCTAAGGCATGGGACAAGATCAAAGACAAGGCTGGCCCTCAACCAAAACGAAGGGGTAAAAATGGAAATAATTTCTGGTGAAGACCTTCGAGTAGATTATTTTCTAAAATCTACTCGAAGCTCGGGGGCTACACCCATTGGGTGCACCTCCGGTGCACCCAATGAAGTTTAGGGTCCTACAAAACAAAATGCCGACCTCTAAGGCACAAGCACGAAACGAAGCTTCGGTTTACGAGTGATCAAAGCTGGAGGAGACAGTAAGAAGTCGTTTTCTTCAAATCGCCTGCAAGCTGGACCTGAGATCTTTGGGCTGATTACCTCTAAATTAACCCAAAGATCGGGGGCTTGTGGGGGACAGATATCCCCCGGGTCCACTAAAAGAGTAAAAGACCTCACGAAAGGCCCAAGGGCCCAATAAATCATAAGGTCATTCTTTCGTGGGCCTGGGGAAGGACAATCAGCAAAGCAGATCGACATGAGGCCGGATAGATGCCAGCCTGGACGGCCCACAACGTCGAGCGAGCGACCACAACAGAGATCCGACTTTCTCACGCTGGAGCCCCCATGCAACAGAGCCATGCGGGGATAGGTCGGCAGAACTACAGGGAGATAAACTCAAACAGTTCACTGTCTTTTAGCTGCACATTGTTATCATATCCACGTGTATTACCCCACGGTCGAGTATATAAGGCCTAGGGGGCACCCCTTCAGAACGATCGACCTATTACTCAGCCACCCACCTCAACTCTCTGTGTTCTCAATTCAGAGAGCTCCCTTGTAACCTCATTCACCAAGCATACTCACCAGGACGTAGAGTGTTACGCATCTCCAAGCGGCCCGAACCTGTAAACATTGTCTATTGTCCCTCGTGCATCTGGCACGAACCATTTTGCTACAGTCGGCGACACTGTCCTACTCCTAAAAACACCTTGAGGGGCAACCCCGGGTGTGCGGTCGGACCCAAAACACCGACAGGCAGAGACATTGTTGTCTCCACCAACCCTCACAATAGACATGTCCCAAAAAGTACCTTCCTCTCATGTTCTCAAGATGACTCTGTTTAATGGTTGATTTTCCAAAGACAGAATGGCTTGGTCGCCAAGGCCGATCTTCAGAATCCTCATCCCCACTTTCCACATCATAGCTATCGCTGTCACCAGTATCTTCAGATAAACCTTCCAGTATTTCTTCAGTGATCTTCTCTGTGTTTGTCTTTGCCATCGACTCAACAAATCCAGCAACATAAGGATCCACAACCTTCTTCTCCTCAAACAGCTTCGTCTCTTCAGTCAGCTTTGTCTCTGCAAAAACATTCTTTTCCTTGGACATTTTTTCTCCAGACATGGTGAAACAGCGTCTTTCGGCCAAGCTTGAAAGTCTAGCGAGCGCTAGTAAGCAAGAGCTAAAAGTTTGAGAAAATAATGCAAATGGTAGAAACAACGTATCAAATGATGCTGGTGTGAGTTCATATTTATACGCCTAGCACGCTGCAACTTGGAGGGCTCCGTCTGTCATTGATTGTTGCTATTCTAGCAAAGGGAAGGTGTTTTTTCGGACCTTCGGCTTAAGGCCTCTGTCCATGTTGCAGTCTGAATTCGTTATCTTAACAAATTAATACTGCGAGGGGCTACTGTTGGGGGCCTTCGTCTTCCGAAGGTCCTCAAAAACATGACTAATAATGTTTCCCAAGTGTAATACACACACAGGCACCTTCATATTCAGGATGAAGCTGTACACAATATGGAAAGCAGGGTCGGAACGAAGGCTGAACCAACGTCGAAGCTATGCGCAAGGGAGCTTCGGCTCAGTACCAGAAAAAGGAACCGACTTAAGGAGGAAAAGGCTATCTAGTCCCCAACAGATTGTTCTTAAGTCAATAGTAAACATGAAGGGCATGAATGTAATTTCACACAGGCTGCGCCCCGTGCCAATAAATAGATGAACAATACCCCCGTATTGTTCACGCTGACTTGTTCTCGCTCGTGCGTCACGCTTGTACCTTTACCTTCTGTCAAGTCGAAGGTACAAATGTAATTCAATATTGTTTTTATTCATTCATGATTATATAGTAAAAGTTATATTAATGGTGTCAAATGATTATCTATGTTATTTTTCATGTCTCATATGCTTCGTCTTTCATTGATATATGCTGTGATAATGAAGGTACGTCCTTCATGACCTTCGTCCGAAGATCGTTATATCCTTAGGGAAATAATGCTTCGAAAGACGAAGGACATTAACCATTAACCCATTTTTGTGTTGCCTTGTTCTTAATTCATAGCATTTGAGAACAAGTCCCAAACAGGTGTTGTACAAGAATTGGAGATAATTGGACTTGAAGTCTGACTGCCAGTCAACCCAGGAACTGAATTTTTACTGACAGTGAAAACAGATGAACTTGAGATCGAATTTGAGTAGGATCCAGGGATTATTTGAGTTTGGTTGCTATAGCAAAATCAAAGCTGGATTATAGATCAACAACTTTGTTACAGATGGATTAACAAGTTGCCACACAAAAATTGGAGAACCAAACTCTTTAACCTGCTTTGTCAGGCGCACTAAAGAAGTTTCCCATGGTACAATACCGAAGAAGATCTCAGGTGCATTGAACCTCACCGCCGGTGACCCCTGTGCCCGGATTCACACCGGTGCTGTGATTCGCGCCCCTTGGCATTTGGATAACGACTCGGGGAGAAAGATCTTTGGAAAGGGATGAAGTCGGGGCACTGCGGCCGCTCTGTCACCGCACCCACTTGCGCCGTAACGTGGCCGCACAGTCGTCGCCGTGATGATTGCCGTTAACCCAGGCACGCCACCCTACTACCTTGTTACCACGTTGCAGTAGGTCGCTATAGATGGCCTGTCAATCATCTGAGTCGTTGCTCCAGGGAATGCCACGGTAACTCATGCCAGTGACCTCCCCCTCTCTCCGGCTGCTCGCGTGTCTTCCCCAAATTGGACACCACTGCTGTTGATCTCTATAAATTGAGCGCTCAGCGTTCTCTGTTAGGTTGTTACGCGCCCAGTGCACCAGCTCTCACCTCTGATCATCCACCGTAGCGTCTCAATTTCACTTTTACCCCAATTTCGTTTTCCACGCCGCCGTGAGTTTCCCACTGTGGCCAGACATCTAAAGGTTAGTTCAATCTTCTCTTCTTGATGTTCTAGCATCCATAAAGCCTCCTATTGCTTGTAGACCTGTTTAATTGAACTAGAGCACTCGGAATCACCAAGAACACCTCGGTTTGTCTTCGGTGTTCACCGCCGTCGTGAGCAGACGAACTCCGGGCCGGATTCGTGCAATTGATGGAGGGATTAGGGTCGCCAGGGGTAGGATTAGGTGTCGACCGAGTTAGGGCACTGGTCGTTGCGCATCCTGGCCAGTACAGGTTCGTCAGAGGGTGTGCTCGTCGTCGTTCACCATCGTGGACTTGGCGCGGTGAAGAAATAGAAGTCGGAGGGCCTTTGTGCAAACATTAGAGACACGACAAAATATTGCTAAGGATTCTTTACAGGTTTTTCAAATAGCCAAGGTCCTCTGTGCAAAGTCGCCAGCGCGGGCGCGTTTCCCCAATGGTGGGCTGACCTGGGCTGATTTAAGCCTGTCACTATTCATTATTTTCCTTTTTCTTTTTCTGCCAGGCTTAGGAAATTTATAGGAAATTCTAGAAAAATGATAAAAATATGGGACCAATTATACTAGACTCCTAAATTTCTCTAGTATTTAATAAAAATAGTTCCATGATTTTTAGTCCCAACCATGAATTATTTAGCAATTAAGGATGCCTAAACCTAGTCTTTTAGAATTGTAGAAGTAAGTTGGTAGCTCCAAAAATCATCAATATCGGGCGGATGACTTGCACGAGACCGGGCGGATGACTTGCACAAGAAGGAAGTCTCTGGGTAGTGTCTCCGTCTGAGTCGATAGAGGACCGTACCGATGTAGGCTTGATGATCGAGGACCTTTTAACTGGCCACATGCCTCGTCATGGGTAAGCTTTGCCTCGGGCAGACCAATACCAGAAAGGCCAACACACAATGGGAGTGGAGAGATGGCGAGAGTAGTGTGTACCCTCCGTGGCAAGAGGCTGGACGGTGGTGTATCTATGCTCTCGGTTGGCGTGAACTCGGTCTGGTCTTGAGAAACTTGGTGGCAAGTTGACATATGCAAGGGTTAAGTGCTACATATATCATGTGGTTGGAGATCCCCAGCTGGGTATTAACCGATTCATTTCACCGTTACTTCTCGGATATGAAGACTTGGTCACTGCCCTACACGTAGCAATCCAGTGAAATGAAGGGATGATAAAAGACGGCTAGTGTAGGCCAAGTGCTAGAACTAGGGTAGAAAGAACTCTAGATGCAGGTAATGACTTAACCTGATAATAAAACTGAATTTTTAAGGATCCACTGTTAGTAAGCATTTCTGCAAACAGAGTCTTTGATTCTTGAATAGCCTTACCTTGACTCCCTCAAGCCAGCATATCCTTGAGAGTCCTTTTCTTTTGTCGGGTAAGACTTGCGAAAGTACACTCCGTACTCAGGGTTTTTGAACCCATGTTGTTGTAGGTAATGAAACAACAGAGTTTTGCTATTTCTGCTCAAAGGTGGTACCAAAGGAGGAGCCAGACCAGTGATCGTGTAGGTGGGAGGATGCTTGCCTCCAAGTTTGAAATCACTAAACTTTTGTGCAGGAGGGTGTTTTGCCTCCCTAGTTTGTAATAATACTTTATGCACTCTTAATACCCAGTATTGTAATAATACTCTCTCTATATTTTATGAATGTAAATTAATTTTTGTAATCTGCTTCCGCTTATTCTTTCCTCCGATGTGATGTAATATCTGCATGACGGGTAAAACACTCTTGGGCGATGTAAGGAAGATACAGAGGACCGAACTTGTCGAGTGATTATGCGCATCTACAGGATTGTCCAAGGTCCTTAGGACAAGGACAACTGTAGGTGGGCCTAATACCTTGGGAGGTTCTGTGACAATTTTCGAATGTTCTTTTGCCTCAGATGCGATCCCGGACTCGTGCACATGATGGTGCGTGGACATCCCGCGGTGGGGAAGATACTCCTAATCCACCACCCGTACCACCTACCTTGGCCGAGGCTATCGCGGCCTTGGTGAACGCCACCGCCGACAATACGCGCTTTTTGCGCGAGATGGAGGGCAACCAATTTCAACAGCACGGAGGAAGAGCTCCTCCTCAAGGACCACGAGATACTACCTACCTAGAATTCTCTAAAACTCGCCCACTACTCTTCGTCAAGGCGGAGGAACCCTTAGAAGCCAATGAATTGGTGCGAGTAATGGAACAGAAGTTTGGGCTAATCTGATGCACGGAGACACAAAAGCCCCTATTTGCTGCACAACAGTTGCGAGGGCCTGCCAGTACCTGGTGGGTGAATTTTTCCGCAATCCAGCCTATTGGACATCAGATTATCTGGGAGTTCAAGCTAGCATTCCGGGAGCATTATGTTCCGGAGGGAGTGCTCCAGATGAAACTAGAAGAGTTTATCCGGTTGAAGCAAGGAAGAGATATGGTGATGCAGTATCTCAATAAATTTAACAACCTCTCTCAGTACGCCATTGACTAGGTGGATACCGACTTGAAGAAGAAGAATTGTTTTATGAGGGGACTGAATGAGAGGCTCCAGCGAAAAATGGCAACATGTCTGGACCTTACATGTAGCAGGGTTGTCAGTACAGCACTGACAGTTGAAGCTAAAAATGCGGGACATGGAAAATCAAAGGGATATGCAGGTGAGAGATCCACTCAAGGACCTAAAAAGAGAACAAGGTTGATAATCCGACCTTTCAATCAAAATCGTTCTTCGCCTCGCCCACCTTCATATCCATTCAAGCAGCCCGTCTTTATTCGTCCCACTACTGCTCCTGCTCCTACCAACCAGCCGAGTGCCCCTGGTACTCGTTTCCCTGCCCTTCCCAGTTCCTCCAGTGGTTGCTTCAATTGTGGGAAGTCCGGACATTTCATAAAGGACTGCCCATATCCAAAGCAAAATAAATCCAACTTTCAGCAGACCTCTGGGAACTCAAGTCAAGGAAAGGGGAATACAACTAATTCTTCAACGGGCATGAATTTCAAGAAAACTGGACGGGTCTATTATACCCAGGTGGCTACTACATCAGAGGGCGAACCGGTGATGTTGGGTACGTTCCTCATTGCAAATCACCCAGCAGTTGTTCTTTTTGATTCTGGTGCATCACATACCTTCATAAGCAAGACTTTTGCAGAGAAATTTTGCATACATTGCACTGAATCAAGGGAGGGATTTGTTATCCACTCACCTAGGGGCTGAATATTTACTAAGGAAATAGCCTTCCACATACCAGTAACATTGGCCAGACGGGAATTTCCTACAAATATGATTGTTATAAAGGGGCAAGACATAGATGTAATTCTGGGCATGAACTGGTTAGCCCAGCATAAGGCCATCATCAATATAGACTTAAGGACCATTAAATTAAGCCATGGTCATGATGAGATCCAATTGTCCATCCCTGTAGCTGTCCTAGCCAAAGCATCTGGACGAGCTTATGAGGCTATAGAACAAGAAATCCAGGATATTCCGGTGGTATGTGAATTTCTGTATGTATTTCTTGAAGACTTGCCTGGGTTGCCCTTGGAAAGGGATGTGGAATTTGTGATTGAGTTGAAGCCTGGTATGGCTCCTATTTCCAGAAGGTCGTACCGAATGCCACTTAATGAACTGGCAGAACTCAAGACTCAACTACAAGACTTGCTTGAGAAAGGTTTCATTAGACCAAGTTCATCACCGTGGGGATGTCCAGCAATTTTTGTCAAGAAGAAGGATCAGACACTACGAATGTGCGTGGACTATAGATCCCTCAATGAGGTTACCATCAAGAACAAGTACCCTCTTCCTCGTATCGATATCTTATTCGATCAACTTACTGGAGCTCGGTATTTTCTAAGATTGATCTCAGGTAAGGGTATCATCAAATTCGTATTCGACCTGAGGATATACCCAAGACCGCATTCACCACGCGGTATGGGTTATTTGAATATTTGGTCATGTCTTTTGGATTAACAAATGCTCCATCCCACTTCACATACTTAATGAACTCGATATGTATGCCTGAGTTGGATAAATTTGTGGTGGTCTTCATTGACGACATTCTAATCTATTCCAAAAATGAAGAGGAGCATGCAAAGCACTTGCGGATTGTGCTAATGCGCTTAAGGGAACATCAGTTGTATGCCAAAATCAGCAAATGCGCGTTTTGGTTGGAGGAAATCCAGTTCCTTGGACATGTATTATCTGCAAAAGGGATTGCGGTCGATCCCAGCAAAGTCAAGGATATTTTAGAGTGGAACTCACCAACTAAAGTACATCAAGTTTGGAGTTTCCTTGGACTGGCTGGATATTACCGCAGATTCATTCCGGATTTCTCCAAGATTGTTAAACCTATTACGGGTTTATTGAAGAATGATACAAAGTTTGATTGGTCCTCAAAATGCAATGAAGCCTTCGAGCAGCTGAAGGTGTTGTTAACCACTGCTCCGGTGTTGGTTCAACTGGACATTGAAAAGCCTTTTGATGTGTATTGTGATGCATCAGGCAGTGGACTCTGATGTGTTCTAATGCAAGAGGGCTGAGTCATAGCTTACGCTTCATGACAATTATGCCAGCATGAGGAGCACTATCCAACTCATGATTTGGAACTAGCTGTAGTCGTTCATGCCCTCAAGATTTGGCGTCATTATCTACTGGGAAATACTTGTCATTTATATACAGATCACAAAAGTCTGAAATATATCTTTACCTAGTCAGAACTGAATATGAGACAACGAAGATGGCTTGAGCTAATTAAATATTATGATTTAGAAATCCGTTATCACCTAGGAAAAGCCAATGTGGTGGCAGATGCATGGAGTCGCAAAGTTTCCTGTCATTGTCTTACAGTAAGGAAACCTTACACCACCCTATGTCAAGAAATGGAAAAGTTGAACTTGGGTATGATACAACACGAAACTTTGACACAATTGAAGCTTGAGTCAGTTCTTCTACAGAGAATTATTGATACCCAAAGAACAGACAAGGGTATGAAGTGCATTCATGAGAAAATGGAAGCCGGGAAAGAAAATTGCTTTAGAAAGGATGACCAAGGAATAATATGGTTTAAGGATCGTATAGTTGTGCCAAAGAATGCTAAAGTTCGCCAACAGATCTTGGATGAAGCCCATCTTAGTCTATATTCCATTCATCCTGGAAGTACTAAGATGTATCAAGATTTAAAGCAACATTATTGGTGGACAAAAATGAAGATTGAAATTGCATGCTATGTGACAAGATGTGACACCTGTAGACGCGTCAAGGCAGTGCATATGAAGACCGCTATACCATTACAGTCCTTGCCCATCCCAACTGGGAAATGGGAAGATATTAGTATGGATTTCATTGTGGGAAAGGCTTCGACTCTATTTAGGTCATAGTTGATCGGCTTACAAAGATTGCACATTTTCTTCCCGTCAAGGCAAAATATCCAGTGATGGCATATGTCGAACTTTATATTGCTCGTATTCTCAGTTTACATGGAGTTCCAAAAACAATAGTGTCGGACCGGGGACCGCAATTTCTATCCAAGTTTTGGGAAGAGCTGCACAAATCCTTGGGTACTAAATTACTCCACAGTTCGGCCTATCATCCTCAAACAAGTGGACAAACTGAGAGAGTAAATCAGATACTTGAAGATATGCTAGGGGCATGTGTCCTGGAGTTTCCGCAGAAATGGGATGATTGTCTGTCATTGGCAGAATTTTCTTATAATAACAGTTATCAAGAAAGCATTAAAATGGCACCATTTGAAGTACCGTCGCCATGATGATCGTCGTTAACCCAGGCACGCCACGCTACTACCTTGTTACCACGTCGCAGTAGGTTGCTATAGATGGCCTGTCTATCGTCTGAGTCGTTGCTCCAGGGAATGCCACGGTAACTCGCACCAGTGACCTCCCCCTCTCTCCGGCCACCCACGTGTCTTCCCTAAATTGGACACCACCGCTATTGATCTCTATAAATTGAGCGCTCAACGTGCTCCGTTTGGTTGTTACGCGCCCAGTGCACCAGCTCTCACCTCTGATCATCCACCATAGCGTCCCAATTTCACTTTTCCCCTAATTCCGTTTTCCGCGCCGCCGTGAGTTTCTCACCGTGGCTAGACATCTACAGGTTAGTTCAAGCTTCTCTACTTGATGTTCTAGCATCCATTAAGCCTCCTATTGCTTGTAGACCCGTTTAATTGAACTAGAGCTCACGGAATCACCAAGAACACCTTGGTTTGTCTTAGGTATTCACCGCCGTCGTGAGCAGACGAACTCTGGGCCGGATTCGTGCAATTGATGGAGGGTTTAGGTTCGCCAGGGGTAGGATTAGGTGTCGACCAAGTTAGGGCACTGGTCGTTGTGCATCCTGGCCAGTACAGGTTTGCCGGAGGGTGTGCTCGTCGCCGTTCACCATTGTGGACTTGGCGCGGTGAAGAAATAGAAGTCGGAGGGCCTTTGTGCAAACGTCAGAGACATGGCGAAATATTGCTAAGGATTCTTTACGGGTTTTTCAAATAGCTAAGGTCCTCTGTGCAAAGTCACCAGCGCGGGCACGCGCGCGGGCGCGTTTCCCTGTTGGTGGGCTGACCTGGGCTGATTTAATCCCGTCACTATTCATTATTTTCCTTTTTTCTTTTTCTGCCAGGCTTAGGAAATTTGTAGGAAATTCTAGAAAAATGATAAAAATATGGGACCAATTTTAGTAGACTGCTAAATTCCTTTAGTATTTAATAAAAATAGTTTCAAGATTTTTAGTCCCAGCCATGAATTATTTAGCAATTAAGGATGCCTAAACCTAGACTTTTAGAATTTTAGAAGTAAGTTGGTAGCTCCAAAAATCATAAAACTTTTTGGGTAAGCTTAATATGATAATTAAAGCTCTTGGGTGAAGTTTGGCTTGTTTTGGAAATTGTTTGATCCCAAACCCAAAACCCTAGCTTCCTAAGGTAGAATTTGCCTAACCCTAATAGTGTACTAACTTAGGAAACCCTAGTGATTCAAGTGTACCGTGAAGGAAAGTTATATTCAAGAGCAAATTAATGTGTTTCTATTGCATATTCTTAGCATCACATGAGCATTAATGTATATGTATTGTTATATTTAGAAAACGAAGAAGAAGTGATTGTCGAAGAAGAAACTACCCCACAAGTTGAAATTCCACCTGTCGAGAACAATTTCTACTTTGATATTTGTGGAACAGATCCCGAGTCCCCAACAACACAAGGCAAGCCCCGGTGCATTTATCCCCTCCTTATTATTTTAAAATCTTTATCACTTGAAATGATGCATTAGGTGATAGGAGTTGTGTGCAAAAAAATTGTTGTGTTTCCCTTCCTTGGAATTGATTACCATTCCTTGTTACCTGTTTTACTTAAAAACTTTCTGATGCTTAGCTGTGCTGTAGAAAACAAAATGTTTTGTTTTTAAACAAAGATGATGCTTCATATGGGATGGAAGGTTTTCAAAAGAAAATACTTGATGGTGAATCCATCATGGTCGTGATGGGTTCAACATCAGAAAAGATGTACCTCTGTCAGGTACCAAACTTTGGGTTGTAAATAATAAAGCTAAGACCAGGTGGGTGACTTGCACGAGAAGGAAGTCTCGGTGTAGTGTCTCCGTCTGAGTCGATTAAGGACCATATCGATGTAGGCTTGATGATTGAGGACCTTTTACCTGGCCACATGCCTCGTCATGGGTAAGCTTGGCCTCGGGCAGACCAATACCAGAAAGGCCAACACGCATTGTGAGTGGAGAGATGGCGAGAGTATTGTGTACCCTCTGTGGCAAGAGGCTGGATGGTGGTGTATCTGTGCTCTCGGTTGGCGTGAACCCGGTTTGGTCTTGAGAAACCCGGTGGCGAGTTGACATATGCAAGGGTTAAGTGCTACATATGTTGTGTGGTTGGAGATCCCTAGCTGGGTATTAATCGATTTGGATCGCCGTTACTTCTCGGACATGAAGACTTGGTCACTTCCCTACACGTAGCAATCCAGTAAAGTAAAAGGGTGATAAAAGACGGCTAGTGTAGGCCATGTGCTTGAACTAGGATAGAAAGAACTTTAGATGCAGGTAACTTTACTTAACCTGATAATAAAACTGGATTTTTAAGGATCCACTATTAGTAAGCATTTATGCAAACAGAGTCTTTGATGCTTGATCAGCTTTACCTTGACTCCCTCAAGCTAGCATATGCTTGAGAGTCTTTTTCCTTTATCGACTAAGACTTGCGAAAGTACACTCCGTACTCAGGGTTTTCGAACCCATGTTGTTGTAGGTGAGGAAACAGTGGAGTTTTGTTGTTTCTGTTCAAAGGTGGTACCAAAAGAGGAGCCAAATCCGTGATCGTGGGTGTGGGAGGATGCTTGCCTCCCAATTTGAAAACACTAATATTTTGTGTAGGAGGGTGTTTTGGCTCCCTGGTTTGTAAAAATACTTTATGCACTCTTAATACCTGGTACTGTAATAATACTCTCTCGCTATATTTTATGAATGTAAAATTAAGTTATTGTAATCTGCTTCCGCTTATTCTTTCCTCCGATGTGATGTAATATCTCCGTGATGGGTGAAATGCTCTTGGGTGATGTAGTGAGGATACAAAGGACCGAACTTGTCGAATGATTAGGTGCATCTACATGGTTGTCCGAGGTCCTTAGGACAAGGACATCTGTAGGTGGGCCTAATACCTTGGGAGGTTTGTCACACCCATGAACCCGACTTGAGGGTCGGGCAATATTCGCATGACATAGGAAGCGACGTCGAGGCCCAAGTGTCGCTAATCCATAGCCGAGTAAGATGACTCTACCCATCTTATCAATCCTTGATATTGTCTCCCACCTGTAGGGAAGGAACCGACGGACCCTAGCCGGCCTCGATGCGTGGTGGCTCAACTAGTCCTATAAACTTGGAGTTCAAAGGTTGGCCCATGAAGGGTTCATGGCCACTCCCAAAACCCTAGAGCGAGGGGCAATTATAAAGTGGGCACCGAACAACCAATACCCTAGCGCACGGATGCCAAGGACACTTTTGAATCGTGTTAGAGTCGTAGGGAACGTCTGACTCATGGTTTATCGTGAAGAGAGGCAGTGAGCTGTCAGACCCGGTCGAAATGAGTTAGAGCCTAGGAGTATGAGGACAGTGCTCAGGGGACCCTATGTCTGGATCCTGCAAAAGGAGCTGGGGCCTCACTCAGTTTACCCGTTTGGAGCTCATCGAGCGTCATGATCTCGACCTTCAAGGGAGACATAGTACAACTCACCCTTCCCCTCCCGGCGAATGGAATGCACGAGAAGGATAATAAAAAGATGGGGCTTGCCCCTAGATGGATCCCCTCTAGCAAATAGGGGACTCGAGGGCTCGCTCCGCAAAAAGGAGGACTCATTCGGATCAATCGATTGAATCCCACTAAGCACCATGATCTCGACCATTGAGGGAAGCATTGTACAACTCAGCCTTCACCTTCTAGCGAACATAATGCATGGGAAGGAGTAATGAAAATACGGGACACCACCCTAGACGGATCCCCTATAGCGAATAGGGGACTCAGAGGCTCGCTCCACAGAAGAAAGACCTCACTCAGATCAGCCAATTGAAGCCCAATGAGCGGCATGACCCCAACTATCAAGGGAAGCACAGAACGACTCACCCTTCCCCTTCTGGCAAACAGAAAGTGTGGGAAGGACAATGATAAAAGAAAAATGGACGTGCCTCCATAGATGGACCCATCGTGACAAACAAGGGCCCAGAAAGGTGCCTCTGCACAAACAACGATGTACAGGCCCGACGTGGTACTCCCATCTGCTCTGTGGACATATAGGGTGGAGAAACTAAAAATGGTTGAGTCAGAAGTTCGCGAGACCGCCTATTAGAACTCATGGATCGCCTTCAAAGCTACCTAGAGCACGATCGAGAAGCTACAAGCAAGGTTCCGAAGTACATACATCGAAGCCCACACCTAAAAATACACCAATGCAAAAAAGGTGGGAAGGGGACCTGTTGGGGACTTGTTCTCAAATGCTAAGAGTTAAGAACAAGGCAACATAGAAAATGTTAATCGTTAATATCCTTCGTCCTCCGAAGCATTATTTCCCTTAGGATATGATGACTTGCGGACGAAGGTGATGAAGGTCATACCTTCATAATTTCATCAAACAATGACGAAGGATGAAATATAAAGAATGTAAAAGAAAACGTGAACAATCATTTATTATTATTGAGCATAAACAAAAATATTATTGAACTACAAGTGTACCTTCAATCGGAAGGAAATGACAGTACAAGCGTGACGCAAAAAGCGAATGCCAAGTCAGCGTGAACAGTACGGGGATACTGTTCACCTATTTATAGACACGGGACACAGCCCTTACAAAATTACATTCATGCCCTTTACATTTGATAATAACTCTATAGTAGTCTATTGAGGTCTGAATAGCCTTTTCATCTTTAAGTCGGTTCCACTCTTTGCTGTCGCGCCGAAGCTTTCCTGCTCGCACCTTCGGCTCTGAGTCAACCTTCGTATTATTCCGGTCCACTGCAATGCCGACTTTAGTCCGAGGATACCTGTTTACACATTGTACTGCAGGAATACTGTTAAATCCTGTTTTTGAGGACCTTCGGACGCCGAAGGTCCCCAACAGTAGCCCCTCGCAATATTAATTTGTTCGAAATAATAAATTTAGATTGCGATATGGACGAAGGCTTTACGCCGAAGGTCCGAAAAAACACCTTCCCTTTGCTAGAATAGCAACATTCAATGACAAGTGGGGTCTTTCAGCTTTCAACGCACCGAGCGTATAAATACGGCCATACCGCAAACTCATTTTGCACGCTTTCTGGCCAACCACTCTCGCTCATTCATTTTTTAGCTCTTGTGCACTGTGATTTGCTAAGCTTTTAGCTTTGAAGCTTCGGCTTTGAAAACAGTTTTTTAGTGTTTCCGAAGATGTCTGAAGCTGCTAAGAAAGCTGCTGCTGAGATGAAGCTGAGTCTTGATGAAGAGAAGAACTTAGGGTTTCTTATAGCGATGTCGAAGACCAACACAGAAAAAATCACCAAGGAGATTCTGGAAGGGCTGTCTGAAGATACTGGTGACAGTGAAAGTTATGATGTGGACAGTGGTGGCGAAGACTCCGAAGATCGCCCCTGGCGACCAAGCCATTCAGTTTATGGTAAATCAACTATCAAAGAGAATCATCTTGTTAACATGAGAGGAAGGTATTTCCGGGATCTGTCCGTTGTGAGGGCCGACGAAGGGGAGAAGACTTGTCCACACCCCGAAGAGAATGAAGTCGTAGTGTTCCGAAGCTTTTTGAAGGCTGGGCTGCGATTGCCCTTGAGCAGCTTCGTCGTGGAGGTGCTGAAGATCTTTGAAGTCTATCTTCACCAACTTACCCCCGAGGCAATCATAAGGCTGAATATCTTCGTGTGGGCCGTGCGAAGCCAAGGTCTGAAGCCTGATGCAAAAAGTTTCTGCAATATGCACGAATTATCATACGAGACAATACCTTGGGGTAAGGAACAGTATCACAATAACTTTGGCTGCTACAATTTTGTTTCTCGGTCTGGGTCAAGCTGCCCCGTGCCAACTTTTCGGAAAAGATGGCCCAGCGGCTGGATGACAGAATGGTTCTATGTAAAAAATGATCTGAAAGCACGAGAAGACATCAAGGGTATAATTATGCGCCCTATTTGGCAAAGCTTCGGCCTTCGCAGGCCGAAGGTTGAAATGAATGAAGCTGCCGAAGAATACCAGAGAGCCTTCGGCATTGTCTGTTCTTTTATAGGAACAAGGGACTTAGTACCAGAGCATATCGCCTTCAGGGTGTGGCCGCTTGCGGAGAAATGGGAAATGCCACAAGAAACCATTAAAGAGGCCGACGAAGGTGGACTTATCAGATTTAAGTACACTTTTAAATTTGGAGATAAATTTATTGAGCCAGATGATGAGTGGTTGAAAAGCATTGATAATTTAAGTGATGAGCTGCTTGGGACCTACTCGAAGGCCGAAGATACTGCAATGTCAGCAGCCTTCGGAGGCCAAAAAAAGAAGAGGCTGAATCGGGTATTTGATGCCATCGGGTTCGTCTACCCTGACTATTGCTATCCCACTCGAAGGCAGAAGAGAAAAAACACAAGCTCTGCAAAAGAAGAAACTGCAGCTGCTCCTAGCGAGCCAGAACCGAAAAGGAAGAAGATAAAGGTTCTTACGCATCGGCCGCGCTATATTGAACCAGCTTCAGTGCCTGAATTTACCGGAGAAACTTCTTCGGCCACTGAAGCTGAAAAACCAGCCGAGCCAACTTTGCTGCCAGAAGTCGCAGAAACGGCCGAAATGCCAACGAAGACAAAATTGGAGCAATCAAAGATATTGTTACCAGAAACGAAAGAGAAGGCCGAAGCGCCATTCACAGAAAAAATGGAAGAAGTAAAGGAAGCAACTGAGGGCTCCAAAACATCAGAAGTTTTGAGTCCTACAGCAATTATTGGGACAGCAAAAAATGAAAAAGTGCCAGCCGTAACTCCGAAGAGAAAAAGAATGGCTAATGTGCTAGATGTACTGGAAACGATCATATCTTCGAGCACACCTCCGAAGAAGGCTGCTGTTACTTCTGAAACAACAGCTGAAATTTCTGGTTCTACAGCTCCAGAGCAAGAAATTGAAGCCGAAGCTGGGCCCTCAGAGCCCGCAAAGGCAAAAACCTTGGAAAGTGAGGCAGAAAAAATAACAAAGCCAACTTTTGTTGAAGAAACTGGTGTTGTTACCCCCGAAGCATCCCCCAAAATTCGTGATTATATTTTTCGTCATGCTTCGGGGAAAAAATTATCAGAAAAAGAAGAACAAGAGGCCCAGCATTATGCCCAAAAGTTGAAATATCCAAAGGGGGCGTTGATATTTAATGGCAGTGGAGAAGAAGATTTCTTGTATTGTCTCCCCGACAGCAAGGAAATTTCTGTCTGTCGGGAGATGAGCAGAAGCTTCGGATTCCCAACTTTAGAAGACGGACTTTCGGTGCTGTCAAAGAACGATCTGGCTGACAGCCTAGCTTACAACAGTTTAAAGGTGCGACAAATGGAATTCTTGAATTTTTTGTTGAGTTCAAAATTTTTCGTTTGTTTAAAACTATTGACACAGACATATTCCTGTTTGCAGGGCCTGATACTCAGCAATGCCCTCAGGGCACAGAAAGATGCTGAGGACGAAGGATGTACTATAGCTCTGAGCAACCTTCGTTCCGAAGTAATTGAACTGAGGAACGAAGGTCTTGAAAAAGATAAAATATTATACTCATTGATAAATAAAATAAAGGAAGACGAAGCTACTTTTAAAAGTCAAGCTGAAGCTCAGAAGCGTGAAATTGAAGACCTTCGGAAACAACTGGCCAGAGCCAAGGAAGAACGTGTACTTGAAGAGACAAAGCGTGAACTGAGCGATCAATGGGCAGATCACCTAGAAGTGACTGTTGAAGAGCTTCGTTCGTCCAAAAAGAGATGCTACAACAAATCTATAGATTGCGTTAAGAAATTAAAGGCTAGCTTCGCCAAGGTCGGCGCATTCTCAAGTGAGGAAAACTTTTCGAGAGGCAATCCCGAAGGTGTTATTGAATGGATTGACCACGAAGCTGAAGCCTTCGAAGAAATTTTAAATAGCCGAGGAGATATATGTGCCTTCTCTGGCGCCAGAGGGATTGCCACCATCTTAGAGAAGAAAGGCTGCGAACATGTAAAAATTCTAGCACAGTCCGAAGCTGCCTTGTCCTTTGAAGATACAAGAGATCCTTCGGCCGAAGCTAGCATAATTGGTGGAAAGTTTTTTACCGATATCTGGGATAATGGTGGCCGAGAAATGGCCGGAGAAATTATTCGAAGAAGTGAAAAGGGCATTCACGATGCTAGAGAAGTAGCTGAGGCTGCTGGCAAGAGCGCAGAAGCCGAAGGTCAATTAGGTACTAAATAATAGTTTTTATCGTGTTGTAATCTTTAGGCTTTTAAGATCTGTTTGCGATTTGTAATAGCAATGTAGCCGTGTCCTGCTTCAGATCCGACTAAAGCGCCTTCGGACCCCCAGCCGAAGGGGGACGACGAAATTAAAAAGAAGGCCGAAGATATTATGGACGAAGTCATCAATCGGCTCCTGAATGAGGCTGCAGAAGTCGTTTTGAGAGAGGATTAAACATTTTTGTAAAAAACTTCTGAAATGTAATATAGTGTAACATTTTGTAACCCCGAATGTAATATATCTATTTTTGCTACTCAATTCTTTACGATGCATGAAACTTTACACACGTACCGTTTTTGAGTCTTTGGCGAAAAAACACCTTCCCTTCTTTTCATGCTTCGTGAAGAAGAATTACCATTTATCACAACAATATCCGAAGTATCCTGAAAGAGTGTTGAAGCTTCGTAGAAACATGCTTCAAGGCTATACTTCAGAAATCAATATTGTTGCTCCTTGTGACTTGGCATGATTTGCCCCTTTTTCAAAGCGTTTTCCCGAAGATTGATATCATATTTCTTTCTTATGCCACATGCAGTATGATGTATGATGCTTATGTTATGCAAAGATGATGTGATGATGTTATGCTATGTAAGGTGATATTCCGAAGGTACACGCATATCTGCGCGATAAAACACATAATCTTTTTGTGAATCAGCGTTGACTTTTCGCTATAAGCCTCCCTTAGGAGCTTCTTCGCCTTTTACTTCAGCGGAATCAGCGTTGACTTTTCGCTGTAAGCTCTGCATTCCCTTAGGAACGTCTTTGGAGCTTCTTCGCCTTTTACTTAGGCGGTATCAGCATTGACTTTTCGCTGTATGCTCTGCATTCCTTTTGGAACGACTTTGGAGCAGAAAACTTACACTGCGCTCCCTTCGGAGCGGCTTTTTGTGACTTCGTCAAACTTACTCTGCGTTCGTTAGAACGACTTTTTGTTGCTTCGAAGAATTTTTGATAGTTCGAAGGTCCTTCTTATTATCACAAGTCTTTGAATTTCGATCAATTTAAGCCTGTGGAGAAAACAACATATTTTTTGTAGGAATTAACGAAACTAATTACACGAAACCTAAACAATGTCCTTTATTACAGAAAATAAAACTGAATGAAAAAGATTGCTATTAAGGTAGGATATTTGTCAATAGATGTGCTTTGACTCTGGCACAGTGCTATTTAGGGCTGGGCATTCGGTTTTTTTCTAAACTTCGGTTCGGTTTTTCGGTTTTAAAAAACTTCGGTTTTTCAAACATTAGAAACCGATCGGTTTTCTAGAAAATGAAAAACCGAGAAGTTCGGTTTCGGTTTTCTACTTCGGTTTTTCGGTAAAAACCGAATACCAAACTTATAATCAAGACAATACATACAACAAGTTTACATGATAGATTACACTAATTTTAAAAAGTAAAAATTATATAGGTACAAATATTTAGATATACATCATACATCACATACAAATAAATGAATAACAATTTAATTGTATCACACATTTAATTCACATAATTGAATAGTCAAATTTGAGAATTGATAAAGTTTGGTATTCGGTTTTTTCGGTTCGGTATATGGTGAAAACCGATTACGATACTAAAAACCGAACTTCTTAGATACAAAAACCGAAACCGAACCGAACTACCAAAAAAACCGAAATTTCGGTTCGGTTCGGTACGGTTCGGATCGGTTTTCGGTTTATGGTAAAAATGTGCCCACCCCTAGTGCTATTGACTGTACGAGCTTCGGACTGCTCTCTGAAGTCCCTCTGGTGTGGAGTATACTGGCTCCCTTCTGGCTGCTGGCCTTGTTGCAACGGAGGTGGAGGCGGAGGCTGTTGCCAGGAAGCTTGAGGCTGACTCGCCGAAGCAACAGAAACTGCAGGATGATTACCCACATATTCTGGGATGTAGGGCGAATGATACGAAGCTGTATGCATGACCTGCTTCGGCTGAGCCTGTTGTGCTGCTGCTTCGGCTATTTCCTTTTGCTTCTGAATAGTAACGTGGCACATCCTGGTAGTATGGCCTTTGTTCTCACCGCAGAATAAGCAAAAGATTCTTCTCGGTTGGTCGCCAAATCTTCCTCCGAAGCCCCTGGCGCCTCTGCCTCTTGGAGCTGGAGGTCGGAAGGAGCTTTGCTGTTGTCCAGAAGCCTGTGAGGAGCATTGTGGCCTTTGCTGTTGGCTTCCTCTGTCATCATTTTGTGTAGAATTGTGAATTGATCTCACATGCCTCGGGTAGAACCTCCCTCCGAAGCCCCTGGTCATTTCAGAAAACCTGAAAGCCTCCTCCCTCCTTTGGCGAAAATCATTGTCGGCCCGAATGTATTCATCCATTTTCTGGAGAAGCTTCTCCAAAGTTTGAGGAGGCTTCCTGGCGAAGTACTGAGCTGACGGACCTGGCCGAAGCCCCTTGATCATGGCCTCGATGACAAT
Organism: Zea mays; assembly: GCF_902167145.1. Lineage (NCBI taxonomy): Eukaryota > Viridiplantae > Streptophyta > Magnoliopsida > Poales > Poaceae > Zea > Zea mays. Next base: position 82,371,255 of record NC_050104.1, on the reverse strand, counting down.
TTCATTGGGCACCGTTGGTGCCTGTGCCCTTAAACGCAAGAACCTTCGGACATATGCCTGAAGGTATTCTTCGTGATCCTGAGTGCACTGGAACAGAGCCTGAGCAGTGACCGGCTTCGTCTGAAATCCTTGAAAGCTGGTTAGCAACAAATCCTTCAGCTTCTGCCATGAAGTGATCGTTCCTGGTCGAAGGGAGGAATACCAGGTTTGAGCAACACTTCTGACAGCCATAACGAAAGATTTGGCCATGACTGAAGCATTGCCACCATACGAAGACACTGTTGCTTCGTAGCTCATCAAAAACTGCTTCGGATCTGAGTGGCCATCAAATACGGGGAGCTGAGGCGGCTTGTAGGACGGAGGCCAAGGTGTAGCCTGCAGCTCAGCGGACAGGGGAGAAGCATCATCAAAAACAAAATTCACATGATGGAAATTGTCATACCAGTCATCTTCGTTGGGAAAGCCCTCCTGATGAAGGTCTTGATGCTGAGGCCTTCGGTGTTGCTCATCCTGAGCAAGATGACGAACTTCTTCAGAGGCTTCGTCTATCTGCCTCTGCAGTTCAGCTAGCCTGGCCATCTTCTCCTTCTTGCGTTGAACCTGCTGCTGAAGGATTTCCAGATTTTGAATCTCCTGATCTAGATCATCCTCCGGAGGTGTTGGACTGGTAGCCTTCCTCTTCTGGCTTCGTGCCTCTCTAAGAGAAAGGACGTCTTGATTGGGGTCCAGCGGCTGCAGCGTGCCAGCCCCTGGTGCTGAAGCCTTCTTCGGCGGCATGACGAAGGTGATGCTTGTCGAAGGTATTGAAAAGCTCAAGAAATGGAAGTGAGTTCACCGGAGGTGGGCGCCAATGTTGGGGACTTGTTCTCAAATGCTAAGAGTTAAGAACAAGGCAACATAGAAAATGTTAATCGTTAATATCCTTCGTCCTCCGAAGCATTATTTCTCTTAGGATATGATGACTTGCGGACGAAGGTGATGAAGGTCATACCTTCATAATTTCATCAAACAATGACGAAGGATGAAATATAAAGAATGTAAAAGAAAACGTGAACAATCATTTATTATTATTGAGCATAAACAAAAATATTATTGAACTACAAGTGTACCTTCAATCGGAAGGAAATGACAGTACAAGCGTGACGCAAAAAGCGAATGCCAAGTCAGCGTGAACAGTACGGGGATACTGTTCACCTATTTATAGACACGGGACACAGCCCTTACAAAATTACATTCATGCCCTTTACATTTGATAATAACTCTATAGTAGTCTATTGAGGTCTGAATAGCCTTTTCATCTTTAAGTCGGTTCCACTCTTTGCTGTCGCGCCGAAGCTTTCCTGCTCGCACCTTCGGCTCTGAGTCAACCTTCGTATTATTCCGGTCCACTGCAATGCCGACTTTAGTCCGAGGATACCTGTTTACACATTGTACTGAAGGAATACTGTTAAATCCTGTTTTTGAGGACCTTCGGACGCCGAAGGTCCCCAACAGGACCCGCTCTGGATCCAATTTAAAAAAGATACTAGGACATTACAAGAACTCATTGTGAGGTGCGCTCGGACAGTCTCATGGCCAAAGCGACCTGCAGTCGGCCGGTCATGCCTTAGCTAGGGGGAACCATTGATTACATCCTCAAGCAGAAGGAGGTCAACCATGGCCTCAGAGGCCATGCTAAAGTCATCCTCAAAATCCTCCAAGGTGCTGGCGGTCGCATCCCCCAGAAGGTCACCAGTGCCAAGCTCGTAGTTCGATCATAACTGAACAAAGGTTAGAGCCTAGGAAGCACCTCGACAGGCACCATGACAGACGACTTGGCAAACCTTGTTGCAACATCGAGAAGGCACTCTTCTCGATCAATGCCTTGGTCACACATGAGGGAAACCACCCTATCCGCTCCCTCACAGAGACCCATCACCTCAAGCTCTAATTCTGGAAAGGACGCGAAAGTAGAGGGGAGTTAGGACAACCAAAAAGAAGTTTCCACAAAAGGAAAATACACGACCAACCCACGATGCGGCGGTCCGCCTCCACTAGGTGAGTGCGAAGGCATGCCACCTCGCCATTGACAACTTCGACCGTCGTAAGGGTAGCAACCAGATTCTCCTGGAGATACGAGGGGGTCTAGGACGAGAGGATTGGAATCCCGCCCTGGCAGAAAGGCATCTCGAAATGTTTCCTTTGGCCCATCGAAATCACTTGACTGCGTGGAACAAAGAGGATAAAAAACAAACACGATCTTGAGGGTCCGATAGTGAAATGAAGAAAAATGCATACCCCAATTCAATCATCCTCTATCTGAGAGGGCACAACGCCTAGGGGCAATCCCCCGCTGGACGCTTGCCTGGGTCGCTTTAACACCCTAATATCCTATTTTTAGTATGTGGGGAAAACCCTTTGATAAGATTTTAAATAGATAGACCCTCTTAAAACTTTATTAAGATATTCCTTTTTATAATAATTTTAGAGATATTGTTGAACAAGAAACTTAAGTTAAAATACCTTTTTAATAAAGATTATACATTAGGGATTATCTTCTTAAGACAAATAGGTAACAAATGATGGAATAATTGAATTATATGTTAATTAGGGTAGACATTCAGAGAGTAATTTTATTTAAAAGAATGTTTATGTGTGTGCATCACTAATTTGAAGCATCTACTTAAATAAAGAAAATAATAACTAAGCATCTAAATTAGATATGATTTGAGTCTCATGCTGGTATCCTTTTTATTGTGCATTATAATAGAGTTTGGGATTTAAACTTTATTTGAATTCAGATTGCAACTAGAATATATATATATATAAAGGAAAAAAGATGAATTTAAATAAAAGAAAAGAAAAAATGTGCTGACTGCTCACGGGCCCAAAACTCCCCTCGGCCTAGTACCACTTCGCCTCGCGCGACCCACTTCCCAAATTTTCCCCGGTCTCGCAGCCGTCCGCGCGCCCACGCTGTGGTGTCGATGTCAGGTGGGGCCCAGATGTCGTCGCCTAGCCGATTCCTCTCGCGCACCCGTGTCGCTGACACGTGAGACCCCTCTGCCAGTTCGATCGTCCCCAACGGGACGCGAGCTTCACGGACCAAATCTCCTCACTGAGATCCTTGCGCCTCGGTTGTCGGGGTCGCGTGCGCCACTGGTGTGGATTTTGGTTGTGGCCTATAAAGGACGGGCGCCTGGTACCGAATCTGTCGTTGTGCTGAGGGGGGGTAAGCAAGCATGGCCTTACCATTACCGTCGTCGCGAGGTTCCCATCTACCTCACAAGTCCATATGCAAATGATGCACATGATTAGGGGAGAATGTACTACAACTTGATCCGTTGAGATTAATATGTTTACTTGAGTGATTGTGATATAGTCTCAAAGTTGAATTGAAAGGGAAAAGGCGAAATTGGACAAAAGGGCTTCCACTGCATTCCGCTATCAATGTGTCTTGTCCTAAGTTCTTCTTTGTGTTCTCATTGCCTTTTAATCTTTTTTGACATTTTGGTGAGGCAATGGGGTTAAAGGGTCAACAAGTTCTCCTGTTTTGGTGCTTAATGCCAAAAGGGGAGAAATTAAAGCCCAAAGCAACTGGATCATCCAACCACTTGTGAATTTCAAAAATTGTAGAGTTAGATTCCTTGTGTTTGATCAAAACCCTCTTATTGCAAAAATTGTTCTCTTACGGGGGAGAAAATTGATTATGGGAAAAGGGGGGAGTTTTTGGCATTTTTACTCTTGAAAGATCTCTTGATTTGCCAAAACTAGTGTGTTTGACATAGATAGGAAAAAGAATTTGTTTTGTGAAAATAAACCAAGTGGTGGCAAAAATGATCCAAATATGCCAAATTCCTTGAAAATGTTATTGGTCTTCAATTTGACATAAATCTACACTTTTAATCTCTTTTAGTTATGTTAGTTCAAAATGAGTTGCTTTTTGATGTTGATGAGGACATCACTTCTATACATACAATGAATGGACCGATAACACGATCTCGTGCACGACAGCTAAATCTCCAGGTACGTTCTACCCTAGTCAATTGTGTTTCAGAGCTTACGCTTGGGGCCATGGATGTTTTGATGATTAGGTACCTTGGAGAGGACCAGCAAGGACTTGGGAAAGGCCTAGGTGTTGAGGAGGAGCAGCAAGGGCGGCCACAACAGGAAGGAGATCAAGTCCGACTCGGCTGCGACTCCATCTCGGTTTCCAGGACCAGTCTGCACTAAAATGGACGCCCAGGATGAATCCGAACTCCGATTGCGACGGACTTGATATGGTTGGAAAGATAAGGAGATTATCTAACCAACCCAACTGGTTCCACCTTTAAATTCATCCGGAGTCAACAGGAATCGTCGTAACAATTCAGCGTTGATATTCTTTTTTGGTGCTGCGACACCGTCTGTTGGTCCGTTGGGCCGTGTATCGCGTCGAAGCCCATTAGGGGCGAGTCCAGGGGTCACACACTCCCTAATACTCTATTTATTTAGCAGCCGCCGCCACATTAGGTTTTGGGTTTTGCTTAGATCAATTCTGTCATCGAACAGTATCGCCGTCATCGATTTGTGAGACTCCATCCCGTAATCAATACAATTTTGGTTGCGTTTCTTTCCTGTTCTTGCTTGTGTTCTTGATTGCGCTTGCAGGGATAAGCCTTCGTGGCAAGGTCACCCGTGTGTCATGGGTGATAACCAACGGAGCCGTGGTGTAGTGATTGCGAGGAACGGTTCGCTCGGAGCCTTGGATCATCAACGCCGAGATCTCCACTCAATCAAGTTATCGTATCTCACGGAAGATCGGGCCGCGTCTTCTATCAGATGTGTTGGCATAAATAACCAAAAAGGGAGAGATTGAAAGAGAAATGTTCCCTTGGGCCATTTCTATATTGTTTTGGTGATTAGATGCACAACACATTATGTGAGACTAACATGATATTGAGCAAAGGTACATGAAACAAATCTAGATGGATCAAGTATGAAGGTAAGTTCTAAACACTAAGTCATTTTGTTTTATGTGCTAAACATGCTTGTCTAAGTGCCAGGAACTCAGTTAAGACAAGTACAAAAAGGAGTAAGCTTCACCAGCAGCGGGTGCACCAGACACTGTCTAGTGCCTAGGCTGGCGCGTCGACGAACTCGTTGCTCTCGAGAATTGTTGGGGATGCTACGGCTAAAATTCACCAGACTGTCCGATGTGCACTAAACTGTCCGGTGAGCCAACAGTGCCCGCACCAACGGTCGACAGCGCAATCAACGGGCGACGCGTGGCCAGAGCCAACGGTCACCTGACTGCATCGGACTGTCCGGTGTGCCAAGGGGACCGCGGCTGCAACGGTTGGCTTCGCCAAACAAGGAAAGAAATCACGCACTGTTCATGTCCGGTGGTGCACCGGACTGTCCGATGAGCCCACGGACTGAAGGCAAGAATTGCCTACCAAATGGAGCTCCAACGGCTCCTAGCTGCATTGGGGCTATAAAAGGGACCCCTAGGCACATGGAGCAGTACACCAAGAACCTCTTGAACATCCTAAGATGTCGATACCTCGCATTTGCGCATTTGATTCACTTTGCTAGAGATTTGAGCACTTTTCTGAGTTGTAATTCTGTTGTGTTGCTTCCTTGTGCTCGCTCTCATCTTGTGTGCTGCGACTCTCACTTTGGTGTGTGTGTTGCTATTCCCGCCTTACTCCCGTGCTCATTCGAGATCTTTTGTGTAAGGGTGAGAGGCTCCAACTTGTAGAGATTCCTCACAAAGGGGATAAACATGAGATAAAGATAATTGTGGTATTCAAGTAGATCATTGGATCACTTGAAAGGGGTTGAGTGCAACCCTCATCAGTTGGGAAGCCACAATCTGGACCAGGCAAGTATTCCACTTGGCAAAACCACAGGGTAAAAATCGTTGTGTCACCTATTATTATTCTTATGCGATTCTCTCTACTTCTACTCACTTTATAATTCCTCTAAGTTTAATACTCTTCTTGTGAGGAGCAACTGAGTGAAGAAGTTATCTCCCTCTATAGTCATAGCACCTTGGTTTGACTTCACTAACATTTCATAAACTAAGTTTATGTTGTTTAATCTTGATTTTTATAGGATCACCTATTCACCCCCTCTAGGTTCTCTCAATTGGTATCGGAGTTGTACTCTTCATTAAGGGACTAACTGCCCGAAGAGATGCATCCTAAAGGTAAGGGGATGGTGATCAACGACAAAGAGAAGGAGACCATCTACGTCGACGAGCCGAAAGGCGATAAGCCCACTAACTCAGGCTTGAGTCACAAGAAAAGGGATGGGAAGAAGAAGAAGCGTATAAAGAAGATCATCAACTACGACAGCGACACCTCCCCCTCTTCGTCGAAAAAGAAAACGGTTAAACAAAATTATTCTTTTGATTATTCTCACATCCCTTATAAATCGAATGCCGATTTAATATTTATTCCACTCGGAAAACCCCCACACTTTGATGGAGAAGGCTATTCGTTTTGGAGTCATAAAATGCGTAGTCATTTATTTTCTCTCCATCCTAGTATTTGGGAGATTGTTGAAAATGGAATGCATTTCTATAGCACTGATAATCCTGTATTTATTAATGAGAAAATACATAAGTGCCCAAGCTACTACTGTTTTGTTAGCATCTTTATGCAAGGATGAATACAACAAAGTCAGCGGCTTGGACAATGCCAAGCAAATATGGGATACCCTCAAGATCTTTCACAAGGGTAACGACACCACCATGATTACTAAGATGGAACTGGTGGAAGGCGAACTCGGGAGATTTGCCATGATAAGGGGAGAGGACCAAACTCAAACTTACAATAGGCTCAAGACCCTGGTGAACAGGATTAGAAGCTATGGAAGTACAAGATGGATGGATCATGACGTCGTTTGACTCATGCTGAGGTCATTTACTGTCATTGATCCTCATCTTGTAAATCTTATCCGTGAGAATCCCAAGTACACCAAGATGATGCCCGATGAAATTCTCAGAAAATTTGTGAGCGGGCGCATGATGGTGAAGGAAGCGAGATATGTGGACGATGCTGCCAACGAACCGCTTCCTCTCTACGAGCTACAACCCGTTGCTCTCAAAGCAACTAGTAGCAAGGAGGCGCTACCCAACAAGGTAGCACAAGTGGAGGCTGCCGGGCTCAACGAGGATGAAATGGCGCTTATAATCAAGCGCTTCAAGACTTCCTTGAAGGGACACAAGGAGTATCCCAATAAGAACAAATCAAGGGGAAACTGCTCCTGCTTCAAGTGCGGTAAGTCTGGTCATTTTATAGCACAATGTCCCGATTATGACAATGACCAGGCACAAGAAAAGAAAGGGAAGAAGGAAAGGAAGAATAACTACAGGAAGGCAAAGGGTGACGCACACATTGGAAAAGAATGGGACTCCGACTTTTCTTCATCCGACTTCGATGATGAAGGACTAGCTGCCTCGGCCATCAACAAGTCCTCCCTCTTCCCCAACGAACGCCACATGTGCCTCATGGCTAAGGAGAAGAAGGTACATACACAAGATACACCTAAGTATACTTCTTCTAGTGATGAGGAATCTTCTGATGATGAAGTAGATTATAGTGATCTATTTAAGGGATTAGATAGATCTAAAGTAGATAAAATAAATGAATTGATTGATGCTCTTAATGAAAAAAATATGCTACTAGAAAAGCAAGAAGATATTCTTTATGAGGAACATGATAAATTTATTAATGTTCAAAAATCTCTTGCTTAAGAAAAATGAACTATTGTCTTCTGAGCTGTCTATTTGCCATGATTCTATTTCTAGTCTTAAAATTTTAAATGCTGATTTAAATGTTAAGCTAGAAAAAGTGAATGTCACTAGTTCATCTGTGGAGCATGTGTCTATTTGTAATTGATGTAAAGATTTTAATATTGAAGCTTGCAATAAACATGCCTCTACCATTCTTAATTTGAATAATGATGTTGCGAGTCTTAATGCTCAACTTAAGACTTGTAAGGATAATTATGAGAAATTAAAATTTGCCAGGGATACCTACACCATTGGTAGACACCCCTCTATTAAGGATGGACTTGGTTTCCAAAAGGGAACCAAGAACTTAACAAGCCAAAAAACCTGCACTCTCAACAAGGAGAAAGGGAAGGCTCCTTTGGCTAGTAGCTCTCAAAAGAACCATGCTTATCTTTATGCTCATGATAAGAAAATTTCTAGTATTGCTCATCATGATAGGTGTCATAATCATAGTGCTTTACTTGTATGTCATGATGCTGCTTTTAATTTTCATGCCATGTTTGCATCTAGTTCCTCACATGTTCATGGTAGGAATAGATCTAGGCGCCATCATGTTGCTTCTCATGCGCCTAGAAGGGCATCAACTGGACCAACTATGCTTTATGAAACATGTGATGCTTCATTTGTACTGTTATGCAAAAATGATAAAGTAGTTGCTAGAAGTTTGTGACCTAAATGCAAGAGAGACAAAACTTGCATCTTGGTTCCAAAGTCTACAAGAGTTGGGTACCTAAACCCAAGCTTAATTACCTTGCAGGTTTATGCATCCGGGGGCTCAAGCTGGATCATTAATAGTGGATGCACAAACCACATGACGGGGGAGAAGAAAATGTTCACCTCCTACATCAAGAACAGGGATTCCTAAGACACTATCATCTTTGGAGATGGGAACCAAGGCAAGGTCAATGGTTTGGGCAAAATAGCCATTACTGCCAAGCATTCAATTTCAAATGTGTTTTAGTAGAATGCTCAGGTACAATTTGTTGTTTGTAAGCCAATTATGTCATATGGGTTATAATTGCTTATTTTCAAATATTGATGTATGAGTCTTTAGAAAAAGTGATGGTTCATTAGCTTTTAAGGGTGTATTAGATGGCAAGCTCTATTTAGTTGATTTCTCAAAAGAGAATGCTGATCTAGATGCATGCTTAATCGCTAAGACTAATATGGGCTAGCTCTAGCACCGCCGTCTAGCACATATTGGGATGAAGAAACTTCATAAGCTTATAAAGGGAGAACATGTGTTATGACTAACCGATGTCTATTTTGAGAAAGACAGACCTTGTGCAGCGTGCCAGGCAGGAAAACAGGTGGGAACTACTCATCAAAGCAAGAACGTCATGACGACATCAAGACCACTGGAACTCCTACATATGGATCTCTTCGGGCTCGTTGCTTATCTTAGCATCGGGGGAAGTTAGTATGGTCTTGTAATTGTTGATGATTTTTCCCGCTTCACTTATGATTTCTCTCTGCGCGGCCCATCTCCGCGTACAGCGCGCGCGCTCGGCCAACTGACATCGCGGGCCCGCTGCTTGGCCTCACCGTCCTAACCACGCTCACTATGTGTCACCGCGATGTGGGCCCCACGCAACAGCCGGAAGACCCGCTCGCCTCTGTCTTCTCCGCGCGCCACCCGCTCCTCCGTGCTCGCCGCGACGTGCCGTGGGTTGCGGAGTCCGTTGACGCCGTCGCGCCTACAAATATTGGAACCTACGGCCTCGCCCGCGCGTGCTCTCATTCCTCCACCGCCAGTTTCCCCGCTACAAACCATCACCGTGTTCGCCCAGAAAAGAGCTACCACCGGTGATTCTCATACATACTTGTGCTCGGGTCCGTACGTGTGGTCAAGAGCGTTCGCTGGGAACCCGTGAAGTTGCGGGAGACCTCAAATTGGGTTGTGAACCTCGAGGAGCGCGGGAATTTCTCGCCGGAGTTCGTGAAGCCGCACCTCGCTGTCGCCTGGGACCTTCGTGCCCTAATTGCCGGTGAGCACCCGACCTCTGTTTCCGTGCTGTCTTTCCCTTGGTTTTACTCTAGAGCAATAGGTGGGTTGTGCTCGTATTGGCCGGGGCAGCGATCACCGGAGGGATTCCTGCCGCACGGTATGGCGCCACCGTGGCCTCGAGTTGGGTATACGACGGCGACCGCAGACCGTTGGATCAGGCGCGTGTGGATCAGATTAGATCGGGATACCGATTCGACCGCGTCCACCCATGACCGTCGATTGGCGATCCGATGGTGGGGATCAGATCTGGACTTCATTAAACCTTGGCTGTGGATCTTGAATCGTGTGGATCCTGCTTTGTACCGGTTCGGGGGAAGCGCAGATGTAATCTGGGCCACCGATTTCTAATCGGACGGCTATGGGCTCCTGATACCCTTTCGCCCTGGCACATTTTCTTATGAGCCCCTGCGTTTTTCGTAAATAGAACCCACCGTCCTCATTCACTGTTCCCTGAGTCTAGGAAGTTTTACGCCGTGGCCCCTGAGCTTACCAGAAATCGAGGCCTAGTCCAGAAAGGATTAAAAATAGAGAAATAATTATAGAAATTAGTTTTTAATATAAAAACAATTCTAGAAACTTGGGAAATTCATATTAAATTCGTTTTAGCTCCAAATTCATCCATTCAAGTTTCTAAAATTTTGTAATATTATTGTTTATCATCTAGAGCCTCTGTTTTAACATGAAAACAGTAAGAAAATTTATTTCTCATTTAATCCTATTTCAAGTACATAAAACCTTTGGAAGTTCATAACTTAAAATCCATAACTCCAAATTTAATGATTCATGTTCCTAGAATCTTAGTTTAATGTGTAGATTATTATTGTGTATTTTATTTACATGTTTGGTGGATGTTATTTTTTGCTATACTATGTATGTATTGTGTTGATGCGAGTAGACGAGCAAGTCACTGTGGATCCTGAGGTTCAGCAGGTAGAAGTTACTGAGCAGGAGCTCATTGAAGGCAAGTTGTGCCCTTGATCACTTACTTTTTCCCAGCCATGTTCTTATTAATTATAATGATCTGCATAGGTTAATTTTGATGGGATCCAATAGGTTACCCCAGTTTTTGTTATCTTTATACCTTGTTCACCACTGAAATATTTTTGGGTAGTACCTGCTATTGCTTTATGTGGATTGGGTATGCAGATACATTAGTCATGATTACACTTTTATTCTCTATTTATTATTACTGTTCATGTTAAGATCATTATGTTAATGGGAACATGGAGCGACCACCCACGAAAACAGTGCTACCACAAGGGTTTAACAGGACGCCCTTGGCTGATTAACTAGGAAAGCTAGTGGATGATTACCTTACCCGAAAGGGGCAAGGGCAGTAGGGGAGTGGTCAGTGTAGGGAGGTCCTTGGGTTGATTTTGCTGCGATGGCGGTCAGGCGAGGGATTCCTGCACTGGAGCTTCCTATAAACTGTAGCGGGTTTTCTGAAGCTAGTGGAACTTTGTAAAGGCCTCGTAGTGTTACCCTGCCTTGCCTCCTCGGTAGAGGTGTATGGGATTGGTCGTCTCTTGGCAGATGGGTAACATGACTTGTGGGTAAAGATGTGCAACCTCTGCAGAGTGTAAAACTGGTATACTAGCCATGCTCACGGTCATGAGCAGCTCGGACCCTCACATGATTAATCTATGGAATTAAAATCAATTTGTCATTTGCATCGCATTGGGATTATTTATTACTTTTCTTTATTATTATTAAGGTTTAATATTTACTTATACTTAGTAACTGCTAATAAAATTTTGACCAACTTATAAAAGCAATGCTCAACTTCAGCCTTTATTTTGTTGATCAGCCTTACACTTCACATGAACTCCCACCTTTGGTGAGTTCATGCACATTATTCCCCACAACTTGTTGAGCTATGAACGTATGTGAGCTCACTCTTGCTGTCTCACACCCCACCACAGGAGAAGAACAGGTGGTCGAAGAGGAGCTGCCTAGCACTGAGGCTTTTGACTTGATCTAGGTGGCGTCTCCCAGTCAGCTTTGTGGTGCCAGGGAATAATATTTAGTTCGCTTTATTTTATCATTTATTTTTGTAAGACTTCCGCTATGTAATAAGTACATTTATGATATTTATGACATTTATCTCTATGCACTCTGTTATTATATGTGTTGTCTTCTCTGGCGCATATATGAGATGCACCCGGCTTTGTTCCTTAAATTCGGGTGTGACAGGCTCTAACTGCATCGACTCCTCAAGAAGACATCATACAAACTCCTAACTTGTAACAAACTCAACGTTTCTTACTTTCGTGTATTTGGGAGCAAATGCTACATCTTGGTAAAGAAAGGTAGACATTTGATGTTTTCTCCCAAAGTTGTAGAAGGGTTTTTACTAGGTTATGACTCAAATACAAAGGCGTATAGGGTCTTCAACAAATCATCGAGTTTAGTTGTTGTCTCTAGCGACATTGTATTTGATGAGACTAATGGCTCTCCAAGAGAGGAAGTTGATCTTGCTGATGTAGATGAGGATGAGGTTCTGACTGCCGCAATGCGAACAATGGCGATAGGTGATGTGCCACCGCAGGAACAACAAGAACAAGATCAACCTTCTTCCTCTACATTGGTGCATCCCCCAACTCAAGATGAGGAACATGTACCTGAAGATGAGGAACATGTACCTCAAGATGAAAGCTTGGATCAAGGGGGACCACATGGAGAACATGATAAGGAGGAAGAAGCACAACAAGCTCCTCCAATTCAAGTCCAGGCAACAATACAAAGGAATCATCTAGTGGATCAAATTCTGGGTGATATCAGCAAGGGAGTAACTACTCGCTCACTCTTAGCTATTTTTTGTGAGCATTACTCGTTTGTTTCTTCTATTGAGCCTTTTAGGGTAGAAGAAGCCTTGCAGAATCCGGACTGGGTGTTGGCTCAACAACTTCAAGAGAAATGAAGTTTGGATCCCGGTGCCACGTTGAAACAAAATGTTGTGGGAACCAAGTGGGTGTTCCGCAACAAGCAAGACGAACACGGCGTGGTGACAAGAAACAAGGTCCGACTTGTGGTAAAAGGTTATGCCCAAGTCATAGGTTTGGATTTTGAGGAGACCTTTGCTCCTGTAGCTAGGCTAGAATCAATTCGCATATTATTGGCCTATGCTGCTCACCATTCGTTTAAGTTGTTTCAAATGGACGTGAAGAGCGCCTTCCTCATTGGACCAATCAAGGAGGAAGTTTATGTGGAACAACCCCTGGCTTCGAGGATGACAGGTATCCTGACCACGTCTACAGGCTCTCTAAGGCGTTCTATGGACTTAAGCAAGCCCCAAGAGCATGGTATGAATGCCTTAGAGATTTCCTTATTTCTAATGCTTTCAAGGTTGGGAAAGTTGATCCTACTCTCTTTACTAAGACTTGTATCGGTGATCTATTTGTATGCCAAATATATGTTGATGACATAATATTTGGTTCTATTAATCAAAAGTCTTGTGAGGAGTTTAGCAGGGTGATGATGCAGAAATTCGAGATGTCTATCATGGGTGAGTTGAACTACTTCCTTGGATTCCATGTGAAGCAACTCAAGGAAGGGACATTCATCTCCCAAACGAAGTATACCCAAGACTTGCTCAAGAGGTTTGGGATGAAGGATGCAAAGCCCACAAAGACACCGATGGGAACGGATGGGCACTTGGACCTCAACAAAGGAGGTAAGTCTGTTGATCAAAAGGCATACCGGTCTATGATAGGTTCTTTGCTTTATCTTTGTGCTAGTAGACTGGATATTATGCTTAGTGTATGCATGTGTGCTACATTTCAATCCGACCCCAAGGAATGTCACCTTGTGGCCATTAAGCGAATTCTTAGATATTTGGTTTCTACGCCTTGCTTCGGGATCTGGTATCTAAAGGGGTCTACCTTTGACTTAATCGGATACTCAAATTCTAACTATGCCGGGTCCAAGGTTGATAGGAAGAGCACGTCAGGGACTTGTCAGTTTCTGGGAAGGTCCTTGGTGTCTTGGAGCTCTAAGAAACAAACTTTTGTTGCCCTATCCACTGCCAAGGCCGAGTATGTTGCCACAGGACAATGTTGCGCGCAACTACTTTGGATGAGGCAAACCCTCTAGGACTTTGGCTACAATCTGAGCAAAGTCCCACTCCTATGTGATAATGAGAGTGCAATCCGCTTGGTGGATAATCCTGTTGAACACAGCGGCACTAAGCACATAGACATCCGACATCGCTTTTTGAGAGACCACCAGCAAAGGGGAGATATTGATATTTACCATATTAGCACCGAGAAGCAGCTAGCCGATATCTTCACCAAGCCTTTAGATGAGAAAAGGTTTTGCAGGTATCATAGTGAGCTAAATGTCTTAGATTCGTGTAACTTGGATTGATCTATAACATACATGTGTTTTATGCCTTTGATCATGTTACTTTTAGCATTAATATCTTTACATGCTTATTTTTGGTGCTCAAGTTGTACAAATCATCCCCGGACCTCACAAGTCCCTATGCAAATGATGCACATGTTTAGGGGGAGGATGTACTACAACTTGATCCGTTGAGACTAATATGTTTACTTGAGTGATTGTGATATAGTCTCAAAGTTGAATTGAAAGAGAAAAGGCGAACTTGGACAACAGGGCTTCCACTGCATTCCGGTATCAATGTGTTTCGTCCCAAGTTCTTCTTTGTGTTCTCATTGCCTTATGATCTTATTTGACATTTTGGTGAGGCAATGGGGTTAAAGGGCCAACAAGTTCTACTATTTTGGTGCTTAATGCCAAAGGGGGAGAAATTAAGGCCAAAGCAACTGGATCAGCCAACCACTTATGAATTTCAAAAGTTATGGAGTTAGATTCCTTGTGTTTGATTAAAACCCTCTTATTGCAAAAAAATGTTCTCTTAAGGGGAGAAAATTGATTATGGGAAAAAGGGGGAGTTTTTGACATTTTTACTCTTGAAAGATCTCTTGATTTGCCAAAACAAGTGTGTTTGACATAGAGATAGGAAAACAAATTTGTTTTGTGAAAATAAACCAAGTGGTGGCAAAAGTGATCCAAATATGACAAATTCCTTGAAAATCTTATTCGTCTTCAATTTGACATAAATCTGCACTTTTAAGCTCTTTTAGTTATGTTAGTTCAAAATGAGTTGCTTTTTGATGTGTTGGCATAAATCTCCAAAAAGTGGGAGATTGAAAGAGAAATGTGCCCTTGGGCCATTTCTATATTGTTTTGGTGATTAGATGCACAGCACACTATGTGAGAACTAACATGATATTGAGCAAAGGTATATGAAACAAATCTAGATGGATCAAGTATGAAGGTAAGTTCTAAACACTTAGTCATTTGTTTTATGTGCTAAACATGCTTGTCTAAGTGCCAGGAACATAGTTATGACAAGTCCAAAAAGGAGCAAGCTTCATCAGCTACGGGTGCACCGGACACTGTCTCGTGCCCAGGCTGGCGTGTCGACGAACTCGCTGCTCTCGGGAATTGCTGGGGATGCTGCGACTAAAATTCAACGGACTGTATGATGAGCCAACAACACCCACGCCAACGGCCGGCAGCAATCAGCGCACAATCAACGGACGACTCGTGGCCAGATCCAATGGTCACCTGGCCACACTAGATCGTTTGGTGTGCCACCGGACTGTCCGGTGTGCCAAGGGGACCACGACTGCAATGGTCGGCTTTGCCAAACAAGGAAATAAATCACACACTGTTCATGTCCGGTGGTGCACCGGACTGTCCGTTGCGCCCACGAACAGAAGGCAAGAATTGCCTACCAAATGGAGCTCCAATGGCTCCTAGCTGCCTTGGGCTATAAAAGGGACCCCTAGGCACATGGAGCAGTACACCAAGCACCTCTTGAACATCCTAAGACACTGAGACCTCGCATTTGCGTATTTGATTCACTGTGTTAGAGATTTGAGCACTTTTTGAGTTGTAACTCCGTTGTGTTGCTTTCTTGTGCTTGCTCTCGTCTTGTGTGCGTGTTAGTGCTGCGATTCTCGCTTTGGTGTGTGTGTTGCTATTCCCACCTTACTCCCGTGCTCATTCGAGATCGTTTGTGTAAGGGTGAGAGGCTCCAACTTGTGAAGATTCCTCACAAAGGGGATAAACTTGAGATAAAAATAACCATGGTATTCAAGTAGATCATTGGATCACTTGAAAGAGGTTGAGTGCAACCCTCATCCGTTGGGACGCCATAACGTGGATTAGGCAAGTATTCCACTTGGCCGAACCACGGGATAAAAATCGATGTGTCACCTGTTATTATTCTTGTGCGATTCTCTCTACTTCTACTGACTTTATATTTGCTCTAAGTTTAATACTCATCTTGTGAAGAGCAATTAAGTAAAGAAGTTATCTCGGTTTGACTTCACTAACATTTCATAAACCAAGTTTGTGTTGTTTAGTCTTGATTTTTACAGGATCGCCTATTCACCCCCCCTCTAGGTGATCTCAGATAGTAGGCTTGCGGCTACGATTAGTCGAAGGATATCTCTTTGGCCCGGGAAATCTATGTCGTCCGATCTAATCGGGCGGGTGTTGTGGGATCTAGCATTATAAAATCTTCACCGTGGATCTAAGGATCGACGGTCAATTGTGCATGCCGGTTTAATGAAGAGCTAACCTAATCTGAGCCACTTATTCCATATCCTACGGCCGAGATCCACCGATATTCTTTCAGCCGTGTACAAATTACTAAAGAGTCCTTGTAATTTTTATAGAACAACCCGCCATCCTGTGATAGCATTGGAGAGTTAAAAATGGGTCCCTGGAATTAGCAGACTAGCCCCTGGACTCTCGGAATTCTATGCCCGCAATCCATCGGGTATATGAATTAATGAGGGAAATAGTAAATTAATGTTGAAAATGATTTTTTGTATGAAAATAATTTCAGAAACTTGTTTAATTCATAAGTAATTCATTTTAACTCATTTTTATCCATTCCAGTTGCATTAAATTCACATTAATATTGTTTATCATCTAGTAACTTTGTATTACCATGAAACCTATGATTAAAATCTTGTACCTCATTTGTTTTATAGTAAACACCTAAAGCTTCGGAAAATCATAACTCTTTAACCATAACTCCGAATTTAGTGATTCTTGAACCTAGGATCTAGTTACGACGCGTAGATCATTATTATGCAGTTTGCTCTTATGTTTGGTGTAATGTTAATGTTGCATATACCATGTTTGTTTGTATTGCTACGAGTAGTAGCGAGGTTACGAGTCACTTGAAGACCAAGTTGGTACTTGGGAATCTCGAGTCTAAGGCAAGTTGTGCCCTTGATCACTCTTCTTTGCCTAATAATGTTCTTGTTAATCACTGTGACATGCTTAGGTTAACTTTATGGGATCTAATAGGTTTCCCTAGCATTGTTTATCCCCCAACTTGCAAACAAATGAACTATTGGGTAGATTTGCTATTGCTATACCTGGTTTTTTGGGAAATTAATGTTTTATTATGATCATGTTCCAATTATTTTGTTGTTTTAATTATTGTTCATGATAAGATCATTATGTTAATTGGAACATGGAGAACCACCCAGAAAAGTAGTGCTACCACAAGGGTGGAATGGGACGCCCTTGGCCAAGTAATTAGGAAAGCTAGGGAGAGATTACCATACCCGAAAGGGGCAAGCGGGGAAGCGCCGCTGCTAGAGTATAGGGAGGTTCTCAGGTCGAACTGCTGCGATGGCAGTTCGGACGAGGGATTCCTATGCTTCCTTCGTCCTGAAACCATAGTTGGTATTCTCGAACTAGTGGAACTTTGGAAAGGCCTCGTAGTGCTACCCTGCCTCGCTTCCTCAGTAGAGGTGTATGGTGTCCGATCAACCCCATGGCAAATGGGTAACACGACTTGTGGGTAAAGATGCACAACCTCTGTACAGTGTAAAACCTGTATATCAGCCGTGCTCACGGTCATGAGAGGCTCGAACACTCACATGATTAATCTATGGAATTAAACTTAATTTGCTATTTTCATTGCATTGTGGGTGTTGTTACTAATTTTGATCTCTTACTTATTTGGGTTGGTATATACTTATACTTAGTAACTACTAATAAAATTTTGACCAACTTTAAAAGCAATGCTCAGCTTGAACCATTTTTTAGTAAGCCTTACACTTCACATGAGTCCCCACCTTTGGAGAGTCCCCACCAAGTTTGTGTTGTTTAGTCTTGATTTTTACAGGATCGCCTATTCACCCCCCTCTAGGTGATCTCAGATAGTAGGCTTGCGGCTACAATTAGTCGAAGGATATCTCTTTGGCCCGGGAAATCTATGTCGTCCGATCTAATCGGGTCGGTGTTGTGGGATCTAGCATTATAAAATCTTGACCGTGGATCTAAGGATCGACGGTCAATTGTGCATGCCGGTTTAATGAAGAGCTAACCTAATTTGAGCCACTTATTCCATATCCTATGGCCGAGATCCACCGATATTCTTTCCGCCGTGTACAAATTACTAAAGAGTCCTTGTAATTTTTATAGAACAACCCGCCATCATGTGATAGCATTGGAGAGTTAAAAATGGGTCCCTGGAATTAGCAGACTAGCCCCTGAACTCTCGGAATTCTATGCCCGCAATCCATCGGATATATGAATTAATGAGGGAAATAGTAAATTAATGTTGAAAATGATTTTTTGTATGAAAATAATTTCAGAAACTTGTTTAATTCATAAGTAATTCATTTTAACTCATTTTTTATCCATTCCAGTTGCATTAAATTCACATTAATATTGTTTATCATCTAGTAACTTTGTATTACCATGAAACCTATGATTAAAATCTTGTACCTCATTTGTTTTATAGTAAACACCTAAAGTTTCGGAAAATCATAACTCTTTAACCATAACTCCGAATTTAGTGATTCTTGAACCTAGGATCTAGTTACGATGCGTAGATCATTATTATGCAGTTTGCTCTTATGTTTGGTGTAATGTTAATGTTGCATATACCATGTTTGTTTGTATTGCTACGAGTAGTAGCGAGGTTACGAGTCACTTGAAGACCAAGTTGGTACATGGGAATCTCGAGTCTAAGGCAAGTTGTGCCCTTGATCACTCTTCTTTGCCTAATAATGTTCTTGTTAATCACTGTGACATGCTCAGGTTAATTTTATGGGATCTAATAGGTTTCTCTAGCATTGTTTATCACCCAACTTGCAAACAAATGAACTATTGGGTAGATTTGCTATTGCTCTACCTGGTTTTGGGAAATCAATGTTTTATTATGATCATGTTCCAATTATGTTATTGTTTTAATCATTGTTCATAATAAGATCATTATGTTAATTGGAACATGGAGAACCACCCAGAAAAACAGTGCTACCACAAGGGTGGAATGGGACGCCCTTGGCCAAGTAATTAGGAAAGCTAGGGAGAGATTACCATACCCGAAAGGGGCAAGCGGGGAAGCGTCGCTGCTAGAGTATAGGGAGGTTCTCGGGTCGAACTGCTGCGATGGCAGTTCGGACGAGGGATTCCTATGCTTCCTTCGTTCTGAACCCATAGTTGGTATTCTCGAACTAGTGGAACTTTGGAAAGGCCTCGTAGTGCTACCCTGCCTCGCTTCCTCGGTAGAGGTGTATGGTGTCCGATCAACCCCATGGCAAATGGGTAACATGACTTGTGGGTAAAGATGCACAACCTCTGTAGAGTGTAAAACTCGTATATCTGCCGTGCTCACGGTCATGAGAGGCTCGGACACTCACATGATTAATCTATGGAATTAAACTTAATTTTCTATTTGCATTGCATTGTGGGTTTTGTTACTAATTTTGATCTCTTACTTATTTGGGTTGGTATATACTTATACTTAGTAACTACTAATAAAATTTTTACCAACTTTAAAAGCAATGCTCAGCTTGAACCATTTCCTTTAGTAAGCCTTACACTTCACATGAGTCCCCACCTTTGGAGAGTTCATGCACATTATTCCCCACAACATGTTGAGCGATGAACGTATGTGAGCTCACCCTTGCTGTACTCACACCCCCTAGGTCAAGAACAGGTACCATAGGTGTAACACCTCAAAATTATATTGGTGGAATTCGTTAAAATTCTTCAAAGAGTTTGAATTTGGAATACCTTCTAATAAGGATTTTCTTTTGTGAAAGCTAAATTTCCTAAAATAAACATCAATTAAAATGATTTCTATTCAAGTACTTGTTGAATTATATATTTAAGTTAAAACATCTCTTAAAAAAAGATGCTACACCCTAGAAGACATTTTCTTAAACCACTATTTTGTGTGCATGGATGGAGTATGTGGAAGCATTTCTTAAATAGGATTAATAGATAAATAAATAGATGAATAAAATATTGATGCATCTCATGCTTGGATTTTCATGCTTCAAAATTTAGTGTGAAATTTAAATCAAAATTAGAGTCAAGGATTTAAAATAGAAAACAAAATAGAAAAAGACAAAAGAATAAGACTTTCTTGTGCTGGGCTGACTTCAGCCATCCGGTCCCATCTCCACCTCTCCTACCCTGGCCCACCGCTATATCTCCTGGATCCCGCGCGGACTGGGTTCTAGGAATGACTCGTGGGCCCCGCTGGGCAGCCACACTGCCGTCTTCATCAAACGCGCGTGGACTCCCCTCCAGGCGCCGACACGCGAGCCCGCTCAACCTGTGACTTACCGCACACATATCACCTCGGCACTAACGGTTGGGCCCCATTGGGCAAGCACCACGTCTCCTACGGCTCAACCACTATCGCCATCAGGTGGGCCATCTCCGTCAGTTTCGTCTCCTCAACCGGATCGCGAAAATCATGGCTGAGATCGTCGCACCACGCGGCTCCTACGGACCTGACACAACCTACCCTTCCGAGATATAAAACCCTGCGCCAGCGTCCCTCACTCCCTTCTCCTCCCCCATTGGCATCGCCTGCTCAAAAATTGTGCGGTTCTAACCACCGTCGCTGCTAATGGGGAGGGAGAAATCCCAGTCACCGCCAATGACCGATCGCTACACCGTCGCCAGTGACTCGGATGAAGGCTAGGAAGATTCGTCGTGATCCGAGGATTGTGTTCGTGGTTCTGTGGATCCATGGGAGCAAGCAAGGACCGAGGATTTACTCACCGTTGGTCGGCGCCGCCACGCTGCTGTCCTTCGCCATGGGCGGGTGTTTGCATGGCAGAAACACGGTGAGAACCCTCTAGACCGACTCGCTTTCATCCACGTATCATGTAGCTCCGGGCTAGGTAGGAAGCATCATACTAGAGTGGAGAATCACCTTCGACGGCGTGAATCCGCCATGATCCCCGGCGGCTCCGCCGTGCTTAGCTCGGCTAGGGTGGCTGTGGGGAAGACGAACTCGCGATCGTCTAATTCCGTTTGAACGGCTGTGATTAAATCGCATGTACCCCTTCAGCCTAATATATCAGAACCGTCGATTCACAGTTGGGTGGCCATGATTTAATCAGGCATACCCTTTCGTCCATATAGAATACAGGCCACCGATTGTTGGATCCACGGCTCTGGGCGCGTACCACCTGGGTTAAAGCCAGATCTAACCCACACCATTGGGATCGAATCCGACGGTGGGGTGCACGTTCTAGTTGTCTAGGATCCGATCTAATCCTGGCGGTGGGCTTGTGATCTTACGGCTCATCTCCTACGATACTTCTTCGGTCTCGGTAATATGCAAACGAGTCCCCATGCTTTATAGAAAATAACCAGCGATCCCATACAACTCTAGAACCATTACAACTAAGCCATGTTTTTATCATGTTAGCCCCTGATCTTTAGGGTATTGTTGTGCGCGGTCCAGATGTCTAGTGAACTAATAAAATAACCAGAGAAATTGATTTTTAATTTGAAGATAACTCTAAAAACCTTGGAAAAATCACATCTTCCTTATTTTAACTCTGTTTTGGTCTGTTCCAGTTGCGTTAGCTTCGTATAAATATTTACTATGCAGTAACAACATTAATTATACCTTGTCGCATAGTTTTATAGTTAGATACTTACTTATCCCATGTCTACTAGATTAACTCTTCTAAAACAAAGCTAACCTGTCCATAATTATAATTTGACTAAAATATGATCTCTAGTCAAGTTATAATTAAGATTAAAGTTGAATTAATTATTTCTTTAAATTATATTTATGAAATCAAAACAAGACCTAGTTTAATTACTTAATCATGTAGGTCTTCCGAATACTATACCTCTTAAATCGTAACTCCGAATTTAGTGGTTCTCGAACCTAGGTTCTCGTTACGACACGCAGGTCATTATTATGCAGTTTATTCTTATGTTTGGTGTGATGTTAATTTTGCTTATACCATGTTTGTTTGTATTGCTACGATTAGCAGTGAGGTCACGAGAATCAGAAGATCATCCTGGTACCTAGAATCTTAAGTCTCAGGCAAGTTGTGCCCTTGATCACTGTTCTTTACCCAATAATGTTACTGTTAATCACTATGACATGCTCAGGTTAATCTGATGGAACCTAATAGGTTTCCCTAGACTTGTTTATCCCACACCTTGTTTACCACTGAACTTTTGGGTAGTTATGCTATTGCTCTATCTGGTTTTGGGATTAATATTACATTATGATCGTGTTTCGATTATACTGTTGTCTTAATTATTGTTCATGATAGGATCATTGTGTTAATTGGAACATGTATCTTAACTTGAGAAAAAAACGTGCTACCACAAGGGTGGAATGGGACGCCCTTGACTAACTAATTAGGAAAGCTAGTGGAGGACTACCTTACCTGAAAGGGACAAGGGCAATAGGGGAGTTGCATATAGGGAGGTTCTCGGGTTGATCATGTTGCGATGGCTTTTCGGACGACGGATTCCTATATAGCCCTTCCTAGAAACTGTAGCGGGTTTTCTAAAGCTAGTGGAACTTTGTAAAGGCCTCGTAGTGGATCCCTAGCCATTCACCTCGAAAGTGTCTAAGGGTCTAGTTAACCCTGGCTAGACGGGATACATGACTTGTGGGTAAAGGACGCAACCTCTGCAGAGTGTAAAACTGGTATATCAGTCGTGCTCGCGATCATGAGCAGCTCAGGACTCTCGTATGATTAATTTATGGAACTAAACTTAATATGTCATATACATTGCATCACGTGTGTTATTATCAATTTTGATCTCTTACTTAATTGGGTTGTTATCAACTTATACTTAGTAACTGCTAATAAAATTTGACCGAGTTTAAAAGCAATGCTCAGCTTTAACCATGTCCTTTGGTAAGCCTTACACTTCACATGAGCTCCCACCTTTGGTGAGTTCATGCACATTATTCCCCACAACTTGTTGAGCGATGAACGTATGTGAGCTCACCCTTGCTGTACTCACATCTCTTCCAGGTCAAGAACATGTACCACAGGATGAGGAGCATAAAGGATGTTGTGATAAGTTTGTGAGTGGTCTAGGCTATCGTCTCCCAGTCAACTTTGGTTGCTAGATCGTTGTCTTCGTATGATGTAATTATTTAACTATTTTGTACATAACTTCATTATATATTAATGATGTGACATTTGTTTCTGTGCCATGAGTCATCATATGTGTGAGACTTGATCCCAGCACACTTGGTGATTATTTCGCGCCCGGGTTTTGGACCCCTAAAATCTAGGTGTGACAGTCACGAAGAAACCACCCTTCAACAAAGAGAATAAGGCAAGGTATAACGAGGCCGCCTGAGGGAGGGATCATTTATAGAAAAATGCAGGGCGTAGTGGAACAAAATGGATGCCATATGCCGCATGTGGTACGCAGCGATGGTTCGACACCAAAAACACGAATCTACGGAGGTGTGCGCTAGGATAAAGGACAACAGGCCCGACACGACCAGCGACAAAAGGAACAAGGCAACACCCGACCCAAGAAAAGCCCCTGAGGGGAGATACTCCCCCCTCGGGGGCTCGGGGCTACTATCAGGGATAAGATCTTCGGTCCCTAGGGACCATCAGTTAGCGAGTGCACTAGGGAGAGGCCTCTGGCAACTGGGGCCTATCGGTCAATAGGTGGAGAAAGGAAACATCCGCCCTAGAAGCACTCGCCCCTAGATGAGCCCGATGTCGGTCTAGTGAAGCTAGACATGGGGCGGGCGAACCGAAGATAAACCACTCAAGTGGTCCCCTCGTCTAGTCCAAGACTGATTTGCCATAAGTGACTGGCCACATTAACTACGTCTGGCGTCGAGCCATGCTAGAGGCACTGGTCCGCCTACCAATCATGGCCTAGGAGCCCCTCGGACAACAACACACTCATAACCTATGAACCCCTCAGATTGTGTTGCATTTATGGCCAGCATGCCCCTGTCCTGTGGTGCACACATGGCCCATCGGGACTAGGCCTGAGTACACATTGTCACCTACAGGGCACAATGAGACAAGATGCACCGAGGCCTAGGAAAAGAGGGCCAAGGGTCGGCATAGCTCGAATAATGGCGCACGGGCCCCACACCGCCCGCCGCCATCTGCCATAAAGTATACGAGACAATCAGGCAACCCTGAGGCTCACGAACACACGTGGCTTCACCGAGGTAGAACGCTTGATTTTACCATCGTTTGGTGACTCCTTCTTGAGGAAGCCACCGCTGGCCGACCCCTCCATGGCGTATAAAAGGAGGAGGTCGGCCCCCAAAAACTGGGACAGACAAACATATAGATGACAAGACTGATGAAAGGAAAGAGGACACATCGACGAGGACCCAACTTAATTAGGACTCTAGCTCTGTAGCCCTTAGCTCCACCTCTGTCACACCCGGATTTAAGGGACAAAGTCGGGTGCATCTCATACATGCGCCAAAGAAGACAACATATATAATAACAGAGTGTATAGAGATAAATGTCACAATAACAACAGAGTACGTATTACATTGCGGAAGTCTTACAAAATAAAAGTTAAATATAAAACGAACTAAGGTCCATCCTTGGCACCATAAAGTCAACTGGGAGACGCCACCTAGATCAGATCAAACTCCTCGTTGTGTGGCTCCTCTTGAACCACATGTTCTTCTTCTGTGGGGGGGTGTGAGACAGCAAGGGTGAGCTCACACATGTTCATCGCTCAACAAGTTGTGGGGAATAATGTGGCATGAACTCACCAAAGGTGGGAGTTCATGTGAAGTGTAAGGCTGATCAACAAAATAAAGGTTGAAGCTGAGCATTGCTTTTATAAGTTGGTCAAAATTTTATTAGCAGTTACTAAGTGTAAGTAAATACCAAACTTTAGTAATAATAAATAGAAGTAATAATATAGTAATCCCAATGCAATGCAAATGACAAATTGAATTTAATTTCATAAATTAATCATGTGAGTGTCCGAGTCGCTCATGACCGTGAGCACGGCTAGTATACCAGTTTTACACTCTACAGAGGTTGTACCCTATACCCACAAGTCATGTATCCCATGTCGCCAGGGTTTGCAAGGCCCTTAGACACTACCGAGGTGAATGGCTAGGGATCCACTACGAGGCCTTTACAAAGTTCCACTAGCTTCCGAAAACCCGCTACAGTTTATGGGAAGAGCACTTGCAAGAATCCCTCGTCTGACCGCCATCGCAGCAAAATCAACCCGAGAACCTCCCTGCATGCAACTCCCCTATTGCCCTTGCCCCTTTCGGGTAAGGTAGTCTTCCAATAGCTTTCCTAATTAGTCAGCCAAGGGCGTCCCATACCACCCTTGTGGTGGCACTGTTTTTCCGGGTGGTTCTCCATGTTCCCATTAACATAATGATTTTATCATGACCAGTAAATAATAAACTGATAACAAAAGTGTAAACATGAGTAATGTATATCTCTATACCCACAACCACATAAAGCAATAGCATATACTACCCAAAAATTCAGTGGTAAAACAAGGTATAAAGATAGCCAAAACTAGGGTAACCTATTGGATCCCATCAAATTAACCTATGCATATCATTATGATTAATAAGAATATGACTCGGTCAAAAGGAAGTGATCAAGGGCACAACTTGCCTTTAATGAGCTCCTGCTCAGCAACTTCTATCTGCTGGGCACCAGGATCCTCAGTCACAGGCTCTTCTACTCGCCACAATACAAACAAGTACAGTATAAAGGAGAAATTAACATCACACCAAACATGTAAACAAAATACATAATAATAATCTACACATTAAAATAAGATCATAGGAACATGAATCATTAAATTTGGTGTTATAGATTTTGAGTTACGAATTTCCAAAGGTTTTATGTACTTGATACAAGATTAACTAAGAAATAATTTTATTACTGTTTTCATGTCAAAACAGAGACACTAGGGGATAAACAATAATATTACAAAATTATAGAAACTGGAATAGATTAATTTGGACCTAATATGATTTTTTTATGAATTATACAAATTCTAGAAATTCTTTTCATATTAAAAACTCATTTTCTAATTCATTTTCCTGATTTTATAAATCTATGGACTGGGCACACGAAAACAGGGAAGAGCAGGGGCCTTTGCGCAATTATTTCTAAGACCCAGCGCACTGATAACTGGACTGCGGGTTGATTCGCTAAAAGTTGAGGGGCGCTTATGTAAAACGAGCCAGCGAAGGGGTATCGCTCGCCCAGGACCGTCCGATCACGATTCTACGACCTAGATTAGATCCACATTACATTGAACCGGTACGTGTTCTGGGTAGTTGGATCCATGATCCACGATCCACATTCACCGAGCCCGCGATCTAATCGCCACCCTTTGATCCAACGCCAACGACACGGATCGCGTTGGCGAAGAGGTATCCTATCATCTGATCTCGACCGTCTATTTCCTAATCCACAGATGCCCTGGCGTCTTCAACCTCACACCGCCCATGCATAGATGTCGTGCCCTCCCCAGTACTCTCTTTCTCCCATTGGTCAACCGGCGTGCACACAGCTCGGACCAGTACACGACACCGCCGTTCTCCGGTGGTGCACCAGTCACGGTCCACACCTAAACTTCGCTCAGGGATACCGATCCTCCACGGACCGTGCAAAAGCCATAGGATGGAGAAAAGGAAGTAATTCCGAGGTGGCTACTCACCCGAGGTCCCGACGTCGTGATCTGTTCGGTGGCGAAGTCCCTGCCTGGTGGGGAATTGGCCACGCTCGCACGGCACCCACTCTTTGAGTGCAACAGTGAACCCCGCCTCTCTTTCCCCCTCCCGCTGAGTTGCTAGCGCAGCAGCACCCACGGTCGGCTTTCCTCCTTGGTGCTCTAGGGATGCTAGATAAATGCAGTGGCCGCAAGGGGTTTTCCCATGCAACCGCGACTGGGTTTATAGAGGTGGGCGAGGGGGTAACGTGGGTTGGCTTCCCGCAGAGATCGACGGCGAGTCCGCGGAATTCGGCAGGTCCACCCACGCTGCGCTCTAATTGGAAGGTCGTTGACGTCCCCTGGTAACCTGGGCCCACCCGACAGTTGATTAGCCTAAGCGCGCCGTGAAGGGAAACTGGGCAGCGGCCCCGCCAGGAAGTGGCGCCGAGAGTGATGGATTAGCCGACAACTCGGGCCCACTCGTCATACCAACCCGTGCGCGCGTCACATGCCATGTGGGCCGCGCAGAACCCCACTGGAATGGGCCGGCCAATGAGAACACGACCCAAACAAGGTTTCCCTCATCTTTTTCATTTTCTTTTTTTTCTGGTTCCTTCCTTTCCAAATTCGAATTTCCATTTCAAATATGATTCAAATATTGACAAATTTTGTCTTCAGATTACATTGCACAAGTGTGGTACAAATTTTGAAAATATGATTCTATATATACTTTATGTGAGTTTTATATTCCTTAACTCTTTCTTTTCTCATTTCTTTCTCCTCATCCATTTTATTTTCAAATTCTAACTTTAGGTTTTAATTTAAATCCTCCACTCATTGTTATATTTTTATTGGTATTATTGTTATCATTGTTAGATGCACAGACAAACAAAACCCAACATGATGCGACTTTCTTATTTAGTATTTTTTTATTGGTAGTCAGGGTTAATCCCATGATTTGTTATATGCAAAAATGAGAATAACAACACAAGTGGTCAAATGGATTTTTTATTCCTCATCTCATTATTTGGGTATTACAAATCCTACCCCCTTAACAGAAATCTCGTCCCCGAGATTTGCAAGGAAAGGGATACATAAGTATTGGTTTGTAATTCATCTTTTAGTCTATAATTGGTTCAAAAATCCAGAGTGCCATTTTTTATAGTCAATAGTGGGTGATTAGGAGAGCATAGGTATCCAGCTACATATTATGTAGGTTATAAGCTGGACGGGTTGAGGTAAGAAAGATTATGGAAAGGAAAAGTATTTATCTGAAAGGTTTAAGTCTTGATTCATCTTGAGATTTGCTTTAACTGTTATATCCTTCCTTGTTGATGTGGATCTTTTCTTCTTCGGTCTTGGTCTCATTGATTCGGGGTTAGTGTATATCACCTGAGTTGGGGAATGTGGTTAAGATAGATATGGATGAGATAGACTACATGATGTAGGTCAAAATCCTGTTTGATAATTGGTGAGGATAGACAGATTATGCAATCCATCATGACTCTATTGGTTGGGTTAGCTCTTCTGCTCATGGTTGAGTTGGTCTAATGTGCTAAGTTAAGTTAACACCTGGCTAGTAGGGTTTAATCTCCCCTACTAGTATCACTAATCTGTTTAAGTAGACCACATTAGATTAGATCACACTAGATTAGATCATATTAGATTAAATCACATCATATTATATAATCCTGTTTAAGGATACAATTTAGTTGAGCCTATCAAGCTGACTTGAACTTTATGAAATTCTAGTATATATATTTTTTAAGTGGGACTTCCAATTAGTATATTTTTTATACACTTAAAATTCTTCATGCCATTAGCAGGTGTGGCATAGAAAACAAGGGTACATCAGGTTTTAACTATTAGGCGAGTGTTGACATAGAATGAGTGTACTATGGCATAATCGAGCTTCCTTTGGGGTCTAACTGACTCCTATTCTTCTTTAAGGAGATTGATCTCTTCCTTCTTGAGCTTGGGTGTCACCATTCGGGTTTGGAACAAGAGGTCAAGATAAATCTGTAGGTAACAGATGGGTAGAGGGTTTAGTGGGTAGCTATATGCTAGATGGGATTAGTTATGTAACCTGTTTTTGTAGGTCAAGTTATTGAGTAGGGTCAGTTGATCTAAGATCTGAAACTTGTTTATAGGAGCAGGGTCTAATGTGTTTCCTCAGCATTAGCTAATCATGTTTGAGTGACTCACATTAGGTTTGACCATAATAGATTAGATAAGGTCAGGTATAACTAGAATGGACTAGTTTAGGTTAGATAGATCTACTTAATTTATTTTGGAATAGATCATGTTTGTTACATCATTATGAGATAAACAAAGTGGTGGAGATAAGTATGCTTATTAGGACAAGATGAGTCTCTAAGAATAAGGTAGAATCTTTTAAGATTAGTCAGATCTATTAAGATAGGATAGAATCTTTTCGACATAAGATGGATCTATTAAGATAAGAGAGAACCTTTTAAGATAAAATGGATATATTAAACTAGATATATTTTTAATAAGGAATATTCTGTGTTGTCTATTTTATAAATGGTTTCCCTTATGTCTAGGTGTATATGCAGATGCAATTGTGGACATTACTCCACAACCCATCACACTCAATAAAAGATCCAAATCAGACAAGTATCATAAGAACAAACATTGAAGCGTATAAATACCTATAAAATAGTTTTGTTTTTGCTCGTAAGAGTAGGTCTCCTATTCCTAAAGGTCACTTTAGGCACATGATTTCAAAGTGTGAAATCCACGTTTGTCTTTAGAAGTGAAAAGGTAAGAATAATCAGAGTAAATGGGAAATAGATGAGAAAAGATTAAGATAAGTTTAGAAAAGAATCAGAGTAAGGTAAGTAGGTAAGGGTTTTGTCCATTTCTATCTAGGTTTTGTCCTACAGTCAACATTCCTTTGGTACCACTTCTTTCACAATCGGATTTAAGGGACAAAGCCGGGTGCATCTCATACATACACCAAAGAAGACAACATATATAATAACAGAGTGTATAGAGATAAATATCACAATAACACCAGAATACTTATTACATTGCGGAAGTCTTACAAAATAAAAGTTAAATATAAAACAAACTAAGGTCCATCCTTGGCGCCATAAAGTCAACTAGGAGACGTCACCTAGATCAGATCAAACTCCTCGTTGTGTGGTTCCTCTTGAACCACATGTTCTTCTCCTATGGGGGGTGTGAGACAGCAAGGGTGAGCTCACACATGTTCATCGCTCAACAAGTTGTGGGGAATAATGTGGCATGAACTCACCAAAGGTGGGAGTTCATGTGAAGTGTAAGGTTGATCAACAAAATAAAGGTTGACGCTGAGCATTGCTTTTATAAGTTGGTCAAAATTTTATTAGCAGTTACTAAGTGTAAGTAAATACCAAACCTTAGTAATAATAAATAGAAGTAATAATAAAGTAATCCCAATGCGATGCAAATGACAAATTGAATTTAATTCCATAAATTAATCATGTGAGTGTCCCAGTCGCTCATGACCGTGAGCACGGCTAGTATACTAGTTTTAAACTCTGCAGAGGTTGTACCCTATACCCACAAGTCGTGTATCCCATGTCGCCAGGGTTTGCAAGGCTCTTAGACACTACCGAGGTGAATGGCTAGGGATCCACTACGAGGCCTTTACAAAGTTCCACTAGCTTCCGAAAACCCGCTACAGTTTATGGGAAGAGCACTTGCAAGAATCCCTCGTCTGACCACCATCGCAACAAAATCAACCCAAGAACATCCCTGCATGCAACTCCCCTACTGCCCTTGCCCCTTTCGGGTAAGGTAGTCTTCCACTAGATTTCCTAATTAGTCAGCCAAGGGCATCCCATACCACCCTTATGGTGGCACAGTTTTCCCAGGTGGTTCTCCATGTTCCCATTAACATAATGATCTTATCATGAACAATAAATAATAAACTGATAACAAAAGTGTAAACATGAGTAATGTATATCTCGATACCCAAAACCACATAAAAGCAATAGCATATACTACCCAAAAATTTAGTGGTAAAACAAGGTATAAAGATAGCCAAAACTAGGGTAACCTATTGGATCCCATCAAATTAACATATGCAGATAATTATGATTAATAAGGACATGACTGGGTAAAAAGGAAGTAATCAAGGGCACAACCTGCCTTCAATGAGCTCCTGCTCAGCAACTTCTATCTACTGGGCACCAGGATCCTCAGTCACAGGCTCTTCTTTTCGCCACAATACAAACAAGCACAGTATAAAGGAGAAATTAATATCACACCAAACATATAAACAAAATACATAATAATAATCTACACATTAAAATAAGATCATAGGAACATGAATCATTAAATTTGGGGTTATAGATTTTGAGTTATGAATTTCCAAAGGTTTTATGTACTTGATACAAGATTAACTAAGAAATATCTTTATTACCGCTTTCATGTCAAAATAGAGACACTAGGGGATAAACAATAATATTACAAAATTATAGAAACTGGAATGGATTAATTTGGACCTAATATGAATTTTCTATGAATTATACAAATTCTAGGAATTGTTTTCATATTAAAAACTCATTTTCTTATTCATTTTCCTGATTTTATAAATCTCTGGACTGGGCACACGAAAACAGGGAAGAGTAGGGGCCTTTGCGCAATTATTTCTAAGACCCAGCGCACTGATAACTAGACTGCGGGTTGATTCACTAAAAGCTAAGGGGCGCTTATGTAAAATGAGCCAGCGAAGGGGTATCGCTCGCCCAGGACCGTCCGATCGGGATTCTACGACCTAGATTAGATCCACATTACATTGAACCGGTACGCGATCTGGGCAGTTGGATCCATGATCCACGATCCACATTCACCGAGCCCACGATCTAATCGCTACCCTTTGATCCAACGCCAACAGCACGGATCGCGCTGGCGAAGAGGTATCCTATCATCTGATCTCGACCGTCTATTTCCTAATCCACGGACGCCCTGGCGTCTTCAACCTCATGCCGCCGATGCATAGACGTCGTGCCCTCCCCAGTACTCTCTCTCTCTCTCCCGTTGGTCAACCGGCGTGCATACAGCCCGGACCAGTACACGACACCGCCGTTCTCCGGCGGCGCACCAATCACGGTCCACACCTAAACTTCGCTCAGGGCTACTGATCCTCCATGGACCGCGCAAAAGCCATAGGATGGAGAAAATGAAGTAATTACGAGGTGGCTACTCACCCGAGGTCCCGCGCGTCGTGATCTGTTCGGGGGCGAAGTCCCTGCCTGGTGGGGAATCGGCCACACTCGCATGACACCCACTCTCTAGGTGCGACGGTGAACCCCGCATCTCTTTCCCCCTCCCGCTGAGTTGCTAGCGCAGCAGCACCCGCGGTCGGCTTTCGTCCTCGATGCTCTGGGGATGCTAGATAAACGTGGTGGCGGCAAGAGGTTTCCCATGCAACCGCGACCGGGTTTATAGAGGTGGGCGAGGCCGCGAGGGGGTAACGTGGGTTGGCTTTCCGCAGAGCTCGGCGGCGAGTCCGCGGTATTCGACAGGTCCACCCACGCTGCGCTCTAATTGGAAGGTCGTTGACATCCCCCGTTAACCGCGAAGGGAAACCTTTTTATTTTTTAAAAACTACTTTGCTGAGTACCATCCGACATGCGCTCAAAAATAAGCTCCACACACTCGATTTGGAGTAGTTTGAGGTTCTTTGCTGACTGTCTTTCGGCGACACTCAGCAAAGTGTATTTGTATTTTTTCTTCTTACCCTCAAATTTTTGTGATGTGTTCTTATAGTCTCTAGACCTACATATTTAATTTTGGCACATTTATCAAAGTGTTTGCTATACCTATTACATTTCATTCATTTAATTTAATTTCTTCGAATAATTCAAATTTGAACTGCAAGTCACTCGAAAAATGGAAAACAATGAATGCAAAAATGATATTCATGTTATTGAGCACATGTTGCACCCTTATTCAGGAACATGCCAGAAATTTTGAACACCATGTTCATGAATATGACCGCGAACTTGCGATCCAGTTGCTTTAAAATTGTATAAAATGCAAAGAAAGTCAGAAAAAATTATGAAACTTGTCAAGATGTCATGATACCATATTTTCATAATTTTTTGACTTGGTTTGTGTTTTATACAATTTTAAAACAACTAGATCACAAGTTCACGATCATGTTTATGAACATGGTGTTCAAATTTTCTGGTCTGTTCCTGAATTAGGCCATAACTTGTGCTCAATAACATGAATATCATTTTTACATTCATTGTTTTCTATTTTTCGAGTGACTTGCAGTTCTAATTTGAATTATCCAAAGAAATTCAATTAAATAAACTAAATCTAATAGGTATAGCAAACACTTAGAAAAATGTGCCAAAATTGGACATGTAGGTCCAGAGACTATAGGAACACACCACAAAAAAGTTGGGGGAAAATGAAAAAATGCAAACAAACTTTATCGAGTACCAAGAGAAAGACACTCGATAAAGGAATTCTTTGTCGAGTGTCTCAAGGTGGCACTCGGTAAAGACATGACTTTGTCGAGTGTCCTCCGTGAGCACTCGACATAGTTAACTACCGTCATGTACAGACGGCTGTTGACGACCATTTGCCGAGAGTCTTAGTATACCGAGTGTTTAGCACTCAGTAAATATGCCTTTGTCGAGAGTCATTGTATGTCGAGTGTTGTGCACTCGGTAAAGATGGTCATTGTTGAGTGTTGTTTTTCGTCGATAGTGAGACTCGACAAAGTATTCTTTGTCAAATGCCCAAGATTTTGCACTCGGCAAACTCTAAGTACTCAATAAGGAACTTGTTTCTGGTAGTGTATGCATCATTTAATGAATAACTATAACACATACGGGTGTATGACTTTTTTTTGCCACTTATTAACTCTCTTGGCTATAACCTGTGCAAAAAAATGAATCTTACATTTAGGAGGCAAAGTCCTTCTGTATTTTTGAAATTTGATTGCTTGTTCACGCCCTTTAATTAATTTAATTTGTAGAACATGGACCCGTCATGTTTAGAATTAGTTTTTCTATATAATAATAAAAGTTGTGTATCAAAAAAACTAAAACAACCTATAATTAAGAGCTCTGGGAGGGTAATATATATCAACCAATGTAGTTTCGTAATGTTTCAAGTTTCAACACAAGTAACTCCCAAATATTGCCAAACGCGTCACAGAGATGCGTCAATAATCGCAAGAAAAATGTCATGACGACGTCTATATATATATGAATATAATTAAGATGCATGGAGTAGCATCAGTACAAGGAAAATGAAATAAAATGTTGACTAATAATATTCAAAAAAAGAAGCAGCCATACTAATTGGCACGACAGTGTATGTCGCGTATCCTTATTTACTTGGGTAGCCGGCTGTCAGCTTGTGTTTTAATGTCATGCATGTGGCTGATGCCAAACTACGTAGCTAACTCGCCATGCAAAGCACCTGGCTCAACGCATGCAAAGCAGGATCAATCTAATTAATATAATCAGCAGAATCATGTACGACTCGTCGTCCTTTTGCTTGGCGCGGTCGAAAGGATCTGGATGGGACCGGGTATCATCGATCACTTGAGCAATGGCGGGATGCTCTGCTCGTTCCTGAAGTAGTCGCAGGGGTCCACCTTGGCCTTAGTCCTGGCGAGCCTCTCGAAGTTGCCATTGTAGTACTTCTCGCCCCAGACCCTGCCGCTGTCGTAGGTGGAGACGTCGCCGACCACCTCGTTGACGCCAAGGTCGAGGTCCCTGTAGTTGGCGTACGCCTGCCTAGGGTTCTTGCTGACGTACGGCTCCATGAACGCGTACATGTCCCTGCTCCACTGTGTCGGCGCCGCCCCGTCGCCCTCGCCGAACCAGTAGCTGACGTACTGGATGTTGAACAGCACGCCCTGCCGGTGCGGAAACGGCGTCGCATCCTTCGGGATGGAGCTGATCCTGGCGCCGTAGGGGTCCATGATCATGACCCCGGCCCCGGGCTTGGCGAGCCAGGTGTAGATCTTCTCCCACACGTCCCTGGGGATGGGGTCCTTGACGTAGTCCGACTTGTACTTGCCGAAGGCCTTGATGTTGGACGTCCGGTTGAGGAGGTCCATCACGGTGGCAGACTTGCCCATGGGGATGAAGGCCACGGACTGGATCCACGGCATCTCGTTGCAGTCCTCCTGTTTGACGCCCAGCTCCGGGAAGCGGCTGGCCATCAGCGGGAGGAGGTCCTTGCACGTGCCCAGGTACAGGGCCTCGAACATGGCATCCTGCTCCATGGCCATGATCCGGATCATGAGGTCATCGGGGAGGGACGGCGCCACCTGCTGCCATTTGTTGATGAGGTCGATGGCGCCGTCCTTGACCCCCCTGTGGATCTGGAACACGGTCACCTTGGGCGGGACCGGCACGAGCTGCACCTGCCACGACACCACGATGCCGAAGCTCTCGCCCCCGCCACCCCTGATCGCCCAGAAGTAGTCCTCGCCCATGGACTTCCTGTCCAGCAGGGTGCCGTTGGCGTCCACCACCTTGGCGTCGATGACGTTGTCCCCGGCGGTGCCGTACTTGCGCAGCAGCATGCCGAAGCCGCCCCCGCTGAAGTGGCCCCCGACGCCGATCGTGGCGCACACGCCCGCCGGGAACCCGAGGCTGGGGGTCATCTTCGCCACGGCGTAGTAGAGCTCGCCGAGCTGCGCGCCGGAGTCCACCCACGCCGTGGCGGCCTTGCCGTCGATGCGCACCTGCCGCATCATGGACAGGTCCACCACGGCGAACGTCTCCGGCTTGGCGGACCGGTACGACAGGCCCTCGTAGTCGTGCCCGCCGCTCCGCACGCGGACCCGCAGCCCGTGCTTGCGCCCGCACGCCACGGTGGCCTGGATGTGCGCGGCCTCGGTGGGGGTGATAATGTACACCGGCTTCACCGTCTTGTCCGACACGAACTTGACGTTCCTGACGGTGGACTCCCAGATGGAGCCGTACGCACGCGAGCTCTTGCCGTGGAGGAGCCGCGGGGGAACGCTCTTGATGAGGCACGAGAGAAAGCCATTGTTGGCAGGTGCCGCCGTGGACATGGCCGACGGTGGGTAGGAAATGGCGGCGTGGCTGCAGGCTGACAAGGCGCAGAAGAGGAGCGCCAAGGCAAGGGGCCTTGATGTCGCCATAGCAGGTGAGTGGATTGCACTGCACCGTGTACGTGTTTGGTCGCCACAAGAGCAGGACATAGGTCTTATATAGAGGATACGACCTAGCTACGAGTGGACATTCCTCTTCTCCGTTTCCTACTCGCGCGCATCGATTCATTGGTCCGGGAGGTACGGCTTACTGCATGGAAACTATATCAGGAAGATAAACTGGTCAAAGCCTACGTTTTTTTGTGGCCTTCTGCCGGATGCATTTCTTGCCATCAGCGGGAAACCCGGTGATGACCGGGAATTGCATCTCCGCGTCAATGGAAAAGAATGCAATGTTAACGTGGAGCCAAATAGTACCAAATGTTGATGAGTGGGCATTCCTCTTCTGTTGTGGATTTGTTATTTTTTAGTTAACCAATACCAAGCTGTTTTTTTTGTCCTAAAATAACTTTGCCAAAAGCCTGTCCCTCATTTCTATTAGGATTGTGAAACCAGAAATGCTGGCTCAACCAGCTTTTGCTTGCATACATTTTGCAAAGAGCACGCCCGCCAGACACATATGTCCTCCACATAAATCTTGTTTCATGTTCTACTACAACGTACAGGACCACGCCGCCAACACTAGTAGAAAAAGGCTCAAAGCCTGCGGGACGATATATTTTTACAGACGGATTCGTTTATCAACCGACTGTGTTATTTTTATTGGCGGTTCCTTAAGAAAACCGCCACTAGAAATCGTATTTATACAGGCGGTTCCTTAAGAAAACCGCCTGTAAAAATCCATGATTTCTAGTGGCGGATTTCTTAAGGAACCGACTGTAGAAATCGATTTCTAGTGGCGGTTTTCTTAAGGAACCGCCACTAGAAATCATTATTTTCCTTAATTTTTCGAGTTTTTTAAACAACCTCGTATGACAAAACCACCAAAATAAAACTTACAGATATCTAAAAGTTATGAAACTTTGTAGTTGACAACTTTTTTATTTGAACTCATTTCGGTTCTAAAAAATGAATCTAAGTATGTCAAATTTAAAATTCATATTTTGCAAACTACCTCGGATGAAAAAGTGCCAAAATAAAAGTTGTAGACCTTCAAAAGTTATTCAATTTTGTAGTTGACAACTTTTTTATTTGAATTCGTTTAGAGTCTCAAATAAGCAATTTACACTCAAATTGTTGTAATATTGGACAAAACAACTACAAACTAGACACAATGCATGCCATAGACGGAGTGGTAGTGGAGAGTACGCGCGAGGGTGAGGTCGACGGTTCGATTACTAACAACCGCGTAGCGCGAGAATTTTACGTGAAAAATGCCGCAACTTGCGACTTCAATGGAGACGGGCGGGTGGTGGGGTCCTCTCCTTAAATAATTTTTTTGTTGTTTTAAAAAACCTGTTTAATGTTTTTTAAAATAATTTTTACTAGCGGATTTATTACGTCGTCCGCCAGTGGAAATCGATTTCCACTGACGGTCCTCGGTTATCCGCCTGTAAAAATGATGATTTTTACTGGCCCCTAGTACCGACGGTTCTAATAAACGCCAGTGAAAATAGGTTTAAAACCGTCACTATAGAGCTTCTTTGTACTAGTGCAACCTTCTCGTGGAGCTCCTCGCCCTCGTCTTCAGTCTGCTCGGCTCCGGCGACCGCAAGCACTGCTCCCTTGTATGCCGTCGCTGGCTAGCCGTAAAGATCGCCTCCTGAATCCACCTTGCACTTGACGCCAAGTCTAACCACGGGCTTGCTATTGTCGGCATGGGATAATGTTGGTCACCTGCTTCGATTCCTAAAGGAGATCAAAATAGGGCAACACAATTAGGGACAACGGATCTTTATTCCCTTAATCTATTGGATAGATAGATTAAAAGAGAAAGATTATCATAATTACACACCTTGAAATAATAGAATGAAAATGCTTGAGAGCTCATTACCGGTGTACTCCCTTTATTATCCTTTCCTGAAAACAAATAATTGCAAATATACCTTCGAGGGTCGTGATAATGATACAAAGGTAAGAAAGTCACAACTTCACAGGTAGAGCAATTTATATCTCCCTCCAAAAGATGTCTGTTTGCATGGCACTGTATCTCTATTTATAGAAGTGAGCCGGAGTACAACTTAATTTGTACAAAATTATAAGTATGCCCTTGGTTCCTATACATATAAGCTACAAAATCCTCTAGGGGGTATTATTTTCTTTTCCTTTGTAGGTGTGCTAATCAGGCCTTCATATCCTTTTGTCGTGTTTTTGGGAATCCGGGGACAATAATATTTGTGTTCGGTGTGGATGTGTGGATGCTAGTGTGGACTCACTCCAAATGGTGAACCGCTGGGATTCGATCAAGAGATCTGAGACACAGGGGTTTTACTTGTTCGGGTTCACACGCTACTCCAGTGTAGTGCTTATCGTAGTATTGCAAAGAGTGTGTTACAACAAGTATGCTTGTGTCCTAGAAGAAAGAAGTCCCACCCTTTTATAGTTCAAGGGTAGGACCCTTAAAGGGTGACTTGCTCTGTACTTGGTATGAGGTTGATTCGTTGCCTCGGCTTGACGTTGTGCCCCTAGTGTCATACTATCCGTAGGGTCATGTGTAGTTGTACCCATAGTATGGCGCACCATATTGCTCATTCGTCATACGGGTCCCTCTAGCGAGGCCAATGCCGATATCCTCATAGTAGTGTGCGTTGGGTCCCGTGGGTTAGTCCCACTGCACGGTAGCGCGTAGCATAGCTTCACATGTCGTCATGGGCTTGCGTCACTTACCGTCATGCGTAGGCATACACCTGGTACGGTGTATCCGTTGCATCTTTCGAGATATTCTGGTTATTGTAGAGACTCTGATGATGAGATCCCTTTGACTAGGATTGACTGGTCCTATTCACCGGTGGTGGTTCGCTTGAGACAGCATGTGGCGAGGTGTCGTCCGACGTCCCTGAGAGTACCTAGAGGGGGGTGAATAGGTGATCCTGTAAAAACTTGAAACTTAATCCAACAAAACTTGATTAGGTGTTAGCACAATAGAATCAAGTGAGTAAATAGGAGAGCTCTTGTGAAACACAATAGACACAGTAAGGACAAGCACAAGAGATACGATGATTTATCCCGTGGTTCGGCCAAGTACAAAACTTGCCTACTCCACGTTGTGGCATCCCAACGGACGAGAGTTGCACTCAACTCCTCTCAAGTGATCCAATGATCAACTTGAATACCACGGTGATCTTCTTTGCTTTACTCTTTCCCGTTTGCGAGGAATCTCCACAACTTGGAGTCTCTCGCCCTTACAATAAGAATTGAAATGAAGCACTAGAGTAAGGGAGGGAAGCAACACACTCAAAACCACAGCAAATACACACACACAAGATCAAGACTTGAGCTCAAGACAATATCTCGGGGTTCTCACTAGAACGGAGCTCAAATCACTAAGAATGTCGAACAAGTGCACAAGAATGAAGTGTGAGTGATCAACAATGCTCAAGGAATGCTTGGTGTGATCCTCCATGCGCCTAGGGGTCCCTTTTATAGCCCCAAGGCAGCTAGGAGCCGTTGAGAGCATTTCAA
The DNA here is from genome assembly GCF_902167145.1 of Zea mays. Classification (NCBI taxonomy): domain Eukaryota; kingdom Viridiplantae; phylum Streptophyta; class Magnoliopsida; order Poales; family Poaceae; genus Zea; species Zea mays. The sequence goes on along the minus strand of NC_050104.1, from coordinate 82,331,805 downwards.
GAAGGCAATTCTTGCCTTCTGTCGCCTGGCGCACCGGACAGTCCGGTGCACCACCGGACACTGTCCGGTGCAGGTCTCTTTCCTTATTTGGCGAAGCCGACCGTTGCAGATTCCGAGCCGTTGGCGCACCGGACACTGTCCGGTGCACACCGGACAGTCTGATGCCCCCTTCTGACCGTTGGCTCTGCCACGCATCGCGCGCAGATTCCGCGGACGACCGTTGGCCCGGCCGACTGTTGGCTCACCGGACAGTCCAGTGCACCACCGGACAGTCCGGTGATTTATAGCTGTACTCCGTTAATTGCTTCCCGAGAGCAGCCAGTTGACAGACACCGGCCTGGCGCACCGGACACTGTCCGGTGCACCCAGACTGAGCAGACTCTTGGCTGCTTCGAGCCAAGCTTTTCCAATTGTATTTTCTTTGATTCTAGCACTTAGACCAATATGTTAGTACACAAAAACCAATGTACTAAGTCTAGATTCATACCTTTGTATTGATTAGCACCTTATCCACCATTTGGCATAGTTTATCATTAAAGCACTTGTGTTGGACACTAAATCACCAAAATACTTAGAAATGGCCCAAGGGCACATTTCCCTTTCAATCTCCCCCTTTTTGGTGATTTATGCCAACACAACATAAAGCAACTAAAAGAAGTGCAACATCAATACAAATGAGAACTCAAAATTGTTTTGATTCAAATTTGGCATATATGGATCATTCTTTGCCACCACTTGGTTTGTTTTTGCAAATCAAACTCAATTTCCTATCTCTAAGTCAAACACACTTGTTGAGACATAAAGAGCGTTGTTCCAATAGACATTGATCACTGATTCAAAAACTCCCCCTATTTCCCATAATCAACCATTCTTCCCACAAGAGAGAAAATTTTGACAAAAGAGACAATAAGAGAGTTTTGTCAAACTAAAAGCTCTATTCTACTATTTTCAAAATTCTCAAGTGGTAGCTGATCCATTTCTTGCTTTGGCCTTATTTTCTCCCCCTTTGGCATCAAGAACCAAAACGGGAGCAATCTTGGCCCTTTAACCCCATTGCCTCACCAAAATCTTCAAATAAGAGTAAAAAGGCAATAAGAATACAAAGATGAACTTGGAATTCGTTACTCTTTCATCGGAGTGCAGTGGAAGTCTTGCATGGTCCAAGTCCACCTTTTCCCTTTCAAACCTCCTTTGAGACTAAATTAAGCAAACTCAAGCACACAGTTAGTCTTCAAAGGGTCAAGTTGTAGCACATCTCCCCCTAAATATGTGCATCACTTGCAAATGGACTTGTGAGGTCCAGGGAGTGCGTGTACAACTCGAGCACCATAAATAAACAACAAAATGCATTAAGGAACATGATCAAGGCATAAAACACATGTATGCTATAAATCAATCCAGGTTCCGCGAATCTAAGACATTTAGCTCACTACGCAGCCTGCAAAAGGTCGACTCATCTAGAGGCTTGGTAAAGATATCGGCTAGCTGGTTCTCTGTGCTAACATAAAACACTTCGATATCCCCCTTTTGCTGGTGGTCTCTCAAAAAGTGATGCCGGATGTCAATGTGCTTTGTGCGGCTGTGTTCAACAGGATTATCCGCCATGCGGATAGCACTCTCATTATCACATAGGAGTGGGACTTTGCTCAGATTGTAGCCAAAGTCCCTGAGGGTTTGCCTCATCCATAGTAGTTGCGCACAACACTGTCCTACGGCAACATACTCGGCCTCAGCGGTGGATAGGGCAACGGAAGTTTGTTTCTTAGAACTCCATGACACCAGGGAGCTTCCTAAGAATTGGCACGTCCCCGATGTACTCTTCCTATCGACCTTACATCCAGCATAGTCGAAGTCTGAATATCCAATCAGGTCAAAGGTAGACCCTTTTGGATACCAGATCCTGAAGCAAGGCGTAGCGACTAAATATCTAAGAATTCGCTTCACGGCCACTAAGTGACACTCCCTTGGATCAGATTGAAATCTAGCACACATGCATACGCTAAGCATAATATCCGGTCTACTAGCACATAAATAAAGTAAAGACCCTATCATGGACCGGTATGCCTTTTGATCAACGGACTTACCTCCTTTGTTGAGGTCGGTGTGTCCGTCGGTTCCCATTGGAGTCTTGGCGGGCTTGGCGTCCTTCATCCCAAACCGCTTGATCAAGTCTTGCGTGTACTTCGTTTGGGAGATGAAGGTCCCATCCTTGAGTTGCTTCACTTGGAACCCAAGGAAGTAGTTCAACTCGCCCATCATCGACATCTCGAACTTTTGAGTCATCACCCTGCTAAACTCTTCACAAGACTTTTGGTTAGTAGAACCAAATATTATGTCGTCGACATAAATTTGGCACACAAATAAATCGTCATCACATGTCTTAGTGAAAAGAGTTGGATCGGCTTTCCCAACCTTGAAAGCATTAGCAATTAAAAAGTCTCTAAGGCATTCATACCATGCTCTTGGGGCTTGCTTAAGTCCATAGAGCGCCTTAGAGAGCTTACACACGTGGTCAGGGTACCGTTCATCCTCGAAGCCAGGGGGTTGCTCCATGTACACCTCCTCCTTGATTGGCCCGTTGAGGAAAGCGCTCTTCACATCCATTTGGAACAACCTGAAAGAATGGTGAGTAGCATAGGCTAACAATATGCGAATCGACTCTAGCCTAGCCACAGGAGCAAAAGTCTCCTCAAAGTCCAAACCTGTGACTTGGGCATAACCTTTTGCCACAAGTCGTGCCTTGTTCCTTGTCACCACCCCGTGCTCGTCTTGTTTGTTGCGGAACACCCACTTGGTTCCCACAACATTTTGCTTGGGACGAGGCACCAGTGTCCAAACTTCATTTCTCTTGAAGTTGTTGAGCTCCTCTTGCATGGCCAACACCCAGTCCGGATCTAGCAAGGCCTCTTCTACCCTGAAAGGCTCAATAGAAGAGACAAAGGAGTAATGCTCACAAAAATTAACTAGTCTAGAACGAGTAGTTACTCCCTTGCTTATGTCACCCAATATTTGGTCGACGGGATGATTCCTTTGAATCGTAGCTCAAACTTGGGTTGGAGGTGCCGGTTGTGCTTCTTCCTCTATCACATGAACATCTTGTGCTCCCCCTTGATCACACGCCTCCTCTTGATGAACCTGTTCATCGTCTTGAGTTGGGGGATGCACCATTGTTGAGGAAGAAGGTTGATCTTGCTCCTTTTGTTCCTATGGCCGCACATCTCCAATCGCCATGGTACGTATTGCGGCCGTTGGGACCTCTTCTTCATCTACATCATCAAGATCAACAACTTGCTCTCTTGGAGAGCCATTAGTCTCATCAAATACAACGTCGCTAGAGACTTCAACCAAACCCGATGATTTGTTGAAGACCTTATACGCCTTTGTATTTGAGTCATAACCTAACAAAAACCCTTCTACAGCTTTGGGAGCAAACTTAGAATTTCTGTCTTTCTTCACTAGAATATAACATTTGCTCCCAAATACACGAAAGTAAGACACATTGGGTTTGTTACCTGTTAGAAGCTCATAAGAAGTATTCTTGAGGAGGCGATGAAGGTAGACCCGGTTTATGGCGTGGCAAGCCGTGCTCACGGCTTTCGTCCAAAACCGTTCGGGCGTCTTGAATTCACCAAGCATCGTCCGTGCCATGTCTAGTAGCGTCCTGTTCTTCCTCTCTACCACACCATTTTGCTGTGGTGTGTAGGGAGCGGAGAACTCGTGCTTGATTCCTCCCTCCTCAAGATACTCCTCCACTTGAAGGTTCTTGAACTCGGACCCATTGTCGCTCCTTATCTTCTTCACTTTGAGCTCAAACTCGTTTTGGGCTCTCCTTAGGAAGCGCTTGAGGGTCCCTTGGGTTTCAGATTTATCCTGCAAAAAGAATACCCAAGTGAAGCGGGAAAAATCATCAACTATAACAAGACCATACTTACTTCCTCCTATGCTTAGATAGGCGACGGGTCCAAAGAGGTCCATATGAAGTAACTCCAGGGGTCTTGATGTTGTCATCACATTTTTGGCATGATGAGAGCTTCCCACCTGTTTACCTGCTTGACAAGCTGCACAAGGTCTATCTTTTTCGAAAGTTGCATTAGTTAGACCTATCACGTGTTCTCCCTTTAGAAGCTTGTGAAGGTTCTACATCCCCACATGTGCTAAACGGCGATGCCACAGCCAGCCCATGCTAGTCTTAGCCATTAAGCATGCATCTAGACCGGCCTCCTCTTTTACAAAATCAACTAAATAAAGTTTGCCGTCTAGTACACCCTTAAAAGCTAATGAACCATCACTTCTTCTAAAGACAGACACATCTACATTTGTGAATAAACAGTTATATCCCATATTACAAAGTTGACTCACAGACAACAAGTTATATCCAAGCGACTCAACTAAGAACACGTTAGAAATAGAGTGCTCAGATGAAATAGCAATTTTTCCTAACCCTTTCACCTTACCTTGGTTCCCATCACCGAATATGATTGAATCTTGGGGATCCTTGTTCTTGACGTAGGAAGAGAACATCCTCTTTTCCCCCGTCATGTGGTTTGTGCATCCGCTGTCGATAATCCAGCTTGAGCCCCCGGATGCATAAACCTGCAAGGCAAATTTAGGCTTGGGTCTTACGTACCCAACTCATGTTGGGTCCTACAAGGTTAGTTATAATAGTCTTAGGGACCCAAATGCAAGTCTTGTCTCCCTTACATTTGGCCCCTAATTTCCTAGCAATTACCTTCTTATCCTTTCTACAAATAGCAAAGGAAGCATTGCAAGCATAATAAATTGTAGAAGGTTCATTCATTACTTTCCTAGGAACATGAACAATATTTCTTCTAGGCATATGATGAACAACATTTTTCCTAGCCAAATTTCTATCATGCATAATAGAAGAACTAGAAGCAATCATGGCATGAGAATCAAAAGCATCATAACTTCTATACACATTCCTACAATGTCTCCTATCATGATACATGAAAGCATGGTTCTTTTGAGCACTACTAGCCATAGGGGCCTTCCCTTTCTCCTTGGCGGAGATGGAAGCCTTATGGCTTGTTAAGTTCTTGACTTCCCTCTTGAAGCCAAGACCATCCTTAATTGAGGGGTGTCTACCAATCATGCAAATTTTAGTTTGTCAAATTCACTCTTGCTAGTCTTAAGTTGGGCATTAAGACTAGCCACCTCATCATTCAATTTAGAAATAAAAACTAGGTGTTCACTATAGGCATTAAAATCTTTACACTTATTGCAAACTACAACATGTTCTACACAAGATGTTGATTTATTAGCTATTTCTAATTTAGCACTCAAATCATCATTTATTCTCTTTAAGCTAGAAATAGAGTCATGACATGTAGACAATTCACAAGAAAGCATTTCATTCCTCTTTATTTCTAAAGCAAGGGATTTTTGTGCCTCTACAAACTTGTCATGTTCTTCATACAAAAGATCCTCTTGTTTTTCTAATAACCTATTTTTATCATTCAAGGCATCGATTAATTCATTAATCTTATCAACCTTAGTTCTATCTAGGCCCTTGAATAAACATGAATAGTCTATTTCATCATCGCTAGATTCTTCATCACTTGAGGAAGCGTAAGTACTAGTATCACGAGTGCTTACCTTCTTTTCCCTCGCCATGAGGCAGGTGTGATGCTCATTGGGGAAGAGGGCCGACTTGTTGAAGGCGGTGGCGGCGAGTCCTTCGTTGTCGGAGTCGGACGACGAACAATCTGAGTCCCACTCCTTTCCAAGGTGTGCCTCGCCCTTAGCCTTCTTGTACGCCTTCTTCTTTTCCCTCTTGTTCCTTTGTTCCTGGTCACTATCATTATCGGGACAGTTAGCGATAAAATGACCAATCTTACCACATTTGAAGCATGAGCGCTTCCCCTTCGTCTTGGTCTTGTTTGGATGCTCCTTGCGACCCCTTAGCACCGTCTTGAAACACTTAATGATGAGAGCCATCTCTTCCTCATTGAGTCCCGCCGCCTCAACTTGTGCCACCTTGCTAGGTAGCACTTCCTTGCTCCTCGTTGCTTTGAGAGCAACGGTTTGAGGCTCTTGGATTGGGCCATTCAACGCATCATCAACATATCTAGCCTCTTTGATCATCATCCGCCCGCTTACGAACTTTCCAAGTATCTCCTTGGGCGTCATCTTGGTGTACCTAGGATTCTCACGAATATTGTTCACAAGATGTGGATCAAGGACAGTAAAAGACCTTAGCATTAGGCGGACGACGTCGTGGTCCGTCCATCGTGTGCTTCCATAGCTCCTTATTTTGTTGACGAGGGTCTTGAGCCGGTTGTATGTTTGGGTTGGCTCCTCGCCCCTGATCATTGTGAATCTTCCAAGTTCACCCTCCACCAACTCCATCTTGGTGAGCATGGTGACGTCGTTCCCCTCATGTGAGATTTTGAGGGTGTCCCAAATCTGCTTGGCGTTATCCAAGCCACTCACCTTATGGTATTCATCCCTGCACAATGAAGCTAGAAGAACAGTAGTAGCTTGTGCATTTTTGTGAATTTGCTCATTAATGAACATGGGACTATCCGTACTATCAAAGTGCATTCCATTTTCCACTATCTCCCATATACTTGGATGGAGAGAGAACAAGTGGCTACACATTTTGTGACTCCAAAATCCGTAGTCCTCTCCATCAAAGTGGGGGGGTTTACCGAGGGGAATGGAAAGCAAATGAGCATTGGAACTTTGCGGAATACGAGAATAATCAAAGGAAAAGTTTGAATTACCGTCTTCTTTTTCTCGTAGTCGTTGTCGTCGTCCTTTTGGGAAGAGGAAGATTCATCACTGTTGTAGTAGACTATCTCCTTGATGCGCCTTGTTTTCTTCTTCCTCTCATCTTTCCTTTTGTGGCCCGAGCCTGAGTCAGTAGGCTTGTCATCCTTTGGATCATTGACGAAGGACTCCTTCTCCTTATCGTTGACCACCATCCCCTTGCCCTTAGGATCCATCTCTTCGGGCGATTAGTCCCTTTCTTGAAGAGAACGGCTCCGATACCAATTGAGAGTACATAGAGGGGGGTGAATAGGTGATCCTGTAAAAACTTGAAACTTAATCCAACAAAACTTGATTAGGTGTTAGCACAATGGAATCAAGTGAGTAGATAGGAGAGCTCTTGTGAAACACAATAGACACAGTAAGGACAAGCACAAGAGATACGATGATTTATCCCGTGGTTCGGCCAAGTACAAAACTTGCCTACTCCACGTTGTGGCGTCCCAACGAACGAGAGTTGCACTCAACTCCTCTCAAGTGATCCAATGATCAACTTGAATACCACGGTGATCTTCTTTGCTTTACTCTTTCCCGTTTGCGAGGAATCTCCACAACTTGGAGTCTCTCGCCATTACAATAAGAATCAAAATGAAGCACTAGAGTAAGGGAGGGAAGCAACACACTCAAAACCACAGCAAATACGCACACACAAGATCAAGACTTGAGCTCAAGACAATATCTCGGGGTTCTCACTATAACGGAGCTCAAATCACTAAGAATGTCGAACAAGTGCGCAAGAATGAAGTGTGAGTGATCAACAATGCTCAAGGAATGCTTGGTGTGCTCCTCCATGCGCCTAGGGGTCCCTTTTATAGCCCCAAAGCAGCTAGGAGCCGTTGAGAGCATTTCAAGAAGGCAATTCTTGCCTTCTGTCGCCTGGCGCACCGGACAGTCCGGTGCACCACCGGACACTGTCCGGTGCGGATCTCTTTCCTTATTTGGCGAAGCCGACCGTTGCAGATTCCGAGCCGTTGGCGCTCTGGACACTGTCCGGTGCACACCGGACAGTCCGGTGCCCCTTCTGATCGTTGGCTCTGCCACGCATCGCGCGCGGATTCCGTGGCCGACCGTTGGCCCGGCCGACTGTTGGCTCACCGGACAATCCGGTGCACCACTGGACAGTCCGGTGATTTATAGCCGTACGCCGTTAATTGCTTCCCGAGAGCAGCCAGTTGACAGACACCGGCCTGGCGCACCGGACAGTGTCCGGTGCACCACCGGACAGTCGGGTGCACCCAGACTGAGCAGACTCTTGGCTGCTTCGAGCCAAGCTTTTCCAATTGTATTTTCTCTGATTCTAGCACTTAGACAAACATGTTAGTACACAAAAACCAATGTACTAAGTCTAGATTCATACCTTTGTATTGATTTGCACCTTATCCACCATTTGGCATAGTTTATCATTAAAGCACTTGTGTTGAACACTAAATCACCAAAATACTTAGAAATGGCCCAAGGGCACATTTTCCTTTCAGTCCGCCAGAGATCTTTCGGCACCGTAACCGAGGCTTGGACGTAGTTTGATGATGACCCGTCTTGTCCCGCTTACGTGGGCTCGTATCATGAGGTCGGCCTTCTCTCATGCTAGTTGCATGGTTGCTCGGTAAGGACTTGGTCGCCCGTTCGGTCTCGCAAGGGTGCTCGACAGGGACTTGGTTGCCTGCTCCTCCTTGCAAGGTTGCTCGACAGGGACTTTGTCGCTCGACCCCCCCTCGTAAGGTGTTCGACAGGGACTTGGTTGCCTGCTCCGCCTCACAAGGTTGTTCGGAAGGGACTGGTCACCCGCTCTGCCTCACAAGGTTGCTCGGTAGGGACTTGGTTGCCCATCCTGTCTCACAAGGTTTGCTCGGTAGGGACTTGGTCGCCCACTCCGCCTCGCGAGGTTTTCTCGGCTGGGACTTGGTCACCCGCTTTGCCTCACGAGGTTGCTCGATAAGGACTTCTTTGGGCTTTGTCTGGGCACCCTGTTACTGGGTGCCCCACAACAGCCCCAGAGCCTTTACGCAACTCCTCGAAGTTGTGTAGAGGTTTTTATCTGAAAGGTGGATTTCCTTGATGCGCGCAAGAGCATCTGCTAGATGCAGCCCTCATGCCCCCGAGTAATTTTGTCCACGCAGTGTGTAGCACCTTCTGGTAAGGTGAAAGTCGCCTAGAGGGGGGGTGAATAGGCAAATCTGAAATTTATAAAGTTTAAGCACAACTACAAGCTGGGGTTAGCGTTAGAAATATAATCGAGTCCGAAAGAGAGGGCGAAAACAAATCACAAGCGAATAAGACCGGATGGCACGGTGATTTGTTTTATCGAGGTTCGGTCCTTGCAAACCTACTCCCGGTTGAGGTGGTCATAAAGACCGGGTCTCTTTCAACCCTTTCCCTCTCTCAAACGGTCACCTAGACCGAGTGAGCTTCTCTTCTCAATCAAATGGGACACTTAGTCCCCACAAGGACCACCACACAATTGGTGTCTCTTGCTTTGATTACAAAGAACTTGTGAACAAGAAATGGGGAAGAAGAAAGCCAACCAAGCAACAAGAACAACAAAAGAACACAAGCCGATCTTCTCACAAGTCCTAAAAACTAGAGTTGAATTGTGGACTTTGATTTGATCGGAGGCTTTGATTTGTGTCTTGGAGTGTTGTGTATTGCTCTTGTATTGAATGAGGAGTAGTGAATGCTTGGGTGCCTTGAAGAGTGGTGGTTGGGGGTATTTATAGCCCCAACCACCAAAATGCCCGTTGGGGAACTCTGCTGTCGACGGGCGCACCAGACAGTCCGGTGCGCCACCGGACACTGTCCGATGCGCCAACCACGTCACCCAACCGTTAGGGTTCGACCGTTGGAGCTTCTGACAAGTGGGCCACCGGACAGTCCGGTGCGCCATCTGCGCCTGCTCTGACTTCTGCGCGTGCAGTCCGCGCACAGTAGCGTTGTCAGCCGACCGTTGAACTCGACCGTTGCGCTCGCGACCATTGCTCTGCTTGGCACACCGGACAGTCCGGTGCTACATCGGACAGTCCGATGAATTATAGCGGCGTGGCTTCCCAAATTCCCGAAGGTGGCAAGTTTGAAGTTGATCTCCCTGGTGCATCGGACACTGTCCGCTGGTGCACCGGACAGTCCGGTGCGCCAGACCAGGGCAGCCTTCATTTGTCTTTTTTTCTTTTTATTTGAACCCTTTCTTGGACTTTTTATTGGTTTGTGTTGAACCTTTGGCACCTGTAGAACTTATAATCTAGAGCAAACTAGTTAGTCCAATTATTTGTGTTGGGCAATTCAACCACCAAAATCATTTAGGAAAAGGTGTAAGCCTATTTCCCTTTCAATCTCCTCCTTTTTAGTGATTGATGCCAACACAAACCAAAGCAAATATATAAGTGCAGAATTGAACTAGTTTGCACAATGTAAGTGCAAAGGTTACTTGGAATTAAACCAATATACATTTCATAAGATATGCATGGATGCTTTCTTCATATTTAACATTTTGGACAACGTTTGCACCACTTGTTTTGTTTTTGCAAACTCTTTTAGAAATTCTTTTCAAAGTCTTTTTGCAAATAGTCAAAGGTAAATGAATAAGATTTCGAGAAGCATTTTCAAGATTTGAAATTTTCTCCCCCTGTTTCAAATGCTTTTCCTTTGACTAAACAACACTCCCCCTCAAAGAAATTCTCCTCTTAGTGTTCAAGAGGGTTTTAGACATTAATTTTGAAAGGGGTCATACCAATTTGAAATTATATAAAAAATAAGATACCCATTTGAAAAACTTCTTTAATACAAATTGAAAGAACATAATTTTTGAAATTGGTGGTGGTGCGGTCCTTTTGCTTTGGGCTAATACTTTCTCCCATTTGGCATGAATCGCTAAAAACGGATACTTGTGAGTGAAATATAAGCCCTTTTCAAACTCTCTCCCCCTTTGATAAATAATATAGGAGTGAAGATTATACCAACTTTGGAGAGCGGTGCGGAGTGACGGCGAAGGATAAATAATTCGATGGAGTGGAGTGGAAGCCTTGTCTTCACCGAAGACTCCATTTCCCTTTCAATCTATGACTTAGCATGAAATACACTTGAAAACCACATTATTCATAGCACATGAAAGAGATATGATCAAAGGTACATAAATGAGCTATGTGTGCAAAATATCAATCAAAATTCCTAGAATCAAGAATGTTTAGCTCATGTCTAAGTTTGGTAAAGGTTTTCTCATCTAGTGGTTTGGTAAAGATATCGGCTAATTGTTCTTTGGTGCTAACATAAGCAATCCCGATATCCCCCCTTTGTTGGTGATCCCTCAAAAAGTGATACCGAATGGATATGTGTTTAGTGCGGTTGTGCTCAACGGGATTATCCGCCATGCGGATTGCACTCTCATTATCACATATGAGAGGAACTTTGGTGAATTTGTAACCATAGTCCCTAAGGGTTTGCCTCATCCAAAGTAATTGCGCGCAACAATGGCCTGCGGCAATGTACTCGGCTTCGGCGGTAGAAAGAGCTACAGAATTTTGTTTCTTTGAAGCCCAAGACACCAGGGATCTTCCCAAGAACTGACAAGTTCCCGATGTGCTCTTTCTATCAATCTTACACCCTGCCCAATCAGTATCTGAATATCCAATTAAATCAAAAGTGGATCCCTTGGGGTACCAAAGGCCAAACTTAGGAGTATAAACTAAATATCTCAAGATTCGTTTTACGGCCCTAAGGTGAACTTCCTTAGGATCGGCTTGGAATCTTGCACACATGCAAACGGAAAGCATAATATCCGGTCGAGATGCACATAAATAGAGTAAAGATCCTATCATCGACCCGTATAGCTTTTGATCTACGGATTTAGCTCCCGTGTCGAGGTCGAGATGCCCATTGGTTCCCATGGGTGTCTTGATGGGCTTGGCATCCTTCATCCCAAACTTGGTGAGTATGTCTTGAATGTACTTCGTTTGGCTAATGAAGGTGCCCTCTTGGAGTTGCTTGACTTGAAATCCTAAGAAATACTTCAACTCCCCCATCATAGACATCTCGATTTTTTGTACCATGATCCTACTAAACTCTTCACATGTAGATTTGTTAGTAGACCCAAATATAATATCATCAACATAAATTTGGCATACAAACAAATCATTGGCAATTGTTTTAGTAAAGAGAGTAGGATCGACTTTTCCGACTTTGAAGCCATTAGTGATAAGAAAATCTCTTAGGCATTCATACCATGCTCTTGGGGCTTGCTTGAGCCCATAAAGCGCCTTAGAGAGTTTATACACATGGTTAGGGTACTTACTATCCTCAAAGCTGGGAGGTTGCTCAACATAAACCTCCTCCTTGATTGGTCCATTAAGGAAGGCACTCTTCACGTCCATTTGATAAAGCTTGAAGCCATGGTAAGTAGCATAGGCAAGTAATATACGAATTGACTCAAGCCTAGCTACGGGTGCATAGGTTTCACTGAAATCCAAACCTTCGACTTGTGAATATCCCTTGGCCACAAGTCGGGCTTTATTCCTTGTAACCACACCATGCTCATCTTGCTTGTTGTGGAAGACCCACTTGGTTTCTACAACATTTTGATTAGGACGTGGAACTAAATGCCATATCTCATTCCTTGTGAAGTTGTTGAGTTCCTCTTGCATTGCCAACACCCAATCTGAATCCCTTAATGCGTCTTCCACCCTGTATGGCTCAATAGAAGACACAAAGGAGTAATGTTCACAAAAATGAGCAACACGAGATCGAGTGGTTACCCCCTTTTTAATATCACCGAGGATGGTGTTCACGGGGTGATCTCTTTGTATTGCTTGGTGGACTCTTGGGTGTGGCGTTCTTGGACCCTCATCATCTTCCTTGTCTTGATCTTTGGTATCTCCCCCTTGATCATTGTCCTCCTCTTGAGGTGGCTCTTCTTGATCTTCATTTTCATCATCTTGATCTTGATCCTTATCTTGGGTTGGTGGAGATGCTTGATTTGAAGATGATGGTTAATCTTGTGCTTGTGGAGGCTCTTCGGATTCCTTAGGACACACATCCCCAATGGACATGTTCCTTAGTGCGACGCACGGAGCCTCTTCATCATCTATCTCATCAAGATCAACTTTCTCTACTTGAGAGCCGTTAGTCTCATCAAACACAATGTCACAAGAAACTTCAAATAGTCTAGTGGACTTGTTAAAGACTCTATATGCCCTTGTATTTGAATCAAATCCTAGTAAAAAGCCTTCTATAGCCTTAGGAGCAAATTTAGTTTTTCTACCTATTTTAACAAGAATAAAACATTTGCTACCAAAGACTCTAAAATATGAAACATTGGGCTTTTTACCGGTGAGGAGTTCATATGATGTCTTATTGAGGATTCGGTGAAGATAGAGACGATTGATGGCGTAGCAAGCGGTGTTGACTGCTTCTGCCCAAAACCGGTCTAAAGTCTTGTACTCATCAAGCATGGTCCTCGCCATGTCAAGTAGAGTTCTATTCTTCCTCTCCACTACACCATTTTGTTGTGGTGTGTAGGGAGAAGAGAACTCATGCTTGATGCCCTCATCCTCAAGGAAGCCTTCTATTTGTGAGTTCTTGAACTCTGTCCCATTATCGCTTCTAATCTTTTTGATCCTTAAGCCGAACTCATTTTGAGCTCATCTCAAGAATCCCTTTAAGGTTTCTTGGGTTTGTGATTTTTCCTGCAAAAAGAACACCCAAGTGAAGCGAGAATAATCATCCACAATAACTAGACAGTACTTACTCCCGCCGATGCTTATGTAAGCTATCGGGTCGAATAGATCCATGTGGAGTAGCTCAAGCGGCCTGTCAGTCATCATGATGTTCTTATGTGGATGATGAACACCAACTTGCTTTCCTGCTTGACATGCGCTACAAATCCTGTCTTTCTCGAAATGAACATTTGTTAGTCTCAAAATGTGCTCTCCCTTTAGAAGCTTGTGAAGATTCTTCATCCCAACGTGGGCTAGTCGGCGATGCCAGAGCCAACCCATGTTAGTCTTAGCAATTAAGCAAGTGTCGAGTTCAGCTCTATTAAAATCAACTAAGTATAGCTGACCCTCTAACACTCCCTTAAATGCTACTGAATCATCACTTCTTCTAAAGACAGTAACACCTATATCCGTAAAAGACAATTGTAGCCCATTTTGCATAATTGAGAAACAGAAAGCAAGTTGTAATCTAAAGAATCTACAAGAAAAACATTAGAAATAGAATGGTCATGAGATATAGCAATTTTACCCAGTCCTTTGACCAAACCTTGATTTCCATCCCCGAATGTGATAGCTCTTTGGGGATCATGGTTTTTCTCGTAGGAGGAGAACATCCTTTTCTCCCCAGTCATGTGGTTTGTGCACCCGCTATCAATTATCCAACTTGAGCCCCCGGATGCATAAACCTACAAAACAAATTTAGACCTTGTTCTTAGGTACCCAAACGGTCTTGGGTCCTTTTACATTAGAAACAAGCACCTTGGGTACCCAAACACAAGTCTTTGAGCCCTTGTGTTTCGCCCCAATATATTTGGCAACTACTTTGCCTGATTTGTTAGTTAAAACATATGAAGCATCAAAAAGTCTTAAATGAAATAATAGGCTCATTTGATGCAATAGGAGTTCTCTTTTTAGGCAATTTAACATGAGTGGATTGCCTAGAACTAGATGCCTCACTCTTATACATAAAAGCATGATGAGAGCCAGAGTGAGACCTTCTAGAATGAATTCTCCTAATTTTGTGTTCGAGATAACCGGCAGGGTATAAAATGTAACCCTCGTTATCCTGAACCATGGGAGCCTTACCCTTAACAAAATTAGATAATTTCTTAGGGGCACTAAGCTTGACATTGTCTCCCTGTTGGAAGCCAATGCCATCCTTAATGCCAGGGCATCTCCCACTATAGAGCATGCTTCTAGCAAATTTGAATTTCTCATTTTCTAAGTCATGCTCATTAATCTTAGCACTAAGTTGAGCTATGTGATCATTTTGTTGTTTAATTAAAGCTAGGTGATCATGAATAGCATCAACATTAATGTCTCTACATCTAGTACAAATAGTAACATGCTCAATGGTAGATGTAGAGGGTTTGCAAATATTTAGTTCATCAATCTTAGCATGTAAAATGACATTCTCATTCTTAAGATTGGAAATAACATCATTGCAAACATTTAAATCTTTAGCCTTAGCAATTAATTTTTCATTCTCAATTTTAAGGCTAGAGAGAGATGCATTCCAAATTAGCATTATCATTTCTAAGGTTGACATGAGAATCATCACTAACATTTAATTTCTCAACTTTAGCAATCAATTTATCATTTTCAAATCTAAGGTTGGAAATAGTGTCATGGCATGTGCTTAGCTCACTAGTTAATTTTTCATATTTTTCTATCTCCTGAGCATAAGCATTTTTAACTTTAACATGCTCTTATTTTCTTTAATAAGGAAGTCCTCTTGGCTATCCAAGAATTCATCCTTCTCATGAATAGCACTAATCAATTCATTCAATTTTTTATTTTTGTTGCATGTTTAAGTTGGCAAAAAGGGTGAGCAAATCATCTTCACCATCACTAGAGCTAGCCTCATCACTAGATGTTGCATATTTAGTGGAAGCTCTAGATTTTACCTTCTTCTTTTTGCCGTCCTTTGCCATGAGGCACTTGTGGCCGACGTTGGGGAAGAGGAGGCCCTTGTTGACGGTGATGTTGGCGGCGTCCTCGTCGGAGGAGGAGTCGGTGGAGCTCTCGTCGGAGTCCCACTCACGGCATATATGGGCATCGCCGCTCTTCTTCTTGTAATATTTCTTCTTCTCCTTCCTTCTCCCTTTCTTGTCGTCGCCCTTGTCACTATCACTTGATAATGGACATTTAGCAATGAAATGACTGGGCTTACCATACTTGTAGCAAACTTTCTTGGAGCGGGGCTTGTAGTCCTTCCCCCTCCTTTGCTTGAGGATTTGGTGAAAGCTCTTGATGATGAGCGCCATCTCCTCGTTGTCGAGCTTGGAGGCGTCGATGGTGAGTCTACTTGATGTAGACTCTTCTTTCTTCTCCTCCGTCGCCTTGAATGCGACGAGTTGCATTTCGGGTGTGGAGGAGGCGCCTTGCTCGATGATTTTCTTGGAGCCTTTGATCATCAATTCAAAGCTCACAAATTTTCCTATAACCTCCTCGGGAGACATTAGCTTGTATCTAGGATCACCACGAATTAATTGAACTTGTGTAGGATTAAGAAACACAAGTGATCTTAGAATAACCTTGACCATTTCATGGTCATCCCATTTGGTGCTCCCGAGGTTGCGCACTTGGTTCACCAAGGTCTTGAGTCGGTTGTACATTGCTTGTGGCTCCTCCCCTTGATGAAGCATGAAGCGACCGAGCTCCCCCTCGATCGTTTCCCTCTTGGTGATCTTGGTCACCTCGTCTCCTTCGTGCGCGGTCTTTAGTACGTTTCAAATCTCTTTGGCACTCTTCAACCCTTGCACCTTATTATACTCCTCTCGACTTAGAGAGGCGAAGAGTATAGTGGTGGCTTGGGAGTTAAAATGCCGGATTTGGGCTACCTCGTCCGAGTCATAGCCTTCATCCCCCATGGATGGTTCCTGCGCACCAAACTCAACAATGTCCCAAATGCTATCGTGGAGTGAGGTTAGATGGTGCCTCATTTTATCACTCCACATATAATAATCTTCACCGTCAAAGACCGGTGGTTTTCCTAGTGGGACAGAAAGTAAAGGAGTGCGTTTGGAAATACGAGGATAGCGTAAGGGGATCTTACTAAACTTCTTGCGCTCATGGCGCTTAGAAGTGACGGACGGCGTGTCGGAGCCGGAGGTAGAAGGCGACGAAGAGTCGGTCTCGTAGTAGACCACTTTCTTCATTTTCTTCTTCTTGTCTCCACTCCGGTGTGACTTGACGCGGGGAGGTGATTCCTCCGTTTTGTTGACGGACTCCCCCGATGGAGCCTTCACGTGGCTTGTGGCGGGCTTCTCGCCGGTCACCATCTCCTTCTTGGCATGAGCTCCCAACATAACTTCGAGCGGTTAGGCTCTTAATGAAGTACCAGGCTCTGATACCAATTGAAAGTCGCCTAGAGGGGGTTGAATAGGCAAATCTGAAATTTATAAAGTTTAAGCACAACTACAAGCCGGGGTTAGCGTTAGAAATATAATGGAGTCCGAAAGAGAGGGCGAAAACAAATAACAAGCAAATAAGAGCGGATGGCACGGTGATTTGTTTTACCGAGGTTCGGTCCTTGCAATCCTACTCCCCATTGAGGTGGTCACAAAGACCGGGTCTCTTTCAACCCTTTCCCTCTCTCAAACGGTCACCTAGACCGAGTGAGCTTCTCTTCTCAATCAAATGGGACACTTAGTCCCCACAAGGACCACCACACAATTGGTGTCTCTTGCTTTGATTACAAAGAACTTGTGAACAAGAAATGGGGAAGAAGAAAGCCAACCAAGCAACAAGAACAACAAAAGAACACAAGCCGATCTTCTCACAAGTCCTAAAAACTAGAGTTGAATTGTGGACTTTGATTTGATCGGAGGCTTTGATTTGTGTCTTGGAGTGTTGTGTATTGCTCTTGTATTGAATGAGGAGTAGTGAATGCTTGGGTGCCTTGAAGAGTGGTGGTTGGGGGTATTTATAGCCCCAACCACCAAAATGCCCGTTGGGGAACTCTGCTGTCGACGGGCGCACCGGACAGTCCGGTGCGCCACCGGACACTGTCCGGTGCGCCAGCCACGTCACCCAACCGTTAGGGTTCGACCGTTGGAGCTTCTGACAAGTGGGCCACCGGACAGTCCGGTGCGCCATCTGCGCCTGCTCTGACTTCTGCGCTCGCAGTCCGCGCACAGTAGCGTTGTCAGCCGACCGTTGAACTCGACCGTTGCGCTGGCGACCGTTGCTCCGCTTGGCACACCGGACAGTCCGGTGCTACATCGGACAGTCTGGTGAATTATAGCGGAGTGGCTTCCCAAATTCCCGAAGGTGGCAAGTTTGAAGTTGATCTCCCTGGTGCACCGGACACTGTCCGGTGTGCTAGACCAGGGCAACCTTCGTTTGTCTTTTGCTCTTTTTATTTGAACCATTTCTTGGACTTTTTATTGGTTTGTGTTGAACCTTTGGCACCTGTAGAACTTATAATCTAGAGCAAACTAGTTAGTCCAATTATTTGTGTTGGGCAATTCAACCACCAAAATCATTTAGGAAAAGGTGTAAGCCTATTTCCCTTTTATAAGGGATATGTGGTTTCGAGGTGCTGACTGCGTGCTTTTCGGCGAGGGCGCCATCGCCCTAGGCACTCGCGTGTGCCACGATTGTGGCCTAGGGAGGGAGACGTTCCAATGGTCGTTGAACCAACAATGAATGGCTACAAATAGGTCATGGATACCTATTCGACTAGATTAAATTGGGGTCGTTGGGTCTCATTGGAACAGGTCATATTAGTGGGTGGCTTGGTGGATCCTCAGGCATTGATCTGTGATCTAGGGGTGGAGATTGCGTACCAGTTCAATTAAAGGGAAGTCTAATCTAGACCATCTGGATCAGATCGGACAATTGGGGTGAGCTCATACCCCTCTGGTCGTGGTACTCTTTCTAAAGAGTCCCTGAGCTTTTACTTATTCAACCTGACATTCATTGTAGTTTTAAGTCCATCACAAATAAGTCCTTTTCTTCACATAAACCAACATGGACTTTAGGAAAATAGGACTGCGATACACAAGAACTGCTGGTAATATAAAATAAAATCTAAAATTGAATTTCTAGTATAAAAATAATCCATGAAACTTATCAATTTCATAACTTTTCACATTTAACTCCGAATTTTGTGGTTCTCGAACCTACGGCCTTGTGTCGACGCGTAGAATATTATTACGCCATTTGTTTTCATGTTTCATTTAATGTTATTTTTTATTTATTCTTTGTCTATATGTATCTATTGTTGTGATAGAAAAGCGAGGTTGCAAGGAACCCGAAGCAAGTACTTGGAGTTGCACCAAAAAGGCAAATTGTGTCCTTCATCACATTCTTTAACCTAATAATATTAACTTTTATGTTCTCACCCTGCTTGCACTATTAGGTTAAATTGATGGAACCTAATAGGTTACCTAGTCTTGTTACCCTATGCCTTGCTTATAAATGAAGTATTAATTCTTGGATAGACTTGCTATTGTTCTACTTGGATTTGGGATTAATATATATATATATATGTGAATTATGATCATACTTTACTATTGTTGTTGCCTTTATTACTTGCTATTCATGATAAGATCATTTTGTTTAATTAGAACATGGAGAACCAACCGGGAAAACAGTGCAACCATAAGGACTACTATGGCTCTGGTCTTGGCTAATTAATTAGGAAAGCTAGTGTGCTGAGGCCTTACCCGAAAGGGGCAAGCGAAGAGGCGTTGCACAAGTATAGGGAGGTTCTCGAGTCGATCTGTCTATGATAACTTTTTGGACGAGGGATTCCTATACCCATATGTCTGAAACCATAGCGGGTTCTCTTTTGCTAGTGGAACTTTGTAAATGCGTCGTAGCGTCTCTATGAAATCACACCTTAGTGGTTTGGTATTGTGCTTGGCCGACACATGCGTGGTTAGGTACAAAGTTATTTGAACTTTTACGTGACTTATGGGTAAAGATGTGCGACCTCTGCATATTATAAAACTAATATGTCAGTTGCACCCACGGTCAAGAGCGGCTCGGAGCCTCACACGAGTAAATTATGGAATTAAATTTAACTTGACATGCATTGCATTATGAGACTTCATTTATGATCACTTATTTAATCAGGATGATATTTACTTATACTTATTAATTACTAATAAATTTTTTACCAACTTAATTAAAAGTTATGCTCAACATCAACCATATTCTTTGATAAGCCTTACACTACACTTTTTTCCACACTTGCTAAGCGATGACTGTATGAGAGCTCACTCTTGCTATAATCACTCCCCCAGTCAAGAACAGGTACCGCGGAAGGAGGATTACTATGATGAGTTCAGAGAGGTCTAGTCCATCGTCTCCCAGTCGATCAACTGTGTCTGTCGAGGATTATCATCGTCATATGGTGTATTTTATTTAGATATTATGTACAGAAATTTCATTATGTAATAAAGATCATGAAATTGATTTATGTACACTGAGTCACCATATGTGTGAATTTTGATCCTGGCACACATGTGTGATGCATTTGGATTTATCCTTAAATCGGGACGTGACAGTGATGCTAATTTTTGAAATATATTTATACACCAATTTAGAATGTTTTGGAAAATTTTAATTTTCTATGGAAATTTTCATTTTTGTAATGCTAAATTTTTGTTAAGCATCTAGATATATTTCCATGAGCTAGAAATATTTTATTCAAATTTTGACATTTAGTATATCCCAATGTGTGTCCAATAATTTTCCACAAATTTTGTAAGTGTAGAGAACTTTTTATGGTTCAAAATCGAATCTTCTATGACAAAAATCATGTCAAAACAACTCGAACAAAGGTAAGAGGTAAAAATAATGACAAAAAACCATAGTCAAAACCACTGTAAGCTCCTATTTTAAACCTCTAAAATTAATTATTAGTCACTAAAAGCTTCTTCAATAGTGCCTTAAAACAATGCTGTATTTTATAATTTTTTATAAAAAAAATATAGGGCACTCTATGGAGTGACCCAAATATATTACACTCTAAACTAGTGCCCTACCTTTGTTTTCTATATCATTCTTAATATTGTTTTAGCAATAATGTAATTCACTTCAAAAAATACATGATTTAGAGCTTAACAGTTGGAGCATAATTTATTTTTAGTGCCCTAAACACTTTAAATGATGTAGTATTTTAATTTTTAGGACACTATTTTAAGTCACCTTATTTAAGATGCTCTAATAAGTTGTTAGTTGGTTTTAGTTGGATTGAGGCAGCTAACAACTAAAAGCTATTTTGAAGGGTATAGCTAAATATTAGTTGGTCTATTGGTTGATCCCGTTTTAAACTTATTAGATATTTTAGCTGCTAACTATTAGTTTTAGATGTTTGGAACATTGCGTAAACTAAGGTGAGGAAGTAATGTGAATTTTTTTGAGAGTTCAAAAAGTAAGATGTCTAGTTTTAAAATTTAGGAGGAAGCTACACTAAGACCGTCTCCAACATGTCCTCTAAATTAAAGGATCATGTACTCTAAATTATAGATGAGATTCTCGTCCTCTACATGTCCAGTAACGTCCTCTAAATGGTGTTGCTTGATCCTCTATATATAAAGTTTCTTTGTTCTTTCCTCTATCCATTTTAATATATTAAACAATAGGTTTAGCAAAACTAAAATATGTATAATAAATTTGAGAGTATGATAAATACGTATGTATAAAAAAATTATGTCTCTAATATGGATATTTACGTATAGAGAATGAGATATAAAAGACGTTGCTGAAGAGGAAGGATATATAGAGAAAAAGAAACTTTTAGAAAAATTATAAAAAATAAATATAAAAGATAAATATAGAGGATGATGCTCAAAACAGTTTAACGATTTATATAGTTGACTTGACGGAGGAATAATTAACCTTTTCCTGTAATAAATGGATGGAAACCCTTTCTTCCCTCCACCGGCCTTTTACACGTAGAAGTGGGCTGCGCCGCTCTGCTTGGGGCGACGAGTGGTTTCTTGGGCCGTCTCAGCATCAATGAATGGCGCATTCGTCTTCAGACTCCCGGTACACTATGGTACATTACGCATTTGTAGTACCGCGGCAATATTCATTTCTCCTCGTTAAGACAAAAAGTTTAGTTTCTGACAAAAGCATTAAATTTTCATGCTAATTATGGAACATTTTAGTTTTCTGAATTTCGGTATAGAATCGTCCTTAACACATTTTGCTTTTTTTTAAAAAAAAATATACAAAAAACCCTTGTGTAACATCGTATTAAGATGAGAAAAAAAACGTAATGAAACGATATTACATGTTGCCACAGTAGAACGCAAGCCTCACACTGTTGACACTGTTGATCACCCCTAAACGAACATATATATTACTCACTAAACAGATAAGCGAACATATCTTATACACAAGACCACCTTCTTGCACATTTATATACTAGAAAATTAATCTGGATCCTTCGTCCAATAATCCTTAACTGACGTGTTTTCTAGAAAACATCTTTCACGTTCTCCCCTATGTTTAGCTACATATGTAAAAGAATCTCGCATGTTCAGTCGAAAGTTATTGGATGAAAAGTTCACATTGATTTTGTGCATTAGGATGGATTGAATGTGGTTTTATGCGCAGGATGGATTTCCGACGACCAAACACGTACCAAATACCCAATGCTCAGTCTGTGTGCGATAGGACTGACGTGAAGAATCTATGGTACTCGCGTCTCAGCCATGCATATAGGCATGAAAGGATTGTCGTAAAAATAAACTAGGTTTGTCTTAATATAAACTAAGTCCCGAGTGTACAAGATGTGGTAAGATATCATGCTTATGCCAGCCAAAGAATTAAGAAGGTAACTTAAAATAAACTAGCATATAGCCCATGCTAACGCTATGATCCCGAAGAGGAGAGAAATTGATGGTGTCGGCAGCACGAGTGGGGAGGGGAAGGGGGCGATAGGGTCACTGGAGGACGGGGAGGGAGAGAGATGATACAAATAATATTATCCATTAGATTTGAATGTGTTAGGAAGAGAAGTTATCTGACGATCTAAACCGTTGGTTTTGATGGTGTGTTATGTCTGGGTGTAATTTATTTGATGCATTTAGTGAAAGTTATGGATGTGAGGGTGATTTGATCGTGTGAGTTTTGAAGTTTAAACTGGAATATAAGTCATTCTATTTTTTTTCTAGAGATATGATTTTTGTTGTGTAAATATAGCTTTTATCTGGATGCATAATAAGAACAATATAACTATAAACGGCAAAATGTCTTATAATCAAAATGGAGGGTTTTTTTTTGCATATGATAGAAAACTCTCAGTATTTGTTGGAGTGTAAAGAAGCATAGTTTTGTGGTAAAGGACTTTCACACGTTTAGTAGTTTCATGAAATTTATTCAAGATGCAAACACATGTAAATGTAATAGTGATACAGTCTAATCTGTGCCTACCATGTACGTAAAAGACCGAAACTAAAATCTGTCCATTTTGCTGATGACTAGTTGCTGTTGGCAAGTGGCGGGATGCTCTGCTCGTTCCTGAAGTAGTCGTCGGGGTCTATCTGACTCTTGGCCACGGCGAGCCTCTGATAGTTGTCCTTGAAGTACTTGTGTCCCCACACCATACCGGCCTGGTAGCTGCTGACGTTGCCCACAACGACGTTCTCACCAAGGTCCAGGTCCCTGTAGTTGAAGTAGGCCTCCCTCGGGTTGGAGCTCACGTACGGTGCCATGAACGCGTACAAGTCCCTGACCCACTTGGTCTGGACGGCTCCGTCTCCTCCCCCAGCCATGGGCCAGAAGTTCATGTACTGGATGTTGTACAGCACGCCGGCGCGGTGCGGGAACGGCGTCGCCGACTCCGGCACGGTGCTGATCTGCGCGCCGTAGGGGTCCAGAATCATGAGCCCCGCGTTGGGCTGCGCGAGCCTGCTGAATATGTTGGCCCACACGTCCCGGGGGATGGCCTGCCGGACGTAGTCGGACGTGGCCTTGTAGCCGCTGCTGAACACGGACGCGGAGGTGGTCCGGTTCAGGAGGTCCTCCACCGTGGAGCCGCTGCCGAGGTAGATGTAGGGCACGGATTGGATCCACGTCATCTCCTTGCAGGAGCTGCGGTTGAGCCCCAGCTCCGGGAAGCGGCTGCCCATGACGGGCAGGAGCGCGTCGCACGTGCCGAGGAACAGGGACTGGAAGTTGGCCGTCTGCTGCTGGACGAGCACCCTGATGAAGAGGTCGTCCGGCAGGGCAGGCGCGACCTGCTGCCACCTGGTGACCACGTCCACGGCGCCCTGGCTCGCGGGCACCGGGACGTTGAACACCGCCACCGTTGCCGGGACAGGCACGAGCCTGACCTGCCACGACAGCACGACACCGAAGCTCTCGCCGCCGCCGCCACGGATCGCCCAGAAGACGTCGCTCCCCATGGTGTTCTTGCTGAGGAGCCTCCCCCTGGCGTCCACCAGCACGGCGTCGAGGACGTTGTCGATGGCCAGGCCGTACTTGCGCAGCAGCATGCCGAAGCCGCCGCCGCTGAAATGGCCCCCGACGCCGACGGTCGGGCACAGGCCGGCCGGGAACCCCAGCACGTTGCTGGCCTTCCCGACGGCGTAGTAGAGCTCCCCGAGCGTGGCGCCGGAGTCCACCCACGCGGTCGAGGTCTGGAGGTCCACGCGCACGGCGCGGAGGTTCGACAGGTCCAGCACCGCGAACGCCTCGGGCCGCTCGGACCGGTACGACAGGCCCTCGTAGTCGTGGCCGCCGCTGCGCACGCGCAGGCGCATCCCGTTCTGGCGGCCGCACAGCACGGCGTCCTGCGCGTGGGAGGCGTTCGTCGGCGTGACGATGTACAGCGGCCTCACGATGCTCGGCGTGAAGAACTTGGGGTTCCTGATGGACGACTTGAGCAGCGTCGTGAACGAAGGCGAGCTCTGCGTGAACACCAGCTGGCTGGGGATGCTCGCCGAGAGGCACCGGAGGAAGCCATCGGACGACGAAGCGGCAGCTTGGGCCGAAGCCATGGAGGCGGCGTAGTAGCTGCAGAACAAGGCAAATATGAGCACCGGCGGCGCTAATACGCTCTTGGCCATGGCCATTTTTGTTTTTGGCTTAGCTAGCTGCTAGCTTGTTTTGCAAACGCGTTGCAAGGTTGGTTGTTGCACTGCATGGCATGGAGCGGCTTGATCTACATATATATGTAGCCTACGATTGGTGGGTTTCTCACACGTGCAAAATAAAACTGTTATGTGATTAGGGTGGCCTTGTCAGCAGCTTGATATATGGCACGCTAGTCCAGCTGGCTGCGTTGAAAGTTCATGGTCAACTGTGTAGCTAGCTATTCCATGCGGCGACGGTTAACCGGCTGGGCAAAGACGAGCACACGGTCCGATGGGTCCTCGGTCTAAAGAGATGGCCCAGCCCTCATAAATATACCCGATGAACGATTCTACGTCGATCGTGAGAGCATTTTTATCACATGCATGACTAGATGAGCACGATGAGGTCCATTGTGATACGGCTTAGTGTAGAAACAAATGTAAAAGCAAAGACAATTTTGAGGGCTGTTAGATACCGACTACCGTACATGCTGGAGGTCGGCTGATGCCTGGATCGAGCTACTTAATTGGACAGCCCACAACCTTCAGCAAAACTGTGTTCTGTTTTGCAAACTCAGCTCTTCCTTCTTCGCTGCAGTGTGGGTGGTTTCAACCTTTAACTGTGGCGTCGTCAGTGGCAAGGCGAACCTCGCAAGGGCTCGATACTTTGTTTGTTCTGCCCACTTCAAATTAAACATAGAGGGGGAATCGCCTACCAGGATGTTCGATCAGAGCGCGCGTCGGTCGATCAAACACTTTGCTATCCATCAAGAGTGGAGCTCTAAAATCTTGTCGCCGCCGTGTCATAGCACGTTTTTCGTTAGGAAGTAGAGAATACCAACAATGATACAACATACTCCTCACAGTAACAGTAATTACCAAAACGGAGTAGACACGAAGGACCCAGAGTTATTACATACTACCTTGCGCGACACGACACAAGCAGAATCACCAGAGAAAACTAACTATGTATGGTTTTCGAAGGCTTATATCATCGGATGTAAGTTATGAACCGTCGGAAATAAAGGTTTAATTCTTATTTCGGAAGGCAAGACGGTCTTCCGTCGGTCGGAAATATCGTTAGTTGATAATAACCTATTTTCGACGGTCGTTATTGGCCGTCGGCGATAACAACGACTAACAGCTCTGGTCGTACCGTTTGTCGCCAGTTACAAGTCTTGTTATTTTTTATAACACCGAAAATTATAGTACTACATACGACGGTCTAGACTCAGCCCATCGAAAATAATAAATAGCAGAAAAAGAAAAACCCTCCCTATTTTTTCCTCAATTTCCACAATACAAATATATACAAAACCACATTTAACCATATTTGCCCCTCCCCAACTCGCACACACATATATATACTTTATTCATCACCTCGACCACCCTAGCACGCCCTCCCCCCGCACGTGGCTCCATATGCACACGTCTTTTAAGTTATTTCCCTTCTGTTTTAGACATTTCAGCATACATTAAGTCATTCTGTCACTATTTTATGTATCTCAGACATTCCTTGTTATTGGTTTAGTCATTCTAGATAATATTAAGATATTCTAGCGTCTAGATAACATTAAGTCATTTCATAGTACAAGCAAAGTCGTTTAGGCATTCAAACAACATTAAGTCAATACGATGGACATTAAGTCATTGTAGTAAATATTAAGTCATTTTTTCAGAAAACTATAAGTTATTATTATTTTAGCATTTTTCTTGGTTTTCCCATACATTTCTTAGGTTATTGGTTCAGTCATTCTAAAAAAACATTTAAGTCATTCTAGGCTACATTAAGTTATTCGGTAAACATTAAGTCATTTTAGGTGGGGTGGCTCGGGGCTCAGTTCTTACGTGGAGGCCGGTTGGTTGGTTGGGTGAGCACATGGGGCTGGGGGGAGCTCGGTCACCCAACTGGGCGAGCGTGGGGGAGGCTGGCTTAGCCAAGGCGAATGGGTAGTCGCGCGGGATGGTCTAGGTTGTTGGATCCATCATCCTAGGTGATGAATAGATCTCTCTCTCTCTCTCTATATATATATATATTGTATATTATGAGCCATGGGCTTCCAACAACTAGTGGAAGCCCAGGTCAGACGATACCATCCGGTTGAGCCAGACCAGTTCTAGGTGTATATAAAAGAAGACCCGGAGTGCTAGGGTTCAGTTTTTGATGCCTCACCCCGATTCACGAGCAACGGCACCCACCCAGGCGCATGCGACGGTGGCGGTTGTCCGAGAGCGCGCGCGGCGGCGGACACCCGGCCGACGGTTGCGGTGGCGTTGGCTCCCCGACCTGGACGCGCGGTGGCGGTGATTCCTCGATCTAGAGCGTGCGCGATGGCAGAACCTCGAAGGTTTTTACGCTCGAAACTGGAGATGCGTCCACCAGTGAACCACATGCCAGTTGTTTATGAAGTGTACCGCAGTGCATAAATATCTACATCGTATAGCATAATTTGTATAAGTATATATCATAAACTGGTTCTAACGAGCCTAGCTGCATGGTTGTTGGAGCGATCCTATATTTTTAGAGGAAATAAAGCATTTAAATAAGATTTTTTCTTTCCATGCATGTCAATCTATTTCTTTTCATCGCACATTCCTGCCATCCTAAATTTGTGCGCATGCATGCATCCGTTTTTTAGAAGGTAAACCGAATGCGAACCATGTACGTGCCAGGCAGAAATTCTCGTACACATTAATTACATAATTGGACATCATCACTCGATGCTCAAAATAATAGCGGAAATAAGTACTTTATTACATCAAGATGTCTAAGACATCCACAAAGTCATTAACTTAAGTCATAAACATAATCAAAATGTGAATTACGAAACATAGTACGATAAGGCCTTCATAGGCAGCTCACTGTGGGTTTGCCACTAAACACAACTAGAACTCACCAAAGTCCTGAAACTCCTGAAAGTCCTCCATGTTGCCTTCATCTTCTCCTAAGCACTTATTGCAATGGGGACAACCTGGGGTTGGGTGGTTTTTAAAAGCAAGGGTGAGTACACATCAACGTACTCAGCAAATGTCACGTTTGGCTAAAGTGATATGGAGTTAAGCTTGAAACGATTGCTTTTAGTTGGTTAGGTATTTATTACTAGTAGAAAGCCAAGTTTTAGCAATAAACCCAAGTTATTACCAAGTGGCACTCCCTCTAAGAGGAAATACCAAAATACTGTAAAGATAGTCACCATCATTAAGCATCATCATAAAAGTTAACCAAAGTAACTCTAATCAAAGGAGCTCCCAAGGCTGCTCATAACCGCGAGCACAGCTGATATACCAGTTTCTAACACTCTACAGAGGTTGCACATTTTACCCACGAGTCGTGATTCCCTTTCTGCCAGAGGAGCGCTACTTGAAAGTCGCTTAGAGGGGGGGGGGGGGGGGGTGAACAGGAGAAACCTAAAATTTACAAACTTTAAACACGCACTATGCCCGGGGTTAGCATTAGAAATAATTCAGAGTGCAGAAGATAGTTCTCCTTGCTATGAGTTGCTCAATTGATGTGGATAACCTTGGGAGCAAACTCAAATCAATATGAGCAAGGAAACTTTAGAGAGAGAGGAAAGAGGAAACAAATCGAGTGGAAATCAACACAAATGGACACGGCAATTTGTTTACCGAGGTTCAGTTCCAAAGAACCTAGTCCCCGTTGAGGAGGCCACAAAGGCTAGGTCTATTCCAACCCTTTCCCTCTCTCAATCGGTCACACAGACTGGTCGAGTGCTTCTCCTTAATCACTTGGGTCACTAAGACCCCGCAAGGATCACCACAAACTTAGTTGTCTCTTGCAAGATTTATAAAGCACTTAGAAGAATTAGAATGAGAAGGAGAAAGCAATACAAGCAACAAGAGCAACAAAAGGAACACAAAAAACCCTCTCTCAAGTCACTAAGCAATTGAGTTGATTTTGAGACTTGGAGAGGATTTGATCTATTGGATGTGTCTTGGAGTGAATGTTTTTGCTCTTGTATTGAATGTGAAGTTCAGAAAACTTGGATAGCTTGAATGGAGGTGGTTAGGGGGTATTTATAGCCCTAACCACTATTATAGCTGTTACTGTCGATGGCACACTGAACAGTCCGGCGTGGTGCACCGGACACGACACTGTTTACTGTCCGGTGCCTGCCATGTCAGCAGACCGTTGGGGTTTGGAGTGGTTAACCGTTGAAGTCCCTTGTCCTCTTGCGGCACAGGACAATCCAGTGGCACACCGGACAATCCGGTGTGTTCTGACTTTGCAGCTCTAACTTCTGACTTCTGCACTGTGCACTTTCACTGTTCACCATAGTCGACCGTTGGGCGTAGTTAACTATTGCTCCGTTGGCTCACCGGACATGTTTGGTGTACACCGGACAGTCCAGTGAATTATAGCGGAGCGACTTCGGGAAAAACCCGAGAGCGGCCTGTTCGTGGGTGTCTTGGCCTAGGCACCGGACAATGTCCGGTGCGCCACTGGCAGCACTAATGCATGTCTTTGCTCCAATTTTGTAGAGTTCCCAATTTATTTTCTTTGTTGGTTTATGTTGAACTTTATGCACATGAGATAAATGACAACTAGGTAAACTAGTTTGTCCACATGGTTTGTGATGGATGTCAAACACCAAAATCGATTATAGGAATGTATAAGCTCATTTCCCTTTCACTACTCCCCATTGACCACTACCTAGGTGGTCTGGCAGGGTATCACTACATAGCCTTTACAAAGATTCCCCTGATATGCGGTAGCTCGTTAGGTTTCACCAGTCATACAAACACAATACTCCTCCCTAAGTTGGGTGACTAACAAAACCAAATCGAAAGAACCTCGGCACCCACCCTGAGCAGAGGAAGCACTATGCCCCAACCCCCATTGATGGCCCAACGGCAAAGCCAACCACACCCAAGTTCATCTAATTAATCAATTAAGCGCGTCGCATTCCACCCTCATGGTTGTACTGTTTTCCCGGGTGGTCATACAACGAACAGGTCCTTACGAAGAGGTACTCGGGAAACAACCCGAGTCCCCTAAAATATCACATGTTCATCCTCATAATCAAGATAGCATCATCGTATCATAAATGTTCTCATCATGTTCATTGATTAAAGTAAAGCAATAGCATGAAGCTAACCATAATAACCCTAAAGGTAATCAAGGACAAGGTAAATAGAAAGCTAGTCAATTCTTAGGTTGGTCATGGTATGCGGGACAGTGTATTATAAAGTAAATAGTATATAATGCGTCAGAGGACAATTGTCTTCACTAGGTTGCTGCTCAAGGAAGTCTCCTACAACATACTCGGAAACCTCGAATTGCTCGTTGTCTACGCAAAGCAATCATTCATTCAACACATTTGGGGAATGACAAAAGAAAAGTACACCAGACATATGCAATAGAGTGAAGACAAGTTCAATAGAAAATTATAAACACAAAAGTGAACTCTAGGTTCCAGGGTAGATTAATATATCTAGAGGTCTATTGTTCTCTAAGTACTGCCTATCTCAGTAGATTACATTACTTAACTATATCTATCTTAATGAAGTACTTACTTAGTTAAAGTTATTTTAGAGATGGGATCATACATTTCATGGGATTAATTTCACAAAGTTAATCACTTAACTATTCATTAGGGTTTCACATTTATTCTCCCTTTAATAAATAATCTATCACTTTAAATTAACCTATTGTCTAGTCATAAAATTAAGACATGCAAATAGTGAAAGATTATAATTTAAACAGATAGAGAATAATATTATGAACATTTTGTAATTTGAACCACCCAATTTGGAGTTCATATGGAAAAGATATGAAATAAACAAGTTTTAGAATTTAAAAACACTAAATTAAACCTATTTTTGTGATTAAAATAAAGACCAGGGGCTTCTCTGCCAGGGGCCCGAGCGCAAGAAACAGGACTGCGGGTTCAATTTCTAGGAAATCGGGGGTCTCTTTTACAAAATAGCCAGTCCAAGGGGTATCGGGCGCTCTCGGTCGTTGGATCTCGGATCAACAGCTGAGATTAGATCCAAGCGCAAGAGCGCGTGCGTGGGCGAGCGCTGACAAGCGGGCCAGGGAGGTCAGCGACTTGGGGGCGAGGCGGGCTGACCGGCCAGGCAAGGGTGCGGGTGAGGGAACGGATCCGAGCGGCTGGATCCTGAGCGGACGGTTAGGATTAGATCTGCTCTATTTAAATATGGGCCGCCTAATCTCAGTTGGACGCCTGAGATCCCACGTTAAGCCTAGGTAGGGTCTCCTTGGCTGCCAGCGGCGGCACCGCCCGACTCCATGGCGGAGCTCCACCGAAGACGAGGGCGCGGGTACACGGGGGGCCCTAGGGCGCTGGGAAGGGCTCGGGTGGGTTCGGGGCAACATGGCGAACACAACCGTGGGGACGACATCGGCGCAAAGGCACAGGAGGGTGGCAGTCCGTGGCGAGGTGGCTCGGCGGCGGCGCAGCTCAACTCTGGCGAGCGATTGTGCACACACAAGGGCAGGAAAGGGGAAATTAGGGGCAGGGGGAGGTTGGTTACCTCAAGAGAGGGCTCCGGGACCTTTGAATGGCAAAGGGACGCGGTGAGGCCTCGAATCAATGGCGGTGGGACTCTGGCTGCACGGTGGATCGAGGTCCGGCGAGCGCGGGCATAGAGAAATAGTGGGGGAAGGAGCGAACCGAGGGGCGTCTCTGGTTACTGGCATTGAGGCGAAGCTCACCGGGGCAAAGGACACGACGGGGACTCCACGGCGGCCGCGGAACATGCCCGAGACCACGACGGACCGTGGTGGGGTTTCTCTGGTGCGCGTGTGGTGCGATGCAGGTGCTGGGGTTCTGCGAGTGCGCAAGTGAGGGAGGAGGGAGAGGGAGTGGGGTGCAGGCAGCTGGAAATGACCGGGGTGGGGGCGAGCATGGCCTCGACGTGCGTCGTGGGTGTGGATTCCACGTCGTGCGTGCGGACGGTTGGGAGGACGGGTCTCACAAGCGGGGTCCACGGGCTAACGAACAGGCGGTCAGCGCTGACGGGCGGGACCCGCTGCGCAGATAGAGGACTGGGCGCACACGCGAGGGGAAACGACACCGACAGGACGGCCCCACCGTGCAGAGGGAGGGAGGGAGCAGGGATGCACGGGCACGGTTTTGCACTGACAGGCGGGGTCTGCCTATCAGGGGGAGGGCGAGCGCGCAGGGGGGGCTAGGTCGAACTAGGCTAAATCGTTTTTTCTTTTTCTTTTGAATTTCTAATTCCTTTTATTTTTATTTTCTCTATTGAATTCAAATCAAACCAATGCACAAATTCAAATTCAAATATTTCAAACATGTGCATCAACCAAAAACAAAGTTTAAGCTCAGCATGAAGCAACAATTCATGTCTCCCCTAGGTTTTAATATTCTAAAGAAGTAATACACCTCTCAAATAAATACCCAAAATTCTATTAAAAGAAGAGAGATGACATCTATAGAGGTGAGAAAAGGAGTAACAAGTGAATTTGGTAGATATTTAGAGAAGAAATTTTATACCCCCAAATTTAGGGTGTTACAGACCTACCCCCTTAAAAAGAACCTCGCCCTCAAGATTCAGGGTTGGCTAGCAAAGAGTTTGGGATATTTGACTTTCAGATCATCTCCTCTTTCCAAGTTGCTTCTTCCTCTGAATGGTGGCCCCAGTTGACTTTGCACATCCTGATGGAGCTTCTTCGAGTGACTCTGTCCGCTGTCTCCAGAATCTGAGTTGGCTTCTCGATATATGTTAGGTATTCTTGAACTTCGAGATCCTCAGTTGGCAATTGCTCTTCTAGTACTCATAAACACTTCTTCAGCTGAGACACATGGCACACGTCATGCACGTCTGATAGACTTTCTGGTAGGCTGAGTTGATATGCCATTTCTCCGCAACTTGCCTGAATCTAGTAAGGTCAGATGTATCGAGGTGCTAGCTTGCCCTTGACTCCAAACCTTCTGACTCCTCTCATCGATGACACCTTCAGGTAAACATAATCTCCCACTTCGAAACTCAGCACTCTTCTTCTGGTGTCAGCATAACTTTGCTGTCTGGACTGTGCTGTCTTCAGATTCTCCCGAACCATTCTGATATTCTCTTTGGCTTGAAGCAAAATATTTGGACCAAACACCTTCCTTTCGCCGGGTTGGTCCTAGTGCAACGGAGTTCGACAATTCCACCCATAGAGTGCTTGGAATGGTGACATCTTCCAACTGGCTTGATAGATGTTGTTGTAGGAGTTTTCTGCATAAGGTAGCCTTTTAGCCCAACCTGACTTATCTTGCAAAGCACAAGCCCTCAACATATCTTTCTAGGATCTGGTTGGTTCTCTCAGTTTGACCATCTGTCTACGGGTGATAAGCTGAACTGAACTTGCAATGTGTGCCTAAAGCTTCCTGTAGCTGCTGCCAAAATGAGAAGTGAATTGGGTTCCTCAGTCGGACACTATCTTCTTCGGAACACCATGCAAGCATACAATCTGGGACATGTATAACTCTGCCAACACGACACTATTGTAGCTGGTCTTGACTAGTATGAAATGAGTTGCCTTTGTCAAGCGGTCCACCACTACCCAGATGGAGTCATAACCGGCTCGAGTGCAAGGCAAACCGACTATAAAGTCCATCCCAATCTCATCCCATTTTCATTAAGGAATCTGCAACGGCTGCAACAAACCTATGGGCCTTTGATGCTCTGCCTTAATTCTCTGACAACTATCGCATATGGCCACTTACTCTGCGATCTCCCTTTTCATACCGTACCACCAGAATCTTTTCTTCAGGTCTTGGTACATTTTCTCGCTGCCAGGGTGTATGGAATAAGCTGTCTCATGAGCTTCCTTGAGAATCAGCTCCCGAATTGATTTGATGTCAGGAACGCACAACCTATCTTTGAACCATACTACGCCTTTCGCGTCTTCCCGAAAATCTTTGCCTTTTCCATCTAAGATCAGCTGTCGAATTTCATTGATCTTCTCATCATTTTTCTGCCCATCCTTGATATCTCGTTCTAGACTGGGTTCCAGCTCAATTGTCACTCCTTGGGTGCTGTTTAGAAATCCGAGACTCAGCCTATCGAATTCCTTCGCTAGTTTATATGGCATCGGATGAGCGACCATCATGTTGACTTGGCTTTTTCTACTCAAAGCATCTGCAACCACATTAGCTTTGCCTGGGTGATAGTGTATCTCCAGCTCATAGTCTTTGATCAACTCCAACCATCTTTGTTGCCTCATGTTTAGCTCTAACTAGGTGAATATATACTTGAGACTCTTATGGTCCGTGTAAGCATCACACTTTTGCCCATATAAATAGTGCCTTCAGGTCTTCAATGCATGAACTACTACTGCTAATTCTAGGTTTTGTGGGGTAATTTCTTGGACACATCATCTCTAATGGACCAATATCAGTGGACCCTTCTAAAGTGAGAGAGATAGTAGGATCAAAGATACCGAGTTCAGTTACTGAGATCCAGAGTTTCTTGGGACTCGCAGGGTATTATCGACGATTTATTGAAGGATTCTCCAAGATTGCTAAGCCTATGACCTCACTATTAGAGAAGGGAAAGGAGTTTAATTGGTCTCGTGAATGTCAAGATAGTTTCAATCAACTGAAGTTAAGATTGATGTCACCTAAATGTTGATTATGCCAGATTTGCAGAAGGGATTTGATATATATTGTGATGTGTGCCGCCAGGGCTTGGGATGTGTTCTTAAGCAAGAGGGGCATGTCATCGCCTACGTGTCTCGCCAGTTGCGAAAACATGAGTTGAACTACCCCACTCATAACTTGGAACTGGCAGTCATAGTGCATGCTCTCAAGATTTGGAGGCATTATAGAATGGGAACTAAGTGCAAAGTCTACACTGATCATAAGAGCTTAAAGTTTATCTTCACTCAGAAAGATCTCAACCTTAGGCAACGCCGTTGGTTGGAGCTCATCAAGGATTATGACTTGGAGATTCACTATCATCCGGGCAAGGTGAATCTGGTTGTGGATGCCTTGAGTCGGAAGGAGCATGTCCATGCAGCTATTGTCGCCCAGTTACCCGATGAGTTAGTAGAAGATTTTAGACGACTCAACCTAGGAATAGTTGCACATACTAAAGGGATCACTATCGAAGTGGAACCTACCTTGGAGCAAGAAATACATAAGGGTCAGATCTGTGATGCTAAAATCCAAGAAATGAAAGATCTGATGGCAGAAGGTAGAGGTCCAGACTTCGTAGAGGATGAGCAAGGCACAATATGGTTCAAGAACCAGATATGTGTTCCTGAGATAGACAGCCTCCGAAAAACTATTCTGAAGGAAGCCCATGACTCTGATTACTCTATTCATCCTGGTAGCACCAAGATGTACCAGGATCTGAAGCAAAATTACTGGTGGTATGGGCTGAAATGAGATGTAGCTGCACACGTGGCTATGTGTGATGTATGTTAAAGAGTCAAAGTTGAACATCAAGGACCAGCTGGACTACTACACCCATTAAAAGTACCCAAATGGAAGTGAGAAGAAATTGGTATGGATTTCATTACCGAGTTGCCTCGCACCCTGAAGGGTTATGATTCTATATGGGTGATCATGGATAGACTGACCAAAGTGGCTCACTTCATTCCGGTCAAGACTACTTATAAAGGTTCTCAGTTGGCAGAGTTATACATGGCTCGAATTGTGTGCTTACACGGTGTACCAAAGAAGATTGTTTCTGATCGAGGATCATAATTCACCTCAAGATTTTGGAAGAGTCTTCATGAGAACATGGATACAAAGTTGAACTTCAGTTCAGCCTATCATCCTCAAACTAATGGCCAGACTGAGAGAACTAACAAAGTACTTGAGGATATGTTAAGAGCTTGTGCCCTTAAGCATGGAGGCAGTTGGGACAAGAGTCTACCATATGCTGAGTTCTCTTATAATAATAGTTACTAGGCCAATCTGAAGATGTCGCCATTTGAAGCTTTACATGGTAGAAAGTGCAGAACTCCTCTATATTGTGATCAGACTGGTGAAAGGCAGTTCTATGGGCCTGAATTTACTCAAGAGGCAGAAGAACAAGTTCGTATGATCCGAGAGAACTTGAGGATAGCATAGACTCGGCAGAAGAGCTATGCTGACAACCGGAGAAGACCACTGGAATTCAAAGAGGGTGACCATGTGTACCTCAAGGTGTCACCAATTCGTGGAATGAGAAGATTCAAAGTTAAAGGCAAGCTATCCCCTCGCTTTATTGGGCCCTTCAGAATCTTTAGGTGAGTTGAAGAGATGGCCTACCAGCTTGAGCTACCAGATCATCTATCTGATGTGCATGATGTATTCCACGTATCTCAACTCAAGAAGTGTCTTCGTGTTTGAGAGGAACAGTTACCAATGGAAGAATTCAGTGTGCAAGGTGATCTAACTTACACAGAGTATCCAATCAAGATCATTGACACTTTGACTCGAGTTACAAGGAACAAAGTGATCAAAATATACAAAGTGCAATGGAGTCATCATGGAGAGGATGAAGTTACTTGGGAGAGAGAAGAAGAGCTTCAGATAGAATTTCCCCATCTTTTCCCTAGTTCCTCTTCATCTCGAGGTCGAGATTATTTTTAAGGGGGTAGGATTTGTAATACCCAATTTGTAAATCATAAGAAAAGATTTGATCTCCCTATATGTTTTGCCCTCTATTTATTAGAACATATGCACAACCACATTTAAAATGATTAATTAGCTCATGACACCTTAATAATCCATGCATCATGTTGGAGTTTATTTATTTGTGCATTTAATAATAATAATAATAATAATAATAATAAAAATGTTGATATTGGGATTAGAGCCTAATTTTCAATTTGGAATTTAGAGAAAAAGAAGAAAAACACTATGCAATACAAAGAATATACAGATATAAATAAATAAAACTTTTCATACAGATATTTGAGTTTGTATATTTTATGTGAGTAAGAATTTGACAACAAAAATTTGAATTTGAAATCTAAAATAAAGAGAAAAGAAAACAGAAAAGAAAAGAAAAGGGAAAGAAAAAAAGAGAAACAGCCTGCTTGGCTGCCACTCCATATTTCGGCCAAGCTGCCCTTGAGACTGCATGACCTAACTCAGTGTGGGCGCCGACGGGTGGGGTCAACCTGTCATCCCCTCACAAGCGGGCGAAACACCACGTGCGCGCTATACTCACTCGAGACCGACAGACGGTCCCATAGTGGCAGTGACAGACGTCTGTTCTCATGACTCGCTCTGTCTCACGCGCCTGGTTACACTGGCTGGTGGCCCTACATGACAGCCTCTGGGAAGAAACTCCCTGTTTTTCCTCACGTGCACGGCGGAGACAGCGGCGCACCGACGTAACAACCACCCAAAATCCACGTTGTTCGGTTGCGACCCCCTTCCCCCTTTACCAGCTGAACGTTTGGCTTAACTCGTGGGCTATAAGGCCGGGTCCTCCGGGCGGGGGGGGGGGCTTAGTAGGAACAGCGTAGCGAGAAAACCACGTCGGGGAGTAGTGTGATGAGGGAGCGTCGCGGCGTGGGCAACCTTGGTTGGCCGTCGATTCAACCCGTGTGCGGAACCGGGAGAGGGTGCAGGTATTCGTGAAGGTGTGGGCATGAATCCAGGGGCGCAAGGAGACTAGAACCTCGACGATTGCTCGCCGGAGTCCGCAAGATCCGCCGTGCGGCCATCATCTGTGGCTAGCTATTTCCATGGCCCTTCGTCACCGGTACGTGTTCCCATAGAGTCCGTACTCACCTCCTCTGTGTAAATTCTGGGCTTGCATTAAGGATTCATCGACGGTGTTGCCTCGATTTCTCGCCGTTGGGCTCGCGCCGCCGCCGATCGGAGGAACGAGCGCGGGATTGGGGACGATGTACGTGCACCGTCGGATTCGACGTGCGGATCGGATTAAATCTCCGAGCATTCTAGAGGAGAGTTGATTAGGGTCGTGGATGGTGAAACGGAGGGGTAGGATTAAATGGAGAGATAACACTTGGGCCTGGTCCGTTTGGATCATTCAATGGGGATCCTGCGCATAGGAATCATTATCAGGCCTGTCAAACCTGGACCTCTAGATCTAGCTCGAACGGTTGCGATTAAGATCCGATGTACTAATCCGTTTTAAGGGGGGATCTGATCCTGGTGCTCGGTTTCTAATCGAACGGTTAATATCGTCCCATACCACTTCACCTGGCATTTTAGCATAAGAGACCCTGAGTTCCAGAGAATTCCGCCCGCCATCTGTGCCATGTGGAAAGAATTACACTCGCGCCCTACAAATTTGTCAGCGGACCACTGAACTTCCTGTTATTCATGTGCGCAATACAGAGAATTGGATAATCATAGAAATTGATTTAGAAAATGATTTTTTGTATTAAAACAATTCCAGAAACTTGTTTAATTCCTAGAAAATTCATTTTAACTCCTTTTTAATCCATTCCAGTTGCATTATTTGTATTAATATTATTTATCACTTGGTAACTCTGTTTTAGCGTGAAACCTAAATTAAAATTAATTAATTATTTCTATACCAAACACCTAAAGACTTCGAAAAATCATAACTTGTAATCTGTAACTCTGAATTTAGTGATTCTTGAACCTACGGTCTTGTTGTGATACGTAGATTATTATTATGTATTCTGTACTCATGCTTGGTGTGATGTTAATTTCTCCTATACCATGTCTGTTTGTATTGCTTCAAGTAGACGAACCAGTGACCGAGGATCTGGGTGTTCAGCAGGTAGAAGTTGCTGAGCAGGAGCTCATTGAAGGCAAGATGTGCCCTTGACCACTTTTATTTACTCAATAATGTTCTCTATAATCTTTTTGGCATGCATAGGCTTAATTTTGATGGGACCCAATAGGTCACCCTAGTTTGGTCATCTTTACACCTTGTTTACCCCTAAACTTTTGGGTAGTCTTGCTATTGCTATATATGGTTTTGGGTGTTGAGATAACTATTACACATGGTCATTCTTTATTATTATTGTTCTATTTCTGTTCATGATAAGACTATTATGTTAATTGGAACATGGAGCTTAACTTGAGAAACACGTGCCACCACAAGGGTGGAATGGGACGCCCTTGGCTGACTAATTAGGAAAGCTAGTGGAGGTCTACCTTACCCGAAGGGGCAAGGGTAGTACGAGAGTTGGCATGTAGGGAGGTTCGTAGGTTGATTTTGCTGTGATGGCGGTCAGACGGGGGATTCCTGCATTGCGGTCCCTAGAAACTGTAGTGGGTTTTCTGAAGCTAGTGGAACTTTGTAAAGGCCTCGTAGTGTTGTCGTGCCTCGCTTCCTTGGTAGAGGTGTAAGGGGTCCATACAACCCCGTGGCAGATGGGTAACATGACTTGTGAGTAAAGGGTACAACCTCTATAGAGTGTAAAACTGGTATACTATCTGTGTTATTGATCATCAGCAGCTCAGGACTCTCGCATGATTAATTTATGGATTGAAATTCAATTTGTCATTTGCATCGCATTGTTGTTTTATTATTAATTTTGATCTATTATTACTCTGGTTTGGTATCTACTTACATTTAATAACTGCTAATAAAATTTGACCAACTTATTAAAAGCAACGCTCAGCTTTAACCCTTATTTGTTGATCAGCCTTACACTTCACATGAGCTCCCACCTTTGGCGTGTTCATGCACAATATTCCCCACAACTTGTTAAGCTATGATCTTTTGTGAGCTCACTCTTGCGATATATAATCCCCCCACAGGAGAAGAACAGGTGGTCTAGGAGGAGCCTTACAACGAGGAGTACGAGCTTATCTAGGTGGCGTCTCCCAGTTAGCTTTATGGCACCAAGGAATAATTATTAGTTCGCTTTATTGTTCTCATTTATTTTTGTAAGACTTCCACTATGTAATAACGATATTTGTGACATTTATCTCTATACACTTTGTCATTATATGTGATGTTCTTCTTTGGCGCACATATGAGACGCACCCGGCTTTATCCTTTAAATCCGGGTGTAACATGCCACTCCTGGGGTCTCCTGAATTGTGTCGGCCTCCAGGTGGTTCACCTTTCCATACTGAGCACAGGGTTGACCATGGTTGTTTTCTCCTTGCTAGGGTGCATTCTGTCTTGCTGGGGCACTGGGAGCTGACTGCTGCTGAGCTGCTTTCTTTAGGCAATGCAACGCTCAGTGGCCTTGTTCCCCACAGTGGAAACATCCTCGGCGTCCTCCTTGCGCTGGGGCTATCTGGTTGCTCTGATTTGTTGCTAGGGTAGGAAGGCAAGGTGCCTGGTTGTTCTGTCTCTGGTACTGACTTCCTCCCGATTGAGTGTTCTGGTGGTACTGCTGCTGCTGCTGAGGGAACTGTCTCTGGAACTATTGTTGATGCGGACGTGGATGCTGGTGCTGGTGCTGATGTCCCTGAGGGTAGCTCTGCTTGAACTACTGGGGTGGATTGCCTGAGAACCAGGGACGGCTGCTGCTCTCGGCCTGAGGTCCACCAATCTTGCGCTTCCGGTCTTCCAACTCCTAGCGATTCCTCTAAGTCATTATGGCTCTGTTAATTAGGTGCTGAAAGGTAGGGAAGGTATGGTTCATCAACTAGTAGTGCAAGGGGTTGACCAAACCTCTCAAGAACTTGTACTGCCTCTTGGCATCAGTGTTGACATACTCAGGTGCATAGCGAGATAGTTGTAGAAATTTGTCCTTGTACTCACTGATAGATAGGGGGCCTTGCTTCAATGCCAGGAATTCTTCCTTCCTCGCTATCATCAAACCTTCAGGAACGTGATACCGATGGAAGTTATCTCTAAACTCCTCCCAGGTGATGGCTTTAGGGTTGGCATGGGTGGCGAGGTAGGACTCCCATCAGGACTGGGCTGCTCCCCTTAGCAGACGGGGACCATACAGAACCTTCTCTCGGTCATTGCACTGTGCGGTATGTAGCTCCCGCTCCACCATGCGCAACCAGTCTTCGGCATACATGGGATCTACAGAGTGGGCAAACACAGGGGGATGACCTCTCATGAACTTCACACTCTTATCTCTTGGCATCTGCGGCATCTGCACTTGTGGTTGAGGTTGAGGTTGTTGCTGCTGCACTTGCTGCATGGCTGCCAGGGTCTGACCAATCTCTTGAACTGTCTGAGTCTACATGAGAAACATCTGCTCTATTATCATTGGGGTGGTGGTAGCAACTGCTGTTGGGGTGCCTCATCCTGTGGTGCTTACTGCTCTTGTTGAGCTTGCTTCCACCTCAACGCCCGTTGGCAGACATCTATAGAAAGCATTCACACATCAGACCTAACCTTGCAGTCTTTCAACATAAGAAAAGATATATAGAAGTCTTCATAACACTGAATAAATGAGCATCTTCACTGATTCTCAACGTAGCCAACACAACTTCTCAGATAAAGAGGAAAGTGGAAATAAAAGGTTGCCCAACTAACTAACTTTATTAATAACTACACCAAATTGAAGGGGATACCCACACTTTGATGACAATCATTACAAAGAGCCAACTCCATCATAAGTTCATCACGACAAGCATAGAAATGCATGATAAGCAAACTACTCCAACTAACTAAAACTAACTAAGACTAAGACATTGAGTTAAACATTTATTACAAACTCCAACTCTAGTGATCTAGGGTTCCAAGTTTATCCAGGTCCTGCAGTCAGGGGTGCCATAAGCATAACGACCATGGGGCAGCGAGCGATAAGGGTGCTGAGTCCCAACAAGGGCGGGTGAACTAGCCTCCTAATGACGGTGCTCCGCGGCTCAACATGTAGTTCCGCAATCTCCACCCGAGCCTTGCCCAACTCGTTAAGGGCGTGGTCTAGCTCGGTGTTGAGCACGGTGACCAGGTTGACCATGCTGCTCAATCTGGAATTTCCCTCACCAACGGGTGAGACAATCACACCTCTGGTACTGCCAGTCGAGCGGCGAGGGTAGTACTTCAGGTCGAGGCCGTCAGCCACCCTACTGAACAACGAATAATACTACGAA
The DNA here is from genome assembly GCF_902167145.1 of Zea mays. Taxonomy (NCBI): domain Eukaryota; kingdom Viridiplantae; phylum Streptophyta; class Magnoliopsida; order Poales; family Poaceae; genus Zea; species Zea mays. The sequence goes on along the minus strand of NC_050104.1, from coordinate 82,290,324 downwards.
AGCGCACGTCATGCAGCATCCTACATGGCTGCCTTGGTAGTGTCCTGCTCAGTGATAGAATAATGCTTTGAGTAAGCCTCTACACCCCAAAGATCATTGTCTGATCGGTGCACCAAGCAGGTAGCCTCCCATTGGTCTGGGTATAACCCTCGACTATGCTGGTAGACTACATAGCGATACTCGATAGACCAAGTGTGTCGGTTGAAGGCCCGACGCAGCAAAGTGTCAAGAGCGTCGTGGAAATGACAACCGCGAGCGGCGTCACGAGTGATGGGTCAGGCGACCCATCCTTTCGGCTCTTGCTCCTCCAAAAGCTCTGTGTTGTGGCTCAAACTGCCACCATCGTCATCTCCATCAGGGTCTCCTCTAGCAGCTGGGGTGCCCTGTGGTGGTGCTGGGGGCACCTCTAGCTGAGGCACAGAGGAGGACTGCCTCCTATATTTCACCTCCTGTTGAGGCGAGGGAAAAGAGTCCTGCTGCTCCCGCTCTTGGTGTTGGTGTTCCTGCTCCTCGTGCAAGCGGTGGTGCAGTCTCTCTAGGTGACTCGATTGTCCTGTCACTATGCGACGCAGTGGATGCTCCTCAAGATGAGAGGGCAAGAAAGGAATCATCGACTTACGTGCAGTGCATCTAAGATGGGCCATCTACAAACGATGTCGTAAGCACAAGAGTGAGAATATAACTTTATGACTAGCAAGTAAACCAAAAGCAAAATAAGATAAAAGTTTTGTAAGATGAGTATATAGATAGGAGTATAGCATAGAATTGATCGAGATGACCAACTTTTGAAGTAACACCAAAGTTCAAGGTGAGAATAAGTATTTATAGTCCTTAGAGCAACCATTTTAGTCTAGGTTAGCGGTCCTACAGTCAGCAAGGCTTTGATACCACTTATGTCACACCTGGTTTTTAGAAGGTAAACCGAATGCAAACCATGTACGTGTCAGGATCAGAAATTCACGTACATAGCAATTACATAATTGGACATCATCACACAATGCTGAAAATAATAGCGGAAATCAGTACTTTATTACATCAAGATGTCCAAGACATCCAAAGAGTCATTAACTTAAGTCATAAACATAATCAAAGTGTGAATTACAAAACGTAGTACGATAAGGCCTTCACAGGCAGCTGACTGTGGGTTTGCCACTAAACACAACTAGAACTCATCGAAGTCCTGAAACTCCTGAAAGTCCTCCATGTTGCCTTCATCTTCTCCTGAGCACTGATTGCAATGGGGACAACCTGGGGTTGGGTGGTTTTTAAAAGCAAGGGTGAGTACACATCAACGTACTCAACAAATGTCCTATTTGGCTAAAGTGGACTAGCTGTATGTGGAGTTAAGATTGAAGCGGTTGCTTTTAGTTGGTCAGGTATTTATTATTAGTAGAAATCCAAGTTTTAGTGATAAACCCAAGTTATTACCCAAGTGGCACTCCCCCCAAGAGGAAATACCAAAATACCATAAAGATAGTCACCATCATTAAGCATCATCATAAAAGTTAACCAAAGTAACTCTAATCAAAGGAGCTCCCAAGGCTACTCATAACTGCGAGCATGACTGATATACCAGTTTCTAACACTCTGCAGAGGTTGCACACTTTACCCACGAGCCGTGATTCCCTTTCTTCCCGAGGAGTGCTACTCCCCATTGACAACTACCTAGGGCCTGGCCTGACAGGGTATCACTACGTAGCTTTTACAAAGATTCCCCTGGTGTGAAGTCGCTCGTTAGGTTTCGCCAGTCGTACAAACATAGTACTCCTCCCTAAGTTGGGTGACTAACAAAACCAAATCGAAAGAACCTCAACACCCACCGTTAGCAGAGCAAGCACTATGCCCCAGCCCCCATTGACGGCCCAACGGCAAAGCCAACTACACCCCCAAGTTCATCTAAATAATCAGCTAAGGGCATCCCATTCCACCCTCATGGTTGTACTGTTTTCCCGGATGGTCATCCAACGAACAGGTCCTTACGGAGAGGTACTCGGGAAATAGCCTGAGTCCCCTAAAATATCACATATTCATCCTCATAATCAAGATAGCAACATCGTATCATAAATGTTCTCATCATGTTCATTGATTAAAGTAAAGCAATAGCATGAAGCTAACCATAATAACCCAAAAGGTAATCAAGGGCAATGTAAATAGAAAGCTAGTCAATCCTTAGGTTGGTCATGGTATGCAGGACAGAGAATTATAAAGTAAATAGGACATAATGGGTCAGAGGACACTTGCCTTCACCAGGTTGCTACTCAGGAAAGTCTCCTGCAACACACTCGGAAACCTCAGATTGCTCATTGTCTACGCAAAGCAATCATTCATTTGGGGAATGACAAAAGAAAAGTACACCAAACATATGCAACAGAGTGAACACAAGTTCAATAGAAAAGTATAAACATAAAAGTGAACTCTAGGTTCTATGATAGATTAATATATCTAGAGGTCTATTGTTCTCTAAGTACTGCCTATCTCAGTAGATTACATTACTTAACTGTATCTATCTTAATGAATTACTTCCTTAGTTAAAGTTATTCCAGAGATGGGATCATACATTTCATGGGATTAATTTCACAAAGTTAATCACTTAACTGTATCAGCAAACCGGGTTTACAGGGTCAGACCCCTACCAAATTATTCCTTGTGTAAGCACCTCCAATTTTGGTAGTCAGTTTCTTCCTCGTTTTCTGTTTCTCTGGAGCTCAAGTAGCTTCGGTTGTTCGAGGCTATCATAGGACCAGGGGTCAATCCTGAATGTGGTTCAGGACCGATGCTTAACAACGTTCCCTTAGGGCCTTCACTTTGTTGTATTCAATCCTCTAAATCACATAGTCTAACCCTATCGAGTCTAGCTTTGAAGTCAGGCCAATGAATTTGAATGAAGACTAGATCCCCAAGTGCTTAGTCCAAAAGGAACTAAGTCAGCTATTCTAGGGTGGTGGGAGGTGTAGGCTTATGGTACAGGACCAGACTAAGCGACTACTCAGTTGCGGACCACCTCGGAGAATGTGGACACTTCCCTTAGACCAACCCTTAGCAATCCATTCCTCATCCATCATCAATCGAGGCCCTAAGCTAGGTTCAAAGCAAGCTACGTAATCTAGTTTTCATGATTACAACAGAAGCTTAGATACGCAGGGGTATAGAACTTGTAAAAAAGAAAAGAAATCATGAGATTGTGTCATGGCTGACGAGTTGGGCCTTAGCGATACTGAGCCTTCTAGGAGGCCAACGCAGTGGGCTGCATAGGCTTTAATGTCACCCCACCCTTTGGATTCAAAAGGTAAGTAGCAGCCTGTGCTGCCCTGGTGATGGTCAAGGATGGGGCTCAGTTGGAGGCGACAGTCACTTGCTTGACGCGGGCGTAGCGATTGACGACACTCCTTCTGCCCTGATGGATCCGTTGTTACCTTTTAGACTCGAAGGGTAAGCAACAACACTTTCTGCCATGGTGATAGCCGAAGGCAGTGCTTGGAGGGGGTCATCGATAGTTACCCTAAAACGCCTTAAGCTCGGGGCTATCGGCTGCCACGACCTTCCTCGACACCATGGGCTTGTGTCGTGGCCCTGGCTTTGCCTTTGTAAGGCCCCCTAGGGTGCGTGGGGGTGCTCCACACAACCGATATGCCACCTCTACCATGATGAGGTTGACGAAGCTGCAACCTTTACTGGCTTATTTGCTAGGCTCCACCGGTGTGGTTAGGGCCTGAGCACGCCATGAGGCTTGGTTGTTGGCTGGCGGCGAGGACCGCTTCATCCACTAGGGGGTTAGGGCGTAAGCCGGCGCAACAAGCCATGCAGCCTATGGTGCGGCCCATGGCACCCTGCTAACGGATTACAGGGAGGAAGCCTTGTTTACAAAGGCACAACTCTTGTTGCCATGGCTTCCTGAAAGCCATTGGTAGGTAGAAGAAGTCACCCCCTGAGATTGGGGGTGATGGCTCCATGTACCATGGAACATAGTGATCGATCGGTGGGGTGAACCTCACTTGTGCTTGGCTGCTAGCCGACGGTAGCAACCTCGAATGCCACTATGTGCAGCTAGAGGTCGATGGTGGTGACCTCGAGCGTGGTGGAGCCTAGTGGTGTGCTGACGAAGACAACCTCAAATGCCATGGGCGATGCCTCTGTCGCCTGTCGCTTGATGGCAGCAGTGCGCCTGTTAAGGCGCTGCTTGAGATCAATGGCGAGCCTGAAAGTCGTCTAGAGGGGGGGGGGTCAATAGGCAAAACCTAAAATTTACAAACTTTAAACACGCACTATACCCGAGGTTAGTGTTAGAAATAATTCAGAGTGTGGAAGATTGTTCCTCTTGCTATGAGTTGCTCAATTAATGCGGATAACCTTGGGAGCGAACTCAAATCAATATGAGCAAGGGAACTTTAGAGAGAGAGAGAGGATAAACAAATCGAGTGGAGATCAACACAAGTGAACATGATGATTTGTTTACCGAGGTTTGGTTCTAAAGAACCTAGTCCCCGTTGAGGAGGCCACAAAGGCCGGGTCTATTCCAACCCTTTCCCTCTCTCAATCGGTCTCTTAGACCGGTTGAGTGCTTCTCCTTAATCACTTGGGTAACTAAGACCCTACAAGGATCACCACAAAATTAGGTGTCTCTTGCTAGCTTTACAAAGCACATAAGAAGATTAGAGTGAGAAGGAAAAATCAATCCAAGCAACAAAAGAAACACAAATGATCCTCTCTCAAGTCTCTAGCAATTGAGTTGATTTTGGAGCTTGGAGGGGATTGAATGCTTTGATTGTGTCTTTGGAGTCTTTGCCTTTGCTCTTGTATTGAATGAGAAGTGTAGGAGGCTTGGATGGCTTGAATGGTGGTGGTTGAGGGGTATTTATAGCCCTAACTACTATTCCAGTCGATGGGCACACTGGACAGTCCGGTAGTGCACCGGACATGGCACAGTTCATTGTCCGGTGCGTGCCACGTTAGCCAACCGTTGGGGTTTGGAGAGCTTGACCGTTGAAGTCTTTTGTCCTCTTGCGGCACCAGATAGCCCAGTGGCACACCGAATAGTCCGGTGCGTTCTGACTTCTGACTTCCACACTATTCACTGTTCATCTGACATCGCAGTCGACCGTTGGGTGCAGTTGACCGTTGCTCCATTGGCTCACCGGACAGTCCGGTGAATTATAGCGAAGTGACTCTTAGAAAACCCGAGAGCGGCCAGTTCGTGAGGTGCCTCTGCCAAGGCACCGGACAGTGTCTGGTGCGCAACTGGCTGCACCTATACTTGTTTTTGATCCAAACTTTGTAGAGTTCCCCCACTCATTTGCTTTGTTGGGTTATGTTGAACTTTATGCACCTAATATAAATGATGACTAGGTGAAAGGGAAATAGGCTTACACCTTTTCCTAATTGATTTTGGTGGATGAATTGCCCAACACAAATAATTGGACTAACTAGTTTGCTCTAGATTATAAGTTTTACAGGTGCCAAAGGTTCACAACAAACCAATTGAAAGACCAAGAAAGGGTTCAAATAAAGAGAGCAAAAGACAACCCAAAGGCAGCCCTGGTCTGGCGCACCGAACTATCCGGTGTGTCATCGAACAGTGTCCGGTGCACCACCGGACAGTGTCCGGTGCACTAGGGAGTTCCAGTCTGAACTTGCCACCTTCAGGAATTCGGGAGGCTGCTCCGCTATAATTCACCGAACTGTCCGGTGTAGCACCGGACTATCTGGTGTGCCAAGCGGAGCAACGCTCCAAGCGCCAAAGGTTGTTTGTAACGGTATAGGAACAGTGAACAGTGTTCACTGCGCGCGCAGAAGTCAGAGCAGGCGTCAGAAGGCGCACCGGACAGTGAACAGTGACTGTCCGGTGCACCACCGGACTGTCCGGTGGCCCCACTTGTCAGAGCTCCAATGGTCGGAACCCAACGGCCTGGTGACGTGGCTGGCGCACCGGACAGTGTCCGGTGGCGCACCGGACTGTCTGGTGCGCCATACAACAACAACCTTCACCAACGGCTCTTTTGGTGGTTGGGGCTATAAATACCCCCCAACCACCACACTTCAATGGATCCAAGTTTTCAGCCATCAAACCTCATACAAGAGCTCTAGACTTCATTCAAAGACACAATCAAAGAGATCAAATCCTCTCCCAAGTCCGGAATCACTCCAAACAAATTAGTGACTAGAGAGAGAGACATTTGTGTTCATTTGAGCTCTTGCGCTTGGATTGCTTTTCTTCTTCCTTCTTTCTTGTTTCCAACTCAATTGTAATCAAGGCAAGAGACACCAATTGTGTGGTGGTCCTTGTGGGGATTTAGTGTCCCGTGTGATTGAGAAGAGAAGCTCACTCGGTCTAGGTGACCATTTGAGAGAGGGAAAGGGTTGAAAGAGACCCGGTCTTTATGACCACCTCAACGGGGAGTAGGTTTGCAAGAACCGAACCTCGGTAAAACAAATCACCGTGTCATCCACTCTTATTCGCTTGTGATTTGTTTTCGCCCTCTCTTTCAGACTCGTTTCTATTTCTAACACTAACCCCGGCTTGTAGTGTGTGCTTAAGTTTATAAATTTCAGATTTGCCTATTCACCCCCCTCTAGGCGACTTTCAATTGGTATCAGAGCCGGTACTTCATTAGAGCCTAACCGCTCGAAGTGATGTCGGGAGCATCCGCCATGAGGGAGATCAGGACCGGCGACAAGTCCGCAAGCTCGGGGAGAACTCACTCAAGACAGTCCGCCCACAAGCACAAGGAGGAATCCTATTCATCCATCAAGTCCCAACGGAAGGGTGACAAGAAGAAGAAGATGAAGAAAGTGGTCTACTACGAGACCGACTCTTCGTCACCCTCCACCTCCGGCTCGGAATCGGCATCTGTCACTTCTAAGCGCCATGAGCGCAAGAAGTATAGTAAGATGCCCCTTCGCTATCCTCGCATTTCAAAACGCACTCCATTACTTTCCGTTCTATTAGGCAAACCACCTATGTTTGAAGGTGAAGATTATTCAATGTGGAGTGATAAAATGAGGCATCACCTAACCTCACTCCACAAAAGCATATGGGGTATTGTTGTGTATGGAGCGCAGGTACCGAAGAAGGGGAACAAGGATTATGATTCGGAGGAGGTCGAACAAATCCAACACTTCAACTCCCAAGCCACCACTATACTCCTCGCCTCTCTAAGTCGAGAGGAGTATAATAAGGTGCAAGGGTTGAAGAGTGCAAAGGAGATTTGGGACGTGCTTAAGACCGCGCACGAAGGAGACGAGGTGACCAAGATCACCAAGAGGGAAACGATCGAGGGGGAGCTCGGTCGCTTCATGCTTCACCAAGGAGAGGAGCCACAAGCCATGTACAACCGGCTCAAGACCTTGGTGAACCAAGTGCGCAACCTCGGGAGCACCAAATGGGATGACCATGAAATGGTCAAGGTTATTCTTAGATCACTCATTTTTCTTAATCCTACGCAAGTTCAATTAATTCGTGGTGATCCTAGATACACACTAATATCTCCTGAGGAAGTGATAGGAAAGTTTGTGAGCTTTGAACTAATGATCAAAGGCTCCAAACAAATCATCGAGAGAGGCGCCACCTCCACACCCGAGGTGCAACCCATCGCCTTCAAAGCGACGGAGGAGAAGAAGGAAGAGTCTACATCAAATAGGCTCCCCATTGACGCCTCCAAGCTCGACAATGAGGAGATGGCTTTAATCATCAAAAGCTTTCGCCAAATCCTCAAGCAAAGGAAGGGGAGAGATTACAAGCCCCGTTCCAAGAAAGTGTGCTACAAATGTGGTAAGCCCGGTCATTTTATTGCAAAATGTTCATTATCAAGTGATAGTGATAGGGGCGACGACAAGAAGGGAAAAATAAGAGAAAAGAAGAGGTACTACAAGAAGAAGGGCGGCGATGCTCATGTTTGCCGGGAGTGGGACTTCGACGAGAGTTCCACCGACTCCTCCTCCGACGAGGACGTCGCAAACATCACCGTCACCAAAGGTCTTCTCTTCCCCAACGTCGGCCACAAGTGCCTCATGGCAAAGGACGGCAAGAAAAAGAAGGTAAAATCAAGATCCTCCACTAAGTATGCAACTTCTAGTGATGAGGATACTTCTAGTGATGATGAAGATAACTTGCTTACTCTTTTTGCCAATCTTAACATGCAACAAAAAGAAAAATTAAATGAATTGATTAGTGCTATTCATGAGAAGGATGAACTCTTGGATAGCCAAGAGGATTTCCTTATTAAGGAAAACAAAATGCATGTTAAGACTAAAAATTCTTATGCTCAGGAGGTAGAGAAAAATGAAAAATTAACTAGTGATCTTAGCACATGCCATGATACTATTTCTAGCCTTAGAAATGAAAATGCCAAATTAATTGCTAAGGTTGAGAAGTTAGATGTTTGTGATGATTCAATTGTTAATCTTATAAATGATAATGCTAGTTTAATTGCTAAGATTGATAAGTTGAATGCATCCCTCTCTAGCCTTAAAATTGAGAATGAAAAATTAATTGCTAAGGCTAAAGATTTAAATGTTTGCAATGTTTCCATTTCCAATCTTAGAGATTAGAATGCTATTTTACATGCTAAGATTGTTGAATTAAATACTTGCAAATCCTCTACATCTACTGTTGAGCATGTTACTATTTGCACTTGATGTAGAGACATTAATGTTGATGCTATCCATGATCACCTAGCTTTAATTAAACAACAAAATGATCACATAGCTCAACTTAGTGCCAAAATTAATGAGCATGACTTAGAAAATGAAAAATTTAAATTTGCTAGAAGCATGCTCTATAATGGGAGACGCCCTGGCATTAAGGATGGCATTGACTTCCAACAGGGAGACAATATCAAGCTTAATGCCCCTCCTAAAAGATTGTCTAACTTTGTAAAGGGCAAAGCTCCCATGGCTCAGGATAACGAGGGTTACATTTTATACCCTGCTGGTTATCCGAAGCACAAAATTAGGAGAATTCACTCTAGAAAGTCTCACTCTGGCTCTCATCATGCTTTTATGTATAAGAGTGAGGCATCTAGTTCTAGGCAATCAACTCATGCTAAATTGCCTAAGAAGAAAACTCCTATTGCATCAAATGAACCTAATATCTCATTTAAGACTTTTGATGCATCTTATGTGCTCACTAACAAATCAGGCAAAGCAGTTGCCAAATATGTTGGGGGCAAACACAAGGGGTCAAAGACTTGTGTTTGGGTACCCAAGGTGCTTGTTTCTAATGTCAAAGGACCCAAGACCGTTTGGGTACCTAAGAACAAGGCCTAAATTTGTTTTGTAGGTTTATGCATCCGGGCGCTCAAGTTGGATCATCGATAGCGGGTGCACAAACCACATGACAGGGGAGAAAAGGATGTTCTCCTCCTATGAGAAAAACCAAGATCCCCAACGAGCTCTCACATTCGGGGATGGAAATCAAGGTTTGGTCAAAGGACTTGGTAAAATTGTAATATCTCTTGACCACTCTATTTCCAATGTTTTTCTTGTAGACTCTTTAGATTACAATTTGCTTTCCGTTTCTCAATTATGTAAAATGGGCTACAACTGTCTTTTTACGGATATAAGTGTTACTGTCATTAGAAGAAGTGATGATTCAGTAGCATTTAAGGGAGTGTTAGAGGGTCAGCTATACTTAGTTGATTTTAATAGAGCTGAACTTGACACTTGCTTAATTGCTAAGACTAACATGGGTTGGCTCTGGCACCGCCGACTAGCCCATGTTGGAATGAAGAATCTTCATAAGCTTCTAAAAGGAGAGCACATTTTGGGACTAACCAATGTTTATTTTGAGAAAGACAGGATTTATAGCGCATGTCAAGCAGGGAAGCAAGTTGGTGTTCATCATCCACACAAGAACATCATGACGACTGACAGGCCACTTGAGCTACTCCACATGGACCTATTCGGCCCGATAGCTTACATAAGCATCGGTGGGAGTAAGTACTGTCTAGTTATTGTGGATGATTATTCTCGCTTCACTTGGGTGTTCTTTTTGAAAGATAAATCTCAAACCCAAGAGACCTTAAAGGGATTCTTGAGACAGGCTCAAAATGAGTTCGGCTTAAGGATCAAAAAGATTAGAAGCGACAACGGGACGGAGTTCAAGAACTCACAAATAGAAGGCTTCCTTAAGGATGAGGGCATCAAGCATGAGTTCTCTTCTCCCTACATGCCACAACAAAATGGTGTAGTGGAGAGGAAGAATAGAACTCTACTTGACATGGCGAGGACCATGCTTGATGAGTACAAGACTTCGGACCGGTATTGGGCGGAAGCAATCAACACCGCTTGCTACGCCATCAATCCCCTCTACCTTCACCAAATCCTCAAGAAGACATCATATGAACTCCTCACCGGTAAAAAGCCCAATGTTTCATATTTTAGAGTCTTTGGTAGCAAATGCTTTATTCTTGTTAAAAGAGGTAGAAAATCTAAATTTGCTCCTAAGGCTGTAGAAGGCTTTTTACTAGGATATGATTCAAACACAAGGGCATATAGAGTCTTTAACAAGTCCTTTGGACTAGTTAAAGTTTCTTGTGACATTGTGTTTGATGAGACTAACGGCTCTCAAGTAGAGCAAGTTGATCTTGATGAGCTAGATGATGAAGAGGCTCTGTGTGTCGCGCTAAGGAACATGTCCATTGGGGATGTGTGTCCTAAGGAATCCGAAGAGCCTCCACAAGCACAAGATCAACCATCTTCCTCCATGCAAGCATCTCCACCAACTCAAGATGAGGATCAAGCTCAAGAGGATGAAAATGAAGATCAAGAAGATGAGCCACCTCAAAAGGAGGGCAATGATCAAGGCGGAGATGCCAATGATCAAGACAAGGAAGATGACAACGGTCCAAGACCGCCTCACCCAAGAGTCCACCAAGCAATACAATGAGATCACCCCGTGAACTCCATCCTCGGCGATATTCATAAGGGGGTAACCACTCAATCTCGTGTTGCTCATTTTTGTGAACATTACTCCTTTGTGTCTTCTATTGAGCCATACAGGGTAGAAGACGCATTAAGGGATTCGGATTGGGTGTTGGCAATGCAAGAGGAACTCAACAACTTCACGAGGAATGAGGTATGGCATTTAGTTCCACGTCCTAACCAAAATGTTGTAGGAACCAAGTGGGTTTTCCGCAACAAGCAAGATGAGCATGGTGTGGTGACAAGGAACAAAGCCCGACTTGTGGCCAAGGGATATTCACAAGTCGAAGGTTTGGATTTCGGTGAAACCTATGCACCCGTAGCTAGGCTTGAGTCAATTCGTATATTACTTGCCTATGCTACTTACCATGGCTTTAAGCTTTATCAAATGGACGTGAAAAGTGCCTTCCTCAATGGACCAATCAAGGAGAAGGTCTATGTTGAGCAACCTCCCGGCTTTGAAGATAGTGAGTACCCTCACCATGTATATAAACTCTCTAAGACGCTTTATGGGCTCAAGCAAGCCCCAAAGCATGGTATGAATGCCTAAGAGATTTTCTTATTTCTAATGACTTCAAAGTCGGAAAATTCGATCCTACTCTCTTTACTAAAACGATTGCAAATGATTTGTTTGTATGCCAAATTTATGTTGATGATATCATATTTGGGTCTACTAACAAATCTACTTGTGAAGAGTTTAGTAGGATTATGATTCAAAAATTTGAGATGTCTATGATGGGGGAGTTGAAGTATTTTCTAGGATTTCAAGTCAAGCAACTCCAAGAAGGCACCTTCATTAGCCAAACGAAGTACATTCAAGACATACTCACCAAGTTTGGGATAAAGGATGCCAAGCCCATCAAGACACCCATGGGAACTAATGGGCATCTCGACCTCGACACGGGCGGTAAATCCGTAGATCAAAAGGTATACCGGTCGATGATAGGATCTTTACTCTATTTATGTGCATCTCGACCGGATATTATGCTTTCTGTATGCATGTGTGCAAGATTCCAAGCCGATCCTAAGGAAGTTCACCTTAGGGCCGTAAAACGAATCTTGAGATATTTAGTTTATACTGCTAAGTTTGGACTTTGGTACCCCAGGGGATTCACATTTGATTTAATAGGTTATTCAGATGCTGATTGGGCAGGGTGTAAAATTGATAGGAAGAGCACATCAGGGACTTGTCAGTTCTTGGGAAGATCTCTGGTGTCTTGGGCTTCAAAGAAGCAAAATTCTGTAGCTCTTTCTACCGCCGAAGCCGAGTATATTGCCGCAGGCCATTGTTGTGCGCAATTGCTTTGGATGAGGCAAACCCTTAGGGACTATGGTTACAAATTAACCAAAGTTCCTCTCCTATGTGATAATGAGAGTGCAATCCGCATGGCGAATAATCCTGTTGAGCACAGCCGCACTAAGCACATAGCCATTCGGTATCACTTTTTGAGGGATCACCAACAAAGGGGGGATATCGAGATTGCATATGTTAGCACCAAAGAACAATTAGTCGATATCTTTACCAAGCCTTTAGATGAGAAAACTTTTACCAAACTTAGGCATGAGCTAAATATTCTTGATTCTAGGAATTTTGATTGATGTTTTGCACACATAGCTCATTTATACCTTTGATCATCTCTCTTTCTTTGCTATGACTAATGTGGTTTTCAAGTGTATTTCATGCTAAGTCATAGATTGAAAGGGAAACAGAGTCTTCGGCGAAGACAAGGCTTCCACTCCACTCCATCGAATTATTCATCCTTCGCCGTCACTCCACACCGCTCTCCAATTTGGTATAATCTTCACTCATATATTGTTTACCAAAGGGGGAGAGAAAGTAAAAGGGCTTATATTTCACTCACAAGTATCCGTTTTTGGCGATTCATGCCAAAGGGGGAGAAAGTATTAGCCCAAAGCAAAAGGACCGCACCACCACCAATTTTAAAAATTTATAGTCTTTCAATTTGTATTAAAGAAGTGTTTTTTAAAGACTTTCAAATTGGTATCTTATTTTTGATATAATTTCAAATTGGTATACCCTCTTCAAAATTAATATCTAAAACCCTCTTGAACACTAAGAGGAGGATTTCATTAAGGGGGAGTTTTGATTAGTCAAAGGAAAAACATTTGAAACAGGGGAGAAAATTTCAAATCTTGAAAATGCTTCTCAAAATTCTATTCATTTACCTTTGACTATTTGCAAAAAAAGGGACTTTGAAAAGAATTTCCAAAAGAGTTTTCAAAAACAAAACAAGTGGTGCAAGTGTGGACCAAAATTTTAAATAAGAAGAAAACCATCCATGCATATCTAGTAGAAATAATTATTGGTTTCATTCCAAGCAACCTTTGCACTTACATTATGCAAACTAGTTCAATTCTGCACTTATATATTTGCTTTGGTTTGTGTTGGCATCAATCACCAAAAAGGGGGAGATTGAAAGGGAAATAGGCTTACACCTTTTCCTAATTGATTTTGGTGGATGAATTGCCCAACACAAATAATTGGACTAACTAGTTTGCTCTAGATTATAAGTTTTACAGGTGCCAAAGGTTCACAACAAACCAATTGAAAGACCAAGAAAGGGTTCAAATAAAGAGAGCAAAAGACAACCCAAAGGCAGCCCTGGTCTGGCGCACCGGACTGTCCGATGCGCCACCGGACAGTGTCCGGTGCACTAGGGAGTTCCAGCCTGAACTTGCCACCTTCGGGAATTCGTGAGGCCGCTCCGCTATAATTCACCGGACTGTCCCGTGTAGCACCGGACTGTCCGGTGTGCCAAGCGGAGCAACGGCTCCAAGCGCCAACGGTCGTCTGCAACGGTACAGGAACAGTGAACAGTGTTCACTGCGCGCGCAGAAGTCAGAGCAGGCGTCAGAAGGCGCACCGGACAGTGAACAGTGACTGTCCGGTGCACCACTGGAATGTCCGGTGGCCCCACTTGTCAGAGCTCCAACGGTCGGAACCCAACGGCCTGGTGACGTGGCTGGCACGGTGGCACACAGGACTGTCCGGTGCACCATACGACAGCAGCCTTCACCAACGGCTCTTTTGGTGGTTGGGGCTATAAATACCCCCCAACCACCACACTTCAATGGATCCAAGTTTTCAGTCATCAAACCTCATACAAGAGCTCTAGACTTCATTCAAAGACACAATCAAAGAGATCAAATCCTCTCCCAAGTCCGGAATCACTCCAAACAAATTAGTGACTAGAGAGAGAGACATTTGTGATCATTTGAGCTCTTGCGCTTGGATTGCTTTTCTTCTTCCTTCTTTCTTGTTTCCAACTCAATTGTAATCAAGGCAAGAGACACCAATTGTGTGGTGGTCCTTGTGGGGACTTAGTGTCCCGTGTGACTGAGAAGAGAAGCTCACTCGGTCTAGGTGACCGTTTCACAGAGGGAAAGGGTTGAAAGAGACCCGGTCTTTGTGACCACCTCAACGGGGAGTAGGTTTGCAAGAACCGAACCTCGGTAAAACAAATCACCGTGTCATCCGCTCTTATTTGCTTGTGATTTGTTTTTGCCCTCTCTTTCAGACTCGTTTCTATTTCTAACACTAACCCCGGCTTGTAGTGTGTGTTTAAGTTTATAAATTTCAGATTTGCCTATTCACCCCGCCTCTAGGCGACTTTCACTAGGCAAACTAGTTAGTCCACGTGGTTTGTGATGGACGTCAAACACCAAAATCGATTATAGGAAATGTATAAAGCCCATTTCCCTTTCAATATCCCCCTTTTTGGTGATTGACGCCAACACAAACCAAAGCAAATATAAAGTGTAGAAATGTAACTAGTTTGTAAATTGATAGTTGTGCATAAGTTATTTTGAATTTAAACCAACTGAAAGTATTTCTAAGTATATATATGATTGCTTTCTTCTAGTTTAACATTTCGAACCTCAATCGCACCACTTAGGTTGTTTTTGCAAATCTTTTGGAAAGTCATTTTAAATTCTTTTGCAAATAGCCAATGGTATAAGAATGTGATTTCAAAAAGCATTTTCAAGATTTTGAAAATTCTCCCCCTGTTTCAGATGCTTTTCCTTTGGCTAAATAAAAGTCCCCCTGAAGAAGTTCTCCTCTTAGCTGTCAAGAGGGTTTTGCAATTTAAATAATATCTCCCCCTTTGTGAAACAGTTTTTGAAAAATAGGGTGGTGGTGCGGTCCTTTTGCTTTGGGCCTATTAATTCTCCCCCTTTGGCATTAATCGCCAAAAACGAAGAAATCTTGAGAGGCCTTGTCTTTTCTCCCCCTTTTTAAAAGGATATGAATGAAAGTTTATGAGTAGGGCAAAGGATAAATGTTACCAACAGAGTCGTAGTGGAAGCCTTGCATTTGCCGATTACTCCATTTCCCTTTCAATCTAAGACTAAGGATAGAAATACACTTGGAAGCACATTTGTCTTAGCTTTGGCACAAGATGAATAAGAAATATGCATTTGTACCAAATCAAAGGTATATAAATGAGCAATGTGTGCAATGTTTCAATCAAAGTTTCGAGAATCAAGAATATTGAGCTCATTCCTAAGCTTGCTAAAAGTCTTTTCATCTAGGGACTTGGTAAAGATATCAGCTAATTGGTTGTAGTGCTAACATAAGCAATTTCGATATCCCCCTTTTGTTGGTGATCTCTCAAAAAGTTATATCGGATGTCTATGTGCTTAGTGTGGCTGTGTTCAACGAGATTATCCGCCATGCAGATTGCACTCTCATCATCACATAGGAGAGGGACTTTGCTCAACTTGTAGCCATAGTCCCTAAGGGTTTGCCTCATCTAGAGTAATTGTGCACAACAATGGCCTGCAGCAATATACTCGGCTTCGGTGGTAGATAGAGCTACTGAGTTTTGTTTCTTTGAAGCCCAAGACACCAGGGATCTTCCTAGAAACTGACAAGTCACTGATGTGCTCTTCCTGTCAATTTTACATCTGGCATAATCGGCATCGGAATACCCAATTAGATAAAAGTTAGATCCCTTGGGATACCAAAGCCCAAGCATAGGAGTGTAAACTAAATATCTCATGATTACTTTCACAGCCCTAAGGTGAACTTCCTTAGGATTTGCCTGGAACCTTGCACACATGCATACAAAAAACATAATATCCGGTCGTGAAGCACATAAATAGAGTAAAGATCTTATCATCGACCGATATACCTTTTGATCTACGGATTTACCTCTTGTGTCGAGGTTGAGATGCCTATTTGTTCCCATGGGAGTCTTGATGGATTTGGCATTCTTCATCCCAAACTTCTTGAGTATGTCTTGAATGTACTTAGTTTGGCAGATGAAAGTACCCTCTTGGAGTAGCTTGATTTGAAATCCAAGGAAATACTTTAACTCCCCATCATAGACATCTTGAATTTCTGTATCATAATCCTACTAAACTCTTCACAAGATGACTTGTTAGTAGACCCAAATATAATATCATCAACATAAATTTGGCATTTAAACAAGTCTTTAGCAATTGTTTTGGTGAAGAGAGTAGGGTCAGCTTTACCAACTTTGAAGCCATTAGTGATAAGAAAGTCTCTCAGGCATTCATACCATGCTCTTGGGGCTTGGTTGAGCCCATAAAGCGCCTTTGAGAGCTAATAAACATGTGTAGATACTCACTATATTCAAAGTCAGGAGTTTGCTCAACATATACCTTTTCCTTGATAGGACCATTGAGAAAGGCACTCTTCACGTCTATTTAATATAGCTTAAAGCCATGGTAAGTAGCATAGGCAAGTAATATACGGATTGACTCAAGCCTAGCTACGGGTGCATAGGTTTCATTGAAATCCAAACCTTCAACTTGTGAATATCCTTTGGCAACAAGTTGGGCTTTGTTCCTAGTCACCACACCATGCTCATCATGTTTGTTGCGGAATACCCACTTGGTACCTACAACATTTTGGTTAGGACATGGAACTAAATGTCGTACGTCATTCCTCGTGAAGTTGTTGAGCTCCTCTTGCATTGCCACCACCTAGTCCGGATCTCTTAGTGCATCCTCTATCCTATATGGCTCAATAGAAGACACAAAAGAGTAATGTTCACAAAAATGAGCAACTCGAGATCTAGTGGTTACCCCCTTATGAATGTCACCAAGTATGGAGTTGACAGGGTGATCTCTTTGAATTGCTTGGTGGACTCTTGGGTGTGGTGGTCTTTGATCCTGAATCTCTTGATCATTTTCCTTGTCTTGATCATCTTCATCTCCCCCTTGATCAATGTCCTCCTCTTGAGGTGGCTCATCGTCTTGATCTTGATCCTTGTCCTCTTGAGCCATTTCCTCATCTTGAGTTGGTGGAGATGCTTGTATGGAAGATGATGGTTGATCTTGCGCTTGTGGAGGTTCTTCGGATTCTTTTGGACACACATCCCTAATGGACATGTTCCTTAGTGCGACGCATGGAGCCTCTTCATCATCTAATTCATCAAGATCAACTTGCTCCACGTGGGAGCCATTAGTCTCATCAAACACAATGTCACAAGAAACTAATCCAATGAACTTGTTGAAGACTCTATATGCCATTGTGTTCGAGTCATAACCAAGTAAAAAGCCTTCTACTGCTTTAGGAGAAAATTTAGAATTTCTACCTCTCTTAATAAGAATAAAGCATTTGCTCCCAAAAACTCTAAAATAAGAAACATTGGGCTTTTTACTGGTGAGGAGTTCATATGATGTTTTCTTGAGGATTTAGTGAAGGTAGAGCCGGTTGATGGAGTAGCAAGCGGTGTAAATCACCTCCGCCAAAACCGATTCGGTGTC
Source organism: Zea mays (assembly GCF_902167145.1). Classification (NCBI taxonomy): domain Eukaryota; kingdom Viridiplantae; phylum Streptophyta; class Magnoliopsida; order Poales; family Poaceae; genus Zea; species Zea mays. The sequence goes on along the minus strand of NC_050104.1, from coordinate 82,272,648 downwards.
TTGTACTCATCAAGCATTTACTCCCAAAGACTCTAAAATATGAAACATTGGGCTTTTTACCTGTGAGGAGTTCATACGATGTTTTCTTGAGGATTCGGTGAAGGTAGAGCCAGTTGATGGAATAACAAGCAGTGTTGATTGCTTCCGCACAAAACTGGCCCGGTGTCGTATATTCATCAAGCATGGCCCTCACCATGTCGAGTAGAGTTCTATTCTTCCTCTCCACTACACCATTTTGTTGAGGTGTGTAGGGAGACGAGAACTCATGCTTGATGCCTTCCTCCTCAAGAAATCCTTCAATTTGGGAGTTCTTGAACTCCATTCCATTGTCGCTTCTAATCTTTTTGATTCTCAGTCCAAACTCATTTTGAGCTTGTCTCAAGAATCTCTTCAAGGTCTCTTGGGTTTGAGATTTTTCCTGCAAAAAGAATACTCAAGTGAAGCGAGAATAATCATCCACAATAACAAGACAATACTTACTCCCACCGATGCTTATGTAAGCGATCGGGTCGAATAGATCCATGTGGAGTAGCTCAAGCGGCCTATCGGTCGTCATGATGTTCTTGTGTGGATGATGAGCTCCAACTTGCTTCCCTCCTTGACATGCACTACAAATCATGTCTTTCTCAAAAAAAAACATTTATAGTCCTAAAATGTGTTCTCCCTTTAGAATCTTGTAGAGATTCTTCATCCCAACATGGGCAAGTCGGTGATGCCAGAGCTAGCCCATATTGGTCTTAACAGTTAAGCAAGTGTCTAGTTCAGCATTGTTAACATTAAAATCAACTAAATATAGTTGACCATCTAACACTCCCTTAAAAGCTATTGAATCATCACTTCTTCTAAAGACAGTAACACCAACATCAATAAAACGACAGTTATAACCCATTTTACATAATTGAGAAACAGAAAGCAAGTTGTAGTCTAAAGAATCTACAAGAAAAACATTGGAAATGGAATGGTCAAGAGATATAGCAATTTTACTCAAACCTTTGACCAAACCTTGATTTCCATCCCTGTAATCGCTCTTTGCGGATCTTCATTTTTCTCATATGAGGAGAACATCCTTTTCTCCCCTGTCACGTGGTTTGTGCACCCGCTATCGATTATCCAACTTGTCCCGCCGGATGCATAAACCTACAAAAACAAATTTAGGCCTTCTTCTTAGGTACCCAAACGGTCTTGGGTCCTTTCATATTAGAAACAAACACCTTGGGTACCCAAACACAAGTCTTGGGACTCTTGTGTTTGCCCCCTACATATTTGGCAACTACTTTGCCGATTTGTTAGTTAGCACAAAAGATGCATCAAAAGTCTTAAATGAAATGCTATGTTCATTTGATGCATTGATAATTTTCTTTTTAGACATTTTGATGTGAGTTGAATGCCTTGAGCTAGAAGCCTCATTACTATATATAGGGTCCCTGGACCGACGAGTAAATTGTCGCCGCGTGCCCCAGCCCAGATGGGTCGGCGCGAGACGGAGCGCGAAGGGGGGAAAAAAGCCGGAGGGAGACAGGCGTAAAAGGGGAAACCCGCGGCCTTCGTGTTTGTCCCGCGCCCAGGTCGGGTGCGCTTGCAGTAGGGGGTTACAAGCATCCACACGGGAGGGAGCGAGAGGCTTACGCGAGCGCCGTCCCGTCCTTCCTCGCGCGGCCAACCTTCTGTAAGAGGGCCCTGGACCTTCCTTTTATAGGCGTAAGGAGAGGATCCAGGTGTACAATGGGGGGTGTAGCAGTGTGCTAACGTGTCTAGCAGAGAAGAGCTAGTGCCCTGAGTACATGCCATCGTGGCAGCCGGAGAGGTTTTGGCACCCGGTTCGTGTGGTGTCGTGGCCGTCGGAGGAGCGCTGGAGCCTGGCGGAAGGACAGCTGTCGGGGCTGTCGAGTCCTTGCTGACGTCTCCTTGCTTCCGTAAGGGGGCTGAGAGCCGCCGTCGTCATAGAGCATGCAGGGCTCCATCATTACTTGTTTACCGAGGCGAGCCAGATGGGACGCCGGTCTTGTTCCCCGTAGCCTGAGTTAGCTTGGGGTAGGGTAATGATGGTGCCTCCTGTGATGTGGTCGGTCCGAGCCCTGGGTTGGGCGAGGTGGAGGCTCCTCCGAGGTCGAGGTCGAGTCTGTCTTTCGAGGCCGAGGTCGAGTCCGAGCCCCTGGGTCGGGCGAGGCGGAGACCATCGGCTGAGGCCAGGGCTGAGTCCGAGCCCTAGGGTCGGGCGATGCAGAGTTCGTCATCTTCCGGGGCTGAGCCCGAGTCCGAGCCCTGGGGTCGGGTGATGCGGAGTTCGTCGTCTTCCGGGGGTGAGCCCGAGTCCGAGCCCTGGGGTCGGGCGAAGCGGAGTTCGTCGTCTTCCGGGGCTGAGCCCGAGTCCGAGCCCTGGGGTCGGGCGATGCGGAGTTCGTCGTCTTCCGGGGCTAAGCCCGAGTCCGAGCCCTGGGGTCAGGCGAAGCGGAGTTCGTCGTCTTCCAAGGCCGAGCCTGAGTCTAAGCCCTGGGGTCGGGCGAAGCGGATTTTCCTATGGCGCCTGAGGCCGGACTTGGCTGCTGTCAGCCTCACTCTATCGAGTGGCACAACAGTCGGAGCGGCGCAGGCGGCGCTGTCCTCTTGTCAGGCCGGTCAGTGGAGCGGCGAAGTGACTGCGGTCACTTCGGCTCTGTCGACTGAAGGGCGCGCGTCAGGATAAGGTGTCAGGCCACCTTTGCATTAAATGCTCCTGCGATACGGTCGGTCGGCGTGGCGACTTGGCCAAGGTCGCTTCTTGGCGAAGACTGGGCCTCGGGCGAGCCGAAGGTGTGTCCGCTGCTGGAGGGGGTCCTCGGGCGAGACGTAAATCCTCCGGGGTTGGCTGCCCTTGCCCGAGGCTGGGCTCGGGTGAGGCGAGATCGTGTCCCTTGAGTGGACCGATCCTTGACTTAATCGCACCCATCAGGCCTTTGCAGCTTTGTGCTGATGGGGTTTACCAGCTGAGATTAGGAGTCTTGAGGGTACCCCTAATTATAGTCCCCGACAGTAGCCCCCGAGCCTCGAAGGGAGCGTTAATACTCGCTTGGAGGCTTTTGTCGCACTTTTTTGCAAGGGGACCGGCCTTTCTCGGTTGCGTTTTGTTCCGGTGGGTGCGCGCGAGCGCACCTGCCGGGTGTAGCCCCCGAGGCCTCGGAGGAGTGGTTTGACTCCTTCGAGGTCTTAATGCGTTTCGCAATGCTTCGGCCGGTCTGGTTGTTCCCTCATGCGAGCTGGTCATAGCCCGGGTGCACGGTCGGGTCCCAAGTTCTCGGGCTGGTATGTTGACGCTGTCAACGGTTTGGCCGGAGCCGGGTTTGCGAGAGCAGCCCCCGAGCCTCCGCACAGGGCGAGAGGACGGTCAAGGACAGACTCGACTTTTTTACATACGCCCCTGCGTCGCCTTTCCGCAAGGAGGAGGGGGGGAAGCGCCATGTTGCCCTCGGAGGGCGCCGAACATGGTGTCTCCAGTGAGCTGCTAACGGGTAATCCGAGTGGACGCCCGTGCCCCATTTGTTAGGGGTCGGCTAGAGGCCCGGAGGCGCGCTCCAAAAGTACCTGCGGGTGATTCGCCGGACCCGGTCCCCTTTTGATGGGGTCCGAGGGCTCGATGCCTCCCTCTGATGGGATTCCATTACAAGATCGTTCCCGCTGGCCTCGGAAATGACCTAGGGTACCTCGGGAGCGTATCCCAAGCCTTGGTTATGTATCGAATGTACCCAGGGTCATCCCTCGCTCTGCGTCTGAGGCGGATGTGAACCCTTCGAGGGCCAGCCTACGAACCCCTGATCAGTAGTGGGCGCGGAGCCCGAGTGGCCTGAGGCGGCCGTTGAACCCTTCCGAGGGGCCGGCCTTCGAACCTCTGACCAGTAGTGGGCGCGGAGCCCGAGCGCTCTGAGGCGGCTGTTGAACCCCTCCGAGGGGCCAGCCTTCGAACCTCTGATCAGTAGGGGGGCTCGGGGCCCGTTTCCTTCGCGGAGAAGGATCCCTTTCGGGGTATCCCCCTTTCCCGGTCCCTGTTGTAAGAGAGAGAAAGAGGAAAAGGAAAAGGATACGAAATCGGATGACGTGGCGCACCTTTTTTGACGTGGTCATTATGGCGAAGGCGAAGCGTCGCCCGCTTCTCCTGCCAAAGGTGTCGCATGTCCCGCCGCGGAGTTAATGCGACGGGACGAGTGGTTCGCGGGGCAGCCGTTGCGCGTGCGCGAGCCGTTCGAGGAACGGAACACGGGCGCGCCGTCTTCATGCCGTGGGAGAGGGTTCTCTCGCTGTCCCATGAGGGGACGTGAGCTTGGCTGACGACGTGACCGCTGCTTCCGCCCGCCTGCCACCGCCATTACTGCCGGCCCATTTTTGGCCACATCGACCGTCGTGCCTTCTCCCGTGGCTGACTGGCCCGTGACCGATGCGCCTGGCTAGCACTGTTGGGTCATACGCAGGGTTGCCTCGAGTCTCGGTACTGGTTCCGCAGTCGAGGAGGCGCGGTAGTGGCGCGAGGGGCGGTGCAGTTGCTCGCACGTAGCAACCGGCGCGCCGGTTGCATGACGTGTGGGCCTGGGCCTCCATGCTGGGCACATTGGAGTCGAAGGGGTGTGCCCACTTGGCGCGGTTGCATGCCGACTACATGGCTGTCTGCCCTTTCACCCGCTGGTCTGGGCGAAAGTGGAGGAATGCTTGTAACCGCTGGGCAGTTGCGCGCACCGCGCACGGCGGTTTGGCTTCTTCTGCCCTGGGCCAGCTTGCATGACGCATGGGACCCAGCCCCCGTGTCGTAGGGGGAGGACCTTGGAGCGTGTTGGAGAAGACTCAGCCCGCGATGGCTGAGGACGCAAGTGGGGAGAGTTGCCTTTAAAAGGAGGGTGACCCCCTTGAAAGGCAACCATGTCTTCGCGCTCCCTTATGCATCGCGTCTTTCCACCTTTCGTGCCCCCGAATGGGGAACACTCGCAATCCTTCCGCCTTGTCGTTGGAGGAACGCAACTTCGTGGAAGTTGGTATCTTTCAGCCATCGTTCGGCTTCAAGGATTTTCATCAGGCAGCCCGGCCGCATCCCCTCGCCGGTGGTCACCCAAGACGGTGACCACCAGCCCCTGGGTGGGGAGAAGCAAGTCGGGCTGCGGCCTCTGCCCCTCCCTCAGCTTCAAGGATGTTCATCATCATTGCTGGGGAGGGGAGTGCGTCGAGTTGGGGTCGGTCTCTGCGCGGGCAGCGGCCCGCTCCTTCCCTCAGTGATCGGGGGGAAGGGCGTTCGCCGTTCGTGGCTCTGGCAGCTGCCGCGTGCCCGGCTCTCCGACCCGAGCGGCTTCGGAGCCGCTTCCGGTGTCACCTTCCGCCACGGCAGCCGGAAGAGGTTTCTCCGCCGACGAGATAGCCGGTGCCGCCCACAGACTGACCTCCAGCTCTACGGCCTTCTGCTCGTCCTCGCCTCTCGAGTGAGGACGTGGGCGAGGGCCTTATGACAGCAGCTTCCGCCCTGAGGTCATCGCTGCTGCTGTTCGGCCCCTCGGAGCAGAAGTCGTCATCGTCGCTGTTGGAGCGGGCGGCGGCGAGCCACCCGTCGGCCTTCTGTTGCTCCGCAGGCCCTCCAATCGTGTGGGGTTGTTCGTGCCTGCGGAGGTGGAACCGGAGTTCCGTTTGTAATGGCACCTTGAGTGCCGGTGTCTGTTCATTATGGCTGTCGGGGCCTGAACATGTATGTATTTTTGGCACGGAGCCGTGTTTTTTCCTCATTTCGAGCACTAAGACTCATCTGTCGGCTATCTGAACCGCTTCACCAAGCGTGAGTTGCCTCGTGCGAAGGTGACGAGTGAGGTATCCGTATCCCGGAGGCATAGGAGTCCCTCAACTCGGTCGGCCTTGCCGTCTGAGGCTTCTCTTGCTTAGTTAAAGGAACCCTCGGCTGCTCTTCGATGAGCCGAAGCCGGAGGTAGCGGTGTCAGCACGGACAGAGGCGGAGTTGGCTCGAAAAGAAGACTTCGTCGGCCGGAGCCTGGCCGGGCCATCCACTGGCGGGACCGACACCGGAGTCAAGTTGCCAAGGCCACGAGCCGGGCCGATGTCCTTGGGGGACAGCTGGCTGAGGCTTCGGGGCGGCCGGCCGAGCTGTCTGCTCGAGCCGGATTCCTGGAGAAGACCCCATCGGCGATGGTCCGGGCGTGGTGCTGATGTCGTCCTTCGGAGTGGAGATCCTCTGACCGTGTTGCCATCCGAGGCTAGGTCGGACTTCGCCGAAGGTGTAGTTGACGCCGAGGGTGCTGCTGCTCCCTCCAACTGTCAAGGTCCGAGCCTGCAGGATCGGGTTATCTTGTAGTGTGTGTATGTTTTCTGCGGCCGCCGAGGCCCAAACACACTGTCGTCGTGTTGTAAAGCTGCGTTTCTTTTCCTCTTGTTTCGAGTATCTGGACTTATTTGTCGGTAACAGAATTGTTTGTCCGAGCGAGAGTTACTTTTCACGAAAGGTGATGAGTGAGGTATCTGTATCCCGGAGGCGTAGGAGTCCCTCGGCTCGGTCGGCCTTGCCGCTTACGTGTACTCTTACTCGTCCGTAGGGTTCTGCCATCGATATAGTCGAGAAGGCCCGAAAAATCGTTTCGGCGGAAGAGTTTTCGAGCGTGAAGACTTGTTCGGTCCGCGGAATCACCTATCCGAGCGTGAGTTACTTATCGCAGAAGGTGATGAGTGAGGTATCCGTATCCCGGAGGCGTAGGAGTCCCTCGGCTCGGTCATCCTTGGCTGCTTACGTGTACTCCGTTGTTTTCAGGATCCCACTTTCGAAGTAGTCGAGAAGCACGAAAGACACTCTGGCAGAAAAGATCTTTTTCCGAGGAAAATTTTGACGCAGAGGGGGTTCTCCCCTTTTTAGCCCCCGAGGGAGGGTCGGGCTTTGCCGAGGCAAGGCTGACCCTTCCTTGATGACTAGACTTCATGTGTGAATGAGGTGTACGAATAACTTGAAAGCATCTTAAGGGTAGAAGCGACATAACTGTCGGATGTTCCAAGCGTTGCCGTAGACCTCGCCTTGACTGTTGGCCAGCTTGTACGTTCCGGGCTTCAGAACCTTGGCGATGACGAATGGCCCTTCCCAGGGAGGCGTGAGCTTGTGCCGCCCTCGGGCGTCTTGTCACAGCCGAAGCACCAGGTCGCCCACCTGGAGGTCTCAGGACCGAACCCCTCGGGCGTGGTAGCGTCGTAGGGACTGCTGGTACCGCGCTGAGTGTAGTAAGGCCATGTCCCGAGCCTCTTCCAGCTGGTCCAGCGAGTCTTCTCGGTTAGCTCGATTGCTTTGGCCATCGTAGGCCCTCGTCCTCGGGGAACCGTATTCTAAGTCTGTGGGCAAGATGGCCTCGGCCCCATAGACTAGAAAGAACGGTGTGAAGCCTGTGGCTCGGCTCGGCGTTGTCCTCAGACTCCAGACCACCAAGGGGAGCTCCTTCATCCATCGCTTGCCAAACTTGTTGAGGTCGTTGTAGATCCGCGGCTTGAGCCCTTGCAGGATCATGCCGTTGGCACGCTCTACTTGCCCATTCGTCATGGGGTGAGCCACGGCGGCCTAGTCCACCCGGATGTGGTGATCCTCGCAGAAGTCCAGGAACTTTCTGCCGGTGAACTGAGTGCCATTGTCGGTGATGATGGAGTTCGGGACCCCAAAGCGATGGATGATGTTGGTGAAGAACGCCACCGCCTATTCGGACCTGATGTTGTTTAGGGGTCGGACCTCGATCCACTTGGAGAATTTGTCGATGGCGACCAGCAGGTGCGTGTAGCCCCCGGGTGCCTTCTGCAAGGGACCGACGAGGTCCAGACCCCACACAGCAAACGACCAGGTGATGGGTATGGTCTGCAGAGCCTGAGCGGGCAGGTGGGTCTGTCTTGCGTAGAACTGACACCCTTCGCAGGTGCGGACAATTCTAGTGGCGTCGGCCACCGCGGTCGGCCAGTACAAACCTTGTCGGAAAGCGTTTCCAACAAGGGCTCGAGGCGCTGTGTGGTGGCCACAAGCCCCCGAGTGTATCTCTTGTAAGAGCTCCTGGCCTTCGGCGATGGAAATGCATCGCTGGAGGATGCCTGAGGGGCTGCGGTGGTAGAGCTCCTTCCCGTCCCCCAGCAAGACGAACGACTTGGCGCGCCGCGCCAACCGCCGAGCTTTGGCTCGGTCGAGGGGTAGCTCTCCTCGGTGGAGATATTGCAGGTACGGGGTCTGCCAGTTTCGATTAGGCGTGACCCCGCTCTGCTCCTCCTCGACGCGTAGTGCCTCACCCTCGGGGGCCGAGGGTGCCTCGGGCCGAGCCGAGGGTGCCTCGGGCTGAGCCGAGGCTTTCTCGGGTTCAGGTGCGTCGTCGGTCTTGACGGAGGGTTGATGCAGGTCTCGGGAGAAGACGTCCGGGGGAACCGTTGTTTGCCCCGAGGCTATTTTAGCCAGTCGTCCACAGTCTCGTTGTAGCGTCGGGCGATGTGGTTGAGCTCGAGCCCGTAGAACTTGTCTTCCAGGCGCCGAACCTCATCGCAGTAGGCTTCCATCTTCGGGTCATGGCAGTGGGAGTTCTTCATGACTTGGTCGATGACGGGCTATGAGTCACCGCGAGCGTCGAGGCGTCGGACCCCTAGCTCGATGGCGATGCGCAACCCGTTGACCAGAGCCTCGTACTCGGCCACATTGTTGGACGCTGGGAAATGGAGGCGTAGCACGTAGCGTAGGTGCTTCCCGAGGGGTGAGATGAAGAGCAGGCCCACGCCTGCTCCTGTCTTCATCAGCGACCCGTCGAAAAACATGGTCCAGAGTTCCGGTTGGATCGGAGCTGTTGGGAGCTGGGTGTCGACCCATTCAGCCACAAAGTCTGCCAAAACCTGGGACTTGATGGCCTTCCGAGGGGCGAACGAGATCGCCTCGCCCATGATTTCCACCGCCCACTTTGCAATTCTACCCGAGGCCTCTCAGCACTAGATGATCTCCCTCAGGGGGAAGGATGACACCACAGTCACCGGATGAGACTCGAAGTAGTGTCACAACTTTCGCCGTGTCAGGATCACCGCGTACAGCAGCTTCTGAATTTGTGGGTAGCGGATCTTGGTCTCGGACAGTACCTCATTGATGAAGTAGACTGGTCTCTGGACGGGCAATGCATGCCCCTCTTCTTGTCTCTCAACCACGATCGCGGCGCTAACCACCTGAGTGGTAGCGGCGACGTAGATCAAGAGGGCTTCTCCGGTAGCGGGGGGCACCAAGATGGGCGCGTTCGTGAGGAGCGCCTTCAGGTTCCCGAGGGCTTCCTCGGCCTCCGGGGTCCAAGTGAAGCACTCGGCCTTTCTTAAGAGGCGGTACAGAGGTAGGCCTCTTTCACCGAGGCGCGAGACGAAACGGCTCAGAGCCGCAAGGCATCCCGTGACCCTCTGTACGCCTTTCAAGTCCTTGATGGGCCCCATGCTGGTGATGGCCGCGATTTTCTCCGGGTTGGCCTCGATGCCCCGCTCGGAGACGATGAACCCCAAGAGCATGCCTCGGGGGACCCCGAAGACACACTTCTTGGGATTGAGCTTTACGCCTTTCGCCTTGAGACACCGGAATGTCATTTCAAGGTCAGAAAGGAGGTCGGAGGCTTTCCTTGTCTTGACTACGATGTCATCGACGTAGGCCTCGATCGTTCGACCAATGTGTTCGCCGAACACGTGGTTCATGCACCTTTGGTATGTCGCACCCGCATTCCTCAAACCGAACGGCATGGTAACATAGCAGTACATGCCGAAGGGTGTGATGAAAGAAGTCGCGAGCTGGTCGGACTCTTTCATCCTGATTTGGTGATACCCTGAGTAGGCATCGAGGAAAGACAGGGTCTCGCACCCAGCAGTGGAATCCACGATTTGATCGATGCGAGGCAGAGGGTAGGGCACTTTCGGACATGCTTTGTTTAGACCAGTGTAGTCTACACACATCCGCCATTTCCCTCCTTTCTTTCTCACAAGCACAAGGTTGGCAAGCCATTCGGGATGGAATACCTCTTTGATGAACCCTGCCGCCATTAGCTTGTGGATCTCCTCGCCTATGGCTCTGCGCTTTTCTTCGTCGAATCGGCGCAGAGGCTGCTTCACGGGTCGGGCTCCAGCTCGGATATCCAGCGAGTGCTCGGCGACATCCCTCGGTATGCCGGGCATGTCCGAGGGACTCCACGCGAAAACGTCGGCGTTTGCGCGGAGGAAGTCGATGAGCACTGCTTCCTATTTGGGGTCGAGCTCGGAGCCGATCCGGATCTGCTTGGAGGCATCGTTGCTGGGGTTGAGAGGGACGGACTTAACCGTCTCCGCTGGCTCGAAGTTGCCGGCGTGGCGCTTCACGTCTGGCGCCTCCTTAGAGAGGCTCTCCAAGTCGGCGATGAGGGCCTCGGATTCGGCGAGGGCCTCGGCGTACTCCACGCACTCCACGTCACATTCGTACGCGTGTCGGTACGTGGGGACGACGGCGATGACCCCATTGGGGCCCGACATCTTGAGCTTGAGGTAGGTGTAGTTGGGGACGGCCATGAACTTTGCGTAGCATGGCCTCCCCAGCACTGCGTGGTAGGTTCCTTGAAACCCGACCACCTGGAACGTGAGGGTCTCCCTTCGGAAGTTGGAGGGTGTTCCAAAGCAGACGGGTAGATCGAGTTGTCCGAGGGGCTGGACGCATTTCCCGGGGATGATCCCGTGAAAAGGCGCAGCGCCTGCCCGGACCAAGGACAGATCGATCCGCAGGAGCCCGAGGGTCTCGGCGTAGATGATGTTGAGGCTGCTACCTCTGTCCATGAGGACCTTGGTGAGCCTAACATTGTCGATGACGGGGTCGACAACGAGCGGGTATTTCCCTGGGCTCGGCACACGGTCGGGATGGTCACCCTGGTCAAAGGTGATGGGCTTGTCGGACCAGTCTAGGTAGACTGGCGCCGCCACCTTTACCGAGCAGACCTCCCGACACTCTTGCTTGCGGTGCCGAGCCGAGGCGTTCGCCACTTGCCCACCGTAGATCATGAAGCAGTCGTGGACCTCGGAGAACTCTCCTGCCTTGTGATCCTCCTTCTTATCATCGTCACGGGCCCTGCCACCTTCCGCAGGTGGCCCGGCCTTGTGAAAGTGGCGCCGAAGCATGGCGCACTCCTCAAGGGTGTGCTTGACGGGCCCCTGATGATAGGGACACGGCTCCTTGAGCATCTTGTCGAAGAGATTGGCACCTCCGGGAGGTTTCCGAGGGTTCTTGTACTCGGCGGCGGCGACAAGGTCCGCGTCGGCAGCGTCGCATTTCGCTTGCGACTTCTTCTTGCCTTTCTTCTTGGTGCCGCGATGAGTTAACGCCTCGGGGACATCTTCCGGTGGGCGGCCCTGGGGCTGCTTATCCTTCAGGAAGATGGCCTCAACCGCCTCCTGGCCAGAGGCGAACTTGGTGGCGATGTCCATTAGCTCGCTAGCCCTTGTGGGGGTCTTGCGGCCCAGCTTGCTCACCAGGTCGCGGCAGGTGGTGCCGGCGAGGAACGCGCCGATGACATCCGAGTCGATGACTTTGGGCAGCTCGGTGTGCTGCTTCGAGAATCGTCGGATGTAGTCCCGGAGAGACTCTCCCGGCTGCTGGCGGCAGCTTCGGAGATCCTAGGAGTTTCCAGGGCGCACGTACGTGCCCTGGAAGTTGCCGGCGAAGGCTTGGACCAGGTCGTCCCAGTTGGAGATCTGCCCCGGAGGCAGGTGCTCCAGCCAGGCTCGAGCGGTGTCGGAGAGGAACAGGGGGAGGTTGCGGATGATGAGGTTGTCATCGTCCGTTCCACCCAGGTGGCAGGCCAGCCGGAAGTCCGCGAGCCACAGTTCCGGTCTCGTCTCCCCCGAGTACTTTGTGATAGTAGTCGGGGTTCGGAACCAGGTCGGGAACGGCGCCTGTCGTATGGCCCGGCTGAAAGCCTGCGGACCGGGTGGTTCGGGCGAGGGACTCCGATCCTCCCCGCTGTCGTAGCGTCCCCCACGCCTGGGGTGGTAGCCTCGGCGCACCTTCTCGTCGAGGTGGGCTCGACGGTTGCAGTGATGGTGCTCGTTGCCGAGGCGACCCAGGGCCGCAGGCGCTGTGTTGCGTGTGCGCCCGGTGTGGACCGAGGCTTCCCGCATGAATCGGGAAGTCGCGGCGCGATGTTCCGAGGGGTACCCCTGCCTTCGGGAGGCAGAGCTTTCGGCCCGTCGGACCGCGGCATCCTCCAGGAGATTCTTGAGCTCTCCCTGGATACGCCGCCCCTCGGTGGTAGATGGCTCCAGCATCGCGCGGAGAAGTATTGCCGCTGCAGCCAGGTTCTGGCCGACCCCACTGGAAACCGGTGGTGGCCTTGCCCTGGCATCGTTGGCGATGCAGTGCTGGGTGCCCTGGGGTAGATGACGCGCTTCTCCGGCCGGAGGTTGGTCCGCCCATTCCTGCCCGATGTCCCGGCAGAACGGCTCAAGTGTTCCTGCCCCCTCGTCGAGCCTGGCCTGCATCTCGCGGATTTGCTTGAGCTGTGGGTCATGACCCCCCGCCGGGACGGGGACCACAGCTAGCTCCCGAAGGATGTCAACACGAGGCGCAGGCCTAGGGGGATCACCGTTCTCCGGTATACTAAGATGGTTGCCTTCGTCGGGACCCCCTAGATCGACGTGGAAACATTCACGACTTGGGCCGTAGTCCTCGTCGCTGAGGCTGCGGCTACCGTCAGAACAGTCGGAAAGGCAGTAGTCGCATGCGGTCATGAAGTCCCGCATGGCACTGGGGTTACCAAGTCCGGAGAAATCCCAACAGAAGTCGGGCTCGTCATCTTCCTCGGAACCCGAGGGCCCATAGGTCGAGACGGCTGTCAGCCGGTCCCAGGGTGACCACATTCGATACCCCAGAGGGTTTGGACTCGCCTCTATGGGAGCGTCCACCGAAGCGAAGTCGCTTGGTGGGTCGAGGCTGAATCCAAAAGGCACGAGATGGGAATCGGTCGGTACCTCTTGGTCGACGGGCGATGACGAAGTCACGTCAGGGGCAGACTGCACCGTCGTCTCAGGTACGAGGGTGACGCCTAGCAAGTCCTTCGCGAGTGTGCTGGTGTCGTCCGTTTGCTTGGAGATGGCGTGTTGCGGGGAGACGGCGCTCGCCTTCGTCTCAGACGCGAGGTCGATGCCCGACGTGCCCCCCATTGGGGCGCCGACACCGTCGACTCGCTCGACAGCCGACGAGGTGCCGCCTCCTGCTTGGCCTTGGTTGCCCCGCCTCCTCCTCCGTCGGCGGGGAGGGGACGGGACAAGCCCGAATGTTGTTCTTCCACCACGTGGGGAAGACATCATCGATTCTGCCGCCGGCGAGCGGGTTGTCGACCGCCATTGCCGCTGTCGCGCGGCGGAGGAAGGAGTATCATGTCGTAGCTGCCGTCGAGGGACATGAACTCAAGGCTCCCGAAACGGAGCACCGTCCCGGGCTGGAAAGGTTGCTGGAGACTACCCATCTGGAGCTTGACGGGAAGTTGTTCGTCAACACGCAGCAGGCCCCTACCTGGCGCGCCAACTGTCGGCGTTTCGAACCCGGGGGGTCCCTGGACCGACGAGTAAATTGTCGCCGCGTGCCCCAGCCCAGATGGGTCGGCGCGAGACGGAGCGCGAAGGGGGGGGGGGGGAAGCCGGAGGGAGATGGGCGTAAAAGGGGAAACCCGCGGCCTTCGTGTTTGTCCCGCGCCCAGGTCGGGTGTGCTTGCAGTATGGGGTTACAAGCGTCCACGCGGGAGGGAGCGAGAGGCTTACGCGAGCGCCGTCCCGTCCTTCCCCGCGCGGCCAACCTTCTGTAAGAGGGCCCTGGACCTTCCTTTTATAGGCGTAAGGAGAGGATCCAGGTGTACAATGGGGGGTGTAGCAGTGTGCTAACGTGTCTAGCAGAGAAGAGCTAGTGCCCTGAGTACATGCCATCGTGGCAGCCGGAGAGGTTTTGGCACCCGGTTCGTGTGGTGTCGTGGCCGTCGGAGGAGCGCTGGAGCCTGGCGGAAGGACAGCTGTCGGGGCTGTCGAGTCCTTGCTGACGTCTCCTTGCTTCCGTAAGGGGACTGAGAGCCGTCGTCGTCATAGAGCATGCGGGGCGCCATCATTACTTTTTTACCGGGGCGAGCCAGATGGGACACCGGTCTTGTTCCCCGTAGCCTAAGTTAGCTTGGGGTAGGGTAATGATGGTGCCTCCTGTGACGTGGTCGGTCCGAGCCCTGGATTGGGCGAGGTGGAGGCTCCTCCGAGGTCGAGGTCGAGTCTGTCTTCCAAGGCCGAGGTCGAGTCCGAGCCCCTGGGTCGGGCGAGGCGGAGACCGTGGGCTGAGGCTAGGGCTGAGTCCGAGCCCTGGGGTCGGGCGATGCGGAGTTCGTCGTCTTCCGGGGCTGAGCCCGAGTCCGAGCCCTGGGGTCGGGCGATGCAGAGTTCGTCGTCTTCCGGGGTTGAGCCCGAGTCCGAGCCCTGGGGTCGGGCGAAGCGGAGTTCATCGTCTTCCGGGGCTGAGCCCGAGTCCGAGCCCTGGGGTCGGGCGATGCGGAGTTTGTCGTCTTCCGGGGCTGAGCCCGAGTCCAAGCCCTGGGGTCGGGCGAAGCGGAGTTCGTCGTCTTCCGGGGCCGAGCCCGAGTCCGAGCCCTGGGGTCGGGCGAAGCAAATTTTCCTATGGCGCCTAAGGCCGGACTTGGCTGCTGTCAGCCTCACTCTATCGAGTGGCACAGCAGTCGGAGCGGCGCAGGCGGCGCTGTCGTCTTGTCAGGCCGGTCAGTGGAGCGGCGAAGTGACTGCGGTCACTTCAGCTCTGTCGACTGAAGGGCGCGCGTCAGGATAAGGTATCAGGCCACCTTTGCATTAAATGCTCCTGCGATACGTTCGGTCGGCGTGGCGACTTGGCCAAGGTTGCTTCTTGGCGAAGACTGGGCCTCGGGCGAGCCGAAGGTGTGTCCGCTGCTGGAGGGGGTCCTCGGGCGAGACGTAAATCCTCCGGGGTCGGCTGCCCTTGCCCGAGGCTGGGCTCGGGCGAGGCGAGATCGTGTCCCTTGAGTGGACCGATCCTTGACTTAATCGCACCCATCAGGCCTTTGCAGCTTTGTGCTGATGGGGGTTACCAGCTGAGATTAGGAGTCTTGAGGGTACCCCTAATTATGGTCCCCGACAATATATAAGCATGATGAGAAATAGTATGAGATTTTCCTAATTTTGTGCTCAGGATAGTTCTCAGGATATAAAATATAACCCTCTCTATCCTAAACCATGGGAGCCTTACCCTTAACAAAATTAGATAGTCTGTTCTTGGGTGCATTAAGTTTGATGTTGATTTGGCTTCCTTGTTGGAAGCCAATGCCATCCTTAATGACAGGGTGTCTCCCATTATAGAGCATGCTTCGAGCAAATTTAAAATTTTCATTCCCTAACTCATGTTCGACAGTTTTAGAATTTAATTTAGCTATGTGATCATTTTGTTCTTTAATCATGGCAAGGTGATCATTCATAGCATCAACGTTAACATCTCTACATCTAGTGCAAATGGTTACATGCTCAACAATAGATGTAGAAACATTGCAAGCATTCAATTCTTCTATCTTAGCATTTAAACTAGCATTCTCAGTTCTAAGATAGGAAATTGAATCATTGCAAATATCAAGCTCATTAGACAAATTTTCACATTTTTCTACTTCAAGAGCATAAGCTTTTTTTAGTTTAACAAACTTATTAGTTTCTTTAACGAGCAAGTCCTCTTGGCATTCCAAGAGATCATCCTTCTCGTTAATGGTTTCTATCAATTCATTTATCTTTTTCTTTTGATCCTCACCATCAAAATATGGTGGTTTGCCTAGGAGTACTGTAACACCTCTGGTGTTACTGTCACTAAAACTTGAGCATAACATCATGTGCATGGGCATATCATGTGTTTGTTACACCTAGAGTGCATTCACTAGGTAAAAATTTCAAACAAGTTGTACTAATGTGACTTGATGTGTGATTAACCCTAGGGTAGAGTGCTTAACCCTAAATTAGGGCTTATGAGTGAAAGTGAAGCCCAAATAAGTTAAAACCTCAAAAGACATGAGAAATGATCATAAGGCATCACATTTGATGGACTTTGGTGGCACCAAAACCCTAATGTGCCCAAAGCCCTAAAAACAAAACCCTAGAAACCCTAATTAAAGCCCTAGGGGGTTAAGTGTAAATTTTGTGCACTTTTGGACCCAAGTGCAAATACCAAAGTAATAGAACACCACAACTCATGTGTTTCTCACATTTGAGGATTTGCAAGTCAAATTGTGGGATTTGGGCTTATTTGCAAAAAGGCACCCCAAGCATTTCATATGCCTAAATCCAAATTCAGTTGAATAGGGCTGACTTTGGAGCTCTATATTTATAAATCTACAAGGAATTTGCCTAGGGTCAATACATCAAATTTGTAGAGCTACTAAAGGAGTATAACATTGTTGAAATCATCAGACATAAGTGATGTACAAAAGTTGGAGTTAAATGGACTCAAAGTATTGTTGTCAGTCACCCATATAGTCTAATACTGGTCTGATAGTGAGTTCTGCTAAACTTTGGACTCAATTCAAGCTCGAAGGAGTAAGTAAATAAGCCAGGTCTCTATAGTCGATTTGTAGCTGGTTTATAGAGCTACAACTTTGATACAGATGAATGATCAGGTTGCTACATGAAATTTGGAGCAAATCACCCCCAAATAAGCTCTGTGAGGTGTTCTGAATGGTGTTCTGATGGTACATTGAACTGAATGAGATCACAGATGCAGTGCACTTGCCGCCGGTGACCCCCGCACCTGGATTCACGCCGGCGATGCGATTCGTGCCCTTTGGTGGCTGGATAATGCTTCGAGGTGAAAAGATCTTCACCACGGATGAGACCAAGGGCTGGTCGTCGTACCCACTTGCCTCACGGCCAGTCCAGATAGCCTCGCCGGAGTTGGCCGCCTACCTCGCGATGGCCACGTGCCTTGAAGTTTACCATGTCGCAGTAAGCCGCTTTAGATAGCTGGTTCGTCGCCGGTAAGCCTGCCACGATGAAAGCCATGCATCTCTTGCGCCAGTACTCTCCCCTCTCTCCGACCGCCAGCGCGCCATTCCAAATTCAAGAGCCAACGCCCTCGGGCCCTATAAATTAAGCATGTCATCTGATCCGCTAAGTAATTACACACCCAACTCACCAGCCTGTGCCTCAGATTGTCCACCAGAGCGCTCCAAATTTGAAGTTCCCCCAAATCAGTCAAAACTCCGCCATGTGTGAGCTCGCCGTGGCCAGCTCTCCACAGGTTCGGGCATGCCCTCCTCGCTCTTGTTTCAGCTCTCTTATGTGCTCTTGATACTTCCCGACCCAGCCAATTGAATTAGACCGTGTTAGATCGCTGGGAACGCCTCGGGTTATCCCCAGTTTGCGCCATTACCATGGATAGAGCGATTTAGAGTTAGAACTCTGCAATTGATGGAGGGGAAATGGTCGTTAGGGGTACAATTGGGTGTCAGCCACACCAGAGCACCGATCGTTGCGTTTTCCAGCCGGTACAGGCTCGCCGGAGCCGCTGCTCCGCCATCCACGGTCGGGGATCTCGGGTTGTGAAGAAATAGAAAGGGGAGGGACCTTAATGCGAATGTCAGTGACACGAGTAAATAGTGCGCAGGACTCTTAACCAGTTATTCAAACTGTCGGGGGTCTGTGCAATTCGCCATGCGGGCGCGCGCGGGGGCGCATTTCGCCTGGGCATGGGCCGTATCGGGCTGAATTGAGCCTGTTACTATTCATACTTTCTCTTTTTCTTTTTCTGCCAGACATAGGAAATCCATAGAAAATTATAGAAAAATGATAAAAATATGAGACCAATTTTGTTGGACTCCTAAATTTCTCTAGTATTTAATAAAAATAGTTTCGAGATTTTTAGTCTAAATTAGGGATTATGTAGTATTTAAGAAGGCTTAAACCTAATCTCTTGAAATTTTAGAAATTATTTAATAACTCCAAAAATCACCAAACTTTTGGATAAGCCTAATATGATATTTAGATCCCATGAGTGAAGTTTGACTTGTTTTGGACATTGTTTGATTTCCAAACCTAAAACCCTAGTCTTCTAGGTAGTATCTGCCTTATGAAAATAAAGTATTGACTCCGAAAACCCTAGTTTCCCTGGTGCACCATGAAGGAAAGTTGTATTCAAGATACAACTTGATGTATCTCTTCTATTATTGCATTTTCATAAGCATTACATGAGCATTCATGGTTATATATGATTATGTATAGAGAACGAGGATGAAATAACTGTTGAAGAAGAGGAGACTACTCCATCAACAGAAAATCCACCTGCCGGAAACTGTTTTTACTTTGACATCTGTGGAACAGAGCTCGACTCTCCTACAACCCAAGGCAAGCCCAGGAGCATTTGCCACCTCCTTGCTGTTTTAAAATCGTTATCACTTGAATGATGCATTAGGTGATAGGAGTTGGGTGTTAAACCAATTGTTGCATTTCCTTCCTTGGAACTGTTTACCATTCCTTGATTACATGTTTTATTAAAAGGTTTTCTGATGCTTAGTCCTGCTTTAGAAAAACAAATGTTTTGTTTTAAAACAAAAGGTGATGCTTCACAGTGGATGGGAGGTTTTCAAAAATAAAACTTGATGGTGGATCCATCATGGCCGTGATGGGTTCAACATCGGAAAAGATGTACCTCTGCCAGGTACCAAACTTTGGGGTTTAAATGATAAAGCTGAGACTGGGTGTGTGATGAAGACATCCACACTACCGATACATCTATGCCAATACAAGTACCAATTTCTGGTCCCATTACTTCTAGTCCCATTACTCGCGCTCGTGCTCGTCAACTCAACCATCAGGTGATTACACTCTTGAGTGCATGTCCATCATATTTAGACCATGGAGACCCGTGCACACTTGTTTTGCTTAGGAACCAGGGAGAAGACCGAAAGGGAAAAGGATTTGAACATGCTGGATTCGGACTACAGAAGAACACCAACTTGTGACGGTCACCACGGTCACATGCGGGCTCGGATTGGAATGTTCAAGCACAACATGCAAAGCTTATCAAGTCTACTTTCATATGGATCCGGAATTATAGTCATATCTGTTCTGAGGCCGCCGTAATCATTGCTTCCTTACCGAGACATTTCCTGCCTTTTTTGCCCATGGTGCTGCGTGACCCTATTTTGGCCCAATAGGTCGTGTATCAAGTTGGGTCCATTAGGGACGCATCCTAGGGTTGCAGCACGACCCCAATACCCTTGTGGTCGTCCTCCCATGTTTATAAACCCCCTAGCCGCCACCAAGAACAGCGGGTTTTGTTTAGATCAAGTTTAGCTCTCGCTACTTGCTTGTAAGCGCGCGTGCTGGTTCAGCCGCCCGTCTTCTTGTCTTCAGAACCCCACCATATTGGAGTTTGATTTTGAAACCTACATTTAGATCTGGTAATTCAGTACTTGTTCTACTTGTTCTACTTGTTCTTGCTAGTTCTTCGATTGCTTGCAGGACGAGTGCCCTAGTGACCAGGGTGTCACGCTCCACAAGATCGTGACAGCCATAGGAGGTGGTGTATCGGTTGCTAAGGCGCAGCGTCTTTGGAAGGCTGTAGTCGGGCCGTGAACGTCGTCTCCTCCCCCAATCGAGTTATTCCACACCCTCTCACCGAAAGATCGGGCAATCACCCAACGGGTGCACATCAGTTGGTAATCAGAGCAAGGTTTATCGGTGAGAGATTTACTTTTCTTCGCTATTTTCTTATCTCCTATAGTCCAGAAAAAGCCAAAAAAATAGTAGATTAGTTTTACCGCAATCCTATAAACCATTGAGCATTTACTAGTACTACTTAGCTAGGGCTTGTTGAGTTTTTGGTTGCATCGGTTGTGTCGAGTTGCTGGTCTTAGTTTATTCCTTTAGAGTTTTGAGTTCTACCACGTTTTGGTCACCACGAGATCCACCATCACCATAAACATCTCTGGTTCGTTTTTGCCACCACGAATACATCTCATGTCCGATTTGGAAGTTTAAATACAATCTGGAAAGCTTATCTTATCTTCTTTCCAACGGATCTGACCTTGTCTCAAAATTCATTCTGAGCGCTCCGCAATCATCGTAGAGATTTCTGGACTTTCTATATTAACAAGATTTGTTAAATCTGTTTTAAAGGGGTTGTTAGCAATATCCTTATTGTTTGGGTTGTCATAGTGAAAAAAAAGGGTTTAGGCCCCTGCAAAAAAAAGAAGAAAAAAAAAGAAAAGAAAAGAAAAAAAAGGAAAAGAAGAAGAAAGAAGGGGGCTGAATCTCTAAATCTGTTGTTTCTCTTTGTGTTGTGCTAGTTGTTCTTTTTCAGTGACTACCTTTGTGCCTAGGCTCACGTCTCTAGCATGGTTTAGCCTAGGACCAGCACAGTACCACCGTTGAACGATTATTCAGCTTGCTTTTGTAACTAACGTGGTACTAGTGTATTCCTTGCTTCAGCCCACCTACAACTCTACATATTTCGACTACAGTTTGACAGGTCGTGTTGCTGCGGCACCGATACACTTATTCCACGGTTGCAGACTTGTTGGTTGCTGACCTCTCCTGTTGTGCAAGGTAAGAATTGGTAAGAGCTTGTGTGACAGGTTGAGAGTGAGCGCCTTGCAGTAACTACATCCTAATAGTTGTAGAGTTTTTATTCCTTCACGTTTTTTCTTGTTGCCTCTGTTCGTCTAACCATGGCAGGATTGGAGGTTGATGATGCTTCTCGTAATATGCCACACTCTCCTCGCACCAAGGGTATCACACAACACTTTGTAAGGCTAGTGAAGACGCACACAGAAGGTCTTGATAATGACATGCAGGTGACGAATGAAAAGATGGGGCAATTGGAGGCCACACAGATCGACACAAACACCAAACTTGCAAATGTGGAAATGACAGTTGCTCATATTGACAAGAGCCTTGTCGCACTCTTGAGGCGATTTGATGAGATGCATGCTAATACCAATGGTGGGTGTGATGAGGGCGCCGAAGGTAACTGGGATGACTATGTTGCTGATACTGAACAAGATGACCAAGAAGCACCTAATCGTCGGCGACTACATACTAACCATAGAGCTATGGGTCGTTTTCGCCGATGTGAGGTACATGGTAATGATGATGCTTTTAGTAAGGTTAAATTTAAAATACCTCCTTTTGATGGTAAATATGACCCTGATGCTTACATTACTTGGGAGATTGCAGTTGATCAAAAGTTTGCATGCCATGAATTTCCTGAGAATGCGCGGGTTAGAGCTGCTACTAGTGAGTTTACTGAATTTGCTTCTGTTTGGTGGATAGAACATGGTAAGAAGAATCCTAATAACATGCCACAAACTTGGGATGCATTGAAACGGGTCATGCGGGCTAGATTTGTTCCTTCTTATTATGCACGTGATATGCTAAACAAGTTGCAACAATTGAGACAGAGTACTAAAAGTGTAGAAGAATATTATCAGGAATTACAAATGGGTATGCTGCGTTGTAACATAGAGGAGGGTGAGGAATCTGCTATGGCTAGATTTTTGGGCGGGTTAAATAGGGAAATTCAGGACATCCTTGCTTATAAAGATTATGCTAATGTAACCCGATTGTTTCATCTTGCTTGCAAAGCTGAAAGGGAAGTGCAGGGACGACGTGCTAGTGCAAGGTCTAATGTTTCTGCAGGAAAATCTACACCATGGCAACAGCGCACGACTACGTCCATGACCGGCCGTACACCAGCACCAACTCCCTCGCCGAGTCGACCAGCACCACCGCCTTCCTCCGGCGACAAACCACGTGCATCTTCCACAAATTCAGCAACCAAATTTGCCCAGAAACCAGCAGGTAGTGCCTCTTCAGTAGCCTCCACGGGTAGAACAAGAGATGTTTTGTGTTATCGATGCAAGGGCTATGGACACGTGCAGCGTGATTGTCCTAATCAGCGTGTTTTGGTGGTAAAAGACGATGGTGGGTATTCCTCTGCTAGTGATTTGGATGAAGCTACACTTGCTTTGCTTGCGGCTGATGATGAAGGCACTAAGGAACCACCCGAAGAACAGATTGGTGCAGATGATGCAGAGCATTATGAGAGCCTCATTGTACAGCGTGTGCTTAGTGCACAAATGGAGAAGGCAGAGCAGAATCAGCGACATACGTTGTTTCAAACAAAGTGTGTCATTAAGGAGCGTTCATGTCGTTTGATCATTGATGGAGGTAGTTGCAACAACTTGGCTAGCAGCGACATGGTGGAGAAGCTTGCACTTACGACCAAACCGCACCCGCATCCATATCACATTCAATGGCTTAACAATAGTGGTAAGGTCAAGGTAACCAAGCTGGTACGAATTAATTTTGCTATTGGTTCATATCGTGATGTTGTTGACTGTGGTGTTGTGCCTATGGATGCTTGTAATATTCTGCTAGGTAGACCATGGCAATTTGATTTAGATTGTATGCATCATGGTAGATCAAATCAATA
Source organism: Zea mays (assembly GCF_902167145.1). Lineage (NCBI taxonomy): Eukaryota > Viridiplantae > Streptophyta > Magnoliopsida > Poales > Poaceae > Zea > Zea mays. The sequence continues at coordinate 82,250,186 of NC_050104.1, read as the reverse complement.
TTCTCTCATACACCATGATAAGAAAATTATTTTGCTTCCCATGTCCCCTGAGGCTATTGTGTGTGATGATGTTGCTAAAGCTACCAAAGCTAAAACTGAGAACAACAAGAATATTAAAGTTGTTGGTAATAACAAAGATGGGATAAAATTGAAAGGACATTGCTTGCTTGCGACAAAAACTGATGTTAATGAATTATTTGCTTCCACTTCTATTGCCTACGCCTTGGTATGCAAGGATGCTTTGATTTCAATTCAAGATATGCAGCATTCTTTGCCTCATGTTGTTACTAACATTTTGCAGGAGTATTCTGATGTATTTCCAAGTGAGATACCAGAGGAGCTGCCACCTATACGAGGGATTGAGCACCAAATTGATCTTATTCCTGGTGCATCTTTGCCAAATCGTGCTCCATATAGGACAAATCCGGAGGAAACAAAAGAAATTCAGCGACAAGTTCAAGAACTACTCGACAAAGGTTACGTGCGTGAGTCTCTTAGTCCGTGTGCTGTTCCGGTTATTTTAGTGCCTAAAAAAGATGGAACATGGCGTATGTGTGTTGATTGTAGGGCTATTAATAATATCACGATACGGTATCGACACCCTATTCCACGTTTAGATGATATGCTTGATGAATTGAGTGGTGCCATCGTCTTTTCTAAAGTTGATTTGCGTAGTGGGTACCACCAGATTTGTATGAAATTGGGAGATGAATGGAAAACTGCTTTCAAAACTAAGTTCGGATTGTATGAGTGGTTAGTCATGCCTTTTGGGTTAACTAATGCACCTACCACTTTCATGAGATTAATGAACGAGGTTTTGCGTGCCTTCATTGGAAAAATTGTGGTAGTATACTTTGATGACATATTGATCTACAACAAATCTATGGATGAACATGTTGATCACATGCATGCTGTTTTTAATGCTTTACGAGATGCACGTTTATTTGGTAACCTTGAGAAGTGCACATTTTGCACCGATCGAGTTTCGTTTCTTGGTTATGTTGTGACTCCACAGGGAATTGAGGTTGATCAAGCCAAGGTAGAAGCAATACATGGATGGCCTATGCCAAAGACTATCACACAGGTGCGGAGTTTCCTAGGACTTGCTGGCTTCTATCGCCGTTTTGTGAAGGACCTTAGCACCATTGCTGCACCTTTGAATGAGCTTACGAAGAAGGGAGTGCATTTTAGTTGGGGCAAAGTACAAGAGCACTCTTTCAACGTGCTGAAAGATAAGTTGACACATGCACCTCTCCTCCAACTTCCTGATTTTAATAAGACTTTTGAGCTTGAATATGATGCTAGTGGAATTGGATTGGGTGGTGTTTTGTTACAAGAAGGCAAACCTGTTGCATATTTTAGTGAAAAATTGAGTGGGTCTGTTCTAAATTATTCTACTTATGATAAGGAATTATATGCTCTTGTGCGAACATTAGAAACATGGCAACATTATTTGTGGCCCAAAGAGTTTGTTATTCATTCTGATCATGAATCTTTGAAACATATTCGTAGTCAAGGAAAACTAAACCGTAGACATGCTAAGTGGGTTGAATTTATCGAATCGTTTCCTTATGTTATTAAGCACAAGAAAGGAAAAGAGAATATCATTACTGACGCTTTGTCTAGGAGATATACTTTGCTGAATCAACTTGACTACAAAATCTTTGGATTAGAGACGATTAAAGACCAATATGTTCATGATGCTGATTTTAAAGATGTGTTGCTGCATTGTAAAGATGGGAAAGGATGGAACAAATATATCGTTAGTGATGGGTTTGTGTTTAGAGCTAACAAGCTATGCATTCCAGCTAGCTCCGTTCGTTTGTTGTTGTTACAGGAAGCACATGGAGGTGGCTTAATGGGACATTTTGGAGCAAAGAAAACGAAGGACATACTTGCTGGTCATTTCTTTTGGCCCAAGATGAGAAGAGATGTGGTGAGATTGGTTGCTCGTTGCACGACATGTCAAAAGGCGAAGTCACGGTTAAATCCACACGGTTTGTATTTGCCTCTACCCGTTCCTAGTGCTCCTTGGGAAGATATTTCTATGGATTTTGTGCTGGGATTGCCTAGGACTAGGAAGGGACGTGATAGTGTGTTTGTGGTTGTTGATAGATTTTCTAAGATGGCACATTTCATACCATGTCATAAAACTGACGATGCTACTCATATTGCTGATTTGTTCTTTCGTGAAATTGTTCGCTTGCATGATGTGCCCAACACAATCGTTTCTGATTGTGATGCTAAATTTCTTAGTCATTTTTGGAGGACTTTGTGGGCAAAATTGGGGACTAAGCTTTTATTTTCTACTACATGTCATCCTCAAACTGATGGACAAACTGAAGTTGTGAATAGAACTTTGTCTACTATGTTAAGGGCGGTTCTAAAGAAGAATATTAAGATGTGGGAGGACTGTTTGCCTCATGTTGAATTTGCTTATAATCGATCATTGCATTCTACTACAAAGATGTGCCCATTTCAGATTGTATATGGTTTGTTGCCTCGTGCTCCTATTGATTTAATGCCTTTGCCATCTTCTAAAAAACTAAATTTTGATGCTACTAGGCGTGCTGAATTGATGTTAAAACTGCATGAAACTACTAAAGAAAACATAGAGCGTATGAATGCTAGATATAAGTTTGCTAGTGATAAAGGTAGAAAGGAAATAAATTTTGAACCTGGAGATTTAGTTTGGTTGCATTTGAGAAAGGAAAGGTTTCCTGAATTGCGAAAATCTAAATTGTTGCCTCGAGCCGATGGACCGTTTAAAGTGCTAGAGAAAATTAACGACAATGCATATAGGCTAGATATGCCTGCAGACTTTGGGGTTAGCCCCACATTTAACATTGCAGATTTAAAGCCCTACTTGGGAGAGGACGTTGAGCTTGAGTCGAGGACGACTCAAATGCAAGAAGGGGAGAATGATGAAGACATCCACACTACTGATACATCTATGCCAATACAAGTACCAATTTCTGGTCCCATTACTTCTGGTCCCATTACTCGCGCTCGTGCTCGTCAACTCAACCATCAGGTGATTACACTCTTGAGTGCATGTCCATCATATTTAGACCATGGAGACCCGTGCACTCTTGTTTTTCTTAGGAACCAGGGAGAAGACCGAAAGGGAAAAGGATTTGAACATGCTGAATTCGGACTACAGAAGAACACCAACTTGTGACGGTCACCACGGTCACATGCCGGCTCGGATTGGAATGTTCAAGCACAACATGCAAAGCTTATCAAGTCTACTTTCATATGGATCCGGAATTATAGTCATATATGTTCTGAGGCCGCCGTAATCATTGTTTCCTTACCGAGACATTTCCTGCCTTTTCTGCCCATGGTGCTGCGTGACCCTATTTTGGCCCAATGGGTCGTGTATCAAGTTGGGTCCATTAGGGACGCATCCTAGGGTTGCAGCACGATCCCAATACCCTTGTGGTCGTCCTCCCATGTTTATAAACCCCCTATCCGCCACCAAGAACAGCGGGTTTTGTTTAGATCAAGTTTAGCTCTCGCTACTTGCTTGTAAGCGCGCGTGCTGGTTCAGCCGCCCGTCTTCTTGTCTTCAGAACCCCACCATATTGGAGTTTGATTTTGAAACCTACATTTAGATCTGGTAATTCAGTACTTGTTCTACTTGTTCTTGCTAGTTCTTCAATTGCTTGCAGGACGAGTGCCCTAGTGGCCAGGGTGTCACGCTCCACAAGATCGTGACAGCCATAGGAGGTGGTGTATCGGTTGCTAAGGCGCAGCGTCTTTGGAAGGCTGTAGTCGGGCCGTGAACGTCGTCTCCTCCCCCAATCGAGTTATTCCACACCCTCTCATCGAAAGATCGGGCAATCACCCAACGGGTGCACATCAGTGTGTGACTTGCACGAGCAGAGAGTCTCCATATAGTGTCTCCGTCTGAGTCGATTAAGGACAGTGTCGATGTAGGCTTGATGATTGAGGACCTTTTAACTGGTCACATGCCTCATCATGGGTAAGCTTTGCCTCAGGCGGACCAATACCAGAAAGGCCAACATGCAATTGGAGTGGAGAGATGATGAGAGTAGTGTGTACCCTCCGTGGCAAGAGGCTGGACGGTGGTGTATCTGTGCTCTCAGTTGGCGTGAACCCGGTCTGGTCTTAAGAACCCCGGTGGTGAGTTGACATATGCAAGGGTTAAGTGCTACATATGTCATGTGATTGGAGATCCCCAGCTGGGTATTAACCGATTCGGATCGCCGTTACTTCTCGGACATGAAGACTTGGTCACTGCCCTACACGTAGCATTCCAGTGAACAAAAAGGGGTTGATAAAAGGATGCCTAGTATAGGCCAAGTGCTTGAACTAGGGTAGAAAGAACTCTAGTGACAGATAATGACTTAACTTGCTAATAAAACTGGATTTTTAAGGATCCACTATTAGTAAGCACTTTTGCAAACAGAGTCTTGATTCTTGATTAAGCCTTACCTTGACTCCCTTAAGCCAGCATATCCTTGACAGCCTTTTATTTTGACGGGTAAGACTTGCTAAAGTACAATCTGTACTCAGGGTTTTCGAACCCATGTTGTTGTAGGTGAGGAAACAGCAGACTTTTGCTGTTTTTGCACTAAGGTGGTGCCCAAAGAAGAACCTCAGCAGTGAATCCGCGGGAGGATGTTGGCCTCCCACTTGAAAAACAATATACTTTTATGCGGGAGGGGTTTTTGCCTCCCAAGTTTGTAATAATGATACTTATGCACTCATATACCCTGGTTTGTAATAACTATAACACTCTTTCTGTATTTTGAATGCAAATTAAATTATTGTAATTCGCTTTCGCTTATTCTTTCCTCCGATGTGTTGTAATATCTGTGTGACGGGTGAAATGCTCTTGGGCGAGGAAAAGGATACAGATACCGAACTTGTCGAGTGATTATGTGCATCTACAGGGTTGTCCAAGGTCTGTTGGACAAGGACAACTATAGGTGGGCCTAATGAATTGGGAGGTTCCATCACAGGTACGAAAAGTAAAGAAGCGTGTTTAGGAATGCGAGGATAGCATAGAGGCATCTTACTATACTTCTTACGCTCTTGGCGCTTCGAAGATGTAGACTCGGTGCCGGATGTGGAAGGTGATGAAGAGTCGGTCTCGTAGTAGACCACCTTCTTCATTTTATTTTTCTTCTTATCACCCTTCCTATGTGACTTGATGGAGCCGGTGGATTCTTCTTTGTGTTTGTCGCTGGCCTCCTTTGATGGAGTTTGTTCCTCGTTCTTCCTTCCTGAGGCTTCGGGTTTTTCGCGGTGACCATCTCCTTCTTGGCGTGTTTTCCCGACATCACTTCGAGTTGTTAGACTCTAATGAAGCACCGGGCTTTGATACCAATTGAAAGTCGCCTAGAGGGGGTTAAAATAGGCGAAACCTGAAATTTACAAACTTTAAACACGCACTATACCCGAGGTTAGTGTTAGAAATAATTTGGAGTGCGGAAGATTGTTCCTCTTGCTATGAGTTGCTCAATCAATGCGGATAACCTTGGGAGCAAACTCAAATCAATATGAGCAAGGGAACTTTAGAGAGAGAGATGATAAACAAATTGAGTGGAGATCAACACAAGTGAACACGACGATTTGTTTACCGAGGTTCGGTTCCAAAGAACCTAGTTCCCGTTGAGAGGCCACAAAGGTCGAGTCTATTCCAACCCTTTCCCTCTCTCAATCGGTCACTTAGACCGGTTGAGTGCTTCTCCTTAATCACTTGGGTCACTAAGATCCCACAAGGATCACCACACAATTAGGTGTCTCTTGCTAGCTTTACAAAGCACTTAAGAAGATTAGAGTGAGAAGGAAAAAAGCAATCCAAGCAATAAGAGCAACAAAAGAAACACAAATGATCCTCTCTCAAGTCTCTAGCAATTGAGTTGATTTTAGAGCTTGAAGAGGATTGAATGCTTTTATTGTATCTTTGGAGTGTTTGCCTTTGCTCTTGTATTGAATGAGAAGTGTAGGAGGCTTGGATGGCAGGAATGATGGTGGTTGGGGGTATTTATAGCCCCAACCACTATTCCAGTCGTTGCTATCGATGGGCACACCGGACAGTCTGGTGGTGCACCGGACATTGCACTGTTCACTGTCCGGTGTGTGCAACGTCAGCCGACCTTTGGGGTTTGGAGCGGTTGACCGCTGAAGTCCTTTGTCCTCTTGCGGCACCAGACAGTCCGGTGTGTTTTGACTTTGTAGTTCTGACTTCTAACTTCCGCATTATTCACTGTTCATCTGACATCGTAGTTGACCGTTGCTCCGTTGGCTCATCGGACAGTCCGGGACACACCGGACAGTCCGGTGAATTATAGCGGAGTGACTCTCAGAAAACCCGAGAGCGGTCAGTTCGTGAGGTGCCTCGGTCAGTTCGTGAGGTGCCTCAACCTAGGCACCGAACAGTGTCCGATGCGCCACTGGCTACACCTATACTTGTTTTTGCTCCAAACTTTGTAGAGTTCCCCAACTCATTTTCTTTGTTTGTTTATGTTGAAATTTATGCTCCTGAGATAAATGATGACTAGGCAAACTAGTTAGTCCACGTGGTTTGTGATGGACGTCAAACACCAAAATCGATAATAGGAAATGTATAAGCCCATTTCCCTTTCAGAGCCTCTTGAGGCTTCACTTCTCCACCTAGCGATAGATGTTGAACTCCTACCTAGCGCACCAAAACCAACAACACAACACAAAAGAGCAACACACAGTATGTCGAGAACAACATAAGAACGCCGCTCGGATCTCGCTAAAATCATTGAATTGCGTTGTGGCATAGTGTTAAAGTGTAGATAGGATATTAGTATGCTTGTGAGTTGAAAGAGGTCACCATGAGTAAGGGTTCTTTTATAGCTCCAAAAGGCCCCATAGTCGTTGCTCCTTCCTTGCAAAAAGATGCCAAAAACTGGCTGACCGCGGGTGCACTGGACCGGTCAGGTGCACCAACAAACCGAGGCCACGTGCCCCGATCCCAAGATCTAATTGGGCACCTTACTGATCTGACGGGTGTCGGACCGGTTCGGTGCACCTTTAGACTTGGTTCCATGTCAGCTAGTTGTTGGCTAGCGCGCCCGTTGGAGACTAGCCGTTGGAGGAGGTCCAGTGCACACCGGACCATGCATAGTGAAGGTCCGGTGAATTATAAAAATAATTCCCTAGACCTCATTTTTCACTTATGGAGGTGGTCCAATGCGCCAGGTCGCCCGGTGCCTAAGTCCAAGCCTATGCAGACACGATCCGGTGCACCAACAGACAGGTCCGGTGAGGCCCAAAACAGTCTGGTTAAGGCTCTTTTGAGCCTATCTTCTCCAAACCTTTTTGGTTGTTCTTGGTAGCTTCCCTACAACTTAGACAAACATAGTTAGCATATAATCCAATTGACAAAGTGTGGAAAACTGTAATACCCAAAAGTGTAAACAGTGAAAATAGAGATGATCTCAATATTTTGTGACCCCTACTTTTTATCACATGTGAACACCTCATTTAAAAGTAAATAATTAATAAAGGACACATCACTAAATTGTGCATCATGTTGGCTTTTAATTGTATGTGCATTTAAAAGTAGTCACATTCATAGAAATAAATTAATAAACAAGTTGGAGATGTAAAGACCAACTTGAATATTTAGAAATGAGAAAATAAAAAAAGGAGAAACGGAATAAAATATTATACAAATAAAAATAAATAGATAAATATATCCTTCTTACATTAGGATTTGAATTTAGATACTTAGCTCAAATGTGAGACTCATGACAAAATTCAAATTTAAATTTGAAATCAAGAAAATGAAGAGGAAAAGAAATCAAAAATTCTAAAAGAAAAAGAAAAGGAGAAAATTGGCTACTTGGGTCGGAGGAAGCCATTGTGGCCCACCTCGCCCACTCGCACGCGCGGCCCGACCTCACCATCCGCGCGCTCGCTGGATGGCGGGGCTTCCCTGTCAGCCTCACACTTATCTCTCACACGCGATTGCGCCCCACTGACAAGCGGGCTCCCTTGGTCATCCTCTGTCACGCACGACAAGCCTTGTGTACCTGACGTGCGAACCCCACTAGTCAGCCCCATTTCGTCAAAGCCTATCGCCGACCTGTGGCCCCGCTGGTCAGTCCGGTCTTCCCCCTCTCGCGGGCGTGCTATTACCACCTCCGCACGGAATCCAGAAGCTAGACTGGGTCTGCCGTGTCGTGGGGATAAGACCCCCCTGGGCTCTCCGTAGTCCCTCCTGCGCGACCCGTGTGCTGAAGTTTCACGCCACTCTAACTACCGAGGGTCGTCATCGCCATCTGTGAGGGGGAGCCGAGAAGGAGTTCGCCGCCATCATCGAACCTCAGTCCCGTCGCCGCTTAGCACCAGTGACTCGATCCTGGACGCTCGGAGTGTTGGTGGGCTGTGCTCGGCGCGAAATTCGAGTGCGCGAAGCCTCGGGGTGCTCGCCGGACTTCTCCATCCGCCACGGAGCCGCTGCGCATCGTGGATTGGCTCTCTGCGCCGCACAATCTTCCGGTATGATGACCCTGCTAATTTCCTTAGGTCCCTAGTTTCGTTCTGCATCACTTGTACCTGTGTTTGGGCCGCTGGCACGTCGATTGGCTAGTCACCGGTGATGGCGCCGCCGCAGTAGGGTGGACGGCGCCGCTGCAACAGCGTGGTGATGGCCGGTTACCAGTGACCGCTTATTGGCAAGTGAACGACTATGATTAGATCACCGGTCTTTTAACCCATTCCAGTACCTATAGTTTTGTAATAAAATTGTTTATCACCTAGTGCCACTATTTTACCATTAAACCCACATTATAATTGATCTCTTAATTAATCTTGTATCAAATACATAAAACCTTCAGAAATTCATAACTTAAAATCCATAACTCCGAATTTAATGATTCTTTTTTCTATGATCTCATTTTAATGTGTAGATTATTAATATGTATTTTGTATACATGTTTGGTGTGATGTTAATTTCTCCTTTGCACTATGCTTGTTTGTATTGTGATAGTAGAAGAGCCAGTGGCCGAGAATCCGGGTGTTCAGTAGGTAGAAGTTGCTGAGCAGGAACTCATTGAAGGTAAGTTGTGCCATTGACCACTTTATTTACCCAACAATGTTCTTTATAATCATTTATTCATGCATAGGTTTAATTTTGATGAGACCCAATAGGACACTCTAGTCTGATTATCTTTTCACCTTGTTTACCCCTGAACTATTTGGGTAGTTTTGTTATTGCTCTACATGGTTTTGGGTTTAATATTACATTATGTTCATGTTCCAATTATACTGGTATTTTATTTATTATTCATGTCAAGATCATTATTTTAAATTGGAACATGGATCTTAACTTGAGAAACATGTGCTACCACAAGGGTGGAATAGGACGCCCTTGGTTGACTAACTAGGAAAGCTAGTGGAGGACTACCTTACCCGATAGGGGCAAGGGCAGTAGGAGAGTAGGCGTGTAGGGAGGTTCCCAGGTTGATTTTGCTGTGATGGCGTTCATACGGGGGATTCCTGCATTGCTCTTTCTAGAAACTGTAACGGGTTTTCTGAAGCTAGTGGAACTTTGTAAAGGCCTCGTAGTGGATCCCTAGCCATTCACCTCGGAGTGTCTAAGGGTCTAGCTAACCCTGTCAACATGGGATACACGACTTGTGGGTATAGGGTACAACCTCTGCAGAGTGTAAAACTGGTATACTAGATGTGCTCGCGGCCATGAGCAGCTCAGGACTCTCGCATTATTAAATTATGGAATTAAATTCAATTTGTCATTTGCATTGCATGGGATTCATTATTAATTTTGTTATGTTATTATGGTTTGGTATTTACTTACATTTAGTAACTGCTAATAAATTTTTACCAACTTAATAAAAGCAATATTGAGCCTTAACCCGTAATATTGATCAGCCTCACACTTCACATGAACTCTCACCTTTGGTGAGTTCATGCACATTGTTTCCCACGACTTGTTGAGCTATGATCTTTTGTGAGCTCACACTTGCGATATATAAACCCCCCAGGAGAAGAACAGGTGGCCCAGGAGAAGCCACACAACGAGGAGTACGATTTGATCTAGGTGGCGTCTCCTAGTTGACTTTATGGCACCAAAAATGGACAATAGTTCGATTTATATTTATCTTTTATTTATGTAAGACTTCCGCTATGTAATAATTACTTTTATGATATTGTGACATTTATCTCTATACACTATGTTATTATATGTGTTATTCTTCTTTGGTGCACATATGAGATGCACCTGGCTTTATCCCTTAAATCCGGGTGTAACAAAAACTCACTTCTTCCACTTATTTTCACCAGGGTTCCTGATTTGGGCCAAACCAAGTCCAAAATGCGCTTTTTGCTACACAAAGGGTTAGAGGCCAAGTGCAAGTGCTTGAAACATTGTAATGTACCTATGCAACATGTCTAAGGGTGCAAACCTCACAGATTTACCATTTTTACTCCAAGTTGCATTTCTGAGCCCTTGTTTCAACTCTTTTGGACTTGAAACCTTCAAATTGTCTTCATTAGACCTGTTCTCATACTCATATCAACAAAGTTAGTTCTAGATGGTGTGTTGGACACTTAATCACCAAAACAGGTAGAAATGTCCATATAGCACATTACCCTTTCAATGGGGCTTGGGGTGTAGTACTCTCTCTATCGATGGTGGTTTGCCCCCTTGGGGAGGTGTATTGTGCTTACAACACCAGAAAACCTATCTTGTGGATATACCTTTGGGGAATCTTTATAAACGCTCCATAGTGAATCCCTAGACATTCACCTCAGAAGTGAATACGGGTCTAGCTAACCTGGGCTAGAAAGGGAATCATGGCTCATGGGTAAAGTGTGTGACCTCTACAGATGGTTTAGAAACTGGTATATAAATCGTGCTCATGATTAAGAGTGGCCTTGGGATCCTCGTTGATTAGATTTACAAGCGATCTGAGATACGATGGTTACAATGCCAACATTAGCGATGATGCTTCTCGGAGGAAGTTATGTTTCATGGGTTATTAATCACGAGTTGATGTTAAAACTTGGCTTATATTTATGATAGGCTTATATTGATGATAAGTACCTGATGAAGTAAAAGCAACCTGTTGTGACCCTAACTCCACATAAAGCTAGTCCACTTCAGCCAAACGGAGCATTTGCTGAGTACATTGTTGTGTACCCACTCTTACTTTCACATAAACACTAGGTTGCTCTTGATGTAACTACTGCTCAGGTGAAGCCGAAGGAGTCAAAGCAGCGGATCTCCAAGAATTTCAGGTCTTCGAAAATTTTGAAGATTAGGCTTGCGAGCCCCCCCCCCCCCCCCCCCCCCCCCCTCAATCAACTCCATGTGGAGGGTTTATTTATGTTAGTTATGTTTCTATTCTGTGCACTTTGATCTATATGATGTTAATGACTCTGGTTTGTAATAATATCACTTACTCTTTATGATTATTCGAAGCATTGTGCAATAATGAATTATTTATGTAATCGTTATGTACGTGAGTTCTTATCATGGCACGTATATGGTTCGCATTCGGTTTACCTTCTGGAACCAGGTGTGACAATTCCTTAGCTCCAACATGCCACAAATGGCAGACTAAGGAGGGCATATATAGCCCCCAATTCAAATATAGTCTTTGGAGGTTCCACATAATTTCTACATAGGCACCGAATATATTTAGTGCACCAACCAAGCATATATGTTGTGTCTATGTCAAGAAGTCATTGGCCTTCTAGCCATTACCGACAATTGGAGATTGGAATTGGTCTGATATCTAGTATACCACTAGAGTTGTACGGTACCTTATGGCATTCTTTAACTCGCACCACAATCTCTTTGAGCACCCTGTTTAGTGTGGTATCTAGTTCGTCGCCAGACACGTTTGATGCTTGATATCTAGTGCTCACCTGTCTATCTAGTGCACTTGGGTACAGTTGGTCTTCTTCATACAATATTGATGTCCGGTGTTGTTGTATTCGGTGCACCACTAGACACTGCTGCTGCCAACTAACATGCATTTTCTTTATTTCTTTGCATGTCTTCTTTTGGGCCTTTGTATCTTTAACTCTTGCATATACTTGTAGGTTTTAAATATGTGTTTTAATGTCTTGCTTGATGTATTAATCATCTAGATCATTTATTTGTCTTAGTCCAAGTTTATTTGTGCATTCTCTGAACTAAATCTAAAAACACTAGTTTCTGTACGTGAGTTACATAGCTTCATCAGCCTACTGTCCGTTCTTCACTCGCATGGTAGATCCTTGGTGCCAAGGATTTGTATCAAAGACTAGTGCGCCCTGGGATCAAGCCAGCGGACGACGGAGCGCCTTCTGAAGTCATGCGTTTACACTCGAGATTCTTGGTACTACCATGTTTGGATGCTTACTGGAAAAAGTTGCCTGGCCCAGGCACCAACGCCAGGCGTTGGATTTCCTACGCCTGGGGCCAGGATGAATTGCCTGGCAGGCATTTGCCTCCGAGGCCACCATCCAAACAAGCCAGAAGCACTGTTGCACTGTCACTGGACTGTAGCATCCGTATGTTGATTGGCGAAATCGTCGTCAGAATTTTTTGAATGCCACCCCATGCAGCTCTGAAGTCTGAGCGAAGATTGGAAAGGTCTCGGACACTGGTGGATAAAATGCATGAGCTTGAGTTTTTTAAAAACAGTCTTATTCAAAAAATTATGAGTTACTATTTATTTTGTTGTAATTTATTTTATCAATTGACGTTTGAGGGTGACTTGAAATTGTACTTTGAATAAGACGAGTGATTAAACTTTTAGGAAAAGAAAAATACAACATCATATATTTGTGTGAATGGAGGGAGTATATATAATCGTTCAAACAACGGATGATCTCTTAAGTCAGCGAAGATCGTGTTTGAAATGACAGGTTCCTTCTACAACGCTGTCAACAGCTAACGGTCCTTATGACTTTTTAGTGTGTTCGGCACCGCACATCTTCACTGAGGATCGAGCAGAAGCCAACCGGCCAGCAGACGCTTCTCGAATGTCGACATGTTGGTGACTTCGTCCTTTTTGAGTTCTGACCACACAAGCAATCATCTTCATCTCAGACGAACAATGGGCGTCAACGCAAAGAAGCAAGAAAAAGAAAAGGGAAGCATCCTCCTGAGCGAACAGGAGCTCAGAACATGACCGATGTACACACACGCCAAGAGTAGGACGGGACATAAAACGTGAGCCCGAAGCCCGTTACCCAAAATACTTGAACCCGTACCCATTTAGCCCGTGACCCGTTATCCGAACAGCTTCAACGGGTAACAAAACTGAATACCCGAAGTAAGTTTGGGCCTAATCGGGTATTCATCCGCGGTACCCGAAGTACCCATTCTACCCGAAATTAGGCAGCACGCTAGCCCAAGCCCAACAGCACCACAACACAGCCCACGGGCCACGCCCAGTTATATCCCTGATGGCCTGATGTCGCAACTCGCAACCCTAGCTCTCAGCCTCCCACGCGCTTCAAGTCTTCCCAGTTCCTAGGCGGCCGGCGACGTCCTCCCAGAGTCCCAGACGGCCAGAACCAGTAGGACTGGGCTTTCGGGTTACCCGATTAGTTCGAGTCGGGTAGTTCAGGTTTTGGTAAATTCGGGTAATAGAAACTGATATCCGATCACAGCTTTTAAAACCCGCGACTCGTAATTTTGGGTACCCGTAATTTTAGGTTCGGGTTTGGATATATCTAATTTACCCGAAATATATAAAGGCACATGCGAGGACGCGTCTGACCGGTGGCGCGGTGGCTTGACAGCGAGGGTCGGAGGGTGCGTCCGCGCGTGGCCGCTGGCCGGTAGCGCAGCGGCTTGCCAGCGAGGGCGTTGTCCGCTGTCTACGCTTGGCCGCCTGTACGGCTGCCTGTACGTGCTTCGGCGCTTGGCTGCCTGGCGCCTGGTGTGTGGTTGCTAGTTGCCGTTGTGCCTTGCTGAGTTGTTGTTGCCGCCATGCCTTGTTGTTGCCGGAGAACAAAGACTGGAAGTGTTCCTTGCTCTGGAGTACCAGCCTTCAAGTGGTAGGTGGCGATGGCCGATGGGGATTGGGGGTGCTGTAGCCAACGCTGGACAAGGCAGCCGCTGTGGGGCTAGCGCTTGGCCTCGTGCCTGGACGATGTTGGTTATTTCGGGTAGAATGGTTACTTTGGGTACCGTAGGTTAATACTTGATTAGGCCTGAACTTAGTTTGAGTATTTACTCCCTCCGGTTTCCTATTAGTTGTCGTTTTGGATAAGGTTCGAGTCAAACTTATAAAATTTTGACTACAAATAACTATTTTGTTATTTAGTTTTGGAACCTAATATTTATATGCGCCAATTTGTCATAAAAAGTACTTTTATAAAAGTATAAATGTATTAAGAGTTTATTTGTATTTTAACAAAAAAACATTGGTTAAAGTTATATTTTGGAGACCGTGTCGTTGTTCTAAACGACAACTAATAGGAAACCGGAGGGAGTAGTTTTGTTACCCGCTAGAGCTGTTCGGGTAACGGGCTTCGGGCTAAACGGGTACGGGTTCGAGTATTTCGGGTATAGGGCTCGGGTTTTATGCCCAGATCTAAGAACCAGTCTATGCCTCCCAGCTCCCAGGCCAATCCTCCCAGCCCCAGGCACCGCGCAGCTACTATAGGAAGCGAAGCTCAAGGTCCGAGGCAGCAGGAAGCGGAGCTACTTTAGTTACCGCGGCACCAGCATTAGACTGTCTTCAGCGGTTCCCCCTAAATTTCTCCCCCTATATCCCACTCACGTGCCACGTCAGCGATCTCTCTCCCCCTATATCTCCACGCTCTACAGCGGTTCCCCCTATATCAATCCTCTATACCTCACCACACCAATATTTTATTCTTTCATCATCAACTACCGTCCAATATTAATTTTATTTTTATTTATTCTTTGAACAGTACACGGGCGTATTTTTGGTCCACAATTAATTAGCAAACTTCATAATTACTATTAATACGTTAGTATAAATACGGTTGAATTATATGTTATTTTATAAATACAAATTCGCATTCTTCTAGTACACGACACAAGTGGCTTCCACCACACGACTGGCTTGTACGGCAAGCCACGAACGCCTGGCTTCCTTCACACACCGAAGCCATCTATAAATAACGTACCCCTCCGAGCATGGTCCACTCATCTATACACTACTCTCTTCTGTATCATCCGCCATTCCATCAAAAGTACGTAGTACGTAGTCTTAGTTCAGCTCATCATGGACTCATTCAAGAGCCTAGTGTTGTCTTCGTCATCCGATGATTCCGACGATGAGATCGATAACTTGTTGCTTTGGCAACAAGTTGACCACCTTGTACTAGGAGACACGAGCACGCGCTGTAGGCGCTCCTCATTGCCTCGCCGAGTTATCCATAGGGACCACGCTGCTGGAGAAAATCTCATCAAGCATCACTACTTCGGACCTAATCCAGTGTATCCATCACATGTTTTTCGTCGAAGGTACATTTCCTAAGTAATGATTTTACTTTGATTTCGAGGTTCGTTTTCTTATTTTTGCTTTGTTTTCGTTTTTAGGTTTCGGATGCATCGTCCTTTGTTCCTACGTATCCTTCGTGCCGTTCAGCGAGAAGACGATTACTTCACTATTCGATGTGATGCAACTGGTTTAGCAGGGCTTGGTCCATTACAAAAAGTTTGTGCTGCTTTGCGTATCCTTGCCTATGGGTTACCAACCGATGCGGTAGACGAGTACATACAGATTGGACAGACTACGGCTAGGGACTGCCTTATTCGTTTCTGTCGCACAATCATCTCTTCGTTTAGCGAATGATACCTCTGTATCCCTAACCACGACGACATTGCTCGCATACTAAGTGTAAACGCAGACAGGAGGTTTCCGGGTATGCTAGGCTCCATCGATTGTATGCATTGGGAATGGCGCAACTGTCCTACTGCATGGCGCAGACAGTTTTGTGGGCGTAATTCGAGGCCAACAATGATACTAGAGGCAATCGCTGGGTATGACCTGTGGATTTGGCATGCCTTCTTTGGAATGCCTGGTACTAACAATGATCTCAACGTGCTTCATCGGTCACCAGTGTTTGATCCGTTACGTAATGGGACGATGCCACCAGTGCACTTCACTATTAATGGTACCACGTACAATTTCGGATACTACTTAGCAGATGGCATATATCCAAATTGGCCTACCTTTGTAAAAGCAATTCGTCACGCATTTGAGGAAAAAAAGGTTCACTTCACAGCCAAGCAGGAGAGTTGTCGAAAGGACATAGAGCGAGCATTTGGAGTTTTGCAGGCGAGGTGGGCAGTTCTACGTGGCCCTGCTTATGGTTGGGATCGTCATCACCTCGCAGAGATGATGACTGCTTGCATTATTATGCACAACATGATTGTCGAGGACGAAGAAGATGGTGCAGCAAATGTGGACTTCATTGGGCCCACTGGCCCCCAGAAGTTTGTAATAATATTCCTGAGGTCCGCAACGAGTGGCTAAACAATCATATGCGCTCTGAATTACCCAACGATCCCGAGCAGGACATCACATGTCAGACCACATACTTGTCTTTGCAGCACAACCTAATAGAACACCTTTGTGCACGTCGAGGGTCCATGGGTTGAAGGCCTTCATCCATATTATGTGGTACAACAATGTTGTTTTCTTTGTATTATGAACTAAGTCATTAGTACCAAGAATGCAAGTCATGTCATGTATCTTGGTTGGTAGTGAACAAGTCTTGGTTACTTGTTTCTCTAATGCATCTACTACAAATAATTTGCATATGTTGCCAAACGTCAAGTCATGAATGAAAAAACCTTATTATGAATATCAATATTCTGAAAATAAACAATGTTCAAAAACCAAGCTCATGTTCTCAAACTAATAAGGAAATGTTGAAACACTTGAAATCACACAAGTCCAAACACACAGGAACACGGTTTGCCAATACAAAGGTCAACAACACCTTATCAAATAAATTAGTACTCTTCAGACAGGATTGTTGATGAAATAGTCGATTAAACCTTTTCTCCTCGCGATGTATACAGCTCTCAACTCTTCTGGTAAAGCATCCATATCCATAGCATAAAGTTTGTTCAGCTCTTCGTCCTTTTGCTTCCTGTCTTCCATTATCAATTTTTTTCCTTTACTTCAATTTCCTTGGATTGAACCTCCAACTTCTTCAGTTCAACTTCCTTCATGAACTCAATGTTCTGTTGTTTTAGGTCTGATTTTTCTTCACTTTGCTTCAATCTTGCTATTTGAATGTCATGGAGTCTTGACAGGTAGTCAGTAGACTGGGATGAACTGGACATTGCCTTCTTCCTTGATGCTTTCGTCGAGTCACGTCCTAATGGTCTCTTACCTTTTGAACCACCTTCCTCATATTCGACTTCATTAACAGAACCTGTAGGTGTTAGACTACGAACAGGCTCCGTCCCCGCATTGCCTCTCTAGGGGCTTCCATGAACCATGGCATCCCATTTGGGTTTGTTTTTGAGCCGCGTCCAGCAATGCATGAAATGAAAAGGCTTTTTCTGTGATGTGGCATATAGATTTGCAGCTTTCGAAGTCTACAAAAGATATATAACCAGTTGTCAGTGCACGATTAATAGTAAGTTCACATAGACCATGACCATACATTAAGTATTACAAATGAATGTTATTGTACCTTGTCGTTATCTGTGAGGCCACTCTGGTTTTCCCTTAGGACTCTTGCGTAGAATCCAGCAAATTTGCCTGTTTCAGCTCTTATTTTGTCCCACCTGTTGCTCAGAGCCCTATTAAGTCTCAATGGAAACTCACCTCTAAGTTCATTGTACCTTTTCTCAATTCTAGCCCATAAACCCTCCTTCCTCTGCCCTGTGTTAATGACTGGGTCACTACTAATCTCTAGCCATGTTTTGCAAAGCAACAGGTCTTCATCTGGTTTGAAGTTCTGTTCCTTTGTCCTCCTAAATGTCCCAGGTGTATCTGAAGGTTTGCTAGGGCTGTTAACTTCCTGGACACTATGTTCTGCTTCGGATTCAAAATTGATAGGGTCAGTCTGGTTGGGAACATGGGTGGAAACCTGTGGACATGGAATGAGTGGTACCAACTGTGGTTGACCGAATGATGTTTGTGTAGCAGGACCCCCAGGATTCGTCATACCAAAAAATGGGTTCCATGGATTACGAAAGGTATATGAAGATGGGTCATGAGGTCCCTGGGACCAGGTAGGATTGGTCATATGGGATGTAGGATTAGTAAATGTAGAAGCCTGCGTTGGGTCGAAACCTTGGGCCTGCCACATCTGAGGATCCCACATGGGTGGGGGAAAATCTGGTTACCTGAATTGGGGCTAGCAGCAGGAGGTCGAAAAGGTGTGTTTGTGTTGTTGTCAGCCATTCTGGAATGAAATACAGGAATACATTAAGTTGGACAACAGATAACAAACTTGGACTATAAAGTAGAAACTTGAATGCATTCCACATAAGGTTCATACATAAGGAACAGAAGGATGAAGCATTGCACATAAGTTTGATACATAAGGATGAAGCATTCCACATAAGGTTCATACATAAGCAACATAAGATTGAAGTTGAAAGTGCATTCATCCCTTTTGTGAGTTTTGGTGATTTGGATAACAACACATTTAAAGGTCTAACAAGTTTGCCAAGTGTTGAACAGGAAATTCAGTATGATGAACATACTTGAATAGTGTATAATGATCAGTGAACAAGGTTCAACACAAGGTCAAATAACCAGTGAGACAATGCAAATGGATATAATATGGTCTCTATATTGGTTTGGATATATGGACAAGTCCTGAGAAATCACTATGCATAAATATGATCATAATAGAGGTTGAAGTGATTAAGAGGATTGGTCAAGCCAAAGTGAATAAGATATGAGGAATCGTGAATTGGCTTGACCATATTACTATTAGTCCATATATGAATATATGAGAATCAAACTAGAGCTTGATTGATCTTAGCAGTTATATCTAGATGTCATTCAAGCAAGGTTCACAATATTGAAGAAATGATTCTCTCAATGGATGCTCAATAGGATGTGACTCAAGAATGGCTTGATAGGGTGAAGATAGCAAGGAAAGGGCTTCGAGGAACTAAGCGAAGGTGAAGGCCAAGCGACGGCTTGTAGACCGAGGTACCATGGCTAAGGTGAAGAAGAGAGTACTTGCACTAAGTCGATGAACTAATCAGCTATAAAGAGTTACAACATGTTGATGCATCAGTAAGGTGACTTGAAGCCATGATTTGAACTCATATATGGTGAAATGGCATAAGTCACAGGCTCGATTTGTGTTTGCTTCAAAAGGTGAGACAAGGATGTTAGTGATCCTTATGAAGCAACACCATGGAGAAATCACACATGAGACACCAATGACTCAAGGAGTTTACTTAATTATATTTTATTTAACTTGAGTATAGGAATCGTCGTACTATCAAGGGGGATCCATAAAGAAGGTTGGTGTTGGTACTAAAGCTCAAAATCCTTGATCTAAAACTTCCATTTTACCCTGGTTTCACTTCGGTTTTCTCAAAATCTGTGCAACAGTTCAAAAACCGGTTCAACCGGACCTAAAACCGGTTCAACCGGTTTCTGCACTGTTCCCCTCTGTCACTGCCAGTCTGCCAGTCAGTCCTGTCAGAAAAAGTCGTGTGCAGATTTTTGGAAAACCGGTTCAACCAAATTTTGAATCCGGTTCAACCGAATTTGAAACCGATTGAACCGAATTTGAAACCGGTTCAACTGAATTTGAGTCCGGTTCAGTCTCCGGCTGAGTCCGCCAGTGAACCGAAAACCGACTGGTGGAATCCGGTTCAACCGGTTTTAGAACCGGTTCAACCGAATTTCAGTCAGATTTCCCCAACGGCCACTAGCTTTTGGGGCACCTTTATATACACCTCCCACACTCTTCCCCATAGCAGAGCACGCACAAAACTTCATTCCCAACCTGAGAAACACCTCCCACTCTCTCTCACACACCTCTTGCCTCTCCCATTTCAAATCTTTGGAGAGAAATCTTTGAGTGAGTTTGAGAGCTGCGGTTTTTGTGCTTCATCTCCAAATATCTCTTGCTCTTCTTGATTCGAGCTTTGGTACTACATCGAGTTCTTTGTGAATTCATTACTCTTGGAGCTTCTAGCTCCTAGACGACTAGGTGTCTCTTGTGAGTCTCCAAATCGTGTGGAAGACCACAAGAAAGTTTGTATTACCCGCTCGTTTGAGCAAAGATTATTGTGTGGGCTTGACCTTTGTGGTCGGCAAAGGGAGGATTAGGGTTGAAAGAGACCCGGCTCTTTGTGGGCGCCTCAACGAGGAAGTAGGGCACCTTGGTGGTGTGACCGAACCTCGGAATAAATCTTGTGTCTCTTGTGTTCTTGCTCATTGTGTTTGTTTGTGTTCTTCGTTCTCTCACCATTGCGTGGAAGATTTGTTTATATATATTTGGTGTGTGGATTTTGAGAAGTGCCCTTCTCAGATCTACTATTTTGAACCCTGTGGATCAACTAGAACATCTTATTTCCAATGTTAACTGGGTGAATTTCGAGATCAATTCAGTTTTACCCAGTTTGCTTCTAGTTTTTGTTGAAAAAGTTTTAACTTGCCTATTCACCCCCCCTCTAGGCAACTTTCAATTGGTATCAGAGCCTAATCCTCGTTCTAACCCTTAACCGCGTGAGGAAAAGATCATGTCGGGGGGACTAAGAAACGAAAGTGCTTCTAAGCTTGAAAAAGATGAGGTTGCCTCGACTTCATCTTTTGTTGCAGATGTTGATCCTAGGGCAATAGATCTTGCCATGAGAATCGCCGAAAGGATGTTCCTCAAAATGAAGGAAGATGAGGCGAAGAACAAAATTGAAGAAGAAAATGATCGATGGAGACCAAACGACGAATCCACCTCTTCACAAGGTTCGTCTTTCAAATCCACTTCTCATATGTGCTTTATTGCTAATGGGAGTGACAGTGAAAGCGAAAGTGAGGATGAGGAGGAGCAAGAAAGTGATAGTGAAGATGAGGATGATCTTCAACAATTGTTTGCTCAGCTAAGCAAGAAACATCGGATGAGCTTGCTTAAACTCATGAAAAGAGCGGAAGAACAAAAAGAAATGCTTCATAAGCAAGAAGACTTCCTCATCAGAAAAATTGAAGACTTAGAGAAGTTGACCAAAGAGCATGAGAAGCTAAAGTGCTCTCATGATGATTTGGTCCAAAGGTATGAAGACATTTCAATTGAGCAAATTAAAGTTGTTAATCATTCGTCATATATTGCTCAATTAGAAAATAAAAATGCTATGTTCAAGAACACGATAGAAAGGCTAAATATTGAAAATCTAGCTTTGCAAGAAAAACATGATATGTTTGTGTGCTCTCATAATAAATTTGTGGGTTCACATATCATGTTAGAAATGGCTCATGAGGTTGTGTTAACTAATTTGAAATCATACCAACCTCACTTATGCACATGTACTCAAACAGAAACTATATTATCATGTGCTCACAAATGTTGCTCTCAAGAAAGCCAATCTTCCATTGAGCTAAAACTTTCAGGAACAAGTAATGTTTCCTATGCAAAAGAAAACAATGAGCTCAAGGAAGAAAATGAGAGGCTAAAAAGGAGCTTGATTCAATTGAAGGGAAAGTGTCATGCTCAACCTTCTCAAGATAACCGTGATATTATGGTGAAAAAGCTTGAGAAGGGGACAATAGTAGCATGCACAAAACCCCTTCAAAAGAATATCAAGCTTTCCAAGAAGGACATGAGCAAACATCAAGAGAAGAAAGCCAAAGCTCATGACAAGTGCCTCAACCACGCCTCCACACGCTCCACAGAAGGTAACAAACAAGTCACTCTTCCAAATAAGAGAAGATACGCTAGAAAGTGTTATCAATGTCATGTGAAGGGACATGAGATTAAGTCATGTCCCTACACAAAGGATAATGGCTTAACTTTAGAAAGAAAGAGGCCCACTAACCATGTAGCAAACAAGAAGCAAGGCAAGAAGGAGTCTTGCAAAATTAAAAAATCAGATTTGCTACACTTGTCGAAGAAAGGGACACCTATGCAGGGATTGTCCCATGAGTGAGTATCCTAAGCCTACCATGTCAATTCATTCATATTCACTTAGGAGACCCAAAAATGACACTTGTGCTAGAAAGGTAAGTAGTTCACCTAAAACTAGCACAAAGGCCATTTGGGTGCCTAAGTATTTATTATCTAACCTTGGTGGACCCATCCAAAAATGGGTACCCTAATGTACTTAATAAGTTTTGCTGGTACCGAGAGATGATATGAAGCTTTGGGGGTGTTTGAGCGGTTTAACTCAATTCTTATCTGAAGCTATCAATCTTACATTGTCTATCCTTTAAGATTGACCCAAAGATGAATTGAGTTGTTATATCACTAACTTCATATTCATCTCTAGCAAGAACTTGTGTTGTAGGGAATAAGGATTAACCTTTGTGGGAATCAAGCAAAAGGCCTACAACCAAGTGATATCCAAAGGATGGTAATAATTAAATCTTAAGTGCACATTGCTTTTAATTAGTATATTCCTTTGTGTCTTTTGTAGCCACAAAGGAAAAATGAAGCACTTGAGAATGAACTTAAAAATATTTTTACCTTGCTTTGGAAAAGATCTAATTATATGGTAGATTGCAAGTTCATATTTTTATATTGTGACAATCTACATGCTTTAAAATTGGTTGTATGTATCTTGTGGCATATTTCAAGTTAATCATCATATTATTGCCATGACC
Source organism: Zea mays (assembly GCF_902167145.1). Lineage (NCBI taxonomy): Eukaryota > Viridiplantae > Streptophyta > Magnoliopsida > Poales > Poaceae > Zea > Zea mays. The sequence continues at coordinate 82,227,429 of NC_050104.1, read as the reverse complement.
TAGACATAAAGAGTATTATCCCATGTTCTTAAATGAATAGAGTGCTAAGTAAGAAATTCAAATTCTTAAAGCACCTATCAAAAGGGGAATTCTCTATATGAATAGAGTTGTGAGACTAATGTTTTTATCTAAGTGTTTATGTAGTTTCACAACATGAGAATGTGTTTCCCAAATGGAGTGTGTCATTAAACATTCCAAGAAGATCGAACCAATACTATGTGATGTATTCATTCTTGTTTAAATTGGTTTTGAGTCTTCTACATTAATCACTCACCATGCTATGAATTAAACTTGCCATGTAAACTTAATTAAATAATCATGCTAGTTTTATCTTTTTTACAATTGATGTTATACATGATGCTTGTAAGGGTAATTTAGTTCATATCATGAGGTTTCCTTGTTTTAGTAACCTTCTTGTCATTCATATACTAGAGGTTGCTAAATAGGAAACTATTGCTTGTGTTACTAATACAATCTCTTTTAAGATATTTCATGGAAATTCATAAGTAGAGATTGTGCTCTTTCAATTGGTAAAATCACAAGCTTTAAAGGTTAATCTTCACCTAAAAGAAAGATTAGGAATGCTCAAGGCAAAAGTATGGAACAAATTGCTTCAATTGGTAGTTGATCAATAGTAGTTCCTTCCAAGTGGCATTCTTTCAATTGGTAATAATATCTTCTATGGAAAGGAATGTCAATATGAAGGTTAAATTCCTTTTGGATTAAATTTGTAAATTAGTGCATATTGTGAATTCACTGCTCCATGTGCATTAACTTAAAAGGAATTTAATTTATGTCTTTACGCCTCATAAATGATGATTTGTTTGCCATTCATATATAGATATCATCATTCATTAAATACTTTCTTGTACTACTAATACCTCTTTTCAAAGTGTTTTATCGACTATTTTTAAAAGGAAAAGAGATAACAAAGAAGGAAGTCTCCACAAATGATGAAAAGAAAAATACTAAGGTGACACCACCACAGATAGTAAGATCTGTCAAATTGGTATAACAAATGGTACATTCTATATGGTGGTAAGTATTCTTAGGCATAAGTTAATTCTTTGCAAATTTGTCATGCCTTGACCATGATATGTAATATACTCCTCACGAGACTCTTAACTGAATTGAAAGTGCATGTGGCAAGCCATTCAAATACTTGATGCACATATCTAGTGGGAGAACATTATATATCTTGTGTCATAGAGAATAAGTTTCACTTGAGTAAGCTATACTAAGACAATCCAAAATGGTAAATTTGTATCTCATTCATATGGATTGTAATCTTTGTTTTCTAAATAGCTACTCTTGATGCAGTTTAAAATTCCCTTATCGTTAATTCTAAAAGTGCATAAGAATCTTTTTGTTGATATTCATCACATACATATGCACTAACATGGATATGATTTTTAAACTGTAAAAGGTACAATTAGTGATCCATACTCTCTAAATTTTGGAAACCCATATTTTGATATCTTAGAAATCTACTTTAATCGATATCCATATGCTTCACATTGAATTGGATCACTAAGTTGTAAATTCCATGCATAACTTGTCTTTATGATATGAATGCTTGTGCAACTAACCTTGATAAGCTAGGTGCACCCAAAGTCAAGGTAGGTTCATCATCAAAAGGCAACACCAACGATGTATTAATAAAAGGAGAAAAGGCTCCTATTCTTAACTCTAGTTTTTATCTATGTGATTAAATATTGACTTGAAACCATGTAAGATGGTTGTCAAGTATATGTGGGTGCCTACACAAAGAGAAAGGCCACAATAAGGATTGTGTGGGTACTCAAGGCTCTTACTACTAATCTCAAAGGACCCAATTCAAATTGGGTACCAAAATACGAAGCTTAAACTTGTTTTGCAGGATCACTTCTTCAATGGATAAAGTTGGGTGCTCGATAATGAATGTATAAATCATATTTGGAGATAGTAGCAAGGGTGATAACAACTGAATCTCAAATGCATATTATTTTCAAATCTTATCTTTTTGTGACTTGTGTAGCCACTAAGGAAAAAGAAGCATTTGAGGATATACATCAGTTGTTGATTATGAAATAAAGGTCTAATTGGAAGTTGAATGAATATTATCATATGGTGAACAATCCAAAATTATGTGACGTATTCTCTATCTAGTTAATTTGGATTTGATTCTTCTTTATTAGACACTCACCATAATATGGATTAAGTCAGCCCTTTAGACTTCATTGAATAACCATGCATATTATCCATGTCATTCAAAATATATTGTGCATGAGGGCTCAAGGGAAATTTAGTCCATATTATGATGTTTCTCTATTTTAGCAACTAGTTTGCCCTTCACATATAAAGGGTTGCTAAATAAGAATCTAGTGCTTGTGCTACTAATGCCATCTCTTGTGTTGAGTTTATCCATAGAAAATCTATATTAAGAGATGGTGCTTGTTTTAAATTGTATAAATCACAAGCTTAAAGGATTCTATTCAACTAAAGTAAGATGGAGTTGATAAGAGGCCAAGGTATGAAAACTTCCTCTCTTCAGTTGTTTTAGTATTCTATCCTTAGTGGGATGTACCATAGTATAGGTTAAATTCCTTGCAATATAAAATGTTCAATAGTGCATATAACTTTGACATCAACTATATGTGTGCACTAATTTAAAGGAATTTAGTCTATCCTTTTGGGTTTCAATAATGATGATTCATTTGCCATCCACATATAAGGATCATCATTTGTGAAACTCTCTCTTGTGTTTTTAATGCTCTCTTTTCTAAGTGTTACAACGAGGTCCTTCCAAGAGCTTTCAAGATGGATTCAAAATCTACAAAAAATGAATGAAGTTCAAGATCACTTGGTTGGATGAAATCATAAAGAGAAAAGAGATCACAGTGAATCAAGAAGGGAGTTATATTTTTTTGTCAACCAAATAATGAAGATGTAGTGACATATTTATATGATATCCTTCATTATGAGGTTGAGGTTCATCTTAGCATGCTTTACCCTTTAGGATTTCAATTGATATACTTTTAGTTCTTAAACTTTCAATTGGTTTGATTTTCATCATCTATGTAAAGCATGTTATGTTAAACCAAGATATAGCGCAAACTTCACCTTTAACCTCGTATTGTTGATGTGCATGAGTGTACTTTGTGTACTCTTGCATGCACAAATTGAGGAAGAGTTTAGCCTATATCTTGTGAGGCTAATGTTTTCTTCAAGTTCATGTTTTTTAGTCTCACACCTTGGAGAACATCAAATGAGGATGAGTGGTTCCAAGGAAATGATCAAATATTTACCACATGTCACCCCATGGATTAGTTCTATTGGGGAACAATATGTGTTCTCTAGCATAAATTCAATTGTTTCAAATATATTATGCCTTGACCAAGATATATGATGAACTCCTCTAAGAATCTTAATTGATTCACATGCATGTTACAAGTAATTCGAGTACTTGATGTATACATTTAGGGGGAGCTCACTCTATATCTTGTGTCCTTAAAGACTAACATTTTCTTTTAGTAAATTTGTGTAGTTCTTTGAAGAGAATGAGTTCCTCTTGAACGTTTAAAGAGGATAAGTTTCTCTTTGAAATGTCAAGCCTATCAAAAGCTAAGATAGAAATTCATGATTATAATGAAGACCATATGACATGGAACAAAGGTGTGTCACTCCATGAACTATTGTATTACATTTTTTGTATCTAGGCTCTTACATGCTAGTGTGTGCATGTATATGCAATATCTTAAGTCTCACCATAAGGTTGCACTAGTGGTGATGATTATAGAATCTCTAGATATTTGATTAATACCTCTTGTGGTGATGTCATAAGTTTGTCTTAAGTCATCTTAGTGAGGTATGAGTCAAACATGCTAACTTCTCAAGAATCTTGGCTTAAAATATTGTATATCATGTCTATTAGTATACCTTTTTATTATGAGTAATTCCTTCAATTGGTGCAATTTCATATTTTCATACTTTATTTGTACCAAGGTTCAAATTGTAGAACTTAATCCCCTGACCTCACAATTCCAAGTGCATAAGGTAAAACAAGTATTCATCACTTGTATGCACACATTTAGGGGGAGAATGGTCTATAATTTGAATCTTTGAGACTAACTTTATTTTCAAGTCTATTATGTGTGTAGTCTCAAATTAGAAAGGAATCTTCGGGCAAAGACAATCGCTTCCACTGCAAATTTTGATGGGTATCAAAGATTCTTTGCTCCAATAAATGTATCTTCTATACATTTCATAAGAGAATGAGTTTCTCTTGTATATGCTACTCCAACGTCATCTAAAATTGGTAAATATGTATCACATCATTTTGGATTACAAATATCTGAAGTAGCATAGCTTATAGATTCTCCTGTCTAGAACTTAATTGATTAAATAGTGCACATGTTTCTTATGTTGCATGATTATGTTCAATTGATACTCCTTTTATGCCAATGGTACTTTAAGTTGCAAATAAGTACTCTCAACAGGTATCAATTGAATTCATATATATGTGTGCACTAAAACATGAGGAGAACTTAGCGTAATATGCAATTAGTGATCTGATTATCTATCAAATTGTATCAATTGGTGGTTTTCAATTGATATTTTCGTACATGATCACTAGTTGTATAATTCATACTTGTGCAATTTTCATGTTGCCTCTTGTTATGATAAGAAAATGCTAGGTGACATCTAGACTCCAGGTATCAAGATTTCTCTTTCAATTAGTATGACAATATTCATTTGATATCTTGGACCTATGTCACAATTATGCCAACAAGAGATTGCACTATGAACTCTAAATACAACACAAGTGTGGAACACCCCTTTGAAAAGGTAAAACGCAAAGGTACATCACTTATGACACTTCTCCATTACCTTTGTGCCATATAAGGACCCTTTTCATGATAGTGTGTTCAAATCTTGATTAATCATAATTTCTACCCTTTATATTCTTTATATCTTTTTTTGGAGATTTATGACAAAGGGGGAGAAATTGTGCATTAAAGCTTACCTTTAGTCTTATGTAACTAAGTGTAAGAAGACTTTTGAAAAGGGGGAGAAATAATTGACAAAAGGGGGTTGAATCATAAGTAAAACATAAGATGAAGTAAATTTATGAGTGCATAATATGTCATGAGCATCATGTTTATTTATGACACAAAGCACCCTATGAATAGTATGATATAAGTTGTCTTCACTCTTTGACCCAAATATGTGGTTTTGGCATCTGAGTACAAAATTGGTATTTTCTGAAATGCACATATTTAGGGGGAGGAAACTATATCATAGGATTCAAAATCTTATTTATCAAATCTTATGTAAGCTTTAAATGGTTTGTCATCAATCACCAAAAAGGGGGAGATTGAAAGTGCATTCATCCCTTTTGTGAGTTTTGGTGATTTGGATAACAACACATTTAAAGGTCTAACAAGTTTGCCAAGTGTTGAACAGGAAATTCAGTATGATGAACATACTTGAATAGTGTATAATGATCAGTGAACAAGGTTCAACACAAGGTCAAATAACCAGTGAGACAATGCAAATGGATATAATATGGTCTCTATATTGGTTTGGATATATGGACAAGTCCTGAGAAATCACTATGCATAAATATGATCATAATAGAGGTTGAAGTGATTAAGAGGATTGGTCAAGCCAAAGTGAATAAGATATGAGGAATCGTGAATTGGCTTGACCATATTACTATTAGTCCATATATGAATATATGAGAATCAAACTAGAGCTTGATTGATCTTAGCAGTTATATCTAGATGTCATTCAAGCAAGGTTCACAATATTGAAGAAATGATTCTCTCAATGGATGCTCAATAGGATGTGACTCAAGAATGGCTTGATAGGGTGAAGATAGCAAGGAAAGGGCTTCGAGGAACTAAGCGAAGGTGAAGGCCAAGCGACGGCTTGTAGACCGAGGTACCATGGCTAAGGTGAAGAAGAGAGTACTTGCACTAAGTCGATGAAATAATCAGCTATAAAGAGTTACAACATGTTGATGCATCAGTAAGGTGACTTGAAGCCATGATTTGAACTCATATATGGTGAAATGGCACAAGTCACAGGCTCGATTTGTGTTTGCTTCAAAAGGTGAGACAAGGATGTTAGTGATCCTTATGAAGCAACACCATGGAGAAATCACACATGAGACACCAATGACTCAAGGAGTTTACTTAATTATATTTTATTTAACTTGAGTATAGGAATCGTCGTACTATCAAGGGGGTCCATAAAGAAGGTTGGTGTTGGTACTAAAGCTCAAAATCCTTGATCTAAAACTTCCATTTTACCCTGGTTTCACTTCGGTTTTCTCAAAATCTGTGCAACAGTTCAAAAACCGGTTCAACCGGACCTAAAACCGGTTCAACCGGTTTCTGCATTGTTCCCCTCTGTCACTGCCAGTCTGCCAGTCAGTCCTGTCAGAAAAAGTCGTGTGCAGATTTTTGGAAAACCGGTTCAACCAAATTTTGAATCCGGTTCAACCGAATTTGAAACCGGTTCAACCGAATTTGAGTCTGGTTCAGTCTCCGGCTGAGTCCGCCAGTGAACCGAAAACCGACTGGTGGAATCCGGTTCAACCGGTTTTAGAACCGGTTCAACCGAATTTCAGTCAGATTTCCCCAACGGCCACTAGCTTTTGGGGCACCTTTATATACACCTCCCACACTCTTCCCCATAGCAGAGCACGCACAAAACTTCATTCCCAACCTAAGAAACACCTCCCACTCTCTCTCACACACCTCTTGCCTCTCCCATTTCAAATCTTTGGAGAGAAATCTTTGAGTGAGTTTGAGAGCTGCGGTTTTTGTGCTTCATCTCCAAATCTCTCTTGCTCTTCTTGATTCGAGCTTTGGTACTACATCGAGTTCTTTGTGAATTCATTACTCTTGGAGCTTCTAGCTCCTAGACGACTAGGTGTCTCTTGTGAGTCTCCAAATCTTGTGGAAGACCACAAGAAAGTTTGTATTACCCGCTCGTTTGAGCAAAGATTATTGTGTGGGCTTGACCTTTGTGGTCAGCAAAGGGAGGATTAGGGTTGAAAGAGACCCGGCTCTTTGTGGGCGCCTCAACGAGGAAGTAGGGCACCTTGGTGGTGTGACCGAACCTCGGGATAAATCTTGTGTCTCTTGTGTTCTTGCTCATTGTGTTTGTTTGTGTTCTTCGTTCTCTCACCATTGCGTGGAAGATTTGTTTATATATATTTGGTGTGTGGATTTTGAGAAGTGCCCTTCTCAGATCTACTATTTTGAAGCCTGTGGATCAACTAGAACATCTTATTTCCAAAGTTAACTGGGTGAATTTCGAGATCAATTCAGTTTTACCCAGTTTGCTTCTAGTTTTTGTTGAAAAAGTTTTAACTTGCCTATTCACCCCCCTCTAGGCAACTTTCAATTGGTATCAGAGCCTAATCCTCGTTCTAACGCTTAACCGCGTGAGGAAAAGATCATGTCGGGGGGACTAAGAAACGAAAGTGCTTCTAAGCTTGAAAAAGTTGAGGTTGCCTCGACTTCATCTTTTGTTGCAGATGTTGATCCTAGGGCAATAGATCTTGCCATGAGAATCGCCGAAAGGATGTTCCTCAAAATGAAGGAAGATGAGGCGAAGAACAAAATTGAAGAATAAAATGATCGATGGAGACCAAACGACGAATCCACCTCTTCACAAGGTTCGTCTTTCAAATCCACTTCTCATATGTGCTTTATTGCTAATGGGAGTGACAGTGAAAGCGAAAGTGAGGATGAGGAGGAGCAAGAAAGTGATAGTGAAGATGAGGATGATCTTCAACAATTGTTTGCTCAGCTAAGCAAGAAACATCGGATGAGCTTGCTTAAACTCATGAAAAGAGCGGAAGAACAAAAAGAAATGCTTCATAAGCAAGAAGACTTCCTCATCAGAAAAATTGAAGACTTAGAGAAGTTGACCAAAGAGCATGAGAAGCTAAAGTGCTCTCATGATGATTTGGTCCAAAGGTATGAAGACATTTCAATTGAGCAAATTAAAGTTGTTAATCATTCGTCATATATTGCTCAATTAGAAAATAAAAATGCTATGTTCAAGAACACGATAGAAAGGCTAAATATTGAAAATCTAGCTTTGCAAGAAAAACATGATATGTTTGTGTGCTCTCATAATAAATTTATGGATTCACATATCATGTTAGAAATGGCTCATGAGGTTGTGTTAACTAATTTGAAATCATACCAACCTCACTTATGCACATGTACTCAAACAGAAACTATATTATCATGTGCTCACAAATGTTGCTCTCAAGAAAGCCAATCTTCCATTGAGCTAAAACTTTCAGGAACAAGTAATGTTTCCTATGCAAAAGAAAACAATGAGCTCAAGGAAGAAAAATGAGAGGCTAAAAAGGAGCTTGATTCAATTGAAGGGAAAGTGTCATGCTCAACCTTCTCAAGATAACCGTGATATTATGGTGAAAAAGCTTGAGAAGGGGACAATAGTAGCATGCACAAAACCCCTTCAAAAGAATATCAAGCTTTCCAAGAAGGACATGAGCAAACATCAAGAGAAGAAAGCCAAAGCTCATGACAAGTGCCTCAACCACGCCTCCACATGCTCCACAGAAGGTAACAAACAAGTCACTCTTCCAAATAAGAGAAGATACGCTAGAAAGTGTTATCAATGTCATGTGAAGGGACATGAGATTAAGTCATGTCCCTACACAAAGGATAATGGCTTAACTTTAGAAAGAAAGAGGCCCACTAACCATGTAACAAACAAGAAGCAAGGCAAGAAGGAGTCTTGCAAAATTAAAAATCAGATTTGCTACACTTGTCGAAGAAAGGGACACCTATGCAGGGATTGTCCCATGAGTGAGTATCCTAAGCCTACCATGTCAATTCATTCATATTCACTTAGGAGACCCAAAAATGACACTTGTGCTAGAAAGGTAAGTAGTTCACCTAAAACTAGCACAAAGGCCATTTGGGTGCCTAAGTATTTATTAGCTAACCTTGGTGGACCCATCCAAAAATGGGTACCAAAATGTACTTAATAAGTTTCGCAGGTACCCAGAGATGATATGAAGCTTTGGGGGTGCTTGAGCGGTTTAACTCAATTCTTATTTGAAGCTATCAATCTTACATTGTCTATCCTTTAAGATTGACCCAAAGATGAATTGAGTTGTTATATCACTAACTTCATATTCATCTCTAGCAAGAACTTGTGTTGTAGGGAATAAGGATTAACCTTTGTGGGAATCAAGCAAAAGGCCTACAACCAAGTGATATCCAAAGGATGGTAATAATTAAATCTTAAGTGCACATTGCTTTTAATTAGTATATTCCTTTGTGTCTTTTGTAGCCACAAAGGAAAAATGAAGCACTTGAGAATGAACTTAAAAATATTTTTACCTTGCTTTGGAAAAGATCTAATTATATGGTAGATTGCAAGTTCATATTTTTATATTGTGACAATCTACATGCTTTAAAATTGGTTGTATGTATCTTGTGGCATATTTCAAGTTAATCATCATATTATTGCCATGACCTAGACATAAAGAGTATTATCCCATGTTCTTAAATGAATAGAGTGCTAAGTAAGAAATTCAAATTCTTAAAGCACTTATCAAAAGGGGAATTCTCTATATGAATAGAGTTGTGAGACTAATGTTTTTATCTAAGTGTTTATGTAGTTTCACAACATGAGAATGTGTTTCCCAAATGGAGTGTGTCATTAAACATTCCAAGAAGATCAAACCAATACTATGTGATGTATTCATTCTTGTTTAAATTGGTTTTGAGTCTTCTACATTAATCACTCACCATGCTATGAATTAAACTTGCCATGTAAACTTAATTAAATAATCATGCTAGTTTTATCTTTTTTACAATTGATGTTATGCATGATGCTTGTAAGGGTAATTTAGTTCATATCATGAGGTTTCCTTGTTTTAGTAACCTTCTTGTCATTCATATACTAGAGGTTGCTAAATAGGAAACTATTGCTTGTGTTACTAATACAATCTCTTTTAAGATATTTCATGGAAATTCATAAGTAGAGATTGTGCTCTTTCAATTGGTAAAATCACAAGCTTTAAAGGTTAATCTTCACCTAAAAGAAAGATTAGGAATGCTCAAGACAAAAGTATGGAACAAATTGCTTCAATTGGTAGTTGATCAATAGTAGTTCCTTCCAAGTGGCATTCTTTCAATTGGTAATAATATCTTCTATGGAAAGGAATGTCAATATGAAGGTTAAATTCCTTTTGGATTAAATTTGTAAATTAGTGCATATTGTGAATTCACTGCTCCATGTGCATTAACTTAAAAGGAATTTAATTTATGCCTTTACGCCTCATAAATGATGATTTGTTTGCCATTCATATATAGATATCATCATTCATTAAATACTTTCTTGTACTACTAATACCTCTTTTCAAAGTGTTTTATCGACTAGTTTTAAAAGGAAAAGAGATAACAAAGAAGGAAGTCTCCACAAATGATGAAAAGAAAAATACTAAGGTGACACCACCACAGATAGTAAGATCTGTCAAATTGGTATAACAAATGGTACATTCTATATGGTGGTAAGTATTCTTAGGCATAAGTTAATTCATTGCAAATTTGTCATGCCTTGACCATGATATGTAATATACTCCTCACGAGACTCTTAACTGAATTGAAAGTGCATGTGGCAAGCCATTCAAATACTTGATGCACATATCTAGTGGGAGAACATTATATATCTTGTGTCATAGAGAATAAGTTTCACTTGAGTAAGCTATACTAAGACAATCCAAAATGGTAAATTTGTATCTCATTCATATGGATTGTAATCTTTGTTTTCTAAATAGCTACTCTTGATGCAGTTTAAAATTCCCTTATCGTTAATTCTAAAAGTGCATAAGAATCTTTTTGTTGATATTCATCACATACATATGCACTAACATGGATATGATTTTTAAACTGTAAAAGGTACAATTAGTGATCCATACTCTCTAAATTTTGGAAACCCATATTTTGATATCTTAGAAATCTACTTTAATCGATATCCATATGCTTCACATTGAATTGGATCACTAAGTTGTAAATTCCATGCATAACTTGTCTTTATGATATGAATGCTTGTGCAACTAACCTTGATAAGCTAGGTGCACCCAAAGTCAAGGTAGGTTCATCATCAAAAGGCAACACCAACGATGTATTAATAAAAGGAGAAAAGGCTCCTATTCTTAACTCTAGTTTTTATCTATGTGATTAAATATTGACTTGAAACCATGTAAGATGGTTGTCAAGTATATGTGGGTGCCTACACAAAGAGAAAGGCCACAATAAGGATTGTGTGGGTACTCAAGGCTCTTACTACTAATCTCAAAGGACCCAATTCAAATTGGGTACCAAAATACGAAGCTTAAACTTGTTTTGCAGGATCACTTCTTCAATGGATAAAGTTGGGTGCTCGATAATGAATGTATAAATCATATTTGGAGATAGTAGCAAGGGTGATAACAACTGAATCTCAAATGCATATTATTTTCAAATCTTATCTTTTTGTGACTTGTGTAGCCACTAAGGAAAAAGAAGCATTTGAGGATATACATCAGTTGTTGATTATGAAATAAAGGTCTAATTGGAAGTTGAATGAATATTATCATATGGTGAACAATCCAAAATTATGTGACGTATTCTCTATCTAGTTAATTTGGATTTGATTCTTCTTTATTAGACACTCACCATAACATGGATTAAGTCAGCCCTTTAGACTTCATTGAATAACCATGCATATTATCTGTGTCATTCAAAATATATTGTGCATGAGGGCTCAAGGGAAATTTAGTCCATATTATGATGTTTCTCTATTTTAGCAACTAGTTTGCCCTTCACATGTAAAGGGTTGCTAAATAAGAATCTAGTGCTTGTGCTACTAATGCCATCTCTTGTGTTGAGTTTATCCATAGAAAATCTATGTTAAGAGATGGTGCTTGTTTTAAATTGTATAAATCACAAGCTTAAAGGATTCTATTCAACTAAAGTAAGATGGAGTTGATAAGAGGCCAAGGTATGAAAACTTCCTCTCCTTCAGTTGTTTTAGTATTCTATCCTTAGTGGGATGTACCATAGTATAGGTTAAATTCCTTGCAATATAAAATGTTCAATAGTGCATATAACTTTGACATCAACTATATGTGTGCACTAATTTAAAGGAATTTAGTCTATCCTTTTGGGTTTCAATAATGATGATTCATTTGCCATCCACATATAAGGATCATCATTTGTGAAACTCTCTCTTGTGTTTTTAATGCTCTCTTTTCTAAGTGTTACAACGAGGTCCTTCCAAGAGCTTTCAAGATGGATTCAAAATCTACAAAAAATGAATGAAGTTCAAGATCACTTGGTTGGATGAAATCATAAAGAGAAAAGAGATCACAGTGAATCAAGAAGGGAGTTATATTTTTTTTGTCAACCAAATAATGAAGATGTAGTGACATATTTATATGATATCCTTCATTATGAGGTTGAGGTTCATCTTAGCATGCTTTACCCTTTAGGATTTCAATTGATATACTTTTAGTTCTTAAACTTTCAATTGGTTTGATTTTCATCATCTATGTAAAGCATGTTATGTTAAACCAAGATATAGCGCAAACTTCACCTTTAACCTCGTATTGTTGATGTGCATGAGTGTACTTTGTGTACTCTTGCATGCACAAATTGAGGAAGAGTTTAGCCTATATCTTGTGAGGCTAATGTTTTCTTCAAGTTCATGTTTTTTAGTCTCACACCTTGGAGAACATCAAATGAGGATGAGTGGTTCCAAGGAAATGATCAAATATTTACCACATGTCACCCCATGGATTAGTTCTATTGGGGAACAATATGTGTTCTCTAGCATAAATTCAATTGTTTCAAATATATTATGCCTTGACCAAGATATATGATGAACTCCTCTAAGAATCTTAATTGATTCACGTGCATGTTACAAGTAATTCGAGTACTTGATGTATACATTTAGGGGGAGCTCACTCTATATCTTGTGTCCTTAAAGACTAACATTTTCTTTTAGTAAATTTGTGTAGTTCTTTGAAGAGAATGAGTTCCTCTTGAACGTTTAAAGAGGATAAGTTTCTCTTTGAAATGTCAAGCCTATCAAAAGCTAAGATAGAAATTCATGATTATAATGAAGACCATATGACATGGAACAAAGGTGTGTCACTCCATGAACTATTGTATTACATTTTTTGTATCTAGGCTCTTACATGCTAGTGTGTGCATGTATATGCAATATCTTAAGTCTCACCATAAGGTTGCACTAGTGGTGATGATTATAGAATCTTTAGATATTTGATTAATACCTCTTGTGGTGATGTCATAAGTTTGTCTTAAGTCATCTTAGTGAGGTATGAGTCAAACATGCTAACTTCTCAAGAATCTTGGCTTAAAATATTGTATATCATGTCTATTAGTATACCTTTTGATTATGAGTAATTCCTTCAATTGGTGCAATTTCATATTTTCATACTTTATTTGTACCAAGGTTCAAATTGTAGAACTTAATCCCCTGACCTCACAATTCCAAGTGCATAAGGTAAAACAAGTATTCATCACTTGTATGCACACATTTAGGGGGAGAATGGTCTATAATTTGAATCTTTGAGACTAACTTTATTTTCAAGTCTATTATGTGTGTAGTCTCAAATTAGAAAGGAATCTTCGGGCAAAGACAATCGCTTCCACTGCAAATTTTGATGGGTATCAAAGATTCTTTGCTCCAATAAATGTATCTTCTATACATTTCATAAGAGAATGAGTTTCTCTTGTATATGCTACTCCAACGTCATCTAAAATTGGTAAATATGTATCACATCGTTTTGGATTACAAATATCTGAAGTAGCATAGCTTATAGATTCTCCTGTCTAGAACTTAATTGATTTTATAGTGCACATGTTTCTTATGTTGCATGATTATGTTCAATTGATACTCCTTTTATGCCAATGGTACTTTAAGTTGCAAATAAGTACTCTCAACAGGTATCAATTGAATTCATATATATGTGTGCACTAAAACTTGAGGAGAACTTAGCGTAATATGCAATTAGTGATCTGATTATCTATCAAATTGTATCAATTGGTGGTTTTCAATTGATATTTTCGTACATGATCACTAGTTGTATAATTCATACTTGTGCAATTTTCATGTTGCCTCTTGTTATGATAAGAAAATGCTAGGTGACATCTAGACTCCAGGTATCAAGATTTATCTTTCAATTAGTATGACAATATTCATTTGATATCTTGGACCTATGTCACAATTATGCCAACAAGAGATTGCAAAATGAACTCTAAATACAACACAAGTGTGGAACACCCCTTTGAAAAGGTAAAACGCAAAGGTACATCACTTATGACACTTCTCCATTACCTTTGTGCCATATAAGGACCCTTTTCATGATAGTGTGTTCAAATCTTGATTAATCATAATTTCTACCCTTTATATTCTTTATATCTTTTTTTGGAGATTTATAACAAAGGGGGAGAAATTGTGCATTAAAGCTTACCTTTAGTCTTATGTAACTAAGTGTAAGAAGACTTTTGAAAAGGGGGAGAAATAATTGACAAAAGGGGGTTGAATCATAAGTAAAACATAAGATGAAGTAAATTGATGAGTGCATAATATGTCATGAGCATCACGTTTATTTATGACACAAAGCACCCTATGAATAGTATGATATAAGTTGTCTTCACTCTTTGACCCAAATATGTGGTTTTGGCATCTGAGTACAAAATTGGTATTTTCTGAAATGCACATATTTAGGGGGAGGAAACTATATCATAGGATTCAAAATCTTATTTATCAAATCTTATGTAAGCTTTAAATGGTTTGTCATCAATCACCAAAAAGGGGGAGATTGAAAGTGCATTCATCCCTTTTGTGAGTTTTGGTGATTTGGATAACAACACATTTAAAGGTCAAACAAGTTTGCCAAGTGTTGAACAGGAAATTCAGTATGATGAACATACTTGAATAGTGTATAATGATCAGTGAACAAGGTTCAACACAAGGTCAAATAACTAGTGAGACAATGCAAATGGATATAATATGGTCTCTATATTGGTTTGGATATATGGACAAGTCCTGAGAAATCACTATGCATAAATATGATCATAATAGAGGTTGAAGTGATTAAGAGGATTGGTCAAGCCAAAGTGAATAAGATATGAGGAATCGTGAATTGGCTTGACCATATTACTATTAGTCCATATATGAATATATGAGAATCAAACTAGAGCTTGATTGATCTTAGCAGTTATATCTAGATGTCATTCAAGCAAGGTTCACAATATTGAAGAAATGATTCTCTCAATGGATGCTCAATAGGATGTGACTCAAGAATGTCTTGATAGGGTGAAGATAGCAAGGAAAGGGCTTCGAGGAACTAAGCGAAGGTGAAGGCCAAGCGACGGCTTGTAGACCGAGGTACCATGGCTAAGGTGAAGAAGAGAGTACTTGCACTAAGTCGATGAACTAATCAGCTATAAAGAGTTACAACATGTGGATGCATCAGTAAGGTGACTTGAAGCCATGATTTGAACTCATATATGGTGAAATGGCACAAGTCACAGGCTCGATTTGTGTTTGCTTCAAAAGGTGAGACAAGGATGTTAGTGATCCTTATGAAGCAACACCATGGAGAAATCACACATGAGACACCAATGGCTCAAGGAGTTTACTTAATTATATTTTATTTAACTTGAGTATAGGAATCGTCGTACTATCAAGGGGGATCCATAAAGAAGGTTGGTGTTGGTACTAAAGCTCAAAATCCTTGATCTAAAACTTCCATTTTACCCTGGTTTCACTTCGGTTTTCTCAAAATCTGTGCAACAGTTCAAAAACCGGTTCAACCGGACCTAAAACCGGTTCAACCGGTTTCTGCATTGTTCCCCTCTGTCACTGCCAGTCTGCCAGTCAGTCCTGTCAGAAAAAGTCGTGTGCAGATTTTTGGAAAACCGGTTCAACCAAATTTTGAATCCGGTTCAACCGAATTTGAAACCGGTTGAACCGAATTTCAGTCAGGTTCAGTCTCCGGCTGAGTCCGCCAGCGAACCGAAAACCGACTGGTGGAATCCGGTTCAACCGGTTTTAGAACCGGTTCAACCGAATTTCAGTCAGATTTCCCCAACGGCCACTAGCTTTTGGGGCACCTTTATATACACCTCCCACACTCTTCCCCATAGCAGAGCACGCACAAAACTTCATTCCCAACCTGAGAAACACCTCCCACTCTCTCTCACACACCTCTTGCCTCTCCCATTTCAAATCTTTGGAGAGAAATCTTTGAGTGAGTTTGAGAGCTGCGGTTTTTGTGCTTCATCTCCAAATCTCTCTTGCTCTTCTTGATTCGAGCTTTGGTACTATATCGAGTTCTTTGTGAATTCATTACTCTTGGAGCTTCTAGCTCCTAGACGACTAGGTGTCTCTTGTGAGTCTCCAAATCTTGTGGAAGACCACAAGAAAGTTTGTATTACCCGCTCGTTTGAGCAAAGATTATTGTGTGGGCTTGACCTTTGTGGTCGGCAAAGGGAGGATTAGGGTTGAAAGAGACCCGACTCTTTGTGGGCGCCTCAACGAGGAAGTAGGGCACCTTGGTGGTGTGACCGAACCTCGGGATAAATCTTGTGTCTCTTGTGTTCTTGCTCATTGTGTTTGTTTGTGTTCTTCGTTCTCTCACCATTGCATGGAAGATTTGTTTATATATATTTGGTGTGTGGATTTTGAGAAGTGCCCTTCTCAGATCTACTATTTTGAAGCCTGTGGATCAACTAGAACATCTTATTTCCAAAGTTAACTGGGTGAATTTCGAGATCAATTCAGTTTTACCCAGTTTTCTTCTAGTTTTTGTTGAAAAAGTTTTAACTTGCCTATTCACCCCACCTCTAGGCAACTTTCAATTGGTATCAGAGCCTAATCCTCGTTCTAACGCTTAACCGCGTGAGGAAAAGATCATGTCGGGGGGACTAAGAAACGAAAGTGCTTCTAAGCTTGAAAAAGTTGAGGTTGCCTCGACTTCATCTTTTGTTGCAGATGTTGATCCTAGGGCAATAGATCTTGCCATGAGAATCGTCGAAAGGATGTTCCTCAAAATGAAGGAAGATGAGGCGAAGAACAAAATTGAAGAAGAAAATGATCGATGGAGACCAAACGACGAATCCACCTCTTCACAAGGTTCGTCTTTCAAATCCACTTCTCATATGTGCTTTATTGCTAATGGGAGTGACAGTGAAAGCGAAAGTGAGGATGAGGAGCAAGAAAGTGATAGTGAAGATGAGGATGATCTTCAACAATTGTTTGCTCAGCTAAGCAAGAAACATCGGATGAGCTTGCTTAAACTCATGAAAAGAGCGGAAGAACAAAAAGAAATGCTTCATAAGCAAGAAGACTTCCTCATCAGAAAAATTGAAGACTTAGAGAAGTTGACCAAAGAGCATGAGAAGCTAAAGTGCTCTCATGATGATTTGGTCCAAAGGTATGAAGACATTTCAATTGAGCAAATTAAAGTTGTTAATCATTCGTCATATATTGCTCAATTAGAAAATAAAAATGCTATGTTCAAGAACACGATAGAAAGGCTAAATATTGAAAATCTAGCTTTGCAAGAAAAACATGATATGTTTGTGTGCTCTCATAATAAATTTATGGATTCACATATCATGTTAGAAATGGCTCATGAGGTTGTGTTAACTAATTTGAAATCATACCAACCTCACTTATGCACATGTACTCAAACAGAAACTATATTATCATGTGCTCACAAATGTTGCTCTCAAGAAAGCCAATCTTCCATTGAGCTAAAACTTTCAGGAACAAGTAATGTTTCCTATGCAAAAGAAAACAATGAGCTCAAGGAAGAAAATGAGAGGCTAAAAAGGAGCTTGATTCAATTGAAGGGAAAGTGTCATGCTCAACCTTCTCAAGATAACTGTGATATTATGGTGAAAAAGCTTGAGAAGGGGACAATAGTAGCATGCACAAAACCCCTTCAAAAGAATATCAAGCTTTTCAAGAAGGACATGAGCAAACATCAAGAGAAGAAAGCCAAAGCTCATGACAAGTGCCTCAACCACGCCTCCACATGCTCCACAGAAGGTAACAAACAAGTCACTCTTCCAAATAAGAGAAGATACGCTAGAAAGTGTTATCAATGTCATGTGAAGGGACATGAGATTAAGTCATGTCCCTACACAAAGGATAATGGCTTAACTTTAGAAAGAAAGAGGCCCACTAACCATGTAGCAAACAAGAAGCAAGGCAAGAAGGAGTCTTGCAAAATTAAAAATCAGATTTGCTACACTTGTCGAAGAAAGGGACACCTATGCAGGGATTGTCCCATGAGTGAGTATCCTAAGCCTACCATGTCAATTCATTCATATTCACTTAGGAGACCCAAAAATGACACTTGTGCTAGAAAGGTAAGTAGTTCACCTAAAACTAGCACAAAGGCCATTTGGGTGCCTAAGTATTTATTAGCTAACCTTGGTGGACCCATCCAAAAATGGGTACCAAAATGTACTTAATAAGTTTTGCAGGTACCCAGAGATGATATGAAGCTTTGGGGGTGCTTGAGCGGTTTAACTCAATTCTTATCTGAAGCTATCAATCTTACATTGTCTATCCTTTAAGATTGACCCAAAGATGAATTGAGTTGTTATATCACTAACTTCATATTCATCTCTAGCAAGAACTTGTGTTGTAGGGAATAAGGATTAACCTTTGTGGGAATCAAGCAAAAGGCCTACAACCAAGTGATATCCAAAGGATGGTAATAATTAAATCTTAAGTGCACATTGCTTTTAATTAGTATATTCCTTTGTGTCTTTTGTAGCCACAAAGGAAAAATGAAGCACTTGAGAATGAACTTAAAAATATTTTTACCTTGCTTTGGAAAAGATCTAATTATATGGTAGATTGCAAGTTCATATTTTTATATTGTGACAATCTACATGCTTTAAAATTGGTTGTATGTATCTTGTGGCATATTTCAAGTTAATCATCATATTATTGCCATGACCTAGACATAAAGAGTATTATCCCATGTTCTTAAATGAATAGAGTGCTAAGTAAGAAATTCAAATTCTTAAAGCACTTATCAAAAGGGGAATTCTCTATATGAATAGAGTTGTGAGACTAATGTTTTTATCTAAGTGTTTATGTAGTTTCACAACATGAGAATGTGTTTCCCAAATGGAGTGTGTCATTAAACATTCCAAGAAGATCAAACCAATACTATGTGATGTATTCATTCTTGTTTAAATTGGTTTTGAGTCTTCTACATTAATCACTCACCATGCTATGAATTAAACTTGCCATGTAAACTTAATTAAATAATCATGCTAGTTTTATCTTTTTTACAATTGATGTTATGCATGATGCTTGTAAGGGTAATTTAGTTCATATCATGAGGTTTCCTTGTTTTAGTAACCTTCTTGTCATTCATATACTAGAGGTTGCTAAATAGGAAACTATTGCTTGTGTTACTAATACAATCTCTTTTAAGATATTTCATGGAAATTCATAAGTAGAGATTGTGCTCTTTCAATTGGTAAAATCACAAGCTTTAAAGGTTAATCTTCACCTAAAAGAAAGATTAGGAATGCTCAAGGCAAAAGTATGGAACAAATTGCTTCAATTGGTAGTTGATCAATAGTAGTTCCTTCCAAGTGGCATTCTTTCAATTGGTAATAATATCTTCTATGGAAAGGAATGTCAATATAAAGGTTAAATTCCTTTTGGATTAAATTTTTAAATTAGTGCATATTGTGAATTCACTGCTCCATGTGCATTAACTTAAAAGGAATTTAATTTATGCCTTTACGCCTCATAAATGATGATTTGTTTGCCATTCATATATAGATATCATCATTCATTAAATACTTTCTTGTACTACTAATACCTCTTTTCAAAGTGTTTTATCGACTAGTTTTAAAAGGAAAAGAGATAACAAAGAAGGAAGTCTCCACAAATGATGAAAAGAAAAATACTAAGGTGACACCACCACAGATAGTAAGATCTGTCAAATTGGTATAACAAATGGTACATTCTATATGGTGGTAAGTATTCTTAGGCATAAGTTAATTCATTGCAAATTTGTCATGCCTTGACCATGATATGTAATATACTCCTCACGAGACTCTTAACTGAATTGAAAGTGCATGTGGCAAGCCATTCAAATACTTGATGCACATATCTAGTGGGAGAACATTATATATCTTGTGTCATAGAGAATAAGTTTCACTTGAGTAAGCTATACTAAGACAATCCAAAATGGTAAATTTGTATCTCATTCATATGGATTGTAATCTTTGTTTTCTAAATAGCTACTCTTGATGCAGTTTAAAATTCCCTTATCGTTAATTCTAAAAGTGGATAAGAATCTTTTTGTTGATATTCATCACATACATATGCACTAACATGGATATGATTTTTAAACTGTAAAAGGTACAATTAGTGATCCATACTCTCTAAATTTTGGAAACCCATATTTTGATATCTTAGAAATCTACTTTAATCGATATCCATATGCTTCACATTGAATTGGATCACTAAGTTGTAAATTCCATGCATAACTTGTCTTTATGATATGAATGCTTGTGCAACTAACCTTGATAAGCTAGGTGCACCCAAAGTCAAGGTAGGTTCATTATCAAAAGGCAACACAACGATGTATTAATAAAAGGAGAAAAGGCTCCTATTCTTAACTCTAGTTTTTATCTATGTGATTAAATATTGACTTGAAACCATGTAAGATGGTTGTCAAGTATATGTGGGTGCCTACACAAAGAGAAAGGCCACAATAAGGATTGTGTGGGTACTCAAGGCTCTTACTACTAATCTCAAAGGACCCAATTCAAATTGGGTACCAAAATACGAAGCTTAAACTTGTTTTGTAGGATCACTTTTTCAATGGATAAAGTTGGGTGCTCGATAATGAATGTATAAATCATATTTGGAGATAGTAGCAAGGGTGATAACAACTGAATCTCAAATGCATATTATTTTCAAATCTTATCTTTTTGTGGCTTGTGTAGCCACTAAGGAAAAAGAAGCATTTGAGGATGTACATCAGTTGTTGATTATGAAATAAAGGTCTAATTGGAAGTTGAATGAATATTATCATATGGTGAACAATCCAAAATTATGTGACGTATTCTCTATCTAGTTAATTTGGATTTGATTCTTCTTTATTAGACACTCACCATAATATGGATTAAGTCAGCCCTTTAGACTTCATTGAATAACCATGCATATTATCCATGTCATTCAAAATATATTGTGCATGAGGGCTCAAGGGAAATTTAGTCCATATTATGATGTTTCTCTATTTTAGCAACTAGTTTGCCCTTCACATATAAAGGGTTGCTAAATAAGAATCTAGTGCTTGTGCTACTAATGCCATCTCTTGTGTTGAGTTTATCCATAGAAAATCTATGTTAAGAGATGGTGCTTGTTTTAAATTGTATAAATCACAAGCTTAAAGGATTCTATTCAACTAAAGTAAGATGGAGTTGATAAGAGGCCAAGGTATGAAAACTCCCTCTCCTTCAGTTGTTTTAGTATTCTATCCTTAGTGGGATGTACCATAGTATAGGTTAAATTCCTTGCAATATAAAATGTTCAATAGTGCATATAACTTTGACATCAACTATATGTGTGCACTAATTTAAAGGAATTTATTCTATCCTTTTGGGTTTCAATAATGATGATTCATTTGCCATCCACATATAAGGATCATCATTTGTGAAACTCTCTCTTGTGTTTTTAATGCTCTCATTTCTAAGTGTTACAACGAGGTCCTTCCAAGAGCTTTCAAGATGGATTCAAAATCTACAAAAAATGAGTGAAGTTCAAGATCACTTGGTTGGATGAAATCATAAAGAGAAAAGAGATCACAGTGAATCAGAAGGGAGTTATATTTTTTTTGTCAACCAAATAATGAAGATGTAGTGACATATTTATATGATATCCTTCATTATGAGGTTGAGGTTCATCTTAGCATGCTTTACCCTTTAGGATTTCAATTGATATACTTTTAGTTCTTAAACTTTCAATTGGTTTGATTTTCATCATCTATGTAAAGCATGTTATGTTAAACCAAGATATAGCGCAAACTTCACCTTTAACCTCGTATTGTTGATGTGCATGAGTGTACTTTGTGTACTCTTGCATGCACAAATTGAGGAAGAGTTTAGCCTATATCTTGTGAGGCTAATGTTTTCTTCAAGTTCATGTTTTGTAGTCTCACACCTTGGAGAACATCAAATGAGGATGAGTGGTTCCAAGGAAATGATCAAATATTTACCACATGTCACCCCATGGATTAGTTCTATTGGGGAACAATATGTGTTCTCTAGCATAAATTCAATTGTTTCAAATATATTATGCCTTGACCAAGATATATGATGAACTCCTCTAAGAATCTTAATTGATTCACGTGCATGTTACAAGTAATTCGAGTACTTGATGTATACATTTAGGGGGAGCTCACTCTATATCTTGTGTCCTTAAAGACTAACATTTTCTTTTAGTAAATTTGTGTAGTTCTTTGAAGAGAATGAGTTCCTCTTGAACGTTTAAAGAGGATAAGTTTCTCTTTGAAATGTCAAGACTATCAAAAGCTAAGATAGAAATTCATGATTATAATGAAGACCATATGACATGGAACAAAGGTGTGTCACTCCATGAACTATTGTATTATAGTTTTTGTATCTAGGCTCTTACATGCTAGTGTGTGCATGTATATGCAATATCTTAAGTCTCACCATAAGGTTGCACTAGTGGTGATGATTATAGAATCTCTAGATATTTGATTAATACCTCTTGTGGTGATGTCATAAGTTTGTCTTAAGTCATCTTAGTGAGGTATGAGTCAAACATGCTAACTTCTCAAGAATCTTGGCTTAAAATATTGTATATCATGTCTATTAGTATACCTTTTTATTATGAGTAATTCCTTCAATTGGTGCAATTTCATATTTTCATACTTTATTTGTACCAAGGTTCAAATTGTAGAACTTAATCCCCTGACCTCACAATTCCAAGTGCATAAGGTAAAACAAGTATTCATCACTTGTATGCACACATTTAGGGGGAGAATGGTCTATAATTTGAATCTTTGAGACTAACTTTATTTTCAAGTCTATTATGTGTGTAGTCTCAAATTAGAAAGGAATCTTCGGGCAAAGACAATCGCTTCCACTGCAAATTTTGATGGGTATCAAAGATTCTTTGCTCCAATAAATGTATCTTCTATACATTTCATAAGAGAATGAGTTTCTCTTGTATATGCTACTCCAACGTCATCTAAAATTGGTAAATATGTATCACATCGTTTTGGATTACAAATATCTGAAGTAGCATAGCTTATAGATTCTCCTGTCTAGAACTTAATTGATTAAATAGTGCACATGTTTCTTATGTTGCATGATTATGTTCAATTGATACTCCTTTTATGCCAATGGTACTTTAAGTTGCAAATAAGTACTCTCAACAGGTATCAATTGAATTCATATATATATGTGCACTAAAACTTGAGGAGAACTTAGCGTAATATGCAATTAGTGATCTGATTATCTATCAAATTGTATCAATTGATGGTTTTCAATTGATATTTTCGTACATGATCACTAGTTGTATAATTCATACTTGTGCAATTTTCATGTTGCCTCTTGTTATGATAAGAAAATGCTAGGTGACATCTAGACTCCAGGTATCAAGATTTATCTTTCAATTAGTATGACAATATTCATTTGATATCTTGGACCTATGTCACAATTATGCCAACAATAGATTGCAAAATGAACTCTAAATACAACACAAGTGTGGAACACCCTTTGAAAAGGTAAAACGCAAAGGTACATCACTTATGACACTTCTCCATTACCTTTGTGCCATATAAGGACCCTTTTCATGATAGTGTGTTCAAATCTTGATTAATCATAATTTCTACCCTTTATATTCTTTATATCTTTTTTTGGAGATTTATGACAAAGGGGGAGAAAGTGTGCATTAAAGCTTACCTTTAGTCTTATGTAACTAAGTGTAAGAAGACTTTTGAAAAGGGGGAGAAATAATTGACAAAAGGGGGTTGAATCATAAGTAAAACATAAGATGAAGTAAATTGATGAGTGCATAATATGTCATGAGCATCACGTTTATTTATGACACAAAGCACCCTATGAATAGTATGATATAAGTTGTCTTCACTCTTTGACCCAAATATGTGGTTTTGGCATCTGAGTACAAAATTGGTATTTTCTGAAATGCACATATTTAGGGGGAGGAAACTATATCATAGGATTCAAAATCTTATTTATCAAATCTTATGTAAGCTTTAAATGGTTTGTCATCAATCACCAAAAAGGGGGAGATTGAAAGTGCATTCATCCCTTTTGTGAGTTTTGGTGATTTGGATAACAACACATTTAAAGGTCTAACAAGTTTGCCAAGTGTTGAACAGGAAATTCAGTATGATGAACATACTTGAATAGTGTATAATGATCAGTGAACAAGGTTCAACACAAGGTCAAATAACGAGTGAGACAATGCAAATGGATATAATATGGTCTCTATATTGGTTTGGATATATGGACAAGTCGTGAGAAATCACTATGCATAAATATGATCATAATAGAGGTTGAAGTGATTAAGAGGATTGGTCAAGCCAAAGTGAATAAGATATGAGGAATCGTGAATTGGCTTTACCATATTACTATTAGTCCATATATGAATATATGAGAATCAAACTAGAGCTTGATTGATCTTAGCAGTTATATCTAGATGTCATTCAAGCAAGGTTCACAATATTGAAGAAATGATTCTCTCAATGGATGCTCAATAGGATGTGACTCAAGAATGGCTTGATAGGGTGAAGATAGCAAGGAAAGGGCTTCGAGGAATTAAGCGAAGGTGAAGGCCAAGCGACGGCTTGTAGACCGAGGTACCATGGCTAAGGTGAAGAAGAGAGTACTTGCACTAAGTCGATGAACTAATCAGCTATAAAGAGTTACAACATGTTGATGCATCAGTAAGGTGACTTGAAGCCATGATTTGAACTCATATATGGTGAAATGGCACAAGTCACAGGCTCGATTTGTGTTTGCTTCAAAAGGTGAGACAAGGATGTTAGTGATCCTTATGAAGCAACACCATGGAGAAATCACACATGAGACACCAATGACTCAAGGAGTTTACTTAATTATATTTTATTTAACTTGAGTATAGGAATCGTCGTACTATCAAGGGGGATCCATAAAGAAGGTTGGTGTTGGTACTAAAGCTCAAAATCCTTGATCTAAAACTTCCATTTTACCCTGGTTTCACTTCGGTTTTCTCAAAATATGTGCAACAGTTCAAAAACCGGTTCAACCGGACCTAAAACCGGTTCAACCGATTTCTGCACTGTTCCCCTCTGTCACTGCCAGTCTGCCAGTCAGTCCTGTCAGAAAAAGTCGTGTGCAGATTTTTGGAAAACCGGTTCAACCAAATTTTGAATCCGGTTCAACCGAATTTGAAACCGGTTGAACCGAATTTGAAACCGGTTCAACTGAATTTGAGTCCGGTTCAGTCTTCGGCTGAGTCTGCTAGTGAACCGAAAACCGACTGGTGGAATCCGGTTCAACCGGTTTTAGAACCGGTTCAACCGAATTTCAGTCAGATTTCCCCAACGGCCACTAGCTTTTGGGGCACCTTTATATACACCTCCCACACTCTTCCCCATAGTAGAGCACGCACAAAACTTCATTCCCAACCTGAGAAACACCTCCCACTCTCTCTCACACACCTCTTGCCTCTCCCATTTCAAATCTTTGAAGAGAAATCTTTGAGTGAGTTTGAGAGCTGCGGTTTTTGTGCTTCATCTCCAAATCTCTCTTGCTCTTCTTGATTCGAGCTTTGGTACTACATCGAGTTCTTTGTGAATTCATTACTCTTGGAGCTTCTAGCTCCTAGACGACTAGGTGTCTCTTGTGAGTCTCCAAATCTTGTGGAAGACCACAAGAAAGTTTGTATTACCCGCTCGTTTGAGCAAAGATTATTGTGTGGGCTTGACCTTTGTGGTCGGCAAAGGGAGGATTAGGGTTGAAAGAGACCCGGCTCTTTGT
Source organism: Zea mays (assembly GCF_902167145.1). NCBI lineage: Eukaryota > Viridiplantae > Streptophyta > Magnoliopsida > Poales > Poaceae > Zea > Zea mays. Next base: position 82,201,303 of record NC_050104.1, on the reverse strand, counting down.
GGGCGCCTCAACGAGGAAGTAGGGCACCTTGGTGGTGTGACCGAACCTCGGGATAAATCTTGTGTCTCTTGTGTTCTTGCTCATTGTGTTTGTTTGTGTTCTTCGTTCTCTCACCATTGCGTGGAAGATTTGTTTATATATATTTGGTGTGTGGATTTTGAGAAGTGCCCTTCTCAGATCTACTATTTTGAACCCTGTGGATCAACTAGAACATCTTATTTCCAAAGTTAACTGGGTGAATTTCGAGATCAATTCAGTTTTACCCAGTTTGCTTCTAGTTTTTGTTGAAAAAGTTTTAACTTGCCTATTCACCCCCCCTCTAGGCAACTTTCAGAAGTATTCCTACATCGGTTACCCATGCATCAAAGACATAACACAGAAGTTCCTATTTTATTTCGATGCATTACTACCACTTAGACCATGGTCTAGGTACCACTATTACAGGTTCCAAATGCTATACCTAGTTGACCTGTCCGAGTCATAGGAGTCATTGTCACTGGCCTCATACAATTCAGGTGAGGAAGGGGGGTGAAAGTAAATTGTCTAGGCACTGGATTCGCAGGCTCAGCAAGGTTAATTTGTTCCTCCATCCTCTCCTTCTCTGGGTCAGACCTTGCTTTGCTCTCTAGTGCATCCTGCTCCATCAGGTCTACCTCCTTTCGAATAGCAAGTAGAGCATTCAGAAGGTAATGCACGTCACCCAAATGACGGAAAGCCTCTTCTAAAAAGCTCCTAATATTGAAAGCACCAGTTTCCACTGAGGATGCAAGATTGAGGACCAAGTTTTGCAGCACTTTGGCATCATGGCTGCTCATCTTGATTCGTATCCTCAAGCAGTTGCTCCTTGGCTAGACAAGGTGCATACATGAAAAAATTAGGGCGAGTGTTATTACTAATTGGTGAAATTGAAGTGTTCATGGCAGTTAGCAAACAGCTGTGGGTTGCAATATAATAAACTCATGTTGCAAAACAATAAACAAAAATGTTTATGGCAGTTACCAAAGAATTGTTGGTTGCAATGTTAATGAACTGTAAAGTATTTGAACACAGTATCCGTGCCTTGGTCCATATGTTCGTTTTATATAAAAAACTAAACTTGCACAACAAACATGGAAGCACAGACAACATACATGGACAGTACACTTAAGCAGTTCATTAAAAACAAAGAACTATAGCGAAAAAGGATTTAGAACCTCAGTTAGTTGAAGTGGACGTCAAATAATGAAATAAATTTTTCAAGCTGCATAATAAGTAAAGGTTTCGTCAGTTGCATGCAATGGTTAGTCATGTAAGGAAAGACTACTCGAAATTGTAGGTTAACTGAGTCGAATTCATAGACAGAGTTACTTACTCCAATTCAAAGAAATGGATATGCAAGAAACAAGGGGTTCTGATGGGGAATTAAACGGTAATTGGTACTTAGTTGTTCGCATAGGAAGATGAACATTCGTTTGTGTACCAGCAACATTGAGCAAACAACATACAAACAACATGAGTGCAAATTAATTCACATGCGACACTTTGGTGGATACACAAAATTGAGCACACGACGATGAGGAATATGGAAATCAGACAAAAGTCTTCATGGTGTATCCTATGATCCAAAACTAAAAGTAGGTTACATGGTGTACATGATAACGACGGATTAGTTAACCTTTATAGGCTAACAATAGGCGATTCGGACAACCGAGTTAACGTTAACCCTAACTGTCAAAGTTGGCCATGAACAAATAAATGGATCTACTTAAACAAGTGAACTACATCTAAACCCTACTGCTTATCCAAGGTAGGTTTTTTTGGGACACGGATTGAATCCCAGGTGTAGAACTTGGAGAAGCGGCTGACGTACCTTTGACCTTCAAGTTCGAATGACGCAGATCGGCTGAGCGTAGATCTGTGGGCGAATCGATGAACTCTCTTTGACCTCCACCCCGCAGACGACGAACCGGCGGACAGAGAAGACCGGCGGCGGCGTCTTCGCACGGATTGGCCGGGTCGCCGCTCCGCGAAGCTGGCCGGTGGATCCGCGTGGACGACGACCTCTGCTGCTCGCCGCCCGGACCAAGAGAAAGGAATCGCGGCCGAGGGCGGATCCACGGCAACCTTCTCCGGCGGCGGTTCGGTCGCCCTAGGATCGCTTGGAGCTCCCTCGTCGGAGTATTCCGAGCGCGCGCGCTTGTCTCGGAAGCAACCGGCTGCGGGGGAGGCAAGCGCCGTAGCGTGCCCATCCATTTAGCGGGAGAGAGAAGGAATCAGGAGGAGAGAGGAGGAGGAAGAGGCACACGGTGAAGGGGAAGGGGGCGTACTGTAGCCCCTATATGGGCTACAGTAATAAGGGAGGGGGAGGGAAGCGGCGTCCGTTGAAGACAGTCTTAGCTAGCCAGCAGCAATGGATAGCTGTCGCGCACGAGAAGCCGTGACCGGGCCAGTCCAGCAGTCTTCCACACCTCGTTCAACAGTGCACACGTGGTAGAGAAGTAACCTCTATATTCCAAAAGAAATGCATTTGATTACGAGTCAATTAATCTCAAATTTAACTAAATATATGACAAATCATGTGTCTGTTGTTATGCGTGTGAAGCAATGACTACTTTGTCTCTGTCTTCTTGTGTGCGTTGCGGTAGTTATAATGTCATGTGAATGTGGAAAAACCCGAAACTACAGCCCTCTGTAGGGGTGGACATTTTAAAACCGAATCCAAATAGACCGAATTATCCGTTTATTCGGGTTTTCGGGTTCGGAGTCTATTCAGGTTCAGTTCGGTTCGGTTCCTATATGTGCTATATTTCGGGTATGAGTTCGGTTCTTAACCTTTAAAACCCGAATATACCGAATAACCGAAATATAAAAAAGCTCTTAATATGTGATAATATTATTATATGATTTATGAAATTATTAGCTAGAAATAATGATATCATCTTAACGATAGTATATATATCTTTGTATGCTAATTTTTATAGTCACTTGTTGTAATAATAGTAATTTCAATTAATTATTTATTGTATATATTTTAACAAAATATACTAGTCTCTTTACAATTCGGGTCTATCCGATGGACTGAATAGATCAAACCAAAATTGTGAGTCTATTCAGGTTCGGTTCCTAAAATATTTTTGAAATTTTGGTTCTCATTTTCCAGAACACAAAATATCACAAACCCGAATATACCAAACCGAATTATCCTAATAGACCAAATGCCCAGCCCTAGCCCTCTGATACTATGGAACAGTGAATACATGGCATTTTGTCTTGATTTTGTAATAATAGCTGATAAGTCTTGATTTATGACTTTGTTTTCTATCGACCTGTCATGTACTCTTGTGTATAATTTATAATAGCGAGTACCCAAATTTTACCTAAACCTGAATTTGCAGGTACCCGAAATTTTGGATACGAGTACGGGTTCTCTGTTGAAAACCCAAAATATAAAATACCCAAAAAAACCCGACCTGAAATTTCGGGTAAACACAACGCCCAGTCCTAACTAGTAGTAGATCGAACGAAGCACATTGCAGAACCAAATGAATCGGCGCATTCAGCTTTCAAAGTATAGAGATCATAAGCTCCTCTGTCCAAACAGTCTTGGCAAATAATATCATCCGAGATCGACAAAACTTCAGTAGAGGTGAAAACTCTGTTGCTACTGGTAAACATGTCTAACGGCTGGGCTGTAACATGTGCGTCCCTAAGAAGTGTTGCCCTGAGCCTTGTTGAGGATGACACCCTCGTACTTGACCTGGAACCATTTCATAGCATCCTCCTTGGTCACCCTGTGCTGGATCCCAACACGGGACTTGCACCTTCGGCGTCGGGCGACACGGTACCCAGCGCGCTCAAGGACGACGTAGAAATCCATTCCGTAGATACCGGTTGAAGGATCATACCTGAGGCCAAATAGGAACGAAGCCATGATTGACAAAGCAATCTGTATGCTAATTTACATGAACCAACAATAATGAACAGGATAAATTCTTTATTATTCATGATGGAAATGCTATTGTATAGACATCTGCAAACAGTTTTCAAACAAAACATGAAAGATATATAGAAGTATCAGATAATGATCACCATTTCACCAGTCAAACAAAACATGAATGATATATATACGTACACGTATCAGATAATGATCACCATTTGACCAGTAAAAAATGCCGTTGTTCAGAATTCAATGTAAATCAACATCAAACAGTTTCCAGAAAAACAAAGTGTGGACCATACTGTATTGTTCAACAGCGTGAAATGCTGACTGGACCAGAAATAATATAGTCAAACAAGAAAACAACTAAATTAAAAATTAAAGGAGGGAAATGCCAAAGATAACTCCAGGAAAGAAGCTAAAAAACAAGTACTTAGGCCTCAGAGAAAATTGCATCAGTAGACCAGCTGCTGCTTGGCCTCAGATGGTACGGACAATTAATTCAAGTCACTGGCCTAGCAGAAGAGGAAAAGAATACGGGTTTTCAGTTACAAAATTTAAGTTGGTTCATAATCAGCATGCAAATTTTGAAAACGAGAAATTTACCACCAACAACAAACCTAAAAGCGGAGTACTTAGGCCTCAGATATAAAGTGCATCAGTATACCAGCAATTGCTAGGCTTCAGATGGTACGGACAATTAACTCAAGTCATTGGCCCAACAGAGCAAGAAAAGAATAGGAACAGAAATATATTATATGGACTAAATCAACTCAAGGCTTCTTTAGTTAGTCAGTGAAGGTGAGCTCTAAACCTTTCATAATGCAAGGAAAACAACTAACATCCCTTCTGATCTAACGTGACTGAGCCTACGTAGCATCTACGTCTTTCAATCCAATTGAACCATTGGGTTTAAGTATTCGCATTAGAACAAGCAATGCATATAAATGCAAAACATGATTAGTACCGTAGTTAAAAGATGAAAGCTAGAGGGTCACTTTTATATTATAGTTTACTTCGTTATCAGATAAAATACCAAAAATCGTTCCAAACAAAGAAGCTAAAAAGCAAAGGACTTAGGCCTCAGAGATAAGTGCAGCAATAGACAAGCAACTGCTTGCCTTCAGATGGTACGGACAATTAATTCAAGTCATTGGCCCAAAAGAACAGGAAAAGAACAGAAATGAATTGGACAGGTTATAAGCAGCAAAAAATAATTGAAACCAAAGAAATTTAATCGACTCAAGATGGTTTTGATAATCCTTTCATAATGGAAGGAAAACAACTAACATCCCTTCTGGTCAGAAATGACTGAGCCTAGCCTCTTCCAATCCAATTGAACCATTGGGTTCAATTATTCGCATTAGAACAAGCAATGCATATAAATGCAAAACATGATTTGTACCATAGTTAAAAGATGAAAGCTAGAGGGTCACTTTTATATTATAGTTTACTTCGTTATCAGAAAAAATACCAAAAAATCATTCCAAACAAAGAAGCTAAAAAGCAAAGGACTTAGGCCTCAGAGATAAGTGCAGCAATAGACAAGCAACTGCTAGCCTTCAGATGGTACGGACAATTAATTCAAGTCATTGGCCCAAAAGAACAGGAAAAGAATAGTCGTGTTCAATTACAGAAATGAATTGGACAGATTATAAGCAGCAAAAATTAATTGAAACCAAAGAAATTTAATCGACTCAAAGATGGTTTTGCTAATCCTTTCATAATGGAAGGAAAACAACTAACATCCCTTCTGGTCAGAAGTGACTGAGCGTCTGAGCCTAGCCTCTTCCAATCCAATTGAACCATTGAGTTTAAGTATTCGCTTTAGAACAAGCAATGCATATAAATGCAAAACATGATTAGTACCATAGTTAAAAGATGATAGCTAGAGGGTCACTTTTATATCATAGTTTACTTCATTATCAGATAAAATACCAAAAATCATTCCAAACAAAGAAGCTAAAAAGCAAAGGACTTAGGCCTCAGAGATAATTGCAGCAATAGACAAGCAACTGCTAGCCTTCAGATGGTACGGACAATTAATTCAAGTCATTGGCCCGAAAGAACAGGAAAAGAATAGTCGTGATCTATTACAGAAATGAATTGTACAAGTTATAAGCAGCAAAAAATAATTGAAACCAAAGAAATTTAATCGACTCAAACATGGTTTTGCTAATCCTTTCATAATGGAAGGAAAACAACTAACATGCCTTCTGGTCAGAAGTGACTGAGCCTAGCCTCTTCCAATCCAATTGAACCATTGGGTTTAAGTATTCGCATTAGAACAAGCAATGCATATAAATGCAAAACATGATTTGTACCATAGTTAAAAGATGAAAGCTAGAGGGCCACTTTTATATTATAGTTTACTTCGTTGTCAGATAAAATACCAAAAATCATTCCAAACAAAGAAGCCAAAAAGCAAAGGACTTAGGCCTCAGAGATAAGTGCAGCAATAGACAAGCAACTGCTAGCCTTCAGATGGTACGGACAATTAATTCAAGTCATTGGCCCAATAGAACAGAAAAAGAATAGTCGTGTTGTATTACAGAAATGAATTGCATAGGTTAATAAGCAGCGAAAAATAATTGAAACCAAAGAAATTTAATCGAGCCAATGATGGTTTTGTTAATCATTTCATAATGGAAGGAAAACAACTAACATCCCTTCAGGTCAGAAGTGACTGATCATAGCCTCTTCCAATCCAATTGAAAACATGTTTAGCACAGCAGTGAAAAGATGAAAGCTAGATGGTCACTTTTATATTGTAGTTTTGGCTTTGTTGTCAGATAAAGTACCAAAAATCATTCCAACGAGGAAGCTAAAAGGCAAAGAACTTAGGCCTCAGAGATAAAGTGCAGCAATAGGCAAGCAACTGCTAGCCTTCAGATGGTACGGACAATTAATTCAAGTCATTGGCCCACCAGAACAGGAAAAGAATAGGCGTGTTCTATTACAGAAATGAAATGCAAGGGTTAATAAGCAGCAAAAAATAATTAAAACCAAAGAAAATTAATTAACTCAGAAATTTTATGTTAGGAAAAGATGAGACTTGTTCTTTTCAGAATGGGAGGAACATGAACTAACATTCCTTCAAGTCCCAAGATATTAGGCCTATCCTCCTTGCTTCCAATAAAATCCTTGGTTAAGTCTTCAAGTTACAAAGAGTAAACAAACAAGAAATAGATTTATGCAAAATAAAACAATGCATATCCAACGGAAACATGATTAACATCTCCGTCCCAAGAAATGATAGCTAAATGCTGCTCAATTTTGTATTAACATAATTATAGACCTAAGTTTCAGTGAGTCAGAAACAGGACACACTGAAGAGTCTTACTTGATGCCAAGATCAATGTGCTCCTGGATTCCGAAACCAAAGCACCCTGTGTCACTGAAGTTCCTCCTTAGCAGTTCATATTCCTTGACCTTAAGTCCACTCTCCAGAAGCTGCATTGCCTTCTCACCCCTTACAGTAACATAGCAGGCAATCTTCTCATTACGCCTGATACCAAAGGAACGGACAGTGTACCTAGCTGAAGAATCAGAAAACCACAAAATATTAAACAAAAGAAACTCATCGGTGTTAGGAAGCAGAGAAGAAAACACTAATATAAAACAAGCAAATATACCCTTAGAGAACACTGGTGACTGGCCACTCAGTTGCTCCAGGACCTGCAAGCATGGATGCAACCATGGACTTACTGATATGCTTATGGTAAATTTAAAGGGGTCCATAGAAGTAATCAACTATTAAGCAGTTTACAGCATAGTTAGAGTTCAAAATAGTATGATTTACAATACTAAGCAGTAAATGAGTAGCTACAGCCACCAAAACAACATGGTTGAGGTCATTTGCATGAGTTTCGATGTACTAGAAAAGGCACTGTAATGATAAATGACATTAATAGCTCAAGTTTCTTTATTACACAGTTACCATTAAGCTTCGAATTCTCATTCTGTTGTCAGTGATCGACATCAGAAATGACTACACAAAGTGATCCTACAAGCCTACAACTATAAGAGACGTCATCTGCCAGCTGCAATCCGTTAAGGAATTGTTGCACAATACGGAGACCAGACTGAATTTCAAACTCTTTCCATGGAACTACATTCTTCCGTTATAAAAAATATTATCCTGGTTACACACAATCCGAACAAACCATACTAAACGAGTAGCAGAAGCTACCTATGAAGGGCGCATGAGATTACATCTACCAACGATGGAAACCGGACGGCTATAACAAGGATAAAAAACAATAAACTGTTTTTTTTTTTTTGCAAAAATCTGAGGCGCAAGAACAGGCACGAACCTTGGCGGCGCGGGTGAGGCGATCCCCACTCTCTCCGACGGAGATGTTGAGCACCAGCTTCTGCACCTTGATCTCCCTCATCGGGTTGGATTGCTTCTTCTCCGACGCCTGCGAAAGAAAAGACACGCACACAGAGAAGCGCATAAGGGTTAGGTCCATATACAGTAACTGAGGAGCAGCTAAGCGTGATGACGGGAGAGACCAGATGCTCACCATGGATAAGGCGGCGCCGGCGCCAGCGGAGTGAGAAGGAAAAGGGGCGCCGGCTGGTGGAACGTGGCGAGTGGCAGCGGCTGGCGGAGCGTGGCGAGGGGCGGCGGCGGGGGAATTAAAAGAGGGAAACCCTAGAGACAGGGGGGTCTCGACTTTCACTTGGGCCTGGTTCATTGATAAAGTTATGGGCTTTTGTTTTGGGCTGTAATATGAAGAAAACATTTGGACTATATTCGCTGGCCCCTCGTCACTGACGACGTACAGGCCGGGTTAATATAACAATCCAGCATGATGACGAACTGGCCCAATGTGTAGGGCCCGTCCTAGGCTTGAAATAGTAAGAAGGGCCCATCCTATGATCCTAGGCTTGAAATAGCATGATGACTTTTATTGTCAACAAATTTGTTTTTGAATTGTTGACCTAATTTCTGACGTGGATCCACATCTAGGGAACCAGATGCGTCATGCGTTGCAATACAGCCATATACCGCTTGATTGGATGGTTGTATGTTGGCGCCCGGGCTCGTGCGGCCATGGTGGGCCAGATACGACGGATTCGATCAGCCAAACCGTCTTAAAATGGATTATTTTGTATCCGCTCATGCAACATATGTTTATCGTGTGTATGCAACTAAACATAAGCTAAGACAAAGTCAACGCATATGATGGGCAACCAATCAGATGGGCATGAGCAGCAACATGATTGGAAAACAATGTCTCTAGTCATTTGACACTAGAGAAGTTGTGGCAATACTCTATACTGATGCGGATCAGGGAATTGAACCATTTTAGGCCTTGTTCGATTATTTCAATTCCATGTGGATTGATGTGTATTGGAATGGATTGAGATGAATTTCGACTTGCTACGAATTTAAACCGACTTAATATCATCTAATCTACATAAATTATTGTTGAAATGAACAAGCCTTAGATGAATCTCCCTACCCAAACACCCTGTAACATCGGTCAGATTGCCGCCTACTGGAAGCGAAACCAAAACAGGTACACTACATGAAAATGATAGTGCTCAGCTAGCTAGAAGGGTGCCTAGATCAATCTCCATTTTTCAGGACCATCAAAAACAGAATAAATATCTGTACTTTTGCTTTGGCACCAGCGGCACCTGATTGATCTCGTCCTCTCGTCGAGTTCGAAAATAATCCTTTCAGGCTATATATGTACATGTATGCTTTCGTCGCTTCTTTTTCACAACAGTATTTGTTAGGTAGTTAATTCTCGATCGAGAGGGACCTTGCATCAATCTCATCCTGTAACTACCTGTGTTGTGTGTTGTGCATCGTGAGGATGAAGCGATTGATTTGTTTGGTATCTTTCCTCCCATTCCCCATTGCCATTATTGAAGGGTCATGGTAGGCTACTAGAGGTCTAGGGCCTGATCATGATAAGCTAATACAAGTCTAGCACTTAAGAGCTAGACTGCCACCCACGATGCATACAGAAACTAGAAATAGTTTCTATGCGTATGATTGGTTGTCTGGGTAACCGACGCATGGCTCGACCAAGCCTGGCCTGTCACAAACGCGGCTTTCGTGCTTCTCCATGTATGCAACAAAAAAGGCTCAATTTGGCCTCCGTTGCATCCACACATAGAGGCATGCACATGCAGGCATCCAATCAGAAGTTAGGGGTCAGTCAATGCACGGGCAAAGGCCGGTTGTCGAGAAGCACACAACCAATCTTGCAGACCTAGGAGTAGCGATAGACCGCCGTCGGCGAGGCGACCCCATGAGCACAGGCACGGGAGAGGACACAGGCCACGGCGCTGGCAAGCCAGAGATAGAGAGTGCACGTGGGGTGGCTGGAGGAAGAAGAAATGAGCATTTGAGTGACTGGCGTGCGGGCCTAGGCGAAGAAAAGAGTTCAAAACAGCGGTTATGGGCACACAGGACATTGCACAGTGCAGTGTATAGTGCACTTTGGATAGCCTACGTAGAGGCTGAGGAAGCCGAGCCAAGCCAGAGCATCGGACAGTGCACAGTGCAGTGTCCAGTGCACACCGCACTGTTTGGTGAGCCTAGACTGAGGGAATTTTGAAATGTTTCTGAGATTTTTGCGTCAATCCAAATCCCAACTTATAAGCACACAAAAGAACACCTATTGGGACAAGTATTGGCACCCTCACATATTCTCTCATATTTTTCAAAATGTTTTGCCATAGGCTATGTAGTTTTTAGAAAAATAAGCAAATGGTGAGAGTTTGCATTTGAAAGCTACACTAGGGGTTTCATGAATGAAATGAGATGTGAATGCTCCCCCTAAATGTAGTAACAAGTGCACATCTCAAGAACCAACATTTGAATTATAAAGAACATTTAAGCATAAGCAAAGCTAGAAAGCTAGAACTTGTCAAGTTTGAGCCCGAGTTAAGCTTTTTCACATGCTTTTCAGGCGATTATCTTAACTAGGTTAGACAAGTCCTAGATGCAATCATGAAATTAAATATGCAATGCAAGCTTGACGCCACCATATTAGATTCATGTGAAATTACTGAGATCAAGAATATTAAGCTCATTCCTCAATTTGCAAAAGCGGGATTCATCTAATGGCTTTGTGAAAATATTCACTAGCTGATCATCCGTCCTCACTCCTTCTAATGAAATATCTCCCTTAGCAACATGATTTCTAAGGAAATGATGACGGATGTCAATGTGCTTAGTGCGAGAGTGTTGGACATGATTATTACCAATTTTAACAGCACTCTCATTATCACATAACAAAGGCACCTTTTCTAGAACTACACCATAGTCTAGAAGGTTTGTTTCATATAAAGAATTTGTGTGCAACATGCACCTGCGGTTGATAAGGCAACACTATTTTGCTTTTACGAAGTCAAGGAAACTAGTGATCTTCCAAGCAAATGGCACCCTCCAGCTGTACTTTTTCTATCGACTTTGCATCTGGCATAATCCGAATCAGAATAGCCAACTAAATCAAAAGTAGCTCCTTTGGGATACCAAAGCCAATGCTTAGGGTGTGCTTTACGTACCTAAGGATTCTTTTAACATCACTAAGATGGGCTTCCTTAGGATTTGCTTGAAAGCGAGCACACATACACACACTAAACATGATGTCGGGCCTAGATGCGGTAAGGTACAATAAACTACCAATCATAGAATGGTAGAGAGTTTGATCAACCAGTTTACCTTTCTCATCTAGGTCGAGATGTCCATTTGTAGGCATTGGTGTCTTGATTGGCTTGCAATCCTCCATTTTGAATCTTTTCATCACATCTTTGTTATACTTCTCTTAAGAGAGGAAGTTCCCTTCTTTCATTTGCTTGACTTGAAAGCCGAGAAAGAATGTGAGCTCACCAATCATAGACATCTAGAACTCCTTCGACATTATCTCACCAAATCTCTTGCAATGACTATCATTTGTCGAGCCAAAGATTATATCATCAACATAAACTTGACAAATGGAAATATCACTGTTATGCTTCTTGATGAATAGTGTGGTGTCCACGGTCCCGATCTTGAAGCCCTTCTCAAGAAGGAAGTCGTGAAGGCACTCATACCAAGCCCTTAGAGCTTGCTTTAATCCATATAGCGCCTTGGACAACCTATAAACATGATTAGGACATCTAGGGTCTTCAAACCCGTGGGGTTGCTCAACATATACAAGTTCATTAATGAAGCCATTTAAAAATACACTTTTTACATCCATTTTATATAGTTTAATATTATTGTTGGATGCATATGCCAGAAGGATACGGATGACTTCAAGTCGAGTAACCGGCGCAAAGGTCTCTACAAAGTTCAATCCTTCAACTTGAGAGAACCCCTTTGCAAATAGCCTTGCCTTGTTCCGCACAATTACTCCTTGATCATCATGCTTGTTTCTAAACACCCACTTGGTTCCAATGACTTGCATTTTGTGGAGGCTCTTCAAGCGTCCAAACTTGATTCCGAGTGATTTTTTTTTAGTTCTTCATGCATGGCGTTCACCCAATCCAAATCATTTAGTGCCTCATCTTTACAAGTAGGCTCAACACAAGAAACAAAGACGTGATGTTCAACAAATGAAACATTTTTTGTGAACAAGTAATAACCCCTTTTGATGGACTCCCAATGATGAGAACTTGTGGATGTGATTGTAGTAGAGATGAAGTTCTTTTGTCAACCACTTGGGGAGGGCACAAAGATGAAGTCTTCAAACCTCTAACCATGTATTTCTTCATAATCTTCTTGAGTGTGCTCATTCTAACATGTGCAAGCCTTCTATGTCATAGCCATCCAAGAGATGCTTTGGTACAGAGGCATGTCCTTAGGTTAGCATCTTCAGAAGATAAATCCACTAAATATAGGTTGCTATATCTAAATCCTTTGATTATGACTAACTCATCATCCATTTTAGATACAACAACCTCTGATGGAGTGAATAAGCATTGAAGGCCAAGATCACACAGCTGACCGACTAATAGCAAGTTGAAACACACTGGAGCAACCAAGAGAACATTTTAAATTGAAAGATCATTTGATATATCCACCTCGCCAAGCCCTTGAACTTTTTCTTTTAAATTATCTCCAAATGTGATTTGGTCTTGTTCATCAACATCTTCATCTAGTGAGGTGAACATCCATGGGTTACCAGTCATGTGTTAGTACAACCACTATCAATTACCTAATGGCTCCCACCAGTCTTGTAGTTAACCTTCTTGCACAAAGGAATCAAGCTTCCATTAGGCACCCTATCTTGCGTAGGGCCCATAACTTTCTCAATTAAGGACTTTGCAACCCAAATCTGTTTTAGGCCTATGTAAGGAAAATGGACGACGACCCATTTATCTAAATGATTATGGTGTTTGATGATCAACATAGTCCGTGGACTAATGGTTTTGCTAGTGTCTGTATTTGTAGTTCACAGGATGCGAAGAGGATTGGACTGAGACTCTAAGGATGCAACACCTCAAAAGAAGACCTAAAATATGCGTAGAAGTCAAGACTCAAGACAAAAAGAAGCCTAAAAATAGTGAAGAAATCCAAGAAGTGGGCATTTAGCCAGCGCTCTGGTGGTGCACCGGACATGTCTGGTGTGCACCGGACAGTCTGTGCAAAGAGGTCCACAAACTGGACTCTCGGGTGTTGTAGCACCGGATTGTCCGGTGTGCACCGGACAGTCTTGCCAACGATCGACAGCAGATCTTCCAACGGTCGACTGGCGCAGCCCTCAATGATCGGCTAATGTGGCCAAGGCACCGGACAAGTCCGGTGCACACCGGACTTGTCTGGTGTGCATCGGTCTGTTCGGTGCGCCCGAAGATAGAAGCATCAGCTTTTCTGTCCAACAACTATAATTGAGGGGGCTATTTATACCCATCTAGTCGGCCATTTGAAGGTGTCAGAGCCCAAGTAACATGCCAACACATGTTATAGACATTTGCATGTGCTCGAACACCCAAGTGCTTAGTAGAATCACTCAGTGATTAGCGTATGTGCTTTGCGAAGTGCTTAGGTTAGTTAGACCACTTATGCGCTACTCTAGGTGATTCCTAGTTAGTTGAGTGAGTTTAGAAAAACCCACAAAACCCATCAACTCTTGCGTGAGCTGTTGTAATTGTACCGAGTGGTGCGAGAGTCTTGCGAGACCATGACAATCGAGTTTGTGTCATGGACGCCACCATGTACCAGAGGGAACGAGGCTCGCGACGTTTTGGCCGGAAGCTCGATAGTGGAGACGACGGGGAGCATTCGAGAGGAGCCGGAAGCGGAGCACTACTTGCGCGTGGAGAAGGCCCATGGCTCTCTACGAAGTTACTCGACTGTGGTGCTTGGCCCTCGCGTGGGCTACCCTTTGCGTAGGGGCACCAACGAGGATTAGTCAAGACCCTGCATGGTTCCGGATACCTCAGTAAAAATACCAGCTGTCGTCCATGGGAGTTTGCATCTCTACCCTTGCTCTTTACCTTCCGTATTTACATTAAGTACTTAAGTTTCAATCTCTCCTTTCTAGTTAGAATATTTAGAATTGGAACTTAGGTTTTGCGGTAGAGATAGCAACACATAGACTAAACCTAGTATACATATTCTAGATTGTTTATTTTCATAGGTTTTGTTCTAGGGATTTATTTGTGGCCTAGTTTAGAGAGAGTTTTTAGAAGTCCTAACTCACCTCCCTCTTAGGCGTCACCGTTTCCTATAGCCTACTCTTATTTGGTGGACCTAAAAATGTTACTTTGACCTTCCCATCTGCACCTTTTCTAAGCACATAGTGAGCGTTGAATGCGAAAGGTCTTGAATGCTTTGGCAAGGGAGTTGGTGGTGTGGCTTTGCAACTGTGAGCAAAGTGTCCTTTTCTACACTTAGAGCACTTAATGGGCTTAGGATTTTGCTTAGCCTTGTTTTGATTTGTTGCTTTCTTTTGCACAATAGAATTGTATCAAATGCCACTCTTGTTATTTTTCATGACTGTGTTCATGATGACCTCATTTTGGAGGTATTGGCCCTTGTTGAATTTTTGCATGCTAGTGGCAAAGTGATCTTTCTCAAGCTTGAGCTTCTTGATCTCTTCCCTAAGCCTCTCAATACCAATCACTCAATCATCAACTCATTATCAAAATCTTTGCTTTCTATAGCAATTTTTCCCTTAGTGGTTGCATCAGTCAAGTATTTCTTTAATTTCTCGTTCTCTAGTGACATGACTTCAAGTTTTTCAACCAAATCTTCATGAATGCTAGATTGATCAACAGTGCTCAAATCATCAGATAAGCTTGCTACATCAAGCTTAACAATGGGGTTAATAACCTCATGTGTATCACAAGATAAAATCTCATATGCAATAAGAAGATTATCATGATCAATTTTAGTTTTTGTGTAATCTTCTTTTATCTTGACAAGCCTATCATTTAGCTCCCTATTTGCTTCATTTAATTTTTCACACTTTTCTTTAGCATCTTTAAGGGAGGCCTTAAGCTCATTTCTAGTGGATGATATGGTTTTGTTTTCTTCATTTCTTCACTAGCTTTAACAACTATGTCATACTTAGCAATCAAGGACTGATTTTCATCTTTTAACTTGTCACATTTTTCTTTAGATTTTCTAATGATTTGAGTGTATTCTTTAATGAGGTGTTTGGTTTAATGAATTACTATATCCAAAATGAACTGGTGCATCATGGGTCCATTCCTAAAATTTGGTGGGATGACTCTATTCCACATATTAGTACTAAACAACTAACTATAAGGAATGAGGTGGTGATGGATTAACTCACTCTATTCCACAAACCAAACAAAAAAGTGAGGAGTGAGAAGATGATGGACTACATCATTCCTTAAACCAAACACTCTATAAGCAAATCGGCTAACTCATCGTAGGTAGGGGAAGCATATTCATCATCACTATCACTACCACAATCAACCTCACTAGTAACATCAGTTTGTACCTTCTGTTCACCTTTAGCCATAAGGCATATGTGTGTAGTGGATGAAGGCGATGGTGGTGGTGAAGATAAATCCACGGCGACGGCGGAAACCTTTTCATCATCTTCTTCACTTGCAGAAGAGTCGCTTGTGGATTCAATGTTAGTGAGCTAATCACCAACAATGTATGCTTTCTCACCCTTTCTTTTGTGGAACCTCTTTTGTTTGCCATCCTTTTTCTTGAAAAACTTCTTTTCCTTCTTCTCATCTTCACTTGCATCATCTTTATTGCCCTTGAATTTGTTTTTCTTAGGCTTTGTGCATTGATGAGCAAGATGTCCAAGCTCTCCACAATTATAGCAATCCATCTCAAAGATGGGCTTTATTTTTTGCTACTAGAGAAAAACTTCTTCTTTCTTGAATCAAATTTGATGCCTTCTCGGTTTAGTTTTCTTCAACATCTTTGTTGTCTTTTTCACCATCAAGGCAATATTGACATCAAGGTCATCATCACTTGAAGACTCTTCTTCAACTAGAATTTTGGTCTTGCCCTTCTTCTCTTGATTAGCTTTAAGTACCAAATCTTTCTTCTTGGAAGAAGACTCATCTTTGTCATTGATGTGCATGTACATTTCATGGGCATTGATCTTTCCTAATATTTGTGTTGGTCTAGCGGTGGAAAGATCCATTTGATGAAGCATCGGGACAATGTGGCCATACTTCTCAATTGGCAACACACTAAGAATCTTCCTCACAACATCCGGTTGTGAGATTTGAGTGACTCCCAAGTCATTCACTTCCTCTACAAGAATATTGAGCCGTGAGCACATATCATTTGCATTTTCATTAGCAAGCATTTCAAAAGAATTTAACTTTCTCATAGCATAATGATATCTCTCATCACACTCACTCTTTGTTCTTCATGTAGAGCACAAATATCCAACCACAAAGCATGAGCATTTTTATGATTTCTTACTCTATTGAAAACATCCTTGCAAAGGCCCCTAAAAAGAGTGTTTTTGGCCTTTGCATTCCATTTCTCATAATTGACTTCATCACCCAAAAGATTTGTAGCATCTCTAGGTTAGGGGAACCCTTGGGTGGCGGATTTGTAGATTCCAATGTCTATAGCCTCTAGGTAAGCTTCCATATGAATTTTACAATAAGGAAAATCACCACCATCAAAAATGGAAGGAGGTCCATCCACATCGGAAATCGTTACTCTGGCGGTTAAGCTAAACTAGGAGCAACACAACTCCAATACCAATTGAAAGGATCATGATACCCAAGAGAGGGGTGAATTGGACTTTTCTAAAATTCTTGCGAAAGATTAAACCCTAACCAAGAGCCTAACTTCACCCAATCTACTAGCTAGAATATAAAATCTATGGAAAGGAAAGCAACCCTAAGTCATTAAGGCAAATACTAGCAGAGCAAATACACAAAGTAAATTGCTCAAAGTACATGTGGAAAGTAAAGTTGGGACAAGAAAACTCCTCTAATTTTTCCTGAGATATCGCAGAGTCAACACTCTCCAGTAGTCCTTGTTGGAGTACCCGTGCAAGGGTATCGCTCCCCCTTGGTTCTCACAAGATCGAGTGCTCACTATGAGATGATCCTTTGCCTATCCAGTGCGGTGGATCCCCCACGACCGCATCCAATCACTGAGTCAGGTCACCAACAAATCCTCCAGGGTGATCACCGATCTCCAATCGCCACCAAGCTGTCTAGGTGATGCCGATAACCAAGAGTAATAAGTCATAGACTTTCACTTGACCAAGAGAATCCTAATGCATGTGGTGTGTGCTCTAGGTGGTTCTCATGCGCACTAATGAGATCCTAACATGGGATTATGATTTTGCTAATCACCTCACTAGATTTTGTGGACTTGCAATGCTCTAGCAATGAATTCTAGTTGGTTGGGCAAGCAAGACCATAACTATGGCTGGTGGAGGGGATTTAAATAACCTAATCACCCCAAACTAGTTATTATTGTGCTCTCTGCGTATGGGTGCACCGGACAGTCCAGTGCGCCACCGGTGCACCAAATGTGTGCCAACGGTGCTCTTCCAACGGCTAGTCATTACATCGAGGAGCACCGGACACTGCACAGTGACTATCTGGTGCACACCGGATAGTCCGATGCCTATCTAAAATGCAGTTGGCGCCAAGTGCTTGCTCTCGGGTTTTGCCTGCTCGCGGGTCTACTCTCTAGCTAGTTGTCGAGGCGACCACCGGACAGTCCGATGCCCTCATAGCAGCAACACTTGTTTCTTATATAGGGTTTTTTTCTAAACCGAATTCGATTTGAACTTGTGAGTGAGATCTTGAGTGACACCTAGCACTAGTTTTGAGTGTGAACATGCACCGACACTACACTAGTTATCTCTTGGTCAAACTACTCATCCATAACCACTCTTTATAGTATAGCTTAAGTAAAAATAAAAGTCCTAACTCTATACTAAGTGTCCCACAACTCCTTTGACACTTAGGATATGAAGACCTTCATCTTTTGATTCGCCTTTTTCAGTCGTCGCTTCAAGTTCTCATATGAGGGATTGTTTTCACCGGTTGTAGAGTAACTTACTGCATTGTGACCTAACTTACTATTTTCTCTACAATACACACGTTAGTCACAAGTAATCCTACGTTGTCATTAATCACTAAAACCAATTAGGGGCCTAGATGCTTTCAGTCATGATTGGATGTATGAAGGCTTTAAGAAGGGTGGGTGCCACACAAGTGAATGGTTTGCCAAAACTCAGGAGTTTCTAGACCATGCATCTGCTTTGTCACAAATAGATAATATTAGGTGTCCATGCAATAAATGCAGAAACATGACGAGCCACAATAAGAGGCAGGTCACACTACACATGTGCTCGCACGGTTTCATGCCAACTATATGGTCTGGTATCTCCACGGGGAGTCACACCTTGAATGAGCGACACAGGTAGAATTTGATAATGATGAAGATGTTGATAGGATGGACCAGATGCTTGAGAATCTACAACCTGAATTGGCCCCAGATCATCATGATTCACCTACACCGGAGGTTCAGAAGTTCTTTGACCTCCTCAAGCGTCAGAAGAGCCTCTTCACGGGCACACTGATGTGACTGTTCTCGAATTCGTGATCCGGCTGATGTAAATCAAGTCCAAGTTTGCATTCTCAATCAATTTTTACAAGGAGCTCATGGATTTGATTAGCCAGGTTCTTCCTATGGGTCACAAGATGCCCAAATACATGTACCAATCCAAGAAATTGCTTGAAGGTCTCAGTATGGAGTATGAGAAGATTGATGTTTGCCTAGACAACCGCATGCTCTATTGGAAGGAACATGGCAGAGACTAGAAATGCTTAAAATGTGGCAAGTCAAGGTATGTGGAGCTTGTAAATGAAGATGGGGAGAAGGTGGTGACAAAGGTTGCACATAAACAGCTTTGGTACATGCCTCTTACTTCTAGAGTGAAATGTTTGTTTCTCTCGAGGAAGACCGCTATGCACATGAGGTGGCACAAAGATCGTACGGACATACAAGATTGGTTAATGGTGCACTTAAAGGGAAATTGTGTTAACCATTTCCTATAATTAATTTTGGTGGTTGAATGTCCAATACAAACACTTGGACTAACTAGTTTTGTCTAAAATTCATGTATTACAGGTGCATAAGGTTCAACACAAACCAAGAAAAGAACAAAGTTAGGGACACAATTTTATTGGAGCAAAAAGACTTGAGTGTGCTAAAGAATGGCGCACCGGACTGTCCGGTGTGCCACCGGACAGGTGTCAGCCAGTCACTCTCGGGAAAACAAAGGCGCGCTCTGCTATAATTCACTGTACTGTCCGGTGTGCCAGCGGACTGTCTGGTGAGCCAGTGGAGCAACGACTATCTGCGCCAACGGTCGACTCTGACAGCAGGAATAGTGCAGCAAAGTACCACGCAGAAGTCAGAGCAGCGAAGTCAGAGGGGCACCAAACTGTCCGGTGTGGCACCAGACTGTCCGGTGCCGCAAGAGGACAAAGCTCCAACGGTCGACCGAACTCCGAACCCTAACGGTTGGCTGACGTGGCAGCGCACTGGACATCACACAGTACCTGTCCGATGCGCCCATCGCCAGCAGCCTTGGCCAACGGCTACCAAGGTGGTTGGGGGCTATAAATACCCCCAACCACCACAACCTTTGGTATCCAAGTTTTTTAGAGATCACATTCAATACAAGAGCTAGTGCATTCACTCCAAGACACATTTCCAAAGATCAAACCCTCTCCAAGCCTAGATATCAACTCAAACATTTAGTGACTTGTGAGAGAGTGTGTTCGTGTTCTTTTGCGCTCTTGTTTTATGGATTGTCTTTCTTCTTTCTCATTCTTGTTCTCAAGTGACTTGTAATCAAAGCAAGAGACACCTAAGTGTGTGGTGGTCCTTGCGAGGTCTCAGTGACCCGATTGATTAAGGAGAAGACTCACTCGGTCTAGGTGACCGTTTGAGAGAGGGAAAGAGTTGAAATAGACCCGGTCTTTGTGACCTCCTCAATGGGGACTAGGTTCTTTGGAACCGAACCTCGATAAAACAAATCACCGTGTTCACTCGCTTGATTCTTGATCGATTTGTTTTCTCCCCCTCTTCCAGACTTAAATTTAACTCTAACGCTAACCCCGGCTTGTAGTGTGTGTTTAAAGTTATAAATTTCAGGTTTCACCTATTCACCCCCTCTAGGCGACTTTCAATTGGTATCAGAGCCAGTGCTTCATTAAGAGTCTAACCAACTCGAAGTGATGTCTAGAGATCACGCCAAGAGGGAGATCATGACCGGTGACAAGTCCACAAGCTCAGAGAGGATTCTCTCAAGGGAGTCCGGCAACAAAGACAAGGAGGAATCCTCTTCCTCCATCAAGTCGCATTGGAGAGGTGACAAGAAGAAGAAGATGAAGAAAGTGGTCTACTACGAGACCGACTCTTCGTCACCCTCCACATCAAGCTCCGAGTCATCCACCGCTTCTAAGCGCCATGAGCGCAAGTATAGTAAGATGCCCCTACGCTATCTTCATATTTCAAAGCGCGCTCCATTACTTTCCGTACCCCTAGGCAAGCCACCATATTTTGATGGTGAAGATTATTGTATGTGGAGTGATAAAATGAGGCACCATCTAACCTCACTCCACGAAAGTATTTGGGATATTGTTGAGTATGGAGCGCAGGTACCTAAGGTGGGGGACAAATACTATGACTCGGACGAGGCCACCCAAATTAGACACTTTAACTCCCAAGCCACGTCTATACTCCTTGCCTCCTTGTGTCGAGAGGAGTATAACAAGGTGCAAGGATTAAAGAGCGCCAAAGAAATTTGGGACATCCTCAAAACCGCGCACGAAGGGGACGAGGTGACCAAGATCACCAAGCGGGAAACGATCGAGGGCAAGCTTGGTCGATTCGTCCTCAACAAAGGAGAAGAGCCACAAGCAATGTACAACCGGCTAAAGACAATGGTGAACCAAGTGCGCAACCTCGGGAGCACCAAATGGGATGACCATGAGATGGTCAAGGTTATTCTTAGATCCCTCGTATTTCGTAATCCTACTCAAGTTCAATCAATACGTGGGGATCCTAGATATAAAATAATGTCTCTCGAGGAGGTTATTGGCAAGTTTGTGAGCTTTGAACTTATGATCAAAGACTCCAAACACATCGTCAACTTGGAACAAGGCGCCACCTCCACACCCGAGGTGCAACCCGTTGCATTGAAAGCGACGGAAGAAGAGAAGGAGTCTAGATCAAGTAGGCTTCTAATCGATGCCTCCAAGCTTGACAACGAGGAAATGGTGCTCATCATCAAGAGCTTCCGCCAAATCCTCAAACAAAGGAGGGGAAGGACTACAAGTCCCCCTCCAAGAAGGTGTGCTACCGGTGTGGTAAGTCCGGTCATTTCATAGCAAAATGTCCAATTTCTAGTGGAAGTGCCAAGGACGACGACAAGAAAGGGAAGAAGAAGGAGAAGAAGAGATACTACAAGAAGAAGGGCGGCGATGCCCACATATGTCGGGAATGGGACTCCGACGAGAGCTCCACCGACTCCTCCTCCGACGAGGACGCCGCCAACATCGTCGTCAACAAGGGCCTCCTCTTCCCCAACATCGGCCACAAGTGTCTCATGGCTAAGGACGGCAAGAAAAAGATGGTACACTCTAGAGCCACCCCCAAATATACAACATCTAGTGATGAGGGTAGCTCTAGTGATGATGAAGATAATTTAATGTCTCTCTTTGCCAACCTTAGCATGGACCAAAAGAAAAAAAATAAATGAATTAATTGAATCCATTAATGAGAAGGATGAACTCTTGGATAGCCAAGAGGACTTCCTCATTAAAGAAAACAAAAAATTTGTTAAACTAAAAAATGCTTATGCTCAGGAAGTAGAAAATGTGAACTTAACTAAGGAGCTTAGCATTTGTCATGATTCAATTTCTAGTCTTAGAAATGAAAATGCTAGTTTAGTTTCTAAGGTTAAAGAATTGAATGTTTGTAATGATTCTATTTCCTGTCTTAGAGATGAGAATATTAAATTAAATGCTAAGATTGATGAATTAAATGTATGCAAACCATCTACATCTACTGTTGATCATGTGAATATTTGCACTAGATGTAGAGATATTAATGTTGAAGCTATAGATGATCACCTTGCCATTATTAAGAAACAAAATGATCACATAGCTCAACTAAGTGCTAAAATTGCCGAGCATGAGCTCGAAAATGAAAAATTTAAATTTGCTCGTAGTATGCTTTATAATGGGAGACGCCCTGGCATTAAGGATGGCATTGGTTTCCAACAGGGGAGCAATGTCAAGCTTAATGCCCCTAAAAGACTGTCTAATTTTGTTAAGGGCAAGGCTCCCATGGTTCAGGATAGTGAAGGCTACATTTTATATCCTGCTAACTATCTTGAGCACAAAATTAGGAAGATTCATGCTAGGAAATCTCATACTGTTTCTCATCATGCATTTATGTATAAAATGAGGCTTCTAGCTCTAGGCATACCACACATGTTAAAATGCCTACAAATAAAATTCCTGCTGCATCAAATGAACATAATGTTTCTTTTAAGATTTTTGATGCATCTTATGTTTTAACTAACAAATCAGGCAAAATAGTTGCCAAATATGTTGGGGGCAAACACAAGAGTCCAAAGACTTATGTTTGGGTACCCAAGGTGCTTGTTTCTAACGTCAAAGGACCCAAGACTGTTTGGGTACCTAAGAACAAGGCCTAAAATTGTTTTGTAGGTTTATGCATCAGGTGGTTCAAGTTGGATAATCGATAGCGGATGCACAAACCACATGACAGGGGAGAAGAGAATGTTCTCCTCCTATGAGAAAAATGATGATCCCCAACGAGCTATCACATTCGGGGATGGAAATCAAGGTTTGGGTAAAATAGCTATATCACCTGACCATTCTATTTCCAATGTTTTTCTTGTAGATTCTTTAGATTACAACTTGCTTTTTGTTTCTCAATTATGTAAAATGGGCTACAACTGTCTATTCACTGATATAAGTGTTACTGTCTTTAGAAGGAGTGATGATTCAGTAGCATTTAAGGGAGTGTTAGAAGGACAACTATATTTAGTTGATTTTAATGATAACCAAGCTGAACTTGACACTTGCTTAATTGCTAAGACCAATATGGGTTGGCTCTGGCATCGCCAACTTGCCCATGTTGGAATGAAGAATCTTCACAAACTTCTAAAGGAAGAGCACATTAGGACTAACACATGTTCATTTTGAGAAAGACAGGGTATGTAGCGCATGCCAAGCAGGAAAGCAGGTTGGAGCCCACCATCCACACAAAAACGTAATGACGACGGACAGGCCGCTCGAGCTACTCCACATGGACCTATTCGGCCCGATCGCTTACATAAGCATCGACGGGAGTAAGTACTGTCTTGTTATTGTGGATGATTCTTCTCGCTTCATGTTGGGGACTTGTTCTCAAATGCTGAGTTAAGAACAAGGCAACACAAAATGTTAGTGGTTAAAGTCCTTCGTCCTTCGAAGCATTATATCCCTTAGGAGTTAGGACATAATGATCTTCAGACGAAGGTTGTGAAGGACGTACCTTCATCATCACAGTGTATCTTAATGGAAGTAGAAGCATATAAAGCATGGGAAATAACATGAATAATCATATGACATTATTAATATATCTTTATTATATAATCATGAATGGACATAAACAATATTGAATTACATTTGTACCTTCGGCTTGACAGAAGGTAAGGGCCCAAGTATGACGCGCGAGTGAATATAGGTCAGCGTGAACAGTACGGTGTCACTGTTCATCTATTTATAGGCACATGACGCAGCCTGTGTGGAATTACATTCATTTCCTTGATATTTACTATTGACTTAGGGATAATCTATCGAGGACTAGACAACCTTTTCCCCTTTAAGTCGGTTTCATTTTCCACTGGTGAGCCGAAGCTTTTCCACGAGTAGCTTCGGCATTGGTTCATCCTTCTCCTGAGCTGCGCTCTTCATATCATGTACAACTTTATCCCATGTCCGAAGGTTCCTGTACATATATTATACTTGGGATACATGTTAGTTGTGTTTTTGAGGACCTTCGGAAGACGAAGGTCCCCAACAGTAGCCCCTCGCAGTATTAATTTGTTATAACAGATTTAGACTGCGACGTGAACGAAGGCCTTAAGCCGAAGGTCCGAAAAAACACCTTCCCTTCGCTAGAATAGCGACAGTCAATGACAGACGGGGCCCACCAAGTTGCAAAGCGCCATGCGTATAAATATGAACCCATAGCGGCATCATTTGATACGCTATTTGTGCTATTTGCATTATTTTCTCAAATTTCTAGCTCTTGTTCACTAGCTTTTGTCTAGTTTTCGAGCTTCGGTTTAAGACGTTTGCCCCATGTCTGAGGAGAAGAAGATGGCTGAGGAGAAGATGACTGAGGAGAAGAAGTTGTATGAAGAAAAGAAAGTTGCAGATCCTTTTATTGCTAGATTTTATGAATCTATGGCGAAGACGAACACAGAGAAAATTACTAAGGAGATCCTGGAGGGTTTGTCCGAAGATTCTGACGACAGTGATAGTTATGACGTGGAAAGTGGGGATGAAGATTCTGAGGATCGGTCGTGGCGCCTGAGCCATACTATCAAGCAAAGTCATATTGACACCATGAGGGGGAGATATTTTCACGACATGTCTATTGTTAGAGTTGGAGGAGACAGTACTGCCCCTGCTCTGGAGGAAAACGAAGTTGTTATTTACCGAAGCTTCTTGAAGGCAGGCCATCGGTTCCCGCTGAGTAAATTTCTGGTCGAAGTATTAAAGATATTTCAAATCTTTCTCCATCATATTACCCCTGAAGCTATAATTAGGATGGGGATATTTGTCTGGGCCGTAAGGAGCCAGGGGCTAGAGCCGAGCGCGAAGTGCTTCTGCAACATGCACGAGCTTTTATATGAGACGAAGGCTATCGGCCAAGAACAATACCACAACAACTTTGATTGTTACGGTTTCATTGCCCGTTCTAATGCAAGCCTCCCAGTGCCAACATTCCGGAAAAGATGGCCTGAGGCCTGGATGGAGGAGTGGTTTTACGTAAAAATGATTTAATTAAAAGAGAAGACATCAAGGGAATTATCCAGCGCCCCATCTGGTCTCGCTTCGGCCTCCAAAGGCCGAAGGTGGATATTGATGACAATGTTGAAGCATGTCAGAAGGCCTTTAGTACTGTGTGTGCCTTCATTGGCACAAGGGATTTAATTCAAGAGCACATAGCCTTCAGGGTATGGCCACTTGTGGAGAATTGGGAAATGCCGAAGGATATTGTTACTGAATCCAGTGAAGGTGGCCTGGTTCGATTGAAGTATACCTTCAGATTTAGAGAGAAGTTTGATGAGCCAGATGATGACTGGTTGAAATGTATTGAAGCTACCAGTGATGAGCTGCTTGGGACATATTCCCGGGCCGAAGATGATGCCCTGTCCGCAGCCTTCGGGGGCCGAGGGAAGAAAAGATTGAACAGGGTATTTGATGCGATTGGCTTCGTATACCCTGATTATCGCTACCCGCTACGAGGGCAAGGAAAAAAGAGAAAGACTGCTGGTTCGACCACCACAATTGTGCCGAAGGGCAAAAAGGTGAAGGTTCTGACCCACCGGCCACGGTATATTGAACCGGCCGTAGTGCCTGAATTTGGCGAAGGGGCCTCTTCGACTGCCGAAGCAAGACAAGCTACTCCGGTTGTGCAGAGCGTTGAAGAGCCGACCGTAGTGCCGAAGGTACCTACAGTCGGGCCAGCCGAAGCTAAAAATGATAAGGCCAAAGAGCCACAGGTGGAAAAAATGATAAAAATGCCGGAAATCCTTAGCCCACCGACAAGGGCAGATTTGCCAAAGATGCAAGAAGCTCCTGCCGCAACTTCGAAGAGGAGGATGGCCAGTGTGTTAGACACTGTTATGGAGATTACAAAGGCCTTGACCCCTGCTCCTATTAATAAAATTGTCGAAGTGGCCAAGGGCCAGGCCGAAGCTGAAGCTGAGCCTATAGTGCCTATTGAGACGAAGGTTGATCAACAAACTGCAGATATCGGCATGGCAGCGAGGCGAGACATGGCAGAAAAAGCAAAACCTTCTGTCCCCGAAGCCCTAGTTGAAGATATTGATTACATTTTTCGACATGCTTTAGGGAAAAAATTATCCGAAGAAGAAATCATGGAAGCAAGACATTATGCTCAAAAACTGAAATATCCAAAAGGAGCTTTAGTGTTTACTGTCTCCCAGACAACAAAGAAATATCCGTTTGCCGGAAGATAGCTAAAAGTATGGGATTTCCAAAACTTGAAGAAGGCCTTTCGGTTTTGTCAAAGGATGATCTTGCCGATAGCTTGGCGTACAACAGTATAAAGGTATGGAAGTTAACCTTAAAGTTGGGAATGAAGTATTTTATTTTTCATGCTCAATTCTTTCTTCTTCTTTGCAGGGTTTAATTCTTAGTAACGCCTTGAGGGCACAGAAAAATGCTGAAGACGAAGACTGCACAATAGCCTTTAACAACCTTCGCTCAGAGGTGATTGAGCTAAGAAATGAAGGTCTACAGAAAGACAAGATTTTGATTTCATTAGTAAATAAAATAAAAGAAGACGAAGCTCAAAACAAAGTTCAAGTCGAAGCCCAAAAAGTTGAGGTTGAAGACTGTGACACTATGAAAATCATTAAATAAAACTAATACATTTAGTTAATAATGGTATTTATGATAATAAATTTTCCATTTAAGTGTTTGTTATTTATTTCATTCAGAATGATTTTTGATTGCTCATAAGTAATTTTTAATATTGAATATCATTTCTTCTTAATATAAAATTCACAAAAATAATATAATTATTAGTCAAAAATAAATATTATATTTATAAATAACTTTAGGTTAATTTTTATAAATTTTAGGGTTATTTAGATTTGTATTTCGAAATTAGAAAAAAAAGAAGAAAAAAAACAAACACTAACCTAGCCGGCCCAAGGCCCATTAGGCCGCACCCCTCCCTAACCCTAGGAGCCGGCCACGCCGCTCCTTCTTCCCCTGCACAGCGCCGCCACCTTCTCTCTCTTCTCTCCTCCCCTTCTCTCCTTGGTCGCTGCCACCTGCCAGCAGTGCCCACGCCAGGAAGCCCTGCCCCGCGCCCAAGCCACACCGAGCAGGCGACCTCGACCGGCGCCCAGATCCCTGCGCGCCCAACGCCGATGCACCACCCGACACCGATCGGCGCCCTACTTGCAGCGACCGAGCCGACCCGACGCTGTTCCCCGCACCGCGCGCTGTCCCGCGCCAGGCCGACCGCGACATCAAGCGCCAGAACGCAGCTGCGACTGTTTCTATTCTGCGTTAATGGAGTTTATTGTGTCCGTTTCTCTCCCCTATTAAGCTCCATGAACGCCATTGATAGCCGATTGAAGACACCGACTGTCGTTTCTCTTCCCCCTCGCTCTATAAAAGTGGCCGAACTCCCTTCCTCTCTCCCTACCCCAAGCTCGCTCCCTCCTCTCGGTTCTATCTCCCTCGTCGATGTCGACGCCACCGCGCCGGACCTCGCCCGCGCAGCACCCTGTGACCGTGACCACGCCGTACATCAATCGCCCGCCATCCGTGGATACTCGCCGGAGTTCGTCCACACCGTTTGCCGTCGACGACCACAGCCGGAGACGTGCCCGAACCCCGTCCAAGCCTCGTCGATCCTGCTGGGACAAGCCTTTGCCATCGCGCGCTCGAGCCCGTTCACTGTCGTTCGTTCACACAAGGTTAAAGACAAACCCAAAACATTAATTTATGTTCTAAATCATGTTTTGAATCTTGTGAATTGTTGTAATATGGAGATAAATACGATTTGGTGATTCATGTGTATGATTCGATATATACGTGTAACCAAAATCGAACCCCGCGACAACGCTTTTAATATGCGTAGGATTTTATTTTTCTAAAAATGAACACGGTCACTATTCACTACTTCAGTGATTTCATACTAAAATGTTTATGATTAATTTCACTTTTATGTGTGGAACGATAATTGTTAGTAGTAGTTTAAGTATAAACTTATTTGCATGAAGAAATTGAAATAGACACCAACTCATGTATTTTCTAGTCGAATAAAAATATATATAGATTTTACTATTCCTAATAAATGTATTCATAAGTATAGCACTTAATTACTTAGAATAGTAAAATGTTCATTTATGTCATAATAACTATGAATAGGTTATTAAAAGTCCCATTTAGTAGTTTACAATTAATTCTTAGTATATTAATGTTAAAGGAATTAAATAAACAATTTTTAGTATACATATAAATTCTATTTAAGGAGAAAAACGAAAGAATAGAATTTTATTACTAAAGAAATTGATAGTTATATTGATAGTTATATTGGTAAATATAGGTTTCTTACTAAAAAATTAGAGAATTTGTTTCTAACTATAAAATGACCTTTTTAATAGACATCATGATTTTGATTTAATAGGATTTGTTATAGATGTTTAAGTGTAGCCGTACTAAATAGTAATATGTCTAATAATGATATAATGGCTTAATTAAGTGCTCACGTCGTTATAACTAAAACAATAGTTAATAACATACTAATGAATATAATATTCATTTTAAATATCTAGGTCATATGTTTCTAAACTAAATGAAAAGATAAATAATAGAGTAATTATGTCCTCTCATAACCTAGTTAATTAGATTTATATTTGTTTACAACTGGTTATATAGGCTTCATTATTTAATCAAAATTAGTTCATATTATTTATATATGTGTCACTTAGTTTTTCCTAAAGAATAAACTAAGGAAATTAGTGTTCATGTTCTTTAATAATAATGTTAGTTGCATATTGTTTTGTATATAACTTTCTTAATAAAATATAGGACATGTACTTTCTAATAAAATTAAAATATAATTGTTGTTCATTGTCTTTTTCATAAAAAGTTCATTAAAGCATATATCATAACTTTCCATAAATAGGTGTTTAGTAATAATGATCTTTTCACATAAAATCTATTTAGACTTATATCTTAATTTGTCATAAGTAAAGGTTTAACAATGAATTATAATACGTTCCATATTGCTTCTAAGATTAATAACGTGATTAGTCACCCATTAACCTTAGATATATAACATATATCTTTTCTAAAATGTTAAAAAAGTTTAATATTGTTATAAATGTGTTCTATTATCTTATAAACCCTTTATCTTAGACGTATCACATATGACGCTTTATAAACGATTAAATAGGTGAACCTAATAATTGTATATTTTAATTAATATATTTTTTAAGCTTATGTCTTGTTTTATAAAGTATAGATCACACATTTTTGGAAAGAATACCCTCTTATTATAGCCATTACTTGTAATGTTTTTGAAAAGCAAACGCTCTTTTCGTTAGGCTTTCTTTTAGCTTTACGTATGGTGAATGTTGTATGTTATTGAGTGGTGTTTGTTCTTCTTGTTTGTTAGTGTGATATTCAGTGGTTGATCTAGTAGTTAAGAATCAAGATCTATTCAGATCCGTGGAAGAACCTCAAGTTTTCAATAAGCAAGGCAAGTGGACTTCTCCCTCTGCATACTCTGTTTGATCCCAAACAATACATTTAATAAAGTTTATTCTTTTGGATATATATGCATAATTTGACGGGTTACCTATTTAAATAACCTTTCCAACCTGATTCCTTGATCAAACCCGGGAATTATACTTTACCTTAGTAGCTATGCTATTGCTACAACTTTAAATTTATGCAGTCACTCCTATTTATGATACTAATGTTCCAAATGGTAAGTTTACTTTATTGTTGTTAACCCGATGGTTAAACAAGATTATTGCATATTAATTGGAACATGGAGTGACCACCCGGGAAAACAGTGCTACCATGAGAACTATCATGGTTCTGGTCTTGGCTAAATAACTAGGGAAGTCTTATGTTGGGTGCTGGTCGTGGTCGACAAGAACGGGGGCATCTGGCAAGCTCTTATAGTTTCGACTCAGGCAGATTGGATACGAGAATAGTTCCCAAAGCTTTACCCTGTAGTCTGGACTATAAGTTGGTTACGGTAGGTGTGCCTTATGCAGTTTGACCATTTCCAGCATTTGCGTAATGAGGACTCTAGGGAGAAGCCTCGTAGTGAGACCCTGGCCATTCACCTCGGAAGTGAATACGGGTCTAGCTAACCCAGGCTAGAAGGGAATCGTGACTCATGGGTAAAGATGTGCCACCTCTGCAGAGTGTAAAACTGATATATCAGCCGTGCTCACGGTTATGAGCAGCCTGGACTCCTCACATGATAATTGAACTTGAAGATGGAAATAAATCGAGATCCGATGATCTGCTAATGGTTTGCTTAAGTGGTTTCACTTAAGTGTTTTTGAAATACTCATATACTTTTGTTTAATGGGAATACTTGGGATTCACACTTATTAGTAAGACGTGTTGTTAATAAAATGTTGACCAACTAAAATGCTTACTGCTCAACCTTAGCCTCACCTTGTTACCTTGCATTAGTTTTTCCCCCACTTGTTGAGCCCCGACCATAAGTGAGCTCACCCTTGCTTAATTTTGATCAGAAGTTGCAGATGAAGATATGATGTTGAACTCCATGGATGCTAGTCTAGTGATACCCCCGGTCATCTTCCTGTGGATGGATGTCCTTGTTTTGCTGTACTTTGATGAATAAAGGTTAAGACATTATGTCTGTTCAAAGTGTAATATGTTAATATAATCGTTATTTACGCTTTTATGCATTGTTCTTTTGATATATTACACTTGTGACGTCAACATATGTGTGGAAATAGATCCTGGCACACATATGCTATGCACCCGGCTCTGCCCCTTGGAAACGGGTGTGACAGAAGTGGTATCAAAGTAATGTGACCGTAGGTCGCTAGATTAGTTAGAAATGGAAAGCCCAGTCAGTCGTTCAAAACTTGATTTAATTGTCTTCATAAAAACTTACTTTATATCAAAACTCGTCTCCTTTATCTTCAACCCTTCTTGTCTGATTTTTCGTCTATTAGAAGGTTCTAATGAGAAGCATTGCAAGATGATCAAGCTAGGAGTGCGGAACTTGAAGCGAAGTTTGCTAGAAGAAACCCTTTCGAAGCTATCGATGATGCCCTATTCTCTGTCTTATCCCCACTCCGCAAGAAGTTTTGCTATGGATTCTTTGGAACTATTACCAGACTTCTTGGTTAGGTTGATAGGATTGTTCTTTAGTATTAAAATTTTCGACTAGATCGGTAATGGCGATATTATATTATATTATAAGTGGTTTTCTAATCCCTAATATTGCTATATAACCCTTGACTTCTTATACTTTTGTTTTCTTGCCATTGTATTACCACCTTTGTGCAATATCTACCTTGATATATATTAAACCTTTGCCTCTCTACTTTTCCCCTTGATAATGCTTTCTCCCTGACTCACTTTATATCCTTGGTTGTATCATTTATCTTGACTTTAATAGTTCATGATTATCTTATTTCACTATTGGCCACCAACGAATATGTCTTGTCTAACTCCTTGATAATTCTTATCTGACTCCTTGACTTTATAATATCTTTCTTATTCCAAACCTTGTCTCACCTTTTGTTTTGGTTGAATGAGTAGAATTGGATTGTGTTGTGCTGGTATGCTTGAATTCATTGTCCTTTGTGTTCATGTTTGATTTGCTTCTTTGAAATGATTGTTGGTGTATTGTGTGACTTTTGTCCATAATGACATCAGTTAGCTAGGTAAAATCTTAGATAGATGGGTTTTCTCTGCTCTCTACAGCCTGTCTTTGCTCAACCCTTTCGTCCCTTCCATTCTTCCATACCCATACAGATGTCAGACCTTGGAATGTCAACTACAAGTGATGTCACTAAGTGCAAAGAATGTGGTGTGTTGGCAAGTCAAAACAACACTATAAATAAAACAGCTGGTGAACAGACATTCAAGACCCAAAAGGATGAACAACCAAACCAACAGACAAGTGACCTTGGAACATGTTGTTGTTGTGAGTACTATGGAATTCCTTGTCGCCAGATCAGTACAAACGAAAGTGAAACTACAAAACAGAAGAACCGGATTTTATTTTCTGGCATAAACAGACAAATGTCTCCCCAAGAACAACTAATAGCAGATTCTCTCATACCTAATGCACTGTCAATTGATGGATTGCAAAGTATTCCAAAAAGGGAACATCACAAGGATGCCCAGCCCCAAGAAGAAACACAAGAGTGTTACATTGATGGATGGACTATTACTTGTACACAGTTTCAGCCTCGTAGTCGCATCAGATCCAAGAAACAAAAAGGGAAACATGGAAAAAGTCAACAAATGATTTCAAGAAAAGCTTGCTATCAATGTGGACGTGAAGGTCATTACTTCCGTAACTGTCCTGAGAAAAGTTCACTACAGATCACCTCCGAGATGAAGCTATCTCAGTCTTCAGACATGGAATATGAACAAAAATGCACAGAAACTTCTACCAACACAGAAAAGATAACTCCACCATGTAACTTATCAAGTCGTGCTTGCTTTGGCTGTGGTGATACCGGCCATCTTGTTAATGGTTGTCCTAAGAAGGATGTGGAGATCAATAAGGTCCAAAAGAAAAGACAACACCCTCAAACCCATGCATCAACAAAGAATAAACAACGGAAAGAGACCACAGGAAGGATAAGTTATGCAGTGACATAAACTATTCCATATGATAATGCGGTGATTTTTGGAACACTAGTCATTCACAAAACCATCGCCACCGTGTTGTATGATCTTCGTATAACACATTCTCTTATCAGTGCCCAGTTTGCAACAAAGTATGGTATCTTTAAGTGTCCCTTAAGATCAAGAAAGACCATCAGTGCACCCGAAGGAAAAATGTTAGTAAACTACATATGTCCAAAAGTAAGTGTTAAAATCAACGGGATAGATTTTCCAGCTGATCTCCTAGTGATAGAATAAATGGGAAAGGATGTGATTCTTGGAAAGAATTGGTTACGAAGAACTAAAGCAGTAATCCAACATACTGAGAGAACCATGTGTTTGGAAACCCCATCTGGAGAAAGAATAGTAGTTGAAGACAATCGACCTCCAGCTCTGATTGGTGCATCTGACAAGGAAGAATAATATATCATTTAGCTAGAAGGAGTATGTCTCACGAAAAAAGTGTCAAGTTGTTGTCCCTTTGAGAAATTGTAATTGTGCTAAGTGATATATGAATAAATTTGGAGAATCTTTCGCACCCATTGTGTTTTGCCTCTTTATAAAGAAAATAAAGTATGGTGTCATCTGTTATATGCAAACAGTATGATACTCTAGTTGCCCTAAAGTCCCGCTCAAGTCTTTCTTTGTGCTAAAAAAATGTTGGATCAGAAAGATGATTTGGATATCATGCTCTGAAATCTATAAAAGTTCAAAAGATCTTTGTTAAGGAATATAACACCTGTAAACTCTTGAAATATGAGGAAGCTAGAAACCATCCTTGTTCCTTGACTAATCTTATCTTGGAAATCAAAAAGTTGTGTTCGCTCTTTATCTTAATGTCATACAAGCCTCTTATGC
The DNA here is from genome assembly GCF_902167145.1 of Zea mays. NCBI lineage: Eukaryota > Viridiplantae > Streptophyta > Magnoliopsida > Poales > Poaceae > Zea > Zea mays. The sequence continues at coordinate 82,167,387 of NC_050104.1, read as the reverse complement.
AGTCTGTCTCACTAACTCTTTTACCCTCTGACTAGATGATGAACCCCAATGGAAATGAAGTAAATGATGCCAACGACAATATTCCTACCTTAACAACTATGAACAAGATAAATGAGTCACCGAAATATTCGATGAATGGAATGAAGAACAACAAAAGGAATAGAAAAATGTTTGGATACATGATTAGTTCACCTCAACCACAAGCAAAAGCCCCGAAACACATGGATACCCAAATAGAAGAATCAAGTCAGACTCAGCTATATGAAATACAGACACCCAATCAACCCTCATCTCCTGTTGGTCAAGCAAAGTTGACTCGCAAAGAACTCAAAGCAAGAGGTGCTTGCTACTACTGCAAAAGTGAAGGACATCTTATTCGTGAATGCCCCAAGAAGCGTCTAGACCGACTAGAGAAAAAAAGCTGCCAAGCATGACCTAAGCAATAGTTCAAAATACCCACCATTTTATAAGTACGATGATGAAGGTCGCTTGATTAGTATACATTTCGGTGTAGAGAAGTAAGGAAGTTCCTTAAGTTTGGAGGAGTTCAATGAGAACTAAGAACATACAAATAAACCATGTATCTCCTTTGCTTTCGTGCTAGCATTTCTTAATCTTGAGGACGAGATTCTTTTTAAGAGGGGTAGATTTGTGACACTATGAAAATCATTAAATAAAACTAATACATTTAGTTAATAATGGTATTTATGATAATAAATTTTCCATTTAAGTGTTTGTTATTTATTTCATTCAGAATGATTTTTGATTGCTCATAAGTAATTTTTAATATTGAATACCATTTCTTCTTAAATTAAAATTCACAAAAATAATATAATTATTAGTCAAAAATAAATATTATATTTATAAATAACTTTAGGTTATTTTTTATAAATTTTAGGGTTATTTAGATTTGTATTTCGAAATTAGAAAAAAAAGAAGAAAAAAACAAACACTAACCTAGCCGGCCCAAGGCCCATTAGGCCGCACCCCTCCCTAACCCTAGGAGCCGGCCACGCCGCTCCTTCTTCCCCTGCACAGCGCCGCCACCTTCTCTCTCTTCTCTCCTCCCCTTCTCTCCTTGGCCGCCGCCACCTGCCAGCAGTGCCCACGCCAGGAAGCCCTGCCCCGCGCCCAAGCCACACCGAACATGCGACCTCGACCGACGCCTAGATCCTTGCGCGCCCAACACCGATGCTCCACCCGACACCGATCGGCGCCCTACCTGCAGCGACCGAGTCGACCCGACGCTCTTCCCCGCACCGCGCGCTGTCCCGCACCAGGCCGACCGTGACATCAAGCGCCAGGACGCAGCTGCGACTGTTTCTATTCTGCGTTAATGGAGTTTATTGTGTCCATTTCTCTCCCGTATTAAGCTCCATGAACGCCATTGATAGCCGATTGAAGACACCGACTATCGTTTCTCTTCCCCCTCGCTCTATAAAAGTGGCCGAACTCCCTTCCTCTCTCCCTACCCCAAGCTCGCTCCCTCCTCTCGGTTCTCTCTCCCTCGCCGGTGTCGACGCCACCGTGCCGGAGCTCGCCCGCGCAGCACCCTGTGACCGTGACCACGCCATACGTCAATCGCCCGCCATCCGTGGAGACTCGCCGGAGTTCGTCCACACCGTTTGCCGTCGACGACCACAACCGGAGACGTGCCCGAACCCCGTCCAAGCCTCGCCGATCCTGCCGGGACAAGCATTTGCCATCGCGCGCTCGAGCCCGTCCACTGTCGTCCGTTCACACAAGTTTAAAGACAAACCCAAAACATTAATTTATGTTCTAAATCATGTTTTGAATCTTGTGAATTGTTGTAATATGGAGATAATGCGATTTGGCGATTCATGTGTATGATTCGATATATACGTGTAACCAAAATCGAACCCCGCGACAACGCTTTTAATACGCGTAGGATTTTATTTTTCTAAAAATGAACACGGTCACTATTCACTACTTCAGTGATTTCATACTAAAATGTTTATGATTAATTTCACTTTTATGTGTGGAACGATAATTGTTAGTAGTAGTTTAAGTATAAACTTATTTGCATGAAGAAATTGAAATAGACACCAAGTCATGTATTTTCTAGTCGAATAAAAATATATATAGATTTTACTATTCCTAATAAATGTATTCATAAGTATAGCACTTAATTACTTAGAATAGTAAAATGTTCATTTATGTCATAATAACTATGAATAGGTTATTAAAAGTCCCATTTAGTAGTTTACAATTAATTCTTAGTATATTAATGTTAAAGGAATTAAATAAACAATTTTTAGTATACGTATAAATTCTATTTAAGGAGAAAAACGAAAGAATAGAATTTTATTGCTAAAGAAATTGATAGTTATATTGGTAAATATAGGTTTCTTACTAAAGAATTAGAGAATTTGTTTCTAACTATAAAATGACCTTTTTAATAGACATCATGATTTTGATTTAATAGGATTTGTTATAGATGTTTAAGTGTAGCCGTACTAAATAGTAATATGTCTAATAATGATATAATGGCTTAATTAAGTGCTCACGTCGTTATAACTAAAACAATAGTTAATAACATACCAATGAATGTAATATTCATTTTAAATATCTAGGTCATATGTTTCTAAACTAAATGAAAAGATAAATAATAGAGTAATTATGTCCTCTCATAACCTAGTCAATTAGATTTATATTTGTTTATAACTGGTTATATAGGCTTAATTATTTAATCAAAATTAGTTCATATTATTTATATATGTGTCACTTAGTTTTTCCTAAAGAATAAACTAAGGAAATTAGTGTTCATGTTCTTTAATAATAATGTTAGTTGCATATTGTTTTGTATATAACTTTCTTAATAAAATATAGGACATGTAATTTCTAATAAAAATAAAATATAATTGTTGTTCATTGTCTTTTTCATAAAAAGTTCATTAAAGCATATATCATAACTTTCCATAAATAGGTGTTTAGTAATAATGATCTTTTCACATAAAACCTATTTAGACTTATATCTTAATTTGTCATAAGTAAAGGTTTAACAATGAATTATAATACGTTCCATAATGCTTCTAAGATTAATAACGTGATTAGTCACCCATTAACCTTAGATATATAACATATATCTTTTCTAAAATGTTAAAAAGGTTTAATATTGTTATAAATGTGTTCTATTATCTTACAAACCCTTTATCTTAGACGTATCGCATATGACGCTTTATAAACGATTAAATAGGTGAACCTAATAATTGTATATTTTAATTAATATATTTTTTAAGCTTATGTCTTGTTTTATAAAGTATAGATCACACATTTTTGGAAAGAATACCCTCTTATTATAGCTATTACTTGTAATGTTTTTGAAAAGCAAACGCTCTTTTCGTTAGGCTTTCTTTTAGCTTTACGTATGGTGAATGTTGTATGTTATTGAGTGGTGTTTGTTCTTCTTGTTTGTTTGTGTGATATTCAGTGGTTGATCTAGTAGTTAAGAATCAAGATCTATTCAGATCCGTGGAAGAACCTCAAGTTTTCAATAAGCAAGGCAAGTGGACTTCTCCCTCTGCATACTCTGTTTGATCCCAAACTATACATTTAATAAAGTTTATTCTTTTGGATATATATGCATAATTTGATGGGTTACCTATTTAGATAACCTTTCCAACCTGATTCCTTGATCAAACCCGGGAATTATACTTTACCTTAGTAGCTATGCTATTGCTACAACTTTAAATTTATGCAGTCACTCCTATTTATGATACTAATGTTCCAAATGGTAAGTTTACTTTATTGTTGTTAACCCGATGGTTAAACAAGATTATTGCATATTAATTGGAACATGGAGTGACCACCCGGGAAAACAGTGCTACCATGAGAACTATCATGGCTCTGGTCTTGGCTAAATAACTAGGGAAGTCTTATGTTGGGTGCTGGTCGTGGTCGACATGAATGGGGGCATCTGGCAAGCTCTTATAGTTTCGGCTCAGGCAGATTGGATACGGGCATAGTTCCCAAAGCTTTACCCTGTAGTGTGGACTATAAGTTGGTTACGGTAGGTGTGCCTTATGCAGTTTGACCATTTCCAGCATTTGCGTAATGAGGACTCTAGGGAGAAGCCTCGTAGTGAGACCCTGCCATTCACCTCGGAAGTGAATACGGGTCTAGCTAACCCGGGCTAGAAGGGAATCGCGACTCATGGGTAAAGATGCGCCACCTCTACAGAGTGTAAAACTGATATATCAGCCGTGCTCACGGTTATGAGCAGCCTGGACTCCTCACATGATAATTGAACTTGAAGATGGAAATAAATCGAGATCCGATGATCTGCCAATGGTTTGCTTAAGTGGTTTCACTTAAGTGTTTTTGAAATACTCATATACTTTTGTTTAATGGGAATACTTGGGATTCACACTTATTAGTAAGACATGTGTTGTTAATAAAATGTTGACCAACTAAAATGCTTACTGCTCAACCTTAGCCTCACCTTGTTACCTTGCATTAGTTTTTCCCCCACTTGCTGAGCCCCGACCATAAGTGAGCTCACCCTTGCTTAATTTTGATCAGAAGTTGCAGATGAAGATATGATGCTGAACTCCATGGATGCTAGTCTAGTGATACCCCCGGTCATCTTCCTGTGGATGGATGTCCTTGTTTCGCTGTACTTTGATGAATAAAGGTTAAGACATTATGTCTGTTCAAAGTGTAATATGTTAATATAATCGTTATTTACGCTTTTATGCATTGTTCTTTTGATATATTACACTTGTGACATCAACATATGTGTGGAAATAGATCCTGACACACATATGCTATGCACCCGGCTCTGCCCCTTGGAAACGGGTGTGACAAATACCTTTGGAGACAACTGGCCGAGGCTAATGAGAGGTGCGCGCTCGCACAGGCTAACCAAGAGATCAGTGAATACTGGAAAAATAAGCTAGAGAAAAATGTTGAAGAACTTCGCGAATCCAAGGAAAGGTGCTTTGAGAAATCCTTGGATTGCGTGAAGAAATTAAAAACCAGCTTTGCCAAAGTGGGCACCTACTCTTCTGAAGAAAATTTCATACGAGGCGGCCGCGAGGGCGTTGTTGAATGGATAAGTGGAGAACTGAAGCCTTCGAGGAAATTTTAAATGATCGCGGGGACATTTGTGCATTTTCCGGCGCGCTGGGAATCTCAGCTATTCTGGAGAAGGCCGGATGTGATCACGTTAAGGCTATGGCCCAGGCTGAAGCTGCCTTCTCCATAGAGGATACGAAGGATACTTCAACCGAATCAACTTTAATGGGCGGGAAGTTTTATAACGATGTCTGGGTGAATAGTGGCCGAGAGCTGGCCCACGAGATTATAAAAAAGAATGAAAAAGACACCCACGACGCCCGGGTAGAAGCAAAGCGAGCTGAAGAGGCTCCTGAACGCGCAAGGCGTATAGGTATTGTTGTTTGATTATTTTAGCTTTGGTACTAACTTTGTGGCTTTGAACTAATCTATTTACCTACTTCAGCTGAACTATCCCCGCCTCCGGAGCCGTACGATCCCCTAGCCGATCCAGAAATGAAGGAAGCACTGAATATTATAAGCATGTCGAACTCCATTATCGACAAAGTCGTCGATAAACTTTTGAACGAAGTTGCAGAGAAAGTCCTTAGAGAAGAATAGATTTTATTGTAATGATATTTGGAAATGCTTGATGTAAGGAACAATTGAAGGAAGATTAAGCTTCTATTGTGATGAAACTAAGTGACATTTGATGTATGTAATCATTGAATCAAATATGTAAATTGTTTGTGGTCTATTTCTTTGCGATGCATGAAACGTACACACGTACCGCTTTTTGAGCCTTCGGCGAAAAACACTTTCCCTTCTTTTCATGCTTCGTAAAGAAGGAAACCTCTTATAGGGCAGACCTGATAGAATTGTCACCCGAAGCTTGCTTCGTGCCTTAGCACATTTTCATTCAATCGAAGTATTTCCAAGGGTTTGCTTCATATCCAGTCTTTTCTGTTGATGCGATATGATGTATGATGTGATGCTATGCTGGATGATACGATGATATGATGCAATATGATGATGCTTTAACACCCATACATACGTCCACACAAGTACACGGAAGACTGCATCCCCTTAGGAACATCTGTTAAGTCTAAGCTCTGCATCCCCTTAGGAATGACTTTTGAGCTTCTTCACCTTCTATTTCGGTGGTATAAGTTCTGCATCCCCTTAGGAACAACTTTTGAACTTCTTCGCCTTATATTTCGGCGGTATAAGTTCTACATCCCCTTAGGAATGACTTTTGAACTTCTTCGCCTTATATTTCGGCGGTATTTGGCTCTGCATTCCCTTAGGAACGACTTTTGAGCAGAAAACTTACACTGCGCTCCCTTAGGAATGACTTTTTGTAGCTTCGGCAATTTAGGCTCTGCATTCCCTTAGGAACGACTTTTGAGCTTCGGAATCTACTTCGTTTCTTTAAGAGTCATCTTTTGAGCTTCGTAAATCTATGAAGAAGATATATTTCATTCTGGTGTTTACAGAATTATTACAAGAAGTTGAAACTAAAATTTTCATTTCTTGTTTCTCATACAAAAAAGTAAAATGATATAAAAGACAAAAGTACTTCAAATATTAGGATATTCCTCAATAAATGTGCTTCGGTTCTGGTACAGTGCTGTTGACTGTATGAGCTTCGGACTCCTCCCTGAAGTTGCGTTGCTGTTGGGGGTGCTGGTGCCCTTCTGGCTGTTGGCTTTGGGTATGAGCGGGTGGCAATGGTGGTGGCAGTGGAAGCCAGGGCTAGGAAGCTTGTGAATGGCTTGCCGAAGTGATAGAAGCTGCAGGTTGATTGCCCACATATTCTGGTATGTAGGGAGAGTAGCACGAAGCAGTATGTAAAACTTGCTTCGGCTGGTTCTGCTGGGCTTCTGCTTCGGCAATCTCCTTTTGCTTCTGAATGGTAATATGGCACGTTCTTATAGTGTGGCCCTTGTCTTCTCCATATAATAAGCAATAGATTTTCCTGGGCTGATCCCCATATCTTCCACCGAAGCCCCTGCCGCCTCTGCTCCTTGGAGCTGGTGGCCTGAAGGAGCTTTGTTGCTGTCTTGAAGACTATGAGCTATGTTGTGGCCTCTGAAACTGGCTTCCTTTGTCATCACTCTGACTGGAGCTGTGGATTGATCTGACATGCCTAGGGTGGATTCTTCCTCCGAATCCTCTAGTCATCTCAAAAAACCTATAAGCTTCTTCCCTTCTTTGGCGGAAATCGTTGTCAGCCCGGATATACTCATCCATTTTCTAAAGCAGCTTCTCCAGAGTCTGGGGGGGTTTCCTGGCGAAGTATTGAGCCGTGGGCCCTGGTTGAAGACCCTTGATAATGTGGCAGAACCGCCCGAATTATTCCAACTTAAGTGCCTAAGTCCCACCTTAGAGGCTAGACCACACTTAAATAGGAATAACACGTCAGTCCCTCGGATCTAGTCCGACGAGGCCACTTAACAGGATCAAGTACCACGTACTCACTCGATGGTGAGGCACAGAGCAAACACAATAAAGCATAAAACCATACATTAAGGAGTATTAAATTTATTACAACATCATCGGAGTTTTACCAAAAGCAGTGGTCATTGTTTGGAATGCAGCGAAATACAACTAACGATAAATAAATGGAAGGATGAGGAAGCCTGTCCCATCACTCCTCATGCTCCTCCTCAGCCGAGGTAGGATCCCACTCGACTGTCCAACCCGGTGGCAAGATGGACAGCCAAGTCACTCCAGCAACCATGTCCTCCAGAGAACCTGTAAATTTATGCCACAAGCAAGGCTGAGTATACTAATACTCAGCTAGACTTATCCGGTGTGAGGAGTCTACTCCTCTACCTCTATACATGCAGCTGTTTGGCTGAGGGGTTTGGTTTGCCAAAAGCACTAGCTGAGTTTAAAATCAAGTTTTAGCTTTTTCAAGTTTTAGTGTGACTCTCTTAAGACTAAATGTGTACCTATCTAATCATACATGGTATCAAACATTTAGCAATCAACAACTTTGCCAAGTCATCACATTTCCACTTGTTACTCAATGCAGTACAATGGATCAAGCAGTCTCATTAGCTGCAAGAAGAAGACGATTCGAATCGAGTTTTATTCTTGCAAGGTAAACCTAAACACACGACGTGGCGAGGCACTCTGTCCCCACACACATCAACCGTCCCCATCGATTCCCCGTCAGCAGAGAGGGGCTCACCGCCTTGGCGTATAATGCCTCACTGACCCCGACTGCCGTCGTGCAGTGACCGCACTTGTACCCACCATAACCGGAATGGGAGACCACGTCTTAGGTCACATGAGGAGGGCAATCTGCGGGCAGGTTCACTCAGGTACTAGGCTTACTGATTTACCATATTTCTCGGCATGTGTTTAGTACGTTCAAACGCTTGACACATGTATCCGCATGTTAATCCTTATTCCGATTTCATCTCGTAGACCACACATCCCCATGGATCCGTGTCCACAGACCATCCTCATTTTTGATATAAAAATGGATACAACCAATTCCTGATCTCGCGCGAGTGCTAGAAAATCACTCGACTTCTACCAAGATCCCTAATTAGTAAAGCAGCTACTCGACCTAGCATACTAGTATCCATCTCAAAAAGAAATCCTGAGTTAATGCAACTAGGGTTTCAATCAACTCCTACACTTAGTGCACATTACAAACCTACAAACATTAAGTGTAGTAAAATAGCATAATAAACGGTTATGCATAAAACCGGGGCTTGCTGAAAGGGAATTAGGCTTACACCTATTTCCTAAATGATTTTGGTGGTTGAATTGTTCAACACAAATAATTGGACTAACTAGTTTGCTCTAGTCTATGAGTTATACAGGTGCCAAAGGTTCACACTTAGCCAATAAAAAGACCAAGAAATGGGTTCAACAAAAAGAGCAAGGGATAACCGAAGGCAGCCCTGGTCTGGCGCATCGGACTGTCCGGTGTGCCACCGGACAGTGTCCGGTGCACCAGGGAACTCGACGCCCAACTTCGCACCTTCGGGAATTTTCAGAGGAGCTTCGCTATAATTCACCGGACATGTCCGGTGCACATCGGACAGTGTCCGATGCTCCAGAGGAGAGCGACTCTGAACTCGCCAGCTTCGGGAATCCGCTCCGCTATAATTCACCGGACATGTCCGGTGCACACCGGACTGTCCGGTGAACCAGTGGAGCAATGGCTACTTCGCGCCAACGGTCGTCTGCAACGCATTAAATGCGCGCCAGCGCGCGCAGAGGAGCAGAGCATGCGCGGGTGGCACACCGGACAGTCTACAGGACTTGTCCGGTGCACCACCGGACAGCCAGGCGGGCCCACACGTCAGAGCTCCAACGGTCGGAACCCAACGGCCTGGTGACGTGGCTGGCGCACCGGACACTGTCCGGTGCGCCATGCGACAACAGCCTCCACCAAACGGCTAGTTTGGTGGTTGGGGTTATAAATACCCCCAACCACCCCACATTCAAGTCATCCAAGTTTTCCAACTTCCAACCACTTACAAGAGCTAGACATTCAATACAAGACACACCCAAGTGATCAAATCCTCTCCCAATTCCACAAAAGCTTTAGTGTTAAGTGAGAGTGGTTTGTTGTGTTCTTTTGAGCTCTTGCGCTTGGATTGCTTTCTTTCTCATTATTTCTTGAGATCAAACTCACTTGTAATTGAGGCAAGAGACACCAATCGTGTGGTGATCCTTGTGGGAACTTTGTGTTCCAAGTGATTGAGAAGAAAAGCTCACTCGGTCCAAGGGACCGTTTGAGAGAGGGAAAGGGCTGAAAGAGACCCGGTCTTTGTGACCACCTCAACGGGGAGTAGGTTTGCGAGAACCGAACCTCGGTAAAACAAATCCGCGTGTCACACTCTTTATTCGCTTGCGATTTGTTTTGCGCCCTCTCTCTCGGACTCGTTTCTATCTCTAACGCTAACCCGACTTGTAGTTGTGATTAATTTTGTAAATTTCAGTTTCGCCGTATTCACCCCCTCTAGGCGTCTTTCAATTGGTATCGGAGCCTGGTGCTTCATTAGAGCCTAACCGCTCGAAGTGATGTCGGGAGAACACGCCAAGAAGGAGATGGAGACCGGCGACAAGCCCACTACAAGCCACGGGAAGGCTTCATCAGAAGAGTCCCGCAAAAAGGGGAAAGGGAAGGAGAAGAAATCCTCTTCCCACAAGTCACATCGGAGTGGCGACAAGAAAAAGAAGATGAGGAAGGTGGTCTACTACGAGACTGACACTTCATCACCTTCCACCTCCGGCTCCGACGCGCCCTCCGTAACTTCTAAGCGCCATGAGCGCAAGAAGTTTAGTAAGACCCCCCTACGCTACCCTCGCATTCCTAAACATACACCATTACTTTTCGTTCCATTAGGCAAACCGCCAACCTTTGACGGTGAAGATTATGCCAGGTGGAGTGATTTGATGAAATTTCACCTAACCTCACTCCACAAAAGTATATGGAATGTTGTTGAGTTTGGAGCACAGGTACCATCCGTAGGAGATGAGGATTATGATGAAGACGAGGTGGCCCAAATCGAGCACTTCAACTCCCAAGCCACAACTATACTCCTCGCCTCTCTAAGTCGAGAGGAGTATAACAAGGTGCAAGGACTAAAGAGCGCCAAGGAAGTTTGGGACGTGCTCAAGACCGCGCACGAGGGAGATGAACTAACCAAGATCACCAAGCGGGAGACGATCGAGGGGGAGCTCGGTCGCTTCCGGCTTCGCAAAGGGGAAGAGCCACAAGACATGTACAACCGGCTCAAAACCTTGGTGAACCAAGTGCGCAACCTCGGGAGCAAAAAGTGGGATGACCACGAGATGGTTAAGGTTATTCTTAGATCACTTATTTTCCTTAACCCTACTCAAGTTCAATTAATTCGTGGTAATCCTAGATATACACTAATGACCCCCGAAGAAGTAATCGAGAATTTTGTGAGCTTTGAGTACATGATCAAGGGCTCAAAGAAAATCAATGAGCTAGATGATCCCTCCACCTCCGAGGCACAACCGGTCGCATTTAAGGCGACGGAGGAGAAGAAGGAGGAGTCTACACCGAGTAGATAACCAATCGACGCCTCAAAGCTCAACAACGAGGAAATGGCGCTCGTCATCAAGAGCTTCCGCCAAATCCTCAAGCAAAGGAGGGGGAAAGATTACAAGCCCCGCTCCAAGAAGGTTTGCTACAAGTGTGGTAAGCCCGGTCACTTTATAGCAAAATGTCCTATTTCTAGTGACAGTGACAGGGGCGACGACAAGAAGGGGAAAAGAAAGGAGAAGAAGAAATACTACAAGAAGAAGGGTGGCGACGCCCACGTATGCCGTGAATGGGACTCGAACGAGAGCTCCTCCGACTCCTCCTCCGACGAGGACGCCGCCAACATCGCCATCAACAAAGGCCTTCTCTTCCCCAACATCGGCCACAAGTGCCTCATGGCAAAGGACGGCAAAAAGAAGAAGGTTAAATCCAAATCCTCCACTAGATATGAGTCCTCTAGCGATGATAATGCTAGTGATGAGGAAGATAATTTGCGTACTCTTTTTGCCAACTTAAACATGCAACAAAAAGAAAAATTAAATGAATTAATTAGTGCTATCCATGAGAAAGATGATCTCTTGGACTCCCAAGAGGACTTCCTCATTAAAGAAAACAAGAAGCATGTTAAAGTTAAAAATGCTTACGCTCTAGAAGTAGAAAAATGTGAAAAATTATCTAGTGAGCTAAGCACTTGCCATGAGACTATAGACAACCTTAGAAATGAGAATGCTAATTTATTAGCTAAGGTTAATTCAAATGTTTGTGATATTTCAATTCCCAATCTTAGAAATGATAATGATAATTTGCTTGCTAAGATTGAAGAATTGAACATTTCTCTTGCTAGCCTTAGAGATGAAAACGAAAAATTGCTTGCTAAGGCTAAAGATTTTGATGTTTGCAATACTACCATTTCTGATCTTAGAGATAAAAATGATATATTGCGTGCTAAGATTGTTGAACTTAATTCTTGCAAACCCTCTACATCTACCACTGAGCATGTCACTATTTGCACTAGATGTAGAGATGTTGATATTAATGCTATTCATGATCACATGGCTTTAATTAAACAACAAAATGATCATATAGCTAAACTAGATGCTAAAATTTCTGAGCATGAACTTGAAAATGAAAAATTTAAATTTGCTCGTAGTATGCTTTATAATGGGAGACGCCCTGGCATCAAGGATGGCATTGGCTTCCAAAAGGGGGACAATGTCAAACTTAATGCCCCTCCTAAGAAATTGTCTAATTTTGTTAAGGGCAAGGCTCCTATGCGTCAGGATAACGAGGGTTACATTTTGTACCCTGCCGGTTATCCCGAGAGCAAAATTAGGAGAATTCATTCTAGGAAGTCTCACTCTGGCCCTAACCATGCTTTTATGTATAAGGGTGAGACATCTAGTTCTAGGCAACCAACCCGTGCTAAGTTGCCTAAGAAGAAAACTCCTAGTGCATCAAATGATCATGACATTTCATTTAAAACTTTTGATGCATCAAATGTTTTAACTAACAAATCCAGCAAGGTAGTTGCCAAGTATGTTGGGGGCAAGCACAAGGGGTCAAAGACTTGTGTTTGGGTACCCAAAGTTCTTGTGTCTAATGCCAAAGGACCCAAAACCATTTGGGTACCTAAAGTCAAGAACTAAACTTGTTTTGTAGGTTTATGCATCCGGGGGCTCAAGTTGGATCATCGACAGCGGGTGCACAAACCACATGACAGGGGAGAAGAAAATGTTCTCCTCCTATGAGAAAACCAAGATCCCCAACGAGCTATTACATTCGGGGATGGAAACCAAGGTTTGGTCAAAGGATTGGGTAAAATTGCTATATCTCCTGACCATTCAATTTCCAATGTTTTTCTTGTAGATTCCCTAGATTACAATTTGCTTTCTGTATCTCAATTATGCAAAATGGGCTACAGCTGTCTATTTACTGATGTAGGTGTCACTGTCTTTAGAAGAAGTGATGATTCAGTAGCATTTAAGGGAGTGTTAGAGGGTCAGCTATACTTAGTAGATTTTGATAGAGCTGAACTCGACACTTGCTTAATTGCTAAGACTAACATGGGTTGGCTCTGGCACCGCCGACTAGCCCATGTTGGGATGAAGAATCTTCATAAGCTTCTAAAGGGAGAGCACGTTTTAGGATTAACAAATGTTCATTTTGAGAAAAACAGGATTTGTAGCGCATGCCAAGCAGGGAAGCAAGTTGGTGTTCATCATCCACACAAGAACATCATGACAACTGACAGGCCACTAGAGCTCCTACACATGGACCTATTCGTCCCGATCGCTTACATAAGCATCGGCGGGAGTAAGTACTGTCTAGTTGTTGTGGATGACTATTCTCACTTCACTTGGGTATTCTTTTTGCAGGAAAAATCTCATACCCAAGAGACCTTAAAAGGATTCTTGAGACGAGCTCAAAACGAGTTTGGCTTAAGGATCGAGAAGATTAGAAGCGATAACGGGACGAAGTTCAAGAACTCCCAAAATGAAGGCTTCCTTGAGGAGGAGGGCATCAAGCATGAGTTCTCTTCTCCCTACACGCCACAACAAAATGGTGTAGTAGAGAGGAAGAATAGAATTCTATTGGATATGGCAAGAACCATGCTTGATGAGTACAAGACTTCGGATCGGTTTTGGGCCGAGGCGGTCAACACCGCTTGCTACGCCATCAACCGGTTATATCTACACCTAATCCTCAAGAAGACATCATATGAACTCCTAACCGGTAAAAAGCCAAATATTTCATATTTAGAGTCTTTGGTAGCAAATGCTTTATACTTGTTAAAAGAGGTAGAAAATCTAAATTTGCTCCTAAGACTGTAGAAGGCTTTTTACTAGGATATGATTCAAACACAAGGGCATATAAAGTCTTTAACAAGTCCTCTGGACAAGTTGAAGTTTCTTGTGACGTTGTGTTTGATGAGACAAACGGCTCTCAAGTAGAGCAAGTTGATCTTGATGAGATAGGTGATGAAGAGGCTCCGTGCATCGCGCTTAGGAACATGTCCATTGGGGATGTGTTTCCTAAAGAATCTGAAGAGCCTCCAAATGCACAAAATCAACCATCCCCCTCCACGCAAGCATCTCCACCAACTCAAAATGAGGATGAGGCTCAAATTGATGAAGGAGAAGATCAAGCAAATGAGCTACCTCAAGATGACGGCAATGATCAAGGGGGAGATGCAAATGATCAAGACAAGGAGGATGAAGAACCAAAGCCGCCACACCCAAGAGTCCACCAAGCAATCCAACGAGATCACCCTGTCGACACCATCCTCGGCGACATCCATAAGGGGGTAACCACTAGATCTCGTGTTGCACATTTTTGTGAGCATTACTCTTTTGTTTCCTCTATTGAGCCACACAAGGTAGAGGAAGCACTTCAAGATTCGGATTGGGTGGTGGCGATGCAAGAGGAGCTCAACAACTTCACGAGGAATGAGGTATGGCATTTGGTTCCACGTCCTAATCAAAATGTTGTAGGAACCAAATGGGTCTTCTGCAACAAGCAAGACGAGCATGGTGTGGTGACAAGGAACAAAGCTCGACTTGTGGCCAAGGGATACTCCCAAGTCGAAGGTTTGGATTTCGGTGAAACCTATGCACCCGTAGCTAGGCTTGAGTCAATTCGTATATTATTGGCCTATGCTACTTACCATGGCTTCTAGCTTTATCAAATGGACGTGAAGAGTGCCTTCCTCAATGGATCGATCAAGGAAGAGGTCTATGTTGAGCAACCTCCCGGCTTTGAAGATAGTGAGTACCCTAACCATGTTTATAAACTCTCTAAGGCGCTTTATGGGCTCAAGCAAGCCCCAAGAGCATGGTATGAATGCCTTAGAGATTTCCTTATCACTAATGGATTCAAAGTCGGAAAGGCCGATCCTACACTCTTTACTAAAACTCTTGACAATGATTTGTTTGTATGCCAAATTTATGTTGATGATATTATATTTGGGTCTACTAACGAATCTACATGTGAGGAATTTAGTAGGATCATGACACAAAAGTTCGAGATGTCTATGATGGGGGAGTTGAAGTACTTCTTGGGATTTCAAGTGAAGCAACTCCAAGAGGGCACCTTCATTAGCCAAACGAAGTATACTCAAGACATTCTAAGTAAATTTGGGATGAAGGATGCCAAGCCCATCAAGACACCCATGGGAACCAATGGGCATCTCGACCTCGACACGGAAGGTAAGTCCGTGGATCAAAAGGTATACCAGTCAATGATAGGCTCTTTACTGTATTTATGTGCATCTCGACCGGATATCATGCTTTCCGTATGCATGTGTGCAAGATTCCAAGCCGACCCTAAGGAAGCTCACCTTACGGCCGTAAAACGAATCTTGAGATATTTAGTTTATACTCCTAAGTTTGGGCTTTGGTATCCTAGGGGATCCACTTTTGATTTAATTGGTTATTCGGATGCCGATTGGGCGGGGTGTAAAATTAATAGAAAGAGCACATCGGGGACTTGCCAGTTCTTGGGAAGATCCTTGGTGTCTTGGGCTTCAAAGAAGCAAAATTCCGTAGCTCTTTCTACCGCCGAAGCCGAGTACATTGCCGCAGGCCATTGTTGCGCGCAATTGCTTTGGATGAGGCAAACCCTTAGGGACTATGGTTACAAATTAACCAAAGTTCCTCTTCTATGTGATAATGAGAGTGCAATCCGCATGGCGGATAATCCCGTTGAGCATAGCCGCACTAAACACATAGCCATTCGGTATCATTTTCTAAGGGATCACCAACAAAAGGGAGATATCGAGATTGTGTACATTAATACTAAAGAACAATTAGCTGATATCTTTACCAAGCCACTAGATGAACAAACCTTTAACAAACTTAGGCATGAGCTAAATATTCTTGATTCTAGGAATTTCTTTTGATGTCTTGCATGCATAGCTCTTAAATATACCTTTGATCATGTCTCTTTTATATATGCTATGACTAATGTGTTTTCAAGTGCATTTCAAACCAAGTCATAGGTATATTGAAAGGGAATTGGAGTCTTCGGCGAAGACAAAGGCTTCCACTCCGTAACTCATCCTTCGCCGTCGCTTCGAGCATCTCTCCGGCTTTGGTATAATCTTCACTCATGTTTTATTTGCCAAAGGGGAGAAAGTAGTTTAAAAAGGGCTCTAATGAATCCGTTTTTGGCGATTTATGCCAAAGGGGGAGAGAGCATGAGCCCAAAGCAAAAGGACCGCACCACCACCTAATTTTAAAAAGAGTTTTTTCAATTGGTATGATTTTTCAATTTGGTATCTCATTGTGTTCAAAAAGGGGAGAGAATAGTATTTTCAAAATCAATATCTTAAAACCCTCTTGAACACTAAGAGGAGGAATTTATCAAGGGGGAGTTTTGTTTAAGTCAAAGGAAAAGCATTTGAAACAGGGGGAGAAAATTTCAAATCTTGAAAATGCTTCGCAAAATCTTATTCATTTACCTTTGACTATTTGCAAAAGAACTTTGAAAAGGATTTACAAAAGAATTTGCAAAAACAAAACATGTGGTGCAAGCGTGGTGCAAAATGTTAAAAATGAAGAAACAATCCATGCATATCCTATGAGTAGTTATATTGGCTCAATTCTAAGTAACCTTTGCACTTACATTATGCAAGCTAGTTCAATTATGCACTTCTATACTTGCTTTGGTTTGTGTTGGCATCAATCACCAAAAAAAGGGAGATTGAAAGGGAATTAGGCTTACACCTATTTCCTAAATGATTTTGGTGGTTGAATTGTCCAACACAAATAATTGGACTAACTAGTTTGCTCTAGTCTATGAGTTATACAGGTGCCAAAGGTTCACACTTAGCCAATAAAAAGACCAAGAAATGGGTTCAACAAAAAGAGCAAGGGATAACCGAAGGCAGCCCTGGTCTGGCGCATCGGACTGTCCGGTGCACCAGGGAACTCGACGCCCAACTTCGCACCTTCGGGAATTTTCAGAGGTGCTTCGCTATAATTCACCGGACATGTCCGGTGCACACCAGACAGTGTCCGGTGCTCCAGAGGAGAGCGACTCTGAACTCGCCAGCTTCGGGAATCCGCTCCGCTATAATTCACCGGACATGTCCGCTGCACACCGGACTATCCGGTGAACCAGCGGAGCAACGGCTACTTCGCGCCAACGGTCGTCTGCAACGCATTAAATGCGCGCCAGCGCGCGCAGAGGAGCAGAGCACGCGTGGGTGGCACACCGGACAGTCTACAGGACTTGTCCGGTGCACCACCGGACAGCCAGGCGGGCCCACACGTCAGAGCTCCAATGGTCGGAACCCAACGGCCTAGTGACGTGGCTGGCGCACCGGACACTGTCCGGTGGCGCACCGGACTATCCGGTGCGCCATGCGACAGCAGCCTCCACCAAACGGCTAGTTTGGTGGTTGGGGTTATAAATACCCCCAACCACCCCACATTCAAGTCATCCAAGTTTTCCAACTTCCAACCACTTACAAGAGCTAGACATTCGATACAAGACACACCCAAGTGATCAAATCCTCTCCCAATTCCACAAAATCTTTAGTGTTAAGTGAGAGTGATTTGTTGTGTTCTTTTGAGCTCTTGCGCTTGGATTGCTTTCTTTCTCATTCTTTCTTGAGATCAAACTCACTTGTAATTGAGGCAAGAGACACCAATCGTGTGGTGATCCTTGTGGGAACTTTGTGTTCCAAGTGATTGAGAATAAAAGCTCACTCGGTCCAAGGGACCGTTTGAGAGAGGGAAAGGGTTGAAAGAGACCCGGTCTTTGTGACCACCTCAACGGGGAGTAGGTTTGTGAGAACCGAACCTCGGTAAAACAAATCCGTGTGTCACACTCTTTATTCGCTTGCGATTTGTTTTGCGCCCTCTCTCTCGGACTCGTTTCTATCTCTAACTGAAAGTCGCCTAGAGGGGGGGGGGGTGAATAGGGCGAAACTGAAATTTACAAAGTTAATCACAACTACAAGCCGGGTTAGCGTTGGAAATATAATCAAGTCCGCAAGAGAGGGTGCAAAACAAATCGCAAGCAAATAAAGAGTGTGACACGCGTATTTGTTTTACCGAGGTTCGGTTTTTGCAAACCTACTCCCCGTTGAGGAGGCCACAAAGGCCGGGTCTTTTTCAACCCTTTCCCTCTCTCAAACGGTCCCTCGGACCGAGTGAGCTTCTTTTTCTCAAACACTTGAAACACAAAGTTCCCGCAAGGACCACCACTCAATTGGTGTCTCTTGCCTCAATTACAAGTGAGTTTGATCTCAAGAAAGATTGAGAAAGCAAAGAAGCAATCCAAGCGCAAGAGCTCAAAAGAACACAACAAATCTCTCTCACTAGTCACTAAAGCTTTGTGTGGAATTAGGGAGAGGATTTGATCTCTTGAGTGTGTCTAGAATTGAATGCCTAGCTCTTGTAAGTGGTTGGAAGTGTGAAAACTTGGATGACTTGAATGTGGGGTGGTTGGGGGTATTTATAGCCCCAACCACCAAACTAGCCGTTTGGTGGGGCTGTCTGTCGCATGGTGCACCGGATAGTCCGGTGCACACCGGACAGTGTCCGGTGCACCAGCCACGTCACCAGGCCGTTGGGTTCCGACCGTTGGAGCTCTAACTGCTGGGCCCGCATGGATGTCCGGTGGCACACCGGACATGTACTGTAGAGTGTCCGGTGCGCCACTTCGCGCGTGCCTGACCTCTGCGCGCTCTGGCGCGCATTTAATGCTGTAGCAGGTGACCGTTGGCGCCGAATAGCCGTTGCTCCGCTGGCTCACCGGACAGTCCGGTGTACACCAGACATGTCCGGTGAATTATAGCGGAGCGAATTCCTGAAGCTGGCGAGTTCCAGAGTCGCTCTTCCCTGGAGCACCGGACACTGTCCGGTGTACACCGGACAGTCCGGTGAATTATAGCGGAGCGCCTCTGGATTTTCCCGAAGGTGAAGAGTTCAGTGCTAAGTTCCCTAGTGCACCGGACACTGTCCGGTGGCACACCGGACAGTCCGGTGCGCCAGACCAGGGTGCCTTCGGTTATCCCTTGCTCTCTTTGTTGAACCCAATTCTTGGTCTTTTTATTGGCTAAGGTGTGAACCTTTGGCACCTGTATAACTTATACACTAGAGCAAACTAGTTAGTCCAATTATTTGTGTTGGGCAATTCAACCACCAAAATCAATTAGGAACTAGGTGTAACCCTAATTCCCTTTCAATCTCCCCCTTTTTGGTGATTGATGCCAACACAAACCAAAGCAAATATAGAAGTGCATAATTGAACTAGCTTACATAATGTAAGTGCAAAGGTTACTTGGAATTGAGCCAATATAAATCCTTATAAGATACGCATGGATTGTTTCTTCAATTTTTGATATTTTGGACCATGCTTGCACCACATGTTTTGTTTTTGCAAATTCTTTTGTAAATCCTTTTCAAAAGTTCTTTTGCAAATGGTCAAAGGTGAATAAATAAGATTTTGCGAAGCATTTTCAAGATTTGAATTTTTCTCCCCCTATTTCAAATGCTTTTTTCCTTTGACTAAACAAAACTCCCCCTAGATGAAATCCTCCTCTTAGTGTTCAAGAGGGTTTTAAGATATTAATTTTGAAAGTACTAACTTCTCCCCCTTTTGAACTCAATAAGATAACAATTTGAAATTTACCAATTGAAAATCTTAAAATTAGGTGGTGGTGCAGTCCTTTTGCTTTGGGCTCATATTCTCTCCCCCTTTGGCATGAATCGCCAAAAACGGAGTCATTAGAGCCCTTGAAGTAACTCTTTCCCCCTTTGGTAAAAGATATAGAAGTGAAGATTATACCATAAGACGGAGTCCTTTTCTCCCCCAAAGATGGAGAGTTGCTCGGAGCGATGGCGAAGGATGAGTTACGGAGTGGAAGCCTTTGTCTTCGCCGAAGACTCCAATTTCCTTTCAATACACTTATGACTTGGTTTGAAATAGACTTGAAAACACATTAGTCATAGCATATGAAAGAGACATGATCAAAGGTATATAAAAGAGTTATGTGTGCAAATCAACAAAAGAAGTTCCTAGAATCAAGAATATTTAGCTCATGCCTAAGTTTGTTAAAGGTTTGTTCATCAAGAGGCTTGGTAAAGATATCGGCTAATTGATCTTTAGTGTTGATATATGAAATCTCGATATCTCCCTTTTGTTGGTGATCCCTTAGAAAATGATACCGAATGGCTATGTGTTTAGTGCGGCTGTGCTCAACAGGATTATCCGCCATGCGGATTGCACTCTCATTATCACATAGAAGAGGAACTTTGGTTAGTTTGTAACCGTAGTCCCTAAGGGTTTGCCTCATCCAAAGTATTTGCGCGCAACAATGTCCTGTGGCAATGTACTCGGCCTCGGCAGTAGAAAGAGCTACCGAATTTTGTTT
Organism: Zea mays; assembly: GCF_902167145.1. Lineage (NCBI taxonomy): Eukaryota > Viridiplantae > Streptophyta > Magnoliopsida > Poales > Poaceae > Zea > Zea mays. Next base: position 82,146,946 of record NC_050104.1, on the reverse strand, counting down.
CTTTGAAGCCCAAGACACCAAGGATCTTCCCAAGAACTGGCAAGTCCCCGATGTGCTCTTTCTATTAATTTTACACCCCGCCCAATCGGCATCCGAATAACCAATTAAATCAAAAGTGGATCCCCTAGGATACCAAAGCCCAAACTTAGGAGTATAAACTAAATATCTCAAGATTCGTTTTACGGCCGTAAGGTGAGCTTCCTTAGGGTCGGCTTGGAATCTTGCACACATGCATACGGAAAGCATAATATCCGGTCGAGATGCACATAAATATAGCAAAGAGCCTATCATCGACCGGTATACCTTTTGATCGACGGATTTACCTCCCTCGTCGAGGTCGAGATGCCCATTGGTTCCCATGGGTGTCTTGATGGGTTTGGCATCCTTCATTCCAAACTTGCTTAGAATATCTTGAGTATACTTCGTTTGGCTTAGGAAGGTGCCCTCTTCGAGTTGCTTCACTTGAAATCCTAAGAAATACTTCAACTCCCCCATCATAGACATCTCGAATTTTTGTGTCATGATCCTACTAAATTCTTCACATGTAGACTCGTTAGTAGACCCAAATATAATATCATCAACATAAATTTGGCATACAAACAAGTCATTTTCAAGAGTTTTAGTGAATAAAGTAGGATCGGCTTTTCCGACTTTGAATCCATTAGTGATAAGGAAATCCCTAAGGCATTCATACCATGCTCGTGGGGCTTGCTTAAGCCCATAAAGCGCCTTAGAGAGTTTATACACATGGTTAGGGTACTCACTATCTTCAAAGCCGGGAGGTTGCTCAACATAGACCTCTTCCTTGATTGGTCCATTGAGGAAGGCACTCTTCACGTCCATTTGGTAAAGCTTGAAGCCATGGTAAGTAGCATAGGCCAATAATATACGAATTGACTCAAGCCTAGCTACAGGTGCATAAGTTTCACCGAAATCCAAACCTTCGACTTGGGAGTATCCTTTGGCCACAAGTCGAGCTTTGTTCCTTGTCACCACACCATGCTCGTCTTGCTTGTTGCGGAAGACCCATTTGGTTCCTACAACATTTTGATTAGGACGTGGAACTAAATGCCATACCTCATTCCTAGTGAAGTTGTTGAGCTCCTCTTGCATTGACAAAACCCAATCCGAATCTTGAAGTGCTTCCTCTACCCTGTGTGGCTCAATAGAGGAAACAAAAGAGTAATGTTCACAAAAGTGTGCAACACGAGATCTAGTTGTTACCCCCTTATAAATGTCGCCGAGGATGGTGTCGACAGGGTGATCTCGTTGGATTGCTTGGTGGACTCTTGGGTGTGGTGGTCTTAGTTCTTCATCCTCCTTGTCTTGATCATTTGCATCTCCCCCTTGATCATTGCCATCATCTTGAGGTGGCTCATCTTGTTGATCTTCTCCTTCATCAACTTGAGCCTCATCCTCATTTTGAGTTGGTGGAGATGCTTGCGTGGAGGAGGATGGTTGATCTTGTGCATTTGGAGGCTCTTTGGATTCCTTGGGACATACATCCCCAATGGACATGTTCCTTAGTGCGATGCACGAAGCCTCTTCATTACCTATCTCATCAAGATCAACTTGCTCTACTTGAGAGCCGTTAGTCTCATCAAACACAACGTCACAAGAAACTTCAACTTGTCCAGAGGACTTGTTAAAGACTCTATATGCCCTTGTGTTTGAATCATATCCTAGTAAAAAGCCTTCTACAGTCTTAGGAGCAAATTTAGATTTTCTACCTCTTTTAAAGCATTTGCTACCAAAGACTCTAAAATATGAAATATTGGGCTTTTTACCGGTTAGGAGTTCATAAGATGTCTTCTTGAGGATTCGGTGTAGATACAACCGGTTGATGGCGTAGCAGGTGGTGTTGACCGCCTCGGCCCAAAACCGATCCGAAGTTTTGTACTCATCAAGCATGGTTCTTGCCATGTCCAATAGAGTTCGATTTTTCCTCTCCACTACACCATTTTGTTGTGGAGTGTAGGGAGAAGAGAACTCATGCTTGATCCCCTCCTCCTCAAGGAAGCCTTTAATTTGAGAGTTCTTGAACTCCGTCCCGTTGTCGCTTCTTATTTTCTTGATCCTTAAGCCGAACTCATTTTGAGCCCTTCTCAAGAATCCCTTTAAGGTCTCCTGGGTATGAGATTTTTCCTGCAAAAAGAATACCCAAGTGAAGCGAGAATAATCATCCACAATAACTAGATAATACTTACTCCCACCGATGCTGATGTAAGCTATCGGGCCGAATATGTGACGAAACCTCCCAAGTAATTAGGCCCACCTACAGTTGTCCTTGTCCAACGGACCTCAGACAACCCTGTAGGTGCCCCTGAACTATTTGACAAGTTCGGTATCTACTTTCTTACCTCTCCAGGAACGTTTCACCCGTCTTGCAGACATTACAGAACATCGGGGATAAAGAAATGCGGAAGCGATTACATAACTTACATTTATTTAAAAAGTAAGCTCAAGTTGTTTATTACAGACCAGGAATAAAAAGCGAGTGCTGAGTAGTATTATTACACATACCAAGGGAGGTAAAAACTCCTCCCGATAGTTTTAAACAAAAGTTCTATATGGAGGACCAAGTCCTCCCGCACTTCAGTCTTGTTTCTCCTCCTTAGGAACCACCTTGGCACAGAAGCAACAGAAATCTGCTACTTCCTCACCTAAAAACAACGAAGGGATAAACCCTGAGTATGGAATTACTCAGCAAGTCTTACCCGACTAAGGAAAAGACTCTCAAGGGTATGCTGGCTTAAGGGAGTGAAGGTAAGGCTTTTCAATAATCAAAGACTCTGTTTTGCAGAAATGCTTACTAAAGTGGATCCTTAAAAATCCAATTTTATTTGTCAAGTTAAGTACAATTACCTGCAACTAGAGTTCTTTCTACCCTAGTTCAATCACTGGTCCTGCACTAGCCAATTTCTTAACAAAAACCCATCATCTTTAGTGGAATGCTACGTGTAAGTCAGTGACCAAGTCTTCATAACCGCGAAGGTACGGCGATCCGATTCGATTATACTCAGCTGAGATCTCCAATCACACGACATATGTAGCACTTAACCCTTGCATATGTCAACCCGCCACCGGGGTTCTTAAGACCAGATCAGGTTCACGCAAACCGAGAGCACAGATACACCACCGTCCAGCCTCTTGCCACGGAGGGTACACGCTACTCTCGCCACCGCTCCACGCCCATTTCGTGTTATCTTATTCTGGCCTTAGTCTGCCCGAGGCAAGGCTTACCCATGACGAGGCATGTGACCAGTTAAAGGGTCCTCGATCATCAAGCCTACATCGACAAGGTCCTTAATCGACTCAGACGGAGACACTACACCGAGACTCTCTTCCCGTGCAAGTCACCCGCCTGGTCTCAGCTTAATCATTTCAACCCAAAAACTTGGTACCTGGCAGAGGTACATCTTTTCCGATGTTGAATCCATCACGGCCGTGATGGATTCACCATCAAGTTTTATTTTTGAAAACAACCCTCCCACTTTGCCAAACATCTTTTGTAAAACAAATCCTTTTGTTATTCTAGAGCAATACTAAGCATAGTAAAACCTTTTTGTAAAAACAGGGTTTCAAGGAAGGTAATCAAGTTCAAGGAAGGTAATGCAGGAATTGTTTAATCAATCAACTCCTATCACCTAATGCAGCAAGCAAGTGAGAAAGATTTTAAAAATATCAAGGGAGGTGGCAAATGCACCGGGGCTTGCCTTCGTTCGTAGGTGAGTCTGGCTCGGATCCACAAATATCAAAGTAGAAGCAGTTTCCTGCCTGAGAATCCGAGGATGGTGGTGTCTTTTCTTCAGTGACTTCCACTTCTTCTTCACGTTCTAACATAACCATATATATACATATATAAGAATGAATGCCATGTAATTCTCATGAGAGTGCGAAGATAATAAAGATTTATTATCTAAGTCTTGAATATAACTTTCCTTCACGGAACTCCGAGAACTTAGGGTTTCCGAAGTCGGTAAAGGAGTTCAAAGGGCAGGGGGGTTTTGGGTTCTAGTTATCAAACATGGTCCAAATCAATTCAAACTCTACCCAAGGCTTCTAAATATTGTTTTAAGTTCATATAAAAAGTTTGGGCATTTTTGGACTTATTATCTATTTTCTAAAAATCCAGAATTACTACTTTAAACTACTTAAATTGCCTTAAAATTCCTTATTTCCTCTAAAAATCATAACACTATTTTTATTAAATTCTAGGGAAAATAAGAAACCTAGGAAAATTGGTTTCACAATTTTAGGATTTTTCTACATTTTTCCATGGATTTCTAAAGTTATTCTGAAAAAGAAAAGGAGAAAGAGTGAATAGTGTTGGGCTGATTCTAGCCCAGTCGGCCCAGACCCAGACAGAAACGTGCCCGCGCGCGCCCGCGCTGGCGGTTTTGCAGAACGGCCCTCGGCTTAACGACTAAACAGAAATAGGTCCATTCACTATTGCACTAAGTCACTGACAGATTGCAGAAAGCTCCCTCGGTTTCTTTTCCTTCGCAGACCAAGGTCCACGACGGCGGTGGGCGCAGGGAGGTTCCGGTGAGCACCCGCACCGCCCAATTCACTTAAGGATTGGCGTCCTACTTCGGTTGAAACCGAATTCAAGTCCTATCCAGTGTTTTCCCCAAGTTAATTTCAAGAACGATGAGCTAATTTGGTCTGGCCACGGTAACCGCGCGGATCGGGGAAGAACACGGGCGTTCACGGCAGCCTAGGGTGGTCTAGCTCAATTAAAGGAGTCGTACAGCTTGAGGAGGACCTAAAGACGCTAGAACAATCGACCAGAGTGTATGAACGAACCTAGAATAATCTGGCCGCAGTGAGGATGATTCTGCGGCGACAGAGAGTCGGTTTGGGGGAAATTGGAAATTGGGGAGCTGTGGGGAATGATCGGAGCTACGAGCGGGTTCTCTGGACGCATGATTACCTAGCGGAACGGGCTGAGGCTTCAATTTATAGGATACTTAAGTGGTGGTGGCCAATTTGGTCGAGCAACACTGGCAGTCGGAGATGGAGAAGAACCTGGCGCGGTGAATTCATGTCCATCGCCGTGGCGAGCTCACCGGCGACGATTGGACAGCCGTAGCGAGTCACGGCGTCGCGGTGGAAAGCAAAGCCACGCGGCACAAGGTCGAACGGCGGCGGCGTGAATCTTCGCGCAGGGGGAGTCACCGGCGGCGAGCAAGCTACGCTGGCATTCTGATCCATTTGGTCTATTGTACCATGGCGATGATGTTCAGGCACTCTGATAGACCATTTTGGAGCGCCTATTTCTCCCAATTTTGTGTGGTGACTAAGCTAGCTCTCTGTACCAAAATTATAGCCTGACAATCCAGCTACAATTCTGTCATAGCAATCTTGATCAAATTCTCAATAATTCAAGCTTGAATTCATGCTTAAAGTTTCAGTGATTACACTGTTTGTCTGAAAATTCAGACATTGGCACCCTGACAGCCCAACTTCAACCTTAATTATCTCCAGATTTTTCTCAATAACATGGCTTGCACTCTTAAGCAAAGTTGTTCTCCTTAGTTTGCTCTATAATTTTGATGTGGTGACCTAGGGCAAAAACCCTAGAATTTGAAAGATACAAGGCTCCAAAGTTGAGCAAATATCACTGAAAATCAGACTTAAGCATTTGAGAAAAAGTGTGGCCCTTTTGCACTTAAGTCCAAATCTCAGGGTTTAGATTGCAAATTCACATATGAGTGACCCAAATGACTCAAGACACTTATTTAACTTGGTTTTTGCACTTTAGTCCAAAAGTGGACTAATTTTGCACATAGGTCCCTAGGGTTTGGTTTTAGGGTTTTCCAGGGTTCCATTTAGGGTTTTTGGTATCCCAGGGGTATAAATGTGATTCAGCTTTGTTTCTGGGGACATTTTATGACTCTTTCCCTAAAGCTTTTAGGTTTTCTCAACTTGGGTTAGGTTTTACCCCTTTAATCCCTATTTAGGGTTAAGTTCCCTATCCAGGGTCCTATTTGCAAAGTACTATAACAATACAACTTGTTTGAAATTTTTGCCTAGTGAATGCACTCTAGGTGTATCAAACATATGCAATGCCAATGCTTATGATGCCATGCTCAAGTTTTAATTACAGTAACACCAGGGGTGTTACATCCTTCCCCCCATAAAAGAATCTCGTCCCGAGATTAAAAGTCCTAGGGTAAGTAACGGAAAAGGAAATGTGTCACATTTTTATTTTCTTATTTCAGGTACAAGGCAGGGGTGATGTGGGGGTCACTTCTTTATTACAACACTAAATATACTTTACAAATTACATGAGGCTAAAAAGCCTGGGAAATTCTTATCTAAAAAGTCTTGAGTTTCCCATGTAGCCTCATCATCAGAATGTTGGTTCCACTGTATCTTATAAAACTTGAGAGTTTTTCTTCGGGTAACCCTGTCCTTTTGATCCAAGACTCGAATACGGTGCTCAGAGTATGTCAAGTCCGGTTCAAGGACAACATCTGTTACTTCCATGGTTCGATCGGGAACCCGAAGACACTTCTTCAATTGTGACACATGGAACACATTATGTATAGGAGACAAAGTTTCGGGGAGCTGTAGTCGATACGCCACTGGTCCACATTGCTCAAGTACCAAGAATGGACCAATGTACCTAGGTGCAAGCTTCCCTTTAACCCCGAAACGCGATACGCCCTTCATTGGTGAAACTTTCAGGTAGACATAGTCCCCTTCATGAAAATACAAGGGCATTCGCCGTTTGTCTGCATAACCCTTCTGACGAGCTTGTGCTTTCTTCATATTATGAATAATTTTCTGAACCTTTTCCTCGGCCTCCTTCACTATATCAGGCCTAAAGAAATGCCTTTCTCCAGGTTCAGACCAATTTAGCGGAGTTCGACATCGTCGCCCATATAAAACTTCAAAAGGTGCCATCTTGATACTTTCTTGATAGCTATCATTATATGAAAACTCCGCCAAGGGCAAACATTCATCCCATTTTTGTGAGAAGTCCAGAACACATGCTCGTAACATATCTTCGAGTATTTGATTAACCCTCTCAGTTTGTCCACTCGTTTGGGGATGATAGGCCGAACTGTGGAGCAGCTTGGTACCCAGGGATTTATGGAGTTGTTCCCAGAATTTGGATACAAATTGTGGTCCACGATCCGACACTATAGTCTTTGGAACACCATGCAAACTGAGAATGCGGGCAATGTACAACTCTGCATAGGTAAGTACCGGGTAATATGTCTTGACCGGCAGAAAGTGAGCAATCTTTGTAAGTCGATCAACAATCACCCAGATAGAGTCATACCCTTTTGCGGTCCTGGGCAATCCCACAATGAAGTCCATACTTATGTCTTCCCATTTCCATGTCGGTATTGGTAGTGACTGTAATGGACCGGCAACTTTCAAATGTATGGCTTTGACACGTCTGCAGGTGTCACATCTCGCCACATAGCGTGCAATTTCGATCTTCATCTTTGTCCACTAGTAATGTTGCTTCAAGTCTTGGTACATCTTAGTGCTTCCGGGATGAATAGAGTAGCGGCTAAGATGTGCTTCATCAAGAATTTGCTGGCGGAGCTCTTCATTCTTTGGCACCACTATGCGGTTATTAAACCATACAATACCTTGATCATCTTCTTTGAAACATTTGGCTTTTCCAGCCCTTAACTTCTCACGAATGTGTTTCATACCCTCATTATCCTTTTGGGCATCAATTATCCTTTGCAAGAGAACTGACTCAAGCTTAAGCTGATTCAAAGTTCCTTGTTGGACCATTCCCAGGTTTAGCTTTTCCATTTCTTGACATAAAGTGTTGTCAGAGGTCTTCACCGTAAGACAGTGACAGGAAACCTTATGGCTTAGTGCATCTGCCACAACATTGGCTTTGCCTGGGTGATAATGAATTTCCAATTCATAGTCCTTAATAAGTTCAAGCCATCGTCTCTGCCTCATATTCAATTCTGACTGGGTGAAGATATATTTCAAGCTTTTATGATCTGTATAAATGTGACAAATATTTCCCAGTAGATAGTGACGCCAAATTTTCAGGGCATGAACAACAACAGCTAGCTCCAGATCATGAGTTGGGTAATGCTCCTCATGTCGGCACAACTGCCTTGAAGCATATGCAATTACTCGGCCTTCTTGCATTAATACACAGCCGAGTCCACTGCCTGATGCATCACAATATACATCAAAAGGCTTGGTGATGTCCGGTTGAGCCAATACCGGAGCAGTGGTCAATAATGTCTTCAATTGTTCAAAGGCTTCATCACACTTCGAAGACCAATTGAATTTAACATCATTCTTCAATAAACTTGTGATTGGCTTCACAAGCTTAGAAAAGTCTGGTATAAATCTGCGGTAATATCCAGCCAGTCCAAGGAAACTTCGGACCTGATGAACAGTGGTTGGGGGTTTCCACTCCAAAATGTCCTTGACTTTGCTGGGGTCTACCGCAATCCCTCTGGCAGATAGAACATGTCCCAGAAATTGAATTTCCTCCAGCCAAAACGCGCATTTGCTAAACTTGGCATACAACTGATGTTCCCTCAGGCGCGTTAACACGATCCGTAAATGTTGGGCGTGCTCCTCTTCATTCTTGGAATATATCAAAATATTATCAATGAAGACCACCACAAACTTGTCCAACTCGGGCATGAATACCGAGTTCATCAAATAAGTGAAGTGGGCCGGAGCATTTGTTAACCCGAAAGACATTACTAGATATTCAAACAACCCATACCGCGTAGTGAAAGCGGTCTTTGGTATATCTTCGGGCCGAATACGGATCTGGTGATAGCCCGATCGGAGATCAATCTTTGAAAATACCCTTGCTCCAGTCAGTTGATCAAATAGAATATCAATCCTTGGAAGAGGGTACTTGTTTTTGATGGTGACTTCATTCAAGGGTCGATAATCCACACACATTCGTAAAGTTTGATCCTTCTTTTTGACGAATATGGCTGGACAACCCCATGGCGTGAGCTTGGCCGGATAAATCCTTTCTCCAGGAGATCTTGTAATTGAATCTTCAATTCTGCCAACTCATTAGGAGGCATACGGTACGATCTTCGAGAAATGGGAGCCGTACCGGGCTTTAACTCTATTACAAACTCTACCTCCCGCTCAGGTGGCAGTCCCGGCAAATCCTCGGGAAAGACATCAGGGAACTCGCATACTACCGGGATATCCTTGATTTCCGGTACCATGACTTCATAAACTCTGCCAGTAGTTTTGTTTGGAATAGGGATGGGCAAAAGAATTTCTTCTTGATTATGACTCAACCTGATGGTTCTTTGATCAGTATTGAGTGTTGCTTTATGCTTGGCCAACCAATTCATACCCAAAATAACATCTATGTCTTGGCCTTTCAGGACGATCATATTGATAGGAAAGTCCCGTCCGGCCAATGATACGGGCACTTGATAGGCCATTTCTCTAGTAAAAATTTGTCCCCCAGGTAAGTGTATTTTAAATCCCTCTTTTGATTCATGGCATGCAATGTGATGTTGCTCCACAAATTTCTTGCTAATGAACGTATGTGAAGCACCAGAATCAAAAAGAATGACTGCAGGATGATTGGCCACGAGAAACATACCCATCATCACCGGTTCACCTTCCGGTGTAGTGGCCACTTGAGTATAGTATATCTGCCCCGTCTTTGTATTTTCCCCACATTATTTCCCTTGGCTGAACTGATTTCCCAGATCCTTGCTGAGCATTTGCTTGATTCTGCTTGGGATATGGGCAATCCTTGATGAAATGTACAGACTTGCCACAATTAAAACATCCGGTTGAAGAGTTGGGCAAAGCAGGGAATCGAGTGCCTGGGGCACCCGGCTGACTTGGGGCAGTGGGGGCATTGTTGGGACGAATAATGATTGGCTGCTTGAAAGGGAATGAGGGTGGACGAGAAAAAGAGTGATTTTGGCTAGAAGGCCGGATCACAAACCGTTGCCATTTTGCCTGGCCCTGATTAGACTTCTCCCCACCAAATCCCTTGTTCTTCCCGGAACCTGCATATTTTGCTTCAACAGATAGGGCTGTGCTGACAGCCTTTCCATACGTGAGATCTATGCAAGTGGCCATTTTTCTCTGCAGTCGATCATTTAATCCTCTCATAAAGCAATTTTTCTTTTTCAGATCAGTGTTCACCTGATCGATTGCATATTGTGATAGATGATTGAACTTATTGAGATACTGGTTAACAGTATCCCCTCCTTGCTTTAGCTTCATGAACTCTTCTTGCTTCATATGCAGAACACCTTCGGGTATATAATGCTCACGGATGGCTACTTTGAATTCTTCCCAGGTTATTTGATGATTGGCCGGCTGAACGGCCACAAAATTACCCCACCAAGTGTTGGCAGGTCCGCGCAGTTGCTGGGCTGCGAATAAAGGCTTCTGAATTTCTGAACAGCGTAGAAGACCAAATTTTTGTTCAATCACTCAAAGCCATTCATCGGCTTCCAACGGATCTTCAGCTTTAACAAACAAGGGTGGACGTGTCTCCGAAAAGTCCAGATAAGAAGTTTCGCGGGGGCCCTGTTGATAGCCCCGCCCACCAGGCTGCTGGAACTGTTGGCCCGCCATTTCTCTTAGAAAGCAGGTATTGTCAGCAGTTGCGTTCACTAAGGCGGCAATCGCCTCAGCCAGTGTGGGAGGAACAGGAGGTGGATTGGGTGTAGATTCCCTCCCCCGGGAGGTACCAGCTCCGTCCTGAGCTCGAGTCTTGGAAGGCATCTGTGGCAACAACATTTGAAAACAATATGATATGCCAAAGAAAAAGCCATTCCATTTTACATTACCAAAAGTAATGTTATAGACTCAAGACTCTTACAACAGTATACATTACCTAGTATACAATAGCACTACCTATTATACACTAGTACAACCTACAATACACTACACTACTTCTACTTCTATTACACCACTAGTCCTGCTTCCTGTTGCTTTTGGCGGCCTCGTCGTCGGGTGTGGGAGACCATACGTCGACCAGCCTCATGGAAGGAGGGGGCTCAAAAAGGTCTAACTCCCCACCAAGCGCGTGTCCCGCAACATGGGAGGGTCCGGCTTCCGCCTCAACAGGGTGCGCAGGTGCACTAGGGTGTAATTGCGAATACAGTACATGGACTTCCTCATGTAAAGTATTGCAATAGACCTGCAGGTCGTCGACAGCTGAGCTAAGTTCCTTGATTCGGGCTTGAGCCCTTGCTTCCTTAGCACAAGCCAGCAAACGGGACTGAACTGCCCAGTCGAGCGCCAAGTCCCGATCAGCAAGCTGATCCCGCAGGTGGCGGATGTCCCTTCTTAATTCATTTATTCTATCTCCATCCGCAACCCATATGTTGGTCCTGTGTTGCAACTCCGCTTGAAGTTGATTTACTCGGGCTTCAAGATCCCCTATTGGATCATTACTCCCGCTGCTACTGTCCTCATGTCGAGGGGCTAGTTGATGTCGGGGCACACCGATTGGTCCAGTTGACTTGCACGCCGTTTTCCTTGTGCGCGGCGGCATCTTTCTAAGGGGGAAAATTTTATTAGTATAATTCTTAGCATGATGCATGTGTAAGTACAGAATCAACCTTAGTTGATTCAACCTTCTATGCATTGCACTCTTCCTATCTGGTCTTTAAGATAAACTCTTCAGAATACTTAGGTAAGAAAGGAAGAGAGTTTCTAGGTAAGACTTTTTAGAAAATCCTTTTGAAGATGTCTCATAATATCTGCAAAGAAGGGCTACGCTCCGATACCAGTTGTGACGGAACCTCCCAAGTAATTAGGCCCACCTACAGTTGTCCTTGTCCAACGGACCTCAGACAACCCTGTAGGTGCCCCTGAACTACTTGACAAGTTCGGTATCTACTTTCTTACCTCTCCAGGAACGTTTCACCCGTCTTGCAGACATTACAGAACATCGGAGATAAAGAAATGCGGAAGCGATTACATAACTTACATTTATTTAAAAAGTAAGCTCAAGTTGTTTATTACAGACCAGGAATAAAAAGCGAGTGCTGAGTAGTATTATTACACATACCAAGGGAGGTAAAAACTCCTCCCGATAGTTTTAAACAAAAGTTCTATATGGAGGACCAAGTCCTCCCGCACTTCAGTCTTGTTTCTCCTCCTTAGGAACCACCTTGGCACAAAAGCAACAGAAATCTGCTACTTCCTCACCTAAAAACAACAAAGGGATAAACCCTGAGTATGGAATTACTCAGCAAGTCTTACCCGACTAAGGAAAAGACTCTCAAGGGTATGCTGGCTTAAGGGAGTCAAGGTAAGGCTTTTCAATAATCAAAGACTCTGTTTTGCAGAAATGCTTACTAAAGTGGATCCTTAAAAATCCAATTTTATTTGTCAAGTTAAGTACAATTACCTGCAACTAGAGTTCTTTCTACCCTAGTTCAATCACTGGTCCTGCACTAGCCAATTTCTTAACAAAAACCCATCATCTTTAGTGGAATGCTACGTGTAAGTCAGTGACCAAGTCTTCATAACTGCGAAGGTACGGCGATCCGATTCGATTATACTCAGCTGAGGATCTCCAATCACACGACATATGTAGCACTTAACCCTTGCATATGTCAACCCGCCACCGGGGTTCTTAAGACCAGATCAGGTTCACGCAAACCGAGAGCACAGATACACCACCGTCCAGCCTCTTGCCATGGAGGGTACACGTTACTCTCGTCACCGCTCCACACCCATTTCGTGTTATCTTATTCTGGCCTTAGTCTGCCCGAGGCAAGGCTTACCCATGACGAGGCATGTGACCAGTTAAAGGGTCCTCGATCATCAAGCCTACATCGACAAGGTCCTTAATCGACTCAGACGGAGACACTACACCGAGACTCTCTTCCCGTGCAAGTCACCCGCCCGGTCTCAGCTTAATCATTTCAACCCAAAAACTTGGTACCTGGCAGAGGTACATCTTTTCCGATGTTGAATCCATCACAGCCGTGATGGATTCACCATCAAGTTTTATTTTTGAAAACAACCCTCCCACTTTGCCAAACATCTTTTGTAAAACAAATCCTTTTGTTATTCTAGAGCAATACTAAGCATAGTAAAACCTTTTTGTAAAAACAGGGTTTCAAGGAAGGTAATCAAGTTCAAGGAAGGTAATGCAGGAATTGTTTAATCAATCAACTCCTATCACCTAATGCAGCAAGCAAGTGAGAAAGATTTTAAAAACATCAAGGGAGGTGGCAAATGCACCGGGGCTTGCCTTCGTTCGTAGGTGAGTCTGGCTTGGATCCACAAATATCAAAGTAGAAGCAGTTTCCTGCATGAGAATCCGAGGATGGTGGTTTCTTTTCTTCAGTGACTTCCACTTCTTCTTCACGTTCTAACATAACCATATATATACATATATAAGAATGAATGCCATTAATGCTCATGAGAGTGCGAAGATAATAAAGATTTATTATCTAAGTCTTGAATATAACTTTCCTTCACGAAACTCCGAGAACTTAGGGTTTCCGGAGTCGGTAAAGGAGTTCAAAGGGCAGGGGGGGTTTTGGGTTCTAGTTATCAAACATGGTCCAAATCAATTCAAACTCTACCCAAGGCTTCTAAATATTGTTTTAAGTTCATATAAAAAGTTTGGGCATTTTTGGACTTATTATCTATTTTCTAAAAATCCAGAATTACTACTTTAAACTACTTAAATTGCCTTAAAATTCCTTATTTCCTCTAAAAATCATAACACTATTTTTATTAAATTCTAGAGAAAATAAGAAACCTAGGAAAATTGGTTTCACAATTTTAGGATTTTTCTACATTTTTCCATGGATTTCTAAAGTTATTCTGAAAAAGAAAAGGAGAAAGAGTGAATAGTGTTGGGCTGATTCTAGCCCAGTCGGCCCAGACCCAGACAGAAACGTGCCCGTGCGCGTGTTGGGGCGAAGGCAAAGACGCCACCCTTCGCTCGAGGCCTTCGCTGCAGTCGCTGGTCTGACAGAGACAAAACGGGCAGGGACACCCTTCGCTCGATTCGACACCAGACGAAGGCCTGCGACGGCGTCATCCCACAGTGCAGCCTCGCCCAGCTCAGAGGCCCACGTGTGATCCGGCCCATTGTAACGGGCCCTGCGTGGCCGCCGCGTGTTACGGGCCTAATTTGTAAAGGCATCCCTGTAATTACAGTCTGTAACCCTGCTTTATGGGAATATTCTGGGGATAACCTAGGCAGCTGAGGGCACATGCGTCCTTAACACAAGGCGCTGGGCGCTCAGGTACCTATAAATACCCCCGCACAGTGCCTGTGAGAGGCCAGATTAACAGAGCTATTGCCATCTTACGCGTAACCCTGTTGACGTCATTGTTCACCCTTGTTGGCCCCCCTTGCGACCGAGAGCAAGTTCCAACATTTGGCGCCCACCGTTCGTGCTACGAGAAAACCACCCACGATGGCACCCAAGAGAGCTAACCCGAAGGCTGACGAGGCCGCGAAGGCAGCACTGCTTGCCGCAAGAAAGGGCAAGGCCCTCGCCCTCACCCAATCCACCCACCAGGAGGCCACTGAAGACAACATTCCCCGCACCTGCGAAGACGACACTCTCCGCACCTGCGGCCCTGAAGGACAATCGCAGCCACCCCCAGGCTTCGCCTCATTGGAGGGCGCGGACCTCACCGAGGATGGTGAAGTCCTCGGCGTCTCAGCAGAAGAATAGCTACAGCTGCGCGCCCTGCGCCTCAAGAACCGCAATCTCTAGAGGCAGAAAGAGATACTGGAGGCCAAGCGCCAGCGCGTGTCCGCACTAGCCAAAGTGCGGCAAATGATACGCGACGAAGAGCAGAAGGCCCAAGACCTCGAGCGGGAGATCGCGCTGATGCAGCGCGAAGGCCACCTTGGCCTGCAGCACGGGCCACCCCTCCAGCAGCGCGCACAACTGGAAGACACGCGCGAAGGCCACCTCGGCCTGCAGCATGGGCCACCCCTGCAAGACCGCGCACAACAGGAAGACCCGCGTTTCCCCCAGCGCGACCACACCTTCCCGCACGCCGCGCCATTCCAAGGGGTCAACTACCTCGACGAGCGAAGTCCCCTGGCGCCACACCTGCAAGTGACGCCTTGGCCAGCTAACTTCCGGGCAGGGGCATATCCCAAGTACAACGGCAGCACCGACCCAGCACAATATATAATGAGTTATCAGATAGCCATTGCATCTTCCGGAGGGGACGACGCCACAATGGCGAAGTCTTTCATCATCGCCCTGGAGGGCCCAGCTCTCACCTGGTTCACCAGGTTGCCTCCGCTGTCCATTGATTCCTGGAGAAGCCTCCGGGATAAGTTCCTACTCAACTTCCAAGGGTACCGCCCAGACACCGACGCCTTGGCCGAGCTCTCGCTTTGCAAGCAGCTGGAAAAGGAGACTCTGCGGGAGTATTATCGCAAATTTTTAACACTCAAGTCACAGTTGCCCTCAGTCGATGATCAGATCGCTATCCACTACGCTATCAGTGGCCTTCGCGCCGGCGTCCTCTACAGCCACTGTATCAGAGATCCGCCCAAGAACCTCCAGGAGCTATATCAGCTCTTCGAAAAATATGCCAAATCCAAAGAGCTCCACCAGCGCAAGGTTGAGTCACAGCGGAAACCCAAAGATGCTCCACAGTCCAGCCGCACGTGGACGAGGACTCCGCAGCCAGACTCCGGTCGAGATGGCCGCAATCAGCAGCAAGTGCACAACATCGTCAACCAGCACCCCGCTGTTGACCCCCCTCGTCGCCAGGAATATCCCCCCCCAGGGCCGCGGAAATGGAACTCGTGGTAGGGGTCGAGGGCGTGCGCAGCCGCCGCGCCGATTCTACTGCCTCTTCCATGGCGAAGACTGCGCCCACCAAACCAAAGACTGCCCCGAAACGAAGGCCACCAGAGACAGAATGGTACGGGCGCAGCCAGCCGACAACCCCAGAGTTGTCGCACACACTTACCAGCAACCCCCTCCACCATACATCCACGCCCCCGCCCCGCATCCACCGCACCACGCTTACCAACACAATCAGGAAGTACAAATCGTACCTCCCCCACCCCCACCACCACACCAGCAACATCAAAACATCCCCCACGCCCCAAAGCAGGAAGACTTCGCCGATCAACCATATCGCGGAGTCATTCACATGATAACTGGGGGGGTCCAGCACTGACTTCGACACCAAGCGGCAGAAGCGGGACCACTACCGCAGTATCAACCATGTCGCCGTCACTGGCCCAGTCGTGCAGACAAAGTGGTCCCACATACCGCTAACCTTTGACGCACGAGACGTCGACCTGCGCAGCGCCCCCCACATCGACGCTATGGTCATCAATTGCAGCGTGGCAGGCTGGGACCTACACAAAGTCCTAGTCGACAATGGCAGTCAGGCGAACATCATCTTCCTCCACGCCTTCGACCGCATGGGTATAAGCCACAGCCTGCTCAAGCCTTCGGACAACCCGTTGTATGGCTTCGGCGGCAAGGGCACCTTTCCCGTCGGCAAAATAGAGTTGCCCCTCTCCTTCGGTGTAGCACCCAATGCCCGAAGTGAGCAAGTGACTTTCGATATCGTGGATATGGTATATCCATACAACGCCATCATGGGTCGGGGCTCCATCAATAAGTTCGAAGCCGCCATTCACGGACTGTACCTATGTATGAAGATACCAGGTCCGTTAGGCGTCATTACGGTCTACGGCAACCAACAGACGGCGCGCAACATAGAGCGGGACTTCGTGCCCGGTCAGAGAAACGTGCATTGCCTCACGGCCCAGCGCGAGGTCCCCGCGCCCGCCAGCCCAACCGATAAACAACACGACAAGGCACAGCTGCAGAGCCAAGACGGGACCAAGACTGTCCCCCTCGATCAGGCCACGCCCAAGCAGACAGTCACTATCAGCGAAGACCTCACCTCACATGAAGAAGAGAAACTCCTCTGCTGCCTGTCCAAGAATAAAGATGTCTTCGCCTGGTCCGCCCTCGACCTGGTCGGAGTCAGCCGATCCATAATTGAGCACAACTTGGGAATTGACCCTTCGGTGCGACCAAAAAAGCAGAGGCTTCGCAAAATGTCCGATGAAAAGACAGAGGCCGCCAAGGCGGAGGTGCACTGTCTCCTGGAGGCAAAATTCATCGAGCCAGTGGCTTATCCCACGTGGCTCTCCAATGTTGTAATGGTGCAGAAAAAAGCGGGAAGTGGCGCATGTGCATAGACTTCACCAGTCTCAACAAGGCCTGCCCAAAGGACAATTTCCCGTTGCCGCGGATCGACAAAATAGTCGATAGCGCGGCCGGATGCGAGGTCATGTCACTCCTCGACCGCTTCTCCGGTTACCACCAGATATACATGAAGGAGGAAGACAAGGCTAGCACCAGCTTCATAACACCCTTCGGCACATATTGCTTCATCAGAATGCCGGAGGGACTCAAGAACGCCGGGTCCACCTTCTCCAGACTCACCAAAACAGTGCTCGAAGGGCAAGTTGGCAGAAATATATTTACATATGTGGACGACATCGTCGTCGCCAGCAAGAGCAAGGAGGACCATCTCGCCGACCTCGCCGAGACATTCGCGAACATGCAAGACGCACGACTCCGCCTAAACCCGGAAAAGTGCGTCTTTGGCGTTCGCCAAGGCAAAATATTGGGCTACCTGGTATCACACCGCGGCATCGAGGCCAACCCAACCAAGATCCAGGCCATCGTAAACATGACGCCTCCGCAGTCCGCCAGGGACGTCCAGCGCCTGACAGGCAGATTGGCCGCTCTCAACAGATTCATCTCCGGGTCCGCTGAGCGAAGTCTTCCCTTCCTCAAAACACTCCGCGGTGCAAAAGACTTCGCCTGGGGACCGGAGCAGGCAGCGGCCTTCGCCTCACTAAAACAATACCTGTCGGAGTTGGCCGTCCTCACAAGCCCCGACTCCTCGCTCCCCCTATTGCTCTACATCGCGGCTTTGCCGCATGCGGTCAGCGCGGCACTAGTGCAGGAGCAGACAGTTGAGGGCGTGGTCAGGCAGTGCCCTGTTTACTATGTCTCCGAAGTACTGACACCGTCCAAGTGCAACATGACAGAGCTGGAGAAGATTGCCTACGCAGTCGTTATGTCTTCGCGCAAACTGCGCCACTACTTCGAAGCATTCAAGGTCCGAGTCACCTCAGACAGGGGACTCGGCGAGTTGTTCAGAAACCCGGAGGCATCGGTGAGGATTGCCAAGTGGGCAGCCGAACTATCCGGCTACCACATCAGCTTCGAGCCCAGGACAACCATCAAGTCACAAGTCCTGGCAGACTTCGTCGTCGACTGGACTGGGCCAATCACACAGCCAGACCCGTCCGCAGAAAAGGTTTGGACGATCCATTGCGACGGCGCATGGTGCCATGCGGGGGCAGGCGCCACTGCAGTCATCACCTCACCAGCCGGGGTCAAGCACAGATATGCAGCACACCTCAGCTTCGCTCTGGAATCTGACAGATGCACTAATAATATAGCAGAATATGAAGCAGTCATCCTCGGCCTCCGCAAGCTAAGGGCCCTCGGAGTCACCACCTGCATCATCAGAACAGACTCCAAGGTAGTTGCCGGCCAAGTCGAGAAAGACTATGCAGCAAAGGACCCCGCGCTTATGCAATACCTCGCGGCCATCCGAAGCCTCGAGAGACAATTCAAGGGATTCACCTTGCAGCATGTGGATCGGGCCAAGAATGAAGAGGCCGACGCATTGGCCAAGGCCGCCGCCAGGGGCGAGTCCTTGCCCTCCGACGTATTCTTTCATGTCATCGGCACGCCAGCCGTTCGGAGCCCCGAAGGGCTCCAAATAACTAATGACAGCGAGGGCCACCGCATAGTCAACCTTATCATGACCGAAGACTGGCGGGCACCAATAACCCTATTCCTACAGGGGTACTATCATCCAACCGACATTAGTGAGGCCAAACGCCTCGAACATCGAAGCCGAGACTTCGCACTGATCGAAGGCCAACTCTACAAGAAAGGGGTCAGTCAGCCAATGCTTAAGTGCGTCACCGAAACCGAGGGCATCCAGGTCCTACGCGAAGTCCACAGCGGCACGTGCGGCTCGCACGCAGGGCCAAGGGCCCTAGCCGCTAAGGTGATCCGCCAAGGCTTTTACTGGCCCGCAATGATCTGCGCCGCAAATCGGGTCACAAGGTCCTGCGAAGCCTGTTAGAAGTTTTCTCCTCGGTCAAGCAACCCCTCGCAGTATACAAAGCTGATTGTCCACACATGGCCTCTCCAGCACTGGGGCCTGGACATTGTCGGGCCCCTGCCCACCGCTCAGGGGAACCTTAAATTCGCCTTCGTCGCTGTCGAGTACTTCACCAAATGGATCGAGGCAAGGGTTGTTTCCACAATAACATCAAAAACTGCCCAGAAATTCTTTTGGCAAAACATTGTTTGCCGCTTCGGAGTACCGTCCGAATTAACAGTTGACAACGGCAAGCAGTTTGACAGCCAAGACTTCAAGGATTTTTGCTTCTCCATTGGCACCAAGCTTGCCTTCGCCTCAGTCTATCATCCGCAGTCCAACGGGGTTGTGGAACGCGCCAATGGGAAAATCTTCACAGCTGTCAAAAAGATGCTCCTCGATGAAAAAACGGGCAGATGGACCGATTTGTTACCCGAGGCAGTCTGGGCACTAAACACGACTGAGTGCAGGGCGACTGGGTTTACTCCTTTCCGCCTTATATACGGATCGGAGGCCATGACCCCACAAGAAATAAAGCATGGGTCCCCGCGAACAGTTCCGTCAGCCGTCCCCGACGTGGACGAGCCAACTTCAAAGGATCTCATTGACGGAGACCGAGTCTTCGCCCTACAGGCCCTAAACAAATACCAAGCCCAGACCAAAGCATGGCGCGACCACACAGTCATCCCGAGGGAATTCAGCGAAGGGGACCTCGTACTCGTCCGAACAGCTCGGACAGAGTCCAAGGGCAAGCTGGAGCCCAAGTGGGAGGGCCCCTTTATAGTCAAGACGAGAGCTTCCCCCAGCGCTTACAGGCTTACAACGCCAAACGGCGAAGACCTGGAGCACTCCTGGAACATTGACAACCTCCGCAAATTTTTTGTTTGACTCACCAGGGCTGATTCGCCCTTGTAATCCGCAAAAACAATCTTATACCGGCCCACACTCTTTTCCTCCGGGGGGTGAGGTTTTTAACGAGGCGGAGCCATGTAATATATGTGTGCAAAATCCCCCGCAAAAACATGCGTCGAAAAAAGACCGCGACGACGGCCTTCGACATTCGACCACTACGAGGTCACCGCGAGGCTCAGCGCTAGCCACCCTCGCGTGCGACAAATCCGCGCAGAAGTCGCCTAAGGGTGCAGCCGGACTAGCACAACAAGTGCGAAAAATCGAAGTCTTCCGCGAAGACTATCCGCGCAGAAGTCGCCTAAGGGTGCAGCCGGACTAGCACAACAAGTGCGAAAAATCGAAGTCTTCCGCGAAGACTATCCGCGCAGAAGTCGCCTAAGGGTGCAGCCGGACTAGCACAACAAGTGCGAAAAATCGAAGTCTTCCGCGAAGACTATCCGCGCAGAAGTCGCCTAAGGTGCAGCCGGACTAGCACAACAAGTGCGTAAAAACCAAAGTCTACCGCGAAGACTATCCGCGCAGAAGTCGCCTAAGGGTGCAGCCGGACTAGCACAACAAGTGCGAAAAGAAACCGAAGTCTACCGCGAAGACTATCCGCGCAGAAGTCGCCTATGGGTGCAGCCGGACTAGCACAACAAAAGCAAAAACGACAACACCAAACTGTCCACGCCAAGACCCACTATATGCGCACCAGCACAGCATAACAAAACAGACCATAGAAATAAAGCCTTCGCAAGCATAGCCAAGTGTGCGGGGGCACACAACCTCATCATACAAGCCTTTACACATGTACAAGCGAGGGCACCACACTCTACATCGGCTCAACCTTAGGAATAATTCCCATCTCCCTATAATTAAATAACATTATCCTAAGCTCCTCACCCGCAAAAAGACTTCGCAATTCCCCTTCACCTGTATTCACGGCGGCTGGCAAAGACAATAGTTCCTGCCGGCCAGCCCTACTCACACGAAGCCGACCTCCCTCCGCTTCACTCACTCAGCGTTTCGCAACCGCCCTTCGTCGCCGGCGCCCAGTACTAGGACCAGGCACATCTTCCGTGTCCGCAGCGTGCGGTGAAGCCTCCGCCGCAGCCACGTCCAAGGCCGCAAAATAGTCCAAATCCTCCTCCGACGACTCCTCAGTCCACTCAATCGAGCTCCCAGAGTCAGCAAAATCAGAAAACTCAGATGCAGAACCATCACATTTATTACCACCATCCACGGTCGAAGCCGCCAAAAATTTAGTAGTGGCGGTTGCGTGCGCAGGCCCAAAATCTTGAACCTGCGCAGCAACCAAAATTCAGCAACATATCCAAAATTCCCTAACTATCTACACCCACTACGCCACCTGCGAAGACCCTGTCGTTGCGGGAGCCTCCGCCGTTGCCTCCGCTGTTGCCTCCGCTGTCGCTTCCGCCGCCACCGTCGCAGGATCTTCAGCACTCGGCGCAGCGGCTGCGGGGGCATCAGGCGCGCCTTCGGCGGTCTCTGGGGGCAGGTCTCCGTCGGCCGCAGCGGATGCGGGGGCATCCGGTGCGCCTTCCGCAGTCTCCGGGGGCGGCTCCAGGGCGGCCCCGGACACGGCCTCCGCCGGGGTCGGCTCCGGGTCAGGCAGCGCGCTGTTCAACGCCCCGAAGTCGTCCACCCTCTCGCCACGCGCCGCCTAAGACACAACACACAAAATTCAGCAAACCCACACATAGCCCACATCCAGCAAACGCCAAACAAACGAAAACGTTACCTGAGCCCTCGCCGTCTCGGCCCGCTCCCTGACCACCTCGCGACCATGCGGACCCCACATCCGGTCGTAGATGGCTTCGGCGGATTCCTTCACTATGGGGTCCTCAACCTTATAGATATCTCGCTCAAAATCTTCATCGGCTTGGTCGAAGACCTCGAAGTGCTGGCACCCTTCGCGGGAGAGCGCGTTCATCGCCCCTTCGCAGGTGACCAGGGAGGCATACGACATAAACCCCTCCACGACAGTGGGGAGTGCCTGCAACTCCTCCTGCACCCACTCCAGGCAGCGAAGTCCGGGCTCTCGGTCCGGCACTTCGAAGTCACCGGTCCACGCGCCCAGCTCATGGTATGTATCCATAAGCTGTTTGCGCGTCCGCTCTGCCTCCGCGCGCGACGTGGCTTCGGCCCTCTCCACGCGGCTCTCCAGGGCGGTGAGCCGCTCCTGCAGCTGCTCGGCGCGCTCCCTGGCAATATTGCCCTCCGCCCGCGCCAATTTGGCCTCCGCCTGCGCAGCCTGCTCCTTGGCGAGGGCCTCGTTGGTCTCCCTCCTCTCCCCCGCCAGTTGGCACCGGAGGTCAGCCTTCTCCCTCTCCAGTGCGGCCACCTTGTCCGCCAGCTTGCGGCACTTACTGTCGGCGGCTGATTTTTCACGGACGGCGTCAGCATGTTGCGTCTGAAGTCTCTCGACTTCGGCAGACACAACTGCCGTGAGCGCCCCCGACGCTGTGCGGTCGACGAAGTCAGCCGCCTGCAAAACACACGTAAGACCGCGGCCCCAGCAAAGCCGACATATAAAAAAACAAAAAAAACACACACACCGAAGTCTAGCTCAACGGACCTGACTTAGTGCCTCCTTCACCTCCTTCAGCCGGCGGGACACAGCGCCCGCCTCATCCCTGACAGCCGCGAGGGCCGACACCTCGCCTACGGCGCTAAAAGCCCCGCCCTTCGCCTTCGGCACTACGACAGCCGTCGTGGTCGCCGCGGCAGGCGCAACTATAGCAAGTTGGCCTTCGTCCGACCCTGCGACGTATCAACGAATAAATTAAAAAAAACGAGCCAACGACTTACCACCAAGATAGTCGTCCACACTAATATCGGTGGCAAAGTCGGCGACACGCTTGCCTGACGACGGCAACGCTCGGGCCGCCTTCGCGACCTCTGGCACTCTGCTGGACGGCGGCACAACCTTCGTCGATTTGGAGCCTCCGGCGCCTTGCTAGATGCAGGGACGCCCGACTTCACCGCCAGCGGCGGCTTGCCTCCGCCGGGGGCCGCAGCCTTCGCAGCCCCCCGCTGCCTCTTCGGCCTGGCTTCAACAAGCCTGACAGCCGCCTGGCGCTTTTGTGCAGCTCCCTGGCGATCCTTGTCCATCACTGCCGACACAACAACAGCAATATTCCGCCCGTAAGGAAAAACTCTCCATTCACGAACCATGCGAGATGTAAAAAAGTCTTCGCCGGCCGCGCGGGGGATAGGAACATTCCTAGGCCAACAACCCCCGGTAACCCTCAGCATCCGAGCCGAAGACTCCCGGAGCTCGGGCGAAGACATCCTTCCCCCCGGGGCCGCGCATGTCCTCATCAACTCTCTAGCAAAACCATCGGAAACCCCAAGTCCTCCCATAGCAGTACCTAATTTCCTCTTTTTAGAGGATGGGGCGGCCGCCGGCGCAGGATCGTCTCTAGCCTCCACCACCGGCTTCTTCCCACGGCGGTCCACATCGTCTTGACTAGGATAGCCGTCATACGGCAATTGATTCAATTCAAAAACCCTGTTCAGACGGTCATTCGACCCGCGAATTTCCCAGCTACGCTGGCCCTCTGTCCTCGGCACGTAACGACCAACGAGCCGCACCGCCCCATCCTCCGCCTCACGCACAACGGCGGCCGGATCGCGGCTTTGCAGATTCAGCGCGAAGGCGGGACTTCGCACCACCCTCCCACCGTGGAAAGGCATCTGGCGAGGGCACACTTCGCCCAATGCCCAGCCATGCGCCAAGGGCCATACCCCGTACGCCACAAAATTTTCAACCAAATCGCGCCCACTGCTTAGGCCGGCGGCGCACCGAAGGGCCCCTTCGTCCGCATCCTCCTCCGCCACCTCAAAGGGCGGGTACGCTGAGTAAAAATGAGAACACATCTCGGACACGGGGAGTCCCTCATGGTCTTCGACGGTACCCTCAGCAACGTAAAACCAAAACTCATTCCAGTTGCCCCACTTGTTGCGGGCGCAAGGAACCAACTCGACTACCTGCATCGTGGTCTTGCCGGTCTTCGGCGTAAACGTGCAGGACCCAAACTGAGCAACTTCATCTCCAATCATCCTCTTCTGCCAGTGCAAGCAATAATACTTCGCAAAGACTTCGACCGATGGCTGTCCGCCGTACGAAGTCGTCGCCCAGACATACTTCGACAGAGCCACCACGGCGTTCGGTGTCAGCTGATGTATCTGAACGTTAAACCTGCGCAGGACTTCGCCAACAAATCGGTGCGCAGGCAGGCGGAGACCGGCGGCGAAGAACGCCTCGAACACAACCAACTCGCCCTCCGGCTCGGGGACTTCCTCCGTCCCCGGGACACGAGCAACTCCGCCGCCGAAGTAACCCAACCGCTGCATATCTTGCACGCGGACCGACGACATCCGCGACACGCCAAAATCCACAGAATCACCGGCGCGCAACTCCTCCGCCATCAAACTACTCAGCGTCTCCTCAGACGAGGCGTTGGCCGGCGGCGAGGCGCCAGCCGGCGGCGTAGCGGCAGCGGAAGAAGAGGATGTCGGCATCGCTACGTACCGTCGGCGGCGGCGGGCGGTCTGCTTCACTCGAGCCAGATCTCCGGCGAACAAGAGCACGGCGGGCAGACGAGCAACAAGACGGTGAAAAAAGGCGGCTAGGGTTTTCACGGAGCGCGGAAAGTGAAGTTCAAAAAGCACCGACCCCCGCCCCCTTTTATAGACAGGGCACGGCTCTTCGGGAAACCCGCAATCCAACAGGGCGCGGCGCTTCGGGAAACCCGCAATCCAACAGTACGCTGTCAATCAACGGTCATGTCAAAAACCCCCGCGGAACCACTTCGAGCGAGGGCAGTGTCTCCGCCATCTAGCGACGTCTTCGGCAGCAGGTGACTTTGTCGAACTGGTCCCTCGGAGGGCAAATGTTGGGGCGAAGGCAAAGACGCCACCCTTCGCTCGAGGCCTTCGCTGCAGTCGCTGGTCTGACAGAGACAAAACGGGCAGGGACACCATTCGCTCGATTCGGCACCAGACGAAGGCCTGCGACGGCGTCATCCCACAGTGCAGCCTCGCCCAGCTCAGAGGCCCACGTGTGATCCGGCCCATTGTAACGGGCCCTGCGTGGCCGCCGCGTGTTACAGGCCTAATTTGTAAAGGCATCCCTGTAATTACAGTCTGTAACCCTGCTTTATGGGAATATTCTGGGGATAACCTAGGCAGCTGAGGGCACATGCGTCCTTAACACAAGGCGCTGGGCGCTCAGGTACCTATAAATACCCCCGCACAGTGCCCGTGAGAGGCCAGATTAACAGAGCTATTTCCATCTTGCGCGTAACCCTGTTGACGTCATTGTTCACCCTTGTTGGCCCCCCTTGCGACCGAGAGCAAGTTCCAACAGCGCGCGCCCGCGCTGGCGGTTTTGCAGAACGGCCCTCGGCTTAACGGCTAAACAGAAATAGGTCCATTCACTATTGCACTAAGTCACTGACAGATTGCAGAAATCTCCCTCGGTTTCTTTTCCTTCGCAGACCAAGGTCCACGACGGCGGTGGGCGCAGGGAGGTTCCGGCGAGCACCCGCACCGCCCGATTCACTTAAGGACTGGCGTCCTACTTCGGTTGAAACCGAATTCAAGTCCTATCCAGTGTTTTCCCCAAGTTAATTTCAAGAACGATGAGCTAATTTGGTCTGGCCACGGTAACCGCGCGGATCGGGGAAGAACACGGGCGTTCACGGCAGCCCAGGGTGGTCTAGCTCAATTAAAGGAGTCGTACAGCTTGAGGAGGACCTAAAGACGCTAGAACAATCGACCAGAGTGTATGAACGAACCTAGAATAATCTGGCCGCGGTTAGGATGATTCTGCGGCGGCGGAGAGTCGGTTTGGGGGAAATTGGAAATTGGGGAGCTGTGGGGAATGATCGGAGCTACGAGCGGGTTCTCTGGACGCACGATTACCTAGCAGAACGGGCTGAGGCTTCAATTTATAGGATACTTAAGCGGTGGTGGCCAATTTGGTCGAGCAACGCTGGCAGTCGGAGATGGAGAAGAACTTGGCGCGGTGAATTCGTGTCCATCGCCGGGGCGAGCTCACCGGCGACGATTGGACAACCGTAGCGAGTCACGGCGTCGCAGTGGAAAGCAAAGCCACGCGGCACAAGGTCGAACGGCGGCGGCGCGAATCTTCGCGCAGGGGGGAGTCACCGGCGGCGAGCAAGCTACGCTGGCATTCTGATCCATTTGGTCTACTGTACCATGGCGATGATGCTGAGGCACTCTGACAGACCATTTTGGAGCGCCTATTTCTCCCAATTTTGTGTGGTGACTAAGCTAGCTCTCTGTACGAAAATTATAGCCTGACAATCCAGCTACAATTCTATCATAGCAATCTTGATCAAATTCTCAATAATTCAAGCTTGAATTCATGCTTAAAGTTTCAGTGATTACACTATCTGTCTGAAAATTCAGACATTGGCACCCTGACAGCCCAACTTCAACCTTAATTATCTCCAGATTTTTCTCAATAACATGGCTTGCACTCTTAAGCAAAGTTGTTCTCCTTAGTTTGCTCTATAATTTTGATGTGGTGACCTAGGGCAGAAACCCTAGAATTTGAAAGATACAAGGCTCCAAAGTTGAGCAAATATCACTGAAAATCAGACTTAAGCATTTGAGAAAAAGTGTGGCTCTTTTGCACTTAAGTCCAAATCTCAGGGTTTAGATTGCAAATTCACATATGAGTGACCCAAATGACTTAAGACACTTATTTAACTTGGTTTTTTCACTTTAGTCCAAAAGTGGACTAATTTTGCACATAGGTCCCTAGGGTTTGGTTTTAGGGTTTTCCAGGGTTCCATTTAGGGTTTTTGGTATCCCAGGGGTATAAATGTGATTCAGCTTTGTTTTTTGGGACATTTTATGACTATTTCCCTAAAGCTTTTAGGTTTTCTCAACTGAGGTTAGGTTTTACCCCTTTAATCCCTATTTAGGGTTAAGTTCCCTATCCAGGGTCCTATTTGCAAAGTACTATAACAATACAACTTGTTTGAAATTTTTGCCTAGTGAATGCACTCTAGGTGTATCAAACATATGCAATGCCAATGCTTATGATGCCATGCTCAAGTTTTAATTACAGTAACACCAGGGGTGTTACAGAATAGATCCATGTGTAGGAGCTCCAGTGGCCTGTCAGTCGTCATGATGTTCTTATGTGGATGGTGGGCACCAACTTGCTTCCCTGCTTGGCATGCGCTACAAATCCTGTCTTTCTCAAAATGAACATTTGTTAATCCTAAAATGTGCTCTCCCTTTAGAAGATTGTGAAGATTCTTCATCCCAACATGAGCTAGTCGGCGGTGCCATAGCCAACCCATTTCTTCGTTGTCGAGCTTGGAGGCGTTGATGGATGTTCTATTCGGTGTAGACTCCTCCTTCTTCTCTTCCGTCGCTTCGAATGCGACCGGTTGAGCTTTGGACATAGAAGGACCGTCAAGCTCGTTGATCTTCCGTGAGCCCTTGATCATAAATTCAAAGCTCACAAAATTCCCGATTACTTCCTCGGGAGTCATTAGTGTATATCTTGGATTGCCACGAATTAATTGTACTTGAGTAGGGTTAAGGAAAATAAGTGATCTTAAAATAACCTTAACCACCTCGTGGTCATCCCACTTTTTGCTCCCGAGGTTGCGCACTTGATTCACCAAGGTTTTGAGCCGGTTGTACATATCTTGTGGCTCCTCCCCTTGGCGAAGACGGAAGCGACCGAGCTCCCCCTCGATCGTTTCCCGCTTGGTGATCTTGATGAGTTCATCACCCTCGTGTGCAGTTTTGAGCACGTCCCAAACTTCCTTGGCGCTCTTCAATCCTTGCACCTTGTTGTACTCCTCCCTACTTAGAGAGGCGAGGAGTATTGTTGTGGCTTGGGAGTTGAAGTGCTCGATTTGGGCCACCTCGTCCTCATCATAATCCTCATCCCCGACGGATGGTACCTGTGCTCCAAACTCAACAACATTCCATATACTTTTGTGGAGTGAGGTTAGATGAAATTTCATTAAATCACTCCACCTAGCATAATCATCACCGTCAAAGGTTGGCGGTTTGCCTAATGGAACGGAAAGCAAAGGTGTATGTTTAGGAATGCGAGGGTAGCGTAGGGGGATCTTACTAAACTTCATGCGCTCATGGCGCTTAGAAGTTACGGAGGGCGCGTCGGAGCCAGAGGTGGAAGGTGATGAAGTGTCGGTCTCGTAGTAGACCACCTTCCTCATCTTCTTTTTCTTGTCGTCACTCCGATGCGACTTGTGGGAGGAGGCCTTATTCTCCTTCCCTTTCTATTTGTTACGGGACTCTTCCGATGAAGCCTTCCCGTGGCTTGTAGCGGGCTTGTCGCCGGTCTTCATCTCCTTCTTGGCGTGTTCTCCCGACATCACTTCGAGCGGTTAGGCTCTAATGAAGCACCGGGCTGTGATACCAATTGAAAGTCGCCTAGAGTGGGGGTGAATAGGGCGAAACTGAAATTTACAAAGTTAATCACAACTACAAGCCAGGTTAGCGTTGGAAATATAATCAAGTCCGCAAGAGAGGGTGCAAAACAAATCGCAAGCAAATAAAGAGTGTGACACGCGTATTTGTTTTACCGAGGTTCGGTTTTTGCAAACCTACTCCCCGTTGAGGAGGCCACAAAGGTCGGGTCTTTTTCAACCCTTTCCCTCTCTCAAACGGTCCCTCGGACCGAGTGAGCTTCTTTTTCTCAAACACTTGAAACACAAAGTTCCCGCAAGGACCACCACACAATTGGTGTCTCTTGCCTCAATTACAAGTGAGTTTGATCTCAAGAAAGATTGAGAAAGCAAAGAAGCAATCCAAGCGCAAGAGCTCAAAAGAACACAACAAATCTCTCTCACTAGTCACTAAAGCTTTGTGTGGAATTAGGGAGAGGATTTGATCTCTTGAGTGTGTCTAGAATTGAATGCCTAGCTCTTGTAAGTGGTTGGAAGTGTGAAAACTTGGATGACTTGAATGTGGGGTGATTGGGGGTATTTATAGCACCAACCACCAAACTAGCCGTTTGGTGGGTCTGTCTGTCGCATGGTGCACCGGACAGTCCGGTGCACACCGGACAGTGTCCGGTGCACCAGCCACGTCACCAGGCCGTTGGGTTCCGACCGTTGGAGCTCTAACTGCTAGGCCCGCCTGGATGTCCGGTGGCACACCGAACATGTACTGTAGAGTGTCCGGTGCGCCACTTCGCGCGTGCCTGACCTCTGCGCGCTCTGGCGCGCATTTAATGCTGTAGCAGGTGACCGTTGGCGCCGAATAGCCGTTGCTCCGCTGGCTCGCCGGACAGTCCGGTGTACACCGGACATGTCCGGTGAATTATAGCAGAGCGAATTCCCGAAGCTGGCGAGTTCCAGAGTCGCTCTTCCCTGGAGCACCGGACACTGTCCGGTGTACACCGGACAGTCCGGTGAATTATAGCGGAGCGCCTCTGGATTTTCCCGAAGGTGAAGAGTTCAGTGCTAAGTTCCCTAGTGCACCGGACACTGTCCGGTGGCACACCGGACAGTCCGGTGCGCTAGACCAGGGTGCCTTCAGTTATCCCTTGCTCTCTTTGTTGAACCCAATTCTTGGTCTTTTTATTGGCTAAGGTGTGAACCTTTGGCACCTGTATAACTTATACACTAGAGCACACTAGTTAGTCCAATTATTTGTGTTGGGCAATTCAACCACCAAAATCAATTAGGAACTAGGTGTAACCCTAATTCCCTTTTACTAACGCTAACCCGGCTTGTAGTTGTGATTAA
This sequence comes from Zea mays, assembly GCF_902167145.1. Lineage (NCBI taxonomy): Eukaryota > Viridiplantae > Streptophyta > Magnoliopsida > Poales > Poaceae > Zea > Zea mays. The sequence goes on along the minus strand of NC_050104.1, from coordinate 82,117,073 downwards.
TTTTGTAAATTTCAGTTTCGCCCTATTCACCCCCCCTCTAGGCGACTTTCACTTGCCTTCCAAAGCTGGGGCAGGCAGATCCTCGATGGCAGGCTCTGGTGCTGGATCCTGGGCTACCTCCTGAGCAATTTCTTGCTCCAGCACGAGGATGTACTCCCCGTCAGCGAGATTACAGTCTATCGAATGCAATGAATAAGATATATGCATAAAAATAATATGATCATTTGTAAAGGTTATGCACCGTAAAACAGTATTAAGTTTAGTGTTTCTCTAGGGTCTCTTTTTGGATATACTTAGGGTTTTGTATTTTCATCTATTTCTCCCAAGGTTTTCCCTTTTTCTCTTTCTATTGCTTTTTATTAAGCAGTTTTGAACTATCAGGTTTAGTCAACTTTTTTCCAAAAATGTTGTAAAAATTACAGTGGGTAAATATTAACATTTGTGGGTTCTCCTAAAAATTTTAGGTGGATATTAATTCAGATACTACTTGTGCAAAATTAACAAAAACAAGTGTAAAAGGGCATTTTTACACTATAGCTATGATTTAAGTGAGGTTTCTGTACCAAATTTTATTTTTGTCCAGATTCAAAGGTGATATTAGGCCTCTGTGTTAAAAATCACAGAAAAAGACCTACTGGTTATTTAGTTGTGATTTTCTAAAGTTTAATGCCAAAAAGGTACTTATAACTAACTTGTTATTTAAAAAATATCAAACAACAAAACTCATATTTTTCCTATATTCATAATAACAAAATATTAGTTATCCCAAGGTTTGGGGTGTTTTCTCCTCAGGATTATTTTCTAAGATTTTCTTAAGTTTTCATTGTTTGCATGAAATAAAAGGTATCTCATTGCCTTTGTACTAAACAAAGGTCTAATAAAATTTTCCAGTGAACTACACTGAATAAGTGAGCTAATAAAAATGTGGTTGCTTCCTGGTTCTTATTTTAAACTACCTTTTCTCTTTTCTTTAACTTTAGGCTAAAAATGATTTAAATGGCAAACCCTACCTTAATTTGGTGTACTGAGGGTTTTACTATTTCTAAACAAATTATGGAGTGATTAAGTACTTCTCTGATTTTTCTTAACCTCAGTCTAACAGTGTAACTATTTTTCTCTCTATTATTTACCTTTTGGCCTGAACACTATTTAATTCCAAACTTTAAATTCTTCTGCAATACTAAGGGGGTTTTGTATTTTTCCTAGGTAGTTCACATCATTTAGAATCTGACAAAATTGGTTTAAATTAATTTGGTTGAATAAAACTGAAGTTATGAATTTTACAAGCTCTGTTTGTATTTAAATTAGAAATATTAAAAAGGTTTTTCTGGAAAACCAGTTTACACCGAGGACCCTGGGCTTTTCCTAAACCAATCCTTTAACTTATACCCTGCGCAACTATTCATCTGAGTCTGACAGTTCAAAAAACCCCTGACTTCTATTCCTTCTTCCCCGAGGTCCCTCCCCCCTTTTGAACAGTACCCGCGAAAGGAAAAAGGGCGGCGCGGCTTACCGGCGGCGAGGGAGGTCCGTCGAAGGGTGGGGTTGGCTTCGGGAGGTCCTTACGGTCATAACAAGGTACGACTCGACGACGGTGATGGTCGGAATCGACCGGTCCACGTGCGCAGGCGGGCGAGCTCGTCGGCGGCGAGTGCTCCGGCCTATCCACGGCGATATAGGTCAATCCAAGGGCACGAGGAGCTTTACGGGATGCTAAAGAGTCGACCCGTGCAAGGAATCGAAGAATAACTCACCGTGGAGCTCGGTCTACGTTCACCGACGGTCGGGTGAAGTCTGGTGACCTTGATCCGGCGTCTCCGGTGAGGCAGAGCTCGATTCCTCGCTCTGGGAGCTTCACCGAGGCACGTAGAGTCTATTCCGAGGGTTGGACGGGGCTGGGAATGGCTCTGCTGGCCGGTCTACGGTGGCGGGGGATCGGGCGACCGTTGGCACGCCGTGTGCAAGGCAAACTCCGGTGATCTCGTGCTCTGGTGAGGTCGAGAGCACGTGGGGGCGTATGACTGAAGCCTTGGCCGACTTTATAGGCGCGGGCGCGGGCAGGGGACACGGGCGTGGCTTGGCGCGGGGCGCGCGGTGTCGGGCGTTGGGCGTGCTTTGGCGCGTTCAGAGCGCGTCGAACACGTGGAGGTGTTCTTCTGCCCATGTTCAACAGCTTGCCGAGATCGCAAACATGTGAATCTTGGCAAAAATTCGGCGTAGGCCTCCTCCTGGCACCTAGGGCTGTCTCTTGTATGTGAGTTCCAAGGGCAGATATGCCCTAGGTAGGGAGATTTGTGGACGCCAAATCTAGCTTGTCTCCCTGTCCACTCCGCAACAAAAGAGATGCCAAAACATGTCAAACGAATTTGGCTCGGTTTCAACTTTTCCAGTGGGTGCCTTAGGTGGTTTGACACCTTTTTGGTATTCAGACCAAGTGGTTTTGGTGCCATTTACTAAGTGAACACATCTGATCTTTAGATTAGGGTTATATTTTGACCTAGAAAAGATTAGAGAGCTCTAGTGTGCTCTCTACTTAAAGAGTGGATTTGGGGTCTTTAAGGGGCCTTTTTGAAATGTTTTCCCCTCTACATTTTGTAGATTATAAAGTTACTTAAACTTTGGTTAAGGGTTAACTCATGGTTTGCACATTTGTTTAACCTTTCCCTTAAACCAGGGTTTTGGGAGTTAAAGGCTCAAGAAGGGGTCTAGGGTTTAATCCCCTCTTGCCCAAGGTGATTATTGCATAAATGCTTGGGTAATGCTTTTGTCCTCATCACTTCTTAGCTAACTCATGCTTCCAAGTTTTTAGGTGCTCCTCCTCCTCCAATTAACCACATATGGTAACAAGTCATCAGTGCATAGTATGAAGCTAGTGTCTTGGTAACACCTGAGGTGTTACAGATAATGGCCTCAATGACGATTTTATTGGGCACCGTTGGCGCTTGTGCTCTCAGACGCAAGAACCTTCAGACATACGCCTAAAGGTACTCCTCATGGTCTTGTGTGCACTAAAACAAGGCCTGAGCAGTGACTGGCTTCGTCTGAAACCCTTGAAAACTGGTGACCAACATGTCCTTAAGCTTCTGCCATGACGTGATTGTTCCTGGCCGGAGAGAAGAGTACCATGTCTGGGCCACACTTCGGGCTGCCATGACGAAGGATTTTGCCATGACAGTAGCATTACCTCCATATGAGGATATTGTTGCCTCATAACTCATCAAAAACTGCTTTGGGTCCGAGTGCCCATCATACACAGGCAACTGGGGTGGCTTGTAGGATTGTGGCCATGGAATAGCCTGCAATTATGCTGCCAGGGGAGAAGCATCATCAGAAGTAAAGTTACCATGATGAAAGTCATCGTACCATTCATCTTCGTTGAATGAGTTGTCTTGATGAAGCTCCCTGTGCTGAGGCCTTCGGTCCTGGTCATCTTGAGTGAGATGACACATTTCTTTAGCGGCCTCATCGATCTTCTTTTGAAGATCAGCGAGACGAAGCATCTTCTCCTTTTTTTCTCTGGACCTGTTGATGAATGGCTTCGAGGTCCCTGATCTCTCGGTCCAACTCTTCCTCCTGAGGTGTCGGACTAGTAGCCTTCCTTTTCTGAGTTCTGGCTTCGCGCAGTGCGTCCTGGTTGACGTCTAGTGGCTGCAGTGCAGTCCCTAGTCCTGACGAAGCTTTCTTCGGCGGCATGATGAAAGTCACGGCTTGCCGAAGGTGGTCAAATGAGTTCACCGGAGGTGGGCACCAATGTTGGGGACTTGTTCTCAAATGCTATGAGTTAAGAAAAAGGCAACACAAAATGTTAGTGGTTAAAGTCCTTCATCCTTCGAAGCATTATATCCCTTAGGACATAATGATCTTCAGACGAAGGTTGTGAAGGACGTACCTTCATCATCACAATGTATCTTAATGGAAGTAGAAGCATATAAAGCATGGGAAATAACATGAATAATCATATGACATTATTAATATATCTTTATTATATCATCAGGAATGGACATAAACAATATTGAATTACATTTGTACCCTCGGCTTGACAGAAGGTAAGGGTCCAAGTATGACGCGCGAGTGAATATAGGTCAGCATGAACAGTACGGTGTCACTGTTCATCTATTGATAGGCACAGGACGCAGCCTGTGTGGAATTACATTCATGCCCTTGATATTTACTATTGACTTAGTGATAATCTATCGAGGACTAGACAACCTTTTCCCCTTTAAGTCGGTTTCATTTTCCACTGGTGAGCCGAAGCTTTTCCACGAGTAGCTTTGGCATTGGTTCATCCTTCTCCTGAGTTGCGCTCTTCATATCATGTACAACTTTATCCCATGTCCCAAGGTTCCTATACATATATTATACTTGGGATACATGTTAGTCGTGTTTTTGAGGACCTTCGAAAGACGAAGGCCCCCAACACTTCACTTGGGTATTCTTTTTGTAGGAAAAATCTCAAACCCAAGATACATTAAAATGATTCTTGAGACGAGCTCAAAATGAGTTCGGATTGAGGATCAAAAAGATAAGAAGCGATAATGGGACGGAGTTCAAGAATTTTCAAATTGAAGGATTTCTTGAGGAGGAGGGCATCAGACATGAGTTCTCTTCTCCCTACACACCTCAACAAAATGGTGTAGTGGAGAGGAAGAATAGAACTCTATTGGACATGGCGAGGACCATGCTTGATGAATACAAGACACCAGACCAGTTTTGGGCTGAGGCGATTAACACCGCCTGCTACCCCATCAACTGGTTATATCTTCACCGAATCCTCAAGAAGACATCATATGAACTCCTCACTGGTAAAAAGCCCAATGTTTTATATTTTAGAGTCTTTGGGAGTAAATGCTTTATTCTTGTTAAAAGAGGTAGAAAATCTAAATTTGCTCCTAAGGTAGTAGAAGGCTTTTTACTAGGTTATGACTCAAACACAAAGGCATATAGAGTCTTCAACAAATCCACTGGATTAGTTGAGGTTTCTTGTGACATTGTGTTTGATGAGACTAATGGCTCCCAAGTGGAGCAAGTTGATCTTGATGAATTAGATGATGAAGAGGCTCCATGCGTCGCGCTAAGGAACATGTCCATTGGTGTCGGGGACCATAATTAGGGGTACCCCCAAAACTCCTAATCTCAGCTGGTAACCCCCATCAGCACAAAGCTGCAAAGGCCTGATGGGTGCGATTAAGTCAAGGCTCGGTCCACTCAAGGACACGATCTCGCCTCACCCGAGCCCAGCCTCGGGCAAGGGAAGCCGACCCCGGAGGATTCACGTCTCGCCCGAGGGCCCCCCTCAAGCAACGGACACACCTTCGGCTCGCCCGAGGCCCAGTCTTCGCCAAGAAGCAACCTTGGCCAGACTGCCACGCCGACCGACCGAATCGCAGGAGCATTTAATGCAAGGATGGCCTGACACCTCATCCTGACGCGCGCCCTTCAGTCGACAGAGCCGAAGTGACCGCAGTCACTTCGCCGCTCCACTGACCGGCCTGACAAGAGGACAGCGCCGCCTGCGCCGCTCCGACTGCTGTGCCACTCGACAGAGTGAGGCTGACAGCAGCCAAGTCCGGCCTCGGAGCCATAGGAAGCTCCGCCTCGCCCAACCCCAGGGCTCGGACTCGGCCTCGGCCCCGGAAGACGATGAACTCCGCCTCGCCCGACCCCAGGGCTCGGACTCGGCCTCGGCCCCGGAAGACAACGAACTCCGCCTCGCCCGACCCTAGGGCTCGAACTCGGCCTCGGCCTCGGAAGACGACGAACTCCGCCTCGCCCGACCCCAGGGCTCGGACTCGGCCTCGGCCCCGGAAGACGATGAACTCCGCCTCGCCCGACCCCAGGGCTCGGACTCGGCCCTGGCCTCAGCCAACGGTCTCCGCCTCGCCCGACCCAGGGGCTCGGACTCGACCTCGATCTCGGAAGACAGACTCAACCTCAACCTCGGAGGAGCCTCTGCCTCGCCTGACCTAGGGCTCGGACCGACCACGTCACAGGAGGGGCCATCATTACCCTACCCCTAGCTAGCTCTGGCTACGGGGAACAAGACCGGCGTCCCATCTGGCAAACCCCGGTAAAACAAATAATGATGGCGCCCCGCGTGCTCCATGACGACGGCGGCTCTCAGCCCCCTTACGGAAGCAAGGAGACATCAGCAAGGACTCGACAGCCCCGACAGCTGTCCTTCCGCTAGGCTCCAGCGCTCCTCCGACGGCCACGACATCTCATGAACAGGGTGCCAAAACCTCTCCGGCTGCCACGACGGCATGTACTTAGGGCACTAGCTCCTCTCTGCTAGATACGTTAGCACACTGCTACATCTCCCATTATACACCTGGACCCTCTCCTTACGCCTATAAAAGGAAGGTCCAGGGCCCTCTTACAGAGGGTTGGCCGCGCGGGGAGGACGGGACAGCGCGTGTAGGCCTCTCGCTCCCTCCCACGCGGACGCTTGTAACCCCCTACTGCAAGCGCACCCGACCTGGGCGTGGGACAAACACGAAGGCCGCGGGTTTCCCCTTTTACGCCTGTCTCCCTCCGGTTTCCCCCCTTCGCGCTCCGTCTCGCGCTGACCCATCTGGGCTGGGGCACGCAGCAACAATTTACTCGTCGGTCCAGGGACCCCCCGGGGTCGAAACGCCGACAGTTGGCGCGCCAGGTAGGGGCCTACTGCGTGTTGACGAACAACTTCCCGTCAAGCTCCAGATGGGTAGTCTCCAGCAACCTTTCCAGCCTGGGGCGGTGCTCCGTTTCGGGAGTCTTGAGTTCATGTCCCTCAGCGGCGGCTACGACATGATACTCCTTCCCTCGCCGCACGACAGCGACAATGGCGGCCGACAACCCGCCCGCCGGCAGCGGAATCGACGACGTCTTCCCCACGTGGCGGAAGAACAACATTCATGTTTGTCCCGTCGCCTCCCCCGCCGACGAAGGGGGAGGCGGGGCAACCAAGGCCAAGCAGGAGGCGGCACCTCGTCGACTGTCCAGCGAGTCGACGACGCCGGCGCCCCAACGGGGGACACGTCGGGCATCGACCTCGCGTCTGAGACGAAGATGAGCGCCGTTACCCCGCAACACGCCAACTCCAAGCAAACGAACGACGCCAGCACTCTCGCAAGGGACTTGTTGGGCGTCACTCTCGTACCTGAGACGACGGTGTAGTCTACCCCTGATGTGACTTCGTCACCGCCCGTCGACCAAGAGGTACCGACCGATTCCCATCTCGTGCCTTTTGGATTCAGCCTCGACCCACCAAGCGACTTCGCTTCGGTGGATGCTTTCATAGAGGCGAGTCCAAACCCTCCGGGGTATGGTATGCGGTCACCCTAGGACTGGACGACAGCCGTCTCGACCTACGGGCCCTCGGGTTCCGAGGAAGATGACGAGCCCGACTTTTGTTGGGATTACTCCGGACTTGGTAACCCCAGTGCCATGCGGGACTTCATGACCGCATGCGACTACTGCCTTTCCGATTGTTCCGGCGGTAGCCGCAGCTTCGGCGATGAGGACTGCGACCCAAGTCGTGAATGTTTCCACGTCGATCTAGGGGGACTCGGCGAAGACAACCATCTTGGTATACCGGAAAACGGTGATCCCCCTAGGCCTGCGCCTCGCGTTGACATCCTTCGGGAGCTAGCTGTGGTCCCAGTCCCTGCGGGGGGTCAAGACTCACAGCTTGAGCAAATCCGCGAGATGCAGGCCAGGCTCGACGAGGGAGCAGGAACACTTGAGCCGTTCCGCCGGGACATCGGGCAGGAATGGGCAGGCCAACCTCCGGCCGGAGAAGCGCGTCATCTTCCCCAGGGCATCCAGCATCGCATCGCCGATGATGTCAGGGCAAGGGCGCCACCGGCTTCCAGTGGGGTCGGCCAGAACCTGGCTGCAGCGGCAATACATCTCCGCGCGATGCCGGAGCCATCAACCACCGAGGGGCGGCGTATCCATGGAGAGCTCAAGAATCTCCTGGAGGATGTCGCGGTCCGACGGGCCGAAAGCTCTGCCTCCCGAAGGCAGGGGTACCCCTCGGAACATCGCGCCGCGACTTCCCGATTCATGCGGGAAGCCTCGGTCCACACCGGGCACACGCGAAAAATCCGTTGGAGATCGACCCCAACTCGGCGCACTCCCCTCCCCAGCACTGATGATGAACATCCTTGAAGCTGAGGGAGGGGCAGAGGCCGCAGCTCGGCTAGCTTCTCCCCACCCAGGGGCTAGTGGTCGCCGTCTTGGGTGACCACCGGCGAGGGGATGCGGCCGGGCTGCCTGATGAAAATCCTTGAAGCCGAACGATGGCTGAAAGGTACCAACTTCCGTGAAGTTGCGTTCCTCCAACGACAAGGCGGAAGGACTGCAAGTGTTCCCCATCCGAGGGCTCGGAAGGTGGAAAGACGCGACACATGAGGGGAGCGCAAGGACATGGTTGCCTTTCAAGGGGGTCACCCTCCTTTTAAAGGCAACTCTCCCCACTTGCATCCTCAGCCATCGCGGGCTGAGTCTTCTCCAACACGCTCCAAGGTCCTCCCCCTACGACACGGGGGCTGGGTCCCACGCGTCATGCAAGCTGGCCAGGGGCAGAAGAAGCCAAACCGCCGCGCGAGGTGCGCGCAACTGCCCAGCGGTTACAAGCATTTTCTCCACTTTCGCCCAGACCAGCGAGCGAAAGGGCGGACCGCCATGCAGGCGGCATGCAACCACACCAAGGGGGCGCACCCTTTCGACTTCGACGCATCCAACATGGAGGCCCAGGCCCACACGTCAAGTAACCGGCGCGCCGGTTGCTACATGCAAGAAACTGCACCGCCACTCGCGCCACTACCGTGCCTCCTCGACTGCGGAACCAGTACCGCGGCTCGAGGTAACCCTGCGCATGACCCAACAGTGCCAACCAGGCACATCGGTCACGGGTCAGTCAGCCGCGGGAGGAGGCACGACGGTCGATACGGCCAGAAGTGGGCCGGCAGTAATGGCGGTGGCAGGCGGGCGGAAGCAGCGGTCAAGTCGTCAGCCAAGCTCACGTCCCCTCCTGGGACAGCGAGAGAACCCTCTCCCACGGCGTGAAGATGACGCTCCCGTGTTCCGTTCCTCGAACGGCCCGCGCACGCGCAACGGCTGCCCCGCGAATCACTCGTCCCGTCGCATTAACTCTGCGGCAGGACAGGTGGCACCTTTGGCAAGCGAAGCAGGCGACGCTTCGCTTCCGCCATAATGACCGCGTCAAAAAAGGTGTGCCACGTCATTCGATTTCGTATCCTTTTTTCTTCCTCTTTCTCTCTCTTACAACAGGGACCGGGAAAGGGGATACCCCGAAAGGGGTCCTTCTCCATGAAGGAAATGGGCCCCGAGCCCCCCTACTGATCAGGGGTTCGAAGGCTGGCTCCTCGGAGGGGTTCAACAGCCGCCTCAAAGCGCTCGGGCTCCGCGCCCACTACTGGTCAGAGGTTCGAAGGCCGGCCCCTCGGAAGGGTTCAACGGCCGCCTCAGGCCACTCGGGCTCCGCGCCCACTACTGATCAGGGGTTCGTAGGCTGGCCCTTGAAGGGTTCGACAGTCGCCTCAGACGCAGAGCGAGGGATGACCCTGGGTACGTTCGATACATAACCAAGGCTCGGGCTACGCTCCCGAGGTATCCTAGGACATTTCCGAGACCAACGGGAACAATTTTGTAACGGAATCCCATCAGAGGGAGGCATCGAGCCCTCGGACCCCGTCAAAAGGGGACCGGGTCCGACAAATCACCCGCAGGTACTTTTGGAGCGCGCCTCCGGGCCACTAGCCGACCCCTAACAAATGGGGCACGGGTGTCCACTCGGATTACCCATTAGCAGCTCACTGGAGACACCATGTTCGGCGCACTCCAAGGGCAACATGGCGCTTTTCCCCCCTCCTCCTTGCGGAAACGCGACGCAGGGGCGTATGTAAAAAAGTCGAGTCTGTCCTTGACCATCCTCTCGCTCTGTGCGGAGGCTCGGGGGCTGCTCTCGCAAACCCGGCCCCGGCCAAACCGTTGACAGCGTCAACATACCAGCCCGAGAACTTGGGACCCGACCGTGCACCCGGGCTACGGCCAGCTCGCATGAGGGAACAACCAGACCGGCCAAAGCATCACGAAACGCATTAAGACCTCGAAGGAGTCAAACCACTCCTCCGAGGCCTCGGGGGCTACACCCGGCGGGTGCGCTTGCGCGCACCCACCGGAACAAAACGCAACCGAGAAAGGCCGGTCCCCTTGCAAAAAAGTGCGACAAAAGCCTCCAAGCGAATATTAACACTCCCTTCGAGGCTCGGGGGCTACTGTCGAGGACCATAATTAGGGGTACCCCCAAGACTCCTAATCTCAGCTGGTAACCCCCATCAGCACAAAGCTGCAAAGGCCTGATGGGTGCGATTAAGTCAAGGCTCGGTCCACTCAAGGACACGATCTCGCCTCACCCGAGCCCAGCCTCAGGCAAGGGCAGCCGACCACGGAGGATTCACGTCTCGCCCAAGGGCCCCCCTCAAGCAACGGACACACCTTCGGCTCGCCCGAGGCCCAGTCTTCACCAAGAAGCAACCTTGGCCAGATCGCCACGCCGACCGACCGAATCACAGGAGCATTTAATGCAAGGATGGCCTGACACCTCATCCTGACACGCGCCCTTCAGTCGATAGAGCCAAAGTGACCGCAGTCACTTCGCTGCTCCACTGACCGGCCTAACAAGAGGATGGCGCCGCCTGCGCCGCTCCGACTGTTGTGCCACTCGACAGAGTGAGGCTGACAGCAGCCAAGTCCGGCCTCGGAGCCATAGGAAGCTCCGCCTTGCCCGACTCCAGGGCTCGAACTCGGCCTCGGCCCCGGAAGACGACGAACTCCGCCTCGCCCGACCCTAGGGCTCGGACTCGGCCTCGGCCCCGGAAGACGACGAACTCCGCCTCGCCCGACCCCAGGGCTCGGACTCGGCCTCGGCCCCGAAAGACAACGAACTCCGCCTTGCCCGACCCAGGGGCTCGGACTCGACCTCGACCTCAGAAGACAGACTCGACCTCGACCTCGGAGGAGCCTTCGCCTCGCCCGACCTAGGGCTCGGACCGACCACGTCACAGGAGGGGCCATCATTACCCTACCCCTAGCTAGCTCTGGCTACGGGGAACAAGACCGGCGTCCCATCTGGCTCGCCCCGGTAAAACAAATAATGATGGCGCCCCGCGTGCTCCATGACGACGGCGGCTCTCAGCCCCCTTACGGAAGCAAGGAGACGTCAGCAAGGACTCGACAGCCCCGACAGCTGTCCTTCCGCTAGGCTCCAGCGCTCCTCCGACGGCCACGACATCTCATGAACAGGGTGCCAAAACCTCTCCGGCTGCCACGACGGCATGTACTTAGGGCACTAGCTCCTCTCTGCTAGACACGTTAGCACACTGCTACATCTCCCGTTGTACACCTGGACCCTCTCCTTACGCCTATAAAAGGAAGGTCTAGGGCCCTCTTACAGAGGGTTGGCCGCGCGGGGAGGACGGGACGGCGCGTGCAGGCCTCTCGCTCCCTCCCACGCGGACGCTTGTAACCCCCTACTGCAAGCGCACCCGACCTGGCCGCGGGACAAACACGAAGGCCGCAGGTTTCCCCTTTTACGCCTGTCTCCCTCCAGTTTTCCCCCCTTCGCGCTCCGTCTCGCGCCGACCCATCTGGGCTGGGGCACGCGGCGACAATTTACTCGTCGGTCCAGGGACCCCCCGGGGTCGAAACGCCTACAATTGGGGATGTGTGTCCTAAGAAATCCGAAGAGCCTCCACAAACACAAGATCAACTGTCATCTTCCATGCAAGCATCTCCACCAACTCAAGATGAGGATCAGGCTCAAGATGATGAAAATAAAGATCAAGAGGATGAGCTACCTCAAGAGGAGGACAATGATTAAGGGGGAGATGAAGATGAACAAGACAAGGAAGATGAACAAGAAATTTAGGGTCAAAGACCCCCACACCCAAGAGTCCACCAAGCAATTCAAAGAGATCACCTTGTCGACTCCATTCTTGGTGATATTCACAAGGGGGTAACCACTAGATCTCGAGTTTCTCATTTCTGTGGACATTACACTTTTGTTTCCTCTACTGAGCCATACAGGGTGGAGGATGCACTAAGAGATCCAGATTGGGTGCTGGCAATGCAAGAGGAACTCAACAACTTCACGAGGAATGAGGTATGACATTTAGTTCCATGTCCTAATCAAAATGTTGTAGGTACCAAATGGGTATTCCGCAACAAGCAAGATGAGCATGGTGTGGTGACAAGAAACAAAGCCCGACTTGTGGCCAAAGGTTATTCACAAGTTGAAGGTTTGGACTTTGATGAAACTTATGCACCTGTAGCTAGGCTGGAGTCAATTCGCATATTACTTGCCTATGCTACTTACCATGGCTTTAAGCTTTATCAAATGAACGTGAAAAGTGTCTTCCTCAATGGACCAATCAAAGAAGAGGTCTATGTTGAGCAACCACCTGGCTTTGAAGATAGTGAGTACCCTAACCATGTTTATAAACTCTCAAAGGCGCTTTATGGGCTCAAGCAAGCCCTAAGAGCATGGTATGAATGCCTGCGAGATTTTCTTATCACTAATGGCTTCAAAGTCAGAAAAGTCGATCCTACTCTTTTCACTAAAACTGTTGCAAAAGACTTGTTTGTATGCCAAATTTATGTTGATGATATTATATTTGGGTCTACTAACAAGTCAACTTGTGAAGAGTTTAGTAGGATCATGATACAGAAATTTGAGATGTCTATGATGGGGGAGTTGAAGCATTTCCTAGGATTTCAAATCAAGCAAGTCCAAGATGGCACCTTCATTAGCCAAACAAAGTACATTCAAGACATACTTAAGAAGTTTGGAATGAAGAATGTCAAACCCATCAAGACACCCATGGGAACCAATGGGCATCTCAACCTCGACACGGGAGGTAAAGCCGTAGATCAAAAGTTATACCGGTCGATGATAGGATCTTTACTCTATTTATGTGCATCTCGAGCGGATATTATGCTTTCCATATGCATGTGTGCAAGGTTCCAGGCAGATCCTAAGGAAATTCACCTTAGGGCCGTGAAGAGAATCATGAGATACTTAGTTTACACTCCTAAGTTTGGGCTTTGGTACCCCAAGGGATCCACTTTTGACTTAATAGGATATTTCGATGTCGATTGGGCAGGGTGTAAAATTGACAGGAAGAGCACATCAGGGACTTGTCAGTTTCTAGGAAGATCCCTGGTGTCATGGGCTTCAAAGAAACAAAACTTAGTAGCTCTTTCCACCGCCGAAGCCGAGTACATTGCCACAGGCCATTGTTGTGCGCAATTACTTTGGATGATGCAAACCCTTAGGGACTATGGCTACAAATTAAGCAAAGTCCCTCTCCTATGTGATAATGAGAGTGCAATCCGCATGGCGGATAATCCCGTTGAACACAGCCGCACTAAGCACATAGACATCCGGTATCACTTTCTGAGAGATCACCAACAAAAGGGGGATATCAAAATTTCTTATGTTAACACTCAAAACCAATTAGCCGATATCTTTACCAAGCCATTAGATGAGAAAACCTTTAGCAAACTTAGATATGAGCTAAATATACTTGATTCTCGAAACTTTGATTGAAACATTGCACACATAGCTCATTTATATACCTTTGATCATGTCTCTTTCATTTGGTACAAATGTATATTTCTTATAATTCTTGTGCCAAGGCTACGACTAATGTGTTTTCAAGTGTATTTCTATACTAAGTCGTAGATTGAAAGGAAAATGGAGTATTCAGCAAAGACAAGGCTTCCACTCCAACTCTAACGGTATCATTTACCCTTTGTCGTTACTCCCACAAACTCTCAATGGTATGGCCCTTCACTCATATCTATATTATCATTTGGGAGAAAGTAGTAGGCCCCAAAGGGGGGAGAAAGATGCAATAGGGCTCCAAAGTTATCCGTTTTTGGCGATTAATGCCAAAGGGGGAGAAAATATTAAGCCCAAAGCAAAAGGACCGCACCACCACCATTTCCAAATTTTCGAAATGGAGTTTTAATTGGTATTTTTCAAATTGGTATCTTTCAAGAAATTAGTATTTCACTTGGTATCTATGTTTCAATTGATTTGTAAAAGTAAAAATTTTCAATTTGATATCTATCTCAAAACCCTCTTGAAAGCTAAGGGGAGAATTTCATTCAGGGGGAGTTTCTGTTTAGTCAAAGAAAAGGCATTTGAAACAGGGGAGAAAATTCAAATCTTGAAAATGATTCTTGCAATCTTATTCATATACCTTTGACTATTTGCAAAAAGACTTTGAAAAGATTTTCCAAAAGATTTGCAAAAACAAAATAAGTGGTGCAAATGTTGTCCAAAATGTTAAATAAAAGAAAAGCAATCCATTCATACTTAGTTAGATTTTCAATTGGTTTAACTCCAAGCAACCTATGCACATTCATAAATGCAAACTAGTTACATTTCTGCACTTTACATTTGCTTTGGTTTGTGTTGGCATCAATCACCAAAAATGTGGCAGAACCTCCCAAGTTATTGGGCCCACATGCACCTGCCCTTGTCTCAAAGACCTCAGACGACTATGCATGTGCTCTAGATAACTTAAAAGGATCTGTCCGAGTGCCCCAAGGACCTCAGATAAACCACTTACAACTAGGTCCACAGGATAAAGTAAACACAAATCACACACCCACAATTTTGCAGCGAAAATCTTATTACCAAATTTTACAAGTTACATCAAGTTTACAATGTACATGATCGAAGTGATTACAAAAGTGATTCAAAGGAATAACTTTGAACTGTTATAAATTACTTGTAGTTTTGAAATATATGCTAGCTCAATGACCATCCTCAATAAGAAGTATAGAAGAGTTACTTAGACTTATAAGAAGGCCATGCCCACTAGCGCTTAACACCAATCACAATCAAGTGACTCATAACCTGCAGCAACAATGGGTAAAACCCTAAGTACGCAAGTACTCAGCAAGACTTGCCCGACTAAAGAAAAGACTCTCAAGGGTATGCTAGTTTTAAAAGGATTCAAGGAAAGGCTTATCAAGAATCAAGGACTCTATTTGCAGAAAAGCTTACTATGATTGGATCCTTACTTTCAACATTTTAATGCTAGATTAAGTATTAATAGATCTTGTTTGCATATAGTCTAATTTCATCATCACATTAATCCATACAACATGATTTTTGCTCATTATGATTCCATCCATGACTTAGATTTTAAGTCAGTGATCAAGTCTTCATATCCGAGAAGTAACGGCGATCCTGAATCGATTAATACCCAGCTGGGGATCTCCAATCACACGACATATGTACCACTTAACCCTTGCATATGTCAACTCGCCACCGGGGTTCTTGTTGGAGACTTGTTCTCAAATGCTATGAGTTAAGAACAAGGCAACACAAAGTATTAAATATTAATGTCCTTCGTCCTTCGAAGCATTATTTCCCTTAGGATATAACGATCTTCGGACGAAGGTCATGAAGGACATACCTTCATCATTACGGCATACGTTAATGAAAGACAAAGCATATGAAACATGAAATAGAATATGAATAATCATATAACATCGTTCACATATCTTCATTATATAAACTTGGATAAATCTAAAGGCAATATTTAACTACATTTGTACCTTCGGTTTGACAGAAGACGAAAATCCGAGCGTTGCGCACGAGTGAATACCAGATAGCATGAACAGTATATGGGTGATGTTCATCTATTTATAGGCACAGGACGCAGCCTGTGAGGAATTACATTCATGCCCTTTACAAATGATTATAATCATAATACAAGCTATCATGGTCTGATTGGTCATTTTATCTTTAAGTCAGTGCATCTGGAAATATACTCCGAAACTCTCTGATTGATAGCTTCGGCTTTGTGTCAATCTTCCGAAGGTGTTTCTTCTTATAGGACCTTCGGTGACGAAGCAAACCTCCAACAGTAGCCCCTTCACGGTGCCAGATCGTTTTTCGTAACGAGCTCGACCCGTGAAAAATTCTCTCAGGCTTCGGAATGCCGAAGGTCCGAAAAACACCTTCCCTTAGCTCGTTGTCGAGAAACGATTTAAATATTCCGGGTGAAAGGTGGTCCCACCATATAACGGGTACGCTCGATCTAGCGATTCATCTTCTTAGGCACTATGGTCCACCGTTCAGTGAGTGCGGGTGACTGTTCAGTGGGTGCTAGCGGCTTGACGATTCACCTTCCCACCTGCAGCACTATATAAACAGACGGGTAGGTGTGAAGTTACCACAACATTTACTGCTATTGCACTGTTGTGCTGCCGAAAAATTTGACCACAGCCGAAGCTTATTCACCGTATTCTCAATCAAAGGATCGCTTTGCTCTAGCTTCGTGACAAGAGGGAGCTTCGACAAAGATAAAAAATAATCAACTTCGTCAAAACGCAAAAAGTTCAGCATCAAATGGCCAGGGTGCGCTCAACAGCTAGGGTTACACGCGACGGAGAGGAAACCGAAGCTGCTAAAACTGCTCCAATCTCCAAAGTTATGAGGCGGTCGGAACTGGTTGCGACGGAGGGCGCTTCTGACGAAGGTGCACCTGCTACTGAAGCCGAGCAGGCAGATATTGAAGAGGGCGATACTGGTGAAGAAGAGATTGATTATAACACCGCTATGCCATCCAAGCCCAGCCATTTGGATTTTGGGAAGTCGACTGTCTCCGAAGCTGATATGCCCATGATGACGAAGCTAGGCTACTTCGGGGAAGCCGAGAAGAAGTTGATTCGCTTTGGCGGGGAAGAGACCATCCCGAAACCAGAAAATGATGAAGTGGTAGTTTTTAAGAGCTTCTTCAAAGCAGGGTTGATGTTTCCTCTGCACGGAATGATTGCAGATGTGTTGGAAAATTTTGAGATTTATCTTCATCAGCTGACCCCTAATGCTATCGTTAGGCTCAGCGTGTTTATCTGGGCTCTCCGAAGCCAAGGAGCAAAGCCGCTTGCCGAAGCCTTGTGCCGAGTACACGAACTTCACTATTAGACGAAGGCTAGGGAAGATGGACTGCACGAGAACTTCGGCTGCTATAATTTTGCGTACCGCAAGGACATGAAGACACTGGTGGTTAGCTACCGCACTAAGTGGCCGACCGGTTGGAAGACTGAATGGTTCTATGTTAAGATTGATGAGAAAAAGGAGAAGCTAGTTCAGAGCCCGCTGAAGTTAACCTTTGGGTTGACTAGGCCTCAATGCAACATGACGCCGGGGGAACCATGCCCAGATGCTGTGGGCGAATTTAGAGTTGTATCTGAACATATTGGTACTAGGGATTTAGTTCAGGAATACCTAGCCAACAGGGTATTCCCAACGCTAAAGGAGTGGGGTATGCCAAAGCTTAAAGGTGAGAAGAAGAAGAATGAACTCGTTCGGCTGCCCTGTCATTTTAAGTTCAAGAAACACTTCAAAGAACCCTGCCAAGAATGGTTGGACACAGTTGAAGTTATGTGCAATGAAATCCTGGGCAATTATACGAAAAATAAGATCAATTGATGACTGCAGCCTTCGACACCCGACCGAAGCGAAGGTTGAATCGGGTGATGGATGCCTTGAACTTTGAATATCCTGACTATGAGTGATTGAACAAGGGCACCGAAGGGCAAAAAAGAAAAAGAACTATTAGCGTTGTGGGCAGACAAGCTACTAGAATGGAGAAAGAAGATGAAGAGATTCTGAAGAGGAGAAAATCGAGCCCTAAGCCGAAGGTAGTTGCTCCAAAGAAAAGGAAAACTACGGCTCCAAAGCAAAAAGCGACTGATATAGAGGAAGAGACTCCTTCAACACCTTCTGCTGCCGACGTGGAAGAAATTCTAAAGGTAATGACTGAATCTTTGCCTATCAAGCTAAGTCCACTGGGGCCACATCTGACGAAGCTTTTACAGAAGAAAAAGGAGCCCTCGGCAGCGAAGCCTGCTGGGCCGAAAAAATGGAGGATTATTACTGTGATTGAAGCCATTGAAGAAACACCACCGCCGGCCTCAGCATCAAAAACACCAGCTGTCGAGAGCGCTACTGCTGCCGAAGCTGCACCCACCGAAGCTGGAACTGCCGAAGCTTCAATGGTCGAAGATACAAATCTAGAGAGCACATTTTTTGATATTGATAAAATGCTTCTGAATATGGCTGCAGAAGAAGCTGCTACAGCCGCCGAAGAGACCCTGGCCACAGTGCCTGGAAAAGAAAAGGATAAAGCCGAAGATACTTCAGAGGAAAAGGACTTCGATTTCCAAAACATAATTGGTCAGGAGTTATCTGAAGCTGAAAAGGAAGAGTTGAAAGAGTATGCTATATCCTGTGGTTACAAACCAGGAGCGCTGTTCTTCGGCGGCATTGATGATGAAAGCTTAGGTTGCCTCCGAGACCAAACTGGAGCGAAGGTTATCAGTACTTTGTCGAAGAGTATTGGTTTCCCGAAGCTTGAGGTCGATATTAGCCGCTACCGATGACAGCATATCGTCGGTAGTTTGTTCTATTCTAATTTCAAGGTAAAAACTTTTCTTCGGATTTTCATTTTTTAACGACGAAGGAGTTTTCTGACGAAGGTTTTTTGCACAGAGTATGCTATTAAGTAAAGCTTTGAAGATGCAACAGGACCTTGAAGACAAAAAACATGAGGTTATAATTGAAGGTTTAGAGAGCAAAATAAAAGATCATGCAGCTGCTCTTGAAAAGAAAGATTTTGAACTTCAAACAATGGAGGGTTTATTGGCAGAAGCTGAAGCCAAAATTGCAAAATTGAATAGTGAACTCCTCTCAAAGCCAGAAAGCTTCGAGCAAGAGAAAAAAGATTTCAAAACAAAACTCGAAGCCGAAGCTGAAAAAGTTCAAATATATAGAAATCACTCAAGGATCTGCAAGAAAAATGTTTAGGCTTCGGCACCCGGTGCATCCAACGGTTGAAACAAGTCTTTAACTCAGTTGGAGCCAGCTCCGAAAAATTTAAACCTTCGGTTGAAGATCTGCCGGGCACATTTAATCATATCGAAGGTGAGGTTGATGCTCTCGACGAAATTATAGCTGGGCATGGTGACTTTTGTGCCTTGCTAGCTTCTCGAGGCACGACTGTCGCTTTCATGAAGGCTGGCTGCACACATGGAAATATCGTAAACAGACCAAACTTCAGCCTGTCACCAGCAGACTTGGATGATACCCCTGGCTTGGCCCGAAGCATCGGAAACAGATTCATTACTCAAATCTGGGCAAAGGGCGGGTGGAACTTGGCTGGTGACGAAGCTCGAAGTCACCTTAAACCGGTAATAAACTCATACCTTGTGCTCACCTTTTCCTTGAAACTTGAATTTACCTTATAATGCTTTAATATGTACAGGATGACGAAGTCGAGGAGCATTGAGCCGAAGCTTAGCAGACGATCCGAAGCTTAACAGATGATGATGAAGCCGAAAGCCTAGCTATGAAAAAACTCTAGGAAAACTCTTGTATTATCCCTTGTAAAGAATATTGTAATTTGAGAATCAGATTCTACTCTGTAAATTTGTCCATACCTTGTAATATATTTTTACCTTTCCGTCAATGTATGAAGTGCTTTGATGTGGACGAAACTTATATTTTTTGAGCCGCAGGCGAAAAACACCTTCCCTTCTTTTCGTACACAATCGAAGCATAAATCTACTTCCGAAGTTGTATCCTTAGAGCCGGAGCAATTGTCTGTATCTGTATGATATGATGATGATGATCCTATGTATGTCTAAATGAATGTTTATGAATGCAATGTATGATGTAATGTATTGTGCAAATGAAGGCCCGAAGACACACATACGAAGCCACATCCATAACCTTCATCCCCTTAGGAATGACTGAAGTCTCTTTGCCATTTATTTTTCGGTTGCACCGCTTATTTTTCGGTGTAAGTTATGCATCCCCTTAGGGACGTCTTTTGAACTTCTTCGCCTTCTATTTTGGCGGTATTCGCGTTGTCTTTTCGCACTTCGCCTTATATTTCGGCGGTATTTGGCTCTGCATTCCCTTAGGAACGACTTTTGAGCAGAAAACTTACACTGCGCTCCCTTAGGAATGGCTTTTTGTAGCTTTGTCATGCTCTGCATCCCCTTAGGGACGACTTTCGAGTTTCTCCCTGTTTTTTTCTTTTTCTCTGCACTCGATGGTGCATGCTCAGATTTTACATTTACATATTTTGGGGCATTTTGCTCTTGTAGAGCTAAATAAGAAAGAAAAAATTACAAACTATGGCCCCATTAAAAACCTTTCTCCCCCTTTGGAAAGGAAAAGGGTGTCATAGGAAAAATGAAAAAGATTACATTTATACATAATACCGTCGAAGCTCATCCGCATTCCAAGATCTAGGAATGTCGTTGCCGTCTATGTCCTTTAATCTGTAAGAACCGGGTCTTGACGAAGATACTACCAGAAAGGGTCCTTCCCACTTCAGCTGAAGCTTGCCTACTGTGTCAGGGTTGGCTACTCTCCGAAGCACCAAATGTCCAGGCTTAATGTCTTTCAATTGAACCTTTCTATCGCGCCATTTTATTGTTTCAGCTTGATATTTATTGATATTCTCCACAGCTTGAAGTCTGGTCCCTTCTATAGTATCTTTTGCTACGTGATAATCAGCTTCGTCTTCTGCCGAAGCTGTTGTTCTTATTGATCCTGCTTTAGCTTCTTCTGGGGTTATGCTTCATCACCAAATAATAATTTGAATGGTGTAAAACCTGTTGATCTTGATATAGTTGTATTGTGGCTCCACACCACTTTAATCAACTTATCTGGCCACTTTCCTCTGGGCTGATTAAAGATTAGCTTCATTATTCCCGTCATTATAATGCCATTTTCTCTTTCGACCAACCCATTTGACTCCGGGTGCCTTACTGATGCAAAATGAATCTTCGTGCCAATTTGATCACAGAAATCCTTGAACGTTTCAGCATCAAATTGTGCTCCATTGTCTACAGTTATAGCCTTCGGCACGCCGAAGCGACAAACAATATTTTGCTAGAAAAATTTCTGGACTGTAGCCGAAGTTATTGTCGCCAAAGGCTTCGCTTCGATCCACATAGAAAAATATTGTACCGCCACCACGACATATCTCAAGTTGCCCTACGCTGGTGGAAGTGGACCTAGTAAATCCAGGCCTCATCTTTGCAATGGCCAGGTTGGTTGTATCAGCTGAGTCAATGACGAAGGTTGCTTCTGATCTCTTGCGCATTTTTGGCAATTTTCGCACTTTTGAACCAAATATGCTGCATCTGAAGTTGCCTTCGGCCAATAGAATCCTTGTCGAAAAACCTTTCCCAGAAGAGGTCTGGACCCAATATGGGATCCACACAATCCTGCATGTATCTCCTTCATCAGTTCTATACCTTCGTTCTGGACAAGCACTTGAGAAGTGGGGAACAAACTCCATGTTTATATAATTCCCCTTCTATTATGACATATGGTCTTGTTCTTGCTTTCATTCTTTTGTTATAAACCTCATCATCCGAGAGACAGTTACCTTGGAGGAAAGATATAATCTCAATCCTCCAATCTTCACCATGGACAGGAGATATAGTGAGCTCTGCTCTTTCGAGAAGTTCCACCGAAGGTGCTCTTATTGTCTCAAAAAATACTTCCGAAGGTAGAGGCAGCCCCTGTGCCGCTGACTTGGCTAGCAGATCAGCATGCTCATTTTCTCCTCGTGGAATATTCTTAACAGAAAATCCTTTGAAAGAAGCTTCAAGCCTTCTAACTGTGTCCAGGTATTTCTCAAGCTTCGGATCTCTTGCCTTGCAACTTTTATCAACATGACCAGAAATAACTTGAGAGTCGGTTTTAAGGACCGCCCTTCTTATTCCCATTGCCTTTAACTTCCGAAGCCCCATAAGTAAAGCTTCGTATTCAGCAATATTATTTGTACAGCTGAAATCAAGCCTTATTGCATAGCATGTTCTGACTTTGGAAGGTGCAGCTAAGACAATAGTCGCACCTGCTCTGAAGGTTCCCCAAGAACCGTCGCAGAACACTGTCCAAGCTTCGGCATCTTTATTTGCTTCTTCTTCCCGAGCCCCTGGCATCCAGTCAGCGATGAAGTCTGCTAACGCCTGAGACTAAATTGAGGATCTATGCACATAATCAATGCTGAATTCGTTGAGTTCTGCAGCCCACTTTCCAATCCTTCCAGTAGCTTCTCTGTTCCTCATAATATCCTTCAGAGTCTGTAATGAAGGAACAATTATATGGAATGCTTGAAAATAATGCCAAAGCTTCCTGGAAGCCATTAAGACAGCATACAACACCTTCTCCAATTATGTATAGTTTTCTTTGATAAACTTAGAACTTCGGAGACAAAGTACACTGGGGCTTGCTTTTTAATTTGTCCTTCCAGTTTCTCCTGCACAAGCGCCGCACTGACTGCAGAGGGCGAAGCTGCCACATACAATAGTAACGGAGCCCCTGGCGCAGGTGGAGTTAATGTTGTTAGATCAATCAAGTATTGTTTCAGCTCTTCGAAGGCTTTCTGTTGAGCTGAGCCCCATTGAAAGACTTTAGCTGACTTTAGTATTTCAAAGAATGGCAAGTTTCTTTCTGCTCATCTAGATATAAATATATTCAATAAAGCCAGTCTTCCTGCCAACCGTTGGACCCCTTCTTTGTGCTTGGCGGTTCCATTCGAAGGATAGCTTCGATCTTGCTTGGGTTAGCTTCAATCCCCTTCATTGAAACTAGACAGCCAAGGAACTTACCCTTCTTCACTCCAAAGACACATTTTTCAGGATTTAATTTCAGGCCAGCTTGCCTGAAATTAACAAATGTTTCTTGCACATCAGTGATATGATTTTCTTGCTTCGTGCTTTTTACTATGATATCATCAACATATGTTAGCACATTTCTGCCTATCTGGGAATGAAGGACCTTGGTTATCATTCTGCTGAAACTTCCTCCAGCATTCTTGAGCCCCTCAGGCATCCGAAAATAACAATAAGTGCCACTGGGAGTTATGAAGCTAGTCTTTGGCTCATCCTCCTTCTTCATCCATATTTGATGAAATCCTGAGTAGCAATCCAGCAAACTCATAAGTTCTGAAGAAGCTGCTGCATCTACAAGAGGGTCTATTCTTGGTAATGGAAACTCGTCCTTCGGACATGCCTTGTTGAGATCCGTGAAATCAATACACATTCTCCATTTGCCATTGGCCTTCTTCACCATAACAGTATTGGCTAGCCACTCTGGATATTTTACCTCTCTGATAACACCAGCACTGAGAAGTCTTTTTACTTCATTTCGAGCACCTTCAGCTTTATCATCAGACATTTTCCGAAGCCTTTGCTTTCTTGGCCTGAAGGACGGGTCAACATTGAGTGAATGTTCAATGACGTCTCTATTGACACCACAGAGATCATTGGCCGACCAACCAAAAACATCTTTGTTGTTGAATAAAAACCTTATCAAAGTTTTCTCCTGCTCTTCCGATAGTTGAGATCCGAGCAGTACCTTCTGCTCTGCTATGTCTTCACATAGAAGCATAGGTTTCGGCTGATCAGCCGAAGCAGCCTTCTCTCTTTTGTACTTGTACTGTTCACAAGCTTCGATTCCATCTATATTATGGATTGCTTTTGAGTCTGTGCAGTTTCCTTCAGCTTTTCTAGCAGCTTCCTGACTACCATGAACAACAATGGGCCCTTGTTCCGAAGGTATCTTCATGCATAGATATACTGGATGAAGTATTGCTTCGAAAGCATTGAGTGTCCCACGACCAATGATTGCATTGTAGGGATATTCCATATCAACGATATCAAACACAACTTGTTCAGTCCTTGTATTGTGGACAAAGCCGAAGGTCACTGGCATTGTGATCTTGCCAAGTGCTACAATCTGCCTTCCTCCGAAGCCACAAAGAGGGTGTGTATCATCGTGAATCTTGTCCTCTGGCTCTTGCATCTGTCTGAAGGCCTTAGCAAATATGATATCCGCTGCACTGCCTGTATCAACTAGAACATTGTGGACCAGAAATCCCTTGATGACACAAGATATGACCATAGCATCATTATGAGGGTAATCCTTGAGCTGAAGGTCCTCTTGGGAGAAGGCGATTGGGATGTGGGACCATTTTGACTTGATGAAGGGTCCCTGCACCCCAACATGTTGCACCCTTCTCTGAGCTTCCTTCTTCTGCTTCTTGTTGGCCGAAACTGAGCATGAACGCCTGTTATCGGGAGCACCAGCTTCGTAGCCGAAGCAGCTTCAGCTTGATTGTTGAATGAAGCCATCAACTCAACAGTGGAAGTGAGTTCACTGGAGGTGGGCGCTAATGTTGGAGACTTGTTCTCCAATGCTATGAGTAAGAACGAGGCAACACAAAGTATTAAATGTTAATGGCCTTCGTCCTTCGAAGCATTATTTCCTTAGGATATAACGATCTTCGGACGAAGGTCATGAAGGACATACCTTCATCATTACGGCATACGTTAATGAAAGACAAAGCATGTGAAACATGAAAGATAATATGAATAATCATATAACATCATTCACATATCTTCATTATATAAACTTGGATAAATCTAAAGGCAATATTTAACTACATTTGTACCTTCGGTTTGACAGAAACGAAAATTCGAGCGTTGCGCACGAGTGAATACCAGATAGCATGAACAATACAGGGGTATTGTTCATCTATTTATAGGCACAGGACGCAGCCTGTGAGAAATTACATTCATGCCCTTTACAAATGATTATAATCATAATACAAGCTATCATGGTCCGATTGGTCATTTTATCATTAAGTCGGTGCATCTGGAAATATACTCTGAAACTCTCTGATTGATAGCTTTGGCTTTGTGTCAATCTTCCGAAGGTGTTTCTTCTTATGGGACCTTCGGCGACGAAGCAGACCCCCAACAGTTCTTAAGACCAGATCAGGTTCACGCCAACCGAGAGCACAGATACACCACCGTCCAGCCTCTTGCCATAGAGGGTACATGCTACTCTTGCCATCTCTCCACTCCCATTGTGTGTTATCTTATTCTGGTATTAGTTTGCCCGAGGCAAAGCTTACCCATGATGAGGCATGTGACCAGTTAAAAGGTCCTCGGTCAGCAGGCCTACATTCTCTATAATCCTTAATCAACCTGGATAGAACATCACCTGTTCCTAGCCCAAGTCTCGATTTAAGTACTTCCACCCTTAGGATTGTTTGTGTTCCTTATGATGAAAAGAGCATTATAGGGAACTTTGTAGTAAGATCCCACCACTGCTCCCAATGAAAATATTCTTGCAGGTAGAAGACATCCTTCCTCAGGATAACCCCTGAGCTAGACATTAACGCAAAGGACAACCTCTATCCGCAAGATTTACCTCTAGGCAAGGCTAAGCATTTTTGTAAATCATATTTTGATACTTCATCAGAAGTATCTATAAAGGGATGGATTTCAAGGTAGGCAATGCATCAAAGGGTTTCCAAGCAACTCCTATAAACCTAATGCACATTTCACTAGACTTAAAGTGTGTAAAAATTATTTTAAAACACAAGGAAGGGGTTGCATGCACCGGGGCTTGCCTGGATAACACTAGGTTAGTGTTGTTAGACGACGTCCACTTGACGATCATCCTTGTCCTAACACTTGATCAGGCAGGTTCGTCCATCAGCATCACCATGCGGAGTAGCCCATGCTTGGGTCGACTTGACTCGTCTTTCGCATTACGCGATTATTTATCGTACCTCATGAAATGCACAATGCACATGTATGAGCATAAAGTAACCAGATGATACAAAAAAGAAATCAAATACTTAGCGGCAAGACATCGACACAATCCTAAGCACTAGACACCTATAACTCACTAAACACAACAATCACGAAACAACAAACTATACACATTTAATACGATTAGCCTAACACAACTTATCAGCGAATTAATTAAATTCTAAACTTATTCCTTGCTTTATAAATTTTACCACATCGCTCACAAAGAACTATTTTAATTTTATTTCACACCTCACATCACTGGTATTTCTAACTTAAACTTCATACGCAAACTAAGCGTCTTATTTTCCGATCATAAAATCAATAGTAAAAATAGTATTTTAGCTCACCATAATCAACTCGATTCAATATTTGCGAGAATCACGACAGTCTTCGATCAAACAGCTGACGAGTATAGAACGGAGCTTCACTTTCTCTTCCATCCACAATTTTTGGAATCTCTCCATATTAACTAGAACTCCGCATAAACGGCGATGATTCTTGTTTTGGCCTTTCGCCGAGCACTTGGTAAATATCACGCGGCTAGCTTCATCTTCACCCGATGCTTGGGATTTCTTGACGACGCACGGAACGATTGAAGTCTTTGACCGAGCACTTGATAAGTGATGCACACGGACCTCGCTTATTTTTGCCTAACGTCCGGGATTCGGGGTTCGACGAGGTCGAGCAGGGAAGAACAAGGTTCAACGGGCTCGACGACGATACATCACATCACGAGGTAGAGCTGCACACACGACGTGACGACGAACGACGATAACTGATGAGGTCGACGACACGATAGGGATTAAGGCCAAGCAAGCCGAGAGGGCGCGCTGGCGAATAGGAAACCGCGCGAGCACTGGACAGGAAAACGATGGGCTCGACAGCATGAGAAGCTATCACCAGCGACGACACTACGATGGCGACATGGGCGAGCGCGGATCGGTGCCAGAGAAGTCGAGCGCATGGTGTCAACAACAAAGGAGGTGGACGCGAGCTGGGCACCATGAGTGAGATGTTCGGCCACCAGCGAGGGAGTATGCTGAGCGAGGAAAATACACAGGGCGCGCACGAGCTGAGCGACGGTAGGACGGACAGATCGACGCCATGGGCGAGATCCGAGCTAGAACAGCAACACACCGGCGAGCTCGCGCGCACAGAGATTGAGCTAAAGGCTGGGCGCAGGGACACGACGACCACGGCAAGGGAGCTCCACGAGCTGGGCGAGCGCAGGAAGGAACTCGCGGGGAAGAGACCTCGGCACGGCAGCCATGGCCGAGCAGGAGGGAGCTGGGAACCGCAGCGAGGGAGCTCGGCACAGGGCCGTCCCCGGAAAATTCGAGACCCTGTACAAAACTAAAATATTAGGCCTAAACCTTATATGCAAATAAGTTTTTCTTGTGTTATTGTAGAACTCAAATAATTCCATATATAGTTTTTTTTGGCATCAATATCAGATTTTCCATCCTTTGTAGGACAACCTCGAGATTATCACAAGAAGATTTAAGCCGTAGTCATCCAACGACTGCAATGTTTCTAAAGTAAATAAAAAACCATTTTTTTGGTATCTTTGTACTGCTCAAATCTTGTTATAAGAGAGGCAATAGCTTGATCAACTAGAGGTACAAAATACTCTACTCGAAATAAGCCTCTGGGTTTGCACTCTTTATTTTTCTTAATAATTTCGGACTTAATAGCAGAAGCAAGCAAATGTATCAACTCATTCTGAATCCTAGGACCAAGATAATGAACCTGAGTTTGGATTTGCATAACTCCTTGCTGAGATTGGGCTAATTTCTCTATTCTTTGCTTTTCCTTACGCTTTTGCTAACCTGATTCAAATTTTCTAGAACGATTTGCAGAAGACATGGCTTCGTTGAACACTATTTTAATGGGCGTCTAGATGAAAAGATTGAAAAAAAAACAAAACTTTAGCGATCGACCCACTACAGCGTTGTGATTGTGAATGAATTGTGATTGTGAATGAATTGTAAAAAAGTATGACTACTAATACCTTCAGTGCCTAAATGCCTCGCTCGCTGTTGTCGTCAGTCGTCACGCTTGCCGCTCGGACGCCCGATCGCTTGCGATGTGGCCAGCGGCGGCGGCCGATAGGGTATCAGGACTCAGGGCTATACGACGATACCATACATGGACGGTGGAGACAAACAGGTTTGTGATATGCGTCTGCGATCATGAGAAACAAAACGGCGTCAAGCAGCCGGCTACAAAATCATTTTTAATTGGGCTGCACGACCGCCATGAGTGCTAATATGCCAAAGTTGAAGTTGTACTTACCTATCTATATGTACGTCCTATATATTTGGAGGCCTATAGAATTTGGAGGCCCTGCGCCGTCGCTCATGTCGCACATGCCCAGGGACGGCACTGCTCGGCATCAGGGGCGAGCGCCGGCAGGGACCTGTGCGCCCGACGAGCAGATCAGGGACGCGGCTGCGCGCAAGCGGACAGAGGGAGGGGCGAGGGCGAGCTAGATAGCCGGACTTGGGACGCGAAGATGAAGAACGACGGTGCCATGGATCAGGAGAAGGGAAGCTTCTCGCCAGGACGCCATGGACGGAGAACAGGAGCTCGTCTGCCAGCACACTAGAGATAACCAAGCAGGGGAAAAGGGGCAGCGCTGGGACAGGGAGCGCGTCCTACGCAACATGGCGAGGTTGGCCTCTTGGCTCAATGACGGCCGGCAAAGGGAAAGACCCAGGCGACCTGCTGCAGACCAGGGCGAACGCCAGGGTGCTCAGTCGGCGCGCAGGAAGAAACAGGGGAAGAGAGATCCGCGCGCCAGGGAAGAGGGAGGAGCAGGGAGCTTGGCGCGGCTTGGGGATGAGAGAGAGAGGCGCGGTGGCCAGGGAGCAGGCGATGCCGCGGCTGGGGAGGGCTCGGTGAGCACCAAAAGGAAGGTGGCGGCGGCGTCCACCATGGCCGAGGGCGAGCTCACAGTGAAGGTCGAGCAGAGCCCGGACGCTGGGAGGAACAGAAGTGAGGGCGCCGTGGGAGGTGGGCAGAACTGGGGCCGGGACCAAGGGCGCGGCGGGCAGCCGAGCACCGGGAGGGAGAAAGCAGCGTTGAGGAAGATAAGCCAAGCAATGGCAGCTCAGTACGGAGGCTATCGGCCAGGATAATGGAGACCGGAGGGCGGTGGAAAATATCAAGGAGAAAAAGATCTCCACCCAAAACAGCGGCGGGATGATAGGAACGTGAGGATTTTCCCTTTTTTCTTTTTTTTACCAAAGATCACATACATTTTTAAAGCAAGATTTTTAGCGATGTAAAATGGGTCGAATCAAACAGGATTGATAACCATAATTGGACACGATTCGATTTGGCGAATTTTTGGGAGCCGGATGAATTCGTACCCTTAATTCACCTTTTTAGATCGAGGCGAAAAGCAACATACTGAATTAAACGGAAACTCAGAGGAATAACAGCTTAGACGGTTCTGTCCAATCTCGGTTGGATAATTTTCGCCACTATTCTGGGCACGATGTAAACGGACCGAACCAGAGTACATCGGATTCGATATTTTACTCTGCGACAGATCCCAATTGAAATCGACCTAGTTAACAATTATTCGATTTCGACTCTAGTTACCTTGGTCCGATTTAGTTTTGCATCACTTCTATCGTCAAGTTCCAATTAATTTGTTCTGGATAAAAATCGGAGGACTGGACTAAATTTCCAAATTCGTATATGCACGAGCGATGAATTTTAAATAATCACTGGACGCACCGATTTTCGGAACAACTATGTTCCGCTGAAAGGGAATTAGGCTTACACCTAGTCCCTAATTAATTTTGGTGGTTGAATTGCCCAACACAAACATTTGGACTAACTAAGTTTGCCCAAGTGTATAGATTACACAGGTGTAAAAGGTTCACACTCAGCCAATAAAAAGACCAAGTTTTGGATTCAACAAAGGAGCAAAGTGGGAACCGAAGGCCCTCTGGTCTGGGAGCACCGGACTGTCCGGTGTACACCGGACAGTGTCCGGTGCACCACCGGACAGTGTCCGGTGCACCAGAGGACTCCAGCTCAAACTCATCACCTTCGGGAATTTCCAGAGGCGACTCCGCTATAATTCACCGGACTGTCCGGTGTACACCGGACAGTGCCCGGTGCGCCAAAGGAGAGCGGCCTCAGAAACTCGCCAGCTTCGGGAAACGCCAACGGCTAGTCCGCTATAATTCACCGGACTGTCCGGTGTGCACCGGACTGTCCGGTGCGACTCCGGAGCAACGGTCATCTCCGCGCCAACGGATACCTGCTGCGCAATAAATGCGCGCGCAGCGCGCGCAGAAGTCAGGCGCGCCCATACTGGCACACCGGACAAGGAACAGTAGTTGTCCGGTGTGCACCGGACACCCAGGCGGTCCTACAAGTCAGAAGCTCCAACGGTCAGAATCCAACGGCAGTGATGACGTGGCAGGGGGCACCGGACTATCCGGTGCGCCATCAAACAGACAGCCTCCCAACGGCCACATTTGGTGGTTGGGGCTATAAATACCCCAACCACCCCACCATTCATTGCATCCAAGTTTTCCACTTCCCAACTACTACAAGAGCTCTAGCATTCAATTCTAGACACACCAAAGAGATCAAATCCTCTCCAAATTCCACACAACGCCATAGTGATTAGAGAGAGTGATTTGCTTGTGTTCTTTCGAGCTCTTGCGCTTGGATTGCTTTCTTCTTTCTTGATCCTTTCTTTGCAATCAAGCTCACTTGTAATTGAGGCAAGAGACACCAAACTTGTGGTGGTCCTTGTGGGAACTTTGTGTTCCAAGTGATTGAGAAGAGAAAGCTCACTCGATCCGTGGATCGTTTGAGAGAGGGAAGGGTTGAAAGAGACCCGGCCTTTGTGGCCTCCTCAACGGGGAGTAGGTTTGCAAAAACCGAACCTCGGTAAAACAAATCTCCGTGTCTCACTTGCTTATTCGCTTGGGATTTGTTTTGCGCCCTCTCTCGTGGACTCGTTTCTTTATTACTAACGCTAACCCGGCTTGTAGTTGTGTTTATATTTGTAAATTTCAGTTTCGCCCTATTCACCCCCCCTCTAGGCGACTATCATTCGCACATCACAAAAAATTAGGAAGAGCCCGGATAGATAAAAATGATGTCGAACTCGCGACACACGAAACAGATGCAATATTAAAATCGCGATAGACGAAAATGATTAAAATTTGGCATCTGTTATATCCACTGATATTACGTGCTTAAATCCATACTCGTTGTCGAGCAGACGGTAAACACCAGAGGTGTTATAAAAAAGGGCAGATTGAAAAAGAAATTGGGTTAACCATTTCCTATAATTAATTTTGGTGGTTGAATGTCCAACACAAACACTTGGACTAACTAGTTTTGTCTAGAATTCATGTATTGCAGGTGCATATGGTTCAACACAAACCAAGAAAAGAACAAAGTTAGGAACACAATTTTATTAGAGCAAAAAGACTTGAGTGTGCTGAAGAATAGCGCACCAAACTGTTCGGTGTGCCACCGGACAGTGTCCGGTGCACCAGGACCGTACAGTTGTCAACCAGTCACTCTCGGGAAAACGAAGGCACGCTCCGCTATAATTCACCAGACTATCCAGTGTGCCACCGGACTGTCTGGTGAGCCAGCGGAGCAATGGCTATTTGCGCCAACGGTCGACTTAGACAGCAGGAAAAGTGCAGCACAGTACTACGCAGAAGTCAGAGCAGCAAAGTCAGAGGGGCATCAGACTGTCCGGTGCCGCAAGAGGACAAAGCTCCAACGGTCGACCGAACTCCGAACTCTAATGGTTGGCTGATGTGGCAGCGCACCGGACAGCACACAATACCTGTCCGGTGGTGCACCGGACTGCCCGGTGCGCCCATCGTCAGCAGCCTTGGCCAACGGCTACCAAGGTGGTTGGGGGCTATAAATACCCCCCAACCACCACAACCTTTGGCATCCAAGTTTTTCAGAGATCACATTCAATACAAGAGCTAGTGCAATCACTCCAAGACACATTTCCAAAGATCAAACCCTCTCCGAGCCTAGAATTCAACTCAAACATTTAGTGACTTGTGAGAGAGTGTGTTCGTGTTCTTTTGCGCTCTTGTTTCTTGGATTGCCTTTCTTCTTTCTCATTCTTGTTCTCAAGTGACTTGTAATCAAAGCAAAAGACACCTAAGTGTGTGGTGGTCCTTGCGGGGTCTTAGTGACCCGATTGATTAAGGAGAAGGCTCACTCGGTCTAGGTGACCATTTGAGAGAGGGAAATGGTTGAAATAGTCCTGGTCTTTGTGACCTCCTCAACGTCTAGGTTCTTTGGAACCGAACATCGGTAAAACAAATCACTGTGTTCACTCGCTTGATTCTTGATTGATTTGTTTTCTCCTCCTCTTTCGGACTTAAATTTAACTCTAACGCTAACCCCGGCTTGTAGTGTGTGTTTAAAGTTATAAATTTCAGGTTTCGCCTATTCATCCCCCCTCTAGGCGACTTTCATGCACCCGTCAGGTCGTGATGCATGGAAGGTTCTTGACATCTTTGATCCAGAGTTTGCCAGCGATGCGAGAAACCTTTGTATCAGCTTGGCAACTGATGGTTTCATGCCTTTCAATATGATCGATGTGTCATACTTGAAAGTCGCCTAGAGGGAGGGGTGAATAGGGCGAAACTGAAATTTACAAAGTTAATCACAACTACAAGTCGGGTTAGCGTTAGAAATATAATCAAGTCCGCGAGAGAGGGTTCAAAACAAATCGCAAGCAAATAAAGAGTGTGACACGCGGATTTGTTTTACCGAGGTTCGGTTCTCGCAAACCTACTCCCTGTTGAGGAGGCCACAAAGGCCGGGTCTTTTTCAACTCTTTCCCTCTCTCAAACGGTACCTCGGACCGAGTGAGCTTTCTCTTCTCAAATCAACCGGGAACAAAACTTCCCCGCAAGGACCACCACACAATTGGTGTCTCTTGCCTCGGTTACAATTGAGTATTGATCTCAAGAAAGAATGAGAAAGACGAAAGCAATCCAAGCGCAAGAGCTCAAAAGAACACAACAAATCACTCTCACTAGTCACTAAAGCTTTTGTGGAATTGGGAGAGGATTTGATCACTTGGGTGTGTCTTGTATTGAATGCCTAGCTCTTGTAAGTGGTTGGAAGTGTGAAAACTCGGATGACTTGAATGTGGGGTGGTTGGGGGTATATTTATAACCCCAACCACCAAACTAGTCGTTTGGTGGAGGCTGTCTGTCGCATGGTGCACCGGACAGTCCGGTGCACACCGGACAGTGTCCGGTGCGCCAGCCATGTCACCAGGCCGTTGGGTTCCGACCGTTGGAGCTCTGACTGCTGGGCCCACCTGGATGTCTGGTGGCACACCGGACATGTACTGTAGAGTGTCCGGTGCGCCGTCTCGCGCGTGCCTGACTTCTGCGCGCTCTGGCGCGCATTAAATGACTCTGCAGGTGATCGTTGGCGCGAAGTAGCCGTTGCTTCGCTGGCTCACCGGACAGTCCGGTGTACACCGGACAGTCCGGTGAATTATAGTGGAGCGATTTCCCGAAGCTGGCGAGTTCAGAGTCGCTTCATTCCTGGAGCACCGGACACTGTCCGGTGTACACCGAACAGTCCGGTGAATTATAGCGGAGCGCCTCTGAGTTTTCTCGAAGGTGAAGAGTTTGGCTTGAAGTCCCCTGGTGCACCAGACACTGTCCGGTGGCACACCGGACAGTCCGGTGCGCCAGACCAGGGCTGCCTTTGGTTATCCCTTGCTCTCTTGGTTGAACCCAATTCTTGGTCTTTTATTGGCTAAGTGTGAACCTTTGACACCTGTATAACTTATACACTAGAGCAAACTAGTTAGTCCAATTATTTGTGTTGGGCAATTCAACCACCAAAATCAATTAGGAACTAGGTGTAAGCCTAATTCCCTTTTAATCTCCCCCTTTTTGGTGATTGATGCCAACACAACCCAAAGCAAGTATAGAAGTACATAATTGAACTAGCTTGCATAATGTAAGTGCAAAGGTTACTTAGAATTGAGCCAATATAACTACTCATAAGATATGCATGGATTGTTTCTTTGTTTTTATCATTTTGGACCACGCTTACACCACATGTTTTGTTTTTGCAAATGTTTTGGAAATTCTTTTCAAGGTCTTTTGCAAATAGTCGAAGGTAAATGAATAAGAATTTAGAGAAGCATTCACTAGATTTGAAATTTTCTCCCCCTGTTTCAAATGCTTTTCCTTTGACTAAACAAAACTCCCCCTTAATGAAATCCTCCTCTTAGTGTTCAAGAGGGTTTTGATGTTAATTTTGAAGAGGGTATACCAATTTGAAATTATATTACATGTAAGATACCAATTTGAAAAATACTTATTGACAAACTAAAATTTTGAAATTGGTGGTGGTGCGGTCCTTTTGCTTTGGGCTCATGCTCTCTCCCCCTTTTGCATAAATCGCCAAAAACGGAATCATTAGAGCCCTTTGAATTACTTTCTCCCCCTTTGGTCATAAATAAATGAGTGAAGATTATACCAAAGACGGAGTCCTTTTGCTTTGGACTCATGCTCTCTCCCCCAAAGATAGAGAGTTGTCCGGAGTGACGGCGAAGGATGAGTGATGGAGTGGAAGCCTTTGTCTTCGCCGAAGACTCCAATTCCCTTTCAATACACCTATGACTTGGTTTGAAATAGACTTGAAAACACATTAGTCATAGCATATATAAAAGAGACATGATCAAAGGTATGCTTATGGGCTATGCATACAAGATATCAAAAGAAGTTCCTAGAATCAAGAATATTTAGCTCATGCCTAAGTTTGTTAAAAGTTTGTTCATCTAGTGGCTTGGTAAAGATATCGGCTAATTGATCTTTAGTATTAATGTATGCAATCTCGATATCTCCCTTTTGTTGGTGATCCCTAAGAAAATGATACCGAATGGCTATGTGTTTAGTGCGGCTATGCTCGACGGGATTATCCACCATTTTGATTGCGCTCTCATTATCACATAGAAGAGGAACTTTGGTTAATTTGTAACCATAGTCTCTAAGGGTTTGCCTCATCCAAAGCAATTGCGCGCAACAGTGGCCTGCGGCAATATACTCGGCTTCGGCGGTTGAAAGAGCTACGGAATTTTGCTTCTTTGAAGCCCAAGACACCAAGGATCTTCCCAAGAACTGGCAAGTCCCCGATGTGCTCTTTCTATTAATTTTACAACCCGCCCAATCGGCATCGGAATAACCAAGTAAATCAAATGTGGATCCCCGAGGGTACCAAAGCCCAAACTTAGGAGTATAAGCCAAATATCTCAATATTCGTTTTACGACCGTAAGGTGAGCTTCCTTAGGGTCGGCTTGGAATCTTGCACACATGCATACAGAAAGCATAATGTCCGGTCGTGATGCACAAAGATAGAGTAAAGATCCTATCATCGACCGGTATACCTTTTGATCTACGGATTTACCTCCCTCGTCGAGGTCGAGATGCCCATTGGTTCCCATGGGTGTCTTGATGGGTTTGGCATCCTTCATCCCAAACATGGTTAGAATATCTTGAGTATACTTCGTTTGGCTAATGAAGGTGTCCTCTTGGAGTTGCTTCACTTGAAATCCTAAGAAATACTTCAACTCCCCCATCATAGACATCTCGAATTTTTGTGTCATGATCCTACTAAATTCTTCACATGTAGACTCGTTAGTAGACCCAAATATAATATCGTCAACATAAATTTGGCATACAAACAAGTCATTTTCAAGAGTTTTAGTGAATAAGGTAGGATCGGCCTTTCCGACTTTGAAGCCATTAGCGATAAGGAAATCTTTAAGGCATTCATACCATGCTCTTGGGGCTTGCTTGAGCCCATAAAGCGCCTTAGAGAGTTTATACACATGGTTAGGGTACTCACTGTCTTCAAAGCCAGGAGGTTGCTCAACATAGACCTCTTCCTTGATCGGTCCATTGAGGAAGACACTCTTCACGTCCATTTGATAAAGCTTGAAGCCATGGTAAGTAGCATAGGCCAATAATATACGAATTGACTCAAGCCTAGCTACGGGTGCATAGGTTTCACCGAAATCCAAACCTTCGACCTGGGAGTATCCCTTGGCCACAAGTCGAGCTTTGTTCCTTGTCACCACACCATGCTCATCTTGCTTGTTGCGGAAGACCCATTTGGTTCCTACAACATTTTG
Source organism: Zea mays (assembly GCF_902167145.1). Lineage (NCBI taxonomy): Eukaryota > Viridiplantae > Streptophyta > Magnoliopsida > Poales > Poaceae > Zea > Zea mays. Next base: position 82,081,167 of record NC_050104.1, on the reverse strand, counting down.
ATTAGGACGTGGAACTAAATGCCATACCTCATTCCTTGTGAAGTTGTTGAGCTCCTCTTGCATTGCCACCACCCAATCCGCATCTTGTAGTGCTTCCTCTACCCTGTGTGGCTCAATAGAGGAAACAAAAGAGTAATGCTCACAAAAATGTGCAACACGAGATCTAGTGGTTACCCCCTTATGAATGTCGCCGAGGATGGTGTCGACGGGGTGATCTTGTAGGATTGCTTGGTGGACTCTTGGGTGTGGCGGCCTTTGTTCTTCATCCTCCTTGTCTTGATCATTTGCATCTCCCCCTTGATCATTGCCGTCATCTTGAGGTGGCTCATTTGCTTGATCTTCTTCTTCATCAACTTGAGCTTCATCCTCATTTTGAGTTGATGGAGATGCTTGCGTGGAGGAGGATGGTTGATCTTGTGCATTTGGAGGCTCTTTGGATTCCTTAGGACACACAACCCCAATGGACATGTTCCTTAGTGCGATGCATGGAGCCTCTTCATCACCTATCTCATCAAGATCAACTTGCTCTATTTGAGAGTCGTTAGTCTCATCAAACACAACGTCACAAGAAACTTCAACTTGTCCAGAGGACATGTTAAAGACTTTATATGCCCTTGTGTTTGAATCATATTGTCGGTGTTTTGGGTCCGACCGCACACCCAGGGTTGCCCCTCAAGGTGTTTTTAGGAGTAGGACGGTGTCGACGACTGTAGCAAAATGGATCGTGCCAGTTGCACGAGAGACAGTGGACAATGTTTACAGGTTCGGGCCGCTTGGAGATACGTAACACCCTACGTCCTGGTGAGTATGCTGGGTGACTGAAGTTACAAGAGAGCTCTCTGAATTGAGAGTGCAGAGAGTTGAGGTGGGTAGCTAAGTAACAGGGTCGACCGTTCTGAAGGGGTGCCCCCTAGGCCTTATATACTCGACCGTGGGGCAGTACACGTGGATATGATAACAACGTGTAGCTAGAAGACAATGAACTGTTTGAGTTTATCTCCCTGTAGTTCTGCCGACTTATCCTCGCATGGTTCCGTTGCATGGGGGCTCCAGCGCGGGAAAGTCGGATCTCTGTTGTGGTCGCTCGCTCGACGTTGTGGGTCGTCCGGGTTTACACCAATCCGGCCCCATGTCGATCTGCTTTGCTGGTTGTCCCTCCCCAGGCCCACGAAAGAATGACCTTACGATTTATTGGGCCCTTGGGCCTTTCGTGAGGTTTTTTACTCTTTTAGTGGACCCGGGGGATATCTGTCCCCCACACATATCCTAGTAAAAAGCCTTCTACCGTCTTAGGAGCAAATTTAGATTTTCTACCTCTTTTAACAAGTATAAAGCATTTGCTACCAAAGACTCTAAAATATGAAATATTGGGCTTTTTACCGGTTAGGAGTTCATATGATGTCTTCTTGAGGATTCGGTGTAGATATAATCGGTTGATGGTGTAGCAGGCGGTGTTGACCGCCTCGGCCCAAAACCAATCCGAAGTCTTGTATTCATCAAGCATGGTTCTTGCCATGTCCAATAGAGTTCTATTTTTCCTCTCCACTACACCATTTTATTGTGGCATGTAGGGAGAAGAGAACTCATGCTTGATGCCCTCCTCCTCAAGGAAGCCTTCGATTTGTGAGTTCTTGAACTCCGTCCTGTTGTCGCTTCTAATTTTCTTGATCCTCAAGCCGAACTCATTTTGAGCCCGTCTCAAGAATCCCTTTAATGTCTCTTGGGTATGAGATTTTTCCTGCAAAAAGAACACCCAAGTGAAGCGAGAATAATCATCCACAATAACTAGACAGTACTTACTCCCGCCGATGCTTATGTAAGCAATCGGGCCGAATAGGTCCATGTGTAGGAGCTCCAGTGGCCTGTCAGTCGTCATGATGTTCTTGTGTGGATGATGGGTTCCAACTTGCTTCCCTGCTTGGCATGCGCTACAAATCCTGTCTTTCTCAAAATGAACATTTGTTAATCCTAAAATGTGTTCTCCCTTTAGAAGCTTATGAAGATTCTTCATCCCAACATGGGCTAGTCGGCGGTGCCAGAGCCAACCCATGTTAGTCTTAGCAATTAAGCAAGTGTCGAGTTCAGCTCTATCAAAATCTACCAAGTATAGCTGACCCTCTAACACTCCCTTAAATGCTACTGAATCATCACTTCTTCTAAAGACAGTGACACCTACATCAGTAAATAGACAGGTGTAGCCCATTTGACATAATTGAGATACGGAAAGCAAATTGTAATCTAATGAATCTACAAGAAAAACATTGGAAATAGAATGGTCAGGAGATATAGCAATTTTACCCAAACCTTTGACCAAACCTTGGTTTCCATCCCCGAATGTGATAGCTCGTTGGGGATCATGGTTTTTCTCATAGGAGGTGAACATCTTCTTCTCCCCTGTCATGTGGTTTGTGCACCCGCTGTCGATAATCCAACTTGAGCCCCCGGATGCATAAACCTACAAAACAAGTTTAGTTCTTGACTTTAGGTACCCAAATGGTTTTTGGGTCCTTTGGCATTAGACACAAGAACATTGGGTACCCAAACACAGGTTTTTGATCCCTTGTGTTTGCCCCCAACATACTTGGCAACTACCTTGCCGGATTTGTTAGTTAAAACATAGGATGCATCAAAAGTTTTAAATGAAATGTTATGATCATTTGATGCACTAGGAGTTTTCCTTTTAGGCAACTTAGCACGGGTTGGTTGCCTAGAACTAGATGTCTCACCCTTATACATAAAAGCATGATTAGGGCCAGAGTGAGACTTCCTAGAGTGAATTCTCCTAATTTTGCTCTCGGGATAACCGGCAGGGTACAAAATGTAACCCTCGTTATCCTGAGGCATGGGAGCCTTGCCCTTAATAAAGTTGGACAGTTTCTTAGGAGGGGCATTATTTTTGACATTGCCTTCCTGTTGGAAGCCAATGCCATCCTTAATGCCAGGGCGTCTCCCACTATAAAGCATACTACGAGCAAATTTAAATTTTTCATTTTCAATTTCATGCTCGGCAATTTTTGCATCTAGTTTAGCTATATGATCATTTTGTTGTTTAATTAAAGCCATGTGATCATGTATAGCATTAATATCAACATCTCTACATCTAGTGCAAATAATAGTGTGCTCAACGGTAGATGTAGATGGTTTGAAAGAATTAAGTTCAACAATCTTAGCACACAATATATCATTTTTATCTCTAAGATCGGAAATTGTAATATTGCAAACATCTAGTTCTTTAGCCTTAGTAAGCAATTCTTCATTTTCATTCCTAAGGCTAGCAAGAGTAATGTTTAATTCTTCAATCTTAGCAAGCAAATTATCATTATCATTTCTAAGATTGGGAATTGAAACATTACAAGCAATAGAATCAACCTTAGCTAACAAATTAGCATTCTCATTTCTAAGGTTATCTATAGTCTCATGGCAAGTGCTTAGTTCACTAGATAATTTTTCACATTTTTCAACTTCTAGAGAATAAGCATTTTTAACTTTAACATGCTTTTTGTTTTCCTTGATTAGGAAGTCCTCTTGGGAGTCCAAGAGGTCATCCTTCTCATGGATTGCACTAATTAATTCATTTAATTTCTCCTTTTGTTGCATGTTTAAGTTGGCAAAAAGAGTACGCAAATTATCTTCCTCATCACTAGCATTATCATCGCTAGAGGATTCATATCTAGTGGAGGATTTAGATTTAACCTTTTTATTTTTGCCGTCCTTTGCCATGAGGCACTTGTGGCCGACGTTGGGGTAGAGAAGTCCCTTGGTGACGGCGATGTTGGCGGCGTCCTCGTCGTCGGAGGAGTCACTAGAGCTTTCGTCGGAGTCCCACTCACGACAAAAATGGGCATCGCCGCCCTTCTTCTTGTAGTACCTCTTCTTCTCCTTTCTTCTCCCCTTCTTGTCGTCGCCCCTGTCACTGTCACTAGAATATGACATTTTGCTATAAAGTGACCGGGCTTACCACACTTGTAGCAAACCTTCTTGGAGCGGGGCTTGTAATCTTCCCCCCTCCTTTGCTTGAGGATTTGGCAGAAGCTCTTGATGACGAGCGCCATTTCCTCATTGTCGAGCTTGGAGGCGTCGATGGGTGTTCTACTCGGTGTAGACTCCTCCTTCTTTTCTTCCGTCGCCTTGAATGCGACCGGTTGAGCTTCGGACGTGGAGGGGCCGTCAAGCTCGTTGATCTTCCTTGATCCCTTGATCATGAATTCAAAGCTCACAAAATTCCCGATTACTTCCTCGGGAGTCATTAGTGTATATCTAGGATTGCCACGAATTAATTGTACTTGAGTAGGGTTAAGGAAAATAAGTGATCTTAGAATAACCTTAACCACCTCGTGGTCATCCCATTTCTTGCTCCCGAGGTTGCGCACTTGATTCACCAAGGTTTTGAGCCGGTTGTACATGTCTTGTGGCTCCTCCCCTTGGCGAAGACGGAAGCGACCAAGCTCCCCCTCGATCGTTTCCCGTTTGGTGATCTTGGTGAGTTCATCACCCTCGTGCGCGGTCTTGAGCACGTCCCAAACTTCCTTGGCGCTCTTTAATCCTTGCACCTTGTTGTACTCCTCCCTACTTAGAGAGGCGAGGAGTATGGTTGTGGCTTGGGAGTTGAAGTGCTCGATTTGGGCCACCTCGTCTTCATCATAATCCTCATCCCCTACGGATGGTACCTGTGCTCCAAACTCAACAATATTCCATATACTTTTGTGGAGTGAGGTTAGATGAAATTTCATTAAATCACTCCACCTAGCATAATCTTCACCGTCAAAGGTTGGTGGTTTGCCTAATGGAACGGAAAGTAATGGAGTATGTCTAGAAGTGCGAGGGTAATGTAAGGGGATCTTACTAAACTTCTTGCGCTCATGGCGCTTAGAAGTTACGGAGGGTGCGTCGGAGCCAGAGGTAGAAGGTGATGAAGTGTCGGTCTCGTAGTAGACCACCTTCCTCATCTTCTTTATCTTGTCGCCACTCCGATGCGACTTACAGGAAGAAGCTTTCTTCTCCTTCCCCTTTCCCTTTTTGCGGGACTCTTCCGATGAAGCCTTCCCGTGGCTTGTAGTAGGCTTTTCGCCGGTCTCCATCTCCTTCTTGGCGTGTTCTCCCGACATCACTTCGAGTGGTTAGGCTCTAATGAAGCACCGGGCTCCGATACCAATTGAAAGTCGCCTAGAGGGGGGGTGAATAGGGCGAAACTGAAATTTACAAAGTTAATCACAACTACAAGTCGGGTTAGCGTTAGAAATATAATCGAGTCTGCGAGAGAGGGTTCAAAACAAATCGCAAGCAAATAAAGAGTGTGACACGCGGATTTGTTTTACCGAGGTTCGGTTCTCGCAAACCTACTCCCTGTTGAGGAGGCCACAAAGGCCGGGTCTTTTTCAACCCTTTCCCTCTCTCAAACGGTCCCTCAGACCGAGTGAGCTTTCTCTTCTCAAATCAACCGGGAACAAAACTTCCCCGCAAGGACCACCACACAATTGGTGTCTCTTGCCTCGGTTACAATTGAGTATTGATCTCAAGAAAGAATGAGAAAGACGAAAGCAATCCAAGCACAAGAGCTCAAAAGAACACAACAAATCACTCTCACTAGTCACTAAAGCTTTTGTGGAATTGGGAGAGGATTTGATCACTTGGGTGTGTCTTGTATTGAATGCCTAGCTCTTGTAAGTGGTTGGAAGTGTGAAAACTTGGATGACTTGAATGTGGGGTGGTTGGGGGTATTTATAACTCCAACCACCAAACTAGCCGTTTGGTGGAGGCTGTCTGTCGCATGGTGCACCGGACAGTCCGGTGCACACCGGACAGTGTCCGGTGCGCCAGCCATGTCACCAGGCCGTTGGGTTCCGACCGTTGGAGCTCTGACTGCTGAGCCCGCCTGGATGTCCGGTGGCACACCGGACATGTACTGTAGAGTGTCCGGTGCGCCATCTCGCGTGTGCCTAACTTCTGCGCGCTCTGGCACGCATTAAATGACTCTGCAGGTGACCGTTGGCGCGAAGTAGCCGTTGCTTCGCTGGCTCACCGGACAGTCCGGTGAATTATAGCGGAGCGAATTCCCGAAGCTGGCGAGTTCAGAGTCGCTTCATTCCTGGAGCACCGGACACTGTCCGGTGTACACCGGACAGTCCGGTGAATTATAGCGGAGCGCCTCTGAGTTTTCCAGAAGGTGAAGAGTTTGGCTTGAAGTCCCCTGGTGCGCCAGACCAGGGCTGCCTTCGGTTATTCCTTGCTCTCTTGGTTGAACCCAATTCTTGGTCTTTTTATTGGCTATGTGTGAACCTTTGACACCTGTATAACTTATTGATAGTCGCCTAGAGGGGGGGTGAATAGGGCGAAACTGAAATTTACAAATATAAACACAACTACAAGCCGGGTTAGCGTTAGAAATATAAACGAGTCCGAGAGAGAGGGCGCAAAACAAATCCCAAGCGAATAAGCAAGTGAGACACGGAGATTTGTTTTACCGAGGTTCGGTTCTTGCAAACCTACTCCCCGTTGAGGAGGCCACAAAGGCCGGGTCTCTTTCAACCCTTCCCTCTCTCAAACGGTCCCTCGGACCGAGTGAGCTTCTCTTCTCTAATCAAAGCCGGGAACAAAACTTCCCCGCAAGGGCCACCACACAATTGGTGCCTCTTGCCTTGATTACAATGGAGTTGTGATCTCAAGAACAAGTGAGAAAGAAAAGAAGCAATCCAAGCGCAAGAGCTCAAATGAACACGGCAAATCACTCTCACTAGTCACTAGGGCTTTGTGTCGAATTGGAGAGGATTTGATCTCTTTAGTGTGTCTAGAATTGAGTGCTAGAGCTCTTGTAGTAGTTGAGAAGTGGAAAACTTGGATGCAATGAATGGTGGGGTGGTTGAGGTATTTATAGCCCCAACCACCAAACTTGACCGTTGGCTGGAGGCGTCTGCTCGATGGCGCACCGGACAGTCCGGTGCCCCTGCCACGTCATCACTGCCGTTGGATTCTGACCGTTGGAGCTTCTGACTTGTGGGCCCGCCTGGGTGTCCGGTGCACACCGGACATGTACTGTTTGATGTCCGGTGCACCGGCATGGGCGATTCTGACTTCTGCGCGCGCTGAGCGCGCATTAAATGCTCCGCAGGGAGCCGTTGGCGCCGAAAAGAGCCGTTGCTCCGCTGGTACACCGGACAGTCCGGTGCACACCGGACAGTCCGGTGAATTTTAGCGGAGCGGCTGCCGCGCGAACCCGAGGCTGGCGAGTTCTGGAGACCGCGCTTCCTTGGAGCACCGGACATGTCCGGTGCACACCGGACAGTCCGGTGAATTATAGCGCGCCGGCTTCCGAGAATTCCCGAGGGCGAAGAGTTGGAGTCTGAGTCCCCTGGTGCACCGGACAGGAACTGTTCACTGTCCGGTGGCACACCGGACAGTCCGGTGCGCCAGACCAGGGGTGCCTTCGGTTGCCCCTTGCTCCTTTATTGAATCCAAAACTTGGTCTTTTTATTGGCTGAGGGTGAACCTTTTACACCTGTATAATCTACACACTTGGGCAAACTAGTTAGTCCAATTATTTGTGTTGGGCAATTCAACCACCAAAATTATTTAGGAACTAGGTGTAAGCCTAATTCCCTTTCAATCTCCCCCTTTTTGGTGATTGATGCCAACACAAACCAAAGCAAATAGAGAAGTGCATAATTGAACTAGTTTGCATGATGTAAGTGTAAAGGTTGCTTGGAATTGAGCCAATATAACTACTTACAAGATATGCATGGAATGTTTCTTTCTTATGTAACATTTTGGACCACATTTGCACCACATGTTTTGTTTTTGCAAAAATTTTTGTAAATCCATTTCAAAGATCTTTTGCAAATAGTCAAAGGTAAATGAATAAGAGTTTGTAAAGCATTTTCAAGATTTGAAATTTTCTCCCCCTGTTTCAAATGCTTTTCCTTTGACTAAACAAAACTCCCCCTAAAAGAGATCCACCTCTTAGTGTTCAAGAGGGTTTTGATATATCATTTTTGAAATACTATTTTCTCCCCCTTTTGAACACAATAGGATACCAAATGATAAATACTTTTGGAAAGCACTAAGTTTTTGAATTTGGTGGTGGTGGTGCGGTCCTTTTGCTTTGGGCTCATTTCTCCCCCTTTTTGGCATGAATCGCCAAAAACGGAATCATTAGAGCCCTCGAAGTAATTTCTTCCTCTTTGGTCATAAATGAATGAGTTAAGATTATACCAAAGACGAAGTCTGGTCCTTTTGCTTTTACTCTCTCCCCCAAGGATGAAGTCCTTTTCTTTGATGCTCATTTCTCCCTCAAAGAATAGAGAGTTGCTCGGAGTGATGGCGAAGTATGAGTTACGGAGTGGAAGCCTTTTTCTTCGCCGAAGACTCCAATTCCCTTTCAATATACCTATGACTTGGTTTGAAATAGACTTGAAAACACATTAGTCATAGCATATAAAAGAGATATGATCAAAGGTATTCAAATGAGCTATGTGTGCAAGCTAGCAAAAGAAATTTCTAGAATCAAGAATATTGAGCTCATGCCTAAGTCTGGTAAAAGATTGTTCATCAAGAGGCTTGGTAAAGATATCGGCTAATTGATCTTTAGTGTTAGTGTAAGAAATCTCGATATCTCCCTTTTGTTGGTGATCCCTAAGAAAATGATACCGAATGGCTATGTGCTTAGTGCGGCTATGCTCGACGGGATTGTCGGCCATTTTGATTGCACTCTCATTATCACATAGCAAAGGGACTTTGGTTAATTTGTAACCGTAGTCCTGCAGGGTTTGCCTCATCCAAAGCAATTGCGCGCAACAATGACCTGCGGCAATGTACTCGGCTTCGGCGGTGGAAAGAGCGACCGAATTTTGCTTCTTTGAAGCCCAAGACACCAAGGATCTTCCCAAGAACTGACAAGTCCCCGATGTGCTCTTCCTATTAATTTTGCACCCCGCCCAATCGGCATCCGAATAACCAATCAAATCAAATGTGGATCCCCGAGGGTACCAAAGCCCAAACTTAGGTGTGTAAGCCAAATATCTCAAGATTCGTTTTACGGCCGTAAGGTGTGATTCCTTAGGGTCGGATTGGAATCTTGCACACATGCAAACGGAAAGCATAATGTCCGGTCGAGATGCACATAAATAAAGCAATGAACCAATCATCGACCGGTATACCTTTTGATCCACGGACTTACCTCCCGTGTCGAGGTCGAGATGCCCATTAGTTCCCATGGGTGTCTTGATAGGTTTGGCATCCTTCATCCCAAACTTGGTTAGAATGTCTTGAGTGTACTTCGTTTGGCTAATGAAGGTGCCCTCTTGGAGTTGCTTGACTTGGAATCCTAGAAAATACTTCAACTCCCCCATCATCGACATCTCGAATTTCTGTGTCATGATCCTATTAAACTCTTCACATGTAGACTCGTTAGTAGACCCAAATATAATATCATCAACATAAATTTGGCATACAAACAAGTCATTTTCAAGAGTTTTAGTAAAGAGTGTAGGATCGGCCTTGCCGACTTTGAAGCCATTAGAAATAAGGAAATCTCTTAGGCATTCATACCATGCTCTTGGGGCTTGCTTGAGCCCATAAAGCGCCTTCGAGAGCCTATAAACATGGTTAGGGTACTCACTGTCTTCAAAGCCGGGAGGTTGCTCAACATAGACTTCTTCCTTGATTGGTCCGTTGAGGAAGGCACTTTTCACGTCCATTTGATAGAGCTTAAAGCCATGGTAAGTAGCATAGGCCAATAATATGCGAATTGACTCAAGCCTAGCTACGGGTGCATAGATTTCACCGAAATCCAAACCTTCGACTTGTGAATACCCTTTGGCCACGAGTCGAGCTTTGTTCCTTGTCACCACACCATGCTCATCTTGCTTGTTGCGGAAGACCCATTTGGTTCCTACAACATTTTGGTTAGGACGTGGAACTAAATGCCATACCTCATTTCTAGTGAAGTTGTTGAGCTCCTCTTGCATTGCCACCACCCAATCCGAATCTTGAAGTGCTTCCTCTATCCTGTGTGGCTCACTAGAGGAGACAAAAGAGTAATGTTCACAAAAATGTGCAACACGAGATCGAGTGGTTACCCCCTTATGAATGTCGCCGAGGATGGTGTCGACGGGGTGATCTCGTTGGATTGCTTGGTGGACTCTTGGGTGTGGCGGCCTTGGCTCTTCCTCATCCTCCTTTTCTTGATCATTTGCATCTCCCCCTTGATCATCGCCATTATCTTGAGGTGGCTCATCTTCTTGATTTTGCCCTTCATCAACTTGAGCCTCATCCTCATTTTGAGTTGGTGGAGATGCTTGCATGGAGGAGGATGGTTGATCTTGTGCATTTGGAGGCTCTTCGGATTCCCTAGGACACACATCCCCAATGGACATGTTCCTAAGCGCTATGCATGGAGCCTGTTCTTCACCTACTTCATCAAGATCAACTTGCTCTACTTGAGAGCCGTTAGTTTCATCAAACACAACGTCACATGAGACTTCAACTAGTCCAGTGGACTTGTTAAAGACCCTATATGCCCTTGTGTTTGAGTCATAACCAAGTAAAAAGCCTTCTACAGTTTTAGGAGCAAATTTAGATTTTCTACCTCTTTTAACAAGAATAAAGCATTTGCTACCAAAAACTCTAAAGTATGAAATGTTGGGCTTTTTACCGGTTAGGAGTTCATATGATGTCTTCTTGAGGATTCGGTGAAGATATAACCGGTTGATGGCGTAGCAGGCGGTGTTGACCGCTTCGGCCCAAAACCGGTCCGGTGTCTTGTACTCATCAAGCATGGTTCTTGCCATGTCCAAAAGAGTTCGATTCTTCCTCTCCACTACACCATTTTGTTGTGGCGTGTAGGGAGAAGAGAACTCATGCTTGATGCCCTCCTCCTCAAGGAAGCCTTCAATTTGAGAGTTCTTGAACTCCGTCCCGTTGTCGCTTCTAATTTTCTTGATCCTCAAGCCGAACTCATTTTGAGCCCGTCTCAAGAATCCCTTTAAGGTCTCTTGGGTTTGAGATTTTTCCTGCAAAAAGAATACCCAAGTGAAGCGAGAATAATCATCCACTATTACAAGACAATACTTACTCCCGCCGATGCTTATGTAAGCAATCGGGCCGAATAGATCCATGTGGAGTAGCTCAAGCGGCCTGTCGGTCGTCATGATGTTCTTGTGTGGATGATGGACTCCAACTTGCTTTCCCGCCTGGCATGCGCTACAAATCCTGTCTTTCTCAAAATGAACATTTGTTAATCCTAAAATGTGCTCTCCCTTTAGAAGCTTATGAAGATTCTTCATCCCAACATGGGCTAGTCGGCGGTGCCAGAGCCAACCCATGTTAGTCTTAGCAATTAAGCAAGTGTCGAGTTCAGCTCTATCAAAATCTACCAAGTATAGCTGACCCTCTAACACTCCCTTAAATGCTATTGAATCATCACTTCTTCTAAAGACAGTGACACCTACATCAGTGAATAGACAGTTGTAGCCCATTTGACATAATTGGGAAACAGAAAGCAAGTTGTAATCTAATGAATCAACAAGAAAAACATTGGAAATGGAATGGTCAGGTGAAATAGCAATTTTACCCAAACCTTTGACCAACCCTTGATTTCCATCCCCGAATGTGATAGCTCGTTGGGGATCTTTGTTTTTCTCATATGAGGAGAACATCCTTTTCTCCCCGGTCATGTGGTTTGTGCACCCGCTGTCGAGTATCCAACTTGAGCCTCCGGATGCATAAACCTACAAAACAATTTTAGTTCTTGACTTTAGGTACCCAAATGGTTTTGGGTCCTTTGGCATTAGACACAAGAACTTTGGGTACCCAAACACAAGTCCTTGACCCCTTGTGCTTGCCCCCAACATATTTGGCAACTACTTTGCCGGATTTGTTAGTCAACACATAAGAGGCATCAAATGTTTTAAATGAAATAGCATGATCATTTGATGCATTAGGAGTTTTCTTTCTAGGCAACTTGGCACGGGTTGGTTGCCTAGAGCTAGATGTCTCACCCCTATATATAAAAGCATGGTTAGGGCCAGAGTGAGACTTCCTAGAGTGAATTCTCCTAATTTTGCTCTCGGGATAACCGGCAGGGTATAAAATGTAACCCTCGTTATCCTGAGGCATGGGAGCCTTGCCCTTAACAAAGTTGGACAATCTCTTAGGAGGGGCACTAATTTTGACATCGTCTCCCCTTTGGAAGCCAATGCCATCCTTAATGCCCGGGCGTCTCCCATTATAGAGCATACTTCTAGCAAATTTAAATTTTTCATTTTCTAAGTTATGCTCGGCAATTTTAGCATCTAGTTTTGCTATATGATCATTTTGTTGTTTAATTAAAGCCATATGATCATGAATAGCATCAATATCAACATTTCTACATCTAGTACAAATAGTGACATGCTCAATGGTAGATGTAGATGGTTTGCAAGAATTAAGTTCAACAATCTTAGCACGAAGTATATCATTCTTATCTCTAAGATCGGCAATTGTAATTTTGCAAACATCAAAATCTTTAGCCTTAGCAATCAAACTTTCATTTTCTAATCTAAGGCTAGCAAGAGAAATGCTTAATTCTTCAATCCTAGCAAGCAAATCATCATTATTATTTCTAGGATTGGGAATTGAAACATTACAAACATGAGAATCAACCTTAGCATTTAAACTAGCATTTTCATTTCTAAGGTTGTCAATCATCTCACGGCAAGTGCTTAGCTCACTAGATAATTTTTCACATTTTTCTACTTCTAGAGCATAAGCCTTTTTAACCTTAACATGTTTTTTGTTTTCTTTAATTAGACAATCCTCTTGGGAGTCCAAAAGGTCATCTTTTTCATGAATAGCACTAACCAATTCATTCAATTTTTCCTTTTGAGCTATGTTAAGGTTGGCAAAAAGGGAACGCAAATTATCTTCCTCATCACTAGCATTATCATCACTAGAAGACTCATATTTAGTGGAGGAGTTAGATTTAACCTTCTTTTTGCCGTCCTTTGCCATGAGGCACTTGTGGCCGACGTTGGGAAAGAGGAGTCCCTTGGTGACGGCGATGTTGGCGGCGTCCTCGTCGTCGGAGGAGTCGCTAGAGCTTTCGTCGGAGTCCCACTCCCGACAAACATGGGCATCGCCGCCCTTCTTCTTGTAGTACCTCTTCTTCTCCTTTCTTCTCCCCTTCTTGTCGTCGCCCCTGTCACTATCACTTGATAATGGACATTTAGCAATAAAGTGACCGGGCTTACCACACTTGTAGCAAACCTTCTTGGAGCGGGACTTGTAGTCTTTCCCCCTCCTTTGTTTGAGGATTTGGCGGAAGCTCTTGATGACGAGCGCCATCTCCTCATTGTCAAGCTTGGAGGCGTCGATTGGTTGTCGACTTGGTGTAGACTCTTCCTTCTTCTCTTCCGTCGCTTTGAATGCAACGGGTTGAGCTTCGGATGGGTCGCCAAGCTCGTTGATTTTCCTCGAGCCTACTATCATGCACTCAAAACTTACAAAATGCCCGATAACTTCCTCGGGGGTCATTTTAGTATATCTAGGATTACCACGAATCAATTGAACTTGAGTGGGATTTAGAAAAATGAGAGATCTTAAAATAACATTTACCACTTCGTGGTCATCCCACTTCTTGCTCCCGAGGTTGCGCACTTGGTTTACCAAAGTTTTGAGCCGGTTGTACATGTGTTGTGGCTCCTCCCCTTTGTGAAGCCGGAACCGACCGAGCTCCCCCTCGATCGTTTCCCGCTTGGTGATCTTGGTGAGTTCATCTCCCTCGTGCGCGGTTTTGAGTACATCCCAAACCTCCTTGGCGTTCTTCAACCCTTGTACTTTGTTATATTCCTCTTTACTTAGTGAGGCGAGGAGAATTGTTGTGGCTTGTGAGTTGAAGTGCTCGATTTGGGCTACCTCATCCTCATCATAGTTCTCATCCCCTACGGATGGTACCTGCGCACCAAACTCAACAACATCCCATATGCTTTTGTGGAGCGAGATTAGATGAAATCGCATTAAATCGCTCCACCTAGCGTAATCTTCACCATCAAAAGTTGGTGGTTTGCCTAGTGGGACGGAAAGTAAAGGTGTATGTTTGGAAATGCGAGGGTAGCGTAGGGGGATCTTACTATACTTCTTGCGCTCTTGGCGCTTAGAAGTGACGGAGGGCGCATCGGAGTCGGAGGTAGAAGTTGATGAAGTGTCGGTCTCGTAGTATACCACCTTCCTCATCCTCTTGTGCTTGTCGCCTTTCCGATGCGGCTTGTGGGAAGAAGATTTTTCCTTCTTCTCTTTGTGGTGAGAAGAAGATTTCTTCTCCTTCCCTTTGTTGGAGGAGCTCTTCTTCTTCTCCCTCCTTTTGGTGCGGGACTCTTCCGATGAAGTGCTCCCGTAGCTTGTAGTGGGCTTTTCGCCGGTCTCCATCTCCTTCTTGGCGTGATCTCCCGACATCACTTCGAGCGGTTAGGCTCTAATGAAGCACCGCGCTCCGATACCAATTGATAGTCGCCTAGAGGGGGGGTGAATAGGGCGAAACTGAAATTTACAAATATAAACACAACTACAAGCCGGGTTAGCGTTAGAAATATAAACGAGTCCGAGAGAGAGGGCGCAAAACAAATCCCAAGCGAATAAGCAAGTGAGACACGGAGATTTGTTTTACCGAGGTTCGGTTCTTGCAAACCTACTCCCCGTTGAGGAGGCCACAAAGGCCGGGTCTCTTTCAACCCTTCCCTCTCTCAAACGGTCCCTCGGACCGAGTGAGCTTCTCTTCTCTAATCAAAGCCGGGAACAAAACTTCCCCGCAAGGGCCACCACACAATTGGTGCCTCTTGCCTTGATTACAATGGAGTTGTGATCTCAAGAACAAGTGAGAAAGAAAAGAAGCAATCCAAGCGCAAGAGCTCAAATGAACACGGCAAATCACTCTCACTAGTCACTAGGGCTTTGTGTCGAATTGGAGAGGATTTGATCTCTTTAGTGTGTCTAGAATTGAGTGCTAGAGCTCTTGTAGTAGTTGAGAAGTGGAAAACTTGGATGCAATGAATGGTGGGGTGGTTGGGGTATTTATAGCCCCAACCACCAAACTTGACCGTTGGCTGGAGGCGTCTGCTCGATGGCGCACCGGACAGTCCGGTGCACACCGGACAGTCCGGTGCCCCTGCCACGTCATCACTGCCGTTGGATTCTGACCGTTGGAGCTTCTGACTTGTGGGCCCGCCTGGGTGTCCGGTGCACACCGGACATGTACTGTTTGATGTCCGGTGCACCGGCATGGGCGATTCTGACTTCTGCGCGCGCTGAGCGCGCATTAAATGCTCCGCAGGGAGCCGTTGGCGCCGAAAAGAGCCGTTGCTCCGCTGGTACACCGGACAGTCCGGTGCACACCGGACAGTCCGGTGAATTTTAGCGGAGCGGCTGCCGCGCGAACCCGAGGCTGGCGAGTTCTGGAGACCGCGCTTCCTTGGAGCACCGGACATGTCCGGTGCACACCGGACAGTCCGGTGAATTATAGCGCGCCGGCTTCCGAGAATTCACGAGGGCGAAGAGTTGGAGTCTGAGTCCCCTGGTGCACCGGACAGGAACTGTTCACTGTCCGGTGGCACACCGGACAGTCCGGTGCGCCAGACCAGGGGTGCCTTCGGTTGCCCCTTGCTCCTTTATTGAATCCAAAACTTGGTCTTTTTATTGGCTGAGGGTGAACCTTTTACACCTGTATAATCTACACACTTGGGCAAACTAGTTAGTCCAATTATTTGTGTTGGGCAATTCAACCACCAAAATTATTTAGGAACTAGGTGTAAGCCTAATTCCCTTTCACTTATACACTAGAGCAAACTAGTTAGTCCAATTATTTGTGTTGGGAAATTCAACCACCAAAATCAATTAGGAACTAGGTGTAAGCCTAATTCCCTTTCAGTACTCATGTTGGCATGTCATTGACATACCGTACAACCTTCCACATGCTTTTGGCATGAAATATGAGTTTATGTTTTTATGTCTTGTTATACCTGGGCCTGAGCATTCTTGCATGCGCCTCAATGTGATGCTTCAACCACTTATTGAAGAGTTAAAGAAGCTATGGGAAGGAGTGGAAGCCTATGACTGCTTCAAGAAGCAGAAATTCAATCTCCGGGTTGAGTATCTATTCTGAGATCATGACTGTAACACCCTGAATTTGGGGGTATAAAATTTCTTTCTAATTATCACCCAAATTCATGTGTTACTCTTCTCTCTCTCACCCTAGGTTCTATCTCTCTCTAGATTCTCTCTCCCTTTTTCCCTTTTAAGTAGAAATAGCTTAAGGTTAGGGGGATTTAATTATTTATTTTTGCCAAAATATTTATGAGTCATGACATGTTGCATCATGCTGAACTTAAAATATTCTTTGAAGTGTTGCACATGTTTGAATTTATTTGAATTTGAAACCTAATTTGAATTTGGAATTGAAAACCCTATAGAAAAGAAATAGAAAAAGAATTAGAAAATTCAGAGAAAAAGAAAAAGAGAAAGCAGCCCAAACCAGCCCAGCTCGGCCCAGCCAGGCCGCACGCCCGCGCCTGCTGACAGGCGGACCCCACCTGTCAGCGACAGCTCTCTCTCTCCCACGCGCCCTCCCTCTCTCGCTCGCTGCCCAGTGGGGCCAATCTGTCGGCGCCAGTTTTCTTCACCCGCGCGCTTCCCCTCTCTCTCTCTGTCTCGTGGGCCCAGTTCGCCAGTTGCTGAGTTGTTGCCCCGCGCGTCCCCTTTTCTCTCTCTGCGCCGTGGGCCTGCCCTGTCAGCTCCGCCCTCCCCGTGCCCGCCGTGGACCGGCGAGTGCGCACTCGCGCACGTCGCCGGATTTCTCGGCCATGACACCTGTCCACGTGCCCAGCTCCCTTCTTAGAGCCCCGCCAGCGCCCCACACTCGCCCCGCCTCATTTCACGCAGCTCCACCCTCTTTCGCGCTCTGCCCACGCCGCCAGCAGCCGGCAGGGACCCGCGCCCGCGTTCCCGACCATCCAGCTCGCCGGAGACCGCGCCAAGCCTCCCCGAGCTCCGCCCCGAGGTGAGACACTTGTCCCCGTGCCCAATTTTCCCTATTGCGCTCTGTGCTCGACCAATTTCGGCTTCGCCGGTGCTCGGCCGCGGCGGACCGTCGTGCTCGCGCGGTGGCAGGCCAATTTAGCCCGGTCTAGTTCCCCGACGTTAGTCCCTAAGGTGCCTCTACCTCTGCTGAAGCTAGCCAAGGCCTTAGCGCGCCTTAAGCCCCCTCCCCGTGGCCGGAATGCCTCATCGGAGTTACTTCAGCCCGCCCGAGATCTTCTCTCTACCGTTCTCCCCTCTCTGCCCTCGGATTCATGGCCTCTTCCTTGCCATTGAGTTCGCCGTGACATTCTCTCCCTCTGTGCCCAACTCCGGCGACCCCGGAGCCACCTTAGCTCACGCCAGCCTCAACTCTAGTGACCTCTCTGCCGCGGAGAAGAATAGCGCCGCCCGCAGTCGTTCACCACTGCCTGGTCTGATCCCCTCCGTCCGATCTTCATCGCACGACCCAGATCGTGAATACCGCTTCGAGCACGCGCGCCCTGTGCCTCTGGCCCGCCTGTCAGCGCCTAAGTCCCCTGGCGTTGGGCCTACTCGGTCAGTGCACCCTCACCCTCTATCGCTGACGCCCTGGCCCGCCTGTCAGCGCTCGCTCGCCCGCCCGCGCGCGCGCCCTCGGCCGCAGATCTAATCTCAGCCGTTGGTTTTAGATCTGACGGTTAGATTCACCCGATACCCCTTCGCGTGGTTGTTTTATTAAAGAGACCCTCGGTTTATTGGAAATCAACCCGCCGTCCCTGGTTTTCGCGCACAGACCCCTGTAATCTTGCAGATTTAACCCTGGACTTTTAAATATTCACAGAATTAGACCTAATTTCATATTTTGAATTCCAAAACTTGTTTATTTCATATCTTTTGCATATGAACTCCAAATTTAGTGATTCAAATTGCAAAATGTTCATAGGATTATTCTCTGTCTAAATAAAATAGTTTCAATTACTGTCTACACATTCCAATTTTTATGATTAAGTATGAAGTAATGTAGATGTAGTTTTATTTATTTAATAAAGTAAATAAAAGGAGAATCTTAGAGATTTAAACATGTTTAAGCTTGTGAGATTAATAATGTGTATTACATGAATTCATCTCTATTCTAATTTTTAGGTCACAATAAACTAAATTGAACTATGCTATGTACTTGTAAGCAACACTTAGGGAAATAATAACCTATTTCCAAATGAAGTTAATTTATGTTACATTTTATGTTATACTTTGAATTCATTATCCTTTATGTAGTAATGTGTCCTTTAAAAAAAGATGTATTCCTATGTTTGTACATGTTTGGTGTGCTGTTTATTTGTACTTTCCAAGTGTATTGAATGCATGCTCGCTTTATTTATACAACGAGCAGTCCGAGGTTCCTGAGTGTGTTGTTGGAGACCTCCCTGAGCAACAACCTGGTGAAGGCAAGTGTCCTCTGACCTATTATGTCATACATACTTTATGATTCACTGTCCCGCATTACTTTATGAAACCTAAGGATTGACTAGTCTGTATTCACTTATCCTTGTTTACATTTTGGGTTATCATGGTTAGCATCTTGCTATTGCCTTAACTTTAATCAATGAACATGATGTGAACATTTATGATACGATACTGTTATCCTGATTATGTTGATGAGCTTATGATAATCTAGGGGGCTCAAGCCTTTTTCCTGAGTACCTCTCTGTAAGGACCTGTTCGTGGAGTGACCACCCGGGATAACAGTGCAACCATGACAGTGGAATGGGACGCCCTTAGCCGATTAATTAGATGAACCTAGGGGTGTAGTTGGCTTTGCCGGAGGGCCGTCAATAGGGGTCGGGGCGTAGTGCTCAATCTGCCAAGGTTGGGGTGCAGAGATTCATTCGATTTGGTTTTGTTAGTCACCCACCTTGGGGAGGTGTACTGCGTTTGTACGACTGGCGAAACCTAACGAGCAGCTATGCACCAGGGGAGTCTCTGTAAAGGCTACATAGTGAAACCTTGCTGACTCACCTTGGTAGTTGTTGGGGGCCTTCATCTTCCGAAGGTCCTCAAAAACATGACTAACATGTATCCCAAGTATAATATATGTACAGCAACCTTCAGACATGGGATGAAGTTGTATATGATATGAAGAGCACAGTTCAGGAGAAGGATGAACAAATGCCGAAGCTACTCGTGGAAAAGCTTCGGCTCAACAGTGGAAAATGAAACCGACTTAAAGGGGGAAAAGGTTGTCTAGTCCTCGATAGATTATCCCTAAGTCAATAGTAAATGTCAAGGGCATAGATGTAATTCCACACAGGCTGCGTCCTGTGCCTATAAATAGATGAACAGTGACACCGTACCGTTCACGCTGACCTGTATTCTCTCGCGCGTCATATTTGGACCCTTGCCTTCTTGTCAGGCCGAAGGTACAAATGTAATTCAATATTGTTTATGTCCATTCATGATGATATAATAAAGATATATTAATAATGTCATATGATTATTCATGTTATTTCTCATGCTTTATATGCTTCTACTTCCATTAAGATACACTGTGATGATGAAGGTACGTCCTTCACAACCTTCGTCTGGAGATCATTATATCCTAAGGGAGATAATGCTTCGAAGGATGAAGGACTTTAACCACTAACATTTTGTGTTGCCTTGTTCTTAACTCATAGCATTTGAGAACAAGTCCCCAACAGTAGTGTTTGAGGGTTTGACCGACCCGAGGCATAAAGGGAACACGACTTGTGGGTAAAGTGTGCAACCTCTGTAGAGTGTTAGAAACTGGTATATCAGCCGAGCTCACGGTTAAGAGCAGCCTTGGGATCCTCTTTGATTAGAAGAACTTTGGATACTTTTATGATGATGGTTAATAATGATGTTATAAATCTGATCTCTGGTAATTCCTCTTTTGAGGAGGTACTTCTGGGTAATAACTGGGTTTATTACTAAAACTTGGCTCTACTAATAATAATAAGTACTTGACCAACTAGTCCACTTTAGCCAAACGGGACATTTGCTGAGTATGTTGATGTGTACTCACCCTTGCTTTACACACCACCCCCACCTCAGGTTGTCCCCACTGTACTCAATGCTCAGGAGGTGATGCTGGCAACATGGAAGACTTCGAGGAGTTTCAGGACTACGACGAGTTCTAGTTCTTTCTTAGTGGCAAATCCCCAGTCAGCTGCCTATGTAGGCTTAGCTTCTACATTTCGTATTTCCGCACTTTGATAGTTATGTTAAAGACAATGGTTATGTAATAGACTCTATGGATGTCTTGGACATCTTGATGTAACTAAGTACCTTTCCGCTATTTAATTCAAGCATTGTGTGACGATGTCCAATTATGTAATCGATGTGTACGTGATGTTCTAATCCTAGCACGTACATGGTTCGCATTTGGTTTGCCTTCCAAAACCGGGTGTGACAATGACTTTATGGTGTATGGTATTTTCTCTGGATGGAGCGTGCATGGAAGATTGACATGTCCTTATTGTGGTCGAGATATAGATTGTTTTGGTCTTAGTGCTAGTGGGAGGATATGTTACTTTGATTGCCATAGATGTTTTCTACCCATGAATCACCCCTTCAGAAGGCAGACAAAGCAGTTTAGGAAGGGCACCATCGTCATGAAGGGACCGCCCAAGTGATGTAGTGGGATAGAAATTATATAAGAGCATAGGAAACTTGTCCTAGATGAGAGTGGGAAAAGGTTTGAAGGTTTTGGTGAGGAGCATAACTGGACTCACATATGTGGCTTGTGGGAGCTTCCTTATGCTAAGTCATTGATTTTGATGCACAACATCGACGTCATGCATCAAGAGAGTAACTTTTGCCAAGTCCTCATAAATACATGCATGGATTTTCTGGATAAAATGAAAGACAATTATAAGGCACACATGGACTTAGCCGTGATATGTGATCGTCCAACCCAAGTGCTTAAAGAAAACGGAGGCAAACCAAAAGTTGATTATTGTCTTAAACCTAAGCAACAAAAAAGAAGTGATGAGCTGGATGAAGGATATGAAATTCCCCATGGTTATGCTGCTGGTTTTAGAAGATCTATGAATTTGAAGACAATGAAGATGAAGGGATTGAAGAGCCATGACTTCCACACAATTACGGAAAGTCTCATGCCTGTAATGTTTTGTGGGCATGTTTCTGATGCTGTGTGGAAAACATTAGCTAAAGTTATCTATTTCTATAGACATCTATATGCTAAAGAAATTAGAAGAGATACGATGGAGCAGTTGGAGAAAGTGGTACCAGTGCTTTTGTGCAAATTGGAAAAAATATTCCCATCAGGTTTCTTCAATCCTATGTAGCATCTCCTTATACATCTTCCATATGAAGCTAAGGTTGGTGGTTCTGTTCAGTATAGGTGGATGTTTCATATAGAAAGAGCATTAAAGAAGCTTAGAGCCATGGTGGGCAATAAGGCAAGAGTTGAAGGATGTATTGCGAAACAATTTAAATTGAAGGAGGTAGCACACTTCACAAGTTGTTACTTTGCAGAAAAACATAATGTATTTGCTCAAAAGAAGAGGTACCATGATGATGAACGAGAGACGCCTCCATGTAGTGATTTTTTTTATTTTTCAAACAAACGACAAAACAATAGGTCCACCCATGGCATATACCTCACTATGGAAGAACGAAAGTCTGCTTTACTCTACATGTTCACGAATATGCGTGAGGTGGAGAAATACTTCGTGTAAGAGTTTATTTACTTAAATTGTTCATAGGTGAATTAGTTTATGTCCTAAAATATCTCATGTCCTGCAATAATATTTAACAATGAGTTTGATGAACAAAACATCTCGGTAGGCCAACAACGAGAGACCTAGACAAATTGCGACATGATGGAATGCATGGGCGACCAAATTTCATTATGTGGCTTCGGGACCGTGTAAGTCTTAATTATGTGGCTCGGAGACCTAATTTTATTTTTTTAGCTAACTACATTACACACTTTGCCAATGCTTTGTGGCATAATTGATAGTTTGGGGAGGAAATGAATATGAATGATGACTTACGTCAGCTATCTATTGGAAGCATAACTGTGAAAAGCTATGGACATTATGACGTCAATGGATATCACTTTCGTTCAAGCATATTTGAATCTAGTCATCCTATGGCTGCCACTTAAAACAACAGATTTGTTACTAGGGCAACCAACATGGAAGGACACGGAGTCTGCTATTACGGGACGATAAAAAATATAATCAAGATTACATTCACTGGCAATAATCCTTTAGCACTAGTTTTTTTCGAGTGTAAATGCTATGACCCGAAGTATTATAGGACTGAATTTGGGATGACACAGGTCCAACCTGAAAAATTGCTTCAAGGGCACGACACGTATATCCTTGTCCATCAAGCGGACTAGGTTTGTTTCTTGACATATCCATGCAAAATGTTGTCTGTAAGTAGGGTTGTGTACAATCTAAATCCCTATGAACGCTTATACACCCTTGGTAAGGATGAATATCAATTTGAGCACCTTGAGCAGATTGATGAGGTGTTTCAAGAAGAAGATTTGCCAACTAGTTTTCATATTGATCCTGCTCCAGCATTAGATTCACTAGTTGCAGACATTAATGACTTAACTTTGCCCGAGAGAAGGAGAAGACAACCTTTTAGGGTTTTAGGGTTTAGGGTTTAAGGATGTATTGCGAAACAATTTAAATTGAAGGAGGTAGCACACTTCACAAGTTGTTACTTTGCAGAAGAACATAATGTATTTGCTCGAAAGAAGAGGTACCATGATGATGAACGAGAGACGCCTCCATGTAGTGATTTTTTTATTTTTCAAACAAACGGCAAAACGATAGGTCCACCCATGGCATATACCTCACTATGGAAGAACGAAAGTCTGCTTTACTCTACATGTTCACGAATATGCGTGAGGTGGAGAAATACTTCGTGTAAGAGTTTATTTCCTTAAATTATTCATAGGTGAATTAGTTTATGTCCTAAAATATCTCATGTCCTGCAATAATATTTAACAATGAGTTTGATGAATAAAACATCTCAGTAGGCCAACAACGAGAGACCTAGACAAATTGTGATGTGATGGAATGCATGGGCGACCTAATTTCATTATGTGGCTTTGGGACCGTGTAAGTCTTAATTATGTGGCTCAGAGACCTAATTTTATTATTTTAGCTAACTACATTACACACTTTGACAATGCTTTGTGGCATAATTGATAGTTTGGGGGAGGAAATGAATATGAATGATGACTTACGTCAGCTATCTATTGGAAGCATAACTGCGAAAAGCTATGGACGTTATGACATCAATGGATATCACTTTCGTTCAAGCATATTTGAATCTAGTCATCCTATGGCTGCCACTTAAAACAACAGAATTGTTACTAGGGCAACCAACATGGAAGGACACGGAGTCTGCTATTACGGGACGATAAAAAATATAATCAAGATTACAATCACTGGAAATAATCCGTTAGCGCTAGTTTTTTTCGAGTGTAAATGCTATGACCCGAAGTATTATAGGACCGAATTTGGGATGACACAGGTCCAACCTGAAAAATTGCTTCAAGGGCACGACACGTATATGCTTGCCCATCAAGCGGACTAGGTTTGTTTCTCGACATATCCATGCAAAAAGTTGTATGTACGGTGGGTTGTGTACAATGTAAGTCCCTGTGAACGCTTATACACCCTTGGTAAGGATGAATATCAATTTGAGCACCTTGAGCAGATTGATGAGGTGTTTCAAGAAGAAGATTTGCCAACTAGTTTTCATATTGATCCTGCTCCAGCATTAGATTCACTAGTTGTAGACATTAATGACTTAACTTTGCTCGAGAGAAGGAGAAGACAACCTTCTAGGAGAAAAGATAAATGGCGACCTCTGCATATAAGAGGACAATAGATCTTGATTTTGATGATATTTTACAAGTAAAGTATTTTGTTCCTTCATTTGTTTCTATTTTTAAGGATTATGTCATTTATATATTTTTTATTCACTTGTTATTATTTAAACATTGCACTAATGAAAAATTTCTTATTTTGGTGCAGGATGCTGCCAAAGTCGAAGAAGTCACGAAGGGGTTGTTCAAGAGCATGAGCTTGTTTCAGGACATTTCTTTGACTAATAGTAGACGTCGAGAGCTGCACATGGAGGCAAGATAATATATTTCTTAGTTCTTACTATTAAATTTGTTTATATATTTACCTTTATCTAAATCTTGAGTTGGATGTACCCAGAAGAGCAACACAATTTAGTGTGGCACAATGAGGAGGTGCAACATGTGACATGGGATCAGGCTGTGCAGCAGCACTAGCCCTGGACCAGTGGGACCACTAGAGAGAGCAGCAACAGGTGTAGGACTAGCGGGCCCAGCAGGCCCAGCCAGCTGACAACCCAATGGATGGTGCTTTAGGAGGCTCTTTAGCGACACACACACGTCACTCTTGGAAGAGCCACTCAAGAAAGCCTTGTCTCGCGATTGAGCGAGAGGCCGATATGATCTTAATCATGCCTCATGGAGATTGGTGAGTGTAATATATTAACTTGTCTCATATAACTAGTATGTGCATTGTTAATTTTTTTGTGTAATGTAGGAATTGGGAGGATCTGTCCTTTGACGGCAAGAGACACCACACCTAGGTTAACCTTACATTGGATTCTCTTTGTGAGAGCACCTAGAGGGGGGGTGAATAGGTGATCCTGCAAAAATCAACTCTAAACAAGTCCAACTTGGTTTATGACAAGTGTTAGTGAAAACTAAAACCAATATGTTATGAGTAGAGGTAGAGAGAAGAGAACTCTTCACTTGATTGTTCCTTAGATATGTGTATTGAACTTAGAAAGAACAATGCAAGTGAAATATGAGAACTCTTGGAAGACAACAATCACAATAAAGAAAATGCACAAGAGACATGACGATTTTATCGCGTGATTCGGCTAATGCCTACTCCACGTTGTGGTGACCTGCTTCGGTCACGGGTTGCACTCAACCTCGCTCAAGTGATCCAAAGATCAAACTTGAGTACCACGTTGTTCTTCCTTATATCAAATCCCTTTGTGAGGAATCTCCACAAGTTGGAGACTCTCACGCCTTACACGAATGATCTTAATCAAAGCACAAGAGTAAGGAGGGAGTAGAAACACATACAAGAAAAGGAGAGAACACAAGAATCAAAACGGCAGAGTTTCTCTCAAGAAAACGCTCAATTCTATCTAGAATGAGTCAGAAGCATGGTTGCGTTGAATCGAAGTTTCAGTGTGCTCTTAGCATGCATGAGTAACAGCCCCATGCGCCTAGGGGGTCCTTTTATAGCCCCAAGGGCCAAAGGAGTCGTTTCTTCTTTGTTTGGAAGGCCCTAGTTGCCTTCTGTCTACGGGTGCACCGGACTGTCCGGTGCACCCCGGACAGTGAACAGTGCGCGATCTCTTTCCATCCTCGCCACGCCGACCGTTGAGTTAGCCGTTGCATTCTTCGGCTGCCCAGCATGTAACACCCCTGGTGTTACTGGCACTAAAACTTGAGCATAACATCATGTGCATTGACATTTCATATTGCTTGTTACACCTAGAGTGCATTCACGAGGTAAAAATTTCAAACAAGTTGAGATGATAGGACTTGAAAAGTGATTAACCCTAGGGTAGCGTACTTAACCTCGAATTAGGACTTATGACTGAAGGTGAAGCTTAAATGAGTAAAAATCTCAAGAGACATTAGAAATATTCACAAGATATCAAAGTGGATGGACTTTTGTGGCACAAAAACCCTAAAAACAAACTCTAGAAACCCTAAATACAACCCTAGGGGGGTAGATGCAAATTTTGTGCACTTTTGGACCAAAGTGCAAATACCAAAGTAATAGAACACCACAAATCATATGTTTTTCACATTTGAGGATTTGCAAGTTAAAGAGTGGGATTTGGACTTATTTGCAAAAAGTACCCTATGAACCCCATATGTTTAAGTGCGGATTCAGTTGAATGGGGTCAACTTTGGAGCTCTATATCTTAGAATTCTTGAGGATTTTGCTCTTGGTCAATATAGCAAACTTGTAGAGCTATGTAAGGAGAACAAATTTGATTAAGTGAGTAAGCCCTAGTGCTACATAAAAGTGGGAGAAAAATAGACCTGAAGTTGGTCTGTCAGTCGAGTGTAGCTCTAAAACTGGATTGACAGTGAACCAGGACCAAGTTTGAGAGCTATTTTGAGTGTGATCCAGTGAGTATTTGAGTATGGTTGCTATAGCAAGATCAAAGTTGGATTATAGATCAACAACTTTGTTACAGGAGGATTAACAAGTTGTCATATAAAAATTTGAGATCTGGGCCCTGTAAATCGGTCTGTCAAACACTCTGAATGGGATTTCCCATTGAACAGTGAACTGAAGAAGATCATCAGGTACATCACCCCTCGCCGTTGGTGACCCTCGCGCCGTGATCCGCGTCGTCGCCATGATTTGTGCTCTCTGGCAAGGAGATAATCACGGCAGAGTAAAGATCTTGGCACCGGATAGGCCCGGACCCGGTCGACGGTGAGTTCGCCGTATCCACTTGGGCTATAGTCGGCCGAAATGGCCCTCCCGGCGTTGGCCGCTTACCAACCGTGCGCCATGTGCCTTAGGGCGTTAACACGTCGCAATAAACCACTGAAGCAAGCCGTCCATCACCTGAGTCCTTGCCACAGTAAAAGCCACGGTATCACCTGCGCCAGTAACCTTCCTTCTCTCCGGCCGCCAGCACACCATTCCAAAATTAGGAGCCACCGCCCTTGGACTCTATAAATTGAGCATACCACTAGCTCTGTTAGGTAATCACGAAGCCAGAGCACCCGCTCCTGCCTCCAATTAGCCACCATAGCTCTCTAATTCCTCTTTTCCCCCAAACCGGGTTTCCGCGCATCCGTGAACGTCGCCTCGTGGCCAGCTCTCTGCAGTTCCGTTCACGCCCTCCTCGCTCTCGTTTCAACACCCATGTATGCTATAGAAGCTTATCGGCCCAGCCAATTGAACTAGCCCATGTTGGATCACCGGGAACACCTTAGATTGTCGTCGATGTGTGCCATCTCCGTGGACAGAGAGATTGTGAGCTAGAACTCCGCAATTGATTGAGGGGTTAGTGTCGCTGAGGGTGGAATTAGGTGTTGTGCAATGGAGGGGCAAAGCCGTTGCGTTTTCCGGCCGGGATAAGTTCGCCGGAGACACGCTCGTCGCCGTCCACCATCGTGGACTTGGCACTGCGAAGAAATAGAAAGGGAGGGGTCACGGTGTAAATGTCAGTGGCACGAGTAAATAGTGCACATGACTCTTAACCAGTTATTCAAACCACCGAGGGTCTCTATGCGATTTCGCCGTGCAGGCGCGCGCGGGCGCGTTTCGCCTAGGCATGGGCCGTATCGGGCTGAATTGAGCCCGTTACTGTTTATGCTTTATCTTTTTCTTTTTCTGCCAGACTTAGAAAATTCATAGAAAATTCTAGAAAAATGCTAAAATATGGGACCAATTTTGCTAGACTCTTAAATTCCTATAGTATTTAATAAAAATAGTTCCAAGATTTATAGCCCAAACCAGGAATTATGTAGTATTTAAGAAGGCCTAAACCTAGTTTTTTGGAATTTTATAAATTACTAGATAACTCCAAAAATCATAAAACTTTTTCGGTGAACTTATTTTGACAATTAGAACCCATGGGTGAAGTTTGACATGTGTTGGATATTGTTTGATTCCTAAACCCAAAACCCTAGCTCCTTAGGGTAAAACTGTCTAACCCTACTAGGGTGTTGACCTAGAAGACCCTAGTTTCCCTGGTGCACCGTGAAGGAAAGTTGTATTCAAGATACAACTTGATGTATCTCTATTATAATTGCATATTCATAGCATCACATGAGCATTCATGGTTATATATGGTTATGTATAGAAAACGAAGAAGAAGTGACTGTTGAAGAAGAGGAGACTGCACCATCAACTGAGAATCCACCTCTCGGGAACTATTTTTATTTTGATATATGTGGAACAGAGCCTGACTCCCCTACAACACAAGGCAAGCCCCGGTGCATCTGCCACGTCCATGCTGTTTTAAAATCTTTATCACTGTGTTTGATGCATTAGGTGATAGGAGTTGTGTGCCAAACTATTGTTGCATTTCTTTCCTTGAAATTATTTACCATTCCTTGATTACCTGTTTTATTAAAAGGTTTTCTGATGCTTAGCCTTGCTTTAGAAAACAAAAAGGTTTTGTTTTAAACCAAAGGTGATGCTTCAATGGGAAGGGGATGTTTTCAAAAATAAAACTTGATGGTGAATCCATCATGGCCGTGATGGGTTCAACATCGGACAAGATGTACCTCTGCCAGGTGCCAAACTTTGGGTTTAAATGATAAAGCTGAGACCGGGCGGGTGACTTGCACGAGAAGAGAATCTCGGTGTAGTGTCTCCGTCTGAGTCGATTAAGGACCGTGTCGATGTAGGCTTGATGATTGAGGACCTTTTAACTGGTCACATGCCTCGTCATGGGTAAGCTTTGCCTCGGGTAGACTAATACCAGAAAGGCCAACACGTAACGGGAGTGGAGAGATGGCGAGAGTAGCGTGTACCCTCCGTGGCAAGAGGCTAGACGGTGGTGTATCTGTGCTCTCGGTTGGCGTGAACCCGGTCTGGTCTTAAGAAACCCGGTGGCGAGTTGACATATGCAAGGGTTAAGTGCTACATATGTCGTGTGATTGGAGATCCCCAGCTGGGTATTAATCGTTTCAGATCGCTGTTACTTCTCGGACATGAAGACTTGGTCACTGCCCTACACGTAGAATCCCAGTGAACTTAGAAGGTTGATAAAAGACATCTAGTATAGTCCAAGTGCTTGAACTAGGATAGAAAGAATCCTAGATGCGGGTAATTTTACTTAACCTGACAATAAAATTTGGAATTTTAAGGATCTACTATTAGTAAGCATTTCTGCAAAATAGAGTCTTTGATACTTGAACAGCCTTACCTCGGTTCCCTCAAGCTCGCATATCCTTGAGAGTCTTTTCTTTTGACGGGTACGAGTAAGACTTGCGAAAGTACACTCCGTACTCAGGGTTTTCGAACCCATGTTGTTGTAGGTGAGGAAACAACAGACTTTTGCTGTTTTTGTTCTAAGGTGGTGCCCAAAGAAGAACCTCATCAATGAAGATGCGGGAGGATGTTGGCCTCCACCTTGAAAACAATATACTTTTATGCGGGAGGGGTTTTTGCCTCCCAAGTCTGTAATAATAATACTTATGCACTCATATATCCTGGTTTTGTAATAATAACACTCTCTCTATATATTTGAATGAATGTAATATAAATTATTGTAAAATGCTTCCGCTATTCTTTCTTCCGATGTGATGTAATATCTGCGAGACGGGTGAAACGCTCTTGGGCGAGGAAATGAGGATACAGTACCGAACTTGTCGAGCGATTATGTGCATCTACAGGGTTGTCCAAGGTCCTTAGGACAAGGACAACTGTAGGTGAGCCAAGTACCTTGGGAGGTTCCATCACAGCTGGTATCGGAGCGAAGCCCTTCTCTTTAGATATTATGAAGCACTTCAAAACGAAATTTCAAATACTTATCAAGAAATATCCTGTCATTCTTACCTTGCCACTTTCTGGAAGTTCTCATCTTGAAAGACCAGGTAATAGAGTGCAATATATAGGAAACTAGGGTTCAACGAAGGTTGATTCCATAATTATTGGGTTATGCATGCATCATGTTTAAAATTATACTAATAAATCTTCCCCTCTTATGGAGATATGGCACGTACGAGGAAAACCACGTGAGAGCACCTAGAGGGGGGGTGAATAGGTGATCCTGTAAAATTCAACAACTAATAGCCACAAAACTTGGTTAAGTGTTAGAATGGCTAAGTGGCGAGCTCTTGCGAACACACAAGTATCACAGAAAAACAATCACAAAAGACACGCGAGTTTATCCCGTGGTTCGGCAAGTATAACACTTGCCTACCTCCACGTTGTGGCGTCCCAATGGACGAGGGTTGCACTCAACCCCTTTCAAGTGATCCAATGATCAACTTGAATACCACGGTGTTCTTCTTTGCTTATCTCTTTTCCCGTTTGCAAGGAATCTCCACAAGTTGGAGTCTCTCGCCCTTACAACAATTATCAAAGTGAAAGCACAAGAGTAAGGGTGGGAAGCAACACACAAATCCGCAGCAATACGCACACACACAAGCCAAGACTTGAGCTCGAATGAAGCACAACTAGTTCACTACTAGAACTGAGCTCAAATCACTAACAAAGTCAATCAAGTGCGCGAAGACGGAGTGTGGAAGACTTAGAATGCTCAAAAGTATGCTTGGGTGACTCCTCCATGCGCCTAGGGGCCCCTTTTATAGCCCCAAGGCAGCTAGGAGTCGTTGGAGGCATTCTTGGAAGGCCAAAGTTGCCTTCTCTCGAGTGGCGCACCGGACAGTCCGGTGCACCACCGGACAGCCACTGTTCAAGTCCGGTGCGTGATCTCCTTCCTAATCTGGTGCAGCCGACCATTGCAGCTTCGAGCCCGTTGGTGCACCAGACAGTCCGATGCCCCCTGCCGACCGTTGGGGCGGGCCACGCGTCGCCTGCAGATTTGGCGGCCGACCGTTGCGCTAGCGACCGTTGGCTCACCGGACAGTCCGGTGAATTTTAGTCGTACGCCATTGAACGTTTCCCAAGAGCGACGACTTCACCGCGGACGACTCACCAGACAGTCCGGTGATTTATAGCCGTACGCCGCCGTCGAATCCTGAGAGCGGCCTGTTCACCGAGACTGGTCTGGCGCACCAGACACTGTCCGGTGCACCCAGACGAGCAGGAGTTGGCTGTACACAGCCAACTCTTTTCCAATTGCTTTTTCCCTATTTCTAGCACTTAGGTAACTTCATTAGTACCCAAAACAAATGTACTAAGTCTAGAAACATACCTTCTTTGTTGATTTGCACTTCATTCATCATTTGGCATATAATAACCCTCTTAATGTGTGTTGGACACTTAATCACCAAAATATACTAGAAATGGCCCAAGGGCACATTTCCCTTTCAATCTCCCCCTTTTTGGTGATTTATGCCAACACATCAAAAAGCAACAAATAGAAGTGCAACATCAATGCAATTGAGAACAAAAATAGTCTTTGACAAGATTTGACATATTTGGATCGTTCTTTGCCACCACTTGGTTTGTTTTTGCAAATCAAATTCATTTTCCTATCTCTAAGTCAAACCCACTTGTTTGGTCACAAAGAGAGATAATCCAAGAGTAAAAATGATTAAGAGCCAAAAACTCCCCCTTTTCCCATAATCAAAAATTCTCCCCATAAGAGACCAAATTTTGACAATAAGAGTATTTTGACAAATCAAAAGTTCTACTCTACTCTTTGTAAAAATTTTCACAAGTGGTAGCTGATCCATTTGCTTTGGCCTTATTTTCTCCCCCTTTGGCATTAAGCACCAAAACGGGATCATTCTTGGCCCTTTAACCCCATTGCCTCACCAAAAATGTCAATTAAGAGTAAAAAAGGCAATAGGAGCTTAAGAATGAACTTGGAGGTTTGCACACTAATATCGGAGTGCAGTGGAAGTCTTTGCATGGTCCAAGTTCACCTTTCCCTTTCAATTCACCTTTGAGACTACATCAAGTAAACTCAAGCACACATGTTAGTCTCAAAGGGTCAAGTTGTAGCACTTCTCCCCCTAAATATGTGCACTATTCACACATGGACTTGTGAGGTCTGGGGATCCCTTGCACAACTTGAGCACCATACATAAACAACAAATCTCATAAATGCATAAAGTAACTTGATCAAAGGCATAAAACACATGTATGCTATAAATCAATCCAAGTTACGTGAATCTAAGACATTTAGCTCACTACGCAGCCTGCAAAAGGTTTTCTCATCTAAAGGCTTGGTAAAGATATCGGCTAACTGGTTCTCGGTGCTAATATAGAACACTTCGATATCTCCCTTTTGCTGGTGGTCTCTCAAAAAGTGATGTCGGATGTCTATGTGCTTAGTGCGGCTGTGCTCAACAGGATTATCCGCCATGCGGATTGCACTCTCATTGTAACATAGGAGTGGGACTTTGCTCAGATTGTAGCCAAAGTCCCAGAGGGTTTGCCTCATCCAAAGTAGTTGTGCATAACACTGTCCTACGGCAACATACTCGGCCTCAGCGGTGGATAGGGAAAACGAGGTTTGTTTCTTAGAACTCCAAGACATCAGGGGCCTTCCTTGGAATTGGCACGTCCCTGATGTACTCTTCCTATCAACCTTGCATCCAGCATAATCGGAGTCTGAGTATCCAATCAAGTCAAAGGTAGACCCCTTTGGATACCAGATCCCGAAGCAAGGCGTAGCAACTAAATATCTAAGAATTCGCTTAACGGCCACAAGGTGACATTCCCTTGGATCGTATTGAAATCTAGCACACATGCATACGCTAAGCATAATATCTGGTCTACTAGCACATAAATAAAGCAATGAACCTATCATGGACCGGTATGCCTTTTGATCAACGGACTTACCTCCTTTGTTGAGGTCGACGTGTCCGTCGGTTCCCATCGGTGTCTTTGCGGGCTTGGCGTCCTTCATCCCAAACCGCTTGAGAAGGTCTTGCGTGTACTTCATTTGTGAGATGAAGGTGCCATCCTTGAGTTGCTTCACTTGGAACCCAAGGAAGTAGTTCAACTCGCCCATCATCGACATCTCAAATTTCTGTGTCATCACCCTGCTAAACTCCTCACAAGACTTTTGGTTAGTAGAACCAAATATTATGTCATCGACATAAATTTGGCACACAAATAGGTCACCATCACAAGTCTTAGTGAAAAGAGTTGGATCGGCTTTCCCAACCTTGAAAGCATTAGCAATTAGAAAATCTCTAAGGCATTCATACCATGCTCTTGGGGCTTGCTTAAGTCCATAGAGCGCCTTAGAGAGTTTACACACATGGTTGGGGTACCGTTCATCCTCAAATCCAGGGGGTTGCTCCACATACACCTCCTTGATTGGCCGGTTGAGGAAAGCGCTCTTCACATCCATTTGGAACAACCTAAAAGAGTGGTGAGCGGCATAGGCTAACAAAATGCGAATAGACTCTAGCCTAGCCACAGGAGCAAAAGTCTCCTCAAAATCCAAACCTGCGACTTGGGCGTAGCCTTTTGCCACAAGTCGAGCCTTGTTCCTTGTCACCACCCAATGCTCGTCTTGCTTGTTGCGGAACACCCACTTGGTTCCCACAATGTTTTGCTTGGGGTGTGGCACCAGGCTCCAAACTTCATTCCTCTTGAAGTTGTTGAGCTCTTCCTGCATGGCCAACACCCAGTCCGGATCTTGCAAGGCCTCTTCTACCCTGAAAGGCTCAATAGAAGAGACAAACGAGTAATGCTCACAAAAGTTAGCTAGTCTTGAGCGAGTAGTTGCTCCCTTGCTTATATACCCCAGAATCTGGTCGACGGGATGATTCCTTTGAATCGTCGCTCGGACTTGAGTTGGAGGGGCCCATGGTGCTTCTTCCTCCATAACTTGATCTTCTTGTGCTCCCCCTTGATCACACTCCTCCTCTTGAAGAACCTGTTCATCATCTTGAGTTGGGGGGTGCACCATTGTTGAGGAAGAAGGTTGATCCTGCACTTGGTGTTCCTGTGGTCGCACATCTCCAATTGCCATGGTGCGAATTGCGTCCGTTGGAACATCATCTTCATCTACATCATCAAGATCAACTTGCTCTCTTGGAGAGCCATTAGTCTCATCAAATACAACATCGCTAGAGACTTCAACCAAACCCGATGATTTGTTGAAGACTCTATACGCCTTTGTATTTGAGTCATAACCTAGTAAAAACCCTTCTACAGCTTTGGGAGCAAATTTGGAATTTCTACCTTTCTTCACCAAAAGTAACATTTGCTCCCAAATACACGAAAGTATGAGACGTTGGGTTTGTTACCAGTCAGAAGTTCATACGAGGTCTTCTTGAGGAGGCGATGAAGGTAGAGCCAGTTTATGGCGTGGCAAGCTGTGTTCACAGCTTCCGAACAAAACTGCTCAGGCGTCTTGAATTCTCCAAGCATCGTCCTCGCCATGTCTATTAGCGTCATGTTCTTCCTCTCTACCACACCGTTTTGCTGTGGTGTGTAGGGAGCGGAGAACTCGTGCTTGATTCCTTCCTCCTCAAGGTACTCTTCCACTTGTAAGTTCTTGAACTCGGACCCGTTGTCGCTTCTTATCCTTTTCACCTTGAGCTCAAATTCATTTTGAGCTCTCCTTAGAAAGCGATTTAGGGTCCCTTGGGTTTCTGATTTATCCTGCAAAAAGAATACCGAAGTGAAGCGGGAAAAATCATCAACAATAACAAGACCATACTTACTTCTCCCGATGCTGAGGTAGGCGACGGGTCCGAAGAGGTCCATATGAAGTAGCTCCAGAGGTCTTGGTGTGGTCATCACATTCTTGTTGTGATGAGTACTTCCCACCTGTTTACCTGCTTGACAAGCTGCACAAGGTCTATCTTTTTCGAAACATACATTTGTTAGTCCTAACACATGCTCTCCCTTTAGAAGTTTGTGGAGGTTCTTCATCCCAACATGTGCTAGACGGCGATGCCACAGCCAGCCCATACTAGTCTTAGCGATTAAGCATGCATCTAGATCGGCCTCCTCTTTCGAAAAATCAACTAAGTAGAGTTTTCCATCTAGTACACCCTTAAACGCTAATGAACCATCACTCCTTCTAAAGACAGATACATCAGCATTAGTAAACAAACAATTGTAGCCCATGTGGCACAATTGACTAACAGACAGGAGATTATAGCCTAGCGACTCTACTAAAAATACATTAGAAATAGAGTGCTCATTTGTGATGGCAATCTTACCAAAGCCTTTGACCTTGCCTTGGTTCCCATCTCCAAAGATAATCGTGTCTTGGGAGTCCTTGTTCTTGACGTAGGAGGTGAACTGTAACACTCAAGTTGTATACCAAGAGTAATAGAGAGAGCTCCTCATTTTGTGTGTCTTATTTGCATCATAAAAAGAGCACCTATGTAATTGAGAGTGACTAAATAAAACAATTACTCTAAAATAAAGAAAAAATGCATTTGTTGGAGTTTTATGTGTTGTGCATTAAATAAAACCATGAGGATAAAAATAATAAGGTAATAATTATTTGAAGCTTGATTAAACCCTAAATTTGAAATTAGGGTTTTGAAAATAAGGAAAAGAGAAGAGATATGAAAATATAAATAAAATGTATAAATAAATATCTTCAGGCTTAGTATTGTTAATTGCAAAAATAGAGTTTATAAATGAAGATCCACAAAAGTTTGAACTAATTCAAATTGGGTTTGAAAATGAAGAAAATAGGAAGAAAAATGAAAAAGAAAAAGAATAAGAGCTTACCTGGGCCGGCTTCTTCATTCTGGCCCACTCCCGCTTTCACAGCGCGCGGCCCATCTAACCTCCCACACGCGCGCGCTGCGGTATCTCACTGGTTGGTGGGCCCGACGCGTCAGGACTGCCTGCTCCCCACCTCGCGCGGCCGTGTTCCACTGATTGGCGGGACCCACGCGGTCAGAGTCTTCCTCACCGCATAGTTCGCGTTCGGGCGTTACAACGAACTCGCGCGGATCGATCGGGGAGTTGGGGACGGAGTCTTCCGCGCGCCCCGGGGCATAAGGACCCACGCGCCGCACCTCCCCTGCCCTATTTCATCACTGTGACGGCCAGGGCACAGCTCCGCTACGCGAATCGTGAGGAGGGTCGCTTACGGGTGTTCGGTCACCGCGAGCTCGACGTCGGACCGCTCTTCGTCGCCACCTCGGTCGGTCTTGGAGAGTGCGGAGGCTTCATCTGGTTGTGGCGGAAATATCCGCGGCATCGGTGAGGAAGGGGTGTCTACAGAGGCCACGGAATTCCTCACCGGAGACCCGCGGGCGCGCAACCTCGGGGTCGTGCCGCCATTACCCCAAATCCGAGGTAAAAATCAACTCCCTACGCTCTGTATTACTCTCCTCTACGTCTAGCTCAGCTCGGAATTAGGTTTGGGGGGCTGGAACACGGGAATTGGGCCGCCGGCCATGGCCTCCGCCGTAGGCGCGGGGCGGCGCCGCCGTCTCGGGTGCTCGGGGTAGGGGAGAGATCGCCAGCCGTTGATCTGGCGGCCAACGGTTGAGATTAGAATCTGTGTACCGTTTCACTCAGGGTGATCATGGCCATTAGATTTGGATCGTAGGGTTCACGATTGATTATGACGTCGATTCATGTGGGCCGTGCGATTGAGATCCGTGGGCCGCGGCGAGATCTCGGCTTCATTAAATTCGAGCCGTTGGATGTTGATCCGAGCGCTCGTGTCGCTTACCGGTTCGGTATATATTAGATCTAATCTGGGCCCTCGGTTGGGAATCGAACGGCTAGGGCCGCTTCATACCCCTTCGGCCCTGCACATTTCCTTAAGAGCCCCTCGGGTTTCAGTGAATGAACCCGCCGTCCTCGGGCACTGTGCTCTGGGTCTCTGGAATTTTATCCCCGAGGCCCCTGCGCTTCACAGATATTGATGCCCAGTCCAGAGCACGTTTAAAACATATAAATGAATTAGTAAAGGTATTATTAATACA
The DNA here is from genome assembly GCF_902167145.1 of Zea mays. NCBI lineage: Eukaryota > Viridiplantae > Streptophyta > Magnoliopsida > Poales > Poaceae > Zea > Zea mays. Next base: position 82,044,536 of record NC_050104.1, on the reverse strand, counting down.
AAAATAATTCCTAGAACTTAGTTAATTCATAGAAAATTCATTTTAGCTCCAAATTGAGTCATTCCAATTCCTAAAATTTGGTAATAATATTCTCTATCATTTAGAATCACTGTTTCGACATGAACTCTGTTAGAAAATTTATTTATCATTTAATCCTATCTTAATCACATTAAACCTTAGGAAATTCATAACTTGAAATCTATAACTCCAAATTTAGTGATTCCAGTTCCTATGATCTCATTTTAATGTGTAGATTTTTACTGTATATTTTATTTACATGTTTGGTGTGATGTTGATTTTGGCTATACTATGTATGTATTGTGTTGACGCGAATAGACGAGCAAGCCACTGTGGAAACTGAGGTTCAACAAGTAGAGATAGCTGAGCAGGAGCTCATTGAAGGCAAGTTGTGCCCTTGATCACTTACTTTCCCAGCCATGTTCTTATTAATTTTAATGATCTGCATAGGTTAATTTTGATGGGAGCCATTATGTTACCCCAGTTTTGATTACCTCTATACCTTGTTCACCCCTGAAACATTTTTGGGTAGTACTTGCTATTGCTTTATGTGGATTGGGTATGGAGATACACTATTCATGATTATTCTGTTATTATCTTGTTATTATTACTGTTCATGTTAAGATCATTAAATTAATGGGAACATGGAGCGACCACCCGGGAAAACAGTGCTACCACAAGGGTATAATGGGACGCCCTTGGCTGACTAATTAGGAAAGCTAGTGGAAGACTACCTTACCCGAAAGGGGCAAGGGCAGTAGGGGAGAGGTCAGTGCGGGGAGGTCCCTGGTTGATTTTGCTGCGATGGCGGTCAGCCAGGAACCCTGTACTGGATCTTCCTATAAACTGTAGCGGGTTTTCGGAAGCTAGTGGAACTTTGTAAAGGCCTCGTAGTGGATCCCTAGCCATTCACCTCGGTAGTGTCTAAGGGCCTTGCAAACCCAGGCGACATGGGATACACGACTTGTGGGTAAAGATGCGCAACCTCTGCAGAGTGTAAAACTAGTATACTAGCCGTGCTCACGGTCAAGAGCGGCTCGGACCCTCACATGATTAATTATGGAACTTAAATTCAATTTGACATTTGCATCGCATTTGGGATTATTTTACTATTACTATTCTTTATTATTATTAAGGTTTGGTATTTACTTACACTTAGTAATTGCTAATAAAATTTTGACCAACTTATAAAAGCAATGCTCAGCCTCAGCCTCTATTTCATTGATCAGCCTTACACTTCATGAACTCCCACCTTTGGTGAGTTCATGCCACATTATTCCCCACGACTTGTTGAGCGATGAACGTATGTGAGCTCACTCTTGCTGTCTCACACCCCCCACAGGAGAAGAGCAGGTGGTTCAGGAGGAGCCACAAGGCGAGGAGTATGATCTGATCTAGGTGGCGTTTCTCAGTCGACATTGGCGCCAACGATCCTTAGTTCGTTTTATGTTTATTCTTTTATTTTGTAATAAGTCTTCCGCTTTGTAATAAATACTCTGATGTATCGTGACATTTATCTCTACACACTCTGTTATTATATATGTTGTCTTCTTGGCGCATGTATGAGATGCACCCGGCTTTGTCCTTTAAAACCGGGTGTTACAGAAGTGGTATCAGAGCAAATGTTGACTGTAGGACGAAACCTAGATAGAAATGGACAAAACCCTTATCTACTTATCTTACTCTGATTCATTCCATACTTACCTTATCTTGATCCTATCTCACCTTCTACTGTTCTACTCTGATCATTCTTACCTTTTCTACTCTGAGACAAGATGGATTTCAAACCTTGGAATCCCTACCCCTATGACATTCTTAAGAGTTAGGGAACCCGAAACAAAAGTTAAAACTATTTTCTTAAAAAAATGTTGGTTGATTGTGCTGATGCTAAATGTCTGATTTGCTTCTTTGATTGATTGAATTATTATAGATGGACATCTTAGCATGTACCAACATAAGGTATTGAATTAGCTATAGTAGGTGAAATATTAATCTGCTTAGCTAATAAATCCCCCAAAGTAACACGATTGTAATTACTGCCTTGTCTACTGCTCTTTCTTACCATATGTATCTAACTCAGATGGTCAATACCAGGAGGGGTGGTGGAATTGATTTGCCTCCTAACCGACACACTCGAAGAATTTATAGACAACCTCAGCCGCAGCCTGCAGAGATGAATCCTCCTAATCCTCCACCAGGCGGAGTTGACCCGCTGGTTGCTGCTCAGATGGCGGTGATGCAGCAAATGGCGGACACTATGGCTGATATGCGTGCCCAGATGCAGCAAGAACGCCAAGAGATGCGTCAGGAAAGAGAAGACATACGCCAGGAGTTGCGCCAGGAGAGAGATGAGATACGCCAAGAAAGGAGGGCGCAACAGCAGCAGCTGCAACAGCAAATGCAACAACAGCAACAGCAGCAACAAGTGCCATTGCCTCCACCACCACCACCGGTTCCACCTCGTGATAAGCACCGGGAGTTTATGAGTCATAAGCCACCTACATTCGCTAGCTCACCTGATCCACTGGACGCGGATGATTGGCTGAAGTCAATTGAGAAGATGCTGAATATTGCACAATGCACTGATCGGGAGAAGGTCTTATATGCTTCTGGACGTCTGACTGGTCCTGCTGCTGACTGGTGGGATTCTTATACTGCTGCCCATGATGCTGCGGATACTATTACCTGGGCAGAGTTCAGTACGCAGTTCAGGAACTACCATATTCCAGCTGGGATGATAAAGATCAAGAAGAAGGAATTTCTGTCGCTGAAGCAAGGAAGTATGTCAGTCAGCGAGTACAGAGATAAATTTATTCAGCTGTCGAGATATGCCCCTGAAGAAGTTGCTGAAGACGAGAGGAAGCAGGAGCATTTCATTGAAGGACTTAATGGACCCTTGCAGTATGCTCTAGTGGCACACACTTTTCCATCATTTCAGAGGCTACTGGATAAGGCTCTTGCTATTGAACACAAGCGTGTTCAACTGGGTGATTTGAAGAGGAAGGCTATCTCACAGGGACAGGGTAGCAGCAGTGTTCGTCCTCGCTACAGTTCACCACAGGGTACACCGACTCGACCCGGAGGACCACGCCCAGTTCAGCAATCACCACTGAGGACTCCACCTCCTCGACAGGCTACTCCCACGGGCACCCCGACAAAGTTTGCAGGACAGAGTCCAGGCACTCAATGTTTCAAGTGTGGGAAGATTGGTCATTATGCAAATGTCTGCCCACAGAGGATTGCTACTACTCCAGCTCAGAACAAGCAACAGACCCCTAGCAAGGGATATTCTATAGCCAGGGTGAATCAAGTCAGCGTTGATGATACTCCTGATGGTGGGGACCTCGTAATTGGTATGTTTTATGTTAATGCAATTCCTGCAACCATATTATTTGATTCTGGTGCTACACATTCATTCATGTCTGCTAGATATGCCAACACAAACGAAATACCACTGCTAAATATGAGAAAACCCCTGATAGTAATTACACCTAAAGGGCCTGTTGAGGCGAATCAAATGACACGTAGATTGACATTAACCATTATGGGTAGAGATTTTGGAGCTACTGCTATAATATTAGAGTCAAGCAGTATAGATCTGATCCTTGGTATGTCGTGGCTAAGAAAGGCAAAGGCCGTTATAGCATGTGGTAGAGGTACCATAGAACTTACTACCACTAAAGGAGAAAGATTTCAAGTTAATATTGCAGTAACCTCCGCATCCATGCGTGCAATGTTCTTTATGCCTGAGGAGTTTGTTGGTGATAACATCCGAGTGGTTAGAGATTTTCCGGATGTCTTTCCAGAGGAGTTACCAGGGATGCCACCTGATAGAGAAGTTGAGTTTGTTATTGATCTCTTACCTGGAACCGCCCCTATTTCTAAACGGACATATAGAATGTCCGTAGAGGAGTTGAAGGAACTGAAGAAGCAGTTGACGGAGTTACAAGAGGCCGGTTACATTCGTCCGAGTTCCTCACCTTGGGGAGCACCGGTCTTGTTTGTACAGAAGAAGGATGGATCGCAACGGATGTGTGTGGATTATAGATCTCTTAATGATGTTACAGTGAAGAACAAGTATCCATTGCCCCGTATTGAGGATTTATTTGATCAGATGAGAGGTGCAAGAGTATTTTCGAAGATTGATCTCCGATCGGGTTACCATCAGATGAGGATTAGACCATCGGATATTCCTAAGACGGCTTTCTCGACTCGATATGGATTATATGAGTTTACTGTTATGTCGTTTGGATTAACCAATGCACCAGCTTATTTTATGAACTTGATGAACAAAGTGTTTATGGAGTATTTGGACAGATTCGTCGTGGTATTCATCGACGATATTCTCATTTATTCTCAGAGTGATAATGATCATGAGGAACATCTAAGGTTGGTGCTACAGAAGTTACGAGATAATCAACTCTATGCTAAGTTCAGCAAGTGCGAGTTTTGGATTGACAGGGTGCCATTCCTTGGTCATATTATTTCTAATGGAGGAATAGTTGTGGATCCTGCTAAAGTAAAGGAGATAATGGAGTGGAGAGTGCCCACTACAGTTACGGAGATTCGGAGTTTCTTGGGACTCGCAGGATATTATCGGAGATTTATTGAAGGATTTTCTAAGATTGCTAAGCCCATGACATCGCTTTTGGAGAAAGGAAGAGAATTTAAGTGGGATGAGAAATGCCAAGAGAGTTTTGATCAATTGAAGGAGAGATTGATGTCACCCCCAGTATTGATTATGCCAGATCTGCAGAAGGGATTTGATATTTACTGTGATGCATGTGGCCAAGGACTTGGATGTGTGCTCATGCAAGAAGGACATGTGATTGCCTATGCATCTCGTCAGTTGCGGAAGCATGAATTGAACTACCCCACTCATGACTTGGAATTGGCAGCGGTTGTGCATGCACTGAAGATTTGGAGACACTACATTATGGGAACTAAGTGTCAAGTGTACACGGATCACAAGAGTTTGAAGTATATATTCACTCAGAAGGATCTCAACCTGAGGCAACGCCGTTGGTTGGAGCTCATTAAGGATTATGACTTGGAGATTCACTATCACCCAGGCAAGGCGAATTTGGTTGCAGATGCCTTGAGTCGGAAGGAGCATGTTCACTCCGCTTTCGTCGTCCAGCTACCTGATGAATTAGCAAAAGACTTTGAGAGACTCAATTTGGGAATTGTTACTCATACGGAAGGAGTGACTATTGAATTGGAACCTACCTTGGAGCAAGAAATTCGTAAAGGTCAGATTGGTGATGCTAAGATTCAGGAGATCAAGGATCTAATAACAGAGGGTAGAGGCCCGGAATTCACAGAGGATGAGCAAGGCACTATATGGTTCAAGAATCGGATCTGTGTTCCCGATATTGATAGTCTTCGGGAAACCATATTGAAGGAGGCACATGATTCAGTTTATTCTATTCATCCGGGAAGTACAAAGATGTATCAGGATTTGAAGCAAAAGTATTGGTGGTATGGACTAAAGAGGGATGTGGCTGCACATGTGGCTATGTGCGATGTATGCCAAAGAGTTAAGGCTGAACACCAGAGGCCAGCCAGACTACTGCACCCACTGAAGATACCTGAGTGGAAATGGGAAGAAATTGGCATGGATTTCATTGTTGGATTACCCCGCACGTCTGCTGGTTATGATTCTATATGGGTGATTGTGGACAGGCTAACCAAGGTAGCCCACTTTATTCCAGTGAAGACCACGTATTCAGGTGCCAAGTTGGCAGAGTTGTACATGTCACGGATTGTATGCTTACATGGTGTGCCAAAGAAGATCGTGTCTGATCGAGGATCACAGTTTACCTCTCGGTATTGGAAGAAGTTGCACGAGTCATTGGATACAAGATTGAATTTTAGTTCGGCTTACCACCCACAGACTGATGGGCAGACTGAGAGGACTAACCAAGTACTGGAAGATATGTTAAGAGCTTGTGCTCTTAAACATGGTGGTAGTTGGGATAAGAGTTTGCCGTATGCGGAGTTCTCATATAATAATAGCTACCAGGCCAGCTTGAAGATGTCACCGTTTGAGGCTTTGTATGGCAGAAAGTGCAGGACTCCCTTGTATTGGAATCAAACTGGTGAAAGGCAGTTGTTTGGACCTGAGATTATACAAGAAGCAGAGGAACAAGTTCAGCAAATAAGGGAGAATTTGAGAACTGCACAATCCAGGCAGAAAAGTTATGCTGATACCCGGAGAAGACTGCTTGAGTTTAAAGAGGGAGATTATGTCTATTTGAAGGTGTCACCACTCCGGGGCATGAGAAGGTTCAAAGTCAAAGGAAAGTTGTCCCCTCGCTTTATTGGACCCTTCTTAATCTTAAAGCGAGTGGGAGAGGTTGCATACCAATTGGAGTTACCGGATCATCTCGCGGATGTTCACGATGTCTTTCATGTATCACAGCTGAAGAAATGTCTCAGGGTGCCTGAAGAACAGTTACCAATGGAAGACCTTAGTGTTCAAGAGGACTTGACTTATGCTGAGTACCCCATCAAGATTTTGGATACTCTGACTCGAGTTACGAGGAATAAGGTTATAAAGATGTGCAAAGTGCAATGGAGTCACCACGGTGAAGATGAAGCAACTTGGGAAAGAGAAGAAGAACTTCGTATAGATTTTCCCCACCTTTTCCCTAGATCTTCTTAAATCTCGAGGACGAGATTATTTTAAGGGGGGTAGGATTTGTAACACTCAAGTTGTATACCAAGAGTAATAGAGAGAGCTCCTCATTTTGTGTGTCTTATTTGCATCATAAAAAGAGCACCTATGTAATTGAGAGTGACTAAATAAAACAATTACTCTAAAATAAAGAAAAAATGCATTTGTTGGAGTTTTATGTGTTGTGCATTAAATAAAACCATGAGGATAAAAATAATAAGGTAATAATTATTTGAAGCTTGATTAAACCCTAAATTTGAAATTAGGGTTTTGAAAATAAGGAAAAGAGAAGAGATATGAAAATATAAATAAAATGTATAAATAAATATCTTCAGGCTTAGTATTGTTAATTGCAAAAATAGAGTTTATAAATGAAGATCCACAAAAGTTTGAACTAATTCAAATTGGGTTTGAAAATGAAGAAAATAGGAAGAAAAATGAAAAAGAAAAAGAATAAGAGCTTACCTGGGCCGGCTTCTTCATTCTGGCCCACTCCCGCTTTCACAGCGCGCGGCCCATCTAACCTCCCACACGCGCGCGCTGCGGTATCTCACTGGTTGGTGGGCCCGACGCGTCAGGACTGCCTGCTCCCCACCTCGCGCGGCCGTGTTCCACTGATTGGCGGGACCCACGCGGTCAGAGTCTTCCTCACCGCATAGTTCGCGTTCGGGCGTTACAACGAACTCGCGCGGATCGATCGGGGAGTTGGGGACGGAGTCTTCCGCGCGCCCCGGGGCATAAGGACCCACGCGCCGCACCTCCCCTGCCCTATTTCATCACTGTGACGGCCAGGGCACAGCTCCGCTACGCGAATCGTGAGGAGGGTCGCTTACGGGTGTTCGGTCACCGCGAGCTCGACGTCGGACCGCTCTTCGTCGCCACCTCGGTCGGTCTTGGAGAGTGCGGAGGCTTCATCTGGTTGTGGCGGAAATATCCGCGGCATCGGTGAGGAAGGGGTGTCTACAGAGGCCACGGAATTCCTCACCGGAGACCCGCGGGCGCGCAACCTCGGGGTCGTGCCGCCATTACCCCAAATCCGAGGTAAAAATCAACTCCCTACGCTCTGTATTACTCTCCTCTACGTCTAGCTCAGCTCGGAATTAGGTTTGGGGGGCTGGAACACGGGAATTGGGCCGCCGGCCATGGCCTCCGCCGTAGGCGCGGGGCGGCGCCGCCGTCTCGGGTGCTCGGGGTAGGGGAGAGATCGCCAGCCGTTGATCTGGCGGCCAACGGTTGAGATTAGAATCTGTGTACCGTTTCACTCAGGGTGATCATGGCCATTAGATTTGGATCGTAGGGTTCACGATTGATTATGACGTCGATTCATGTGGGCCGTGCGATTGAGATCCGTGGGCCGCGGCGAGATCTCGGCTTCATTAAATTCGAGCCGTTGGATGTTGATCCGAGCGCTCGTGTCGCTTACCGGTTCGGTATATATTAGATCTAATCTGGGCCCTCGGTTGGGAATCGAACGGCTAGGGCCGCTTCATACCCCTTCGGCCCTGCACATTTCCTTAAGAGCCCCTCGGGTTTCAGTGAATGAACCCGCCGTCCTCGGGCACTGTGCTCTGGGTCTCTGGAATTTTATCCCCGAGGCCCCTGCGCTTCACAGATATTGATGCCCAGTCCAGAGCACGTTTAAAACATATAAATGAATTAGTAAAGGTATTATTAATACAAAAATAATTCCTAGAACTTAGTTAATTCATAGAAAATTCATTTTAGCTCCAAATTGAGTCATTCCAATTCCTAAAATTTGGTAATAATATTCTCTATCATTTAGAATCACTGTTTCGACATGAACTCTGTTAGAAAATTTATTTATCATTTAATCCTATCTTAATCACATTAAACCTTAGGAAATTCATAACTTGAAATCTATAACTCCAAATTTAGTGATTCCAGTTCCTATGATCTCATTTTAATGTGTAGATTTTTACTGTATATTTTATTTACATGTTTGGTGTGATGTTGATTTTGGCTATACTATGTATGTATTGTGTTGACGCGAATAGACGAGCAAGCCACTGTGGAAACTGAGGTTCAACAAGTAGAGATAGCTGAGCAGGAGCTCATTGAAGGCAAGTTGTGCCCTTGATCACTTACTTTCCCAGCCATGTTCTTATTAATTATAATGATCTGCATAGGTTAATTTTGATGGGAGCCATTATGTTACCCCAGTTTTGATTACCTCTATACCTTGTTCACCCCTGAAACATTTTTGGGTAGTACTTGCTATTGCTTTATGTGGATTGGGTATGGAGATACACTATTCATGATTATTCTGTTATTATCTTGTTATTATTACTGTTCATGTTAAGATCATTAAATTAATGGGAACATGGAGCGACCACCCGGGAAAATAGTGCTACCACAAGGGTATAATGGGACGCCCTTGGCTGACTAATTAGGAAAGCTAGTGGAAGACTACCTTACCCGAAAGGGGCAAGGGCAGTAGGGGAGAGGTCAGTGCGGGGAGGTCCCTGGTTGATTTTGCTGCGATGGCGGTCAGCCAGGAACCCTGTACTGGATCTTCCTATAAACTGTAGCGGGTTTTCGGAAGCTAGTGGAACTTTGTAAAGGCCTCGTAGTGGATCCCTAGCCATTCACCTCGGTAGTGTCTAAGGGCCTTGCAAACCCAGGCGACATGGGATACACGACTTGTGGGTAAAGATGCGCAACCTCTGCAGAGTGTAAAACTAGTATACTAGCCGTGCTCACGGTCAAGAGCGGCTCGGACCCTCACATGATTAATTATGGAACTTAAATTCAATTTGACATTTGCATCGCATTTGGGATTATTTTACTATTACTATTCTTTATTATTATTAAGGTTTGGTATTTACTTACACTTAGTAATTGCTAATAAAATTTTGACCAACTTATAAAAGCAATGCTCAGCCTCAGCCTCTATTTCATTGATCAGCCTTACACTTCATGAACTCCCACCTTTGGTGAGTTCATGCCACATTATTCCCCACGACTTGTTGAGCGATGAACGTATGTGAGCTCACTCTTGCTGTCTCACACCCCCCACAGGAGAAGAGCAGGTGGTTCAGGAGGAGCCACAAGGCGAGGAGTATGATCTGATCTAGGTGGCGTTTCTCAGTCGACATTGGCGCCAACGATCCTTAGTTCGTTTTATGTTTATTCTTTTATTTTGTAATAAGTCTTCCGCTTTGTAATAAATACTCTGATGTATCGTGACATTTATCTCTACACACTCTGTTATTATATATGTTGTCTTCTTGGCGCATGTATGAGATGCACCCGGCTTTGTCCTTTAAAACCGGGTGTTACATGAACATCTTCTTCTCCCCCGTCATGTGGTTTGTGCATCCGCTGTCGATAATCCAGCTAGAGCCCCCGGATGCATAAACCTGCAAGACAATTTAGGCTTGGGTTTTAGGTACCCAACTCTTGTTGGGTCCTACAAGGTTAGTCACAATATCCTTTGGGACCCAAATGCAAGTCTTGTCTCCCTTGCATTTGGCCCCCAACTTCCTAGCAACCACTTTCTTATTTTTACATGAAAGTACAAAATCAGTGTTGCAGGCATGAAAAACAGTAGCAAATTCATTATGCATTTTCCTAGGCACATGATGAATAACATTTCCCTTCCTAGGCCTACTTCTACCATGCGCAAGAGTAGAACTTGAAGCAATCATAGCATGTGAATCATAAGCATCATAACTCCTATTATAATGAGCATTCCTAGAAAATTTTCTATCATAAATGAACGCATGATTCCTTTGAATGCTACTAGCCATAGGGGCCTTCCCTTTCTCCTTGTTGAGAATGGGAGCCCTTTGGCTTGTTAAGTTCTTGGCTTCCTTCCGAAAGCCAAGCCCATCCTTAATTAAGGGATGTCTACCAACGGTGTAGGCATCCCTAGCAAATTTTAACTTGTCAAAGTCATTTTTGCAAGTCTTAAGTTGGGCATTAAGACTTGCCACTTCACCATTTAATTTTGTAATAGAAGTAAGGTGCTCAACACATGCATCAACATCAAAATCCTTACACCTATTACAAATGACAACATGTTCTACACAAGAACTAGATTTATTAACTACTTCTAGCTTAGCATTTAAATCATCATTAATACTCTTTAAGCTAGACATAGTTTCATGACAAGCAGATAATTCAGAAGAAAGTATTTCATTCCCTTTAACTTCTAAAGCAAGAGATTTTTGCACACTAATAAACTTGTCATGCTCTTCATATAAAATATCTTCTTGCTTTTCTAACAATCTATTCTTTTCATTCAAAGCATCAATCAATTCATTGATTTTATCTACTTTAGTTCTATCTAAACCTTTGAATAAACTTGTGTAATCTACTTCATCATCACTAGAGTCATCATCACTTGAAGTAGTATACATAGGGGTATCTCGAGCGCTTACCTTTTTGTCCTTTGCCATGAGGCAGGTGTGGCATTCATTGGGGAAGAGAGAGGACTTGTTGAAGGCTGAGGCAGCGAGTCCTTCATCGTCGGAATCGGAAGACGAGCAGTTCGAGTCCCACTCCTTTCCAATGTGTGCCTCGCCCTTTGCCTTCCTATAGCTCTTTTTGTTCTCTTTCTTCCCGCCCTTTCCTTGTTCCTGGTCACTAGAGTTATCGGGACAATTTGCTATAAAATGACCAGTCTTACCGCACTTGAAGTAGGAGCGCTTTCCCTTTGCTTTGTTCTTGTTAGGGTACTCCTTGCGTCCTTTCAATGCGGTCTTGAAGCGCTTTATGATTAGGGCCATCTCATCCTCGTTTAGCCCGGCCGCCTCAACTTGTGCCACCTTGCTAGGTAGCGCCTCCCTGCTGCTTGTTGCTTTGAGAGCAATGGTTTGAGGCTCATAGACGGGAAAGAGGGCCATTGAGAGCATCATCAACGTATCGCGCTTCCTTCACCATCATCCGCCCGCTTACAAACTTCCCAAGAATCTCCTCGGGAGTCATCTTTGTGTACCTAGGACTCTCACGGATTAAGTTCACAAGATGAGGGTCAATGACAGTAAAAGACCTGAGCATAAGTCGGACGACGTCGTGGTCGGTCCATCTTGTGCTTCCATAGCTCCTGATCTTGTTGACCAGGGTCTTGAGCCTGTTGTACGTTTGTGTTGGCTCCTCTCCCCTAATCATGGCAAACTTTCCTAGCTCGCCTTCCACCAACTCCATTTTGGTGATCATGGTGACGTCGTTCCCCTCATGCGAAATCTTTAGGGTGTCCCATATTTGCTTGGCGTTGCCCAAGCCGCTCACCTTGTTATATTCATCCCTGCACAACGATGCTAACAAAACAGTGGTAGCTTGTGCATTTTTATGAATTTGTTCGTTAATGAATACAGGGGTATCCGTATTATCAAATTGCATTCCATTCTGAACTATCTCCCAAATACTAGGATGGAGAGAAAAAAAGTGACTACGCATTTTGTGACTCCAAAAAGCATAGTCCTCTCCATCAAAGTGTGGAGGTTTACCGAGAGGAATAGAAAGCAAATGGGCATTGGAATTATACGGAATACGAGAATAATCAAATGAAAAATTTGAGTTAACCAGTTTCTTTTTTCTCGTCGTAGTCGTCGTCTCTTGGGGAATAAGAATACTCGTCGCTGTCGTAGTAGACGATCTTCTTGATGCGCCTCTTCTTCTTCCCGTCCTTCTTCTTATGACTTGAGCCAGAGTCAGTGGGCTTGTCGTCCCTCGGCTCGTTGAGGAAGGACTCCTTCTCCTTGTCGTTGACCACCATCCCCTTTCCCTTAGGATCCATCTCTTCAGGCGATTAGTCCCTTTCGTGAAGAGAACGGCTCTGATACCAATTGAGAGCACCTAGAGGGGGTGAATAGGTGATCCTGTAAAATTCAACAACTACTAGCCACAAAACTTGGTTAAGTGTTAGAATGGCTAAGTGGCGAGCTCTTGCGAACACACAAGTATCACAGAAAAACAATCACAAAAGACACGCGAGTTTATCCCGTGGTTCGGCAAGTATAACACTTGCCTACCTCCACGTTGTGGCGTCCCAATGGACGAGGGTTGCACTCAACCCCTTTCAAGTGATCCAATGATCAACTTGAATACCACGGTGTTCTTCTTTGCTTATCTCTTTTCCCGTTTGTGAGGAATCTCCACAAGTTGGAGTCTCTCGCCCTTACAACAATTATCAAAGTGAAAGCACAAGAGTAAGGGTGGGAAGCAACACACACAAATCCGCAGCAATACGCACACACACAAGCCAAGACTTGAGCTCGAATGAAGCACAACTAGTTCACTACTAGAACAGAGCTCAAATCACTAACAAAGTCAATCAAGTGCACGGAGGCGGAGTGTGGAAGACTTAGAATGCTCAAAAGTATGCTTGGGTGACTCCTCCATGCGCCTAGGGGCCCCTTTATAGCCCCAAGGCAGCTAGGAGCCGTTGGAGACATTCTTGGAAGGCCAAAGTTGCCTTCTGTTGAGTGGCGCACCGGACAGTCCGGTGCACCACCGGACAGCCACTGTTCATGTCTGGTGCGCAATCTCCTTCCTAATCTGGCGCAGCCAACCGTTGCAGCTTCGGGCCTGTTGGCGCACCGGACACTGTCCGGTGCACACCGGACAGTCCAGTGCCCCCTGATGACCGTTGGGGCGGGCCACGCGTCGCCTGCGAATTTGGCGACCGACCGTTGCGCTGGCGACCGTTGGCTCACCGGACAGTCCGGTGCCTCACCGGACAGTCCGGTGAATTTTAGCCGTACACCGATGAACGTTTCCCGAGAGCGATGACTTCGCCGCGTACGACTCACCGGACAGTCCGGTGCACCACCGGACAGTCCGGTGATTTATAGTCGTACGCCGCCGTCGAATCCCGAGAGCGACCTGTTCACCGAGACTGGTCCGGCGCACCGGACAGTTCGGTGCACCCAGACGAGCAGGAGTTGGCTATACACAGCCAACTCTTTTCCAATTGCTTTTTCTCTGTTTCTAGCAGTTAGGTAACTTCATTAGTACCCAAAACTAATGTACTAAGTCTAGAAACATGCCTTCTTTGTTGATTTGCACTGCATTCATCATTTGGCATATAATAACCCACTTAATGTGTGTTGGACACTTAATCACCAAAATATACTAGAAATGGCCCAAGGGCACATTTACCTTTCACCACGCACAAGTCCACTCGACCTTTTGGCGTGCCTCGTCATCAGTTAGCCCCCAGACATGAAGGGAGCAGCAGAGGCAGCAATGACCCCATCGGAGACTTGGAAGCCAAAGTGGAACAACTTCAGACTGAGCTATGTCACCGAAATAGGGTGTGGGCACAAGACAGTCAGCGCACAGCTGAATTGTCAGCTGACGTCATACGCTTGCAAGACGAGCTTTCTGAATGGGATTTGGTAGTTGATTGGGCCGTCAACTCATGTTCGGTTGCTTGGGACCGCGAAGCAAAAGCTCGAGCTCGTGTGACTGAGCTTAGTGCGGCCCTCGACAGTCTGCAAGTATACTGCAATACATTACATGAGGAAGTACATGTACTATATGCTCGACTGCACCCGGACGTACCTTCTGACACTGCTGCAATGGGAGTTGGACCATAAGGAATAGCAAACGAAGGACCTGATGAGGAGTTGGACCTTTTTAAGCCTCCTCCTTCCATGAACCTTGCTGACGAAGGTCTCTTGCGGCAGGAACTAGAGCGACAAAGGATGATGAAGACTAGAATAGTATAGTTTAGATGTAATACTTATGTAAAATAAGTATTGAAGTCAAGTTGTGCGCTGGAGTCTGTATAATTACATTTTGGTAATGTAATATGATGGTATGTGTTGGCATGTTATATTTTTCAAATGTTTCTTTGCCTCAGATGCCATCACGGACTCGCGCGCATGACGGTGCGGGGACTTCCCGTGGTCGAGAAGATACTCCTAATCAGCCACCAGTACCACCGACACTGGCCAAGGCTATCGCTGCCTTGGTCAATGCTACTGTAGATAATACCCGCTTCTTGCGCGAGATGGCGGGTAATCAGTTCCAACAGCATGGCGGGAGAATTCCTCCACAAGGACTGCGTGAAACCTCGTATCTGGAATTCTCTGAAACGTGTCCCCCGCTCTTTGTTAAAGCAGAAGACCCTCTTGAAGCTGATGAGTGGATAAGAGTAATGGAGTAGAAGTTCGGATTGGTCCGTTGCACGGAAACACAGAAGCCATTATTTGCTGCCCAACAACTAAGAGGGCCTGCTAGTACATGGTGGGCAAATTTTGTGGCAATTCAACAGCTGGACACCAGATCACTTGGGAAGAATTCAAGTTTGCATTCCGTGAACACTATGTTACAGAGGGAGTGCTTCACATGAAACAAGAGGAGTTCATTTGACTAAAACAAGGGGGAGATACTGTAATGTAGTATCTCAACAAGTTCAATCATCTGTCTTAGTATGCCTTTGATCAAGTAAATACTGATCTGAAGAAAAAGAATTGCTTCATGAGGGGACTTAATGACAGGCTTCAGAGGAAAATGGCCACCTGCCTGGATCTTACTTACAGCAGAGCTGTTAGCACGGCATTGGCCGTAGAAGCCAAGCACACAAGCCATGGAAAGGCAAAGGGATTTGGAGGTGACAGGTCTAATCAGGGACCTGAGAAGCGAACCAGGTTGGTAATCCGACCTTTTAATCAGAATCGTTCTTCGCCTCGCCCACCCTCCTATCCATTCAAGCAGCATGTTTTCATTTGTCCTACCTCTGCGCCCGCTTCTACAAATCAGCTGAGTGCCCCTGGTACTCGTTTCTCCGCTCTTCCTAGTTCTTCCACTGGTGCTTTAACTGTGGAAAGTCCAGACACTTTATAAAGGACAGTCCATACCCAAAGCAGAATAAATTCAACAATTAGCAGAACTCTGGAAACTCCAATCAAGGAAAGGGGAACATGGCTAGTACTTCAACAGGCAAAAATGTCAAGAAAACAGGACGGATATATTATACTCAAGTGGCAACAACACCGGAGGGCGAGCCGGTAATGATGGGTATGTTCCTTGTTGCCAACCACCCAGTAGTTATTCTCTTTGATTCTGGTGCTTAACATACTTTCATAAGCAAGAATTTTGTGGAAAAGCATTGCATTCCTTGCACTGAATCAAGGGAAGGATTTATTATCCATTCATCTGGGGGACAAATATTTACTGAGGAAGTAGCCTTCCATGTGCCAATAACATTGGCTGAACGGGAATTTCCCACCAACATGATTGTTTTAAAAGGCCAAGACATAGATGTGATTCTGGGCATGAATTGGTTAGCCCAGCATAAAGCTATCCTCAACACAGAATTAAGGACCATCAGGTTGAGCCATGGCCATGAAGAGGTTCTCTTGTCCATCCCTGTAGCTGTCCCAACCAAACCATTTGGACGGGTCTATGAAGCTATCATACCAGAAATCCAGGATATTCCGGTAGTATGTGAATTCTCGGATGTCTTTCCTGAAGATCTGCCTGGATTACCTCCAAAAAGGGATGTAGAGTTTGTGATTGAACTGAAGCCCGGTACGACCCCTATTTCTAGAAGGTCGTATCGAATGCCACCTAATGAATTGGCGGAACTCAAGACTCAACTCCAAGATTTGCTTAAGAAGGGATTCATTAGGCCTAGTTCGTCACCATGGGGATGTCCTGCCATTTTTGTCAAGAAGAAGGATCAAACGCTTCGAATGTGTGTGGACTACAAACCCCTTAATGAGGTCACTATCAAATACAAGTACCCCCTTCCCCGGATCGATATCTTATTCGATCAGCTTACCGGGGCTCGGGTATTCTCCAAGAATGACCTCAGGTCGGGTTATCATTAGATCTGTATTCAACCCGAAGGTATACCCAAGACCGCATTTACTATGCGGTATGGATTATTTGAATATTTGGTTATGCCCTTTGGATTGACAAATGCTCCAGCCCACTTCACGTATTTAATGAGCTCGGTGTTTCTGCCCGAGTTGGATAAATTTGTGGTGGTCTTCATTGACGATATCTTGATCTATTCCAAGAATGAAGAGGAGCATGCTAAACATTTACGGATCGTGTTAACGCGCTTAAGGGAACACCAATTATATGCTAAATTCAGCAAATGCGCGTTTTGGTTGGAAGAAATCCAGTTTCTGGGACATGTATTATCTGCAAAAGTAATTGCGGTCGATCCCAGTAAAGTTAAGGATATTCTAGAATGGAAACCGCCAACCACTGTACATCAAGTTCGAAGCTTCCTTGGACTAGTCGGATATTACCGCGGGTTTATTCCGGATTTCTCCAAGATTGTAAAACCAATCACAAGTTTGTTGAAGAATGATATAAAATTTGACTGGTCCTCAAAGTGCAATGAAGTATTCGAGCAGCTGAAGGTATTATTGACCACTGCTCCGGTATTGGCTCAACCGGACATTGAAAAGCCTTTTGATGTGTATTGTGACGCATCCAACAGTGGACTTAGGTGTGTCCTAATGCAAGAGGGCCGAGTCATAGCTTATGCTTCCAGACAGTTACGCCGGCATGAGGAGCACTATCCAACTCATGACTTGGAATTAGCTGTAGTTGTTCGTGCCCTCGAGATATGGCGTCATTATCTGCTGGGAAATATCTACCATTTATATACAGATCATAAAAGTCTGAAGTATATTTTTACCCAGTTAGAACTAAACATGAGGTAGAGAAGATGGCTTGAGTTGATTAAGGATTACGATTTTGAAATCCATTATCACCCAGGAAAGGCCAATGTGGTGGCAGATGCACTGAGTCACAAGGCTTCTTGCCATTGTCTTACAGTGAGGACCCCTGACATCACATTATGTCGGGAATGATACAACGTGGAACTTTGACCCAATTAAAGCTTGAGTCAGTTCTTCTGCAAAAGATTATTGATGCCCAAAGAAGTGACAAGGGTATGAAACATATTCATGAGAAAATAGAAGCCGGAAAAGCTAAGTGTTTTAGAAGAGATGATCAAGGGATAATATGGTTTAATGATCGCATAGTTGTGCCTAAGGATGCTGAAGTCCGCCAACAAATTCTGGATGAAGCTCATCTTAGTCGATATTCCATTCATCCCAGAAGTACTAAGATGTATCAACATTTAAAGCAACACTATTGGTGGACAAAAATGAAAATTGAGATTGCACGCTATGTGGCAAGATGTGACACCTATAGACGTGTCAAAGCAATACATATGAAGACCACAGGGCCACTGCAATCTTTACCCATCCCAACATGGAAATGGGAAGACATATTTCATCGTAGGATTGCCCAAAACAACCAAAGGTTTTGACTCCATATGGGTCATAATTGACCAGCTTTCGAAAATTGCTCACTTCCTGCCCGTCAAGACAAAATATCCAGTGGTCGCATATGCGGAACTTTATATTGCCTGTATTCTCAGTTTGCATGGAATTTCAAAAACAATAGTATCAGATCGTGGACCACAATTTGTATCCAAATTTTGGAATGAATTGCATAAATTCTTGGGTACTAAACTGCTCCACAGTTCGGCATACCATCCTCAGACAAGTGGGCAAACTGAAAGAGTAAATCAAATACTTGAAGACATGTTACAGCCATGTGTCCTGGAGTTTCCACAGAAGTGGGATGATTGTTTACCACTGGTAGAGTTTTCTTATAATAACATTTATCAAGAGAGCATCAAGATGGCACCATTTGAAGCACTGTATGGGCGACGATGTCGGACACCCTTAAATTAGTTAGAACCTAGAGAACGGTGGTATTTCAGGCCTGACTTAGTCAAGGAAACAGAAGCAAAAGTTCAACGGATAAGACATCACTTGAAAGAAGCTCAAGCTCAACAGAAAAATTATGCAGACAAACGGTGTCGGCCTTTGCTCTTTCAAGTTAAAGATCACGTGTATCTGAAAGTATCACCAATGAAGGGTGTAAACCGTTTCGGGGTAAAAGGGAAGCTAGCACCCCGATACATTTGCCCTTTTCCCATTCTTGAAAAGTGTGGACCAGTGGCATACCAACTTCAGCCGCCAGAAACATTAACTGCAGTACACAATGTATTCCATGTATCTCAATTGAAGAAGTGCCTTCGGGTTCCAGATCGAACCATTGATGTGGTGGATGTGGTCTTAGAACCAGACTTGACCTATTCAGAACATCCTATTCGAGTCTTGGACCAAAAGGACATGATTACCCGAAAAAGGACTCTTAAATTCTATAAAGTACAATGGAACCAGCATACGGAAGATGAAGATACCTGGGAGACTCAAGACTTCTTGGAAAAGAATTTTCCTAGGTTCTTAGCTTCATGTAATTTGTAAGATATGTACATTGATTGTAAAGGAGAAATAAACCCCCATACCACCCCTGCCTTGTAAGACAAATAAGGAAATAAAGATGTGACGTGTTTCCTTTTCCATTACTTGCCCTAGAACCTTAAATCTCAGGACGAGATTCTTTTATGGGGGGAAGGATGTAACACCCCTGGTGTTACTGGCACTAAAACTTGAGCATAACATCATGGGTTACTCCACAACATGGAATAGGCATGTATTCTACTTGACCGAACCACGGGTAAAATCGTTGTGTCACATGTCTTTACTTCTGTGCGATTCTCTCTCTATCTCCACTCACTTCACTTGCATAATTGCTCTAAGTTTAATACTCACCTTGTGAAGAGCAATTAAGTGAAGAAGTTTACTCCGCTCGTACTCATCATTTGAACTTGGCGTTAGCTTTCACTAATCCAATATTAGTTCAAGTTTGTTTTGTTAAGCTGTTTATTATAGGATCACCTATTCAGCCCCCTCTAGGTTCTCTCAATTGGTATCGGAGCCGTAATCTTCATTTAAGCGACTAACCGCTCGAAGAGATGGATCCTAAGGGAAAGCGGACCATGATCAATGACAAGGAAAAGGAGAACGATACCCTCTATGTTGATGAGCCAAAAGGTGACAAGCCCACTGTTGGAACTTGCTCTCCTGGGCAAGTTGATCCAAGGGGGAAGTGGAAAGAGTGTTTGCAAAGTTTAACATGGGATGGCAATAGCTCTATTAATTTGGCCTCTCAAGGGCACTGTATGAGGGAATTTATAGGCACTCGAGTGACCACCCGTCCCTTGTCAAAGACGTTTATGCCTTCGAGTACCCGGTCTATCCCCAGAATATTCTCATGAGAGGAGGTTACAGACTGTTATAGAAAGAGGCTATTACAGACGCGGACCGTAATATGCTTACCCGCGTGGGGCCGGTTACAGTGGGCTGAATCCCACCTGGGCCTCCCAACGTGGTGAGGACGTGGGACCAGTAGACTTCGATAGAGCCTTCGTCTTGCAACGGAGAGGATGAAGGGGACCACGTCGGTCTTCATCCAATCGACGCCTTCGGCTTGCTCGGGCGTGCTCTGTGGATGTGGTCTTCGTCGGTGTAGCGAGGCGACGAAGGCATCGAGCGAAGGGTAGCGTGTTCGCCTTCGCCCCAACACCCACAGACTCAGCCTCAAACAACAAGAGGAAGGATGGGAAGAAGAAGAGGCGCATCAAGAAGATCATCTACTACAACAGCGATGCCTCCTCTTCTTCACCAAGGGATGACGATGACGAAGACTCGTCCACGAAAAAGAAAATGGTTAATCAGAATTATTCTTCCGATTATTTTCGTACGCCGTACAATTCAAATGCTCATTTACTGTCTATTCCACTTGGTAAATCCCCCCACTTTGATGGAGATGATTACTATTTTTGAAGCCACAAAATGCGTAGTCATTTATTCTCTCTCCATCCTAGCATTTGGGAAATAATGGAGAATGGAATGCATTTTGATAGTAATGACAATTGTGATATCCTAGCCCATGGGATGGTGATATCCTGGCCCAAGGCTTAATAGAATTAATAGAGTATCCATACCAACAAGGTGCATCTTCTTTTTCGGAAGCCTATCTCGAAGGAACCTCCAAGTTAAGCATGCTTGGCTTGGAGCAATTTGGGATGGGTGACCGACCGGGAAGTTTTCTCACGTGCGCATGAGTGAGGACAAAGCGCACAAAGGACTTGTGTTGGTCTGTGGGGATAGTATATGATTCTAGAGAGCTTCCAAGAGTAAGTACCGCCTGTTGGGGGCCTTCGGCTTATGAAGGTCCTCAAAAACAGGATTTAACAGTATTTCTAGAGTATAATGTGTGAACAGGTATCTTCGGACTCGAATCGGTATCACAGTAGGAGAAGCCCAAAATAATACGAAGGTTGATACAGCGCCGAAGATGTGAGCGGGAAAGCTTCGGCGTGGTAGCAGAAAATGAAACCGACTTAAAGATGAAAAGGCTATTCAGACCTCGGTGGATTACTATAGAATTATTACCAAATGTAAAGGGCATGAATGTAATTTTGTATGGGCTGTGTCCCGTGCCTATAAATAGGTGAACAGTACCCCCGTACTGTTCACGCGGATTTGGCATTTGCTTTTGCGTCACACCTGTACTTTCATCTCCTTCCAAGCTGAAGGTACATTTGTAATTCGCTGTCATTTCTGTTTCTTCATAATAATAATGCAAAAATAAGTTGGTAATAATATATAATTGTCTATGTTATCCTTCATATTCCTTATGATTCATTCTTCGTCATCGTATGTTGTGTTTATGAAGGTACGTCCTTCATAACCTTCGTCCGAAAATCATTATATCCTAAGGGAAATAATGCTTCGAAGGACGAAGGACTTTATCGATTAACATTTTCTGTGTTGCCTTGTTCTTAACTCATAGCATTTGAGAACAAGTCCCCAACATTGGCGCCCACCTCCGGTGAACTCACTTCCACTCTTTGAGTTTTTGAACACCTTCGGCGATCATAAACCTTCGCTATGGCGCCGAAGAAAGCTTCAGCAACTGGGGCTGCAGCTCTGCAACCGCTGGACCACAATCAGGAGACTGTCTCCCTTCGGGAGGCCCGAAGCCAGAAAAGGAAGGCTGTTAGCCCGACACCGCCAGAGGATGAGATAGACCAAGAAATCAGAGACATGGAGATGCTTCATCAACAGGTGCAGAGGAAGAAGGAAAAGATGGCCAGGCTAGCTGAACTGCAAAGGCAGATAGACGAAGCCTCTGAAGAAGTTCGTCATCTTACTCAGGATGAGCAACACCGAAGGCCTCAGCACCAAGACCTTCATCAGGAGGGTTTCCTCAACGAAGATGACTGGTATGACAATTTCCATCATGGGAATTTTGTTTTTGATGATGCTTCTCCTCTGTCCGCTGAGCTGCAGGCTACACCTTGGCCTCCGTCCTACAAGCCGCCTCAGCTTCCCATATTCGATGGCCACTCAGACCCGAAGCAGTTTCTGATGAGCTACGAAGCAACAGTATCTTCGTATGGTGGCAATGCTGCAGTCATGGCCAAATCTTTTGTTATGGCTGTCAGGAGTGTTGCTCAAACCTGGTATTCCTCCCTTCGACCAGGAACGATCACTTCATGGCAAAAGCTGAAGGACTTGTTGTTAACCAGCTTCCAAGGGTTTCAGACGAAGCCGGTCACTGCTCAAGCTCTATTCCAGTGCACCCAGGATCACGAAGAATATCTTCAGGCGTACGTCCGGAGGTTCTTGCGTTTGAGGGCACAGGCACCAACAGTGCCCAACGAAATTGTCATTGAGGCCATGATCAAGGGGCTTCGGCCAGGACCTTCAGCTCAGTACTTCGCTAGGAAGCCTCCTCAAACTTTGGAGAAGCTGCTCCAGAAGATGGACGAGTATATTCGGGCCGATAATGATTTTCGTCAAAGAAGGGAGGAGGCTTTCAGGATTTCTGAAATGACCAGGGGCTTCGGAGGAAGATTCTATCCGAGGCACGTCAGGTCAATCCATAACTCTACTCAAAACGATGATAGGGGGAGCCAGCAGCAAAGGCCACAGTGCTCCTCACAGGCTTCGGGGCAACAGCAAGGCTCTTTCCGACCACCAGCTCCAAGAGGCAGAGGCGCCAGGGGCTTCGGCGGAAGATTTGGAGATCAACCAAGAAGAATTTTTTGCTTGTTCTGTGGTGAGAACAAGGGCCATACCACCAGGATGTGCCATGTTACCATCCAGAAGCAAAAAGAAATAGCCGAAGCTGCGGCACAACAGGCTCAGCCGAAGCAGGTCATGCACACTGCTTCGTATCATTCGCCTTACATCCCAGAATATGTAGGCAACCACCCTGCAGTTTCTGTTGCTTCGGCGAGTCAACCTCAAGCTTCCTGGCAACAGCCTCCGCCTCCACCACCGCTTCAACAAGGCCAACAGCCAGAAGGGAGCCAATATGCTCCACACCAAAGGGACTTCAGAGAACAGT
Organism: Zea mays; assembly: GCF_902167145.1. NCBI lineage: Eukaryota > Viridiplantae > Streptophyta > Magnoliopsida > Poales > Poaceae > Zea > Zea mays. The sequence continues at coordinate 82,021,564 of NC_050104.1, read as the reverse complement.
CCGAAGCTCGCACAGTCAACAGCACTGTGCCAGAGTCGAAGCACATCTATTGACAAATATCCTACCTTGATAGCAGTCTTTTTCATTCAGTTTTATTTTCTGTGTAATAAAGGACATTTTTCAAATTTCATGTAATAGTTTCGTTGTTTGCCACAAGGAAAATATATTTTCTTCACAGGCTTAAGTCGTTGAAGCTTAAAGATTTGCAATAACAAGGAGGACCTTCGAATTATCAAAAAATTCTTCGAAGCAACAAAAAGTCGTTCTAAGGAACGCAGAGTAAGTTTGCCGAAGTCACAAAAAGCCGTTCCAAAGGGAGCGCAGTGTAAGTTTTCTGCTCCAAAGTCGTTCCAAAGGGAATGCAGAGCTTACAGCGAAAAGTCAACGCTGATACCGCCTAAGTAAAAGGCGAAGCGCGAAAAGTCAACGCGAATACCGCTGAAAGTAAAAGGCGAAGAAGCTCCTAAGGGAGGCTTATAGCAAAAAGTCAACGCTGATTCAAAAAGATTATGTGATTTATCGCAGGAATGGGTGTGTATCTTTGGAATAAACACCATCTTACATAACATAACATCATCGCATCATTTCGCATAGCATAAGCATCATACATCATGCTGCATATGGCACAAGAGGGGGACACAATATCGATCTTCAGAAGAATGTTTTGAAAAAGGGGAAAATCATGCTAAGTTGCAAGGAGATACACTATTGATCTTCGGAAGTGTAGCTTCGGAAAATATCTTCACGAAGCTTGGATATTATTCATCAGAACACTACGGATATTGTTGTGACAAATAAAAATTCTTCTTCACGAAGCATGAAAAGAAGGGAAGGTGTTTTTTCGTCAAAGACTCAAAAACGGTACGTATGTAAAATTTCATGCATCGTAAAGAATTGAACAATAAAAACAGGTATATTATATTCAGGGTTACAAGATGTTACACATGTTACATTTCAGCAGTTTTTACAATAGTACTTAATCTTCTCTCAGAACAACTTCCGCAGCCTCGTTCAGGAGCCGATTAACAACTTCATCCATGATAGCTTCAGCCATCTTTTTAATTTCGTCGTCTCCTTTCGGGTGAGGGCCCGGAGACGCTTTAGTAGGATCTGAAGGAGGACAGGATACGGCTACATTGCTATTACAAATTGCGAACGAAGTTTAAAAACCAAAAATTACAACATAATAAAAACCATTAGTTAATACCTATTTGCCCTTCGGGCTCTGCGCTCTTCTCAGCAGCCTTAGCCACTTCTCTAGCATCGTGAATGCCCTTCTCGCTTTTTTGGATAATTTCTCGAGCCATTTCTCGACCACCATTATCCTAGACATCGGTGAAAAATTTTCCACCAACCATGCTAGCTTCGGCTGAAGGATCTCTCGCATCTTCGAAGGATAAGGTAGCTTCGGATTGCGCTAAAATCTTTACATGTTCGCAGCCCTTTTTCTCCAAAATGGTGGCAATCCCCCTGGCACCCGAGAAAGCACATATGTCTCTACGACTATTTAAAATTTCCTCGAAGGCCTCAGCTTTGTGATTAATCCATTCGATGGGACCTTCGGGGTTGCCTCTTGTAAAGTTTTCTTCGCTCGAGAATGCGCCGACGCTGGCGAAGCTAGCTTTCAACTTCTTAACACACTCCATAGATTTGTTATAGAATCTTTTCTTGGACGAACGAAGCTCTTCAACAGTTCCCTCTAAATGATTTGCCCATTGGTCGCTAAGTTCTTGCTTCGTTTCTTCAAGTATGTGTTCCTCTTTGGCTCTGGCCAGTTGTTTTCGAAGATCTTCAATTTCACGCTTCTGAGCCTCAGCTTGACCTTTAAAGGTAGCTTCGTCTTCTTTTATTCTATTTATCAATGAATGTAATATTTTATCTTTTTCGAGACCTTCGTTCCTCAGTTCAATTACTTCGGAACGAAGGTTGCTCAGGGCTATAGCGCACCCTTCGTCTTCGGCATCTTTTTGGGCCCTGAGGGCATTGCTAAGTATAAGGCCCTGCAAAGAAAAATGTGTGTGCGTCAATAGATTTAAGCAAACGAAAATTTTGGTCTCAACAAAAAATACAAAGATCTCATTTTTTTGCACCTTTAAGCTATTGTATGCCAGGCTGTCGGCCAGTTCGTTTTTCGACAACACTGAGAGCCCGTCTTCTAGTGTTGGGAATCCGAAGCTCTTGCTCATCTCCCGACAGACAGAAATCTCCTTGCTGTCAGGGAGACAGTATAAAAAGTCTTCTTCTCCGCTGCCGTTGAATATTAACGCCCCCTTTGGATACTTCAATTTTTGGGCGTAATGCTGGGCCTCTTGCTTCTCTTTTTCTGATAATTTTTTCTCCGAAGCATGACGAACAATATAATCAAGGACTTTGGGGGATGCTTCGGGGGCAACAGCACTGATTTCTTCAACAAGAATTGGTTCCGTTATTTTGTCTTCCTCGGTTTCCAAGGATTTTACCTTCGTAGGCTCTGAGGGCCCAGCTTCAGCTTCAGTTTCTTGCTCTGGAGCCTTAGTATCAGAAATTTCAGTTTTCGCTTCGGAAGTTGCAATAGTCTTCTTCGGAGGTGTGCTTGAGGATTTAATTGTTTCCAGAACATCTAGCACATTGACCATTCTCTTTCTTTTCGGCGTCACCGCTGGCCCCTTTTGATTTTTTATTATCTCAACATTTGCTGAAGGACTTAAAACTTCTGATATTTTTGATTTCTCGGTTGGTCCTTTTACTTCTTCCATTTTTTCTGTCGATGGCGCTTCGGCCATCTCTTTGGCTTCTGGTAACAAAATCTTTGGTTCTTCCAATTCTATTCTTGTTGGCGCTTCGGCCATTTCTGCGACTTCTGGCAGCAAGGTTGGCTTGGTTGGCTTCTCAGGTTCGGTGGCCGAAGAGGTCTCTCCGGTGAACTCAGGCACCGAGGCTGGTTCAATATAGCGTGGCCGATGTGTGAGGACCTTTATCCTTTTTCTTTTCGGTGCTGGCTCACTAGGAGCAGTTGCAGCTTCTTCTTTCGCAGAGGTTGTGCTTTTTCTTTTCTGCCCTCGAATGGGATAACGATAGTCAGGGTAGACGAACCCGATTGCATCAAACACCCGGTTCAGTCTTTTCTTTTTTCGGCCTCCGAAGGCTGCTGACAGTGCAGTATCTTCGGCCTTCGAGTAAGCCCCAAGCAGTTCATCACTTAAATTTTCAATGCTTTTTAGCCAGTCATCATCTGGCTCAACGAATTTATCTCCGAACTTGAAAGTATACTTCAGCCTGATAAGTCCACCTTCGTCAGCCTCCTTTATGGTTTCTTGCGGCATTTCCCATTTTTCCGCGAGCGGCCATACTCTGAAGGCAATATGCTCTTGTACCAAATCTCTCGTTCCAATAAAAGAACAAATAACACCGAAGGCTCTCTGGCATTCTTCGGCAGCTTCATTCATTTCAACCTTCGGCCTCCGCAGGCCGAAGCTTTGCCAAATAGGGCGCATAATTATACCTTTGATATCTTCCCGTACTTTCAGGTCATTCTTCACATAAAACCATTCTGTCATCCAGTCGCCGGGCCATCTCTTCCGAAAGGTTGGCACGGGACAGCTTGACCCAGACCGAGAAACGAAACTGTAGCAGCCAAAATTATTGTGATACTGTTCCTTACCCCAAGGTTTTGTCTCGTATGATAATTCGTGTATATTGCAGAAACTTTTCGCATCAGGTTCCAGACCTTGGCTTCTCACGGCCCACACGAAGATATTCAGCCTTATGATTGCTTCGGGGGTAAGTTGGTGAAGATATACTTCGAATATTTTCAGCACCTCTACGACAAAGTTGCTCAGGGGAAATCTAAGTCCAGCTTTCAAAAAGCTTCGGTACACTACGACTTCATTTTCTTCAGGGTTCGGACAAGTCTTTTCTCCTTCGTCGGCCCTAACAACGGACAAGTCCCGGAAATACCTTCCTCTCATGTTGACAAGATGATTTTCTTTTATACTTGATTTGCCGAAAACCGCATGGCTTGGTCGCTAAGGGTGATCTTCGGAGTCTTCACCACCACTATCCACATCATAGCTGTCGCTGTCATCAGTATCTTCAGACAAACCTTCTAAAATCTCTTTGGTGATTTTTTCTGTATTGGTCTTCGACATTGCTATAAGAAACCCCATATTCTTCTCTTCAGAGAGACTCAGCTTCATCTCGGCAGCAGCCTTCTTATCTTCAGACATCTTCGGAAACACTAAAAAACTGTTTTCAGTGCCGAAGCTTCAAAACTTAAAAAGCTAAGCAAATCTTGGTGCGCAAGAGCTAGAAATTGAGTGAGCGAGAGCAGATGGCAAGAGAGCATGCCAAATGAGCTTGCGGTATGATCTTATTTATACGCCCAGTGCGTTGAAAATTGAAAGACCCCGCATGTCAGTGAATATTGCTATTCTAGCAAAGGGAAGGTGTTTTTTCGGACCTTCGGCTTAAAGCCTTCGTCCATGTCGCAATCTAAATTTATTATTTTAAACAAATTAACATTGCGAGGGGCTACTGTTGGGGGCCTTCGGCTTACGAAGGTCCTCAAAAATAGGATTTAACAGTATTTCTGGAGTATAATGTGTGAACAGGTATCTTCGGACTCGAATCGGTATCACAGTAGGAGAAGCCCAAAATAATACGAAAGTTGATACAGCGCCGAAGATGTGAGCGGGAAAGCTTCGGCGTGGTAGCAGAAAATGAAACCGACTTAAAGATGAAAAGGCTATTCAGACCTCGGTGGATTACTATAGAATTATTACCAAATGTAAAGGGCATGAATGTAATTTTGTATGGGTTGTGTCCCGTGCCTATAAATAGGTGAACAGTACCCCCGTACTGTTCACGCGGATTTGGCATTTGCTTTTGCGTCACACCTGTACTTTCATCTCCTTCCAAGCTGAAGGTACATTTGTAATTCGCTGTCATTTCTGTTTCTTCATAATAATAATGCAAAAATAAGTTGGTAATAATATATAATTGTCTATGTTATCCTTCATATTCCTTATGATTCATTCTTCGTCATCGTATGCTGTGTTTATGAAGGTACGTCCTTCATAACCTTCGTCCGAAAATCATTATATCCTAAGGGAAATAATGCTTCGAAGGACGAAGGACTTTATCGATTAACATTTTCTGTGTTGCCTTGTTCTTAACTCATAGCATTTGAGAACAAGTCCCCAACACCGCCGGTCCAGGGATTGGAGGGGTGTTACAAGTGGTATCAGAGCCAACCCTTGAAGTTTCTCGAACGTGTGTGGGTTAGGGGTTTCCGGTATATGGTGCATGGCGCATGTGGGCCTGGAGTGGTCACATGGCATGGCATATGACGACACTAGACACACAGACGTGGCTAAGAGGGGAGGTTCCTGGATTGGGGTTGACCGATGAGGACGTCGGTCTTCTAAGGGGGTGGATTGTGATATCCTAGCCCATGGGATGGTGATATCCTGGCCCAAGGCTTAACAGAATTAATAGAGTATCCATACCAACAAAGTGCATCTTCTTTTTCGGAAGCCTATCTCGAAAGAATCTCCAAGTTAAGCGTGCTTGGCTTGGAGCAATTTGGGATGGGTGACCGACCGGGAAGTTTTCTCAGGTGCGCATAAGTGAGGACAAAGTGCGCATAAAAGATTCGTGTTGGTATGTGGGAACAATATATGATTCTAGAGAGCTGCCAGGAGTAAGTATCGCCAATCCAAGGATTGGACGGGGTGTTACAACAATCCCGTATTTATTAACGAACAAATTCAGAAGAATGCCCACGCTACTACAGTGTTGTTAGCATCTCTATGCAGGGATGAGTACAACAAAGTCAGCAGCTTGGACAATGCCAAGCAGATATGGGATACTCTCAAAATCTCTCATGAGGGTAACGACACCACGATGATCACAAAGATGGAACTGGTGGAAGGAGAACTGGGAAGGTTCGCCATGAAACGGGGAGAGGAGCTAACTGAAACCTACAACAGGCTCAAGACTCTGGTGAACAATATCCGAAGCTATGGGAGCACAAGATGTACGGATCATGACGTCGTTCGACTCATGCTAAGGTCATTTATTGTTATTGATCCTAATCTTGTAAACTTTATTCGTGAAAATCCTAGGTACACCAAAATGACGCCCGAGGAAATTCTCGGAAAATTTGTGAGTGGGCGCATGATGGTAAAAGAAGCAAGGTATGTGGATGATATTGCAAATGGGCCACTGTCCTATTTATGAGCCACAACCAGTTGCTCTCAAAGCAACAACCAGCAAGGAGGTGCTACCTAACAAGGTAGCACAAGCGGAGGCTGCCAGGCTAAATGAGGACGAAATGGCACTTGTAATCAAGCGTTTCAAGACCACCTTGAAGGGACGCAAGGAGTATCCCAACAAGAACAAATCAAAAGGAAAGCGCTCCTGCTTCAAATGTAGTAAGTCCGGTCATTTTATTGGACAATGTCCTGATAATGAAAATGACTAGGGACAATAAAAGAAATGGAAGGAGAAAAAGAAGCACTACAGGAAGGCAAAGGGCGAGGCGCGCATTGGCAAAGAATGGGACTCTGACTTATCTTCATCCGACTCCTTCGATGAAGGACTAGCTGCCTCCGCCTTCGACAAGTCCTCCCTCTTCCCCAACGAACATCACACTTGCCTCATGGCTAAGGAGAAGAAGGTACGTACACGAGATATCCCAAGTATACTTCTTCGAGTGATGAGGAATATGATGATGATGATGTAGATTATAGTGTTCTCTTTAAGGGGTTAGATAGATCTAAGGTAGATAAAATCAATGAATTAATTTCTGCCCTTAATGAGAAAATTAGGTTACTAGAAAAACAAGAAGATATTCTTTATGAGGAACATGATAAATTTATTAATGTTCAAAAATCTCTTGCTCTAGAAACTAAGAAAAATGAATTATTGTCTTCTGAGCTATCTTCTTGTCATGATTCTATTTCTCGTCTTAAGAGTTTAAATGTTGATTTAAATGCTAAGTTAGAAAAGCAAATGTTGCTAGTTCAAGTGTGGAGCATGTGTTTGTAATAGGTGTAAAGATTTTGATATTGATGCTTGCAATGCACATGCTTCTACTATTCTTAAGTTGAATAATGATGTTTCTAATCTTAATGCTCAACTTAAAATTTCCAAGAGTGATTACAAGAAATTAAAATTTGCCAGGGATGCCTACACCATTGGTAGACACCCCTCCATTAAGGATGGACTTGGTTTCCAAAAGGAAACCAAGAACTTCACAAGCCAAAGAACCTCCAATGTTAACAGGCAGAAAAGGGAAGGCTCCTATGGCTAGTAGCTCTCATTCTGCACATGAAAAAAATAATCATGCCTATCTTTATGCTCATGTTAAGAATGTTTCTAGTGTTGCTCATCACAATAGGTGTCATAATCATGTTGTTTTACCTACTCGTCATGATGCTAGTTTTAATTCTCATGCCATGTTTGCATCATCTAGCTCTTCTTATGCTCATGGTAGGAATAGACCTTGGCGTCATGTTCATCATGTTGCTTCTCATGCGCCTAGAAATGCATCAAATGGACCAACCATGCTTTATCAAACATATGATACTTCATTTGTTCTTTTGTGCAAAAATGATAAAGTAGTTGCTAGAAATTTGGGGCCTAAGTGGAAGAGAGACAAAACTTGCATCTGGGTTCCAAAGTCTTATGTGACTAACCTTGTAGGACCCAACAAGAGTTGGGTATCTAAAACCCACTCTTAAATTATCATGCAGGTTTATGCATTTGGGGGTACAAGCTGGATCATCGATAGGGGATGCACAAACCACATGACGAGGGAGAAGAAAATGTTCACATGACGTCAAGAATAACGATTACCAAAACATGATCATATTTGGAGATGGGAATCAAGGCAAGGTCAAAGGTTTGGGTAAAATAGCCATCACTACCGAGCATTCAGTTTCTAATGTGTTCTTAGTAGAATCACTCGGCTACAATTTGCTTTTTGTAAGTCAATTATGTCATATGGGCTATAATTGTTTATTTACAAATATTGATGTATATGTCTTTAGAAGAAGAGATGGTTCATTAGCTTTTAAAGGTGTATTAGACGACAAACTCTATTTAGTTGATTTCTGGATAGAGAATGCCGATCTAGATGCATGTTTAATAGCTAAGACTAATATGGGCTGGCTCTGGCACCGTCATCTAGCACATGTTGGGATGAAGAATCTTCATAAGGTTCTAAAGGGAGAACATGTGTTAGGACTAACCGATGTCTATTTTGAGAAAGACAGACCTTGTGCAGCGTGCTAGGCAGGAAAGCAGGTGGGAACTACTCATCAAAGCAAGAACGTGATGACAACATCAAGACCAATGGAACTACTCCATATGGATCTCTTCAGGCCCGTTGCTTATCTTCGCATCGAGGGAAGTAAGTATGGTCTTATAATTGTTGATGATTTTTCTCGCTTCACTTGTGTGTTCTTTTTGCAGGACAAATCTGAAACCCAAGGCACTTTAAAGCACTTCCTAAGGATAGCTCAAGATGAGTTTGAGCTCAAGGTGAAGAAGATCATGAGTGACAATGGATCATAGTTCAAGAATCTTCAAGTGGAAGAATATCTTAAGGAGGAAGGCATCAAGCATTAGTTCTCTGCTCTCTATACACCACAGCAAAATGGTGTAGTAGAGAGGAAGAATAGGACGTTCATCGACATGGCAAGAACAATGCTTGGGGAATACAAGACGCCTGAGCGGTTTTGGTCGGAAGCTGTAAATACAGCTTGCAAAGCCATAAACCGGCTTTACCTTCATCACCTCCTCAAGAAGACATCTTACGAGCTTCTAACTGGTAACAAATCCAATGTTTCTTACTTTCGTGTATTTGGGAGCAAATGCTACATCTTGGTAAAGAAAGGTAGGCATTCAAAATTTGCTCCCAAAGCTGTAGAAGGGTTTTTACTAGGTTATGATTCAAATACAAAGGCGTGTGGGGTCTTCAACAAATCATCATGATTAGTTGAAGTCTCTAGCGATGTTGTATTTTATGAGACTAATGGCTCTCCAAGGGAGCAAGTTGATCATGATGATGTAGATGAGGATGAGGTTCCAATGGCCGCAATGCGAACAATGGCGATAGGTGATGTGCGATCGTAGTAACAACAAGATCATGATCAACCATCTTCCTCAACTATGGTGCATCCCCCAACTCAAGATGAGGAATAAGTACCTCAAGATGAAGGCATGGATCAAGGGGGAGCACATGGATAAAAGGATAACGAGGAGGAAGCACAACAAGCACCTCCAACTCAAGTCTGGGCAACTATCCAATGGAATCATATAGTGGATCAGATTCTGGGTGATATCAGCAAGGGAGTAACTACTCGCTCACGTTTAGCTAACTTTTGTGAGCATTACTCGTTTGTTTATTCTATTGAGCCTTTCAGGGTAGAAGAAGCCCTGCAGGATCCGAACTAGGTGTTGGCCATGCAGGAAGAGCTCAAAAACTTCAAAAGAAATTAAGTATGGAGCCTGGTGCCACGTCCAAAGCAAAACGTTGTGGGAACCAAGTGGGTGTTCCGCAACAAGCAAGATGAACACGGTGTGGTGACAAGTAACAAGGCTCGACTTGTGGCAAAAGATTATGCCCAAGTCGTAGGTTTGGATTTTGAGAAGACTTTTGCTCCTGTAGCTAGGCTCGAATAAATACGCATATTATTGGTCTATGTTGCTCACCACTAGTTTAAATTGTTTCAAATGGACGTGAAGAGTGCCTTCCTCAATGGACCAAACAAGGAGGAAGTATATGTGAAACAACCCCTGGCTTCTATGATGAAAGGTATCCCGACCACGTCTACAGGCTCTCTAAGGCACTCTAAGGACTTAAGCAAGCCCCAAGAGCATGGTATGAATGCCTTAGAGATTTTCTTATTTCTAATGCTTTCTAGGTTGGAAAAGCTGATCCTACTCTCATTACTAAGACTTGTAATAGTGATTTGTTTGTATGCCAAATATATGTCGATAACATAATATTTGGTTCTACTAATCAAAAGTCTTGTGAGGAGTTTAGCAGGGTGATGATGCAGAAATTCGAGATGTATATGATGGGCGAGTTGAACTACTTCCTTGGATTTCAAGTGAAGCAACTCAAGGAAGGAACCTTCATCTCCCAAACGAAGTACACTCAAGACTTACTCAAGAGGTTTGGGATGAAGGATGCAAAGCCCGCAAAGACACCGATGGGAACGGACGGACACTTGGATCTCAACAAAGGAGGTAAGCCCGTTGATCAAAAGGCATACTGGTCTATGATAGGCCCTTTACTTTATCTTTGTGCTAGTAGGCCGGATATTATGCTAAGCGTATGCATGTGTGCTAGATTTTAATCCGACCCCAAGGAATGCCATCTTGTGTCCATGAAGCGAATTCTTAGATATTTAGTTTCAATGCCTTTGATTTAATTGGATTTTCAGATTCCAACTATGCCGGGTGCAAGGTTGATATGAAGAGCACATCAAGGACTTGTCAGTTTCTGGGAAGGTCCCTGGTGTTCTAGAGCTCTAAGAAACAAACATTCGTTGCCCTATCCGCCGCTGAGACGGAGTATATTGCCGTAGGATAGTGTTGCGCGCAACTGCTTTGGATGAGGCAAGCCCTCCGGGACTTTGGCTACTATCTGAGCAAAGTCCCACTCCTATGTTATAATGAGAGTGCAATCTGCTTGGTGGATAATCTTGTTGAACACAGCTGCACTAAGCACATAGACATCCGACATCACTTTTTGAGAGACCACCAGCAAAGGGGAGATATCAATATTTATCATATTAGCACCGAGAACCAGCTAGCCGATATCTTCACCAAGCCTTTAGATGAGAAAAGGTTTTGCAGGTTGCGTAGTGAGATAAATATCTTAGATTCGTGGAACTTGGATTGATTTAGAGCATACATGTGTTTATGCCTTTGATCATGTTACTTTAAGCATTACTGTCTTTAATTGCTTATTTTTGGTGCTCAAGTTGTACAAGTCATCCTCGGACCTCACAAGTCCCTATGCACATGATGCACATGTTTAGGGGGAGGATGTACTACAACTTGATCCTTTGAGACTAATGGGTTTGCTTGAGTACTTTTGATATAGTCTCAAAGATGGATTGAAAGGGAACAGGTGGACTTGGACAAAGAATAAGCTTCCACTGCATTTCAGTATCAATGTATTTTGTTCCAAGTCCCTCTCTGTGTTTTCTCATTGCCTTTGGTTTTACTCGAGATTTTTGTGCGGCAATGAGGTTAAAGGGCCAAATAGTTCTTCTGTTTTGGTGCTTGATGCCAAAGGGGGAGAAATTAAGGCCAAAGTAACTGGATCATCCAACCACTTGTGAATTTCAAAATTTTAGTGCTAGAATTGTTGGTGTTTGATCAAAACCGTCTTATTGCAAAAATAGTTATCTTATGGGGGAGAAATTTGATTATGGGAAAAAGGGAGAGTTTTTGGTATTTGATCAAAACTACTCTTAAAAGATCCTTTGATTTGCCAAAACAAGTGTCTTTGACATAGAGATAGGAAAACGAATTTGTTTTGTGAAAATAAACCAAGTGGTGGCAAAAGTAATCCAAATATGCCAAATCTTATGTGAGATGAATTGGTCTTCTCATCTTTGAAAATGTTGTTGCATTTTTAGTTGCTTTTGATGTGTTGGCATAAATCACTAAAAATGGGGAGATTGAAAGGGAAATGTGCCCTTGGGCCATTTCTATAAATGATTTGATGATTAAATGCTCAACACATATTGTTTTGTGCTAATGTCAAAAAGATGCAAATGGAAAAGCAAGGTATGACACTAGCCTTAGTAAATTGTTTTTGGTACTAACATTATTCTATTAAGTTCTAGGAACCTTGTCAAATCGAGAGAAATTGGATTGGAGAAGTTTGGCAAAGTCCAACCAAACTTGCACCAGCCTACGGTGCACCGGACTGTCCGGTGCCCAGGCTGGCGCCCCAGCGAATAGGCCGCTCTCGGAGAAAAACTTAGCGTGCCCGTGGCTATAATTCACCGGAGTGTCCGGTGAGCCAGTCGCACCCACGCCAACGGTCGGTCGCGCGATCAGTGGGCGACACGTGGACTTCGCCAACGGTCACCAGGTCGCACCGGACTGTCCGGTGTGCCATAGGGCCTGTGGCTACAACGGTCGGCTTTGCCAGAAAAGGAAGGAAATCGTGCACTGTTCACTATCCAGTGGTGTACCGGACTGTCCGGTGCACCCACGGGCAGAAGGCAACTAAAGCCTTCCAAACGGAGTTCAAACGGCTCCAAGCTGCCTTGGAGCTATAAAAGGGACCCCTAGGCGCTTGGAGCAGAACACCAAGCACCCATTGTACATTCTAAGATGCCGAGACTTCGCATACACGCATCTGGTTCATCGAGATAGAGAAACGAGCACTTCTTTGAGTTGTAACTCTGTTGTGCTGCTTTTGTGTGCTTGTTCTTGTCTTGTGGACATGTTGTTGCTGCAACTCTCGCTCTTGTGCGTGTTGATATTCCCCCCTTACTCTTGTGTTCATTTGAGATCATTTGTGTAAGGCGTGAGAGACTCCAAAGTGTGGAGATTCCTCACCATGGGATATCGTTGAGATAAAGAGAACCGTGGTATTCAAGTTGATCTTTGGATCTCTTGAAAGGGGTTGAGTGCAACCCTCGTCCATTGGGACGCCACAACGTGGAATAGGCAAGTATTCTACTTGATCGAACCACGGGATAAAATCATTATGTCACGTGTCTTTACTCCTGTGCGATTCTCTCTCTCTCTATCTCCACTCACTTCACTTCCATAATTGCTCTAAGTTTAATACTCACCTTGTGAAGAACAATTAAGTGAAGAAGTTTACTCCGCTCGTACTCATCATTCGAACTTGGCTTTAGCTTTCACTAATCCAATATTAGTTCAAGTTTGTTTTGTTAAGTTGTTTATTACAGGATCACCTATTCACCCCCTTCTAGGTGCTCTCACATGGATTAATTAATACCCGTGAGCCATAGTAAGCCGACGGGGATTAATTAATTCCCATCGGTCGTCGATGGGAAATTAATTAATTCCCGTCCAGGGATTCCTGTCGGCCAAGAAATGACGAGAATTAACCCTAAACTGACGGGAATTAGTAATTCCCATCGACATAAGGCTAATTCTCGTCGGTTCTTGGCCGACGACAATTGCCTGGATTCCTGTTGTGAGAGTCTCATTGGTTTATGTAGAGGTGTATAAATACACCCCACATAAGAAACTTGTTGTCACTGCTCCACTACATAGAAAATAACATCACGAGATTAGCTGGTGACCCGTTGAACATGGCCAGATTAATCCAATCCTTGTCCAATGGCTAGTTTCTAGCTAGCCATTACAACTTTGTGAGCAACAAAGTGGTGGTTATACTATGGTGGATTCCCTAGATTAATCATTGGCCAAAATCTCGGTCTCAACTACTACAACGCTTAATTCAGTGACACTACTAGATTAATTTAGTGATATCTTTTCAACAAATTCTAGCATATGCACATATCGCTTGATCTACTGCTTCCTTAGGCGCATCACTAGACTAATCTAGTGATACCGAAAAGTGTCCATCCACTTCCATTTCAACCATCTATGTGAATGACACTACTTTCACTTGAATCTTGGGCTTTCTCTAAGCTACCTAGTGCTAAGTTTCATAAGTGTGCATCACACTAACTCAATAGACTCGCCTAGCTACTACTTCACACCCCACTCTATAGTAAGACCAAAGAAAAAAACAAAGGTCTAAATTACTCTAATTGTCTCCCAACTCTAATTGACACTATGAACTATTCCATCATTAACATTGTTCTCCATCCCTTGGAAACCAAAACAAATTCCATAGTAAGGGGCATGAAAACCATTGATTTCCCAAACAATAACCATTATTGTGACCTAACCCATAATGCCTCTATAAAACACACATTCGTCATAATAATTTCCATGTCCATTAATCACCAAAACCTAACTAGGGGCATATATGCTTTTAATCACCCCATTTTTGTGATTGATGATAGCGCAACTTCAAGTATATCTAAAAAAGATATAAATGAGATTATCAACACACTTGGTTTGTCCTTCACCCCTCTCTTTTGGGTGCACGACCTCTCATTGTTTCATAGCTTTCAAGTCCTCCCATGATTCTAGTGTATCTTTATCCTTCCCATATGTGCCTAGGGAACCATGTAGGTTTATACAAATCTTCTTTGTGAGGTGCATGACATCAACTACACAAGGGGGTGATCCAGGCGGGTCGGGGTGACTCCGGCGAGAAATCCCGGCCGCGGGGAGGGGGAATCGGGCGCGTTAAGGCCGCGACGAGGGAAGGGAAACGCTATGGACCAAAGCAGGGGCTCGGGATGGGGCCTATTTGGCCAGACGCCGAGCGGGCATGGCGAGCTGGCGCGACCGAGCTCCGGCGAGGCCAAATTAGCTAAGGCAGGGCGGAATTAAGGGAAACCAAGCACGGGAGCGAGTTCCTCACCTCGGGAAGGCTTGCGGGAAGGCTTGGCGCGGCTCCTGACGCTCTGGACGGCGGACACGGGTCACCGGCGAGCTCTAGCGGTGGTGGTAGAGCGCGAGAGAGGGTGAGCGTGGGCGAAATGAGCCAGGGGAGAGAGAGCGAGTGCGGGCGAGGCTCAAAAGGGAGCTGGGGCGCGGGGGCAGGCGACGTGGCCGGTCTTCTCGGCATACGTGCGCGCGTGGGTCAGCGGCGGTTCACGGGGAAGGCGAAGCTGACAATGTTGGCCCGCTGCGCAGAGACACGGGCGCGTGCGCGAGGGAACGGGCAACGACGCTGACGGACGGGGCCCGCGGGACAAAGAGAGCGGGGCGCGTGCGCGAAGGAAACCGGCGCCGACAGGTCGGCCCCACTAGGCAAAGGGAGAGGGGGAGCAGGGACGCGCGGGCGCGAGCGCGGTGCCAACAGGTGGGCCCGGCTGTCAGGGAGGACGGGCGCACGTGGGGGGCTGGGCTTAGCTGGGCCGACTAGGCTGAAATGGCTTTTCCTTTTCTTCTGAATTTCTAATTCCTTGTCTTTTTATTTTTTCTAGGGAATTCAATTCAAATTCAAATATTTCAAACATGTACATCAACCAAAAGTAAACTTTAAGCTCAACATGATGCAAATATTCATATCTCCCCTAGGTTTTAATATTCCAAAGAAATTAATACATCTCCCACATAATTAACCCAAAATCCTATTAAAGAGAATAGAAAAGAAAAACTATAGAGGTGAGAAAATGTGTAACACCTGAATTTGGTAGGTACTAAAGAAAAAATTTTATACCCCAAATTTAGGGTGTTACATTTTAGGTGCACGACCTCTCATTGTTTCATAGCTTTCAAGTCCTTCCATGATTCTAGTGTATCTTTACCCTTCCCATATGTGCCTAGGGAACCAAGTAGGTTTACACAAATCTTCTTTATGAGGTGCATCACGTCAACCGCATGACAGCCATCTAATACTTACCAATAAGGTATACGCCAAAATATTAACTTCTTCTTCCACATGGGTATCTTTCCATCTTCACTCTGAATAAGTTGGCCACATGATCCCATCCCAAAAATTACGCTTAAGTTCTTTAACATTTAGAATACAAGATTATTGTTTTGGTGAATTGGCTTGACCTAAGAAATTGATGATGGCCATGTAAACAACTCTTCTACGGTGATGTAGATAGATATAGGGATGATAATGGGCTCTAGATTTTACACTATAGAATTTAAGAATCGGATAGGATTAGGATCATGATCTATTCCTATTCATTTTTAAACTAGAAATAAATAAAAGCCCTAATTTATTATGAAGAAGTATTTGGATCGTGATCCATTACCATCTCTATATACATGATGTCAGTCTTGACTAAATAATAGGTGCAAACCCTTGAATCCATTATTAGATTATCCCAAATTAATGCGCTGCACGCCTAAAGATGGCCAAACGGCGGCCAGCACGGGCCAGATGCACGCGGTCCACAACTATGGCCCAGACACGTCATGCCGGCCTGCTGACTGTGCCGGCCAGCCCGTTAGCCCGTCGGCCCATTTGATTAAATCAGCGTAAAATGTTAAAAAACGATGCAGGATGTGGGGTTCAAACCCATGCCCTGACGGAAGAAAGGCGAGAGACACTAGGTAAAGCTGTCTAACCAGTAGAATATCATCCTCAAATGTTTTTAATATAGAATATAAATTGTATATATGTATATACGTTTTTTGTAAAATAAAAAAAATATAATCGTGTCGGGTCGGGCCAGCACTACGGGCCGAGGCTACAACCAAGCACGACACGACGTTCTTGGCTCTTGCAAGCATTAGGTCGTTTCTGAAACCATATTGGCGCAATGGACTACATAGTGTTTGAGGTTGCTGAATTGGATGGAGCAACAATGATTTGTCACACTGGCAGTAAAATAAAAGGTTATTTGTTGGTTTTAAACGTTAGTAATTGCTACGAAGTAGCATAATTTATATGGAGCGCATCTAATTTGTATTGATGCCTGACTTTAGCAATCACTCCATATTTTGATCTATCTTTTTTATCAGTTTGACTTCATGTGACTTATTTTAGAAACTTGAGCTCACAAACTTTCTCTTATTTGGTCTCTGTATGGTGAAATTATATTATTTTATAATCTATGTTCGTTCAGTCAGTCGTTGTGAACTCTCTTCTAATCGCTCACTTCATTGGTCGTGTTATACAAGACATATTGCATGGAGTAAACGATAATATCAGTTAGCCAAATCAAAAAAATATTATACAGAGCGAAGACAGTCAATAAAAAATCTTGAGATCTTTTTGGTGGATAGTTTACGTGGATATTGTTGTAAGCCGTCCAACGCACGAGTAACCGACTAGTAGGTTTAAAAGTACAGGTCGCTCCGTTGATGGTTACGTACAACATATATAATTGGTTTATTAGATAATTTTCCAGATTTATTTTTATAATAAACAATTTAGAGACATAAATGTTGCTAATATTTTTTTTAATAAGTGTAATTAAACTTGAGAAATTTTGGTCGGTACGAATACCTTACCGTAGAAACAACTATTTTGGCATGATGAGGCAGTATACAAGTGAATGAGTGATTTAGTTTATTTGCTAGATCAGGAAATGCAGTTTCCTTACCGGCTTCGCCTTGCTGGGTCACAGGCGTACTTGTGTTGTAGTAGTATATATTTGAGAGACTTCAACTGCCGTATCTGCAGGGAATATCCGTTCGTGCAACAACCGTGTGCCGTGCTGCTCACGTGTGAGAACTATGTACAGATTACACTATCCAGCGACAAATAAAAAGAAACGGAGGGAGTACATGATAGTTTAGCTAGTGCTGCACCACCAACACCTGGTGCATATACAAAATCAAATGGATCAACCTCCATTAATTAATTAGCGTAGTAGTGGAATCTCGCGGAGGAGGATGTGGAAAGCGCACATTGTAGTTAGTGGAACGAAGAAAAAAAGGCAGCAGCAGGGGCAGCTGCTGACTCAGGACCAATAAGGAGGAGGGGGAGCTAGAGCTTTTCTGTCACGTACCACGCTGGATTTTGACAAGTCAGCTGCCAGGAAACCTAGATTGTTCCAAACACATCATTGTTGGGCTTGCCATCATGACTCGTGGAATTATGGAACCCTTAGCTTCAAAGCAAGCTAGCCACACGATGCTTTTCTTGGCAAACAGTGGCCAGAAATCAGATGAGATCGCATCTCATGCCGCGCGCGCGCAAATGAGATCATCTCTCTCTCCCATGTCCCTTTTTTTTTGCCACATGTTCATTTCGTGCTATGGCTATGCTTCCTGCACAAGGATTGCACTTCTCGTGTTTCCACTATGTATATAAACGTACATGTACATGCTCATAATAATAACTTGGATATAGATGCCCATGCGAATATTGGTCACATATTTATACATGCTCAAAACTTCGATCTGTCACCGAACTGACAACCTCCAATGGCGTTTTGTGATCAATTAAAAAAAAGGAGGAGGAAAAGAGAAGTTGATTCTGTCACCGGACAGCGGAGGCCACGGTGTGCGCCCACATCCGGAGGTGCTCCTTGAGCTCGTTGCCGTCGCCAGCCGGCGGTATCCGCCAGCTGCGCAGCGCCCTCCTGACCTCTTCTTCTTCCTCGCTGTCCCACGCCTCCGAGAGGTACGGCCGCCTCGGCGCCACGACGGCGGCCACGGACGCGTCGTCGGCAGCTTCCGGCCGGGCCGAAGACGTCGACGCCGCCGTGGCCCGGCTGTTGTTGTCCTCCTCGGACCGCTTCCTCCTTAGGCCCGGCACGATGGACGCGAGCTCGGCGTCCACCTCGGCGTCGGCGAAGGTGAAGCCGAGGTCCTGCAGGCCCTTGACCTCCTCGAACTCCAGCTCCGACATGCTCCGCCCGCGCCGCCGCTGCCGCCGCCTCCCGGGCCCGGGCCTTCTCCGTTCCGGCGGCGGCGCGGCCACGAGCCCGTCTTTGCCCGAGAGTATGGTCTGGAGGCGCGCGCGGTTGCCTCTGTCGGGGAGCCTCAGCGGCTCCATGCCCAGGAACGCGGCCGCGGTAGCCTCGTCGCTCCGCGTTCGCCGGTGCCGCAGCCCGCCGGCCGTGGGACTCGAAGAAGCAGGCCGCTGCGCATGCGGCGTGTGCGTAGTACCCAACTCGTCGCGCTCCACCGGCGCCTGCTGCGCCGGTACAGATGGCCGAGGTGCCGCCGCGGGAGGAGGGGAAGCGAGCAGCACGAGGCGGCGGAACCAGCAGGCGTCGTACAGCGCCATGATCTGCTCCGCAGCAGCTTGTTGCGGTTGCGGGCGCTTCATTTGGGAAGAGGTCGTCAAGAGAGGGGCAGACGGGGAGAGAGCGAGAGGAGTTGGGTTTGTGGGCACATTGTAGTTAGTGGAACGAAGAAAAAAAGGCAGCAGCAGGGGCAGCTGCTGACTCAGGACCAATAAGGAGGAGGGGGAGCTAGAGCTTTTCTGTCACGTACCACGCTGGATTTTGACAAGTCAGCTGCCAGGAAACCTAGATTGTTCCAAACACATCATTGTTGGGCTTGCCATCATGACTCGTGGAATTATGGAACCCTTAGCTTCAAAGCAAGCTAGCCACACGATGCTTTTCTTGGCAAACAGTGGCCAGAAATCAGATGAGATCGCATCTCATGCCGCGCGCGCGCAAATGAGATCATCTCTCTCTCCCATGTCCCTTTTTTTTTGCCACATGTTCATTTCGTGCTATGGCTATGCTTCCTGCACAAGGATTGCACTTCTCGTGTTTCCACTATGTATATAAACGTACATGTACATGCTCATAATAATAACTTGGATATAGATGCCCATGCGAATATTGGTCACATATTTATACATGCTCAAAACTTCGATCTGTCACCGAACTGACAACCTCCAATGGCGTTTTGTGATCAATTAAAAAAAAGGAGGAGGAAAAGAGAAGTTGATTCTGTCACCGGACAGCGGAGGCCACGGTGTGCGCCCACATCCGGAGGTGCTCCTTGAGCTCGTTGCCGTCGCCAGCCGGCGGTATCCGCCAGCTGCGCAGCGCCCTCCTGACCTCTTCTTCTTCCTCGCTGTCCCACGCCTCCGAGAGGTACGGCCGCCTCGGCGCCACGACGGCGGCCACGGACGCGTCGTCGGCAGCTTCCGGCCGGGCCGAAGACGTCGACGCCGCCGTGGCCCGGCTGTTGTTGTCCTCCTCGGACCGCTTCCTCCTTAGGCCCGGCACGATGGACGCGAGCTCGGCGTCCACCTCGGCGTCGGCGAAGGTGAAGCCGAGGTCCTGCAGGCCCTTGACCTCCTCGAACTCCAGCTCCGACATGCTCCGCCCGCGCCGCCGCTGCCGCCGCCTCCCGGGCCCGGGCCTTCTCCGTTCCGGCGGCGGCGCGGCCACGAGCCCGTCTTTGCCCGAGAGTATGGTCTGGAGGCGCGCGCGGTTGCCTCTGTCGGGGAGCCTCAGCGGCTCCATGCCCAGGAACGCGGCCGCGGTAGCCTCGTCGCTCCGCGTTCGCCGGTGCCGCAGCCCGCCGGCCGTGGGACTCGAAGAAGCAGGCCGCTGCGCATGCGGCGTGTGCGTAGTACCCAACTCGTCGCGCTCCACCGGCGCCTGCTGCGCCGGTACAGATGGCCGAGGTGCCGCCGCGGGAGGAGGGGAAGCGAGCAGCACGAGGCGGCGGAACCAGCAGGCGTCGTACAGCGCCATGATCTGCTCCGCAGCAGCTTGTTGCGGTTGCGGGCGCTTCATTTGGGAAGAGGTCGTCAAGAGAGGGGCAGACGGGGAGAGAGCGAGAGGAGTTGGGTTTGTGGGCACATTGTAGTTAGTGGAACGAAGAAAAAAAGGCAGCAGCAGGGGCAGCTGCTGACTCAGGACCAATAAGGAGGAGGGGGAGCTAGAGCTTTTCTGTCACGTACCACGCTGGATTTTGACAAGTCAGCTGCCAGGAAACCTAGATTGTTCCAAACACATCATTGTTGGGCTTGCCATCATGACTCGTGGAATTATGGAACCCTTAGCTTCAAAGCAAGCTAGCCACACGATGCTTTTCTTGGCAAACAGTGGCCAGAAATCAGATGAGATCGCATCTCATGCCGCGCGCGCGCAAATGAGATCATCTCTCTCTCCCATGTCCCTTTTTTTTTGCCACATGTTCATTTCGTGCTATGGCTATGCTTCCTGCACAAGGATTGCACTTCTCGTGTTTCCACTATGTATATAAACGTACATGTACATGCTCATAATAATAACTTGGATATAGATGCCCATGCGAATATTGGTCACATATTTATACATGCTCAAAACTTCGATCTGTCACCGAACTGACAACCTCCAATGGCGTTTTGTGATCAATTAAAAAAAAGGAGGAGGAAAAGAGAAGTTGATTCTGTCACCGGACAGCGGAGGCCACGGTGTGCGCCCACATCCGGAGGTGCTCCTTGAGCTCGTTGCCGTCGCCAGCCGGCGGTATCCGCCAGCTGCGCAGCGCCCTCCTGACCTCTTCTTCTTCCTCGCTGTCCCACGCCTCCGAGAGGTACGGCCGCCTCGGCGCCACGACGGCGGCCACGGACGCGTCGTCGGCAGCTTCCGGCCGGGCCGAAGACGTCGACGCCGCCGTGGCCCGGCTGTTGTTGTCCTCCTCGGACCGCTTCCTCCTTAGGCCCGGCACGATGGACGCGAGCTCGGCGTCCACCTCGGCGTCGGCGAAGGTGAAGCCGAGGTCCTGCAGGCCCTTGACCTCCTCGAACTCCAGCTCCGACATGCTCCGCCCGCGCCGCCGCTGCCGCCGCCTCCCGGGCCCGGGCCTTCTCCGTTCCGGCGGCGGCGCGGCCACGAGCCCGTCTTTGCCCGAGAGTATGGTCTGGAGGCGCGCGCGGTTGCCTCTGTCGGGGAGCCTCAGCGGCTCCATGCCCAGGAACGCGGCCGCGGTAGCCTCGTCGCTCCGCGTTCGCCGGTGCCGCAGCCCGCCGGCCGTGGGACTCGAAGAAGCAGGCCGCTGCGCATGCGGCGTGTGCGTAGTACCCAACTCGTCGCGCTCCACCGGCGCCTGCTGCGCCGGTACAGATGGCCGAGGTGCCGCCGCGGGAGGAGGGGAAGCGAGCAGCACGAGGCGGCGGAACCAGCAGGCGTCGTACAGCGCCATGATCTGCTCCGCAGCAGCTTGTTGCGGTTGCGGGCGCTTCATTTGGGAAGAGGTCGTCAAGAGAGGGGCAGACGGGGAGAGAGCGAGAGGAGTTGGGTTTGTGGGCACGCTGTCGTGGCGGCTGGGTATTATAGTTATACACGGCTCGGTGCGCGCATTGTCTCCGGCTCCGCGCGCGTACGTTCGCGTCGGTTCAGTTCAGGCACGTGGGCGAGAGGGTGTCAACTGTCAAGGCTATACGCGGCTGGGAAAGACTAGTCGCAGGACTGGGAAAGAATGGCGCGGCCGCGCGGGCGCACGAACCTTCTATACTTGGACTCGCGTCGGGGTCAATTGGTTTTAGGCTCGCCGGCTCGCACGGGGCACAGGCTTACGTGCAGCACCTCTATGTGTGGGGTTCCATGATATGCTGGGTACAGAAAATGTTCTATGCTAATCATCGTACGTGCAAAGTGGATTTTAATTTGGTTACAATCGTTTAATTTGACCCAAACAAACAAGTCATCCCGGCCACATCTGAAGTGAAATGCATGACAAATGGTTAAAATGAGCGAGTCTCTCCCTCCTGCAATAGCTGTGTGTTTAGGAATGATGGAATATCGAGGCTGCATGCATGGTGCGGCGTGAAGAATCAGCTACATAGGCTACAAGTTCGAGATCAGGTTTAAAATAGAGGTATTTCTAATATTACTAACACAAACATATAGGATACATCTATAAATATTCATATCAGACAACAAGTAAATAAAAGGATAAATATTATGATATTAACTTAAAAATTTCTAACATGTTTAGATGCGAAGTCATTGATGATGATGCCATTATGAATCTCATCCAACAATATCTTTTCAATACATAAAATAGACAAACCATTTAACTTTTATTTCCTGAGACATTTTGGCCCTTAAAATTTCTTCAATAGCTTTAACATTAAAAATCTTTCTGCTGATTCCATAGTCATATGCATGGTAAATAAGATCCAATAAGCAACAGAAATATTACGATAACAATCCACTTTTCTGACATGCTCAAAAAAAATTCCATAATAGACATTAGTTTGTTTTCTAAAGTCAACCGTAGAACACTAAACTCTAAAATTAGATCATTTAAATCGACGTTACATGAGCCATCAAAAAATAAAGTGCTTGTAAATTTAGTAAAATGGTCTCTTAATTCAATAGTCTCTGGTGACTTCAAAGTCGCTGAGCTCATCAAAAAACCTAAGTATACCTTTCGATGACACTGGTTTTTCAAATATACTTTTTAATGGACTTATTGCAGTATCAACCAACATCAAAAGGTAATTGACTTCAAAAGCCTTCTAAGCTTCTAGATTTTCTTCCTCGGTGCTAGTTTCACCATTGTGTTTCTTCCTAGTAGTGTGGCGCTTTACTAGAAATGATGGTTGTAAACAAGTTCTGATGCATTCTCTTTTGTAGTGATCAAACTAGAAGCAAACCCTTCATTTCTATAGTCTTCAAAAACATATATTATGTGTCTTCTATGCTCTTTAAGGTACCATCAATGCACATGGACAGTGTCCACAACTTCTCGCTCACTTTGCTTACAACAAATAAAATGTCATGCCAATAATCATACCAAGTATAAACTTAATTATACCAAGCACTTCAAATAATTTTTTTGCATCACTTCTATCCTTTGCTTCAGTATCCTTATCATTACTCAACTAAAGCAAAGTTGATCTAATCTTAGGAGCTTGAAATCAAATTGCTTTGACACTTTTGATCTAACTCTCCCAGTGAGTATTGTTCCATGACTTCTTAGTTAAGCTTTCAACATGACTAATCAAAACATCCCATCTTTTGGTAGAACAAGAAAAAAATACATGTATTCGTTGCAAACTACTGGAGAATGAGGCTTCCATTCGAGAATATTAGTACTTGTTGCTCTAAAATTTATTAAAAGGAACGATGATGCCTAAAAGGATGATTGAATTTGGAAACTATTTTTCAAACTAATCTAGGCCTATAATTTTTCTCTTAAACAAAATCTATATGGATAACAAAGTGATGATATGTTCAACTAAGGTTTTGTCTAAGAGTTATCTCTATCGCAAAAGAAGTTTTGTGACCTGGGTTTTAGTCATACCAACTAGCCTATAACTAAGCTAGGAAAGGTAAAACATACAACTAAAGGTAGCAATGTAAATACGAAAGCTTAAATGAGATAGATATGCAAACTTCTATTGACATGCTGATATTTTTACTGAGGTGCCAAGAAGCATCCAAGCTTCTTACTAATCCTCATTTGAGCCCCACGTAAGGATAGCCCATTGAGAGCAAGCTCCCGGTCAGGTAAGACTATTCATAGCCACAATCCTTCTCCACGCCAAGTGATGCTTTGCTTTTGGAATCTCTCGAATACTCCCTCCACCAGGGGCGGGGCCCAGGGGTGGTTCATGGGTATTCATTGAATACCCAATTTTTTAGTGATCTATAGTAATTTGTCAATAATGTATTACAAAAATAGTGTTAGAGCACTAATTTCTTTGATCTTTTGAATTTTTGAATACCGAATCTTAAATGTCTAGGCCCGCTTCTGCCCTCCACTATCAAACTTTTAGCTAAAACACTTTGGGCCTCGTTCTATCTGATACATGGTGGTGGCCACACCACAAAAGCAATTGGTGTGATCCTTCGAGATACAACCCCTCTCAGCATAATAAATGATGCTAGTGCGCGCAAGCACCAAAGGGTTGAGGTGTCTTTTCCTCACTTCTAACAACTAGGCATACCATAGAGCAAGCACTATGATAGTGGACTAACTAATATAAGCAGTTCGCAAAAGCAATTATGCTAATCACCGAGTGATGCTTTAGGCACTTGGATGTCTAGAGCTAAAGGATTTGAGTCTCAACTCCCTAGCAATGTTTCTTAGCTTCGACACTTGATAAATGGCCGGTTGGGTGGTATATATATCCCCACATGCCCAAAAGAGTCGTTGGAACTGAACAAACTTTTTTGTGCAGCACAGGACATGCCCAACGAGTTCCACATCAGCTAGCTGTTGTGAACTGGCCATTGTCGACTAGTGAAACCTAGGTATCCACAAGTGGTGCCGACCGTTGAAGCCTCATTCTAGTTGTCTTCATGAAAGGGAAATGTGCCCTTGGGCCATTTCTAAGTATTTTGGTGATTTAGTGTCCAACACAAGTGCCTAAGTGTTAAATGGTGGACAAAGTACAAATCAAGTATAAAGGTATGTTTCTCAGACTTAGTACATTGTTTTAGAGACTAATGTATTGTGTCTAAGTGCTGGAAACAGGAAAAATCAAGTTGAAATTAAAGATGGCATTGTTCAGCCAAAGTTAGCTATGTCTGGGTGCACCGGATTGTCCGGTGGTGCACCGGACAGTGTCCGGTGCGCCAGGCTGGCTCAGGCGAACTTGCTGCTCTCGGGAAGTGATTAACGGCGTACGGCTATAATTCACCGGACTGTCCGGTGAGCCAACGGTCGGCCGGGCCAACGGTCGGCCGCGCGATCCGCGCGAGACACGTGGCTGAGCCAACGGTCGGAAGGGTGCACCGGACTGTCCGGTGTGCACCGGACAGTGTCCGGTGCGTCAACGGCTCCAAAGCACCAACGGTCGGCTTCTCCAAATAAGGAAGGAGATCCGCACCGGACAGTGTCCGGTGGTGCACCGGACTGTCCGGTGCGCCAGGCGACAGAAGGCAAGAATTGCCTTCCTGGAATGCACTCAACGGCTCCTAGCTGCCTTGGGGCTATAAAAGGGACCCCTAGGCGCATGGAGGAGTACACCAAGCATTCTCTAAGCATTCCTAAGCACCAAGACTTCGATTCCGCGCATTTGATTCTTTGTGATAGCAACTAGAGCTCCATTTGAGTTGTGAACTCGCCGGGTTTTGTGTTGTGAGCTCTTGTTGCGACTTGTGTGCGTGTTGTCGCTCTGATTTTGTGTCTTGTGTGCGTTGCTCATTCCTCCCTTACTCTGTGCTTCTTTGTGAACATCAAAGTGTAAGGGCGAGAGGCTCCAAGTTGTGGAGATTCCTCGCAAACGGGATATAGTAAAGCAAAGCAAAACACTATGGTATTCAAGTGGGTCTTTGGACCGCTTGAGAGGGGTTGATTGCAACCATCGTCCGTTGGGACGCCACAACGTGGAGTAGGCAAGTGTTGAACTTGGCCGAACCACGGGATAAACCACTGTGTCTATCTGTGATTGATCTTCTTGTGGTTATCGTGTCTTGCAAAGACTCTTATCTAGCCACTTGGCTTTATTGCGCTAACTCCTAATCAAGTTTTGTGGCATTAAGTTTCAAGTTTTACAGGATCACCTATTCACCCCCCCCCCCCTCTAGGTGCTCTCAATTGGTATCGGAGTCGTTCTCTTCAAGAAAGGGACTAACCGCCCGAAGAGATGGATCCTAGGGGCAAGGGGATTGTGATCAATGATAAGGAGAAGGAGTCCTTCGTCAATGACCCTAAAGATGACAAGCCTACCGACTCGGGCTCGGGCCACAAACGAAAATGGGAAGAAGAAGACGAGGCGCATCAAGGAGATCGTCTACTACGACGACAGCGACGAGTCATCTTCTTCCCAAAGGGACGACGACAACGACTACGAGAAAAAGAAGACGGTTAACTCAAACTTCTCTTTTGATTATTCTCGTATTCTTCAAAGTACCAATGCTCATTTACTCTCCATTCCACTTGGTAAACCTCCTCATTTTGATGGAGAGGACTACGGATCTTGGAGTCACAAAATGTGTAGTCACTTGTTCTCTCTCCATCCTAGTATATGGGAGATAGTAGAGAGTGGAATGAAATTTGATAGCTCGGATAGTCCTTTGTTTATCAATGAACAAATTCATAAAAATGCACAAGCTACTACTGTGTTGTTAGCCTCATTGTGCAGGGACGAGTACCATAAGGTGAGCGGCTTGGACAATGCCAAGCGGATCTGGGACACCCTCAAGATCTCACATGAGGGGAACGACGTCACCATGCTCACCAAGATGGAATTGGTGGAAGGCGAACTCGGGAGATTCGCGATGATAAGAGGGGAGGAGCCAACCCAGACATACAACAGGCTCAAGACTCTCGTCACAAGATAAGGAGCTATGGAAGCACGCGATGGACGGACCACGACGTCGTCCGCCTAATGCTAAGGTCCTTTACTGTACTTGATCCACATCTGGTAAACAATATTCGTGAAAATCCTAGGTACACCAAGATGTCACCCGAAGAAATTCTTGGGAAATTTGTAAGCGGGCGGGTGATGATCAAGGATGCGAGATACGTGGATGATGCATTGAATGGCCCAATCCACGAGCCTCAAACCGTTGCTCTCAAAGCGACAAGGAGCAAGGAGGCACTACCTAGCAAGGTGGCGCAAGTTGAAGCAGTCGTGCTTAATGAAGAAGAAATGGCCCTCATCATCAAGCGGTTCAAGACGGCGCTAAAGAGTCGCAAGGAGCACCCCCAACAAGAACAAGACGAAGGGGAAACACTCCTGCTTCAAATGTGGTAAGATTGGTAATTTTATCGCTAATTGTCCCGATAATGATAGTGACCAGGAAAAGAAGAGTGGAAAGTGGGAAAGAAGAAGAATTACAAGAAGGCGAAGGGCGAGGCACATCTTGGAAAGGAGTGGGATTCAGATTGCTCCTCGTCCGACTCCGACAACGAAGGACTCGCCGCCACCGCCTTCAACAAGTCATCCCTCTTCCCCAACGAGCATCACACATGCCTCATGGCAAAGGAGAAGAAGGTATGTACTCGAAACAATACTACTTATGCTTCTTCAAGCGAGGATGAGTCTAGTGATGATGATGAAATAGACTATTCATGCTTATTCAAGGGCTTAGATAGAACTAAGATTAATAAAATTAATGAATTGATTGATGCTTTGAATGATAAAAATAGATTACTAGAAAAACAAGAGGACCTTTTATATGAAGAGCATGATAAATTTGTTAGTGCACAAAATTCTCTTGCTCTAGAAGTTAAAAGGAATGAAATTCTTTCTTGTGAACTATCTATTTGTCATGAAACCATTTCTACTTTAAAAGGTGTTAATGATGATTTAAATGCTAAACTAGAAGTAGCAAATAAATCTAACTCTTATGTAGAACATGTTATGATTTGCAATAGGTGCAAAGATTTTAATGTTGATGCTTGTAGTGAACACCTAGTTTGCATTGCTAAATTAAATGATGAAGTGGCTAGTCTTAATGCCCAACTTAAGACTAGTAAGAGTGAATTTGACAAGCTAAAATTTGCAAGGGATGCCTACACGATTGGTAGACACCCCTCAATTAAGGATGGTCTTGGCTTCAAGAGGGAAGTCAAGAACTTAACAAGCCATAAGGCTTCCATCTCCACCAAGGAGAAAGGGAAGGCCCCTATGGCTAGTAGTGCTCAAAAGAACCATGCCTTCATGTATCATGATAGGAGACATTCTAGAAATGTTAATAGAAGTTATGATGCTTTTGATTCTCATGCCATGGTTGCTTCTAGTTCTTCTATTATGCATGATAGAAATGTGGCTAGGAAAAATGTTGTTAATCATATGCCTAGAAGAAATATTGTTCATTTTCCTAGGAAAGTAATGAATGAACCTTCTACAATTTATTATGCTTGCAATGCTTCCTTTGCTATTTGTAGAAAGAATAAGAAGATAATTGCTAGGAAATTAGGGGCCAAATGTAAGGGAGACAAGACTTGCATTTGGGTCCCTAAGACTATTGTGACTAACCTTGTAGGACCCAACATGAGTTGGGTACCTAAGACCCAAGCCTAAATTTGCCTTGCAGGTTTATGCATCCGGGGGCTCAAGCTAGATTATCGACAGCGGATGCACAAACCACATGACGGGGGAAAAGAGGATGTTCTCTTCCTACGTCAAGAACAAGGATCCCCAAGATTCAATCATATTCGGTGATGGGAACCAAGGCAAGGTGAAAGGGTTAGGAAAAATTGTTATTTCATCCGAGCACTCTATTTCTAATGTGTTCTTAGTTGAGTCGCTTGGATATAACTTGTTGTCTGTGAGTCAATTATGTAATATGGGATATAATTGTTTATTCACAAATGTAGATGTGTCTGTCTTTAGAAGAAGTGATGGTTCATTAGCTTTTAAGGGTGTATTAGACGGCAAACTCTATTTAGTTGATTTTGCAAAAGAGGAGGCCGGTCTAGATGCATGCTTAATTGCTAAGACTAGCATGGGCTGGCTGTGGCATCGCCGCTTAGCACATGTGGGGATGAAGAACCTTCACAAGCTTCTAAAGGGAGAACACGTGATAGGCCTAACTAATGTTACTTTCGAAAAAGATAGACCTTGTGCAGCTTGTCAAGCAGGGAAAC
Organism: Zea mays; assembly: GCF_902167145.1. NCBI lineage: Eukaryota > Viridiplantae > Streptophyta > Magnoliopsida > Poales > Poaceae > Zea > Zea mays. Next base: position 81,992,569 of record NC_050104.1, on the reverse strand, counting down.
AGGTGGGAAGCTCTCATCATGCCAAAAATGTGATGACAACATCAAGGCCCCTAGAGTTACTTCATATGGACCTCTTCGGACCCGTCGCCTATATGAGCATAGGAGGAAGTAAGTATGGTCTTGTTATAGTTGATGATTTTTCCCGCTTCACTTGGGTATTCTTTTTGCTGGATAAATCTGAAACCCAAGGGACCCTCAAGCGCTTCCTAAGGAGAGCTCAAAACGAGTTTGAGCTCAAGGTGAAGAAGATAAGGAGCGACAATGGGTCCGAATTCAAGAACCTTCAAGTGGAGGAGTATCTTGAGGAGGAAGGAATCAAGCACGAGTTCTCCGCTCCCTACACACCACAACAAAATGGTGTGGTAGAGAGGAAGAACAGGACACTACTAGACATGGCGAGGACGATGCTTGGTGAATTCAAGACGCCCGAACGGTTTTGGACGGAAGCCGTGAGCACGGCTTGCCACGCCATAAACCGGGTCTATCTTCATCGCCTCCTCAAGAAGACTTCGTATGAGCTACTAACCGGTAACAAACCCAATGTTTCGTATTTCCGAGTTTTTGGGAGTAAATGCTACATTCTAGTGAAGAAGGGCAGGAATTCCAAATTTGCTCCCAAAGCCGTAGAAGGGTTTTTGTTAGGTTATGACTCAAATACAAAGGTGTATAGGGTCTTCAACAAATCATCGGGTTTGGTTGAAGTCTCTAGCGACGTTGTATTTGATGAGACTAATGGCTCTCCAAGAGAGCAAGTTGTTGATCTTGATGATGTAGATGAAGAAGACGTTCCAACGGCCGCAATACACACCATGGCAATTGGAGATGTGCTGCCACAGGAACAAAATGAGCAAGATCAACCTTCTTCCTCAACAATGGTGCATCCCCCAACTCAAGACGATGAACAGGTTCATCAAAAGGAGGCGTATGATCAAGGGGGAGCACAAGATGATCAAGTAATGGAGGAAGAAGCACAACCGGCACCTCCAACTCAAGTCCGAGCGATGATTCAAAGGGATCATCCCGTCGACCAAATTTTGTGTGACATTAGCAAGGGAGTAACTACTCGATCTCGATTAGTTAATTTTTGTGAGCATTACTCCTTTGTCTCTTCTATTGAGCCTTTCAGGGTAGAGGAGGCCTTGCTAGATCCGGACTGGGTGTTGGCCATGCAAGAGGAGCTCAATAACTTCAAGAGAAATGAAGTTTGTACACTGGTGCCTCGTCCCAAGCAAAATGTTGTGGGAACCAAGTGGGTGTTCCGCAACAAACAAGACGAGCACCGGGTGGTGACAAGGAACAAGGCACGACTTGTGGCAAAAGGTTATGCCCAAGTCGCAGGTTTGGACTTTGAGGAGACTTTTGCTCCTGTGGCTAGGCTAGAGTCCATTCGTATATTGCTAGCATATGCCGCTCACCATTCTTTCAGGTTGTTCCAAATGGATGTGAAGAGCGCTTTCCTCAACGGGCCAATCAAGGAGGAGGTGTACGTGGAGCAACCCCCTGGCTTCAAGGATGAATGGTACCCCGACCACGTGTGTAAGCTCTCTAAGGCGCTCTATGGACTTAAGCAAGCCCCAAGAGCATGGTATGAATGCCTTAGAGACTTTTTAATTGCTAATGCTTTCAAGGTTGGGAAAGTCGATCCAACTCTTTTTACTAAGACATGTGATGGTGATCTTTTTGTGTGCCAAATTTATGTCGATGACATAATATTTGGTTCTACTAACCAAAAGTCTTGTGAAGAGTTTAGCAGGGTGATGACTCAAAAGTTCGAGATGTCGATGATGGGCGAGTTAAGCTATTTCCTTGGGTTCCAAGTGAGGCAACTCAAGGATGGGACCTTCATCTCCCAAACAAAGTACACGCAAGACTTGATCAAGCGGTTTGGGATGAAGGACGCCAAGCCCGCAAAGACTCCAATGGGAACCGACGGACACACCGACCTCAACAAAGGAGGTAAGTCCGTTGATCAAAAGACATACCGGTCTATGATAGGGTCTTTACTGTATTTATGTGCTAGTAGACCGGATATTATGCTTAGTGTATGCATGTGTGCTAGATTTCAATCTGATCCAAGGGAGTGTCACTTAGTGGCCGTGAAGCGAATTCTTAGATATTTAGTTGCTACGCCTTGCTTCGGGATCTGGTATCCAAAGGGGTCTACCTTTGACTTGATTGGATATTGAGACTCCGACTATGCTGGATGTAAGGTCGATAGGAAGAGCGCATCGGGGACGTGCCAATTCTTAGGAAGGTCCCTGGTGTCATGGAGTTCCAAGAAACAAACTTCCGTTGCCCTATCCACCGCTGAGGCCGAGTACGTTGCCGCAGGACAGTGTTGCGCGCAACTACTTTGGATGAGGCAAACCCTCAGGGACTTTGGCTACAATTTGAGCAAAGTCCCACTCCTATGTGATAATGAGAGTGCTATCCGCATGGCAGATAATCCTTTTGAACACAGCCGCACAAAGCACATAGACATCCGGCATCACTTTTTGAGAGACCACCAGCAAAAGGGAGATATCGAAGTGTTTCATGTTAGCACCGAGAACCAGCTAGCCGATATCTTTACCAAGCCTTTAGATGAGCAGACCTTTTGCAAGTTGCGTAGTGAGCTAAATGTCTTATATTCGTGGAACTTGGATTGATTTATAGCATACATGTGTTTATGCCTTTGATCATGTTCTTTAAATGCATTTTGTTGTTTATTTATGGTGCTCAAGTTGTACAAGCCCTCCTCGGACCTTACAAGTCCATTTGCAAGTGATGCACAAATTTAGGGGGAGATGTGCTACAACTTGACCCTTTGAGACTAACCTTGTGCTTGAGTTTGCTTAATTTAGTCTTAAAGGAGGTTTGAAAGGGAAAAGGTGGACTTGGACCATGCAAGACTTCCACTGCGCTCCGATTAAAGAGTAACTTATTCCAAGTTCATCTCTATGCTCTTATTGCCTTTTTACTCTTAGTTGAAGATTTTGGTGAGGCAATGGGGTTAAAGGGCCAAAATTGATCCCGTTTTGGTGCTTGATGCCAAAGGGGGAGAAAATAAGGCCAAAGCAATAAATGGATCAGCTACCACTTGTGAATTTTGAGAATAGTAGAGTTAGAGTTTTTGTTTGTCAAAGTACTCTTGTTTGCCTCTTATTGTCAAAAGTTGGTCTCTTGTGGGGAGAAGGCTTAATTATCGGAAAAAGGGGGAGTTTTTGAATCCTTGATCAATTTCTCGTAAAAAATCTCTCTTTATGTTTCAACATGTGTGTTTGACTTAGAGATAGGAAATTGAGTTTGATTTGCAAAAACAAACCAAGTGGTGGCAAAGAATGATCCATATATGTCAAATTTGAATCAAAACAATTTTGAGTTCTTATTTGAAGTGATTTTGCAATTGTTCTACTTGCTTTATGTTGTGTTGGCATAAATCACCAAAAAGGGGGAGATTGAAAGGGAAATGTGCCCTTGGGCCATTTCTAAGTATTTTGGTGATTTAGTGTCCAACACAAGTGCCTAAGTGTTAAATGGTGGACAAAGTACAAATCAAGTATAAAGGTATGTTTCTCAGACTTAGTACATTGTTTTAGAGACTAATGTATTGTGTCTAAGTGCTGGAAACAGGAAAAATCAAGTTGAAATTAAAGATGGCATTGTTCAGCCAAAGTCAGCTCTGTCTGGGTGCACCGGACTGTCCGGTGGTGCACCGGACAGTGTCCGGTGCGCCAGGCTGGCTCAGGCGAACTTGCTGCTCTCGGGAAGTGATTAACGGCGTACGTCTATAATTCACCGGACTGTCCGGTGTGCACCGGACTGTCCGGTGAGCCAACGGTCGGCCGGGCCAACGGTCGGCCGCGCGATCCGCGCGAGACAGGTGGCCGAGCCAACGGTCGGAAGGGGGCACCGGACTGTCCGGTGTGCACCGGACAGTGTTCGGTGCGTCAACGGCTCCAAAGCGCCAACGGTCGGCTTCGCCAAATAAGGAAGGAGATCTGCACCGGACAGTGTCCGGTGGTGCACCGGACTGTCCGGTGCGCCAGTCGACAGAAGACAAGAATTGCCTTCCTGGAATGCACTCAACGGCTCCTAGCTGCCTTGGGGCTATAAAAGGGACCCCTAGGCGCATGGAGGAGTACACCAAGCATTCTCTAAGCATTCCTAAGCACCAAGACTTCGATTCCGCGCATTTGATTCTTTGTGATAGCAACTAGAGCTCCATTTGAGTTGTGAACTCGCCGGGTTGTGTTGTGAGCTCTTGTTGCGACTTGTGTGCGTGTTGTCGCTCTGATTTTGTGTCTTGTGTGCGTTGCTCATTCCTCCCTTACTCTGTGTTTCTTTGTGAACATCAAAGTGTAAGGGCGAGAGGCTCCAAGTTGTGGAGATTCCTCGCAAACGGGATATAGTAAAGCAAAGCAAAACACTGTGGTATTCAAGTGGGTCTTTGGACCGCTTGAGAGGGGTTGATTGCAATCATCGTCCGTTGGGACGCCACAACGTGGAGTAGGCAAGTGTTGAACTTGGCCGAACCACGGGATAAACCATTGTGTCTATCTGTGATTGATCTTCTTGTGGTTATCGTGTCTTGCAAAGACTCTTATCTAGCCACTTGGCTTTATTGTGCTAACTCCTAATCAAGTTTTGTGGCATTAAGTTTCAAGTTTTACAGGATCACCTATTCACCCCCCATCTAGGTGCTCTCACTTCATCCTAGCCGATAGGCATGGGCTAGAATACAAGCTGCAAGGTATTTCAGTCCCATATGCGTGACACAAGATTTATAAATTTTACTTATTAATTACCTAAGTTATGTGTTTGCTTTCCTTGTTTAGCTTGTTAGGCTAGTGACAGGATTAGAACATAGGTTGCATAACTTTTTTATGATAGAGATAGAAACACACATAGCAAAACCATAGTTGCACATCTAGATATATTACTTTGTAGCATAGTTCTTGACTAGATGGGTATTAGAGGTCTTTTAGATTCCTTCATGGGATATCTATACCTTGATTATGAGATATGCATAGAAAACCCAATGCCAAATAATAATTTATCTTTCTTACCCTTGCATGTCACTTACCACATAGTAAATCAAGCATATATAGCAGGAAACAATGGCTAATACAAATCGTAATAAAAACTGTTTACACACTTGAGTACTTGGACTATGATAATAACAATGAATATTATGAGGTTCGGATGGTCTCATTCTTATGCTCACGCTATCTAAGGATTATGGAGTCTTTGGCCTACTGTCATGCTACAATCTACTCTAATTTTGTTCTCTGTGTGTTCCCACTATTGTAGCATTGTACTAGAATGTAAAACTATGTGACGTAACTTGTTGTAAACATGTAATTATGTTTTATCAACTATGGTACACGCTGGACAATAATAATGTGATGCTTTGATCTTTCTTGGACCATCACATTACGTTGCAATTTGTGGAATTTTCTTCATGAAAAAAATCTTGGATCATTCAGAGGATGCGCTTTGGCAAATCTTACACTGTTGCACTAGTGGTCCATATATAGGTGTGATTTAGACTGACTTCAAGATCTGGAAAAAAATAATAAAACTTTGTAGCGTCGCGGGCGAACGTGCAGCGAAGATGTGTTCTTCTCGACCGACACTGTATTAGGGCATTGTTTGGAGCACCCAGTTTTTAAGAAATTGGTTTATGAAAATTGAAATGGTTCCAAACATACTGGTTTATACCTTAGTTTATAGAAATTAGATGCTCAGATTCTTAAAACCAAGAAGTTGTCCCCTCGTAGCTAAACAAATAAAAACCGGTTTCATAAAAACTAAGTTACTTCTGACCTTAGTTATTTGAATTTTGTCGATATCATACGCGAGGCTTGAAAAGGTTAAACGAGAGTGGATGTTTGATCCCGTAGAATAATCTGTAAGATTTGCGTCTGCATCCAAAGGCGGGGAGCAATCCACGGGGGACAAGACATGCATGCATGGGATCCGGGCGTCGGCTGAGTCGTCGATCGTCGTCCTAGGAGACAGGCGAGCTCAAAACCAGGCCATATCCATGTCATCTTTGCCCATACGTAGCCAGGTGAGCTGAGTTGGACAGCTAGTGGTGGTGGCGAAAGGAGGACGCCAGCTATAGGGCGGGCCTGCAGTGCACTGAAGAGGTTGCTTTCGTGCTGAGTCATCGTGTTTTAACTAGTGCTGCACATGGTACGCGCCGGAGCCAGGTGCCCATAGAGTATATATATGTCGTAGTTGGCCCATTGTTATCTTTGTCCCAGCAACTGACAGCGACGTACCTGACTAGCTGCGCCAGGCAAACTAGGGCCTCGTTGGCAAACATCAGCAACTGGGGATTCCATCGTTCCACCGTTTAGTCTTTCTATAAATTTATACTCCTATAAAGTATCGGTTTTTATCGTTCCATGTAGAGATGGCAATGGGTACCCGAAACCCGAAACCCGATGGGTTTTTACCCCATTAGGGTACGGGTTTGGGCCAATTTTCATACCCGTGGGTTTGTTAATGGGCATAAATCTGTACCCAGCGGGTTTATGGGTACGGGTTTGTTCCTATAGTACCCAAACCCGTGAACCCGTGTGTTTTTTAAACCCGACCAAACCTAGTGCATATTGTCATTTTATTTTATAAACGAACAACAAACTTGTTATTCCTTATTTGCTTCATAATTTTTAACAATTGGTGAATGTATCAGTAATCGGTGAGAGTGTTGCTTGCTTGCTATTATAGTTTTTACTAGCGTTATATATGTGGTGGATGCATAACTTAGTGCAAGGTCACTTAATTATACAACTTATTATTTGTATTTCATTCTCTCTACTAATAATTTTTATACCAAATCATGAACTCGTTGTTCATTACATAGATTTTGGATCATGATATCATTAATCATTATGATACTTATTGATTATGAGAAGATAATTATATTGGAGATGAAACCCGCGGGTAACCCATGGGTACCCGTTAACCCGATGGGTACGGGTTTGGGCAAAATCTCAAACCCGTCACGGGTACGGGTTTTTTAATGGGCATAGATATTTTTCACGGGTACGGGTTTGGGACGGCAAAACCCAGCGGGTTTGTACCCGTTGCCATCTCTAGTTCCATGTCGTTGTACTGTGTATGACGCCCCTTCCATTAAAAAACTTAAACTGTACACAAATTAGAATTGAAACCGTGTTTGTTGGTTCCAAACCCACGTTGTCAGCCGCCTAAACAACAGAACACATGTGTCTTTGTGATGGGATTCATAGCATCGTTCGAGCACCTAACTAGTTTAAGGGTATGTCTGTTTCCTTGGAAGATTATGTAATCCAGCTTATTTTACATAGGTTATATAATCTGGAATATATAACCTGATAGAGATGTTTGTTTACACAAATTATATTAGTGGACAAAGAGCCAAACAGTGCGCCATAATCAAGGTATATCTAGATTATATAATCTGTGCTGTTTGTTTTGCTACTTAACTTATTTAAGGTGAATTATATAATCTAGCAGAGGGTAGACAAACGGCTTTGAGGGGCCTGGAGAGTCTAGAGATGGAATGTTTTAGTAGATCCGCCACGCAACACTAACGTACGTGCGCGCAACGTGGTTCTCTCGCGTGACCCAGGGAAAGCCTAAACAAGCATAAGCGAAGAACATGCCGTACCGTATGTAATGTAACGTAATGCCCGCGGGCGACCACAAACGTGCGCGTGGTGTGGTGAGCAGTTGCAGAGTAATAAGAAATCGTCAGGGATAGCCCGCGCGCGCACCTGAAAGCGACACATCTCATCGTGTTGCATGCTTTGTTTGGTGGTTGGTTGGTTCTTCAGGACTTCCCGTCGTCGGTTGCAATTGCATTGCTTGCTTTGCTGTTGTGTTAGGTGTGGTGGTCAAACAATTGAAGCAAGCTAGACAGGAAGAAGCGAGTGTCTCAATTCTCACCGGCTAGGTAAGATATATACGTATCTCTATTCCTCTTTCTACTCGTGAGTCGTGACAAGCACGCATATATCTATAATATAATATAATGCCAGTAGTAGGAGAGGAGTGTAGGAAAAAGAAAAGAATCGAGGATTTGATTTCGTCATGGAGATGCTCACTTTTTCAAACCGGTGCATATATGTTCATGCACATGCACGCACGAATGACGTCTGCAGGTGTGTCATAAAGCGAAAGTGACCCTCCGCCCTACTACGTGTCACTTTACGAATTGGCTTATAGCACGCACGAATCTTGCGTTGTAGTGAGAGAGAGAGAAACAGTTGACCCCCTATTTGGGCTTGGGCGAGGAGGAGAGATGGTAATAGGGCTCGATTCGCCGTGGTTCCATTAAGTCTATTTTGGGAACTCATTTTTAAGTGTTTTTTATTTTTCAAGGAAAATTAGTTCATTTTCTTTTGAAAAATTGGAAACCCTAGAAGAAAATGGGGTTGCCAAACTAGCCCTTAAAGAATACAGATAGGAAAGTTTCTTCCTCAATGGATATGTAAACGGGAAAATACTTCTTTCGACAAGTAAACGGGGATGAGGATGATGAAGCATTCCCTATTCCAGTTCCTCCACGGAGACTTGTTAAACTTGCATGTGACGATATACTAATTAATGATATAAATAAATAATTACCTTATCAAAATTGAATAAGAAGGAGATTTTATTTCCTTCAATCTCATATAATTTTGTGCCTCTCAAACTAGCCCTTAGGCCTTAGCATGTTGACGTTGCCACCATGTGTTAGCGCGGCGTGCGACGTTCCAATCAGTCTTAAAAAAAACTGTGGAACCGTGAGTTTTTTCAATTTCGTTTAAAATTCAAAAAAGAACAATATATATGTAAATATATCAGGAAAAAATATGATAAGGAACTACATGTTTTCTTGAGTTATCTAGTATGTCACATATTTATTTATTTAAAAAAACAATCAACATTTTTGGGAAAAACAATGAATTTCACGGAAAAAGATACGTTTTCCCTGTCGAGGATACGGATTTCCGTACGTTTGCTTACCCACATCTTGCCGTCGTCTGACGGTGTCAACCTGAGCAGTGAGCCCCGAGGAAGGATACACTGCAGTACTGCACTCATTTGGTCGCTTGCCCCTGCCATGGAATCGGTGGAATTCGGAAAACATGATGGAACGCGACCCCAAACTGCTCCTGAGACCAACCAGACGGCGAGGAGACGAGACAACAACGCTATCACGCGATCGACCCCACTTCCAGGGACATTGAGCAGCGACAGTCGATGGGGCGCACGTGGAAAACAAGCGTCTGCCGGGTGCTGTGCAGCTTTCGTTCCAGAGCCGGCTGGCATGGGCTTCAGATGACCGGCTGCCTCGCGTACCTAGCCTAGCCTAGCCAAGGCCCAGCCCAGGCGCACTCAACGCTGGCTAGCTGTTGTTTTGACCTTGACGCATTCCGTGGAATTACCAACTTGAGGTACCAGTTTGGATGACATCAGATTTTGAGAATCTGAATAGAAAGGATTACAACGGTTTCATTCGACTTTGAGGTACTAAAAATCTAGGGGTGGGCACTTTTTTTACCATAAACCGAAAACCGAACCGAACCGAAATTTCGGTTTTTTCGGTGGTTCGGTTCGGTTTCGGTTTTTGTATCTCGGAAGTTCGGTTTTCGATATCGTAATCGGTTTTCACCGTATACCGAACCGAAATAAAAAAACGAATACCAAACTTTATCAATTCTAAAATTTGACTTTTCGATTATGTGAACTAAATGTGTTAAGCAACTAAATTATTATTCACTTATTTATATGTGATGTATGATGTATCTCTAAATATTTGTACTTATATAATTTTTACTTTTTAAAATTATGTGTAATCTATCATATAAACTTGCTGTATGTGTTGTCTTGAGTATAAGTTTGGTATTCGGTTTTTACCGAAAAACCAAAGTAAAAACCCGAAACCGAAGTTCTCGGTTTTCATTTTCTAGAAAACCGATTGGTTTCTGTTAGAATACCCGTTTAGGGTTTGGGGCCTTCCTCATGTAATGATCATCTCACCCCTCTGTAATGGGCCTGGCCCAGTTCACTCAGTCTATTAATATATCACCCAACCCCTGTTAGGGTTAGGGGTTCACATTCCAATATGGTATCAGATTAGGTTTTTCCAGCCTCCTCCCTCCCAGCCGCCAGCCGCCGACTTCCCCTCTCCCCTCTCCTTCCCAGCCGCGGAACTCCCTCCCCCATCCCCACCGCGCCCTGAAACCACGTCGGGCTCTGCCCTCCGTCCGCCCAGCCATCCCTGCGGCTCCGGCCGAGGCCGTCCCCGGCAGCCACGGCCTTCCCACTCTGCTCTCTCCCAGCCGCCGGCCCCAACCGACGGCACCTCTCCTTCGCCACCACCGAGCCGCCCGTCCCCAAGCTTGTGGCCCGACGCGCCGCCAGGAGCAGCAGCCGCGCCCGGTGCCGCTCTCTGCCCCGCGACCCGCCCAGGCTGCGGCCGTGCCGCCGTCCGTGCACTCCGCCGGATCCCCGCCCAGGCGCGCCTTGGACGGCCGCCGCCAGGTCGCGACCCCGTCCGCACTCGCGCCAGGGAGCCGAGCAGCCCAGGCGCCGACGCCGCCTCGCGTCCGGGACCGTGCCGCGCCAGGACGCCGGCCCTGCGACCCGACCGCCTCCCGCACCTCGCCAGCAGCCGAGCATCCCTGCGCCCAACAACGACCGCGCGCACAGCGCTGCGCCGACGACCACGCCAGGAGCCGCGCCACCCGCGCCCGACGCCCGACCCCATCGTCCATCCCTCTCCCCGGTTCTGGGGTTTGAGGCGGCGGACGGCAAGATCCGCGCACCAGCTCAGGCGCCGCCCCCACCGCCAGCCGCGCTCTTCCTGCTCGCGCACGTCGCCCCCGTGCCGTCCAGGAGCTCCTGACGGGAGGTCCCGCGCTCCTGTTGTTCCGCGCCCGGATGTCCAGTCCGCGCCTCCCTGCGCCGGGTGACCGTGCCCCGGCCCAGCAGTGACACGACCCTCCTACACCGGTCGCCATGAGCTTTACCTCGCCCGCCGCTCTCGCAACTGTGCGCGTCCTCCTCCACGACGACCAGCTCATCCGGGGCATGTTCGTGTCCTTCGATCCAGTCTGGAACACTATACTTCGAGACTGCGTCGAGATCCACCCTCAGGCGGGTCGCCACGTGCCTGGACCGCTTGTCTTCCCACGTGCTGCGATCGCCTCCCTAGCGGTTGAGCCTGTGTCATCTCCCTCCCTTCCTAGTGCCTCTATCGGGGAACCTTCTCTGGCTCTCTCCGCTCACACCGTACCTTCGCCACCTCCACCTCCCCGAACCACCACCGATTGGGTGGTTGACTCCGGGGCCTCCTTCCACACTACCCCCACCACTAATTCGTTACTCCACTCCCATCCACCCCACCCCTCACATCCTACCTCCATCGTCGTCGGCAACGGTTCCACCCTCCCGGTCACCTCAGTAGGTACATCGGTTCTTCCAGGACCATTCTGCCTTAACGACGTCCTTGTTGCTCCCGGACTGACTCATCCCCTCCTCTCGGTTCGTCGCTTCACTAGTGACAACCAGTGCTCTATGGAGTTCGACCCCTGGGGCCTCACCATACGCCACCTTCCCACACATGTTGTGCTTGCTCGCTGTGACAGCTCCGGCCCCCTCTACTCTCTTCACTTGCCCTCCACTCCCCACACCAGAGTAGCCTCATCTCCTGTCCTTACTACTACCACCACATCACATGCTCTTGCTACTACCACCACCTCCTCCGCCATTTGGCACCGTCGCCTCGGGCACCCTGGACCTGACGTCATGTCCCAGCTTTCCGGCCACTCCGACATACCATATACTCGAGGCTCTTCTGAGCACCTCTGTCATGCCTGTCAGCTTGGCCGTCACTCCCGTCTTCCTTTTTCCACTTCCACGTCCAGGGCTGTTCAGGCCTTTGATCTTGTCCACTGTGATCTCTGGACATCTCCTGTCCTTAGCCTCTCCGGCTACAAGTACTACCTGGTCATTCTGGATGACTACTCCCATTTCCTTTGGACTTTCCCCCTTCGGCTGAAGTCCGACACGTTTACCACCCTCACTCACTTCTTTGCCTGGGTATCCACCCAGTTCCGCCGCCCGGTCCGTGCCCTGCAGTGTGACAATGGCCGCGAGTTCGACAACAACGCCTCCCGCTCTTTCTTCCTCACTCACGGCGTCTAGTTGCGTCTCTCGTGTCCCTACACTTCTGCTCAGAACGATCGGGCCGAGCGCATGATTCGCACCACCACCAACATGATCCGCTGCCTTCTCTTTCAGGCGTCTCTCCCTGCCACCTACTGGGCAGAGGCCCTTCATACTGCCACTCATCTCCTCAACCGTCTTCCCTCGAAGGCGGTGAGCCACCCTACACCTCACTTTGCCCTGTACGGCACAACCCCTTCCTACGACCACCTGCGCGTGTTCGGCTGTGCCTGCTACCCTAACATTTTCGCTACTGCCCCCAACAAGCTTTCTCCTGGCTCCACTCGCTGCCTATTCCTCGGCTACTCCCCTGACCACAAGGGGTATCGGTGCCTGGACCTCACCTCCCACCGCATCATCATCTCTCGTCATGTCGTCTTCGACGAAGATGTGTTTGAAAGGGAAATGTGCCCTTGGGCCATTTCTAAGTATTTTGGTGATTTAGTGTCCAACACAAGTGCCTAAGTGTAAAATGGTGGACAAAGTACAAATCAAGGATAAAGGTATGTTTCTCAGACTTAGTACATTGTTTTAAAGACTAATGTGTTGTGTCTAAGTGCTGGAAACAGGAAAAATCCAATTGAAAATGTCTTGGCTCAAGCAGCCAAGAATCTGCTCAGTCTGGGAGCACCGGACTGTCCGGTGCGCCAGGCTGGTTCGAGCGAAGTGGCCGCTCTCGGGAATTCACCGGCGACGTACGGCTATAATTCACCGGACTGTCCGGTGTGCACCGGACTGTCCGATGAGCCAACGGTCGGTCGGGCCAACGGTCGGCCGCGCGATCTGCGCGGGACACGTGGCCGAGCCAACGGCTAGAAGAGGGCACCGGACTGTCCGGTGTGCACTAGACATGTCCGGTGCGCCAACGGCTCTCTAGCTGCCAACGGTCGGTTGCGCCGTTTAAGGAAAGAAATCGGGCACCGGATAGTGTCCGGTGTGCACCGGACTGTCCGGTGCGCCAGGCGACAGAAGGCAAGAATTGCCTTCCTGGAATGTTCTCAACGGCTTCTAGCTACCTTGGGGCTATAAAAGGGACCCCTAGGCGCATGGAGGAGAACACCAAGCAATCTTAGAGCATTCTTGATCGTCCACACTCAGTCTTTGCGCATTCGTTTGTCATTCTCAGTGATTCGAGCTCCGTTCTAGTAAGAACTTTGAGATAGTCTTTTGAGCTCGATTCTTGGCCGTGTGTGTGCACATTTTGCTGTGGATTTGTGTGTGTTGCTTCCCTCCCTTACTCCGTGTTTCTTTGTGAACTTCAAGTGTAAGGGCGAGAGACTCCAAGTTGTGGAGATTCCTCGCAAAAGGGAATGAGAAAAAGCAAGCAAAACACCGTGGTATTCAAGTGGGTCTTTGGACCGCTTGAGAGGGGTTGATTGCAACCCTCGTCCGTTGGGACGCCACAACGTGGAGTAGGCAAGCGTTGGTCTTGGCCGAACCACGGGATAACCACCGTGCCATCTCTGTGATTGATTTATTGTGGTTATTGTGTTTTGACTCCTCTCTAGCCACTTGGCAATTATTGTGCTAACGATTAACCAAGTTTTGTGGCTTAAGTTTTCAAGTTTCACAGGATCACCTATTCACCCCCCCCTCTAGGTGCTCTCAATTGGTATCAGAGCCGTTCTCTTCAAGAAAGGGACTAACCGCCCGAAGAGATGGATCCTAAGGGCAAGGGGATGGTGATCAACGATAAGGAGAAGGAATCCTTCGTCAACGAGCCCAAAGATGACAAGCCTACCGACTCAGGCTCGGGCCACAAGCGAAAAGATGGGAAGAAGAAGAAGACAAGACGCATCAAGGAGATCGTCTACTACGACGACAGCGACGAGTCCTCTTCTTCCCAAAAGGACAACGACGACTACGACAGACGAAAGACGGTTAACTCAAACTTTTCTTTCGATTATTCGTGCATTCCGCATAGCTCAAATGCTCATTTGCTCCCCATTCCACTTGGCAAGCCCCCTCACTTTGATGGAGAGGACTAAGGATTTTGGAGCCACAAAATGCGTACTCACCTGTTTTCTCTCCATCCAAGCATTTGGGAGATTGTGGAAAGTGGAATGAAATTTGATAGCTTGGATAGCTCTTTGTTTATTAATGAACAGATTCATAAAAATGCACAAGCTACTACTGTGTTGCTAGCCTCTTTGTGCAGAGACGAGTATCACAAGGTGAGCGGCTTGGACAATGCCAAGCAGATCTGGGACACCCTCAAGATCTCTCATGAGGGGAACGACGTCACCTTGCTCACCAAGATGGAGTTGGTAGAGGGAGAGCTTGGAAGATTCGCAATGATAAGGGGCGAGGAGCCAACCCAAACATACAACCGGCTCAAGACCCTTATCAACAAGATAAGGAGCTATGGAAGCACGCGATGGACGGACCACGACGTCGTCCGCCTAATGCTAAGGTCCTTTACCGTTCTTGATCCTCATTTGGTGAATAATATTCGTGAGAATCCCAGGTACACCAAAATGTCGCCCGAAGAAGTCCTTGGAAAATTTGTAAGCGGGCGAATGATGATCAAGGAGGCGAGGTACGTGGACGACGCGTTGAATGGTCCAATCCATGAGCCTCAACCCATTGCTCTCAAGGCAACAAGGAGCAAGGAGGCGCTACCTAGCAAGGTGGCGCAAATTGAGGCAGCCGGACTTAATGATGAAGAGATGGCCCTCATCATCAAAAGATTCAAGACGGCGCTAAAGGATCGCAAGGGACAGTCAAGCAAGACCAAGACCAAGGGAAAGCGCTCATGCTTCAAATGCGGTAAGCTTGGTCATTTCATTGCTAACTGTCCCAACAATGATAGTGATCAGGAACAAGGGAACAAGAGGGAGAAGAAGAAGAACTATAAAAAGGCAAAAGGCGAGGCGCATCTAGGCAAGGAGTGGGATTCGGATTGCTCCTCTTCCGACTCCGACAATGAGGGACTCGCCGCCACCGCCTTCAACAAATCAGCCCTCTTCCCCAACGAGCGTCACACATGCCTTATGGCAAGGGAGAAGAAGGTATGTACTCGAAACTCTACTTATGCTTCTTCAAGTGAGGACGAATCTAGTGATGAGGATGAAATAGATTATTCATGTTTGTTTAAGGGCCTAGATAGAACCAAGGTAGACAAAATTAATGAATTGATTGATGCCTTGAATGATAAGAATATGCTTTTAGAAAAGCAAGAGGATTTGTTGTATGAAGAACATGATAAATTTGTAGAAGCACAAAAATCTCATGCTCTAGAAGTTAAAAGAAATGAAATGCTTTCTTGTGAATTATCTTCTTGCCATGAGACAATTTCTAACTTAAGGAGCATTAATGATAATTTGAATGCTAAGTTAGAAATAGCTAGTAAGTCAACATCTTGTGTAGAAATGGTTGCAACTTGTAATAGGTGTAAAGATTTTGACATTGATGCTTGTAGTGAACACCTAGTTTCAATTTCCAAACTTAATGATGAATTGGCTAGTCTTAATGCTCAACTTAAGACTAGCAAGAGTAATTTTGATAAGCTAAAATTTGCAAGGGATGCCTACACGATTGGTAGACACCCCTCAATTAAGGATGGGCTTGGCTTCAAGAGGGAAGCCAAGAACTTGACAAGCCATAAGGCTCCCATATCCGCCAAGGAGAAAGGGAAGGCCCCTATGGCTAGTAGTGTGCAAAAGAACCATGCCTTTATGTATCATGATAGGAGACAATCTAGAAATGCGTATAGGAGTTGTAATGCATATGATGTCTTTGACTCTCATGCCATGTTTGCTTCTAGTTCTTCCTATATGCATGGTAGAAATATGTCTAGGAGAAGTGCTATTCATCATGTGCCTAGAAAGAATATTATTCATGCTCCTAGGAAAGTAATGAATGAACCTTCTACAATTTATCGTGCTTTAAATGCTTCCTTTGCTATTTGTAGAAAGGATAGGAAAATAGTTGCTAGGAAGTTAGGGGCAAAATGCAAGGGAGACAAAACTTGCATTTGGGTCCCTAAGGATATTTGCACTAACCTTGTAGGACCCAACATGAGTTGGGTACCTAAGACCCAAGCCTAAATTTGCCTTGCAGGTTTATGCATCCGGGGGTTCAAGCTGGATTATCGACAGCGGATGCACAAACCATAAGACGGGGGAGAAGAAGATGTTCACCTCCTACGTCAAAAACAAAGATTCCCAAGATTCAATAATATTTGGTGATGGAAATCAAGGCAAGGTAAAAGGGTTAGATAAAATTGCAATCTCAAATGAGCACTCTATCTCTAATGTGTTTTTAGTAGAGTCTCTTGGATATAATTTGTTATTTGTTAGTCAATTATGCAATATGGGATATAATTGTCTATTTACAAATGTAGATGTGTCTGTCTTTAGAAGAAGTGATGGTTCACTAGCTTTTAAGGGTGTATTAGACGACAAACTTTATTTAGTTGATTTTGCAAAAGAGGAGGCCGGTCTAGATGCATGCTTAATTGCTAAGACTAGCATGGGCTGGCTGTGGCATCGCCGCTTAGCACATGTGGGGATGAAGAACCTTCACAAACTTCTAAAGGGAGAACACGTGATAGGTTTGACTAACGTGCAATTCGAAAAAGATAGACCTTGTGCAGCTTGTCAAGCAGGTAAACAAGTGGGAGGAGCGCATCACAGCAAGAATGTGATGACCACTTCAAGACCCCTGGAGCTACTACATATGGATCTCTTCGGACCCGTCGCCTATCTAAGCATAGGAGGAAGTAAGTATGGTCTAGTTATTGTTGATGACTTTTCCCGCTTCACTTGGGTATACTTCTTGCAGGATAAATCTGAAACCCAAGGGACCCTCAAGCGCTTCCTCAGGAGAGCTCAAAATGAGTTTGAGCTCAAGGTGAAGAAGATAAGGAGCGACAACGGGTCCGAGTTCAAGAACCTTCAAGTGGAGGAGTTCCTTGAGGAGGAAGGGATCAAGCACGAGTTCTCCGCTCCCTACACACCACAGCAAAATGGTGTGGTTGAGAGGAAGAACAGGACGCTAATCGATATGGCGAGGACGATGCTTGGAGAATTCAAGACCCCCGAGCGTTTCTGGTCGGAAGCCGTGAACACGGCTTGCCACGCCATCAACAGGGTCTACCTTCACCGCCTCCTCAAGAAGACGTCGTATGAGCTTCTAACCGGTAACAAACCCAATGTATCTTACTTTCGTGTATTTGGGAGCAAATGCTACATTCTAGTGAAGAAGGGTAGAAATTCTAAGTTTGCTCCCAAAGTTGTAGAAGGGTTTTTGTTAGGATATGATTCAAATACAAAGGCGTATAGGGTCTTCAACAAATCATCGGGTTTGGTTGAAGCCTCTAGCGACGTTGTATTTGATGAGACTAATGGCTCTCCAAGAGAGCAAGTTGTTGATCTTGATGATGTAGATGAAGAAGATGTTCCGACGGCTGCTATACGAACCATGGTGATTGGAGATATACGACCACAGGACCAAAAGGAGCAAGATCAACCTTCTTCCTCAACAATGGTGCATCCCCCAACTCAAGATGATGAACAGGAAGGCAGTTATGGAGGGGGAGCACAAGATGATCAAGTTATGGAGGAAGAAGCACAACCGGCACCTCCAACACAAGTTCGAGCGATGATTCAAAGGGATCATCCCGTTGACCAAATTCTGGGTGATATTAGCAAGGGAGTAACTACTCGATCTCGATTAGTTAATTTTTGTGAGGATTACTCCTTTGTCTCTTCTATTGAGCCTTTCAGGGTAGAAGAGGCCTTGCTAGATCCGGACTGGGTATTGGCCATGCAAGAGGAGCTCAACAACTTCAAGAGGAATGAAGTTTGGACACTGGTGCCTCATCCTAAGCAAAATGTTGTGGGAACCAAGTGGGTGTTCCGCAACAAACAAGACGAGCACGGAGTGGTGACGAGAAACAAGGCTCGACTTGTGGCAAAAGGTTATGCCCAAGTCGCAGGTTTGGACTTTGAGGAGACTTTTGCTCCTGTGGCTAGGCTAGAGTCCATTCGTATTTTGCTAGCATATGCCGCTCACCATTCTTTCAGGTTGTTCCAAATGGATGTGAAGAGCGCTTTCCTCAACGGGCCAATCAAGGAGGAGGTGTACGTGGAGCAACCCCCTGGCTTCGAGGATGAACGATACCCCGACCACGTGTGTAAGCTCTCTAAGGCGCTCTATGGACTTAAGCAAGCCCCAAGAGCATGGTATGAATGCCTTAGAGACTTTTTAATTGCAAATGCTTTCAAAGTTGGGAAAGCCGATCCAACTCTTTTCACTAAGACTTGTGATGGTGATCTTTTTGTGTGCCAAATTTATGTCGATGACATAATATTTGGTTCTACTAATAAAAAGTCTTGTGAAGAGTTTAGCAGGGTGATGACGCAGAAATTCGAGATGTCAATGATGGGTGAGTTGAACTACTTCCTTGGGTTCCAAGTGAAGCAACTCAAGGACGGCACCTTCATCTCTCAAACAAAGTACACGCAAGACTTGCTGAAGCGGTTTGGGATGAAGGATGCCAAGCCCGCAAAGACTCCGATGGGGACCGACGGACACACCGACCTCAACAAAGGTGGTAAGTCCGTTGATCAAAAGGCATACCGGTCAATGATAGGGTCGTTACTTTACTTATGTGCTAGTAGACCGGATATTATGCTTAGCGTATGCATGTGTGCTAGATTTCAATCCGATCCTAAGGAGTGTCACTTAGTAGCACTGAAGCGAATCCTTAGATATTTAGTTGCTACGCCTTGCTTCGGGCTCTGGTATCCAAAGGGGTCTACCTTTGACTTGATTGGATATTCAGATTCCGACTATGCTGGATGTAAGGTCGATAGGAAGAGTACATCGGGGACGTGCCAATTCTTAGGAAGGTCCCTGGTGTCATGGAACTCTAAGAAACAAACTTCCGTTGCCCTATCCACTGCTGAGGCCGAGTACGTTGCCGCAGGACAGTGTTGCGCGCAACTACTTTGGATGAGGCAAACCCTCAGGGACTTTGGCTACAATCTGAGCAAAGTCCCACTCCTATGTGATAATGAGAGTCCTATCCGCATGGCGGAAAATCCTGTTGAACACAGCCGCACAAAGCACATTGACATCCGGCATCACTTTTTGAGAGACCACCAGCAAAAGGGAGATATCGAAGTGTTTCATGTTAGCACCGAGAACCAGCTAGCCGATATCTTCACTAAGCCTCTAGATGAGAAGACCTTTTGCAGGTTGCGTAGTGAGCTAAATGTCTTAGATTCGCGGAACCTGGATTGATTTATAGCATACATGTGTTTATGCCTTTGATCATGTTTCTTATGCATTTTGTTGCTTATTGTGGTGCTCAAGTTGTACAAACACTCCCTGGACCTCACAAGTCCTTTTTGCAAGTGATGCACATATTTAGGGGGAGCTGTACTACAACTTGACCCTTTGAGACTAACCATGTACTTGAGTTTGGTTGTTATAGTCTCAAAGGAGAATTGAAAGGGAAATGGTGGACTTGGACCATGCAAGACTTCCACTGCACTCCGATGAAAAGAGTAACTTTTCCAAGTTCATCTTTATACTCTTATTGCCTATTTGCTCTTAGTTGAAGATTTTGGTGAGGCAATGGGGTTAAAGGGCCAAGATTGATCCCGTTTTGGTGTTTGATGCCAAAGGGGGAGAAAATAAAGGGCCAAAGCAATAGATGGATCAGCTACCACTTGAGAAATTTTGAAAATAGTAGATTAGAGCTTTTGGTTTGGCAAAACTTTTTTAGTGTCTCTTATGTCAAAAGTTGGCCTCTTGTGGGGAGAAGTGTTGATTATGGGAAAAAGGGGGAGTTTTTGAAATTCTTGATCAAAGTTCTTTGGAAAACCTCTCTTCATGTCTCTACAAGTGGATTTGACTTAGAGATAGGAATTTGAGTTTGATTTGCAAAAACAAACCAAGTGGTGGCATAGAGTGATCTATATATGTCAAATTTGATTCAAAACAACTTTGAGTTCTTAGTTAAATTGATTTTATACTTGTTCTACTTGCTTTATATTGTGTTGGCATAAATCACCAAAAAGGGGGAGATTGAAAGGGAAATGTGCCCTTGGGCCATTTCTAAGTATTTTGGTGATTTAGTGTCCAACACAAGTGCCTAAGTGTAAAATGGTGGACAAAGTACAAATCAAGGATAAAGGTATGTTTCTCAGACTTAGTACATTGTTTTAAAGACTAATGTGTTGTGTCTAAGTGCTGGAAATAGGAAAAATCCAATTGAAAATGTCTTGGCTCAAGCAGCCAAGAATCTGCTCAGTCTGGGAGCACCGGACTATCCGGTGGTGCACCGGACAGTGTCCGGTGGTGCACCGGACAGTGTCCGGTGCGCCAGGCTGGTTCGAGCGAAGTGGCCGCTCTCGGGAATTCATCGGCGACGTACGACTATAATTCACCGGACTGTCCGGTGAGCCAACGGTCGGTCGGGCCAACGGTCGGCCGCGCGATCTGCGCGGGACACGTGGCCGAGCCAACGGCTAGAAGAGGGCACCGGACTGTCCGGTGTGCACCGGACATGTCCGGTGCGCCAACGGCTCTCTGGCTGCCAACGGTCGGCTGCGCCGTTTAAGGAAAGAAATCGGGCACCGGACAGTGTCCGATGTGCACCGGACTGTCCGGTGCGCCAGGCGACAGAAGGCAAGAATTGCCTTCCTGGAATGTTCTCAACAGCTTCTAGCTACCTTGGGGCTATAAAAGGGACCCCTAGGCGCATGGAGGAGAACACCAAGCAACCTTAGAGCATTCTTGATCATCCACACTCAGTCTTTGCGCATTCGTTTGTCATTCTCAGTGATTCGAGCTCCGTTCTAGTAAGAACTTTGAGATAGTCTTTTGAGCTCGATTCTTGGCCGTGTGTGTGTGCACATTTTGCTGTGGATTTGTGTGTGTTGCTTCCCTCCCTTACTCCGTGTTTCTTTGTGAACTTCAAGTGTAAGGGCGAGAGACTCCAAGTTGTGGAGATTCCTCGCAAAAGGGATTGAGAAAAAGCAAGCAAAACACTGTGGTATTCAAGTGGGTCTTTGGACCGCTTGAGAGGGGTTGATTGCAACCCTCGTCCGTTGGGACGCCACAACGTGGAGTAGGCAAGCGTTGGTCTTGGCCGAACCACGGGAAAACCACCGTGCCATCTCTATGATTGATTTATTGTGGTTATTGTGTTTTGACTCCTCTCTAGCCACTTGGCAATTATTGTGCTAACGATTAACCAAGTTTTGTGGCTTAAGTTTTCAAGTTTCACAGGATCACCTATTCACCCCCCCATCTAGGTGCTCTCAGTGTTTCCCCTTGCCGGCTCCACCCCACCCACCGATCTAAACTCACTCCTCGAGTCTGATCCGGTTCCCCTCCCACCCCCGGCGCCCCGCCTTGCGCCGTTACCCGTACCTCGTGCGGCCACGACGCCTCCACTCGCGCCCACTCCCACGCCACGCGCGGCCCCGTCGATCACGCCTGCGCCACGCGCGGCCCCGACGACCGCGCCTGCGCCACGCGCGGCCCCGACGACCCCGCCTGCGCCACGCGCGGCCTCGTCGATCACGCCTGCGCCCCGCGCGGCCCCGATGACCCCGCCTGCGCCACGCGCGGCCCTGTCGACCCCAACTCGCTTCGTCGACCCCTCGCTCGTCTACCACCGTCGCAGCCATGCCGCCACCTCGGCGCCTGCCGACTCGGGCCCGTCGACGAGCACGGCCCGCTTTGCCGACCCTGCCGTCGTCTATCACCGCCGCGAGCCGGCCACACCTGCCGCTCCCGACGTTCCGGCGGCCTGCCCCGAGTCGTCAGTGTACCACCCGGTCGCCATCCACCGCGACCCTGGGCACGTCCACCCGATGGTGACTCGGCGCGCCGCTGGCGTTCTTCGCCCCGTCGACCGGCTGATCCTGGCAGCGAATACGACCTGCACTCCTCCGGACGCATCCCCTGTGCCCTCCTCCGTTCGCGCTGCCCTCGCCGACCCACATTGGCGTCGTGCTATGGAGGAGGAGTACGCGGCCCTCTTGGCCAACCACACCTGGGACCTGGTGCCGCGTCCACCAGGCACCAACGTGGTCACCGGCAAGTGGCTATTTCGCCACAAGCTGACCTCAGACGGCTCCCTCGACCGCTACAAGGCCCGTTGGGTCCTTCGGGGCTTCACCCAGCGCCCCGGAGTGGACTACGACGAGACCTTCAGCCCCGTCGTCAAGTTCGCCACTGTTCGCACCGTCCTCTCCCTCGCCCTCTCCCGCGACTGGGCGATCCACCAGCTCGACGTCAAGAATGCCTTCCTCCATGGCACTCTGACGGAGACTGTCTACTGCACCCAGCCCACCGGCTTTGTCGACGCTGACCGTCCGGATCTGGTCTGTCGGCTGAACCGGTCCCTATACGGCCTCAAGCAGGCGCCCCGGGCATGGTACAGTCGCTTCGCCTCCTACCTGGCCTCCATCGGCTTCGTCGAGGCCAAGTCGGACACGTCCCTGTTCATCTACCGGCGCGGCGACGACACCGTCTACCTCCTGCTCTACGTCGATGACATTGTGCTCACGACATCCACCGCCGACCTTCTTCACCGCACGATCGTCGCCCTTCAGCGGGAATTCGCCATGAAGGACCTGGGGCCCCTACACCACTTCCTCGGCATCACCGCCGAACGCCGGCCTCAGGGTCTCTTCCTCCACCAGCGCCAGTACGCCATCGACATCCTGGAGCGGGCTGGCATGTCTGACTGCAAGCCTTGCTCCACGCCTGTCGACACCCAGGCGAAGCTCTCTGAGGACGAGGGGCCTCCGGTCGCCGACGCGACGTCCTACCGGAGCCTGACCGGCGCGCTCCAGTACCTCACCTTCTCCAGGCCCGACATCGCATACGCCGTCCAGCAGGTGTGTCTGCATATGCACACCCCGCGGGAGCCCCATCTCACCGCGCTCAAGCGGATTCTACGCTACCTCCGTGGCTCCCTCGACTACGGCCTCCTCCTCCGACCATCCCCGACGTCGGAGCTCGTGGTCTACACCGATGCTGACTGGGCTGGCTGTCCCGACACGCGCCGGTCCACCTCCGGTTACGCCGTGTTCCTGGGCGCCAACCTCGTCTCTTGGGCCGCCAAGCGTCAGCCCGTCGTCTCTCGCTCCAGCGCTGAGGCCGAGTACCGTGCCGTGGCCAACGGCGTGGCAGAGGCCTCCTGGCTGCGCCAGCTCCTCCACGAGCTCCACAGTCCCCTCCAGCGCGCCACCCTCGTCTACTGCGACAACGTCAGCGCGGTCTACCTCTCCACCAACCCCGTGCAACATCAGCGCACGAAACACGTGGAGATCGACCTGCACTTCGTCCGCGAACGTGTCGCTGCCGGTGATGTTCGGGTTCTCAGCGTCCCCACCACGCTGCAGTTCGCTGACATCTTCACCAAGGGGTTACCGTCGAGTGTATTTTTAGACTTTCGATCCAGTCTCAACATCTGTACAGGATAGAGTTGTGACTGCGGGGGGTGTTAGAATACCCGTTTAGGGTTTGGGGTCTTCCTCGTGTAATGACCATCTCACTCCTCTGTAATGGGCCTGGCCCAGTTCACTCAGTCTATTAATATATCACCCAACCCCTGTTAGGGTTAGGGGTTCACATTCCAATAGTTTCTAATATCTATAAAACCGAAGTTTTTTAAAACCGAAAAACCGAACAGAAATTTCAAAAAAACTGAATGCCCAGCCCTATAAAAATCTGTGAGATAAAATTTCTATAAAAATCTACACCACCTGTACAAGATAGGTAAGAGGAGAGAATTTTTTTTCTCTTCTATCTGGATTCTCAGGCTGTCTCCAGCAACGTCATCTATATCTATCCTTTATATTCGTACTTTACAGTCTCATCTAAAAGATTTTATCATCTATATCTCTTTCCTCTCCAACAATGTCCTTTAAATCACGTCATCTATACTCAAATATCTATATTAGAGATATTTTTTATTTTTATTTTTTGTACATACATATTTTTCATACTCTCAAATATATTGTACATATTTTAGTTTTGCTAAATCAGTTATTTAAAGTATTCAAATAGATAGAGGACCGTTTAGAGAAACTCTATATATAGAGAATCCAGTAGCGTCCTCTAAATTTAGAGGACCGTTTAGAGGACGTTGCTAGAGAGCGTAGAGAACCGTTTGGTCCTCTATATTTAGAGTATAGGAGGTTTAAGGCTGTCTCCAGCAACGTCCTCTATATCAATCCTCTATATCCGTCTTTTACAATCTTCTCTAAAAGATTTCATCATCTATATCTACTTCCTCTCCAACAACGTTCTTTAAATCACATCATCTATACGCAAATACCTAGAGTAGAGACATTTTTTATTTTTTTACATACGTATTTGTCATACTCTTAAATATATTATACATATTTTAGTTTTGCTAAACCGGTTATTTAAAGTATTCAAATAAATAGAGGACCGTTTAGAGAAACTCTATATATAGAGAATCCAGCAGAGTCCTCTAAATTTAGAGGACCGTTTAGAGAACGCTGCTGGAGAGCGTAGAGAACTGTTTGGTCCTCTATATTTAGAATACAGGAGGCTTTAGGGGCTCTTGTTGGAGCCAGGTAGGGGCTCTTGTTAGCCAGCCTCAGAATCTGAATGTATCAAACCCTGGCTTAGGTTCTGTTTGGACAGTGCGATTGTTTCTAATTCATGTCAGACTACGCAGCCAAACGCTATAAACCATCAAATGTTTCTCCCACGTCACGTTTCTCACGCTCTCAACTTTTTTGACCGTGACTCGACAAACCAGTCCGGGCTAGTTTTGCTGGACTTCCGTTTCTTCTCTCCTGTACTATACTGTTTCTTTTTTACTGTACCGCAGCGCTTGAACAGTTCACAAGTTTTAACGTATTACCGATAGAGTAGATTCACAGCAAAAATAAAAAAATAAAAAATACTATGCCTATTGCCGGATACACAATACAGTAACAGAGCTCTAAACTGATCTAACCTTCAGTTTTTTTCAGTTTGACAATAACCTCTCTAGGTAATAGAGGCTGCTAAATGCCACTACCAATTTCCAGTCGCTGAAAATGCCATAACATAAGCTACATCCCACAACTCCCCAAAAAAATTACAGCACGGCAGCTCAGCTAGAGCAGCAGCCACCCTTCTTCACTGCCGAGACGTCATCCTTTATGTTTATCTTCTCGCCCCTGCCAGGCCCAGATGCTGCATCTTCACCTGCTTCAACGGCTCTCTTGTCCACAATACGGTAGATCTGAGCTAGGACTTCTGCAAATGCATTCTCAACGTTGGTCGACTCAAGCGCAGAGGTCTCCATGAAGTACAACGATTCCCTCTCTGCGAATGCTTTTCCTTCGTCGGTTTGAACTGCTACAAGATGGCGGAGATCAGATTTGTTGCCAACCAGCATAACAACTATATTGGGGTCTGTGTGGTCTCTCAGCTCCTTCAGCCAACGCTCAACGTTCTCAAAGGTTGAGTGGCGAGTGACGTCATATACAAGCAACGCCCCAACAGCGCCTCGGTAATACGCACTAGTGATTGCACGGTATCTGCAGTGATATTGAACTGCAGTGAGATAAGTAAACCAAATGGAGAGAATTCTGAATTGCAAGGAAATTCAGTTCCATTAACGCTGATAAAAGAACATTAAGACAACTGACCAAGCAAGTCAACAAACAAATATGTGCACCCTACCGCATTATTCAAAACTTTGCTCATCTGCAACAGTCTTGTCCTAAACTTTGGTCAGGTACTCAGGTTGTCTGTTCAGAGAGAGTGCTGGTGTTTTCCTTATCTAAAGGTCTGGGCGACAGATTCCCTTTATTTTGGACGCATGGTGGACAGGGAACCCAAGCTGTGTAAATAATTGAAAAGAACTTAGGATAATTTGCTAAATGATATATTAAAATAATCAAGCACCAATGAGACAATGGCAATTACTCCACTTGAGATGGGAAGTATAGAATTCACTCCTAACAGCAACAACAGTGCTACAGCGGTACAGCCAAAACAAAAAGTAATAACGAACTCCACTTAAGCACAAGGATACCATTAGATCACTGTCACTTTATTATACAGAATGCTAACAAAAAAAACAATAAGTCAACTTTCTTACAAAAAAAAAACAATAGTGATAGATGTAGCACTCAACAAAAAGCATTACTAGCTCATCGACCATCCACTAGGTCATCATGTTGTTAAATGGAATTCATTGCATCAAATTGCTTGTGTTGTAGTGGGATATTGGTGGAAGGAACAGCATAAGAGTTAAGACAGCAGACAACTACATGCAGGTTATTATAGTCAATAAGCCCTAGTCTCATATAAAATCACTAATCAGGAAGTACCAACCACTGTTAAATATTCCCTCCGTTCTTTTTTATTTGTCGCGTTTTAGTTCAAAAATGAACTAGCCGGCGACAAATATTCGAGAACGGAGGTAGTAATACAATTCTTGACTACGATTAGCCATTGTTGTTTGAATAGACCCTTGTTTTCATTGCTACATGCAAAGCTGCAGACTTTCTATGTGCACCTGTCAGATCCTGTACAATTCGTGCTAAGGCGGGTTCCAGCCCAGGGCACTACCAACCCCTGACACACGGACGCTACCGACCACCACGGTTCCAGTGCGGGTCGGTTGGACCGTCTGGTCGGTGGTGCTGCCATCCACCTTAACAAGTTGGTACCTGTGTTGGGACCGAACCGGTCGGTACTCGGTAACGTCCGCCTTTAGTAACATGGTGTGTTCTGATTGATATATGCCTGCGTCAAGTCAGCTAGCTATTTTTTAACCATTTGAATTGAAAAAAACTTGAAATTTAATCTATAATTAGATTGTATTTATGATTTTTTGTTTTAATGTTTAAGTTATGTAGTTTCATGTATCTATTATTATTATGCTTGAGCCATGTAATTTTAAATTGTTGTCTCAAATTATGTTATTTCATTTACTTAATTATGTAAACAAATGTATTTGAACTAGAGTAAATCACAATGTTTCATTTCAACTAAAAAACTATAGAAGAAAAGTTGATGTGGCGATGAGGTGGATGTAGATTGATGGTAAAGGATGTTGCCATAGAGTGGTAGATAAGGGCGAACAATGGTCGGTATAGATTGGTCGATAGCTGATGTGCCGATAGATAACCCAGAAGGGCTGGAACCAACCCAAGACTCTAGTGCTTCAATATGAACAAGTCACATGCAGCAGTGCACAATGTTAACCACAGGCGTCTAGGGCTGGACAAAATACTCGTGGCTCGTCAGCTCGCTCGGCTCGTGGTCGGCTCGGCTCATTTCAATTTTGTCACTAGTTGAGCTAGCATCTCAGCTCGATTTGTTAACGAGCTAGCTCGTTAGCTCGAATGAGCTAGCATTTGTCAGCAAAACAAGCCTCCACTTGTGTTGGCTTGATTTCTAGCCCTAGTTCTTCCATGATCACAAGTGTCAAATCACTTCGATGTACTTTGCATGGACTCCTCATTTGTGCTAATTAGTTTTTGTTGCATTAACAAAATGCCACCAAAATTGCTCTACAAAGTTGTCTAGACTTCTTACACAGAACCCACCTGCCCCTTAGAATCCCCATCACACCCAAGCTTGAAAAATCTAGTTCCATGGCACATAAATACAACAAAAACCTAGAAAGGTGCTCAGACATTATTGTAAAGTCCATTAGTTTAAGCAATTAGTATATCTTTGTTTTGCCTTAATCAATTCAGCCATTCTTCAAAGATTAGGTGTTATTTTGGCAGCCTTTTCTATTGGAGTTTTGTCTTAAATAATTATGTCACTAACAAGCACTAGTTAATACAAATTGTGGCAGGTCATTTCCTTAACACTCTTGAAGAAGAAAATTTATCGATAATACAAGGTGCTGGTGCATCACATCTTGAAGCATCATTTTTTGTAAACAATTGAGACAGTAATATAGATGACATGGATACATGATCAGCATATAAAACAAAGAATCACTGCAAGTATGTAAACAAATGACAAAAAATCCCAATCACAATGATTGGTCCCAATCATAGACATGTCCATCTAAATAACTGGCAGAACAAGCTAACAAGAAGTTTACAAAATGGTGGAATGAAGAAAAGAAAAATGGAGTGAAGACTCTTCACTCCTCAGAAATTCAGTGCAGTAGAACAAGACGAATAGCCAAACTTATGGGCTAAGTGTAAGAGTGCAAAAATCAATTTCATAAGCATCAGTTCTAATTTGAGGTGACCATGTTCGATAAACCTGTTTTTGACATAAATACCTATTTATAGCAGGGTCCAAGACGATTAAATTTTAGAAAACAATAAGTGTACAAAATATAGCTATATATTGCATTGTGTGCATTTTACGGTTTTGACTACTAAATTAACTGAACTGGGCAGGAAGTCTGCATGCAAACAAGAGAAAGGAAAAATGGCCGATCTGCTCCTCCCAGGCTAAATGATCAACGTGAGTCAAAACAAAGAAACCTACTAACCTTCAGAAAGTCTTATTCAGTCCACGCCACCTGCTGCACTGCTGCGTACTCGAAACCAAGCTCCAGGCAGTATAAAAAAACGTTTGTGCAATAGAAGAATATCCTATCATCGTCATCCTACAACTCTAGTCAACAATAGGATGCCTGCATGCTGATTCGCGTGTTCCAGTATCGGATCCTGAAATGAAAATGCACCAAACCCTACAAATGGTAATCAACAGCAGCACGCAACGCAATTCGGCAGCGAGATCCAAAGCGAGAGCCCAATCTTAACGGTGACAACGAGGATACGCACGCTAGCAGCAGCCGAACCGAGACGCAAATCAGATCTACTACCAGCTGCCGCGGCAGCGGCGGGGAGAGAAGAGAGGCGAGACGAGCTGGAGCGAGCTGAAACGAAACGTACCGTTCCTGGCCGGCGGTGTCCCAAATCTGGGCCTTGACGACCTTGCCGTCGACCTGGAGAGAGCGGGTGGCGAACTCGACGCCGATGGTGGACTTGGACTCGAGGCTGAACTCGTTGCGCGTGAAGCGTGAGAGCAAGTTGGACTTGCCGACGCCGGAGTCGCCGATCAGGACCACCTTGAAGAGGTAATCGTAATCGTCCTCGGCCCGGTAGCCTGCCGCCATTGCTACGCGCCCCTCCGGGGCCCTCTGCCCTTGTCGTGGCGATCTGGTTTTGGGGCGAGAGAGAGCAGTGGGGGGGGGGGGGGGGGGGGGGGGGGGGGGGGGGGGAAGGAAGAGGAGGGGAAAACAGGAAAGGAAGGGGGACACGGCCGCACGGGAACGACAGCAAGCGCGGCGGGTGGGGGATTTTGGTTAGTTTGGTTTCCGTTTTCACCGCGTGGGCCGCGGCACTGTGGCAATGATAGCAGTAACCGAGCCGACGCGACGGCTTAAAAAAATGGAAAACGCGTTCTTGCTCTAGCTGGAAAAAAATCAGGTAGCTCTCAGCTGCAGACGGGTTTAGTGAACAGGAAAATGAAAGATATCCAATCCCCTGCTATTTAAATAGTAAGAGGATTCTTTCCCATAGATTTTCTTTACATCTCGTTTGAATCCTTAGAATTGCATTCTATTTTAATAATAATAATTTAGGCATATATCAATTAAGCTAATTTGATTTTATACAAAATATATTTATATACTATTATTAGCAAGATGCCAGATATATTTATGTAATACATTTTTACTATAGAAATGTGAATCAAAGAGCGTCATATAAGTTGCAGAGTAGAAACAAATTCTACTGTACATAAAATCATTTCTCATCCTCTACCTCATGAATTTGATATAGGCTTATATACGAACTTTAGAAAGTGGTGGAATGTCAAATTCCAAGCTAAGTAGGTTACTTTATTAAGTAAATTCCAATTTCTCCAAAATGAATGGATCCAAACGCCCTGTTATTTCTTTCTTTGTCCATTAAATCAGCTCTAAAAGTGACTAAACTAAACTGATATAGTATATGAGCTCCTTCTATATACATTGTGTACATTTAAAACTTTAATAAAGACTTTAGTGGGGCTCTATGGACTCCACAATGGTAGGGGAGGCTCATGCCATGCCCGCCCCACCGTTGTCTCCGTCTCTGTTGCCCCCACTCTTGTGTTTGAGAGTTGTGGCGAAATCCCTCCATGAATGAGGCAATTTAGCAATAATGCCACAAACTTATCGAATAGGTTGATCTTTAGCTGATCAAGCTCGTTTGTCATGCATTGTATCTCATGAAACTGCTCGACTACAGATTTTCAATCAGTCATCTTGTAGTCATGATACTGCTCCATGATGTACAGTCGCTCCAACATTTGTGTTGTCATATTCGGCTTCTATAACGTTCTATAACTCTTTAGCGTTTGTATAATGTTGGGGATCTTCTTCTCCGCCGAAGGTCCTCAAGGCAACATCTTCGGCAAAGTGATACAGAGGTCCTCTTTTCATCTATTGAAGGTTCTTAAGACGAAGTCCTTGCGTAGAAGCAATATTGCCAAATGCCAAAGCTACCATCAGCTTCGGTTCAAGTCAAGCAGAAGAAGAAAAGACCAGATAGACCTTAGTATTTTAGGATGTCTGTAGATAAATGTTAAGGGTCATGAATGTAATTTTACCGGGCAGCGTCTCGTGCCTATAAATAGGTGAACAGTAATACCGTACTGTTCACGCTAGATGGTAATCACTCTCTCGCGTCTTCACCTTCGAGCAAGCTGAAGGTATCAATGTAATATTAATACTATTAATATTCATACATGTTTTATGAAATGCAAATATGTATGAATTAATGATATGCAGTTACTGTCTTCATCCTTTTGCATTCACATTTACATATTAAATAATGAAGGTATGTCCTTCTTGACCTTCGTCAGATGAGCATTATACTCATATGGAAATAATGTTTCGGAAGACGAAGGTCCATAATAATTAACAATTGTGTTGCCTTGTTCTTGATCTACAACATTTGAGAACAAGTGACCAACATTGGCGCCCAACTCCGGTGAACTCACTCCCACGACTGCGACAAATGGCTTCGCAAGGCAACCAAGCTGTGGCACCTTTGGCCACGAAGCTGGTGCTCCCGATCACATGCGGCTCAAGTTCTGAACCAGCCAACAAGAAGTAGAAGAAGGAAGCACAGAGAAGGGTACACCATGTTGGAATCCAAGGACCCTTCATCAAGTCCAAGTGGTCTCATATACCAATCACCTTCTCCCAGGAGGACCTTCAGCTCAAGGATTATCCTCACAATGATGCATTGGTTATATCTTGTGTCATCAAGGGGTTTCTGGTTCACAATGTCCTTGTAGACACAAGCAGTGCAGCAGATATCATCTTTGCAAAAGCTTTCAGGCAGATGCAGGGGCAGGATGACAAGATACATGATGCAACACACCCCCTCTGTGGCTTCAGAGAAAGGCAGATAGTGGCACTTGGCAAGATAACTATGCTGATTACCTTCGGTTATGTTCATAATACAAGAACAGAACAAGCTGTCTTTGATATTGTTGATATGGAGTATCCTTACAATGCAATCATTGGGCGAGGAACATTAAATGCTTTCAAAGCAATACTTCATCCAACATATCTATGCATGAAGATACCATCAGACCAAGGTCCCATAGCTGTCCATGGGAGTCAAGAGGCTGCTAGAAGGGCCGAAGGGAACTGGACAGATTTGAAGGCTATTCATAACATAGATGAAGCCGAAGCTCATCAGCAGTACAAGCACAAAAGAGATAAGGCTGTCTTAGCAGACCAACCAAAGCCCATGCTCCTATGTAGAGATGGTCAAACGGGCCGCCCGATCCGGCCCGGCCCGGGCCCGGTGAAGCCCGGCCAAAAACCGGGCCAGGCCTGCTAAGCCAGCGGGCTTAATTTTCTGTCCAAGCCCGGCCCGCAGCGGGCCTAAACGGGTCGGGCCGACCCGTTTAGCACGAAAAAACGGGCCAAAAAGCGGGCTAAACGGGCCGGTAAGCACGTTTTAGTGTAAAAAAACGGGCTTGACGGGCTTAGAGATAAACGGGCCGTGCCGGGCTAGCCCGTCGTGCCTAGTTTCCTGTCCAAGCCCGCCCGTTTATTCTACCGTGCCGGGCTCGGACCGGGCCCAAAATGCGGGCTTCGTGCCGGGCTCACGGGTCTCGTGCTTTTTGGCCATCTATACTCCTATGTGAGGACATTTTAACATCCAAGTGTTACCTAGGGTTTCTTCTTAGTACCCAACTGGTGACCATTATCACATGTACATCAAATTGAGCAAAAGACACCAACATTTAGGAGAAAAAGTTTAATTAAGTCTTTTTCATCTCAAGGATCATACCTTAACACATGTCATGCACCTCAAAGTGAGAAAAATGCACAAAACCTAAAATAACCCTAAGTAAGCCATTTAAGTGCAAAGGGGAAAATTTGTAAAAAGATTATGAAAAAGATAAAATCATGATGAGTATCAAATAACAAAGTTATAGTATATTAAATAAGCTACAAAATATAGTAAGGAAGTTTTATCAAAGGAGTTTTGCAAAATCCCCAAAGTAACCCTTTAAGTGGAAACTCAATGGGAAATTTAGAAAATTCAGAATATGAATTTTGACCTCTTCATAAAGTTCAGCCGTGTTCTCTGTTTTCCAAAACTCAAATCCACAAAGTCCAAATACCAAATTGGCGCCAAATTACCTTAGGCCCTTAGGCACGTCCTGGAAAAGTTTGGAGGCAAATCTCAGCCGTTTGACATGTTTTGACATGGTTTTGCCTCGGGACGCAGCAGTGAGACACTGACAACTTGATGACATGACAACTCACTGTACACGGCCGAAAACCCCTCTGCTCCCACATAAAAATGACAAAGCTTACATTAGGGAACAAATCTTACACGGCGATCTAGCCCCAAATTCGTGAAGATATGAAGCCTATCGGCGTTAGAACAGGAGCAGAAGCAATGTGCCACGTGCTCGACCGCGGCTGACGCGCCGGTGCACGCCAGCCCGCGCGCCCGCGCCGAGCCGTGCGCGCCCGCATACCCAAAACCACATAAAGCAATAGCATGTACTACCCAAAAATTCAGTGGTAAACATGGTATAAAGATAGTCAAACTAGGGTAACATGTTGGGTCCCATCAAAATTAACCTATGCAGATCATTATGATTAATAAGAACATGATTGGGTAAAAAAAAAGTGATCAAGGGCACAACTTGCCTGGGACTTGAGATTCCAGGTACCAACTTGCTCTTCAGGTGACTCGTGACCTTGCTGCTAGTCGTGGAAACACAAACAAACATGGTATAGGCAAATTAACATCACACCAAACATAAGAACAAACTGCATAATAATAATCTATACGTCGTAACGAGATCGTGGGTTCGAGAACCATTAAAATCGGAGTTACAGTTGAAAAGTTATGGTTTTTATGTGATCAGTTATGGGGACTATGTCTATGTTAATTAATAAATCATGTGAGAAATATATCCTTAAGAAAATATTAATTTAATTTTAACCTAAGTTATAACTTGTTAGAATCATATTTCTTTAGTTAGACTATAGTCATAGGTTGATTTACCATGTCACATTAACCTGGTTTAGAAAAGTAAATTTAATAAACATGTATTCAATTACTTATGCAAGCACTAACATAATTATTGTTATCACGTAGACAATATTAATGTGAGGCTAACGTAATTTGAACGGTGTAAATCGGAGTTACGGTGTAAAAGTTATGATTTTGTGAAGATTTCAAGGTTAGAAATAAAACAAATTAAGGGTATACTTTTAACATGTGGTTCATAACAAAATGAGGTCACTAGATGATGAACAACATTATTATGAATTTAATGCAACTGGAATGGATTAAAAAGGAGTTAAAATGAATTAGTTATGAATTAAACAAGGTTCTAGAATTATTTTTATATTAAAATCAGTATCTCTAATGTATTTTATAGTACTTAATACCCTGTGGACTAAGGATAATATTTCTAAAGAGTACAGGGGCTATTCTTAATAAAACATAACCCAATCGCAAGGTTCTTTGAACTGGTAGGACTGCGGGTCGTTTTCTGTAAAAAGTAAGGGTCTTTATGCCAAAAGACACAGTTGAAGGGGTATTGGTGATTCGTAGCCATCTGATCAAAAATCAAGGGCTGAGATCATAAGGCCGAAGGGGTACGAGTTAGATCTAATCCGGTGTGTTCATCGGAGATGGACGACCATAGTTAAAATGACTATGATCAATCGTCATCATTCGCCCCCCGATCAACGGCCAGAATGAGCCATCGCCGAAACGTCATCCTACATCTAATCACGATCGCGTAATCATGATCCGACAGCCATTCATGTTGTCGTACCTCCACCCTTCATCAAGGATCCGATGGCTCTCGAGCTTCTTCTCCCCCACCAACTGAGCAGAGGCGTCGCCGCCAGGCTCACACGGTGGAGTACGCGAGCGCAACGGCGATCAGCCAACCCCGAGCGACAAAACCAAATTGGATAGGGCTACACGATGCATGTGCTGTTGCGAACACGGGTGTAGGGTACTCATTGACAATCGTACCGCGATGACCCCTGCCCACGGAGTGCTACACAGCGGAGATGCCCGAGGGCCGGCGAGAAATTTCGGTGTGACAACATCACTAGTTATGATTTTCACCCCACTAGGACCCGGTCCAACATAGCATGCTCCGGCGACCCCCCTGTTCTCTTCTTGAGGCCATTAGCTTTCGAGAAGGCTCACGACGACCCGATGGGTTGAGAGGAGGGGCGTTGACCATATATATACGCGCGGTAGAGGTCTGAGGTGGCTGGTTTGCAACTCCCGCGGAAGTCGCGGAAGGGGAAAAACAACCCAACCACCCGCGCGGCCCCGGTGTCCGACGAACACGGAAGAAAAGTTCAGACGCGAACGCGAGATTGAGGATCGGTCTGACAGAGAGGTCCCACCAGTCGGTGACCGAATGAACGCGCACGCGGAGTGAGGGGGCTGGGGGCATGGGTCCCACATGTCGGGGATACAAGCACGAGAATGAGACACCCATCCGGGCCCTCATGTCAGTGACTGGGCGCGCGCGGTGTGTAGCGAGGTGGAAGCAGCGCAGTGGGCCACACGATGGAGTTTAGTGGCCCGTGGAATGGGCCAAGGGAAGGAAATTGGCCCAAGTGGGGGGGGGGTTCCAGTCTTTTTTCTTTTTCCTATTTTCTTTTTCCTTTCCAATTTGAAATATCCAAACCAATTTCAAATCCTTGTTTTGAATTTTGAATTTCAAATCCCCACATAGTCCTATTGTGATTACAAATCCTACTAAATTTAGTATTATTATTTATTCTCTTAACCATTATTTAATTCTAGGAGTAATAAATGATTATTACAATTTTCTTTCTCATCTTCTATTTTCTATTCCCTTTTTTATTTACAAATTTCAAATTCAAATCCAACATAAAATTTAAGAATTCAAATTTTAATACATACTCAAAATCAATTATGATGCAATAGATATATATTTATTTTAATTAATTTATTTGTTTGGTAGATGTTTGAAATATGAAACACACTCATATTGTTTTTTCTTTTTAGAAAAATGGCGTTTTGAATGTGGGATAAAAATTAAAAGTTACTTCAATAATAAATATTCATTATCTAATTATTTTGAAAGAAGGTACTGTGTATTTCCATTTAACGGTTTCTTGATTGTTTTAAGAGTATGTATAATTTATGAGGAGAACAAATCAACGGCGTATCTCACCTTACTATTTTATTTCTTTATTTATTTTTTCTACAAATTTTGGGCTTTACACTGTCGATTTCCGACATTGTGGTTGCGAGTTCATCAACTTCGGCTTAGGCGGTATCTTCGGTATCGACAGGCATAGCTGCTTTTTACACGGAAGCTAGGGCAGTGTCTGCTCAATAGCTTGCATCACATTTATCATCCGCCGTTTCTTCTGCTCCGGCCTTCTCCTCCGCAGACGGAGCAGTTTCCTTTCATTGCAAAAGGCTAGTCAGATCTAACCTTAGAGGACTTAGCAGTGCAAATGGTATGGATTCTGTCATTACCTTCAGAATTTTTGAAACTTCAGCAGCAGAGGGTGGAGGGCCCATAGTCTTCTCTGGCACATCTTGTACCTTTGTATCCGTAGAAGATATCCTAATGAGTTTTCGCTTCTTGGGAGCCGAATCCTTCGGCTCCGAAAGAGTCTTCTGTTTGTTCGAAGCCTTCTAGTCCTCCTTGATAGATCGGGTAGCTTTCCTACCTAGAATACTGACAACCCTTTTTCTTTTGACCCCTCCAGCCCCTTCGTCAAGCCTTTCATAGTCAGGATACTCAAAGCTAAGAGCATCCATAACACGGTTCAACCTTCGTTTCGGTCAGGAGCCAAAGGTAGCAGTCATCAACTGGTCTTCCTTCTTTGTATAGTCCCCAAGAATCTCATTGCACATTGTTTCTATCAATTCTAGCCATTCAGTGCATGGCTCTTTAAATGACTTCTGAAATTTTAAGCAGTAAGGGAGTCAGACAAGTTTATACTTTTTCCCTTCTTCCTTCTTCTTTGGCATTCCCCATCTGCTAGAG
This sequence comes from Zea mays, assembly GCF_902167145.1. NCBI lineage: Eukaryota > Viridiplantae > Streptophyta > Magnoliopsida > Poales > Poaceae > Zea > Zea mays. The sequence goes on along the minus strand of NC_050104.1, from coordinate 81,955,858 downwards.
GTTGGGAAAGTTCTGTTTGCCAATTATTCCTGCACTAAATCCCTAGTGCCAATATGCCCAGCCACCACCCTGAATTCTACTTCGGTCAGTTGGCATGGAGAGCCGAGCTGCATGTTGCATAATGGTCTCATCACCATTACTCATAAGCTTCTCTCTTTTCTTCTCGTCATCTTTGACATAAAACCACTCATTTGTCCAGCTAGTACGCCATTTGGTGCGGTATCCAATTACAGGGGCCTTCGTATCTTTTCGATATGCAAAATTATAGCACCCAAAATTTTTGTGCACACCATCGGCTTTGGCCTTCGTCTGATAGTGTAGTTCGTGCACTCGGCAGAACCCTTCGGCATTGACACTTTTACCTTGGCTTCAGAGAGCCCATATGTAAATGCTAAGCCTAACAATAGCATTTGGGGTCAGCTGGTGGAGATATATCTCAAATCTTTTCAAAACTTCCCCTATCATATCGTACAGGGGGAACCGAAGCCCCGCCCTGAAGAAGCTCTTAAACACAACAACCTCATCGTCCTTTGGCTCTGGAATTACTTCTTCCCCAGCAAAGCGAATCAATCCATCTTCATTTTCTCCAAAGTAGCCCAGCTTCTTCATCACAACCAAGTCCTCTGCCATTATGGTGGATCTTCCAAATTAAATGTGGCTAGGTTTTGTTAGGCTCAGAATGTTGTTGTCCTCTTCACTTTGGTTGTCACTTTCGCCTTTGGCCACAGCCTGTTCAGCTTCGGCATTGGAGGCACCTTCGGCAGTAGCTTCTTCTGGCACAACCAGACCTGATCGTCTCATCACTTCTGATATCGGTGTTGTTTCAGTTACTTCGGTCTCGTCTCCCTCATGGGACAACCTAGCAGTGGATCTTACTCTGGCCATTTCAGTGTTCAGTTTCCTTAAGACGAAGCTGATCTCAAGAAATGAAGCGCTTGTTCGAAAGCGCAATGCAAAAAGCTTCAGCTTCAGTTAAATTTCTTTAACAGCACAACAGTGCAATGGCAATGAATGCTGTGGTAACTTCTCACCAACCTGTCTGTTTATATAGTGCCGCAGGAGAAGAAGGCGAACCGGCAGAGCGTGTATACTGGCTGAACGGTGGACCGACCAGCGCTCGGAATATTTTAACCATTTTTTGATAACAAACTCAGGGAAGGTGTTTTTCAGACCTTCGGCATTCCGAAGCCTTCGTATTTTCGTGGACCGAGCTCGTTACAAAAAAACGATCTAGCACTACGAAGGGCTACTGTTGGAGGTCTCCTTCTCCGCCGAAGGTACTCAAGGCAAAAACATCTTCGGCAAAGTGATACATATGTCCTCTTTTCATCTGTCGAAGGTTCTCAAGACGAAGACCTTGCGTAGAAGCAATATTGCCAAATGCCGAAGCTACCATCAACTTTGGTTCAAGTCAAGCAGAAGAAGAAAAGACCAGATATACCTTAAAATTTCAGGATGTCTGTAGATAAATGTTAAGGGTCATGAACGTAATTTTACCCGGACAACGTCCCGTGCCTATAAATAGGTGAACAGTAACACCGTACTGTTCACGCTGGATGGTAATCACTCTCTCGCGTCTTCACCTTCGAGCAAGTTGAAGGTATGAATGTAATATTAATACTGTTAATATTCATACATGAAACCTAAGTGACCTACACATGAAACCATAGAGTTTCAATGTAGACCAGCTAGGTTTCTACACATAATGCGTCACAACTTTCTCAAAACATTCTCAAAGTTTTATCACAACCTCTACATATGATATCATGATATGTGGCCAAGTTTCATGATTTTCTGACTTTGTTTGTGTTTTATACAATTTTTAAACAATTGGATGACAAGTTCACGGTCATGTTTAGTGAGCATGGTGCTCCAAGATTCCGGTCTGCTCCTGAAATCGGTCGTAACTTGTTTTACCTAACATGGATATCATTTTTGCATGCACGGTTTTCCATGTTTCGAGTGACTTGCAGTTCAAATCTGAATTATCCGAGTAAATTCAATTAAAAGAACTAAATCTAATAGTTATAGCAAACAATTTTATAATTGTGATAAAATGGTACATGTAGGTGTATATAGTGTAGCAACATACCACAAAAAGTTTGGTAAGAAAAATAAAAAAAATACTTTGCCGAGTGTCAGACAAGGGACACTCGGCAAAGTATAGTTTGCTGAGTGTCCTCCGGGCGGCGCTCGTCAAAGAGCACTTTAAAAATATTAAAGCAATCTTTGCCGAGTGCCGCCCGGAGGACACTCGGCAAAGCCATCTTTGTCGAGTGCCCGTGATCTGGCACTCGGTAAAGAGTATTTTTAAATTAAAAAAAACCTTGGCCGAGTGCCAGATCGTTGGCACTCGGCAAAGGCTGTTTACATAGCCCGGACCGAGCTTCTTCTTCCTTTCCTTTTCATTCTCCGCCGCCGCCCCTGCGCCACTGCCTCGTCGTGCCCTGCGCTGCCCCTACGACGCCACCCCGCCCAATGCTGGCGCGCCTGCCGCGCCCCCACGACGTCGTGCTCGTGCCCTTCGCCGTCGTGCATCGTCTATGCCGAACAACAAGGTACAAACTGATTTTGAGCTTTTTGTTGCTAAATATTGTGAAATAGAGGTTTGCTTGTTGTGAAATAGAGTTAGGTATTTTTTGTGTGTGATTGTGTATTGTGAAATAGAGGAAAGATAATTATTTTTAGTGGTCACTTTACATGTGTTAGCTAAGTCTTCTAATTGTACAAAATATGTTTATGTGGTTATTGAGGCATTGATGTATATGTGTGAATATCAGCCATCATGCTGCTACTTTTATTTGCAGATTTTGGACACCTCCCCATGCAGGGTAGGTGCTGCCAAAATTTTTTGTTGATAGGCTTCTGTTAATTTTTTAGAGGATGGAGGACCGTGAGTGGATGTACACGGGCCATGTAGGAAGGAATGATGTCACCCCTGAATGGATTAGAAAGACCGATGATTTCATGGAACGTGCATATGGCGAAGTTGTTAAAGGAGCGAGTCTAGTCCCATGCCCGTGTAGCAAATGTGCCAACCGAAAAAGAAAATTAAAGAAGGCCATGGTAGAACATATTTGGAAGAATGAATTTACACCGGACTATACTCGGTGGACCTTCCATGGTCAAGCGCATCGTACGAGAGAGGAGGTGTTGAGACAATGTGTCGAGCATTATGATGCTGATGCGGGGTAGCGGATATGTTGAACGACTATCACGAGGCACAGTACGCCAGAGGATGTACGGAAGACGAGCCAGAGCCGACCGCAAAGGCCTTCTATGACATGTTTGACGCGGCATAGAAGCCCCTTCACGACCATACTAAGGTTTCTCAACCGGATGCCATTGGGCGTGTAATGGCGTTCAAGTCACAATATAGCATGAGTCGATACGCATTCGATGGCTTGTTGACGGTTATTGGCAGCCTGCTTCCGGAGGATCACGTTCTGCCAAAGAGCATGTACAAGGCACAGAAACTCCTTCGTGCACTCAAGATGACGTATGAGCAGATACATGCTTGTCCAAAGGGCTGCGTGCTATTTAGTAAAGATTACGCGGAGGCAAAATTCTGTCTGAAGTGTAAATCGTCTAGGTTCATGGAGGTAGAATCTGGTGATGGACATAAGAGTGCAGCTCGACATCCCCGTGACAATCCTACGTCACCTTCCGTTCATACCGAGGATCCAACATCTATACATGACTGAGGAATCCGTGAAGCAGTTGACATGGTACAAAAATGGAAAACGATACAATCATGACAAGATGGTGCATGCATCCGATGGTGAAGCATGGAAACACTTTGATGCCACTCATCGTGAGAAAGCCGAAGAGGCTCGTAATGTACGTGTTGCGCTGGCCACAGATGGGTTCAATCCCTATGGAATGAGCGCTGCCCCATACACATGTTGGCTCGTGTATGTTATCCCAATCAATCTCCCCCCAGTGTGTGCTTTCAAAGGCAGAACATATTCGTGTCGTTGATAATTCCTGGACACCCATGGAATAAAATGGGCGTGTACATGGAGCCTTTGATTGATGAATTGGTACATGCTTGGGAGGAAGGGGTATGGACGTACGACCGAGCTACGAAGACAAACTTCAAAATGCATGTGTGGTACCAGTACTCCATGCATGACTTACCGGCGTATGGGCTATTCTGTGTGGCAGAACCTCCCAAATTATTGGGCCCACATGCACCTGTTCTTGTCTCAAAGACCTCAGACGGCTATGCATGTGCACCAGATAACTTAACAGGATCTGTCCGAGTGCCCCAAGGACCTCGGATAAACCACTTACAACCAGGACCACAGAATTAAGTAACACCAATCACACACACCAACATTTTGCAGCGGAAAACTTATTACCAAATTTTACATTATATTTATCGGAGTGATTACAAAAGTATAAGTTTGAAATATATGCTAGCTCAAGTGACCATCCTCAGTAAGAAGTATAGAAGAGTTACTTAGACTTATAAGAAGGCCGAGCCCATCGGCACTTAACACCATCAACAGCAGCACAAAACTATAACCTGAAAAACAACAGGGAATAAATCCCTGAGTATGGAATTACTCAGCAAGACTTACCCGACTAAAGAAAAGACTCTCAAGGATATGCTGGCTGATTAGGAATCAAGGTAAGGCTTACCAAATTTCAAAGACTCATTTTGCAGAAGAGCTTATGTAAAGCTCAAATTTTGTATCAAGAAAAAATTAATAATAAAATAAAATAAATATATTTATGTATATATATATCTGTACATAGATTATGTTTGCTTGGAAAACAATCATCCCTATTGAATTATATATTTTTATATGCCACTGTGCTTAAAGAGATGAAATAGATAAGTAAAATATAATGGTTGCCTGCATTCTAGGGTTTTGCTTGTGTGTATTCAACTAGGAAATTTGAAACCCAAATCAAATTGAGTTTGGAACAAATTTAGAATTTGTGATTAGATTTGGAATAGAAATTCAAATAGAAAAAAAGAAAATGAAGTTCCTGTACCCTATGGGCCGAATTGAACTTAGCCAGCCCAACTCCCCTTTCCACTTCTCTCCTCCTGGCCAGCCATTGTGCCCTGCCGTTCTCACCGTGTCGTGGGCCCCACAAGCCAGCGGCCTCAGCCAAAGTCCGTGTGCGCCTACGCTGTCCGAGGTTTTCCGGCTCTCGCTGCTGTGTGGGCCCAGGTTCACAGGAATTCCTCGTCGTCGGCGTGCAACAGAATCGCGTGTGCCACCGGTTGGATCGGCTGCGATCTTGCGCTAGGTTGTTAGGATTTTGTGCTAGGCTCGCCCCTATAAAACTGAAGGCCGATTTCCCCCAGCAACATCTACCATGGCTGCGGGCGCTGTTCATCCCACGACGGGAGGATCCCTGCTAGGGCTGCACGGCCAGCTCTCCCTGTTCCCCATGGCGAGTTCCCTCCAACAGCCATGCTCCCCGTCGCGTCCATGCTTCCGCGTGAGGAATCTCCGCCACCGCTGGAGGTTGATCGGATGGAGCCTCGGGTGATTCATCGGCCTCACTGTGTGCGGGCCGCGGTCTGTCGTGGGGCAGTCCGCCTGCTCACCGGCGCGCGCAGCCGCTGGTGCGTGTGGCTCCGTCGTCTGCGCCAGGTGAGTGGGGAAGATGCACGTAGGCCGTTGGTTTGTGCACCAGCGGATAGAATTAGATCTAGGGGGTAAGCATCCTGCGTCGTTGATGCCCGAATCGACGGCTGCTATTAGATGGGAGAGAACTTTTCGCGACGTCGAATCATGGCCGTTTGATGGAAATCATGTGGCCACGGTTTGCCGTACCGGTTAACTATAAACTGGATCTAATCTGAGCCGCTGATAGAAGATCGGGCGGCTCAGGATGCTAGATACCCCTTCGTCATGTTCATTTTACTAAAGAGACCCTGAACTTTTATGGAATAAACCCGCCGTCCACATGTGGGGCGCCCTGTGTCTTAAGAACTTTCACTTAGAGACCCCTGACCTTTCTTGTAAATGAGGCCGAGTCCAGAACCCATTTAATTTGAATAAAAGAAATAGAAAATGGATTTTTAATATGAAAATAACTACTAGAACTTGATAAATTCATAGAAAATTCATACTTGCTCCAAATTAATCCATTCCACTTTCTAAAATTTTGTAATTTTATTATCTATCACTTAGAGCCTCTGTTTTGTCATGAAAACAGTAAGAAAATTTATTTCTCATTTAATTCCATTTCAAACACATAAAACCTTTAAAAATTCATATCTTAAAATCTATAACTCCAAAAATTATGATTCCTGTTCCTAGGATTTTATGTTAATAAGTAGATTATTACTGTGTATTTTGTTTATATGTTTGGTGTGATGTTAATTTTGCCTGTACACTATTTGTTTGTATTGCTACGTTTAGCAGTGAGGACACGAGTCATCTGAAAAGCAAGTTGGTACCTGGAATCTCAAGTCCCAGGCAAGTTGTGCCCTTGATCACTTCTTTTACCCACTCATGTTCTAATTAATCATAATGATCTGCATAGGTTAATTTTGATGGGACCTAATAGGTTACCCTAGTTTGTCTATCTTTATGCCTTGTTTACCACTGAACTTTTTGGGTAGTACTTGCTAGTGCTATATGTGGTTTTGGGCATTGAGATACACATTATTCATGATTATACTTTTGTTATCCGTTGTTATTTACTGTTCATGTCAAGATCATTAATGTTAATTGGAACATAGAGCTTAACTTGAGAAACACGTGCCACCACAAGGGTTTATGGACGCCCTTGGCTGATTAATTAGGAAAGCTAGTGGAGGACTACCTTACCCGAAAGGGGCAAGGGCAGTAGGGGAGTGGTCAGTGTAGGGAGGTCCTTGGTTGATTTTGCTGCGATGGCGGTCAGGCAAGAACCCTGCATTGGAGCTTCCTATAAACTGTAGCGGGTTTTCTGAAGCTAGTGGAACTTTGTAAAGGCCTCGTAGTGTTACCCTGCCTCGCCTCCTCGGTAGAGGTGTATGGGAAGACGCGATCCCTTGGCAGATGGGTAACATGACTTGTGGGTAAAGGGTACCACCTCTGCAGAGTGTAAAACTGATATACTAGCCGAGCTCACGGTCATGAGCAGCTCAGGACTCTCTGATGATTAATTTAGGGAACTAAATTCAATTTGTCATATGCATTGCATCGCAGGTGATGATGTTACTTTTGTTCTACTACTTAATTGGGTTGGTATTTACTTATACTTAGTAATTGCTAATAAAATTTTGACCAACTTTAAAAGCAATGCTCAGCTCTAACCATCCTCTTTGGTAAGCCTTACACTTCACGTGAGCTCTCACCTTTGGCGAGTTCATGCACATTATTCCCCACAACTTGTTGAGCGATGAATGTATGTGAGCTCACTCTTGCTGTCTCACACCCCCCACAGGTCAAGGACAAGTACCGCAGGATGAGGCGCATGGAGGATGCTGCGATGAGTTCGTGAGAGATCTAGGTCGTCGTCTCCCAGTCAACTTTGGGTTGCTGGACCGTTGTCTCCTTATAATGTAATTATTTATTTATTTTGTATAGAACTCCTATTATATAGTAAAGATGTGACATTCGATCTTGTGCCATGATTCATCATATGTGTGAGACTTGGTCCCAGCACACATGATGATTATGTTCGCGCCCGGGCTTTGGACCCCTAAAACCCGGGTGTGACAGAAGTGGTATCAGAGGAATGTTGACTGTAGGACGAAACCTAGATAGAACTGGACAACCATTGTCTACTTAACTCTGCTACTCTGATTCTTTCTAAACTCTTCTCAATCTTTTCTCATCCATTTCCGCTTTACTCTGATTATTCTTACGTTCTCTTTTCTAAAGACAAAAGTGGATTTCACACTTTGAAATCCTGTACCTAAAGTGACATTTAGGAATAGGAAACCTTCTCTTAGGAAAAAAAATCAAAACTATTTTTGTAAATATTTGTATACTTGAGTGCTTGTTCTTATGATATTTGTTTGATTTGGATCTTTGATTGAGTAATCTGGGAAACCTTCTCTTAGGAAAAATCTAGGAGAGGAAGTGGCGACATAGATTTTTTTCTCTTTTTTAGATTTTTCTATTTTCTCTTTTTTTTACCAAAACATAAGCGAATGAATATCTGGTTCTAGAAATTGAATCTAAATGGGATATAAATGAATATATGCAGTAATAGGGTTAGATTTGGGCGAAATGAAAAATGGACCAGATTAAAACGCCATTGGCTTTGATATTTAATATGTGTTTAACTTGTCTAACCTGATAAATCTCATCCACTAATCAAGCACATCCGAAATTCATCTTCGCACAACCGAGCGGCTTAACGACTCAGGTCTCGTCATCTTATACGACAATTTAACTTCTAGTTACGATAAATATTTTTACTTCGGACAACAATAGTGAGAGTGGTCGAACTTCCAAATTCGTATTTGCTGTAGTCAAGCAACTCAAGCGGCACAAGGCTCGACATTGTAGATGGCAGTTTAACATCGAGCTGCACAAAATATTTTGTACAATTCAGGTAAACGGAGATAGATGCGAGATCGAAAATTGGGATGAGCCAAGATGATTAAGACATAGAGACCGTTATTTCCTCCGATATCCCATGCTTAATCCATACTCGTTGTTTACGGGAGATAACACCTAGGGTGTTACAGCCCTCCCCCCTTAAAAGAATCTCGTCCCGAGATTCGAAGCGAAAGACTTTTAAGAGTAGAGAAGCATGTAACCCATGTCCATATCAGTGGTAATCATAAGGCAGGATAGGATTTCTCTAGTGGACATAGCATGCATCGCCTTAAGCTAATTTAAAGATGTCCATTAGTAAAGGCGATGTCTGCCAAAAGAACACATAAGGTTCCATGTGTGCAATTTGCTTTTTCTGATGACATTGTACTATCTGAGCCTGTTGGGCGAGCGGTAGAGATGCGACTTTACCCAAACAGAACCAGATGCAACCTCTTGGGTAAAACACAGAGAAAGAGGTTTACCAACAAGTGGTCATTTGAGGAATTCAAGTTCCAGGAAGATGATAAAAATTCGAGGAACACATTAGTGAAGATGATCAACAAATGTTGACTTCACAATCAATCCACTTTATCGAGCACTAATCATGACTCGACCAGATCACTCATACTGGAAAAGCACACGTGAGGCAATCGAGGCATGACTAGAGCGATGATTAGGTGGTTATCAGTTGACTTGACTTGATCCTTGCAAGTACTTCCTTAGGACGGGCTGAACCAAAGTGAGTTCAAGCAAATCGATAAAACGATCTCTAAACTCAACGTTTGTTCAAAATGCAGTTACAAGTTAGCAAAACCAACTTGTTGAACTACTTTTGACATTGAGCAATTCCTCTTATTATCCATCGGCAATCCAATGGTCGAGAGTTCACTCTTATTAACAGTGGATCATGCATTTGGGTAGAAATCCATTTGGTCATGTGGTTCATCCGTTTCTTCATGCGAGATGAATTATCCACTTGGTTTGGGAATACATGGATTAAATAAGAGAGCGAATGAACCAACTCCTGCATTTCACCAGCAGGGGAAATCCAATCTCCATTTTGAGAGCTAATCAGTTGTCTCTCAACACTAAAAAGCTTCAAGGCTTCTCCTTTTTACGAAGAACGTAAAAGGGAACTTGTATAGGTAGTCACTACTAAGGTCAAAGAAAAGAGACCACACATAAAAGTGGTATGCTCCTTTTGATCCAACAGAGATGATAGATGTTGCTTGATCACTTGACAAACAACATAAAAATTGTTTCAAGGCAAATATTTACGGAGGATCACACGTCAGTGTAGTTCCATAATGGATCATGACTAGAGACTTCGATACCGGCACGCGCCAAGCAGCAAAATTCTGGGTGCACATTCACAAGAGGCTCTCAGTTTTGCTGCGGTACCATAAGTTCCTAACCATGACACCATTACAAAACTGGCACCAATAATGAATCTCACGTGGTAAAAACAATTCCTGCAGAGATAACATATTGATATAATCTCATAATGGATTATGACTACCAACTGTGATACCAGCGTGTGCCAAGTAGCGCAACCATTTGCTGATCACCCACAGGAGGCCCTCGGTTTCATCACAGTGCCACCGATTTTAGTCATAACACCATTACCAGACATAACCAATAAGACATCTCGTGCAACATCAATGGATTGAGCAAGGGCGACAATATACAAAGAGACTCTACCTATCAAAACGGTTACAAGCAGAGAGCCAAATAGATCATGGCCCGATGAAATGAACAAGGCATGGCCACAACCTAAACTTGATGAAAGGAGTACGATGGGAGACTGTTAATTCAGCCCCAAGCATATTTCTATGCCCATTGCAGAGATTATAAGGTCAAGGATTAAGTTGACATGCCTTCGATAGATATGAAGAAACCAAAGGCATCAAATTAAGGAAAATGATCTGGCATGTCTTTCCTAGGTTAGGTTGATAAAGTAACATAGCGGTCCTTAAAAATAGGCAAACTGGATAAGGTACATCAGCTTGCACCAACCGAACAAGGACATGGTTTAGGATGGAGACATGACTCGAGATTCTTGTTTCAAGTCCGGGTACACTTTATGTCCAACAAAGAAATTATCCAAGCATTTATTTGTATGAGTTTGGTCATGGAGTGATAATGGAAAATTCAAATTTGGGTCATGGTTCACTAAATACGAACATGGCCTAGTTTTGGGTTTAAGCAAACAAACTACCAACCTTCTATCAGCACATCAAGTACAAGAGCAAACACGTATAACACCTAAACATAATACCTAAGGAACGGAGGACATATATTTTTCGAAGTTCATAATTCAACATTACACCACATCATCTACAATCACTGGTTACTGGAATAAGGATGAGAGAAGCACTTTGGGTGTATATGTGATAAACATGATGCAACAATCGGGATGCATGCTCGTCTTATGCGTCCTCACGAGTTTTTGCCAACATCATGTGGCAATAATGTTCTATATTGGTGGCATACTAACGACTCTCACGGTATTTTGCTAGTCGTCAGCTACACAAACGTTTTCGAGGTTAGTGTACCTGCAGAAAATTCCATCACAGCTCAATTTCCCATGATGTAGTTCACACATGACAGTTTATCACAGTGTATACTCCATATATTGCTATATGGAGGTCAGCTCATCATTAAGCGCCGATCCACGCATAGGCGCCATTGCCACACTTTAACCATAGGGTAACTCATTATGGTAACTCACCTTCTTACCTGAGCGTAGGTACGTCGTTGCAAGTACATTACACTTCTCAGTATTCCCATGTCTGTATTCCCATACACATCCATGAGGTACTGAATTCCCAGAAAAGTAATTACTCCACATTGCATCCTTCATATATACATATGTAGAACATGTATATAATCAAGCGCTACAATTAAGCACTTCCCTAGACCGACGGTTGTTCGGTCATGCTCTCACATATCACCTTACCTGAGCGTCGATCCATTCAAAACTGAATGGCCTCAAAATAACAATACACATGTATGCAATACCCCCGGTTGTGGGTTAGTGGTTTTTCAACTAAGCCACCTGATAGTCCTTAGTTTAGGGCTTAACAGAGGATGTCGCTAGCATTATAGTTTTTCAAAACTGTTTTTCAAAGCCAAACAATGTGTTTAGTTGAAAATAGGTTTTCTAAAACCAAAACTTTTGTTTTGAAAATACGTATGTGACCGTATATACTTAATCCTGCTCTGATACCAGCTGTGGCAGAACCTCCCAAGTTATTGGGCCCACATGCACATGTCCTTGTCTCAAAGACCTTAGAAGGCTATGCATGTGCACCAGATAACTTAACAGGATCTGTCCGAGTGCCCCAAGGACCTCGGATAAACCACTTACAACCAAGACCACAAAATTAAGTAACACCAATCACACACACCAACATTTTACAGCGGAAAACTTATTACCAAATTTTACATTATATTTATCGGAGTGATTACAAAAGTATAAGTTTGAAATATATGCTAGCTCAAGTGACCATCCTCAGTAAGAAGTATAGAAGAGTTACTTAGACTTATAAGAAGGCCGAGCCTACCGGCACTTAACACCATCAACAACAGCACAAAACTATAACCTGAAAAACAACAGGGAATAAAACCCTGAGTACGGAATTACTCAGTAAGACTTACCCGACTAAAGAAAAGACTCTCAAGGATATGCTGGCTGATTAGGAATCAAGGTAAGACTTACCAAATTTCAAAGACTCATTTTACAGAAGAGCTTACTAGTAGTAAATTCTTATGCCAAAATTTTACTTCACAAGTTAAGTACTTTTCCTGAATCTAGATTTGCCTAATCTAGAGCATTCACTTGACCTGGTCTAGCTTTCTTTTACCAAACTCTTATTTTACTTATTAACTACGATGAGTGGTCGGAGGGTAGAGTCTCCATGACCGAGGAGCAACGACGATTCAAACCGATTATATCCAGCTGGGGATCCCTAACCACACGACATATGTAACACTTAACCCTTGCATATGTCAATCGTTCCCACAGATCCTCCACAACGTGAACCGATCCGCGCTACCCGGGAGCACAGTACTCCTCCGTCCATCCTCTAGCCAGGAGGGTACACACTACTCCCACCATCTCCCACGTCCAGTGCGCGGTTGTCTTTTCACGTATGGAATAGCCGGGTTCAGGCTTACCGGGGCATGTGGATAGTTGCAAAGTCTCCACCACAACAGGCCTACATCGAACGGTCCTTAATCGACATAGACGGGCGACCATGTCTGCTCAGCGTCTAGTCTAGATGTATTCAAACCATTTTTCCATTTTTGGTACCCGACAGGGGTACTCTTTTCCGAATGATGAACCCACTCCGGCCAAAGTGGAATCATCACCATAAGTTTGCTTCGATTTTTGAAACGAAAGGCCCATAACCAATGTTCCACAAACATTCTTTTTGAAAACAAATGATTTTTCAGTTTCTAAGCAGGGCTAAGCATTATCAATTCTTTTTATAAAACCGGGATTAAGGAGTTTCCAAGGAATGGTAATGCATCAATTGTTTATCACACAACTCCTATCACCTAATGCATCAGATAAAGTGAAAAAGCATTTAAAACACAAGGAAGGGGCGAATGCACTGGGGCTTGCCTAGATAACACTACGCTAGTGTTGTTAGACGTCGATCACTTGACGATCATCCTTGTCCTAGCACTTGATCAGGTAGGTTCATCCATCAGCATCACCATGCGGAGTAGCCCGCGCTTGAGGTCGACTTGGCTCTGGTCCTTCACATCACGATTAATTAACGTACCTAAATGAAATGCATAATGCATATGAATGAGAACCAGAGAAAAAGCGGGAGATATATATTTACACCATAGAGGCTAAATACATAGCAACATATCACAATTTCTACGAGCACACATTAGATAATTACGATTCTACAATAATCATAATATTTACGATAATCAAACTTAACTCACACAAGCCACTAAATAAAACATTATCAAAGCAAAGAACCTTACGAAAATATAACCTCAACAGTCTAACGTATTTATATAAATTTAGTACATGGTTTCTCAGATTTCGATTGAAATCAACTTGTCGACACTACTCGCTTCCACTTACTTTATTAGGCACCAACATCTATTTACGACAGTTATCCTACCACGAGACGAAGCATAGATTGTCTACTAGCAAAGTATTAATTTCTTTAAGCAAACTAAATCGGTACGGCAACATCGTCAGAACTTACTAGCTAGCCAGATAAACTACTTAACCTATCTTTTGTATCATAAACTAATCACGCTACGTATACAAGTCTTCCAACACATGCTTCATATCATTAATACCTAAAATCTATACCTCACCACATATTGCAACTACTTCGCGACTAGATATATGACTAACTGTTACACGAAATGAGATGCCTCTATAAGCATTTTATGTGCCATTATAATATAAAAAGAAAACAAAGGAAGGGAGATCCTTCCAAAGACGCTTCAGAGGATCAGCAACCGGTACGACTACTGATCTCGAAGTCGTCACACAATGTGCCTATGCTAAGGACAAGAAAAATCATTGTGGCTATATAACTATCCAATTTGATTAACTGAAATACTAAATTGGCTCACCACGATCGAATCGATTTGATAACCGCGAGGGAGACAACGGTTCTCAATTTAGACATCCAATCGAGCTCCTGGCAATTGTTGCACAGACTTCTCTCATAGTTTCATCCAACTCTAGGATCACTCTCCGAAAGACGAAGTCGACGATGAGCCCCATGGAGTAAACGATGATGTTGCTGCACCCACCACATGGAGACGAATGACGGCAACGCCATAACGGCACGAGCAGAAAGGCTTGGCCGGGGCGGAGTCCGAACAGGTTGACGGTGAGCTAGGCCGCGATAGATCAAGGTTGAGGTGCAGTAATTCCAAATTAAATTAGGAGGAGACTGGCAAGCTGATGGCGCTGGTTCTTGGAATCGGCGACGAGGCGAGCCAGCAGGGAGCCGGGATGAGACCACTCCAAATTAAATTAGGAGGAGACTGGCAAGCTGATGGCGCTGGTTCTTGGAAATCGGCGACGAGGCGAGCCAGCAGGGAGCCGGGATGAGACCACGCCGAGAGAGCACGGTGAAGCGATGACAACGGGGATCGAGCTCGCGACAGGAAGCGATGATGGCGCGGCACGATATCCATGGACAACGGTGAGGCGAGGTCCGGCAAGCTCGCAAGGGATTTGGAGATGCCAGCAGTGCAGCAAGACTCCAGGCCAAAGGAAGGTGTCCTTGGCGACAGCAGCAATGGAAGGGGAGCACAGATGAGCTCTAGAGAATCGAGCAGAGGGCCACGGCGAGGATGGGGTAAAGGAAAGGACGCTCGTGGCAGCCATCACCGGCGATGGAAGGTGTAGGGGCACGACCGAGTCTGCTCCCAATCAACGACCACCAGGACGGACTTGAGCAGGGCGGCGACGCAGTGGAGCAGGCGGGATCTGAGCTGGGCGCCGCGAACAGAGAGGGAGCGAGTTGAGGGGCGCGACTGGGGAATCCAGGGAGAAGAAGCCGAGCGCAGGGCGAGGTCAGGGAGCAGGAGCAGGGCGCAGAGGAAGCTCCGCGAGCCAAAGGACGGCAGCGCGCGCAGAAGCTTGAAACCGAGCAGAGAGGAGCGCCATGGGGAGCTCGGCCGGCAGGGAGCACGCGACCCAGATGAGCACGAGCGATGGGGAGTGGACCTGACATCCATGGCTTCGAATCGGCTAGCCACGGCAAGGATGACTGGCATAGTGCTGACGGTAGCCGTGCGCAGGGAAGGAGAACGCCGAGCAGGGAGCTCCGGCGCGGCGGTCAGGGCAAAAAAAACCGAGCTACGCGAGACGTTGAGCACCACAGGGATGGGTGCCGAGCGAGTAGAGGGAGCTGGGCGAACTCCATGGGCGAGGAGGAGTCGGGCTCGTAGGGGAAGAGGCTAGGGTAAGCCGAGTGGTCGAGCTGAGCTACGGCGGCCATGGCGACAAGCGAACAGAGGGGAGGGGCGCTGGGGAAGAGAGCGGCGTTGTGGGACGGGCGCCAGATCTCCCCCGAGATGGCCGGCGGCGCTGGGGACAAGACCTCTACTGGCTGGGTGGAGCAAAGGGTACGATAGCTATGGAAACAAGGGAGGGAGACGCGCGTGGGAGAAGATAAATCTTGGGAGATGAGAACGGCGACTGGATAAGGGCCTGTTTGTTTACGCCAGATTATATAATCTGGATTAAATAATCCTAAGAGGCAAACAAACAGTCTAGCTTATTTGTCCAGATTATATAATCTAACCCCTTGGATTATGATAATCCATAAGCAAGTGAGGAGGTGCTTATTTCAGATTATTTTTTCCCACTTCCCCACTACCCTTTCAAGTTTCCTAGAAATTACCCACCATTGCCATTATAATCTACCGAATCGTTTTTGCGCCTATCGGATCGGAGAAGCCCGCCGCCCAACAGAAACACGCCAGATAATCTAGGTAAACAAACAGGACTACTCAGATTATATAATCCAAATTATATAATCCAGATTATATAATCCTCCAAAAATAATCCAGATTATATAATTCATTGGGGTAAACAAACAGGCCCTAAGGCATGCGCGTGGCAGTGAAATATCAGAGAGCGGTGGGAAAATTGGGAGAGGAAGCGGCGACATAGATTTTTTTCTTTTTTTAGATTTTTCTATTTTCTCTTTTTTTACCAAAACATAAGCGAACGAATATCTGGTTCTAGAAATTGAATCTGAATGGGATATAAATGAATATATGCAGTTACAGGGTTAGAATTGGGCGAAATGAAAAATGGACCAGATTAAAACGCCATTGGCTTTTCAGTTACAGGGTTAGATTTGGGCGAAATGAAAATGGACCAGATTAAAACGCCATTGGCTTTGATATTTAATATGTGTTTAACTTGTCTAACCTGGTAAATCTCATCCACTAATCAAGCACATCCGAAATTCATCTTCGCATAACCGAGCGGCTTAACGACTCAGGTCTCGTCATCTTATACGACAATATAACTTCTAGTTACGATAAATATTTTTACTTCGGACAACAATAGTGAGAGTGGTCGAACTTCCAAATTCGTATTTGCTGTAGTCAAGCAACTCAAGCGGCACAAGGCTCGACATTGTAGATGGCAGTTTAACACCGAGCTGCACAAAATATTTTGTACAATTCAGGTAAACATAGATATATGCGAGATCAAAAATTGGGATGAGCCAAGATGATTAAGACATAGAGACCGTTATTTCCTCCGACATCCCATGCTTAATCCATACTCGTTGTTTACGGGAGATAACACCTTAGGTGTTACATTCTGTGCCCGGTGTGTTCACGGTAAGTTCCCATGCACAGTTTGCAAGAAAGCTCTTAGGTTCAATTGGTTGAAAAAGGGTGGCAAATATTCGTTGTTCGATAAACATCAACAATTTCTCCCTCCTGACCATCCATTCCGCCTAGACATCAAGAACTTCACGAAAGGTGTCGTAGTGACAGACCGCCCACCTGCAATGATGACTAGTGCCGAAATTCATCAACAGATAGATGGGCTCGTGGCAAATCCAGAAGGTGGTTTTGTGGGATATGGTGAGCAGCATATGTGGACACATAAGTCGGGCTTGACTCGGCTCCCTTATTATGACGACCTGCTCCTTCCACACAACATTGACGTGATGCACACTAAAAAGAATGTTGCTGAGGCACTTTGGGCAACAATTATGGACATTCCTGATAAGTCAAAGGATAACGTAAAGGCAAGAGTGGATCTGGCAGCGTTATGTGATAGACCAAACCAAGAGATGAAGTCGCCTAGTGGTGGAAAGACATGGAGAAGGCCTAAGGCTGATTTCATCCTAAGCAGGGTCCAGAGGAAGGAAATACTTCAGTGGATCAAGATGTTGATGTTCCCTGATGGGTATGCAGCTAACCTGAGTAGGGGTGAACTTATCTACTCTACGAGTCTTAGGGATGAAGAGTCATGACTTCCACATATGGATTGAACAGATTCTTCCTATGATGGTTCGAGGCTATGTCCCTGAGCATGTCTGGCTAGCGCTTTCAGAGTTGAGCTATTTCTTCCGCCAGCTTTGTGGAAAAGAGTTATCTCGGACCATGATTGCAGACTTGGAAAGGTTGACACCCGTGTTACTGTGTAAGCTTGAGAAGATATTTCCACCTGGTTTCTTCAATCCAATGCAGCATTTGATTCTTCATCTCCCCTATGAGGCATGAATGGGGGGGACCTGTGCAGATACATTGGTGCTATCCAATCGAGAGATGTCTAAAGACTATTCGAAAGAAATGTAGAAATAAATGCAAAATCAAGGCTTCCATTGCAGAGGCATACATTCTAGAGGAGGTGTCAAAGTTCACAACAACTTATTATTGTGACAAATTGTCGAGCGTGCATAATCCGCCCCCTTGTTACAATGATGGAGGCAATGAATCGAACCTCAGCATATTTAGAGGCCAACTCAAAAGCGCAAGTGGTTCGACCACCAAGACCCTGACACCTGAAGAGTGGTGCCATATCATGCTATATGTATTGACCAACCTTGAAGAGGTGATGCCATACATGGAACAATTTCTTCATGAATTCTAGCGTCGATCAAGAGACCCAACTCCACAGGAATATGATACCCTTCTTAGAAAGGGTGCGAGAAATGGATTGCCCAATTTTATTTCCTGGTTCAAACATAAGGTACATGCTTAGTTATTCAAAGAGATCCGTCTATGAACTCAATTTAGTGTATTTTAACTTGCGAATACTTGTAGGGCCAAAGAGATCTGTCTATGAGTGCTGAGTTGAGGCAAGTAGGCAACAACTTTGCTTATAGGGTCAAGAAATATTCTGGGTATGACGTTAATGGATACCGTTTTCGCACAACAAACTATGACCAAAGTTGGCCCAATCAAAAAACAACGTGTTCTGGAGTCTTTACACCCGACCTTGATGTGGTCGATTATTTTGGACGAATCAAAGAAATATATGAACTCAATTTTCATGGTTCCAAACCTCTTACTCTAGTGATATTCAAATGTCATTGGTTTGACCCTCCAGTGATGAGACAGACACATTCTAATATTAGGATAGTAGAAATTTGACAAGATTCCACCTTACCAGGAGATGATGTCTATATCGTGGCCAAACATGCCACACAAGTGTATTATCTCTCATATGCGTGCCAAACGAAAGAACATCTTAAGGGTTGGGATGTTGTGTATAAGGTATCGCCGCACAGTAGATTACCTGTTCCTAACGATGAAGATTATAACTTAGACCCGAACACATATGATCGAGAGTTCTTCCAAGAAGATGGGATAGAAGGGCGATTTGAGATAGACTTAACACAAGCTATCAGAATGAAAGTAGATATTGAAATGGTTGTTGATGAGGAGGACGATGAGGTGCAAAATGAGAATGACTTAGTAATACTTCAAGGCAATGACATTAATGATGAACTTGCGTCTTCAGATGGTGTTGACTATGAAATGGTTGATAGTGATGATGAGAGTTATGATCCGGCTAACCCCGACACATATGAATATTATTTTTAATCGATGTAATGATAGTTTTTTTATTTCACACCTGTTTCTAAATACATTTTTTATATGTGCTTATTTGTTTACTCTTAATTGCATGTTGTTGGACAAAGATGGTGGGCGGTTGGCTGAGGAGGAGGGGGGAGGAGGAGCAGGACGACGGAGGAGGCACAACACGATGACGACGTCCAGCAGCATGCGACGCAGCAAGACGATGACACTCAGCAGGACGCCTTAGGTTCTCGCGCCTTAGGTTCGAGGAACGTCTACCTGCAAGGTCCCGCGAGTCTCCCTCAGCGTCCCATACATCGAGACAGGCAGCCGCTGATTCAGCCGGATGGGAAGAGACATGTAATTTTATGTTCTCCATGCTTGTTCATATTATGTGTTCAAATTCATAATACAAACTAATACTTTTAATTTATCACTTGGACAGGTCTTAGATGGTTGTGGAGAATGTTGGGGGTCATGGTCGCAACCCCAATGGCATCCTCGGCCTGCTGTGCAGGGAACACTTACCTGGACTGGTTGAGTACACCAGAGTGACGGGCCCAACCTACACCTTCGACCACTACGCCGTCGCCCCTGATGCAGTAGATTGGGACGACAGGGAATTCAACAACAAGACAGAGCGGGTGAAGCAAGAGCTCTGGGTAAGTCTGACTATAATGTAAAATATGTTGCATTCGTTGCACATTCTTGCAATAATGTATGTATACATCGTCTTTGTATGCAGGATTTCTTCAGATGCGAGGCTGGATACGAGGCTAGGGCGGATGTGGTGGCCACCATGAGCTGTAAGAAGCTCGTCGTGGACATGCACTACGAGGCACGAATCCAGGCCATCGTTAGCTACCACGGATCCGTCCTTGGGGAGAAGGTGACCAAGAAGCAAGCCCAAACCATGTCGTTGACCAGGGACTAGTACTTACAGGTAAATACAACACTTTAATTTTTCCTTAATTTTATCTTCTGATATGCAGTGTACGTGTTTACTTTGTAGATGATTCCATATTGGTGCGCCACACATCCTGTAACACTCCTGGTGTTACTGTCACTAAAACTTGAGCATAACATCATAAGCATTGACATATCATGTGTTTGTCACACCTAGAGTGCATTCACTAGGCAAAAATTTCAAATAAGTTGTCTTGATGTGGCATTTCATGGGTGAAACCCTAGGGTACAGTACTTAACCCTAAACTAGGCTTAGAAGAATAAACAAAGCCTAAACAAAAGAAAACTTCAAAACTTATTAATAATGATCATAGAATATCACCATTAATAAACTTAAGTGATATCCAAACCCTAGAAGTACCAGAAACCCTGAATAGACCCCTAGAAAACCCTGGACTGAAACCCTAAGGGGTTACATGCAAAATGTGCACACTTTTGGACCTAAGTGCAAAAACCATGGGATTAGGGTACCTTAACTCATATGGTTCACATGTGAGAGGATTTGCAAATTAAACCATGAGTCTTGGGCTTATTTGCAAAAAGGCCACCCTAGTGCTCCAATGGTTAAGTCTGAAAACAGTGAAATAGAGTTGACTTTAGGGCTCTGTAGATCCAAAAATATTAAGAATTTGCCTAGGGTCAACACATCAAGTTTGTAAAGACACTAAAGGAGAACAACTTTGCTATAGGGATTAAGCCTTGGTCACATGAAAAGTTTGGAGTTAAATGAGCCCAAAGTCGGGCTGTCAGACTGCCCTTGGTCTGAATTCAGACTAACACTAAGATTGGGCAATCTTTGAACAAGGATTCGACCATGATCCAGTGAGTGTTTGAGCATGATTCCCATAACAAGATTGTAGCTGGATTGAAGGGCTAGAGTTTTGTTACATAGAGATTGGCAAGTTGCCACATAGAAATTGAAGAAAATCTGCCCAAATTATGCTCTGTCAGTTGTTCTGATAAGCAATCTCGATGGTACAGTGCACCCAAATATCTCAGATTCAGTTCATCCCACCGCCGGTGATCTCGCACCGGGATTCTCGTCGCTGTTGCGATTCGGGCTCAGCAACGTATCGGATGTGGCTCAGGATGGTAAAGATCGTCGTGTGGATGAACTTGAGCTCCTGTTCACTCTGGCCATCGTGTCTTGCTGCGGACGATCGTGCTGGCATCGCCGGAGTTCACCGTTATCCGGCCAGGCCATGCATCTTGGAGAGGCAACACATCACAGTGAATCACGTCTTGCATGCCCGATGATTGCCGGAGAGCCACCACGGTGAAAGCCACTAATCTCGTGTGCCAGTAGCTCCTTTCTTCTCCGACCGCCACCACGCCAAACCAAATTCACTGGCCACCGCTTAGCGCCGCTATAAATTGATGGCACGGTCTGCTGCGTTAGGTCATCACCAAGCCTGAGCACCCACTCCTACCTCCGATTAGCCACCACAACTCTCCAATTTCCCATTTCCCCCAATCATGTTTTCTGCCACCGTGATAGAGCCCTCACCGTGGTCAGCGAATTCCAGGTCTGTTCATGCTCCCTGCACTTTTGTTTCAGCATCCTTAGGTTCTCCTAATGCTCATCGACCAATTCGATTGAGTTAATTTCCTTAGATCGTCAGGAACGTGTTGTGCTGTCCGTTGAGCCTGCTGTCACCATGGACAGAGCGAGTTAGAGCTCCGCTAGTGAAATTAGTTGAGGGGAAACACTTGTTAGGGCTTGAATTAGGTCCCAGCCGATGTAGAGCACCGGTCATCGAGTGATCCGATCGGTATGAGCTCGTCGGAGCTTGGTTCCCCGTCGTTCGCCGTCGTGGACTGCGGGATGTAAAGAGGAGAAAGAGGAGAAAGCGTGGGCGTGTTTCTGCAAGTGTCAGCGAGACAGAGGAATAGTGGGAAGGATTCTTTATAGAATTTCAAACCGTTAGGGTTCCCTGCGCAAAACCGACAGCGCGGGCGCGCTTTCGCCAGCATATGGGCCGACTCGGGCCAGGTTTTAGCCCAATCCTGTAGCATCCTTTCCTTTTTCTTTTTCTTGTGGACTTAGAGAATTCCTAGAAAATTGTAGAAAAATGCTAAAAATATCAGACCAATTTTGCTAGGCTCCTAATTTTCTATAGTATTTAATAAAAATAGTTTCATGATTTTTAGTTCCAATAGGGAATTTTGGGATATTTAAAATAACCAAAACCCATGCTTCTGGAATTTTAGAGAGTAATTAATAATCCCAAAATTCACCAAGCTTTTTAGATAAGCTTTAAATAATATTTAGAAGCCTTGGGTAAAATTTGGTATGATTTGAACCATGTTTGGTACTTAGAACCAAAACCCTAGTCCCCTGCCCTATGAACTTCACTATAGACTCCAAAAACCCTAGTTTCCCGGAGACTCGTGAACGAAAGTTACATTCAAGACATTAGATAATATACTTTCATTATGTTTGCATTTCCATGAGCATTACATGAGCATTCATGATTATATATGGCTATGTATAGAAAACGAGGAAGAAATAGAAGTTGAAGAAGCGAGGACTACACCACCACCACCTGAAGAACCTCAGGCAGGAAACTGTTTTTACTTTGATATCTGTGGAGCAGAGCTTGATTCACCTATCACACAAGGCAAGCCTCGGTGCATTTTCCACCTCCTTGCTATTTTAAAATCTTTCTCACTTACTTGATGCATTAGGTGATAGGAGTTGTGTGCTAAACCAGTTGCTGCATTTCCTTCCTTGGATTTGATTACTTCTCCTTAAATCCTTGTTTTACAAAAAGGTTTTTCTTATGCTTAGCTTTGCTCTAGAAAAACAAAATGTTTTGTTTTAACAAAAGATGAAGCTTCAAGTGGGTGGGATGTTTTCAAAAATAAAACTTGATGGTGGATCCATCATGGCCATGATGGGTTCAACATCGGAAAAGATGTACCTCTGCTAGGTACCAAACTTTGGGTTTGAAATGATAAAGCTGAGACCGGGCGGGTGACTTGCACGAGAAGAGAGTCTCGGTGTAGTGTCTCTGTCTGAGTCGATTAAGAACCTTCTCGATGTAGGCCTACTGACCAAGGACCCTTTAACTGGTCACATGCCTCGTCATGGGTAAGCTTTGCCTCGGGCAGACTAATACCAGAATAAGATAACACGCAATGGGAGTGTAGAGATGGCGAGAGTAGCGTGTACCCTCTGTGGCAAGAGGCTAGACGGTGGTGTATCTGTGCTCTCGGTTGGCGTGAACCTGATCTGGTCTTAAGAACCCCGGTGGCGAGTTGACATATGCAGGGCTAAGTGCTACATATGTCGTGTGATTGGAGATCCTCAACTGAGTATAATCGATTTGGATCGTCGTAACTTCGCGGATATGAAGACTTGGTCACTGACTTACACGTAGCACTCGAGTGAATAAGAAGGGTTGAAAAGAAATTGGCTAGTATAGGTCAAGTGATTGAACTAGGGTAGAAAGAACCCTAGATACAGGTAACTTTACTTAACCTGACAAATAAAACTAGATGTTTAAGGATCCAATATTAGTAAGCATTTCTGCAAATAGAGTCTTTGATTATTGATAAGCCATACCTTGATCCTCAAAGGCCAGCATATCCTTGAGAGTCTTTTATTTTGACGGGTAAGATTTGCGAAAGTACATTTCGTACTCATGGCTTTGTCCCATGTTGTTTTAGGTGAAGAAGTAGCAAACTTTTGTTGCTTCTGTTCCAAGGTGGTGCCCAAAGAAGAAAATCAAGACTGAAGCCGCAGGAGGAAGTGTCCTCCTTTAAGAAAAACTTTTACTGTTTACCGAGAGGGGTTTTTGCCTCCCAGGTTATGTAATAATATTACTCAGCACTCTTATATTTCGCTCTGGTCTGTAATAATACAACTCTTTCTTACTTCAATATAAGTGTCGGGGACCATAATTAGGGGTACCCTCAAGACGCCTAATTCTCAGCTGGTAACCCCCATCAGCATAAAGCTGCAGAGGCCTGATGGGTGCGATTAAGTCAGGGATCAGTCCGTACGAGCGACTCGATCACGCCTCGCCCGAGCCTAGCCTCGGGCAACGGCAGCCGACCCCGAGGGGTTTCCGTCTCGCCCAAGGCCCCCCTTTAACGGCGAACACGTCTCCGGCTCGCCCGAGGCCTTGCCTACGCTAAGAAGCAACCCTGACTAAATCGCCGCACCAACCGGCCAAGCCGCAGGAGCATTTAACGCAAAGGAAGCCAGGCCCTGCCAAAGGCGCCATAGGAAGCTTCGCCCGACCTAGGGCTCGGACTCGGGCTAAGGCCCCGGAAGACGACGAACTCCGCTCCGCCCGACCCAGGGCTCGGACTCGGGCTAAGGCCCCGGAAGACGACGAACTCCACTCCGCCCGACCCAGGGCTCGGACTCGGGCTAAGGCCCCGGAAGACGACGAACTCCGCTCCGCCCGACCCAGGGCTCGGACTCGGGCTAAAGCCCCGGAAGACGACGAACTCCACTCCGCCCGACCCAGGGCTCGGACTCGGGCTAAGGCCCCGGAAGACGACGAACTCCGCTCCGCCCGACCCAGGGCTCGGACTCGGGCTAAGGCCCCAGAAGACGACGAACTCCGCTCCGCCCGACCCAGGGCTCGGACTCGGGCTAAGGCCCCGGAAGACGACGAACTCCACTTCGCCCGACCCAGGGGCTCGGACTCGGCCTCGGCCATGGAAGACAGACTCGACCCCGGCTTCGGAGGAGCCTCCACGTCGCCCAACCTAGGGCACAGGCCAGCCACGTCGACAGGAAGCGCCATCATCACCCTACCCCGAGCCGACTCGGGCCGCAGAAAACAAGACCGGTGTCCCATCTGGCTAGCTCCGCCAGATAGGCAATGATGGCGCCCCGCTAGCCCCGTGACGACGGCGGCTCTCAGCTCTCTTACGAAAGCAGGGCGACGTCAGCAAGGACACAACCGTTCCAACAGCTGTCCCTCCGCCAGGCTCCGTTGCTCCTCCGACAGCCACGACATCACGCCAGCAGGGTGCCAAGATCTCTCCGGCTGCCACATTGGCATGTACTTAGGGCACTAGCTCTCCCCCCGCTAGACACGTAGCACTCTGCTACACCCCCATTGTACACCTGGATCCTCTCCTTACGCCTATAAAAGGAAGGACCAGAGCCTTCTTAGAGAAGGTTGGCCGCGCGGGGACGAGGACGGGGACAGGCGCTCTCTTGGGGCCGCTCGCTTCCCTCACCCGCGTGGACGCTTGTAACCCCCTACTGCAAGCGCACCCGACCTGGGCGCGGGACGAACACGAAGGCCGCGGGATTTCCACCTCTCTCACGTCCATCTCCGGCCACCTCGCTTTCCCCCCTTCGCGCTCGCCCACGCGCTCGACCCATCTGGGCTGGGGCACGCGACACACTCACTCGTCGGCTTAGGGACCCCCCGGTCTCGAAACGCCGACAGTTGGCGCGCCAGGTAGGGGCCTGCTGCGTGTTGACGAGCAGCTTCCCGTCAAGCTCCAGATGGGCAGTCTCCAACAACCTCTCCAACCCGGGACGGTGCTCCGTTTCGGGAGTCTTGAGTTCATGTCCCTCGACGGCAGCTACGACATGATACTCCTTCCACCGCCGCGCGACAACAACAATGGCGGCCGACGACCCGCCCGCCGGCGGCGGAATCGACGACATCTTCCCCGCGTGGTGGAAGAGCGACAATCGAGCTCGCCCCGTCCTCTCCCCCGGCAACGGAGGAGGAGGCGGGGCAACCAAGGCCAAACGGGAGGCCGCGCTTCGTCGGCTATCGAGCGAATCAACGTCCCCAGCGCCCCAACGGGGGGCGCGTCGGGCATCGACCTCGCGTTCGAGACGAAGGCGAGCGCCGTCCCCCCGCGACATGCCGATCTCGAGCAAGTGGACGACGCCAGCGAGCTCGCGGAGGGCCTGCAGGACGTCGCCCTCGTACCCAAGACGACGGCGCAATCAGTCCCCGACGTGACTATGTCGCTCCTCGTCGACCAACAGGTACTGACCGATTCCCATCCTACATTATTTCGACCCGGCCTCAACCCGCCTAGCGACCTCGCTTTGGCGGACGCTCTCGTTGAGGCGGGTGCAACCCCTCTGGGGTTTCGTATGCGGTCGCCTTGGGACCGATTGACGGACGTCTCGACCTACGGGCCCTCTGGGTCCGAGGAAGATGACGACCCCAGCATCTGTTGGGATTTCTCTGGATTTGGCAACCCCAGTGCCATGCGGGACTTTATGACCGCATGTGACTACTGCCTCTCCGACTGTTCCGACGATAGCCGCAGCCTTGACGACAAGGACTGCGGCCCAAGCCGCGAATGTTTCCACGTCGAGCTAGGGGATCCCTCCGAAGGCAACCACCTTGGCATGCCGGAGGGTGGTGATCTCCCTAGGCCGGCGCCTCGCGCCGACATCCCGCGGGAGCTAGCTGTGGTCCCCGTTCCGGTGGGGGGTCACGACCCACAACCCGAGCAAGTCCGCGGGGCGCAGGCCAGGCTCGACGAGGGAGCAGGAGCACTTGAGTCGATCCGTCGGGACGTCGGGCAGGTATGGGCGGGCCAGCCCCCGGCCGGAGAAATACGTCACCTGCCCCAGGGTCTCCAGCACCGCGTCGCCAACGACGTCAGGGTCAGGCCGCCTCCCGCGTCCAGCGGGGTTGGTCAGAACCTGGCAGCTGCAGCAATGCTCATCCGCGCGATGCCGGAGCCATCAACCATCGAGGGTCGGCGAATCCAGGGAGAGCTCAAGAATCTCCTGGAAGGCGCTGCGGCCCGACGGGCCGAGAGCTCTGCCTCCCGAAGGCAGGGATACCCCTCGGAGCCTCATGCTGCGACTTCCCGATTCATGCGGGAAGCCTCGGTCTACACCGGGCGCACGCGCAACACCGCGCCTCCGGCCCCGGGCTACCTCGGCAACGAGCACCATCGTCGCGACCGTCGAGCCCACCTCGACGAAAGGGTGCGCCGAGGCTACCACCCCAGGCGCGGGGGACGCTACGACAGCGGGGAGGATCAGAGTCCCTTGCCCGAGCCACCCGGTCCGCAGGCCTTCAGCCGGGCCATCCGGCGGGCACCGTTCCCGACCTGTTTCCGACCCCCAGTTACTATCACAAAGTACTCGGGGGAAATGAGGCCGGAACTGTGGCTTGCGGGTTACCGCCTGGCCTGCCAATTGGGTGGAACGGACGACGACAACCTCATCATCCGCAACCTCCCTCTGTTCCTCTCCGACACCGCTCGCGCCTGGTTGGAGCACCTGCCTCCGAGGCAGATCTCCAACTGGGATGATTTGGTCCAAGCCTTCGTCGGCAATTTCCAGGGCACGTACGTGCGCCCTGGGAATTCCTGGGACCTCCGAAGCTGCCAGCAACAGCCGGGAGAGTCTCTTCGGGACTACATCCGGCGATTCTCAAAGCAGCGCACCGAGCTGCCCAACATCACTGACTCAGATGTCATCGGTGCGTTCCTCGCCGGCACCACCTGCCGCGACCTGGTGAGCAAGTTGGGTCGCAAGACTCCCACCAGGGCAAGCGAGCTGATGGACATCGCCACCAAGTTCGCCTCTGGCCAGGAGGCGGTCGAGGCCATCTTCCGAAAGGACAAGCAGCCCCAGGGCCGCCCGTCGGAAGAAATTCCCGAGGCATCTACTCCGCACGGCGCCAAGAAGAAAGGCAAGAAGAAGTCGCAAGCGAAACGCGACGCCGCCGACGCGGACCTTGTCGCCGCAGCCGAGTACAAGAACCCTCGGAAACCCCCCGGAGGTGCCAACCTCTTCGACAAGATGCTCAAGGAGTCGTGCCCCTATCATCAGGGGCCCGTCAAGCACACCCTCGAGGAGTGCGTCATGCTTCGGCGCCACTTCCATAGGGCCGGGCCACCCACAGAGGGTGGTAGGGCCCGCGACGACGACAAAAAGGAAGATCACCAAGCAGGAGAGTTCCCCGAGGTCCGCGACTGCTTCATGATCTACGGTGGGCATGCGGCGAATGCCTCGGCTCGGCATCGCAAGCAAGAGCGCCGGGAGGTCTGCTCGGTGAAGGTGGCGGCGCCAGTCTACCTAGACTGGTCCGACAAGCCCATCACCTTCGACCAAGCTGACCACCCCGACCACGTGCCGAGCCCGGGGAAATACCCGCTCGTCGTCGACCCCATCATCGGCGATGTCAGGCTCACCAAGGTCCTGATGGATGGGGGCAGCTGCCTCAACATCATCTACGCCGAGACCCTCAGGCTCCTGCGCGTCGATCTGTCCTCCGTCCGAGCAGGCGCTGCGCCTTTCCACGGGATCATTCCTGGGAAGCGCGTCCAGCCCCTCGGACGGCTCGACCTTCCCGTCTGCTTCGGAACGCCCTCCAATTTCCGAAGAGAGACTCTGACGTTCGAGGTGGTCGGGTTCCGAGGAACCTACCACGCGATATTGGGGAGGCCATGCTACGCGAAGTTCATGGCCGTCCCCAACTACACCTACCTAAAGCTCAAAATGCCGGGCCCCAACGGGGTCATCACCGTCGGCCCCACGTACAAACACGCGTTCGAATGCGACGTGGAGTGCGTGGAGTACGCAGAGGCCCTCGCCGAGTCCGAGGCCCTCATCGCCGACCTGGAGAACCTCTCCAAAGAGGTGCCAGACGTGAAGCGACATGCCGGCAACTTCGAGCCAGCGGAGACGGTTAAGGCCGTCCCTCTCGACCACAGTGGCGACACCTCCAAGCAGATCCGGATCGGTTCCGGGCTCGACCCCAAATAGGAAGCAGTGCTCGTCGACTTTCTCCGCGCAAACGCTGATGTTTTTGCGTGGAGTCCCTCGGACATGCCCGGCATACCGAGGGAAGTCGCCGAGCACTCGCTGGATATTCGGGCCGGGGCCCGACCGGTCAGGCAGCCTCTGCGCCGATTCGACGAGGAGAAGCGCAGAGTGATAGGTGAAGAGATCCACAAGCTAATGGCAGCAGGGTTCATCAAAGAGGTATTCCATCCCGAATGGCTTGCCAACCCTGTGCTTGTGAGAAAGAAAGGGGGGAAATGGCGGATGTGTGTAGACTACACTGGTCTCAACAAAGCATGTCCAAAGGTTCCCTACCCTCTACCTCGCATCGATCAAATCGTGGATTCCACTGCTGGGTGCGAAACCCTGTCCTTCCTCGATGCCTACTCCGGGTATCACCAAATCCGGATGAAAGAGTCCGACCAGCTCGCGTCTTCTTTCATCACGCCCTTCGGCATGTACTGCTATGTCACCATGCCGTTCGGTTTGAGGAATGCGGGCGCGACGTACCAGCGGTGCATGAACCATGTGTTCGGCGAACACATCGGACGCACAGTCGAGGCCTACGTCGATGACATCGTAGTCAAGACGAGGAAGGCTTCCAACCTCCTTTTCGACCTTGAAGTGACATTCCGGTGTCTCAAGGCAAAGGGCGTCAAGCTCAATCCCGAGAAGTGTGTCTTTGGGGTGCCCCGGGGCATGCTCTTGGGGTTCATCGTCTCCGAGCGAGGCATCGAAGCCAACCCGGAGAAGATCGCAGCCGTCACCAACATGGGGCCCATCAAGGACTTAAAGGGCGTACAAAGGGTCATGGGATGTCTCGCGGCCCTGAGCCGGTTCATCTCACGCCTCGGCGAAAGAGGTCTGCCTCTGTACCGCCTCTTAAGGAAGGCCGAGTGCTTCACTTGGACACCTGAGGCCGAGGAAGCTCTCGGGAACCTGAAGATGCTTCTTACAACGGCGCCTATCCTGGTACCCCCAGCTGATGGGGAAGCCCTCTTGGTCTACGTCGCCGCGACCACTCAGGTGGTTAGCGCCGCGATTGTGGTCGAGAGGCAAGAAGAGGGGCATGCGTTGCCCGTTCATAGGCCAGTTTACTTCGTCAGCGAGGTACTGTCCGAAACCAAGATCCGCTACCCACAAGTTCAGAAGCTACTGTATGCAATGGTCCTGACGAGGCGGAAGTTGCGACACTACTTCGAGTCTCACCCGATAACTGTGGTGTCATCCTTCCCCCTGGGGGAGATCATCCAGTGCCGAGAGGCCTCGGGCAGGATTGCAAAGTGGGCGGTGGAAATCATGGGCGAGACCATCTCGTTCGCGCCTCGGAAGGCCATCAAGTCCCAGGTCTTGGCGGACTTCGTAGCCGAATGGGTCGACACCCAGCTACCAACGACTCCGATCCAACCGGAGCTCTGGACCATGTTTTTCGACGGGTCGCTAATGAAGACGGGAGCCGGCGCGGGTCCGCTCTTCATCTCGCCCCTCGGGAAACACCTACGCTACGTGCTACGCCTCCATTTCCCGGCGTCCAACAACGTGGCCGAGTACGAAGCTCTAATCAACGGATTGCGAATCGCCATCGAGCTAGGGGTCCGACTCCTCGACGCTCGCGGCGACTCGCAGCTCGTTATCGACCAAGTCATGAAGAACTCCCACTGCCGCGACCTGAAGATGGAGGCCTACTGCGATGAGGTTCGGCGCCTGGAAGACAAGTTCTATGGGCTCGAGCTTAACCACATCGCTCGGCGCTACAACGAGACTGCGGACGAGCTGGCAAAAATAGCCTCGGGGCGGACGACGGTTCCCCCGGACGTCTTCTCCCGGGATCTGCACCAACCCTCCGTCAAGATCAACGGCACGTCCGAGCCTGAGGTACCCTCGGTCCAGCTCGAGGTACCCTCGGTCCAGCCCGAGGCGTTCTCGGTTTAGCCCGAGGTACCCTCGGCCCCCGAGGGCGAGGCGCTGCGCATCGAGGAGGAGCGGAGCGGGGCCACGCCTGACCGAGACTGGCAAACCCCGTACCTGCAATATCTCCGACAAGGAGAGCTACCCCTCGACCGAGCCGAGGCTCGGCGGGTAGCGCGACGTGCCAAGTCGTTCGTCTTGCTGGGCAATGAGAAGGAGCTCTACCACCGCAGCCCCTCGGGCATCCTCCAGCGTTGCATCTCCATCGCCGAGGGTCAGGAACTCCTACAAGAGATACACTCGGGGGCTTGCGGCCATCATGCAGCGCCTCGAGCCCTCGTCGGGAACGCTTTCCGGCAAGGCTTCTACTGGCCAACGGCGGTGGCCGACGCCACTAGAATTGTTCGCACCTGCGGAGGGTGTCAATTCTATGCGAAGCAGACCCACCTGCCCGCTCAGGCTCTGCAGACGATACCTATCACCTGGCCCTTTGCTGTGTGGGGACTAGACCTCGTCGGTCCCTTGCAGAAGGCGCCCGGGGGTACACGCACCTGCTGGTCGCCGTCGACAAATTCTCCAAGTGGATCGAGGTCCGACCCCTGAACAACATCAAGTCCGAGCAGGCGGTGGCGTTCTTCACCAACATCATCCATCGCTTCGGGGTCCCAAACTCCATCATCACCGACAACGGCACCCAGTTCACCGGCAAAAAATTCTTAGATTTTTGCGAGGATCACCATATCCGGGTGGACTGGGCCGCCGTGGCTCATCCCATGTCGAATGGGCAAGTAGAGCGTGCCAACGACATGATTCTACAAGGGCTCAAGCCTCGGATTCACAATGACCTCAACAAGTTCGGCAAGCGATGGATGAAGGAACTCCCCTCGGTGGTCTGGAGCCTGAGGACAACACCAAGCCGGGCCACGGGTTTCACGCCGTTCTTCCTGGTCTACGAGGCCGAGGCCGTCTTGCCCACTGACCTGGAATACGACTCCCCGAGGACAAGGGCCTACGACGAGCAAAGCAACCAAGCTAGCCGAGAAGACTCGCTGGACCAGCTGGGAGAGGCTTGGGACAGGGCCTTACTACACTCGGCGTGGTATCAGCAATCCCTGCGACGCTACCACGCCCGAGGGGTCCGACCTTTGCCCAGACCAACGGGCGAAAGAGGCGGGCAGCCATGCAGGCGGCATGCAACCGCGCCAAGTGGACGCACTTCTCCGACTCCCGACACGCCAGCATGGAGGCCCAGGCCCACGCGTCGCGCAACCGACACGCCAGATGCTGCATGCAAGCAACTGCCTCGCCTGCGCCACCACCGCGCCTCCTCGATTGCGGAACCAACACCGCGGCTCGAGGCGACCCAGCGCGCGACCCAGCGGTGCCAGCCTGACGCGGCGGCCAACGCGGCCAAAGGAGGGCCGGCAGTAATGACGGTGGCAGGCGCGCGGGAGCAGCGGTCACGTCGTCAGCCAAGCCCACGTCCCATCCGGGGGCAGCGAGAGAGCCCCCTCTCACGGTGTGAAGACAACGCGCCCGTGATCAGTTCCTCGAACGGCCCGCGCACGCGCAACGGCAGCCCCGCCAGCTACTCGCCCCATCGCATTAACTCCGCGGCGGGACAGGCGGCGCTTCTGGCAGGAAAAGCGGGCGACGCTTCGCCTTCGCCGAAACAACCGCGCCAAAAAAGGTACGCCGCGTTGTTCGGTTTCGTATCCTTTTTTCTTCCTTCCTCTTTCTCTATCTCTTGCAACAGGGACCAGGAAAGGGGAATACCCCGAAAGGGATCCTTCCCCGTGAAGGAACCAGGCTCCGAGCCTCCTTACTGGTCAGGGGTTCGAAGGCTGGCCCCCCGAAGGGTTCAACAGCCGCCTCAGATCGCGTGGGCCCTACACCCACTACTGGTCAGAGGTTCGAAGGCCGGCCCCCGAAGGGTTCCACGGCCGCCTCAGGCTACTCGGGCTCCGAAGGGTTCACAGTCGCCCCAGACACCGAGCAAGGGATGACCAGGGGTACGTTCGATACATAACCAAGGCTCGGGCTGCGCTCCCGAGGTACCCTAGGACATTTCCGAGACCAGCGGGAGCGATCTTGCAACGGAATCCCATCAGAGGGAGGCATCGAGCCCCCGGACCCCGTCGCCAGGGGACCGGGTCCGGCAGATCACCCGCAGGTACTTTTGGGCGTGCCTCTGGGCCCCTAGCCGACCCCTAACGAACGGGGCACGGACGTCCACTCGGATTACCCGCTTGCAGCTCACCGGAGACACCATGTTCGGTGCCCATCGAGGGTAGCATGGCGCTCTCCCCCCCTCCTCCTTGCGGAAAGGCGACGTAGGGGCGTACGTAAAAAAAGTCGAGTCTGTCCCTGATCATCCTCTCGCCCTGTGCAGAGGCTCGGGGGCTGCTCTCGCAGACCCGGCTCCGGCCAAATCGTTGACAGCGTCAACATACCAGCCCGAGAACTTGGGCCCCGACCGTGCACCCGGGCTACGGCCAATTCGCATGAGGGAACAACCAGACCTGCTGAAGCGTTACGCAAGGCATTAAGACCTCGAAGGAGTGAAACCACTCCTCCGAGGCCTCGGGGGCTACACCCGGCGGGTGCGCTCGCGCGCACCCACCGGAACAGAACGCAACCGAGAAAGGCTGGTCCCCTTGCAAAAAAGTGCGACAAAAGCCTCCAAGCGAGTGCTAACACTCCCTTCGAGGCTCGGGGGCTACTGTCGGGGACCATAATTAGGGGTACCCTCAAGACGCCTAATTCTCAGCTGGTAACCCCCATCAGCATAAAGCTGCAGAGGCCTGATGGGTGCGATTAAGTCAGGGATCAGTCCGTACGAGCGACTCGATCACGCCTCGCCCGAGCCTAGCCTCGGGCAACGACAGCCGACCCCGAGGGGTTTCCGTCTCGCCCGAGGCCCCCCTTTAACGGCGAACACGTCTCCGGCTCGCCCGAGGCCTTGCCTACGCTAAGAAGCAACCCTGACTAAATCGCCGCACCAACCGGCCAAGCCGCAGGAGCATTTAACGCAAAGGAAGCCAGGCCCTGCCAAAGGCGCCATAGGAAGCTTCGCCCGACCCAGGGCTCGGACTCGGGCTAAGGCCCCGGAAGACGATGAACTCCGCTCCGCCCGACCCAGGGCTCGGACTCTCTAAGGCCCCGGAAGACGACGAACTCCACTCCGCCCGACCCAGGGCTCAGACTCGGGCTAAGGCCCCGGAAGACGACGAACTCCGCTCCACCCGACCCAGGGCTCGGACTCGGGCTAAAGCCCCGGAAGACGACGAACTCCACTCCGCCCGACCCAGGGCTCGGACTTGGGCTAAGGCCCCGGAAGACGACGAACTCCGCTCCGCCCGACCCAGGGCTCGGACTCGGGCTAAGGCCCCAGAAGACGACGAACTCCGCTCCGCCCGACCCAGGGCTCGGACTCGGGCTAAGGCCCCGGAAGACGACGAACTCCGCTTCGCCCGACCCAGGGGCTCGGACTCGGCCTCGGCCATGGAAGACAGACTCGACCCCGGCTTCGGAGGAGCCTCCACGTCGCCCAACCTAGGGCACAGGCCAGCCACGTCGACAGGAAGCGCCATCATCACCCTACCCCGAGCCGACTCGGGTCGCAGAAAACAAGACCGGTGTCCCATCTGGCTAGCTCCGCCAGATAGGCAATGATGGCGCCCCGCTAGCCCCGTGACGACGGCGGCTCTCAGCTCTCTTACGAAAGCAGGGCGACGTCAGCAAGGACACAACCGTTCCAACAGCTGTCCCTCCGCCAGGCTCCGTTGCTCCTCCGACAGCCACGACATCACGCCAGCAGGGTGCCAAGATCTCTCCGGCTGCCACATTGGCATGTACTTAGGGCACTAGCTCTCCCCCCGCTAGACACGTAGCACTCTGCTACACCCCCATTGTACACCTGGATCCTCTCCTTACGCCTATAAAAGGAAGGACCAGGGCCTTCTTAGAGAAGGTTGGCCGCGCGGGGACGAGGACGGGGACATGCGCTCTCTTGGGGCCGCTCGCTTCCCTCACCCGCGTGGACGCTTGTAACCCCCTACTGCAAGCGCACCCGACCTGGGCGCGGGACGAACACGAAGGCCGCGGGATTTCCACCTCTCTCACGTCCGTCTCCGGCCACCTCGCTTTCCCCCCTTCGCGCTCGCCCACGCGCTCGACCCATCTGGGCTGGGGCACGCGGCACACTCACTCGTCGGCTTAGGGACCCCCCGGTCTCGAAACGCCGACAATAAGGTAAGTTATTGTAATTGATTCCGCATTTTCGTACCTCCGATGTATTGTAATGTCTGCATGATGGGTGAAACGCTCTTGGGCAAGGTAAGAAATTTAGATACCGAACTTGTCAAGTGATCAGGTGCACCTGCAGGGTTGTCTAAGGTCCGTTGGACAAGGACAACTGTAGGTGGGCCTAATGACTTAGGAGGTTCTGTCACAGCTGGTATCGGAGCGAAGCCCATCTCTGTAGATGTTATGAGACATTTTCAAAAAGAATTTTCCAAGACTTATCTAAGAAAGTTTCTTTCATTCTTATGTAACTACCTTCTAGAATACTTGTAGTAAGACCAGATAGTAGAGTGCAATGTATAGAAGGTTGTGAATCAACTAAGGTTGATTCTGTAATTATGCATGCATCATGATAAAAAGCTATACTAATAAGATTTTCCCACTTATGGAGATATGCCGCCGCGCACAAGGAAAACTGCGCGTAAGTCTACCGGACCAATTGGCGTACCTCGCCATCAACTAGCTCCAAGGCATGAGGACAGTAGTAGTGGTAGCAATGATCCCATCGGAAATCTGGAAGCTCAGGTAGAGCAGCTTCAAACGGAGCTCTGTCACAGGAACAATGTGTGGGTCGAGGATGGTCAGCGAATAAACGAGTTAAGAACTAACATCCGACACCTGCAAGACCAACTTGCTGAACGAGATTTAGCGCTCGATTGGGCTGTTAACTCACGTTCACTTGCTTGGGCCAAGGAAGCCAAAACTCGAGCCCATGTGGAGGAGCTTAGCACAGCCGTGGACAACTTGCAGGTGTACTATAATACGCTACATGAGGAAGTTCATGTATTGTATTCGCGACTGCACCCTAACGTACCTACGGATCCTGTCGGAATGGGAGCCGGACCTTCTGGAGCAGCAGGCGAAGCCCTTGGTGGAGAACTGGACCTTTTCAGGCCCCCTCCTTCAATGAACCTAGCTGATGAATGGACTCCTACACCCGACAGTGAAGCTACCAAAAGTGATAAGAAGCTAGAGTAGTGTAGTATAGAAGTAGTGTTAATGTATAATAGGTAATGTGGTCCTGTTGTAAATTCGAGTTTGCATCATTACCTTTTAAGTAATGTAAAATGGATGGTTTGCTTTGGCATATTATTTTTTCCAAATGTTCCTTGCCTCAGATGTCGTCCAGGACTCGTGGACAGGATGGTGCGGGAACCTCCCGTGGGAGGGAGACTACTCCTAACCCGCCACCAGTACCCCCAACCTTGGCTGAGGCTATCGCTGCCTTAGTCAATGCAACAGCCGACAACACCCGCTTTCTTCGGGAAATGACGGGACAGCAAATGCAACAGCAAGGCGGGAGAGCGTATTCGCAAGGACCCCATGAAACTTCATATTTGGATTTCTCAGAAATGCGTCCCCCGCTATTTGTCAAGGCTGAAGATCCCCATGAAGCGGACGAGTGGATCCGGGTTATTGAGCAGAAGTTTGGGCTTCTCCGATGCACGGAGACTCAAAAGCCCTTATTTGCGGCACAGCAGTTGCGAGGCCCTGCCAGCACCTGGTGGGGAAATTATGTGGCTATCCAGCCTGCTGGTCATCAAATTACCTGGGACGAGTTTAAACTGGCGTTTCGGGAGCACTATATTATAGAAGGGGTGCTCCATATGAAACAAAAAGAATTTATGAAGCTCAAACAAGGTGGAGATACTGTCACATAGTATCCCAACAAGTTCAACCACTTGTCCTAGTATGCCATCGATCAGGTTAACACTGATCTGAAGAAGACAAATTGTTTTATGAGGGGCCTTAATGACCGGCTGCAGCGGAAAATGGCCACCTGCCTCGATCTCTCCTACAACAGGGCTGTCAGCATGACGCTGGCAATTGAAGCCAAATATGCAGGCCCAGGAAAATCAAAGGGCTATGGAGGTGACAGGCCCAACTAGGGGCCTGAGAAGAGACAAAGGTTGGTGATCCGACCTTTTAATCAAAACCGTTCTTCACCACATCCACCCTCCTATCCCTTTAAACAACCTGTCTTTATCCGTCCTGCCACTGCCCCCACCTCGACAAGTCAGCCGAGTGCCCCTGGTACTCGTTTCCCTGCCCTCCCAAGCTCTTCAACAGGATGCTTTAATTGTGGGAAGTCTGGACATTTTATCAAGGACTGCCCATATCCCAAGCAAAACAGATCAAATAATCAGCAGAGTTCAGGGAGTTCCACTCAAGGCAAGGGAAATGCGGCGAATAATACAGCGGGCAGAAATATGAAGAAAACCGGGCAGATTTATTATAAGCAAGTGGCCACGACACCGGAAGGAGAGCCGGTCATGATGGGTACGTTTCTCGTGGCCAATCACCCTGTAGTTATTCTTTTTGATTTTGGTGCTTCACATACATTCATAAGCAAGAAGTTTGTGGAGCAACATTGCATTCCATACAATTAATCAAGGTAAGGGTTTATAATTCATTCGCCTGGGGGACAAATATTCACTAAAGAAGTGGCTTTCCATGTGCCCGTAACATTGGCTGAACGGGACTTTCCCACAAACATGGTTGTTTTAAAAGGCCAAGATATAGATGTAATTCTGGGCATGAATTGGTTAGCCCAACACAAAGCAATCCTCAACACTGATCTGAGAACCATCAGGTTGAGCTATGGCCAGGAAGAGGTTCTTTTGTCCATCCCTGTAGCTATTCCAACTAAACCAATTGGCAGAGTATATGAAGCCATCATACCGGAGATCCAAGATATTCTGGTAGTATGTGAATTTTCGGACGTCTTTCTGGAAGATCTGCCTGGATTGCCTCCAGAGATAGCTGTAGAATTTATGATTGAGTTGAAGCCCGGTACGGCTCCTATTTCTAGAAGGTCGTACCGAATGCCTGCGAACGAGTTGGCAGAACTCAAGACCCAATTACAAGATCTACTAGAAAAGGGATTTATCTGACCAAGCTCATCACCTTGGGGTTGTCCAGCTATCTTTGTCAAGAAGAAGGACCAAACACTTTGGATGTGCGTGAATTATAGACCCCTTAATGAGGTCACAATCAAGAATAAGTACCCTCTTCCCTGGATTGACATCCTATTTGACCAACTTACCGGAGCTCGGGTATTTTCCAAGATTGACCTCAGGTCGGGTTACCATCAGATCTGTATCCGACCCGAAGATATACCCAAGACCGCATTCACTACGCGGTATGAATTATTTGAATATCTGGTTATGTCTTTCGGACTAACAAATGCTCCTGCCCACTTCACATCTTATGAACTCGGTATTTATGCCCGAGTTGGATAAATTCGTGGTGGTGTTCATTGATGATATCTTAATATATTCCAAGAATGAAGAGGAGCATGCTTGGCATTTGTGGATCGTGTTAACGCGCTTAAGGGAGTATTAACTATATGCTAAATTCAGTAAATGTGCATTTTGGCTAGAGGAGATCCAATTTTTGGGACACGCGTTGTCTGCTAACGGGATTGCGGTGGATCCCAGCAAAGTCAAGGATATTTTGGAGTGGAAACCTCCAACCACTGTACATCAAGTCCGAAGTTTCCTTGGTCTGGATAGTTATTACTGCCGATTTATTCCAGATTTTTCCAAGCTTGTGAAACCAATTACAAGTTTATTGAAGAATGATACTAAATTTAATTGGTCTTCAAGATGTAATGAAGCCTTTGAGCAGCTAAAAGTGTTGTTGACCACTGCTCTAGTATTAGCTCAACCGGACATTGAAAAGCCCTTTGATGTGTATTGTGACACATCAGGCAGTGGTCTAGGCTGTGTTCAAATGCAAGAAGGCCGAGTGATAGCTTATGCTTCAGGGCAGTTACGCCGGCATGAGGAACATTATCCAACTCATGACCTAGAATTAGCTGATGTGGTTCATGCTCTAAAAATATGGCATCATTATCTGCTGGGGAATATCTGTCATATTTATACAGATCATAAAAGCTTAAAGTATATCTTTACCCAGTCAGAGTTGAATATGAGGCAGAGGAGATGGCTTGAGCTGATTAAAGATTATGAATTGGAGATTCATTATCACCCAGGCAAGGCTAATGTAGTGGCAGATGCGTTAAGTCACAAGGCTTTCTGTCATTGTCTTACAATGAAGACTTCTGACATTACATTATGCCAAGAAATGGAGAAGTTGAACCTAGGAATGATTCAACATGGAACTTCAAATCACTTAAAGCTTGAGTCAGTTCTCCTGCAGAGGATAATTGATGCACAAAGAGAGGATGAGGGTATGAAACACATTCATGAGAAAATGGAGGCTGGTAAAGCCAACTGCTTCAGAAGAGATGATCAAGGTGTTGTATGGTTTAACAACCGCATAGTTGTGCCTAAGAATGATGAGATCCGCCAGCAAATTTTAGATGAAGCACATCTTAGTCGCTATTCTATTCATCCCGGAAGCACTAAGATGTATCATGATCTAAAACAACATTATTGGTGGACAAAGATGAAGATTGAAATTGCACGCTATGTGGTGAGGTGTGACACTTGCAGACGTGTCAAGGCCATACATTGAAGACTGCTGGTCCATTACAATCTTTGACTATCCCTACATGGAAATGGGAGGATATAAGCATGGACTTTATTGTGGGATTGCCTAGAACAGCAAAAGGATATGATTCTATTTGGGTTATAGTTGATCGACTTACCAAGATAGCCCATTTTCTGCCAGTCAAAACAGATCATCCGGTTGTTGTCTATGCCCAATTATATATTGCTCGTATTCTTAGTCTGCATGGGGTTTAAAAGACCATAGTGTTGGATCGTGGACCGCAATTTGTAGCCAAGTTTTGGGAAGCACTTCATAAATCCCTGGGTACCAAGTTGCTTCACAGTTTGGCCTACCATCCCCAAACCAGTGGGCAGACAGAGAGGTAAATCTGATACTTGAAGATATGTTGCGAGCATGTGTTTTGGAATTCCCACAAAAATGGGATGACTGTTTACCATTAGCGGAGTTCTCATACAATAATAGCTTTCAAGAGAGCATCAAAATGGCACCCTTTGAAGCTTTGTATGGACGACGGTGTCGTACTCCATTAAACTGGTCAGAACCAGGTGAAAGATGTTTCTTCAGGCCTGATATGGTAAAGGAAACAGAATAAAAGGTTCGACGAATAATTCATAATTTGAAAGAAGCCCAAGCTCGATAGAAGAATTATGCAGACAGGCGACGCAAACCCTTATACTTTCAAGTTGAGGATTATGTCTACCTGAAAGTTTCACCAATGAAGGGTGTATCACGTTTTGGGGTAAAGGGGAAGCTTGCACCCCAGTACATTGGTCCTTTTCCTATCCTTGAAAGATATGGACCAGTGGCATACCGACTCCAGTTACCCGAAACATTGTCTGCTGTGCATAATGTGTTCCACGTGTCTCAATTGAAGAAGTGTCTTCGGGTTACCGATCGAACCATTGAAGTAACAAATGTTGCCTTAGAACCAGACTTGACCTATTTAGAACATCCTGTTCGAGTTTTGGATCAAAAGGACAGGATTACCCGAAGGAAAACTCTCAAGTTTTACAAGATACAGTGGAATCAACACACGGAAGATGAAGCTACTTGGGAAACTCAAGACTTTTTGGATAAGAATTTTCCAGGTTTTTTAGCTTTGTGTAAATTGTAAGATATGTACATTTGTTGTAATAGAGGAATGAACCCCATACCACCCCTGCCTTGTACCAAAAATAAGGAAATGAAAATATGACACGTTTCCATTTCCATTACTTGCTCTAGGAATTTTAATCTCGGGACGAGATTCTTTTATGGGGGGAAGGATGTAACACTCCTAGTGTTACTGTCACTAAAACTTGAGCATAACATCATAAGCATTGACATATCATGTGTTTGTCACACCTAGAGTGCATTCACTAGGCAAAAATTTCAAATAAGTTGTCTTGATGTAGCATTTCATGGGTGAAACCCTAGGGTACAGTACATAACCCTAAACTGGGCTTAGAAGAATAAACAAAGCCTATACAAAAGAAAACTTCAAAACTTATTAATAATGATCATAGAATATCACCATTAATGAACTTAAGTGATATCCAAACCCTAGAAGTACTAGAAACCCTGAATAGACCCCTAGAAAACCCTAGACTGAAACCCTAAGGGGTTATATGCAAAATGTGCACACTTTTGGACCTAAGTGCAAAAACCATGGGATTAGGGTACCTTAACTCATATGGTTCACATGTGAGAGGATTTGCAAATTAAACCATGAGTCTTGGGCTTATTTGCAAAAAGGCCACCCTAGTGCTCCAATGGTTAAGTCTGAAAACAGTGAAATAGAGTTGACTTTAGGGCTCTGTAGATCCAAAAATATTAAGAATTTGCCTAGGGTCAACACATCAAGTTTGTAAAGCTACTAAAGGAGAACAACTTTGCTATAGGGATTAAGCCTTGGTCACATGAAAAGTTTGGAGTTAAATGAGCCCAAAGTCGGGCTGTCAGACTGCCCTTGGTCTGAATTCAGACTAACACTAAGGTTGGGCAATCTTTGAACCAGGATTTGACCATGATCCAGTGAGTGTTTGAGCATGGTTCCCATAACAAGATTGTAGCTGGATTGAAGGGCTAGAGTTTTGTTACAGAGAGATTGTCAAGTTGCCACATAGAAATTGAAGAAAATCTGCCCAAATTATGCTCTGTCGGTTGTTATGATAAGCAATCTCGATGGTACAGTGCACCCAAATATCTCAGATTCAGTTCATCCCACCGCTGGTGATCTCGCGCTGGGATTCTCATCGTCGTTCCGATTCGGGCTCAGCAACGTACCGGATGTGGCTCAGGATGGTAAAGATCATCGTGTGGATGAACTTGAGCTCCTGTTCACTCCGGCCATCGTGTCCCGCGGCGGACGATCGTGCTGGCATCGTCGGAGTTCACCGTTATCCGGCCAGACCATGCGTCTTGGAGAGGTAACACGTCACAGTGAATCACGTCTTGCATGCTCGGTGATCGCCGGAGAGCCGCCACGGTGAAAGCCACTAATCTCGTGTGCCAGTAGCTCCTTTCTTCTCCGACCGCCATTATGCCAAACCAAATTCACTTGCCACCGCTTAGCGCCGCTATAAATTGACGGCACGGTCTGCTGCGTTAGGTCATCACGAAGCCTGAGCACCCGCTCCTGCCTCCGATTAGCCACCACAACTCTCCAATTTCCCATTTCCCCCAATCCTATTTTCCGCCACCATGATAGAGCCCTCACCGTGGTCAGCGAATTCCAGGTCTGTTCATGCTCCCTGTTCTTTTGTTTCAACATCCTTAGGTTCTCCTGATGATCCTCGACCAATTCGATTGAGTTAAGCTGCCTTAGATCGCTGGGAACGTGTTGTGCTGTCCGTTGTGCCCGCTGTCACCGTGGACAGAGCAAGTTAGAGCTCTGCTAGTGAAATTAGTTGAGGGGAAACACTTGTTAGGGCTTGAATTAGGTCCCAGCCGAAGTGGAGCACCGGTCATCGAGTGATCCGGCCGGTATGAGCTCGTCGGAGCTTGGTTCCCCGCTGTTCGCCGTCGTGTACTGCGGGATGTAAAGAGGAGAAAGCGCGGGGGTGTTTCTGCAAGTGTCAGCGAGACAGAGGAATAGTGGGAAGGATTCTTTATAGAATTTCAAACCGTCAGGGTTCCCTGCGCAAAACCGACAGCGCGGGCGCGCGCGGGCACACTTTCGCCAGCATATGGGCCGACTCAGGCCAGATTTTAGCCCAATCCTGTAGCATCCTTTCCTTTTTCTTTTTCAGAAAAAATGCTAAAAAATATCAGACCAATTTTGCTAAAAATATCAGACCATATGGGCCGACTTAGAGAATTCCTAACAAATTATAGAAAAATGCTAAAAATATCAAACCAATTTTGCTAGGCTCCTAATTTTCTATAGTATTTAATAAAAATAGTTTCATGATTTTCAGTTCTAATAGGGAAATTTGGGATATTTAAAATAACAAAAACCCATGCTTCTGGAATTTTAGAGAGTAATTAATAATCCCAAAATTCACCAAGCTTTTTAGATAAGCTTTAAATAATATTTAGAAGCCTTGGGTAAAATTTGGTATGATTTGAACCATGTTTGGTACTTAGAACCCAAAATCCTAGTCCCCTGCCCTATGAACTTCACTATAGACTCCAAAAACCCTAGTTTCCCGGAGACTCGTGAACGAAAGTTATATTCAAGACATTAGATAATATACTTTCATTATCTTTGCATTTCCATGAGCATTACATGAGCATTCATGATTATATATGGCTATATATAGAAAACGAGGAAGAAATAGAAGTTGAAGAAGCGAGGACTACACCACCACCACCTGAAGAACCTCAGGCAGGAAACTGCTTTTACTTGATATCTGTGGAGCAGAGCCTGTTTCACCTATCACACAAGGCAACCCCAGTGCATTTGCCACCTCCTTGCTATTTTAAAATCTTTCTCACTTACTTGATGCATCAGGTGATAGGAGATGTGTGCTAAACCAGTTGCTGCATTTCCTTCCTTGGATTTGATTACTTCTCCTTAAATCCCTGTTTTACAAAAAGGTTTTTCTTATGCTTAGCTTTGCTCTAGAAAAACAAAATGTTTTGTTTTAACAAAAGATGATGCTTCAAGTGGGCGGGATGTTTTCGAAAATAAAACTTGATGGGCCGTGATGGGTTCAACATCGGAAAAGATGTACCTCTGCTAGGTACCAAACTTTGGGTTTGAAATGATAAAGCTGAGACCGGGCGGGTGACTTGCACGAGAAGAGAGTCTCGGTGTAGTGTCTCCGTCTGAGTCGATTAAGGACCTTCTCGATGTAGGTTTGCTGACCGAGGACCCTTTAACTGGTCACATGCCTCGTCATGGGTAAGCTTTGCCTCGGGCAGACTAATACCAGAATAAGATAACACGTAATGGGAGTGGAGAGATGGCGAGAGTAGTGTGTACCATCTGTGGCAAGAGGCTGGACGGTGGTGTATCTGTGCTCTCGGTTGGCGTGAACCTGATCTGGTTTTAAGAACCCCGGTGGTGAGTTGACATATGCAAGGGTTAAGTGCTACATATGTCGTGTGATTAGAGATCCTCAGCTGAGTATAATCGATTTGGATCGCCGTAACTTCGTGGATATGAAGACTTGGTCACTGACTTACACGTAGCATTCCAGTGAATAAGAAGGGTTGAAAAGAAATTGGCTAGTATAGGTCAAGTGATTGAACTAGGGTAGAAAGAACCCTAGATACAGGTAACTTTACTTAACCTGACAAATAAAACTAGAATTTTAAGGATCCACTATTAGTAAGCATTTCTGCAAACAAAGTCTTTGATTATTGATAAGCCATACCTTGATCCTCAAAGGCCAGCATATCCTTGTGAGTCTTTTATTTTGATGGGTAAGACTTGCGAAAGTACATTTCGTACTCAGGGCTTTGTCCCATGTTGTTTTAGGTGAAGAAGCAGTAAACTTTTGTTGCTTCTGTTCCAAGGTGGTGCCCAAAGAAGAAAATCAAGACTGAAGCCGTAGGAGGAAGTGTCCTCCTTTAAGAAAAACTTTTACTGTTTATCGGGAGGGGTTTTTGC
The DNA here is from genome assembly GCF_902167145.1 of Zea mays. Taxonomy (NCBI): domain Eukaryota; kingdom Viridiplantae; phylum Streptophyta; class Magnoliopsida; order Poales; family Poaceae; genus Zea; species Zea mays. The sequence continues at coordinate 81,911,352 of NC_050104.1, read as the reverse complement.
CTCCCAGGTTATGTAATAATATTACTCAGCACTCTTATATTTCGCTCTGGTCTGTAATAATACAACTCTTTCTTACTTCAATATAAGGTAAGTTATTGTAATTGCTTCCGCGTGACGGGTGAAACGCTCTTGGGCAAGGTAAGGAATTCAGATACCAAACTTGTCAAGTGATCAGGTGCACCTGCAGGGTTGTCTGAGGTCTGTTGGACAAGGACAACTGTAGGTAGGCCTAATGACTTGGGAGGTTCTGTCACACATCCTCTGTGCTGGGAGCAGATGGTGGATAGGTGGTGCTCGCCTGAGTGGGACGAGACGCACAACGCTAGCCGGGAACAGCGTCTGATGATGCAAGGTCCCTCCCACCACCAAGGCAGCCGCAGCCTAGGCCAATATGCAGAAGCATGGGTACGCCCTCTTTTTTATTTAGTTATATAACACTGGATTAGATATTATTTCTAACTATCTCATTGGTTTTCTTGCAGCCGGTGTCACATGGTGGCCAGCCTTGCTCCATCTTCTCGGCCTATGCTATGGCCCACAAGGGTAAGGCGATGTCCGACGTCACCTACAACTTGGATGAAGGGCTCGAGTCATACAACAACCCCACCGTCTATAGATAGCCGCCTTCATGACTACACCGCCATGGCACAAGAGGTCCATGGGCCAGAATACGATCCGAGGACCGATCAGATCGACCCTGATGTCCTCATGAGGGTCGGAGGAGGCAAGAGACATTGGCGATACTGGACTGCCGACGAGGCAATCGACTCGTCATCCACTCCCACTCTGTCTCAAGTGCGAGCAAGTAGCACGAGCTCGAGCCGAGCCATACGACCTCGGCAGGACAACTCACATCATCGCATACAGTAACTCGAGGTTAGTGCTTCTGTAACTCGTCATTCCTTGAGTTATATACCTTCTCTTTGAGTTACTATAACATTGGCTTGGAATATTACAGACCTAGCTAGAAACAGAGAGGAGGGAACGTTAGGAGATGGAGGCAAGGATGGCAGAGATGTTCCAGTACATGCAGAGTCTTGGCGCCACACAGGGTTTCGCTCCACCACCTCCATTGTTCCCTACAGTTGACCCTGCTCAATTCCATACTCCTGTGAGCATCAAAATTCTAGTTCTTCATGATATATATTCATCTGGTATAACACATGCAATCTCTTCTCTGTGCAGGGACAATCTAGGGCGGCATCCAACAACCCTTATGGATCGTCCAACCCATCGCTGCACCAGTCCAGCTGCCCACCTCGATAAGATATTATCTTTGTCAGTGTTGTTAATACTTTGTGAGATAATCCGTTCTGAACTTGTTAGATGTTGGTAATGCTTTGTGAGATACTTGAGACTTATGTTCTTGAGTGGTGGATACTTATGTTTGTGTTCGAACATGTTGGTAATGCAGTGAGAACTTGTTTGATTTATGGTGTTTGTGAGATATGTGATGTATATGTGATGCTTATGTGATATCTGTGATGTATATGTGATATCTTTTGTTTGTTTGGATGGAATAGCAAAAACAAATAAAAAAGGTGTATACTGGTCAATTTGCCGAGTGTTACACTCAGCAAAGAGGTTCTTTGCCGAGTGTCAGGGCCATAGCACTCGGCAAAGAAGGAACACCTAGGCACCGGTATAGCTTCTTTGCCGAGTGCTGTGACCTTGACACTCGGCAAAGAAACTGACTAAGGGGCCCACTGGTGGCCTCTTTGCCGAGTGTTGGCTGACAGACACTCGGTAAAGGGGAAAACTCTTTGCTGAGTGTCACCTAGTGGCAAAGGTTATCTCTTTGCCGAGTGTCACCTAGAACACTCCGCAACGGCGCCGTCTCCATTACCAATCGTCGTGACGGCGGCTTTTCGTTGCTGAGTATCGAGTGATACTCGGCAAAGTCTTTGCCGAGTACCCGATAAAAAGTACTCGGCAAAGAAGCCGTTGCCGATGTACAGTTTGTCGAGCTCTTTTTGCCGAGTGCTACACTCGGCAAAGACTTCACCGAGTGTTTTCCAGGCTTTGCCGAGTGTCTGATCCCGGTAGTGTTAAAGACCCTCCATAACTAATTCGACATAAAAACTTATGCTATTGAGATCATGTAGGCATTCAGTGTTAAACTTGAACGATGTGGACCAAAACGTACTTTCTAAAAAAACAAGCTTTAATACCACGTGGACCAAAAAGTACTTAGCAAGTGTAATTACTGTATTCATTCCTGTTGAAGATGCCTCCAACAATCACAACACAATGATACGTGTCCAATGTGCACATCGAAAAAACAATGTAATTATCTGTGACTATACATTACACAATCATTTCATCTTACATTTGGACCTTACGTTGCTGCATGTATACATACATATACATTACATAGCGTCCTCAGCTTCCCATCGTCGTTGATCATAGAGAGACGATATGGTAACAGTATTGACTCTTTGAATGCATAATACTGCAGAAGAATGAAGAAATCCAAGAATCGGCGGCAGAACGTTTGCAGGATGATTCAGACCAGATGCTTCGACGTCCGTAGGCAACATTGCATGCGACGTCACCACCATTGCCAGCAGCCGCAGAGCACCTGCAAGCCCAAAGACCATCCAGTTACGCGTCCTAATACTACGCCAGCTCTGCTGCCGCACAAGACACAGACACCAGACTCCAGAGAGCGAGAATGAGCGGTACGCACGCACCTTCCTCCGGTTCCGGCGACGCTGCCGCCATCGTAGCCGCCGTCGGCCGCGGCGCCCGGCCGGGCACTGCGCGAGCAGCATGGCCTCGGGACGCAGCACCAGCGGCGACCAGAGCGCGCTGCGGTCGTAGTCGAAGCCGAACGCGCTGGTGTCCGCGAACTTGCCGAGGAGGCCGTCCGAGACGTCCCTCGGCACCCGCTGCACCACCGTGAACTTGTCGCCGGCGATGGCCATCATTGGTGACCACGGATCCTCCAGAGCGGAGCAGGTCACGATCTCGAGCGGCGACGGCGACGGCGACGACGACGCCGGCATTATCAATTGCGCTGGTCACAAAAGAAATGGAATCACTACGAACTTGCACCGGCGGGTGGGTTGTTGTGGTGTGCAGCAGCAGCAGCAGGAGGATAATATATCTAGCTAGTATCTGTATCTCTCCTTTTTCCGCTGGGGAAAGCATGGAGGATTTGCAGCAGATCGCGCGGTGGTTGAAGGGAAAACGACCGGCAGGCTGAGCGCGGCTCTATTCGATTCGATCCCTCCCTCCGGCCTGCAAGGAAGCAGCTGTGGGGAAGCCTGCTGCGTGCATCTGTGTCGCTCGGCTCGGCTCATGGGACGGGGCCACTCCGAGGCCACCTCTTGCTTTCTTTATTGCTGTCTCACGTTCGAGTGTCCTCCTCTGTCACCTGGTGCGGCCGCCGATCCCTTTCTCTCTCTCTCTCACTCCATCGACCAACCAACCAGACCAGCCACCTCCGATCCGTGCCACGTGAGGCCTCTAAAGGCAGCCGCTCATGGCGACAGGGGGAGGTGACGATGGATGAAGCCTCCGTCACGTCTGTGCATCTATAGCTAGCCAGGACATCGCGAGCGCATTATACACTGATTCTTGGACGACCGTGATGCTCCGACGGACATAGCATAGCATAGGAATAGCAATAGCAATGTACTCCAATACTACTAGCATGAGGACCGCAGGTTTATGGCAGCAGCCACGTTAATGCCAACGAATGTCCCTAGCTGGCCAAGTTACGGGCGTCGCCATGTTCCTGCACTGAATGAAATTGCTTGGTAATTATGATAGCTGCCTTTCGGAGCAGATCTCGCTACAGGTCACCAGGACATATAATAGCAACCGTCAAGCCGAGCCTTTTTGCATTGGTGCAGGAGAAGCATCGTGTGTGGCCCAATCCGGCCGGTACGCACACGAACGTGGGCCTGAGCTAGCCCTGAGCCACAACGCCTGGCATTCGATCAAATAATGAGGTGGTCTGATGGGAACATATAGATCTAGATTCATTCGGGCTGGATGAACGAGCTTTTAAAAAATGTATTATTATAATATTTTTAGCGTTACAATCATATTTAATATCCATATAAAATAAATTTTATATCAGAATAAATATATGGTCCACATATCTCTACTACTCTTAAGAAGATACCGTAGGCGTCCACAGTGGCGTGGCGCACGGTTCTGCCCTGCCCCTGCCCCCGACATCCTCCCCTTGCCCTGCTCTTGGTCGCGCAATCCCAGGAACCCTCCATCGCCGCCCCACCATCATCGCACTATCCATCGCCGCCCCGCCATAATCGGCCCACGCCCGTGTGCATGCCCCTGCCCCCGACATCCTCCCCCACCCCCCGCGCCCTTCCATCGGCGACCGCTCCCACTCGCTGTGCATCGTGCCCTCGCCCCCATCAACCACCCCGTGCGTCGATGCCTGCCCCCGCCCCCGTCCCTGCGATGCCAGCGGCCACAGCGCCCCTCCCCCCGACGCGCTCTGCGGTCTCCAGATGCGAGTTCGGGGCTCGCTATCCGTGGAAGGCGAGGAGAGACGGCGCATCGGCTCTCGATCCGCGCTCTACATGGAAGGTGAGGCAGATCGGGGGGAGTGGCTCGTGGCAGTCGGCTCGACGTCGTCCTCCGCGCCGTCCGGCGAGGTGTCGTCCAAGCACGGCGGCGACGACTATGGGATCGTGGGCGGGCCCAACGGCAACGGCGTCGCGCCCGCCACCAAGTCCACCGTCGTCGAGACCACCATCGAGAGGGTACGTGATCGTCTGTCTGACGTTCCCTCACCACCATCCATGCTCGTCTGACGCGGGTACACAGGGCTACACCGTGCAGCCGCGCGCCGCGTTCTGAAAGCACCTAGAGGGGGGGTGAATAGGTGATCCTGAAAAAAACTTAAAACTTAAAGCCACAAAACTTGATTAAGTATTAGCACAATGAGATCAAGTGGCTAAGGACCGAGCTCTTGTAAAACACAATAGTCACAATGAGAACAAGTACAAGAGACACAATGGTTTATCCCGTGGTTCGGCCAAGTACAACACTTGCCTACTCCACGTTGTGGCATCCCAATGGACGAGGGTTGCACTCAACCTCTTTCAAGTGATCCAAAGATCCACTTGAATACCACGGTGTTTCTCTTTCTTTCACTATATCCCGTTTGCGAGGAATCTCCACAACTTGGAGCCTCTCGCCCTTACAAATGATGACCACAAAGAAGCACAAATGTAAGGAAGGGAAAAGCAACACATACAAGTCTCAAAAACAACAGCACAAGCACTCAACCTCTTTCAAGTGATCCAAAGATCCACTTGAATACCACAGTGTTTCTCTTTCTTTCACTATATCCCGTTTGCGAGGAATCTCCACAACTTGGAGCCTCTCGCCCTTACAAATGATGACCGCAAAGAAGCACAGATGTAAGGAAGGGAAAAGCAACACACACAAGTCTCAAAAACAACAGCACAAACACGCACACTAGTCACAACTTGAGCTCTAAGTTCACACACGGAGTTCTCAACTCAAGAGGAGCTCAAATTGCTATCACAAAGAATCAAATGCGCTAAAATGAAGTCTTGGTGCTTAGAGATGGTCAAAGAATGCTTGTGTATCTCCTCCATGCGCCTAGGGGTCCCTTTTATAGCCCCAAGGCAGCTAGGAGCCGTTGAGAGCAATCTGGGAAGGCAATTCTTGCCTTCTGTCGGGTGGCGCACCGGACAGTCCGGTGCACCACCGGATAGTCACTATAGCATGTCCGGTGCAGATCGCCTTCCTAATTTGGCGCAGCCGACCGTTGAAGATTTGGAGCCGTTGGCGCACCGGACACTGTCCGGTGCACACCGGACAGTCCGGTGCTCCCATCTGACCGTTGGCTCGGCCACGCGTCACGCGCAGATTGCGCGGCCGGCCGTTGGCTCACCGGACAGTCCAGTGCACCACCGGACAGTCCGGTGAATTTTAGCCGTACGTCGCCGATGAATTTCCGAGAGCGGCCTGTTGACCAGACTCCAGCCTGGCGCACCGAACACTGTCCGGTGCACCACCGGACAGTCCGGTGCACCCAGACTGCGCAGAGTCTTGGCTGCTCTAGCCAAGTCTTTTTCCTTTTGTGTTTTCTCTGATTCTAGCACTTAGACAAATATGTTAGTACACAAAAACCAATGTACTAAGTCTAGAATCATACCTTTGTGTTGATTTACACTTCATCCGCCATTTGGCACAATTTAATACTTAAACCATTTGTGTTGGGCACTTAATCACCAAAATACTTAGAAATGGCCCAAGGGCACATTTCCCCTTCAGTCTCCCCTTTTTTGGTGATTTATGCCAACACAACATAAAGCAACACATAGAAGTGCAATATTAATGCAAATAAGAACAAGAATTGTTTTTGATTCAAATTTGGCATATTTGGATCATTCTTTGCCACCAGTTGGTTTGTTTTTGCAAATCAAACTCAATTTCCTATCTCTAAGTGAAACACACTTGTTGAGACATAAAGAGAGGTATTCCAAGAGAAACTGATCAAAGATTAAAAAAACTCCCCCTTTTTCCCATAATCAAACATTCTCTCCACAAGAGACCAACTTTTGACAAAAAGAGACACTTAGAGGATTTTGACAAATCAAAACTTCTAACTCTACTATTTTCAAAGTTCTCAAGAGGTAGCTGATCCATTTTCTTGCTTTGGCCTTAATTTCTCCCCCTTTGGCATCAAGCACCAAAACGGGATCATTTTTGGCCCCTTTAACCTCATTGCCTCACCAAAATCGTTAATTAAGACCAAAAAGGCAATAAGATCAAGGAGATGAACTTGGAGTAAATTACCCTCTCATCGGAGTGCAGTGGAAGTCTTTCATGGTCCAAGTCCATCTTTCCCTTTCAATCCACTTTTGAGACTAAAACAAGTAAACTCAAACACAAGATTAGTCTCAAAGTGTCAAGTTGTAGCATGCCTTCCCCTAAATAAGTGCATCACTTGCAATTGGACTTGTGAGGTCCGAGGATCATGTGTACAACTTGAGCACCATACATAAGCAACAATATGCATGAAAGAACATGATCAAAGGCATAAACACATGTATGCTATAGATCAATCCAAGTTACGTGATTCTAAGACATTTAGCTCACTACGCAGCCTACAAAAGGTCTTCTCATCTAAAGGCTTGGTAAAGATATCGGCTAGCTGGTTCTCGGTGTTAACATAAAACACTTCGATATCTCCCTTTTGCTGGTGGTCTCTCAAAAAGTGATGTCGGATGTCTATGTGCTTTGTGCAGCTGTGTTCAACAGGATTGTACGCCATGCGGATAGCACTCTCATTATCACATAGGAGTGGGACCTTGCTCAGATTGTAGCCAAAGTCCCGGAGGGTTTGCCTCATCCAAAGTAGTTGTGCGCAACACTGTCCTGCGGCAACATACTCGGCCTTAGCGGTGGATAGGGCAACGGAAGTTTGTTTCTTAGAACTCCAAGACACCAGGGACCTTCCTAAGAATTGGCACGTCCCTGATGTACTCTTCCTATCAACCTTGCATCCAGCATAATCGGAGTCTGAATATCCAAATAAGTCAAAGGTAGACCCCTTTGGATACCAGATCCCGAAGCAAGGCGTAGCAACTAAATATCTAAGTATTCGCTTAACGGCCACAAGGTGACACTCCCTTGGATCGGATTGAAATCTAGCACACATGCATACGCTTAGCATAATATCCGGTGTACTAGCACATAAGTAAAGCAAGGAACCTATCATCGACCGGTATGCCTTTTGATCAACGGACTTACCTCCTTTGTTGAGGTCGACGTGTCCGTTGGTTCCCATTGGAGTCTTTGTGGGCTTGGCGTCCTTCATCCCAAATCGCTTGATCAAGTCTTGTGTGTACTTCGTTTGGGAGATGAAGGTGTCGTCCTTGAGTTGCTTCACTTGGAACCCAAGGAAGTAGTTCAACTCGCCCATCATCGACATCTCAAATTTTTGAGTCATCACCCTGCTAAACTCTTCACAAGACTTTTGGTTAGTAGAACCAAATATTATGTCATCGACATAAATTTGGCACACAAATAAGTCACCATCACAAGTCTTAGTGAATAAAGTTGGATCGGCTTTCCCAACCTTGAAAGCATTAGTAATTAGAAAGTCTCTAAGGCATTCATACCATGCTCTTGGAGCTTGCTTAAGTCCATAGAGCGCCTTAGAGAGCTTACACATGTGCTCGGGGTACCGTTCATCCTCAAAGCCAGGGGGTTGCTCTACGTACACCTCCTCCTTGATTGGCTCGTTGAGGAAGTCGCTCTTCACATCCATTTGGAACAACCTAAAAGAATGGTGAGCGGCATAGGCTATCAAAATGCGAATAGACTCTAGCCTAGCCACTGGAGCAAAGGTCTCCTCAAAGTCCAAACCTACGACTTGGGCATAACCTTTTGCCACAAGTCTAGCCTTGTTCCTTGTCACCACCCCGTGCTCGTCCTATTTGTTGCGGAACACCGACTTGGTTCCCACAACGTTTTGCTTGGGACGTGGCACCAGTGTCCAAACTTCATTTCGCTTGAAGTTATTAAGCTCTTCCTGCATGGCCAACACCCAGTCCGAATCTAGCAAGGCCTCTTCTACCCTGAAAGGCTCAATAGAAGAGACAAAAGAGTAATGCTCACAAAAATTAGCTAATCTAGAGCGAGTAGTTACTCCCTTGCTTATATCACCCAATATCTGGTCGACGGGATGATTCCTTTGAATCGTTGCTCGGATTTGAGTTGGAGGGGCTCGTGGTTCCTCTTCCTCCATCACTTGATCATCTTGTGCTCCCCCTTGATCACACGCCTCTTCTTGATGAACCTGTTCATCGTCTTGGGTTGGGGGATGCATCATTGTTGAGGAAGAAGGTTGATCTTGCTCATTTTGTTCCTGTGGTCGCACATCTCCAATTGTCATGGTGCGTATTGCGGCCGTTGGAACATCATCTTCATCTACATCATCAAAATCAACTTGCTCTCTTGGAGAGCCATTAGTCTCATCAAATACAACGTTGCTAGAGACTTCAAACAAACCCAATGATTTGTTGAAGACTCTGTACGCCTTTGTATTTGAGTCATAACCTAGCAAAAATCCTTCTACAGCTTTGGGAGCAAATTTGGAATTCCTACCTCTTTTCACTAGAATGTAACATTTACTCCCAAATACACGAAAGTAAGACACGTTGGGTTTGTTACCGGTTAGGAGTTCGTACGACGTCTTCTTGAGGAGGCGATGAAGGTAGACTCGGTTTATGGCGTGGCAAGCTGTGTTCACAGCTTCCGTCCAAAACCATTCGGGCGTCTTGAATTCACCAAGCATCGTCCTCGCCATGTCTAAAAGCGTCATGTTCTTCCTCTCTACCACACCGTTTTGTTGTGGTGTGTAGGGAGCGGAGAACTCGTGCTTGACTCCTTCCTCCTCAAGGTACTCCTCCACTTGAAGGTTCTTGAACTCGGACCCGTTGTCGCTTCTTATCTTTTTCACCTTGAGCTCAAACTCATTTTGAGCTCTCCTTAGGAAGCGCTTAAGGGTCCCTTGGGTTTCTGTTTTATCCTGCAAAAAGAATACCCAAGTGAAGCGGGAAAAATCATCAACTATAACAAGACCATACTTACTTCCCCCGATGCTGAGGTAGGCGACGGGGCCGAAGAGGTCCATGTGAAGTAGCTCCAAAGGTCTTGATGTGGTCATCACATTTTTGCTATGATGAATGCTTCCCACCTGTTTACCTGCTTGACAAGTTGCATAAGGTCTATCTTTTTCGAAAGTTACATTTGTTAGACCTAACACATGTTCTCCCTTTAGAAGCTTATGAAGGTTCTTCATCCCAACATGTGCTAGACGGCGATGCCACAGCCAGCCCATGCTAGTTTTAGCAATTAAGCATGCATCTAGATCAGCCTCCTCCTTTGTAAAGTCAACTAAATAGAGTTTGTCGTCTAGTACACCCTTAAAAGCTAATGAACCGTCACTCCTTCTAAAGACAGACACATCTACATTTGTAAATAAGCAATTGTAACCCATATTACATAATTGACTAACGGACAACAAGTTATACCCGAGCGATTCAACTAAAAACACATTAGATATGGAATGCTCGGATGAAATAGCTATCTTTCCTAGTCCTTTAACCTTGCGTTGATTCCTGTCACCGAATATGATTGAATCTTGGGAATCTTTGTTCTTGACGTAGGAGGTGAACATCTTCTTCTCCCCCGTCATGTGGTTTGTGCATCCGTTGTCGATAATCCAGCTTGAGCCCCCGGATGCATAAACCTGCAAGGCAAATTAGGCTTGGGTTTTAGGTACCCAACTCTTGTTGGGTCCTACAAGGTTAGTAACAATAGCCTTAGGGATCCAAATGCAAGTCTTGTCTCCCTTGCATTTTGCCCCTAATTTCCTAGCAACCACTTTCTTATTTTTGCATGTGAGTATAAAATCAGTGTTGCAGGCATGAATAACAGTAGCATTTTCATTATGCTTTTCCTAGGCACATTAACAACATTTCTCCTAGGCATATCTCTACCATGCACAAAGGAAGAACTTGAAGCAATCATGGCATGTGAATCATAAGCATTACAACTCCTATTATGATAAGCATTTCTAGAAAATTTTCTATCATAAATAAATGCATGATTCTTTTGACTACTATTAGCCATAGGAGCCTTTCCCTTTTCCTTGTTGAAAATGGGAGCTCTTTGGCTTGTTAAGTTCTTGGCTTCCCTTTTAAAGCCAAGCCCATCCTTAATTGAGGGGTGTCTACCAATAGTGTAGGCATCCCTTGCAAATTTTAGTTTGTCAAAGTCATTCTTGCTAGTCTTAAGTTGGGCATTAAGACTAGCCACTTCACCATTTAATTTTGCAATAGAAGTAAGGTGCTCAACACATGCATCAACATTAAAATCCTTACACCTATTACAAATTACTACATGTTCAATACATGAGCTTGATTTATTAACTATTTCTAACTTAGTATTCAAGTCATCATTAATACTCTTTAAGCTAGAAATAGATTCATGGCATGTAGATAATTCACATGAGAGCATTTCATTTCTTTTAACTTCTAAAGCAAGAGAATTTTGCGCACTTACAAATTTATCATGCTCTTCATATAAAAGATCCTCTTGCTTCTCTAATAATCTATTCTTCTCATTCAAAGCATCAATTAATTCATTGATTTTATCAATTTTAGTTCTATCTAAACCTTTGAATAAGCTTGTGTAGTCTACTTCATCATCACTAGACTCATCATCACTTGAAGAAGCATACGTAATAGTACTTCGAGTACTTACCTTCTTCTCCTTTGCCATGAGGCAGGTGTGACGCTCGTTGGGGAAGAGAGACGATTTGTTGAAGGCCGTGGCGGCGAGTCCTTCGTCGTTGGAGTGAGACGAAGAACAATCCGAGTCCCATTCTTTTCCAAGGTGTGCCTCGCCCTTAGCCTTCTTGTAAACCTTCTTGTTCTCTCTCTTCCCATTCTTTCCTTGTTCCTGGTCACTATAATTATAGGGTCAGTTAGCAATAAAGTGACCAATCTTACCACACTTGAAGCAGGAGCGCTTTCCCTTCGTCTTGCTCTTGTTGGGATGCTCCTTGCGACCTTTGAGCGCCGTCTTGAAGCGCTTGATGATGAGGGCCATTTCATCATCATTTAGCCCGGCCGCCTCAACTTGCGCCACCTTGCTAGGTAGCCCTTCCCTGCTACTTGTTGCTTTGAGAGCAACAGTTTGAGGCTCGTGGATCGGCATTGGGCCATTCAACGCCTCATCAACATATCTTGCCTCCTTGATCATCATTCACCCGCTTACAAACTTTCCGAGTATTTCCTCGGGTGTCATCTTGGTGTACCTAGGATTTTCACAAATAGAGTTTACAAGATGAGGATCAAGGACAGTGAATGACCTTAGCATAAGCCGGACGACGTCGTGGTCCGTCCATCTCGTGCTTCCATAGCTCCTGATATTGTTGACCAGGGTCTTGAGCCTGTTGTACGTTTGATTTGGCTCCTCCCCCCTGATCATTGCGAACCTTCCTAATTCGCCTTCCACCAACTCCATCTTGGTGATCATGATGGTGTCGTTCCCCTCATGTGAGATCTTGAGGGTGTCCCAAATTTGCTTGGCATTATCCAAGCCGCCCACCTTATGATACTCTTCCCTGCACAAGGATGCTAAAAGAACAGTGGTAGCTTGTGCATTTTTGTGAATTTGTTCATTGATAAACATGGGATTATCCGTACTATCAAATTGCATTCCATTTTCTACTATCTCCCATATACTTGGATGAAGAGAGAACAAGTGACTACACATTTTGTGACTCCAAAATCCGTAGTCCTCTCCATCAAAGTGTGGAGGTTTACCAAGAGGAATGGAAAGCAAATGAGCATTGGAATTTTGCGGAATACGAGAATAATCAAAAGAAAAGTTTGAGTTGACCGTTTTCTTTTTCTCGTCGTCGTCGTCTCTTTGGGAAGAAGAGGACTTGTCGATGTCGTAGTAGACTATCTTCTTGATGCGCCTCTACTTCTTCCCATCCTTCTTCTTGTGACTTGAGCCCGAGTGAGTGGGCTTGTTGTCTTTTGGCTCATTGATGAAGGACTCCTTCTCCTTGTCATTGATCACCATCCCCTTTCCCTTAGGATCCATCCCTTCGGGCGATTAGTCCCTTTCGTGAAGAGAACGGCTCTGATACCAATTGAAAGCACCTAGAGGGGGGGGGGGGTGAATAGGTGATCCTGAAAAAAACTTAAAACTTAAAGCCACAAAACTTGATTAAGTGTTAGCACAATGAGATCAAGTGGCTAAGGACCGAGCTCTTGTAAAACACAATAGTCACAATGAGAACAAGCACAAGAGACACGATGGTTTATCCCGTGGTTCGGCCAAGTACAACACTTGCCTCCTCCACATTGTGGCGTCCCAATGGACGAGGGTTGCACTCAACCCCTTTCAAGTGATCCAAAGATCCACTTGAATACCACGGTGTTTCTCTTTCTTTCACTATATCCCGTTTGCGAGGAATCTCCACAACTTGGAGCCTCTCGCCCTTACAAATGATGATCACAAAGAAGCACGGATGTAAGGAAGGGAAAAGCAACACACACAAGTCTCAAAAACAACAGCACAAACACGCACACTAGTCACAACTTGAGCTCTAAGTTCACACACGGAGTTCTCAACTCAAGAGGAGCTCAAATTGCTATCACAAAGAATCAAATGCGCTAAAATGAAGTCTTGGTGCTTAGAGATAGTCAAAGAATGCTTGTGTATCTCCTCCATGCGCCTAGGGGTCCCTTTTATAGCCCCAAGGCAGCTAGGAGCCGTTGAGAGCAATCTGGGAAGGCAATTCTTGCCTTCTGTCGGGTGGCGCACCGGACAGTCACTGTAGCATGTCCGGTGCAGATCGCCTTCCTAATTTGGCGCAACCGACCGTTGAAGATTTGGAGCCGTTGGCGCACCGGACACTGTCCGGTGCACACCGGACAGTCCGGTGCTCCCATCTTACCGTTGGCTCGGCCACGCGTCACGCGCGGATTGCGCGGCCGACCGTTGGCTCACCGGACAGTCCGGTGCACCACCGGACAGTCCGGTAAATTTTAGCCGTACGCCGCCGATGAATTCCCGAGAGCGGCCTGTTGACCAGACTCCAGCCTGGCGCACCGGACACTGTCCGGTGCACGCAGACTGCGTAGAGTCTTGGCTGCTCCAACCAAGTCTTTTTCCTTTTGTGTTTTTCTCTGATTCTAGCACTTAGACAAATATGTTAGTACACAAAAACCAATGTACTAAGTCTAGAATCATACCTTTGTGTTGATTTACACTTTATCCACCATTTGGCACAATTTAATACTTAAACCATTTGTGTTGGGAACTTAATCACCAAAATACTTAGAAATGTCCCAAGGGCACATTTCCCTTTCACGTTCTCGTGGACGCCATTGGTCCTTGTCACCGACAGGACCTTATGGCGTCGAGGACTCGGTCCCTGCCCTCACTGTTGTCCCTGAGAAGCCACCTACCGCTCGCCCGACGCTGAAGTGACCTCGTCCGTGCCTCCACCGTTGGACGAGAATATCTTCTCTGATCCCACCCTCTTCGCTCCACCGCAGGAGTCGCTCTCGCTGGAGAAGAAGTTGTGCCTCGTCATGGGCCTCCACGACAGATCAACCAAGGTGGGCGCCCCTCTTCCCCCTCCCTGGATTTGAGTCGAATCTAACCCAATTCTATCGGTCTCGAGTGGGATTTGGCTAATTTGCGCGCCATGGCCTAGGTCAGCGTACAGATCTGGTTAGAAACTTGTACTGTAACCATACAACACAGATCCTTATGTTTCAATACATTGTTCACATTGACACATGGTCAGTTGATGTTGTTATGTAGTGCTTATATCCTGCTTTGGAATATAGTTCCAAGAAGAACGCCAAGGGGAACAAACCTAGAAAAGAAAGAAACATAATGTTTGAAGGTTTCAGAACGCCTAGAGAAGCTATTGAAGGTCAGTATTTCTTTTCTTGTCCAACCAATTAGCAGTAGTTTCTGTTAGCTTATCTCTACTACTCCTTAAGACCCTACCGTAGGCGTCCATAGTCATTTTGGTGCACGGTTCTGCCAAGTTTGATTGTCGCGCTGCGGATCCCCCCACCCTCCTCCCCTCTGCTCCCCGCCATCAACGTAGATCCGCCATCAACGCCCGCCCTGCCTTCTAGGACCCCGCCCCCGTCCACGCCCCCAACCACAACCCCCACCCTCGGTGACGCTAGCCCCGCCAGCCCCGCATCCCAGAATAGTTCAAGCAGCCGAAGGAAATTAGTTGATTTTCTTTTTTCATGCCTTACTTTGTGGTTTGCTATTTCCTGAATGTGTCTAGGCACTGGATCCTTTTGGTTTTCTGTTTTTTATTAAAAAAAGCTTACTGGAACGTTGCTAAGAAGAATTTGACTGTATCGATGAAGAATGGCCACCACCAGCTCAGTCCTATTGTTATCTATTTTGGCTATCCTCTGGGTTTTTGTTGGTATAAATTTGGTCTCCTCAATCACGTACATGGTTCAGTTTTTCAGTAATATCATGGTTACCTAATAGTTGCCAATCAATCATCATGGTCACTAATTTAGCAACTGGGGCATGTCAATTACCTGAACTTGCGCTGAAGAAGAATATGCCAATTCGAATAAGTCTAATTTTCATCTGAGACTAATTAAACTCGGATCAATGTAGCTTTGTCATTCCACAAGTATCATAACCAACAACGCCACCTCCATTTCTGTAGAGTTCATCAGAATGCAAAAAACCCCAGTCTGAATGTATCACCATAAACATCATCAGATGTAGTTCAGATATTCCGGTCCCGGCAGAGCAAGCAGTGCTCCCAACAGGTTTTGGCACGCAGGCCCCAAGTTAACAAAGGGTTTAGGCACAAAGACGGCAGACCCCAAGTATGGCCATATCAGAAAGCTACACCATCTTATACTAAAAAAGGAAACCCATATAAAGCACCTATGAGAACTATATTAGGAGTTTCTTATAAATGCAGTAGGTGTTAATGTTGTCCTGTGTCCACTAAAATACAAGGTGTATAAAGCAAGGACAAACAAACATGATAAACACATACATATTTTCAAAAAAAAATATGTATTCATCAGCAAAATTCATTTGTTGGGTTCCTACAAGTAAATTCACAACTCGAATTAGTAGGAAAATTGCCCTCTCATCCTGACAAAATATTCTCTGCCAGATCACTACACTCTGTGCAGGCAGTGAACCAGTTTTGCATATGATGCTGGTAGTAAACTAGTTCTGAGATTTATTATGCCACATCTCAAATTAAAGTTACACTATGCACAGGCAGTAATCCAGTTTTATGCCATTTTTATGTTAGTATAAAGTGTATTTGAACTTTAATAAGCTGAACTGGATTAGTTCATGATCAACCATATCCTCATCCAAATTATAGGACTACCTCAGAAACTCCTAATACATCAGGAGAAACAATAGAAGAAATAACATGGGCTAAATTACTTGGGAGTGCATTGGTCACTCTTAGGAGGAGGTGGCGTAGATGCAGGCTGAAGAACTGGATTAATTAGGAGCAAAACTTCTAAGCTGGTTTGCATATAGGGGGTAACCAGAATCAACTTAGACGATTCCAAATCAGCTTTTTTGGAACAATTGATGAAGAATGTCAATCATACAGTAACAAGAATCAACTTAGACGATTCTAAACATAGTACTGATCTAACATAGTACTGTGTTTGTGGTTATTGTATTATGAGTGATGATAACAAACTATTATGTTTTTATTTTGGTTAATCAAGTCTGTGCCAGTGATAGTTACAAGGTCATTTTCTGGTTCATAGATAGCTTCAGAGTACCGTGATCTTGCTTCATCAACCTAGCATAGAGGGTAACAATTTCCATCCTGTGACTGTTTTGGTTGATCGGTGACTGTTTTGGTTCTTACATAAATAGTTTCTTTAAATGTTAACCCTAAGCTCTGTATATATCCTACGTTTGGGTTACTTAATCGGTGATTGTGTGATCTTGTAGTTATGGTCCAAAATTTTATATGGCACAAAAATGACTTTGTTAGTTCCTAAGTTCGTATAATGTAACAAATCTTGCTAGCAAATTTCATAGTGTGTTAGTGCTCTAACCAATTTCATAGTGTGTTACCATCCAGCAGCACCACTCATAAAAAACCCAGTGGGTCAATCATCCTTTGTTGCTTGAGATGGCTATGGGTCAGTCATCCTTTTAATCCTATTTTTGGTATGATCATGTTACTTAAACGATGATTGTGATCTTGTAGTTATGCTTCAAAATTTTATATGGCACAAGGATCTATGTTTTACTTGAAGATGGCTTTGTTAGTTCCTAAGTTCATATAATGTCACAGATCTTGCTAGCCAATTTCATAGTGTGTTAGTGCTCTATATTCGGAACTGTCATTTACATTACCAGCCAGGCGCACCATTCACAGAAAAAATCAGTGTGTTAGTAATCCTTGGTTGGTTGAGGTGGCTATCTTCTAGAGATCATAGCTCTGGGTATGCTGTAAAATTCTACACCAACCAAGGATCATAGCTCTATCAGTATGTCTTTGAGTTAGCAAGATCATAGCTCTGGCCATGCTAGGTGCACTGGTAGCCACTTCATTAGTAAAATTGTCAAGATCAGAGCTCTGGCTATCTTTTCAAGACCATGCTGACTGCATAGGTAATCTAGTCCAGAAAATTGTGTTTTTTAAATGTTATAGTTGCCGACATGCTATCATACCAAGAAAAATTTATTTATGTGTGTTCTATATATTTGTTACTTATCTCCATACACTATTGATAGGAAAATCATAATCATAAATTGAAAAACATGCTTGTAGTACGTTTCAGTTTCTATTTATCCTTACCACCCCTTAGGTGCAGACACCACTTGTAATTAGCCTATTAGTGTTTCCCTTGGTAGACCTATAGCCTAATTTTAATGTTAGTGTTTCATTTTCTATTTATCCTCTGAAATCTATCTTTCGGAGGACCAAGGCCATTAAAGTAGTGGTACCCTTGCTCCGTCTATATCCTACGTTTGGGTTACTTAATCAGTGACTGTGTGATCTTGTAGTTATGGTCCAAAATTTTATATGGCACAAAGATGACTATGTTAGTTCCTAAGTTCATATAATGTCACAGATCTTGCTAGACAATTTCATGGTGTGTTATTGTGTTAGTGCTCTATATTCGGACATGTCATGCTCTATAGCGTGTTAGCCAATTTCATAGTAGATTACTAGCCAGCAACACCACTCACAAAGGTGACTGTGTGATTGATTCTTCCGGGGCAGTGGCTATCTTCTCAAGATCATAGCTCTGGGTATGCTCTAAAATTCTACAGATTTTGTGCTTGTCCTACAGCACTCTACGACAATCAAACAAGAGATAAAATTATACCGTCTTTGTCCCAACTACAGTTCTCCTTAAACACTTGCTATATGTTGTATTTTAACTGTGTTATCAGATGGACTCATGTTCTGACATGGGCTGGAATTTTTTTTACCTATGACTGAAGCTACATCAGCCGTGAAGAGGGTGGGTAGCTGACTGAACAAGTGAGGAGGCCGTACAGCGTGATCCTCTTTGATGAGGTAGAGAAGGCCCATGTCGCCATGTTCAACACCCTGCTCTAGGTCCTCAATGACGGTAGGCTGATGGATGGGCAAGACAGGACGGTGGACTTCAGGAACACCATGGTCATCATGACATTGAACCTTGGCGCTTAGCACCTCCTCGCCAGGATGGTGGGCAAGAACTCCATGAAGGTTGCTTGTGATCTAGTCATGTAGGAGGTGCACATCGCAATAACATCCTGAATTGCACTCACTGACTATTATAACTATCATTCATCAACTTATCAACTGAATTGCATATGATTCTTCTGTTTTATAGGTTGTAAATGATCTTAATCCTTCACGTCAGAACTTACAGAATAAGGAGGATCTTCAGGTTTGGAATATTTTTTTATTAGTATCTGAAGTATATACATGCAACAACCTTAAATTGTGAGAGTGTCTCAAATAAGAATTTAAATAGAATCTCAAACTGATTTAATGGGAACTAACACATAAGCTGAAATTTCTGAATGTAACTGGCATATGATGGTTTTGACAGTACAATGGTTGTTTATTACCAGGGAACACTGGTCGATGGCATAAAAGAAGTCATCTTGTCTCCTACACATGCTTTGTCCCTTATTGCAGCCGGTGAAGGTATTTTTTTCTTAATGGTTCAATTCTTTGTTTATTTTAGTATTCCGACTATCATAATCTCTACTACTTCATAAGTCTCTAACATGGGCATCCACCACAGCTTCATTGTGCCCCCGCTCCCGCGATCCTCGCCCTCGTCCCGCATCTCCCCTTCCTTCGTTGTCGCGCCCTCCGGAGCTCCAACGCACGCCATTCCAGGGATGGATGCCCACGCCCTCGTCCTTTCACAGCGCTTCCATGCCCCTGCCTCAGATTTAGATCTTGTCCACCTAGTCGCCTCCGCTCCCCTTCCTCTCTCCAAGTGTGGCGCCACTGCACATTCCGCGTCTGGGCACGACGGCGGTGTGCCGCTGCCGGCTAGGAAGAAGGAGCCCCCGCTCCCGCTCGCCGGTGCGCCGCCACTCCGCATCCGGGTGCAGCGCCAGTGTTCCACGGTAACCGCTCCTCTCCTCTCTCTCTCTCTCTGCGCCGATAACCTTTCCTCTCCTCGCCTTGTCTCATACTGATGGAGGCAGCTTGGGCGCGCACACCAGGTGTTCGACGCGATTCCTTGCATTATTTTTCAGCTGTAACGTACCATAGGACTATGTGGTTTTGGGATTATTTATTTCTCAAGACCAGTTTATTAATTAGTTTCATTTTATTCTTATTAGCATGCTCTCTCTCATGAGACAAGGGGGGCAGGTTGCTGTTGCTGTGCTTGCAAGTATCTGTTGCAGATGTTGTTCATGCCTGTAACGTACCACCACATACTGTTGTGTTTGATGGTATTATAGTGCTATGCTGGACATTTCACAGTCAATTCATTTTGATGATGATGTGGATGATGGAAAAAGTCATGAACTCAAAGTGTACTCTCTGGACCGTATAAGAGCTGCTACAAGTAATTTTAGTGACTCTAACAAGCTTGGAGAAGGAGGATTTGGTCCTATCTATATGGTATACTAACTTTCACTACTGTGAATGGCGTTTGATGTACACATGATTTTATGTTAATATTTGGCTTAATGATAATGAATATCATGAACCACTGTAGGGAACTTTACCTGGGGGTGAAGAAGTAGTTGTGAAGAGGCTTTGTAGGAATTCAGGTCAAGGCCTTGAAGAATTCAAGAATGAGGACATACTTATTGCAAAGTTGCAGCACCGCAATCTTGTAAGACTACTAGGGTGCTTGTTGGTCACTTGTTCTCAAAGGCTACAGATTAAGAACAAGGCAACACAAATGTTAATGATTAAAGACCTTCGTCCTTCGTAACATTATTTCCTTTTGGATATAATGATCTTCGGACGAAGGTCATTAAGGACGTACCTTCATCATTTCAATATGTAAAGAAATAAACATGGACATATGAAACATAGAAAGAACATGAATAATCATATTAAATCATTAGATTATTCATATTGTCATTATATAATCATGAACAAAAATCAATAATATTTAAATTACATTTGTACCTTCGACTTGACAGAAGGCAAAAAATCGAGAGAGACGTGCGAGTGATTACAAGTCAGCGTGAACAGTACCGGGGTACTGTTCATCTATTTATAGGCACGGGACACAGCCCAGACAAAATTACATTCGTGTCCTTGATAACTAACCATAACCATGACACAAATTATCAGGGACTATGCAGTCTTTTCCTCTTTAAGTCGGTGCCACCCTTCGTCTCAAGCGTGTCATCATGCCGAGCTCTTTGAATTGTAGCTTCGGCATATATCTTCATGTCGTGCCTGCTTGCATATCATCTCGCCAAAGGTGTTTTTCTTAGAGGACCTTCAGCGGAGAAGAAGGCTCCCAACAGTAGCCCCTTCGCAGTGCTAGATCGTTTTTCGTAACGAGCTCGATCCATGAAAAACTCGAAGGATTCGGAATGCCGAAGGTCCGAAAAACACCTTCCCTGAGCTCGTTGCCGAGAAACGATTATAATATTTCGGGCGTCGAGTGGTCCACCGTTCAGCGAGTGTAAGCGGCTTGGCGGTTCACCTTCCCCCTGCAGCACTATATAAACAGACGGGTTGGTGAGGAGTTACCACAGCATTCATTGCCATTGCACTGTTGTGCTGTTAAAAAATTTAACCATAGCCAAAGCTTTCTGCATTGCGCTTTCAAGCGAACACTTCATCGTTTAAGGTTAACTTCGTCAGACGGGTTAGCTTCGTCAAACGGTAAAAACCCGTCGAAATGGCCAGAGTGCGATCAACTGCAAGGGTGTCTCGTGAGGGGGACGAAACCGAGGCCGCTGAAACGACACCAATTTCAGAAGTAATGAAACGATCAGGTCTGGTTGCGGCTGTCGAAGGTACTTCTAATGCCAAATCTAAGCAGACTATAGTTGAGGGTGAAGATGTTATTGAGAGTGAAGAAGACTACGACATTCTGATCCCAACGAAGCCTAGTCATCTAGATTTTGAAAAATCTACTATGACTGAAGATGACATGCCTATGATGATGAAACTAGACTATTTTGGAGAGGCTGAGAGTAAGCTTGTTCGATTTGCCGGAGAAGAGACTATCCCAGAGCCAAATAAAGATGAAGTTATGGTTTTCAAGAGCTTCTTTAGAGCAGGGCTGCGATTCCCCCTAAATGAGATGATAGGGGTAGTTTTAAAGAATTTTGAAATATATCTTCATCAGCTGACTCCCAACGCTATTGTTAGACTCAACGTCTTTATCTAGGCCCTCCGAAGCCAAGGGATGAGCCCAGATGCCAAAGCTTTCTGTTGAGTGCATGAGCTGCACTATCAGACGAAGGGCAGGGCAGATGGCCTTCACGAGAATTTTGGTTGTTACAATTTTGCGTATCAAAAGGATACAAAGGCACCAGTCCTTAGTTACCGCACAAAGTGGCCAACCGGTTGGAAAAATGAATGGTTCTATATGAAGGTTGATGAGAAATAGAGGGAGAAGCTTATGACCATGGTCATGAGTCCACTGAGTTTGAGCTTCGTAATGACCCGACCTTTATGCAATATGCAACTGGGGTCACCCTGTCAGCTGACTGAAGTAGAATTTAGAGTGGTAGTTGAGCAGATCAGTACCAGGGACTTAGTGCAAGAATACTTGGCGAATAGAACATATCCGACGTCAAGTGGCTGGGGAATGCCGAAGAAGAAAGAAGCGGGGAAGAAGCAAGAACTTGTTCATCTTGCTTACCGTTTCAAATTTGAAAAGCAATTCATGAAGCCTTGCAAAGAATGGCTAGACATGATTGAGACCATGTGCAATGAAATACTTGGGAATTATACAAAAAAGGAAGATCAACTGATGACCGCAGCCTTCGGCACCCATCCAAAACGAAGATTTGAACCGGGTGATGGATGCCTTGAAATTTGAATACCCTGATTATGAAAGACTTGACAAAGGTGCCGAAGGGGTAAAAAGAAAAAGAATTGTCAGCATTCTGAGCAAGCAAGCTGCTAGAATGGTAAAGGAGGATGAAAAGGCTTCAAAGAAGACAAAAACTGCTCTTAAACCGAAGGCGGCAGTTTCGATGAAAAGGAAGGCTGAAACTCCGGAGCCGAAGATAACTGAGGCAACAGAGGAGACTCCTTCGACACCTCCCGCTGCTGAAATAGCAGAGATTTTAAAGGTAATGACTGAATCTTTACCCATCAAGCTGCTAAGTCCTATGAGACCAGAACTGACACAACTTTTACAGAAGAATGATCAACCCTCAGCTGTAAAGGAGAAGACTGAGGGTCATAAAAAACGAAGAATTGTTAATGTTATGCAAGCCATTGAACGAACACCACCGCTGGCCTCGGTGTCCAAAATAGTACCTATTGCAAGTGCCGAGGCCACTGCCGAAGCTGATACCTCTGCCGAAGCTGCCAATCTTGAAAGTACGCTGTCAGGGATTGATAAAATTCTTTCGGAAATGGCTGCGGAAGAGGCAGCTGCGGCAGCGGAGAAGGTCATGGCCGCAGTGCCTGACAAAGGGAAAAAGATTGCTGATGCTGCTGTAGAAGAAAGGGACTTTGACCTTCGAAACCTGGTGGGTCAAGAATTGTCCGAGGCTGAGAAGAAGGAGCTACAGGAATATGGGATATCCTTTGGCTACCAGCTAGGAGCTATGCTCTTTGGTAGAATTGACGAAAGAGCCTTAGGATGTATTCGCGATCGCGCCGGGGCAAAGATAATCGACACTCTATCGAAGAATGTCGGTTTCCCGAAGCTTGAGGCTGATATTAGCGGCTACTGGCGACAACATATCGTCGGCAGTCTGTTTTATTCCAATTTCAAGGTAAAATTCTTTTTGCCTAGATTTCTGTTATATTTGTGATGAATCAAAATTTTCTGATGTCAGCTTATTTCGACAGAGTATGCTGCTAAGTAAGGCACTGAGGATGCAACAAGACCTCGAAGATAAGAAAAATGAAATCATAATCGAGGGCTTGGAGAGTAAGATCAAGGATTATGAAGCTTCTCTAGAGAAGAAGGACTTCCTACTTGAAGCAACAGAGGGCTCGCTTGCAGAAATTCAAGCTAAAAATGCTAGATTAAGCGAGGAGCTTCTCCAAAGTCAAACCGCCTTAAAAGAAAAATCAGAGAACTTCGAACAAGAGAAGAAAGATTTGCAAGCGAAATATGAAGCCGAAGCTAACAAAAATACGAAGCTGCAGAAATCTTTGAAAGACCTTCGGAATACATGTTTGAATTTTGACAGCCGCTGCGTGCAACGGTTGAAAGAGGTCTTTAGCTCGGTTGGGGGCAGCTCTGAAGATATTACCCCTTCGTCTGAAGACATACCAGATGCCTTCAAACATATTGAAAATGAAGTTGATGCACTTGATGAAGTGATAGCTGAGCATGGTGACTTCTGTGCCTTGCTAGCTTCTCGCGGCACAGCTGCCGCATTCTTGAAGGCCGATTGCACGCATGCAAAGACAGTAAACAGACCAACCTTCAGTCTGTCTCCATCAGATTTGATTGATATTCCCAATGAAGCCCGAAGCATCGGAAACAGATTCATAACTCAGGTTTGGGCTAAGGGTGGACAAGAGTTGGCTGGGGACGAAGCCCAAAACTTGCTTAAACCGATACGGAACTTATACCTATTGCTTGCCTTGATTCTTGTAATTACTTTTTACCTTATACCATTGTTTGTCTGCAGGATGATGGTGCTGAAGGTTGATAACCCGAAGCACATTCCGAAGGTTGCTGAAGCTTCTCTTTAGGCCTGCTTGTATAGAGCTTAGGAATATTTGCATTATCTTTGCAAAAGATTGCAACCGAGAGTTGAACAGTACTTTGTATATTTATCCATACCTTGTAATATATTTTTACCTTTTCAACCATGTACGAATTGCTTTGCTGTGGACGAAACTTGTATCTTTTGAGCCGAAGGCGAAAAACACCTTCCCTTCTTTTCGTACACAACGAAGCATGTCCTTGCATAAAATGTGTATGTTTGAAACTAAGCTTCTTCGTGTTCATTGAAGCACTGTCGTCGAAGCCGGAGTATTTCTGTTCATGCTTCATGTTATGATGATGATGGTCCTACGAATGTCTGAATGAATGTCTGTATGAATGCAGTGATTGATGTAATGTAATGTGCAAATGAATGTCCCAAACACACACGAAGCCACACCCAGACTCTACATCCCCTTAGGAACGACTTTGGAGTCTTTAAGCTCTGCATCCCCTTAGGAACGACTTTGGAGCTTCTTCACCTTCTATTTATGTGGTATTTAAGCTCTGCATCCCCTTAGGAACGACTTTGGAGCTTCTTCACCTTATATTTCGGTGGTATTTTGCTCTACATTCCCTTAGGAACGACTTTTCCAGCTTCAGAACTTACGCTGCGCTCCCTTAGGAACGACTTTTGTAGCTTCGTCATCCTTGGGGTGATTACAGCTCTGCATCCCCTTAGGGACGTCTTTTGAGCTTTTCCCTGTTTTCTTTTGCACTCGATAGTGCAGGTTCTGATATTACATATTACAACTTTGGGGGATTCTGGCCCTTGTATTGCATGGGGCTAAATAAGAATGAAAAATACAAACTATGGCCCCATTAAAAACCTTTCTCCCCTCCTGAAAGGAAAAGGGTGCCACATGAGAAATGAAAAAGATTACATCAATTACACATAGTACCGCCGAAGCACATCCGCATTCCAGGATCTGGGTATGTCGTTGCCGTCCATATCCTTCAATCTGTAAGAACCGGGTCTTGACAAAGATACTACTAAAAAAGGACCTTCCCACTTCAGTTTTAACTTGCCCATTGTATCTGGGTTGGCTACTCTCCGAAGCACCAAATGACCTGGCTTGATATTTTTCAATCGAACTTTCCTATCATGACATTTTATTGTTTCGGCCTAATACTTATTGATGTGTTCTATGGCCTGAAGTCTGGTCCCTTATATAGTGTCTTTTGTTATTTGAGAATCAACTTTGTCTTCCGCTGAAGTTGTTGTTCTTATCGATCCTGTCTTTGCTTCTTCTGGAGTTATTGCTTCGTCACCGAACAGGAGCTTGAAAGGTGTAAAACCTGTTGACCTTGATACAGTTGTGTTATTGCTCCACACCACTTTGATCAACTCATCTGGCCACTTTCCTCTGGGCTGGTTGAAGATTAACTTCATTATTCCTGTCATTATAATTCCATTTTCTCTTTCTACCAACCCATTTGATTATGGATGCCTTACTGATGCAAAATGAATTTTTGTACCGATTTGTTCACAGAAATCTTTGAACGTTTCAGCATCAAATTGAGTTCTATTGTCCATGGTTATTGCCTTCGGCACGTCAAAGCGACAAACAATATGTTGCCAAAAGAATTTCTGTATTGTGGCCGAAGTTACTGTGACTAAGGGCTTTGCTTCGATCCACTTAGAGAAATATTCCACTGCTACAACAACATATTACAAATTTCCTTGTGCTGGTGGAAGTGGACCTAACAAATCTAGACCCCACCTTTGCAGTGGCCAAGTTGGCTGTATTAACTGGGTTAGAGACGAAGGTTGTTTCTGGTCTTTTGCACATCTTTGGCAATTTTCACATTTTTGAACCAGATCTGCTGCATCCGAAGCTGCCTTCGGCCAGTAGAATCCGTGTCTGAAAACCTTCCCCAGCAAAGGCCTACACCCAATATGAGACCCACATAAACCTGCATGTATTTCCTTCATTAGTTCTTGACCTTCGGTTCTGGACAAACACTTGAGTAGTGGAGGGCAGACTTCATATTTATATAACTCCCCTTCTATGATTACATATGGTCTTGTTCTTGCTTCCATTCTTTTATTATAAACTTCGTCATCCGAAAGACAGTTGCATTGGAGGAAAGATATAATCTCAGTCCTCCAATCTTCACTATGTACGGGTGATATTGCAAGCACTGCCCTCTCCATAAGTTCGACTGAAGGTGCTTTTATTGTCTCAAAGAACACTTCCGAAGGCAAAGGGAGCCCCTGTGCCGCTGATTTAGCTAGCAAATCTGCATGCTCATTTTCCCCCCTCGGAATATTTTTTACAGAAAAACCTTCAAAAGAAGTCTCCAATCTTCGGATGCATCCAAATATTTTTCAAGCTTCGGATCCCTTGCCTTGCTGCTTTTGTCTACATGGCCAGAAATAACTTGGGAATCAATTTTAAGGATTGCCCTTCTTATTCCCATTGCCTTTAGCTTCCGAAGCCCTAACAGAAGAGCTTCGTATTCGGCAATATTATTTGTACAACTAAAGTCCAGCTTTACTACGTAGCATGTCCTGACTTTATAGGGTGCTACTAGAACAGTAGCCGCTCTTGCGCCGAAGGATCCCCAAGAACCGTCACATAATACCGTCAGGCTTCGACATCTTTTGTTGCTTCTTCTCCTTGATCCCCTGGCGTCCAATCAGCAATGAAATCTGCTAACGCTTGAGATTGGATTGAGGATCTATGTACATAATCAATGGTGAATTCATTGAGTTCCGCAACCCATTTTCCAATTCTTCCTGTAACTTCTCTGTTTCTCATTATATCCTTCAGAGGTTGTGATGAAGGAACTACTACATGATATGCTTGAAAGTAATGCCGAAGCTTTCTGGAGGCCATTAACACAACATACAATACCTTCTCCAATTCTATGTAATTTTTCTTTGATAAACTGAGTACTTCGGAGACGAAGTACACTGGTGCTTGTCTTTTTACTTGGCCATCTTGCTTCTCCTGTACAATTGCCGCACTGACTGCAGAATGGGAGACAGCCACATACAAGAGTAACGGAGTTCCTGATGAAGGTGGAGTTAGAGTTGTCAAGTCTATCAGGTATTGCTTTAACTCTTCGAAAGCCTTCTGTTGAGCCGGACCCCATTGAAAAACTTCAGCTGACTTTAGTATTTCAAAGAATGGTAGATTCCTCTCTGCTGATCTTGATATAAATCTATTCAGAGATGCTAGCCTTCCTGCCAATCGTTGAGCCCCCTTCTTTGAATTTGGTGGCTCCATCTGAAGGATAGCTTTGATCTTACTTGGGTTAGCTTCGATACCCTTTGTTGATACTAGACAGCCAAGAAACTTGCCCTTCTTTACTCCAAAAACACACTTTTCTGGATTTAACTTGAGATCAGCTTGCCTGAAATTGGCAAACATCTCTTGCAAATCGGCAATATGATTTTCTTGTTTCGTGCTTTTTACTATGATGTCATCAACATAAGTTAGCACATTCCTGCCTATTTGAGAGTGAAGAACCTTGGCTGTCATTCTGCTGAAGCTTCCTCCAGCATTTTTGAGCCCCTCGGGCATCCGAAGGTAACAATAAGTACCACTGGGAGTTATGAAGCTTGTCTTTGGCTCATCCTCTTTCTTCATCCAAATTTGGTGATAGCCCGAGTATTAGTCCAATAAGCTCATGAGTTCCGAAGAAGCTACTGCATCTACAAGGGAGTCTATTCTTAGTAAAGTGAACTCATCCTTCGGACATGCCTTGTTGAGATATGTGAAATCAATACACATTTCCATTTTCCATTAGCCTTCTTCACCATAATAGTGTTAGCTAGCCACTCTGGATATGTTACTTCTCTGATGACACCAGCACTGAGAAGTCTCTTTACTTCATTCTGAGCACCTTCGGCTTTATCCTCAGACATTTTCCGAAGTCTTTGCTTTCTTGGCCTGAAAGATGAATCCACATTAAGTGAATGCTCAATGACATCTCTGTTAATACCACAGAGATAGTTGGTTGTCCAAGCGAAGACATCTTTGTTGTTGAACAAAAATCTTAGCAGAGTCTTTTCTTGTTCACCAGATAACTAAGATCCCAGCAGTACCTGTTGGTCTGCTATGTCTTCACACAGGAGCATGGGCTTTGGTTGATCTGCCGAAGCAGCCTTCTCTCTTTTGTGCTTATATTGCTAACAAGCTTCGACTTCATCTATGTTATGGATCGCCTTTGAATCCGTCCAACTCCCTTCAGCCCTCCTGGCAGCTTCTTGACTCCCATGAACAGCAATGGGCCCTTGCTCCGAAGGTATCTTCATGCATAAGTATGCTGAATGGAGTATTGCTTCGAAGGCATTAAGCGTCCCTCGACCAATGATTGCGTTGTATGGGTACTCCATGTCAACAATGTCAAAGACAACTTATTCAGTTCTTGTGTTGTGGATGTAACCGAAGGTAACTGACATTGTTATTTTGCCAAGTGCCACAATCTGTCTTCCTCCTAAGCCACAAAGAGGATGTGTTGCATCATGTATCTTGTATTCTGGTTCTTGCATCTGTCTGAAAGCCTTTGCAAAGATGATGTCTGCTGCACTGCCTATGTCAACCAGAACATTGTGAACCAGAAATCCCTTGATGACACAAGATATAACCATGACATCATTATGAGGATAATCTTTGAGCTGAAGGTCTTCCTGAGAGAAGGTAATTGGGATGTGAGACCACTTAGATCTGATGAAGGGTCCTTGCACCCCAACATGCTGCACTCTTCTTTGTGCTTCCTTCTTCTGCTTCTTGTTAGCTGGCTCTGAGCTTGAACCACCTGTGATTGGGAGCACCAGCTTCATGACCGAAGGTGCTACAACTTGATTGTTGTACGAAGCCATCATCACAACAGTGGAAGTGAGTTCACCGGAGGTGGGCGCCAATGTTGGTCACTTGTTCTCAAAGGCTATAGATTAAGAACAAGGCAACACAAATGTTAATGATTAAAGACCTTCATCCTTCGTAACATTATTTCCTTTTGGATATAATGATCTTCGAACGAAGGTCATGAAGGACGTACCTTCATCATTTCAATATGTAAAGAAATAAACATGGACATATGAAACGTAGAAAGAACATGAATAATCATATTAAATCATTAGATTATTCATATTGTCATTATATAATCATGAACAAACATCAATAATATTTAAATTACATTTGTACCTTCGACTTGACAGAAGGCAAAAAATCGAGAGTGACGTGCGAGTGATTACAAGTCATCGTGAACAGTACGGGGGTACTGTTCATCTATTTATAGGCATGGGACGTAGCCCGAACAAAATTACATTCATGTCCTTGATAACTAATCATAACCATGACACAAATTATCAGGGACTATGCGGTCTTTTCCTCTTTAAGTTGGTGCCACCCTTCGTCTCAAGTGTGTCATTATGCCGAAGCTCTTTGAATTGTAGCTTCGGCATATATCTTCATGTCGTGCCTGCTTGCATATCATCTTACCGAAGGTGTTTTTGCTTAGAGGACCTTCGGCGGAGAAAAAGGCCCCCAACAGTGCTGCATACAGAGGGAAGAGAAGATCCTGGTGTACGAGTACATGCCTAACAAAAGTCTAGATGCATTCCTCTTTAGTATGTGTCCTTCACTGTCCGCGCATCTCATTTCTCAATATGAACGGACAAATATGCTGATTGGGTTCTGATCACTGTGGTTGAACAAATCCTAAAAAGCAACGGCTTCTAGACTGGAAGAAACGGTTTGATATAATCGAAGGCATTGCTAAAGGGCTGCTATATCTCCACCGGGATTCGAGGCTGCGAGTTGTTCACCGTGATCTCAAGGCCAGCAACATTCTCCTGGACGTGGACATGAAACCCAAGATATCAGATTTTGGAATGGCAAGGATGTTTGGAGGGGACCAAAACCAATTCAATACGAATCGAGTCGTCGGTACATTGTATGCACAAACTCAATGGGCCATACAGGAACCACACTACTACAACTTGGTTATGATACACTGAACTTTATTTTTGCAGTCGGTATCTCCGTCAAGTCTGACGTCTATGGCTTCAGAGTCCTGATCTTGGAGATCATCACAGGAAAGAGGGTTGTAAGCTTCCACTGTCACGAGGACTCCTTGAACATCGCTGGATATGTAAACACTGGTGGTTACCAAGATAATTAGAGACAAGGGGGCAGGTTGATGTGCTTGCAAGTATCTGTTGCAGATGTTGTTCATGCCTGATGCTGATGCCCCCTTTTTCATACTGTTGTGTTTGGATGGTGTACCACCCGTGTTTTACAACAGTTTGGCCTTTGGAATTGCTACTGCTAAAACTTCGTTTCTCTGAGAAGACCTTTTGTTTTTGCATTCCCAGCCGAGGGACATCTAAGTACTTGTATTATTACGAAATCTTTTCTTAGTATAACACATATTTATACATAAGTTATCATGGTATTATATGTTTCCGTTGCAACGCACGGGCACTCATCTAGTCATATATTAAAGAGATAAGAATAAATATAACACCTTATCTAAGCCAAAAGATTGAGAAATGTATGAATTACATAAGAGCTCGACCCTATTTTAATAGGTCGCTCGGTCACTTGTCCTCTTTTAGATAGCGATGTTGTACTATGTGGGAGCGCTGCGCTGCATGGATTTATGTTGAGTTGGGATTATGTGGTTTCTCAATGCCCATTTGTTAGGCGAGAAGCAGGAAAGAGAAATAGGCCTACGCGCTTCGCACGTAACACCAGTAGAAAAGAGCTCAAAGCCTGCCGGTGTGTTTTAATTTTTACAGGCAGTTTCAGTTATCAAGCGCCAGTGCTATTTCTAGTGGCAGTTTCTTAAGAAAACCGTCTATAGAAATCATATTTCTACAAGCGGTTCCTTAAGAAAACCGCCACTAGAAATCTTAGGATTTATACATACGGTTTTCTTAAGGAACCGCCACTAAAAATCGATTTCTAGTGTCCGTTTTCTTAAGAAACCGCCACTAGAAATCATTTTTATCTTGTTTTTTAGTTTTTCAAATGACCTCGTATGAAAAAACAAACATAAAAGTTGTAGATCTATAAACGTTATGAAACTTTGTAGTCGATAACTTTTTTATTTGAAAAAAATGGCTCTAACAAATTGCATCTAAATTTGTCAAATTTAAAATGCAACTTTGCAAACAAACTCAGATGGAAAAAGTAGCAAAATAAAAGTTGAAGAACTTCAAAAGCTATGAAACTTTATAGTCAACAACTTTTTTGTTTGATTTTGTTTACAACCACAAATAGTCAATTTATACTTAGATTGTTCTAATACGTTGGCAACAAAACTGCAATATAGACATAAAGTAATTAATGGGCGCGTAGCCATGAATTTTCCGTGAAAAATGTCGGAGACGGACGAGCAGGGCCTGGATCAGGCCTCCCATAAAAGAAATAAATTTTTACTATTTTTCAACCTCATTTTATGTTTTCTGAAAAAAGATTTTCGCTAGCGGTTTTATTATCTCGACCGTCAGTGGAAATCGATTTCCACTGGCGGTTGTCAGTACCCGTACCCGCCTGTACAAATAATTATTTGTACTAGATTCTAGCACTAATGGTTTAAAAAATGCCAGTGCAAATGGGTTCACAACCGCCTGTATAGAGCTTCTCTTTACTAGTGTAACACACGACACATGAAGTTGATGCTATAATATAGTAGAGAAAAGCAGCATGGACCCTCAAAAGCGTCAGACCTAGAAAATCAGTCAATTTTGTTGCTCGGCTAGGCTGACTTTTACATGTTTTTAATCTATTCATTTCTAAATTATTTTTTGAATTTAAAAAGCTTTCTAAATATGTTTTATAGTTGTTTGCTACTAGGATAAGACATGTATCCTCTTTATACATGAGAACCATAGTTGATTAGGGTATCCAACATCCAACTATAAAAAACCAATTTAATGCCTTTTTTCAACCACATGTTATTGTTCATTGCTTGATCCAACGATTAAGAATGACACTTTACACGTACAGGCCGACCTAGAGTAACTAGCCGACGTTCTTGCTGTACCAAAGTCCCTCCATAGTGAGGGCTTCGACGAAAGTTTTCTGTTGATTTCCATAATGCATGTATTTACCACATTTGGGTAAGTGAGTTGGAAGTTATGAATGAAACAATGTAGGTATAGAAATCTATCCTCAGAAAAATATAGTTTACTAGAGGTTATGTTTGTAAGAGTTTTATTTTAGTTTTCAAATATGAATCTGTCATGAGATGGTTTATGATGGTCCATTTGTTGAATAAATTATAGTACGAAGGGTGGCGAGAGCATGACGCGAGGATTTCGTCAAGGTTAAGGGGAGTTTAATGATGAATCACTTGTCATAAGATCCTATGAATGATTGTTCATTTTGACCCTCTAGATTTTATGATTATATTTGTTAGTGCCCCTAGATATGGGTAGCCTAGGCGCAAAAAATAAAATAGGCCTATACGGAGAATACATGCTATGGACCACACCTTTGAGATGGATTAAGATGGCAAGACCCCATTGCATAGTCATTAATATGCATGGTTAGGGCCCCTGCCACGCGACAAGCGTAAGTGGGGCCTCGAGTCCTTAGGGTGGGCCCCTCATGGTCCTGCTCCACTAGCTACTATATGGAACCCAGGAAATCCTAGCCTCCTGGGCTATAGAAGCGCCACATGTCACCTGAACTGCCACAGCAGATTCAGATGGAAGGGCTCTAAAGGTGTCACGTGGGCCAGGGAACCTAATGTCCTCAAGAGCCCTATGCACCTATACTCTATGTGTGCCACATGGCTCCCAGACCTCCGCAATGACCTCGGCCAGGGGGCTCCAAGGGCGTCATGTGGGACCGGGGGCCAAATATTCCTAGGGGCTCCGGGGGTGCCACACATTTGGACCGCCCATGCTGTGTACCTAGTCAAAGGAGTTAATGAGGGACAGGAGACTTATGAAACAATATTCGATGGACCGGGTGTTGGTTAAAAGGGAAATGTGCCATATGGACATTTCTACCTGTTTTGGTGATTAAGTGTTCAACACACCACATTGGACTAACTACTTTGATGTGAGTATGAGCACATGTTCAAGTTAAGGAAAATTGAAGGCACTGAGTCCAAATGAGCAAATCTAGAGGCCAAAAGTGCAACTTTGGGCAAAACAACATACACATGAGGTTTAAGTGTTTAAATAAGTTGGACATATCCTATTATATGTTTATAGCACTTTGGTTTGGCTACTAACTCATTTCTGCAAGAAAAGTGTTGTTTGGACTTGGGTTTAGCCATATTAAAAATCCTGGTGAAACTATAGAAAAGAGGTAACTTCCCCACACTTAGTCAATTGAATTACATGCTAATTATGTTTGTCTAAGTCATAGGGAAGCCCTCAAAGAAAGCCAAAAATGTTTGTAGGAGATAGGCTCCAAAGAGCCAAACTTGGTCTGGTCTGTGTCGCACCGGACCGATCCGGTGGTGCACCGGACTAGGACTGTGTGACCTGGCCATACTGCTCGATCTCGAGAATTTTATTATAAAATTAATCGGGCCGTGAATAGTACTGATCCAGTGTGCATCAGACTGCTTCTCCAATAGCTACCCCGATGATCAATGGCTAGCTGACGTCACTGAACGGTCCGGTGGTGCACAGACCCGGTTCGGTGCCACCCAACTAAGGAAAGACACCCATCAGATCTCAGACTAGGGGCACATGGACCTGGTCCGGTGCGCCCGCAGATAGCCTAGATCTGCATTTTTACAAACAAGGATGCAACGACTCCTCAGCCTTTTGGGGCTATAAAAGCAGCCCTTAGGCATCTCCATTTAGTACCCAAGTACCCCAAGAGCACACCAACACTCTGACACTTTGCAACAAAGTGTTCTAGTGATTTAGTGAGATCTGAGTGACATTTTTGAGTTGTTCTTGTATATTTGTGACATTGTGCACTCATGATCTTCTTTCTTTCTTGTGTTGTTGTGATTTGCTCTTATGTGTGCACTTTCTCTCCCGACCTTACTCTAAGTTGTAAATGTGATCTTGTGTAAGGCTGCAAGAGACTCCAACTTATGGATATTCCTTGTGAAACAGGAACACTCTTGATATAAGTAAGAACTATGGCACTCAAGTTTGATCTATGTCTTTTCTTGATGAGAAGAGTTGAGTGCAACCCTTGTCCAAAGGAGGACATCACAACGTGGATGTAGGCTATGCCAAACCATAGGATAAAAATCGCGTGTCTCACTTGTCTTTTACTTCTTGCAATTTTCCTTCTTCCCAAGTTCTCTCTATTCACTTGTGGTATTGGTCTTAGCATAATTCATATCTTGGAAGGGCAATCAAGTGAAGGGAACTTTTCTATCTTCTTCTCGTCCCAAACTTGGTTTTAGTTTATACTAACTTCATTTTAAGACCGATTTTGTATTGTTTTAAGTCATTTTTGCAGCATCACATATTCACCCCCTTTAGGTGCTCTCAATTGGTATTGGAGCCGATCTCTTCCAATGGGTCTAACAATCCGAAGAGATGGCTAGCAACAACGCTAAAGGGAAGGGCAAGGTGACCGACGAGAAGAAGTAGATCCCCATCGACGACGATCACAAGGATGATGTACCCATCGACTTTGGATCAAACAAGAAGGAGGGAAAGAGGAGGAAGCACATCAAGAATATTATGTACTATGACAGCGACTTCTCATCACACAAGGACAACGATGACTCCTCCAAAAAGACAGCTAAACAAAATTACTCAAAAAATTCTTTTAATTATTCTTGCATTCCTTACAAGTTGAATGCACATTTGCTCTCTATTCCTCTTGGCAAGCCTCATTTCTTTGATGGGGAGGATTATTCATAGTGGAGCTACAAAATGCATGGTCATTTATTTTCTCTTCATCCTAGTATTTGGGACATGATGGAAAATGGAATGCATATTCTAGATAGCAATGATGAGAACTATTTATGTTCAAGAAATGATTCACAAAAATGCCCAAGATACTACTATGTTGTGAGCATCTTTATGAGGGAGAAATACAACAAAGTGAGCAGTCCGGACAATGCGAAACAAATTTGGGACACATTGAAGATCACTGACGAGGGCATTGATACGATGATGATTACCAAGATGGATCTCATAAAAGGTGAACTTGGGAGGTTTGCCATGAACATAGGTGAAGATCCACAAGAAACGTAAAACAAGCTCAAGACCCTGATGAACCAAATCTAGAACAATGGAAGCACAAGATGGACGAATCATGACATTGTTTGACTCATGCTAAGGTCATTTACTGTTCTTGATTCTAATCTTGTAAATTGATTCGTTAGAATCCCAGGTAGACCAAGATGACACCTGAGGAGATCCTTGGAAAATTCGTAAACAGGAGAATGGTGGCAAAGGAGGCTAGATATATCAACGACATCGCCAACGGGAGCCTCCCCAACTACAACAACTACAACTTGTCGCTCTCAAAGCAACAAACAGCAAGGAGGCACTCCCCGACAAGGTGGCGCAAGTTGAGGCGGTCAGCCTAAATGAAGGGGAGATGTCGCTTGTGATCAAGCATTTCAAAACTGCACTCAAGGGGCGCAAGGACTTCTCCAACAAAGGAAAATCAAGGGAGAAGCGTGCCTACTTCAAGTGTGGTAAGTCTAGTCATTTTATAGCACAATGTCTTGATACTGATGACCAGATACAAGACAAGAACACCAACAGGAAGGAAAAGAATAAATTTTACAAGAAGAAGGGCGAGGCACACATTAGTAAGGAGTGGGACTCAGATTGCTCATCCTCCGACTCCAACGACGAAGGACTCGCCACTTGTGCCTTCGATTAGTCAACGCTATTCCCAATGAACGTCATACATATCTCATTGCTAATGAGAAGAAGGTATTTACTCATGATACACCTAAGTACACTTCTTCTAGCGATGATGAATCTGATGACGATGATATAGATTATAGTGATTTATTTAAGGGATCAAAAGCTGATAAAATCAATGAATTAATTGATGCTTTGATTGAGAAGAATAGATTAATAGAAAAGCAAGAAGATTTAATCTATGAGGAGCATGATATGTTTGTAGAGGTAGAAAAGTCCCTTGCTTTAGAAATTAAGAAGAATGATTTGTTATTCGCTGAGTTGTCTTCCTGCAATTCTTCCATTTCTAGTCTTTAAATTGCCAATGATAATTTGAGAAAGAAATTGGATGAATGTCATGTTTCTAGTTCTTCTCTTGAGCATGTATCTATTTCCAATAGTTGTAAATTTTTTGATATTGATGCTTGCAATGATCATGTCTCTACCATTGTTAAGTTGAATGATGATATTGCAAAACTAAATGCTCAACTTAAAACTTGCAAAGATGAAAGTGATAAAATTAAATTTGCAAGGGATGCCTACACCATTGGTAGACATCCCTACATTAAGGATGGTCTTGGCTTCCATAAGGGAGCCAAAGACACAAAGAGCCATAAGGCCCCAATTTCAATAAGGAGAAGGGGAAAGCGCCTATGGCTAGTAGTTCACATTCTTGTCATAATAGTAAGAACCATGTTTATTTATATGCTCATGTTAAGAATGTTTGTCGTAATGCTCATGATGCTTATGTTGATCATATTGTTTATCCTGCGCGTTATGATGTTGTTTTTGCTTATCATGCCATGATCGCTTCTAGTTCATCCTATGCTCATGGTAGAAGTAGACCTAGGAAAAAATGTTCATCATGCTGGTTCTCATGTGCCTAAGGCTAGGAATGCATCTCATGGTCATTCTGTTTCATATCGTACGTTTGATGCTTCCTATATTCTTTATTGCAAGTCTGGTCATGTTGTTGCTTCCAATGTGGCACCTAAATGCAAAAAGGGTAAGACATGTATTTGGGTACCAAAATCTTATGTGACTAACCTGACAGGACCCAACACTAGTTGGGTATCTAAACCCCAAGCCTAAATTAACCTTGCATGTTTATGCATCCGAGGCTCAGGTTGGACCATTGATAGCGGATGCACAAACCACATGACGTGGGAGAAGCGTATGTTCTCTTCCTACGCCAAGAACATGGATTACCACGACACGATCATCTTTGGTGACTGGAACCAAGGCAAGGTAAAGGGGTTGTGTAAGATTGCCATCACTACCGAGCATTCAATTTCCAATGTTTTTCTGGTAGAATCTCTTGGCTATAACCTGCTTTCCGTTAGTCAGCTTTGTCATATGGGTTATAATTGCTTATTTACAAATGTTGATGTAACAGTCTTTAGAAGAAGTGATGGTTCATTAGCTTGTAAAGGTGTACTAGACGACAAGCTTTATTTGGTAGATTTTACAAGAGAGAATGCTGATCTAGATGCATGTTTAATTGCTAAGACCAACATACGTTGGTTGTGGCATCACCGTATAGCACATGTTGGAATGAAGATCCTCCATAAACTTATAAAGGAAGAACATGTGTTAGGACTAACTGATGTCTGTTTTGAGAACGACAGACCTTGTGCAACTTGTCAAGCAGGAAAGCAGGTTGGTACAAGTTATCCTAACAAGAACGTAATGACGTCATCAAGACATTTGGAGTTTTTTCATATGGATCTCTTTGGACCCTTTGCTTATCTTAGCATCGGGGATAGTAAGTATGGTCTTGTTATAGTTGATGACTATTCTCGCTTCACTTGGGTATTCTTTTTACAGGATAAATCTGAAACCCAAGGAACTCTCAAGCTCTTCTTAAGGTTAGCTCAAAATGAATTCGACTTGAGAATAAAAAATAAGGAGTGATAACGGTTCTGAATTCAAGAACCTTCAAGTGGGGAAATACCTTGAGGAGGAAGGCATCATGAGTTCTCTGCCCCTACACACCACAATAAAATGGTGTGGTGAAGAGAAGAATAGGACACTTATCGACATGGCGAGAATGATGCTTGGAGAGTACAATATGTCGGATCGGTTTTGGGCGGAAGCTGTGAACACAACTGTAATATCCCAAAAAAAATGTTGCCAAAGGTTGATCTTCGGTGCGTGGATGTGGGAAAAGGGTTGTGGGCCGTTGGATGCTAAGTCGGAGTCATATGTGGCGTCGCTTCTTTTCTCCCGCAAAGAAAACCCTAGTGGTGGCCTTTTCCCCCTTTTGCCCCTACTTGGCCGCCACCCCTTCCCCCCCCCCTCCCACACTTGGCCGCCCCTCTCTCCTTTTCCCTTGGGCTGGTTGTCCTCTCCTCCCTCCCCCCGTGCAGCAAGGATCGAGAAGAGGAGGAGCACATTGAGTTGAAGGGGAAGAGAGGATCAAGGAGATGTTCTTCCCCATCTCTTCTTGCAGAATTTCTTGGGGAAACCCTAGGTATGGATGAGATCCTTGTTCCTCCCTGTAATTATGTGCTTTTGGAGGTTGTGGATCATGGGAATTAAAGGATTAGAGGTTGGATTAGATGTGGGGTTAGGTTTTGATCTCGAATTTAGTTTTCTGCAGAATGGCAGATTCGACAGTTTCTGTTAATCCCAGTTTTCTGTGGTCTTAGAGGCCTCAAAAAAATAAAAATTCTATATATAAGTCGTAGATAATTTGTAGATCGTTCCGTGGCCGCAAAGAACACCTCAATCGGACATCCGATCAGAGAGTTATTGCAGTTTGATTATAACATTTTTTCAGTCTCTTAATTCTGTGCAGAATCTGTTCTCTTAAGATTTAGGCAATTTTATCAACAGAATTAAACCTTGGGTTTGTAAGAAAAGATGTAGATAATTTCATAGGCTTTCCAGATTGTTAAAGAGTGCATTCATATGAATTATGAAACTCCAGTTATGTTTGTTTTACTGTGGCTGTTTCTGTTAGCCTGACAGAAATGAGCGGGTCTGTTCACTGGTAGGTTTCATCAAGTAAATGGTCGAATTGGCTCTCCCAGCTATGGAGACTTTTGTAGAGGGATAAAAGTTCTTATTTTCAGAAGAATTTCATGATTTTTGGTTGAGTAGTTTGTGAGATATCGAATTTTGAAAGTTAACTATGCTGCTGTCTAAAACAGATTCAGTCAGTTATCTTGTTAGATGTTTTAGAACTTATAGATGGCAGAATTTAATTATCCATCGAATATCAAAGTTGTAGAATATTTTGTGTAGATACTCATGGAGTATTTGTTTGATATCACCACTGTTATAATTTTAAAGATACAAAATTAACAAACAACATTGTTGTTGTATGGCATGTGGTTCAGAGTGGGAGGTTTTCCACCAGGTCTTGGTTTCAGTTGTAGGATCGATTTGTTGATTGTTGGCAAATGTTTGTGAAATATTTGTACTAAGTTTTATGCCCGCTAGCAGGTGGCTACACTCCAGATCATGCCTAGTACATTTTTCTTCTTCGATGAAGGCAAGTGAATGTAGCGGTGGTTGCTTCCGTTCTGACATGTTATTTTTATTGCCTACACTCTAATATTCAGAAGTATTGGATTCTTTCATAATTGGACTCTATGGTGATGCTTTACTTGCTTGCATTATACTGATGCTCAATCATATATTGATGATGATTATGATTCGAGTATGACTCATAAGATTAATTCACACCCCTGAAGGTAAATGAAGTATTATTTGAGGTTGGTATTGTATCTGAAGGTAAATGAAGTATTATTTGAGGTTGTATTGTATGTGAAGGAAGTGAAGTATATTGATAAATGCAACATGCCATATACATTGCATGATTCACTTGCATCTGAAGTTGGTCGTGACCTATGGTCTGACCGTACCGGTACAACTTAGCATCGTACGTTGCCCGAGGAGGGGTACGATGCGGCTTCATACCCTTAGAGGTATGAAGGCAGAGGACATATGCATTGCATTCATATGCATTCATTGAAGTGATATTTTCATATGATGTGGTTTTATACCCTCAGAGGTATGAAGACAGAGTACCTACACTTTGTGTTCCTATGCATACATTGAAGTGATATTTGCAGGTATTGTTGACGCACGGAAGTGTTATACGAACTATTGTGGTTGTTTAAGGAAATGAGATGGTATTGGTTATATTGAGACTACTGAGTTCTATATCTACAAGAATTTCTGATCTTAATTGTGATTCTTTTAAAATGTTGATTAATTCAATTTGTGGTTTAAATATCTTGTCAAAACAATTCGCTTGCTGAGATGTTTCATCTCACTCTTGCATTACTCAATGCAGGTGCTTGTTGCTCATCAAGGGAAGTGGGAAGTAGCAGCACATCCACCTTCACTCTCATAATAATGCTCCTTAGGCGCAGTCATGATTTAATTAGAAACTTCTTGTCAAAGGATGTTGTTTCTAACTAGTTGTGCGCACTGGTTGATTTAGTTCATGCCGTTATGGTTGTCTTTCCATTGCTAGCAGATTATTAATGTCTATTATGTTCTCTTATCATGATATCTATTTATATTTTGTTGCTTCCCCATTTATGTAATTTTCAAAGGGGATGTTGTTGAAATTTTATATATGAATGTTAGATGTGTAGTTTAGTAGCATTCTGGGTGTTTGAGGATCCCGGGGTGTTACAGTTGGTATCAAAGCATAGGCTTTAGATTCTTGGCAATTTGAAGATAAATTTGACACACTCGCACATATAGGAAGGGTATGGGTTTAAATATCTTTGATATATGTTAGTGTCTTTGAAGTGCAGATGACAATAACCTCACCCCTCCCTATTCCTTTACGGTGATGTGGTAAGTTGTTTATGGCTTAATGCTTGATATAATTTATTTCTGAAATTTTAATATTGTTTGTTTAATGCTGTAGATATCGCTGGTCATTTGTGAGAATGAAGTTGTTATTATGCTTGTGATATACAAGTATGCCTATCTTGTTTTCACCATGTTTTTCATGGTTGAGTTTTATTACAATAATATTGTTATATATGCCTTATTGAGGATGTTTCTAAGAGGAGTGTGAATTGCATGTTTTGGGGTACAAGGTAATCATCAATTTGAATTTAAGTTGTTGAGCGGTTGGTGGATAGCTCCAACTATCTTTGCAAAGAATGATTGTTTATGTTGAGAAACCAGTTCTCAAAGAAATGAATATTGGTACTTTTATATGGATTTTTGGGGGAAGGCTTTACATAGCCAGAATGGCTTACATGTCTCTCTCTTCTATCGTGTGTTTTAGTAGCCACAAAGCCTAGATGTGGTTTAAAGTGGTTGCATGTTAGTCATGCTAATTGTAGAATAAATCTTTGATTTTTCTTGATCCATTGATTATGTATTAATACGTTGAGGATTTGATGGTTCTCTTCCCGATGCATGTTTGTGGAGCCATTGTCGGACCACTTATCTATTGGTTTGAATGAAGTCATTGCCTAGCCTAGAGTTGGTTGTGTGTGGTTAGTCACCTATTCCTAGATGATGTGGTTTTAACATCAGCTTGGGATGTTTTCCAAATGTGTGAAGGATTACGGGGCTAGTATTGACCTTTTATGTCTGGTACTCGGAGTGCATCATATGATAGAATGAAATGTAAGTTTCTGAACTACAGTAGATGAAGACTTATATTATGTGTAGGTTAACCTTACTAGTTTGGATATTTTTCTTAGTTGAGTTGTTGGATGAAGTATAGTGACATGGGTTAAGCAAGTATTGTGTTGTCGTTGGGCTGTTAGTGCTCTATGTGGAGTTTTTGGCATTTCTTCGATGAACTGTGCCGCGCATAATGTTATTGGCTTCTTGTCGGTTTTATTTCTCCATTAGTTCTGTAG
This sequence comes from Zea mays, assembly GCF_902167145.1. Lineage (NCBI taxonomy): Eukaryota > Viridiplantae > Streptophyta > Magnoliopsida > Poales > Poaceae > Zea > Zea mays. The sequence goes on along the minus strand of NC_050104.1, from coordinate 81,869,743 downwards.
ATTTTCTCCCTTTCGGTGGGGTGCAAAGAATGTTAGATTACATGATTATCTTTTCATTATGGCAAGAACAAGGTTTAGGAAGATTAGGAGTTTTGTTTCAATAGAACTAATTGTTTCGTGGTGCTGTGAGGTGAGGTGTTTGATCTTCTTATACATTCATCTGGTGTGGATGTTTCACCAGTAAATTAAAATGAATTGTTGAAGTTGGTAAAGGTTGTGCTTAGTGCATATTACCCCTTCATCAAAGAGTGTCGTTTTAAGACATTGATGCGGATGTATGGCTGCATCCAAATTCGATGTTGTGAAATCGTAGTGTTGATTGCATCTATGACTTGGTTTGAGCTTCATTACATGTTGGTTCATGCTTGATGTCAGGTGGTGTAGTTTCCTTAGACATTTAGTCTGAGGTCGAAGTTCTTGTGTTAATTAAGACCAATAATGGACCCAAGTTTTGGAATGGTGGTGTTATATGGGGTACCATAGATGTTTTGTTTGGAGTGGACGAATTCGAGGACGAATTCTTTTTAAGGGGGGTAGAGTGTAATATCCCAAAAAAATGTTGCCAAAGGTTGATCTTCGGTGCGTGGATGTGGGAAAAGGGTTGTGGGCCGTTGGATGCTAAGTCGGTGTTACAACAACCTACCACGCCATAAACCGGTTATATCTACATCGCCTCCTTAAGAAGACTACGTATGAGCTTCCTAACCGGTAACAAACCCAATTTATCTTACTTTCGTGTATTTGGGAGCAAATGTTATATTTTGGTTTAAGAGAGGTAGGGTTTCAAAATTTGCTCCTAAAGTTGTAGAAGGGTTATTGTTTGGTTATGATTCAAATACCAAGGCATATAGGGCCTTCAAGAAATCCTCTGAACTAGTTGAAGTCACTAGTGATGTTGTATTTGATGATACTAATGGCTCCCCAAGAGAGCAAGTTGATTTTGATGATATAGATGAGAATGAGGTAACGACACTCGCACTAAGGAACATGGCGATTAGAGATGTGCGGGTGTAGGAACCATAAGAACAAGATCAACCATCTTCCTCAACAATGGTGCAATCCTCTACTCAAGATGAGGAACATGTACCTCAAAATGATGGCATTGATCAAGGGGAGCACATGATGAAGAAGACAATGAGGAAGAAGATGTTCCACAGGCACCTCCATCCCAAGTCTGCGCCACCATACAACATGATCATCCGGTGTACCTGATCCTAGGGGACATCAACAAGGGAGTAACCACTCGATATTGTGTCACTAATTTTTGTGAACATTACTCCTTTGTATCTTCTATTGAGCCTCCTAGGGTAGAAGAAGCTTTGAAGGATCCAGATTGGGTGATGGCCATGCACCAAGAGCTCAATAACTTCAAGAGAAATGAAGTCTGGAGCTTGGTGCCGTGTCGAAAGCAAAACATAGTGGCAACCAAGTGGGGATTCCACAACAAACAAGATGATTATGGAGTTGTTACAAGGAACAAGGCTCGACTTGTGGCAAAAGATTATGCCCAAGTCACAGGTTTGGACTTTGAGGAGACTTTTGCTCCTGTAGTGAGGTTAGAGCCAATTCTTATTTTGTTGGCCTATGCTGCTCACCATTCTTTTAAGATTTTCCAAATGGACGTGAAGAGCGCCTTCCTCCATGGACCAATCAAGTAGGAAGTGTATGTGGAGCAATCACCTGGCTTCGAGGATGACAGGTATTCAGATCATGTGTTCAAGCTCTCTAAGGCACTCTATGGGCTTAAGCATGCACCAAGAGCATGGTATGAATGCCTTATAGATTTTATTATTTCAAATGCTTTCGAGGTCGGGAAAGCTGATCCAACTCTTTTCACAAAGACATGTAATGGTGATTTATTTGTGTACCAAATTTATGTCGATGACATATTATTTGGTTCTACTAATATAAAATCATGTGAGGAGTTTAGCAGGCTAATGGTGCAAAAGTTCAAGATGTCGATGATGGGTGAGCTGACATTCTTTCTAAGATTTCAAGTAAAATAGCTCAAGGAAGGCATATTCATCTCCCAAACAAAGTATATTCAAAACATCCTCAAGAAGTTTGTGATAAAGGATGCAAAGCCCATCAAGACATCGATGGTAACAAATGGGCACTTGGACCATGAGGAGAAAGCTAAGTCCATCGATAAAAAGGTATACCGGTCTATGATAGGATCTTTGCTTTATTTATGTGCAAGTAGACCGGACATTATACTTTTTGTATGCATGTGTCCTAGATTTCAATCTGACCCAAGGAATGTCACCCTGTGGTCGTGAACCAGATCTTGGAATATTTGGTTCATACGCCTCACTTCAGGCTCTCGTATGCTAAGGGGTCTACCTTTGACCGAATTGGGTACTCAGACTCTGATTATGCTGGGTGCAAGGTAGATAGAAAGAGCACAACATGGACTTGTCAGTTTATAGGGAGGTCCCCGGTGTCTTGGAGCTCAAAGAAATAAACTCTGTTGTCCTATCCACATTTGAGGCCGAGTATATTACTGCAGGCCATTGTTGTGCGCAATTGCTTTAGATGAGGCAAACACTAAGGGACTTTGGCTACAATCTGAGCAAAGTCCCACTCTTATGTGATAATGAGAGTGTAATCCGCTTGTCGGATAATCTCGTTGAACACAGTCGCACTAAGCACAAAGACATCTGACATCACTTGCTGAGAGACCACCAACAAAGGGGAGATATCGATATTTGCCATGTAAGCACCGATCACCAGCTAGCCGATTTTGAAAGTTGCCTAGAGGGGGTGAATAGGCGAAACCTAAAATTTATAAACTTTGAACACGAACTTCACCCGGGGTTAGGGTTAGAATGAAATCAGAATGTGGAAGAGAGTTCTTCTTGCTATGAGTTGCTCAATTAATGCAGATAACTTTGGGAGCTAACTCAAAAAGATTGCAAGCAAGAGAACTTAGAGAGAGGGGAGAGGAAGAATCAAATCGTAAGGTAATGATCAACACAAATGAACACAACGATTTGTTTCCCGAGGTTCGGTTCCAAAGAACCTACTCCCCGTTGAGTAGGCCACGTAGTCTGGGTCTCCTTCAACCCTTTCCCTCTCTCAAATGGTTACTTAGACCAGTTGAGTGCTTCTCCTTAATCTCGAGTGTCACTTAGACCCCGCAAGGAACACCACACAATTAGGTGTCTCTTGCTAGCTTTACATGTCACTTGACAATTTAGAAGGAGATGAACAAAGTACGATTAAGAAAGCCAATCAACAAGAGCAACAAGAAAAACACAAGATCATACTCTCTCCAGACTTTCCAGGGCACTAATCACTAATGATCACTAGTCACAATTATGGCACTTGGAAGAGCTTGGGAGCTTTGAATGTGTCTTGGGATGAAATGCTTGTTCTTGAATTGAATGAGGATGAATGAAATGCTTGGATGAAGTGAATGGAGGTGGTCGGGGTTGTAGTTATAGCCATCAATCACTTCCTAGTCGTTACCCACTTTCTGCCAACCGCGGATGGTCCGCGCTTCTGGCCCGGACGATCCGCCCCTGCACATCAACGACTGAAATCGCAACAGTCAGCAGCAACGACTATATCAACACCTATAAGTGCATTAAATGTGTTATTAGATGTCAAATAAAGCAGTCATAGACGGTCCAGCCGTGCACCCCGGACGGTCCGCGAGGACGCTATAATTATTTTTACCGAACTTGGCACGTTTGGGTTTCTCTAGTTTCCAATGGGTGGACGGTCCGCGCCTGAGGCTGGACGGTCCAAGCTTGGTCCTAGATGGTGTTCTTCTCTCCTTCAGACACTCCATAGTAGAAATGTGAGTTTTGCATAGTTCCTGTCCGAGGCTCACCGAGGTGTCGCGAACTGTCCCCCGAAAGGGCTTGGACGGTCCGTGCACAGGTGAAATTTCCAAAAGCTTCTCATGTCTGAAATAATCTACGGTATTCCAGAAAGTCGACTTAGAATTTAGATGGTTGAACTTATGCACCTGAGAATTAAGCAACTAGGCAAACTAGTTAGTCCATTAGGTTGTGATGGTCATCAATCATCAAAATCAATTTAGAGAAAATGGTGAAGGCCATTTCCCTTTCAATCTCCCCTTTTTGGTGATTGATGCCAACATAAACCAAATCAAGTATAAAGTGTAGAAAAAGCTCATTTGGAGACTTTCTAAGTACATATGAATGTTTTGCTATAGTTAAAAATTTTGGACCACATTTGCACCACTTAGCTTGTTTTTGCAAATCTTTTGGAGAAGACTTTTCAAATTCTTTTGCAATTAGCCTAAGGTATAAGAATATAATTTTTCAAAAGCATTTTCAAGTTTGAAAGATTCTCCCCCTTTTTCAAATGCTTTTCCTTTGGCCAAATAAAAGCTCACCCTAAAAAATTATCTCCTTAGCTGTCAAGAGGGTTTTTGCTAATACAATAGTACCAATTTGGAAGATAAAATTTTTTCAGAAAACAGGTTGGTGGTGCAATACTTTTGCTTTGGCCTATTAATTTCTCTCCCTTTGGCATTAAGCGCCAAAAACAAAGAAACCTATAGGCCTATAATAAGAAATATATGAATGTAAGTACATGAGTAGGGCAAAGGGTATTTGATACCGACTGGAGATGTAGTGGAAGACTTGCCTTTGCCTACAACTCCATTTTCCTTTCAATCTTAGACTAAGTATAGAAATACACTTGGAAGCACATTAGTCTTAGCTGTGGCACAAGAAGAATAAGAAATATGCATTTGTACCAAATGAAAGAGACATTCCATGATCAAAGGTATAAAATGAGTAATGTGTGCAATATTTCAATCAAGGTTCCAAGAATTAAAGACATTTAGTTCGTTCCTAAGCTTACAAAAATCTTATTCATCCAGGGGATTGGTGAAGATATCGGCTAACTGGTTGTGGGTGCTAACATGTTCAATTGCGATACCTCCCCTTTGTTAGTGATGTCTTCGGAAGTGATATCAGATGTCTATGTGCTTTGTGCGGCTGTGTTCAATAGGATTATCTGCCATGCGGATTGCACTCTCATTGTCACATAGAAGAGGGACTTTGCTCAATTTGTAGCCATGGTCCCTAAGAGTTTGCCTCATCCAGAGTAATTGTGCACAACAAGGTGCTACAACAATATAATCGGTTTCGGCGGTGGATAGAGCTACTGAGTTTTGTTTCTCTGATGCCTAAGACACCAGGGATCTCCCCATAAACTGACAAGTGCATGATGTACTCTTTCTATCAATCTTAAATCCGGCATAATCAGCGTCAGAATACCCTATTAGATCAAAGACAGATCCCTTGGGGTACCATAGCCCAAACCTAGGAGTATAAACTAAATATCTCATGATTCTTTTCATGAGCCTTAGGTGGGCATCCTTAGGTTCGGCTTGGAATCATGCACACATGCATACTGAAAGCATAATATCTAGTCATGAAGAACATAAATAGAGTAAAGATCATATCATCGACCGGTATACCTTTTGACCTACAAATTTACCTCTCGTGTCGAGGTCGAGATGCCAATTTGTTCCCATAGGAGTCTTGATGGGCTTGGCATTCTTTATTCCAAACTTCTTGAATATGTCTTGAGTATACTTTGTTTGGTTGATGAAGGCACCCTCTTGAAGTAGCTTGATTTAGAATCCAAGGAAATACTTCAACTCCCCCATCATGGACATCTCAAATTTCTGTATCATAATTCTACTAAACTCTTCACAAGATGACTTGTTAGTAAACTCAAAGATAATATCATCAACATAAATTTGGCATATAAATAAGTTTTTGACAATTGTTTTAGTGAAGAGAGTAGGGTTAGTTTTTCTGACTTTGAAACCATTAGCAATAAGAAAGTCTCTCAGGCATTCATACCATGCTCTTGGGGCTTGCTTGATCCCAGAAAGCGCCTTTGAGAGATTATAGACATGTGAAGGATACTCACTATCTTCAAAGCCCGGAGGTTGCTAAAAATACACCTCTTCCTTGATAGGGCCATTGAGGAAAGCAATTTTCACATCCATTTGATACAATTTAAAGCCATGGTAAGTAGCATAAGCAAGTAAAATTCGAATTGACTCAAGCCTAGCTATGGGTGCATATGTTTCATCGACATCTATGACTTGTGAATACCCCTTGGTAACAAGTCGGGCTTTGTTCCCAGTCACCACACCGTGCTCGTCCTATTTGTCACGGAATGCCCACTTGGTACCTACAACATTTTGTTAGGACGTGGAACTAAATGCTAGACCTCATTCCTTGTGAAGTTGTTGAGCTCCTCTTGTATTGCCATCACCCAGTTCGGATCTCTAAGTACATCTTCAATCTTGTATGGCTCAATGGAAGACACAAAAGAGTAATATTCACAGAAATGAGCAACTCAAGCGCCAGTGATGACCCCCTTTTGAATGTCACCAATCATGGAGTCAATGGGGTGATCTTGTTGAATTGCTTGATGAACTCTTGGGTGAGGTGGTCTTTGATCTTGAATCTCTTATTCATCCTCCTTTTCTTCATCAACTTCATATCCCACTTGATCGATGCCATCATCTTGAGGTGGCTCATTGTTTTGAACTTGATCTTCTTCTTCTCCTTGAGCTTGTTCCTCATTTTGTGTTGATGGAGATGCTTCAATTGAGGATGAAGGTTGATCTTGTGTTGGTGTAGGCTCCTCGGGTACTCGTGGGCACACATCGCCAATGGATATGTTCCTTAGCGCGATGCACGAAGCTTCTTCATCATCTAACTCATCAAGATCAACTTGCTCCATTTGAGAGCCATTAGTCTCATCAAACACAATGTCGCAAGAAACTTCAACTAATCCAGTGGACTTGTTGAAGACTCTATATGCCCTTGTGTTTGAGTCATAACCAGGTAAAAAAAGCCTTCTACAGCTTTAGGAGCAAAATTTGAATTTCTACCTCTTTTAACAAGAATAAAGCATTTGCTCCCGAAAACTCGAAAATAAGAAACATTGGGCTCTTTACCTGTGAGAAGTTCATAATTTGTTTTCTTGAGGATTCAGTAAAGGTAGAACTGGTTGATGGAGTAGCAGGCGGTGTTAATCGCCTCCGCCCAAAACCGATCTAATGTCTTGTATTCCTCAAGCATGGTCCTCGCCATATCCATAAGAGTTCTAATATTTCTCTCCACAACACGATTTTGTTGAGGTGTCTAGGGAGAAGAGACTCATTCTTGATGCCCTCCTCCTCAAGAAATCCTTCAATTTGAGAGTTCTTGAACCCCGTTTCATTGTCGCTTCTAATCTTTTTTATTCTCAATCCGAACTCATTTTGAGCCTATCTCAAGAATTTCTTTAAGATCTCTTGGGTTTGTGGTTTTTCCTGCAAAAAGAACACCCAACTGAAGCAAGAATAGTCATCCACAATTACAAGACAATACTTACTCTTATCGATGCTTATTTAAGCAATCAGGTCGAATAGGTCCATGTGGAGTAACTCAAATGGCCTCTCGGTCGTCATGATGTTCTTGTGTGGATGATGAACTCCAGCCCGCTTCCCTACTTGACATGCAGTACAAATCATGTCTTTCTCAAAATGAACATTGGTTAGTCCAAAAATGGGTTCCCCTTTATAATCTTGTGAAGGTTCTTCATCCCAACATGGGCAAGTCGACGATGCTAGAGCCAACCCATATTAGTCTTAGCAATCAGGCAAGTGTTTAGTTCAGTATTGTCATCAGTGAAATCAATTAAATATAGCTGTCCATTTAACACTCCCCTAAAAGCTAGTGAAAACTATCACTTCTGCTAAACACGGTAACATCAATATCAGTAAATAAACAGTTGTAACCCATTTCCATAATTGAGATACAGAAAGCAAGTTGTAGCCTAGAGATTCTACAAGAAATACATTAGAAAATGAATGGTCAGGTGATATAGTAATTTTACCCAATCCTTTTACCAAACCTTGATTCCCATCCCCGAATGTGATTGCTCTTTGCGGATCATCATTTTTCTTATATGAGGAGAACATGTTTTCTCCCCTGTCATGTGGTTTTGCACTGCTTGTTGGGGGTCTTCTTATCCGCTGAAGGTCCTCAAGACATAAACCATCGGCAAAGTGGTACTGAGGATCTCCTTTTTCTCTACCGATGCTCTTTAAGACGAAGATCTCGTCTAGAAGCAACAATGGCAAGCGCCGAAGTTGCCACTAGCTTCGGCTTAAACCAAATAGAGGATGAAAAGACTAGCTAGTCCCTAGTGATTTATGTCACGATTATGAACAAATGTTGAAGGCCATAAATGTAATTTTACTCGGGCTGCGTCCCGCGCCTATAAATAGATGAACAATAGCACCGTATTGTTCACGCTGAATTGTAATCACCCCCGCGTCAACACCTTCGAGCAAGCCGAAGGTATCAATGTAATATAGATTATGTTAATACTCATATATACTTTATGGAATGCAAATACAAATGGATAATGAGTTGTATTTATTATATTTTTCCTTATGTATTTTTATTTATCTATGAAATGATGAAGGCATGCCCTTTGTAGCCTTCGTCCGATGATCATTATATCCGAGAGGAGATAATGCTTCGGAGGATGAAGGTCTATAATGCTTAACGATTGTGTTGTCTTGTTCTCGATTCACAATATTTGAGAACAAGTGACCAACACTGTTGTCTATTATCCAACTTGTTCCTCCAGATGCATAATACTACAACACAGATTTAGACCTTGTCCTTAGGTACCCAAACGGTCTTGGGTCTTTTCACATTAGAAACAATCACCTTAGGTACCCAAACATAAGTCTTTGGACTCATGTGCTTGCCCCCAACATATTTGGCAACTATTTTACATGATTTGTTAGTAAGAACAAAGGATGCATCAAAGGTCATAAATGAAATGCTAGGTTCATTTGATGCATCAACATTTTTTTCTTAGACATTTTAACATGAGTTGTATGCTTAGAACTAGAAGCCTCATTTTTGTAAATATTAGCATGATGAGCAATAGAGTGAGATTTAGCATGAATTCTTCTAATCTTATGCTAAGGATAGTTATCAGGATATAAAATGTAGCCTTCTATATCTTGCACCATGGGAGCCTTGCCCTTAACAAAGTTGGAAATTTGTTTCCAACTGTATTGAGTTTGATGTTGTTTTAGCTCCCAGATTGGAAGACAATGCCATCCTTAATGTCATTGTGTCTCCCATTGTAAAGCATACTACGAGCAAATTTAAATTTCTCATTTTCAAGCTCATGCTCATCAATTTTGGCATTCAACTTAGCTATGTAATCATTTTGTTCTTTAATCAAAGCAAGGTGATCATTTGTAGCATTAACATCAACATTTCTACATCTAGTGCAAATAGTAACATGTTCAACGGTTGATGTAGAGACATGGTAAGCATTCAATTCTTTAATCTTAGCAATTAAACAACTTTCGAAGGATGATGTCGGTGCCTGGTTATGTGTGGACAAACCTGGCTAGTATTGGTGTATAACCGTCCTGAAAATTTCTGCAACGCCAACTTCAAAACCGGCAACTTAAATAGTACTCCCTCTGTCGGGTGCCGTAATTAGGGGTACCCCCGATGCTCCTAAACACGGCTGAAACACATCTTCAGAACAAACTGCAAAGGCTGATAAGCACGATTCAAGTCAGGGCCTCGTCTACCAAGGGACGCGACCTCATCCGAGCCCAGCCTCGGCCTCGGGCAGGAACAGTAGTCCCGGACGGATTCACGCCTCGCCCGAGGGCCTCCCCAGGCAGTGGGCGCACCCTCGGCTCGCCTGAAGCCCAGCTTGGGCAAACTTTGTCGTGTAGCGACCTCGGCCGGATCGCCTTACCAACCGACCGTATCGCATGTGCATTTAATGCGGGGATTGCCTGACACCTTATCCTGACACGCGTGCCTCAGTCGGCAAGGTCGAAGTGACCGCAGTCACTTCACCCCTTTACTGACCGATCTGACAGGAAAACAGCATTGTTCGCCCTGCTCCGGCTAATGTGCCAACCACCAGGGTAAAACTGAGTCACGATCTCCCACGAGTTTGGCCTCGGGCGCAACAGGGAGCTCTACCTCGCCCGACCTCAGGCCTCGGCCTTAGCCTCGGCCTCGGGAGAAGGTCTCCGCCTCGCCCGACCCTAGGCCTCGGCCTCGGCCTCGGCCTCTAGAGGAGTCACATCCTCGACCGACCTCGGCCTCGGCCTCAGGAGAAGTCTTCGCCTCACCCGACCTCAGCCTCGGACCGACTACGCTACAGAGGATACATCATTACCCTACTCCTAGATAGCTTCCTCAGGCTATGAAGGAACAAGACCGGTGTCCCATCTAAGGTTACTCCGGTAACAGGTAATGATGGTTCCCCGCGTGCGCCCATGACGTCGGATTGCTCTCAACCTCCTACGGAAGCAAGGGAACGTCAGCAGCATCCATGCCGCACCGCCAGCTATGCTTCTACAGGGCTCAAGGCACTTCCCCGACAGCCACGTTAGCACCCGTACAGGGCTCAAGGCGCTTCTCCGCCAGCCACGTTAGCACATAGCTACACCCCCATTATACAGCTGGGCATCTCCTTGTATCTATAAAAGGGGATGTCTAGGGCCTTCCTAAGGCACGTTGAGATACGTGGACGCAGCACGTCAACAAGGGGAACGCAGGGACGCGGGGCAGACGAGACAGGCAGCACGCAGGGACTCTCTCTCTCTCACTCTCGCCCTCGCTCTCTCGCGACGCTTGTAACCCCTACTACGAGCACCCCGGTGCAAGATAATATAAGCCTCATTCCCCCGCTTGTGTTCCATCTTGCATCAACCCATCTGGGCAGGGACACGCAGCAACAAATTCACTAGTCGGTCGAGGGTCCTCGCGGGTCCAAAACACCGATAGTTGGCGCGCCAGGTAGGTGCTCGCTGCGTGTTAACGAATACTTTCCCGTTGAGTTCCAGATGGGTAGCCTTCAGTAGCCTCTTAAGCCGGGGACGGTGCTCCGCTTTGGGAGTCTTGAGTTCATGTCCCGCGACGGCAGCTACGACATGGTACTCCTCCCCTCGCAACGCGACAGCAACGACGGCCGTCGGCTCGCCCGGCGGCGGTGAACTCGACGACGACTTCCCCCCGTGGCAGAAGAGGAACACCCGGGTTTGTCCCGCCACCCTCCTCGCCGGAGGAGGAGGAGACAGGGCAACCGTGGCCATGCAGGAGGTGGCACCTCATCGGCTGTCGGACCAGAGCGAGTCGACGACGCCGGCACCCCTACGGGAGACATGTCGGGTGTTGTCCTCGCACCTAAGACAACGACGGGTGTCGCTTCCCCGCAACGTGCCAACCCCAAGCGGACTGATGACGCCAGCACCCTCGCGAGGGACTTGCTGGGCGTTAGCCTCGTACCTGAGATAACGGTGCATTCCGTCCCTGACGCGACTTCACCACCATCCATCGACCAAAAGGTACCATCCGTTTTCCACCTTGTCCCCTTTAGATTCAGCTTCGATCCACCAAGCGACCCCGCTTCGGTGAGCGCTTTCTCGAGGGCATATCCTGACCTTCCAGGATACCATATGTGGTCAACTTGGGACCGACTGACGGCCGTCTCAACCTCTAGACCTGCGGGTTCCGAGGAAGAAGATGACCCCGACTTCAGTTGGGATTTCTCCGGACTTCGTGATCCCAGTGCCATGCGAGACTTCATGTCCGCATGTGACTACTGCCTCTCTGGCTGCTCCGACGATGACCACAGCCTCGACGACGAGGGTTACGACCCAAGTCGTGAGTGTTTCCACATCGACCAGGGGGATCATGGCGAAGACAACCACCTCGGCATGCCGGAAGATGATGACTCCCCTGTGCCTGCGTCTCGCGTTGAGATCCCACGGGAGCTAGTCGTGGTCCCAGTCCCTGCGGGGGGGTCAGGACACACAGCTTGAGCAACTCCGCGAGGTGCAGGCCAAGCTCGACGAAGAAGCAGGGCGGCTCATGCAGCTCCGGCAGAACATCGAGCAGGAATGGGCAGGCCAGGCACTCGCTGGAGGAGCGCGTCATTGGGCCCGAGACATCCAGCGTCGTATCGTTGATGATGCCAGGGCAGGGCTGCCCCCGGCCATCAGCGGGGCCGGCCAGAACCTAGCTGCAGCAGCGATGCTACTCCGAACAATGCCGGAGCCATCCACCACCGAGGGGCGGCGTATCCAGGGCGAACTCAAGAATCTCCTGGAAGATGCCGCGGTCTGACGAGCCGAGAGCTCTGCCTCCTGAAGGCAAGGGTGACCCTCGGAGCATCACGCAACGCCCTCCCGACGCATATGGGAGGCCTCGGTCCGCACCGAGCGCACACGGGACGGGACGCCCGTGGCCCCGGATCGCCTCGGCGACGAGCAGCACCGCCGCGACTATCGAGCCCGCCTCAAGGAAAGGGTGCGCTGAGGCTACCACCCCAGGCGCGGAGGCCGCTATGACAGTGGGGAGGATCGGAGCCCCTCGCCCGAACCACCAGGTCCGCGAGTCTTCAGCCGGGCCATACGACGGGCACCGTTCCCAGCCCGGTTCCGAGCCCCGACTACCATCATCAAGTACTCAGGGGAGACAAGGCCGGAGTTGTGGCTTGCGGACTACGGGCTGGCATGCCAGCTGGGAGGGACAAACGATGACAACCTCATCATCCGCAACCTCCCCCTTTTCCTCTCCAACGCTACCCGGGCATGGCTGGAGCATCTGCCTCCTGCGCAGATCTCCGACTGGGACGACCTGGTCAAGGCCTTCGAGGGAAACTTCCAAGGTACGTACGTACGCCCTGGGAACTCATGGGATCTCCAAAGCTGCCGCCAGCAGCCAGGGGAATCCCTGCGAGAGTACATCCGGCGGTTTTCGAAGCAGCGCACCGAGCTGCCCAACATTACCGACTCGGACGTCATCTGGGCATTCCTCGCTGGCACCACTTGTTGAGACCTGGTGAGCAAACTGGGGCGCAAGACTCCCACCAAGGCGAGCGAATTGATGGACATGGCCACCAAGTTCGCCTCTGGTCAGGAGGCGGTCGAAGCCATCTTCCGGAAGGACAAGCAACCTTAGGGAAGACCAAAGGAAGACGCCCCCGAGGCGTCCATCCAGCGAGGCACGAGGAAGAAGGCCAAGAAGAAGACGCAAGTGAAACGCGACACCGCTGACGCGGATCTCGTCGCTGCTGTCGAGCACAGGAACCCTCGGTAACCTCCCGGCGGGGCCAACACGTTCGACAAGATGCTCAAGGAGTCATGCCCCTTTCACAGGGGTCCCGTCAAGCACACCCTTGAGGAGTGCGACATGCTCCGACGTTACTTCAACAAGGCTGGACCCTCGGCAGAAGGTGGCAAGGACCAAGGCAACAACAAGAAGGGGGGCGACCAGCTGGAAGAGGCTCGGGATGTGGCCTTACTACACTCGGCGTGGTATCAGCGGTCTCTGTGACGCTACCACGCTCGAAGGGTTCGGCCCCGAGGCTTCCAAGTGGGAGACTTGGTACTTCGGCTGTGACAAGACGCCCGAGGACGCCACAAGCTTACTCCTCCCTGGGAAGGGTCGTTCATCATCGCCAAGATTTTGAAGTCCGGGACATACAAGCTGACCAACGATCAAGGCGAGGTCTACAACAACGCTTGGAACATCCAATAGCTACATCGCTTTTACCCTTAAAATGTTTCAAGTCGTTCATGTATCTCGCTTTTCTTTACATGCGTAAATAAAGTCTAACCATCAAGGAAGGATCAGCCTTGCCTCGGCAAAGCCCGACCCTCCCTCGGGGGCTAGAAGGGGGGAACCCCCTCTGCGTCAAAATTTTCCTCTGAAAAGTCTTTTACTAGAACGTCTTTCGTGCTTTTCGACTGCGTCGATAACAGAACCCTAAAGACGAGCGAGAGAGACCTTGAACGGCATGGCCGACCGAGCCGAGGGACTCCTACGCCTCCGGGATACGGATACCTCACTCATCACCTTCCGCGAAAAGTAACTCACCCTCGGATAAGTGATTCTGCTACTGAACAAGTCCTAACGCTCGAAAACCTTTCTACCAAAACGACTTTCGTGCTATTCGACTATATCGATAACAGAATCCTAAAAACGACGAGAGAACACATAAGCGGCAAGGCCGACCGAGCCGAGGGACCCCTACGCCTCCGGGATACGGATACCTCACTCATCACCTTCTGTGAGAAGTAACTCACGCTCGGACAAGGGATTCTGCTACCGAACAAGTCTTAACGCTCGAAACGAGAGGAAAGAAAACGCAGCTTTATAATTCGACGATTAAAATGTTTTGGCCTCAGCGGCCACAAAAAACATGCGCATACTTAGAACAAACTGTTCTTGCAGGCTCAGACATCGGCAGGGGGAGGAGCGGCACCCTCGGCGTCGTTTCCACCCTCGGCAGAATCTGGCACGGCCTCAGACGGCGACACGGGAGGAAGGACCTCCACCTCAAAGGAGGAAGCCAGCGCCGCGCTTGGGCCCTCGACAGCCGCGTCAAGGCTCTGGACCTCGGGTAAGGCAGCCTCCTCTTCATCGGGTAAGCAGTACCCCTCGCTGACCCGCTCCAGATATACATCATAGTGAGAAGCGAGCACTGCGAAGGCCCGCCTGACGCCGTGGTGCAGCGCCCCGCGGAGTCTGCTGCGCACATGGCCGCCCAAGGCCCGCAGGTGACTTTGGGGGGAGATACCCGAGGGGACGTCGTCGAGGCCAAAGGCCTGACAGAGGGCCGAGATAGCCTCGGACATGGCCACGCGCTCGGCCTCCTTCTGCTAAGCCGCCTCGGCAAGCGCCTTGCAGTTCTTGACGGCCTCGTTAAGAGCCGTCTCGAACATTGCAGGCAGCAGGACAACATTCTTCAGACGCAAGGAGAAGAATGGAGACATAAACAAAGTCACAGAGCGGGCAAAACATACCTTCAGCCTGGGCACGCTGCTGTGAGGCCATGGCTCGGGCAGACCGGGCAGACCCGACGACCACGGCCAGACCCTCCGCAAGGGTCCCGGCCTGAGCAGTCGCCTCGGGTCTAGGAAGGGGGAAGCCCCCTCTGCGTCAAATCTTTCCTCGGAAAAGTTTTCCGCCAAAACGACTTTCATGCCTTTCGACTGCGTCGATAACAGAATCCTAATGACGAGCGAGAGAGACCTTGAACAGCAAGGCCGACCGAGCCGAGGGACTCCTATGCCTCCGGGATATGGATACCTCACTCGTCACCTTCCGCGAAAGGTAGCTCACGCTCGGATAAGCGATTCTGCTACCGACGAACAAGTCCTAATGCTCGGAACAAGAGGAAAGAAACACGGCTTTATACCCGAATGTTCAGGCCTCAGCAGCCACAAAGGACAAACACACCTACTTGGGGTAACAATGGTACCTAAACTTAGACGTCGGCAGCGCCCTCGGTGGTTGTCCCGACCTACGGCAGATGTCTTAGTACTTAAAGCTATTACATCTTGCTCTCAAGAGGGTACCATTACAAACGGGACTCCGGGTCCATTCCCGCAGGAATGAACAACCTCCACACCAGAAGGCCTACGGGATAACAAACTCCAGGTGGCTCGCCGGCGACCACTGCACCAGCAGCGCGACAGCGACCTCTGCCTCGGGCGGCTAGACAGCAGCAGCGATGGCCTCAGGGCAAACGCTACTGCTGAAAGGCCCTCGTTCGCGTCCCCCCACGGGGGACGAGAACTAGCCATTAAAGTCAAAGAGCCGGAGGTCCGGAGCGCAGGTGGCACTGACGGTCTCATAGGCGGAAGCAACCACCGCTGCGGTGGGAAGCCTCACCAGCGGCGGCCACCACTTCAGCACCGGCAACAGCAGCCACCTGCGCACGGCATGACCGTCGCCCGGGTGGAGGACGGACAGCTACACCCTAACCAAGCAGCAGCAGTTCGGCTTCCCCCGCATAGCTGGAGGACGTCTCCTCCGCAGGGCTGGAGGATGCCCTTCTCCCCCAAATGCTGGAGGAAGAAGCAGGTCACCGGCCCACGCGAGAGGCAGGACCCAACTCGGCGCGCCCTCCTCC
The DNA here is from genome assembly GCF_902167145.1 of Zea mays. Taxonomy (NCBI): domain Eukaryota; kingdom Viridiplantae; phylum Streptophyta; class Magnoliopsida; order Poales; family Poaceae; genus Zea; species Zea mays. The sequence goes on along the minus strand of NC_050104.1, from coordinate 81,853,765 downwards.
CAAGCCCGGATGATGAACATCCTTGAAGCTAAGGGCGGGGCAGAGGCCGCAGCCCGGCTTGCTTCTCCCCACCACAAGGCTGATGATCATCCCTACGGATGACCATTGGTGAGGGACTGCAGCCGGGTTGCATGATGAAAATCCTTGAAGCCGAGCGATGACTGAAGAGCGCCAACCCCATGAGGTCACGCTCCTGCAACAGCTGCAGGGAGAAGGCAACACGGGTGCACCCCATCTGGGGGCTCGGAAGGTGGAAAGACGCGATGACTGCGAGGAGTGTGAAGGCATGGCTACCGCCCGGGGGGTCGATCCCTTTTTAAAGGCAGATCTCCTCACTCGCACCCCAAGCATCACGGGCAAAGTCTCCACCGACGTGCTCTAGGGTTCCCACCCTACGACACGAGGGCTGGGTCCCACACGTCATGCGAGCTGACCCGAAATGCGAAGAAGGCAAACCGCCGCACGCGAAGCATGTAACCGCCCCGCGGTTATAAGCATTCCCTCATCCTCGCCAAAACCAGCGATCGAAAGGGCGGACCGCCACGCAGGAAGCATGCAACCGCACCACGGTTGTGCACCCTGTCGGCTTCGTCGCATCCAGCGGTCCAGCATGGAGGCTCGGGCCCACATGTCATGTAACCAGCGAGCCGGTTACTACGTGCAAGGAAACCGCACCGCCACTCGCGCCAATGTTGCGTCTCCTCGACTGCAGAACCAGTGCCGCAACTTGAGGCAGCCCTGCGCGTGACCCAACTGTGCCAATTGAGTGCAACGATCATGGGTCAGTCAGCTGCGGGGATAGGCACGACGGTTGATATGACCAGAGGCGGGCCGACAGTAATTGCAGCAACAGGCGGGCAGAAGCACCGGTCCAATCACCTACAGGATCGCATCCTCTCCTGAAACGGCAAGAGAGCCCTCTCCCACAGAGTAAAGACCGCGCGCCCGTGTTCCGTTCCTCGAATGACTCGCGCACGCGCAACAAACGCCCCGCGAATCGCCCGTCCCGTTGCATTAACTCCTTGGCAGGGCAAGCGACACTTCCGGCAGGAGAGGCGAGCGCCGTTTCACCTCCGTCATGATGACCGCGTCAAAAAAGGTGCGCCACATTATTTAAATGCATATCCTTTTCCTTTTCCTCTCCCTCTCTTGCCACAGGGACCGGGAAAGGGGATATTCCGAAAAGGATCCTTCTTAGCGAAGGAAACGGGCCCCGAGCCCTCCTACTGATCAGGAGTTCGAAGGTTGCGCCCTCCGGGGTTCGGCAACCGTCCCAGAGCACTCGGGCTCCGAGCCCATTACTGATCAGGGGTTCGAAGGCTGGCCCCTCGGAAGGGTTCGACAGCCGCCCCAGAGCACGCAGAGTCAGGGATGACCCTGGGTACGTCTGTTACATGGCCGAGGCTCGGGCTACGCTCCCGAGGTACCCTAGGACATTTCCGAGACCAGCGGGAACGATTTTGTAATGGAATCCCACCGGAGGGAGGCACCGAGCCCTCGGACCCTATCGAATGGGTCCGGGTCCAGCAAATCACCCGCAGGTACTTTTGGAGCGCGCCTCTGGGCCACTAGCCGACCCTTATCGAACGGGGCTCGGGCGTCCACTCCGATCACTTGCTAGCAACTCACTGGAAACACCATGTTCGGTGCCCTCCGAGGGTAACATGGCGCTTTCCCCCCTTCCTCCTTGAGGAGAGGCGACGAAGGGGCGTACAATAAAAGTCGAGACAGTCCTTGATCGTCCTCTTGCTCCGTGCAGAGGCTCGGGGGCTGCTCTCGCACCAGGCTACGACCGAACCGTTGACCACGTCAACAAACCAGCGTGAAAACTCGGAGCCTGACCGTGCACCCGGGCTACGGCCAGGCCGCATGAGGGAACAACAAGGCCGACCGTGGCATCGCAAAAAGAATTAAGACCTCAGAGGAGTCAAACCACTCCTCCGAGACCTCGGGGGCTACACCCGACGGGTGCGCTCGTGCGCACCCATCGGAACCAAACACGACCGAGAAGGGCCGATCCCCTTGCAAAAATCCGACAGAACCTCCAAGCGAGTGCCCACACTCCCTTCGAGGCTCGGGGGCTACTGTCGGGTACCGTAATTAGGGGTGCCCCCGATGCTCCTAATCATGGCTGAAACACATCTTCAGAACAAACTACAAAGGCTGATAAGCACGATTCAAGTCAGGGCCTCGTCTACCAATGGACGCGACCTCATCCGAGCCCAGCCTCGGCCTCGGGCAGGAACAGTAGTCCCGGACGGATTCACGCCTCGCCTGAGGGCCTCCCCAGGCAGTGGGCGCACCCTCGGCTCGCCCGAAGCCCAACTTGGGCAAACTTTGTCGTGCAGCGACCTCAGCCGGATCGCCTTACCAACCGACCGTATCGCATGCGCATTTAATGCGGGGATCGCCTGACACCTTATCCTGACACGCGTGCCTCAGTCGGCAAGGTCGAAGTGACCGCAGTCACTTCGCCCCTTTACTGACCGATCTGACAGGAAAACAGCACTGTTCGCCCTGCTCCGGCTAATGTGCCAACCATCAGGGTAAAACTGAGTCACGATCTCCCACGAGTTCGGCCTCGGGCGCAACAGGGAGCTCCGCCTCGCCCGACTTCAGGCCTCGGCCTTAGCCTCGGCCTCGGGAGAAGGTCTCCGCCTTGCCCGACCCCAGGCCTCGGCCTCGGCCTCGGGAGGAGTCACATCCTCGCCCTACCTCGGCCTCGGCCTCAGGAGAAGTCTCTGCCTCGCCCGACCTCAGCCTCGGACCGACTACGCTATAGAGGATACATCATTACCCTACTCCTAGCTAGCTGCCTCAGGCTATGAAGGAACAAGACCGGTGTCCCATCTAAGGTTACTCCGGTAATAGGTAATGATGGTTCCCCGCGTGCGCCCATGACGTCGGATTACTCTCAACCTCCTACGGAAGCAAGGGAACGTCAGCAGCATCCATGCCGCACCACCAGCTATGCTTCTACAGGGCTCAAGGCACTTCCCCGACAGCCACGTTAGCACCCGTACAGGGCTCAAGGCGCTTCTCCGCCAGCCACGTTAGCACATAGCTACACCCCAATTGTACAACTGGGCATCTCCTTGTATCTATAAAAGGGGATGTCGAGGGCCTTCCTAAGGCACGTTGAGATACGTGGACGCAGCACGTCAATAAGGGGAACACAGGGTCGCGGGGCAGACGAGACAGGCATCACGCAGGGACTCTCTCTCTGTCTCGCTCTCGCCCTCGCTCTCTCGCGACGCTTGTAACCTCTACTACGAGCACCCCGGTGCAAGATAATATAAGCCTCATTCCCCCCGCTTGTGTTTCATCTTGCATCAACCCAGGTTGAGGGTCCTCACGGGTCCAAAACACCGACACCCTCCGTCCCAAATTAAATTTCATTTTAGCCTTTTAATATATTCATACAATAATTAATATATGTGTTTTGTATATGCGTCTAGATTCATTATCGTCAAGATAGACATAAAAAAATAAGTGCTAAAATGACATATACCAAAACAAACCTTAGAAAACAGAGTTGATCCTGGATCTTAGCCATCCTATGCCCCTGCATCCTCACACACAGTTTGCCAAAACGAAGGATTCATGCTGCAATGGTGCCAATATTAGGAGGACAGTTCTAAACCATCTATGCACGTTTTAAAATTTTATTTTAATTGCAAAAGTTCACTAATCATTTCAGCGTATTTTAAGCGTTTTATTTCTCAATAACTCTACACCGGTTTGTTGTCCAATTAAATGTGCTTTAACAACAACACGAGAAGGAAAATATTGAGAATGGAAAAATTAACTACATATGGCTAGCCAATGAAGAATAATGGCTGATTCCACGGTGGCCTGACTAAACAGCCAACTATGTTTTGATGGACAGCTGGGTGGAAATGAAGACGAATCCAGAGCCCTTGACATACTTCTTTCATCTCATGCCCTCAACCCAATTCCCAATCACTGTGATTAATATGCACAGCTGGAATAATATGCACGATCATCCTACCATACGAAATACAAAGGTGGATTACCCTGTCTTCTGACTATTCCACCTTCCAATCCATACGTACAAACTTTCTGAAACCATAATCTTTTGCGTTCTTCCTTTAGAGCTAGTTTGGAAATCCGAAATTTTCATTTTTTTTCAAGAAAAAATATTTATTTTTTCTTTAAAAATAAATATCTCTTAGAAAAATAGAGTTCCCAAACTAGCCCTCATACAGAAGAAAAACAGCTGAATTTTAGGTTTGATACATTCTGTAGACACGTATTATCCAAAGTTATTGTGGCTCCAATTTCCACTAATTATTATCTACTGTAAACTCGCTAACCCTGCCATGACCAAATCCTTTGTAGCTAATGCTGAGCTCGGCATCATTGTACCATACGGAAAAACAACCCATATATTCTCCATAATGAGTTTCCAGATAATGAGTTTCCAGATAACAACCCATATATGCGCCTCATCGTACGTCGTCCTTATGGCACCGCCAGGATTAGTGTTGGGTCATCTGTCCACAGTGTTCCTTTATCTGCCTGCAGCTTCTTTTGTGCAGAACTTACAGCCACTTTTGATCCCTACATCTTCTCCATATTCATTGTAATGCCTTCATTGTAGGATATTCATTGTCAATCTTTCTTTCTGTTTCGTTTACATCGAATCATCACAGGTAGTCTGGTCTGCCAACCACTACCCGACTGTCAATGAGAATGCAGCTGATGTTCAACTTACCGAACTGGGTGACTTGATTCTCTATGATGCAGATGGCACGCTCGATTGGTCCACCAATACCAGTGGCAAGTCAGTGGTTGGTATGAATCTCACTGGGTCAGGCAATCTGGTGATCTTAGATCATAGAAATTAAATACGAAAGCATGGAGGTCCTTCGATCACCCAACTGACACCCTTATCATTGAGCAGGTGCTACATGTGGGGCAGAAACTCATAGCAAGTACCTCAGCTACAAATTGGGCCAAAGGAAAGTTGTACGTATCTCACAGTGCTTTCCAACGGCATGTATGCATTTGCAGGAGTTAACAGTCCTCTAACCAGGGGGAAATGACAGTTGAGTCAGCTCAGTCAGATCTTGTTGATATAGCTGATGATTCTTGTTCTTACCCTCTAGCCTGTGGGGAATATGGTGTCTTTTCAAATGCACAGTGCAGCTTCCCAGACGCAGGCCTCAGGCAGTCTGGATTATTCAAACTGATTGATCCTGGGGAGATTAATCGTGGCTGCGTCACTCTTGACAGATTCTCTACCCTGTGGGTAAGCCCATATGACAAGGTTTCTTGCCCTTCCAACACCACTCGCTCCAATACTATATACAATTAAACAACAAACGACGAGCACTGTAAAACATCATGCTTGAATGATTGTTCTTGCAAGGTTGCATTTTTCCTTCACTGGAACAGTTCTTCTGGTTTCTGTTTTCTTGCATCTGACATTTTCTCAATGATAAGCATCAGGCCAGGTTACTTCACAAACTTTAGTTCTTATTCATTTTTCAAAGTTCAAGAGCACAAAACCATGTTACCCAAAGAAAATTGCCAGCGTGGTTGCTGTTTCTTCAGCTTTCGTTGCTTCAGTTATTGTCTCCATGCTCATTGTCATAAGAAAAAAAAACTCGGCCGGAGAGAAAAAGACCCCCTCCCGGTATTACATTAAGAAGAGACCCAAACATGGTCCCGGACGAAAAAACCCTGGAACCTTGGCTGTAATTTACTAACGGGCCGATCAACTGTCCAGTGCCCACTCTGCAATGGCTCAGCCGGAGGGTGGTGCGCAGGATTCCATTCCTCAAGAGCGGGCGGAGCATAGTGAGGGATTTTTTTAACCAAGCCCGAAATTTATTCCGAGAGGGATCAAACCCGAGACCAGGAGGTGCTACTCGAAGCCTTGACCATTATGCTAAAGGCCCTTATGTTGCTCATTATCATAAGAAGATGGAGTGAAAAACTACTATAAGACAGACAATATTGATCTACTGCCAGGGCTGCCCAAAAGATTTTGTTTTGAGAGTTTGAGATAAGCAGTCTGGAGATATCTCAACCAGGTTTGGGGGGGGGGGGTTGGAGGATCTGGTTCTACTTGGGGGGGACATGTTGGTGATAAGCAAGTTGCTGTAAAGAGATTGGATGGCATAAATCGAGGGGAAATTGTCACACCCGGATTTCGGATTTAAGGGCAAACCCGGGCGTGTCTCAAATGTGTGCTAGGATCAAGTCTCACACATATAATGTCTCAGGCTACAAAAATCAATGTCACATCATTATCTGTACTAACTATTAAGGACGCATTGTAGACTGCCCCCGCCTGCGCGAACCGCCCGCCGCACCGCCTGCCCGCCGCAACTTGAGCTCTGCGAATCCCGCACGCCAGCCACCGCGACTCCCACACGCCAGCCGCTACCGAACTCCTCACCTACCACACGCACGCCGCCTGCCGCGAAGCGCCCGCGCGAAGCACTCACCGCCGCGAATCCCGCCACCATCCGCATGCCCGCCCGCACCCCGCTTGCCAGCTGTCAGCCATGAACCGCAGCGCCCGCGCGAAGCACTCCCCCGTCGCGATTCCCGCCACCATCCGCACGCCCGCCCGCACCCGATCCTGCTGGAGCTAGGGACACATGTGCTCATCCCGGTCGCGGCGGCCGTGGGCATCTCTTTCTCGGTGGTGCAGTGGGTGCTGGTGTCCAAGGTGTGGCTCGCCCCCGAGCGACGCGCGGACGACGGCGGAGCCATCAAGAGCGACCCCTGCGACTACCTCATCGAGGAGGAGGAAGGGCTCAACGACCACAACGTCGTCGTCAAGTGCGCCGAGATCCAGAATGCCATCTCCGAAGGTGAGAAGCCGAGCGCTGGCTAGCTCCGTGTTTTTCTCTGGTTGTGTTTCCCCTCTTATGCCGCCACCGACGCGGGGGACGCGACCAAGGGCGAGGACGCGACCTCGACATCGCGCTTGGAAGGGGACCGGGATGCCTCGCTCCCTTTCCCTCTCCCACTCCTCCTCCAGATCCCGATGCCTCGGCTCCATGGCCACCCTCGTCCCTAGCTCCAGTCTCTCCACCCTCTAGCTCAAGATCGCAAGCGCACATAAAGCCATGGAGCCCGCAGCCGAGGACACCACATCTGCTGTGCCAGACTCGTGGGAGACGGCCGACATCGACGGTCACATGAGCCGGCTCATCCTCTCCGCGTGTCGTGTGTCCTCCTCGCTGGACCTCGCCTTCTCCACGAAGAAGACAGTCACCTCCGTTACCCGAGGATAGATCGTTGGCCGACCCTGACCCCTCCATCACCAATCGGCGCTAGCGACATCTCTTCCCCGATGGAACTACTGATGGAGATATTGCTATGGGATGGTGGTATTCAACTTTTGCTTGGTCCAAGTGGAATGGGAGAAGGAGAGCTGAAAAAGTATATGATGGATTGGAGAAGTAGGCAGCAATTCTTACTTGAAGCTGCCCATCGGTGTCAAGAGGCTGGGCTCTATGACAAAGTAAGTAAATTTATTTTGTTGAACCTAAGTGTTTGTATTTTTTTTGGTTCTCCTGCTTCTGGATCATTTTATTTTTGCATCTTGACTTTGGAAATAAGATTCATAGAAGGTAGCAGGCAGAAGCACCGACTCATCTTTATTGTTCTGTAGATCAATGCCATGTATTCATGATAGGATTAGTGTTTTTTTATTTCTTGCATGCTTATTGCCATTGTTTGAAGGAGTTAAACTTAGGCTCTGCCTGGATTAGTAGTAGCCTTTTGAAAGTACCTTTTTTGTGCTATTGTATTGGAGCCATGACTGTAAGACATTCTAAACCGCTTCACCTGACATGAACCCCAAACTGGCTCTTAGCTTCTAGCTTCTGATAGCACTATCTGATTCATTCTAGCTACTAATTATTGCATCTTAAACTTCATCAGTCGAACCATTGCCCTGCCACAAAACTACTTGTGTATAAACCTTATTAATTTTGCTTCAATACTGTTGTGCAAGAGACATGACAATCACATACGTACCATTAAGCTGCTACAATGATATTGAGCTTAATTATGCTTAGTGGATCGAGCAGGACATGTCTATTCTGCACTTCAGAGTTCATTACTATTGATATTCTTATATTATCTAATTGGTGATGACATTGATGTTCGGAAAGAGGTATATTGTATACAACTTGGCACCATGCATTATTTTAGTTTTGGTTTGTGTTCATGTGAAACAGGATGTGGAAATTCACAAAAGAGTAGGAGCCTTTGCCATGGCTCTTCAGACAATAAACAAGTGCCTATCTGATGCAGTCAGTGCCATGGCATGGAGTATGTTAGACGGCGAGAGTCGTGCTGCTGCCCTAATTCATTCTGGCAATGAAATTTTGGAGACAACTAGAAACTCTTCTGAAGCCAGGTTATTTTCCTCTCCTATTCTGGCACTGGTAGAATGCTGGTTATTTTGCTGATTGAATCTGTTTTAATTTTTCTTGTGAAAACTTGCTTGCAGCATTCAAGAGAAGGATCTCATTTCTAAGCAACAAACTGTGCTGAGACAGCTTGAAGCCCATCCACTGTTACAAAAGCAGTATGCTTCCTATCTTCCCTAGACATCTGGATTTGATGGAAACCAGAGTAAGCATCTAAGAAGTACAAGAGGTTGCACCCAGAGGTAGAATCCACGATTTGATCTATACGTGGAAGTGGATACGGGTCCTTGGGACAAGCTTTATTAAGACTTGTGTAGTCGATGCACATCCGAAGCTTCCCATTTGCCTTTGGAACGATGACTGGATTGGCCAGCCACACTGGGTGATGAACCTCTTCAATGAAGCCGGCGTCCAGCAGCTTCCGGACCTCCTTTCGGATGAAGTCCTGCCACTCAACGGACTGTCTCCGAGGTTTCTGACTCACCGGTTTGGCGTCATGGTGGATCTTCAGATGGTGCTCGATCACCTCCTTGGGGATCCCAGGCATCTGTGACGGCTCCCATGCGAACACGTTGGCATTTGCCTCGAGGAAGGCGACGAGCGTGAGTTCCTATTTTCCCTCCAGATCACCCGCAATGCGAGTGGTCTGGGGGGAATCTGCGCAGAGCCGGATGGCCTTGACGGGGACATCGTCCGCTCTGGATGGCCGCACCTTTGACACCTTGGTAGGTGCCTTGGTACCGGAGGTCGAGGGGTCCCTCCCTCCATTGTCCGGGCGAGCAGCTTCTGCCGCCAGGGCGTGTAGCTTTTCCACAGCCGTAAGTGCACCAACGCGGTCGCCCCGCACGGTGAGGACCCCGGCTTGAGACGGCATATTGAGGACCAAATACCCGTAATGGGCAATGGCCTTGAACTGGTACAGGGCCGGCCTACCAATGATGGCATTGAACGGGAGGTTAACCTTCGCAACGTCGAACTAGACGTTCTCTGTGCGAAAGTTTTCCTCTGTCCCGAATGTAACCGGGAGAGTGATGCTCCCAAGGGGATACATCGATTGAGCGCCCACTCTAGAGAATGGACAAGAGGGTCCCAGTCGGGACCCTGGGATCTGCAGCTGCCTGAACGCAGCGTGGCTGATGACGTTGAGCCCAGCCCCACCGTCGATCAGAACATGATGCAGCTTGATGTTGGCAATGACAGGGGCGGTGATGAGCGGTAGTACGCCGACCCCTGCCATGTTCTCGGGGCAGTCGGATGCCCCGAAGGAGATAGTGGTGCTCCGCCACTGCTGGTGTGGGGCTGCCATTGGGACCCCTGGGGTCGCCGACAATACCTCGCCGCACAGGGACTTCACGTTCCTGCAGGAGGTGAGTTCCCAGCTTCTGCCGTACATCACGTACAGCTTCTTGCGGTGGTCGTTATCATCACCGGAGTTGGAGTCTCCAGTGAGGATGTCCTTGAGTACCTGCTCGGGGGACTAATGCCCGAGGTCCCGTTCTCTCGCGGCCACATCACCATCGTCGACCCTCTCCTTGCCAGGTCTTCGACGAGGCGGCGAGCTGTCCTTGGAAGTCTGCTCGCGCCGCTCGCTGACGCGCTTCACGAGCTTGATGATCTCGCGGCACTACGAGGCGCTGTGGCAGCTGTTGGGTGCACAGGGCATGACCCACTGTTGCCCCCCTGAGGTCGTGGGTGCTTGTTGCGCTCGTTCTGGCCCCCAGTCGCGGCTGCGACGACCGGAGCAACAGACGGCGGCCTCTCGTGGCCGCGGTTCTTCTTCTTCTTTTTGCCGTCCTGGGTGACGGCACCCGAGCCACCCGTCTGGGCAACTCCGGTCTGTGGTGCCGAGTGCCATGCACGGCCCTCGGCAGCTCTGTCACACTTGTCAACCAGAGCGAAGAGCGTGGTGTCAGTTTCCATTTCATGCATGGCCAACTTCTCCAGCATCTTCTCATCACGTATCCCCTGGCGGAAAGCGGTGATGATGGAAGCATTGGAAATATGAGTTATAGTCCCTCGTACCTTAGTGAAGTGGGAGATGAAAGCCCGGAGAGTTTCCTTGGGTTCCTGCCTCACTGCATGGAGGTGAGCCTCCACGCCATGCTGCTGATAAGCACTGGCGAAGTTCGCTGTGAACCGCGCACAGAGCTCTTCCCAGGAGTAGATCGGCCCTGGGGTGAGGTTCATGAGCCAGGTCCGGGCCGGCCCAGACAAGGCTACATGGAAGTATATTGCCATTACAGCAGTGTCTCCACCTGATGCCGTAATAGCGGTGACGTATACCTGCAAGAATTCCGACGGGTTTGACGTACCATCGTACTTTTCCGGCAGGTGTGGCCAGAACTTGGATGGCCAAGTCGCCGCGCGGAGATGATCCGCCAGTGCGGCGCAGCCCACGCCGGCCAACGGGACACCCGCCTGAATTCGAGCACCCCTTGGAGTTTGCGGCGCAACCGTGGTGAAGTCTAGGTCGAGGTTGCGACCCTCGATGTTCTGTCGGCGCTCACGCGCTCTCTCAAGAGAGACTCGGGCATCCTCGCCCGTATGCCTACGGTTGAGTTCTGCTCGCAGGTCATCAGGCCTCTCTAGAGAGACTGAGCGTCCTCTCCCGCACGCCTGCGGTTGAGCTCCACCCGCAGGTCCTCAGTCGGTGCGGCCTTCTCCGAGGGTGAGCGCACTGACATCGACGCCTCATGTTGACGTCGAGATGACCGAGGCCTGGGCCTAGCTGAGCCAGAATGCGCCATGCCGAGCAGACGGTCGATATTGTCACGCCACTTCTTCATGGCCCCCGGTGAGGCCGTGGAGCTAGGAGGGTGGCGTAGCAACTCTCTGGCTGCAGACAAGGCCCCAAGCGCAGCCCTTGACGCTTTGGATGTCTGCGCAGGAGTGTGCTGCCGCTAGGGGTGGGCATTTTAAAACCGAAAACCGAACCCGAACCCGAACCGAACCCGAATAGACCGAATTGTCGGTCTATTCGGGTTTTCGGGTTCGGGTTCGGTTCCTATATGTGCTATATTTCGGGTTATGGGTTCGGGTTCGGTTCCTAACCTTTAAAACCCGAATAGACCTAATAACCCGAAATATAAAAAAGCTCTTAATATGTGATGGTATTATTATATGATTTATGAACTTATTAGCTAGAAATAATGAGATCATCTTAACGATAGTATATATATCTTTGTATGCTAATTTTTATAGTCACTTGTTGTAGTAATAGTACTTTCAATTAATTATTCATTGTATATATTTTAACAAAATATACTAGTCTCTCTACAATTCGGGTCTATTCGGTGGACCGAATAGACCGAACCGAAATTGTGAGTCTATTCGGGTTCGGTTCCTAAAATATTTTTGGAAATTTCGGTTCTCATTTTTTAGAACCCGAAATTTCACAAACCCGAATAGACCGAACCGAATTACCCTAATAGACCGAATGCCCAGCCCTAGCTGCCGCGCAGAGCGCACAACAGCAGCACCAGGCGCAGGGCGGCTGGAGGCCTGTGGCATGGAAGATGCAGCCTCTTCCTCCATCGAGAAGTCCTTGGGAACGAAGTCATGGTGCTCGACGATCTGGACCATGGTGTCGGGCAGGAAAACAAGCAAAAACCTAATGCCAAGACCCCCTACCTGGCGCGCCAAATGTCGGAGAGGAAAATCTGTGGCCGAGTGGCGGAACGCACCCGCCCTAAATCCTAAGATGAGGAGGGGCCTAAGCGTTTTGCCTGTTTGCTAGATGGTCGATGAACACGAGTGGACACGAGGATTTAGAGTGGTTCAGGCCGCCGGAGCGTAATACCCTACTCCACTGTCTGTGTGTTGTATTGAGTCTATGAGCTTGAGAGAGCTTGAGTGAACTTGAGAGCTTGTCTTGTAACATTGTGTGCCTTCCCTTTTATAGCTCAAGGGAGGCACATACAAGGATGCTGAGCCCCGACATGTGGGCCCATCAACATAACGGAAGGAATACATTATAGGAGTAACTAATGCAAGTAACGCCTAAGCAATCTCCTGGCGCCATGATGTCTGCAGTCCACGCAGTATTGATATGTGGCGGCTGCTTCCTTGGTAACGTGCGAGTAATGATGAGCGTAGTGCACGCGGCAGTATGGGTGTGCTGCCTACCAGTGGAATGGATAGGCACGCCGCCTGCGGAATGGATAGGTCATCGCCTGCCAGAGGAATGGATAGGTCGCCGCCTACCAGGGGAATGGACAGGTCTCAATAAATGCAGAGGCGGCACACCACCTGCCAGTGGAATGGACACACGGCGCGCCTTATCTTCAATAAATGCAGAGGCCCCATAGCACAGAGGCCTTACGTCAGGCTCCGCCCGTTGGCTTACGTCACGTGCAGTAGGCCATGCGGCAGCATCGGGTCTCCGCCTGGGCAGGGAGCAGAAGCGTATATGATAAGGTCCGGACACGTGTCGGCTCCAGACCCCCGCCTGGCCTTGATTAAGGCCTGGGTATTCTCTGTCCCAGAATCCTGGGACCCTGCTGTGAGCGGCCCGAACTCGACATAGAGGGGTCCGGATCCCATCCTAAGGGTCCGGTTTGCGCCCGTGGAGGTCCTGGACCTTACCCGGAGGCCCGGTCTGTATATACAGGGGTCCGGCACTTTCCCGTGGGGGTCCGGACTCACTGTTGATACCTTGGGGTATATCATCTTCTCTGGCCATGGGGCGGCCCTGGAGCTGTCCACGTGGTGGGGTCGGGTGCTGTTGCTGGCCCAGAGTAGTCACTCGAGGCTGGGGTGAGTCACGGTCTTGCCCACGCACAGCTCCATTACCACGCGACCAAATATAGCCGCGTGGGTACTACGTCTTCATACAGTAGTAAGGGGTACCCCTATTTTAGGGTACTGACAGATATGATAACATTACACAAAAACACCAGAATAAACGGTGCAAGATATTCTACGCGTCATAACGAAATCGTAGGTTCAAGAGCAACTAAAATCGGAGTTAAAACTAATTAAGTATGGAATTTCTAAGTTTATTGAATTACTTTATACATCAAAAATAGTTTTCTAATTTTATTTTACCAAATGAATTTGGACGGCGCGTACAAAATCTCGAGAGCTTAGGCGCTAGGCTGCAAGATTTAGGACCTGATTGTAATTATTTTTGACTTGCCCTGGACGACAGGTTTATTATCATAAAGGATAGAGACTGTTTTAGAAAATGACTACGACAGTCTTACAACGGATCACCCTAGACCCTCAGATCCCCATCCACGACCCATATTAAATAAACGAAGGGGTATGCTTTGTCATCATCACAACAACTCATCCACGGTTCTACGGTGTAAACCAATCGTTACCATGTTCAATTACGACCGTCCATCTCGGAATGAGCGATCGACCAGCGATCCCCATCCCTGCCGACGACCGCACAATAGGGGCACCCCACCCCACGGCGGCGCCATTGCCGCCGCATAGTCTTTCATCACCCCCGAGCCCCAACACAAACCTAACCTATGCTACATGGAGAGGAGCGCAAGGCAAACTACATGGGAGATTCCTCACCGAAGGTTGGAGCAGTGGCAGTGGTCGGTGACATGTTCCGTGGTCTGACATAATTTGGTGAGCAATTCGTCGAGTCATGGTTGCTATCCCTACTTGACCGTGCCTCTCCCACATGTTATGAGACCAGGCGAAGGTCCTCAACCACCCAACGAAGTCCTGCAAGTGGCGTACCTGAAAATTGACCGTGACGTCTCTCAGACCCTCTCTCCCAACTCTCTACTCGCTCCAAGCTTTCTGGCGGTTACCATGGCTCACGTCGACCTATTTTAGATGAATGAGGCAGTGCTTGGCGGCCATATATATAGTGTTGAGCCCCAAAATAAATGACCAAACGGTCCGGCCCTAGGGCTGGACGGTCCGCGGTCCAGACGGTCCGCACTGGTGGTCCGGACGGTGCGAGCGTGCGCAGAGCCAATTAGTATTTCGAGTTTCTTGCTATTGTTGTTGGTTAGATTCGCAGAATTAACTCGGGAGATTTGTTTGTAACGGGTCCAGCCCCCCTCCTCTATAAATATAGAGGAATACGACCGATTAAACATCATCAATCGAAGCAAAAATCAATTTATCTCGCATTTATTTCTTGTACATTTAGGAGTAGTTCTAGTCTAGTTCTAGTTTAGCCTTCCAATCCCCAAATTCTCCGCTTCTCTTCGACTCTACGTCGACTAGAGGAGTCTAGGTCAGCCTACCGAGCCTAGACAACACCTAGGATCTCTCCTCCCCGACGGGGTCCTCCCGGGAGCGAGATCCAAGCGTCGCCCCTGCGCACGCGCGGAACGTCTAGCTTGTAGGCGCGAACCGTCCGGCCTGTCAGGTAGGAAACCCTAGCCCTGCCCTAGGTCGTGGACCGTCCGGTCCCTGGCCGCGGACCATCCTCGCCTATGCAGAGAGCACCGCCGCCGGATCTCACGCAGTGATTGGCGCCCAAAAAGGCACCAACACACTTTTTGGCGACTCCGCTAGGGACATCACATATAGACCCGTCAGATCGGCCCTAAATGGTCGATTCAAGGGATAACTCTGAAGTCTCCCTCAGCAACATCATAGAGCCGACTTGGGAAACATTGCTGGTTGATGAACAGTCCAGTTCAAGGAGCACAAAGAGCAGCTGATCCAAGAAGCAAAGGCGAAGTTCCTGGCCAACTTCAAGGTGGACAGGAACAACAAAGTCGTTCGGCAACGGGCGATAGATCTAGCTTCGCTTTGACCTACCGCGACTACCACCGAGGTAAGCAACACAAACGAGCTCCAATCTCTTAAAATTTATATAGATGAGCAGCGAGACCAAACACAAAATATCATATGGGGTATGCAAAAGGAGTATAGGAGGCTAGTACGTGCGTTCGATAAATCTACCGTCGCAAATTTTCCTTCGCACGAGGTTGAATTAGGGGAAACACGCGTAATTGATCAGCTACAAGTTGTCACAACCAGTCACAACCCCTTTATGCGATGCCGATAGACACATACCCCGAGCAACCACAACCTCCTATGCACTAAATTAGCCGATCTGCACATATCCGGACCATCCACACGTGAGCGCGGACCGTTCGGGCCAGCAACGGCTGGTCCCATTTTTACTGAGTTACCGAGACATGCGCCCGAGCAACCACGTACTGCGCAAACCCTAAACGACCTAGCCGCACCGTCCGCATACAACAACGGACGGTCCGGCCACATGGCCGAATAGTCCGCGCATATCGCCGGACGATCCGAGTATCCAACCGGACGGTCCGACGCAGATTTTTTTGAAGATGATTGTTACCTGAATCCCCATCCATCCCAGCAAAACTTCCCATCATATCCTACGTTACCCCACCACCTTAATACAGAATCCCAAGCCCACGGGGGAGAGTACTTTTCGGACCCACTTAGAAGGCCGGAAAGGAACGGTCAATCCTATGACCAATATAGGCAAATAGTAACACACCACATAACTCAAACCAATGGGGGGAAGACAACAAACTAGTGTCCAAACAACCTCACCTATGATGGGACAAAGAGTCGGTGGTCTCCCGGTGGCCGCTATTGACATAGTAAGGGAAGAAATTGCTGGGGCATTCTGAGATAAGCTCGGAGTAAGCATGGTCCCTGGGGGCAGTCATATCAGAGGCCTTATGACAGCCGATTTGACCACCACCCATACCCACAGGGAACCAGGATACCCAAATTCGCAAAATTTTCGGGTGATCAAGGAAAAAGCACACGTGAACACATAGGCCAGTTTCTAGCACAATTAGGAGAATTGTCCGACACAGAGGCGTTCCACGTGTGTTTATTTTTGTTATCTTTAATAGGAACTGCATTCGCATGGTACGCCACATTACCCCCTAATTCTATTTTGTCATGTGGGGATTTAGAACAAAAATTTCACGATCACTTCTTTTCAGGTGATTATGAGTTAGATTTGGTAGACCTAGTAGCCTTGTAAGAAGGGGAAGATGAATCGGTTAATGAATACATTCGGAGGTTGCGAGATACATGAAACTGATGCTTTCAAATTCATTTAGCAGAAAAACAGCTAGCAGGATTAGCCTCTAATGGACTGCGATATTATTTAAAGGTAAGATTAGAAGGTATCCAGTTTTTTATGCTAGCACAATTACATCAAATAACTTCGACTTATGAAAGCCGAAGCAAAGAAACTGGTAAAACAATGTGCCACAACGTGCATATAGTAGAGTGCGACCAAAGCAGCTCGGATGATGAATCAACAGAAGTATACGCGGCTGAAATGGTTTGGCCAAAGCAGGCCGAATCTTTGGCTTGTTCCTCCTTACAGCCGGTTCAAAAGAAACGGCAAGAGGAGGTTAAGTTTACATTTAATGTTGGCAAATATGACAAATTATTTGATGAATTACTCAAAAAAGGCAACATTAAAATAAATCATACTGTTCCATCCGCCGACAAACTAAAACGCCGTGCATACTACAAGTGGCATAACTCATTTTCTCATGCCACTAATGATTGTAATGTGTTCCGATGACAAATTCAATCGACCATTAATGAGGGACGATTGAAATTTCAGGAAACATAGGTGGATACGGAACCCTTCCCAATGAATGTGATCGAGTTCGAGGGCAAAAAGGTCCTAATTCGGCCTAGCACACCCGATAAGGGCAAAGGCAAAGAAGTCATCATTGGTGACGTGCAGAAGGCCGATGAGAATAATAAAATCTCTTGCAGGAAAGTGGTGGCGGAAAAGACTCCTAATGTAGGGGAGACTTTAAAAGTTACCATCACCACCTCCAACGCTGGGGGCAGGTGCAAGCAAGGGACCAGGCACGTACACCTATTTTGCGCATCGCGGACGGTCCGACACATAGACGCGGATGGTCCGGGACACTACCGAAAAGTCCAAACCATTCCAGTGGACGGTTTGGCAACGCCCAGGAACCATGACGACCACATATCTTCAAACCACGACTGTAAGGAAAATGGACTTTGGGCCATTTGGCTTAATAGATTTTGGTGTTTGATGATTAACACAGCCTGTGAACTAATGTATTTTCCAAGTGTTTGTGTGTTGTAGTTCACAAGATGCGAAGTGGATTGGACTGAGGCTCTGAGGATGCAACACCTCAAAGAAGACATTATAATACCCATATAAGACATTATAAAGTCATATTGAAGACACTTTATACATGCTAAGAGTCCAACACATCAAGAAGTACAAGTGAGATACAAAGATGCAAAACAAAAGTGAACTTGACAAAGTTGAGAGAAAGGGCTGACTGAATTGGAAGTGTTTCACAAAATCAAATCTAATCAAACTTACATGGCTTCAACTCTGATATGTATATAATTTTATAAGCTTTCCAAAAAGTCCAAGATCATCAAAATTGGAGTTCGGAGCTAAAAGTTATGCCCACAATACGAAGTCGGAATTGCTGAAAAAACAAGAGCAGCATATGGGATGTCTGGTGCACACCGGACTATCTGGTGTGCCAAATTTGCTCAAACTGATATGGCTTCAACTCTGGGATGTAGAGAATTTCATAAGCTTTCCAAAAAGTACAAGATCATCGAAATCGGAGTTTGGAGCTAAAAGTTATGGCCAAAATACGACAAGCGAGCATGGCCTGTCCGGTGCACACCGGACCGTTCGGTGCGCCATGTCCGGTGCGCCATCTTCGGAAGCTCCAACGGCTACTTTTAACGGCTAGTATATGTGGCATATCCGGTGCACCACCGGACAGTCCGGTGCACCTGTCCGGTGCGCCGCGGAAAGCTGCAGAACTGCTTTCCAACGGCTATATTTGAGTTGGGGTCTATATATACGTCCCCAACCGGTCATTTGGAGGTGTGGGAGCCCAAGCAACATACTAAGGCATATTGTAGACATTTCCAAGTGCTCAAACACCAAAGTTCTTAATAGAATCACTCGGTGATTAGTGTAGATGCTTTGTGAAGTGCTTAGGTTAGTTAGACCGCATTAGCGCTTGCTCTAGGTGAATCCTAGTTAGTTGAGTGAGTTTAGACAAACCACACAACCCCTCGGCTCTTGTGCGGGCCGTTGTAATTGTACCGAGTGGGGCGAGAGTCTTGCGAGACAGTGACACCCGTGTTTGTGTCACGGCCGCCACCGTGTACCGGAGGGAACGAGGCCTGTGGCGTTTCGGCCGGAAGCTCGATAGTGGAGACGGTGGGGAGCGTCCGAGAGGAGCCGGAAGCGGAGCACCACTTGCGCGTGGAGAAGGCCCGCGGCTCTCTACGGAGTTACTCGACCGAGGTGCTTGGCCCTGGCTTGGGCTTCCCTTTGCGTAGGGGCACCAACGAGGATTAGTCGGGACCTTGCGTGGTTCTGGATACCTCGGTAAAAATACCAGCGTCATCCACGAGAGTTTGCATCTCTACCTTGCTTTTTAACTTCCACATTTATATTAAGCATTTAAGTTTCAATCTTGTCTTTATGCTTATATAGTGTAGATTGAAACTTAGCCATTGCGGTAGAGATAGCAACACTTAGACAAAACCTAGTTTGCACATTCTAATTTGATTATTTGCATAGGTTTTTTTCTAGGGATTTATTTGTGGCCTAGTTTAGCGAAAGTTTTAGAAGTCCTAATTCACCCCCCCTATTAGGCGTCACCCGTTTCTTACACACGACGACCAGAAATAGGTACGTGGAAAACTAACACAGTAAAGGCAGTTGGCCGACTGGTAAGATCCGGCCCGACCTTTAACTAGTTATTGTCTAAATATGTAAAAAAGAAGGCCGGCCCAAGTGACTGGCCAGCGAAGCGACCTCGCTCACCCATTCAGGAGCAACAACAGGTGAGACTGATTGGACCACCTCACCAATCAGAAAAGACGGAAGGTCATACTGTCCAGTTGAGGCCTAACATACCTGCATGGATACCTTCACCCCCATATCTACCTATGCCATATCAATATACAAACGTACCGCCACCATACGCCCCGAATCAAATGTGGGGTATGCCACCATATCCATTTGGGATGCCATAGTACCCCGCTTGGGAGGGGGCACCCCAAGCATCTGTATTCAACAGGTTGTCACCTCTTGTACAAGACCGATTGAGCACCACTCAATCCGGTCACCAGGCACAAGCCCAACAAGATTGCCGGACTACTCGACCGCAAAGGCCGACCAATCCGGCAGGGGGGCATATACCTATAGAAATCGAGAGAACGACAAAAAAGGACATCATCAAAATAGGTACAACAAATGTCGTCGTATAGGAACAATAATGAAGGGCCGATGATTTTTGGTGAATCTGCCAACACAAACAAAAAAGAAGATACGGCTGCCATCAAAA
Source organism: Zea mays (assembly GCF_902167145.1). NCBI lineage: Eukaryota > Viridiplantae > Streptophyta > Magnoliopsida > Poales > Poaceae > Zea > Zea mays. The sequence continues at coordinate 81,834,033 of NC_050104.1, read as the reverse complement.
TAGCCGATCAAAAATACTCCATGCCTCGATGGTGCCCATCGGGATTGACACGGTCCCAAAAGCGAAAATTACAACTCTTGAGAGCAAAGGAGAGCCAAGAAAAGGAGGCGGATATTCAATGACACACATCCTCAGTACCCGCCACCGCAAAAGACGTGGAGGCCAAAGGCCGTTGAGATAAATCAAACGACCACGAAGACAGAGAATGAGACAGCAACTCCACAGCTCTCTGCAGGTACGGTAGACAGTCTGGCTATAAAGGCTGGACCATCCGCAGATGACACGGACCATCCAACTCTCGAGTCTGGACCGTCTGCACTACACCAGGACACCTCCAACGACGTGCCGACGCCCATGAAGGAGGACGACCTACTAGGAGAGGACCTGGTCGACTACGAGGCTTCTCCAGAGTACACAGGTATGGACATAAATGTGATTACATTTTCCGCCGATTGTATTATTGTCGGCGATGATAAACCTATCGTTGCTCAGTTTGACCTTGGTCCTAAAGAAGCCGCCTTCACTAAACCAAAGGAATCGGTAAATCATTTGAAGTCGCTCTTCGTGCGCAGTCACATTGATGGGATACCGATTGCTAATATGTTGGTAGATTGGGGGCGACTATAAATCTAATGCCTTTTTCATTAAACAGAAAACTAGGTAAACAAGATGATGAACTTATCAAGACCAACATGACCCTCAGCGTCATTGGAACTGATAGTTCGATCAAAGCCAAGGGAGTCACGTCCGTTGAGTTAACCATCGGGACTAAGACCATTCCTCCTCATTCTTCGTTGCTGATGTAGAAGGAAATTACAGTCTAATCCTAGGCAGGGATTGGATTCATGCTAGCTAATGTATACCTTCTACGTTACATCAAATGTTACTACAATGGGTAGGCGACAATGTAGAACAAGTATATGCTGATGCATCGGCCTGTATTGCTGTAGCCGATGCCCCTGTACTTTGGACCTATGAGACTGCTACGTGTCTCATAGGAGTAGATTTTTTGATTATCAGTTCATAAGTATAGATAAAAAAGGTTTCATTCCTATAATGCTAGAGCCGATGGAGAATCGACTAAATCCTAAATAAAGTTTAAATGATGAGTACACACAGAATGAATGAGTCCCTGGTCGCGGACGGTCCGGTCTTTTACAAGACAGTTCGTCTTTTAAGACCGAACATCCACCGCAGCATAAAACCAGTGTCGCGGACGATCCGACCCTCGAGACCAGAGGGTCCGTCGTCACACAAAGATCATCTAATTCCTCTGTGGGAGACATAATAGAGGAATTCAGAGATAGGAGATGGTAAAACTCCAAGGCCGACTTTTGTGAATAAGACCCTGGAGACTGATCCTAGAGATGAAATGATCGGTCTATTGAAAGAATATTCTGATTGCTTTGCTTGGAATTACATTGAGATGTCGGGATTAAGCCGTGAGATAGTAGAGCATCAGCTTCCCATTAAGTTTGGTTTCAGACCTTTCAAGCAGAAAGCTAGAACATTTCGTCCAGACCTTCTCCCACGAATAAAGGACGAAATTCACCGACTGCTAGAAGCTAATTTTATTAGACCTTGCAGATACGCAGAGTGGGTCTCCAATATTGTGCCAGTGGAAAAGAAAGAATCAGGTAAGCTCAAAGTATGCATTGATTTTCACAATTTAAATAGAGCAACTCCTAAAGATGAATATCCCATGCCCATAGCCGACGCATTAATCAATAATGCATCAGGGAATAGAATTATTAGCTTTCTTGATGGTAATGCCGGATATAATCAGATTTTCATGGCCGAAGAAGATGCGTCTAAAACGACCTTTATATGTCCAGGCTTCATTGTTTTATTTGAGTGGGTTGTCATGACATTTGGTCTGAAAAATGCTGGTGCTACTTATCAGAGGACTATGAATTTGATCTTTCACGAGCTATTGGGAAACACTGTGGAAGTCTACATTGATGATATTATAGTCAAATCGGCTGAGTTTAGTTCTCATATAGCTGATTTGCGCAAAGCCTTTGATAAAATGCGTCAGTATGGTCTGAAAATGAACCCACCTAAATGTGCTTTTGGAGTGTCGGCTAGTAAGTTCTTAGGATTCATCATTCATGAACATGGTATAGAGATAGACCCTGACCGAATTAAATCCATTCGGAATGTGGGACCTCCGACCTGTAAAGTCGAAGTGCAGAAGTTCCTTGGCAAGATAAATTATTTGCGAAGGTTTATTTCTAACCTAGCCGAGAAGATTGATGCCTTCACCCTATCCTTCGGCTTAAAAATGATGCCGAATTCACCTGGGGACAGAACAGCAGGAAGCGTTTGATCTCATCAGAAAATATTTGTCTTTGGCTCCCGTGTTAAAAGCATCACAAGTAGGAGTACCGTTCAGATTGTACATTGCAGCTGAAGATAAGGTTATTGGGTTTGTTCTGACGCAAGAGACCAGAGGAAAGGAGCATGTGGTGACCTATCTAAGTTGGAGGCTGCTGGATGCTGAAACAAGGTACACTTTCATCGAGAAGTTATGCTTATGCCTATTTTATGCATGCACCAAGTGTAGATGTTATTTGTTGTCTAGTCGTTGCATCGTTTCCGGTCAAACCGAGGTGATCAAATACATGTTGCAAAACCCGATTATGAGTGGTAGAATTGGTAAATGGGCTTATGCACTCATAGAATATGACTTGGCTTATAACCATTGAAATCTATGGAAGGCCAGGTCATAGCAGACTTTATTGTAGAACATCGGATTGTTGATACTCATAAACTATACATATCATACCTCACTGTTACTCCCTGAATTTTATATTTTGATGGATCGGTTTGCAATGAAGGACAAGGAATTGGCATCGTGCTTGTTTCACCAAGCAATGTCTATTTCGACTTCTCTAGCCGATTAAAAATTTATTGCACTAACAATCAAGCCGAATATGAGGCCCTTTTGTTTGGCTTGGAGATGCTAAGTTGTATGGGAGTAAAACATGTGAGGGCATTTTGTGATTCTCAGCTGGTTGTCCAACAAATATTAGAAGAATATCAATGTTTTGATGGTACCCTAAACAGTTACCTTTAAAATGTTGGGGCATAATTAATTCTTTTGCCGAATTCAGCATTCGGCACATCTCTAGAGTTGAGAAACACAGAGCTAACAATTTGGCACAAGATGCATCGGGTTATCGGATAAAGCGAGGGATATTTCACAACACCGAAAATCTGATAACCGATACAGGGCCAATTCCCCAGGTCGCGGACCGTCCGGTTGAGGGTTTCGGACCATTTGGGGTTGCCAGGAAAGTTCTCCTGATTGATTCGGCTGGTAATGAAGCTGATGCAAGTGACTGGAGGACACCCATAATTAATTATCTATGAAATCCTATTGTTAGGACGGATAGGAACGTTCGGCGTACAGCTTTCAAGTATGTAGTAATGAGTGATGAACTCTACTGCCGAACAGTCAACGACATCCAGCTTAAATGCTTGGGCCCAGGTGATGCTATATTAGCCATGGCCGAAGTACATAAAGGGATTTGTGGTACCCATCAATCGGCTCCAAAGATGAAGTGGTTGTTGCGAAGGTCTGGCTTCTATTGGCCTAACTTGATAGCTGATTGTTCAAGTACTACAAAGGATGCCAAGTATGTCAAAAAATCGGTGACTTACAGTTGGTCCCTGCAGCCGAATTACGTCCTATCATCAAGCCTTGGCCTTTCAGAGGATGGGGATTGGACTTTATAGGAGAAATTCATCCTTCATCGTTAAAAAGGCATCGGTTCGTGTTAGTTGCCACTGACTACTTTACTAAATGCACTGAAGTCGTTGATCTGAAGAACATGACACACATGGAGGTAATTGAGTTCATAACTGAGCAAATTATCCATAGGTTCGGCATTTCCCAGACTTTGACTACAGACCAAGGGGCTTCTTTTATGTCAAAGAAGGTATGTGAGTTTGTTGAATTATATAGAATTAAGTTACTCAATTCATCTCCGTATTATGCTCAGGCCAATGGACAGGTCGAGTCTAGTAATAGGACATTGATTAGCCTGATAAAAAAGAAAATATCTGATCATCCTAAGCATTGGCATAAGATTTTGTCCGAAGCTTTATGGGCTCATAGAATATGTAAACACCGTGATACTAAAGTATCTACGTTTGAGCTTGTCTATGGGCAGGAAGCAGTGTTACATGTAGAGATAAGTTTAAATGCTGTCAGGTTCGCCAAGCAAAATGATCTGACTGTCGGTGATTATTATAATTCATTGATGGACAATATTGATGAAGTAACCGACAAAAGGGTGACAGCCTTACGAGAAATAGAGAAGGACAAGATCATGGTCGCCAAAGCTTACAACAAGAAGGTCAAGGCTAAATCGTTCTAGGTAGGGGATCTGGTGTGGAAGACTGTCCTGCCTCTAGGAGCAAAGACTGGAAGTTTGGGAAGTGGTCGCCAAGCTAGGAAGGCCCTTATAGAGTCACGCAGGTGATGTCCGGTAACGCCTACTTGTTGCAAACATTACAAGGCAAAGACATGCCCAAGGCTTTAAACGGGCGTTTCCTCAAACAGTATCATCCTAGTATGTGGCAAGATACCTAAGGAAACCGATGTGATCACATCGTGTTAGTTGCTTTTGGTTCGCTCAGCTTCACCAAAAGGTAGGGGGCATATGTTGAGCCCCAAAAGAGAAGACCGGATGGTCCGGCCCTAGGGCCGGACGGTCCACGGTCCAGACGATCCGCACTGGTGGTCCGGACGGTCCCCGCGTGCGCAGAGCCAATTAGGGTTCCGAGTTTCTTGCTATTGTTGTTGGCTAGATTCGTGGAATTAACTCGGGAGATTTGTTTGTTACGGATCCAGCCCCCCTCCTATATAAATACAGAGGAATACGTCCGATTAAACATCATCAATCGAATCAACTATCAATTTATCTCGCATTTATTTCTTGTACATTTAGGAGTAGTTTTAGTTTAGTTCTAGTTTAGCCTTCCAATCCCAAATTCTCTGCTTCTCTTCGACTCTACGTCGATTAGAGGAGTCTAGGTCGGTCTGTCGAGCCTAGACAACACCTAGGATCTCTCCTCCCCGAAGGGGTCCCTCCCGGGCGCGAGATCTAGGCGCCGCCGGCGAGCTTCACCGCCCCTGCGCACGCGCGGACCGTCCGGCCTGTAGGTACGGACCGTCCGACCCATCAGGCAGGAAACCCTAGGCCTGCCCCAGTTCGCGGACCGTCCGACCCTTAGCCGCGAACCGTCCGCGCCTGTGCAGAGAGCACCGCCACCGGATCTCACGCAGTGATTGGCACCCGAAAAGGCACCAACATATAGCACCAAGGGGAAAGGAAGAGTTCGGGACAAATCCGATTGCGACCGGCTCAATCCTAAACGAACTCCACTTTGGTCACATGGTGTTGTTCGTCACAACCCAAGGAAGAAGGTTCTGGTCACGTGGCCCCACATGGTGGTCAGCCAAGTGTGTAAAAGCGGTGGTGAACGGGGTCGGTCGGTGGGCTCCGCGTATCAGTGAGTATGGAGTGGATTCGTTGAGATAACGGGAACGAAGCTTCTGGTAGCGTGGTCCCACATGTAAGCGACCAAATACATGCGCATTGACGCATAGGACTTGGCTGAGCCCCACTACCCAGTGAGACAGAGCACGGCGCACGCGCGCCACACCAACTGACCGAGTAGGCTCACCCGGTTCATCGAACGCCTGACCAGTTCGGGTCCACGTGGAAGTGAAACACAGGCGCAGATGTGGCCGATGAGGGGCTAGAGGGTGGGCCCCACTGGGGTGCAAGGATCGTGGACTGGGGCATTGCGGGGGAGCTGGGTAAGTTGGGCTACACGGTTGGTTCCGGCCCTGGCTGAGGTAAGTTCTTATCTTTTCCTTTTCATTTTATTTTCTAATTTCATTTCAATTTTAGTCTTAAATTTCAAATTCAAATTTGATCTAAATCTCAAGTTTTAAATTATATCCAACACCCAAATATCTAGCATGAAATGCATAATTCAATTTTATTTATTTATTATCTTATTTTATCCATTAATCACATGATTTTCAATATAAAACTCATATACGCAAGATACTATTCTAGAAAACAATTTTTATATATCATATTAACATTTTAGTGAATGTTTATAAATATTAAATCATCTTAGATAAATTAATTTGTGTAAGGATCTTTTATTTGGTCTCTACTAAGAGAAGGTGCCTAAACACAAAATCTATTTAAGAACAGTTCACCAGTTCACAAATAGTTGAGGAAGTTTTCTCTATTTTTTCAAAGGTTTAATTCTAACTCTTGAGCTACCAACATTTTAATATTACTATCTTTGTTCTTTAGTAAATATATGTTGTAAAGAAAGGAAATTATTATTATGGTACACTTTAACTCAAATCTTCTTGGAGAACCTTTATAAATCGCAAAATAAGATTTTGGGTGTTACAGAAATGGAATGCTTATGTGCTTGTTCAGTTTTGGTGGGTTTGAAGGGTATTGAAGGGGATTAAATCCCTTTCTAGTCAAAATTGAATAGGTGGGGATTTAATCCCCCTCAATCCCCTTCGATCCCTACGCAACCGAACAAGACCAATGGAGGTTCAGGCTATTGGAAGCATCAACCACATACACTACAATATCCATATGAATCTAGTTGGATTTGGTGTTCAAAAATCACATAGGCTTCTTGTCGATGAGTACATGCCGAATGGATCTTTGGATAAGTGGATTTTAGCAAAGCACCAAGTGGGCTTGCTTGATTGGAAGACTATATTGAAGATCATCGTTGGGTAGCAAGAGGAATAGATTATCTTCACAGTGATTGTCGATAAACAATAGTTCATCTAGACATCAAGCCACAAAACATCATATGGGATCAGTTGTTTGCTGCTAAGGTATGTGACAGCTTGCCAAGCTAATTGATCGTGAGCAGAGAGCACTATAATGACTAGACTGATCGCTACACCGGGTTATTTAGCGCCGAAAAAGATGACGTCTACAGCTTTGGCATTGTCATCATTGATATCTTGTGTGGAATAAGAAATTTGGACTACTCATAACCTGAAGAAATAATGTAAAAAGTGATCATGCTCACAAATAATGTTGAAAGTGGTCATGTCTATTTGAGCAATACCACTAGAGTTGCACATTGGTCGTTTGAGACTGAAGGAAGGCCTTGGGGGGCTCAGAATCAATTCCTTCATCTGTAGGAATTTTGCCAAGTCGACCTTGCAGTAAAACCATTTCTTGGTCCAACCATTTATCCATTTCCTTCGGTAGGCTAATATCGGTGATGGGGTGTCTCGAAGATACTAAAAGTTTTAACACCCAAAACTATTGTGCAAACCCTTTTTCCCACGAGCCTCCGTGAGATAGTGAAGTTCATGCACTGTGCAAAAGCACTTTGGGCTACCTTCGGCTAGCTAGCTTCGAACAACCCGAATGAATATGCCAAGCCTCATTATGGCATTGGGAGTCAGTTGATGGAATTATATATCATACTACCTCCGTCCTTTTTTATTTGACGTCAAATAGTGTAAAATTAAACTACAAAATGTCAAATAAAAAATGGAGGGAGTATTTCTTTAACAACTACAAAAATCATTGGCTACATAGAGAACCAATGCCCCGCTTAGAAGAGGCCTTTGTACACAACAATTTCTTCATCACATGGTTATGGTGTCTCATCATCACCGCTTAGACATGCAAGTTTAATGCTACCAATGTAACCAAGTGATGGGGATCGGATCCCTAGGCCCCCAGGAGCCTCATGTTAGTAGGTGTGTAGGAGTGAGATAGTTCATTGCAAGAGGACCCACCACAGCCATAGGATGACCCACGTTGAGCCAAGGGGGCGGGCAAGAATAAGGAAGGTGGAGAGGGTCAGACGAACCGGACAAAACTGTAACACCCTAAATTTTGGTGTATAAAAATTTCTTTGCTCTGTACTCAAAATTCAGGTTTTACTCTTTTCTTTCTTCGCTTTTCTTTTCCATTTATTAAAACAATAGAGAGTTATTTTGTTCTATGTTGGTGTGACCCCTAGAAGTGCCTTGGTTGTTGCATTCATGTTGTTGCATAGTGTTTCTAAGTGCAAGAATTGTTTGGAACATGTTAATATGCTTTGTAGAAATTTCCGGTAAATTTTCTGAATATTTTCTATTTTCCGAAATTCAAAATCTATTGATTTGAGGTACTTAAAAATATTTTCAAAAGTTCTAAATATGTTTTTTGAGTTCATTGGTTCCAAATCATGTCTAGGAATTTTCCTACAATTTTCGAAGCCTTCGAGATATTTTTCGAACATTAAAAACGATTTCAGTCTTTTTCTAGAATTATTTTTAATTTTAAAAATGGGATAATTACGAAAAATAAAATATCTTCAAACCCTACCAATATATATATGGCTGGAACCCTCTCGTCGATCCCTTTCTGAATTTGAAAATTGTTTCCCCAGTTCAGATCCACAATTCCTGAAATTGCTCGCCGAAGGTCGGGATTGTTGCAACTCCGGCGACAACTCAGGCGAGCAATTACTTTCAATCCGAGCGTCGTTTGTGGAATCCGAGGGTACCGCTGCATTCGTCTCATCGAGAGCTTCGTTCGGGTGCCTTCAATTCGTCGATCCGACCGACGGTTCCTCCATAATTAGCGTTTTTCTCCTCGGCTCTGGCAAGGGTTTCTTCTCCGGTGAGCACTTCCTCCATTGTTGCCCATGGAGTTCTTCGTTTTTGTTTCCCCATGCAGCCCCTCTCTCTCCTTCCTCGGCGGTGGTAAAGCACCCCCCACGCACGATCGGCTTGGCCCCCTGCGCTTAGGGCTGACAAATGGGCTATAAATTTTGCACTATAAGATTTAAGGATCGAATCGGGTTAGAATCAGGCTCTATTTCTAGTCATTTTTGAACTTACGTAGAGATACGTTTCAATTTAAAATCACGATAACTTTTGCGTTTCAAATCTGATTCACTCCGTTCAAGTCGCGTTACATTGGTATTAAAATTATCTACATGTTAGAAGCGTTATTCTCTGTTGTTACACATTTTATTTAATTTATTTAAATGGTCATTTGACTAATGGTAATTAAAGTAGCACTTCAATTTAAAACTAATTTAGGGTTTCGATTTGCGCGTCTAAAAATAAACACCAACATGGTTAATCTTAATCGAAATATTCTTTATTAATAATTGTTTAGTATAAATGTGCTATCTATTTAATAGTCCTCGCATGTCGCGTTGGCCCGCGCACCGTGCACGTGCTACCGTGTTGTTTCGCGCGTTGCGTATTTCGTCTTGCGCCGTTAATTCATCTCGCTTAGAGACGCTAATATTATTTGAATTACTTATTTAATCGAGAGCTATTAGCATAGTAGATTTATTAAAACTAGGTAATAACTCTAGTTGTATTTAATAAATGTCGATTAATAAGAGTATGTGAAAATAATTGTTCTAGTTCATAATTATATAACGTAAACACAATAACTTCTCAATCGTAGCTTCGATCTCGGTGTTTGTTCTTCTCGTGTGACCGTAGAAGCGAGTGCTATTTTTTATTGCACATGTTTTCCCTTGTATGGTGTATTGTTCTTTTCTATTTCAAGAAAGTTGAATGTGTGTTCGCACTCACTTAGATAACGTTTCGTCCACAGAGTCCGAGGAAGTTGCAGGAGAAGCCCCTGAGCAGCAGCAATTTGGTGAAGGCAGGTGTCCTCTAACCTATTATGTCCTATTTACTTTATAATTCATTGTCTCGTATACTATGAATAACCTAAGGATCGACTAGCTTTCTATTTATCTTGTCCTTGAATACATTTTGGGGTTGGGTTATTATGATCAGCTACATGCTAGTGTCTTTACCCTAATCGACGAACATGATGAGAATTACTTTATGATATGATGATTCATTATGATTATGATTATGAACTTGTAGCATTTTAGGGGAGCTCAGGTTGTTTCCTAAGTACCTCTCCGTAAGGACCTGTTCGTTGAGAGACCACTCGGGACAACAGTACAACCATGAGGGTGGTATGGGACGCCCTTAGCTGATTAATTGGAGGAACCTGGGGGTGTAGTTTGCTTTGCCGTTGTGTCGTCAATGAGAGCTGGGGCATAGTGCTTCCTTTGCTAAGGGTGGGTGTTGAGGTTCATTTGATTTTGTTTTGTTAGTCACCCACCTTAGGGAGGAGTACTGTGCTTGTAGGACTACGAAACTTAACGGGCGGCTACGCACTAGGAGTATCTTTGTAAAGGCTACGTAGTGAATCCCTAGCCATTCACCTTAGTAGTGAAGATCAGGTCTTGCAAACCCAGGCTGGAAAGGGATCACGACTCATGGGTAAAGTGTGCAACCTCTGTAGAGGGTTAGAAACTAGTATACCAGCCATGCTCATGGTTAAGAGCAGCCTTGAGATCGTATTTGATTAGAGATACTCTAGATTCAGTTATGTTGATGGTTTTATGATGATGGCTATACTTATGATATCTGGTACTTTCCTCTTGGAGAAGGTGCTTTCTTTTGGGAATATCAACTTGGGTTTTATGAGAAAACTTGGCTTCTACTAATGATAAATACCTGACCAACTAAAAGCAACCGCTTTGAGCTTAACTCCACATACAACTAGTCCAATTCAACCAAACGGGACATTTGTTGAGTATGTTAATGTGTACTCACCCTTTCTTAAACACCAAACACCAGGTTGTCTCTATGGTAACCATTGCTCAGGAGAAGATGAAGGCAACACAGAGGATTTTTAGGAGTTGCAAGACTTCAAGGAATTCTAAACTAGACTAGCGGCAAACGTCAAGTCGGCTGCCTGTGAAGGACTTATCTTACTACATTTCTTTTAGCACTTTGATTTATGTTTAAATTAATGACTATGTGGATGTTTCGGACATCATGATGTAATAAAGTAATACTTATTTCCGCTATTATTTGAGCAGTGTGTGATAATGTCCAATTATGTAATCGCTATGTACGTGAAATTCTGATCCTGGCACATACATGGTAAGCATTCAGTTTACCTTCTAAAACCAGGTGTGACAAAAAGCCACTTGAGGAGGTTTTGCACGCCCATCAGACTGGCGATGTTGTTAGTCCTACGTGCACCACATTAACTACATCGGTCGATAGGGCATAGTGTGAACCATATCGGTCCTCCCCCACTCATGATTTATGGGTTCTAGGCCTAAGTCCCACTCACAACCTATGAGTCCTAGGTCTATGTCTCACTCATGACCTACGAGTCCTAGGCCTAAGCCCCCGATGTCCTATGGACCACACGACGACAAGAAATAAGACCGGTCGACAGTCTACGAAGGCAGAAGATCGGCGCACGAGGTGAAGCGAACAGAAACCAGCAATGATGACCTCGACCAACACTAATTAAGACCTCCTCTAGCAATCTATGGCAAAAGACCCACGCAGGGAAGAACACTAGCACACAGCAAGTTAAAACTTGCTTTGATGTTACTAGGGGCGGAGGGCTCGATGTGGCAAGGTATGGCCCACGCCATACCTTGGGTCCGACCCATTAGCGAGTAGTGACTTAGGGAAAAAGTTATTTGTGCCTAGGATCTCCACTCTGTGCTTTCGCTGTCGTCGCAAGGCATAGCCGTGCCCCGCGCATCACGCTGTCACACACGACGAACACACCGCTCTTCCTTGCCTCTGCCTGCACTACACCTGCCGCTTGCCACGCCTGCTCTGCACTATGCCGGTGGCCGGTCGCACACCTCTCCTCCACTACTCCATAGTGCCTTCCTCTTGCCTCACCTCTATGCCATGCCTGTCGGCTACCGCTCGCCTGCGTGCTGCGTTGTGCACCTCGTCGCCTGTACGCTGTACCGCTGTGGCCGCGATCTGCCGAACCCATGACTCCACAGTCCATAGACCGCAAACACATGAAAAGGAGGAAGACACCGCTATGGCTAGTTCCTTTCCCCAATCCCCAATGACAAGTTTCATCTGATCATCTCCAATCTCTAGTGGTCAGGTCGACAATTCATTCCTCAATTCATGTAATGAGTAATCTGCTCAATCTCCTTTGTTAAGCTTAGATGTAATCAAAACATAAATTACAATTGTGTGAACTAATTAAGTAATTGTTTTGCATAGAATTAAACTAGTTGTTGATTGTTTGAGCAATAGAGCAATGGTTGGAAATAAGAAGGAAAGAAAAAGGCTTCACAAAAAGGTATATTATGTAATTTGTGAAGAGATACTTGAGCTAATTTGTTATTATTTGTTAAGCTACTAAAGTACTAAACATATATGATTGATTGTTTTACATATTTTAAGAGCTATTTTAGCCAGGGTTATAAAGGCTCCACTCCAAGTACTCTTGGTAGTGTAGTTGCTATTGTAGAAGAAGTAGAAGATGTGCATTTAGAAGAAAATGTCTTGCCAGCTGCAGAAGAAGGTATGGGGACTGAAGGGGATGTCATGACATTTGAAGAAGAGGACGAAGGAGATGAACAAGTTCAAGAAGGTATAATTGACTTTAACTCGGATCACATTATTTATAATATAGGACTTCATATTCCAATTGAAATGTTTTCTCCCAATATTAGAGATGAAGTTAGGAGGGCTTTTAAAGCTAAAGGTCCACCCAATCAAGTGATAAAAGGAGCTTTCAGAAAAAATGGTTTCATCAATATGTATGATCGAATGGATGACAAATTTGGTTATGATGTCTTTACAAAAGCTAGGTTCTCAGAATGGAAAATTGCTTAACTTGCACTTCCAGAACATGTTGGTGGGCCAACTAGCATACACAATGTTGCATCAACATCATTTCATGATTTTGATAACCAAAGGTCAAGCATAAAGCATAAGGTTTCCAGTTATAGCAAAGATGCATTGAGCAAATATGGAACCCGACTGGAAACTTCTTTAGGTATTGTAAGTTACTTTGCATTGCAAGAGGAACCATTTTGGGGCATGATGAATGTAGTACTTCCTTGAATAGAGGCAATTTTTAGAGTTTCTTAATTGATATAGGCAAAGTAACGAGGGAGTGAAGTGGGCTTTTGATGAGTTATGTCCCAAACATGCTAAAATGACACCTACAACAATTCAGAAAGAACTTGCAATTTGTTATGTAGAAGCAGTCACAAAGGCAATAAAGGAAGAAATGGGGGATTGTCTATTCTCCGTTCTTGCTGATGAATCTCGTGATATATCAATTAAAGAACAATGGCCATAGTTGTGAGATTTGTGAATACTAAAGGAGAGGAAATTGAAAGATTTCTAGGTCTCAAGCATGTCAAGGACACAACATCGAAAGCATTGAAGAGAGCATTGGTTGAGGAATTAAGCGACCATGTTTTATGTGTTGCAAAACTTCGAGGGAAAGGGTATGATGGTGCTTCCAATATGAGAGGAGAATTTAATGGTCTTCAAAAAATAATCCGAGATCATAACTCACATGCTCATTATATTCATTGCTTTGTTCATGAATTGCAATTGGTAGTTGTTGCAGTCTCAAAATGTTGCTCATCGATTCAAGATTTCTTTGAGTATGTTTCATTGATTGTGAATAGCACTAGTTCTTCTTGCAAAAGGAAAGATGTGTTGGTTCAAATACATCGTTTAAATCTCCTATCTAAGTTAGAGAGTGGACAAATTCTATCGGGGAGAGGTAAACAACAAGAAACATCATTGGCAAGACCGGAAGATACAAGATAGGGATCTCACTACAAGACTTTACTTAGGATTGAGTCAATGCGGGATTCAGTAATGGAAGTCCTAGAAATTGCAAAACAAGATGAGCGCAATCCATTTAAGGTGGGAGGTTTGGTTCAAATAATGGAGTCTTTTAGCTTTGTGTTTTCGTGAAGATGAAGTTGCAAATCCTCCATATTACAAATGACTTATCTTTGATCTTGCAGAAGAAAGATAAAAATTTTGTTCAAGCTATGTTTTTGGTTGTTGATGTGAAGACATGTTTGATTAATTTGAGAAGTGAAGGTTGGGAGCCATTGTTTGAAGAAACCAAAATATTTTGTTTGGAAAATTATATCCCAATACCAAATATGGAGGATAAGGTACCACGATTTGGTCGATCAAGAAAAGGCGGGGGAAAGAATATCACTCAAGAACATTATTTTCGTGTTGATGCCTTCTATGTTTCTATATATGCTATTGCCACTGAGTTTGATCATCGCTTCAATGAGACATCCTCGGAGTTGATGGTTTGTTTTGCTTGTCTTGACGCAAGAGACTCATTCTCCATGTTTGATATGGATAAGCTTTCTCGGCTTGCGGATACCTATTGTGACAACTTCTCTTTTGATGATCGAAAGATAAGAATGGACCTATTATGCACTTTCATTATTCCAGTGCGAAGACTTGAGGAATTCAAAGTTTGTTATTGTAACACCCCAGGTGTTACCATGGCTAGAGCACCTCTTGGTACTGAGGACTGAGAATTTTATGTGGTAAAGGCTTAGGGCAACACATAGGAACTTTGGAGATCATGTACCAATCAAGTTGCCAATGACCTAAGAAGCATTACCCTAATCCCTGCTCACTTACTACTTTGGATAAGAGGGGAGAAGAACCCTAGACCTCTTTTTAAACCCTATCTTCCAAAACCCTAAGTAAAGGGGAGAAGGGTGAACAAATGTGCAAACATGGGTAATCTTTACCCAAACCCTAAGCAACCTTATAACCAGCAATTAGGGGAGAGAAATAATGCAAAAAGACCCCTGGAGAAACCCCATTTCAAATCTCGAAGTGGAGAGAGAGCTAGAGCCCTCCATTTCTCTCTAAGTCCATTTTTAACCCTAGTTTAAGGATCAACCGTGTTCACCTTGAAGATGGCACCAAAACCACTTGGGTTCTATACCAAAAATGTGGTATACCACTTAAGGCACCCCCTGGAAAAAGTGGACACCGAGACCCTGACGTTTGACAGCTCTTGACATCAGTTTTGTCGCAGTGTGGGCAGTGAGACAAGCCAGATTTGGCGCCCGTCTATCTCCTGATCTAGGGCGTATCTTCCTTTGGAACTCACACATGTGAGATAGCCCTAGGTGCCAGGAGGAGGTCTGCGCCGGATTCATGGCAAGATTCGCACGTTTGCGATCTCTGGAGACGTTTGAACAATGGAAAAAACTCACCTCCACGTGTTCGACGCCTTCTGCCCGCGCCAGAGCACGCCCGCGCGCGCCCCCGCATGCCCAGCGCCGCGCCCGAGCCAAACCAGCGCCGTGGCCCGCGCCCGAGCTTATAAAGCCCTCCCAGGCTTCGGCTACACTCTTCCGCGCACCCTCAAAACCTCACCGGAGTTTAGCTCGTCGCCGTTTGCCCGTGCGCAGCGAGTCCGCGGCCGCCCAATCCCTCTGTCACCGTAGACCGGCCAATAGAGCCATTCCCAACCCCGTCCAGCCCTCGGAGAAGGCTGTGCACGCCTCCAGGAAGCTCCCCGAGCGAGGAATCGGAGTTTGCTTCGCCGGAGAGGCCAGTCCACGCTCGCCGGAGTACGTGGACCGGGTAAACCACTCAACCATCCTTCGATTCCTTGTGCACACAGTCGCTACGATACACTGTGAAGCTCACCGTGCCCTTGGATTGAACCAGTTCGCCGTAGTTTGGCCGGTACACTCGCCGCCGACGAGCACACCCGTCTGCGCTCGTGGACCGGGCGATTCCGGCCATCCCCGACGTCAAGCCGTACCTCGACGTGACCGCCAGAGTCTCCCCGAGCCAACCCCACCCTTCACCGGACCTCCCTCGCCGCCGGTAAGCCGCGCCACCCTTTTCTTTCCCGCGGTTACTATTTCAGTTGGGGGAAGGACTGCGGGTGAGAGGGAGAGAAGGTCGGGGGGTTTTGTGAAATGTCAGAGACACAGGGGAATAGTGGCACGAGGGTAGATTTGCGAGGGTTGATTTGGTTTAAACCCAGGGACCCCGGTGTAAACTGTTTTTCCAGGAAACTCTTTTTAAAATCTATTTTAAAATTGAGCAGAGACTTTAAAAATTCATAACTTATGTTTAGTTCATCCAAATTTGGTCAAACCAATTTTGCCAGACTCTAATTAATGTAACCTATTTAAGAAAAATATAAAACCCCTTGGTACTAAGGAAGATTTTAAAGCTCTGATTTAATGTTAGTTTTGGCCAAAAGCTCAATAATAGAACGAAAAATAGTTGTGCTATTTGAATAGGGTTAGGAAAATTTGGAGAAGCTTATATCTACCTACTGACCTGTTTAAAAATGTTGAACCTCTCTGTCCACTCTATTAAGTTAGTTTTTACCCCTTATTCCATAATATGCTTAAAGATAAGAAAAAATAGAAAATGTAATTTAAACCATGAACCAGAGAGCACCCCTATTTTTGTTAGGATACTTATTTAATGTAGTTCACTGGAAAAATATATCATACCCTGGTTTAGTATAAAATAAGTAGGATACCTTTTAAATTAATAAAATAAGGATTACTTAGAAAAACCCTACAAAAATAAACCCAAGGCAAAAACACCCCCACCCTTGGGATAACAAATGTTTTATGGATAAGAACTTAGGAAAAATATAAAATCTGCTGTTTGACATTTTTCAAATAGTAATGTAGTAGAAAGTGCCTTTTTGACACTAAACTTAAGAAAATCATAACTAATTAACCACCCCTTAGTTTCCTGTAATTTTTAGCACAGAAACCTATTATTATTAATGGATGCCAGCAAAAACAACCTTTAGGACAGCACCCACCTCTAATTAAGAGTTGCAGTACAAAGTGGCTCATTTACCCAACTTTTATTCTTTTTGTCTTAAGCATAGTCTTTATATGTTGAGCCTCAAATTCTTAAAACATGCTAGAATAGCAATTAACAACCCACTGTACTTTTTATAGAATTTTTGGAAAATATTAAACCCCTGTCATAGTTCAACCCTACCTTAGAAACCATAAGTAGGAAATAAGAGAAAAGGGAAAATGAGTAATAGAAAAATGTGCCATCTTAAAATCCCTTATATCTTATCCACTGAAGGATACAAGGGCAATACAAATTACCTATGTTTATTCTCAGCAAAAACCTAAGCTTAAAGGTGATAAGTCTAACCCATTAGAGGCCCCACCTCACCAATAAACCTTAAGTTACTTCTTGACTTAGTTTATTTTTAGCATAATGTTATTAAATCCTGCATAATCATGACATACATGTTCATTACATTCGATAGACTGTAACCTCGCTGACGGAGAGTACATCCTCGTGCCGGAGCAAGGAGCTGCTCAGGAGGTAGTCCCAGATCCAGCACCAGAGTCTGCACCAGAGGACCTGCCTGCCACTGCTTTGGAAGGCAAGCCCCGGTTTTATGCATAACCTGTTAATTATGCTATTTTAATATACTTAATGATTGTAGGATTGATTGTGCACTTAAGTGTAGGAGTTGTTTGAAACCCTAGTTGCATGATCTCAGGGACCCCATTGAGATGAATACTAGTATGCTAAGTTGAGTAGCTGCTTTATTAATTAGGATCTCGGTAGAAGTCGAGTGATTTTTCTAGCACTCGCGCGAGGTCAGGAATTGATTGTATCCATTTTTATATCATAATGATGGTGGTCTGTAGACAACGATCCATGGGGATGCGTTGTCTAGGATAAAAATTGGAATAAGGATTAAGGTGTGGTACCGTGAGTCAAGCGTTTGAACGTACTAAACACATACCGAGAAATATGGTAAATCGGTAAGCCTAGTACCTGAGTGAACCTGCCCGCAGACATATCCCCTCACGCGACCTGAGACGAGGTCTCCCATTCCGGTTATGGTGGGTACAAGTGTGGTCACTGCACGACGGCCAGTCGGGGTCAGTGAGGCATTGTACGCCAAGGCGGTGAGCCCTGATCTGTTGCCAGGGAATCGATGGGGACGGTTGATGTGTGTGGGGACGGAGTGTCCCTACATGTCGTGTGTTTAGGTTTACCTTGCAAGGTTTAAAACTCGATTCGAATCGTCTGCTTCTCGCAGCTAATGAGACTGCTTGATCCATGCTGCTACATTGAGTAACAAGTGGAACTGTGTTGAGATGATACAAGATGTTGATTGCTAAAAATGCTTGCTACTATGTATGAGTAGATAGTACACTTTTAGCCTTAAGAGAGTCACACTTAATTTTGACAAAGTTAAAATCTTGATTGAGAAACTCAGCTAGTGCTTTTGGCAACCAAACCCCACAGCCAAACAGCTGCATGTCTAGAGGTAGAGGAGTAGACTCCTCACACCGGGTAAGTCTAGCTGAGTATTAGTATACTCAGCCTTGCTTGTGGCATAATTTTTACAGGTTCTCTAGAGGAAATGGTTGCTGGAGTGACTTGGCCGTCCATCTTGCCACCGGGTTGGACTGTCGAGTGGGACCCTGCCTCGGCTAAGGAGGAGCATGAGGAGTGATGGGACAGGCTTCCCCATCTCTCTATTTACTTACCGTTAGTTTATTTCCGCTGCACTTCGAACAATGATGGTTACTTTTGCAAAAACTCCGATAATGATGATGGTGATGTAATAATTTAATACTCTGACATGTATGGTTTCATGCTTTATTATATTTGCTCTGTGACTCACCATCGAGTGAGATTGTGGTACTTGATCCTGTCAGTGGCCGTGTCGGACTAGATCCGAGGGATTGACGGGTTATTCCCATTTAAGTGTGGTCTAGCCTCTAAGGCGGGGCTTAGGCACTTAAGTCGGAATAATTCGGGCAGTTCCGCCACAGCTGGTATCGGAGCTTGTACCACCACAGAGGAATCAATAAAACATGAATGCCATCCTTTTCTAAAGTAAAACTTGATAGAAACAATGTTGGATAGATAGTTGGACGAGCAGGATAGACCTAGGACGTGAAGCCTTAGGATGATAGAGGGTAGCTAGGTGGCTAAGTAACTAGGCCCTACCGGCCACATTTACAGGATGGGAGCTCTTCCCTATTCCTTTTATCTTGTTGTGAGGTCGTTCAGGACGAGCATGCATGCATTCTTAATTAAGCAAATGGATAACTAAGACTTAAAGACAAGATAACAACCCAGTGCCTTTTTCTTTTAACTAGAGACAGGCTGAGTTTTATTTTCCTTGTTCTTTTTTTTGTAATTCTTTTTCTTTTACTTACGCTTAACCGTACACAGATGACTTCCCACGGATCCTCCGATGACGGAAATGCACTGACCCACACTGACGGACTTGCACGAGAGGGCTTTCCCCGCATTTTGTGGGAGGTACTTCAGGGGGCCGGATACACGACGCCTCCTCAGTACGCGGTGCAGCAGTTCGAGAAGCACCGAGTGCCCCGCTGTAGGGTGAGGATGACTTTGGAGCCTCATCCCCTGCAGCCAGGCTGGCGCTCTTTGGACTCCGAGTCTTTTGGGTACCGAGCAGAGGACACGCTCGAGGCGATTGCCCTGCATGGATTGACTACTTTCTGCGGGTTCCATCCTTTGGAGTTGGCCACCCACCCCATTGGTTTGTTCCTCGCTGAGAGGGAGGACGACCCAATGTGGAAGGATCGGGTGGAGCATGCCAAGGATATCTGGGCCATCTACCCCGGACAGACTGCGCACTTGACCGCACGGTGCATGAATGCGCTGTACCGTCTGCAAGTAATGCGCGGTGAGGCAATGTCCCACCTGATGGCATTATTGGAGGCTACCAAGATCACCTTGGACAACAGAGAGGAACTCGTGGTTGACTTGTCCCAAGAGATGGTGGAGAAGGACTTGCAGGTGGAGCAGCTATCCACTGATATCCAAGAGTTGGAGGAATTAGTGGGCACCAGGGAGAACACCATTGAGGTTCTTGAGGATCAGCTCATTAATACTCAGCAGCAGCTTGCTGAGGCTAACGAGCACCTGGATATGCATCACCAGGAGATCCAGGACCTGGAGGCCAACGAGGACGTCGACATCGAGGGAGGAGATGAGCCTGCCTCCAGTGTGGACACTGCTGGCTCGGGAAGACCACCTTCCCCCGAGTCGAGTGTGGCCTCATTCGCTCACTAGATGTCCAGAGTAGAGTTAGACGTTGGTGATGGTAGGATTCCTCGCAGCTAGCTTAGCTTTTGCGCCCTTGGGGTACTAGGCTAGATAGAGTTGAGTCATTTTGGGACAAATCGATGTAATCGTGCTAAACTCTCTTGGAAGCCTGTTTGATGGATGCTATTACCAGTTTAAATTTGGAAAGAGGAATTTATGTCTTTATGTTGAAGTTGGAGTCTATCATGTTGATTTTAACTTTTTCTCCGCAATAAAATATTGAGCTTGGAGATGTGGTGTTAAGCATGTATGTGGTTTTTCAGATGGCCGGGAGGCAGCGTCGTGGCCAGAACGAGCGCGTTCCTCCACCGCCGCCACCACCTCCCACTCTGCAGGAGCTAATGGCTCAGCAGAATGAGATCCTGAGGCAGCTTGCTCAACGTCAGCCAGCACCTCAGCACTATGGTGGTGGAGACCATCAGCGTCACCCCACGGCGGCTACATATCAGGAATTCCTTAGCACCCAGCCACCACTGTTCACAAGGGCAGAGGACCCACTTGATGCAGATGTATGGTTGCGAGTGGTGGAATCCAAATTCCCACTACTCCATGGACTTTCTCAGAGGTCACCAAAGTCAGGTTCGCCACCCAGCAGCTTCGCGGACCCGCAAGGACTTGGTGGGATCATTTTCTTGCTATGCAGCCAGAGGACCGAGAGGTGGAGTGGAGGGAGTTCAAGGCAGCTTTCAGGGGACACCATATACCAGCCGGGATTATGGACCGGAAGCTCAATGAGTTTTTGGCACTCACTCAGGGCAACAGGACAATGTTGCAGTATGCCCAGGCTTTTAATGACTTGTGCCAGTATGCGGGATATCATGCGGATACAGATGAGAAGAAGAGAGACAGGTTCAGGAGGGGGCTCAGCACTAAGCTCCGTGACCGTCTCAACACCGTCAGGGCCAACAGTTACAATGAGTTGGTCAACATGGCTATCTCCCAAGAGGATTGCATTACGGCTCGACAGGCAGAAAAGAAGAGGAAGACCCCTGTGGCAGGACCTTCAGCTCAGCCACAGCGCTTCAGGATTGTGTCCGACACTCAGAGCAGGGGATCCCAGCAGCAAGGGCGGTGGGTAATCCGACCTCAGCAGCAGTAGCAGCAGGCACCCAACCGCACTCAGTTTCCAGCTCAGAGGAACAATCAGCAGCAGCAGTACCGCCAGGCAAATGACAACAGGTGTTTCACTTGTGGCAACACCGGACATTATGCCAAGAATTGCCCCAGGAACCAGCAGAGGCAGGGGCAGAATGTTAATCAGAACCAAGGGAAGAGGCAGAAGGTGCAAGTGAGGCAGGGCAGGCTGAACTTCACCACCATGGCTGATATTCCAGAGGGAGCACCCGTCATGACTGGTATCTTTACAGTTTTAAATTATCCCGCTATTGTTCTTTTTGATTCCGGTGCTTCACATAGTTTTATCAGTGCCAAATTTAGTGCCAAGTGCCAATTACCTTTTCACCACACCGATGGGGGTATCACAATTTCAACACCAGGAGGCAGGGTTGCCACTTATCAAATTAACAAGAATGTGCCTATAAAGTTTGGTAGTCTGATAATTAAAACCAACCTCCTCATTTTGAGTTTGGAGAGTGTGGATATTATATTGGGAACTGACTGGTTGACCAGAAATCAGGCTGTGATGGATATTGCAGCTAGGGCCATTGAGGTGCACTCACCAACTTGTGGTGAAACCACACTATATTTGCCTGACCAGGGTTGTACCCGATCTTGTGCCTTTGTTATGTTAGAATCCCCAGTGGAAAAGATCCCAGTGGTCTGTCACTACCCAGATGTTTTCCCAGATGAATTGCCAGGGATGCCACCTGATCGAGACATTGAGTTCGCAATTGAGTTGCAACCCGGGACTGCTCCTATCTCCAAGAGACCCTATAGGATGCCTCCCGCGGAATTGGCAGAATTGAAGAAGCAATTGCAAGAGTTGTTGGACAAGGGGTTTATTCGTCCAAGTACTTCACCATGGGGATGTCCAGCTTTATTTGTAAAGAAAAAGGATGAGAGTTTGAGGATGTGTGTTGACTACCGCCCTCTCAATGCGGTGACTATCAAGAACCAATATCCACTGCCCCGTATTGATGTTCTGTTTGATCAGTTGGTAGGAGCCAAGGTATTCTCCAAGATAGACCTTCACTCAGGTTACCATCAAATCAAGATCCGTGCCAGTGATATTCCCAAGACGGCCTTTTCTACCAGATATGGACTGTATGAGTTTTTGGTGATGTCTTTCGGGCTGACCAATGCCCCGGCTTATTTCATGTACTTGATGAACTCAGTATTCATGCCAGAGTTAGACAAGTTTGTGGTTGTTTTCATTGATGACATTCTGGTTTATTCCAAGAATGAAGCTGAGCACACTAAACATTTGCATACTATACTTTAGAGACTGCGTGACCATCAGTTGTATGCTAAGTTGTCTAAGTGTGAGTTCTGGCTGAAGGAAATCAAATTCTTGGGTCACACAATTTCTCAGGATGGGATATCAGTTGATCCTGAAAAAGTGCAGGAGGTAATGGATTGGAAACCCCCGACTACCGTGAGGCAGATTCGAAGTTTTCTGGGTTTGGCAGGGTATTATCGACGATTTATTCCGGATTTCTCCAGGATTGCCAAACCAATGACTGAACTGTTGAAGAAGGGAGTCAAATTTGAGTGGAGCCAAAAGTGTGAAGATGCCTTTCACACTTTGAGACAGCATTTGACAACAGCCCCAGTGCTGGCTCAACCAGATAACACCAAGCCATTTGAAGTTTATTGTGATGCTTCTGGTACAGGATTGAGGTGTGTCTTGATGCAAGAGAGCAGAGTCATTGCCTATGCTTCCCGAGCACTCAGGCCCCATGAACAGAACTACCCTACACATGATCTAGAATTGGCAGCTGTAGTCCATGCTCTTAAGATATGGAGACACTACTTGATGGGAGCTCACTGTAACATCTACACTGATCACAAGAGTCTCAAATACATCTTCACTCAGGCAGATCTGAACATGAGGCAAAGGAGATGGTTGGAGCTAATCAAGGACTACGATTTGGAAGTGCATTACCATCCGGGCAAGGCAAATGTTGTGGCAGATGCCTTGAGCAGAAAGGCTCAGTGCAATTGTATGAGCATGAATGCAAGAGTCACCACCCTGTGCGATGAGTTGTGCAAGCTGAACCTGGAAGTTGTTCCTTCCGGTGGATTAAGTTATATCTCGGTGGAACCCACGTTGCAAGAGCAAATAGTAAGGGCACAGATTGAGGATAAGGGTGTTCAAATGATTAAGGAAATGGTCAAGCAAAGGGCAGAGAAATACAAGTGTTTCCGACAAGACAGCAAGGGAATTCTATGGTTTGGAGATAGAGTGGTTGTTCCCAAGGACCCTGAGCTCAGAAAGAAGATACTAGATGAAGCTCACTTTTCCAAATTCTCCATGCACCCTGGTAGCAACAAGATGTACCATGATCTCAGATCTTTATATTGGTGGACCAGAATGAAGAGGGAAATTGCCAAGTACATCTCCGAGTGTGATACCTGTCAGAGAATCAAAGCTAGTCATTTGAAGGCAGCCGGCCCTTTGCAACCCCTTCCCATACCATCTTGGAAATGGGAGGACATTTGCATGGACTTTATAGTGGGATTACCCAATACCTCCAGGCACCATGATTCTATATGGGTTATCGTGGACAGATTGACCAAGACTGCTCATTTCTTGCCAGTGCACACCACCCACCGGGCAGAGAAGTATGCAGAGATCTACATTGACCAGATAGTTTGTCTGCATGGGATACCAAGGACTATAGTCTCCGACCGAGGAGCACCTTTTGTGGCACGATTTTGGGAGCAATTGCAGGAATCACTTGGGACCCATGTCATACGAAGCTCAGCCTACCATCCTCAAACAGATGGCCAGACAGAAAGGATAAATCAGATTTTGGAAGACATGTTGCGAGCATGTGTACTACATTATGGGAAGGATTGGGACAAGTGTCTGTCTTTGGCAGAGTTTTCTTACAATAACAGCTATCAGTCCAGTCTGAAGATGGCACCTTTTGAAGCTTTATATGGGAGAAGGTGTAGGACCCCACTAAATTGGTCTCAAGCAGGAGAAAGGGAAATTTTTGGGCCAGACTTGGTACTTGAGGCAGAGGCAAAGGTCAGGATTATCAAGAAGAACCTGGAAGCTGCTCAGGCCAGGCAAAAGAGTTATCATGATAAGAGGCGGAAGCCTCTACAGTTTGAGGTGGGATATCATGTCTATCTTAAGGTGTCACCCACCAAGGGGGTCCAGAGATTCGGGATCAAGGGCAAGTTAGATCAAGGCAAGTTGTGGACCCATAGCCTACCAATTGGAATTGCCACCTCACCTGTCAGCAGTTCATAATGTGTTCCATGTATCGCAGCTGCGGAAATGTGTTCGCCTACCCACTGAAGTGCTACCGGAACCAGATAGTGAGATAGAACCAGACTTGTCATACCAAGAGTACCCCGTCAAGGTATTAGATCAAAAGGAAAGATCAACTCGGGCAAGGTCGGTCAGAATGTACAAGGTCCAGTGGAGTCACCATTCAGCAGAAGAAGCTACATGGGAGACTGAGGATTTTCTACGCTCTCGCTTCCCCGACTTTCTGCCCAAAGGAGTCGGTATGTAACCCCAAAACCCCACCCCCACCTGCCCTTTGAATTCAATTATAAGAAAAACTTAGATAGCAAGGATAGTCTAAGTTGTGGATTTAACTTAAGAAGGGCTTCCTTCTGAAGTTGCAAAGAGGATGACATTCGAAGAGCAGTTAATAAGTGAAACTTGAGCATAAAGAAAGAGTAGCACTAACACACCTTCAAGCACCCCCAAGGGATTCTACCTGAAATCTCGGGACGAGATTCCTTTAAGGGGGGGGGGCTGTAACACCCCATGTGTTACCATGGCTAGAGCACCTCTTGGTACTGAGGACTGAGAATTTTATGTGGTAAAGGCTTAGGGCAACACATAGGAACTTTGGAGATCATGTACCAATCAAGTTGCCAATGACCTAAGAAGCATTACCCTAATCCCTGCTCACTTACTATCTTGGATAAGAGGGGAGAAGAACCCTAGACCTCTTTTTAAACCCTATCTTCCAAAACCCTAAGTAAGGGGGGAAGGGTGAACAAATGTGCAAACATGGGTAATCTTTACCCAAACCCTAAGCAACCTTATAACCAGCAATTAGGGGAGAGAAATAATGCAAAAAGACCCCTGGAGAAACCCCATTTCAAATCTCCAAGTGGAGAGAGAGCTAGAGCCCTCCATTTCTCTCTAAGTCCATTTTTAACCCTAGTTTAAGGATCAACCGTGTTCACCTTGAAGATGGCACCAAAACCACTTGGGTTCTATACCAAAAATGTGGTATACCACTTAAGGCACCCCCTGGAAAAAGTGGACACCGAGACCCTGACGTTTGACAGCTCTTGACATCAGTTTTGTCGCAGTGTGGGCAGTGAGACAAGCCAGATTTAGCGCCCGTCTATCTCCTGATCTAGGGCGTATCTTCCTTTGGAACTCACACATGTGAGATAGCCCTAGGTGCCAGGAGGAGGTCTGCGCCGGATTCATGGCAAGATTCGCACGTTTGCGATCTCTGGAGACGTTTGAACAATGGAAGAAACTCACCTCCACGTGTTCGACGCCTTCTGCCCGCGCCAGAGCACGCCCGCGCGCGCCCCCGCATGCCCAGCGCCGCGCCCGAGCCAAACCAGCGCTGTGGCCCGCGCCCGAGCTTATAAAGCCCTCCCAGGCTTCGGCTACACTCTTCCGCGCACCCTCAAAACCTCACCGGAGTTTAGCTCATCGCCGTTTGCCCGTGCGCAGCGAGTCCGCGGCCGCCCAATCCCTCCGTCATCGTAGACCGGCCAATAGAGCCATTCCCAACCCCGTCCAGCCCTCGGAGAAGGCTGTGCACGCCTCCGGGAAGCTCCCCGAGCGAGGAATCGGAGTTTGCTTCGCCGGAGAGGCCAGTCCACGCTCGCCGGAGTACGTGGACCGGGTAAACCACTCAACCATCCTTCGATTCCTTGTGCACACAGTCGCTACGATACACTGTGAAGCTCACCGTGCCCTTGGATTGAACCAGTTCGCCGTAGTTTGGCCGGTACACTCGCCGCCGACGAGCACACCCGCCTGCGCTCGTGGACCGGGCGATTCCGGCCATCCCCGACGTCAAGCCGTACCTCGACGTGACCGCCAGAGTCTCCCCGAGCCAACCCCACCCTTCACCGGACCTCCCTCGCCGCCGGTAAGCCGCGCCACCCTTTTCTTTCCCGCGGTTACTATTTCAGTTGGGGGAAGGACTGCGAGTGAGAGGGAGAGAAGGTCGGGGGGTTTTGTGAAATGTCAGAGACACAGGGGAATAGTGGCACGAGGGTAGATTTGCGAGGGTTGATTTGGTTTAAACCCAGGGACCCCGGTGTAAACTGTTTTTCCAGGAAACTCTTTTTAAAATCTATTTTAAAATTGAGCAGAGACTTTAAAAATTCATAACTTATGTTTAGTTCATCCAAATTTGGTCAAACCAATTTTGCCAGACTCTAATTAATGTAACCTATTTAAGAAAAATATAAAACCCCTTGGTACTAAGGAAGATTTTAAAGCTCTGATTTAATGTTAGTTTTGGCCAAAAGCTCAATAATAGAACGAAAAATAGTTGTGCTATTTGAATAGGGTTAGGAAAATTTGGAGAAGCTTATATCTACCTACTGACCTGTTTAAAAATGTTGAACCTCTCTGTCCACTCTATTAAGTTAGTTTTTACCCCTTATTCCATAATATGCTTAAAGATAAGAAAAATAGAAAATGTAATTTAAACCATGAACCAGAGAGCACCCCTATTTTTGTTAGGATACTTATTTAATGTAGTTCACTGGAAAAATATATCATACCCTGGTTTAGTATAAAATAAGTAGGATACCTTTTAAATTAATAAAATAAGGATAACTTAGAAAAACCCTACAAAAATAAACCCAAGGCAAAAACACCCCCACCCTTGGGATAACAAATTTTTTATGGATAAGAACTTAGGAAAAATATAAAATCTGTTGTTTGACATTTTTCAAATAGTAATGTAGTAGAAAGTGCCTTTTTGACACTAAACTTAAGAAAATCATAACTAATTAACCACCCCTTAGTTTCCTGTAATTTTTAGCACAGAAACCTATTATTATTAATAGATGCCAGCAAAAATAACCTTTAGGACAGCACCCACCTCTAATTAAGAGTTGCAGTACAAAGTGGCTCATTTACCCAACTTTTATTCTTTTTGTCTTAAGCATAGTCTTTATATGTTGAGCCTCAAATTCTTAAAACAGGCTAGAATAGCAATTAACAACCCACTGTACTTTTTATAGAATTTTTGGAAAATATTAAACCCCTGTCATAGTTCAACCCTACCTTAGAAACCATAAGTAGGAAATAAGAGAAAAGGGAAAAATGAGTAATAGAAAAATGTGCCATCTTAAAATCCCTTATATCTTATCCACTGAAGGATACAAGGGCAATACAAATTACCTATGTTTATTCTCAGCAAAAACCTAAGCTTAAAGGTGATAAGTCTAACCCATTAGAGGCCCCACCTCACCAATAAACCTTAAGTTACTTCTTGACTTAGTTTCTTTTTAGCATAATGTTATTAAATCCTGCATAATCATGACATACATGTTCATTACATTCGATAGACTGTAACCTCGCTGACGGAGAGTACATCCTCGTGCCGGAGCAAGGAGCTGCTCAGGAGGTAGTCCCAGATCCAGCACCAGAGTCTGCACCAGAGGACCTGCCTGCCACTGCTTTGGAAGGCAAGCCCCGGTTTTATGCATAACCTGTTAATTATGCTATTTTAATATACTTAATGATTGTAGGATTGATTGTGCACTTAAGTGTAGGAGTTGTTTGAAACCCTAGTTGCATGATCTCAGGGACCCCATTGAGATGAATACTAGTATGCTAAGTCGAGTAGCTGCTTTATTAATTAGGATCTCGGTAGAAGTCGAGTGATTTTTCTAGCACTCGCGCGAGGTCAGGAATTGATTGTATCCATTTTTATATCATAATGATGGTGGTCTGTAGACAACGATCCATGGGGATGCGTTGTCTACGGGATAAAAATTGGAATAAGGATTAAGGTGTGGTACCGTGAGTCAAGCGTTTGAACGTACTAAACACATACCGAGAAATATGGTAAATCGGTAAGCCTAGTACCTGAGTGAACCTGCCCGCAGACATATCCCCTCACGCGACCTGAGACGAGGTCTACCATTCCGGTTATGGTGGGTACAAGTGCGGTCACTGCACGACGGCCAGTCGGGGTCAGTGAGGCATTGTACGCCAAGGCGGTGAGCCCTGATCTGTTGCCAGGGAATCGATGGGGACGGTTGATGTGTGTGGGGACGGAGTGCCCCTACATGTCGTGTGTTTAGGTTTACCTTGCAAGGTTTAAAACTCGATTCGAATCGTCTGCTTCTCGCAGCTAATGAGACTGCTTGATCCATGCTGCTACATTGAGTAACAAGTGGAACTGTGTTGAGATGATACAAGATGTTGATTGCTAAAAATGCTTGCTACTATGTATGAGTAGATAGTACACTTTTAGCCTTAAGAGAGTCACACTTAATTTTGACAAAGTTAAAATCTTGATTGAGAAACTCAGCTAGTGCTTTTGGCAACCAAACCCCACAGCCAAACAGCTGCATGTCTAGAGGTAGAGGAGTAGACTCCTCACACCGGGTAAGTCTAGTTGAGTATTAGTATACTCAGCCTTGCTTGTGGCATAATTTTTACAGGTTCTCTGGAGGAAATGGTTGCTGGAGTGACTTGGCCGTCCATCTTGCCACCGGGTTGGACTATCGAGTGGGACCCTGCCTCGGCTGAGGAGGAGCATGAGGAGTGATGGGACAGGCTTCCCCATCTCTCTATTTACTTACCGTTAGTTTATTTCCGCTGCACTTCGAACAATGATGGTTACTTTTGCAAAAACTCCAATAATGATGATGGTGATGTAATAATTTAATACTCTGACATGTATGGTTTCATGCTTTATTATATTTGCTCTGTGACTCACCATCGAGTGAGATTGTGGTACTTGATCCTGTCAGTGGCCGTGTCGGACTAGATCCGAGGGATTGACGGGTTATTCCCATTTAAGTGTGGTCTAGCCTCTAAGGCGGGGCTTAGGCACTTAAGTCGGAATAATTCGGGCAGTTCCGCCACAGCTATGATCTTGAAAGCCTACCAAAATATTGGTTAGACTTGAAACACATATTGTTTTACCATTGGTCTTTTGCCTTGTTGAGTTGGCATTGCTATTGCCGGTGGCAATGACAACAGTTGAAAGGGCCTTCTAGACAATGAATATTATCAAGACTAAGTTGTGTAATAAGATGTCTGATGGTTGGTTAAATGGTTTAATGGTTTGCTATATTGAGATGGAAATATTCAAAGGACTTGATCTTTAAAAAAATTAAAAGGCATTTAAAAAGAAGAAAGATAGACAAATGCAATTGCCTCAATCTCCTTGGCCTAACTAGATATATCTCTTAATTACTCTTGTTTTGTTTTAAATATTTTATCTAAATGTCATTATTAACACATGTTTATTATTGGGGGCCTTCTTCTTCGGAAGGTCCTCAAAAATGTGTCTAACCATATGTTTTCAGCATGATTATGAATAGTTACAGGAAGCTTCGGCTTTGGGATGAAGAACTTCTCTTATGGCGGAATGAAGGGAACGAAGCTAAAAGCCAAGGACCTTCGGCTAACATATTGACGAAGCTCAGAAGCGTGATGATGGATGAAAGGGGCTAAAGACCTTATAGTCCTCAATAATTCATGTTAGGATTATAGGCAGTTACCAGGGATATAAATGTAATTTTATCTGGGCTACGTCCCATGCCTATAAATAGATGAACAGTAACATCGTACTGTTCACGCTGGATTGTAATCACTCGCGTCATTCTCGCTCTCCCACCTTTTGACAAGCCGAAGGTACAATTGTAACACGAATATTGTCAATGTTTATTCATGTTCAATAAATATAATAAAAGATAAATTATTGATATATGGCAATTATTATCTTTATTCCTCTGTGTCCTTATGTATTCCTTCATTTTTGTATTTATATTCGCGCTCATATGATAAAATGATGAAGATATGTCCTTCATGACCTTTGTCTGAAGATCATTATATCCGAGAGGAAATAATGCTTCGAAGGACGAAGGTCTTTAACCATCGATAATTGTATTGCCTTGTTCTTGATTTATAGTATTTGAGAACAAGAGGCCAACATTGGCGCCCACCTCCGGTGAACTCAATTCCATAACCTTTGGAAGATCATCCATCTTCGACATGCCGCCGAAGAAGACAACGATGCCAAGGGCTGCCCTGCAACCACTGGACACAAACCAAGATGCTCTCTCTCTGCGAGAGGCCAGGAACCAAAAGCGGAAGGCCACCAGCCTAACTTTTCAGGAGGAGCAAATTGATTAGGAAATCAGGGACCTAGAGGCCATCCATCAGCAAGTGCAGAGGAAAAAGGAGAAGATGGCCTGGCTAGCCGTCCTTCAGAAGAGGACTGACGAAGCCGCTGAAGAGATGCGTCATCTTACTCAAGGTGACTAGGACCGAAGGCCTCAGCATAGGGAGCTTCGTCATGAGAGCTCATTCAACGAAGATGAATGGTACGAAGATTTTCATCATGGTAATTTTACTTCTGATGATGCTTCTCCTCTGGTAGCAAAATTGCAGGCTATCCCATGGCCACAATCCTACAAGCCACCCCAGTTGCCCATGTATGATGGGCACTCGGATCCAAAGCAATTCTTGATGAGCTACGAGGCAACAATATCCTCGTATGGGGGTAATGCCGCTGTCATGGCAAAGTCCTTCTTCATGGCAGTGTGAAGTGTGGCCCAGACTTGGTACTCCTCTCTTCGTCCAGGAACAATCACATCATCGCAGAAGCTCAAGGATATGCTGGTCACTAGTTTCCAAGGTTTTCTGACGAAGCCAGTTACTAATCAGGCCTTGTTTTAATGCACACAAGACCAGGAGGAATACCTTCAGGCGTATATCCGAAGGTTTTTGCATCTAAGAGCACAAGCACCCACAGTGCCCAATGAAATTGTCATTGAGGCCATGATCAAGGGACTTAGGACAGGACTTACAACTCAATATTTTGCTACGAAGCCTCCACAAAACCTAGAGAAGCTTCTTCAGAAAATGGATGAGTACATCCGGGTCGATAATGATTTTCGCCAAAAAAGGTAGGAAGCCTACAGGTTTTCCGAGATGACCAGGGGCTTCGGAGGGAGACTTCATCCAAGGCATGTTCGATCAATTCATAACTCCAATGCCAATGATGAAAGGGCCAGCAATGTTCAGCATAGCCATCACAGTTCTCAGTCTTGAAGCATGCAACAGACATCTTTCAAACCACCGGCTCCGAGGGGCAGACGAGGAAGAAGTTTCAGTGGAGGAAGGTTTGGCAACCAACCCAGAAAGCTATACTGGCTTTTTTGTGGCGAGGACAAAGGCCACACAACAAGGACATGTCAAGTCACAAATCAGAAGCAGAAGGAAATTGCTGAAGCTGAAGCACGACAGAGTCAGCCGAAGCAAGTCCTTCACACTGCTTCGTGTTACTCTCCATACATCCCAGAATACGTAGGCAATCAACAACCTACGTCTTCTATTGCTTCGGCAAGCCATTCCTAAGCTTCCTGGCCCAGTTGCCACCAGCACCACCACTGATCCACAATCAACAGCCAGAAGGGCGCAATCATACTCAGCAGCAGCGCGACCTTCGGGAGGAGCCCGAAGCTCACATAGTCAACAACACTGTGCCTGAGTCGAAGCATATTTACTAAAAGAACCACAGTGGCTCAGCTAAGGAATATGACGATCTGATGTATCTTAACACTTTCTGCCTTTTATATTTTCTTGAAAGAAAAACAATACAGGAGGGATAAATTTTCAACTTGATATAATGATATTGTCGTTACACCATCAAGTGTGACAGAATTAAGTTCCGAAGCTACAAAGTCATTCCTAAGGGAGCACAGAGTAAGTTCTGAAGCTACAAAGTCGTTCCTAAGGGAGCACGGTGTAAGTTTCGAAGCTCAAAAGTCGTTCCTGAGGGAATGTAGAGCCAAAATACCACCTAAATCAGAGGTGAAGAAGCTCCAAAGTCGTTCCTAAGGGGATGTAGAGCATAGCTCCAAAGTCGTTCCTAAAGGAATGCAGATCTAAAATACCACCTAAGTAAAAGGTGAAGAGACTCCAAAGTCGTTCCTAATGGAATGCAGAGTCTGGGTCTGTTTTCGTGTGGGTGCTCATCTTCGACATCGACATCAACATCATATTGCATCATACCATCACATCATTTTGCATAGCATTACATCATACATCATACCGCATCAGCAATTGTGGAGAAGGAAAGATGCTAGCCTAAAAATATTTGATGGATTATAAAACAATGTGCTGAAGCACAAAGTATACCTTCGGCAGATATAATTTTACACAGCAAGGAAATCTTCGTCGGCAATGTTATTATACAACGACCGTGGCAGAGAATGAGGTATTCAATCAATAAAGGGGGTGATTTTTTCTTTGCGAAGCATGAAAAGAAGGGAAGGTGTTTTTTCGCCGAAGGCTCAAAAATGGTATGTACACAAATTTTATGCATCACAAAGAAACATATTACATTAATATACATATAAATACTTGATGTTTGACTCATACATAAATATTACATTTTCTAGTAAGGCATGAATCTAGTCTTCCTTCAGTATTCTTTCGGCGGCTTCATGCAAAAGTTTGTCGACGACTTCGTCAACAACTTCGTTAGCAATTTTCATCACATCTAAAGCCTCTTTCATAACTGGATCCGCCTCAGGATTGTATGGCTCCGGTGGTGGCGAAAGGCTGGCTGTAATAAAAAGCATAATAATGAATTTTCGAAGCAATAAACAAAAAACGAGACAAAAAGTTTTTAAAAGGATACCTATAATCAATGTGCGTTCAACAGCTTCTTCAACTTCCTTCGCCTCCATTCGGGCATCGTGCGATTCTTTCTCACTCTTCTTTATAGCTTCATCGGCCATTTTACGACCGCCCTTCATCCAAATATCGGAATAGAATTTACCGACCATCAATGTTGCTTCGGTTGAAGGTTCTTTCGTATCGTCTACAGAGAAGCTAGTTTCTGCCTGGGCTGCAGTCTTAACATGTCCACAGCCAGTTTTATCCAAAACTGTTACAACCCCTCAGGCATCGGCTAAGGCACAAAAATCCCCGCGGACGCTGAGTATTTCTTCAAAAGCTTCGACCTCTTCGCTGATCCATTGAATAACTCCTTCGGGATCGCCTCGGATAAATTTCTGCTCTGACTATTATGCACCCACCTTTGCAAAACTATCTTTTAGTTTCCTCGCGCAATCCATGGATACTTTGAAGCATTTTTCTCTGGAGTCCTGAAGTTCTTCAATGTTTTTATGCACCCTTGCTGTCTCCATTTCACTTATTTCCTTTTTCGCCTTCGCAACTTCGAAATCTTCATTCATATCAGCAAGGTTCTTCTTTAAACCTTCAACCTCAGCTTTGTAAGCTTTGGCTTATGCGTTCAGCTGGGCTTCGCTGGTTTTTAGCCTATCCACTAAGGAGAGAAGAATTTTGTCTTTTTCAAGGGCTTCATTCCTTAGTGTAATGACTTCTGACCGAAGATTTCCATGCGCTAGCTGACAGCTCTCATCTTCTGCTTTCTTCTGGGCCTTCAATGCCTTGCTCAGAATTAAGCCCTACAAAAAATAAACAATCAGCACATATTGAAAATGAAATAAACTACAAAAATAATCTACTTTTTAACAAGTTAAAATGTTCCCACCTTTAGACTATTGTAGGTAAGGTTATCTACGAGTTGGTCCTTCGACATCGCAGACAATCCTAACTCAAGCTTCGGATATCCTATATTGTCTGCCATCTCCCAGCAGACATGAATCTCTTTATTGTCAGGCAGACAATAAAGGAAGTCATCTTCATCATCCCCACCATACACCAAGGATCCACAAGGGTATTGCAGATCCCTGGCGTAATGTTGTGCTTCAACAATTTGCCCTTTTGATAGTTTCTTTCCTGAAGCATGACGCACTTTAAATTACAATTCCTCAGTAAATGCTCCAGGAGTAGGGGATTCAGATTCTTCGGTAGCCCTCTCGTTTTCTAACAATAACGGACCTTTCGCGACATCTGAAGGTCTTGTTTCAGCCCCCTTTTCAATAGCCTCTGAGGGTCTTGTTTCGGCGGGAGCCGAGGGCCCAGCTTCAGCTACAACCTGTGTCATGCCAGCTTCGGCAGATTTCTTTATATTTTCGTCTTCCACGCTAGGTGCTTCGGTAGGGGCAGGAGTTAACGCCTTTGTGGATTCCATAACAGCTTCCAATACACTGGCCATTCTCCTTCTCTTAGGAGTTACTGAAGCAATCTTTTGTACCTTCGGAAGTTCTATTTCTTGCAATGAACTCAAGACTTTCGGCTGCTCCGCTGCTATCTTCAGTTTTGGCTCTTCGGCCGATTCCATCCTAGCTTCGGCGACAGCGGGGTGACTTGACTCAGGAGCAGAATACCTTTCAGTAGGCCTCGGTTCTTCTGCAATTTCATTGCGCTTGGGGCGATGTGTCAAAACCTTAACCTTTTTTGGCTTCAGCGTATTAGAGATCACCGAAGCAGCAGCTCTTCTTTTCTTCCCTTGCTTTTGTGAAGGGTAGCAGTAATCTAGGTATACAAAACCAATAACATCAAAAACCCTATTTAGCCATTTCTTGCCTCGGCCTCCGAAGGCTGCAGTCATAGCGTCATCTTCGACCCTTGAATAGGCACCAAGTAATTCATCACTGGTGGCTTCGATAGCGTCTAGCCAGTCGTCATTTGCCTCATCAAATTGGCTTCTATATTTGAATGTATACTTCAAATAGACTAGGCCACATTTGCTAGAACCAGCAGCAGCCTCCTTCGGCATCTCCCAACCACTCCCAAGCGGCCACACTTTGTAGGCAATATGCTCCTGGACTAAGTCCCAGGTGCCTATGTAGGTGCATATCGTGTTAAAGGCAGCTTGGCATGCTTGTACGTCGTTTCCAAGAGCAAGAGACGGTCTCCTAATGCCGAAGTGAGACCATATGGGACATTGGATAATCCCCTTGATGTCTTCCCTTTCAACCAAATCATTCTTCACATAAAACAATTCTTGCATCCAGGCCCCTCGCCATCTCTTGCGAAATGTTGGCACTGGATTGCTTACTTCAGAGCGGGTTACGAAGTCATAGCAACCAAAGTTATTGTGATATTGCTCTTTCCCAGTGGCCTTCGTCTCATAAAACAACTCATGCATGTTGTAGAAGCATTTCACATTTCGTTCTAGTCCTTGACTCCTTATGGCCCAAATATAAACCCCTATCCTGATGATGGCTTCGGGGGTAAGCTGATGAAGGTACACTTTGAAGGTTTTCAGCACTTCGACTAGCATACTATCCAAAGGAAACCGAAGCCCCGCTTTCATGAAGCTTCTATAGACAACCACCTCGTCAGCTTCAGGCAGAGGAACATTACTCTCCCCTCCAGCCCACACAATAGAAATGTCACGAAAATACCTTCCCCTCTGTAACATCCCAAAATCTCAACCCAATGTATGGAAACCTAATCTCCTAAACCCTCCCTTATTTCTATTTCCTCCCTAAACTCCACCCTTAGGTCATCTCATCATATGCATACACTTGGATTGTTAGGAACACCTCACATAGATTATTTTCAACCCTTAAGATTATTTAGCAAATTGTTGATTCAAAAGAAAAGGAAATAAAAAGAAACAAAAATAGAAAATGGAAAAGTGAAA
Source organism: Zea mays (assembly GCF_902167145.1). Classification (NCBI taxonomy): domain Eukaryota; kingdom Viridiplantae; phylum Streptophyta; class Magnoliopsida; order Poales; family Poaceae; genus Zea; species Zea mays. The sequence continues at coordinate 81,798,102 of NC_050104.1, read as the reverse complement.
TAGAAAGCAGAAAAAGAAAAAGGAAAAACCCTCCCCCCTCGGCTGGGCCGCTTTCGGCCCAAACCGCGTCGCGTCCGCTTCCCCCCCTCTCCTCCCACGGCCCAAGCGGCCCAGCTGCGCGCGCCCGTGCCGCGCCTGACAACCCGGCCCCACCAGTCAGCGGCTCCACCCCTCTCCCTCTCGCGCCGCTCTCCCACTAGCAGTCTGGGCCCGCCTGTCAGCACCATCGTCCTGCCCATGCCATCACTGGCGCGTTCACCGCCGAACGCCTCACGCCCCATCGCTTCGCCATTAACGCTCGCACCGGCCTCAGCGACCACCCCGCCACTGTACCCGAGCCGTCCCCTCAACCCTCGCCTGCCCGAGCCATCTCGTCGCCGTTTGCTCCATTCCCGCCATCATGGCAAGCTCGTCGGCGCTCGCCGTCCCCTCCCTTCCTTCCCCCTCCCGGGCGCCTATAAAAGGGACCGCCCGAGCTCCATTTCTTCCACACCAGCCCCGGCCATCTCCTCCACACCTCCCCGAGCCCAATTGAGCTAGCGCCGCCGCGTTCCCCCTTCACTCCGGTGAGCTTTGTTCTCCCCTCTCTAGTAGCTTTCGGTCGAATTAACTTGGTGCTTGAGCTCTGCCACTCACTCACGATCGCAAGGCACCCCTCCCCACCTCCTATTGCGCTCGGCTGCCTCGCCGGCGACCTCACCGCCGCGAGCACCCGCCGCGCCGTGGACCGGCCACCCTAGGTCCCTGCCTGTCAAATTGACCCCACCCCTGTGATGCCCTAACCCCGCCCGTGCCTCGCCACCGCTCCCCCGCCACAGAACCGGACCCACGGCGGAGAACCGTCGCGGGATTGCATCGGCGGTCGAGCTCCGGTCCACCTTTCTCCCCCTCCGTCGTCGCTCCGTGCCATTAAACCCCCTTCCCTCGCTGACGTGTGGGCCCGCGCCACGTCACCGTCCCCCGCCGTCTCCCTCGCTGATGGGCTGGATGGGCCACCTGCCACGCGCGCTCGTGCCCGGGTGGGCCAAAATCTCTCCCCCCGACGTAGCAAGCAGGAATTCTCTTCTCTTTTTCTTTTCCCATTTCTTTTTCCCATTTTCATATATATAATTATATGCTGATATTTTATGCACCAAAAATAGTTTAAATAAACTATAGGGCACAAAAATAATAAGATATAAGAAATGACACACCCCACTAAAGTCACCATGATTGATGTATTGTTCTTATCTGTGTTTGTTAGCGGAAGAGGGGTCCGATCCTCTGGAATTTATAGCTCTGGAAGAAGGATAGATACCCGACCCCTCCGAGATAAATCTTTTGTGCCAGGAAAGCTTCGACAAAGGCAAGTCCATCCTTCCCTTGATGCATAATTTACCTATTTCTCTCTACCACTACCTAACTCGGGATTAAGGGCTGGAATCTATTTGCATGGTAAGCATGAGAGAGCCCGCATTAGCTAATACCTTTTGATCACAAGATGTGGGATAAGAAAAGGGAGTGAACAATGATGTTTTCCAAAAAGTGTGCTATGAAGGGTATTCACCCTCATCACCTGGTGAGTAGGATGATTAGGGACTCCCTGGTTTAGGGGAGGGCCTAAGGTGATGGCTCAGCTGGTTTAGGCGTGAGCAGAAGGATTGTCCTCTCATATAAGGACCGGTTTGTCATCCTTCACTACCTGTACTCATGAAAAGTACAACCACTCAAGGCTGTGTGGGCAGTCACTCGATCTGAACTCGTACGGTCCAACCCTAGGGTTATGAAGGCTGAGGAGCACCGGGAGGATAAGGAGGGGGAATGTTTTGTCCGGTTTGGACATGGTGGTGGCCTGACTCCTTCCGGTATAACCGTTAAGGTTAGGACGTGCGAGGAAGGAAAGAGATTCAGATTCGGATTTCATTGGCCATGAGATCGCAGAGCCGGACTAGTGGGCAAAGTGTACCCCTCTGCGTAGAGTTTAAACCTATTCGAATAGTCCGTGTCCACTGGTATGGACAAGTCTGGTGTGATATGACAATTAGTGTTTCTACAACAACCGGGAACAGGGAAATATGTGTGTGCGTAAGTGTGTCTCTGGAAGAGAAAATGGTGCCACGGGAGCGGGAAGCTCAGTGGTGATGTTATTTCTATTGTTTCGGGGAAACCCTAACAACAAGTATTGCCTTTTCTGAGAAAAAGAAGAGTGACTTCAACTCCACCTTATGAAGCAAGTATGATATAGGTCTCTTTCTCTTTACGGGAGCCGGGTGGGCTTGCGGAATACCTAGTGTATTCACCCAGATTTATTTATGTTTTTCAGCAGCTAAAGACTTCTTTTCTGCTATGCTTGATTGAGAGGGATGTGTCTTCACCCAGTTCTGCTTGTGGCCTAGGCTAGTTTATCTTCCACTACGTTTTATGATTTCGGCTCACCCTCGAGCTTGTAATAACATTTACTCAGACTCTGTACTATTCTAAGTAAGGAATGTGGTTACTAGCCTCCTGGGACTAGTAATTGTATCACATTTGAGTCCCAAAGGATTGGGACGCTTCAGGTGGTATCAGAGCCTATAGGACTGGCCGTAGACCGCAGCCCTGACCTTAAAAGTTGCCTTAACAAGAAAACACCACTTACCCCCAGAAACACCTTCTCTCCTTTCCCCGATATTAACAGACCCTTCTTTTCTCCTACCAGATGGAAGGCTCTTGGGTCATTAGGACATCCTACTGCTCAGAGGAGGAAGGATTTCCTCACCTCCTACAGAATTGCGGACTACGCATGGGGATCCGCAAGAAGCCCGAATATGTCTGGAAGGAATACCGCGAAAATGGAATAGAGAAGTGCTCTATGGCAGTTTACCTGGGAGAAAGCCGAAGCTACCCAAACCACCCTCCCTTCCAAGTCACCTTCATCGAGCACCGCTTCCCAGACACTTGCCAAAGTGTTGCCCGAAAAGCCCTTAAACAGCTATGCCAAAACTACAACAGAGAGATCTTTGAAACCCCCCTTCGTTACTTCCCACATAGCAACAAAAATACCCCCACCTGGAGGAAAAGACTTCAGGCCCTGTCAGGGAGAGACCCCACCGAGGATGACCCCACCATTGTCTACATGGCCGGATACCTCCACACTCTCGATAACCACTACGATGACGTCTCCTCCCACTGCACCCGCCTAAACTCCCGGGTGGAAAGCTTAGAGCAGCAGGTCAAGGAGCTTAAGAAGGAAAAGGCATCCCTCCAAGAGTGTCTCGACATAGCGGAAGGCGAGGAGGCCAACACCCGTGAAGCCTATTGAACCCTAAAGATGGACTATGATAAGAAGCTGAAGAAGCTCGCCCCCACGAAGAAAATCCAAAAGAAGACCAGGAACCAAGGAGGCCAAGCTGAGCGGAGGAAGAAGGCTCCCCCAGCACCAGCTCCCGCCAGGATAGAGAATTTGTCCGACATCGAGGATATGTCCCTAGCTTGCCTTGATGACCTTCTCAAGGAATTTGGGGACACTTTAGAAAAAGAGTTCGGTAGTACCTCAGAGAACGCTCGCGTGTAGTACGACTTGTAGTAGCCATATGCTTGTAATGTATTGGTGTAATGAATAAAATGACTTGGTTGAAAACAATTGGCATGTGCATAATAGTGACTCTCTCCCCCTGGCAGATGGCTTCGGATAAAACCACGCCTACCGCCTCCGGGATTGGAGCGGGGTTTCCCCTGAGAGCTGAAAGGGAAGCCAGTACAGAGGAAAGTGAGACCCAGCTCCCCGCACCTCCAGAACTACCCTTAGATCTAGCCCAAGTTCTAGCCAACCAAACCCGACTCATCGAGGTCCTCACTCGAAGTCTGGAAAATCAACGTCCGAATGGTGGAAGACCACAAGACAGGATGGGAGATTTCCTGAGGCTCAAGCCTCCCACGTTTGTCGGATCTAGCAATCCCCTCGATGCTGACGATTGGTTGCGCATGATTAAAAGAAAGTTGGAAGCCATCGGATGCCTAGAAAATCAGCGTGTTCAACTGGCTGCTCATCAACTTTCCGGGATGGCCTTAGCCTGGTGGGATACCTTCAATGTCACCATCAGAGATGCTACCTGGGCGGAGTTTGAAACAGCTTTCCGGGAGCACCATGTGCCCCAAGGGATCGTTCAGCTCAAGGAAGACGAATTCCGGGAACTGACTCAAGATGGAAGATCTGTCAGTGAATATGTGCACAAGTTCACGGAATTGGCCCGCTACGCGCCAGATGACGTCAGTACCGAAGTCAAGAAGATGGCCCGCTTCCTGAAGGGACTCAGGCCAGAACTCAAGACCATCCTGGCCAGCCAAGACTTCCTCAGTTTCTCTCACCTCTCCAACAAAGCCATGCAAGTGGAAAGGGCAAAGGAGGAAGAAAAGGCCATCTCAAGAGGAAATTCCAAGTCCTCCGGGCTCAGCAGCAAGATCGGCACCAGAAAACTCGATCCTTTGGATTTCCGCCCAAGGGACCAAGCTTCAGTAGACCAGCTGGACCCACCCCGTCACGGTTCAGTCAGCAGAGTCAGAGCTCCTTTCATGCCCCCTCAGTTGCAAGCAACCAACCCCCGGCGAATGCATGTTGGCACTGCGGAGATCCCAGTCACTTCAAGAACAACTGTCCCCAGCTAAAGCCATCAGGACCTGCCGACTCCAACTTGGTGAATGGCCCCAAGAATACCTCTACACCCGCCCCCAAGGAGCCCTCCTCCATCAGCCAGCAGAACAAGACCCAGTATCAAGGAAGGGCACGAGTTAATCACGTCAATGCTCAGGAGACTCAGCGAGCTCCGGGAGTGGTACTCGGTGAGTTCCTTGTTGAATTTACTCCCGCTACCGTACTTTTCGATTCAGGAGCATCCCATTCGTTTATAGCCACTAGTTTTGTGGAAAAGCATGGCATTCCCTCTACCCCTCTAGAGATTCCCTTGGTCACCCGAACCCTAGGGTCAGACCTTCTATGTCAGCTCAAATGCTCCCAAGTCAGAATCCTTTTAAGTGGGGTAGTGTTCTTGGTAGACTTAACTGTCTTGCCATACCAAGGGATTGATGTGATCCTAGGGATGGATTGGTTGACCAAACACAAAGGTATCATCAGTTGCGCAAACAAGACAGTCCTTCTCACAGACCACCAAGGAAAGTCAGTCTCTTGTCAGGCTTAGCCACCCGCCAATGATCCAATGATGTTAAATCTAGCAACAGAAAACATATCAGTAGTAGAAGAATTCATGGATGTGTTCCCAGAAGAGTTACCAGGAATGCCACCGGAAAGAGAAGTGGAATTCTACATAGATCTGATCCATGGAACGGCACCCATCGCAAAGAGACCATACCGCATGGCTCCTACCGAGTTAGCAGAATTGAAGCTCCAAATCGCAGATCTTCAACAAAAAGGGTACATTCGTCCCAGCTCATCCCCTTGGGGAGCACCAGTCCTTTTCGTCTCTAAGAAGGATGGAAGTATGAGGATGTGTATTGATTACCGATCGTTAAATGAAGTCACCATCAAGAACAAGTATCCACTTCCTCGGATCGACGACCTCTTCGATCAACTTCAAGGGGCCAAATACTTCTCCAAGATAGACCTAAGGTCTGGTTATCACCAATTGAGAATCAAGGAAGCAGATATCCAAAAGACTGCATTTGTCACCCGGTACGGACAATATGAATTCACAGTGATGCCTTTCGAACTGACAAACGCACCCGCCTTTTTCATGAACCTCATGAACAAAGTGTTTACGGAAGAGCTGGATAAGTTTGTTGTGGTCTTCATTGATGACATCCTTATCTACTCCAAGAACCGCGAAGACCATAAGCGTCACCTTCGTACCGTCCTCGGAAAACTCAGGGCACACCAACTTTATGCTAAACTCAGTAAATGTGAATTCTGGTTGGAAAAGATAGCCTTCCTTGAGCATATCTTGACCACAGAAGGAATAGAAGTAGACCCTTCCAAGGCGGAAGCAGTATCAAAATGGAGGCAGCCATCCAACGTCAGTGAAGTTCGAAGCTTTCTAGGAATGGAAGGATATTACCGCCGCTTTATCAAGGGATTCTCCAGCATAGCAAGACCTATGACCGAGCTCCTCAAGAAAGACCATAAGTATGTGTGGACCCCAAAATGTGAAGGAAGTTTCTAGATCATAAAGGAGAAGCTCACGACCGCACCCGTTTTGACACTACCAGATATACATCAGGATTTTGTCGTCTTCTGTGATGCCTCGAGGCAAGGCTTAGGGTGTGTGCTGATGCAAAACGAGAAAGTCATTGCTTATGCATCACGCCTACTTAAGCCGCATGAGCAGAATTATCCTACCCATGATTTGGAATTGGCAGCCATAGTGCAAGCTTTGAAGATATGGAGGCATTACCTAATTGGGAACAAATGTCACATCTTCACCGATCACAAGAGTCTGAGGTATATCTTCACTCAGCCAGATCTCAATCTCCATCAATGAAGATGGTTGGAACTGATCAAAGACTATGACCTTGAGATTCATTATCACCCCGGAAAGGCCAACGTGGTAGCAGACGCCCTCAGCCGAAAACCTTTCGGAATAAAGGGAACCAACTTTTTAGAAGATTGGAAGAAGGAATTAGCTCAACTGAATGCATGTTTGGGAAACAACGACAGTCTCAAAGTCAAACCAATGCTAGAAGACCTCATATGCAAAGCTCAATGCCTAGACTCAGAGACAGCAAGACTTGTGGAAAAAGCTCGCAAGGAACAACTCTCAGACCTCAGGACAGATGAACAAGGAGCCTTTGGTTCAAGAATCATCTGTGTGTACCAAAAGGACAGCCACGAGAAGTCTTGCTCGAGGAAGCTCACAACTCAGCCTACTCCATCCACCTAGGAACTACCAAGATGTACCTAGACCTCAAAACCAGGTACTGGTGGAGAGGGATGAAGAAAAAGATAGCACAGTATGTGGCCCGGTGTGACACCTGCCAACGAACGAAGGCCGAGCACCAAAAACCAGCAGGCCTATTACAACCCCTCCCAGTGCCGGAATGGAAATGGGAAGAAATAGGCATGGATTTTGTAACCGAACTACCCCGGACGCAAAAAGGGAATGACTCTATCTGGTAATAATAGATCGCCTCACCAAGGTAGCCCATTTCATCCCAGTGAAAACTACCTTTGGAGGAGCCACCCTTGCCCGAATTTATCTCAAAGAGATAGTCAGACTCCATGGCATTCCAAGAAAGATAGTGTCAGACAGAGGAACCCAGTTCACCTCCAAATTCTGGACAAGCCTTCAGAAAGCTATGGGCACCAAGCTAAATTTCAGCACCGCCAATCACCCTCAGACAGACGGGCAGACAGAAAGTCAACAAGGTCCTCGAAGATCTATTAAGAGCATGTGTGTTAACATTCGATAGAAGTTGGGAATCCAGTTTGCCCTATGCGGAGTTCTCATATAATAACAGCTATCAGGCCAGCATCAAGATGTCACCGTTCGAAGCATTATATGGACAAAAATGCCAGACCCCTCTCATGTGGTCCAACGTAGGGTAAAAGGCACTAGAAGGACCTGCCTTTGTCAAAGAGGCTGAGGAGAAAGTTGCCCTGATCCGCAGGAGATTACTTGAAGCTCAGAGTCGGCAAAAGAGTTATGCGGACAATAGGCGGAGAGAACTCAGATTTGAGGAAGGAGACTTCGTCTACCTCAAGGTCTCCCTGATGCGTGGTGTCAGAAGGTTCCAAGTAAAAGGAAAGCTAGCACCGCGATTCGTCGGTCCCTATACCATCATCGGCAGAGTAGGACCCGCAGCATACCGTCTTGAACTACCAGAATCCATGTCTGACATCCACAATGTGTTTCACATATCCTAGCTCCGCAAATGCCTACAAGCACCAGAAAGTCACATCGAAGAAGAGGCAGTGCAGATTCAGAAAGATCTTCAGTACCGTGAGAAGCCAGTAAAGATCCTTGATTTAGCAGTCCGGAAGACACGTACCTCAGAAGTGAAACTCTGTAAAGTTCAGTGGAGCAGAGAAGGACAGGAGGAAGCTACCTAGGAGAGTGAGGACTCCTTGAGGAGGGAATACCCTTATCTTTTCTCAAACCCAGTCTAAATCTTGAGGGCGAGATTCCTTTAAGTGGGGTAGGTTTGTAACATCCCAAAATCTCAACCCAAGGTTTGGAACCCTAATCTCCTAAACCCCCCCCCTTATTTCTATTTCTTCCCTAAACTCCACCCTTAGGTCATCTCATCATATGCATACACTTGGATTGTTAGAAACACCTCACATAGATTATTTTCAGTCCTTAAGATTATTTAGCAAATTGTTGATTCAAAAGAAAAGGAAATAAAAAGAAACAAAAATAGAAAATGGAAAAGTGAAATAGAAAGCAGAAAAAGAAAAAGGAAAAACCCTCCCACCTCGGCTGGGCCGCTTTCGGCCCAAACCGCGCCGCGCCCGCTTCCCCCCCCCTCTCCTCCCACGGCCCAAGCGGCCCAGCTGCGCGCGCCCGCGCCGCGCCTGACAACCCGGCCCCACCAGTCAGCGGCTCTACCCCTCTCCCTCTCGCGCCGCTCTCCCACTGGCAGTCCGGGCCCACCTGTCAGGACCATCGTCCCGAACATGCCATCACCGGCGCGTTCGCCGCCGACCGCCTCACGCCCCGTCGCTTCTCCATTAACCATTAACGCTCGCACCGGCCTCAGCGACCACCCCGCCACTGTACCCGAGTCGTCCCCTCACCCCTTGCCTGCCCGAGCCATCTCATCGCTTGCTCCATCCCCGCCATCATGGAAAGCTCGTCAGTGCTCGTCGTCCCCTCCCTTCCTTCCCCCTTCCGGGCGCCTATAAAAGGGACCGCCCGAGCTCCGTTTCCTCCACACCAGCCCCGACCATCTCCTCCACACCTCCTCGAGCCCAATTGAGCTAGCGCCGCCGCGTTCCCCCTTCACTCCGGTGAGCTTTGTTCTCCCCTCTCTAGTAGCTTTTGGTCGAATTAACTTGGTGCTTGAGCTCGCCACTCACTCACGATCGCAAGGCACCCCTCCCCACCTCCTATTGCGCTCGGCTGCCTCGTCGGCGACCTCACCGCCGCGAGCACCCACCACCGCGCCGTGGACCGACCACCCTAGGTCCTTGCCGGTCAAATTGACCCCACCCCTGTGATCCCCTACCCCCGCCCGTGCCTCGCCACCGCTCCCCCGCCACAGAATCGGACCCACGGCGAAGAACCGCCGCGGGATTGCACCGGCGGTCGAGCTCTGGACGACCTTTCTCCCCCTCCATCGATGCTCCGCGCGGTTAAACCCCCTTCCCTCGCAGATGTGTGGGCCCGCGCCATGGTGTCGTCCCCCGCCGTCTCCCTCGCTGATGGGCCGCCTGCCGCGCTCGCGCGCGCGCTCGCGCCCGGGTGGGCCAAAATCTCTCCCCCCCGGCCCAGCAAGCAGGAATTCCCTTCTCTTTTTCTTTTCCCATTTCTTTTTCCCATTTTCATATATATAATTATATGCTGATATTTTATGCACCAAAAATAGTTTAAATAAACTATAGGGCACAAAAATAATAAGATATAAGAAATGACACACCCCACTAAAGTCACCATGATTGATGTATTGTTCTTATTTGTGTTTGTTAGCGGAAGAGGGATCCGATCCTCCAGAATTTATAGCTCCGGAAGAAGGACAGGAACCTGACCCCTCCGAGATAAATCTTTTGTGCCAAGAAAGCTTCGACGAAGGTAAGTCCATCCTTCCCTTGATGCATAATTTACCTATTTCTCTCTACCACTACCTAAGCCGGGATTAAGGGATGGAATCTATTTGCATGGTAAGCATGAGAGAGCCCGCATTAGCTAATACCTTTTGATCACAAGATGTGGGATAAGATGTGGGACTCCCTGGTTTAGGGGAGGGCTTAAGGTGATGGCTCAGCTGGTTTAGGCATGAGCAGAAAGATTGTCCTCTCATATAAGGACCAGTTTGTCATCCTTCACTACCTGTACTCATGAAAAGTACAACCACTCGAGGCTGTGCGGGCAGTCACTCGATCTGAACTCGTACGGTCCAACCCCAGGGTTATGAAGGCTGGGGAGCACTGGGAGGATAAGGAGGGGGGATGTTTTGTCCGGTTTGGACATGGCGGTGGCCTGACTCCTTCCGGTATAACCGTTAAGGTTAGGACGTGCGAGGAAGGAAAGATATTCGGATTCGGATCTCATTGGCCATGAGATTGCAGAGCTGGACTAGTGGGTAAAGTGTACCCCTCTGCGCAGAGTTTAAACCTATTCGAATAGTTCGTGTCCACAGGTATGGACGAGTCTGGTGTGATATGACAATTAGTGTTTCTACAACAACCGGGAACAAGGAAATATGTGTGTGCGTAAGTGTGTCTCTAGAAGAGAAAATGGTGCCACGGGAGCGGGAAGCTCAATGGTGATGTTATTTCTATTGTTTTGGGAAAACCCTAACAACAAGTACTGCCTTTTTCTGAGAAAAAGAAGAGTGACTTCAACTCCACCTTATGAAGCATGTATGATATAGGTCTCTTTCTCTTTACGGGAGTCGGGTGGGCTTGCGGAATACCTAGTTTATTCCCTAAATTTATTTATATTTTTCAGCAGCTACAGACTTCTTTTCTGCTATGCTTGATTGAGAGGGTTGTGTCTTCACCCAGTTCTGCCTGTGGCCTGGGCTAGTTTATCTTCCACTGCGTTTTATGATTTCGGCTCACCCTCGAGCTTGTACCCCGGTATTGTAATAACATTTACTCAGACTCTGTACTATTTGAAGTAAGGAATGTGGTTACTAGCCTCCCGGGACTAGTAATTGTATCACATTTGAGTCCCAAAGGATCGGGACGCTTCACCCTCATACATCAATCTGTCCTTGTTTGATTGTTGACTTTCCGAAGAAAAACATGACTTGGCCTCTAGGGCCGATCTTCGACGCCCTTATTTTCACTTTCTGCATCAAAATCTTCACTATCACTTTAACCCTCAGATATTCCATCTAATGTCTCATGTGCAATCTTTTCTGCATTGGTCCTCTCCATAGCTTCGTAAAACTCAGACAGCGCTAGGTCGACAGTCTTCTTCACACCAGCCATCAAATCAAAACTTGTTGAAATGTCGAAGCTCAAACTCGCGACAAAACAAGAGAATTTAAAATAGCGAGCACAGTGTAAGCAATTGAAATAGCATAAGGAACGCTTTCAATATGAGCTCATATTTATATGCATAGCGCCCCACGGCTTGGTGGGTCCGGCATGTCATGTCGTTAGCTATTCTAGTGAAGGGAAGGTGTTTTTTCGGAACTTCGGCTAAAGGCCTTCGTCCACGTCGCAGTCTAAATTTGTTACAAGCAAACAAATTAATACTGTGAGGGGCTACTGTTGGGGGGCCTTCCTCTTCCGAAGGTCCTCAAAAATGTGTCTAACCATATGTTTTCAGCATGATTATGAATAGTTACAGGAAGCTTCGGCTTTGGGATGAAGAACTTCTCTTATGGCAGAATGAAGGGAAGGAAGCTAAAAGCCAAGGACCTTCGGCCTAACATATTGACGAAGCTCAGAAGCATGATGATGGCTGAAAGGGGCTAAAGACCTTATAGTCTTCAATAATTCATGTTAGGATTAGAGGCAGTTACCAAGGATATAAATGTACTTTTATCCGGGCTGCATCCCGTGCTTATAAATAGATGAACAGTAACACCGTACTGTTCACGATGGATTGTAATCGCTCGTGTCATTCTCGCTCTCCCACCTTTTGACAAGCCGAAGGTACAATTGTAACACGAATATTGTCAATGTTTATTCATGTTCAATAAAGATAATAAAAGATAAATTATTGATATATGACCATTATTATCTTTATTCCTCTGTGCCCTTATGTATTCCTTCATTTTCCTATTTATATTCGTGCTCATATGATAAAATGATGAAGGTATGTCCTTCATGACCTTCGTCTGAAGATCATTATATCTGAGAGGAAATAATGCTTTGAAGGACAAAGGTCTTTAACCATCGACAATTGTGTTGCCTTGTTCTTGATTTATAGTAGTTGAGAATAAGAGGCCAACATTTATGTTTTATTCAATAGATTTCTATTGATGCGTTGTCGAATATTTTTTGTAACTTATGTTATTATCATTAGCAATGGTGAATTCATCTTCTTTTATTAAGGCATCTTTCAATGTCTTTATTTACATTTGCTTGCTGTAAAATACTCTAAATTACTGCTTTATTTTAAATTGATTGTTGTCAACTAGAACATATAATATATATATATACGTATATGGATTTGTACATATAGTTATGTACAAAATCCGCCATACCTCAAATTCTCTGCGTCCTCTGCCACTGGATGTTACACTCCCTTCTTAGAGAAGCCATCTATAAATGCCCCCTCCTTAATTTGTAAATGGATGGGTCGGCCTCATTAGAAATAGGACAAAGAGAACCACAAACACAACAAAACGCACAAAGACTTGGGATCCTCCCCTCTCTCGCTTGCTTGTAACCCCTACTATGAGCAACCAGGTGTCGGTAGCGCAAGCAACTGAAGACTAGACTAGGGACATTCTGCCCAAACTAGTAGAGTCCTTCATCCACAGAGCACGCCATCGATGTCTAAAACATGCATACACAACTTTACTCGTTGGTGCTAATTTGAAACATCGACAGTTGGCATGCCATGTAGGGGCCTTTGTGTGTTTTTGTCACCCTCTCCGCCAAGCTCCAAATGGCCATCCACAACATTGAATGGCTCCCTACCATCATATTTCAAAGCCTTGATTTCGTCACCAATGAAAGGGAATTGGTTAGGGCCCTGACTGCCCTGACACCATCGACACAGAGACCCTCAAAGCTCTCCAACTCGACTCTCCACGTGGTCACGACCTAGGGAGGGCCCTACCAAGACCCGATTAAGTTTAGTTTGTGGGACTAGCCAACCTCGTCAGGGATTTGGTGCATTATATCCTCATGTCGGATTCTAGCTACAACATCATCTCCTCGTCCAACAGGGCAAGCCATGATCCCAGGCAAGAGTGCTTCATGACCGACGCCCTTGAAGCCCACGCCCTGTCGGGGACCATAATTAGGGATACCCCCAAGGCTCCTAATCTCAGCTGGTAACCCCCATCAGCACAAAGCTACAAAGGCCTGATGGGTGCGATTAAGTCAAGGCTCGGTCCACTCAAGGGACACGATCTCGCCTCGCCTGAGCCCAGCCTCGGGCAAGGGCAGCCGACCCCGGAGGATTTACGTCTCGCCCGAGGGCCCCCTCAAGCAACGGACACACCTTCGGCTCGCCCGAGGCCCGACCTTTGCCAAGAAGCAACCTTGGCCAAATCGCCACGCCGACCGACCATATCGCAGGAGCATTTAATGCAAGGATGACCTAACACCTCATCCTGACGCGCGCCCTTCACTTCGCCGCTCCACTGACCGGCCTGACAAGAGGACAGCGCCGCCTGCGCCGCTCTGACTGCTGTGCCACTCGACAGAGTGAGGCTGACAGCAGCCAAGTCCGGCCTCGGGCGCCATAGGAAGCTCCGCCTCGCTCGACCCCAGGGCTCGGACTCGGCCTCGGCCCCGGAAGACGACGAACTCCGCCTCACCCGACCCCAGGGCTCGGACTCGGCCTCGGCCCTGGAAGACGACGAACTCCGCCTCACCCACCCCAGGGCTCGAACTCGGCCTCGGCCCTGGAAGACGACGAACTCCGCCTCGCCCGACCCCAGGGCTCGGACTCGGCCTCGGCCCCGGAAGACGACGAACTCCGGCTCGCCCGACCCCAGGGCTCAGACTCGGCCCTGGCCTCAGCCGACGGTCTCCGCCTCGCCCGACCCAGGGGCTCGGACTCGACCTCGACCTCGGAAGACAGACTCGACCTCGACCTCGGAGGAGCCTCTGCCTCGCCCGACCCAGGGCTCGGACCGACCACGTCGCAGGAGGGGCCATCATTGCCCTACCCCTAGCTAGCTCTGGCTACAGGGAACAAGACCGGCGTCCCATCTGGCTCGCCCCGGCAAAGCAAATAATGATGGCGCCCCACGTGCTCCATGACGACGGCGGCTCTCAGCCCCCTTATGGAAGCAAGGAGACGTCAGCAAGGACTCGACAGCCCTGACAGCTGTCCTTCCGCCAGGCTCCAGCGCTCCTCCGACGGCCACGACATCTCATGAACAGGGTGCCAAAACCTCTTCGGCTGCCACGACGGCATGTACTTAGGGCACTAGCTCCTCTCTGCTAGACACGTTAGCACACTGCTACATCTCCCATTGTACACCTGAACCTCTCCTTACGCCTATAAAAGGAAGGTCCAGGGCCCTCTTACAGAGGGTTGGCCGCGCAGGGAGGACGGGACGGTGGGTGCAGGCCTCTCGCTCCCTCCCACGCGGACGCTTGTAACCCCCTACTGCAAGCGCACCCGACCTGGGCGCGGGACAAACATGAAGGCCGCGGGTTTCCCCTTTTACGCATGTCTCCCTCCGGTTTTCCCCCCTTCGCGCTCCGTCTCGCGCCGACCCATCTGGGCTGGGGCACGCGGCGACAATTTACTCGTCGGTCCAGGGACCCCCCGGGGTCAAAACGCCGACAGTTGGCGCGCCAGGTAGGGGCCTGCTGCGTGTTGACGAACAGCTTCCCGTCAAGCTCCAGATGGGTAGTCTCCAGCAACCTTTCCAGCCCAGAACGGTGCTCCGTTTCGGAAGTCTTGAGTTCATGTCCCTCGACGGCAGCTACGACATGATACTCCTTCCCCCGCCGTGCGACAGCGACAATGGCGGCCGACAACCCGCCCGCCGGCGACGGAATCGACGACGTCTTCCCCACGTGGCGGAAGAACAACATTCGGGCTTGTCCCGTCGCCTCCCCCGCCGACGGAGGAGGAGGCGGGGCAACCAAGGCCAAGCAGGAGGCGGCACCTCGTCGGCTGTCGAGCGAGTCGACGGCACCGACGCCCCAACGGGGGACACGTCGGGCATCGACCTCGCGTCTGAGATGAAGACGAGCGTCGTTTCCCCGCAACACGCCAACTCCAAGCGGACGGACAACGCCAGCACGCTCGCAAAGGACTTGCTGGGCGTCACCCTCGTACCTGAGACGACGGTGCAGTCTGCCCCTGACGTGACTTCGTCACCGCCCGTCGACCACGAGGTACCGACCGATTCCCATCTCGAGCCTTTTGGATTCGGCCTCGACCCACCAAGGGACTTCGCTTCGGTGGACGCTTCCATAGAGGCGAGTCCAAACCCTCCGGGGTACGGTACGCGGTCACCCTGGGACCGGCTGACAGCTGTCTTGACCTACGGGCCCTCGGGTTCCGAGGAAGATGACGAGCCCGACTTTTGTTGGGATTTCTCCGGACTTGGTAACCCCAGTGCCATGCGGGACTTCATGACCGCATGCGACTACTGCCTGTCCGATTGTTCCGACGGTAGCCGCAGCTTCGGCGACGAGGACTGCGGCCCAAGTCGTGAATGTTTCCACGTCGATCTAGGGGGTCCTGGCGTAGGCAACCATCTTGGTATACCGGAAAACGGTGATCCCCCTAGGCTTGCGCCTCGCGTTGACATCCTTCGGGAGCTAGCTATGGTCCCAGTCCCTGCGGGGGGTCAGGACTCACAGCTCCAGCAAATCCGCGAGATACAGGCCAGGCTCGACGAGGGAGCAGGAACACTTGAGCCGTTCCGCCTGAACATCGGGTAGGAATGGGTAGGCCAACCTCCGGCCGGAGAAGCGCGTCATCTACCCCAGGGCATCCAGCACCGCATTGCCGATGATGTCAGGGCAAGGCCGCCACCGGCTTCCAGTGGGGTCGGCCAGAACCTGGCTGCAGCAGTAATACTTCTCCGCGCGATGCCGGAGCCATCAACCACCGAGGGGCGGCGTATCCAGGGAGAGCTCAAGAATCTCCTGGATGATGCTGCGGTCCGACAGGCCGAAAGCTCTGCCTCCCGAAGGCAGGGGTACCCCTCGGAGCATCACGCCGCGACTTCCCGACTCATGCGGGAAGCCTCAGTCCACACCGGGCGCACGCGCAACACAGCGCCTGCGGCCCTGGGTCGCCTCGGCAACGAGCACCATCACCGCAACCGTCGAGCCCACCTCGACGAGAAGGTGCGCCGAGGCTACCACCCCAGGCGTGGGGGACGCTACGACAGTGGGGAGGATCGGAGTCCCTCGCCCAAACCACCCGGTCCACAGGCTTTCAGCCGGGCCATACGACGGGCACCGTTCCCGGCCCGGTTACGAACCCCGACTACTATCACAAAGTACTCAGGGGAGACGAGGCCAGAACTATGGCTCGCGGACTACCGGCTGGCCTGCCACCTGGGTGGAACGGACGATGACAACCTCATCATCCGCAACCTCCCCCTGTTCCTCTCCGACACCGCTCGAGCCTGGCTGGAGCATTTGCCTCCAGGGCAGATCTCCAACTGGGACGACCTGGTCCAAGCCTTCGCCGGCAACTTCCAGGGCACGTACGTGCGCCCTGAAAACTCCTGGGATCTCCGAAGCTGCCGCCAGCAGCCAGGAGAGTCTCTCTGGGACTACATCCGGCGATTCTCGAAGCAGCGCACCGAGCTGCCCAACGTCACCGACTCGGATGTCATCGGCGCGTTCCTCGCCGGCACCACCTGCCGTGACCTGGTGAGCAAGCTGGGTCGCAAGACCCCCACCAGGGCGAGCGAGCTGATGGACATCGCCACCAAGTTCGCCTCTGGCCAGGAAGCGGTTGAGGCCATCTTCCGGAAGGACAAGCAGCCCCAGGGCCGCCAGCCGGAAGATGTCCCCGAGGCGTCCACTCAACGCGGCACCAAGAAGAAAGGCAAGAAGAAGTCGCAAGCGAAACGCGACGCCGTCGACGCAGACCTTGTCGCCGCCGCTGAGTACAAGAACCCTCGGAAACCTCCCGGAGGCGCCAATCTCTTCGACAAGATGCTCAAGGAGCCGTGTCCCTATCATCAGGGGCCCATCAAGCACACCCTTGAGGAATGTGCCATGCTTCGGCGCCACTTTCACAAGGTCGGGCCACCTGCGAAAGGTGGCAGGGCCCACGACGACGATAAGAAGGAGGATCGCAAGGCAGTAGAGTTCCCCGAGGTCCACGACTGCTTCATGATCTACGGTGGGCAAGTGGCGAACGCCTCGGCTTGGCATCGCAAGCAAGAGCGTCGGGAGGTCTGCTCGGTAAAGGTGGCGGCGCCAGTCTACCTAGACTGGTCCGACAAGCCCATCACCTTCGACCAGGGCGACCACCCCGACCGCGTGCCGAGTCCGGGGAAATACCCGCTCGTTGTCGACCCCGTCATCGGCAACGTCAGGCTCACCAAGGTCCTCATGGACGGAGGCAGCAGCCTCAACATCATCTACGCCGAGACCCTTGGGCTCCTGCGGATCGATCTATCCTCGGTCCGGGCAGGCGCGGCGCCTTTCCACAGGATCATCCCTAGGAAACGCGTCTAGCCCCTCGGACAACTCGATCTACCCGTCTGCTTTGGGACTCCCTCCAACTTCCGAAGGGAAACCCTCACGTTCGAGGTGGTCGGGTTCCGAGGAACCTACCACGCAGTGTTGGGGAGGCCATGCTACGCCAAGTTCATGGCCATCTCCAACTACACCTACCTCAAGCTCAAGATGTCGGGCCCCAACGGGGTCATCACCGTCGGCCCCACGTACCGACACGCGTACGAATGCGACGTGGAGTGCATGGAGTACGCCGAGGACCTCGCTGAATCCGAGGCCCTCATCGCCGACCTGGAGAGCCTCTCCAAGGAGGCGCCAGACGTGAAGTGCCATGCCGGCAACTTCGAGCCAACGGAGACGGTTAAGGCCGTCCCTCTCGACCCCAGCAACGACGCCTCCAAGTAGATCCGGATCGGCTCCGAGCTCGATCCCAAATAGGAAGCAGTGCTTGTCGACTTTCTCCGTGCAAACGCTGACGTTTTCGCGTGGAGTCCCTCGGACATGCCCGGCATACCGAGGGATGTCGCCGAGCACTCGCTGGATATCCGAGCTGGAGCCCAACCCGTGAAGCAGCCTCTGCGCCGATTCGACGAAGAAAAGCGCAGAGCCATAGGCGATGAGATCCACAAGCTAATGGCGGCGGGGTTCATCAAAGAGGTATTCCATCCCGAATGGCTCGCCAACCCTGTGCTTGTGAGAAAGAAAGGAGGGAAATGGCGGATGTGTGTAGACTACACTGGTCTAAACAAAGCATGTCCAAAAGTTCCCTACCCTCTGCCTCGCATCGATCAAATTGTGGATTCCACTGCTGGGTGTGAAACCCTGTCTTTCCTCGATGCCTACTCAGGGCATCACCAAATCAGGATGAAAGAGTCCGACCAGCTCGCGACTTCTTTCATCACACCTTTCGGCATGTACTGCTATGTTACCATGCCGTTTGGTTTGAGGAATGCGGGTGCGACATACCAAAGGTGCATGAACCACGTGTTCGATGAACACATTGGTCGAACGGTCGAGGCTTACGTCGATGACATCGTAGTCAAGACGAGGAAAGCCTCCGACCTCCTTTCCGACCTTGAAGCGACATTCCGGTGTCTCAAGGCGAAAGGCGTAAAACTCAATCCTGAGAAGTGCGTCTTCGGAGTCCCCCGAGGCATGCTCTTGGGGTTCATCATCTCCGAGCGGGGAATTGAGGCCAACCCGGAGAAAATCGCGGCCATCACCAACATGGGGCCCATCAAGGACTTGAAAGGCGTACAGAGGGTCACGGGATGCCTTGCGGCTCTGAGCCGTTTCATCTCGCGCCTCGGCGAAAGAGGCCTGCCTCTGTACCGCCTCTTAAGAAAGGCCGAGTGCTTCACTTGGACCCCTGAGGCTGAGGAAGCCCTCGGGAACCTGAAGGCGCTCCTCACGAACGTGCCCATCTTGGTGCCCCCGCTGCCGGAGAAGCCCTCTTGATCTACGTCGCCGCTACCACTCAGGTGGTCAGCGCTGCGATAGTGGTTGAGAGACGAGAAGAGGGGCATGCATTGCCCGTCCAGAGGCTAGTCTACTTCATCAGTGAGGTACTGTCCGAAACCAAGATCCGCTACGCACAAATTCAGAAGCTGTTGTACGCGGTGATCCTGACGCGGCGGAAGTTGCGACACTACTTCGAGTCTCATCCGGTGACTGTGGTGTCATCCTTCCCCCTGGGGGAGATCATCCGATGCCGAGAGGCCTCGGGTAGGATTGCAAAGTGGGCAGTGGAAATCATGGGCGAGACAATCTCGTTCTCCCCTCGAAAGGCCATCAAGTCCCAAGTCTTGGCGGACTTTGTGGCTGAATGGGTCGATACCCAGCTCCCGACAGCTCCGATCCAACCGGAACTCTGGACCATGTTTTTCGATGGGTCGCTGATGAAGACAAGGGCAGTCGCGGGCCTGCTCTTCATCTCGCCCCTCGGGAAGCACCTACGCTACGTGCTACGCCTCCACTTCCCCGCGTCCAACAATGTGGCCGAGTACGAGGCTTTGGTCAACGGGCTGCGCATCGCCATCGAGCTAGGGGTCCGACGCCTCGACGCTCGCGGTGACTCGCAGCTTGTCACTGACCAAGTCATGAAGAACTCCCACTGCCGCGACCCGAAGATGGAAGCCTACTGCGATGAGGTTCAGCGCCTGGAGGACAAGTTCTACGGGCTCGAGCTCAACCACATCGCCCGACGATACAACGAGACTGCGGACGAGCTGGCTAAGATAGCCTCGGGGCGGACAACGGTTCCCCCGGACGTCTTCTCCTGAGACCTGCATCAACCCTCCGTCAAGACCGACGACGCGCCCGAGCCCGAGAAGGCCTCGGCCCAGCCCGAGGCACCCTCGGCCCAGCCCGAGGCATCCTCGGCCCCCGAGGGTGAGGCACTGCGCGTCGAGGAGGAGCGGAGCGGGGTCGCGCCTAATCGAAACTGGCAGACCCTGTACCTGCAATATCTCCACGGAGGAGAGCTACCCCTCGACTGAGCCGAAGCTCGGCGGTTGGCGCGGCGCGCCAAGTCATTCGTCTTGCTGGGGGACGGGAAGGAGCTCTACCACCGCAGCCCCTCAGGCATCCTCCAGCGATGCATATCCATCGCCGAAGGCCAGGAGCTCTTACAAGAAATACACTCGGGGGCTTGCGGTCATCACACGGCGCCCCGAGCCCTTGTTGGAAACGCCTTCCGACAAGGTTTCTACTGGCCGACCGCGGTGGCAGATGCCACTAGAATTGTCCGCACCTGCCAGGGGTGTCAATTCTACGCAAGGCAGACCCACCTGCCCGCTCAGGCTCTGTAGACCATGCCCATCACCTGGCCGTTTGCTATGTGGGGCCTGGACCTCGTCGGCCCCTTGCAGAAGGCACCCGGGGGCTACACGCACCTGCTGGTCGCCATCGACAAATTCTCCAAGTGGATCGAGGTTCGACCCCTAAACAGCATCAGATCCGAGCAGGCGGTGGCGTTCTTCACCAACATCATCCATCGCTTTGGGGTCCCGAACTCCATCATCACCGACAACGGCACCCAGTTCACCGGCAGAAAGTTCCTGGACTTCTGCGAGGATCACCACATCCGGGTGGACTGGGCCGCCGTGGCTCACCCCATGACGAATGGGCAAGTAGAGCGTGCCAACGGCATGATTCTGCAAGGACTCAAGCCGCGGATCTACAACGACCTCAACAAGTTCGGCAAGCGATGGATGAAGGAGCTCCCCTCGGTAGTCTGGAGCCTGAGGACAACACCGAGCTGAGCCACGGGCTTCACACCATTCTTTCTAGTCTATGGGGCCGAGGCCATCTTGCCCACAGACTTAGAATACGGTTCCCCAAGGATGAGGGCCTACGATGACCAAAGCAATCGAGCTAACCGAGAAGACTCACTGGACCAGCTGGAAGAGGCTCGGGACATGGCCTTACTACACTCAGCGCGGTATCAGCAGTCCCTGTGACGCTACCACGCCCGAGGGGTTCGGTCCCGAGACCTCCAGGTGGGCGACTTGGTGCTTCGGCTGCGACAAGACGCCCGAGGGCGGCACAAGCTCACGCCTCCCTGGGAAGGGCCGTTCGTCATCGCCAAAGTTCTAAAGCCCGGAACGTACAAGCTGGCCAACAGTCCAGGCGAGGTCTACAGCAACGCTTGGAACATCCGACAGCTACGTCGCTTCTACCCTTAAGATGCTTTCAAGTCGTTCATACACCTCGTTCACACACAAAGTCTAACCATCAAGGAAGGGTCAGCCTTGCCTCGGCAAAGCCCGACCCTCCCTCAGGGGCTAGAAGGGGGGAACCCCCTCCGCGTCAAAATTTTCCTCAGAAAAGATCTTTTCTGCCAAGACGTCTTTCGTGCTTTTCGACTACTTCGAAAGTGGGATCCTAAAAACGACGGAGTACACGTAAGCAGCCAAGGCTGACCGAGCCGAGGGACTCCTACGCCTCTGGGATACAGATACCTCACTCATCACCTTCTGCGATAAGTAACTCACGCTCGGATAAGTGATTTCGCGGACTGAACAAGTCTTCACGCTCGAAAACTCTTCTGCCGAAACGATTTTTCGGGTCTTCTCGACTATATCGATGGCAGAATCCTACGGATGAGTAAGAGTACACGTAAGCGGCAAGGCCGACCGAGCCGAGGGACTCCTACGCCTCCGGCATACGGATACCTCACTCATCACCTTCCGTGGAAAGTAACTCTCGCTCGGACAAACAATTCTGTTACCAACAAATAAGTCCAGATACTCGAATCAAGAGGAAAAGAAATGCAGCTTTACAACACGACGACAGTATGTTTGGGCCTCGGCGGCCGTAGAAAACATACACACACTACAAGATAAACCGATCCTGCAGGCTCGGACCTTGACGGAGGGGGAGCAGCAGCACCCTCGGCGTCAACCCCACCTTCGGCGAAGTCCGACCGAGCCTCGGACGGCAGCGCGGTCGAAGGATCTCCACTCCGAAGGACGACATCAGCACCGCGCCTGGGCCATCGCCGCCAGGGTCTTCTCTAGGAATCCGGCCCGAGCAGACAGCTCGGCCGGCCACCCCGAAGCCTCAGCCAGCTGTCCTCCGAGGACACCAGCCCGGCTCATGACCTCGGCAACTCGACTCCGGCGTCGGTCCCGCCAGTGGACGGCCCGGCCAGGCTTCGGCCGACGAAGTCTTCTTTTCGAGCCAACTCTGCCTCTGTCCATGCTGACACCGCTGCCTCCGGCTTCGGCTCATCGAAGAGCGGCCAAGAGTTCCTTTAACTAAGCAAGAGAAGCCTCGGGCGGCAAGGCCCACCGAGCCGAGGGACTCCTACGCCTCCGGGATATGGATACCTCACTCGTCACCTTCGCATGAGGCAACTCACACTTGGTTAAGCGGTTCAGTTAGCCGACAGGCAAGACCTAGTGCTCGAAATGAGGAAAAAACACGGCTCCGTGCCGAAAATACATACATGTTCAGGCCCCGACGGCCACAATGAACAGACACCGGCACTCAAGGTGCCATTACAAACGGAACTCCGGTTCCGTCCCCGTGGGTATGGACAACCTCCACACCGGAGGGCCTACGGGGCGACAAGCTCCGGGCGACTCGCCAGCGACCTCTGCAGCAGCAGCCATGGTCCCAGGACGGACGCAGCCACTAGAAGGCTCTCGTTCGGGTCCCCACTCAAGGGACACGAACCAGATATTAAAGCCAAAGAGCCGGGGGTAGGTCCGTAGGCGGCGCTGATGGCCTCGACGGTGGGTAAGCTTTCTCCAGCTGCCACCACGTCAGCACCGACGGCGGCGTCCGCCTGTCCAACATCGCACCAGCGAGCGCGGGCGCTCCAAAGCGCACCGGCAGGTCCTCGCTCCCGTCCTCGCCATGAAAGCGAGGATAGAGGACGGAATGTTGCATCCTAGCTGGGCAACAACAGTTCACCTTCCTCGGCATGGCTGGAGGACGCCTCCTCCGCAGAGCTGGAGGATGGTTTCCACCACCAGAAGCTGGAAGAAGAGGTGGCCAGCCGACCCGTGCGCGAGGTAGAGCCCCGGCTCACCTCGCTCTCCGCCCCAGCAAGGATGATGAAGATCCTTGAAGCTGAGGGCGGGGCAGAGATCGCAGCCCGGCTTGCTTCTCCCCACCCACGAGCTGGTGGTCACCGTCTTGGGTGACCATCGGCGAGGGGATGCGGCCGGGCTGCCTGATGAAAATCCTTGAAGCCGAACGATGGCTGAAAGGTACCAACTTCCGTGAAGTTGCGTTCCTCCAATGACAAGGCGGAAGGACTGCGAGTGTTCCCCATCCGGGGGCTCGGAAGGTGGAAAGACGCGACGCATGAGGGGAGCCAAGGACATGGTTGCCTTTCAAGGGGGTCACCCTCCTTTTAAAGGCAACTCTCCCCACTTGCGTCCTCAGCCATCGCGGGCTGAGTCTTCTCCAACACGCTCCAAGGTCCTCCCCCTACGACACGGGGGCTGGGTCCCACGCGTCACGCAAGCTGGCCACGGGCAGAAGAAGCCAAACCGCCGCGCGCGGTGCGCGCAACTGCCCAGCGGTTACGAGCATTCCTCCGCTTTCGCCCAGACCAGTGGGAGAAAGGGCGGACCGCCAAGCAAGCGGCATGCGACCGCACCAAGGGGGCGCACCCTTTCGACTTCGACGCGTCCAGCATGGAGGCCCAGGCCCACACGTCATGCAACCAGTTCGCCGGTTGCTACGTGCAAGAAACTCCACCGCCACTCGCGCCACTACCGTGCCTCCTTGACTGCGGAACCAGTACCGCGACTCGAGGCAACCCTGCACATGACCCAACAGTGCCAACCAGGCACATCGGTAACGGGTCAGTCAGCCGCGGGAGAAGGCGCGACGGTCGATACGGCCAGAAATGGGCCGGCAGTAATGGCGGTGGCAAGCGGGCGGAAGCCACGGTCAAGTCGTCAGCCAAGCTCACGTCCCCTCCTGGGACAGCGAGAGAACCCTCTTCCACGGCGTGAAGACGGCGCGCCCGTGTTCCGTTCCTCGAACGGCTGCCCCACGAACCACTCGTCCCGTCGCATTAACTCTGCGGTAGGACAGGCGTCACCTTTGGCAGGAGAAGCAGGCGACGCTTCGCTCCTGCCATAATGACCGCGTCAAAAAAGGTGCGCCACGTCATTCGATTTCGTATCCTTTTCCTCTTCCTCTTTCTCTCTCTTACAACAGGGACCGGGAAAGGGGATACCCCGAAAGGGATCCTCCTCCGCGAAGGAAACGGGCCCCGAGCCCCCTACTGATCAGAGGTTCGAAGGCTGGCCCCTCGGAGGGGTTCAACAGCCGCCTCAGAGCGCTCGGGCTCCGCGCCCACTACTAGTCAGAGGTTCAAAGGCCGGCCCCTTGGAAGGGTTCAACGGCCGCCTCAGGCCACTCAGGCTCCACGCCCACTACTGATCAGGGGTTCATAGGCTGGCCCTCGAAGGGTTCACAGCCGCCTCAGACGCAGAGCGAGGGATGACCCTGGGTACGTTCGATACATAACCAAGGCTCGGGCTACGCTCCCGAGGTACCCTAGGACATATCCTAGACCAACGGGAACGATTTTGTAATGGAATCCCATCAGAGGGAGGCATCGGGCCCTCGGACCCCGTCAAAAGGGGACCGGGTCCGGCAAATCACCCGCAGGTACTTTTGGAGCGCGCCTCCGGGCCACTAGCCGACCCCTAACAAATGGGGCACGGGCGTCCACTCGGATTACCCGTTAGCAGCTCACTGGAGACACCATGTTCGGCGCCCTCCAAGGGCAACATGGCGCTTTTCCCCCCTCCTCCTTGCGGAAAGGCGACACAGGGGCGTATGTAAAAAAGTCGAGTCTGTCCTTGACCGTCCTCTCGCTCTGTGCGGAGGCTCGGGGGCTGCTCTCGCAAACCCGGCTCCGGCCAAACCGTTGACAGCGTCAACATACCAGCCTGAGAACTTGGGACCCGACCGTACACCCGGGCTACGGCCAGCTCGCATGAGGGAACAACCAGACCGGCCAAGGCATCACGAAACGCATTAAGACCTCGAAGGAGTCAAACCACTCCTCCGAGGCCTCGGGGGCTACACCCGGCGGGTGCGCTCGCGCGCACCCACCGGAACAAAACGCAACCGAGAAAGGCCGGTCCCCTTGCAAAAAAGTGCGACAAAAGCCTCCAAGCGAGTATTAACACTCCCTTCGAGGCTCGGGGGCTATTGTCGGGGACCATAATTAGGGGTACCCCCAAGGCTCCTAATCTCAGCTGGTAACCCCCATCAGCACAAAGCTGCAAAGGCCTGATGGGTGCGATTAAGTCAAGGCTCGATCCACTCAAGGGACACGATCTCGCCTCACCCAAGCCCAGCCTTGGGCAAGGGCAGCCGACCCCGGAGGATTTACGTCTCGCCCGAGGGCCCCCTCAAGCAACGGACACACCTTCGGCTCGCCCGAGGCCCAGCCTTCACCAAGAAGCAACCTTGGCCAAATCGCCACGCCGACCGACCATATCGCAGGAGCATTTAATGCAAGGATGACTTGACACCTCATCCTGACGCGTGCCCTTTAGTCGACAGAGCCGAAGTGACCGCAGTCACTTCGCCGCTCCACTGACCGGCCTGACAAGAGGACAGCGCCGCCTGCACCGCTCCGACTGCTGTGCCACTCGACAGAGTGAGGCTGACAGCAGCCAAGTCCGGCCTCGGGCGCCATAGGAAGCTCCGCCTCGCCCGACCCCAGGTCTCGGACTCGGCCTCGGCCCCGGAAGACGACGAACTCCGCCTCGCCTGACCCCAGGGCTCGGACTCGGCCTCCGCCCCGGAAGACGACGAACTCCGCCTCGCCCGACCCCAGGGCTCGGACTCGGCCCTAGCCTCAGCCGATGGTCTCCGCCTCGCCCGACCCAGGGGCTCGGACTCGACCTCGACCTCGACCTCGGAGGAGCCTCCGCCTCACCCGACCCAGGGCTCGGACCGACCACGTCGCAGGAGGGGCCATCATTGCCCTACCCCTAGCTAGCTCTGGCTACGGGGAACAAGACCAGCGTCCCATTTGGCTCGCCCCGGCAAAGCAAATAATGATGGCGCCCCGCGTGCTCCATGACGACGGCGGCTCTCAGCCCCCTTACGAAAGCAAGGAGACGTCAGCAAGGACTCGACAGCCCCGACAGCTGTCCTTCCGCCAGGCTCCAGCGCTCCTCCGACGGCCACGACATGTCATGAACAGGGTGCCAAAACCTCTCCGGCTGCCATGACGGCATGTACTTAGGGCACTAGCTCCTCTCTGCTAGACACGTTAGCACACTGCTACATCTCCCATTGTACACCTGGACCCTCTCCTTACGCCTATAAAAGGAAGGTCCGGGGCCCTCTTACAGAGGGTTGGTCGCGCGGGGAGGACGGGGCGGCGCGTGCAGGCCTCTCGCTCCCTCCCACGCGGACGCTTGTAACCCCCTACTGCAAGCGCACCCGACCTGGGCGCGGGACAAACACGAAGGCCGCGGGTTTCCCCTTTTACGCCTGTCTCCCTCCGGTTTTTCCCCCCTTCACGCTCCGTCTCGCGCCGACCCATCTGGGCTGGGGCACGCGGCGACAATTTACTCGTCAGTCCAGGGATCCCCCGGGGTCGAAACGCCGACACGCCCCAAGCATGAGCAGTCCAAAAGTGACTCTGGCAAGCGTGACAATAATGCTCGTGTCGACTTCTGCCCCACTGTGCCTCGCACGAGCACAAGAATGACCGCCACGAGCTGGTTGAAACCAAGCCCGAGGCATCCAGTGCTTTCCCCAGGATAGATGGGATTCACCACAATGTCGAGCAATGCGATTGTAATGAAGTGGCGGGCAAGCACGTGCCATGATGGGTGACGCTCACCGACATATTATGGAAGATGATAGCGAGGCATCGCACTTACTCTGGCAAGCCAAAACATCACAACCGCGACTGCGCTCTTCGATAAGCTTTCAGAACCTAACATGTCAGACGAGCATAGAACCCAGTGCGAGATACGAGGTCTGCTTGGTCTCGCTGTCCAACATGCAGGCTGAAAGCTCCTTGTCACGATGACATGGTCCTGAGGCCAGCCAACACATGGCAACAATGTAGCTAGATGAGGACATCCCATCAATTTAGCAGTCGGAGCACGACCTCTCAGACGTGTCCTAGCCCCCGCTCGATCAACGCCTTGGGTCAATTAGGGATGCGCAAAATATCCTAGACACCAGGTGTGGTGAGCGAGAGCCCAAAAAACTAGGGGTGGTCGCTAGTACAGTCAACGCCACAGCAGTCATTTTGATCCAAACGAGGGCCAAAGTATCACAGTCCACCGCTGTCGGGCCCTCAGGCCTTCGGTCACCATATTCTTCGAGCACCAATCCCTTAACAAAATCGAGCACCCACAAACATCATAAAATACTGAGGAGACTCAAATCCTAGCCTATGGCTTGAAGATTGTCAGCTGGCATGCTAGGCCGAAGGGATGGACCATGATCACTTTATCATTCACAATCTACCCCTATACCTAGCTGTTGGGGGTCTTTGTCTTCCAAAGGTCCTCAAAAACACGACTGACATGTTTTCCAAGTATAATATATATACAGGGACCTTCGGCCTTGGGATGAAGTTGTACACGATATGAAAAGCGCGGTCTAGGAGAAGGATGAACCAGTTTCGAAGCTACCTGTGGACAAGCTTCGGCTTAGCGGTGGAAAATGAAACCGACTTAAAGGGTAAAAGGTTGTCTAGTCCTCGATAGATTATCCCTAAGTCAATAGTAAATGTCAAGGGCATGGATGTAATTTTACACAGGCTGCGTCCTATGCCTATAAATAGATGAACAGTAGCACCGTACTGTTCACGCTGACTTGTATTCACTCGCACGTCACACTTGGATTCTTACCTTCTGTAAAGCCAAAGGTATAAATGTAATTCAATATTGTTGATATTTATTCAGGATTGTATAATGAGAATATAAAGTCTAATGATGATTATTCATGCTTTATTTATATGTATCATATGATCTTGCTTTTCATTATGTATTGAGATGATGAAGGTACGACCTTCATGACCTTCGTCTGAAGATCATTATATCCTAAGGGAGATAATGCTTCGAAGGACGAAGGTCTTTAACCATTAACATTTGTGTTGCCTTATTCTTAATTCATAGCATTTGAGAATAAGTCCCCAATACTAGCCGACTTGGCTCATGCATGGTTGGAAAATCTGAGGCTCAGCTCTATCCAGGGCTGGCCGACCTTATCGACATCTTTGTCGAGAATTTTTAGGGCACATATGTATGCCTCGGCAACCCTTGGGACCATAAAAATTGCTGGCAAAAATTAGAGAAGACCCTTTGGGATTACATTCGGTGTTTCTCACGATAATGTAACGAGTTGTCCAACCTTGCCGACATGGACGTCATCAGTGCCTTCATCTCTAGGACCACGAACGAGATCTTGGTGCATAAGCTAGGTCACAAGGCCCCCGTACCAAGAAGGAGCTATTAGACAGTGCGACCAATCATGCATCGAGAGAATACATGGTCAGAGCAATCTTCAAACACTGTAAGGAAAACACAAAGTGCGGCAAAGAAGCCAACGATGTTGTCATCGATCGTCATGGAAAGAAGAAAAAACAAACAACAGCACGATGATATGTTGATCGCCGCTGTCGACCCAAAGGGGAAGAAACTTCCCGCTGAAGAAGCCACTGACCACTTAGAGAAAATGCTCGAAGCGCCTTGCCCGAATCATTATTACCATGTTAGGCATGCGTACAAGGATTGTGGGCTGCTCAAAAAGTTTTTGAGCAAAGC
Organism: Zea mays; assembly: GCF_902167145.1. Lineage (NCBI taxonomy): Eukaryota > Viridiplantae > Streptophyta > Magnoliopsida > Poales > Poaceae > Zea > Zea mays. The sequence continues at coordinate 81,769,389 of NC_050104.1, read as the reverse complement.
GACGCCATCAAGGAAGGGCCTCAAACCCCCTAGGGAAGAAGGCAAGGAAAGGAAAGACCCCGTCTTCTGCAATGTCATGGGATGCCTACTAATCTTAGGCGGCTCCAACTACTGTGTGTCCAAAAGACAATAAAAGCTTGAGCAACACGAGGTGATCTAGATATGGTTAGTCGCCCCATCTTACCTCGACTGGTTTGACCACACTATCACCTTCGACCGCTCCGAGCATCCAGAGCATGTTCCCCAACCTGGGTGGTACTCGCTTATTGTGGTCCATATCGTCAGTTCGGTACGACTGACAAAAGTATTGATGGATGGGGGAAGTGGGTTGAACATTCTATACCCACCACCTTCGAGGCCATGTGTATCTGTAGGGACCGCCTTCAACCAATCAGAGGTTCCTTCCATAGCGTCGTACCTAGGAGGTAGACCACGCCCTTTGGGTAGATCGACATGCCCGTCCACTTCAACGTGTCTTCCAACTTTAGAACGGAGACCCTCACCTTCGAGGTGGTTGGTTTCTGGGGAACGTACCATGCCATTTTGGAAGGCCATGCTACACGAAGTTCATGGCTATACACAACTATACCTACCTTAAACTCAAGATGTCGGGCCCCACGGGCACTATCATCGTGGGGACAACAACACAACTCGCCTATGAGAGCAATGTGGAATGTTGTGACTTTGTGGAGGGGGCATTGCAATATAGGAACACCCACACGTGCTTCAAACCATCAGCGTCGACGTATCCAACGCCAAGAAAACAACTGGGACTTTTGAATTGATCGAAGATACGAAGAAGGTATCCCTTGACCCCAATGGCGCCGATGGCAGAAAGGTATGCATCAGTGTCGTTCTATCACCAAAATAGGAAGATGCGCTCGTCGACTTCCTTTGCACAGAAAAAGTCATATTAGCATGGAAACCCTCATACATGTTGTGTATTCCGAGAGAAGTCTTTTGAGCTTTCCCTGTGAATTAAACTAGCAATGGTTGCATCGCTTCGATGAGAAGAAGCGCAAGGCCAACGACGAGGAGATAGGGAAGCTCTTGATGGCTGGTTTTATCAAAGAGGTGTACCACCCCAAGTGGTTAGCCAACATGTTGTTGGTGAAGAAGAAGAACGTGAAGTGCAGAATGTGCGTCGTGTACACAAGATTGAATAAAGTTCACCCAAAAGACTCATTCCTGCTACCACGAATACACCAGGTGGTCGACTCTACCTTTAGGTGTGAGGTGTTGAGCTTTATTGACGCCTACTCTGAGTACCATTAGATCGCGATGAAAGAACCCAACTAGCCCACGACTTCCTTCATCACCCTATTTGGCTCGTATTGCTTCGTCGCCATGCCCTTCGGTCTAAAAAACGTCGGGCCACGTACCAACGATGCATGATCAAGTGCTTCAGTGACATCATCAAGGAGATCGTGGAGGCGTATGTTGACGACATTGTGGTTAAATCTAAATAGACCGCAGGCCTGGTGGCTAACCTCATAGAAGCCTTCAACATACTAAACACGAACGACATCAAGCTTAACCCCAAAAAATATGTCTTTGGGTTTTAGGGGGAATGTTGCTAGGATTTCTCGTCTCCGAGCGTGGCATCAAGGCTAGTCCTAAAAAATCGCCGCCATCACGACCATGGGGCTGATTCACAACCTTAGGGGTGTGCATGTAACACCCTAAATTTATCAACTGAAAACAATCCAGTTTGAATTATAAGTTTCCAGTAGAATGGAAAAATTTTTATGTTTTCAAATAATGAAAGTGGTGATATAATTAAATTGAACAATTTCTTGAATAGATAAAAATTTTACCAAGTGTTTGATACATTCATGTCGAAGCATATATTTCGTTTGATTTAAATTTTAAATCCAATTCTTGGATTTAATTGTGTGAGAAAGATCCTGCTTTATAAAATAATAATGAATTGTTCAAAATAGATATATTTAGGAAAGCATGTATTTTGAAATGGTTAATCATTTTAAATGTAAGTATTTGTAAGAATCTCCCTTTTATTGATTTTTATGTAAGTACATTTTATTTAACTAATAGATTTACCCTAAAATAATTTATTGAGAATTTATTTATGAAATATAATTTCTAAATTTATTAGAATTTTTAGAATATTAAAAACATATTTATTTATAATTTTAATGAATACCCTATTCTAAAAAGATAAAAATAAAGAAAACTAAAAAAATGCTCGCTCAACCAATCATGGACGAAGCCCATCGGCCATAGCTCACGACCTACATTCTTCATAATCTTATTCTTTAAGGGCTAGTTTGAGAACTTTATTTTTAAAAAAAAAAATCTAATTTAACAAGAAAAATTGGTTTATTTTTTTAAAAAATAAAATTTACTTAAAAATAGAGTTTCCAAAATAGTCCATCTAGCAGCAGGAGTCCCACCAATAGATCATCCAGCTTTCACGACTCTCTCCCGTGAGCGTACGCAATAGATTTCAAGAAACCGCCGTCGCCGTTTGATGTCGGACGCCAGCGCTCGCCGGGCTTCCGTCCAGTGGTGCAGCATCTGAGACCGGTCCCCTCCCCACTAGCAGCGATGCTCTTCTTAGACTATCTGTAGCGGTTCTCTCTAAATTTTTTCTCTTATATCACTTTTTTGCGTCACATTATCAACATTTTATACTCTATTTTTTCATCTTCCGCGGCGGTTCCCTCTAAATACTCTTTCTATACCCCACTACAACTATAAAATATCATTTTCTATATGTACTATCAATTTTTTATCTACTAACAATTACTCGTGAACTCACGGCATAGTGCCGTATGGGATGAATAATGAACGCCTGGATTGAGGGGGAGAGAGAAGAGGGCCGACGCGTAGAGTGACGTGTAGGGGGCAGCGCTGCAGGGTCAGGGGAGGCAGCTGTAGCCGCTACGAAGGGGAGGGGACTGCTCAGCGCTCTCCGCTGCGGCCAGCCTTATCTCCCCCACTAGGCTTATCATTAATGGTGCCCATCCGACCTTCTCCCTGCCGTCTAGCGACCCTTGACCTCCTCCCAATACTTATAATTTGATGCACCAAGCACTAGATACATCTAGAAATCTCTTCATACAATCAAATATATCTAGGTCTTGTATCTTATTCACTAGAACTTTTCAAGATACGACTTCATATCTAGACTTATAGAACCGTGCTAAAGACATTCCTTCACTAAAATACTGTCTCTTTTTTACACTTAACCTCTTGATACCTCTTAAGATATGAAACATTTAGGTCTTATTCGGTTAATCCCTTTACCTATGGATTGGATGTGATTGGAAAAAATTAAGAAAAAGATTGACTTGTTTGAGATTTAAACTCATTCAATTTCAATCAATCCAAATATATTGGAAGCTAACCGAACAATCCCTTATGTGGGTTGTACATAACCATAAATCGGTTTTCCAAATAAAAGAGACGATTAGGAGACTCCATAGTACATGGGTGTCTCTATACGTTGTCTCATATTAAATGTATCATATGTAGTTAAATTAAATAACTATGGATTGCTGTGAACGAGTTTCTATTGACCCACGTACTAGCTAATGCACTTACTAACCACATCACTGTTTGCATGTACTAGCTATTTCACTGTTTGCACGTACGCATGATCACAATGGTAAGATAAATTTATATTATTTTTCAACTCGTAATAATTGGATACAATTTAGATATATTAGAAATTTAAAATTATAACATTGATACTATTTTTTACCATATCTCTCTCATATATGTTCAATCTGTTAGAAATATAGGCATTTTTCATATCATTTTAATTCCATAAATTAACATTATGATGATGACATATAAAAGATAATTAACATATAAATTATGATCTCAAATATATCCATAACAATATGGATTATGAGAACATAAATCTTATGAATCATATAAATTATATAAATATAATAAGCATGTAAACTGACGGAACAATTGAAAATAAACAGATAGCAACATAAACAGCATGACTGTAAAATTAAAAAAACAGATATAACATATTACTAGCATGAATAAACATCAGACATGTCATGATATAATATAATAGGACAGTTTGGATAAATCTATGACTACGTACAAAACAATAGAGATGAATATATGAAACATATATAATCTGCAGAACGTAAAACAGTAAGGAATTGAATTAATCATACACTCTCATGCGCTCTGAGGATCCTGATCCTTGTCCAGGTTCTCTTGTCATGTCGCCAGGAAGAAGAAGATGTTTTGGGCAGTCGCGTAGACGCTCCCCAAAAACCTAATTGCCGATCCCCCGTGCAAGGTCTCGAACGGCAAGGGCTTCGGAGGCACCTGCCCTCTCGCTGCTCTGTGCGCGCAGAGCTACGAGATGGAAATACCCACACTTGCGGCTAGACTGTGGTTCTGAAAATGTTCTGCTCTCGTGTACCAAGTGACAGACGTTGTCCCCTTTTAACCTCATATCGGGAAGCTGAAGGAGAAAGGTCTCGCATGCGGCACGCCAAGAGACAAGCAGCTGAACTCCCGCGATTAATGAGTGCTAAAAATTAACACAACCACACCACGCCCGCTCGTCGCCTGCCTGCCTGCCTACCACACCATGCCACACCACGCCCGGCCCGAGCCCGGCCCAGCCGGCGGCGGCGGCGCGCGCGTGTGGCATGCCCTTGTACGTTTCTTGACTTTCTCAAATTAAGTGGAATAATTCCCACCATATAAGTCAAGCCAACGACCTTTGGACTTCCAATGGTACTATTGGTATTCTCCACCATTACACAAAATAGAGTTTATTCAATAAATGGGCCAAGCACATAAAAGATCCAACAATCCCCACCAAACTCTAGGATTTGTAATGATGAAGTATCAGAATCACAATCCTTTGATATACCAGTGTTTCGATGGAGACTGTTAAGTTGAACATCCATCTAGAATAAGAGTTTCACCCATTCACAACTGAACAATGGACTAAGCCTTGAATTGACAGTTTTGTGCGAAGTGAGATTCGCTCAAATCCTTTGCTGAGACTAGGCTGCAAAAGGGCATCCCCGCTGTTTAGAAGCATATAAGTCACACTTCAGTGCTTTTCATGAGTATTTAGGAATTACCCAAGTCCCTTAGACTGTGACCAGCAGTCTGACTCATATAGGTGTATTCCTCAGAAGATGTTCTGTAGGACAACATCTCACCTTTATACGACTCTTGGAATACATTAAGGTAAATACCATCCTGCCTTACAGATAGGAAAGATGTGCATCAGAAATGAGTTAAGGAAGGGATCTTTCCTCACAACCTACTCCTAGCTTGTTTCTCCACTCTACTTCACTAGATCTCCGATCACATAGAGCAGGTTACCACTAGAGTAGATTTCACATGGGTCTCATACCCATTTCTCTCGATGCACTTTCTATCACATTGCGTGACAGACCCTTAGTGAATTGATCTGCCAGATTATTCGATGTGTGGACATAATCCACCGTTATAACTCCGGAGTTTTTCAGCTTTCTGACAGATTTCAATCTCCTCTTAACATGTCTTGTAGACTTCATGTTATTCCTAGAACTGTTAACCTTTGTAATCACAGTTTGGTTGTCACAGTTCACGGAAATAGCCGGTATCGGTTTTTCAACTACCGATAATCCAATAGGAAATCACGGAGCCACTCGGCCTCAGCCCCAGCAGTGTCTAATGCTGCAAGTTCTGCTTCCATTGTAGACTTCGTTAAGATAGTCTGCTTGCAAGACTTCCAGGAAACAGCGTCACCTCCAAACAGAAACACATATCTGCTTGTGGCATAAAGCTCATCAGCATCAGAAATCCAGTTGGCATCACAATAGCCTTCCAGCACTTTTGGGTTTCCAATATAATGAATATCGTATGTCATAGTGCCTTTCAAATACCGCAACACTCTCTCAAGAGCACGCTAGTGATCATCTCCTAGTTTCGACACAAACCGACTTAGCTTACTCACAGCATAAGAGATGTCTGGCCTTGTTGCACTTGCAAGGTACATGAGCGAGCCAATGATCTGGGAGTATGTCAATTGATCCCTTGCTATTCTCCGATTCTTTCTCAATAGCATGCTAGGGTCATAAGGTGTTGGAGCAGGATCACATTCACTAAAACCAAAGTGACTCAATACCTTTTCCACATAGTGAGATTGTAACAGAGTTACCCCACCATCACCTTCTCTAACAAGCTTGATGTTTAGAATGACATCAGCTTCTCCCAAATCTTTCATTTCGAAATTGCTCGATGGAAGATTTTTAACTTCCTCAATCACATTGATATTTGGTCCAAAGATCAAGATGTCATCAACATAAAGGCACAGCATAACAGACTCACCCCCACCATGCAGATAATACACACACGTGTCAGATTCATTTACAGCAAAGCCAACAACTGTAAGAGTATTATCAAACTTTTCATGCCACTGCTTAAGTGCTTGTTTTAGGCCATACAATGATTTTATCAACCTGCACACCTTGTTCTCTTGACCATCCTCAATGAACCCTTCTGGCTGATCCATATAGATCTCCTCATCCAACTCTCCATTAAGGAAAGTTGTCTTAACATCCATCTGATGAATGATAAGACCATAAGAGGCTGTCACGGCTATTAATGTGCGAATTGTAGTCAATCGAGCCACTGGTGAGTAGGTATCAAAGAAATCTTCACCCTCTTTTTTGGGTATATCCTTTAGCCACAAGCCTTGCCTTGTACCTCTCGATTGTACCATCAGACCTAAGCTTTTTCTTGAAGATCCATTTGCAGCCTATAGGTTGACAACCATAAGGACGGTCAATGACCTCCCAAGTTCCATTAGACATAATAGATTTCATCTCACTCCTTACTGCTTCCTTCCATAAGTCAGCATCAGGAGAGGAATATGCCTCACTAATGGTAGTTGGTGTGTCTTCCACAAGGTACACTATAAAGTCATTACCAAAGGATTTTGCAACCCTCTGTCTCTTGCTCTTTCGAGTGACTATAGTGTCATCCTCCTCAGGGATGTGCACGTGAAGATCCTCAGCATGATATATAGGAATAGACAGTTCGTGCTCATGGGGAATTATAGTCTCATGACTTGTATCACTAGGTGTATTCTTCATGGGAAACTCATTCTCAAAAAATGTTGCGTCTCTTGATTCCATGATAGTATCAACATACATATCAGGCACATCAGATTTTATAATTAAGAACCTATACCCAGTGTTGTGAAAAGAGTACCAAGGGAATATAGAATCAACAGTTTTAGGCCCAAGTTTACGCTTTTTGTTGATTGGCACATTCACTTTAGCCAAGCAACCCCAAGAGCGCAAATATGAGAGACTTAATCTTCTCTTTTCCCATTCCTCAAATGGTGTGATCTCTTTGTTCTTTGTTGGAACTCTATTCAGGACATGACACGTTGTCAAAATCGCCTCACCCCACCATGCCTTGGATAATCCCGCTGTACTCAACATGGCATTCACCAAATCTGTTAGAGTGTGTTTTTTCCTTTCAGCAATCCCATTGGATTGTGGTGAGAATGGTGATGTCCTCTCATGAATAATATCATGTTCCACGCAGAACTCATCAAACACATTAGAGAAATATTCTCCACCTCAATCGGACCTTAAACGTTTTATTTTCCTCTCAAGTTGGTTCTCAACTTCAGCTTTATAGGTCTTAAAATAATTAAACGCTTCATCTTTTGTTGTTAAGAGATACACATAGCAAAATCTAGTGGAGTCATCTATAAAAGTGAGAAAGTATCTTTTACCACCTTTAGTCAAAATTCCATTCATCTCGCACAGATCAGAATGAACAAGTTCTAGAGGTGCCAAATTCCTCGCCTCAGCAGCCTTGTGAGGCTTGCGGTGTTGTTTTGATTCAACACACACATGGCACTTAGACTTTTTGACCAAATTAAATTTAGGAATTAGATTTAGATTTTCTAACAGCATAAGACAGCCAAAGCTTGCATGACAAAAACGTGAATGCCATAAATCTGACTCATCAGAAAAATTAACAGAATTCACCATTTTATTACACACATCATGCAGTGATAAGCGGAACAAACCTCCGCAGTCATATCCTTTACCAACAAAAATACCATGTTTTGACACAACACATTTATTTGACTCAAGAACAACTTTGTATCCATCTCGACATAGCATAGAAGCACTATCGAGATTCTTCTTGATAGAGGGCACATGCTGCACGCTCTTCAATGGCACCGTCTTTCCCGAAGTAAACTTCAGAATGACCGTACCAACACCAAGAACATGAACACGCGACCCATTTCCCATCAACAAGGCGCCAGACCTCCCGACCTGGTAGGAAGTGAACATAGATGCATCAGCACACACATGAATGTTTGCACCACTATCCATCCACCACTCAGGTGAATTACAAACTGAAAGAACAAATGGTAAAGAATTACCATACCCAAATGTTCCATCTTCAGTTTCAGTGGTTACAACATTAGCTGATTTCTTGTCCTGTGTGAACTTGCGATCAGGGCACTCTCTAGCCCAATGTTGATCACTGCCACAGACAAAGCAACCTCCCTTTCCCTTGTTGTTGTTCTTCTTTTTTTTAAACTGTATTGTTTGAACATGTATATTTGCGTTCTCTGGTTTGTTCTGGTTTTTCTTCTTGTTAAACTTGCGGAAGTTTCTCTTCTGCACCACATTAGCAGTAGAGGTCTCCACACCTTTTCCATTGTCCTTTGTTCTAGCCCTTTCCTCAACATCAAGAGTACCAATGACCTCTTCCACATTGAATTCTTGTCTCTTATGTTTGAGAGAGGTAGCAAAGTCCTTCCAAGAAGGTGGCAACTTGGCGATTATGCCGCCAGCCACAAACTTGTCAGGCAAAGGACAAGGAAAAGTTCGAGTTCCTTAGCTAGTGCCTGAAACTCATGAGCCCGTTCCACTACAGATCGGTTCTCAACCATCTTGTAGTCATACAGCTGCTCCATGAGATACAGCTCGCTACCAGTGTCGGTAACTCTAAACTTTCAAACAAGTGCATCCCACAGCTCTTTCCCTGTATAAAGGATGATATAGCTTTTCTGGAATTTTATATCCAGTGTGTTAATTACTGCTCCTCGAAAGAGGTTGTCTTCAGCCTTAAACTTAGCCTCATCCTCAGGAGGTAAGTCGGCAGGCTTGCCCTTAGCGGCATGAAAACAAGACATTGCAGTAAGCCACAATTCCATCTTAGCTTTCCAAATCAAGAAGTTTTTACCATCAAAAGGATCAGGCTTTAGCACAGCAGCAAAACCTCTGACAGAAAAATGTCTAACATTAGGTTTTTGGATTGTTAGAAATATAGGCATTTTCCATATCATTTTAATTCCATAAATTAACATTATGATGATGACATATAAAAAATAATTAACCATAGAAATTGTGATCTCAAATATATCCATAACAATATGAATCATGAGAACATAAATCTTATGAATCATATAAATCATATAAATATAATAAGCATGTAAACTGATGGAACAATTGAAAATAAACAGATAGCTCTTTCCTTGTCCAGCCGATCCCCCGTGCAAGGTCTCGCATGCGGCACGCCAAGAGACGGGCAGCTGAAGGAGAAGGGTCGCATGCGGCACGCCAAGAGACAGGCAGCTGAACTCCCGCGGTTAATGAGTGCTAAAAATTAACACAACCACCCCACGCCTGCCTGCCTGCCACGCCACGCCCGGCTCGAGCCCGGCCCGGCCGCCGGTTGCGATGCGCGCGCGCGTGGCACGCCCTTGTACGTTTCTTGACTTCTCAAATTAAGTGGAATAATTCCCATCATATAAGTCAAGCCAACGACCTTTGGACTTCCAATATGGTACTATTGGTATTCTCCACCATTACACATCATAGAGTTTATTCAATAAATGGGTCAAGCCCATAAAAGATCCAACACAATCAAATCCTTTTTGAGAGCGGTATGCTTCGAACTATCTTGAAGTTCTGAATTTCATCTTAACACGTCCTCAAAGCATAGAATAACTTGGGTGCTCACTTCTCACTTCAAGAGGCAATGCAATAAATGCTCCCCGGTTCACGTTCAAGTCAATGTGGATTTTTGCCTTCTCTTTTTCATCTTCAATGATCATGTTGTGCAAGATAATACAACATGTCATTATTTTCACGGCGTCTTTTATCTTCCACATTCGTGTCGGACGATGTATAATATTGAATCGGGACTGCAGGACGTCGAATGCAAGCACATTTATAGAGTGTTTGGTTTGAGGAACCATATCATCCAAATTAAGGTGGTGCATCATGAGTTCATTCCTCAGATTTGGTGGGATGACTTCATTCCTCATATTAGTGCTAACTAACTAACTATGAGGAATGAGATGGTGATGGATCAACTCATTCTATTCCACAAACCAAACAAAAATAGTGAGGAGTAAGAAGACGATGGACTAGTTCATTCCTCAAACCAAACACCTCATTAGTTACCTTTGCGAGCTTTTCTCCCTCCGCCCCTGCTCGCTCTCTCACCGATTTCAGAACCCACGATGCTGCTTGCCCACGCCTGCTCGTGTGTTGTGTTGTTGTTGTCGTTGTCTCTGCTCGCAGTTGCCGACCCCGCGCCAAGAAGCCGACCACCTAGCTCATCGTCATCCCTATGCGGCGCGATCCCACCTTCGGTTCCTTGTCTTTGCCCGCTGTCGACGTAGTCGTCTCACGATGTCGTGCTCCCGTTGTCCCTCTCGCACTCGAACCCGACACCCGAAGCCGACTGAGGAGGGATGTTGTTGTTCCTCCGCTCCCTGCTGTTGCCATGGGATTTAAGAGAGGAACACTAAAGCTAGAGGTAGAAGAAAGGTTTTTCTTAAGCTACCCCTCAAGTCTATGAATAATTACGATCTAGTCGCGACATCGATTTTCCTTTTATAAAAATGTGTATTTGTGATCCGAATTAGTTAGTAATGCTTATACGGAATTCATAAGTTTATGCAAAATACTCTATACTATTGTTTGCAACAATTTACATGTTTCATTAATTTAAATTTGAATTATAATTGTTATATTCAATTTATATAACAAAAATTAAAAAAGAATTATATCCTCTATGATTCTTATAAAAATAATAAGAGATAATTATTTATGATGACATATGCATACAAAAATGTAAATTTATCAGCTATCCCTCCTAGTCTACCTTTATGTGTAGGTCCATGTTAGCGTTTTTTATAAATTATATATTAGAAATTCAAATAATAGAATGGCTTTGTTAGCTTCATAAGCATGTGATTAAACATTTTTAAATATTGTTTCCATCAACTTCCATATTTCCATAATTTACGTTGAGTTATATGCTTTTATAATTGATTTATGTGTAGCTTTCTAAATAAGAAATTAAAAGCAAATATAACCCTATCTTTTTAGTAACCAAGATAAAAGATAATTATTTATCTTTTCCTTTAGATCGTGATTTAGATTTATATTCAGGTTTTATAAGTTTATATGCATATGTATTGTTTATTCACTAAAGAAAATACATCTTTATAAAAATGCTAAACTAGTAAAATTAGTGTTCATATCTTTATATTGAAAAAGATGGCCTATAGGTTTGAATATAGTTTTTTTTACAAACTTAGGCTAAGTGCTTTCCTAATAAATTGATAATTATTCATTATCCTTCGATATAAAACTTATTTAGTCTTATATTTAAGTTGTCCACAATTATATGGTTTACAATAGCAATATAATATGTCATATAACTTTTCTAAAAATGTTAAAATGGATTAATTAGTGTTCATGCTTTTTTGGTAATTAAAAGTAATAGTTTACATATTGTTTTAATTTAACTTTCTAGGCCATGTGTTTTCTAATAAAAATGAAAAGATAGTTATTTGTCCAATATCTTTTTCATGAAAACCCACTTAAGGCCTATAACCTAGCTCTTCATAAATAGGTGTTTAATAATACAATTATGATCTTTTCACATAAAAATTTGTTTAACCTATTTATTAACTTTTTATAAAATCAATGATTACTAATGTGTTTCATAACTCATGAACCTTAGATATATTAAATATATCTTTTCTAAAAGATTCAAAAAGTTAAATAATGTTATATGGTGTTTTATCATCTTATGAACCCCTAATCTTAGACATACCACATATGGCTTTTATAAAAAAAGGTAAACCTATGCGAACACAAGGTTTACTTGCCCCTTGTGGTTTGGATTGATGAGTGATTGTCAATGGGTAGCACTCTAGGGTAGTGAGTGGTCTGACGAGAGTGTGAGATTATGTATGTGCAACCATGTCAGTTGGCTTGTGGTGTGCAGGTGGAGCACAAGGACGGTAGTCGACAACTGAGGCGAAGGTCATGCAGGCTCGTGCTGATAGACGGACAAAGGTGTAGGACGAGTGTTAGGTCTTGGCTGACAGACCGGAGCAGCCGGGTGAGTAGCCGTGGTGGCTCACACCTGGTACATGCACTCGCGTGAGGACATGATGGAACAGGCCGTGCTGCTGGCATGGTCGAGGACTGACGGGTCACGTGTCCAGGACATGGGGGACACGCACGCGGTGCGATACTCATGATGGTTTCGCATGAAAACCACCCAGCAGTACTTATGGCGGGTGTTCGACTGGGTTTGGCCTCAAAACCCAGTGGCGGCAGTTTTGGTGCAAACTGGAGGCCGCACGTGGCGTGACCATGGAGGAAGCGTCAAGGTGAAGTAACTCCGTGTGAAGGGTGTGGCCGTTAGATGAAAACTCCAGGAGTTGGTCCATTTTGCCCTCGGTGGAGTGGATATGCTCTATATAAATAGGGGTAGTTTAGGAAATGGAAATAACCCTCTATAAATAGAGCAGAGGGCTAGTTAGTTCAGTATCTCTTGTCTGTCATTTGTTTAGTCTCTCTTGTTTTAGAACTCCTTGTTTTCCTCTCTAGGTAGTCACCTCTTCTGCCAGCGGATCGACAACGATTTTGTTTGTCGACTGTGCCTGTGAACTATATTGTTTCATCTGAGGAAGGGTCACCGGACCAGCCCAAACTTTCGGTTGGCTTGAATTTCAATTTGTGCCCTTGCTGAATTTTTGGAGTCTTTTGCTCTTGAGTCCTTCCTTTCTCTTCTCTTTGTGATCTTGTGAAGACTTGTTGAGTTCTTGTGTTCCAGGTGCTGTTGGGATTTGTTGGTGGGTGAGATATACTACTATGATCAATACTTACGCCCAGTTGGTACAGTTTGTAGTTGTGATCTTAGTTGATCTCGTTTTGAGTTTGTTCTAGAAAACCCCAACAAAACTCCATTATGTTCGTATTTTTAGATTTGTGGTTGATTCACGAGTCCGATTGAGCTCAAATTCGTGGAGACCTTGGTAACATATTTTCTAGGTGTGTAAAATTTCATCCCAATCGGAGTTTGTTTGGTTCAGTTTCACGTATGAGAAAAGAATTTACATGTGAAATCACTTTATGTATCGAAGTTTCAACATAATCAATACTTCACTTGTCATTTTCATGTGGAGACTTGAGGTTATCCTTGAATAGAATGTTTATTAGTTTTGGTAACTTTTTGCAATTTTGGGTCGAAACTAGTGTATTTTATGTAGAAAGAAGTTAATAATGCACAATTAGCCTCACAAATTCATGAAATTATACGAAGGTACAACATATGACCACGTATAGTCATAAAAAATAATGGGACCATAAAATCCACAAGATATCAATGTTTCTTCTATTTTATTTCCACTTATTGTGTGAGTTACACGTGAAATCACTCTAAGTATCCAAGTTTCAACATAATCAATACTTTCACTTTAGGATTTTTATGTGGGAACTTAAGATTATCTTCTTATAAAATATTTATTAGTCTTGATAATTTACTTGCAATTTCGTAGTCGAACAAGAATATTTTATGATAACCAATTAATGCATTATCCGACAAGTATCCGATATCCGACCAAATAATATCTGTATCCGTCACTTATCCGCCCAAATAAATATCTGGTCCCTGTATCCGTATTCGTCCCGTTTCTAACTATCTGTATCCGATCCCGAATCCATTTAAAATACATTAGGGTAGGATATAAGATGAGCTAGTATCCATCCGTATCCGCCCATTTTCACCCCTAACAGTAATTGCCTCGGCCTTGTACACCCAATATTACACCCGGTAGAGGGAAGGGTCCACTTGGACTTTGTTGCTCATGCATGGCCCTAAGCCATTGGTGTAACACCCGGATTTAAGGAACAAAGCCAGGTGCATCTCATACATGCACCAAAGAAGACAACATATATAATAACAGAGTGTATAGAGATAAATGTCACAATAACATCAGAGTATTTATTACATAGCGGAAGTCTTACAAAATAAAATATAAATATGGATCGAACTAAAATCCATCCTTGGCGCCAAAAAGTCAACTGGGAGACGTCGACCTAGATCTCTCACGAACACATCACAACATCATCCATGCGCCTCACCATGTGGTACTTGTCCTTAACCTGTGGGGGTGTGAGACAGCAAGGGTGAGCTCACACATGTTCATCGCTCAACAAGTTGTGGGGAATAATGTGCATGAACTCACCAAAGGTGGGAGTTCATGTGATGTGTAAAGCTGATCAACAATAAGGGTTAAAGATGAGCATTGCTTTTAATAAGTTGGTCAAATTTTATTAGAAGTTACTAAAAGTAAGTAGATACCAAACCATAATAAAATAATAGAACAAAATTAATACATAATTCCCATGCAAATGCAAATGACGAATTGAGTTTAGGTTTCATATTTAATCATGCGAGAGTCCTGAGCTGCTCATGACCGTGAGCTCGGCTAGTATACTAGTTTTACACTCTGCTGAGGTTGTACCCTGTACCCACAAGTCATGTATCCCATGTCGCCAGGGTTTGCAAAGCCCTTAGACACTACCGAGGTGAATGGCTAGGGATCCACTACGAGGCCTTTACAAAGTTCCACTAGCTTCCGAAAACCCACTACAGTTTATGGGAAGAGCACTTGTAAGAATCCCCGTCTGACCACCATCGTAGCAAAATCAACCCGAGAACCTCCTTGCAAGCAACTCCCTTACTACCCTTGCCCCTTTCGGGTAAGGTAGTTGTCGGAGAGTAGATCTCCAGCCGGGTGGCAGAGTGCACCCTCCCTAAATCCTAAGATGAGGAGGGGCTTAGGCGTTTTGCTTGATCGTTGGAGTGAAGGGGAAGAACTCAAGAACACACAAGGGTTTAGAGTGGTTCAGGCCGTCGGAGCGTAATACCCTACTCCATTGTGAGTTGTATTGCTTGAGAGCTTGTATGATCTAGCGAGTCTAAGATTGTGTGTGTGTGTGTAACGTCGCATGCCTCCCCGTTTATAGCTGAAGGGGGGCATGCACAAAGGGACTGGGCCCCGACATGTGGGCCCAGGAACATAAAGAAAATAGCACTTGGAGCTACTAATGCCTGTTGTCGAGACAATCTTCTCGTCCCTGACGCCCGAGATCTGCGTATCCTTAGCGTACAGAGGAAGTTTCTTGTAGGAGGGATGTTGAGTACAGTGTGCTGCCTAGCACGGTCGTATTGTTCACCAGCAGACCTAGCAGGCGCGCCGCCTGCTGGATGACCTTGACACCGCCTGCCAGCGGATGGGACGGGACGCATTAAATGCTGAGAGGGCACGTCGCCCGTCAGCGCGGTGGCAGGCGGTGCGTCCTTTCTTCAATAAATGCAGGGGCTGCACGACCTCACGTCAGGTTCGGCCTGATAACTTATGTCATGGGCCACAAGTAGCGGGTCTCCGCCTGAGCAGGACGTGAAGGGCAAGGCCCAGACACGTGTCAGCACCGGACCCCTGCTCATACCAGGGTTCTCCTCGTTCTGGGACCCTGCTAGGGTTCGAACCTCCCGGGGGTTCTGGACTTATATGTATAGGGGTCTGGTGTCCCTCTGTGGGAGCCCGGACTTACTGAGATGTGTTGTCTCTCTTTGCCACGTGGTGCCCTTTGGTCTGCCCATGCGGTGGGGTCAGGCGCCGTTCCCTGCGTGGCTAGGGGACGTCGCATGGGTGCGACATCTTCATGCTGTAGAAGAGGGTACCCTTGATTTAGGGTGCCGACAGTGGCCTCCGGTCCCGCCGCAGGGGAGGATGCGAGCCTGCAGGTGGGACCAGAGTCTGATTGGCGGTTGGACCGCTGCTCCTGCGCGCCTGTTGCTGCAATTATTGTCGGCCCGCCTATGGCCATGCCAACCGCCGCGCCTATTCCCACGGCTGACTGGCCCATGACCATCGTACTTAATGGCACTGTTGGGCCATGCGCGGGGCTGCCTCGAGTCGCTGCACTGGTTCTGAAAAATTTACCTTTTCAGACTTCTCTGACAGCCTCGAGAAGACGTGGTATTAGCGCAAGCGGCGGTGTGGTTTCTTCGCACACGGTAACCGGCGCGTCGTTTACATGTCATGTGGGCCTGGGCCCCCGCGTTGGGCTGCCAGTTGCAGCGGGGCTGAGGGGGCGCACAGCCGTAGGATGGTTGTACGCTTCTTGCGCGGCAGTTCGCCTCTTTGACTGCTGGGTGTGGCGAAGATGAAGGGGCGCCTAACCGTGGGGCAGTTGCATGCCCCTTGCGCGGTAGTTCGACTTCCTGACTGCTGGTTGCCCCGAAAATGGAGGAGCACGTAACCGCAGGGCAGTTGCACGCTCCTTCTTAGGGTTGGTCTGTATGACATGTGGGGCCTGGCCCCCGTGTCATAAGGTGGGATCCTTGGTGTACGCCAGGGGAGACTTCACCCGTGACGCTTCAGGGGTGCGAGGGGGGATTTGCCTTTAAAAAGGGGTTGATCCCCTGGGTAGTAGACATGCCTCGCTCCTCTTGTGACCACCGCGCCCTTTTGCCTTTCGGGCCTCCAGATGGGGTGCGCCGGTGTTCTCTGGAGGGATCCGCGTCAAGGTCGTCTCTTCCGGCGACTTCACCGTCGGAGAGCGTGCGCTCGTGGTGGTGTCGCCGATCTTGTCTTCTTCCTGCTGCTGTTGGAGGGGTGCAACCCCATGGGGGTTGGCATCCTTTCAGCACCATTCGGCTTCAAGGATTTTTATCACGCAGCGCGGCTATAGTCCCCCGCCGGTGGTCATCCAGAAGGATGACTACCAGCCTTGTGGTGGGGAGAAGCAAGCCGGGCTGCAGCCTCCCTCCTACCCTCAGCTTCAAGGATGTTCATCATCCGTGTTGGGGAGGAGGGTGTGCCGAGTTGGGGCCCCACCTCCGCGTGGGTAGCGGCCCGCTTCTTCCCTCAGTGTTCGGGGGAGAAGGGCATTTGCTATTCATGCGGAGGAGGCGAACTTCGGGTACGCGGGGCTGGCTGATTATGGGTGTCGCCAGCCACCGCGTGTTTGATGCCTTGGTATGGATGGCTTCGGCGCTGCCTCCGACGCTGCCTTCTGCTGCTTGGGTCGAGGCGCGGCTGCCCATTCACCACACCGGCTATGGTCGCGCTGTGTGCAGGTCCGCCACACCCACGGCTTCTCTCGCGTCACCGGTCGTACTGGTGGGTCGCACATGGCGTCGTACGTTGCGGGAGTGGCGGCCGTGTTCTCAGATGTCCTCACTCCCTTAGCAAAGACGGGAGTGAGGACCTATAAGCGTGCTGAGGCAGCCGTCACCCACCGGTGCAGGGGTGGTTGTCGTCGCTGGTGAGGCCATCAGTGCTGCCTGTCGCCGGGCTTCCAACTCTTTGGCTTTAATGGCCTGTTGTCGCCCTCCATAGGGAGACGGGGGCGAGGTCCTACCCGCAGCGGCGCACATGCTGGGATGATTGCCGCTGCTGGTGAGTCGTCGGTGCAGAGGCGGCCGTCGCCGTCGGTGCTGATGCGGTTGCCTCTGCTGGTGAGCCGCTCGGGGCTTGCTATCCCGTGTCCCTTACTGGTGTGGAGGTAGTTCATTCCTGTAGAAATGGAGCTGGGGTCCCGCTTGTAAGGAAATGTAATGACATTTGCTTGAGAGCAAAATGTAAAAACATATGTACGCAGGATTTTAGCCTGGGAAGCCCAGTTGTGTGTCCGAACCCCCTAGATGGTGGCTTTAAGTACTAAGACACCTGCCACAGGGCGGTGGAGTATGCAGGCTCACGGTTCGGGACCAGGCTGAGCGGCTACATGGTTTCCGGACCCCCCCCCCCCCCCCAGGATACAAGTGCCCGTTCTTCAGAGCCGGACCTCCAGGTTGTTGGATGCATAGGACTTTAGTTTTAAATACTAGGACACCCGCCACGAAGTGGCGGAGTGTGCAGGATTTTGGGTACGGAACCAAGCTAACCGGCCACACAGGCTCCGGACCACCCTATGGAACGGGCATCCGTTCTTTAGAACCGGCCCCCAGGCCTTCCCCTGTTTTTGTAAAGAAATAAATGCCTTCTAAGCAGCATTTAGCACTTATCTGTGTAACGCATGTTCCTGTTGTGTGCGATGTTGTTGACTCCTCCTTAGTACCTGGCCCCCCGCCTGGGATGTAGGTTTAATGTGTTGAGGTTGGATACCAGCGTTTCTGAAAAGGTTGTCAACAATTCTCGGGAGGCAACTCGTCGGGATCTGGATCTGTACACAGCTTTTAGCTAGGAAGCATTAGTAGTACACCTCGTAGGGTTCTCCGTCTGACATTAGTCGCCCTTTGATACATGCTCAGGACCTGCAGGTTTTAGCCCGGGTGGCCAAGTTGCGTGTCCGGACCCCCTTGGGTCACGGTTCTATATACTAGGACACTTGTCGCAGGGTGGTGGAGCATGCAGGCTCACGGTACGGGACCAGGCTGAGCGGCTGCACGGGCTCCAGACCACCCTAGGAGACTAATGTCCGTTCTCTAGCTCCGGTCCTGAGGTTATCGGACCCGCAGGACTTATAACTCTAGATACTAAGTTCCCGTCATGGGGTGGTGGAGCATGTAGGCCCACGGTACAGGACTTGGCTGAGCGGCTACACGGGCTCCAGACTACCCTATGGAACGGGGTCCTGTTTTCTAGAGCCGACCCCCAGGCTGTCGGACCTCCCTACTTTCGTGTCAGGGGCCCTAAGCTGCAAGCCTGGCTGTTCAATTCGGATGTCGCCATGTCAGACAGATGGAAACCGTACGGGTGGGTTAGCTGAAAGGTATTATCTGGAAGACTGCAAGGTAGGACCATGGAGCAGCAAGATGGAACTATCACAAGAGCATGGCTGAGGGGGGTAGTTTCTTCTTCATAACTTGTCGTGCATGTGTGCAGACCAATAGGCCGGGTTCATGGGGGCAGACCCCACCGGGTTGTCGTGCATGTATGCGTTATCTAGTTACAAAAAAGGGAAACAGACTCGACCCCTTAGCCTCGCTCTTATGGATAGAACTTACAGAGATATTCGACATCAGGGTAAGGTACTCCTCCAGTCGTAGCTAGATGGTTGCCCCTGAGTCGGTGCACTCTTGTTACCTTGAAGGGTCCTTCCCAGCTGGAGGAGAGTTGTGGAGCCCCTCTTGGTATGGCACCTGCCGTGGGGCTAAGCCCCGACCCGGGGTTCCCGTCTGCATTTGACACGGGAGCCCTCGTCTCTGGCTGTGATCACTTCTGCATATACCTGTCTGCAGTTCGGACCCATGGGGGGTCTGGAAGGGCCTCCGAAGGAAGGCGTGCTTCAGCTCTGTAGGCCAGGGAACATGGGGTCCCTCCGAGGTCCGTCTAGTTGTCTTCACCGGAGTAGGAGCCTCCGGCGAACATATCCTTCAGGTCCCCCTCAGGCGACTGATACCCGACGTCCCGTTCAGTTGCGGCCACCTCGCCGTCGTCCACCTTTTCCTTGTCGGGCCGGTGGCGAGGCGGGGAGCCGTCTTTGGAGGACTGCTCGCGTCGCTTGCTGACGCGTTTTGCGAGGTCAATGATCTCGCGACATTCCGCGGCGCTGTGGTGACCATGCGGGTGCACAGGGCATGAACCGCTGCTATCCTTCTGCGGTCGCGGGCGTTTGTTGCGGTCGCCCTGGCCTCCGGTTGCTGCTACGACCACCAGAGCGGTGGACCGCGACTTCTGGTAGTCACGGTCCTTCTTCTTTTTCTTCTTTCTGTCCCAGAGGACGGCCCCCGAGCCACCCGACTAGGCAGCTCCAGTTTGTGGGGTCGAGTGCCATGCACGGCCCTCGGCGACTCTATCACACTTGTCGGCCGGAGCGAAGAGCGTGGGGACAGTTTCCACGTCATGTGTGGCCAACTTCTCCAACATTTTTTCATCACATACTCCCTGTCGAAAGGTCGTGATGATAGAAGCATCAGAAATACGAGGTATCGTACCTCGTACCTTGGTGAAGTGGGAGATGAACTTCTGGAGGGTTTCCCCGGGCTCCTGCCTCACTGCGTGGAGGTGGGCCTCCGTACCGTGCTGCTGGTAAGCACTGGCGAAGTTCGCCACGAACCGCGCACAGAGTTCTTCCCAGGAGTAGACTGATCCCGGGGTGAGGTTCATGAGCCAGGTCCGGGCAGGTCCAGACAAGGCCACATGAAAGTATGTTGCCATCACAGTGGTGTTTCCACCTGCTGCCGTGATGGCGGTAACGTACACCTGCAGGAACTCCGACGGGTTTGATGTTCTGTCGTATTTTTTCGGCATGTGTGGCTGGAACTTGGGTGGCCAGGACGCCACGCGGAGATGATCCGCCAGTGCGGCGCAGCCCACTCCGGCCAAGGGGACACCCGTTTGGGACCGGGTGCCCATTGGTGTCTGCGGCGCAACCGCCGCGAAGTCTTGATCGAGGTCGCGTCCATCGATGTTTTGGCGGCGCTCGCGTGCCCTTTCTAAGGATACCCGGGCGTCCTCTCCCGCACGCCTGCGGTTGAGTTCTGCCCGGAGGTCGTTGGTCTGCGCGCCCTTACTGAGGGCGAGCGCACCGATGCTGATGCCTCGTGTTGGCGCCGAGATGACCGCGTCTTCGACCCGGTCGAGGTAGAATGCGCCATACTGAGCAGCCGGTCGACGTCGTCCCGCCATTGCTTCATGGCTCCTTGTGAAGCCGTGGAGCTTGGAGGGTGTCACAACAACTCCCTGGCTGTTGACAACGCCCCCGGAGACGCCCTTGATAGAGTCCGGGATGTTTGCGCTACTGTGTGCTGCCGTGCGGCGTGCACAGCAGGAGTGACTGGTGTCGGGCGACTGGGAGCCTGTGGTGTGGAGGAAGCATCTTCTCCCTCCACCGCAAAGTCTACCGAAGTCTCGGCGTGGTGCTCTATGATCTGCACCATCATGCTTGGGCAAGGGATCAAGCAAAAACCTAATGCCTGGCACCTACCTGGCGCGCCAAATGTCGGAGAGTAGATCTCCGGCTGGGTGGCGGAGTGCACCCGCCCTAAATCCTAAGATTAGGAGGGGCTTAGGCATTTTGCTTGATCATTGGAGTGAAGGGGAAGAACTCAAGAACACACAAGGGTTTAGAGTGGTTCGGGCCGCCGGAGCGTAATACCCTACTCCGCTATGAGTTGTATTGCTTGAGAGCTTGTATGAGCAAGCAAGTCTAAGATTGTGTGTGTGTGTAACGTCGCATGCCTCCCCCTTTATAGCTGAAGGGGGCATGCACAAAGGGACTGGGCCCCGACATGTGGGCCCACAAACATAAAGAATATAGCACTTGGAGCTACTAATGCCTGTTGTCGAGACAATCTTCTCGTCCCTGACGCCCGAGATCTGCGTATCCTTGGCGTACAGAGGAAGTTTCTTGTAGGAGGGATGTTGAGTACAGTGTGCTGCCTGGCATGGTCGTACTGTTCACCAGCAAACCTAGCAGGCGCGCCGCCTGCTGGATGACCTTGACACCGCCTGCCAGCGGATGGGATGGGACACATTAAATGCTGAGAGGGCACGTCGCCCCTCAGTGCGGTGGCAGGCGGCACGTCCTTTCTTCAATAAATGCAGGGGCTGCACGACCTCACGTCAGGTTCGGCCCGATAACTTATGTCATGGGCCACAAGTAGCGGGTCTCCGCCTGAGCAGGACGTGAAGGGCAAGGCCCAGACATGTGTCAGCATCGGACCCTTGCTCATACCAGGGTTCTCCTCGTTCTGGGACCCTGCTAGGTTTCGGACCTCCCGGGGGTTCCGGACTTATATGTATAGGGGTCCGGTGTCCCTCTGTGGGAGCCCGGACTTACTGAGATGTGTTGTCTCTCTTTGCCACGTGGCGCCCTTTGGTCTGCCCATGCGGTGAGGTCAGGCATCGTTCCCTGCGTGGCTAGGGAACATCGCATGGGTGCGGCGTCTTCATGCTGTAGAAGAGGGTACCCCTGATTTAGGGTACCGACAGTAGTCTTCCACTAGCTTTCCTAATTAGTCAGCCAAGGGCGTCTCATTCTACCCTTGTGGTGGCACGTGTTTCTCAAGTTAAGCTCCATGTTCCAATTAAAGATAATGATATTGACATGAACATAAAAATAACAACATAATTAGAACATGGATATAATGAAATATTAACCCAAAACCATATAATGCAATAGCATAACTACCCAGGTGAATCAGGGATAAACAAGGTAAACAGGATAAACAGACTAGGGTGACCTATTGGGTCCCATCAAAATTAAACCTATGCATTGAATAATGATAATAAAGAATATTATTGGGTAACAAAAGTGGATCAAGGACACAACTTGCCTGGCACTTGAGATTCCAGTTACCAGGGTGATTCTTCAGATCCTCGTGACCGCACTGCTAGTTGTAGCAATACAAACAGACATGGTATAGAAAAAAATTAACATCACACCAAACATAAGAACATACTACATAATAATGATCTACACGTTGCTACGAGATCGTGGGAACGAGAACCACTAAAATCAGAGTTACGGTTAAGGATTTATGATTTTATAAAAGATTTATATGATTAAAATATTAAACTATATCATAAATTGGTTAATATAAATCATATGAGAGGTTATTCTCTAAATAACTATCTACACTTTAATCCAAATTATAAATTGATCTTAGATCATATTTTAGTATATTACAATGGTAAGTAGATTAACAAGACTAACCAACATAGGTTAAATAAAGACCTAATTATAAAAGAATGAGACATGGTATAATAAGTGTTGTTATTGCATAGTAAATATTTATACGAGACTAACGCAACTTGAACGGATCAAATCGGAGTTAAAACGGATGAGTTATGAATTTCTAAGGATTTTATGTGTTTGATATAAGATTAAATAGGATATTAATTTTAATGTAACTTTCATGTCAAAACAGTGGCACTAATAGATAAACAATAATTTTATAAAATTATAGAAACTGAAATGGGTCAATTTGAACTTAATATGAATTTTCTAGGGATTAAACAAGTTATTGGAATTAATTTTGTATTATAAATCTTTTTCTAGATGTATTTCTCTGTTTTATAATTTATCTGGACTGCGCACCAAAATCAGAGAAGTATAGGGGCTATACTATAAAACTTCAGCAGACTCAGGCTACCACCGAGATGGACGGCGGGTTTATTCTGTAATTCATCAGGAGTTCTTATGTAAAACTACGTAGCCGAAGGGGTATCGTTGCGTCACAGCCATCAGATCTAACATTGCGGCCCAGATTAGATCCACTTCATAACGAACCGCTACGACCTAATGTCCATCGGATCAAAACTCAACTGTCAGATTTTAATGGATCCAGATCTAATATCCGTTTGATCTCAGTCAATGGCTCAGATCAATCCTCCCAACGGGTATGCCAGGGATCTGATCACCGTCGCACACCCCACATCCCACGGCTCACACGGCTTCAAATCGCAGCCATCCACCAGAAAATCGACAGCCCACCGCTTTCTCTCCCATCTCACTGCCGCACGCGGCGGCGCCGCCCCGCACCACGGCGGACGTTCACCGGCGCCCAGTTAATCCGCACTCCCCCTGACAATTACTTGACCCGAAATGGTCCTACCCCTAGAGGCGACCCAGGCGAATGCATAGGCGACAATCATACCTCGGATTATGGTGACGGACGCGCGGTTCATGGCGCAAGGCGGAGAAACGTGCCCCCGCGGGATCTCTTGTCGCCGACGAGCAATCCAGAGGGCCAACACCACCGCCTGCGCCCGATGAGGTCCCCAGCAACCCCAAGCGCGCCCCGGCGAAGGCCTCGGATCCAAAATCGTGTGCCTGACTCTGGTGGTCCGGGATTCCCCCAACGGCGGAGGTTATCCTCCCCGGATGTGGCGATAGCGCCAAGCGCGTTCCTCGGTTTTGGTGATGTAGGGACTTTTGGCTCGGATGATGGAGGTGAGGTACGTCTGGTGGGAGCATTTTTCTTATACCCCAAGGGTCGAGCTCGTCCCGAAGCTGGTCAACGGATCCTGGCGAGATCGCACCAGACCGCGCTTCTTCAGCGAGCTTGTTGATGAAGCTGAGCAGATGGGCCCACCTGTCGGTGAAAGGGTAACGGTTCCTATGCGCGCGCGGCATGAGCACAGTTCCGGCAAGTGGGTCCCGCGAGCCAGTGAGACGGTGAGAGCAGCGCGGGCGAGTGGGCCAAAATGGTCACATCCAGCCAATTAGCCAGTTTCCTTTTCTGTTTTTTTTTATTTTTTTCTTTTCTTTCCCTTTTAATTCATTTCCAATTTCTAATTCAAATTTGTTGTGAATTTTAATCTCGTGATCAAATGTTCAATCAAAAAATGATAGCATGGATGCAATTATTTTAAATATATTCCCTTATTAATATATTTAGTCAAATGTTGCAAAATTGAATCATATAACATTTCTTATAGTATTTTTTTGGATGTGTGATACACTTGTGAGTTAATTTCAACTTAGGGTCAAAATTTACCATCAAGATATCTAGCATGATGCAACTTTATTTAACTATTTATTTATTGTTTTATTTATTCAAATAAATGTTCTTTAATATACATTGCACCCTTTGGAGGTTTTTATTTTAAGAACTAATCTTTATTATGATTTATTTTAACTATCATTATCTTATTATGAGCATTTACCTTTAAAAGGGTGAGTTATAAAGTCTAATTATTTATTAAGGGTACTTTGCTCAGATTTCTTCTACCAAATTTTGGGCTTTACAATTGGGTCCTAGGGAGCCTCGTTCTAGGCCTTCCCCATGGACCCATGGTGCCTTCACAGCTGCCTCTCAGAGTCGTGATGCAGGAAGCTAGAATCCTTCATGTCTTTTGATGTCTTTGTTGCCGAGACTACAGCTTGTTCTAGGTGAAGTCGTTGATAGTAGCCCTCGGGGACCTTGACGCCTTTGAAGGCGTTAAACCCCGGTCTTCATGTCTCAGCGAGGGGAGCCTTTGTACTCCACACCGTCCAGACGAAGCCCCTACGATCCTGGAGTCATCATCTTCCACTCGCCACCATCCGCGAACGACGCAATCTTCGCTCCTACATGAGTGGTGCATGACTCCTGCATTCGCAGATAGAGTTAGACGCGTGGTTCTCGGGGGTGATCGAGGTCTAGTTTGGCTTTCGTCCCAACAAAATCGATGAAAAACTGTACTAATATTTGGTATAATTGCAATGGTAATCACTTTTTCTTCAAACAGTAGACACTCCCTTTCTTTAAAAAAAAGACGTGACACAGTTCGACAAAACCGGATCTCCGTAAAACGTGGTCTGGCGAGCTCAACCAATCAACAATTCAGCCAGGCTTGCTAGAAGACCTAGCCAGGTTAAATTCTGGCCACGCTATTCTATTAAACAGGCACTATCTGTCCAGCTCGATCGATTCTTATATCAGGTCGTTGGATAGCGTGCTCCCTACGAGTGCAGACTGTTTAAAACGGCGCTACTCTCCCCATCAAGCAAATCTCATACACTCAGATTCAGAACAGAGCGCACACAGCACAGATCTGGTGTGCGCTCTTCTTCATTTTTTGCTCCGTGGTTGCGAGATGCGAACTGAGAATCAGAAGGCGAGTTCCTCTGCCTGTTCTTCTTTCTAGCGCACTCGCAAAAGGGAAACGATGGCACTTGCCCCAGCGTTCAAAAAAGTTACCACAGACAGCAGCACAAGTTTACCACCGTTCCGGCTGCTTTGGTGGCTACTAGGCATAGCCAAAGTAGACCACCGTGAAGTGGTGGTTTCCAAGGCAAAGAATGAAGCAACCACTGCGCTGCAGGCAAACAACAGTCACAGGAGTCGCCAAAGCCCCATCGCCCCTTCCCGGCCGGTCGTCCAAAAGCCAAAAAAACGACGTTTCAGAGATGCGGCCACCCCCCTCCCTCACTGGCGCCGGCATGAAAAGACGTTCGCGCCAACATGCGGCGGGGCGGCAGTCACACAAGGCGAATAAGACAGGCAGTAAACGCAGAGGCTCCCCGAGACAGATCCTTCTCCCCACAAATCCCGAGGCGGCCAACATGGCTTGCCTGCGGGCTGTGGCCGCGCGTGGCTAGCCTGTACTAGCCGCTAGCTGTGTGGCACAGCGACGGTACGTGACCGCGCCCGCTGGCTGGTGGTCCGCTGGTGTCTGCCGCCGCGGCCGGGTCAGGAGTGACCAGGGCTCCGTCACGCAACGCAACGAAATGCACGCAGGTGGCCTGGCCTCGCCTCGCGCGAGCGCGCTTTTCCGCCACCGGGCCGCCAAAGTCCGTGCCCGCGCGTCGCTCCCGGCGTCTGTGCATGCGCTGGTATCGCCTTTTTCTTTCTCCTCCTCGATGTGGAGAGCCCGTGCCGATGCCGCGCGCCGCGTGTGTGCGCGCCAGGCTTGGGAGATGCCCGGCCCCGCGCGCGGACGGCGGCGTGCGTGCGTGGAGCCGAGAGGGGGGCGGTGCGAGCGAATCCGAGGACGGGCGGGACACGGGCGTCTGTTCAAGTGCTGTGTGTGTTGTGCTGCGCGCCTGCGCCTACGTTTCAGGAGCAGGACGGAGCTCGGCATGGGGGCGGAAAAGGGCTGTCGATCGTTGCGATGGTGGAGCTGGCCGGCCGCCGGGTGGGCAAAAGGGAAAAGGGCAAAGGCAGCAGGGCCGCTCCCGTCCCCGTGGTCGGCGTGGTCAGGGGACGGAGACACCTCCACTCCACACCTGACCTCCCCCTGTGCGCGGCGCCGCGCGCGCATGCATGCATGTGAGCCCTGCCATCCATGCCTGCCGCGCGCCGCACAGCGTGTGCCCAGTGCGCCTGCTTCCCTGCGTACGGGAACGTACTCCTATGCTGTCGTGTGAATATGCGATGTCCTTGTTACTTCTCTCGCTTTTTTTTCTTCTTTAGATGCCAATATATACTTATTGTATTACTGTACAGCTGTTGTCTTATATATGGGCCCCAGATCTAACACAACCTTGTCCCAGCATATAGCTAGCATTCACAGCATCATTGCATCAAGATAGAAACTTATGGGTTTTAGTTTAGTTCTTAAAAAATAGTCAAATTTTGTTAGCATGATAAAACTGATAAAATTATCGGATGTCTTATTTTAGTCGACAAACACATACTAAGGGCATGTTCGGTTGTCCAGAATTGGATCCAGAATTATTCCACCTAATGAAATCTTATATAAAATAGGTAAACAATCCAGTCATGAATAGTTTCAAGCCACCGTTCCTGAGCAGTCGAACAACCCCTAATTTTGATCGACCATACTCGCGTTCCAATGAAATTTACAACTCAATCATGCTCATCTTGTCTCCCTCCTCTCATTCTCACATCCGCCTCTCGTTGCTCGGTCGCCCCGTGCCATACTGGTCATACTGCCATATGCCGCACCTATAGGTGTACCCCCAGGTCGCCCGGCCCGGTCCAGCCCAAGCCCGTATTGTTTGAAATTTGGGCCGGCCCGGCCCGTTTGAATTTCGGGTCGTGCCGGCCCGGCCCACGGCCCAGCCCGTAATTGCTTAAACGTGTCGGGCTCATTTCGGGCGGCCCAAAATTATAAAAGCCCGAAATTCACATTAGGGCCCAAAAATCAATTTTTGGCCCGAAATTCACATCAGAGCCCGAAATTCAAAACAAATTTAATAAAACAAATAAAAGATAAGACAAATAAATTTGACCAAAAGGAAACTTAATATTTGTATTAAGTTACTAGAGCTATGCAATGACTACCTCGTTTACAAATCATTTCGTTAGAAAGAAAAGGAGTATAATAATCTCTATATAAAGTTCGTAAGTTCAGTTCATTATCTAATGTTCATAACAAAAATAAAATTACATCACATACTCTAATTCAAAGCTACAAAAAACATCTAACTAACATTATCTCTAGCTTTGTGTTCTTTATCAAGTACATGAAAGTGTGGAATGAAGTGTGATTTTAATAAATACTAGTTGGTTGCCCGTGCGTTGCGACGGCTTAAAACAATACCTATGTAAACTATCTGAAAGGGAGATAGGCTTACACCTTTTCCTAAATTGATTTTCGTGGTTGAATTGCCCAACACAAATAATTGGACTAACTAGTTTTCTCTAGTCTATAAGTTTTACAGGTGCCAAAGGTTCACAACAAGCCAATAAAAAGACCAAAGATGAGTTCAAATTAAGAGAGCTATAGACATCCCAAAGGCACCCTGGTTTGGCACACCGGACTGTCCGGTGTGCCATAGGACAGTGTCCGGTGCACCAGGGAACTTGACGCTGAACTCGCTACCTTCGGGAAAATGGGAGGCTGTTCCGCTATAATTCACCGGACTGTCCGGTGTGCCAGAAGAGCAACGACTACTTCGCACGCAACGGTCGACTGCAACGCATTTAATGCGCGCCTGCGCGCGCAGAGGACAGAGCACGCGAAGAAGGCGCACCGGACAGTCTACAGGACCTGTCCGGTGCACCACCGGACAGCCCAGAGGCCCCACCTGTCAGAGCTCCAACGGTCAGAACCCAACGGCCGGCTGACGTGGCTGGCGCACCGGACTGTCCGGTGCGCCATGCGACAGACAGCCTCCCAACGGCCACTTTTGGTGGTTGGGGCTATAAATACCCCAACCACCCCACATTCAATTGCATCCAAGGTTTCCACCTTCAACACATTACAAGAGCTATAACATTCAATTCTAGACACAACCAAAGAGATCAAATCCTCTCCCAAGTCCGGAATCACTCCAAATCAAATAGTGACTAGAGAGAGCGACATTTGTGTTCATTTGAGCTCTTGCGCTTGGATTGCTTCTTTTTCTCATTCTTTCTTGTGATCAGCTCAATTGTAACTGAGGCAAGAGACACCAATTGTGTGGTGGTCCTTGCGGGAACTTTGTGTCCCGTTTGATTGAGAAGAGAAGCTCACTCGGTCTAAGTGACCGTTTGAGAGAGGGAAAGGGTTGAAAGAGACCCGGTCTTTGTGACCACCTCAACGGGGAGTAGGTTTGCAAGAACCGAACCTCGGTAAAACAAATCATCGTGTCTCACTCTTTATTTGCCCGTGATTTGTTTTCACCCTCTCTCTCGGACTCGTTCATATTTCTAACGCTAACCCGGTTTGTAGTTGTGCTTAAGTTTATAAATTTCAGATTTGCCCTATTCACCCCCCCCTCTAGGCGACTTTCAATTGGTATCAGAGTCGGTGCTTCATTAGAGCTTAACCGCTCAAAGTGATGTCGGGAGATCATGCCAAGAAGATGGTGATCGGCGGTGAGAAGTCCGCTACAAGCCACGGGAAGGCTCCATCAAGGGAGTCTGCCAACAACAAGAAGGATGGATCCCCTTCACGCATTCGATCACACAAGAGTGGCGAGAAGAAGAAGAAAATGAAGAAAGTGGTCTACTACGAGACTGATTCTTCCTCGCCCTCTACATCCGAATCCGACGCCGCGTCCGTCACTTCTAAGCGCCAAGAGCGCAAGAAGTATAGTAAGATCCCCCTACGCTACCCTCGCATTTCCAAACGAACTCCTTTACTTTCCGTCCCATTAGGCAAACCACCTATGTTTGATGGTGAAGATTATAATATGTGGAGTGATAAAATGAGGCATCATCTAACCTCACTCCACACTAGCATTTGGGATGTTGTTGAGATTGGAGTACAGGTACCATCTCCGGGGGATGAAGACTATGATTCGGACGAGGTCGCCCAAATCCGACACTTCAACTCCCAAGCCACCACTATACTCCTCGCCTCTCTAAGTCGAGAGGAGTATATCAAGGTGCAAGGGTTAAAGAGCGCCAAGGAGATTTGGGACGTGCTCAAGACCGCGCACGAAGGAGATGAGGTGACCAAAATCACTAAGCGGGAGATGATCGAGGGGGAGCTCGGTCGGTTCCGACTCAACCAAGGCGAGGACCCTAAAGCCATGTACAACCGCTTGAAGACCTTGGTGAACCAAGTGCGCAACCTCGGGAGCACCAAATGGGATGACCATGAGATGGTCAAGGTTATTCTAAGATCCCTCGTTTTCCTTAACCCTACGCAAGTTCAATTAATTCGAGGTGATCCTAGATACACGCTAATGTCTCCTGAGGAAGTAATAGGCAAATTTGTGAGCTTTGAGTTGATGATAAAAGGCTCAAAGAAAATCATCGAGCAAGATGGCCCCTCCACGCCCGAAGCACAACCGATCGCATTCAAGGCGACGGAGGAGAAGGAGGAGTCTACATCAAGTAGACAACCCATTGACGCCTCTAAGCTCGACAATGAGGAAATGGCGCTCATCATCAAGAGCTTCCGCCAAATCCTCAAGCAAAGGAGGGGGAAGGACTACAAATCCCGCTCCAAGAAAGTGTGTTGTGCTACAAATGTGGTAAGCCCGGTCACTTTATTGCAAAATGTCCATTATCAAGTGACAGTGATAGGGGTGACGACAAGAAGGGAAAGAGGAGGGAAAAGAAGAGATACTACAAGAAGAAGGGCGACGATGCCCATGTGTGTCGCGAGTGGGACTCCGACGAGAGCTCCTCCGACTCCTCCTCCGGCGAGGACGCCGCCAACATCGCCGTCACCAAGGGACTCCTCTTCTCCAACGTCGGCCACAAGTGCCTCATGGCAAAGGACGGCAAAAGGAAGAAGGTAAAATCAAAATCCTCCACTAAATATGAAACCTCTAGTGATGAGGATAACTCTTGTGATGAGGAGGATAATTTACGTACCCTTTTTGCCAACCTAAACATGCAACAAAAAGAAAGGTTAAATGAATTAATTAGTGCTATTCATGAGAAGGATGAACTCTTGGACTCTCAAGAGGACTTCCTAATTAAAGAAAACAAGAAGCATGTTAAGGTTAAAAATGCTTACGCTCTAGAAGTAGAGAAATGTGAAAAACTATCTAGTGAGCTAAGCACTTGCCATGATATTATTGCCAACCTTAGAAATGAAAATGCTAAAGTAACTGCTAATGTCGATTCAAATGTTTGTGATGTTTCAATTCCCAATCTTAGAGATGATAATGTTAATTTACTTGCTAAGATTGAAGAATTGAATGTCTCTCTTGCTAGCCTTAAGATTGAAAATGAAAAATTAATTGCTAAGGCTAAAAACTTAGATGTTTGCAATGTTACAGTTTCCAATCTTAGAAGTTAAAATGACATTTTACATGCTAAGATTGTTGAACTAAAATCTTGCAAACCCTCTACATCTACTGTTGAGCATGTTTCCATTTGCACTAGATGTAGAGATATTAATGTTGATGCTATTCATGGTCACCTAGCTTTAATTAAGAAACAAAATGATCACATAGCTCAACTTTATGCCAAAATTAATGAGCATGACTTAGAAAATAAAAAATTTAAATTTGCTAGAAGCATGCTCTATAGTGGGAGACGCCCTGGCATCAAGGATGGCATTGGCTTCCAAAAGCGGGACAATGTCAAACTTAATGCCCCTCCTAAAAGATTGTCAAACTTTGTTAAGGGCAAGGCTCCCATGCCTCAGGATAACGAGGGTTACATTTTGTACCCTGCCGGTTATCCCGAGCACAAGATTAGGAGAATTCACTCTAGGAAGTCTCACTCTGGCCCTAATCATGCTTTTATGTATAAGGGTGAGACATCTAACTCTAGGCAATCAACCCGTGCTAAATTGCCTAAGAAGAAAACTCCTACTGCATCAAATGATTCTAACATTTCATTTAAGACTTTTGATGCATCTTATGTTTTAACTAACAAATCCGGCAAAGTAGTTGCCAAGTATGTTGGGGGCAAGCACAAGGGGTCAAAGACTTGTGTTTGGGTACCCAAAGTTCTTGTATCTAATGTCAAAGGACCCAAAACCGTTTGGGTACCTAAAATCAAGAACTAAACTTGTTTTGTAGGTTTATGCATCCGGGGGCTCAAGTTGGATCATCGACAGCGGGTGCACAAACCATATGACATGGGAGAAGAAGATGTTCTCCTCCTATTAGAAAAACCAAGATCCCCAACGAGCTATCACATTCGGGGATGGAAACCAAGGTTTGGTCAAAGGATTGGGTAAAATTGCTATATCACCTGACCATTCCATTTCCAATGTTTTTCTTGTAGATTCTTTAGATTATAACTTGCTTTCAGTTTCGCAATTGTGTAAAATCGGCTATAACTGTCTTTTTACGGATATAGGTGTTACTGTCTTTAGAAGAAGTGATGATTCAATAGCATTTAAGGGAGTGTTAGAGGGTCAGCTATACTTAGTAGATTTTGATAAAGCTGAACTCGACACTTGCTTAATTGCTAAGACTAACATGGGCTGGCTCTGGCATCGCCGACTAGCACATGTTGGAATGAAGAATCTTCACAAACTTCTAAAGGGAGAACATATTTTGGGGCTAACAAATTGTCGGGGACCATAATTAGGGGTACCCTCAAGGCTCCTAATTCTCAGCTGGTAACCCCCATCAGCACAAAGCTGCAAAGGCCTGATGGGTGCGACTAAGTCAAGGATCGGTCCATTCGAGGGACTCGATCACGCCTCGCCCGAGCCCAGCCTCGGGCAAGGACAGCCGACCCCGGAGGATCTACGTCTCGCCCGAGGCCCCCTCCAGCAACGGACACACCTTCGGCTCGCCCGAGGCCCAGTCTTCGCCAAGAAGCAACCTAGGCCAAATCGCCCTGCCAACCGACCAAATCGCAGGGGCATTTAATGCAAAGGTGGCCTGACACCTTTATCCTGACGCACGCCCTCCAGTCGACAGAGCCGAAGTGACCGCAGTCACTTCGCCGCTCCACTGACCGGTCTGACAAGAGGACAGCGCCGCTTGCGCCGCTCCGACTGCTGTGCCACTCGACAGAGTGAGGCTGACAGCAGCCAAGTCCAGCCCTAGGCGCCATGGGAAACTCCGCTTCGCCCGACCCAGGGCTCGGACTCGGGCTCAGCCCCGGAAGACGACGAACTCCGCTCCGCCCGACCCCAGGGCTCGGACTCGGGCTCAGCCCCCTGAAGACGACGAACTCCGCTTCGCCCGACCCCAGGGCTCGGACTCGGGCTCAGCCCCGGAAGACAACGAACTCCGCTCCGCCCGACCCCAGGGCTCAGACTCGGGCTCAGCCCCTGAAGACGACGAACTCCGCTTCGCCCGACCCCAGGGCTCGGACTTGGGCTCAGCCCCGGAAGACGATGAACTCCGCTCCACCCGACCCTAGGGCTCGGACTCGGGCTCAGCCCCGGAAGACGATGAACTCCGCTTCGCTCGACCCTAGGGCTCGGACTCGGGCTCAGCCCCGGAAGACGACGAACTCTGCTTCACCCGGCCCCAGGGCTCGGACTTAGCCCTGGCCTCAGCCGACGGTCTCCGCCTCGCCCGACCCAGGGGCTCGGACTCGACCTCGGCCTCGGCCTCGGAAGACAGACTCGACCTCGACCTCGGAGGAGCCTCCACATCGCCCAACCCAGGGCACGGACCGACTGCGTCAACAGGAGGCGCCATCATTACCCTACCCCAAGCTGACTCAGGCTATGGGGAACAAGACCGGCGTCCCATCTGGCTCGCTCCGCCAGACAAGTAATGATGGCGCCCCGCACGCTCTATGACGACGGCGGCTCCCAGCCCCCTTACGGAAGCAAGAGGACGTCAGCAAGGACTCGACAGCCCCGACAGTTGTCCTTCCGCCAGGCTCCAGCGCTCCTCCGACGGCCACGACACCACACGAACCGGATGCCAAAACCTCTCCGGCTGCCACGATGGCATGTACTTAGGGCGCTAGCTCTCCTCAGCTAGACACGTTAGCACACTGCTACACCCCTCACTGTACACCTGGATCCTCTCCTTGCGCCTATAAAAGGAAGGACCAGGGCCCTCTTACAGAGGGTTGGCCGCGCGGGGAAGGACGGGACAGGCGCTCACGTGAGGCCGCTCGCTCCCTCCCGCGTGGACGCTTGTAACCCCCTACTGCAAGCGCACCCGACCTGGGCGCGGGACAAACACGAAGGCCACGGGATTTCCACCTCTCACGCCCGTCTCCCTCTGGCTGCCTTCCCCCCTTCGCGCTCCGTCTCGCGCCGACCCATCTGGGCTGGGGCACGCGGCGACAATTTACTCGCCGGTCCAGGGACCCCCCGGTCTCGAAACGCCGACAGTTGGTGCGCCAGGTAGGGGCCTGCTGCGTGTTGACGAACAGCTTCCCGTCAAGCTCCAGATGGGCAGTCTCCAGCAACCTTTCCAGCCCGGGACGGTGCTTCGTTTCGGGAGTCTTGAGTTCATGTCCCTCGACGGCAGCTACGACAAGATACTCCTTCCCCCGCCGTGCGACAGCGACAATGGCGGCCGACAGCCCGCCCGCAGGTGGCGGAATCGACGACGTCTTCCCCGCGTGGTGGAAGAGCAACATTCGAGCTCACCCCGTCCCCTCCCCCGCCGACGGAGGAGGAGGCGGGGCAACCAAGGCCAAGCAGGAGGCGGCACCTCGTCAGCTGTCGAGCGAGTCGACGGCGCCGGCACCCCAACGGGGGGCACGTCGGGCATCGACCTCGCGTCTGAGACGAAGACGAGCGCCGTCTCCCTGCAACACGCCAATCCCAAGCAAACGGACGACGCCAGCACGCTCGCGAAAGGCTTGCTGGGCGTCACCCTCGTACCTGAGACGACGGTGCAGTCAGTCCCTGACGTGACTTCGTCACCGCCCATCGACCAAGAGGTACCCACCGATTCCCATCTCACGCCTTTTGGATTCAGCCTCGACCCGCCAAGCGACTTCGCTTTGGCGGACGCTCTCGTAGAGGCGAGTCCAAACCCTCTGGGGTATCGTATGCGGTCACCCTGGGACCGGCTGACGGACGTCTCGACCTACGGGCCCTCGGGGTCCGAGGAACATGACGAGCCCGACTTCTGTTGGGATTTCTCCGGACTTGGTAACCCCAGTGCCATGCGGGACTTCATGACCGCATGCGACTGCTGCCTTTCTGACTGTTCTGACTGTAGCCGCAGCCTCGGCGACGAGGACTGCGGCCCAAGTCGTGAATGTTTCCACGTCGATCTAGGGGGTCCCTCCGAAGGCAACCATCTTGGTATGCCGGAGAACGGTGATCTCCCTAGGCCTGTGCCTCACGTTGACATCCTACGGGAGCTAGCTGTGGTCCCCGTTCCGGCGGGGGGTCATGACCCACAGCTCGAGCAAATCCGCGGGGTGCAGGCCAGGCTCGACGAGGGAGCAGGAACACTTGAGCCGATCCGCCGGGACGTCGGGCAGGAATGGGCGGGCCAACCTCCGGCCGGAGAAGTGTGTCATCTACCCCAGGGCTTCCAGCACCGCATCGCCGATGATGTCAGGGTAAGGCCGCCACCCGCTTCCAGTGGAGTCGGCCAGAACCTGGCTGCAGCGGCAATGCTCCTCCGCGTGATGCCGGAGCCAACAACCACCGAGGGGCGACGAATCCAGGGAGAGCTCAAGAATCTCCTGGAGGACGCCGCGGTCCGACGGGCCGAAAGCTCCGCCTTTCGAAGGCAGGGGTACCCCTCGGAACATCGCACCGCGACTTCCCGATTCATGCGGGAAGCCTCGGTCCACACCGGGCGCACGCGCAACACAGCGCCTGCGGCCCCGGGTCGCCTCGGCAACGAGCACCATCACTGCAACCGTCGGGCCCACCTCGACGAGAGGGTGCGCTGAGGCTACCACCCCAGGCGTGGGGGACGCTACGACAGCGGGGAGGATCGGAGTCCCTTGCCCGAACCACCCGGTCCGCAGGCTTTCAGCCGCGCCATACGACGGGCGCCGTTCCCGACCCGGTTCCGAACCCCGACTACTATCACAAAGTACTCGGGGGGAGACGAGGCCGGAACTATGGCTCGCGGACTACCGGCTGGCCTGCCAGCTAGGTGGAACGGACGATGACAACCTCATCATCCGCAACCTCCCCCTGTTCCTCTCCGACACTGCTCGCGCCTGGTTGGAGCACCTGCCTCTAGGGCAGATCTCCAACTGGGACGACCTGGTCCAAGCCTTCGCCGGCAATTTCCAGGGCACGTACGTGCGCCCTGGGAACTCCTGGGATCTCCGAAGCTGCCGACAGCAGCCGGGAGAGTCTCTCCGGGACTACATCCGACGATTCTCGAAGCAGCGCACCGAGCTGCCCAACATCACCGATTCAGATGGCATCGGCGCGTTCCTCGCCGGCACCACCTGCCGCGACCTGGTTGCAATGCTACAACCTGGGGATGGGGGGGAGTTTGGTGTGTAGAGCAAGGGTGAGTACACATCAACATACTCAGCAAGTATCCTGTTTGGCTGTAGTGGACTAGCTGTATGTGGGGATAAGTCAAGCAGTTGCTTTTAGTTGGTCAGATTATTACTTACTAGTAGAAAGCCAAGTTTTAGCATTAACCCAAATTATTAACCCGATGTACCCTTTCCAAACGGAAAGAATACCACTTACCAGTACCATAGTCATAACTAGAATCATCGATCTCATAACCACCTGTACCAAAGTATCTCTGATCAAGTACCACTAATCACTGGAGCTCCCTTGGCCGCTCATAACCGCGAGCACGGCTGATATATCAGTTTTCAAACACTCTGCAGAGGCTGTGCACTTTACCCACAAGCCGTGATTCCCATTCTGCCCGGAGAGAGCTACTCCCCATTGACCACTACCTAGGTGGCCTAGCAGGGCATCACTACGTAGCCTTTACAAAGATTCCCCGGGGCTGTAGCCACCCGTTAGGTTTCCTAAATGCACCGCACTCCTCCCCAAGGGGCAAACCCAAACTTGGCAGAGCGAGCCGCATACACCGAGCCCCATTGACGGCACGACGGCTAAGTGAACTACACCCCGGATCCTCTAATTATTCAGCTAAGGGCATCCCATTCCACCCTCATGGTTGCACTGTTTTCCCGGGCGGTCATCCATAGAACAGGTCCTTACGGAGAGGCACTCGAGAAACCGCTCGAGCCCCCTTGAAGACCACAAGTATAACATCATCATAAGAAAGGGGAAAACAGCGTATCATAGATGATCTCATCATGTTCATTGATTATAGTTGAGCAATAGCATAAAGCTAAATAGTAATAATCCAACCCAAATAGGTGAACAAGGACATGGTTAACAAAAGCTAGTCAATCCTTAGGCATAAATGTGTAAAGCGGGAGGTGAATTAAATAATGAATAGGACAGAGATAGGTCAAGGGACACTTGCCTCCACCAAACGACTGCTGCTCAGGGGCTTCTCTTGCGAGTTCCTCGGGCTCTTCGACCGGATCGTTCTCTATGCGATTGCAAGCATACATACATCCATCCATTCAAATTGGGAAACAAACAGTACATCATACAAGGGAACAAATAAAGTGAATATGCATCAAGTATGACATTCGATATCGCATTCATTATGGTTAGAAAGAAACGGGAAAAGGTCTCGCGGGGGGGGGGGGGGGGGTTAAAGCTTATGCACTAATGATTGGTTACAATTGGTTCTAACAAAAGAATTTAGTTATATGCACTAATGGAAACCTAGTCATTTTTAGTTGATCAACATTGGACTGGATAAACAATTAATTATATGAACTAACTAGTGTAACGAAATTATAAATTAAGTTTCCTATTTCAATAACATGAACAATGATTAACCTACCTAAAATAAAATAAGTAACAGTAATGAAAGAAACTAAAATAAAAATAAAAAAAATAAAAACAAGGGGGGGCGGTTGAACCGGCCTGGGGCAGGGGCGGGGGCGGCCGAGCCGGCGGCGCGCAGGGGCGGCTGGGCAGGGGCGGCCAAACCGGCGGGGGGGGGGGGGGGGGGGCGCGGGGCAGGGGGCGGCCGAGCCGGCCAGGGGGCGGCCGAGCTGGCGCGCAGGGGCGGCCGAGCCGGCCAGGGGCGGGGCAGGGCGCGCAGGGGCGGCGGCGGCCGAGCCGGCCAGGGGCGGCCGAGCTGGGCGGCGGGCGGTTGGGCCGGGGCGCAGGAGCGGCGGCGGCCGAGCCGGGTGGGGGGAGAGGAGGGGAGATGGGGGAGGGAGTAGAGGGGGAGGGGGACCTCACCGGGGACGGGGACGGGCGGCCGAGCTGCAGGGGGCGGCGGCTAGGGCAGGGGGCGGCGGCTGGGGTGGGAAAGAAAGAGAATGAGAGGGAGGGAGAGGGATTTTGGGGGAATTGGGAGAAAAGGGAGGGGGCGGCTGGGCCAATGGGCCCAAAGGGGCGCGCGGGGGGGGGGGCGGCTGGGCCGAGCCGGGGCGGCCCACGGCGCGGGAGAGAGAAAAAGGGAGGAGAGAGAGAAAGAAAAAGAAAAAAGAAAGAAAAGGTTTTTTTTCTCCTTTTCGAAATCCGATCTTTCTAGATGAATGCACTTACATCTCTAAGCAATCAAAGAATGCACAGCTCGGCATGGTGCATCAAACAACATAAAGTAATTTAGGGTTTTTCTTTACACGGGAATTCCAAGCCGAACTCCGCTATAACTTTGGAAAAGATCAAGGTTTAGCGAGGGAACGAGAAAAGAAAAGGGTAACGCCTGAATTTGGTGAGAGAAAAGAAGAAAAAATTCTACCCCCAAATTCAGGGCGTTACAGCCGACCACCCCGACCGCGTGCCGAGCCCGGGGAAATACCCGCTCGTCGTCGACCCCGTCATCGGCGACGTCAGGCTCACCAAGGTCCTCATGGACGGAGGCAACAGCCTCAACATCATCTACGCCGAGACCCTCGGGCTCCTGCGTGTTGATCTGTCCTCGGTCCGAGCAAGCGCTGCGCCTTTCCACGGGATCATCCCCGGGAAACGCGTCCAGCCCCTCGGACAACTCGATCTTCCCGTCTGCTTTGGGACACCCTCCAACTTCCGAAGGGAGACCCTCACATTCGAGGTGGTCGGGTTCCGAGGGACCTACCATGCAGTACTGGGGAGGCCATGCTACGCGAAGTTCATGGCCGTCCCCAACTACACCTACCTCAAGCTCAAGATGTCGGGCCCCAACGGGGTCATCACCGTCGGCCCCACGTACCGACATGCGTTCGAATGCGACGTGGAGTGCGTGGAGTACGTCGAGGCCCTCGCTGAGTCTGAGGCCCTCATCGCCGACCTGGAGAGCCTCTCGAAGGAGGTGCCAGACGTGAAGCGCCACGCCAGCAACTTCGAGCCAGCAGAGACGGTTAAATCCGTCCCCCTCGACCCCAGCAGCGACGCCTCCAAGCAGATCCGGATCGGCTCCAAGCTCGATCCCAAATAGGAAGCAGTGCTCGTCGACTTTCTCCGCGCGAACGCTGACGTTTTCGCGTGGAGTCCCTCGGACATGCCCGACATATCGAGGGATGTCGCCGAGCACTCGCTGGACATCCGAGCTAGAGCCCAACCCGTGAAGCAGCCTCTGCGCTGATTCGACGAAGAAAAGCGCAGAGCCTTGGCGAGGAGATCCACAAGCTAATGGCGGCATGGTTCATCAAAGAGGTATTCCACCCCGAATGGCTTGCCAACCATGTGCTTGTGAGAAAGAAAGGAGGGAAATGGCGGATGTGTGTAGACTACACTGGTCTAAACAAAGCATGTCCGAAGGTTCCCTACCCTCTGCCTCGCATCGACCAAATTGTGGACTCCACTGCTGGGTGCGAAACCCTGTCTTTCCTCGATGCCTACTTAGGGTATCACCAAATCAGGATGAAAGAGTCCGACCAGCTCGCGACTTCTTTCATCACACCCTTCGGCATGTACTGCTATGTCACCATGCCGTTCGGCTTGAGGAATGCGGGTGCAACGTACCAACGGTGCATGAACCATGTGTTCGGCGAACACATTGGCCGAACAGTCGAGGCCTACGTCGATGACATCATAGTCAAGACGAGGAAAGCCTTCGACCTCCTTTCCGACCTTGAAGTGACATTCCGATGTCTCAAGGCGAAAGGCGTGAAGCTCAATCCCGAGAAGTGTGTCTTCGGGGTTCCTCGAGGCATGCTCTTTGGGTTCATCGTCTCCGAGCGGGGCATCGAGGCCAACCCGTAGAAAATCGCGGCCATCACCAGCATGGGGCCCATCAAGGACTTGAAAGGCGTACAGAGAGTCACGGGATGCCTTGCGGCTCTGAGCCGCTTCATCTCGCGCCTCGGCGAAAGAGGCCTGCCTCTGTACTGCCTCTTAAGGAAGGCCGAGTGCTTCACTTGGACCCCTGAGGCCGAGGAAGCCCTCGGGAACCTGAAGGCGCTCCTCACGAACGCGCACATCTTGGTGCCCCCCGCTGCCGGAGAAGCCCTCTTGATCTACGTCGCCGCGACCACTCAGGTGGTTAGCGCCGCGATTGTGGTTGAGAGACGAGAAGAGGGGCATGCATTGCCCGTCCAGAGGCCGGTCTACTTCATCAACGAGGTACTGTCTGAGACCAAGATCCGCTACCCACAAGTTCAGAAGCTGCTATACGCGGTGATCCTGACGCGGCGGAAGTTGCGACACTACTTCGAGTCTCATCCGGTAACTGTGGTGTCATCCTTCCCCCTGGGGGAGATCATCCAGTGCCGAGAGGCCTCGGGTAGAATTGCAAAGTGGGTGGTGGAAATCATGGGCGAAGTGATCTCGTTCGCCCCTCGGAAGGCCGTCAAGTCCCAGGTCCTGGCGGACTTCGTGGCTGAATGGGTCGACACCCAGCTCCCAACAGCTCCGATCCAACCGGAACTCTGGACCATGTTCTTCGATGGGTCGCTCATGAAGACAGGAGCAGGCGCAGGCCTGCTCTTCATCTCGCCCCTCGGGAAGCACCTACGCTACGTGCTACGCCTCCACTTCCCGACGTCCAACAATGTGGCTGAGTACGAGGCTCTGGTCAACGGGTTGCGCATCGCCATCGAGCTAGGGGTCCGACGCCTCGACGCTCGCGGTGACTCGCAACTCGTCATCGACCAAGTCATGAAGAACTCCCACTACCGCGACCCGAAGATGGAAGCCTACTGCGATGAGGTTCGGCGCCTGGAAGACAAGTTCTACGGGCTCGAACTCAACCACATCGCCCGACGCTACAACGAGACTGCGGACGAGCTGGCTAAAATAGCCTCGGGGCGAACAACGGTTCCCCCGGACGTCTTCTCCCGAGACCTGCATCGACCCTCCGTCAAGACCGACGACACGCCCGAGCCCAAGAAGGCCTCGGCTCAGTCCGAGGTACCTTCGGCACAGTCCGAGCACCCTCGGTTCGGCCCAAGGTACCCTCGGCCCCCGAGGGTGAGGCACTACGCATCGAGGAGGAGCGAAGCGGGGTCACGCCTAATCGAAACTGGCAGACCCCGTACCTGCAATATCTCCACCGAGGAGAGCTACCCCTCGACCGAGCCGAAGCTCGGCGGTTGGCGCGGCGCGCCAAGTCGTTTGTCTTGCTGGGGGACGGGAAGGAACTCTACCACCGCAGGCCCTCAGGCATCCTCCAGCGATGCATTTCCATCGCCGAAGGCCAGGAGCTCCTACAAGAGATACACTCGGGGGCTTGCGGCCATCACGCAGCACCTCGAGCCCTTGTTGGAAACGCCTTCCGACAAGGCTTCTACTGGCCGACGGCGGTGGCCGACGCCACTAGAATTGTCCGCACCTGCGAAGGGTGTCAGTTCTACGCACGACAGACCCACCTGCCCGCTCAGGCCCTGCAGACGATACCCATCACCTGGCCTTTTGTTGTGTGGGGTCTGGACCTCGTCGGCCCCTTGCAGAAGGCACCCGGGGGCTACACGCACCTGTTGGTCGCCATCAACAAATTCTCCAAGTGGATCGAGGTCCGACCCCTAAACAGCATCAGGTCCGAACAGGCGGTGGCGTTCTTCACCAACATCATCCATCGCTTTGGGGTCCCGAACTCCATCATCACCGACAACGGCACCCAGTTCACCGGCAGAAAGTTCCTGGACTTCTGCGAGGATCACCACATCCGGGTGGACTAGGCCGCCGTGGCTCACCCCAT
The DNA here is from genome assembly GCF_902167145.1 of Zea mays. NCBI lineage: Eukaryota > Viridiplantae > Streptophyta > Magnoliopsida > Poales > Poaceae > Zea > Zea mays. The sequence goes on along the minus strand of NC_050104.1, from coordinate 81,727,261 downwards.
GACGAATGGGCAAGTAGAGCGTGCCAACGACATGATTCTACAAGGACTCAAGCCTCGGATCTACAACGACCTCAACAAGTTCGGCAAGCGATGGATGAAGGAACTCCCCTCGGTGGTCTGGAGTCTGAGGACAACGCCGAGCCGAGCCACGGGCTTCACGCCGTTCTTTCTAGTCTATAGGGCCGAGGCCATCTTGCCCACAGACTTAGAATACGGTTCCCCGAGGACGAGGGCCTACGCCGACCAAAGCAATCAAGCTAGTCGAGAAGACTCATTGGACCAGCTGGAAGAGGCTCGGGACATGGCCTTACTGCACTCGGCGCGGTACTAGCAGTCCCTGCGACGCTACCACGCCCGAGGGGTTCAGTCCCGAGACATCCAGGTGGGCGACCTGGTGCTTCGGCTGCGACAAGACGCCCGAGGGCGGCACAAGCTCACGCCTCCCTGGGAAGGGCCGTTCGTCATCGCCAAAGTTCTGAAGCCCGGAACGTACAAGCTGGCCAACAGTCAACGCGAGGTATACAACAACGCTTGGAACATCCAACAGCTACGTCGCTTCTACCCTTAAGATGCTTTCAAGTTGTTCGTATACCTCGTTCCCACGCAAAGTTTAGTCATCAAGGAAGGGTCAGCCTTGCCTCGGTAAAGCCCGACCCTCCCTCGGGGCTAAAAGGGGGGAACCCCCTCTGCGTCGAAATTTTCCTCGAAAAAAGATCATTTCTGCTAGAATGTCTTTCATGCTTTTCGACTACTTCGAAAGTGGATCCTGAAAACGACGGAGTACACGTAAGTAGCCAAGGCTGACCGAGCCGAGGGACTCCTACGCCTCCGGGATACGGATACCTCACTCATCACCTTCTGCGATAAGTAACTCGCGTTCGGATAAGTGATTCCGTGGACCGGACAAGTCTTCACGCTCGAAAGCTCCTCTGCCGAAGCGATTCTTCGGGCCTTCTCGACTGCGTCGGTGACAGAACCCTATGGACGGGCAAGAGTGCGCGTAAGCGGCAAGGCCGACCGAGTCGAGGGATTCCTACGCCTCCGGGATACGGATACCTCACTCATCACCTTCCGTGAAAAGCAACTCTCGCTCGCACAGACAATTCTGTTACCGACGAAAAAGTCCAGATACTCGAAACAAGAGGAAAAGAAGCGCAGCTTTACAACACGACGATGGTGTGTTTGGGCCTCGGCGGCCGCAGAAAACACATGCTACAAGATAATCCGATCCTGCAGGCTCGGATCTTGACAGTTGAAGGGAGCAGCAGCACCCTCGGCGTCAACTACACCTTCGGCGAAGTCCGACCTAGCCTCGGACGGCGACGCGGTCGGAGGATCTCCACTCTGAAGGACGACATCATCACCGCGCCTAGGCCATCGCCGCCAGGGTCTTCTCCAGGAATCCGGCTCGAGTAGACGGCTCGGCCGGTCACCCCGAGGCCTCGGCCAGCTGTCCCCCGAAGACATCAGCACGGCCCGAGGCCTTGGCAACTCAATTCCGGCGTCGGTCCCGCCAGTGGACGACCCGGCCAGGCTCTGGCCGACCAAGTCTTCTTTTCGAACCAACTCTGCCTCTGTCTGTGCTGACACCGCTACCCCTGGCTTCGGCTCATCGAAGAGCGGCCGAGGGGTTCCTTTAACTAAGCAAGAGAAGTCTCGGACAGCAAGGCCGACCGAGCCGAGGGACTCCTACGCCTCCGGGATACGGATACCTCACTCGTCACCTTTGCACGGGGCGACTCACGCTTGGTGAAGCGGTTCAGATAACCAACAGGCGAGTCTTAGTGCTCGAAAATGAGGAAAAAACACGGCTCCGCGCCAAAAAAAACATACATGTTCAGGCCTCGACGGCCGCAATGAACAAAAGACCGGCATTCAAGGTGCCATTACAAACGGAACTCCGGTTCCGTCCCCACGGGTATGAACAACCTCCACACCGGGGAGCCTGCGGGGCGACAAGTTCCGGGCGACTCGCCAGCGACCTCTGCAGCAGCAGCTATGGTCCCAGGATGGACGCGGCCACCGGAAGGCTCTCATTCGTGTCCCCGCTCAAGGGACATGAACCAGACATCAAAGCCAAAGAGCGGGCCGCTCCAAAGCGCACCGGCAGGTCCTCGCTCCCGTCCTCGCCATGCAGGCGAGGAAGAGGACGGAATGTTGCATCCTAGCTGGGCAGCAACAGTCTGCCTCCCCCGGCATGGCTGGAGGATGCCTCCTCCGCAGAGCTGGAGGATGGTTTCCACCACCAGAAGCTGGAAGAGGAGGTGGCCAGCCGACCCGTGCGGGAGGTAGAGCCCCGGCTCGCCTCGCTCTCCGCCCCAGCAAGGATGATGAACATCCTTTAAGCTGAGGGCGGGACCAAGATCGTAGCCCGTCTTGCTTCTCCCCACCCAGGGGCTGGTGGTCACCGTCTTGGGTGACCACCAACGAGGGGGTGCAGCCGGGCCGCGTGATGAAAATCCTTGAAGCCGAACGATGGCTGAAAGGTATCAACTTCCACGAAGTTGCGTTCCTCCAACGACAAGGCGAAAGGATTGCGGGTGTTCCCCATCCGGGGGCTCGGAAGGTGGAAAGACACGATGCATAAGGGAGCGCGAAGACATGGTCGCCTTTCAAGGGGGTCGCCCTCCTTTTAAAGGCGACTCTCCCTACTTGCGTCCCCAGCCGTTGTGGGCTGAGTCTTCTCCAACACGCTCCAAGATCCTCCCCGTATGGCGCGGGGGCTGGGTCCCACGCGTCATGCAAGCTGACCTAGGGCAGAAGAAGCCAAACCACCGCGCACGGTGCATGCAACCGCCCAGCGGTTACAAGCGTCCCTCCACTTTCGCCCAGACCAGCAGGTGAAAGGGCGGACAGCCGTGCAGGCGGCATGCAACCATGCCAAGTGGGCGCGCCCTTTCGACTTCCAAAGCACCCAGCATGGAGGCCCAGGCCCACGCGTCGTGCAACCGACGCGCCGGTTGCCACGTGCGAGCAACTGCACCGCCGCTCGCACCACTACCACGCCTCCTCGACTGCGGAACCAGTACCGCGACTCGAGGCAACCCTGCGTACGACCCAGCAGTGCCAACCAGGCGCGACGGTCAATACGGTCAAAAATGGGCCGACAGTAATGGTGGTGGCAGGCGGGCAGGAGCAGCGGTCACGTCGTCAGCCCAGCTCACGTCACCTCGTGGGACAGCGAGAGAACCCTCTCTCACGGCGTGAAGACAGCGCGCCCGTGTTCCGTTCCTCGAACGGCTCGCACACGCGCAACGGCCGCCCCGCGAACCACTCGCCCCATCGCATTAACTCCATGGCGGGACAGGCGGCGCCTCTGGCAGGGGAAGCAAGCGACGCTTTGCCTTCGCCATAATTACCGCGTCAAAAAAGGTACGCCACGTCATTCGATTTTGTATCCTTTTCCTTTTCCTCTTTATCTCTCTTACAACAGGGACCTGGAAAGGGGGATACCCCGAAAAGGATCCTTCTCCGTGAAGGAAACAGGCTCCGAGCCTCCCTACTGATCAGAGGTTCAAAGGCTGGCCCCTCGGAGGGGTTTAACAGCCGCCTCAGAGCGCGTGGGCTCCACACCCACTACTGGTCAGAGGTTCGAAGGCCGGCCCCTCGGAAGGGTTCAACGGTCGCCTCAGGCCACTCGGGCTCCGCGCCCACTACTGATCAGGGGTTCGTAGGCTGGCCCTCGAAGGGTTCACAGTCGCCTCGGACACAGAGCGAGGGATGACCCTGGGTACGTTCAATACATAACCAAGGCTCGGGCTACGCTCCCGAGGTACCCTAGGACATTTCCGAGACCAGCGGGAACGATCTTGTAATGGAATCCCATCAGAGGGAGGCATCGAGCCCTCGGACCCCGTCGAAATGGGACCGGGTCCGGCACATCACCCACAGGTACTTTTGAGCGCGCCTCCGGGCCTCTAGCCGACCCCTAACAAATGGGGCACGGGCGTCCACTCGGATTACCCGCCAGCAGCTCACCGGAGACACCATGTTCGGCGCCCTCCGAGGGCAACATGGCGCTTTCCCCCCCCCCCTCCTCCTTGCGGAAAGGCGACGCAGGGGCGTATGCAAAAAAGTCGAGTCTGTCCTTGACCGTCATCTCGCCCTGTGTAGAGGCTCGGGGGCTGCTCTCGCAAACCCGGCTCTAGCCAAACCGTTGACAGCGTCAACATACCAGCCCGAGAACTTGGGACCCGACCGTGCACCCGGGCTACGGCCAGCTCGCATGAGGGAACGACCAGACCAGCCGAAGCATTGCGCAGGGCATTAAGACCTCGGAGGAGTCAAACCACTCCTCCGAGGCCTCGGGGGCTACACCCGGCGGGTGCGCTCGCGCGCACCCACCGGAACAAAACGCAACCGAGAAAGGCTGGTCCCCTTGCAAAAAAGTGCGACAAAAGCCTCCAAGCGAGTATTGACACTCCCTTCGAGGCTCGGGGGCTACTGTCGGGGACCATAATTAGGGGTACCCTCAAGGCTCCTAATTCTCAGCTGGTAACCCCATCAGCACAAAGCTGCAAAGGCCTGATGGGTGCGACTAAGTCAAGGATCGGTCCATTCGAGGGACTCGATCACACCTCGCCCGAGCCCAGCCTCGGGCAAGGACAGCCGACCCCGAAGGATCTACGTCTCGCCCGAGGCCCCCTCCAGCAACGGACACACCTTTGGCTCGCCCGAGGCCCAGTCTTCGCCAAGAAGCAACCTAGGCCAAATCGCCACGCCAACCGACCAAATCGCAGGGGCATTTAATGCAAAGGTGGCCTGACACCTTTATCCTGACGCACGCCCTCCAGTCGACAGAGCCGAAGTGACCGCAATCACTTCGCCGCTCCACTGACCGGTCTGACAAGAGGACAGCTGTCACACCCGGATTTTGGGGGTCCAAAACCCGGGCGCGAACATAAACACCAGGTGTGCTGGGACCAAGTCTCACACATATGATGCATAGTGGCACAGGATCGAATGTCACATCTTTACTATATAACAGGAGTTCTGTACAAAAATAATTAAATAATTACATCATATGAGGAAACGATCCAGCAACCCAAAGTTGACTGGGAGACGACGGCCTAGACCTCTTACGAACACATCGCAGCATCCTCCAACCGCCTCATCCTGTGGTACCTGCTCTTGACCTGTGTGGGGGGGTGTGAAACAGCAAGAGTGAGCTCACATACGTTCATCGCTCAACAAGTTGTGGGGAATAATGTACATGAACTCGCCAAAGGTGGGAGCTCACGTGAAGTGTAAGGCTTACCAAAGAGGATGGTTAGAGCTGAGCATTGCTTTTAAAGTTGGTCAAAATTTTATTAGCAATTACTAAGTATAAGTAAATACCAACCCAATTAAATAGTAGAACAAAAGTAACAACCTCACCTGCGATGCAATGCATATGACAAATTGAGTTTAAGTTCCATAATTTAATCATGTGAGGGTCCGAGCTGCTCATGACCGTGAGCACGGCTAGTATACCAGTTTTACACTCTGCAGAGGTGGCGCATCTTTACCCACAAGTCATGTTACCCATCTGCCAAGGGATCGCGACTTCCCATACACCTCTACCGAGGAGGCGAGGCAGGGTAACACTACGAGGCTTTTACAAAGTTCCACTAGCTTCAGAAAACCCGCTACAGTTTATAGGAAGCTCCAATGCAGGAATTCCCTTGCAGGACCGCCATCGCAGCAAAATCCTCCCGAGGGCCTCCCTACACTGACCACTCCCCTACTGCCCTTGCCCCTTTCGGGTAAGGTAGTCCTCCACTAGCTTTCCTAATTAATCAGCCAAGGGCGTCCCATTATACCCTTGTGGTAGCACTGTTTTCCCGGGTGGTCGCTCCATGTTCCAATTAACATAATGATCTTATCATGAACGATAAATAACAACGGATAACAAAAGTATAATCATGTGTAATGTATCTTCATACCCAAAACCACATAAAGCACTAGCAAGTACTACCCAAAAAGTTCAGTGGTAACAAGGTATAAAGATAATCAAACTAGGGTAACCTATTGGGTCCCATCAAAATTAACCTATGCAGATCATTATGATTAATCAGAACATGAGTAGGTAAAAAGAAGTGATCAAGGGCACAACTTGCCTGGGACTTGAGATTCCAGGTACCAGGATGGTCTTCAGATAACTCGCACCTCGCGCTAGTTGTAGCAATACAAACAAACATGGTATAGGCAAAATTAACATTACACCAAACATAAGTGCAAACACACAGTAATAATCTACACATTAAAATAAAATTCTAGGAACAGGAATCATAATTTTTAGAGTTACAGATTTTAAGTTATAAATTTTCAAAGGCTTTATGTGCTTAAAATAGGATTAAGTGAGAGATAAATTTTAATATTGTTTTCATGATAAAACAGAGGCTCTAAGTGATAGAGAATAAAATTATAAAATTTTAGGAACTGGAATGGAGTAATTTGGAGTCAGTATGAATTTTCTATGAATTTAGTAAGTTCTAGTAATTATTTTCATATTAAAAATCCATTTTCTATTTCGTTAATTCAAATTAAATGATCACTGGACTGGGCCACATTTTCTAGAGAGTGCAGGGGCCCCGGGACAACATTTCCTAGACCCCAGACTACAGTGTCGCGGACGGCGGGTTTATTCTAGAAAAGGACAGGGGCTCTTTACAAAGATTGCCACGGCGAAGGGCTACGAGCGATTCTCGGCCGTCCGATCCACAACAGAGCGCCAGGATTAGATTTCTTTTAAAGCGAACCGGTACGCCATACAAACCGCGCGATCACAAATAGACGGTCCCGATTTTATTTTAGCTCGATCTATTGTTACCCCTCCGATCAAATATTAACGACTGGGATCAACAACCCACACATCTTCAATCCCAGCTGCACATCCACCATCCTACGGCCCAGTCACATCCCTATCCTCCAGCTATCGAGCGCGGCGGGGCGCCCGTGAGACACGGCGGCGAACAGCCGGAGTTGGTCGATCCGACGTCCAATGGGACAACTCGAGCGCAGAGGGGTCAAATTCGCGTATAACGATGAGTCGAATTGGATGGAATACTTACCAAGGGCTCCTACGGCGAAGGGTTAGGCGGCCACGGCGCACGGCGGATTCCGCGGTGGCGATGAACTCCGATGTGAAATCACCGGCCAACCGGTGGCCCTCTCCTCCCGCGATGGTCGCCAACAGCTTCCCGGAGGCGTGGTGAAGCACCCAGCCCGGGCGCACCAAACCTGGCACGACGTCTTCACCGATTGGGCAGCGGCGGCGGATCCACTCCTGTTTTCTCTCTGCACGAAGCGAGCAGACCACGGTGGGCCGACTGGGTTCCAGGGGGGCTGCGGGGCCGATTTTATACCCCGGGTCAGTGCCAACCTTTCCCCACCGATTGCTATGCATCCGGTTGAGGGATCCGAGATGCGCGGCGAGGTTTCGCACGGCGATTGTTAAGTCCGCGCGGCCAACGGTGAAGTTGTTAGCTACCCACCGCACAGTCCGGACTGGCAGCGAGAAAATTAGGGAAGGGGTTGGTCGAGCGGTGCGTGGACCCTGGGAGAGAACCCGGGAAGAGATCAGATAGGCATTGAATTAGGTGAAGAATCATGAAGAATCCATGGCGGCGTTCACGGCTTCTGTTCGAGACCGAGCGAGGAAGGGGGAGGTACTGATGAGTGGGTCCCATAGGTGAGTGGTACAGGGAGCATGCGCGGATCCGAGGGTATGACCACGCGGGCCCACATGTCGGTCAATTGGCATGGCACTGCGGAAAGGGAAAAGAAGCTGGGCCGGCCTGAGAGGTAGTTGGGCCGAGGCAGAGGAAATTCGGCCCAGGCGCGGAGAGAGTCTTCTTTTTTTTATTTATTTCTGTTTTCATTTTCTTCCCTAAATTTCAACTCTAGTATTTGAATTCAAACTTGTTTGTGGGTTCACACACAGGTTCAATGCCCAAATAAAGTTCTAGTACGAAGAATTATAAGTATTCCTATATTCCTTTCCATTTTCAAGTTCTATTTTCCAAAATAAACTTGTCTCACAAATTTGAATACAAATGCGAAAATACAGGAAATCCAGCATGATATGCATTTTTTTTCTATATTTATTTATTTGTTGTTTAACCAATATAATTCCATTTACTGTATATGCACAAATAAAACAAACTCAAATGATCTCAAGGGTTCCATAACCCCAAAACACTATATAATTATATTTTTTTATCTCATTATTATTATTATTATTATTATTGACCTTATACAAATTTTAGGGCTTTACAAATCCTACCCCCTTAAAAATAATCTCGTCCTCGAGATTGCTAAGAAAAGGGACATAGAAGGTTTTGTTTGTATTTCGCTTCTAGTTTCCAATTGGTACCAAACGATAAAGTGTTTTTTTAAGACTAACTAGTAGGTGAGTAGGATAGCATGGGTACCTTATAACCATGTTTTAACTATTAGTAAGAAAGTTGGGGTAAGAAAGATCAAGACAAGTATAAGAAAGAAGGATTTTGGCAAGGAAAGTCTCCATCATGCATAGTGGATCTTGACTCATCTGATGATCCAACTTGGTCTTTGAAGGCTTGAGTTGGGGCGGAAGACCATATTTGGCTTGACTATTATCCTTCCTTAACGCGGTTGATCCTTTCTTCCTCGAGCTTTGGTGTCTTCATCCGGGTTTGTGACAAGATGGGTAGAGGGTTCAATAGCTATATGCTAGATGGGATTAGTTGTGTAACCCGTTTTGTAGGTCAAGTTGTCAAGTTGATCTAAGATCTCAAACTTGTTTAAAGGAGCAGGGTCTAATGTATTCCAGCAAGATTGACTATCTTGTTAGGTAACTCATTTTAGATTGGATCATAGTAGATTAGATGGAGTCTAGATTAGATTGATATCATTAGATTAAACAATATCTAATTACTTTGGACTAAATCATGGTTGTTACACTAGTGTGGGGTAAATATGCTTATTAGGGTAAGATGAATCCATAGGGATAAGGTAGAATCTTTTGAGGTCAGTCAGATAAGATAAAATCTTTTCAAGATGAGTCTACTAAGGTAATGGAGTATCTTTCAAGAATAGATAAATCTATTAAGCTAGATATATTCCAATGAAGATAATCTAGGTTGTCTTAATTATCTCATAAACATTTTTTTCCTAGGTGTATATGCAGATGTAATTATGGATATTACTCCACAACCCATCACACTCAATCAAAGATCCAAATCAGGCAAGTATCATAAGAACAAACATTCAAGTTCATATATACCTATAAAAATAGTTTTGATTTTTTTTTCCTAAGAGTAGGTCTCCTATTCTTAAAGGTCACTTTTAGGTACAGGATTTCAAAGTGTGAAATCCACATTTGTCTTTAGAAGGAAAAGGTAAGAATAATCAGAGTAAAGCGGAAATAGATGAGAAAAGATTAAGATAAGTTTAGAAAAGAATCAGAGTAGCAAAGGTAAGTAGAGAATGGTTGTCCAGTTCTATCTAGGTTTCGTCCTACAGTCAACATTCCTCTGATACCACTTCTGTCACACCCGGATTTTGGGGGTCCAAAACCCGGGCGCGAACATAAACACCAGGTGTGCTGGGACCAAGTCTCACACATATGATGCATAGTGGCACAGGATCGAATGTCACATCTTTACTATATAACAGGAGTTCTGTACAAAAATAATTAAATAATTACATCATATGAGGAAACGATCCAGCAACCCAAAGTTGACTGGGAGACGACGGCCTAGACCTCTTACGAACACATCGCAGCATCCTCCAAGCGCCTCATCCTGTGGTACCTGCTCTTGACCTGTGTGGGGGGGTGTGAAACAGCAAGAGTGAGCTCACATACGTTCATCGCTCAACAAGTTGTGGGGAATAATGTACATGAACTCGCCAAAGGTGGGAGCTCACGTGAAGTGTAAGGCTTACCAAAGAGGATGGTTAGAGCTGAGCATTGCTTTTAAAGTTGGTCAAAATTTTATTAGCAATTACTAAGTATAAGTAAATACCAACCCAATTAAATAGTAGAACAAAAGTAACAACCTCACCTGCGATGCAATGCATATGACAAATTGAGTTTAAGTTCCATAATTTAATCATGTGAGGGTCCGAGCTGCTCATGACCGTGAGCACGGCTAGTATACCAGTTTTACACTCTGCAGAGGTGGCGCATCTTTACCCACAAGTCATGTTACCCATCTACCAAGGGATCGCGACTTCCCATACACCTCTACCGAGGAGGCGAGGCAGGGTAACACTACGAGGCTTTTACAAAGTTCCACTAGCTTCAGAAAACCCGCTACAGTTTATAGGAAGCTCCAATGCAGGAATTCCCTTGCAGGACCGCCATCGCAGCAAAATCCTCCCGAGGGCCTCCCTACACTGACCACTCCCCTACTGCCCTTGCCCCTTTCGGGTAAGGTAGTCCTCCACTAGCTTTCCTAATTAATCAGCCAAGGGCGTCCCATTATACCCTTGTGGTAGCACTGTTTTCCCGGGTGGTCGCTCCATGTTCCAATTAACATAATGATCTTATCATGAACGATAAATAACAACGGATAACAAAAGTATAATCATGTGTAATGTATCTTCATACCCAAAACCACATAAAGCACTAGCAAGTACTACCCAAAAAGTTCAGTGGTAACAAGGTATAAAGATAATCAAACTAGGGTAACCTATTGGGTCCCATCAAAATTAACCTATGCAGATCATTATGATTAATCAGAACATGAGTAGGTAAAAAGAAGTGATCAAGGGCACAACTTGCCTGGGACTTGAGATTCCAGGTACCAGGATGGTCTTCAGATAACTCGCACCTCGCGCTAGTTGTAGCAATACAAACAAACATGGTATAGGCAAAATTAACATTACACCAAACATAAGTGCAAACACACAGTAATAATCTACACATTAAAATAAAATTCTAGGAACAGGAATCATAATTTTTAGAGTTACAGATTTTAAGTTATAAATTTTCAAAGGCTTTATGTGCTTAAAATAGGATTAAGTGATAGATAAATTTTAATATTGTTTTCATGACAAAACAGAGGCTCTAAGTGATAGAGAATAAAATTATAAAATTTTAGGAACTGGAATGGAGTAATTTGGAGTCAGTATGAATTTTCTATGAATTTAGTAAGTTCTAGTAATTATTTTCATATTAAAAATCCATTTTCTATTTCGTTAATTCAAATTAAATGATCACTGGACTGGGCCACATTTTCTAGAGAGTGCAGGGGCCCCGGGACAACATTTCCTAGACCCCAGACTACAGTGTCGCGGACGGCGGGTTTATTCTAGAAAAGGACAGGGGCTCTTTACAAAGATTGCCACAGCGAAGGGCTACGGGCGATTCTCGGCCGTCCGATCCACAAAAGAGCGCCAGGATTAGATTTCTTTTAAAGCGAACCGGTACGCCATACAAACCGCGCGATCACAAATAGACGGTCCCGATTTTATTTTAGCTCGATCTATTGTTACCCCTCCGATCAAATATTAACGACTGGGATCAACAACCCACACATCTTCAATCCCAGCTGCACATCCACCATCCTACGGCCCAGTCACATCCCTATCCTCCAGCTATCGAGCGCGGCGGGGCGCCCGTGAGACACGGCGGCGAACAGCCGGAGTTGGTCGATCCGACGTCCAATGGGACAACTCGAGCGCAGAGGGGTCAAATTCGCGTATAACGATGAGTCGAATTGGATGGAATACTTACCAAGGGCTCCTACGGCGAAGGGTTAGGCGGCCACGGCGCACGGCGGATTCCGCGGTGGCGATGAACTCCGATGTGAAATCACCGGCCAACCGGTGGCCCTCTCCTCCCGCGATGGTCGCCAACAGCTTCCCGGAGGCGTGGTGAAGCACCCAGCCCGGGCGCACCAAACCTGGCACGACGTCTTCACCGATTGGGCAGCGGCGGCGGATCCACTCCTGTTTTCTCTCTGCACGAAGCGAGCAGACCACGGTGGGCCGACTGGGTTCCAGGGGGGGCTGCGGGGCCGATTTTATACCCCGGGTCAGTGCCAACCTTTCCCCACCGATTGCTATGCATCCGGTTGAGGGATCCGAGATGCGCGGCGAGGTTTCGCACGGCGATTGTTAAGTCCGCGCGGCCAACGGTGAAGTTGTTAGCTACCCACCGCACAGTCCGGACTGGCAGCGAGAAAATCAGGGAAGGGGTTGGTCGAGCGGTGCGTGGACCCTGGGAGAGAACCCGGGAAGAGATCAGATAGGCATTGAATTAGGTGAAGAATCATGAAGAATCCATGGCGGCGTTCACGACTTCTGTTCGAGACCGAGCGAGGAAGGGGGAGGTACTGATGAGTGGGTCCCATAGGTGAGTGGTACAGGGAGCATGCGCGGATCCGAGGGTATGACCACGCGGGCCCACATGTCGGTCAATTGGCATGGCACTGCGGAAAGGGAAAAGAAGCTGGGCCGGCCTGAGAGGTAGTTGGGCCGAGACAGAGGAAATTCGGCCCAGGCGCGGAGAGAGTCTTCTTTTTTTATTTATTTCTGTTTTCATTTTCTTCCCTAAATTTCAACTCTAGTATTTGAATTCAAACTTGTTTGTGGGTTCACACACAGGTTCAATGCCCAAATAAAGTTCTAGTACGAAGAATTATAAGTATTCCTATATTCCTTTCCATTTTCAAGTTCTATTTTCCAAAATAAACTTGTCTCACAAATTTGAATACAAATGCGAAAATACAGGAAATCCAGCATGATATGCATTTTTTTCTATATTTATTTATTTGTTGTTTAACCAATATAATTCCATTTACTGTATATGCACAAATAAAACAAACTCAAATGATCTCAAGGGTTCCATAACCCCAAAACACTATATAATTATATTTTTTTATCTCATTATTATTATTATTGACCTTATACAAATTTTAGGGCTTTACAACAGCGCCGCCTGCGCCGCTCCGACTGCTGTGCCACTCGACAGAGTGAGGCTGACAGCAGCCAAGTCCGGCCCTAGGCACCATGGGAAACTCCGCTCCGCCCGACCTAGGGCTCGGACTCAGGCTCAGCCCCGGAAGACGACGAACTCCGCTCCGCCCGACCCTAGGCTCGGACTCGGGCTCAGCCCCTGAAGACGACGAACTCCGCTTCGCCCGACCCCAGGGCTCGGACTCGGGCTCAGCCCCGGAAGACGACGAACTCCGCTCCGCTCCGCCCGACCCCAGGGCTCGAACTCGGGCTCAGCCCCTGAAGACGACGAACTCCGCTTCGCCCGACCCCAGGGCTCGAACTCGGGCTCAGCCCCGGAAGACGACGAACTCCGCTCCGCCCGACCCCAGGGCTCGGACTCGGGCTCAGCCCCGGAAGACGACGAATTCCGCTTCGCCCGACCCCAGGGCTCGGACTCGGGCTCAGCCCCGGAAGACGACGAACTCCGCTTCGCCCGACCCTAGGGCTCGGACTCAGCCCTGGCCTCAGCCGACGGTCTCCGCCTCGCCCGACCCAGGGGCTCGGACTCAACCTCGGCCTCGGAAGACAGACTCGACCTCGACCTCGGAGGAGCCTCCACATCGCCCAACCCAGGGCACGGACCGACTGCGTCAACAAGAGGCGCCATCATTACCCTACCCCAAGCTGACTCAGGCTACGGGGAACAAGACCGGCGTCCCATCTGGCTCGCTCCGCCAGACAAGTAATGATGGCGCCCTGGACGCTCTATGACGACGGCGGCTCCCAGCCCCCTTACAGAAGCAAGAGGACGTCAGCAAGGACTCGACAGCCCCGACAGCTGTCCTTCCGCTAGGCTCCAGCGCTCCTCCGACGGCCACGACACCACACGAACCGGGTGCCAAAACCTCTCCGACTGCCACGACGGCATGTACTTAGGGCGCTAGCTCTCCTCAGCTAGACACGTTAGCACACTGCTACACCCCTCACTGTACACCTGGATCCTCTCCTTGCGCCTATAAAAGCAAGGACCAGGGCCCTCTTACAGAGGGTTGGTGTGAATCATCTAGGCCCCTTTGGTAATGTTTTGGTAATTAATGACAACTACTTGTGGACTAACGATTCTTGGAGAAATAAGAATGCAGGGTTGGACCACATAGAACAGGAAATGTTGAAGAGTCATACGCATTGGTTGTGGATCAGATGAAGGCAAAGGTATAATATAGGTTTTACTTTTGCCGGTCTTGAGGAGTTTAGAGAAGATACCTGACCGGATTAGTAGGCTAGATAGCCGTACTATTAAGAGGGGTCAATGACTTAGATCTGTGTAAAACTTAGTGCCTCATAGAGCATCAAGTAGTTGCATTTGCATAAGGACTAACAGCGCTTCTCATTTCGTGAGTTAAAAGTTCATTCAAAAGCATGTTTGAAATTTGAGAAGTCTTGGTCGCGCGGACTGTCCAGCCCTTGGGGACGGACCGTCCGCGATCCTCCAGAAGGTCCGAGGTTTGACCTTTTGTGTTGACTCTATGTTCTTTTGCACTGCGGACCGTCCGGGCCTTAGGGCCGGACCGTCCGCAGTCCTGACCAGAGGAAGGTGGCTTCGGGTCAGTCCCTGAATTATAGGCGGACGGTCCGCCTGTGAGGCGCGGACGGTCCGCATGTGTCTAACTCGTTTTTGGACAGGGACTGTGTGTTTTTATAGATTTGTACTACGGACGGTCCGGGGGACCAGTCCGGACAGTACTGTCTCAGGTCGCGGACGGTCCGGGATTTATAGTCGGACGGTCCGCGTGTGTTAACTCCGTTTGATCCGAGGCTCGGGTGTTTGAAATTGCCAGGTCGCGGACGGTCCGGCCTTGAAGGGCGGACTGTCCGGACCCACCTTTTGAGTCCGCTCTGACATATTTCAACAGTCATTATAGCCGTTATGGTGTACGGCGGACCGTCCGGCCCTAGGGCGCGGACGGTCCGCGTGTGCGCAGAACTGCCCCCTTTTGCACATAACGGTTGGTTTTAGATGGGGGACTATAAATAGAAGGGTAGCTCGTGTGTGAGACCTCTCTTGGCCATTCCTTGCACACATTGAGCTCATTTGTGATCCTCCAACTCACTCTCTCACACTCTTTGCTTGAGATTGCATTCTAGTGAGAGATTGAGGGTTCCTAGTGCATTTGCATCATTTGGTGATTCTTGAGGCACTAGGTGGTACACCGAGCAAGCGTCGTTGGCTTGTTACTCTTGGAGGTTGCCGCCTCCTAGACGGCTCGGGTGATTGTCTCCGTCGAGCTCTCCAAGAAGATTGTGGAGAAGCCGCGGTGTTGATTGTGAGGGGTTCGCGCCTACCTCGCCGGAGCGGCAAAGGTGACATTAGTGGAATCGAGGTATTGAGTGATTTCTTGTCCACTTGGCTCAAAGATCAAGTCGTGTCTTGATAGAGGAGCAAGTGAGAGCTTGAAGTCCACCTCAACGTGGATTAGGGGTGATCGGCAAATCACCGATACCACGGGATAAATTTCGGTGTCTATTCCTTCTAGCATTACTTATTGCCTTGCAATTGATTAGTGTTTTGCTTATTGTTCTTCAAGTATTCAATCTCCGTAGTTGTCTTTCATACATTGTTTACTTATTGACACTAGTAAATTTATTTCTCTTGTTGTATTGATTAAATTTACTTAGTATTGTTGTTTTTAGTCAAAACCGTCTATTCACCCCCCCTCTAGCCGGTGTCCTAGATCCTACAAGTGGTATCGGAGCCGAGGACTCCATTGTTTGTGGATCTAATCATCCCGGAGTGGGACAAAATGGCTAGTAACAACAATGTGCACATTGGGAAGCCACCGCACTTTGATGGAAACAATTATGATTATTGGAAAATAAGAATGTCAATGCATCTTAGAGCAATGGGTGGAAAAATTTGGCCAATTGTTAGAGATGGATTTGTTGTATTGAAGGAAGATGAACCATCCGTTAGTGATAATGAGAATATCCTCACAAATGATCAAGCCATGAATGTCTTTTATGATGCTCTTGATATAAATGAGTTCAATCGTATCAAGAATCTCACAACCGCTCATGAGATTTGGGTAAAACTAATGGAAATTCATGAAGGAACTACAATTGTGAAGAGTGCCAAACTATATGTGTGCAAAGGGAAGTTTGAGCAATTTATTATGAAAGAAGATGAGAGTGTATCCGATATGTTCAATCGATTGAATGAGATTGTAAATGAACTCAAAGGACTTGGTTTTAATGTACCAGATGTGGATTTCACACACAAGTTCCTTAGATCACTTCCGGAGAAATATGAGACTATTGTGACAATGCTAGTAAGGAGTGATCTATCTACAACCTCTCCAACCGAAGTATTGGGAGAAATTCTCACTCAAGATATATTTAAGAAGTCACAAGCCGATGCTTTAAGTTTGGCAAAGAAGGTGAAAAATGAATCTATTGCTCTCAAAGCCAAGGCCTCAAAGGCAATTGAAAAGGAAGATAGCAATGATGAAGAAAATGAAAGTGAGAGTGATGGTGACATGGCTTTATTTGTAAGGAAATTCAATAAATTCATGAAGATGAAAAGAGGTCAACCTAGAAGAGGTCAAACATCTAGAAGAAATGCTTTCAATGATAGAAAATGTTTTGAGTGTGGGGAACCCGGTCACATTGCCATGAATTGTCCAAGCAAAAAGAAGAAGGGCAAAGATGAAAGTGACAAGAAGAAAAAGAAATACTATAACAAGAAGAAAGATTGCAAAGCCTACTTAGTTGAATGGGACTCGGATGATAGCTCGGATGATGATGATGATGACACCTCATCCAAGCTTAATGCCGGAATTGCCATCAAGGAAGCTCCCTCACTCTTCTCATCCCCCCATTGCCTCATGGCAAAGGGAGATGCTAAGGTAAAAATCATCACCGATTTAAATGATATAAATGATGATGATGATATCGATGATGTTGATGATGATGGCTATTCATATGATGATCTTGTTAGAATGTTAGGTGAGGCCGATGACTACATGCACAAAGAAAAAGAAAAATTTAAGGCCTTGAAGGAATTGTATAAAAACCTCCAAGTGTCTTTTGAGGAGCTCAAGACCTCTCACAATGACCTCAAAGAAAATTGTGAGAAGCTTGCGGATGCTCAAAAATCATCTATTGTGCATGAAGTTGAGGTGGTCACTAAGGATGTTGGAGTCACTTGTGACTTACTTGATAGTCTTACAAGTGAACCACTACCTACTAACTCTATTTGTGATAAATGCAAAATTTCTCTCAATGATAATATTGCTCTTGATGAATCAAAAATTATTGTTGAGAATGAAGTGTTAGTGGATAGAATAAATACTCTAACTCATGACCTAGAAAAGGCATATGGTGGTAAGAAGAAATTGGATTTCATATTGGGAAGTCAACGATGCTCTCTTAACCGTGAAGGTCTTGGATATGTTCCCAAGAAAGGAAAGAATGCTTTTGTAAAGCAAAAGACATTGTTTGTGAAAGAATGTGACAAAGTGTGTCACAAGTGTCACAAAAAGGGACATGTTAAGAAAAATTGTCCCAAGTTCAAACATGTATCCTCCACTTGTTTTGAGCATTGTTATGTTCTTTCTCATAATGCAAAAGGTGTTCATGCTAAATTTGTTGGTACTTCAATTGTTGGAAACAAAAAGAAAGCTATTTGGGTGCCAAAGACCTTGGTCACTAACATCCAAGGACCCAAGCAAGTTTGGGTACCTAAAAGAGATTGATTTCCTTTTGTAGGTAAACTACAAGGCGGGAGGGAATCATTGGGTGTTGGACAGTGGATGTACTCAACACATGACCGGGGATATGAAAATGTTTACCCAAATGAGTGAGGAAGATTGCTCAAATTATGATAGTATCACATTTGGAGATAATCGTAAAGGAAAGGTTAAAGGTTTGGGTAAAATTGCTATCTCAAATGATCATTCTATATCAAATGTGCTATTGGTTGAGTCTTTGAATTTTAATTTACTTTCCGTAGCTCAATTATGTGATTTAGGATTTTGTTGCAATTTCACGGTTGAAGATGTTATTATCTCTAGTGTAGATGGTAGCAATCTTAAGTTTAAAGGTTTTAGACATGAAAATCTTTATCTTGTTGATTTCTCATCTAATGAGGCAAAGCTCACAACTTGCTTATTTTCAAAAGCTTCACTAGGTTGGTTATGGCATAGAAGACTTGGTCATGTTGGGATGAAGCAACTCAATCGGCTAACCAAGCATGACTTAGTTCGAGGCTTAAAAGATGTGAAGTTTGAAAAGAACAAATTGTGTAGCTCTTGTCAAGCCGGTAAGCAAGTGGCAAACACTCATCCAAATAAAAGTCAAATGTCCACTCATCGACCTTTGGAATTACTTCACATGGATTTATTTGGGCCCACATCGTTTGTAAGTATTGGTGGTAATTCTTATTGTCTTGTGATTGTGGATGACTATTCAAGATTTACTTGGGTTTATTTTCTACGAGACAAATCCAATGTGTTTGAAACATTCAAGTCATTTGCTATATTGGCTCAAAATCAATTTGACTTTGACATCAAAAAGGTTAGAAGTGATAATGGGTCAGAATTCAAAAATGCAAGAATTGATCAATATTGTGATGACAAGGGTATCAAACATGAATTCTCTTCCAAATATACCCCGGAACAAAACGGTATTGTTGAAAGAAAGAATAGAACTCTTATTGATATGGCAAGGTCTATGTTAGCGGAATATAATATATCGGATTCTTATTGGGCCGAGGCAATAAATACCGCTTGTCATTCATCAAATAGACTATATTGTCACAAGCTCTTGAAGAAAACTCCATATGAATTGCTCATTGGTAGAAAGCCAAATATCTCATATTTTAGGGTATTCGGTTGCAAATGTTATATTTTGAGAAAGGGAAGCCGGCTTTCTAAATTTGAGAAGAAATGTGATGAGGGTTTTCTTCTTGGATATTCATCAAATAGTAAGGCTTATAGAGTCTTCAACAAAACTCATGGTATTATTGAGGAAGCATATGATGTTGAATTCGATGAAACAAATGGGTCTCAAGATGAGAGTGATAATCTCGATGATGTTGGGGGAACTCAATTGATAAATGCAATGAAAACAATGGCCATTGGTGAAATAAAACCAAAGGAAGATGATGATGAAGATAGTGTGGTTGTCATTCCTTCATCCTCAACTATAAATGAGGAAGATCACCAAAGCCAACAACTCGATGAAACCATGGATACTCATGATCAAGGTACTTCAAGACCTTCGGTTCCTCCTAATGCTTCAACAAGCAACTATCAAACGGTATCAAGAATTCATCATTCCATTATGAAGGATCACCCGGTTGATCAAATTGTGGGTGATATTAGTAAGGGTGTTCAAACTCGCTCTCGCATAGCTTCATTTTGTGAACATTTCTCTTTTGTATCTTGTATGGAACCTAACCGTGTAGATGAAGCTCTACTTGATGTTGATTGGGTGAATGCAATGCATGAAGAATTAAATAACTTCGCTCGAAATGAAGTTTGGGAGCTTGTTGAGAGACCAAAGAACCACAATGTTATTGGTACAAAATGGGTGTTTCGCAATAAGCACAATGAAGATGGTGTGGTAGTAAGAAACAAGGCAAGATTAGTTGCACAAGGATATACTCAAATTGAAGGATTGGATTTTGGGGAGACATTTGCTCCCGTAGCAAGATTAGAAGCAATCCGGATTCTACTTGCTTATGCTTGTGCACACAATATCAAGCTCTACCAAATGGATGTAAAGAGTGCCTTCCTAAATGGTAAGATTAGTGAACTAGTGTATGTTGAACAACCTCCCGGTTTTGAGGACCCCAAAAGACCTAACCATGTGTTCAAGTTTTCTAAAGCTCTCTATGGGCTTAAGCAAGCTCCACGTGCTTGGTATGAAAGGCTTAGGGATTTCTTGCTTTCCAAAGACTTCAAAATTGGGAAGGTTGACACTACTCTATTCACTAAAAGAATTGGCAAAGATTTATTTGTTTGTCAAATCTACGTTGATGACATTATTTTTGGATCTACTAATGAATTATTTTGTGAGGAGTTCGGAAAAATGATGTCAAAAGAATTTGAAATGTCTATGATAGGAGAATTGAGCTTCTTTCTTGGCCTTCAAATCAAACAATTGAAAGATGGAATTTTTATAAGTCAATCAAAATATTTGAAGGACATGCTCAAGAAGTTTGGTTTAGAAAATGCTAAGCCTATCAAGACTCCAATGGCAACAAATGGTCATCTAGACTTAGATGAAGGAGGTACTATAGTTGATCAAAAACTTTATCGTTCAATAATTGGTAGTTTGCTTTATATTACCGCATCTAGGCCCGATGTTATGTTTAGTGTATGCATGTGTGCTCGATTTCAAGCTTCTCCTAGAGAGATTCACTTGAAGGCCGTTAAAAGAATTCTAAGATATTTAAAGTATACTCCCAATATTGGTCTATGGTATCCCAAAGGTGCTCAATTTGAATTAATTGGTTATTCGGATTCGGACTATGCGGGGTGCAAAGTTGATAGAAAAAGCACCTCCGGTTGTTGTCAATTTCTTGGTAGATCTCTTGTTTCATGGTCTTCTAAGAAACAAAATTCGGTTGCTCTATCTACCGCCGAGGCGGAATATATATCGGCCGGAAATTGTTGTGCTCAACTTTTATGGATGAAACAAACCTTATTGGACTATGGAATTATTTTCAAGAATGTGCCTCTCATGTGTGATAATGAGAGTGCGGTAAAATTGGCTACCAATCCGGTCCAACACTCAAGAACCAAGCATATTGATATACGACATCACTTCTTAAGGGATCATGTTGGCAAGGGAGATATCTCTATTTATTCCATTGGCACGGATGATCAATTAGCAGACATTTTTACAAAACCTTTGGATGAAACAAGATTTTGTTCTCTAAGAAGTGAAATGAATGTGATCGATATCTCAAATGTGGCTTGAAGTTGATCACACATGTGTCGTCTTGCATCTCGGGTCTAAGTATGCTCTTTATGCTATTTAATTGGTATTATTTGTGCATTTTTCATTTCTAATTGCTCTAGATAGTTTAATTCAAAAATTTTGCATTACTCCATTACATCATATGTATATGCATGCATACCAACTCTTGGATTGGTCAAAATGTCCATATATGAGCACCAATTCGGATTCGGAATTCAAAATCAGAAAGTGGGCAGAAATTGGAAAAATGAGTATCAGGCCGCGGACCGTCCGCCCATGGACCGCGGACCGTCCGCAGCTTCAGGAAATGGACAGTCCGATCAGCCTCGCAGACCGTCTGAGATCATCAGGGCGCGGACCGTCCGCCGCCCCAGCGCGGACCGTCCGCGACAGGGCAGAAAAAGGGGCAGTGCCCGCAGAATCGCCAGTTGTGCCCATTTGCTTGTTTTCTCTAGCTCTCTTCTCACCAAATACTCTCCTGTGTCGAGTGTGCGCGGACCGTGAAGTGCAGTTGCGTGCGGACAGTCCGACAGCTTGCAGCAACATTCCCTCAACATGTCTTCATCACGGTATCTTCAAATCTTGTGGATTTAATCAAATTTCATCAACTTTGAGATTATTTGGGTTTCTTCACTGATCTGAAATTGAGCAGTGGGTTTCAAAATCTGATTGGTGGGATTGATAGTTCTCCTCAATATCAATGCTATGCAAAATTTTGAACTTGTTTTACTGGGTATTATCTGCAAAAACATCAAATTGAAAAGTTGTGGCGGCTAGGGTTCTTGGAGTCGCCCCTGGTCGGTCGCGGACCGTCCGCCTGGTGGACGCGGACCGTCCGGGCCTCTGGCGCGGACAGTCCGGCCCCCTAGCGCGGACCGTCCGGACCCTGGCAGAGCATTACCATTCCATTCCTTTGTACAAGTGGTGATTGGTATCAATTGTTTATGGATGTCTGTCACCTTGTTGCAGTGGTTTTGGTGGTCTCCGCAAGAAACTTGCAGGTCGCTTTAAATCCAAGCGCCCTCGTGGCAATGATGATGACTATACACCGACCACTGATTCAGAGGCCCAATCCTCAGCTGGGGGCACTGAATCCATGGATGCTGAAGATTTTCTTCATGTTCATCCAGATTATCCCATTGATATCCAAGGATGGACTTATCCCAAGCGGAGATTTTCTATGGCTGAGTACTGCTCTAGACGGACTGTGAACCAGTATGCTCTGCCATCAGATACAAATATGCAGTTTTTCCACACTCAGCTGCAGTTTGATGTCTTTTGGGGCACCCTGGTGGATACCAATTTTCATAAGCATCAGGTGATTGATTGGTCCTTCTTGCTCAGTCAATCAGTCATGGAGGGTCTCATCCCCAAATTTGAAACATGTGGGTTATATCAGTTTATGGGGCAGCGCACCGATTTCAATGAAATGGCAGTTAAGCAATTCTTGGCTACCTCAGAGATTGATATTGCAGAAGAATCTATCACCTGGATGACTGGCTTCAAGCGGTATTCTGCTTCTTTTGCTGACTTTGCCGCTGCCAACAGTCTGGACTATGGCACCATTTCTGCTGGGGTGGATCTTTATACTGAAGATAATTTTGAGGATTTTGTGCAGTTTTATGAGCCAGCCAGGCTCGGTATACCCAGGAGGTTTGGAGAAACAGCAGGACTCAGACATCATCCTGCTGTCATCAACAAGATTGCCAGAGTCACCATTCTTCCCAAGAGTGGTGATAAGAGTAAAATTCGAGATAAGTTCTGGAACATAATCCAGCACATCATGAATGGTGAAGTCATGAACATTGTTCTTTTCATGATGAGGCAGCTTAATGATTTAAAGATGGACAAGAATCAAAACTTGGCATATGCTCCATACATTATGGCTCTCATCAAATCCAAGACAAGATTTGAGGGCCCATGCGAGATTGTTCACACTCCATTCAGGCCTTTTAAGAATGAGATAGGGTTTCTCACCAGGCCACTCACTCCATTCCCAGATGATGAGGAAGACCCTGGCTATGAGGGTGGAGCAGCTCCTAATGTTGAGGAACAGCAGATGCCTCCTCCTCCACCTCCTCCTCAGCCTCAGCACTATTGGGAGCCTGCTCCAGGATATTTTGATCCTTATTTTCACAATATGCAGCAAGGGCTGGAGACTCATATTGATACTCGCTTTGAGGGGTTGATGTCACATGTGGATCACCGCCTCGATGACATGCAGTCTCGCTTTGACAGCAACTGGGATGCGCTCAACTCTGAATTTTCTGACTTTCGTGATCAAATTCACACTAATGTCACTGATCCCATCATGTCAAGGCTGAATAATATGCAACAAAGTTTTCAAGATAACATGGGTGCTCTCTCCAGTCAGTTTGACAATCTTTCTACAACTGACAACATGCATGATATAAGTCAGAGGCAGCAGCAGCTCCAGCAGGACTTTGGCCAATTCTCCTCCCTGTTTGACACCTTCAGCACTCATTATTACAACATGCATCCTCCGCCGAGTGATCAGTAAGGTCTCTCCTTTGTGGAAATTGATGCCAAAGGGGGAGAGAAGTGATGAGAAGTTGTCAGGCGTCTCCTTCAGGGGGAGTTGGTGGTTCTATGTGGACACTAAGACCATGCATATGCATTTTACCTTTTTCATGCCGCTTTAGTTTATGTCTTATGCATTTGGAACTTGGTTTGATCTATTAACTCTATGTCGTATGTCTGTGGACTATTATCTGTAACTCTATGTCGTATGTCTGTGGACTATTATCTGTAATATTCTGTGCGATGAACTATGTTTTAGTTCAAATTACTCTGTGTGTGGTTAATCGAGATGTGATTATAATTGCTGCGCTCACTCTACGAATCATCTCTTGTATGCCTCGATAACCATGATTGTAGGGAAGTCTCCATCAAGCTCCAATATATTATGTGTGTTATATCTTCAACTTCAAATAATCCTGCACACACTTAGGGGGAGCCTTTCTTGCATACTGAGTTTTTATTTGGATTTATCTATCTCTTGGACAGAACTTCAAATCAAGATAAGTCCTATGAAACTCATCTCCAAGATCTATCTTATACCTTAGGTATGAGAGAGATTTGGAGAAACTAAACTTCTCTTTAATATACTATGTGGTGTTGTCATCAATTACCAAAAAGGGGGAGATTGTGAATCATCTAGGCCCCTTTGGTAATGTTTTGGTAATTAATGACAACTACTTGTGGACTAACGATTCTTGGAGAAATAAGAATGCAGGGTTGGACCACATAGAACAGGAAATGTTGAAGAGTCATACGCATTGGTTGTGGATCAGATGAAGGCAAAGGTATAATATAGGTTTTACTTTTGCCGGTCTTGAGGAGTTTAGAGAAGATACCTGACCGGATTAGTAGGCTAGATAGCCGTACTATTAAGAGGGGTCAATGACTTAGATCTGTGTAAAACTTAGTGCCTCATAGAGCATCAAGTAGTTGCATTTGCATAAGGACTAACAGCGCTTCTCATTTCGTGAGTTAAAAGTTCATTCAAAAGCATGTTTGAAATTTGAGAAGTCTTGGTCGCGCGGACTGTCCGGCCCTTGGGGACGGACCGTCCGCGATCCTCCAGAAGGTCCGAGGTTTGACCTTTTGTGTTGACTCTATGTTCTTTTGCACTGCGGACCGTCCGGGCCTTAGGGCCGGACCGTCCGCAGTCCTGACCAGAGGAAGGTGGCTTCGGGTCAGTCCCTGAATTATAGGCGGACGGTCCGCATGTGTCTAACTCGTTTTTGGACAGGGACTGTGTGTTTTTATAGATTTGTACTACGGACGGTCCGGGGGACCAGTCCGGACAGTACTGTCTCAGGTCGCGGACGGTCCGGGATTTATAGCCGGACGGTCCGCGTGTGTTAACTCCGTTTGATCCGAGGCTCGGGTGTTTGAAATTGCCAGGTCGCGGACGGTCCGGCCTTGAAGGGCGGACTGTCCGGACCCACCTTTTGAGTCCGCTCTGACATATTTCAACGGTCATTATAGCCGTTATGGTGTACGGCGGACCGTCCGGCCCTAGGGCGCGGACGGTCCGCGTGTGCGCAGAACTGCCCCCTTTTGCACATAACGGTTGGTTTTAGATGGGGGACTATAAATAGAAGGGTAGCTCGTGTGTGAGACCTCTCTTGGCCATTCCTTGCACACATTGAGCTCATTTGTGATCCTCCAACTCACTCTCTCACACTCTTTGCTTGAGATTGCATTCTAGTGAGAGATTGAGGGTTCCTAGTGCATTTGCATCATTTGGTGATTCTTGAGGCACTAGGTGGTACATCGAGCAAGCGTCGTTGGCTTGTTACTCTTGGAGGTTGCCGCCTCCTAGACGGCTCGGGTGATTGTCTCCGTCGAGCTCTCCAAGAAGATTGTGGAGAAGCCGCGGTGTTGATTGTGAGGGGTTCGCGCCTACCTCGCCGGAGCGGCAAAGGTGACATTAGTGGAATTGAGGTATTGAGTGATTTCTTGTCCACTTGGCTCAAAGATCAAGTCGTGTCTTGATAGAGGAGCAAGTGAGAGCTTGAAGTCCACCTCAACGTGGATTAGGGGTGATCGGCAAATCACCGATACCACGGGATAAATTTCGGTGTCTATTCCTTCTAGCATTACTTATTGCCTTGCAATTGATTAGTGTTTTGCTTATTGTTCTTCAAGTATTCAATCTCCGTAGTTGTCTTTCATACATTGTTTACTTATTGACACTAGTAAATTTATTTCTCTTGTTGTATTGATTAAATTTACTTAGTATTGTTGTTTTTAGTCAAAACCGTCTATTCACCCCCCCTCTAGCCGGTGTCCTAGATCCTACAGTTGGCCGCACGGGGAAGGACGGGACAGGCGCTCGCGTGAGGCCGCTCGCTCCCTCCCGCGTGGACGCTTGTAACCCCCTACTGCAAGCGCACCCGACCTAGGCGCGGGACAAACACGAAGGCCGCGGGATTTCCACCTCTCACGCCCGTCTCCCTCCGGCTGCCTTCCCCCCTTCGCGCTCCGTCTCGCGCCGACCCATCTGGGCTGGGGCACGCGGCGACAATTTACTCGTCGGTCCAGGGCCCCCCGGTCTCGAAACGCCGCCACAAATGTTCATTTTGAGAAAGACAGGGTTTGTAGCGCATGTCAGGCAGGAAAGCAAGTTGGTGTTCATCATCCACACAAGAACATCATGACGACTGACAGGCCACTCGAGCTCCTACACATGGACCTATTCGGCCCGATAGCTTACATAAGCATCGGCGGGAGTAAGTACTGTCTAGTTATTGTTGATGACTATTCTCGCTTCACTTGGGTGTTCTTTTTGCAGGAAAAATCTCATACCCAAGAAAACTTAAAGGGATTCTTGAGACGGGCTCAAAATGAGTTCGGCTTGAGGATCAAAAAGATTAGAAGCGACAACGGGACGGAGTTCAAGAACTCCCAAATCGAAGGCTTCCTTGAGGAGGAGGGCATCAAGCATGAGTTCTCTTCTCCTTACACACCACAACAAAATGGTGTAGTGGATAGAAAGAATCGAACTCTATTGGACATGGCAAGGACCATGCTTGATGAGTACAAGACTTCGGATCGGTTTTGGGCGGAGGCGGTCAACACCGCCTGCTACGCCATCAACCGGTTGTATCTACACCGAATCCTCAAGAAGACATCATACGAACTCCTAACCGGTAAAAAGCCCAATGTTTCATATTCTAGAGTCTTTGGTAGCAAATGCTTTATTCTTGTTAAAAGAGGTAGAAAATCTAAATTTGCTCCTAAGGCTGTAGAAGGCTTTTTACTAGGATATGATTCAAATACAAGGGCATATAGAGTCTTTAACAAGTCCTCTGGGCTAGTTGAAGTTTCTTGTGACATTGTGTTTGATGAGACTAACGGCTCTCAAATAGAGCAAGTTGATCTTGATGAGTTAGATGATGAAGAGGCTCCATGCGTCGCGCTAAGGAACATGTCCATTGGGGATGTGTGTCCTAAGGAATCCGAAGAGCCTCCAAATGCACAAGATCAACCATCTTCCTCCACACAAGCATCTCCACCAACTCAAGATGAGGATAAGGCTCAAGATGATGAAGGAGAAGATCAAGAAGATGAGCCACCTCAAGAGGAGGAAAATGATCAAGGGGGAGATGCCCATAATCAAGACAAGGAAGATGAACAAGTTCCAAGACCGTCACACCCAAGAGTCCACCAAGCAATCCAACGAGATCACCCCGTGAACACCATCCTCGGCGATATTCAAAAGGGGGTAACTACTCGATCTTGTGTTGCTCATTTTTGTGAACATTACTCTTTTGTTTCCTCTATTGAGCCACACAGGGTAGAGGAAGCACTTCAAGAATCGGATTGGGTGGGTGGCGATGCAAGAGGAGCTCAAAAATTTCACAAGGAATGAGGTATGTCATTTAGTTCCACGTCCTAACCAAAATGTTGTAGGAACCAAGTGGGTTTTCCGCAACAAGCAAGACGAGCATGGTGTGGTGACAAGGAACAAAGCCCAACTTGTGGCCAAGGGGTATTCACAAGTCGAAGGTTTGGATTTCGATGAAACCTATGCACCCATAGCTAGGCTTGAGTCAATTCGCATTTTACTTGCCTATGCTACTTACCATGGCTTTAAGCTTTACCAAATGGACGTGAAAAGTGCCTTCCTCAATGGACTAATCAAGGAAGAGGTCTATGTTGAGCAACCTCCCGGCTTTGAAGATAGTGAGTATCCTAATCACGTATATAAACTCTCTAAGGCACTTTATGGGCTCTAGCAAGCCCCAAGAGCATGGTATGAATGCCTAAGAGATTTTCTTATCACTAATGGCTTCAAAGTCGGAAAGGTCGATCCTACTTTATTTACTAAAACTCTTGTAAATGATTTGTTTTTATGCCAAATTTATGTTGATGATATAATATTTGGGTCTACTAACGAATCTACATGTGAGGAATTTAGTAGGATTATGACACAAAAATTTGAGATGTCTATGATGGGGGAGTTGAAGTACTTCTTGGGATTTCAAGTAAAGCAACTCCAAGAGGGCACCTTCATTAGCCAAACGAAGTACATTCAAGATATACTCAACAAATTTGGGATGAAGGATGCCAAGCCCATCAAAACACCCATGGGAACCAATGGGCATCTCGACCTCGACACGGGAGGTAAATCCGTAGATCAAAAGGTATACCGGTCGATGATAGGTTCTTTGCTTTATTTATGTGCATCTCGACCGGATATTATGCTTTCCATATGCATGTGTGCAATATTCCAAGCCGATCCTAAGGAAGCTCACCTTAGGGCCGTAAAACAAATCTTGAGATATTTAGTTTATACTCCTAAGTTTGGCCTTTGGTACCCTAGGGGATCCACATTTGATTTAATTGGTTATTCGGATGCCGATTGGGCAGGGTGTAAAATTAATAGAAAGAGCACATCAGGGACTTGCCAGTTCTTGGGAAGGTCCCTGGTGTCTTGGGCTTCAAAGAAGCAAAATTTTGTAGCTCTTTCTACCGTCGAAGCCGAGTATATTGCCGCAGGCCATTGTTGCGCGCAATTGCTTTGGATGAGGCAAACCCTTAGGGACTATGGTTACAAGTTAACCAAAGTTCCTCTTCTATGTGATAATGAGAGTGCAATCCGCATGGCGGATAATCCCGTTGAGCATAGCCGCACTAAACACATAGCCATTCGGTATCATTTTATAAGGGATCACCAACAAAAGGGGGATATCGAGATTGCATATATTAACACCAAAGAACAATTAGCCAATATCTTTACCAAGCCATTAGATGAACAAACTTTTAACAAACTTAGGCATGAGCTAAATATCCTTGATTCTCGGAATTTCTTTTGATGTTTTGCACACATAGCTCATTAATATACCTTTGATCATATCTCTTTCATATGCTATGACTAATGTGTTTTCAAGTGTATTTCAAACCAAGTCATAGATTGAAAGGGAAAAGGAGTCATCGGCGAAGACAAAGGCTTCCACTCCACTCCACTCCATCGAATTACTCATCCTTCGCCGTCACTCCGAGCAACTCTCCAACTTTGGTATAATCTTCACTCATATTTCGTTCGCCAAAGGGGGAGAAAGTAGTTAGGAAAGGGCTTATATTTCACTAAAGTGTCCGTTTTTGGCGATTCATGCCAAAGGGGGAGAAAGTATTATCCCAAAGCAAAAGGACCGCACCACCACCAATTTTCAAATTTGAGTTAAGAAAAGATTTTTGAAATGATAAAAATTTTCAATTGGTATCTAGAGTTTTAAATTGGATCACCCTCTTCAAAAACTAATATCTAAAACCCTCTTGAACACTAAGAGGAGGATTTTATTGAGGGGGAGTTTTGTTTAGTCAAAGGAAAAGCATTTCAAACAAGGGAGAAAACTTCAAATCTTGAAAATGCTTCTCAAAACTCTCATTCATTTACCTTTGACTATTTGCAAAATGACCTTGAAAAGATTTTCCAAAACATTTGCAAAACAAAACAAGTGGTGCAAGCGTGGTCCAAAATCTTAATATGAAAAGAAAGCTATCCATGCACGTCTAGTAGAAATATATATTGGTTTCATTCCAAGCAACCTTTGCACTTACAATTATGCAAACTAGTTCAATTATGCATTTCTATATTTGCCTTGGTTTGTGTTGGCATCAATCACCAAAAAGGGGGAGATTGAAAGGGAAATAGGCTTACACCTTTTCCTAAATTGATTTTGGTGGTTGAATTGCCCAACACAAATAAGTGGACTAACTAGTTTGCTCTAGTCTATAAGTTTTACAGGTGCCAAAGGTTCACAACAAGCCAATAAAAAGATCAAAGATGGGTTCAAATTAAGAGAGCTATAGACATCCCAAAGGCACCCTGGTTTGGCACACCGGACTGTCCGGTGTGCCACCGGACTGTGTCCGGTGCACCAGGGAACTTGACGCTGAACTCGCTACCTTCAGGAAAATGGGAGGCTGCTCCACTATAATTCACCGGACTGTCCGGTGAAGCACCGGACAGTGTCCGGTGTCACACCAGACTGTCAGGTGTGCCAGCGGAGCAACGGCTACTTCGCACACAACGGTCGACTGCAACGCATTTAATGCGCGCCTGCGCGCACAGAGGTCAGAGCACGCGCAGAAGGCGCACCGGACAGTCTACAGGACCTGTCCGGTGCACCACCGGACAGCCCAGAGGCCCCACCTGTCAGAGCTCCAACGGTCAGAACCCAACGGCCGGCTGACGTGGCTGGCGCACCGGACTGTCCGGTGCGCCATGCGACAGACAGCCTCCCAACGGCCACTTTTGGTGGTTGGAGCTATAAATACCCCAACCACCCCACATTCAATTGCATCCAAGTTTTCCACCTTCAACACATTACAAGAGCTATAACATTCAATTCTAGACACAACCAAAGAGATCAAATCCTCTCCCAAGTCCGGAATCACTCCAAATCAAATAGTGACTAGAGAGAGCGACATTTGTGTTCATTTGAGCTCTTGCGCTTGGATTGCTTCTTTTTTTCATTCTTTCTTGTGATCAACTCAATTGTAACCGAGGCAAGAGACACCAATTGTGTGGTGGTCCTTGCGGGGACTTTGTGTCCCGTTTGATTGAGAAGAGAAGCTCACTCGGTCTAAGTGACCGTTTGAGAGAGGGAAAGGGTTGAAAGAGACCCAGTCTTTGTGACCACCTCAACGGGGAGTAGGTTTGCAAGAACCGAACCTCGGTAACACAAATCATCGTGTCTCACTCTTTATTTGCCCGCGATTTGTTTTCACCCTCTCTCTCGGACTCGTTCATATTTCTAACGCTAACCCGGCTTGTAGTTGTGCTTAAGTTTATAAATTTCAGATTCGCTCTATTCACCCCCCCCTCTCTAGGCGACTTTCACTATCCACTAAAAAAATTTCAACATTTTTATTGATTGTCTCCGCTCTCCGTATAATATTTTTTTAATTTGGCTAACTGATGTTATTATTTACTCCATTCAATATGTCTTGGTACAACACGGCCAATGAAGTGAGCGATTAAAAAAGAGTTCACAACGATTGACTGAACGAACAAATATTATAAAATGACATAATTCCACCGTACAAAGACCAAATAAGAGAAAGTTTGTGAGCTCAAGTTTCTAAAATTAAGTCACATGAACTCAAACTTATAAAAAAGATAGATCGAAATATGAAGTGATTGCTAAAGTCAGGTATCAATAAAAACTGGATGTGCTCCATATAAATTATGCTACTTCGTAGCAATTACTAACGTTTAAAACCAACAAATAACCTTTCATTTTATTGTTAGTGTGACAAATTATTGTTGCTCCATCCAATGCAGCAACCTCAAACACCATTGAGTCCATTGCACCAATGTGTTCTCAGAAATAACCTAATGCTTGCAAGAGCCGAGAATGTCGTGTCGTGCTTGGTCTGTAGCCTGACCCATAGTGCTGGCCCGGCCCGACACAATTATATATTTTTTTATTTTAAAAACGTATATACATATATATAGAATTTATATTCAATATTAAAAACACCTGAGCATGATGTTTCTACTGGTTAGACAGCTTCATCCAGTGTCTCTCGCCCTTCATCCATCAGGGCATGGGTTCTCCTGCACCGTTTTTTAACATTTTGCGTTGATTTAATTAAATGGGCCGACGGGCTACCGAGCTGGCCCGACACAGTCAGCAGGTCGGCATGACGTGTCTGGGCCAGAGTTATAGGTGTACATTTGGGCCGGCCCAGGCACGGCACTGCACGAAATATTTTAGTGCCGGGCCGGCACGGCCCGATATATCGAGCCGGGTTTGGGCCGAGGTCGCGGCCCATACGCGGCAACGAGCACGGCGCGTTTAAGGCAGGCACGAAATGACCCATATACAGGCACAAAAAGGCCCATATATTTATTAAAATCACACTTCATTCCACACTTTCATGTACTTGATAAAGAACACAAAGATAGAGATAATGTTAGTTGGATATTTTTTTAGCTTTGAATTAGAGTATGTGATGTAATTTTATTTTTGTTATGAACATTACATAATGAACTGAACTTACGAACTTTATATAGAGCTGATTATACTTGTCGGGGACCATAATTAGGGGTACCCTCAAGACGCCTAATTCTCAGCTGGTAACCCCCATCAGCATAAAGCTGCAGAGGCCTGATGGGTGCGATTAAGTCAGGGATCAGTCCATACGAGTGACTCGATCACGCTTCACCCGAGCCTAGCCTCGGACTCGGGCAGCCGACCTCGAGGGACTTCCGTCCCGCCCGAGGCCCCCCTTTTAACGGCGGACACATCTCCGGCTCGCCCGAGGCCTTGGCTTCGCTAAGAAGCAACCCTGACTAAATCGCCGCACCGACTGACCAAGTTGCAGGAGCATTTAACGTAAAGGTGGCCTGACACCTTTATCCTGACGCGCGCCCCCGGCAGAGCCGAAGTGACCGCCGTCACTCAGCCGCTCCACTGACCGGTCTGACGGAAGGACAGCGCCGCCTGCGCCACTCCGACTGCAGTGCCACTCAACAGAGTGAGTCTGACAGGCAGTCAGACCTCGCCAGAGGCGCCATAGGAAACTCCGCTCCGCCCGACCCCAGGGCTCGGACTCGGGCTAAGACCCGGAAGACGGCGAACTCCGCTCCGCCCGACCCCAGGGCTCGGACTCGGGCTAAGACCCGGAAGACGGCGAACTCCGCTCCGCCCGACCCCAGGGCTCGGACTCGGACTAAGACCCGGAAGACGGCGAACTCCGCTCCGCCCGACCCCAGGGCTCGGACTCGGGCTAAGACCCAGAAGACGACGAACTCCGCTCCGCCCGACCCCAGGGCTCGGACTCGGGCTAAGACCCGGAAGACGGCGAACTCCGCTCCGCCCGACCCTAGGGCTCGGACTCGGGCTAAGACCCGGAAGACGACGAACTCAGCTCCGCCCGACCCCAGGGCTCGGACTCGGGCTCGGCCCCGGAAGACGACGAACTCCGCCTCACCCGACCCCAGGGCTCGGACTCCGCCCTGGCCTCTGCCGAACGACTTCCGCCTCGCCCGACCCAGGGGCTCGGGCTCGGCCTCGGCAACGAAAGACAGATTCGACCCCAGCTTCGGAGGAACGCCCACGTCGCCCGGCCTCGGACGCGGGCCCGCCACGTCAACAGGGAGCGCCATCATCGTCCTACCCCAAGCCGACTCGGGTCACAGAGAACAAGACCGGTGTCCCATCTGGCTAGCTCCGCCAGATAGGCAATGATGGCGCCCCACAAGCTCTGTGACGACGGCGGCTCTCAGCTCTCTTACGGAAGCGGGGGGACGTCAGCAAGGACTCGACCGCCCCGACAGCTGTCTCTCCGCCAGGCTCCGTTGCTCCTCCGACAGCCACGACATCACGCCAGCAGGGTGCCAAGATCTCTCCGGCTGCCACATTGGCATGTACTTAGGGCGCTAGCTCTCTCTCCGCTAGACACGTAGCACTCTGCTACACCCCCATTGTACACCTGGATCCTCTCCTTACGCCTATAAAAGGAAGGACCAGGGCCTTCTCAGAGAAGGTTGGCCGCGCGGGACCGAGGACGGGACAGGCGCTCTCTTGGGGCCACTCGCTTCCCTCACCCGCGTGGACGCTTGTAACCCCCCTACTGCAAGCGCACCCGACCTGGGCGCGGGACGAACACGAAGGCCGTGGGATTTCCACCTCTCTCACGCCCGTCTCCGGCCACCTCGCCTCTCCCCCCTTTGCGCTCGCCCACGCGCTCGACCCATCTGGGCTGGGGCACGCAGCACACTCACTCGTCGGCTTAGGGACCCCTCGGTCTCGAAACGCCGACAGTTGGCGCGCCAGGTAGGGGCCTGCTGCGTGCTGACGAACAGCTTCCCGTCAAGCTCCAGATGGGCAGTCTCCAGCAACCTCTCCGGCACGGGACGGTGCTCCGTTTCGGGAGTCTTGAGTTCATGTCCTTCGACGGCAGCTATGACATGATACTCATTCCACCGCCGCGCGACAACGACAATGGCGGCCGACAACCCGCCCGCCGGCGGCGGAATCGACGACATCTTCCCCGCGTGGTGGAAGAACAACATTCGAGCTCGCTCCGTCCTCTCCCCCGCCAACGGAGGAGGAGGCGGGGCAACCAAGGCCAAGCGGGAGGCCGCGCTTCGTCGGCCGTCGAGCGAATCGACGCCCCCGACGCCCCGACGGAAGGCACGCCGGGCGTCGACCTCGCGTTCAACACGAAGGCAAGCGCCGTCCCCCCGCGACACGCCGATCCCAAGCAAGAAGACGACGCCAGCGCGCTCGCGGAAAGCCTGCAGGACGTCGCCCTCGTACCTGGGATGACGGTGCAACCAGTCCCCGATGTGACTGCGTCGCTCCTCGTCGACCAGAAGGTACCGACTAACTCCCATCTTACGTCATTTCGACTCGGCCTCAACCCGCCTAGCAACCTTGCTTTGGCAGGCGCTCTCATTGAGGCGAGTGCAACCCCACTGGGGTTTCGTATGCGGTCGCCTTGGGACCGGTTGACGGACGTCTCGACCTACGGGCCCTCTGGGTCCGAGGAAGATGACGATCCCAGCATCTGTTGGGATTTCTCTGGACTTGGCAACCCCAGTGCCATGCGGGACTTCATGACCGCATGTGACTACTGCCTCTCCGACTGTTCCGACGGAAGCCGCAGCCTTGACAACGAGGACTGCGGCCCGAGCCGCGAATGTTTCCACGTCGAGCTAGGGGATCCCTCCGAAGGCAACCATCTCGGCATGCCGGAGGACGGTGACCTTCCTAGGCCGGTGCCTCGCGCCGACATCCTGCGGGAGCTAGCTGTGGTCCCCGCTCCGGCGGGGGGTTACGACCCACAACTCGAGCAAGTCCGCGAGGCGCAGGCCAGGCTCAACGAGGGAACAGGAGCGCTTGAGCCGATCCGTCGGGACGTCGGGCAGGCATGGGCGGGCCAACCCCCGGCCGGAGAAATACGTCACCTGCCCCAAGGTCTCCAGCACCGCGTCGCCAACGATGTCAGGGTCAGGCCGCCGCCCGCACCCAGCGGGGTTGGTCAGAACCTGGCAGCCGCAGCGATGCTCCTCCGCGCGATGCCGGAACCATCAACTACCGAGGGTCGGCGAATCCAGGGAGAGCTCAAGAATCTCCTGGAAGGCGCTGCGGCCCGACGGGCTGAGAGCACTGCCTCCCGAAGGCAGGGATACCCCTCGGAACCTCATGCCGCGACTTCCCGATTCATGCGGGAAGCCTCGGTCTACACCGGGCGCACGCGCAACACCGCGCCTGCGGCCCTAGGCCACCTCGGCAACGAGCACCATCGACGCGACCGTCGGGCCCACCTCGACGAAAGGGTGCGCCGAGGCTACCACCCCAGGCGTGGGGGGCGCTACGACAGCGGGGAGGATCGGAGTCCCTCGCCCGAACCACCCGGTCCGTAGGCCTTCAGTCGGGCCATCCGACGGGCGCCGTTCCCGACCCGGTTCCGACCCCCGACTACTATCACGAAGTACTCGGGGGAAACGAGACCGGAACTGTGGCTCGCGGACTACCGCCTGGCCTGCCAACTGGGTGGAACGGACGACGACAACCTCATCATCCGTAACCTCCCCCTGTTCCTCTCCGACACTGCTCGCGCCTGGTTGGAGCACCTGCCTCCGGGGCAGATCTCCAACTGGGACGACTTGGTCCAAGCCTTCGCCGGCAATTTCCAGGGCACATACGTGCGCCCCGGGAATTCCTGGGACCTTCGGAGCTGCCGGCAACAGCCGGGAGAGTCGCTCCGGGACTACATCCGGCGATTCTCGAAGCAGCGCACCGAGCTGCCCAACATCACCGACTTGGATGTCATCGGCGCGTTCCTTGCCGGCACTACCTGCCGTGACCTGGTGAGCAAGTTGGGTCGCAAAATCCCCACCAGGGCGAGCGAGCTGATGGACATCGCCACCAAGTTCGCCTCTGGCCAGGAGGCGGTCGAGGCTATCTTCCGAAAGGACAAGCAGCCCCAGGGCCGCCCATCGGAAGAGGCCCCCGAGGCGTCTACTCAGCGCGGCGCCAAGAAGATGGGCAAAAAGAAGTCGCAATCGAAACGCGACGCCGCCGACGCGGACCTTGTCGCCGTCGCCGAGTACAAGAACCCTCGGAAGCCCCCCGGAGGTGCAAACCTCTTCGACAAGATGCTCAAGGAGCCGTGCCCCTACCATCAGGGGCCCATCAAGCACGCTCTCGAGGAGTGCGTCATGCTTCGGCGCCACTTCCACAGGGCCGGGCCACCCGCGGAGGGTGGCAGGGCCCACGACGACGACAAGAAAGAAGATCACCAAGCAAGAGAGTACCCCGAGGTCCGCGACTGCTTCATGATCTACGGTGGGCATGCGGCGAATGCCTCGGCTCGGCATCGCAAACAAGAGCGCCGGGAGGTCTGCTCGGTGAAGGTGGCGGTGCCAGTCTACCTAGACTGGTCCGACAAGCCCATCACCTTCGACCAGGCTGACCACCCCGACCATGTGCCGAGCCCGGGGAAATACCCGCTCGTCGTCGACCCCATCGTCGGCAACGTCAGGCTCACCAAGGTCCTGATGGATGGGGGCAGCTGCCTCAACATCATCTACGCCGAGACCCTCAAGCTCATGCGCGTCGATCTGTCCTCCGTCCGAGCAGGCGCTGCGCCCTTCCACGGGATCATCCCTGGGAAGCGCGTCCAGCCCCTCGAACGACTCGACCTCCCCGTCTGCTTCAGGACGCCCTCCAACTTCCGAAGGGAGACCTTGACGTTCGAGGTGGTCGGGTTCCGAGGAACCTACCACGCGGTACTGGGAAGGCCATGCTACGCGAAGTTCATGGCCGTCCCCAACTACACCTACCTGAAGCTCAAGATGCCGGGCCCCAACGGGGTCATCACCGTCGGCCCCATGTACAAACACGCGTTCGAATGCGACGTGGAGTGCGTGGAGTACGCCGAGGCCCTCGCCGAGTCCGAGGCCCTCATCGCCGACCTGGAGAACCTCTCCAAAGAGGTGCCAGATGTGAAGCGTCATGCCGGCAACTTCGAGCCAGCGGAGACGGTTAAGGCCGTCCCACTCGACCCCAGTGGCGACACCTCCAAGCAGATCCGGATCGGTTCCGGGCTCGACCCCAAATAGGAAGCAGTGCTCGTCGACTTTCTCCGCGCAAACGCCGACGTCTTTGCGTGGAGTCCCTCGGACATGCCCGGCATACCGAGGGATGTCGCCGAGCACTCGCTGGATATTCGGGCCGGAGCCCGACCCGTCAGGCAGCCTCTGCGCCGATTCGACGAGGAGAAGCGCAGAGTGATTGGCGAAGAGATCCACAAGCTAATGGCAACCGGGTTCATCAAAGAGGTATTCCATCCCGAATGGCTTGCCAACCCTGTGCTTGTGAGGAAGAAAGGGGGGAAATGGCGGATGTGCGTGGACTACACTGGTCTCAACAAAGCATGTCCGAAGGTTCCCTACCCTCTGCCTCGCATCGATCAAATCGTGGATTCCACTGCTGGGTGCGAAACCCTGTCCTTCCTCGATGCCTACTCAGGGTATCACCAAATCCGGATGAAAGAGTCCGACCAGCTCGCGACTTCTTTCATCACGCCCTACGGCATGTACTGCTATGTCACCATGCCGTTCGGTTTGAGGAATGCGGGTGCGACGTACCAGCAGTGCATGAACCATGTGTTCGGCGAACACATCGGTCGCACAGTCGAGGCCTACGTCGATGACATCATAGTCAAGACAAGGAAGGCTTCCGACCTCCTCTCCGATCTTGAAGTGACATTCCGGTGTCTCAAGGCGAAAGGAGTCAAGCTCAATCCCGAGAAGTGTGTCTTCGGGGTGCCCCGAGGCATGCTCCTGGGGTTCATCGTCTCCGAGCGAGGCATCGAAGCCAACCCGGAGAAGATCGCAGCTATCACCAGCATGGGACCCATCAAGGACTTAAAAGGCGTACAGAGGGTCATGGGATGCCTCGCGGCCCTGAGCCGCTTCATCTCACGCCTCGGCGAAAGAGGCTTGCCTCTGTACCGCCTCTTAAGGAAGGCCGAGTGCTTCTCTTGGACCCCTGAGGCCGAGGAAGCCCTCGGGAACCTGAAGGCGCTCCTTACAAAGGCGCCTGTCTTGGTGCCCCCAGCAGATGGAGAAGCCCTCTTGGTCTACGTCGCCGCTACCACTCAGGTGGTTAGCGCCGCGATTGTGGTCGAGAGGCAAGAGGAAGGGCATGCACTGCCCGTTCAGAGGCCAGTCTACTTCGTCAGCGAAGTACTGTCTGAAACCAAGATCCGCTACCCACAAGTTCAGAAGCTGCTGTACGCTGTGATCCTGACAAGGCGGAAGTTACGACACTACTTCGAGTCTCATCCGGTAACTGTGGTGTCATCCTTCCCCCTGGGGGAGATCATCCAGTGCCGAGAGGCCTCGGGCAGGATCGCAAAGTGGGCAGTGGAAATCATGGGCGAAACAATCTCGTTCGCCCCTCGGAAGGCCATCAAGTCCCAGGTGTTGGCGGACTTCGTGGCCGAATGGGTCGACACCCAGCTGCCGACGGCTCCGATCCAACCGGAGCTCTGGACCATGTTTTTCGACGGGTCGCTGATGAAGACGGGAGCCGGCGCGGGCCTGCTCTTCATCTCGCCCCTCGGGAAGCACCTACGCTACGTGCTACGCCTCCACTTCCCGGCGTCCAACAATGTGGCTGAGTACGAGGCTCTGGTCAACGGGTTGCGGATCGCCATCGAGCTATGGGTCAGACGCCTCGACGCCCGCGGTGACTCGCAGCTCGTTATCGACCAAGTCATGAAGAACTCCCACTGCCACGACCCGAAGATGGAGGCCTACTGCGATGAGGTTCGACGCCTGGAAGACAAGTTCTACGGGCTCGAGCTCAACCACATCGCTCGGCGCTACAACGAGACTGCGGACGAGCTGGCTAAAATAGCCTCGGGGCGAACGACGGTTCCCCCGGACGTCTTCTCCCGGGATCTGCATCAACCCTCCGTCAAGATCGACGACGCTCCCAAGCCCGAGGCACCCTCGGCACAGCCCGAGGCACCCTCGGCATAGCCTGAGGCACCCTCGGCACAGCCCGAGGCACCCTCGGCTCAGCCCGAGGTACCCTCGGCCCCTGAGGGCGAGGCACTGGACGTCGAGGAGGGGCAGAGCGGGGCCATGCCTGATCGAGATTGGCAGGCCCCGTACCTGCAATATCTTCGCCGAGGAGAACTACCCCTCGACCAAGCCGAGGCTCGGCGGGTAGCGCGACGCGCCAAGTCGTTCGTCTTGCTGGGCGATGAGGAGGAGCTCTACCACCGCAGCCCCTCGGGCATCCTCCAGCGGTGCATCTCCATCGCCGAAGGTCAGGAACTCCTGCAAGAAATACGCTCGGGGGCTTGCGGCCATCACGCAGCGCCCCGAGCCCTTGTCGGGAATGCTTTCCGGCAAGGCTTCTACTGGCCAACGGCGGTGGCTGACGCCACTAGAATTGTCCGCACCTGCGAAGGGTGCCAATTCTATGCGAAGCAGACCCACCTGCCCGCTCAGGCTCTGCAGACGATACCCATCGCCTGGCCCTTTGCTGTATGGGGTCTGGACCTCGTCGGTCCCTTGCAGAAGGCGCCCGGGGGCTACACGCACCTGCTGGTCGCCATCGACAAATTCTCCAAGTGGATCGAGGTCCGACCCCTGAACAGCATCAGGTCCGAGCAGGCGGTGGCGTTCTTCACCAACATCATCCATCGCTTCGGGGTCCCAAACTCCATCATCACTGACAACGGCACCCAGTTCACCGGCAAAAAATTCTTGGATTTTTGCGAAGATCACCACATCCGGGTGGACTGGGCCGCCGTGGCTCATCCCATGACGAATGGGCAAGTGGAACGTGCCAACGGCATGATTCTACAAGGGCTCAAGCCTCGGATCTACAACGGCCTCAACAAGTTCGGCAAGCGATGGATGAAGGAACTCCCCTCGGTGGTCTGGAGCCTGAGGACAACGCCAAGCCGGGCCACGGGTTTCACGCCGTTCTTCCTGGTCTACGGGGTCGAGGCCATCTTGCCCACTGACCTGGAATACGGCTCCCCGAGGACGAGGGCCTACGACGATCAAAGCAACCAAGCTAGCCGAGAAGAATCGCTGGACCAGCTGGAAGAGGCTCGGGACAAGGCCTTACTACACTCGGCGCGGTACCAGCAGTCCCTGCGACGCTACCACGCCCGAGGGGTCCGGTCCCGAGACCTCCAGGTGGGCGATCTGGTGCTTCGGCTGCGGCAAGACGCCCGAGGGAGGCACAAGCTCACGCCCCCCTGGGAGGGGCCATTCGTCATCGCCAAAGTGCTGAAGCCCGGAACATACAAGCTGGCCAACAATCAAGGCGAGATCTACGACAACGCTTGGAACATCAAACAGCTACGTCGCTTCTACCCTTAAGATGTTTTCAAGTTGTTCATATACCTCGCACCCACGCAAAGTTTAGTCATCAAGGAAGGGTCGGCCTCGCCTCGGCAAAAGCCCGACCCTCCCTCGGGGGCTAAAAGGGGGGAGACCCCCTCTGCGTCGAATTTTTCCTCGAAAAAAGATCTCTTTTTAGCAGAATTTCTTTCGTGCTTCTTGACTACTTCGGAAAGCGGATCCTGGAAACGACGGAGTACACGTAAGCAGCCAAGGCTGACCGAGCCGAGGGACTCCTACGCCTCCGGGATACGGATACCTCACTCATCACCTTCTGCGATAAGTAACTCGCGTTCGGATAAAGCGACCCCGTGGACCGAACAAGTTTTCACGTTCGGAAGCTCTTCTGCCAAAGCGGTCCTTCAAGCTTTCTCGACTAAGTCGGGGACAGGGCCTCATGGACGGGCGAAAGTACGTGTAAGCGGCAAGGCCGACCGAGCCGAGGGACTCCCACGCCTCTGGGATACGGATACCTCACTCATCACCTTCCGCGAGAAGCAACTCTCGCCCACACAAACATCCCTGTTACCGACGGAAAGTCCAGATGCTCGAAACAAGAGGAAAAAAGACGCAGCTTCACAAGCGCAGCGAGGGTGTGTTTTCTGGCCTCGGCGGCCGCTGAAGGCACACGCTACAAGACAATCTGATTCTGCAGGCTCGGATCTTCACGCTGAAGGGGGCCGTAGCACCCTCGGCATCGACGACGTCTTCAGCAAGGTCCGACCTAGCCTCGGACGGCGACGCGGTCCAGGGACTTCTCCGGGAATCCGGCCCGAGCAGGCGGCTCGGCCGGTTACCCCTGGGGCCTCGGCCAACCGACTTCCAAGGGTGCCAGCCCGACCCGAGGCCTCGGCTGATCGACTCCGGTGTCGGCTCCGCTGACGGACGGCCCGGCTAGGCTCCGGCCAACCAGGTTCCCATTTTCGAGCCAACTCCGCCTCTGTTCGTACTGATATCGCTACCCCTGGCCTCGGCTCATCGAAGAGCGGCCGAGGGGTCTCTTTAACTAAGCTAGAGGAGCCTCAGACAACAAGGCCGATCGAGCCGAGGGATTCCTACGCCTCCGGGATACGGATACCTCACTCGTCACCTTGACACGGGGCGACTCATGCTTGGTGAAGCGGTTCAGATAATCAACAGGCGAGACTTAGTGCTCGAAAATGAGGAAAAAACGCGGCTCCGTGCCGAAATTACATACACGTTCAGGCCTCGACAGCCGCAATGAACAAAAAACACTGGCATTCGAAATGCCATTACAAATGGAACTCCGGTTCCCCCTCCGCAGGTACGAACAACCCCACTCCGAGGGGGAAGGCCTGCGGAGCAACAGAAGACTGACGAGCGGCTCGCCGCCGCCCGTTCTGACTACGACGACAACCACCCCCGCCCCGAGCAGCGAAGCGGCTTAGGCAGCAGCTTCGGGGCAGGTGTTACGACAGGAGGGCTCTCACCCGCAGAGGACGAGAACCAGCCATTCAGGCCGGGAGACGGAGACCCAGGGCTACTGGCGCCCTACCTATCCCGGCATGGCTGGAGGAAGTCCCCGTGGGACTCAAGGATGTCGTTCTCCCCCAGGCGCGGGGGGAAGAAAAAGGCAGCCGACCCATGCGGGGGCAGCCCCCCGACTCGCCTCATCTTCCATCTTGGCCTGGATGACGAAAATCCTTGAGGCCGAGGGAGGGGTAGAGGCCGCAGCCTGGCCGCTTTCCCCACCGTCGAACTGGAGGTCACCATCTTGGGTGACCGCCGGTGGAGGGGTGCGGCCAGGCTGCACGATGAAAATCCTTGAAGCCGAACGATGGCTGAAAGGTACCAACTCCCATGGAGTTGCGTTCCTCCAACGAGGAGGCGGAAAGACGGCGGATACCCCCCATCCGGGGGCTTGGAAGATGGAAAGACACGACGCATAAGGGAGGAAGAAGACATGGTTGCCTTCTGAAAGGAGTCTCCCTCCTTTTAAAGGCAACTCTCCCTACGTGCGCCCCCAAACGCCACGGGCTGAGTCTTCTCCAACACGCTCCAAGGCCCTCCCCTGCGACTCGGGGGCTGGGTCCCGCATGTCAGGCAAACCGGCTCAGAGCAGAAGAAGCCAAACCGCCGCGCGTGGTGCGCACAACCGCCCAGCGGTTACAAGCGACCCCCCACTTTTGCCCAGACCAACGGGCGGAAGGGGCGGGCAGCCATGCAGGCGGCATGCAGCCGCGCCAGGTGGACGCGCTTCTCCGACTTCTGACACGCCAGCTTGGAGGCCCAGGCCCACGCGTCATGCAACCGGCGCGCCAGTCACTGCATGCAAGCAACCGCGCCACCACTTGTGCCACTGTCGCGCCTCTTCGGTTGCGGAGCCTATGCCGCGACTCGAGGCGACCCAGCGCACGACCCAGCGGCGCCAGCCTGGCGCGACGGTCAATGCGGCCGAAAGTGGGCCGGCAGTAATGACGGTGGCAGGCGGGCGAGAGCAGCAGTCACGTCGTCAGCCAGGCTCACGTCCCGTCCAGGGACAGCAAGAGAGCCTCCTCCCACGGCGTGAAGACGGTGTGCCCGTGATCCGTCCCTCGAACGGCTCGCGCATGCGCAACGGCCGCCCCGCCAACCACTCGCCCCGTCGCATTAACTCCGCGGCGGGACAGGCGGCGCTTCCGGCAGGAGAAGCGGGCGACGCTTCGCCTTCGCCATAATAACTGTTGGGTCTATGCTTCGTCGCCGAAGGTCTTCAAGGGAGAAGCGGCTTAAAATGTGTGAGCAGGTATCTTCGGACTCGTATCAGAAAGCAAAAAGCTACAAAGGTTGACACAGCGCCGAAGCTGTGAAGCAGGAAAGCTTCGGCATGTTCGCAGAGAAGGGAACCGACTTAAAGATGAAAAGACCATTTAGACTTCAATAGAGTGCTATAGAATTATCACCAAATGTAAAGGGCATGTATGTAATTTTGTATGGGTTGTACCTCGTGCCTATAAATAGGTGAACAGTACCCCCGTACTGTTCACGTTGACTTGGCATTTGCTTTTGCGTCACACTTGTATTTTCATCTCCTTCCAAACCGAAGGTACATTTACAATTCGATATTGTCTCTATTTCTCTATGATGATATAATAAAGTTAAATGAATGATGTTATATGATTATTCATGCTATCTTTTATTTTTCATATGCTTCGTCTTTCATTAATATATACTGTGCTGATGAAGGTTCGTCCTTCATGACCTTCGTCCGGAGATCGTTATATCCTAAGGGAAATAATGCCTCAAAGGACGAAGGACTTTATCGTTTAACATTCTC
The DNA here is from genome assembly GCF_902167145.1 of Zea mays. Classification (NCBI taxonomy): domain Eukaryota; kingdom Viridiplantae; phylum Streptophyta; class Magnoliopsida; order Poales; family Poaceae; genus Zea; species Zea mays. The sequence goes on along the minus strand of NC_050104.1, from coordinate 81,683,660 downwards.
TGTGTTGCCTTGTTCTTAATTCATAGCATTTGAGAACAAGTCCCCAACATTGGCGCCCACCTCCGGTGAACTCACTTCCACTTTTTGAGCTGATGGCTTCGTTCAGCGACCAAGCTGGAGCTGCTTCGGATCCGAAGCTGGTACTCCCGATCACAGGTGGCTCGTCCTCAGAGCCAGCTAACAAGAAACAGAAGAAGGAAGCACAGAGAAGGGTACAGCATGTTGGGGTGCAAGGACCCTTCATCAAGTCAAGATGGTCTCACATTCCTATTACCTTCTCCCAAGAGGACCTTCAGCTCAAAGATTACCCACACAACGATGCCATGGTTATCTCTTGTGTTATCAAAGGATTTCTGGTCCACAATGTCTTGGTTGACACAGGCAGTGCAGCTGACATCATATTTGCTAAGGCCTTCAGACAAATGCAAGAGCCAGAAGATAAGATTCATGATGCTACACATCCTCTCTGTGGCTTCGGAGGAAGACAGATTGTAGCATTGGGCAAGATCACCATGTCAGTGACCTTCGGGTTCATCAACAACACTAGAACTGAGCAAGTTGTGTTTGACATTGTCGACATGGAATACCCTTACAATGCAATTATTGGTCGTGGTACTCTCAATGCCTTCGAAGCAATCCTTCATCCTGCCTATCTTTGCATGAAGATACCTTCGGATCAGGGACCCATCGCTATCCATGGAAGTCAGGAAGCTGCAAGAAGGGCCGAAGGTAATTGGACTGACTCAAAAGCAATCCATAACATCGATGGAGCTGAAGCTTGTGAACAGTACAAATTCAGAAGGGAGAAAGCAGCTTCAGCAGACCAGCCGAAGCCTATGCTCTTATGTGAGGACATAGCAGAGCAGAAGGTGCTGTTAGGCTCTCAGTTATCCGAAGAGCAGGAGAAAACCTTGATAAGGTTTTTGTTCAATAACAAGGATGTTTTTGCATGGTCAGCCAATGATCTTTGCGGAGTTAATAGAGATGTTATCGAGCACTCACTCAATGTCGATCCATCCTTCAGACCCAGAAAGCAAAGGCTTCGGAAAATGTCAGATGATAAGGCCGAAGGCGCTCGCAACGAAGTCAAAAGACTCCTTAGTGCAGGAGTTATCAGAGAAGTGAAGTACCCAGAATGGCTAGCTAACACTGTTATGGTAAAAAAGGCCAATGGCAAGTGGCGAATGTGCATCGATTTTACAGATCTTAACAAAGCTTGCCCGAAGGATGAATTCCCACTACCAAGGATAGATTCTTTAGTTGATGCAGCAGCTTCTTCAGAGCTCATGAGTCTGTTAGACTGTTATTCAGGCTATCACCAAATTTGGATGAAGAAGGAAGATGAGCCGAAGACTAGCTTCATAACTCCAAGTGGCACATATTGCTATCTTCGGATGCCTGAGGGGCTCAAAAACGCTGGAGGAAGTTTCAGCCGAATGACTGCGAAGGTTCTCCAATCTCAAATAGGCAGAAACATGCTAACTTATGTTGATGACATCATTGTCAAAAGCACGAAGCAGGAGAATCATATTGCTGATCTGCAGGAGACCTTCGCCAGTTTCAGGCAAGCTGGCTTGAAGTTAAATCCAGAAAAATGCGTCTTCGGAGTGAAGAAGGGGAAATTTCTTGGATGCTTGGTTTCAACAAAGGGGATTGAAGCTAATCCAAGTAAAATTGAAGCTATACTTCGGATGGAGCCACCAACTACAAAGAAGGGGGCTCAAAGATTGACAGGAAGATTGGCATCTCTCAATAGATTCATATCCAGATCAGCAGAGAGAAACTTACCATTCTTCGAAGTGCTGAAGTCAGCCGAAGTCTTTCAATGGGGACCAATCCAACAGAAGGCCTTTGAAGAGCTAAAACAGTATTTAATAAATCTAACAACATTGACTCCACCAATGCCAGGGGCTCCTTTGTTATTATATGTGGCAGCTTCGCACTCAGCGGTAAGTGCAGCGCTTGTCCAGGAAAAGCTTGATGGTCAAGTCAAGAGGCAGGCCCCAATATATTTTGTATCCGAGGTTCTTAGTTTGTCAAAGAAAAATTATACAGAACTGGAGAAGGTATTGTATGCTGTCTTGATGGCCTCCAGGAAGCTTCGACACTATTTCCAAGCTTACAACATAATTGTTCCTTCATCGCAACCTCTGAAGGATATTATGAGGAATCGAGAAGCTACTGGAAGGATTGGAAAATGGGCTGCAGAGCTCAATGAATTTTGTATTGAATATGTTCATAGATCTTCGATTCAGTCACAGGCGCTGGCAGACTTTATTGCTGATTGGACGCCAGGGGTTCAGGAGGAGGAAACGAATAAAGACAACGAAGCCTGGACAGTGTTTTGTGATGGATCTTGGGGAACCTTCGGAGCAGGAGCGGCTGCTGTGTTGGTTTCACCTTCCAAAGTCAAAATTTGTTATGCGGCAAAACTTGATTTTAATTGCACAAATAACATTGCTGAGTACGAAGCATTGGTTCTAGGTCTTCGGAAGTTAAAAGCAATGGGAGTCAGAAGGGCCATACTTAAAACTGATTCCCAGGTTGTTTCGGGTCATATTGACAAAAGTTGTAAGGCTAAGGATCCGAAGCTTGAAAAATATCTGGATATGGTTCGAAGAGTCGAAGCTTCCTTCGAAGGGTTTTCTGTCAAGAATATTCCTCGAGGACAAAATGAGCATGCTGATCTGCTAGCCAAGTCAGCAGCACAGGGGCTGCCTTTACCTTCGGATGTGTTCTTCGAAACAATAAAAGCACCTTCGGTGGAACTTCTTGAAAGAGCAGTTCTTAATATATCTCCTGTTTTTAGCGAAGATTGGAGAACCGAGATCATCTCTTACCTTCAGGGTAAATTTCTTTCAGATGACGAAGCTTATAACAAGAGGATAGAAGCAAGAGCTCGTCCATATGTCATGATAGAAGGGGAGTTGTACAAACATGGAGTTTGTGCTCCGCTGCTCAAATGCTTATCCAGAACCGAAGGTATAGAGTTAATGAAAGAAATACATGCAGGCCTGTGTGGATCTCACATCGGATCTAGGCCGTTACTCGGAAAAATTTTCCGTCAAGGGTTTTATTGGCCGAAGGCAGCTTCGGATGCAGCAGAATTGGTTCAAAAGTGCGAAGGTTGTCAGAAATGTGCAAGAGATCAAAAACAACCTTCGTCCTTAACACAGCTCATACAACCCACTTGGCCATTGCAAAGGTGGGGCCTTGACTTGTTAGGTCCGTTACCACCGGCCCAAGGAAACCTGAGATATGTTGTAGTAGCTGTGGAATATTTTTCTAAATGGATTGAGGCGAAGCCTTTAGCAACAATAACTTCGGCCACCGTCCAAAAGTTTTTCTGGCAGAATATTGTTTGTCGTTTCGGGGTGCCAAAGGCCATCACTGTGGACAATGGGACACAGTTTGACTCCGAAGCTTTCAGGGATTTCTGTGACCAAATTGGTACGAAGATCCATTTTGCATCAGTTAGGCACCCGGAGTCAAATGGACTCGTTGAAAGAGCCAACGGCATTATAATGACAGGAATAATGAAGTTAATCTTCAATCAACCCAGAGGAAAATGGCCAGATCAGTTAATCAAAGTGGTGTGGAGCCACAACACGACAACATCAAGGTCTACAGGCTTCACTCCATTCAAGTTGTTATTCGGTGATGAAGCAATAACTCCAGAGGAAGCTAAAGCCGGATCAATAAGGATAGTAGCTTCGGCAGAATCAGATTCCGAAGCTGCTTATTCTATAGAAAAAGATGCTTTAGAAGGGATCAGACTGCAAGCCGTGGAGAATATCAATAAATATCAAGCTGAAACAGTTAAATGGCGGGATAGAAAGGTTCGGCAAAAAAATATTGGGCCAGGGCACTTGGTGCTTCGGAGGGTGGCCAACTCGGAAACAGTGGGCAAATTGCAGTTGAAATGGGACGGGCCTTTCTTAGTAGCATCTTCGTCAAGACCCGGTTCATACAGATTGAAAGATATGGACGGCAATGACATTCCTAGATCTTGGAATGCGGATGAGCTTCGGCGATATTATGTTTAATTCGATGTAATTTTTCATATTTTTTATTTTTTAGTTCTTCTTTCATGGCACCCTTTTCCTTTTCGAAGGGGGAGAAAGGTTTTTAATGGGGCCATCACGTGTAATTTTCTTTTTTAGTTCTATAAGAACAAAATCCCCCAAAGAATGTAAATGTAAAAGCTGAGAATGCACCATCGAGTGCCAAAAAGAAAAAAAAAGAAGCTCCAAAGACGTTCCTAAGGGAATGCAGAGCTTACAGCGAAAAGTCAACGCTGATTCCGCCAAAAGTAAAGGCGAAGAAGTTCCAAAGACGTTCCTAAGGGAATGCAGAGCTTACAGCGAAAAGTCAACGCTGATTCCGCCAAAAGTAAAGGCGAAGAAGCTCCAAAGTCGTTCCTAAGGGAATGCAGAGCTGAGGTGTGATTGTTTTTAAGAAAATAATGGCTATGAATATGGCTTCGGATACGTGTTTGGCCATTCATTTGCACATCACATTACATCATAGCATTTGCATTCATAAACATTCATCTAGGCATATGTAGGATAATCATCTTCATCGCATAAAATGGTTGCTTCGGCAAGAAGAGAAAAAAGAAAGGGAAAAACTTCTATGAAGGAGAGCTTCGGAGAAAAGGAAAATGTTGTTTTCTATGAAGAAGAGCTTCGGAAAAAAGGAAAATGTTGTTTTCTATGCTTCGTTGCGTACGAAAAGAAGGGAAGGTGTTTTTTCGCCTTCGGCTCAAAAAAGGAAATTTCGTCCACACCAAAGCATTTCTCATACATCAGTGAAAGGTTAAGAATATATTACAAGGTATGAACAGCATACATTAAAAACAAGTTTTTGTTTACATTTGCAAAAGTTATCTCAAAAGTTTTTCAAGTACTGTCTGCAGTCTGCTATCTAAATCTCCAAGGAGCTTCGGCTTCGGCGTTATTTTTGATCATCAGCTTCGGCTTCGTCATCCTACATGAATAAGGTCGTTGGAAGTCAGAATCAAGTTTACAGGAAAAGGTAAGCACAAGGTATGATTTCTTACTGGATCAAGGTGGCTACGAGCTTCGTCTCCCGCTTTCTCTCGACCACCTTTTGTCCATATCATTTTTACAAATCGATTCGAGATGCTTCGGGCGAGATCAGGGATGTCATCCAGGATTGATGGTGACAAAGTAAAATTTGGCCTATAAACAATTTTCCCATGATCACAGCCAGCCTTCATGAAGGCTGCAGCAGTCCCTCGAGAAGCCACCCAGGCACAGAAGTCACCATGCCCAGCTATGACTTCGTCGAGCTCGTCAATTTCCCCCTCAATGTGTTCGAAGGTTTTTGGTAGATCTTCAGCTGAGGGGGTAAATTTTTCGCTGCTAGCTCCAACCGAGTAAAAAATCTTTCTTAGTCGTTGAATGCACTTGTTGCCAAATTCCAGGCATTTTTCTTGAAGATTTGTCAGTAGTTTTCTCAAATCCGAATTTTGCTGAGCTTCGGCATCAAGTTTTGCATTGAGATCTTGTTTTTCTCGTTCGAACTGCTCAGACTGGCGGAGAAGCTTCGAGTTCAGTTCTGATATTTTTGCTTCAGCTTCCGCCAGTAAGCCTTCGGCTGCCTGGAGCTCAAAATTCTTTTTCTCAAAAGCATCTGATTGCTCCTTTATTTTGTTTTCCAAATTTCCGATTATAATTTCATGCTTTTTATCTTCAAGATCTTGCTGCATTTGCAAGGCTTTGCTCAATAACATACTCTACACAAACACAACCTTCGTCAGACGTGTTTTTATTAGAAGCAATAAAGGTTAAGGGACAAGTCATTCACCTTGAAGTTGGAGTAAAATAAACTACCAACGACATGTTGTCGTCGGTAGCGGCTGATGTCTGCTTCTAGCTTCGGGAATCCAATACTCTTGGACAGAGTACTGATAACTTTGGCCCCTGTTTGGTCCCGAATACACTCTAATTTCTCGTCATCAACGCCTCCGAAGAGGAGTGCCCCAGGTTTGTATCCACAGGATTGGGCATACTCTTTAAGCTCTTCTATTTCAGCTTTTGTTAGATGTTCTCCAACTAAGTTTTGGAACGCGAAGGCTTCGATTTCTGAAGCTTCATCAGCAATTTCTTTTCCTTTCTGTGACGCTGCGGTCACAGTCTCTTCGGCAGCAGTGGCAGCTTCTTCTGCAGCCATGTCTAGCAGCATTTGGTCAATATGTTCAATTGTGCTCTCTAAATTCAAATCTTCAGCTGAGGTAACTTCGGCGGCTGCGGCCTCCGAAGGTGCAATTTCAATATCTGCCCCCTCTAAAGTTGCTCGAGTTTTTTGGGCCGAAGCTCTTGGCGGCGTTTTGTCAATTACCTCTGTCACGGTAATGATTCTTTGTTTCCTTGCCTTGATTGTTTTCTTCGATTTCTCGGGCTCCTTGTCCTTCTGAAAAAACTTTGTCAGTTGAGGACCCAGTGGACTTAGCTTCGCAGGTAAGGATTCAGTCATTACCTTCAGAATTTCCTCAACAACAGCAGCAGAAGGTGATGCGGGAGTTTCTTCTGCTTCGGATATTTGTTGCTTCGGAGAAGAAGCTTTCCTTTTCTTCGGAATTTTCTTCGTTACTGGCTCTTTTTCGCCTTCATCTAAGGTTTCAGTTACCCTTTTCCTTTTTTGGCCTCCGGCACCTCTGTTCAGATTTTCGTAGTCTGGGTATTCGAAATCCAAGGCGTCCAACACTCGATTTAGCCTTCGTTTCGGACGAGTGCCGAAGGCTGCGGTCATCAATTGATCTTCTTTTTTGGAATAATTGCCAAGTATTTCATTACACATTGCTTCAATCGTATCTAGCCACTCTTGGCAAGGTGCTTTAAAGTACTTTTTAAACTTGAAATAGTAAGGTAAACGTACGAGTTCACCTTCTTTCTTTTCCCCCTGTAGCTTCGGCATTTCCCATTCTCTCAAACTGGGAAAAACTTTGAATGCTAAAAACTCTTGAACCAGGTCCCTTGTGCTGATATGCTCTGCAATAATTTTGAATTCACTCATTGCTTGTTGTGTTGGACCTTTGGGTGTCATATTGCAGCGAGGTCGGGTTTCTCCGAAGATTAATTCCAGCGGGCTTTGAACAAGCTTTTCCTTGTCGTCATCAACCTTGACATAGAACCACTTTGATTTCCAGCCTGCTGCCCACTTGCTTCGGTAGCTAATTACAGGGAACTTTGTAGTTTTCCGATAGGCAAAGTTATAGCAACCAAAATTATCGTGTAATCCATCTTTTCTAGCCTTTGTTTGATAATGTAGCTCGTGAACCCGGCAGAAGCTGTCTGCAAATGGTTCCACTGCTTGGCTTCGGAGTGCCCAGATATAAACAATAAGCCTAACGATAGCGTTAGGGGTCAGCTGATGAAAATAGATACCGAATCTCTTCAGTACCTCTCCAATAATCCCATGCAGGGGGAACCTTAATCCAGCCTTTAGAAAACTTTTAAAAATAACAATCTCATCCTTCTCTGGCTTCGGGGTAGTCTCTTCTCCACCGAAGCGCAACAGCTTCTTCTGATTTTCAGTGAAAAAGCCCGATTTTACCATCTTGGATAGATCAGTCTTCGACACAGTAGATTTTCCGAAGTCCAAGTGGCTCGGCTTGCTTGGCATGGCAATGCGGTAATCATCTTCGGAATCAGTTTCCTCAATATCTTCTTCCTCTGCTTCAGCGATTGCTTGTTCTGCTTGTTTTGCATCATCATGAGGGATCTTTTCTGAAGTCACTAGACCCGATCGTTGCATGGCTTCGGAGATGGGAAGAGTCTCCGAAGCTTCAGTTTCCTCCCCCTCGCGCTCAACCCTGGCGGTAGAACGGACTCTGGCCATTCAATTATGAACTTGTGAAACTTTAAAATTTTCTTCCTCCGAAGCAGGTTTCAAACTGGAGCTTCGTTCGTTTCTAACAGACAAGCTTCGGCGATGGTTAAAAATTTTGGCAGGAAAACAGTGCAAATAGCAATGAATGCTGTGGTAACTTCACACCTACTCGTCTGTTTATATAGTGCTGCAGGTAAGAAGGCGAAGCGCCAGAGTTTTTACACCAGGCGCGCACCCGCTTGCGCTCGCTGCGCAGTGGACCGCAGGGACGAACAGTAAACTCTGCAAGGTGGGACCGCTGCGTGCTGGGAAATTAAATCGTTTCTCGGCAACGAGCTCAGGGAAGGTGTTTTTTGGACCTTCGGCTCCCCGAAGCTTAAGAGACTTTTTTCACGGATCAAGCTCGTTACGAAAAACGATCTAGCACCGCGAAAGGGGCTACTATTGGGTCTATGCTTCGTCGCCGAAGGTCTTCAAGGGAGAAGCGGCTTAAAATGTGTGAGCAGGTATCTTCGGACTCGTATCAGAAAGCAAAAAGCTACAAAGGTTGACACAGCGCCGAAGCTGTGAAGCAGGAAAGCTTCGGCATGTTCGCAGAGAAGGGAATCGACTTAAAGATGAAAAGACCATTTAGACTTCAATAGAGTGCTATAGAATTATCACCAAATGTAAAGGGCATGTATGTAATTTTGTATGGGTTGTACCTCGTGCCTATAAATAGGTGAACAGTACCCCCGTACTGTTCACGTTGACTTGGCATTTGCTTTTGCGTCACACTTGTATTTTCATCTCCTTCCAAACCGAAGGTACATTTACAATTCGATATTGTCTCTATTTCTCTATGATGATATAATAAAGTTAAATGAATGATGTTATATGATTATTCATGCTATCTTTTATTTTTCATATGCTTCGTCTTTCATTAATATATACTGTGCTGATGAAGGTTCGTCCTTCATGACCTTCGTCCGGAGATCGTTATATCCTAAGGGAAATAATGCCTCAAAGGACGAAGGACTTTATCGTTTAACATTCTCTGTGTTGCCTTGTTCTTAATTCATAGCATTTGAGAACAAGTCCCCAACAATAACCGCGCCAAAAAAGGTACGCCACGTCGTTCGATTTCGTATCCTTTTCCCTTTTTCCTCTTTTTCTATCTCTTGCAACAGGGACCGGGAAAGGGGGATACCCCGAAAAGGATCCTTCCCTGTGAAGGAACCGGGCTCCGAGCCCCCCCTACTGATCAGAGGTTCGAAGGCTGGCCCTCCGAAGGGTTCAACAGTCGCCTCAGATCGCGTGGGCCCGACACCCACTACTGGTCAGGGGTTCGAAGGCCGGCCCCCGAAGGGCTCCATGGCCGCCTCAGGCTACTCGGGCTCCGCGCCCATTACTGATCAGGGGTTCGAAGGCTGGCCCCCGAAGGGTTCACAGTCGCCTCAGACGCCGAGCGAGGGATGACCAGGGGTACGTTCGATACATAACCGAGGCTCGGGCTGCGCTCCCGAGGTACCCTAGGACATTTCCGAGACCAGCGGGAGCGATCTTGTAACGGAATCCCATCGGAGGGAGGCATCGAGCCCTCGGACCCCGTCGCCAGGGGACCGGGTCCGGCAGATCACCCGCAGGTACTTTTGGGCGTGCCTCTGGGCCCCTAGCCGACCCCCAACGAACGGGGCACGGACGTCCACTCGGATTACCCGCTTGCAGCTCACCGGAGACACCATGTTCGGTGCCCATCGAGGGTAACATGGCGCACTCCCCCCCTCCTCCTTGCGGAAAGGCGACGTAGGGGCGTATGTAAAAAAGTCGAGTCTGTCCCTGATCGTCCCCTCGCCCTGTGCGGAGGCTCGGGGGCTGCTCTCGCAAACCCGGCTCCGGCCGAACCGTTGACAGCGTCAACATACCAGGCCGAGAGCTTGGGTCCCGACCGTGCACCCGGGCTACGGCCAGTTCGCATGAGGGAACGACCAGACCAGCCGAAGCGTTACGCAAGGCATTAAGACCTCGAAGGAGTGAAACCACTCCTCCGAGGCCTCGGGGGCTACACCCGGCGGGTGCGCTCGCGCGCACCCACCGGAACAAAATGCTACCGAGAAAGGCTGGTCCCCCTTGCAAACAAGTGCGACGAAAGCCTCCAAGCGAGTGCTAACACTCCCTTCGAGGCTCGGGGGCTACTGTCGGGGACCATAATTAGGGGTACCCTCAAGACGCCTAATTCTCAGCTGGTAACCCCCATCAGCATAAAGCTGCAGAGGCCTGATGGGTGCGATTAAGTCAGGGATCAGTCCATACGAGTGACTCGATCACGCTTCACCCGAGCCTAGCCTCGGACTCGGGCAGCCGACCTCGAGGGACTTCCGTCCCGCCCGAGGCCCCCCTTTTAACGGCGGACACATCTCCGGCTCGCCCGAGGCCTTGGCTTCGCTAAGAAGCAACCCTGACTAAATCGTCGCACCGACTGACCAAGTTGCAGGAGCATTTAACGTAAAGGTGGCCTGACACCTTTATCCTGACGCGCGCCCCCGGCAGAGCCGAATGACCGCCGTCACTCAGCCGCTCCACTGACCGGTCTGACGAAAGGACAGCGTCGCCTGCGCCACTCCGACTGCAGTGCCACTCAACAGAGTGAGTCTGACAGGCAGTCAGACCTCGCCAGAGGCGCCATAGGAAACTCCGCTCCGCCTGACCCCAGGGCTCGGACTCGGGCTAAGACCCGGAAGATGGCGAACTCCGCTCCGCCCGACCCCAGGGCTCGGACTCGGGCTAAGACCCGGAAGACGGCGAACTCCGCTCCGCCCGACCCCAGGGCTCGGACTCGGGCTAAGACCCGGAAGACGGCGAACTCCGCTCCGCCCGACCCCAGGGCTCGGACTCGGGCTAAGACCCGGAAGACGGCGAACTCCGCTCCGCCCGACCCCAGGGCTCGGACTCGGGCTAAGACCCGGAAGACGACGAACTCAGCTCCGCCCGACCCCAGGGCTCGGACTCGGGCTCGGCCCCGGAAGACGACGAACTCCGCCTCGCCCGACCCCAGGGCTCGGACTCCGCCCTGGCCTCTGCCGAACGACTTCCGCCTCGCCCGACCCAGGGGCTCGGGCTCGGCCTCGGCAACGGAAGACAGATTCGACCCCAGCTTCGGAGGAACGCCCACGTCGCCCGGCCTCGGACGCGGGCCCGCCACGTCAACAGGGAGCGCCATCATCGTCCTACCCCAAGCCGACTCGGGTCACAGAGAACAAGACCGGTGTCCCATCTAGCTAGCTCCGCCAGATAGGCAATGATGGCGCCCCACAAGCTCTGTGACGACGGCGGCTCTCAGCTCTCTTACGGAAGCGGTGGGACGTCAGCAAGGACTCGACCGCCCCGACAGCTGTCTCTCCGCCAGGCTCCGTTGCTCCTCCGACAGCCACGACATCACGCCAGCAGGGTGCCAAGATCTCTCCGGCTGCCACATTGGCATGTACTTAGGGCGCTAGCTCTCTCTCCGCTAGACACGTAGCACTCTGCTACACCCCCATTGTACACCTGGATCCTCTCCTTACGCCTATAAAAGGAAGGACCAGGGCCTTCTCAGAGAAGGTTGGCCGCGCGGGACCGAGGACGGGACAGGCGCTCTCTTGGGGCCACTCGCTTCCCTCACCCGCGTGGACGCTTGTAACCCCCCTACTGCAAGCGCACCCGACCTGGGCGCGGGACGAACACGAAGGCCGCGTGATTTCCACCTCTCTCACGCCCGTCTCCGGCCACCTCGCCTCTCCCCCCTTTGCGCTCGCCCACGCGCTCGACCCATCTGGGCTGGGGCACGCAGCACACTCACTCGTCGGCTTAGGGACCCCCCGGTCTCGAAACGCCGACAATACTCTTTTTCTTTCTAACAAAATGATTTGTAAACGAGGTAGGCATTACATAGCTCTAGTAACTTAATACAAATATTAAGTTTGCTTTTGGTCAAATTTATTTGTCTTATCTTTTATTTGTTTTATTAAATGTGTTTTGAATTTCATGCTCTGATGTGAATTTCGGGCCAAAAACTGAATTTCGGGCCAAAAATTGAATTTTGGGCCCTAATGTGAATTTCGGACTTTTATAATTTCGGACCGCCCGAAATGAGCCCGGCACGTTTAAGCAATTTTGGGCCAGGCCGTGGGCTGGCCCGGCACGACCCGAAATTCAAACGGGCCGGGCGGCCCGAATGTACACCTATAGCCAGAGTTGTGGCCCGTGCCGGGCCACCGTTTGGCCATCTATAGGCGTGCATCGGGTTAATTTGAAAGAGCTATGAGGGGTTATTTGTAAAAAAATGACACGGGACGACCGTTGAAACTGGTGCTTTAAGTATAGTATAGATATGGGTCTTTTTGTGCCTCTATATAAGTCATTTCGTGCCTGTCTTAAACGGGTCGTGCTCGTACCTGCCCATGGGCCGCGACCTCGGCCCAAACCCGACCCGGCACTAAAATATTTCGTGTCGTGTCATGTCTGAACCGTGCTTTTTTCGTGCTTCGGACCGGTCCATCAGGCCCTACCCAAATGTACAACTATAGCCGCGCCTCTTAACCGTGTTGTGTAGCTCTCACGCGATCCCTACCCTCGCGCTTTTGTGTTTTGTGCTCGCACCTCCACCCCAACTATCGCAAAGCGAATATGATTTTCAATCGGTTGTTTATAAAATTTATATCTATTAAGCTAGTACATATTATTTTTTATATGGTTAATTTAGTAGTTAGTGTAAACATTTAGTATATTAGTATTGTAAACCTAATTACAATTAAAATATAAAATGGCTAGTTTTTTAAGTTAATTAGATTGAATATTTTACTACTAATTGGTATAAGTATTAAAACAAAGGGAAATTTGGATCTATACCATTAAAAGATCACCACTTTGGATCCATACCATTACTATCTCACTTACATGTGGGTCCACATGAGTCAATGACATGTGGAGTCCATGGTATATATCTAAAGTTTGGATCTTTTAATGGTATAGATCCAATTGTTCCTAAAACAAAATATGTTAGTATAAAATAATTTAATTCAAAACAACCGCACGTAATTTCTGTCAGGTTTTATTTTAAAAAATATTGAGATTAGTGTTATGATTCGTATATCTTAAAGAGGAAAGAGGCAAAGCAACTATGTCACGGGCTCCTATGCAACACACATATTATATTGCGCCGCCACGAACAGTCACATGCATGGGCATGTGCCACACCACACCTATTCTAATTTCTGTGTGTTCGAACCCAAAAATGACCGTGCGGACGGTCCGGCCCGGAGGCCGGACGGTCCGCGGTCCGGACCGTCCGCGGTGGTGGCGCGGACGGTCCGCGCGTGCGCAGAGTCAGTTAGGGTTCCTAGTTTCTCGCGGGATTTGTTACCTAAAACCGCGGGATTAACTCGGAAATCAGTTGGAAGCGGATCCAGACCTCCCCCTTTATATAGATGAAGGGCTACGGCCGATTAAACCCCCAACAATCGAACAAATCAAGTCTATTACTCGCTTTTACCTTATGCATTAGGAGTAGTTCTAGTCTAGTTCTAGTTTAGCCCTAGTTTAGTATTCCAATCCCCAAATTATCCGCCTCTCCTCGACTCTACGTCGATTAGAGGAGTCTAGGTCGGCCTGCCCGAGCCTAGACAACTCCTAGGATCTCTCCTCCCCGACGGGGTCCCTCCCGGGAGCGAGATCCAGGCGCCGTCGGCGATCTACCGCCGCCCTGCGCACGCGCGGACCGTCCGGCCTCAGGGCGCGGACCGTCCGGACGTCAGGCAGGGAACCCGGGCTCCTGCACCAGGTCGCGGACCGTCCGGCCCTGTGCCGCGGACCGTCCGCGCCTGACCAGAGAGCGCCGTCGCCTCGCACCAGGCCGCGGACCGTCCGGCCCCTGCGCGCGGACCGTCCGTCCCTGTGCAGAGGGCACCGCCGCCGGTTCTTCTTGAGTGATTGGCGCTCCGAAAAAGCGTCAACATACTTTTTGGCGACTCCGCTGGGGAATAGGTGTCTAGATCTGCTAAAAATTGGCCCATAAATGGCCGGTTCTAAGGATCACACCAAGATCTCCACTACCAACATCATCAAGCCGGCCATGGAGGCGCTCCCGGCTGAGGACCAAAGGCCCTTTGAAGACCTCGTAATGCACGATGAGAAGGAGGTGATGCGGCAATGGAACGAACAACGTGACAAGGAAGAGGCGGAACTACTGCATAAACTCTCCGAACGGCGCAAGGAGGCGGCGGACAAGTACTTGTCACACTTCACGGTGGATCGCCACCAAAAGATCGTCCGTCAAGGGGAGATCGATATGGAATCTCTCCTACCTCCACTGCAGGGTCCCGCTGTAAGTACTCCAGATCTATCCCTTACGACTTTTATGGATCAACGAGGAGATCAGTTAAAGCGATATGTAGATGAATCTATTAAAATGCATTTACGTGCATACGAGAAATCAGCTGCTCCTAATTTTCCATCGCGAGAGTCTAATACAGTGCCACCCACGTCAAACACATCGGCTATAAACGGGTCACCTTTGACCCAGCCATCATATGGTATGCCGATGCACACTTTCGTGTCACCATCACAGCCGCAACCACTAGGCACGCGGCAGGTACTGGACGCGACCGGACCGTCCGAGCATCATCTCAGACAGTCCGGTTATACCGCGGACCGTCCGGCGTATTTCGCCGGACCGTCCGACCAGATACAGGCCCGCACACAAAACACTCAGGTCGCACCGTACATGGCCGGAACATCAGGATACAACCCTGAACACTTCGGCCCCATCACGGACCATCCGGTGCATCACGCCGGACCGTCCGGATATGGCATGAACCGGCCGACGTATTACGCTGGACCATCCGACTCTACACGGGCCCATGCGCAGACTGCCCAAGTCACGCCATATATGGCCGATCCATCCGGGTACAGCCTTGGACCATTCGGCCCGATCGCGGACCGTCCAGTTCTTTACGACAGATGGTCTGGGTACGAGACTACCCACGTAGCACCATATACAGCTGGACAATCTGGATATACCTTCAGACCATTTGGCCAGGTCGCGGACCATTCGGCCTCTTACGCCGGACCGTCCGGATATGCATACGCAGAGCCGAGAGCTGCGCAATACGCATAGTTCCCACATTCATCGCAGCAACATTATGGTGCCCCACCAGCAACACATTATAATCATGCCATACCACCTCATGGACATAGGGCTGAATATTATTCGGCCACAAGAGAGCCTGAGGGGTATAGGGCAGGAGCTGGTGACATTAATAGGACACCTAACACACACCTCAAACATACCTGGGAGGAAAGCCGACAGAGTAATGTCAGGCAACCTGAAATCTCCACCCACAAACTCAATGGATGGTCGCCAGACATGGCAGAGAGGGTCAGAGACGAGGTAGCCGAGATGTTCAGGGACAAACTCGGTGTTAGTGTGTCAGGTACAGGGCAATCGTATCGGAAGCCTTATAGCCACCGATTCGACACCGTGCCATACCCACAGGGAACTAGAATACCAGACTTCTCTAAGTTTTCTGGTGAAAGTGGGAAAAGCACACACGAACATATAAGCCAATTCATAGCACACTTGGGAGAATTAGCTGATGGGGAAGCCTACCGCGTTCGTTTATTCTCGTTGTCCCTTACTGATACTGCATTTGCATGGTACGCTGCTTTGCCACCAAATTCTATTAACTCTTGGGAAGAATTAGAGCAGAAATTTCATGAGCACTTCTTCTCAGGAGAACATGAGTTAGAATTGGCTGACTTAGCTTCAGTCCGACAGGGGCCTGAAGAATCGGTTAATGACTATATCCGGAGATTCCGGGACACTAGAAACCGATGCTTTCAGATTCATGTCGCGGAAAAACAACTAACAGGGCTAGCTTTCAATGGGTTGCGACCCTACTTAAAAGAAAAATTAGATGGCACTCAATTCTTTTCGCTAGTGCACTTGCACCAGCGGGCTATGACATGTGAAAGCCGAAGTAAGGAAACATCAAAATCGGCTAGCCATAAGATGCATCTAGTGGGATACGATAACTCGGACGATGAATCCACGGATGTATACACCGCCGAACTGGTTTGGCCAGGGCAGGCTAAACCTTCACCATGTTCTGCTTTACAGTCGATTCGAAAGAATCGACAAGAAGAAGTTAAGTTTACGTTTAATGTTGCCAAATGCGATAAAATATTTGACGAGTTACTGAAAAACGGCAACATTAAATTAACTCATACTATTCCTCCTCCTGATGAATTAAAGAGGCGTGCTTATTGTAAGTGGCATAATTCCTTTTCTCATGCCACCAATGATTGTAATGTTTTTCGTCGACAGATACAATCGGCCATAAATGAGGGTCGATTGGCTTTTCAGGAGATGCAAGTAGACACACAACCCTTTCCTGTTAATACAATAGAACTCACATGCAAAAAGGTCTTGGTTCGGCCCGAAATGGCCGATAAAGGCAAAGGCAAGGGTATCGTCATTTGCGATCCCCGCATGTCAGATATATCACAAAAGGAGATTGCTCGAAAGGCGTCGGACTAGAAAGCTAAAAAGTCCGAAGACACTGGGGGGCAGGCACAGTTAATGAACCAAACACATCAGCCTAGCCCGAACATCGTAGATGGTCCGGCACCTACGTGCGGACGATCCGGTGCTCAGACAAACGGTCCGGCTAACTCAGCCGGACAGTCCCCCTATGACCAAAGGCGTCAACCTCTACATAAAGCAAGAAAAAAGACGCAAGGTCAAAGCACATATAATCGGCTGATCAAAGCCGATCCTACTTTTGATCAGTTGCTCTCCAAAAATGCTAGCAAAAAGACTGTTCCACGTGATCGGTCAACAAAGAAACCCTGGCCACCTGCTAAAACAAAACGGTTAAACAAAACGGCCCAAAAGGCGACACAACAAGCATCGCCTATTCATTCTATGAGACCAGGGTACTTTCCACCTATTTACTCATCGTCGGTATATTATCCTGTTCAAACATGGAATGGCACGATGATGAATCCATGGTACATGTATAATCCCTTCGTCTATCCAGACTGGGGGGCACCTCCATTCTATTCCTTTTGATCCATTGATCAAATGGTCATGGCCGAGAAAGATACAATCCGAAACGGCCTTTATATTGGTGCTTTATTGAATAATCTCCATATCGAAAAGCCGGTGACTTACATCAGGTTTAGTTCATATGCTTTTGGTTCGTCAAACTTCACCAAAAGGCAGGGGGGCATATGTTCGAACCCAAAAATGACCGTGCGGACGGTCCGGCCCGGAGGCCGGACGGTCCGCGGTCCGGACCGTCCGCGGTGGTGGCGCGGACGGTCCGCGCGTGCGCAGAGTCAGTTAGGGTTCCTAGTTTCTCGCGGGATTTGTTACCTAAAACCGCGGGATTAACTCGGAAATCAGTTGGAAGCGGATCCAGACCTCCCTCTTTATATAGATGAAGGGCTACGGCCGATTAAACCCCCAACAATCGAACAAATCAAGTCTATTACTCGCTTTTACCTTATGCATTAGGAGTAGTTCTAGTCTAGTTCTAGTTTAGCCCTAGTTTAGTATTCCAATCCCCAAATTATCCGCCTCTCCTCGACTCTACGTCGATTAGAGGAGTCTAGGTCGGCCTGCCCGAGCCTAGACAACTCCTAGGATCTCTCCTCCCCGACGGGGTCCCTCCCGGGAGCGAGATCCAGGCGCCGTCGGCGATCTACCGCCGCCCTGCGCACGCGCGGACCGTCCGGCCTCAGGGCGCGGACCGTCCGGACGTCAGGCAGGGAACCCGGGCTCCTGCACCAGGTCGCGGACCGTCCGGCCCTGTGCCGCGGACCGTCCGCGCCTGACCAGAGAGCGCCGTCGCCTCGCACCAGGCCGCGGACCGTCCGGCCCCTGCGCGCGGACCGTCCGTCCCTGTGCAGAGGGCACCGCCGCCGGTTCTTCTTGAGTGATTGGCGCTCCGAAAAAGCGTCAACACTGTGCACAGTACCCGGCCGGAGGAGGAGGAAGTGCATTCTAGTACGTGGTGGGGCTCTCATGGAACGGAGGTTATCTCTAGGCCGTCGTCTGTAGCAGCGCATGCAGTCGGGTGTGAGGGAACAAAATGCTCTTCAGAAAACTATTTCTGCTTGTCCAGTGTCGTCTTAAACTAGCGACCATCGACCAACGCCCTTTGGGCAACCACGAACGCTAGATTAAGCTGTGTGTTATGGTGTGTCCAAACAAGAAGAGACAGGACAATTAAGAAGATGCTGGCATGTGTGGTCGATCGACCAGAACGCGTGGCAGCCACGAACAACAAGTCGATCGGCTTCTTCCTGGCTCAGCACAAGTGGCCGGGGTAGTCGGGCAAGTTTTGGTGGCTGGCCGCGCCGGCACCAGCAACGCACACCTTAATTACTTATTGCAGGCTATGCACTGTCATGTCGACGCACCATTTTGCAAGCTCACTAGTATATTATTATCAGTTGCCATATATGTCTTGTGTTTCAGTTGCTGGCCCGTATGTTTGACCGGCACCAGATCCTTTTGTGGCTGCCTCTGGCTGCTGGTGCTACCGCCCTGCATGTGCGCTCTAGGTAGTAGCCCAACATGTGGAGTGCAAATGATGATGTGCTGCATGCATGCTCGCTCCATCTATGCCTGCTGGCCTTGTTGCGTTGCGGTAGCCACCACTACTATCTCAGGGTCATGATTGATTGGGGGCGGGCGGGTACCTAGCTATAAAAGATCCATGGATATGCTATTGTGTGGTCGATGCCATTGCCATCCATCCGTATAATGCATACAGTATGCGATGCATGCACCGTATATCATCGTAAAATACTTTGGGCATAGCACGTACGTACATTCGGAACCATTTGATGTGTATAGGTTATCGATCGCTTTTGATTTGATCAGGCAAGAGCAAATGCAAATTAATTACGAACACAGAGAGCAAACTAACTGTGCCATGCATGCATGCATGCGTCTTTCAAGCGTGATGAGCTACCGGCTAGGAATATATAAAGGCAACAGTGTGACAGTGACGACTGTACTCACGAGTAGTGTGCTGCCACACCCAGCAGGTCGATACCGTACGTAGAGAGAGGCACGCCCTGTCCTCCCTCCTCCCTCCCTTTCGCTCCATCCCCCCTCGTGATCTGTTCCTCACCTGCTGCCTGCTGTGTGCGACGACCTCACCTACCAGATGAAGCCGACGGCAGCAGTCAGCAACAGAGAAAAAAAAAAGAGGAATGGTCACGGCACATCCTCACAAGACGACCCACCACCGGCCGGCCCCTGGTGTGCCCTGACCGGCTGACCCTGAGATAGAGAGACGAACGGCATTGCATGCCATGTTCATTGTTCCATGGCTTGGCGCGTCTCAAGGGATCGGAGCGAGAGCACTGGACCACGGCACGAAAACGATGTTTCCATGCGCAGACAGGGCAGTCAATCGTCGAGCTCACGACCTGGTGCTATGAACATGCTTCGGCAATTATACCTCGCGTCGTCGCTCACCAAACTCCGGTCCATGCATGGCATCAAGCCAACTATCCATCACCTAGCGTGATAGAATCAATATAGTCCATCAACATTCAGATCCAACTGAGCCACTTGTATTGAACCGGGCTTCCAACCAAGAACATCAATACCGGTTGCTTTTGAACCGGTACCGGCTCCAGCGTCTTAACTTTCGCGCTTTCTCGTGTAAGACATTTAAGGCCTGTTTGGTGTGGCGCCTCGACCGTCACACCGCGTGTAACTTGGCGGCGGTCAAATTGACCGCCACAACTACGGCGGTTGAAGTGCGGCGGGTTGTGCCTTTAGTACCACCATGTGTCTCCAAACCGGTACTAATAATATTAAGTAATCAACACCATTTCAAGACACTGGCCGGTACTTATATATACACTTCGAGCTGGCACCAAACAAAAAAGGGAGAAATATTTCGTACCGGTTCTAGCAAAACAAATATGATCGGGTTACAGTCCAATACATAAACAAAAATATGTATTTCAAAATGTAAAAAAAGGGATTTTTGTCTTAAGCACACAAAAAATATTTTATGGATAACACACTACAAAACTTGCTTTATCCTAGTGAACACCTTAAAATATGTATTTATGTATAGGGCTTCATATCAATTTAAAACTCTTTTTTCTGCATTTAGGAGAGAGAGCATGTCTGTTAAAAACGTTAAAATGCCCCTAGTACTGATTCACCCATGAACCACTTATGTGTCGTGTGGTACACTATTAATATGCATCATATAAAATTTGTATTATTATTTTTAACATTTTAACTAACTCAAAAGTTGTAGATCTCATCGATAGCTATAGTTTTGTTGCAAAAGCTCTCCTCATTTGTCACCGTAAAGATTAAAGAAACACACGATATTTGTGATGTGGCAAGACCTCATACGTAATTAATTAATATATTGCTAAAATTTATATTGTTTTTAGCATTTTTAATGGCCTCAACCGAGAGGTACATATTTTGTTTATAAAGTTTTCGATGCCATTAAGAGTTACAACGTTCATATAAAAATATCTCCATTTGGCATTGTATAAGAAAAACATTGTTTTTCTATGATCAACATATGCTTGTACGCGATTATTATGCCGCTAAAAACGTTATATTAGTCTTTCGAGCATCTCAATGGTCATAAAAAACTTAAAACTAGAAAGTTACATATCTAACCGAGATATATAATTTTCATATAAAAATTATCTCCATACAATGTCGTATTTGGAAACAAATGATTTTTTTCCTAAACGTCATGATTATTCTCCACACCTAACACTTCTTCTGTTCTTTTTTTATTTATCGCATTTTAGTTCAAAAATAAACTAGATAACGATAAATATTCAAGAACAGAGGTAATATAATTAATTTTAGATTAAACATATATTTATTAATTAACATGTATATGTGTATCTACATTTATCATTATTCTGATGGAAAAAGAGGGCTAGAAAGGAACACATGAATTTTATAG
This sequence comes from Zea mays, assembly GCF_902167145.1. NCBI lineage: Eukaryota > Viridiplantae > Streptophyta > Magnoliopsida > Poales > Poaceae > Zea > Zea mays. The sequence goes on along the minus strand of NC_050104.1, from coordinate 81,662,811 downwards.
GAATTTCATAGGAATTAGTTAAAAACACAGAAAAAGTGTAGGATTCAGAAAATTTTCCTTTGTTCCAAAAGAGCTCTATATTTTGGAACTGACGGAGTACATTTGTACGACAAGGTTTATCACGTAACAATCACCACCTAACGTAGCAGGCGTTGATACGTCGATATATTTTTAATGTCAGAAATAAGCCTTATGTTGTCGGGCATATATTATTTTCGATGGATTAGACTTTATTCCGATAGTTTAGACTTTATTTTTAACGGCATGAGTCAGCTTCCTCGTCATTTAGTTTTTCCACAATGCACTCCCGGCAACAGTCAACTTTCTCTTCATTTATTTCCTCCACAATGCCGTTCCATATATTCAGTAACTTCCGACGATAAGGTTCTAAGCCGTCGAACATAAACTTATGTTTGATGGTCTGCTCTAATGGACGCTGCATACACTCGGAAATAAGCCTATATCCATTGGCTCAGACATAAGCTGACCATCAAACTTTTGTCTGTTTCATGTTGTGTACATGTAATATAGGGATGGGAAAAGCTTGGCTCGGCTCGTCCATTCCGCGAGCTGGAGAAAGAGGCTCGGCTCACGAGCCATATCCTAATACTTATTATTGCATTATTTAGTGAATTAACATTATATAAATTTAAAATATAGAATCGTCATTCAATATTATGAGTAATTTAAATTATAAACTATAATATATTCATCATCAAAGACTAAAAAACAGGCTCATGAGCTGGAACGAGCCGGCTCGGCTCGCTGCGAAAATGAGCTAAAACAACAGGCTTGGCTCGTTCGAGGCTCGTGAGCTCGAGCCGGCTTTCAAGCCTGGAACTTATTTTTCAGCCCTAATGTAATGCGACAACGTGATTTTGCCGCACCAAATCCCAAATCCGTTTAAGCAACAAAACAGTAACAAACATAAAAAATTTAAAAGTGGAGCTATTTTAAAATAAAAGTTGTTGAAAATAAAAAAATATATGTGGCAAAGTAGCGGGCATGCAAGACCGTGTGCAAAGTGGCAGACAAGTTTGACGCCGAGCTTTGCCGTATACACAGACACCCGCGGGCGACACATTGCATTTTGCGAGATATGCAACGACGAATCTATACCTATGTGCCAAAAAAATTGCGCAATTTTTTGCCAAAAATTCCTCTAGAAAGCTATTTGGTTGTATACCTATGGTGTCAAAAATTGCCACAGAATTTTATGCCACACTTGTCTAAGGTGTTTAAGGTTAGGCGTTTAAATTCTGGGCCACAATTTTTCACGCGCTAAGATAATCTTGCCACACTTTTTACCCGTCATTAACGACTAACGAGTAGGACCTACGTAGCAGGAGAAAAATCTTGCCATAAAAATAGAAACTAAAATAAAATAAAATATAGTAACTAAAAATAGTCCATAAAAATTAAACACCCACTAAATCGACTAGTGTAACGTGATGCACACAAAAATCATCGTTTCCTTAGACAAATATCTAAAAAACCATGGAGATAGAAGAAAACGTCATCCGAGGAGTACATTCACCGTCACGCTGACGCAGATGCTTCCATCAAAAAGTCAAAGGCTAGCGCTAGCTATCGAGTGAGGCCACCGTGTCTTTTTTTTTTGGTAACGCAAATCCGGGAAGAAAGTTTTATTTATATACTCGTAGCAGTACGCGATGCACACGCTAGACAATGTACCACACACATGCATCATCGAGCTGGCCGCTGCCGCCGCGGCCCCCGGATTCACGCACGAAACGCCCGGAAACACACCCGGCAAAGCCGGGCGAACGTACGCGCGAGCAAAAGACGGACACGGGACTACGGGAGCAAACGATGCGGTGCAAACAAGGCGACCGAGCGGCCACCGGCAGGCGCAGCGCCGCTGGAGTCAGGGCTTGGGAGTTGGGAGTGTATCCCCCAGGCCACAGCGGCGTCGTTACGTGGCGAGCGTGAGCAGCAACGTGCCGTAGGCCTCCCGCCCGCCGCGGATCCCGAGGCCGTTTCCCACACTCACCCGCCGCGCGGGGTCCCTCCTCTGGCACGCGCCAAAGCCACGCCACCGTCCCGGCCCCCGGGTGAGCTCGGCCGCGGTCCGCCGGTCCGGCTCGCGCGAACCACCCGCTTGGGCGTGATGATTGCGCTCTGACGAGACGGCGGCTGTCGAGGCCCCCCACCACCACTCATCCCGTTTGACCACGAAACCGCCGTGGCGCATGGGCCCCGCGCGTCAGGGAGCGACGTCGTACTTTGCAAAAGCTGGTCCCTCACGTTTTTTAACCGTTCCCCTGCCCGGGCTGAGGGGAATACCGCTTCTGCCCCTGGTAGTTTGGCGCTTCCACCGGGGGCCGCTGGTAAAAGAGTGAGCCGGGTAACTCCTGGAGCTTGGCATCAGGCATCAGCACAGCTCCGCCAGCCTCGGCCACGGCCAGCCTCGCTCCTCACTCACTCCCCCAGCCAGCGTTACAATAGGAAGGAGGGAGGAGCAACCTAGCGGCAGCCACAGCAGCAGCGTAGCTGTAGCCACAGCAGAGCAGCGGCGGCTGCGTTCAGACGACCACTACTTGTTCCTCCTCCTCCTCCTGCTCCTTCCCCCAAATTCCACCCCCCTCAAATAATAAACAAATCAAAGCAAGCGAGGAGGTGAGCAGCGTCCGCAAGGGAACAGGGACCGCGGGGGTTGCAGGCTTGCAGCCGTGGGGGAGGGGAGCAGATCCGCGAGATCCGGCGCGCCGCCGATGACGAGCGGCGCCGGGGGAGCCGCGGCCGGGATCGGGGGCACCAGGGTGCCCACGTGGAGGGAGCGCGAGAACAACCGCCGCAGGGAGCGCCGGCGCCGCGCGATCGCCGCCAAGATCTTCGCCGGCCTCAGGGCCTACGGCAACTACAACCTGCCCAAGCACTGCGACAACAACGAGGTGCTCAAGGCGCTCTGCAACGAGGCCGGCTGGACCGTCGAGCCCGACGGCACCACCTACCGCAAGGTACCCGCCGCCGATCCATCCCCCCCCCCCCCCTCCCCCCCCTGCCTCAGGCCTCTCGACGGCTTAGCTTAGCTTCGATCCCGTTCCTGCTCCGCGCTTTCAAAAAGAAGCTTGCTTTCGCTTTGATTGCTCCGTAGACTTTTGCAGCGCCAGTAGTCGTGCTTGGTGGTTTCGGTTAGAATTACACAAATCTAGCAGGAGACTCATCTTCGCTTTTGTTGGGACTTGGAGCGTCTCTGTAGAACTACTGAGGCTGGGGACAGCGCACTCCTTCGTTTTAGCCACTCGGGACGCAATGTAGCGGTTTCGTTGGTTCGGTGGGCCGCCGATCTTTGGATGCTCCTATATGCCGTTGGATTTGGAGCTGTCCTTCCTTGCTTTGAGCTCCGTTTTCGTCTTGGGTCACCCATTGCTATGCTTGGCGGGTGGCTCTGTTTTAGGCTCGTCTGTTGTCGGGCCAGGGAAACGGAAGCTTGATTTACCGCAAACGGGGAAATGCTGCTTTCCTTTTCGGCATTCGCTGAAGGCACTTCTTTTGGGGATGCCATGCTTTCTTCTTCCCAATGGTGCTTTTGTAGTTCCTTCCTAGCCATGACCAAAAGAAAATTTTCAACAGCTCATCTGAAGATTTTTTTTTGTCCGCTACCACATTTCTCTTGGTCCTCCTCAGCTGAGGGAAGGTGGTTCAGTCTAGGTAGTGATTCAATTCCGTAAAAATTGCACGCTGCCACTGCTGAAAAAGCAGTGCTTATCAGAAAAGCACAAAGCATAGCTCAACATGTTTTTTTCCCAGCCATGTGCACATGCTGCCACTGCTCTGATAAACCAAAAGCAGTAGTTCATTACTTTGCCTTTGAGGCTTGCGCCAAACTGGTTCGTAACCAGAGGCTTTCGAATTTCCACACCGTGGTTTGGTTCGTTGGTTGCCTTTGTTGTATGCGGTATGCAGCACTTGTGTTCACTCGTTCTTCAGTAGCCAATGGTGAGGTGTACTCTGCTCATCTGCTGTAGTGAGTACATTAGCTTCGGCTGTAGCTAGTACTGCTTTGAAGTTGGTTTTACATGCTTTTGTGTTACTTATGTCACTTTGTTGCAGCCAGTTGGACAATTGGAGGAGTTTTGGTTGGTTTATTACATATAGAGGAAAGTAATTTGCATTTGTAGGTTGGCATCTAAGAATTTGAACTGCAGAGCGTTTCAATTGATTCATCCAAATCTTCCAAAAAAGAATTGAACTTGCTAGCTTCCGTGTAGCATTTCGTTTACAAAAAAGGTGAACAGGCAATTAACTGGTTTCATGGACAGTTATCATGTTCTTGTGGTTTATTGAACTTGTCATGCTTTTTGTTCAATGTCTGCTCTAGTTTTTCTTTTGCTTTACAACAATTCTCAGCGCGCTCCATTTTTTTGATGGAAAAAAACATGCACAGTTGATCGATTGTTGCTAAGTAATGAATATTTTCATGATCCAGGGATGTAAACCTCTGGCAACAGAGCGTCCAGATCCAATTGGGAGGTCTGCATCACCAAGCCCCTGCTCTTCATATCAACCAAGTCCGCGAGCCTCATACAACCCAAGCGCGGCATCCTCCTCGTTCCCAAGCTCTGGGTCCTCCTCCCACATTACTCTTGGCGGGAGCAACTTCATGGGAGGCGTCGAGGGCAGCTCCCTTATCCCGTGGCTAAAGAACCTCTCGTCGAGCTCCTCGTTCGCCTCCTCCTCCAAGTTCCCGCAGCTTCACCACCTCTACTTCAACGGCGGTTCCATCAGCGCGCCGGTGACGCCTCCATCCAGCTCTCCAACCCGCACGCCTCGCATCAAGACTGACTGGGAGAACCCGAGTGTTCAGCCACCGTGGGCTGGGGCGAACTACGCGTCTCTTCCCAACTCCCAGCCGCCGAGCCCTGGGCACCAGGTTGCTCCGGACCCGGCGTGGCTAGCCGGGTTCCAGATTTCGTCTGCTGGCCCTTCGTCTCCAACTTACAGCCTTGTGGCTCCGAATCCGTTTGGTATCTTCAAGGAGACCATCGTCAGCACCTCAAGAATGTGCACCCCTGGGCAGAGTGGAACGTGCTCTCCTGTAATGGGCGGTGCGCCGATCCATCACGATGTCCAGATGGCTGATGGTGCCCCAGATGACTTCGCCTTCGGGAGCAGCAGCAACGGCAACAACGAGTCGCCTGGTCTCGTGAAGGCATGGGAGGGGGAACGGATACACGAGGAGTGCGCCTCGGACGAGCATGAGCTGGAGCTCACCCTTGGGAGCTCAAAGACTCGTGCAGATCCTTCCTGATCATGCTGCAAGAGACAAGTCTTCACCTGTTTTTTTTTTTTACTTTCATCTTTATTCGGACGGTGCTCCTCTGCTTTATGAGTTCAATGTTTGTAGAAAGAGGGAAGGGATTCAGAGACCTTATCCTGCTCCTCTGGAGATGATATCCATCCTCTTTCAAGGATATGAACTTTATTCTAGCTTAAGCAAATTGTTAACTTATTTATTTCATTTTTTCTTCATATCCTTTTTTTTTGTCTCCCTCAAGAAACGAAAAGGAAAAAAATGCAAGGGAAAAGAGTGCTTGCAGGAACCTTTTAGACAAGTCGCAGAACTTGTCATCTGTCAGCAGTAGCTGAGATTCCTGTGGCATTCCTGTGGCCTTGTAAAAATTAGCTCCAGTTGTCATTGATATGACTATTATCGTTGTACTTGTGTCGAAAGTGTGTACATTGTATGGATCATTTAGGTCTTGTTGTCATTGATATGACTATTATCGTTGTACTTGTGTCGAAAGTGTGTACATTGTATGGATCATTTAGGTCTTTCGATTGCATCTGAATCGAACCGGCTTAGGCCTTGTTCGTTTACATCGGATTAGGCCTTGTTCGTTTACATCGGATTGTACCCGGAATCGTTCCGACTAATCAAAGTTTATATAAATTAGAGAAGCAATCCGGCTCGGAATCGTTCCGACCCACCAATCCGATACAAACGAACAAGGCCTAATCAAAGTTTATATAAATTAGAGAAGCAATCCGGCTCGGAATCGTTCCGACCCACCAATCCGATACAAACGAACAAGGCCTTAAGGGAATTAAATCCACTTCTCTTCAATTTTAACTTAGAGCTCATTTGGTGATCAGAGATTCCGAGGGAATTTATGGGGAAAAATTCCCTTACTATTTAAATTTAAATAACAAGTGTATCATTCCTCCATGGATCATCTGGGCATTCATGATCACCAAATCAGCCTTTAGGGATGGGTTTAATCCTCTCCAATAACATTCGATGCAGTCACACCCGAACAAGCTATCACTGGTTATGTCGTGCCTTTGCTAAAGTGTTTAGTTAAGTGGTTTCAGTTTTTAGGATATAAGGATGTCACTTGCATTCCATTACATTGTTTTTCTTGTCATGGCAAAATTGCAGGGGTGATTCTTCGCATGTAATAACAATGTGTGGCTATGGCAAGTAGATCGTGCAAATTGCACTGTAGACCGTATTGTTTGCAGAGTGAAGATTAAAATAAGAGATATGGATAAGTAAGCTATTGGAGATAGCCTAAACATGCGATTGCTTCTGTGGTGAGTTGGATACACATTTTGCTGCACAATTGTTTTTTAATCAAAGGTACCCTAGATTTATTAAGCTAGGCTCGATATTAGATGCTGACACGGGTTGGCCAGTAGTCGATACTGATTCGGATAGTCCCAACGACGATCGTTTAGACTAGTTGGACGATAAGGCTATTGACTAGTTGGTTCGATCGGTACCGACTGTTGCATCGGAGAATCGATCAGTTGCCACCAGAACTGGTTGGTACTAGCAGCCACGTGTCGCCTTCTGATTGGTCCACACTGTTTTAACTTTTTAAAGTTAAAAAGTCACAATCCGCCCTATAAATAGAGGGGAGGATGTTTGGATCCCTTCACATTTCTTATCCATCAATTCACTCATGTTCCTTCATATTATAGCCTCTCACTCTCTATTATAATATGGATATAAAGTGAAGTCCAATCATTCAATCCGAATCTCACATGATCAAAGACCAATCTCCACAACGTCTCGTCAACCCTATCGGTGTGGTGCAGATCTTCTTCGACGTCATTTCTCCCATACATCCTCATCGGAAGGATGTTTCTACTCATCCTCGTTCCCTAAATCCACATCCTCTGTTTGCATACTCTTATCCTCTCCTCCCCCAATAAAAATCCTACCACAATCGATGCTCCCACTCCTACCACCGATGGTCCTCATTCATCTTTCACTTATCCATACCCTCCTCCATACCCATATGGATATCCATATGGATTGTATGGTGCTCTTCTTTCATATGGTGCTCTCCACTATTCTCTCTCTATTTCTTGATACTCTCCCATATGATGCTCGTCCTCTGTTTTATCCTCCCACAACCGCGTTTGTGTCACGGTCACCACCGTGTACCAGAGGCAATGAGGCCCGCGACGTTTCGGCCAGAAGCTCGTTAGTGGAGACAACGGGGAGCGTCCGAGAGGAGCTTGTATAAGAAAAAAATTTAATAATAATAAAATAAACATATGAAGGAATAAAATAGCAAAGTCAGTGATCTCAAATTATACTTGAGTGTTGAAATTTGAGGACTGAATTCTTAAACAAGGAATTATTTTAGAAAGGAAATAATAGAAAAGTTTTCTATTCAACTAAATGATTATGCATATCATTAAATGATGCACCATAAGCATTTATTTACATAAATATTTAATTTTGAGGTAACTTCTACTTCTTATCCTATATTCAAAGTACTATTTTTCTAAAAAGAAAGAAAACAATATGAGTATTTTTCATATATCAAACATCTATCAACAAATAAATTAATTAAAATAAATATATATCTATTGCATCATAAATGTTTTTGAGTATGTATTAAAAATGTGAATTCGTAAACTTTATCTTGGAATTTGGATTTTTGCAAATAAAAAAGGGGATAATATGGGAATATCTCATTTGACTAAGTAAATAATGGATATATAGAATAAAATAAACCATATATAACAAATTGGAGTTTTTGTTTGAGCACTTAAATATACTGTAAATTTGAACTCTGTTTACATTTAATTCAAAATAGAAATACAAAATATGAAAGGAATTGAAAATAGAGAAGGAAGGAGAGAAATATTATTCAATATAAAATAATATTAAAATTAAATAACTTCACCACATGATGGTGTGACCAAATTGCATAGTTAACATGTACTTGAATTTACACTTAAGTTGAATTCAAAAATTTAAATTCAAATGAATTAGGAATAAAAGAAAACGAAAAAGAATAAAAACAAAAGGAAAAAAAGAAACTGCGCAGTGGGCCGCCATCTTCACTGCCTTGGCCCACCTTCACTCTCCTCACCGCGCGCATGGCCCAAATAAGCGGTCGGTCGTACGGGGCCCACTCGTCGGTCTCCCCGCGGGCGCGCGCGATTGTCTTTCGCTGGCATGTGGGGCCATCGAGTCAGCGCGTTTTTCTCCCCCACGCGCTCCTGCTCCTGGGCGGGCCGCGCAACTCTTCCGCCGAGGATCTCGCCGGTCGATTCACTCGCCTTGGACTCGGTCGCGCATGCAGGTGTCCACTCACGGACGGTACGAGCTCGCTGACTTGAGCCATTCTACCTCGCGCACGCCCGTCATCCCGTCACCACGGCCAGCGAATGGGTAGCGGGTTTGTTGGAGATGGCCGGATTGCCACCAAGATCGCCGCGCGCCAGCTCGATCTTTGCTCAGATTGTTACACCAGCTCCGGGGGTATAATACCAGTGCGCCGGGACCTTGTTCTCCTCTCCCCATCCTGCCGCGACCACTGACCACAGAATAGGGGGGAAGAAACACAGGAGAGCCGCCCGCCACCGGTGTTTCTCATCGGCGACGGGATTCGTGCTACAACGCAGTTACCTGGGCGTTGGTTAGGACCTGTGGAAGCTCTGCAGAGGGTTAATTGGTGGGTGGCCAGCTGAAGCTCTAGGAATTTCTCATCGGAGTTTTGGGGGCGCCAGTGATCCGCAGGGCGCCGTGGTCGTCGTCCTTCCACCACTTTTATCGCCGGTACGTCGACGTTGCCAAGTTGCCTTGTCCTCCTCATTGCGTAGCACTCGTTAGTCATGGATTTGGGCATCGGGGCATCTGCTGGGGCGCTAGCCGTCGGTAAGTTGCGCCGCCGTGGGGAATCGGTGGCGCCGCCCTGGGTTGGCAGGTTGGGGAAGATGCGGCCTGGCCGTTGATCTGCCGCCGAACGGCCCTGATTAGATAGGAAATACCCCTTCGCGCGATTGAATACGGGTCATGGATTTGAGATCGGGCGATTAGGATTCAAGGGTAGTCGTTTTAGATCGGGATCATTGGATCGGAATCCGACGACTATCGTAGTGTACCGATTCACATGATGTGTGGATCTAATCCTATGCGTCGATCTCTAATCGGACGATCCCTGGCGCTTCATACCCCTTCGGCCGACAGCTTTACAAAAGAGCCCCTCTGTTTCCTCAGTATCAACCCGCAGTCCCAAGCAGTTGAAAGAACCTTACACTGAGGCCCTAAAATTTTTAGATAGCACCATGCAGTTCTTTGTATTATTGCGCGCAGTCCAGACAGCAAATAAAATCAGAGAAATTCATTCTAAATTCATTTTTAATACAAAAATAATGGTAGAAACTTGTATAAATCATAGAAAATTCATATTAAATCCTTTTTAGTCCATTCCAGTTCCTATAATTTTGTAATATTATTGTTCATCATTTAGTACCACTGTTTTGACATGAAAACCATGTTAAAATGTATCTCTTAATCAATCTTGTATCAAATACATAAAACATTTAGAAATTCATAACTTAAAATCTATAACTCTAAATTTAATGATTCATGTTCCTAGGATCTTATTTTAATGTGTAGATTTTTATTGTATATTTTGTTTACATGTTTGGTGTGATGTTAATTTCACCTTTATACTATGTTTGTTTGTATTGCTATGACTAGCGCGAGGTCACGAGGATCTGAAGAATCACCCTGGTACCTAGTATCTCAAGTGCCAGGCAAGTTGTGCCCTTGACCACATTTATTACCCAATACTGTTCTTTAATATAACTTATTCATGCATAGGTTTAATTTTGATGGGACCTAATAGGTCACCCTAGTCTGTTTATCCTTTTTACCTTGTTCACCCCTGAATCACTTGGGTAGTTTTGCTATTGCTTTATATGGTCTTGGGTTAATATTTCATTACATCCATGTTCTAATTATTCCGTTGTGTTATTTATGTTCATGATAAAATCATTATGTTAATGGGAACATGGAGAACCACCCGGGAAAACGTGCCACCACAAGGGAGGAATGGGACCCCTTGGCTAACTAATTAGGAAAGCTAGTGAGACTACCTTACCCGAAAGGGGCAGGGGCAGTAGGGGAGTTGCATGCAAGGAGGTTCTCGGGTTGATTTTGCTGCGATGGCGGTCAGACGGGGATTCTTGCAAGTGCTCTTCCCATAAACTGTAGCAGGTTTTCGGAAGCTAGTGGAACTTTGTAAAGGCCTCGTAGTGGATCCCTAGCCATTCACCTCGGTAGTGTCTAAGGGCCTTGCAAACCCTGGCGACATGGGATACACGACTTGTGGGTACAGGGTACAACCTCTGCAGAGTGTAAACTGGTATACTAGCCGTGCTCACGGTCATGAGCGACTCGGACACTCACATGATTAATTTATGTAACTTAAATTCAATTTGTCATTTGCATTTGCATGGGATTATTTATTAATTTTGTTCTATTATTCTTATTATGGTTTGGTATTTACTTATATTTAGTAACTGCTAATAAAATTTGACCAACTTATTAAAAGCAATGCTCAGCTTTAACCCCTATTGTTGATCAGCCTTACACATCACATGAACTTTCACCTTTGGAGAGTTCATGCACATTATTCTCCATAACTTGTTGAGCGATGAACATGTGTGAGCTCACCCTTGCTGTCTCACACCCCCATAGGAGAAGAAAAGGTGGTTCAAGAGGAGCCACACAATGAGGAGTTTGACTTGATCTAGGTGGTGTCTCCCAGTTGACTTTATGGCGCCAAGGATGTACTTTAGTTCATTTTATATTTATCTTTTATTTTGTAAGACTTTCGCCATGTAATAAGTACTTTGATTATATTGTGACATTTATCTCTATACACTCTGTTATTATATATGTTGTCTTCTTTGGCGCATATATGAGATGCACCCAGCTTTATCCCTTAAATCCGGATGTGACAGAGCCAGAAGCGGAGCACCATTTGCGTGTGGAGAAGGCCCATGACTCTCTACGAAGTTACTTGACCGAGATGCTTGGCCCTCGCGTGGGCTACCCTTTGTGTAGGGGCACCAACGAGGATTAGTCGGAACCTTGCGTGGTTCCGGATAACTTAGTAAAAATACCGGCATCATCCACGAGAGTTTGCATCTCTACCTTATTCTTTACCTTCCGCATTTATATTAAGCATTTAAGTGTCAATCTTGTCTTTCTAGTTAGATTATTTAGGATTGAAACTTAGGATTTGTGGTAGAGATAGCAACACTTAGACAAAACCTAGTTTGCACATTTTAGTTTGATTATTTGCATAGGTTTTGCTCTAGGGTGTAGGAAACGTAGAGGCCGAGGCCATTTCGTCATGCCTTGTATCCAAGGATCAAGGATGAAATTCACCAGTTGTTGGAAGCTAATTTCATTAGACCCTGTAGGTACAATAATTGAGTCTCAAACATTGTGCCAGTGGAAAAGAAAGACTCCAACAAGCTTAGGGTATGTATTGATTTCTATAATTTAAATTGAGCAACCCCTAAAGATGAATATCATATGCCTATGGCTGACATATTAATCAATGATGCATCTGGAAATAGGGTTATTAGTTTTTTGATGATAATGTCGAATATAATCAAATCTTTATGGTCGAAGAGGATACGTCTAAAAGAGCCTTTGTACATCTAGGTTTCATTGGTTTATTTGAGTGGGTCATCATGCATTTTTGGCTAAAGAATGAGGGTGATACTTATCAGAGGGCTATGAATTTTATTTTGCATAAATTTTGAGGGTGAATCGTGGAAGTCTACATTGATAGTAGTCAAGTCAGTTGAATTTGATTCTCATCTAGTCGATTTATGTAAATCCTTTGAGAAGATACATCGATATGGTTTAAAAATGAATCCATACAAATGTGTCTTTGGAGTGTCGTCAGAAAGTTTTAGGCTTTATAATTCATGAGTTGGCATAGAAGTCGATCCCGACCAAAATAAAGTTCTTCGAATTGCGGGTGCTCCTACTTGTAACCTCGAGATGCAGAAGTTTCTCGACAAAGTAAATTATTTGCGAAGGTTTATTTCTAATCTCGCTGAGATGGTTGATGCTTTTACTCCTATTCTTTGGGTTAAGAACAATGTCAATTTTACTTGGGGGAAGAATAACAACACACTTTTGATCGAATTAAGGAATACTTATCTTCGGTCCTTGTACTTAAGGGCCAAAAAGTGGAGTTCCTTTTAGACTATGTAACGATCGAAGGTAAAGTCATTGGTGTTGTTTTGACTTAGGAGACCAAGGGAAAGGAATATGTTATAGCATATTTAAGTTTTCGGCTGGTGGACGCTAAAACAATGAATACTTTTATTGAGAATTTGTGTTTATGTTTGTTTTATGCATGCACCAAGCTCAAGTATCATCTACTATCTAGCTCTTGTATTGTTACTTGTCAAGCCGACATGATTAAGTGTATGTTGTATAACCCCATTATGAGTGGTAGGATTGGTAAATGGGCTTATGCACTTATAAAATATAACTTGTTCTATGAGTCTTTGAAATCTATAAAAGGCCAGATATTAGTTGATTTTATTGTAGAGTATTGGATTAATGATTCTTGCGAGCTATATGTATTCTTTATCACTGTCACTCCTTGCACACTCTATTTTGAAGGATAGGTCTGCAAGGAAGGACAAGACATTGTCATGGTGCTTGTTTAACCAAGAGGTGCCGCCTTTGATTTCTCTAGCCGATTGGAGTTTTGTTGCACTAATAATCAAACCGAATATGAGGCATTGTTATTCAGTTTGGAGCTCGTACAACATATGGGAATAAGGCATGTGAAAGTTTTTGGTGATTCTCAGTTAGTAGTCCAGTAAGTTTCGGAAGAGTGTCAATGTTTGGATGTTACTTTAAACAACTTTCTTGAAAGGTGTTGGGACATAATATGTTCTTTTGATGAACTTGATGTTCATCATATATTTAGAACCGAGAATTTTAGAGCTAATGGGTTGGCACAAAAAGCTTCAGTGTATTGGATAACCATAGGAAAGTTCCATATCTAAAAACCTGATGCTCAAAACTGTCAGTGTGCTACGTCTTCATGTACCGGATTGTCAGACAAGGTTCTCCAGACTCTCTGGTGTTGACAGACCATCATGGTGATGGCTTTAGTCATATATTTGTGTGATCAAAATGCTAGAACAGATAGGAATATTCGACAGATGACTTTTAAGTATGTTCTCATTTATGATGAACTTTATTGTCGAGCTCTTAGTGATATTATCTTAAATGCTTAGGCCCTGATAATGCTATGTTAGCTATAGCCAAAGTGCATGAAGGTATTTGTGGTACTCATCAATCAACTTCAAAGATGAAGTGACTTTTGAGAAGGGCCAGGTTTTATTAGCATAATATGATTGTTGATTGTTTTATGTTGGCGTCTTTCCAGGCCAAAAACTAACGGTCCCTAGGGCATGCATGCGGCGTGCAGGACCTTGTGGCCTCTCTACTAATTCACGGACCGTTCGACCTTGATGGCCAGGCTACTATCCGCATTGAGACGGCGGGCCATTCGTGACTGCGCAGAGATCTCTAGGAAGAACCTAGATCCCACCTCCCGGGAGGGACCCGAGTGAGGAGGGATTCTAGAGTTCCTTTGGAGTCGGCAAACCAACAAAAGCGCCACACGTCGATGTAAAGCCAAAGAGAGGTGAAGATTAGGGTCAGAAACTACAACTAGGGCAAAAACTAGATCTAATCTAACGATAAAGAAGAACATAAAGTATAAATGATTTTTTGGATCGATTGGTTCTCTTCCAATCGGTCGTACCCCTTTATATTTATTGGGTGAGGTCTGGACCCTTTCCAAGGCGAAGTCCAACAAAATCTGACAGGAAATCCAGAGAATCACGCAAAAAATCAGGACTCCAACCTAAACTGATCTAATCAACTATATAGGCGAACACACCGGACTGTCCAGGGGGCGGACGGTCTGGGATACTATGCCGGGTGTTCAACATTGGCATTCAAACATATAATGTGGCATAGACTAAACTTTAGTAACGGGAACTAATCACCCTTTACACGTGATTAGCCCGTATATCAAAAGCCCCTAAAATACCCTAGCCTCTTTCATACCGGTCCTTTACTGCACGAAGGCCTTGCAGAAATTGGGAACCTCTACACACTGCTTTGGCTGAAACCTTGACCTCTTCTCCACTCTCGTACACATACTCTCTTGTCCACTCTCCAACCTGCAGATCCACTTACATGATAAGCTGTATTCATAGCCCTTGTATCAAATTTATACAGAATCACGATGGACTAAACTATTTATATTGTCATTACATGCCGTGCCGTGTTTTAGTGATGATGGGCTTGTTTTTAGTATGGCAAATCACGATCTAAATTGAACTAGAAAAAATTCAGGATCTGAGTTGCAGGGCCTTTAATATCTGAAGCTCAGGCCCTGTTTGGTTAGAGGGATTAATCTTTAGTCTCTGGTTTTAAGTTCTGTTTAGTCTCTATTTTACCAAACGGAAGGACTAAAGTATGGACTAATTGGTTTTAGTCTCTAGTCCCTCACATGGGTGCTAAAAGAAACTAAAGGACAACATTTACTTCAATTGCTCTTGTCTAGAAAACTGACGTAAAACAAGAAAAAAGTATTTAGGTCTTTATATGTTGCATTTAATGTATTTAGAATTTGTTTATCCTCTACAACCAAACATAGTAGGGAACTAAACTTTAGTCCTAAGACTAATAGAATCAAATGAGGTCTTAGTTGAACAGTGGCTCCATTTCAGTTTCTAACAAGAATACTTTGTTTTTTTTTTCGCAAACAAATGGGTTCGAATGTTCGATAGTTTTTAGAGAGCGGTGTAATTCAACATATTAGAAAAATATTCTCCTTTTTCAAGCCGCTCTCTTCAGGCTTATCTCAATCAAACACTACAAAGCTAGAACGGAGGCCTCCAATCCATTGTACCTTGCTCCCGGAGTAAACGCTACCTAAGACCATAGAGCCGAGGCTTCGAACAAGAGAAAAAAACTTCGATAACAGTTGAAAAAATGGTTTCCTTTTCATTTCTAACGAGAATTGTCTACAAAATTTACAGAGTGGTTTGTGGTTCCAAATACCTCAGTTTGATGGAAAACAGTGGATCGTCAGGTGTACACTTGCATCATCACCAACTAGGATAAGGTAAATAGAGCGAACCAATGACCCATAAATAATTCAATTCACCATGCTACCCTGCGTGTCGCAAACTAAAGAGAAGGATCAGGAGATTCACTTCTCGATCTTATCAAATAATACAGATAAAGCCTTGTATAGAGTTGCGGCAGCAGGCGGTTTTGGCAGCGACCCAAGAAGGATTTCTGAGGCCTTAATCGGACCACCGTAAAACCGGGCATTTACCGAGTCTCGAGTGGACACCACACTTCCATTGAGCGCACAGCCCACAAAGGCACCTGCCAGAGAAACAAAGAGCAGATAGTGACAAAAGGCAAAGCTAATGAAACATCAATGTCAGATCAGCACTGGACTGACATCAACAGTACACATGTAGAAATTAAAACAAAAGCTGAAAAAACATGTGCTGCGCTCAACTCTAGATAATATAATTAATTAATGAAACCCATATAAACTGTATAACGTTGCAAGAACGAACATGACAAATGATGCTGAGTTTTGATCCACTGTAGCATTCACTATATACAGCCTATACTCGTGTGATTCAACTGACTGACAGCAGCAAACGTTGGTTTTTTTAGATTATCTGAATGTACTACCTTGTAACAGCTAGCTGCGATACCAGACCATCATGTTTCATTTTATTCAGCTCAACTCACTGAAAGTTTAGTACAATGTCTTTTTAGCTACCATAAGCGACAGAGACCACTTGTCTCAAGGTTGAACTATATTCCCCCAGAAATTGAATTCTGGTCTACAGTACAAGTGATATAGAAAGCTGTAGTCTTCACAAACGTTGGAAATATTTGCTTAAGAGCATTCACAAACTACATCTAGTACAACAGTAGATATTTATGGCTGAAATCCAATTATAATATCCAAATTCTGTGAGCGCACAGGATTTGACCCATAATGTTTCTTTGTTTTGTGAAAACTGGACCAAAGCAGTTCTCTGCCAGAAACATGTTGCTTGGACAAAAACATACCACTGAACAGATAGAGCTGGTTGGAAGATAAATGAAATTATCGCAACCTGCAACTCTTTTAACCTTTTCTTACTAAAGTGTTTGATAGTTTGATGACAAGAGGTTCACTGCTAGAAACGTGCTGCTTGGGATAAAAATCTCACCAGCAAACAAACAAAGCTGGTTCGAAAATAACGAAAATAGTGCAACTAGTAACTCTTAACTTTTCGTTCACCATTGTGAAGTAACTACAAATATGCACAGATTAATGTGTCAACCAATGACCTGGAAACTTTTCAGTAGCGACCAAACTAGCTGGTATTCAGTATCCTGTCATGTTTCTTTTAATTGCTGACTAGACAACAGTTTCAGGAACCATAGAAGAGTGCTTTTGTCATGGGCATCATAGGGAGCGAGAGGCAACAGCCAGGCTGGGATAAGGCTAGAGAATAAGATTGAGATGAGCTGGGATAAGGCTAGAGAATAAGATTGAGATTAGAGAATTGTGGAGAGTTGGTTAGCAGCAGATAAGTCCAAGAAAGTAGGAGTTAGTTGAGAGTTTGTAGGAGAAGTTAGTTAGCCATAGGGCTATTTATAAGCCGCATGGCAGCAGAGAATAAATCAAGCAAAATCATTATCAAACCAATCTCTCCCTTGCAATGACCCTCTCAAGCGCCTAGGGCTGCTACCCTAGAACCAAGCCTGCGGCAGAGGGGTATAACCTCGCCGGAGAAGACAGCTATCCCATGGACCGAAGGTCCATGACACCTGGTATCGGCTCCAGGTTATCCTCACCACCACCAGCCGCCCATCCCTCACCACCACCAGCCGCCGCAACGCCCTCCCACCCGCCCTCTCCAACTCCAGATGCATTCACTCGGCTCGAAGAGAGTTTTGGCCGGCTCGAAGAGAAGTGGGATCAGTTCGTTGTGATGTTCCACCGCTACAAGGAGAAGACAGAGAAGGAACTCCAAGCAGCGGTGCGGCTTCAGGCGGCAGCGCGAGGGTTCCTGGCACGCCGCCAGGTACAGTCCCTTCGTGGGGAGAAGCACCTTGTTGTGGCCTCCAGGGCCACCCCATGGCCGTCATCACATGAGCAGGCCGTGGTGCGCCTGCAAGCCGCAGTGCGCGGCTTCCTTGTTAGGCGGGCGGTGCGGAAGCTACACTTGCTGATCAGCTCATCGCTGCACCAACTCGCAGCTTGCGCGCCCAATCACCAGGTCTCGTCTATACTTTTTGAACCCCCTACAGAAGTCGAGATCTGGGTATGCAGCCCCCCTGCACGGCCCAAGAGGGTCGTCTCCTTCATTCGGGCAACTACCTTGGTGCTGGACAGACCCAACATAAGAACGGGCTGGTTCCTCCTTCACCTTTCATCCAACGTGAAGTCCGCAGTTCAGCTCTTCCCTTGGGATCCAGGAGGACATAGCTGCAGTTCAAATTTATATTTTAGTTCCACAATTATTTTGTATTTTCGTCTTAAATAATAAAGGTAAGCCGAGATGTAAAAGGCTTAACCTTAAGTCGTGTCAGGTATGACAGCTCGAGGACGAGCTGGTCCTCAAGGGAGGGGGAGATGTCATGGGCATCATAGGGAGCGAGAGGCAACAGCCAGGCTGGGATAAGGCTAGAGAATAAGATTGAGATGAGCTGGGATAAGGCTAGAGAATAAGATTGAGATTAGAGAATTGTGGAGAGTTGGTTAGCAACAGATAAGTCCAAGAAAGTAGGAGTTAGTTGAGAGTTTGTAGGAGAAGTTAGTTAGCCATAGAGCTATTTATAAGCCGCATGACAGCAGAGAATAAATCAAGCAAAATCATTATCAAACCAATCTCTCACTTGCAATGATCCTCTCAAGCGCCTAGGGCTGCTACCCTAGAACCAAGCCTGCGGCAGAGGGGTATAACCTCGCCGGAGAAGACAGCTATCCCATGGACCGAAGGTCCATGACAGCTTTCCATAGAGCAATGTGGCCAAATCATAAAAAATGTGGAAAATTCATTAGGCTATACCTTTGCTACAACTGTATGTGTAACAGGCAGCATAACCACCATCACCAGCACGGAAATCAGCCTCTGCCACTCGTCCAAAATGACCAGCAGAAGCACTAACACCAGCCCCAATTGACATATGTGCATTTCCACTAAAAGTTTTGATGGCATCTTTGTTCCTAAGAACAATGATGTAGTCAGCCAACTCACCTCCAGCCTGGCAGGTAAAAAATACAGTTAGAAGGCCTTAGTTATAACAAAAACACAAGCTTGATGGAAAGATTACCTGAACTCCATATCCAAGACCACAAGTAGAGATGGCTGAAGGAGGGGACCAAGAACCATCACCTCTCCGAGCAACAACCAATCCAGTACCGATTTTGTATGTAAGCATCACTCCAACCTTTACCTCAGTGATGATTGCAAGCCCTTTTGCTTGTCTGAGAATTGAATCAGGGATCGACTTCTCAGGTTTCAGCTCTCCCACCTGAATATTGCAAGCATAGAACATTCTGTGATTATGTCCTTATTAACAGCAAAGGATTAACTGAACATGAAGCATGTGGCTAAAAAAAGAACAGGAAATAATTGGAAGAGTAAACTTTATGTGGTCCCCATATTTTGAAAAGCATATGAATATACGATTAATTTATAAACAGAACCGAAAATTGTAAAGGTGGTACAAAAATATCTATGCAAATGCTTCAGCTATGCAGTACCGCACCAAGTGTATTACAAATAGGAAATTAGAATTTAAATGGCCTAATCATGGTGTTGACAAATGCCGAAAAATAACCAGTCCATTTCTGAGGCAGTTTGCACGCTATGTTACACAGGTCAGCGAGCAACAACCTTACCTGCCTTAAAGACAATTGATGAACAATAATGTTTAACATTTGGAATAACTTCTCACATATATACAAGGTGCCTTGGTAAGCTAGGGACTGTGCTACAAGTTTGTAGAGAAAATGATTTGTCAAATATATGTGACAAGCACGAAGGCCACAATCTAATTATACTTTTTTTGTGAAACATGAATGCCACAAGTTATAATTCATGCAGCAGCACAATTTTAGTTTGGATCTGGTAGACTAGTAAATTACTTCAAGAGTTTAAGCCAATTGATGCTTGTAGCATTGGATAACCATTGGTTGAGCAGAAAATGTGTTTTTAGAAAGAATCAAGGAACATGAACAAACACTTTATAGGAAAATATTGAAATGATTAACAACAGGAGGCATTAGAAGTGTTGGATATGAATACCTTACAATAGCCATGTATGGAATTTGCCGCTTTGTAGATCTCATACTCCATTCTGACTGCCCATGGGGTGTTTATCCATGACCTCAAGGTGCTTAGGTCAGTCAAGTCTTGAGTTGGAAGTTGACAAGCACGACTGAATCGATTCATCAAATAAGGTTGTATACACTCAAGACGCACTCCACAAACATCACAGACCCTTTGAGGATCTGAGTTCATGAACTTTGGGGGCATCAAGCTTCTACCCTTTGAACAGCCACCACAAAATATCCCACCACAAAATCGGCAATGATGGCGAGCACAAATTATTGGATGAAAACGTGCTCCACAAAGCATACAGGAAGTTGAAGCACTATCAGGCAACCACTTTGTTAGTTCTGTCTCAAGGAGAGCATGTTCAGAACCAGCACTGACATCTTTAAGTGTTTGGGCCTTATCCTTCAAAGTCTCTTCAAGGCAAAAATCTGAAATCATAGACGTGCCATACATTCCTAAATCAAATGATGCAATGGATAATATTTTATCCTTTCCTGCAACAACCATCTCAGAGAGCACATCCCACATTGTCATCTCCAAATTTTCTTCGTCAATATCCCACTTATATTCTTCCTCTGGGAAGCACGGACTATTGTAACCAAAGCCCTTTTGCCACTCATCGTGATCATGTTTTGGCATAGGTGGAACAGAGGGAGGCACCCATATGATGCCTGTTTGTTCACAAGAAGGGAAACTGTCATAGTTGTTTTCTCCGAATTCCTTCTCAGTCGCCATCTCATCGCTGAACTCTGAATAATGGACAACATCAAGCCTTTCTTCCTTGAAAACTTTAGGAGGAGGATCCCTAGTGCCCTTCTCAAATATGATGGGGGCCTGATTTTACCATAACCATAAATAATTTGGATGATGTCACATACATGCATATGGACGTTACAATAAATTATATAATCTAAGCTAACTGAACACTCACTCTATTTTACCATATTTGACAATTTAGATGTTTACATACTAAGGAAAGGTGCAAGATGGCCAAATCCTACTGTTAAAGTTGTCTATTGCTATTTTCTAGGTCATCAAATATTTTGGTTTACTAGATCAACCATTCTGATAATAATGAATGTAAAAAGAGCTCTAGTTTTGTAGCATTACAAGCTAAATGAGGTAGGGGACACATTTGGAAGATATAGGTATTTCTGAAACTCACGTTTCCATGCAAAAACATCAAAACAGAAAGTGCAGAGGTAGTCCAGACACTGATCCCGTCAGGACATAGGAATGCAGTGCTTGGCAACATTTATTTTGCGTATCAAGGAAGAGCGAATTAGAACGGTAATAATCTCTTGCTTAACACACATAAACCCGTAAGGTCCTCCTTTTCCACCACGTGCTCTGCACCTGAACCCTAAGCGCCCAGCACGACAACCTCACAAAATTGAATCACACATCAACGCTACTGCCAATGTAGCCAGCAGAACGCTTCGCCAGTCTACGAATAGATCATCTACTGGATATTCTAATCTACCGGGAGGCAAATTCAGTATCAGATGAATCGAGGAGGGAGTGTTCGATTACCGCTTCATGGGAGGGACACGCGTCGGATTCGTCGTCCCACATCACCAGTGCGTCGCAAACCCCGGCCTCCTCCTCGCCGCTGCCCCCGGCGGAGGCTGGGACCTGCGGGGGCTCCAGGTCATACGTCCCAATTTCAGGGTAGAGGCGATCAGTTCCCGCCATGTCAGCAGTAAACGGCTCCAATTCAGATCGCTCCAATCCACGGGAGAAATTGTGGAGGATCAGCAATCAGGAATTGCTTCAATACTGTCGTGATTCGTGAAGGGGACGAGACAGAACAGAAGAGGGAGAGAAGCAACAAGTTAAAATTTCGTGGTATGCAGGCAGACTTGGCTCTTATCTTATAAGGACCCAAACTTTAGCACATTAGCGAGACACAAACTGAAGTAGCATTGTTGTTTTGTGGTGTGTTGTTCTCTACAACAA
Organism: Zea mays; assembly: GCF_902167145.1. Classification (NCBI taxonomy): domain Eukaryota; kingdom Viridiplantae; phylum Streptophyta; class Magnoliopsida; order Poales; family Poaceae; genus Zea; species Zea mays. The sequence goes on along the minus strand of NC_050104.1, from coordinate 81,641,142 downwards.
GAGAACCCACACGACTTATATTACACAATATACAAATAGGTCTTTTGTATTTGATCTATTTACATCAACACTCACTTTTAAGATGGGCTAAATATAAACATTCTCATCGTGTTACATACCAATTCATTATTCTTAGGACCTAAACTTTCGTGAGACTATCTACTAACTGATTACGAGACTTGACATACTTCAACTTCAAAGCCCTAGTATCAATCTTCTCTTTGATAAAGAACCTATCAATCTCCACATGTTTCATGCGGTCAAACTAGACTGGATTATTTGCTATGTTGATTGCAACCACATTATCACAATGAAGTAACATAGTCGCATTCTTCAACACTCTTTGGAAGACCTTTCAACCACACCATCGCACATAAGGCTAAAGCCATTGCTCTATGTTCAGCCTCCGCAGTAGATCGAGACACCACTGCTTGCTTCTTGCTTCTCAACGAAACTAGATTACCACCCACAAAAACACAATATCCAGATGTGGATCTCTGATCATCCCTACTGCTTGCCCACTCAGTATCGCAATACACTTCCAGGTACATGTGTTGGTTTGCCCTAAACCACAAACCCTTGCGAGGGGTTCCCTTCAGGTATCTCAGGATTTAATAAATTACTCTCATATGCCCAGCTCTAGGATCATGCATGTATCTACTCACCATACTCACTGCATAAGCAATGTTCGGTCTTGTGTGACAGAGGTATATCAATCGAACAACTATCCTCTGATATCTTTCCCGATCCACGGGGTCACCTAACTCAGCACAAGTTGGTGATTCTTATCAATGGGTGAGTCACATGGACGACACCCAAGCATTCCTGTTTCTGCCAATAAATCAAGGACATACTTCTGTTGTGAGAGATAACAATTCCCTTAGATAACCTAGCAATCTCAATCTCAAGGAAGTATCGAAGTGGTCCAAGATCTTTTACCTCAAAGGCTCTACCTAGCCTTTCCTTTAGTTTCTTGATCTCCTCCACATCATCCCAGTGATCACTATTTCATCAACATAAACAGCCAAAATAGTGATACAAGAACCCAGATGTTTATAGAAGACCGTGTGATCTTCATTGCATTGATAATAGTCCATATCACATATTGCTCGCCTGAATCTATCAAACCATGCACGTGGTGACTACTTTAGGACATAGAATGACTTCTTAAGTCTGCACACTTTCCCAATAGTCTGTTCATTTGCAAACCTAGGTGAATTTCCATATAGACCTCTTCTTGTAAGTCACCATGAAGAAATGCATTTTTCATATCCAGTTGATGAAGTGTCCAACCAAAATTGACCGCACATGAGATTAAGGTCCTCATCGTGCCTATTTTTGCCACAGGTACAAAGATCTCATCATATTCAATTCCATATGTCTAACTATATCCCTTCTCCACCAGTCTTGCTTTGTACTTGTCAACCTTTCCTTCAGGGGGTGTGCTTTACTGTGAAGACCAACTTGCACCCTACCTTTTGCTTTTGTTGGGGGCCTTCATTTTCCGAAGGTCCTCAAAAACACGACTAACATGCTTTCTAGTATAATATACTGTCACAGGAAGCTTCGACTTTGAGGTGAAGGTGTTCATGGTATGAAAGACGCGATCTGGAAGAAGGATGAACCAGTTCCGAAGCTGTGGATGAAGAAGCTTCGGCTTAGCACAAGGACGGTGGTGGAGAATGAAACCGACCTAAAGGAGAAAAGGTTGTTTAGTCCTCGACAACCTACCTTTTAGCTAATAGTAAATGTCAGGGACATGAATGTAATTTTCCCCAGGCTTCGTCCTGTGCCTATAAATAGATGAACAGTAACACCGTATTGTTCACGCTAACTTGTAATCACTTGCACGCCACTCTTGGATTTTTACCTTCTGTCAAGCCGAAGGTACATATGTAATTTAATATCATTGATGTTTGTTTATAGATATATAATGATAATATGAATAATCTAATGATATAAAATGACTATTCATACCTTCTCTATGTTTCATACAACCATGTTTATATCTCTGTATATTGCAATGAAGAAGGTATGTCCTTCATGACCTTCGTCCGAAGATCATTATATCCTAAGGGAGATAATGTAATGAAGGACGAAGGTCTTTAACCATTAACATTTGTGTTGCCTTGTTCTTGATTCATAGCTTTTGGGAACAAGTGACCAACAACTTTCCTTCTAGAAGGTGAACAAGTTCCCATGTCTTGTTCTTTTGAAGGGTAACCAACTCTTCTTTCATGGCATCCTTCCACTTTGTGTCCTATTTAGCACACCTCCAATCCTTTGGAATAGATATTGTTTGTAGAGATGTAACAAATGTTCTATATGCAGGAGAGACACTAGAGTACGAGGCATACTTAGCAATGTCATGTTCATAACCATAACGAGAAGGGGGTTTTGCAGCATTGACTTTAGGATCTCTTCTTTGTGCAAGAGGTAATTCTACACGTTCAGAGGGAGAAGCAACATTACCAACTGGAACTAGAGAGGAGTTTGACAAGAGGTATGGGACTGGAGCTTCAACTTGTTCAGGTTGTGTTTGTTCAGGTAGAGGTTGCTCCCCTACTTCTTAGCCTGTCTTCGATAGTACATTATAGGTCATTGCTCCCCTTGCTTCTTATTCACCTCTACCCTAATAGAACACATAATTGTCCCAAAAATCATAGCTTCATCATCCTATGTCTCCTCTTGACTATTGATAGTTGGATCATCATGATCCCCACCACCACTTCTTTCATCATTACTCACTATCTCTATAGTAATCAGTTCCCTCATTTCTGGTGGAACCATACCTCCAATAATCAACCCTCTTGATTTCCTACTAACCAAATCACTACCTTGGCCACAATCACCCTAGACACTATCATTCTCCCCTCTCTCCGGTCACTTTCATTGACTAGAGAGAAGTCCTCCAGAAAATTGTCTAGGTCAACCTTTCTTGTGTAGTATGGTTCTTCCTCATGGAATGTCACATCCATACTCAGAAATAATCTCCTACCAATAGGACCCCAACACTTGTATCCTTTCTTAGTAGTGGCATAACCCACGAAAATGCATTTGATAGCTTGAGGATCCAACTTGCTCACCATAGGTATCCAACTTGCTCACCATAGGTTGATGATCTTTCACAAAGCAAACATAACCAAAGACCTTGGGTGGAACTCTAAAGTTCTGGTTTCCCAATAGGAGCTCAGCAAGTGATTTGAAATCAAGTATCCTTGAGGGCATCCAGTTGATGAGGTATGTGGCTATCATCACTTCTTCACTCCACAAGTATTTGGTACATTCATTTGAAACATGGGAGACCTTGCTACCTCCAACAAATGGTGGTTTTCCCGCTCAGCTACACCATTCTAAGGTGGAGTACTAGGACAAGTTATTTGATGAATGATTCCTTGATCTGAAATATATGATCTAAACTCATTATTCACATACTCTGTTCCATTATATATCCTAATGATGCAAACCCTTGCATTAAACTGATTTGTAACCAATTTATGAAAGTATTGAAAGCACCGGAACACCTCATTTTTATGCTTAAGAATATAGATCCAAGTCATACGAGTGTAGCAATCAATAAAGGTGACAAACCACTTTGCACCATTCACAGAAGTAACAGAGCAAGGACCCCAAACATCTAAGTGTATCAGGATAAATGGTTCACAAATGCGAAGGCCAATACTAGGATAGATGGATCTACTATGCTTGCCAAGCTCACAATGCATCACATACAAGTCTACTTTTGTCCACTCCCTTAAACATAGCAGGGTACAACCATCTTAAGGTCTCAAAAGATATATGTCCTAACTGATAATTAAGTCGCAGAATTTCTTTCACATTCCTTTCAGCAACTGCTCTCAATGCTGATTCTTCATGACCCATGAACCACAACCCATCACGTCTGACTCTAGTCCCAATCCTTTTCTCAGTCCCCTTCTCTTGAAAGACACAAGTGTTTCCATCAAACATTAATGTACACTTGAATTGATCCATGATTGAACTTACAGAAACGAGATTGACCGGAAAAGATGGGACATGCAGGACTGAGGATAAGCTAAGAGATGGTGTACACTCTAAGGACCTTACACTGGCCCATGGATTCATTGGGAAGTGCCATTAGCAATTTCAACAAACTCAGAATGTGTATGTGGGATGTAAATGCTCATGAATCTATGACCCACTCTTTGTGATGCATACATGAGTATGTAAGTGAAAGGGAAATGGGCTTGAAACATTTCCTATAACCGATTTTGGTGTTTGACGTCCATCACAAACCACGTGGACTAACTAGTTTTCATTTATCTCAGGTGCATTAAGTTCAACATAAACCAAGAAAGAAATTAAGTTGGGGACTCAACATAGATTGGAGCAAAGACTAGAAAGGGTGCTGCCATTGGCGCACCGGACATTGTCTGGTGCCCAGGCCGAGCACCTTCCGAACTGCACACTCTCGGGTTTCTCAGGGATACGCTCCGCTATGTGCACCAGACATGTCCGGTGAGCCAACGGAGCAACGGTTAGATGCGCCAACGGTCGACTGCGTGAACAGTAAGGCACACAGTACAGAAGTCAGAAGTCAGAGCTGTGAAGTCAGAACGCACCGGACATGTACGGTGTGCCACCGGACTGTCTGGTGTAGCTAGAAGACAAATAACTTTAACGGTCAACTGCTCCAAACCCCAAAGGTCTACTGACATGGTAGGCACCGGACAGTGAACAGTACCCTGTCCGGTGCACCACCGGACTGTCCGGTGCGCCCATTGACAGCAAAAACAGCCAACGACTAGGAAGTGGTTGGAGGCTATAAATACCTCCCAACCACCTCCATTCAAGCCATCCAAGTTTTCTAAACTTCACATTCAATACAAGAGCAAAGGCAATACTCCAAAGACACAATCAAAGATTCAATTCCCTCCAAGCTCCAAAATCAACTCTATTGCTTAGAGACTTGAGAGAGGATCATTTGTGTTTCTTTTGTTGCTCTTATTGCTTGGATTGCTTTCTCCTTCTCATTCTTATTCTTCTAAGTGCTTTGTAAAGCTAGCGAGAGACACCTAAGTGTGTGATGATCCTTGTGGGGTCTTAGTGACCCAAGTGATTAAGGAGAAGTCTCGACCGGTCTGTGTGACCGATTGAGAGAGGGAAAGGGTTGGAATAGACCCAGCCTTTGTGGCCTCCTCAACGGGGACTAGGTTCTTGGGAACCGAACCTCAGTAAACAAATCATCATGTTCATTTGTGTTGATCTCCACTTGATTTGTTTCCCACTCTCTAAAAGTTCCCTTGCTCATTGATTTGAGTTTGCTCCAAAAGTTATCCACATTGATTGAGCAACTCATAGCAAGGAGAACTATCTTCCACACTCCGAATTATTTCTAACGCTAACCCCGAGCATAGTGCGTGTTTAAAGTTTATAAATTCAGGTTTCGCCTATTCACCCCCCACTAGGTGACTATCAGTAAGAGTTTGTTCTTAAGTACCTTTGCCCATGTGAGCATAGTTAGCAAAGTAGGCTGGCTTCAACTTCCTGATGTCACCATCCCTTTCACCGCTACATTTCTGTAGCTCCTCAATTTTCAACCTCAACCTCGCTACTTCAACCTTCTCAACATCAAGAGCCTTAGCAACACCCTCTTTCTCTTTGGATACCATTTGAATCACCTCCTCGACAGCCACCAATTTCTTCTCAAGTTCACCCTTCTCACTAAACAACTCATAGTTCCTACACTCCAACTCCGCCACCACCGCCTCCAATCTCCAAACCTTAATGGACATGAGAGAAACCTCTAATGCCTTGAGGTCTAGTTCTATGGACTGCACACCTTTCATATTAAGAATCCTCTTCCAGATCCCCTCGGCATAGGCCTTGCAGTGCATGTGTACCTTCAGCACCATGACGATCAGCGGCGGCTCCTTCTGCATGCACTCCACCTTCATGGAGCCGGTGGCCTCCTCCAGGCTATGCTCCAGCAGCTCTAGTGACGACATCGTGTACTGCTCCGCGTCGTTCACTGTCATGAACCGTAGCTCCGTCTCCATGAGCTCGCACATCTGCTTAGCCATCTCTAGACCTCCTTTGTTAGCTCTGGGACACGACTGGTTCGAGCTGCCTCCATATCGCTCCAACCTTGGGCCACCAGTCTGGCAGCATCACTTGTGAGTACCCCACTATACCTCCTTTGCTCTTCTCACAACTCCATCAACAGAAGTAGCACACGACCACTGTCATCCTGTGTGAGCCCTGCTCCCATGCCAGATGTGCCGCATACAGCTGAAGAAAAGATGGCTCAACCTGCATAAGAGGAAGCCCAACGTCCGACTCGTCCATGTCGCCAACACTGTGCCAATACTCGGGTCCACGGTCAGGAGTGGGTGTAAGGTGTGTGTTGTATAAATGGTAGTGTGTGTCTTTGTATCGGGATTAAGCAAAAAACTGAGAAAAACTCTAATAGAACTACTCCCAGCTTCCTCCCCGTCGCTCCTGCTGTTCCTATCTTCCTTCCGTCTCCTCCCTTTTCTAACAATTAGTATCAGATTCACCGTTCCTCGGACAGCTTCCCATGGCATCTTCCACCCCAACCGAAGGCTTAACCCTAGCCCTCGAGAACCAGACCCGAGCTCTCCTCTCCGAGTTGGACAAGCGGTTCCTGGCGATGGACACCAAATGGAATTCTTGAATCGTCGATCTGGAGTCTCGGGTGTCCGCATCCGAGAGATCCATGTCAGATTTCTCTTCTGGACTTCGTTCCGATGTCGAAGCCCACCTCACCGCAGCGGATGCAGCTGTGGATGCCAAACTCGTCCAGATCGAGGCGGACACTCAGTCTCGGGTGTCGGTGCTCGAATCGGTGGTGTACTCCTTCGAGATCTGGCGCCCACGCATCGATTCCTCGGTCGAATCGTTGCAAGCGACCGTCGGGTGGCTGCGATATGAAGCTCCACGACGCGACGTCCAGTGGCTTCGCGACGCCCGCGTCGACAACTCCATTCCTGTAGCCACCGGTGGAGGACAAGGCTCGGTGTTGGGGCGCCCACCTTCCCCGACCCTGGTCACCGACGGCCCCCAAATTGGCCACCACAACAACAATTTTCACCGGGAAAGTGGTTTCGGTCACTCCAGTGCCTAATTCCACTACCCGGTCACGGGTATGTGGCACCACCACTCTTCCCCGCAGTTTGCGTTTCCTCATCCTGGTGATTTCGTCCATAGAGATTATACACCCCGAAACCTGGGAGGGTTGCCAAAGTTGAACTTCCCCACATTTGATGGCTCTAGCCCCAAACTGTGGCAAAAGCGTTGCGAAGATTATTTTGACATGTACGCTACTGAAGAGCGAATGTGGGTGAAGGTCGCTACCATGCATTTTGCTGGTGTAGCGGGTCGTTGGCTACAATCCATTGAACCACAACTTCCACAACTATCTTGGCACCAATTCTGTCGAGCCATACACGACCGATTTGGTCGAGAACAGCATGAGATTGTTATCCGCAAACTTTTTCACGTTAAACAAACATTCACTGTCCAAGATTATGTGGATCATTTTTGTGAATTAGTTGATTTGCTTGTTACTTATGAACACACCACAGGCCCTCTTTACTTTACCATGAGATTCATTGATGGTTTGCGTCATGACATTAAATCAGTTATACTTGTACAACGGCCGAGAGATTTGGATATTGCCTGTGCGTTGGCCTTATTGCAGGAGGAGGCATACTCTTCGCGTCACCACGAGGCTGTCCAAAGTGTGGTGCCATTCGATGAACGATCAACACTGAAGCCTCCTCATCGTCCTGACAAATCCCTGACGGCCAACCAGAAGAATCATATTACCACACCAACATCCTCCATGGATAGCAAAGTGGCATCCCTACGGGCTTACCGTCGCGCACGCGGTCTCTGCCAGTACTGTGCCGAGAAGTGGTCCAAGGAACACAAGTGCAACACTCATGTGCAACTGCATGCTGTTCAGGAGTTGTGGGACATGCTGGGTACTGAACATCATGATTCTGAAGGTGAATATGAAGACTCAGCAAAGCAATTTTCTATTTTATTATCCCAAGAAGCAGTGTTCAGCAAATCACATTCCAAAGCATTCAGATTTCAAGGCTAGTTGCAGGGCATTGAGTTACTCATTTTATTGGATTCTGGCAGTTCCCATTCATTTTTAAATGCCAAACATGAAGCTGTTGTGTCAGGATTGGTCAAGCTGGAGTGTCCACTGTCTGTGAAGGTTACCAATGGGAGTCAATTACAGTGCACCACCGAATTACCTCAAACTGACTGGACTCTCCAAGGGTTGTCTTTTTGCTCTACATTCAAAATCTTGCCCCTGCCATTTTATGACCTCATATTGGGAATGGATTGGCTTGAAATGTTTAGCCCCATGTTTGTCGACTAGAAGAACAAGTGGTTATCCTTTTCTTATATGGGTCAGTCAGTGGTGTTGCGCGGCTGTTCATCAAGCTTACCTGCTGGGACACTGTTGGAAGTCAGACAAATGGCAACTGAGTTACCACCTTCAGCTCAAGTTTGGGTACTAGAAAATATATCTGCACCTGCACCTGTACTCAAACTTCTCCAACAATATTCAGAGCTATTCCAACCCCCTACCTCCCTACCACCCAGTCGTTTCTATGATCACTCGATCCCACTAGTGGAGGGAGCAAGGCCAGTGTCAATCCGCCCCTATCGATTCTCTACAGCCATGAAGGATGAGATCGAGTCTCAAGTCCAAGAAATGCTAAGCAATGGTGTTATACAACACAACAACAGTGCTTTTTCCTCCCCCATGCTGTTAGTCAAAAAGAAAGACCAGTCCTGGCGGTTTTGCGTGGATTACCGGCATCTTAATGCTCTCACCCTTAAATCCAAATACCCAGTTCCAGTCATTGATGAACTATTGGATGAGTTATATGGTGCTTCTTGGTTCTCTATTCTGGACCTTCGTGTTGAATTCCATCAAATCCTGTTGAAGGAGGGTGAAGAATATAATACTGTGTTCCAGACACATGTTGGCCACTATGAGTTCAGGGTTATGGCCTTTGGCCTCACTGGAGCTCCCGGAACATTCCAACGAGCAATGAATAATACAATGTCTCCCTTACTACGCAAATGTGCTATTGTGTTTTTTGACGACATTCTGGTCTACAACACCTCCTTGGAGTCCCATGTGTGTCACTTACGTCAAGTGCTGGACTTGCTGGTCCATGACAACTGGAAGATAAAGTTGTCTAAATGTTCATATGCTACAAATCAGGTCACATATTTGGGGCATGTGGTCAATTCCCAAGGCATTGTGACCGACCCAACAAAAATTCAGGCAATAGCTCAGTGGCCAGTTCCTTCATCTCTCAAAGAATTACGCAGCTTCCTCGGGTTGGCTGGTTACTATAGAAAGTTCATCCGCCATTTTGGGATTATTTGTCAACCACTAAAGCCCTGTTAAAGAAACATGCCATTTTTGTGTGGACCAGTGAACATGACACGTCATTTCAGACATTGAAAAAGGCACTCACTTCAGGTCCTGTATTATGTTTGCCAGACTTCATGTCTCCTTTTCTTATTGAGACCGATGCCAGTGACTTGGGTGTAGGCGCAGTCCTGATGCAAAAAGGTCACCCAATTGCCTTTCTCAGTCGAGCATTGGGCATCAAATCCCACGACCTTTCCACTTATGAGAAGGAGTACATGGCCATAATACTTGCAGTCCAACAATGGCGGGCTTACCTTCAACACACCGAATTTGTTATCCTTATGGACCATAAAAGTTTGGGACAACTCAATGAACAAAGGCTTCACACTCCATGGCAGCACAAAGTTTTTACCAAATTACTCGAATTGCAATACAGGATTCAGTATCGCCCAGGCTTAGAGAACCGTGTGGCCGACGCCTTGTCCCGTTGTGCCCCAGCTGAAGTCCATGCTGTCTCAGTCGTGGTACCACAATGGTTGCTGGACATCCAAAACAACTACAACCATGACCCAATAGCTCAATATATGTTGGCTAAGCTTGCCATCGATCCATCCGCTGTTTCCAATTTTACTCTGACCGAAGGCATCCTCAGATACAAAGGTCGTATTTGGGTGGGAGACGACACAACCATTCAGTCCGCATTGTGTCAGCATTGCATTCTTCAGCGGTAGGGGGTCACTCCGGGGTTCCAGTAACTTACAGCCATGTCAAGGGATTATTCGCATGGACCAATATGAAGTCATTCGTCAAGAACTTTGTGCAACAATGTTAAATCTGCTTGCAGGCTAAGCCCGACAGAGCTGCTTACCCCGGCAAGTTGCAGCCCCTACCAGTACCGTCTTCTGCGTGGCACACTGTGTCAATGGACTTCGTTGAAGGCCTTCCTCAGTCTAGATCCTTCGACTGTATTTTAGTGGTCGTGGACAAGTTTACAAAGTTTGGTCACTTCATTCCACTTTCACACCCTTACACTGCCAGTTCAGTTGCCAAGCTGTTTATGAATCATGTCTACAAACTCCATGGGTTTCCAGTGGCAATCATTTTAGATCGGGCCCGGTGTTTACAAGCACATTTTGGCAACACCTATTCAAGTCTGTTGGTGCTGAGCTGAAATTGAGTTCTTCATATCACCCGCAAACCGACGGGCAAACCAAACGGGTAAACCAATGCTTAGAGACATTTCTTCGCTGTTTTGTCAACGCTTGCCCAAAGAAATGGATTGATTGGCTACCAGCGGCTGAATATTGGTACAACACAAGCCTACACTCTTAGGATGTTCACCTTTTGAGGTTCTCTACGGTCGTCAACCAAGATCCTTGGGCATTTCTTCAGACAGTGCCATCCCAGAGTCTATTTCGGACTGGCTCCAGGAGCGCTCCCACATGCAGGACCTCATCCATCAGCACCTCTTGCGTGCTCAGGCTCGCATGCAGCGCCAAGCGGACAAACACAGGTCTGAACGCTCCTTTGCTATTGATGACTGGGTCTACATGAAACTCCAACCATATGTGCAATCTTCTGTGCTGCCCCGCGCCCATCACAAGCTCAGTTTTAAATATTTTGGTCCCTACCGTGTGTTGGCCCGTGTTGGCAAGGTAGCTTATCGCCTGGACTTACCTGCTTCCAGTCGTATTCACCCTATTGTGCATGTTTCTCAGCTGAAGCTAGCTAAAGGGTTCAAGGGCACTGCTTCTACTTCCTTGCCTTCGTCGCTACCAGAATCCAGTTCCCTGCCAACATCCAGCAAACTCGGGGCATCACCAAGGGAACTCGCCTTGTACAACAGGTACTGGTGGAATGGGCCGGTCTGCCTCGCGATTTAGCTACCTGGGAAGACAAGGAAGCGCTCCAGCAGTGTTATCCTGGTGCACCTGCTTAGGGTCAAACAGGACTTCAAGGGATGGGGAATGTGAGCCCTGCTCCCATGCCAGATGTGCCGCATACAGCTGAAGAGGAGATGACTCAACCTGCACAAGAGAAAGCCCAGCGTCCGACTCGTCCACGTCGCCAACGCCGCGCCAATACTCGGGTTCACGGTCCAGAGTGGGTGTAAGGTGTGTGTGGTATAAATGGTAGTGTGTGTCTTTGTATCCGGATTAAGCAAAAAAACTGAGAAAAACTCTAATAGAACTACTCCGAGCTTCCTCCCCGTCGCTCCTGATGTTCCTATCTTCCTTCCGTCTCCTCCCTCTTCTAACATCCTGCCAGGCCCGGTGCCCTGCCCAAGGCGCCAGAAGACAGGCTCTGTGCTGTGCTTAGGGGCGACGAGATGAGGTCGCCCACGGACGAGCGGCCTGATTTCTTGGTCACCTCCCGCTCATATGCGCTAAGGAGCTCAGCGCAAGCTGCTTCCCCTCCGCGTCAGTCTTCACCGCTAGCTGCCACTCCTTCACGACCGCGTCGGCCGGTGCGACCACAAGACGGAGCGCGAAGCACACGGCGGTGGCGGCAGGTCCCGGGCTCCACCTCGGCATTGTGGTGTGTTTTTCTCTACAACCAGAGAACCCACGCAACTTATATTACACAATATACATGTAGATCCTTTACATTGAATCTATTTACACCAACAAGCATTGTAGCTATCGAAGGCATAGTGTTTGGGGTTGCAAAAAGCCTATCGGATAGCTAGGACATGTCCCATTTACTGTCGACCCATTTAGCCTAATATCAAGCACAAATAGCTCATTAGCCTGAGCACAGCTCAACACGATACATTTTTGGTTCGACCTTACTCGCCTTAGGGTGTGTTTGGTTTGACTTTTGGCTTTTGGCTTTTGCCCCCTAAAAGCCAAAAGCCAACCAAAGGGCTGGATCCAGGAAGCAGCTTTTTCTAAAAGCTGACTTTCTCACAGTGCAAATCTGAAAGCACCCCTGTACCTGCTTTTAGTGGCTTTTCGGATGAAACTATGAAAACATATATCGAATAACTTTTAACGATTTTTAGTGGTTTCTACCAAACGATTTTTAGCTTTTTAATTGCTCACAGCCTACAGCAGCTTTTTCCACAACTCACAGCCCACAACAACTTTTTTCACAGCCACAGCCCAACCAAACAGACCCTTAGTATAGTCTACCATATATATATATATATATCTATAACCGACCCGATCCTTATTTACGAGCTATTTTCAAGCTATGTTACAAAAAATAAGAAAAGTAAGCTATAAAAATAAAGAAAAATAAGCTATTTTCGAGTTCTGTTTCAAGGCGGGCCTAAACCACTCGGCACGATAGCACGACACCGCACAATGAGCGTTTAAAACTACTCGGACTGTGCTTGAGCTCAGACTTAAGCTCCAAGCGGGCACGATATAACCCACCATGTATCCATGCTATGATGCAGCCCTGACTAAATCGGCCTAGCCCGTGAGGGGCTAGGGCCATGCTAGCACGCTGACCCATTGGGCACATAGGCAATGGTGCCTTCGGCCTTTAGATCGTAATCATAGTTGCACATTTAGTATTTAAATCCTTGACAACTCAGAAATCCTAGGATTTAACACCGTGTTTAGAGGTACAGGCTGGTGGAGGATTTAAGTTGCTAGATTTAAAACTACTTTTGGATTTCGATTTAAAACTCAAGAGGCTTGTTTCCACCATTACATATAAGAATTCCTTTTACAACTGTTGGGGGCCTTCGTCCTCCGAAGGTCCTAAAAAATGTAATTTAACAATATCTTCCAAGCATGGCTTATGGACAGGTACCTTCGGACTCAGGATAAAAGCATACACGATGGGAAGAGCATGATCGTGACGAATGTTGCCATTGCTCCGAAGCTACGCGCAAGGGAGCTTCGGCTAAATCGCGGAAAAAGGAACCGACTTAAAGGGGAAAAGACTATCTAGTCCTCATAGATTTATCTATAAGTTAATAATAAATGTAAAGGGCATGAATGTAATTTCTCACAGACTGCGTCCTGTGCCTATAAATAGAGGAACAGTACCCCGTACTGTTCACGCTGACTGGTACTTGCTTTTGCGTCATGCTTGTACTTTTTGCCTTCTATCAAGTCGAAGGTACTTTTGTAATTCAATACTGTTTCTGTCTTTCCATGATAATATAATAAGAATGAATTAATAATGTATATGATTGTTTATATTGTCTCTTATATTTTATATGCTTCTTCTTTTATTAACATATACTGCAATGATGAAGGTATGTCCTTCATGACCTTCGTCTGAAGATTATTATATCCTAAGGGAAATAATATTTTGAAGGACGAAGGGCATTAACATTTAACATCTTGTGTTGCCTTGTTCTTAATTCATAGTATTTGAGAATAAGTCCCCAACATTGGCGCCCACCTCCGGTGAACCCTTTTTCGACCACCTTCGGCAAGCACTGACCTTCGTCATGCCACCGAAGAAAGCTTCAGCGCCAGGGGCTGCTGCACTGCAGCCACTGGACCCGAACCAGGAGACTCTCTCTCTCCGAGAGGCCCGAAGCCAGAAAAGGAAGGCCACCAGTCCAACACTCCAGGAGGAGGAGTTGGACCAAGAAATCAGGGACATGGAAATAATCCATCAGCAAGTACAAAAGAAGAAGGAGAAGATGGCGCGACTGGCTGATCTTCAAAGGCAGATCGACGAAGCCACTGAAGAAGTATGTCATCTTGCTCAAGACGAACAAGATCGAAGGCCCCAACACAGGGAGCTTCGTCAAGAAGGCTTATTCAACGAGGATGGATGGTATGATGATTTTAATCATGATACCTTTACCTTTGATGATGCTTCTCCTTTGGCAGCAGAATTGTAGGCTATCCCATGGCCTCCATCATACAAGCCACCTCAGCTCCCCATGTATGATGGGCACTCAGATCCGAAGCAGTTTTTGATGAGCTATGAAGCAACTATATCTTCGTATGGAGGCAACACAGCTGTCATGGCTAAGTCCTTCATCATGACAGTTCGGAATGTGGCCCAAACATGGTATTCTTCTCTTCGGCCAGGAACTATTACTTCGTGGCAGAAGCTCAAGGATATGCTGGTGACAAGTTTCCAAGGCTTTCAGACGAAGCCAGTCACAGCTCAGGCCCTGTTCCAATGCACGCAAGACTATGAGGAATACCTCCAGACGTATGTCCGAAGGTTCTTGCGACTAAGGGCACAAGCGCCTATAGTGCCCAATGAAATTATCATTGAGGCCATGATCAAGGGTCTTCGGCTAGGACCTACTGCCCAATATTTTGCCAAGAAGCCCCCACAGACTCTGGAGAAGCTGCTTCAAAAGATGGATGAATCGTCCGGACTGACAATAACTTCCGCCAAAAAAGGGAGGAAGCTTACAGATTCTCTGAGATGACCAGGGGCTTCGGAGGAAGAATCCATCCGAGGCACGTCAGGTCAATCCATAACTCCACTCAAAGTGATGATAAAGGAAGTCAGTCTCAGAGGTCACAATATACCTCACAATCTTCGGGGCAACAACAAAGCTCCTTCAGGCCACCAGCTCCAAGGGGTAGAGGCGTCAGGGGCTTCGGAGGAAGGTTTGGGGATCAGCCTAGAAAGATTTACTGCTTATTCTGTGGTGAGGACAAGGGCTATACTACAAGAATGTGCCATGTCACCATTCAGAAGCAAAAGGAAATAGCAGAAGCCGAAGCCCGGCAGAACCAGCCGAAGCAGGTTTTACACACTGCTTCGTGTCACTCTCCTTACATACCAGAGTATGTGAACAATCATCCTGCAGCTTCTGTTGCTTCGGCTAGCCATTCACAGGCTTCCTGGCCACAACTTCCGCCTCCGCCACCACTACAATCGACCTATTCCTGAAGCCAGTAGCCAAAAGGGCGCTAGCACTATCAACAGCAACGGGAATTCAGGGAGGAATCCGAAGCTCGCACAGTCAACAGTACTGTGCCAGAATCAAAGCACATCTATTGAGAGATATCCTACCTCTGAAACATTTTTACGTTCATTGTCATTTTGTTTTTAATAAGGAACAATCAATGTAAACCTAGTTTTAATTTCTTGTAATAGCTTCGTTCCTGTCAGAATGAAATACATCTTCTTCACAGACTTACGAAGCTCAAAAGACGTTCCTAAGGGAATGCAGAGCTAAAAATCCCAGTGCAAGTTTCACCGAAGTTACAAAAAGTCGTTCCTAAGGAGCGCAGCGTAAGTTTGCCGAAGCTACAAAAAGTCGTTCCTAAGGGAGCGCAGTGTAAGTTTTCTGCTCAAAAGTCGTTACAAAGGGAATGCAGAGCCAAATACCGTCGAAATATAAGGCGAAGCGCGAAAAGTCAACGCGAAAAATACCGCCGAAATACAAGGCGAAGAAGTTCAAAAGACATTCCTAAGGAGATGCAGAACTTACATCGAAAAATAAGCGGTGAAGCCGAAAAATAAGCGGCAAAGAGATTTTGATCGTTCCTGAGGGGACACAGAGATTGTGTGTTTCAGCGTGGGTGTGTGTCTTTGGCATTAGCATCATTCTTTGCATCATATCATCGCATCATCTCGAATAGCATTACATCATATATCATATCACACCAATGACACGATCTTCGGAGAATGCTTTACAAAAATGAAAAGGTGCCAAGGCACAAAATAAGCTGAGAAGTACATCTTCATCAGCCCTGATATGGAAGAAGAGATCTATTCTTTATAAAGCATTGATGTTTTTATGGAGCTTGGATGTTCTTTACGAAGTATGGATATTCTCACGAAGCATAAACAATCTTCTTTACGAAGCATGAAAAGAAGGGAAGGTGTTTTTTCGTCGAAGGCTAAAAACGATATGTATATAAAGTTTTATGCATCACAAAGAACTGAATTACAAACAACTTACATATTAGATTCAAAACTATAAACATCAAATATTACAGACTTAGTTCAGCAAATGTTACATTAATAGCCTAAAAATGGTTTTACAATAACTACTATTCTTCCTTTAGAACCTTCTCTGCAACTTCGTTAAGCAATTTGTCGACAACTTCGTCAACAATAGCTTCGACCATATTGATGATTTCTATTGCTTTCTTTGTTTCTGGGTCGGCCAGTGGGTCGAACGGCTCCGGTGGAGGAGGTAATTCAGCTGTGGTAGAAAACATCAATTAGTTCGAAGTCACGAAAACAAAGGACGAAGCTAGAGGCCATTAAATGGTACCTATCTGTCTCTCGCGTTCAGCAGCTACTTCAGCTTTTTTAGCCACTTCTCTCGCGTCATGAATATCTTTTTCACTTTTCTTCATTATTTCATGAGCCATTTCTCAGCCGCCATTTTCCCAGATATCAGTGAAAAATTTTCCGCCTATTAAACTTGCTTCGGCCGAGGGGTCCTTCGTGTCATCCACGGAGAAGGCAGCTTCGACATGGGCCAAGGTTTTAACATGATTGCAACCCGCCTTCTCCAAGACGGCTGCAACTCCTCTTGCACCAGAGAATGCGCAGACGTCCCCACGATCACTTAAAATTTCCTCAAAAGCTACAGCTTCACCACTGATCCACTCGATAACGCCCTCAGGGTCGCCTCGTATGAAGTTATCCTCGTTTGAATAGGCACCCACGTTGGCGAAGCTAGTCTTTATCTTCTCCATGCAGCCCAAAGATTTTTCAAAACATCTTTCCTTGGATGCGCGAAGTTCTTCAACTGACTTTTCTAAATAATTTTCCAATATTTGCTGGCATCTCGATTAGCTTCAGCGACAGCGCATTTTTCTTTGGCATCTGCTAATTGTTTCCGAAGGTCTTCGATTTCATTCTTTTGGACCTCAGCTTGAGCTTTGGAACTAGCTTCGTCTTCTTTTACTTTGTTTACCAATGAAATTAATATCTTGTCTTTTTCAAGACCTTCGTTCCTTAGTTCAATCACCTCCGAACAAAGGTTGTTCAGAGCCATTGTATACCCTTCATCTTCAATGTTTTTCTGTGCTCTAAGGGCATTGCTAAGGATTAAGCCCTGCAAGAGGAGGACAACATTAAGTATAAACAAATGAAGTAATTCGTTTTCAAATACAAAATTGACTTTTATACCTTTATGCTATTATATGCTAAATTGTCAGCCAATTCATCCTTTGATAGTATTGAAAGGCCATCTTCTAGCTTCAGAAATCCGAAGCTTCTACCCATCTCCCGGCAGACGGATATCTCTTTACTATCCGGGAGACAGTACAAAAAATCTTCCTCCCCGCCGCGATTAAACACTAATGCCCCCTTCGGGTATTTTAGTTTTTGGGCATAATGTTGAGCTTCTTGTTCTTCTTCCTTAGAGAGTCTCTTCCCCGAAGCATGACAGATGATGTAATCAATGCTTTCTTTTAAAGCTTTGGGAGCAGGAATGGCAACCTTTTCAGGCAAAATTTGCTCTGTAGCCTTTTCTTCTGTTGCCATTTCTTCAATTTCGGCAGACTTTTCTCAGCGGGCTCTAAAGGCCCAATATCTATTCCCATTGCAGCTTCAACTTCTATCTGCTTAGTATCAGCTTTGGTTTGCGCTCTGACAGCTTCGGCAACTTTCTTTATGGGAGCGGGGCTTATGGAATCCGTTGTTTCCAAAATATCTAATACATTTACCATCCTTTTTCTTCTAGGAGTTATGGCAGAACTCTTTTCTGCCTTCAGCACTGTTGCTTCTATTGAAGGACTTAAAATCCCGGGCATCTTTGTTACTTCTTCAGTTTTTGACCCTTCAGCCTTATCTTTGTCAACCTTCGTTTCAATTAGCTCAGCCAAAGGTGCCTTTGGTATTACAGCCGGCTCTTCAACCTTCTGCGTGGGAGGAGCAGGTTCTTTCGGGTCAGCAGCTGAAGAAGACTCCCCGCCAAACTCAGGTACCACGACCGGTTCAATATAGCGTGGCCGGTGGGTAAGGACCTTCAACTTTTTGCCCTTCGGCGCAGGCTCATCTGAAGTGGCCGAAGCAGCAGTTTTCCTCTTCTTTCCCCGTCCTCGCAGCGGATAGCGGTAGTCGGGGTAAACGAAACCAATGGCATCAAAAACTCTGTTCAACCTCTTTTTTCCTTGGCCTCCGAAGGCTGTGGATAATGCATTGTCTTCCGCCTTGGAATATGATCCAAGCAGTTCATCGCTTGTAGCTTCGATACATTTTAGCCAGTCATTGTTTGGTTCATCGAATTTATCCCCATATATGAATGTGTACTTCAGCCGGACCAGTTCACCTTCACTAGATTCGGTGATGGTCTCCTTCGGCATCTCCCAGCTCTCTACAAGCGGCCATACTCTAAATGCTATGTGCTCTTGAATTAAATCTCTCGTACCAATAAAGAAGCAGACAGTACCAAATGCTTTCTGACTTGCTTCGGCGGCTTCGTCAATTTCAATCTTCGGCCTTCGGAGGCTGAAGCGGGACCAAATTGGACGCATAATAACCTCCTTGATATCCTCCCTCGCCACCAAGTCGTTCTTCACATAAAACCATTCCTCCATCCAATTTCCTGGCCACCTTTTCCGAAATGTTGGCACTGGGTAATTTGCGTTGGGACGGGCCATAAATCCATAACAACCAAAGTTGTTGTGATATTGTTCTTTCCCTGTGGCCTTCGTCTCGTACAGAAGTTCGTGCATGCTGCAGAAGCATTTCGCGCTTGGCTCCATCCCTTGGCTCTTTATTGCCTAGACGAAGACTCCCATCCTCAATATGGCTTCGGGGGTCAATTGATGAAGGAAATTTTGGAAGGTTTTCAGCACTTCAACTACAAACCTGCTCAGCGGGAACCGAAACCCAGCTTTAAAGAAGCTTCGAAAAATCACAACTTCATTCTCCTCAGGCGCAGGAGTGTTGTTGTCTTCGCCAGCCCTCACAATAGACATATCTCGAAAGTACCTCCCCCTCATGCTCTCAAGGTGACTTTGCTTGATGGTCGACTTTCCGAAAATTGTATGGCTTGGCCTCCAGGGTCGATCTTCGGAATCTTCGCCTCCACTTTCTGCATCATAATTGTCAGTCACCAGTATCTTCAGACAGGCCCTCCAATATCTCTTTAGTAATCTTCTCTGTATTTGATTTTGCCATTGATTCTAAAAACCCAGCTATATAAGGATTCACAACCTTCTTCTGTTCAAAGAGCTTTTCCTCTTTGGTTAGCTTCGTCTCAGCAATAGCCTTCTTGTCTTGAGACATTTTTCCTTCAGCAATGATGAAAACGTGTCTTTTTAACCGAAGCTCAGGAAGCTTGAGAAACTAGCAAGCGTTAGTGAGCAAGAGCTATAAAATTGAGTAAATAAAGCAAGAGGCACATACAATGTATCAAATGTGGTCGGGGTGAGTTCTTATTTATACGCTCGGCGCGCTCCAAATTGGAGGGTCCCGTCTGTCATTGACAGTTGCTATTCTAGCAAAGGGAAGGTGTTTTTTCGGACCTTCGGCTTAAGGCCTTCGTCCATGTCACAGTCTGAATTCGTTATCCTAAACAAATTAATACTGCGAGGGGCTACTGTTGGGGGCCTTCGTCCTCCGAAGGTCCTCAAAAACGTAATTTAACAATGTCTTCCAAGCATGGCTTATGGATAGGTACCTTTGGACTCAGGATAAAAGCATACACGATGGGAAGAGCATGATCGTGACGAAGGTTGCCGTTGCTCCGAAGCTACGCGCAAGGGAGCTTCGGCTCAATCGCGAAAAAAGGAACCGACTTAGGCCTTGTTTGGTTATTCCTATCCCATGTGGATTGGATGGGATTGGAAAAAATTATGAAAGATTTTGACTTGTTTGGGATTGAAACCCACTCAATCCCACCCAATCCACATGGATTGAGAACAAAACGAACAAGCCCTTAAAGGGGAAAAGGCTATCTAGTCCTCATAGATTTATCTATAAGTTAATAATAAATGTAAAGGGCATGAATGTAATTTCTCACAGAATGCATCCTGTGCCTATAAATAGATGAACAGTACCCCCGTACTGTTCACGCTGACTGGTACATGCTTTTGCGTCACGCTTGTACTTTTTGCCTTCTATCAAGTGGAAGGTACTTTTGTAATTCAATATTGTTTCTGTCTTTCCATGATAATATAATAAGAATGAATTAATAATGTTATATGATTGTTTATATTGTCTCTTATATTTCATATGCTTCTTCTTTTATTAACATATACTGCAATGATGAAGGTATGTCCTTCATGACCTTCGTATGAAGATTATTATATTCTAAGGGAAATAATGCTTCGAAGGACGAAGGGCATTAACATTTAACATCTTGTGTTGCCTTGTTCTTAATTCATAGTATTTGAGAACAAGTCCCCAACAACAACTATTGTTGCCGTTAGTTTGGTATTACTCTTTTTTAATAATGGGGTACATTAAAGAAAATAGAGCAAGCAAGATCACTGAAGCTACATATATTTAGCTAGTAAAATAGGAAGGTGAAAATAGAGAACTTTTATGAAGCTGTGTGTTATCACCACTTATAGGAGTCATTGATTTGTAGTCCTAAACTTCCATGTTTGTAGTGCTTTTCTCAAAATTTCATATGACAACTCATGCCACCTCCTTAACATGAGTTGTAGTACTTCATGTGGAATTAACATGCAAACAAATCCCAACCTAGTTTGACTTCATTTGCAAAATCTTTGTATAAACCCTATTGAAAAGCTAAGAGGAGAACCATTTGCAAAATCTTTGTAAAAAGGGGGGGGGGAGTTCTTTTCTCTTATGAAAAAGGGGTTAAAGGCTTTGATTTTGACTCGTGAGCTTAACTTGCAAATTTTTGAAGAAAGAAGTTCTCCAAACTTAGAAAAGAATTGGATTTGCAAAATCAAAAAGGCTAAGTGGTGCTAAATTGGTCCAAACATGTCAAATACTTAAAACCAACTTGGTTGATCTCAATTTGCATTCATTAGGCTCATATGGTTTAGCAAACTAGATTTAAGTTACTCATATTCTTTATGCTTTGGTTGTGTTGGCACAATTCACCAAAAAGGGGAGAAATTGAAAGGGAAATGGTCAAATAAGCCATTTCCATATTATTTTGGTGATTGATGTCCAGCACAACATATTGGACTAACTATTTTCTAAGTGTATGAGCACAGGTTCAATTCCAGGCAAATTGAGTAAAGTGGAGTTCAAATCTTCTCAAACAAGGCGAGAAAGTGCAACTTTATGAAAATGGGTAAAACAATGAGGTTGGAACATTTAAATATGTTGTACACACCTATTTCAATGTCTTTAGCACTTTGGTTTGCTCTCTAACTCAGTTTTTAGCAAAATTGCATATTTGGAGTTGTTTCGAGTAGAAACAAAATTTCGGGAGAAATGAGTTAAAGGTATGCACCTATGACTTAGGTAATTCAAACATACTCTAAATATGTTTGTCTGAGTCATAGAATATCTCCCAAGCAAAGCCAATTTGCCTTGGAGAAGAATGGGAGAAAGTTGCATGTTTTGCAACTGCATAGGGGGCACCAGACCCTCTACAGTACCGATCCAGTGGTACACTGGACCGTCTGTGCAGAGGCTCCTTTAGAAGACTTCGAGGCCTAGCACAATGGACCCTATGTATGATGTGTTGGACCTCCTCGCATGGAACTTCTCGGCTTCGGGCTCTTATTTATAAAAATCACCGGACCTCGGTATGGTGCACCGGACCACTTTGGCGTAAAAGCTAGCCAAGGGAGCAACAACTATTTGACGTGGACCTCAGTCCGATGGGTCATCAGACTAGTCTGGTGTCAACAAGAAGAGGAAGGCCCTAGTCAGATTCTGTGAAGGCAGGCGACCGTTGGAGGTCCGATGTGCACCAGACCGATCTGGTGCGCCACTGTGCAAAACCGTTTTTAGAGGAAACTCTAATGACTATGAGGGCCTTGGTGCTATAAATAGACCCCCATTTTTACCTTCATAGAACACCAAGCTTCCCAAGAGCAAGTACTTCACTCCTATGCATTTGTGATACACATCAAAGAGCTCACCCTTTCTAGTAAGTTCTGTTTCTACTATGTGTTCATGTAGTTGCTTTGTGGTGTTATTTTTTGTTCTGTTGTGTTGAGCTCTACTCTTCTTTCTCTTGCTATTTTTTGGAGTTGTAACTCTCATCGATCTTGTGTACTGGAAGAGACTCCAATCTATCGAGATCCTTGCGAGGATATATAATCGATAAGGAAGACTGTGGGCTCAAGTTAATCATTGGATCACTTGAGAGGAGTTGAGGGCAACCCTTGTCCGTTGGGACACCCCAATGTGGAGTAGGCAAGCATTTGAGGTTTGACCGAACCATGACAAAAATCATCGTGTCTCGTGTGCTCAATTCTTATTACAATTTGTTCTTCCTCTCTTCTCAAGTTCTTGCTTCATTTTTTTGTAATATTGCTAAAATTAATTTTGCAATCTTGTGAGCAATCAAGTTCAAAGACTTCTCTCCTTCTTCTCACTCTATTAGACTTCTCTCCAAGTTTGTGTTTTAAGTTGTGAATTTTAGGTATCACTTATTCACCCCTCTAGGTGACTATCACTAACCACATGTGCTTTCTCGGTAATTTGTTCAAGGACGAGAAACAATGTA
The DNA here is from genome assembly GCF_902167145.1 of Zea mays. Lineage (NCBI taxonomy): Eukaryota > Viridiplantae > Streptophyta > Magnoliopsida > Poales > Poaceae > Zea > Zea mays. The sequence goes on along the minus strand of NC_050104.1, from coordinate 81,618,214 downwards.
ATAATGTGTGTGCATGGGTGTTGGTGGTCATAAAAACGTGATGTGACCACCAACATTTCATGTTTACAGAGCAATATGGAACTAAATTTATGTTATCTAACAAGTTCCATGAGTTGTGTATGGTATTTTTATGTAGGACATCACTAAACTATAGAAATGGACAAAGGAGAAAGAATGGTGGCTGGGCGGCCAGAGCCGACCGACCAAGCCAGGCCACCCAACTAGAGCTAGGGCTAGCCACCCCCAGCTAGGTCATCCAGCTAAACAGGGTGATCATTGTGTCTCCGTTCCCATCTTACGCATTTGACATGACTCAAAAATGTGACTTGTGCATTGCTGACACATATTCAAACCAAAAGAGGGATATGTCATCAATCCAAGTGCTTGAATCCAATGGTTGAGAATAAAACACATCTTTAACCAAACAATGAATGTTTCTAACGTCATACCAATTTATAATCGACTTAGAGGAGCTTTTCTCACTGTTTGATGGAGTATGGACAACAGAGGGGGCTGACCGGCCACTTGACAGCCACTCGGCCCACCAGGTCACCTTCTTCCAACCGTCTTAACTTCTCTATTGATCTAGTGAACTTGTAAGTACCACAAGCCTTGGCTGAGCTATAAATAACCCCAATGTGTTCATTTGAGCAGTGTAGAAATGTAGTAAAACTACCCTTTGAGTGTAGAGTGAGTATGTTCCATTGTGTTAAGGAAGAGGAGTGAGTAAGAGAGTCAAGGGATTGGAATTATCTTGGTATTATATCTCTAGAGCTTGTATTTTCTAAGGATCGATATTCAACTCCAGGCTTGAGTAAAGATCAAACCCCCTTAGAGGAACCTCTTAAACATTAGTCTACTCTTCCCTTTTGTAGGACAAGGGAGGACAGAGGTTACAAGAGTTTGACCTTGGATCCCACCTATTAAGACACAACTACTTCATTCTTATCCTGATCATGGAGTCATACATAGAGCCATGCATTTGGTCGTGGCACACTATTGGGGATGTCCTTCTCTAGTCAACAAGTATGTTATGTCGCATCCAAGGGTCCCAATGCTCTTGTTGTTTGATATGATGTAGTTGTAGCTGGTTTATCCTTTTGTACTTTATAACACTTGATAATATACTAATCTACGCATGTGTGGCTACACGGTTGATGCACATACCATATGGTGGTCTTATATATCATGCATCCTAAGTCATGGTAAATAGAGCGTTATCAATCTTGTGATGACACATATCACATATTAAATGTGTTGTATGTTAGACTTATTTGATATGCCAATGCCTAAAGACTTGTTAGTAGACCATTAAATGTGGGGTTCCTACTACAGGGCCCAATGCCCTTGATAGGCCCAACCACATCCTTTTATCTCGTGATAGGATTACACTTAGCTATATTGAGTCCTTTGTTTCCACATGAGACCATGGGCCAAACATTTAAGGTCTAATGGTTTATATTACACAATGTTGGGGACCTTGTTGACCTATGGCCAACATAGGGCCGTAAGTGACTAAGTTATCTTGAGTTCCCTAAGGACTAAGGGCCTCGAGCACCTAGTTTTATAGGCGCATCGAGGCACGAGAGGCTCTAGGGACTTATCCTTCATAAGCATTATGGGGCATACCAAGGAATAGAAGGCTCTGGGGACTTAGATTGCAGTAGCCATCCTAGGGCACCGAGGGCCCCGAGGCCTAATCCATATGAACTAACATCGTAAGTGTAGAAGTGTCCTAGACCTTGAAGTGCTTTGAGGCTTCGGGTCCCCTAGTGGTCCTTAGTGGGACTGTTTGGGATAGCTTTGTCTGAAGAGCTTTTTTGAGAATCTGGATTCCTGGATAATCTAGCTATCATGAAAATCTGGATATCGCAAAGCTTGCATGCAGAGGAAGTTGAAGGGTGTACGAAGCAACAAATTCCTTTCACCATGATGACTCGAAGGATTCTACATTCACGTTGATTTGAGAAATTATCACAAAAGCGATTCTATAAGAAGCGGGCTAAGAAGCGAAGCATTTGGATGTCAGAATGTGATTCTAATGGTTAGAATCTGGCAAGAAGCCGAAACAAATAGGGCCTTGGTGGTGTAGATACTTTTGGTGCCTCGATATCAAGTAGCTCTGAGGTCCCAGGTCATGGGGCCTTAGGGAGTTAGGACATCTCTAGTGAAACGTGTATATGGGCGTATAAAACACTATTTTGCAGTGTAGACTACACTATTTATAGAGCGAAGTTTAAAATATTGAGTGAGATAGTTGGTGGGATAGAGAGACCGTTGGAGATAGCTTTAAGAGATCCGATGTCATAGAGCCTTAGGAGTGGGTGGGTCCACCAATAGCTTCGTATACTGGGTTCTTAAATGGGTCTGGGTAGCTTTGGAGGTACGACCCTCCCTTGACGATGATATGTATAATTTTTTAAAATGTTCCATAATGGTCTATTATATTGTTTTAATAGTACTTGTTTTCGTGTATGTGCTTATTTATATATAAGAAAAACATGTTATATATATAATTAACACTCATGGGTTTATTACGTCTGTTTCATTTAGCTTTTTCCACACATTTGGCTCATGTTCGAGGAATATAATCCCATAAACATCTAACATTTTTGCCACGTTAGTTTCCTTTAGATTTTCCCACACATTTGGCTCATGTTCCTGTACATCATCATTTAGAAAGTATCATGCATGCATGAGCAACAACAATGCGTCGCCATTGAAACCATCGTCTTCCAGCACCTACGTACGGCTGCACCTCATCATCACAACATGTACCTCAAGCTTATTGTATTATTTCCACTCGGGCGATAGTAGACACCCACCCGCACTCATACGTGTATACGTTGTGTGGATGCAAATTAAACGCCTCGATCGCGTCGTTAGCTCCCCTCCTCGTTAGCTGGCATTGGTCTGGCTGGCGCTCTTGGTGACCTCGGCGAGCGTCTTGTCGGTGTGGCGGATGAGATTGTACGCCCACGCTCCGGCCGCCGCCCCAGCGAACGGCCCGAAGATGTACACCCACAGCGCCCTGAACTTGTTGCTCACTAGCGCCGGCCCGATGCTTCTCGCCGGGTTCATCGACGCTCCAGACACCGGCCTGCCCATCGCGATCGATCGGAAGAAACGAGAAACTTCAGATCTGGCAGAAACATACGACATGGAAACCTAGCTAGATGACTGATGAGAGCACTAAGCAAGCAGTGACGTACGCACCCAGCAAACAGCGCGTTGAGCATGATGGTTCCGCCCACCGCGAGCCCGGCCATCTGCCCGACCTGCCCCAGCATATATGTGTTCCATCATCCATGCGATGCGATCAGTATTAAAAGCACATGTGTTCCATGCGATGCGAGCATGGAGATGGCGGCTTCGTTATATATATTACCGCTCGGTCGTCGGTGGCCACGGCCATGACGACGAACATGAGGTAGAAGGTGATGATGAACTCCAACACGAGCGACTGGAAGATGGAGCCGCCGGGCGCCGGCACCGTCACCGAGGCGAGCTCGTGTTGCCGCCCGAACATCAGGCGCAGCACCAGGCTCGCCATCGTCGCGGCCACCGTCTGCACCAGCATGTACGCCGGGACCTGCGCGGCGGCGCATGTGCATCATATATATACATGATCAATATATATGCATGCGACCGATCATATCGAGATGGACCAGCCGGGTTTTAGTGTTTAGCTACACGACGCGTGCCTTCCTCCAGGGGAACCGGCCGGAGATGGCGAAGCCGACGCTGACGGCGGGGTTGATGTGCGCGCCGGAGACGTGGCCGACGGCGTAGATCATGGCCATGACGACCATCCCCCACACCACGGCGATGCCTGGGAACGTGGCCATGCCGTTCTTGTCGTTCACCGCGATGACCCCGCAGCCGGCAAAGATCAGGAAGAACGTTGCCAGGAACTCGGCAATGAGCTGGATGCATGGCAGAACCAAGCGCAACAAGCAGAGAAATCTAGGTCAAGGGAATGCATGCGATGCGAGACAAGATGGTCCTCTGTGATCACCTGCTGAATGAAAGAAACGGAGGTCGACATGCCGCAGAGCGCATCGTCAACAGGCTGAGGCGGCTCGTCGACGGCGTATGATTCCGACTTGTCCTTCCTCCCATCCTCCACGGACGTCTCGAACACCGATGCGTTGGTATAGGAGTCGTCTTCTCGCCTTGCCATCGATCTTTGTCTCTTCTGCTACACAACAGAATACCTATGCTAGCTCCAGCGTGGAACAGCAGGAGAATCGGCAGAGAGAATAGAAGCAGGGACGGAATCACTACTCGATCGATCGAACGAAACACTTATATATATATGAGCAAGAAGACGTGAGAGCGGTCGCTGTTGCATTCCATATACTCGATCGATCTCAGGCTGCTGCGCTTGTTTTTGTCACCGAGCCCTGTCTCTTTGCTTTCTTCTTCGGATGCAGCGAGAGTTGTTTCGATATGTTTACTTCAATTAATCATTGGAGATCCAGTGTGGAACCAGAAACTGGACACATATATATAAGATTCAGGCGAGATGGTATATGGCCAGAGATGACAAGAAATGAACCGGAAATTCCTAGGGTATATATACAAAGCCCAGCCAACGAACACGACATACTGACAACAGGCAATGTCAAGGAATGTTTACAAAACCAGGACCCTCCCTTCTGCAAGCGATGTATGCGCATATAGTTTGGCCACGTACCCGTACCAACGGTAGGAAACATGTTGTGAAACTGACTTTGCAACTGACAATAACAACAACGAACACTACCGGAATCCGAGGCTTTGCCGAGTGTTGGCTTCTTTGCCGAGTGCCTTTTGTCGGGCACTCGGTAAAGAAAGCTTTGCCGAGTGCCGCACTCGGTAAAGTTAGGCACTCGGCAAACCGTGCTTTGCCGAGAGCTGAACACTCGGCACAGAACGGCACTCGGCAAAGACAACTTTGCCGAGTGTCAAACACTCGGCAAAGGGGGCTCTCGCCAAACGGCCGTCAGCAGCCGTCCCAAAGCTGACGGCCGTTAGTCTTTGCCGAGTGTCAGCCATTGGTTCTCGGCAAAGAGGTTCTGTACCGAGTGTCACATAGTAGGCACTTGGCAAAGCGTACTTTGCCGAGTGTCATCTCTGGACACTCGGCAAAGTATATTTTTATTTTTTTTATTTTGTCTCTCGAAATTTTTGTGGTGTGTTCCTACACTATGTAGACCTACATGTATCATTTGTGGACAATTTTAACAGAGTTTTCAATCGTTAGTAGATTTAGTTCGTTTATTTGAATTTCTTCGGAAAATTTAGATTTGAACTGTAGGTCACTCGAAACTTGGAAAACCGTGCATGCAAAAATGATATTCATGTTACTTAGCATAAGTTACGACCGATTCCAGGAGCGGACCGGAAACTTCGAGCAACATGCTCACTAAACATGGCCGTGAACTTGCCATACACATGTTTAAAAATTGTATAAAACACAAACAAAGTCAAAAAATCCTGAAACTTGTCCACGTGTCATGATATCATATGTACTGGCTGCGATAAAAATTTTAGAATGTTTGGAGAAAGTTGTGGGACACTATGTGTAGAAACCTAGGAGAACTACACATGAAATCATAGAGTTTCAATGTAGTTCTCCTAGGTTTCTACACATAGTGTCCCACAACTTTCTCCAAACATTCTAAAATTTTTATCGCAGCCTGTACATATGATATCATGACAAGTGGACAAGTTTCAGGATTTTCTGACTTTGTTTGTGTTTTATACAATTTTTAAACATGTGTATGGCAAGTTCACGGTCATGTTTAGTGAGCATGTTGCTCGAAGTTTCCGGTCCGCTCCTGGAATCGGTCGTAACTTATGCTAAGTAACATGAATATCATTTTTGCATGCACGGTTTTCCAAGTTTCGAGTGACCTACAGTTCAAATCTAAATTTTCCGAAGAAATTCAAATAAACGAACTAAATCTACTAACGATTGAAAACTCTGTTAAAATTGTCCATAAATGATACATGTAGGTCTACATAGTATAGGAACACACCACAAAAAGTTTGGTTGCAAAAAATAAAAAAAATAAAAAATACTTTGCCGAGTGCTGTCCAGTTAACACTCGGCAAAGACAACTTTGCCGAGTGCCTGTCCTTGGGCACTCGGCAAAGTCTGTACAACACATCTTTGCCGAGTGCTCTACAGCTAGCACTCGGCAAAGGCGACTTTGCCGAGTGCCTGAGATCCAGCACTCGGCAAAGACGACTTTGCCGAGTGCCCGAGATCCAGCACTCGGCAAAGTTTATTTTTTAATTTTTAAAAAATCTTTGCCGAGTGCCGGATTGCGGGCACTCGGCAAAGAACGTTTTAATACCGTTACAGCGCCCGCACTCCCTGTCTCTCTCTCACTCTCACTTTCTCTCTGCCCCCAACCCGCCGTCGCCCGCCGGAGCGCCGCCGCCGCCCGCCGGAGCCCGCCGTCGCGCCCGCCGTCGAGCCCGCCGTCGCGCCCGCCGTCGAGCCCGCCGTCGCGCCCGCCGTCGAGCCCGCCGTCGCGCCCGCCGTCGAGCCCGCCGTCGCGCCCGCCGTTCTTGCGCCACCCGCCGTCGCCCGCCGTCGCGCCGCTACGTACACGGTACGGCAGTGCACTGCATGTGGTGATGTGGAGCCAGGCATACTGTAACTGTAGCGACCCGTTGAGTTCTCATGCATTTTATACATACCGTAACGTATTTCCCATCCATAAACGTGACGCTGCCGCATCGTTGCCTAGTGGCTTACACAAGAAATTAACTTGGGGGGACCGAGAGCATGCATGGCGACGTCGCCGTCACTCAGAGGACAGTAGATAGACGATGAAACAAACAACACTCCTAACTCCATCGATCAACCGGGGGCTAGGCTAGCTGATGGGGCGTCAATTCTGCTGTGCCATTAGGTTAGCAAGCAAATAGAAACAGGGGAGGAGGAGGAGGCGTAAGCGTGAATGGCGTCTCACATCCGGTGTGCGCGCGGGACGTCGCTGATGCCAACGCTCCACCTCCCCCTAACAGCGACGTAATAATCCCGTAGTTTATGCGGGGGCAGGTGCCCCTCTCGCGCACACGCACGTCACATTATCTGAGTATCATATTATTTTGCACAAAGTGCTGGATCCCCTTTCACGTCTCGGTGGTTAGCCAGTCCCATGTGCCTTCCAGAACAATTTACTTGTTTGTTTTTTATATTTCACGGCACATGCAGTGCACTGCCGTCTCGTCACGTTTATGATTGTGTAGGGGTCCTAGTTTTAGTTGTATGCCGATTAGATATGATTGTGTGATGGTGGATATGGATGTCGATTAAATGTGATTGTCGGCCATCATGCCGTTGATATATGTGTGAATGTCAGCCATCGTGCCGTTACTTTTATTTGCAGGTTTTGGAAACCTCCCCGTGCAGGGGAGGTGCTGCCGAATTTTTTTGTTGACATACTTGTTTATTTTTTTTGCAGAGGTCTTCCTAGCCGCTGCGGGTCTGCCTCGCGTCGCCACTGCACCGACCCGCCACAGCCCCACTAGCCTGACTCCACCGCCACCCTAGGTATAACCTCTACATCTGCATCATGGTCGTAGATCACGTAACCCTGTTAGGCGTCTCCCGTTCGAAAGAGATACGGTGTAGATATGCAGATCTTTGCATATCTACAAATGTATCAGTTTCGAATTGTCCACATTTTTTGGACAGCCTGCGGTTGCGTAGATGGTGTTAGTTTCCATGCTCTTCTCCGGTCCGAGATAGAGTTTCGGCATCACCTCCCTGTTGTTCTCCGGACAGTACACTCTCCCTGTCAGGACGTGTATCCGGAGAACAGCGGGTAGGTGCTGCCGAAATTTTATCTCGGATCGGAGTAGAGCATGGAAACTAACTCCATCTACGCAACCGCGGGTGGGATTAGGACCTATCATCACCTATTAGAAGGTACGAATGTAGTGTACATGCATTACATGTCTATATTAAACTATACTCGGTTATATATGTTAGAGGATGGAGGATCGTGAGTGGATGTACACGGGCCGCGTTCGACGTAATGATGTCACCCCAGAATGGATTAGGAAGACCGATGCTTTCGTGGAACGGGCATATGGCGAAGCTGCTAAAGGAGCTAGCCTAGTCCCTTGTCCATGCAGCAAATGTGACAACCGGAAAAGAAAACCAAAGAAGGCCATGGTAGAACATATTTGGAAGAATGGATTTACGCCGGACTATACTCGGTGGATCTTCCATGGTGAAGCGCATCGCACGAGAGAGGAGGTGGTGAGACAACGCGTCGAGGATTACGATGCTGATGCCGGGGTAGCGGACATGTTGAACGACTATCATGAGGCACAGTTCGCCGAAGGATGTACGGAGGACGAGCCAGAGGCGACCGCAAAGGCATTCTACGACATGTTTGACGCGGCACAGAAACCCCTTCACGGCAAGACAAAGGTTTCTCAACTGGATGCCATTGGGCGTATAATGGCGTTCAAGTCGCAGTATAGCATGAGTCGAGACGCCTTCGATGGTTTGTTGACAGTTATTGGCAGCCTGCTTCCGGAGGATCACGTTCTCCCAAAGAGCATGTACGAGGCACAGAAACTCCTTCGTGCACTCAAGATGACGTATGAGCAGATACATGCTTGTCCGAAGGGCTGCGTCCTATTTAGGAAAGAACACACTGAGGCAAAGTACTGTCCGAAGTGTAAATCGTCTAGGTTCATGGAGGTAGACTCTGGTGATGGACAGAAGAGGCAGCTCGACATCCCCGTGACAATCCTACGCCACCTTCCGTTCATACCGAGGATCCAGCGTCTATACATGACAGAGGAATCCGCGAAACAGATGACATGGCACAAAAAAGGCAAACGATACAATCCTGACAAGATGGTTCACGCATCCGATGGTGAAGCATGGACCCACTTTGATGTCATTCACCATGAGAAAGCTAAAGAGGCTCGTAATGTTCGTGTTGCGCTGGCTACAGATGGGTTCAATCCCTATGGAATGACCGCTGCCCCATACACATGTTGGCCTGTGTTCGTTATCCCCATCAATCTCCCCCCCGGCGTATGCTTTCAAAGACAGAACATATTCGTGTCGTTGATAATTCCTGGACACCCGGGGAATAAAATGGGCGTGTACATGGAGCCTTTGATTGATGAATTGGTCCTTGCTTGGGAGGAAGGGGTATGGACGTACGACCGAGCTACAAAGACAAACTTCAAAATGCATGTTTGGTACCAGTACTCCATGCATGACTTTCCGGCGTACGGGCTATTTTGCGCCTGGTGTGTTCACGGTAAGTTCCCATGCCCAGTTTGCAAGGAAGCTCTTAGGTTCATTTGGTTGAAGAAGGGTGGCAAATATTCGTCATTCGATAAACATCGACAATTTCTCCCTCCTGACCATGCATTCCGACTAGACATCAAGAACTTTACGAAAGGTGTCGTGGTGACAGACCGCCCACCTGCAATGATGACTGGTGCCGAAGTTCACGAAGAGATAGATGGTCTCGTGGCCAACCCAGAAGGTGGTTTTGTGGGATATGGTGAGCAACATATGTGGACACATAAGTCGGGATTGACTCGGCTCCCCTATTATGATGACCTGCTCCTTCCACACAACATTGACGTGATGCACACTGAAAAGAATGTCGCCGAGGCACTTTGGGCAACAATTATGGAGATTCCTGATAAGTCAAAGGATAACGTAAAGGCAAGAGTGGATCTGGCAGAGTTATGTGATAGACCAAACCAAGAGATGAAGCCGCCTAGTGGTGGTAAGACATGGAGAAGGCCTAAGGCCGATTTCGTCCTGAGCAGGGCCCAGAGGAAGGAAGTACTAGAGTGGATCAAGATGTTAATGTTCCCTGATGGGTATGCAGCTAACCTTAGTAGGGGGGTGAACTTATCTACTCTGCGAGTCTTAGGGATGAAGAGTCATGACTTCCACATATGGATTGAACGAATTCTTCCGGCGATGGTTCGAGGCTGTCCCTGAGCATGTCTGGCTAGCGCTTGCAGAGTTGAGCTATTTCTTCCGCCAGCTTTGTGCAAAAGAGTTAGCTCGGACCATGATTGCAGACTTGGAAAGGATGGCACCCGTGTTACTATGTAAGCTGGAGAAGATCTTTCCACCCGACTTCTTCAATCCGATGCAGCATTTGATTATTCATCTCCCGTATGAGGCACGAATGGGGGGGGGGGGCGTGCAGGGACGTTGGTGCTATCCAATCGAGAGATGTCTAAAGACTATCCGAAAGAAATGTAGAAATAAATGCAAAATCGAGGCTTCCATTGCAGAGGCATACATACTGGAGGAGGTGTCAAACTTCACAACAACTTACTATGGTGACAAACTGCCGAGCGTGCATAATCCACCCCCTCGTTACAATGATGGCGACAATGAATCGAACCTCAGCATTTTTCGAGGGCAACTCGGAAGCGCAAGTGGTTCAACCACCAAGACCCTGAGACATGAAGAGTGGCGCCATATCATGCTATATGTATTGACCAACCTTGAAGAGGTGACGCCATACATGGAGCAATTTCTTCATGAATTCTGGCGTCGATCAAGGGACCCAACTCCACAGGAATATGATACCCTTCTTCGAAAGGGTGCGGGAAATGGATTGCCCGATTTCATTTCCTGGTTTAAACGTAAGGTACATGCTTAGTTTGTCATTTGAAGTTGCTCTTACGTGCGAATAATATAACAATCTAGCGTGTTTGAACTTGCAGGGCCAAAGAGAGCCGTCTATGAGTGCCGAGTTGAGACAAGTAGCCAATGGCTTTGCCTATAGGGTCAGGAAATTTTCTGGGTATGACGTCAATGGATACCGTTTTCGCACAACAAGCTACGACCAAAGCCGGCCCAATCGAAAAACCACGTGTTCTGGAGTCTATACGCCCGGGCTTGACGAGGTCGAGTATTATGGAAGAATTGAAGATATATATGAACTCAATTTTTATGGTTCCAAACCTCTTACTCCAGTGATATTCAAATGTCATTGGTTTGACCCTGAAGTTACGAGACGAACACATTCTAATCTTGGGCTAGTCGAAATTCGACAGGATTCCACCTTACCAGGAGACGATGTCTATATTGTGGCCCAACAGGCCACACAAGTGTATTATCTTCCATATGCGTGCCAAACGAAACAACATCTTAAGGGTTGGGATGTTGTGTATAAGGTATCACCGCACGCTAAATTACCTATTCCAAACGATGAAGATTATAACTTAGACCCGGACACATATGACGGAGAGTTCTTCCAAGAAGATGGGCTCGAAGGGCAATTTGAGATAGACTTAACCGAAGCGATCGGAATGGAAGTAGATATTGAAATGGTTGTTGATGACGAGGATGATGAGGTGCAAAATGAGAATGACTTAGAAATACTTGAAGGAAATGCCAATGAAGAAATTGCGCCTTCAGATGATGTCGACTATGAAATGGTTGATAGTGATGATGACACTTATGATCCGGCTAACCCGGACACATATGAAGATTATTTTTAATCGATGTAATGCTATATTTCATTTATTTTGCATATGTTTCTAAATACATATTTTTTATCTGTGCTTAATTGTTTACTCTTAATTGCAGGTTGTTGGACAAAGATGGTGGGCGGTGGGACGAGGACGAGGAGGGGGAGGGGGAGGGGGAGGGGGAGGGGGAGGAGGAGCACCCGTAGGACGGAGGAGCAGGCGCAGCAGGACGACGCCGTACAGCAGCAGGTGGAGCAGCAAGCCGCTGTCGATGCGGCACAGCAGGACGACGACGATGCGGCGCAGCAGGACGACGATGACGACGCCGCCGCTCAGCAGGACGTCTCAGGTTCTGGCTCCTCAGGTTCGAGGAGTATCTACCTGCGAGGTCTCGCGAGCCTCCCTAAGCGACCCATACTTCGTGACAGACGTCCGCTGATACGACCCGATGGAGAGAGGTAGGTAACTTTAGATATTGTTGCTGCCTTTTCATATTATATGTTCAAATTAATAATAGAAACTAATACTTCATCTTAATCACTTGGACATGTCTTGGATGGTTTTGGAGACTGCAGGGGGTCACGGCCGCAACCCCAATGGCATCCTGGGCCTTCTATGCCGGGAACACTTCCCTGGACTTGTCGAGTACGCCGGAGTGACGAGCCCAGCATACACCTTCGACCACTACGCCGTCGCCCCCGATGCAGTAGATCGGGACGGCAGACAATTCAACAACAAGGCGGAGCGGGTGAAGCAAGAGCTGTGGGTAAGTCTTCCTCGCACTATATTGTTTAATAAGTCGCATTTGTTGCATATTCTTGAAATAATGTATGGATACATCGTCTTTGTATGTAGGATTTCTTCAGGTGCGATGCTGGATACGAGGCCAGGGCGGATGTGGTGTCTACGACATGCTGTAAGAAGCTCGTCGTGGACATGCACTACGAGGCGCGCATCCAGGCCATCGTCACTTACCACGGCTCCGTCCTTGGGGAGAAGGTGAACAAGAAGGACGCCCGAACCATGTCGTTGACTCCGGACCAGTACTTGCAGGTAAATACAAAACTTTATTATTGGTACTAAATATGCTTATTTTTTTTCTTCTGATATGCTGTGTACTTATATTTTTTTAGATGATTCCTCATTGGTGCGCCGCGCATCCTGAGTGCTGGGAGCAGATGGTGCAGAGGTGGTGCTCGGCTGAGTGGGATGAGGCGCACAACGCTAGCCGGGAACGGCGTTTGCTGATGCAAGGTCCCTCCCACCATCAAGGCAGCCGCAGCCTGGGCAAATACGCGGAAGCATGGGTACGCGCTCTTTTTTATTTAGGTATATAACTTTCGATTAGACATAATTTCTAACCATCTCGTTGGTTTTCTCGCAGTCGGCGGCACATGGTGGCGCGCCTTGCTCCACGTTCTCGGCATATGCCATGGCCCACAAGGGGAAGGCGACGTCCGACGTCACCTACAACCCGGATGATGGGCCCGAGGCGTACACCAACCCCGCCATCCACAGCCGACTCAGTGAGTACACCACCATGGCCAAGGAGGTCCATGGGCCAGATTACGATCCGAGGACCGAGGACATCGACAGAGATGTCCTCATGAGGGTCGGAGGAGGCAAGAGGCATGGGCGGTACTGGATTGCCGACGGGGCAATCGACTCGTCCTCCACTCCCACTCTCTCTCAGGTGCGAGCAAGGAGCACGAGCGCGAGCCCAGCCATACGACCTCGGTAGGACACCTCACAACATCGTATCCAGCAACTCCAGGTTATTCCTTATCTATTCATCGTTCATTGATTTTTATATATCTTCTCTTTGCATTATCGTAACATTAGGGCGAAATATTACAGACTCAGCTAGATGATGAGAGGAGGCAACGTGAGGAGCTAGAGAAGAGGATGGCGGAGATGTTCGCGTACATGCAGAGCCTTGGCGCCGCACAGGGTCATGCTCCACCACCTCCGTTGTTCCCTGCAGCTGACCCTACAGAGTTCACTACTCCTGTGAGTATCAAAATTTTAGTACTGCATGATATATATTCATATGTTCTCACACATACAATCTCTTCTCTGTGCAGGGTCAATCGGCGGCGTCGAACAACCCTCATGCTTCGTCCAGCCCTTCGCCGAACCAGTCCAGATGCCCACCTCATTGATGATTTGTTTTGTGATGATCCAGACTTACCTTTATGAGTGTTGGTGATGTTAGTTACACTTTATCTTGTGAGATACTTGGTGATGTTAGTGATGATGCAGACTTGTATCTGTTTTGTGATGATCCTGACTTTAGTGAGACTTGTGATCTGTTTTGTGAGACTTTGTGATATATATGGTGTTGATGATAAATGTGTTCATTCTGTGATGTGCTTGATATATAATGTGATGTGAATGATATATATCTTTTGTTTGTTTGGATGGAACAACAAAAGCAAATAAAAAAGGGACATCCTGGTCACTTTGCCGAGTGTAACACTCGGCAAAGGCTTGCTTTGCCGAGTGCTATGACCATGGCACTCGGCAAAGAAGGAAACCTGGGAACCAGTAAAGACATCTTTGCCGAGTGCTGACAGTGGCACTCGGCAAAGAAGGAAACCTGGGAACCGGCAAAGACATCTTTGCCGAGTGCTTTTGCCAAGGCACTCGGCAAAGATACTGGCAAAGGGGCCCACTGGAGGGTTCTTTGCCGAGTGCCAGGCCACTAGACACTCGGCAAAGAAACCTCCTTTGCCGAGTGCCTACTAGGGCTCTCGGCACAGGGACTGGCTGTGGGGTCCACTGGACCAGTCTTTGCCGAGTGTCGCCGTAGGCACTCGGCAAAGGATCCGTCACCGTTACTTGGCGCCGTGACGGTGACTTTTCTTTGCCGAGTGCCAAATGGCACTCGGCAAAGACTTTGTCGAGTACCCGACAAAAAGTACTCGACAAAGAAGCTGTTGCCGATGTACAGTTCGCCGAGCGTTCTTTGCCGAGTGTTACACTCGGCAAAGCCTTTGCCGAGTGTAAAATAGCCTTTGCCGTGTGTTTAGAACACACGGCAAAGGAGCTGATTCCGGTAGTGGAATGCATGCAATGAACGGTGTCTTGCATCGAATTCTTCCGACTTTCAAAAGCAAGATGAAATCTCTTGACTTCCGGAATCACCATTATTGCACGGGTTTTATGATGACGACATGTCCACTAAAATTATGGCTAAGGTGTTGACACATCGTCATAGGCTAGTTATACACCCTAGGATCTGGACCCAAGTTAGAGCATGGCAGCATGCCAAAAACAAATGGATATCAAGAAAAAGAAGTTATTGGACGTCCTCCCTGTCCACAACCTTTGGAAACCATCAATTGCATTCAAGATTTGTGTCCGTATTTGGGAGAGAAAGATAGATACCGTCGAGGACGACTCCAATTGAAGAGAGGGAGTGTGTTTCATGGACCTATAACAAGAGCACAAGCACATCAACTTCAATTGCAAGTTAAGCTGTTTTTAAGCTCTATTTTTTGTCAAACTCCGGACCGATTATTACCTAATGAGTTTCTTATTAAATGGAATGAAGGCTAAGCATAGGAGGGCCTAAGAACCAGCAAGGAATGTGCCTCAACGACGTGGAGATTGGGCTATACAAGGAAAGGGACAAACACAACAATTAAGAAAGAATCCCAAATGGAAATGATTTTGCACCAATTCTGGGATCTAGGACCAGTCTGCACTAAAATAGACGCCCAATATGCATACAGACTCAGATTTGGATGTCCTTTATATGTATGGAAAGCAAACGGCAGGAATATTAAATATCCAGACTGATCTATTCGGTAAGGTTAAGGTAAGAACTGTCCGTTGGATAGAATGGATTCGAAAAAATCGTACTTTTCTTATTTCCAACTCATCCAGGCTCACTTCCAAATTCGACCAAAATCAATGGCAGTCGTCCAATCAATCAGCAAGGGGACAGAATCTGAGTTGTTACCATATGGGCTCAAATTGTCTTGTACCTAGATTGGGTTCATTAAGGAAGGGTCTTAGGGGTTAGCTATGCCATAAACTAGTATAAATACCCCTCTGCGGCCACATGTTAGGCTCGAGTTTTGCTTAGATTATTCTATACTCATACAGTTTCACCGTTCATCAGTTTATCTCGAAGATACATCTATGAGGATCGTATCCATCTCTGTTCTTGCTTGTGTTTCTCGTTTGCATTAGCAAGAACTAGCCTTCTTGGCGAGGCTAACTTTTGTTCTGATGGGTTAGTGTTGACACCTTTTTCGGGCGACAATCACTCAACACGAACCGTGGCGGTGCTCTCGTAGAGGGGCGGACGGTCCGCGGCCTGGCGCAGGGCTAGGGTGTCCTGCCTGACGGCCAGACGGTCCGCGCCCTGGGGCCAGACGGTCCGCGCGTGCGCAGGGGCGGCGGAAGTCGCCGACGGTGCCTGGATCTCGATCCCGGGAGGGACCCCGTTGGGGAGGAGAGATCCTAGGAGATGTCTAGGCTCAGCAGGCCGACCTAGACTCCTCTAATCGACGTAGAGTCGAAGAAAAGCGAAGCATTTGAGGATTGGAAGACTAACGTAGAACTAGACTAGAACTACTCCTAAGAATAAATGTAAATTGTATTGATTGAGGGTTCGATTGATTGATTAAATCGACTGTATTCCTCTGCTTTTATAGAGGAGGGGGCTGGACCCGTTACCAACAAAATTCCGAGCTAATCCCGAGATTCTCGCCAACAAACATAGCAAGAAACTCGGAACCCTAATCTGTTATGCGCTTGCGCGGACCGTCCGGCCTCAGGGCCGGACCGTCCGGTGCTCTTTTTAGTGCTCAACATATGCTCCCTGCCTTTTGGTGGAGCTGAGCAAACCAAAAGCAACTAACTCGATGTGATTACATCAGTTCTCTTAGTCATCTTGCCACATACTAGGATGGTACTGTTTGAGGAAACGCCCATTCAAAGCCTTGGGTAAATCCTTGCCTTGTAATGTTTGTAGTAAATAGGCGTTACTAGACATTACCTGTTTTACTTTATAAGGACCCTCCCAGCTTGGCGACCATTTCCCAAACTTCCGGTCTTTATTCCTTAGAGGCAGGATGGTCTTCCACACCAGGTCCCCTACTTGAAATGACTTTGCTTTGACCTTCTTGTTGTAGGCCCTGGCTACCATGATCTTTTCCTTTTCTATTGCTCCCAAAGCTATCACCCTCTTGTCGGTCACCTCATCAATATTATCTATTATTGAATTATAATAATCAATGACGGTTAGATCATTTTGTCTGGCGAACCTGACAACATTCAAACTTATTTCCATAGGCAATACTGCTTCCTGCCCATAGACAAGCTCAAAAGCTAAGGAGATACTTTAGTAGCCCTATGTTTAGATATTCTGTGAGCCCATAAAGCTTCGGACAAAATCTTATGCCAATGCTTAGGATCATCGAATATCTTCTTTTTTATCAAGTTAATCAATGTCCTATTACTAGACTCGGCCTCTCCATTGGCCTCAGCATAATATGGAGATGAATTAAGCAACTTAATTCTATATAATCCAGCAAATTCACGTACCTCCTTTGACATAAAAGAATTTCCTTGATCTGTAGTCAACGTCTGGGGAATGCTGAATCTATGAATAATATGCTCAGTTATGAACTCAATTACCTCCTTGTGTGTCATGTTCTTCATAGCAACAACTTCAGTCCATTTGGTAAAGTAGTCAGTAGCAACTAACACGAACCGATGCCCCTTTGATGATGAAGGATGAATTTCTCCTATAAAGTCTAATCCCCATCCTCTGTGTCACACCCGGTTTTAAGGAACAAAGCCGGGAGCATCTCATACATGCGCCAAGAAGACAACATATACAATAACAGAGTGTATAGAGATAAATGTCATAATAAAATCAGAATACTTATTACATAGCGGAAGACTTAATACAAAATAAAAGAATAAACATAAAACGAACTAAGGATCGTTGGCGCCAATGTCAACTGAGAAACGCCACCTAGATCAGATCAAACTCCTCGCCTTGTGGCTCCTCCTGAACCACCTGCTCTTCTCCTGTGGGGGGTGTGAGACAGCAAGAGTGAGCTCACATACGTTCATCGCTCAACAAGTTGTGGGGAATAATGTGGCATGAACTCACCAAAGGTGGGAGTTCATGAAGTGTAAGGCTGATCAATGAAATAAAGGCTGAAGCTGAGCATTGCTTTTAGAAGTTGGTCAAAATTTTATTAGCAGTTACTAAGTGTAAGTGAATACCAATCCATAGTAATAATAAATAAAGGTAATAGTAAAATAATCCCAAATGCAATGAAATGACATATTAAGTTTAAGTTCCATAAATTAATCATGTGAGTGTCCGAGCCGCTCATGACCGTGAGCACGGCTAGTATACCAGTTTTACACTCTGCAGAGGTTGCGCATCTTTACCCACAAGTCGTGTTACCCATTTGCCACAGAGTTGATCAGACTCCATACACCTCTACCAAGGAAGCGAGGCAGGGTACCACTACGAGACCTTTACAAAGTTCCACTAGCTTCAGAAAACCCGCTACAGTTTATAGGAAGCTCCAGTGCAGGGTTCTTGCCTGACCGCCATCGCAGCAAAATCAACCAAGGACCTCCCTACACTGACCACTCCCCTACTGCCCTTGCCCCTTTCGGGTAAGGTAGTCCTCCACTAGCTTTCCTAATTAATCAGCCAAGGGCGTCCATAAACCCTTGTGGTAGCACTGTTTTCCCGGGTGGTTCTCCATGTTCCCATTAACATAATGATCTTATCATGAACAATAATAATAAACAGATAATAATAAGTATAACAATGAGTGATGAATATCTTTATACCCAAAGCCACATAAAGCAATAGCATGTACTACCCAAAAATTTAGTAGTTAAACCAGTGGTGAAACAAGGTATAAAGATAGTCAAAATCTAGGGTATCCTATTGGGTCCCATCAAAATTAACCTATGCAGATCATTATGATTAATAAGAACATGACTGGGTAAAAGAAGCGATCAAGGGCACAACTTGCCTGGCACTTGGGATTCCAGGTACCAACTTGCTTTTCAGATGACACGTGTCCTCGCGCTAGTCGTAGCAATACAAACAAACATGGTACAGATAAAATTATCATCACACCAAACATAAGAACAAACTGAATAATAATAATCTACACGTTGCTACGAGACTAACTCAACTTGAACGGATCAAATCGGAGTTAGAACGGAGAAGTTATGAATTTCCTAAGGTTTTATGTATTTTGTACGAGATTAATTAAGAAATAAATTTTAATACCATTTTTATGTTGAGAAAGAGACACAGGGTGATAAATAACATTATTATGAAATTATAGGAACTGAAATGGATTAATTTGGACTAAGTATGCATTTTCTATGAATTAAACAAATTCTAGCATTTATTTTTGCATAAAAATCATTTTCTAACTCCTTTTTATCTGATTTCTTAACTCCTTGGACTGGGCACACTAATATAGAGAAGTGCATGGGCGCGCAGGTAAAGATTCCTAGACTCAATGCACAATACCCCCTGGACGGCAGGTTAATATCTAAATACTTCGGGGGCTCTTTAGAAAGATTTGCAGGCCGAAGGGGTATCGGGTAACTAGAGCCGTTGGATTCAAAACTCGTGGCCAGGATTAGATTCCGCCGCCGCTGACTCGGGGTATAACCAGAACCGATGGATCAGGATACGACGACGAGGATTCTAGATCTAATTCTATTCGTCCGATCGAAGATCAACGGCCCCGATTTAATGTCGCGAAGGGGTATCGCCTGCTTCTAATCAGAGTCGTTCCTGGTGCATCCAATGGCCAGGACATCGTCTTCATCCCCTCCCCGGTTCTCTCTCTCATCTATTCTTCTCCCGTGGTGACCCGAGCAACAGCGCCCAGCCAAAACGGCGGAACCGCGCCGGTGACTCACCCAACCATGACCCGGTGCCCTAGACTAACCCGAAGGGAGGTGCGCGTGGTACGGGAATCTACGAACCTGACGGGGGCATAAACATACCAGTGGTTCGAGTACTGCGTAGTCCTGCCAATGATGAAGTACGGTGTCGCGGTGCTTCCTCCACTTCAGCGAGAAATCAACAGCAGCTCAGTTGATTGATTCACCCGTGGCGGTCACGAATAGGTGCAGGATGACATAGTGACTCGCTAGGACCATCCGGAACCCAGAATCGGCGGCGCGGGTGCGAGGACCGCTTGGCGGCGACCGTATCCGCCTACGACGACGGTGGCAGCCAGTCCTGATCCTCGATGCGCCCGGCGATGGTGACCTCGGCTGGATGTACAAGGATGTGGCCTGGTCACGCATAAATACCCGGAAGTCCCTGCTAAACCCGCAGCAATCGCGGGTGGTTGCAACGGCTGAAGGATTCCAGGTGAGGCGATGCATTCGCCTCGAAGCTGGTCGGTGAGGGATGTGCTGACAACCCAGGCCCGCACGGAAGTGAGAGGAGCGTGTGACAGTTTTGGTGGGCCGCGCGGAATAGGATTCGCGAAGTGGGCCGAACGCAGGGGAAAACTGGGCCGCGCAGGTGAATCCGGCCCAGGTGGGTCTGGCAACCTGACTTTTCCTTTTTATTTATTTATTTTAGCTTTCCTTCTTCTATTCCCAAATTCAATTTGAATTTCGAATTTGAATTCAAACTTGTGCTTAATTTATTCTCAATTCATGTTGTGGAATTTAGAATACCAACTTTGTAAATATAATTATATTATTATTATTATATCATTTCTCTTCTTCTCATTTTCAAATACCCTAATTTTAAATTTAGGGTTTAATTCCACTTCTAAGAATTATTATCTTATTATTATTACCTTATTATTTCATTCAATGCACAAACATATAACTCCAACATGATGCATATTTTTTTATCCTTTGTTTTAGTTCATCTCTAAATTTTATGTATGCTCTTTTTATGATGCAAACGAGGCACATATAATAAGAAAATCACTATATAATCCCTTTATACAATTTTGAGTATTACACTCTGAAAGGCCAAGGCTTGATGATAGTGTCGGTACCCTGAAACTAGGGTACCCCTTACTACTGTATAAAGACGCAGTACCCACGCAACAATTTTTAGTCGCGTGGTAAAGGAGCTGTATGTGGGACCAGGCCATGACTCGCCCCAGCCTCGGGTGACTACTCTGGGCCAGCAACATCACCTGGCCCCACAACATGGGCGGGTCCGGTGCCGCCATGTGTCCAGAGAAAGTGACATTCTCTAAGGTATCACCAGTGTGTTCGGACCCCCATGGGAAGGTGCCGGACCCCTGTATATACGGTCTGGGCCTCCAAGTTTGGTCCAGGACCTCCATATGTGCGAACCGGACCCCTAGAATGGGATCCGGACCCCCCGTATGTAGTCCAAGCCGTCCACAGTGGGGTCCCAGGGTCCTAGGACAGAGCATACCTGAGCCTTAATCAGGACCCAGGCGGGGGTTCGGTGCCGACACGTGTCCAGACCTGATCTAGTGGGATCCGGACCTTATCACATACACTCCTGCTCCCCGCCCAGGCGGAGACCCGATGCTGCCACATGGTCGTGTAAGCCAACGGGCGGAGCCTGACATAAAGCCTCTGGGCTACACGCGTCTTGGCATTTATTACGGATAAGACGTGCGTTTGTCCATTCTAGTGACAGGCGGCGCGCCCAGTCCACGTTGCGTGGGCCGTGCTGTTACTCACATGTTACCATAGCAAGGACAATGACTCACCATTACTCCCGCATTACCAGGAAAAGGGTCACTGCCTATCAATACTGCATGGACTGCAGTCATCATGACTCCCGCTGATTACTCATGCGTTACTAAGGCGGAGGGAATCTGAACGACTCCGCCTATACGCCTCTACTCGTGTGTGCTGTCAGCAGTAATTATTCACATAATGTATTCCTTCCATTATGCTTCTGGGCCCGCATGTTAGAGCTCAGCATCCTTGTATGTACCCCCCTTTAAACTATAAAAGGGAGGGGACACAACGTTACAAGGGACTCACTCAATACAACTTACACATAGTGGAGGTAGGGTATTACGCTCCAGCGGCCTAAACCACTATAGTTCCTCGAGTCTTCTTGTGTTCATCCGAAATTCACCAAACAAGCAAGCGCTTAGGCCCCTCCTCATCTTAGAATTAGGGCGGGTGCATTCCGCCACCCGGCCGGAGGATTTTTCCCACCTACATTTGGCGCGCCAGGTAGGGGGCTTTGGCTTTAGGTTTTTCGCCTGTTTTCTTGCTCGACACGATGGTTCAAATCGTCGAGCACCGCGACTTGTCTCCCGAGGACTTCCTGATGGAGGAAGGGGCAGCATCTTCCATGCCACGAGGCTCTTATCGCCCTGCGCCTGGTGCTGCTGCTATGCACGCTACGCAGCAGCACACGCCCGTGTAGACATCCAGGGCTCCATCGGGGGTTACTCCTGGTGGGGCGTTGTCTGCAGCTAGGGAGTTGCTACGTAACCCTCCAAGCTCCATGGCCTCGCCGGGGGCCATGAGGCAGTGGCGTGAAGATGTCGACCGTATCCTCGGCATGGCCCATCCTGGCTTGGCCAGGTGCAGGCCACGATCATTCCGGCGTCAACGCGAGGCATCGACATCTGTGCACTCACCCGCAGTGAAGGGTGCACGGACTGATGACCTATGGGCAGAGCTCAACCACAGGTGTGCGGGCGAGGATGCTCGAGTCTCTCTAGAGAGGGCGTGTTAGCGCCGTCAAAACTTTGAGGGTCGCAACCTCGACCAAGACTTCACTGCAAGGGGCGCCCGAATCCAGGCGGGTGTCCCTTTGGTCGGCGTGGGCTGTGCCGCACTAGCGGATCATCTCCGTGCGGCGACTTGGCCACCCAAGTTCCGGCCACACCTGCCGGAGAAGTACGACGATACATCAAACCCGTCGGAATTCTTGCAGGTCTACGTCACCGCCATTACGGCAGCTGGTGGAAACACTGCCGTAATGGCAAGCTACTTCCATGTAGCCTTGACCGGGCCGGCCCGGACCTGGCTCATGAACCTCACCCCGGGGTCGATCTACTCCTGGGAAGAGCTCTGTGCACAATTCACAGCAAACTTCGCTAGTGCTTATCAGCAGCATGGCGTGGAGGCTCATCTCCATGCAGTGAGGCAGGAATCTGGGGAGACTCTCTAGGCTTTTATCTCCCTCTTCACCAAGGTACGAGGGACTATACCTCGCATCTCCAATGCCTCTATTATCACTGCTTTCCGACAGGGAGTGCATGATGAGAAGATGTTGGAGAAATTGGCGACGCATGACGTAGAAACCGTCACTACGCTCTTTGCTCTGGCCGACAAATACGCCAGAGCTGCCGAGGGCCATGCATGGCACTCGGCACCACAGACCGGAGTTACCCAGACGAGCGGCTCAGGTGTCGCCACCCAGGGCGGTGGCAAGAATAAGAAGAAGAACCACGGTCACGATAGGCCGCAGTCTGGTGGTACAGTCGTCGTAGCTGCGGCTGGGTGCCGGGACGAGCGCGGCAAGCGCCCACGGCAACAGGGAAGTAACAGTGGGCCATGCCCTGTCCATCCCAGCAGTCGCCACAGCGCCTCGGAATGCCGAGAGATCCTCAAGCTCGTGAAGCGCATCAGCAAGCGACGCGAGCAGGCCTCCAAGGATGGCTCGCCGCCTCGTTGCCGGCCTGGCAAGGAGAAGGTCGATGAAGGTGACCTGGCCGTGGGAGAACGGGACCTCGGGTATCAGTCCCCCGAGCAAGTCCTCAAGGACATCTTCACTAGAGACTCCGACTCTAGTGATGACAACGACCGCCGCAAGAAGCTGTACATGATGTATGGCGGAAGCTAGGAGCTCACCTCCCGTAGGAACGTGAAGTCCCTGCGCCGCGAGGTCCTTTAGGCGACCCCAGGGGTCCCGAAGGCAGCCCCACACCAGAAGTGGCGGAGCACCACTATCTCCTTCTGGGCATCCGTCTGCCCCAAAAACATGGCAGCAGCCAGCATACTACCACTCATCACTGCCTCTGTCATCGCCCAACATGAGGCTACATCATGTCCTGATTGATGGTGGAGCTAGGCTCAATGTCATCAGTCACGCTATGTTCAAGCAGCTGCAGATTCCAGGATCCCGACTGGGACACTCTCGCCCATTCTCCGGAGTGGGCCCTCAACCGGTGTATTCCCTTGGGAGCATCGCACTCCCGGTTACATTCGGGACTGAGGAGAACTTCTGCACTAAGAACGTCCAGTTCGACGTTGCGGAGGTTAACCTCCCTTTAAATGCCATCATTGGCAGGCCGACCCTGTACCCATTGACCATTACGGGTACTTGGTCCTCAAGATGCCGTCCCCTGCTGGGGTCCTCACCGTGCGGGGCGACCGCCCTGCTGCGCTTGCAGCTATCGAGAAGTTGCACGCCCTGGCGACAGAAACCACTCGCCCGGATGACGGGGGAGGGACCCCTCGACTTCTTGTACCAAGGCGCCTACCAAGGTGCCTAAGGTGCAACCATCTGGAGCAGATGGTGGTCCCGTCAAGACTATCCAACTCAGCAGGGATTCCTCCCAGACCACTCGCATCGCGGGCAATTTGGAGGAGAAATTGGAAATCGCGCTCGTCGCCTTCCTCCAGGCAAATGCCGACGTATTCGCATGGGAACCGTCGCAGATGCCTAGGATCCCCAAGGAGGTGATCGAGCACCATATGAAGATCCACCCTGACGCCAAACCGGTGAGTCAGAAGCCTCGGAGACAGTCCATTGAGCGACAGGATTTCATCCGTGAGGAGGTACGGAAGCTGCTGCGCGCTGGCTTCATCGAAGAGGTCCATCATCCAGTATGGCTGGCCAATCCAGTCATCGTTCTCAAGGCTAACGGGAAGCTTCGGATGTGCATCGACTACACCAACCTCAATAAGGCCTGTCCCAAGGACCCATATACACTTCCACGAATAGATCAAATCGTGGATTCTACCTCTGGGTGCGACCTCCTGTCCTTCCTAGATGCTTACTCTGGTTTCCATCAGATCCAGATGTCTAGGCAAGATAGGAAGCATATCGCTTTTGTAACTGTGGATGGGCTTTACTGTTATGTTGTAATGCCTTACGGTCTAAAAAACGCCTTGCCAACATTTGTACGGGCGATGAGTAAGACTTTTGGTGACCTGATTAGGGACAGGGTAGAGGTATACGTTGATGACATTGTAGTCAAGACTAAGAGAGGATCGACCCTAGTGGAAGACTTAACCCTGGTCTTTGACAAGCTACGGGCAACACGCACGAAGCTGTACCCGGAAAAGTGCGTCTTTGGTGTCTCCGCAGGGAAGTTGCTGTGATTCCTGGTTTCGCACCGGGGCATTGAAGCAAACCCAGAGAAGATCAAAGCAATTGAGACAATGAGGCCTCCGGCCTGAATCAAGGACGTCCAGAAGCTTACGGGGTCACTAGCCGCCCTTAGCCACTTCATCTCAAGACTGGCTGAGAGGGCGCTACCTTTCTTCAAGCTATTACGGAAGTTCGGCCCATTCTCTTGGACTGAGGAGGTAGAACGAGCCTTTCAAGAGTTGAAACAACACCTTGTGTCCCTACCAATACTGGTAGCTCCAGAGCCAGGGGAGCCGTTGTACTTATACATTGCAGCGGCTACAGAGGCGGTGAGCATGGTGCTGGTCGCCGAAAGGACGGCACAACATCCCCAGGGGAGTCAGAAAGTTCCCTTAGGAGAAGGTGGTGGTCCGACCACCAAGATGGTGATGGAAGGTCAAGAGTTTTATGGTTCAGGACCAACCGCAGGGGTTCGAACCATCCAGAAGCCAGTCTACTACGTCAGCGAAGTCCTCCATGAGGCAAAGACCACGTACCTTGAGATGCACAAGCTTATCTATGCTATACTTGTTGCGTCCAGGAAGTTGCGCTACTATTTTCAAGCACACAGAGTTGTGGTGGTGACCTCCTTCCCGTTAAGGGCCATTCTCCACAACTCTAACACCACAGGAAACATCGCCAAGTGGGCCACGGAGCTTGCTGAGTTCCAACTAGACTTTTAGCCTCGCCACGCTGTCAAGAGCCAGGTCCTGGCTGACTTCATCGTGGAATGGACCCCTTCCCCAAGCGCTCCTGGGGTCCGGATCCCAATACGGACCCCACACATGCGGAGCCTAGGGCTCCGGTCTTCACCGAGCCCCACTAGACACTCTTCTTCGACGGATCCACCCGCCAGCAGGGTGGCGGTGCTGGAGTGGTCCTCATCGACCCAAGCGGAGATCAAGTGAAGTACATGGTGCACCTTGAGTTCAAGGCCACCAACAACATGGTAGAGTATGAAGCACTGATTTTCGGCTTGTCTACGGCCCTATCCCTAGGGATCCGCTAGCTCCTCGTAAAGGGCGACTCCTAGCTGATTATCAAGCAGGTCCACGGAGAATGTAGCTGCAACGAGCCTAGGCTCGCAGCTTACCTCCTCCACGTAAGGAAGCTGGGAAAAGATTTCATTGCCCTGGAACTGCAACATGTTCCTCGGGCTAACAACTCAATAGCAGATGAACTCTCCACGAGGGCATCAACTTGGGCACCCGTGCCCGAGGGTGTCTTCGAAAGACGGTTGCTGAGACCTACCGCCCAGCCTGCCGAACCGGGCGAAGTGGGCGAGACTAGCACCTCGAAGCTAGCAGTCCTAGTGGCGTTCCATCTACAGAACCCACCAAGGATTGTGTGTGCTACAGAGGGTCCTACCAACCTCTTAGCGCCACAGCCAGTAGCTCAGAGTGGTCCCGATGCATGGATCTCTGAGGTCCGGGACTACCTGAAAGAAAATATGCTTCCTGAAGATCATGTGTCCGCAGAGCGTATAGTGCGGTTGGCTAAATGATACACGGTGGTAGAAAGGGGATCTATACCGGCGTGGCGCCAACGACATTCTCATGCGGTGCATCACCCAGGAGGAGGGCCGTGAGTTGCTCACTGAGATCCATGGAGGTGAGTGTGGAAGTCATTCATCATCCCGCACACTGGTTGGTAAGGCCTTCTGGCACGGTTTCTATTGGCCAACCGCTCTCCAAGATGCAGCTGAGTTGGTAAAGTCCTGCAAAGCATGTCAGTTCCATGCAAAGCAGATACACACACCGGCTCAGGCTCTGCAAATGATTCCACCCTCTTGGCCATTCGTTGTATGGGGGTGGATATCCTGGGACCATTCCCCAGGGCTATCGGCGGGTACCGTTTCCTCTTCATCGCTATCGACAAATTCACAAAGTGGCTAGAGGCCACCCCTATGGTCAGTATCACCCAGGGTGCTGTTGTTGCCTTCCTCAAGTCAATTATTTGTAGATTTGGGGTCCCAAGCCGTATCATTATGGACAACGGGACCTAGTTCAAAAGTCGGCTCTTCCAAGAGTATTGCGAGGGCATCGACACCCAACTCTGCTTTGCGTCTGTGGCTCATCCCAAGACCAACGGCCAAGCTGAGAGGGCAAACGCAGAAATCCTCAGGGGACTCAAGACACACACTTATGACTGCTTAAAAAAGCATGGTGCAAATTGGGTCAATGAGCTGCCGTGTGTACTATGGGGGAACCGGACCACACCCAGCCAAGCTACCGGTGAGACCCTGTTCTTCTTGGTCTACGGGGCTGAAGCCTGTCTTCCCCCGGAAATCATTATGGGCTCGCCATGGGTCCAGGCTTTCGATGAATCTATGCAGGAACAACTGCGGTGTGAGGACGTGGACTTCATCGACGAACGTAGATGGCGAGCGGTGATCCGGAATGCACGGTACAATCAAGCGCTCAGGCGCTACCACCAGCGGTTTGTGCATAGTAGGGAGCTCAGGGTCGAGGACCTAGTCCTAAGGCGAGTACTGAACCAAGAAGGGCTCCACAAACTCTCCCCCAGTTGGGAAGGACCCTTCAAGGTGACGGAAATATGCCGATCCGGGTGTGTCCGCCTTGCCACAACAGAAGGAGTACCTCTTCCCAATCCCTGGAATATAGAGCATCTCCGAAAGTTCTATCCATAGAAGCAAAACTGGGGGTTGGGTTTTCTTCCTTTGTAACTAGGTTGCGCATATGTGTACATCAATCCGGTGAGGCCCGCCCTCGTAAGCCCGGTCTGTTGGTCTACACCCATGTATATCAAGTTATACGGAAAAGATTTACCCCTCAGATATGCTTTTATGATGGTTTTATTCTACTTCAGCTTACGAGCATTATTTTTTATCTAACCCACCCATACAGTTTCCCACCCTTGCTGGTATGATGACACCCGAATTGAGTAGCGAGGATTGCAGTTCAGGACCCCTCTACTGCTGTAGGGGGTCCAACAACCTGGGGTCCAGTTCTAGAGAATGAGCACTCATCTCCTGGAGTGGTCCGGAGCTGTGTAGCTGCTTAGCATGGTTCTGTACCCTAAGCCTGCATGCTCCACCACTCTGCAACGGGTACCCTAGTATTTGGAATTGTGATCCTGTGGATCCGGGCATACGGCTTGGCTTCCCAGGCTAAATCCTGCAAGTCCTGTTGCATGAATCAAAGGATGAAAGATACCAGCTGGTGGGCCCTATGGGTGTGCTCCTAAAAACTTTAAAGCCAAAGCTGTGTGCAGGTCCAGGTTCCAGTCTAGTGGTAGGTAGTCTCAAACTGTAGAGACTACCTCCTAGGGACCGGACCACCAATTTTATCTTTGGTATAGTGGTATCCAGCCTTGACACGTCGAGCCTACCTCCCAAGGGGCCAAGTACCAAGGGGAAGTTGATGACACTACACACAGCAAGGACAAATAACATACAGATAAGTTTAAGTTCCAGTGCTACCTGATTAACGGTTCCTAGAATACGTTACATAACCAAAAGTTATTACAGCCACCCCCAGCGGGACCCTCGCCTTGTCTCTACAGGTTCAGCTATTCGGCGTCAGCGGGATCACGCTGAAGCGAGCGGCCACCGTCTCCACGACATCTTATACACTCTCCCGAGCGGCATCTTCTGTGGTGGCTACCGGACCATCGATCACCGGCGCCAAGGATATGGCAGGGGGTCGTGACTTCGGAAGCACGTCATGACGTATTCAACCACCGCCCGACAGAGCTTGCTGCCCTCTGCCTCCAGGCGGGCACCAAGGATCTGATCGAGGCGCCAGAGGCGATCGACAGTGGAGTCCAGCACCAGGAGAGCATCATAGATCGACACTGGCAGCTCCGACACTGGGATGGGGCTCATCCCTAGTGGCACCAGCGTCGTGCTTGCCTCGCCGGCCCATTCGGCGATGCGCTGGACCCCGGCACGGTGTTCTGCCTGGAGATCCTCGAGGGCCTTTCTGGTGGCCTCCATTGCCTGGGGGCCCGCTGCCGCCTGCGTCGCATTGAACTGGTGGATCTGCTCCTCCAGCTTCCTCTCTTTTTCCTCTGCTTCGAGCTCGTGCTCGGCCAGCAACTCGCCTCGCTGGGTGAGCATTTATTCCCTGAAGGCGAGATCTGTCTCTCGCCTAGCGAGGTCCGTCTCCCGCCTGTCCAAGGATAGCTCCTTCTCATTTAGTTTTCCTCGGCAAGGGCAGCGTCGCTGGCCTTGCCCTCGAGCTCTACCTGCCATTTCTACAGCCTTTCCACCGCCTTCACCTGCTGGGCCCGCTGGGCTTCCAGAGTCTGGTCTAGGGTGCTCAGCTTGGCTTGGTACTCCATCATGAGGGCCTCCCTCTGGGTCACGACTACCTCCCTCCTGGCCACCTTCTTCTCCCTCCGGGTCACCTCCAGCTCCCTGACACACATCCTCTGGAGGTCTCTCTTGTACTCCTTGCGGTCCTGCTCGAGTTGGGACCGCTCGGAGGTGAACTGTCGGGACGCTGTCTTGGTGTGCTCCTCCAGTTGGGTGCGCCAGTCACTGAGGCGCTGATGCTCAGCTTCAAGCGCCTCCCACTCCCGCAAGATTGCAGCCCCAGTTTCACTGAGAACCTGGTGGGCGCGGGACAGCATGCGGGGGAGGGGGACTGGCGCCGCTTCTTGCTCGGCACCCGACCGGAGTCGCTGCCCAAACACCACCTCCATCTCCTCTAGAGAAGGTGGGGGGTTGGAGCTGGATGCGCCTCCTGTGTCACCCCCAGTGTTGGGAGTGGGCGTGAATCCCCTAGCTGGGACATCCTCCGCCACTGCGACACCACCTGATGTTGGCGCCGCTGTCGCTGGACCCCCGACTGGGGCATGGGAAGCCGTTGGCGCTGTCCTGGCAGCAGCTGGGAGCGGACCGCCAGCACCACCCTTAGTAGATTCCTACTGCTGAGAGCCAGACCCGTCGGTGGGCCTGGTATCTGGCGGAGGAGGAGTGGCCTTGGGAGCAGCGGAGGAAGAAGCCCTGGCAAACAGATGATGGGTTAAGACTTGTCGGCATGATGATTAGACTAGTGGAAAAAGGGACTACACTTACTTGGGCCCTGGACTTTCTAGTGACCCTAGAAGCGAGGCGATCGCCGCTCCCGCTCCTGCTACTGGTGCTGATGCTGCTGTTGCTGTTGCTGGTGCTCCCGGGAGTGATCACCCCTGGATGGTGGTGGTGGCGGCAGAATCCGAGGACTCACGCGCCTCTGCGCATCGCGGGCCTGGGAGCTGGCCTCCTCGGTCCCACCTGCAACCCTCTAGCGCTTCTGGGGGGCTCCGAAACGAGTGACCCGTCAGCGCTACATAGCCTACGTCACCTCTCCTCCTCCGACCCCCAGAGCTACCTAGGGCGAAGGCACTGCTTGCAGCCCCTTTGCCCTTGTCCAAGGAGCTGGGGGCCACAACAGGATTGGTGCTGGGAGCCACACCGGCGAGCTGGGGACCTCCAGCCGGTGCGTCAGAGATCCGGATCCCGCAGAGGGGGTCCCAGCCGCCGGTCTGGCGAACCGCTACACCGCTGTCGTCGAGGGTCGGCAACGTGGCCAGGATCGTCGTCCTTAGCCCTGGGTCATCACAGAGCGCCGGGATGTTCTGGGGGAGTATCAAGGATTCAGGGACAAAAGTCTCCCCAGTAATCCCTCCCACAGGAGTTCCAGCTCGTCCTAGGACAAATCGGTACCCGCCCGCGCTGGATCCTACCAATGTCGTTCGGGCTGGTGAACCAGCAGGACAGGCGTGGCCTCCTCTGTAGCGACGTGATCCGACGCTTCAGGAGATCGCCGACCACGTGCATAGATGTCAGGCCGCCTGTGGCCAAGACCTTGATCCTGTCCAATACGGGCAGGAACTCTGGCGAGAGGGATGGCTTGGTCCTCCATTGCTTGCGGTCGAGGGCTGGCCCATTGCTCGGCAGGATGAGGCAGTCGTTGGCCTCGGTGCTAGCAATCACCTAGTCGTTGCGCCAGTTTTCCCACCTCGCACCACCAAAGGTGGGGATGTAGACTATGGCCGGATCTGGCCTTGTCTGAAAGTAGTACGCACCAATGTGGTCCATAGTCTTCCCAGACCTGACCAGCACGAAGAAGTAGCAGAAGAGGGAAGTGCAGGGGGCCACACCTACGACCATCTCGCAGAGGTGGACGAAGATTGCTGCCTAGAGGATGGAGTGGGGTGTGAGGTGTTGAAGCTGAAGCCCGAACTCCTCCAGCAGTAGCAGGAAGAAGGGCGAGATCGGCAGCGCCAACCCACAAGAGATGTAGGAGGTGAACAACACAAACTCCCCAGTAGTGAGATCGCCAAGGGGGGCAGCGCCGGCATGGATTCTTCCGGAGAGCCCTGGCCCGCTCCACCCAAGCAGGCCACGCACCAGATTGAGCGCTTCCTCAGCCTGAAAGCAATCAGGATGACCGAGCGAAGCCATGGCGTGTGCGGCGGCGCGAGTGTGGAACAGAGGAGCATGAAGGCAAAGGGGCGCAACCGATTGGGAGAGAATGCGAAAAGGTAACTACTGCACGTGGGGTGAATCCGTTTTCAAGGAAACCTGAATCCCTTCTCGGGGAAACTCTCCCGCGCGCGCCTGAAACACCGTAAGAAATCCCGTTCGACGAGCACCTAGGACCCAGGCAGCCCAGTATCTGACACGGGGCCCGGGTCCACAAGTCATAGAGTTCGAGTGCTGGATTTTGGGTGCGGAAAGAGCGGGATGCGGACCGCCGCACGCGATAGCATGCCTTCTTGGGGCCGCTACAGAAGACAATAGGTTATTTTAAACCAGGGCAGCGGCAACGAGGCGCCCCACGCGTGGCCCGACGAAACCGCGAGACGTGAGGACCGTGGGTCAGTCAGCCGCGGGGACAGATATGGCAGTTGACGTGACTGAAGGTGGATTGACAACGGGCGCGTCAGCAGATGTGCTAAAATAGCGCGCCAATCACCGATCAGGCCATGTTGAGGCAAAGTACAAGCTTTGGCCCCACCTGCAGCCTCGCATCCTCCCCTGAGGTGGGCCCAGGGGCCACTATCAGTACCCTGAAACTAGGGTACTCCTTACTACTGTATAAAGACGCAGTACCCACGCGACTATTTTTAGTCGCGTGGTAAAGGAGCTGTATGTGGGACCAGACCATGACTCGCCCCAGCCTCGGGTTACTACTCTAGGCCAGCAACAGCACCTGACCCCATCAGATGGGCGGGTCCGGTGCCGCCACGTGTCTAGAGAAAGTGACATTCTCTGAGGTATCACCAGTGAGTCCGGACCCCCATGGGAAGGTGTCGGACCCCTGTATATATGGTCTGGGCCTCCAAGTTTGGTCCAGGATCTCCATGTGTGCGAACCGGACCCCTGGAATGGGATCCGGACCCCCCCGTATGGAGTCCAGTCTGTCCACAGTGGGGTCCTAGGGTCCTAGGACAGAGCATACCCGAGCCTTAATCAGGACCCAGGCGGGGGTCCGGTGCTGACACGTGTCCAGACCTGATCTGGTGGGATCCAGACCTTATCACATACACTCCTGCTCCCTGCCCAGGCGGAGACCCGATGCTACCATGTGGCCGCGTAAGCCAACGGGCGGAGCCTAACATAAAGCCTCTGGGATACGTGCGTCTTGGCATTTATTATGGATAAGACGTGCATTTGTCCATTCCAGTGATAGGCGGCGCGCCCAGTCCACGTTGCGTGGGCCGTGCTGTTACTCACACGTTACCATAGCAAGGACAATGACTCACCATTACTCCCATGTTACCAGGAAAAGGGTCATTGCCTATCAATACTGCATGGACTGCAGTCATCATGACTCCCGCTGATTACTCATGCGTTACTAAGGCGGAGGGAATCTGAACGGCTTTGCCTATACGCCTCTACTCATGTGTGCTGTCAGCAGTAATTATTCACATAATGTATTACTTCCATTATGCTCCTGGGCCCGCATGTCAGAGCTCAGCATCCTTGTATGTACCCCCCTTTAAACTATAAAAGGGTGGGGACACAATGTTACAAGGGACACACTCAATACAACTTACACATAGTGGAGGTAGGGTATTACGCTCCAGCGGCCTGAACCACTATAATTCCTCGAGTTTTCTTGTGTTCATCCGAAATTCACCAAACATGCAAGCTCTTAGGCCCCCTCCTCATCTTAGGATTAGGGAGGGTGCATTCCACCACCCGGCTGGAGGATTTTCCCACCGACAGATAGGATGTAATTCGGCTGCAGGGACCAACTGTAGGTCGCCGAATTTTTGACACACTTGGCATCCTTTGTAGTACTTGAAACAATCAGTTATCATGTTAGGCCAATAAAAACCAAACCTTCGCAATAACCACTTCATCTTTGGAGCTGATTAATGGGTACCATAGATTCCTTCATGTACTTCGGTCATGGCTAATATAGCATCATCTAGGCCCAAGCACTTAAGCAGGACGTCGTTGACTGTTCGGCGGTAGAGTGAATCACTCATCAAAACATACTTGAAAGTTGTACGCCGAATGTTCTTATCTGTCCTGATATTGGGATTTCGTAAATAATTAGTTATGGGCATCCTCCAATCACTTGCATCGGCTTCATTATCAGCCGAATCAATTAGGAGAACTTTCCTGATAACACTGGACAGTCCGGAGTCTTTACTTGGACGATCCGCGACCTGGGGAATTGGCCCTGCACCGGTTATCAGATTTTCAATGTTGTGAAATCTCCCTCGCTTTATCCGATAACCTGATGCATCTTGTGCCAAATTGTTAGCTCTATGATTCTCAACTCTAGATATATACCGAATACTGAATTCATCAAAAGAATGAATTATTCCCCAACATTTTTCAAGGTAACTATTTAGAGTACCATCAAAACATTGATATTCTTATAACACCTGTTGGACGACCAGCTGAGAATCACCAAATGCCTTCACATGTTTTACTCCCATACAATTTAAAAGTTCCAAGCCGAACAAAAGGGCCTCATATTCAGCTTGATTGTTAGTGCAATAAGTTTTCAATCGGCTAGAGAAGTCGAACGAGACATCACTTGGTGAAACAAGTATGATGCCAATTCCTTGCCCTTCATTGCAAACCGATCCATCAAAATATAAAGTCCAAGGAGTAATAGTAAGGTATGACATGTCTAGTTTATGAGTATCATTAATCCAATGTTCTACAATAAAATCCGCTATGACCTGGCCTCTCATAGATTTCAATGGTTCATAGGCCAAGTCATATTCTATGAGTGCATAAGCCCACTTACCAATTCTACCACTCATAATTGGGTTATGAAACATGTATTTGATCACATCGGCTTGACCAGAAACAGTGCAATGACTAGACAGTAAATAACATCTACACTTGGTGCATGCATAAAACAAGCATAAGCATAACTTCTCAATAAAAGTGTACCTCATTTTAGCATCCACCAACCTCCGACTTAGATATGTCACCACATGCTCCTTTCCTTCAGTTTCTTGTGTCAGAACAGCCCCAATGACCTTATCTTCAGCTGCAATGTATAATCGGAATGGTACTCCTGCTTGTGGTGCTTTTAATACGGGAGCTGAAGACAAGTATTTTTTAATGAGATCAAATGCTTCCTGCTGCTCTGCCCCCAAGCGAATTCGGCATCATTCTTAAGCCGAAGGAT
Organism: Zea mays; assembly: GCF_902167145.1. Taxonomy (NCBI): domain Eukaryota; kingdom Viridiplantae; phylum Streptophyta; class Magnoliopsida; order Poales; family Poaceae; genus Zea; species Zea mays. The sequence goes on along the minus strand of NC_050104.1, from coordinate 81,583,762 downwards.
AGGGGTGAAGGCGTCAATCTTCCCGGCTAGGTTAGAAATAAACCTTCGTAAATAATTTACTTTGCCGAGAAACTTCTGCACTTCGACCTTACAGGTCGGAGGTCCCACATTCCAAATAGACTTGATTCGGTCAGGGTCTATCTCTATACCATGTTCATGGATGACAAATCATAAAAACTTACCAACCGACACTCCAAAAGTATATTTATGTGGGTTCATTTTCAAACCATACCGACGCATCTTATCAAAGGCTTTGCGCAAATCAGCTAAATGAGAACTAAACTCAGTCGATTTTACTACAATATCATCAATGTAGACTTCCACAGTGTTTCCCAACAGCTCGTGAAAGATCAAATTCATAGCCCTCTGATAAGTAGCACCGACATTTTTTAGACCAAATGTCATGACAACCCACTCAAATAAACCAATGAAGCCTGGACATATAAAGGCCGTTTTAGACGCATCTTCTTCGGCCATAAAAATCTGATTATATCCGGCATTACCATCAAGAAAACTAATAATTTTATTTCTTGATGCATTATTGATTAATGTGTCAGCTATGGGCATGGGATACTCATCTTTTTGGAGTTGCTCTATTTAAATTGCGAAAATCAATGCATACTCTAAGCTTACCTGACTCCCTCTTCTCCATCGGCACAATATTGGAGACCCACTCTGCGTATCTGCAAGGTCTAATAAAATTAGCTTCTAGTAGCCGGTGGATTTCGTCCTTGATTTGTGGGAGAAGATCTAGACGAAATGTTCTAGCTCTCTGCTTGAAAGGTCTGAAACCGGACTTAATGGGCAACCGATGCTCTACGATCTCTCGGCTTAATCCCGGCATCTTAGTGTAATTCCAAGCAAAGCAATCCGAATATTCCTTCAATAGACCGATCATTTCATTTCTAGGATCGGTCTCCAGGGTCTTGTTTACAAAAGTCGGCCTTGGAGTTTTACCATCTCCTATGTCGATCTCCTCCAAACGATCGGCCGATGTAAACCCCTATCCTAGTTTATCGAGATATCTGAATTCCTCTATCATGTGCCCCACAGAGGAATCAGATGATCTTTGTGTGATGGCGGACTCTCCGGTCTCGGGGGCCGGATCATCCGTAATACTGTCTTTACACTGTGGTAGATGTTCGGTCTTAAAGACCGAACTGTTTTGTGAAAAACCGGACCATCTGGCCTTAGAAGCCGAACTGTCTGTGACCAAGGACTCATGAATTTTGTGTGTACTCATCATTTAAACTTTATTTAGGATTTAGCCGATTCTCCATCGGCTCTAGCATTACATGAATGAAACCCTTCTTATCTATACTTATGAACTGGTAATCAGAAAAATCTACTCCTGTGAGACATGTAGCAGTCTCATAAGTCCAGAGTACAGGGGCATCGGCCACAGCGATACAGGCCGATACATCAGCATGTACTTATTCTATATCATCGCCTACCCATTGTATTAACATTTGATGTAATGTAGAAGGTATACATTGGTTGGCATGAATCCAATCTCTGCCTAGGATTAGACTGTAATTTCCTTCTACATCAGCGACGAAGAATGCAACAGCAAGGGTCTTAGTCCCGATGGTTAATTCAACGGACGTGAGTCCCCTGGCTTTGATCGAACTATCAGTTCCAACACCGCTGAGGGTCATGTTGGTCTTGACAAGTTCGTCATCTTGTTTACCTAATTTTTTGTACCATGAATAAGGCATTAGATTTACAGCCACCCCTCCATCTACCAACATTTTAGCAATCGGTATCCCATCAATGTGACCGCGCACGAAGAGCGGCTTTAAATGATTTACCGATTCCTTTGATTTAGTAAAGGCGGCTTCTTTAGGACCAAAATCAAACTAGGCAACAACAGGTTCATCGTCGCCTATAATAGTACAATCGGCAGAAAATGTAATAACATTTACATCCATACCTGGGCGTTCTGAAGAAGCTTCATAGTCGACCAGGTTTTCTCCCAGTAGGTCGTCCTCCTCCATTGATGTCGATACGTCGTCGGAGGCGTCCTGGTGTGGTGCGGACGGTCCGGACTCAATGGTTGGACGGTCCGCGCCTTGTGTAGATGGTCCGTTCTTTTTAGCCGGGTTGTCTGCCATACCTGCAGGGTGCTGCACAAGTGTTGTTTTATTTTCTATTTTTGTGGCCGATTGCTTTTCCTCAACGGCCTTTGGTCTCCATTTCTTTTGCGGTGGCGGGTATTGTGGATGTGTGTCATTGAATATCTTTTCTGCCTCCTTTTCCTGATTCTCTTTTGCTCTTAGGCGCTGTAATTTTCGCTTTTGGGACCGTGTCAATCCCGCTGGGCACCATCGAGGCATGGAGTATTTTGGATCGGCTATTTTGACGACAGTTGTATCTTCTGTTTTGGCCGATTCACCAAAAATCATCGGCCCTTCACTTTCTTTTTGTATGACGACGTCCGCTGTGCCTATTTTGAAGATGTCCTTTTTTGTCATTCTTTCCGTTGCTGTAGGCATATGCCCCCCTGCCGGATTGGTTGGCCTTTGAGGCCGAGTAGTCCGACAATCTTGTTGGGCCTGTGTCTGGTGACCGGATTGAGTGGCGCTCAATCGGTCTTGTACTGGTGGTGCTAACCTGTCGAATACAGATGTTTGGGGTGCCCCCCAAGTGGGGTACTGTGGCATCCCAAGTGGATATGGTGGCATGCCCCACATTTGATTTGGGACATATGGTGTAGGTATGTTTGCGTATGGATATTGCATAGGTGGATATGGGGGTGGAGGTGCCCATGTAGGTATGTTAGGTCTTAATTAGACAGTATGACCTTCCATTTTTCCGATTGGCGAGGCGGTCCAATCGGTCTTACCTGATATTGCTCACGAATGGGCGAGCGAGGTCGCTTTGCTGGCCGGTCACTGGGGCCAGCCTTCTTTTTCACATATTTGGACAACAATTGATCGAAAGTCGGTCCGGATTTGACCATCCGACCAACTACTTTAAATGTATTTGTTTTCCACGTACCTATCTCTTGTTGTCGTGGTTTGAAGGTACGTGGTCGTTGCGGGTCTTGAGTATGATCGGACCGTTCGCTAGAATTCTCCGGACCGTCCGGCGTGGTCCCGGACCGTTTGCGCCTATGCGTCGGACCGTCCAAGATGCGCAGCACGGGCTCCTGCTCCTTGGTCTGCGCTTGCCCCCCAGCGCTGGAGGTCGTGATGGTCACCTTAAGAGTCTCCCCTCCATTGGGAGTCTTCTCGGGCACCACTTTCCTGCAAGAAATTTTATATCTCTCATCGGCCTCTCTTGCCTTGCCGATGATTATCTCTTTGTCTTTGCCCTTATTAGCTGTGTTTGGCCGAACCAGGATCCTCTTGCCCTCAAAATCGATCATGTTCATCGGAAAGGGCTCTGTGTCCACCTGCATTTCCTGAAATTTCAATCGTCCTTCGTTAATGGCCGATTGAATCTGTCGACGGAATACATTACAATCATTAGTGGCATGAGAAAATGAGTTATGCCACTTGCAGTATGTACAACGTTTCAGCTCGTCGGCGGATGGAATAGTGTGATTTATTTTAATGTTGCCATTTTGAGTAATTCATCAAATATTTTATCACATTTACCAATATTAATTGTAAACTCAACCTCCTCTTGTCGTTTCTTTTGAATCGGCTGCAAGGAGGACAAGCCGAAGATTTGGCCTGCTTTGGCCAAACCATTTCAGCAGCATATACTTCTGTTGATTCGTCGTCCGAGCTACTTTGGTCGCATTCTACTATATGGACATTGTGACGAATGGTTGGCAGTCTCTTTGCTTCGGCTTTCATAGGCCAAAGCTCTCTGGTGTAATTGTGCTAGCGTGAAAAATTGGATGCCTTCTAATCTTTCTTTTAAATAATATCACAGTCCATTAAAGGCTAATCCTGCTAGCTGTTTTTCTGCTAAGTGTATTTGGAAGCATCAGTTTCTTGTATCCTGGAACCTCCGGATGTATTCATTAACCGATTCGTCCTTCCCCTGTCGTAGGGCCACTAGGTCTACTAGATCTAATTCATAATCACTGGAAAATAAGTGATCATGGATTTTTTGTTCTAACTCCCCCCATGACAAAATAGAATCAGGAGGTAAAGTGGCGTACCATGCAAACGCGGTTCCTGTTAAAGATAATGAAAATAAACGCACGTGAAATGCTTCTGTGTCGGCCAATTCTCCTAATTGTGCTAAGAACTGGCCTATGTGTTTGCGCGTGTGTTGGGGGCCTTCGGCTTCCGAAGGTCCTCAAAAACATGATTTGACAATGTTTTCCAAGTGAAATGTGTGAATAGGTATCTTCGGAATTGGATTACGAGTATATAAGAATATGGTCAAGACGAAGCTTGAGTGGGACGGAAGGCGATTGTGACGAAGGAAAAGATCATCACGAAGCTATGCGCAGATAAGCTTCGGCATGACAGTAGAAAAGGGGAACCGACTTAAAGATGAAAAGCCAAATTAGACCCTGAAGAATTACTGTAGAGTTATTGATAAATGTAAAGGGCATTAATGTAATTTTACACGGGTTGCGTCCTGTGCCTATAAATAGATGAACAGTACTCCCGTACTATTCACGTTGACTTGGCACTCGCATCACGCTTGTACCCTTGCTTTTCTTCAGATCGAAGGTACATTTGTAATTTGTCATCGTTTATACAAGTAAAATGAAATAGAAGTAAATCGAGGATAATGTTTAAAATAATTATGTTATTCTCTTTATTTCATGCATGAATCTTTTCTTGTCTCTTATTATGATTATGAAGGTATGACCTTCGTAACCTTCGTCCGAAATTCATTATATCCAAGGGGAAATAATGTTTCGAAGGACGAAGGGCTTTGATATTTAATATTCTATGTTGCCTTGTTCTTAATTCATAGTATTTGAGAACAAGTCCCCAACATTGGCGCCCACCTCCGGTGAACTCACTTCCATTTCTTGAGCTTTGAACACCTTCGGCAAGCATCACCTTTGTCATGCCGCCGAAAAAAGCTTCAGCGACAGGGGCTGCTACTCTGCAGCCATTGGATCCCAACTAGGACGTCCTCTCTCTTAGAGAGGCCCGAAGCCAGAAGAGGAAGGCTGTTAGTCCAACGCCTCCGGAAGATGATTTGGATCAGGAGATCCAAAATCTCGAGATCCTTCAGCAACAGGTGCAACACAAGAAGGAGAAGATGGCTCGTTTAGATGACCTTTAGAGAAAGATATACGAAGCTTCCGAAGAGGTTCGTCATCTTGTTCAAGAGGACCAGAGCCGAAGGCCTCCGCGCAGAGAGCTCCATCAGGAAGGCTTTTACAATGAGGACGACTGGTATGAAGATTTCCATCATGGAAATTTTGCTTTCGATGATGCTTCTCCTCTATCAACAGAATTGAAGGCTACACCATGGCCCTAGTCTTACAAGCCACCCCAGCTCCCCATGTACGACGGTCATACAGACCCGAAGCAATTTTTGATGAGCTATGAAGCAACCATATCTTCGTATGGTGGCAATACTGCAGTCATGGCAAAGTCTTTTGTCATGGCCGTCAAGAGTGTCGCTCAGACCTGGTACTCCTCTCTCCGGCCAGGGACAATCACCTCTTGGCAGAAGCTGAAGGATATGTTGATAACCAGCTTCCAAGGGTTTCAGACGAAGCCAGTTACTGCTCAAGCTTTATTCCAGTGTACCCAAGACCACGAAGAATATCTCTAGGCGTATGTCCGAAGGTTTCTGCGTCTGAGGGCACAAGCGCCAACAGTACCCAATGAGATTGTCATTGAGGCCATGATTAAGGGACTTCGACCGGGACCTTCAGCACAATACTTTGCCAGGAAGTCACCACAAACTTTGGAGAAGCTGCTCCAAAAAATGGACGAGTACATCCGAGCTGACAATGACTTCCGCCAGAGAAGGGAGGAGGCATTCAGGTTCTCTGAGATGGCCAGGGGCTTCGGAGGAAGATTTCACCCGAGGCATGTTAGGTCAATTCATAACTCTACTCAAAGTGATGATCGAGGGAGCCAGCAGCAAAAGCCACAATACTCTTCACAAGCTTCGGGGCAGCAGCAAAGTTCTTTTCGGCCGTCAGCGCCAAGGGGCAGAGGCGCCAGGAGCTTCGGGGGAAGGTTTGGAGATCAGCCAAGAAAAATTTACTGCCTATTCTGTGGTGAAGACAAGGGCCATACCACCAGGATGTGCCATGTTACCATCCAGAAGCAGAAGGAGATAGCAGAAGCAGCAGCGCAACAAAGTCAGCCGAAGCAGGTCATGCATACTGCTTCGTATCATTCACCTTATATTCCAGAATATGTAGGCAACCACCCTACAGCTTCTGTTGTTTCGGCAAGCCAACCCCAAGCATCTTGGCAACAGCCTCCACCGCCACCACCGACGCAGCGAGGACAACAGCCAGAAGGGAATCAGCACAATCATTTTCAGATGGAATTCAGAGAGGAGTCCGAAGCTCGCACAGTCAATAGCACTGTGCCAGAGTCGAAGCACATTTATTGATAAATATCCTACCTCAACAGCAGTTTTTTCGCATTTTTACATTCAGTATTACTTTTTTGATAATAAGGAACAATTATGGGAAGTTTAAGTGTCTTTTATCGTTTTTCAATTTCTTGTAACACTTTCGTCTTTTACCATAATAAAAATATATCTTTTCCATAGGCTTGAGTTGTCGAAGCATACGAATTTATGGTGGCATGAAGGACCTTTGTATTATCAAAAATTTGTTCTAACGGACACAGTGCAAATTGTTCGAAACAGTAAAAAGTCGTTCCTAAAGGAGCGCAGTGTAAGTTTTCTGAACCTACAGCGAAAAGTCAGCGCTGATTCCGCCGAAAGTAAAAGGCGAAGAAGCTCCTAAGGGAGGCTTACAGCGAAAAATAAACGCTGATTCCGCTGAAAGTAAAAGGCGAAGAAGCTCCTAAGGGAGGCTTACAACAAAAAATAAACGCTGATTCCGCTGAAAGTAAAAGGCAAAGAAGCTCCTAAGGGAGGCTTACAGCGAAAAGTCAGCGCTGATATAAAAAGTGTGTGTGCTCTATTACAGGGATATTTATCTGTGGCACAAATATCATTTTGCATAACATAACATCATCACATCATTCTGCATAACATAAGCATCATACAACATATTGCATGTGGAACAAGAAGGGGATACAGCGTTGATCTTCGGAGAATATTTTGGAAAAGAGAAAATCGTGCTAAGGCACAAGATAAATCAAGAAGAAGTCTAGCTTCTTTAGAGAGGCAACATAAAACTTTTTTATAGCTTCGGAGAATATTTCACGAAGCTTCGATATTCTTCATCAAAGAAGTATGCAAATTTTTGTGATATAGAAAAGATTTTCTTCACGAAGCATGAAAAGAAGGGAAGGTGTTTTTTCGCCGAAGGCTCAAAAAATGGTATGTATGCAAAATTTCATGCATCGTAAAGAATTAAACTACAAATAGATTATATATTACATTCAAAGTTACAATGTATTACACATGTTACGTTCCAAATGTTTCTACAATAGCAGTTAATCCTCCTTAAGAACTATTTCTGTAGCTTCGTTCAGTAGCTGGTCGACAACCTTGTCCATAATGGCTTCAGCCATTCTTCTAATTTCATCGTCCCCCTTCGGGTGGGGGCCCGGAGACGCCTCAGCAGGTTCTGACAGAGGAGAATATACGGCTATATTACTATTACAAACCGCGAATAAAGTCTGGAATCAAAGATTACAACATAATAGAAACCACTAATTAATACCTATTTGCCCTTCAGGCTCTGTACTTTTCTCGGCAGCCTCCGCTACTTTTCTGGCATCGTGGATGCCTTTTTCGCTCTTTTGAATAATTTCTTGCGCCATTTCTCGGCCGCCGTTGTCCCAGATATCGGTGAAAAATTTTCCGCCGATCATGCTTGCTTCGGCTGAGGGGTCTTTAATGTCTTCAGAGGACAAGATAGCTTTGGATTGCGCTAGAGATTTTACATGCTCACAACCTTTCTTCTCCAAAATAGTAGCAATTCCTCTAGCACCCGAAAAAGCACATATGTCTCCGCGACTATTCAGGATTTCTTCGAAGGCCTCAGCTTCGTGACTGATCCATTCCATCGGACCTTCAGGATTGCCTCTTGAGAAATTCTCTTCGCTAGAGAATGCGCCAACGTTGGCGAAGCTGGATTTTATCTTCTTAACACACTCTATGGATTTAACATAGCATCTTCTCTGGGATGCACGAAGCTCTTTAACATTTATTTCTAAATGATTGGCCCATTGGTCACTAAGCTCTCGTTTTGTCTCTTCAAGTATACGTTCTTCTTTAGCTCTAGCTAGCTGTTTCTGAAGATCTTTAATTTCGCGTTTCTGGGCTTTAGCCTGGGCCTTTGAGGCAGCTTCGTCCCTTTTTACCTTGTCCACCAATGTAAGCAGAATTTTATCCTTTTCCAGAGCTTCGTTTCTCAGCTTAATAACCTCTGATCGTAGGTTGTTGAATGCAATATCATAGCTCTCGTCTTTGGCATTCTTTTGCGCTCTCAGCGCGTTGCTCAATATTAAACCCTATATATATAAGAATTAGTATAAGAATAAAAAGAATGATTCAAAAATTGTAAATATACAATTCTCGCGCCTTCAGGCTATTGTATGCAAGGCTATCCGCAAGATCCTCCTTCGTCATAGCGCATAATCCAGCTTCAAGCTTCGGAAACCCCATACTCCTAGCCATCTCCCGGCAGACAGATAATTCTTTGTTGTCAGGAAGGTAGTATAGGAAGTCATCTTCGTCTGTTCCATTGAACACTAGTGCCCCCTTCGAATATTTTAATTCTCTAGCATAGTGATTAGCTTCATAAATCTCTTCTTCAGATAGTTTTTTCCCTGAAGCATGTCGCACAATGTAATCGCGTATGTTGGAAGGTGCTTCGGGGGCAGCAGTGTCAATTTCTTCAACCGAAATTGGCTCTGACATTTTTATTTTTCCAGCTTCCAATGCTGCCTTTGTAACCTTTATTTCTTCGGTTTCCAAAGATTGTTCCTTGGAGGGCTCTGAAGGCCCAGCTTCAGCTTCAAGTTGTTGCTTCGAAGTTTCAGCAACAAAGGCTTCAGTAGACACTTCAGAAGTTCCAATGGTTTTCTTTGGAGTTATGCTCGAAGATGTAATTGTCTCCAAAACATCTAACACATTAACCATCCTTTTTCTTTTCGGGGTCACTGTTGGACCCTTCTGGCTTTTTTCTGACTCAATTTTTGCTGAAGGACTTAAAACATCTAATGTTTTCGCTTCTTCAGTCTTTGCTTCTTCTATCGTTTCTGTTGCTGGCTCTTCGACCAGCTCTTTGATTCCTGGCAGCAGAGTTGATTCTTTAGCTTCGGTGGCCGAAGAGGTTTCACCGGCGAACTCAGGCACTGTGGCCAGTTCAATGTAACGTGGCCGGTGTGTGAGAACCTTTACCCTTTTCCTCTTCGGCGCCGGCTCACTAGGAGCGGCTGAAGTAGTTTCCTTCGCAGAGGAAGTGCTCTTTCTTTTTTGACCCCGCGCCGGATAGTGGTAGTCGGGGTACACGAACCCAATTGCGTCGAATACTCGGTTCAGTCTCTTCTTTTTTCGGCCTCCGAAGGCTGCTGATAATGCAGTATCTTCGGCCTTTGAATATACCCCAAGCAGTTCATCACTTACAGTTTCAATGCTTTTTAGCCAGTCATCATCTGGCTCAACGAATTTATCTCCGAACTTAAATGTGTACTTCAGCCTGACTAGTCCACCTTTGTCAGCCTCTTTAATGGTTTCCTGCGGCATTTCCCATTTTTCCACAAGCGGCCATACTCTGAAGGCAATGTGTTCTTGGACCAAATCCATCGTCCCAATAAAAGAGCAAACAACTCCGAAGGCTCTCTGGCATTCTTCGGCTGCTTCATTCATTTCTACCTTCGGCCTCCAAAGGCCGAAGCATTGCCAGATGGGACGCATAATGATCTTCTTTATATCTTCTCGTGATTTCAAGTCATTCTTCACGTAAAACCATTCCGTCATCCAGTCGCCAGGCCACCTCTTTCGAAAGGTCGGCACTGGGCAGCTTGACCCAGACCAGGAGCCGAAGCTGTAACAGCCAAAATTGTTGTGATACTGTTCCTTACCCCAGGGCTTTGTCTCGTATAACAATTCGTGTATGTTGCAGAAACTTTTCGCATCAGGTTCCAATCCTTGGCTTCTCACGGCCCACACGAAGATATTCATCCTTATGATTGCTTCGGGGGTAAGTTGGTGAAGGTAGATTTCAAATATCTTCAGCACCTCTACAACAAAGCTGCTTAGGGGAAATCATAGTCCAGCTTTCAAGAAGCTTCGGAATACTACGACTTCATTTTCCTCAGGAGTTGGATAAGTCTTCTCTCCTTCGTCGGCCCTCACAACGGACAAGTCCCGGAAATATCTTCCCCTCATGTTAACAAGATGATTTTCTTTAATACTTGATTTGCTGAAAACCGCATGGCTTGGTCGCCAAGGTCGATCTTCAGAGTCTTCACCACCACTGTCCACATCATAGCTGTCGTTGTCACCAGTATCTTCAGATAAACCTTCCAAAATTTCTTTAGTAATCTTCTCTGTATTAGTCTTCGACATAGATTGAAGAAAACCCAGATGCATTTCCTCAGAAAGACTCAGCTTCGAATCACCAACAACTTTGTTACCTTCAGACATCCTTGCAAACGCTGAGAAAGTGCTCTCAACGCCGAAGCTTTAAAATTTAAAAGGCCGAGCAAAGGTTGTTGCGCGTAGGCTAAAGGTTGGGTGAGTAAAAACAGTTGGCAAGAGAGCGTGTCAAATAACTCGGGATGAGCTCTTATTTATACGCTCAGAGCGTTGAAAACTGGAGGGTCCCGCTTGTCAAAGACTGATTGCTATTCTAGCAAGGGGAAGGTGTTTTTTCGGACCTTCGGCTTAAGGCCTTCGTCCATATCGCAATATGAATTTATCAGCACAACAAATTAATATTGCGAGGGGCTACTGTTGGGGGCCTTCGGCTTCCGAAGGTCCTCAAAAACATGATTTGACAATGTTTTCCAAGTGAAATGTGTGAACAGGTATCAAGACGAAGCTATGCGCAGATAAGCTTCGGCATGACAGTAGAAAAGGGGAACCGACTTAAAGATGAAAAGCCAAATTAGACCCTGAAGAATTACTGTAGAGTTATTGATAAATGTAAAGGGCATTAATGTAATTTTACACGGGCTGCGTCCCGTGCCTATAAATAGATGAACAGTACTCCCGTACTATTCACGTTGACTTGGCACTCGCATCACGCTTGTACCCTTGCTTTTCTTCAGATCGAAGGTACATTTGTAATTTGTCGTCGTTTATACAAGTAAAATGAAATAGAAGTAAATCGAGGATAATGTTTAAAATAATTATGTTATTCTCTTTATTTCATGCATAAATCTTTTCTTGTCTCTTATTATGATTATGAAGGTATGACCTTCGTAACCTTCGTCCGAAATTCATTATATCCAAGGGGAAATAATGTTTCGAAGGACGAAGGGCTTTGATATTTAATATTCGATGTTGCCTTGTTCTTAATTCATAGTATTTGAGAACAAGTCCCCAACGTGTTTTTTCCTTGGTCACCCAAAAATTTTGAGAATTCGGGTATCCTGGTTCCCTGGGGGTATGGGTGGTGATTAAATCGGCTGTCATAAGGTTTCCGATATGATTGCACCCCAGGCACCATGCTTACTCCGAGCTTATCTCGGAATGCCCCGGCTATTTCCTCCCTCACTATATCGATGGCAGCCGGTGCGAGACCACCGGCTCTCTGGTCAAACATAGGTGGGGTTGGATGGATATTAGCATGTTGTCTTCCCCCATTGGTTTGAGCTATGTGGTGCATTGCCATTTACCCTATATGGCTTATAGGATTGATCGTTCCTTTCCGGCCTTCTAGGTGGGGCCAGAAAGCTTTTCTGGGCTCGGGATTTTGTATTAATGGGCTGATGCATTGCATAATGTGATGGGAAGTGTTGCTGGGACGGTTGAGGATTCATGTAACAATCCTCCTCAAAAAAGTCATGCGCGGACTGTCTGGACATTGGCCCGGACCGTCCGTGATTATATGCGGACCGTTCGTCGTTGCATGCGGACCGTCCGACTGGGTAGTTTAGATTTTGTGCCATATGTTGTGGCTCGAGTGCATGTCTGGGTAACTCATTAAAAATGGGTCAGGCTGTTGCAGGCCCGGACGGTCTACGCTCACGTGCGGACGGTCCGGACATGTGTAGATCAGCTGATTTACTGCCGATTTGCGGTTGCTCAGGGTATGTGTCCATCGGCATCCCATAAAGGGGTTGTGACTGGTCGTGACAACCTATAGCCGATGTATTACATGTGTTTCCTCCTAATTCAACCTCGTGCGAAGGAAAATTTGCAATGGTAGATTTATCAAATGCACGTACTAGTCTCCTATAATCATTTTGCATACCCCCTATGATATTTTGCATTTGTTCTAGCTATTCATCTACATAATTCTTAAGAGATTGTAGCTCGTTTGTGTTACTTACATTGGGGATATCTGGTGTGGGTCGGAGCGAAGCCGGATCCGTCGCCCGTTGTCGGACGACTTTATTGTTCCTGTCCACCTTGAAGTTAGCCAGGAACTTTGCCTTTGCCTTTGCCTCTTGAATCAGCTGCTCCTTGTGCTCCTCGAACTGGAGTTGTTCGTCAGCCGTAAAGGTTTCCCAAGTCGGCTCTATAATGTTGCTGGGGAGACTTCAGAACTATCCCTTGAACCGGCCATTGAGGGCCGATTTGATGGGTCTAGATGTGTTGTCCCCAACGGAGTCGCCAAAAAGTATGTTGACACCTTTTTCGGGTGCCAATCACTCAGCACGAACCGTGGCGGTGCTCTCTGCACAGGGGCGGATGGTCCGCGGCCAGGGCCGGACGGTCCGTGGCCTGGCGTAGGGCTAGGGTTTCTTGCTTGACGGTCGAACGGTCCGCGCGTGCGCAAGGGCGACGGAAGTCGTCGGCGGTGCCTGGATCTCGCTCCCGGGAGGGACCCCATCGGGGAAGAGAGATCCTAGGAGATGTCTAGGCTCGGTAGGCCGACCTAGACTCCTCTAATCGACGTAGAGTCGAAGAGAAGCGAAGAATTTGAGGATTGGAAGACTAACCTAGAACTAGACTAGAACTACTCCTAAGAATAAATGTAAATTGTATTGATTGAGGGTTCGATTGATTGATTAAATTGGTCGTATTCCTCTGCTTTTATAGAGGAGGGGGCTAGACCCGTTACCAACAAAATTCCGAGCTAATCTCGAGATTCTCGCCAACAAACATAGCAAGAAACTCGGAACCCTAATCTGTTCTGCGCTTGCGCGGACCGTCCGGCCTGAGGGCCAGACCGTCTGGTGCTCTTTTTAGTGCTCAACAGTTAGTAACCAACAGATCGAGCAGTGGTGTAGTGATTGCGGGAGTTTCTTGAATTGTCGGGAAATTTCGGATCATCAACGTCGAGATCTACTCATCTCCACCAAACGACTTATCGGAAGATCGGGCCTTCCCTACTCTATCAAGTGGTACCAAATTTCTAGATTGCCCGATAAATATCTTTACTTGTTTTCATTAGTAGATTAGATATGTTCTTCCATTACCTAGAGTCCACAAAAATCCTCACAAAAAAAATCCATACCTATTACCCTTAGATCCTACAATTTTGTTTGCACTTAGTCTTTGTTGAATTTGTTTTTGTATGGTTGAGTTTGTCGTTGGCCATAGCGTCGTCTGTTAGGTCCTAGTTCATTGCTTCCGCGCCGTATTTTCCTTTGCTATATCATCTATAATCCAAAACTACAAACAGATCCACTACTCTAGTCGGTTTGCCCTCGCTTGCCGCCATTCCATTAACTCCTGCTTCGCAAGCCTTTGCTAGATTAGAAACCCCTTCAGCCTTTCATCCTTTACCATCCTACAATCATCCCTAAACTACGCTACTGTTGGGGGCCTTCCTCTTTTGAAGGTCCTCAAAAAACGTGACTAACATGTTTTTCAGTATAACATAGACTGTTACATGGGGCTTCGGCTTTGAGACGAAGGTATGCGTGATATGAAGGTACGATCTGAAGGCAGGATGAATGGACGCCGAAGCTGTGGCTGAAAGAGCTTCGGCTTAATATAATGGTGAAGGTGAAAGATGGAACCGACTTAAAGGAGAAAATGCTACTTAGTCCTTGATAGTCTACTTTAGGATTAACAGTAAATGTGAGGGACATGAATGTAATTTTGTCCGGGCTGTGTCCCGCGCCTATAAATAGATGAACAGTAACACCGTACTGTTCACGCTGAACTGTAATCGCTCCCGCGTCACTCTCACATTTTCACCTTCTGGCAAGCCGAAGGTATCAATGTAATATAAATATTATGAATATTTATTCATGTTTATGAAATCAGAATGTAAATAATTTGCCAATATATCACCATAATTTACATTCCTTTGTATTTCATGTACCTTCATTCACTAGTAGAAAAAGGCTCAAATCCTGTGGGGCGATATATTTTTACAGACGGATTCGGTTATCAACCGACTGTGCTATTTTTAGTGGCGTTTTCTTAAGAAAACCGCCACTAGAAATCGTATTTCTACAGATGGTTCCTTAAGAAAACCGCCTGTAAAAATCCATGATTTCTAGTGGCGGTTTTCTTAAGGAACCGCCACTAGAAATTATTTTTATCCTTAATTTTTTGAGTTTTTCATACGATCTCGTATGAAAAAACCACAAAAATAAAAGTTGTAGATCTCTAAAAGCTATCAAATTTTGTAGTTGACAACTTTTTTATTTAAACTCATTTCGGTTCTAAAAAATTGAATCTAAGTATGTCAAATTTAAAATTCAAATTTTGCAAACTACATCGGATGAAAAAGTGTTAAAATAAAAGTTGTAGAACTTCAAAAGTTATTCAACTTTGTAGTTGACAAATTTTTTATTTGAATTCGTTTACGATCTCAAACAAGCAATTTACACTCAAATGGTTGTAATATGTGGACAAAACAACTATAAACTAGACACAAAGCATGCCATAGACAGAGTGGTAGTGGAGGGTACGCGTGAGGGTGAGGTCGACGGTTCGATTATTAACAACCGCGTAGCGCGTGAAAAATGCCGCGACTTAAATAAATTCTTTATGTTTCTAAAAATAATTTTTACTTACGGATGATGATTTTTACTGGCCAGTACCGACGGTTCTAAGAAACGTCAGTGAAAATAGGTTTACAACCGTCACTATAGAGCTTCTTTGTACTAGTGATTTATATTTGTTTATTGAGATGTTGAAGGTATGTCTTTCATTACCTTCGTCTGAAGATCATTATACCCGAAAGAAGTTAATGTTCTGAAGGACGAATGTCTTTTATCATTAACAATTATGTTGCTTTGTTCTTGATGTATAACATTTGAGAACAAGGACCAACAACTACTTTTGTTTCTAAAAAAAATTGTGGGTCACTTTGGGTTTCGGTGAGCAAAACATATTCTTTTCGCCTCTACTGGATACCCTTTAGTAAAACATTGATTACTTTTGCATATGATCTCCGATCGAGGTGATTTTTTTTTCAAATTGTGTGAAATTAAATTCTACAGCTGAATTTGTGGTGCTTCGTTCGATAAAAATTTGGTGCCAAAATTCTCTCGAGAATGCACTAAACCCGACCTTAAAGTTTGGAAGTAAGGGCTGAAATTTCCATCATTGGGGATTTATTCTTGTGTGTGTGTTCTGCCAAAAAAAAGACGAGAAAAGATCAAAGAAAGATCAAAGAACAAAATACAAATAAAATAAAGAAAAATAGAAAAAGACTACTAGAGACATTATAGTTGTGGTTCCTTCTATTTTCCATGTGCTATTTCCCTTGTTGTGTTTTCTTGTTCATCATGGGCTAGGCATATAACACATGTTTGACCAGCAACTGCCTGCCACTTGAATCCATATTCATTTTTACTTTTCTGTTCTTGAATTGTTTTTCTTAGACTATATATTGGGCCTGTTTGGTTCAGCTTTTTTCTGACCAGCTTTTCTAAGAATCTAGTTGTGAGGAGAATCTGGCTGTGGGGAGAATCTAAGTATTATTAGGATTACGTACGGAGAAAAATAAAGATGTTCATAGGGCTCAGGATCTAGAAAGTGACGGATTCCTACGATTACAACAACTCAACCGATTATATATTTATGTTGATTTTGAATAGTTTTTTACCTAAACGAATTTTATAGAAGCTGGCTGCAAAGCTGACGCATTTGACAGTCCGCAGCAGCTTTTGGTGGCCAGAAGCTGTAAAAAGCTGAAACAAACAGGGGCATTATCATCCCAAAACTCCACTTTCATCCCAGCTATGCAGGTTACTCTTGTTGGATCTTTTATGGGCTTGGCCCATTTATTGAATAAACTCTATGGTGTGTAATGGTGGAGAATACCAATAGTACCACATTGGAAGTCCAAGGGTCTTTTGCCTTGACTTATATGGTGGGATTTATTCCACTTAACTTGAGAAGTCAAGAATAGGACAAGGGCGTGCCACACGCGCGCGCGCGCGCCGCCGCCGCCGGCCGGGCCGGGCCGGGCCGGGCGTGGCGAGGCGAGGCGAGGCAGGCGAGCGGGCGTGGTGTGGTTGTGTTAATTTTTAGCACTCACTAACCGCGTACGTCAGCCGAGTGACCCTGTCTCTTCGTCAGCCAGCCGAGTGACCCTTCTCCTTCAGCTGCGGACTCATGGCGTGACTCGGCGAGAGCTGGCCGACTCTTGGCGTGACTCGGCGACCTTTCTCCTTCAGCTTCCCTCTGCGAGAGGTTAAATAGAGGAGCACCCCTGTCACTCGGTACACGCGAGAAAACACTTTCAGAACACAATCCAGCAGCCGAGTGAGGGTATTTCCATCTCGTGACTCTACGCGCACAGAGAAGCGAGAGGGCAGGTGCCTCCGGAGCCCTTGCCGTTCGAGACCTTGCACGAGGGATCGGCAATTAGGTTTTTGGGGAGCGTCTACGCGACTGCCCAAAGTCTTCTTCCTGCTGACATGACAAGTGAAGTTGGACAAGGATCTAGATCCTCGGAGCGCATGGCAGGGTATGATCAATTCATCTCCTTACTGTTTTTCATTCTGCAAATTATATATGTTCATACCTACTGTTTTATTTATAGCCATAAATTTATCCAATCTGTTTTGTCGTATTATATCATGACGTGTCTGATGCCTGATCATACTAGTAATATGATAAATCTGTTTGTCTTAATTTTACAGTCATGCTGTTTATGTTGCTATCTGTTTATTTTCAGTTGTTCCATAATAATACATGTTCCATGTTTATTTGCTTATTATATTTATATGATTCATATGTTTTGTGTTCTCATGATCCATATTGTTATGGATAATTTTGAGATCATGTTATCTATGTTTGATTATCTATTATATGTCATCATCATAATGTTAATTTATGGAATTAAAATGGTACAGAAAATGCCTATATTTCTAACAATCCAAAAACCTAATTGTTAGGCATTTTTCTGTCAGAGGTTTTGCTGCTGTGCTAAAGCCTGATCCTTTTGATGGTAAAAACTTCTTGATATGGAAAGCTAAAATGGAATTGTGGCTAACTGCAATGTCTTGTTTTCATGCCGCTGAGGGCAAGCCTGCCAACTTACCTCCTGAGGATGAGGCTAAGTTTAAGGCTGAAGACAACCTCTTTCGAGGAGCAGTAATTAGCGCACTGGATACAAAATTCCAGAAAAGCTATATCATCTTTCCCACAGGGAAAGAGCTGTGGGATGCTCTTGTAGGAAAGTTTGGAGTTACTGACGCTGGTAGCGAGCTGTATCTCATGGAGCAGCTGTATGACTACAAGATGGTTGAGAACCGATCTGTAGTGGAACAGGCTCATGAGTTTCAGGCACTAGCTAAGGAACTCGAACTTTTTCCTTGTCCTTTGCCTGACAAGTTTGTGGCTGGCGGTATAATCGCCAAGTTACCACCTTCTTGGAAGGACTTTGCTACCTCTCTAAAACATAAGAGACAAGAGTTCAATGTGGAAGAGCTCATTGGTACTCTTGATGTTGAGGAAAGGGCTAGAACAAAGGACAATGGAAAAGGTGTGGAGACCTCTACTGCTAATGTGGTGCAGAAGAGAAACTTCCGCAAGTTTAACAAGAAGAAAAACCAGAACAAACAAGAGAATGCAAATAAACCTGTTCAAACAGCACAGTTTAAAAAGAAGAACAACAATAACAAGGGAAAGGGAGGATGCTTTGTCTGTGGCAGTGATCAACATTGGGCTAGAGAGTGCCCTGATCGCAAGTTCACTCAGGACAAGAAATCAGCTAATGTTGTAACCACTGAAACTGGAGATGGAACATCTGGGTATGGTAATTCTTTACCATTTGTTCTCTCAGTTTGTAATTCACCTGAGTGGTGGATGGACAGTGGTGCAAATATTCATGTGTGTGCTGATGCCTCTATGTTCTCCTCCTACCAGGTCGGGAGGTCTGGCGCCTTGTTAATGGGAAATGGGTCGCGTGCTCATGTTCTTGGTGTTGGTACGGTCATTCTGAAGTTTACTTCGGGAAAGACGGTGCCATTGAAGAGCGTGCAACATGTGCCCTCTATCAAGAAGAATCTCGTTAGCGCGTCTATGCTATGTCGAGATGGATACAAAGTTGTTCTTGTGTCTAATAAATGTGTTGTGTCTAAACATGGTATTTTTGTTGGTAAAGGATATGACTGCGGAGGGTTGTTCCGCTTATCACTGCATGATGTGTGTAATAAACTCGTGAATTCTGTTCATTTTTCTGATGAGTCGGATTTATGGCATTCACGTTTTTGTCATGCAAGCTTTGGCTGTCTTATGCGGTTAGCAAATATAAATTTAATTCCTAAATTTAACTTGGTCAAAAAGTCTAAGTGCCATGTGTGTGTTGAATCAAAACAACCTCGCAAGCCTCACAAGGTTGCTGAGGCGAGGAGTTTGGCACCTCTAGAACTTGTTCATTCTGATCTGTGCGAGATGAATGGAATTTTGACCAAAGGTGATAAAAGATACTTTCTCACTTTTATAGATGACTCCACTAGATTTTGCTATGTGTATCTCTTAAAAACAAAAGATGAAGCGTTCAATTATTTTAAGGCCTACAAAGCTGAAGTAGAGAACCAACTTGAGAGGAAAATAAAACGTTTAAGGTCCGACCGAGGTGGAGAATTTTTCTCTAATGTGTTCGATGAGTTCTGCGTGGAACATGGTATTATTCATGAGAGGACACCGCCATTCTCACCACAATCCAATGGGATTGCTGAAAGGAAAAACCGCACTCTAACAGATTTGGTGAATGCCATGTTGAGTACAGCGGGATTATCCAAGGCATGGTGGGGTGAGGCGATTTTTACAGCATGTCATGTCCTGAATAGAGTTCCAACAAAGAACAAAGAGATCACACCATTCGAGGAATGGGAAAAGAGAAGATTAAATCTCTCATATTTGCGCACTTGGGGTTGCTTGGCTAAAGTGAATGTGCCAATCAACAAAAAGCGTAAACTTGGGCCTAAAACTGTTGATTGTGTATTCCTTGGGTACTCTTTTCACAGCACTGGGTATAGGTTCTTAATTATAAAATCTGATGTGCCTGATATGTATATTGATACTATCATGGAATCAAGAGACGCAACATTTTTTGAGAATGAGTTTCCCATGAAGAATACACCTAGTGATACAAGTCATGAGACTATAATTCCCCATGAGCACGAACTGTCGATTCCTATAGATCATGCTGAGGATTCTCACGAGCACATCCCTGAGGAGGATGACACTATAGTCACTCGAAAGAGCAAGAGACAGAGGGTTGCAAAATCCTTTGGTAATGACTTTATAGTGTACCTTGTGGAAGACACACCAACTACCATTAGTGAGGCATATTCCTCTCTTGATGCTGACTTATGGAAGGAAGCAGTAAGGAGTGAGATGGAATCTATTATGTCTAATGGAACTTGGGAGGTCGTTGACCGTCCTTATGGTTGTCAACCTATAGGTTGCAAATGGATCTTCAAGAAAAAGCTTAGGCCTGATGGTACAATCGAGAGGTACAAGGCAAGGCTTGTGGCCAAAGGATATACCCAAAAGGAGGGTGAAGATTTCTTTGATACCTACTCACCAGTGGCTCGACTGACTACAATTCGCACATTAATAGCTGTGGCAGCCTCTTATGGTCTTATCATTCATCAGATGGATGTTAAGACAGCTTTCCTAAATGGAGAGTTGGATGAGGAGATCTATATGGATCAGCCAGAAGGGTTTATAGCGGATGGTCAAGAGAACAAGGTGTGCAGGTTGATAAAATCACTGTATGGCCTAAAACAAGCACCTAAGCAATGGCATGAAAAGTTTGATAATACTCTTACAGCAGCTGGCTTTGTTGTAAATGAATCTGACACGTGTGTATACTATCGGTATGGTGGGGGTGAGTCTGTTATGCTGTGCCTTTATGTTGATGACATTTTGATCTTTGGATCAAATCTCAATGTGATTGAGGAAGTTAAAAATCTTATATCGAGCAATTTCGAGATGAAAGATTTGGGAGAAGCTGATGTCATTCTAAACATCAAGCTTGTTAGAGAAGCTGATGGTGGGGTAACTTTGTTACAATCCCATTATGTGGAAAAGGTATTGAGTCGCTTTGGTTTTCGTGACTGTGATCCTGCTCCAACACCTTATGATCCTAGTGTGCTATTGAGAAAGAATCGGAGAATAGCAAGGGATCAATTGACATACTCCCAGATCATTGGCTCGCTCATGTACCTTGCAAGTGCAACAAGGCCAGACATCTCTTATGCTGTGAGTAAGCTAAGTCGGTTTGTGTCGAAACCAGGAGATGATCACTGGCGTGCTCTTGAGAGAGTGTTGCGGTATTTGAAAGGTACTATGACATACGGTATTCATTATACCGGAAACCCAAAAGTGCTGGAAGGCTATTGTGATGCCAACTGGATTTCTGATGCTGATGAGCTTTATGCCACAAGCGGATATGTGTTTCTGTTTGGAGGTGGCGCTGTTTCCTTGAAGTCTTGCAAGCAGACTATCTTAACGAAGTCTACAATGGAAGCAGAACTCGCAGCATTAGACACTGCTGGGGCTGAGGCCGAGTGGCTTCGTGATTTCCTATTGGACTTACCGGTAGTTGAAAAACCGATACCGGCTATTTCCATGAACTGTGACAACCAAACGGTGATTACAAAGGTTAACAGTTCTAGGAATAACATGAAGTCTACAAGGCATGTTAAGAGGAGATTGAAATCTGTCAGAAAGTTGAAAAACTCCGGAGTTATAACTGTGGATTATGTCCACACATCGAATAATCTGGCAGATCAATTCACTAAGGGTCTATCACGCAATGTGATAGAAAGTGCATCGAGGGAAATGGGTATGAGACCCATGTGAGATCTACTCTAGTGGTAACCTGCTCTATGTGATCGGAGATCCCGTGAAGTAGAGTGGAGAAACAAGCTAGGAGTAGATTGTGAGGAAAGATCCCTTCTTTAACTCATTTCTGATGCACATCTTTCCTATCTGTAAGGCAGGATGGTTTTTACCTTAATGTATTCCAAGAGTCTTTTAAAGGTGAGATGTTGTCCTACAGAACATCTTCTGAGGAATACACCTATATGAGTCAGACTGCTAGTCACAGTCTATGGGACTTGGGTAATCCCTAAATACTCATGAAAGGCACTGAAGTGTGACTTATATGCTTCTAAACAGCGGGAATACCCTTCTGCAGCCTAGTATCAGCAAAGGATTTGAGTGAATCTTATTTCGCACAAAACTGTCAATTCAAGGCATAGTCCATTGTTCAGTTGTGAATAAGTGAAACTCTTATTCTAGATGGATGTTCAACTTAACAGTCTCCATCGAAACACTGGTATATCAAAGGATTGTGACTCTGATACTTCATCATTACAAACCCTAGAGTTTGGTGGGGATTGTTGGATCTTTTATGGGCTTGGCCCATTTATTGAATAAACTCTATGGTGTGTAATGGTGGAGAATACCAATAGTACCACATTGGAAGTCCAAGGGTCTTTTGCCTTGACTTATATGGTGGGATTTATTCCACTTAACTTGAGAAGTCAAGAATAGGACAAGGGCGTGCCACACGCGCGCGCGCGCGCCGCCGCCGCCGGCCGGGCCGGGCCGGGCCGGGCGTGGCGAGGCGAGGCGAGGCGAGGCAGGCAGGCAGGCAGGCAGGCGAGCGGGCGTGGTGTGGTTGTGTTAATTTTTAGCACTCACTAACCGCGTACGTCAGCCGAGTGACTCTGTCTCTTCGTCTGCCGAGTGACCCTGTCTCTTCGTCAGCCAGCCGAGTGACCCTTCTCCTTCAGCTGCCGACTCATGGCGTGACTCGGCGAGAGCTGGCCGACTCTTGGCGTGACTCGGCGACCTTTCTCCTTCAGCTTCCCTCTGCGAGAGGTTAAATAGAGGAGCACCCCTGTCACTCGGTACACGCGAGAAAACACTTTCAGAACACAATCCAGCAGCCGAGTGAGGGTATTTCCATCTCGTGACTCTACGCGCACAGAGAAGCGAGAGGGCAGGTGCCTCCGGAGCCCTTGCCGTTCGAGACCTTGCACGAGGGATCGGCAATTAGGTTTTTGGGGAGCGTCTACGCGACTGCCCAAAGTCTTCTTCCTGCTGACATGACAAGTGAAGTTGGACAAGGATCTAGATCCTCAGAGCGCATGGCAGGGTATGATCAATTCATCTCCTTACTGTTTTTCATTCTGCAAATTATATATGTTCATACCTACTGTTTTATTTATAGCCATAAATTTATCCAATCTGTTTTGTCGTATTATATCATGACGTGTCTGATGCCTGATCATACTAGTAATATGATAAATCTGTTTGTCTTAATTTTACAGTCATGCTGTTTATGTTGCTATCTGTTTATTTTCAGTTGTTCCATAATAATACATGTTCCATGTTTATTTGCTTATTATATTTATATGATTCATATGTTTTGTGTTCTCATGATCCATATTGTTATGGATAATTTTGAGATCATGTTATCTATGTTTGATTATCTATTATATGTCATCATCATAATGTTAATTTATGGAATTAAAATGGTACAGAAAATGCCTATATTTCTAACAACTCTTGGCAACCATCCCACACCTTGTTGGATGGTATTCAACGCCCTTTGCCTTACATCTAAGACTCTTGTAAGAGCATAGTAAGACACTCGAGCATGCGTTATACCACTATATATACCTAGTAGATAATTAGGAAATATATTTTTGTGTGTTCTCTTGTTTTCTACTAACATTGACAGGTTACACTGATTCACACAATAGGAGCATGAATGTATTTGAGAGCCACACCATTGTTGTTGACTTGTCTCCCATAGGCCATATATTTCCATCATTTTCTTCTTTTGATGGAATTATTGCAAATGACTATAGTGATTGAGAAATATCAATGGATAAGATTTTTGCACGACATCATATATGTGATAGGAGAAAAAAATAAAATTGTGGGATTAGTTTGGTGGAATAATTTGCATGACTACGACAAACAAAAGAATTGGATTGATATGAAAGTGCTTATCAGAGAAGAATATGTTTCTTCATACCATTCTCTCTCTTCTAAAATTAGCGCCACAATTTATTTTGACTTGCATATGTTGTATTGGAGAGGCATTGCCAGATCATTATTGATGGTAAGACTTGCTACAACCATGTTAGTTTTGAGATGGTTTAAAAGCTTTGCTTGATTATAGAGCCACACCCATGTCTATACTACATCCAATGGCCAAATTCTAGTGGTAAGTTTCAGGTAAACAACATTAGCAAGATCCACTTTTCAATTGGTACATATCATGATAGTGCTTATTTTAATGTTGCGCCTATAGAAACATGTGCTTTGTTATTTGGTAAACCATGGGTTTATGAAAACAATGCTCCATATAATGATATTGCTAATACATATTCTTTTAGACATAATGGTAAAAAGATCTGGTTGCTTGGTATGGCTCCTATTGAAATCTTAGAAATTAAACTTACAAGGGAACAAAGTAAAAAGATTGATGATATTAAAGATAATTTGAGTAATTCTAATGATCTCATGCCTTCAAATAAATCTGAGTTACCTTTGTTACAAGATGATTGTACTGTCGATTCTTTTGATAAAAAGAGTTCTATGATGATGCTTCTGTTGTTTTATACCACAACTTGTTGATAAGCTTAATATTGTTGATCTTAAGTCAAACACTTGTGATACAAATGGACATTTTCTCCCCATCACTTGTGCATCAAATGAGCTAAAATTATTGTTTTCTTTAAATACTTTGGGTTATATTAAATTTGATGTTATATGTAATCTAAAAAATTTGGAGATACTTTCTTTAGCACTGATTTCCCATGGATATGTAAACATACATACCATTTTATTGGAAGATATAATTGTAAAGGAGAATATTTGGTACATCAAGTATATATTTGTTCAAATATAAAATTTCCTTTTATCGTGAAATAGTATGATCGGTTAGAGGATTGTGTTAAAACTAACCATACCATATCGAGTTCCGCTTGTTCTTCGTTGTCAATTTTGCAACAATAGAATCAATTTCAAGAAGGGGAGCAAGGTTGGACAATGTCAAGAACTACAACAATTATTTTCGCAAGCACCAACAACTTTGAGTAAAAAACAACTCAACCAAGAAAGTGAGACTAATGATGACACATTGTCTTGGGCTAGTCATATACCATTGGGATCTAGGCTCAATTTGGAGAATGCCAAAAATAATTGAATATCATGAAAAGGAAGTTATTGGACGTCCTCTTCCCTGGCTACCACCTTTGGAAGCTATCAATTACATTCAAGATTTGCATCCATACTTGGGAGAGGAAGATGAGATACTGTCGAGGAAGACTCCAATTCAAGATGGGGAGGATGATGAGGACATCACTACACATGATACTTCTCCTCATGTGTTTCAAAGACCTATAACAAGAGCACACGCATGTCAACTTCAGTTGCAAGCTAAGTCGTTCTTAAGCTCTAGTTTTTGTCAAACATATGACCGATTACTACCTAATGAGTTTCATATTATATGGAATGATGGCCAAGCATATGAGGGCCTAAGAACCAACAAGGAATACCTCAAGGATGTGGAGATTGGGCTATACGAGAAAAGGTACAAGCACAACAAGGAAGAATCATAAATGGAAATGATTTTGCACCAATTCCGGGATCCAGGACTAGCTTACAATAAAAAGGACGCTCGTGATGTATATAGACTCGGATTTAGACGTTCTTTATATGGAAAGCTAACAACGAGACCTTTCCAATGCATCCAGTATCACTTCCCAATTCGACCAGAATGAACAACAATCGTCCAATCAATCAAGGGGACGACATTTGAGTTGTTACCATATGGGCTCAAATTGTCTTAGAGGTTAGCCACACCATAAACTAGTATAAATACCCCTTTGCAGCCACATGTTAGACTTGGGTTTTGCTTAGATTATTCTATACTCATGCAGTTTCACCATTATCATCAGGTTGTAGAACCCAACTCGAAGATACATCTGTGAGGATTATGTTAATATTTATGGTGGTGGGCTTCTTAAGGTGCCTGCCTCGGTTAATATTAACAGTGATGGGCATCTTAAATTGTTTGTCTCGGTTAATCGTCACCTATAAAAGGCGCACACACCCCTCTGAACAGGCTAGGTTTTTCCCTCGAGTACACTGACACCCCGATGGGCTGCCCCTCTTAGTCGCTGTCATTAGTGTGAAGCTCCTTCCCCGCCTCTGGCCTCGCCCCGCCCTCGCCCTCACACTGTATGAGGGTTGTCGCTGTCGTTGCCTCCAAGTTAGGGTCCTGGAACCCTAACTCCGTCTTCACCACTACCACGTCGCCATTGCCGCTCTAGCCGGCGTGAAGCTCCTCCCCCTCCTCCGCGCTCACCCCAATGCTGCATCCGTTCGGCCCTCCTCGTCTCCCCCGCTCTGCTACCACAGGTGATATATGCTTCGGGGAAAAAATCACCCCAACTTCGACAATTTTCTTTGTAGAGCGCTGAAGAATCGATTGTAGTGTCGAAGGTGCCTATAGTCGGGCCAGCCGAAGCCAAAGATGATGTGGCCGAAGAACCAAAATTGGAAAAACAGTAAAAATGCCAGAAATTCTGAGCCCATCAGCAAAGGCAGAATTGCCGAAAGTTCAAAATGCTCCTGCCGCAACTCCCAAGAGAAGGAGGATGGCCAGTGTGCTAGACGCTGTTATGGAGACCACAAAGGCCTTGAGCCCTGCTCCTACAAAGAAAATTGTCGAAGTTGTTAAAGTCCAGACCGAAGCCGAAGCTGGGCCTTCAACGCCCCTTGAGACGTAGGCTGTCGCGCCTGAAGATAAAGCTGATCAACAAACTTCAGATACCGGCATGGCAGCAGGGCAAGATATGATAGAGAAAGTGAAATATCCTGCCCCCAAAGCTCCAGCCGAAGATGTTGACTACATTGTTCGACATGCTTCGGGGAAAAATTATCCGAAGAAGAAATCCTAGAAGCCAGACACTATGCCCAGAAACTAAAATATTTGAAAGGGGCCTTAGTGTTCAATGGAACTAACGAAGATGATTTCCTATACTGTCTCCTGGACAATAAAGAAATATCCGTTTGTCGGGAGATAGCTAAAAGTATGGGATTTCCGAAGCTTGAGGAGGGCCTTTCGGCTATGTCGAAGGATGATCTTGCTGATAGCCTTGCGTACAACAGTATAAAGGTATAGAAGTCAACTTTGAAGTTGGAAATGTAGTATTTCATTGTCATGCTTAATTCTTTCCTTTTCTTTGTAGGGCTTGATTCTTAGCAATGCCTTGAGGGCACAAAAGAGCGCTGAAGACGAAAGCTATACAATAGCTCTCAGCAACCTTCGCTCAGAGGTGATTGAGCTGAGAAACGAAGGTTTAGAAAAAGACAAAATTTTAATTTCATTGGTGAATAAAATGAAAGAGGACGAAGCTAAGTATAATGCTCAGGCCGAAGCCCAAAAAGCCGAGGTTGAAGACCTTCGAAAACAACTGGCCGAAGCCAAAGAAAATTGTGAAGTCGCGAAGGCCAGCCAACAGATAAGTGAATGGTGGAAGTCCAGGTTGGAGAAGAATATTGAGGAGCTTCGCGAGTCTAAGGAAAGATGCTTCGAAAAATCCTTGGACTGCGCGAAAAATTTGAAAAACAGCTTTGCAAAAGTTGGTGCCTACTCCTCTGAGGAGAACTTCATTCGAGGCGACCCCGAAGGCGTTATTGAGTGGATAAGCAGGGAAGCCGAAGCTTTTGAGGAGATTTTGAATGACCATGGAGATATTTGTGCTTTCTCCGACGCCCGAGGAGTCGCAGCTATTCTAGAGAAGGCTGGATGCGAACACGTGAAAGCTGTAGCGAATGCCGAGGCTGCCTTCTCCATAAACGATACATAAGATCCTTCAGCCGAAGCGACTTTGATGGGCAAAAATTTTTATTCTGATGTTTGGGTGAACGGTGGCCGAGAATTGGCTCATGAAATTTTAAAAAAAGAATGAAAAAGACACCCATGACGCCCGAGAAGAAGCTAAGCGAACCGAAGAGGCTGCTGAGCGTGAAAGGCGCATAGGTATTGTTTTTGAATTTTAACTTTGGTACTTGCTTTATGGCTTCGAACTAATAATTTATCTATTACAGCTGAGCTATCACCGCTGCCAGAGCCGTACAATCCCCTAGCTGATCCAGAGATGAAAGAAGCACTGGACGTCATAAGCATTGCAAATTCTATTATCGACGAAGTTGTCGATAAATTATTAAACGAAGCTGCAGAAAAGATCCTTAGAGAAGAGTAGACTATTGTGATAATACCTTGTAACTTTATTGTAAGAATACCTTGTAATATTTGATGTATGGAACAATTGATGGAACGTGTAAATTACTATAATATATTTCTTTACGATGCGTGAAACTTTGCACACATACTGTTTTTGAACCTTCGGCGAAAAAACACCTTCCCTTCTTTTCATGCTTCTTAAAGAAAGAGATCCCTTGTACAGCAAGTCTAATAAAACTGTATTTCCCGAGGCTTACTCCGTGCCTCAGCACATTTTCATTTTGACGAAGCATTTGCCGAAGATTGGCTTCATATTCAATTCTTGTGCCGTCAATGCAATATGATGTATGATGTAATGTTATGCGAAATGATGTGATGATATGATGCAAAATGATGAGAATGCCGAAGATACACACCCGCACACCCATACTGGAATATACAAGACTCTGCATCCCCTTATGAACGTCTTTTGAGTCTTTAAGCTCTGCATCCCCTTAGGAACGACTTTTGAGCTTCTTCACCTTCTATTTCGGTGGCATTTAAGCTCTGCATCCCCTTAGGAACGACCTTTGAGCTTCTTCACCTTATATTTTGGTGGTATTTGGCTCTGCATCCCGTTAGGAACGACTTTTGAGCAGAAAACTTACGATGCGCTCCCTTAGGAACAACTTTTGCAGCTTCAGGTTGTAATTTTTGGCTCTGCATTCCCTAAGGAACGACTTTTGAGCAGAAAACTTACACTGCGCTCTCTTAGGAACGACTTTTGAGCTTCGAATTTTACTTCGTTCCCTTAGAGACGCCTTTCAAGCTTCGTAAATCCATGAGGAATATATATTTCACTCTGGTGTAGGCACAATTATTACAAGAAATTGAAATTACGTTCTTCATTACTTGTTTCTCGCACAGAAAATAAAATGGCATAAAAAATAAAAGTACATCAAAAGTAGGATATTCCTCAGTATATATGCTTCGACTCTAGTATTGTTGGACTCCTCCCTGAAGTCGCGCTGTTGTTGGGCGTGCTGGTGCCCTTCTGGCTGCTGGCTTCGGGTATGAGTAGGTGGAAATGGTGGTGGCAATGGGAGCTGAGGCCAGGAAGCTTGTGAATGACTTGCCGAAGCAACAGATTCTGCAGGTTGATTGCCCACATATTCTGGTATGTAGGGAGAGTAGCACGAAGCAGTGTGTAAAACCTGCTTCGGCTGATTCTGCCATGCTTCTGCTTCGACAATCTCTTTTTGCTTCTGAATGGTGACCTAGCATGTTCTTGTAGTGTGGCCCTTGTCTTCACCACAGAATAAGCAATAGAGTTTTCTAGGTTGATCCCCATATCTACCTCCGAAGCCCCTGCCACCTCTGCCCCTTGGAACTGGTGGCTTGAAAGAGCTTTGTTGTTGCCCTGAAGATTGTGAACTATGTTGTGGCCTCTGAAACTGGCTTCCTATGTCTTCACTCTGAGTGGAATTGTGAATTGATCTGACATGCCTAGGGTGGAGTCTTCCTCCGAAGCTCCTAGTCATCTCAAAAAACCTATAAGCTTCTTCCCTTCTCTAGCGGAAATCATTATCGGCCCGGATGTACTCATCCATCTTCTGAAGCAGCTTCTCCAGGGTTTGAGGGGGTTTTCTAGCAAAGTATTGAGCCGTAGGTCCTGGCTGAAGCCCTTTGATCATGGCCTCAATGATGATTTCATTGGGCACTATGGGCGCTTGTGCTCTCAGACACAAGAACCTTCAGACATACGCCTGGAGGTATTCTTCGTGGTCTTGCATGCACTGGAACAAAGCTTGAGCAGTAACTGGCTTCGTCTGAAACCCTTGGAAACTGGTGATCAGCATGTCCTTCAGCTTCTACCATGATGTGATTGTTCCTGGCCGAAGAGAGGAGTACCAAGTTTGTGCAACATTCTTGACTGCCATAACGAAGGACTTCGCCATGACTGCAGTATTGCCCCAATATGAAGATATGGTTGCTTCGTAGCTCATCCAAAACTGCTTCGGATCAGAGTGCCCATCATACATGGGGAGCTAGGGTGGCTTGTATGATGGCGACTGTCACACCCGGTTTTGGAAGGCAAACCGAATGCGAACCATGTATGTGCCAGGATCAGAAACTCACGTACACAGCGATTACATAATTGGACATCATCACACAATGCTCGATATAAATAGCGGAAAGGTACTTGATTACATCAAGATGTCCAAGACATCCACAGAGTCTATTACGTAACCATTGTTCAACATAATTATCAAAGTGCGGAATTACGAAACGTAGAAGCTAAGCCTACACAGGCAGCTGACTGGGGGTTTGCCACTAAGAAAGAACTAGAACTCGTCATATCCCTGGAACTCCTTGAAGTCATCCATGTTGCCAGCATCACCTCCTGAGCACTGAGTACACTGAGGACAACCTGAGGTGGGGGTGGTGTGTAAAGCAAGGGTGAGTACACATCAACGTACTCAGCAAATGTCCCGTTTGGCTAAAGTGGACTAGCTGTATATGGAGTTGAGGTCAAGCAGTTGCTTTTAGTTGGTAAAGTATTTATTATTAGTAGTAGAGCCAAGTTTTAGTAAATAACCCAGTTATTACCCAGAAGTACCTCCTCAAAAGAGGAAATACCAGAGATCAGATTTTATAACATCATTATTAACCATCATCATCAGAGTATCCAAAGTTCTTCTAATCAAAGAGGATCCCAAGGCTGCTCTTAACCGTGAGCTCGGCTGATATACCAATTTTTAACACTCTGCAGAGGTTGTACACATTACCCACAAGTCGTGATCCCTTTCTAGCCTGGGTTGTACAGACCCGATCTTCACTACCAAGGTGAATGGCCAGGGATACACTATGTAGCCTTTACAAAGACTCCCCTGGTGCATAGCTGCTCGTTAGGTTTCGCCAGTCGTACAAACGCAGTACACCTCCCCAAGGTGGGTGACTAACAAAACCAAATTGAAAGAACCTTGGCAGAGCGAGCACTACACCCTGGCCCCCATTGACGGCCCTCCGGCAAAGCCAACTACACCCACAGGTTTATCTAATTAATCAGTTAAGGGCGTCCCATTCCACCCTCATGGTTGTACAGTTATCCCAAGTGGTCACTCCATGAACAGGTCCTTACGGAGAGGTACTCAGGAAAAAGGCCTGAGCCCCCTAAGGTATCACAGAATCATCCACATAATCAGGATAACAGTATCGTATCATAAATGTTCACATCGTGTTCATTGATTAAGTTAAGGCAATAGCAACATGCTAACCATGGTAACCCAAAAGGTAAGCAAGGGTAAGGTAAATACAGTGATAGGAACGGGGGTGCCCGATATTTCGTCAGGTGAAGGTAACTATTGATTTGGTGGAGATGTCACATAGACGATCCGGCTTCCAATCAACACGACTAGAACCCCGCAATCGCAACACCACTTCTCCTCTGGTTATCAACCGTGCACTGCGTGATTGACCTTGCCACGAGGGCTAATTCCTACCTGAGAATCGAAAACACAAGCAAGAACAAGAAAGAACACAATCTAGAATATTGCGAATGAATGACTAAGCTCACAAGTTGGGGTCTCACAAACAGATCTACGGCGACTGTTCTTGACAGATCTAACTTAAGCAAAACCCGCTGCTAACAAGGATGTGGCGGCTATTAATAAAGACTCTAGGGTTATGCAAAACCTGGACGCGCCCCTAATGGGCTCAACAAAGATACACGGCCCAAAATCCCAAAAGACGGCGTCGCAGCGCCAAAATAGATTATGAACGTCAACTTGGGCCTCCATCTTGATCCCGACATCCTAGCTGGTCCTCCCCTTCATTCCTAAGTACAATTAAATCATTAGGTAGCATACTACTCTCAAATGCACAAGAATAGATCACCTGTAAATTCAATTGTCGAGCGCGTGCGCGAGTAATTGGGTAGTCAACTTGAGGAGTGTTGTTTGTATCCATGGGAGTGATGTCCTCATCATACAAACTAGTCAATCCTTATGTTTCATAAAGTAATGCGGGACAGTGAATTATAAAGTATGTAGGACATAATAGGTCAGAGGACACTTGCCTTCACTAGGTTGTTGCTCAGGGAGGTCTCCAACAACACACTCAGGAACCTCGGACTGCTCGTTCTCTAAATAAAGCGAGCATGCATTCAATACATTTGGAAAGTACAAATGAACATCACACCAAACATGTACAAACATTGGAACACATTAAAAAGGCATAATACTACATAAGGGATAATGAAATTGGCCGAACACAGGGCACGGGGATGGGTATCTCACCTCGGGGCGGAGCTCGGTGAGGCTTGGGGCGGTCTCCGGCGAGCTGGATGGCCGGGAACGTGGGCGTGGGTCTCCGGCGGGGGCTGGCGGCCTGAGTAGAGCGCGAGAGAGGGTGCAACTGAGTGAAATGAGGCGAGGGGTGTGCGCAGGGCACTTACGGGGCTCTAAGAAGGGAGCTGGGCGAGTGGGCGGGCGTCGTGGCCGAGAAACCCGGCGACGTGCGCGAGTGCACACTCGCTGGTCCACGGTGAGAGCGGGGAAGGCAGAACTGACAAGGCAGGCCCACGGCGCAGAGAGAGAAAAGGGGACGCGCGGGGGCAACGACTCAGCACTAGCGAACCGGGCCCGTGAGACAGAGAGAGAGGGAGCGCGCAGGCGAAGGAAACTCGCGCCGACAGATCGGCCCCACTGGGCAGCGAGCGAGAAGGGGAGGGCGCGCGCGAGGAAGAATTGTCGTTGACTGGCGGGGTCCTCCTGTCAGGCGGCGCGGGCGCGTGGCCTGGCTGGCCTTAGTGGGCCGACTGGGCTGCTTTCCCTTTTTCTTTTTCTCTAGATTTTCTAATTCCTTTTCCATTTCTTTTTCTATAGAGTTTTCAAATCCAAATTCAAACTAGGTTTCAAATTCAAATAAATTCAAACTTGTGCAACACTTCAAAGAATATTTTAAGCTTAGCATGATGCAACATGTCATGACCCATAAGGTTTTGGTAAAAATAAATAATTAACCTCCACTAGTTTAAGCTATTTCTAACCAAAAGAAAAAAGAGAGAAAGAATCTAGAGAGAGAAAGCCTAGAGTGAGAAAAAGAAGAGTAACACATGATTTTGGGTGATAATTAGAAAGAAATTTTTATACCCCCAAAATCAGGGTGTTACAATGGCCATGGGGTAGCCTGCAGTTCTGCTAACAGAGGAGAAGCATCATCAAAAGAAAAATTTCCATGATGGAAATCATCATACCATTCATCATCATCGTAGGAATTGTCTTGACGAAGCTCTCTGCGTTGAGGTCTTCGGTCCTAGTCATCTTGAGTGAGATGACGCATTTCCTCAGCAGCTTTATCGATCTTCCTTTGTAGATCGGAGAGTCGAAGCATCTTCTCCTTCTTTTTCTGGACCTGCTGATGGATAGCTTCGAGGTCCCTTATTTCTTGGTCCAGCTCTTCCTCCTGAGGCGTTAGACTTGTAGCCTTCCTTTTTTGACTTCTGCCTTCATGCAGTGTTTCCTGAATGACATCCAGTGGCTGTAGTGCAGCCCCTAGCCCTTAAGCTTTCTTCGGCGGCATGATGAAGGTCACAGCTTGCCGAAGGTGGTCGAATGAGTTTACCAGAGGTGGGCACCAATGTTGGGAACTTGTTCTCAAATGCTATGAGTTAAGAACAAGTCAACACAAAATGTTAATGATTAAAGACCTTCGTCCTTCGAAGCAGTATTTTCCTTAGGAAATAATGATCTTTAGACGAAGGCTATGAAGGACATACCTTCATCATCTCAGTATATAGTAATGAAGGTAGAAGCATATGAAACATGGAAAATAACATGGATAATCATATGACATCATTAGGATATTTTTATTATACCCTTATGAATAAACATGAATAACATCGAATTACATTTATACCTTCGGCTTGACAGAAGGTGAAAATCTAGGTGTGACGTGCGAGTGAATACAAGTCAGCGTGAACAGTACGGTGCTACTGTTCATCTATTTATAGGCACAGGACGCAGCTTGTGTAAAATTACATCCATGCCCTTTATATTTACTATTGACTTAAGGACAATCTATCGAGGACTAGATAGCCTTTTCCTCTTTAAGTCGGTTTCATTTTCCACTGCTAAGCCGAAGCTTCTCCACGCGTAGCTTCAGAACTGGTTCATCCTTCTCCCAGACCACGCTTTTCATATCGTGCACAACTTCATTCCGAGGCCGAAGGTCCCTGTGAATGTATTATACTTGGAAAACATGTTAGTTGTGTTTTTGAGGACCTTCGGAAGATGAAGGCCCCCAACACTAAGAAACTGGACAACCATGCTACGTCTTCAAGATTACAAGTATCCCGATACCTTTTTAGAATTACCATGTAATGGTAGGTGATCGATGTGTTGTAAAGACAATACTTTAATTGATTAGCTTGAACATCTTATGTAATGATACAAGTATGCATATGTATATATATCTCTGCTTAATATTTTTATTTATTGCCTTTCATTGATGTTTGATTTGCACAAGTCCAGTTCAAATTTAAATCCAAATTCAAAACTATTATTTTTTAAAACAAAAATAGTTAACTAAGGCAGGCAATTAACAAATACACACCTATGTTAAAAGTGTTAACCAAGGCGGTTACAGTAAATTGATCGCCTCAGTTAACTAGTATTAACGAAGACAGGCATTGTAACTCGACCACCTTTGTTAATACAAATTAACCAAGGCAGTCGTATTATAGTTCTCGCCTCTGTTAACACATTATATGTGGCGGACATGATATCGGCCTAATGTCGGAGACGGTTACAATGTCTGCATCTTTTAATTGATTTTTCCCGTCTTCATTAAAGTTTATGTACTAGTGGAGGAGCCACTAAGGCGGAGGAGCTGCCACCAACACGATAGGGTTGCCCGCTGAAGTCGAGGAAGAGGGGAAATGGTGAATGCAGTCGTGATTCCCTAGGAATTGCTGCATCGAGTTGACAGGCGAGGGAGGTTTGACCGTGAAAGGGCCAGGGTCAGGTGGGCTATCCCATGGTACAGTAATGGGTTTCCAAATGGCAAGGCGCCTCGTCCCAGGGCTGGTTTCTGCGTGGGGAAGGGACCTAGGGAAAAGGTCGTTTTCATGCATGGTTTGGGCTTTCCAAACAAGTCCTTAAGTCGATCTTTATATACACATGGGCAAATGTCATATCCCGTAACGATTGTAGCTTAGATAATAGAAAAAAATGTGAAATCATGTGTGATAAAAATATTGTCTTAGTTGACATTGAAACATTGTGTTAATTTATTTTGTCATCGCAAAGTGATTTAAATGTCAAATGATTTGCCGAGTGTTTTTCGGTCACTCGACAAAGAAGTCCTTTGCCGAATGCCCAACAAAAAACATTCGTTAAAAAAACACTCGACAAAGAGTTTCTTTTCCGAGTATTTTATTTTTGACACTCGACAAAGAATTTTTTTGTCAAGTGTTTTTATGACATTAGGCAAAGAGCTTCTTTGCAGAGTGTTTTTTAACACTAGGCAAAGATAATTTAAAAATCGTATTTTGAAGCAGTAAATTAATCCAAATAAAAAAATTCAACTACAAATTTGTATAACACATCAAGATGTACAATTTATATTTTGATCATTTCTTCATATGACAAAATAAAAGTAAATTTGTTTATAAAAACTTTATCTCTCGTAGTTTATGAAACTATAAGAGAGATGTATAAGAATTATGAATATTGTTAGAACCAACATGTGGGCTGAATAAATGACCAAACAACCATAATAAACTTTGTAGACCTTAAGAAGTTATATAATTTTGTAGTTGACAACTTTTTTATTTGAAGTCATCTTGTCAACGAAAAGTACGTCTAAATTTTAAAAATTTAAAATTTGGATTTTCAAAACGACCTCAAATGGAAAAACTATTAAAATGAAAGTTGTAGGTCTTAAAAAATTATGAAATTTTGTAGTTGACAACATTTTGGTTTGAAATCATCTTGTCATACAAAACTTTATTTGAATTTTAAAATTCAAAATTTTCAAATGACTTCGGATGGAAAAACCACCAAAATAAAAGTTGTAGGTCTTGAAATGTTATGAAACATTATAATTAACATTTTTTTATTTGAAATTATCTTGTCATAGAAAAATATGTTTGAAGTTTTCAAATTTGAAATTCAAATTTTATAAACGACCATGGATGAAGAATCTACCAATATAAAAGTTGTAGATCTTGAAAAGTTATGCAACTTTATGGTTGATAATATTTTCATTTAAATTTATTTAATGCCTCAAATAATCAATTTACTCTCGATTTATTATAATACATGGGGAAGAAAAACGTAATATAGACTCTAGTGATATAGTGGTAGAGAAGGTTGCCTTCAAGAGAGAGGATGCAAATTTGAATCTTACCAATCACAAAACATGTGAATTCAGCTAAAAAATAGTGAAAAAATGTTTTGCTATTTTTTTGGATTTTTTTTGCGATTCTTAATTTGTCGAGTGCTTTTCTTTTGCGAAATGTTTCTTGACTTGTCAAGTATAGAAAAAGTATCCGGCAAAGAATCATTTACCGATAAAATATTTGCAGAGTGTAAAAAAACGACTTTGTCGAGTGTTTGAAATACTCGGCAAAGAATGCCACTCCGATAGTGTATTGTTGTAGCACAGTCGATAGTGTGGTGTTGCGTGGATTAATCTTTAGTCAAGTCTTGGACTTGCGCTTGTATTCGGTTGCATGTGTTGTTAATATGCAGGTGTTGCTAGAGTTAGAACGTGGTTGGTGATGAGGTGAGACTAGGATAAGGAGGAACTGAAACTGAGGTTTTAAGACAAAGTCAGGGAGAAACATATGTTTTATTGGCCAAGGATATCATGCCACACGTTTGATCTTAAGAACGGTGCAAGTGAAGACGTGGGTGTTGAGAAATGTAAGCGACTATAGGACGAAGATGGTGCATTGCATATGTACGCGAGCGTGCTAGCTAATTAAATGAGCAACTACAAACGCCATTTGATTTTGGCATTGAGCAAGACGTGTGTCACACATGCATTAGGAAATTCATTAGGCAAGCTTGCTGCTTGCCGCTGAGCTTCTTGGCTTGTTGCTGTTGAGAACTACGTTACCACGGATCACCAGATCCGTTCCCTTCCCTCTCGTCAGCAGTAGAGACCCAAGAAGCTGTAGAGGAACCGTCTCCCTTCCCATAAGCACGACAGAGGAAACACACGAGACACAGGATATAGGGTTGGGCCTCTGGCCTCTTTCTAATCTGTCTATTATGAAGGGGTGTACATGTTCCTTATATAGAGATATGAGACCCCTCAGGGGTAAAGCAGATATTTGCCCACATAACCCTAACTAGGGTTACTTAACACTCCCCCTTGGGCGAATACCACGACCAACACATGCCTCATTAAAACTCCGAAAAACCCAATGGGAAAAATGTGGAGAAAGAGTGCATGGTGATACAAATTGCATTTGCACTTTGTTGCCTCGTTAAAAACCTCATGTGAGAAACTTCAAGAAAACTCACCAAGGGAAAAAGAGTACAACAGCTGTCATCGGGACATATTTCGATCCTCTGGGATCTAGATTCTGTCGAATCTTCTACAAGGGCTAACTTTAGAAATGTGCTCCCCCTGATCCTTGCAAAATCGTATCAATAAGGCAAACCATCTTCTTCTGGAAGTATATGCACATAAAGATTTAGCAAACGGATTGCATATCCTTGCAAGGACTATTTCAGGAACTTTACCTCTACTCACTTCTAGTATATACGAGGTAAGTGCACGTATCAATATAAATAAGCCACTTTGACTGATGGTGTTCGATCGACTGGATCTATATATTTGATAGAAAGTTCCATAAAGGTTCGCATATTGATCATCAAGCTCACGCCTTCAGGGCATAGAATATGACATTTATTGTCTCACGATTGGGATCAATATAAGCATTCGCTCCCCCTGACGATGACATCTATCAAAGTCGTTATCCCTCATAACTCAAGCATATTCTTCAAGATATATATCTCATTGTTCCTCTGGAATAACGAGAATGGATGAGGTTGGGTGCTATAATTTTCTATCTTACACCACAATTTATACATAGTTGTGCAAAGCAAATAACATGTCATTCAATAGGACTTAGGGGATAATATAGTTGCAATAGTACATATTCTAAATATGACACATCGCTCCAAGCGTTCATCCATTGCAACATCTATGATGGTGTAACAAAAGTCCATCAAAGATCATAATCCATTAGGGATTTTTCATCGATCAGATATATCGTTATAGTCTGTCATTCTGGCATAATGGGGATATTTTTGCGAGTAACACCTAAACCTTATAGGTTTCTGCCATCGGGGCTTTAGAGAATACCGTAATTCAACATCAAGTGGAAAATACCATGAGTAAAACTCGTGGAATGCACATGTGCTTATTCGATGAACTTTAAGTCCTTTGGTACCTCATCTTATTCCTTTTCGGGTCTGTATGGGTCTTTATCCCTTTATAGGGATTATCAAACTTTGGTGTTCAACACAGACTTTATTTTTTCTGGAAAGGTTCCATCAAGGAACTATAATCTCATCTAGGAGATATTCTCTCTACATAGAAGAGTGTTAATTCATCAGGAATGTATTATTCGGTATGAGATTTATATGTTGCATATTTATAATTCAAAGATATGGATCCTCCTAGGATCTCATGACGGATCTTCAGAATCCTATTAACTGCATATTATAATTCATGCCATTTGCCAGATATATTACATAGCGGAACTATGTTTATTCAACACATACGTGGGATGGGTCTCTCACA
The DNA here is from genome assembly GCF_902167145.1 of Zea mays. NCBI lineage: Eukaryota > Viridiplantae > Streptophyta > Magnoliopsida > Poales > Poaceae > Zea > Zea mays. The sequence goes on along the minus strand of NC_050104.1, from coordinate 81,545,103 downwards.
AGACCACTTGAACCATCGCATTCACCACACATTATTTCAACAGTGCCCATAAATGTCTGAACTTCAAGCTCGTGACTTTCATTTTGCGATTATTGGTTCAGCCTCGATTGCATTTATCAATGACCCGATAAGAGAGCTTAAAGCACTCATGCCTAGGACTTTGTTTTGGATCCCTTTGTAATCTAGAGAGGCAAGATAGGTGTCGACACATTTGTCTCCCATATTTAATAATGATCTCCGTCATTTCCCAAAAATGAAAGATTCATTGTTCCGTATTCCCAGCACAATGATATTGCACGCATTGCTAGGAATTTCATCATCAAGATGAACCTCTTCGTGAGGCAAATCACCATCAGGGTGAATTAATCGGAGGAGAGTTATCACAGACCACGTGAATCTGCAATCAGAACATATGCTTTGACTAAGGCTGATGGATCATATTCGCAGGCGTCCCCGAGAATAGATCAAATCCAATAAGTCAAATGTGGATATGATATTAATCCCGGGTATATCCACATCTACATCAGGTAGAAGCATTCAAACCAATATGGTTACTCCTTAACGATTTCTGGCAAACTCCATATACACAGGAGTACACAACGAATGACAGGTTCAGTTTGGCTTTTGTGCGTTTAATAGAATATTGAGGCATTACATTATATGGGCATTCCTCCCCCTAATGCCGAGATGTTCTAAAAGCATACAGATAAAATCCCCAACCACAACCATCCAGTTGTGGGCAATGTATGCTATTGTGGTGATTTATTTGGGAAATCTTACGCACATTACAGATAGGGGTTTTATGCAGTGAGATTTGGACTTAGATTAATGTAGTGGCATGAATACTACATATTTGTCCTTCAACATGAAGGATTAGTCTCAACTTCCAGCAAGACACGCAACAACAAGTCGCTTTGTGGTTACAATTCTGCAAACTTACTGTTATTATCACCAAATATACAGTCAATCATCAGGATTTAGACTGATAAGCGCAACAATATGTTAGCCATAAAAACAAAATAGTTTAGGGCTCATGCACACCATTTGTCATTTGGAGCAAGTAGTTGACTTCAGATCAACAAGGACAATGGCCATCAGGTCTAGCGCTCACAAGAACATTCATTGGTTGCATTGTGCTTTCAAGCACATAGGAGAATTTGCGCATATAAAATGGTGGTAAAGTGCACGACATCAGGCCAATGCTGCCAAGCAGAGATTTTTATATGCAGAGATGTATAGTCCAGCTCGTTTTTATCATTGCCCATGGGTTACCCAATTACTCATACCATTCTGAAATTGGGTATCGATTTATGCAACATTTTTAGGTATAATAATTTTGAGAGAAAACTTATAACAATAGTTAATTATTTATGGTGTTGCCAGCAGGGCAAACATTTCTCCTCATATTATATACCAAATTGTTCTATATAGCATTATTTCGATCTCTTCATATTGTTCAGCAAAAAGAGAAACTTTAGAACAGACAAGGCCAAGAATTCATTTTATCCGGGAAAAATCACCATATAACCAGCTTTTGATGAAGCAAATGATGATAATTGCTTGGCAAGAACGAAACAATACTGGTATCCGCCTAGGATCCATCTTCAACAACAGATATTACTGCTCTCATACGAAGAAATTATCAGGAGTAGAGAGGATACAACAAGACTCTACAAGATCTTCATATTTCTATCACCAATTATCATCACTAATAGTCTAGTGGTCAAGACATATGACTCTTCTGGCTCCGAGGACCAATGACATGTTAATGTCTAATTTAGCTTCAAGCTCTGTGGTGATGTGGGATTTTATAGTTATTTGTCTACTCTTCTCACTTCTGGTAGATCGGAGGTAGATAATGGTAAGCATGCCAAAGGGTAGAATTTAGTGTAGTTCGACAACATAAACCCCAGGTATGTGTCCATTTAGGACCGACCTTTACCATTTAGCTTACAGTGTATACCAAACTTGTCAAAGGACTATCTCGAGTCAATTCAGTGACTATAAGTATTTACAATTCTGAGAGATGTATGCGACACAAGCATAGAGGTTCTAGATAGAACGAGTAAAGTGGTTCGACGGGAACACACTATGGTTTTCACACCAACATAGTGAAAAATTTCTCAGAATAACCTCTCGGTATACTCGCAACTTCGTGTTGCTAGCATTACATGTCCTTTTATCTCATAGTTTGCTTCATGTCATTCATAGACAAAGAGAGCAATGTGCTAACATCTGGTTGAGCAATGTATGACTGAGATTTCCGGTCTTAAATTATTTGGTAAGGTCTTTTGCTGCTTACTAATAGAATCCCAATTTGTGATGTCTTATATGCCATAAAGGATTTCATGCATTATATTTTCGATTTACTTCGGGTAAAACATTTATGCATGAGGTGAGAGCAGAGAATTAACTTATCTGTATTTCATTGTATTTCAATTTAATTTCCCAGATTTCCAAGCATCATAGAGCTTGATATAGTTGTTACAGCCACTTGGCGATATATAAATATATAATGCCACACAACACAGTAAAATAAAATATAGGACCAAACAAAATTGTTTATGGAGATTGCGCATAATGTGACTTTAGGGGCCTGAACAATCCACCACAATCCACGCGAGTACAAGCTCTAGCGTCTGGTGTCAACGCGTGTGCGGCCATCAGGGCTACAACAACACAACAAGCCTTCGTAATAAGCGCAACAGACACAATTATGACTCGGTAATTGGGGTACACGATAAGTACGCGCAACAAACACAACAGACGCAACAAGCGCAATTGTGACTCAATAGTTGCGACACACATGCAATGCCTTCAGGGCCCTCGAAAAATGTGTGACTCGGCGATGGCGGTCCGACTCAACGGGAGCGATCCGACTAAGCGAGAGCGCGACATAGCAATCACATGACGCAGCCAAGTTCGAACGGCACAAATACTGCATCGTGTTGCCAGGGCGCAGCCAATATTCAGCTAATGCCATAACTCAGCCGATTACCAACGCAACCTGATCAACGTGTCTGAGTACCCACTGTACAATTTAATCGCTCAGCATGAGTCTTAAGCTCAATGCAACATAAATATTTAGAGCGATTTGATTATGCACAGTATAACCTTCACATATTTTAATAATTTGTGTCAATTATCTACTACGAGAAATAAAGCAGAAAAATAATACTAGAATTGATGCATGGACATACCACTTCAGGTGTAAAAGGTATGTTTCCTTTTTTAAACATGCATTTTTCTACTAATTATTTGCAACAGGAAATAATTAATTAAGGTAGAGATTGCAACATAAAACATGTTATATTCTATTTATTATTTGCAATAGGAATAAATAGAATAAGTAATATGGAGCACACGTATAAATTAAATTTGTACCGAAGTTTGTTAATAAAGAACTTTTGGAAAAAACTATTGTCTCCTAAGTGATTTTCAATAAATAGATTAAAAATGGAAATGGATAAAAGCCGCATGCAACTTGTACGAGTCAAACAACTTTCCTTTCTCTCAGAGCGTTCACTCATGCACGATAGCTTTGACCGGCTTTTTTTTTATCTCACCCGAGGGAGCGTCCCACACGGATGACGTTGTCTCCGATCCAGTTTACCCGGAAGCATGCATGAGAGCATTTTTTCCTTTATCCTCTCTCAAGTTTTTACCCGCCAGATTCACTTTTCTGGGTAGCACTTTGACCGAGCTCCTCATTTATCCGTGCGTATGGGTCATGGCACCGAGGCAGCAATGATCGTGAGGGGCTCCCCGGCACGGGTGCGGCTGCCGACGCGCGGCGTGCCTCCAGAGCGTTCGTGCCAGCACAGCCTCTGACGCGTCACGGCTTTGGCGCAGACGTGGGCCTAGCAAGGCTCCGGCGCTGGCGCTTCTGGCGCGGCGTGGGTACGCCTCCAACGGCGACGCGGCTCGGCAGCCGACATGGTGCGGCGTGACGCACGACTGCTGGCGCGGCCACGACGGGCGTAGCGAGGGATCTGTGTGCCTTCGTCAAGGAAATGCTCACTAGATTCTACCACTGCAGACAGAGCTAGCGGCTTGAGATCGAGCCGGTCTTAGATGCGGCAGATCGATTTAGAAAGTACGTACCGCTTAATTGCATAGAGAACATATTAAGCGAAGCCTTTCGCGTAGGACAGTTCGGCTAGGCCGGAGGACCTGCCGGCTTGACGAAGAGTTGATGCAGATCTGGTCCCATAGCAACGTCGAGGTAGAGCGTGCTGATAACGTGTTGAGAACTACGTTACCACGGATCACCAGATCCGCTCCCTTCCCTCCCGTCAGCAGTAGAGACGCAAGAAGCTGTAGAGGAACCGTCTCCCTTCCCATAAGCACGACAGAGGAAACACATGAGACACAGGATATAGGGTTAGGCCTCTGGCCTCTTTCTGATCTGTCTATTATGAAGGGGTGTACATGTTCCTTATATAGAGATGTGAGACCTCTTAGGAGTAAAGCAGGTATTTGCCCACATAACCCTAACTAGGGTTACTTAACACTTGCGTGCATGCTTGTTGGCGTGTGGCAAATGACCAGGACCAGGATCGTGCATGCATGTGCGTGGGCTTCAGCTGCTGGCCGGTGTCCATGCGGATGGCTGGAGGAGTTGTGCGGGCGGCGTCGCGGGAAGGACGTCCACCGGGCCATGCGGTGGGCTGCGGCCATCAGTGTGGTGGATATGGCGCTTTGGCGCAGCGGGCCCAAAACGGGAGTAGCAGGTCTGTGCAGTGGACTCGGCCCATAGCCTGACTAGGCCCATGCGGGGGCTGATAAAGGAGTCGGGGCATATTAGGACTCTATTTGATTATAAATAGAGACCAGATTTTTTAAGATGAAAATTAGAAAAAGATGGCCATTAAATTAGATCAATTATTAGATTAATCTAGGTTTTTTTGGGAGATACCGAAAACGAACTCTCTAATGCTTTGGAGAGCATTTTTGTACACATATCTTGATCATTAAAGAGTTGATTATGCAAGATTAATGGGGTAACATTATGCATCTCTCTTTGTTGATTAATTGCGGTAACACCTTGTCCACTCACGGATCGATGATACTTACTTCTATCAGCCCTCTAATATCATAGACCATCCTCATAGACGAACATGAATTTTTTGTGCGCACTTTGTTCTCTCTCATTCACATCTGAGAAGACTTTCCGGTCGGTCACTCATCCCAAGATTGTCTTAGGCCAAGCACACTTAATACAGAGGTTCTTTCAAGACAGGCTTCCTAAAAATAAGATGCACCTTGTTGGTATAAGTATTCTATTAATTCTATTAAGTATTAGACCAGGATATCACAATCCACCCCTTAGAAGATCGACGTCCTCGTCGATCAACCTCAAGCGAGGAACCTTCCCTCTTGGCCATGTTTATGTGTCCAGTGTCGTGATATGCCATACAAGAGGCTGGCTAGGCCGATATCCTATGTCAGGCAAACTACGTGCCTACAGTGGCTAACTTTCCTATAAAAATTGGCCTAGTTAGTTTTTATTGGTTTTTACAAATTGATTTATTTTTGTTGGGGGCCTTCGGCTTACGAAGGTCCTCAAAAACAGGATTTAACAGTATTTCTGGAGCATAATGTGTGAACAGGTATCTTCGGACTCGAGTCGGAATCACAGTAGGAGAAGCCTAAAATAATACGAAGGTTGATACAGCGCCGAAGATGTGAGCGGGAAAGCTTCGGCGTGCTAGCAGAAAATGAAACCGACTTAAAGATGAAAAGGCTATTCAGACCTCGGTGGATTACTATAGAATTATTACCAAATGTAAAGGGCATGAATGTAATTTTGTATGGGCTATGTCCCGTGTCTATAAATAGGTGAACAGTACCCCCGTACTGTTCACGCTGATTTGGATTGGTTTTTACGTCACACCTGTATTTTCATCTCCTTTCAAGCTAAAGGTACATTTGTAATTCGATGTTATCTTTGTTTCTTCACAATAATAATAAGTTGATAATAATATATAACTGTTTATGCTATCCTTCATATTCTTTATGATTCATTCTTCGTCATCGTATGTTGTGAAGGTACGTCCTTCATAACCTTCGTCCGAAAATCATTATATCCTAAAGGAAATAATGCTTCGAAGGACGAAGGACTTTATAGATTAACATTTTCTGTGTTGCCTTGTTCTTAACTCATAGCATTTGAGAACAAGTCCCCAACATTGGCGCCCACCTCCGGTGAACTCACTTCCACTCTTTGAGTTTTTGAACACCTTCGGCGATCATAAACCTTCACTATGGCGCCGAAGAAAGCTTCAGCAACTGGGGCTGCAGCTCTGCAACCGCTGGACCACAATCAGGAGACTGTCTCCCTTCAGGAGGCCCGAAGCCAGAAAAGGAAGGCTGTTAGCCCGACACCGCCAGAGGATGACCTAGACCAAGAAATCAGAGACATGGAGATGCTTCATCAACAGGTGCAGAGGAAGAAGGAAAAGATGGCCAGGCTAGCTGAACTGCAAAGGCAGATAGACGAAGCCTCTGAAGAAGCTCGTCATCTTACTCAGGATGAGCAACACCGAAGGCCTCAGCACCAAGACCTTCATCAGGAGGGTTTTCTCAACGAAGATGACTGGTATGACAATTTCCATCATGGGAATTTTGTTTTTGATGATGCTTCTCCTCTGTCCGCTGAGCTGCAGGCTACACCTTGGCCTCCGTCCTACAAGCCGCCTCAGCTTCCCATATTCGATGGCCACTCAGACCCGAAGCAATTTTTGATGAGCTACGAAGCAACAGTATCTTCGTATGGTGGCAATGCTGCAGTCATGGCCAAATCTTTTGTTATGGCTGTCAGGAGTGTTGCTCAAACCTGGTACTCCTCCCTTCGACCAGGAACGATCACTTCATGGCAAAAGCTGAAGGACTTGTTGTTAACCAGCTTCCAAGGGTTTCAGACGAAGCCGGTCACTGCTCAAGCCCTATTCCAGTGCACCCAGGATCACGAAGAGTACCTTCAGGCGTACGTCCGGAGGTTCTTGCGTTTGAGGGCACAGGCACCAACAGTGTCCAACGAAATTGTCATTGAGGCCATGATCAAGGGGCTTCGGCCAGGACCTTCAGCTCAGTACTTCGCTAGGAAGCCTCCTCAAACTTTGGAGAAGCTGCTCCAGAAGATGGACGAGTACATTCGGGCCGATAATGATTTTCGCCAAAGAAGGGAGGAGGCTTTCAGGTTTTCTGAAATGACCAGGGGCTTCGGAGGAAGATTCTATCCGAGGCACGTTAGGTCAATCCATAACTCTACTCAAAATGATGATAGGGGAAGCCAGCAGCAAAGGCCACAATGCTCCTCACAGGCTTCGGGGCAACAACAAGGCTCCTTCCGACCACCAGCCCCAAGAGGCAGAGGCGCCAGGGGCTTCGGCGGAAGATTTGGAGATCAACCAAGAAGAATTTTTTGCTTATTCTGTGGTGAGAACAAGGGCCATACCACCAGGATGTGCCATGTTACCATCCAGAAGCAAAAGGAAATAGCCGAAGCTGCAGCACAATAGGCTCAGCCGAAGCAGGTCATGCACACTGCTTCGTATCATTCGCCTTACATCCCAGAATACGTAGGTAACCACCCTGCAGTTTCTGTTGCTTCGGCGAGTCAACCTCAAGCTTCTTGGCAACAGCCTCCGCCTCCACCACCGCTGCAACAGGGCCAACAGCCAGAAGGGAGCCAATATGGCCCACACCAAAGGGACTTCAGAGAACAGTCCGAAGCTCGCACAGTCAACAGCACTGTGCCAGAATCGAAGCACATCTATTGACAAATATCCTACCTTGACAGCAGTCTTTTTCATTCAGTTTTATTTTCCGTGTAATAAAGGACATTTTGCAAATTTCATGCAATAGTTTCGTTCTTTGCCACAAAGAAAATATATTTTCTTCACAGGCTTAAGTCGTTGAAGCTTAAAGATTTCCGATAACAAGAAGGACCTTCGAATTATCAAAAAAAAAATTCTTCAAAGCAACAAAAAGTCGTTCTAAGGAACACAGAGTAAGTTTGCCGAAGTCACAAAAAGCCGTTCCAAAGGGAGCGCAGTGTAAGTTTTTTGCTCCAAAGTCGTTCCAAAGGGAATGCAGAGCTTACAGCGAAAAGTCAACGCTGATACCGCCTAAGTAAAAGGCGAAGCGCGAAAAGTCAACGCGAATACCGCTGAAAGTAAAAGGCGAAGAAGCTCCTAAGGGAGGCTTACAGCGAAAAATAAACGCTGATTCCGCTGAAGTAAAAGGCGAAGAAGCTCCTAAGGGAGGCTTATAGAAAAAAGTCAACGCTGATTCAAAAAGATTATGTGTTTTATCGCAGGGATGTGTGTGTATCTTCGGAATAAACACCACCTTACATAGCATAACATCATCGCATCATTTCGCATAGCATAAGCATCATACATCATGCTGCATATGGCACAAGAGACGGACACAATATCGATCTTCAGAAGAATGTTTTGAAAAAGGGGAAAAATCATGCTAAGTCACAAGGAGATACACTATTGATCTTCGGAAGTGTAGCTTCGGAAAATATCTTCACGAAGCTTGGATATTATTCAACAGAACACTACGGATATTGTTGTGACAAATAAAAATTCTTCTTCACGAAGCATGAAAAGAAGGGAAGGTGTTTTTTCGTCAAAGACTAAAAAACGGTACGTGTGTAAAATTTCATGCATCGTAAAGAATTGAACAATAAAAACAGGTATATTACATTCAGGGTTACAAAATGTTACACATATTACATTTCAGAAGTTTTTACAATAGTACTTAATCTTCTCTCAAAACAACTTCTGCAGCCTCGTTCAGGAGCCGATTAACAACTTCATCCATGATAGCTTCAGCCATCTTTTTAATTTCATCGTCTCCTTTCGGGTGAGGACCCGGAGACGCTTTAGTAGGATCTGAAGGGGGACAGGATACGGCTACATTGCTATTACAAATTGCGAACGAAGTTTAAAATCGAAAATTACAATACAATAAAAACCATTAGTTAATACCTATTTGCCCTTCGGGCTCTGCGCTTCTTTCAGTAGCCTCAACTACTTCTCTAGCATCGTGAATGCCCTTTTCGCTTTTTCGAATAATTTCTCTGGCCATTTCTCGGCCACCATTATCCCAGACGTCGGTGAAAAATTTTCCGCCAACCATGCTAGCTTCGGCCGAAGGATCTCTTGCATCTTCGAAGGACAAGGCAGCTTCGGATTGCGCTAAAATCTTTATATGCTCGCAGCCCTTTTTCTCCAAAATGGTGGCAATTCCCCTGGCACCCGAGAAAGCACATATGTCTCCGCAGCTATTTAAAATTTCCTCGAAGGCTTCAGCTTCGTGATCGATCCATTCGATGGGACCTTCGGGGTTGCCTCTTGTAAAGTTTTCTTCGCTCGAGAATGCGCCGACGCTGGCGAAGCTAGCTTTCAACTTCTTGACACACTCCATAGATTTGTTGTAGCATCTTTTCTTGGACGAACGAAGCTCTTCAACAGTTTCCTCTAAATGATTTGCCCATTGGTCGCTAAGTTCTCGCTTTGTTTCTTCAAGTATGCGTTCCTCTTTGGCTCTGGCCAGTTGTTTTCGAAGATCTTCAATTTCACGCTTCTGAGCCTCAGCTTGACCTTTAAAAGTAGCCTCATCTTCTTTTATTCTATTTATCAATGAATGTAATATTTTATCTTTTTCGAGACCTTCGTTCCTTAGTTCAATTACTTCGGAACGAAGGTTGCTCAGAGCAATAGCGCATCCTTCGTCTTCAGCATCTTTTTGGGCCCTGAGGGCATTGCTAAGTATAAGGCCCTGCAAGGAAGAATATGTGTGCGTCAATAGATTTAAGCAAACGAAAAGTTTTGGTCTGAAGAAAAAGTACAAAGATCTCATTTTTTGTACCTTTAAGCTATTATATGCCAGGCTGTCGGCCAGATCGTTTTTCGACAGCACCGAGAGCCCGTCTTCTAGTGTTGGGAATCCGAAGCTCTTGCTTATCTCCCGACAGACAGAAATCTCCTTGCTGTCAGGGAGACAATACAAAAAGTCCTCTTCTCCACTGCCGTTGAATATTAACGCCTCCTTTGGATACTTCAGTTTTTGGGCGTAAAGCTGGGCCTCTTGCTTTTCTTTTTCCGATAATTTTTTCCCCGAAGCATGACGAACAATATAATCAATGATTTTGGGGGATGCTTCGGGGGCAACAGCACTGATTTCTTCAGCAAGAATTGGCTCTGTTATTCTTTCTTCCTCAGTTTCCAAGGATTTTACTTTCGTGGGCTCCGAGGGCCCAGCTTCAGCTTCAGTTTCTTGCTCTAGAGCCTCAGTATCAGAAATTTCAGATTTCGCTTCAGAAGTTGCAACTGTCTTCTTCGGAGTTGTGCCTGAAGATTTAATTGTTTCCAGAACATCTAACACATTGACCATTCTCTTCCTTTTCGGAGTCACCGCTGGCCCCTTTTGGATTTTTGTTGTCTCAACATTTGCTGAAGGCCTTACAACTTCTGATATTTTTGATCCTTCAGCTGATCCTTTTGCTTCTTCCATTTTTTCTGACGATGGCGCTTCAGCCATCTCTTTGGTTTCTGATAACAAAATCTTTGGTTTTTCTAATTCTGTTTTTGTTGGCGCTTCGGCCATTTTTGCAACTTCTGGCAGCAAGGTTGGCTTGATTGGCTTTTCAGCTTCGGTGGCCGAAGAAGTCTCTCCGACGAACTCAGGCACCGAGGCTGGTTCAATATAGCGTGGCCGATGTGTGAGGACCTTTATCCTTTTCCTTTTCGGTGCTGGCTCACTAGAAGCAGTTGCAGCTTCTTCTTTCGCAGAGGTTGTGCTTTTTCTTTTCTGCCCTCGAATGAGATAACGATAATCAGGGTACACAAACCCGATTGCGTCAAACACCCGGTTCAGTCTTTTCTTTTTTCGGCCTCCGAAGGCTGCCGACAATGCAGTATCTTCGGCCTTCGAGTAAGCCCCAAGCAGCTCATCACTTAAATTTTCAATGCTTTTTAGCCAGTCATCATCTGGCTCAACGAATTTATCTCCGAACTTGAAAGTATATTTCAGCCTGATAAGTCCACCTTCGTCAGCCTCCTTTATGGTTTCTTGCGGCATTTCCCATTTCTCCGCGAGCGGCCATACTCTGAAGGCAATATGCTCTTGTACCAAATCTCTCGTTCCAATAAAAGAACAAATAACACCGAAGGCTCTCTGGCATTCTTCGGCAGCTTCATTCATTTCAACCTTCGGCCTCCGCAGGCCGAAGCTTTGCCAAATAGGGCGCATAATTATACCTTTGATATCTTCCCGTACTGTCAGGTCATTCTTCACATAAAACCATTATGTCATCCAGTCGCCGGGCCATCTCTTCCGAAAGGTTGGCACGGGACAGCTTGACCCAGACCGAGAAACGAAACTGTAGCAGCCAAAGTTATTGTGATATTGTTCCTTACCCCAAGGTTTTGTCTCGTATGATAATTCGTGTATATTGCAGAAACTTTTCGCATCAGGCTCCAGACCTTGGCTTCTCACGGCCCACACGAAGATATTCAGCCTTATAATTGCTTCGGGGGTAAGTTGGTGAAGATAGACTTCGAATATTTTCAGCACCTCTACGACAAAGGTGCTCAGGGGAAATCTAAGTCCAGCTTTCAAAAAGCTTCGGTACACTACGACTTCATTTTCTTCAGGGTGCGGACAAGTTTTTTCTCCTTCGTCGGCCCTAACAACGGACAAGTCCCAGAAATACCTTCCTCTCATGTTGACAAGATGATTTTCCTTGATACTTGATTTGCCGAAAACCGCATGGCTTGGTCGCCAAGGGTGATCTTCGGAGTCTTCACCACCACTATCCACATCATAACTGTCGCTGTCATCAGTATCTTCGGACAAACCTTCTAAAATCTCTTTGGTGATTTTTTCAGTATTGGTCTTCGACATTGCTATAAGAAAGGGCCAATTCCCTGTATGCCACTAGAAAATATACTCATTCCTTGTATGCCACTGACCCCACATGTCATAGACACCAAAAAATATACCTATATGCCACTCAGTGGCACACAAGGAATGAGTATAAAATTTGATGGCATACCAGGAATTTTCTCTATAAGAAACCCCAGATTCTTCTCTTCATCGAGACTCAGCTTCATCTCGGCAGCAACCTTCTTATCTTCAGACATCTTCGGAGACACTAAAAAACTCTTTTCAATGCCGAAGCTTCAAAACTTAAAAGCTAAGCAAATTTTGGTGCGCAAGAGCTAAAAATTGAGTGAGCGGGAGCAGATGGCAAGAGAGCGTGCTAAATGAGCTTGCGGTATGATCTTATTTATACGCTCAGTGCGTTGAAAGTTGAAAGACCCCGCCTGTCAGTGAATGTTGCTATTCTAGCAAAGGGAAGGTGTTTTTTCGGACCTTCGGCTTAAAGCCTTCGTCCATGTCGCAATCTAAATTTATTATTTTAAAACAAATTAATATTGCGAGGGACTACTGTTGGGGGCCTTCGGCTTACGAAGGTCCTCAAAAACAGGATTTAACAGTATTTCTGGAGCATAATGTGTGAACAGGTATCTTCGGACTCGAGTCGGAATCACAGTAGGAGAAGCCTAAAATAATACGAAGGTTGATACAGCGCCGAAGATGTGAGCGGGAAAGCTTCGGCGTGCTAGCAGAAAATGAAACCGACTTAAAGATGAAAAGGCTATTCAGACCTCGGTGGATTACTATAGAATTATTACCAAATGTAAAGGGCATGAATGTAATTTTGTATGGGCTGTGTCCCGTGTCTATAAATAGGTAAACAGTACCCCCGTACTGTTCACGCTGATTTGGATTGGTTTTTACGTCACACCTGTATTTTCATCTCCTTTCAAGCTAAAGGTACATTTGTAATTCGATGTTATCTTTGTTTCTTCACAATAATAATAAGTTGATAATAATATATAACTGTTTATGCTATCCTTCATATTTTTTATGATTCATTCTTCGTCATCGTATGTTGTGAAGGTACGTCCTTCATAACCTTCGTCCGAAAATCATTATATCCTAAAGGAAATAATGCTTCGAAGGACGAAGGACTTTATAGATTAACATTTTCTGTGTTGCCTTGTTCTTAACTCATAGCATTTGAGAACAAGTCCCCAACAATTTTTAAGTCAGTTTTTGGAATTGAAATAGGTCCAATGTGTTTTTGGATCACAACGTGTTGAGATATTCAACATCGCATCATAAAAAAGCAATTTACTACTTATTTTTCAACCCGATGTTGTCGTTCATCGCTTGTGCGATGACCAAGGATGACTCTCTAGGCTTGTCGGCTCTAGCGAGAGCTTCGACGAATATTTTGCTTGTTTCCCGGAAACTAGTCGTTCTTGGTCATTGGTTATCCTGTGATGGTTTGCTCATAAATCACTCCTTTTTCACCATATAAGCGTGACATCCTCACTGTGTTGTTTGATCCATGGTGACCGGATGATCTATCCCTTGCTGGTGTGTGATCCTATTTGGAATCAACACATTTTTTGATGACTCTGTTAGGGAACAATTACTTTGTTCTCTATTTTATAACCAAGTTTCTTTGCCTAGCCATATTTTCATGGATGCATCCTTCTTGTATCACTTTACCATTGTTTCTAGACCAATAGGCAAATCACTTGTGGTTTTGACTCCCTTGTGATCTTGATTATTTTTGTGCAACATATTGCTATAAAAATCAGTAAGGTTATCCAATTTATTACCCATGGAATGCCAAGGTATGACACCATAAAATTACTATAATTACCCTAAGATATAACTTGCAAATGCATCTTATAGTTCTAGTAATTATTTTGTAAGTCAGATGGATTGTGTGTTGATGTTGCCAATCATAACAATAATAGATCTTTTGAATCGGCTAATTATTATGTTGATAATGGTCTTCATCATAAATATCATAATACTAAGTATCATATTTAAGAGCTAGTGTTAACTATAAAAATTTTAGGCTTTAATGCTACTAGCAATACACAACATGTATATCCTTATTCATTGGCTATAAATTTATAATATGTGGTTCGACCACAAAACATATCGATGAATGATAGAATTTGCTACGGGGATGTGAAAGGGAAATGTGCCCTTGGACCATTTCTATAAATGTTTTGGTGATTAGATGCCCAACACATATTGGTTTGTGCTAAGTGTCAAAGAAATGCAAATGGAAAATCAAGGTATGATTCTAGCCTTAGCAAATTGTTTTTGGTACTAACATTATTCTACTAAGTGCTAGGAATCTTGTCAAATCGAGAGAAATCAGATTGGAGAAGTTTAGCTAAGTCCAGCCAGACTTGAACCACCCTGAGGTGCACCGGACTGTCCGGTGTGCACCAGATAGTGTTCGGTGCTCAAGCTGGCTCCCTCGGTGAACAAGCCGCTCTCGGGAAAAACTCAGCGCGCCGCAGCTATAATTCACCGGACTTTCTGGTGAGCCAGCCGCGTCCACACAAACGGTCGGCAACGCAATCAGCGGGCGACACATGGACTTCGCCAACGGTTATCATAAAAGGGAAATGACATCAACATTTCCTATAATCGATTTTGGTGTTTGACGACCATCACAAACGTTATGGACTAACTAGTTTGTCTAGTTGATCATTTGTCAGGTGGATAAGTTCATCTACAATTATTTAGCCAAAGGAAAAGCATTTGAAACAGGGGGAGCATTTTCAAAAACTTGAAATGGTTTTAGAAATCATATTCTTATATCATTGGCTATTTGCAAAAGAATTTAAAAGGACTTTTCCAAATGATTTGCAAAAACTAGCTGAGTGGTGCATATGTGGTCTGAAATGTTAAATATATCAAGCCAAACATATATGCTTAGAAATGCTTTCATTTCAAAGTAACTTATGCACATCTGTCAAAATGCAAACTAGTTACATTTCTACACTTTGTATTTGCTTTGGTTTGTGTTAGCATCAATCACCAAAAGGGGGAGATTGAAAGGGAAATGGCCTCAACATTTCATATAATCGATTTTGGTGTTTGACGACCATCACAAACCTTATGGACTAACTAGTTTGCTCAGTTGATCATTTGTCAGGTGGATAAGTTCATCTACAACTATTCAAGTCGACTCTCTGAAATATCGTAGATTATTCCGAACAGGAGAAGCTTTTTCAAAAAACACCTACGCGCGGACCGTCCGGGCCCTTGCGGTGGACCGTCCGCGATACTAGGGTGAGCCTCGGACAGGAACTCTACAAAAACATATGTTAACACTATGTACCATTCGAAGGAGAAGCGAGCACCGTCCGGGACCAGGCGCGGACAGTCCGGTCATTGTAAAACCAGAAAAACCCGAAGGTACCGAGTTCGGTAAAATTCATTTTTAGCGTCCTCGCGGACCGTCCGGGGTGCACGGCCAGACCGTCCATGACTGCTTTATATGACATCTGATGATGCATTCAATGCACTATAGCCGTTACTGCTGACCGTTGCGATTTCAGCTGTTGATGTGCAGGGGCGGACCGTCCGGACCAAGGGCGCGGACCGTCCGCGGTCGGCAGAATTGGAGCAACGACTAGGAAGTGGTTGACGGCTATAAATACAACCCCAACCACCTCCATTCACTTTATCCAAGCACTCCACTCATTCACATTCAATATAAAAGCTAGCAATCCATTCCAAGACACATTCAAAGCTTCCAATCTCTCCAAGTTCCACAATTAAGACAAGTGATCATTAGTGCTTAGTGACTTGAGAGAGTGTGATGCATGTTTCTTTTGTTGCTTGGTTTTCGTAATCGTGTTTTCTTCCTCCGATTATACACTTCCCAAGTGTTTTGTAAAGCAAGCAAGAGACACCTAATCGTGTGGTGATCCCTGTGGGGTCTTAGTAACCCGTGTGATTAAGAAGAAGCACTCAACCGGTCTAAGTGACCGATTGAGAGAGGGAAAGGGTTGGAATAGACCTGGCCTTTGTGGCCTCCTCAACGGGGAGTAGGTTCTTTGGAACCAAACCTCAGGAAACAAATTGCTGTGTCTACTTGTATTAATCTTCACCATTCGATTTGTTTCTCCCCTCCCCTCTCTCTTTAAAGTTCTCTTGCTCACATTGATTTGGGTTTGCTCCTAAGTTATCCGCATTGATTGAGAAACTCATTGCAAGAAGAACTATCTTCCGCACTCCGAATTCACACTTATTTATTTCTAACCCTAACCCCGGGTGAAGTGCGTGTTCAAAGTTTATAATTTTCAGGTTTCGTCTATTCACCCCCTTCTAGGCAACTTTCACACCAGGCCACACCGGACTGTCCGGGTGCCACGAGTGTCGTGGCTGCAACGATCGGCTTCTCCAGAAAAGAAAGGAAATAGGAAATCGTGCACGGTCGCTGTCCGATGGTGCACTGGACTGTCCGGTGCGCTCATTGACAGAAAGCAACTATGGCCTTCTAAATGGAGCTCCAACAGCTCCTAGCTGCCTTGGGGCTATAAAATGGACCCCTAGGCGCATGGAGCAGTACACTAAGCACCTCTTGAACATCCTAAGATGCCGAGACTTCGCATTCACGCATCTAGTTCACTCTGATAGAGATTCGAGCACTTTTTTGAGTTGTAACTCCGCTGTGCTGCTTTCGTGTGCTCGTTCTTGTCTTGTGTGCATGTTGGTTCTGCAACTCTCGCTCTTGTGTGTGTTGCTTTTCCCTCCTTACTCTTGTACTCATTCGTGATCATTTTGTGTAAGGCGTGAGAGACTCCAAAGTGTGGAGATTCCTCACAAAGGGATATACTTGAGATAAAGAGAACCGTGGTATTCAAGTTGATCTTTGGATCACTTGAAAGAGGTCGAGTGCAACCCTCGTCCATTTGGACGCCACAACGTGGAAGTAGACAAGTATTCTACTTGGCCGAACCATGGGATAAAATCGTTGTGTCACTAGTCTTCATGCTTGTGTGATTCTCTCAACCTCTATTCACTTCACATACATAATTGTTCTAAGTTTAATACTCACTTTGTGAAGAGCAATTAAGTGAAGAAGTTTACTCCGCTAGCACTTCTCTCGAACTTGGTTTTCACTAATCCAATATTAGTCCAAGTTTGTTTTGTTAAGCTATTTTTACAGGATCACCTATTTACCCCCTCTATGTGCTCTCAGGATGCTAAATCAATAAAAAGTTTGGTTTTCACCTATTTACCCCCTGTAGGTGCTCTAGTAACTGTATCTAAATCAATAAAAATTTAGCTAGATATTCGAAATCAGACCTTGTTGAACATAGAAAAGTAATTTTAGACTCTCTAGAAGCATGTGCTAAAGATGAAATAAGTTATGACATGTTTGCTGCCTACTTTGGTATAACTAGCAATAGGATGATGGTATATGAGTCATCAGATGTGAATGTAAGAAAAGAAGATATGCTAGTTGGCAGATTTGATGAAGAAAGAATTGTTTCGGATATAAGTGAGTGTTTGGCTATGAAAATCAAAATACAAAATATCCTTTTCGAATCAATCACATGTCAAGAAATAAGTTTAGCTATAGAAAATATGGGAAGCCAACAAAACTGGCTAGAGTTATTTTTCAAGAGCCAAATGGGTTATATGCTTATCTAGTGACTTCCACATCATTGATGAGCCTCAAATCAGAGCTGAACAATGTTTGGTCGACAAAAAATATAAAGGTAACAGATGGCTGGGGTGACTTCACGGTCTATTGAATAAATCAGCTAGGTCTGATAAAGTTTTTCTAAATTGACTTTGCGTAGGTCTGCCATGTTAGCTCTAGGTCAACTAGGCCGACTTTATATGTCTAGGCCAGGTTTGAGTCGGCTAGGACGACTTTAGCTATACCTTTTAGGTCCTGTTTGAATTTATTGGGCTAAAACAAACTGACTAGAATTTGTGACTAAAGTTTAGTCACCACCTATTTGAAGCAAGTGACTGAACATGTATTAATGACAATAAATGTTGTGCCTTTTTACATATTTGCCCCTTATCCACTCGACTTGCACTAGTTGCACATATTCCTCGGGTTCCTTAGTTTCATTGGCGCCAACAGTCAATATGGATATCCACAGAAACAATTTTCATAATTTGACAGCATTGCCAATTTATTTTATGAAGAACAGAAAATAAATGCAAATTACAAACACTTCAGTTAAAATTTACATGTCTCAAAATTTATTGTCTACTACTCAAACCATCTGCAACCCAATCCCTAAAATGATTCATGTCCGTATCTTCACTTGTATTTGCTTGAGCAACCAATGAGGCACCAACCTCGAGGACGTCGGGACTGTTTGGTTTATGGCTAACTATGTCTCACTTTGCCTAAGGTTAGTCGTTCGAATTGAGTAACTAACCTTAAGCAGAAAAGTTAGGCAAAGTGTGCTAAATTAGGTAGCAAACCAAACATGCCTGTAGTTTTCATCAGTATCGCACAAATCAAAGTCATCATCAATTGTAGCATTGCCACTAATAAAATTATGAACTGCCATGCAAGCCACAATTATCTTGCTCTGTTTAGGCATAGGATAACCGGTCTTGCTCTGTTTAGGCATAGGATTGTTTAGGCATAGGATAACTGGGTAAATGTAACAAAATCCTCCACTTGTTTTTGAGAACTCCAAAAAACCGTTCAATAACATTACAAAGAGACGAGTGTGCGTAAGACGATATTTTGTACCCCTATATGATGCAAGATATCCTTTCCTGTTCGGGTACCCCGAGTCAACTAGATAAAACTTTCCTACACAAACAAACCAACATAAATTCAGTTTAGCTTCTATATGTGTGATATCCTGGCCCCTGGGATGGTGATGTCCTGGCCTAAGGCTTAATAGAATTAATAGTGTAATCATACCAACAAGGTGCATCTTCTTTTTCAGAAGCCTATCTCGAAAGAACCTCAAAGTTAAGCGTGCTTGGCTTCGAGCAATTTGGGATGGGTGACCGACCGAAAAGTTTTCCTGGGTGCGCATGAGTGAGGACAAATTGCGCACAAAAGACTCGTGTTGGTCTATGAGGACAATATATGATCCTAGAGAGCTGCCAGAAGTAAGTACCGCTGATCTAGGGATTGGACGGGGTGTTACAAGTGGTATCAGAGCCGACCCTCGAGGTTTCACGGGTGTGTGTGGGCTAGGGGGTTCGGGTATATGGCGCATGACACATATGGGTCGGGCTGGTCACATGGCATGGCATATGAGGACACTAGACACACAGACGTGGCTAAGAGGGAAGGTTCTTGGATTAGGGTTGACCGACGAGGACGTCGGTCTTCTAAGGGGGGTGGATTTGTGATATCTTGGCCCCTAGGATGGTGATATCCTGGCCTAAGGCTTAATAGAATTAATAGTGTAATCATACCAACAAGGTGCATCTTCTTTTTCGGAAGCATATCTCGAAAAAACCTCAAAGTTAAGTGTGCTTGGCTTGGAGCAATTTGGGATGGGTGACCGACCGGGAAGTTTTCCTGGGTGCGCATGAGTGAGGACAAAGTGCGCACAAAAGACTCGTATTGGTCTGTGTGGACAATATATGATCCTAGAGAGTTGCCAGAAGTAGGTACCGCCGGTCCAGGGATTGGGCGGGGTGTTACAATATGTTCAAAACACCATGTCATGCATAACAATATGAAAACATTACCTTCTGGTGCGTGAGGGAATTTGTCAATTGCATCCTTGAACACTCTCATGTCATGTACTAAACCAGGTCATCCCCAAACAACAAATGTGAACCTCATTTCAAAATCACACACAGCCAACACATTCTGACTGGTGTAACCCTTCCTCCCAGTGTGCTACACAACATGATTAGCAGGAACTACAATGGTACATGTGTTCCATCTATTGCCCCTATGCAATTGTCGAAGTAAGGACTAAACCTGGGAAACTGTAGTCGTGGATGAATTGTACTAAAACTAGGGTCTATTGACCGTATAATGTCGGCTGCCAGTCTGATCATGCAATCCAATACCTTATCAAACTTCCTACTGCAGGTTTCCTTAGACCTATAAAACCTCTGCTTGTCTCATGCTCTGTGGACAACCACATATCCAAAGAAACAGAGCTAAAGTTTCCACTGATGACATCTCCTTGATTGATGTTAATCCATAAGACTGCACTAGTGTATTGTGTAGATGTTCAAACACACTTCTATGCATCCGAAAGTTCTGATAGCAATAAGTCCTATGTCCTAAAGACCTCATAACACATTGATAACCAGTTTCTGTTGGTACTCTAAATTATGTTTTGTTCCAGTATGTTTCGTAGTGATACATACCAATGCAAGCAGCTGTAGTGGTGATGGCCATTCTTTTCTTCCTGCAGTGCCTAATATACCTTTGTATCCACAAGGCTGCTAGTTGATCTTTATCCTGTCCACACAGAGCACATAAAACAATTAGTCCTGATTCTTTCCCACCATCCTCGTCCTAGTCCTGATTCCCCATTTGCCCAATTTATCCACTGATACAATACCTTGCACTGGTTGTGTCTATTTTTCAGTTGCTTGGGCTCATGGTACATGTTAGTGAGCTCATAAAACTTGTCAGCCATTACTTTGTATGCTGCGTTTTTCATGTGTCCATTTGGGCAATTTGATGGTGGTCAGACTAACATTCGCTAGGCCAAATTGACGGTGGCCAGGCTAACATTCGCTATGGGGTAGGCTACAATTAGCAATTTTGTAGAGATAACGAGAACACGTACTTCTCCAGCAAGATTAACAAAGTACAACTGTACAAGACATAAGCATTTTACCAAATTCCCGATCGGCTCGTATTATTTTAATGGACACATCTATTAGTGATATTTGGCAAGTAATGTTAAGATGCTAATTAAGGAAAATATTTTATTTATCAATAAAGAAACAAATCTACAGGAACACAGATGATTTTTGGAGGCTTTGGCTTGGCCGCCAAAATTAGATGTTAATTTTCGCTGGTTATGCACTCTGCCGAAAACACATAATTTTCATCGGCCACCTATCACAGCCGCTGAAACTTACTTTATTTTCGGCGGCCACGAGTCACAGCCGCCGAAAATTAATTCATTTTCGGTGGTCAAGTCTCCGACCGTCGAAAATAAACGGTTTTACCCTACCTTGTTACCTTTTCAACTTACGAACACACCCACACGCTTGTTTCTCACCCGCGCCGCGTCCACACAGCCCACGTCGCCTCCAGCCGTTCTCCGACGAAGTGTCCCCGCCCCACCTCCGCCCACCCTCCAGCGACCCGCCCCCGGCCTACCTCCACCTACCCTTCGGCGATCAACGCCGGTACCGTCCTGGCGTGCGCCCGCGCCGTTCTTTGCCACCGGTGCCGCAACCGACTACTCCGGTTGCTCGGGCCGCCGCCAACACCCTCGCCCACCACCGCCCTTGGCAGCCGCTCCCTCTATGTCGGCCAACCCGGACTCGAACGCTCATTTGGCTGGCCAACGCCCCACCGAGAGGTTATTTTTTGCATATGTTATTTCATATTTTCGGCGGCTATTACTCATTTGTCAATGAAATTAGTATGTATTTGTGACTAGGATGTTTGTTTGATTAGGGTTTTTGTTGATGGTTTATGCATTTCAAAACACGATTAAAACATGTTTAGTTATTCTATTGTTGTTTAGTTCGATTCCGTTAATAACACAAGTTTTTTTTGTTTTAGTGGTACGTGATATGTTTACCTTAATTTCATATTTATATGCATTATTGGTTAGATTCGTATGTTTGTTTTTTGATCGCATTAACTAATATAATGTTCAACTTAAATTTCATGTTAATATGCATTATTATTTAGTTTGTTTTGATTAAAGCATATGATTTTCTATTTATTGGTTTGAGATATTTTACTTGAATTTTATGTTAACATGCATTATTGTTTAGTTTTATATGTACCTTATAGTATTTCTTGGTACTTTACTTTCTTATTAGCATGTGTTATAGTATTTTGTAGTAGCGTAACCTATGTGTCACCGGTTTCAGGCATGTTCGTCTCACGTGCTCGACGCATGTGAGACGTACCCGTTTAGAATTGTCCCTATTATGGACAGCCTCGGAGTCATCAACAGGCCAGTAAGATCCGAAGGAAATTTCGGTAGCATAACCACGATATTCTCCGGCTGCACCAGCGTGCAGCCGGAGAACATCGTGGTTATGCTGCCGAAATTTCCTTCGAATCCTACTGGCTTATCATAAATCCATGTCCTGTCGGTCACTCTTGGGTGGGTTTACGACCTATCCTTGCCTATAGATGCAGGACTGATATCCTTAAGGAAGTTGAATAATGTTTTTACGATATAGTCCGCTTTAACCGTCTCAGGCATGACTGAAGATCGTGCATGGATGTACAATGGCTGGGGTAGGAATGGACATCATTCTAATGAGTGGGTTAGCCAAGACCAAAGATTTTGTTAGCCGTTCTTTCTCTTTATCATTAATCGGCACTGTCAGATGCCCTTGTAGACGGCATGAAAATAGTATATTCTTGTTTTTTTATCATACAGCCAATGGGATGACACATCTTTCGACGGTCGGGGTCACCATAGATAAGTTAATCAAGTCTTAGATAACCTATGCCATCTACATAATCCTGGAATTGTGACCGACTCAAAAGGCGTGGTGGTTCCTTGCACTAGTTGGTCGCACTTCACACTAGCTCCACATGCTACATAAGGAATAGCTCAGGGCACCGTCAAGCACGACTTTTGGGTAAGAGTATTATTTAATACTAACATTTCATGATTTGTTTGATACTATAACTTTATTTTCGATGTTGGACACAGACGCTATCGTGTGGAACCTAAGCCTTAGGAGCATGTAGTCCGAGTATTAGAGAAAAATGCAAAGAAGGTGTGCAAGGATGCATTTTCCAATGCTCGTCTACAGGTTGTGAACGCGTACATAAAGCGTGGAGGGCATTCTATCAACAACATTCGACATTAATCGAATGTATACTTGACTGTGGACCATTACATGGAGGTAAAAATCTAATCTACCAACTCATTCAGATGTGAATGTAATTATGTGCTAACGCTTAGATGTAGGTAACTCTTCCATGGATGGAACACTAGTCGTAGGCTTATAGGGCTCTGTATGAGGTATGGGCTTCGCTAGAGTTGATTGAGATGTCAAATAAGAATCGACATAGGTAACGCCATTAGTAGGATGGGGACGATGATGAGGTTGTAGTCAACCATACAAATGGGGCTAATGGACATATTCGGTTGGCGAAACGAATGGTCAGTATGTAGTATTCTATTTTACTAAGAAATAGAACCGGTTTAAACTCATACATTTGTAGGAGGCTGAAACTAGAGTTGTCCTAAGCCCAATCGATGTTTATAGGCGAGGGCATTGTTGGGGGCCTTCGGCTTCCGAAGGTCCTCAAAAAACATGATTTGACAATGTTTTCCAAGTATGCGAGCAGGTATCTACGGAATCAGGTTGCGGGTATACAAGAGCATGGTCAAGACGAAGCTTGACTGAAATGGAAGATGATCATGATGAAGGATGAAACGATCACGAAGCTATGTGCAGAAGAGCTTCGGCATGACAGCAGAAAGGGGAAACCGACTTAAAGATGAAAAGCCAAATTAGACCTCGAAGAATTACTATAGAGTTATTGATAAAAGTAAAGGGCATTAATGTAATTTTACACGGGCTGCGTCCCGTGCATATAAATAGATGAACAGTACTCCCGTACTGTACACGCTGACTTGGCATTAGCATCACTCTTGCACCCTTACTTTCCTTCAAGCCAAAGGTACATTTGTAATTTGTTGTTGTCTATATAAGTAAAATAAATAGAAATAAATTAATAATAATGTTCAAAGTAATCATGTTATTTTCCGTGTTTTATGTATAAATCTCTCTTATCTTTTATTATGATTATGAAGGTGTGACCTTCATAACCTTCGTCCGAAATCCATTATATACAAAGGGAAATAATGCTTCGAAGGACGAAGGATTTTGATATTTAACATTTTATGTTGCCTTGTTCTTAATTCATAGCATTTGAGAACAAGTCCCCAACATTGGCGCCCACCTCCGGTGAACTCACTTCCTTTTCTTGAGCTTTGAACATCTTCGGCAAGCATCACCTTCGTCATGCCGCCGAAAAAAGCTTCAGCGACAGGGGCTGCCACTCTGCAGCCGCTGGACCCCAATCAGGACGTCCTTTCTCTTAGGGAGGCCCGAAGCCAGAAGAGGAAGGCCACCAGTCCAATGCCTCCGGAGGACGACTTGGACCAGGAAATCCAAAACCTCGAGATGCTCCATCAACAGGTGCAACGAAAGAAGGAGAAGATGGCTCGTCTAGCTGACCTTCAGAGGCAGATAGATGAAGCTTCGGAAGAGGTTCGTCATCTTGCTCAGGATGACCAGAACCGAAGGCCTCCGCGCAGAGAGCTTCATCAGGAGGGCTTCTACAATGAGGACGACTGGTATGAAGATTTCCATCATGGAAATTTTGCTTTTGATGATGCTTCTCCTCTATCAACAGAATTGCAGGCTACACCATGACCCCAGTCTTACAAGCCACCCCAGCTCCCCATGTACGATGGTCA
Organism: Zea mays; assembly: GCF_902167145.1. Lineage (NCBI taxonomy): Eukaryota > Viridiplantae > Streptophyta > Magnoliopsida > Poales > Poaceae > Zea > Zea mays. Next base: position 81,520,582 of record NC_050104.1, on the reverse strand, counting down.
TTCAGACCCGAAGCAATTCTTGATGAGCTATGAAGCAACCATATCTTCGTATGGTGGCAATACTGCAGTCATGGCAAAGTCTTTTGTCATGGCCGTCAAGAGTGTCGCTCAAACCTGGTACTCCTCTCTTCGGCCAAGGACAATCACCTCATGGCAGAAGCTGAAGGATATGTTGATAACCAGCTTTCAAGGGTTTCAGACGAAGCCAGTTACTGCTCAAGCTTTATTCCAGTGTACCCAGGACCACGAAAAATACCTTCAGGCATATGGCTGAAGGTTTCTGCGTCTGAGGGCACAGGCGCCAACAGTGCCCAATGAAATTGTCATTGAGGCCATGATTAAGGGACTTCGGCCGGGACCTTCAGCGCAATACTTTGCCAGGAAGCCACCACAAACTTTGGAGAAGCTGCTCCAGAAGATGGACGAGTATATCCGAGCTGACAATGACTTCCGCCAAAGAAGGGAGGAGGCATTCAGGTTCTCTGAAATGACCAGGGGCTTCGGAGGAAGATTTCATCCGAGGCACGTCAGGTCAATTCATAACTCCACTCAGAATGATGATAGAGGGAGCCAACAACAAAGGCCACAATACTCCTCGCAAGCTTCGGGGCAGCAGCAAAGCTCTTTTCGGCCGCCAGCGCCAAGGGGCAGAGGCGCCAGGGGCTTCGGGGGAAGATTTGGGGATCAGCCAAGAAAAATCTACTGCCTATTCTGTGGTGAAGACAAGGGCCATACCACCAGGATGTGCCATGTTACCATCCAGAAGCAAAAGGAGATAGCAGAAGCTGCAGCACAACAGAGTCAGCCGAAGCAGGTCATGCATACTGCTTCGTACCATTCGCCTTACATTCCAGAATATGTAGGCAATCACTCTGCAGCTTCTGTTGCTTCGACAAGCCAACCCCAAGCATCTTGGCAACAGCCTCCACCGCCACCACCAACACAACGAGGTCAGCAGCCAGAAGGGAGTCAACGCACTCACCTTCAGCGGGACTTCAGAGAGGAGTCCGAAGCTCGCACAGTCAAATAGCACTGTGCCAGAGTCGAAGCACATTTACTGAAAATATCCTACCTCGACAGCAGCTTTTCGCATTTTCACATTCAATATTATTTTCTTTCTAATAAGGAGCAATTATGGAGAGTCTAAATGTCTTTTATCGTCTTTCAATTTCTTGTAATAGTTTCGCTTTTTACCATAATGAAAATATATCTTCTCCATACGCCTAAGTTGCCGAAGCATGAGAATTTATGATGGCAAGGAGGACCTTCGAATTATCAAAAATTTGTTCTAAGGAACGCAACGCAATTTTTTCGAAGCAGCAAAAAGTCGTTCCTAAGGGAGCGCAGTGTAAGTTTTCTGAGCCTACAGTGAAAAATAAGCGTTGATTCCACTGAAAGTAAAAGGCGAAGAAGCTCCTAAGGGAGGCTTACAGCGAAAAATAAACGCTGATTCCACTGAAAGTAAAAGGCGAAGAAGCTCCTAAGGGAGGCTTACAGCGAAAAATAAACGCTGATTCCGCTGAAGTAAAAGGCGAAGAAGCTCCTAAGGGAGGCTTACAGAGAAAAATTAATGTCAACCATCGGCAAATATCATTTTGCACAGCATTACATCATTACATCATTTGCATAGCATAACATCATACATCATTGTGCATCAACAACGCAAGAAGGGGGGTCTCGATATTGGTATTCGAAGATTGTTTTGAAGAAATAGTGACAAGGCACAAAAAATAGCCGTTGAAAAGTTATACCATCGTTAAACTCTGAAATGGAAGGACCTATTGATTATTGATTTCACAAGGATTGATCATTGATTTTTACGAAGCATGAAAAGAAGGGAAGGTGTTTTTTCGCCGAAGGCTCAAAAATGGTATGTATGTGAGGTTTCATGCATCGTCAAAAATAGAATTATAAACAGCTAAAATGCTATATCCAAAGTTACACAATATTACACATGATACTCAGCAAGCATTACAATCTAAATGTTTTTACAGCAGCATTTAATCTTCCTTTAAGACTACTTATGCAGCTTCATTTAGAAGCTGATCAACAACTCTATCCATGATGGCTTCGACCATTTGTTTAATTTCGTCATCCCCCTTCGTGTGGGGGCCTGGTGATAGCTCAGCAGGTTCTGAGGGAAGAGAAGATACGAATATATTACTATTACAAACAATGAACAAGTTCGAAATCAAAAAGTTACAACGAAGAGTCAGTTATCACTAATTAATACCTATTTGCCCTTCGGGCTCTGTGCTTTTCTCAGCAGCCTCTGCTACCTTCCTAGCATCATGGATGCCTTTTTCGCTTTTTTGAATGATTTCTTGGGCCATTTCTCGACCGCCATTGTCCCAGATGCCGGTGAAAAATTTTCCACCAACCAGGCTTGCTTCGGCCGAGGGGTCTTTAATATCTTCGGAAGACAAGGCAGTTTCGGATTGCGTTAAAGATTTCACATGATCGCAGCCTTTTCTTTCCAAAACAGTAGCAATCCCCCTGGCGCCTGAAAAAGCACATATGTCTCCGCGGCTATTCAAGATTTCCTCGAAGGCTTCGGCTTCGTGGCTGATCCATTCAATCGGGCCTTCTGGATTCCCCCTTGTGAAATTTTCTTCGCTAGAGAATGCGCCAACGTTGGCGAAGCTGGATTTTATTTTCTTAACACACTCTATGGATTTGTCATAGCACCTTTTCTTGGCTGCACGAAGCTCTTCAACATTTATTTCCAAATGATTTGCCCATTGATCACTAAGTTCTCGTTTTGTTTCTTCAAGTATACGTTCTTCTTTAGCTCTGGCCAGCTGTTTCCGAAGATCCTGAATTTCGCGTTTTTGGGCTTCAGCTTGAGCCTTAGAGGTAGCTTCGTCTTCCTTTATTTTATCCACCAATGTAAGTAGAATTTTATCTTTTTCCAAAGCTTCGTTCCTCAGCTTAATAACCTCTGTTCGTAGGTTGTTGAAAGCAATATTATAGCTCTCGTCTTCGGCATTCTTTTGCGTTCTCAAAGCGTTGCTCAGTATTAAACCCTATATGAAAAAGAATTAGTATAAGAATAAAAGAATGATTCAAAAATTACAAATTTCCAAATATATAATTCTCATACCTTCAGACTATTATATGCAAGGCTATCTGCAAGATCGTCCTTCGTCATAGCGCAGTGCCCAGCTTCAAGCTTCGGGAACCCCATACTTCTAGCCATCTCCCGGCAGACAGATAATTCTTTGTTGTCTGGGAGGCAGTATAAGAAGTCATCTTCATCTGTGCCGTTGAACACTAAGGCCCCCTTCGGATACTTCAGTTCTCGGGCATAGTGATTAGCTTCAAAAATCTCTTCTTCAGATAATCTCTTCCCCGAAGCATGTCGTACAATATAATCACGTATTTTGGAAGATGCTTCAGGGGGCAGCAGTGCCAGTTTCTTCACTCAAAATTTGTTCTGCCATTTCTGTTTTTTCAGTTTCCAAGGATTTCATCTTGGCGGGCTCTGAAGGCCCGGCTTCAGTTTCAGACTGTGGCTTTGAAGCTTCGGCGTCAAAGGTTTCAGTGTGCACTTCGGAAGTTTTAGCAATTTTCTTTGGAGTTGTGCTTGAAGATTTAATTGTCTCTAAAACATCTAGCACATTAACCATCCTTTTTCTTTTAGGGGTCACTGCTGGACCCTTATGGCTTTTTGTTGCCTCAGTTTTTGTCGAAGGACTCAAGACTTCTGATGTCTTTACTTCTTTAGCCCTCGTTTCTTCTATTTTTTCAGTCACTGGCCCTTCGGCCAGCACTTCAATATTTGGCAGGGGAGCTGTCTCTTTAGCTTCAGTGGCCGAAGGAGTCCCACCGACAAATACAGGCACTGTGGCCGGTTCAATATAATGTGGCCGGTGTGTGAGAAATTTTACCCTTCTCCTCTTCGGCGCCGGCTCGCTAGGAGCGGCTGGTGCAGTTTCCTTCGCCGAAGATGTATTCTTTCTTTTTTCACCCCGCGCTGGATAGTGGTAGTCGGGGTAGACAAACCCAATTGCATCAAATACTCGATTGAGCCTCTTCCTCTTTTGGCCTCCGAAGGCCGCTGATAATGCAGTATCTTCGGCCTTTGAGTATACACCAAGCAATTCATCACTGATGGCCTCAATACTTTTTAACCAGTCATCATCCGGCTCAACGAATTTATCTCCGTATTTAAATGTGTATTTCAGCCTGACTAGTCCACCTTCGTCAGTTTCTTTAATGGTTTCCTTCGGCATTTCCCATTTTTCCACAAGTGGCCATACTCTGAAGGCAATGTGTTCTTGGACCAAATCCCTTGTCCCAATAAAAGAGCAAACAACACCGAAGGCTCTCTGGCATTCTTCGGCTGCTTCATTCATTTCCACCTTCGGCCTCCGCAGGCCGAAGCGTTGCCAGATGGGACGCATAATGATCCTTTTTATATCTTCCCGCGATTTCAAGTCATTCTTCACGTAAAACCATTCCGTCATCCAGTCGCCGGACCACCTCTTTCGAAAGGTAGGCACGGGGCAGCTTGACCCAGACCGGGAGCCGAAGCTGTAGCAGCCAAAATTGTTGTGATACTGTTCTTTACCCCAGGGTTTTGTCTCGTACAACAATTCATGTATGTTGCAGAAACTTTTTGCATTAGGTTCCAAACCTTGGCTTCTCACGGCCCACACAAAGATATTCATCCTTATGATTGCTTCGGGGGTAAGTTGGTGAAGGTAGATTTCAAATATCTTCAGTATTTCTACAACAAAACTGCTTAAGGGAAATCGTAGTCCAGCTTTCAAGAAGCTTCGGAATACCACGACTTCATTCTCCTCAGGAGTCGGACAAGTCTTCTCTCCTTCATCAGCCCTCACAACGGACAAGTCTCGGAAATATCTGCCCCTCATATTGACAAGATGATTTTCTTTAATACTTGATTTACCAAAAACCGCATGGCTTGGTCGCCAAGGTCGATCTTCGGAGTCTTCACCACTGCTATCCACATCATAACTGTCACTGTCGCCGGTATCTTCAGATAAACCCTCCAAAATTTCTTTAGTAATCTTCTCTGTATTAGTCTTCGACATTGATTGAAGAAAGCCCAGATGCATCTCCTCAGAAAGACTTAGCTTCGAATCACCAACAGCTTTTTTATCTTCAGACATCCTTGCAAACGCTGAGAAAGTGCCCTCGATCCCGAAGCTTAAAAATCTAAAAGCCAAGCAAGTGTTGTTGTGCACAGGCTAAAAGTTGGGTGAGTAAAAGCAGTTGGCAAGAGAGCGTGCCAAATAAACTCGTGATGAGCTCTTATTTATACACCTAGTGCGTTGAAAACTGGAGGGTCCCGCTTGTCAAAGACTGTTGCTATTCTAGCAAAGAAAAGGTGTTTTTTCGGACCTTCGGCTTAAGGCCTTCGTCCATGTCGCAATATGAATTTATCATTCCAGCAAATTAATATTGCGAGGGGCTACTGTTGGGGGCCTTCGGCTTCCAAAGGTCCTCAAAAACATGATTTGACAATGTTTTCCAAGTATGCGAGCAGGTATCTTCGGAATCAGGTTGCGGGTATACAAGAGCATGGTCAAGACGAAGCTTGACTGAAATGGAAGACGATCATGACGAAGGATGAAACGATCACGAAGGTATGTGCAGAAGAGCTTCGGCATGACAGCAGAAAGGGGAAACCGACTTAAAGATGAAAAGCCAAATTAGACCTCGAAGAATTACTATAGAGTTATTGATAAAAGTAAAGAGCATTAATGTAATTTTACACGGGCTGCGTCCCGTGCCTATAAATAGATGAACAGTACTCCCGTACTGTACACACTGACTTGGCATTAGCATCACGCTTGTACCCTTACTTTCCTTCAAGCCGAAGGTACATTTGTAATTTGTTGTTGTCTATATAAGTAAAATAAATAGAAATAAATTAATAATAATGTTCAAAGTAATCATGTTATTTTCCGTGTTTTATGTATAAATCTCTCTTATCTTTTATTATGATTACGAAGGTGTGACCTTCATAACCTTCGTCCGAAATCCATTATATCCAAAGGGAAATAATGCTTCGAAGGACGAAGGATTTTGATATTTAACATTTTATGTTGCCTTGTTCTTAATTCATAGCATTTGAGAACAAGTCCCCAACAGGCATAGAACGAAAAATCGAAGACCCCAAAGAGCTAGGTAGTGAGGCGGCCGCTAAGCGTTTGGTTTGTAGGTGATATGATTAATGTTTTCTTGTCATATGTGATGAACCATCATATTGTATTGCAAGAGACTACTGGGCAAGAGATGGTTAGGAAGCATGGTGAAGTCTATGATTGGCGAGGAGCGCCTACCATCGACGCTGAAGTTGTGTATTCTATTTGAGGAAAGGCCCATAGACAGTATGAACTGGTGAATATTTTTTCAATAAGATTGAAATTATTACCGAATAGCTAATTTTCTTGTTTTTCAAGGTATTCTAAGTTTACCAGTGTGATCGATTCGACGGAGTTGCGGTCTTTAAAGGGAAATGGGCTTAATCATTTCCTATAAACAATTTTGGTGTTTGATATCCATCACAAAGCACATGGACTAACTAGTTTGTCTAGTCATCATTTATCTCAGGTGCATAAGGTTCAACACAAAACAAGAAAGAAATTAAGTTGGGGACTCAAATTTATTTGGAGCAAAGGACTTGAGAGTGTGCTGCAAATGGCGCACCGGACAGTGTCCGGTGTGCCCCACCAGGCTGAGCACCAAGCGAACAGGCCACTCTCGGGTTTCTTTAGGGCGCGCTCCGCTATAATTCACTGGACTGTCCGGTGTGCACCGGACATGTCCGGTGAGCCAACAGAGCAACGGTAACCTACGCCAACGGTCGTCTGCCAAAAGTGAACAGTGGTGAACTGTACGCGACAGAGCTCAGGGCAGAGAAGTCAGAGCACACCGGACATCCAGTGTGGCATCGAACTGTCCAGTGTAGCTACAAGACAAAGGGTTCCAACGGTCCTCCACTCCAACACTACAGGAAAACACGTAATTCCCGTCGGCCAGGAACTGATGGGAATAAGCCTTAAACCGACAGGAATAAGTTATTCCCGTCGGTTTAAGGCTTATTCCCGTCGGTTCTCAGCCGACAGGCATCAGATGTCGGGGATAAGGTTATTCCCGTCGGCGGATGACGGGAATAATTAATTCCCGTCGGCCACAAACTAGCCGACGGGAATTACGGCTAACTCCCGTTGGTTGTGCTGGCCGACGGGAGTTATTGATTAATCCCCGTCGGTTCTCCTGGCCGACAGGCATTATCGATTAATCCCCGTCGGTTCCCCAGGCCGACGGGAGTTAATAATTAATTCCCGTCGGCCCTACGTGGCCGACGGGAGTTAACTGGGCCGACAGAAGTTATTAATTAATTCTCGTTGGTTCGACCATAGCCGACGGGAATTAACTGAGCCGACGAGAATTACCCTATACTGCTATAAAAACAACACTAAATTAGGTCACTATTTCTACACACATAACATATATCACACATAACATAAATCACACATAACAACCACATTACAAACACATGCATTCATAATCAAATCACGCATTACAAACATAACATCCACCAACATAGTTTACACAAACATTTCAAATATAAGTTCAAGTACGGCATAGAGTCAACGAGTACAACATAGTATTGAAATATAAGTACGACATAAGTTCAAGTACGACCAAGAGTCAACAAGTTAAGAAACATGTTCAAGTGTTTAGAGATAACCACCACTTGGGTGGTTAGAGCTTTGACCGCTGCCGCCACAACCACCAGGAGGAGGGAACACGAAGAGGGAGTCAACAAATCCAGTCCCTGCTGCGGGATCAGACCCACTACCACCCGCTTCGGGCGTAACCTATGCAAGTTAGCAAATATCAACACGTTAAATGCAAATATCAAAAAGTATACAAGTGTATAAATTAATCGAGAGTTATCAAACGTACCCTATCTCCAGGTGCAGGTATATGTGTCGGAGGGGTGTTGAACTGTGGTGACAGAACTGGTGTGTTTGCAAATTGGCTCCATTGTGGTGGCGGTGGAAAATTTGTTGCCATGCCCTGTTGCTGCATTAACTGTTAAACATATGTGTTACTACTGAAGATGTTGTATTGAAATATAATAATTTAGAGTTCGGATTATTTGTACTCACTTGATACATCGCTTGGTTATGTGCATTGCAAGCCTCCATAAATTCGCATTGTTGTCTCATCTCTTCATGCATCCTCATAATCTCCAACTCCTGCTCGTTCGGTCGACGAGAGCATGAGCTACGGGAAGACGAACCCGTCCTCTGAGATCTCACCGACGACGAGTCAATGAATCCGTCGAAGAGTGCGTATCATAAGTGATTCAAAAAAATGTGATTACTGCATAATCAATTTAGTGTCAACCATATAATTTCATAAGTTAGAGCTTACCGTCCATGCGCTTTGCCACCACCACTTGCGTACACCACCGAGGGATCCACCGGTTCATGGCACCAGTCGAAGTCAGAGCCATGGCGACGAACCATCTCCTCCCCATATGCCGCCTATACATCATTCACAACCTTACAAATGCAGGAATTTCTATACTTTGAACGTTTGTACTTTTGGGCCAAAACTCACCAAGCGATCCGTGGTTGTCTGGCTGCAGAGCTGGTCAGGGTTGTTCGGGTCTGGTCCTTTGTGGCCCTCCTGGTAGACCTCAATGTCACTAGTCTTTTGGCCACTCATAGCTTCATGTATAAACAAAAAACAATCATAAGCAATCATACTATTTGTTGATCGACATAACTAGATCAAACTTACCATTCTTTTGCTTTTCGTATCATGTCGTCACCACCAAACTTGTGGTTAGGATTGGTTCCTCGACATTGTCTGTGATGCGCTGACGCTTTCTGGAAGCCTTCGGAAGCCCAATATCGACACCAAGCATAGTACACATCAAGCACGGGCGCCATCCATGGAACCATCACCTGCACACACAATGTTACATATTATATCAATCACAACAATCAATATAAAGGGTAAAATAAATTGAATACTAACCTCACGATATTGATCCTCAGTCAAATATATCTTTGAGGACCCTTCCTTTTTATTCAAGGGGCCTGCTTCTTCCGGATGCTTTTGAAAATACAGGTTTGTAGCCTGAATTCTCGCATAGTATATGGCATCCTTCACCAGCTTCTTTGCATTGTTTTGGAAGACACGTTCAGCGTGCCCCATGTAATCCTCTCCGTCAGACAACCAATATCGAAGCTACAACATAAAGAATACAAATACAATGGTATAAGTCATAGATTTACAATATTAAGAAACATAACAAAAATAATAAAGAATTCATACCCAAAAGTCATTACGCACAAGTCCCTGTCTGTCGGTATGGTTTCGTTCCTTTTTAAACTTGTACTCGTCCCAGGTACTGACAAACACCTCATCCTCGTATCACCGTTTGACACCTTCACTATACTAGGGTAGTGAAGGCGGCAAAGAGAACCCAACGTAAGGTTAACCTGAGTGTGGTGTCCCTTGTCGTCAAAGGACAGGTCCTCCCAATTCCTGCATTACACAAAAACATTAACAATACACATAATAGTTATATGAGATAAGTTAATATATTACACTCACCGTTCTCCATGTGGCATGATTAAAGTCCTATCAGCCTCTCGCTCTATCGTGTGACGAGGCTTTACTGAGTGGCTTTTTCTTGAGCGACATGTGCGTGTCGCTGAAGAGCCTCCCGAGCCATCATCCATCGGGTTGTGAGCCGGTTCGCCCTGTTGGCCCCACTGGTCCCACGCCTATTGCTGCTTTCTCTGGTGGTCCCACTGGTCCCATGGCTGGTGATGTTGTGCGGCCTGGTCCCATGTCACGTGCTCCACCTCCTCATTGTGCTCCACCTCCTCATTGTGCTGCTCCTCCTCAATGTGCTGCTCCTTAGTGTGCTGCTCATCCTGGTACATACAACTCAAGATTTATTTGTAAATATGTAAACAAATTTATTTGTACAAGATATGTTACCTCATCTCCATGTACCGCGCTCAACAGCTCTCGACATCTGCTACTGCTCGAAGAACTACCCTGAAAAAGGCCCAGGCCTTTGAACAGTCCCTTCACTGACTTCTTTGATTTTGGCGGCATCCTGCATAAAAAATAAGAAATTATTCATTAGTGCATCAAAAATGACATAATACTTAAAAAATAGAAAAAATGAAATAAAAACAACTTTACTTGTTAAATATCATCAAAATCAGGATCTATTTGTTCTCTTCTATGCAGAGGTCGCCATGTAACTTTTCTCCTAACAGGTTGTCTTCTCCGTCTCTCGGGAAAAGTTAAGTCGTTAACGTCTGCAACTAGTGAATTTAATGCCGGTGCAGGATCAATATGAAAACTAGTTGGCAACTCTTCTTCTTGAAACACCTCATCAACCTGCTCAAGGTGACCAATTTGATATTCATCCTCACCAGGAGTGTATAGGCGTTCGCGGGGATTTACATTGTACAAAACCCTCCATTTAGACAACTTTTTGCATGGATATGTCGAGAAATAAACTTGGTCTGCTTGATGGGCAAGGTTATACGTGTCGTGTCCTTGAAGCAAATTTTCAGGTTGGATCTGTGTCATCCCAAATTCGGTCCTATAATACTTCGGGTCATACCATTTACACTCAAAGAAAACTAGCGCTAAAGGCTTATTTCCAGCAAATGTAATCTCGATTATATTTTTGATTTTCCTGTAATAGCAGACTTCGTGTCCTTCCATGTCGGTTGCCCTAGTAACGACTCCACTATTTTGAGTGGCGGCCATAGGATGACTTGATTCGAAAATGCTTGAACGAAAGCGATATCCATTGACGTCGTAACGCCCATAGCTTTTGGCAGTTACGCTTCCAATAGATAACTGACGTAAGTCATCATTCAAATTCATTTCCTCCCCAAACTGTCAATTATGCCACAAAGCATTAGCAAATTCTGTAATATTAGTTAACTGAAATTAGCTCTCGGAGCCACATAATTAAGACTTACACGGTCCCGAAGCCACATAATGAAATTAGGTCGCCCATGCATACCATCGCGTCGCAATTTATCTATGTCTCTCGGTGTTGGCCTACCGAGACACCTCATGTTTTGTTCATCAAACTCGCTGTCAAATATTATTGTATGACATGAGATATTTGATAACATAAACTAATTCACATATGAACAGTTTAAGAAAATAAGTCTTACACAAAGTATTTCTCCACCTCAGGCATATTCGTGAACATGTACAGTAAAGCAGACTTCCGTTCTTCCATACTGAGGGATATGCCTTGGGTGGACCAACGACTTTGCCGTTTGTCTGAAAAATCGAAAGATCACTACACGGAGGCATCTCTCGTTCATCATCATGGTACCTTTTCTTTCGAGCAAATACATTATGTTCTTCTGCAAAGTAACAACTTGTGAAGTGTGCTACCTCCTTTAGTTTAAATTGTTCCGCAATACATCCTTCAACTCTTGCCTTATTGCCCACCATTGCTCTAAGCTTCTTTAATGCTCTTTCTATATGAAACATCCACCTATACTGAACAGGACCATAGACCTTAGCCTCATGTGGAAGATGTATAAAGAGATGCTGCATAGGATTGAAGAAACCGGTGGAAATATTTTTTCCAATTTGCACAAAAGCATCGGTGCCTCTTTCTCCAGTTGTTCTATCACATCTCTTCTGATTTCTATAGCACACAACTGTCTGTAGAAATAGCTAACTTCAGCTAATGTTTTCCACACAGCTTCAGAAATGTACCCACGAAACATTACAGACATGAGCCTCTCCATAATTATGTGGAAGTCATGGCTCTTCAGTCCATTCATCTTCATTGTCTTCAAGTTCACAGATCTTCTAAAACCAGCGGCATAACCATCGGGGAATTTAATATCCTTCATCCACTTCATCACTTCTTTCCGTTGCTTAGATTTCAGACAATAGTCAGCTTTTGGTTTGCCTCCGTTTTCTCTAAGCACTTGGGTTGGACGATCACATATCACTGCTAAGTCCATGCGTGCCTTGTCATTGTCTTTCGTTTTATCAGGGAAATCCATGCATGTATTTATGAGGGCTTGGCAAAAGTTACTCTCTTGATGCATGACGTCGATGTTGTGCATCAAAATCAATGACTTAGCATAAGGAAGCTCCCACAAGCCACATATGTGAGTCCAGTTATGCTCCTCACCAAAACCTTGATACCTTTTCCCACTCTCGTCTAGGACAAGTTTCATATGCTCTTCTGTAATTTCTATCCCACTACGTCGCTTGGGCGGTCCCTTTGTGACGATGGTGCCTTTCCTAAATTCCTTTCTCTACCTTCTGAAGGGGTGATTGAAGGGTAGAAAACATCTATGGCAATCAAAGTAACATATCTTGCCACCAGCACTAAGACGAAAACAATATGTATCTTTAGCACAATAAGGACACGTCAATCTACCATGCATGCTCCATCCAGAGAAAATACCATACGCCATAAAATCATGAACCGAGAACAGATATGCAACACGAAGATTGAATTTCTGCTTCTTGAAGCAGTCATAGGCTTCCACACCTTGCCATAGCTTCTTTAACTCTTTAATCAGTGGTTGAAGCATCACATTGAGGCGTACGCCAGGATGCTCAGGCCCAGGTATAACAAGACATAGGAACATAAACTCATATTTCATGCAAAGAGCAGGTGGAAGGTTGTACGGTATGGCAATGACAGGCCAACCTGAATACGACGCAGCGGTCATGTTGAACGGCGTGAAACCATCAGTTGCCAAGCTGATAAGAACGTTTCTTGCATCGCTGGCAAAATCTGGATCAAATTTGTGAAGAGCCTTCCATGCATCACCATCTGACGGGTGCACCATTAACCCATCTTGTCTGTCCGTACAATCTTTATGCCACCTCATATGCATAGCGGTCTTCCTCGAGAGAAACAAACGTTTCACTCTAGGAGTGAGAGGCATGTACCGGAGCTGTTTATGTGCAACCTTTGTCACCACCTTCTCCCCATCTTCATTTACAAGCTCCACGTACCTCGACTTCCCACATTTTAAGCATTTCTGTTCTCTGCCATGTTCCTTCCAAAAAAGCATACAGTTGTCTTGGCAAACATCAAGCTTCTCATACTCCATACCAAGACCTTCAAGCAATTTCTTGGACTGGTACATGTCTTTGGGCATCTTGTGACCCATAGGAAGAACCTCGCTAATCAAATCCACAAGCTCCTTGTAACAATTAATTGAAAATGCAAACTTGGACTTGATTGACATCAGTCGGGTCACGAATTCGAGGACGGTCACGTCAGTGTGCCCGTGAAGAGGCTCTTCTTACGCTTTGAGTAGGTCGAAGAACTTTTGAACCTCCGGTGTAGGTGAATCATGATGATCTGGTGCCAGTTCAGGCTGCAGATCCTCAAGTATCTGGTCCATCCTATCAACATCATCTTCACCGTCATCAACTTCTACTTCTACTGCTCGTTCAACATCTTCACCATGGAGATACCAGACCTTATAGCCTGGCAGGAAACCATGCGAGCACAGGTGTAGTGTGACCTACCTTTTGGTGTGGCTCGTCATATTTCTACATTTATTGCATGGGCACCTAATATTATCTATTTGTGACAAAGCAGCTGCATGGTCCAGAAACATCTGCGTCTTGGCAAACCATTCACTTGTGACACCCACCCTTCTTGAAACCTTCATACATCCAATCACGTCTATCACCCATTATTGCGGCTATGTGTACGAGTAAAGAGTGTGTGTGAGACAATATCACGTTTCTAAACGTAACACATACATCTATAGGTAAGTAGTAAAACTATTTATATACATAAATAACTATATGTCTACTACTTATTAAGGCTTCAAGAGTAGTCTGCCACCATTCCTGTTCTGCCATTCCCGTTTCGCATTCCCATGTTCTGCTATGTTCTGTCATTCCCATTCCCCCTCCCCGCAAAGCCCATTCCCATTCTCATTCCCCAGTACAGCCCACGTCTAGCTAAAATAAAAAAAACACATGTCCTCAAGGGGATTTGAACCCGTGACCTCTCAAGCAAAGGCCAAGAGTAGCTACCGCTACACCGCATGTGTGTTTATGTCTGCATCTATGACAGGAAACACATCTACTACATCTCTCACCAAGCTCACTTGCCACTCTTGCACAATGCGTAGTAATAGATAAGTATCACCGATATTCTTCAATTATATTTTTGGATGGAGGTAATATTATTTAAAGAAGAGCTTTGCATGCAATTTGTTTTGTTTGAATAATGTTTTATACTTAAGTTCTCTTTTTTGCATGTGTGACATTTATTCTTCATAATATTTTTTCCATGGATCAGACTTGTGAGTCATTTTCATAAACCAATGCCAAGAATAAATTCATGTTTCTTACTTGAAACCCCGAACAAACACCATGAGCAGGAGGCACTCGCGTTGGCGTCGCTCATCGATGACGAGATGAAACTTGGCGACTGTCAGTTCGACCTCTAGAAGCAGTCCTACGCATGGTCGCATGCGCCGCTGTGTACGACAAGCTCCCGCGAAGCCGCCGCTTGGACGCGGTCCAGAGCAACTGCACCGCGCTGTCAATCGTTAAGCAGGAGGGGCTCATGGTTGTCGCCAATGTCGACGACTCTCGGGTTGTTCTGGACACTGCATTCGACGATGACACCGTCACGTCGTCCAGCTCCTCGTCCACCTGAAGCTCAACCTGCCACGTAAGTCGCTACTGTCCGGACATGAATTCTTGTGCGCTGGGACGATGGACGTTGCTGACGTTGTGTGAGTGTCCTCGAGCATGACGTATGTAGTGGAGTAGCGCATCCGGTGGTGCAATGGCCAGGGGTACTACCTTGCTGATGAGACCGGGGTGCACTTCGTTTGGCAGCCCAACCAAGAGTCATCGGTACTCGTCATGTCGAGCGCGTTCGACGACTACTATATCTAGGATTGTGGCGTCATCTTGGCGCCGGAGGTGACGCAGAGGAGGATCGACAACAGTGACCAGTTCGTCATGCTCGCCACCGTCAGGGTAGCTTTTGTGCCGGCCTGCCTTTAATTCTCTTCGCAAACACACATACTTGCATTTTTGTTTAAGCAAGAGAGTATGATGGTGCGTGTCTGATGACTAACGATGTACAAGGGAATTTCTTCCGGCATGTGTGGAACATGCTCTCCAATGATGAGACCATACAAATCGTGGCATATATCGAAGTCTGGATGATACTAATGGTTGCAATGTAGTGGTGAAACAACTAGATTAAAATAACAAAATTTATGTATGGCTAGGATCATAAATTGATTATAAAACATTTTCTCATAATAGTATAACACACATTTTGTATATAAGTTATCGTAGTATACTGGTATTATATATTCCTGTTGCAACGCACGGGCACTCAGCTAGTATATACATAAATAGCTATATATATACATAAATAACTATATATATACATAAATAACATTAAATTTATCAATAGCGAAACCTTCATACAACCTAATATTATAAGTTAAATTTAATCAATAAATAACATCAAATTCAACAATTTAATAACATAAGTTAAATATATTATAATAATAGAATTAATACTTATGCCTAACATCAAGGCACACATGTGATATTAAACTAACTCTAATCACACTCTAATCACATGTGATATTAAACTAACTCTAATCACACCCTAAACTAACTCTAATCAGATGAAAGTTAACTCCCGTCGGCCATAAAAAACCGACGAAAATAAACATTTATACACACATTTAACAATAACACTCGCATTTATATTAAATAATTCAAAAAATTATATACCTCAATGGTCCGGGGCGGCAGCGGCGTTCCGAGGCGGCAGCATTGGTGGCGGCGAGCGGCGGGCGGCGCTCCAGGGACGGGCGGCGCAACGGGGACGGGCGGCGGGCGGCGCTCCGAGGGCGGGGGTGAGCGGCGGGCGGCGCTCCAGGGGCGGGGGCGGGCGGCGGGCGCGCTCCGAGGCTGCGGGCGGCGGGGCGGGGCGGGTGTGGGCGGCGGGCGGTGCTCGGGGGCGGGCGGCTCTCCGGGGCGGCGACAATGGCGGCGGTGGTTTGGAAAGCGAGAGGGAGAGAGGAAATGAGCCGCGCGGGATGACCGCCGGCCCATAAAGCAGTAATCCCCGTCAGCTGGCGTCAGGGCCGACATGAGTTACCTAATTCCCGTCGGCTGGCGTCAGGGCCGACGGGAGTTAACGTAAAGCCCATCGACCGGCGGCTGGGCCGACGGGAGTTAACCAAATCCCGTCGGTTAGACTCAGGGCCGACGGGAATTAACGTAAGGCCCGTCGGCTGCTTTTTAGCCGACGGGAATTAAAATGGCCGACGGGAATGTTCAGTATTCCTGTAGTGCAAACCCCAACGGGCACGCTGACATGGCGCGCACCGGACAGTGAACAGTACCTGTCTGGTGCGCCACCGGAATGTCCGGTGTGTCCATCGCCAGCAAAAACAACCAACGGCTAGGAAGTGGTTGGAGGCTATAAATATCCCCAACCACCTCCTTCAATGGCATCCAAGTTTTCTGAACTCTATATTCATTGCAAGAGCAAAGCCAAACACTCCAAGACACATTCAAAGCATTCAATCCACTCCAAGCTCCCAAAATCAACTCTAGTGCTTAGAGACTTGTGAGAGGATTATTTGTGTTCTTTTGTTGCTCTTGTTGCTTGGATTGCTTTCTCCACCCCTATTCTTATTCTCATAAGTGCTTTGTAAAGTTAGCAAGAGACACCTAAGTGTGTGGTGATCCTTGTGGGGTCTTAGTGACCCAAGTGATTAAGGAGAAAGCTCATCCGGTCTAAGTGACCGCTTGAGAGAGGGAAAAAGGGTTGAAATAGACCCGGCCTTTGTGGCCTCCTCAACGGGGACTAGGTTCTTTGGAACCAAACCTCGGTAAAACAATTCACCGTGTTCACTTGCATTGATCTTCGCTTGATTTGTTTGCCCTCTTTCCTCTCTCTAAAGTTTCCTTGCTAATATTGATTTGAGTTTGCTCCAAAATGTCATCCGCATTAATTGAGCAACTAATAGCAAGAGAAACAATCTTCCACACTCGAATTTAATTCTAATGCTAACCCCAACCTTAGTGCATGTTTAAGTTTATAAATTTCAGGTTTTGCCTATTCACCCCCCTCTAGGCGATTATCAGGTCTTGTGGGGGCTCTTCGTCATAGACGGGTTGTGGTAGCAGTCGTAGTCGACGCTCGAGCATGGAGGAGGCTATGAGGGAACAAAAAGAAAGGTTTTGTGAAGAGCTGCGGCAGCAGCAAATGGCGCTCGTCCGACAACAATCAGAGTTCATGGCTGCTTACAGCGCACATGCACAACAAGTAATGAACGCGAGTGTCTTATTTATTCTCAACATGGTCATATATTTGTCCTATTACTAATAAATTGTATTTGCAAGAGTCTTGGTTTCTAGAGCAGGCACAATAGCAACCATTCGTTTTCCCTCATTTTAGTCGTTGATGCCTTAGTTGGGATTACATGGTCCGTCACCTCCTCTAGCTCAGGTGCGTCAATAAGTATCTCTATTCGGATGTATTATGAACTAGAACTTACTATGGACCAACTCTGGTGCGTCGTTCAAATTCAATTTAGTTTAGACTTGTCGTTTGTATTAACCTTTCAAATCTTGGGTTAACTTGATTTTGTAGGTATCAGGGGTTATGGGCCAGAACACGCCACCACCTGTGATACCAGCACTAGGAGGAGCTTCTGGAAGGCAAAGAGCTACTATAGAGAAGGTTAGTTTGACAAACAATTCATTTGAATAGTGGTCAACTTAGCACTGTAGTTATTAATGTCTTCTTCTTATTTCACACTCCAAACCAAACAGACCACTTCGTAAACAACTTCATTCGCTTCTGTATGTAGTGGTCATAACTCAAACAACCCCTATATGTGATGATTTAATTGTTGTGGTGAATTTGGCTGATGCGATGGATTTGATATGAACTGTGATGGATTCTGATGTATTTGTGATGGATTTGTGAGTTTGTGTTGGATTGTAATGGATTTGTGAGGTACTTTGCTAGACTGTGATGTATATTGTTGAAATTGCTATTAAATTTACCTTTTTCATATTTTTGCTCTGAATATGCTTATTTTCGGCAGCCTGGTCCTGGCCACCCAAAAATAAGTGCATATAGTATTCATCGGCTTCTGATTTTAGTGGTCTAGCTTATTTTCAGCGGCCAGGGCCAGGCTGCCAAAAATAAGAGCTTATTTTGGCTAAATTTGTTTGGCGGCCAGAGACTGCCGAAAATACGGCATATGCCGCCAAAAGTAGCCTATTTTCAATGATATATGGCCTATTTTTGGCGGTCTCTGGCCGTTGAAAAATGATTGTGCTGGGGCCTTCCTCTTCCGAAGGTCCTCAAAAACATAATTAACCATTTGCTTTTAGCATAAGCTATTACATGGAGCTTCGTCTTCAAGATGCAAGCCTTTTGCTCATGATGAAGGCATACGAGATGAAGATAGATCCAAAGATGATAAGAACAAAAGCTGAAGCCATCGCCAGATTGACAGCTTCAGCTCATATCAGAGATAAAGTATGATGATGATGACCGAAGGAAAAAAAGACTATTTAGTCCTTAATGACTTGCATTACGATCATAAGTGAATATTGGGGACATAAATGTACTTTTACCCGGGCTGCATCCCGTGCCTATAAATAGACGAACAGTAGCATCGTACTGTTCACGCTAAATTTTAATCACTCTCTCGTGTCTTCACCTTCGAGCAAGCCGAAGGTATCAATGTAATATGAATTTTGTTGATATTCATACATGTTTTATAGAATGCAAATATAAATGAATTAACGAGATATAGTTACTCTCTTCGTCTCTTTGCATTCTTATTTACATATTGAATAATGAAGGCATGCTCTTCATGACCTTCGTCTGATGTAACACTCCTGGTGTTACAAGAACTAAAACTTGGGCATGGCATCATATGCATTGACATTTCATTATGTATGTTACACCTAGAGTGCATCCACTAGGCTAAAACTTCAAAACAAGTGTGATGTGATGATTTGAAGTCATCCTTAAACCCTAGGATAGGGTACTTAACCAAGGGATAGAGGTATGTGGGTGTGTGTGACATAATAATTGGAGTATGATCTCAAGAGATTAGTGGAGATGCTCAAGAGAGACTACACTTGGAAAGTTAAGTGCCACTTAAACCCTAGAACACTTAAACCCTAGTAAGGACTCTAGAAACCCTATTTTGTGCTCTTAGAGATGAGATCAATTTCTATACACTTTTGGACCAAAATGCATATATCAAAGTGGTAGAGTATAAAAAATTAAGAAACTTTTACATTGGGAGATTTCCATGTTTTGTGGAACAAATTGGAGTTAATTGCAAAAAGTCTCAAGGGCACCATATGGCTTAACTCTGAAAACAGTGTGATTGGGCTGACTTTGGGACCCAGTATCTCTTAATCCATGGAGATTTTGCCATAGGTAACTACAAATATTTTTACTACTACTGTTGTAGTCTAAGTCTGATTAAGTGGCTAAGCCTTGGAACTGTATGGAAATTGGAGAAAAATAGACTTAAAGATGGGCTGTCAGACAAGTGTTCATCTGAAATTCAGACCCGCAGTGACATTGGATCAACTTTAGGACTAGATAGCGCCCAATCCAGTGGATGTTGGATCAAGATCTTTATAACAAAATCAAAGCTGGTATGTAGGGCAACAACTTTGATACAGACGGATTAGTGGGTTGTCACATGAAAATTGGGGAACAAAGCCCTCTAACTTGCTCTGTCAGGCGCACTAAAGGAAGTTTCCATGGTATAGTGACCTGAAGATCACAGATTAAGTGAATCTCACCGTCGGTGAACCCGCGCCGTGATCCGCGCCGGCCGCTGTGATTTGTAATCAACTCAGGAAGGATATTACCGCGGACGTGAAAAGATCGGAGGAGTAGATCAAGCCGGCCTCACCGTACCCACTTGCCCGGCGACGTGGCCGTGCGACCGTCGCCGTGGTTGCCGCCATTCACTTCGGCCGCGCCACGCCATAGGCCGTTTTAGCATGTCATCGCGAGTCGTGGAGAGTAACCAGTGACTGTCGTATGCCTTTGCCTAGTGAACGCCACAACAGATGAACTCCGGTGACTCATTCTCTTATCACCGCAAGCTCTTCTCTGTCCAAATTCGTCGTACTCCTGGTCACCCTCTATAAATTGACTGTTTGGCCTGCTCCGTTATCTTGTTACGCACCCAGAGCACCGCTCCTCGCTCCCGATTAGCCACCACAACCCCCGAATTTGGAGTTTCCCCCAAATCGGCCAAGAACGCCGTCGTGTGACCTCGCGCCGTGGCCAGTCGATCTCAGGTCCATTCGTGTCCCTCTGGTCCATGTTTTGCCTCCTCTGGCGCTAGTGAAGCTCTCGGTCTCGGCCGATTGAACGCTACCGCACCGTAGCTTAGGGAATGTCGCATTAATGTCCAGGAACACCGCCGCGGACATAGCTCTCATCGACCGGCCGTTCCTGGTAGTCTCGGTCCAAAATTGTGCGAGCACCATAGCCCTGGTAGGTCACTAGTTCGTGCTGCATCCTTGAATTAAGCTAGACCGGTTCGAGTAGACCGGTACCGGCATGTCAACGATCCGGTTCCACCATTGTCGCGGACAGCTAGGTGTTAGTGGCGCTCAGGTCAAACTGAGCGCGTAAATGTGTTCAGGTCGCATCCATGGGGGTGTCCGAGCGCTCGCCACCACTGTAATGGGTCACCACCAGTGGGTACACACGATTCCGGCCGGGTATTCGTGCGTTGTGTGGCCAGGGAGCTGAATCGTGAAGAAACAGAAATGGGAGGGTCTATCTGCGATTGTCAGTGAGACATCGGAATAGTGTTCAGGGGCTCTTTACCGGTTATTCAAATGGCCAGAGACCTTTGCGCAAAGCCAATCACGCGGGCGGGGACGTGGGCGTGTTTTCCTGTTCGCGAGCCGACCCGGGCTGATTTGAGCCCATCACTATTCATTCCTTTTCCTTTTCTTTTTACTGCTAGATTAGAAATTTGTAGAAAATAGTAGAAATTTGGTAAAATCATGAGACCAATTTTGCTAGACTCCTAAAATCATATAGTATTTAACAAAAATAATTCCAAGATTTTTATCCCAAACCTAGAATTATGTAGCCTTTAATGGTGTTCAAACCAAGACCTTTAGAATTTTAGAAATAAATTAGTAGCTCAAAAAATGGTAAAACGTTTTGGGTACGCTTAGTATGACGATTGAAGACCTTGGGTGAAGTTTGAAATGATTGGACACTGTTTGGTCACAAACCCAATAAACTAGCCTCCTAGGGTTAAGTTACTTAATACTCATAGAATACCAACTTACGAAACCCTAGTGATTAGTGTATACCGTGAAGGAAAGTTGTATTCAAGATACAACTTAGTATGTTCTTATTATGCAATTGCATATTCATAACATCACATAAGCATTCATGTACATGTACTGTCATGTATAGAAAACGAGGAAGAAACTTGGTTGAAGAAGTTGTCACTCAAGCTGAGAATCCTCCAGTCGAGTATAACTTCTACTTCAACATCTGTGGAGTAGACCCGGAACCTCCTGCAACACAAGGCAAGCCCCGGTGCATTATCCCCTTTCCTTGATGTTTTAAAAACTTTATTACCTTATATGATGCATTAGGTGATAGGAGTTGTGTGTTAAACAATTGCTGCATTCCCTTCCTTGGAATTGATTACGATTCCTTGTTACCTATTTTACTTAAAGTTTAGCTTTGCTTTAGAAAACAAAATGTTTTATTTTAAAACAAAAGGTGATGCTTCATATTGGATGGGAATTTTTACAAAGAAAATACTTGTGATGGTGAATCCATCAGGGCCATGATGGGTTCAACATCTGAAAATATGTACCTCTGCCAGGTACCAAACTTTGGGGTTTTAAATAATAAAGACGAGACCGGGCGGGTGACTTGCACGAGAAGAGAGTCTCGGTGTAGTGTCTCCGTCTGAGTCGCTTAAGGACCGAGCCGATGTAGGCTTGATGATCGAGGACCTTTTAACTAGCCAGATGCCTCATCATGGGTAAGTTTTGCCTCGGTCGGACCAATACCAGAAAGGCCACCATGCAATGGGAGTGGAGAGATGGCGAGAGTAGCGTGTACCCTCCATGGCAAGAGGCTGAACGGTGGAGTATCTGTGCTCTCGGTTGGCGTGAACTCATTCTGGTTTTGAGAAACCTAGTGGCGAGTTGACATATGCAAGGGTTAAGTGCTACATATGTCGTGTGGTTGGAGATCCCTAGCTAGGTATTAATCGATTCGGATCGCCGTTACTTCTCGGACATGAAGACTTGGTCACTGCCCTACATGTAGCAATCAAGTGAACTGAAGGAATGATAAAAGACGACTAGCATATAGGCCAAGTGCCAGATCTAGGATAGAAAGAACTCTAGATGCAGGTAACTACTTAACCTGATAATAAAAATGGATTTTTAAGGATCCACTCATAGTAAGCTTTTCTGCAAACAGAGTCTTTGAATCTTGATAAGCTTTTTACCTTGATTCCCAAAAAAACCAGCATATCCTTGAGAGTCTTTTTCCTTTGACGGGTAAGACTTGCAAAAATACACTTCGTACTCAGGGTTTTCAAACCCATGTTGTTGTAGGTGATGACACAGCTGAGTTCTGCTGTTTCTGCTCAAATGGTGACCAAGCTGGAGGAAGAACACTAAACTTGTTTTGGTAATGTAATAATAAGTTACGCACTCGAACACCCGGTTATGTAATAAGTACTCTTTCTATATTTATATATGAATGTAAATTATATTATTGTAATCCTTTCCGCTCATTCTCTACTCTGATTATGTGTATTGTCTGCGTGATGGGTTAAGCGCTCTCGGGCGATATGATGAAGATACAGATAATCGAACTTGCCGAGTCATTATGCGTACGTGCATGACTGTCTGAGGTCCTTAGGACAAGGACATCTGTAGGTGGGCCTAATACCTTGGGAGGTTCCGTCACAGCTGGTATCGGATCGAAGCCCGTCTCTTCGGACATTACGTAGTACTTCAAAAGGTTTTAAAATACTTACCTTAAAACATTCTTTCATCCTTATCTTGCCACTTTCTGGTAGCAACTTATCTTTTAGAGTCGAGTAACCGAGTGCCAAATAATAGTATACGTAGAAGGTATGGGATCAACGAAAAGGTTGATTCCATAATCATTAGGTCATGCATGCATCATGTTTAAACTACACTAAATAAATCTTCCCCTCTTATGGAGGTATGGCGCGTACCAAGATCGCCCAACGAAAAGCAACCGGACCTCGAGGTGTGCCCCGACACCAGTTGGCTCCTAGACATGAAGGGAGAAGTAGCGGAAGCAATGATCCAATAGGGGATCTAGAGGCCAGGGTAGAACGACTCATGTCAGAACTACGCCATGGAAATAGGGAGCGTGCGCGAGATAGCCGCCGCATTGCTAAGCTATCAACAGAGGTGAATCGCTTGCAGCAGGAAATCGTGGAACGAGACACTGCTATCGACTGGGTCGTAAATTCGCGCTCTTTTGCCTGGGATTGCGAGGTAAATGCTCTAGCCTGGGTTGCGAAACTAAGCGCAGCTCTAGAGAATCTGCAAGCGTATTGTAACACTTTAATTTGCATGAGGAAGTGCATGTGTTATATGACCGCCTGCATTCGAATGTACCACCTGAAGTTGCAGCAATGGGAGTCGGACCATCTGGAGCAGCTAGTGGCACTACTAAAAAATGGTTTTGTATGACAAAGGTAAAATGTCATGTTTAGTACAAAATTGGTCATAAAAAGCATCTTATGACGAAAATGTTGCGTCATAAGGGTCGTCATATAACGACCGTCACATTATGTACCTTGTGACGACTGTTCAGAGTACCGTCACATAATGTCATCACCTTTTGTGACGGCTGCGTTCATCCGTCACATATTGTTGCTATATATGACAGTGTTATCTGTCACATTTTTTCCAGTCAACGCGTCACCTAATGTTGGGATCATTTAATATGGCACCCACATACAGTGACGACACACTGAGCTCTCATGATAGCTCACAGAATCATAATACACAGAAAAGCCATCATACACAACATTCTCATCACAAGTCATACACAAGTCCAACACACTAGTTCTTCCACAACAGAGGTTCAAACATACAAAGGTTCCACCACAAAGGTTTGAAGCATTCAAACAGACACCAATGTTTGGAAGGAAGGTGGATGAGCGACTGATCTGGCTGAGACTATCAGCAACAATCTTGGAGGGTGACTTTTGTGCTTCTCCTTCTTCTAGCTCTCTTTCCTTCTCTGCAACCATTTGCTCCTACATAAAATGAATGTACTTAGTAACAAGGCCATACAAAAGTGTTGAACCAGGCATTTACTTGAGTGTAGTACATGTAACTTACATATATCTCATTTGCAAGCGGAGTACGACCATTTTGGGGACTATTCATACATTCCCCAAAGAAATCAATAGCATCCGGCTCCATGTTGTTGTACTTAGTCCTCTGCGGCATATAAAAAACTTGGGATATAAGATTTGCCATGAAATATTGGTACATGCCAACAGCAATACAACATAGTGTCTAGTTCATCAGCCTTTTAAAAAGCAACCTGGGTTTCAGAAAATTAGCATGACAAAGCAAACAATGTCTAGTTCATCAGCCTTTTAATTAGTCACAAGTTAGTCGAATTACAGATTTCCAAATATGGCAGACCTCAAGAATCAATAAAAACTCAAACTCCATATTGAACTGCTATGCTAAGCAAGTACCCCTACTGCTGGTTATCAAACAGAAGTCCTGACTAGTAGTATCAATTTAAGTTTCTTCCTGAAGCTCACCAGATGATTCTAGTTTGTAAATACAGTTGCTAATGATCAGGTTTCTAAAAATTAACATTTCTCGTCTTGGTGCCGTACTAGATGCTGTGCAACAGAAGAACCATCAAATAGATATGTGCCGATTAGGTATAATACACAAGGAATACTAATGTGAGTCAAGAAAGCTTCTTCATGCAACTAACTAATATCCTATGCCTCGTCATGACAAATGCTGAGGCATGTGGAGAACCCAGTTATGCTATTAGGACATGAAGCACTACCCTAACTGAAATAGAAGATGCATAAAGAAAGCGCCGTACATTTTAGAAAGAGGAGATGTGAAGTAACAGATTAGGAAGAGGGTTATTTGGTGGCAGTTTTGCAACCAGAAAGTAAATATTACCGATGATCCAAGTTCACCATTGGGTAACATCTGTTTCTTTCCATTCTGATCAGAAGACTTTGAACCCTTTGTGTCACCCTACAAGATGTTGGGAAAAAAGTGCATATTTCAGTCAACCATGGTACAGAAAGACAATAGATGACCAACACACAACGATATGCAAAGATTACCTCTGTCTTCAATGCCATCAATCAAGGATAATAAACATTCAATATTCGTTGTCCATTGTGAAGATAAAAAAACAACCCATCATCATACGAGAAAAATGATTCTGAAGGAAACAACTCAATACTATAGCAAATGATAACTCTGAAACATAAATTTTATTTTCCAGATAAGACAACACTTTAGAATGGCATAAATCCAAATTTTTGTCTCCTAAACGCGCACATATTGTGCCTTGGCAGTTGAACACAAGATACAAATGAACGAATATATACCCAGTAAATAGGATTAGAGGAGGATAACTGGAATGGGACCTCCCGGTATTTGTTGAGGTAGATCTTGAGGGGCTCAACGTATTCCTCGAAGCCGAGCGTACCCAAGGACCAGATGATGTCGTCACCGTTGATGGTCTTTCGCCTCTCCTTGACGCACTTGTCACTCGCCCTGCAGAGATGAAAAATAACGTTGGGAGGAGGAAGAAACGGAGGAGTTGATGCTCCATTAACGCGTGAGACGAACGGACGGCGAGTGCACTGTGCCACGGCGCGTTGATGTCGCGGACGTCGGGCTCGTCGGCTTGGTCGACCGCCTGGCTCAACGCAGGGCGCGCAGACCGTCACGGCCGGGGCGCTCGGGTCGTGCGGTGCTGACGCCGGTCGGGGTCTTGGGCTCGGCCGCTGGTCGCGTGGGCGTCGCGGCGGTGATGCGCAGGGAGCTCGGTGGCTCGGCCTTGGGCGCGGGCGTCGAGCGCAGCCTGGGCGGCTCGGCCGGCTTGGGGCGCGCGCTGGGCGTCGATGGCGCAGGGAGCTCGGTCGGGCGGTTGTGCGTTGAAGAGAGCAGAGAGAGAGGAGAGAGTTAGGGGAGAGAAGAGGGAACACAACAGGGGCGGCGGCGGCGGCTTGGCTGGCTGGAAGCCAGCAGGCGCGCGCGCGTAGTGTTAGAAGATGGGCCCTTAGTTGGGCCGACTAGGTTAGGAGGGTTTTTGTTTTTTTTTTTCTTTTTTTTTCTAATTCCGAAATACATTTTTAGATAGCTCAAAAATTCATAAAAAATCACCAAAATTATATATAAATACAATATTTATTTTTAGACTAATATTATTTAATTATCATATTAATTACAAGTATTTCTTTTAAGAAGCATTGCTATAAAACATCCGATGCGCATACAAAGAAAATGATTCAATGTGCAAATAAATAATTAAACACTTAAAAAATTATTACCATATTTAACATAATAACCAAATTTATTATTTTTAGTTGATGGCTTTTATGGTGTTACATGAACTCGGAGATGCACTCCTGGATGGACTCCCTGGCGTCCCTAGCGATCTTTCCGTTCTCCGGCACCGCGCGGCGCATGATGCGCCCGATGTTGGCGACAGGCAGGAATCGGTCTTGCTTCTTTCCCCCGCCGCCGGCGTTGGCCTCCACCTCCGACATGCCGAGACCCTGGACGCCGCCATGGTGGCGCCGGCCGTTCACCAGCGGCGGCGTGGTGGGCACGAGTGGCGGCGCTAGGTTGAGGGGAGGGAGAGGACTGGACTTGTCTGGGGTGGTGAGCAGCCAAGAGGATAAGGTAGGAGGGAAATTTTGGTCATTTTGGGCGGGAGATGGGAAAGTGAATGCGGTCAACAAAAAGGGGTACGGTCCTTTTTTGGAAAAAACATAAAGTGACGCCGCCTGACAATATAAGCGTCATAAAAGTAAAACCATCTACCGTCTCCTGGCGCCTGACAATATATGACGAATCTTCGTACCCTTATGTGACAACAAAAACATTATCGTCACAAAATCTTCATGGCCTCATGAAATTATGATGATTCAAAAAATTTCATCATATTATGTGACATTATATGACGATAATTGACCTTGTCATTAGGTATTTTATCATAAAAGGACAAATTTCTTGTAGTGTGGAGGACCTGATGGAGAATTGGATCTTTTTGGAGCCCCTCCTTCCATGAACCTCGCAGATGAACGTTCTCCCGATGCTGGCAGTGGAGCAGGAGCGGCCAAGGACGAAGATAATTAGAGTAGTGTAGTTTAAGTAGTGTCCTTATGTAAATTAAATAAGGAAGTTGAGTTGTACTAATGAGTATGTATAATTAGTACTAGTTTGGCATAATGTAATAAAGGTGGTGTACTTTGGACATGTAATAATTTAGTATATTTTTCTTCCTCAGATGCCATCAAGAACTCGTACTCATGACGGGGCGGGAACTTCCCGCTGCAGGGACGAAACTCCAAACCCGCCACCTGTACCTTCTATATTGGCTGAGGCTATCGCTGCCTTAGTTAATGCTACCGCTGACAACACACGTTTCCTGCGTGAATTGGCGGGGAATCAGTTTCAGCAACATGGAGGCAGAGGTCAACCTTAGGGGCCCCGAGACACCACATACTTGGAGTTTTCTGAAACCCGTCTACCGCTTTTTACATGTCAATGAGTTGAACATCATTGATATTTAATACTCTTATGTTTTTAGATTCATGCATTGTTATGCTAAAGAAGTGTTTGGGCATAGTAGACGGGTAGGCCTACTAGCAAACCCGACCATGCCTAGTACCACCATGGCAAAGGTGGCCAAGTCGGTCACCAAACCTGGACAGGCTAGGTTTCTAAGTTGGCTAAGCCACCACGAGAGACCAGCTAGGGAGACTTTTTCTACCAGGCTGGCTACAATCGTTGGCTTTCTCATGAAACCTGATCTAGCCGATTTTAATTAGTGGTTGGCTAAGCCCACTTTTTGGTTTTCTGAATCCATTCTTCTTCAAGTCGATTTTTAAACTAAAAACTTTTTAACATGTTTTAGAGTTGTTTTGTACTGAGATAACACGTGTGTGTTATCTATATATTGTTGGATCTTTTATGGGCTTGACCCATTTATTGAATAAACTCTAAGGTGTGTAATGGTGGAGAATACCAATAGTACCACATTGGAAGTCCAAGGGTATTTTGCCTTGACTTATATGGTGGGATTTATTCCACTTAACTTGAGAAGTCAAGAAATGGACAAGGGCGTGCCACGCGCGCGCGCGCCGCCGCCGGCCGGGCCTGGCGTGGCCTGGCGTGGCAGGCAGGCGGGCGGGCGTGGTTGTGTTAATTTTTTGCACTCACTAACTGCGTACGTCAGCCGAGTGACCCTGTCTCTTCGTCTGCCGAGCGACTCGTCAGCCAGCCGAGTGACCCTTCTCCTTCAGCTGCCGACTCATGGCATAACTCGGCTAGAGCTGGCCGGTACACGCGAGAAAACACTTTCAGAATCACAGTTCAGCTGCCGAGTGAGGGTATTTCCATCTCGTGGCTCTGCGCGCACAGAGAGGCGAGAGGGCAGGTGCCTCCGAAGCCCTTGCCGTTCGAGACCCTGCTCGGGGGATCGGCAATTAGGTTTTTGGGAAGCGTCTACGCGACTGCCCAAACACGTCTGTCGTTGTCTTCACCGCTGGTTCCTGGCGTCTTCATCTCGATCAGATGACAGGAGAAACTGGACAAGGATCAGGATCCTCGGAGCGCATGGGAGGGTATGATCAATTCAGTTCGTTACTGTTTTATATTCTGCATATTATATATGTCGTATGTACCTCTGTTCTATCGTATTATAATATGTCATATATGTCTGTCTTAATTTTACAGTCATCCTGTTTATATTGTTATCTGTTTATTTCCAGTTGTTCCGCAATAATCCTTGAACCATGTTTATATACTTATTTTATTTATATGATTTACATGCTTCATATGCTTTGTGTTCTCATGATCCATATTGTTATGGATATTTTTGAGATCACGTTTTCTACGTTTGATTATCTATTATATGTCATCATCATAATGTTAATTTATGGAATTAAAATGGTACAGAAAATGCCTATATTTCTAACAATCCAAAAACCTAGTGTTAGGCATTTTTCTGTAAGAGGTTTTGCTGCTGTGCTAAAGCCTGATCCTTTTGATGGTAAAAACTTCTTGATATGGAAAGCTAAGATGGAATTGTGGCTAACTGCAATGTCTTGTTTTCATGCCGCTGAGGGCAAGCCTGCCAACTTACCTCCTGAGGATGAGGCTAAGTTTAAGGCTGAAGACAACCTCTTTCGAGGAGCAGTAATTAGCGCACTGGATACAAAATTCCAGAAAAGCTATATCATCCTTCCCACAGGGAAAGAGCTGTGGGATGCTCTTGTTGGAAAGTTTGGAGTTACTGACGCTGGTAGCGAGCTGTATCTCATGGAGCAGCTGTATGACTACAAGATGGTTGAGAACCGATCTGTAGTGGAACAGGCTCATGAGTTTCAGGCACTAGCTAAGGAACTCGAACTTTTTTCCTTGTCCTTTGCCTGATAAGTTTGTGGCTGGCGGTATAATCGCCAAGTTACCACCTTCTTGGAAGGACTTTGCTACCTCTCTCAAACATAAGAGACAAGAGTTCAATGTGGAAGAGCTCATTGGTACTCTTGATGTTGAGGAAAGGGCTAGAACAAAGGACAGTGGAAAAGGTGTTGAGACCTCTACTGCTAATGTGGTGCAGAAGAGAAACTTCCGCAAGTTTAACAAGAAGAAAAACCAGAACAAACCAGAGAACGCAAATAAACCTGTTCAAACAGCATAGTTTAAAAAGAAGAACAACAATAACAAGGGAAAGGGAGGATGCTTTGTCTGTGGCAGTGATCAACATTGGGCAAGAGAGTGCCCTGATCGCAAGTTCACTCAAGACAAGAAATCAGCTAATGTTGTAACCACTGAAACTGAAGGAGGAACATCTGGGTATGGTAATTCTTTACCATTTGTTCTTTCAGTCTGTAATTCACCTGAGTGGTGGATGGACAGTGGTGCAAACATTCATGTGTGTGCTGATGCCTCTATGTTCACTTCCTATCAGGTCGGGAGGTCTGGCGCCTTGTTGATGGGAAATGGGTCGCGTGCTCATGTTCTTGGTGTTGGTACGGTCATTCTGAAGTTTACTTCGGGAAAGACGGTGCCATTGAAGAGCGTGCAGCATGTGCCCTCTATCAAGAAGAATCTCGTTAGCGCTTCTATGCTATGTCGAGATGGATACAAAGTTGTTCTTGAGTCTAATAAATGTGTTGTGTCGAAACATGGTACTTTTGTTGGTAAAGGATATGACTGCGGAGGCTTGTTCCGCTTATCACTGCATGATGTGTGTAATAAACTGGTGAATTTTGTTCATTTTTCTGATGAGTCAGATTTATGGCATTCACATTTTTGTCATGCAAGCTTTGGCTGTCTTATGCGGTTAGCAAATATAAATTTAATTCCTAAATTTAACTTGGTCAAAAAGTCTAAGTGTCATGTGTGTGTTGAATCAAAACAACCCCGCAAGCCTCACAAAGGCTGCTGAGGCGAGGAGTTTGGCACCTCTAGAACTTGTTCATTCTGATCTGTGCGAGATGAATGGAATTTTGACCAAAGGTGGTAAAAGATACTTTCTCACTTTTATAGATGACTCCACTAGATTTTGTTATGTGTATCTCTTAAAAACAAAAGATGAAGCGTTCAATTATTTTAAGGCCTATAAGGCTGAAGTTGAGAACCAACTTGAGAGGAAAATAAAACGGTTAAGGTCTGATCGAGGTGGAGAATATTTCTCTAATGTGTTCGATGAGTTCTGCGTGGAACATGGTATTATTCATGAGAGGACACCGCCGTTCTCACCACAATCCAATGGGATTGCTGAAAGGAAAAACCGCACTCTAACAGATTTGGTGAATGCCATGTTGAGTACAGCGGGATTATCCAAGGCATGGTGGGGTGAGGCGATTTTGACAGCATGTCATGTCTTGAATAGAGTTCCAACAAAGAACAAAGAGATCACACCATTCGAGGAATGGGAAAAGAGAAGATTAAATCTCTCATATTTGCGCACTTGGGGTTGCTTGGCTAAAGTGAATGTGCCAATCAACAAAAAGCGTAAACTTGGGCCTAAAACTGTTGATTGTGTATTCCTTGGGTACTCTTTTCACAGCATTGGGTATAGGTTCTTAATTATAAAATCTGATGTGCCTGATATGTATGTTGATACTATCATGGAATCAAGAGACGCAACATTTTTTGAGAATGAGTTTCCCATGAAGAATACACCTAGTGATATAAGTCATGAGACTATAATTCCCCATGAGCACGAACTGTCGATTCCTTTAGATCATGCTGAGGATTCTCACGTACACATCCCTGAGGAGGATGACACTATAGTCACTCGAAAGAGCAAGAGACAGAGGGTTGCAAAAATCCTTTGGTAATGACTTTATAGTGTACCTTGTGGAAGACACACCAACTACCATTAGTGAGGCATATTCCTCTCCTGATGCTGACTTATGGAAGGAAGCAGTAAGGAGTGAGATGGAATCTATTATGTCTAATGGAACTTGGGAGGTCGTTGACCGTCCTTATTGTTGTCAACCTATAGGTTGCAAATGGATCTTCAAGAAAAAGCTTAGGCCTAATGGTACAATTGAGAGGTACAAGGCAAGGCTTGTGGCCAAAGGATATACCCAAAAGGAGGGTGAAGATTTCTTTGATACCTACTCACCAGTGGCTCGATTGACTACAATTCGCACATTAATAGCTGTGGCAGCCTCTTATGGTCTTATCATTCATCAGATGGATGTTAAGACAGCTTTCCTAAATGGAGAGTTGGATGAGGAGATCTATATGGATCAGCCAGAAGGGTTTATTGCGGATGGTCAAGAGAACAGGGTGTGCAGGTTGATAAAATCATTGTATGGCCTAAAACAAGCACCTAAGCAATGGCATGAAAAGTTTGATAATACTCTTACAGCAGCTGGCTTTGTTGTAAATGAATCTGACACGTGTGTATACTATCGGTATGGTGGGGGTGAGTCTGTTATGCTGTGCCTTTATGTTGATGACATTTTGATCTTTGGATCAAATCTCAATGTGATTGAGGAAGTTAAAAATCTTCTATCGAGCAATTTCGAGATGAAAGATTTGGGAGAGGCTGATGTCATTCTAAACATCAAGCTTGTTAGAGAAGCTGATGGTGGGGTAACTTTGTTACAATCCCATTATGTGGAAAAGGTATTGAGTCGCTTTGGTTTTAGTGACTGTGATCCTGCTCCAACACCTTATGACCCCAGTGTGCTATTAAGAAAGAATCGGAGAATAGCAAGGGTTCAATTGACATACTCCCAGATCATTGGCTCGCTCATGTACCTTGCAAGTGCAACAAGGCCAGACATCTCTTATGCTGTGAGTAAGCTAAGTCGGTTTGTGTCGAAACCAGGAGATGATCACTGGCGTGCTCTTGAGAGAGTGTTGCGGTATTTGAAAGGTACTATGACGTACAGTATTCATTATACCGGAAACCCAAAAGTGCTGGAAGGCTATTGTGATGCCAACTGGATTTCTGATGCTGATGAGCTTTATGCCACAAGCGGATATGTGTTTCTGTTTGGAGGTGGCGCTGTTTCCTGGAAGTCTTGCAAGCAGACTATCTTAACGAAGTCTACAATGGAAGCAGAACTCGCAGCATTAGACACTGCTGGGGCTGAGGCCGAGTGGCTTCGTGATTTCCTATTGGACTTAC
Organism: Zea mays; assembly: GCF_902167145.1. Lineage (NCBI taxonomy): Eukaryota > Viridiplantae > Streptophyta > Magnoliopsida > Poales > Poaceae > Zea > Zea mays. The sequence goes on along the minus strand of NC_050104.1, from coordinate 81,487,563 downwards.
CGGTAGTTGAAAAACCGATACCGGCTATTTCCATGAACTGTGACAACCAAACGGTGATTACAAAGGTTAACAGTTCTAGGAATAACATGAAGTCTACAAGGCATGTTAAGAGGAGATTGAAATCTGTCAGAAAGTTGAAAAACTCCGGAGTTATAACTGTGGATTATGTCCACACATCAAATAATCTGGCAGATCAATTCACTAAGGGTCTATCACGCAATGTGATAGAAAGTGCATCGAGGGAAATGGGTATGAGACCCATGTGAGATCTACTCTAGTGGTAACCTGCTCTATGTGATCGGAGATCCCGTGAAGTAGAGTGGAGAAACAAGCTAGGAGTAGATTGTGAGGAAAGATCCCTTCTTTAACTCATTTCTGATGCACATCTTTCCTATCTGTAAGGCAGGATGGTTTTTACCTTAATGTATTCCAAGAGTCTTATAAAGGTGAGATATTGTCCTACAGAACATCTTCTGAGGAATACACCTATATGAGTCAGACTGCTAGTCACAGTCTATGGGACTTGGGTAATCCCTAAATACTCATGAAAGGCACTGAAGTGTGACTTATATGCTTCTAAACAGCGGGAATACCCTTCTGCAGCCTAGTATCAGCAAAGGATTTGAGTGAATCTTATTTCGCACAAAACTGTCAATTCAAGGCATAGTCCATTGTTCAGTTGTGAATGAGTGAAACTCTTATTCTAGATGGATGTTCAACTTAACAGTCTCCATCGAAAAACTGGTATATCAAAGGATTGTGATTCTGATACTTCATCATTACAAACCCTAGAGTTTGGTGGGGATTGTTGGATCTTTTATGGGCTTGGCCCATTTATTGAATAAACTCTAAGGTGTGTAATGGTGGAGAATACCAATAGTACCACATTGGAAGTCCAAGGGTCTTTTGCCTTGACTTATATGGTGGGATTTATTCCACTTAACTTGAGAAGTCAAGAAATGGACAAGGGCGTGCCACACGCGCGCGCGCGCCGCCGCCGCCGCTGGCCGGGCCGGGCCTGGCGTGGCGAGGCAGGCAGGCAGGCGAGCGGGCGTGGTGTGGTGTGGTTGTGTTAATTTTTAGCACTCACTAACCGCGTACGTCAGCCGAGTGACCCTGTTTCTTCGTCTGCCGAGTGACTCGTCAGCCAGCCGAGTGACCCTTCTCCTTCAGCTGCCGACTCATGGCATAACTCGGCTAGAGCTGGCCGACTCTTGGCGTGACTCGGCGACCTTTCTCCTTCAGCTTCCCTCTGCGAGAGGTTAAATAGAGGAGCACCCCTGTCACTCGGTACACGCGAGAAAACACTTTCAGAATCACAGTTCAGCCGCCGAGAGAGGGTATTTCCATCTCGTGGCTCTGCGCGCACAGAGAGGCGAGAGGGCAGGTGCCTCCGAAGCCCTTGCCGTTCGAGACCCTGCTCGGGGGATCGGCAATTAGGTTTTTGGGGAGCGTCTACGCGACTGCCCAAACACGTCTGTCGTTGTCTTCACCGCTGGTTCCTGGCGTCTTCATCTCGATCGGATGACAAGAGAAACTGGACAAGGATCAGGATCCTCGGAGCGCATGGGAGGGTATGATCAATTCAGTTCGTTACTGTTTTATATTCTGCATATTATATATGTCGTATGTACCTCTGTTCTATCGTATTATAATATGTCATATCTGTCTGTCTTAATTTTACAGTCATCCTGTTTATATTGTTATCTGTTTATTTCCAGTTGTTCCGCAATAATCCTTGAACCATGTTTATATACTTATTTTATTTATATGATTTACATGCTTCATATGCTTTGTGTTCTCATGATCCATATTGTTATGGATATTTTTGAGATCACGTTTTCTACGTTTGATTATCTATTATATGTCATCATCATAATGTTAATTTATGGAATTAAAATGGTACAGAAAATACCTATATTTCTAACATATATGAGGATCACAATATCGTGGTATCCAACATGCAATCGCCAAAAAAATCAATCTACTACCTATTTTTAACCTCAGAATATTGTTCATCACTTGATCCAATGATCAAGGGCAATGCTTTAGGCCTTGCCGGCCGATCTAGACCAACCATGTGACGTAGTTGTCCCAAACGATAGCTTTTGGACAAGAGCTTCGATAATTACTTTGCTAGTTTCTTCAGAAAAGCCTGTTTGTTCTTTGTCATTTAAGTGTGTTTGGTTATTCTTTGATGGTTTGCTGGTAAATCTCTCCGTTCTTCTTCACATATATGTGTTATACGCCGTGTTCTTAGATCTTACGTTCGATACGGGCAAAATCTAGCCTTACTGGTCTGTGATGCAATTTAAGGTCAACGGTACTGATATCTATCATGAATAGAGTCTGATTAACGCCCATAATATGCTTTGCCCGACAGATGCCAGATACATGAATCGACCGGGAATAGAACAGTCCCCCCATAACACTAGCTTTCTCGCAGCACATTATTATTCTCCGGTCTCTGCTCCATGGCGAGCCCCATGTCCGAAAGAGTAGTTCTCAGCTTCAACAGAGCTGCCACTACTACTGACAGGCAGCCATCATATCGCATAGCATCGTATATATGTATGTTGTAAACAACGAACCAGGACCACATCACTTCTTGTTCAATGGCATCATTGTCCATCATCCAAGTCCTGTATGAGCATTTTTTTTCTCTCTCTCTCTCTCTGAACTGGCAACATGGGAATTGAAAAAAATGCTGGCATCTAACTAACAATTTGTCAGATCATTCTCTACCATGTGCCAGGATGCTTGCCAACCAATGATGTGAGGATTCCCATGTAGCCCAGGAGGAGAAATCCGAATGGAAACTCTGTTTTCCAGTTCTATGTTTCGATGGAGAAATATGCTTTACTCGCAGTTTTTTTTTTCTTCCTGTCAACACAGTCAAAGATTCAGATAATGAAGGCCGCCGTACGGAAAAGGTATCGCACATAGGAGTGATCGACGTCGACCATAGTCCATAGGTGAGTGATGCCTTCAGTTGGGTCACGACATACCGAACAATTCTATTTCGGTCACGCATCACTATATATGTGGAGCAGAATATGGAACACACCCTTGCCATTTGTCAACTTCCCCAACGCGATTGCGATGGTGAAAGCGTAGGGATGGAAGGTGTTCCTATTACACCATATAGGCTAGGAACATATCCGGTGTATATGAACCTTTGATGCTTATATGATATACATAAACTAAGAAAGTGCACATGAACTAACAAATTTAAAAAAAAATATTTTAGCCGATTTTCTAATTTAAACTAAAGTATAATGAATTTAAATTTGAAATTTTGTATATACCAGGAGTAAGATGGAAAGAATATATATGAATTTTTCAGAACTTTTTGTGAATTTTGTTAGATCATATGCACAATATATACACCAAAGGCTCATATATACCGGATATGTTCTCTATAGGCTATACAGTAATTTACCTAGCTAATTCTCTCACAAAATGTACTAAAAGTAGTTTTGGATAAACTTCTCTATGAACTCATTCCATTGTTTTACTAATAATTTTTTGAACTAAAATTTGTCAACTCACCTGTGTGCGCTGAAATTATGCATAAGATAAATGGCCAAATTCCGTTATTTGTTTCTCAAACTCTTTGCCTTTATATATTTGTTGAATTGCTTCCGTAAATGAAAACTCCGAATCAAGACATGAACGTAGCAATATACTAGTAGATTGTGCGTGTGTTACCATAGTTCTTATATTCAAAATATTTACAATATCTATTATTTATTGAATATTGTGGTTTAACTTTGCCGAAGGTCACGAACACATGAAAACTATAAATTGGCACTTTTGCTTAAGAATTGTAAAAGATCTCATTTTTTCACTTTTAGATGAGATGTGTCCAACGTAAAAAACTTGTAGTTTTTTTTTTCAAAAAAAACATGTTCTATTAAAAGTTTAAATAAAACCCTGGCAAAAACATGACATTATGTTCTTGTGTTCAACAGAAAGTAAAGGAAGTGATTTTTGACGATTGGCATCGAAAACTGACATTCATTATTTAGGGGGTGTCTGAGAGAACTTTGCTTTAAAAACTTCAACTTTGGTTTTCCAGTTTCATTATAAAACAGCTCCAGCAAATTGTTAAGGTGAGTTCCAGGAGCGTTTGGTTTGTATATGGACTCCAACTTCTATAGTACAATTGATTTGTGTGGGTTTCCTTGATTATCTTTGATGATTAGTGGGTTGTTGTCAGAGAGAACGAAAGTTGTATGTTGCGTAACCAGTGGCATGGTGGGTAATTTTCGTACAGCTTCATGAGGAGATATAAAAACAGTGTTTTTGAAGCACCTCCTAAGGAGCTTCATGAATTTCATGAAACGGGCCTCTAGTTTCGATTTTTTTTAAAAAACTAAAGCTCGTGGAGCTGGACCTGTTTGGGTTGAAGAAGTTCGAACAAAATTGAAATTCTTGAAGTGAAGCTCTCCCAAACAGGGCCTTAAAAAATACTTATTTTGTTAAGTTTAAGAATCAAATAACAGAGATCCATATATATATATATATATATATATATATATATCAATTATTGCCAAGGTGTGACAGAAATATCACAGCAGTACAAACTCGGTATACTAACCACCCTTATCACGCGATTATTAATTAAAAGCCGGACATAATACCCTTGGAGGTACGCCTTTATAAAAGCCTAGCTACATGTGCGAAAGAAATACATCTTTATTTATTTCTAGCTAGCTTTCATGCTACGTAGTGTACGCCGATACGGCCATATAAGCACACGCGAACGTTACTAGTAGTAGTAGGTTCAAGCTTGCCGGCCTTCACCTTGAACGACATGATCAAAAACACAAGTGAACCTTCTCCCACCTGTGCCTGTTTGCCGCTGACAGTTGAAGTACGTCGCGGCCACAGGCTTGCCGAGGTTGAAACGGCGTGCGAAATTACGCAAGTTGAAGTTCTGACGAACTTGCGGCGCAAACACCGTGCCCCGCCCCAATTGCTGGTAGAGCACCAACACAAGACGGTGGATGCCCATGGTGGGGCTTGGGCTCTCATATGGTATGAGCTCTCGGCCTGCCATTTAGATCAAAAGGAATGGTGAGAAACAACATAATCTGTGGTGATTTTCGTTCTAATATAATAAACTTTACTTTGTTTCTGTTTTTTTAGCTAACATCAGTGGATTAAAAGCAATTATAAATCTCTAATATGCATTCCCTTTTTTTGGATTTGGTTGGGCAAACTAATAACCGCACATGTTACACATTCCAGTATAGTTTTAAATACTGTTATCAGGGAAATTAAAATATGCCTTCTCTGTAAATGCTAGTTTTTTTTTCTTTTCTAAATGTAACATGGAATGCCTAAATCTATTTATTTTTAGTGGATTATTATATTAAATATGCATTTTCTTATTAACACAAAATTATCCATGGAAGAATTAAATGTCAAAGCTACACTTGCAATATCCTCAATATGCAAAATAAAAGGGTGAGAGAATAATCACACACCACTCTGAAATATTTGTTTACGTCCCCAACACCGTCTATACCATTTTTTATAAATACTAAGTTCGTACAATCTTCTATTTTAATGAAAAAATGAACAATTTATATATTGATAAGTTATATTCTTGCCAGGATCCACTTAATTAACTTAAGTAAAGGACATATGTGACAAAAGTACAGTACAAATTAAAGAAAATACGTGCTGTTCTTATGTTTTTTTCTTAAAAAGTGAAACTAACTATCGAAAACTAGAAGCTGGATCAAAAACAGCTCTACGCCTACTATGAGGCCCAATTTTTATAGACGATTTTAGTTATCAAACACCGGTGATACTTCTAGTTTTATTGGCGGTTCCTGTAGAAATCGATTTCTACATGCGGTTCCTTAAGAAATCCGTCTGTAGAATTCATGGATTTGTATTGGTGGTTTTCTTAATAAGGTACCGTCAGTAGAAATATAATTTCTACATGCAGATTTCTTAATAATTGAAACCGTCTGTAAAAATTAGATCTCATCGTAGACATAGCGGGTGTTTGAATGAACTAGAGCTAATAATTAGCGGCTACCATGGCTAATAGTTCAGCTATTAACTATTTTTTGGTAAATTAGTTAATAGTTGGATAGTTTTTTGTTAGCTAGATAATTTCACTAACAATTTTTAGCCAACTAACTATTAGTTCTATTGCATTTAAACACCCCATAGAGCTGTTTCTGCTAGTGACAATTACATAACATTCTAGAATACATGTATATGTCCCCAACGCCTTACTCTATGCACATATATAACAAACCACAGTGGCAGACCGCAATTGTCAATACCCCCTCATATGAATTTTGCAAGGGCAAACTTTTCAAAATTTGATCAATTTTAAAATTGGGGGTTCGACCCCTTATCCCTCCACCATGTATGCTGTTTTATGGCATATTAAAATATGGTGCGTCCACATACTTGCAAACGGCTGTACTAAAGTTACATATTGGACAAATGTGGCAAGAATGCAAAAAGGGTACCATGCAAATTTCAATATGAGTGTAAAACTTGGGTAAAAAAACTAGAGATAAATCTAAAATGCCAAAAATGAACAAAGTGTGATATAAGCTAATAACATATCAAACAGCAAATTCGTTTGAAATATTTCACTTAAAATACATGCAGCATGTACTATATGATTGAATTGCTGATAACAAAAATCTTACGTTGCATATGCTGAAGTTCTACACTAGCTTATAACTCACTTGCTTTAAAAATACCTTTTTCTATATCGATCAGGACATTGCAAACATATACTATATATGATTAAAGCCAATTCAATTAGTTGTGCTGACTAAATTCGAGCCGGAAGAAAACACAAGCGCTGCATTAGAATAAACTATTAAAAAAAGGAATACTTTTGTTTCGGTTTCAAGAGATAAGGATTACATATTTTGCAGAAGCATATAGAAATTGTGCACAACCTATATACAAAAATGAAGAAAATTCACAAAAAAATCTAATATTGAAGAAAGTTTGCATCAGCACGTTAGCATTAAAATTCTAAAAAAAATTCATAATTAATATACATGAGCCCTTGAGGAAAAGAGTAAGCATCCCTTTATTGGCCCATCTTCTTGGGGCTTAGGCACCAGTGAAGTGAAAAAATATAGTTTCCATGGCTTTGCTTCTTGTTGTTTTTGGAATTTTAATGTACAATGAAATTACATGCTTGGTGTCAGGTTGAACTTATTGGGAGAGCCCTCTAAAAGGGTCAAGATCGAGGTTACACTTCACAATGCAATAAAGTGCATGACTAAATTCTTGGGGGAGTTTATTAACTAGGATGTGAGATTGTTTCAAAAAGAAGGTTTCTTGTGATGTATATATAAATATAAAAAATGAAAGTTGTTGATGCTCACCGAAGCTATCATCTGTTGATGCTGGGATGTCAGTAACCATCCTGTCAAAAGATAAGGCAGTGTGATGATTAATTTATCTGAATTACTCTTCAGAACTGTACATATGTAGTCTGATCAAATAGTATGTGCAAGAACAATAACTCACCAATGCAAGTATTCCCGCAGGCTAGGGTTGCTGGGATTAGGCGCATCAGGATCCACCATAACCTAATATATTTACATTAACACAAACACATGGTCAACATGTTAGGGAATTAAAAGTAAACCTGAGCATTTTTTCGGGGCTGGGCTGATCAGAAATCCCTGCACTTTTTTTTTGGGGGGGGGGGGTGTTAGTGTCTCTCTCAGTGTATAATACTACTATATATTTATTAGCATGAGCCAATCTTTGTAGTCAACCGAGCTATGGGCACGATCGAGGAGACTGATTTAGCCGTCACACACAGTGAGCCAAAAGCCATGGATGTCACTTGGACATGAGAGTTTGGAGAGTAGTCGAGACATCTTGGCCATAGATATGGCCTACCGCGCGCCAAATGGACTCGATCTGCGGAGTACGTGATGGCTTACTAGGGTATAGGCCACTCGAAAATCATCACCTCCAATCTCAACTCTAGGTTTCACCGACACCGCCGACGCCCGAAACTCCATCCCATCAAACACTGGTCTGCCATCATACAGGACACTTAGAGACACTGAGCTAGTAAACGGGTCTAAGACATCCCCGATTATGTGGCCCCTCGTCAAGGAGTCATTAGCCATGCTAGCTGTACTAATCTTTGTGTGAGAGTATATGGTATATGGTAGTAGCTAGCACCTACGAAAGCTATCAGGCCATCAATATGGCTTGAGCAAATCACAAGGTCTTGGGCTATTTTATAGTGTCCTAGAAGATGCTCAGGAAACTGTGTGCATACATGTGATTCTCGTTTTCAACACAGTTTCGGCACATTTTTATCTGCTCACCTTTCAGAATGATATGCTCTTCTCTACTTGTTTGTGGGAATTTCAAACTTTGTTCGTTGGCTTCCATGGTTTTAAGCATCGCACACAGACGATGGTGGGAATCAACATATCAATTCCAGGCAATCATAATCGAACCTCTTATCATTCATCAAATTCCATGGGAGACGCATGTGTGTCTTTTCTAACATTGCATAGAATCTTCTAGTGTTTTGCATGTTAGGTCCTTTGTCTTCAAGAAGCTGAGGCATGTTAACGAGACATAACAAGCTGAGGCATAACGAGTCGAGCTGGCTCGATATCCACCCCTATGTGGGACCTACGATAAGTCTTCCCTGGAACTCTGCCAGCGTCTACCGCTAGGACCACGTCAACCCGACCCCGCCATGCACCCGCCGCCATTGACCTGGCCCTCACTCATATTCTCGGTTCCTGCTCGACACTAGGACGTGCATGAGCAGGTACCCAACCCCACACACCCGTTCCCTGGTCAAGCCACACATGGAGCACATGCAAATTGCTCGCCGGAGTACATATCGCCGTTGAAAGCACCCCCTTGCTGCCGATCATGCACTCCCGTCCGGCCGTCCCGGCAATCCTCCAGCCCCAATATGCACCAGTCGAGCTTCATGTTGGCTGACGTAACTCACATCGCCGATCTGTTGTCAGTTGTCACGGAGGCCATCGCCATGCACGCACCAGCAGCACAGTCCCTTTTTTAATCCCGATGTGTAATCCAACTCCAACTACCATCTGTACTAGTAAGCGCTCAACCAGCGCGACGCTGACAGCAGTCTTTTTGCATAAGAGACCCTTGAATTAGTTGAAATGAACCTGTAGTCCACCATAGTTAATTATAACCAGGGACTAAAATATACTTTTTAATCTCTAGATACTATAGATAATTAGAAATATATAGCTGGTAGGTTTATTTTTTAAAAAATTCATAACTAATTCATTTTTAATCTAAATAAAGTGGTTTTGGTCTCAAATAAATTCTAAAAATGCATGGAATAATTCTAGTCGACTATTTTGAGTCATGTTTTTATGAATTAGTGTATTGTTTCTTATTATGTGCCCATGTACGTGAGTAGATTCGAAGTGTTGCATATGTCTGAAGGGCCCCACGCTTTTGAGGAACTCCATGATTCTATACCGCTTTAATTACACGCTCATTACTGTTTTGGCTAAACTATTGCACCTAATGGGAATTTCCCTAGTAATTGTTTGCGATGTCCTAGTTTCAACTCCGAAATCTGGGAACATTTTTTGTAGACAAACTCTAGTGCACTACATATTTCAAAAGAAAAGTGTTTCCAGAAGTTTTATGAGAATTATTTATAAAAGGTGCTTTTATCAAACCATTATCACTCAATGTATGGGATAGGATTGGCCAAGTGCCTCACACTAAGGATTGGTTTGTCGAGAGACCACCTAGGACATCTAAACAACCACAAGGAATATATGGCTTTGGTCTTGACCAAGTAATTAGGTAAAACTACATGGACATTAGCTATGGCAGATGCGGATGGAGGAAGACACCCTGTGTTACACCCGGTTTTGGAAGGCAAACCGAATGCGAACCATGTACGTGCCAGGATCAGAAACTCGCGTACACAACGATTACATAATTGGACATCATCACACAATGCTTGAAATAAATAGCGGAAAGGTACTTTATTACATCAAGATGTCCAAGACATCCACAGAGTCTAATACATAACCATAGTGTTCAACAATAACATCAAAGTGCAGAGTATCAAAACGTAGAATGTAAGCCTACACAGGCAGCTGACTGGGGGTTTGCCACTAAGAAAGAACTAGAACTCGTCATATTCCTGAAACTCCTCGAAGTCATCCATGTTGCCAGCTTCACCTCCTGAGCACTGAGAACAATGGGGACAACCTGGGTGGGGTGGTTTGTAAAGCAAGGGTGAGTACACTTCAACGTACTCAGCAAATGTCCCGTTTGGCTAAAGTGGACTAGTTGTATGTGGAGTTTAAAGTTAAGCAGTTGCTTTTAGTTGGTCAAGTTTTATTAATTATAAGTAGAGCCAAGTTTTAGTAATAACCCAGTTATTACCTAGAGGCACTCCCTCCAAGAGGAAATACCAGAGATCAGGATTATAATCACCATTGTTAATCATCATCATAAAAGTAACCATTGTTCTTCTAATCGAAGAGGATCCCAAGGCTGCTCATAACCGTGAGCACGGCTGATATACAAGTTTCTAACACTCTGCAGAGGTTGCACACTTTACCCACAAGCCGTGATTCCCATTCTGCCCGGGGTTCTAGCCTCCCCATTGATCACTACCAAGGTGACCTAGCAGGGTCTCACTACGTAGCCTTTACAAAGATTTCCCAGAGGTCATAGCCGCCCGTTAGGTTTCTCTAGTTTGATAAACACAGTACATCTCCCCAAAGGAAGGGTGATTAACAAAACCAAATCAAAGAACCTCTGCAACCAACCTCGGTAGAGCAAGTACTGTGCCCGGACCCCATTGATGGCCCTATGGTGAAGCCAACTACTCCTCTGGTTCCTCTAATTAATCAGCTAAGGTCGTCCCATTCCACCCTCATGGTTGCACTGTTATCCTGGGTTGTCACTCCCCAAACAGGTCCTTACGGAGAGGTACTTAGGAAAGAGCCTGAGGCCCCTAAAGTAATCACAAGGACCCCATAGGGATAACATCATCGTATCATAAAAGATCACATCATGTTCATTGATTAAGTTTAAGCAATAGCATAAGCTAACCATGATTAACCCAAAAAGGTAAAGAAGGGTAAGGTAAATACATACTAGTGCATCCTTAAGTTTCAATAATGTAATGCGGGACAGTGAATTATAAAGTAAAGTAGGACATGATAGGTCTGAGGACACTTGCCTTCACCAGGTTGTTGCTCAGAGGGATCTTCGGCAACACACTCAGGAACCACGAGCTGCTCATTGTCTAAGTAAAGCGAGCATACATTCAATACATTTGGAAGGTAAAAATGAACATCACATCACACATGTACAAATATTGGCACACAATTCAAGAAGGTACAATATTAAGTACAGAGGAATGAGGTCAAGTTATAAAAATGGACTAATCCTAGTTGGGGAATTGATTACTCTCTAAATGTTTGGAATATAGCTCAAAAAGGTTAAGTAGTGATTAAAACAAATGAAAGCTAGAATTATAAGATAAACTACTCTCGTTTAGAAATTTGATTATCTTTTAAGTATTATCCATAATTACATTCCTAATTCTATTTATGTCATTAAGGCCTAGAGGTTAAGCCAAAAATAAATCCAAGTAATGCATAACACTAATCTCACAAGATTGAATATACTTTATTCCTAGGGTTCTCCTTTTATTTATTTCATTAAATAAATAAATCAACATATACTTTAATTCTATATTCTAAGTGTAAACATTTTAGTGTACATAATACAGTTGGTCATATTTTATTTGAACAGAGAATAATTTGGTGAACATTTTGCAATTTGAACCACTAAATTTGGAGTTCATATGAAGAAGATATGAAATAAACATGTTTTGAAGTTTGAAATATGAAATTAGGGCTAAATCTGTGATTAAATAAAAGTCTAGGGGTCTAATTAAAACAAACCAGGGACCTATGCGCTAAAACAGAGGACGACGAGTTGATTTCCTAAAACTAGGGGGTTTCTTAAGCAAAACAGCCACACGAAGGGGTATCGGGCTCCCTCAACCGTTGGATCAAAAACCGACGGCTAAGATAAGATCGCGCGGGCGCGCAGGCGAGACTGACAAGCAGGGCCAGGGGCGTCAGCGGCAAAGGGAGAGAGCGCGCTGACCAAGCGGGCCCAGCGCCAGGGGGTTTGGGCGCTGACAGGTGGGCCAAGGCGTCTTGCACGCGGGCGCGAAGCGGTACCCGTGGTCCTGGCCATTCGATCTGAATGGGACGGAGGGGGTTAGACCGGAGGGGACGAACGGCTGCGGGCGGCGCTGACATGCGGGCCAAGGCGTCAGGCGCGCATGCGCGAAGCGGTACCCACGGTCCGGGCCGTTCGATCTGAATCGGACGGAGGAGATCAGACCGGGGGGACGGACGGCTGCGGGCGGCACTGCTCCTCTCCGTGGCGGTGAGGTCGCCGAAGTTGAGGCAGGCGTGAGCTAGGGGGGTCCGGGGTCGCCGGAGTTGGGCAGAGTGGAAGAGGGCGCCACAACGAACTCGATGGCGGGGAAAGGGCCATGAATCCATGGGCAGAGAGGGGAGAATGGCGGTGAGAAAGCCTCGGGCGAGCCGGAGGAACTCCGGTGAGCCATTCCGGCCACGGGGAGGGGGCTTAAGGCGCACTAAGGCCTGGGCTAGCTTCAGCAGAGGCAGGGGTGACACAGGGACCTACTCTGGGGAACTAAACTGGGCTAAATCGGCCAGCCACCGCGCGAGCATGGCGGACCGCCGCGGCCGAGCACCGGCGAAGCGAAATTGGCCGAACACAGGGCACAATAGGGGAAATTGGGCACGGGGACGAGTGTCTCACATCGGGGCGGAGCTCGGGGAGGCTTGGAGCGGTCTCCGGCAAGCTAGATGGCCGGGAACGCGGGCGTGGGTCTCCGACGGCGGCTGGTGGCGTGGGCAGAGCGTGAGAGAGGGCGAAGCTGCGCGAAATGAGGTGAGGGGTGTGCGTGGGGCACTGGTGGGGCTCTAAGAAGGGAGCTGGGCGTATGGGCGGGCGTCGTGGCCGAGAAATCCTGCGACGTGCGCGAGTGCGCACGCGCCGGTCCACAGCGAACGTGGAGGGGGCGGAACTGACAGGGCAGGCCCACAGCGCAGAGAGAGAAAAAAGGGGTGCGCGGGGCAATGGCTCGACGACTGGCGGACCGGGCCCGCGAGACAGAGAGAGAGGGAGCGCGCGGGGAAGAAAACTGGCGCCGACAGGCTGGCCCCACTGGGCAGCGAGCGAGGGAGGGAGGGCGCGCACGAGGGAAAATTGCCGCTGACAGGCGGGGTCCGCCTGTCAGACGGCGTGGGCGCGCGGCCGCGCGGCCTGGCTGGGCTGGTTTGGGCTGCTTTCTCCTTTTCTTTTTCCCTGATTTTTCTAATTCCTTTTCCATTTCTTTTTCTATAGGGTTTTTCAAATCCAAATTCAAACTAGGTTTCAAATTGAAATAAATTCAAACTTGTGCAACATTTCAAAGAATATTTTAAACTCAGCATGATGCAACATGTCATGACTCATAAGGTTTTGACAAAAATAAATAATTAATCTCCACTAGTTTAAGTTATTTTTAATCAAAATGAAAAAAGGGAGGATGAATCTAGAGAGAGAGAAAACCTAGAGTGAGAAAAAGAAGACTAACACATGATTTTGGGTAATAATTAGAAAGAAATTTTATACCCCTAAAATCAGGGTGATACAGACCTATCCCCCTTAAAAGAATCTCGCCCTCGAGATTCAGGGCTGGCTGGAAAAGAGCTCAGGGTACTTGGCTTTTAAATTATCTTCTCTTTCCCAGGTTGCTTCTTCTTCTGAGTGATGGCCCCATTTGACTTTGCACATTCTGATGGTGTTCCTCCGGGTGACCCGATCTACTGTCTCCAGAATTTGAGTTGGCTTCTCAATATAAGTCAGATCTTCTTGAACTTCAAGATCCTCTGCTGGCAACTGCTCTTCTACCACTCTTAAGCATTTCTTCAACTGAGACTCATGGAACACATCGTGCACAGCTGACAGATTCTCTGGTAAGCTGAGTTGATAAGCCCCTTCTCCACGTCTTGCCTGAATCTAATACGGGCCGATATAGCGAGGGGCTAGATTGCCCTTGACTCCGAATCTCTTGGTTCCTCTGATAGGTGACACCTTCAAATAGACATAATCTCCCACTTCAAAACTGAGTTCCCTTCTTCTGGTGTCAGCATAGCTTCGTTGTCTGGACTGTGCTGCCTTCAAATTCTCCCGGACCATTCTGATGTTCTCTTCGGCTTCAAGCAGAATATCTGGTCTGAACACCTGTCTTTCACTAGGTTGGTCCCAATGCAGTGGAGTTCTGCAATTCCTTCCATAAAGCGCTTCAAACGGTGACATCTTCAGGCTGGCTTGGTAGCTGTTGTTGTAAGAGAATTCGGCATATGGTAATCTCTTGTCCCAACCTATCTTGTCTTGTAAGGCACAAGCCCTCAACATATCCTCCAAAATCTGATTAGTTCTCTCTGTTTGACCATCTGTCTGCGGGTGATAAGCTGATCTGAATTTCAAATGCGTGCCCAAAGCTTCATGTAACTGCTGCCAAAAATGAGAGGTGAACTGGGTGCCTCTATCTGATACTATCTTCTTCGGAACGCCATGCAAGCACACAATCTGAGCCATGTATAGTTCGGCCAACATCACACTGTTGTAGGTGGTCTTGACTGGTATGAAATAGGCCGCCTTTGTCAAACGGTCCACTACTACCCAGATAGAGTCATAACCAGTACGAGTGCGGGGCAAACCTACTATGAAATCCATTCTGATCTCATCCCATTTCCACTGAGGAATCTGCAACGGTTGCAACAAACCTGCAGGTCTCTGATGTTCTGCTTTAATCCTCTGACAATTGTCACATATAGCCACATACTCTGCTATCTCCCTTTTCATACCGTACCACCAAAATCTTTTCTTCAGGTCTTGGTACATCTTCTCACTACTAGGATGTATAGAGTACGCTGTCTCATGAGCTTCCTTGAGAATCAGTTCCCGGATTGGTTTGATATCGGGAACACACAGTCTGTCTTTGAACCATACCACTCCTTCTGCATCTTCACAGAAATCCTTGCCTTTTCCATCTTTGATCAGCTGCCGGATCTTGTTGATTTTCTCATCATCCTTCTGACCGTTCCCGATGTCTTGCTCTAGAGTGGGTTCCAACTCAATTGTCACTCCTTGAGTGTTGTAGAGAAATCCGAGAGTCAACCTGTCAAATTCCTTCGCTAACTCATATGGCATCAGGTGAGCGGCCAACATATTGACTTGACTCTTCCTGCTAAGTGCATCTACATCTACATTTGCTTTGCCTGGGTGATAATGAATATCCAGCTCATAATCTTTGATCAACTCTAGCCATCTTCGCTGCCTCATGTTTAACTCTGACTGAGTGAATATGTACTTGAGGCACTTGTGGTCCATGTAGATATCACACTTCTACCCATAAAGATAATGCCTCCAGGTATTCATTGCATGAACCACGGCTGCTAACTCCAGATCATGAGTAGGATAGTTTTCTCATGAATCTTCAACTTTCGGGACGAGTATGCCACTACTCTCCCTTCCTGCATCAACACACATCCCAGTCCAGTGCACGAAGCATCGCAATGCACTGAGAATGGCTTGTGAATCTGGCAGAATCAGTACTGGTGCCGTTGTCAACTTCTCCTTCAATGTCTCAAAGGACTTCTGGCATGCTGGGGTCCACTTGAACTCAACCTTCTTTGCCAGCAAGGCTGTCATTGGCCTGGCGATCTTAGAGAAACCTTCAATGAAACTCAGAGCACCTAGAGGGGGGGGTGAATAGGTGATCCTGTAAAACTTAAAACTTAACACCACAAACTTGATTAAGAGTTAGAACAATGAAATCAAGTGAGTAGAGAGGAGAGCTCTTGACAAGCATAAGAGACACGAGGATTTATCCCGTGGTTCGACCAAGTACAAAACTTGCCTACTCCACGTTGTGGCGTCCCAACGGACGAGAGTTGCACTCAACTCCTCTCAAGTGATCCAATGATCAACTTGAATACCACGGTGTTCTTCTTTACTTTACTCTTTCCCGTTTGCGAGGAATCTCCACAACTTGGAGTCTTTCGCCCTTACAATAAGAATCACAATGAAGCACTAGAGTAAGGGAGGGAAGCAACACACTCAAATCCACAGCAAATACGCACACACAAGACCAAGACTTGAGCTCAAAAGAGTATCACAAGGTTCTCACTAGAACGGAGCTCAAATCACTAAGAATGTCGAACAAGTGTGCAAGAATGAAGTGTGAATGATCAACAATGCTCAAAGGTTGCTTGGTGTCCTCCTCCATGCGCCTATGGGTCCCTTTTATAGCCCCAAGGCAGCTAGGAGCCGTTGAGAGCATTCTAGGAAGGCAATTCTTGCCTTCTGTCGCCTGGCGCACCGGACAGTCCGGTGCACCACCGGACACTGTCCGGTGCAGATTTCTTTCCTTCTTTGGCGAAGCCGACCGTTGGCGGTTCAGAGCCGTTGGCGCACCGGACAGTCCGGTGCCCCCTTCTGACCGTTGGCTCTGCCACGCGTCGTGCGCGGATTCCGCCGCCGACCGTTGGTCGGGCCGACTGTTGGCTCACCGGACAGCCCGGTGCACACCGGACAGTCCGGTGAATTTTAGTCGTACGCCGCCGATGTTTTCCCGAGAGCGGCCAGTTCGCCAGAGCCAGCCTGGCGCACCGGACACTTTCCGGTGCACCACCGAACACTGTCTGGTACACCACCTGACAGTCCGGTGTACCCAGACTGAGCAGACTTTTGGCTGCTTCGAGCCAAGCTTTTCCAATTGAATTTTCTCTTATTCTACCACTTAGACAAACATGTTAGTACACAAAAACCAATGTACTAAGTCTAGAATCATACCTTTAATCTTGATTTGCACTTCTTGAGTCCTTGGCACAATTTAACACTTAGGCACTTGTGTTGGACACTTAATCACCAAAATACTTAGAAATGGTCCAAGGGCACATTTGCCTTTCAATCTCCCCCTTTTTGGTGATTTATGCCAACACAATAAAAAGCAACTAAAAGAAGTGCAACATCAATGCAAATGAAAACACAAATTTGTTTTGATTTGAATTTGGCATATTTGGATCATTCTTTGCCACCACTTGGTTTGTTTTTGCAAATCAACCTCAATTTCCTATCTCTAAGTCAAACACACTTGTTGAGACATAAAGAGAGTTGTTCCAAGAGAAATTGATCAAAGATTTCAAAAACTCCCCCTTTTTCCAATAATCAACCATCCTCCCCACAAGAGGCCAACTTTTGACAAAAGAGACAATAAGAGATTTTTGACAAATAAAAAACTCTATTCTACTATTTTCAAAATTCTCAAGTGGTAGCTGATCCATTTGTTGCTTTGGCCTTATTTTCTCCCCCTTTGGCATCAAGCACCAAAACGGGATCAATTTTGGCCCTTTAACCCCATTGCCTCACCAAAATCTTCAACTAAGAGTAAAAAGGCAATAAGAGTACAAAGATGAACTTGGAATCAGTTACTCTTTCATCGGAGTGCAGTGGAAGTCTTGCATGGTCCAAGTCCACCTGTTTCCTTTCAAACCTCCTTTGAGACTAAGTTAAGCAAACTCAAGCACACAGTTAGTCTCAAAGGGTCAAGTTGTAGCACATCTCCCCCTAAATATGTGCATCACTTGCAAATGGACTTGTGAGGTCCGGGGAGTGCTTGTACAACTTGAGCACCATAAATAAACAACAGAATTCATTAAGGAACATGATCAAGGCATAAAACACATGTATGCTATAAATCAATCCAGGTTCCGCGAATCTAAGACATTTAGCTCACTACGCAGCCTGCAAAAGGTCGACTCATCTAGAGGCTTGGTAAAGATATCGGCTAGCTGGTTCTCGGTGCTAACATGAAACACTTCGATATCTCCCTTCTGCTGGTGGTCTCTCAAAAAGTGATGCCGGATGTCTATGTGCTTTGTGCGGCTGTGTTCAACAGGATTATCCGCCATGCGGATAGCACTCTCATTATCACATAGGAGTGGGACTTTGCTCAGATTGTAGCCAAAGTCCCTGAGGGTTTGCCTCATCCAAAGTAGTTGCGCGCAACACTGTCCTGTGGCAACATACTCGGCCTCAGCAGTGGATAGGGCAACGGAAGTTTGTTTCTTACAACTCCACGACACCAGGGACCTTCCTAAGAATTGGCACGTCCCCGATGTACTCTTCCTATCGACCTTACATCCAGCATAGTCGGAGTCTGAATATCCAGTTAAGTCAAAGGTAGACCCCTTTGGATACCAGATCCCGAAGCAAGGCGTAGCGACTAAATATCTAAGAATTCGCTTCACGGCCACTAAGTGACACTCCCTTGGATCGGATTGAAATCTAGCACACATGCATACACTATGCATAATATCCGGTCTACTAGCACATAAATAAAGTAAGGACCCTATCATAGACCGGTATGCCTTTTGATCAACGGACTTACCTCCTTTGTTGAGGTCGGTGTGTCCGTCGGTTCCCATTGGAGTCTTTGCGGGCTTGGCGTCCTTCATCCCAAACCGCTTGATCAAGTCGTGCGTGTACTTCGTTTGGGAGATGAAGGTCCCATCCTTTAGTTGCTTCACTTGGAACCCAAGGAAATAGCTTAACTCGCCCATCATTGACATCTCAAACTTTTGAGTCATCACCCTGCTAAACTCTTCACAAGACTTTTGGTTAGTAGAACCAAATATTATGTCATCGACATAAATTTGGCACACAAAAAGATCACCATCACAAGTCTTAGTGAATAACGTTGGATCGGCTTTCCTAACCTTGAAAGCATTAGCAATTAAAAAGTCTCTAAGGCATTCATACCATGCTCTTGGGGCTTGCTTAAGTCCATAGAGCGCCTTAGAAAGCTTACACACGTGGTCGGGGTACCGTTCATCCTCGAAGCCAGGGGGTTGCTCCACGTACACCTCCTCCTTGATGTTGGGGCGAAGGCAAAGACGCCACCCTTCGCTCGAGGCCTTCGCTGCAGCTGCTGGTCCGACAGAGACAAAGCGGGCAGGGACACCCTTCGCAGGACTCGGCACTTTGACGAAGGCCTGCGGCGACGTCCTCCCACGGCGCGTCCTCGTTCAGTCCCAAGGCCCACGTGCGATCCGGCCCATTGTAACGGGCCCCGCGTGGCCGCCTCTGTATTACGGGCCTAACTTGTAAAGGAATACTTGTAATTATAGTTTGTAACCCTGCTTTATGGGAATATTCTGGGGATAAAATAGGTGTCTGAGGGCACATGCGTCCTTAACACAAGACGCTGGGCACTCAGATACCTATAAATACCCCCGCACAGTGCCCGTGAGAGGCTAGATTAACAGAGCTATTGCCCCCGAGCACGTAACCCTGTTGTCACCACCTTTCACCCTTGTTGGCCTCCTTACTGCTGAGAGCAAGTTCCAACATTTGGCGCCCACCGTTCGTGCTACGACAAGACCACCCGCGATGGCACCCAAGAGAGCTAACCCCAAGGCTGACGAGGCTGCGAAGGCAGCACTGCTGGCCGCAAGAAAGGGCAAGGCCCTCGCCCTCACCCAATCCACCCACCAAGAGCCCACCGAAGACAACATTCCCTGCACCTGCGAAGACGACACCTTCCGCACCTGCGGGCCCGAAGGACAATCGCAGCCGCCCCCAGGCTTCGCCCCAGTGGAGGGCGCGGATCTCACCGAGGACGGCGAGGTCCTCGGCGTCTCAACAGAAGAACAGTTACAGCTGCGCGCCCTGCGCCTCAAGAACCGCAATCTCCAGAGGCAGAAGGAGATACTGGAAGCCAAGCGCCAACGTGTGTCCGCACTAGCCAAGGTGCGGCAGATGATACGCGACGAGGAGCAGAAGGCCCAAGACCTCGAGCGCGAGATCGCGCTGATGCAGCGTGAAGGCCACCTCGGTCTACAGCAAGAGCCACCCCTCCAGCAGCGCGCGCAACCGGAGGACACGCGCGAAGGCCACCTCGGCCTGCAGCATGGCCCACCCCTGCAACACCGGCCGCAGCCGGAGAACCCGCGTTTCCCCCAACATGATTACGCCTTCCAGCACGGCGCACCATTCCAAGGGGTCAACTACCTCGATGAGCGAAGTCCCCTGGCGCCACATCTGCAAGTGACGCCGTGGCCAGCTAACTTCCGAGCAGGGGCATATCCCAAGTACAACGGCGGCACCGATCCGGCGCAATACATAATGAGTTATCAAGTCGCCGTTGCATCTGCCGGAGGGGACGACGCCACAATGGCGAAGTCTCTCATCATCGCCCTAGAGGGCCCAGCACTCACCTGGTTCACCAGATTGCCTCCGCTGTCCATTGATTCGTGGAGAAGTCTCAGGGACAAGTTCCTTCTCAACTTCCAGGGGTACCGCCCAGACACCGACGCTTTGGCCGAGCTCTCGCTTTGCAAACAGCTGGAAAAGGAGACTCTGCGGGAGTATTACCGCAAATTCCTAACGCTCAAGTCACACCTGCCCTCAGTCGATGATCAGATCGCTATCCACTACGCCATCAGTGGCCTGCGGGCCGGCGTCCTCTACAGCCACTGTATAAGAGATCCACCCAAGAACCTTCAGGAGCTATATCAGCTCTTTGAAAAATATGCCAAATCCGAAGAGCTCCACTAGCGCAAAGTTGAGTCACAGCGGAAGCCCAAGGATGCCCCGCAGTCCAGCCGCACATGGACGAGGACTCCGCAACCAGACTCCGGTCGAGACGGCCGCAGTCAGCAGCAAGTGCACAACATCGCAAACCAGCAGCCTGCTGCTGACCCCCCTCGTCGCCAGGAATATCCCCCCAAGGCCGCGGGAACGCAACCCGTGGCAGGGGCCGAGGGCGCGCGCAGCCGCCGCGCCGTTTCTACTGCCTTTTCCACGGCGAAGACTGCGCCCACCAAACGAAAGACTGCCCCGAAACGAAGGCCACCAGAGACAGAATGGCGCGGGCGCAGCCAGCCGACAATCCCAGAATTGTCGCGCATAATTACCAGCCACCCCCTCCACCATATATCCACGCCCCCGCTCCGCATCCACCGCACCACGCTTACCAACACCATCAGGAAGTACAAATCGTACCTCCTCCACCCCACCACCACACCAGCAACACCAAAACATCCCCCACGCCCCAAAACAGGAAGACTTCGCCGATCAACCATATCGCGGAGTCATTCACATGATAACAGGGGGGTCCAGCACTGACTTCGACACCAAGCGGCAGAAGCGGGACCACTACCGCAGCATCAACCATGTCGCGGTCACCGGCCCAGTCGTGCAGACGAAGTGGTCCCATATACCGCTAACCTTCGATGCACGAGACGTCGACCTGCGCAGCGCCCCCCACATCGACGCTATGGTCATCAATTGCAGCGTGGCAGGCTGGGACTTGCACAAAGTCCTAGTCGACAACGGCAGTCAGGCGGACATTATCTTCCTCCACGCCTTCGACCGCATGGGTATAAGCCATAGCTTGCTCAAGCCTTCGGACAATCCGTTGTATGGCTTCGGCGGCAAAGGCACCTTCCCCGTTGGCAAAATAGAGCTTCCCCTCTCCTTCGGTGTAGCACCCAATGCCCGAAGTGAGCAAGTAACCTTCGACATCGTCGACATGGTATATCCGTACAACGCCATCATGGGCCGGGGCTCAATCAATAAGTTCGAAGCCGCCATCCACGGACTGTACCTATGTATGAAGATACCAGGTCCGCTAGGCGCTATCACGATCTACGGCAACCAGCAGACGGCGCGCAACATAGAGCGGGACTTCGTGCCTGGCCAGAGGAACGTACACTGTCTCACGGCCCAGCGCGAGGTCCCCGCGCCCGCCAGCCCAGCCGACAAGCAGAACGAGAAGGCACAGTTGCAGAGCCAGGATGGAACCAGGACCGTTCCCCTTGATCAGGCCACGCCCAAGCAGACAGTCACTATCAGCGAAGACCTTACGTCACATGAAGAAGAAAGGCTTCTCTGCTGCCTGGCCAAAAATAAAGATGTCTTCGCCTGGTCCGCCCTAGACCTGGTCGGAGTCAGCCGATCCATAATTGAGCACAGCTTGGGAATTGACCCTTCGGTGCGACCAAAAAAGCAAAGGCTCCGCAAAATGTCCGATGAAAAGACAGAGGCCGCCAAGGCGGAAGTGCACCGCCTCCTAGAAGCTAAATTCATCGAGCCAGTGGCTTACCCCACGTGGCTCTCCAATGTCGTAATGGTGCAGAAAAAAAGCGGGAAATGGCGAATGTGCATAGACTTCACCAGTCTCAATAAGGCCTGCCCGAAGGACAACTTCCCGTTGCCGCGGATCGACAAGATAGTCGATAGCGCGGCCGGGTGCGAGGTCATGTCACTCCTCGACTGCTTCTCCGGCTATCACCAGATATACATGAAGGAGGAAGACAAGGCTAGCACCAGCTTTATAACACCCTTCGGCACTTATTGCTTCATCAGGATGCCGGAGGGACTCAAGAATGCGGGGTCCACCTTCTCCAGACTCACCAAAACAGTACTCGAGGGCCAGGTCGGCAGAAATATATTTACATATGTGGACGACATCGTAGTCGCCAGCAAGAATAAGGAGGACCACCTCGCCGACCTCGCCGAGACATTCGCGAACATGCGAGATGCACGACTCCGCCTGAACCCAGAAAAGTGCGTCTTCGGTGTTCGCCAGGGCAAGATATTGGGTTACCTGGTGTCACACCGCGGCATCGAGGCCAACCCAACCAAGATCCAGGCCATCGTCGACATGTCGCCTCCGCAGTCCGTCAGGGACGTCCAGCGTCTGACAGGCAGACTGGCCGCTCTCAACAGATTCATCTCCAGGTCCGCCGAGCGAAGTCTCCCCTTCCTCAAAACACTCCGCGGCGCGAAAGACTTCGCCTGGGGACCGGAGCAAGCAGCGGCCTTCGCCTCACTCAAACAGTACCTGTCGGAGCTGGCCATCCTCACCAGCCCCGACTCCTCGCTCCCCCTATTGCTCTATGTCGCGGCTTCGCCGCACGCGGTCAGCGCGGCACTAGTGCAGGAGCAGTCAGTCGAAGGCGCAGTCAGACAGTGCCCTGTTTACTATGTCTCCGAAGTCCTGACACCGTCCAAATGCAACATGACAGAGCTGGAGAAGATCGCCTACACAGTTGTCATGTCCTCGCGCAAACTGCGCCATTACTTTGAAGCATTCAAGGTCCGAGTCACCTCTGACAGAGGGCTCGGCGAACTATTCAGAAACCCGGAGGCATCGGTGAGGATTGCCAAGTGGGCAGCCGAGCTCTCCGGCTACCACATCAGCTTCGAGCCCAGGACAGCCATCAAGTCGCAAGTCCTGGCAGACTTCGTCGTCGACTGGACTGGGCCAGCAACACAGTCGGACCCGTCCACAGAGAAGATCTGGACCATCCATTGCGACGGCGCATGGTGCCACGCAGGGGCAGGCGTCGCTGCAGTCGTCACCTCACCTGCCGGAGTCAAACACAAATATGCAGCACGCCTCAACTTCGCCCTGGAATCCGACAAATGTACAAACAACATAGCGGAGTATGAAGCGGTTATCCTCGGCCTCCGCAAGCTAAGGGCCCTCGGAGTCACCACATGTATCATCAAGACAGACTCCAAGATAGTTGCCGGACAGGTCGAGAAAGACTATGCAGCAAAAGACCCCGCCCTCATGCAATACCTCGCGGCTATCCGAAGTCTCGAGAGACAATTCAAGGGATTCACCCTGCAGCATGTGGATAGGGCCAAGAACGAGGAGGCCGATGCCTTAGCCAAGGCCGCCGCCAGGGGCGAGCCCCTGCCCTCCGACGTGTTTTTCCACACCATCGGCACTCCAGCTGTCCGGAGCCCCGAAGGGCTCCAGATAACTAATGATAGCGAAGGCCACCGTATAGTCAACCTAATCATGACAGAAGACTGGAGGGCACCAATAACCCTGTTCCTACAGGGGTACTATCATCCAGCCGACGTCAGTGAGGCAAAGCGCCTCAGACATCGAAGCCGGGACTTCGCTCTGATCGAGGGCCAACTGTACAAGAAAGGGGTCAGTCAGCCAATGCTCAAATGCGTCACCGAAACCGAAGGCATGCAGATCCTACGCGAAGTCCACAGTGGCACGTGCGGCTCGCACGCAGGGCCAAGGGCCCTGGCTGCCAAGGTGATCCGACAAGGGTTTTACTGGCCCGCAATGATCTGCGCCGCAAATCGGGTCACGAGGTCCTGCGAGGCCTGCCAGAAGTTCTCCCCTCGGTCAGGCAACCCCTCGCAATATACAAAGCTGATTGCCCATACATGGCCTCTCCAGCGCTGGGGCCTGGACATCGTCGGGCCCCTGCCCACCGCTCAGGGGAACCTTAAGTTCGCCTTCGTAGCTGTCGAATACTTCACCAAATGGATTGAAGCGAGGGCTGTTTCCACAATCACATCAAAGACTGCCCAAAAATTCTTCTGGCAGAACATCGTTTGCCGCTTCGGAGTACCATCCGAGCTAACAGTTGACAACGGCAAGCAGTTCGATAGCCAAGATTTCAAGGATTTTTGTTTCTCCATCGGCACCAAGCTTGCCTTCGCTTCAGTCTATCATCCGCAGTCCAACGGGGTCGTGGAGCGCGCCAATGGGAAAATATTCACAGCTGTCAAAAAGATGCTCCTCGATGAAAGAAAAGGCAGATGGACCGATTTATTACCAGAGGCAGTCTGGGCGCTAAACACAACCGAGTGCAGAGCGACCGGGTTCACTCCTTTCTGCCTTCTATACGGATCGGAGGCAATGACCCCGCAAGAAATAAAGCATGGGTCCCCGCGTACAGTTCCGTCAGCCGTCCCCGACGTGGATGAGCCAACTTCAAAAGATCTCATTGACGGAGACCGGGCCTTCGCCCTACAGGCCCTAAACAAATATCAAGCCCAGACCAAAGCATGGCGCGACCGCGCAGTCATCCCGAGGGAGTTTAGCGAGGGGGACCTCGTACTCATCCGAACAGCTCGGACGGAGTCCAAGGGCAAGTTGGAGCCCAAGTGGGAGGGCCCCTTCATAGTCAAGTCAAAAGCTTCCCCCAGCGCTTACAGGCTCACAACGCCAAACGGCGAGGACCTAGAGCACTCCTGGAACGTCGACAACCTTCGCAAATTTTTTGTTTGACCCATTTAGGGCTGATTTCGCCCTTGTAATTCGCCGCAAACAATCTTGTACCGGCCCGCACTCTTTTCCTCCCGGGGGGTGAGGTTTTTAACGAGGCGGAGCCATTTAATATATGTGAGAAAAATCCCCCGCAAAAGCATGTGTCGAAAAAAGACCGCAACAACGGTCTTCGGCATTCGACCAATTCGAAGTCACCGCGAGGCTAAGCGCTAGCCACCCTCGCGTGCAACCAATCCGCGCAGAAGTCGCCTAAGGGTGCAGCCGGACTTAGCACAACAAGTGCGCAAAAGCCGTAGTCTATCGCGAAGACTACCCGCGCAGAAGTCGCCTAAGGGTGCAGCCGGACTAAGCACAACAAGTGCGCAAAAATCCGAAGTCTATCGCGAAGACTATCCGCGCAGAAGTCGCCTAAGGGTGCAGCCGGACTAAGCACAACAAGTGCGCAAAAATCCGAAGTCTATCGCGAAGACTATCCGCGCAGAAGTCGCCTAAGGGTGCAGCCGGACTAAGCACAACAAGTGCGCAAAAATCCGAAGTCTATCGCGAAGACTATCCGCGCCGAAGTCGCCTAAAGGTGCAGCCGGACTAAGCACAAGCGCACAAAAATCCGAAGCCTATCGCAAAGACTTCGCGCAAGAGCCGCCTACGGGCGCAGCCGACCCAGTACAACAAAAGCAGAAACAACACCAAGACCAATCATAATCATGCTGGCACAGCATAATCAATCACACCAGACAAAGTACACAGCGCCCTCGCAGGCACAGGCACGCGAGGGCACACAACTCCATTTTACAAGCCCTTACACATACACAAGCGAGGGCACCGCGCCCTACATCGGCTCAACCTTAGGAATAATCCCCATCTCTCTATAATTAAACAACATTATCCTGAGCTCCTCACCCGCAAAAAGGCTTCGCAGCTCCCCTTTCCCTGCACCCGCGGCGGCCGGCAAAGACAGCAGCTCCTGCCGACCAGCCCTGCTAACGCGAAGCCGGGCCCCTTCCTCCGCACTAATCCTACGCTTTGCAACCGCCCTTCGTCGTCGGTGCCCGGTGCTAGGACCGGGCACGTCTGGCGCGTCCGCAGCGTGTGGTGCAGCCTCCGCCGCAGCCACGTCCAAGGCCGCAAAATAATCCAAGTCCCCCTCCGAAGACTCCTCAGTCCACTCAACCGAGCTCCCAGAGTCAGTAAAATCAAAAAACTCAGAAACAGACCCACCATATTCATTTCCATCTTCCGCGGTCGAAGCCGCCAAAAACTCAGTAGTAGCGGGTGCGTGCGCAGGCCCAAAATCTTGAACCTGCGCAGCAACCAAAATTCAGTACAACATCCAAAAATTCCTCAACCCTAAACACCACCTATGCCACCTGCGAAGGCCCTGCCGCTGCGGGAGCCTCCGCCGAGGCCTCTGCCGCTGCCTCCGCCCCCACCTCCGCTGGATCTTCAGCGCTCGGCACAGCAGCTGCGGGGGCATCGGGCGCGCCTTCGGCCACCTTTGTGGGAAGGTCTTCGCCGGCCGCAGCAGGTGCAGGGGCGCCTGGTGCATCTTCCGCAGTCTCCGGGGTCGGTCCCGGGGCGACTCCAGTCGCGGCCTCCGCAGGGGTCGTCTCCGGGTCAGGCAGCGCGCTGTTCAGCGCCCCGAAGTCGTCCACCCGCTCGCCGCGCTCCGCCTAAGACAAAACGCACAAAAATTCAGCAAACACACGCACAGACCGCATCCAGCAAACGCCGAGCAAACGACAACGTTACCTGAGCCCTCGCAGCCTCGGCCCGCGCCCGGACCACCTCACAACCGTATGAACCCCACATCCGGTCATAGAGGGCCCCGGCGGATTCCTTCACCACGGGGTCTTCGACCTCAAAGATATCTCGCCCAAAATCCTCATCTGCCTGGTCGAGGGCCTCAAAGTGCCGGCAGCCTTCGCGAGAGAGCGCGTTCATCGCTGCCTCGCAGGTGACCAGGGAGGTGAACGACATCAACCCCGCCAAGACAGTGGGGAGCTCCTGCAGTTCCTCCTGCACCCATTCCAGACAGCGAAGTCCGGCCTCTCGCTCCGGCACCTCGAAGTCACCCGTCCGCACACCCAGCTCGCGATATGCAGTCATGAGCTGCGTGCGCGTCCGTTCGGCCTCCGCTCGCATCGCGGCCTCGGCCCCCTCCGCGCGGCTCTCCAGGGCAGTAAGCCGCCGCTGCAGCTCTCCGGCGAGCTCCTTGGCGATATTGCCTTCCGCCCGCGCCAGCCTGGCCTCCGCCTGAGCAGCCTGCTCTTTGGCGACGGCTTCGTTGGCCTCCCTCCTCTCCCCCGCCAGCTGGCGCCGGAGGTCAGCCTTCTCCTTCTCCAGGGCGGCCACCTTCTCCGCCAGTTTGCGGCACTTGCTGTCGGAGGCCGACTTCTCACGGACAGCGTCAGCATGTTGCGTCCGAAGTCTCTCGACCTCGGCAGACAAAGCTGCCGTAAGGGCCCCCGACGCGGTGCGGCTGGTGAAGTCAGCCACCTGCAGAACACACGTAAGGCCGTTGCGTAAAAAAAAAAGAGGGGGGGGGGGGGAGAGGGCATAGCTCGGCGGACCTGACTCAGCGCCTCCGTCGCTCGACTCAACGCCTCCGTCGCTCCCTTCAGCCGGCGGGTCGCCACGCCCGCCTCGTCCCTGACCAGCGCGAGGGCAGACACCTCGCCTCCGGCGCCAAGGGTCTCTCCCCCCGCCTTCGGCGCTGGCGCAGCCGTCGCGATCGCCGCGCCAGGCACAACTAGAGCAAGCGGGCCCTCGTCCGACCCTGCAACGCGTCAACAAATTAAAAATAAAAAATAAAAAAAAATAAAAATATATATATTTATATAGACTTACCCCCAAGATAGTCCTCCACATTAATCTCAGTGCCGAAGTCGGCAACGCGTTTGCCGGGCGGCGGTAACGTTCGGGCCGCCTTCGCAGCCTCCGCCACTCCGCTGACAGACGGCACCACCTTCGTCAGCTTGGGGCCTCCGGCGCCCACCGTCACCTCCGGCGCCTTGCCGGGCGCAGAGGCGCCCACCTTCGCCGGCAGCGGCGGCTTGCCTCCGCCGGAGGCCTCAGCCTTCGCCGTTCCCCGCTGCCTTTTCGGCCGGGCATCGTGAACCCTCACAGTCGCCTGGCGTTTTCGCGCCGCCCCTTGGCGATCCTTGTCCATCACTGCCCACACAACATGACCGATATTTCGCCCATAAGGAAAAACTTTCCACCGATGAACCATACGAGATGTAAAACAGTCCTCCTCAGCCGCGCAGGGGATAGGAATGTCTTTAGGCCAACAACCCCCGGTAACCCTCAGCATCCGAGCCGAAGACTCCCGGAGCTCGGGCGAAGACATCCTCTCCCCCGGGGCCGCACACGTCCTCATTAACTCTCTAGCGAAACTATCAGACACCCCAAGTCTTCCCATCGCAGTACCTAATTTTCTCTTTTTCGAGGAGGCGGCGGCCACCAGCGCAGGGTCGCCTCCAGTCTCCACCGCCGGTTTCTTCCCACGGCGGTCCGCTTCGTCTTGACCGGGGTAGCCGTCGTACGGCAGTTGATTTAATTCGAAGACCCTGTTCAAACGTTCATTTGACCCGCGGATGTCAAAGCTGCGCTGGCCTTCCGTCCTCGGCACGTAACGCCCCACGAGCCGCACCGCCAAGTCCTCCGCATCACGCACAAAGGCGGCCGGGTCACGGTTTCGCAAATTCAGTGCGAAGGCAGGACTTCGCACCACCCTTCCTCCGTGAAAGGGCATCTGGCGAGGGCATACTTCGCCCAGCGCCCAGCCGTGCGCCAAGGGCCAGACCCCGTACGCCACGAACTCTTCAACTAAATCTCGACCGCTGCTCTGACCGGCGGCGCACCGAAGGGCCCCTTCGTCTGCATCCTCTTCTGCCACTTCATAAGGCGGATACGCAGAGTAATAGTGAGAGCACATTAAGGACACGGGGAGCCCTTCATGGCCTTCGACAGCAGCCTCAGCAACATAAAACCAAAATTCATTCCAATTGCCCCACTTGTTGCGGGCGCACGGGACCAACTCCACTACTGGCATTGTGGTCTTGCCGGTCTTCGGCGTGAATGTGCATGACCCGAACTGGGCAACTCCGTCCTCAACCATCCTTTTCTGCCAATGCAAACAATAATTCTTCGCAAAAACTTCAACTGACGGCTGTCCGCCGTACGAAGTCGTCGCCCAGACATACTTCGCCAGCGCCACTATGGCGTTCGGTGTCAGCTGATGTATTTGAACGCTGAATCTACGCAGGACTTCGCCGACAAACCGGTGCGCAGGCAAGCGGAGTCCGGCGACGAAGAACGCCTCGAAAACAACCAACTCGCCCTCCGGCTCGGGGACTTCCTCCGTCCCCGGAGCACGAGCGACTCCGCCGCCAAAGTAGCCCAACCGCTGCATATCTTCCATACGGGCTGACGTCATCCGTGACACACCAAATTCAACAGAGTCGCCGGCGCGCAACTCCTCCACCATCACGTTACTCAACGTCTCCTCAGACGAGGCGGCGGCCGGCGGCATGGCGTCGGCGGAAGAAGAAGAGGATGGCATGGCTACGTACCGTCGTCGGCGGCGGGCGGTCTGCTTCACTCGAGCCAGAACGCCGGCGAGCAAAGGGAGCAGCGGAGGAAAAGGAGCAGCAAGACGGCGGGCGGCTAGGGTTTTACGGAGCGCGGAAGGCAGAGTTCAAACAGCGCCGCCCCCGCCCCCTTTTATAGGCAGGGCGCGGCTCTTCGGGAAACCCGCAATCCGACAGGCCGCGACGCTTCGGGAAACCCGCAATCCAACAGTACGCCGTCCATCAACGGTCACATCAAAAACCCCCGCGGAACCACTTCGAGCGAGGGCAGCGTCTCCGCCATCTAGCGACGTCTTCGGCACCAGGTGACTTTGTCGAACTGGTCCCTCGGAGGGCAAATGTTGGGGCGAAGGCAAAGACGCCAACCTTCGCTCAAGGCCTTCGCTGCAGCCGCTGGTCCGACAGAGACAAAGCGGGCAGGGACACCCTTCGCAGGACTCGGCACTTTGACGAAGGCCTGGGGCGACGTCCTCCCACGGCGCGTCCTCGTTCAGTCCCAAGGCCCACGTGCGATCCGGCCCATTGTAACGGGCCCCGCGTGGCCGCCTCTGTATTACGGGCCTAACTTGTAAAGGAATACTTGTAATTACAGTTTGTAACCCTGCTTTATGGGAATATTCTGGGGATAAAATAGGTGTCTGAGGGCACATGCGTCCTTAACACAAGACGCTGGGCACTCAGATACCTATAAATACCCCCGCACAGTGCCCGTGAGAGGCTAGATTAACAGAGCTATTGCCCCCGAGCACGTAACCCTGTTGTCACCACCTTTCACCCTTGTTGGCCTCCTTGCTGCTGAGAGCAAGTTCCAACACTTGATTGGCCCGTTGAGGAAAGCACTCTTTACATCCATTTGGAACAATCTGAAAGAATGGTGAGTAGCATAGGCTAACAATATGAGAATTGACTCTAGCCTAGCCACAGGAGCAAAAGTCTCCTCAAAGTCCAAACCTGCGACTTGGGCATAACCTTTTGCCACAAGTCTAGCCTTGTTCCTTGTCACCACCCCGTGCTCGTCCTGTTTGTTGCGGAACACCCACTTGGTTCCCACAACATTTTGCTTGGGACGAGGCACCAGTGTCCAAACTTCATTTCTCTTGAAGTTGTTGAGCTCTTCCTCCATGGCCAACACCCAGTCCGGATCTAGCAAGGCCTCTTCTACCCTGAAAGGTTCAATAGAAGAGACAAAAGAGTAATGCTCACAAAAATTAACTAATCTAGAGCGAGTAGTTACTCCCTTGCTAATATCACCCAAAATTTGGTCGACGGGATGATTCCTTTGAATCATCGCTCGAACTTGAGTTGGAGGTGCCGGTTGTGCTTCTTCCTCCATTACATGATCATCTTGTGCTCCCCCTTGATCACACGCCTCCTCTTGATGAACCTGTTCATTGTCTTGAGTTGGGGGATGCACCATTGTTGAGGAAGAAGGTTGATCTTGCTCCTTTTGTTCCAGTGGCCTCACATCTCCAATCGCCATGGTGCGCATTGCGGCCGTTGGAACGTCTTCTTCATCTACATCATCAAGATCAACAACTTGCTCTCTTGGAGAGCCATTAGTCTCATCAAATACAACGTCGCTAGAGACTTCAACCAAACCCGATGATTTGTTGAAGACCCTATACGCCTTTGTATTTGAGTCATAACCTAACAAAAACCCTTCTACGGCTTTGGGAGCAAACTTAGAATTCCTACCTTTCTTCACTAGAATGTAACATTTGCTCTTAAATACACGAAAGTAAGACACATTGGGTTTGTTACCGGTTAGAAGCTCATATGAAGTCTTCTTGAGGAGGCGATGAAGGTAGACCCGGTTTATGGCGTGGCAAGCCGTGCTCACGGCTTCCGTCCAAAACCATTCGGGCGTCTTGAATTCACCAAGCATCATCCTCGCCATGTCTAGTAGTGTCCTGTTCTTTCTCTCTACCACACCATTTTGCTGTGGTGTATAGGGAGCGGAGAACTCGTGCTTGATTCCTTCCTCCTCAAGATACTCCTCCACTTGAAGGTTCTTGAACTCGGACCCATTGTCGCTCCTTATTTTCTTCACTTTGAGCTCAAACTCATTTTGGGCTCTCCTTAGGAAGCGCTTGAGGGTCACTTGGGATTCAGATTTATCCTGCAAAAAGAATACCCAAGTGAAGCGGGAAAAATCATCAACTATAACAAGACCATAGTTACTTCCTCCTATGCTTAGATAAGCGACGGGTCCAAAGAGGTCCATATGAAGTAACTCCAGGGGTCTTGATGTTGTCATCACATTTTTGGCATGATGAGAGCTTCCCACCTGTTTACCTGCTTGACAAGCTGCACAAGGTCTATCTTTTTCGAAAGTTACATTAGTTAGACCTATCACGTGTTCTCCCTTTAGAAGCTTGTGAAGGTTCTTCATCCCCACATGTGCTAAACGGCGATGCCACAGCCAGCCCATGCTAGTCTTAGCAATTAAGCATGCATCTAGACCGACCTCCTCTTTTGCAAAATCAACTAAATAAAGTTTGTCGTCTAGTACACCCTTAAAAGCTAATGAACCATCACTTCTTCTAAAGACAGACACATCTACATTTGTGAATAAACAGTTATATCCCATATTACAAAGTTGACTTACAGACAACAAGTTATATCCAAGCGACTCAACTAAGAACACATTAGAAATAGATTGCTCGGATGAAATAGCAATTTTTCCTAACCCTTTCACCTTGCCTTGGTTCCCATCATCGAATATGATTGAATCTTGGGGATCCTTATTCTTGACGTAGGAAGAGAACATCCTCTTCTCCCCCGTTATGTGGTTTGTGCATCCGCTGTCGATAATCCAGCTTGATCCCCCGAATGCATAAACCTGCAAGGCAAATTTAGGCTTGGGTCTTAGGTACCCAACTCATGTTGGGTCCTACAAGGTTAGTTACAATAGTCTTAGGGACCCAAATGCAAGTCTTGTCTCCCTTACATTTGGCCCCTAATTTCCTAGCAATTACCTTCTTATCCTTTCTACAAATAGCAAAGGAAGCATTGCAAGCATAATAAATTGTAGAAGGTTCATTCATTATTTTCCTAGGAACATGAACAATATTTATTCTAGGCATATGATGAACAACATTTTTCCTAGCCAAATTTCTATCATGCATAATAGAAGAACTAGAAGCAATCATGACATGAGCATCATAACTTCTATAAACATTCCTATAATGTCTCCTATCATGATACATGAAAGCATGGTTCTTTTGAGCACTACTAGCCATAGGGGCCTTCCCTTTCTCCTTGGTGGAGATGGAAGCCTTATGGCTTGTTAAGTTCTTGACTTCCCTCTTGAAGCCAAGACCATCCTTAATTTAGGGGTGTCTACCAATTGTGTAGGCATCCCTTGCAAAATTTAGTTTGTCAAATTCGCTCTTGCTAGTCTTAAGTTGGGCAATAAGACTAGCCACTTCATCATTCAAATTAGAAATTGAAACTAGGTGTTCACTACAAGCATCAACATTAAAATCTTTACACCTATTGCAAATTGCAACATGTTCTACACAAGATGTTGATTTATTAGCTATTTCTAACTTAGCATTCAAATCATCATTTATGCTCTTTAAGCTAGAAATAGAGTCATGGCATGTAGACAATTCACAAGAAAGCATTTCATTCCTTTTAATTTCTAAAGCAAGGGATTTTTGTGCCTCTACAAACTTATCATGTTGTTCATACAAAAGATCCTCTTGCTTTTCTAATAACCTATTCTTATCATTCAATGCATCAATTAATTCATTAATCTTATCAACCTTAGTTCTATCTAGGCCCTTGAATAAACATGAATAGTCTATTTCATCATCACTAGATTCTTCATCACTTGAGGAAGCGTAAGTACTAGTATCACGAGTGCTTACCTTCTTTTCCCTTGCCATGAGGCAGGTGTGATGCTCATTGGGGAAGAGGGACGATTTGTTGAAGGCGGTGGCGGCGAGTCCTTCGTTGTCGGAGTCGAACGACGAACAATCCGAGTCCCACTCCTTGCCAAGGTGTGCCTCGCCCTTAGCCTTCTTGTAAGTCTTCTTCTTTTCCCTCTTGTTCCCTTGTTCCTGGTCACTATCATTATCGGGACAATTAGCGATAAAATGACCAATCTTACCACATTTGAAGCATGAGCGCTTCCCCTTCGTCTTGGTCTTGTTGGGATGCTCCTTGCGACCCCTTAGCGCCGTCTTGAAACGCTTAATGATGAGGGCCATCTCTTCCTCATTGAGTCCCGCCGCCTCAACTTGTGCCACCTTGCTAGGTAGCACTTCCTTGCTCCTCGTTGCTTTGAGAGCAACGGTTTGAGGCTCGTGGATTGGGCCGTTCAACGCATCGTCAACGTATCTTGCCTCCTTGATCATCATCCGCCCGCTTACAAACTTTCCAAGTATCTCCTCGGGCGTCATCTTGGTGTACCTAGGATTCTCACGAATATTGTTCACAAGATGTGGATCAAGGACAGTAAAAGACCTTAGCATTAGGCGGACGACGTCGTGGTCCGTCCATCGCGTGCTTCCATAGCTCCTTATTTCGTTGACGAGGGTCTTGAGCCGGTTGTACGTTTGGGTTGGCTCCTCGCCCCTGATCATTGCGAATCTCCCAAGTTCTCCTTCCGCCAACTCCATCTTGGTGAGCATGGTGACGTCGTTACCCTCATGTGAGATTTTGAGGGTGTCCCAAATCTGCTTGGCGTTATCCAAGCCGCTCACCTTATGGTATTCATCCCTGCACAATGAAGCTAGAAGAACAGTAGTAGCTTGTGCGTTTTTGTGAATTTGCTCATTAATGAACATGGGACTATCCGTACTATCAAAGTGCATTCCATTTTCTACTATCTCCCATATACTTGGATGGAGAGAGAACAAGTGGCTACGCATTTTGTGACTCCAAAATCCGTAGTCCTCTCCATCAAAGTGAGGGGGTTTACCGAGGGGAATGGAAAGCAAATGAGCATTGGAACTTTGCGGAATACGAGAATAATCAAAGGAAAAGTTTGAATTAACCGTCTTCTTTTTCTCGTAGTCGTTGTCGTCGTCCTTTTGGGAAGAGGAAGATTCGTCGCTGTCGTATTAGACTATCTCCTTGATGCGCCTTGTTTTCTTCTTCCTCCCGTCTTTTCTTTTGTAGCCGGAGCCTGAGTCAGTAGGCTTGTCATCCTTTGGATCATTGACGAAGGACTCCTTATCCTTATCATTGACCACCATCCCCTTGCCCTTAGGATCCATCTCTTCGGGCGATTAGTCCCTTTCTTGAAGAGAACGGCTCCGATACCAATTGAGAGCACCTAGAGGGGGGGGGGTGAATAGGTGATCCTGTAAAACTTAAAACTTAACACCACAAACTTGATTAAGAGTTAGAACAATGAAATCAAGTGAGTAGAGAGGAGAGCTCTTGACAAGCACAAGAGACACGAGGATTTATCCCGTGGTTCGGCCAAGTACAAAACTTGCCTACTCCACGTTGTGGCGTCCCAACGGACGAGAGTTGCACTCAACTCCTCTCAAGTGATCCAATGATCAACTTGAATACCACGGTGTTCTTCTTTACTTTACACTTTCCCGTTTGCGAGGAATCTCCACAACTTGGAGTCTTTCGCCCTTACAATAAGAATCACAATGAAGACTAGAGTAAGGGAGGGAAGCAACACACTCAAATCCACAGCAAATACGCACACACAAGACCAAGACTTGAGCTCAAAAGAGTATCACAAGGTTCTCACTAGAACGGAGCTCAAATCACTAAGAATGTCGAACAAGTGTGCAAGAATGAAGTGTGAATGATCAACAATGCTCAAAGGTTGCTTGGTGTCCTCCTCCATGCGCCTAGGGGTCCCTTTTATAGCCCCAAGGCAGCTAGGAGCCATTGAGAGCATTCCAGGAAGGCAATTCTTGCCTTCTGTCGCCTGGCGCACTGGACAGTCCGGTGCACCACCGGACACTGTCCGGTGCGGATTTCTTTCCATCTTTGGCGAAGCCGACCGTTGGTGGTTCAGAGCCGTTGGCGCACCGGACAGTCCGGTGCCCCCTTTTGACCGTTGGCTCTGCCACGCGTCACGCGCGGATTCTGCGGCCGACCGTTGGCCGGGCCGACTGTTGGCTCACCGGACAGTCTGGTGCACACCGGACAGTCCGGTGAATTTTAGCCATACGCCACCGACGTTTTCCCGAGAGCGGCCAGTTCGCCAGAGCCAGCCTGGCGCACCGGACATTGTCCGGTGCACCACCTGACAGTTCGGTGTACCGAGACTGAGCAGACTTTTGGCTGCTTCGAGCCAAGCTTTTCCAATTGAATTTTCTCTGATTCTAGCACTTAGACAAACATGTTAGTACACAAAAACCAATGTACTAAGTCTAGAATCATACCTTTAATCTTGATTTGCACTTCTTGAGTCCTTGGCACAATTTAACACTTAGGCACTTGTGTTGGACACTTAATCACCAAAATACTTAGAAATGGCCCAAGGGCACATTTCCCTTTCAGAAACCCCGATAATAACCGACCATTCTGATGAAACTCTTGATTCCTCGGACATCTTTTGGTGCTTTCCAGTCCAAGATAGTTGTTACCTTCTTCAAATCTACAACCAATCCCTCTCAGTTTATAATGTGACCCAAGAACAGGACTTCACTGATCTAGAACTCGCACTTGCTAAGCTTGGCATACAGCTGACAATCTCGTAGCCTCTAAAGTACTTTCCTCAGATGCTCCTCATGCTCTTGCTCATTCTGGGAATATACAAGAATATCATCAATGAACACCACTACAAACTTGTCGAGGTAGTCCACGAACACACTGTTCATCAGATACATGAAGTAAGCTAGCGCATTCGTCAATCCGAATGACATAACCATCAACTCATATAGTTCATACTTAGTGATGAATGCTGTCTTCGGTATGTCTGCAGGTCGGATCCTGAGCTGATGGTAACCTGACCTCAGATCTATCTTTGAGAACACACTGGCTCCTCTCAACTGATCAAATAGGTCTTCAATTTGAGGCAGAGGGTACTTGTTCTTGACAGTGACTTCATTTAAAGCTCTGTAATCGATGCACATCCTCTTCGTGCCATCCTTCTTCTCCACAAATAACACGGGGGCTGCCCAAGGTGAGGTACTTGGTCTGATGTAGCCTTTCTCTAACAACTCATCAATCTGCTTCTTGAGTTCCACCAACTCTGGTCCGGACACTCGATAAGCTCTCTTGGAAATAGGGGCGGTGCCTAGGATAGCTCTATGGCAAATTCAACTTTTCTTTCAGGTGGCATGCCTGGTAACTCTTCAGGGAATACATCAGGGAATTCTGACACAATCCTAATTGCCTCAATCAGATTGGACTCCTTGTCATCTACTGATAAATGGTGACAAGCTCCTTCCTCTAGTTCAGGTAAGTACAACTTGGTTACTACTTCCTTTCTGGATGGGGACACCAACTTAACTGTTCTCTTGTCACAACTGACAGTGGCTTGATTTTTGTGTAGCCAATTCATCCCTAGGATGACATCTAACCCTTGAGTTCCCATGACTACTAGGCTAGCGGGGAAGGCTATCCCCCTTATTTCAATCCTTAGATTCGGACAAATCCTATCGGACTGAACTTTTCCCTCAACTGAATTAACTCTCAAAGGTGGGATCATTGGTTCTATGGGGATGTTATGTGATTCTACCCAAGATGCAGAAACAAAAGAATGTGTGGCACCAGTATCAAATAGTACTTTTGCTGGGTAGGATTCGACTGGAAACATACCTTCTGCCATGTCCTGAGCATCCTGGATTGCTTTGGCCTCCAGGTGATTCACCTTTCCATGGTTGTAGGCCTGACCACGGACTCCTGGTGCTTGCTGTGGTGCTCCTTGTCTTGCTGGGGCATTGACTGCTGGCGGTTGCTGGGCTGCTTTCTTTGGACAATTCTTCGCCCAGTGATTTTGTTCTCCACAGTAGAAGCATGCACGACCTCCTACTTGTGCTGGGGCTGCTTGGCCATTCTGGTTGGTTGCGGGGGCAGGAAGACGAGCTGCCTGGTTGTTCTAATGTTGGTACTGATTTCCTCCCGGCTGAGTGTTCTGACGGTACTGCTATTGCTGTTGATGAGGAAACTGCCTCTGGTACTGGTGCTAGTGCTAACGCTGATGTTGGTGCTCGTGACCTTGCTTGAATTGCTATGGTGAGTTGCCTGAGTAGCGGGGACAACTGCTACTCCCGGCCTGAGGTCCACCGATCTTGCGCTTCCTATCCTCCATCGCCCGACGCTTCCTTTCAGTCATGATTGCTCTGTCTATCAAATGTTGGAAGGTGGGGAAAGTGTGGTTCATCAACTGATAATGGAGGAGATCAACCAATCCTCTCAAAAAGTGGTACTGCCTCTTGGCATCTGTGTTGGCGTCTTCTGGGGCGTAACATGACAGCTGCAAAAACTTATCCCTGTACTCACTAACGGACATGGGACCTTGCTTCAGGGCGAGAAACTCCTACTTCGTCACTATCATCAGTCCCTCGGGCACATGGTAGCGACGGAAGTTATCCCTGAACTCCTCCCAAGTGATAGCTTCAGGGATGGCATGAGCGGCGAGGTAAGACTCCCACCAAGACTGTGCTGCTCCCCTCAGTTGTCGGGGACCATACAACACCTTCTCACGATCGTTGCACTGGGCAGTGTGCAACTCACGCTCCACGGTACGCAGCCAATCTTCTGCGTTCATGGGATCAGCAGAGTGGGCAAAGATAGGGGGATGGCCCCTCATGAATTCTGCCCACTTATCTCTGGGCACTTGTGGCATCTGGACTTGCACTTAGGGGTGGGCATTTTAAAACCGAAAACCGAACTCGAACCCGAATAGACCGAATTGTCGGTCTATTCGGGTTTTCGGGTTTGGGTTCGGTTCCTATATGTGCTATATTTCGGGTTATGGGTTCGGGTTCGGTTCCTAACCTTTAAAACCCGAATAGACCTAATAACCCGAAATATAAAAAAGCTATTAATATGTGATGGTATTATTATATGATTTATGAACTTATTAGCTAGAAATAATGATATCATCTTAACGATAGTGTAAATATCTTTGTATGCTAATTTTTATAGTTACTTGTTGTAGTAACAGTACTTTCAATTAATTATTCATTGTATATATTTTAACAAAATATACTAGTCTCTCTACAATTCGGGTCTATTCGGTGGACCGAATAGACCGAATCGAAATTGTGAGTCTATTTGGGTTCGGTTCCTAAAATATTTTTGGAAATTTCGGTTCTCATTTTTCAGAACCCGAAATTTCACAAACCCAAATAGACCGAACCGAATTACCCTAATAGACAGAATGCCCAGCCCTACTTGCACTGGAGGCTGAGGTGGTGGTGGATGCTGCTGAGCTTGCTGCATCGCTGCTAATATCTGACTAATTGCCTGAACTTCCTGGGTCTGCATCAAGAACATCTACTCAATGGTCATCGGGGGTGGCGGTGGCAAATGCTGCTGCGGAGCTGCCTCCTCTTGGGGTGCCTGCTGCTCTGGCTGTGCACGCCTCGCACCACTGCGCCTGTTCTTAGACATCTGTAGGAATCACACACATATCAGATCTGACTCTGCAGTCTTTCAGCATAAGAAAAGATATACAGAAATCTTCACAGCACTAAACAATTGATCATCTTCACTAACAACTTCTCAGATAAAAAGGAAAGTGGAAATAAATGGATTACCCCACTAAATAACTAACTTTATTAATAACTACACCAAGTTGCAGGAGATACCCACCCCTTGGTGACAATCATTACAAAGATCCAACTTCATTACATGTTCAACATGACAAACATTCCAACATACAATAAGCAAACTAACTCGAACTAAGACTAACTAGACTAAGGCACTGAATTCATTATTACAGACTCCGACTCCACCGATCTAGGGATCTAAATCTATGTGGGTCCTGCAGTCTGGGGTACCATAGTCGAAGCGACCACGGGGCGGTGAACGGTAAGGGTGCTAAATCCCTACAGGGGCGGGACAACCACCATCAAGATAGTGGCGTGTCGTGCATTCAGCACACAATTCTGCAACCTCCACCCGAACCTTGCCCAACTCGTCAAGGGCGTGGTCCAACTCTGTGTTGAGCACGGCAACCAAGTAAACCATGCTGCTCAGCCTGGGATTGCCCTCACCAACTAGCAAGACAATCACACCTCCAGCACTGCCGGTCGAACGATGAGGGTAGTACTTCAGGTCAAGGCCATCAGCTATTCCGCTGAACAACGAGCAATACTGAGAAAGTGCCCATCGTGCTGCATCTTGCATGGCTGCCTCAGCAGTATCTCTCTCAGTGATAGAATAGTGCTCTGAGAAGGCCTCTGCACTCCGGAGATCATCGTCCGGACGAAGCACCAAGAAAGTAGCCTCCCACTGGTCCGGGTATAGCCCACGATGATGCTGGTAGACTACACAATGGTACTCGATAGACCAAGTGTGCCGGTCGAAAGCCCGACACAACAAGGTATCAAGAGCGTCGTGGAAGTGACACCCGCGAGTGGCGTCATGAGTGATGGGTCTCGCGATCCATCCCTCTGGCTCCGGCTCCTATGAACGCTCCGTGTCGTGGCTCAAACTGCCACCGGCGTTGTCGTCCCCGTCTCCGTCAGGGTCTCCTCCAGTGGCCGGGATGCCCTGAGGTGGTGTAGGGGGCATCTCTGGCTGAGGTGCAGGGGAAGGCGGCCTCTCAGACTCCACCTCCCACTGAGGCAAGGGGGAAGAGTCCTACTGCTCCTGCTCCTGGCGTCGACGCTCCTGCTCCTTGTGCAGGCGACGATGCAGTCTCTCTAGGTGACTGGACTGACCTGGCACCGTGCGACGCAGTGGACGCTCCACCAGGAGAGAAGGCAAAAGGGGTATCACAGACTTACGTGCAGTGCACCTGATACGTGCCATCTACAAAAGACATCGTAAGCACAAGAGTAAGAGTAGAACTATGATACCAGAAAGTAAGCGGAAAGAAAAGTGAGACGAAACCTTTTGAGATAAGTAAATAACATAGAGTTGGTCAAGATGACCAACTTTTGAAAAGACTCTAAGATCAAGGTAAGAGTAAGGGTCTATAGTCCTTAAGTCGACCATTCTAGTCTAGGTTAGCGGTCCTACAGTCAGCAAGGTTTTGATACCACTTATGTCACACCCAGTTTTGGAAGGCAAACCGAATGCGAACCATGTACATGCCAGGATCAGAAACTCACGTACACAACAATTACATAATTGGACATCATCACACAATGCTCGAAATAAATAGCGGAAAGGTACTTTATTACATCAAGATGTCCAAGAGTCCAAGACATCCATAGAGTCTAATACATAACCATAGTGTTCAACAATAACATCAAAGTGCGGAGTATCAAAACGTAGAATTTAAGCCTACACAGGCAGCTGACTAGGGGTTTGCCACTAAGAAAGAACTAGAACTCGTCATATTCCTGAAACTCCTCGAGGTCATCCATGTTGCCAGTTTCACCTCCTAAGCACTGAGAACACTGGGGACAACCTGGGGTGGGGTGGTTTGTAAAGCAAGGGTGAGTACACTTCAACGTACTCAGCAAATGTCCCGTTTGGCTAAAGTGGACTAGCTGTATGTGGAGTTTAAAGTTAAGCAGTTGCTTTTAGTTGGTCAAGTTTTATTACTTATAAGTAGAGCCAAGTTTTAGTAA
This sequence comes from Zea mays, assembly GCF_902167145.1. Taxonomy (NCBI): domain Eukaryota; kingdom Viridiplantae; phylum Streptophyta; class Magnoliopsida; order Poales; family Poaceae; genus Zea; species Zea mays. The sequence continues at coordinate 81,446,083 of NC_050104.1, read as the reverse complement.
TAACCCAGTTATTACCCAGAGGCATTCCCTCCAAGAGGAAATACTAGAGATCAGGATTATAATCACCATTGTTAATCATCATCATAAAAGTAACCATTGTTCTTCTAATCGAAGAGGATCCCAAGGCTGCTCATAACCGTGAGCACGGCTGGTATACCGGTTTCTAACACTCTGCAGAGGTTGCACACTTTACCCACAAGCCGTGATTCCCATTCTGCCTGGGGTTCTAGCCTCCCCATAGATCACTACCAAGGTGACCTAGCAGGGTCTCACTATGTAGCCTTTACAAAGATTTCCCAGAGGTCATAGCCGCCCGTTATGTTTCTCCAGTTTGATAAACACAGTACATCTCCCCAAAGGAAGGGTGACTAACAAAATCAAATCAAAGAACCTCTGCAACCAACCTCGGCAGAGCAAGTACTGTGCCCAGACCCCATTGACGGCCCTACGGTGAAGCCAACTACTCCTCTAGTTCCTCTAATTAATCAGCTAAGGGTGTCCCATTCCACCCTCATGGTTGCACTGTTATCCCGGGTTGTCACTCCCCAAACAGGTCCTTACGGAGAGGTACTCAGGAAAGAGCCTGAGCCCCCTAAAGTAATCACAAGGACCCCATAGGGATAACATCATCATATCATAAAAGATCACATCATGTTCATTGATTAAGTTTAAGCAATAGCATAAGCTAACCATGATTAACCCAAAAAGGTAAACAAGGGTAAGGTAAATATAGACTAGTCAATCCTTAAGTTTGAATAATGTAATGCGGGACAGTGAATTATAAAGTAAAGTAGGACATGATAGGTCTGAGGACACTTGCCTTTACCAGGTTGTTGCTCACAGGGATCTTCGGCAACACACTCAGGAACCACGAGCTGCTCGTTGTCTAAGTAATGCGAGCATACATTCAATACATTTTGAAGGTAAAAATGAACATCACATCACACATGTACAAATATTGGCACACAATTCAAGAAGGTACAGTATTAAGTACAGAGGAATGAGGTCAAGTTATAAAAATGGACGAATCCTAATTGGGGAATTGATTACTCTCTAAATGTTTGGAACCTAGCTCAAAAAGGTTAAGTAGTGATTAAAACAAATGAAAGCTAGAATTATAAGATAAACTACTCTTGTTTAGAAAATTGATTATCTTTTAAGTATTATCCATAATTACATTCCTAATTCTATTTATGTCATTAAGGCCTAGAGGTTAAGCCAAAAATAAATCCAAGTAATGCATAACACTATTCTCGCAAGATTGAATATATTTTATTCCTAGGGTTCTCCTTTTATTTATTTCATTAAATAAATAAATCAATATATAATTTAATTCTATATTCTAAGTGTAAAATTTTAAGTGTATAGATTACAGTTGGTCTTATTTTATTTGAACAGAGAATAATTTGGTGAACATTTTGCAATTTGAACCACTAAATTTGGAGTTCATATGAAGAAGATATGAAATAAACAAATTTTGAAGTTTGAAATATGAAATTAGGGCTAAATCTATGATTAAATAAAAGTCCAGGGGTCTAATTAAAACAAACCAGGGACCTATGCGCTAAAATAGAGGACGACAGGTTGATTTCTTAAAACCAGGGGGTTTCTTAAGCAAAACAGCCACGCGAAGGGGTATCGGGCTCCCTCAACCGTTGGATCAGAAACCGACGGCTGAGATTAGATCGCGCGGGTGAGCAGGCGCGGCTAACAAGCGGGGCCAGGGGCGTCAGCGGCAGAGGGGGAGAGCACGTTGACCCAGCGGGCCCAGTGCAAGGGGGTTTGGGCGCTGACAGGCGGGCCAAGGCGTCAGGCGTGCGGGCGCGAAGCGGTACCCGTGGTCTAGGCCGTTCGATCTGAATCGGATGGAGGGGATCAGACCAGGGGGGACGGACGGCTACGAGCGGCGCTCACAGGCAGGCCAGGGCGTCTGGCGCGCGTGCGTGAAGCGGTACCCGCGGTCTGGGCCGTTCGATCTGAATCGGACGAGGGGATTAGACCGGGGGAAGGACGGCTGCGGGCGGCGCTGCTCCTCTCCGTGGCGGTGAGGTCGTCGGAGTTGAGGTAGGTGTGAGCTAGGGGGGTCCGGGGTCGCAGGAGTTGGGCAGAGAGGAAGAGGGCGCCACAGCGAACTCGATGGCGGGGAAAGGGCCATGAATCCACGAGCAGAGAGGGGAGAACGACAGTGAGAAAGCCTCGGGCGGGCCGAAGGAACTCCGGTGAGCCATTCCGGCCATGGGGAGGGGGCTTAAGGCGCGCTAAGGCCTAGGCAAGCTTCAGCAGAGGCAGGGGTGACACAGGGACCTACTACGGGGAACTAGACTGGGCTAAATCGGTCGGCCACCGCTCGAGCACGGCAGACCGCTGCGGCCGAGCACCGGTGAAGGCGAAATTGGCCGAACACAGGGCGCAATAGGGGAAATTGGGCACGGGGACGAGTGTCTCACCTTGGAGAAGAGCTCAGGGAGGCTTGGAGCGGTCTCCGACGAGCTGGATGGCCGGGAACGTGGGCGCGGGTCTCCGACGGCGGCTGGTGGCGTGGGCAGAGCGCGAGAGTGGGCGAAGCTGCGCGAAATGAGGTGAGGGGTGTGCGCGGGGCTCTAAGAAGGGAGCTGGGCGCGTGGGCGAGCGTCGTGGCCGAGAAATCCAGCGACGTGCGCTTATGCGCACGCGCTGGTCCACAGCGAACGCGGTGGGGGCGGAACTGACAAGGCAGGCCCACGGCGCAGACAGAGAAGAAAGGGGTGTGTGGGGCAACGGCTCGACGACTGGCGGACCGAGCCCGCGAGACAGAGAGAGGGAGCGCGTGGGGAAGAAAACTGGCACCAACAGGCTGGCCCCACTAGGCAGCGAGCGAGGAAGGGAGGGCGCGCGCGAGGGAGAATTGCCGCTGATAGGCGGGGTTCGCCTGTCAGACGGCGCGGACGCGCGGCCTGGCTGGGCCGACTGGGCTGGTTTGGGCTGCTTTCTCCTTTTCTTTTTCCCTAAATTTTCTAATTCCTTTTCCATTTCTTTTTCTATAGGTTTTTTCAAATCCAAATTCAAACTAGGTTTCAAATTCAAATAAATTCAAACTTGTGCAACATTTCAAAGAATATTTTAAACTCAGCATGATGCAACATGTCATGACTCATAAGGTTTTGACAAAAATAAATAATTATCCTCCACTAGTTTAAGCTATTTCTAATCAAAAAGGAAAAAGGGAGGATGAATCTAGAGAGAGAAAACCTAGAGTGAGAAAAAGTAGAGTAACACATGATTTTGGGTGATAATTAGAAAGAAATTTTATACCCCCAAAATTAGGGTGTTACACAAGCGCAGCAACAACATGACACACGTGAAGAGTCCAAGCTCGCACAGTCAACAACACTTTGCCCGAATCGAGGCACATTTACTAAAGCAATACAGGGGCTCAGCCAGAAAACTTTCAAGTTCAATGTAGTCTTCACTTTTCTGTTTTTATATTTCTCCCTTGAAAACAATATAAGAAGGTTCAACCTTACGCCCGTTGTAATAAATCTAGGGTTACACCATTGAGTGTAATAGAAAGAGTTATGAAGCTCCAAAGTCGTTCCTAAGGGAATGCAGAGCTAAAATCCACCGAAGTAAAAGGTAAAGAAGCTCCAAAGTCGTTCCTAAGGGAATGCAGAGCTAAAATACCACCTAAGTAAAAGGTGAAGAAGCTCCAAAGTCGTTCCTAAGGGGATGCAGAGGTTAGCTCCAAAGTCGTTCCTAAGGGAATGCAGAGCTGAAATACCACCTAAGTAAAAGGTGAAGAGACTCCAAAGTCGTTCCTAAGGGGATGTAGAGTCTTATTTTTATGTTTCGTGCATCAACGTCATTTTTCATCATACCATCACATCATATTGCATAACATCGCATCATACATCATTTTGCATCGACAGAAACAGTGAAAAAAGAAGGAAAGTTGATCCTTCAAACATGCATGAGGAATGAATAAATAACACAAGATTCATGCCTTTGACAGAGGAATTTTCGTACGAGGTTTATACCTTCGGCAATGGTATTCTTATGCAACATCCACCATAAGACATTCAAAGTTGCTTTGGCAAAGAAGGGGGATTTCTTTCTTTATGAAGCGTGAAAAGAAGGGAAGGTGTTTTTTTGCCTGTGGCTCAAAAACGTTACGTACGAAAGTTTCACGCCTCACAAAGAAATATATTACATCATTAAATATATAAATAGTTGGTAATTGTTTCTTATGAAAACAAAACTACATGCAAAGATTCTAAATTCTCAACAGACAGGCCCTAGTCATCTTTTAAAACTTTGCTAGCAGCTTTGTCTAGTAGTTTGTTGACAGCTTCGTCAACGACTTCGTTAACTATTCTAATTATGTCAAGGGCCCCCTTCAGAGATGGATCAGCTTCAGGATCGTATGGTTCCGGAGGGAGAGAGAGCTCGACTGCACCAAAATACAAATGTCTGTTAGTACCGAAGCTAAAATAATTTACGAAGCTAAGTCATGATATATATACCTATAAGTCTGGCACGTTCAGCAGCTTCTTTAGCTCTTCTGGCCTCTTCCAAGGAGTCATGAGATTCTTTCTCTTTCTTTCTAATAGCTTCGTCAGCAATCTCTCGGCCACCCTTCAGCCATGCTTCGGAATAGAATTTTCCAACTAGTGCAGTGGCTTCGGCCGAAGGGTTTCTAATATCGTTGGCTGAGAGCGAAAATCCTGGATCGACCACAGTCTTGGCATGTTCACAACTGACCTTTTCAAGGACCGACACGGCCCCACGAGCACCGGCGAAGGCATAGAAATCTCCTTTGTCGCTGAGAATCTCTTCAAAAGCTTCGACTTCGCCGTTAATCCACCGGATAACTCCGTTAGGATCACTGCGGATAAAGTTATGCTCTGAGGAAAATGCTCCAACTTTAGAAAAGCTATTCTTTAAATTCTTAGAATATTCTATAGCAACATTGTAACATTCCTCTTTAGCTTCACGAAGGTCTTCAACATTTTTCTGTACCCTCAATCATTCTATATCAGATATCTCACGTTTAGTTAGCTCCACATTGAAATTTTCAGTCACTTCGCCAAGTTTATTTTCTAATTCTTGTACATCAGATCTATGCAGTTCTGCTTGAGTAGACAGATTAGCTTCGCTGGATTTTAACATTTCGACCAAAAATAGCAGAATCTTATCCTTTTCAAGAGCTTCGTTTCTTAAAGTTATGACCTCCGACCGAAGGTTTCTAATTGCCATATGGTAGCTTTCATCCTCTGCATCTTTTTGAGCTTTTAGAGCTTTACTAAGAATTAGGCCCTACCAAACAAAGAGTGAACAAATAATAACAGTAAGGATTACCACAAAAATAATCCACCATAACAAAAATTACCAAATGCGAAGCCAAAATGTTCAAACCTTCAAGCTGTTGTAGCCGAGGCTATCCGCAAGCTGATCCTTCGTCATTGCAGATAGACCAAGCTCAAGCTTTGGATACCCCATGTTATCCATCATCTCTCGGCAAACATTAATTTCCTTACTGTCTGGTAGACAGTAAAGGAAGTCATCCTCGTCGTTCCCTCCGTATACCAAGGACCCTTTGGGGTATTTTAGTTCCTTAGCATAATGTTGTGTTTCGGCAAGTTGCTCTGCTAATAACTGTTTTCCCGAAGAATGTCGAACAATATAGTTCAAGTCACCTTGGGGAAGTGCATTGGGAACAGGTGATGTGGGCTTTTCTAGAAGACTCTCTCCCACTAGATTTACCGGCACAGCTTCTAAAGGTCCCGCTTCAACGTGAACAGAAGAAGCGCTTGCAGTGACCACTTCTCTTGCATCTTCAACTTTCTCCCAGAAGCTTCGGCAGAAGCAGGAGTTGGTGTTTTCACGGATTCCAAAATAGCATCCAAAACATAGCCGTCCTCCTCTTCCTCGGAGTCGTTGTTGTAGTGGCTAGTAGCTTCGACAACTCTGTTACAGTTGGGGGACTCAGCAGTTTTGGCTGTTCTTCTGTTTTCTTTGATCCCGGCTCTTCTACCGGATCGACACTAGCTTCGGCTGGCATAGTAGGAACTGTTTTCGTAGCTAAGGGGACAGATTCGACATTTTCAATAAACTTCACCTTCTCTATCGTAAGCTCTTCAACAGTTTTTTTCTAAGGAATGTAGCTTAGGCCTACGAGTCATGACCTTAGCACTCTTCGTCTTCTGTGCACCAAAAGAGGTCGAAGCTGCCTTTTTTCTCTTTAACCCTTGTTTTCGGGCAGGGAATCAATAGTCAGGATAAACAAACCCGATTACATCAAAAACTCTATTCAGACTCTTTTTCCCTCGAGCACCGAAGGCAATAATCATGGCTTCGTCATCTGCCTTCGTGTAGGCTCCCAGCAGCTCATCACTAGTTGTCTCAACATCCTCTAGCCAATCGTCATTCGGCTCGTCAAATTGGCTTCTATACTGGAAGGTATATCTTATATAAACTAAGCCACCTTGGCTGGAGCCAGCAGCAGTTTTTTCGGCATCTCCTAGCCATTCACAAGAGGCCATACCTTGTAAGCAATGTGTTCCTGTACCAAATACCTGGTACCGATGTAAGTGCACACGGTGTTGAAAGCCATTAAACATGCCTGCACTTCGTTCCTAATTGCATTGGACGACATTCTAATGCCAAAGCGTGACCATATGGGACGCTGAATAATGCCCCTTACATCTTCCCTTTCGCTCAGATCATTCTTCACATAAAACCATTGCTTCATCCAAGAGTCCGGCCATTTCTTTTAAAATTTTGGCACGGGATAACTTGCATCAAAGCGGGGCACGAAGCTATAACACCCGAAGTTGTTGTGGTACTGCTCCTTCCCAGTAGCCTTCGTTTGGTAAGATAATTCATGAATATTACAAAAACACCTGGCATCTGGCTCTAGCCCTTGGCTCCTTATAGCCCAAATAAAAACCCCCACATTAATCAAATCTTCAGGAGTAAGTTGAGGAAGGTATATTTCAAATGTCTTCAGTACTTCAACCAACATCTTGTGCAATGGAAAACGAAGCCCAGCCTTCATGAAGATTTTTAAAACCACTACTTCATCTGCTTCGGGAAGAGAAACGATACTTTCTCCCCTAGCCCTCACAATGGATATATCGTGAAAATATTTTCCTTTCATCCCTTCAATATGTCCTTGTTTAACACTGGACTTTCCAAAAACAACATGACTCGGTCTCCATAGCCGATCTTCGGCATCCTCGTTACTGTAATATCCAATTTGTGAGAGATAATATAAAAGGAGATTTTTTTTATTTTTCCTTGATTTATATGTGTGTGTTGCATCTAGTCACCATCACATGTGAACACTATATTTAAAAAACAATAAATAATAAAAGATATGTCACTAAATTGTGTATCATGCTGGACTTTATTTTATGTGCATTTTGTGGCAATACAAAAATAAAATAAAGATAAATATATTAATACCTAAATGGGAATTTAAGATTTAGAGTGAATTCTAGAAATGTGGAGAAAAGAAAAGATAAAGGATATGAATAAATAAATAATATATGTAAATAAATACCTCCATAATTAGTACCTCTAATTTCACAAAAATAATTGCTAGTGATGGGCCACAAAAGCTTGAATTTAAGTTTGAATTCAAATTTAAATTTGGAAATAGAGAAAAAGGGAAAAATAAAAGAAAATAAAATAGAAAAGGGTAAACATGCCTAACTGGGCCCTAACCTCGTATTCGGCCCAATACGCGAGTTAACCTGCGCGGCCCAACTCTCCACTCCCTGCGCGCGCACCCGACATGTGGGGCTCGGTCGTCAGGCGCGACGCGCGCCCGCATCGCACTGGCCTCACTGCTTCGCGGGGCCCATCTATCTGTGATTTCGGGTGCTCGGGCTGTGCATCTCTGTTGCGCTGACAACTTGGGCCCAATGGTCACTCACCCTAGGATCGGTAACAGCTCGCATGAGATACATGTCGTGGACCGCGCACCGTATTGCGAAGCTCGAGCCACGTCCAACCACCCAAGACCTCGGTCCAACCTCGGTCGACCACATAAAGCACCTCCTCCTACCTGTCCTTGCAACTCGACGCGCATACCGTGAGCCACCATTACCATGAGCAGAGAGAAAAGGAAGAAGAGGGGCGGCCACACGGTCATCTGGGCTTCTGGGCCGCGGGTGAGTTGTAGATCGGGTCGGTGATCGCGCTGGTTCACGACGGTGCTGTCCGCGGGCGTGCCAGGGAGAGTCGGACGGAGAAGCGGCCCGAATTGCTCGCCAGAGACGCTACCGCCGCATAGAACCGCACTTCGCCGCGACCAGGGCTATCCGCGATCCAACACTCAGTGAGATAGCCCCCCTGGTTCCGCGATCTTCTCTACTACGATTAGAGCCCGTCGGGTCGGAGTTCCGGGCGAATTTCGGGCTTTGGGTTCTGGCCGGTGATGTCCTTCGCCGGGTATGGGGGCATCGCCGCCGCTGTGAACGTCGCGTCGGGGAAGATTGATGCCGGGCTGTTGGATCGGGCACTGGCCGTCGAGATTAAACCAGGGGCGTACCGCTTTGGGGAGATAGCGGGCGCCATTCGATTTTGATCGTTCGGTTGGCGATCGGCGTAGGCTACTTTGAATCTGGACCATTGATCATGCTGTGAGGGGTCGGGATTAAGTCGCAATTGTTGTTAAGCCGATCTAATCACAACCATCCACTTCTAATCGGACGGTCAGGGTAATCGCGTACCCCTTCAATGGACGGTTTTACGTATGAGCCCCTGTGTTTTCTAAATAGAACCCGCCGTCCACCATAACAGTGCCTAGAGTCTTAAGAAGTTTTACCCCGGGGTCCCTGTACTCTTCACTATTTGACGCCTAATCCAGAGGCTAATGGAAATAGAAAATAATCACAGAAATTGATTTTTAATGTATAAATAAATGTTAGAACTTGTTTAATTTGTAGAAAATTAATGTGAACTTCAAATTGATCCATTCCAGTTCCTAAATTTTAGTAATATTATTGTTTATCCATTAGTGCCACTGTTTTGGCATGAAAGACACATTAAAATTTATCCATTACTTAATCTTGTATTAAATACATAAAACCTTTGGAAATTCATAACTTAAAATCAATAACTCCAAAATTAATAATTCCTGTTCCTATGATCTTATTTTAATGTGTATATTATTATCATGTATTTTGTTTACATGTTTGGTGTGATGTTAATTTTCCCTTTATACTATGTATGTTTGTATTGATGCGAGTAGACGAGCAAGCACTAAGGATCCCGGTACCCAACAGATAGAAGTTGCTGAGCAGGAGCTCATTGAAGGCAAGTTGTGCCCTTGATCACTTCCTTTTTACCCAGTCATGTTCTTATTAATCATAATGATCTGCATAGGATAATTTTGATGGGATCCAATAGGTTACCCCAGTTTTGGCTATCTTTATACCTTGTTTTACCATTGAATATTTTTGTGTAGTATATGCTATTGCTTTATGTGGTTTTGGGTATGGAGATATACATCACTCATTGTTACACTTTTATTATCAGTTATTATTTACTGTTCATGATAAGATCATTATGTTAATGGGAACATGGAGAACCACCCGGGAAAACAGTGCTACCACAAGGGTGGTATGGGACGCCCTTGGCTGATTAACTAGGAAAGCTAGTGGATGACTATCTTACCCAAAAGGGGCAAGGGAAGTAGGAGAGTGGTCAGTGTAGGGAGGTCCTTGGGTTGATTTTGCTGTGATGGCGGTCAGGTGAGGGATTCCTGCACTGGAGCTTCCTAGAAACTGTAGCTGGTTTTCTGAAGCTAGTGGAACTTTGTAAAGGCCTCGTAGTGGTACCCTGCCTCGCTTCCTTGGTAGAGGTGTATGGGGTCCGATCAACCCCATGGCAAATGGGTAACATGACTTCTGGGTAAAGATGCGCAACCTCTGCAGAGTGTAAAACTGGTATACTAGCCATGCTCACGGTCATGAGCAGCTCGGACACTCACATGATTAATTTATGGAATTTAACTCAATTTGTCATTGCATTGCATTGGGATTATTTTACTATTACTTTTATTTATTATTACTAAGGTTTGGTATTTACTTGCACTTAGTGATTGCTATTAAAATGTTGACCAACTTATAAAAGCAATGCTCAGCTTCAGCCTTTATTACATTGATCTGCCTTACACATCACATGAACTCCCACATTTGCTGAGTTCATGCACATTATTCCCCACAACTTATTGAGCAATGAACATGTGTAAGCTCACCCTTGCTGTCTCACACCCCCCACAGGAGAAGAACAGGTGGTCGAAGAGGAGCCGCCTAACACTGAGGCTTTCGACTTGATCTAGGTGGCATCTCCCAGTCAGCTTTGTGGCGCCAGGGAATAATATTTAGTTCGCTTTATTTTATCATTTATTTTTGTAAGACTTCCGCTATGTAATAAGTACATTTATGATATTTATGACATTTATCTCTAAGCACTCTGTTATTATATATGTTGTCTTCTCTAGCGCATATATGAGATGCACCCGGCTTTGTTCCTTAAATCCGGGTGTGACAGAAGTGGTATTAGAGGAAATGTTGACTGTAGAACGAAACCTAGATAGAAATGGATAAAACCCTTACCTACTTACCTTACTCTGATTCATTTTATACTTACCTTATTTTGATCATGTCTCACCTTTTGCTGTCATACTCTGATTACTCTTATCTTTTCTACTATGAGACAAGATGGATTTCACACCTTGGAATCCTACATTTATGACATTCTTAAGAGATAGGGAACCTAAGACAAAATTAAAACCTATTTTCTCTATTTAAAAATGTTGGTTGATTGTTCTGATGATAAATGTCTGATTTGCTTCTTTGATTGATTAAAAATATGATAGATGGACATCTTAGCATGTACCACCATAAGGTAATGAATTAGCTTTGGTAGGTAAAACATTAATCTACTTAGCTAATAAATCCCCCAAAGTAACATGATTCGTAATCACCTGCCTTGTCTACTATTCTTTCTTACCATATGTTTCTAACTCAGATGGTCAATACCAGGAAGGGTGGTGGAATTGATCTACCTCCCAATCGACACACTCCGAGGATATTTAGACAACCCCAGCCACAACCAGCTGTGATGGATCCTCCACAGCCTCCACTAGCCGGAGTTGACCTAGCTGTTGCAGCACAGATGAGGATAATGCAACAGATGCCAGACACCATGGTGGATATGCATGCACAGATGCGGCAGGAATGCCAGGAGATGCTCCAAGAGCAAGAGGATATACGCCAGGAAATGGACCAAGAGCGAGAGGAGATACGCCAGGAGAGAAGGGCGCAACAACAAGAGCAACATCAACAGCAGCAAGCACCACTGCCTCCACCACCACCTCCACTTCCACCCCACGACAAGCACCAGGAATTTATGAGTCACAAGCCGCCAACCTTCGCTAGTTCGCCAGATCCACTAGATGCTGATGATTGGCTGAAATCAATTGAGAAGATGCTCAACATCGCCCAATGCTCTGACCGGGAGAAGGTTCTTTATGCTTCTGGTCATCTGACAGGTCCTGCTGCTGACTGGTGGGATTCTTATGTTGCTGCCCATGATGCTGCTGACACTATTACTTGGGCGGAATTCACAACTCAGTTCAGAAACTACCACATTCCTGCTGGATTGATGAAGATCAAGAAGAAGGAGTTTCTATCATTGAAGCAAGGCAACATGTCTGTCAGCGAGTACCGTGACAAATTCATCCAGCTGTCAAGATATGCTCCTGATGAGGTGGCAGATGATGAAAGGAAGCAAGAACACTTCACAGAAGGACTCAATGGGCCCCTACAATATGCACTGGTTGCTCACACATTTCCATCATTTCAGAGACTGCTGGATAAGGCTCTTGCTATTGAACACAAGTGTGTTCAATTGGGAGATTTGAAGAGGAAGGCCATTACCGAGGGGCAGGGTAGCAGCAGTGTTCGTCCTCGCTACGTTCCGCCACAGGGTACACCAACTCGTCCAGCAGGAGGACCACGCCCAGCTCAGTACACTCCACAGGGTTCTCCACGGACACCTCCCACTCGTCAGGCTGCCCTCACTGGCACCCCGACGAGGCCTACAGGACAGAAGACATGCCTTACATGCTTCAAGTGCAGTCAGGTTGGGCATTATGCTAATGCTTGTTCGGTGTGGAATTCTAGTGCATTAGCTCAGAACAAGCAATAGACTCCTAGCAAGGGATTCAGCATTGCCAGGGTGAATCAATTCAGTGCTGAGGCCACTACTGACGGTGCAGACATCGCTATCGATATGTTTTACATTAATGCAATTCCAGCAGCATTATTATTTGATTCTGGAGCTACGCATTCGTTTATGTCTGCTCGATTTGCCACCACCAATTAATTACCACTGCAAAACATGAAAACACCTATGGTAGTAATTACATCTAAAGGGCCTGTTGAAGCAAACTATATGACACAAAGACTAACACTAACAATTATGGGAAGGGAATTCTGGTCTACACCCATAGTACTAGAAGAAAGCAGTATAGATCTGATACTCGGGATGTCCTGGTTAAGGAAAGCTAAGGCAGTTATACACTGTGATAAGGGAACCATAGAACTTACCAGTTCCAAAGGGGAATATTTGAAGTTGAGATTACTATAACCGCCTCTACCAGACCAGCCATATTTCTAGTAGATGGAAAATTTTTGGGTAGAAACATCCGAGTTGTTAAAGACTTTCCATATGTCTTTCCTGAAGAGTTACCTGGAATGCCACCAGATAAGGAAGTCGAATTCGTTATTGATCTCTTGCCTGGTACTGCCCCATTTCAAAAAGGCCATAAAGGATGTCAATGGAAGAGTTAAAAGAACTTAAGAAACAGTTAACGGAGTTGCAGGAAGCAGGTTACATTCGTCCGAGTTCCTCACCTTGGGGAGCGCCGGTTCTATTTGTACAGAAGAAGGATGGTTCGCAATGGATTTGTGTGGACAATAGATCACTTAACGATGTTATTGTGAAGAACAAGTATCTGTTACCTCGCATTGAGGATTGCTGGGGGCCTTCGGCTTCCGAAGGTCCTCAAAAACATGATTTGACAATGTTTTCCAAGTGAAATATGTGAACAGGTATCTTCGGAATCGGGTTATGAGTATACAAGAGTATGGTCAGGACGAAGCCTAAGCGAGACGAAAAGCGATTATGACGAAGGATAAGATGATCACGAAGCTGTGCGCAGAAAAGCTTCAGCACGATAGCAGAGAAGGGGAACCGACTTAAAGATGAAAAGGCAAATTAGACCCCGAAGAATTAATATAGAGTTATTGATAAATGTAAAGGGCACAAATGTAATTCTACATGGGCTGCGTCCCTTGCCTATAAATAGATGAATAGTACTCCCGTACTGTTCACGCTGACTTGGCATTCGCTTTTCGCATCACTCCTGTCCCTTTACTTTCCGTTAATCCGAAGGTACATTTATAATTTGTTATTATGAATATGATAATGCAAATAAAAATAAGTTGATGATAATATCTATATTATTTTTTGTATTTCGTATATGAATTCTTCCTTATCATCTATTGAGCTTACGAAGGTTTCTTCCTTCACAACCTTCGTGCGAAATTCATTATATCCGAAGGGACATAATGTCTTGAAGGACGAAGGACCTTTATATTTAACACTTTTTATGTTGCCTTGTTCTTAATTCTTAGCATTTGAGAACAAGTCCCCAACATTGGCGCCCACCTCCGGTGAACTCACTTCCATTTTTTGAGTTTTGAACACCTTCGGCAAGCATCACCTTCGTCATGCCGCCGAAGAAAGCTTCAGCAACAGGGGCTGCCACTCTGCAGCCGCTAGATCCCAATCAGGATGTCCTTTCTCTCAGGGAGGCACGAAGCCAGAAGAGGAAGGCCACCAACCCAACGCCTCCGGAGGACGACTTGGATCAAGAAATCCAAAACTTGGAGATGCTCCATCAACAGGTCCAACGGAAGAAGGAAAAGATGGCTCGTCTAGCTGACCTGCAAAGGCAGATAGACGAAGCCTCTGAAGAAGTTCGTCATCTTGCTCAAGATGACCAGAACCGAAGGCCTCCACACAGAGAGCTTCATCAGGAGGGCTTCTACAACGAGGACGACTGGTATGAAGATTTCCATCATGGAAATTTTGCTTTTGATGATACTTCTCCTCTGTCAACAGAACTGCAGGCTACACCTTGGCCCCAGTCTTACAAGCCACCCCAGCTCCCCATGTACGACGGTCATTCAGACCCGAAGCAATTCTTGATGAGCTATGAAGCAACCATATCTTCGTATGGTGGCAATACTGCAGTCATGGCAAAGTCTTTCGTCATGGCTGTCAAGAGTGTTGCACAAACCTGGTACTCCTCTCTTCGGCCAGGAACAATCACCTCATGGCAAAAGCTGAAGGACATGCTGATAACCAGCTTCCAAGGGTTTCAAACGAAGCCGGTCACTGCTCAAGCTTTATTCCAGTGCACCCAGGACCACGAAGAATATCTTCAGCCGTATGTCCGAAGGTTCCTGCGTCTGAGGGCACAGGCACCAACAGTGCCCAATGAAATTGTCATTGAAGCCATGATTAAGGGGCTTCGGCCGGGACCTTCAGCTCAATACTTTGCCAGGAAGCCTCCTCAAACTTTGGAAAAGCTGCTCCATAAGATGGACGAGTATATTCGAGCTAACAATGACTTCCGCCAAAGAAGGGAGGAAGCATAGAGGTTCTCTGAAATGACCAGGGGCTTCGGAGGAAGATTCCATCCGAGGCACGTCAGGTCAATTCACAACTCTACTCAGAGTGACGATAGAGGGAGTCAACAGCAAAGGCCACAGTACTCCTCGCAAGCTTCGGGGAAGCAGCAAAGCTCTTTCCGGCCGCCAGCTCCAAGGGGCAGAGGCGCCAGGGGCTTCGGAGGAAGATTTGGGGATCAGCCAAGGAAAATTTATTGTCTATTCTGTGGTGAGGACAAGGGCATACCACCAGGATGTGCCATGTTACCATCCAGAAGCAAAAGGAGATAGCAGAAGCTGCAGCACAACAGAGTCAGCCGAAGCAAGTCATGCATACTGCTTCGTATCATTCGCCTTACATTCCAGAATATGTAGGCAACCACCCCGCAGCTTCTGTTGCTTCGGCAAGCCAACCCCAAGCATCTTGGCAACAACCTCCACTTCCAGCACCAACGCAACGAGGCCAGCAGCCAGAAGGGAGTCAGCACACTCACCTTCAATGGGACTTCAGAGAAGAGTCCGAAGCTCGCACAGTCAATAGCACTGTGCCAGAGTCGAAGCATATTTACTGACAAATATCCTACCCCGACAGCAGTTTTTCGCATTCAGTATTATTTTCTTTTTAATAAGGAACACTTATGAGAGGCTTAAATGCTTTTTTGTCGTTTTTAATCTTTTGTAACAGTTTCGCTTTTTACCATAATGAAAACATATCTTCTCCATAGGCTTAAGTTGCCGAAGCATAAGAATTTACGGTGGCAAGGAGGACCTTCGAATTATCAAAAAAATTGTTCCAAGGAACGCAGCGTAATTTCTTCGAAGCAGCAAAAAGTCGTTCCTAAGGGAGCGCAGTGTAAGTTTTTTGCTCAAAAGTCGTTCCGAAGGGAATGCAGAGCTTACAGCGAAAAATAAACACTGATTCCGCTGAAAGTAAAAGGTGAAGAAGCTCCTAAGGGAGGCTTACAGCAAAAAATAAACGCTGATTCCGCTGAAAGTAAAAGGCGAAGAAGCTCCTAAGGGAGGCTTACAACGAAAAATAAACGCTGATTTCGCTGAAAGTAAAAGGCGAAGAAGCTCCTAAGGGAGGCTTGCAGTGAAAAAACGTCGACCTTTGTCAAATATCATTTTGCATAACATCACATCATTACATCATTCGCATAGCATAACATCATACATCATATTGCATCAACAACGCAAAGAAGGGGTCCCAGTATTGACATTCGAAAATTGTTTCGAAGAAATAGTGACAAGGCACAAAAAATAGCTATTGAAGAGTTATACCTTCGTCAAATGGAAAGATCTATTGGTTATTAATTCTACGAAGATTGGTTACTGATCATATGAGAACGCGGATATTATTTACGAAGCATGAAAAGAAGGGAAGGTGTTTTTTCGCCGAAGGCTCAAAAACGGTATGTATATGAAGTTTCATGCATCGTAAAGAATAGAACCATAAATAGTTAATATATTACATTCAAAGTTACAAAATATTACACATGTTTCTCAACAAACATTACATTCTAAATGTTTTTACAACAGCATCTAATCTTCCCTTAGGACTACTTCTGCAGCTTCGTTTAGTAGCTGATCAACAACTTTATCCATGATGGCTTTGACCATTTTCCTAATTTCGTCATCCCCCTTCGCGTGGGGGCCCGCAGATGGCTCAGCAGGTTCTGAGGGAAGAGAAGATACAGCTATATTACTATTACAAACCGTGAACAAGTTCGAAATCAAAAAATTACAACAAAGAGTCAAAAACCACTAGTCAATACCTATTTGCCCTTCGGGCTCTGCACTTTTCTCAGCGGCCTCTGCTACTTTTCTAGCATCATGAATGCCTTTTTCGCTTTTTCGGATAATTTCTTGGGCCATTTCCCGGCCACCATTGTCCCAGATGTCGGTGAAAAATTTTCCACCGACCAGGCTTGCTTCGGCCGAGGGGTCTTTTATATCTTCGGAGGATAAGGCGGCTTCGGATTGTGCCAAAAGTTTCACATGCTCACAGCCTTTCCTCTCCAAAATGGTAGCAATCCCCCTGACACCTTAAAAGGCACATATGTCTCCGTGACTATTCAAAATTTCTTCAAAGGCCTCAGCTTCGTGGCTGATCCATTCGATTGGGCCTTCGGGGTCACCCCTTATGAAGTTCTCTTCACTTGAAAAAGCGCCAACGCTGGCGAAGCTGATTTTTACTTTTTTAACACATTCCATAGATTTTTCATAGCATCTTTTCTTAGATGCACGAAGCTCTTCAACATTTTTCTCCAAATGATTTGCCCATTGTTCACTGATTTCTCATTTTGCTTCTTCAAGTGTGCGCTCCTCTTTAGCTCTGGCTAGTTGTTTTCGAAGATCTTCAATTTCACGCTTCTGAGCCTCAGCTTGAGCATTAAAAGTAGCTTCGTTTTCTTTTATTCTATTTATCAGTGAATATAATATTTTATCTTTTTCGAGACCTTCGTTCCTTAGTTCAATAACTTCGGAACGAATGTTGCTCAGGGCCATAACACACCCTTCGTCTTCAGCATCTTTCTGAGCCCTGAGGGCATTGCTAAGTATAAGACCCTGCAAAAAGTTTGGTTTCAATAAGTTAAATAAATGAAAATTTTTGATTTCAAGAAATAATACAAAGACCTCATTTTCGCACCTTTAAGCTATTGTACGCCAAGCTATCGGCTAGCTCGTCTTTTGATAACACCGAGAGCCCATTTTCTAGTGTTGGGAATCCGAAGCTCTTGCTCATCTCCCGACAGACAGAAATCTCCTTGCTGTCAGGGAGACAATACAGGAAGTCTTCTTCTCCGCTGCCGTTGAATATCAACGCCCCCTTTGTATATTTCAGTTTTTGGGCATAAAAATGGGCTTCTTGCTTTTCTTTTTCAGTCAACTTTTTCCCTGAAGCATGCCGTAAAATATAATCGAAGGCTTTGGAGGATGCTTCGGGGGCGGCAGTGCCAGTTTCTTCAGCCAAAATTGGCTCTGCTATTTTTGTTTCTTCGGCTTCCAAGGATTTCACCTTGGTGGGCTCTGAAGGCCCAGCTTCAGTTTTAGATTGTTGCTTTGAAGCTTCGGCAACAAAGGCTTCAGTGTGCACTTCGGAAGTTTCAACAATTTTCTTCGGAGTCGTGCCTGAAGACTTTATTGTTTCCAAAACATCCAGTACATTAACCATCCTTTTTCTTTTAGGGGTCATTGCTAGACCATTTTGGCTCTTTGGCGCTTCAATTTTTGCTGAAGGACATAAAATTTCCGATGCCTTTGTTTCTTCAGCCCTCGGTTCTTCTATTTTTTCCGTTACTGGCACTTAGGTTGGCCCTTCAATATTCGGCAGGAAAGTTAGCTCCTTGACTTCGGTAGCCGAAGAGGTTTCACCGACATATTCAGGCACTGTGGCCGGTTCAATATAGCGCGGCCGGTGAGTAAGAACCTTTATCTTTTTCCTCTCCGGCGCTGGCTCACTGGGAGCGGCTGGGGCAACTTCCTTTGCTGAAGCAGTATTTTTTCTCTTCTGACCCCGTGTTGGATAACGGTAATCGGGGTAGACGAACCCAATTGCATCAAATACTCGGTTAAGTCTCTTCTTCTTTCGGCCTCCGAAGGCCGCTGATAGTGCAGTATCTTCGGCCTTCGAGTACGACCCAAGCAGTTCATCACTTATGGCCTCAATACTCTTCAGCCAGTCATCATCTGGCTCGATGAACTTATTTGCGTATTTGAATGTGTATTTTAGTCTAACTAGACCACCTTCGTCAGGCTCCCTGACGGTTTCCTTCGACATTTCCCATTTTTCTGCAAGTGGCCATACTCTGAAGGCAATGTGTTCTTGGATCAAATCCCTCGTCCCAATAAAAGAACAAATCACGCCGAAGGCTCTCTCGCATTCTTCGGCTGCTTCATCTATTTCCACCTTCGGCCTCCGGAGGCCGAAGCGTTGCCAGATAGGGCGCATAATGATATCTTTAATATCTTCCCGTGTTTTCAAGTCATTCTTCACATAAAACCATTCCGTCATCCAGTCGCCGGGGCACCTCTTTCGAAAGGTTGGCACGGGACAGCTTGATCCAGACCGGGCACCGAAGTTGTAGCAGCCAAAATTGTTGTGATACTGCTCTTTACCCCAGGGTTTTGTCTCATACAATAGCTCATGTATGTTGCAGAAACTTTTTGCACTTGGTTCTAAACCTTGGCTCCTCATGGCCCAGACGAAGATGCCCATCCTTATGACTGCTTCGGGAGTAATTTGATGAAGGCAGATTTCAAAAATCTTCAGTACCTCCACGACAAAACTGCTCAAGGGAAACCGCAGTCCAGCCTTCAAGAAGCTTCGGAATATCACAACTTCATTCTCCTCAGGAGTCGGACAAGTTTTTTCTCCTTCGTCAGCCCTCACAATAGACAAGTCCCGAAAATATCTACCCCTCATATTAACAAGATGGCTTTGTTTAATACTTGATTTACCAAAAACCGCATGGCTTGGTCGCCATGGTCGATCTTCGGAATCTTCACCACCACTATCCACATCATAACTATCACTGCCACCAGTGTCTTCAGATAAACCCTCCAAAATCTCCCTAGTGACCTTCTCTGTATTGGTCTTTGCTATTGATTGAAGAAAGCCGAGATGCATCTCCTCAGAAAGGCTCAGCTTCGATTCAGCAGCAGCTTTCTTATCTTCAGACATCTTCGCAAACGCTGAGAAAGTGCTCTCGAATCCGAAGCTTAAAAATTTAAAAAAAGCCAAGCAAGTGTTGTTGCGCACAGGCTAAAAGTCGAGTGAGCAAGAGCAGATGGCAAGAAAGCGTGCCAAATAAACTTGTGGTAAGCTCTTATTTATACACCTGGTGCGTTGAAAACTGGAGGGTCCCGCTTGTCAATGACTGTTGCTATTCTAGCAAAGGGAAGGTGTTTTTTCGGACCTTCGGCTTAAGGCCTTCGTCCATGTCGCAATATGAATTTATCATTCTTGCAAATTAATATTGCGAGGGGCTACTGTTGGGGGCCTTCGGCTTCCGAAGGTCCTCAAAAACATGATTTGACAATGTTTTCCAAGTGAAATATGTGAACAGGTATCTTCGGAATCGGGTTATGAGTATACAAGAGTATGGTCAGGACGAAGCCTGAGCGAGACGGAAAGCGATTATGACGAAGGATAAGATGATCACGAAGCTGTGCGCAGAAAAGCTTCGGCACGATAGCAGAGAAGGGGAACCGACTTAAAGATGAAAAGGCAAATTAGACCCCGAAGAATTAATATAGAGTTATTGATAAATGTAAAGGGCACAAATGTAATTCTACACGGGCTGCGTCCCTTGCCTATAAATAGATGAATAGTACTCCCGTACTGTTCACGCTGACTTGGCATTCGCTTTTCGCATCACTCCTGTACCTTTACATTCCGTTAATCCGAAGGTACATTTATAATTTGTTATTATGAATATGATAATGCAAATAAAAATAAGTTGATGATAATATCTATATTATTTTTCGTATTTCGTATATGAATTCTTCCTTATCATCTATCGAGCTTACGAAGGTTTCTTCCTTCACAACCTTCGTCCGAAATTCATTATATCCGAAGGGACATAATGTCTTGAAGGACGAAGGACCTTTATATTTAACACTTTTTATGTTGCCTTGTTCTTAACTCTTAGCATTTGAGAACAAGTCCCCAACAAGGATTTATTTGATCAGATGAGAGGTGCAAGGGTGTTCTCGAAGATTGATCTCCGATCGGGTTACCATCAAATGAAGATTAGGCCATTGGATATTCCCAAGACGGCTTTTTCAACCCGATATGGTTTATATGAATTCAAGGTTATGTCATTTGGACTCACTAATGCATCAGCCTATTTTATGAATCTAATGAATAAGGTGTTTATGGAGTATCTGGACAGATTCATCGTGGTCTTCATCGCCGATATTCTTATTTATTCCAAGAGTGATAGCGATCATGAGGAACATCTAAGATTGGTGCTACAGAAGTTATGGGATAACCAACTCTACACCAAGTACAGTAAATGCGAGTTCTGGATTGATGAGGTACCATTCCTTGGACATATCATTTCTAATGGTGGAATATCAGTGGATCCTGCTAAAGTCAAGGAGATAGTGGCGTGGAGTATACCTAGTACAGTTACTGAAGTCCAGAGTTTCCTGGGATTTGCAGGATATTATCGACAATTTATTGAAGGATTTTCTAAGATTGCAAAGCCCATGACCTCACTTCTGGAGAAGGGAAGAGATTTTAAGTGGGACTCAAAGTGCCAAGATAGTTTTAATCAACTGAAGTTGAGATTGATGTCACCCCCAGTGTTGGTTATGCCAGATCTACAGAAGGGATTTGACCTTTATTGTGATGCATGTGGCTAAGGCTTGGGATGTGTGCTTACGCAAGAAGGACACGTGATTGCCTACGCATCTCATCAGTTGCGGAAACATGAGTTGAACTACCCCACTCATGACTTAGAACGGGCAGCCGTAGTACATGCGCTCAAGATATGGAGACACTATATTATGGGAACCAAGTGTCAAGTGTACACGGATCATAAGAGTTTGAAGTATATATTCACTCAGAAGGATCTCAACCTTAGGCAACGCCGTTGGTTGGAGCTTATTAAGGATTATGATTTGGAGATTCACTATCACCCGGGCAAGGCAAATCTAGTTGCGGATGCCTTGAGTCAAAAGGAACATGTCCATTCAGCTATTGTTGCCCAGTTACCCGATGAGATTATTGAAGATTTTAGGAGACTCAACCTAGGAATTGTTGCACATACTAAAGGAGTCACCATTGAATTGGAACCTACCTTGGAGCAAGAAATCCGTAAGGGTTAGGTTGGTGATGCTAAGATTCAAGAGATCAAGGATCTTATTACTGAAGGAAGAGGTCCAGAATTCACGGAGGATGAGCAAGGCACAGTATGGTTCAAGGATCGTATATGTGTTCCTGAGATAGATAGCCTTCGTGAGACTATATTGAAGGAAGCCCATGATTCTGATTACTCTATCCACCCTAGTAGCACTAAGATGTATCAGGATTTGAAGCAAAAGAACTAGTGGTATGGGCTGAAAAGAGATGTTGTTGCACATGTGGCTAAGTGTGATGTGTGTCAAAGAGTCAAGGCCGAACATCAAAGACCAGCTGGACTATTGCACCCATTGAAGATACCTGAGTGGAAATGGGAAGAAATTGGCATGGATTTTATTGTTGGATTACCCCGCACTCCTACAGGGTATGACTCTATTTGGGTAATTGTGGACAGACTAACAAAAGTGGCTCACTTCATACCTGTGAGGACTAATTACACAGGAGCCAAGCTAGCAAAATTGTATATGACTTAGATAGTTTGTCTACATGGGGTGCCTAAGAAGATCGTGTCAGACCGAGGATCACAGTTTACTTCTCGGTTTTGGAAGAAGTTGCATGAGAGCTTGGATACACAATTGAATTTTAGTTCGGCCTACCATCCTCAAACTGATGGGAAGACCGAGAGGACTAACCAAGTGCAGGAGGACATTTTACGAGCTTGTGCTCTTAAACATGGTGGTAGTTGGGATAAGAGCTTACCATATGCGGAGTTCTCTTACAATAATAGCTACCAGGCCAGTTTGAAGATGTCACCGTTTGAGGCTCTATATGGCAGAAAATGCAGGACTCCATTGTATTGGGATCAAACCGGAGAAAGACAGTTCTTTGGGCCTCAACTTATTCAAGAGGCAGAACAACAAGTCCGTATAATTCAGGACAATTTGAGGGTAGCTCAAACCAGGCAAAAGAGCTACGCTGATAATAGAAGAAGACTGCTAGAGTTCAAGGAGGGTGATCACGTGTATCTGAAGGTGTCACCAATCCGGGGTGAGGAGATTTAAAGTTAAAGGAAAGTTGTCCCCTCGCTTCATTGGACCTTTCATGATCTTAAAGCGAGTGGGAGAAGTGGCATATCAACTAGAACTACCCGATCATCTTGCGGATGTACATGATGTCTTCCATGTATCTCAGCTAAAGAAATGTCTCAGGGTACCTGAAGAGCAGTTACCAATGGAGGATCTTAGTGTTCAAGATTATCTGACTTAAGCATAATATCCTACCAAGATTATTGATACATGGACTCGTGTTACAAGGAATAAGGTTATAAAGGTGTGCAAAGTGCAATGGAGTCACCATGGAGAAGATGAAGCTACTTGGAAGAGAGAAGAAGAGCTTCACATAGATTTTCCCCATCTCTTCCCTAGTCCTTCCTAAATCTCGAGGACGAGATTCTTGTTAAGGGGGGTAGGATTTGTAATATCCAATTTGTGAGAGATAATATAAAATGAGAAAAAATTATTTCCTTGATTTATATGTGTGTGTTGCGTCTAGTCACCATCACATGTGAACACTATATTTAAAAAAACAATAAATAATAAAAGATATGTCACTAAATTGTGCATCATGTTGGACTGTATTTTGTGTGCATTTTGTGGCAATACAAAAATAAAATAAAGAGAAATATATTAATACCTAAATGGGAATTTAAGATTTAGAGGGAATTCTAGAAATGTGGAGAAAAGATAAAGGATATGAATAAAAAAATAATATATGTAAATAAATACCTCCAGAATTAGTACCTCTAATTTCACAAAAATAATTGGTAGTTGTTGGGGACTTGTTCTCAAATGCTATGAATTAAGAACAAGGCAACATAAAATGTTAAATATTAATGTCCTTCGTCCGCTGAAACATTATTTCCCCAAGGATTTAATGAACTTCGGACGAAGGTTATAATGACACAATTACGAAGGTTATATCTTCGTAATTGAACTCTCAAAGATAATATAAAATAACACGAGACATAAAGCATTAAAGACAAGTAAATTAGAAGTAAACAACATCATTTACATATTATATAAACTTAAGATATTCAAATATAATGTTTAGGTACATTTATACATCTACCTTGGCAAAGAATAATTTCCGAGTGATGTGATTGCAATTACAGGAATGCGTGAACATTAAAGGAATATTGTTCACTATTTATAGGCACAGGACACAGCCTGTGAGCAATTACAATCATACCCCTCATAAAAGTTTACAACAACGACTCAAACTCTTATGGACTAAAAGGTCATTCTATCTTTAAGTCGGTTTGTAATTCCGAAGCTTCATGAACGGCACCCTTCGGCATCACGTACAGACAGCTTCAGTCGAAGCTGTTTCTTCCTGCAGGACCTTCGGCGACGAAGCATGGTCCCAACAGTAGCCCCTTCGCGGTGCTAGATCGTTTTTCGTAACGAGCTTGATCCGTGAAAAAAGTCTCTTAGGCTTCAGGAAGCCGAAGGTCCGAAAAACACCTTCCCTGAGCTCGTTGTCGAGAAACGATACAGTTTCCGAGCGCGTAGCGGTCCCACCATGCAGGTTCACTATTTTGGTCTTTGCGGCCCACCGCGCAGCGGGTGCGAGAAGCTGTTTGCCTGGTGTAAAAATCCTGACGATTCACCTTCTTACCTGCAGCACTATATAAACAGACAGGTAGGTGTGAAGTTACCACAGCATTCATTGCTATTGCACTGTTTTGCTGCCAAAAATTTTAACCATAGCCGAAGCTTAACTCCCGCATTCAGACGAAGCTCCAGTTTGGTGCCTACTTCGTTAGAAGAAAAGCTTCGGGAAAAAAGGTTATTTAATTCCCAAGAAATCTTTCAAGAAATTCAAAATTAAATGGCCAGAGTGCGCTCTACTGCTAGAGTTGAGCGTGAGGGAGACGAAGCCGAAGGTGCGGAGACTATTCCTATCTCCGAAGCAATGCAACGATCCAGATTGGTGACCTCGGAAAGAATCCCCACTGCCGAAACAGAACAAGCTGCTGCCGAAGCGGAACAAGGAGATATTGAGGAAGCTGATTCTGATGGTGATTACCATATCGCAGTACCGAGCAAGCCTAGCCATTTGGACTTCGGAAAGTCGACTATCTCCAAGGCTGATTTTTCCAAAATGGTGAAGTCGGGCTATTTCAGTGAAGATGAGAAGAAGCTGATTCGCTTCGGGGGAGAGGAAGCTATCCCGAAGCCAGAAAAGGATGAAATAGTTATTTTCAAGAGTTTTCTAAAAGCTGGGTTGAGATTTCCTTTAAATAGAATGATTTCTGATGTGCTGCAAAAGTTTGGGATCTATTTTCACCAACTGACTCCTAACGCCATTGTCAGACTTAGCGTTTATATCTGGGCTCTCCGAAGCCAGGTGGTGGAGCCGTTTGCCGACAGCTTCTGTCGAGTACATGAGCTGCATTACCAGACTAAGGCCAGAAAGGATGGGTTGCATGAAAATTTTGGTTGTTATAATTTTGCCTATCGGAAAACCACAAAATTTCCTGTGGTTAGCTACCGAAGCAAATGGCCGGCAGGCTGGAAGTCAGAATGATTTTATGTCAAAGTTGACGATGACAAAGAGAAGCTGGTACAGAGCCCTCGTGAACTGATCTTCGGAGAAACCAGACCCCGATGCAATATGACAGCAGAAGGTCCAACTTGGACCGCACTGGCTGAATTCAAAATTATTGCAGAACACATTGGCACTAGAGATTTAGTGCAGGAATTTCTGGCCTTCAGAGTATTTCCAACTATGAAGGAGTGGACTATGCCGAAGCTTAAAGGAGAAAAGAAAGAGGGGGAGCTTGTCCGACTACCCTATTATTATAAGTTTAATAAATATTTTAAAGCACCCTGCCAAGAATGGCTCGATACAATCGAAGTAATGAGTAATGAAATTCTTGGAAATTACTCCAAAAAAGAGGACCAGCTGATGACAGCAGCCTTCGGCACTCGGCCAAAGCGAAGGCTGAACAGGGTGCTTGATGCTATAGGATTTGAATATGCTGATTATGGTCGACTGGGCGGAGATGCTGGAGGCCCGAAGCGAAAAAGAATTGCCAGCGCTGCTGACGAAGAGGTCGCCAAGTTAGCCAAAAAGAAAAGGGAAGATTCTGAAAAACTTAGCCCTGAAGAGTTGAACCCTGAGCCGAAGGTGGCCACTGCAAGAAAGAGGAAAACTGCATCTCCAGAACCAAAAATGTTGGTTCGAGAAGAAGGTACTCCTGCAACGCCTTCTGCTGTTGAAGTAGAAGAGATTATGAAGGTAATGACTGAACCCTTGCCTGTCAAGCTAAGTCCGCTGGCGCTGGAACTGACGAAGTTTTTTCAGAAGGACAAGGCAGCTTCGGCAGAAGAAGGTCCTGCACTGCCGAAAAAACGAAGGATTATTCAAATAGCAGATGTAATTCATGGGACACCGTCACCGACACCGGCATCAAGAATTGCTATTGACCAGACTGCCGAAACCGCCGAAGCTAAAGGCGCCGCAGCCGAAGCCACCAGAGCGGAAACCTTCGAAGCTGAAACTGGCGCAGCCGAAGCTGCCAGGGCTGAAACCGGGGCCACAGAAGATCCGAACCTAGAAGACACACTTGAAGTTATTGATAACATACTCCTAAAAATGACTGAGGAAGAATCTGTTGTGGCCGCGGCGAGCACAACTACTGAAAAGGGGAAAAAGCAAGCTGAAGACATTTTGGAGGAAGAAGATTTTGAATTTCAAGATTTGCTTGGGCAAGAACTGACAGACGCTAAAAAAGCAGAGCTTAAAAAATGTGCCATAGCCTGCGGATATAAGCCAGGGGCTACACTGTTCGGTGGGGTTAACGAAGGAAAGCTGAGGTGCCTTCGAAACCGCAGCGAAGCTAAAATTGTTAGAACTCTCTGCGAAAACATTGGCTTGCCGAAGCTAGAAGCGGACCTCTGCCGTTAGCAACGACACCATATCGCCGGAAGCTTGCTTTATGCTAACTTCAAGGTAACAAATATTTTTGTTATTTTATTATTATTATTATCTTTTAGGTCGTTTTCTAACGAAGATTGTTTCGACAGAGCATATTATTAAGTAAGGTTCTAAAAATGCAACAAGATCTCGAAGAAGAGAAGAACAAAGCCGTCATCCAAGATTTGGCTGAAAAAGTTGAAAATTACGAAGCTAATCTGAAAAATAATGACTTCACCATCCAGGACCTTGAAATCATGGTTAAAGAGCACGAGGGTGCATTAGAAAAGAAAGATTTTGTTATTCAGACTATGGAGGGTTCTTTGGCTGAAGTCCAAACTGAGAATAACAGCTTAAAGAATGAATTGCTCCAACAGTCAGAAAAATTTGAGCAAGAAAAGAAATATCTTGAAGCAAGCCTGAAAACTGAGGTGAATAAAAATTCAAATTTGCAGAAATCCTTTAAAGAACTTCAAGAGAAATGCCTAAGCTTCGGCAGCCGATGCGTGCAGCGGCTGAAGGATGTGTTTCATTCTATCGGAGCTAGCTCTGAAAAGTTTACACCTTCAGCTGACAACCTGCCCAGTACATTAGAATATATTGAAGGCGAAGTTGATGCTCTTGACGAAGTTATTGGTGGACACGCCGACTTCTGCGCCCTGGTAGCTTCTCGGGGCACAGCTACTGCTTTTCTGAAGGCTGGCTGCACGCATGGAAATATTGTGAATAGACCAAACTTCAGCTTGTCAGCATCAGATCTGATAGACATCCCAAGCCTGGCCCGAAGCATTGGAAATAGATTCATGACTCAAATCTGGGTAAATGGCGGGTGAAAAATGGCGGGTGACGAAGCTCGAAGTCATCTTAAACCGGTAAGAAGCTTATATTTTTTACTTTCACCTTCCCCTTGAAATTTGTACTTTTCTTATTTTGCTCTTTGATATTCGTAGGATGACGAAGCTGAAGAATGACGAAGCTGAAGTTTGACGAAGCCTAGCCTGAAGCTTGACAGTTGCTGTAATATAATTTCCTGCAAAAATTCTGAAGAAACTTTTGTAGTATTGTTATGGAACAACTCATGTAAATTTGTACATACCTTGTAATATATTTTGTTTCTGCTATACGTGCACAATCTGCTTTGTTGTGGACGAAACTTATCTTTTGAGCCGGAGGCGAAAAACACCTTCCCTTCTTTTCGTTCATAACGAAGCATAAAAAAATTCCTTCGAGTTTTTCCTCATTGCCGAAGCATCTGTGTTTTTTGTGCGGTATAATGATGATTCTATATATGTCTAAATGCATGTTTATGAATGCAAATGACATGATGAAATGTATTGTGCAAATGAATATCAAAACACATATTCAAAAAACCATAATCATAGCCCTTCAGCGTTGACTTTTCGCTGTAAGCCTCCCTTAGGAGCTTCTTCGCCTTTTACTTTCAGCGGAATCAGCGCTTATTTTTCGCTGTAAGCCTCCCTTAGGAGCTTCTTCGCCTTTTACTTTCGGCGGAATCAGCGCTTATTTTTCGCTGTAAGCTCTGCATTCCCTTAGGAACGACTTTTGAGCTTCTTCCTGTTTTCTTTTCTTTTTTTTTCCTTAGCATTTACATTTACATTTTTGGGGGATATCACTCTCATAGGATTGAAATAAAGAAAATTACATGTTATGGCCCCATTAAAAACCTTTCTCCCCCTTTGGAAAGGAAAAGGGTGCCACAAAAAAGAATAGAAAAAATTACATCAAGCTAAACATAATATTGCCGAAGCTCATCTGCATTCCATGATCTTGGAATGTCGTTGCCGTCCATATCCTTCAATCTGTAGGAACTGGGTCTTGACGAAGATACTACCAAAAAGGGGCCTTCCCACTTCAGCTGTAATTTGCCTACTGTCTCAGGGTTGGCTACTCTTCGAAGCACCAAATGTCCTGGTTCAATGTTTTTCAGCTTAACTTTCCTGTCACGCCATTTTATTGTTTCGGCTTGATACTTATTAATGTTTTCCACGGCTTGAAGTCTGAACCCTTCAATAGCATCTTTTTCTACAGAGCAATCAGCTTCGTCTTCACCTTCTGCCGAAGCTACTGTCCTTATTGATCCTGCTTTGGCCTCTTCCGGGGTTATTGCTTCGTCACCGAACAATAGTTTAAAGGGCGTAAAGCCTGTTGACCTTGACATGGTTGTGTTATGGCTCCACACCACTTTGATTAACTCGTCTGGCCACTTTCCCCTGGGCTGATTGAAGATTGACTTCATTATTCCTGTCATTATGATCCCATTAGCTCTTTCGACAAGTCCATTTGACTCTGGGTGTCGGACTGATGCAAAATAGATCTTCGTGCCAATTTGATCACAAAATTCTCTGAAGGCTTCAGAATCAAACTGTGTCCCATTGTCCACAGTAATAGCCTTCGGCACTCCGAAGCGACAAACAATGTTTTGCCAGAAAAACTTTTGAATAGTAAATGAAGTTATTGTGGCTAAGGGCTTTGCCTCAATCCACTTGGAAAAATATTCCACTACCACTACTACATATCTTAGGTTCCCCTGTGCTGGTGGTAATGGGCCTAGTAAATCGAGGCCCCACCTTTGCAACGACCAAGTGGGTTGTATTAATTGGGTTAAAGACGAAGGTTGTTTTTGATCTTTTGCACATTTCTGACAACCTTCGCACTTTTGGACCAGATCCGCTGCATCCGAAGCTGCCTTTGGCCAATAAAATCCTTGGCGAAAAACTTTCCCAAGCAAGGGCCTAGATCCAATGTGAGATCCACACAGGCCTGCATGTATTTCCTTCATTAATTCTATACCTTCGGATCTGGATAAACACTTGAGCAATGGGGAACAGACCCCACGCTTGTATAACTCCCCTTCTATTATGACATATGGTCGAGCTCTTGCTTCTATTCTCCTGTTATAAGCTTCGTCGTCTGAAAGAAAATTACCATGAAGGAAAGAGATGATCTCAGTTCTCCAATCTTCGTTATAAACAGGGGATATATTAAGGATTGCTCTTTCAAGAAGCTCGACTGAAGGTGCTTTTATTGTTTCGAAAAATACTTCCGAAGGTATAGGCAGCCCCTGGGCTGCTGACTTGGCCAATAGATCAGCATATTCATTTTCTCCACGAGGAATATTTTTGACATAGAAACCTTCGAAGGAAGCCTCAATCCTTTGGACTATATCTAGATATTTTTCAAGCTTCGGGTCTCTTGCTTTATAGCTCTTGTCAACATGACCAGAAATAACTTGGGAATCAGTTTTAAGAATGGCCCTTCTGATTCCCATTGCCTTTAACTTCCGAAGACCCAAAAGCAGAGCTTTGTACTCAGCAATATTATTTGTGCAACTGAAATTGAGTCTTGCCGCATAACAGGTTTTAACTTTAGAACGTGAAATCAACAGAGCAGCTGCTCCTGCTCCGAAGGTTCCCCAAGACCCATCGCAAAACACTGTCCATGTTTCGGCATCTTTATTCGTTTCTTCCTCCTGAGCCCCTGGCGTCCAGTCAGCAATGAATTCTGCCAACGCTTGAGACTGAATCGAAGATCTATGAACATAATCAATACAAAATTCATTGAGCTCTGCAGCCCATTTTCCAATCCTTCCAGTAGCTTCTCGATTTCTCATAATATCCTTCAAAGGTTGTGAAGAAGGAACAATTATGTTATAAGCTTGAAAATAATGCCGAAGCTTCCTGGAGGCCATCAAAACAGCATACAGTACTTTCTCCAATTCTGTATATTTTTTCTTTGATAAACTAAGAACTTTGGATACGAAATATATTGGAGCCTGTTTCTTGACTTGGCCTTCAAGCTTCTCCTGGACAAGTGCTGCACTTACCGCTGAGTGGACTTAATGTTGTTAGATCTATCAAATATTGCTTCAGCTCTTCGAAGGCTTTCTGCTGGATTGGTCCCCATTGAAAGACTTCGGCTGACTTCAGCACTTCGAAGAATGGTAAGTTTCTCTCTGCTGATCTGGATATGAATCTGTTGAGAGATGCCAGCCTTCCTGTCAATCTTTGAGCCCCTTTTTTGTACTTGGTGGTTCCATTCGAAGTATAGCTTCGATTTTGCTTGGATTAGCCTCAATTCCCTTTGTTGAAACTAGGCAACCAAGAAATTTCCCCTTCTTTACTCCGAAGACACATTTTTTTGGATTCAGCTTTAAACCAGCCAGTCTAAAATTAGCGAAGGTCTCCTGTAAATCAGCAATGTGATTATCTTGCTTCGTGCTTTTTACAATGATATCATCAACATAAGTTAGCACATTCCTGCCTATCTGATAATGGAGGACCTTCGCTGTCATTCTGCTGAAACTTCCTCCGGCATTCTTAAGCCCCTCAGGCATCCGGAGGTAACAATATGTTCCACTGGGGGTTATGAAGCTGGTTTTTGGTTCATCCTCCTTCTTCATCCAGATTTGATGATAGCCTGAATAGCAATCCAGCAGACTCATAAGCTCTGATGAAGCTGCTGCATCGACTAAGGAATCTATCCTTGGCAATGGAAACTCGTCCTTCGGACAGGCCTTGTTGAGATCAGTAAAATCGATACACATTCTCCATTTACCATTGGCCTTCTTTACCATAACAGTGTTAGCCAGCCACTCTGGATATTTTACCTCTCTGATAACTCCAGCACTGAGAAGTCTTTTCACTTCGTTGCGAGCCCCTTCGGCCTTGTCGTCAGACATCTTCCGAAGCCTTTGCTTTCTTGGTCTGAAGGATGGATCAACATTGAGCGAGTGGTCAATGACATCCCTGTTTACTCCGCAAAGATCATTAGCTGACCAAGCAAAAAAATCTTTGTTGTTGAACAAAAACCTTATCAAGGTTTTCTCCTGCTCTTCGGACAGTTGAGATCCCAGTAGCACCTTCTGTTTTGATATATCCTCACATAAGAGCATGGGCTTCGGCTGATCAGCCGAAGCAGCTTTTCCCCTTCTGAACTTGTATTGCTCACAAGCTTCAGCTCCATCTATGTTATGGATTGCTTTCGAGTCTGTCCAATTTCCTTCGGCCCTTCTGGTAGCTTCCTGACTTCCATGAATAGCAATGGGCCCTTGGTCCGAAGGTATCTTCATGCAAAGATAAGCTGGGTGAAGAATTGCTTCGAAGGCATTGAGAGTACCACGACCAATGATTGCATTGTAAGGGTATTCCATATCAACAATATCAAATACAACTTGTTTAGTCCTTGTGTTGTTAATGAATCCGAAGGTTATTGGCATTGTGATTTTTCCAAGTGCTACGATCTGCCTTCCACCGAAGCCACAAAGGGGATGTGTGGCATCATGAATTTTGTCTTCGGGCTCTTGCATCTGCCTGAAGGCCTTAGCAAATATGATATCAGCTGCGCTGCCTGTATCAACCAAAACATTGTGGACCAGAAATCCTTTGATCACACAAGAGATAACCATAGCATCATTGTGTGGGTAATCCTTGAGTTGGAGATCCTCTTGAGAGAAGGTGATTGGAATGTGAGACCATCTTGACTTGATGAAGGGTCCTTGCACCCCGACATGATGTACCCTTCTCTGTGCTTCCTTCTTCTGCCTCTTATTGGCTGGTTCTGAGCTTGAACCGCTTGTTATCGGGAGTACCAGCTTCGGAGCCGAAGCAGCTCTAGTTTGATCGTTGAACGAAGCCATCAGCTCAAAAAAGTGGAAGTGAGTTCACCGGAGGTGGGCGCCAATGTTGGGGACTTGTTCTCAAATGCTATGAATTAAGAACAAGGCAACATAAAATGTTAAATATTAATGTCCTTCGTCCGCTGAAACATTATTTCCGCAAGGATTTAATGAACTTCGGATGAAGGTTATAATGACACAATTACGAAGGTTATATCTTCGTAATTGAACTCTCAAAGATAATATAAAATAACACGAGACATAAAGCATTAAAGACAAGTAAATTAGAAGTAAACAACATCATTTACATATTATATAAACTTAAGATATTCAAATATAATGTTTAGGTACATTTATACCTCTGCCTTGGCAAAGAATAATTTCCGAGTGATGTGATTGCAATTACAGGAATGCGTGAACAGTAAAGGAATAATGTTCACTATTTATAGGCACAGGACACAGCCTGTGAGCAATTACAATCATACCCCTCATAAAAGTTTACAACAACGACTCAAACTCTTATGGACTAAAAGGTCATTCTATCTTTAAGTCGGTTTGTAATTTCGAAGCTTCATGAACGGCACCCTTCGGCATCACGTACAGACAGCTTCAGCCGAAGCTGTTTCTTCCTGCAGGACCTTCGGCGACGAAGCATGGTCCCAACAGTAGTGATGGGCCACAAAAGCTTGAATTTATGTTTGAATTCAAATTTAAATTTGGAAATAGAGAAAAAGGGGAAAACAAAAGAAAATAAAATAGAAAAGGGTAAATATGCCTAACTAGGCCCTAACCTCGTATTCGGCCCAATACGCAAGTTAACCTGCGCGGCCCAACCCTCCACTCCCCTCGCGCGCGCACCCGACATGTGGGGCTCGGCCGTCAGGCGCGACGCGCGCCCGCATCGCACTGGCCTCACTGCTTCGAGGGGCCCATCTGTCTGTGATTTCGGGTGCTCGGGCTATGCATCTCTGTTGCGCTGACAACTTGGGCCCAGTGGTCGGTCACCCTGGGATCGGTAACAGCTTGCGCGAGATCCATGGCGGGGAGCGCGCACCGATCGTGCGAAGCTCAGGCCACGTCCAACCACCCAAGCCCTCGGTCCAACCCCGGTCAACCACATAAAGCACCTCCTCGTACCCGTCCGCGCATACCGTGAGCCACCATTACCCTGAGTAGAGAGAAAAGGAAGAAGAGGGGCGGCTGCACGACCATCTGGGCGTCTAGCCCTCGGGTGAGCTGTAGATCGGGTCGGTGATCGTCTGTGATATCCCAATTTTCTGAAAAGAAGCTAAATTTCTTTCTCTTTTCTTTCATGTTCTATGGCATTGGGGTTTGGAGTTTCAGGAGGCATTCCTCAGGGAAGCAGTAGATCTTTTGGCATTTTTTTCTGTTGGGGTCGGGAGCTCAGATGGGAGAGCATGTTCGGCCCTTTGATCTCGATCCGATGGATGGGAGCCTCCCTCCCCTACCCTAGTTGCCCCCCTCTCCTCCCAATTGTGGCAGCCCCTTACCTTTCCACCCCTTTGGCCACCGCCCCCTCCCTCTTCCTCTCCTCCCCTTGGGCAGCCGCCCTCTACCCTCTCCACGGCTTCATCCTCCCTCTAGATCTCCCCCACGCAGCAAGGATCGAGAAGAGGAGGAGCATGTTGAATTGAAGAGGAAGAGAGGATCAAGAAGATGTTCTTCCCCATCTCTTCTTGCAGAATTTCTTGGGGAAACCCTAGCAGGTGTCTACACTCCGGATCATGCCTAGTACATTTTTTTCTTTGATGAAGGCAAGTGAATGTAGCGGTGGTTGCTACCGTTTTGACTTGTTGTTTCATCGCCTACACTCTAATATTCAGAATCTTCGAATTTTTCATAATTGAACCCTGTGGTGATGCTTTACTTGATTGTATTATATTGATGCTTAATCATATATTGATGATGATGATGATTTGAGTATGACCCACGAGATTAATTCACATCCCTGAAGGTAAATGAAGTATTATTTGAGGTTTGTATTGTATCTGAGGGTAAACGAAGTATTGTTTGAGGTTTGTATTATATGTGAAGGTAGTGAAGTATATTGATAAATGCAGCATGCCATATACATTGCATGATTCACTTGCATCTGAAGTTTTGTCGTGACCTATGGTCCGATTGTACCGGTACAACTTAGCATTGTACGTTGCCCGAGGAGGGGTACGATGCGGCTTCATACCCTTAGAGGTATGAAGGCAGTGGACATATGCATTGCATTCATATGCATTCATTGAAGTGATATTTGCAGATGGTGTGGTTTTATACTCTAAGAGGTATGAAGGCAGAGGACTTACACATTGCATTCCTATGCATACATTGAAGTGATATTTGCAGGTAATGTTGACGCAGGGAAGTGTTATACAACCTATTGTGGTTGTTCGAGGAAATGAGATGGCATTGGTTATTTTGGGACTATTGAGTTCTATATCTACAAGTATTTCTGATCTCAATTGTGATCCCTTTAAATTGTTGATTAATCCAATTTTTTTTGTTTAAATATCTCGTCAAAACAATTTACTTGTTGAGATGTTTCATCTCACTCTTGCATTACTCAATGCAGTACTTGATTCATGTTAGAAATGAGGGAAGTAGAAGCACGTCCACCTTCACTCTTATAATAACGCTGCCCAGGCACAACCATGATTTAATTAGAAACTTCTTGTTAAAGGATGTTTGTTTTTTAACTAGTCGTGCACACTAGTTAATTCAGTTCATGTCGTTATGGTTATCTTCCCATTGCTAGCAGATTATTAATGTCTAGTATGTTTTCTTATCATGATATCTGTTTATACTCTGTTGCTTCCACGTTTATGCAAATTTTCAAAGGAGATGCTGTCGAAATTTTATATAGGAATGTTAGTTGTGTAGTTTAGTAGCATTTCGGGGTGTTTGTGGATCCTGGGGTGTTACAGTTGGTATCAAAGCTTAGGCTTTAGATTCTAGGTAAATTGAACCTGAAATTGCACACATGCACATATAGGAAGGGCATGGGTTCAAATATCTTTGATATATGTTAATGTCTTTGAAGTGCAGATGAAATAATTTCACCCTCCCTATTCCTTTACGGTGATGTGGTAAGTTGTTTATGACTTAATGCCTGATATAATTCATTTATAATTTTTGATATTGTTTTATTAATATGATTGATATCGCTGGTCTTTTGTGAGATTGAAGTTGTTATTATGCTTGTGATATACATGCATGCCTATGTTGTTTTCAACATGTTTTTCATGGTTGAGTTTTATTACAATAATATTGTTATATATGCTTCATTGAGGATGTTTCTAAGAGGATTGTGAATTGCGTGTTTTGGGTTACAAGGTAACCGTTGATTTGAATTTAAGTTGTTGGGTGGTTAGTGGATAGCTCCAACTATCTTTGCAAAGAATGATTGTTTATGCCGAGAAGCCAGTTCTGAAAGAAACGAATATTGGTACTTTTATATGGATTTTGGGGGAAGCCTTTACATAGCTAGCTAGAGTGGCTTACATGTCTCCCTTCTATCTTGTGTTTTAGTAGCCACAAATCCTAGATGTGGTTTAAAGTGGTTGCATGTTAGTCATGCTAATTGTAGAATAAATCTTTGATTTTCATGATCCATTGATTATATATTAATACGTTGAGGATCTGATGGTTATCTCCCTGATGCATGCTTGTGGAGCCATTGTTGAACCACTTATCTATTGGTTTGAATGAAGTCATTGCCTAGTCTAGAGTGGGTTGGGTGTGGTTAGTCACCTATTCCTAAATGATGTGGTTTTTACATCAGCTTGAGATGTTTGTCATTGTGTGAAGGATTACATGGTTATTATTGACCCTGTATGTCTGGTACTTTGAGTGCATCGTATGATATAATGAAATGTAAGTTTCTGAACTACAGTAGATGAAGACTTATATTATGTGTAGGTTAACCTTACTAGTTTGGATATTTTTCTTAGTTGAGTTTTGGATGAAGTATAGTGACATTAGTTAAGCAAGTATTGTGTTGTTGTTGTGATGTCAGTGGTCTTTGTGGAGTTTTGGCATTTCTTCGATGAACTGTGCCGCGCAGAATGTTATTGGCTTCTTGCCGACTTTATTGTTCCATTAGTTCTGTAGACTTTCTCCCTTTTGTGGGGTGCAAAGAATGTGAGATTACATGATTATCTTTTCATGATGGCAAGAACAAGTTTTAGGAAGATTAGGAGTTTTGTTTCAATATAACCACTTGTTTTGTGGTGCTTTGAGGGGAGGTGTTTGATCTTCTTATACATTCATCTGGTGTGGATGTTTCACCATTGAATTAAAATGAATTGTTGAAGCTGGTAAGGGTTGTGCTTAGTGCATATTACCCCTTCATAAAAGAGTGTTGTTTGAAGACATTGATGTTGATGTATAGCTGCATCCAAATTCGATGGTGTCAAATCGTAGTGTTGATTGCATCTATGACTTGCTTTGAGCTTCATTGCATGTTGTTTCATGCTGGATATCAGGTTGTGTAGTTTCCTTAGACAATTAGTCCGAGGTAGAAGTTCTTGTGTTAATTAAGACCAATAATGGACCCATGTTTTGAATGGTGGTGCTATATGGGGTATCTTGGATGCTTTGCTTGGAGTGGTCGAATTCGAGGACGAATTCTTTTTAAGGGGGGTAGAGTGTGATATCCCAATTTCTGAAAGAAGCTAAATTTCTTTTTCTCTTTTCTTTCATGTTTTGTGGCATTGGGGTTTGGAGTTTTAGGAGGCATTCCTCAGGGAAGCAGTAGATCTTTTGGCATTTTTTCTGCTGGGGTCGGGAGCTCAGATGGGAGAGCATGTTCGGCCCTTTGATCTCGATCCGATGGATGGGAGCCCTTCCTCCCCTACCCTAGCCGGCCCCCTCTCCTCCCAATTGTGGCAGCCCCCACCCTTTCCACCCCTTTGGCCGCCGCCCCCCTCCCTCTTCCTCTCCTCCCCTTGGGCAGCCTCCCTCTACCCTCTCCACGGCTTCATCCTCCCTCTAGATCTCCCCCACGCAGCAAGGATCGAGAAGAGGAAGAGCACGTTGGATTGAAGAGGAAGAGAGGATCAAGGAGACGTTCTTCCCCATCTCTTCTTGCAGAATTTCTTGGGGAAACCCTAGCAGGTGTCTACACTCCGGATCATGCCTAGTACATTTTTCTTCTTCGATGAAGGCAAGTGAATGTAGCGATGGTTGCTACCATTTTGACTTGTTGTTTCATCGCCTACACTCTAATATTCAGAAAATCGAATTCTTTCATAATTGAACCCTATGGTGATGCTTTACTTGATTGTATTATATTGATGCTTAATCATATATTGATGATGATGATGATTTGAGTATGACCCAGGAGATTAATTCACACCCCTGAAGGTAAATGAAGTATTATTTGTGGTTTGTATTGTATCTGAAGGTAAACGAAGTATTGTTTGAGGTTTGTAATGTATGTGAAGGTAGTGAAGTATATTGATAAATGCAGCATGCCATATACATTGCATGATTCACTTGCATCTGAAGTTTTGTCGTGACCTATGGTCCGACTGTACCGGTACAACTTAGCATCGTATGTTGCCCGAGGAGGGGTACGATGCGGCTTCATACCCTTAGAGGTATGAAGACAGAGGACATATGCATTGCATTCATATGCATTCATTGAAGTGATATTTGCAGATGGTGTGGTTTTATACTCTAAGAGGTATGAAGGCAGAGGACTTACACATTGCATTCCTATGCATACATTGAAGTGATATTTGTAGGTAATGTTGACGCAGGGAAGTGTTATACAACCTATTGTGGTTGTTCGAGGAAATGAGATGGCATTGGTTATTTTGGGACTATTGAGTTCTATATCTACAAGTATTTCTGATATCAATTGTGATCCCTTTAAATTGTTGATTAATTCAATTTTTTGGTTTAAATATCTCGTCAAAACAATTTACTTGCTAAGATGTTTCATCTCACTCTTGCATTACTCAATGCAGTACTTGATTCATGTTGGAAATGAGGGAAGTAGCAGCACGTCCACCTTCACTCTCATAATAACGCTGCCCAGGCACAGCCATGATTTAATTAGAAACTTCTTGTCAAAGGATGTTTGTTTTTTAACTAGTCGTGCACACTAGTTAATTCAGTTCATGTCGTTATGGTTATCTTCCCATTGCTAGCAAATTATTAATGTCTAGTATGTTTTCTTATCATGATATCTGTTTATACTCTGTTGCTTCCACGTTTATGCAAATTTTCAAAGGAGATGCTGTCGAAATTTTATATAGGAATGTTAGTTGTGTAGTTTAGTAGCATTTCGGGGTGTTTGTGGATCCCGGGGTGTTACATCGTCGCTGGTTCACGGCGGTGTTGTCCATGGGCGTGCCAGGGAGAGTCGGACAGAGAAGCGGCCCGAATTGCTGCTGGAGACGCTACAGCCGCGTAGAACCGCACTTCGCCGCGACCAGGGCTGCCCACGCTCCAACACTCGGTGAGATAGCCCCCTAGTTCCACGATCTTCTCTACTAATATTAGAGCCCGTCGGGTCGGAGTTCCGGGGGAATTTCAGGCTTTGGGTTCTAGCCGGTGATATCCTCCGCCGGGTATGGGGGCGTCGTCGTCGCTGTGAACGTCGCGTCAGGGAAGATAGATGCCGGGCCGTTGGATCAGGCGTTGGCGGTCGAGATTAAACTAGGGGCGTACCGCTTTGGGGAGATAGTGGGCGCCGTTTGATTTTGATCGTTCGGTTGGCGATCGACGTAGGCTACTTTGAATCTAGACCGTTGATCATGATGTGAGGGGTCAGGATTAAGTCGCAGTTGTTATTAAGCTGATCTAATCGCAACCACCCACTTCTTATCGGTGGTCAGGGTGATCGCGTACCCCTTCGATGGACAGTTTTACGTATGAGCCTCTGCGTTTTCCTAAATAGAACCCGCCGTCCACCATAACAGTGCCCGGAGTCTAAAGAAATTTTACCCCGAGGTCCCTGTACTCTTCACTATTTGACGCCCAATCCAGAGGCTAATGGAAATAGGAAAATAATCACAGAAATTGATTTTTAATGTATAAATAAATGTTAGAACTTGTTTAATTTGTAGAAAATTCATGTGAACTCCAAATTGATCCATTCCAGTTTCTAATTTTTTGTAATATTATTGTTTATCTATTAGTGCCACTATTTTGGCCTGAAAGACACATTAAAAATTATCTATTACTTAATATTGTATGAAATACATAAAACCTTTGGAAATTCATAACTTAAAATCCATAACTCCAAAATTAATAATTCATGTTCCTATGATCTTATTTTATTGTGTATATTATTATCATGTATTTTGTTTACTTGTTTGGTGTGATGTTAATTTTCCCTTTATACTATGTATGTTTGTGTTGATGCAAGTAGACGAGCAAGTCACTGAGGATCCTGGTACCCAATAGATAGAAGTTGCTGAGCAGGAGCTCATTGAAGGCAAGTTGTGCCCTTGATCACTTCCTTTTTACCCGGTCATGTTCTTATTAATCATAATGATCTGCATAGGATAATTTTGATGGGATCCAATAAGTTACCCTAGTTTTGGTTATCTTTATACCTTGTTTTACCACTGAATATTTTTGGGTAGTATATGCTATTGCTTTAAGTGGTTTTGGGTATGGAGATATACATCACTCATTGTTACACTTTTATTATCAGTTATTATTTACTGTTCATGACAAGATCATTATGTTAATGGGAACATGGAGAACCACCCAGGAAAACAGTGCTACCACAAGGGTGGTATGGGACGCCCTTGGCTGATTAACTAGGAAAGCTAGTGGATGACTACCTTACCCGAAAGGGGCAAGGGTAGTAGGGGAGTGGTCAGTGTAGGGAGGTCGTTGGGATGATTTTGTTGTAATGGCGGTCAGGCGAGGGATTCATCCACTGGAGCTTCCTAGAACTCTAGCGGGTTTTCTAAAGCTAGTGGAACTTTGTAAAGGCCTCGTAGTGGTACCCTGCCTCGCTTCCTTGGTAGAGGTGTATGGGGTCCGATCAACCCCATGGCAAATGGATCACATGACTTATGGGTAAAGATGCGCAACCTCTACATAGTGTAAAACTGGTATACTAGCCGTGCTAATGGTCATGAGCAGCTCAGACACTCACATGATTAATTTATGGAATTTAACTCATTTTGTCATTGCATTGCATTGGGATTATTTTACTATTACTTTTATTTGTTATTACTAAGGTTTGGTATTTACTTACACTTAGTAATTGCTATTAAAATGTTGACCAACTTATAAAAGCAATGCTCAGCTTCAGCCTTTATTACATTGATCTGCCTTACACATCACATGAACTCCCACCTTTGGTGAGTTCATGCACATTATTCCCCACAACTTGTTGAGTGATGAACATGTGTGAGCTCACCCTTGCTATCTCACACCCCCACAGGAGAAGAACAGGTGGTCGAAGAGGAGCCGCCTAACACTGAGGCTTTCGACTTGATCTAGGTGGCGTCTCCCAGTCAGCTTTGTGGCGCCTAGGAATTATATTTAGTTCGCTTTATTTTATCATTTATTTTTGTAAGACTTCTGCTATGTAATAAGTACATTTATGATATTTATGATATTTATCTCTAAGCACTCTGTTATTATATGTGTTGTCTTCTCTGGCGCATATATGAGATGCACTCAGCTTTGTTCCTTAAATCCTGGTGTGACAGTTACCACTCTCCACCTCAAAGCTATCACTGTTCCTGGAATCCCTAGATAGCCTAGCCAACATCTCATTAGTAATTTTTTCAACGTTGGTCTTTTCCATTGCTTCGTAAAAACCAGCAGGCGTGGGGTCTACAGTCTTCTTTTCTTCAACCATTTTAGATGATGATCACAACAAATGTTGAAGCTCAAAAAATGATTGCACTCATAGAAGAAGAGAGCTAAAATGGCAACCACAACACAAAAAACTAGATGGCACGAAAAATATTCATAGCGCAAGCCTCTGTATATATACACCAAAACTCCACTGAGCAGTGGGTCCCACGATTTAGAACAATTCACTATTCTAGCGAAGGGAAGGTGTTTTTTCAGACCTTCGACTAAAGGCCTTCGTTTGTATCACAGTCTGAATTTGTTACAAAGAACCAAGTTAATACTGCGAGGGGCTACTGTTGGGGGCCTTCCTCTTCCGAAGGTCCTTAAAACATGACTAACCATGTGTTTTCAATATAATATTGATTATCGCGGGAAGCTTCGGCTTCATGATGGGAGTGTTCTCCTTCATCGAAGGTCTTTGAGACAAATACAAATCCCGAAAGTGACAACAATGAACACCAAAGCTACAACCAAAGAAAAACAACTTCGGCTTGAGGTGATGTCGAAGATCAAACATGGAGCTGAGCCGAAGAGGAAAAGACTAGCTAGTCCCTAATGACTTATGTTATAGTTATGAATAAATGTTAATGTCATAAATGTACTTTTACCCGGGCTGCGTCCCGTGCCTATAAATAGGTGGACAGTACCACTGTATTGTTCACGTTGGATTGTAATTGCTCTCTCGTCAACACCTACGACAAGCCGTAGGTATTAATGTAATGTATTTCCTATTAACGTTCATGTGTATATCATGAAATATGTATTTGAATGAATATATGAGTTATATATACTATCTTTATGTGCTCTTATTGTCATAAATGATGAAGATATGTCCTTCATGACTTTTGTCCGAAGATCATTATATATGAAAGGAGATAATGTATCGGAGGACGAAGGTCCTTAATCATTAACAATTGTGTTGCCTTGTTCTTGATTCACTGCATTTGAGAACAAGTGAACAACATTTACCTTGGTAATCTCTAGATCTTTCCATGATGCTTATCTTATGCCTTCCTTTTGAAATATCCTCCATCCCAACTCGATTTGAGAATGGTGTTT
Source organism: Zea mays (assembly GCF_902167145.1). Lineage (NCBI taxonomy): Eukaryota > Viridiplantae > Streptophyta > Magnoliopsida > Poales > Poaceae > Zea > Zea mays. Next base: position 81,404,019 of record NC_050104.1, on the reverse strand, counting down.
TACCTATCCTGCCCTTGGTTTCATTCTCTCCCTTGTCGACTACAATTCTTGATTTACCTCCACAATTTATTGTGCTCATGCCCCTATCTTGCATGTCCTATCATCTTCCTTGTATTTTGATGGCCTTAAAGTAGTTTCCCTTTGTAAGGAAAGACCACCATCTAGTTAACAGTAATGGGTAGCAATGATATGTTTGTTGTTGTGTGCTCGTGTTGTTTGTCTTTGTGTTATGGCTGATTTGCTTCTTTATGATGCGCGTTGATGTGTTGTGGACCTTAGTCTGCAATGACATCAATTTACTAGGTGAGTGTTATAAAGTTAGGTAGTTTGGTTCTTCCGCTTGCTCTCTCTAATACATCTATGCTTACCTTTTCTATTTATATTCTATCCACTTGCACATGTCCAATTGTCAACCTCCAACTCCTCCAAATCAGTTAAAATCAGGGTTGGCAACATCTTCGTCAAGTGCATGGTAACAATACTCCTGTTAAGGGGGTTAGATGCTTACCCCAATGAATACAATGTGATCAACATCAACAAACAAGATCAGAGTGGCGCAACGGAAGCATGGTGGGTCCCAACCCACGGGTCCTATGATCCTCAAGAATTCTCTTAGTTGGTCAACATCTAAAGGTCAAATAAACTAGCTCATAAGTTAAGCTGGCAGAGTCAAGGTTGAATCGAAGAAACTATGAAAAAACAATGAACCAATCTTGTTTTCTTGCTAGCCTCTCTTTGAATCTCGAGGGCGAGATAATGTTAAGGGGGTTTGATTTGTAACATCCTAAATTTGGGGGTATAAAATTTCCTTTCTAATATCTACCAAATTTAGGTGTTACCCTCTCTTTCCTTTGTTTTTCTATCCTTTTTCCTAAATAATGGAGAAGTATTTTGCTTGGTGTAAGTGTTAGGGGAAATAAAATAAAACCCTAAGGGAATAATGGTTGTTGCATCATGCTGGAATACATTTATTTTTGTTCGATGTGTTTGCTTGGGTGTGCATACATTTAGTTTGTGACTCTTTCTTGTGAATAAATTTAACTAGGAAGAAAAGAAAATGAATAAAGAAAAGAAAGAAAATAGTAAAAAGAGGAAGAAGCCCCAATACCCCCAGCCAGCCTAGCCTTGGTTCTCCTCTCCCCCTCCTGCGGCCCATACTGCGCTCAGTCCCCTCGCGCCTACCCCGTGCGATCTGCGCCTTGACCCACCCTAGCCTGCCCCTCCCCTTCCTGGCTAGCGCCTCCACGTCCGGCACCACGTGCGTGACCCGCTCCGCCCCGTCGGCCCACCTTCGTGGCTAGCCCATCCCTCACTGATGGCACTAGAGCTTTAGGGAAGGGATGGGCAAGGTTGAGGGAGTCACGATGATCCCGTAGAGGTGCTGCTCGTCGCCGATGATGGTCGGAGTGGTGCTAGCCGCACACGGGGGTGAAGGAGCTCGTTGGAGGCAAGGGGCCTGGCCAACTGAGTGGGGTACAATTCAAATTAGAGGGTTAGAGAGCTTCATCGAAGCACGATAGAGCTATCGGTGCAAGGAATTCGATGGCGGTGCTCCGGCCTGCTCTGGCCGCATACACCGGTGGAGCTCAAAACTCTGGCGAGCATGATTACCTCATTCTGACCAGGTAGAGCTTCGATTGTCACACTCGATTTTAGAAGGTAAACCAAATGCGAACCATGTAAGTGCCAGGATCAGAAATTCACATACACATCGATTACATAATTGGACATCATCACACAATGTTCAAATAATAGCGGAAAGAAGTATTACTTTATTACATCATGATGTCCGAAACATCCACATAGTCATTAACTTAAACATGAATCAAAGTGCTGAACGAAACGTAGTAAGACAAGGCCTTCATAGGTAACCGACCTGGGGTTTGCCGTCAATCTAGTGTAGAACTCCTTGAAGTCCTAAAACTCTTGAAAATCCTCCGTGTTGCCTTCAAATTCTCCTGAGCAATGGTTGCAATAGGGACAACCAGGTGTTTGGTGTTTAAGCAAGGGTGAGAACACATCAACGTACTCAGCAAATGTCCCGTTTAGCTCAAGTGGACTAGCAGTATGTGGGGTTAAGCTCAAAGCATTTGCTTTTAGTTGATCATGTATTTATCATTAGTAGAAGCCAAGTTTTATCATAGAACCCAAGTTGATATTCCCAAAAGAAAGCACGTCCTCAGAGTGGAAAGTACCAGATATAATAAGTGTAGTCAACATTGTTGGGGACTTGTTCTCAAATGCTATAAATCAAGAACAAGGCAACACAAAGTGTTAAATGTTAAAGTCCTTCGTCCTTCGAAGCATTATTTCCCTTAGGATATAACGATCTTTGGACGAAGGTCATGAAGGACATACCTTCATCATCACGATTATAAGATAATGAAAGGTGAAACATATGAAACATGAAAGATTATATGAACAGACATACAATATTATTCATATATTATCATTATATAAACTTGGACATTAAATATAATATTTAATTACATGTATACCTTCGGCTTGACAGAAGGCAAAGATCCAAGTGTGACACGCGGGCAAATTACAGGATATCATCTACAGTACGGGCAAATTGACAGAAGGGTGCCATAGGAAAAATAAAAAGATTACATCAAACTAGACATAATATCGCCGAAGCTCATCCGCATTCAAAGATCTAGGAATGTCATTGCCGTCCATATCCTTCAATATGTAAGAACCGGGTCTTGACGAAGATACTACCAGAAAAGGTCCTTCCCACTTCAGTTGTAGCTTGCCTACTGTATCTGGGTTGGCCACTCTCCGAAGTACCAAATGCCCTGACTTAATGTTATTTAGTCGAACTTTTCTGTCACGCCATTTTATTGTTTCGGCTTGATATTTATTGATATTCTCCACGGCCTGAAGCCTGATCCCTTTTATAGCATCTTTTGCCATAGAATAATTAGCTTCGTTCTCTACTGAAGCCACTGTTCTTATTGATCCTGCCATAGCTTCTTCTGGGGTTATTGCTTCGTCACCAAACAATAGTTTGAATGGTGTAAAATCTGTTGACCTTGATATTGTTGTGTTGTGGCTCCACACCACTTTTATTAATTCATCTGGCCACTTTCCTCTGGGCTGATTGAAGATTAACTTCATTATTCCCGTCATTTTAATTCCATTAGCTCTTTCAACTAGTCCATTTGACTCCGGATGTCTGACCGATGCAAAATGAATCTTTGTGCCAATTTGTTCACATAATTCCTTGAAAGCTTCAGCATCGAACTGTGTTATGTTTTCTACAGTAATAGCCTTCGGCACTCCAAAGCGACAAACAATGTTTTGCTAGAAGAATTTCTGGACGGTGACCGAAGTTATTGTGGCTAAAGGCTTCGCCTCAATCCACTTAGAAAAATACTCTACCGCCACCACAACATATTTTAGATTTCCTTGTGCTGGTGGAAGTGGGCCTAGCAAATCAAGGCCCCACCTTTGCAACGACCAAGTGGGTTGTATTAACTGAGTGAGAGATGAAGGTTGCTTCTGGTCTCTTGCACATTTTTGACAGCCTTCACATTTTTGGACTAATTCTGCTGCACCCGAAGCTACCTTCGGCCAGTAAAATCCTTGTCGAAAAACTTTTCCCAACAAGGGCCTAGATCTCGTGCCTTGCTACTTTGTCCACGTGGCCAGCAATAACTTGAGAATCAGTCTTTAGGATGGCCCTTCTTATTCCCATTGCCCTTAGTTTCCGAAACCCCAATAGAAGTGCTTCGTACTCAGCAATATTATTTGTGCAACTGAAATCCAGTTTGACTGCATAACATGTTTTAACTTTTGAAGGTGCCACAAGGATCACAGCTGCTCCTGCACCGAAGGCTCCCCAAGAACCATCGCAAAACACTGTCCAAGCTTAGGCATATTTGCTTGTCCCCTCTTCATGAGCCCCTGGCGTCCAATCAGCAATGAAATCTGCTAACGCTTGGGATTGAATTGAAGATCTATGCACGTAGTCAATAGTGAATTCATTAAGCTCCGCGGCCCACTTTCCAATCCTTCCAGTAGCTTCTCTATTCCTTATGATATCCTTCAGGGGCTGTGATGAAGGAACAATTATGTGATATGCTTGAAAATAATGCCGAAGCTTCCTGGACGCCATTAACACAGCATACAACACCTTCTCCAATTATGTATAGTTTTTCTTTGATAAACTCAAAACTTCGGAGACAAAGTATACTGGGACTTGCTTTTTAGCTTGTCCTTCAAGCTTCTCTTGTACAAGCGCCGCACTCACTGCAGAGTGCGAAGCTGCCACATACAATAGCAATGGAGCCCCTAGCACGGGTGGAGTTAATGTTGTTAAATCAATCAGGTATTGCTTCATCTCTTCGAAAGCTTTCTGTTGAGTTGGGCCCCATTGAAAAACTTCAGCTGACTTTAATACTTCAAAGAATGGTAAATTTCTTTCTGCTGATCTAGATATAAATCGATTCAAAGATGCCAGTCTCCCTGTCAGCCATTGGGCCCCCTTCTTTATGCTTGGCGGCTCCATTCGAAGGATAGCTTCGATCTTGCTTGGGTTGGCTTCGATCCCCTTCGTTGAAACTAGACAGCCAAGGAACTTGCCCTTCTTCACTCCGAAGACACATTTTTCTGGATTTAATTTCAGGCCAGCTTGCCTAAAATTAGCAAATGTTTCCTGCAAATCAATGATGTGGTTTTCTTGCTTCGTGCTCTTCACTATGATATCATCAACATATGTTAGTACATTTCTGCCTATCTGAGAATGAAGAACCTTGGCTACCATCCTGCTGAAGCTTCCTCCAGCATTCTTGAGCCCCTCAGGCATCCGAAGATAACAATATGTACCACTGAGGGCTATGAAGCTGGTCTTTGGCTCATCTTCCTTCTTCATCCAGATTTGGTGGTAACCTGAATAACAATCTAGTAGACTCATGAGCTCTGACAAAGCTGCTGCATCTACTAGAGAATCTATTTTTTGTAATGGGAACTCATCCTTTGGACAAGCCTTGTTCAGATCAGTAAAATCAATGCACATTCTCCATTTACCATTGGCCTTCTTCACCATAACAGTGTTGGCTAGCCATTCTGGGTATTTTACTTCTCTGATGACACCAGCACTGAGAAGTCTTTTTACTTCGTTCTGAGCACCTTCGGCTTTATCGTCAGACATTTTCTGAAGCTTTTGCTTCCTGGGTCTGAAGGATGGATCGACATTGAGTGAATGTTCAATGACGTCCCTGTTGACACCACAGAGATCGTTGGCTAACCATGCAAAAACATCTTTGTTGTTGAATAAAAACCTTATCAAGGTTTTCTCCTGCTCTTCAGATAATTGGGACCCCAGCAATACCTTCTGCTCTGCTATGTCTTCACATAGAAGCATGGGCTTCGGCTGATCAGCCGAAGCAGCCTTCTCTCTTCTGTACTTATACTGTTCACAAGCTTCAGCTCCATCTATATTGTGGATTGCTTTAGAGTCTGTCCAATTTCCTTCAGCCTTTCTGGCAGCTTCCTGACTTCCATGAATAGCAATAGACCCTTGATCCGAAGGTATCTTCATGCATAGATATGCTGGATGAAGAATTGCTTCGAATGCGTTGAGTGTTCCACGACCAATGATTGCATTGTAGGGGTATTCCATGTCAACAATATCAAACACAACCTGCTCAGTTCTTGTATTGTGGACAAATCCGAAGGTCACTGGCATCGTGATCTTGCCAAGTGCTACAATCTGTCTTCCTCCGAAACCACAAAGAGGGTGTGTAGCATCATGGATCTTATCCTCTGGGTCTTGCATCTGTCTGAAGGCCTTAGCAAATATGATATCTGTTGCACTGCCTGTATCAATTAGAACATTGTGGACTAGAAATCCCTTGATGACACAAGATATGACCATAGCATCATTGTGAGGGTAGTCCTTGAGTTGAAGGTCCTCTTGGGAGAAGGTAATTGGGATGTGGGACCATTTTGACTTGATGAAGGGTCCCTGCACCCCAACATGTTGTACCCTTCTCTGGGCCTCCTTCTTCTGCTTCTTGTTGGCCGGCTCTAAGCATGAACCGCCTGTTATTGGGATCACCAACTTCGTAGCCGAAGCAGCTTCATCTTGATTGTTGAACGAAGCCATCAGCTCAAAAAGTGGAAGTGGGTTCACCGGAGGTGGGCGCCAATGTTGGGGACTTGTTCTCTAATGCTATGAATCAAAAACAAGGCAACACAAAGTGTTAAATGTTAAAGTCCTTCGTACTTCAAAGCATTATTTCCCTTAGGATATAACGATCTTCGGACGAAGGTCATGAAGGACATACCTTAATCATCACGGTTATAAGATAATGAAAGGTGAAACATATGAAACATGAAAGATTATATGAACAGACATACAATATTATTCATATATTATCATTATATAAACTTGGACATTAAATATAATATTTAATTACATTTATACCTTTGGCTTGACAGAAGGCAAAGATCCAAGTGTGACACGCGGGCAAATTACAGGATAGCGTCTACAGTACGGGGGTACTGTTCATCTATTTATAGGCACAGGGCACAACCTGTGAGATATTACATTCATGCCCTTTACAAAAGATTACGATTATGACACAGACTCTCATGGATCAATCGGTCATTTCATCTTTAAGTCGGTGCAATCCTTCGTCTTGAGACATGCCACTATGCCGAAGCTTTATGGATGATAGCTTCGGCACTGCTTTTGAGAGGATCTGCCGAAGGTGTTTCTTCTTACAGGATCTTCAGCGACGAAGCATACCCCCAACAAACATCATTAAACCATAAACATAAATGAATCCAGAGTATCTCTAATCAAAGAGGATCCCAAGGCTGCTCTTAACCATGAGCATGACTGATATACCAGTTTCTAACCCTTTGCAGAGGTAGCACACTTTACCCACGAGCTGTGATTCCCATTCTGCCCGGGGATCATGACTCCCCATTAATCACTTCCTAGGTGATCTGGCAGGGTATCACTACGTAGCCTTTACAAAGATTCACCTGGTGTGTAGCTGCCCATTAGGCTTCGCTAGTCGTACAAACATAGTACTCCTCCCTAAGGTGGGTGACTAACAAAACCAAATCGAATGAACCACGACACCCACCCTTAGTACAGCAAGCACTATGCCCCAGCCGCCATTGACAACACAATGGCAAAGAAAACCACACCCCCAAGTTCCTCTGATTAATTAGCAAAGGGTGTCCCATACCACCCTCATGGTTGTACTGTTCTCCTAGATGGTCTCTCAACGAATAGGTCCTTACGGAGAGGTACCCAAGAAACAACTCGAGCACCCTAAAATGCCACAAATTTATAATCATAATCATAATCAATCGTCGTAGCATAAAGTAATTCTAATCATGTTCGTTCATTAGGGTAAAGCACTAGCATGTAGCTGATCATAATAACCCAACCCAAAAAAGGTAATAAGGACAAGATAAATAGAAAGCTAGTCAACCCTTAGGTTAATCACAGTATGCGGGACAGTGAATTATAAATTAAATAGGATATAATAGGTCAGATGACACTTGCCTTCACCAAACTGCTGCTGCTCAGGGACTTCTCCTGCAACTTTCTCGAACTCCAAGGATGAGACGTTATCTAAGCGAGTGCGAACATACATTCAACATTCTTGAAACAGAAAGAAACATTACACCATACAGAGGAACACATTATGAAAACATGCAACACAAAATAAAGCTCACTTCTATGGTCACACGAGAAAAAGAAACGTCGAGATCGAAGCTACAATTGAGAAGACATTGCATTTACGTTATACAAATATGAAATAGAACATTTAATTCGACTTACTTGCATAAATCGACATTTATTAAATGTAACTAGAGTTATTACCTAGTTTTAATTTATTTGCTACACTAAAAGCTCTCAACTAAATCAACATCAACATCAACATCAACATAGCCTTTAAGTCCCAAGCAAGTGGGGGTAGGCTAGAGTTGAAACCCAACAAGGTGTCACCAAAAAGGGAACGAGAGAGAAAGGGAAGAAAAAAACTTTTGAGAGCACTAAAAGGAAAAAAGCCTAATCACGGTTCGGGCACGTGGATACCTTCTTTCCAAGCACTTCTATCCAAACACAACTCCATTGGAATATTCCATTCCTTCAAGTCCCTTTTGATTTCCTCCTCCCATGTCAAGATTAGCGACTCTAGCCGAAGCGAATTAACGGCGAAAGATAAAGTACACAACGTGCGAAACATCACGGCAGCACGCACACGGACCAACGCGACACGTGAGGACTATTAAATAGATAACATGTTTATACTAAAAAATTATAAATAAATAATATTTCAGTAAATATTAACCACATTGATGTTTATTTATAAACACACAAATTCAAACCCTAAATTAGATTTAATTGGAACCCTACTTTCATGATCATCAGTCAAACAAACATTTAAATAATTAAATAAAATATGTAACAGCTCAGGATAATATTTTTAGCATGTAGGCAATTTTAATACAAACCTAACGTGGCTTGAACGGAGCAAATCGAATTTAAAATACAAAAAATATAGCATTTTTAACTAGAACACTTCTCTACGCACAGTTTTAAAATACTATAGGGACTTTTTCGCAAAAAACACCATCTCCTTCCTCCCTCCATCTTCTTCCTCTCACCATTGCAAGGAAGGGGTAGGGGGGAGGGGGAGAGGGGGCGAGCGCTGCCGCCGGGGAGAGAGAGGGAGGGATTGTGCGTACGGGAACAAAAAAATGAAGAAACTCCATGGACAACAATGGATGAGGGCTCACTGGAGAAGACGGTGTTCACCGAAGCCAAGAAGAAAATCGTCGATTGACAGCAAACCTACGATTAGATCAACAAATCGAAGGTACCAGGACAAAGATCTTGATGATAGGAACGCAGCGGTACCCTCGGATTCTGCCAATGAAGCACGGATTGAAAGTAATTGCTCTCCGGAGTTAGAACCGCCCCGAACTTCGGTAAGCAATTCCGGGAATTGGGGATCGAAATTGAGGAAACGGTTTTAGGATTTGAAAATGGTTCAACAAGAGGATTCCAGCCATGTATATATTTCTAGGGTTTAAAGATATTTTATTTTTCATAATAATCCCATTTTTAAAATTAATATAATTCCAGAAAAAGGCTGAAATCGTTTTTATTTTCTGAAAAATATCTCGAAGGCTCCAAAAATCTAGGAAAATTCCTAGATATGATTTGGCGCCTAATGAACTCAAAAAAATATTTAGAACATTTGAAATGTTTTTAAGTACCTCAAATAAATATATTTTGAATTTTGGAAAATGGAAAAATATTTAGAAAAATATGAAAATTTACCGGAAACTTCTACAAGGCATATTAACATGTTTTATACACTTATTGCACTTAGAAACACTATGCAACAACTTGAATGCAACAACCAAGGCACTTCTAGGGCTCACGCCAACATAGAACAAAATAACTCTATTGTTTTAATAAAAGGAAAAGAAAAGTGAAGAAAGCAAAGAGTAACACCTAAATTTTGAGTATAGAGCAAAAAAATTTTATACCCCAAAAATTCAGGGTTTTACATCGACCTAGGCTTCAGAGAGCTTCACTGGCTTCTAGGGGAGCTAGTGGTGGGGTTGGTTTCAGTGGAGATCATCTGGACTGGTCTGACCACGGTGGTCGATTATGTGGTGTGTTTGCGGATGACGGAGCTCCCTACTTAGGTGAAATTCCAACGAGGTCGCGCTCGGACTAGGGTCTGGGTTGTGCGAGGGATGTTTCCGACGCTGGGGGTCTTATAGGCGTGGGGCGGCTTAGATAAAGCGGTGACCAACAACATGCATTGGGGCGCGCACGGGCGCGCGGTTGGCCGCGTCCCGGCTTGCCAGCCAGTGTCTGTTGGGGGCCTTCGGCTTCCGAAGGTCCTCAAAAACATGATTTAACAATGTTTCTGGAGTATAATACATGAATAGGTATCTTCGGACTTGGATCAGAACTACAACATGAAGAAGCACAAAGAACACGAAGGTTGGCGCAGAGCCGAAGCTATGTGCAGGAGAGCTTCGGCATGATAGCAGAAAAGAGAACCGACTTAAAAAGGAAAAGGCTATTCAGACCTCGATGGATTACTATAGGGTCATTGGCAAATGTAAAGGGCATGGGTGTAATTTTACATGGGCTGCGTCCCGTGCCTATAAATAGGTGAACAATATCCCCGTACTGTTCATGCTGACTTGGCATTTGCTTTTGCGTCACGCTTGTACTTTTGCCTTCTTTCAAGCCGAAGGTACACTTGTAACTTAATGTCATTTCTATTTTTCCATGTTAATAAAATAGAAATGAGCTAATAATAATATATAAATGTTCACGTTATCTTTCGTATTTCATGTGGTTCTCATTTTCACTATCATGTGCCGTAATAATGAAGGTATGTCCTTCATGACCTTCGTCCGATGATCGTTATATCCCAAGGGAAATAATGCTTCGAAGGACGAAGGACATTAATCATTTAACCTCCTTTTGTGTTGCCTTGTTCTTAATTCATAGCATTTGAGAACAAGTCCCCAACGTTGGCGCCCACCTCCGGTGAACCCTTTTTGACCACCTTCGGCAAGCATCGACCTTCGTCATGCCGCCAAAGAAAGCTTCGGCAACAGGGGATGCTGCTCTGCAGCCGCTGGACCCGAACCAGGAGACCCTTTCTCTTCGGGAAGCCCGAAGCTAGAAGAGGAAGGCCACCAGTCCAATGCCTCAAGAGGATGATTTGGACCAAGAAATCAGGAACATGGAGATGCTGCATCAACAAGTGCAAAGGAAGAAAGAAAAGATGGCCCGACTAGCTGACCTACAAAGGCAGATAGACGAAGCCTCTAAAGAAGTTCGTCATCTTACGCAAGATGAGCAGAACCGGAGGCCCTAGTATAGAGAGCTTCACCAAGAAGGCTTCGTCAACGAGGATGACTAGTATGAGGATTTCCATCATGGAAATTTTGCTTTTGATGATGCTTCTCCTCTGTCAGCAGAACTGCAGGCTACACCTTGGCCCCCGTCTTATAAACCACCCCAGCTCCCAATGTATGACAGACATTCAGATCCGAAGCAATTTCTGATGAGCTACGAAGCAACCATATCTTCATATGGTGGCAATACTGCAGTCATGGCGAAATCCTTCATCATGGCAGTCAAAAATGTTGCACAAACCTGGTACTCTTCTCTTTGGCCAGGAACAATCACATCGTGGCAAAAGCTGAAGGACATGCTCATCACCAGCTTTCAAGGGTTTCAGACGAAGCCGGTCACCGCTCAAGCTTTGTTCCAGTGCACTCAGGATCATGAAGAATACCTTCAGGCATATGTCCGAAGGTTCTTACGACTGAGGGCATAGGCGCCAACGGTGCCTAATGAAATTGTTATTGAGGCCATGATTAAGGGGCTTCGGCCAGGACTTACAGCCCAATACTTCGCCAGGAAACCCCCTCAGACCTTGGAGAAACTGCTTCAGAAGATGGATGAATATATCCGAGCAGATAATGACTTTCGGCAAAGAAGGGAGGAAGCTTACAGGTTCTCCGAAATGACTAGGGGCTTCGGAGGGAGAATCCACCCTAGGCACGTCAGATCTATCCATTCTACTCAGAATGACGATAGGGGAAGTCAGCAACAAAGGCCGCAGTATTCCTCCCAGGCTTCGGGGCAGCAACAGAACTATCCTCGGCCCCCAGCTCCAAGGGCCAGAGGCGCTAGGGGCTTCGGAGGAAGGTTTGGGGATCATCCCAGGAAATTTTACTGCCTATTCTGCGGTGAGGACAAGGGCCATACTACCAGGATGTGCCATGTTACCATTCAAAAACAGAAAGAGATAGCAGAAGCTGCAGCCCAACAGAGCCAGCCGAAGCAGGTTATGCATACTGCTTCGTACCACTCACCATACATTCGAGAGTATGTGGGTAACCATCCTGCAGTTTCTATTGCTTCGGCAAGCCAACCTCAGGCATCTTGGCAACAGCCCCCACCTCCACCAATGCAACCTGGTTGTCCCCAAGGCCAGCAGCCAGAAGGGAGCCAGCACAATCACCAGCAGCGAGACTTTAGGGAGCAGTCCGAAGCTCGCACAGTCAACAGTACTGTGCCAGAATCGAAGCACATCTACTAAGATATATCCTACCTCTGAAACAACTTTTACATTTGTTATCATTTACCTTTTCAATAAACAACAATCATTGAAAACTTAGTTCTTTTGTTGTTTTCAATTTCTTGTAATTGCTTCATCATTATCATAATGAATATACCTTATTCAAACATCGACGAAGTTCTAAAGGTCTTGACGAAGGAATGCACTGCAAGTTTTTGTCGAAGCAACAAAAGTCGTTCTTAAGGGAACGCATCGTAAGTTTTCTGCTCAAAAGTCGTTCCAAAGGGAATGCAGAGCTTACAGCGAAAAATAAACGCTGATACCGCCGAAATAAAAGGCAAAGAAGCTCCTAAGGGAGGCTTACAGCGAAAAGTCAACGCTGATACACCGAAAAATAAACGGTGAAGCCGAAAAATAAACGGCAAAGAGATTGTATTCTACTGTGAGGATGTGTGTGTACCTTCGGAACAAATGTCATCATTGCATATCATAGCATCATCACATCATTCGCATAAACATGACATCATACATCATATTGCATCAATGGCACAAGAAGGGGAATACAATGATAGCATTCGGAAATTGTTTTCGAAGAAATTATGCTAAGGCACAAAATAAAGTTTGAAGAAGTGCAGTTTCGCCAACTTTAGTATCGGGGGAAATCTATTGTTTACGAAGCATAATATTTTCACGAATATGGATTTTCCTTACGAAGCATGAAAAGAAGGGAAGGTGTTTTTTCGCCGAAGGCTAAAAAACGGTATGTATGTAAAGTTTCATGCATCGTAAAGAATTGAATTATAAACAGCTTATATATTACATTCAAAATTATAAAATATTACACACATTGTCCAGCAAATATTACATTCCAAATATCTTTACAATAACAGCTAATCTTCTTTTAAAACTACTTCTGTAGCTTCGTTTAATAGTTGATCAACAACTTTATCCATAATAGCTTCGGCCATTTTTATAATCTCATCATCCTCCTTTGCTTTGGGGTCCGCCAATGGCTCGACGGGCTCTGGGGGAGGAGATAGTGCGGCTGTGATGCAAAGCGTAAATAAGTTTGAAGTCATAAAATTACAACATAAAGTCAAAAGTTATTAATCAATACCTATTCGCCTCTCGAGATCCGCACTTTTCTCAGTGGCCTCTGCTACTTCTCTAGCATCGTGAATACCTTTTTCACTTTTCCTTATAATTTCTTGAGCCATCTCCCGACCGCCATTTTCCCAGATGTCGGTGAAAATTTTTCCACCTACCAAGCTTGCTTCGGCCGAGGGGTCTTTTATACCTTCAATAGATAAGGCAGCCTCGGTTTGCGCCAAGGATTTACATGTTCGCAGCCTCTCCTCTCCAAGATAGCGGCAATCCCCCTAGCACCCGAGAAGGCGCATATGTCCCCACGGCCACTCAAAATTTCTTCAAAAGCTTCGGCCTCGCCGTTGATCCAGTCGATTGGACCTTCGGGATCTCCTAGTACGAAGTTGCCTTCATTCGAATATGCGCCGACGCTGGCGAAACTAGTCTTAATTGTCTCCACACATTTCATGGATTTTTCATAACATCTTTCTTTTGAAGACCGAAGTTCTGCAGTTGTTTTCTCCCAATGATTTTTCCACTAATCACTGGCGTCTCGGTCAGCTTCGGCAGTTGCACCCTTTAATTTCGCTTCAGCCAACTGTTTCTGAAGATTTTCAATTTCGCACTTCTGGGCTTCAGCTTGGGCCTTGGAAGTAGCTTTATCTTCTTTTATTTTATTAAGTAATGAGTTTAATATTTTATCTTTCTCAAGACCTTCGTTCCTTAGCTCAATCACTTCGGAACGAAGGTTATTCAATGCCATGGTACATCCCTCGTCTTCAGCGCTTTTCTGCGCTCTAAGGGCATTGCTAAGAATAAGGCCCTACAAAAGGAATGTGGCATTAAAAAATAAGCACATGAATTTTTAAGCACACAAAAAGTTTATTTCCTCACCTTTAAGCTGTTGTACGCTAAGCTGTCGACCAATTCATCTTTTGACAAAACTGAGAGCCCGTCTTCTAGTGTTGGGAATCCGAAGCTTCTTGCCATCTCCCGGCAGACAGAGATCTCCTTGCTGTCTGGGAGACAATACAAGAAGTCCTCTTCTCCGTTGCCATTGAATATCAACGCCCCTTTTGGATATTTTAATTTCTGGGCATAATGATGAGCTTCTCGCTTTTCCTCTTCAGATAGCCTTTTGCCCGAAGCATGTCGTACAATATAATCAGGCAATTTGGAAGATGCTTCGGGAGTTGAAGAGAGAGTTTTTTCAGACAGAATTTGCTTTATAGTTTCCTTTGTAGTTTCTCCTTCGGTTTCCAAGGATTTCTCCTTGGCAGACTCTGAAGGTCCAGTTTCGATCTCAGTCTGGTGCTTTGTAGCTTCGGCTCCAGAGGCTGTTGTTTCAATCTGTGCTTTTTGAGTTTCGGCAATTTTTCTCGGAGTAGAGCTTGAAGACTTTATTGTCTCCAGTACATCCAGAACATTAACCATCCTTTTTCTTTTGGGGGTCACCGCTAGACCTTTCTGAGTTCGTGGCACTCCAACTTCTGCCGAAGGGCTTAAAATTCCTGATATTTTTGTCCCTTCAGCTTTCGGCTCTTCAATTCTTTCAGCCTTCGGTGTTGCAGTCAGCTCTTCAGTTTTCTGCGCAGGTATAGGTTTTTTTGGCTTCAGTAGCCGAAGAAGCCTCGCTGATAAAGCGCGGTCGGTGAGTAAGGACTTTTACCCTTTTCCTCTTCGGCACAGGCTCGCTTGGAGCAGCTGAAGCATCATCTTTCCCGGAAGTTGCATCTTTTCTGTTTCGCCCCCGTAGAGGGTAGCGGTAGTCAGGGTACACAAAACCAATAGCATCAAAAACTCGGTTGAACCTTTTCTTCTTTCGGCCTCCGAAGGCCGCAGATAACGCAGTATCTTCTGCCTTTGAGTATGGCCCAAGCAGTTCATCGCTTGTGGCTTCAATACATTTCAGCCAATCATCATCTGGCTCGACAAATTTACCCTCGTATATGAAGGTGAACTTCATCCTAATCAGCCCACCTTCGTCAGGCTTGGTGATAGTTTCTTTTGGCATTTCCCACTTTTCTACAAGTGGCCATACCCTGAAGGCTATGTGCTCCTGGATTAAATCCCTTGTCCCGATGAAAGAGCAAACTACGCCGAAGGCCCTCTGGCATTCTTCGACTGCCTCGTCAACATCCACCTTCGGTTTCCAAAGGCCGAAGCGCTGCCAGATAGGGCACATAATGATATCTTTAATATCTTCTCGTGCCTTCAAATCATTTTTCACATAGAACCATTCCTTCATCCAACCTCCGGGCCATCTCTTCCGAAAGGTTGGCACGGGACAACTTGACCCAGAGCGAGCACCGAAGCTATAACAGCCAAAATTGTTATGATATTGTTCTTTACCCCATGGTTTCGTCTCATATAATAGTTCGTGTATATTGCAGAAACTTTTTGCATTTGGTTCCAAGCCTTGGCTCCTCACGGCCCATACGAAGATTCCCATTCTTATTATAGCTTCGGGAGTAAGTTGGTGAAGGTAGACCTGATATATCTTTAGAACTTCAACCATAAATCTGTTTAAGGGGAACCGAAGCCCAGCTTAAAAAAGCTTCGGAAGATCACGACTTCGTTATCTTCGAGAGTAGGCACAGTCCTCTCCCCGTCATCCGCCCTTACAGTAGACATGTCTCGAAAATATCTTCCCCTCATGTTATCAAGATGACTCTGTTTAATGCTGGATTTTCCGAAGACTGTGTGACTTGGTCGCCACGGTCGATCTTCGGAGTCTTCACCCCCACTTTCTGCATCATAGCTATCACTTTCACCGGTATCTTCAGATAAGCCTTCTAAAATTTCTCTGGTAATCTTCTCTGTATTTGTCCTCGCTATCGATTCGAGAAAGCCCAAATTCTTCTCCTCAGAAAGGCTCAGTTTCATTTCAGCAACAACTTTCTTTTCCTGAGACATCCCTTCGAAAATGCTGAAAATGTGCTCTTAGGGCCGAAGCTAAAAATTGCAAAAGCTGGACAAGCGTTTGTAGGCAAAGAGCTATATGAGCAGGCAAAGCAGGTGGCAGGAGAGCATGCAAAATGAACTCGCGGTCGGATCATATTTATACGCCAAGGGCGTTGCAAGTGGGAGGGTCCCGCTTGTCATCGACGCATGCTATTCTATAAAAGGGAAGGTGTTTTTGAGGACCTTCGGCTTAGGGCCTTCGTCCATATCGCAATCTGAATTTATCATTCTAACAAATTAATATTGCGAGGGGCTACTATTGGGGGCCTTCGGCTTCCGAACGTCCTCAAAAACATGATTTAACAATGTTTCTGGAGTATAATACATGAATAGGTATCT
Organism: Zea mays; assembly: GCF_902167145.1. NCBI lineage: Eukaryota > Viridiplantae > Streptophyta > Magnoliopsida > Poales > Poaceae > Zea > Zea mays. Next base: position 81,387,526 of record NC_050104.1, on the reverse strand, counting down.
TCGGACTTGGATCAGAACTACAACATGAAGAAGCACAAAGAACACGAAGGTTGGCGTAGAGCCGAAGCTATGTGCAGGAGAGCTTCGGCATGATAGCAGAAAAGGGAACCGACTTAAAAAGGAAAAGGCTATTCAGACCTCGATGGATTACTATAGGGTCATTAGCAAATGTAAAGGGCATGGGTGTAATTTTACATGGGCTGCGTCCCGTGCCTATAAATAGGTGAACAGTATCCCCGTACTGTTCACGCTGACTTGGCATTTGCTTTTGCGTCACGCTTGTACTTTTGCCTTCTTTCAAGCCAAAGGTACACTTGTAACTTAATGTCATTTCTATTTTTCCATGTTAATAAAATAGAAATGAGCTAATAATGATATATAAATGTTCACGTAATCTTTCGTATTTCATGTGGTTCTCATTTTCACTATCATGTGCCGTAATAATGAAGGTATGTCCTTCATGACCTTCGTCCGAAGATCGTTATATCCCAAGGGAAATAATGCTTCGAAGGACGAAGGACATTAATCATTTAACCTCCTTTTGTGTTGCCTTGTTCTTAATTCATAGCATTTGAGAACAAGTCTCCAACAGTGTTGAACATGTGGCCTAGTTTCTTTAGCCAGTCTTCTTGAACGTGTAGTCACGCATCCACGCTCGATATCAGGATGATCCATGTACATGGTGTCTTCTCTCCATAAGCTACCTTGTTTGTGTGGTGGTCAAGGGATTTTGTCCACTGGTACAGAAGATATGAGGCGTTCGAGTAGTGTCTGTCCAACAGACCAAAACCGAGGCAAAACCTTGTTTGTCATGTCAAAACTCGTAGTCCCGAGGCCATCTTCTAGTATGTGTTAGTTTAGTTGATTTGACACATGTTTTGAGGTTTAGAAACTGGTGAACTTTTGAGGTCTGAGCTAGGGTCTAATTTTGAGTTAGAAAAAATCCAGATTTTTTCCTTCACACACATGTTTGATATGTTGAGGGGTGTTTCTTACCCTTTTTGGGGCGTAACCTTTAATAACTTTTGTAGGTTAATTAGTGAGCTACAACTTTTATTAATGGTCCAATTCATGATTAAGGAATTTGATAGGTTTTCTTGATCACTTTTGCTTGGTGCTTTCTTTTGGTTTTAAGGGTTGGACTTAGGGTTTCATCATAGCCCTTCTTTGATTTGTATGATAAGGTTACGGTAGACCCTTTAGGATGATTGACACCTAACTAGAACCTTGATCCTTGAGTATGTTGAACTTTGCCCATAATAATTCACATGTGATAATAGGTTTAAGGTAGGTGTTGGGTTAAACTCAATAGCTAACACCTAGGGTGTTACATGTCTTTTACCTCAAAGGGTGGATTGCTTTTGCACATGGGGAGAACTTTCCTTTTGAGGGATAAATCCTTTTTAGAGGGCAAGCCTTTAATTAGGTTCCTATATGCTTTATCATGTCTTCCTTTTCGGTGTTTGATTCCGAAGGGGGAGAAATTTGTGGACCAAAGCAAACCAAAGTTATCAAATACCATAAACCACCATTTTAAAATTTTTATGACCTTTAAATTGGTTTATGATGGTTCAAGTGGTTACTTTTGATTGGTTTCGGTCCAAGATACAAAGTATGTGGATTATGGAGTTAGGGTGAGGCTTAAGTCCATAATCACACATTGGGGACTAGTTGCACATGCAAGAATGTGATTAAATTCTAAATGTTAGCATATCTGTCAATTTGGTATTTCATACATCTTGCCTATGCACATGCATCTATAGCAAGTAGAGAGCATATTTCATTTTGTTATTTGATATTTGCTTGCTTTGGTTGTGTTGTCATCAATCACCAAAAAGGATGAGATTGTAAGAAAAATGGACTCTGACCCATTTGACTAAGTGATTTTGGTGTTTGATGATCAACATAACCAGTGGACTAATGATTGTGCATGTGTTTGTGTTTTGTAGTCCACAGGATGCAAAGTGGGTTCGACTGAGGCTATGAGTATGCAACACCTCAAAAGAAGACCTAAAACACAAAGAAAACTTATAAACACTCAACACTATTCCAAGACACAAGACCCAAAGATCCCTAGAAGGGAAGGTAGAAGAATCAAGAAAAGGGATGTCAAGTGGCGCATCGGACTGGTCGAGTGGTGCATCGGTCCACGTGCGCAGAGAGCTCTTTAAATGGCTCTAGGACAGCTGGCTATCCGGGTCATGGTCCAATGGCCAGTTGCCAATGGTCATTTGATGTTGTAGTCTCCGGACCGACCGATTAGCGCACCGGACCACCGTGATTGTGCTGAGCTGTTGTGAGACTTCCAATGGCTACCTAACGTGGAGTGTCTGGATTAGGTGGTCCGGTGTGCACCAGATCGGTCTAGTGTAGCGCAGACAGAAAAATTGAAAGGGAAATGTGCCTTGGGCCATTTCTATAATGTTTTGGTGATTAAGTGTCCAACACATAATAAGTGAGATATTATGTGCCAAACAAGCAAGAAGTGCAAACCATGTAACAAGGTATGTTTCTAGACTTAGTACATTGTTTTGAGTACTAACATATATTGTCTAAGTGCTAGAAACAGAGAAAGGTAGAGAAGAAAAGAAATGCAAAAGACTTGGCTGTGTACAGCAGAAGTGAAAGTCGCCTAGAGGGGGTGAATAGGGCGAATCTGAAATTTATAAACTTAAGCACAACTACAAGCCTGGTTAGCGTTAGAAATATAAACAAGTCCGAGAGAGAGGGCGCAAAACAAATCGTGAGCAAATAAAGAGCGAGACACGATGATTTGTTTTACCGAGGTTCGGTTCTTGCAAACCTACTCCCCGTTGAGGTGGTCACGAAGACCGTGTCTCTTTCAACCCTTTCCCTCTCTCAAACGGTCAGTTAGACCGAGTGAGCTTCTCTTCTCAATCAAACGGAACACAAAGTTCCCGCAAGGACCACCACACAATTGGTGTCTCTTGCCTCGGTTACAATTGAGTTGATCACAAGAAGAATGAGAAAGAAAAGAAGCAATCCAAGCGCAAGAGCTCAAATGAACACAAATATCAATCTCTCACTAGTCACTATTGATTGGAGTTGTCTTTGGCCTTGGGAGAGGATTTGATCTCTTTGGAGTGTCTAGAATTGAATGCTATAGCTCTTGTAATGTGTTGAAGGTGGAAAACTTCGATGCCATTGAATGTGGGGTGGTTGGGGGTATTTATAGCCCCAACCACCAAAATATGGTCGTTGGAAGGCTGCTGTCGCATGGCGCACCGGACAGTCCGGTGCGCCACCGGACACTGTCCGGTGTGCCAGCCACGTCAGCCAGCCGTTGTGGTTCGACCGTTGGAGCTCTGACTTGTGGGGTCTCTGGGCTGTCCGGTGGTGCACCGGACAGGTCCTGTAGACTATTCGGTGCGCCAACTGCGCGTGCTCTGACTCTGGCGCGCACTGTAGCGCATTGAATGCGGTTGCAGTCGACCGTTGCGCGCGAAGTAGCCGTTGCTCCGCTGGCACACCGGACAGTCCGGTGTGACACCGGACAGTCCGGTGTGACACCGGACAGTCCGGTGAATTATAGCGGAGCGCCCTCTGATTTTCCCGAAGGTAGCGAGTTTAGCTTCGAGTGCCCTGGTGCACCGGACACTGTCCGGTGGCACACCGGATAGTCCGGTGCGCCAGACCAGGGTGCCTTTTGGGTTGTCTTTTGCTCTCTTTGTTTGAACCCTTTCTTGGTCTTTTTATTGGTTATTGTGAACCTTTGGCACCTGTAAAACTTATAGACTAGAGCAAACTAGTTAGTCCAATTATTTGTGTTGGGCAATTCAACCACCAAAATCAATTAGGAAAAAGGTGTAACCCTAATTCCCTTTCAATCTCCCCCTTTTTGGTGATTGATGCCAACACAAACCAAAGCAAGTATAGAAGTGCATATTTGAACTAGTTTGCATAATTGTAAGTGCAAAGGTTGCTTGGAATGAAACCAATATAAATTTTTATAAGATATGCATGGATTGTTTCTTTACTTTAACATTTTGGACCACGCTTGCACCACATGTTATGTTTTTGCAAATCCTTTTGTAAATTCTTTTCAAAGTCCTTTTGCAAATAGTCAAAGGTAAATGAATAAGATTTTGAGAAGCATTTTCGAGATTTGAAATTTTCTCCCCCTGTTTCAAATGCTTTTCCTTTGACTAAACAAACCTCCCCCTCAATAAAATTCTCCTCTTAGTGTTCAAGAGGGTTTTAGATATTAGTTTTTGAAGAGGGTGTACCAATTTGAAATTCTATCAAAAATAAGATACCAATTGGAAAATTCATCATTTCAAAACCTTTTCTTAACTTTAAATTTTGAAAATTGGTGGTGGTGCGGTCCTTTTGCTTTGGGCTAATAATTTCTCCCCCTTTGGCATGAATCGCCAAAAACGGATACTTGAGTGAAATATAAGCCCTTTACTACTTTCTCTCCTTTGGCAAACAATAGATGAGTGAAGATTTATACCAAAGATGGAGAGTTGCTCGGAGCGACGGCGAAGGATTGTAATTTGATGGAGTGAAGTGGAAGCCTTTGTCTTCGCCGAAGACTCCAATTCCCTTTCAATACACCTATGACTTGTTTTGAAATATACTTGAAAACACATTAGTCATGGCATATAAAAGAGACATGATCAAAGGTATACTTATGAGCTATGTGTGCAAAATATCAAAAGAAATTCCGAGAATCAAGAATGTTTAGCTCATGCCTAAGTTTGTTAAAAGTTTGTTCATCTAGTGGCTTGGTAAAGATATCGGCTAATTGTTCTTTAGTGTTAATGTAAGCAATCTCGATATCCCCTTTTTGTTGGTGATCCCTTAGAAAATGATACCGAATGGCTATGTGATTAGTGCGGCTATGCTCAACGGGATTGTCCACCATGCGGATTGCACTCTCATTATCACATAGAAGAGGAACTTTGGTTAATTTGTAACCATAGTCCGTAAGGGTTTGCCTCATCCAGAGTAATTGCGCGCAACAATGGCCTGCGGCAATATACTCGGCTTCGACGGTAGAAAGAGCTACGGAATTTTGCTTCTTTGAAGCCCAAGACACCAAGGATCTTCCCAAGAACTGGCAAGTCCCCGATGTGCTCTTTCTATTAATTTTACACCCCGCCCAATCAGCATCCGAATAACCAATTAAATCAAATGTGGATCCCCGAGGGTACCAAAGCCCAAACTTAGGAGTATTAACTAAATATCTCAAGATTCATTTTACGGCCGTAAGGTGAGCTTCCTTAGGGTCGGCTTGGAATCTTGCACACATGCATACGGAAAGCATAATGTCCGGTCGAGATGCACATAAATAGAGTAAAGAGCCTATCATCGACCGGTATACCTTTTGATCGACGGATATACCTCCCGTGTCGAGGTCGAGATGCCCATTGGTTCCCATGGGTGTCTTGATGGGTTTGGCATCCTTCATCCCAAACTTGTTTAGAATATCTTGAATATACTTTGTTTGGCTGATGAAGGTGCCCTCTTGGAGTTGCTTCACTTGAAATCCCAAGAAGTACTTCAACTCCCCCATCATCGACATCTCGAATTTCTGTGTCATGATCCTACTAAATTCCTCACATGTAGATTCGTTAGTAGACCCAAATATAATATCATCAACATAAATTTGGCATACAAACAAATCATTGTCAAGAGTTTTAGTAAATAAAGTAGGATCGGCCTTTCCGACTTTGAAGCCATTAGTGATAAGAAAATCTCTTAGGCATTCATACCATGCTCTTGGGGCTTGCTTGAGCCCATAAAGCGCCTTAGAGAGTTTATATACATAGTTAGGGTACTCACTATCTTCAAAGCCGGGAGGTTGCTCAACATAGACCTCCTCCTTGATTGGTCCATTGAGAAAGGCACTCTTCACGTCCATTTGATAAAGCTTGAAGCCATGGTAAGTAGCATAGGCAAGTAATATGCGAATTGATTCAAGCCTAGCTACGGGTGCATAGGTTTCACCGAAATCCAAACCTTCGACTTGTGAGTATCCCTTGGCTACAAGCCGAGCTTTGTTCCTTGTCACCACACCATGCTCATCTTGCTTGTTGCGGAAAACCCACTTGGTTCCTACAACATTTTGGTTAGGACGTGGAACTAAATGCCATACCTCATTCCTAGTGAAGTTGTTGAGCTCCTCTTGCATCGCCATCACCCAATCCGAATCTTGAAGTGCTTCCTCTATACTGTGTGGCTCAATAGAGGAAACAAAAGAGTAGTGTTCACAAAAATGAGCAACACGAAATCGAGTAGTTACCCCCTTTTGAATATCGCTGAGGATGGTGTTCACGGGGTGATCTCGTTGGATTGCATGGTGGACTCTTGGATGTGGCGGTCTTGGAACTTGTTCATCTACCTCATCTTGATCATGGGCATCTCCCCCTTGATCATTGCTCTCCTCTTGAGGTGGCTCAACTTCTTGATCTTCTCCTTCATCATTTTGAGCCTTATCCTCATCTTGAGTTGGTGGAGATGCTTGTGTGGAGGAAGACAGTTGATCTTGTGCATGTGGTGGCTCTTCGGATTCCTTAGGACACACATCCCCAATGGACATGTTCCTTAGTGCGACGCACGGAGCCTCTTCATCACCTATCTCATCTAGATCAACTTGCTCTACTTGAGAGCCGTTAGTCTCATCAAACACAATGTCACAAGAAACTTCAACTTGCCCAGAGGACTTGTTGAAGACTCTATATGCCCTTGTGTTTGAGTCATATCCTAGTAAAAAGCCTTCTACAGCCTTAGGAGAAAATTTAGATTTTCTACCTCTTTTAACAAGAATAAAGCATTTGCTACCAAAGACTCTAAAATATGAAACATTGGGCTTTTTACCGGTTAGGAGTTCATATGATGTCTTCTTGAGGATTCGGTGTAGATATAACCGGTTGATGGCATAGCAAGCGGTGTTAACCGCCTCGGCCCAAAACCGATCTGAAGTCTTGTACTCCTCAAGCATGGTTCTTGCCATGTCCAATAGAGTTCGATTCTTCCTCTCCACTACACCATTTTGTAGTGGCGTGTAGGGAGAAGAGAACTCATGCTTGATGCCCTCCTCCTCAAGGAAGCCTTCAATTTGAGAGTTCTTGAACTCCGTCCCGTTGTCGCTTCTAATTTTCTTGATCCTTAAGCCGAACTCATTTTGAGCTCGTCTCAAGAATCCCTTTAAGGTCTCTTGGGTATGAGATTTTTCCTGCAAAAAGAACACCCAAGTGAAGCGAGAATAATCATCCACACTAACTAGACAGTACTTACTCCCGCCGATGCTTATGTAAGCTATCGGGCTGAATAGATCCATATGTAGGAGCTCGAGTGGCCTGTCAGTCGTCATGATGTTCTTGTGTGGATGATGAATACCAACTTGCTTCTTTGCCTGACATGCGCTACAAACCCTGTCTTTCTCAAAATGAACATTTGTTAGTCCCAAAATGTGTTCTCCCTTTAGAAGCTTGTGAAGATTCTTCATTCCAACATGTGCTAGTCGGCGATGCCAGAGCCAGCCCATGTTAGTCTTAGCTATTAAGCAAGTGTCGAGTTCAGCTCTATCAAAATCTACTAAGTATAGCTGACCCTCTAACACTCCCTTAAATGCTACTGAATCATCACTTCTTCTAAAGACAGTAACACCTATATCCGTGAAAAGACAGTTGTAGCCCATTTTGCATAATTGAGAAACGGAAAGCAAATTGTAATCTAAAGAATCTACAAGAAAAACATTGGAAATGGAATGGTCAGGAGATATAGCAATTTTACCCAATCCTTTGACCAAACCTTGGTTTCCATCCCCAAATGTGATAGCTCGTTGGGGATCTTGGTTTTTCTCATAGGAGGAGAACATCTTCTTCTCCCCTGTCATGTGGTTTGTGCACCCGCTATCGATGATCCAACTTGAGCCACCGGATGCATAAACCTACAAAACAAGTTTAGTTCTTGACTTTAGGTACCCAAATGGTTTTGGGTCCTTTGACATTAGGTACAAGAACTTTGGGTACCCAAACACAAGTCTTTGATCCCTTGTGTTTGCCCCCAACATACTTGACAACTATCTTGCCGGATTTGTTAGTTAAAACATAAGATGCATCAAAAGTTTTAAATGAAATGTTATGATCATTTGATGCAGTTGGAGTTTTCTTTCTAGGCAATTTAGCACGGGTTGATTGCCTAGAGCTAGATGTCTCACCCTTATACATAAAAGCATGATTAGGGCCAGAGTGAGACTTACTAGAATGAATTCTCCTAATTTTGCTCTCGGGATAACTGACAGGGTACAAAATGTAGCCCTCGTTATCCTGAGGCATGGGAGCCTTACCCTTAACAAAGTTAGATAATCTTTTAGGAGGGGCATTAAGTTTGACATTGTCCCCCTTTTGGAAGCCAATGCCATCCTTGATGTCAGGGCGTCTCCCAAGCATGCTTCTAGCAAATTTAAATTTTTCATTTTCTAAGTCATGCTCATTAATCTTAGCATTAAGTTGAGCTATGTGATCATTTTGTTTCTTAATTAATACTAGGTGATCATGAATAGCATCAACATTAATATCTCTACATCTAGTGCAAATGGAAACATGCTCAGTGGTAGATGTAGAGGGTTTGCAAGAATTAAGTTCAACAATCTTAGCACGTAGAATATCATTCTTATCTCTAAGATCGGAATTGCAAACATCTAATTATTTAGCCTTAGCAATCAATTCTTCATTTTCAATCCTAAGGCTCGCAAGTGAATTATTCAACTTTTCAATCTTAGCAAGCAAATTAGCATTATCATCACTAAGATTGGGAATTGAATCATTACAAACATTTGAATCAACCTTAGCAATTAATTTAGCATTCTCATTTCTAAGGTTGACAATAGTATCATGGCAAGTGCTTAGCTCACTAGATAGTTTTTCACATTTTTCTACTTCTAGAGCGTAAGTATTTTTAACCTTAACATGCTTCTTATTTTCCTTAATTAGGAAGTCCTCTTGGGTGTCCAAGAGTTCATCCTTCTCATGAATAGCACTAATTAATTCATTTAATTTTTCTTTTTGTTGCATGTTTAGGTTGGCAAAAAGGGTGCGCACGTTATCCTCCTCATTTTCACTAGAATTATCTTCATCACTAGAGGAAGCATATTTAGTGGAGGATCTTGATTTTACCTTCTTCCTTTTGCCGTCCTTTGCCATGAGGCATTTGTGGCCGACATTGGGGAAGAGGAGTCCCTTGGTGACGGCGATGTTGGCGGCGTCCTCGTCGAAGGAGGAGTCGGTGGAGCTCTCGTCGGAGTCCCATTCGCGGCACACATGGGCATCGCCGCCCCTCTTCTTGTGGTACTTCTTCTTTTCTCTCCTCTTTCCCTTCTTGTCATCGCCCCTGTCACTATCACTAGATAAAGGACATTTTGCAATAAAATGACCGGGCTTACCACACTTGTAGCAAACTTTCTTGGAGCGGGGCTTGTAATCCTTCCCCCTCCTTTGCTTGAGGATTTGGCGGAAGCTCTTGATGATGAGCGCCATCTCCTCATTGTCGAGCTTAGAGGCGTCGATGGGTTGTCTACTTGATGTAGACTCCTCCTTTTTCTCCTATGTTGCCTTGAATGCAACCGGTTGTGCTTCGAGTGTGGAGGGGCCATCTAGCTCGATGATTTTCTTTGAGCCTTTGATCATCAACTCAAAGCTCACAAAATTTCCTATTACTTCCTCGGGAGACATTAGTGTATATCTAGGATTACCTCGAATTAATTGAACTTGCGTAGGATTAAGAAAAACGAGGGATCTTAGAATAACCTTGACCATCTCATGGTCATCCCATTTTGTGCTCCCAAGGTTGCGCACTTGGTTCACCAAGGTCTTCAAGCGGTTGTACATGTCTTGTGGCTCCTCCCCTTGGCGAAGCCGGAAGCGACCGAGCTCCCCCTCGATCGTCTCCTGCTTGGTGATCTTGGTCACCTCGTCTCCTTCGTGCGCGGTCTTGAGTACGCCCCAATTCTCCTTGGCGCTCTTTAATCCTTGCACCTTGTTATACTCCTCTCGACTTAGAGAGGCGAGGAGTATAGTGGTGGCTTGAGAGTTGAAGTGTCAGATTTGGGCGATCTCGTCCGAATCATAGTCTTCATCCCACGGCGATGGTACCTGTACTCCAATCTCAACAACATCCCAAATGCTAGTGTGGAGTGAGGTTAGGTGATGCCTCATTTTATGACTCCACATATTATAATATTCACCATCAAACATAGGTGGTTTGCCTAATGGGACGGAAAGTAATGGAGTACGCTTAGAAATGCGAGGGTAGCGTAGGGGAATCTTACTAAACTTCTTGTGCTCATGGCGCTTAGAAGTTATGGACGGCGTGTCGGAGCCGGAGGTGGATGGCGACGAGGAGTCGGTCTCGTAGTAGACCACCTTCCTCATCTTCTTCTTCTTGTCACCGCTCCGACGCGACTTGTTGTGTGAGGGGGCTCCCTTCACCTTGTTTGCGGACTCCCCGGATGGAGCCTTCTCGTGGCTTGTAGCGGGCTTCTCGCCGGTCCCGAACTCCCTCTTGGCGGATGCTCCCGACATCACTTCGAGCAGTTAAGCTCTAATGAAGCACCGAGCTCTGATACCAATTGAAAGTCGCCTAGAGGCGGGGTGAATAGGGCGAATCTGAAATTTATAAACTTAAGCACAACTACAAGTCGGGTTAGCGTTAGAAATATAAACAAGTCCGAGAGAGAGGGCACAAAACAAATCGTGAGCAAATAAAGAGCGAGACACGATGATTTGTTTTACCGAGGTTCGATTCTTGCAAACCTACTCCCCGTTGAGGTGGTCATGAAGACCGGGTTTCTTTCAACCCTTTCCCTCTCTCAAACGATCACTTAGACCGAGTGAGCTTCTCTTCTCAATCAAACGGAACACAAAGTTCCCGCAAGGACCACCACACAATTGGTGTCTCTTGCCTCAGTTACAATTGAGTTGATCACAAGAAGAATGAGAAAGAAAAGAAGCAATCCAAGTGCAAGAGCTCAAATGAACACAAATATCACTCTCTCACTAGTCACTATTGATTGGAGTTGTCTTTGGACTTGGAAGAGGATTTGATCTCTTTGGAGTGTCTAGAATTGAATGCTATAGCTCTTGTAATGTGTTGAAGGTGGAAAACTTGGATGCCATTGAATGTGGGGTGGTTGGGGTATTTATAGCCCCATCCACCAAGATATGGCCGTTGGAAGGCTGCTGTCGCATGGCGCACCGGACAGTCCGGTGCGCCACCGGACACTGTCCGGTGCGCCAGCCACGTCAGCCAACCGTTGGGGTTCGACCGTTGGAGCTCTGACTTGTGGGGTCTCTGGGCTGTCCGGTGGTGCACCGGACAGGTCCTGTAGACTGTCTGGTGCGCCAACTGCGCGTGCTCTAACTCTGGCACGCACTGTAGCGCATTGAATGCGGATGCAGTCGACCGTTGCGCCGCTGGCACACCGGACAGTCCGGTGTGACACCAGACACTGTCCGGTGCATCACTGGACAGTCCGGTGAATTATAGCGGAGCGCCCTCTGATTTTCCCGAAGGTAGCGAGTTTAGCTTCGAGTGCCCTGGTGCACCGGACACTGTCCGGTGCGCCAGACCAGGGTGCCTTTTGGGTTGTCTTTTGCTCTCTTTGTTTGAACCCTTTCTTGGTCTTTTTTTTGGCTTATTGTGAACCTTTGGCACCTATAAAACTTATAGACTAGAGCAAACTAGTTAGTCCAACTATTTGTGTTGGGCAATTCAACCACCAAAATCAATTAGGAAAAAGGTGTAACCCTAATTCCCTTTCACAAAGTCCTGCTCGGTCTGGCACACCGGACTGTCCGGTGTTGCACCGGATAGTGTCCGGTGCGCTAGGCCAGCCTCCGGTGAACAAGCCACTCTTGGGAAAACTCGGCGGCGTACGACTATAATTCACCGGACTGTCCGGTGAGCCAACGGCCGCCAGCGCAACGGTCGGCCGCGCAATCCGCGGGCGACACGTGGCCCACGCCAACGGTCGGCAGGGGCACCGGATTGTCCGGTGCGCCAACTGGCTCGGCGCTGCAACGGTCATCTGCGCTAGAAAAGGAAACAAATCCGCACTGGACCGTCTACAGTGATTGTCCGGTGGCGCACCGGACTGTCCGGTGCGCCACCCGACAGAAGGCAAGGATAGCCTTCCTTGTTGGCCTCCAACGGCTCCTAGCTGTCTTGGGGCTATAAAAGGGACCCCTTGGCATATGGAGGAGCTACCCCAAGCATTCAATAAGCATTCTAAGTCTCCCACACTCCGTCTCCGCGCACTTGATCAATTGTGTTAGTGATTTGAGCTCCGTTCTATTTGTGAACTCTTTGTGCTTCATTTTGAGCTCAAGTCTTAGCTTGTGTGCGTGTGTGTGCTGTGGATTTGTGTGTGTTGCTCCCCAACCTTACTCTTGTGCTTTCATTGTGATCTTTGTTGTAAGGGCGAGAGACTCCAACTTGTGGAGATTCCTCGCAAACGGGAAAAAGAGATAAGGAAGAAAAGTCGTGGTATTCAAGTTGATCATTGGATCACTTGAAAGGGGTTGAGTGCTACCCTAGTCCATTGGGATGCCACAACGTGGAAGTAGGCAAGTGTTACTTGGCCGAACCATGGGATAAAATCGTGTGTCTCTTGTGATTGCTTTCTCTTTATTTGTCTGTGTTCGCAAGAGCTCGTCTCATTGACTAGATTAACCCGCTCCAATATCTTTATAATCAAGGTTGTTAGAATTTAGTGTTGTCCTTTACAGGATCACCTATTCACCCCCCTCTAGGTGCTCTCAATTGGTATCAGAGCTGTTCTCTTCATCTAAGGGACTAATCGCCCGAAGAGATGGATCCTAAGGGAAAGGGGATGGTGGTCAACGACAAGGAGGAGTCCCTCTTCAACGAGCCAAGGGACGATAAGCCCACTGACTCAGGATCGAGTCACAAGAAGAGGGACGGGAAGAAGAAGAGACGGATCAAGAAGATCATTTACTGCGACAGCGACACCTCCTCTTCTTCACCAAGAGACGACGACGACGATGACTCATCTAAAAAGAAACCGGTTAATCAAAACTATTGATTTGATTATTCTCGTATTCCGTTCAATTCCAATGCTCATTTGCTTTCAATTCCTCTTGGTAAACCTCCACACTTTGATGTAGAAGACTACTCTTTTTGGAGTCACAAAATGCGTAGTCACTTATTTTCTCTCCATCCTAGTATTTGGGAGATAGTTGAAAACGGAATGCATTTTGATAATACTGACAATCCCGTTTTCATAAATGAGCAAATTCATAAGAATGCACAAGCTACCACTGTTTTTCTAGCATCTTTGTGCAGGGATGAATACAAAAAGGTGAGCGGCTTGGACAATGCCAAGCAAATTTGGGATACCCTCAAGATATCACACGAGGGAAACGACACCACCATGATCACCAAGATGGAGTTGGTGGAAGGCGAGCTAGGAAGGTTCGCGATGATCAGGGGAGAGGAGCCAACACAAACATACAACAGGCTCAAGACCCTGGTCAACAAGATTAGGAGCTATGGAAGCACAAGATGGACGGACCACGACGTCGTCCGACTAATGCTAAGCTCATTTACCGTAATTGACCCCCATCTTGTCAACCTTATTCGTGAGAATCTCAGGTACACCAAGATGACGCCCAAGGAGATTCTTGGGAAGTTTGTGAGCGGGCGCATGATGGTGAAGGAGGCTCGATATGTGGACGATGCTCTAAACGGTCCACTAACCGTCCACGAACCTCAAATTGTTGCCCTCAAGGCAACCAGCAACAGGGAGACGCTACCAAGCAAGGTGGCACAAGTGGAGGCCACAGGCCTCAACGAAGATGAGATGGCGCTTATCATTAAGCGCTTCAAGACCGCACTAAAAGGACGCAAGGAGTACCCCAACAAGAATAATACAACAGGAAAGCGCTCCTGCTTCAAATGTGGTAAGACAGGTCATTTTATTGCTCAATGTCCCGATAATGAAAATGACCAGGGGGAAGAAAGACATGGGAAGAAGGAGAAGAAAAAAAGCTATAGGAAGGCGAAAGGCGAGGCTCATCTTGGCAAAGAATGGCATTCGGACTGCTCTTCATCCGACTCCGACGATGAAGGACTGGTAGCCTCGGCCTTCAACAAGTCTTCGTTCTTCCCCAACGAAACCACATTTGCCTCATGGCCAAGGAGAAGAAGGTAAGTGTTCGTGATACCCCTAAATACACTACTTCTAGCGATGATGATTCTAGTGATGATGAAGTAGATTATTCTAGCTTATTCAAAGGTTTAGATAGAGCTAAGGTAGAAATGATCAATGGATTGATTGATGCTCTAAATGCAAAGGATAGATTGTTAGAAAAACAAGAGGATATTTTATATGAGGAGCATGATAAATTTGTTAGTGTGCAAAAATCTCTTCCTTTAGAAACTAACAGAAATGAAATGCTATCCTCTGAGTTATCTGCTTGTCATGAATCTATCTCTAGTTTAAAGACTTTAAATGATGATTTAAATGCTAAGCTAGAGGAAGCAAATAAATCTAGTTCAGATGTAGAGCATGTTAGTATTTGTAATAGATGCAAGGATTTTGATGTTGATGCTTGTGATGAACACCTTATGTCTATTACCAAATTAAATGATGAGGTGGCAAGTCTTAATGCTCAACTTAAGACTTGCAAAATTAATTTTGATCAATTAAAATTTGCTAGGGATGCCTACACCGTGGGTAGACACCCCTCTATTAAGGATGGACTTGGTTTTCGAAAGGAAACCAAGAACTTAACAAGCCAAAAGGCTCCCGTTCTCAACAAGGAGAAAGGGAAGGCTCCTATGGCTAGTAGTTCTCAAAAATGTCATGCTTACATTTATGATAGAAAACTTTCTAGAAATGCTCATTATAATAGGAGTTATGATGCGTTTAATTCACATGCTATGTTTGCTTCTAGCTCTACTTATGTGCATGGTAGAAGTAGGCCTAGAAAAAGTAATGTTGTGCCTCATGTGCCTAGGAGAACATATAATGAACCTTCTACCATTTACCATGCTTGCAACACTTCATTTGCGCTTTTATGTAAAAATGAAAAAGTAGTTGCTAGAAAGTTGGGATCCAAATGCAAGGGAGACAAGACTTGTATTTGGGTTCCAAAGACCATTGTTACTAACCTTGCAGGACCCAACAAGAGTTGGGTACCTAAAACCCAAGTGTAAATTACCTTGCAGGTTTATGCATCCGGGGGCTCAAGCTAGATTATTGACAGCGGATGCACAAACCACATGACGGGGGAGAAGAAGATGTTCACCTCCTACGTCAAGAACAAGGATTCCCAGGATACGATCATCTTTGGAGATGGAAACCAAGCAGGTTAAAGGCTTGGTCAAGATAGCCATCACCAACGAGCACTCCATTTCAAACGTATTTCTAGTAGAGTCGCTTGGTTACAACCTCTTGTCTGTAAGTCAATTGTGCCACATGGGCTACAATTGTTTGTTTACAAATGTTGATGTTTCTGTCTTTAGAAGGAGTGATGGTTCATTAGCATTTAAGGGTGTATTAGACGGCAAAATCTACTTAGTTGATTTTTCGAAAGAGGAGGCCGATCTAGATGCATGCTTAATAGCTAAGACTAGTATGGGCTGGCTGTGGCATCGTCGTCTAACACATGTTGGGATGAAGAACCTTCATAAACTTCTAAAGGGAGAACATGTGTTAGTACTAACCAATGTCTGCTTCGAGAAAGACAGACCTTGTGCAGCTTGTCAAGCAGGGAAACAGGTGGGAAGCACTCATCACAACAAGAATGTGATAACAACATCAAGACCACTGGAGCTTCTTCACATGGACCTCTTCGGGCCCGTCGCCTACCTTAGCATCGGGGGAAGTAAGTATGGTCTTGTAATTGTAGATGACTTTTCCCGCTTCACTTGGGTGTTCTTTTTGCAGGATAAATCAGAAACCCAAGGGACCCTAAAGCGCTTTCTAAGGACAGCTCAAAACGAATTTGAGCTCAAGGTGAAAAAGATAAGGAGCGACAACGGGTCCGAGTTCAAGAACTTACAAGTTGAGGAGTATCTTGAGGAGGAAGGTGTCAAGCATGAGTCCTCCACTCCCTACACACCACAGCAAAATGGTGTAGTAGAGAGGAAGAACAGGACGCTTATCGACATGGCGAGGATGATGCTTGGAGAGTTCAAGACGCCCGAGCGGTTTTGGTCGGAAGTTGTGAACACAACTTGCCATGCCATAAACCGGCTCTATCTGCATCATCTCCTCAAGAAGACCTCCTACGAACTCTTTACCGGTAACAAACCCAATGTCTCTTATTTTCGTGTATTTGGGAGCAAATGCTACATTTTGTTGAAGAAAGGTAGACATTCCAAATTTGCTCCCAAAGTTATAGAAGGGTTTTTACTAGGGTATGACTCAAATACAAAGGCGTATAGAGTATTCAACAAATCATAGGGTTTGGTTGAAGTCTCTAGCGACGTTGTATTTGATGAGACTAATGGCTCTCCAAGAGAGCAAGGTGATCTTGATGACATAGATGAAGATGATGTTCCGACGGCCGCAATACACACCATGGCGATTGGAGATGTGCGACCATAGGAACAACAAGAGCAAGATCAACCTTCTTCCTCAACAATGGTGCATCCCCCTACTCAAGATGATGGACAGATTCCTCAAGAAGAGGCGTGTGATCAAGGGGGAGTACAAGAAGAACAAGTTACGGAGGAAGAAGCACCACTGGCCCCTCCAACTCAAGTCCGAGCGACGATCCAAAGAAATCACCCCGTTGATCAGATTCTGGGTGACATAAGCAAGGGAGTAACAACTCGCTCACGTTTATCTAATTTTTGTGAGCATTACTCATTTGTCTCTTCTATTGAGCCTTTCAGGGTAGAAGAGGCCTTGCAAGATCCGGACTGGTGTTGGCCATGCAGGAAGAGCTCAACAACTTCAAAAGGAATGAAGTTTGGAGCCTGGTGCCACATCCAAAGCAAAATGTTGTGGGAACCAAGTGGGTGTTCCGCAACAAGCAAGACGAGCACGAGGTGGTGACACGAAACAAGGCTCGACTTGTGGCAAAAGGTTATGCCCAAGTCGCAGGTTTGGATTTCGAGGAGACTTTTGCTCCTGTAGCTAGGCTAGAGTCTATTAGAATATTATTAGCCTATGCCGCTCACCACTCTTTCAGGTTGTTTCAAATGGATGTGAAGAGCGCTTTCCTCAACGGGCCAATCAAGGAGGAGGTGTACGTGGAACAACCCCCTGGATTTGAGGACGATAGGTACCCCGACCATGTGTTCAAACTCTCTAAGGCACTCTATGAACTTAAGCAAGCTCCAAGAGCATGGTATGAATGCTTTAGAGATTTCTTAATTGCTAATGCTTTCAAGGTTGGGAAAGCCAATCCCACTCTTTTCACTAAGACTTGTAATGGTGACCTTTTTGTGTGCCAAATTTATGTCGATGACATAATATTTGGTTTTACTAATCAAAAGTCTTGTGATGAGTTTAGCAGGGTGATGACTCAAAAATTTGAGATGTCAATGATGGGCGAGTTGAACTACTTCCTTGGGTTCCAAGTGAAGCAACTCAAGGACGGCACCTTCATCTCCCAAACGAAGTACACTCAAGATCTTCTCAAGCGGTTTGGGATGAAGGACGCCAAGCCCGCGAAGACACCTATGGGAACCGACGGACATGTTGACCTCAACAAAGGAGGCAACTCTGTTGATCAAAAGGCATACCGGTCTATGATAGGATCATTACTTTATTTATGCGCTAGTAGACCGGATATTATGCTTAGCGTATGCATGTGTGCTAGATATCAATCCAACCCAAGGGAATGTCACCTTGTGGCCGTTAAGCGGATTCTTAGATATTTAGATTCTACGCCTTGCTTCAGGATCTGGTATCCAAAGGGGTCTACCTTTAACTTGATTGGATATTTAGACTCCGATTATGCTGGATGCAAGGTTGATAGGAAGAGTACATCAGGGACGTGCCAATTCCTAGGAAGGTCCCTGGTGTCTTGGAGTTCAAAGAAACAAACCTCCATTGCCCTATCCACCGCTGAGGCCGAGTATGTTGCCGCAGGACAGTGTTGCGCGCAACTACTTTGGATGAGGCAAACCCTCCGGGACTTTGGCTACAATCTAAGCAAAGTCCCACTCCTATGTGACAATGAGAGTGCAATCCGCATGGCGGATAATCCTATTGAACACAGCCGCACTAAGCACATAGACATCCGGCATCACTTTCTGAGAGACCACCAGCAAAAGGGAGATATCGAGGTGTTCCATATTAGCACCGAGAACCAGCTAGCTGATATCTTTACCAAGCCTTTAGATGAGAAAACCTTTTGTAGGCTGCGTAGTGAGCTAAATGTCTTAGATTCGTGTAACTTGGATTGATCTATAACATACATGTGTCTTTGATCACCTTACTTATGCATTTATGCAATTTGTTGCTTATTTATGGTGCTCAAGTTGTGCAAGGGATCCCCGGACCTCACAAGTCCATGTGTGAATGATGCACATATTTAGGGGGAGAAGTGCTACAACTTGATCCTTTGAGACTAACCTTTGTGTTTGAGTGTATTTGATGTAGTCTCAAAGGTGAATTGAAAGGGAAAAGTGAACTTGGACCATGCAAAGACTTCCACTGAACTCCGGTATTAGTGTACTCACCTCCAAGTTCATTCTTATGCTCTTATTGCCTTTTGCTCTCAATTGACAATTTTGGTGAGGCAGTGGGGTTAAAGGGCCAAAAATGATCCCGTTTTGGTGCTTAATGCCAAAGGGCGAGAAATTAAGGCCAAAGCAAATGGATCAGCTACCACTTGAGAATTTTGAAAATAGTAGAGTTAGAATTTTTTTTATTTGTCCAAAATACTCTTATTGCAAAATTTGGTCTCTTGTGGGTGAGAATTTTCGATTATGACAAAAAGGGGGAGTTTTTGGTACTTGATCAATTTTTCGATTGGAATATCTCTCTTTGTGCCTAAACAAGTGTGTTTGACTTAGAGATAGGAAAATGAATTTGATTTGCAAAAACAAACCAAGTGGTGGCAAAGAATGATCCAAATATGCCAAATTAGAGTAAAAAACAATTTGGTCTTCAATTTGAATCGATGTTGCATGTTTTGCATTGCTTTTTGATGTGTTGGCATAAATCACCAAAAAGGGGGAGATTGAAAGGGAAATGTCCCTTGGGCCATTTCTATAATGTTTTGGTGATTAAGTGTCCAACACATAATGAGTGAGATATTATGTGCCAAACAAGCAAGAAGTGCAAATTATGTAACAAGGTACGTTTCTTGACTTAGTACATTGTTTTGAGTACTAACATATATTGTCTAAGTGCTAGAAACAGAGAAAGGAAGAGAAGAAAAAAATGCAAAAGTCTTGGCTGTGTACAACCAAAGTCCTGCTCGGTCTGGCACACCGGACAGTGTCCGGTGCGCCAGGCCAGCCTCCGGTGAACAGGCCACTCTCGGGAAAACTCGGCGGCGTACGACTATAATTCATCGGACAGTCCGGTGGTGCACCGGACTGTCTGATGAGCCAACGGCCGCCAGCGCAACGGTCGGCCGCGCAATCCACGAGCGACGTGTGGCCCGCGCCAACGGTCGGCAGGGGCACCGGACTGTCTGGTGCGCCAACTGGCTCGGCGCTGCAACGATCATCTGCGCCAGAAAAGGAAACAGATCCGCACCGGACCGTCTACAATGACTGCCCGGTGGCGCACCGGACTGTCCAGTGCGCCACCCGACAGAAGGCAAGGATAGCCTTCCTTGTTGGCCTCCAACAGCTCCTAGCTGCCTTGGGGCTATAAAAGGGACCCCTAGGCGTATGGAGGAGCTACCCCAAGCATTCACTAAGCATTCTAAGTCTCCCACACTTCGTCTCCACGCACTTGATTAATTGTGTTAGTGATTTGAGCTCTGTTCTAGTTGTGAACTCTTTGTGCTTCATTTTGAGCTCAAGTCTTGGCTTGTGTGCGTGTGTGTGCTGTGGATTTGTGTGTGTTGCTCCCCAACCTTACTCTTGTGCTTTCATTGTGATCTTTGTTGTAAGGGCGAGAGACTCCAACTTGTGGAGATTCCTCACAAACGAGAAAAAGAGATAAGGAAGAAAAGCCGTGGTATTCAAGTTGATCATTGGATCACTTGAAAGGGGTTGAGTGCAACCCTCGTCCATTGGGACGCCACAACGTGGAAGTAGGCAAGTGTTACTTGGCCGAACCATGGGATAAAATCGAGTGTCTCTTGTGATTGCTTTCTCTTTGATTGTCTGTGTTCACAAGAGCTCGTCTCATTGACTTGATTAACCCGCTCCAATATCTTTATAATCAAGGTTGTTGGAATTTAGTGTTGTCCTTTACAGGATCACCTATTCACCCCCCCTCTAGGTGCTCTCAAAAATGCTACTTTTCTCCAACAACTAGTTTTGTATGAGGGCTCTATAAATACTCCTAGCCGGGCATTTGAAGATGTGGGAGCTCAAGCAACATACTAAGCAAGGTCAAACACATTTAGCTCTGACGCCCAGGTTCTTAATAGAATCACTCACTGAATACTGTAGGTGCTTTGCAAAGTGCTTAGGTTAGTTAGATTGATGTAGCGCTTGCTCTAGGTTTGTTCCTAGTTGTGCGAGTGAGGTTAGACAATCCACAAATCCCTCGGCTCTTGCGCGAGCCATTGTAATAATGTACTGAGTAGGATGAGAGTCTTGTGAGACCACACAAACACGTTTGTAGTGTGGTCTCCATTGTGTATCGGAGGGAATGAGGCCCACGACATTTAGCTAGAAACTCGATAGTGAAGTCGGTGGGGAGCATCTGAGAAAGGCCAGAAGTTGAGCACCAGTTGCACATGGAAAAGGCTCGTGACCCTCTACAGATTTACCTGTCATGGTGCTTGGCCCTCGCATGGGCTTCCCTTTGCGTAGGGGTACCCACGGGGATTAGTCAGGACCTTGCACGCTTCTAGATACCTCAGTAAATATATCGACACGTCTACAAGAGTTTGCATTCTCTACCTTTGCTTTTAAGCTTATGCATTTACATTCAATACTTAAGTTTCAATCTCAACTATTTCTAGTTTAGAATATAGGATTGGAACTTAGGTTGCATAATTCCTTTTGCGGTAGAGTTAGCAACACTTAGACAAAACCTAATTTGCACATTATTATTTAGTTATTTGCATAGGTTTTGTTTAGGAGTTTTATTTGTGGCCTAGATTAGCGAGTTTTAAGTGCTAATTCACCCCTCTCTTAGGTGTCTGTAATCCTTTCATAGACCTTTTAGCCACCACTTGCTTTAGATTTTGCAAACTAAACCATTTCAACACTTTCTCATCTCTAATTCAAATAAACTTTAAGTTTTGCAAATCAAAACTGTTTTGGCTTAGAGTAACTCTTTATGATAAAAAACAAAACTTTTAGCAATTTTCACAATAAGAGTGCTCCTCTTTGCTATCAAGAGATTTTTTGATCAAAAGACAAGTTCACATTTCAACCCCTTTTTAAAACGCAAGTGGTGGTTTGATCCATTTGCTTTGGCCTCTAATTTCTCTACCTTTGGCATTAAGCACCAAAATGGAGAAACTAAGTGTCCTAACCCCATTGCCTCATCAAAAATAGTGAATGAAAGCTAGAAGCAATGAAAAATCAAGGAAGCGTCTTTCTTTGTCCACCATTTCCCTATGAGGCACCTTAGGAATACACTCATGATCAACTCAAAAACATTGTTAGTCCTAAAAAGGTCGATGTGTAGTCTATCCTCCCCCTAAATGCGTGCATCCAAAGCACTGGGACTTGTGATGTCTAGGGATGATTTTCTACACTTTGAACCACAATAAAACCAAGAAGATATGAAATATAACAACATGATCAAAGGCATAATAAAAATATGCAAGTGTGCAACATCTCAATCCAAGTTTTGAGAGTCTAAGATATTAAGTTCACTCCTCAACTCATAGAACCTCCTCTCATCCAAAGGCTTGGTGAAGATATCAGCTAACTGGGATTGAGTTCTCACGTGATCTATTATGATATCTCTCCTTTGCTGGTGATCTCTCACAAAGTGGTTTTCCTAAAAATCGCTAGTGCAAATCATGTAGTTCTACAAGCGGTTGGTCATCCCGACTCAAGAACCGCTAGAAGAATCAACTTTTCGCTGACAGTTTTCATAAAAAAACCACCAGTGCAAATTGTGTATTTCTATAGACAGTTTTCTTAAGAAAACCGCTAGTAGAAATATGATTTGTACTTGCGGTTCCCTAAGAAACCGCCACTAGAAATCAATTTTATCCTATTTTTCTAGTTTTTCAACTGACTTTGAATGAAAAAACACCAAAATAAAAGTTGTATACCTCTAAAAGTTATGAAACTTTGTAATTTATAACTTTTATTTGAAATCATTCTACTCCCAAAAATTGCTTCTAAATTTGTCAAATTTAAAATGAAAATTTTGCAAACGACCTCGGATGGAAAAGTACCAAAATAAAGCTTGTAAAACTTCAAAAGTTATTCAACTTTGTAGCAGACAACATTTTTGTTTGAATTTATTTACCACCTCAAACAATCATTTAATACTCAGTTTGTTCTAATATGTGTGGGTGTCACACGCGGTTTTGGAAGGTAAACCGAATGCGAACCATGTACATGCCAGGATCAGAAATACACGTACACAACGATTACATAAATGACTCATCATAGCACAATGCTTCAAATATTAATAAAGAGTAAGTAATAATATTACAAAATCGAGTCATTTACATAATATAAATCAAAGTATACAGAATAGAAACATAGCCAACATAAACAAACTCACCACATGGAGCTGACTGGGGGAGGTCGCTAGCCTAATCCTCGAACTCGTCGAAGTCCTGGAACTTCTGGAGATCCGCCTCGACACCTTCTTCTTCTTCTTTACCTAAGCATAGATTGCACCAAAGGCAACCTGGTGTTTTATGAAAGCAAGGGTGAGTACACATTAACGTACTTAGCGAATGTCCTGTTTGGCTGAGGTGGACTAGCTTTATGTGGTGTTAGGCTCAAAGCTGGTTGCTTTTACTTTGTCAACTTTTATTCGTTAATATAAGCCAAGTTTTATCATAAATCCCAAGTTATTGTCCCAAATAGTACCTCCTCATAGAGAAATACCAGACTCCGTAGTTAGAAACATCATTAATAGAACCATCATCATCATCTGTAACCAAATCCATAAATAGAACCATAGTATCTCGAACCATCTATAACTCTAATCCAAGAGGATTCTAAGGCCGCTCTTAACCATGAGCACGACTGATATATCAGTTTCATTCCTCTACATAGGTCGCACACTTTACCCATGAGCTATGATTCCCTTTTTGTGTTGGGTCGATCAAACCCTCAAACACTTCCAAGGTGAGTCGGCAAGATTTCACTACGTAGCCTTTACAAAGATTATCCTAATGTGTAGCCGTCTGTTAGGTTTTGCCAGTCGTACAAACACAATACTTCTCCCTAAGGTGGGTGACTAACAAAACCGGCACCCACCCTTTGCAGAGAAAACATTATGCCCCAGCCCCTGTAACACCTCAAATTCCTATTCTAGGGGTTAGGACAATTCTCCAAGGGATCCGAACTAAAATACCTTTTTAAGACTTTTTTGTTGCCTTTAATAGTTGCATTTTTAGGTTAAGACTCCTACATGAACTAGTTATTCGTTTGGCAAGTCATATATTTTAAATATCCTCTTAAGGAAATAAATTTATTTCTTAAAATACGTATTCTTGTGGGTTCATTTAAAAGCATTTACTTAGTGGAATAAATCAATAAATAAATTGGGTGAAGATTTCCTTTACTAATGTACATCTAGAGGTATTTATTTAAATAAGAGAGAAATAAATAAACTGAAATGTTGCATCCATGTTAGAGATTTTTTTATTGTGTATTAAATTGAATTCCTAAACCTTCAACTTAGATTTAAATTTGAATTGAAACAAAACAAAAGAAAAGAACAAAGAAAAGGAAAAGGGAAAAGAAAACCTGACGCCTGGGCCTAGTCCTCCTCGTCCCGGCCCAACTACCCTGGCCCAGCTACAAAAAAATTAGCCCCGCGTGTTGGTCCTAAAAAAACACGGCAAATCATTTGCTTCCAGCATACTGCTGAATATTACAGGAGCTTTGTCACCAGAAAAGCTTTGACAAACACAAGAGGACCACGACGAAGCAAGCTTCGTCTAACAGGCTTCATCACGGTGAAATGGGAAGTCGGTGTAAGGAGAAGATGTTCAAGTTAATAAGTACAAATGGCGATACTGTCCTTGTGACAATTTGTAAACTCTGTATGTAATTGTTGAGGGCATGAATGTAATAGCGCACAAACCCTTACGATTGCCTATAAATAGATGAACAGTACCCCGTACTGTTCACACTGGATTGTAATTGCTTTCTTGTCATCACTTTCAAACAAGCCGAATGTATCACGGTAATATAAATTTTAGTAATGTTGATACGGTTATTATGGAATAGATACGTGAATGGACATCACATCTCGTATGTATAAATCCTTATTTTTATGAATGGTGAAGATGTGTTCTTCATGACCTTCGTTCGAAGATCATTATATTCAAAAGGAGATAATGCTTCGAAGGACGAAGGTCTTTAACATTTAACAATTGTGTTGCCTTGTTTTTGATTCGAAGCAGTTGAGAACAAGTGAACAACATCGCCTGCCCGGCTCAGCATAAGAAAGCGCCGACATGCAGGCCCCGCATGTCAGCCGATGCATCTCGCACCCACGAGGCCACGATCCTACTAACACCGACCGGTGGTACTCGCCCACAGCCTCTGAGTGCATCGCGAACTCACGAATTGCTGGTCATGGGTCCCTTCTGTCAGATCCCTCCTCTTTGCCACAAACACCATATACGCCGCCATGGATCCCAGAATCGGCTTGAGCCCCGTTGCCATCCTATCCACCATCACGGCTATATAAGTAAACCATACCGCACTCGCCCCTCCCTTGTATCTTGCATGCCGTTTGCCACCGCGAGCCTCCACCTCACTATCATCTGTCGTTGGGAGATGTGGGGGCCACTGCAGTCAGGATCAAACTCGGCTGCAGCGTAGGCCTTGTGTCGACCCGGGAGCTTCACTACATCACTGGGGTGCACCCGTGGCCGTGGAAGGGGGAATTGGCTAGCATGCGGCCTCAATTGCTCGCCAGAGCGGTGCATCCGCAGTGGCACTGCACTTCGTCGTGGCCGGGCCGCTCGGGTCTCATTACTGGTGAGTGTACCCTCCTTGTGTCCTCGCCACGTTCTTATCTACATTTATCTGTTGCTCGCTCGGAGTTTGGGTCACCTGGGTCCTCGAGTGCATGCGACTGCCATGGCGCCGCCGCGGATTATGTCCCGCCGCCATGTGCATTCGGTGGGGGGAGAAGACATGTCTCCGGTCGTCGATCCGATAATGAACGGACAAGATTATGGGAGTCTGGCACTTGGGCCAGGTGCAATGGTGGTCGTAGATCTGTAATCGTATGCGCGAGATGATATCATCAGTTACTTTGAACCCTGACCATTGATCTAACCCACAACGATGGAGATTAAAGGCAAGAATACCCCTTCAGGTATTTCAATCCGGGCCATCGTAGTCGGATCTGATGGCTTGGATGGTGTACCACTTCGCGTCAAGCCCTATTTAATTCGTGCCCTCGATTCTTGATCGAGCGGCCGTGATCGACCCGTACCCCTTCGGCGTGAACATTTGATAAAGAGACCTTACTCTTTTATATATTCAACCCGCAATCTGTAGCAGTGAATAGACCATCACAGTTAGGTCCTTTTTCTTCCTAACTGATCATGTCGAAAATTATACCGCCATCCATTTTAATGGTTAGGTGAATAAGAATAAATCATAATATCCTCGAAAATTATTATTAGATTAAAATTGATTCTATAAACTTAATAAATTCATAACTTATTTGTTTTAACCCGGATTTGATCCATTTTAGTTGCATTAGCTCCTTAATAAAATTTGTTGCACAATAAAAACATTATTCATAATATGTCACGTATTTCTATAATTATATATTTATTTAACCTATGTTTTCTCTTCTAATCGAGGATTAATATAATGTTTTAGTTCAATGCATATGTAACTTAACTAAATATGGTTTCTACAGAGGTATAATGTAGGTCAAAGTTATTTCTTTAATATCATTATCACATGAATTATAAAATAACCATAAAATCTAGATCTAATTGATTAATCATGTAGGTCTTCCGAAATCCATATCTTCTCAACCATAACTCCGAATTTAGTAGTTCTCAAACCTATGATCTCATAGCAATGCGTAGAATAATCTTACGTTGTTTGTTCATATGCTTTGGTGTAATGTTACCATGTTCATTATTTGCTTGATTTTATGTATTGCTATGAATAGAAGCGAGGTCACGAGAAACCCAAAGACCAACTTGGTGAAGTACCTAGAAACTCAAGTCATAGGTAAGTTGTACCCTTGACCACTCTTCTTTACCTAATAATGTTTTTTGTTAATCACTGTGACATGCTTAGGGTAATTTGATGGGACATAATAGGTTTTCCTAGTTTTGTTTACCCCACCCCTTGCAGACAAATGAACTATTGGGTAGACTTGCTATTGCTCTACCTGGTTTTGGGATTAATGTTACATTTGAATTAAGATCATGTTCCAATTTTGCTGTTGTTTCAATTATTGTTCATGACAAGATTATTGTGTTAATTCGAACATGGAGCTTAACATGACATAACATTGCTACCACAAGGGTGGTATGGGACACCCTTGGCTGACTAATTAGAAAAGCTAGTGGAGGTCTATCTTACCCAAAAGGGGCAAGGGCGGTAGGGTAGTTGTCGGTATAGGAAGGTTCTCGGGTTGATCTGTAACACCTCAAAACTATCAACTAAAATAACACATTTAGAAAATTAGTAGTAATAATATTAAAGAATTGTTTTTCTTTATGTGTTTGATTTTATTTGCCTTTAGAATATTTTTGTTTGCTCATATTTGATTTATGGTCGTTTCGTAGAATTTCTTTTATATTTAAAGCCATATTAATTAATATAAAAACATTGGTCCAAAAATTAGTATTTTAGTTATAAATAATTTTGGTATAATTATTATGATTTTTAGAAATATTTAAAAATATATTTACTTATATTTCTAATAAAAAAAGGAAAAAACGAAACCCTAATCGGCTAGGCCATTTCGGCCCAATAGAGCCCAACCGACCGCCACGCCCCCCATCTCCTCCGTCTATCCCTCTTGTAGGTGGGACCCGCCACGGACCCGTCTTCCTTGCGTCGCGCCTGCGCGTGGGGGCACCGCCGCGCCCGCCCGGCTGCCGTTCGG
The DNA here is from genome assembly GCF_902167145.1 of Zea mays. NCBI lineage: Eukaryota > Viridiplantae > Streptophyta > Magnoliopsida > Poales > Poaceae > Zea > Zea mays. The sequence continues at coordinate 81,360,138 of NC_050104.1, read as the reverse complement.
CCGAGCCACCTTGGCCCCGGCCGCACCCCCTCGTCTTCCCCTACACCCGAAAATGCTATCCACTCCCCTTCTCCCCCAATTCCACCTCCCATTAACCAATGTCATCAATGGAGTTAATGGCCACCGGCCATCTCCCTTCCCCGGCGCTCTCTCCCCTTCCCCTCTCCCTCTATAAAACGGCAAGCCGAGCCCTCTCCCTCTCCCCTGCTCAAGCTCTCCCTCACCTCACCTCTCCCTCACTCGCATCGAACGTCGTCGCCGTTCACCGGAACATCATTCGTAGTGCCTCGCAGGACCGTCTGTCATCCGCGCCCGCCTCGACGAGCCCCGCCCGTCCTGGCTGTGCCCCTGCCTCGCCGGAGCCGTGCCCATGCCGTCCGTTTCCAGTCCGCCGCCGTCCGTTTTGTTCCCCCATCCCCGTCGAGCTCCCTGCACACAAGCACTAGCTCAAGGTAGAAGAAAGCCATTTTACATTTTGGCCCTCCGGTTTTCTGTAAATTACTTCTGTACTTTTTGCAGTAAAAATGTATTTCAAAGAAGTCCTAAAATCTTACGTGCTACTCCTCAAAGTATATGTGTAATTGTGAATCAACCCCGGCAATAGTATTTTGGATATGGACATTATTTTTAATTAAATAGGTTATGTCACGATTCTCTAATTTTGTGATGTAGAACTAGAAACACATGCGGCTAACTTCTCATATTAGCGCATAAAACGATATTATGTTAATAATGGTTTTACTTATATAAGACAATGAAAGAGGTACTAGGCCATGTATTGTTGGTTAGGTTAAAATATAGATTTTCACTAACCAGGATATAAATATTCATATGAATATCACTTAATCACTTAGAATTAATAAAATACCTATTCATGTCGAAATAATCATGATTATGCTACTAAAGTCCAAAACTAGTAATGTACATTAATTACTAGAATATTAATGTTATGTGATTTATAAATAAACATTTTAGTAATACATATAATTTCTATTTAGAAAGGGAATGATAAAACCCAAAAGATTATTATTAGTAATAAAGAAAATAGTTAATTAGTAATTATTTTCTGTAAAAATTTGTTAAGTCATTTTATCTACGCTATATCAACTAGCTTAGTAGCCACATGCCCATATAATTATCACCAATGATACCTTATTTTTAAGTATAGTTGCGTGATATGTGATTGTTTATGTAATGCTGAATGTTATCCATGTAATGGTCTATGTTTATTTATTTGGCGTATGTATTCTTTTGTATGTACGATATGCAAATCGATGTTGGAAGTTGACTATGAGGTAGACGAACCAAACTCGTTCGAGGATGAACCGTAGGACACGTTCAAGCAAGGCAAGTCGATTCTCCCTCTGCATTTCTATTTGTACCCAAATAATACATATAATGATGTTTACTTTTCAGATATTTGCATAATTTGATGGGATTTTCCTAAATAGGATTTCCTAGAATTACGAACCCTATTCCTTTATTACCCTTGGATAAATGCTATGCTTAGCAATTTTTGCTATTGCTCAACTTGATAAATATGATGTCACTTTTTAATGATACTATGTTCCGGAAATGAAGTTTTTATTATGATGTTAACCCGATGGTTAAACAAGAACATTTTTTATTAAATGGAACATGGAGTGACCACCCAGGATAACAGTGCAACCACGAGTGCTATAATGGCTCTGGCTTTGGTAATTAGCTCTATAGACTTAGTGCTTAGCAACCCTACCTAAAAGATGGGCAAGAGGGGCCGGCAGTGGTTTGTTGGCAGCTCAGTTAACATGGTGTGGTAGTCTTGGCTAAGTTACCTCACCTAGAGGGCCATCAATACTGACGTGGAAACCTTAGCAGGTGGCTTTGTACTAAGGATATTTTGTGAAAACCTCATAGTGGATCCCTAGCCATTCACGTAGGAAGTGTTTATGGGTCCAATCAACCCAGGATAGATGGGATACATGGTTTGTGGGTAAAGTTGTACCACCTCTGTAGAGTGTAAAACTGATATGTCAGTCGTGCTCATGGATAAGAGCAACCTAGACCCTACCATGATAATTGAACTTAAAGATGGAAAATAAATTGTGATCCGATGATCCACAAGTGGTTTTACTTAAGTGATCTCACTTAAGAGTTTTCAGATACAATCATGTACTTATGTTTAACTGGGAATTTTTGGATACACTTACAATTAGCAAGTCAGGTGTTGCTAATAAAATATTGACCAACTAAAATGCTTACCACTTATCCATAGCCTATCTTGTTAACTTTGCATTAATTCCCTCACTTGCTGAGCCCTGACCATAAGTGAGCTCACCCTTGCTATTATTTTGATTAGAGGGTGATGACGAAGACATTGCAGATGATGTCAACGAGTATTAAAGTCTAACGATGCGTCAGTCACCTTCATGTGGAAGAGTCTCCATGTTTAATTCTGTCGTACTTTGATAATGATACTTGCTAAGATACTATGATCCAAATGATGTAATAAAGTTACTCTACTCTCTTTACGCCTTTATTGCATTGTCTTTTGATATATACACTTGTGACGTCAACATATGTGTGGAAAATTGTAACACCGTGAATTTGGGGGTATAAAATTTCTTTTCTAATATTCACTAAATTCAGGTGTTACCCTCTCCTTTACCGCTTTTCTTCTCAATTTTTCTAAATAATAGAGAGTTAATTTATTATATAATAGATATATATAAATACATACAACTTTTTAGCGTCGTAAAATAAAATTCTAGAGGTGCCTTGGTTGTCGCATCTTGCTGAAGCATATTTTCACTTTGTTTGATGAGCGAGTTTGTGAAGTATGCGTTTAATTAGGAATTCGATTCGATGTAGTAGGAAATAGAAAAGGAAGAGAAAATAGCAAAATGAAAATAATAATAATAATAACAAAGAAGCCCAGCATTCATTTTTTCTCTCCCTAGCCCATCTCGGCGGCCCACCTCGATGCCCCTGCGCCAGCGCGACCCCGCGGCTCAGCGGCGTCCTCCCTAGCCGGCCTGCGCGCGCGGCCCAGGCACCCGCGGCCACGGCCCACCCAGCCAGCGCGCCGCACCCCCACCCCGGCCTACTTCCGCGGCCCAGCAGCGCGGTAGCCCCGCGCGCACCGCGCCCCAACCCTACCGCAGCCGCCTGTCCTAGGCGCACTCGTCAGTGCCGCACCGCGCCCAGCGTGCTCCCAGCCGCCGCCCCTGCCCGCGGGCCCGCGTGTCAGGCGACGTCTTCCCCAACCACCCACGACGCACAGGCGCTCGCGCACACCGCCAGCCACGCTCAGCCCCACGTCGCGCGTCCTAGCGCCCACGACGCTGCCACCAAGCCACGTTCCTCAGCAGCTGCGCCGCAGCTGTTGTCGCTCAGGCCCGCGCGGAGCTCCCTTCCTAAACCGCCTATTCCACTCACGTCGCCTTCAAAATCGGAGGATCCATAGCACGTCGTAGTCCCTCTCAAACAGGCCCGATGCTCTCCTTGCCACTCCTCCCTCTCGCCCAGCCAGAGTTCACTGCCGTCATTCATGTTGGACCCGCCCCTTCGCTCGTTCATGGTGAGCTCGCCCCTTTCCTCTCTCCAACCCTCTCCTCCTCGCCTCTTGTCGTGCTCGGCATGGCGCTCGCTCGACGTGCCCGGAGACAGTCTGGACTGGCCGAGCCCAGACCCTCCCCAAGCGGCAGCCCGACACGTTGGCCAACCGCGCGGCCGGCCAGCTGGCCCTGCTCCCTGGCGCGCGCACCACGGCCTGGCGTGGCCCCAGTGTTCGCTGCCCGCCTGGCGTGGCCCCGGCACTCATGGCGTGGCGCGCAGCCCGCGGCCCGGGTGCCCGTGGCCGGGTGGCCATTCGTGTCCGCCTGCGCTGCTCGCGATCGTTGTGTAGCATGCCCTGGTGCCTCGGTGTGTGCATGTCCGCGGCGTGAATCCTTAGCCGTAAGCACAGTCGTCACCGCGCATTCGCTGTGGATGTCATCGTCATTCGTCGCGCGTCACCAACCAGCAGCACCCCTGCCTCTCCCTATGCACGCAGCAGCCTCGTCGCCATCGTGCAACCTACGCAAGTCACCGAACCCAGTCCCAAACCGCATCGTCGTAGCTCCGCGCTTGTCGTCGTGCTCGTGCCGCGGACGTACCCACATCCGCGTGTGCACAGCGTGCCGTCGGGGTTTAGATGATGTTCATCTACCCGTAGACAGACCTCCGTCTACCTCATCTACCCCCACCCCCCCCCTTGCACGTGCACGCGTTCGCGCCATTCGCACGTGTCGTTGTTGCCGTTCACGTGCGCGGTCAGTGCGCGCCGTCACCGTGCATTCACGCTATGTCGCGCACGTGATCCGCACACATTAGTTAATCATTTCGTCATAATCATTCATACTTAGTAATTAGTTCTTGTTAATCGTTGACTAATTAATAATTTAATTTATCTAAAATGTTTTACGCAAATAATTTATATTAACTAAAATCAACTTAGAAATATAGTTTTGCGCATTTATATATAATCTGGTGATATTCGTATGTCGCGTTGTGTTTAGCCGCGAATTGTTAGTTATTCAATACGTTATGCGTCGCTTAATAATCATTCAATATATGTTGTGTTATAAATTTGTTTCGACTCGTTCTAGTTACGTTAGTTTTGTAATAACGTTGTCTACATGTTAGAAACATTGTTTGGTCGCGACACACGTTTTATTTAATTAATGAAGTAATTGTTTATCTCTTGGTTATTAAAATAACTAATTTATAGTTTTAATTTACAATTTATAAACACATGTTAATGTGATTAATGACTACACAAATGTTTTAATGTAATACTTGTTTAGTATAGTCGCAACATCTATTTAGTAGTTCTCGTGTCGTCGCATTATCGCCGCGCTATTTGCTTGTGATGTGCTCGTCATCGTGTTGTGTGCGCATCGTATGTGTGTCGTAGTGTTGTTTTACGCGCGTCGTCACGCGTGTTGTTTTGCGCGCATCGTCACACGTTGTCCGCGGGTGTCGCACGTGCAAATCGCGTGCACCACCGCGCGTTGTCTGTGCGCTAAGTCGAGTTTGTTCGCGCGCTGTGTCGCGTGCGGTCGTGCTGTTTCTCGCGTTACGTATTTCGTCTCGCTCCGCTAATTCGTCCCGCTTAGAGTCGCTGATGTGATTTAATTACTTATTTAACTAAGAATTGTTATTGTTGTCAGCTAATTAAAATTGTGTGATAGCTCTATTTTCATTTTAAATAAATATCGATTAATATAATCAGATCAAACTAAACGTTATGACTAATACTCGTTTAGTGTAGACGTGATATCTTCCCGACCGTAGCTTCGAGTTCGACAATTCTTTTCCTCGCGTGACCGTAGTAACGCGTTCCTTTTTGTCTTGCATGTTTTATTACATTTTATCTTGTATGGTGTAATGTTCTTATGCGTATATATATGTTTGTTTGTTTGTTCCTGTTTGTATTCGCTATGCGTCGCGAATAGATCGCGATTCGTTTCAGAGCTTCGAGGGATTGACGGTCAAGCTTTGGCGACCAAGTGGTCAGATTCTTCGAGTTCTACAAAGTTGAAGTCCCTGAGCATCTTTTTTGGTGAAGGCAAGTGTCCTCGGACCTATCATGTCCTATTTTACTTTATAATTCACTGTCCAGCATTACATTATTGAAAACTTAAGAATTGACTAGTCTGTATTTTACCTTATCCTTGTTTACCTTTTTGGGTTAATCATGGTTAGCTTATGCTATTGCTTTACTTTAATCAATGAACATGATGTGAATATTATGATACGATGATGTTATCCCGATGTTGATCTTGTGATACTTTAGGGGAGTCAGGCCATTTTCCTGAGTGCCTCTCCGTAAGGACCTGTTTGCGGAGTGACAACCCGGGATAATAGTGCAACCATGAGGGTGGAATGGGACGCCCTTAGCTGATTAATTAGAGGAACCAAAGGAGTAGTTGGCTTTGCCGTAGGGCCGTTAATGGGGTCCGGGCACAGTACTTTTTCTGCCGAGGCTGGTTGCAGAGGTTCTTGATTTGGTTTTGTTAGTCACCCTTCCTTTGGAGAGAGGTACTGTCTTTATCAAACTGGAGTAACCTAACGGGCGGCTATGACCTCTTGGAAATCTTTGTAAAGGCTACGTACCCTGCTAGGTCACCTTGGTATTTATCAATGGAGTGTCATGATCTCCGGGCAGAATGAGAATCACGGCTTGTGGGTAAAGTGTGCGACCTCTATAGAGGGTTAGAAACTGATATATCAGCCGTGCTCACGGTTATGAGCGGCCTTGGGATCCTCTTTGATTAGAGATACATATGATCTAAGATACTTTGGTTCTATTTATTATTTTGGTTCGATGATGATAATGATGTTCCTCGATGAGGAAATGATTCACAGGTTGGTTATATGATAAAACTTCGCTTCCACTAATAGTAAATACCCGACCAACTAAAAGAAACTGCTTTGACCTTAACCCCACATAAAGCTAGTCCACCTCAGCCAAACGGGACATTTGCTGAGTACGTTGATGTGTACTCACCCTTGCTTTCACAAAACACCAGGTTGCCTTTGGTGCAATCTATGCTCAAGTAAAGCAGAAGAAGAAGAAGGCGTCGAGGCGGATCTCCAGGACTTCGACGAGTTCGAGGATTAGGCTAGCGACCTCCCCCAGTCAGCTGCCTGTGGTGGGTTAATTTACGTTGGCTACGTTTCGATTCCGTATACTTTGATTTATATTATGTAAATGACTCTAGTCTTAAATATTATTTCTTATTCTTTATTGTTATTCGAAGCATTGTGCTATGATGAGTCATTCATGTAATCGTTGTGTACGTGAATTTCTGATCCTGGCACATACATGGTTCGCATTCGGTTTACCTTCAAAACCGAGTGTGACATAAATGGTATCAAAGCCTTGCTGACTGTAGGACCGCTGACCTAGAGTATCATTGGTCGTTTTAAGGGCTTATTGATCATTACTTCACCTCATCCTTGATGTTGTTTCAAAATATTAGTCACCTCGACTAATTCTATGTTGTTATCCTATATACCCTCTTGCCAAAAGTATTTTATTCTAGTATGGTTTATACTTTTCTCAATCTACTAGATTTGATCTCACCCTTGTGCTTGCGACATCCTTGTAGTTTCCCCTCACCATAACATTCTTGCCTTTTGGGATTTATTCCTCTTCCATCTTAAATTTCTACCATTTGGCACTCCTTATTCCCTTGTTATTGACATACTCGTATCCCTGAATTCTTTAATACTCTTGTTTCAAATACTTACATTTGAATTTCTCTTGCCTACTTAAACACTCCAGTTTATATGTCCATGAACTTCTGGTCTTCTGAGATCCCTCACTATTCCGTTGTTAAGTCATTATCTTTTGGCTTTTTCTATTCCCTTGTCTTGGTATGCTCGTATCCTTAGAGTCTTGCATACTCTTATATTCTTATGTATGCTTATTTCCATACACCAATGACTGCTCAAGACATTTTAGTTAACATGCCCTTGACCACCTGAAAGGGAAATAGGGTTAACCTTTTCGCAGTATTAATTTTGGTGGTTGAATGCCCAACACAAATATTGGACTAACTAGTTTGCTCTAGAATATATGTTCTACAGGTGCATAAAGGTTCAACACAAATCAATAAAAGATTGAAATTAGGGTTCAAATACAAAGGAGCAAAGAAATTGAGTGTGCTCTGGTCTGGCACACTGGACTGTCCGGTGTGCCACCGGACAGTGTCCGGTGCACCAGGACCGTACAGAGTTCAACTAGCCACTCTCGAGTTTCAGCAGGCACTCTCCGCTAAAAATCACTGGACTCTCCGATGTGCCATCGGACTGTCCGGTGTGCCAGCGGAGCAACGGCTACTTCGCGCAACCGTCGACTGCAAAAGTACCTGACGCGAGGAACAGTGCGCAACAGAGTCATAGCGTAGAGTCAGAGGCGCACCGAACAGTGAACAGTACATGTCCGGTGCGACACCGGACTGTCCGGTGCCACATGAGGACAAAGCCTCCAACGGTCGACCAGCTCCTAACCCTAACGGTTGGCTAATGTGGCGGCACACCGGATTGTTCGGTGCGCCCATCGCCAGCAGCCTTCTCCAACGGCTACAAGATGGTTGGTGGCTATAAATACCACTCCAACCTGCCATTTCAAAATGTGGGAGTCCAAGCAACATTCCAAGTCATATAATTGACATATCCAAGCTCTCCCAACCACCTCCATTCGTTGATCTATCTCATACACAAGATTTAGGCCACCACAAGCAACACAAGTGTCACAAAAGAGAGATCAAGCAAAAGAGAGCTACTCATGTGAGTTTAGCAATAGTGCATTGTGAGATTCATTAAGAGAAAGTGTGTGCTACATCTTGTGATCATTTGAGCGTGGAGTTTTGACTCCCATTCATTGTAAAGCTAGCAAGAGCCCCTTATCTTTGTGGTTGGCCTTGCGGAGACTTCGGTCTTTTGTTGACAAAGAAGAAGAAGCACTCACCGGTCTTGGTGATCGGTGGAGAGAGGGAAAGGGTTGAAAAAGACACGTCCTTAGTGGACTCCAACGGGGATTAGGTTCTTGGTGAACCGAACCTCGGTAAAACAAATCACCCGTCTCTCTTGTGTTTATTACTTGTGATTTGTTTGTTTTCTTCCTCTCTAAGTTCTCTTGCACTATTCCTTGCTAATATTATTTTGTGTTGCTTCAAGTTAAATTCTCATTTAGAGAAGCAACGCCTTGCAAGAAAGAACTTTTGTTATTACTCTTCTTATCTAAGCCCTCTTGCTTCATTCTCCATAAACTTATTAGTTGTATTGATTTTTCAATTCCGCATTCATTGAAAGCAACACTCTTTGCAAGCAAAGGACTTAGTTTTACACTCCGATAGTTGTGCATCTTGTTCTAACCACTAATCAAGGGATCAAGTCTGGGTTTAAAGTTATAATTTTCAGGTTTCGCCTATTCACCCCCCCTCTAGGCGACTTTCAATTGGTATCAAAGCTAGGCACTTCATATTGAGTCTAACAACTCGAAGTGATGGCTCGAAGAAGATCCCAAAATAACAAGAAGACACCTCCGAAGAAAAACAATGAGGCAACTCTTGAGATATTACTTTTCGATTGTTCTAATTATGCTTCATGGTCCACTAGTGTGATAAATGCTTTTAGAACCATAGACTCACAATTAGAACAAGTTTTAGATCAAAGATGTATACGCTTAAACTATCTTGCTTATGACATCTTAAGTAATTCTCTTAGCAAAGAATATTATCATGCCTTCATAATGAACTATAATGAACATATTCCTAATGCACATGATATTTGGACTAGAATTAAGAGTAAATTTAATGAGTCCAAACATATTAGTTCATATGATGCTTCTACTTCCTTTAGTCCCTGTGAAACTAACCCTTTGAAGGAAGAAGAAGAAGAAAATGAACGTTGGAGACCAAACGATGAATCCACCTCTCCAAAAGGTTTGTCTTCCCATTTCAATTCCCACATATGTTGTGTGGCTAATTAAAATGATAGTGGAAGCAAAATGAGGATGAGGAGGATGAAAGAAGCTTCATACAGCTCTACACTCATCTAAGCCAAGAAGATAGGGCGGTCATGCTCAAACTTCTAAAAAGAGCGAGAGAGCAAAGCTAAGCTCTTCACATGCTAGAAGATATTCTCACCATAAAAATGCAAAGCTTTGAAGAGTTGACTAAAGAACACGAGGAGCTAAAGTGCTCTCATGTTGATTTGGTCCAAAGGATTGAATCTATTTCAATTGAGCAAGATAACTCCTTATTTTGTGTCGCTCAATTAGTAAATAGGAATGTCTTGCTCAAGGACCAAGTAGAAAGGCTAAAAATTGAAAATCTAACCTTTCAAGAAAAACATGATATGCTTCTATGTTCTCATGAAAATCTTATGGATGATCATATCATGTTAAACATTGCTCATGAGGTTGTGATAGAAAACTTAAAATCCCAACAACCTCACTCATGCACATGTATTCAAATTGAAACTATATTACCATGTGCTAATGCTTGTTGCACGTCAACAAGCAAATCCTCCCTTGAGCTAGAATTTCTAGGAACAAAAGATGATACATGTCAAGAGCTCAAGGAAGAAAATGAGAGGCTAAGAACGAGCTTGACACAACTAAAAGGGAAGTGCATTGCCCAACCTTCTCAAGATAACCATGATTACATGGTGAAAAAGCTTGAGACGGGAACAACCGTGGCATGCACAAAATCCCTTGAAGAAAAAGTTAAGGACTTGAGGATTGTCAAGAGGAAGGAACAAAAGAACAAAATCAATACCTTTGCCAAAAGCCTCAACCATGCCTCCATGCAAGGTAACATCCAAGGTAATGATCAAGCCACACTTCACACTAAGAAAAGTCAGAAGTGTAGTGAATGCTTTGAAAATGGGCACTTGATTAGATCATGTCCCTATATTAAAGTAAATGGCTTGATTATTAACAAGGATGATAAACTTTGTTTTAGATGCTCTAAGAAGAGACATTTAGTTAAGTCATGTCCCTATGTAAAACAAAAGGGCATAGTTTTAGAAAAGAAAATACTTACTAACCATGTAGCAAGCAAGAAACAAGGAAAGAAGAAATCCTCAAGACATGAAGATCGCCTTTGCTACATATGCTGAAAGAAAGGACATCAATGTAAGGATTGTCCTATTGGTAACTATCCCGCCCCTAACTTGTCAAATGATTCATATGTAACTAGGCAATCCAAAACTGCAACTTGTGCTAGAAAGGTAATGAGTTTACCAAAAGCTAGCACAAAGGACATCTGGGTTCCTAGATCTTTGTTGACTAACCTTGACGGACCCATCAAGAGATGGGGACCAAAATACGCATGACAAGCTTTGCAGGGGAAGGAGATGATATGCAACTTTTGAAGTGCTTGAGAGGATCATTTCAATTCCTATTAACTCAAGCTATCAATCTTACAATGATCTATATCTCTAGGATTGACCCATAGTTATTTTGAGTTATTATATCTACAACTCATATCATCTCGAGCAGAATATTGAAGTTGTAGGAATTAAAAGATTATCCTGTGTAGAAAACCAAAGCCTACAACATGGAGGAAAGCCAAAGGATCGTAACACTTATGTCTTTACGTGCAAGTACCTTCAGTGACCATTTCTCTTGTGTCTAGTGTAGTCACATAGAGAAAGGAAGCACTTAAGAATAGTATCAAATTATGTCACCGTTCTCTGGAGAAAGTTCCTCTCATATGGTAGATTGAATTTTCATCATTTCAACATTATGGCAATCTACATGCTTTAAATTATTGTAAGTACCATATGGAATGTTTTTGACTAATCATCTCATTATTGCCATGGTCTAGACATAGAGACATATTCCAAGTTCTTAAAAGAATAAGGTGTCATATATAAAATTCAAATCCTTAGGACACTTATAAAGGGAATATCTCTTTATGACTAGAATCGTGAGACTAATGCTTTTGTCTATTTGATCTAAGTAGTCTCACATATAGAGAATAAGTTTCTCAATGGAAATGTGTAATCTAACATGAAAAGAAAAATCAATCCAATGATTTATGATGTATTTCTTCTTGTTTAAATTGGATATGAGTCTTCTACATTCATCGCTCTCCATGTTATGAATTAGATTTGTTCCCGTAATCTTAAGAAATTGACTATGCTTGTTTAAACTGAGTATAACATCATCTATGGGATAATATAGTTCATATTATGAAGTTTCCATGCTTTAGTAATCCACTTTTCATTCCTTCTCAAAAATGATTACAAAAAGGGAAACTAGTGCTTGTGTTACTAATGACATATCTCTTGAGCATATTTTGTCTACAAGAGAGTAAGTGCATGTTCAATTTATTAAAATACACAAGCCTCAAGGGTTGCTCTTCACCTAAAATAAGAAAGGTAAAAGCAAATGTATGGGAACTCATCTTCTTAATCAACAATAGTTCCCATCATTTGGTATTTGTTCTAAATTATCATATTCTACCTATAAAAAGAATAGATTCCTTATTGGACTTAAATTAGCTAGAAGTGCATTCAATCTTGTTTTCATAAATGCATTAGTCCATTAGAATCTAATTAATACCTTTGCTATATCTGTTCTCATATTAAAATGCTTCTAAGTTATGTTAATAAATTCAATATGAAGAAGTAAACTTCCTATGATTGATTAGAAATATTAAAAGGTGCATATTCCTCTTTTCTAATGATGTGCACTAATATTAAGGATGTTACTTCATGTCTGTGTGACTTGTAGATGACGAATTGTTTATATCTCTTATCTAGAGAAATCATCATTTATCATATACTCCCTTGTACTGCTAATATCCTTTTTGAGTATTTTTTTAATAAGTTTGAAAAGGAAAAGAGACAACTACAAAGGGAGGACACTCAAATGAGAAAGAAGACATCAAGAACAACAACATCTACTTAGACAGTAAGATCTTCAAATTAATCAATGGTGTGGTTGTAAGTATTCTAAACCTTTTTCATTTTTGAGAATACCAGGCATAAAGTGATTATTGCAAATATTACATGCCTTGATCAAGATGTTCAATGTATTCCCTATTTACTTTAAAGGAAAAGTGCATCTAACCAAGTCATTCAAATTCTTGATGCATATCCTTGGGGGGAGCCCCATTTCTATATCTTGATCATTTTGAGACTAACATTTTCTCTTAGTGATCCCATAGAATCTCAAGTATGAGAATAAGTTTCTCATGAAGTATGCTACTTCAAATCAATCCAATTTGGTAAAGTAATATCACTTTTATCAAGGATTGTAGCTTTCATTATTAAAGTAGCATATTTACTGGATTCTCCTATTTTAAGCTTATTTGATAATCTAATGCATATGTTGTTCTTTTGATCGCATCTATTATTCGTTTGATCATTGAATAAATTCAATTGACACTGTTGGGGGCCTTCGTCATCCGAAGGTCCTCAAAAATATGATTTAACAATGTTTCTGGAGTATAATACATGAACAGGTACCTTCGGACTCGGATCAGAACCACAATGTGAAGAAGTACAAAGAATACGAAGGTTGGCGCAGAGCCGAAGCTGTGCGCAGGGGAGCTTCGGCATGATAGCAGAAAGGGGAACCGACTTAAAAGGGAAAAGGCTATTTAGACCTCGATGGATTACTATAGAGTCATTAGCAAATGTAAAGGGCATGAGTGTAATTTTACATGGGCTGCGTCCCGTGCCTATAAATAGATGAACAGTGCTCCCGTACTGTTCACGCTGACTTGGCATTTGCTTTTGCGTCACGCTTGTACTTTTGCCTTCTTTCAAGCCGAAGGTACATTTGTAACTTGATATCATTTCTATTTTTCCATAATAATAAAATAGAAATGAGCTGATAATGATACATAAATGTTCATGTTATCTTTCACATTTCATGTGATTCTCTTTTCATTATCGTATGTCGTAATGATGAAGGTATGTCCTTCATGACCTTCGTCCAAAGATCATTATATCCCAAGGGAAATAATGCTTTGATGGATGAAGGGCATTAACGTTTAACATTCTTTGTGTTGCCTTGTTCTTAACTCATAACATTTGAGGACAAGTCCTCAACATTGGCACCCACCTCCAGTGAATCCTTTTCGACCACCTTCGGCAAGCCTGACCTTCGTCATGCCACCGAAGAAAGCTTCAGCGACAGGGGCTGCCGCTCTGCAGCCATTGGACCCAAACTAGGAGACCCTTTCTCTTTGAGAAGCCCGAAGCCAGAAGAGGAAGGACACTAGTCCAACACTTTAGGAGGAGGAGTTGGACCAAGAAATCAGAAACATGGAGATGCTTCATCAACAAGTACAAAGGAAAAAGGAGAAGATGGCTCGACTAGCCGATCTTCAAAGGCAGATTGACGAAGCAACTGAAGAAGTACGCCATCTTGCCCAAGACGAACAATAACGAAGGCCCCAACATAGGGAGCTTCATCAAGAAGGCTTCTTCAACGAAGATGGATGGTATGATGATTTCAATCATGATACCTTTGCCTTTGACGATGCTTCTCCCTTGGCAGCAGAACTGCAGGCTATCCCATGACCTCCATCATACAAGCCACCTCAGCTCCCCATGTATGATGGACATTCAGATCCGAAGCAGTTTTTGATGAGCTATGAAGCAACTATATCTTCATACGGAGGCAATGCAGCTGTTATGGCCAAGTCCTTCATCATGGCAGTTAAGAATGTGGCCCAAACGTGGTATTCTTCTCTTCGGCCAGGAACTATTACTTCATGGCAGAAGCTCAAGGATATGTTGGTAACAAGTTTCCAGGGCTTTTAGACGAAGCCAGTTACAGCTCAGGCTTTGTTTCAATGCATGCAAGACCATGAGGAGTATCTCCAAGCATACGTCCGAAGGTTCTTGCGCCTGAGAGCACAAGCGCCTACAGTGCCCAATGAGATTGTCATTGAGACCATGATCAAGGGGCTTCGTCTAGGACCTACTTCTCAGTATTTTGCTAGAAAGCCTCCACAGACTTTGGAGAAGCTGCTTCAAAAGATGGATGAATACATCCGCGCTGACAATGACTTTCGTCAAAGAAGGGAGGAAACCTACAGGTTCTCTGAGATGACCAGGGGCTTCAGAGGGAGAATCCACCCAAGGCATGTCAGGTCAATCCACTCCACTCAGAGTGACGACAGAGGAAGTCAACAATAGAGGCCACAATATTCCTCGCAAGCTTCGGGGCAGCAACAAAGCTATCTTCGGCCGCCAGCTCCAAGAGGCAGAGGCACCAGGGGCTTTGGAGGAAGGTTTGGGGATCAACCTAGGAAAATTTATTGTTTATTCTGTGGTGAGGACAAGGTCCATACCACAAGGATGTGCCATGTCACCATTCAGAAACAAAAGGAAATAGCAGAAGCTGCAGCTCAACAGAACCAGCCAAAGCAAGTCATGCACACTGCTTCGTATCACTCACCCTACATACCAGAGTATGTGGGTAACCATCCTGCAGCTTCTGTTGCTTCGGCTAGCCAGCCACAGGCATCTTCGCCACAACCTCCACCTCCCCCACCACTACAACCTGCATATCCATGAGGTCAGCAGCCAGAAGGGAGTCAACAGACCCACCAATAGCGAGATTTCAGAGAGGAGTCCGAAGCTCGCACAGTCAACAGTACTGTGCCAGAATCGAAGCATATCTATTGAGAGATATCCTACCCCAGAAACAGTTTTTACATTCTTTGTCATTTTCTTTCTTACTAAGGAACAATTATCGAAAACCTAGTTTTCTTGTCATTTTCAATTCCTTGTAATAGCTTTGTTTTTGCCATAGTGAAAATATATCTTCTCTACAGACTTACGAAGTCCAAAAAGTCGCTGAAGCACAAAAAGTCGTTCCTAAGGGAACGCGCGACTAAAAATTACATCACAAGTATCTCTGAAGCTACAAAAAGTCGTTCTACGGAACGCATCATAAGTTTGCCGAAGCTACAAAAAGTCGTTCCTAAGGGAGCGCAGTGTAAGTTTTCTGCTCAAAACTCGTTCCAAAGGGAATGCAGAGCCAAATACCACCGAAATATAAGGCGAAGCGCGAAAAGTCAACGCGAATACCACCGAAATAGAAGGCGAAGAAGTTTAAAAGACGTTCCTAAGGGAATGCAGAACTTACAGCGAAAAGTCAGCGCTGATACACCGAAAATAAGCGATGAAGCCGAAAAATAAATGGCAAAGAGATTGTGTATTCCACTATGGGGATGTGAGTGTGTGTCTTCGGCACAAAGTATCATTTTGCATAGCATAACATCATCACATCATTTCGCATAACATAACATCATACATCATATTGCATCGATGACACAAGAAGGGGATACAATGTTGACCTTCGGAGAATGCTTCGCAAAACTGAAATTGTGCTGAGGCACAAAATAAGTTTTGAAGAAATACAGCTTCATCAGCTCTGATGTGGAGGAAAACATCTATTGTTGACGAAGCATTAATGTTTTGGCGACGCTTGGACGACTTTTTACGAAACACTTTGATGAGGAAAAAATCTATTGTTGACGAAGCATTAATGTTTTTGTGACGATTGGAGGATTTTTCACGAAGCATAAAAACTCTTCTTCACGAAGCATAAAAAGAAGGGAAGGTGTTTTTTCGCCGAAGGCTCAAAAACGGTATGTACATAAAAGTTTCATGCATCGTAAAGAAACAAATTACAAAGTCATTTGTATATTACATCCAAAACCCATGAGCACCAAATATTACAAGCATAGTTCAGCAAATGTTGCATTAATATTCTAGCAATGTTTTTACAATAGCTATTCTTCTTCTTTCAAAACTTTATCTGCAGCTTCGGTCAGCAGTTGGGTAACGACTTCGTCTACAATAGTTTCAGCCATGCTAATAATTTCTGCTGATTCCTTTGCCTCTGGGTCGGCCAATAACTCGAAGGGCTCTGAGAGAGGAGATAGTTCAGCTGCGTTAGAAAACGTAAATCAGTTCGAAGTCACAAAAATAAACAATAAAGTTAAAAGTCGTTAAGCAATACCTATCCGCCTTTCGAGTTCTGCAGCTTTTTCAGCTGCCTTCGTTGCTTCCCTAGCGTCATGAGTATCTTTTTCGCTCTTCTTTATTATTTTATGGGCCATCCCTCGACCGCCACTTTCCCTGATGTGAGTGAAAAATTTTCTGCCTACTAAGCTTGCTTCGGCCGAAGGGTCCTTCGTATCGTCAACAGATAAAGCAGTTTTGGCTTGGGCCAAAGTTTTCACATGTTCACAACCTGACTTCTCCAAAATAGCTGCAATACCCCTCGCACCAGAGAAGGCGCAGACGTCCCCATGGTTACTCAAAATCTCCTCAAAGGCTTCGGCCTCGCTGCTGATACATTCAATTGGGCCTTCGGGATCGCCCCGTATGAAGTTATCTTCGCTTGAATATGCGCCAACATTGGCGAAGCTAGTTTTTATCTTTTTCACACATTCTATAGATTTTTCAAAACATTTTTCTTTTGATGCGCGAAATTCTACAACTATTTTTCCCAGTAATTTTTCCAGTAATCACTGGCATCTCGTTCAGCCTCAGCAACAGCGCATTTTAATTTTGCTTCAGCCAGCTGTTTCCGAAGGTCTTCAATTTCACATTTCTGGGCTTCAGCTTGGGCTTTGGAAGTAGCTTGGTCTTCTTTTATTTTGTTCACTAATGAATTTAATATTTTATCTTTTTCAAGACCTTCGTTCCTTAGTTCAATAACTTCGGAACGAAGGTTGTTTAGAGCTATAGTGCATCCTTCGTCTTCGGCATTTTTCTGCGCCCTGAGGGCATTGCTAAGAATCAGGCCCTGCAAAAGAAGTGCGGTATTGAGTATAAGCAAATAAAAAATTTCATTTTTAAGTACAAAAAATTCATTCTCACACCTTTATACTATTATATGCTAAACTGTTGGCCATTTCATCTTTCGACAGCACCGAAAGCCCGTCTTCTAATGTCGGGAATCCGAAGCTTCTACTCATCTCCCGGCAGACAGAAATCTCCTTGCTGTCTAGGAGACAATACAAGAAATCCTCTTCTCCGCTGCTGTTGAATACCAATGCCCCCTTTGGATATTTCAGCTTCTGGGCATAGTGTTGAGCTTCTCGTTTTTCTTCTTTAGAGAGATTTTTTCCCGAAGCATGACGGATAATATATTCAATATTCTCTTTCAAAGCTTCGGGAGTAGGAGCGACAGATTTTTCAGGCAAAATTTGTTCTATAGCTTCTTCTTCCGCTGCCTTTTCTCCAATTTCCGAGGATTTCTCTTTGGTGGGCTCTGAAGGCCCAGTTTCAACATTGGCCTGGCTCATTGTAGCTTCGGCTTCGGTCAGCTTTGTCTCAGTTTCAACATGTGTTTTCGAAGCCTTGTTATTTTTTCCTGGAGTAGAGCTTGAAGTTTTTATCGTCTCCAGCACATCTAAAACACTGGCCATCCTTTTTCTCTTGTGGGTTGCTGCTAGATCTTTTTGTATCTTCGGCGCCTCCACCCCTACCGAAGGGCTTAGAATTTCTGATGTTTTGTCTCTTCGGTTCTCGGTTCTTCAATTTTGTCAGCCTTCAGCATTACAGTTGGCTCTTCAATCCTCTGTGTAAGGGCAGGTCCTTTGGCTTCAGTAGCCAAAGAGGTCTCACCGCCAAATTCAGGCAATGTAGCCAGTTCAATGTAGCGCGGTCGGTGAGTAAGAACCTTCACCTTTTTCCTGTTCAGCGCGGGCTCGCTGGGAGCAGCGGAAGCAACATCCTTCCCAGAAGTAGCACCCTTTCTTTTCTGCCCCCGCGGCGGGTACCGATAGTCAGGGTACACAAATCCAATAGCGTCAAAAACCCTATTCAGTCTTTTCTTTTTTCAGCTCCCGAAGGCCGCGGATAATGCATTATCTTCAGACTTGGAGTATGCTCCAAGTAGTTCATCACTAGTATTTTCAACATATTTCAGCCAGTCATCGTCTGGTTCGATAAATTGGTCTCTGAACCTGAAGGTATATTTCAATCGAATCAAACCACCTTCGCTAGGGTTGTTGATGGTCTCTTTTGGCATCTCCCAGTTGTCTATCAATGGCCATATCCTGTAGGCCACATGTTCTTGGACTAAATCCCTCGTCCCGATGAAAGAGCAAACTATGTCGAAGGCCCTTCGGCATCCTTCGGCTGATTCATCAATTTCTACCTTCAGTTTCCGAAGGCTGAAGCGGGACCAAATGGGGCGCATGATGATCTCTGTAATGTCCTCCCTCGCCTTTAAATCATTCTTCACATAGAACCATTCTTTCATCCAGTCTCCGGGCCATCTCTTCCGAAAAGTTGGCACTGGGTAGCTTGAGCCTGAGCGAGCAACGAAGCTATAGAACCATTTTACCATGATGTTATCTTATACTAGCCCTTAAAAATCTCTTCTTTTCCATCTTGATCCGAGCGTTGTACTTTATCTACTTTTCCCTTGATCGTATCCTCTTTCTCGTCGCCTGCGAGTTTTCAACTTCATCCTTTGTTGTCTGTTACTACCTTTACCTTCGTCTTCTCTCCATCTTACTTTGATGATTATCTTATGTCTGTCATTTAAAATCCCTAGTCCCATCCCGATTCGAGAGAAGTGTTTTACTTATCCTGCCCTTGGTCGGAACCTCATCTTTACTAGGTGTGTCTTATCTTAACTCCATTCTTTGTTGTACTTGTACCACTGGCTCTCCAATGCCTTCATCTTTTCTCTCATACCCTTGTTTGTTGTTGCCTTTGACCATTGCAATATTGATGTTTTCTACCTAAATGCTCACCTTGAACTTATCCTTTAAAAGCCTCCCCTTCCTTTCAGCCCAGTTTGAGAGCTGTGAGTTACCTATCTCTCCCTTGATTTCTTTTCACTCCTTGTCGCTTTACAAGTTTTGTCTTAATTCCATCCTTTGCTATGTGTTTTATTTTCATCACCATTACCTTGTCATCCATCGATCTTGCTGTGATACTCATCTTTATTCTTGCCCTCTAAAAATCTCCTCTCTTTGAGAGCGGCAGTTTACTTATCTGGCCCATGGACATACCCCCTTCTTTTTCATTTGCATGTCCTATCTTAACTAAATCCTTTGTGGTACTTATATCCTTTGTTTTATGCCCATTAACCTCCTCTATTATATTCTTATCCGTTATCACTTGTAACCCTTGTAATATCTATACCCTTACCTTCATGCTTACTTTGAACCTACCCTTTAAAGAATCCTCTTTTCCGTCCCTGTTCGAGGTTAATGCCTCACCTACTTCACCATTGATTGCCCTCTCTTCTTTGATGCCTTGCAAGTTTTGCCTAAAATACATCCTTTGTTGTGTGTTTGTCTGTTATCACCTTAACCCTTGTCACCCCTCAATTTTTACCTTGATGCTTATCTTAAGTCTACCTTTTAAAAACCTTCTCTTTTCTATCTCAACTCGAGAGTGGTGTTCTACCCATTATGCTGTTGGTCGTATCCTTTTCTGGCCAATTACAATCCTTGCTTTAGCTCCATCCTTTATTATGCACATGCCCATATCCTGCATGTCTTATCATTCCTATTTCCTTTCGATGGCCTTAGAGTAGTTTCCCCTTGGTAAGGAAAGACCACCATCTAGTTAACATTAACATGTAGCAACGAGATGTTTGTGGTTGTATGCTTGTGTTGTTTGTCTTTGTGTTATGACTGATTTGCTTCTTTGGGGTGAGTGTTGATGTGTTGTGGCCCCTGGGTCCACAATGGCATCCGTTTACTACCTGAGTGTCGTAGAGTTAGGTAGCGGGGTGCTCTCCCTTTTCTCTCTTTAATCCATCTATGCTTACCTTTTCTATCTATACCCTTCCCTCTTGCACCTGTCTAGTTGACAACCTACAACCTCCCTTAATCAGTCAAGATCAGAGTTGGCAGCATCTTTACCAAGTGCATATCAACTCTCCTGTTAAGGGGGTTAGTCGCTAACCCCAATGAAGACATTGCGATCAACATCAACCAACAAGATCTGAGTGGCGTAGCGGAAGCGTGTGTGGGTCCTAACCCACAGGTCCAAGAGATCCTCAAGAATTGTATCAGTTGGTCTTGAGCATCTGAAGGTCAAAGCAACCAGTCCACAAGTTAAAGCTGGGAGAGTTAAAGCTGAGTTAGAAGAAGCTATGAAAGACCAATGAACCAATCTCATTTTCTTGGTAGCCTCTTCTTGAATCTCGAGGGCGAGATTCCCGTTAAGGGGGTTAGATTTGTAACACCCTGAATTTGGGGGTATAGAATTTCTTTTTCTAATATTCACTAAATTCAGGTGTTACCCTCTCCTTTACCGCTTTTCTTCTCTTTTTTCTAAATAATAGAGAGTTAATTTATTATATAATAGATATATATATATACATAAATACATACAACTTTTTAGCGCAGTAAAATAAAATTCTAGAGGTGCCTTGATTGTCGCATCTTGCTGAAGCATATTTTCACTTTGTTTGATGAGCGAGTTTGTGAAGTATGCGTTTAATTAGGAATTCGATTCGAGGTAGTAGGAAATAGAAAAGGAAGAGAAAATAGAAAAATGGAAAATAATAATAATAATAATAACAAAGAAGCCCAACATTCTTTTTTTCTCTCCCTAGACCATCTCGGCGGCCAACCTCGCTGCCCCTGCTCCAGCGCGACCTCGTGGCCCAGCGACGTCCTCCCCAGCCGGCCTATGCGCGCGGCACAGGCACCCGCGGCCACGACCCACCCGTCCAACGCACCGCACCCCCACCCCGGCCTGCTTCCGCGACCCAGCAGTGCAGCAGCCTCGCGTGCCCTGCGCCCCAACCCTAGCGCAGCCGCCTGTCCCAGGCGCGCTCGCCCGCGCCGCACCGCGCCAAGCGCGCTCCCAGCCGCCGCCACTGCGCGTGGGCCCGCATGTCAGGCGACGTCTTCCCCAACCGCCCACGACGCACAGGCGCTCGCGCACACCGCCAGCCACGCTCAGCCCCACGTCGCGCGTCATAGCGCCCACGACGCTGCAACCAAGCCACGCTCCTCAGCAGTCGCGCCGCAGCTGCTGTCGCTCAGGCCCGCGCGGAGCTTCCTTCCTCAACCGCGTCGTGAATCCTTAGCCGTAAGCACTGTCGTCACCGCGCGTTCGCTATGGATGTCATCGTCATTCGTGCAACCTGCGCAAGTCGTCGAACCCAATAGCACCCCTACCTCTCCCTATGCACGCAGCAGCCTCGTCGCCATCGTGCAACCTGCGCAAGTCGTCGAACCCAGTCCCAAACCTCATCATCATAGCTCTGTGCTTGTCGTTGTGCTCGTGTCGCGGACGTACCCACATCCGCGTGTGCACAGCGTGCCGTCAGGGTTTAGATGACGTTCGTCTACCCGTAGACAGACGCCCGTCTACCCCCCCCCCCCCGGACGTGCACGCGTTCGTGCCGTTCGCACGTGTCGTTGTTGCCGTTCGCGTGCGCGGTCTATGCGCGTCGTCACCATGCATCCGCGCTATGTCGCGCACGTGATCCGCACACATTAGTTAATCATTTCGTCATAATCGTTCATACTTAGTAATTAGTTCTTGTTAATCGTTGACTAATTAATAATTTAATTTATCTAAAATGATTTACGCAAATAATTTATATTAACTAAAATCAACTTAGAAATATAGTTTTGCGCATTTAATTATAATCTGGTGATATTCGTATGTCGCGTTGTGTTTAGCCGCGAATTGTTAGTTATTCAATACATTATGCGTCGCTTAAAGATTATTCAATATACGTTGCGTTATAAATTTGTTTCGACTCGTTCTAGTTGCGTTAGTTTCGTAATAACATTGTCTACATGTTAGAAACATTGTTTCGTTGCGACACATGTTTTATTTAATTAATGAAGTAATTGTTTATCTCTTGGTTATTAAAATAACTAATTTATAGTTTTAATTTACAATTTATAAATACATGTTAATGTGATTAATGACTACACAAATGTTTTAATGTAATACTTGTTTAGTATAGACGCAACATCTATTTAGTAGTTCTCGTGTCGTCGCGCTATTCGCGTGTGATGTGTTCGTCGTCGTGCCGTGCGCGCATCGTATGCGTGTTGTAGTGTTGTTTCACGCGCGTCGTCACGCGTTGTCCGCGGGTGTCGCACGTGCGAATCGCGTGCACCATCGCGCGTTGTCTGTGCGCTAAGTCGAGTCCGTTCACGCGTTGTGTCGCGTGCGGTCGTGCTGTTTCACGCGTTACGTATTTCGTCTCGCTCCGCTAATTCGTCCCGCTTAGAGTCGCTGATGTGATTTAATTACTTATTTAACTAAGAATTGTTAGTGTGGTCAGCTAATTAAAATTGTGCAATAGCTCTAGTTTCATTTTAAATAAATATCAATTAATATAATCAGATCAAACTAAACATTATGATTAATACTCATTTAGTGTAGACGTGATATCTTCCCGACCGTAGCTTCGAGTTCGAAAATTCTTTTCCTCGCGTGACCGTAGTAACGCATTCCTTTTCGTCTTGCATGTTTGATTACATTTTATCTTGTATGATGTAACGTTCTTATGCGTATATATCTTTTTCCTCGCGTGTGATGTTCGACAATCCTTTTCCTCGCGTGTGATGTTTGTTTGTTTGTTCCTGTTTGTATTCGCTATGCATCGTGAATAGATCGCGATTCGTTTCCGAGCTTCGAGGGATCGATGGTCAAGCATTGGCGACCAAGTGGTCAGATTCTTCGAGTTCTACAAAGTTGAAGTCCCTGAGCATCTGTTTGGTGAAGGCAAGTGTCCTCAGACCTATCATCTCCTATTTTACTTTATAATTCACTGTCCCGCATTACATTGTTGAAAACTTAAGGATTGACTAGTCTGTATTTACCTTATCCTTGTTTACCTTTTTGGGTTAATCATGGTTAGCTTATGCTATTGCTTTACTTTAATCAATGAATATGATGTGAATATTATGATACGATGATGTTATCCCGATGATGATCTTGTGATACTTTAGGGGACTTAGGCCATTTTCCTGAGTGCCTCTCCGTAAGGACCTGTTTGGGGAGTGACAACCCGGGATAACAGTGTAACCATGAGGGTGGAATGGGACGCCCTTAGCTGATTAATTAGAGGAACCAGAGGAGTAGTTGGCTTCGCCGTAGGGCCGTCAATGGGGTCCGGGCACAATACTTGCTCTGCCGAGGCTAGTTGCAGAGGTTCTTGATTTGGTTTTGTTAGTCACCCTTCCTTTGGGGAGAGGTACTGTGTTTATCAAACTGGAGAAACCTAACGGACGGCTATGACCTGTGGGAAATCTTTGTAAAGGCTACGTAGTGAGACCCTGCTAGGTCACCTTGGTAGTGATCAATGGAGAGTCATGATCTCCGGGCAGAATGGGAATCACGGCTTGTGGGTAAAGTGTGGGACCTCTATAGAGGGTTAGAAATTGATATATCAGCCATGCTCATGGTTGTGAGCGGCCTTTAGATCCTCTTTGATTAGACATACATATGATCTAAGATATAATGGTTATATTTATTATTTTGGTTCGATGATGATAATGATGTTCCTCGATGAGGAAATGATTCACAGGTTGGTTATATGATAAAACTTGGCTTCCACTAATAATAAATACTCGACCAACTAAAAGCAACTGCTTTGACCTTAACCCCACATAAAGCTAGTCCACCTCTGCCAAACGAGACAGTTGTTGAGTACGTTGATGTGTACTCACCCTTGCTTTCACAAAACACTAGGTTGCCTTTGGTGCAATCTATGCTCAGGTAAAGCAGAATAAGAAGAAGAAGGCGTCGAGGTGGATCTCCAGGAGTTCCAGGACTTCGACGAGTTCGAGGATTAGGCTAGCGACCTCCCCCAGTCAGCTGCCTGTGGTGGGTTAATTTACGTTGGCTACATTTCGATTCCGTGTACTTTGATTTATATTATGTAAATGACTCTAGTCTTAAATATTATTACTTATTCTTTATTATTATTCGAAGCATTGTGCTATGATGAGTCATTTATGTAATCATTGTGTACGTGAATTTCTGATCCTGGCACGTACATGGTTCGCATTCGGTTTACCTTCAAAACCGGGTGTGATAAAAATGGATCCTGGCACACATATGCTATGCATTCGGTTTTGCCCTTAAAACCTGGTGTGACATGATCATACTGCGATGGCTTTTCAGACGAGAGTTTCCTATATCGCCCTCCTCAGAAACAGTGGCGGGTTTTCTGAAGCTAGTGGAACTTTGTAAAGGCCTTGTAGTGCTACCCTGCCTCGTCTGCTCTTTAGAAATGAATGGGAAGTCGCAGTCCCTTGGCAGATGGGTAAAACGACTTGTGGGTAAAGGTCGCAACCTCTCCAGAGTGTAAAACTAGTGTATCAGTTGTGCTCATAGTCAAGAGCGACTTAGGACTCTCGCATGATTAACTTATGGAATTAAATTTAATCTGTCATATGCATTGCATTGTGGGATTATTATTAATTTTGATCTCTTATTTATTTGGGTTGGTATCTACTTATAGTTAGTAACTGCTAATAAAATTTTGACCAACTTTAAAAGCAATGCACAGCTTTAACCATCTTCTTTGGTAAGCCTTACACTTCACATGAGCCCCCACCGTAGGTGAGCTCATGCACATTATTCCCCATAACTTGTTGAGCGATGAACGTATGTGAGCTTAGCCTTGTTGTACTCACATCCCCCAGGTTAAGAATAGGTACCACAAGATGAAGAGCATACAGGATGCCGTGATGAGTTCATGAGAGGTCTAGACCGTTGTCTCCCAGTCAACTATGGTTACGGTGGATTGTTGTCTTCATATGATATAATTATTTAGCTATTTTGTACAAAACTCCTATTACATAGTAAAGTTGTGACATTCGTTTCTGTACCTAGAGTCATCATATGTGTGAGACTTAATCCTAGCATAAATTTGAGACGCGTCCGGGTTTGGCCCTTAAATATGGGTGTGACAGCCCCCATTGACGGCACAACGACGAAGCAAACTACACCCCAGGTTCCTCCAATTAATCAGCTAAGGGTGTCCCATACCACCCTCATGGTTGCACTATTTTCCTGGGTGGTCTCTCAACGAACAGGTCCTTACGAAGAGGTACTCATGATACAACCTGGGCCCCCTTTAGTATCATAAGTTCATCATCATATCCAGAATAAAATCATAGTATCATAAATGTATCTCATCATGTTCATTGATTAAAGTAGAGCACTAGCATTAACCATAATAACCTAAAAGGTAATCAAGGACAAGGTAAATAGAAAGTGTTGGGGCCTACATCTTCCGAAAGTCCTCAAAAACATAATTTAACAATGTTTTCCGAGTGTAATATGTGAATAGGCGCCTTCTGTCTCGGATCAGAATCACACGGTGTGAAGAGCATGAACAATACGAAGGTTAACGCAGCGCCGAAGCTACATGCAAGGAAGCTTCGACATAACGGCAGAAAAGGGGAACCGACTTAAAAGGGAAAAGGCTATTTAGACCTCGGTGATTACCTTAAAGTTATTAGCAAATGTAAAGGGTCTGGATGTAATTTTACACGTGCTGTGTCCCGTGCCTATAAATAGGTGAACAGTACCCCCGTACTGTTCATGCTGACTTGTACTTGCTTCTGCGTCACGCTTATACTTTTACCTTCTGTCAAGCCGAAGGTACATTTGTAATTCAATATTGTTTCTATTTTTCCATGATAATATAATAAAGTTATATTAATGATGTAATATGATTATTCATGTTATCTTCCATGTTTCATATGCTTCGTCTGTCATTAATGTATATTGTGATGATGAAGGTACGTCCTTCATGACCTTCGTCCGAAGATCGTTATATCCTAAGGGAAATAATGCTTCGAAGGACGAAAGGCATTAACATTTAACATTTTGTGTTGCCTTGTTCTTAACTCATAGCATGTGAGAACAAGTCCCCAACATTGGCGCCCACCTCCGGTGAACCTTTTCTCGACCACCTTCGGCAAGCACTAACCTTCGTCATGCCACCGAAGAAAGCTTCAGCGCCAGGGGCTGCCGCACTGCAACCACTGGACCCGAACCAGGAGACCCTTTCTCTTCGAGAGGCCCGAAGCCAGAAGAGGAAGGCCACTAGTCCAACACTCCAGGAGGAGGAGTTGGACCAAGAAATCAGAAACATGGAGATAATTCATCAGCAGGTGCAAAGAAAGAAGGAGAAGATGGCCCGACTGGCCGATCTTCAAAGGCAGATCGATGAAGCCATTGAAGAAGTACGCCATCTCGTTCAAGATGGACAAGATCGAAGGCCTCAACATAGGGAGCTTCATCAAGAAGGCTTGTTCAACGACGATGGATGGTATGATGATTTTAATCATGATACCTTTACTTTTGATGATGCTTCTCCCTTGGCAGTGGAATTGCATGCTATCCCATGGCCCCCATCGTACAAGCCACCTCAGCTTCCCATGTATGATGGGCATTCAGACCCGAAGCAGTTTTTGATGAGTTATGAAGCAACTATATCTTCATATGGAGGCAATGCAGCTATCATGGCCAAGTCCTTCGTCATGGCAGTTCGGAATGTGGCCCAAACATGGTATTCTTCTCTTCGGCCAGGGACCGTTACTTCATGGCAGAAGCTCAAGGACATACTGGTGACAAGTTTCCAAGGCTTCCAGACGAAGCCAGTCACAACTCAGGCCTTGTTTCAATGCACGCAAGATCATGATTCATGAGGAGTACCTCCAGGCATACGTCCGAAGGTTCTTGCGTCTTAGAGCACAAGCGCCTACAGTGCCCAATGAAATTGTCATTGAGGCCATGATCAAGGGGCTTCGTCCAGGACCTATAGCTCAGTATTTCGCTAGAAAGCCCCAACAGACTCTAGAGAAGCTGCTTCAGAAGATGGATGAATACATCCGGGCTGACAATGACTTCCGCCAAAGAAGGGAGGAAGCATACAGGTTCTCTGAAATGACCAAGGGCTTCGGAGAAAGAATCCATCCGAGGCACGTCACGTCAATTCACAACTCTACCCAGAGTGATGACAGAGGAAGTCAACAGTAAAGGTCGCAGTATTCTTCGCAAGCTTCGGGGCAGCAACAAAGCTCTTTCCGGCCGCCAGCTCCAAGAGGCAGAGGCGCCAGGGGCTTCGGAGGAAGATATGGGGACCAGCCAAGAAGATCTACTGCTTATTTTGTGGTGAAGACAAGGGCCACAATACAAGAACGTGTCAAATCACCATCCAAAAGCAAAAGGAGATTGCAGAAGCTGAAGCCCGGCAAAGTCAACCGAAGCAAGTCCTGCACGCTGCTTCGTGTCATTCACCCTACATACCATAATATGTGGGTAATCATCCTGCTGCTTCTGTTGCTTCGGCTAGTCAGCCGCAAGTTTCTTGGCCACAGCTTCCACCTCCGCCACCACTACAGCCTGCCTACTCTCGAGGCCAGTAGCCAGAAGGGAGTCAACAGACCCATCAGCAGCGAGATTTCAGGGAGGGGTCCGAAGCTCGCACAGTTAATAGCATTGTGCCAGAATCAAAACACATATACTGACATATATCCTACCTTTGACACAATTTTTACATTCATTGTCGTTTTCTTTTTAATAAGGAACAATCAATGTAGACTTAATTTTCTTGTTATTTTAAAATTCCTGTACTAGCTTAGTTTATATCAAAATGGAATAAACCTTCGTCACAGAATTACGAAAATGCCGAAGCTACAAAGAGATATTCCTTTGGGAATGCAGAGCCAAAAATTGCAGTAAAAGTTTCACCGAAGTCACAAAAAAGTCGTTCTTAAAGAGCGCAGTGTAAGTTTGTCGAAGCTTAAAAAAGTCGTTCCTAAGGGAGCACAGTGTAAGTTTTCTGCTCAAAAGTCGTTCCTTAGGGAATGCAGAGCCAAATACCGCCGAAATAGAAGGCGAAGAAGTTCAAAAGATGTTCCTTAGGGGATGCAGAACTTACACCGAAAAATAAACGGTGCAGCCGAAAAATAAACGGCAAAGAGATTTCAGTCATTCCTTAGGGAATGAAGGTTGTGGATGAAGCTTCGGATATGTGTGCTTGGGCAATTATTGGCACAATACATTAGCATCATTCTTTGCATCATATCATCGTATCATATCGCATAGCATCACATCAAACATCATATGACATCAATGCCATCAATTGAAAACGAGGCCAACCTTCGGGCAATGTTATACAAAAAATGAAAAGGTCCCAAGGTACAAAAGTATGGATGATTCTTTGCAAGGCAGACCCACCTGCCCGCTCAGGCACTGCAGACAATACCCATCACCTGGTCGTTTGCTGTGTGGGGCTTGGACCTCGTCGGTCCCTTGCAAAAGGCACCCGGGGGCTACATGCACCTGCTGGTCGCCATCGACAAATTCTCCAAGTGGATCGAGGTCCGACCCCTATACAGCATCAGGTCCGAACAGGCGGTGGCGTTCTTTACCAACATCATCCATCGCTTTGGGGTCCCGAACTCCATCATCACCGACAACGGCACCCAGTTCACCGGCAGAAAGTTCCTAGACTTCTGCGAGGATCACCACATCCCGGTGGACTGGGCCGCCGTGGCTCACCCCATGATGAATGGGCAAGTAGAGCGTGCCAACGGCATGATTCTGCAAGGACTCAAGCCACGGATCTACAACGACCTCAACAAGTTCGGCAAGCGATGGATGAAGGAGCTCCCCTCGGTGGTCTGGAGTCTGAGGACAACGTCGAGCCGAGCCACGGGCTTCACACCGTTCTTTCTAGTCTACGGGGCCGAAGCCATCTTGCCCACAGACTTAGAATACGGTTCCCCAAGGGCGAGGGCCTACGACGATCAAAGCAATCAAGCTAACCGAGAAGACTCACTGGACCAGCTGGAAGAGGCTCGGGACATGGCCTTACTACACTCGGCGCGGTATCAGCAGTCCCTGCGACGCTAGCACGCCCGAGGAGTTCGGTCCCGAGACCTCCAAGTGGGCGATTTGGTGCTTCGGCTGCGACAAGACGCCCGAGGGCGGCACAAGCTCACGCCTCCCTGGGAAGGGTCGTTCGTCATTGCCAAGGTTCTGAAGCCCGGGACATACAAGCTGGACAACAGTCAAGGCGAGGTCTACAACAATGCTTGGAACATCCGATATCTACGTCGCTTCTACCCTTAAGATGCTTTCAAGTCGTTCATACACCTCGCTCACACACTAAGTCTAACCATCAAGGAAGGGTCAGCCTTGCCTCGGCAAAGCCCGACCCTCCCTCGGGGGCTAGAAGGGGGGAACCCCCTCCGCGTCAAAATTTTCCTCAGAAAAGATCTTTTCTGCCAGAACGTCTTTCGTGCTTTTCGACTACTTCGAAAGTGGGATCCTGGAAACGATGGAGTACACGTAAGCAGCCAAGGCTGACCGAGCCGAGGGACTCCTACGCCTCCGGGATACGGATACCTCACTCATCATCTTCTGCGATAAGTAACTCACGCTCGGATAAGCGATTCCGTGGACCGAACAAGTCTTAACGCTCGAAAACTCTTCTGCCGAAACGATTTTTCGTGCCTTCTCGACTATCTCGATAGCAGAATCCTACGGACGATTAAGAGTACACGTAAGCGGCAAGGCCGACCGAGCCGAGGGACTCCTACGCCTCCGGGATACGGATACCTCACTCATCACCTTCCATGAAAAGTAACTCTCGCTCGGACAAACAATTCTGTTACCGACAAATAAGTCCAGATACTCGAAACAAGAGGAAAAGAAACGCAGCTTTACAACACGACGACAGTATGTTTGGGCCTCGGCGGCCGCAGAAAACATACGCACACTACAAGATGAACCGATCCTGCAGGCTCAGACGTCGACGGAGGGGGAGCAGCAGCACCCTCGGCGTCAACTACACCTTCGGCGAGGTCCGACCGAGCCTCGGACGGCAACACGGTCGGAGGATCTCTGCTCCGAAGGACAACATCAGCACCGCGCCCGGGCCATCGTCGCCAGGGTCTCCTCCAGGAATCTGGCCCGAGCAGACGGCTCGGCCGCCCGAAGCCTCAGCCAGCTGTCCCCTGAGGACATCAGCCCGGCTCATGGCCTCGGCAACTCGACTCCGACGCTGGTCCCGCCAGTGGACGGCCCGGCTAGGCTCCGGCCGACGAAGTCTTCTTTTCGAGCCAACTCTGCCTCTGTCCACACTGACACCGCTGCCTCCGGCTTCGGCTCATCGAAGAGCGGCCAAGGGTTCCTTCAACTAAGCAAGAGAAGCCTCGGGTAGCAAGGCCGACCGAGCCGAGGGACTCCTACGCCTCCGGGATACGGATACCTCACTCGTCACCTTCGCACGAGGCAACTCACACTTGGTTAAGCGGTTCAGTTAGCCGACAGGCGAGTCCTAGTGCTCGAAATGAGGAAAAAACATGGCTCCGTGCCAAAAATACATACATGTTCAGGCCCCGACAGCCACAATGAACAAACACCGGCACTCAAGGTGCCATTACAAACGGAACTCCGGTTCCGCCCCCGCGGGTATGAACAACCTCCACACCGGAGAGCCTGCGGGGTGACAAGCTCCGGGCGACTCGCCGACGACCTCTGCAACAGCAGCTATGGTCCCAGGATGGACGCAGCCACCGGAAGGCTCTCGTTCGCGTCCCCACTCAAGGGACGCGAACCAGACATTAAAGCCAAAGAGCCGGAGGTCGGTCCGTAGGCGGCGCTGACGGCCTCGACGGCGGAGAAGCTTTCTCCAGCTGCCACCACGTCAGCACCAACGGCGGCGTCCGCCTGTCCACCAACGCCACACAGGCGAGCGCAGGCCGCTCCAAACCGCACCGGCAGGTCCTCACTCCCGTCCTCGCCACGAAAGCGAGGATAGAGGATGGAATGTTGCATCCTAGCTGGGCAGCAACAGTTCGCCTTCCCCGGCATGGCTGGAGGACGCCTCCTTCGTAGAGCAGGAGGATGGTTTCCACCACCAGAAGCTGGAAGAAGAGGTGGCCAGCCGACCCGTGCGGGAGGTAGAGCCCCGGCTCACCTCGCTCGCTGCCCCAGCAAGGATGATGAAGATCCTTGAAGCTGAGGGCGGTGCAGAGGCCGCAGCCCGGCGCGCTTCTCCCCACCATCGAACTGGTGGTCACCGTCTTGGGTGACCACCGGCGAGGGGATGCAGCCGGGCTGCCTGATGAAAATCCTTGAAGCCGAACGATGGCTGAAAGGTACCAACTTCCGCGAAGTTGCATTCCCCCAACGAGAGCAAGACGAAAGCGACGCGAGTGCTCCCCATCCGGGGGCTCGGAAGGTGGAAAGACGTGATGCATGAGGAGAGCGCGGAGACATGGTTGCCTTTCGAGGGGGTCACCCTCCTTTTAAAGGCGACTCTCCCCACTTGCATCCTCAGCCGTCGCGGACTGAGTCTTCTCCAACACGCTCCAAGGTCTTCCCCCTACGACACGGGGGCTGGGTCCCACGCGTCATGCAAACTGGCCCAGGACAGAAGGAGCCAAAACCGCCGCACGCGGCGCGTGCAACTGCCGAGCGGTTACGAGCATTCCTCGCCCAGGCCAGCGGGTGAAAGGGCGGACTGCCATGCAGGCGGCATGCAACCGCACCAAGGGGGCACACCCTTTCGACTTCGACGCGTTCAGCATGAGGGCCCAGGTCCACACGTCATGTAACCGGCGCGCCGGTTACTGCGTACAAGAAATTGCACCGCCACTCGCGCCACTACCGTGCCTCCTCGACTGCGGAACCAGTACCGCGACTCGAGGCAACCCTGCGCATAACCCAACAGTGCCAACCAGGCACATCGGTCACGGGTCAGTCAGCCGCGGGAGAAGGCGCGATGGCCGATACGGCCAGAAATGGGCCGACAGTAATGGCGGTGGCAGGCGGGCGGAAGCAGCGGTCAAGTCGTCAGCAAGCTCACGTCCCCTCCTGGGACATCGAGAGAACCCTCTCCCACGGCGTGAAGACGACGCGCCCGTGTTCCGTTCCTCGAAGGGCTCGCGCATGCGCAACAGCTGCCCCGTGAACCACTCGTCCCGTCGCATTAACTTCGCGGCTGGACAGGCGGCACCTTTGGCAGGCGAAGCAGGCGACGCTTCACCTCCGCCATAATGACCGCGTCAAAAAAGGTGTGCCACGTCATTCGATTTCGTATCCTTTTCCGCTTCCTCTTTCTCTCTCTTGCCACAGGGACCGGGAAAGGGGATACTCCGAAAGGGATCCTTCTCCGCGAAGGAAGCGGGCCTCGAGCCCCCCTACTGATCAGAGGTTCGAAGGCTGGCCCCTCGGAAGGTTTCAACAGCCGCCTCAGAGCACTCGGGCTCCGCGCCCACTACTGGTCAGAGGTTCAAAGGTCGGCCCCTCGAAAGGGTTCAACGGCCGCCTCAGGCCACTCGGGCTCCGCGCCCACTACTGATCAGGGGTTCGTAGGCTGGCCCCCGAAGGGTTCGACAACCACCTCAGATGCAGAGCGAGGGATGACCCTGGGTACGTTCGATACATAACCAAGGCTCGGGCTATGCTCCCGAGGTACCCTAGGACATTTTCGAGACCAACGGGAACGATCTTGTAACGGAATCCCACCAGAGGGAGGCATCGAGCCCTCGGACCCCGTCAAAAGGGGACCGGGTCCGGCAAATCACCCGCAGGTACTTTTGGAGCGCGCCTTCGGGCCACTAGCCGACCCCAAACAAATGGGGCACGGGCGTCCACTCGGATTACCCGTTAGCAACTCACTGGAGACACCATGTTCGGCACCCTCCGAGGGCAACATGGCACTTCACCCCCCCTCCTCCTTACGGAGAGGCGACACAGGGGCGTATGTAAAAAAGTTGAGTCTGTCCTTGACCGTCCTCTCGCTCTGTGCGGAGGCTCGGGGGCTGCTCTGGCAAACCCGGCTCCGGCCAAACCGTTGACAACGTCAACATACCAGCCCGAGAACTTGGGACTCGACTGTGCACCCGGGCTACGGCCAGTTCGCATGAGGGAACAACCAGACCGTCTGAAGCATCACGAAACGCATTAAGACCTCGAAGGAGTCAAACCACTCCTCCGAGGCCTCGGGGGCTACACCCGTCGGGTGCGCTCGCGCGCACCCACCGGAACGAAATGCAACCTTGAAAGGTCGGTCCCGTTGCAAAAAAGTGCGACAAAAGCCTCCAAGCGAGTATTAACACTCCCTTTGAGGCTCGGGGGCTAATGTCGGGGACCATAATTAGGGGTACCCTCAAGACTCCTAATCTCAGCTGGTAACCCCCATCAGCACAAAGCTGCAAAGGCCTGATGGGCGCGATTAAGTCAAGGCTCAGTCCACTCAAGGGACACGATCTCGCCTCGCCCGAGCCCAGCCTCGGGCAAGGGCAGCCGACCCCGGAGGATTCACGTCTCGCCTGAGGGCCCCCTCAAGCAACGGACACACCTTCGGCTCGCCCGAGGCCCAGTCTTCGCCAAGAAGCAACCTTGGCCAGATCGCCACACCGACCGACCGTATCGCAGAAGCATTTAATGCAAGGATGGCCTGACACCTTATCCTGACGCGCGCCCTCCAGTCGACAGAGCCGAAGTGACCGCAGTTATAGGTGTACATCCGGGCCGCCCGGCCCGGCCCGTCCCAAGCCCGAAAAGGCCCGTATTGTTTGAATTTCGGGCCGTGTCGGGCCGGCCCATGGGCCTAGCCCTCGGCCCACGGCCCGACCCGTAATTGCTTTAACGTGCCGGGTTCATTTCGGGCGGCCCAAAATTATAAAAGCCCGAAATTCACATTAGGGCCCGAAATTCAATTTTTGGCCCGAAATTCAGTTTTTGGCCCGAAATTCAGTTTTTGGCCCGAAATTCACATCAGGGCCCGAAATTCACATCAGACCCCGAAATTCAAAACAAATTTAATAAAACAAATAAAAGATAAGACAAATAAATTTGACCAAAAGCAAACTTAATATTTGTATTAAGTTACTAGAGCTATGCAATGACTACCTCGTTTACAAATCATTTTGTTAGAAAGAAAAAGAGTATAATCAGCTCTAAATAAAGTTCGTAAGTTCAGTTTATTATCTAATATTCATAACAAAAATAAAATTACATCACATACTCTAATTCAAAGCTACAAAAAAACATCTAACTAACATTATCTATAGCTTTGTGTTCTTTATCAAGTACATGAAAGTGTGGAATGAAGTGTGATTTTAATAAATATATAGGCCTTTTCGTGCCTCTATATGGGCCATTTCGTGCCTGCCTTAAACGGGCCATGCTCGTGCCCGTCCATGGGCCGTGACCTCGGCCCAAACCCGACCCGATATATCGGGTCGTGCCGGCCCGGCACTAAAATATTTCGTGTCGTGCCGTGCATGTGCCGTGCTTTTTTCCGTGCTTCGGGCCGGCCCATCAGGCCCGGCTTAAATGTACACCTACGACCGCAGTCACTTCGCCGCTCCACTGACCGGCCTGACAAGAGGACAGCGCCGCCTGCGCCGCTCCGACTGCTGTGCCAGTCGACAGAGTGAGATTGACAGCAGCCAAGTCCGGCTTCGGGCGCCATAGGAAGCTCCGCCTCGCCCGACCCCAGGGCTCGGCCCCCCGTCTCGGCCTCGGCTCCGGAAGACGACGAACTCCGCCTCGCCCGACCCCAGGGCTCGGACTCAGCCTCGGCTCCGGAAGACGACGAACTCCGTCTCGCCCGACCCGAGGGCTCAGACTCGGCCTCGGCTCCAGAAGACGATGAACTCCACCTCGCCCGACCCAGGGCTCGGACTCAGCCTCGGTTCCGGAAGACGACAAACTCCGCCTCGCTCGACCCCAGGGCTCAGACTCAGCCTTGTCCTCAGAAGATGGTCTCCGCCTCGCCCGACCCGGGGCTCGGACTCGTCCTCGACCTTGGAAGACAGACTCGACCTCGACCTCGGAGGAGCCACCGCCTCGCCCGACCCAGGGCTCGGACCGACCACGTCACAGGGGGGGCCATCATTACCCTACCCCTAGCTAGCTCAGGCTACGGGGAACAAGACCGGCGTCCCATCTGGCTCGCCCTGGTAAACAAATAATGATGGCGCCCCGCGTGCTCCATGACGACGGCGGCTCTCAGCCCCTTACGGAAGCAAGGAGACGTCAGCAAGGACTCGACAGCCCCGACAGTTGTCCTTCCGCAAGGCTCCAGCGCTCCTCCGACGGCCACGACATCACATGAACAGGATGCCAAAACCTCTCCGGCTGCCACGACAGCATGTACTTAGGGCACAAGCTCCTCTCTGCTAGACACGTTAGCACACTGCTACATCTCCTATTGTACACCTGGGCCCTCTCCTTACACCTATAAAAGGAAGGTCCAGGGCACTCGTACGAGAAGGTTGGCCGCGCGGAGAGGACGGGACGGCGCGTGCAAGCCTCTCGCTCCCTCCCACGTGGACGCTTGTAACCCCCTACTGCAAGCGCACCCGACCTGGGTGCAGGACAAACACGAAGGACGCGGGTTTCCCCTTTACGCCTGTCTCCTTGTTTCCCCCCTCCGTGCTCCGTCTCGCGCCGACCCATCTGGGCTGGGACACGCGGCGACAATTTACTCGTCGGTCCAGGGACCCCCCCGGGGTCGAAACGCCGACAGTACATATGTAATTCAATATTGTTTCTATTTTTTCATGATAATATAATAAAGTTATATTAATGATGTTATATGATTATTTATGTTATCTTCCATGTTTCATATGCTTCGTCTGTCATTAATGTATATTGTCATGATGAAGGTACGTCCTTCATGACCTTCGTCCGAAGATAGTTGTTGGGGACCATAATTAGGGGTACCCCTAAGACTCCTAATCTCAGCTGGTAACCCCCATCAGCACAAAGCTGCAAAGGCCTGATGGGTGCGATTAAGTCAAGGCTCGGTCCACTCAAGGGACAAGATCTCGCCTCGCCCGAGCCCAGCCTCAGGCAAGGGCAACCGACCCCGGAGGATTCACGTCTCGCCCGAGGGCCCCCTCAAGCAACGGACACACCTTCGGCTCGCCCGAGGCCCAGTCTTTGCCAAGAAGCAACCTTGGCCAGATCGCCACACCGACCGACTGTATCGCAGAAGCATTTAATGCAAGGATGGCCTGACACCCTATCCTGACGCGCGCCCTCCAGTCGACAGAGCCGAAGTGACCGCAGTCACTTCGCCGCTCCACTGACCGGCCTGACAAGAGGACAGCGCCGCCTGCGCCGCTCCGACTGCTGTGCCACTCGACAGAGTGAGATTGACAGCAGCCAAGTCCGGCTTCGGGCGCCATAGGAAGCTCCGCCTCGCCCGACCCCAGGGCTCGGCCCCCGTCTCGGCCTCGGCTCCGGAAGACGACGAACTCCGCCTCGCCCGACCCCAGGGCTCGGACTCAGCCTCGGCTCCGGAAGACGACGAACTCCGTCTCGCCCGACCCCAGGGCTCGGACTCAGCCTCGGCTCCGGAAGACGACGAACTCCACCTTGCCCGACCCAGGGCTCGGACTCGGCCTCGGTTCTGGAAGACGACGAACTCCGTCTCGCCCGACCCCAGGGCACGAACTCGGCCTCGGCTCCGGAAGACGACGAACTCCGCCTCGCCCGACCTAGGGCTCGGACTCGACCTCGGTTCCGGAAGATGACAAACTCCGCCTCACTCGACCCAGGGCTCAGACTCAGCCTTGTCCTCAGACGATGGTCTCCGCCTCGCCCGACCCGGGGCTCGGACTCGTCCTCGACCTCGGAAGACAGACTCGACCTCGACCTCGGAGGAGCCACCGCCTCGCCCGACCCAGGGCTCGGACCGACCACGTCATAGGGGGGCCATCATTATCCTACCCCTAGCTAGCTCAAGCTACGGGGAACAAGACCGGCGTCCCATCTGGCTCGCCCCGGTAAACAAATAATGATGGCGCCCCGCGTGCTCCATGACGACGGCGGCTCTCAGCCCCTTACGGAAGCAAGGAGACGTCAGCAAGGACTCGACAGCCCCGACAGCTGTCCTTCCGCAAGGCTCCAGCGCTCCTCCGACGGCCACGACATCACATGAACAGGGTGCCAAAACCTCTCTGGCTGCCACGATGGCATGTACTTAGGGCACTAGCTCCTCTCTGGGCTGGGACACGCGGCGACAATTTACTCGTCGGTCCAAGGACCCCCCGGGGTCGAAACGCCGATAGTTGGCGCGCCAGGTAGGGGCCTGCTGCGTGTTGACGAACAGCTTCCAGTCAAGCTCCAGATGGGTAGTCTCCAGCAACCTTTCCAGCCCGGGACGGTGCTCCGTTTCGGGAGTCTTGAGTTCATGTCCCTCGACGGCAGCTACGACATGATACTCCTTCCCCCGCCGCACGACAGCGACAATGGCGGCTGACAACCCGCCCGCCGGCGGCTGAATCGACGACGTCTTCACCACGTGGCAGAAGAACAACATTCGGGTTTGTCCCGTCGCCTCCCCCGCCGACGGAGGAGGAGGCGGGGCAGCCAAGGCCAAGCAGGAGACGTCACCTCGTCGGCTGTCGAGCGAGTCGACGGAGCCGGCGCCCCAACGGGGGACACGTCGGGCATCGACCTCGCGTCTGAGACGAAGACGAGCGTCGTTTCCCCGCAACACGCCAACTCCAAGCGGACGGACGACGCCAGCATGCTCGCAAAGGACTTGCTGGGCGTCTCCCTCGTACCCGAGATGACGGTGTGGTCTGCCCCTGACGCGACTTCGTCACCGCCCGTCGACCAGGAGGTACCGACCGATTCCCATCTCGTGCCTTTTGGATTCAGCCTCGACCCACCAAGCGACTTCGCTTTAGTGGAAGCCTTCATAGAGGCATGTCCAAACCCTCCGGGGTACGGTGTGCGGTCACCCTGGGACCGGCTGACAGCCGTCTCGACCTACGGGCCCTCGGGTTCCGAGGAAGATGACGAGCCCAACTTTTGTTGGGATTTCTCCGGACTTGGTAACCCTAGTGCCATGCGGGACTTCATGACTGCATGCGACTACTGCCTTTCCGACTGTTCCGACGGTAGCCGCAGCTTTGGCGACGAGGACTACGGCCCAAGTCGTGAATGTTTGCACGTCGATATAGGGGGTCCTGGCGAAGGCAACCATCTTGGTATACCGGAAAACGATGATCCCCCTAGGCCTGTGCCTCGCGTTGACATCCTTCGGGAGCTAGCTGTGGTCCCAGTCCCTGCGGGGGGTCAAGACGCACAGCTCGAGCAAATCCGCGAGATGCAGGCCAGGCTCGACGAGGGAGCAGGAACACTTGAGCCGTTCCGCCGGGACATCGGGCAGGAATGGGCAGGCCAAGCTCTGGCCGGAGAAGCGCGTCATCTACCCCAAGGCATCCAGCACCGCATCGCCAACGATGTCAGGGCAAGGCCGCCATCGGCTTCTAGTGGGGTCGGCCAGAACCTGGCTGCAGCGGCAATACTTCTCCGCGTGATGCCGGAGCCATCAACCATCGAGGGGCGACGTATCCAGGGAGAGCTCAAGAATCTCCTGGAGGATGCCGCGGTCCGACGGGCCGAAAGTTCTGCCTCCCGAAGGCAGGGATACCCCTCGGAGCATCGCGCCGTGACTTCCCGATTCATGCAGGAAGCCTCGGTCCACACCGGGCGCACGCGCAACACAGCGCCTGTGGCCCCGGGTCACCTCGGCAACGAGCACCACCACCGCAACCGTCGAACCCACCTCGACGAGAGGGTGCGCCGAGGCTACCACCCCAGGCGTGGGGGACGCTACGACAGCAGGGAGGATCGGAGTCCCTCGCCCGAACCACCCGGTCCGCAGGCTTTCAGCCGGGCCATACGACGGGCGCCGTTCCCGACCCGGTTCCGAACCCCGACTACTATCACAAAGTACTCGGGGGAGACGATGCCGGAACTGTGGCTCGCGGACTACCGGCTGGCCTGCCAACTGGGTGGAACGAACGATGACAACCTCATCATCGCAACCTCCCCCTATTCCTCTCCGACACCGCTCGAGCCTGGTTGGAGCACCTGCCTCCGGTGCAAATCTCCAACTGGGACGACCTGGTCCAAGCCTTCGCCGGCAACTTCCAGGGCACGTACGTGCGCCCTGGGAACTCCTGGGATCTCCGAAGCTGCCGCCAGCAGCCGGGAGAGTCTCTCTGGGACTACATCCGGCGATTCTCGAAGCAGCGCACCGAGCTACCTAACGTCATCGACTCGGATGTCATCGGCGCGTTCCTCGCCGGCACCACCTGCCGCGACCTGGTGAGCAAGCTGGGTCTTAAGACCCCCACCAGGGCGAGCGAGCTGATGAACATCGCCACCAAGTTCGCCTCTGGCCAGGAGGCGGTTGAGGCCATCTTCCGGAAGGACAAGCAGCCCCAGGGCCGCCAGCCGGAAGATGTCCCCGAGGCGTCCACTCAGTGCAGCAGCAAAAAGAAAGGCAAGAAGAAGTCGCAAGCGAAACGCGACGCCGCCGACGCGGACCTTGTCGCCGCCGCTGAGTACAAGAACCCTCGGAAACTTCCCGGAGGTGCCAATCTCTTC
The DNA here is from genome assembly GCF_902167145.1 of Zea mays. Classification (NCBI taxonomy): domain Eukaryota; kingdom Viridiplantae; phylum Streptophyta; class Magnoliopsida; order Poales; family Poaceae; genus Zea; species Zea mays. Next base: position 81,320,214 of record NC_050104.1, on the reverse strand, counting down.
GACAAGATGCTCAAGGAGCCGTGCCCCTATCATCAGGGGCCCGTCAAGCACACCCTTGATGAGTGCGCCATGCTTCGGTGCCACTTTCACAAGGCCGGACCACCTGCGGAATGTGGTAGGGCCCACAACAACGATAAGAAGGAGGATCACAAGGCAGGGGAGTTCCCCGAGGTCCACGACTGCTTCATGATCTACGGTGGGCAAGTGGCGAACGCCTCGGCTCGGCACCGCAAGCAAGAGCGTCGGGAGGTCTGCTCGGTAAAGGTGGCGGCGCCAGTCTACCTAGACTGGTCCGACAAGCCCATCACCTTCGACCAGGGCGACCACCCCGACCGCGTGCCGAGCCTGGGGAAATATTCGCTCGTTGTCGACCCCATCATCGGCAACGTCAGGCTCACCAAGGTCCTCATGGACGGAGGCAGCAGCCTCAACATCATCTATGCCAAGACCCTCGGGCTCCTGTGGATCGATCTGTCCTCGGTCCGGGCGGGCGCGACACCTTTTCACGGGATCATCCCCGGGAAACGCGTCCAGCCCCTCGGACAACTCGATCTACCCGTCTGCTTTGGGACTCCCTCCAACTTCCGAAGGGAAACCCTCACGTTCAAGGTGGTCGGGTTCCGAGGAACCTACCACGCAGTGCTGGGGAGGCCATGCTACGCCAAGTTCATGGCCGTCCCCAACTACACCTACCTCAAGCTCAAGATGCCGGGCCCCAACGGGGTCATCACCGTCGGCCCCACGTACCGGCACGCGTACGAATGCAACGTGGAGTGCGTGGAGTACGCCGAGGCCCTCGCCGAATCCGAGGCCCTCATCGCCGACCTGGAGAGCCTCTCCAAGGAGGCGCCAGACGTGAAGCGCCATGCCAGCAATTTCGAGCCAGCGGAGACGGTCAAATCTGTCCCTCTCGACCCCAGCAACGACGCCTCCAAGCAGATCCGGATCGGCTCCGAGCTCGACCCCAAATAGGAAGCAGTGCTCGTCGACTTTCCCCGCGCAAACGCCGAAGTCTTCGCGTGGAGTCCCTCGGACATGCCCGGCATACCGAGGGAAGTCGCCGAGCACTCGCTAGACATCCAAGCTGGAGCCCGACCCATGAAGCAGTCTCTGCGCCGATTCGACGAAGAAAAGCGCAGAGCCATAGGCGAGGAGATCCACAAGCTGATGGCTGCAGGGTTCATCAAAGTGGTATTCCATCCCGAATGGCTTGCCAACCCTGTTCTTGTGAGAAAGAAAGGATGGAAATGGTGGATGTGTGTAGACTACACTGGTCTAAACAAAGCATGTCCGAAGGTTCCCTACCCTCTGCCTCGCATCGATCAAATCATGGATTCCACTGCTGGGTGCGAAACCCTGTCTTTCCTCGATGCCTACTCAGGGTATCACCAAATCAGGATGAAAGAGTCCGACCAGCTCGCGACTTCTTTCATCACACCTTTCGGCATGTACTGCTACATTACTATGCCGTTTGGTTTGAGGAATGCGGGTGCGACATACCAAAGGTGCATGAACCCCATGTTCGGCCAACACATCGGTCGAACGGTCGAGGCTTACGTCGATGACATCGTAGTCAAGACGAGGAAAGCCTCCAACCTCCTTTCCGACCTTGAAACGACATTCCGATGTCTCAAGGCGAAAGGCGTAAAACTCAATCCCGAGAAGTGCGTCTTCGGAGTACCCCGAGGCATGCTCTTGGGGTTCATCGTCTCCGAGCGGGGCATCGAGGCCAACCCGGAGAAAATCGCGGCCATCACCAACATGGGGCCCATCAAGGTCTTGAAAGGCGTACAGAGGGTCATGGGATGCCTTGTGGCTCTGAGCCGCTTCATCTCGCGCCTCGGCGAAAGAGGCCTACCCCTGTACCGCCTCTTAAGAAAGGCCGAGTGCTTCACTTGGACCCCTGAGGCCGAGGAAGCCCTCGAGAACCTGAAGGCGCTCCTCACGAACGCGCCCATCTTGGTGCCCCCCGCTGCCGGAGAAGCCCTCTTGATCTACGTCGCCGCTACCACTCAGGTGGTCAGCGCCGCGATCGTGGTTGAGAGACGAGAAGAGGGGCATGCATGCCCGTCCAGAGGCCGGTCTACTTCATCAGTGAGGTACTGTCCGAGACCAAGATCCGCTACCCACAAATTCAGAAGCTGCTGTACACGGAGATCCTGACGCGGCGGAAGTTGCGACACTACTTCGAGTCTCATCCGGTGACTATGGTGTCATCCTTCCCCTGGGGGAGATCATCCAGTGCCGAGAGGCCTCGGGTAGGATTGCAAAGTGGGAGGTGGAAATCATGGGCGAGACAATCTTGTTCGCCCCTCGGAAGGCCATCAAGTCCCAAGTCTTGGCGGACTTTGTGGCTGAATGGGTCGACACCCAACTTCCAGCGGATCCGATCCAACCGGAACTCTAGACCATGTTTTTCAACGGGTCGCTGATGAAAACAGGAGCGGGCGCGGGCCTGCTCTTCATCTCACCCTCAGGAAACACCTCCGCTACGTGCTACGCCTCCATTTCCCGGCGTCCAACAACATGGCCGAGTACGAGGCTCTGGTTAACGGGTTGCGCATCGCCATCGAGCTAGGGGTCCGACGCCTCGACGCTCGCGGCGACTCGCAGCTTGTCATCGACCAAGTCATGAAGAACTCCCACTGCCGCGACCCGAAGATGGAAGCCTACTGCGACGAGGTTCGGCGCCTGGAAGACAAGTTCTACGGGCTCGAGCTCAACCACATCGCCCGACGATACAATGAGACTGCGGACGAGCTGGCTAAGATAGCCTCGGGGCGAACAACGGTTCCCCCGGACGTCTTCTCCCGAGACCTACATCAACCCTCAGTCAAGACCGACGACACGCCCAAGCCCGAGAAGGCATCGGCCCAGCCCGAGGCACCCTCGGCTCAGCCTGAGGCACCCTCGGCCCCCGAGGGTGAGGCACTGCGCGTCGAGGAAGAGCGGAGCGGGGTCACGCCTAATCGAAACTGGCAGACCCCGTACCTGCAATATCTCCACCGAGGAGAGCTGCCCCTCGACCGAGCCGAAGCTCGGCGATTGGCGCGGCGCGCCAAGTCGTTCGTCTTGCTGGGGGACGGGAAGGAGCTCTACCACCGCAGCCCCTCAGGCATCCTCCAGCGATGCATATCCGTCGCCGAAGGCCAGGGGCTCTTACAAGAAATACACTCGGGGGCTTGCGGTCATCACGCAGCACCTCGAGCCCTTGTTGGAAACGCCTTCCGACAAGGTTTCTACTGGCCGACCACGGTGGCTGACGCCACTAGAATTGTCCGCACCTGCCAAGGGTGTCAATTCTATGCAAGGCAGACCCACCTGCCCGCTCAGGCTCTACAGACAATACCCATCACCTGGTCGTTTGCTGTGTGGGGCCTGGACCTCGTCGGTCCCTTGCAGAAGGCACCCGGGGGCTACACGCACCTGCTGGTCGCCATCGACAAATTCTCCAAGTGGATCGAGGTCCGACCCCTAAACAGCATCAGGTCCGAACAGGCGGTGGCGCTCTTTACCAACATCATCCATCGCTTTGGGGTCCCGAACTCCATCATCACCGACAACGGCACCCAGTTCACCTGCAGAAAGTTCCTGGACTTCTGCGAGGATCACCACATCCGGGTGGACTGGGCCGCCGTGGCTCACCCCATGACGAATGGGCAAGTAGAGCGTGCCAACGGCATGATTCTACAAGGACTCAAGCCACGGATCTACAACGACCTCAACAAGTTCGGCAAGCGATGGATGAAGGAGCTCCCCTCGGTGGTCTGGAGTCTGAGGACAACGCCGAGCCGAGCCACGGGCTTCACACCGTTCTTTCTAGTCTATGGGGCCGAAGCCATCTTGCCCACAGACTTAGAATACGGTTCCCCGAGGGCGAGGGCCTACGACGACCAAAGCAATCAAGCTAACCGAGAAGACTCACTAGACCAGCTGGAAGAGGCTCGGGACATGGCCTTACTACACTCGGCGCGGTATCAGCAGTCCCTGCGACGCTACCATGCCCGAGGGGTTCAGTCCCGAGACCTCCAGGTGGGCGACTTGGTGCTTCGGCTGCGACAAGACGCCCGAGGGCGGCACAAGCTCACGCCTCCCTGGGAAGGGTCGTTCGTCATCGCCAAGGTTCTGAAGCCCGGGACATACAAGCTGGCCAACAGTCAAGGCGAGGTCTACAGCAACGCTTGGAACATCCGACAGCTACGTCGCTTCTACCCTTAAGATGCTTTCAAGTTGTTCATACACCTCGTTCACATACGAAGTCTAACCATCAAGGAAGGGTCAGCCTTGCCTCGGCAAACCCCGACCCTCCCTCGGAGGCTAGAAGGGGAGAACCCCCTCTGCGTCAAAATTTTCCTCAAAAAAAGTCTTCCATCAAAAAGGCTTTCGCGTCTCCCGGCTATATCAGTAACAGGACCCCAAGAAACGAATAAGGGTGCATGTAAGTGGCAAGGCCGACCGAGCCGAGGGACTCCTACGCCTCTGGGATACGGATACCTCACTCGTCGCCTACCACGAAAAATGACTCTTACTTGGGCAAGCTACCCTGTTACCGACGAATGGGTCCGGATACGCAAAATGGAAGGAAAAAGAAACACAACCTTATATTACGATAATAAAGTGTTCGGGCCTCGGCGGCCGCAAAATACACATGTGCATTCAAAGAAAACTGCTCCGGCAGAATCAGGCGTCGCCCGGAGAAGGAGCCGCGCCCTCGGCTTCGTCCCCACCCTCGGCAAGATCCGCCCCGGCCTCAGACGACGGCGCAAGCGGGAGGATCTCTACCTCGAAGGTGGTTGCCAGCACCGCGCTTGGGCCCGCGGCGGCCGCGTCGAGCCTTTGGACTTCGGCCAGGGCGGCTTCATCTTCGTCGGGGAGGCAATACCCCTCGCTGACCCGCTCCAGATCCACGTCATAGTGGGAAGCGAGCACGGCGAAGGCCCGCCTGACATCGTGATGCAGCGCCTCGCGGAGTCTGCCATGTGCATGGTCACCCAAGGCCTGCAGGAGACTTTGAGGGGAGCTTCCCGAGGGGACGTCATCGAAGCCAAGGACCTGGCAGAAGGCCGAGATGGCCTCGGACATGGCCGCGTGGTCAGCCTCCCTCTGCTCGGCCGCCTGAGCAAGCGCCTTGGTGGACTTATCAAGGGCAGACTCGAGCTCTGCGAACAGCCAAAGCGGAAGACCTCAAACACGAGTTGAGGAACCGAGCTGAAACAAAATCTTAAAACAGCCAAGACATACCTTCGGCTCGGGCACGCTGCTCCGAGGATGCGGCTTGGGCCACGGCTTGGTCTGCTGCAAGGGCTCCGGCCCGAGCAGACGCCTCGGCTAACTGGACTCCAAGAGCCTCAGCCCGGCTTTCGGCCTCGGCGGCCCGGCCCCGAGATTGGTCCTGCTCGCCGGTGACCTGGTCAAGCTCCGACTGCCGCCGCTGCGCCTCTGCGCGTGCCGCTGCCGCCTCTGCTCCCAGATCGACACAGAGCAACCGAAGGTCCGCCACCTCGGCGCTCTGTTGGGAGAGGCATGCGGTAGCCCTGGCAAGCGTGGTCCTCAGGGACCACAGCGAACCCCAGACATCGACCTCGCGGCAGATGAACGACGACTTGGCGGCGCTCAGATCCGTCAGATCCTGAGGGAAGGAAGCGGGGCGTCACAAAGAACGCCTTAATCACGAGAAAGGTATGCCTGAAATCATTACTTGGAGGATCTTGGGAACGTCCCTGCAAAGGACCTCCAAGGTCGACCGGAGCGACCCCACCGTTGCCTCGGCACACTCACGAAGCCCGTCCCAAGACTGCTCCTCCCGCTCATCGTCAAGAACGAAGAGGGGATCCGAGGCCCCATGGGTCCGGAACCGAAGCAACTGGCGCCGCCCCTCGGAACTGCGCCGCGCGGGGACAAGGCTGCCGCTCGACGGGACGGGTCGCGGTTCCGCGCCCCCCTCCTCCGAGGCACCAAGTAGTGACGCCTCGGCCATCTCAGCATCGGCGGCGATGGGTGGCTCCACAGCCAGCGCCGACAGCATGTCTGGTGGGCCCAAGGCCACGGCCGCGCCAGCAGCCTCCCCCAGCGCGACGGTCGCCTCGACAGAGGAGTCAGCCTCGGGAGCTCGCCCCACGGCAAATGGTGCCGCCTGAGCCCCCCGTTGTGGGGCGTCTTGCGAGGAGGTTAGCTGGCCGGCGAGGCCCGGCGCGGCACTAGCTGCGGAAGCCGACGTCGTCTTGAGGACCTTCCGGGGAGCCAGACCGGTCGAACCATGCCTCCGCTTGCTAAGGAGAAAAGGAAAATCAGGGTCGGGACATACGAAGGAGGAGCCAGGACGAAGATATCCTAAGATACTTACCCACTCCGGGCCATGATCAATCGTGCCTGTGGGGAGGTCTCTCGAACCTCGATCCCCGAAGGTACCACCGAGGTCTGCCCCGCTACCGGCTTCGGTACCATCCTCGCCTTGGGCGCCCTAGGCACCCGAGGGACGGACTGCCCAGACGCAGCCACGACGACCTGAGGATCGCCCTCCTGCGCAGTCGGCACGGGCAACGGTTCTCGGGGAACAGGCAGCTCAGCCTGACTCCCCGAGGTCACCTCAACCACCTCGGCCGAGGGGTCAAGTACCCCCTCGGTCTGCCCCCGCTCTTCGGACCGGGACCCCGACGTCCCGGCCCCGGATACCGACGGCACCAGCCCGCTCGGGGGCTGGCTTGACGACCCCTGGCCCAGCCTGAGATCCGGGCTGAGGCTGAGGCGGGCAGCCATGTCGTCGTCTTCATCATCGTCTTCATTGTCGTCGTCATCGTTAGGCGTCTCCGGCAATGGCTCCCTCGGGAGTCCATCCCTCTCCTGCCGACGACGGAGCCTTTCCAAGGCATCTCGTGCCCGCGTCCGCTCGCGGGCCCGAGCCTTCTTCGCGTCCTTCTTCTCCTTCCTCTTCTCCGCGGCGACCCTCCGCGCAGCTCGGTCCACCGCGTCCTCCGGGACCAGTGGCGGGAAAGGCTTGTGAGCCCCTACCTCCTGGAGACGGACGAAGAGTCTCGACTATGAGGACCAAGGGCAATCCGACACAAGAAGAAAGAAGGAGCGGACACTCACCAGGGACACACACCCGTGATCGGGACGCATCAAGAGATGGGAGAGGGCGCCGGCGTCCGGCTTCCCCAACGTGTCGGCTACCCGCCTGTGGAGGTCGTCGACGGGAAGGGGATCCGAGGACATCCGCAAACCCTCCAAGTCGACCCCCGGCGTCATCTCCCAAAGCGGCAGCCGCCGCTCCGTCAAAGGGAGCACCCTCCGGCGATGAATGGCGGCAACCACCCCCGCGGCGGTGAGCCCTCCTTTCTGCAGCTCCTCCAGGGCCTTCAGAAGGGGCTGTAGATTCTTCTGTCTGTCGCGCGGGGTCCCGTAGCGCCAGTTATCGGCGGCGGCAGTCACCACTCGCTGAGAAAACGACGGGAGCCTCCCGTCATCATTTCGGAGATAGAACCACCGGCGCTGCCACCCTTTGTTCGAAGACGCGAGGATGGCGGGGATGTACTGCAGCGCCCGCGCCTGCCTCAGCTGGAGGATGCAGCCACCGGCCCGCACCGCCATGCGGACCCTTCTATCCCCCGTCGGCGAGGCAAAAAGCTCCACGGAGAAGAGATGGGTCCACAGGTCCCGGTGAGGGTCAATCCCCAAGTATCCTTCACAAACCGCCGCGAAGATGGCGGCTTGCGAGATGGAGTTGGGACTGAGGTTGTGCAGCTCCACCCCGTAGACATGCAGAATCGCCCGCATAAAACGGCTTGCCGGCACTCCGAACCCCCGCTCGTGAAAGGAGACGAAGCTCACGACATACCCCGGCGGCGGGGACGGGGCGGCTCCGCTCGAAGGGGCCATCCACTCTGGCTGCGAGTCACCGGAGAGAGGGCGAAGCAAACCATCAGCAACAAGGGCCTCCAGGTCATCCGCCGTGACGGTGGAGAAAGGCCACGGATCGCGCGGTGGAACAATGGTCACCCGGTCGGCCATCACCAAGCAGAAGAGGTGGCGGCGGAAGGGACTAGGTGCGCGGTTTCCTTTCTCTGGCTATTCCCTCGGGTTGCGAAAACCTAAGTGGGAGGCGAGCAGCTGAGTAAAGAACTGTCACCAGCCCCTCTCCTGGATATATAAAGGCCCAGGCGAGACCCATTCAACACTTCGCCCGAACCCGCCGCAAGATTCAAAACTCAAAGCGAGACGCCCGTTCCTCGAACGGCTCGCGCACGCGCAACGGCCGCCCCGTGAACCACTCGTCCCGTCGCATTAACTCTGCGGCAGGACGGGCGGCACCTTTGGCGGGCGAAGCAGGCGACGCTTCACCTCCGCGATAATGACCGCGTCAAAAAAGGTACGCCATGTCATTCGATTTCATATCCCTTTCCACTTCCTCTTTCTCTCTCTTGCCACAGGGACCAGGAAAGGGGATACCCCGAAAGGGATCCTTCTCCGCGAAGGAAACGGGCCCCGAGCCCCCCTACTGATCAGAGGTTCGAAGGCTGGCCCCTCGGAAGGGTTCAACAGCCGCCTCAGAGCACTCGGGCTCCGCGCCCACTACTGGTCAGAGGTTCAAAGACTGGCCCCTCGGAAGGGTTGAACGGCCGCCTCAGGCCACTCGGGCTCCGCGCCCACTACTGATCAGGGGTTCGTAGGCTGGCCCCCGAAGGGTTCGACAGCCGCCTCAGACGCAGAGCGAGGGATGACCCTAGGTACGTTCGATACATAACCAAGGCTCAGGCTACGCTCCCGAGGTACCCTAGGACATTTCCGAGACCAACGGGAACGATCTTGTAACGGAATCCCACCAGAGGGAGGCATCGAGCCCTCGGACCCCGTCAAAAGGGGACCGGGTCCGGCAAATCACCCGCATGTACTTTTGGAGCGCGCCTCCGGGCCACTAGCCGACCCCTAACGAATGGGGCACGGGCGTCCACTCGGATTACCCGTTAGCAACTCACTGGAGACACCATGTTCGGCGCCCTCCGAGGGCAACATGGCGCTTTCCCCCCTCCTCCTTGCGGAGAGGCGACGCAGGGGCGTATGTAAAAAAGTCGAGTCTGTCCTTGACCGTCCTCTCGCTCTGTGCGGAGGCTCGGGGGCTGCTCTCGCAAACCCGGCTCCGGCCAAACCATTGACAACGTCAACATACCAGCCCGAGAACTTGGGACTCGACTGTGCACCCGGGCTACGGCCAATTCGCATGAGGGAACAACCAGACCGGCCAAAGCATCACGAAACGCATTAAGACCTCGAAGGAGTCAAACCACTCCTCCGAGGCCTCGGGGGCTACACCCGGCGGTTGCGCTCGCGCGCGCCCACTGGAACGAAACGCAACCGAGAAAGGTCGGTCCCCTTGCAAAAAAGTGCGACAAAAGCCACCAAGCGAGTATTAACACTCCCTTTGAGGCTTAGGGGCTACTGTCGGGGACCATAATTAGGGGTACCCCCAAGACTCCTAATCTCAGCTGGTAACCCCCATCAGCACAAAGCTGCAAAGGCCTGATGGGTGCGATTAAGTCAAGGCTCGGTCCACTCAAGGGACACGATCTCGCCTCGCCCGAGCCTAGCCTCGGGCACGGGCAGCCGACCCCGGAGGATTCACGTCTCGCCCGAGGGCCCCCTCAAGCAACAGACACACCTTCGGCTCGCCCGAGGCCCAGTCTTCGCCAAGAAGCAACCTTGGCCAGATCGCCACACCGACCGACCGTATCGCAGAAGCATTTAATGCAAGGATGGCCTGACACCCTATCCTGACGCGCGCCCTCCAGTCGACAGAGCCGAAGTGACCGCAGTCACTTCGCCGCTCCAGTGACCGGCCTGACAAGAGGATAGCGCCGCCTGCGCCGCTCCGACTGCTGTGCCACTCGACAGAGTGAGATTGACAGCAGCCAAGTCCGGCTTCGGGCGCCATAGGAAGCTCCGCCTCGCCCGACCCCAGGGCTCGGCCCCCGTCTCGGCCTCGGCTTCGGAAGACGACGAACTCCGCCTCGCCCGACCCAGGGCTCGGACTCGGCCTCGGTTCCGGAAGACGACGAACTCCGTCTCGCCCGACCCCAGGGCTCGGACTCGGCCTCGGCTCCGGAAGACGACGAACTCCGCCTCGCTCGACCCAGGGCTAGGACTCGGCCTCGGTTCCGGAAGACGACAAACTCCGCCTCGCTCGACCCCAAGGCTCAGACTCAGCCTTGTCCTCAGACGATGGTCTCCGCCTCGCCCGACCCGGGGCTCGGACTCGTCCTCGACCTCGGAAGACAGACTTGACCTCGACCTCGGAGGAGCCACCGCCTCGCCAGACCCAGGGCTCGGACCGACCACGTCACAGGGGGGGCCATCATTACCCTACCCCTAGCTAGCTCAGGCTACGGGGAACAAGACCGGCGTCCCATCTGGCTCACCCCGGTAAACAAATAATGATGGCGCCCCGCGTGCTCCATGACGACGGCGGCTCTCAGCCCCTTACGGAAGCAAGGAGACGTCAGCAAGGACTCGACAGCCCCGACAGCTGTCCTTCCGCAAGGCTCCAGCGCTCCTCCGACGGCCACGACATCACATGAACAGGGTGCCAAAACCTCTCCGGCTGCCACGACGGTATGTACTTAGGGCACTAGCTCCTCTCTGCTAGACACGTTAGCACACTACTACATCTCCTATTGTACACCTGGGCCCTCTCCTTACACCTATAAAAGGAAGGTCCAGGGCACTCGTACGAGAAGGTTGGCCGCGCGGAGAGGACGGGATAGCGCGTGCAAGCCTCTCGCTCCCTCCCACGCGGACGCTTGTAACCCCCTACTGCAAGCGCACCCGACCTGGGCGCAGGACAAACACGAAGGTCGCGGGTTTCCCCTTTACGCCTGTCTCCTTGTTTCCCCCCTCCGTGCTCCGTCTCGCGCCGACCCATCTGGGCTGGGACACGCGGCGACAATTTACTCGTCGATCCAAGGATCCCTCGGGGTCGAAACGCCGACAATCGTTATATCCTAAGGGGAATAATGCTTCGAAGGACGAAGGACATTAACATTTAACATTTTGTGTTACCTTGTTTTTAACTCATAGCATTTGAGAACAAGTCCCCAACAGAAAGCTAGTCAATCCTTAGGTTTTAATTATGTAATGTAGGGAAATGAATTATCATGTGAATAGGACATAACTAGGTCAGAGGACACTTACCTTCACCAAACAGATACTCGGGATCTTCAACCTTACAGTACTCATGGAGCTTATTCACTTGGTTGTTGAAGCTTGACCGTCGGTTCACCGAAGCTCGGAAACGGATCGCAATCTATTCGCGACGCGCAGCGAATACTAAGAGATATAGACAAACAAATATATACATGCATAAGAACATTACACCATATAAAGTGAAACACTATGAAAACATGCAATATAAAAATAGAGATCGCTTCTACGGTCATGTGAGGAAAAGATACGCGATAGTCGGAGCTACGGTCGAGAAGTTATCACGTTTACACTAAACAAGTATTAATTAGAATATTAAATTTGATATAATTATATTAATTGACTTTTATAAAATGTAAATTAATGCTACTACTTAGTTTTGACTGACTTATTATTTTAATAGTTGATGATTAGACAAATAGCTAATTAACTGACATGATTAATTATAAACGAATAGCTTAACAACGCATGTGGACAGCGCCCGCAGCACGCGTGAAACAACATGTTGACGACGCGCGACACACGTGAAACATCACGCGACAACGCTAGGATACCGCGGTGGACACACGCGAAACAGCGCGCAGACAACACACGAATAGCGGCGACGGCGCACGCAAACAACACGATGACGCGCAAACTACAACGCGTGCAAACGACGACGTGCGCAAACAGCGACGCGCGACACACGATAAATACTAAATGGATGACGCGTATTGAATCCAAACATTTAAGTTGGTAATAATTAAGTTAGTATTTATTTATAAAAGCGTGGGTTTAAAGCGGTAAATTAGCTTCTCCCATGGCGGGTCCCCTTTTTTCTCTATAAATTCAGGGTGTTACAGTGGGCAACAAAATTGCAATCCAAATATGAAGTAATAAGTGACGGATAGAGTGGTAGAGGAGGCTCCACACAAGAATAAGGTCACATGTTCGAGTGCCCATAGCTGCGTAACATGCAAATTTTCCATGTAAAATGTCGCGACTTGCGACGGGCAGGGCCTCACCTAATTAAAATATTTTTTGTTGTTTTTAAAACCTAGTTTATATCTATTGGAAAGTATTTTCAATGGCGGTTTTATTACCTTAACCGCTAGTAGAAATTGATTTTCACTAGCGATTGATTTAACTGAACCGCCAGTGGAAATCGATTTCTATTGGAGGTTCTCAGCTGCCTGTGAAAATAAATTTTTTTACTGGCTTCTAAAGTTGGTGGTTCTAAAAAACGTAAGTGCAAATGAGTTTTGAACCGTATTTATAGAGCTTCTTTGTACTAGTAGAGGGGATTAAATTCATTGCTAGTCAAAACTAAATAAAATAGATTTAATCCTTTTTTATCTCCATAAAACCAAACAAGCCTTAGGCCCTGTTCATTTAATCTGAAACGGTTTAGCTAGAATAGTATGCTTTGTATTATTAACATGGATTAGCTAGAATAGTTTTGGGTCCCAATTCGGGATAAACAAACGGGCTTTTAGGGCTAGTTTAGGTGCCACGGAACCAGAAAAGATTAGAGGGGTTAAAATCTACTTCTTATTTAATTTTGAATAAAATGGAAATTTTAGTTCTCTAAATAGCTCTCAAACTGGCCGTTAGCAGGATCCTGGGCCAAAACAAACGAATGGGTGATAGGTTGCTGAAGGCGCGGCATCTAGATTCGTGGCATCGGGTTATATCCCATATCAAATAAACAAAAACTAACGGAATTACCGGACACAAACCGAGTCATGCTATAAAACAAGCAAACGAACCATACAAAACCTTCGTGAGGATGCATGCATTCCGTAAACCAGAAATAAATAAGATTCGAGGTACATTAAAATATTCTTGTGCTATTCAATATCTGGCAGTTAAATTAATGTCGAAAATATTATATTATATTATATATGCTTGTGTTGTCATTTTTATGCTTTCGTTGTCATCTTAGTAACCTGGCCGGACAACAGCGCTATACAGATCATCGATCCACAGTGCAAGAGTGCACCTAGCTAGAGATCTCTTCATATCTTACTATGCATACCCAGCCTTCTGCATTGCATTGCGTCACCATAATGTTCTCATTCTACCAATTAAGAGAGAGAAGGAGAACAAGCATAAACTATAGTCAACTGATAAGGTATCTATTGTCTGGCTGCCTAAAACCGACGCCATGTCGGATTTCACTTCGGATTCATGGATAATAATCACCTCCAAACCCCACTTCTCTACTGGAATCAAATTCGCCAGAGAGCTTCCACCTACTACAGTTTTACTGAAGAGGCAGCTGGGATGCTTTTATAGAGGGCGGTTTTCCTAGCCGCCTTAGGCCTTGTTTAAGTACTATATTATTTACCTTAATCTATATGTATTGAGGTGGATTAAGGTGTAAATTAGTTTAAATCACGTTCCAATCCATCTCAGTATATTTGGATTGGGGTGAATAATAGAGTATCCAAACAATAAAGTCTTAGCATTTTGGTCATTACAAATAGGTGATTTATAGAGGCATGTCTAGAAATGTGATTTGTAGAGGCGGCTGACAACAACAGCAACCGCTACCTATCTTTTTCTCATAGGCGGCTAGAAAAATATAGGCGTCTCTATTGTCCAGTGTTGATAGTGCCCCCAAACATAACATGTTCATTTTAGATAAACATACACCATTTAGATAACAGACAAACATACACCATTTTAGACAATAAACATCAGTATATAGGAAACTACATACATAGATAATGAATAGCACTAGCGGCAATCTAAAAGTAGTACCACATAAACAGTTAAAGATGTCATAATATAGTTATCATCTGATTCTAAGTTAATTCTAGCCAAACAATATCAAGTTTAAGACATACCACTTCAACATTAGACATTACTTCTATCAAAGATTATTCAATAGTGAATTTATGGGGTAGGTCGTGTAATCAAGACCTAAGGTTAAAGCACGAGAGACACTAATTTATGCATGTTAAGGTTCTTGGGATGAGAGAATACCCTACGTCCTTTCTGTGGTTGAAATCTTTTGCTATGGAATATGATGTGATCATGCCCTCATGGGGCACCCTCGACGCTCCTTTTATAGTCCAATTAGAGGTAGTGGCTCACAGGTGAACATTCAAGTTGGTTACAAGAAATGGAACATAACCGAGTCATCATGAACTAACAGTAAGTAGAATACTATCTTTACATCTGATTTCTCTTATCTAAATGGATGTTGCCATATCTATTAGGATCTATACCATATCTCTTAATCTGATAAGATCTTTGCAATATTTATCTTTCTAGAATCCTCTTAGTAGTAGGACTTCTTTCTAATCTTGTTGTCCGAGTCCATGGGCTCTCAATTGAGCCCATGGACCCATCTATAATGTTCTTCATCTTCTAGAAGTCTAATCTAGGTACCCATGGTACATATTATTGATAGTAGCCATCAAGTATTCCTTCGTCGAGTCATTGATTTAGGTAGACAAGGCTCTTATCTTGAATCTTTTTTATTTAAGTGATCTTACAGTGTCCAAGTTGTTGTTGAGGACCTGTTGAGATTCTTTGGATAGAAACACAACAGGGCAACACGGTTAAAAGTTTACCCTTCTCCCCACTTTAAGGTGAAATGTGGAGGGAATAACGATAGGAAAACAATACGAAGCATCTATTGTCAAGTTAAATTTGATGCTTCATAAGGATATGAGTGCAACTATAATAGAAAAGAAGGTATTCACTTACTTTTCTTCTCAAGCCTTTAGTTTAATTAGATGATATGTTTACTTCATGGGTACAAATCGAATAGAAGGGCAATATGAAATCAAGTTGTGGCTCTCTCATACCTTTGGCAACTTTTCCAAAGAGGCCTTTGGGAGCTCACTCGGTAGAAACTTTGATAGTAAGAGATTTACAGAAAAATCGATCATGTAGAAGTGATATTGTTCACCTATTTATAGGGTTGAGTCAGTATACATTTGTTGCGGAAAAGGCCTAACTATACCTCGATCATGTATATAGTTGGCAACGTCTAATCATATGTCAATCTTCAAATCGTATGGATATGAGTTTTGGAGGTCACAATAAAGGCTCGAGAGGGCTTCATCTCGGTCATGTCTGTCCTTGGATGCGGGGCGTTGTCCCTATCTTCACCCCCTCCCCATCAAAGGCTAGGACAAAATTGAAGACAGACCCCGCCATGTGTGGCTAGAGGCGGAGAATGCATTAAAGGCCACATGGATGACAGATGAGACTTAGTCTGCATATGGAAAAACCATTTGATGGTTGTTGACATCTATGGTGCCACCTCTCCAATAAGGGGTGCAAAGGCCATGATGAAGACAACATCATGTGCAAATTCTACCACTCACTAGCCAGGCAGACGAGGCCTAAATATGGATTAAGGGGTGCAGGCCTTGACCTCAAGCAAAGGTTGTCCACACATAGGAATACGCTGAAGAGACGATGTAGGCAAGATGGGCGACCTACTATGGGGGGGCACCTATCAGCATCGTGCATTCTGTTGCACTAGAGAGGGTACACAAATGGGTGCATGAAATAATTGGGTTGTAATAAGCTATATTTACATTATTGTATGCGATATTCGAAGGATGTAGTAGGTAACAAAGGGCAAGCCCATACTTTAAGGGGTTGAGCCTATATTACCCTATAAATACCCTCGTCCGACCGAGGTGTTAGGATGGTTGACAAGACATTTGAGAGACATTGCTCCTCATATATCTTATTGTTTTGCCCTAGTTGTCCCTCTTGTTTGGTTCACATCTATTAGAAACCAACATTTGGTGCCCACCATGGGGCTCGAACCCACTACACAAGGTTAAGAGGCCCCTCCATCAAACCTTTTGATGAAGAGCAAAGAACAGTTAGCATCATCCTGTCTAAGGGCTAGAGAGCCCCAAACATGTCAGACTTTCAAGGACACTACAACCTTAAAGACAAAATAGAGGCATCCAAGCTGAAATGTAGAAGTCGACAATACACAATAATTAATGGCGGTCTATACAAAAAGGGCATCATTCAGGCCCTCCTCGAGTGTACCAATCCAGCCGTAGGCAAGGAACCATTGCTCGAGATCCACAAGGGATTTTGTGGTTGTCACATAGGCCATAGGGCCCTCGAATAGAAGGTCATGATGTAACACCCTGAATTTTGAGGTACAAAATTTCTTTTCTAAATACCCATGAAAATTCAGGTGTTACACTCCCTTCTTCATTCTATCCTGATTTTTTTCTTCCTTATTTGAGAAAGGAGAGCTATTTTTGGTATATCTACTAAGTTGGAGAATAGAAGCCCTAAATAAGTTGTGGTTGATGCATCATGCTGGAGCATATGTTTTTGATCAATTTATTAGATGTGCATTCACTTAGTTTGTGTGTTGCGCTCGAGGTTTGTTGGGACGAAAGCGAACAAGCCCCCTCGCTCGACGATTCCCACATCAACGTATCAAAGATCGAAGGCCCCGAAGATAAGCCCCGCAAGCCGGGCCCGAGGACGACGCCCATGCGAACGCTCAAGCACTCCCTTCGCTCCGGTGAGCCGAAGCAAAGACCATCGAAGGCTTCGAGGCTCGGATGACCCAGACTTAGAAGACCCTACGTCTTTACCTCCTTCGATGTAAAAAGGGGCCCATGTACAATCCGGCCCATATTGTTGGGCCCCGCCTGTAGGTCACCACATGTGCAGAGCGGGTCGAGCCACGTCTGTAATGAAGCACGTTGTAACCCCCTCGTGAGGGAATATTCTGGGATAAACTAGGTAATTGAGGGTCTAATTGTCCTTGGCAGGGCCGGGCGGTCCCTCGGTTACCTATAAATACCCCCCGTACTGTGCCAATGCGGGGGAGAGGAAATACATTGTTGCCCTAACACCTTGTGTTTAGTGGCATCAAGTTGTTCTCCACTCTTTCACCATTGGACTTTGTTGTCCCTAGATTAGCAAGTTCCAACATTTGGCGCGAATTGACAAGATCGTCGATTGCGCAGCAGGCTGCGAAGTCATGTCCCTCTTAGACTACCTCTCTCGTTATCACTAGATCCATATGAAAGAGGAAGACAAGGCCAGCACCAGCTTCATCACCCCCTTCGGCATGTACTGCTTTTGTACGGATGCCCGAAGGACTCAAGAACGCCAGCTCGACATTTTCCCGCCTTACCAAGAAGGTCCTCGAAAGCCAAATGGGACGTAATGTCTTCACTTATGTGGACGACATCGTCGTTGCGACCAAAATCAAGGAAGATCACCTCTCTGACCTCGTAGAAACATTAGCCAACATGCGGGAAGCAAGACTCCGATTGAACCAAGAGAAGTGCATCTTTAGGGTACATCAAGGAAAGATCCCCAGCTACCTAGTGTCACACCGAGGAATCGAAACCAATCCAAATAAAATTCAAGCAATCATGGACATGGCACCGCCGCAATCCACCAAGGACATCCAACGACTAACAGGCAGATAAGCGGCACTGAACAGATTTATCTCTAAATCTGTCGAGCGAAGCCTCCCATTCCTTAAGACATTACGCGGCATGAAAGACTTCGTCTGGGGCCCAGAACAAGCAGCGGCTTTCGAGTCTCTCAAATAATATCTATCCGATCTGGCAACCTTAACAAGTCTAGACCCAGCACTCCCCCTCCTCCTATACATCGCGGCCTCACACTGCGCAGTTAGCACGGCGCTAGTCCAAGAAAAGGAAAAGGACACCAAGGCTTAGCAACGCCCAATACATTTTGTCTCTGAAGTCCTCACAAGTTCAAAATGCAACATGACTGAACTTGAGAAAATAACATACGCAGTCATCATGGCTTCACACAAGCTAAGACACTACTTCGAGGCGTACAGAGTACGAGTCACTTCCGACAGGGGTCTTGGGGAGTTGCTCAGAAATCCGGAGGCATCCGCTAGAATAGCAAAGTGGGCAGCGGAACTCTCAGGGTACAACATCACCTTCGAGCCCAGAACAACAATCAAATCACAAGTCCTGGCTGATTTCATCATATACTGGACAGGGCCTGTGGGGCCGTAACAGGAACATGTAGAAACAGTTTGGACTATCCACTGCGATGGCGCATGGTGTCACGTAGGTGCAGGCGTCACAGCAATCATTACATCACCTGCTGGAGTCAAATACAGATACGCCGCGCGCCTCAGCTTTGCACTCGAGTCAGACAAATGCACAAACAACATCGCCGAGTACGAAGCAGTCATTCTAGGACTTCGCAAGCTACGAGCCCTCAGCGTGACCACATGCATCATTAAATCTAACTCCAGGGTCGTCGCCGGCCAAATCAAAAAATACTACTTAGCCAAAGAGCTTGTGCTAATGCAGTATCTCGCAGCCATTCGAAGCCTCGAGAAACAAGTCAAGGGTTCACCCTACAACACATCGACAAAAACAAGAACGAAAAGACTGACACATTAGCTAAAGCAGCAGCGAAGGGTGAAGCCCTGCCCTCCGACGTATTTTAGCACGTAATTGGTACACCAGCCGTCAGAAACCCTGAAGGTCTGCAAATAATGCAAGACGCCGACGGACATCGGATCGTCAACCTTATAATGGCTGAAGACTAGCGGGCTCCAATAACACTGTACCTCCAAGGCCACTACCATCCATCTGATCACAACGAAACCAAAAGGCTTAAACACAGAAGAAGAGACTTCGCAATCGTCAATGGCCAACTCTACAAGAAAGGAATCAACCAGCCTATGTTGAAATGCATAACTGAAGCCGAAGGCTTAGAGCTTCTCCGTGAGGTCCACAGCGGTACATGCAAATCAAACTCAGGACCGAGGGCCCTCGCAGCTAAGGTCATACATCAGGGATTCTATTGGCCCGCAATCATATGCACGACCAACTGAGTAACTGATCATGCGAGGCATGCCAGAAATTCTCGCCCCAAATAGGCGCTCCTTCACAATTCACTAAGCCCATCGCCCACACCTGGCCACTTCAGTGGTGGGGGCTCGATATTGTCGGTCCACTGCCCACAGCTCAAGGCAACCTCAAATTCACCTTCGTCGCTGCCGAATACTTCACCAAGTGGATCGAGGCTAGGGCCATATCCACAATAACATCCAAGATGGCACGAAAAAATTTCTAGCAGAATATCATATGTCGGTTCGGAGTCCCATCCGAATTAACAGTAGATAACGGCAAGCAGTTCGACAACCAAGACTTCCAAGAATTCTGCAACTCCATCGACATGAAGGCAGTGTTCGCCTCTATCTACCACCCGCAATCCAACGGAGTAGTCGAACGCGCCAATGGCAAGATTTTCAGCGCAATCAAGAAAAGGCTACTTGATGACAAAAAGGGCAAATGGGTGGACCAACTACCCGAAGTCATATGGGCATTAAACACAACATAATCCAGAGCGACTGGGTTCACACCTTTTCACTTGATGTATGGATCCGAAGCAATGATGCCGCAAGAGCTAAAGCATGGATCCCCGCGAGCAAGCCCCACAACTACCCCTGACGTCAACGAACCAACCTCTAAAGACCTCATCGACGGAGACTGTGTCCTTGCTTTAGAGGCACTGAGCAAATACCAAGCACAGACTAAGGCATGGCACGACAACACCGTCATCCCAAGAGAATTCAAAGAAGGAGACTTATTACTCACCAGAACCATCAGAACAGAGTCTCGGGGTAAGCTTGAACCCAAGTGGGAGGGGCCCTACATCGTCAAGACCAAAACATCCCCGAATGCTTACAGGCTCACCTCACCATCCGGCGAAGACTCGGAGCATTCGTGGAACGTGGATAACCTACGCAAATTCTTTGTCTAGTCCCAAGGCCTGAGCGCCTTTGTAATTCTTATAAACAATGTCAATCAGGCCCACACTCTTTTCCTCCTAGGGGGTGAGGTTTCTAACGAGGCGAAGCCATGTAATAAACTGCCACAACCCCCCAAAGAAAAACAAGGTCAAACTGGCACCACAACCACGGTTGTCAAAAAAGACCGCGACATCGGTCTTCGGCATTCGTCGCATAAACAGTCACCGCAATAGGCAGCCTAGACAGCCTTTGCGTGCGACACTGTCCGAGCAAAAGTCGCCTAAGGGTGTAGCCGGAAAAAAGCACAATAAGTGCGCGACACCACCCATAGGGTGCGAAGGCTTCCACGAAGACAGCGTCCGAGCAAAAGTCGCCTAAGGGTGCAACCGGAAAAAGCACAATAAGTGCGCGACACCACCCACAAGGTGCAAAGTCTTCCATGAAGATAGCTTCCGAGCAAAAGTCGCCTGAGGGTGTAGCCAGAAAAAGCACAATAAGTGTGTGATACCACCCACAGGGTGCGAAGTCTTCCATGAAGACATCGTCCGAGCAAAAGTCGCGCAAGGGTGCAGCTAGAAAAACCAAAGTACGTAACAACACTCGCAGCGCGCGATCTCCCCTACGTAAGCCACCATTCGAGCAGAAGTCACCTAAGGGTGCAGCTGGATAAGTACAACAGATGCGCAGTCACCTATGGTACGTACACGCCCATCCATAATAAAATCGCCTAAAAAGTGCAGCAAACTCACAATCGGCACAACAAATTACATAGCACAATCTCAAATGAACAACAAGCGAAGGGCTCAAAGGCACCATCGCACAACGCAATAGTATACACTATACAGTATTTACCCCTCACAAACATGGCCATCGCAGTTCTATTGCGAAGAGGGGGAGGGCAGCATTTTCACTCAATATCGCAACAGAACAGCGAGGACATCAAATTGTCACATAGGCTCCTCCTTTGGAATAAGACATGCCTCCCGAAAATTGAACAACATCAACCTTAACTCTTCCCCCTCAGACAGGTCACACAGGTCCCCTTCTCCAATGCATGACCCAGATGTCGATGAAAGTAGCTCGCGCTGAGTACCCCGATCCAGTCGCGGCCCACTTCGAAGTCGGGACCTTTCCATACCCATTCGGTGACGTCTTCTTCCACTTCGCGAAGACTCACTGATGCTCTGTTTCAACACAACCACCCTTCGCCTTCGCGAGTCTCCTACTCCCGCATCAGCTGAGGTTGCCAGTGCCTCGCAAGGGACGGATCACAGCGGAGACTCTGACGCAACCAAATCCAACGCTGCAAAATAGTCTAAGTCGACCTCCGAAGATTCGTCAACCCACGAGAAAGGGCTCCCCAATCCCCCTTCCTCCGAAGACCACGACTCAAAATCAGACCCCTCAGACACATTGCCACTAAGAAACGTTGCATTTGCATCCATCAAAATACCATTAATTTCAACATCATTAGGGTTTGCTTGCGTAGGCCCGGACGTCGGAACCTGTGCAGCAACCGACCTTCAGTATCACACAAAAATCAAAACCATCAACCCTAAACCCCTAATGCATCTCCTCAACCTGCACCGGAGTAGACGCCGTCGCAGGGTCTTCGCCAGAACCTCCTGGAGGTGCCGACAGCCCTTCAACTCATGCCTCCACCGTGTCATCCATCCGGGTCATCGAGCTTTCAAGACCGACGAGGTCATCAACTTCTTCTTCATTCGTCATTTGCGAAGACAACACAACATTTCATAGCTTAAAAATATATTATTACAATAAATAATATACATATATAATAAAAATTTACCTGCGCCAGCGCTTGGTCGGCCCTCTCCCGGACGATGCCATGACCATGAGGATCCCACATCCTATCATAAAGCACCCTTGCGGACCGCTTTAGCACATCAACTTCAACCTGGAAAACTCCACAATCAAAGTCCTCGTTTGCCTAATCGAAGACTTTGAAGTGCCTACATCCTTCTCGGGACAAGGCATTCGCCGCCCCCTCACAGGTAACAAGGGATGTGTAGGACATAAGACCCGTCGCGATGGATGGGAGGGACTCCAGCTCCTCCTGCAGCCCCCAAGGAAGCGAAGCCCCACCTCCTCCCCCGATTTATCGAAAGGGGCGGTCTGTGCGCCAAACTCAAGGTACGCTTCCACAAAAAGTGTGTGCGCCCGCTCAACCCCAGCACGGGTGGAGGCCTCCATCATCTCGTAATGGCTGCGGATGTTCCTCACTTCCGACTCCATGTCGGTGGCGCGCTTGCGAGCGATTTCAGCCTCCACGCGCACAGCCTGAGCTTCTGCGCGAGCGTCCTAGGCTTCGGCGCGGGTGGCCTAGGCCTCCGCACGGGCTTTTTCAGCGTCATCCCTCTCCTCGGCAAGTCGGCGCTTGAGGTCTTCCCTCTCTTTCTCCGCCACTGAGAGTTTCTCCAGGAGATCGCGACTTTTGTTCTTAGCCCCCAACTTGTCCCTTACCCCCTCCGTATGTTGTGTGCGGAGGCGTTCAATCCTTCCCTCAAGTCGCCGCCTCTCAGAAGCGAACTCCGAGGTCAGCGCCCCTGAGGCAACCCGGTTAGCGAAGGGGGTCACCTAACACCAAAAAACGCAACATTCAAGAACAACATAGCAAGGAAAACCATACACCTACCAGCACTAATCACTCACATATTTCAGCTGTTGCACGACTGATGCGGCCACGCCAGCAGCAGCGGCAGTGGAGGCGATCTCGCCTCTGGCGCAGAACCTCGACCACGGGTCCTTCAAAGTCCCCGTGTCACCCTTCACCACATGTTCCATCGCCGCGACCACCAGGCTGGCAGCCGACGCTGGCGACGCAACCGCTAGATGGCCAGACTCTGCCCCTAAATCACAACCAAGTCAGAAACATGGACCCACTTTAACCCATGGAAAAACAAAACAACTCACCAAAAGGTGGCAACCCCATCTGGGCATCGAACATGGTCACCCGCCCACCAGGTAGTCGTCTACGGACAACTCCATGGCGACTCCACCGGATCCCATCACCGCTGTCTCAGCAACGCACGGTGGCAAAGGGGGTCTTGGCGCTGCAGCAGGCGCAATGGGCGGAGGGGGTCTTGGCACTGCAGCAAGCGCGGCCGACGGAGGCATCACGGCGCCCGGCGCGCGCGGCCTTCGCACTAGGTCACGCCAGCTTCACTTCCCGGCACGGGTCCACCAACCTAACGATCTTTCTCCATCACTGCCGACACAACAGCACCAATATTCCTTCTGTAAGGAAAAATCTTTACGTCACGAGCTAATCGAGACGTAAAAATATCTTCGCCAGCTGCCTAGGGTATCGTATCATTCCTAGGCCATCGACCCCCTGTAACCTTCAGCATTCGCACAGATGTTTCCCGGAGCTCGAGCGAAGACATCAATTCCTCGGGAGCCGCACACGTCTCCAACATTTCCTCAACAAAATAACCGGTTGCCCTCAGCCCCAACTCTTCAGCCGCCATACCTACTTTTCTCTTTCTGACAGCCGCACTCGGAGCCCTATCCCTTGAAGGGCCTTCATCGGCCGAGGGCATCACTTGCTTCCCTCAGTGATTAGCGGTGTCGATGGAGTCTCCCTCCGGGTAAGAGTCGTAAGGCAAATTATTCAGCTCAAACACACGGTTCAACCTGAAGTTGGAACCGTGGATATCCCAACTCCTCAATGTTTTTGTCCTTGACGCGTACTTACCGATAATCTTGACAGCTTCGGCCTCGACTTCGCGCACAAAAGCAGCCGCATTTCGGCCGCGCAGGTCCACGACAAAGGCTGGACTTCGCACCAGTTGGCCACCCAATGTCGGCATTCGACGGGGGGTAATCTCGCCTAGTGCCCAACCATGCGCCAGGGGCCACACCCCGCAGGCAATAAACTCTTCGACCAAATCACGCCCACTACTCAAGCAGGCTGCATATCGAAGGGCCTGTCATCTTGATCTTCCTTTTCCACCTCAAAATGTGGAAATGCCACATAGCAATGCGAGCACAGGATGGCAGGGGCAAACTCGGCAACCCTTCGACATCCCCTGGAGCCACATAAAACCAAAATTCCCACCAATTTCCCACTCATTTCTAGCATAGGGGACAATCTCGATAACTTTAGCCAAGGTCTTCCTAGTCCTCGGTGAAAGTGCATGATCCAAACTGAGCAATCTTATCACCTATTTTCCTTTTCTACCAGTGCAGACAGTAATTCTTCGCGAAGACCTCTACAGATGGCTGCCTGCCATATGAGAAAATAGCCCAGACATACTTCGCGAGCGTCGCCCTAGCATTTGGAGTCAACTGGTGAATTTGCACTTTGAATCTCCGAAGAACCTCGACTACAAACCAATGTGCCGGCAGGCGAAGACCAGCAGCGAAAATAGCTTAAAAACAACCAATTCACCCTCCGGCTCAGGGACATCTTCAGCCCCTGGAGCCCGCCCGACGCCATTCCCAAAATAACCTAGCCGCTGCATCTCCAGCACGAGGCCCAAAAATATCCTCGAGGTCCCGAACTCGACTGTGTGGCCGGGCTGCAGTTCTACCACCGCCGAATTGTTCAACGTCTTCTCAGATGACGGCATGGCCGGCGACGCGCTCGCAGCGGACGAAGAAGAGGATGGCATGGTCACGTACCGTCGGCGGTGGCGCACGGTTTGCTTGATACGAGCCAGATCACCGGTGGAGCGAGAGCAAAGAGGGCAGGCGAGCAGATGAAAAACTAGGGTTTTGACAGCGCGAGCTCGAGCAGGTAAAAAGCCTCAGCCGAGCCTGGCTTTTATAGGCGCAGGACGAAGCCTCGGGAAACCAGTAGTCCCACAGTAACACATCCCATCAACGGTCACATTTCAAAAAACCCCGCGGGGCCAATTCGAGTGAGGGCAGCGTTTTCACATATTACGACAGTCTTCAGCACCAGCTGACTTGGTCGAACTGGCCCCTCGGAGGGCAAATGTTGGGACGAAGGCGAACACGCCCCCCCCCCTCGCTCGATGATTCCCACATCAACATATCAAAGATCGAAGGCCCCGAAGATAAGCCCCGCCGGGCCCGAGGACGACGCCCATGCGAAGGCTCAAGCGCTCCCTTCGCTCTGGTGAGCTGAAGCGAAGACCATCGAAGGCTTCGGGGCTCGGATGACCCAGACTTCGAAGACCCTACGTCTTGACCTCCCTCGGTGTAAAATGGGGCCCGTGTACAATCTGGCCCATATTGTTGGGCCCCGCTCGCAGGTCGCCGTGTGGGCAGAGCGGTCTGGCCACGTCTATAATGAAGCATGTTGTAATGACACGCTGTAACCCTCCCCCCATAAGGGAATATTATAGGGATAAACTATGTAACTGAGGGTCTAATTGTCCTTGGCAGGGCCGGACGGCCCCTCGGTTACCTATAAATACCCTGGCACTATGCCAATGCGGGGGAGAGGAAAAACATTGTTGCCCTAACGCCTTGTGTTTAGTGGCATCAAAATGTTTTCCACTCTTTCACTGTTGGATTTTGCTGTTCCTAGATTAGCAAGTTCCAACAAGGTTAAAATCAAATAGGAAGAAAAGAAATAAAAAGAGAAAATGAAAATAAAAAGGGAAACTTCTGTCCCCTCACAGTCCCCAGCCCACCCCAGCGTCGCGACCTCGGCCAAGTCATGCGCGCTCCCGCCAGTGGCCCAGCGCGTGCGCTTCTCCTCCGGCCAGCTTCCAGCCCAATCGCCCTTGCCCACCTCGTAGCCTAGCTCACCGCTCTTGGCCCACGTCCGATCCGCTGCGCCCATGACCCACGCACCCCCGCCCACGCAGACGCGGCTCCGCACGCGCTGCCCATGCGTGCAGCCGTCGCCTGGCCCTGGGCCCACGTGTCAGAAACCGTTTCTCTCTACTATTCGTCTTATCCAACTGCTCCCGATCTTTTTATCTCCCTCGAGTTGCACAACCTCGTTCTCCCTCCCTCTCGCTCACGCAGTAACCACCCCACGGCTACGCATCTTGTCACCGTCAGGTCCGTCCACCAGGCGCCTCGCCGTCAGCCTAGATCCTGTTCGTCCACCCAGGAGCCTCTCCTTCCGCCCAGAGCTCGTCCTCACTGTCTGTGGTAAGGGCTCATCTACCCCTTCTCGCTGTCTACCCCTCTCCTCTGCCTACACCTCCATGCCGATGCTGTGCCCCGGCCTCCCTGCTATCCCAGCTGTGGCGCCCTCGGCGAGTCGGCGCCCAGCCCACTCCCTTGTCGAGCAGGTCCGTGCCACGACCACGCCCCATGCCCAGCAACCTGCTCCAGTGGGCTCTACACCCTGCCAATGGCGCAACCGACGTATAGCCCATGTGACGTTGGATGCCCCTGTGGGCAAAGTGCTGTCGCTGTTGAGAACTACGTTACCACGGATCACCAGATCCGCTCCCTTCCCTCCTGTCAGCAGTAGAGGCACAAGAAACTGTAGAGAACCCGTCTTCCTTCTCATAAGCACGACAGAGGAAACACACGAGACACATGATATAGGGTTGGGCCTCTGGCCTCTTTCTTATCTCTATATTATGAGGGGGTGTACAGGTTCATTATATAGAGATTTGAGACCCTCAGAGGTAAAGCAGTTATTTGCCCACATAACCCTAACTAGGGTTACTTAACACTCCCCCTTGGGCGAATACCGCGACCAACACATGCCTCGTTAAAACTCCGAAAAACCCAATGGGAAAAATGTGGAGAAAGAGTGCATGTTGATACAAATTGCATTTGCACTTTGTTGCCTCGTTAAAAACCTCATGTGAGAAACTTCAAGAAAACTCACTAAGGAAAAAAGAGTACAACATCTGTCATCGTGACAGATTTCGATCCTCTGGGATCTAGATTCTATCGAATCTTCTACAAGGCTAACTTTAGAAATGTGCTCCCCTGATTCTTGCAAAACCGCATCAATAAGACAAAACATCTTCTTCTGGAAGTATATGCACATAAAGATTTAACAAACGGATTGCATATCCTTGCAAGGACTATTTCAGGAACTTTACCTCTACTCACTTCTAGGATATACGAGGTAAGTGCACGTATCAATATAAATAAGCCACTTTGACTGATGGTGTTCAATCGACTGGATCTATATATTTGATAGAAAGTTCCATAAAGGTTCACATATTGATCATCAAGCTCACGCCTTCAGGGCATAGAATATGATATTTATTGTCTCACGATTGTGATCAATATAAGCATTCGCTCCCCCTGACGATGACATCTGTCAAAGTCGTTATCCCTTATAACTCAAGCATATTCTTCAAGATATATGTCTCATTGTTCATCTGGAATAACGAGAATGGATGAGATTGGGGTGCTGTCATTTTCTATCATACACCACAATTTATACATAGTTGTGCAAAGCAAATAACATGTCCTTCAATAGGACTTAGGGGATAATATAGTTGCAATAGTACATATTCTAAATATGACACATCGCTCTAGGCGATCATCCTTTGCAACATCTATGATGGTGTAACAAAAGTCCATCAAAGATCGTAATCCATCAGGGATTTTTCATCGATCAGATATATCGTTATAGTCTGTCATTCTGGCACAATGGGGATATTTTGCCAGTAACACCTAAACCTTATAGGTTTATGGCTTTAGAGGATACCATAATTCCACATCTAGTGAAAAATACCATGAGTAAAACTCGTGGAATGCACATGTGCTTATTCAGTGAACTTCAAATCCTTTGGTACCTCATCTTATACCTTTTTGGGTCTGTATGGATCTTTA
Organism: Zea mays; assembly: GCF_902167145.1. Lineage (NCBI taxonomy): Eukaryota > Viridiplantae > Streptophyta > Magnoliopsida > Poales > Poaceae > Zea > Zea mays. Next base: position 81,292,523 of record NC_050104.1, on the reverse strand, counting down.
TCCCTTTATAGGGATTATCAAACTTTTGTGTTTAACACAGACTTTATTTCTTCTGGAAGGTTCCAGCTGGGAACTATAATCTCAACTATGAGATATTCTCTCTACACTCGAGAGTGGTCATTCATCAGAAATGTATTATCCGGTATGAGATTTATATGTTGCATATTTATAATTCAAAGATATGAGTCCTCCTAGGATCTCATGACGAATATTCAGAATCCTATTAACTGCATATTATAATTCATGCCATTTGCCAGATATATTACATAGTGGAACTGTGTTTATTCAACACATATGTGGGATGGGTCTCTCACTAGACCACTTGAACCATCGCATTCACCACACATTATTTCAGTAGTGCCCATAAATGTCCGAACTTCAAGCTCGCGACTTTCATTTTGCGATTCTTGGTTCAGCCTCGATTGCATTTATCAATGACCCGATAAGAGAGCTTAAAGCACTCATGCCAAGGACTTTGTTTTGGATCCATTTGCAATCTAGAGAGGCAATATAGGTGTCGACATATTTGTCTCCCACATTTAATAATGATCTCCGTTATTTCCCAAAACGAAAGATTCATTGTTCCGTATTCCCAGCACAATGATATTGCGCGCATTGCTAGGAATTTCATCATCAAGATGAACCTCTTTGTGAGGCAAATCACCATCAGGGTGAATTAATCGAAGGAGAGTTATCACATACCACATGAATCTGCAATCAGAACATATGCTTTGACTAAGGCTGATGGATCATATTCGCAGGCGTCCCCGAGAATAGATCAAATATCAATCAGTCAAATTTGGATACGATATTAATCCCGGGTATATCCACATCTACATCAGGTAGAAGCATTCAAACCAATATGGTTACTCCTCAACGATTTCTGGCAGACTCCATATCACAGGAGTACACAGAACGACAGGTTCAGTTTAGCTTTTGTGCGTTTAATAGAATATTGATGCATTACACTAGATGGACATTTATCTCCCCCTAATGCCGAGATGTACTAAAAGCATACAGATAATATCCCCAACCACAATCATCCAGTTGTGGCCATTGTATGCTATTGTGGTGATTTATTTGAGAAATCTTACGCACATTATAGATAGGGGTTTTATGCAGTGAGCTTTGGACTTAGGTTAATGCAGTAGCATGAATACTGCATCTTTTTCCTTCAATGTTGAAGGTTTAGTCTCAACTTCCAGCGAGACGCGCAACAATAAGTTGCTTCGTGGTTACAATTCTGCCAACTTATTGTTATTATTACCAAATGCACAGTCAGTCATTAAGATTTAGACTAACATACACAACACTATTTTATCCATAAGGGTCCTTCAAGGGCTCATTAATACCATTCGTCGTTTGGAGCCATTAGTTGACTTCAGATCAACAAGTAAAATGACCATCAGAGTCTAACGCTCACAAAGACATTCACTGGTTGCATTGTGCTTTGAGGCACATAAGAAAATGTGTTTATATTGGTAGTAAAGTGCACGACATCAGTCCAATGCTGCCAAGCAAAGATTTTTATATGCAGAGATGTATAGTCCAGCTCGTTTTTATCACTGCCCATGGTTTACCCAATTACTCATACTGCTCTAAAATTTGATATCGATTAATGCAACATTTTTAGGTATAATAATTTTGAGAGAGAACTTATACCAATAGTCAAATATTTGTTGTGTAAGCTACCAAAAGGCAAACTTTTCTCCTCATATTATACACCAATTTGTTCTATAAAGCATTATTTCGATCTCTTCATTGTTCAGCAAAAAGAGAAGCTTTGAAATAGAACAAACAAGGCCAAAAATTCATTTTATCTAGGAAAAATCACCATATAACTAGCTTTTGATGAAGCAAATGATGATATCTACTTGGCAAGAACGAAACAAGACCGGTATCCATCTGGGACCAGACCTTAACAACAGATAATACTGCTCTCATACGAAGAAATCATCAGGAGTAGTGTGACGGAACCTCCCAAGTAATTAGGCCCACCTACAGTTGTCCTTGTCCAACGGACCTCAGACAACCCTGTAGGTGCCCCTGAACTACTTGACAAGTTCGGTATCTTTCCTTACCTTTCCAGGAACGTCTCACCCGTCTTGCAGACATTACAGAACATCGGAGATATAGAAATGCGGAAGCTTTTACATAAACTTACATTTATTCAGAAAGTAAGATCAAGTTACTTATTACAAACCAGAGCTATAAACGAGTGCTGAGTAGTATTATTACACATACCAAGGGAGGTAAAAACTCCTCCCGATAACTATCAAACAAAAAGTCCTGTATGGAGGACCACGTCCTCCCGCATCTTCATTCTTCTACTTCTTCATTTGATACCACCTTGGAGCAAAAGCAACAAAACTTTGTCGCTTCCTCACCTAAAAACAACGAAGGGATAAACCCTGAGTATGGAATTACTCAGCAAGTCTTACCCGACTAAGGAAAAGACTCTCAAGGGTATGCTCGATAAATAGGAGTCAAGGAGAGGCTTTAGCAAAAATCAAATTATACTTTTGCAGAAATAGCTTACTAAAGTGAGTCCTTACTTTCATTATTTTAACGCCAGATTATATATCAATAGACTCTGTTTGCATCTAGTCTAATTTCATCATTTCATCAATGCAACATCCTTTTTATTCATAATGTTCACATCCTGACTTAGGTTGCAGGGCAGTGACCAAGTCTTCATAACCGCGAAGGTACGGCGATCCGAATCGATTATACTCAGCTGAGGATCTCCAATCAGACGACATATGTAGCACTTAACCCTTGCATATGTCAACCCGCCACCGGGGTTCTTAAGACCAGATCAGGTTCACGCAAACCGAGAGCATAGATACACCACCGTCTAGCCTCTTGCCACGGAGGGTACACGCTACTCTCGCCACCGCTCCACGCCCATTTCGTGTTATCTTATTCTGGCCTTAGTCTGCCCGAGGCAAGGCTTACCCATGACGAGGCATGTGACTAGTTAAAGGGTCCTCGATCATCAAGCCTACATACGCATCAATCCTTAATCAACCTGGGTAGAACATCACCTGTTCCTAACCCAAGTTTCAATTTACGTATTCCCATCCTTAGGATTGTTTTTGTTCCTTAGGATGAAAAGAGCATCACAGGGAACTTTGCAGTAAGATCCCACCATTGCTCCAAAAGAAAATATTCTTGCAGGTAGAAGCCATCCTTTCTCGAGCTAAGCTAAGGACAACCTCTATCCACAAGATCTAAGCAAGGCTAAGCATTTTTGTAAATCATATTTTGATACTTCACTGAAGTATCTATAAAGGTATGGATATCAAGGAAAGCAATGCATCAAATGGTTTCAGGCAATTCCTATAAACCTAATGCACATTTCACTAGACCTAAAGTGTGCGAAAATTATTTAAAAACACAAGGAAAGGGGTTGCATGCACCGGGGCTTGCCTTTGTTAGTAGGTGAGTCAGGCTCGGACTCGCAGATGTCGAAGTAGAGCCAAGTCTCTGCCTGAGATTCCAAAGGTGGTGGTGTCTTCTCTTGAGTCACTTCACTCTCTTCTTCGTTTTCTAAATATAACCATATAGGTATATATATAAGAATGAATGCCATGTAATGCTCATGAGAGTGCAAAGATAATAAATATTTATTAACTAAGTCTTGAATACAACTTTCCTTCACGGAACTCCGAGAACTTAGGGATTCCGGAGTCAGTAAAGCAGTTCAAAGGGCACGGGGTAGGGTGTTGGGTTCTAGTTATCAAACATGGTCTAAATCAAACCAAATTCTACCCCATGGCTTTTAAATAATGCATAGAGCTTATGTAAAAAGTTGAGCAAATTTTGGGATTATTATCTATTTTCTAAAAATCCAGAACTAAGACTTTAAACTACTTAAAATGCCTTAAAATTCCTTATTTAACTTAAAAATCATGAAACTATTTTTATTAAATACTATGGAAAATAATAAGTCTAGGAAAATTGGTTTCACAATTTTAGGATTTTTCTATAATTTCTTATAGGTTTTCAAAGTTGTCCTGAAAAAGAAAAAGGAAAAGACTGAATAGTATTGGGCTGGTTCTGGCCCGGGACAACCCAATGCTACAGGAAACCGGGTCGCGCGCCCGCGCGCTCTGGCTATTTTGCGCAGAGACCCTCGGGGTTTCGACTAATCAAAACGGGCGTCAATCACTATTACCCTACGTCGCTGACCGTTTGCAGAAACACCCTCACATCTCCATTTCTTCTCCAAGGAGCTCCCCGATGGCGGCGCGCTCAAGAACGATGATCCTGCTGCTCGGACCGGCCAAGATCAGTAGTGGCTGCCCGATTAAGCTACTGGGTGAGTGTTACGGGCGTGAGACAACCCTAGAACGGGTTTCAATTATGTAGCTACGGCCCCGGGTTTAGCCTGACCACGGTGGAGGAAAAATACCGACGTGAATTCATGTGTTCCGGTTGATGGATTGTGACTAAGCAAAAAGGGTCGGGCCGATGAGCATCACTAGCGTATATAGATACTGGAACATGAATTAAACGAGCAGGAGCAGTCCTGGGATGAGCTGACCACGGGGCGCAGAAGATCTTGGCTCGTGGGTAATAGAAAAGGGGAAAACGAAGTCGCAACGGTCTCGGGTGGAATTGGGAGGCAAGATTAAGGCTACACATCCGTAAAGGAGTATAGTTTCACCATGCACTATCAATTTTGGGAACGGTGGAGGGAATTTCGCGAATTTGGACTTCTACTGAGCTTCACTGGTGGAGATGGAAACACCTCACCGTGGCTCCCTGCTCAATTTATAGGCACGTCGGCCCAACAGATGGCCCCCGGCCACGGATAGTAGCGCAAGCGCATGCCTACCACGTCGGAAAGGGATACAGTGAGGGAGATGGAGGCATGGGCGACACCGCGGCAAAATTCAATGGTCACGGTGGCCGCCGGTGAAGTCTCCGGCTGGACTCAGGGAACGGTGCCACGTATGCGCCGTTTAACTCCGACTCTATCCATTTCCTATCGCGCACGAACCAGGACGGCGGCGGCACAAATTTTGGCGCAAAGAGGTCGCCGGCGGTGAGTTTGCTGCACTGGCGGTCTGATCCATTTCAGGTCACTGTACCATGGCGAACTCCCAACAGAGCACCTGAGCCAGAGTTGAGGGTCGATTTTCTCCAAATTTTACTTGGCAACTCACCCAAGTCTCTGCATCAAAGTTGTAGTGCTACTTACCAGCCACAAATCGACTATAGGGATTACACTTATTTGAGCACTGGATCAAGGTCAAACTGGCTCTCAATCTTGGGTCTAGGCCACTTTTAGTCTGAAATTCAGACAGTATTAGCCTGACAGCCTGACTTCAGGCTTAATTATCTCTAATATTTTCTTAACAACTGTGCTCACACTCTTAAGCAAAGTTGTTCTCCTTTGGTTGCTCTACAATTTTGGTGTGGTGACCTAGGGCAAAGATCCCTTATTTTAAAAGTTACAAGGCTCCAAAGTTGTACCCACCAATCTGAAATTCAGACTTAGGCTGAAATCACAACTAGGGGCCTTTTTGCAAATGAATCCAAATCTTAGGGTTTGGCTTCCAACTTCACACCTTAGTGAACCAAGTGACTTAAGATACTTTATTAACTTGGTTTTTGCACTTTAGTCCAAATGTGCATCAATTTTGCACATAAGCCCCTAGGTTTTAGTTTTAGGGTTTTCCAGGGTTTCAATTAGAGTTTCTGGTATCCCAGGGGTATAAATGTGATTCAACTTTATTTTTGGGGACATTTTATGACTATTTCCCTAAAGCTTTTAGGTTTTTCCCAACTTGGGTTATGTTTTACCCCTTTAATCCCTATTTAGGGTTAAGTTCCCTATCCAGGGTCCTATTTGCAAAATGCTATAACACACAACTTGTTTGAAATTTTTACCTAGTGAATGCACTCTAAGTGTGTCAAACATATGCAATGCCAATGCTTATGATGTCATGCTCAAGTTTTAGTTATAGTAACACCAGGGGTGTTACATCCTTCCCCCCATAAAAGAATCTCGTCCCGAGATTAAAAGTCCTAGGGTAAGTAATGGAAAAGGAAACGTGGCATACTTTTACTTCCTTATTTCTGGTACAAGGCAGGGGTGGTTTGGGAATTTACTCCTTTTTTACAACATCTATACGGGCTTTACAATTCACAAGAGGCTAAAAAGCCTGGGAAATTCTTATCTAAAAAGTTTTGAGTTTCCCATGTAGCCTCATCTTAGGAATGCTAGTTCCACTATATCTTATAGAACTTGAGAGTTTTTTTCTCGGGGTAACCCTGTCCTTTTGATCCAAGACTCGAATAGGGTGCTCGGAATATGTCAAGTCTGGTTCAAGGACAATATCTGTCACGTCAACTGTTCGATCAGGAACCCGAAGACACTTCTTTAATTGGGACACGTGGAACACACTATGTACATCAGACAATGTTTCGGGGAGCTGAAGTCGATATGCCACTGGTCCACATTGCTCAAGTATAGGGAATGGACCAATATACCGAGGTGCAAACTTTCCTTTAACCCCGAAACGCGATACACCCTTTATTGGTGAAACCTTCAGGTAGACATAGTCCCCTTCAAGGAAACCTAAGGGCATTCGCCGTTTGTCTGCATAACTCTTTTGACGAACTTGGGCTTTCTTCATATTATAAATTATTTTCTGAACCTTTTCTTCAGTCCCTTTCACCATATCAGGCCTGAAGAAGTATCTTTCACTAGGTTCAGACCAATTTAGCGGAGTACGACATCGTCGTCCATATAAAGCTTCGAAGGGTGCCATCTTGATGCTTTCTTGATAGCTATTATATGAAAACTCCGCTAAGGGCAAACATTCATCCCATTTCTGTGGGAATTCCAGAACACATGCCCGTAGCATATCTTCCAGTATTTGGTTTACCCTCTCAGTCTGCCCACTGGTTTGAAGATGATAGGCCGAACTGTGGAGCAACTTAGTATCCAGGGATTTATGAAGTTCTTCCCAAAATTTGGATACGAATTGTGATCCACGATCCGACACTATGGTCTTCGGAACACCATGCAGACTAAGAATACGAGCAATGTACAATTGGGCATAGGCAGTAACTGGGTGATCAGTCTTGACTGGCAGAAAATGAGAAATTTTTGTAAGCTGATCAACAATAACCCAGATAGAGTCATACCCTTTTGTAGTCCTGGGTAATCCCACAATGAAGTCCATACAAATATCTTTCCATTTCCATGCTGGGATAGGTAAAGATTGTAATGGACCAGCAGTCTTCATGTATATGGCCTTGACATGTCTGCAAGTGTCACATCTAGCCACATAACGTGCAATTTCAATCTTCATTTTCGTCTACCAATAAAGACGATGTCAGCCAGAAGAACACATAAGGTTCCATATGTGCAATTTGCTTCTTCTGATGACACTGTACTATCTGAGTCTGTTGGGTGGGCGGCAATTATGCAACTTTACCCAAATAGAATCAGATGCACCATCTTGGGTAAAACACACAGAAAGAGGTTTACCAACAAGTGGTTACAGGAAATTTCATAGCACAGGGGACGTGTGTGGATGTCGAATACTATCGCGGTTAACATGTGGCTAACCCAGGAATTCAAGTCCACGAAAGATGGTATAGATTCGAGAGAATCACCAGTGGAGGGGTCTGGACTCTACAATCAGTCCATTTTATCCAGCATTAGTCGTGAATAGGCACGATCACACACGCAGGAAAAACACGCGTGAGGCAGTCGAGGTACGACTAGAACGATAATTAGGTGGTTACTGGTCGACTTAATTTGATTTTGGTAAGTACTTTTTTTAGGGTGGGTTGAACCAAAGTGAGTTTAGACAATTCGATAAAATGATCTCTAAACTCAGTCTTCGTTCATTAGGCAGTTACAAGTTAGTCAAACCAACTTGTTGAACTACTTTTGATATTAAGCAAATCCTCTCAATACCATTGGTAAGCCAAGGGGTTGAGAGTTTACTCTTTGCTAATAAGAGATTAGGTATGCAAGTAAAAATTTATTTAGTCAAGTTGTTCATCCGTTTTTCTCATGCGGGATGAATTATCCCCTTGGTTAGGAAATACATGGATTAAATAAGAGAGCGAATGAACAAACTCCTGCATTTCAGCAGCAGGGGAAACAGATCTCTATTTTGAGAGCTAATCAGTTGTTTTCTTACACTAAAAAGCTCCAGGGCTTCACCTTTACACAAAGGATGTAAAGGGAACTTATATGAGTAGTCACTACCAAGATCAAAAGAAATAAGACCACACATGTAAGTGGTATGTCCTTTTGATCCGGCAAAGATGATAGATGTGGCTTGATAACTTGACAAACAACATAGAAATTGTTTCAAGGAAGGAGTCCACGGAAGGTCACACATTAGTGTAGTTCCACAATGGATCATGACCAGAGACCTCGATACCAACATGCGCCAAGCAGCAGAATCCTGTGTGTATATTCACAGGAGGCTCTCAGTTTCGCCGCGGTACCATAAGTCCTTAACGATGACACCATTACAAAACTGGCACCAATAATGGATCTCACGTGGTAAGAACAATTTGCGTAGAGATAACATATTGATATAATCTCATAATGGATTATGACTACTAACTGTGATACCAGCGTGCATCGAGCAGCACAACCTTGTGTGTATACCCACAAGAGGCCCTCGGTTTTGGCGCGGCATCATCAATTTTAGTCATAACGCCAATACCAGACATAACCAATAAGGAATCTCACACAACACAAATAGACTGGTCAAGGATGACAAGGTACAAAAGAGACTCCACCTGTAAGAACGATTACAAGTAGAGATCCAAATAGATCATGGCCCAAGGAAGTGAACAAGGCATGCCCATAACCTAAACTTAATGAAAGAAGTATGATGGGAGACTGTTAATTCAGCCCAAGCATATTTCTATGCCCATCACAGAGAGCACAAGGTCAAGGATTAAGTTGGTATGCCTTCGATAGATATGAAGAAACCAAAGGCATCAAATTCAAGGAAAATGGTCGGACATGTCTTTCCTAGGTTGGGTTACTAAAGCAACATGGTGATCCGCATGGAATATCCAAAGGAATAGCCACCTTAACTCTTGAATTTTGACAAACTACTATAGATATTAAAAGTTGCCTCAGAAACCGGCAGTCGTTTCTTACACCATAGTCATAGAAAAGCTCACATGTTACATGATCCAAGTGAAACAGGAAAACTCTTTCCAACGAAGTTTAACCTGTTTTTATTACCAAGCTGGTCTATCTACACCTACCTTATTACATTGATCTACTACATCTTCTCTAGCTACACCATCTGCCAGATGTTTGTTGCCATTCTTCCAAGGAACCCTTAGTCCACCGATGCAGGAGTAGGATCAAAGGCAGCATTGAGCCTATGCATTACTTGCTGTAGATGGTTGACAAGCCGTTGTGCTACTTGAAATTCCATGGGATGAGCACGATTCAATTCTTTGATCGCCTGATCCTGATGGCTTATGAAGCTCATGGTTTCCTTATGGTCCTCTCTAACATCAACAGCATACAGACAAATTTCTTCTTGTTGCTGACTCAAAATTTTTAATTTAGAATGAGCATTAGTTAGCTGATGCTCAAGCTCCTTAATGCGATTCTGATCAGCTTGGTGTTGCATCTGAAGTTCTGTCACCTGATGCTCTAGTCCAATAACCTGTTCTGCTTGAACCTTTGTTTCCTCAAGTCGTTCTTGTGCTTGGGTACAAGCACTATTCTTGGCCATTTCCATCATCTTAAATGCTGCATAACTCCCAGTGTACAACTGCTGCCACTTTTGACGACTGTGCCCTCGAGTAAGTTGCAACTCTAGCACAGCCATCAAAACTCGAGCAGATGCCGATTCAATAGAATCCTGCCCAATAGGAATGCTTTCCATTAATGGGACCTGGTGATGATACACCAATGGGTCACTTAAGGCAACTGCAGGGAACAACCTCATAGATGTGGCTTGTATTTCTTCCATTTTCTGGTAACAAATGGTTGTTAGCACCTCTAAGGCAGCTACCTGAGCACCCTCCCAAGGAGTCATTCCTTCAGCATGGAACATCCAATATGGCCAAGATGGTTTTCTAACACATTCTGGAATACGCACTACTACCTCATACCATGGTTGTCCTCTAAGAACAGTGCGTGACCACTGGTACTTGGGTGCTTCGGTATATCCAACTTCTTGAAGTAGTCGCCACAGGACCACTGGAACACCAAAATCTCGTAGAAACTCTCCAACTCCTGTAGGAGCTTCTTGTTGATTCATCTATAGAGAAGGGCAACGGATACACTCTATTTACTAAGGATGTATGAACAAGGTAGATGAATCATATACTAAACTAGGTATACAGGGGGTTGAACTTAACGTTTGTATGACATGATGCATGTGTAATTACAGAATCAACCTTAGTTGATTCAACCTTCTATACATTGCACTCTTCCTATCTGGTCTTTAAGATAAACTCTTCAGAATACTTAGGTAAGAAGAGAAAAGAGTTTCTAGGTAAGACTTTTTAGAAAATCTTTTTGAAGATGCCTCATAATATCTGCAAAGAAGGGCTACGCTCCGATACCAGCTGTGACGGAACCTCCCAAGTAATTAGGCCCACCTACAGTTGTTCTTGTCCAACGGACCTGAGACAACCCTGTAGGTGCCCCTGAACTACTTGACAAGTTCGGTATCTTTCCTTACCTTTCCAGGAACGTCTCACCCGTCTTGCAGACATTACAGAACATCGGAGATATAGAAATGCGGAAGCTTTTACATAAACTTACATTTATTCAGAAAGTAAGATCAAGTTACTTATTACAGACCAGAGCTATAAACGAGTGCTGAGTAGTATTATTACACATACCAAGGGAGGTAAAAACTCCTCCCGATAACTATCAAACAAAAAGTCCTATATGGAGGACCACGTCCTCCCGCATCTTCATTCTTCTACTTCTTCATTTGATACCACCTTGGAGCAAAAGCAACAAAACTTTGTCGCTTCCTCACCTAAAAACAACGAAGGGATAAACCCTGAGTATGGAATTACTCAGCAAGTCTTACCCGACTAAGGAAAAGACTCTCAAGGGTATGCTCGATAAATAGGAGTCAAGGAGAGGCTTTAGCAAAAATCAAATTATACTTTTGCAGAAATAGCTTACTAAAGTGAGTCCTTACTTTCAATATTTTAACGCCAGATTATATATCAATAGACTCTGTTTGCATCTAGTCTAATTTCATCATTTCATCAATGCAACATCCTTTTTATTCATAATGTTCACATCCTGACTTAGGTTGCAGGGCAGTGACCAAGTCTTCATAACCACGAAGGTACGGCGATCCGAATCGATTATACTCAGCTGAGGATCTCCAATCACACGACATATGTAGCACTTAACCCTTGCATATGTCAACCCGCCACCGGGGTTCTTAAGACCAGATCAGGTTCACGCAAACCGAGAGCACAGATACACCACCGTCCAGCCTCTTGCCACGGAGGGTACACGCTACTCTCGCCACCGCTCCACACCCATTTTGTGTTATCTTATTCTGGCCTTAGTCTGCCTGAAGCAAGGCTTACCCATGACGAGGCATGTGACCAGTTAAAGGGTCCTCGATCATCAAGCCTACATACGCATCAATCCTTAATCAACCTGGGTAGAACATCACCTGTTCCTAACCCAAGTTTCAATTTACGTATTCCCATCCTTAGGATTGTTTTTGTTCCTTAGGATGAAAAGAGCATCACAGGGAACTTTGCAGTAAGATCCCACCATTGCTCCAAAAGAAAATATTCTTGCAGGTAGAAGCCATCCTTTCTCGAGCTAAGCTAAGGACAACCTCTATCCACAAGATCTAAGCAAGGCTAAGCATTTTTGTAAATCATATTTTGATACTTCACTGAAGTATCTATAAAGGTATGGATATCAAGGAAAGCAATGCATCAAATGGTTTCAGGCAATTCCTATAAACCTAATGCACATTTCACTAGACTTAAAGTGTGCCAAAATTATTTAAAAACACAAGGAAAGGGGTTGCATGCACCGGGGCTTGTCTTTGTTAGTAGGTGAGTCAGGCTCGGACTCGCAGATGTCGAAGTAGAGCCAAGTCTCTGCCTGGGATTCCAAAGGTGGTGGTGTCTTCTCTTGAGTCACTTCACTCTCTTCTTCGTTTTCTAAATATAACCATATAGGTATATATATAAGAATGAATGCCATGTAATGCTCATGAGAGTGCAAAGATAATAAATATTTATTAACTAAGTCTTGAATACAACTTTCCTTCACGGAACTCCGAGAACTTAGGGTTTCCGGAGTCAGTAAAGGAGTTCAAAGGGCACGGGGTAGGGTGTTGGGTTCTAGTTATCAAACATGGTCTAAATCAAACCAAATTCTACCCATGGCTTTTAAATAATGCATAGAGCTTATGTAAAAAGTTGAGCAAATTTTCGAATTATTATCTATTTTCTAAAAATCCAGAACTAAGACTTTAAACTACTTAAAATGCCTTAAAATTCCTTATTTAACTTAAAAATCATGAAACTATTTTTATTAAATACTATGGAAAATAATAAGTCTAGGAAAATTGGTTTCACAATTTTAGGATTTTTCTATAATTTCTTATAGGTTTTCAAAGTTCTCCTAAAAAAGAAAAAGGAAAAGACTGAATAGTATTGGGCTGGTTCTGGCCCGGGACAGCCCAATGCTACAGGAAACCGGGTCGCGCGCCCACGCGCGCCCGAGTGCTCTGGCTATTTTGCGCAGAGACCCTCGGGGTTTCGGCTAATCAAAATGGGCGTCAATCACTATTACCCTACATTGCTGACCGTTTGCAGAAACACCCTCACATCTCCATTTCTTCTCCAAGGAGCTCCCCGACGGCGGCGCGCTCAAGAACAATGATCCTGCTGCTCGGACCGGCCAAGATCAGTAGTGGCTGCCCGATTAAGCTACTGTCAGTGTTACGGGCTTGAGACAACCCTAGAACGGGTTTCAATTATGTAGCTACGGCCCCGGGTTTAGCCTGACCACGGTGGCGGAAAAATACCGACGTGAATTCATGTGTTCCGGTTGATGGATTGTGACTAAGCAAAAAGGGTCGGGCCGATGAGCATCACTAGCGTATATAGATACTGGAACATGAATTAAACGAGCAGGAGCAGACCTGGGACGAGCTGACCACGGGGCGCAGAAGATCTTGGCTCGTGGGTAACAGAAAAGGGGAAAACGAAGTCGCAACGGTCTCGGGTGGAATTGGGAGGCAAGCACGTCCGTAAAGGAGTATAGTTTCACCATGCACTATCAATTTTGGGAACGGTGGAGGGAATTTCGCGAATTTGGACTTCTACTGAGCTTCACTGGTGGAGATGGAAACACCTCGCTGTGGCTCCCTGCTCAATTTATAGGCACGGCGGCCCAACAGATGGCCCCCGGCCACGGATAGTAGCGCAAGCGCATGCCTACCATGTCGGAAAGGGATACAGTGAGGGAGATGGAGGCATGGGCGACACCGCGGCAAAATTCAATGGTCACGGTGGCCGCCGGTGAAGTCTCCGGCTGGACTCAGGGAACGGTGCCACGTATGCGCCGTTTAACTCCGACTCTATCCATTTCCTATCGCGCACGAACCCGGACGGCGGCGGCACAAATTTTGGCGCAAAGAGGTCGCCGGCGGTGAGTTTGCTGCACTGGTGGTCTGATCCACTTCAGGTCACTGTACCATGGCGAACTCCCAACAGAGCACCTGACAGCCAGAGTTGAGGGTCGATTTTCTCCAAATTTTACTTGGCAACTCACCCAAGTCTCTGCATCAAAGTTGTAGTGCTACTTACCAGCTACAAATCGACTATAGGGATTACACTTATTTGAGCACTGGATCAAGGTCAAACTGGCTCTCAAACTTGGGTCTAGGCCACTGTTAGTCTGAAATTCAGACAGTATTAGCCTGACAGCCTGACTTCAGGCTTAATTATCTCTAATATTTTCTTAACAACTGTGCTCACACTCTTAAGCAAACTTGTTCTCCTTTGGTTGCTCTACAATTTTGGTGTGGTGACCTAGGGCAAAGATCCCATATTTTAAAAGTTACAAGGCTCCAAAGTTGTACCCACCAATCTGAAATTCAGACTTAGGCTGAAATCACAACTAGGGGCCTTTTTGCAAATGAATCCAAATCTTAGGATTTGGCTTCCAACTTCACACCTTAGTGAACCAAGTGACTTAAGATACTTTATTAACTTGGTTTTTGCACTTTAGTCCAAATGTGCATCAATTTTGCACATAAGCCCCTAGGTTTTAGTTTTAGGGTTTTCCAGGGTTTCAATTAGGGTTTCTGGTATCCCAGGGGTATAAATGTGATTCAACTTTATTTTTGGGGACATTTTATGACTATTTCCCTAAAGCTTTTAGGTTTTTCCCAACTTGGGTTATGTTTTACCCCTTTAATCCCTATTTAGGGTTAAGTTCCCTATCCAGGGTCCTATTTGCAAAATGCTATAACACACAACTTGTTTGAAATTTTTACCTAGTGAATGCACTCTAAGTGTGTCAAACATATGCAATGCCAATGCTTATGATGTCATGCTCAAGTTTTAGTTATAGTAACACCAGGGGTGTTACAAGTAGAGAGGATACAATAGGTCTCTACAATATCTTCATATTTCTATCACAAATTATCAACACCAACAACTTAGTGGTCAAGAATTATGGATCTTTCGGTGCCAAGGGCCAGTGACAGATTAATGCCCAATTTCGCTTCAAGCTCTATGGTGATGTGGGATTTCATGGCTATTTTCTACTCTTCTTACTTCTGGTAGATCAGAGATAGATTACGGTAAGCATGTCAAAGAGTAGAATCCATTATAGTTCTACTACAAAACCCCAGTTATATGTCCATTCAGGACTGACCGTTACCATTTGACTTATAATGTATACCATACTCGTGAAGGGACTATCTCGAGTCAATTCTGCGACCATGAGTATTTACAATTCTGAGAGATGTATGCAACATAAGCATAAAGGTCCTAGACAGGATGAGCAAAGTGGTTCGACGGGAACACACAATAGTTTTCACACCAACATAGTGAAAATCTTCTCAGAATAACCTCTAGGTATACTCACAACTTCGTGTTGCTAGCGACTACATATCCTTTTATCTCATAGTTTGCTTCATGTCATTCAACGACAAAGAGAGCAATGTGCTAACATCTGGTTGAGCAATGTATGACTGAGATTTTTGGTCATAAATTATTTGATAAGGTCATATTGCTTACTAATAAAATCCCAATTTGTGATGTCTTATGCCAAAAAGGCTTTCATGCATTATATTATATATCTTCGAGTTACTTCGGGTAAAACTTTATGCATGAGGAGAGAGCAGAGAATTATTTTTTTGTGTTTCATAGGTATTTCATTAACTTCCCAGATCTTACAAGCACCATAGAGCTTGTCAAAGTTGTTATGGCCACTTGGCGATATATATAAATATATTAAGCCACACAACACATGTCAAACAAAATATAGAGCCAAACGAAATTATTTACGAAGGTTGCGCTATGCTGTGACTTCAAGGGCTCGGATAACCCACCACATTCCACGAGTACAAGCTCCAACGTATCTGGCGGCAACACGGTTGCGGCCATCAGGGCTACGACAGTATAGCAAGCCTTCGTAATAAGCGCAACAGGCACAATTATGGCTCAGTAATTGGGGTACACGATAAATCCACGCAACGTGTGCAACAGGCGCAATTTTGGCTCGCGTCAGACAGACAGTGCCTACAGGGCATGCAAAAATACGCGACTCAGCGATGACGGTCTGACTCAACGGGAGCAATCCGATTAATGGAGAGCGCGACATAGCAATCACATGACGCAGCAAAGTTCGAACAGCACAAATACTGTGTCGTGTTGCCAGGGCGCAGCCAGTGCTCAGCCAATGCCATAACTCGGTCGATTAATAACGTAGTATGATCGACGTGTCTGAGTACCCACTGTACAATTTAATCGTTCGACGTGAGTCCACAAGCTCAACATATCATAAATATTTAGAGCGACATAAAAATGTGCAACCTAACGTTCACATGTATTTCAAATAATTTTCTGCTACTTACTACCGGAAATAAAGCAGAAAAATAATACTAAAATTAATACATGAACATAAGCACATCGAGTGCAAAAGGTATTTCCTCATTTTGAAGCATGTATTTTTCTACTAATTAATTACTACGGGAAATAATTAATTAATATATAAACATGCTTTATTCTACTTGCTATTTGCAACAAGAATAAATAGTATAAAAATGGAAGTTCTTTTGCTTTTCTTTATTTCAACCCATGGTTCCGTCTCCATGGGACCACTCCTTGCATGTCGTGGAGTAGCGTAGCAAATGGATCCATGGGACCAATTCTTGCATGCACACATGCAGACCACTTCTTGCATACCGTAGAGCAGCATAGCAAATGGATCCATGGACCAATTCTTGCATGCCGTAATAATAGGAGATAAGGTAATGGGGCACATAAGGTGCGTGCGTGCGAGCCGCATGCGGAAGCACATTGCATGCAAGACTAGGTCTCCACCGCAGGGCAGCTGCGCTGGCGGTTGCATTGTACGCACTGGGCGAGCTCTGTGCGCAGGGACGGTCAACACCGCCACAAGTTTTCTTGTCGGGGTTTAGGTGCAGTGCACCACGACAGCGATGGCAAGTTCGTCGGACACAAATCGTAGCCTGTGCACAGCAGCAGATAAAGAACAGTAAACATACCGTTCGATTGCGTAGAGAGAGAATCGAAGCCTGTCACGTAGGACAGTTCGGCTAGGCCGGAGACCTGCCGGATTGACGGAGAGTTGATGCAGATCTGATCCAGCAGCAACGTCGAGGTAGAGCGTGCTGATAACGTGTTGAGAACTACGTTACCACGGATCACCAGATCCGCTCCCTTCCCTCCCGTCAGCAGTAGAGGCGCAAGAAGCTGTAGAGAAACTGTCTCCCTTCCCATAAGCACGATAGAGGAAACACACGAGACACATGATATAGGGTTGGGCCTCTGGCCTCTTTCTGATCTCTATATTATGAGGGGGTGTACAGGTTCCTTATATAGAAATTTGAGACCCCTCAGAGGTAAAGCAAGTATTTTCCCACATAACCCTAACTAGGGTTACTTAACAGTCGCGTGTCCCAGTGCGCACGCCTGTGAAGCCCCCATCTCGCCGAAAGCCATGATGTCATCGCAGGGAGCTGTCGCACGCGTCATCATCGTTCACTCACACATTCGTGCACGCCGCGACACGCGACACCCTCGCTGCACGCAGGCGTTTGTGCCACGTCTAGTCTGTGTGCTGGTTCGCGTGTTATCGAGTGCTGCGTGTTGTTGAAGGCTGATTTACGAGTCGTTCGTGCGTGTAGCGCACTGTTTCAAATGTCATTCACACGCGGTCCACATGTTATCCGCGTGCATGCGTTATTAAATTATTGCACTTTAATCACTAGTGTTGATTAGTTAATTCTTATTTAGTTGTCAAGTATATAAGATAACAATTCAATCGAAAACAAATTCGTAATTTTAGTTTTACGCTTTGAAAATATCTATTAAAATAATTATGCAAATTCACAGTGTTCTAATTTATATTTGACATGATGTCAATTAACGCTTCTGCATAGCGCAATCATTCTAAATTATTTATTTAGTTGTCACAAATTCTACGTAACAACTTATAAATGTCGAGTTTAAAATGCATTTTCTATTCAAAAGTATAATTTGGATTAAAGCTAGATGGATTATTTCTGTGAAATATCTCCCAAAAACAGGTAGAAATGGCTATCTAGTATATTTCCCTTTCGATCTTCTCTTTTTTGATGATTTATGCCAACACACCTATAGCTACTCAAATCTGACTAACTTAACTAATATGAGTCAAAACATGTAAATTGAAGTTCAAACTTAAGAAGTATTCGAATGATTTGGCATATTTGGATCACTCGGGCACCACTTGTTTTGGATTTTGCAATCAAAGCCATATTTCTAACTTCTAAGTTAAAAATTTTGGTTTAGCAGAACAAATCAGTTTAAAACACTTGTTTTGTTCGAATACCCAAAAACTCCCCCTTTTTTCTCAAAATATAACTTCTCCACATAAGAGAACATTTTTTGCAATAAGCGGGCTCCTCTTTGCTATCAAGTGGGGTTTTATCAAAATGACATGTTTAAAGGCTCAAAACTTTTAAAACTCAAGTGATGGTCGATCCAGTTACTTTGGCATTTAATTTCTCCCGCTTTGACATTAAGCACCAAAACAAAGAAACTAAGTGGCCTAACCTCATTGCCTCACCAAAAATAGCGAATTAAAACTAAAGACAATGAAAATTCAAGGCAATTTGAAACAAAGTACATTAATACCATTTATGCAGTGGAAGCTTCTACTTTTGTCCAAATACACCTTTTCCCTTTCAATCCTCCTTTGAGACTACATATACTGAAGTCGCACAAATCATTAGTCTAAAAGGGTTAAGTTGTAGCATATCCTCCCCCTAAACATATGCATCAATGCACTTGGACTTGTGAAGTCCGGGGATGACATTCTACAACTTGAGCACCAAAATAGACAATAATATTAAATAATGCATAGAGAACATGATCAAAGGCATATGAAGGTTGTATGCTATAGATCAATTCAAGTTCAATGAATCTAATACATTTAGCTCACTATGCAACTCACAAAACCTCCTCTCATCTAAAGGCTTGGTGAAGATATCGGCTAGCTAGTGGTCAGTGCTAACATGGGCTATTTCGATATCTCCCTTTTGCTTAGTGCGGTTGTGTTCAATGGCATTATCTGCCAAGCGGACTGCACTATCATTATCACATAGGAGTGGGACCTTGCTCAATTGTAGCCAAAGTCCATGAGGGTTTGCCTCATCCAAAGCAATTGCACAGCAGTGGCCTGCAACAATGTACTCGGCCTCGACGACAGATAGGTCAATGAAATGTTGTTTCTTTGAGCTCTAAGACACCAGGGATCTCCCTAAAATAGACATGTCTCTGATGCGCTCTACCTATCTACCTTGCACCTGGCATAATCAGAACCTAAGTACCAAATTAGGTCAAAGGTAGACCCCTTAGGATACTAGAGCTCGAAGTGAGGCGTATGAACCAAATATCTTAAAATTCGCTTCATGACCACAAGATGACATTCTTTAGGGTCAGATTGAAATCTAGCACACATGGATATGGAAAGCATAATGTCTGGTCTAGTTACACATAAATAAAGTAAGGATCATATCATCAGATGGTATACCTTTTGATCTACGGACTTACCTCATGCATGGAGGTCCAAATGCCTGTTTGTTTCCATTAGCGTCTTGATTGGCTTTGCGTCCTTCATCCCAAACTTGTCGAGAGATGAAGATGTCTTCCTTGAGCTGTTTAACTTGAAACCTTAAGAAGTAGGTTATCTTGCCCATCATAGGCATCTCAACCTTTTGCACCATAAGCCTGCTGAAGTCTTCAAAAGACTTTTGATTAGCAGAACCAAATATTATGTCATCAACATAAATTTGGCACACAAATAAATCACCATTATTGTCTTAGTGAAAAGAGTGGGATCAACTTTCCGGACCTTGGATTAATTAGGAATTAGAAAGTCTCTAAGGTATTCATACCATGCTCTTGGCGCTTTCTTAAGCCCATATACTACTAAAAAATCACCTTCTTGCAATGGGAAAAAATCATTGCGATAAATCATAAATCGTTGCAATAGGCACCAATTGCGATAGAACAATTGTCTTTGCCTGCTAGCTGTTGTAGAAAACAGAGTGGCAATAAGCTATAGCAACAGTTATATGTTTTGTTGCAATTATTATATACTTTGCAACGTATTCAAGTGTTGCAGTCGTTTGTTGTTACAATGGACTATTATGTTGCAATAAGTTATATTGCAACATTTACGATAGTTGCCAAAAACTATATTGGCACAACATATTTCATGATAATAAGTGTTAATGCCACGTTTGAATCTGTTGCAAATGGCTTTGTTACAACAAGATCAAACTACATTTTCTAATGTTTAGACATGTCTATAGGTTTATATGTCCGCACTCATCATATAAATGAAGCAAATTTGACAAACACTACTAGTGCCGATAAATGATACCTTAGCATCTAAATTGGAGATCTAAAGTCTTCAAACAAGTAGGGATCTAAAGTTATATCTAAACTTTAGCCAATAACTATACATAATGCAACTTTTCTAGTGGTAGCAATAACATCGTTCTCTTGCAACGAAAGTCATGACTATCGCAATTCGCAAAAATAGCAAAAATGTGCATATATATATATATAGCAACCAGTTTTAAAGGTTGTGGCAATAACTATACATAATGCAACACATTTAGTGTTGACGCAATATCCGGTGTGGCATTAGGGTGCTTTTGCAACATCTTTTCTAGTGATAGCAATAACATCTTTCTTTTGCAACGAAAGTCATGATTATCGCAACGCACCAAAAAAGTGGCAAAAAGGTGCATATATTGCAACCACTTTTAAAGATCGTGGCAATAACTAACATGTAATGCTACAACTTTACTGATGTTGCAATATCTGGTGAGCCACTAGGGACATTTTGCAACAACTATTAGTGGTAGCAATATCATCTATCTCTTGCAATGAAACTCATGATTATTGCAACGAACAAAAAAAGTGCCAAAAAAGGTGCATAAATTGCAACCACTTTTAAACGTTGTGGAAATAACTAACACTTAATGCTACAACTTTATTTTTGTTGCAATATCCGGTGTGACACTAGAGTAATTTTGCAACAACTGTTCTAGTGGTCGCAATAACACCTTTCTCTTGCAGCAAAAGTCATGGTTATCGCAATGCACAAAAAGTGGCAAAACGGTCCATATATTGCAACCACTTTTAAAGGTCGTGGCAATAACTAACATCTAATGCAACAAAAATATTGTTGTTGCAATATCTGTCGTGGCATTAGGGTGATTGTTTAGTAGTGATAGCGCCTTAGAGAGCCTATACATGTTGTCCTCGAAGCTAGGCGGTTGCTCCATGTACACTTTATCCTTGATTGGTCCATTGAATAAGACACTCTTCACGTCCATTTGATAAAGCATAAAACAATGGAGAGCAACATAGGCCAATAATATGTAAATTGACTCTAACCTAGCTACAGGAGCAAAAGTCTCCTCAAAGTCCAAACCTATGATATGGGCATAACCTTTTATCACAAGTTGAGCATTGTTCCTTGTCACCACTCCATACTCATCTTGTTTGTTGCGGAACAACC
Source organism: Zea mays (assembly GCF_902167145.1). Lineage (NCBI taxonomy): Eukaryota > Viridiplantae > Streptophyta > Magnoliopsida > Poales > Poaceae > Zea > Zea mays. Next base: position 81,271,222 of record NC_050104.1, on the reverse strand, counting down.
ACTTGGTTCCCACAACATTTTGCTTTGGACGTGGCACTATAGAAAATGGTGACGCCTAAGAGGGGTGAATTAGGACTTCTAAAAACTTTCTCTAAACTAGGCCATAATTAAATCCATAGAGCAAAACCTATGCAAATAAACAATCTAGAATGTGCAAGCTAGGTTTTGTCTAAGTGTTGCCATCTCTACCATAAAGACAAGATTGAAACTTAAATACTTAATATTAATGCGAAAGGTAAAGAGCAAGGTAGAGATGCAAACTCTCGTGGATGACGCCGGTATTTTTACCGAGGTATCCGGAACCACTCAAGGTTCCAACTAATCCTCGTTGGTGCCCCTACGCAAAGGGTAGCCCACGCGAGGGCCTAGCACCTTGGTCGAGTAACTCTGTAGATAGCTGCGGGCCTTCTCCATGCGCAAGTGGTGCTCCACTTCCGGCTCCTCTCGGATGCTCCCGGCCGTCTCCACTATAGAGGTTTCGGCCAAAAACGCCGCAAGCCTCGTTTCCTCCGGTACACGGTTGTAACACCCCGAATTTGGGGGTATAAAATTTCTTTCTAATGATCACCCAAATTCATGTGTTACTCTTTTCTCTATCACCCTAGGTTCTATCTCTCTCTAGATCCTCTCTCCCTTTTTCCCTTTTAAGTAGAATTAGCTTAAGTTAGGGGAGATTGTTTATTTATTTTTGCCAAAACACTATGGGTCATGACATGTTGCATCATGCTGAGCTTAAATATTCTTTGAATTGTCGCACATGTTTGAATTAGTTTGAATTTGAAACTTGAATTGAATTTGGATTGAAAACCCTAGAGAAAAGAAATGGAAAAGCAATTGGAAAATCCAGAGAAAAAGAAAAAGGCAAAGCAGCCCAGCGTCGTGGGCCTCCCCTGTCAGCTCCGCCCTCTTTGCGCCCACCGTGGACCAGCGAGCGCGCACTTGCGCACGTCGCCGGGATCCTCAGCCACGTCGCTCTGCCCATGCCCCAGCCCCTTTTTGAGTCCCGCTCGTGCCCACACTCACTCCCCCACCTCATTTCACGCAGTCCCGCCCTCGCTCGCGCTCTGCTCATGCCACCAGACCTTGCCGGAGACCCGCACCCCCCTCCCCGGCCATCTAGCTCGCCGGAGACCGCGCCAAGCCACCCCGAGCTCCACCCCGAGGTGAGGCACCTGTGCCCGTGCTAAGTTTCCCCAATTTCGCTTTGTTGACGACCAATTTTGGCTCTGCCGGAGTTCGGCCGTGGCGGTCCGCCGCACTCGCATGGTGACCGTCCTATTTAGCCCGGCCTAGTGCCCTCGCGTTGGTCCCGAAGGTACCCCTCCCTCTACTGAAGCTATCCCAGGCCTTAGCGCGCCTCAAGCCCCCTCCCCATGGCCGAAATCACCCACCGGAGTTCCTCCGGTCCGCCCGAGGCCTTTTTCCCGCCATTCCCCCTCTCTGACCTTGGACTCGTGGCCTTTTCCCTACCACTGAGTTCGCCGTGTTGTTCTCCCCCTCTCTACCCAATTCCGGCGACCCTGGAACCACCCTAGCACGCTCCTGCCCCAACTCCGGTGACTTCTCCGTCGCGAGGAGGAGCGGCGCCGCCCGCGGCCTTTCACCCTCCCCAGGTCTGATCTCCCTCGTCCGATCTTGATCGCACGGCCTAGATCGCAGGATACCGCTTCGCGCACGCACGCCCTGCGCCCCTAGCCCGCCTGTCAGCGCCCGTGTCCCCTGGCGCTGGGCCCGATTGGTCAGTGCGCTCTCCCCTTCGGTCGCTGACACCCCCTGGCCCGCCTGTCAGCGCTCGCCCGCCCGCGCCCACACGCCCTCGGCCGCAGATCTAATCTCGGCCGTCGGTTTCTAATCTAACGGTTTGAATTGCCCGATACCCCTTTGCGCGGTAGTTTTATTAAAGAGACCCTCGGTTTGTTTAGAATCAACCCGTCGTCCCTGGTTTTCGCGCGCAGGCCCCTGTATTCTTGCAGATTGAACCTTGGACTTTTAAATATTCATAGAATTACACCTATTTTCATATTTTAAATTCCCAAACTTTTTATTTCATATGTTTTGCGTATGGACTCCAAATTTAGTGATTCAAATTGCAAAATGTTCATAGGATTATTCTCTGTTTAAATAAATTAGTTCCATTTACATTATGTACTTTCTAATTTTATGGTTAATTATGAACTAGGATAGGTGTAGATTTATTTATTTAATAAAATAAATAAAAGGAAAACCCTAGAGATTAAAGTGGATTTAATCTTGTGAAGATTAATAATGTATATTACATGAATTTATCTCTGGTCTAACTTTTAGGTCACAGTAAAATAAATGGAACTATGTTGTGTAATCTTGGATAACACTTAAAGAATAATCTATTTCTAAATGAAATTAGTTTATGTTATAGTTCGTGTTTTACTTTGATCTCATTATTCCTTATTTAGTATTGTGTCTGTTTAAGATGTATTCCTATGTTTGTACATGTTTAGTGTGCTGTTCATTTGTACATTCCAAATGTATTGAATGCATGCTCACTTTATTTAGACAACGAGTAGTCCGAGGTTCCCGATTGTGTTGTTGGAGACCTCCGTGAGCAACAACCCAGTGAAGGCAAGTGTCCTCTGACCCATTATGTCCTATCTACTTATTATTCACTGTCCCACAATACATTACTTAACCTAAGGATTGACTAGTCTGTATTTACCTTATCCTTGTTTACCTTTTGGGTTATCATGGTTAGCATTTTGCTATTGCCTTAACTTAATCAATGAACATGATGTGATTATTTATGGTACGATGATGTTATCCCAATGATGTTATTATGATACTCTAGGGGGCTCAGGTCTTTTTCCTAAGTACGTCTTCGTAAGGACCTGTTCGTGGAGTGACCACCCGGGATAACAGTGCAACCATGAGGGTGGAATGGGACGCCCTTAGCTGAATAATTAGATGAACCTGGGGGTGTAGTTGGCTTTGCCAGAGGGCCGTCAATGGGGGCCGATGCGTAGTGCTCGCTCTGCCAAGGGGGGGTGCAGAAGTTCATTCGATTTGGTTTTGTTAGTCACCCACCTTGGGAAGGTGTACTGTGTTTGTACGACTGGCGAAACCTAACGAGCAGCTATGCACCAGGGGAGTCTTTGTAAAGGCTACGTAGTGTATCTCTAGCCATTCACCTCGGAAGTGAAGACCGGGTCTGTACAACCCAGGCTGGAAAGGGATCACGACTCATGGCTAAAGTGTGCAACCTCTGCAGAGTGTTAGAAACTGGTATATCAGCCGAGCTCACGGTTAAGAGCAGCCTTGGGATCCTCTATGATTAGAAGAACTTTGGTTACTTTTATGATGATGGTTAACAATGGTGTTGTAGATCTGATCTTTGGTATTTCCTCATTGAGGGTGTACTTTTGGGTAATAACTAGGTTTATTACTAAAACTTGGCTCTACTAATAATAATAAATACTTGACCAACTAAAAGCAACTACTTAACCTCAACCCCACATACAGCTAGTCCACTTTAGCCAAATGGGACATTTGCTGAGTATGTTGATGTGTACTCACCCTTGCTTTACAAACCACCCCACCCTAGGTTGTCCCCACAATACTCAGTGCTCAGGAGGTGATGCTCGCAACATGGAGGACTTTGAGGAGTTCCAAGATTACGACGAGTTTTAGTTTATCTTAGTGGCAAACCCCAGTCAGCTGCCTGTGTAGGCTTATCTTCTATGTTTTGTTACTCCGCACTTTGATGTTAATGTTAAACACTATGGATATGTATTAGACTCTATGGATGTCTCAGACATCTTGATGTAATTAAGTATCTTTCCGTTATTTAATTCGAGCATTGTGTGATGATGTCCAATTATGTAATCGCTGTGTATGTGAGTTCTGATCCTGGCACGTATATGGTTCGCATTTGGTTTACCTTCCAAAACCAGGTGTGACATAAGTGGTATCAGAGCCTTGCTGACTGTACGACCGCTAACCTGGACTAGAATGGTCGACTTAAGGACTATAGACCCCTACTCTTACCTTGACCTTAGAGTCCTTTCAAAAGTTGGTCATCTTGAGCAACTCTATGTTATCTACTTATCTCAAAAAGTTTTGTCTCACTTTTCTTTCTGTTTACTTTCTGGTCTCATAGTTCTACTCTTACTCTTGTGCTTACGATGTCTTTTGTAGATGGCATGTATCAGGTCCACTGCACGTAAGTCTGTGATCCCCTTTTTGCCTTCTCGCCTGGCGGAGCGTCCACTGCGTCGCACGGTGCCAGGTCAGTCCAGTCACCTGGAGAGACTACATCGTCGCCTGCACGAGGAGCAGGAGCGCCGACGCTAGGAGCAGGAGCAGGAGCAGGACCAGGAGCAGCATGACTCTTCCCCCTTGCCTCAGTAGGAAATGGAGTCTGAGAGGCCGCCTTCCCCTGCACCTCAGCCAGAGATGCCCCCTGCACCACCGCAGGGCATCCCGGCTGCTGGAGGAGACCCTGACGGAGACGGAGACGACGACGACGCCGGTGACAGTTTGAGCCACAACACGGAGCTCTTGGAGGAGCCGGAGCCGGAGGGATGGATCGCTAGACCCATCACTCGTGACGCTGCTCGCGGGTGTCACTTCCACGACACTCTCGACACCTTACTGCGTTGGGCCTTCGACCGACACACTTGGTCCATCGAGTACCATTGTGTAGTCTACTAGCATCGTTGCTGGTTATACCCAGACCAGTGGGAGGTTCCTTGCTTGGTGCGCCGTCTGGACGATGATCTCCGGTGCAGAGGCCTTCTCAGAGCACTATTCTATTACAGAGAGGGATACTACCGAGGCAGCCATGCAAGATGCAGCACGACGGGCACTTTCTCAATATTGCTCGTTGTTCAGCGGGGTAGCTGATGGCCTCGACCTGAAGTACTACCCTCGTCGTTCAACCGACAGTGCTGGAGGTGTGATTGTCTCGCCAGTTGGTGAGGGCAATCCCAGGCTGAACAACATGGTCAACCTGGCTGCCATGCTCAACATCGAGTTGGACCACGCCCTTGACGAGTTAGGCAAGGTTCGGGCGGAGGTAGCGGAGTTGCGTGCTGAGTGCGCAACAGGCCACTAACTGGATGGTGGCTCTCCTGCCCCTGTCGGGATTCAGCACCCTTACCGTTCACCGCCCCGTGGTCGCTTCGACTATGGTACCCCAGACTGCAGGACCCGGATAGATTTGGATCCCTAGATCGACAGAGTCGGAGTCTGTAATAATGCTTAGTTCAGTGTCTTAGTCTAGTCAGTTTTAGTTATAGTTAGTTTGCTTATATCATGTTGGATGCTTGTTATGATGGACATGTACTGAAGTTGGATCTTTGTAATGATTGTCACCAAGGTGTGGGTATCCCCTGCAACTTGGTGTATTATTAATAAAGTCAGTTATTTAGTTGGGTAATCCATTTATTTCCACTTTCCTCTTTATCTGAGAAGCTATCAGTGAAGATGGTCATTTGTTCAGTGTTATGAAGATTTTCTATACATCTTTTCTTATGCTGAAAGACTGCAGAGTCAGATTTGATATATGTGTGTGATATCTACACGGATCACAAGAGCCTCAAGTATATATTCACTCAGTCATAGTTAAACATGAGGCAGCGAAGATGGCTAAAATTGATCAAAGATTATGAGCTGGAGATTCATTATCACCTAGGCAAAGCAAACGTGGTTGCAGATGCTCTGAGTAGAAAGAGTCAAGTCAATATGTTCGCCGCCCACCCGATGCCGTATGAGCTAGCAAAGGAGTTCAACAGATTGAATCTCAGATTTCTGAACAACACCCAAGGGGTGACAATCGAGTTGGAACCCACTCTAGAGCAAGACATCAGGAAGGTTCAGAAGGATGATGAGAAGATCAACAAGATCCGGCAGTTGATCATAGATGGGAAAGGCAAGGATTTCCGTGAAGATGCAGAAGGAGTGGTATGGTTCAAGGACAGACTGTGTGTTCCCGACATCAAATCGATCCGAGAACTGATTCTCAAGGAAGCCCATGAGACAACATACTCTATACATCCTGGTAGTGAGAAGATGTACCAAGACCTAAAGAAAAGATTCTGGTGGTATGATATGAAAAGGGAGATATCAGAGTATGTGGTTGTATGTGATAGTTGTTAGAGGATTAAAGCAGAACATCAGAGACCTGCAGGTTTGTTGCAACCGTTGCAGGTTCCTAAGTGGAAATGGGATGAGATCGGAATGGACTTTATAGTCGGTTTGCCTCGCACTCGTACTGGTTATGGCTCTATCTGGGTAGTAGTGGACCGTTTGACAAAGGCGGCCCATTTCATACCAGTCAAGACCACCTACAACAGTGCAGTGTTAGCCAAACTATACATGTCTCGGATTGTGTGTTTGCATGGCGTCCCGAAGAAGATAGTATCAGATAGAGGCACTCAGTTCACCTCTCATTTTTGGCAGCAGTTGCATGAAGCTTTAGGCACACACTTGAAGTTCAGCTCAGCTTATCACCCACAGATAGATGGTCAAACAGAGAGAACCAATCAGATTTTGGAGGATATGTTGAGGGCTTGTGCTTTGCAAGACAAAATAGGTTTGAACAAGAGATTACCATATGCAGAATTCTCTTACAACAATAGCTATCAAGCCAGTCTGAAGATGTCACCATTCGAAGCGCTCTATGGGAGGAATTGCAGAACTCCATTGCATTGGGACCAACCCGGCGAAAGACAGGTGTTCGGTCCAGATATTTTGCTTGAAGCCGAAGAGAACATCAGAATGGTCCGAGAGAATTTGAAGGTAGCGCAGTCCAGATTGTGAAGCTATGCTGACACCAGAAGAAGGGAACTCAGTTTTGAAGTGGGAGACTATGTCTACTTGAAGGTGTCACCCATCACAGGAACCAAAAGGTTTGGAGTCAAAGGCAAGCTAGCACCTTGATATATCGGGTCGTATCAGATTCAAGCAAGACGTGGAGAAGTGGCTTATCAACTCAGCTTACAAGAGAATCTGTCCGATGTACACGATGTGTCCCATGTGTCTCAGTTGAAGAAATGCTTGAGAGTGCTAGAAGAACAATTGCTAGCAGAGGATCTTGAAGTTCAAGAAGATCTGACATATATTGAGAAGCCAACTCAAATTCTGGAGACAGCAGATCGGGTCACTCTGAGAAGTACCATCAGGATGTGCAAAGTCAGATGGGGTCACCACTCAGAAGAAGAAGCAACCTAGGAAAGAGAAGATGATTTGAAAGCCAAGTGCCCTGAGCTCTTTTCTAACCAGCCCTGAATCTCGAGGGCGAGATTTTTTTAAGGGGGACAAGTCTGTAACACCCTGAATTTCGGGGTATAAATTTTCTTTCTAATGATCACCCAAATTCATGTGTTACTCTTCTCTCTCACACCCTAGGTTGTATCTCTCTCTAGATCCTCTCTCCCTTTTTCCCTTTTAAGTAGAATTAGCTTAAGTTAGGGGAGATTGTTTATTTACTTTTTACCAAAACAATATGGGTCATGACATGTTGCATCATGCTGAGCTTAAATATTCTTTGAATTGTTGCACATGTTTGAATTAGTTTGAATTTGAAACTTGAATTGAATTTGGATTGAAAACCCTAGGGAAAGAAATGGAAAAGCAATTGGAAAATCCAGAGAAAAAGAAAAAGGCAAAGCAGCCCACCCGGCCCAGCTCGGCCCAGCCAGGCCACGCGCCCACGCTACCTGACAGGTAGGATCCACATGTCAGCGGCAACTTCCACGTGCCCCTTCTCTCTCTCTGCGTCGTGGGCCTCCCCTGTCAGCTATGCCCTCCCCGCGCTTGCCGTGGACCAGCGAGCGCACACTCGCGCACGACGCCAGGATCCTCGGCCACGTCGCTCTGCCCACGGCCCAGCCCCTTTTTGAGTCTCGCCCGTCCCCGCACTCACTCCCCCGCCTCATTTCACGTAGTCCCGCCCTCGCTTGCGCTCTGCTCATGCCGCCAGACCTCGCCGGAGACCCTCGCCCGCCTCCCCGGCCATCTAGCTCACCGTAGACCGCGCCAAGCCACCCCAAGCTCCGTCCCGAGGTGAGGCACCTATGCCCGTGCTCAGTTTACCCAATTTTGCTTTATTGTCGGCCAATTTCGGCTCTGCCAGAGTTCGGCCATGGCGATCCGCCGCGCTCGCGTGGTGACCGGCCAACTTAGCCCGGCCCAGTGCCCTCGCGTTGGTCCCTAAGGTACCCCTCCCTCTGCTGAAGCTATCCCAGGCCTTAGCACGCCTCAAGCCCCCTCCCCGCGGCCGGAATCCCCCATCGGAGTTCCTCCGGTCTGCCCGAGGCCTTTTCCCCGCCATTCCCCCTCTCTGACCTCGAATTCGTGGCCTTTTCCCTGCCACTGAGTTCACCGTGTCGTTCTCCCCCTCTCTGCCCAATTCCGGCGACCCCGGAACCACCCTAGCACGCGCCTGCCCCAACTCGGGCGACTTCACCGTCACAAGGAGGAGCTGCGCCGCCCGCAGCCGTTCACCCTCCCCCGGTCTGATCTCCCCCGTCCGATCTTGATCGCACGACCCAGATTGCGGGATACCGCTTCGCGCACGCGTGCCCTGAGCCCCTAGCCTGCCTGTCAGCGCATGTGTCCCCTGGTGTTGGGCCCGATCGGTCAGTGCGCTCTCCCCCTCGGTCGCTGACACCCCCTGGCTCGCCTGTCAGCGCTCGCCCGCCCCCGCGCGCGCCTCGACCGCAGATCTCATCTCGGTCGTCGGTTTCTGATCTAACGGTTTGAATCGCCCGATACCCCTTCGCGCGGTAGTTTTATTAAAGAGACCCTCGGTTTGTTTAGAATCAACCTGCCGTCCCTGGTTTTCACGCGCAGGCCCCTGTATTCTTGTAGATTGAACCCTGGACTTTTAAATATTCATAGAATTAAACCTATTTTCATATTTTGAATTCCCAAACTTGTTTATTTCATATCTTTTGCATATGAACTCCAAATTTAGTGATTCAAATTGCAAAATGTTCATAGGATTATTCTGTGTTTAAATAAATTAGTTCCATTTACATTCTGTACTTTCTAATTTTATGTTTAATTATGAACTAGTATAGGTGTAGATTTATTTATTTAATAAAATAAATAAAAGGAAAACCCTAGAGATTAAAGTGTATTTAATCTTGTGAAGATTAATAATGTGTATTACATGAATTTATCTCTAGTCTAACTTTTAGGTCAAAGTAAATTAAATGGAACTAGGTTGTGTAATCTTGGACAACACTTAAAGAATAATCTATTTCTAAATGTAATTAGTTTATGTTATAGTTCATGTTTTACTTTGATCTCACTATTCCTGATTTAGTATTGTGTCTATTTAAGATGTATTCCTATGTTTGTACATGTTTGGTGTGATGTTCATTTGTACTTTCCAAATGTATTGAATGCATGCTCGCTTTATTTAGACAATGAACAGTCCGAGGTTCCCGAGTGTGTTGTTGGAGACCTGCCTGAGCAACAACCTGGTGAAGGCAAGTGTCCTCTGACCCATTATGTCCTATCTACTTATTATTCACTATCCCACATTACATTACTTAACCTAAGGATTGACTAGTCTGTATTTACCTTATCCTTGTTTACCTTTTGGGTTATCATGGTTAGCATTTTGCTATTGCCTTAACTTAATCAATGAACATGATGTGATTATTTATGATACGATGATGTTATCCTGATGATGTTATTGTGATACTCTAGGGGCTCAGGCCTTTTTCCTGAGTACCTCTCCGTAAGGACCTATTCATGGAGTGACCACCCGGGATAACAGTGCAACCGTGAGGGTGGAATGGGACGCCCTTAGCTGAATAATTAGATTAACCTGGGGATGTAGTTGGCTTTGCCTGAGGGCCATCAATGGGGGCCAGGGCGTAGTGCTCTCTCTACCAAGGGGGTGCATAGGTTCATTCGATTTGGTTTTGTTAGTCACCCACCTTGGGGAGGTGTACTGTGTTTGTACGACTGGCGAAACCTAACGAGCAGCTATGCACCAGAGGAGTCTTTGTAAAGGCTACGTAGTGTATCCCTGGCCATTCACCTCGGTAGTGAAGATCAGGTCTGTACAACCCAGGCTGGGAAGGGATCACGACTCGTGGGTAAAGTGTGCAACCTCTGCAGAGTGTTAGAAACTGGTATATCAGCCATGCTCACGGTTAAGAGCAGCCTTAAGATCCTCTGTGATTAGAAGAACTTTGGTTACTTTTATGATGATGGTTAACAATGGTGTTGTAGATCTGATCTCTAGTATTTCCTCCTTGAGGGAGTACTTTTGGGTAATAACTGGGTTTATTACTAAAACATGTCTCTACTAATAATAATAAATACTTGACCAACTAAAAGCAACTGCTTAACCTCAACCCCACATATAGCTAGTCCACTTTAGCCAAACTGGACATTTGCTGAGTACGTTGATGTGTACTCACCCTTGCTTTACAAACCATTCCACCCCAGGTTGTCTCCACTGTACTCAGTGCTCACGAGGTGATGCTGGCAACATGGAGGACTTCAAGTAGTTCTAGGATTATGACGAGTTTTAGTTTATCTTAGTGGCAAACCCCCAATCAGCTGCCTGTGTAGGCTTATCTTTTATGTTTTGTTACTCCACACTTTGATGTCAATGTTAAACATTATGGATATGTATTAGACTCTGTGGATGTCTCAGACATCTTGATGTAATTAAGTACCTTTCCGTTATTTAATTCGAGCATTGTGTGATGATGTCCAATTATGTAATCGATGTGTACGTGAGTTCTGATCCTGGCACGTACATGGTTCGTATTCGGTTTACCTTCCAATACCGGGTGTGACATCGGTGGCGTCTGTGACACAAACTCGTTCGTCACGGTCTCGCAAGACTCTTGCCTCACTCGGTATAATTACAACGGCTCACGCAAGAGCCGAGGGGCTGTGTGTTTTTTCTAAACTCATTCAACTAACTAGGATTCACCTAGAGCAAGCGCTAATATAGTCTAACTAACCTAAGCGCTTCACAAAACACCTACGCTAATCATCGAGTGATTCTATTAAGCACTTGGGTGTTTGAGCACATGGAAATGTCTACAATATGCTTTGGTATGTTGCTTGGGCTCCCACACCTTGAAATGGTCGGTTGGGAGGTATTTATAGCCTCTCCCACAATTATAGTCGTTGGACAGAAGCAACAGCTTTCTATCGACGGGCGCACTAGACAGTCCGGTGCACAGCAGACATGCACTATTCACTGTCCGGTGCCCTGGCCACGTCAGCCGACTGTTGGGGTCTGTAGCAGTCGACTGTTGGATCCGACCATTGCTAGACTATCCGGTGTTATAGCCCGAGAGCGCCTGGTTGCAGGCCTCTCTGCGCAGACTGTCCGGTGTCCCACCGGACAGTCCGATGCACAACGGACAGGTACTATTCACTGTCCGGTATGCCACCAGAGCGCTGGCTGACTGCCCACTTCATGGATTTCTTCATGATTTCTTTTGGGCTTCTTTTCTTCTTGAGCCTTGGACTTCTACACATATTTTATATCTTCTTTTGAGGTGTTGTATCCTTAGTGTCTCAGTCCAATCCTCTTCGCATCCTATGAACTATAAATACTAACACTAGCAAACATATTAGTCTATAGGTTATGTTGATCATCAAACACCAATATCCCTTTAGACAAATGGCCCGAGGTCCATTTTCCTTACAATCTCCCCCTTTTTGGTGATTGATGCCTTTTTGGTGATTGATGACAACACAACCAAAGCAAGCAAATATAACAAACATTTCATGAAAATATGCAATCTACTTGCTAGGATGCATGAGTGTCCCCTCAAAGTGAGATTATGGACTTAAGCCTCCCCCTAACTCCATAATTCACTTACTTCCTATTTTAGACCAAAGATACTTGATGAACCAAAACCAGTTGTAAGATAAAAATTTTAATTTGGTGGTATTTGGTGTTTGATATATTTTTCATTGCTTTGGTCCCTAAAACTTCTCCCCCTTTGGCATCAACCACCAAAAAGGATGACATTAAAAGCATATAGGAAGCAAATAAGACTTGCCCTCTAACAGATTTAACAATTGAAGTTCTAAAAAATTACTCCCCCTAAAAGAGTGTTATCCCTTTTGAAAGAATATTCTCCCCCTTTGTCAAAGACAAAGAAATACCCCCTGACGGAGATCCTCTATTTAGGAAAAGCACATGAGAAAGAGAGGTGCAAGCTATGGTATGATTAGACTAACTTCCCTTATGCATAGGTGAAAGATATATTTTGACAACATATGCATTTATAGCAACATGGGAAGCATAAGATATGAAATTTAGTATAATCAAAGTCAGGAGAAGACATGTAAAAGATACCAATTGTTGGATGGAACCACTTGTGGAACCGAATGAAAATTCTTGTAGATTTGTAGTGGAAGCTTATTGTCTTTCTCCTGGGACTCCATTTTCCTTCAATGATACTACTATATAATAGACTTGAAAAACAAGTATTATTCTCAAAGACTTAGATTATAGAGTAACCTCCCCCTGGAAGAGTGCATATAAGTTTTGAATACTTGTAGGACACATGCACTTTGATTTTGAGATCAAGAGGGTAAATTATCTATAATCCGAACTTAAGCACATATAAGTTAAATGATACCAATTGAAGCAAATCAATTTTAGGATATGACATATGAAAATATCAATTGAAGTATCATTTTCTTAGGAATGTTAAATAAGCTATGTGCCATGCTTAACTAAACATTTTAAACCATGTATGCTTGCTCAAGAATATGAATTAAAAGCGAGCATTCCTACCATATGATTGTCCTAGGGATATCAGCAATAGAACCCGCGTCCGCCTCTGCAGCAGTTTTAGAGGAAGTACCCTCAGCAGCAGTATCTTCAGAACAGCTAGCCGGAAGGAAATCAGTTCCGGAGGCAGAATAATTAGGCACCTCGTCTTCCTGCCCCAGCAACCAACTAGAGCAGTCAAGCAGCCCTAGTGCAAGGAGGAGGTAGAGGATGCTTCCATTGTGGAGAGCAGGGCCATTGGGCGATGCATTGTCCAAAGAAGATGGCTCAACAGCAGCCGACCCCAATGCCCCAGCAAGGCAGAATGTACCTCAGTAGGGAGCATGCAATCGTGTTCAAATGCGCTACAACCATGGGAGGTTGAACCATCTCGAGGTTGAAGCAGCCTAGGAAACACCAGGCATGATAATAGGTACGTTCCCAGTCGAATCCCACCTTGCAGAACTGTTATTTGATACTAGAGCAACACATTCATTTATTACTACATCATGGGTAGAAGCGCATAATCTCCCAATAACCACCATGACAACACCAATTCAAATTGATTCAGCTAGTGGAAATGTCTGAACCGATAGAATATGCTTGAATGTAAGTGTGGAAATAAGGGGGACAAAGTTTCCCGCTAACCTGATAGTGATGGGTACTCAGGGAATAGATGTTATCCTAGGGATAAATTGGCTAGATAAGTACCATGCGGTTATCAGCTGTGATCAGAGGACTGTGAAGTTGGTGTCCCCACTAAGAGAAGAAGTGGTGACTGAGCTAGTCTCACCCGAGTCAAGAAAAGGAGGTTGTCACCAGATGAATATTGATAGCAAAGAGGTCGATCCACTCAAGGCTATCAAGGCTATGTTAGAATTTCTGGATGTGTTCCCCAAAGATTTACCAGGCATGCCACCTGAGCAGAAAGTTGAGTTTGTGATAGAGCTTATTCCTGGCACTGCCCCTATTTCTAAAAGAGCCTATAGGGTATCTGGACCAAAATTGGTGGAGCTCAAGAAGTAGATAGATGAGTTGTCACAGAAAGGTTAAATCAGACCAAGTACCTCACCTTGGGTCGCTCCTGTCTTTTTCTTGGAAAAGAAAGATGGCACCAGGAGGATGTGCATTGACTATAGAGCTCTAAACGAAGTCATAATTAGGAACAAGTACCCCCTGCCGAGAATAGAAGATCTGTTTGACCAGCTGAGAGGAGCCAGGGTGTTCTCAAAGATAGATCTGAGGTCAGGTTATCATCAGCTCAGGATCCGACCTTCAGACATCCCGAAGATGACATTCATTACCAAGTATGGTCTACATGAGTACACAATCATATCTTTTGGGCTGACAAATGCGCCTTCCTTCTTCATGAATCTGATGAACAGCGTGTTCATGGATTATCTAGACAAGTTTGTGGTGGTGTTTATTGATGACATTCTCATATATTCTCAAAGTGAGGAAGAGCATGTGGATCATCTGAAGATGGTATTGCAGAGATTGCGAGAGCACCAGCTGTATGCAAAGTTGAGCAAATGCGAGTTCTAGATTTATGAAGTCCTGTTCTTGGGTCACATTATAAACAAAGATGGATTGTCTGTGGATCCAAAGAAAGTAGCAGACATGATGAACTGGAAAGCACCAGTAGATGTTCGAGGAATCAAGACTTTCATTAGAATGGCTGGATACTATCGGCGATTCATTGAAGGGTTTTCAAAGATTGTGAGACCGATGACAGCTTTGCTAGCAAACAAAGTTGAGTTCAAGTAGACCCAGAAGTGCCAAGAGGCATGTCGGAGAGGAAATATCCGACCGGGTGGCGGAATGCACCCGCCCTGAATCCTAAGATGAGGAGGGGCCTAAGCATTTTGCTTGTCTACTAAGCGATGAATGAACACAAGAACACACAAGGATTTAGAGTGGTTCGGGCCACCGGAGCGTAACACCCTACTCCACTGTGTGATGTATTGAGCTTGTATGAACTTGTGAGCCTGAGCTAGGTCTAAGTGTGTGAGTCTTTCAGCCTTTTTTTTGCCTGTGTTGTAACATTGCATGCCTCCCCTTTTATAGCTAAGGGGGGCACGTACAAGGGTACTGAGCCCCGAGATGTGGGCCCGGGAACATAACAGATGTAATACTTGGGGCAACTAATGTCCGTTGCTGGAGCAATCTTCTTGCGCCCTGACATCCGAGATCTGCGTAGTATCGGCGTGTAGGGGAAGCTTCCCTGGTAACGTATAAGTGATGATGGACATAATGCACCTCGCAGCACGGTCATACTGTTTGACAACAGACTGGACAAGCACGTCGTCTGTAGGATGGCCTGGGCGCCGCCTGCCAGCGGAGTGGACATGACACATTAAATGCTGAGGGAGCACATCATCTGTCAGTGGGATAGACAGGCGGCGCGTCTTCTCTGCAATAAATGCAGAGGCAGCGTGGCCCAGAGACCTTACTTCAGGCCCTGTCCGCTGGCTTACGTCACGGGCGATAGGCCACATGGCAGCATTGGGCCTCCGCCTAAGCAGGGAGCGGAAGCGCACAGGTCGTAGACTGGACATGTGTCAGTACCGGACCCTTACCTGTCCTTGACATAGGCCAGGGTATCCCCTGTCCTGGGACCTTGCTGTAGGTCGTCCAGACCTCACTCAGAGGGGTTCGGTCCCCACCCAAGGAGGTCCGGGTTGAGTGTACAGGGGTCCAGTGCTCCCTCGTGGAGGTCTGGACCCACTGATGGCATCCTGGAGTATATCACCTCTTCTGGTAACGTGGCGTCCTTGGGGCCGCCCACATGGTGGAGTCGAGCGCTGTTCACCATGCGGCTAGAGATAGCTGCACAGGCACTATGTCTTCATACTGTAGTAAGGGGTACCCCTGATTTAGGGTACCGACAAGGCCTTTAAAGCGCTAAAAGAGAGGTTGACTACAGTGCATGTCTTAATTCTGCCTGATGTGCACAAGCCATTCTTGGTGTATTGCGATGCTTCCTACACCGGCTTGGGATGTGTGTTAATGCAAGAGGGAAGAGTAGTGGCATACTCGTCCTGATAGCTGAAGGTTCATGAGAAGAATTATCCAATCCATGACCTAGAGTTGGCAGCAGTGGTTCATGCATTGAAGTCATGGAGGCACTACCAGTATGGGTAGAAGTGTGATGTTTATATAGACCAAAAGAGTCTAAAGTACATATTCACCCAGTCGGTGTTGAATATGAGGCAGCGAAGATGACTAGAGCTGATCAAAGACTATGAATTGAAGATTCACTACCATCCAGGCAAAGCAAACATGGTGGCAGATGCTTTAAGCAGAAAAAGTCAAGTCAACATGATGGTCGCTCACCCGATGCCTTATGAGTTGGCCAAAGAATTTGAAAGACTGAGCCTTAGTTTTGTGAACAATATGCAAGGAGTAACAGTTGAATTGGAGTCCACCCTAGATCGGAAAATCAAAGAAGTGCAAAAGAACGAGGAGAAGATCAATGAAATCTGACAGCTGATTCTAGAAGGAAGAGGCAAAGATTTTCGGGAAGGTGCAGAAGGTGTGGAATGGTTCAAAGACCGCTTGTGTGTTCCCAATGTCCAATCCATTCGAGAGTTGATCCTCAAGGAAGCTCATGAGATAGCCTATTCCATACATCCTAGAAGCGAGAAGATGTATTAGGATCTAAAGAAGAAATTCTAGTGGTATGGAATGAAGAGGGAAATTGCAGAGCATGTGGCTATATGTGACAATTGTCAGAGAATCAAAGTAGGGCATCAGAAGCCAGTCGGTCTGTTGCAACCGTTGCAAAATTCTCAATAGAAATGGGATGAGATCGGAATGGACTTCATAGTGAGGTTACCCCGCACTCGAGCCAGCTATGATTTCATTTGGGTAGTAGTGGACCGCTTGACCAAGTCAGCCCACTTCATACCAGTCAAGACTAGCTACAACAGTGTAGTATTAGCAGAGTTATACATATCCTGGATCGTTTGTCTCCATGGTGTGCCAAAGAAGATAGTCTCAGACCGAGGAACACAGTTCACCTCTCATTTTTGGCAGCAGTTGCATGAAGCTTTAGGCACACATTTGAATTTCAGCTCAGCTTTTCATCCACAGACAGACAGTCAGACTGAAAGAACTAATCAAATCCTAGAAGATATGTTAACAGCCTGTGCGTTGCAAGATAAGTCAGGACGGGACAAGAGATTACCTTATGCAGAATTCTCCTACAACAATAGTTACCAGGCCAGTTTGAAGATGGCACCGTTTCAGACACTTCATGGAAGGAGTTGCAGAACTCTGTTGCATTAGGATCAGCCTGGAGAGAAGCAAGTGTTTGGGCCCAACATTTTGCTCGAAGTCGATGAGAATATCAAGATGGTTTGGGAGAATCCGAAGATAGCGCAGTCAAGGCAGTGAAGTTATGCAGACATAATAAGAAGAGAGCTAAGTTTTGAAGTGGGAGATTTTTTCTACCTGAAGGTATTGCCAATCAGAGGAGTCAGAAGGTTCGGAGTCAAAGACAAGCTAGCACCCCAATATGTTGGTCCATATCAAATTCTCGTTAAGCATGGAGAAGTGGCATATCAGCTTAGCTTACCGGAAGGTTTGTCAGCAGTGCATGATGTCTTCCATGTGTCTTAGTTGAAGAAGTGTCTGCGTGTTCCAGAAGAGCAATTGCTAGTGGAGGACCTGGAGGTCCAAGAAGACCTGACCTACATAGAGAAGCCAACGCAGATTCTGGAGACTACAGATAGAGTCACACGGAGAAACACTATCAGAATGTGCAAAGTCAGATGGGCTCACCATTCTAAAGAAGAAGCAACTTGGGAGCATGAAGATGATCTGATGGCCAAGTATCCTGAGCTCTTTGTTGGCCAACCCTGAATCTCGAGGGCGAGATTCTTTTAAGGGGGATAGGTTTGTAACGCCCTGAATTTGGGGGTATAAATTTTCGTCTCTAATATTCACCAAATTCAGGCGTTACACTCCTTTTCTCTTCTTGTTCTGCTCCTTCCTCCTATTTTCAAAGCAACATAGAGACCGGTGTCTGTGTCACGTGTAAACAAAACCCTAAGTTGATATTGTTGTTGCATCATGCCGGAGCATATTTATTTCTGTTCAATGTCATGCCTAGGCATGCATTCATTTAGTTTGGGTTTTCTATTCGCGGAATGAATTTGATTAGAGCGCAAGCAAGATCGATTAGAGGAGAAGTGGACCCAGCTTGGCTCGGCCCGGCCGAGCCTGGCCCGGCGCCCCGGCCCGCGGCACGGCCCAGCCCCTGGCGCGTGGCCTAGCCGCCCCTGCCCCCATGCATGCCCCCTCACCCATGATCTAGGAAGAGAGTAACCACCCTCTCCCTCTACCTCCTCTGCCCCACTTTCTCCCTGTCCTCGTATGGATCCGTGACGAGCGGTTGCAGCCATCCGTCGAGCCCCGTGCTAAGCTCCTCCCTCTCCTCCCCCTGCCCCTGCGTGTGCCCTCTCCCGACGGGGCCCCCTCGCTCGTGCAGTGGCAGGCCTCTGACGCGCCCTCCTCTGGCCCCGGTGCGGCCCCCTGCTCGGTGGACCCCCCTGCGTAGCCCATCCCGGCGGCGCCCTCCCCCGCCCCGGTGCGGCCTATCTCTGGCTGCCCCTGCCCCCGGTGCAGCCCCACGTCCGGCGAGTCCCTCCGCCCGGTGAGCCCTTCCCCCATGGCGGGGCCCCCTTGTCCCGCGAGCCCCCTCCTCGCGCGGCCTTCCCTTGCCCCGGTGCGTGACCCTGGCGCGTAGCCTCGGCACGGTCCGACCCCCATGCGTGCGCCCCCGTCCCCGTGCACGAGCCCCTCCGCCCGAGGAGCCCTTCCGCCACGGCGGGGCCCCCCTCGTCCGGCGAGCCCCCCCTCGTGCGGCCTTCCCTCACCCCGGCGCACGGCCCTGGCGCGCAGCCTCGACGCGGCCCGACCCCCATGCGTGCACCCACGTCCCCGAGCGCAGCCCCAGTGCGCGTCATAGCGTTTTAAACTTCGTTTGAGTCATGTGTTGTGTCATGCGCTTCGTCGCGCGACAATCCTTTTAAATTCTGTTTGAGTCATGCATTGTGTCCCGCGCTTCACCGCGCGACAACCCTTTTAATGCACCTAGGATTGTGTATATTAATTTAAGTGTGTAGCGTAACGACAATTAATCAGGTACTGAACTAATTAGGATCTAGTGCTGATTTTATTTACACGTTGCACGAATATCAATTAATATAATTATGTTGAGATAAATATTTTAGTCCATAACTGTTTAACGTAATCACGGTCTCTCGGCTGTAGCTTCGACCGTCGTAGTTTATTTTCTCGCATAGTCGTAGATGCGAGCCCTGCGTCACGTGTCTGTTTAGTTCTTCTTATTTATTGTGTGGTGTATTGTTCCTTTATATGTTAAGAATGTGGAATGTATGTTTGAACTCGTATAGATAACAGTCCGTTGGCGGAGTCCGAAGGAATTGCAGGCGAAAACCCTAAGCAGCATCTGGTTGGTGAAGGCAAGTGTCCTCTGACCTATTTATGTCCTACACATTTTATAATTCATCTCCTCGCATTTACATTATTTATACCTAAGGATTTACTAGTCTTTTGTTTATCCTGTCATTGTTCACCTATTTGGGTTGGAGTATTTCTACATTAGCTCTATGCTAGCGCTCTAATAATTAATGAACATGATGAGATTATTTATGAACGATGTTTACCTTTGGAAATGATGATGGTATTGTGACAGTTAAGGTGGCTCGAGTGGTTTCTCGAGTGCCTCTCTGTAAGGACTAGTTCGTTGGATGACCACTTGGGATAACAGTACATCCATGAGGGTGGAATGGGACGCCCTTAGCTAATTAATTAGAGGAACTGGGGTGTAGTTTGTTTCGTCGTCGTGCCGTTAATAGGGCTCGATGTATGGGGCTCACTCTACCGAGGGTGGTATGCCCCTTGGGGAGGAGTGTGATACATTTAAGAAACCTAACGGGTGGCTACATCTCAGGGAATGTTTGTAAAGGCTACGTAGTGAAACCTTACCGACTCACCTTGGTAGTGTTTGAGGGTTTGATCGACCCGAGGCAAAAAGGGATCACGACTTGTGGGTAAAGTGTGCAACCTCTAAAGAGTGATATGAAACTGATATATCAGTCATGCTCACTGTTATGAGTGGCCTTGGAAGCACCTTTTATTAGAGAAACTATGATTACAGATGATGTTGAGGACAATTATGGTTTTAATGGTGGTGATTATGATTATGGATTTCAGTGTTCCTTCCGTTTGGAAAGAGTACCTTCGGGTTAATAACTTGGGTTTAAATGCAAAAATTTGGCTCTACTAGTAATAATTACCTGACCAACTAAAAGCAACTGCTCTGAGTTTCACCCCATATACAACTAGTCCACTTTTAGCCAAACGGGACAACTGTTTAGTATGTTGATGTGTACTCACCCTTGCTTAAAACACCAAAAACACTAGGTTGTCCACATTGCAACCCCTGCTCAGGAAAAGATGAAGTCATGGTAGATGATTTCCAGGAGTTCCAAGACTATGATGAGTTCTAGGCGTGAGTTAGCGGCAAACCCCCAGTTGGCTGCGTGTGAAGGCCGTGTATTGCTATGTTTCATTTTCGCACTTTGATCTATGTTAATAACTCTGTGGATGTCTCGGACATCATGATTGAGTCACTCAGACCGATTGAGTGCTTCTTAATCTCGAGGGTGACTTAGACCCTACAAGGATCACCACACAATTTGGTGTCTCTTTCTAGCTTTATAAGTCACTTGAGAGTTTAGAAGGAGATGAAGAAAGCACGATTAAGAAAGCCAAGCAACAAGAGCAACACGAAAATCAAAAGATCACACTCTCTCTAGACTTTCGAAGGCACTAATCACTAATGATCACTAGTCACAATTATGGCACTTGGATGAGATTGGGAGCTTTGAATGTGTCTTGGGATGAAGTGAATGCTCTTGTATTGAATGTGAATGGGATGCTTGGATGAAGTGAATGGAGGTGGTTGGGGTTGTATTTATAGCCATCAACCACTTCCTAGTCGTTGCCCACTTTCTTCCAACCACGGACGGTCCTCGCTCCTGGCCTAGACGGTCCGCCCTGCATATCAACGGTTGAAATCGCAACGGTCAGCAATAACTGCTATATCAACGGCTATAAGTGCATTAAATGCCTCGTCAGATGTCAGATAAAGCAGTCGCGGATGGTCCGGCCTTGCACCTCGGACGATCCGCGAGGACACTAAAAATGAATTTTACTAAACCCGTCACCTTTGGGGTTCTCTAGTTTTCAATGGGCGGACGGTCCGCGCTTGATGCCGGACGGTCTAAACTTGGTCCCGGACGGTGCTCTCTTCTCCTTCGAACAGTCTGTAGTGTAAATGCAAGTTTTGCATACTTCCTGTCCGAGGCACAACTTGGTGTCACGGACGGTCTGCCGGAAGGGCCCGGACGATCCACGCACAAGTGAATTCTCCAAAAAGCTTCTGATGTCTGGAATAATCTACGATATTTCGGACAGTCAACTTAGAATTGAGATAGATGGGCTTATGCACCTAAGAATTAATCAACTAGGCAAGCTAGTTAGTTGAAAAGATTTGTGATGATCGTCAAGCACCAAAATCAATTATAGAAAATGGTTAAGACCATTTCCCTTTTAGGACAACAACCAGGGAGTAGTAGCCATCCCCACATCTCAAGCAACCATCAGCAGCAGTACAAGCAAGGTAGTTCCAAGGGATACTAGCAATAGAATCAGCATCAAAACTAGCAGCAGACTCACCATCATAGCAACCAACCAGGAAATAATCAGTACCAATGTCAGGTCAACCAAGCAACTCGACTCCCTGCCCCAACGACTAACTAGAGTGGACATTTAGTGTCATCTCAAGGAGGAAAAGGGTGTTTCAACTCTGGCGAATAGGGTCATTGTACGATGCAATGTCGGAAGAAGATGGCACAAGAACAACACTAGACTCCTAGCGCACTGCCAAGGCAAAATGCACCACAGCAGGCAGGAGGCAACCATGGCCAACCACATAATCTCTTAGTAGAACCAATGTCACCGCCAATGGAGATGAGTTCAGTTGATGGAAAAATTAAAGCAGATAGAATATGTTCTAATGTAAGTGTGGAAACAAGGGGGATAGATTTCCCTACTAACTTAATAGTAATTGGTACATATGGGATAGATGTCTTCCTAGGAATTAATTGGCTTGATAAGTACCAAGCGTGTAGCAATTGTGATAAGAGAATCGTGAAGTTGGTGTCCTCGTCTAGAGAAGAGATTGTGGCCGAATTAAGTATGAATAAGCCAGTAAAAGGAGATTGCTACCAGTTGACCATTGATAACATGGAGGCTACCTCAATCGACATTGTTCAGGTTGTGTCTGAGTTTCCGAACTGTCCAGCCGCCTTGAGTGGACGGTCTGGATGCCTGAGCGTATGGTCCACCGCCCCATAAAAAGGAGCGACGTCCTCTGCGCATGTCGCGGACGCTTGTGCGGATGGTCCGCTCTCATGAAGAGAGTGCCCTAGGTCCTCGCTCCCCACGAGCGGGATTAGGTTGCACTTGGTGATTGGCCCAAAAAGATGCTAACACCATGTTAGTTTAGATGAGGGAGCGAGCTAGAGAGGGGATCTAAGCAGAGCAAAAGTAGAATGTAGGTTTAGCATCCTATGCTTTCATAGTCCAAAGTTATTTGACTTTTGTTTTGTATATACAGATTTTGTAGCTAGGCTTACAGATACAGATCCTTTTTCTTTGTGTCATCTTTTCCTGCACCTTTGCTAATTAATTGATTTGTAACAGTTTATACCAAGACAATTGCTACATGATAGTAAAACTTAGTAGTGCTCTCAATTTTCCAGTCGCATATATGTAGCAATTGGGTTTAGAGTGTGTTTAGTTTAGCTTTTGGTTTTGTATTTTGCTCCTCCAAAAACAAAAGCTAAACCAAACGGCTCGATCCAGGAAATAACTTTTTATAAAAGTCAGTTTTCTCACCGTGCAAAATTGAAAGCAACCTATAAACCTGTTTTTAGCAACTTTCAAAATGGAACTGTGCAAATATATATTGAAGAGCTTGTAATGGCTTTAGAGGCTTCCGCCAAACGATTTTTACCTTTTTACAAATCAAAACCCACAACAGTTTTTTCATATCTCACAACCCACAACAGTTTTTTTCACAACCACAACTCAACCAAATAGACTCTTAGGTTGTCTTTGGTGGATCGTGTAAAATAGAGGACGTGACAGTGACACTGTTGATATTGTTTACAAAATAAAATTTAAAATAGGGGATGAGATATGAGAAGAGATAGGGGACTTGCTGCCTTAAAGTGCGATTAGTTCAGCCTTCTAAACCAAATTCGCTGTCAAAAATCTTGAATCTCAACCAACAGCTATAACAGCAAAATCGATTTCTAAAAATCTATAGATTTCTATAGTTCAATTCAGATTTATTTTATACTCTAGATTTTCTAATTTTTTGTTATCTATGTTACCATGCTATCGTTCTACAGGCCTTCTTTTCACTAAATAAGTTTTAGATTTTAAAGTTGTTTTAACTAAATAAATTTTAAATTTTTTTATAACCGTCCCCTCGCAACTGTTTTTTTACCGTTCACAACTAGAATCACATTAAAGTTTCAGAAATCTATAAGTGAACCAAACAGATAGATCCTTTCTCTATGTTAATCTTGTCTCTCTATGTTTCATCTTGACTGTGCCTTTGCTCATTGTTTTGTAACAGTTTATATCAACACAATTATTACATGTACGATGGTAAGAGCATCTCCAAGAGACTCTTCATTTTTTTCTCTCTATTTAACTATCTATTTACATTTTCATAAAGACTACACTCTATATATAGCATCTCAGTCCAACAGACTATCTATCTAGTTTGGCTAGTCAGGTGGCTAGCTAAATTTAGCTAGTGAGAGACAATTTACAGAGTCAGATAGCTTACTAGTCAGATAGCTAGTCTGTTGGAGATTTAATTTACTATTTAGTAGCTAAAATTTGGCTCGGCGAGTTATTTAACTAGTCTCTTGGAGATGCTCTAAGAAAACTTAATTAGATTGTTCGCTTGAGACATAATTAGAAAAGGGCTAAATAATAGCGATGCCAATTTTCCAGCTGCGTATCCGCAGGAGATTGAAATATTAGTGCTGCTGCACTGGTCATGTACAACATCAAACCTACTCATATTGGGAACTTCGAAGGTCACACTCCATGACAGTATATCCCCTTATTTTTAGATCTCGACGCAGTAGTCGCTCCCCGCCCATATAGATCCACGAAAAGCAGCATCAGACACACATCCTATCCATGTAGCAGGGATAGAACTTAACATCATTATCATCCATCCCCTGCCATGCTTCCATGTGACGGCTGCCGCCGCTCAGCGCAATGGCATTGGCAGGAAGCTCGACAGCAGCATAAGCGGGCCAAGCTGCTGACAATGGCGGCGCCTGCTCGTCATTCAGTACCCCGCGTCCACGCCGAACGCAAACGAGAACCCGCCTCCGCGGGACCCAGCGGCAGCATCCACGGCAACATCGCCGAACGCACCGCCGCCGCTGTAGAACCCGGCGAAGTCGACGGCCTCGGGACCGAGCGCCACCATGCTGTCACCGTCGAGCAGCAGCCTGGCCCGCTTCTCGCCGACCTCCGCGGCGGGCGGCTCGGCGGCACCGCCGGAGGCGAACCCGTTATCTGGCACGGGGGCGTCGCCGACGAGGCGGTGCAGCCTGTCGCGGTCGCCGACGACCTTGAGGAGGAACGCGAGCATCTGCTTGGGCCTGCGCTCCGTCTCCTGCACGCGGCGCCACATGGAGGCGACGCGGTCGTCGATGGCGCGCTGCTCTTGCTTGAGGCGCACCACCTCCGTGGCCACCATGGTCATGTCGTCCCCGGAGGCCAGCTCCGTGGGGCTGGCGTCCTTCCTCTTTCCGCCTCCGGCACCGGCGGCGCTGCTGCCGCGGCGGACGATGTTGCGCAGGAGGTGCGTCTGGCCGCGCAGGAACGACGCGTGGGCGAACTCCCACCGGTCCGGATCAACCTTGCGGAAGCCCTGAAAATACCAAGTCAGGGCAAGGGAAGTACTAGTACTAGCTGTGCAGCTCTTGGCTCTCGCGATTTATAAAGTTCTCACGGCGGTGTGTTCGGTTCTTGCAGAAATCCATAGGTAAATTGCGCAAAAAAACCAATTTTTCTCCGTGCATATATTCACCGAACTGTCTGCAGAATTTCGTTGCATATATATACGCGGCTCCATCTCTGTCCATATGTTTGTCTACGAATTTTGAATGGTCGATCTCCAAAGATGTTTTGAAGAATTTCGTCGCTGCAGGTAGCAAGCTTACATATTTCCTTTTTTTTTCTCCAACAAAAACCAATTTACAAATTTGTGTTGGTACAGCACAGCAAGAGCATTCGGTACACACGCCAAAGTTTATACAGATCCAGCGCTCTCCCAAGAGCAGGGTTCAGCTCGTAGAAGAGAGACGGCAATCAATTTAGCTAGCTGGAGTGTGTGATTTAACTGACATAGGTGTTGAGCTGGCGGACGAAGCTGGAGAAGTTGTTGTGCTTGAAGTGCGCGGGGAGCAGCGTCTGCGAGAAGACGAAGGGGTCGGCGACGACGAAGCTGTTGTTGCCGCTGCCCCAGCCGATCACCCCTGCCGTCCCGGGGTCCTCCACCATCGTGTACGTCTTCCACACGAACGGCGCCGGCGAGCCGCCTCCGCCGCCCGCCGCCATCAGTTGCCTTGCCTTGTCCTTCCTCCCTTCCGCTACGCTAAGCACAGCTTCACACTAGTCCACTGAGGAAACACTACTATCTGGAGGAAACACCGAGGAGCAAGGCACACGGGGCTTAAATGAGGAAATGGTGAGAAGGGCCCGAAGAAGGTAACCTGTCGTTGGTGGCAGGGTGTCGACGTGGTCGCCGGTGATGCGCGGCGGGGGCAGGATATAATGGGCGCGGGGCCGTGGCCTGGCCAGTGCAGCCGCGACGCGTGCCGCGGGCTCGGGAGGGTTCGGCGCCCTGGCCTCCCACGTGGCCCCGCGGGCATGGAGCCCCCGCCGACCGCGACGGGTGGGGAAAAAGCGCGCGCTGCCGCGGACCCGCCAATCCACGGCCGCCCGCTCAGCGCTGCGCTTTTGCTGAGACGGCCCGTGCTTTTGCGCTTTTTTCCGTAGCGGGTGCGCGCCGAAGACCTCTCTCGGCTGCTTTCTGCTTGTCTTGGGTTCGGCTTCAGCCACAAGACGTGGAGACACGGCCAGGGGGGATGCACCGGACTTTTTTCTCATTGTCTATTAGCCCCAACTGTTGTTTACTGATGGTGGCAGATATGGGTTCACGTGGAAGAACGGAGAACACAAGTTGTGCCTCCCGATCTGGTAATCCGGCAACTAAACAATTCGGATCCGCTCCGGTGCATCGGTAGCCTCTCTCCGACGTTGATATCCCGGTCGGCCTGGGCGACTACAAGTAGTACAGCTGCGCAAATCTCCGGGCATGTTTGTCCACTATATTTTTTAAAACCATTATGTTACAATGCTATTTTTTTTTTGCAATTGTCATAATAACACCACAGTAGTTTTGCCCAACTCCAAAGTACTACAGTTAGTTTTAAGAAACATTGTTTAGATATAAATTGTAAATATAGTATTAGACAAACGCTAGGCATACCATTAAAACATTAGGTTAAAGTAGAGTTTTCAATGCTCCAAAAATACCATATTATCTACAATGTTATGATGAAAATGCAGTTTTGATAATGCAACCAAACAACTTAGAGTATAATTAAAATACTACTCCCTCTATCTCAAAATATAGAACTTTTTATCTCTCCGTATTTGAATAGATGATAATGAATTTAGATATGCATACAAACTATATTCATAGGTTACTGAATGAAGGTAGGTTTAATCTAAAGCGAATTATATTTTGAGACCGAAAAAGTATGATATTACAAAAAAACTGGTGTATTACCTACTCCCTTCGTCCTACTATAGAAGGCGCAACCACCACCACTAGTTAAATACAAGAAATATATTTAACTCTTTTCAATAACGATTGTGCAACTAAATCTATTTACATATGTCTATAGATAACACACTTTATATTATATAAAAAGATACCAGACATGCTCTCAGCGTCTGTATCAACGTGACTGTACGGGACGGACAAACCCGGGCCAGCGCGGTAGCTTGCGTCCGGACAACGGACGGGAGAGCTGGCGTGGGCCTCTCCCGTTAGCCCACGTGCACGCAAGTGGGCAGCGCCCGTACAGTCACGGCCGCGGGCGCCACTAGCGTTCCGGGACGTGGGCGTTTCCAACTGGGACGTTCAGGGCAGTCCCCGGCGCGGTACGCGCTCGACAGGTGGGCTTTGGAGTTTGCGCTTTGCCACGGCGCGTTGCAGGCTGTGGTTGGGCGCCACCTGTCGTGTTGCTGTCTTTTTCCCGTCCGCCCGGCATTATTGACAGCGGTGGGGCTACACTACACTATCTTATCCCGTTATCACGTCTATCGGAATCCTGCCCATAAAACCTGCACAGCGACGTTCTCCAGCTCTGCGACTGCGATCTTGTGCCCACAACAGCGGCAATCGCTGTGTAAAGTTTACCTAATTGCTATATCGCCTCCAGTGGCGGAGGAAAAAAATCCCAAGGTACGACGACATCGATCGATGTATAGATACATATAGCAAAGCATGATTTAAAATTTAAAGTGATTAGCGATCGTCTAATTGTTTAATATAAATTTTGCTAACTAGTACAAAATTGCAACATGTGCCTCTATTTTTTCTGGTACGACCGAAATTATACATGTCCAAATAGACATGTCGGGCTAACCCGACATGAATAATAACCGGCTGCCCCGACACGAAGACGAAGACGGGTCATGTCTTGCCCGCCCACGGGCTTCAATCAGGGCCAAGCACGGCACGGGATGGTGTTAAATATGTTGTGTCGGGCTTACAGTCCACTAGGCTAATCGGGTTATGCCGCCCATGAACCCGATTAACCATACAGACCAAAAAACAAGCAAAAAAACCTGGGAAAACTGATACATATAATTCTGGACACAATTACACATATATTGTGGACAGTAATTCACAATTACACACGTGATAATCTGGACAGTAATTCACAATTACGCACATGCACATACCAACTCAAACTCCAACCTCAAAACATTCTAGGATAACCAATACCAACAAGCAAAACTCAAATAGAAAGTTAAGTGGAATATTATTGGAGCTGTTAGTTCAATGCTGTCTCATTAAAACCCTTCCAAGGTAAAAACTCAGACCTAGTAAGAAAACCCTAGGAAGAAAAAAAAGAGTACAACCAACTCCTAAATGTTCAAGTGTTCATAGCAGTTCATTACATCAATAGAGAAGTAAACTGCCACAATGAAGTAAACAACCACAATTAAAAGGTACAACCAATGTCACACCCGGTTTTGAAAGGCAAACCGAATGCGAACCATGTACGTGCCAGGATCAGAAACTCACGTACATAGCGCATAATTCGACATCATCACACGATGCTCAAAGTAAATAGCGGAAAAGTACTTTATTACAATAAGATGTCTGAGACATCCACAGAGTCTAATACATAGCCATAGTCATTAATATCATCAAAGTGCGGAAATACGTAACGTAGTAGATAAGGCCTAATAGGCAGCTGACTGGGGGTTTATGAAAGGGAAATGTGCCCTTGGGCCATTTCTAAGTATTTTGGTGATTGAGTGCAAACACAAAGGCTTAAATGTGATAATATGCTCATGGATGAACAAAGTGCAAATCACAAGTAAAGGTATGTTTCTAAGCCTTAGTACATTGGTTTTGTGTACTAATATATTTGTCTAAGTGTTAGAAACAGATAGAAGAAGAGAAGAGAAGACTTGGCTGTGTGCAGCCAAGGGGCTGTTTCGGTCTGGGGCACCGGACTGTCCGGTGGTGCACCGGACAGTGTCCGGTGCACCAGGCTGCCTTGGCCGAAGAGGCCACTCTCGGGTTTTTCTCCGGCGACTTCGGCTAAAATTCACCGGACTGTCCGGTGTGCACCGGACTGTCCGGTGAGCCAACGGTCGGCCGGGCCAACGGTCGGCCGCGCGATCGGCGCGCGACACGTGGCCGAGCCAACGGTCGGAAGGAAGCACCGGACTGTCCGGTATGCACCGGACATGTCCGGTGCGCCAACGGTGCGCAGATCTGACTCTGACAGCAACGGTCGGATGCGCTGTATAAGGAAACAAATCGGGCACCGGACAGTGTCCGGTGTGCACCGGACTGTCCGGTGCGCCCGACGACAGAAGGCAAGGATAGCCTTCCAGATGTGCTCTCAACGGCTCCTAGCTGCCTTGGGGCTATAAAAGGGACCCCTAGGCGCATGGAGGGATACACCAAGCATTCCTACAACTCTTCTAAGCACCAAGACATCAATCTCACGCATTCGTTTCATTGTGATAGCATATAGAGCTCTTGTGGAGTTGTGAACTCTCTGTGTTGCGTTGCGAGCTCTTGTTGCGACTTGTGTGCGTGTTGTTGCTCTGATTTTCGAGTCTTGTGTGCGTTGCTCATTCCCACCTTACTCCGTATTTCTTTGTGAACTCAATTGTAAGGGCGAGAGACTCCAAGTTGTGGAGATTCCTCGCAAATGGGAAAAGATCAAAGGAAAGAAAAACACCGTGGTATTCAAGTTGATCATTGGATCACTTGAGAGGAGTTGAGTGCAACTCTCGTCCGTTGGGACGCCACAACGTGGAGTAGGCAAGTTTTGTACTTGGCCGAACCACGGGATAACCACCGTGTCAACTCTATGATTGCTTTCTTGTGGTTATCGTGTTTTGAGTCCTCTCTAGCCACTTGGCCATACTTGTGCTAACCCTTAACAAGTTTTTGTGGCTTAAGTTTTGAAGTTTTACAGGATCACCTATTCACCCCCCCCCTCTAGGTGCTCTCAATTGGTATCGGAGCCGTTCTCTTCAAGAAAGGGACTAACCGCCCGAAGAGATGGATCCTAAGGGGAAGGGAATCGTGATCAACGATAAGGAGAAGGAGTCCTTCGTCAATGAGCCCAAAGATGACAAGCCTACCGACTCCGGCTCGGGTCATAGACGAAAGGAAGGGAAGAAGAAGAAGACGAGGCGCATCAAGGAGATCGTCTACTACGACGACAGTGATGAGTCTACATCTTCCCAAAAGGACAACGACCACAACGACTACGAGCAAAGGAAACCGGTTAATTCTAACTTTTCTTTTGACTACTCTCGTATTCCGCAAAGTTCAAATTCACATTTGCTTTCCATTCCACTCGGCAAGCCCCCACACTTTGATGGGGAGGACTACGGATTTTGGAGCCACAAAATGCGTAGTCACCTATTCTCTCTCCATCCTAGCATATGGGAGATTGTGGATAGTGGAATGCACTTTAATAGTTCGGATAGTCCTATATTCATTAATGAGCAAATCCATAAGAATGCACAAGCTACTACTGTTCTTCTAGCCTCATTGTGCAGGGATGAATATAATAAAGTGAGTGGCTTGGATAACGCCAAGCAAATCTGGGATACCCTCAAGATCTCTCATGAGGGAAATGACGCTACCTTGCTCACCAAAATGGAGTTGGTGGAGGGCGAGCTTGGACGGTTCGCGATGATAAGGGGCGAGGAGCCAACTCAAACATACAACCGGCTCAAGACCCTTGTCAACAAGATAAGGAGCTATGGAAGCACGCGATGGACGGACCACGACGTCGTCCGCCTAATGCTAAGGTCCTTTACTGTTCTTGATCCTCATTTGGTGAATAATATTCGTGAGAATCCCAGGTACACCAAAATGTCGCCCGAAGAAATTCTTGGAAAATTTGTAAGCGGGCGGATGATGATCAAGGAGGCAAGGTACGTCGATGACGCGTTGAACGGTCCAATCCACGAGCCTCAACCCATTGCTCTCAAGGCATCGAGGAGCAAGGAGGCACTACCAAGCAAGGTGGCGCAAATTGAGGCGGCCGGGCTTAATGATGAAGAAATGGCTCTCATCATTAAGCGCTTCAAGACGGTGCTAAAGGGTCGAAATGGACAGCCGAGCAAGACTAAGACCAAGGGGAAGCGATCATGCTTCAAATGCGGTAAGCTTGGTCATTTTATTGCTAACTGTCCTGATAATGAAAGTGACCAGGAAAAGGGAAACAAGAGGGAAAAGAAGAAGCATTACAAGAAGGCAAAGGGCGAGGCGCATCTAGGCAAGGAGTGGGACTCGGATTGCTCCTCGTCCGACTCCGACAATGAAGGACTCGCCGCCACCGCCTTCAACAAATCAACCCTCTTCCCCAACGAGCGTCACACATGCCTTATGGCAAGGGAGAAGAAGGTATGTACTCGCAACTCTACCTATGCTTCTTCAAGTGAGGACGAATCTAGTGATGAGGATGAAGTAGATTATTCATGTTTGTTCAAGGGCTTAGATAGATCTAAGATAGACAAAATTAACGAATTAATTGATGCCTTGAATGAAAAGAATATACTTTTAGAAAAGCAAGAGGATTTGTTGTATGAAGAGCATGATAAATTTGTTGAGGCACAAAAATCCTATACTTTAGAAGTTAAAAGAAATGAAATGCTTTCGTTTGAACTATCTACTTGTCATAAAACCATTTCTACTTTGAAAGGTGTCAACAATGATTTAAATGCTAAATTAGAAGTAGCAAATAAATCCAATTCTTGTGTAGAACATGTTGAAATTTGTACTAGGTGTAAAGATTATGACATTGATGCTTGTAGTGAACACCTAGTTTCAATTTCCAAGCTTAATGATGAACTGGCTAGTCTTAATGCTCAACTTAAGACTAGCAAGAATGATTTTGATAAGCTAAAATTTGCAAGGGATGCCTACACAATTGGTAGACACCCCTCAATTAAGGATGGACTTGGCTTCAAGAGAGAAGCTAAGAACTTAACAAGCCATAAGGCTCCCATTCTCGCCAAGGAGAAAGGGAAGGCCCCTATGGCTAGTAATGTGCAAAAGAACCATGCTTTTATGTACTATGATAGGAGATATTCTAGAAATGCTTTTAGAGGTCATGATGTGTTTGATTCACAAGCTTATGACTCTTATGCTATGACTGCTTCTAGTTCTCATGTTATGCATGGTAGAAATATGTCTAGGAGAAATGCTATTCATCATGTGCCTAGAAAGAATGTTATTCATGCTCCTAGGAAAGTAGTGAATGAACCTTCTACAATTTATTGTGCTTTGAATACTTCATTTGCAAGTTGTAGAAAGGATAGAAAAGTAATTGCTAGGAAGTTAGGGGCAAAATGCAAAGGTGATAAAACTTGCATTTGGGTCCCTAAGGAAATTGTGACTAACCTTGTAGGACCCAACAAGAGTTGGGTACCTAAGTCCCAAGCCTAAATTTGCCTTGCAGGTTTATGCATCCGGGGGTTCAAGCTGGATTATCGACAGCGGATGCACAAACCATATGACGGGGGAGAAGAAGATGTTCACCTCCTACGTCAAGAATAAAGATTCCCAAGATTCAATTATATTCGGTGATGGGAATCAAGGCAAGGTAAAAGGTTTAGGTAAAATTGCAATTTCTAATGAGCACTCCATATCTAATGTGTTTTTAGTTGAGTCTCTTGGATATAATCTGCTATCTGTGAGTCAATTATGTCATATGGGGTATAATTGTCTATTTACAAATGTAGATGTGTCTGTCTTTAGAAGAAGTGATGGTTCACTAGCTTTTAAGGGTGTATTAGACGGCAAACTTTATTTAGTTGATTTTGCAAAAGAAGAGGCCGGTCTGGATGCATGCTTAATAGCTAAGACTAGCATGGGCTGGCTGTGGCATCGCCGCTTAGCACATGTGGGGATGAAGAACCTTCACAAGCTTCTAAAGGGAGAACACGTGATAGGTCTAACTAATGTTCAATTCGAAAAAAATAGACCTTGTGCAGCTTGTCAAGCAGGGAAACAGGTGGGAGGCTCTCATCACACCAAAAATGTGATGACGACATCAAGACCCTTGGAGATGCTGCATATGGACCTGTTTGGACCCGTCGCCTATCTGAGCATAGGAGGAAGTAAGTATGGTTTAGTTATTGTTGATGACTTTTCCCGCTTCACTTGGGTGTTCTTTTTGCAGGAAAAGTCCGAAACCCAAGGGACCCTCAAACGCTTCCTCAGGAGAGCTCAAAATGAGTTTGAGCTCAAAGTGAAGAAGATAAGGAGCGACAACGGATCTGAGTTCAAGAACCTTCAAGTGGAGGAGTTCCTTGAAGAAGAAGAGATCAAGCACGAGTTCTCCGCTCCCTACACACCACAGCAAAATGGTGTGGTAGAGAGGAAGAACAGGACGCTCATCGATATGGCGAGGACGATGCTAGGAGAGTTCAAGACCCCCGAGCATTTTTGGTCGGAAGCCGTGAACACGGCTTGCCACGCCATCAACAGGGTCTACCTTCATCGCCTCCTCAAGAAGACGTCGTATGAGCTTCTAACCGGTAACAAACCCAATGTATCGTACTTTCGTGTATTTGGGAGTAAATGCTACATTCTAGTGAAGAAGGGTAGAAATTCTAAGTTTGCTCCCAAAGCTGTAGAAGGGTTTTTATTAGGTTATGACTCAAATACAAAGGCATATAGAGTCTTCAACAAATCATCGGGTTTGGTTGAAGTCTCTAGCGACGTTGTATTTGATGAGACTAATGGCTCTCCAAGAGAGCAAGTTGTTGATTGTGATGATGTAGATGAAGAAGATGTTCCGACGGCCGCTATACGGACCATGACGATTGGAGAAGTACGGCCACAGGAACAAGATGAACGAGATCAACCTTCTTCCTCAACTATGGTGCATCCCCCAACCGAAGATGACGAACAGGTACCTCAAGTGGAGGCGCTTGATCAAGGGGGAGCACAAGATGATCAAGTGATGGAGGAAGAAGCGCAACCGGCACCTCCAACCCAAGTTCGAGCGATGATTCAAAGGGATCATCCCGTCGATCAAATTCTGGGTGACATTAGCAAGGGAGTAACTACTCGATCTCGATTAGTTAATTTTTGTGAGCATTACTCCTTTGTCTCTTCTATTGAGCCTTTCAGGGTAGAGGAGGCCTTGCTAGATCCAGATTGGGTATTGGCCATGCAGGAGGAGCTCAACAACTTCAAGCGCAATGAAGTTTGGACACTGGTGCCTCGTCCGAAGCAAAATGTTGTGGGAACCAAGTGGGTGTTCCGCAACAAACAGGACGAGCACGGGGTGGTGACAAGGAACAAGGCTCGACTTGTGGCAAAAGGTTATGCCCAAGTCGCAGGTTTGGACTTTGAGGAGACTTTCGCTCCTGTAGCTAGGCTAGAGTCCATTCGTATCTTGCTAGCATATGCCGCTCACCATTCTTTCAGGTTGTACCAAATGGATGTGAAGAGCGCTTTCCTCAACGGGCCAATCAAGGAGGAAGTGTACGTGGAGCAACCCCCTGGCTTCGAGGATGAACGGTACCCCGACCACGTGTGTAAGCTCTCTAAGGCGCTCTATGGACTTAAGCAAGCCCCAAGAGCATGGTATGAATGCCTTAGAGACTTTTTAATTGCTAATGCTTTCAAGGTTGGGAAAGCCGATCCAACTCTTTTTACAAAGACATGTGATGGTGATTTGTTTGTGTGCCAAATTTATGTCGATGACATAATATTTGGTTCTACTAACCAAAAGTCTTGTGAAGAGTTTAGCAGGGTGATGACACAGAAATTCGAGATGTCGATGATGGGCGAGTTGAACTACTTCCTTGGGTTCCAAGTGAAGCAACTCAAGGACGGCACCTTCATCTCCCAAACGAAGTACACGCAAGATCTGCTAAAGCGGTTTGGGATGAAGGACGCCAAGCCCGCAAAGACTCCGATGGGGACCGACGGACACACCGACCTCAACAAAGGAGGTAAGTCCGTTGATCAAAAAGCATACCGGTCAATGATAGGTTCTTTGCTTTACTTATGTGCTAGTAGACCGGATATTATGCTTAGCGTATGCATGTGTGCTAGATTTCAATCCGAACCTAAGGAGTGTCACTTAGTGGCGGTGAAGCGAATTCTTAGATATTTGGTTGTTACGCCTTGCTTCGGGCTCTGGTATCCAAAGGGGTCTACCTTTGACTTAGTTGGATACTCAGACTCCGACTATGCTGGATGTAAGGTCGATAGGAAGAGTACATCGGGGACGTGCCAATTCTTAGGAAGGTCCCTGGTGTCATGGAACTCTAAGAAACAAACATCCGTTGCCCTATCCACCGCTGAGGCCGAGTACGTTGCCGCAGGTCAGTGTTGCGCGCAACTACTTTGGATGAGGCAAACCCTCAGGGACTTTGGCTACAATCTGAGCAAAGTCCCACTCCTATGTGATAATGAGAGTGCTATCCGCATGGCGGAAAATCCTGTTGAACACAGCCGCACAAAGCACATAGACATCCGGCATCACTTTTTGAGAGACCACCAGCAAAAGGGAGATATCGAAGTGTTTCATGTTAGCACCGAGAACCAGCTAGCCGATATCTTCACTAAGCCTCTAGATGAGAAGACCTTTTGCAGGTTGCGTAGTGAGCTAAATGTCTTAGATTCGCGGAACCTGGATTGAATTGTAGCATACATGTAGTTATGCTTTTGATCATGTTCCTTTTTTGCATTATGTTGCTTATTATGGTGCTCAAGTTGTACAAACACTCCCTGGACCTCACAAGTCCGTTGCAAAGTGATGCACATGTGTAGGGGGAGATGTGTTACAACTTGACCCTTTGAGACTAACCATGTGCTTGAGTTTGATAATTTAGTCTCGAAGGAGGATTGAAAGGGAAAAGGTGGACTTGGACCATGAAAGACTTCCACTGCACTCCGATGAGAGGGTAACTAATTCCAAGTTCATCTCATGAAATCTTATTGCCATTTGCTCTTAATTGAAGACTTTGGTGAGGCAATGGGGTTAACGGGCCAAGATTGATCCCGTTTTGGTGCTTGATGCCAAAGGGGGAGAAAATAAAGGCCAAAGCGATAAATGGATCAGCTACCACTTGAGAGATTTTGAAAATAGTAGAATAGAGTTTTTGTTTTGTCAAAAGCTTTTATTGTCTCTTTTGTCAAAAGTTGACTTCTTGTAGGGAGAAGTATTGATTATGGGAAATAGGGGGAGTTTTTGAAATCTTTGATCAATCTCTTTTTGATCAGCTACCACTTGAGAGATTTTGAAAATAGTAGAATAGAGTTTTTGTTTTGTCAAAAGCTTTTATTTTCTCTTTTGTCAAAAGTTGACTTCTTGTAGGGAGAAGTATTGATTATGGGAAATAGGGGGAGTTTTTGAAATCTTTGGTCAATCTCTTTTTGAATGACTCTCTTTATACTTCAACATGTGTGTTTGACTTAGAGATAGAGATTTGAATTTGATTTGCAAAGACAAACCAAGTGGTGGCAAAAGATGATCCATATATGCCAAAATTTGAATAAAACTCAAAGTCAGTTTTTATTTGAAGTGATTTTGCACCTGTTCTAGTTGCTCTATGTTGTGTTGGCATAAATCACCAAAAAGGGGGAGATTGAAAGGGAAATGTGCCCTTGGGCCATTTCTAAGTATTTTGGTGATTGAGTGCAAACACAAAGGCTTAAATGTGATAATATGCTCATGGATGAACAAAGTGCAAATCACAAGTAAACGTATGTTTCTAAGCCTTAGTACATTGGTTTTGTGTACTAATATATTTGTCTAAGTGTTAGAAACAGATAGAAGAAGAGAAGAGAAGACTTGGCTGTGTGCAGCCAAGGGGCTGTTTCGGTCTGGGGCACCGGACTGTCCGGTGGTGCACCGGACAGTGTCCGGTGGTGCACCGGACAGTGTCCGGTGCACCAGGCTGCCTTGGCCGAAGAGGCCACTCTCGGGTTTTTCTCCGGCGACTTCGGCTAAAATTCACCGGACTGTCCGGTGTGCACCGGACTGTCCGGTGAGCCAACGGTCGGCCGGGCCAACGGTCGGCCGCGCGATCGGCGCGCGACACGTGGCCGAGCCAACGGTCGGAAGGAAGCACCGGACTGTCCGGTGTGCACCAGACATGTCCGGTGCGCCAACGGTGCGCAGATCTGACTCTGACAGCAACGGTCGGATGCGCTGTATAAGGAAACAAATCGGGCACCGGACAGTGTCCGGTGTGCACCGGACTGTCCGGTGCGCCCGACGACAGAAGGCAAGGATAGCCTTCCAGATGTGCTCTCAACGGCTCCTAGCTGCCTTGGGGCTATAAAAGGGACCCCTAGGCGCATGGAGGGATACACCAAGCATTCCTACAACTCTTCTAAGCACCAAGACATCAATCTCACGCATTCGTTTCATTGTGATAGCATATAGAGCTCTTGTGGAGTTGTGAACTCTCTGTGTTGCGTTGCGAGCTCTTGTTGCGACTTGTGTGCGTGTTGTTGCTCTGATTTTCGAGTCTTGTGTGCGTTGCTCATTCCCACCTTACTCCGTATTTCTTTGTGAACTCAATTGTAAGGGCGAGAGACTCCAAGTTGTGGAGATTCCTCGCAAACGGGAAAAGATCAAAGGAAAGAAAAACACCGTGGTATTCAAGTTGATCATTGGATCACTTGAGAGGAGTTGAGTGCAACTCTCGTCCGTTGGGACGCCACAACGTGGAGTAGGCAAGTTTTGTACTTGGCCGAACCACGGGATAACCACCGTGTCAACTCTGTGATTGCTTTCTTGTGGTTATCGTGTTTTGAGTCCTCTCTAGCCACTTGGCCATACTTATGCTAACCCTTAACAAGTTTTTGTGGCTTAAGTTTTGAAGTTTTACAGGATCACCTATTCACCCCCCCC
Organism: Zea mays; assembly: GCF_902167145.1. Classification (NCBI taxonomy): domain Eukaryota; kingdom Viridiplantae; phylum Streptophyta; class Magnoliopsida; order Poales; family Poaceae; genus Zea; species Zea mays. The sequence goes on along the minus strand of NC_050104.1, from coordinate 81,233,611 downwards.
CTCTAGGTGCTCTCAGTTTACAAACTAGAACTCGTCGTAGTCCTGGAACTCCATAAAGTCCTCCATGTTGCCAGCATCTCCTCCTGAGCACTGAATACAGTGGGGACAACCTGGGGTCGGGGTGTTTTGTAAAGCAAGGGTGAGTACACATCAACGTACTCAGCAAATATCCCGTTTGGCTAAAGTGGACTAGCTTTATGTGGGGTTAAGGTTAAACAATTGTTTTAGTTGGTCAAGTATTTATTACTATTAGTAGAGCTAAATTTTAGCAGTAACCCAATTATTACCCAAATGTACCACCTCCAAGAGGAAATACCAAGGATCAAAATTATAACCATCATTACTAACCATCATCATAAAAGTAACCAAAGTTCTTCTAATAAAAGAGGATCCCAAGGTTGTTCTTAACCATGAGCTCGGCGAATATACCAGTTTCTAACACTTTGTAGAGGTTGCACACTTTACCCACGAGTCGTGATCCCTTTCCAGCCTGGGTTGTACATACCCGATCTTCACTACCGAGGTGAATGGCCACGGATACACTACGTAGCCTTTACAAAGACTCCCCTGGTGCATAGCTGCTCGTTAGGTTTCGCCAGTCGTACAAACGCAGTACACCTCCCCAAGGTGGGTGACTAACAAAACCAAATCAAATGAACCTCCGCACCCCCTTAGCAGAGCGAGCACCACGCCCAGCCCCCATTGACGGCCCTCAGGCAAAGCCAACTACACCCCCAGGTTCATCTAATTAATCAGCTAAGGGCGTCCCATTCTACCCTCATGGTTGCACTGTTATCCCGGGTGGTCACTCCACGAACAGGTCCTTACGGAAAGGTACTCAGGGAAAAGGCCTGAGCCCCCTAGAGTATCACAATATTATCATCGGGATAACATCATTGTATCATAAATAATCACATCATGTTCATTTATTAAGTTAAAGCAATAGCATAAAGCTAACCATGATAACCCCAAAAAGGTAAATAAGGATAAGGTAAATACAGACTAGTCAATCCTTAAGTTTTAAATAATGTAATGCAAGACAGTGAATTATAAAGTAAATAGGACATAATAGGTCAGAGGACACTTGCCTTCACCAGGTTGTTGCTCAGGAAGATCTTCAGCAACACACTCAGGAACCACGGACTGCTCGGTGTCTAAATAAAATGATCATGCATTCAATACATTTGGTAAATGACAAATAAATAACATATCAATCATGTACAAACATGGGAACACATCTCAAAGAGAAAAATATAAACTCTAAAGGGAGTTTAAGTTATAGGGTAGACTAATCTCACTAAGTAGTTGATTACTCTTTGAGTGATGTCTATCTCCATGGTTACATAATCTGATTCTATTCATTTTAATGAGACATAAAAGTTACACTAGAGATAAATTCATGTAATACACATTATTAATCTCACAAGATTAAATTTTCTTTAACCACTAGGGTTTTCTTTTTACCTATTTTATTAAATGAACAATTCAATACATATATTAAACCATAGTTAAACATAAAAATTAGAGTGTGCAGATTGTGAATGGAACTAATTTATTTAAACATAGAATATTCATATGAACATTTTGCAATTTGAATCACTAATTTTGGAGTTCATATGCAAAAGATATGAAATAAACAAGTTTGGGAGTTTAAAATATGAAAATAGGTCTAATTGTGTAATTATTTAAAAGCCTAGGGTTCAATCTGCAAGATTACAGGGGCCTGCGTACGAAAACCAGGGACGGCAGGTTCATTTCCTAAAACCCGAGGGTCTCTTTAACAAAATTACCATGCAAAGGGGTACGAGATCCACTCAACTGTTAGATCTAAAATCAACGACTGAGATTAGATTTGCAGGCGAGCGCGCGGACGCGGGCGCGCACTGACCAGTGGGCCAGGGTGGTCAACGACCGAGGCGGGGAGGCCAGACTAACTGGTGGGTTCGGACGCAGGGCGCGGGTGCGCTAAGCGGTATCCCGCGATCTTGTTGGCACTTGCTCTCCTGGGCAAGTAGATCCAACGGGAAAGTGGAAAGAGTATTGGCAAAGTTCGTCGTGGGATGGCAATAGCTTTGTTAATCTACCTCTGTGAGGGCACTGTACGGGGGTATTTATAGGCACTCGAGCGACCACCCGTCCCTTGTCAAAGACGTTTGTGCCCTCGAGTACCTAGTTTATCCCCAGAATATTCCCACGAGGGGAGGTTACAGTCAGTCATTACAGTAAAGGCTATTACAAACGCGGCCCGTAATACGCTTCTCCAAGCGGGGCCCGTTACAATGGGTCGAATCCCGCATGGGCCTACCGGCGTGGTGACGACGTGAGACTCGTAGACTTCGACAGAGCCTTCGTCTTGCAACGACGGCGATGAAGGGGGACCGCGCCGGTCTTCATCCAATCGACACCTTCGGCTTGCTTGGGCGTGTTCTATGGATGTAGTCTTCGTCGAAGTGATGAGGCGACGAGGGCATCGAGCGAAGGGTAGCGTGTTTGCCTTCGCCCCAAGATTTGCCCTCCGAGGGACCAGTTCGACTAAGTCATCTAGTGCTGAAGACGTCGCTAGATGGTGGAGACGCTGCCCTCGCTCGAAGTGGTCCCGCAGGGGTTTTTGAAATGTGACCGTTGATGGACGTGTTACTGTTGGACTGCGTGTTTCCCAAAGCACCGTGTCCTGTCTATAAAAAGGCGGTCGCGGCCAGGACTGTTTCTTATCCTTGCGTGCGCCGTAGAAACCCTAAATTTTACAAACCGCTCGCCTGCCCTCCTTGCTCTCCCGCTTCGAAAATCTGGCCCGCATCAAGCAGATCGCACGCCGCCGCCGATGGTATGTAGCAATGTCTTCTTCCTCATCTGCTGCAAGTGCGTCGTCGGCCGATCTGTCGTCCGAGGATATCTTGAGTGATTTGGTGGCGACGGAGTTGCAGCCGGGCCACACCGTGGAGTTTGGCACTTCGAGGATCTCCTCGGTTCGTGTGCAGGAGTTGCAGGAGCTCGGATACTTTGGTGACGGTGTCAGGTGGGTTCCGGGCGCTGAGGAGATCCCTGAGCCTGAGGGCGAATTGGTTGTGTTTGAGGCATTTTTCATTGCTGGCCTTCGGCTCCCAGCGCATCGTTTCGTGGTGGAGGTTTTGCGGAGGTTCGACGTGCAGGTCCACCAGTTGACGCCTTACGCCGTGGTTGCGCTGGCGAAGTATGTTTGGGCGGTTGCTTCTTACGGCAAACAACCGTCTGTGGAGGTCTTCGGCAAAAACTATAGCCTGCACTGGCAAAAGAGGATAATAGGAGATAAGATTGCACAATTTGGATCGTGCACCTTTACGCCGAGGACTAGAAAGACTTCGACGGAAGTTGTGGAAATAGTCCCTTGTGCCCGGAACAAGTGGGGCAACTTGTGGGACTTTTGGTTTTATGTTTCTTGTGGGGAAGTCGAAGATCTGCCTGGGCTCCCTGCGGCCATTATGTGCTCTCATAGCTATGTGGCGTTCCCACGATTCAAGGTGGCGGAGGATGATGAGGACAAAGGGGCCCTTCGGCACGCTGCCCGCATGAGTAGCGGGCGTGATTTGGTTGAGTAATTTATTGGATATGGAGTGTGGCCCTTGGCACACGGCTGGGTGCTTGGTGAAGTGTGCCCCCGCTAGATGCCGACCTTGGGCGATCAATTAGTGCGAAGTCCATCCTTCGCTGTGGATTTGCGGGGCCAGAACCCGGTCGCGTTTGTGCGCGAAGTGGAGGCCGAGGTCGCAAGGATTGTAGGGCGATATGTACCGAAGACTAAGACCTTGCATAGTTGGGATATCCACGGTTCGAATGTTTGTTTGAATCATGTTTTTGAGTTGAACCTTCTGCCATATGGCGGCTACCCGGGAGACGACGATGTTGTTGTTGGCGACCGCCGTGGAAAGAGGGCGGTGGCAGCAGTCGACGAAGGCCCTTCGCGGGGAGTAGTGCCGGCTGTGGGCACTAAGAAGAGGAAACTAGGTACTGCAGCAGAGAGGTTGGGGGCTTCCGATCGTTTTGCTGTGGATTTATTGGGAACTTGCACGGCTCCCGGGGAGAGGATGTCTTCGCCCGGGCTCCAGGAATCTTCCACGCGAATGGTGAAGGTTACCGGGGATCATTGGCCTAGGAATGTTTTGATCCCCCGGGCGGCTGGCGAGGACATTCGTACGTCTCGATTAGCTCATGAGATGAAGATTCTTCCTTACAGGCGGAATGTTGCTGCTGTTGTATCGGCAGTGATGGAAAATGATCGCCAAGACGCGTTGCGGAAACGCCGGGCGTTTGCGAGGGTCGGGGACCTGCGCCGCGAGGTCAAGATGGCACGGGGGATCGCGAAGACTGCCGCCCCCGGCACCAGCAAGCCTCCACTGGGGGCGAAATCCGCCGCCCCGGCCCCAGCAAGCCGCTCCCTGCCGCGTCCGCACAGGAGCGAAGGCCTCCATCCCCGCCGCGTGCTGCTGAGACGGAGGTGGCCGGGGCCGAGGCCTCCATGGATATTTTCGTGGATGACTATCTTCTGGGTGGCGTCTCGATATTCGACGCCCATACAGGGCGGGGACTTGTTGGTGAGTTTTTTAGGACTGGGTTTTTGACAAGATCGGTGCAGGATCGGAGGCTACGCAACTCGTTGTTGCCCCGATGTCGGTGGTGGCTAGGTCGGTCACCGTGGCAACTGGTGTGAAGAGGTCTATGCAGGACCCATGGGCCCAGTTTTGCGCCAGCGGCGAGATTGCTTCGGCCTCCGCTGCCAAGGACGTGGCGAGCTCAGTTGCGCAGCAGCTGAAGCATGTAAGTAGTCTTCGGTAGTGTGTTCTTCTTATACGACTTTGAATTTGACGATGTTTGATGCCAGGCGGCCGCCTTCATCGAACGGATTGTGTCAGGGGCTGCCGAAAGGCGATGACTCGAGGGGAGGATTGAACGCCTTCGAATGCAGCACACTGAGGCTGTGCGGGACAAGTTGGCCACGGAGAACAAGAGCCGCAACCTGATGGATAAGTTGTTGGCTGCGGAGGCCGAAAAAGAGGAACTCGGTCGCCGGCTGGCGGCAGAAAAGGAGGATGCTGACAAGGCCTGCGTGGAGGCCCAGGCTGCACGCACCGATGCCAAACTTGCACGCGCCGAGGCTAGCCTTGCCCTCGAACGTGCTGTGGAGGCGGAGGCGAACCACCGGAGCCTGCGCAGCCATCTGTACAAGGCGGAGGCCTCTACCCGCACGGAGGTCGATCGAGTGCGTGTGTTGCTCGTGGACGCGTACCGGCAGCTTTGTGCGCGTACGGCCTCCTTTGATTCGTCCGGTAAGGAGGTGGGCCTCTGCTTTCTCGGCTGGTAGCAGGAGGAGCTGGAGGTCCTTCCATCGATCGTGACGGGTCTCATGTCCTTCGCTTCGCTCATCACCTGTAAGGGAGCCATGAATGCCTTGTCCCATGAGGGTTGTAGGCACTTCAAAGTCTTTGACCGGTCCGATAAAGACTTCGACCACGAAATCTACCAGGTTGACGACGCGATGCTAAAGCGGTCCGCTGGGGCGCTTTATGATAGGATGTGGGGCCCTCATGGCCATGATACTGTCCGCGAAAGGTCTGACCGGGCGATGGAGCAGGTACGGATTGTTATTGTTTTACTTTAGTTTATTTGTTTTAGAGAATATGTGCTTATGTTTGGTGCTGTTTTTGTAGATGGCAAATGATGAGGAGGTTGAAGACTTGGGAGGCCTAGAAAGCACGATACCTCTGGTGGAGGGTGCGAGGGCGGGGACTGAGGAGCGGGCGCCGCCGCCAACTGGTGCTGGCGAAGATGACCCTGCGGCCGCCGCCGTGTTGCCTGAAGACACTTCGATGGTGGCCGCGCCAGCTGCCGAAGACCCTACAGCGTCGTCCGGCCCCTCGCAGGTGGCGGGATATAGTTAGAGGCGTTGGATGTATGGTTTTATTTTTGTGATACTGAAAATCGGTTGCGGCGCAGGTTACGACGTCTGGGCCTGCGCAAGCAACCCCTACTGATGGTACTAATTTTGTGGCGATCGCGAACGCAGTGCCTGCTAATGAAAGTTTGTCTGAATCTGAATCTGGGTCTTTTTCATCTGATGGTGAGTTCGAGAGCCCGTTTTCCTGGACTGAAGAGTCTTCAGATGAAGATTTGGATTATTTTGCCGCGTTAGATGTGGCCGCGGCAGAGTCTTCACCGCGGCTGGAGGTGGGCGAAGCATTTGATCCCTCGGCTGGCACGACGTCTGAACGACGACGGCGAAAAGTGGTGGCGAAGCATAGCATTGGCGAGATGTCGTGAAGTGGTAGGCGCCGTCAGATGGTGCTGGAGCAAACCCGTCTTCGGATAGATCGGGGTGGCCAACGCAATTTGTTGTCCTCGTTGTTTGGGACGAGTATTGGTGAGGGTGATCTGCGGAATCTGTTTGAGGGTGAGGAATTGAAAATGATGTTGTTTAATTATTGGGAGGCAAGCATTATTCCGAAGGCTGAGCCGATGTAGTGTGTGATGCCCTCACTTGTCGTGCGGTAGCAAGTGAAAACGCTGCCCTCCCCCGTCTCGCAATAAAGAGGGAGGGGAGAACGCGATTGTATTTATTTGTGCGGTGGGTCTGGTGGCCCTTCGCTGTGTGTATGTAATGTGTGGTTTGTATTGTAATGTGACACCCTTGCCGGTGTGATGTTGTAACTGTCCGACGGCACCCTTAGGCGACTTTTGCATGGATTTGCCTTTGTGGGGAAGACTTCGTGTCGTGCACTTGTTGTGCTTGTCCGGCTGCACCCTTAGGCGACTTTTGCATGGAGTTTGTCTTTTAGTAAAAGACTTCATATCATGCACTTGTGCTTGTCCGGCTGCACCCTTAGGCGACTTTTGCGTGGAGTTTGTCTTTTAGTAAAATACTTCGTATCATGCACTTGTTGTGCTTGTCCGGCTGCACCCTTAGGCGACTTTTGCGTAGAGTTTGTCGCACGCGAGGGTAATCTACGCTACCTGTCGTGGTGACTTCGAATATGTCAAATGCCGAAGACCGTCGAAGTGGTCTTTTTCGACATGGTGATACTTGAATATTTTTGCGGGGGCTTTTCACTGGTATATTATATGACTCGACCTCATTAAAAACTTCACCCCCGGGAGGAAAAGAGTGCGAGCCTGAACAACATTGTTTGCAGAATTACATAGGCGCGTAGGCCCTGAGACTTAAACAAAAAATTTCCGGAGATTATCGATGTTCCAGGAATGCTCTAAGTCTTCGCTGGATGATGTTGCCAGCCTGTAAGCACTGGGGGATGCCTTCGACTTGACGATGAATGGACCTTCCCATTTCGGCTCAAGCTTGCCCCGTGATTCTGTATGGGTGGTCCGGCCGAGTACAAGGTCCCCTTCGTTGAATTCTCTTGGGACGACTGCGTTGTCGCGCCAAGCCTTGGTTTGAACCTGATATTTGTCGAGGTCTTGCAGGGCGAGGACGCGGTCTCCGTCGATGAGATCTTTGGAAGCTGGTTCGTCGACATTGGGGACTGCTGATGTGTTTGTTCTGGGTGACCCGTGCTTCAACTCTTGCAGCATCATGGCCTCATATCTATACAATAGGCGGAAGGGTGTGAACCCGGTTGCCCGACACTCTGTCGTGTTTAGGGCCCATACCACTTCGGGTAATTGATCAGCCCATTTGCCCTTTTTGTCATTGAGAAGCCTTTTCTTGATGGCACTAAAAAACTTGCCATTGGCGCGCTCAACAACACCGTTGGATTGTGGGTGGTACACCAAGGCGAAGATAGGCTTGGTGCCGATGGAAAAAGCAGAAATCCCTGAAGTCTTGGCTGACGAACTGTTTGCCGTTGTCGACTGTGAATTCAGACGGGACTCCGAAGTGGCAGACAATGTTTTGCCAGAAGAATTTTTGAGCAGTCTTTGATGTTATTGTGGATACTGCTCTGGCCTCAATCCACTTTGTGAAATATTCGATGGCGACGAAGGTGAATTTGAGGTTCCCTTGAGCCGTAGGCAGTGGTCCAATGATGTCCAGCCCCCAGCGTTGAAGTGGCCATGTATGGGCGATGAGCTTGGTGAATTGCGAAGGGATGCCTAAGCGAGGGGAGAACTTTTGGCATGCTTCGCATGACCTTGTGACTCGATTGGCAGTACAAATTATTGCAAGCCAGTAAAATCCCTGATGAATCATCTTGGCAGCGAGGGCTTGGGTCCTGAGTGGGAGCCGCAAGTTCCGTTGTGGACTTCGCGGAGGATTTATATGCCTTCGGTTTCAGTTATGCACTTTAGCATGGGCTGGCTGATCCCCTTCTTGTACAGCTGACCCTCGACTAATGCGAAGTCCTGGCTTCTGTGCTTTAGTCGTTTGGCCTCATTGCGATCGCTTGGATGGTAGTGGCCTTGCAAATACAGAGTTATTGGGGCCCGCCAGTCTTTGGCCATGATGAGGTTGATGATGCGGTGGCCTTAGGTGTCCTGAGTTATTTGTAAACCTTCTGGGTTGCGGACAGCTGGCATGCCGATGATGTGGTAGAACACGTCGGAGGGCAAGGCCTCGCCCTTGGCCGCTGCTTTGGCCAACGCGTCGGCCTCTTCGTTCTTGGCGCGGTCGACATGCTGCAGGGTGAGACCCTTGAATTGTCTCTCGAGGTTGCGGACGGCTGTGAGATACTACATGAGCGTGAGGTCTTTTGTTGAGTATTCCTTCTCAACCTGGCCGGCGACTACTTTGGAATCTGTCCTGATTATGCATGTGGTGACACCGAGTGCTCGCAATTTGCGGAGTCCTAGGATGACAGCTTCATACTCTGCTATATTGTTAGTGCATCTGTCGGACTCCAAGGCGAACCTGAGTCGTGCTACGTATCTGTACTTGACACCTGTGGGTGATGTGATGATCGCTGCGGCGCCTGCCCCTGCATGGCACGACGCGCCGTCACAGTGGATGGTCCAAACTTTCTCTGGGGACTCTTCTTGTTACCTTGTTGGTCCTGTCTAGTCAATGATGAAGTCTGCCAGGACTTGTGATTTAATCGTTGTTCTGGACTCAAAGGTGATGTGGTACCTGGAGAGTTCGGCTGCCCATTTGGCGATTCGGACGGACGCTTCTGGGTTCTTGAACAATTCTCCCAAACCCCTATCCAAAGTGACCCGTACTTTAAATGCCTCGAAGTAATGGCGTAGCTTGCGCGATGCCATGGCAACTGCGTATGAAATTTTTTCTAGCTCAATCATGTTGCACTTAGAAGCCGTGAGGACTTCGGAGACATAGTACACTAGGCACTGCCGAGTCGTGCCCTCTCTGTCCTGCTCTTGGATTAAAGCTGCGCTCACTACGCATGGTGAGGCCGCAATGTAAAGAAGAAGAGGCAGTGAAGGGTCGGGGCTGACAAGTGTTGCTAAGTAGGACAGGTGTTGCTTGAGCGACTCGAAGGCCGCCGCCTGCTTAGGTCCCCAAGCGAAGTCTTTTTCACCACACAATGTCTTGAGGAAGGGTAGACTGCGCTCAGCGGATTCGGAGATGAATCTGTTTAAGGCGGCCAATCTGCCTGTCAGTCGCTGGACATCCCTGACTGACTACGGGCGTGTCATGTTGATGATCACTTGGATCTTGGTTGGGTTGGCCTCGATCCCACGGTGCGACACCAGGTAACCAAGTATCTTCCCCTGGCGAACTGCGAAGACACACTTCTCAGGGTTGAGCTGAAGTTGTGCGTCGCACATATTAGCGAATGTTTCTACGAGGTCGGCCACATGATCGTCTTTGTTTTTGCTCACGACGACGATGTCGTCTACATAGGTGAAAATGTTGCTGCCTACTTGACTTTTGAGGACCCTCTTGGTGAGGCGAGAAAAGGTTGACCCGGCATTTTTGAGTCCTTCTGGCATCCTGATGAAGCAGTATGTGCTGAAGGGTGTTGTTGGGGCGAAGGCAAAGATGCCACCCTTCGCTCGAGGCCTTCGCTGCAGTCGTTGGTCCAACAGAGACAAGACAACGGGCAGGGACGCCCTTCGCTCCATACGACATCAGACGAAGATCTGCGACGAGGTCGTCCCACCGTGCGGCCTCGTCCAGCACGGAGGCCCACGTGTGATCCGGCCCATTGTAACGGGCCCTGCGTGGCCGCTGCGTGTTACGGGCCTAATTTGTAAAGGCATCCCTGTAATTACAGTCTGTAACCCTGCTTATGGGAATATTCTGGGGATAACCTAGGTGTCTGAGGGCACATGCGTCCTTAACACAGGACGCCGGGCACTCAAATACCTATAAATACCCCCGCACAGTGCCCGTGAGAGGCTAGATTAATAGAGCTATTGCCATCTTGCGCGAGAACCCTGTTTACGTCACTACTCCTCCAGTTGGATCCCCTTGCTACAGAGAGCAAGTGCCAACATTTGGCGCCCACCGTTCATGCGACGAAAAACCACCCGCGATGGCACCCAAGAAAGTTAACTCGAAGGCTGACGAGGCTGCAAAGGCAGCACTGCTGGCCGCAAAAAAGGCAAGGCCCTCGCCCTCACCCACTCTACTCACCACGAGGCTACCGAAGACGATGTTCTCCGCACCTGCGAAGACGATGCTCTCAGCACCTGCGGCCCTGAAGGACAATCGCAACCCCCCAAGGCTTCGCCCCACCGGAGGGCGCGGACCTCACCGAGGACGGCGAGGTCCTCGGCGTCTCGGCGGAAGAACAGCTACAGCTGCGTGCCCTACGCCTCAAGAACCGCAATCTCCAGAGGCAGAAAGAGATACTGGAGGCCAAGCGCTAGCGCGTGTCCGCACTAGCCAAGGTGCGGCAAATGATACGCGACGAAGAGCAGAAGGCCCAGGACCTCGAGCGGGAGATCGCGCTGCGCAGCGCGAAGGCCACCTCGGCCTGCAGCACGGGCCACCCCTGCAACAGCACGCACAACTGGAAGACACGCGCGAAGGCCACCTCGGCCTGCAGCATGGGCCACCCCTGCAACAGCGCGCACAACCGGAAGACCCGCGTTTCCCCCAGCGCGACCACACCTTCCCGCATACCGCGCCATTCCAAGGGGTCAACTACCTCGACGAGCGAAGTCCCCTGGCGCCACATCTGCAAGTGATGCCTTGGCCCGCCAACTTCCGGGCAGGGACCTACCCCAAGTACAACGGCAGCACTGACCCGGCACAATACATAATGAGTTATCAGGTCGCCGTTGCATCTTCTGGAGGGGACGACGCCACAATGGCCAAGTCTTTCATCATCGCCCTCGAAGGCCCAGCTCTCACCTGGTTCACTAGGTTGCCTTCGCTGTCCATTGATTCCTGGAGAAGCCTCCGGGACAAGTTCCTGCTCAACTTCCAAGGGTACCGCCCAGACACCGACGCCTTGGCCGAACTCTCGCTCTGCAAGCAGCTGGAAAAGGAGACTCTGCGGGAGTATTACCGCAAATTTCTAACACTCAAGTCACAGCTGCCCTAAGTCGACGACCAGATCGCCATCCACTACGCCATCAGTGGCCTTCGCGCCGGCGTCCTCTATAGCCACAGCATTAGAGATCCGCCCAAGAACCTCCAGGAATTATATCAGCTGTTTGAAAAATACGCCAAATCCGAAGAGCTCCACCAGCGCAAGGTTGAGTCTCAAAGGAAGCCCAAAGATGCTCCACAGACCAGCCGCACGTGGACGAGGACTCCGCAGCAAGACTCCGGTCGAGACGGTCGCAATCAACAGCAAGTGCACAACATCGCCAACCAGCACCCCGCTGCTGAAGCCCCTCGCCGCCAGGAACATCCCCCCAGGGCCGCGGAAATGGAACTCACGGTAGGGGTCGGGGGCGTGCGCAGCCGCCGCGCCGATTCTACTGCCTCTTCCATGGCGAAGACTGCGCCCACCAAACCAAAGACTGCCCAGAAACGAAGGCCACCAAAGACAGGATGGCACGGGCGCAGCCAGCCGACAACCCCAGAGTTGTCGCGCACACTTACCAGCAACCCCCTCCACCATATATCCACGCCCCCGCCCCGCATCCACCGCACCACGCTTATCAACACCATCAGGAAGTACAAATCGTACCTCCCCCACCCCCACCACCACACCAGCAACATCAAAACATCCCCCACGCCCCAAAGTAGGAAGACTTCGCCGATCAGCCGTATCGCGGAGTCATTCACATGATCACTGGGGGGTCCAGCACCGACTTCGACACAAAGCGGCAGAAGCAGGACCACTACCGCAGCATCAACCACGTCGCCATCACTGGCCCAGTCGTGCAGACAAAGTGGTCCCACATACCGCTAACCTTCGACGCACGAGACGTCGACCTGCGCAGAGCCCCCCACAGCGACGCCATGGTTATCAATTGCAGCGTGGCAGGCTGGGACCTGCACAAAGTCCTAGTCGACAATGGCAGTCAGGCAGACATCATCTTCCTCCACGCCTTCGACCGCATGGGCATAAGCCACAGCCTGCTCAAGCCTTCGGACAACCCGTTGTATGGCTTCGGCGGCAAGGGCACCTTTCCTGTCGGCAAAATAGAGCTGCCTCTCTCCTTCGGTGTAGCACCCAATGCCCGAAGTGAGCAAGTGACCTTCGATATTGTGGATATGGTATATCCGTACAACGCCATCATGGGCCGGGGCTCCATCAATAAGTTTGAAGCAGCCATTCACGGACTGTACCTATGCATGAAGATACCAGGTCCGTTAGGCGTCATTATGGTCTACGACAATCAACAGACTGCGCGCAACATATAGCGGGACTTCATCCCTGGACAAAGAAACGTGCACTGCCTCACGGCCCAGCGCGAGGTCCCTGCGGCTGCCAGCCCAACCGACAAAGAGCACGACAAGGCACAGCTGCAGAGCAACGACGGGACCAAGACTGTCCCCCTCGACTAGGCCACGCCCAAGCAGACAGTCACTATCAGCGAAGACCTCACTTCGCATGAAGAAGAGAAGCTCCTCTGCTGCCTGTCCAAGAACAAAGATGTCTTCGCCTAGTCAGCCCTCGACCTGGTCGGGGTCAGCCGATCCATAATTGAGCACAGCTTGGGAATCGACCCTTCGGTGAGGCCGAAAAAACAGCGGCTTCGCAAAATGTCCGACGAGAAGACAGAGGCCGCCAAGGCAGAGGTGCACCGCCTCCTGGAAGCCAAATTCATCGAGCCGGTGGCTTACCCCACGTGGCTCTCCAACGAGGTGATGGTGCAGAAAAAGAGCGGGAAGTGGCGAATGTGCATCGACTTCACCAGTCTCAATAAGGCCTGCCCAAAGGACAACTTCCCGTTGTCGCGGATCGGTAAAATAGTCGATAGCACGGCCGGATGCGAAGTCATGTCACTCCTCGACTGCTTCTCCGGTTACCACCAGATATACATGAAGGCGGAAGACAAGGCTAGCACCAGCTTTATAACACCCTTCGACACATATTGCTTCATCAGAATGCCGGAGGGACTCAAAAACGCCGGGCTTACCAAAACAGTGCTCGAAGGGCAAGTTGGCAGAAATATATTCACATATGTGGACGACATTGTCGTCGCCAGCAAGAGCAAGGAGGACCATCTCGCTGACCTCGCCGAGACATTCGCGAACATGCGAGACGCACGACTCCGCCTAAACCCGGAAAAGTGCGTCTTCGGCGTTCGCCAAGGCAAAATATTGGGCTACCTGGTATCACACCGCGGCATCGAGGCCAACCCAACCAAAATTCAAGCCATCATAAACATGACGCCTCCGCAGTCCGCCAGAGACGTCCAGCGCTTGACGGGCAGGTTGGCCGCCCTCAACAGATTCATCTCCAGGTCCGCTGAGCGAAGTCTCCCTTTCCTCAAAACTCTCCGCGGTGCAAAAGACTTCGCTTGGGGACCAGAGCAGGCAGCGGCCTTCGCCTCATTAAAACAGTACTTGTCGGAGTTGGCAGTCCTTACAAGCCCCGACTCTTCGCTACCTCTGTTGCTCTATGTTGCGGCTTCGCCGCATGCGGTCAGCGCGGCACTGGTGCAGAAGCAGACAGTTGAGGGCGTGATCAGGCAGTGCCCAATTTATTACGTCTCCGAAGTGCTGACACCGTCCAAATGTAACATGACAGAACTGGAGAAGATTGCCTACGCAGTCGTTATGTCTTCGCGCAAATTGCACCATTATTTTGAAGCATTCAAGGTCTGGGTCACCTCAGACAGGGGACTCGGCGAATTGTTCAGAAACCCGGAAGCATCGGTGAGGATTGCCAAGTGGGCGGCCGAACTCTCCGGCTACCACATCAATTTCGAGCCCAGGACAGCCATCAAGTCACAAGTCCTGGCAGACTTCGTCGTCGACTGGACTGGGCCAATAACACAGCCGGACCCGTCCGCAGAGAAGGTTTGGACGATCCACTGCGACGGCGCATGGTGCCATGCGGGGGCAGGCGCCGCTGCAGTCATCACCTCACCAACCGGAGTCAAGTACAGATATGCGGCTCGCCTCAGCTTCGCTCTGGAATCTGACAGATGCACAAATAACATAGCAGAATACGAAGCAGTCATCCTCGGCCTCTGCAAGCTGAGGGCCCTTGGGGTCACCACCTGCATCATCAAAACAGACTCCAAGGTAGTTGTCGGCCAAGTGGAGAAAGACTATGCAGCAAAGGACCCCGCACTTATGCAATACCTCGCGGCCATCCGAAGCCTCGAGAGACAATTCAAGGGGTTCACCTTGCAGCATGTGGACCGGGCCAAGAATGAAGAGGCCGACGCATTGGCCAAGGCTACCGCCAGAGGCGAGTCCCTGCCCTCCGACGTGTTCTTCCATGTCATCGGCACGCCAGCCGTCTGGAGCCCTGAAGGGCTCCAAATAACCAATGACAGCGAGGGCCACCGCATAGTCAACCTTATCATGACCGAAGACTGGTGGACACCAATAACCCTGTTCCTACAGGGGTACTATCAACCAACCGACATCAACGAGGCCAAGCGCCTCAAACATCGAAGCCGGGACTTCGCGCTGATTGAGGGCCAACTCTACAAGAAAGGGGTCAGTCAGCCAATGCTTAAATGTGTCACCGAGACCGAAGGCGTCCAAATCATGCGCGAGGTCCACAGTGGTACTTGCGGCTCTCACGCAGGGCCAAGGGCCCTAGCCGCAAAAGTGATCCGCCAAGGCTTCTATTGGCCCGCAATGATCTGCGCTGCAAATCGGGTTACAAGGTCCTGCGAAGCCTGCCAGAAATTTTCTCCTAGATCATGCAGCCCCGCACAATTCACAAAACTGATCGCCCACACATGGCCTCTCCAGCGCTGGGGCCTGGACATCGTCGGGCCCTTGCCCACGGCTCAGGGGAACCTTAAGTTCGCCTTCGTCGCTGTCGAATACTTTACCAAATGGATCGAAGCGAGGGCCGTTTCCACAATAACATCAAAGACTGCACAAAAATTCTTTTGGCAAAACATCGTTTGCCGCTTCGGAGTACCGTCCGAACTAACAGTCGACAATGGCAAGCAGTTTGACAGCCAAGACTTCAAGGACTTCTGCTTCTCCATTGGCACCAAGCTTGCATTCGCCTCAGTATACCACCCGCAGTCCAACGGAGTTGTGGAACGAGCCAATGGAAAAATTTTCACAGCCGTCAAAAAGATGCTCCTCGACGAAAAAGGGCAAGTGGGCTGATTTGCTACCTGAGGCGGTCTGGGCGCTAAACACGACTGAGTGCAGGGCGACCGGCTTCACCCCTTTCCGCATTCTATATGGATCGGAGGCCATGACCCCACAAGAAATAAAACATGGGTCCCCGCGAACAGTTCCGTCAGCCGTCCCCGACGTGGATGAGCCCACTTCGAAGGATCTCATCGATGGAGACCTAGTCTTCGCTCTACAGGCCCTGAACAAATACCAAGCCCAGACAAAAGCATGGCACGACCACGCAGTCATCCCGAGAGAATTCAGCGAAGGGGACCTCGTACTCGTCCGCACAGCTCGGACAGAGTCCAGGGGCAAGCTGGAGCCCAAGTGGGAGGGCCCTTTCATTGTCAAGACGAAGGCTTCCCCCAGCGCTTACAGGCCCACAACGCCAAACGGCAAAGACCTAGAGCACTCCTGGAACATCGACAATCTCCGCAAATTTTTTGTTTGACTCATCAGGGCCGATTCGCCCTTGTAATTCGCAAAAACAATTTTATTCTGGCCCGCACTCTTTTCCTCCCGGGGGGTGAGGTTTTTAACGAGGCGGAGCCATGTAATATACAAGTGAAAAATCCCCCGCAAAAGCATGCGTCGAAAAAAGACCGCGATGACGGTCTTCGACATTCGACCAATACAAAGTCACCGCGAGGCTCAGCGCTGGCCACCCTCGCGTGAGACAACTCCGCGCAGAAGTCGCCTAAGGGTGCAGCCGGACTAGCACAATAAGTGCGAAAAATCGAAGTGTACCGCGAAGACTTACCGTGCAGAAGTCGCCTAAGGGTGCAGCCGGACTAGCACAATAAGTGCAAAAAATCGAAGTCTACCGCGAAGACTTACCGTGCAGAAGTCACCTAAAGGTGCAGCCGGACTAGCACAATAAGTGCGGAAAATCGAAGTCTACCGCGAAGACTTACCGTGCAGAAGTCGCCTAAGGGTGCAGCCGGACTAGCACAACAAGTGCGAAAAATCAAAGTCTACCGCGAAGACTATCCGTGCAGAAGTCGTCTAAGGGTGCAGCCGGACTAGCACAACAAGTGCGAAAAACCGAAGTCTACCGCGGAGACTATCCGTGCAGAAGTCGCCTACGGGTGCAGCCGGGCTAGCGCAATAAGTGCGAAGAATCGACTATCCGCGCAGCAGTCCGCGCAAAGACCAATTACACGCGCACTAATCCAGCACAACAATTACGCCTGACCAAGTACATAACGCCTTCGCGAGCTTAGCCGAGCGTGCGAGGGCACACAACTTCATCATACAAGCCATTACACATGTACAAGCGAGGGCATCACACTCTACATCGGCTCAGCCTTCGGAATAATTCACATCTCCCTATAGTTAAATAACATTATCTTAAGCTCCTCACCCGCAAAAAGACTTCGCAATTCCCCCTCACCTATACTCACGGCGGCCGGCAAGGACAACAGTTCCTGCCGGCCAGCTCTACTCACACGAAGCCGACCGCCGTCCGCCCCACTCACTCTACGCTTCGCAACCGCCCTTCGCTGCTTACGCCCAGTACTCGGACCAGGCACATCTTCTGCATCCGCAACGTGCGGTGAAGCCTCCGCCGCTGCCACATCCAAGGCGGCAAAGTAGTCCAAGTCCTCATCCGACGACTCATCAGTCCACTCAACCGAGCTCCCAGAGTCACCAAAATCAGAAAACTTAGATGCAGACCCATCCGATTTATTACCATCATCCACGGTCGAAGCCGCCAAAAAATTAGTAGTGGTGGTTGCGTGCGCAGGCCCAAAATCTTGAACCTGCGCAGCAACCAAGATTCAGCAACATATCCAAAATTCCCTAACTACCCACACCCACTACGCCACCTGCGAAGACCCAGCCGTCGCGGGAGCCTCCGCTGTCGCCTCCGCCGCCACCGTCACAGGATCCTCAGCCCTCGGCGCAGCATTTGGCGGCGGGCCTTCGCCGGCCGCAGCGGCTGCAGGGGCATCAGGAACGCCTTCGGCGGTCTCCGGGGGCGGGCCTCCGCCGGCCGCAGCGGCTGCGGGGGCATCAGGGGCGCCTTCGACGGTCTCCGGGAGCGACTCCGGGGCGGCCTCCGCCGGGTTCGACTCCGGGTCAGGCAGCGCGCTGTTCAAAGCCCCAAAGTCATCCACCCTCTCACCACGCGCCGCCTGAGACACAACACACAAATTCAGCAAACCCATACATAGCCCACATCCAGCAAACACCAAACCAAAGCCAAACATTACCTGACCCCTCACCGTCTCGGCCCGTTCCCTGACAACCTCTCGACCGTGGGGGCCCCACATCCGGTCGTAGAGGGCTCCGGTGGATTCCTTCACTATAGGGTCCTCAACCTTGTAGATATCACGCTCGAAATCCTCATCAGCTTGGTCGAAGACTTCATAGTGTCGGCACCCTTCGCGAGAGAGCGCGTTCATCACCCCCTCGCAGGTGATCAGGGAAGCATAAGACATAAACCCCTCCACGATAGTGGGGAGCGCCTGCAACTCCTCCTGCACCCACTCCAGGCAGCGAAGTCCGGGCTCTCGGTCCGGCACTTCGAAGTCAGCGGTCCGCGCGCCCAGCTCATGGTATGAATCCATAAGCTGTTTGCGAGTCCGCTCAGCCTCCATGTGCGTCGCGACCTCGGCCCTCTCCACACGGCTCTGCAGAGCGCGGAGCCGCTCTTCCAACTGCTCGGTGCGCTCCCTGGCAAGACCGCCCTCCACCCGCGCCAAATTGGCCTCCGCCTGCGCAGCCTGCGCCTTGGCGAGGGCCTCAATGGCCTCCTTCCTCTCCTCCGCCAGTTGGCGCCGGAGGTCAGTCTTCTCCCCCTCCAGCGCGGCCACCTTGTCCGCCAGCTTGCGGCACTTACTGTCGGCGGCCGACTTCTCCCGGACGGCGTCAGCATGTTGCGTCCGAAGTCTCTCGACTTCGGCAGACACAGCTGCCGTCAGGGCCCCCGACGCCGCGTGGTCTGCGAAGTCAGCCGCCTACAAGACACACATAAGACCACAGCCCCGGCGCAGCCGGTAAAAAAAAAGAAAAAAAAGAAAACCGAAGTCTAGCTCAACGTACCTGAATTAGCGCCTCCTTCATCTCCTTCAGCCGGCGGGACACAGCACCCGCCTCGTCCCTCACAGCAGTGTGCCGACATCTCGCCGCCAGCACTAAGGGCACCGCCCTTCGCCTTTGGCACTATGGCAGCCGCCGTGGTCGCCGCGGCAGGCGGAACAACGACAAGTTGGCCTTCGTCCGCCCTTGCGACGTATCAACAATTTAAAAAAAAAGAAAATCGAGCCAATGGCTTACCAACAAGATAGTCATCCACACTAATGTCGGTGGCGAAGTCGGCGACGCGCTTGCCCGGCGGCGGCAAACCTCGGCCCGCCTTCGCGGCCTCCGGCACCCTGCTGGACGCCGGTGCAGCCCTCCCAGACTTGGAACCACCGGCGGCAGCCGCAGCCTCCGGCGCCCTGCTGGATGCAGGGACGACCGACTTCGCCACCAGCGGCGGCTGGCCTCCGCCGGGGGCAGCAGCCTTCGCAGCCCCCCGCTGCCTCTTCGGCCTGGCTTCATGAAGCCTGACCACCGCCTGGCACTTCTGTGCAGCTCCCTGGCGATCCTTGTCCATCACTGCCGACACAACAGCAGCAATATTCCGACACGAACCATGCGAGATGTAAAAAAGTCTTCGCCGGCCGCGCGGGGGATAGGAACATTCCTAGGCCACCAACCCCCGGTAACCCACAACATCCGCGCCGAAGACTCCCGGAGCTCGGGCGAAGTCATCCTTCCCCCCGGGGCCGCACATGTCCTCATCAATTCTCTAGCAAAACCATCGGAAACCCCAAGTCCTCCCACAGCAGTACCTAATTTCCTCTTCTTAGAGGACGGGCGGCCGCCGACGCGGGGTCGTCTCTAGACCCTACCACCGGTTTCTTCCCGCGACAATCCACATCGTCTTGGCCGGGATAACCGCCATACGGCAGTCGATTCAATTCAAAAACCCTGTTCAAACGATCATTCGACCCGCGGATATCCCAGCTACGCTGGCCCTCTGTCCTCGGCACGTACCGACCAACGATCCGCACCGCCCCATCCTCTGCCTCACGCACAAAGGCGGCCGGATCGCGGCTTTGCAGATCCAGCGCGAAGACAGGACTTCGCACCAGCTTCCCACCATGGGACGGCATCTGGCGAGGGCTCACTTCGCCCAACGCCCAGCCATGCGCCAAAGGCCATACCCCGTACGCCACAAATTCCTCAACCAAATCGCGCCCACTGCTCAGGCCGGCGGCGCACCGAAGGGCCCCTTCGTCCGCATCCTCCTCCGCCACTTCAAAAGGCGGGTATGCTGAGTAAAAATGCAAGCACATCTCAGACACGGGGAGCCCCGGACGGTCTTCGACGGTACCCTCCGCGACGTAGAACCAAAACTCATGCCAATTGCCCCACTTGTTGCGGGCGCAAGGAACCAACTCAACTACCTCCATCGTGGTCTTGCCGGTCTTCGGCATAAATGTACAGGACCCAAACTGGGCAACTTCATCTCCAATCATCCTCTTCTGCCAATGCAGGCAATAGTACTTCGCGAAGACTTCGACTGATGGCTGTCCGCCGTACGAAGTCGTCGCCCAGACATACTTCAACAGAGCCACCACGACATTCGGAGTCAACTGATGGATCTGAATGTTAAATCTGCGCAGGACTTCTCCAACAAATCGGTGCGCAGGCAGGCGAAGACCGGCGGTGAAGAACGCCTCGAACACAACCAACTCGCCTTTCGGCTCGGGGACTTCCTCCGTCCCTGGGACACGAGCGACTCCGCCGCCAAAGTAACCCAGCCGCTGCATATCTTGCAAGCGGACCGACGACATCCGCGACACACCAAAATCCACCGTATCGCCGGCGCGCAACTCCTCCGCCGCCAAAGTACTCAGCGTTTCCTCAGACGACGCGTCGGCCGGCGGCGTAGCGGCAGCGGAAGAAGAAGAGGTCGGCATCGCTACGTACCGTCATCGGCGGTGGGCGGTCTGCTTCACTCGAGCCAGATCTCCGGCGAACAAGAGCAAGGAAGGAAGACGAGCAGCCAGACGGTGGAAAAGGCGGCTAGGGTTTTCACAAAGCGTGGAAAGTGAAGTTCAAAACGCGCCGCCCCCACCCCCTTTTATACACAGGGCACGACGCTTCGGGAAACCCGCAGTCCAACAGTACGGTGTCAATCAACGGTCATGTCAAAAACCCCCGTGGAACCACTTCGAGCGAGGCCAGCGTCTCCGCCATCTAGTGACGTCTTCGGCACAAGATGTCTTAGTCGAACTGGTCCCTTGGAGGGCAAATGTTGGGGCGAAGGCAAAGACGCCACCCTTCGCTCGAGGCCTTCGCTGCAGTCGTTGGTCCAACTGAGACAAGACAACGGGCAGGGACACCCTTCGCTCCATACGACATCAGACGAAGATCTGCGACGAGGTCGTCCCACCGTGCGGCCTCGTCCAGCACGGAGGCCCACGTGTGATCCGGCCCATTGTAACGGGCCCTGCGTGGCCGCTGCGTGTTACGGGCCTAATTTGTAAAGGCATCCCTGTAATTACAGTCTATAACCCTGCTTTATGGGAATATTCTGGGGATAACCTAGGTGTCTGAGGGCACATGCGTCCTTAACACAGGACGCCGGGCACTCAGATACCTATAAATACCCCCGCACAGTGCCCCTTGAGAGGCTAGATTAACAGAGCTATTGCCATCTTGCGCGAGAACCCTGTTTACGTCACTACTCCTCCCGTTGGATCCCCTTGCTACAGAGAGCAAGTGCCAACAGGTGTGATAAAGCTTATGTTGGCCTTGTCTTCCTCTTTCATGTAGATCTGGTGGTAATCGGAGAATCAATCGAGGAGGGACATGACTTCACATCCTACTGCGCTATCGACTATTTTGTTGATCCGCGATAGGGGGAAGTTGTCCTTAGGACAAGCCTTATTGAGTCTGGTGAAGTCTATGCACATGCACCACTTGTCGCTTTTCTTTTGCACCATGACCACGTTGGCGAGCCATGTAGGATAAGGAATTGGCTCGATGAAGTTGGATTCCAACATGCGGTGCACCTCGGCCTTGGCGGCTTCAGTATTCTCGTTAGACATTTTGCGCAGTCGTTGTTTTTTTGGGCGCACCGAAGGGTCGATGCCCAGGCCGTGCGATATGATGGTGCGGCTGACCCCAACCAGATCGAGGGCGGACCAAGCGAAGACGTCCTTGTTTCGGGAGAGGCAAGAGATGAGTTTTTCCTCGTCTTGCGAGGTCAGGTCTTCGCTTATTATGACTGTTTGCTTTGGCATAGCCGGGTCGAGGGGTACCGCCTTTGTTCTGTTGTTGCTTTGTAGCTGTGCCTTTACTTTTTCGTCGGCGACTGGGCGGGTCCCTTCAAAACCTTCGCGTTGTGCCGTGAGGCAGTGTACGTTTTGTTGCCCTGGGACGAAGTCCCTTTCAATATTGTGCGTAGTCTACTGGTTGCCATAAATTGTGATCATGCCTTGCGGACCCGAGATTTTCATGAAGAGGTAGAGTCCGTGAATGGCGGCTTCAAACTTGTTGATGGAGCCCCGGCCCATTATGGCGTTATATAGGTATACCATGTCGATGATGTCGAAGGTGACCTGCTCACTTCGTGCATTGGGTGCTACACTAAATGATAAGGGTAGCTCTATCTTGCTGATGGGGAAGGTGCCCTTGCCGCCGAAGCCGTATAGGGGGTTGTTCGAAGGCTTGAGTAAGCTGTGGCTTATGCCCATGCGATCGAAGGCGTGCAGGAAGATGATGTCAGCTTGACTGCCATTGTCAACCAGGACTTTATGTAGGTCCCAGCCTGCTATGCTACAGTTGATCACCATGGCGTCGACGTGAGGGGCGCTACGCAGATCAACGTCTCTAGCGTCGAAGGTGAGTGGTACATGAGACCACCTTGTTTGTACCACTGGGCCGGTGAGGGTGACGTGGTTCACACTTCGGTAGTGGTCCCTTTTCTGCCGCTTCGTTTCGAAATCTACGCTGGACCCTCTGGTGATCATGTGGATGACTCCGCGATATGGTTGTTCGGCAAAGTCTTCCTGCTTGGGTGCTTGGGGGTTATGATGTTGTGGATTTGGGTGATGCGGAGGCGGTGGTGGCAGAATCTGCACTTCTTGACGGTGCTGGTACACGTGGTTGTGTCGATTCGGATGCTCGTTGTTGTAGGGTTGTTGTTGGTGGTGGTGGTATGTGTGCGCGACGACCCTCTGGTTGTCGGTTGGCTGAGTTCTGGACATTCTGTCCCTGGTGGCCTTTGTTTCTAGACAATCACTTGTTGGGTGCGCGCAGTCCTCGCCATGAAACAGACAGTAGAATCTGCGCGGTTGCTGTGTCCGTCCTTGGCCTCTCCCTCGGGTGCCATTGTTGCGGCCTTGGGGAGGGTATTCCTGACGACGAGTAGTTTCTCCGGCTCGGTGCTGATTGGCTATGTTGTGCACCTGCTGGTGACTGCGGCTGTCACGTCCGGAGTCTGGCTGCGAAGGCCTAGTCTAGGTTCTGCTGGACTGTGGAGGGTCCTTAGGCTTCCTCTGAGATTCAACCTTTCGTTGATGCAGCTCTTCGGACCTGGCATACTTCTCGAATAGTTGGTACAACTCTTTGAGATTTTTGGGTGGGTCCCTAATGCAGTGACTGTACAGGACGCCAGCCCGAAGGCCACTGATGGCGTAATGGATCGCGATGTGGTTGTCGACTAATGGCAGTGGCGACTTGTGGGTCAGGAATTTTCTATAGTACTCGCGAAGGGTTTCCTTCTCTTGCTGCTTGCAGAGGGATAACTCGGCCAGGGCATCGGTACGCCTTCAGAGCTATAGGTGTGTAGGGTGCCTTCGGGGATGGGGTGTTCTTGGCGCTGTCTTTTGCTGACAGCTTCATCTTCGAAGGCCTCTTGTGTGGTGTTGTCCGCGAGGGCCTTGCCTTTTTTCTCCGCCAGTAGCACTGCCTTCGCTGCTTTGTCGATGGATGGGGCTGCCTTCGAACTAGCTCGCTTGGGGGCCATCGCGGGTTGTTTTTCGTAGCACGAACAGTGGCCGCCAAATGTTGGCACTTGCTCTCCTAGGCAAGTAGATCCAACGGGAAAGTGGAAAGAGTATTGGCAAAGTTCGTCGTGGGATGGCAATAGCTTTGTTAATCTACCCCTGTGAGGGCACTGTACGGGGGTATTTATAGGCACTCGAGCGACCACTCGTCCCTTGTCAAAGACATTTGTGCCCTCGAGTACCCAGTTTATCCCCAGAATATTCCCACGAGGGGAGGTTACAGTTAGTCATTACAGTAAAGGCTATTATAAACGCGGCCCGTAATACGCTTCTCCACGCGGGGCCCGTTACAATGGGCCGAATCCGAATGGGCCTATAGGCGCGGTGACGACGTGAGACTCATAGACTTTGACAGAGCCTTCGTCTTGCAATGGCGACGACGAAGGGGGTTGCGCCGGTCTTCATCCAATCAACGCCTTCGGCTGACTCGGGCGTGTTCTATGGATGTAGTCTTCGTCGAAGTGACGAGGCGCCGAGGGCATCGAGCGAAGGGTAGCGTGTTCGCCTTTGCCCCAACAGATCTATACCGTGCGATAGAGATCGGACGAGGGAGATCAAAGCCGAGAGGGCTGGTTAGCTGTGGGCGGCGCTCCTCCTCCTCGCGGCGGTGAGGTCACCAGAGTTGGGGCAGGTGCGTGCTACGACGGTTCCAGGGTCATCGTGGTT
Organism: Zea mays; assembly: GCF_902167145.1. Taxonomy (NCBI): domain Eukaryota; kingdom Viridiplantae; phylum Streptophyta; class Magnoliopsida; order Poales; family Poaceae; genus Zea; species Zea mays. Next base: position 81,209,266 of record NC_050104.1, on the reverse strand, counting down.
GGCTAGAAATGAAGAGGAAGACGTGGCGAACTCACTGGTGGGGATTTGACTACGAGGCCGGGGTCAGAGAGGGGAGAACGGTGGAGGAAAGGCTCTGGGTGGGTCGGGGCAACTCCAGTGAGGAATTCCAGCCGTGGGGAGGGGGTCTGAGGCACGCTAGGGCCTGGACTGGCTTCAGCAGAGCGAGGGGAACACCAGAGACCAACGCGGGGGCACTAGACCGGGCCAATTCAGCCGGTCACCGCGCGGGCGCGGCGGACCGCCACGGTCGAACTCCGGCGAAGCCGAAATTGCCCGGCGACAAGGCATAATCGGGGAAATTTAGAACAGGAACATATATCTCACCTCAGGGCAAAGCTCGAGGTCGTTTGGCGTGGCGTCTAGCGAGCTAGATGACCGGCACGGCGGGCGCGGATCTCCGGCGAGGCCGAGCGGTGAGGGAAGAGCGCGAGAGAGGGCGAGCTTGCGCAAAATGGGATGGGGGAGCGAATGCGGGTGCGGGCTCTGCTCAAAAGGGAGCTGGGGTGCATGGGCGGGCAACGTGGCCTGGGATCTCGGCGTGCGTGCGCGCGTGCTGGTCCACGACGAGGCGTGGGGAAGGTGGAGCTGACAGGGGGGTCCCACGGCGCAGCGAGAGGAAACGGGTGTGCGGGGGAAATGGTTCAGCGAGCTGACGAGGCGGGCCCGCGAGGAAGAGAGGGAGAGGAGCGCGTGGGCGAGGTCAACTAGCGCCGACAGAGCGGCCCCACTGGGCAGAGGGAGAGGGAGAAGGCACAAGCTGAGGGAAACTGTAACACCGTGAATTTGGGGGTATAAAATTTCTTTCTAATTATCATCCAAATTCAGGTGTTACTCTTTTCTCTCTCTCTAGTTTCCATCTCTCTCTAGCTTCTCTCTCTCTCTCTTTCCTTTTGAGTAGATTTAGCTTAATTAGGGAGGGATTAATTATTTATTTTTGCCAAAACATTATGAGTCATGAAATGTTGCATCATGCTGAGCTTAAATATCCTTTAAATTGTTGCACATGTTTGAATTTGTTTTGAAAGGGAAATAGGGTTAACCATTTCCCACAATTAATTTTGGTGGTTGAATGTCCAACACAAATATATGGACTAACTAGTTTGCTCTAGAATACATGTTCTACAGGTGCAAAAAGGTTCAACACAAACCATTAAATATTCAAGTTTGGGATCAAATTCAAAGGAGCAAAAGAAACCAAGTGTGCTATGGTCTGGCGCACCGGACAGTGTCCGGTGCACCAGACCCGTACAGGGTTGAACCAGCCACTCTCGGGTTTTAGCAGGCGCACTCCGCTATAATTCACGGGACTGTCTCGTGTGCCAGCGGAGCAACGGCTAACTCGCGCAACGGTCGACTGCAAAAGCCACTGACTGAGGAACAGTGCGCGCAGAGTCAGAGCCGTAGAGTCAGAGGTGCACTAGACAGTGTCCGGTGTGGCATCGGACTGTCTGGTGCCTCAAGAAGACAACGACGCCAACAGTCGACTGCTCCCAAACCCTAAAGGTTGGGTGACATGGCGACGCTCCAGACAGTGAACATGTCCTGTCCGGTGGCGCATCGGACTGTCCGGTGCGCCCATCGCCAGCAGCCTTCCCCAATGGCTTCTTGGTGGTTAAGGGCTATAAATACCCCCAACCACCACAACTCCAAGCATCCAAGTTTTCTAAAGTTCTCATTCAATACAATAGCTAGTGCATTCACTGCTAGACACAAATCAAAAGATCAAAGCCTCTCCAAGTCCCAAATTTATTCCAACCACCTAGCGACTTGAGAGAGTGTGTGTTCGTGTCCATTTGCGCTCTTGTTGCTGGATCGCTTTCTTCCTTCCTCATTCTTGTTCCCAAGTGACTTGTAATCAAAGCAAGAGACACCTAAGTGTGTGGTGGTCCTTGCGGGGTCTAAGTGACCCGGTTGATTAAGGAGAAAGCTCACTTGGTCTAAGTGACCATTTGAGAGAGGTAAAGTGTTGAAAGAGACCCGATCTTTGTGACCACCTCAATGGGGATTAGGTTGTTTGGAACCGAACCTCGGTAAAACAAATTACCATGTTCATTCGCTTGATTTCCATTTGATTTGTTTTCCCCTCTCTCCCGGACTTGATTTTAGTTCTAACGCTAACCCCGACTTGTAATGTGTGTTTAAAGTTGTAAATTTCAGATTATGCCTATTCACCCCCCTCTAGGCGACTTTCAATTGGTATCAGAGCCTGGTGCTTCATCAGAGTCTAACAACTTGAAGTGATGTCGGGAGATCACGCCAAGAGGGAGATCGTGACCGGCGACAAGCCCGCAAGCTCGAGGAGAACCCTTTCAAGGGAGTCCGACCACATGCATAAGGAGGAATCCTCTTCCTCCAACAAGCCGCATTGGAAGGGTGACAATAAGAAGAAGAATAAGGTGGTCTACTACGAGACCGACTCTTCGTCACCCTCCACATCATCAAGCTCTGACTCGTTCGTCGCTTCTAAGCGCCATGAGCGCAAGAAGTATAGTAAGATGCCCCTACGCTATCCTCGTATTTCAAAGCGTGCTCCATTACTTTCCGTTCCCTTAAGCAAACCACCATATTTTGATGGTAAAGATTATTGTATGTGGAGTGATAAAATGAGGCATCATCTAACCTCACTCCACGAAAGCATATGGGACATAGTTGAATTTGGAGCGCAGGTACCACAAGTGGGGGACAAGGACTACGACTCGGACGAGGCCGCCCAATTTAGGCACTTTAACTCCCAAGCCACGTCTATACTCCTCGCTTTCTTGTGTCAAGAGGAGTATAACAAGGTGCAAGGGTTAAAGAGCGCCAAAGAAATTTGGGACGTGCTCAAGACCGCACACGAAGGGGACGAGGTGACCAAGATCACCAAGCACGAGACGATTGAGGAGGAGCTCGGTCGATTTGTCCTCAACAAAGGAGAAGAGCCGCAAGCCATGTACAACTGCCTCGAGACGATGGTCAACCAAGTGCGCAACCTCGGGAGCACCAAATGGGATGACCATGAAATGGTCAAGGTTATTCTAAGATCCCTCATTTTTCGTAATCCTACTCAAGTTCAATTAATACATGGGGATCCTAGATATAAACTAATGTCTCCCGAGGAAGTTATTGGCAAGTTTGCGAGCTTTGAACTTATGATCAAAAACTCCAAACACATTATCAACTTGGAGCAAGGCGCCACCTCCACACCCGAGGTGTAACCCGTCGCATTCAAGGCGACGAAAGAAGGGAAGAGGGTGTCTACACCAAGTAGGCTTCCAATCGACGCCTCCAAGCTCGACAATGAGGAAATGGCGCTCATCATCAAGAGCTTCTGCCAAATCCTCAAGAAAAGGAGGGGGAAGGACTACAAGCCCCGCTCCAAAAGGGTGTGCTATAAATGTGGTAAGCTCGGTCATTTCATGGCTAAATGTCCAATGTCTAGTGAAAGTGACAGGGACGACGACAAGAAGGGGAAGAAGAAAGAAAAGAAGAGGTACTACAAGAAGAAGGACGGCGGACGACAATGCCCACATATGTCGGGAATGGGACTCCGATGAGAGCTCCACCGACTCCTCTTCCAACGAGGACGTCGCCAACATCGTCGTCAATAAGGGCCTCCTCTTCCCCAACGTCGGCCACAAATGTTTCATGGCTAAGGACGGCAAGAAAAAGAAGGTACAATCTAGAGCCACCTCCAAATATACCACATCTAGTGATGAGGGTAGCTCTAGTGAAGATGAAGATGATTTGCTTACTCTCTTTGCCAACCTTAGCATGGAACAAAAGAAAAAATTAAATGAATTGATAGAAGCTATTCATGAGAAGGATGATCTCTTGGAAAGCCAAGAGGACTTCCTTATTAAAGAAAACAAAAAACATGTCAAATTGAAAAATGCTTATGCTCAGGAAGTAGAAAAATGTGAAAACTTAACTAAGGAGCTTAGCATTTGTCATGATTCTATTTCTAGTCTTAGAATGAAAATGCTAGCTTAATTTCTAAGGTTAAAGAATTAAATGTTTGCAATGATACAATTTCCAGTCTTAGAATTGAGAATGATAGTTTAAATGCTAAGATTGAGAAATTGAGTGTTTGCAAACCCTCTACATCTAATGTCGAGCATGTTTCCATCTGTACTAGATGTAGAGATATTAATGCTGAAGCTATTGATAATCACATTTCCATGATTAAACAACAAAATGATCACATAGCTAAATTAACTGTGAAAATCAATGAGCATGAACTTGAAAATGAAAGGTTTAAATTTGCTAGAAGTATGCTCTATAATGGGAGACGCCCTGGCATTAAGGATGACATTGGTTTCCAACAGGGAAGCAATGTCAATCTTAATGCCCTAAGAGATTGTCCAAATTTGTTAAGGGCAAGGCTCCCATGGTTCAGGATAATGAAGGCTACATTTTATATCCTGCTAATTATCCTGAGCACAAAATTAGGAAAATTCATGCTAGGAAACCTCATAACATTTTTCACCATGCATTTATTTATAAAAATGAGACTTCTAGCTCTAGGCATTCTACACATGTTAAAATGCCTAAAAAGAAAACTCCTCCTGCATCAAATGAGCATAACATTTCATTTAAAACTTTTGATGCTTCTTATGTGCTTACTAACAAATCAGGCAAAGTAGTTGCCAAATATGTTGGGGGCAAACACAAGAGATCCAATACTTGTGTTTGGGTACCCAAGGTGCTTGTTTCTAAAGTGAAAGGACCCAAGACTGTTTGGGTACCTAAGAAAAGGATGTTCTCCTCCTATGAGAAAAACGAAGATCCCCAATGAGCTATCACATTCAGGGATAGAAATCAAGCATTGGTCAAAGGTTTGGGTAAAATTGCTATATCACCTAACCATTATATTTCCAATGTTTTTCTTGTAGATTCTTTAGATTACAATTTGCTTTCCGTTTCTCAATTATGCAAAATGGGCTACAACTGTCTATTTATAAATGTAGGTGTTACTGTCTTTAGAAGAAGTGACGATTCAATAACATTTAAAGGAGTGTTAGAGGGTCAGCTATATTTAGTTGATTTTAATGAAAACACAGTTGAACTCAACACTTGTCTAATTGCTAAGACTAATATGGGTTGGCTCTGGCATCGCCGACTAGCCCATGTTGGAATGAAGAATCTTCATAAGCTTCTAAAGGGAGAGCACATTTTAGGACTAACAAATGTTCATTTTGAGAAAAACAGGGTTTGTAGCGCATGCCAAGCAGGAAAGCAAGTTGGTGCTCATCATCCACACAAGAACATCATGACGACTAACAGGCCGCTCGATCTACTCCACATGGATCTATTCGGCCCGATAGCTTACATAAGCATCAGCGGGAGTAAGTACTGTCTTGTTATTGTGGATGATTATTCTCGCTTCACTTGGGTGTTCTTTCTGCAGGAAAAATCTCAAACCCAAGAGACCTTAAAAGGATTCTTAAGACGGGCTCAAAGTGAGTTCAGATTAAGGATCAAAAAGATAAGAAGCGATAATGGGACAGAGTTCAAGAATTCACAAATTGAAGGTTTTCTTGAGGAAGAAGGCATCAATCATGAGTTCTCTTCTCCCTACACACCTCAACAAAACGGTGTAGTGGAGAGGAAGAATAGAACTCTACTAGACATGGCAAGAACCATGCTTGATGAGTACAAGACACCGGACCGGTTTTGGTCTGAGGCGATTAACACCGCCTGCTACTCCATCAACTGGCTCTACCTTCACCGAATCCTCAAGAAGACATCATATGAAGTCCTCACTGGTAAAAAGCCCAATGTTTCATATTTTAGAGTCTTTGGTAGCAAATGTTTTATTCTTATCAAAAGAGGTAGAAAAACTAAATTTGCTCCCAAGGCAGTAGAAGGCTTTTTACTAGGATATGACTCAAACACAAGGGCATATAGAGTCTTCAACAAATCCACTGGATTAGTTGAGGTTTCTTGTGACATTGTGTTTGATGAGACTAACGGCTCCTGAGTGGAGCAAGTTGATCTTGATGAGCTAGATGATGAAGAGGCTCCATGCGTCGCGCTAAGGAACATGTCCATTGGGGAAGTGTGTCCTAAGGAATTCGAAGAGCCTCTATAAGCATAAGATCAACCGTCATCTTCCAAACAGGCATATCCACCAACTCAAGATGAGGAACAGGCTCATGAAAATGAAGATAAAGAGGATGAGCCACCTCAAGAGGAGGACAATGATCAAGGGGGAGATGATAATGATGAAGACAAGGAAGATGATCAAGAAATATAGGGTCAAAGACCGCCACACCCAAGAGTCCACCAAGCAATTAAAAGAAATCACCCTGTCAACTCCATCCTTGGTGATATTCATAAGGGGTAACCACTAGATCTCGAGTTGCACATTTTTGTGAACATTACTCTTTTGTGTCCTCTATTGAGCCATACATGATTGAGGATGCATTAAGAGATCCAGATTGGGTGCTGGCAATGCAAGAGTAGCTCAACAACTTCACGAGGAATGAAGTATGGAATTTAGTTCCATGTCCTAATCAAAATGTTGTAGGTACCAAATGGGTATTCCGCAACAAGCAAGATGAGCATGGTGTGGTGACAAGAAACAAAGCCCGACTTGTGGCCAAAGGTTATTCACAAGTCGAAGGTTTGGACTTTGATGAAACTTATGCACCCGTAGCTAGGCTTGAGTCAATTCGTATATTATTTGCCTATGCTACATACCATGGCTTTAAGCTCTATCAAATAGACGTGAAAAGTGCCTTCCTCAATGGACTAATCAAAGAAGAGGTCTATGTTGAGCAACCTCCCAGCTTTGGAGATAGTGAGTACCCTAACCATGTTTACAAACTCTTAAAGGCGCTTTATGGGCTCAAGCAAGCCCCAAGAGCATGGTACGAATGCCTGCGAGACTTTCTTATCACTAATGGCTTCAAAGTCGGTAAAGCCGATCCTACTCTCTTTACCAAAACTGTTGCAAAAGATTTGTTTGTATGCCAAATTTATGTTGATGATATTATATTTGGGTCTACTAACAAATCAACTTGTGAAGAGTTTAGTAGGATCATGATACATAAATTCGAGATGTCTATCATGGGGAGTTGAAGTATTTCCTTGGATTTCAAATCAAGCAACTCCAAGAGGGCACCTTCATCCATCAAACAAAGTACATTCAAGACATACTTAAGAAGTTTGGGATGAAGGATGGCAAACCCATGAAGACACCCATGGGAATCAATGGGCATCTCGACCTCGACACGGAAGGTAAATCCGTAGATCAAAAGGTATACGGTCGATGATAGGTTCTTTACTCTATTTATATGCATCTCGACCGGATATTATTCTTTCTGTATGAATGTGTGCAAGGTTCCAAGCCGATCCTAAGGAAGTTCACCTTAGGATCGTGAAGAGAATCATGAGATACTTAGTTTACACTCCTAAGTTTGGGCTTTGGTACCCCAAAGGATCCACTTTTGATTTAATAGGATATTCCGATGTCGATTGGGTAGGGTGTAAAATTGATAGGAAGAGCACATCAGGGACTTGTCAGTTTCTGGGGAGATCCCTGATGTCATGGGCTTCAAAGAAATAAAACTCAGTAGCTCTTTCCACCGCCAAAGCCGAGTACATTTCCGCAGGCCATTGTTGTGCGCAATTACTATGGATGAGGCAAACCCTTAGGGACTATGGCTACAAATTGAGCAAAGTCCCTCTCCTATGTGATAATGAGAGTGCAATCCGCATGGCGGATAATCCCGTTGAACACAGCCGCACTAAGCACATAGACATTCAGTATCACTTTTTCTGAGGGATCACCAACAAAGGGGGGATATCGAAATAGCTTATGTCAACACCAAACATCAATTAGCCGATATCTTTACCAAGCCATTAGATGAGAAAACCTTTAGCAAACTTAGGAATGAGCTAAATATTCTTGATTCTCGGAATTTTGATTGAAACAATTGCACACATAGCTCATTTATATACCTTTGATCATATCTCTTTCCTTCGGTTCAAATGCATATTTCTTATTATTTTTGTACCAAGACTACGACTAATGTGTTTTCAAGTGTATTTCTATGATAAGTCGTAGACTGAAAGGGAAATGGACTATTCGACGAAGACAAGGCTTCCACTCCACTCTAACAGTATCATCCTTCGTCGCTACTCCGCTCAATCCAAATTGGTATAATCCTTCACTTTTATTTACTTGTACCAATGGGAGAGAAAATATTAGGGCTCTCAAAGTCTCCGTTTTTGGCGATTAATGCCAAAGGGGGAGAAAATATTAAGCCCAGCCCAAAAGCAAAAGGACCGCACAATCAATTTCAAAAATTTCAAAATGAAGCTTTAATTGATATTTTTCAATTGGTATCTTATAATGATAATCTCTTTAATTGGTATAATTAAAGGTAGATTTTCAAAATTGATATCTACTAAAACCCTCTTTAAAACTAAGAGGAGAATTTCATTCAGGGGGAGTTTTGTTTAGTCAAAGGAAAAGCATTTGAAACAGGGGGAGAAATTTCAAATCTTGAAAATGCCTTTTGCAATCTTATTTATATGCCTTTGACTATTTGCAAAAAAGACTTTGAAAAGATTTTCCAAAAGAATTTGCAAAAACAAAACAAGTGGTACAAATGTGGTCCAAAATGTTAAATAAAAGAAAGCAATCCATTCATATCTAGTGAGATTATCAATTGATTTAATTCCAAGTAACCCATGCACTTTCCTTATGCAAACTAGTTCATTTCTGCACTTTATATATTTGCTTTGGTTTGTGTTGGCATCAATCACCAAAAAGGGGGGAGATTGAAAGGGAAATAGGGTTAACCTTTTCCCACAATTAATTTTGGTGGTTGAATGCCCAACACAAATATATGGACTAACTAGTTTGCTCTAGAATACATGTTCTATAGGTGCAAAAAGGTTCAACACAAACCAATAAATATTCAAGTTTGGGACCAAATTCAAAGGAGCAAAAGAAACCAAGTGTGTTGTGGTCTGGTGAACCAGACTGTCCGGTGTGCCACCGGACATTGTCCGGTGCACCAGGCCCGTACAGGGTTGAACTAGCCACTCTCGGGTTTCAGCAGGCGCACTCCGCTATAATTCACAGGACTGTCCGGTGTGCCAGTGGAGCAACGGCTAACTCGCGCAACGGTCGACTGCAAAAGCCGTTGACAAAGGAACAGTGCGCGCAGAGTCAGAGCCGCAGAGTTAGAGGCGCACCGGACAGTCCGGTGCCACAAGAAGACAACGATGCCAACGGTCGACTGCTCCCGAACCCTAAAGGTTGGCTGACGTGGCGGCGCACCAGACATTGAACAAGACCTATCCAGTGGCGCACCGGACTGTCCGGTGCGCCCATCGCCAGCAGTCTTTCCCAATGGCTTCTTGGTGGTTGAGGGCTATAAATACCCCCAACCACCACAACTCCAAGCATCCAAGTTTTCTAAAGTTCTCATTCAATACAGGAGCTAGTGCATTCACTCCTAGACACAAATCAAAAGATCAAAGCCTCTCCATGTCCCAAATTCATTCCAACCACCTAGCGACTTGAGAGAGTGTGTGTTCGTGTCCATTTGCGCTCTTGTTGCTTGGATCACTTTCTTCCTTCCTCATTCTTGTTCCCAAGTGACTTGTAATCAAAGCAAGAGACACCTAAGTGTGTGGTGGTCCTTGCGAGGTCTAAGTGACCCGGTTGATTAAGGAGAAAGCTCACTCGGTCTAAGTGACCGTTTGAGAGAGGGAAAGTGTTGAAAGAGACCCAATCTTTGTGACCACCTCAACGGGGATTAGGTTGTTTGGAACCGAGCCTCGTTTAAACAAATCACCGTGTTCATTCGCTTGATTTCCATTTGATTTGTTTCCCCTCTCTCCCGGACTTGATTTTAGTTCTAACGCTAACCCCGGCTTGTAGTGTGTGTTTAAAGTTGCAAATTTCAAATTATGCCTATTCACCTCCTCTAGGCGACTTTCAAGTTTGAATTTGAAACTTGGTTTGAATTTCAATTGAAAAACCTAGAGAAAAAGAAATAGAAAAGCAATTAGAAATTCCAGGAAAATAGAAAAACCCAAAGCAGCCCAAACCGGCCCAGTCCAGCCCAGTGGGGCTGGGCTGTCGGCGCCAGTTGCCCTCACCAGCGCGCTCCTCTCCCTCTCTGCCTCGCGGGCCCACCTCGTCAGCTCGCTGAACCGTTTGCCCCGCGTTCCAGTTTCCTCTCGCTGCACCGTGGGACCCCCCTGTCAGATCCGCCTTCCCCGCGCCTCGCCGTGGACCAGCACACGCGCACACACGCCGAGATCCCCGGCCATGACGCTCGCCCACGCGCCCCAGCTCCTTTTTGAGCACCGCCTGCACCCACACTCACTCCCCCGTGCCATTTCGCACAACCTCGCTCTCTCTCGCGCTCTGCCGTCGCCGCTCGGCCTCGCCGGAGATCTGCGCCCGCCGTGCCGGTCATCTAGCTCACCAGACGCCGCGCCAAGCAACCCCGAGCTTCGCCCCAAGGTGAGACATCTGTTCCCGTGCTCAATTTACTCGATTATGCCTTGTCGCCGGCCAATTTCGGCTTTGCCGGAGTTCGACCATGGCGGTCCGCCGCGCGCGCGGTGACCAGCTGAATTGGCCTGGTCCAGTGCCCCCGGGTCGGTCCCTGGTGGTCGCCTCGCTCTGTTGAAACCAGTCCAGGCCCTATCGTGCCTCAGACCCCTCCCCGCGACCAGAATTCTTCACCGGAGTTGCCTCGACCCGCCCGGAGCCTTTCCTCCGCTGTTCTCCCCTCTCTTGCCCCGGCCTCGTAGTCAAATCCTCACCAGTGAGTTCGCCGCGTCTTCCTCTTCGTTTGTAGCCAACCCCGGCAACCCTGGAACCGCCATAGCACGCACCCGCCACAACTCTGGCGACCCCACCACCACGAGGAGGAGCGGCACCGCCCGCAGCTAACTAGCCCTCCTGGCTTTGATCTACCCCATCCGATCTCTATCGCACGACCTAGATCGCGGGATACCGCTTCGCGCACACGCGCCCTGCATCCGGACCCACTTGTCGGTCGCCTGTGCCCCTGGCACCGGGCCTGGTCGGTCCATCCGCCGTCCCTGCCTCGGTCGCTGACCGCCCTGGCCCACTGGTCAGTGCGCATCCGTGCCCGCGTCCGCGCGCTCGCCTACAGATCTAATCTCAGCCGTTGATTTTAGATCTAACGGTTGAGTGGATCCCGTACCCCTTCACGTGGTAATTTTGTTATAGAGACCCTCGGGTTTTAGGAAATGAACCCGTCGTCCCTGGTTTTCGCATGCAAGCCCCTGTAATCTTGCAGATTGAACCCTAGGCTTTTAAATAATTACAAAAGTAGACCTATTTTCATATTTTAAACTCCCAAACTTGTTTATTTCATATCTTTTGCATATGAACTCCAAATTTAGTGATTCAAATTGCAAAATGTTCATAGGAATATTCTCTGTTTAAATAAATTAGTTCCATTCACAATCTGCACACTCTATGTTTTATGTTTAACTATGATTTAATATATGTATTGAGTTGTTCACATAATAAAATAGGTAAAAAGAAAACCCTAGTAGTTAAATAATATTTAATCTTGTGAGATTAATAATGTGTATTACATGAATTTATCTCTGGTGTAACTTTTATGTCTCATTAAAATGAATAGAATCAGATTATGTAACCATGGAGATAGACGTCACTTAAAGAGTAATCAACTACTTAGTGAGATTAGTCTACCCTATAACTTTAACTGCCTTTTGAGTTTATACTTTTCTCTTTGAGATGTGTTCCCATGTTTGTACATGATTGATGTGTTGTTTATTTGTCATTTACCAAATCAATTGAATGCATGATCGTTTTATTTAGACACCGAGCAGTCTGTGGTTCCTGAGTCTGTTGCTGAAGATCTTCCTAAGCAACAACTTAGTGAAGGCAAGTGTCCTCTGACCTATTATGTCCTACATACTTCATAATTCACTGTCCCGCATTACATTATTGAAACCTAAGGATTGACTAGTCTGTATTTACCTTATCCTTGTTTAGCTTTTTGGGTTATCATGGTTAGCTTTATGCTATTGCTTTAACTTATGATACACGATGATGTTAGACCGATGATGATATTGTGATACTCTAGGGGGCTCAGACCATTTTCCTGAGTACTTCTCCATAAGGACCTGTTCATGGAGTGACCACCCGGGATAACAGTGCAACCATGAGGGTGGAATGGGACGCCCTTAGCTGATTAATTAGATGAACCTGGGGTGTAGTTGGCTTTGCCTGAGGGCCGTCAATGGGGGCTGGGGCGTAGTGCTTGCTCTGCCAAGGGGGGATGCAGAGGTTCATTAGATTTGGTTTTGTTAGTCACCCACCTTGGGGAGGTTTACTGCGTTTGTACGACTGGCGAAACCTAACGAGCAGCTATGCACCAGGAGAGTCTTTGTAAAGGCTACGTAGTGTATCCCTGGCCATTCACCTCGATAGTGAAGATCGGGTCTGTACAACCCAGGCCGAAAAGGGATCACGACTTGTCGGTAAAGTGTACAACCTCTGCAGATTGTTAGAAACTGGTATATCAGTCGAGCTCATGGTTAAGAGCAGCCTTGGGATCCTCTTTGATTAGAAGAACTTTGGTTACTTTTATGATGATGGTTAGTAATGATGGTTATAATTTTGATCCTTGGTATTTCCTCTTGGTGGAGGTACATTTGGGTAATAATTGGGTTACTACTAAAATTTGGCTCTACTAATAGTAATAAATACTTGACCAACTAAAAGCAACTGCTTAACCTTAACCCCACATAAAGCTAGTCCACTTTAGCCAAACGGGACATTTGCTGAGTACGTTGATGTGTACTCACCCTTGCTTTACAAAACACCCCTACCCTAGGTTGTCCCCACTGTATTCAGTGCTCAGGAGGAGATGCTGGCAACATGGAGGACTTTGAGCAGTTCCAGGACTATGACGAGTTCTAGTTTTTCTTAGTGGCAAACCCCCAGTCAGCTGCCTGTGTAGGCTTATCTTCTACGTTTCGTATTCCACACTTTGATATTAATGTTAATGACTATGGCTCTGTATTAGACTCTGTGGATGTCTCAGACATCTTATTGTAATAAAGTACCTTTCCGCTATTTACTTTGAGCATTTTGTGATGATGTCCAATTATGTAATCGCTATGTACGTGAGTTTTTGATTCTGGCATGTACATGGTTCGCATTCGTTTTGCCTTCCAAAACCGGGTGTGACAGAAACGCCGCTGACAGGCGACGTGGGCGCGCACACGTGCGGCCCTGTTGGGCTAGATGGGCCGGTTTGGGCTACTTTGGGTTTTTCTATTTTCCTGGAATTTCTAATTGCTTTTCTATTTCTTTTTCTCTAGGATTTTCAATTCAAATTCAAACTAATTCAAACATGTGCAACAATTCAAAGGATATTTAAGCTCAGCATGATGCAACATTTCATGACTCATAATGTTTTGGCAAAAATAAATAATTAAACCCTCCCTAATTAAGCTAAATCTACTCAAAAGAAAAAGAGAGAGAGAAGTTAGAGAGAGATGGAAACTAGAGAGAGAGATAGAAGAGTAACACCTGAATTTGGATGATAATTAGAAAGAAATTTTATACCCCCAAATTCAGGGTGTTACAGACCTATCCCCCTTAAAAAGAATCTTGCCCTCGAGATTCAAGGTTGGCTAGAAAAGAGCTCAGGGTACTTGTTTCAAATCATCTTCTCTTTCCCAGGTTGCTTCTTCTTCTGAGTGATGACCCCATTTGACTTTGCACATCCTGATGGTGCTTCTCCGAGTGACCCGATCTACTGTCTCCAAAAACTGAGTTGGCTTCTCAACATATGTCAGATCTTCTTGAACTTCAAGGTCCTCTATTGGCAACTGCTCTTCTGGCACTCTCAAGCATTTCTTCAGCTGAGACACATGGAATATGTCATGCACAGCTGACAGATTTTCTGGTAAGCTGAGTTGATATGCCACTTCTCCATGCCTTTCTTGAATCTGGTACGGTCCGATGTATCGATGTGCTAGCTTGCCTTTAACTCTGAATCTTTTGATTCCTCTGATCGGTGACACCTTTAAGTAGACATAGTCTCCTACTTCAAAAAATAGTTATCTTCTTCGGGTGTCAGCATAGCTTCGTTGTCTGGACTGTGCTGCCTTCAGATTCTCTCGGACCATTCTGATGTTCTCTTTGGCTTCAAGCAAAATATCTGTACCGAACACCTGCCTTTCACCGGGTTGGTTCCAATGTAATGGAGTTCTTCAATTCCTCCCATAAAGCTGGTTGGTTCTCTCTGTTTGACCATCTGTCTGCGGGTGATAAGCTGAGCTGAACTTCAAGTGTGTGCCCAAAGCTTCATGCAACTGCTGCCAAAAATGAGAGGTGAACTGAGTGCCTCTATCTGATACTATATTCTTCGGAACGGCATGCAAGCACACAATCCGAGACATGTATAGTTCGGCCAACACTGCACTGTTGTAGGTGGTCTTGATTGGTATGAAATGGGCCGCCTTTGTCAAACGGTCCACTACTACCCAGATGGAGTCATAACCAGTACGAGTGCGAGGCAAACCGACTATGAAGTCCATTCCGATCTCATCCCATTTCCACTGAGGAATCTGCAACGACTGCAACAAACCTACAGGCCTCTGATGTTCTGCTTTAATCCTCTGACAACTGTCACATACAGCCACATACTCTGCTATCTCTCTTTTCATACCGTACCACCAAACCCGTTTCTTCAGGTCTGGGTAGATCTTCTCGCTACCAGGATGTATAGAATATGATGTCTCATGAGATTTATTGAGAATTAGTTCCTGGATCGATTTTATGTCAAGAAACCTCAGTCTATCCTTGAACCATACCACTCCTTCTGCGTCTTCACGGAAATCCTTGCCTTTTCCATCTATGATCAGCTGCTGGATCTCGTTGATCTTCTCATCATCCTTCTAGCCCTTCCTGATGTCTTGCTCTAGAGTGGGTTCCAACTCAATTGTCACCCCTTAGGTGTTGTTCAGAAATCCGAGAGTCAATCTGTCGAATTCCTTCGCTAGTTCATACGACATGGGGTGAGCGGCCAACATATTAACTTGACTCTTTCTACTTAGAGCATCTTCAACCACATTTGCTTTGCCTAGGTGATAATGAATCTCCAGCTCATAATCTTTGATCAACTCTAACCATCTTCGCTGCCTCATGTTTAGCTCTGATTGAGTGAATATATACTTGAGACTCTTGTGATCTGTGTAGATATCACACTTATGCCCATACAAATAGTGCCTCCAGGTCTACAGCGCATGAACCACTGCTGCTAACTCCAGATCATGAGTAGGATAATTCTTCTCATGAATCTTCAACTGGCAGGACAAGTATGCCAATACTCTCCCTTCCTGCATTAACACACATCCCAGTCCAGTGCACGAAGCATCACAATATACTGAGAATGACTTGTGGACATCTGGCAGAATTAATACTGGCGCTGTTGTCAATTTCTCCTTCAACGACTCAAAGGACTTTTGGCATGCTGGGGTCCACTTGAACTCAACCTTTTTTGCTAGCAAGGCTGTCATTGGCCTAGCAATCTTGGAGAAACCTTCAATGAAACGCCGATAATAACCGACCATTCCAATGAAACTCTTGATTCCTTGGACGTCTTTTGGTGCTTTCCAGTCCAGAATAGTTGCTACTTTCTTCGGATCCACCACCAATCCCCCTTGGTTTATGAGGTGACCCAAGTACAGGACTTCACTGATCCAGAACATGCACTTGCTAAGTTTGGCGTACAACTGGCAATCTCATAGCCTCTGAAGTACTTTCCTCAAATGTTCATCATGCTCTTGCTCATTCTGGGAGTATATAAGAATATCATCAATGAACACCACTACGAACTTGTCGAGGTAGTCCATGATCACACTGTTCATCAGGTACATGAAATAAGCTGGCGCATTCGTCAAACCGAATGACATGATCGTGAACTCATATAGTCCATACTTGGTGATGAATGTTTTCTTCGGTATTTCCGAAGGCCGAATTCTGAGCTGATGGTAACCTGACCTCAGATCTATCTTCGAGAACACACTGGCTCCTCTCAACTGATTGAATAGGTCTTCTATTCTGGATAGGGGGTACTTGTTCTTGACAGTGACTTCATTTAAAGCTCTATAATCAATGCACATCCTCTTCGTACCATCCTTCTTCTCCACAAATAGCACTGGGGCTGCCCAAGGCGAGGTACTGGGTCTGATGTAGCCCTTCTCTAACAACTCATCAATCTGCTTCTTGAGTTTCACCAATTCTGGTCCAAACACTCGATAGGCTCTCTTGGAAATAGGGGCGGTGCCTGGTATAAGCTCTATGGCAAATTCAACTTTCCTTTCAGGTAGCATACCTGGTAACTCCTCGGGAAACACATCTGGGAATTCTGATACTACATTGATAGCTTCTGATGGTTCAACTTCCTCAATATGGGTGGTGACTTGGTGACAACTTCCTTTCCTTGGTCTAGACAAGACCAACTCCACTAACACTTCTTCTCCCGATAAGGACACTAACTTCGTCGTTCTCTTATCACAGCTAAGATTGGCTTGATACTTGGTTAACCAATTCATCCCTAGGATGACATCTATAGTCGCATCCTGGTTATCCATAACTATTAGATCAGTGGGGAACTTTATCCCCCTTATTTGAAATCTTGCGCTAGGGCAAAATTTATCCATTTGGGTTCTCCCACCAATTGAACTAACCCTCATAGGTGGATACATGGGTGCTACTGGTATATTATGTGATTCTACCCATGATGCAGTCAAAAAAGAATGCGTTGCTCCAGTATCAAATAACACATTTGTAGAATGGTACTCGACTGAAAACGTACCTAGTGCCACTCCTGGGTTCTCCTGGACTGTGTCGGCCTCCAGGTGGTTCACCTTTCCGTACTGGACTCGAGGCTACCCACGGTTGTTGCCTCTTTGCTGCGTTGCATTCTGCCTGACTGGGGCATTGGGAGCTGGCTGCTGCTGAGCTGCTTTCTTTGGGCAATGATTCGCCCAATGGCCTTGTTCCCCACAATGGAAACATGCACGACCTCCTCCTCGCGCTGGAGCTGCTTGGTTGTTCTGGTTGTTTGCTGGGGCAGGATGGCGGGGTGCCTGGTTGCTCTGACGCAAATATTGATTTCCTCCCTGCTGGTTGTTCTGGTGGTACTGCTGCTGCTGCTGAGGAAACTGCCACTGGTACTACTGCTGCTGGTTCTGACGCTGATGCTGGTGCTAGTGCTGGTGACCTTGCTTGAATTGCTGAGGTGGGTTGCCTGAGTAGCGGGGACGCCTGCTACTCTTGACCTGAGATCCACCAATCTTGCGTTTCCTGTCCTCTATCTCTCGACGCTTCCTTTCAGTCATGATTGCTCTGTCGTTCAAGTGCTGGAAGGTAGGGAAGGTGTGGTTCATCAGCTGGTAGTGGAGGGGATCAACCAATCCTCTCAAGGAAGCGGTACTGCCTCTTGGCATCCGTGTTGACATCTTCTGGGGCATAACCTGACAGCTGCAGAAACTTGTCCCTGTACTCACTGACAGACAGGGGACCTTGCTTCGAGGCAAGAAACTCCTCCTTCCTCACTATCATGAGCCCCTTGGGCACATGATAGCGACGGAAGTTGTCCCTGAATTCCTCCCAGGTGATGGCTTCAGGGTTGGCACGGGTGGCGAGGTAAGACTCCCACCAAGACTATGCTACTCCCCTTAGCTGTCGAGGACCATACAACACCTTCTCACGATCGTTGCACTAGGCAGTGTGCAACTCACATTCCACGGTACGCAGCCAATCTTCGGCATCCATGGGATCAGCAGAATGGGCAAAGACAGGGGTATGGCCCCTCATGAATTCTGCCCGCTTGTCTCTGGGCACCTATGGCATCAAGACTTGCACCTGAGGTTGAGGTGGAGGTGGTTGCTGCTGCACCTGTTGAATTGCTGCTAAGGTCTGACCAATTGCTTGGTCTGCTTGGGTCTGCATCAGGAACATCTGCTCAATGGTCATTGGGAGTGGCGGTTGTAACTGCTGTTGCTGAGCTGCATCTTCCTGGGGTGCCTGCTGTTCTGGCTAAGCACGCCTTGCACCTCTGCGCCTATTCTCAGACATCTATAGAAATCACACACGAATCAGATCTGACTCTGCAGTCTTTCGGCATAAGACAAGATATATAGAAATCTTCACAACACTAAACAATTGATCATCCTCACTAACAACTTCTCAGATAAAGAGGAAAGTGGAAATAAATGGATTACCCAACTAAATAATTCACTTTATTAATAACTACACCAAGTTATAGGGGCTACCCACACCTTGATGACAATCATTACAAAGATCCGACTTCATTACAAGTTCATCATGACAAACATTCCAACATAAGATAAGCAAACTAACTCTAACTAAGACTGACTAAGACTAAGATACTGAATTAAGCATTATTACAGACTCTGATTCTGTCGATCTATGGATCCAAATCTATCTGGGTCCTGCAGTCAGGGGTACCATACTCGAAGCGACCACGGGGTGATGAACGGTAAGGGTGCTGAATCCCGATAGGGGCGGGAAAACCACCATCTAGATAGTGGCGTGTCGCGCACTCAGCACGCAATTCTACAACCTCTGCCTGAACCTTGTCCAACTCGTCAAGGGCATGGTCTAGCTCTGTGTTGAGCACGACGGCCAGGTTGACCATGCTGTTCAGCCTGGGATTGCCCTCACCAACTGGCGAGACAATCACACCTCCAGCACTGCCAATCGAACGACGAGGGTAGTACTTCAGGTCAAGTCCATCAGCTGCCCGCTGAACAACGAGCAATACTGAGAAAGTGCACGTCGTGCTGCATATTGCATGGCTGCCTCGGCAGTATCCCTCTCAGTAATAGAATAGTGCTCTGAGAAGGTCTTTGCACCCTGGAGATCATCGTCTGAACAGCGCACCAAGCAAGTAGCCTCCCACAGGTCCGAGTATAACCCGCGACGGTGCTGGTATACTACACAACGGTACTCGATAGACCAAGTGTGTCGGTTAAAGGCCCGACACATCAAGGTGTCGAGAGTGTCCCGGAAGTGACACCCGTGAGCGGCGTCACGAGTGATGGGTCTAGCGATCCACCCCTCCGGCTCTGGCTCTTCCGAGAGCTCCGTGCCTTGGCTCGAACTGCCACTAGCGTCATCGTCGTCTCCGTCTCCGTCAGGGTCTCCTCCAGCAGCCGGGATTCCCTATGGTGGTGCAGGGGGCATCTCTGGCTGAGGTGCAGGGGAAGGCTGCCTCCTAGACTCCACCTCCTGCTGAGGCAAGGGGGAAGAGTCCTGATGCTCCTGCTCCTGCTCCTGGTGACAATGCAGTCTCTCCAGGTGACTGGACTGACCTGGCACCGTCCGACGTAGTGGACGGTCCGCCAGGCGAGAAGGCAAAAAAGGGATCACTGACTTACGTGCTGTGCATCTAATACGAGCCATCTACAAAACATCGAAAGCACAAGAGTGAGAGTAGAACTATAAGACAAAAAATAAACAGAAAGAAAAGTGAGACAAAAATTTTTGTGAGATAAGTAAGTAAAATAGAATTGGTCGAGATGACCAACTTTTGAAAGAACACTAAGGTCAAGGTAAGAGTGGGGGTCTATAGTCCTTAGGGTGACCATTCTAGTCTAGGTTAGCAGTCCTACATTCAGTAAGGCTTTGATACCACTTATGTCACAACCGGTTTTGGAAGGCAGACCGAATGTGAACCATGTACGGCCAGGATCAGAAACTCATGTACACATCGATTACATAATTGGACATCATCACACAACGCTCAAAGTAAATAGCAGAAGGGACTTTATTACAATAAGATGTCCAAGACATCCACATAATCTAATACATAGCCATAGTCATTAATATCATCAAAGTGCGGAAATACGTAACATAGTAGATAAGGCCTACACAGGCAGCTGACTGGGGGTTTGCCACTAAGAAAAACTAGAACTCGTCATAGTCTTAGAACTCCACAAAGTCCTCCATGTTGCCAGCATCTCCTCCTAAGCACTGAATACAGTGGGGACAACCTGGGGTCGGGGTGTTTTGTAAAGCAAGGGTGAGTACACATCAACGTACTCAACAAATGTCCCGTTTGGCTAAAGTGAACTAGCTTTATGTGGGTTAAGGTTAAGCAGTTGATTTTAGTTGGTCAAGTATTTATTACTATTAGTAGAGCCAAATTTTAGTAGTAACCCAATTATTACCCAAATGTACCTCCTCCAAGAGGAAATACCAAGGATCAAAATTATGACCATCATTACTAACCATCATCATAAAAGAGGTTCTCAAGGCTACTCAAAGAGGTTCTCAAGGCTACTCTTAATCGTGAGCTCGGCTGATATATCGATTTCTAACACTCTGCAGAGGTTGCACACTTTACCCATGAGTCGTGATCCCTTTCCAGCCTGGGTTGTTGTCACACCCGGTTTTAAGGAGCAAAGCCGGGTGCATCTCATACATACGCCAAAGAAGACAACATATATAATCACAGAGTGTATAGAGATAAATGTCATAATAATCAGAGTATTTATTACATAGCGGAAGTCTTACAAAATAAGAGTTAAATATCACAGGATCTAAAATCTATCCTTGGCACCAAAAAGCTGACTGGGAGACGCCACCTAGATCAAGTTGAAAGCCTTAGAGTTAGGCGGCTCCTCTTCGACCACCTGCTCTTCTCCTGTGGGGGGGGTGTGAGACAACAAGAGTGAGCTCACATACATTCATAGCTCAACAAGTCGTGGGGAATAATGTGCATGAACTCACCAAAGGTGGGAGTTCATGTGAAGTGTAAGGCTGATCAACAAAAGAGGCTCAGGCTGAGCATTGCTTTTATAAGTTGGTCAAAATTTTATTAGCAATTACTAAGTGTAAGTAAATACCAAACCTTAATAATAATAAAGAAAGTAATAGTAAAATAATCCCAAATGCGATGCAAATGTCAAATTAAATTTAAGTTCCATAAATTAATCATATGAGGGTCCGAGCTGCTCATGACCGTGAGCACGGCTAGTATACCAGTTTTACACTCTGCAGAGGTTGCGCATCTTTACCCACAAGTCATGTTACCCATTTACCAAGAGATGGCCAATCCCATACACCTCTACCGAGGAGGCGAGGCAGGGTAACACTACGAGGCCTTTACAAAGTTCCACTAGCTTCAGAAATCCCGCTACAGTTTATAGGAAGCTCCAGTGCAGGAATCCCTCGCCTGACTGCCATCGCAGCAAAATCAACCCAAGGACCTCCCTACACTGACCACTCCCTCTACTGCCCTTGCCCCTTTCGGGTAAGGAAGTCATCCACTAGCTTTCCTAGTTAATCGGCCAAGGGCGTCCCATTATACCCTTGTGGTAGCACTGTTTTCCCGAGTGGTCGCTCCATGTTCCCATTAACATAATGATCTTATCATGAACAATAATAATAAACAGATAATAAAAGTGTAGTAATGAATAGTGTATCTCTATACCCAAAACCACAATAAGCGATAGCAAGTACTACCCAAAAATATTCAGTGGCAAAACAAGGTACAAAGATAGCCAAAACTGGGGTAACCTATTGGGTCCCATCAAAATTAACCTATGCAGATCATTATAATTAATAAGAACATGGCTGGGAAAAAGTAAGTGATCAAGGGCACGACTTGCCTTCAATGAGCTCCTGCTCAGCTACTTCTACTTGCTGAACCTTAGAATCCACAGTGGCTTGCTCATCTACTCGCATCAATACAATACATACATAGTATAGCATAAATTAACATCACATCAAACAGATAAATAAAATATACAATAAAAATCTACACATTAGAATGAGATCATGGGAACTGGAATTATTAAATTTGGAGTTATAAATTTCAAGTTATGAATTTCCTAAGGTTTAATGTGCTTGACATAGGATTAAAATGAGAAATTAATTTTTTTTTACTGTTTTCATGTCAAAACAGAGACACTAAAAGATAGACAATAATATTACAAAATTTTAGAAATTGGGATGGTTCAATTTGGAGCTAAAATGAATTTTCTATTCATTTTACAAGTTTCTAGATTCGTTTTTGTATTAAAAACGAATTTCTATAATTATTTCTATGTTTTTAATCTTCTCTGGACTGGGCATCAATTTTCAGAAAGGTTAGGGGCCTCAGCGCTAAGAAAACAGAGACACATGGTACAAAGATATGGACCAAGGGTTGTTTTTAAATAAACAGAGGGGCTCTTTAGTGAAATTGCCGTCGCGAAGGGGTATTCCTGGTTTCTGGCCGTTGAATCTAAATCAAGCGCCCAGATTAAATTCAGGCGTTGTAACACAATTGTGCTCCCTGTGACCGTCGGATCACAGATCTGGGGCCGAGATCCGATCACGCTCGCCTACCCGCTGAACCATCCGATATAATCTAACGGCTCTCATTTAATGTACCGAAGCGATACACTTGCCCTAATCGTGGCCGTCACCGAACAGATCGACGACAACCGTTTCGCCGCGTGGGATCTAATCCAGGCCGATCGTCAGGGAATGAACGACCAGATGCCCTTCCGTCACCCAGAACCAAACCGCGGCGGCGCAAGCACGGGGGTACGGCGGCGCCATTGCCGCCCGTATGCAAACTACGCCCTAGCGCCCAAACCTTGATTCATACCAGCAAACTACGGCGAGCAGGACTAGGCAATTCATAGCGGGGAAACTTACTAGGAGTTGAGGCGGCGGCACGGCCAGTCAACGATGAGTCGCGGATCCAGGGCGGAGCTCGGCTTCGACGAGCGATTCCCAGCTCCACAGCAATCCCCAACGCGATTACTCCCGTCGATGGCTTCGACCCACACCGGCGAGTCACCCGAGACCCGGTTCGGGGCCAGAGGCGCCACCAATTCCAATTCCCACAGCGGCGGCGACGGCGGATTTCTATTCCCTCTCTCTGCTACGGCGGTGGCGCTTGGGTCGCGGGGCAAGTGCGGCAAAGCGATTAGGGAAGTGCCGCAACAGAGGCTTTATACGCGAAGAGGGAACAGGGTCGGTTTTCAACGGCCCGATGATTCCGGCGCGGTCTGCCGCCGAGTTCGGGAGCGCCCGTTGAGGGAGGTGGACGACATGCTGACCTGCGGGTCCCATAGAGAAGGATTGGTCGCGTCGTGGGCGCGGGGAAGTAGCTGTCAAGTGGGTCCCGCCGACTAGTGAAGGGTGCGAAGAAGCGCGGAATATGCGGCTGCCCGGTAGGTCCCACGACGCAGTGGGATACACACACGCGCGCGAGCGGGGTGATTGGTTCGGGCCGCGCAGATGGCATTCGGGAGTGGGCCGAATACGTGGGATTGGGCCCAATACGCCATTCCCTTTTCTTTTGTCCTTTTTATTTTTTGTTTTTGTTTTCCCTTTTTATTTTCAAATCTAACACTTGAATTCAGATTTCTCCACAAGATTTTGTGCTCAAATTAATCATTCAATTTGAATATATCAATGTGGGGTCAATTTATTTATTTATGGATTTATTTTGGTGTTTCATAATATCTCTTTCTTCTTTTCTATAATAATCCCAAATTCAAATCTAGGGTTTAATCTAAATCTTCTATCATTATAATATATTATTTTTTATCCATGTTACTATTGTTTTAAATGCACATACAAACAAAAATCCAATATGACGCAATAGCTTATTTGTGTCTTATTAAGGATTTACTCATTTTTATACAGGAGTAGTCACATGTGATGATAAATAGAGATGCACACAAATATATAAAGGGAAACATTTGCTCCTTTTAGTCTTCCTTACAATTTGGGTATTACAAATCCTACCCCCCTTAACAAGAATCTCGTCCTCGAAATTTAGGAAGGACTACAGAAAAGATGGGGAAAATCTATGCGAAGCTCTTCTTCTCTCTCCCAAGTTGCTTCATCTTCTCCATGGTGACTCCATTGTACTTTGCACATCTTTATAACCTTATTTCTTGTAACTCGAGTCAAAGTATCAAGAATCTTGATAAGGTACTCTGTATAAGTCATATCATCTTGAACACTAAGGTCCTCCATTGGTAACTGCTCTTCAGGTACCCGGAGACACTTCTTAAGTTGAGATACATGAAATACATTATGCACATCAGATAGATTATTAGGTAGCTCGAGTTGATAGCCCATCTCTCCAACTTGCCTAAAAACTCAGAATGGTCCAATATAGCGAGGGGACAATTTGGCCTTGACTTTAAATCTCCTCATTCCACGAAGGGGTGACACCTTGAGTACACATGATCACCTTCCTCAAATTTCAGTGGTCTTCTTCTATTATCCGCGTAGCTCTTTTGCCTGGTTTGAGCTACCCTCAAATTCTCTCGAATTATACGAACTTGTTCTTCTGCCTCTTGAATAAGTTCAGGTCCAATGAACTGTCTTCCTCTAATCTGGTCCAAAATAGAGGAGACCTGCACATTTCCTATCATACAGAGTCTCGAACGGTGACATCTTCAGACTGGCCTGTTAACCAGTATATGAGAACTTAGCATAAGGTAGACTCTTGTCCCAACTACTACCATGCTTAAGGGCACAAGCTCTCAACATATCTTCCAATACTTGATTAGTTCTTTCAGTCTGTCCATCAGTCTCAGGATGGTAGGCCGAAGTAAAATTCAACTTCGTATCCATATTTTCATAAAAACTTTTCCAAAGTCTGGAGTAAACTGTGATCCTCTATCCAAAATGATCTTCCTCGGTACGCCATGTAGAGACACAATCCAAGCCATATATAACTCAGCCAATTGAGATCACTTATAAGTAGTCTTGACAGGAATGAAGTGAGCTACTTTAGTCAATCTATTCACAATCACCCATATAGAATCATAACCTTTCTAGGTGCGAGGCAATCAAGTAATGAAGTCCATATCAATCTCTTCCCATTTCCACTCGGGTATCTTTAGTGGGTGCAGTAGTCCAGCTGGCCTCTGGTGTTCAGCCTTAACTCTTTGACACACATCGCACCTAGCCACATGTGCAGCCACATCTCTCTTCAATCCATACCACCAGTATTTTTGCTTCAAATCCTGATACATCTTGGTACTACCAGGATGAATAGAATAATCCGAGTCATGGGTCTCTTTTAAAATAGTCTCACAAAGGCTTTCAATATCAGGAACACATATCCTATCCTTGAACCATATGGTTCCTTGCTCATCTTCCGTAAACTCTGGACCTCTACCTTCCGTAATAAGATCCTTAATCTCTTATATCTTAGCATCACCAATTTATCCTTTGCGGATTTCTTGATCCAAGGTAGGTTCCACATCAATAGTAACTCCTTCAATGTGAGTAACTATCCCCAGGTCGAGCCTCTCAAAATCTTTTGCTAATTCATCAGGTAGCTGGACAACAATAGCGGAATGAATGTGCTCCTTCCGACTCAAGGCATCTGCAACCAAATTTGCCTTGCCCTGGTGATAGTGAGTCTCCAAATCATAATCCTTAATAAGCTCCAACCAACGATGTTGCCTAAGGTTGAGATCCTTCTGAGTGAATATATACTTCAAACTCTTATGATCCGCATACACTTGACACTTGGTTCCCATGATATAATGTCTCCAAATCATTAAGCGCATGCACAACGGCTGCTCATTCTAAGTCATGCGTGGGGTAGTTCAATTCATGTTTCCGCAACTTGACGAGACGCGTAGGCGATCACATGTTCTTCTTGCATGAGCACACATCCCAAGCCTTGGCCACATGCATCACAATAAATGTCAAATCCTTTCTGTAGGACTGGCATAACCAACACTGGGGTGACATCAATCTCAACTTTAGTTGGTTAACACTATCTTGGTACTTCTCGTCCCACTTAAACTCTCTTCCCTTCTCCAGAAGTGAGGTCATAGGCTTAGCAATCTTAGAAAATCTTTCAATAAATCTCTGATAATATCTTGCAAGTCCCAAGAAACTCTGAATCTCCGTAACTGTAGTGGGTATGCTCCACACCACTGTTTCCTTGACTTTAGCAGGATCCACTGATATCCCTCCATTAGAAATGATATGTCCAAGGAATGACACCTCGTCAATCCAGAACTCGCATTTACTGTACTTGGCGTAGAGTTGATTATCTCGTAGCTTCTATGGCACCAATATCAGATGTTCCTCATGATCACTATCACTATCACTCTTGGAATAAATGAAAATATCGTCGATGAAAACTATGATGAATCTGTCCATATCATGAACAACTTATTCTTCAGATCCATAAAATAGGCTGGTGCATTAGTTAGTCCAAATGACATAACAGTGAACTCATATAAACCATATCGGGTCGAGAAATCTGTCTTGGGCACATTCGATGGCCTAATCTTCATTTAATGGTAACCCGATCGAAGATCAATCTTCGAGAATACCCTTGCACCTCTCATCTGATTAAATAAATCCTTAATGCAAGGTAATGGACACTTGTTCTTCACAGTGACATCGTTAAGGGACCTATAATCCACGCACATCCCTTGCGATCCATCTTTCTTCTGTACAAATAGAATTGGCGCTCCCCCAAGGTGAGGAATTCGAACGAATGTACCCAATCTACTGTAATTCCGCTAATTGCTTCTTAAGTTCCTTTAATTCTTCTAAGGACATCCTGTATAGCCGTTTAGAAATAGGAGCAGTCTCAAGTAAGAGATCAATGACAAACTCAACTTCCCTATCTGGTGGCATCCCTAGTAACTCTTCTGGGAACACATCTGGAAAATCTCTAACCACACGGATGTTGACACCAACAAACTTCCCATCTACTAAGAATGTCGCTAGTCTAGTAGTGGTAGTTACTGCAATTCCAACTTCAAATCTTTCTCCTTTGGAACTAGTGAGTTCTATGGTTCCTTTAGCACAGTGTATAAACTGCCTTTGCCTTTCTTAACCATGACACACCAAGGATCACATCTATAGTGCTCTCTTCTAACACTATAGGGGTAGCCCATATGGGTTAGAAACACAGGGGACGAAAGAAAGGATTGGAGACAAGGTAGTGATTACGAATCATGTTACTTTGGGGGATTTATTAGCTAAGTACATTAGTGTGTCACATACTAACGCTAATACATTACATTATGGTGGTACATGCTAAGATGCCCGACTATAATGTTTCAATCAATCAAAGAAGCAAATCAAGCATTAATCATCAGAACAATCAACCAACATTTTTTTAGAGAAAATAATTTTAATTTTTGTCTTAGGTCTCCTATCTCTTAAAAAGGTCATAAATGTAGGATTCCAAAGTGTGAAATCCATCTTGTCTCAGAGTAGAAAAGGTAAGAATCATCAGAGTGGAACAGTAGAAGGTGAGACAGGATCAAGATAAGTATAGAAAGAATCAGAGTAAGATAAGTATAGAATGAATCAGAAGAAGGTAAGTAGGGAAGGGTTTTGTCCATTTCTATCTAGGTTTCGTCCTACAGTCAACATTTCCTCTGATACCACTTCTGTCACACCCGGTTTTAAGGAGCAAAGCCGGGTGCATCTCATACATGCGCCAAAGAAGACAACATATATAATCACAGAGTGTATAGAGATAAATGTCATAATAATCAGAGTATTTATTACATAGCGGAAGTCTTACAAAATAAGAGATAAATATCACAGGATCTAAAATCTATCCTTGGCGCCAAAAAGCTGACTGGGAGACGCCACCTAGATCAAGTCGAAAGCCTCAGAGTTAGGCGGCTCCTCTTCGACCACCTGCTCTTCTCCTATGGGGGGGTGTGAGACAGCAAGAGTGAGCTCACATACGTTCATAGCTCAACAAGTCGTGGGGAATAATGTGCATGAACTCACCAAAGGTGGGAGTTCATGTGAAGTGTAAGGCTGATCAACAAAAGAGGCTGAGGCTGAGCATTGCTTTTATAAGTTGGTCAAAATTTTATTAGCAATTACTAAGTGTAAGTAAATACCAAACCTTAATAATAATAAAGAAAGTAATAGTAAAATAATCCCAAATGCGATGCAAATGTCAAATTAAATTTAAGTTCCATAAATTAATCATGTGAGGGTCCGAGCTGCTCATGACCGTGAGCACGGCTAGTATACCAGTTTTACACTCTGCAGAGGTTGCACATCTTTACCCACAAGTCATGTTACCCATCTACCAAGAGATGGCCAATCCCATACACCTCTACCGAGGAGGCGAGGCAGGGTAACACTACGAGGCCTTTACAAAGTTCCACTAGCTTCAGAAATCCCGCTACAGTTTATAGGAAGCTCTAGTGCAGGAATCCCTCGCCTGACCGCCATCGCAGCAAAATCAACCCAAGGACCTCCCTACACTGACCATTCCCCTAGTGCCCTTGCCCCTTTCGGGTAAGGAAGTCATCCACTAGCTTTCCTAGTTAATCGGCCAAGGGCGTCCCATTATACCCTTGTGGTAGCACTGTTTTCCCAGGTGGTTGCTCCATGTTCCCATTAACATAATGATCTTATCATGAAGAGTAATAATAAACAGATAATAAAAGTGTAGTAATGAATAGTGTATCTCTATACCCAAAACCACAATAAGCGATAGCAAGTACTACCCAAAAATATTCAGTGGCAAAACAAGGTATAAAGATAGCCAAAACTGGGGTAACCTATTGGGTCCCATCAAAATTAACCTATGCAGATCATTATAATTAATAAGAATATGGCTGGGAAAAAGTAAGTGATAAAGGGCACGACTTGCCTTCAATGAGCTCCTGCTCAGCTACTTCTACTTGCTCAACCTTAGAATCCAAAGTGGCTTGCTCGTCTACTCGCATCAACACAATACATACATAGTATAGCATAAATTAACATCACATCAAACAGATAAATAAAATATACAATAAAAATTTACACATTAGAATGAGATCATAGGAACTGAAATTATTAAATTTGGAGTTATAGATTTCAAGTTATGAATTTCCTAAGGTTTAATGTGCTTGACATAGGATTAAAATGAGAAATTAATTTTTTTACTGTTTTCATATCAAAACAGATACACTAAATGATAGACAATAATATTACAAAATTTTAGAAATTGGGATGGTTCAATTTGGAGCTAAAATGAATTTTCTATTCATTTTACAAGTTTCTAGATTTGTTTTTGTATTAAAAACGAATTTCTATAATTATTTCTATGTTTTTAATCTTCTCTGGACTGGGCATCAATTTTCAGAAAGGTCAGGGGCCTCAGCGCTAAGAAAACAGAGACACATGGTATAGAGATATGGGCGAGGGTTGTTTTTAAATAAACAGAGGGGCTCTTTAGTGAAACTGCCGTCGCGAAGGGGTATTCCTGGTTTCTGGCCGTTGGATCTAAATCAAGCGCCCAGATTAAATTCAGGCGTTCTAACACAATTGCGCTCCCTGTGACCGTCGGATCACAGATCTGGGGCCGAGATCCGATCACGCTCGCCTACCCGTTGAACCATCCGATATAATCTAACAGCTCTCATTTAATGTACCGAAGCGGTACGCTTGCCCAAATCGTGGCCATCACCGAACAGATCGACGACAACCGTTTCGCCGTGCGGGATCTAATCCAGGCCGATCGTCAGGGAATGAACGGCCAGATGCCCTTCTGTCACCCAGAACCAAACCGCGGCGGCGCAAGCACGGGGGTATGGCGGCGCCATTGCCGCCCGTATGCAAACTACGCCCTAGCGCCCAAACCTTGATTCATACCAGCAAACTACGGCGAGCAGGACTAGGCAATTCATCCCGGGGAAACTTACTGGGAGTTGAGGCGGCGGCGCGACCAGTCGACGATGAGTCGTGGATCCAGGGCGGAGCTCGGCTTCGACGAGCGATTCCCAGCTCCACAGCAATCCCCAACGTGATTACTCCCGTCGATGGCTTCGACCCACACCGGCGAGTCACCCAAGACCCGGTTCGGGGCTAGAGGCGCCACCAATTCCAATTCCCACAGCGGCAGCGACGGCGGATTTCTATTCCCTCTCTCTGCTACGGCGGAGGCGCTTGGGTCGCAGGGCAAATGCGGCAAAGCGATTAGGGAAGTGCCGCAACAGAGGCTTTATACGCGAAGAGGGAACGAGGTCGGTTTTCAACGGCCCGATGATTCCGGCGCAGTCTCCCGCCGATTTCGGGAGCGCCCGTTGAGGGAGGTGGACGACATGCTGACCTGCGGGTCCCACAACGCAGAGAAGGATTGGTCGCGTCGTGGGCGCGGGGAAGTAGCTGTCAAGTGGGTCCCGCCGACCAGTGAAGGGTGCGAAGAAGCGCGGAATATGCGGCTGCCCGGTAGGTCCCACGACGCAGTGGGATACACACGCGCGCGCGGGCGGGGTGATTGGTTCAGGCCGTGCAGATGGCATTCGGGAGTGGGCCGAATACGTGGGATTGGGCCCAATACGCCATTCCCTTTTCTTTTATCCTTTTTATTTTCTGTTTTTGTTTTCCCTTTTTATTTTCAAATCTAACACTTGAATTCAGATTTCTCCACAAGATTTTGTGCTTTTGATGATGCTTCTCCTCTGTCAACAGAACTGCAGGCTACACCTTGGCCCCAGTCTTACAAACCACCCCAGCTCCCCATGTATGACGGTCATTCAGACCCGAAGCAATTCTTGATGAGATATGAAGCAACCATATCTTCGTATGGTGGCAACACGACGGTCATGACAAAGTCTTTCATCATGGCTGTCAAGAGTGTTGCACAAACCTGGTACTCCTCTCTTCGGTCAGGGACAATCACTTCATGGAAAAAGCTGAAGGACATGTTGATAACCAGCTTCCAAGGGTTTCAAACAAAGCCAGTCACTGCTCAAGCTTTATTCCAGTGCACCCAGGACCACGAAGAATACCTTCAGGCGTATGTCCAAAGGTTCCTGCGTCTGAGGGCACAGGCACCAACAGTGCCCAATGAAATTGTCATTGAGGCCATGATCAAGGGGCTTCGGCCGGGACCTTCAGCTCAGTACTTTGCCAGAAAGCCTCCTCAAACTTTGGAGAAGCTGCTCCAGAAGATGGACGAGTATATTCGAGCTGACAATGATTTTCGCCAAAGAAGGGAGGAAGCATTCAGGTTCTCTGAAATGACCAGGGGCTTCGGAGGAAGATTCCATCTGAGACACGTCAGGTCAATTCACAACTCTACTCAAAGTGATGATAGAGGGAGTCAACAGCAAAGGCCGCAGTACTCCTCGCAAGCTTCGGGGCAGCAGCAAAGCTCTTTCCGGCCGCCAGCGCCAAGGGGCAGAGGCGCCAGGGGCTTCGGGGGAAGATTTGGAGATCAGCCAAGAAAAATTTACTGCCTATTCTGCGGTGAAGACAAGGGCCATACCACCATGATGTGCCATGTTACCATCCAGAAGCAAAAGGAGATAGCAGAAGATGCAGCGCAACAGAGTCAGCCGAAGCAAGTCATGCATACTGCTTCGTACCATTCGCCTTACATTCCAGAATATGTAGGCAATCACCCTGCAGCTTATGTTGCTTCGGCAAGTCAACCCCAAGCATCTTGGCAACAACCTCCACCGCCAACACCAATGCAATGAGGTCAACAGCCAGAAGGGAGTCAGCACACTCACCTCCAGCGGGACTTCAGAGAGGAGTCCGAAGCTCGCACAGTCAATAGCACTGTGCCAGAGTCGAAGCATATTTACTGACAAATATCCTACCTCGACAGCAGCTTTTCGCATTTTTGCATTTCAGTCTTACTTTCTTTTTAATAAGGAACAATTATGGGAAGTTTAAGTGCTTTTTATCATTTTTTAATCTCTTGTAACAGTTTTGCTTTTTACCACAATGAAAATATATCTTCTCCATAGGCTTAAGTTGCCGAAGCATAAGAATTTACGGTGGCAAGGAGGACCTTCGATTTATCAAAAATTTGTTCTAAGGAACGTAGTACAATTTCTTCGAAGCAGCAAAAAGTCGTTCCTAAAGGAGCGCAGTGTAAGTTTTCTGCTCAAAAGTCGTTCTTAAGGGAGCGCAGTGTAAGTTTTCTGCTCAAAAGTCGTTCCGAAGGGAATGCAGAGCTTACAACGAAAAATAAACGCTGATTCCGCTAAAAGTAAAAGGCGAAGAAGCTCCTAAGGGAGGCTTACAGCGAAAAATAGACGCTGATTCCGCTGAAGTAAAAGGCGAAGAAGCTCCTAAGGGAGGCTTACAGCGAAAAATAAACACTGATTCCGCTGAAGTAAAAGGCAAAGAAGCTCCTAAGGGAGGCTTACAGTGAAAAAAATAAATGTCGACCTTCGGCAAATATCATTTTGCATAACATCACATCATTACATCATTTGCATAGCATAACATCATACATCATAGTGCATCAACAACGCAAGAAGGGGGGGTCTCAATATTGATATTCGAAGATCGTTTTGAAGAAATAGTGACACGGCACAAACAATAGCCATTGAAGAGTTATATCTTCGTCAAACTCTGAAATGGAAAGATCTATTGATTATTGATTTCACGAGGATTGGTTACTGATTTTATGAGAACATGGATATTATTTACGAAGCATGAAAAGAAGGGAAGGTGTTTTTTCGCCGAAGGCTCAAAAACGGTATGTATATGATGTTTCATGCATCGTAAAGAATAGAACTATAAATAGCTAATATATTACATCTAAAGTTACACAATATTACACATGATTCTCAATAAACATTACATTCTAAATGTTTTTACAACAGCATCTAATCTTCTCTTAGGACTACTTCTACAGCTTCGTTTAAAAGCTGATCAACAACTTTATCCATGATAGCTTCGGCCATTTGTCTAATTTCGTCATCCCCCTTCGTGTGGGGGCCCGGAGTTGGCTCAGCAGGTTCTGAGGGAAGAGTAGATACGGATTTATTACTATTACAAACCGTGAACGAGTTCAAAATCAAAAAATTACAACAAAGAGTCAAAAACCACTAGTTAATACCTATTTGCCCTTCGGGCTCTGCGCTTTTCTCAGCGGCCTCTGCTACTTTTCTAGCATCATGAATGCCTTTTTCGCTTTTTTGAATAATTTCTTGGGCCATTTCCCGGCCGCCATTGTCCCAGATGTCGGTGAAAAATTTTCCACCGACCAGGCTTGCTTCGGCCGAGGGGTCTTTTATATCTTCGGAGGATAAGGCAGTTTCGGATTGTGCTAAAGATTTCACATGCTCACAGCCTTTCCTCTCCAAAATAGTAGCAATCCCCCTGGCACCCGAAAAAGCACAAATGTCTCCGCGGCTATTCAAAATTTCCTCAAAGGCCTCAGCTTCGTGACTAATCCATTCAATCAGGCCTTTGGGGTTACCTCTTGTGAAGTTTTCCTCGCTCGAGAATGCGCCAACGCTGGCGAAGCTAGTTTTTATTTTCTTAGCGCATTCTATAGATTTGTCATAGCACCTTTTCTTGGATGCACGAAGCTCTTCAACGTTTCTTTCCAAATGATGTGCCCACTGATCGCTAAGTTCTCGTTTCGTCTCTTCAAGTATGCGTTCTTCTTTAGCTTTGGCCAACTGTTTCCGAAGATCTTCGATTTCGTGCTTCTGGGCCTCAGCTTGAGCTTTAGAAGTAGCTTCGTCTTCCTTTATCTTATCCACCAATGTAAGCAGTATTTTATCTTTTTCCAAAGCTTCGTTCCTCAGCTTAATAACCTCTGTTCGTAGGTTGTTGAAAGCAATATTATAGCTCTCGTCTTCAGCATTCTTTTGCGCTCTCAAAGCGTTGCTAAGTAATAAACCATATATGAAAAGAATTAGTATAAGAATAAAAGAATAATTCAAAAGTTATAAATTTCCAAATATACAATTCTCATACCTTCAGACTATTATATGCAAGGCTATCTGCAAGATCGTCCTTTGTCATAGAGCAGAGGCCAGCTTCAAGCTTCGGGAACCCCATACTTCTAGCCATCTCCTGGCAGACAGATAATTCTTTGTTGTCTGGGAGGCAGTATAAGAAGGCATCTTCGTCTGTGCCATTGAATACTAAGGCCCCCTTGGGATACTTCAATTCTCGGGCATAGTGATTAGCTTCAAAAATCTCTTCTTCAGATAATCTTTTTCCCGAAGCATGTCGTACAATATAATCAAGGGCTTTGGAGGATGCTTCGGGGGCAGCAGTGTTAGTTTCTTCAACCAAAGTTGGCTCTGCCCTTTTTGTTTCTTCGGCTTCCAAGGGTTTTACCTTGGTGGGCTCTGAAGGCCCAGCTTCAGTTTCAGATTGTTGCTTTGAAGTTTCGGCAACAAAGGCTTCAGTATGCACTCCAGAAGTTTCAACAGTTTTCGTCGGAGTTGTGCTTGAAGACTTAATTGTCTCCAAAACATCTAGCACATTAACCATCCTTTTTCTTTTCGGGGTCAGTGCTGGACCATTTTGGCTTTTTACCGCCTCAATTTTTGCTGAAGGACTTAAAACTTCTGATATTTTTGTTTCTGTGATACCCAGTTTGCAAAGAAGAGAAGTTAGAGTTTATTCTTTCCTTGTTTCTTTTTTTCTTCTTTCTTTCGGGTGGTACGCTTTTGGGGTTGGGAATTTTTGGGGAAGCATTCACCAGTAAAATAGTAGAATTTTGGTTAGACTCATGCGCTAGGGGGGTCGGGGGTTGACGTGTGAACGAGTTGGGCCGTGGTTCTTGATCCGGCCCACTAGTTCCCCTAACCCTAGCCGCCCCTCCCTTAATCCCTTGGGATTTTTTTCAGCCACCCCTCCCCTTTCTCTTGTGCAGCCGCCCCCCTCTCTCTAGATTTGGAGGACGCCCCTCTCACTCCTCCACCCATTTGCAGCCGCCACCCCACCTCCCCCATCAAACCCTAGCCGCCCCCTCCTCAAGCCCTTCTCTCCAAGGTGCCATTCCTTTCCCGCTCGGATCTACGTCGCGTTGGTGCATGTCTCCAATTGGATTTTGGTGGAGGGAAGAAGAAGGGAGGAAAGGGGGAGGATTCAAGGTGATTTTGAGATTGTATCTTGTTTAATTGTGTTGTAATCCAATTGATTATATGTTTACCTATCCGAATCGGTAGAGGTGCTGTCCTGAAAATTTTGTGGGTGGGCGAACAGCAGTAGTTCTAGGGATTTCTGGGAATTTTTCGTGGGTAATTAGTGGGGATCAGTGGGTGAATCATGTAGAGCTTTGTCATACCTTTCCAACGGGTACTTATGCGCTCGATTCGGAGTTATAATTTAGGAGATATCGTTGTTTGAATCCGGTTATGTTGCTGTCCAAAAAAAAACAGATTTTCAGGTGGGTGAACAGCAGTAGTATTAGCGGTTTCTAGGCATTTTTCGTGGGTAATTAGTGTTAACCAGTATGATAATAATGTAGGGCTTTGTCTTATCTTTCCAATGAGTACTTATGCGCTTGATTTGGAATTATATTTTAAAAGATATCGCTGTTTGAATCCGGGTATGTCGCTGTCCAAAAGACAAAAAAACAGATTACAGGGTTCATCTTGTGGACTGTTTTGGGCTAATTAGATGTTGGAATTTAATTATAAATTGTGTACAAAACTTGTGGGGAAATTTATGTAGATGCCTCTGGAGTTTTTGTTTGTTACCACTGTTGTCATAATTTTAAAGTTATGAAATTATTAAGCAGCCCCGCTGCAGTTTGGTGGGTGTGGGGAGAGATGTAACCCGCGGCGGGGTTTGAGTTTGTGCGTAGGTGCGGCGTCGCTTATGAGCCTGATTATGTGAAATTGGTGCACTAAGTTGTGTGTCAAAAACAGGTGGTGAACTTCCGGATCGTACTTAGGGATTTGCCCGAACTTCCGGTAAAGGCAAGTAAATACAGTGGTGGTTGCTACCGTTTGGTTTGCATCCAATTCCCTATCATTGAGTATGCATAAGTTTTAATTATGTTAATCATTGAATTCTATGATGAAGTTTATTTGTTTGGAAGTATTAATTCTCAATTGTCTAATATTGTGGATGATCATAATTTGTTAATGATATATGTGGTTGATTCCCATCTTGGATGAAGTTGAAGTATCTTTTTGAATCACGTTATATGAAGTGTTGTAGGCATGACATGCACATCGCATCATCCATCTTGCATTTTGAAGTTATGTCGTGATCTTATGGTCCGACCGTACCGGTACATTTTTAGCATAGTACGTTGCCCGAGGAGGGGTACGATGCGGCTTCATATCCTTAGAGGTATGAAGGCAGAAGTCATCCTTGCATTTGCAGACATTTGCACTCATGAGGTATATATATATGAAGTGTGACATTACTATGTTACTATTGTGGTTTCTACCTGCGAGGTGTGGTGACTAGGTGTGTTGTACGTTGTATACGTGCTGCACCTTCGTAATAAGAAGGTTGTGGAATCAAGTGGTAGTAAAACAATGTTCTTATGTGGTTAAATAGTTTGATATTATTTTACTTGCTGAGATGTGTCATCTCACTCTTGCATTACTCAATGGAGGTACTTGATACATGTTGGGAATGAGGGGAGTAGCAGCACGTCCACTTTCACTCTCACAATAGCGCTGCCGAGGTGTAGCCATGATTTAATTAGAAATTTATTGTCAAAGGAAGTTTGTTTTTTAACTAGTCGTGCGCACTAGTTAATTCAGTTCATGTCGTATGTTTAACTTCTCTTTGCTAGCCGATTAATAGTACTTAGTATGTTTTTGTCATGATTTATGTGTATACACTGTTCCCCCCTCGTTTATGCAATTTTGCAAAGGGGATGCTGCCGAAATTTTATATATAGATGGCAGAAGTGTTGTTTAGTAGCATTCCGGGGTGTTTGTGGACCCTCGGGGTGTTACAGTTGGTATCAGAGGATAGGCTTTAGATTCTACGCAATTTGAAGCTAAATTTGACACACTTGCACATATAGGAAGGGTATGGGTTCGTATATCTTTCATATTAGTATTTTATTGTATAGATGACTAGAATGTTCTTATTCCAAATCCCTTTATGGTTTGATGGGGTATGTCGTTAACGACGTAATGCTTGATATGATATGTTACTTCTATTTAATATTGGTTTCTTGATGTGGTTGTTATTTAAGTTATTATGCAAGTGAAGCTACTAATGTACTTGTTTTATATTCATATCATCATGATGTTTTTTTTGGATGCAATGTTTTCAAATCTCTGAGCTATTACTATCATATATTTCTATATGCTTGACTGTGGATGTTTTTTTCCAGAAGGATTCTTGGGTTCTAGTACTTGTAGGACCGATTGTTTATTGAGCTTGTGTATAGTGGGTCTAATCTGACTTGGTGTAGTGTGAAAACACTATATAATGTAGTTTTATGGTGTTGTTGAATTTGATTGACTGTTGGGTTACAACCCAACTTATCAATGTAATATTTCCGTGGGTGCAATGCTTTGCGCCTCACCTTTTTTTGGCTAGTGTGGCTACTTGCTAACTTGATCTTAGTATAAAATTGGTTTGTCTCTATAGAGCAAAGGCAACGTTGTAATGTCTATGAAATCTTGAGACTGGTAGAACTCAAGTGAATTTGTAAGAGGACATAGATTGATAAGTCCAACCATGTTTACCTGATGGGTTTTCTTATTATGTGCAACCTTATTTATAAAAATAAATAGGGTGGTTTCAAGTGGATTTTATGTCATGCATGTTTTCCTTCTATGGCTTGTTTCAATAGCCATAAAGGCTATGCATAATTTTTAGTTGTTGCAGGCTAATCATGTGGACGATATTGACAATCCGTTTTATATTTTTTTATTTGCCAACGTTGTATGGTAGTTTGATTTTTTTATGATCAGTTTCTCTATGCATGCTTGTTGAATCATTATTTAGACCGCTTTATCTTAAACGAAGTCAATGCTTAACTGGGAGTTGCTTATGTTTGTTAGTCATCTATCTCTTTAATGATGGGGTTGTTGCATCGGATTGAGATTTTTTTATATGAATGATGGTTTGATAGATCATGTATGTCTACTACTTTGAATGCATCCTGTGATATCACGAGGTACAAATTGTTCAAGTGCAGTAATAGTAGGTTTTGTTGTATGTGAGGTTAATCAAGGTAGTTTGGTTATGTGGATTGTCTTATTGAAGTCCAATTACTACTGTTGAGCACAGTATCGTGTTATTATTTTAGTATTGAAAGTAATATTTATGAAGCTTTTGCATGAGTCTGTGTCAAGAAGTATATTAGTTTTCTTATTGTTATCCCTCCATTGCTTTATGAGTATTGTAAATTTTATCTCTTTTGAGAGGAGAAAAAGACGTTATATGATGTGAGCACCATTTGCTTCACGTCAACAGAATAGTTGTGGAGAGCTCTAGTAGTGGGATTCTAGTGTAATAACAACCATGTTTTATAGTGCTAGAGACGGGTATGCCAGTTGTTTCATACATTGTCGATACATGGATGTTTGACCTTAGTGGCATTAACAAACGGGGTTGTTGAATCCGTTGATTGTTGTGCTTAGTGTTCTAACCTATTAGGTAAAGTGTGTTTAAAGGCTTTGGGGAGTTGCATCCCCATTTGGTAGTGGAAAATCCTAGTGTTGATTGCACCTGCCAATGCCTTGAGTTTTATTTTATATTGTTTTTTATGGGTAAGGTGTTGTTTGGTTTTGGGAGTCATCTTAACTTAGTTGGAGGCTGAATCAGGCTTCACTTATCTAGAATGTTTTGTAGTAGGTTTCTTCATCTTTGCATAGGATGCTTAATCACCCAGTTTGGTCTAAACATTTGAGAGTTATGGGTTTCCTATAGCAGCCTTAATTTTGTATGGAAGTATAGACATTGAAGACGGTAAATTTTGGTCTTTGCTGGATTATGAAAGTTTTAGTAATTTCATGATCTTTCCAAAGAGTATTGGTTTGTAATTTTCATTGCATATAATTGGAGTTAGGCTACTCTAAAGTTGTTGCACCGTTGTGTCTGAACTTTAGGTGTCGTTAAAACCACCAATAAATCAACCGCGTTTTGATAGTTTCAGAGCCCAAATTTGGGAATTCTCTTTAACCAAAACTTTTAGTTTTCCTCAGTATCTTTTAATGGGTATTTACTTGTAATTGTCTGCTAAATAGATTGGGTGACGTGGTTGTCCGGATATAATTCGAATCTCCGATGTGCAGTATCTCAGGCTGAGTTTAGTTGTAGGTCATGCAGATTTGAGGGCTATAAAGATAAATTTGGGTGCAAGTTTATTGCAAAAGTCGTGGACAATTTCCAAACTTTTCCAACGTGTGATCGTTGTAGTTTTAAGTTGAGTATAGCAGGAGTTATTGGATTTTGAATTTTAGTTGTCCATTGTTTCTATCATATCAGTTTTGCAACAAAGCAGTTTGCATTGTTTTATCGGTTTGGAAACCAATTCCGAGACACTCATTATAATAAAAGTTTTAGGGAATGTTATAATCTTTCCAATGAGTTTATATTTGCAAAATTTTGTTAGATGCAGAGAGTTATGAGGTTTTGAATTTATGGGTCATGCTCCGTCAGGTTCTGGTGGCAGATCTTGTATGTCGCCTTACAAGTCAAATTAAAAATGGGAGATAAAATAAAACCTTGTTTATCCTTTGAATACGAAAGTTGTAGATCATGAAGTTTATATGATTTTACAATATTTCTTTGTTATCATTGCTTTTATAGTGAAAGAGGTAGAAACAGATTGAACATTTGTGTTGTTGATTGTCAATTTTCTATTTAGGGATATTTCCATGGAAGTTTGGGTTATAGTGAGCTCTTTCGCAATCCATGTTAATTACGTTGTATGGTGGGAGGGAATAGACGTAGTGGTTGTGATAGTTATCTTGTTTATGTATATGCGGAGCGTGGGCTGAAACACAGAGATAGCGAGGGACATTTGAATAGGCCAGTACGTATTGTTGTGAAGCCATGTTTTCTGGTCTTGGCGTGATTGCGTACGTATGAAATAGTTACGTCGTGTGAAGTCTAGGTTGAGATGGAGATTGTGTGAGTTATTGGATGGATATATATGCATAGTATAATTAAAAAAGAGAGTTCTTCGATGGGATGATATAATGTATAGAATGTGCTTGGATGGATATATGGGCAGGCATAGTATGGTTAAATCGATTCTTGCTTGCATGATGTGAGATCAGGCTTAAAATGATTTAAAAAGTTAGCATATTGCTTCTATCCTTATGTTGGATCTAAGTGTCTCGTAATGAAGAACCTAAAGTTATTAGTCCTTCGATGAACGCTTAATCTTAGAAGAGTATAGAACCTGAATAAATCTATTGCTTGTTGTTTGGGACTGTATGACCAGTTTTGGTTATGCAGCTAGTTCAATGAATTAAACCATGTTTTCTGTAGAGGTGTTGTATATAAAAGTTGTAGCAAACTTCTTCATCTTACTTGTGTAAACATTTCATGACCATAGGTCTAGAAGCTTGGGAGTTATGATTTTCTCAAGTCTAGTCTTGGAATTTGTCCAGATTCTGTACAGATTTCGAAACTGACCATGTTTGTCTAAGTTAAACTTCGAATCAGTTCTTATAAATTATAAAGAAGTGGTAGTACTTTCCTTAAGTTTTCCAACAAATTTTGGATCACCTTTTTTGGTGACCTATAAGTTAAGCTACAACTGTTTTAAGTGGAATCTTTGAATCTATCCAAATTTGGACAGCAAAGCCTTTCTTATGTCTTTTGATCTTGATATGCATTGAA
The DNA here is from genome assembly GCF_902167145.1 of Zea mays. Classification (NCBI taxonomy): domain Eukaryota; kingdom Viridiplantae; phylum Streptophyta; class Magnoliopsida; order Poales; family Poaceae; genus Zea; species Zea mays. Next base: position 81,168,684 of record NC_050104.1, on the reverse strand, counting down.
TTAACCTAATATGTTTATAAATGAAATATAGACAATTTTACTAGCTTCCTAAAAAGTCTAGGAGCGCCTCAATTGGATGACTGAGACTCCAATTATGGATTTTTTAAGTGAGTAGTTGAATTCTGTCCAAGTCTGGACAAAATTTACGTTTTGCATCGTTTGGCCTTTCTAAGTGTCAAATCTTGTGGTGATGATAATACCAAGGGTATAGTGGACTTTGTAAGCTTTCCATAAAGTCCTAGTTTACTACTTTTGGATGCATATTTTGTGAGTTATGAGCAAAACAATTAACTGATGTGCTGCTGTCTAGAAATATGCAAGCATTAAATTGGTCTTTTGAAGTTACTCTTGTTTGAATAGGTTTGGTTTAGGCTATAGGAGCACCGTATGTATTGCATTAATATATATATTCATTGAAGTACTTGCATGTGTCAAGGTTGATTTGGTGTCAGGAAAGCTTTGTCCGAGGTATATAGGACCGTCTACTATCTTAGCCCGAGTTGGCAGCTTGGCTTAGCACATGCAAGTGTCGGAGTCTATGATCAGTGTACACCATGTATTCCATGTCTCTATGTTGAGAAAGTATTTGCAGAATCCAGATCAATAAATCGAGCTAGAGTCGATTCCCATGTAGCAAGACCTGACTCTAGAGTGTCGTCTGCTGCGTATCCTAGAATTCTTGGAGCTCGAGGAGCTGATGCGGCAGAAGTACCCCGAGCTTTTCGTTATGGGGTGAGTTTTTGTCGTCGCTGATCTTTCCTTTGGTCGTTCTGATAGAAGCGTCAGAATTCGAGGTCGAATTGTTTTCAAGGGGGATAGAGTGTGATACCCAGTTTGCAAAGAAGAGAAGTTGGAGTTTATTCTTTCCTTGTTTTTTTTTCTTCTTTCTTTCGGGTGGTACGCTTTTTGGGTTGGGAATTTTTGGGGAAGCATTCACCAGTAAAATAGTAGAATTTTGGTTAGACTCATGCGCTAGGGGGGTCGGGGGTTGACGTGTGAACGAGTTGGGCCGTGGTTCTTGATCCGGCCCACTAGTTCCCCTAACCCTAGCCGCCCCTCCCTTAATCCCTTGGGATTTTTTTCAGCCACCCCCCTCCCCTTTCTCTTGTGTAGCCGCCCCCCCCTCTCTCTAGGTTTGGAGGACGCCCCTCTCACTCCTCCACCCATTTGCAGCTGCCACCCCACCTCCCCCATCAAACCCTAGCCGCCCCCTCCTCAAGCCCTTCTCTCCAAGGTGCCATTCCTTTCCCGCTCGGATCTACATCGCGTTGGTGCATGTCTCCAATTGGATTTTGGTGGTGGGAAGAAGAAGGGAGGAAAGGGGGAGGATTCAAGGTGATTTTGAGATTGTATCTTGTTTAATTGTGTTGTAATCCAATTGATTATATGTTTACCTATCCGAATCGGTAGAGGTGCTGTCCTGAAAATTTTGTGGGTGGGCGAACAGCAGTAGTTCTAGGGATTTCTGGGATTTTTTCGTGGGTAATTAGTGGGGATCAGTGGGTGAATCATGTAGAGCTTTGTCATACCTTTCCAACGGGTACTTATGCGCTCGATTCGGAGTTATAATTTAGGAGATATCGTTGTTTGAATCCGGTTATGTTGCTGTCCAAAAAAACAGATTTTCAGGTGGGTGAACAGCAGTAGTATTAGCAGTTTCTAGGCATTTTTCGTGGGTAATTAGTCTTAACCAGTATGATAATAATGTAGGGCTTTGTCTTATCTTTCCAATGAGTACTTATGCGCTTGATTTGGAATTATATTTTAAAAGATATCGCTGTTTGAATCCGGGTATGTCGCTGTCCAAAAGACAAAAAAACAGATTACAGGGTTCATCTTGTGGACTGTTTTGGGCTAATTAGATGTTGGAATTTAATTATAAATTGTGTACAAAACTTGTGGGGAAATTTATGTAGATGCCTCTGGAGTTTTTGTTTGTTACCACTGTTGTCATAATTTTAAAGTTATGAAATTATTAAGCAGCCCCGCTGCAGTTTGGTGGGTGTGGGGAGAGATGTAACCCGCGGCGGGGTTTGAGTTTGTGCGTAGGTGCGGCGTCGCTTATGAGCCTGATTATGTGAAATTGGTGCACTAAGTTGTGTGTCAAAAACAGGTGGTGAACTTCCGGATCGTACTTAGGGATTTGCCCGAACTTCCGGTAAAGGCAAGTAAATACAGTGGTGGTTGCTACCGTTTGGTTTGCATCCAATTCCCTATCATTGAGTATGCATAAGTTTTAATTATGTTAATCATTGAATTCTATGATGAAGTTTATTTGTTTGGAATTATTAATTCTCCATTGTCTAATATTGTGGATGATCATAATTTGTTAATGATATATGTGGTTGATTCCCATCTTGGATGAAGTTGAAGTATCTTTTTGAATCACGTTATATGAAGTGTTGTAGGCATGACATGCACATCGCATCATCCATCTTGCATTTTGAAGTTATGTCGTGATCTTATGGTCCGACCGTACCGGTACATTTTTAGCATAGTACGTTGCCCGAGGAGGGGTACGATGCGGCTTCATATCCTTAGAGGTATGAAGGCAGAAGTCATCCTTGCATTTGCAGACATTTGCACTCATGAGGTATATATATATGAAGTGTGACATTACTATGTTACTATTGTGGTTTCTACCTGCGAGGTGTGGTGACTAGGTGTGTTGTACGTTGTATACGTGCTGCACCTTCGTAATAAGAAGGTTGTGGAATCAAGTGGTGGTAAAACAATGTTCTTATGTGGTTAAACAGTTTGATATTATTTTACTTGCTGAGATGTGTCATCTCACTCTTGCATTACTCAATGCAGGTACTTGATACATGTTGGGAATGAGGGGAGTAGCAGCACGTCCACTTTCACTCTCACAATAGCGCTGCCGAGGTGCAGCCATGATTTAATTAGAAATTTATTGTCAAAGGAAGTTTGTTTTTTAACTAGTCGTGCGCACTAGTTAATTCAGTTCATGTCGTATGTTTAACTTCTCTTTGCTAGCCGATTAATAGTACTTATTATGTTTTTGTCATGATTTATGTTTATACACTGTTGCCCCCTCGTTTATGCAATTTTGCAAAGGGGATGCTGCCGAAATTTTATATATAGATGGCAGAAGTGTTGTTTAGTAGCATTCCGGGGTGTTTGTGGACCCTCGGGGTGTTACAGTTTCTTCAGTCCTCGGTTCTTCTATCTTTTCTGTTGCTGGCACTTCGGCCAGCTCTTCGATTTTTGGCAGCGAAGTTGGTTCTTTAGCTTTGGTGGCCGAAGAGGTCTCACCGACGAACTCATGCACTGTGGCCGGTTCAATATAACGTGGCCGGTGTGTGAGAACCTTTACCCTTTTTCTCTTCAGCGCCGGCTCGCTAGGAGCGACTGAAGCAGTTTCCTTCGCTGAAGATGTATTCTTTCTTTTTTGACCCCGCGCTGGATAACGGTAGTCAGGGTAGACAAACCCAATTGCATCAAATACTCGGTTGAGCCTCTTCTTCTTTCGGCCTCCGAAGGCCGCTGATAATGCAGTATCTTCGGCCTTTGAGTATACCCCAAGTAATTCATCACTAATGGCCTCAATACTTTTCAACCAGTCATCATCTGGCTCAACGAACTTGTCTCCGTATTTGAATGTGTATTTTAGCCTGACTAGTCCACCTTCGTCAGTTTCTTTAATGGTCTCCTTCGACATTTCCCATTTTTCCATAAGTGGCCATACTCTAAAGGCAATGTGTTCTTGGACCAAATCCCTTGTCCCAATAAAAGAACAAACAACACCGAAGGCTCTCTGTCATTCTTCGGCTGCTTCATTCATTTCCACCTTTGGCCTTCGGAGGCCGAAGCATTGCCAGATAGGGCGCATAATGATACCTTTAATATCTTCTCGTGATTTCAAGTCATTCTTCACATAAAACCATTCCGTCATCCAGTCGCCGGGCCACCTCTTTCGAAAGGTTGGCACGGGGCAGCTTGACCCAGACCGGGCGCCGAAGCTGTAGCAGCCAAAATTGTTGTGATACTGCTCTTTACCCCAGGGTTTCATCTCATACAATAGCTCATGTATGTTGCAGAAACTTTTTGCATTAGGTTCCAAACCTTGGCTCCTCACGACCCACACAAAGATGCTCATCCTTATGATTGCTTCGGGGGTAAGTTGGTGAATGTAAATTTCAAATATCTTCAGTATTTCTACGACAAAACTGCTCAAGGGAAATCGCAGTCCAGCCTTCAAGAAGCTTTGGAATATCACGACTTCATTTTCCTCAGGAGTCGGACAAGTCTTCTCTCCTTCGTCAGCCCTCACAACAGACAAGTCCCGGAAGTATCTGCCCCTCATATTGACAAGATGATTTTCTTTAATACTGGATTTACCAAAAACCGCATGGCTTGGTCGCCAAGGTCGATCTTCGGAGTCTTCACCACCACTATCCACATCATAACTGTCACTGTCACCAGTATCTTCAGATAAGCCCTCCAAAATCTCCCTAGTAATCTTCTCTGTATTAGTCTTTGATATTGATTGAAGAAAGCCCAGATGCATCTCCTCAGAAAGGCTTAGCTTCGAATCACCAACAGCTTTCTTATCTTCAGACATCTTTGCAAACGCTGAGAAAGCGCTCTCGAAACCGAAGTTTAAAAATTTTAAAAGCCAAGCAAGTGTTGTTGCGCGCAGGCTAAAAGTTGGGTGAGTAAAAGCAGATGGCAAGAGAGCGTGCCAAATAAACTCGTGGTGAGCTCTTATTTATACACCTAGTGCGTTGAAAACTGGAGGGCCCCGCTTGTCAATGACTGTTGCTATTCTAGCAAAAGGAAGGTGTTTTTTCGGACCTTCAACTTAAAGCCTTCGTCCATGTCGCAATATGAATTTATCATTCCAGCAAATAAATATTGCGAGGGGCTACTGTTGGGGGCCTTCGGCTTCCGAAGGTCCTCAAAAACATGATTTGACAATGTTTTCCAAGTGAAATATGCGAACAGGTATCTTCGGAATCATGTTACGGGTATACAAGAGCATGGTCAAGACGAAGCTTGAGTGGGACGAAAGGCGATCATGACGAAGGATAAGACGATCACGAAGCTATGCGCAGAAAAGCTTCGGCATGACAGCAGAAAAGGGGAACCGACTTAAAGATGAAAAGCCAAATTAGACCTCGAAGAATTACTATAGAATTATTGATAAATGTAAAGGGCATTAATGTAATTCTACACGGGCTGCGTCCCGTGCCTATAAATAGATGAACAGTACTCTCGTACTGTTCATGCTGACTTGGCATTCGCTTTTCGCATCACGCCTGTACCTTTACTTTTCATCAATCCGAAGGTACATTTATAATTTGTCATTATGAATTTGATAATGCAAATAAAAATAAGTTGATGATAATATTTGTATTATTATTTGTATTTCATACATGTATTCTTCCTCACTATCTATCGAGGTCACGAAGGTCTTTTCCTTCATAACCTTCGTCCAGAATTCATTATATCCGAAGGGACATAATGTCTTAAAGGACGAAGGACTTTAATATTTAACACTTTTTATGTTGCCTTGTTCTTAACTCTTAGCATTTGAGAACAAGTCCCCAACAGTAGCCTTTACAAAGACTCCCCTAGTGCATAGCTGCTCGTTAGGTTTCCCCAGTCGTACAAACGCAGTACACCTCCCCAAGGTGGGTGTCTAACAAAACCAAATCGAATGAACCTCTGCACCCCCTTGGCATAGCGAGCACCACACCCTAGACCCCATTGACGGCCCTCAGGAAAAGCCAACTACACTCCCTGGTTCATCTAATTAATCAGCTAAGGGCGTCCCATTCCACCCTCATGGTTGCACTGTTATCCCGGGTGGTCACTCCACGAACATCGGGATAACATCATCGTATCATAAATAATCACATCGTGTTCATTGATTAAGTTAAAGCAATAGCATAAAACTAACCATGATAACCCCAAAACGGTAAACAAGGATAAGGTAAATATAGACTTGTCAATCCTTAAGTTTTAAATAATGTAATGCGGGATAGTGAGTTATAAAGTAAATAGGACATAATAGGTCAGAGGACACTTGCCTTCACCAGGTTGTTGCTCAGGAATATCTTCAACAACACACTCAGGAACCACAGACTACTCGGTGTCTAAATAAAACGATCAAGCATTCAATACATTCGGTAAATGACAAATAAACAACACATCAATCATGTACAAACATGGGAACACATCTCAAAGAGAAAAGTATAAACTCAAAAGGGAGTTTAAGTTATAGGGTAGACTAATCTCACTAAGTAGTTGATTACTCTTTAAGTGATGTCTATCTCCATGGTTACATAATCTGATTCTATTCATTTAATGGGACATAAAAGTCACACCAGAGATAAATTCATGTAATACACATTATTAATCTCACAAGATTAAATATTCTTTAACCACTAGGGTTTTTTTACCTATTTTATTAAGTGAACAATTCAATACATATATTAAACCATAGTTAAACATAAATATTAGAGTGTGCAGATTGTGAATGGAACTAATTTATTTAAACAGAGAATATTCCTATGAACATTTTGCAATTTGAATCACTAAATTTGGATTTCATATGCAAAAGATATGAAATAAACAAGTTTGGGAGTTTAAAATATGAAATAGGTCTAATTCTGTAATTATTTAAAAGCCTAGGGTTCAATCTGCAAGATTACAGGGGCCTGCGTGCGAAAACCAGGGACGGCGGGTTCATTTCCTAAAACCCGAGGGTATCTTTAACAAAATCACCACACGAAAGGGGTACGAGATCCACTCAACCGTTAGATCTAAAATCAACGACTGAGATTAGATCTGCGGTGAGCGCGCGGACGCGGGCGCAGGCACGCACTGACCAGTGGGCCAGGGCGGTGAGCGACCGAGGCGGGGAGGGTAGACTGACCGGCTGGGCCCGGAGCTAGGGGCACAGGCGACCAACAAATGGTTTAATATTCCTAATTTATTTAAACAGGGCACGCGTGCGCGAAGCGGTATCCCGCGATCTAGGTCGTGCGATAGAGATCGAACAGGGGAGATCAAAGCTGGGAGGGCTGGTTAGCTACGGGCGGCGCCGCTCCTCCTCGCGGTGGTGAGGTGGCCGGAGTTGGGGCGGGTGCGTGCTACCAAGGTTCCAGGGTTGGCTAGAAACGAAGAGGAAGACGCGGTGAACTCACTGGTGGGGATTTGACTATGAGGCCAGGGTCAGAGAGGGGAGAACGACAGAGGAAAGGCTCCGGGCGGGTTGGGGCAACTCCGGTGAGGAATTCCGGCTGCGGGGAGGGGGTCTGAGGCGCACTAGGGCCTGGACTGGCTTCAGTAGAGCGAGGGGAACACCAGGGACCGATGCGGGGGCACTGGACCGGGCTAATTCGGCTGGTCACCACGCGGGCACGGCGGCCCGCCACGACCGAACTCCGGCAAATCCGAAATTGGCCGGCGACAAGGCATAATCGGGGAAATTGAGCATGGGAACAGATGTCTCACCTCGGGGCGAAGCTCGGGGTCGCTTGGCGCGGCGTCTGGCAAGCTAGATGACCGACATGGTGGGCGTGGATCTCCGATGAGGCCAAGCGGCGAGGTTAGAGCACGAGAGAGGGCGAGCTTGCGCAAAATGGGATGGGGGGGGGCGAGTGCGGGTGTGGGCGTTGCTTAAAAGGGAGCTAGGGTGCGTGGGCGGGCGACATGGCCGGGGTTCTTGAGAGCACCTAGAGGGGGGGTGAATAGGTGATCCTGTAAAAATTCAACACTAATAGCCACAAAACATTGTTACGAAAGTTAGAACGGCTAAGTAGCTTGAAGCGAGTTCTTGTGAACATAGATAATCAAAGGTAAAGCACACAAGAGACACACGATTTTTATCCTGTGGTTCGGCCAAGTAATGATTGCCTACTTCCACGTTTTGGCGTCCCAATGGACGAGGGTTGCACTCAACCCCTTTCAAGTGATCCAATGATCAACTTGAATACCACAGTTTTTCCTTTCTTTGTCTTCCTCCCGTTTGCGAGGAATCTCCACAACTTGGAGCCTCTCGCCCTTACAATGATGATCACAAAAGATGTACGGAAGTAAGGGAGGGGAGAGCAACACACACAAGACTCAAATCACCGCACAATCACGCACACAAGTCACAACTTGAGCTCAAAACACAACGCACGGAGTTCACAACTCAAATGGAGCTCAAGTCACTATCTCAAAAAAACAAATGCGCGAAGTTGGAGTCTAGAAGTCCTAGAATGTTTCTTGAATGCTTTTTCCCTCCATGCGCCTAGGGGTCCCTTTTATAGCCCCAAGGCAGCTAGGAGCCGTTGGAGGCCAACAAGGAAGGCCATCCTTGCCTTCTGTCGAGTGGCGCACCGGACAGTCCGGTGCGCCACCGGATAGTCCGGTGCCGATCTCCTTCCTTTTCTGGCACAGATGACCGTTGCATCTTCGGGCCAGTTGGCGCACCGGACACTGTCCAGTGCACACCAGACAGTCCGGTGCCCCCTGCCGACCGTTGGTGCGGGCCACGTGTCGCCCGCGGATTGCGCGGCCGACCGTTGCGCTGACGATCGTTGGCTCACCAGATAGTCCGGTGCACCACCGAACAGTCCGGTGAATTATAGCCGTACACCGCCGATTTTTCCGAGAGTGGCCTGTTCACCGGAAGCCAGCCTGGCGCACCGGACACTGTCCGGTGCACCACCGGACAGTCCGGTGTGCCAGACTGAGCTGGACTTCGGCTGTACACAGCCAAGTCACTTGCAATTCTCTTCTTCTTTTCTTTTCTCTGTTTCTAGCACTTAGACAAAATATGTTAGTACTCAAAACAATGTACTAAGTCTAGATACGTACCTTGTTGATTTGCACTTTTTGCTTGTTTGGCACATTATATTTCACTCACTATGTGTCGGACACTTAATCACCAAAACATTATAAAAATGGCCCAAGGGCACATTTCCCTTTCAATCTACCCCTTTTTGGTGATTTATGCCAACACATCAAAAAGCAATGCAAAACATGCAACATCGATTCAAATTGAAGACCAAATTGTTTTTGACTCTAATTTGGCATATTTGGATCATTCTTTGCCACCACTTGGTTTGTTTTTGCAAATCAAATTTATTTTCCTATCTCTAATTCAAACACACTTGTTTAGGCACAAAGAGAGATATTCCAATCGAAAAATTGATCAAGTACCAAAAACTCCCCCTTTTTGTCATAATAAAAAATTCTCCCCCACAAGAGGCCAAATTTTGCAATAAGAGTATTTTGGTCAAATCAAAAATCCTAACTCTACTATTTTCAAAATTCTCAAGTGGTAGCTGATCCATTTGCTTTGGCCTTAATTTCTCCTTCTTTGGCATCAAACACCAAAACGGGATTATTCTTGGCCCTTTAACCCCATTGCCTCACCAAAAATGTCAATTAAGAGCAAAAGGCAATAAGAGCATAAGAATGAACTTGGAGGTGAGTACACTAATACCGGAGTGCAGTGGAAGTCTTTGCATGGTCCAAGTACACCTTTTCCTTTTCAATGCACCTTTGAGACTACATCAAGTAACTCAAACACAAGGGTTAGTATCAAGGGGTCAAGTTGTAGCACTTCTCCCCCTAAATGTGTGCATCATTCACACATGGACTTGTGAGGTCTAGGGATCCCTTGCACAACTTGAGCACCACAAATAAGCAACAAATCACATAAATGCATAATGTAACGTGATCAAAGGCATAAAACACATGTATGCTATAGATCAATCCAAGTTACGCGAATCTAAGACATTTAGCTCACTACGCAGCCTGCAAAAGGTTTTCTCATCTAATGGCTTGGTAAAGATATCGGCTAGCTGGTTCTCGGTGCTAATATGGAAAACCTCGATATCTCCCTTTTGTTGGTGGTCTCTCAATAAATGATGCCGGATGTCTATGTGCTTAGTGCGGCTGTGTTCAACAGGATTATCCGCCATACGGATTGCACTCTCATTGTCACATAGGAGTGGGACTTTGCTCAGATTATAGCCAAAGTCCCGAAGGGTTTGCCTCATCCAAAGTAGTTGCGCGCAACACTGTCCTGTGGCAACATACTCGGCCTCAGCGGTGGATAGGGTAACGGAGGTTTGTTTCTTTGAACTCCAAGACACCAGGGACCTTCCTAGGAATTGGCACGTCCCTGATGTACTCTTCCTATCAACCTTGCATCCAGCATAATCGGAGTCTAAATATCCAATCAAGTCAAAGGTAGACCCCTTTGGATACCAGATCCCGAAGCAAGGCGTAGAAACTAAATATCTAAGAGTCCGCTTAACGGCCATAAGGTGACATTCCCTTGGGTCGGATTGATATCTAGCACACATGCATACGCTAAGCATAATATCCGGTCTACTAGCACATAAATAAAGTAATGACCCTATCATAGACCGGTATGCCTTTTGATCAACAGACTTACCTCCTTTGTTGAGGTCGACATGTCCGTCGGTTCCCATAGGTGTCTTCGTGGGCTTGGCGTCCTTCATCCCAAACCGCTTGAGAAGATCTTGAGTGTACTTCGTTTGGGAGATGAAGGTGCCGTCCTTGAGTTGCTTCACTTGGAACCCAAGGAAGTAGTTCAACTCGCCCATCATTGACGTCTCGAACTTTTGAGTCATCACCCTGCTAAACTCCTAACAAGACTTTTGGTTAGTAGAACCAAATATTATGTCATCGACATAAATTTGGCACACAAAAAGATCACCATCACAAGTCTTGGTGAAAAGAGTACGATCGGCTTTCCCAACCTTGAAAGCATTAGCAATTAAGAAATCTCTAAGGCATTCATACCATGCTCTTGGGGCTTGCTTAAGTCCATAGAGCGCCTTAGAGAGCTTAAACACATGGTCGGGGTACCTGTCATCCTCAAAGCCAGGGGGTTGTTCCACGTACACCTGCTCCTTTATTGGCCCGTTGAGGAAAGCACTCTTCACATCCATTTGAAATAACCTGCAAGAGTGGTGAGCGACATAGGCTAATAATGTTCTAATAAACTCTAGCCTAGCCACAGGAGCAAAAGTCTCCTCGAAATCCAAACCTGTGACTTGGGCATAACCTTTTGCCACAAGTCGAGCCTTGTTTCTTGTCACCACCCTATGCTCGTCTTGTTTGTTGCGGAACACCCACTTGGTTCCCAAAACATTTTGCTTGGGACGTGGCACCAGGCTCCAAACTTTGTTCCTCTTGAAGTTGTTGAACTCTTCCTGCATGGCCAACACCCAGTCCGGATCTTGCAAGGCCTCTTCTACCCTGCAAGGCTCAATAGAAGAGACAAACGAGTAATGCTCACAAAAATTAGCTAAACGTGAGTGAGTTGTTACTCCCTTGCTTATGTCACCCAGAATCTGATCGACGGGGTGATTTCTTTGGATCGTTGCTCGGACTTGAGTTGGAGGGGCCAGTGGTGCTTCTTCCTCCAAAACTTGCTCTCCTTGTGCTCCCCCTTGATCACACGCCTCTTCTTGAGGGACCTGTACATCATCTTGAGTAGGGGGATGTACCATTGTTGAGGAAGAAGGTTGATCTTGCTCTTGTTGTTCCTGTGGTCGCACATCTCCAATCGCCATGGTGCGTATTGCGACCGTTGGAACATCATCTTCATCTATGTCATCAAGATCAACTTGCTCTCTTGGAGAGCCATTAGTCTCATCAAATACAACGTCGCTAGAGACTTCAACCAAACCCGATGATTTGTTGAAGACTCTATACGCCTTTGTATTTGAGTCATATCCTAATAAAAACCCTTCTACAACTTTGGGAGCAAATTTAGAATGTCTACCTTTCTTCACCAAAATGTAGCATTTGCTCCCAAATACACGAAATTAAGAAACATTGGGTTTGTTACCGGTAAGGAGTTTGTAGGAGGTCTTCTTAAGGAGATGATGTAGATAGAGTCGGTTTATGGCGTGGCAAGCTGTGTTCACAGCTTCCGCCAAAACTGCTCGGGCGTCTTGAACTCTCCAAGCATCGTCCTCGCCATGTCGATAAGCGTCCTGTTCTTCCTCTCTACCAGACCATTTTTCTGTGGTGTGTAGGGAGCGGAGAACTCATGCTTGACACCTTCCTCCTCAAGATACTCCTCAACTTGTAAGTTCTTGAACTCGGACCCGTTGTCGCTCCTTATCTTTTTCACCTTGAGCTCAAATTTGTTTTGAGCCCTCCTTAGAAAACGCTTTAGGGTCCCTTGGGTTTCTGATTTAGCCTACAAAAAGAATACCCAAGTGAAGCGGGAAAAGTCATCTACAATTACAAGACCATACTTACTTCCCCCAATGCTAAGGTAGGCGACGGGTCCGAAGAGGTTCATGTGAAGAAGCTCCAGTGGTCTTGATGTTGTCATCACATTCTTACTGTGATGAGTGCTTCCCACCTGTTTCCCTGCCTGACAAGCTGCACAAGGTCTATCTTTCTCGAAGCAGACATTGGTTAGTCCTAACACATGTTCTCCCTTTAGAAGTTTATGAAGATTCTTCATTCCAACATGTGCTAGACGGCGATGCCACATACAACCCATGCTAGTCTTAGCTATTAAGCATGCATCTAGATCGGCCTCCTCTTTCGAAAAATCAACTAGGTCGAGTTTGTCGTCTAATACACTCCTTCTAAAGACAGAAACATCTATATTTGTAAATAGACAATTATAACCAATGTTACATAATTGACTCACAGACAATAAGTTGTACCCGAGCGATTCAACTAAGAACTCATTGGAGATAGAATGCTCGGATGTAATGGCTATCTTTCCCAATTCTTTAACCTTGCCTTGGTTCCCATCTCCAAAGATGATCAAATCCTGGGAATCCTTGTTCTTGACGTAGGAGGTGAACATCTTCTTCTCCCTCGTCATGTTGTTTGTGCATCCGCTGTCGATAATCCAGCTTGAGCCCCCGGATGCATAAACCTGCAAGGTAATTTACACTTGGGTTTTAGGTACCCAACTCTTGTTGGGTCCTACAAGGTTAGTCACAATAGCCCTTTGGAACCCAAATACAAGTCTTATCTGCCTTGCATTTGGATCCCAACTTCCTAGCAACTACTTTTTCATTCTTACAAAAGAATGCAAAGAAGTATTGCACGCATGGTAAATGGTAGAAGGTTCATTACACACTCTCCTAGGCACATGATGCACAACATGATTTTTCCTAGGCTAACTTCTACCATGCACAAAAGTAGAACTTGATGCAAACATAGCATGTGAATCATTATAAGTAGTATGAGCATAATTTCTATTATAATGAGAATGACTAGCAACTTTTTCATTATAGATAAAGGCATGGTTCCTTTGAGGACTACTAGTCATAGTGGCCTTTGCTTTCTCCTTGTTGAGAACGGGAGCCCTATGGCTTGTTAAGTTCTTGGTTTCCTTTCGAAAACCAAGTCCATCCTTAATAGAGGGGTGTCTACCAACGGTGTAGGCATCCCTAGCAAACTTTAATTGATCAAAATTAGTTTTGCAAGTCTTAAGTTGAGCATTAAGACTCGCCACCTCATCATTTAATTTGGTAATAGACATAAGGTGTTCATCACAAGCATCAACATCAAAATCCTTACATCTATTACAGATACTAACATGCTCTACACATGAACTAGATTTATTAGCTACCTCTAGCTTAGCATTTAAATCATCATTCAAAGTCTTTAAACTAGAGATAAATTCATGGCAGGCAGATAACTCAAAAGATAGCATTTCATTTCTCTTAGTTTCTAAAGCAAGAGATTTTTGCACACTAACAAATTTATCAGGCTCCTCATATAAAATATCCTCTTGTTTTTCTAACAATCTATCCTTTGCATTTATAGCATCAATTGATTCATTGATCTTTTCTACCTTAGCTCTATCTAAACCTTTGAATAAGCTAGAGTTATCTACTTCATCATCACTAGAATCATCATCGCTAGAAGTAGTGTATTTAGGGGTATCACGAACATTTACCTTCTTTTCCTTGGCCATGAGGCAAGTGTGTCGTTCGTTGGGGAAGAGAGAGGACTTGTTGAAGGCCGAGGCTGCCAGTCCTTCATTGTCGGAGTCGGATGAAGAGCAGTCTGAATCCCATTCTTTGCCAAGGTGAGCCTCGCCTTTCGCCTTCCTATAGCTTTTCTTCTTCTCCTTCTTCCCATGTCTTTCTTCCCCCTAGTCATTTTCATTATCGGGACATTGAGCAATAAAATGACCAGTGTTACCGCATTTGAAGCAGGAGCGCTTTCCCCTTGTCTTATTCTTGTTGGGGTACTCCTTGCATTATTTTAATGTGGTCTTGAAGCGCTTGATGATAAGCGCCATTTCATCTTCGTTGAGGCCAGCGGCCTCCACTTGTGCCACTTTGCTTTGTAGCGTCTCCCTGCTGCTGGTTGCTTTGAGGGCAACAGTTTGAGCTCGTGGACGGATAGTGGACCGTTTAGAGCATCGTCCACATATCGAGCCTCCTTCACCATCATGCGCCCGCTCACAAACTTCCCAAGAATATTCTCGGGCGTCATCTTGGTGTACCTGGGATTCTCACAAATAAGGTTGACAAGATGGGGGTCAATTACCGTAAATGACCTTAGCATTAGTCGGACGACGTCGTGGTCCGTCCATCTTGTTCTTCCATAGCTCCTAATCTTGTTGACCAGGGTCTTGAGCTTGTTGTATGTTTGTGTTGGCTCCTCTCCCCTGATCATCGCGAATCTTCCTAGCTCGCCTTCCACCAACTCCATTTTGGTGATCATGGTGGCGTCGTTTCCCTCATGTGATATCTTGAGGGTATCCCAAATTTGCTTAGCGTTGTCCAAGCCGCTCACCTTGTTGTATTCATCCCTGCACAAGGATGCTAGCAAAACAGTAGTAGCTTGTGCATTCTTATGAATTTGCTCATTAATAAACACAGGGTTATTCATACTATCGAAATGCATTCCATTTTCAACTATCTCCCAAATGCTAGGATGGAGAGAAAATAAGTGACTACACATTTTGTGACTCCAAAAACAGTAGTCCTCTCCATCAAAGTGTGGAGGTTTACCAAGAGGAATTGAAAGCAAATGAGCATTGGAATTGAAAGGAATACGAGAATAATCAAATGAATAATTTTGATTAACTGTTTTCTTCTTTGAAGTCGTCGTCGTCGTGTGGTGAAGAAGACGAGGCATCACTATCGTAGTAGATGATCTTCTTGATGCGCCTCTTCTTCTTTCCATCTCTTTTCTGATGACTCGAGCCTGAGTCGGTTGGCTTGTCGTCTCTAGGCTCATTGAGGAAGGACTCCTTCTCCTTGTCATTGACAACCATCCCCTTTCCCTTAAGATCCATCTCTTTGGGCGATTAGTCCCTTACGTGAAGAGAATAGCTCCGATACCAATTGAGAGCACCTAGAGGGGGGGGGTGAATAGGTGATCCTGTAAAATTCAACACTAATAGCTACAAAACTTTGTTATGAAAGTTAGAACGGCTAAGTAGCTTGAAGCGAGTTCTTGTGAACACAGATAATCAAAGGTAAAGCACACAAGAGACACGTGATTTTTATCCCGTGGTTCGGCCAAGTAATACTTTCCTACTTCCATGTTGTGGCGTCCCAATAGACGAGGGTTGCACTCAACCCCTTTCAAGTGATCCAATGATCAACTTGAATACCACGGGTTTTCCTTTCTTTGTCTTCCTCTCGTTTGCGAGGAATCTCCACAACTTAGAGCCTCTCGCCCTTACAATGATGATCACAAAAGATGTACGGAAGTAAGGGAGGGGAGAGCAACACACACAAGACTCAAATCACCGCACAATCACGCACACAAGTCACAACTTGAGCTCAAAACACAACGCACGGAGTTCACAACTCAAATGGAGCTCAAGTCACTATCTCAAAGAATCAAATGCGCAAAGTTGGAGTCTAGAAGTCTTAGAATGTTTCTTGAATGCTTTTTTTCCTCCATGCGCCTATGGGTCCCTTTTATAGCCCCAAGGCAGCTAGGAGCCATTGGAGACCAACAAGGATGGCCATCCTTGCCTTCTGTCGAGTGGCGCGACCGGACAGTCCGGTGCGCCACCGGACAGTCACTGTAGACAGTCCGGTGCCGATCTCCTTCCTTTTCTAGTGTAGATGACCGTTGCACCTTTGGGCCAGTTGGCGCACCGGACACTGTCCGATGCACACCGGACAGTCCAATGCCCCCTGCCGATCGTTGGTGCGGGCCACGCGTCGTTCGCGGATTGCGCGGCCTACCGTTGCGCTGGAGACCGTTGGCTCACCGGACAGTCTGGTGCACCACCGGACAGTCCGGTGAATTATAGTCGTACGCCGCCAATTTTTTCGAGAGTGGCCCATTCACCGGAAGCCAGCTTTGCACACCGGACACTGTCCGGTGCACGACCGGACAGTCCGGTGTGCCAGACTGAGCTGGACTTCGGCTGTACACAGCCAAGTCACTTGCAATTCTCTTCTTCTTTTCTTTTCTCTGTTTCTAGCACTTAGACAAAATATTTATTACTCAAAATATTGTACTAAGTCTAGAAACATACCTTGTTGATTTGCACTTTTTGCTTGTTTGGCACATTATATTTCACTCACTATGTGTTGGACACTTAATCACCAAAACATTATAGAAATGGCCCAAGGGCACATTTCCCTTTCAGTTCTCGGCGTGCGTGCGCGAGTGCGCGCGTGCTGGTCCACGGCAAGGCGCGGGGAAGGCGGAGCTAACGGGGGGGTCCCATGGCGCAGCGAGAGGAAACGGGCGCGCGGGGGAAACGGTTCAGCGAGCTGACGAGGTGAGCCCGCGAGGCAGAGAGGGAGAGGAGCGCGCGGGCGAGGGCAACTGGCACCGGCACCATGGCACCACTGGGCAGAGGGAGAGAGGGAGAAGGCACGGGCTGAGAGAAACACCGCTGACAGGTGGATCCCACCTGTCAGGCGGCGCGGGCGCGCGCCCGCGGTTCCGCTGGGGGCTGGATGGGCCAGTTTGGGATGCTTTGGGTTTTTCTATTTTCCTAGAATTTCTAATTGCTTTTCTATTTCTTTTTCTCTAGGGTTTTCAATTCAAATTCAAACCAAGTTTCAAATACAAACAAATTCAAACATGTGCAACAATTCAAAGGATATTTAAGCTCAGCATGATGCAACATTTCATGACTCATAATGTTTTGGCAAAAATAAATAATTAATCCCTCCCTAATTAAGCTAAATCTACTCAAAAGGAAAAAGAGAGAGAGAAGCTAGAGAGAGATGGAAACTAGAGAGAGAGAGAACAGTAACACCTGAATTTGGATGATAATTAGAAAGAAATTTTATACCCGCAAATTCAGGGTGTTACAACGAGGCAGCCAGCTACTAACTCAACCTCTTCTAGGTCTTGATTCTCCATCTTTGTCCTTGTCTCTGTAGTTTGTACTGTCTTCAACATCAAGGTACATGTTCTCATAGGTTGCTTCAAGTTCCTTCATATCGTTCTCGACAGTATTTTGCATATGGTTGTCTGCTAGCTTCCAATCCTTAATACATGATATGACCTCAACCATATCTGTTGTTAGTCGTCGTCGCCGCTCCTCGAGCACCCTGCTAGTAAGAATAAAGCTAGATTCTAAAGTTTGGTAGAAGCAGGAACAATCAAAACATCTTGAGCAAGAATAGGATAAGTAAGCTTATGCCTCTGCCACCAATTAAGAATGTTGAATTCTACACCGAATTGGGTGACAGAATCACTGTCTATGTATGAAGATAGTTCAGAGATGGATGCTACAGTAGATGCAATAGGAGCAGAACTAACTGTTCCTCTAGCAATAGAAGAAGCTACAAACCTATACCCACCCACAATATCATCATCACCATAAATATCATCACATGCCTCTTTTGCCTTAGACTCACCCCCACTTGCTGGTACATATTGTCCACACAAGAGTGTGTCACCATACTTGCATTCATACAACTAAAATGTCTTTATTAACATAGTACGAATAGATTGTGGAAATCTAGAGTAATCAGTACCAGTTAGACTAGACAACCATAGAAGAAGTTTATGAAACCCACTCATCTTTGCTCTTGGATCCAAAATGAAAGCAAATGCATAAAAAATGGTATTATCCTCTAGTATTTTAGAAACTTGGTTTTCATATGAATAATGGCTTCCCTAAGCATATGATCATTCTCAATAGCATTTAGATGTCTACCAATTTTTAGTATATGATGCAACATTAATGGAGATGTGGGGTACTAAACACCAGGCAGTGCAACAGTTGAATCATAAAACAGTTCAAGAAAAGAAAACGCCTTATCAGCAATTTACCAACGATCATCTATCAACAAAGGAGAACCATATGAACTCAATGGATGCTTACTTTGGATAAAGATAGAAAATGTGCTTCTATATGGAACAACATGCTTAAGCATCAAGTAAGTAGAATTCCATCTAACATCCATGTCAAAACCATACTTATGAGGGTGAACACCTTAACTCAAACAAACCATTTTGTATGCAACAATACATTGATTAGAAGCATTCAAGAAAGTAATAGCAGTTCTAAAATCTTTATGGTAAGGCTTCAATCGCTTCAAACCAAACTTAACAATAAGATTAATAATGTGGCATGCACATATCTTTGATGCAAAAAGTAGACCTGAAATCTTCACCATCATCTAAGTCAAATTGCTCAGTGCTACCAAAGGCAAGGTAACCAGTGAACATAGGTTGAAGAAGGGACATATCAATTTTGTTTGATGAAGCATTGTATAAGGTAATTGCAAAAAATTTACCTGATATGCCATAATCATCTACATCCATGGAAACATGTTCAACAATATTGGAACTAGTATGTGCAGACTCAATAGGCCTTAGACCAAGCAACCTTTTTTCCAAACCCCTATCAGAATTCCCATAATGAGCAACAACACTAATATAATCTTCTTTGGCTTTACCAAACCAAATATCAGAAGTGAGTGCCATAGAAGATACTAAGGATTTTAATGTTTCAATTAGACTCTCCAATCGTTCATTGTAATGTTTAATTAAATCTCTAGCAATTGTATGTCTAGAAGACCTAACAAACCTAGGGTTATGCCGGGTGATATATTCATGAAAAGCATCAGACTCAGCAAAACATAAAGGCTAATCTTCTCTAGCTATCAACCGACACATTTTAGTTCGTGCAACTGAAGCAGAATACTGCCAACATTGCAAAAACTCGTCACGATTGAATTTAAGGACTGACTGCACTATGCCAGCTCGATCATGATCAATCTTAGCTTTACAATGTTTTGGTGCCTTAACAAGTGTCCAATACCAGAGGAAGATCTAGCAGTCAAGGTACTTTTGTAGTGTTTGCAAATGGTAGAGACTATTACCTTCTTACCTTTGTTGTCTACACCAGTTACCTCATCAAAGACAACCCATACCCTAGACGTGGGTAGCCTCTTCCTCGTCCGGGTGTCACGAGTCGTGCTACCACATCAATGTTGATAGTAGCTCGAGGACCCTTTCACCGTCTCGGCCATGGTCGGCGTCGGCTCCACCACATCAATGTTGATAGTAGCTTCGGCATTACAGCCAAACAACGCCATCTCATCCATCTGCTCATTGTGATCCTCAAGCGCATGCTCCGCTGCCTCGGCGACCGGATCAAGATCCATCTAGGGATTTTGACCGGCTCCTCCACAGTGTCTCTGGCTCCTCAACAACCTCAAAAAATAGAAAACAAAGAACAAATTGAAATAAAAACATATGGCGAACAGAAACGATAGATCTAGGGGAATAGGAGTTCATCTAACCGATCGGAGCACCGGAGTCACTAGAGAGGGGCCATCAGAGGACAGAGGGGATGTGGCTTGATCTTGAGGGAGGACAAGAGGAGCATAATACAAATCTTGGCTGAGAGAGAGGGGAACGAAGTAGGTTAGGGTTTTAGAGTGAAGGTAGATATAGGGGAATAACCGAATCAGACTTCACAAGACCAGTCGAATCAGGAGCACCAAAAAGTCATCATCTACGACCACTAGTTTAGGGGCTAAGACGAAGTCGGACTTACAATTTCGGCGACGACACAACTGGCAAGAACGCAGGAGAAAGATGGAAGATCACCAGAGCTGTTCAATCGAGGGAATACCGGAGCAAGAGGAGAGTGTCACACCCGGCTTTAAGGAACAAAGCCAGGTGCATCTCATACATGCGCCAAGAAGACAACATATATAATAACAGAGTGTATAGAGATAAATGTCACAAAACATCAGAGTATTTATTACATAGCGGAAGTCTTATTACAAAATAAAATAATAAATATAAAACGAACTAAGGATCGTTGGCGCCAACGATCCTTAGTTCGTTTTATATTTATTCCTTTATTTTGTAATAAGTCTTCCGCTATGTAATAAATACTCTGATTATTGTGACATTTATCTCTATACCTCTGTTATTATATATGTTGTCTTCTTGGCGCATGTATGAGATGCACCTGGCTTTGTTCCTTAAAGCCGGGTGTGACAGAAGTGGTATCAGAGGAAATGTTGACTGTAGGACGAAACCTAGATAGAAATGGACAAAACCCTTATCTACTTACCTTATCTTGATCCTGTCTTACCTTTTCCTATTCTACTCTGATCATTCTTACCTTTTCTACTCTGAGACAAGATGGATTTCACACCTTGGAATCCTACATTTATGAACTTTTGAAGAGATAGGAGACCCAAGACAAAAGTTAAAACTATTTTATCTATTAAAAAAAATGTTGGTTGATTGTTTTGATGGTAAATGCTTGATTTGGTTCTTTGATTGATTGAAACATTATAGTTGGGCATCTTAGCATGTACCACCATAAGGTAATGAATTAGCTTTAGTAGGCAACACACTTAACTAATGAATCCCCCAAAGTAACATAATTTGTAATCACCTGCCTTGTCTACAATTCTTTCTTTTGTACCCTATGTTTCTAACGTAGATGGGCTACCCCTATAGTGTTAGAAGAGAGCACTATAGACGTGATCCTTGGTATTTCATGGTTAAGAAAGGCAAAGGCAGTTTATACACTGTGCTAAAGGAACCATTGAACTCACCAGTTCCAAAGGAGAAAGATTTGAAGTTGGAATTGCAGTAACTACCACCACCAAACTAGCAGCATTCTTAGTCGATGGGAAGTTTGTTGGTGATAACATCCATGTGGTTAAGGATTTTCCGGATGTCTTTCCAGAGGAGTTACCAGGGATGCCACCAGATACGGAAGTTGAGTTTGTCATATATCTCTTACCTGGAACTACTCCTATTTCTAGATGGACATATAGGATGTCTGTAGAAGAGTTAAAAGAACTTAAGAAGCAATTAACGGAATTACAAGAGGCTGAGTACATTCGTCCGAGTTCTTCACCTTGGGGGAGCGCCAGTTCTATCTATACAGAAGAAAGATGGATCGCAAGGGATGTGCGTGGATTATAGGTCCCTTAACGATGTCACTGTGAAAAACAAGTGTCCATTACCTCGCATTGAGAATTTATTCATATGAGAGGTGCAAGGGTATTCTCGAAGATTGATCTCTGACCGGGTTATCACCAAATGAAGATTAGGCCATTAGATATTCCCAAGATGATTTTATTGACCCGATATGGTTTATATGAGTTCACTGTTATGTCATTTGGATTAACTAATGCACCAGCCTATTTTATGGATCTGAAGAATAAGGTGTCATTCCTTGGACATATCATTTCTAATGGAGGGATATTAGTGGATCCTGCTAAAGTCAAGGAGATAGTGGTGTGGAGCATACCCACTACAGTTATGGAGGTCCGGAGTTTCTTGGGACTTGCAGGATATTATCAGAGATTTATTGAAGGATTTTCTAAGGTTTCTAAGCCTATGACCTTGCTTCTGGAGAAGGGAAGAGAGTTCAAGTGGGACGAGAAGTGTCAAGATAGCTTTGATCAATTAAAGAAGAGTTTGATGTCGCCCCAGTGTTGATTATGCCAGATCTATAGAAGGGATTTGACATTTATTGTGATGCATGTGGCTAAGGCTTTGGATGTGTGCTCATGCAAGAAGGACATGTGATCGCCTATGCGTCTCGACAGTTGCGGAAACAAGAGTTGAACTACCCCACTCATGACTTAGAACTGGCAGCCGTTGTGCATGCGCTTAAGATTTGAAGACATTATATTATGGGAACCAAGTGTCAAGTATACACGGATCATGAGAGTTTGAAGTATATATTCACTCAGAAGGATCTCAACCTTAGGCAACGCCGTTGGTTGGAGCTTATTAAGGATTATGATTTGGAGATTTACTATCACCCGGGCAAGGCAATTTTGGTTGCAGATACCTTGAGTCGAAAGGAGCCCTCATCCAGTTCCCCTATGTCTTACCTACGTATATCACACCTCAGATTTGTGTTTCGGGCCCGAGATCGGCGAACGGTGTGGCCTGGCCATGGCCTCCGTCGTGGGGGAACGCGTGCGCCGCCGTTTTTGCCGCCAGGGTGGGTGATGACCTGGGTGCCGTTGATTTCTAGTGAACGGTGTAGTTTAAAACATGTGGCGGATTGTTATGGGCCGTTGATCATTGCGTAGACGGGCTGGATTGGAAGAGTAATAACGATTCACGTGTGTTGATCGTGGCCGTCGATCTGTGATCCCACGGTCCCTGTCCCATACCCCTTCGTGATCTAATCTGAACTCTTCGATTTGAATCCAGCGGCCTGGACTCACCAATACCCTTTCACTGGTTTATTTGCATAGGAAACCCCGCGAGAGTTAAGAAACAACCCGCCGTCCTAGTACACTGTGCTCTGTGTCTTAGAAGTTTTACCCCGAGACCCCTGCACTTTCCAGAAAATGAGGCCCAGTCCAGAACATTATAAAACCAGAGAAATTGAATTATAAATGGATTTTTAATATGAAAATAATTACTAGAACTTAATAAATTCATAGAAAATCCATTTTTAGTCCAAATTAGTCCATTCCAGTTCCAAAAAATTTGTAATATTATTATCTATCACCTAGAGTCTCTGTTTTGTCATGAAAACAGTAATAAAAATAATTTCTCACTTAATCCTAATTTAAGCACATAAAACTTGGAAAATTCATAACTTAAAATCTATAACTCAAAAAAATTTGATTCCTGTTCCTAGGATTTTATTTTAATGTGTAGATTATTACTGTGTATTTTGTTTATATGTTTGGTGTAATGTTAATTTTCTTTATATATTGTGCTTGTTTGTATTGTGGCGAGTAGAAGAGCCCGTGACTAGGGATCCTGGTGAGCAGCAGGTTGAAGTAGCTGAGCAGGAGCTCATTGAAGGCAAGTTGTGCCCTTGATCACTTTTTACCCAATAATGTTCTTTAATACCATTTATTCATGCATAGGTTAATTTTGATGGGGCCCAATAGGTCACCCTAGATTGTTTATCTCAATACCTTGTTTACCCCTGAATCACTTGGGTAGTTTTGCTATTGCTTTACATGGTTTTGGGATAATCATTTATTATATCTATGTTCCAATTCTTTTGTTATTCTATTTATGTTCATGTCAAGATCATTAATGTTAATTGGAACATAGAGCTTAACTTGAGTAACACGTGCCACCACAAGGGATTAATGGGACGCCCTTGGCTGACTAGTTAGGAAAGCTAGTGGAAGACTACCTTACCCGAAAGGGGCAAGGGCAGTAGGGGAGTTGCATGCAAGGAGGTTCTCGGGTTGATTTAGCTGCGATGGCGGTCAGACGGGGGATTCTTGCAAGTGCTCTTCCCATAAACTGTAGCGGGTTTTCGGAAGCTAGTGGAACTTTGTAAAGGCCTCGTAGTGTTGCCCTGCCACGCTTCCTAGGTAGAGGTGTATGGGAGTCGCGACCCCTTGGCAGATGGGTAACATGACTTGTGGGTAAAGGGTACAACCTCTGCAGAGTGTAAAACTGGTATACTAGCCGAGCTCGCGGTCATGAGCAGCTCAGGACTCTCTGATGATTAATTTATGGAACCTAAATTCAATTTTGTCATTTGCATTGCATGGGTTTATTATTAATTTTGTTCTATTATTTATTAAGCTTTGGTATTTACTTACATCTAGTAATTTCTAATAAAAGTTTGACCAACATTAAAAGTAATGCTCAGCTTTAACCATTCTCTTTGATAAGCCTTACACTCCATGAGCTCCCACGTTTGGTGAGTTCATGTCACATTATTCCCCACAACTTGTTGAGCTATGATCATGTGTGAGCTCACCCTTGCTGTCTCACACCCCCCACAGGAGAAGAGCAGGTGGTTCAGGAGGAGCCACAAGGCGAGGAGTATGATCTCGTTTTATATTTATTCCTTTATTTTGTAATAAGTCTTCCGCTATGTAATAAATACTCTGATTATTGTGACATTTATCTCTATACACTATGTTATTATATATGTTGTCTTCTTGGCGCATGTATGAGATGCACCTGGCTTTGTTCCTTAAAGTCGGGTGTGACAGAGAGGGACGAGCGAGAGTTCTAGAGAGTTCACCGTTTGCGTCAGAGTGAGACAGAGAGAGTGAGGGTGTCAAGGAGGGCGTGGAATGGAGTGAGGGGGAGGGGCATCCGAGGGAGAGGGCCTAGGGGGAGATATTTTGCTCTCCCTTGTGGGTGGGCCGTGAGTGGACCGATGGCTATAACGGGTTGTGCTCGGGCCCAACACGCGTGTGCCACACATGTGATCCAAGAACTGGCGTGCCGGGCCGATAGAAGCCTGTTAGTCACAATGTCGGGCCGGGTGCGTGTGAGGCTGTTGAGCACAATTTTCGGGGTAG
The DNA here is from genome assembly GCF_902167145.1 of Zea mays. Taxonomy (NCBI): domain Eukaryota; kingdom Viridiplantae; phylum Streptophyta; class Magnoliopsida; order Poales; family Poaceae; genus Zea; species Zea mays. The sequence goes on along the minus strand of NC_050104.1, from coordinate 81,143,968 downwards.
CCAGACTGTCAGTGTGTGTGCAAAATCAGTTTGGGTTCCAGATTTCTTGCGGGATTTGTTAGCTAAACTTGCAGAATTAGCTCAAAAATCAACTTGTAATGGGTCCAGACCTCCCCCTTTATATAGATAAAGGGCTACGACCGATTGAACTCGCCACAATCAATCCAATCAACTCTACTTCTTATTTTACCTTTTGCATTAGGTAGCCCTAGTTTAGTCTTCCTCTACCTTGAATTTTCACCTATCTTTGGCTCTATGTCGACTAGAGGCATCTTGGGTGGCCTACCGACGCCTAGACATGCCCTAGGATCTCTCCTCCCCGATGGGTGTTGGGGCGAAGGTGTAATGCCCCCTCGCTCAATGTGTCCGCGCTAGACGATTGAATACTGAAGATCGCGAAGGCCTAAAAATTGAGCCACACCGCGAAGTGTTAGGGACAACGCACGTGCGAAGACTCAGGCGCTATCTTCGCCCGGACAGGCTGGGGCGAAGACCATCAAGGACTTTGGAGATCGAACAAACCAGGACTATGAAGACCATGCATTGTAATCTTCCACATTGTACAAGGGGGCCCGGGTATAGTTGATCCATGTCCTAGGGTCCCGACCATAGGCCGCCATGCTGGCAGGGCTGATAGAGGGTTGCCCATGTCTGTAATTGATTACGCTGTAATGACCCACCATAACCCCCCAAGGGGGAATATTCTGGGGATAACGTAGGTAACTGAGGGTGTAATTGTCCTTGGCAAGGCACGCCCGACCCTCGGTTAACTATAAATACCCCTGCACTATACCATTGCGGGGCACGGAGAAAACACAGTTGCCCTAATACCTTGCATCTACTGGCATCAAACCGCTTCCTATGCTCCCATAGTTTGAGCTTGACTGACCACGAGTTAGAAGGTTCCAACATTTGACGCCCACCGTCATGCTACAACAAAACATGCCCACGATGGCCCCCAAGAGAGCGAATTCGAAGGCCACCGTTTGCATCGACGACGCAGCGAAGGCGGCCCTTCTAGCGGTAAAGAAAGGCAAGGCTCCCATTGCAGACGACATCCCTCAGGAGGCCTTCGACGAAGATGCAGTCAACAGCAAAAGGCAACGCCAGGACAACCAGCCTACGCCAGAGGGCACCGCGCGCACCTGTAGTTCCGTGGGGGCACCACAAGCAGCCTCGCTAGGCTTCATTCACCCAGAAGGCGAAGACACCGTCGAAGACGGCGAAATCATAGGCATTTCAGCTGAAGACCAATTAAAGCTACGAGCCCTGTGCATCAAGAACATTCACCTACAAAAGCAAAAAGAAATACTCGCAGCCAAGTGCTAGCACATCAACATGCAAGCCAAAGTCAGGCAAATGATACTGGACGAGGAACAAAAGGCCCGAGAGCTAGAGCAACAAATCGCAGATATGCAAGGCGAAGACCCATACCACATGCAGCGAGGCCCCGACATTACTCTAGCCGCTTTCTAGGGGGTTAATTACCTCGACGAGCGAAGCCTGCTTGCACCACAACTCTAGGCCTTACCTTGTGAAAGGGAAATGGGCTTAATACATTTCCTATAATTGAATTTGGTGTTTGACGACCATCACAAACCACGTGGACTAACTAGTTTGCCTAGTTGTAATTTATCTCAGGTGCATAAGGTTCAACATAAACCAACAAAGAATATAAGTTTGGAACTCTACAAAGTTTGGAGCAAAGACTAATAGGAGTGCTGCCAGTGGCGCACCGGACACTGTCTGGTGCCCAGGCCGAGCACTCCACGAACTGGCCACTCTCAGGTTTCTCTGGGAGACGCTCTGCTATAATTCACAGGACTGTCCGGTGTGCACCGGACATGTCCGGTGAACCAACGGAGCAATGGTCAGATGCACCAACAATCAATTGTGTGAACAGTAAAAAGGTGCACAGTGCAGAAGTCAGAAGTCAGAGTTGTGACGTCAGAACGCACCAGACATGTCTGGTGTGCTACCAGACTATCCAGTGCTGCAAGAGGACAAAGGACTTCAATGATCAACTGCTCCAAACCCCAACAGTCTGCTGACGTGACAGGCACCGGACAATGAACAGTACCCTATCCGGTGCACCACAGGACTGTCCAGTGTGCCCATCGACAGCAACGACTGGAATAGCATCCAAGCCTCCTACACTTCTCATTCAATACAAGAGCAAAGGCAAACACTCCAAAGACACAATCAAAGCATTCAATCCACTTCAAGCTCCAAAACCAACTCAATTGCTTAGAAACTTGAGAGAGGATCATTTGTGTTCTTCTCTTGCTCTTGTTGCTTGGATTGCTTTCTCCTTCTCATTCTTATTCTTCTATGTGCTTTGTAAAGCTAGAAAGAGACACCTATGTGTGTGGTGATCCTTGCAGGGTCTTAGTGACCCAAGTGATTAAGGAGAAGCCTCGACCGGTCTGTGTGGCCGATTGAGAGAGGGAAAGGGTTGGAATAGACCTGGCCTTTGTGGCCTCCTCAACTGGGACTAGGTTCTTTGGAACCAAACCTTGGTAAACAAATCACCATGTTCATTTGAGTTGATCTCCACTTGATTTGTTTTCCCCTCTTTCCTCTCTCTAAAAGTTTCCTTGCTCATATTGATTTGAGTTGGCTCCAAAAATTATCCGCATTGATTGAGCAACTCATAGCAAGGAGAACTATCTTCCGCACTCCGATCTATTTCTAACGGTAACCTCGGACTTAGTGCATGTTCATAGTTTGTAATTTTCAGGTTTCGCCTATTCACCCCCTCTAGGAGAGTTTCACCTTGGCCTAGCAATTTCAGAGCCGACACTTACCCCAAGTACAACGGCAGCACAGACCCAGCCCAGTACATCATGAGCTACCTGGTTGCTGTTGCATCCTCCGAAGGGGATGACGCCACCAGGGTCAAATCTTTCATCATCACACTCGAAGGCCCAGCCCTGACCTAGTACACTAGACTGCCGCCACTATCAATCGAGTCATGGAAAGGTCTTTGTGACAAGTTCATGTTGAATTTCCAAGGGTGCATGCCGGACACAGATGCCTTGGCCAAACTATCACTCTGCAGACAACAAGAGAAAGAAACCCTTCGGGAGTACTATAAGAAGTTCCTCACAGTCAAGTCATAATTGCCATCCGTTGATGACCACATAGCCATCCACTATGCAATCAACGGTCTCCGCACCGACGTCTTATACAGCCACTGCACAAGAGACCCACCCAAAAACTTGCAAGAGCTGTATCAGTTGTTTGAAAAGTACGCCAGATCCGAAGAGCTGCATCAGCACAAGATAGAGTCTCAGCGGAAATCCAAGGACACCCCGCAGTCTAGCAGAACATGGGTCAGGTCGGTGCAGTCCGAATCTGTCACAACAGTGGAAGTGAGTTCACCGGAGGTGGGCGCCAATGTTGGTCACTTATTCTCAAAAGCTACGAATCAAGAACAAGACAACACAAATGTTAATGGTTAAAGACCTTCCTCCTTCATAACATTATCTCTCTTAGGATATAATGATCTTCGGACAAAGGTCATGAAGGACATACCTTTTTCATTGCAATATACAGAGATATAAACATGATCGTATGAAACATAGAGAAAGCATGAATAATCATTTTAGATCATTAGATTATTCATATTATCATCATATATCTATAAACAAACATCAATGATATTAAATTACATTTGTACCTTCGGCTTGACAGAAGGTAAAAATCTGAGAGTGACGTGCGAGTGATTACTAGTCAGCATGAACAGTATGGGGGTACTGTTCATCTATTTATAGGCACGGGATGCAGCCCGGACAAAATTACATTTGTGTCCTTGATAACTAATTATAACCATTACACAAATTATCAGGGACTAAGTGGTCTTTTCCTTTTTAAGTCGGTGTTGCCCTTCATCTCAAGCGTGTCATCATGCTGAAGCTCTTTCAATTGTAGCTTCGACATATATCTTCATGTTGTGCCTGCTTGCATATCATCTTGCCAAAAGTGTTTTTGCTTAGAGGATCTTCGACGAAGAAGAAGGCCCCGAACAGTAGCCCCTTCGCGGTGCTAGATCGTTTTTCGTAACGAGCTCGATCCGCGAAAAAACTCGAAGGCTTCGGAATGCCAAAGGTCCGATGAAGGGTCCTTGCACCCCAACATGCCGCACTCGTCTTTTTACTTCTTGTTAGCTGGGTTTGAGCTTGAACTGCCTGTAATTGGGAGCACTAGCTTCGTAACCGAAGGTGCTACAGCTTGGTTGTTGTACGAAGCCATCGTCACAACAGTGGAAGTGAGTTCACCAGAAGTGGGCGCCAATGTTGGTCACTTGTTCTCAAAAGCTACGAATCAAGAACAAGACAACACAAATGTTAATGGTTAAAGACCTTCGTCCTTCATAACATTATCTCCCTTAGGATATAATGATCTTCGGACGAAGGTCATGAAGGATATACCTTCTTCATTGCAATATACAGAGATATAATCATGATCGTATGAAACATAGAGAAAGCATGAATAATCTTTTTAGATCATTAGATTATTCATATTATCATCATATATCTATAAACAAACATCAATGATATTAAATTACATTTGTACCTTCGACTTGACAGAAGGTAAAAATCTGAGAGTGACGTGCAATTGATTACAAGTCAGCGTGAATAGTACAAGGGTACTGTTCATCTATTTATAGGCACGGGACGCAGCCCGAACAAAATTACATTTGTGTCCTCGATAACTAATTATAACCATGACACAAATTATCAGGGACTAAGCGGTCTTTTCCTTTTTAAGTCGGTGCTGCCCTTCGTCTCAAGCGTGTCATCATGCCGAAGCTCTTTCAATTGTAGCTTCGGCATATATCTTCATGTTGTGCCTGCTTGCATATCATCTTGCCGAAGGTGTTTTTGCTTAGAGGATCTTCGGCAAATAAGAAGGCCCCCAACAGTAGCCCCTTCGCGGTGCTAGATTGTTTTTCGTAACGAGCTTGATCGACGAAAAAACTCGAAGGCTTTGGAATGCCGAAGGTCTGATGAAGGGTCCTTGCACCCCAACATGCTGCAGTCATCTTTGTGCTTCCTTCTTTTGCTTCTTGTTAGCTGGTTCTGAGCTTGAACTGCCTGTAATTGGGAGCACCAGCTTCGTAACCGAAGGTGCTACAGGTTGGTTGTTGTACGAAGCCATCGTTACAATAGTGGAAGTGAGTTCACATGAGGTGGACGCCAATGTTGGTCACTTATTTTCAAAAGCTACAAATCAAGAATAAGACAACACAAATGTTAATGGTTAAAGACCTTCCTCCTTCATAACATTATCTCCCTTAGGATATAATGATCTTCGGACAAAGGTCATGAAGGACATACCTTCTTCATTGCAATATACAGAGATATAAACATGATCGTATGAAACATAGAGAAAGCATGAATAATCATTTTAGATCATTAGATTATTCATATTATCATCATTTATCTATAAACAAACATCAATGATATTAAATTACATTTGTACCTTTGGCTTGATAGAAGGTAAAAATCCAAGAGTGACGTGCGAGTGATTACAAGTCAGAGTGAACAGTACGGGGGTACTGTTCATCTATTTATAGGCACGGGACGCAGCCCAAACAAAATTACATTTGTGTCCTTGATAACTAATTATAACCATGACACAAATTATCAGGGACTAAGCGTTCTTTTCCTTTTTATGTCGGTGCTGCCCTTCGTCTCAAGCGTGTCATCATGCCGAAGCTCTTTCAATTGTAGCTTCGGCATATATCTTCATGTTCTGCCTACTTGCATGTCATCTTGCTAAAGGTGTTTTTGCTTAGAGGAACTTCGGCGAAGAAGAAGGCCCCCAATAGTAGCCCCTTCGCGGTGCTAGATTGTTTTTCGTAACGAGCTCGATCTGCGAAAAAACTTGAAGGCTTCGGAATGCCGAAGGTCCGATGAAGGGTCCTTGCACCCCAACATGCTGCACTCGTCTTTGTGCTTCCTTATTTTGCTTCTTGTTAGCTGGTTGTGAGCTTGAACCACCTGTAATTGGGAGCACCAGCTTCGTAATCGAAGGTGCTACAGGTTGGTTGTTGTACGAAGCCATCGTCACAACAGTGGAAGTGAGTTCACCGGAGGTGGGCACCAATGTTGGTCACTTATTCTCAAAAGCTATGAATCAAGAATAAGACAACACAAATGTTAATGGTTAAACACCTTCCTCCTTCATAACATTATCTCCCTTAGGATATAATGATCTTCGGACGAAGGTCATGAAGGACATACCTTCTTCATTGCAATATACAGAGATATAAACATGATCGTATGAAACATAGAGAAAGCATGAATAATCATTTTAGATCATTAGATTATTCATATTATCATCATTTATCTATAAACAAACATCAATGATATTAAATTACATTTGTACCTTTGGCTTGACAGAAGGTAAAAATTCGAGAGTGACGTGCGAGTGATTACAAGTCAGAGTGAACAGTAATGGGGTACTGTTCATCTATTTATAGGCACGGGACGCAGCTCGGACAAAATTACATTTGTGTCCTTGATAACTAATTATAACCATGACACAAATTATCAGGGACTAAGCGTTCTTTTCATTTTTATGTCGGTGCTGCCCTTCGTCTCAAGCGTGTCATCATGCCGAAGCTCTTTCAATTGTAGCTTCGGCATATATCTTCATGTTGTGCCTACTTGCATATCATCTTGCCAAAGGTGTTTTTGCTTAGAGGATCTTCAGCGAAGAAGAAGGCCCCCAACAGTAGTGATAGTCGCCTAGAGGGGGGGGGGTGAATAGGGCGAAACTGAAATTTACAAATATAAACACAACTACAAGTCGGGTTAGCGTTAGAAATAAAAACGAGTCCGCGGGAGAGGGTGCAAAACAAATCTCAAGCAAATAAGGAGTGTGACACAAGGATTTGTTTTACCGAGGTTCGGTTTTCGCAAACCTACTCCCCGTTGAGGTGGTCACAAAGACCGGGTCTCTTTCAACCCTTTCCCTCTCTCAAACGGTCCCTCCGACCGAGTGAGCTTCTCTTCTCAAATCAAAACCGGGAACAAAACTTCCCCGCAAGGGCCACCACACAATTGGTGCCTCTTGCCTTGATTACAATAGAGTTTTGATCACAAGAGCAAGTGAGAAAGAAAAGAAGCAATCCAAGCGCAAGAGCTCAAAAGAACACGGCAGATCTCTCTCGCTAATCACTAAAGCCTTGTGTGGAATTGGAGAGGATTTGATCTCTTTGGTGTGTCTAGAATTGAATGCCTAGCTCTTGTAAGTGGTTGAGAAGTGGAAAACTTGGATGCAATGAATGGTGGGTGGTTGGGGGTATTTATAGCCCCAACCACCAAACTAGCCGTTTGGTGGGGCTGACTGTCGTATGGTGCACCGGACAGTCCGGTGCGCCAGCCACGTCACCAAACCCGTTGGGTTCCGACCATTGGAGCTCTGTCTTCTGGGCCCGCCTGGATGTCCGGTGGCGCACCGGACATGTACTGTAGAGTGTCCGGTGTGCCAGTATGGGCGTGCCTGACTTCTGCGCGCGCTGGCGCGCAATAAATGCTCTGCAGGTAGCCGTTGGCGCCGAAATAGCCGTTGCCCCGCAGTTACACCGGACAGTCCGGTGTACACCGGACATGTCCGGTGAATTATAGCTGAGCAGCCGTTGCAAATTCCCGAGGCTGCCAAGTTCCTAGAGCCGCGTCCTCTTGGAGCACCGGACACTGTCCGGTGTACACCGGACAGTCCGGTGAATTATAGCGCGCCGGCTCTAAGGATTCCCGAAGGTGAAGAGTTTGAAGTCGATCTTCCCTCGTGCACCGGACACTGTCCGGTGGCACACCGGACAGTCCGGTGCGCCAGACCAGGGAGCCTTTCAGGATGCCTTTTAGCTCTCTATTTTGAACCCAACATTGGTCTCTTTAATTGGCTTGTTGTGAACCTTTGGCACCTGTATAACTTATATATAGAGCAAACTAGTTAGTCCAATTATTTGTGTTGGGTAATTCAACCACCAAAATTATTTAGGAACTAGGTGTAAGCCTAATTCCCTTTCAATCTCCCCCTTTTTGGTGATTGATGCCAACACAAACCAAAGCAAATATAGAAGTGCATAATTGAACTAGTTTGCATAATGTAAGTGCAAAGGTTGCTTGGAATTGAGCCAATATAAATACTTACAAGATATGCATGGATTGTTTCTTTATTTTTAACATTTTGGACCACGCTTGCACTACGGATTTTGTTTTTGCAAATTCTTTTGTAAATCCTTTTCAAAGTTCTTTTGCAAATAGTCAAAGGTAAGTGAATAAGACTTTATGAAGCATTTTCAAGATTTGAATTTTTTTCTTCTCCCCCTGTTTCAAATACTTTTCCTTTGACTAAACAAAACTCCCCCTAAATGAGATCCTCCTCTTAGTGTTCAAGAGGATTTTGATATATCATTTTTGAAATACTACTTTGTCCCCCTTTTGAACACAATAATATACCAATTTGAAATTTACCAATTGAAAATCTCCAATTTCAAAATTAGGTGGTGGTGCGGTCCTTTTGCTTTGGGCTCATACTTTCTCCCCGTTTGGCATGAATCGCCAAAAACGGATACTTTGAGTAAGATATAAGCCCTTTTTAGAATTTTATCCCTCTTTGGACATAAATAAATGAGTGAAGATTATACCAAAGACGAAGTCCTTTTGCTTTTGAACTCTCCCAAAAAGATGGAGAGATGCGTGGAGCGACGGCGAAGGATGAGTTACGGAGTGGAAGCCTTTGTCTTCGCCGAAGACTTCAATTCCCTTTCAATACACCTATGACTTGATTTGAAATAGACTTGAAAACACATTAGTCATAGCATATGAAAAAGACATGATCAAAGGTATACAAATGAGCAATGTGTGCAATTTAGCAAAAGAAATTGCGCGAATCAAGAATATTGAGCTAATGCCTAAGTTTGTTAAAAGTTTGTTCATCAAGAGGCTTGGTAAAGATATCGGCTAATTGATTTTTAGTGTTAATGTAAGAAATCTCGATATCTCCCTTTTGTTGGTGATCCCTAAGAAAATGGTACCGAATGGCTATGTGTTTAGTGCGGCTATGCTTGACGGGATTATCCGCCATCTTGATTGCACTCTCATTATCACATAGCAAAGGGACTTTGGTTAATTTGTAACTGTAGTCCCGCAGGGTTTGCCTCATCCAAAGCAATTGCGCACAACAATGGCTTGCGGCAATGTACTCGGCTTCGGCGGTGGAAAGAGCGACCGAATTTTGCTTCTTTGAAGCCCAAGACACCAAGGATCTTCCCAAGAACTTGCAAGTCCCCGATGTGCTCTTTCTATTGATTTTACACCTCGCCCAATCGGCATCCGAATAACCAATCAAATCAAATGTGGATCCCCTAGGATACCAAAGCCCAAACTTAGGAGTGTAAGCCAAATATCTCAAGATTCGTTTTACGGCCGTAAGGTGAGCTTCCTTAGGGTCGGCTTGGAATCTTGCACACATGCATACGGAAAGCATAATATCCGGTCGAGATGCACATAAATAGAGTAAATAACCTATCATCGACCGGTATACCTTTTGATCCACGGACTTACCTCCCGTGTCGAGGTCGAGATGCCCATTAGTTCCCATGGGTGTCTTGATGGGCTTGGCATCCTTCATCCCAAACTTGTTTATAATGTCTTGAGTATACTTTGTTTGGCTAATGAAGGTGCCCTCTTGGAGTTGCTTCACTTGAAATCCCAAGAAGTACTTCAACTCCCCCATCATAGACATCTCGAATTTTTGTGTCATGATCCTACTAAACTCTTCACATGTAGATTCGTTAGTAGACCCAAATATAATATCATCAACATAAATTTGGCATACAAACAAATCAATCTCAAGTGTTTTGGTAAAGAGTGTAGGATCGGCCTTTCCGACTTTGAATCCATTAGTGATAAGGAAATCCCTAAGGCATTCATACCATGCTCTTGGGGCTTGCTTGAGCCCATAAAGCGCCTTAGAGAGTTTATAGACATGGTTAGGATACTCACTATCTTCAAAGCCGGGAGGTTGCTCAACATAGACCTCTTCCTTGATTGGTCCATTTAGGAAGGCACTTTTCACGTCCATTTGATAAAGCTTAAAGCCATGGTAAGTAGCATAGGCCAATAATATACGAATTGACTCAAGCCTAGCTACGGGTGCATAGGTTTCACCGAAATCCAAACCTTCGACCTGGGAGTATCCCTTGGCCACAAGTCGAGCTTTGTTCCTTGTCACCACACCATGCTCATCTTGCTTGTTGCGGAAGACCCATTTGGTTCCTACAACATTTTGATTAGGACGTGGAACTAAATGCCATACCTCATTCCTAGTGAAGTTGTTGAGCTCCTCTTGCATCGCCACCACCCAATCCGAATCTTGGAGTGCTTCCTCTACCCTGTGTGGCTCAATAGAGGAAACAAAAGAGTAATGCTCACAAAAATGTGCAACACGAGATCTAGTAGTTACCCCCTTATGAATGTCGCCGAGGATGGTGTCGATGGGGTGATCTCGTTGAATTGCTTGGTGGACTCTTGGGTGTGGTGGCCTTTGCTCTTCATCCTCCTTGTCTTGATCATTTGTATCTCCCCCTTGATCATTGCTATCATCTTGAGGTGGCTCTTTTGCTTGATCTTCTACTTCATCAACTTGGGCTTCATCCTTATTTTGAGTTGGTGGAGATGCTTGCGTGGAGGAGGATGGTTGATCTTGTGCATTTGGAGGCTCTTCGGATTCCTTAGGACACACATCCCCAATGGACATGTTCCTTAGCGCGATGCATGGAGCCTCTTCAATACCTATCTCATCAAGATCAACTTGCTCTACTTGAGAGCCGTTAGTCTCATCAAACACAACGTCACAAGAAACTTCAACTTGTCTAGTGGACTTGTTAAAGACTCTATATGCCCTTGTGTTTGAATCATATCCTAGTAAAAAGCCTTCTACAGTCTTAGGAGCAAATTTAGATTTTCTACCTCTTTTAACAAGAATAAAACATTTGCTACCAAAGACTCTAAAATATGAAATATTGGGCTTTTTACCGGTTAGGAGTTCATAAGACGTCTTCTTGAGGATTCGGTGTAGATATAACCGGTTGATGGCGTAGCAGGCGGTGTTGACTGCCTCGGCCCAAAACCGATCCGAAGTCTTGTACTCATCAAGCATGGTCCTTTCCATGTCCAATAGAGTTCGATTCTTCCTCTCCACTACACCATTTTGTTGTGGCGTGTAGGGAGAAGAGAACTCATGCTTGATGCCCTCCTCCTCAAGGAAGCCTTCGATTTGAGAGTTCTTAAACTCCGTCCCATTGTCGCTTCTAATTTTCTTGATCCTTAAGCCAAACTCGTTTTGAGCTCGTCTCAGGAATCCCTTTAAGGTTTCTTGGGTTTGAGATTTTTCCTGCAAAAAGAACACCCAAGTGAAGCGAGAATAATCATCCACTATTACAAGACAATACTTACTCCCGCCGATGCTTATGTAAGCAATCGGGCCGAATAGATCCATGTGGAGTAGCTCAAGCGGCCTGTCGGTCGTCATGATGTTCTTGCGTGGATGATGGGTTCCAACTTGCTTTCCTGCCTGGCATGCGCTACAAACCCTGTCTTTCTCAAAATGAACATTGGTTAATCCTAAAATGTGCTCTCCCTTTAGAAGCTTATGAAGATTCTTCATCCCAACATGTGCTAGTCGGCGATGCCAGAGCCAGCCCATGTTAGTCTTAGCAATTAAGCATGTGTCGAGTTCAGCTCTATCAAAATCTACCAAGTATAGCTGACCCTCTAGTAGACCCTTAAATGCTATTGAATCATCACTTCTTCTAAAGACAGTAACACCTATATCAGTGAAAAGACAGTTGTAACCTATTTTGCATAATTGAGATACGGAAAGCAAATTGTAATCTAATGAATCAACAAGAAAAACATTGGAAATGGAATGCTCAGGGGATATAGCTATTTTACCCAGACCTTTGACCAAACCTTGATTTCCATCCCCGAATGTGATAGCTCGTTGGGGATCCTGGTTTTCCTCGTAGGAGGAGAACATCTTCTTCTCCCCTGTCATATGGTTTGTGCACCCGCTGGCGAGTATCCAACTTGAGCCCCCGGATGCATAAACCTACAAAACAATTTTAGTTCTTGACTTTAGGTACCCAAACGGTTTTGGGTCCTTTGGCATTAGAAACAAGAACTTTAGGTACCCAAACACAAGTCTTTGATCCCTTGTGTTTGCCCCCAACAAACTTGGCAACTATTTGCCGGATTTGTTAGTCAAAACATATGATGCATCAAAAGTTTTGAATGAAATGTCATGATCATTTGATGCACTAGGAGTTTTCCTTTTAGGCAACTTAGCACGGGTTGATTGCCTAGAGCTAGATGTCTCACCCTTATACATGAAAGCATGGTTAGGGCCAGAGTGAGACTTCCTAGAATGAATTCTCCTAATTTTGTCCTCAGGATAACCGGAAGGGTATAAAATGTAACCCTCGTTATCCTGAGGCATGGGAGCCTTGCCCTTAACAAAGTTGGACAATTTCTTAGGAGGAGCATTAAGTTTGACATTGCCTCCCTGTTGGAAGCCAATGCCATCCTTGATGCCAGGGCGTCTCCCATTATAAAGCATACTACGAGCAAATTTAAAATTTTCATTTTCTAATTTATGCTCGGCAATTTTAGCATCTAATTTTGCTATATGATCATTTTGTTGTTTAATTAAAGCCATGTGATCATGAATAGCATTAATATCAACATCTCTACATCTAGTACAAATAGAAGTGTGCTCAACGGTAGATGTAGAGGGTTTGCAAGATTTTAATTCTACAACCTTAGCATGCAACAAATCATTCTTAGTTCTAAGGTCGGAAATAGTAGCATTACAAACATCAAAATCTTTAGCCTTAGCAAGCAATTTTTTATTTTCATTTTTAAGGCTAGCAAGTGAAATGTTCAATTCTTCAATCCTAGCAAGTAAATCATCATTATCATCTCTAGAATTGGAAGTTGAAACATTACAAACATGAGAATCAACCTTAGCCAACAAATTAGCATTTTCATTTCTAAGGTTGGCAATAGTGTCATGGCATGTGCTTAGCTCACTAGTTAATTTCTCACATTTTTCTACCTCTAGAGCATAAGCATTCTTAACCTTAACATGCTTTTTATTTTCCTTCATTAGGAAGTCCTCTTGGGAGTCCAAGAGATCATCCTTCTCATGGATGGCACTAATTAGCTCATTTAGTTTTTCTTTTTGTTCCATGTTAAGGTTGGCAAAAAGGGTACGCAAATTATCTTCCTCATCACTAGCACTATCATCACTAGAAGATTCATATTTAGTGGAGGATTTTGATTTAACCTTCTTCCTTTTGCCGTCCTTTGCCATGAGGCACTTGTGGCCGACGTTGGGGAAGAGGAGTCCCTTGGTGACGGCGATGTTGGCGGCGTCCTCGTCGTTGGAGGAGTCGGTGGAGCTCTCGTCGGAGTCCCACTCGCGGCACACGTGGGCATCGCCGCCCCTCTTCTTGTGGTACATCTTCTTTTCTCTCCTCTTGCCCTTCTTGTCGTTATCCCTGTCATTGTCACTTGATAATGGACATTTAGCAATAAAGTGACCGGGCTTACCACACTTGTAGCAAACCTTCTTGGAACGGGATTTGTAATCCTTTCCCTTCCGTTGCTTGAGGATTTGGCGAAAGCTTTTGATGATTAAAGCCATCTCCTCATTGTCGAGCTTTGAAGCGTCGATTGGTTGTCTACTTGGTGTAGACTCCTCCTTCTTCTCCTCCGTCGCCTTGAATGCCACCGGTTGTGCTTCGGATGTGGAGGGATCATCAAGCTCGTTGATCTTCTTTGAGCCCTTGATCATACATTCAAAGCTCACAAAATTCCCGATAACTTCCTCGGGGGTCATTAGTGTATATCTTGGGTTGCCACGAATTAATTGAACTTGAGTGGGGTTAAGGAAAATAAGAGATCTTAGAATAACTTTAACCACTTCGTGGTCATCCCACTTTTTGCTCCCGAGGTTGCGCACTTGGTTCACCAAGGTTTTGAGCCGGTTGTACATATCTTGTGGCTCCTCCCCTTGGCGAAGACGGAAGCGACCGAGCTCCCCCTCGATCGTGTAATATCCCAAAAAAATATTGACCAAAAGTTGGTCTTCGGTGCGTGGATGAGGGAAAGAGTTGTGGGCCATTGGATGCAAAGTCAGGAGACATCTGAAGCGTCGTTTCTTTCTCCCACAAAACCCTAGTGGTCGCCCCCACCCTTTTTCCCTTTTCTTGGCCGCCAACCCCCCCTTTTCTCCACCCTTGGCCGCCCCTCCCCCTTCCCCTTGCAGCCGCCCTCCACTGCTTCCTCCTCCCTCTAGATCTCCCCCCCACGCAGCAAGGATCAAGATGAGGAGGAGCAAGATGGATTGAAGAGGAAGAGAGGATCAAGGAGATGTTCTACCCCATCTCTTGCAGATTTTCTTGGGGAAACCCTAGGTAAGGATGAGATCCTTGTTCCTACCTATAATTATGTGCTTTTGGAGGTTGTGGATCATGTGGATTGAAGGATTAGAGGTTGGATTAGATGTGGGGTTAGGTTTTGATCTCGAATTTAATTTCTGCAGTATGGCAGATTCGACAGTTTCTGTTAATGCCAGTTTTCCGTGGTCTTAGTGGCCTCAAAAAAATAAAAGATCTATATATGCATCGTAGATAATTTGTAGATCTTTCCGTGGTCGCGAAGAACACCTCAATCGGACATCAGAACAGAAAGTTATTGCAGTTTGATTATAGCAGTTTTTTAGTCTCATAATTCTGTGCAGAATCTGTTCTCTTAAGAGTTAGGCAATTTTATCAACAGAATTGAAATGTGGGTTGGTAAAAGAAGTTGTAGATAATTTCATAAGCTTTCCAGATTGTTAAAGAGTGCATTCATATGATTTATGAAATTCCAGTTATGTTTATTTTACTGTGGTTGTTGCTGTTTGCCTGACAAAAATGAGCGGGTCTGTTCACTGGTGGGTTTCATCTAGTAAATGGCCGAATTGGCTCTTCCAACTATGGAGACTTTTGTAGAGGGATAAAAGTTCTTACTGTCAGCAGAATTTCATAATTTTTGGTTCAGTAGTTTGGGAGATATCGAATTTTGAAGTTAACTAGGCTGCTGTCTAAAACAGATTCAGTCAGTTATCTTGTCAGATGTTTTAGAACTTATTGATGGCAGAATTTAATTATCTATTGAATACCGAAGTTGTAGAGTGTTTTGTGTAGATACTCCTAGAGTATTTTTTTTGATATCACCACTGTTTTAATTTTAAAGATACAAAATTAACAAATAGTGTTGCTGTTGTATGGCATGTGGTTCAGGGTGGGAGTCTTTCCACTGGGTCTTGGTTTCAAGTGTAGAAGTGTTTTGTTGATCGTTGGCAAATGTTTGTGAAATATTTGTACTAAGTTTTATGCCCACTAGCAGGTGGCTACACTCCAGATCATGCCTAGTACATTTTTCTTCTTCGATGAAGGCAAGTGAATGTAGCGGTGGTTGCTTCCGTTCTGACCTGTTATTTCTATTGCCTACACTCTAATATTCAGAAGTATTGGATTATTTCTGTAACACCCCTGGTGTTACTATAACTAAAACTTGAGCATGGCATCATGAGCATTGGCATTGCATATGTTTGACACACCTAGAGTGCATTCACTAGGCAAAAATTTCAAACAAGTTGTATTGTTTTAAGTGTTTTGCAACTAGAACCCTAGTTAAGGGACTTAACCCTAAATGGGGATTATAGGGGTAAAACTTAACTCAAGATAAGAAAACCTAAATACTTTAGGGTAAAAGTCATAAAATGACCCTAAGAATAAACTTGAATCACATTTATACCCCTGAGATACCAGAAACCCTAATTGGAACCCTGGAAAACCCTAAACCAAACCCTAGGGGCTTCTGTGCAAAATTAGCCCACTTTTGGGCTAAAGTGCAAAAACCAAGTCAAATAGGTTTCTTAAGTCCCTTGGTTCACAAAAATGTGTACTTGAAAGCAAAACCCAAAGTTTTGGACTTAAATGCAAAATGGACCTCATTTGAGTTTTGTTCTAAGTCTGAAAATCAGTGAATGGGCTCAACTTTGAGGCTTTGTAACTTACAAAGCATAGGGTTTTTGCCCTAGGTCACCACATCAAAGTTGAAGACCAATTATAGGAGAACAACTTTGCTAAAGAGTGCAAGCATAGTTGTTATGAGAAATTTAGAGAAAAACCCCATCAAAGTTCGACTGTCATGTTGTTTTGAACTGAAATTCTGTTTAGCAGTGAACTGACATCAACTTCTAGCTCAGATTCAAGCATGATCCAGTGCTCAAATATGTTCAAGTCCTATAGTCGAATTGTAGATGGTATATTGCTCTACACTTTTGCTGCAGAGCTCGACATGTGTTGACATTAGAAATTAAGAGATAATGATGCTCCAAGTTCGGCTGACAGACTGTCTGAATGGGATCGCCATGGTACAGTACTGAAGAAGATCACAGGTTCACCCCCCCTGCCCATCGCCGGTGACCGCCGCCGTCGATTACCGCTCGCCGTGATTCGTGCACCATGGACATCAGATAAGCATTCCCCAGTAAAAATCTTCACCGCCGTGAGCTGGCCACCACTCCGACGACCCCCCCCCCTTCATCTCTGCTTTGCGGCTGGCACGATAAGCTCGCCGGTGAACCGCCGCTTCCCGGCATCGCGCCGCGTGGTCTAGCTTTCTACCGTGTCGTCGTGAATCCCTTGGGCCATCCCATCATCGCCGGGGAGCTTGCCACGCCGTTGGCCACGTAACTGCGCGTGCCAGGCTTCTTCCCCGTCTCCGGCCGCCAACGCATCGCGGTCAAATTGAGAGCCACCGCCCTGGAAGCCTATAAATTGAGGGCGGGGACAGTTGCGCCATATAATTGTGAAGCTGTAGCAACCACTCCCACCCTCGATCGTCCACCAGCCCGCCCGAATTGCGCATTCTCCCCAATTCGGTTCAAGAACACCGTGAAGAGCAACCTCACCGCGGCCAGCTCTTTCTAGGTCCGTCCATCCCTAACTCTCTCTTGTTTGAGCACTCTGGCCACCCTGCGATGCTTACTGAACCTCTAATTCGAACCAAGAGACTACCACTCGCCGGGAACACGATGATCTTGCCACGCTGCTCGCGATCACCGTGGCCAGTGAGTTTTAGTGTCCAATTGGTGAAATTAAGTTAGGGGAAACATCAATTAAGGTACGAATTCGGTGTTAGTCGACGGAGAGCGCTAGTCATAGCCCCTATCGGCCGGTCTGCGCGCTCGCCGGAGTTCCTCCGTGCGCTGCCGTGGACGGAGACCTTCCCCTGCGAAGAAACAGAAACCCGAGGGTCTTTCTGTGATTTGTCAGTGACTTGCGAAAACAGTGAACGACCCTGCTCTGGTTTAGTCAAAACGCTGAGGGCCTCTGCGCAAAATCTCCCTCGCGGGCGCGGGCGCGTTCCGTTTTCTCTGAGGCTTGGGCCGTCTGGGCCAGAATCGGCCCAGTTCTGTTTATCCCTTTTCCTTTTTCTTTTTCAGGAAAACTTTAGAAATGTGTAGAAAAATGTAGAAAAATGCTAAAATTGTGAAACTAATTTTCCTAGGTTTGTTATTTTCTATAGTATTTAACAAAAATAAGTTGGTGATTTTTAGTGGAAGTAAGAAATTTTAGGGTATTTAAAGTAGTTAAAGGTCTTGATTATAGATTTTTAGAAAATAATTGATAAGTCCTAAAATGCTCAAAATTTTTATATGAGTGTTATATACTATTTAGAGACCTTGGGTAGAGTTTGAATTGATTTGGACCTTGTTTGATCACCAAACCCCAAAACACCCCCCTGCCCTGTGAACTCCTTTACTGACTCCGGAAACCCTAAGTTCCCGGAACTCCGTGAAGGCAAGTTGTATTCAAGACATAAATAATAAGTTTATGTTGTCTTTGCATCCTCATGAGCATCCCATGGCATCCATTCTTATACTTATGTATGGTTATGAGTAGAACGTGAAGAAGAGGTAGATGTCCCCGAAGAGCAAGTGCAACCACCTTTGGACACTCAGGCCGGGAATAGTTTCTACTTCGACATTTGTGGATCCGAGCCTGAATCACCTGCAAACGAAGGCAAGCCCCGGTGCATTTGCCACCTTCCTTGATGTTTTTAAAATCTTTCTCACTTGCTTGCTGCATTAGGTAATAGGAGTTGATTGAGTAAACAATTCCTGCATTGCCTTCCTTGATTTTGATTACCCTCCTTGAAACCCTGTTTTTACAAAAAGGTTTTTCTATGCTTAGTATTGCTTTAGAAAAACAAAAGGATTTGTTTTACAAAAGATGATTGGCAAAGTGGGAGGGTTGTTTTTCGAAAATAAAACTTGATGGTGAATCCATCATGGCCATGATGGATTCAACATCGGAAAAGATGTACCTCTGCCAGGTACCAAGCTTTTGGGTTAAAAAGATTAAGCTGAGACCAGGCGGGTGACTTGCACGAGAAAGAGAGTCTCGGTGTAGTGTCTCCGTCTGAGTCGATTAAGGACCGTCTCGATGTAGGCCTGCTGACCGAGGACCCTTTAACTGGTCACATGCCTCGTCATGGGTAAGCCTTGCCTCGGGCAGACTAAGGCCGGAATAAGATAACACGAAATGGGCGTGGAGCGGTGGCGAGAGTAGCGTGTACCCTCCGTGGCAAGAGGCTGGACGGTGGTGTATCTGTGCTCTCGGTTTGCGTGAACCTGATCCGGTCTTAAGAACCCCGGTGGCGGGTTGACATATGCAAGGGTTAAGTGCTACATATGTCGTGTGATTGGAGATCCTCAGCTGAGTATAATCGATTCGGATCGCCGTACCTCCGCGGTTATGGAGACTTGGCCACTGACTTACACGTAGCATTCCACTAAAGATGATGGGTTTTTGTTAAGAAATTGGCTAGTGCAGGACAAGTGATTGAACTAGGGTAGAAAGAACTCTAGTGCAGGTAATTTCACTTAACTTGACAAATAAAACTGGATTTTTAAGGATCCACTTTAGTAAGCATTTCTGCAAAAACAGAGTCTTTGAATATTGAAAAGCTTTACCTTGACTCCCATATAGCCAGCATACCCTTGAGAGTCTTTTCTTTAGTCGGGTAAGACTTGCTGAGTATTCCATACTCAAGGTTTATCCCTTCGTTGTTTTTAGGTGAGGAAGTAGCAGACTTTTGCTACTTCTGTGCCAAGGTGATTCCAAAAGAAGAAAATCAAGACTGAAGTGCGGGAGGACTCGGTCCTCCACCTAGGATCTTTTGCTTTTGTCTTCTCGGGAGGAGTTTTTGCCTCCCTGGTTTGTATAATATTACTCCTATGCACTCACTTTTAGGCTGGTCTGTAATAATATAACCCAAGCTTACTTTTGAAATAAATGTAAGATTATGTAATTCGCTTCCGCATTTCTTCATCTCCGATGTTCTATAATGTCTACAAGATGGGTGAGACGTTCCTGGTGAGGTAAGGAAAGATACCGAACTTGTCAAGTAGTTCAGGGGCACCTACAGGGTTGTCTGATGTCCGTTGGACAAGGACAACTGTAGGTGGGCCTAATTACTTGGGAGGTTCCGTCACAGCTGGTATCGGAGCGTAGCCCTTCTTGGCAGATATTATGAAGCATCTTCAAAAGGATTTTTAAGAGTCTTACCTAAAAATTCTTTTCTCTTCTTACCTAAGTATTCTGAAGAGTTTATCTTAAAGACCAGATAGGAAGAGTGCAACATATAGAAGGTTGAATCGACTAAGGTTGATTCTGTAATTATACATGCATCATGCTAAGAATCTTACTAATAACATTTTCCCCCTTAGAAAAGATGCCGCCACGAACCAGGCTAACGGCACGCAAGTCCACGGGACCAATTGGGGTGCCTCGGCATCAATTGGCTCCCCGACATGAAAGCAGCAGTAGTGGGAGTAACGACCCCATCGGAGACCTTGAAGCTCGTGTGAGTCGACTTCAAGCAGCACTTCAACAAAGGACTGATGCTTGGGTCGCTGACGGTGATAGAATTAACGAACTCCGAAGGGACATCCGACATCTGCAGGATCAACTCGCTGATCGAGACTTAGCTCTTGACTGGGCCGTCCAGTCTCGTTTGCTAATGTGTGCTAAGGAAGCAAGGGCTCAGGCCCGAGTTAAAGAACTTAGCTCGACTGTTGATAACCTGCAGGTTTACTGCAACACTTTGCACGAGGAAGTCCATATATTATACTCACAACTACACCCAAGTGAGCCTGCACCACCTGCTGAGGCAGAAGCTGGACCATCTCACATTGCGGGACGTGCGCTGGGTGGGGAGTTAGACCTTTTTGAGCCTCCTCCTTCCTTGAGGTTGGTAGATGTCTGGACTCCCACACCTGACGATGAAGCCGCCAAGACTGATGGCAAGCAGGAATAAGGGTGTAATAGAAGTAGAGTAGTGTATTGTAGGGTATTGTAGGGTGTACTGTTGTATAATGGGTATTGTATCCTGTTAATAGGTTCAACTTTTGTAAAATGGGTAATGTATCCTGCTGTATAATATTGAGTCTGTATCATTACTCTTCATAGTAATGTAAAACGGAAGGTTTCCTTGGGCATATTATGTTTATTCAAATGTTTTTGCCTCAGATGCCGACCAGGACTCGTGCACAGGATGCAGCCGGAACATCCGGGGGTCGGGACGTTACCCCGAATCCGCCTCCCGTTCCACCCACGCTTGCCGAGGCAATTGCTGCCTTGGTGAACGCCACAGCCGACAACACCCACTTCCTGAGGGAGATGGCGGGTCAGCAACAGCTTCAACAACAAGCAGGAAGAGGATTCCAACAAGGTCCCCGTGAGACCACTTATCTAGATTTCTCTGAGACTCGTCCGCCTCTCTTCATCAAAGCAGAAGACCCGCTCGAGGCCGACGAATGGATACGGGTCATAGAGCAGAAGTTTGGCCTTCTACGCTGTTCGGAAGTACAGAAGCCACTGTTTGCAGCACAGCAACTCCGAGGACCTGCCAGTACTTGGTGGGGGAACTTTGTGGCCATCCAGCCGGACAACCATCAAATTACATGGAACGAGTTCAAAGCAGCATTCCGCGAGCATTACATTCCTGAGGGAGTGCTACACATGAAACAAGAAGAGTTTATGAAACTGAAGCAAGGCGGAGATACCGTCACTCAATACCTCAACAAGTTCAATCACCTGTCACAGTACGCAATTGATCAGGTGAATATGGATTTGAAAAAGAAGAATTGTTTTATGAGAGGACTGAACGACCGGATGCAGCGAAAAATGGCTGCATGTATTGATCTTACTTATGGAAAGGCTGTCAGCACAGCCTTATCTGTGGAGGCCAAATATGCAAATTCTGGAAAGACTAAGGGATTCGGTGGTGAGCGGCCTAATCAGGGCCAGGCGAAGAAACCACGGTTTGTGATTCGACCCTCAAATCAAAATCGCCCTTTTTCTCGTCCACCTTCATTTCCCTTCAAGCAGCCTATTATTATCCGCCCCAACAATGCCCCCACTACCCCAAAACAGCCGGGTGCCCCAGGCACTCGATTCCCTGCGCTGCCAAGTTCTTCAACTGGATGTTTTAACTGTGGCAAATCTGGGCATTTTATTAAAGATTGTCCCTATCCAAGGCAAAATCAGGCTAATAATCAGCAAGGATCGGGAAATTCAGCTCCAGGCAAGGGAAGTACTTCGGGCAAGAATACCAAGAAAACGGGGCGAGTATATTATACGCAAGTGGCTACCACACCGGAGGGAGAGCCGGTGATGATGGGTACGTTCCCTGTGGCCAGTCACCCTGCAATAATTCTTTTTGATTCTGGTGCTTCACATACATTTATTAGCAAGAAGTTTGTGGAACAACATCATATTGCATACCATGAATCAAAGGAGGGATTTAAAATTCATTCACCTGGGGGACACATTTATACTAAAGAAGTGGCCTATGGAGTGCCAGTAACAATGGCCGGACGGAACTTTCCTGCTAACATGATTGTTCTGAAGAGCCAGGATATAGATGTAATTTTGGGAATGAATTGGCTAACCCAATATAAGGCAATCCTCAACACTGAACTCAGAACCGTCAGGTTGAGCTATAACCAAGAAGAGATTCTTTTGACTCTCCCCGCGACCAATCCAGCCAAAGCTTCTGGAAGAGTCTATGAAGCCATTGTACCGGAGATCAAGAACATTCCGGTAGTATGTGAGTTTCCAGATGTATTTCCGGAAGATTTGCCTGGACTGCCCCCTGAAAGAGATGTAGAATTCGTAATTGAGCTAAAGCCCGGTACGGCTCCCATCTCCCGCAGATCGTACCGTATGCCCCCAAATGAATTGGCGGAACTGAAGACTCAATTGCAAGATCTACTGAATAAAGGATTTATCCGGCCAAGCTCGTCCCCGTGGGGTTGTCCCGCCATCTTTGTGAAGAAGAAGGATCAAACCTTGCGTATGTGCGTGGACTATCGGCCCCTGAATGAGGTCACCATCAAGAATAAGTACCCTCTTCCAAGAATCGACATCTTATTTGATCAACTAACTGGGGCGAGGGTATTTTCTAAAATTGATCTCAGGTCGGGCTATCATCAGATCCGTATTCGGCCCGAGGATATACCGAAGACCGCATTCACTACGCGGTATGGATTGTTTGAATACTTGGTAATGTCTTTCGGGCTCACAAATGCTCCTGCCCATTTCACTTATTTAATGAACTCGGTGTTCATGCCTGAATTGGACAAGTTCGTGGTAGTCTTCATCGATGATATCTTAATATATTCCAAGAATGAAGAAGACCATGCTCAGCATTTACGGATTGTATTGACGCGCCTAAGGGAACATCAGCTTTATGCCAAGTTCAGTAAGTGCGCATTCTGGCTGGAAGAAATTCAATTTTTGGGGCACGTATTATCAGCTAAAGGAATTGCGGTAGATCCTAGCAAGGTCAAAGATATTCTGGAGTGGAAACCCCCAACAACTGTTCACCAGGTCCGGAGTTTTCTTGGACTAGCTGGGTATTATCGCAGATTCATACCAGATTTTTCTAAGCTTGTGAAGCCAATCACAAGTTTGTTGAAGAACGACATTAAGTTCAATTGGTCTTCTAAGTGCAATGGAGCCTTTGAGCAACTGAAGACACTATTGACCACTGCTCCGGTATTAGCTCAACCGGACATCACTAAACCTTTTGACGTATATTGTGATGCATCTGGCAGTGGGCTCGGCTGTGTACTGATGCAAGAGGGCCGAGTGATTGCGTATGCTTCAAGGCAGTTGCGCCGACATGAGGAGCACTATCCAACTCATGATCTGGAGTTAGCTGCTGTGGTTCATGCCCTAAAGATTTGGCGTCACTATCTGCTGGGAAATATCTGTCATATATATACAGATCATAAAAGTTTGAAGTACATTTTCACCCAGTCAGAGTTAAATATGAGGCAAAGACGATGGCTTGAGCTCATTAAAGACTACGAACTGGAGATCCATTATCACCCGGGCAAGGCCAATGTGGTGGCAGATGCACTGAGCCGTAAGGTTGCCTGCCACTGTCTTATGGCGAAGACTTCCGAGAACACCTTGTGTCAGGAAATGGAAAAGCTAAACCTGGGGATCATTCAACAAGGAACTCTAAATCAGTTAAGACTTGAGTCAATCATTTTGCAAAGAATAATTGATGCTCAAAAGGATAATCTGGGTATGAAGCACATACGAGAAAAGATAAGGGCTGGAACAGCCAAGTGTTTCAAAGAAGACGATCAAGGTGTGATATGGTTTAAAAACCGCATAGTTGTGCCAAAGAACGAAGAGCTCCGCCAGCAAATTCTGGATGAAGCACATCTTAGTCGTTATTCTATTCATCCCGGAAGCACTAAGATGTATCAAGACTTAAAGCAACATTACTGGTGGACAAAAATGAAGATTGAAATTGCACGCTATGTGGCTAAATGCGACACCTGCAGACGTGTCAAGGCCATACACATGAAAACTGCCGGTCCATTGCAGTCATTATCAATACCAACATGGAAATGGGAAGACATAAGCATGGACTTCATTGTGGGATTGCCCAGGACCGCAAAAGGATATGACTCTATCTGGGTGATTGTTGATCGACTTACAAAGATTGCTCACTTTCTGCCGGTCAAGAAAAATTCCCCGGTTACTGTCTACGCCCAATTGTACATTGCCCGTATTCTCAGTTTGCATGGTGTTCCAAAGACCATAGTGTCGGATCGTGGGCCTCAATTCGTAGCCAAGTTTTGGGAAGCACTTCACAACTCCTTGGGTACTAAATTACTCCACAGTTCGGCTTATCATCCTCAAACCAGTGGGCAGACTGAGAGGGTGAACCAAATACTTGAAGATATGCTGCGGGCATGTGTCCTGGATTTCTCACCAAAATGGGATGAATGTTTACCTTTGGCGGAGTTTTCATACAATAATAGTTATCAAGAAAGTATTAAGATGGCACCTTTTGAAGCTTTATATGGACGACGGTGTCGAACTCCGTTAAATTGGTCTGAACCTGGAGAAAGATACTTCTTTAGACCTGATATGGTGAAAGAGGTTGAAGAAAAGGTTCAGAGAATTATCCATAATATGAAGAAAGCTCAAGCACGGCAAAAGAGTTACGCAGACAAACGGCGAATGCCCTTATATTTCCTGGAAGGAGACTATGTCTACTTGAAGGTCTCACCAATGAAGGGTGTATCGCGTTTCGGAGTTAAAGGAAAACTTGCACCACGATATATTGGTCCTTTTCTTATTCTGGAAAGATATGGGCCAGTGGCGTATCGACTTCAGCTCCCCGAAACATTGTCTGCTGTGCACAATGTGTTCCACGTGTCACAATTAAAGAAATGTCTTCGGGTTCCTGATCGAACCGTTGAAGTGACTGATGTTGTCCTGGAACCAGATTTAACATACTCGGAACATCCTATTCGAGTTCTAGATCAAAAGGACAGGGTCACCCGAAGAAAGACTCTCAAGTTCTACAAGATACAGTGGAACCAACATTCGGAAGATGAGGCTACATGGGAAACCCAAGACTTCTTAGATAAAAATTTCCCAGGCTTTTTAGCCTCATGTAAATTGTAAAGCCTGTATAGCTGTTGTAATAAAGAAGTAACCCCCACATCACCCCTGTCTTGTACCAAAAATAAGGAAATAAAAATGTGATGCATTTCCTTTACCATTACTTACCCTAGGATTTTTAATCTCGGGACGAGATTCTTTTATGGGGGGAAGGATGTAACACCCCTGGTGTTACTATAACTAAAACTTGAGCATGGCATCATGAGCATTGGCATTGCATATGTTTGACACACCTAGAGTGCATTCACTAGGCAAAAATTTCAAACAAGTTGTATTGTTTTA
Organism: Zea mays; assembly: GCF_902167145.1. NCBI lineage: Eukaryota > Viridiplantae > Streptophyta > Magnoliopsida > Poales > Poaceae > Zea > Zea mays. The sequence continues at coordinate 81,118,548 of NC_050104.1, read as the reverse complement.
AGTGTTTTGCAACTAGAACCCTAGTTAAGGGACTTAACCCTAAATGGGGATTATAGGGGTAAAACTTAACTCAAGATAAGAAAACCTAAATACTTTAGGGTAAAAGTCATAAAATGACCCTAAGAATAAACTTGAATCACATTTATACCCCTGAGATACCAGAAACCCTAATTGGAACCCTGGAAAACCCTAAACCAAACCCTAGGGGCTTCTGTGCAAAATTAGCCCACTTTTGGGCTAAAGTGCAAAAACCAAGTCAAATAGGTTTCTTAAGTCCCTTGGTTCACAAAAATGTGTACTTGAAAGCAAAACCCAAAGTTTTGGACTTAAATGCAAAATGGACCTCATTTGAGTTTTGTTCTAAGTCTGAAAATCAGTGAATGGGCTCAACTTTGAGGCTTTGTAACTTACAAAGCATAGGGTTTTTGCCCTAGGTCACCACATCAAAGTTGAAGACCAATTATAGGAGAACAACTTTGCTAAAGAGTGCAAGCATAGTTGTTATGAGAAATTTAGAGAAAAACCCCATCAAAGTTCGACTGTCAGGTTGTTTTGAACTGAAATTCTGTTTAGCAGTGAACTGACATCAACTTCTAGCTCAGATTCAAGCATGATCTAGTGCTCAAATATGTTCAAGTCCTATAGTCGAATTGTAGATGGTATATTGCTCTACACTTTTGCTGCAGAGCTCGACATGTGTTGACATTAGAAATTAAGAGATAATGATGCTCCAAGTTCGGCTGACAGACTGTCTGAATGGGATCGCCATGGTACAGTACTGAAGAAGATCACAGGTTCACCCCCCCTGCCCATCGCCGGTGATCGCCGCCGTCGATTACCGCTCGCCGTGATTCGTGCACCATGGACATCAGATAAGCATTCCCCAGTAAAAATCTTCACCGCCGTGAGCTGGCCACCACTCCGACGACCCCCCCCCCCCTTCCTCTCTGCTTTGCGGCTGGCACGATAAGCTCGCCGGTGAACCGCCGCTTCCCGGCATCGCGCCGCGTGGTCTAGCTTTCTACCGTGTCGCCGTGAATCCCTTGGGCCATCCCATCATCGCCGGGGAGCTTGCCACGCCGTTGGCCACGTAACTGCGCGTGCCAGGCTTCTTCCCCGTCTCCGGCCGCCAACGCATCGCGGTCAAATTGAGAGCCACCGCCCTGGAAGCCTATAAATTGAGGGCGGGGACAGTTGCGCCATATAATTGTGAAGCTGTAGCAACCACTCCCACCCTCGATCGTCCACCAGCCCGCCCGAATTGCGCATTCTCCCCAATTCGGTTCAAGAACATCGTGAAGAGCAACCTCACCGCGGCCAGCTCTTTCTAGGTCCGTCCATCCCTAACTCTCTCTTGTTTGAGCACTCTGGCCACCCTGCGATGCTTACTGAACCTCTAATTCGAACCAAGAGACTACCACTCGCCGGGAACACGATGATCTTGCCACGCTGCTCGCGGTCACCGTGGCCAGTGAGTTTTAGTGTCCAATTGGTGAAATTAAGTTAGGGGAAACATCAATTAAGGTACGAATTCGGTGTTAGTCGACGGAGAGCGCTAGTCATAGCCCCTATCGGCCGGTCTGCGCGCTCGCCGGAGTTCCTCCGTGCGCTGCCGTGGACGGAGACCTTCCCCTGCGAAGAAACAGAAACCCGAGGGTCTTTCTGTGATTTGTCAGTGACTTGCGAAAACAGTGAACGACCCTGCTCTGGTTTAGTCAAAACGCCGAGGGCCTCTGCGCAAAATCTCCCTCGCGGGCGCGGGCGCGTTCCGTTTTCTCTGAGGCTTGGGCCGTCTGGGCCAGAATCGGCCCAGTTCTGTTTATCCCTTTTCCTTTTTCTTTTTCAGGAAAACTTTAGAAATGTGTAGAAAAATGTAGAAAAATGCTAAAATTGTGAAACTAATTTTCCTAGGTTTGTTATTTTCTATAGTATTTAACAAAAATAAGTTGGTGATTTTTAGTGGAAGTAAGAAATTTTAGGGTATTTAAAGTAGTTAAAGGTCTTGATTATAGATTTTTAGAAAATAATTGATAAGTCCTAAAATGCTCAAAATGTTTATATGAGTGTTATATACTATTTAGAGACCTTGGGTAGAGTTTGAATTGATTTGGACCTTGTTTGATCACCAAACCCCAAAACACCCCCCCTGCCCTATGAACTCCTTTACTGACTCCGGAAACCCTAAGTTCCCGGAACTCCGTGAAGGCAAGTTGTATTCAAGACATAAATAATAAGTTTATGTTGTCTTTGCATCCTCATGAGCATCCCATGGCATCCATTCTTATACTTATGTATGGTTATGAGTAGAACGTGAAGAAGAGGTAGAAGTCCCTGAAGAGCAAGTGCAACCACCTTTGGACACTCAGGCCGGGAATAGTTTCTACTTCGACATTTGTGGATCCGAGCCTGAATCACCTGCAAACGAAGGCAAGCCCCGGTGCATTTGCCACCTTCCTTGATGTTTTTAAAATCTTTCTCACTTGCTTGCTGCATTAGGTAATAGGAGTTGATTGAGTAAACAATTCCTGCATTGCCTTCGTTGATTTTGATTACCCTCCTTGAAACCCTGTTTTTACAAAAAGGTTTTTCTATGCTTAGTATTGCTTTAGAAAAACAAAAGGATTTGTTTTACAAAAGATGATTAGCAAAGTGGGAGGGTTGTTTTTCGAAAATAAAACTTGATGGTGAATCCATCATGGCCATGATGGATTCAACATCGGAAAAGATGTACCTCTGCCAGGTACCAAGCTTTTGGGTTAAAAAGATTAAGCTGAGACCGGGCGGGTGACTTGCACGAGAAAGAGAGTCTCGGTGTAGTGTCTCCGTCTGAGTCGATTAAGGACCGTCTCGATGTAGGCCTGCTGACCGAGGACCCTTTAACTGGTCACATGCCTCGTCATGGGTAAGCCTTGCCTCGGGCAGACTAAGGCCGGAATAAGATAACACGAAATGGGCGTGGAGCGGTGGCGAGAGTAGCGTGTACCCTCCGTGGCAAGAGGCTGGACGGTGGTGTATCTGTGCTCTCGGTTTGCGTGAACCTGATCCGGTCTTAAGAACCCCGGTGGCGGGTTGACATATGCAAGGGTTAAGTGCTACATATGTCGTGTGATTGGAGATCCTCAGCTGAGTATAATCGATTCGGATCGCCGTACCTCCGCGGTTATGGAGACTTGGCCACTGACTTACACGTAGCATTCCACTAAAGATGATGGGTTTTTGTTAAGAAATTGGCTAGTGCAGGACAAGTGATTGAACTAGGGTAGAAAGAACTCTAGTGCAGGTAATTTCACTTAACTTGACAAATAAAACTGGATTTTTAAGGATCCACTTTAGTAAGCATTTCTGCAAAAACAGAGTCTTTGAATATTGAAAAGCTTTACCTTGACTCCCATATAGCCAGCATACCCTTGAGAGTCTTTTCTTTAGTCGGGTAAGACTTGCTGAGTATTCCATACTCAGGGTTTATCCCTTCGTTGTTTTTAGGTGAGGAAGTAGCAGACTTTTGCTACTTCTGTGCCAAGGTGATTCCAAAAGAAGAAAATCAAGACTGAAGTGCGGGAGGACTCGGTCCTCCACCTAGGATCTTTTGCTTTTGTCTTCTCGGGAGGAGTTTTTGCCTCCCTGGTTTGTATAATATTACTCCTATGCACTCACTTTTAGGCTGGTCTGTAATAATATAACCCAAGCTTACTTTTGAAATAAATGTAAGATTATGTAATTCGCTTCCGCATTTCTTCATCTCCGATGTTCTGTAATGTCTACAAGATGGGTGAGACGTTCCTGGTGAGGTAAGGAAAGATACCGAACTTGTCAAGTAGTTCAGGGGCACCTACAGGGTTGTCTGATGTCCGTTGGACAAGGACAACTGTAGGTGGGCCTAATTACTTGGGAGGTTCCGTCACAATTTCATAATTGGACTCTATGGTGATGCTTTACTTGCTTGCATTATACTGATGCTCAATCATATATTGATGATGATTATGATTCGAGTATGACTCATGAGATTAATTCACACCCCTGAAGGTAAATGACGTATTATTTGAGGTTGGTATTGTATCTGAAGGTAAATGAAGTATTATTTGAGGTTGGTATTGTATCTGAAGGTAAATGAAGTATTATTTGAGGTTGTATTGTAAGTGAAGGAAGTGAAGTATATTGATAAATGCAGCATGCCATATACATTGCATGATTCACTTGCATCTGAAGTTGGGTCGTGACCTATGGTCCGACCGTACCGGTACAACTTAGCATCGTACGTTGCCCGAGGAGGGGTACGATGCGGCTTCATACCCTTAGAGGTATGAAGGCAGAGGACATATGCATTGCATTCATATGCATTCATTGAAGTGATATTTGCAGATGATGTGGTTTTATACCCTCAGAGGTATGAAGACAGAGTACCTACACTTTGCACTCCTATGCATACATTGAAGTGATATTTGCAGGTTTTGTTGACGCAGGGAAGTGTTATAGAACCTATTGTGGTTGTTCGAGGAAATGAGATGGTATTGGTTATATTGGGAGTATTGAGTTCTATATCTACAAGTATTTCTGATCTTAATTGTGATTTTTTTAAAATGTTGATTAATTCAATTTGTGGTTTAAATATCTCGTCAAAACAATTCGCTTGCTGAGATGTTTCATCTCACTCTTGCATTACTCAATGCAGGTGCTTGTTGCTCATCCAGGGAAGTGGGAAGTAGCAGCACATCCACCTTCACTCTCATAATAACGCTGCTTAGGCGCAGTCATGATTTAATTAGAAGCTTCTTGTCAAAGGATGTTTGTTTCTAACTAGTTGTGTGCACTGGTTAATTTAGTTCATGCTGTTATGATTGTCTTCCCATTGCTAGCAGATTATTAATGTCGATTATGTTTTCTTATCATGATATCTATTTATACTTTGTTGCTTCCCCGTTTATGCAATTTTCAAAGGAGATGCTGTCGAAATTTTATATACGAATGTTAGAAGTGTAGTTTAGTAGCATTCTGGGGTGTTTGTGGATCCCGGGGTGTTACAGTTGGTATCAGAGCATAGGCTTTAGATTCTTGGCAATTTGAAGATAAATTTGACACACTTGCACATATAGAAAGTGTATGGGTTCAAATATCTTTGATATATGTTAATGTCTTTGAAGTGCAGATGAAATAATTTCACCCTCCCTATTCCTTTACGGTGATGTGGTAAGTTGTTTATGACTTAATGCCTGATATAATTCATTTCTAAATTTTGATATTGTTTTATTAATGCAATTGATATCGCTGGTCTTTTGTGAGATTGAAGTTGCTATTATGCTTGTGATATACATGTATGCCTATGTTGTTTTCAACATGTTTTTCATGGTTGAGTTTTATTACAAAAATATTGTTATATATGCTTGATTGAGAATGTTCCTAAGAGGAGTGTGAATTGCGTGTTTTGGGTTACAAGGTAACCATCAATTTGAATTTAAGTTGTTGGGCGGTTGGTGGATAGCTCCAACTATCTTTGCAAAGAATGATTGTTTATGTCGAGAAACTAGTTCTGAAAGAAATGAATATTGGTACTTTTATATGGATTTTGGGGGAAGTCTTTACATAGCTAGCCAGAGTGGCTTACATGTCTCTCTTCTATCTTGTGTTTTAGTAGCCACAAAGCCTAGATGTGATTTAAAGTGGTTGCATGTTTGTCATGCTAATTGTGGAATAAATCTTTGATTTTCTTGATCCATTGATTATGTATTAATCCGTTGAGGATCTGATGGTTCTCTCCCCGATGCATGTTTGTGGAGCCATTGTTGGACCACTTATCTATTGGTTTGAATGAAGTCATTGCCTAGCCTAGAGTTGGTTGTGTGTGGTTAGTCACCTGTTCCTAAATGATGTGGTTTTTACATCAGCTTGAGATGTTTGCCAATTGTGTGAAGGATTACGGGGTTAGTATTGACCCTTTAGGTCTGGTACTTTGAGTGCATCATATGATAGAATGAAATGTAAGTTTCTAAACTACAATAGATGAAGACCTATATTATGTGTAGGTTAACCTTACTAGTTGGATATTTTTCTTAGTTGAGATTCTGAATGAAGTATAGTGATATGGGTTAAGCAAGTATTGTGTTGTTGTTGGGCTGTCAGTGCTCTATGTAGAGTTTTTGGCATTTCTTCGATGAACTGTGTCGCGCAAGATTTTATTGGCTTCTTGTCGGCTTTATTGCTCCATTAGTTCTGTAGATTTTCTCCCTTTTGGTGGGGTCCAAAGTATGTTAGATTACATGATTATCTTTTCATTATGGCAAGAACAAGGTTTAGGAAGATTAGGAGTTTTGTTTCAATAGATCTACTTGTTTTGTGGTGCTGTGAGGTGAGGTGTTTGATCTTCTTATACATTCATCTAGTGTGGATGTTTCACCATTGACTTAAAATGAATTGTTGAAGTTGGTAAAGGTTGTGCTTAGTGCATATTACCCCTTCATAAAAGAGTGTCGTTTTAAGACATTGATGCTGATGTATGGCTGCATCCAAATTCGATGTTATGAAATCGTAGTGTTGATTGCATCTATAACTTGATTTGAGCTTAATTACATGTTGGTTCATGCTTGATGTCAGGTTGTGTAGTTTCCTTAGACAATTAGTCTAAGGTAGAAGTTCTTGTGTTAATTAAGAACAATAATGGACCCATGTTTCGAATGGTGGTGCTATATGGGGTACCTTGGGTGTTTTGCCTAGAGTGGTCGAATTCGAGGACGAATTCTTTTTAAGGGGGGTAGAGTGTAATATCCCAAAAAAATATTGACCAAAAGATGGTCTTCGGTGCGTGGATGAGGGAAAGAGTTGTGGGCCGTTGGATGCAAAGTCAGGAGACATCTGAGGCGTCGTTTCTTTCTCCCACAAAACCCTAGTGGTCGCCCCCTCCCTTTTTCCCTTTTCTTGGCCGCCAACCCCCCCTTTTCTCCACCCTTGGCCGCCCCTCCCCCTTCCCCTTGCAGCCGCCCTCCACTGCTTCCTCCTCCCTCTAGATCTCCCCCCACGCAGCAAGGATCAAGATGAGGAGGAGCAAGATGGATTGAAGAGGAAGAGAGGATCAAGGAGATGTTCTACCCCATCTCTTGCAGATTTTCTTGGGGAAACCCTAGGTAAGGATGAGATCCTTGTTCCTCCCTATAATTATGTGCTTTTGGAGGTTGTGGATCATGTGGATTGAAGGATTAGAGGTTGGATTAGATGTGGGGTTAGGTTTTGATCTCGAATTTAATTTCTGCAGTATGGCAGATTCAACAGTTTCTGTTAATGCCAGTTTTCCGTGGTCTTAGTGGCCTCAAAAAAATAAAAGATCTATATATGCGTCGTAGATAATTTGTAGATCTTTCCGTGGTCGCGAAGAACACCTCAATCGGACATCAGAACAGAAAGTTATTGCTGTTTGATTATAGCAGTTTTTTAGTCTCATAATTCTGTGCAGAATCTGTTCTCTTAAGAGTTAGGCAATTTTATCAACAGAATTGGAATGTGGGTTGGTAAAAGAAGTTGTAGATAATTTCATAAGCTTTCCAGATTGTTAAAGAGTGCATTCATATGATTTATGAAATTCCAGTTATGTTTATTTTACTGTGGTTGTTGCTGTTTGCCTGACAAAAATGAGCGGGTTTGTTCACTGGTGGGTTTCATCTAGTAAATGGCCGAATTGGCTCTTCCAACTATGGAGACTTTTGTAGAGGGATAAAAGTTCTTCCTGTCAGCAGAATTTCATAATTTTTGGTTCAGTAGTTTGGGAGATATCGAATTTTGAAGTTAACTAGGCTGCTGTCTAAAACAGATTCAGTCAGTTATCTTGTCAGATGTTTTAGAACTTATTGATGGCAGAATTTAATTATCTATTGAATACCGAAGTTGTAGAGTGTTTTGTGTAGATACTCCTAGAGTATTTTTTTTGATATCACCACTGTTTTAATTTTAAAGATACAAAATTAACAAATAGTGTTGCTGTTGTATGGCATGTGGTTCAGGGTGGGAGTCTTTCCACTGGGTCTTGGTTTCAAGTGTAGGAGTGTTTTGTTGATCGTTGGCAAATGTTTGTGAAATATTTGTACTAAGTTTTATGCCCACTAGCAGGTGGCTACACTCCAGATCATGCCTAGTACATTTTTCTTCTTCGATGAAGGCAAGTGAATGTAGCGGTGGTTGCTTCCGTTCTGACCTGTTATTTCTATTGCCTACACTCTAATATTCAGAAGTATTGGATTATTTCATAATTGGACTCTATGGTGATGCTTTACTTGCTTGCATTATACTGATGCTCAATCATATATTGATGATGATTATGATTCGAGTATGACTCATGAGATTAATTCACACCCCTGAAGGTAAATGAAGTATTATTTGAGGTTGGTATTGTATCTGAAGGTAAATGAAGTATTATTTGAGGTTGGTATTGTATCTGAAGGTAAATGAAGTATTATTTGAGGTTGTATTGTATGTGAAGGAAGTGAAGTATATTGATAAATGCAGCATGCCATATACATTGCATGATTCACTTGCATCTGAAGTTGGGTCGTGACCTATGGTCCGACCGTACCGGCTTCATACCCTTAGAGGTATGAAGGCAGAGGACATATGCATTGCATTCATATGCATTCATTGAAGTGATATTTACAGATGATGTGGTTTTATACCCTCAGAGGTATGAAGACAGAGTACCTACACTTTGCACTCCTATGCATACATTGAAGTGATATTTGCAGGTTTTGTTGACGCAGGGAAGTGTTATAGAACCTATTGTGGTTGTTCGAGGAAATGAGATGGTATTGGTTATATTGGGACTACTGAGTTCTATATCTACAAGTATTTCTGATCTTAATTGTGATTTTTTTAAAATGTTGATTAATTCAATTTGTGGTTTAAATATCTCGTCAAAACAATTCGCTTGCTGAGATGTTTCATCTCACTCTTGCATTACTCAATGCAGGTGCTTGTTGCTCATCCAGGGAAGTGGGAAGTAGCAGCACATCCACCTTCACTCTCATAATAACGCTGCTTAGGCGCAGTCATGATTTAATTAGAAGCTTCTTGTCAAAGGATGTTTGTTTCTAACTAGTTGTGAGCACTGGTTAATTTAGTTCATGCTGTTATGGTTGTCTTCCCATTGCTAGCAGATTATTAATGTCGATTATGTTTTCTTATCATGATATCTATTTATACTTTGTTGCTTCCCCATTTATGCAATTTTCAAAGGAGATGCTGTCGAAATTTCATATACGAATGTTAGAAGTGTAGTTTAGTAGCATTCTAGGGTGTTTGTGGATCCCGGGGTGTTACAGATCGTTTCCCGCTTGGTGATCTTGGTGAGTTCATCACCCTCGTGCGCGGTCTTGAGTAGATCCCAAATCCCCTTCGCATTCTTGAACCCTTGCACCTTGTTATATTCCTCTCTACTTAGAGAGGCGAGGAGTATGGTTGTGGCTTGGGAGTTGAAGTGCTCGATTTGGGCTACTTCATCCACATCATAGTCTTCATCCCCTACAGATGGTACCTGTGCACCAAACTCAACAACATCCCATATACTTTTGTGGAGTGAGGTTAGATGAAATCGCATTAAATCACTCCACCTAGCATAATCTTCACCATCAAAAGTTGGTGGTTTGCCTAATGGGACGGAAAGTAAAGGTGTATGTTTAGAGATGCGAGGGTAGCGTAGGGGAATCTTACTATACTTCTTACGCTCTTGGCGCTTAGAAGTGACGGACGTCGCGTCGGAGCCGGAGGTGGATGCCGATGAAGAATCGGTCTCGTAGTAGACCACCTTCCTCATACTCTTTTTCTTGTCCCCACTCCGATGCGGCTTGTGGGAAGCAGATTTCTCCTTCTTCTCTTTGCGGTGTGAAGAAGATTTCTTCTCCTTCCCTTTGGAGGAATCCTTCTTCTTCTCCTTCCTCTTGGTGTGGGACTCTTCTGATGAAGTGCTCCCATGGCTTGTAGTGGGCTTTTCGCCGGTCTCCATCTCCTTCTTGGCGTGATCTCCCGACATCACTTCGAGCGGTTAGGCTCTAATGAAGCACCGGGCTCTGATACCAATTGATAGTCGCCTAGAGGGGGGGTGAATAGGGCGAAACTGAAATTTACAAATATAAACACAACTACAAGTCGGGTTAGCGTTAGAAATAAAAACGAGTCCGCGGGAGAGGGTGCAAAACAAATCTCAAGCAAATAAGGAGTGTGACACAAGGATTTGTTTTATCGAGGTTCGGTTTTCGCAAACCTACTCCCCGTTGAGGTGGTCACAAAGACCGGGTCTCTTTCAACCCTTTCCCTCTCTCAAACGGTCCCTCCGACCGAGTGAGCTTCTCTTCTCAAATCAAAACCGGGAAAAAAACTTCCCCGCAAGGGCCACCACACAATTGGTGCCTCTTGCCTTGATTACAATGGAGTTTTGATCACAAGAGCAAGTGAGAAAGAAAAGAAGCAATCCAAGCACAAGAGCTCAAAAGAACACGGCAGATCTCTCTCGCTAATCACTAAAGCCTCGTGTGGAATTGGAGAGGATTTGATCTCTTTGGTGTGTCTAGAATTGAATGCCTAGCTCTTGTAAGTGGTTGAGAAGTGGAAAACTTGGATGCAATGAATGGTGGGTGGTTGGGGGTATTTATAGCCCCAACCACCAAACTAGTCGTTTGGTGGGGCTGATTGTCGTATGGTGCACCGGACAGTCCGGTGCACACCGGACATGTCCGGTGCGCCAGCCACGTCACCAAACCCGTTGGGTTCCGACCGTTGGAGCTCTGTCTTCTGGGCCCGCCTGGATGTCCGGTGGCGCACCAGACATGTACTGTAGAGTGTCCGGTGTGCCAGTATGGGCGTGCCTGACTTCTGCGCGCGCTGGCGCGCAATAAATGCTCTGTAGGTAGCCGTTGGCGCCGAAATAGCCGTTGCCCCGCAGTTACACCGGACAGTCCGGTGTACACCGGACATGTCCGGTGAATTATAGCTGAGCAGCCGTTGCAAATTCCCGAGGCTGCCAAGTTCCTAGAGCCGCGTCCTCTTGGAGCACCGGACACTGTCCGGTGTACACCAGATAGTCCGGTGAATTATAGTGTGCCGGCTCTGAGGATTCCCGAAGGTGAAGAGTTTGAAGTCGATCTTCCCTCGTGCACCGGACACTATCCGGTGGCACACCGGACAGTCCGGTGCGCCAGACCAGGGAGCCTTTCAGGATGCCTTTTAGCTCTCTATTTTGAACCCAACATTGGTCTCTTTAATTGGCTTGTTGTGAACCTTTGGCACCTGTATAACTTATATATAGAGCAAACTAGTTAGTCCAATTATTTGTGTTGGGTAATTCAACCACCAAAATTATTTAGGAACTAGGTGTAAGCCTAATTCCCTTTCAAGTAGCCCCTTCGCGGTGCTAGATTGTTTTTCGTAACGAGCTCGATCTGCGAAAAAACTCGAAGGCTTCGGAATGCCGAAGGTCCGATGAAGGGTCCTTGCACCCCAACATGCTGCACTCGTCTTTGTGCTTCCTTATTTTGCTTCTTGTTAGCTGGTTCTGAGCTTGAATTGCCTATAATTGGGAGCACGAGCTTCATAATCGAAGGTGCTACAGGTTGGTTGTTGTACGAAGCCATCGTCACAACAGTGGAAGTGAGTTCACCGGAGGTGGCACCAATGTTGGTCACTTATTCTCAAAAGCTATGAATCAAGAATAAGACAACACAAATGTTAATGGTTAAACACCTTCCTCCTTCATAACATTATCTCCCTTAGGATATAATGATCTTCGGACGAAGGTCATGAAGGACATACCTTCTTCATTGCAATATACAGAGATATAAACATGATCGTATGAAACATAGAGAAAGCATGAATAATCATTTTAGATCATTAGATTATTCATATTATCATCATTTATCTATAAACAAACATCAATGATATTAAATTACATTTGTACCTTTGGCTTGACAGAAGGTAAAAATCCGAGAGTGACGTGCGAGTGATTACAAGTCAGAGTGAACAGTACGGGGGTACTGTTCATCTATTTATAGGCACGGGACGCAGCCCGGACAAAATAACATTTGTGTCATTGATAACTAATTATAACCATGACACAAATTATCAGTGACTAAGCGTTCTTTTCATTTTTATGTCGGTGCTGCCCTTCGTCTCAAGCGTGTCATCATGCCAAAGCTCTTTCAATTGTAGCTTCGGCATATATCTTCATGTTGTGCCTACTTGCATATCATCTTGCCAAAGGTGTTTTTGCTTAGAGGATCTTCGGCGAAGAAGAAGGCCCCCAACAGTAGCCCCTTCGCGGTGCTAGATTGTTTTTCGTAACGAGCTCGATCCGCGAAAAAACTCGAAGGCTTCGGAATGCGAAGGTCCGATGAAGGGTCCTTGCACCCCAACATGCTGCACTCGTCTTTGTGCTTCCTTATTTTGCTTCTTGTTAGCTGGTTTTGAGCTTTAACCGCCTGTAATTGGGAGCACCAACTTCATAATTGAAGGTGCTACAGGTTGGTTGTTGTACGAAGCCATCGTCACAAAAGTGGAAGTGAGTTCACCGGAGGTGGGCACCAATGTTGGTCACTTATTCTCAAAAGCTACGAATCAAGAACAAGACAACACAAATGTTAATGGTTAAAGACCTTCCTCCTTCATAACATTATCTCCCTTAGGATATAATGATCTTCGGACAAAGGTCATGAAGGACATACCTTCTTCATTGCAATATATAAAGACATAAACATGATCGTATGAAACATAGAGAAAGCATGAATAATCATTTTAGATCATTAGATTATTCATATTATCATCATATATCTATAAACAAACATCAATGATATTAAATTACATTTGTACCTTCGGCTTGATAGAAGGTAAAAATCCGAGAGTGACGTGCGAGTGATTACAAGTCAGAGTGAACAGTATGGGGGTACTGTTCATCTATTTATAGGCACGGGACGCAACCCGGACAAAATTACATTTGTGTCCTTGATAACTAATTATAACCATGAAACAAATTATCAGGGACTAAGCGGTCTTTTCCTTTTTAAGTCGGTGCTGCCCTTCACCTCAAGCGTGTCATCATGCCGAAGCTCTTTAAATTGTAGCTTCGACATATATCTTCATGTTGTGCCTACTTGCATGTCATCTTGTCGAATGTGTTTTTGCTTAGAGGATCTTCGACGAAGAAGAAGGCCCCCAACAGTAGCCCCTTCGCGGTGCTAGATCATTTTTCGTAACAAGCTCGATCCGCGAAAAAACTCGAAGGCTTCGGAATGCCGAAGGTCCGATGTAGGGTCCTTGCACCCCAACATGCTGCACTCGTCTTTGTGCTTCCTTCTTTTGCTTCTTGTTAGCTGGTTCTGAGCTTGAACCGGCTATAATTGGGAGCACTAGCTTCGTAACCGAAGGTGCTACATCTTGGTTGTTGTACGAAGCCATCGTCACAACAGTGGAAGTGAGTTCACCGGAGGTGGGCGCCAATGTTGGTCACTTGTTCTCAAAAGCTACGAATCAAGAACAAGACAACACAAATGTTAATGGTTAAAGACCTTCGTCCTTCATAACATTATCTCCCTTAGGATTTAATGATTTTCGAACGAAGGTCATGAATGACATACCTTCTTCATTGCAATATACAGAGATATAAACATGATCGTATGAAACATAGAGAAAGCATGAATAATCATTTTAGATCATTAGATTATTCATATTATCATCATATATCTATAAACAAACATCAATGATACTAAATTACATCTGTACCTTCGGCTTCATTGAAGGTAAAAATCTAAGAGTGACGTGCGAGTGATTACAAGTCATTGTGAACAGTACGAGGGTACTATTCATCTATTTATAGGCACGGGACGCAGCCCGGACAAAATTACATTTGTGTTCTTGATAACTAATTATAACCATGACATAAATTATCAGGGACTAAGCGGTCTTTTCCTTTTTAAGTCTGTGCTGCCCTTCGTCTCAAGCGTGTCATCATGCCGAAGCTCTTTCAATTGTAGCTTCGGCATATATATTCATGTTTGCCTACTTGCATATCATCTTGCCGAAGGTGTTTTTGCTTAGAGGATATTCGACGAATAAGAAGGCCCCAAACAATCACCTTTCAGACCTCGTAGAAACATTCACCAACATGTGTGAAGCTCGACTCCGACTGAACCCAGAAAAATGCATCTTTGGTGTACGCCAAGGAAAAATCCTCGGTTACCTCGTATCACACAGAGGACTTGAAGCCAATCCGACAAAATTCAAGCTATCATGGACATGGCACCGCCACAATCCACCAAGGACATCCAACGGTTGACAGGCAGACTGGTTGCACTGAACATATTTATCTCGAGGTCTGTCGAGCAAAGCTTTCCATTTCTCAAAACATTACGCGGCTCCAAAGACTTCGCTTGGGGCCTAGAACAAGTCGTTGCCTTCGAGTCTCTAAAGCAATACCTATCCGACCTTGCAACATTAACAAGTCCAGACCTAGAGATACCCCTACTACTATACATCGCAGCCTCGCCCAGCGCAGTCAGCGCAACATTAATCCAAGAGAAGGCAAAAGACGACAAGACTCAAAAATGGCTAGTATATTTTGTCTCCGAAGTCCTCACAAGCTCAAAGTGCAACTTGATAGAGCTAGAAAAAATAGCATACGCGGTCATCATGGCCTCGCGTAAGCTAAGAAACTACGTCGAGGCACACAGAGTACGAGTCACTTCTGATAGGGGTCTCGGGGAGTTGCTCAGACATCCAGAGGCGTTCGCTAGAATAGCAAAATGGGCGGCGAAACTCTAAGGGTACATGTAACACCCTGAATTTGGGGGTATAAAATTTCTTTCTATTTATCAACCAAATTCTGGTGTTACTCTTCTCTCCCTCTCTAGTTTTTCTCTCTCCTTTTTCTTTTTTTATTTTATTTTGTCAAAACAATATGAGTCATGAAATGTTGCTTCTTGTTGAGCTCCAAATATTCTTTGAATTGTTGCACATGTTTGATTTCATTTGAATTTGAAACTTGATTTGAATTTGAATTAAAAACCCTACAGAAAATAAGTAGAAAAGGCATTAGAAATTCCCTAGAAATCAAAAAAGCCAAAGTGGCCCAGTTAGCCCAAGTCGGCCCAGCCCGCGCGCGTGCCTGAGCGCCCGCCCGCGATGATAGGTGGACCCCGCCTGTCAACCGGTCTCGCCCCCGCGCTCTCTCCCCTCTCTCCCTCCCGCTGCCCAGTGGGACAGTCTTATCGACGTCGTTCCTCTCGCACGCACGCCCGCGAACCCCACCTGTCAATCCGTCCCCAACCTCCCGCCCACGTCCCTCGCCGTGGACGCGCCCACGACCGCGCGTTCTCCGGCCACCTCCGCACGTCCTTGCCCTTTTTGAGCCCCTCGCCCCGCTTGCCCACTTCCCCCCGCTCACTTGCGCCCTTAGCCGAACCCCCTCGCCCTCTCTCTCACCCGCGCACGCGACCAGACAAGCTCCGTCGCCGCTCATCGAAGACTGTCGCCATTCCGCGACCGCTGTTGAGTCCTCGTCACGTTCGTGGCCTCGGTAAGCACTGCCGCATCACCCGCAACTCGAGACACCCTTCGGTTTGCCGATTCTCTCCCTAGTTTGCCCGGCCCGCGCTCACTGGAGCACTTCTTGCGCAGCCGGAGCCCGTCGCCGTCGACCCGAGGCTCCACCGCACCCCCGCCGTCCTCCAAGCGCTCCGGAATTCGCACTCGAGGTGAGCAACCTTCCTGTGCCATTAATTCGTCCATTACTATCCTTTTCCCGCGCAATTCCTCGCCGGAGTTGATCCGCTCCGCCATTAGCCCGACTCACTGTATCCCGCGCTCTCTGGTGTTCCTGTGGCGGCGTGGTTCCCACGGTCGAGTTCGCCAGATCGCCTTGAGTGCGCTCGAGCTATTCCCCAAACCCCAAGAGCCCCACCGTGGCCATCCCCCTCGTCTCCGGCGAGACCTTGCCGTGGAGCCGAGCGGCGCCGCCCTCATCCGTAAAACCTTCCCGACGTCGGTCTCCACTGTCCGATCCTAAACGCGTGGTCCAGATCACCGGATACCTGTTCGCACCTGCGCACCCATTACCCGGGCACGCCAGTCAGCGCCTGCGCCCCCTGGCGTTGGGCCCGACCGGTCAGTCCGTCTCCCCTCTGGTCGCTGACAACCGTCCCCGCCTGTCAGTCGCGCCCGCGCGCCCGCTCCCGCGCGCGTGTCCGTGGATCTAATCCTGTCCATTGATCTGCGATCCGATGGTTGAGATCGTCTGATACACCTTCATGTGTATTTTTGCTTAAGAGACCCTCTCGTTTTAGGAAATGAACCCGCCGTCCCTGGTTTTCGCGCACAGGCCCCTGTGTTCTTTTAAGAGCCCCTTGTGCTTTTAAACAATTATAGAATTAGACCTAATTTCGTATTTTAAACTTCAAAATTTGTTTATTTCATATCTTTTTCACTGAACTCCAAATTTAGTGGTTCAAATTGCAAAATATTCATAAGATTATTCTCAGTCCAAATAAATTATGTTCATCTATAGTCTGTGCACTTTAATTTTTACCTAGAATATAAGATTAATGTATATGTTGATTTATTCCGTTAATAATATAAATAAAAAGAAAAACCCTAGTGGGAAATGGATGTTTAATCTTGTGAGTTTAATAATGTGTAAGATAAGAATTAATCTCCAGTTTAACCTTTAGGTCTCAATAAAATGAATAGTATTAGATTATGTAATCATGGACAACACTTAAAGAGTAATCAACTCCTAATTAGGATTAGTTCATGTTATAATTTGATCTCCTTCTTCTTTAATTAATACTATACCTTTTGAGTTGTGTTCCAATGTTTGTACATGTTTGATGTGCTGTTCATTTGTACTTTCCAAATATATTGAACGTATGATCGCTTTATTTAGACAACGAGCAGCCCATGGTTCCTGAGTGTGTTACCGAAGATCTCCCTGAGCAACAATCTGGTGAAGGCAAGTGTCCTTAGACCTATCATGTCCTATTTTACTTTATAATTCACTGTCCCGCATTACATTATTGAAAACTTAAGGATTGACTAGTCTGTATTTACCTTATCCTTGTTTACCTTTTTGGGTTAATCATGGTTAGCTTATGCTATTGCTTTAACTTAATCAATGAACATGATGTGATTATTTATGATACGATGATGTTATCCCGATGATGATATTGTGATACTTTAGGGCACTCAGGCTGTTTCCTGAGTACCTCTCCGTAAGGACATGTTTGGGGAGTGACAACCCAGGATAATAGTGCAACCATGAGGGTGGAATGGGACGCCCATAGCTGATTAATTAGAGGAACAAGAGGAGTAGTTGGCTTCACCGTAGGACCGTTAATGGGGTCCGGGCATAGTACTTGCTCTACCGAGGCTGGTTGCAGAGGTTTTCGATTTGGTTTTGTTAGTCACCCTTCCTTTGGGGAGATGTACTATGTTTATCAAACTGGAGAAGCCTAACGGATGGCTATGACCTCTGGGAAATCTTTGTAAAGGCTACTTAGTGAGACCCTACTAGGTCACCTTGGTAGTGATCAATGGGGAGGCTACAACCCCGGGCAGAAAGGGAATCACGACTTGTGGGTAAAGTGTGCGACCTCTGCAGAGTGTTAGATTCTTGTATATCAATGGTGCTCACGGTTATGAGCGGCCTTGGGATCCTCTTTGATTAGAAGAACTTTGGTTACTTTTATGATGATGGTTAGCAATGATAGTCATAATTTTTGCTCTCTGGTATTTCCTTTTGGAGGGAGTACTTCTGGGTAATAACTGGGTTTATTACTAAAATATTGCTATACTATAGTAATAAAACTTGACCAACTAAAAGCAACTTCTTAACCTTAACTCCACATACAGCTAGTCCACTTTAGCCAAACGGGACATTTGTTGAGTACATTGATGTGTACTCACCCTTGCTTTACAAACCCGCACCCCAGGTTGTCCCCACTGTACTCAGTGCTCAGGAGGAGTTGTTGGCAACATGGAGGACTTTGAGGAGTTTCAGGACTACGATGAATTCTAGTTTATCTTAGTGGCAAACCCCCAGTCAGCTGCCTGTGTAGGCTTATCCTCTATGTTTTGTATTTCCACACTTTGATATTAATGTTGAAGACTATGGCTATGTATTAGACTCTATGGATGTCTTGGACATCTTGATGTAATTAAAGTACCATTCCGGTTTTTGCTTTGAGCATTGTGTGATGATGTCCAATTATGTAATCGCTGTGTACGTGAGTTCTAATCCTGGCACGTACATGGTTCGCATTCGGTTTGCCTTCCAAAACCGAGTGTGACATAAGTGGTATCAAAACCTTGCTGACTGTAGGACTGCTAACCTAAACTAGAATGGCCGCCCTAAGGACTATAGACCCCTACTCTTACCTTGACCTTAGTGTCCTTTCAAAAGTTGGTCATCTTGACCAATTCTATGTTATTTACTTATCTCAAAAGTTTTATCTCACTTTTCTTTCTGTTTACTTTCTGGTCTTACAGTTCTACTCTCACTCTTGTGCTTGCGATGTCCTTTGTAGATGGCTCGTCTTAGATGCACTGCACGTAAGTCAGTGATCCCCTTTTTGCCTTCTCGCCTGGCGGAGCATCCACTGCATCGCACGGTGCCAGGTCAGTCTAGTCATCTAGAGAGACTGCATCGTCGCCTGCATGAGGAGCAGGAACGCCGACGCCGGGAGCAGGAGCAGCAGGACTCTTCCCCCTCGCCTCAGCAGGAGGTGGAGTCTAGGAGGCCGCCTTCCCCTACACCTCACTAGAGATGCCCCTGCACCACCATAGGGCATCCCGGCTGCTGGAGGGGACGGAGACAGAGACGGAGACGACGACGACACCGGTGGCAGTTTGAGACACGACATGGAGCGCTTGGAGGAGTTGGAGCCGGAGGGGTAAATCGCTAGACCCATCACTCGTGACGCCGCTCGTGGGTGTCACTTCCACGACGCTCTCGATACCTTGCTGTGTTGGGCCTTTGACCGACACACTTGGTCCATCGAGTACTGTTGTGTAGTCTACCAGCATCGTCGCGGGTTATAGCCAGACCAGTGGGAGGCTACGTTCTTGGTGCGCCGTCTGGACGATGATCTCTGGGATGCATAGGCCTTATTAGAGCACTATTCTATTACTGAGAGGGATACTGCCGAGACAGCCATGCAAGATGCAGCACGACGTGTACTTTCTCAGTATTGCTCGTTGTTCAGTGGGGTAGCTGATGGCCTTGACCTGAAGTACTACCCTCGCCGTTCGACCAACAGTGCTGGAGATGTGATTTCTCACCCGTTGGTGAGGGAAATCCCAGGCTGAACAACATGGTCAACCTGATCGCCGTGCTCAACACCGAGCTGGACCACGCCCTTGACGAGTTGGGCAAGGTTCGGGCGGAGGTTGCGGAATTGCGTGTTGAGTGCGCAGCACGCCACTATCTAGATGGTTGTTCTCCCGCCCCTGTCGGGATTCAGCACCCTTACCGCTCACCGCCCCGTGGTTGCTTCGAGTATGGTACCCCAGACTATAGGACCCAGATAGATTTGGATCCATAGACTTACAGAGTCAGAGTCTGTAATAATGCTTAATTCAGTGTCTTAGTCAAGTCAGTCTTAGTTAGAATTAGTTTTCTTATCATATGTTGGAATGCTTGTCGTGATGAACATGTAATGAAGTTGGATCTTTGTAATTATTGTCATCAAGGTGTGGGTATCCCCTGCAACTTGGTGTAGTTATTAATAAAGTCAGTCATTTAATTGGGTAATCCATTTATTTCCACTTTCCTCTTTATCTGAGAAGCTGTCAGTGAAGATGATCATTTGTTTAGTGCCATGGAGATTTCCGTATATCTTTTCTTATGCTGAAAGACTATAGAGTTAGATCTGATGTGTGTGTGCTTTCTACAAATGTCTGAGAACATGCGTAGAGGTGCAAGGCATGCTCAACCAGGACAGTAGGCAACCCAAGAAGAGGCAGATCAGTAGCAGCAGTTGCCACCGCCACCCCCGATGACAGTTCAGCAGATGTTCATGATGCAAACTCAGGCAGTCCAAGCAATTGGTTAGACACTAGCAGAAATGCAGCAAGTGTAGCAGCAGCCACCCCCACCTTAGCCTCCAGTGCAAGTCCAAATGCCTCAGGTGCCCAGAGACAAGCGGGCAAAATTCATGCGGGGTCATCCCCCTGTCTTTGCCCACTCTGCTGATCCCATGGACGCCGAAGATTGGCTGCATACTGTGGAGCGCGAGTTGCACACTAGCCAATGCAACGATCGCGAGAATGTTCTGTATGGTCCTCGACAGCTAAGGGGAGCAGCACAGTCTTGGTGGGAGTCTTACCTCGCCACTCATGCCGACCCTGAAGCCATCACCTAGGAGGAGTTCAGGGATAACTTCTGTCGCTACCATGTGCCAGAAGGACTGATGATAGTAAGGATGGAGGAGTTTCTGGCATTGAAGTAAGGTCCCCTGTCCGTCAATGAGTATAGGGACAAGTTTCTGCAGCTGTCACGTTATGCCCTAGAAGATGTCAACACGGATGATAAGAGGCAGTACCGTTTTCTAAGAGGATTGGTTGATCCCCTCCACTACCAGCTGATGAACCACACTTTCCCTACCTTCGAGCATTTGATCGACAAGGCAATCATGACTGAAAGGAAGCATCGGGAGATGGAGGACAGGAAGCGCAAGATCGGTGGATCTCAGGTCGGGAGTAGCAATCGTCCCTGCTACTCAGGCAACTCACCCCAGCAATTCAAGCAAGGTCACCAGCATCAGCGTCAGCATCAGCACCTGTACCAGAGGTAGTTTCCTCAGCAGCAGCTACAACAGTACCATCAGAGCAACCAACAGGGAGGAAATCAGTACCAGCGTCATAATAACCAGGCAACTCGCCTTCCTGCCCCAGCAACCAACCAAAATAGCCAAGCAGTTCCAGCGCAAGTAGGAGGTCGTGCATGCTTCTACTATGGAGAACAAAACCACTAGGCGAAGAACTATCCAAAGAAAGCAGCTCATCAGTCGCCAGTAGTCAATACCCCAGCAAGACAAGGAGCTCCACAGCAAGCACCAGGAGGCCGTGGACAGGCCTACAACCGTGGGAAGGTGAACCACCTAGAGGCCGAAGCAATCCAGGATGCTCAGGACATGGCAGTAGGTATGTTTTCAGTCGAATCCTATCCAGCAAAAGTACTATTTGATACTAGTGCCACACATTCTTTTATTTCTACATCTTGGGTAGAAGCACATAACATCCCCATAGAACCAATGATCCCACATTTAAGAGTTAATTCAGTTGGGGGAAAAGTTCAGTCCGATAGGATATGTCTGAATCTAAGGATTGAAATAAGGGGGATAGACTTCCCCGCTAACCTAGTAGTAACCGGAACTCAAGGGTTAGATGTCATCCTAGAGATGAATTGGCTACACAGAAATCAAGCCACTGTCAGTTGTGACAAGAGAACAGTTAAGTTGGTGTCCCCATCCGGAAAGGAAGTAGTAACTAAGTTGTACTTGCCTGAACTAGAAGAAGGAGCATGTCACCATTTTTCAGTATAAGACAGGGAGTCCAATCCGATTGAGGCAATTAGAATTGTGTCAGAATTCCCCGACGTGTTCCCTTAAGAGTTACTAGGTATGCCACCTGAAAGGAAGGTTGAATTTGCCATAAAGCTTATCCCAGGCACTGCCCCTATTTCTGAGAGAGCCTATCGAGTGTCCGGACCAGAGTTGGTGGAACTCAAGAAGCAAATTGATGAGTTGTTAGAGAAAGGCTACATCAGACCAAGTACCTCAGCTTGGGCAGCCCTAGTTCTATTTGTGGAGAAGAAGGATGGTACGAAGAGGATGTGCATTGATTACAGAGCTTTGAATGAAGTCACTGTCAAGATCAAGTACCCCCTGTCCCGAATCGAGGACCTATTTGATCAGTTGAGAGGAGCCAGTGTGTTCTCAAATATAGATCTGAGGTCTGGTTACCATCAGCTCAGAATCCGACATTCATATATACCGATGACAACATTCATCACCAAGTATGGGCGATATGAGTTCATGGTTATGTCATTCGGTTTGACGAATGCGCCAACCTACTTCATGTACTTGATGAACAGTGTGTTCATGGACTACCTCGACAAGTTCGTAGTGGTGTTCATTGATGACATTCTTATATATTCCCAGAATGAGCAAGAGCATGAGGAACATTTGAGGAAAGTACTTCAGAGGCTTCGAGATTGCCAGGTGTATGCCAAACTTAGCAAGTGCGAGTTCTGGATCAGCGAAGTTCTGTTCTTGGGTCATATTATAAACCGAGATGGACTAGCTATGGATCCAAAGAAGGTAGCAGCGATTCTAGACTGGGAAGCACCAAAAGATGTCCGAGGAATCAAGAGTTTCATTGGAATGGCCTATTACTATCGGTGTTTCATTGAGGGTTTCTCCAAGATTGTCAGACCAATGATAGCCTTGCTAGCAAAGAAGGTTGAGTTCAAGTGGAACCCAGCGCGCCAAGAATCATTTGAGATGTTGAAGCAGAAGTTGACAACAGCGCCAGTATTGGTTCTGCCAGATGTTCACAAGCGATTCTCAGTATATTATGATGCTTCATACACCAGACTGGGATGTGTGTTAATGCAGTAAGGGGAAGTAGTGGCATACTTGTCCCTCTAGTTGAAAGTTCATGAGACGAATTACCCCACTCATGATCTGGAGCTAGCAGGAGTGGTTCATGCACTAAAGACCTGGAGACACTATCTTTATGGGCACAAGTGTGATATCTACATAGATCACAAGAGCCTCAAGTACATATTCACTCAGTCAGAGTTAAACATGAGACAACAAAGATGGTTAGAATTGATCAAAGATTATGAGCTAGAAATCCATTATCACCCACGCAAAGCAAATGTGGTTGCAGATCCTCTGAGTAGAAAGAGTCAAGTTAATATGTTGGCCGCTCACCCGATGTCGTTCGAGCTAGCAAAGGAATTCGAAAGGCTAAGTCTCGGATTTCTGAACAACACTCAAGGAGTGACAGTCGAGCTAGAACCCACCCTAGAGCAAGATATCAGGAAGGGCCAAAAGGATGATGAGAAGATCAACGAGATCTGGGAACTGATCATAGATGGGAAAGGTCCAGATTTTCGTGAAGATGCAGAAGAAGTGGTACAGTTTAAGGATAGGCTGTGCGTTCCCGACATCAAATCGATTTGGGAATTGATTCTCAAGGAAGCTCATGAGACAACATATTCTATACACCCTGGTAGCGAGAAAATGTACCAAGACTTGAAGAAGAGATTCTGGTGGTATGGTATGAAAAGAGAGATAGCAGAGTATGTTGCCAGATGCGATAGTTGTCAGAGGATCAAGGCAGAACATCAGAGGCCCACATGTTTGTTGCAGCCATTGCAGATTTCTCAGTGGAAATGGGACGAGATTGGGATGGACTTTATAGTCGGTCTGCCCCGCACTCGAGCTGGTTATGACTCCATCTGGGTAGTAGTGCACCGTTTAACAAAGGCGGCCCATTTCATACCAGTCAAGACCACCTATAACAGTGTGGTGTTGGCAAAATTATACATGTCTCGAATTTTGTGCTTGCATGGCAATCCAAAGAAGATAGTATCGGACAGAGGCACCCAATTCACTTCTCATTTTTGGCAGCAGTTACATGAAGCCTTGGGCACACACTTGAAGTTCAGTTCAACTTATCACCCACAGACAGATGGTTAGACTGAGAGAACCAACCAGATTCTTGAAGACATGTTGAGAGCTTGTGCTTTGCAAGACAAATTAGGTTGGGATAAGAGGCTACCGTATGCCGAATTCTCCTACAACAACAGCTATCAGGCCAGTCTGAAGATGTCACCATTTGAAGCGCTTTATGGGAGGAATTCCAGAACCCCGTTGCATTGGAACCAACCAGGCGAAAGGGCGGTGCTCGGTCCGGATATTTTGCTTGAAGCTGAAGAGAATATCAGAATGGTCCGGGAGAATCTGAAGGCAGCACAGTCCAGACAACGAAGCTATGCTGACACCAGAAGAAGAGAACTCAGTTTTGAAGTGGGAGACCATGTCTACTTAAAAGTGTCACCCATCAGAGGAACCAAAAGGTTTGGAGTCAAGGCAATCTAGCACCTCAATATATCGGGTCGTATCAGATTCAAGCAAGACGTAGAGAAGTGGCTTATCAACTCAGCTTACGAGAGAATCTGTCCGTCGTGCACGATGTGTTCCACGTGTCTCAGTTAAAGAAATGCTTGCGAGTACCAGAAGAGCAGTTGCCAATGGAAGACCTTAAAGTTCAAGAAGATCTGACGGATATTGAGAAGCCAACTCAAATTCTGGAGACAGCAGATCGGGTCACTCGGAGGAGCACTATCTGGATGTGCAAAGTCAAATGGGGCCATCACTCAAAAGAAGAAGCAACCTGGGAAAGAGAAGATGATTTGAGAGCCAAGTACCCTGAACTCTTTGCTAGCCAGCCCTGAATCTCGAGGGCAAGATTCTTTTAAGGGGGATAGGTCAGTAACACACTGAATTTTGGGTATAAAATTTCTTTCTATTTATCAACCAAATTCATTTGTTACTCTTCTCTCTCTAGTTTCTCTCTCTGCTTTTCTTTTTGTAAAATTAGCTTGATTAGTAAGGGATTATTTATTTTATTTTGTCAAAACCATATGAGTCATGAAATGTTGCATCATGTTGAGCTCCAAATATTCTTTGAATTGTTGCACATGTTTGATTTAATTTGAATTTGAAACTTGATTTGGATTTGAATTGAAAACCCTAGAGAAAATAAATAGAAAAGGCATTAGAAATTCCCTGGAAATAGAAGAAGCCAAAGTGGCCCAGTTAGCCTAAGTCGGCCCAGCCCGCGCACGCGCCCGAGCACCCGCCTACGTTGATAGGCAGACCCCGCATGTCGGCCTGTCTCGCTCGCGCTCTCTCTCCCCTCTCACCCTCCCGCTGCCCAGTGGGCCAGTCTTGTCGATGCCGTTCCTCTCGCACGCGCACCCGCTCTCTCTCTCTCTCTATCCCGCGAACCCCACATGTCAATCCGTCCCCAACCTCTCGCCCACGTCCTTCGCCGTGGACTTGCCCATGACTGCGCGTTCTTCGGCCAACTCCACACGTCCTCGCCCTTTTTGAGCCCCGCGCCCCGCTCGCCCACTCCCCCCCGCTCACTTGCGCCCTTAGCCGAACCCCCTCGCCCCCTCTCTCACCCTGTGCACGTGACCAGACAAGCTCCGTCGTCGCTCATCGAAGACCGCCGCCGTTCGGGCACCGCCGTAGAGTCCTCGTCGCGTCCGTGGCCTCGGTAAGCACCACCGCATCACTCACAACTCGGGACACCCTTCGATTTCCCGTTTCCCTCCTGGTCTAACCGGAGCACTTCTTGCGCAGCCGGAGCCTACCACCGTCGACCCTAGGCTCCACCACACACCCGCCATCTCCCAAGCGCTCCGGAGTTCGCACTCGAGGTGAGCAACCTTCCCGTTCCCTTAATTCGTCCATTACTATCCTTTTGCCCGCGCAATTCCTCGCCGGAGTTGATCCGCGCGCCGTTAGCTCGCCTCACCGTGTCCCACACTCTCTGGTGCTCCTGCGCCGGCGTGGTGCCCACGGTCGGGTTCGCCAGATAGCCCTGAGCACGCTCGAGCTATTCCCCAAACCCATAAAGCCCCACCGTGGCCATCCCCCTCGTCTCCGGCGAGACCTCGCCGTGGAGCCGAGCGGCGCCGCCCTCATCCATAAAACCTTCCCGGCGTCGATCTCCACGGTCCGATCCTAATCGCGCAGTCCAGATCACCGGATACTGGTTCGCACCTGTGTGCCCTGTCCCCGGGCCCGACAGTCAGCGCTTGCGCCCCCTGGCGTTGGGCCCGACCGGTCAGCCCGTCTTACCCTCTGGTCGCTGACATTCGTCCCCGCCTGTCAGTCGCTCCCGCGCGCCTGCTCCCGCGCGCGTGTCCGTGGATCTAATCATGTCTGTTGATCTGCGATCCGATGGTTGAGATCGTCCGATACCCCCTCACGTGTATTTTTGCTTAAGAGACCCTCGGGTTTTAGGAAATGAACCCACTATCCCTGGTTTTCTCGCGCAGGCCCCTGTGTTCTTTTAAAGAGCCCCCTGTGCTTTGAAATAATTACAGAATTAGACCTAATTTCATATTTTAAACTTCAAAACTTGTTTATTTCATATCTTTTTCATATGAACTCCAAATTTAGTGGTTCAAATTGCAAAATGTTCATAAGATTATTCTCTATCCAAATAAATTATGTTCATCTATAGTGTGTGCACTTTAATGTTTACCTAGACTATAAGATTAATGTATTTGTTGATTTATTCCTTTAATAATATAAATAAAAAGGAAAACCCTAGAGGGAAATGGATGTTTAATCTTGTGAGTTTAATAATGTGTAAGATAAGAATTAATATCTGGTTTAACCTTTAGGTCTCAATAAAATGAATAGTATTAGATTATGTAATCATGGACAATACTTAAAGAGTAATCAACCCCTAATTAAGATTAGTTCATGTTATAATTTGATCTCCTTCTTCTTTAATTAATACTATACTTTTTGAGATGTGTTCCAATGTTTGTACATGTTTGATGTGTTGTTCTTGTACTTTCCAAATGTATTGAACATATCATTGCTTTATTTATACAACGAGCAGCCCGTGGTTCCTTAGTGTGTTGCCGAAGATCTCCCTGAGCAACAACCTGGTGAAGGCAAGTTTCCTCAGACCTATCATGTCCTATTTTTATTTATAATTTACTATCCTACATTACATTATTGAAAACTTAAGGATTTACTAGTCTGTATTTACCTTATCCTTCTTTACCTTTTTGGGTTAATTATGGTTAGCTTATGCTATTGCTTTAACTTAATCAATGAACATGATGTGATTATTTATGATACTATGATGTTATTCCGATGATGATATTGTGATACTTTAGGGGACTCAGGCTGTTTCCTGAGTACCTCTCTGTAAGGACCTGTTTGGGGAGTGATAACCCGGGATAACAATGCAACCATGAGGGTGGAATGCGACGTCCTTAGCTGATTAATTAGAGGAACCAGAGGAGTAGTTGGCTTTGCCGTAGGGCCATCAATGGGGTCCGGGCACAGTACTTGCTCTGCCGAGGCTGGTTGCAGAGGTTTTCGATTTGTGTTTTTTAGTCACCCTTCCTTTAGGGAGATGTACTGTGTTTATCAAACTGGAGAAACCTAACGGGCGGCTATGACCTCTGGTAAATCTTTGTAAAGGCTACGGAATGAGACCCTACTAGGTCACCTTGGTAGTGATCAATGGGGAGGCTAGAATCCTAGGCAGAAAGGGAATCACGACTTGTGGGTAAAGTGTGCGACCTCTGCAGAGTGTTCGAAACTGGTATATCAGCCGTGCTCACGGTTATGAGCGACCTTGGGATCCTCTTTGATTAGAAGAACTTTGGTTACTTTTACGATGATGGTTAGCAATGGTAGTCATAATTTTTGCTCTCTGGTATTTCCTTTTGGAGGGAGTACTTCTGGGTATTAACTGGGTTTATTACTAAAGTATTGCTCTACTATAGTAATAAAACTTGACCAACTAAAGGCAACTGCTTAACCTTAACTCCACATACAGCTAGTCCACTTTAGCCAAACGAGACATTTGTTGAGTATGTTGATGTGTACTCACCCTTGCTTTACAAACCCCCACCCCAGGTTGTCCCCACTATACTCAGTGCTCAGGAGGAGATGTTGGCAACATGGAGGACTTTGAGGAGTTTCAGGACTACGATGAGTTCTAGTTTATCTTAGTGGCAAACCCCTAGTCAGCTGCCTGTGTAGGCTTATCCTCTATGTTTTGTATTTTCGCAATTTGATATTAATGTTGAAGACTATGGCTATGTATTAGACTCTATGGATGTCTTGGACATCTTGATGTAATTAAAGTACCTTTCCTCTATTTGCTTTGAGCATAGTGTGATGATGTCCAATTATGTAATTGCTGTGTACGTGAGTTCTTATCCTGGCACGTACATGGTTCGCATTCGGTTTGCCTTCCAAAACCGGGCGTGACAGTACAACATCACCTTCGAGCCTATGACAACAATCAAATAATAGGTCCTAGCTGATTTCATCGTAGACTGGACAAGGCCTTCGAAACCACAACAGTGTCACACAGAAACAGTCTGGACCATCCACTATGATGGAGCATGGTGTCACGTAGGCGCCGGCGCTGTGGTAATCATTACATCACCTGCCGGAATCAAATATAGATACGTCGCACGTCTCAGCTTTGCATTCGAGTCAGATAAGTGCACAAACAACATCGCCGAGTACGAAGCAGTCATCCTAGGACTTCGCAAACTACGAGCCCTTGCCGCGACCACCTGCATTATCAAAACTGATTCCAAGGTCGTCGTCGGCCAGATTGAAAAAGATTACTCCGCCAAAGGGCCCATATTAATGCAGTATCTTGCCGCCATTTGAAGCCTCGAAAAACAATTCAAAGGCTTCACATTACAACATATCGAGCGCAACAAGAACAAAGAAGCAGACACATTAGCTAAAGGAGCAGCAAAGGGTGAACCCATGCCTTCCGATGTATTCTATCACATAGTTGGCACACCAGCCATAAGAAACCCCGAGGGTCTCCAAATAACGCAAGACACTAACGGGCATAGGATAGTCAACCTGATAATGGCCGAAGACTAGCGGGCTCCAATCACCCTATACCTTCAGGGCCACTAGCACCCATCTAATCACAGCGAAGCCAAAAGGTTAAAACACAGAAGCAAAGACTTTGCTATAGTCAACGACAATCTCTACAAGAAAGGAATAAGCCAACCTATGTTGAAATGCATACCTGAAGCCGAAGGAATAGAGCTTCTCCGTGAAGTCCACAGGGGTATATGTGGATCACATTTAGGACTGAGGGCCCTTGCTCCTAAAGTCATACGCCAGGGTTTCTAGTGGCTGGCAATTGTGTGCACGGCCAACCGTGTAACCTGGTCGTGCGAAGCATGCCAGAAATTCTCACCTCGATCAGGCGCCCCTTCGCATCTCCAAAAGTTTATTGCACATACCTAGCCACTTCAACATTGGGGATTAGACATTGTCGGACCACTGCCCACTGCTCAAGACAACCTAAAATTCACCTTCGTCGCTGTGGAATACTTCAGTAATTGGATCGAGGCCATAGCCGTATCCACAATAACCTCCAAGATAGCGCAAAAAAATTCTGGCAGAACATCGTATGTCGGTTCAGAGTCCCATCGGAGCTAACAGTCGACAATGATAAACAGTTCGACAACCAAGACTTCCGAGAATTCTGCAACTCAATCGGCACGAAGGCAGTGTTCGCCTCTATCTACCATCCGCAATCCAATGGAGTAGTTGAACGCGCCAACGTCAAGATTTTCAGTGCCATCAAGAAAAGGCTACTCGACGACAAGAAAGGCAAATGTGCAGACCAGCTTCAAGAAGTCATATGGGCACTAAACACAACAGAATCCAAAGCGGCCGGATTTACACCTTTCCACTTGATGTACGGATCCGAAGCAATGATGTCGCAAGAGCTGAAGCACAGATCTCCATGAGCGAGCCCCTCAGCCACCCCTGATGTCGACGAGTCGACCTGTCACACCCGGATTTTAGGGGTCCAAAACCCAGGCGCGAAATAATCACCAAGTGTGTTAGGACCAATTCTTACACATATGATGACTCATGGTATGGAAACTAATGTCACAATATTAATATATAACCAAGTTCTGTACAAAATAATTAAATAATTACATCATACGAAGACAATGATCTAGCAACCAAAGTTGACTAGGAGACGACGACCTAGACCTCTCACAATCTCATCACAGCATCCTCCATGCGTCTCATCCTGTGGTACCTGTTCTTGACCTGGGGGGATGTGAGTACAGCAAGGGTGAGCTCACATACATTCATCGCTCAACAAGTTGTGGGGAATAATGTGCATGATCTCACCAAAGGTGGGAGCCCATGTGAAGTGTAAGGCTTACCAAAGGGGATGGTTAAAGCTGAGCATTGCTTTTAAAGATGGTCAAAATTTTATTAGCGGTTACTAGGTATAAGTAAATACCAACCCAATTAAATAAGAGATCCATATTAATAACAACACCCACAATGCAATGCATATGACAAATTAAGTTTAGTTTCATAAATTAATCATGTAAGGGTCCGAGCTGCTCATGACCGTGAGCACGACTGATATACCAGTTTTACACTATGCAGAGGTTGCGCATCTTTACCCAAAAGTCATGTTACCCATTTGCCACGGGGTTGATCAGATCCCATACACATCTACCAAGGAAGCGAGGCAGGGTACCACTACGAGGCCTTTACAAAGTTCCACTAGCTTTAGAAATCCCGCTATAGTTTCTAGGGAGCGCAGCATAGGAATCCCTCGTCTGAAAAGCCATTGCAGCAAAATCAGCCCGAGAACCTCCCTATACCAACCACTCCCCTACTGCCCTTGCCCCTTTCGGGTAAGGTAGTCCTCCATTAGCTTTCCTAATTAGCCAGCCAAGGGCGTCCAATACCACCCTTGTGGTAGCACTCTTTCTCAGGTGGTCGCTCCATGTTCCAATTAACAATATGATCTGATCATGAACAATAATTAAACAACAACATAATTGGAACATGATCATAATGAAACATTTTTTCCAAAACCAAGTAGAGCAATAGCAAATCTACCCAATAATTCATCTGTTTGCAAGGTGGGGGATAAACAAGGCTAGGAAAACCCATTGGTCCCATCAAATTAACCTTAGCATGTCACAATGATTAATAGGAACATTATTAGGTAAAAAGGAGTGATCAAGGGCACAACTTGCTTGAGATTCGTGATTCCAGGTACCAGAATGATCTTCAGATTCTCGTGACCTCACTTCTATTTGTAGCAATACAAACAAACATGATATAGGCAAAATTAACAGCACATCAAACATAAGAACAAACTGCATAATAATAATCTACGCGATGCTACGAGATCGTGGGTTCGAGAACGACTAAAATTGGAGTTACATTTAAAAAGATATAATATTCTCAAGTTTTAGATGGTTAAACAGTAATTCTTTTACTCTTTATTGATTAATATATGTTAGAAAAGTTATGACAAATAAATAACTAATTTATCTTTAATCTAGTTTATAATTCGACTATAGGTTATATTTTAGTCACACTATTATTATGGATATAATAACTTTGTTTATAAGGTTTTATCCATTGAGCATAGGTTAAATGAATATTTATTTTTGAAACCATGTTATTTGATAAAGTAATATTACATAGACGTAGGCAACATTATTACGAAGCTAACGCAATTTGGATGGATCAAATTGGAGTTAAAATGAATTGGATATGAATTATTTTAGTTTAATCAATTTTTATATTAATTTCAGGCTTCAATTAAACTCTAGGGATGGATCTATGATAAACCACTGACCTAATTATAATATTTTTCCGCTGTGGAGGGACAATGGGTTGATTTAAGTAAAACCCAAGGGCTATTTCGCAAAATGTACCAGCCAAAGAGGTATCAGCCAACTGCGGCCACGCGATCTGGAATCAACGGATCAGATTAGATCCGACCCTTATATGAACCGGTATTCTTTGATGACCGCAAGATTTAACATCTACGGCCAATGCGGATCCCGGCCAAAACGTTACACATGATCCAATCACAACCGTACCTTTTGAGATCCACGATTCTGATTCACAGGAAACCCTCTTTCGAATCCCGGTCGCCTACACTTGATCCAACGGTCCCTGATCGTTGTCCCCTTCCAACCCCTAAACACGACGGCGCCTCTGCCCAACCCATGGTGGAGCCATGACCGGAGGGGCTCAACTACGGCTCCGGTGCCCCAAACCTCAACCAAGTAGGCCCTACACGACACAGTGATAAAAACGAGTTTGGGCAAGCGACTATTACCGAGAATCATGCGCGCAGTCGCACCATCCATGACGAGGGGGAAAAAGGTAGAAACGTGGCGCCAAACACACACCAAAGGCTAATTCACCGAGCCTGATGGTCATTTCCCCCGTCGTGCCAACGAACGACCACCACACGGCCTAGCGACCCGATCCTAGGTCGCCGCTGAGGCTGATGGTCATTCCCCCCTGACCCGATCCTGGGTTGCCGCTGAGGCTGGCGATGAGCCGATAGTGGGCGGCACCGATTTCTATTCCTCTGTTTCGTATGGCGGCTCACAAATGCTAGGATTTAGCACAACAGTGGGCGAGGATTCAGTGTTTAAACACCTAGGTTAGGGGAGACAGGTAGCCCCAAGGAGCAACAGCACGGTGAGATCTGCGCGAAGCTACTAATTCCTCTGTTCCGAATCCAGCGCCGCGCGGGGAGGGAGATCAATCTGGCAAGCCGGGTCCACATGTCTGTGAAGGCTGACAACCCGGGTCCATTAGCCAAAGAGAGCAAGAGAGTGGTAGAGGGAGCGGCTGACGGGGCGGGCCCGACGGTCAGCACGTGAATTCTCCCCCCCCCCCCCCCGGTTGGGCCACGCGGTGGGGATGTAATTGGGTCAGGAGCAGGAGTTTCGGCCTAGGATGTGGTTTTTCTTTTCTTTTTTTCTATTCTCTTTTCAAATCCCATTCAAATTCAAACTCCTATTTTGAACTTTCAAATTTACAAGTGTCAAAATTAATCCTAATGTGAATATAAACTCTACTATTTACAATATTATTATTTATTTATTTTCTATTATTTATTTATGGAAGGAATAAATGACTTCATTAAAGTTTCCTTTCTCATTTTCTATTTTATGTTTTCATTTAACATTTTGAGGTCAAATTTAAGTTATGTTCTCATTAAAATGCCTCTCACAAAATTATCAGCAAGAGATGCCTCTTTTCGTATTTTACTAGCTGCTTAACTAATTTAATATTATTAATCGATTATGAATAGGAAGGGCCCCAATAAATTTTCCACTGTTTCAATAATTCTCAAAACACTATCATAAATATATTTGTTTATTTATTTTATATTTTTTCTTCTACCAATTTGTTTTGGGCTTTACATAACCTCCAAGGACCTTATCGACGGAGACCGCGTTCTTGCCCTAGAGGCACTAAACAAATACCAAGTGCAGACGAAGGCATGGCGCGACCACACTGTCATCCCCAAAGAATTCAAGGAAGGGGACCTAGTCCTCACCAGAACTACCAGAATGGAATCTCGGGGCAAGCTCAAACCCAAATGGGAAGGGCCTTTCATCGTCAAGACAAAACATCCCCCAACGCCTACAGGCTCACTTCACCATCCGGCGAAGACCTAGAGCACTCATGGAATGTGGATAACTTATGCAAATTCATCGTCTAGTCCCAAGGCCTTTGCAACTTTTTAATTTTTGCGAACAATATCCCTGTCAGGCCCGCACTCTTTTGCTCGAAGGGGTGAGGTTTTTAACGAGGCGGAGCCATATAATAAATTGCCACAAAAATCACCCCATAAAAAACAAAAGTTCAAGATGGCATTACGGTCGCGGATGTCGAAAAAGACCACAGAACAAGTCTTCGGCTTTCGACGCCAAAACAGTCACCGCAATAGCAAGCCTCGGCAGCCATCGCGTGCGACAAATCCGAACAAAAGTCGCCTAAGGGTGCAGCCAGAAAAGCACAACAAGTGCGTGACACCACCCATAGGGTGCAAAGTCTTCTACAAGACATTATCATCCGAGCAAAAGTCGCCTAAGGGTGCAGCCAGAAAAGCACAACAAGTGCGTGACACCACCCACAGAGTGCGAAGTCTTCTACAAGACATTTTCATCCGAGTAAAAGTCGCCTAAGGGTGCAGCCGGATAGGCACAACAGATGCGTAACCCAAATGGTGCACAGTCGTCTATGAGACGCACAATGCCCGAGCAAAAGCCACTCAAGGGCGCAGCATCACCTACAGGGTGCGAAGTTGTCTAGGACACGTACATGTCCATCCACACCAAAATCGCCTAAGGTTGCAGCAAACTCACAATAGGCACAACAAATACCACGAAATCATCACAAACAAACATCAACACAAAGGGCTCAAAGATGCCACCAATCGCAATTCAGCGCACAATACACGTTACAACCACAGTATACACTGTACACAAAATATTTACCCACCACAAATATGACCATCATAGTTCTTTTGTGAGGGGGGAGGGCAGCATTTTCGCTAATCGTCGCCAAAGAACGGCGATAGCAAAACCAATATTACATTGGCTCCTCCTTCGGGATAAGACCAGCCTCCCGAAAATTAAACAACATCAACCTTAACTCTTCCCCCTCAAAAAGGTCCTGCAGGCCCCCTTCCCCGATACACGACCCAGACGTCGATGCCAGTAACTCGCGATGGGCACCCTGATCCAGTCGCGGTCCGCTCTGAAGACGGAACCTCTCCATGCCCATTCGGCGATCTCTTCTCACACCTCGCGAAGACTCACCGACACTTTGTTTCGACACACCCATCTTTTTTCGCCTTTGCAAGTCTCCTGTGTTTGCACCGATCGAAGTCACTGGTGCCTCGCGGTGGGCGAATCGCAAGGGAAACTCCACTGCAGCTAAATCCAACGCCACAAAATAGTCCAAGTCATCCTCCGAGGATTCATCCATCCACGAAAAAGGGTTCCCTAATTCTCCACCCTCCGAAGACCACAACCCAAAATATGATTCCCCGATACATTATCACTAAGAGACATTGCATTCGCATCCACCAAAACATCATTACTCATAACTTCATCAAAGTTTGTGTAACACCCCTGTTGTTACTAGCACTAAAACTTGAATATGACATCATGTGCATTGACATTCATGTTGCTTGTCACACCTAGAGTGCATTCACTAGGTCAAATTTTCAAACAAGTTGTGATGATAGGATTTGGTGTGTAATAAACCCTAGGGTAGGATACTTAACCCTGAATTGGGCTTATGGATGTAGTGAAGCCTAAATAAGTAAAAAAATCTCAAAAGTCATTAGGGATGTTCACAAGATATCAAAGTTGATGAACTTTAGTGGCATAAAAACCCTAAAGTGCTCAAAACCCTAAACAGAACCCTAGAAACCCTAATTGAAACCCTAGGGGGTAATTGTAAATTCTAGGCACTTTTGGATTAAATTGCAAATATCAAAGTGATAAAACATCACAAACCAAATAACTTTCACATTGAAGGATTTTCATGTAATGTAGAGCAATTTGGACTTCTTTGCAAAAAGTACCCCATGAGCTTTATAAGATTAAGTCTGAATTTCAGCACAATGGGGTCAACTTTGAAGCTCTAAATCTCTAAATCTACCAGATTTTTGCCCTAAGTCAATATAGCAAACTTGTAGAGCTATGTTAGGGGTACAAGTTTTATAAGTGACTAAGCATTGGTATTGTACAAAAATTGAAGATAAAAGGACTTAAAGTCGGGCTGACAGTCAACCCTTGAACTGAAATCCAATGAGAATTTGACTAGGGATTCTATAACAAAATTGAAGATGGATTGTATATCAACAACTTTGATACAGATGGATGATCAATTTGCCACACAAATTTTGGAGCAAATCGCCCCCAATTGTGCTCGATTAGGCGCTCTGAATGAAGTTCCCATTGTACATTAGCTGAAAAAGATCTCCAGATTCATCGCCCTTCGCCTTCGGTGATCCCGTGCCTGGATTCGCGCCGATCGCCGTGATTCGTGCTTACCGTGCAGTGGAAAATGGTAGGGGGAGTAAAAGATCTAACGGTGAAGTGGATTTGGTCGCAGGGTGAAGCTTATCAATTGCGCCTGTAGCCGTGCGACGTGGCCGGACCGCCGGTGTCGTCGTGGTACTCTGGCGACCTCAATTACGCCACGTCGTAGCTCTTTACCACGTCGTAGTAACCGTGGCCTGCTCGGGCTTGCCATTTCGAAGCCGTTGCACCGGCTGGCGCCACGATGGGGCCGCCAGTGCAATATCTTGCCACCGCCGTGCTCCACTCTCTTCCCAAATTCAGAATAACCGTGGCCAACCTCTATAAATTGAGCACCTCCCTTGCTTCGTCTTCTCATCATGAACCCAGAGCACCCACTCTCGCGCCTGATCGTCCACCATAGCGCCTTAATTTGAGTTTTCCCCCAAATCCGTTTCCGCCCTGCCGTGAGCACCCCTCCGTCGATCCTCCATCTTGTCCCTCCACTCGCCTACCTAATTGCCATTGTCGTGCTAAAGCTTACCGCGCCCCCAATTCGTATGTTGTCGTGCTATGTCAACGGGAACACGACGGGAAAGACTCTTGTTCCGCGGTGTGTGTGAACCGAGCCCTAAGATGGCGTTCTGATCAAATTAGCGGTTCCCAATGGAGCGCCAAGGGTAGAATTAGGTGCAAGCCGAAGTCGAGCACGAATTATTGGGTAGTGTGGCCGGTACAAGCTCGCCGGAGCCACTACTCCGCCGTCCATGGTCGGGGATCTGACCTTGCGAAGAAACAAAAGGGGAGGGGTCTTGGTGTGAATGTCAGAGACCCATCTGAACAGTGCGCAGGATTCTTAATTAGTTATTCAAACAGCCAGGGTCCTCTGTGCAAAACTGACATCGCGGGCGCGCTTTCACCTGGACGTGGGCCGAGTCGGGCTGGATAGGGCCCATTACTATTCATTCTTTTTCCTTTTCTTTTTCTACCAGGCTTAGGGAATTTATAGAAAGTTCTAGCAAAATGGTAAAAATATGAGACCAATTTTACTAGACTCCTAAATTTCTCTAGTATTTAATAAAAATAGTTCCAAGATTTTTAGTCCAAACCAGGAATTATGTAGTATTTAAGAAGGACTAAACCTAGTCTTTTGGAATTTTATAAGTTTCTAGATATCTCCAAAAATCATAAAAAAATTTAGGTGAACTTACTTTGACAATTAGAGCCCATGGGTGAGGTTTGACATGTTTTGAACATTGTTTGATTCCTAAACCTAAAACCCTAGCCTTCTAGGTAATATGTGTCTTATTCTAGTGGAGTACTGACTCAGCAGACCCTAGTTTCCCTTGTCTACCGTTAAGGAAAGTTGTATTCAAGATACAACTTGATGTGTCTCTATTATAATTGCATATTCATAAAATTACAAGAGCATCCATGTATATGTATGGTTATGTATAGAAAACGAAGAAGAAGTAAGTGTTGAAGAAGAGACTGCACCACCAACTGAAACTCCACCTGCCGGGAACTGTTTTTATTTTGATATATGTGGAACAGATCCCGAATCCCCTACAACACAAGGCAAGCCCCGGTGCATTTACCCTTTCCTTGTGATTTTAAACTATTTATCACTTCAATGATGCATTAGGTGATAGGAGTTGGGTGCTAAACCAATTGTTGCATTTCCTTCCTTGAAACTGTTTACCATTCCTTGATTACTTGTTTTATTAAAAGGTTTTCCGATGCTTAGTCTTGCTTTAGAAAACAAAAATGTTTTGTTTTTAACAAAAGATGATGCTTCAGAGGGAATGGGATGTTTACAAAAAATAAAAATTGATGGTGGATCCATCATGGCTGTGATGGGTTCAACATCAGATAAGATGTACCTCTGCCAGGTACCAAACTTTGGGATTTTAAATGATAAAGCTGAGATCGGGCGGGTGACTTTCACGAGAAGAGAGTCTCGGTGTAGTGTCTCCGTCTGAGTTGATTAAGGACCGTGTCGATGTAGGCTTGATGATTGAGGACCTTTTAACTGGTCACATGCCTCATCATGGGTAATCTTTGCCTCGGGCAGACTAATACAAGAAAGGCCAACACGCAATGGAGAGATGGCGAGAGTAGCGTGTACCCTCCGTGGCAAGAGGCTGGATGGTGGTGTATCTGTGCTCTCGGTTGGCGTGAACCCGGTCTGGTCTTAAGAAACCCGGTGGCGAGTTGACATATGCAAGGGTTAAGTGCTACATATGTCGTGTGATTGGAGATCCCCAGCTGGGTATTAATCGATTCAGATCGCCGTTACTTCTCAGACATGAAGACTTGGTCATTGACTTACACGTAGCAATCCAGTGAACTGATGGATGATAAAAGACGGCTAGTGTAGGCCAAGTGTTTGAACTAGGGTAGAAAGAACTCTAGATGCAGGTAACTTTACTTAACTTGACAAGTAAAAATGGATTTTTAAGGATCCACTCATAGTAAGCTTTTCTGCAAACAGAGTCTTTGATTCTTGTTGAACCATATCTTGATTCCCAAAAGGCCAGCATACCCTTGAGAGTATTTTCTTTAGTCGGGTAAGTCTTGCTGAGTACTTGCGTACTTAGGGTTTTATTCCCATTGTTGATGTAGGTTACGAGTCACTTTGATTGTGATTGGTGTTAAGCGCATGTGGGCACGACCTTCTTATAAGTCTAAGTACTTCTTCTATACTTCTTACTGAGGATGTTCACTTAAGCTACCATATATTTCAAACTTATAAATAATTTATAACATTTCAAAGTTTATTCTTTGAACCACTTTTGTAACCACTCCGATAAATATAATGTAATTTTGTTGTAACTTGTAAAATTTGGTAATAAGATTTCCGCTCCAAAATTGTTGGTGTGTGATTTGTGTTTAGTTAATCCTGCGGTCCTGGTTGTAAGTGGTTTATCCGAGGTCCTTGGGACACTCGGACAGATCCTGTTAAGTTATCTGGTGCACATGCATAGTCGTTTGAGGACTTTGAGACAAGGGAAGGTGCATGTGGGCCCAATAACTTGGGAGGTTCTGCCACAGCTTGCTTGCGCAGGCCCAGACGCTGGAACCTGCACAGCAGCCGATTTTCAGTATCATACATAAACCAAGACTATCAATCTATCCCCTATTACATCCTTTCAACCTATGCCGAAGTGTCTGCTGCCGCGAGACCCTCATCAGCATCGCCTAGAAGCGTCGTTTGCTCTTCGGCTCCCGCCTCCACCGAAGCACTCCTCTGGGACACCGAGCATTCAAGGCCAGCGAGGTCCTCCATGCCTTCCTTGTTCATCACCTGCGAAGACAGCAAAACATGTCAAAAAACGCACACACACAACACCTCGCCAAACCAACAACATACATGCGCCAGCGCTCGGTCTGCCCTTTCCCGAACGATGCAACGGCCGTGGGGGCCCCACATCCTATCATAAAGCGCCCCTATAGAGTGCTTTAACATGCCATCTTCAATCTGGAATACTCCACGAACGAAGTCCTCGTTCGCTCGGTCGAAGACTTCGAAATGCCTGCATCCCTCTCGGGACAAAGCATTAATAGCCCCCTCACAGGTAACGAGAGACGCGTAGGACATGAGACCCATCACAATGGACGGGAGGGACTCCAGCTTGTCTTGCAACCACCCCAGAAAGCGAAGCCCCACATCCTCCCTCGATTCATCAAAGGGAGCGGTTTGCATGCCAAGGTCACGGTACGCATCCACGAAAAGCGTGTGCGCCTGTTCGACCCCCGCGCGAGTGGAGGACTCCGTCCTTTCGTGATGGCCGCATATATTCTTTAGCTCCAACTCCATGTCGGCGGTGCGCTTACATGCAGCTTGGGCCTCCGCGCGGGTGGCTTGAGCCTCCTCGCGGGCTTTCTCCGCATCTTCCTTCTCATCAACTAGCCGACGGTCGAGGTCCTCTTTCTCTTTCTCCATTGCTGATAGCTTCTCCAGGAGGTTGTGGCTCTTATTCTCAGCCGCTGACTTATCCCTCACTACCTCAGTATGCTGCGTTCAGAGGCGCTCAATCCTTCCCTCGAGTAGTCTCCTCTCAAAAACAAACTGCGAGATCAGCGCCCCCGAGGCAACATGCTCAGCGAAGGCAGTAACCTGACATCAAAGTGTAACACCCCCACTGGTCCCACACATTGGATGTTACCAAATACCCTTCCCACTAAACTTATGCAACACAAGAAATGGAATAGAGAGAGAAAGTATTGCAAAATCCGGCAGCACCTCCCTTGAAAGAAGCATAACAGGGGGAAAAACATGGAGTTCATACAGGATATAAAAGACAGATAATTCAAGTAGTAGAATCTAAATGCAAAAGTGGTGAAACACATTCATGACCAAATAAAAGGATAGGTAACTCAGCCCACCCCAAAAATAGCTCAACCACCATGAAAAGCTAGAACATATTAATTCCCTAGACTTGACCCTCTCTGATTAACAACATTATTAAGTAGTGGTTCCTTTATTAAAGGTGTAGTGGCCGTGCTGCTACATCCCTCTTTTCCCAGAGCAGAAATCAGGTGCCTGCATTAAACAATGCAAGAGTGAGATGACACATCTCAGCAAGTAAACAGAGCAAACCACAATTGGACAATGTAAACCAACTGTGCTTAAACAACCACGTAGTTCAAAACTTCCTTCTTGAATAATAATTAGCAGCAAGTAAGCAAGTAACTAATTACTTAAAGCCAAGAAGAATCACAATGTAAAAATCCACACTATCCACATCCACATAATAAATTCCACACCTCTCCCATGAATGCACATGGCTACAGATGCAGTAATGACTTCTGCCTTCATATCTCTGAGGATATGAAGCTGCATCATACCCCTTCTCGGGCAACATATGATGCTCAATGTACCGGTACGGTCGGACTATAAGATCACGACGAACTTTCATGCAATGAATAATGAATGCATTATGCATGACAACAACATGAGCTCTTCCCAAATAAAATGTGCTAGACATATACTTCCACCCATTCCGCATAATAACCACTTGAGTAACATGATCAAACCACAAACTCAACATGTGTAATCAATAAAACACGAATATCTTCAAATGATGGTACTCAATTAAAAATATGAATACAAACACAATAGCACAACATAATCAAGTATAAGACTCTTCATTCGACAGACGGAATAACCATCACTGTTTTACTTGCCTTCAGCGGAAGTTTGGGCAAATCCCTAAGTACGATCCGGAAGTCCACCATCTGTTTTTGACACGCAACTTAGTGCACCAAATTCACATAAATAAGCCTTAAAAACAATGCCGCACCTACGCGCAGTCTTAAACCCCGCCGCGGGTAACAATTCTCCCCACACCCACCAAACTATAGCGACGCTGCTTAACAATTCCATAACTTTAAAATTAAGACAGCAGTGATGACAAACAAAAACTCCAGAGACAACTACATAAAATTTCCCATAAGTTTTGTATACAATTTATGATTAAATTCCAACATCTAACTACCCCAAAACGGTCCAAAAGATAAACCCTGCAATCTGTTTTTTTTCTTTTGGGCAGCAACATACTCGGATTCAAACAGCGATAACTTTTAAAATATAATTCCGAATCGAGCGCATAAGTACTTGTTGGAAAGGTAAAAAAAAGCCCTACATGATTATCATATTGATTAACACCAATTACTCACGGAAAATCCCCAGAAACTGCTAATACTGCTGCTGTTCGTCCACCTGAAAATCTGTTTTTTTTGGACAGCCACATACCCGGATTCAAACGGTGATATCTTTTAATTTATAACTCCAAATTGAGCGCATAAATACTCGTTGGAAAGGTATGCCAAAGTTATACATGATTCCCAAACTGGTTTCCATTAATTTCCCACGAAAACTGCCCAGAAACCACTAATACTGCTGCTGTTCGTCCACCTGAAAATCTGTTTTTTTGGACAGCCACATACCCGGATTCAAACGGTGATATCTTTTAATTTATAACTCCAAATTGAGCGTATAAATACTCGTTGGAAAGGTATTCCAAAGTTCTACATGATTCCCAAACTGATTCCCATTAATTTCCCACGAAAAATGCCCAGAAACCACTAATACTGCTGCTGTTCGTCCACCCCCTAAAATTCTGGACAGCCCTTCTACCAAATCGCATACGCATTATCTAATCAAATGGATTGCAGCACAAATGAACAAGAGATAAACACAAAAATCACCTTTGATTCTTCCCTTTCTCCTTCCTTCTTCCTCCCTCCAAACTCCAATTGAGATCGCCACACGATGGAGAACCACGCGGGAGGGCTTCACCTTGGAGAGAGGCGGCGGCGGCTAGGGTTTAGGGTGGTGTGGCTGCAATGGTTTGAGGGAGGAGGAAATGGGAGGGGGCTGCGGCCAAGGGTGTGGGGGAAATGGGGAAGGGCGGCTGCACAAGGAGAGGGGGGGTTAGGGGAAGGGCGGCTAGGGTTAAGGGGAGATTAGTGGGCCGGATAGAGGTTCACGGCCCAATTCGCCTACGCGACAGCTCCCAGCCCCGTCTCAAGCATCTAACCAAAGAAATTCCACTATCCTACTGGTGAATGTTTTTCTTCCAAAATTTCCAAATCCCCAAAGCACATCAACCGAATGGAAAAAAAACAAAAACAACAAAAAAAGAGAATAACCTCCAACTTCTCTTCTTTGCGAACCGGGTATCACAGTCTACCCCCCTTAAAAAGAATTCGACCTCGAATTCTGACGCTTCTATCGGAACGACAAAAGGAAAGTTTAATGAATCAACAACACTTACCCACACCGAAAAGTTCCAGATATTTTTGCCGCATCAGCTCCTCAAGTTCCCAAGTAGCCTCACGCTCAGACTGATTAGACCACACAACCTTAACATACTTGAT
Source organism: Zea mays (assembly GCF_902167145.1). Classification (NCBI taxonomy): domain Eukaryota; kingdom Viridiplantae; phylum Streptophyta; class Magnoliopsida; order Poales; family Poaceae; genus Zea; species Zea mays. The sequence goes on along the minus strand of NC_050104.1, from coordinate 81,075,998 downwards.
TGATCTCTTCCTCAATACACGCTCCGAGAATTCCAATATACGCACCGGACGACACTCCAAAGTCAGATCCTGCTGCACAGCAATTGGTTCCATCTCAATCTGATGGTCCGGATCCCGCAAGAACTTCCTCAACATAAAGACATGAAAAACTGGGTGTACCCCTGCCATGGAATCCGGCAGTAGCAAGCGATAAGCCAGACTGCCCACTCGGGCCAAGATAGTGAACGGTCCAATGTATCTCGGGCTGAGCTTTCCAGAGACACCGAACCGAACAACTCCTTTAGTAGGTGATACCCTGAGAAGGACTTGGTCACCCACTGCAAATTCCAAATCCCACCTCCTCACATCAGCATAACTCTTCTGACGGCTCTGAGCTGCCAAAATATTCTGACGAATTTCCCGAACCTTTTCAGAAGTCTACTGAACCCAATCAGGACCAACCAGGGATCTCTCTCCCAAAGTCTCCCAGCACAGAGGGGAGATACACCGCCTGCCATACAAAGCCTCAAATGGTGCCATCTTGATGCTAGCCTGGTAGCTGTTGTTATAAGCAAACTCTGCCAATGCAAGATGATCCTCCCAGCTACCCTTCCATGACAGAACACAAGCACGCAACATATCTTCCAAGGTTTGGATCGTTCGCTCTGACTGACCATCAGTCTGAGGGTGAAAGGCGACACTAAGTGAAAGCTTGGTGCCTAATGCACTGTGAAGACTCTCCCAGAATTTGGATACAAATTTGGAGTCTCGATCAGAAATAATGGACTTAGGTACCCCGTGAAGCCTGACTACTTCCTTCATATACAAGGGAACCAAATCTGAAGCTGAATTTGTGGTCTTCATGGGAATAAAATGTGCAGACTTAGTCAAGCGATCCACTACCACCCATACAGCATCCCTGCCCCGAGGGGAACGAGGTAGACCCACCACAAAATCCATGGTGATATGCTCCCATTTCCACTCTGGAATTTCTAATGGCTTCAGTAAACCTGCCGGCCGCTTATGCTCGGCCTTCACGCGTTGACATACTTCACAGACGGCCACATACTTAGAAACGTCAACCTTCATCCGCTTCCACCAGATGTTTTGCTTCAAATCTCGGTACATCTTGGTTTCGCTAGGGTGAACGGTGTAAGGCGTTTTATGAGCTTCTCTCAAGATATCCATCTTCACCTCTGATTTCTGAGGCACACAAAGACAGCCCCTGAAACGAACCAATTCATTCTCATCAATGGTGAACTCCCGTGGTTTACCATCACCAACCCTCTTTCGAGCTTCCTGCAATAGACGATCCTGTTGCTGAGTCGCACGCACTCTCTCCATGAGGGAGGATTGAATAAGCATCCGAGTCTCCTCGCTAGCGGTGCTGACATAACACAAAGCGATCCCTAAACGGTCCAGATCAGCGATCAATGGCAAGGCCACTTTTGGAACCCCGGACCTGCTAAGGGCATCAGCCACTACATTAGCCTTCCCCGGGTGATAATGAATGGACAAATCATAATATTTAATCAATTCAAGCCACCGACGCTGCCTCAAATTCAGCTCCTTCTGAGTAAAAATATACTTGAGACTTTTATGATCGGTGTAAATGTCACAAGCCTCGCCATAAAGATAATGCCTCCACGACTTTAGAGCAAAAACCACCGTGGCCAATTCAAGATCATGAATTGGGTAATTCCCCTCATGCTTCCTCAACTGCCTTGAGCCATAAGCAATCACTCTGCCTTCCTGCATCAACACACAACCAAGACCAATACGCGAAGCATCCGTATAAACTGTGAAACGCTTACCGCTGTTAGGCAAAGCTAGGATAGGGGCGTCCACCAACTTTTTCTTCAATGTCTGATAACTGACCTCGCAATCGCCGAACTAGATGAAGAGAACACCCTTCTCCAAGAGTCTAGTCAGAGGCTTAGCAATGCTGAAAAAATTTGGTACGAAGCGCCGATAATATCCGGTGAGCCCCAAGAAACTTCGGATTTCAGAGACACTAGAGGGTCTCTTCCACTCCACCACAGCCGCAACATTCTTGGGATCAACCGCAATGCCCTGTTGATTAATCACGTGCCCCAAGAAAGCCACTTCGGACAGCCAAAAGGCACACTTCTTCAACTTGCCATAGAACTGATTCTTCCTTAGGGCACCCAGAACGAGACGGAGATGCTGCTCATGCTCGGCCTCGGTCTTTGAATAAATCAGAATATCATCCAGGAACACGACCACAAAGTCATCTAGGAATTCATGCAACATCCTATTCATTGCTTCCATAAAAGCAGCAGGGGCATTAGTTAAGCCAAAAGACATGACTATGAACTCATAATCCCCATACCTAGTGCAAAAAGCGGTCTCCTCAATATCCTCCTCACGAATCCTTAATTGATGATAACCCGAGTTCAAATCAATTTTGGAGAACACCTAGGCACCCCTCAACTGTTCAAAAAGGACCTCAATACGGGGGAGCGGATATTTATTATTGATTGTCACTTGATTCAAAGCGCGATAATCCACATATAGTCGCTTGCTTTTATCCTTCTTCTCAACAAATAATACTGGGGAAGCCCATGGAGACCTTCTAGGCCTAATGAAACCCTTAGCCAGCAGATCATCCAATTGCCGCTTCAACTCAACCTGCTCCTTTGGGGCCATTGGATACAAGGCCTTATGAATAGGCTGCGTACCCGGAATCAGCTTAATCTCAAAAGCTACATCGCGCTCCAGAGGAATGCCTGGAAGCTCTGCCAGAAACATGTCAGCAAAGTCACACACCACCCGGATGTCCTGCACCCGCAAGGCAGCCTCACTCTCCACCACCAGGGAGAAAAAGATCCCCGACTTCCTTGACCGACGATCTGGAAGCAATTGCGCTAGCAAGGATAACATGAACTTTGGGGAACTTCCCAAGAATACCACCTCCTTACCCGACGGCGCCTGCAATAACACTGTCTTCCAAAAACAAGATATAACTGCGCGATACTGGGATAACCAATCCATACCCAAGATAACATCGAATGCCCCAAGGAAATCACTACCAGATTGGCCGAAAAGACCTCATCAGCAAGAATGACGGAACACCCCTGACAAACTGAACAACTACTAATGGAGCCATTAGTAGAACTAACCAAAATTGGGTGACCCAACCTCTGCACCGAAAGACCAGGTCGCGACACAAAATCCTCTGAAACAAACGAATAGCTAGCGCCAGAGTCAAAAAGAGCATGGGCCGCAAACGAATCAACTAAAATCGTACCTGTCACCACGTCTCCTTGCTCTCTGCCATCCGCAGCGGGTAGCACATAAGCTCCAGAAATACCCGCAGAAGCGGAAGCTCCCGGAGTGAAATTAACAGAAGAATCCCACTGACCCGCCAGGTGAGGCAGACGCGGAGCTCCAAACTGAGACGGCATAGGAGTAGACGGTGCAGGAGTAGGCGCGGCCAGATACTGAGGAAAACCCTGCATCGGCACGAACTAAGAAGTCCCAGGCACATAAAGCTGCTGCGGAGGAAGAGGAACTGAAAACTGCTGCTCAGCACTTGACATCATGTTGATAGTGCCCTGAGAAGAGGAGGAAGTCACCGGCTCCCATCTGAGCTTCCCATTAGGATTCCTTCTACACACCACATCCTTGTGGTCCTGACTGCAGATAGAACACCTGCCACTCCACTGGCACTCTTCACAGCGATGCGCATCACCACAGCGGAAACACACCAGCCCCAGCCCGGGCTTAGGAACAGTCCGAAACCTCTGAGTACTTCCTCCCGAAGTACCCGAGTCAGAGGATTTGCCACGGAAAGGATGGTGGCGCTGATGCTGACACTTGCCCCTCTTGTGGGCTGGACCTCCCGTGTTGCCCCTCCTCGCGTCCTGGCCACGAGGCTGATCAACACCCGAAGACTTCAGCGACTCCATGGTATACTGGTATTGCATCTCCACACCCAGTGCCTGCTCCACCGTAGTACGGAAGTCCACCAACGGAAAGGCTCCCAGTGCATGCCTGATAGAAGGTTACAGACCCTGACGGAACTGACTCGCCTTCTCCATCTCATTATAAGCCACATGAGGGACAAAGCGGAGCATCTTGTTGAAGCCCACCTCATACTCTGTGACAGACTTCTTCTCCTGCTTGTAGGACTACAAGTAAATCTTCATTTTCTCCAGGAAGGTGACCGGGTAGAATCTCCTTTCAAACTGCCTGATGAAGACATCCCAATATAGGACCCCTGGTGATGAGGAGTGCGCTGCCTGCACGCCTCTCCACCAAATTTGAGCCTCTCCCTTCAGCAGCTGTGTGCCAAAGCGAACCCGATCTCCATATACAATCTCGAAGACATTCATCTTATCCTCCACGTAAGTCAGCCAATCTGCCGCCTCCACCGGAGTACCACTGCCATCAAAAGAATCCAACTTCAAGCCCATCCACTGCATCAGAGAAAGACCACTGACTGGAAGAGGCACCTCGGCCCCGCTACCTGGAGCAGCACCCGTAGGGACAGCGCCCCCAGGCACTCCTCCACCACCAGCACCCTGAGCAGCACCCGCAGGGGCAACAGGAATAGCTTGCCTCAGAATGGCCAACTCCTGCTGCATGGCCTGCATCGCGGCTAACATCGCCACCGGACTCATCGAGTCCCCACTAGGAACTTGCGGACTACCCCGAGCCCTACGAGGCGGCATAGATGCAGCCACAGGGGTGAGAATAATAAGTAAATAATATTGGCATAGCATTTCTTCAGATAATATCAAACTAGCACAGACAATAACATAACATATCAATAGTAAAGCAGAAATCCCATCCTACATGTGCAGTGTGTCAATTTATTATTACTCCACTTGCTAGGACCTACAGCCTATTGCTTTGATACCAACTGTAACACCCCCACTGGTCCCACACATTGGATTTTACCAAATACCCTTCCCACTAAACTTATGCAACACAAGAAATGGAATAGAGAGAGAAAGTATTGCAAAATCCGGCAGCACCTCCCTTGAAAGAAGCATAACAGGGGGAAAAACATGGAGTTCATACAGGATATAAAAGACAGATAATTCAAGTAGTAGAATCTAAATGCAAAAGTGGTGAAACACATTCATGACCAAATAAAAGGATAGGTAACTCAGCCCACCCCAAAAATAGCTCAACCACCATGAAAAGCTAGAACATATTAATTCCCTAGACTTGACCCTCTCTGATTAACAACATTATTAAGTAGTGGTTCCTTTATTAAAGGTGTAGTGGCCGTGCTGCTACATCCCTCTTTTCCCAGAGCAGAAATCAGGTGCCTGCATTAAACAATGCAAGAGTGAGATGACACATCTCAGCAAGTAAACAGAGCAAACCACAATTGGACAATGTAAACCAACTGTGCTTAAACAACCACGTAGTTCAAAACTTCCTTCTTGAATAATAATTAGCAGCAAGTAAGCAAGTAACTAATTACTTAAAGCCAAGAAGAATCACATTGTAAAAATCCACACTATCCACATCCACATAATAAATTCCACACCTCTCCCATGAATGCACATGGCTACAGATGCAGTAATGACTTCTGCCTTCATATCTCTGAGGATATGAAGCTGCATCATACCCCTTCTCGGGCAACATATGATGCTCAATGTACCGGTACGGTCGGACCATAAGATCACGACGAACTTTCATGCAATGAATAATGAATGCATTATGCATGACAACAACATGAGCTCTTCCCAAATAAAATGTGCTAGACATATACTTCCACCCATTCCGCATAATAACCACTTGAGTAACATGATCAAACCACAAACTCAACATGTGTAATCAATAAAACACGAATATCTTCAAATGATGGTACTCAATTAAAAATATGAATACAAACACAATAGCACAACATAATCAAGTATAAGACTCTTCATTCGACAGACGGAATAACCATCACTGTTTTACTTGCCTTCAGCGGAAGTTTGGGCAAATCCCTAAGTACGATCCGGAAGTCCACCACCTGTTTTTGACACGCAACTTAGTGCACCAATTCACATAATAAGCCTTAAAAACAATGCCGCACCTACGCGCAGTCTCAAACCCCGCCGCGGGTAACAATTCTCCCCACACCCACCAAACTACAGCGGCGCTGCTTAACAATTCCATAACTTTAAAATTAAGACAGCAGTGATGACAAACAAAAACTCCAGAGACAACTACATAAAATTTCCCATAAGTTTTGTATACAATTTATGATTAAATTCCAACATCTAACTACCCCAAAACGGTCCACAAGATAAACCCTGCAATCTGTTTTTTTTTTCTTTTGGGCAGCAACATACTCGGATTCAAACAGCGATAACTTTTAAAATATAATTCCGAATCGAGCGAATAAGTACTTGTTGGAAAGGTAAGAAAAAGCCCTACATGATTATCATATTGATTAACACCAATTACTCACGGAAAATCCCCAGAAACTGCTAATACTGCTGCTGTTCGTCCACCTGAAAATCTGTTTTTTTTTGGACAGCCACATACCCGGATTCAAACGGTGATATTTTTTAATTTATAACTCTAAATTGAGCGCATAAATACTCGTTGGAAAGGTATGCCAAAGTTATACATGATTCCCAAACTGATTTCCATTAATTTCCCACGAAAACGGCCCAGAAACCACTAATACTGCTGCTGTTCGTCCACCTGAAAATCTGTTTTTTTGACAGCCACATACCCGGATTCAAACGGTGATATCTTTTAATTTATAACTCCAAATTGAGCGCATAAATACTCGTTGGAAAGGTATTCCAAAGTTCTACATGATTCCCAAACTGATTCCCATTAATTTCCCACGAAAAATGCCCAGAAACCACTAATACTGCTGCTGTTCGTCCACCCCCTAAAATTCTGGACAGCCCTTCTACCAAATCGCATACGCATTATCTAATCAAATGGATTGCAGCACAAATGAACAAGAGATAAACACAAAAAATCACCTTTGATTCTTCCCTTTCTCCTTCCTTCTTCCTCCCTCCAAACTCCAATTGAGATCGCCACACGATGGAGAACCACGCGGGAGGGCTTCACCTTGGAGAGAGGGGGCGGCGGCTAGGGTTTAGGGTGGTGTGGCTGCAATGGTTTGAGGGAGGAGGAAATGGGAGGGGGGGCTGCGGCCAAGGGTGTGGGGGAAATGGGGAAGGGCGGCTGCACAAGGAGAGGGGGGGTTAGGGGAAGGGCGGCTAGGGTTAAGGGGAGATTAGTGGGCCGGATAGAGGTTCACGGCCCAATTCGCCTACGCGACAGCTCCCAGCCCCGTCTCAAGCATCTAACCAAAGAAATTCCACTATCCTACTGGTGAATGTTTTTCTTCCAAAATTTCCAAATCCCCAAAGCACATCAACCGAATGGAAAAAAACAAAAACAACAAAAAAAGAGAATAACCTCCAACTTCTCTTCTTTGCGAACCGGGTATCACACAAAGATCCAAACTCAGCACAACAGAACAAAACCACCATACACATATAAACAAAAATCACACTGACAAATCGCAGCTACTGCATAGCTGACGCAGCCACACCATCAGCAGCGACGGTAGAAGCAAGTTAGCCCCCGCCTCCGGTGGCGGCGCAAAACCTTGACCACGGGTCCTCCAAAGTCCATGTGCCGCCCTTCACCGCATCACCCTTTGTTGCACCCACCAGGCCGGCAGCCACTGTTGATGGCACCACCTTCAAATGCCCAGCCTCTACCCCTACATCACAACTAAGTTAGAAAAATGGATTTACCAGACTAAGAAGAAATCAAGACAACTCACCAGCACACGGCAGCCCTGTCTGGGTGTCAAACATGGTAACGCTCTCCACCATGTAGTCGTCTACCGACAACTCCTGGGCGGCCCCGCTGGACCCCATCATCGTCGTTTTAGTCATGCGCGGTGGCGAGGGAGGTCTTGCAGCGGCAGCAGGCGCCACGGGTGGTGGCATTGCCATGGCTTGGGCGGCAGCCTTCGCGCCGGTTCGCACCAGCTTCGCTTCTTTCAGTGAGCATCTTGGTGATCCTTCTCCATCACTTCCGACACAACAACACCAATATTCCTTCCGTAAGGAAAAATTCTCAGATCACGAGCCAATCGAGATGTAAAAAACTTTGTCAGTGGCCCGGGGTATAGGATCATTCCTAGGTCATTGACCCCCAGTAACCTTCAGCATGAGCGAAGAAGTTTCCTGGAGCTCGAGCGAAGACATCAATTCCCCGGGAACCGCACACGTTTCCATTAACTCCTCAACAAAATGCCTAGTCGCCCTCGACCCAGTCTCATCATCCCCCATACTTAATTTCCTCTTTAGAATGGCCGGGACCAGAGCTTTCCCCTTTGAGGGGCCTTCGTCGGTCCGGGGTTTGACTTGCTTGCATCAGAAATCGCCGGCATCAGCGGAGTCCCCCTTCAGGTAGGGACCATAAGGCAAATTATTCAATTCAAAGACATGGTTCAACCTAGTGTTGGAACCGCGAATATCCTAGCTCCTTAACATTTCAGTCTTCGACACATAGTTACCGACAATCTTAACGGCCTCCGACTCCACTTCCCGCACGAAAGCGACAGCATCCGGCCCATGCAGTTCCACGATGAATGCTGGGCTTCGCACTAATCTATCACCTAGGGTTGGCATCCGGCGCAGTGTAATCTCGCCTAGAACCCACCAATGCGCCAAGGGCCACACCCCACAAGCGATGAACTCCTCCACCAAGTCACGCCCACTGCCCAGGCAGGCTCGTAGCGAAGGGCTTCCTCGTCTTGATCCTCCTCTGCCACCTCAAACTATGGAAATGCCACGTAGCAGTGCGAGCACAAGATGGCAAGGGGAAAGATGGGAAACCCTTCGACGTCGCCTGGTGCCACATAAAACTAGAACTCCCACTAGTTACCCCACTTATTTTTAGCGCACGGAACAATCTCGATAACTTCGGTCGAGGTCTTCCCAGTCCTCGGCGTAAAGGTGCAGGACCCAAATTGAGCGATTTTACCACCTATCTTCCTCTTTTGCCAGTGCAGACAGTAATTCTTCACGAAGACTTCAACAGATGATTCCCCACCATATGAGGAAACAACCCACACATACTTTGCTAGCACCGCCATAGCATTCAGTGCCAACTGATGAATTTGTACATCAAACCTCAAGAGGACCTCAACTACGAACCGATGAGCTGGCAGGCGAAGACCAGCAGCAAAGAAAGCCTCAAACACAACCAATTTTCCCTCTGGCTCAGTGACATCTTTAGCCCCTAGAGTCTGCCCGACTCCACTTCCAAAGTAACCCATCCGCTGCATCTCCAGCACGCGGCCTAAGTAGATCCTCGAGGCCCTGAATTCAACCGTATGACCGAGCTGCAGGTCTACCGTGACCGAATCGCTAAGCGTCTTCTCAGACGACGGCGTGGCTGGCGACGCGCTCGCAGCGGACGACGACGAGGAAGAGGACGACATGGTCACGTACCGTCGGCGGCGGCGGGCAGTATACTTGATGTGGGCCAGATCTCCGTTGGAGCAAGAACAGGGGGGCATGCAAAGAGATGAAAAAGCTAGGGTTTTGGCAGTGCGCTAGAGCAGGTGAAAAGCCTCAGCCCGAGCCTGGCTTTTTATAGGCTCAGAGCGGCGCCTCGGGAACTCAACAGTCCCACAGTAACATGTCTCATCAACGGTCACATTTCAAAAACCCTGCGGGACCACTTCGAGTGAGGGCAGCATTTTCACCATCTCACGACAGACTTCGGCACCAGCTGACTTAGTCGAACTGGTCCCTCAGAGGGCAAATATTGGGGCGAAGGCGTAACACCCCCCTCGCTTGATGTGTGCACACTAGAGGATTCAAGACTGAAGACCACAAAGGCCTAAAAATTAAGCCACACCACGAAGTGCATAGGGACAACGCACGTGCGAATACTTAGGCGCTACCTTCGCCCGGACAGGCCGGTGTGAAGACCATCAAGGAATCCGGAGATCGAACAAACCAGGACTACAAAGACCATGCATCGTAATCTTCCACATTGTACAAGGGGTCTGGGTATGGTCAGCCCATGTCCTAGGGACCCGACCATAAGCTGCCATGCTGGCAGGGCTGATAGAGGGGTGGCCCATGTTTGTAATTGATTATGCTGTAATGACCTGCCATAACCCCCAAGGGGGAATATTCCGGGGATAATGTAGGTAACTGAGGGTGTAATTGTCCTTGGCAAGGCAGGGCCGACCCTCGGTTACCTATAAATGCCCCTGTACTATAACATTGCGGGGGATAGAGAAAAACATAGTTGCCCTAATAACTTGCGTCTACTGGCATCAAACTGCTTCCTATTCTCCCAACGTTTGAGCATGGCTGACCACAAATTAGTAGGTTCCAATAATGGGGTCCCTCCAAGGAGGCAAAATCTAAGTCTGCTGTGAAGAAGATGACCCCCTGCGCCATCGCGGATCGTTCGAGCCCCAGGTGCGGACCGTCTAGACATATGTAGAAGAGGAGCTGCTCCTGCACCAGGCCGTGGACCGTCTGACCCTATGCCGCGGACCATCCGCGCCTCCACAAAGAGCACTGCTAGGTGGTTTGTTCCAGTGTTTGGCGCCCAGATCAGCGCCAATGGACTTTTTGGCGACTCCGGTGCGGATCGAGTGCCTAGATCTACTAAAAATCAGACCCTCAAATGGCTAGTTCTAAAGATCACACCGATATCTCCCTAGACAATATCCAGAAGTCGACTGTTGAAAGTCGGATGCCCGATGAGCAACAACAATACGAAGACTACATGTGTCAAGCGAAGGAGAAATTCATGTTACAATACACGATGGATCGCCACCAGAAGGTTATCAAACATGGAGAGACCGATGCCGCATCTCTTCTATCTTTGCTTCAAATCCCCAATATAAGTAAACCGAACGACATCCAATCTACTAAACAATATGTAGATCATCAACAGAATCAAATGAAACAACATATTGGAGGGTTAGAAGAATCAATTAGAATATTAACACGTTCGTTGGAGAAATCTATTGCTCTTAGCTTTCCATCATATGAAACTAATAATAGTATATCTATGTATAATACATCGGCAACAAATGGGAATTCACATCCCTATCCATTATATGGTAAGCCGATGAACTCATATCCAAGGCAAATATAACCACCGTTGTCCCTCCTTGGTAGATCGATGCCCCTGGACATGGTCGGACTATTCGAGCTTTTGCCCGGACAGTCCAGCCCTTACACGTACTGGTTAGCTTTCCATGCCAGGTAGTTTGGGGATGCACTAAGATCACCACGTGGCGCCCCAATAGTAGCAAACACAACTAGACAGTCCGACATCATGCCAGACTGTCCGGCCGCCTGGGCCGGACAGTCCCGATACGCATACGTATAACCTATTGTTGCACACTATGCACCAATTTATTACACACCACAGCAGTAGTACGTTCTGCCCCCTACATATTTAAACCACAACACACCATATGATCACAGGCCGATCAACATTATCGATGGGTCACGCCAAGAAGGTTGTCATAGCAACGCCCGACCGAATGAGCCCCACAGCCCAAGGTACGGTGGTCTGCCACCGGGAACAATGGAGAAAATTAGGGAAGAGATGGCATAACTATTTCTAGATAGGCTCAGAGTTAGTGTAGCCAGAGTAGCACAGTCATATCAAAAGCCATATTGTCACCAGTTTGACACTGTCCCATACCCACAAGGGGAAAGGATATCGAAGTTTTTTTGTGAAAGCGGTAGAAGCACACATGAACATGTCGGCCAGTTCCTAGCACACCTAGGTGAATTGGCTTTTGGCTGTTCGAGTGAGTTTCTCTTCTTCTTCTTCTTCTTCTTCTTTCTACTTATATATGTTCATGTGGTGGTGTTGACAATGCACTCATCAAGGAGGACATTGCGAACACAAGGTCAAGGTTGACTTGTCCCTTCTAGTTTGGGTTTATGATGAGTGATTGTCAATGGGTAGCACACTAGAGTAGTCAGTGGACTAACCAGAGTGTGAGATTATGTATGTGCAACCATGTTGGTCGACTTGTGGTGTGCAGGTGTGGAGCACAATGATGGTGGTCGAGGGTTGAGGTGAAGGTCATGCGGGCTCGTGTTGATGGATAGAGAGCGGTGAAGGTCGAGTGCTAGGTCTTGGATGACGGACTGGAGCAGCCAGATGACCAGCCGTGGTGGCTGACACCTGGGACACGCACCTGAGCAAGGACACAGTGGAGTGGACCGTGTTGCCAGCGCTGTCGAGGATTGGTGGGACATGCGTCTGGTCGTGGAGGACGCGCACGCGGTGTGATACTCACGATAGTTTGGTGGTTGAGCCTCAAAACCACACTGCACTATGTATGGCGGGGTTTGCTAAGTTTGGGTCTCAAAACTTGGCGGTGGCGGTTCCAAAGGGAACCAGTGGCAGCACGTGGTGTCACAGCAAAGGGTGAGTCAAGGCGAAGCAACTTCGTGTGTAGCACGTGGTCATCGGATCGAAAACCTAGGAGTTGGTCTATTTTGCCCCTAGTAGAGTGGATAGAACCTATGTAAATTGGGGTAGTTTAGGAAATAGAAATAACCCTCTACAAATAGAGGGGCGGGCTGGTTAGTCTTGTATCACTTGGCTGCCATTTGTTTTGGCTTAGAGTTTTAGCTCTCATACCTTCCATCTCCAGACTGCTCTAGCTTTAGCCAAGGATCCACAACGATTTTCTACTTCGACTATGTTTGTGTTCTTCAAGTTTAATTCGAGGAAGGGTCGCCGTGATGGCCCACATGTTTTGGTCACTTCTCAATCTTAGTTTTGCATCCTTGCTGAAATTTTCATGTTGTGTGTCCTTGGTTTCTCCTTTCCCCTTATCTTATGGATTTGTGGAGAACCCTCGAGTTGTTGTGACATGGGTACTGTTGGGGGTGGATTTGGGGGAGATAAACTCTTCGGATCATTGCGTACGCTCTCACAGTGCAGTTCTTGATCGTGATCTGAGTTGATTCTTACTTGAGTTTGTTTTGAGAAAAACCCAACAAAACTATCTTTAAAGTTTGAGATCATTCTAGGTATTTTTCCCTGCTTGGCACTGCCGCTCGTGTGCTCGGCACTGCTGGACCCCAGCACTGCCAGACCTCAGGCCGACATTGCCGCTTGGACTTCCTTGCGTTTGTTGCTCTGATTTTTGACAGATTGTTGTTCAGTCAAACTACACTGGTTTGCACGGAACTCTGATCTACTGCTTTGAGTCCCTAGAGGGGTTCTGGGTTGAACTTTGGGTTCAAAAGTCATGTGCTCGCATGTCGATAAATTTAGTGGCTTCCATCCACGCCCTCTTGTCACCCCACCGGTCCTCCAAAACAAATGCTTTCACATCCATGGAGAGTCCATTCCTCTTACGAAAGTACTCCTGGCGACTATAGCTTCCGTATTACAACAACCACATGAAAGGTCAATGTAAATCTCAAAACTACCTTTGCAAGTTACCATAAGAGCAAACATAACAAAATTACCTGCAATACAAAACTACATCTTTACCCGTATCCGAATACTGAAATCCTATCTGTATTCTAATCCAAGAAACAATGTAGCTATCTGTGTTCATATCGTAGGTATCCAACCATTTCCACCCTAGTCATCATAGTGTTTTTTTAGTTTACTGATGAAGTGAAAACAACTACTAACGGGAAATAGTTAAGGTCCAATAGACATACCAGCAGTCCCCAAGCATTCCTAACACAGCTCCAAGTTGTGAACATAGGTCTAAGTTATCTTCTAACATTTTAACTCCTTGATGTCATCTGCACATATTAGTGAGCCTTGAATTTGCAGTTTCAATGTTTCAGGCACGAAAAGCCCAGAGATGAACATTTATTGTTGTAAGCTGTAACATCAATATCGTAAATAAATCGATGAATAATAGATAATGGTCAACTGTTGAAATTTTATAGGATCAAGAATATATTTCAACATAAGAGGCCAAAGAAATTGCCTTAATAGGTGTAGAGATAAAGAACAAAGAAATATCAGAGGCGCTAGCAGTCCTACCTCTACCTGTCGATTTGTTCTCCATGCAAGTATGCACAATAAGTACTTCTATGTGTGAGAACACATGTTTTACCTCATCATGTGTGATGCCTAAGGCTTCAAGTTCAGTTAGCAGTCCCTTAGGCTTCTCAAAGAGACCACCTTCAGAATACACCTATAAGAAAGTGGTCAACATAACCTGCAAGTGCAATTTAATTTAGAAGGTACTCCTTCACTTCAAAAGGACAAGAAGTTTTCGTTTTGAAGGGGTAGGGGAAATCAAACTTTATGTTTTCACCAATAATTAATCAAGTTGTAAGTATGTTTAGTGTATATACTATACAATTAGATCCATATGTCAAAGTTCTTCTGCACTAAATTGGTTTCGTAGCTACAAACATTTTTTTTTGAGAAACTAATGATCAAAGTCGAACTATCAAAATAAAATAAACCTTTAGCCTTAACAAAAGAAAGAAGTCATACAAGAAAGTCTGATGTATAAGAAATATTTAATAATATAAAACATATTCTAGTAGCCCCATATGCTGTCAAATATGGAGAGTGACTATATCACTCATGCTAACAACTTTACTCATACCTAGTGCTGAAAGGTCCCACAGAAAGGGTCCGAGGATATACACCTTTACCCTTCCTTAATTTTGCAAGGATCTCCAGGCAGCAAGTGAAGAGACTCTACCACTACACCATGCCCTCCCTTTGATAAATATGAAATTCTGATGGAATAATAGTTCAAAACCTTTGGTACAATAACTTACTGGAACAAAGGCTGCATGGAGTGACTGTATTATTTGAGAAGCATTTGCTAATGCAAGATGCAAATGCATATTAACAGGATTAGGTATGGATGTAAAACAACTGTTTAATTTGAAGAAGACACGGAATGATATGCAAGAAAGCAACAGGTTTCAAGTTTGCTCACTTTTCTTTGCTAGGTAGACCACCCACAAGCAAATGGTGACATCCCAACAGAAGGTATTCTTTCTACAAAAGCATATGTAGTTTTATAAGTGTTGCACCCACCACTGGTTCTAACTGACAATCGAGTAAACACAATTCAAGGTCTATTTAGGGGCAAGCAACTATGCTCGTTGATTTCTTTGAAGTTCATTAAGAACTGCAGACAGAGGCAAAAATCATTCATGACAAATGATGATACATCCTTGCATTGGCACATGAATCAAAATAAGAACTTAATTATATCTTTAAACTAAACACAAGGAAACATTGCATAGCCTACTGCATATACATGGAGATTGGAAAGCATCATCATCATTATGACTTGGTGCACTTAGAAAAGCAGAAATAATTGGATTTTCAATAAGACTCCACCCACAACCAATGAGTGCAAGGAAATGTTTAAAAAAGAAATGAGTCTGTTGTGTCATCGAGTTAAGCTTTCTCTGAAGGAGAAAATTAGTAATTGGTTACACAACATTGTAGTGTAATCCTTTTTTCCTTTCTTTTTTCCTGTAAACTGCACTCTTTGACTTAGATTTATTGAGATAATAAATTACTGTAGGCCCTCCCTACAGTACCTTCACTTCAAAAAATATACATGGCTAACATAATAATGAACTATGAGTTCCTAAGCAACATTGATATAAGAAATAACAAAATACAAAGCATAATAAGACGTAGTCATGACTGTTCTGTGGCATAGGACCACATAGAAATAAAGACATGGACAAGTAACCTAAAAAACTACATACCTCTTGCTAAGGACTAACGATTTCCTGGTTGGGAGATGTCACCTAAATTACAAAAAAAAATTCCAGAATTGCCGTCACCAAAATTCTTGTAGCAACAAAGCCAGGCTTCATGTGTCGAATTTAACCCTCCTTTATGAGCTCCAAATCTACTTGCTTGAAAATGGCCAAAAGACCCTGAAGCAAAATATTACAACCATAGTATCCTAACTCCTAAGACCTAAAACAATGTTTATCATTATTGTTTTAGGCTCTACCTTCATAGAAATGTACCAGTCTAAGAAAAGTTTAAAATAAATAAATAAACATATCCAGTTTCCTAGAAAATCTTGCATGTATAGAAAAATTGATGATACCAAGTAGTATATGTATAGAGTTTTTGTGGATCATGCATCGTGTGATATGGAAATAAACATATCTTGTTTCCTAGAAATAAACTTATCCAGTTTCCATAACCAACAAAATGACATATTTTTTATTTTACAACATAGTATAGAAATTTTGTAATGATAATGGTTAAGGAAATAAAAAAATTGATGATACCAAGCGGTATATATATTAGTTTATGATCAAGAAGCAGAGTGGAATGATGCACATGATGAATCATCTTAGGTGTGATATGTGTTGGGGGCCTTCGTCCTCCGAAGGTCCTCAAAAACATAATTTAACAATGTCTTCCAAGTATGGTTTATGGATAGGTATCTTCGGATTCATGATAAAAGCATACACGACGAGAAGAGCATGATCATGACGAAGGTTGTCGTTGCTCCGAAGCTACGCGCAAGGGAGCTTCGGCTAAATCGCAGAAAAGAGAATTGACTTAAAAGGGAAAAGGTTGTTCAGTCCTCACAGATTTTTCTATAAGCCAATAGCAAATGTGAAGGGCATAAATGTAATTTCTCATAGGCTGTGTCTTGTGCCTATAAATAGATGAACAGTACCCTAGTACTGTTCACGCTGACTTGTACTTGCTTTTGCGTCACGATTGTACTTTTTGCCTTCTGTCAAGCCGAAGGTACAAATGTAATTCAATATTGTTTCTGTCTTTCCATGATAATATAATAAGAATGAGTTACCAATGTTATATGATTGTTTATGTTGTCTCTTATATTGCATATGCTTCTTCTTTTATTAATATATACTGCAATGATGAAGATATGTCCTTCATGACCTTCGTCTGAAGATCATTATATCCTAAGGGGAATAATGCTTCGAAGGACGAAGGACATTAACATTTAATATCTTGTGTTGCCTTGTTCTTAATTCATAGTATTTGAGAACAAGTCCCCAACAATATGGAAGGTAACCTTGTTTGTCTGAAATGCTCAACATAGAAGAAACACCATCAGAATTATATGAGAAGAACAGATAGAAGAAAAACTTTGTGCTTCGTTCTAAGCCTTTAGGTGTACCACTATACTAGTAATTTCCACTATGGCGTCCATACTACCACTGCCAGCTTGACATGACACCATTTGCAACAAACCTCACCAAAATAAATAACAAAGACTGAATGAATAACAACGCATCCGGGGAGCCAGGCAAGAGGAAAAGAGGGAGTGTAGTGAATGTCATGAATTAAGCCATATGATACCATGTATTGTCAAAGTGGTCTTACAATTAGTCAAAAGAGGATAATGCTATTTAGTAAGTCATGTATTGGTATTTAGTTCTTATTTTTCCATTTTTGAATTTACTAACATATAGCCCTCTTTTGAAGTGCAAGTGAAGGTCCAAGTGCTACGGTTAATGGAGGAGAACTAACTAATACATGAAGAGGAAGAGGAAGATGGAGGCTTGCTGAATTATTGGGTCTTTAAAAGCAATATATTGTTTTGGTGCTGCTATATGATGCTACTGAGGCCATATTGTTGAATTTTTAGTGATGAAATGCTGTTGTAATGTTGTTGGAATATTTCTGAAATACTGTTAAAATGTTGTTGAAATGCTGGTGAAATGTTATTGAATTTTTTTTATTGTTTACATGTTGATGAAAACAACATGTTGGGGACTTGTTCTCAAATGCTATGAATTAAGAACAAGGCAACACAAAAACATGTTAATGCTTAATGCCCTTTGTCCTTCGAAGCATTATTTCCCTAAGGATATAACGATCTTCGGACGAAGGTTGTGAAGGACATACCTTCATCATCACAGCATAAATCAATGAAAGACGAAGCATATGAAACATGAAAAATAACATGGATAATCATATGACATCATAAAATATCTTGTATTATATGATTATGAATGAATAAGAACAATATTGAATTACATCTGTACCTTCGGCTTGACCGAAGGCAAAAGGACAAGCGTGATGCACAAGTGAATTCAAGTTAGCGTGAACAGTATGGGGGTACTGTTCATCTATTTATAGGCATAGGTCGCAGCCTGTGTGAAATTACATTCATGTCCTTTACAACTAGTTACGATCAAGACACAAATTATCATGGGCCGATCGGTCTTTTCATCTTTAAGTCGGTGCAACCCTTAGTCTTAAGGCGTGTCGTTATACCGAAACTCCCACTATGGTAGCTTCGGCGTTGCTTCTACGTTAATCTCTTGAAGATGTTTCTTCTTACAGGACCTTCGGCGACGAAGCAGACCCCCAACAGTAGCCCCTTCGCGGTGCTAGATCGTTTTTCGTAACGAGCTTGACCTGTGAAAAATTCTCCAAGGCTTCAGAATGCCGATGGTCCGAAAAACACCTTCCCTGAGCTCGTTGCCGAGAAACGATTAAAATATTCCGAGCGCGAAGTGGCCCGCCATGCGGCGGGTACGCGCGATCTGGCGATTCACCTCCCGCGCGTCGTGGTCCACCGTTCAGTGGGTGCGGGTAACTGTTCAGCGGGTGCGGGCGGCTTGACGATTCACCTTCACACCTGCAGCACTATATAAACAGACGGGTAGGTGTGAAGTTACCACAACATTCATTCCATTGCACTGTTGTGCTGCTGAAAAATTTGACCATAGCCGAAGCTTTTTCATCTCATTCTCGAGCAAAGCATCACCTTGATTTAGCTTCGGCATAAGAGGAAGCTTCGTCAAAACTGTAAAACTCATCAATTTCGTAAGATCTGCGAGAAATTCAACATCAGATGGCCAGAGTACGTTCAACTGCTAGGATGACCCATGACGGAGAGGAGGCCGAAGCCACCGAAACAGCCCCGATTTCCGAAGTTATGAAGCAATCTGGATTGGTTGTGACAGAGGGGACTATTGATGAAGATGCATATACTGCCGAGGCTGAAGAAGTTGATATTGAGGAAGAAAATGCTGATGAAGAGGAAGACTATAACATTCTAGTCCCAGCAAAGCCCAGCCACTTAGATTTTGAAAAATCTACTGTCTCTGAGGACGATGTGCCGATGATGATGAAGCTTGGTTACTTCGGGGAGACAGAGAAGAAACTTCTTCATTTTGCCGGCGAAGAAACCACCCCAGAGCCAAAAAATGACGAAGTAGTAGTTTTCAAAAGCGTTTTCAAAGCTGGATTGTGGTTTCCGCTTCATGAGATGATTGGGGAAGTTTTGAATAATTATGAAATTTATCTTCATCAGCTGACTCCTAATGCTATCGTTAGGCTCAGCATTTTTATTTGGGCCCTTCGAAGCCAGAGAATGGACCCAAATGCTGAAGCCTTCTGCCGAGTGTATGAGCTTCATTATGAGACGAAGGCCAGAGAAGATGGGCTTCATGAGAATTTTGGCTGTTACAACTTCACCTACCTCAAGGATATGAAGGCCCCGGTGCTAAGCTATCGCACCAAGTGGCCAACCGGCTGGAAAAGTGAGTGGTTCTATATTAAGGCTGATGAGAAGAAGAGAGAGAGATTGAAGACGCTGGTAATGAGCCCGCTGAGTTTAAGCTTTGCGCTAACCAGGCCCCTGTGCCGCATGTCGTCGGGGTCACCATGCCAACAGGCTGTGGCAGAATTCAGAGTTGTGACTGAGCAGATTGGCACTGGAGATCTAGTGCAAGAATACTTAGCCAATGGGGTATTTCCGACGTTGAGTGAATGGAATATGCCGAAGCTTAAGGGAGAAAAGAAAAAGAATGAACTTATTCGACTGCCCTATCACTTCTAGTTCAAGAAACAATTCAAAGAGCCTTGCCAAGAATGGCTAGAAATGATTGAGGCTATGTGCAACGAAATTTTGGGCAATTATACTAAAAAAGAAGATCAACTGATGACTGCGGCCTTCGGCACCCGACGAAAACGAAGGCTGAATCAAGTATTGGATGCCCTGAACTTTGAATATCCCGACTATGAACGATTAAGCAAAGGTGCCACGAATCTGGAGAGCACATTATCTGATATTGATAGAATACTCTTGGATATGGCCGCGGAAGAAGCTGCTGCAGCTGCCAAAGAAATCATGGCCACAGTGCCTGAAAAAGGAAAGGCGGTCGCCGAAGATACTTCGAAGAAAAAGGCTTCAATTTTCAAAATATAATTGGTCAAGAATTATCTAAGGTTGAAAAAGAGGAGCTGCAGGAGTATGACATATCCTATGGCTACTAGCCAGGAGTGTTGGCATTAATGAAGAAAGCTTAGGATGCATCCGAGACCGAACTGGAGCGAAGGTTATCAGCACTCTGTCGAAGAGTGTTGGTTTCCCGAAGCTTGAAGCTGACATCAGTCGCTACCGACGACATCATATCATCTGTAGTTTATTCTATTCTAATTTCAAGGTAAATTTTTTTTCTTCGGCTTTTCATTGTTTTAGGATGAAGGTGATTGCTGATGAAGGTTATTTTGCACAGAGTATACTACTGAGTAAAGCCTTGAGGATGCAACAGGACCTCGAAGATAAGAAAAATTAGATTATAATTGAAGGCTTGGAAAGCAAAATCAAAGATCATGAAGCTGCTCTTGAAAAGAAAGATTTTGTTCTTCAAACAATGGAGGGTTCACTGGTCGAAGCCCAAGCCGAAATTGCCAGACTAAACAGTGAACTCATCCTAAAATCAGAAAGCTTCGAGCAAGAAAAGAAGGATTTCGATACGAAACTTAAAGCCGAAGTCGAAAAAAGTTTGAATTTGCAAAAATCATTGAAGGAGCTTCAGGACAAGTGTCTAGACTTCGGCAACCGGTGCGTGCAACGGCTGAAGCAGGTCTTCAACTCAGTTGAAGCCAGTTCTGAAAATTTTGAACCTTCGGTTGAAGACCTGCCAGGCACCTTCGAACACATTGAGGGCGAAGTTGATGCGCTTGAAGAAGTTATAGCTGGGCACGGTAACTTTTGTGCCCTGCTAGCTTCTTGCGGCACAGCTGTTGCTTTCATGAAGACTGGTTGCACGCATGAGAAGATCGTGAATAGGCCAAACTTTAGCCTGTCACCAGCGGATTTAAATGACATCCCTAGTCTCGCCCGAAGCATTGGAAATAGATTCATAACTCAAATCTGGATGAAGGGTGGGCGAGACTTAGCTGGTGACGAAGCTCAAAGTCATCTCAAGCCGGTAATACACTTGTACCTATTGCTTACCTTGTCCTTAAGATTTATGTTTACCTTATACCACTTTGTTATGTATAGGATGTCAAAGCCAAAGAGCAATGATCCGAAGCTTGATGGATAATGATGAAGTGATGAAGCTGCTGTGAAAAAGCTCTAGAGAAATTTTTCAATTAACTTTGTAAAAGATACTGTAATTTAGGAATCAAACACTACTCTGTAAATTTGTCCATACCTTGTAATATATTTTTACCTTTCCATCCATGTATGAACTGCTTTGATGTGGACGAAACTTGTAATTTTGAGCCGAAAGGGAAAACACCTTCCCTTCTTTTCGTACACAACGAAGTATAAATTTGCTTCTTTTGTACTCATCGAAGCCTTGTCATTAGAGCCGAAGCAACTATATGTGCGCTATGATATGATGATGATGATCCTACGAATGTCTAAATGAATGTGTATGAATGCAATGAATGATGTGATGTAATGTGCAAATGAATGTCCAAACACACGCTTACGAAGCCACACCCAGACTCTGCATCCCCTTAGGAACGACTTTGGAGTCTTCTTCACCGTTTATTTTTCGGTGTTCACCATTGACTTTTTGGTGTAAGTTCTGCATCCCCTTAGGAACGTCTTTTGAACTTCTTCGCCTTCTATTTCGGCGGTATAAGTTCTGTATCCCCTTAGGAATGTCTTTTGAACTTCTTCGCCTTATATTTCGGCGGTATTTGGCTCTGCATTCCCTTAGGAACGACTTTTGAGCAAAAAACTTACGCTGCACTCTTTTAGGAACGACTTTTTGTAGCTTCGTCGTGCTCTGCATCCCCTTCGAGACGACTTTTGAGCTTCTCCCTGGTTTTTTTCCCTGCACTCGATGGTGCATGCTCAGATTTTACATTTTACATTCTTTTGGGGGATTCTGCTCTCATAGTGCTAAATAAGAAAGGAAAAATTACAAGCTATGGCCCCATTAAAAACCTTTCTCCCCCTTTGGAAAGGAAAAGGGTGCCATAGTAAAAAAATGAAAAAAGGTTACATCAAATTACACATAATATCGTCGAAGCTCATCCGCATTCCAAGACCTAGGAATGTCGTTGCCGTCCATATCCTTCATTTTGTAAGAACCGGGCCTTGACAAAGATACCACCAGAAAAGGTGCTTCCCACTTCAGCTGTAGTTTGCCTACTGTGTCCGGATTAGCCACTCTCTGAAGCACCAAATGCCTTGGCTTAATATTTTTCAACCGAACTTTTCTGTCACGTTATTTTATTGTTTCGGCTTGATATTTATTGATATTCTCCACAGCCTGAAGTCTAGTCCCTTCTATAGTATCTTTTGCCACGTGATAATTAGCTTCGTCCTCTGCCAAAATTGTTGTTCTTATTGACCCCGCTTTAGCTTGTTCTGGGATTATATCTTCGTCACCAAATAAAAATTTGAATGGTGTAAAGCTTGTTGATCTTGATATGGTTGTATTGTGGCTCCACACCACTTTAATCAACTCATGTGGCCACTTTCCTCTGGGCCGATTGAAGATTAGCTTCATTATTCCCGTCATATAATGCCATTTGCTCTTTTGACCAACCTGTTTGACTCCGGGTGCCTAACTGATGCAAAATGATTCTTCGTGCCAATCTGATCACATTAATCCTTGAATGTTTTGGGATCAAACTATGTTCCATTGTCCACAGTTATAGCCTTCAGCACGCCGAAGCGACAAACAATATTTTGCTAGAAGAATTTCTAGACTGTAACCGAAGTTATTGTTGCCAAAGGCTTCACTTCAATCCACTTAGAAAAATATTCTACAGCCACCACAACATATCTCAAATTGCCTTGCGCTGGTGGAAGTGGGCCTAACAAATCCAGGCCCCATCTTTGCAACAGCGAGGTGGGCTGTATTAATTGAGTGAGAGATGAAGGTTGTTTCTGGTCTCTTGCACATTTTTGACAATTTTCACATTTTTGAACTAACTCTGCTGCATCCGAAGCTGCCTTCGGCCAGTAGAATCCTTATCTAAACACTTTTCCCAACAATGGCCTAGACCCAATATGAGATCCACACAGACCTGCATGTATCTCCTTCATTAATTCAATACCTTCAGCTCTTGATAAACACTTGAGAAGTGGAGAACAGACTCCATGTTTATATAATTCCCCTTCTATTATTACATACGTCTCGTCCTTGCTTCCATTCTCTTATTATAAGCTTCGTCATCTGAAAGACAATTACCTTGGAGGAAGGTTATGATTTCAGTCCTCTAATCTTCACTATGTACTGGAGAAATGGCAAGCACTGCTCTCTCCATGAGTTCAATCGAAGGTGCCTTTATTGTTTCGAAAAATACTTCCGAAGGTAAAGAGAGCCCCCGAGCCACTGATTTGGAATATTCTTGACAGAAAAACCTTCGAAAGAAGCCTCTAACCTTCGAACTGTATCCAGATATTTTTCAAGCTTCGGATCTCTTGCTTTGCTACTTTTGTCCACATGGCCAGAAATGACTTGAGAATCAGTTTTCAGGATGGCCCTTCTTATTCCCATTGCCCTTAACTTCCGAACCCCCAACAGGAGTGCTTCGTATTCAGTAATATTATTTGTACAACTAAAATCAAGCTTGACTGCGTAACATGTTCTGACTTTTGAAGGTGCTACTAGGACAGCAGTCGCTCCTGCACCGAAGGTTCCCCAAGAACCATCATAGAACACTGTCCAAGCTTCGGCGTCTTTATTTATTTCTTCTTCGTGAGCCCCTGGCGTCCAATCGACGATGAAGTCTGCTAACGCCTAGGACTGAATTGAAGATCTATGCACATAGTCAATAGCAAATTCATTAAGCTCCGCAACCCATTTTCCAATTCTTCTAGTAGCTTCTCTATTCCTCATTATATCCTTCAGAGGTTGTAACGAAGGAACAACTATGTGGTATGCTTGAAAATAATGCCGAAGCTTCCTGTAGGCCATTAACACAGCATCCAACACCTTCTCCAATTCTGTATAATTTTTCTTTGATAGACTCAAAACTTCAGAGACAAAGTAGACTGGAGCCTGCTTTTTGACTTGGCCATCTAGCTTCTCCTGTACCAGCGTCGCACTCACTGTAGAATGTGAAGCTGCCACATATAAGAGCATTGGAGCCCCTAGCGCAGGGGGAGTTAATGTTGTTAAATCAATCAAATATTGCTTCAGCTCTTCGAAGGCTTTTTGTTGAACTGATCCCCATTGGAAAACTTCGGCTGGCTTTAGTATTTCAAATAATGGCAGATTTCTTTCTGCTGATCTAGATATGAATCTATTTAATGATGCGAGTCTTCCTGCCAGACGTTGGGCCCCCTTCTTTGTACTTGTCGGCTCCATCCAAAGAATAGCTTCGATCTTGCTTGGGTTGGCTTCAATTCCCTTCATTGACACTAAACATCCAAGGAACTTGCTCTTCTTCACCCCAAAAACACACTTTTATTGATTTAACTTCAGGCCAGCTTGCATGAAATTGGCAAATGTCTCTTGCGAATCAGCAATGTGATTTTCTCGCTTCGTGCTTTTCACTATGATATCATCAACATAGGTCAGTCCATTCCTACCTATTTGAGAATGAAGGACCTTTGCTGTCATTCTACTGAAGCCTCCAGCATTTTTAAGCCCCTCAAGCATCCGAAGATAGCAATATGTGCCACTAGGGGTTATGAAGCTAGTCTTCGGCTCATCTTCCTTCTTCATCCAGATTTGGTGGTAGCCTGAGTAATAGTCCAGTAGACTCATGAGCTCTAAAGAAGCTGCTGCATCTACTAGAGAATCTATTCTTGGCAATAGGAATTTGTCCTTTGGACAAGCCTTGTTAAGATCTGTAAACTCAATACACATTCTCCATTTACCGTTGGCCTTCTTTACCATAACAGTATTAGCTAGCCACTCTAGGTATTTCTCCTCTATGATAACACCAGCACTGAGAAGTCTCTTCACTTCATTCCGAGCACCTTCAGCTTTGTCATCAGACATTTTCCGAAGCCTTTGTTTTCTTGGCCTGAAGGATGGATCCACATTGAGTGAATGTTCAATGACATCTCTATTGACACCACAAAGATCATTGGCTGACCAAGCAAAGACATCTTTGTTGTTGAATAGAAATCTTATCAAAGTTTTCTCTTGCTCTTCAGATAGCTGAGACCCCAGCAGTACCTTTTGCTCTACTATATCTTCACAAAGAAGCATAGGCTTCGGCTGATCTGCCGAAGCAGCCTTCTCTCTTTTGTATCTATACTGCTCACAGGCTTCGACTCCATCTATATTATGGATTGCCTTTGAATCTGTCCAGTTTCCTTCGGCCTTTCTGGCAGCTTCTTGACTCCCATGAACAGCAATGGGCCCTTGTTCCAAAGGTATCTTCATGCATAGATATGCTGGATGAAGTATTGCTTCAAAAGCATTAAGTGTTCCACGACCAATGATTGCATTATAGGGGTACTCCATGTCAACAGTGTCAAAGACAACCTGTTCGGTCCTTGTGTTATGAACAAAACCAAATGTCAGTGGCATTGTGATTTTTCTGAGTGCTACAATCTGCCTTCCTCCGAAGCCACATAAAGGATGTGTAGCATCATGAATCTTAACCTCTGGTTCTTGCATTTGTTTGAAGGCCTTAGCAAATATGATATCCGTTGCGCTGCCTGTATCAACCAGAAGATTATGAACCAGAAATCATTGTGAGGGTAATCTTTGAGCTGAAGGTCCTCCTGGGAGAAGGTGATTAGTATGTGGGACCATTTTGATTTGATGTAGGGTCCCTGCACCCCAACATGTTGTACCCTTCTCTGTCCTTCCTTCTTCTGCTTCTTGTTAGCCGGCTCTGAACCTGAGCCGCCTGTTATCGGAAGCACCAGCTTCGTAGCCGAAGGTACTTCGGCTTGGTTGTTGAATGAAGCCATTAGTTCAAAAGTGGAAGTGAGTTCACCGGAGGTGGGCGCCAATGTTGGGGACTTATTCTCAAATGCTATGAATTAAGAACAAGGCAACAAAAAACAGGTTTTGCTTAATGCCCTTCGTCCTTCGAAGCATTATTTCCCTAAGGATATAACGATCTTTAGACGAAGGTTGTGAAGGACGTACCTTCATCATCACAGCATAAATCAATGAAAGACGAAGCATATGAAACATGAAAAATAACATGGATAATCATATGACATCATAAAATATCTTGTATTATATGATTATGAATGAATAAGAACAATATTGAATTACATCCGTACCTTCGGCTTGACAGAAGGCACAAGGACAAGCGTGATGCACAAGTGAATTCAAGTTAGCGTGAATAGTATGGGGGTACTGTTCATCTATTTATAGGCATAGGTCGCAGCCTGTGTGAAATTACATTCATGTCCTTTACAACTAGTTACGATCAAGACACAAATTATCATGGGTCGATCGGTCTTTTCATCTTTAAGTCGGTGCAACCCTTCGTCTCAAGGCGTGTCGTTATGCCGAAGCTCCCAGTATGGTAGGTTCGGCATTGCTTCTACGTTAATCTCTTGAAGATGTTTCTTTTTACAGGACCTTCGGCGACGAAGGAGACCCCCAACACAACACTTCCTGTTTTTCAGAAATTCAAATTGCGAGTTTCAAATTACAACTAAAATTCAAATATTGTCAAATTTCTATTCTAAATTATGTTCGAACAGTACATGCATCACTAACAAAGAGGGGCATATGTACAAGGGTTTATGTACAGTAGAGCATATGTACAAGGGTAGATTCATCTTTTTCATTAATATTTAACACTATTAATTAGTGCTAACGGAATAGGGGCAAATGGTACCTTTGTTTTGAAAAAACAGGGGCACTAGAGCATACTGTAAAAAAGGGGTAAATCTGCAGTTAAGCAAACTCAAGTATGAAAACACAGGGGCACATACCCAAATGCCCCTTGTTCTTATGGGTCCATAATCCTCATAGGAAATCGTTAGGATCGTGCCCCTTGTCCTTATGGGTCCATAATCCTCTTAGGAAATTGGTAGGAACATCCAATCAATAATTGATTGAGATGTTTCTGTTTGAACCTTTTTGGAGCTTTTTGATGCTCTTAGGGGTTTGTGTTGAGATTGGGAATCAAGACAAAAGTGCTTCAACACAAGATTTTTATTGGCTCCCATTCACCTCCTGTTGCCTCTTCGATCCTTCACATTTGCTAGGAAAGAATCTACTTACATTATACTATTCACTATTTTTATTAGTACTTACTACAACCTTTTAGGCCTTGTGTGATATTATGATTATATCACTAACTAGTATTTATTTGTCATAGGTTGTATTTTGGTGACACCATTATGAAGAAAAGGCCATCGTCACAGAACGTCGTGTTAAATAGACTACAATGACGATTATCACAAAATCATCATAGATTTTATGATACGCACTAGATTCGTCACTAAATCTATGACGCTCTATTTCATCATAAGTGCCTCTAAAACATCATAATTCATACTGCCATGCATTGCCACATGGCTAATGGTGGTGACGTGGAATGTGATGTGGCAAAATGTTTATGATGAAAACATTTGTCATAGATTTGATCACGTTCCAGATGACGTGGCAAAATTGTTGAGGCAAATTTTGCCATAAATTGTGAGGATGTGATAGATAACATGGCAATGCATTTGTGACAAATATTTCATCATAGAATGTGAGAACATGGCAAGCGATGTGGTGAAGCATTTGTGACAGATACAATCGTCATCACAAGAAACACATCATATGAATTCATATCATCATTGAATATATAATCCATAATCTATTGAATTATCATGCATTAAACAGAAGCTTCATATGTCCAATTTCTGTGTCAATAAAACATCTTTTGATTTTGTAGAAGAGAATGTTCATCAAGAGCAACAAGCTAACATAAAGTTGATTGAAAGAGATTAAATTTACTTATATTCAATTTTGACATGGAAGTGGTTTATTCCCCTCAAATCTTCTTTAATCCAATTCAAATTGAACAAGTCCATAAATGGAGCTTGGGTTGTCCTTTTGGGCTGAAATGAACACTTTATGGAACACCCCAAAAGTTGCAGATTATCAAGAAAAAGTATCAATACACCTAACAAAACATATAAGAAATACTTTTTTGGGTAGTAGACTTGATAAAAAATCCTCAAATTGTGTCATTAGGAGCTACAACGTACATTGTAGGAGGGGAGCTCAACCGACATGCATTGTTGCAAATATCATTGTGCGAGTGCTTGCATGAAAACTAACTTTATGCCTTGTTTGAATGAGGATATGCAAAAATATGTATGGACTATGGATAACTAGGAAAAGAAAATCCTTGCGTAGATACGTAGTTTGTAGCCAACTACATGATTAAATTATTCTCGACAATAGTGCTGAAAGAAACAAGCGCCACTACCAGAACACATTCTTTATCGAGTGCTAGGAGATTTGTTGAGTGTGAAATCTCGAACACTCAGCAAAGACATCTTTGCCGAGTGCATCTCTTGGCAAATAGGAACACTCAGCAAATGTACTCTTTATCAAGAGCCAAACACTCGGCATAAAATAACACTCGTCACATTAGCACACTCGGTAAAGTGCCGTCAGCAGCCGATGTCCGTTAATTGTGCGAGTACCCAAGGAAGACACTAGGCAAAGTTATGTCTTTGCCGAGTGTCATCTTATAAACTCAGCAAAGAATGATTTTGCTGAGTGTCTTTTGCTGGCAGTGGCAAAGTTTATTTGGTTTTTTTGCCCTCAACTTTTTTATGGTGTTCCTACTGTCTCTGGACCTACAAGTTCAATTTTGGCACATTTATCAAAGTGTTTGCTATACCTATTAGATTTAGTTCATTTAATTGAATTTCTTCGAATAATTCTAATTTGAACTGCAAGTCACTCGAAAAATGGAAACAATGAATGCAAAATGATATTCATGTTATTGAGCACAAGTTACGACCTAATTTAGAAACATACCAGAAATTTCGAACACCATGTTCACGAAACATGACCACAAACTTGTGATCTATATGTTTTAAAATCCTAAAAAGCACTAACAAAGTTAGAAAATCATGAAACTTGACGAGATGTCATTATATCATACGTAGAGGTTGTGATAGAAAATTGACAGTGTTTCGTAAAAGTTGTCACGTATGATGCGTACAGACCTAGTCGGCCTCCATAGAAGTTTCATGAGGTCATTATTTCATGATTTCATATGCCATTCACCATGCAAAAGTCGATGAGGCTCGTAATGTATGTGTTGCATTGGCCATAGATGGGTTAAATCCTTATGGACTGTTGGCTGCCCCATACACATGTTGGCCCGTGTTCGTTATCCCCCTCAATCTTCCCCCGGTGTATGATTTCAATGACAGATGTGTCCTTGTCATTGATAATTCCTAGACACCAGGTGAATACAATAAGTGTGTACATGGATCTTGTGATTGATGAATTGGTCCGTTCTTGGGAGGAAGGGGTATGGACATACAACCGAGCTACAAAGAAAAACTTCAAAATGCATGTTTGGTACTAGTACTCCATGCATGACTTTCTGGCATATGGGCTATTCTTTGCCTGGTGTGTTCACAGTAAGTTCCCATGCCTAGTTTGCTAGGAAGTCTTAGGTTCATTTGGTTGAAGAAGGGTGATAAATATTCATTGTTCGATAAACATCGACAATTTCTCCCTCCTGAACATGCATTCAGACTAGACATGAAGATCTTTACGAAAGGTGTCGTAGTGACAGACCGTCCACCTACAACGATGACTAGTGCTAAAGTTCATCAATAGATAGATGGTCTCATGGTCAATCCAGAAGGTGGTTTTGTGGGGTATGGTAAGCAACATATGTGGACCCATAAGTTGGGCGACTTGGCTCCCCTATTATGATGACCTTCTCCTTCCGCACAACATTGATGTGATGCACACTGAAAAGAATGTCGCCGAGGCAATCTGGGGAACAATCATGAACATTCCTGATAAGTCAAAGGATAACGTAAAGGCAAGAGTGTATCTAGCAATGTTATGTGATAGACCAAACCAAGAAATGAAGTCGCCTAGTAGTGGAATGTTATGGAGAAGGCCTAAGGCCGATTTCGTCCTGAGCAAGGCCCATAAGAGGGAAGTACTAGAGTGGATCAAGATGTTAATGATCCCTGATGGATATGCAACTAACCTGAGTAGGGTGATGAACTTATCTACTATGCGAGTCTTGGGGATGAAGATCCATGACTACCACATATGGATTGGACGAATTCTTCTGGTGATGGTTCGAGGCTATGTCCCTAAGCATGTCTGTCTAGTTCTTGCAGAATTGAGTAACTTATTCCGCTAGATTTGTGCAAAGGAATTATCACGAACTGTGATTGCAGACTTGGAAAGAATTGCACCCATGTAACTGTGTAAGTTGGAGAATATCTTTCCACCTGGCTTTTTCAATCCGATGCAGCATTTGATTCTGCATGTCCCGTATGAGGCACGGATGGGGGGCCCGTGCAAGGACGCTGGTGCTATCCAATCGAGAGATGTCTAAAGACTATTCGAAGGAAATGAGGAAATAAATGCAAAATCGAGGCTTCCATTGTAGAGGCATACATATTAGAGGAGGTGTCAAACTTCACAACAACTTACTATAGTTACAAACTCCTGAGTGTGCATAATCCACCCCCTCATTACAATGATGGCGAAAATGAATCAAACCTTAGCATTTTTCGACGGTAACTCAGAAGAGCAAGTGGTTCGACCACCAAGACCATGAGACATGAAGAATGGCACCATGTCATGCTATATCATTTGACCAACCTTGACGAGGTAACACCATACATGCAACAATTTCTTGATGAATCATTGCATCGATCAAGGGATCCAACTCCACAGGAATAGGATACCCTTCTTAGACTGGGTGCGTACCTTGAAGCCTAACCCAAACCGTAATCCCTAACCCTAACTCTAACCCTAACCTCGAACCCTAAACCCTAACCCTAAGGCTGTCTCTAGCAAGAGATGCTAAAGCGTCCACTACCCTATATATTTCATTTTTCGTCGTTTGCTAGAAATGGTAAACAATCCGCTAAAATATAGCATCTGTCTGACCACCGCTAAGAGTTTTGTTGTTCACCCTCTATCCATTGGTGTGCATGGGTGTCCTCATCTCCGAGCAACGTCCATGCAGTTGAGCCTGCAGCGGCACCCATACCTACGACACCGCGTAGTCGAGACAGCAGGAGGACCATCATACGGGGGAGGAGGACCATCGCGCCATAGCTATCGAGACTAAGCTTCCATGCCGTGGTGGAGGACCTAGCCTCAACTGCGGCAGCAGCAGCCGCATGCTGGAGCAAACACTGGCACTAGTAGAAGCTCGAGAAAAGGATTGCCGCTTTGGTAGAACAACCCGGCTGGAGCAAATAGCGACACTGATAGACATGGAGAAGGTGCTCGAAGCTACAGCCATGGCGTAACGTTCTCTAGCTGAAGCCATGATGCAAGGTCCTCCAAGCTACAACCATAGCGTGAGGTGGTCCAAACTGTAGCCATGGCGAAGGTGGTGGGATATCATGGGCAAGGTTCTCAACGAAATGCTCTAGTCGTTGCGAAGCAAAAAATCAACAGTTCTGATTTAGTAAAATAATATATTCAATTTGTTAAGTTGGCATATTAAAGTGGATGAGATATAGAGGATGAATCTTAGAGGACGCTGCTAGAGTCGATGAAGATATAGAGGATGGAATCCTTTAGAGTGTTCTGTAAAGGACAAAAAATATTCCTTTAGGGGATGAAATTTAAAGGACGTTGCTACCTAACCATATCCCTAATTCTAACCCTAACCCTAACCATAACCCTTAACCTTAACCCTAAACCATAACCCTAAACCCTAACCCTAATCCCTAACCCTAACCCATAAACCCTAACCCTAACCCTTAATCCTAACCAAATATTGAGAGTCGTATAGAGAGGGAGAGAGGGATAGCCGTATATTATCCAGTTATGTATAGAGAGGGAGAGTCATATAGGACGTATAGACAGGGAAAGTTGTATAGAAGGTATAGAGAGGGATAGATGGAGAGTCGTACGAATATTTCTTGTTGTGTCATTATAGATATTACCGAGTTCGGATTGGATTTGGATCGTATTAGATACAAATATTATCGAGTTGTGACGGAAAAAAATTACAATGTAGCTATATCGACATCTTAAATACTCCCTGTTGGGGGTATGCTTCGTCGCCGAAGATCCTGTAAGAAGAAACACCTTCGGCAGATCCTCTCAAAAGCAGTGCCAAAGCTGTAACCCATGAAGCTTCGGCATAGCGACATGTCTCAAGACGAAGGAGTGAACCGACTTAAAGATGAAATGACCAATCAACCCGTGGAAGCTTGTATTATGATTGTAAGCATTTATAAAGGGCATGAATGTAATTTCTCACAGGCTGCGTCCTGTGCCTATAAATAGATGAACAGTACCCCCGTACTATTCACGGAATCGTGTAATCGCTTGCACGCGACACTCGGATTATTTCCTCCTATCAAGCCGAAGGTACATGTGTAATTAAATACTATGTTTTAATATTTAAGTTTATATGATAAAACATATGGATAAGTTTATGTGTGTGAACATATTAACCTTTGTATTTCATGTCTTATATATTATATCTTTTCATTATTTCATAACCCTAGTCATGAAGGTACGCCCTTCATGACCTTTGTCCAAGACCTTCGTCCGAAGATCATTATACCCTTGGGGAGATGATGCTTCGATGGACGAAGGGCTTTAATATTTAACATTTTATGTTGCCTTGTTCTTAATTCGAAGCATTTGAGAACAAGTCCCCAACATTGGCGCCCACCTCCGGTGAACTCACTTCCACTTTTTGAGCTGATGGCTTCGTTCAACAACCAAGCTAAAGCTGCTTCGGCTACAAAGCTGGTGCTCCCGATAACAGGTGGTTCATGCTCAGAGCCGGCCAACAAGAAGCAAAAGAAGGAGGCTCAGAGAAGGGTACATCATGTTGGGGTGCAGGGACCCTTCATCAAGTCAAAATGGTCTCACATCCCAATTACCTTCTCCTAAGAGGACCTTCAGCTCAAGGATTACCCTCACAATGATGATATGGTCATATCTTGTGTCATCAAGGGATTTCTAGTCCACAATATTCTGGTTGATACAGGTAGTGCAGCGGATATCATATTTGCTAAGGCCTTCAGACAGATGCAAGAGCTAGAGGATAAGATCCATGATGCTACACACCCTCTCTGTGGTTTCGGAGGAAGGCAGATTGTAGGACTTGGCAAGATCACAATGCCAGTGACCTTCGGATTTGTCCACAATACAAGAACTGAACAAGTTGTGTTTGACATTGTTGACATGGAATAACCCTACAATGCAATTTTTGGTCGTGGAACACTCAATGCATTCGAAGCAATTCTTCATCCAGCATATTTATGCAAGAAGATACCTTCGGATCAAGGGCCCATTGCTATTAATGGAAGTCAAGAAGCTACCAGAAAGGCTGAAGGAAATTGGACAGACTCAAAAGCAATCCATAATATAGATGGAGTCGAAGCTTGTGAACAGTATAAGTACAGAAGAGAGAAGGTTGCTTCGGCTGATCAGCCGAAGCCCATGCTTCTATGTGAAGACATAGCAGAGCAGAAGGTACTGCTAGGATCTCAATTATCTAAAGAGCAGGAGAAAACCTTGATAAGGTTTTTATTCAACAACAAAGATGTTTTTGCATGGTCAGCCAACGATCTCTATGGTGTCAATAGGGACGTCATTGAACATTCACTCAATGTCGATCCATCCTTCCGACCCAGGAAACAAAAGCTTCGGAAAATGTCTGACGATAAAGCCGAAGGTGCTCGGAACGAAGTAAAAAGACTTCTCAGTGCTGGTGTCATCAGAGAAGTGAAATACCCTGAATGGCTAGCCAACACCGTTATGGTGAAGAAGGCCAATGGTAAATGGAGAATGTGCATTAATTTTACTGATCTGAACAAGGCTTGTCCAAAGGATGAGTTCCCATTACCAAGAATAGATTCTCTAGTGGACGCAATAGCTTCGTCAGAGCTCATGAGTCTGCTAGATTGTTATTCAGGTTAGCACCAAATTTGGATGAAGAAGGAAGATGAGCCAAAGATCAGCTTCATAACCACCAGTGGTACATATTGTTAACTTCGGATGCCTGAGGGGCTCAAGAATGCTGGAGGAAGCTTCAGCAGGATGACAGCCAAGGTCCTTCACTCTCAGATAGGCAGAAATGTGCTAACATATGTTGATGACATTATAGTGAAGAGCACGAAGCAAGAAAACCACATTACTGATCTGCAGGAAACATTTGCTAATTTTAGGCAAGCTGGCCTGAAATTAAACCCAGAAAAATGTGTCTTCGGAGAGAAGAAGGGCAAGTTCCTTGGTTGTCTAGTTTCAACGAAGGGGATCGAAGCCAACCCAAGCAAGATCGAAGCTATCGTTCGAATGGAGCCGCCAAACACAAAGAAGGGGGGCCAACGGCTGACAGGAAGGCTGGCATCTTTAAATCGATTTATATCTAGGTCAGCAGAAAGAAATTTACCATTCTTCGAAGTACTAAAGTCAGCTGAAGTTTTTCAATGGGGCTCAACTCAATAGAAAGCTTTCGAAGAGCTGAAGCAATATCTGATCGATTTAACAACATTAACTCCACACGTGCTAGGGGCTCCAATGCTATTGTATGTGGCAGCTTCGCACTCTGCAGTGAGTGCGGCACTTGTACAAGAGAAGCTCGAAGGACAAGCTAAAAAGCAAGTCCCAGTATACTTTGTCTCCAAAGTTTTGAGTTTATCAAAGAAAAACTATACAGAATTGGAGAAGGTGTTGTATGCTGTGTTAATGGTGTCCAGGAAGCTTCGGCATTATTTTCAAGCATATCACATAATTGTTCCTTCATCACAACCCCTGAAGGATATCATGAGGAATAGAGAAGCTACTGGAAGGATTGGAAAATGGGCCGCGGAGCTTAATGAATTCACTATTGACTACGTACACAGATCTTCAATCCAATCTCAAGCGTTAGCGGATTTCATCGCTGATTGGACGACAGGGGCTCACGAAGAGGGGACAAGCAAAGATGCCGAAGCTTGGACAATGTTTTGCGATGGTTCTTGGGGAGCCTTTGGTGCAGGAGCAGCTGCGGTCTTAGTGGCACCTTCGAAAGTCAAAACATGTTATGCAGTCAAACTAGATTTCAGTTGCACAAATAATGTTGCTGAGTACGAAGCACTTCTATTGGGGCTTCGGAAACTAAGGGCAATGGGAATAAGAAGGGCCATCCTAAAGACTGATTCTCAAGTTATTGCTGGCCATGTGGATAAAAGCAGCAAGGCACGCGATCCGAAGCTTGAAAAATATCTGGATGCAGTTCGAAGGTTGGAAGCTTCCTTCGAAGGTTTTTCCGTCAAGAATATTCCAAGAGGTCAAAATGAGCATGCAGATTTGCTAGCCAAATCAGCGGCTCAGGGGCTCCCACTACCCTCCGAAGTATTTTTTGAAACAATAAAAGCACCTTCGGTTGAGCTCATGGAAAGAGCAGTGCTTACTATTTCTCCAATACACAGTGAAGACTGGAGAACTAAAATAATATCTTACCTCCAAGGCAATTGTCTTTCATGTGACGAAGCTTATAACAAGAGAATGGAGGCAAGAACAAGACCATATGTGATAATAGAAGGGGAATTGTATAAACATGGAGTTTGTTCACCACTCCTCAAGTGTTTATCAAGGACTGAGGGTATGGAATTAATGAAAGAGATACATGCAGGCCTATGTGGATCTCACATTGGATCTAGGCCCTTGTTGGGAAAAGTTTTTCGACAAGGATTTTACTGGCCGAAGGCAGCTTCGGATGCAGCAGAATTAGTCCAAAAATGCGAAGGCTGTCAAAAATGTGCAAGAGACCAGAAGCAACCTTCATCTCTCACTCAATTAATACATCCCACTTGGCTGTTGCAAAGGTGGGGCCTCGATTTGCTAGGCCCACTTCCACCAGCACAAGGAAATCTAAAATATGTTGTGGTGGCGGTAGAGTATTTTTCCAAGTGGATTGAGGTGAAGCCTTTAGCCACAATAACTTCGGTCACTGTCCAGAAATTTTTCTGGCAAAACATTGTTTGTCGCTTTGGAGTGCCGAAGGCTATTACTGTGGACAACGGAACACAATTCAATGCTGAAGCTTTCAAAGAATTCTATGAACAAATTGGCACGAAGATTCATTTTGCATCGGTCAGACATCCGGAGTCAAATGGACTTGTTGAAAGAGCTAATGGCATTATAATGACGAGAATAATTAAGTTAATCTTCAATCAGCCCAGAGGAAAGTGGCCAGATGAATTAATCAAAGTGGTGTGGAGCCACAACACAACAATATCAAGGTCAACAGGCTTTACACCATTCAAATTACTGTTTGGTGACGAAGCAATAACCCCAGAATAAGCTAAGGCAGGATCAATAAGAACAGTGGCTTCGGCAGAGGACGAAGCTGATTATTCTGTGGCAAAAGATGCTATAGAAGGGATCAGGCTTCAGGCCGTGGAGAACATCAATAAATATCAAGCTGAAACAATAAAATGGCGTGACAGAAAAGTTCGGCTAAAGAACATTAAGCCAAGGCATTTGGTACTTCGGAGAGTTGCCAACCCAGATACAGTAGGCAAGCTACAGTTGAAGTGGGAAGGACCTTTTCTGGTAGTATCTTCGTCAAGACCCAGTTCTTATAGATTGAAGGATATGGACGGCAACAACATTCCCAGATCTTGGAATGCGGATGAGCTTCGGCGATATTATGTATAGCTTGATGTAATCTTTTTATTTTTCCTATGGCACCCCTTTCCTTTCTAAAGGGGAGAAAGGTTTTTAATGGGGCAATAGCATGTAATTTCTCTTTTTCTTATTTCAGCTCTACAAGAGAAAAATCCCTCAAAAATGTAAATGTAAAAACTGAGCATGCACCATCGAGTGCAGGGAAAAAGAAAAAAAACAGGGAGAAGCTCGAAAGTCGTCCCTAAGGGGATGCAGAGCACGACGAAGCTACAAAAAGCCGTTCCTAAGGGAGCGCAGTGTAAGTTTTCTGCTCAAAAGTCGTTCCCAAGGGAATGCAGAGCTTACAGCGAAAAGTCAACACTGATACCGCCGAAATATAAGGTGAAGTGCGAAAAGTCAACGCGAATACCGCCGAAATAGAAGGCGAAGAAGTTCAAAAGACGTTCCTAAGGGGATGTAGAACTTACAGCGAAAAGTCAGCGCTGATACACCGAAAAATAAGCGGTGAAGCCGAAAAATAAACGGCAAAGAGACTTCGGTCATTCCCAAGGGAATGAAGGCTATGGTTGTGGCTTCGTATGCGTGTGTTTGGACATTCATTTGCACGACACATTACATCATACATTTGCATTCATAAACATTCATTTAGACATACATAGGATCATCATCATCTGTTGGTGACTTGTTCTCAAATGCTATGAGTCAAGAACAAGGCAACACAGATAATGTTAAACGTTAAAGTCCTTCGTCCTTTGAAGCATTATATCCCTTTGA
Source organism: Zea mays (assembly GCF_902167145.1). Taxonomy (NCBI): domain Eukaryota; kingdom Viridiplantae; phylum Streptophyta; class Magnoliopsida; order Poales; family Poaceae; genus Zea; species Zea mays. Next base: position 81,038,268 of record NC_050104.1, on the reverse strand, counting down.
GAGATAATGATTTTCGGACGAAGGTTGTGAAGAACGTACCTTCGTCAAAGCAACATATAAACGAGGAAAGAAACATATGGGATATAAAAGACAATACCAACAGTTATTTATTATCATCAACTCATTTCTATTTTATTATTAAGGAAAAATAGAAATAATAACAAGTTACAAAAGTACCTTCGGCTTGAAAGAAGGTAAAAGTACAAGCGTGACGCAAAAGCAAATGCCCAATCAGCATGAATAGTACGGGAGCACTATTCATCTATTTATAGGCACGGGACGCAGCCCATGTAAAATTACACCCATGCCCTTTACATTTGCTAATAACTCTATAATAGTTCATCGGGGTCTAAATAGCCTTTTCCCTTTTAAGTCGGTTCCCTTTTCTGTTATCATGCCGAAGCTCCCCTGCGCATAGCTTCGGCTCTGTGCCATCCTTCGTATTCTTTGTGCTTCTTCACACTGTAGTTTTGACCTAAGTCCGAAGGTACCTGTTCATGTATCATACTCCAGAAACATTGTTAAATCATATTTTTGAGGACCTTTGGAAGCCGAAGGCCCCCAACATCATCATAGCACAGGCGGATGCTTCGGCTCTAAAAGATAATGCTTCGGCAAAGAGAGAAGCAATTTCATGCTTCGTTGTGTACGAAAAGAAGGGAAGCTGTTTTTCGCCTTCGGCTCAAAAAATGCTAGTTTCGTTCACATCAAAGCACTTCATACATTGGTGGAAAGGTAAAAATATATTACAAGGTATGGACAAAATTTATAGAGTAAAACCTAATTCTTAAATTACAATATTCTTTACAAAGGTTATTACAAGAGTTCTTAGAGATTTTTCCACAGCTATCTAGTCAAGCTTCATCATTATCTATTGAGCTTCATATCGTCTGTTAAGCTTCGGCTTTGTGCTCTTCAGCTTCGTCATCTTGCTCCTCAGTTTCGTCATCCTGTACATAATAAAGTATTATAAGGAAAATTCAAGTTTAAAGGAAAAGGTAAGCACAAGTTATGATTTTGGTACCGGCTTAAGATGACTTCGAGCTTCGTCACCAGCTATGCTTCGTCCACCCTTTGTTCATACTAGTTTTATAAATCTGTTTCCTATGCTTTGGGCAAGATTGGGAATATCAACCAGATCTGCTAGTGATAAACTAAAGTTAGGTCTATTAACAATCTTTCCATGTGTGCAACCAGATTTCAGGAAGGCAACAGCTGTGCCCCGAGAAGCTACCAGGGCACAGAAATCACCATGTCCGGCTATAATTTCATCAAGGTCATCAACTTCACCCTCGATATGTTCGAAGGCCCCTGGCAGGTCTTCAGTCGAAGGACTAAATTTTTCACAGCTGGCTCCAACCGAATTGAAGATCTGCTTCAGCCGTTGTACACATCGGCTACTGAACTCCAGACATTTGTTTTGAAGCTTTGTCAATGATTTTTGCAAATTTGAATTTTTCTCGACCTCAGTCTCAAATTTTGCACTAAACTTCTGCTTTTCCTGTTTGAAGCTTTCTGACTTTGAGAGAAGCTCCGTATTTAACTTTGCAATTTTAGCTTCAGCTTCTGCCAATAAACCTTCTATTGTATGAAGCTCGAAATCCTTCTTTTCAAGAGCAGCTGCTTGATCTTTTATTTTGCTTTCTAAACCCTCAATTATAACTTCATGTTTTTTATCTTCAAGATCTTGTTGCATTCTCAAAGCTTTACTCAACAGCATACTCTGTGCACAAGCAACCTTCGTTAGAAAACACCTTCGTTGTTAAAGACAATAAAAAGTTGAAGAAAAGTTTTTTACCTTGAAATTGGAATAGAATAAACTACCGACAATGTGCTGTCGTCGGTAGCGGCTAATGTCTATCTCAAGCTTCGGGAAGCCAATACTCTTTGATAGAGTACCGATAACCTTCGCTCCAGTTTGATCTCAGACGCAGCCTAACTTTTCATCGTCAACACCACCGAAGAGTAATGCCCCTGGTTGATATCCGCAGGATATGGCATATTCTTTTAACTCTTCTTTCTCAGCCTTCGTCAACTCTTGTCCAATTAAGTTTTGAAAGTTGAAAATTCCCTCTTCCGAAGCGTCTTCGGCTATTTCCTTCTCCTTCTGAGGCTCTGTGGCCATGGTTTCTTCGGTGGCTGCAGCAGCTTCTTCTATGGCCATATCCAGAAGTATCTTATCAATGTTAGAAAGTGTGCTTTCTAAATTTGCATTTTCAACAGGTTCAGTTTCAGCAGTTGCAGCTTCGGCCGGTGCAGCTTCGATAGCTGTAGCGCTCTCAACAGCTGGTGCTTTTGAAGCCAAAGCTGGTTGTGGTGTCCCTTCGATAGCTTCTATCACAGTAATGATTCTTCGTTTTTTCAGCCAAGCTGCCTTCTTCGCTATCGAAGGCTCCTTCTTCTTCTGAAAAAGCGTCGTTAGATGTGGCGCCAGTGGACTTAGCTTGATAGGCAGGGATTCAGTCATTACCTTTAGAATTTCTGCCACATCGGCAGCGGAAGGTGATGCAGGAGTTTCTTCTTCAATATCAGTCGCCTTCTGCTTCAGAGCTGCAGCTTTTCTCTTCTTCGGAGCAACTGTCGTCGGCTCAGGGCTCAATTTCCTCTTTTTCAGTTTTTGTTCATCTTCTCTTCTTTTCTGCCCTTCGGCGCCCTTGTTCAACCGCTCATAATCAGGATATTCAAAATGTAGAACATCCATTACTCGATTCAATCTTTGCTTTGGTCAGGAGCCAAAGGCTGCAGTCATCAACTGATCTTCTTTTTTCATATAGTTCCCTAAAATCTCATTACACATAACTTCGATCGTGTCCAGCCATTCGTGGCAGGGTTCCCTGAAGTGTTTTTTGAACTTTAACTGATAAGGCAGCCGAACGAGTTCACCCTCTTTCTTCTCTTCTTCAAGCTTCGGCATACCCCACTTCTTCAGCGTTGGGAACACTCTGTTAGCTAGATATTCCTGGACTAAGTCCCTAGACCCAATGTGTTTAGACACAATTCTAAACTCATACACAACATCTTGGCAGGGATCCCCCGGTGTCATGTTGCATTGAGGTCTAGTCAGCCCGAAGACTAGCTTCAGCGGGCTTTGAACTAGCTTCTCCTTTTCTTCATCAATTTTAACATAAAACCATTCAGATTTCCAACCGGTCGGCCATTTAGTGCGATAGCTGACCACCAGTGTTTTCATATCCTTCCGATAAGCAAAATTATAACAACCGAAGTTCTCATGCAATCCGTCTTCTCTAGCCTTCGTCTGATAATGAAGTTCATGTACTCGGCAGAATGCATCGGCAAGCGGCTCTACCCCTTGACTTCGGAGAGCCCAGATGTACACGCTGAGCCTAACAATGGCGTTGGGGGTCAGCTGATGAAGATAAATCCAGAATTTTTCCATGACTTCTGCAATCATTCCATGCAGAGGAAATCTCAACCCTGCATTGAAGAAGCTCTTAAAAACTATAACTTCATCACCTTTCGACTTTGGGATAGTCTCTTCCCCTTATCGGCTTCCTTGAAGTAGCCTAGCTTCGTCATCATAGTCATATCAGCTTCAGACACAGTTGATTTCCCAAAATCCAGATGGCTGGGCTTCGATGGCATAATAACATCATAATCAATCTCTCCTTCATTAGCATCACCCTCTTCAATATCTGCTTGCTCGGTTTCAGCAGCGGGTGATTCTTCGTCAGCAGCGCCTTCAGTCACAATCAATCCCGACCGCCTCATAACTTCGAAGATCGGAGCAGTTTCAGCAGCTTCGGCTTCGTCTCTGTCACGAGTAACTCTAGCTGTCGAGCGTACCCTAGCCATTTGATGTTGAATTTTTTGTGTTTTGACGAAGTTGAAAATTTTTATCTTTGCCAAAGCTTTTTCTTGTCACGAAGCTAGAGCAAGATGATCTTTCGGTTCAGAATACAGTGAGCAAGCTTCGGCTGTGGTCAAATTTTTTGACAGCACAACAGTGCAATGGCAATGAATGCTATGGTAACTCCACACCTACCCGTCTGTTTATATAGTGCTACAGGTGGGAAGGTGAATCGACAAGTCGCCTGCACCCACTGAGCAGTCGCCCGCACCCGCTGAACGGTGGACCACTCGGCGCCTGGCAAGTGAATTACCAGATCATTCATACCCGCTGCGTGGTGGGCCACCTTGCACTCCAAATTCATTAATCGTTTCTCGGCAACGAGCTCAGGGAAGGTGTTTTCGGATCTTTGGCTCTCCGAAGCCTAGGAGACTTTTTCACGGATCAAGCTCGTTACGAAAAACGATCTAGCACCGCGAAGGGGCTACTGTTGGGGGTATGCTTCGTCGCCGAAGATCCTGTAAGAAGAAACACCTTCGGCAGATCCTCTCAAAAGCAGTGCCGAAGCTATAACCCATGAAGCTTTGGCATAGCGACATATCTCAAGACGAAGGAGTGAACCGACTCAAAGATGAAATGACCAATCAACCCGTGGAAGCTTGTATTATGATTGTAAGCATTTATAAAGGGCATGAATGTAATTTCTCACAGGCTGCGTCCTGTGCCTATAAATAGATGAACAGTACCCCCGTACTGTTCACGGAATCTTGTAATCGCTTGCACGCGACACTCGGATTATTTCCTCCTGTCAAGCCGAAGGTACATGTGTAATTAATTACTATGTTTTAATATTTAAGTTTATATGATAAAACATATGGATAAGTTTATGTGTGTGAACATATTAACCTTTGTATTTCATGTCTTATATATTTTATCTTTTCATTATTTCATAACCCTAGTCATGAAGGTACGCCCTTCATGACCTTTGTCCAAGACCTTCATCCGAAGATCATTATACCCTTGCGGAGATGATGCTTCGATGGACGAAGGGCTTTAATATTTAACATTTTATGTTGCCTTGTTCTTAATTCGAAGCATTTGAGAACAAGTCCCCAACACTCCCCCATTCCAAAATAGTATTCGTTTTAGCTCTTGATTTTTATGTATATATTCAATTAGATGATAATGAATGTAGACACATATATTGAACACATACACCAAGTATTGTATCAATACACTAAAGAATAAGAATAAGTATTGTATGACACACATTTATATTGACCACATACATTGAACACATATGAAGACATATATTGAACAGTACATACACAAAAAAATACTCTCTCTCTCTTCCATCTCCCTCTACTCTCGCTCTCTTCCCTCTCTCCTTTGTCTCTCCCTCTTCTCTATTTCTCCCTACCTCTCCTCTCTCTCCCTCCTCTCTGGTCCCTCTCCCTCCTCCTCCTCTCTCTCTCTCCCTCTCTCCCTACCTCTCCCTCCTCTCTCCCTATCCCCCTCCCTCCTCTCTCTCGCTCTCCTTCCTCTCTCTCCTTCCTCTCTTTCCCTCTCCTATCTCTTCCCTCTATTCTCTCTCTCTCTCTCTCGAACTCCCTCTCCTCTCTCTTCCCAACGTTCTCTCTCCCTCTCTTCTCCTCTCATTTCCTCTCCCCTCTCTCTTTACCTCTCTTCTCTCCCTACCTCCTCTCTCTCCCTCTCTCTTTGTTTGCAATCAATGTGCGGCATATGCAGAATCGCATACGGCGGTGGCGGTGCGAATGCACGACAGCAACACGGGTGGCGGCGATGGGTTGCAAGGCGATGATAGAGGTGGAATGGGAGAGAGGGGGGGCATACTTAGGGGCGTGGGACTCCAGCGTGGATGGCGACAAAGAATATAAAAGGGCACGACGCGCGAAATTTCGGCAACCTGACGGCGTACAATTAAAACACTAGGCGCGAATGACTTAGAAAATTTTCAACAATGCGTGCCCGCCTACTATTATACGACACATTTCTACTAGTGGTTCACAATGACAATCGCCAGTAGAAATCATTTGTATTGGCAGTTATCATTGTGAACCGCCAATAGAGATAATATGCATTTTAAGATTTTCTTTGCTACCTATGTTCGAACTTACAAATGGTTAGAGTGGTTAGATCGATTAGTTTAATGCTCTATTGCATGTGATGTCAGTTCGAAACCTGCTATTTTATCACTAACTTTTTTATATACATTATTAATTACACTATTGTTGGTTACTTGTTCCCAAATACTATAAATTAAGAACAAGGCAACACAATTGTTAGTGGTTAAAGACCTTCGTCCTTCGAAGCATTATTTCCTTTCGGATATAATGATCTTCAGACGAAGGTCAGGAAGGACATACCTTCATCATTTTAGCATATAAGTATAAATATAAATAAGAATGCGAAAGAACATTAAAGAATGTAAGTAATGATTAAATACTCACAATTTATTTATATTTATATCCATAGATAAGAATTAACATTAATAATATTTATAATACAATAGTACCTTTGGTTCGCCAGAAGGTGAGAATGCAAAGATGACGCGAGAAAGATTACAATCCAGCGTGAACAGTACGGGGGTACTGTTCATCTATTTATAGGCGCGGGATGTAGCCCAGACACAATTATATTCATGTCCCTGACATTTATTTGCAATCATAATGCGAATAATCAAGGACTAAATAGTCTTTTTTCCCTTGAGTTGGTGACGACCTTCGGCTTCGTCATAATACTAAGCCGAAGCTTCTTCAGCCATAGCTTCGGCTTCCATCTGTATCATCATGTCGCGTATGCCTTTGTATTATCTTGCCGAAGGTGTTTTTGCCTTGAGGACCTTTGGAGGGGAAGAAGACCCCCAACAACTATATATATTATATATTATTAATTAAACTATATGTTAAACTTATACATTATTAATCCTCTCTATCTCCCTCTACCTCTCTCCTCTCACTCCCTCAACCTCTCTTCTCTCCCTCCTCTCGCTCCCTCTACCTGTCTATCTGCAGGATGGTGGTGCCAAAGACGGTTAGACTGAAGCATGTTCCGAAGGTCCTGAAGACTTTAGGATTCCCGTCTTGCATTTATCTGTAGAAAAACTTAGAGTCCTGTTTAGCAAAAGATTGTAATCGACATTTGAGCAGAATATTGTACATATTTATCCATACCTTGTAATATAATCTTACCTCATCGTCTATGTATGAATTGCTTTGCTGTGGACGAAACCAACACTTACAATTTTTTGAGCCGAAGGAAAAAAAACACCTTCCCTTCTTTTCGTTCACATCGAAGCATTTTTCATTAAATACGAAGTGCCTCCATACACCATTAAGTTTTATCTGAGACGAAGCATCTTCGTATTCAACGAAGCATTTTGTCACCACAGACAGACATCTTTTTTCTTTCATGTTAGCACTTGTGCTTCATGTCATGATGATAATGATGATCCTACGAATGTCTAATGAATACTTATATGAATGCAAAAACGATGTGATGATACATGCAAATGTATGTCACAAACACACAGAAAACCACACCCAGACTCTGCATCCCCTTAGGAACGACTTTGGAGTCTCTTCACCTTTTACTTAGGTGGTATTTTAGCTCTGTATCCCCTTAGGAATGACTTTGGAGCTTCTTCACCTTTGACTTAGGTGGTATTTAAGCTCTACATCCCCTTAGAAACGACTTTGGAGCTTCTTCACCTTTTATTTAGGTGGTATCTTGGCTCTGCATTCCCTTAGGAACGGCTTTTGAGCTTCAGAACTTACTCTGCACTCCCTTAGGAATAGCTTTGTAGCTTCTTCACCTTTTACTTAGGTGACATTTTAGCTCTGCATCCCCTTAGGGACGACTTTTGAGCTTTTCCCTGTCCTTTTGCACTCGTTGGTGCGGATCTGTTGTTACATGTTACATTCTTGGGGAATTTGGCCCTTGTATTGCATATGGCTAAACAAGAAAAATTGAAAATTACAACCTATGGCCCCATTAAAAACCTTTCTCCCCTCTTGAAAGGAAAAGGGTGCCATAGGGAAAAAAATAAGAAAATTACATCAATTACACATAATATCGCCGAAGCTCATCCGCATTCCAAGACCTGGGTATGTCGTTGCCGTTCATATCCTTCAGTCTGTAAGAACCGGGTCTTGACGAAGATACCACCAAGAAAGGGCCTTCCCATTTGAGCTGAAGCTTCCCTACTGTTTCAGGGTTAGCCACCCTTCTAAGCACCAAATGACCTGGCTTGATGTTTTTCAATCTAATTTTTCTATCACCCCATTTTATTGTTTCGGTCTGGTATTTGTTGATGTGCTCTATGGCTTCAAGTCTGGTCCCTTCTATGGTATCTTTTATTACTTGGCAATCACTTTCAACATCTGCCAAAGCTAAGGTTCTTATTGAACCCGTTCTTGCTTCTTCCAGTGTTATTGTTTCGTCACCGACAGAAGCTTGAACGGAGTAAACCCTGTTGACCTTGATACAACAGTGTTGTGGCTCCAAACCACTTTTATTAATTCGTCTGGCCACTTTCCTTTAGGCTGATTGAAAACTGACTTCATTATTCCTGTTATTATGATTCCATTTGCCCTTTCTACCAACCCATTTGACTCAGGATGCCTCACTGATGCAAAGAGTATTTTTGTGCCAATTTGGTTACAAAAAGTTTTGAAAGTTTCAGCATCGAACTGAGTTCTGTTATCAACGCTGATAGCCTTCGGCACTCCGAATCGACAAACGATGCTTTGCCAGAAGAATTTTTGTACTATGGCCGAAGTTATTGTAGCCAAAGGCTTTGCCTCAATCCACTTAGAAAATTATTCCACTGCCACCACAACATATTTCAGGTTGGCTTGTGCTGGTGGTAGCAGTCCTAACAAATCCAAACCCCATCTTTGCAGTGGCCAAGTTGGTTGTATTAGTTGGATTAAAGTCGAAGGTTGTTTCTAGTCTCTAGTGCATCTTTGGCAATTTTCACATTTCTGAACTAAATCTGCTGCATCCGAAGCTGCCTTTGGCCAGTAAAAACCTTGTCTGAAAACTTTCCCTAGCAGAGGTCTAGACCAAATGTGGACTCCACATATCCCTACGTGTATCTCCTTCATTAATTCTTGTCCTTCGGTTCTGGACAAGCATTTGAGCAATGGAGAGCAAACACCGTGCTTGTACAATTCCCCTTCTATTATTACATATGGCCTTGTCCTTGCTTCCTGTGGCGGAACCGCCTGAATTATTCTAGTTTAAGTGCCTAAGTCACGCCTTAAGGGCTGTAACACACTTAAAACGGAATAACCCGTCAGTCCCTTAGATCTAGTCTGATGAAGCCACTTAACCAGTATCAAATTCCACAATCTCACTCGAAGGTGAGTCACAGAAGAAATACAATAAAGCAGGAAACCTCAAATTAAGTGCTGGAGTTATTACATAAATCAGAGTTTTTCAAGTTGCTGATAAGAGTTCATAAAATAAAATGCAGCGGATAAATGATGTCGGTAGAGAGGAAATGGGCAAGCCCTAGCCCACTACTCCTCGTGCTCCTCTCCTGCCGGAGCAGCATCCCACTCGACCGTCCAACCCGGTGGCAGGGTGGTAGGCCAAGTCACACCATCAACCATATCCTGAAGCGTACCTGCAAAAATTATGCCACAAGCAAGGCTGAGTATAATAATACTCATCTAGACTTACCCGGTGTGAGGAATCTACTCCTCTACCTCTAGACAATGCAACTACTTGGCTGAGGGGTTTGGTTTGCCAAAAGCACTAGCTGTATCTAAAACCAAGTTTTAGCTTTTCGAATTCTAACATCATTAGCTTTACTAAGTTTGCTCCTTCTAAGCATACATGGTAACAAGCATTTAGTGCAATCAACAAATTGTCTCATGTAACCTCATTTCACTTCTTACTCAATGTAGTACAAGGGGTCAAGCAGTCACATTAGCTGCGAGAAGCAGACGATTCGAATCGAGTTTTATCCTTACAAGGTAAACCTAAACACACGACATGTCAGGGTACTCCGACACCACACATGTCAACCATCCCTATCGATTCCCCGTTCGCGTCCAGGCCTCACCGCCTTGGCATACAATGCTCCACTGACCCCGGCTGCCGCCGTGCAGTGACCACACTTGTACCCACCATAGCTAGCATGGGAGACCCAGTCTCAGGTCGCGTGAGGGATAAAGTCCGCGCTCGGCTTCACTCAGGTACTAGGTTTATTGGTTACCATATTTCCCGACATGTGCTTAGTACATTCAAAAGCTTGACTCGGGTATCCACGCATTAATCCTTAATTCCTTTTTCCCGTCTCATGGACAAGGCATCCTCCCTGGATCCAAGTCCATAGACTAACATAGATCTCGTTATCAAGATGAATACAATCAATTCCTGACCTCGCGCGAGTGCTAGAAAAATCACTCGACTTCTACCGAGATCCTGATTAGCAAAGCAGCTACTCGACCTAGCATACTAGTATCCATCTCAAAAAGGAATCCTATGTTCATGCAACTAGAGGTTTCAAGCAACTCCTACACTTAAGTGCACATTACAATCCTACAAGCATTAATTGTAGTAAAGTAGCATATAATAATATGGTTATGCATAAAATTGGGGCTTGCCTTCAATAGCTGGGGCTGTGGGGAGATCCTCGATAGCAGCCTCGGAAGCTTGCTCCTGGTCCTCCTCTTGGACAGTTCCTTGCTCGGGGATGAGCACGTACTCTCCGTCAGCGAGATTACAACCTAATAAATGCAATGAGTAAGATACATGCATGATATGATATGTGCTTTAGTAATTAAACTTTGATGGTGAATGATTCACTTAAATCAGAAAGAGTGTAATCTTGCTACTAAAGATTTTTGGGTGGTATACTTAGTAATTTAGATCACACTCAGTTAAACTAAGTGGTAAGTCCATTTTGGTGTCCCACTGAATTCTTTTTAAAGTCTTAGTGAGATTTTGTCCATATTTCTAGTTGAACTTATTTGGGCGAGGTTTATCTTTCATTTCTTTCCCTTTATTTCTTTTATGTTTTTAAAGTGGGTTTGAACTACAAGTTGTCTTAATAAATTTCCAAAAATTCTGTAAACATTACAGTGGCTTCTTACTGGTGTATAATTCTATGTCCTAAAATTTGGGGCTTAAAGAGTGAATAGTTCTCTCTGGACAAAATTATAAAATGCTAGGGCAGAAGGGGTGGTTTGAACTACAACTACCATTTAACAGAAGGTTATTCCTTAAGACATATTTTTGCTGGTATCTAGATGTTATAACATGACTTTGCACAAATTTCTAGCCATTAATACATACCAGTTATCTCTACTACTTATTAAGACGGTAAGGGGTAGGCTGTCACAAAGCTCATTCTCATTCCCACGTGCATCCCACGCCTAGCTAAAAATTAAATTAAAGGCTCCAATGGGATTTGAACCTGCAACCCCTCAAGCAAATGTGCTCGTAGCTACCACTACACCACATATGTGTTTATGTCAATATTTGTTACAGTAAAAATATCTACTACATCTTTCCTAAATTCCACCTGCTACCCTTGCACAATGTGTAGTAGTAGATAATTATCAACGAGATTACTGAATTATATTTTTGGCCGGAGGCAGTAGTATTTAAAGAAGAGCCTTGCATGCAATTTCTTTTGTTTTTATAATATTTTCAACTTAAATTTCTTTTTTATATGCATGACATTTATTCTCCATAATATTTTTTCATGGATCGGATTTGTAAGTCATTTTCATAAACCAACGCCAAAGATGAATCCATGTTTCTTACATGGAAACCACGAACAAATACCACTGACAGGAGGCGCTCGGGTTGGCGTTGCTCATCGACGACGAGAAGAAGCTTGCACTATACCAAAATAGTAAACTTCCTAGAGCCTAAACCCTAAGAAGTTAGCTAAACTCTCGAAAGTTAAGCCATCCCGTCGGAAGTTTGGCTCTCGGAAATTTTTTGTCGGAAGTTAGCTTAACTTCCTAGAGCCCTCTAGGAAGTTAGCTAACTTCCTATAGCCAAAGAAGCCTCTCGGAAGTTAGTAGGTTCTCGGAAGTTAGTAGCTTCACGCCGTCAGCACCGTCAGCTGATTAACTTCCTACGACTAACTTCCTACGGCTGACTGTAGCCCTAGAAAATTAGCTGGCTAACTTCCTACGGTTGACTGTAGCCCCTAGAAAGTTAGCTTCCTACGCCTGACTATCCTAGGATAGTCAGCCGTAGGAAGCTAACTTCCTAGGGGCTACAGTCAACCGTAGGAAGTTAGCTAGCTAACTTCCTACGGTCCAATAAGCCTCTAGGAAGTTAATTTGATCAATATTACAAATATTGTTTATTTTTATTTTACACCACATTCCACATCATAACAAATATATAGCACAACATATTTTTCACATAAAACATCTCACACACAATCACATAACAATATTTAAATCCATAGTCTCATCAATTACATTACAAAAGTCTCATCCATAGTCATAATAAGACACATCTCATTCAGTACTAATAAGAGACAATATCTCATACATAGTCATAATAAAAGTCTAAAGTATGAGGACACAATAATATATAGTAGGACACTTGTGCGGATGCTTGCATGAAATAGCTGACGATCCTATGGACGTCGGACACTGTGTGCACTCCTTCATGCATGTAGCTACAATCGATTGGGAATTCATTAGCCCTCTTAATAACGGTAGACATTTTACGACAACCCTCGCGCGCACTCGATCCACTTAGTATTCATCACTTTATGGATTTTTTCCCATTCCAATTCAGTAATCTGAACACACACAAAAAAACAGAAAAAGGGTATATTTAGCCATGTAATGAAACCCTTATTATTACTCAAAAGGAAGATTAGCACATCTTTATTATGAGGGATAGTCTGATAGAAGTTGATTGTAAATTAGGGATGGCAGATATATATCAAAATTCAAAAGTTATCATTATCCCAAGATTAATGCTAGACAAAGCACATATACAAAGATATGACTCAAGGGATGTTGGCAACCATTTGAACAGTATAAACATAGTATGCAACAGAAGTCACTTGATTGAATTGTAACAAGTATAAAAAGTATCAGGAGAATTAGGAAGATAAGCGCCAAAGTGATGTACCAAAGAATGAGTAGTTGCTCTTGGAGAAAGGCCAACATCCTGGATTATGATTATAGCTTCGCCTAAACCTTTAGCCACAAGAATCAATTGAGAACATAAGGCTTTTCCTGGATGTGTAACTATTTGCACCACATGTGTGTCATTGGTAGAAGCATCTAGGGAGCATGTTCCACCACTTACAATCAGATTTTCCTGTGGCTCAAATGTATAAGAGCATAAATAGCAAAGGGGGCTTAAATTACTTCAGACCATGAACAGGATATACAAGAAGTGAGCAAAAGTTCACCTGTGCTTCAGGATGGAAAACTAACAAGACATATTCAGGGGTGACTCTTAAGGAAGAAACAATCTGTATAAACATAAGCTGAGTGAGACAAGGACTTTAGCGAAATTGATAAAAAGTATTCAAGCGAAGAGAAGATGAATTAGCGAAAAATCTTCCATTTACATGTATACTCGCTGCAGTTAGACGTATATTTCTTCCGTTGGAGATTACAATGGGTGATGCTTGCAATCTATCTGGACCACGGTCAGCTTTCCTAGCAGCTTCCAATATATCAAGACGGTTTTCTATACAGTCAACGAAAACCATTTAGTAGGCTGGGAATAGTACAAAAACTTTCAACACGGACATGTTGTACTTTTAAGGATTATTAAACTGAATTTTAATGAAAAGAACAAGAAAGTACCATTTTTATTTGCTTTCAATGTTATTTCTGATGGGAAGTCACAAATAACAGTGAACTCTGATTTGGAAATTGCAGGCACAGGATGATCTTTACCAACCATGTTCCCACGTGAAAACAACAATTTCTAAAAAAGTGAATTAAATTAAATATATTTCAGTGAATCAATTCACCAGAATATATTGCAATACGCAGTTCATAAACAAAAATGCAAAGATCCATTTGAAGTACTTACATAGCTCACTTTGCTTAGGCAAGATACTCGATATAGTCCACTAGATAGTTTCTTCACAGCGGTAGAACTAATAATATGAGCTGCTGCTATAGCACGAACATCAAAATCTTACATAATCAAACCAAAATCGGTAATATAATTAACTTGGTGCTCTAAATCGAACTGGACTGTCCTATCACATATTCTTTGTGTGGAGAGGAAGTTATGTTTATTTCCTAGAGCTACCAGTCGCCTCTCGGAAGTTATTTATTTCCTACGGTTTGTTATAAAAGCTGTAGAAAGTTAAAAAACCATAGGAAGTGTATGATTTTGGTGTAGTGTTGGTGACTGCCAGTTCGACCTCTGGAAGCAGTCCTACGTGTCCGCATGCGCCGCTGTGTTCGGCAAGCTCCGGCGCAGCCACCGCTTGGACGTGGTCCAGAGCGGCTGCACCACGCTGTCCATCTTCAAACAGGGGAACCTCATGGTCATCCCCAACGCTGGCGACTCTCGGGTTGTTCTAGGCACCACATCCGACGATGGCGCTGTCACGCTGTCCAGCTCACCATCCATCTGAAGCTCAACCTGCCACGTAAGTCGCTACTGGCCGGCCATGAATTCTTGTGCGCTGGGACGACGACCATTGCTGACGTTGCGTGAGTGTCCTCGAACAAGATATATGTAGAGGAGTAGCACATCCGGCGGTGCAATGACTAGGTGTACTACCTTACTGATGAGCCTGGGGTGCAATTCGTTTGGCAGCCCAGCCAAGAGTCATCAGTACTCGCCATGTCGTGCACGTTTGACGACTACTATATCAAGGTATGTGGCGTCATCTTGGCGCCAGAGGTGATGCAGAGGAGGACCGACAGAAATGACCACTTGCCATCGTCAGGGTAGCTTTTGTGTCGACCTGTCTTTAATTCTCTTCGCAGACACATACACTTGCATTTTTGTTTAAGCAAGCGTGTATGGTGGTGCGTACCTGATGACTGACAATGTACGAGGGAACTTGTACCGGCAGGTGTGGTACGTGCTCTTCAATGATGAGACCATGCAAATCGTGGCATATATCGAAGTCTGCATGATACTGATGGTTGCAATGTAGTAGTGAAACAACTAAATTAAAATAACAAAATTTATGTATGACCAGGATTACAAATGAATTATGAAACATTTTCTTATAACAATATAAGACACATTTTGTATATAAGTTATCATGTTATTATTTGTTCCCGTTGCAACGCACGGGCACTCACCTAGTTTTATTATGATTTTTCCAAAGTTTCTAGCCAAAGGGGTGCTTTCTACTACCACTATATTTGAAAAATATCAAACAACATATTTCTGATTTTTCCTAGCTTCTATTTTGTGCAAGAGCAATCATTCTGAAGTTTGGCATCTTTTTGCTTAAGGGAAGGGGTGGTAGGAATTACTTGGATTAAATGGCCTTTTTCATGAAGTATTGGTAATAGGCATTATTATGCATCTTTCAAATGAGTTTGCATTTTTCTCTGGTGGCCTATCTCATTATTGATCTAGCAAAATTTTATTTGCCCATTATTGCATTATTTTGGGTTACTCATGATTTATTTGAAATATGACTCATTATCATGTTCTATTTATTTACCCTACTTAAAATGATGGGCTAGGGTGTTTATTATTTTTGCAGTGGGGTTTTGGTGGTTACAAGTCCACTGGATTTTTATTAACAAATTTGGGTTTGGTTTTATAACTCCAATAATTGTTTTCTAGTTGGACTAATGCTAAATAAAACATTCCACTTTAATTCTATTCTATACTAGTGGTCTTTTTATTTTTCCTTGGTTTTTTGTTACTTAAGTAGGCTAGGAAAAATAATTTCATTCACTGGTCAGTAATTTCTAATGTCTTTCTGATTTTCCTAACTTTTGGGCAAAATGGCTTTTAATAGATATCCCTACTAAATTTTTCAATACTGGGGTTCTCACTATTTTTAAACAGTGTTTAAATGGGGTTTGAACATCTACAAATTTTCTTAGGTTCATCACAGAAGCATAACTAATTTTCTTTAATTTAATAAGGTTTGGTCAGTTTCTGTTTTTAATTCCAAACTCTAAAATTTTGAACAGAAAGCATGGGGTTCAGTATTTTTAGTTGGTAGTCCATAATATTTAGAATCCAGCAAAATTGGTTTGACAATTTTTGGTTAAGTATTTCTTAAGTTATGAATTTCCTAAGTTCTCTGTTCATTAAAAAGATTAAACAGAAATGAATAAATGGAAAACTACTTTGCAACGGGGTCCCTGGTGGGTGTTTTCAATTTTCTTTACAAACTAGTCCTTGGGCTACTATTCAAATGTGTCGCTGACAAATCAGAAAACCCCTTGGGTTCTTCTAATCCTAACCCGAGGTCCTTTCCCCAAATCAAACAGTACCGCAGCGGAAGAAAGGGCGGAGGGGCTTACCGGCGGAAAGACTGCTCCGGTGAGGTGGCCGAGGGTGTAGGGGAGGTCCTGAGGGTCACGGCGATGTGCGGGTCGCTGTCGGGGATGGTCGGAGTCGGCCGGTCCACGTGCTCAGGCGGGGGAGCTCGGCGGCGGCGAGGAGTCCGACCTATCCAGGGCACAATTGAGCAATCAAATGGGTCAGAGAGCTTCACCAGGGATCAAGGAGGGTGTGTGTGCGAGGAATTGAAGAACGGCTCACCGGATTGCTCTAGGCACCACATCCGACGATGGCGCTGTCACGCTGTCCAGCTCACCATCCATCTGAAGCTCAACCTGCCACGTAAGTCGCTACTGGCCGGCCATGAATTCTTGTGCGCTGGGACGACGACCATTGCTGACGTTGCGTGAGTGTCCTCGAACAAGATATATGTAGAGGAGTAGCACATCCGGCGGTGCAATGACTAGGTGTACTACCTTACTGATGAGCCTGGGGTGCAATTCGTTTGGCAGCCCAGCCAAGAGTCATCAGTACTCGCCATGTCGTGCACGTTTGACGACTACTATATCAAGGTATGTGGCGTCATCTTGGCGCCAGAGGTGATGCAGAGGAGGACCGACAGAAATGACCACTTGCCATCGTCAGGGTAGCTTTTGTGTCGACCTGTCTTTAATTCTCTTCGCAGACACATACACTTGCATTTTTGTTTAAGCAAGCGTGTATGGTGGTGCGTACCTGATGACTGACAATGTACGAGGGAACTTGTACCGGCAGGTGTGGTACGTGCTCTTCAATGATGAGACCATGCAAATCGTGGCATATATCGAAGTCTGCATGATACTGATGGTTGCAATGTAGTAGTGAAACAACTAAATTAAAATAACAAAATTTATGTATGACCAGGATTACAAATGAATTATGAAACATTTTCTTATAACAATATAAGACACATTTTGTATATAAGTTATCATGTTATTATTTGTTCCCGTTGCAACGCACGGGCACTCACCTAGTTTTATTATGATTTTTCCAAAGTTTCTAGCCAAAGGGGTGCTTTCTACTACCACTATATTTGAAAAATATCAAACAACATATTTCTGATTTTTCCTAGCTTCTATTTTGTGCAAGAGCAATCATTCTGAAGTTTGGCATCTTTTTGCTTAAGGGAAGGGGTGGTAGGAATTACTTGGATTAAATGGCCTTTTTCATGAAGTATTGGTAATAGGCATTATTATGCATCTTTCAAATGAGTTTGCATTTTTCTCTGGTGGCCTATCTCATTATTGATCTAGCAAAATTTTATTTGCCCATTATTGCATTATTTTGGGTTACTCATGATTTATTTGAAATATGACTCATTATCATGTTCTATTTATTTACCCTACTTAAAATGATGGGCTAGGGTGTTTATTATTTTTGCAGTGGGGTTTTGGTGGTTACAAGTCCACTGGATTTTTATTAACAAATTTGGGTTTGGTTTTATAACTCCAATAATTGTTTTCTAGTTGGACTAATGCTAAATAAAACATTCCACTTTAATTCTATTCTATACTAGTGGTCTTTTTATTTTTCCTTGGTTTTTTGTTACTTAAGTAGGCTAGGAAAAATAATTTCATTCACTGGTCAGTAATTTCTAATGTCTTTCTGATTTTCCTAACTTTTGGGCAAAATGGCTTTTAATAGATATCCCTACTAAATTTTTCAATACTGGGGTTCTCACTATTTTTAAACAGTGTTTAAATGGGGTTTGAACATCTACAAATTTTCTTAGGTTCATCACAGAAGCATAACTAATTTTCTTTAATTTAATAAGGTTTGGTCAGTTTCTGTTTTTAATTCCAAACTCTAAAATTTTGAACAGAAAGCATGGGGTTCAGTATTTTTAGTTGGTAGTCCATAATATTTAGAATCCAGCAAAATTGGTTTGACAATTTTTGGTTAAGTATTTCTTAAGTTATGAATTTCCTAAGTTCTCTGTTCATTAAAAAGATTAAACAGAAATGAATAAATGGAAAACTACTTTGCAACGGGGTCCCTGGTGGGTGTTTTCAATTTTCTTTACAAACTAGTCCTTGGGCTACTATTCAAATGTGTCGCTGACAAATCAGAAAACCCCTTGGGTTCTTCTAATCCTAACCCGAGGTCCTTTCCCCAAATCAAACAGTACCGCAGCGGAAGAAAGGGCGGAGGGGCTTACCGGCGGAAAGACTGCTCCGGTGAGGTGGCCGAGGGTGTAGGGGAGGTCCTGAGGGTCACGGCGATGTGCGGGTCGCTGTCGGGGATGGTCGGAGTCGGCCGGTCCACGTGCTCAGGCGGGGGAGCTCGGCGGCGGCGAGGAGTCCGGCCTATCCAGGGCACAATTGAGCAATCAAATGGGTCAGAGAGCTTCACCAGGGATCAAGGAGGGTGTGTGTGCGAGGAATTGAAGAACGGCTCACCGGATTGCTCGGTCTACGCGCGCAGGCGGGCGACCGAAGTCCGGCGAGGACGATCTTGGTTCTGCGGTGAAGTTCTGCCGGGTCCGAGGGCTGGGAAAAGCTTCACAAGCTATTGGCGAAGCTAACCGAGTGGCTGGCGCGGCTTGGAAGCGACCGGAGTGGGCTAGCCACGGTGGCCGAGGCTCGGGTGGCAATGGCGGGTGGAAAAGAGCTCGCCGGAGCTAAGGAGGGGCATCTGGCCGGTGAAGGTGAGCACGGAGTGTGGTGAGGCGTGCCTGGGGAGGATTTATAGGCACGGGTGGGCACGGTCGAGGGTGAGGGCGCGCGGCGGACTTGACAGAACGTTGGGGCGAGCGCGCGCTCGGGTTGGGCGAACGCCGACGTGCCGACAGGGTCGAACACGTGTGCGCGTTCATTCTGCCCAAGTTCTGGCGCGTGTGGTCATTCATCCGAGCCTGCTCTTGCCTTGGTCAGTGCACAAAACCTCTTCTCCTCCCTATAAGCTACCAATCTTGTGTGGGGTCATAGGATTTTGCCTACTGGTTTCAAAGATTTGGAGCCCTGAAATCTGGTATGTCTTCCTGCCCGAGCCCGAGGCAAATCCTGGGTTTTGTCGTGTCTAGGGCTCACGTCCCAATGCCATCTTCTGGCATGTGACAGAGGGATTAGTTAGGCACAATTTTGTCAATGGGTCATTAGGATTTGAGCTAGGGATCAAGGTGAACACACTTGGTCTTTAGCTCAAGGGCTGAAATTCAGAATTCTGAATTTCAGAAATCCCCATTGAACCCTTACTTGAGAAGCTTGTTTTAGAGTTTTTATTAAACTATTTTGGACAGGCTTTCATAATCTTTATTGTTGCTTATTTAGTATACTTCAATGTTTATATTTGTCCTAAGCCTTGATTTTATATTTTTCATAGTCTTTTGCCCCTTTTCTTCAATACTACTTAAAGAGCTCAATTAGGGTTGGTATTAGGGTTTCAACATTTTGCTGTTTTTGAAAATATTATTTGTTTGGAACATGATTCTTTAGATATACACTTAGTAGATATTTTATCTTAAGTTAATTTGATGCTTCATGCTTAATTTGGTTCACATAAAATGATGGTTCTTGGGTTAGCACTTGAGAGAAACCCTAGGTGACACTGGGGTGTCACACTTCCATTCTTTTGTTATAAGCTTCATCATCTGAAAAACAGTTTCCCTAGAGGAAGGATAAAATTTCAGTCCTCCAATCTTCACTATGTACAAGTGAAATTGTGAGCACTGCTCTTTCCATGAGCTCGACCAAAGGTGCTTTTATTGTTTCAAAAATTACTTCTGAAGGTAAAGGGAGCCCATGTGCCACTGATTTAGCTGATAAGTCTGCATGCTCATTCTCTCCCGTTGGGATATTTTTTACAGAAAAACCTTCAAAAGAGGCTTCCAACCTTCGGACTACATCTAAATACTTTTCAAGCTTCGGGTCTCTTGCCTTACTACTTTTGTCCACATGACCCGAGATAACTTGTGAATCAGTCTTGAGGATTGCCCTTCTTATTCCCATTGCCTTTAGCTTTCGAAGCCCCAAGAGAAGATCTTCGTACTCGGCAATATTATTTGTACAGCTGAAGTACAATTGTATTGTATAACATGTTCTGACTTTGGAAGGTGCAACTAGGACAGCAGTTGTCCCTGCACCGAAGGTCCCCCAAGACCCATTGCAAAATACCGTCCAAGTTTCGGCATCTTTTACTGTTTCTTCATCCTGAGCCCCTGGCATCGAATCAGCAATGAAGTCTGCTAATGCCTGAGATTGTATTGAAGATCTATGTACATAATCAATGGTGAATTCATTGAGTTCTGTGGCCCATTTTCTGACCCTTCCTGTAGCTTCTCTGTTCCTCATTATGTCTTTTAAGGGTTGCGATGAAGGCACTATTATGTGATATGCTTGGAAGTAATGTCGAAGCTTCCTGGAGGCCATCAATACAACATACAATACCTTCTCCAATTCTGTGTAATTTTTCTTTGATGGGTTGAGTACTTCAGAGACGAAGTATACCGGTGCTTGCTTTTTTATTTGGCCATCTTGTTTCTCCTGTACAAGTGCCGCACTAACCGCAGCATGGGAAGCAGCCACATATAGAAGTAATGGGATCCCTGATGAAGGTGGGGTTAGAGTTGTTAGATCTATCAAGTACTGCTTCAGCTCCTCGAAGGCTTTCTGCTGAGCTGGACCCCATTGGAAGACTTCGGCTGATTTCAATATTTCAAAGAAAGGTAGATTCCTCTCAGTTGGTCTTGAAATGAATCTATTTAATGACGCTAGCCTTCCAGCTAACGGTTGAGCCCCTTTTTTGAATTTGGCGGCTCCATCAAAAGGATAGCTTCAATTTTGCTCGGGTTAGCTTTGATGCCCTTTGTCGATACCAAGCAACCAAGACACTTTCCCTTCTTCACTCCGAAGACACATTTTTCTGGATTTAACTTAAGACCAGCTTGTCTGAAATTGGCAAATGTATCTTGTAAATCAGTGACATGATTTTCTTGCTTTGTGCTTTTTACTATGATATCATCAACATATGTTAGCATATTTCTGCCAATTTGGGAGTGAAGAACTTTGGCAGTCATTCTGCTGAAGCTTCCTCCAGCATTCTTGAGCCCCTCAGGCATCCGAAGATAGCAACAGGTGCCACTAGGAGTTATGAAGCTTGTCTTTGGCTCATCCTCCTTTTTCATCCAGATTTGGTGATAGCCTAAGTAGCAATCCAATAAACTCATGAGTTCCAAAGTAGCTGCTGCATCTACAAGGGAATCTATTCTTGGCAATGGGAATTCATCCTTCGAACATGCCTTGTTGAGATCTGTAAAGTCAATACACATCCTCCATTTTCCATTAGCTTTCTTTACCATGACTATTTTGTCCAGCCACTCTGGGTATGTTACTTCTCTAATAACACCGGCACTTAGAAGTCTTTTCACTGCATTTCGTGCACCTTCGGCTTTGTCATCGGACATTTTCTAAAGTCTCTGCTTCCTTGGTCTAAAGGACGAGTCTACATTGAGTGAGTGCTCGATGATGTCCCTATTAACACCACAGAGATCATTGGCTGTCCAAGAAAAAACATCTTTGTTGTTAAACAAAAATCTTAGCAAAGTCTTTTCCTGCTCATCAGATAATTGAGATCCCAACAGCACTTTTTGCTCTGCTATGTCTTCACACAAAAGCATAGGCTTTGGTTGATCTGCCGAACTTAGCAAAGTCTTTTCCTGCTCATCAAATAACTGAGATCCCAGCAGCACTTTTTGCTCTCCTATGTCTTCACACAAAAGCATAGGCTTTGGTTGATCTGCCGAAGCAGCTTTTTCTCTTTTGTGCTTATACTGCTGATGGGCTTCGGTTTCATCTATATAATGAATAGCCTTCAAATCTGTCCAATGTCTTTCGACTCTCCTAGCAGCTTCTTGACTCCCTTGCACAGCAATGGGCCCTTGTTCCGATGGTATCTTCATGCAAAGGTATGTTGGGTGGAGTATAGCCTCGGAGGCATTGAGCGTCCCTCGACCAATGATTGCATTGTATGGATACTCCATATCAACAATATCAAAGACAACTTGCTCTGTCCTTGTGTTGTCAATGTAGCCGAAGGTGACCGGCATTGTTATCTTGCCAAGTTCCACAATATGTTTTCCTCCAAAAACACAAAGAGGGTGCACTGCATCATGTATCTTGTCATCTGGCTCTTGCATTTGCCTGAAAGCCTTTGCAAAGATGATATCCGCTGCACTGCCTGTGTCTACCAGGACATTGTGGACCAGAAATCCCTTGATGACACAGGATATGACCATTGCATCTTTGTGAGGATAATCCTTAAGCTATAGATCTTCCTGAGAGAAGGTGATTGGAATATGAGACCACTTGGACTTGACGAAGGGTCCTTGCACCCCAACATGTTGTACCCTTCTCTGTGCTTCTTTCTTCTGCCTCTTGTTAGCTGGTTCAGAATTTGAACCGCCTGTGATTAGGAGCACTAGCTTCGTAACCAAAGGTTGGTTGCTTTGCAGAGCCATCATCACAGCTGTGGAAGTGAGTTCACCGGAGGTGGGCGCCAATGTTGGTTACTTGTTCCCAAATACTATAAATTAAGAACAAGGGAACATAATTGTTAGTGGTTAAAGACCTTCGTCCTTCGAAGAATTATTTTCTTTCGGATATAATGATCTTCAGACGAAGGTCATGAAGGACATACCTTCATCATTTTAGCATATAAGTATAAACACAAATAAGAATGTGAAAGAACATTAAACAATGTAAGTAATGATTAAATCCTCACAATTTATTTATATTTATATCCATAGATAAGAATTAACATTAATGATATTATAATACAATAGTACCTTCGGTTCACCAGAAGGTGAAAATGCAAAGATGAAGCGAGAGATATTACAATCCAGCGTGAACAGTACGGGGGTACTGTTCATCTATTTATAGGTGCGGGACGCGGCCCGAACACAATTACATTCATGTCCCTGACATGTACTTGCAATCATAATGCGAATAATCAAGGACTAAACAGTCTTTTTCCCTTGAGTCGGTGACGACCTTCGGCTTCGTCATAATACTAAGCCGAAGCTTCTTCAGCCATAGCTTCGGCTTCCATCTGTATCATCATGTCGCGTATGCCTTTGTATTATCTTGCCGAAGGTGTTTTTGCCTTAAGGACCTTCGGAGGGGAAGAAGACCCCCAACAACTATATATATTATATATTATTAATTAAACTATATGTTAAACTTATACATTATTAATCCTCTCTATCTCCCTCTACCTCTCTCCTCTCCCTCCCTCAACCTCTCTTCCCTCCCTCCTCTCTCCCTCTACCTGTCTCTCTCTCCCTCCTCTCTCTCTCCTCTCTCCCTCCTCTCTTTCCTCTCTCCCACCTCTATATCCTCTCTCTCCTCTCTCCCCCTTCTCTCTCCCCTCTCCATCTTCTCTCTCTTATCTCCTCTCTCTCGCCCTCTACCTCTCTCCTCACCCTCATCTCTCTCCCCCTCTCCCTCATCTCTCTTCTCTTTCCCTCTACCTCTCTCCCTCTTCCTCCTCTCCCTCCTCTCCTATCTCTCCTCTCTCCCTTCTCTCTCTCTTCTCTCCCACTCCCTCCTCTCTCTCCTTTCTCCCTCCTCTTTCTCTCCTCTATCCCTTGTCTATCTCCTCTCACCCTCCTCACTCTCTAATCTCCTCTCTTCTCTCTCTCCCTCTCCCTCCTCTCTCTCATCTCGCTCTCCCTCTCTCTCCTCTCTCCCTCCTCTCTCTCCTCTCTCCCTTCTCTCCCCTCTCTCCCACACCCTCCTCTCTCTACCTCTCTCATATCCTTCCTCTCTCTCCTCTCTCCCTCTCTGTCCTCTCTCTCCCTCTGTCACCCTCGATTTTAGAAGGCAAACCGAATACGAACCATGTACGTGCCAGGATTAGAAATTAACGTACGTAGCAATTACATAAATGAATCATCATAGCACAATGCTTCGAATAACAATAAAGAGTAAGTAATAATATTAAATACTAGAGTCATTTACATAATATAAATCAAAGTGTAAATAAACCCACCATAGGCAGCTGACTAGGGGAGGTCGCTAGCCTAATCCTCGAACTCATCGACGTGCTGGAACTCCTAGAGATATGCCTCAATGCCTTCTTCTTTACCTGAGCATAGGTTGCACCAAAGGCAACCTTGTGTTTTGTGAAAGCAAGGGTGAGTACACATCAACGTACTCAATATATGTCCCATTTGGCTGAGGTGGACTAGTTTTATGTGGAGTTCGGCTGAAAACATTTGATTTTAGTTTGTTAGATATTTATTATTAGTAGAAGCCAAGTTTTCGCAATAAATAACCCGTGCACCATTTCCTCTTTGAGGAACATCATCATCATCGAAGCCAAAACCATCAATAGAACCATTTTATCTCAGATCATATGTATCTCTAATCAAAGAAGCTCCCAAGGCCGCTCATAACTGTGAGCATGACTAATATATCAGTTTCTAACCCTTTGCAGTGGTGGCACACTTTACCCATGAGCCGTGATTCCCTATCTTACTCGGGCTTGCAAGACCCTTGTTCACTCCCGAGGTGAATGGCTAGGGATTCACTATGAAGCCTTTACAAAGATTCCCTAGGGCTATAGCCGCCCGTTAGGTTTCCTAAATATACCACACTCCTCCCCAAGGGGCCAACCACCCTCGGCAGAGCGAGCCGCATACATTGAGCCCCATTGATGGCACGACGGCGAAGAAAACTACACCTCAGTTTCTCTGATTAATGAGCTAAGGGCGTCCCATACTATCCTCATGGCTGTATTGTTTCCTGGGTGGTCATCCAACGAACCAGTCCTTACGGAGAGGCACTCGAGAAACCGCTTGAGCCCCCTTAAATGTCACAATGACATCATCATATCAAAAGGTAATCATCGTATCATAAATAATCTCATCATGTTCATTGATTTGAGTAAAGCGCTAGCATAGGGCTAAACCAAAATTGATCAAACTCAAATAGGTGAACAAGGACAGGGTAAACAAAGCTAGTCAATCTTTAGTAATAAATTATGTAAATGTGGGAGATGAATTATATAATGATTAGGACATAAATAGGTCAGAGGACACTTGCCTTCACCAACCAGCTGCTGCTCAGGGTCTTCGCCTGCAACACCTTCGAACTTTGCCAACGGACCGTTATCTATACGAGTTCAAACATACATTCCACAATCTTAACATAGAAAGAAACAATACACCACACAATAAAATATAACAAATAAACAGACGTGTGGCGCATGGTTCGCGTCTACGACTATGCGAGAAAGAAAATACATGGTCGAGGCTACGGTCGAAAGATAATTACGTTAAGCATCTATGGATTACAATACTTGTCTAAACATACTTATATTAATTTAACAACCGCGTAATGCATAAATAAAATTACGCTGCACACCTTAGTTATTATAAACAACTCTAGGTAAATTTAAAAGATCGTCGTGCGACGAAGCGCGCAACACAACACATAATTTAAACAGAATTAAAACGGATCGTCGCGCGTCGAAGTGCATGATGCAACGCGACTCAAACTAAAATTAAAATGGATTGTCATGCGACAAAGTGCGCGACAACACACAAGGATTACACTGAAATTAAAACGAATGGTTGCGCGACACAACACTTAAACTAAACTGAAATTAAAACGAATCGTCGCGCAACAAACCACGCAACGCTACACGCGAATTAAATCTGAATTTAAAACGAAACATCGCGCGACAAAGCGTGCGACAACACATGTTAATTAAACTAAATTTGAAATGAAACGTCACGCGACGAAACGCGCGAGGCAACACACTACCTAAAATGAAATTAAAACGAATCGTCGCGCAACGAAGCGCGCGACGCGACACAACACACTAATCAAACTGAATTTAAAATGAATTATCGCGCGACGTAGCACATGAATTAAACTGAATTTAAAAGTGAATTTAAACTGAATTTAAACGTTACTGCACGCTAGGCCTGCGCGCACGAGGTTAGGGATGCATGCACCGGGGGTGGGGCTACGCACGCCGGGGTGGGACTGCGCATGGCGGGGGCCGCGCGCACCTAGCAGTCGCGCATTGCGCCGGGGGCTGGGGGCCGCCGCGGTTTGACGAGTCGCTGGGGCCATGCCAGGCAGGGCTGGCCGCGCATCGGGGACTGGGCAGGGCGCGCGCCAGGGGCTGACAGGGGCTGCGAGCAGAGAGAGGGAGGGAGAAGAGGGAGAAAAGAGAGGAGAGGGGAAGCTCACCTCAGGGCTCGACGAACGGCAGCAACCGCTCACTGGGATCCAACCTAGGGCAAGGAGAGGTGGAAGAGAAGGAAGTTGTTGCACTGGAAAGAAAGAATGAGGGGGAGGGGGTGGGGTGTGCCTACGGAGAAGGGGCACCAGGGCGCGCGCGCCTGAGCTGGGGTGGCCGCGCCACGGGCCGGGCCGACTACCCGCTACTCGCTCTCGCCTGCTTCTAATCATGATTAAATCGCGAATCGAAAACCAAAACTGGACGAACGTGAGATCAGGCATAACATTAGACAAAATAAATATGCTTCGGCATGATGCAATAACCATATCAACTTAGGTTTTGGTTACACGCGATATGGACACCGATCTCTATATTGCTTTGAAAAGGGAGGAAGGAGCGAAACGGGAAGAGAAAAGAGAGTAACACCCAAATTTGGTGACTATTGGAGACAAAAATTTATACCCCCAAACTTAGGGCGTTACAAACCTAACCCCTTAACAGAATCTCGTCCTCGAGATTCAAGAAGAGGCTATCAAGAAAATGAGATTAGTTCATTGATTTTTCATAGCTTCTTCTGACTCAACTTTGACTCTCGAAACTTTCACTTGTGGACTAGTTGCTTTGACCTTCAGGTGCTCGAGACCAATTGATATAATTCTTAAGGATCCCTTGGACCTGTGGGTTAGGACCCACACACACTTCCGCTGTGCCACTCTGATCTTGTTGGTTGACGTTGATCGTGTTGTCTTCATTGGGGTTAGCAACTAACCCCTTAACTGAATCGTTGATAGACACTTAGTGAATATGCTGTCGACTCTGACCTTGATTGATTAAGAGGAGTTGGAGGTTGCCAACTGGACAGGTGTAAGAGGGAAGGGTATAGATAGAGAAGGTAAGCATAGATGGATTAAAGAGGGAAAAGGGAGAGCACCCAACTACCCAACTCTATGACACCCACCTAATAAATTAATGTCATTGCGAACCAAGGGCCACAACACATCAACACTCATCACAAAGAAGCAAATCAGTCATAACACAAAGACAAACATCATGAACACACATCAATCAACATCTCGTTGCTACAAGTTAATGTTAACTCGATGGTGGTCTTTCTTGAAAAGGGAATAACTACTCTCTAAGGCTGTTGAAAGACAAGGAGAAGAACAAGATGTGCAGGATAGGGGCACGAGCACAAGAAAGGATGGAGTTACAACAAGCATTGTAAGTGACCAGGAAAAGGATACAACCGAGGGCCTAATGGGTATAACACCACTCTCAAGTTGAGATAGAAAAGAGGAGATCCCAAAAAGCAGCCCTAAGATAAGCATCAAGATAAAGATCGAGGGATGACAAGGGTTAAGGTGATAATAGACAAACACACAACAAAGGATGTATT
The DNA here is from genome assembly GCF_902167145.1 of Zea mays. Lineage (NCBI taxonomy): Eukaryota > Viridiplantae > Streptophyta > Magnoliopsida > Poales > Poaceae > Zea > Zea mays. Next base: position 81,010,363 of record NC_050104.1, on the reverse strand, counting down.
TTAGACAAGACTTGCAAGACATCAAAGAACGGGAAACAATCAATGGTGAAGTAGTTGAGGCAAGATTTGCAAAGTGACAAGGGAGGGGAAACAACCAAAGATGAGTTAGGTAAAACCACACTCTCGAACCAAAATGGGAGAGAGAATGCTTTAAAATGCAAGTACAATATAAACATCAAGGTAAATATCGAGAAATGACAAATATTAAAGGTAATAATAGATAGTAGCATGACAAGGGATGGGGTTGAGAAAAAACTTACTAGGTGACAAAAGGGAAAGCAATCAAGGGAGAGATAGGTAATTCACCACTTTCAAACTGGGTTGGAAAAGATGGGGATTTTAAAGTGTAAGTCCAAAGTAAGCATTTGGGCAAAGACACAAATGTCGCAAGGGTCCAAGACAATAATGGACAAGTGTGTATGATAAAAGATGAAGGCATAGAAGCGCCAATGGTACAAGTACGATGAAGGATGGAGTTAAGTCAAGGCTTGCACGCAGTAAAGAAGAGGATACATCCAAGGGTGACATAAGTAAAACAGCGCTCCCAAATTGAGACAGAAAAGAGGAGAATTCAAAAAGCAGGTCTAAAGTAGGCATCAAGGCAAGATCTACAAATTACCAAGGTAAGGCAGATAACAACCCAAAAGTACAATGAAGGATCGAGTTAAGACAAGACTTGCAAGTGGCAAAGAAGAGGATACGACTAAGGGCCAGATAGGTAAATTGCCACCCTCAAATTGAGATGGAAGAGAGGAGATTTTTAAAGAGCAGGCAAAAAGATTAGTATCAAGGTAAAGTCGATAGATGACAAAGGTAATGGGGATAACAAACAAAAATACATCAAAGGATGGAATTAAGACACAACTTGCAAGGCGACAAGGAGGGAAACAATCAAGGACTAGATAGGTGAAGCACCACTCTCTAACTGAGATGGAAAAAAGGAGGCTTTAAAGGGTAGGTTCAAAGTAGGCACCAAGGTAGAGATATCGACATTACAAGAGTTAAAGGCGATAACAAACAAGGGTGTAAGAGAAGAGGTGAAGGTGCACAAGAACCGAGGGTATGAGTACAATAAAGAATGGAGCTAAGGTAAAACTGGCACGTGGCAAAGATGAGGTTACGACCAAAGGCGGGATAGGTAAAATACCACTCTCGACAGAGATGGGAGATTGGAGATTTTAGATAACAGACATATTGTAATCACCAAGGTAAGATCGAGAAATGAGAAAGGTAAAGGCAATGAAAACAAAGCACAACAAAGGATGGAGTTAAAACTCGCAAGCAACAAAGAAGAGGATACGACCAAGAGAAGAATAGGTAAAATACAACTCTTAGATTGAGATGGTAGAGAGGAGATTTTTAAAGTACATGTATAAGATAGACATCAATGTAAGATATAGATGTGTCAAGGGTAAAGATGATAATAACGAAGAGCATAACAAAGGATGGAGTTAAGGCAAGACTCACAAAGTGATGAAGTGGAGAAAACAATCAAGGGTAAGATAGGTAAGGTTCCAACAGGATGGTTGAGGAAAAAAATTACCGAGGGAAGTTATAAGGAAACAACAAGATCACTAAGGATGTGCGAAATAAAATGGTCACTCATGGATCGTCAAAAATCAAGGATGGTCAAGGGCATGTTAATTGAAATGGTTTAAGCAGACATTGGGGTATAAAGGCAATCATATGTATAAAAATAATAATATGCAAGATTCCAAGGATACGAGCATACCAATACCAAGGGAAAATAAATTGCCGAAAGATAGTGACTCATCAACGGAACAGGAGAGGGTCTCAGAAGAAAGGAAGGTCATGGTCATATAAACTGAAATGTTTAAATAGGCAGCCAAGTTTTTTTAGGTAAATATTTGAAACAAGAGTATTGGAGAATCTAGGGATACGTGCATGTCAACGCCAAGGGAATAGAGATGGTCAAATGGTAGCAATTTAATAATGGAAGAGAAAAGAATACTAAAAGACAAGAAGTTTATGGTCAGGGGCATCTACAAAGATGTCGCAAGCATAAGAGTGACATCAGATCTAATAGAATGGATAGATGAAGCATAGATAATATTAGAACAAAATACATTTGGCAAGGTGATATATAGAAGCATAACATATAATTAGCCGATGTGGCTAATATTTTGAAGCAGCAACACGGATGAGGTAAAGTAATAGTCAATAAGTACTTAAAACAGACAATGCTACTCTAGGATAGCGGTCCTACAGTCAGCAAGGCTTTAATACCACTTATGTCATACCCAGTTTTAGAACGCATACCGAATGCGAACCATGTATGTGCCAGGATCAGAAAATCACGTACATAGCGATTACATAAATGACTCATCATAGCACAATGCTTCGAATAACAGTAAAGAGTAAGTAATAATATGAAAGACTAGAGTCATTTACATAACATAAATCAAGTACATAGAATCGAAACGTAGCCAATGTAAATAAACCCACCACAGGCAGCTGACTAGGGGAGGTCGCTAGCCTAATCCTCGAACTCATCGACGTCCTGGAACTCCTGGTGATCCACCTCGATGCCTTATTCTTCTTCTTTACCTGAGCATAGGTTGCACTAAAGGCAACCTGGTGTTTTGTGAAAGCAAGGGTGAGTACACATCAACGTACTCAGCAAATGTCCTGTTTGGCTAAGGTGGATGAGCTTTATGTGGAGTTAGGCTGAAAGCAGTTGCTTTTAGTTTGTCAGTTATTTATTATTAGTAGAAGCCAAGTTTTAGCAATAACCAACCCGTGAACCGTTTCCTCTTCGAGGACAATCATCATCGAAGCCAAAACCATCAATAGAACCATTGTATCTTAGATCATATGTATCTCTAATCAAAGAAGCTCCCAAGGCTGCTCATAACCGTGAGCACCACTGATATATCAGTTTCTAACCCTCTGCAGAGGTTGCACACTTTACCCACGAGCCGTGATTTCCTCTCTAGCCTAGGCTTGCAAGACCCTTATTCACTTCCGAGGTGAATGGCCAGGGATTCACTATGAAGCCTTTATAAAGATTCCCTTAGGTTGTAGCCATCCGTTAGGTTTCCTAAATGTACCGCACTGCTCCCCAAGGGGCAAACCACCCTCGGCAGAGCAAACCGCATACATCGAGCCCATTAACGGCACGATGGCGAAGCAAACTACACCTCAGTTCCTCTAATTAATTAGCTAAGGGCATCCCATACCACCCTCATGGCTGTAATGTTTTCCCGTGTGGCATCCAACGAACCAGTCCTTACGGAGAGGCACTCGAGAAACTGCTCGAGCCCCCTTAAATGTCACAATGCCATCATCATAATCAAAAGGTAATCATCGTATCATAAATAATCTCATCATGTTCATTGATTAAAGTAAAACACTAGCATATAGCTAAACCAAAAATGATCCAACCCAAATAGGTGAACAAGGACAAGGTAAACAAAGCTAGTCAATCCTTAGGTATAAATTGTGTAAATATGGGAGATGAATTATATAATGATTAGGACATAAATAGGTCAGAGGACACTTGCCTTCACCAACAGTCTGCTGCTCAGGGTCTTCGCCTGTAACCCCGTCAGAGTCCGCCAACGGACCATTATCTATACGAGTTCAAACATACATTCTACAATCTTAACATAGAAAGAAACAATACACCACATAATAAAATATAACAAATGAACAGGCACATGGCACAGGGCTCACATCTACGACTATGCGTGAAAGAAAATACATGGTCGAGGCTACAGTCAAAAGGTAATTACGTTAAGCAGCTATGGATTAAAATACCTACCTAAACATACTATATTAATTTAACAATTACGCAATGCATAAATACGCACCTTAATTATTATAAACAACTCTAAGTAAATTTAAAAGATCGTCACCTAACGAAGCGTGCAACACAACACATAATTTAAACGGAATTAAAACGGATCATCGCGCATCGAAGCGCGCGACGCAATGCGACTCAAACTGAAATTAAAATGAATTGTCGCGCGACGAATTGCGCGACAGCACACATGGATTACACTGAAATTAAACCAAATCGTCACGCGACACAACACTTAAACTAAACTGAAATTAAAATGAATCGTCGCGCGACAAAGCACGCGACACTATACGCGAATTAAATCTGAATTTAAAATGAAACGTCGCACGATGAAGCGCGCGACAGCACATGTTAATTAAACTGAATTTGAAACGAAACATCGTGCAACGAAACGCGTGACGCAACATACTACCTAAACTGAATTTAAAATGAATCGTAATTGTCGCGCGACGAAGCGCGTGACGCAGCACATGAATTAAACCGAATTTAAAATTGAATTTAAATGTTATTGCGCGCTAGGGCTGGCGCACGGGGTTAGGGCTGCGTGCGCCGAGGGCAGGGCTGCGCACGCCAGGGCGGGACTGCGTGTGTCAGGGGCCGCGCGCGCCGGGCAGCCGCACACCGCACCGAGGACCTTCGCGACCTGGCGAGTCGCGCCGGTGTCACGGAACCTCCCAAGGTATTAGACCCACCTATAAATGTCCTTGTCCTAAGGACCTCAGATAGTCATCCAGGTGTGCATAATGACTTGGCAAGTCCGGTTATCTGTATCTCCATCATATCGCCCAAAAGCCCTTAACCCATCACGCAGACATTACACATCATCGGAGTAAGGAGTAAGCGGAAAGGATTATAATAACATAATTTACATTCATAAGAAAAATATAGAAAGAGTGGTTATTACATATCAAGGTACTTGAGTGCGAAAACTTATTATTACATTATCAGAAGCCAAAACACCTTCCCCAAATAAAACTAGTTTTCATCCTCCTGCTTGGGAACCACCTTGGAACAGAAACAATAGAACTCATCCGTTTCATCACCTACAACAACATGGGTTTGAAAACCCTGAGTACGGAGTGTACTTTCACAAGTCTTACCCGTCAAAAGAAAAGACTCTCAAGGATATGCTGGATTTTGGGAATCAAGGTAAATCTTATCAAGATTCAAAGACTCTCTTTGCAGAAAAGCTTACTATGAGTGGATCCTCAAAAATTAATTTTTACTTATCAGGTTAATAATTAGTTGCATCTAGATTTCTTTCTATTCTAGATCAAGCACTTGGCCTATACTAGTCATCTTTTATCATACCTTCAGTTCACTTGATGCTACGTGTAGGTTAGTGACCAAGTCTTCATGTCCGAGAAGTAACAGCGATCTGAATCGATTAATACCCAGCTGGGGATCTCCAACCACACGACATATGTAGCACTTAACCCTTGCATATGTCAACTCGCACCCGAGTTTCTCAAGACCAGAATGGGTTCACAGCAACCGAGAGCACAGATACTCCACCATCCAGCCTCTTGCCACAGAGGGTACACGCTACTCTCGCCATCTCTCCACTCCCATTGTGTGGTAGCCTTTCTGGTATTGGTCCGACCGAGGCAAATCTTACCCATGATGAGGCATGTGGCCAGTTAAAAGGTCCTCGATCATCAAGCCTACATCGGTTCGATCCTTAAATGACTCAGACGGAGACACTACACTTAGACTCCCTTCTCGTGCAAGTCACCCGCTCGGTCTCATCTTTATTACTTAAAACCCCAAAGTTTGGTACCTGACAGAGGTACTCTTTTCAAATGTTGGACCCATCACGGCCGTGATGGATTCACCATCATCCTTCTTTCTTTGTAAAAATTCCCATCCAGTGTGAAGCATCAACTTTTGTTTTAAGACAAAACATTTTGTTTTTCTAAAGCAAGGCTAAGCATCATAAAAATCCTTTTTAAAAAAAAAGGAATCAAGGAACGGTTATCAATTTTCCAAGGAAGGAAATGCATCAACAGTTTAGCACACAACTCCTATTACCTAATGTATCATATAAGGTGATAAAGATTTTAAAACAACAAGGAAAATGGATAATGCACCGGGGCTTGCCTTGTGTTGCAGGAGGTTCAGGTTCCACACCACAGATGTTGAAGTAAAAGTTGTTCTCTGCTGGAGGGTTTTCAGTCTGGGAGATAACCTCTTCTTCTACCATGATTTCTTCCTCGTGTTCTATACATGATAACACATGTACATGAATGCTTTTGCTATGTCATGAATATGCAGTTACACAATAGAAACATACTAAGTTGCATCTTGAATACAACTTTCCTTCATGATACAAACTAATCACTAGGGTTTCCTAATTTGGTATTCCTTTAGGATTAGTATTAAGTACTTAACCCTAGGAGGCTGGTCATTGGGTTTCTAAACAAATAGTGCCCAAACCATTTCAAACTTTACTCAGGAGTTGTAATCATCATAATAGGCTTACTTAAAAAGTTTTATGACTTTTTAGAATTACTAAACTATTTCTAGAATTCCAAAAGGCTTGGTTTAAGCATCTTTAAATGCTACATAATTTCAGGTTTGGGATAAAAATCTTGGAATTATTTTTATTAAATACTATGTGATTTTAGGAGCCTAGCAAAATTGGTCTCATGATTTTACAAATTTCCTACTATTTTCTACCAATTTCCCAAGCTAACAGTAAAAAGAAAAAGATAAAACGTGAATAGTGATGGACTCAATCTGGCCCGAGTCAGCCCGTGAATAGGTGAACGTGGCCGCGCTGGCGAATTTGCGTAAAGGCCCCTGACTATTTAAATAACTAGTAAAGAGTCACAGGCACTATACCACTTGTCTCACTGACAATCGCACAGAGGTCCCTGTATTTCTTTTCCTTCACGATTCAAGTCCCTGGGCGACGACGCGCCGAGCACATGGTCAAAGTCGCGTGTACTCACCGACGAGGATGTGTTCTGGTGGTGTCAAGCACACAAACCACATCACAGATGAAATCCGAATAAAATTGTGTGCTCAAATCGGTCACAGCGTCGTTGATTCATAATTGCCCATGCCAACGACAAAATTGGATAATTGGCATGGCTTTACCAGTGTACCCAAGCTGGTCAAGTTTAATCCAGGGACGCAGAAAGATTTAGTGACTACCGAGAACTATGGTGTTCGCACAAACTTGGACAAAGACTACCGGAGACAACCTGTCGATGAGAGCCATGTCCGCGGCGACGTTCCTAGACAATACCGCAGCGTTCTCTAAGCTATGGCACGGTAGCGCTCAATTGGCCAAGACCGAGAGGTTTCACTAGTGTTAGAGGATGTAGAAACGTGGACCAGAGGAACATGAATGGACCTGTGGATAGCTGGCCACGGCTCGACGTCTCACAGCGTGTTCTTGGCCGATTTAGGGGAAAACAGGAATTCGTGAACTATGATGGATAATCGGGAGCAAGGGGTGGTGCGCTGGGTTCGTAACGAGATAGCGGAATAAGGAGAACGCTCAATTTATAGAAGTTGACTTTGGTTGCTCCGAATTTTGGATGAGAGGGAGCTCATGGTTGCGTCGAGATGAGTCACCGGGGTTCACCAAACGTGGCGCTCAATGAGGGTAAAGTCTAGGGGGTAATTGGCTGTCTCACACGACCTACGGCGAGGTGGTACACGGCTTATGGCGTGGCACAACCGAGGTGAACGGCGGCAATCACGACGACGGTCGCATGACCACGTCGCGGGGCAAGTGGGTACGACGAGGCAGGCTCAATCTAGGCCCCATCTAATTTTTTCACTCCCACGGTAATATCCTTCCCGAGCCGAGCACGAATCACAACCACCGGCGCAAATCCTCGCGTGGAGATCACAGGTGGCCAGGTTCCCTGCACCCGTGATCTTCTTCAGTTTACTGTACCATACGGAGTTCATTCAATGTGCTTGACAGAGTAATTTGAGGAGCTTTGTTCTCCGATTTTCATGTGACGAACTGCTAATTCGACTGCATCAAAGTTGTTGCCCAATATACCAGCTTCAACTTTGTTACAAGGTTCTTGTTCGGATACTCACTGGATTATGCGTATTTCGGCCTCAAAGTTCATCAGAGTTCACTGTCAGTCGGGTTTCAGTGCCTGACCCGACTGACAGTCCAACTTCTAGGGCATTTCGTTCCAATTTCTATACAGTTCTAGGGCTCAATCACTTAATCAAACTTGGACTACTATAATAACACTACAAATTCGTTGCAGTGACCCCTAACAAAATCTTCACAGATCAGGAGATATTAAGGCTTGAACTTGGCCTGATAACACTGTTTTTAGAGTTAGCCATATGGGTGCTTTTGGGATCCTTTGCAATTTACCCCAATTTGTTCCACAAAACATGGAAATCTCCAAATATAAAAGTTGCTTGATTTTTGTTACTCTACCACTTTGATATATGCACTTTTGTCCAAAAGTGCATAGAAACTGAACTCACCTTATAGAGCACTAATTAGGGTTTTTAGGGTTTCTATTAGGGTTTTGAGTATTCTAGGGTTTAAGTGGCACTTAAACTCTCTAAGTTTAGTCTTTCTTGAACATCTTTACTAACGTTTTAGATCATACTATAATTCTCATCTCACACACCCACAGGCTTCTAATCCTTGGGAAAGTACCCTATCCTAGGGTCAAAAGTCCTCTTTAATCAACTCAAATCATCACATCACAAGCTTGTTTTGAAATTTTTACCTAGTGGATGCACTCTAGGTGTAACATACATAATGAAATGCCAATGCATATGATGTCATGCCAAAGTTTTAGTTCCTGTAACACCAGGGTGTTACAGCCAGGGCCGCGTCGGGGGCCACATCGGGCAGCCGCGCTGGGCAGGGTCGGCCATGCGCCGGGGGCTGCGCGCAGGGAGAGAGAGGGAGAAGAGGGAGAGAAGAGAGGAGAAGGGAAGCTCACCTCGGGGCTCGACGAACGGCAGCAACCGCTCACCGAGATCCAACCTAGGGCAAGGACACAACAAGAGCTACAGTCATTTTCGGCGGCCCCCACTATTTTCGGCGGCCAGGAGGGCCACCGAAAATAAGTTATTATTTGCGGCGGTCTGACATAGCCGCCGAAAGTAGCCCTATTTTCGGCGGCCTCTCACGCAGCCGCCGAAAACGGGACTATTTTCGGTAGCCTCTGACACAGCCGTCGAAAATAGGGTGTTATTTTCGGTGGCCCTCCCCTAGCCACCGAAAATAACATTTTTCAAAACTGTTGGGTCCCTTCTTCTCCGTTGTTTCTCTCCTCTCTCTCTCACCCAAACTGAAAACGCCACGCTACCGCCACCTACTCCACCACCGGCGCCCGCCCCCGCACCGCCACCCGAGCTCGCCTGCCCCTATGCTGCCACCGCCCGCGCGCCGCCCGCCTGCCCCTGCGCCGCCGCCCGCGCCAGCCCCTGCGCGCGCCGCTGCACGCCCCGTGCACCGTCTGTCATCGTGCCCGCGTGCACGTCGATGACGTTCGTCCCCTTCGCCGTCCGCCGCCCTGCCCGCACGTCGTCGACCGTCCCCACGCCGTCTATCCCCGCGTTGCTCGCCCGCCGGCCTGCCCACCACTCCACCGTCGTCGTCGAGCCGCCGCATCGAGAGAAGGTAATTTTTTCGTATTTTATTTCTTATTTTCAGCGGTTGTTATTTAATTGCCGCCGAAATTAGTATATTTTTGTAATTGTGTTTGTTGATTTGTGCGTTTGATTAATATTATTGATTAGTGCGTTTGTATATGTGTTATATGTTTAGGGAAGACATATGTAGTATATGTGGAAAGTATTAGTGGTATATGTGTTTGTTGATTAGTGCGTGTGATTAGTATTATTGTTTAGTTCGAGGCATATTGTATATGTGGTATATTTGGTTTAGTAAAGGCATATGTGGTATATGTGGTATATGTGGTTTATTCTTATATTCTTTAGTGGCAACGAGGTTATGCTGCCGAATTTTTTTTGGGTCCTGCTAGGTTCATGTGGGTTTAGAACTTATCCTTGCCTATACATGTAGGACCACCCTAGACGAAGTTGAATAATTTTTTCACGATATGGTTCCGTTTAACAGTCTCAGGAATGGCTGACGATCGTGCATGGATGTACAATGGTTGGAGTAGGAATGGACATCATTTTAATGATTGGGTAGCCAAGACCAAAGATTTTGTGGACCACGTATTCTCCTTGTCATTAATCGGCACTGTCAGATGCCCTTGTAGGCGGCACAAAAACAATATATTTCTTAATAAGGAAAGAGTTAGTCTAGATCTTTGTCAGTTTGGATTTATGCCCGGATATGAGGTGTGGGAACATCATGGTGAGGTAGTATCCAACCGGAATGTAGAAGAGGAGAACAATGATTGGGCTGGTAATGATGTGATGCATGAGATGCTAGATTCGCTACGTCCAGAATTAAACCTAAGCTCCGAGGATCTTGCCACACCAGAGGTTTCCAGATTTTTTAAACTACTAAAAGACTCCAAAGAGTCGTTGCATGAACACACAGATGTGAGTATACTCGCTTTTGTGACTCGACTCATGGCCATTAAGTCCAAGTACTTTTTCTCGAACAATTGTTACAATGAGATTTTAAAGTTATTATGAGATGTGTTCCCAAAGCCCAATAAGTTGCCTAAAGACATGTACCATTCAAAGACAATTATCAAAGGTCTCGGTATGGATTATTAGAAGATTGTTGTGTGAAAAAATAATTGTACGCTTTTCATGAAGGAGCATGCAGAAGAGAAAAAAATGTCTGAAATGTGGACAATTTAGATATGTGGAAGTTGTTAATGATGAGGGTGAGAAGGTGATGACAGATGTTGCACATAAGCAGCTCCGCTACTTGCCACTAACTCCTCGAGTGAAATGGATGTTTCTATCTAAAAAACCGCTATGCACATGCGATGGAACAAAAAATGTGTCCGTGATAATGATGACCTAATCATGCACCCTTCAGATGGGGATGCATGGAAGGCTCTCGACACGTTTGATCCCGACTTTACAACTGATCTGAGGAATGTTCGAATCGGCCTCGCGACCGATAGCTTCACACCTTTTGGTCAAATGGCATCATCATACTCATGTTGGCCCGACTTTGTTATTCCATACAACCTTCCACCTTCTCTTTGTATGAAATATGAATTTATATTTCTTTGCTTAATCATTCCTGGCCCAGACTATCCTGGAAAGAACCTCAATGTCATGTTAAAACCCTTGATTGAAGAGTTGAAGGAGCTTTGGAAAGGTGTTGAAGCATACAATGTTTTTACAAAACAGATATTCAAACTTCGAGTTGCGTATTTGTGGTCGGTGCATGACTTCATGCCGTATGCTATATTTACCGGTTGGAGTACACATGGTAGATTGACATGTCCATATTGCGGTTCAGATACAGATTGCTTCCGTCTTGCTCATGGTGGAAAGATCACTTACTTCGATTGTCATCGACGCTGGTTGCCGAGGAAACACCCCTTTAGGAGCGATAAGAAAAACTTTATAAAGAACACTGTGGTCACCAAAGGACCGCCTAAACGTCTTAACGCAGCAGAAATATATGCTCAGCTGAACAACCTTGTCCTAAATGAAAAGGGGGACAAGTACGAAGGATTCGGAGTGGACCACAACTGTACACATATATGTGGTCTCTGGGAGCTCCCTTATATGTCGTCATTGATTCTTGTGCACAACATTGATGTCATGCACCAATAAATTAATGTTGCTGAAGCCCTCATACACCTGCATGCATTTTGAAAAAACAAAGGACAATCTGAAAGCTCGAAGAGATCTAGCAATGCTTTGTGACCGACCAACCCAAGTGCTCAATGACAACGGTAAGCCACCACGTGCCTTGTTCTGTCTTACCTCTAAAGACAAGATCGAGGTAATGAGATGGATGAAAAAAATTAAATTTCCCGATGGTTATGCTGCGGGCTTGAAAAGAGCTGTGAATTTGAAAACGGGAAAACTAACTGGGTTAAAGAGACATGACTTCCATATATTAATGGAGAGGATTATCCCTGTCATGTTTCGTGGTTATATGCCCGACGCCATGTGGCAAGCAATAGCTGAGCTAAGTTATTTCTACAGGCAGATCTGTGCCAAAGAAATAAGTAAAAATATGAACAGGATGAGTGGTAGGAAAACAAAGCGCACTGCTAGGGGGTTTCTTAATGCGGCTAGCAGGATACTCCATGGTGCACGTTCCCTTTTCCAAGGGAGTTTTTCTAGCCAGAGCAGACAGGAGGCGTTGCTGAGACACGCCCGGCCAGAACTACGTGATACACCTATCGCTCTACAACGGAGTACCGATGTAAATGTTTATGTAATTGATCTTATTTGTCAATCACTTATATATAAATGTGTCTTACATGTCTCTATTTCATGTCCATAGGAAGAGGAGGACGACGAGGAGGAGGTGCAACACCATGAGGAGGAGGACGAGTAAGCCCATGAGGAGGAGGAGGTGTAGGCCCATGAGGAGGAGGAGGAGGTGGGTATAGATGCTGAGGCGGATGACGATACCACCGAGGCTCCTGTCGTTCGACGAAGGGGCACTCGGAAGGGCCACTTTGTCCTACCTCCGTCAGCGCCTGCACAATCTGAAGCTCGGGTACTGACCATCCCGGTTGGTGATAGGTACTCACGTTTGGCCACTTTGTTCTTACTTATTTGTTTAGTGTGCACTATATATATGACATGACTTCCTTGTTTTTTGTCATGCAGCCAATGGGATGACACGTCATTCGATGGTCGAGGTCACCATAGACAGGTTAATCAACTCTTAGGTAACCTCTATCGTCTACATAATCCAGGAATTGTCATCGACCTGAAAGGTGTGGTGGTTCCTTGCACTAGCTGGTCACACTTCGCACTAGCTCCACATGCTACATATGGAACAGCTCAAGGCGCCGTCAAGCACGACTTTTGGGTAAGAGTAATGTTTCAAACTAACATTTATTAGTTGTTTTCAAACTAATTTTATTTTCGATGTTCGACGGAGACGCTATCGTGTGGAACCTGAGGCTCAAGAGCATGCAGACCGAGTATTAGAGAAAAATGCGAAGAAGGTGTGCAGGGATGCATTTTCCAATGCTCGTCTACAGATTGTGAACGCGTACATGAAGCGCCGAGGTCATTCTATCAACAACTTTCGATAATATTCGGATGTCTACTTGACTGTAGACCAGTACATGGAGGTAAAAATCTAATTTAGCCGCTCATTCAGATGTGAATGTAATTTTGAGCTAACGCTTTATATGCAGGTAACTCTTCCATGGATGGAACACCGGCCGCATGCCTACAAGGCTTTGTGTGAGATATGGGCTTTTCCTGAGTGGATTGAAAAGTCTAACAGGAATCGACATAGCCAACGCCATCAGCAGGACGAGGACGATGATGAGGTCGTAGTCAACCATACCTATGGGGCTGATGGACACGTTCGGTTGGCGAAGCGAATGGTGAGTATGTAGTATTCTGTTTTACTCAGAAATGAAACCGGATTAAACTCATATATTTGCAGGAGGCTCAAACTGGAGTTGTCGCAGCCCAATCGATGTTTATAGGAGAGGGCATAGAGCGAAAAACAGTGAAATCTCCGATGAGCTGTGTAGTCAAGCGGTCGTTGAGCGTATGGTTAGTTCTTGTTATGATTAATGTTTTCTTGCCATATAGCTATAAATTACATGTGTGTTGAACCTTCATATTGTATTGCAGGAGACATACGGGCAGGAGATGGTTACGAAGTATGGAGAAGAATACGATTGGCGAGGAGCGCCTACCATCGACGCTGAAGTTCTGCATTCTATTGGAGGCAAGGCGCATGGACGGTATGAACTTGTGAATTTTTTTCAATAATATTGGAACTATGACCAAATAGCTAATTTTCTTGTTTTTCAAGATATTCTATGTTTACTGGTGTTATCGATTCGACGGAGTTGCGTTCTCGTGGTGGCTCTTCGTCACAGGCGGGTTGTGGTAGCAGCATTCGTAGTCGCCGCTCTGTATCTAGCATGGAGGACGCTATGAGGGAGCAGCAAGAAAAGTTTCGTGAAGAGCTGTGGAAACAACAAATGGCATTCCTCAAAGAGCAATCAGAGTACATGGCTGCTTACAACGCACAGGCGCAACAAGCAATGAACGTGAGTGTCTTATTTCTTCTCAACACGCTCAATATTGGTTCTATAACTAATTAACATATTATATTTGCAACAGTCTTGGTTTCCACAGCAGGCACAGCAGCAACCATTTGTTTTCCCTCAATTTCAGTCGTCGATGCCTCAGTGGGGATTACATGCTCCGCCACCTCCACCTCCACCTCAGTTGCTTCAATTTAGTTTAGACTTGTCGTTTGTATCAACCTTTCAAATCTTGACTAAACTTGATTTTGTAGGGATCCGGGGTCATGGGCCACAACACACCACCACCGGTGATACCAGCACCAGGAGGAGCTTATGCAGGGGAGGAAGATACTCCAGGAGAGGTTAGTTTGACAAACAATTTGTTTGAATAGTGGTCATGCATGTAAACAGTGTCGTTATTAATGTCTTCTTTTTTTAGAATCCAAACCCGTTACACGACTTCGTCAACGAGTTTTTCGCTTCTGGAGGAAGTGGTCACAACTCCAATGACCCCGATATGTGATGGTGTCAGATTTATGCCGAATTGTGCATTGTAATGGATTATTTGTGAACTTTATGTTCTATGGACTGTTTGTGCACTCGTATGTTGTAATGAACTCCAACTTTATATTGTGGACTATTTGTGAATTGTGCAATTGTGGTTTAAATGTTTTTGTTATTTTTGTTGTTATATTGTGGACTATTGTGAACTTTATATTGTGATTATATTATAAATTTGTTGTTATTTTTGCATTTTTCTCAATTTTTCTCTCTGAAATTAGCTATTTTCGGCGGCCTCAGGGGGCCGCCGAAAATTAAAAATACTATTTTCGGCAGATATTATTTTCGGCGGCCTGGTCTGGCGGCCGCCGAAAATATATTGTTTTCGGCGGTTGTTATGGCGGCCACCGAAAATAAGCTATTTTCGACGGCTGGTCCCTGGCCGCCGAAAATAAAGGCTTATTTTCGGCTGATTTTTTCTGGCGGCCAGGAACCGCCGAAAATAAGCATAAAGCCGCCGAAAATAGCTTATTTTCGGCGGCAAAGGCCTTATTTTCGGCGGTTTCTGGCCGCCGAAAATGGCTGTAGCTCCCGTAGTGGATGAGGTGGAGAGAGGTGGAAGAGAAGGAAATTGCTGCACGTGAAAGAAAGAATGAGGGGGAGGGGTGGGGCGTGCCTAGGGGGAAGGGGCACCAGGGCGCGCGCGCCTAGGCCAGGGTGGCCACGCCATGGGCTGGGCTGCGGCCCGGTCTGACTACCCGTTACTCGCTCTCGCCTGCTTCTAATCGAGATTAATTCGCGAATCGAAAACCAAAACTGGACGAACGCGCGATTAGGTACAACATCGATAAAATAAATATGCTTCGGCATGATGCAACAACCATATCAACTTAGGTTTTGGTTACACGCGATACGGACACTAGTCTCTATATTGCTTTGAAAAAGGGAGGAAGGAGCGAAATGGGAAGAGAAAAGAGAGTAACGCCCGAATTTGGTGAATATCATAGATGAAAATTTATACCCCCAAATTCAGGGTGTTACACTCTACCTCTCTCCCTCCTCTCTCCTCTCTCTACTCTCCTCTTTCCCTCCTCTCCCTCTCCCTCCTCTCTCTCCTCTGTCCCTCTAACTCTCTCCCTCTCTCCTCTCACTCTCTCCCTCCTCTCTCTCTCTCCTCTCTCTCCTCTTCCTCCTCTCTCTCTCTCCCTCTCCCTCTCCCTCCCCCTTTCCCTCTCCCTCGCTAATGGAATTAAACTTCTTTCCTTGGCCACGAAAATTTAGTGAAGACAATGAAGAAATATATATTGATCTCAAACTTAGTAGACAAGTCCTAACATTAATCAATTACATAACAAATATATAATCTAGGGAGTTATTGTTCTTCCTTGTCCATCGCGGTGTAACCAGGGAAATGAATTATTTCAGATGCTTCGCTTAATGTTCTTATCTTGGTTGGATGGTCTATGAAAAGACACACATCATTTAACTAGTTAAAAACCTCTAAATAAGATAAACCATCAACTCTTATAGCTTGTTGTTTTCCAGAAAAAACTACATGTTTTGGTTTGTCGATGCTTTTCTTCTCATTGTTAGAAATGATCTGTTCAGCATAGAAGACCTGTGCAGCAAGATTAGCAAGCATTCACGGCTCATCTTTGTAACCTACCTTACTTAGATCAAGAAATTTGACTCCAAATTTGTCCATTGTGACATGTTTGTCTTGAACCCATTGACATCAAAAAACCAAGATCTAAAATGTATCATAGTCTAGTTCCCATATGTCCTCAATAAAGCTAAAATATGTACTAATCTCACCAGTTTCATCGTCTATGGCCTTGCATCGAACACCATTGTTTTGTGACATGCTCTTTTTGTGCTTGGACTTGGTACAAAATGTGAATCCACTAATGTCATAGGTTTGTCATGTTGTGACCTGGCGTGATGGTTTATATGCTAACCCCTTGATGGTTTGTTCTTTTATTGTTTCTTCATGTGGAATGTCATCCACCATTAGCCATGTGTTGAACCACTGCTTGTGTTGCTTCATTACCCAATCATCCATATGCCTAGAATTTTGCTCGCAAAGCTCAATAATGTGTTGTTGGATAAATGGCTCCATTATCAATAGCTGATGTAGGATGTTGTGATGTGCCTCAAGTAATGTATTGTAATCCGCTAGGATGAAAGATTTATGTCCCATCCCCCCGCTTCCATATAGTCTAACCTCATGCCATGACGAAGACAAACCTATTGCAACCTAGTCTTTTAGGATACTATTGCAGAATGGACCTCCAGACTCAATGGCCTCTTCGGTATAAACCCCACTATCATTGATGCCTCAGAACAAGCATGGGTTCATACATAGAGATTTAGTATTGACATGAAACACTCATACGTCCACATTTCATGCAAGTACATGGGACCCAATGCCTCTATTTGTGGCATCAAGTGCACCACAAGGTGCACCATAATATCAAAAAATGAAGCAGGGAAACACATCTCAAACTGTGATATTGTCTCCATTGTGAATTCCTTAAGAGGTCAACTCATCACGACCAATTACCTTTTGTGAAATGATGTTGAAAAAGTAGCACAACTGTGTGATTGCCATCTTTAAGAACATATAATTTATAGCCCTTATGGCAATACGTAGGAAAGTAGTAAGCAGGACATGACAACCATGTGAGTTGTAGTTGGTGACTGTCAGGTCTTTCATTGACACAATACTCTATATGTTAGAGCAGAATCCAGATGGGACTTTCAAATTCTTGAGCCAAACACACATCACATGTTTCTCATCTACGTTGAGATTGTAGCTTGCTGCTAGGAGATTGTACTTCCCATTTTCGTGAAGAATAGGATGAATTTCTTTTTTATGCCTAAATTTACCAAGTCCATGCGTGGATTGAGCCCTTCTTTTGTTTTGCCCTGTACGTCTATCAAGGTGCCAATTATGCTTTCAAACACATTCTTCTGAACATGCATACCATCGATCGCGTGTCACACATCTAGCTCTTTCCTATAAGGCAAATACTTAAAGAAAATGGACTTCTTCTTGAATGTATCTCTCGGAGCTAGTTTGGTATCCTTCCTTGTTTTTATGTCTTTTGTCTTCTTCCTAAAAACAAATTTAATATTCCTGACTATTTTAAAAACTCTTTGACCTTTATTGTTACCAGATGGAGCAGTAGAATGTAGTTCATCATTATTGTCGAAGTACTTATCCATCTTTCGCATGTGGTACCAATGTCCTTCCAATAAAAAAGTGTATGTGATTCATGTACACTATCTTATTAGATGCAGAAAGGGACACATAAGCAGTTCCATCAATGCATATTGTGCAACCAACATTTCCATTAAACTGGCCTAATAATGTGAAGAGAGCAGGGTAATCATTGATCGTAAAAAAATAATTGCTCTCAGCGTAATGAATCTTAACTATACTCATCCAACATTTGAACACTCGTTTCCCACAATATTTTCATATCCTCCATTAAGGGCTCTAAAAATACATCCATGTCAACTCTAGGTTGTGTGGGTCCAAAAATAAGGATGGTTAGCAAAATGTACTTTCGTTTCTGCATCAACCATGGAGGAAGGTTGTAGATGGTGAGGATCACCGCCCATGTGCTATGCTTGCTGCTCCTCTCAACAAATGGATTCATTCCATCAGTACTCAGTGTGAACCTAACATTTTTTTGGTTTATCGGCAAAGTCTCGATGGTTGTCATTGGAATCTTGCCACTGCTTCCCATCGGCTGGATGTCGAAGCTTCCCATTTTTTGTGCTCATCAGAAGCATGCTAGCTCATAAGTTTGACATCCCCACGGTTAGCGTACAAACACCTCAATCGATCGACGACGAGGAGGTACCACATCACCAAAGCAGGAATCTTTTTTAGCGCATAATAGTCTTCTTTTTCTTTGCTAGTGGATTTTGAAGTCTTCTATTGGGATTACTTTTGCTTCTTCTCTTAAGACATAGATGCAACACATTCTTCCTCTTGATAGTCTTTATTTGTCTTGTACCTACTTGCACCGCACTTTGGGCAGCTCTCCAAGTCTTTATAATCATCACCTCGATAAAGGATACCGTGATTTCTACACGTGTGGATCTTCTCCACATCCATAGTGAGCAAACTGATTAGTTTATTTGCATAGTACGTGTTAGCAGGCATTTAGTTCTCCTTTGGAAGCATGTCTACAATAATACTCAAGAACACATCGTAGCCAGCATCAGACACACCATATCTAGCTTTTAATATCAACAGCTTTAGCACAGACTCGAGCATCGTGAACTCTTTGGTACAACCCTTAGACTCATCGTACAAAGGCTCTTCTGCTTCATTCATCAGGGACTCCATACCATTCATGAAGAACATTGATGGATCTGTATGACAACGCAATATTGCCTCTAAAAACTCTACATCTCCCTCATCCATAACATTTGGAAGAAAATGAGTTCTATCACGTTCATTTCCACCAACGTAACCATGACCAGTAATGTAACACCCCTGCTGTTACTGGCACTAAAACTTGAGCATGACATCATATGCATTGGCATTTCATGTTGTTTGTTACACCTAGAATGCATCCACTAGGTAAAATTTCAAAACAAGTGTGATGTGGTGGCTTGAAGTACTCTTAACCCTAGGGTAGGGTACTTAACCCTGGGATTAGGGCATGTGGATAATAGTAAGCCAAAGTGAGTAATATCTCAAAAGTCATTGGAAATACTCATAAGAGATCAAGAGTGATGGATTTGAGTGGCACAAAAACCCTAGAGTGCTCAAAACCCTAAAAGGAACCCTAGAAAACCCTAATTTGTACCTAGGGGTGATTTCAAATTCTATACACTTTTGGACCAAAGTGTATATATCAAAATGGTAGAACATCACAAACCAAGCAACTTTACATTGAAGGATTTTAAAGTTATGTGGAGCAAATTGGACTTAAGTGTAAAAAGTCCCAAGAACACCTATGTGGCTAACTCTGAATTTCAGTGAGATTAAGCAAACTTTGGAGCCTTGTGTTTCTTAATTCATGAGGATTTTTCCCTAGGTCAATACATCAATCTTGTATGGCTATGATAGGAGTACAACTTTGATTAGGTGACAAAGCATTGGTGCTGTACAAAAATTGGAGAAAAATGGACTCAAATTCTGGCTGTCAGTCAGCCCTAAGACTGAATCTGGACTAACAGTGAGTTCTGAGAAACTTTGGAGTTGATTTAAACCTAATCGAGTGAGTAAATGACCCTGGTTCCTATGGTCGAATTGGAGTTGGTATATAGGAGATTAACTTTGTTAAAGACGGATTAGGGAGTTGCCACATAAAAATTTGTGAAAACACCTCTGAAGATGCTCTATCGGACAGACTGATGAAGGTTGTGATGGTACAGTAGCCTGATAAAGATCAGCAGATACACCGCACTTCGCCGCCGGTGATCCCCGTGGCTGGATTCGCGCCAGCGTTGCGATTCGTGCTCAGTGTGTAGCGGATATCACCGCGGGAGTGAAAAGATCAGCGGGGGAATGGATAGAACTAGCTTCGCCGTACCCACTTGCCCGGTGACGTGGCCACGCGGCCATCGCCGTGATGATCGTCATTACCCCTGGGCACGCCACGGTACTGGCCTTGTTACCACGTCGCAATAGATCATTGTAGATAGGCCCTCTGTCGCTGGTGACTTAGCCCAGTGAATGCCACGTTGAGCGGCCTCCGGTGACTCCTCTCCTTTGTCACCGCAAGCTCTTCTCCGTCCAAATTCATCGTACTCGCGGTCGCTCTCTATAAATTGAGGGCTCAGCGTGGTCCGTTAGCTTGTTACGCACCCAGTGCATCGCTCCTCGCCTCCGATTACTCACCATAGCCCGAGCAATCGCGATTTCCCCCAAATCAGTTCTCCGCGCCGTCGTGAGTCACCGCATCGTGGACCGCCATCTCCAGGTCCGCTCTCGCCCTCCTCACCCTCATTTCAACAACCATGCACGCTGGGAATGCTTGTCGGCTCGACCAATTGAGCTAGACCGCGCTTAATCGTCGGGAATGCCTCGGTTTGTCCTCGGTGTTCGCCATCGTCGTGGGCAGAAGAACTCCGGGCCGGATTCGTGCAATTGATGGAGGGATTAGGGTCGCCAGGGGTGGGGTTAGGTGTTAACTAAGTTAGGGCACCGGTTGTTGTGCATCTCGGCCAGTACCAGTTCGCTGGAGGGCGCGCACGCCGCCGTTCACCGTCTGGGATCTGGACCTATGAAGAAATAGAAGTGCAAGGGGTTTAGTGCAAACGTCAGTGAGACAGATGAATAGTGCGTAGGGATTCTTAACCCGTTATTCGAATCGCTGAGGGCCTCTACGCAAAATCACCTACGCGGGCGCGCGCGGGCACGTTTCTCCTGTTGAAGGGCCGGTTTGGGCTGGTTTCAGCCCAGCACTATTCCTTCTTTTCCCTTTTCTTTTACTATCAGGCTTAGAAATTTATAGGAAATTCTAGAAAAATGATAAAATCATGGAACCAATTTTACTAGACTCCTAAATTCCTCTAGTATTTAATAAAAATAGTTCCAAGATTTTTAGTCCCAACTAGGAATTATTTAGCATTTAAAGATGCCTAAACCTAGTCTTTTAGAATTTTAGAATTAAATTGGTAACTCCAAAAATAGTAAAACTTTTTGGGTGAACTTATTATGATAATTAAAAACCTTGGGTAAAGTTTGACATGCTTTGGACATTGTTTGGTCCTAAACCCAAGAAATTAGCTTCCTAGGATATAATAGAGCCCTAAACTAGGAAACTCTAGTAACTAGTGGGCATCGTGAAGGAAAGTTATATTCTAGATACAACTTACTGTGTTTCTATTGTAACTGCATATTCATAGCATCACATGAGCATTCATGTATATGTATTGTTATGTATAGAAAACGAAGAAGAAGTAGTAGTTGAAGAAGAAGTTGCATCGCAAGCTGAAATTCCACCTAAAGAGAACAACTTCTACTTTGATATCTGTTGAACAGATCCTGAGTCTCCTACAACACAAGGCAAGCCCCGGTGCATTTACCCTTTCCTTGTTGCTTTAAAACTATTTATCACTTGAGATGATGCATTAGGTGATAGGAGTTGAGTGATAAACAATTGCTGCATTTCCTTCCTTAGAACTGTTTACCATTCCTTAATACCTATTTTATTTAAAAGTTTTCTAATGCTTAGTGTAGCCTTAGAAAATAAAATGTTTTGTTTTAAACAAAGGTGGTGCTTCATATGGGATGGGAAGTTTTCAAAAGAAAAGACTTGATGGTGAATTCATCATGGCCATGATGGGTTCAACATCGAAAAAGATGTACCACTAACAGGTACCAAACTTTGGGTTTTAAATGATAAAGGCGAGACCCGGCGGGTGACTTGCACGAGAAGGAAGTCTCGGTGTATTGTCTCCATCTGAGTCGATTAAGGACTGTGTCGATGTAGGCTTGATGATCGAGGACCTTTTAACTGGACACATGCCTCGTCATGGGTAAGCTTTGCCTCGGTCGGACCAATACCAGAAAGGCCAACACGCAATGGGAGTGGAGAGATGGCGAGAGTAGCGTGTACCCTCCATGGCAAGACGCTAGACGATGGTGTATCTGTGCTCTCGGTTTGCGTGAACCCGGTCTGGTCTTGAGAAACCCGGTGGCGAGTTAACATATGCAAGGGTTAAGTGCTACATATGTCGTGTGGTTGGAGATCCCCAGCTAGGTATTAATCGATTTGGATCGCCATTACTTCTCGGACATGAAGACTTGGTCACTGCCCTACACGTAGCAATCCAGTAAAGTGAAGGGTTGATAAAAGATGGCTAGTGTAGGCCAAGTGCTTGAACTAGGATAGAAAGAACTTTAGATACAGGTAACTTTACTTAACCTGATAATAAAACTGGATTTTTAAGGATCCACTGTTAGTAAGCATTTCTGCAAAAAGAGTCTTTGAATCTTGACAGGCTTTACCTTGAATCCCACAAGCCAGCATATCCTTGAGAGTCTTTTCCTTTGTCAGGTAAGACTTGCCAAAGTACACTCTGTACTCAAGGTTTTCGAACCCATGTTGTTGTAGTTGATGAAACAGCAGAGTTTTGCTGTTTTGCTCGAAGGTGGTACCAAAGGAGGAGCCAAATCAGTTATCGTGTATGCGGGAGGATGTTTGCCTCCCAGTTTGAAAACACTAAACTTTTGTGCGGGAGGGTGTTTTGCCTCCCTGGTATGTAATATTATGTTATGCATTCAGACACCCGGTACTGTAATAAATACTCTCTCTATGTATATTTTATGAATGTACATTAAGTTATTGTAATCCGCTTCCGCTTATTCTATCCTTCGATGTGATGTAATGTCTGCGTGATGGGTGAAGCGCTCTTAGGCGAAATGATGAGGATACAGATGACCGAACTTGTCAAGTGATTACGTGCATCTACCGGGTTGTCCAAGGTCCTTAGGACAAGGACAGTTGTAGGTGGGCCGAATACCTTCGGAGGTTCCGTGAATGCTGGTATCAGAGCAAAGCCCGTCTCTTCAGACATTATGTAGTACTTCAAAAGAATTTTTAAATACATACCTTAAAATATTCTTTCCTTCTCATCTTACCACTTTCCGGTAGTAACTTACCTTTTCAAAGTCGGGTAACAGAGTGTTGTATATGAGGAAGTAAGGGATCGATGAAAGATTGATCCCATAATTATTAGGTTATGCATGCATCATGTTTAAAACTATACTAATAAATTTTCCCCTCTTATGGAGATATGGCGTGCACTAAGACTACCTAGCGCAAATCGACTGGACCTCAGGGTGTGCCTCAACATCAGCTGGCCTCTAGGCATGAAGGAAGCAGTAGTGGCAGTAATGACCTAATTGGAGACCTGGAAGCCCGGGTGGAACAACTTCGGTCAGAACTACGTCACAGGAATAGTGTGTGAGCGGGATAGCTGTCGTATAGCGGAGCTGTCAGCCAAAGTTAGTCGCCTGCAGTACGGAATTTCAAAACGCAATACAACCATTGACTGGGTTGTAAACTCACGCTCTTTCGCCTAGGATTGTGAAGCCAAAGCTCTAGCTCGAGAGGCAGAACTTAGCGCATCCCTCGAGAACCTGCAAGCGTACTGCAACACCTTGCATGAAGAAGTGCATGTATTGTATGATCAGCTGCACCCGAACGTGCCACCTGATGTGGCAGCAATGGGAACTGGACCATATGGAACAACAAATGAAGGACTTGATGGGGAGATGGACCTTTTTAGGCCCCCTCCTTCCATGAACCTTGCTGATGAACGGTCTCCTGCAGCAGGCAGCGGAACAGCTAAGGATGAAGAAGAATAGAGTAGTATAGTCTAAGTATTGTACTTATGTAAAATAAGTAAAAGAATTGAGTTGTATAATGGAGTATGTATAATTATTATTGTTCCGCAATGAAATGAAGATGGCGTATGTTGGCATGTTATATTTTCCAAATGTTTCTTTGCATCAGATGTCATCCCGAACCCGTGCACATGATGGGGTAGGTACATCCCGCGGTGGGGAGGACACTCCCAATCCACCATCGGTACCTCCTACCTTGGCCGAGGCTATCGCTGCCTTGGTCAACGCCACCGTTGACAACACGAGCTTTCTGCACGAAATGGCGGGCAACCAATTTCAACAACTTGGAGGAAGAGTTCCCCCTTAGGGACCGCGAGATATTACATATCTGGAGTTCTCTGAAACTCGACCACCGCTCTTCGTCAATGCAGAGGAACCCTTGGAAGCTGACGAATGGGTGCAAGTAATGGAACAGAAATTTGGGCTAATTCGATGCACCGAGGTTCAGAAGCCCCTATTTGCCGCTAAGCAATTAAGAGGCCCAGCCAGCACTTGGTGGGCAAACTTCTCCGCCATCCAACCTGCGGGACATCGAGTCACTTGGGAGGAATTCAAGTTGGCATTTAGGGAACATTATGTTCCGGAAGGAGTGTTACAAATGAAACTAGAAGAGTTCCTCCGACTGAAGCAAGGGGGAGATACTGTGATGCAGTATCTCAATAAATTCAACCACCTCTCCAAGTACGCCATTGATCACGTGGATATAGATCTGAAAAAGAAGAATTGTTTTATGAGGGGGCTAAATGACAGACTGCAGCTTAAGATGGCAACATGCTTGGACCTCACATACAGTAGGGCTGCCAGTACAACACTGGCAGTTGAAGCCAAAAATGTGGGACACAGGAAGCCAAAGGGATATGCGGGTGAAAAATCAACTCAAGGACCTGAAAAGAGAACAAGGTTGGTAATCCGACCTTTCAATCCAAATTGTTCTTCACCTCGTCCACCTTCATATCGATTCAAACAGCCCGTATTTATTCGCCCCACCTCTGCCCTCGCTCCGATCAATCAGCCAAGTGCCCCTAGTACTCGTTTTCCCGCCTTTACCAGTTCCTCTAGTGGTTGCTTCAATTGTGGAAAGTTCGGACATTTCATCAAGGACTGCCCATATCCGAAGCAAAACAAATCCAACTTTCAACAGACTTCTGGGAACTCGAATCAAGGAAAGGGGAACATGGCCCACTCTTCTATGGGCAAAAATTTGAAGAAAACTGGATGGGTCTATTATACCCAGGTGGCTACTACACCAGAAGGCGAACCGGTGATGATGGGTATGTTCCTCGTTGCTAACCACTCAGCGGTTATCCTTTTCGATTCTGGTGCATCACATACCTTCATAAGCAAGACTTTTGTAGAGAAATATTGCATACATTGCACTAAATGAAGGGAGGGGTTTGTTATCCATTCACCTAGGGGCCGAATATTTACTAAGGAAGTAGCCTTCCACATACCGTAACCTTGGCCGGACGGGAATTTCTTACAAATATCATTGTTATAAATGGGAAAGACATAGATGTGATTCTGGGAATGAATTGGTTAGCCCAGAATAAAGCCATCCTCAATATTGACCAAAGGACCATTAAGTTAAGTTATGGTCATGAAGAAGTCCAATTGTCCATCCCTATAACTGTCCCAGTCAAAGCATCTGGACAAGTTTTTGAGACCATAGTACAAGAAATTCGGGATATTCCAGTGGTATGTGAATTTCCAGATGTCTTTCCCGAAGACTTGCCCGGATTGCCGCCTGAGAGGGATGTGGAATTTGTGATTGAATTGAAGCCTGGTACGGCTCCCATTTCTAGAAGGTCGTACCGTATGCCGCCTAATGAACTGGCATAACTCAATACTTAACTCCAAGACTTGTTGGAAAAGGGGTTCATTAGACCAAGTTCATCATCGTGGGGATGTCCAGTAATTTTCGTCAAGAAGAAGGATCAGACACTACGAATGTGCGTGGACTATAGACCCCTCAATGAGGTTACCATCAAGAATAAGCATCCTCTTCCTCGGATTGATATTTTGTTCGATCAACTTACTAGAGCCCGGGTATTCTAAGATTGATATCAGATCGGGCTATCATCAGATCCGTATTTGACCCGAGGATATACCGAAGACCGCATTCACCACGTGGTATGGGTTATTTGAATATCTGGTCATGTCTTTCGGATTGACAAATGCTCCAGGCCACTTCACATACTTAATGAACTCGGTATTTATGCCTGAGTTGGATAAATTTGTGGTGGTCTTCATTGAAGACATTTTGATCTATTCCAAAAATGAAGAGGAGCATGTAAAGCACTTACGGATCGTGCTAACGCGCTTAAGGGAACATCAGTTGTATGCCAAGTTCAGTAAATGCGCGTTCTGGATGGAGGAAATCTAGTTCCTTGGACATGTATTGTCTACTAAAGGGATTGTGGTTGATCCCAGCAAAGTCAAGGATATTCTAGAATGGAACCCGCCCACTACAGTACATCCAGTTCAGAGTTTCCTTGGACTAGCTGGATATTACCGCAGGTTCATTCCGGATTTATCCAAGATTGTTAAACCCATTATGGGATTATTGAAGAATGATACAAAGTTTGATTGGTCCTCAAAATGTAATGAAGCCTTTGAGCAGCTGAAGGTGTTGTTGACCACTGCCCCGGTGTTGGCTCAACCGGATATTGAAAAGCCTTTTGATGTGTATTGTGACGCGTCAGGCAGTGGACTCGGATGTGTCTTAATGCAAGAAGGGTGAGTCATAGCATATGCTTCAAGCTAGCTGCGCCGGCATGAAGAGCACTACCCAACTCATGATCTGGAGCTAGCTACGGTCGTTCTTGCCCTCAAGATTTGGCGTCATTATCTGCTAGGAAATACCTGACATTTGTATACGGATCACAAAAGTTTGAAATATATCTTTACCCAATTAGAACTGAACATGAGGCAGAGAAGATGGCTTGAGCTAATTAAAGATTATGATTTGGAAATCCATTATCACCAAGGAAAAGCCAATGTGGTGGCAGATGCTTTAAGTCGTAAGACTTTTTGCCATTGTCTTACAGTAAGAGCACCTGACACCACTATATGTCAAGAAATGGAGAAGTTGAATCTGGGGATAGTGCAGCACAGAATTTTGGAAAATTTGAAGCTTGAGTTAGTTCTTCTGCAAAGAATTATGACGCTCAAAGAACAGATAAGGGTATGAAGTACATTCATGAGAAAATAGAAGCCGGCAAGGCAAATTGCTTTAGGAAATATAATCAGGGAGTAATATGGTTTAAGGATCGCATAGTAGTGCCAAAAGATGTTGAAGTCCGCCAACAAATTTTGAACGAAGCTCATCTTAGTCGATATTCCATTCATCCTGGGAGTACTAAGATGTATCAAGACTTAAAGCAACATTATTGGTGGACTAAAACGAAGATTGAAATTGCACGCTATGTGGCAAAGTGTGATACCTGTCGACGAGTTAAGGCCATATATATGAAGGCTGCTGGGCCACTGCAATCTTTGCCAAACCCAACCTGGAAATGGGAAGATATTAGTATGGATTTCATTGTGGGATTACCCAGGACAGCAAAAGGGTTTGATTCTATCTGGGTCATAGTTGATCGGCTTACAAAGATTGCCCATTATCTTCCGGTCAAGGCAAAATATCCAGTGATTGCATATGCCGAACTTTATATTGCTCGTATTCTCAGTTTACATAGAGTTCCAAAGACAATAGTGTCGAACCGAGGACCGCAATTTGTATCCAAGTTTTGGAAGAGCTGCATAAATCCTTGGGTACTAAATTACTCCACAGTTCGGCTTATCATCCTCAAACAAGTGGACAAACTGAGAGAGTAAATCAGATACTGGAAGATATGCTACGGGCATGTGTCATGGAGTTCCCGCAGAAATGGGATGATTGTCTGCCATTGGCAGAATTTTCTTATAATAATAGTCATCAAGAAAGTATTAATATGGCACCATTTGAAGCACTGTACGGACGACGATGTCGGACACCCTTAAATTGGTCAAAACCCGGAGAAAGGTGATTTTTCAGGCCTGACTTGGTCAAAGAAACAGAGGAAAACGTTGAACGGATAAGACACCACTTGAAAGAAGCTCAAGCTCGGCAGAAAAGCTATGTGGATAAATGACGCCGACCTTTGGTCTTTCAAGTCAAGGATCATGTATACCTGAAAGTATCACCAATGAAGGGTGTTAATCGGTTCGGGGTAAAAGGAAAGTTGGCACCCCGATATATTGGCTTGTTTCCCATTCTTGAGCAATGCGGACCAATGGCGTATAGACTTCAACTGACTGAATCATTATCTGCGGTACATAACGTGTTCCATGTATCCCAATTAAAAAAGTGCCTTTGGATTCCTGATCGAACTATCGATGTGGTGGATGTCACTCTAGAACCAGACTTGACTTACTCGGAACATCCTATTCGAGTTCTAGATCAAGGTACAATGTAAAAGGACTCTTAAATTCTATAAGGTACAATGTAATCAGCATGCTAAAGACGAAGCTACCTGGGAGACTCAAGATTTCTTAGAGAAAAAATCCTTGGTTTTTAGCTTCATGTAACTTGTAAGATGTGTACATCTGATTGTAAAGATGGAATAAACCCCATACCACCCCTGCCCTGTAAGATAATTAAGGAAATAAAGATGTGACGTGTTTCCTTTTCCACTACTTACCCTAGGACCTTAAATCTCGGGACGAGATTCTTTTATGGGGGGAAGGATGTAACACCCCTTGTGTTACTGGCACTAAAACTTGAGCATGACATCATATGCATTGGCATTTCATGTTGTTTGTTACACCTAGAATGCATCCACTAGGTAAAATTTCAAAACAAGTGTGATGTGGTGGCTTGAAGTACTTTTAACCCTAGGGTAGGGTACTTAACCCTGGGATTAAGGCATGTGGATAATAGTAAGACAAAGTGACTAATATCTCAAAAGTCATTGGAAATACTCATAAGAGATCAAGAGTAATGGATTTGGGTGGCACAAATAACCCTAGAGTGCTCAAAACCCTAAAAGGAACCCTAGAAAACCCTAATTTGAACCCTAGGGGGTAATTTCAAATTCTATACACTTTTGGACCAAAGTGTATATATCAAAATGGTAGAACATCACAAAACAAGCAACTTTTACATTGGAGGATTTTAAAGTTATGTGGAGCAAATTGGACTTAAGTATAAAAAGTCCCAAGAACACCTATGTGGCTAACTTTGAATTTCAGTGAGATTAAGCCAACTTTGGAGCCTTGTATTTATTAATTCATGAGGATTTTGCCCTAGGTCAATACATCAATCTTGTAGACCTACGATAGGAGTACAACTTTTATTAAGTGACAAAGCATTGGTGCTGTACAAAAATTGAAGAAAATGGACTCAAAGTCTGGCTGTCAGTCAGCCTTGAGACTGAATCTAGACTAACATTGAGTTCTGAGAAACTTTGGAGTTGATTTAAGCCTAATCGAGTTAGTAAATGATTCAGGTTCCTATGGTCGAATTGGAGCTGGTATATAGGAGATTAACTTTGTTAAAGACGGATTAGGGAGTTGCCACATAAAAATTTGTGAAAAACACCTTTGAAGATGCTCTGTCAGACAGACTGATGAAGGTTCTGATGGTACAGTAGCCTGACAAAGATCAGCAGATACACCGCACTTCGCCGCCGGTGATCCCCGCGCCTGGATTCACGTCGGCGTCGCGATTCGTGCTCAGTGTGTAGCGGATATCACCGCGGGAGTGAAAAGATCAGCAGGGGAATGGATAGAACCAGCTTTGTCGTACCCACTTGCCCGGCGGCATGGCTGCGCGACCATCGTCGTGATGATCGCTGTTACCCCTGGGCATGCCACGCTACTGGCCTTGTTACCACGTCGCAGTAGATCATTGTAGATAGCCCCTCTGTCGCTAAGGACTTAGCCCAGTGAATGCCACGTTGAGCGGCCTCCAGTGACTCCTCTCCTTTCTCACCGCAAGCTCTTCTCCATCCAAGTTCGTCGTACTCGCAGTTGCTCTCTATAAATTGAGCGCTCAGCGTGCTCCGTTAGCTTGTTACGCATCCAGTGCATCGCTCCTCGCCTCTGATTACTCACCATAGCCCGAGCAATCGCAATTTCCACCAAATCGGTTCTCCGCGCCGCCGTGAGTCACCGCGTCGTGGACCGCCGTCTCTAGGTCCGCTCTCGCCCTCCTCACCCTCGTTTCAGCACCCATGCACGCTAGGAATCCTTGTCGGCTCGACCAATTGAGCTAGACCGCGCTTAATCATCGGGAACACCTCGATTTGTCCTTGGTGTTTGCCGTCGTCGTGGGCAGAAGAATTCCGGGCCGGATTCGTGCAATTGATGGAGGGATTAGGGTCACCGGGGGTGGGGTTAGGTGTTAACTAAGTTAGGGCACCGGTTGTTGCGCATCCCGGCCAGTACCAGTTCGCTAGAGGGCACGGACGCCGCTGTTCACCATTGGGGATCTCGACCTGTGAAGAAACAGAAGTGCGAGAGGTTTAGTGCAAACGTTAGTGAGACAGATGAATAGTGCGTAGGGATTCTTAACCAGTTATTCGAATCGCTGAGGACATCTGAGCAAAATGACCAACGCGGGCGCGCGGGGGCGTGTTTCTCCTATTGATGGGCCAGTTTGGGCTGGTCTCAGCCCAGCACTATTCCTTCTTTTCCCTTTTCTTTTTACTGCCACGCTTAGAAATTTATAGGAAATCCTAGAAAAAATGATAAAATCATGGAACCAATTTTACTAGACTCCTAAATTCCTCTAGTATTTAATAAAAATAGTTCCAAGATTTTTAGTCCCAACCAAGAATTATTTAGCATTTAAAGATGCCTAAAAATAGTCTTTTAGAATTTTAGAATTAAATTGGTAGCTCCAAAAATAGTAAAACTTTTTGGGTGAACTTATTATGATAATTAAAACCCTTGGGTAAAGTTTGACATGCTTTGTACATTGTTTGATCCTAAACTCAAGAAACTAGCTTGCTAGGATATAATAGAGCCCTAAACTAGGAAACTCTAGTAACTGGTGGGCACCGTGAAGGAAAGTTATATTCAAGATACAACTTACTGTGTTTCTATTGTAACTGCATATTCATAGCATCACATGAGCATTCATGTATATGTATTGTTATGTATAGAAAACGAAGAAGAAGTAGTAGTTGAAGAAGAAGTTGCATCGCAAGCTGAAATTCCACCTAAAGAGAACAACTTCTACTTTGATATCTGTGGAACAGATCCTGAGTCTCTTACAACACAAGGCAAGCCCCGGTGCATTTACCCTTTACTTGTTGCTTTAAAACTCTTTATCACTTGAGATGATGCATTAGGTGATAGGAGTTGAGTGATAAACAATTGTTGCATTTCCTTCCTTGGAACTATTTACCATTCCTTGATACCTGTTTTATTTAAAAGTTTTCTGATGCTTAGTCTTGCCTTAGAAAACAAAATGTTTTGTTTTAAACAAAGATGGTGCTTCATATGGGATGGGAAGTTTTCAAAAGAAAAGACTTGATGGTGAATTCATCATGGCCATGATGGGATCAACATCGAAAAAGATGTACCTCGAACAAGTGACAAACTTTGGGTTTTAAATGATAAAGGCAAGACCGAGCGGGTGACTTGCACGAGAAGGAAGTCTCGGTGTAGTGTCTCCATCTGAGTCGATTAAGATCTGTGTCGATGTAGGCTTGATGATCGAGGACCTTTTAACTGGCCACATGCCTTGTCATGGGTAAGCTTTGCCTCGGTCGGACCAATACCAGAAAGGCCAACACGCAATGGGAGTGGAGAGATGGCGAGAGTAGCATGTACCCAACGTGGCAAGAGGCTGGACGGTGGTGTATCTGTGCTCTTGGTTTGCGTGAACCCGGTCTGGTCTTGAGAAACCCGGTGGCGAGTTGACATTTGCAAGGGTTAAGTGCTACATATGTCGTGTGGTTGGAGATCCCCATCTGGGTATTAATCGATTCGGATCGCCGTTACTTCTCGGACATGAAGACTTGGTCGCTGCCCTACACGTAGCAATCTAGTAAAGTGAAGGGTTGATAAAAGATGGCTAGTGTAGGCCAAGTGTAACACCCCGGGATCCACAAACACCCTAGAATGCTACTAAACTACACATCTAACATTCATATATAAAATTTTGACAGCAACTCCTTTGAAAATTGCATAAACGGGGAAGCAATAAAGTATAAATAGATATCATGATAAGAAAACATAATAGATATTAATAATCTGCTAGCAATGGGAAGACAACCATAACGACATGAACTGAATTAACCAGTGCGCACGACTAGTTAAAAACAAACATCCTTTGACAAGAAGTTTCTAATTAAATCATGACTGCGCCTGGGCAGAGTTATTATGAGAGTGAAGGTGGATGTGCTGCTACTTCCCACTTCCCTTGATGAACAACAAGCACCTGCATTGAGTAATGCAAGAGTGAGATGAAACATCTCAGCAAGCTAATTGTTTTGACGAGATATTTAAACCACAAATTGAATTAATCAACATTTTAAAAGAATCACAATCAAGATCAGAAATACTTGTAGATATAGAACTCAGTAGTCCCAATATAACCAATACCATCTCATTTCCTCGAACAACCACAATAGGTTGTATAACACTTCCCTGCATCAATAATACCTACAAATATCACTTCAATGTATGCATAGGAATGCAATGTGTAGGTCCTCTATCTTCATACCTCTGAGGGTATAAAACCACATCATCTGCAAATATCACTTCAATGTATGCATATGAATGCAGTGCATATGTCCTCTGCCTTCATACCTCTAAGGGTATGAAGCCGCATCGTACCCCTCCTCGGGCAACGTACGATGCTAAGTTGTACCGGTACGGTCGGACCATAGGTCACGACAAAACTTCAGATGCAAATGAGTCATGCAATGTATATGGCATGCTGCATTTATCAATAAATTTCACTTCCTTTAGATACAATACAAACCTCAAATAATACTTTATCTGCCTTCAGATACAATGCAAACATCAAATAATACTTCGTCTGCCTTTAGATACAATGCAAACCTCAAATAAGACTTCATCTGCCTTCAGGGGTATGAATTAATCTCATGGGTCATACTTGAACCATAATCATCATCAATATAATACAATCAAGTAAAACATCATCATAGAGTTCAATTATGAAAGAATCCAATAATTCTGAATATTAGAGTGTAGGTGATAGAAATAACAGGTCAAAACGGTAGCAACCATCGCTACATTCACTTGCCTTCATCGAAGAAGAAAAATGTACTAGGCATGATCTGGAGTGTAGCCACCTACTAGCGGGCATAAAACTTAGTACAAATATTTCACAAATATTTGCCAACAATCAACAAAACACTCCTACACTTGAAACCAAGACCCGGTGGAAAGACTCTCACCCTGAACCACATGCCATACAACTGCATCGCTGTTTGTTAATTTTGTATCTTTAAAATTAAAACAGTAGTGATATTAAACAAATACTCTAGGAGTATCTACACAAAATACTCTACAACTTCGATATTCAATGGATAATTAAATTCTGTCATCTATAAGTTCTAAAACATCTGACAAGACAACTGACTGAATATGTTTTAGACAACACCATAGTTAACTTCAAAATTCCATATCTCCCAAAACGGAACCAAAAATTATGAAATTCTGCTGGCAGTAAGAACTTTTATCTCTATACAAAAGTCTCCATAGTTAGAAGAGCTAATTCGGCCATTTACTAGATGAAACACACCAGTGAACAGACCCGCTCATTATTGTCAGGCAAACAGGAACAGCCACAGTAAAACAAACATAACTGGAGTTTCACATATCATATGAATGCACTCTTTAACAATCTGGAAAGCTTGTGAAATTATATACAACTTCTTTTACCAACCCATAGTTTAATTCTATTGATAAAATTGCCTAACTCTTAAGAAAATAGATTCTGCACAGAATTATGAGACTGAAAAACTGCTATAATCAAACTGCAATAACTTTCTGTTCTGATGTCCAATTGAGGTGTTCTTCACGGCCACAGAAAGATCTACAAATTATATACGACTCATATATATATTTTTTATTTTTTTGAGGCCATTAAGACCACGGAAAACTGGCATGAACAGAAACTGTCGAATCTGCCATTTTGCAGAAATTAAATTCGAGATCAAAACCTAACCCCACATCTAATCCAACCTCTAATCCTTCAATCCACATGATCCACAACCTCCAAAAACACATAATTATAGGGAGTAACAAGGATCTCATCCTTACTTAGGGTTTCCCCAAGAAAATCTACAAGAGATGGGGGTAGAACATCTCCTTGATCCTCTCTTCCTCTTCAATCCATCTTGCTCCTCCTCTTCTCGATCCTTGCTGCGTGGGGGGAGATCTAGAGGGAGGAGGAAGCAGTGGAGGACGGTTGCAAAGGGGAAGGGGGAGGGGCGGCCAAGGGTGGGGAAAGGGGGGGGTTGGCGGCGAACAAAACGAAAAAAGGGGGGCGACCACTAGGGTTTTGTGGGAGAAAGAAACAACGCCTCAGATGTCTCCTGGCTTTGCATCCAACGGCCGACAACTCTTTCCCTCATCCAGGCACCGAAGATCAACTTTTGGTCAACATTTTTTTGGGATATTACACCAAGTGCTTGAACTAGGATAGAAAGAACTTTAGATACATGTAACTTTACTTAACCTGATAATAAAACTAGATTTTTAAGGATCCACTGTTAGTAAGCATTTCTGCAAACAGAGTCTTTGAATCTTGACAGGCTTTACCTTGAATCCCACAAGCCAGCATATCCTTGAGAGTCTTTTCCTTTGTCGGGTAAGACTTGCGAAAGTACACTCCGTACTCAGGGTTTTCGAACCCATGTTGTTGTAGGTGACGAAACAGCAGAGTTTATGAATGTACATTAAGTTATTGTAAAATCAGTGATCGTGTATGCGGGAGGATGTTTGCCTCCTAGTTTGAAAACACTAAACTTTTGTGCGGGAGGGTGTTTTGCCTCCCTGGTATGTAATATTATGTTATGCACTCAGGCACCCGGTACTGTAATAAATACTCTCTCTATATATAGTTTATGAATGTACATTAAGTTATTGTAATCTGCTTCTGCTTATTCTATCCTCCGATGTGATGTAATGTCTGCGTGATGGGTGAAGCGCTCTTGGGCGAAATGATGAGGATACAGATGACCGAACTTGTCAAGTGATTACGTGCATCTACAGGGTTGTCTGAGGTCCTTGGACAAGGACAGTTGTAGGTGGGCCTAATACCTTGGAAGGTTCTGTGACAAGTAACATTTGGCACTACATGTTCTCTCTATGGAAGAGTTTGTTGTGTCTCATGAACGAACTGAAATCTACCGTCGATGTTTGCAGAGTTTCTAGTTGTATAAGGCGAAGAGCTACCCCTCCATGCTTGGTCCAAATTATGTAATCCTTCATAAATCCTTGGCATACCAGATGGATATGATTTGTTCTCCGTCGTAAAATACAACATCATTTTTGCAGTTCATGCATCAACAATATATGTGCTTTGTCTTTGTTCTCAAAGCATGGTTCGTAGCGACATCAATAAACCTATGGACCTCATATATGTATGATGGATCTAGCCTTGATAAGTTATACATCCAGGATGTCCTCTCCAACATCACCTATAAAAATGTAACATAAACACACAAGAACACAAATTGGCAAGAGAAACATAAACCAACATTTCCAAACATCTAAATATACCATGGATAAAATAAATGTGGCAAAAGAAACATACACTAGCCTTTCTTAGCAACCTTCTTCCAAAAAATAAAGATCAAAACCTCCCCTTTGTATTTTGTGAAATCTGGCCGTCCACTGAAAGTTGGGATACGAGCTAAAGTTCATGTTGGGAAGGATGAAGGGGTAAAACCCTATATCCAAAATGTGGCTAAAATTGAGCAAAAATGAAAAAAATAGGCAAGAGAAACATAAACCAAACTTTCATAGCTATACTCTTCTCTCTAACACATGGTGAAGGCCTAGTTCCAAAATGTAGCTAAAATTGGGTGAAAATGAACAATAATTGGCAATTGAAACATAATTAAACCAACCTTTCATAGCTACTAATAAAAAATCTTAATTACCAAACCTATCTTCCTATCTCTCCATGCATACAAATTAACACATAAACCATTCATTAACCAACTAAATATGGCTCATGGATAAAATGATTTGAGAACTAAACATGAAAAAGGAGAGAGTACGGACAAAATCTAACCATCTTAAGCAACCTCATTTGAGAAAATAACCTAACTATACTCTTATCTCTCACATCGTGAAACCCTAGATCCAAAATGTGGCTAAAAAATTGAGTAAGAATGAACAAAAATTGACAAGAGAAAAATAAATCAACCTCTCTTATCAACCTTCTTCTAAAAAATGAAGACCAAAACCTCCCCCTTGTATTTTGCGAAATCTGGACCTCCAAAATCACCTCCAATGGAAGTTGGCTGCAAGCTACAGCTCTTGTCGGGGAGGATGAAGGGGTATTTATAATACAAAGTTCACTGGTGGTGGGCTTAAGAAACCGCTAGTGGAAACCAATTTCCACTGGCGGTTCTCTTAACACAACTGCCAGTGAAAATGGCCCATTTTCACGGGATCAGAATTGTCTATTATTCGAAAACCATAAACTCTAGTCGGAAAGACAAATATTTTGTAGTTTTCACAAATACATAATAAAGTGACATATTGCCTAATTTTTTCAATATTGAAATAAACAAACAAATCTTCTTCATCATTCATATTATTTAGAGTAAATAGAACTTTTGTTTTTCTCTTATTCGTTCACTTGATCACAACAAAATATGTAACTTGCATAAATTATACAGTAGATGTATCTCATATTATATAAAAACGATAAAAAAGGTATCGTCATGACTCAAAAACGAAAAACACGAAAACGATTGGAAAACTAACTAAATCATTTTCATATCATTCCTAATCTGTTCCCGAACCATTCAAAACCGAATGAGGAAAATGATAACCTAAACAGGAAGTATAGGATTTTCCCATCTCATTTTCATCCATGGTGTTGAGCAACTCAAAAATAACAACTGGCCAAGGGAAGGCCTAAAGATTAAGAATGAACTGTACACTATCAATTTTGTTGATTATGTTTATACTATAGCAACAAAATTTGCATGGTACAATTACAAAGTTTGATATACTATAGCAACAAAATTTGCATTGGTACAATTATAGAGTTTGATAGATTTATGTGTCATCTATACATTAGAAATATCCATAATGCAGTTCCTTATCTCACGCCATATGATTCATCACATATCATCAAGGGAAATATAAATGCATTTAGACCCTAAAAACAAATGCTTTCACATCCATAAAGTGCCCATTACTCTTATGAACAACACCCACAAGTACCCCTAACGACTACAATGTAATGTCCAATTTGTAAATAATAAGAATAGAGTCGATACCATTAGGTGTTTTGTCCTCTACTCATTATAAAATGAGAATAACCATATCAAAGGTGAACAATTAGTTAATAACACCTAAATAATCAATGCATCATGCTGGATTTCTATGTTTGTGCATTTAGTATTAGCAATATTAATGAAAATATGTTAGTGCCCCAAATTGGGATTTAAGACCAAACTTACTTCTTAGAAAATAAAAGAAACAAAGGATATAGGGAAATACAATATAAATGAAAAGAAAATATACATAAATAGACACATACACCTGTTCATACTGGTTTATGAATTTGAGCATGTTATCTAAGCCTGAACTTCACCACAAAATTTGAATTCAAATTTTAGATTTAAAATAAAATGAAAAGAAAACCAGAAAATAAAAGGCAAAGAAAAGAAAAGAGATCTAACCTAGCTGGGCCGGCTAACCTCGCTTTTGGCCCACGGAACCGTTGCCCCATGCGCTCGGCCCAACTCACGGGTGCGGCGCCGACACCGTCCCCACTCGTCATTCTCACACACTCGCGCTCGTCTCGTGTACCGTCGACATGTGGAACCCATCGGGCAGCCACACGACCGCACGCCAGCACTCCCATGCGACCAACGCTCTACTGCCGACATGCGGGCCCGCGTGCCAGCCTCCATACGTGTGCTCGCTGTTCTCCGTTGCTGCTTTGTGGGCCCTAGTGGTCAGCTCCGTCCCTCAACTGAACCTCGGCGCATGGCGGGGCGCGCCGTCGTCGCGCAGTCCGTTGAAGCGTCCTGGTCAAATTCGCGCTTATAAGGGAAGCCACGTCCTCGGGTCCGTCTCTTCCTCCTCTTTCCCCGTTCTTGCGACCACCACCGTACCACAAATTGCGGCGCCAGGAGGGGAAAGAGGGTGCTGCCGTCAGGGAACTCCGACCTAACCGTCAACCGCGCCTCGGAATTGTTCTCGGTAGCTCCTTAAGGACCGGAGGAAAGTAGTCGTGTCCAAGCCACTCGAGGATTGCCACGAGCCCCGTCGGGATTGCTTGCCGGTGCGACATCACCGCCGTCAGCCTGCTTTGCGCCGTGGCCAACACCTTTCCAGCACTCAACCACGGTAATACCACCCTTCATCCTCCTCGCCATGCCCTTCTCAATGTTAGCGCTGGTTAATTTTGGGCTTGGGTGTCACGAATGGAGACGGTGGCGACTGAGCACGGGAGTTAATTCTGGAATCACAATTTTGAAATGTAGCTGGTGGGCTGTATTGGGCCGTATTGTGATTGTGGTGGCCGGCTGATATATAAGCTAGGCTTGTAATAGTTCTGGAGGACAACAAAGAAAAAACAATACTGCTCGTACCTTTCTTCTCTTCTGAATTTCTGTCATGTTCTTCGCTCCCAGTTCTTCGCGCTCAACTCCGGTGACCGCCGGACTTCCTACCTCCGGTTGTGACAAATTGGTATCAAAGCCAATCCGCGGCACTGACTGCCGCGGAGGGGTCCTCGTTCCGGCTCGGGGACGAAGGATTCTGTGGGTCGTCAAGTTGATTCGAAGCCACGGCGCCCAGTCGTCAAACCTCGCAGGCGCGACAACTCGTCTCGGCGATGGACGACGTTGAGAAGCGTCTGGCCGAGAAGTTCCAGCAAGCTTGGGATGCCTCATCCGCGACACTGATGGAACTATCTAAGAAGATGGATGGATTCAACGCGCTGTCAACAAAACTGACAGAGATGGAGAAGAGACAAATGGAGGGAGAGAAGTTGATTCAATACCTGCAGACGAAGATGGACCTGTCTATGAAGTCGCTGGCTCAAGTTTCTCAGGACCAAAATCGATTGGCGACCACAGTATCAAGCGCAATTGGAGGGATGAAGGCAACTGGTGATGGATTGATTGGGCCTCCTCCGATCCAGCTAAGAAATACTCGGGTACCTCCTAGAATTCCTACAGCCGTGGAGGATGGGAGTAGCAGTTTGGGTATGGATGCTAGAAATGATTCAGCGATGGACATGCAAGGGAGGAAGAACTGGTTGCCCAAATTGGAGTTCCCATTCTTTGATGGAGAGGAAGCAAGAGTATGGATGGATAATTGTGAATCATATTTTGAGATGTACCAGATCCCTGCAGGGTTGAAGGTTTGCACAGCATCTATGCACCTAAGGGCTTGTTCGGTTCTACCCCAATTCATATGGATTGAGGGGGATTGAGGGGGTTTCAATCCCTAGTAAGTCAAAATCCCCTCCAATCCGTATCAATCCCCTCCAATCCATATGGATTGAAAATAACCGAACAAGCCCTAAAAGGGAAGGCAGCCTTATGGTTTCAAGCCTCGCGCGATACGTTGGGTGTACTACAGTGGAACCAATTTAAGGGGGCTGTTCTAGAGGAGTTTGAGGCAAATACTCATTCTGATAAGATGCTGGAATTGCTGACCCTTCGACAGAATGGATCTGTCTTAGAATATAAAAATCATTTTGATATGCTGGTTTACCACATTAGACTGTTTGAGAAGGCCATCAGTGAAACATTCCTGGTAACCCAATTTGTGTTGGGTCTCAAACATGAGTTAAGGGTAAATGTGGAGGTTCAGTTTCCTCAAACGGTGTTGATGGCTGCTCAGCTGGCTATGAAGTATGAAGGTTGGCAGGCCAGACAACCGATGGGCAACAGAAGATTTAATGCAGCAAAGGGGAATCCTACACTCAACACCAAGGATACAAACGAATTCCAAGGGGAACTTTGGAAGGCCAAACAATTGAAGGAATACCACAGGGTGAATGGCCTTTGTTATCGTTGTGGGGAGAAATATATACCTGGACACAAATGCAAGGTGGCAGCTGCACCACAGCTCAATGGTATTACTATTGAAGAAGGTGGAGATGGGGGTCCTATGTTGTCAGATGAGGTCTTAAATTTTCTGGAGTCCAGTTGGGAAAATAATGAGGAAGGAATGGTAGTATCCTTGAATGCCTTGAGTGGGACTGAATAGACCAAATGCATCAGATTGAGGGCTCAGATTCAAAATCAGTTGATACTACAGTTGTTTGACTCAGGCAGCTCTAACACTTTCATTAGTGAGTTAGCTTACAGCCGAATCCAGTGTACAACTCAAGACATTGTTCCAGTATCTGTCAAGGTAGCAAATGGACAGACGATAATTTGCAATAAGAAGGTGGTACAACTGGAATGGTGGTGTTGTGGTAAAACATTCGTGGCTGACGCTTTTGTGCTGCCCGAAGCAGCCTATGACATGGTAATAGGTATGGACTGGCTAGAGAAGTTTAGTCCTATGCTGTGTGCTTGGGATAGAAAGTGGGTTGAATTCACTTATGAAGGAGAAATGGTCAGATTACAAGGACTAAACTCTGGTAAAGTGCAAAGGCTGCAAGAGATCTCTTGTGAACAAGTGAATAAGTGGCATAGAGGCAATGAAATTTGGGCTGTGGCCATGCTGCAAATAATATCTAACTAGGAGAAGGTGGAAACACAAATGATTCCTCCAAACATACAACAAATCCTTGACAAGTTTGAAAAGGTATTCAAAACACCTGACTCGTTGCCTCCCTCTAGAGAATATGACCACACCATTACCTTGTTGACTGGTACTACACCTGTTAATCTGAGACCCTATAGATACTCTCCTTTGCAAAAGGATGAGATTGAAAGACAGGTGCAAGACATGCTAAAGTCTGGGATTATTACTAGAAGTGTGAGTCCTTTTGCTTCTCCAGTATTACTTCTGAAGAAAAAAGATGGCAGCTGGAGATTTTGTGTCGACTATAGGAAACTAAATGATATCACTGTGAAAAATAAGTTTCCTATGCCAATTATTGATGAATTCTTGGATGAGTTATCTGGAGCCACATATTTTTCCAAGTTGGACATGGCATCAGGCTTTCATCAAATCAGGATGGCAGAGGCAGATGAACTGAAGACAGCCCTCAAAACTCACCATGGTCATTTCCAATTTAGAGTTATGCCATTCGGATTGACTAATGCTCCTGCCACATTCCAATGCTTAATGAATGTGGTGTTTCAAGAATTGATGAGGAAATGTGTGCTCATTTTCATGGATGACATACCGGTATATAGTCCAACGTTGGAGGCTCATGCCATTCACTTGAATAAGGTCTTTCAAATCCTT
Organism: Zea mays; assembly: GCF_902167145.1. Lineage (NCBI taxonomy): Eukaryota > Viridiplantae > Streptophyta > Magnoliopsida > Poales > Poaceae > Zea > Zea mays. Next base: position 80,968,932 of record NC_050104.1, on the reverse strand, counting down.
CAAGACCACCAGCTGTACGCTAAAAGAAGCAAGTGCTCATTTGCAGTTCAGCAGATCGATTATTTGGGGCATGTCATATCTCATAGAGGAGTTGCAACTGATCCTTCCAAAACAGTTTCAATCACCAGATGGCCAGTTCCTACTTCCCATACTGAGCTCAGGGGGTTTCTAGGGTTAACTGGCTACTACAGGAAGTTTGTGAAGGGGTATGGTATGATGGCCAAACCCTTAACCTCCATTCTTCAACAGAAGCAATTCAATTGGTCTTCTGCAGCTCAGACAGCATTTGAAGAATTAAAGTCTGCAATGATATCAACTCCAGTGCTGGCCTTACCAAACTTTAATGAGGAGTTTGTAATTGAGACAGATGCGTCTGATAGAGGCATAGGGGCAGTGTTATCACAAAATGGGCACCCTATTGCTTTCTACAGCAAGGCACTTGGGGTCAACAATAGCAAATTGTCCACCTATGAAAAGGAGTTCTTGGCAATTTTGATGGCAGTCGACAAGTGGAGATGCTACTTACAAAGGGGGTCATTTGTTATCAGATCAGACCATAAAAGCTTGAGTCATTTACAGGACCAATCATTGGCCACCGACCTACAAAAAAAGGCCATGGCAAAGTTGGCAGGATTACAGTTTACTGTGCAATACAAGAAGGGGAGTGAAAATAAGGCTGCAGATGCCTTGTCCAGAGTGCCAGCAGGTGTTCAGCTAGCTGCTATATCAATTGCTACACCAGTCTGGATTCAAGAAGTACTCAAGTCTTATGAGCTGGATCCACAAGCACAAGAATTGTTACAAGAACTTGCTATACAAAGCCCCAATCCTCAAGGTTATTCTTTATATAATGGTCTGATCTACAAACAACATCAACTGGTGGTAGGACAGAATGTTGGATTGCACACCAAACTTATTTCAGCTTTTCATGCCTCAGCTGTGGGAGGTCACTCTGGCATTTTACCAACTTATCAGAGACTAAAGAAACTCTTTTACTGGCCTGGACAGAAAACAGATGTTGAGCTATTTGTCAAGCAGTGTCAAATCTGTCAACAGGCTAAGCATGAGAACTGTAAATATCCTGGTCTACTACAACCCTTACCCATTCCTCACCAAAGTTGGCAAGATTTGTCAATGGACTTTGTGGAAGGATTGCCTAAATCAAAAGGGTACACAGTGATATTAGTAGTGGTGGACAGACTTACCAAGTATGCACATTTTGTTCCACTCAAACATCCTTACACAGCTGCTCAAGTGGCTCAAGTATTCTTTTCTCAGATTGTAAAATTACATGGGATCCCAAGGTCTATTGTTTCTGACAGAGATAGAGTATTCACTAGCCATTTTTGGCAGGAACTCTTCAGACTGACTGGCACTACGTTACAGTTAAGTTCAGCTTACCACCCACAATCGGATGGACAAACTGAAAGAATTAACCAATGCCTTGAAATGTTCTTAAGGTGTGCTGTGCATCAAACCCCTTCACAATGGGTTCAGTGGTTGGACTCTGCAGAGCTATGGTATAATTCAAGTTACCACTCTTCGTTGAAATGTTCTCCCTTCAAAGCTCTATATGGAGTGGATCCAAACTGGGGGGTGCTACCTGTTCCTATGTCTTCAGATCCCTCAGATGCTCAGCTCACATTACAGCAGCGACAAGATTTCTTGCAATTGATCAAAGCTAATCTGGCTACGACACAAAATCGGATGAAATAGTATGCTGATGCTAAGAGATCTCCAAGACAATTTCAAGTGGGGGACATGGTATATTTGAAACTCCAACCGTTTGCCCAATCTTCAGTGTTTCATCGACCATGTGCTAAATTGTCTTTCAAATATTTTGGTCCTTTTCCCATCTTGGAGAAGTTGGGTACTGCTGCCTACAAGCTCCAGCTTCCTGCATCGGCAGTCATTCATCCAATATTCCATGTTTCACAACTCAAGCCTCATGTTCCTAACAGCGTTCCAGTATTCAGGGATTTACCTGCCCCAGCATTCTCTGAAGATGTTGTTCCTATGCCAGAAGCCATTTTAGACCGGCGTTTGGTCAGGAAAGGGTCTGCAGCTGTAACTCAAGTGTTGATCAAATGGATGGGTTTTCCAGCCGACATGGCTTCTTGGGAGGATTATACTGTGCTCAAATCTCGTTTTCCACAAGCAACCATCTGGGGACCAGCTGGTTCTTCAGGGGGAGGTATTGTCACGAATGGAGATGGTGGCGACTGAGCACGGGAGTTAATTCTGGAATCACAATTTTGAAATGTAGCTGGTGGGCCGTATTGGGCCGTATTGTGATTGTGGTGGCCGGCTGATATATAAGCTAGGCTTGTAATAGTTCTGGAGGACAAGAAAGAAAAAACAATACTGCTCGTACCTTTCTTCTCTTCTGAATTTCTGTCCTGTTCTTCGCTCCCAGTTCTTCGCGCTCAACTCCGGTGACCGCCGGACTTCCTACCTCCGGTTGTGACATTGGGGTAGTGGGAGGTCGGATTGCGCGCTCGCCGGCGAACTGGCCGTCGTGGGGAGCCGAGCTCCGCCTCCTAGATGCTGTCGGATTGGGGAAAGGAGCTTGGGGCGTCGATCCTGCAAGTGACGGCTCAGATCAGATCAGATCAGACATACCTCTTTGGTGGGGCATGCCCTGCCCCGTCGATCGGCGATCGGAGGGCTGCTATGCCATCAATGTTGTTTAGAACCCTGGCCGATGGATCTTGATCTAAGGGCTTACGTAGCGTACCAGTTCATCGTGGTGGCCGATCCAATCCGAGCCGCCCAAGTCAGATCCGATGGCTCTCATAGAATGAAATCCCTTCACCTAGGCGTTTTAACGTATAGACCCTGTGTTTTATCGAAAATAACCCGCAGTCCAAAGTAGTGTTAGAATGATTACAGCTGGGCCCTGAACTTTATAACTTTGCCCCTGAACTTCCTGATAATGGTGCGCACAGTCCTGAAGTATGAGAAAATAGGAAAATGGATTTCTAGTGCCAAAATAATTCCAGAACTTGTATAATTCATAGAAAATTCATCTTAGCTCCTTTTTAATCCATTCTATTTGCATTAATTTTGTTTTAATATTGTCTATCACCTGGTAACTCCGTTTAGTCATGAAACAAAGAGTAAATTTGATACCAATCACCTAATAACTTCAAAAAATCGTAGCTCGATAACCGTAACTCCGAATTTAGCGATTCTTGTTCATATGATCTCGTTACGACGCGTAGAATATTATCATGCATTCTGTTCTACAGTTTGGTGTGATGTTAATTTCTCTTGCACTATGTTTGTTGTATTGTTGCGAGTAGACGAGCAAGTGACCGAGGACCCAGGTGTTCAGCAGGTGGAGACTGCTGAGCAGGAGCTCGTTGAAGGCAAGTTGTGCTCTTGATCACTTCTATTTACCCAATAATGTTCATTTTAATCATTATGATCTGCATAGGTTAATTTTGATGGGACCCAATAGGTTACCCTAGTTTGGCTATCTTAGTACTTTGTTTACCACTGAATTTTTTGGGTAGTACCTGTTATTGCTTTATGTGGTTTTGGGTATTGAGATACACATTATTCATGATCATGCTTTTATTATCAGTTTGTTATTTACTGTTCATGATAAGATCATTATGTTAATTAGAACATGGAGCGACCACCCGAGAAAACAGTGCTACCACAAGGGTGGTATGGGACGCCCTTGGCTGACTAATTAGGAAAGCTAGTGGATGACTACCTTACCCGAAAGAGGCAAGGGCAGTAGGGGAGTGTTGTGTAGGGAGGTTCTCGGGTTGATTTTGCTGCAATGGCGGTCAGGCGAGGGATCCCTGCATTTAGGCTTCCTAGAAACTGTAGCGGGTTTTCTGACGCTAGTGGAACTTTGTAAAGGTCTTGTAGTGTTACCCTAACTCGCTTCCTTGGTAGAGGTGTATGGGAAGTCACGATCCCTTGGCAAATGGGTAACATGACTTATGGGTAAAGATGCGCAACCTCTACAGAGTATAAAACTGGTATATCAGCCGTGCTCACAGTCATGAGCGGCTCGGACCCTCACATGAGTAATTTATGGAATTCAATTCAATTTGTCATTTGCATTGTATTGTGGTTTATTATTAATTTGATCTATTATTACTTTGGTTTGGTATTTACTTACATTTAGTAACTGCTAAGCAATGCTCAGCTTTAACCATTATTTGTTGATCAGCCTTATACTTCACATGAGCTCCCACCTTTGGTGTGTTCATGCACATTATTACCCACAACTTGTTGAGCTATGATCTTTTTTGAGCTCACTCTTGCGATATATAAACACTCCCACATGTGAAGAGCAGGTGGTCCAAGAGGAGCCCTATAATGAGGAGTACGAGTTAATCTAGGTGGCGTCTCCGACTCAGCTTGATGGCGCCAAGGAATAACATTTAGTTCATTTTATTGTTATAATTTATTTTTGTGTAAGACTTCCGCTATGTAATAGTGATACTTGTGACATTTATCTCTATACACTTTGTCATTATATGTGATGTTCTTCTTTGGCGTACATATGAGACGCACCCGGCTTTATCCCTTAAGTCTGGGTGTGACATATAACTTCCGTATTACAGCAACCAAAGGAAAGGTGAATGTAGCTATATGTGTTCATATCCATAGGTATCCAACCATTTGCACCCTAGTCATCATAGTGTTTTCTTAGTTTACTGATGAAGTGAAAACAACATACCAGCAGTCCTAAGAATTTCTAACACAGCTCCAAGTTGTGAACATAGGTCTAAGTTATCTTCTAAACATTTTAAATCCTTGATGTCATCTGCACACATAGTGAGCCTTGAATTTGCACTTTCAATGTTTCAGGCACGAAAAGCCTAGGGATGAACATTTATTATTGTAAGTTGTAACATCAATATCGTAAATAAATCGATGAATAAATGATAAAGGTTAGTTGTTGAAATTTTATAGGTTCAAGAATATTTTTCAACATAAGAGGATAAAGCAATTGACTTAATAGGTGTAGAGATAAAGAACAAAGAAATATCAGAGGCGCTAGCAGTCCTACCTCTACCTATCGATTTGTTCTCCACGCAAGTATGCACAATAAGTACTTCTGTGTGTGAGAACACATGTTTTACCTCATTTCTAAACAAAGCATGAGGCTTACAATTCAGTTAGCAATCCCTTAGCCTTCTCAAAGAGACCACCCTCAGAATACACCTATAACAAAGTGGTCAACATAACCTGCAAGTGCAATTTAATTTAGAAGGTACTCCCTCACTTCGAAAGGACATGAAGAGTGGCACCATATCATGCTATATCTGTTGACCAACCTTGATGAGGTAATACCATACATACAACAATTTCTTGATGAATTATGGCGTCGATCAACGGATCCAGCTCGACAGGAATATGATACCCTTGTTAGGCAGGGTGCGGGAAATGGATTTCCCGATTTCATTTCCTTAATGAAACAGAAGGTACCGTCCTATCTAGCTCATACTTAGTTTTTCATTTGAAGTTGATCTTACATGCGAATAATATAACAATGTAGCATGTTTGAACTTATAGGGCTAAAGAGATATATCTGTGTGTGCCAAGTTGAGACAAGTAGCCAATGACTTTGCCTATGGGGTTAGGACATTTTCTGGGTATGACGTTAATGGATATCATTTTCGCACAACAAGCTACGACCAAAGTCGGCCCAATCGAAAAACCATGTGTTCTAGAGTTTTTATGGCTGGCCTTGACAAGGTCGAGTATTATGGAAGAATTGAAGAAAGATATGATTTCAATTTTCATGGTTCCAAACCTCTTACTCTAGTGATATTCAGATTTCATTGGTTTGACCCTGAAGTGACGAGACGGACAAATTCTAATCTTGAGCTTGTCAAAATTCGACAGGATTCCATCTTACCAGGAGACGATGTCTATATTATGGCACAATAGGCCACACAAGTGTATTACCTCCCATATGCGTGCCAAACGAAATATCATCTTAAGGGTTGGGAAGTTGTGTATAAGGTGTCACCGCACGATGAAGATTATAACTTAGACCCAAACACATATGATGGAGAGTTCTTTCATGAATATGGGCTAGAAGGGCGATTTGAGATAGACTTAACCGAAGTGATCAGAATGGAAGTAGATAATGAAATGGTTGATGAGGAGGAGGATGAGGTGCAAAATAAGAATGACTTAGAAAGACTTGATGGATTACATTTAGGAAATGATAATGACGAACTTACGCCTTCAAATGGTGTTGACTATGAAATGGTTGATAGTAATGATGCAACTTATGATCCAGCTAATCCCGATCATAAATATTATTTTAATTAGTATAATATTATATTTTATTTATTCCACATATATTTCTAAATATGTATTTTTTGTCTATGCTTATTTGCTTACTCTTAATTGCAGGTGATTTAACAAAGATGGTGGGTAGTGGGATGAGGCCGAGGAGGAGGAGGGGGAGGGGGGAGGAGCACCCGTAGGATAGAGGAGTAGGCGCAGGTGCCCTAGCAAGACGAGGACGTGCATCAGCAAGTGGACGTTGCAGCGCAGCAGAACGACGACGATGACAATGTGCAAGTGGATGATTAGGAGGCGTAGCAGGATACCTCTGGTTTGACGCGAGTCCACTTGCAAGGTCCCACGAGTCTCCCTCTACGACCGATACTGCGTGATAGGCGCCCGTTGATTCGACCCGAGGGGGAAAGCTATATAACTTTAGATGTTGTCGCTGCTTCTTCCTATTATTTTTTCAAATTCAAAATAGAAACTAATACTTTTTCTTATGACTTGGACATGTCTTGGATAGTTGTGGAGAATGCAGGTGGTCACAAACGCAACCCCAATGTCATCCTTGCCCTTTTGTACAGGGAACACTTCCCTGGGATTATTGACTTCGGCGGAGTGATGGGTCCGGCCTATTCCTTCGACCACTACACTTGAAAGGGAATTAGGCTTACACCTATTTCCTAATTGATTTTGGTGGTTGAATTACCCAACACAAATAATTGGACTAACTAGTTTGCTCTAGTCTATAAGTTCTACAGGTGCCAAAGGTTCACAATAAGCCAATAAAAAGACCAAGAGAAGGGTTCAAACAATAGAGAAAAATACAACCCGGAAGGCACCCTGGTCTGGCGCACCGGACTGTCCGGTGTGCCACCGGACAGTGTCTGGTGCACCAGGGCGGTCGAAGCCAAACTCGCTACCTTCGGGAATTTCCAAGGGCGCTCCGCTATAATTCACCGGACTGTCCGGTGAGCCACCGGACAATGTCCGGTGCACACCGGACTGTTCGGTGTGCCAGCGGAAGCAACGGCTACTATGGCGCCAACGGTCACCTGCAGAGGCATTTAATGCGCTACAGTGCGCGCCAGAGTCATAGCACGCGCGAGAGGCGCACCGGACAGTCTACAGTACCTGTCCGGTGCACCACCGGACAGCCAGGCGACCCCACCAGTCAGAGCTCCAACGGTCGAACCCTAACGGCCGGGTGACGTGGCTGGCGCACCGGACACTGTCCGGTGGCGCACCGGACTGTCCGGTGCGCCCGTCGACAGCAGCCTCCACCAACGGTCAAGTTTGGTGGTTGGGGCTATAAATACCCCAACCACCCCCACATTCAAGTCATCCAAGTTTTCCACCTTCCAACTACATTACAAGAGCTAGCATTCAATACAAGACACACCAAAGAGATCAAATCCTCTCCCAACTCCACACAAAGCTTTAGTGATTAGTGAGAGAGACTTGTTGTGTTCATTTGAGCTCTTGCGCTTGGATTGCTTCTTTTTCTCATTCTTTCTTGCGATCATCTCAATTGTAATCAAGGCAAGAGACACCAATTGTGTGGTGGTCCTTGCGGGAAGTTTGGTTCCCAATTGATTGAGAAGAGAAGCTCACTCGGTCCGAGGGACCGTTTGAGAGAGGGAAAGGGTTGAAAGAGACCCGGTCTTTGTGACCACCTCAACGGGGAGTAGGTTTGCGAAAACCGAACCTCGGTAAAACAAATCCTTGTGTCTCACTCTTTATTCGCTTGCGATTTGTTTTCACGCCCTCTCTTGGACTCATTATTATTTCTAACGCTAACCCGGCTTGTAGTTGTGATTAACTTTGTAAATTTTAGTTTCGCCCTATTCACCCCCCTCTAGGCGACTTTCAATTGGTATCAGAGCCCGGTGCTTCATTAGAGCCTAACCGCTCGAAGTGATGTCGGGAGATCACGCCAAGAAGGAGATGGAGACCGGCGACAAGCCCACTACAAGCCACGGGAAGACTTCATCGAAAGAGTCCCACAACAAAGGGAAGGGGAAGGAAAAGAAATCCTCTTCCCACAAGTCGCGTCGGAGTGGCGATAAGAAAAAGAAGATGAGGAAGGTGGTCTACTACGAGACCGATACTTCATCGCCTTCCACCTCTGGCTCCGACGCGCCGTCCGTTACTTCTAAGTGCCATGAGCGCAAGAAGTTTAGTAAGATCCCTCTACGCTATCCTCGCATTTCTAAACATACGCCTTTACTTTCCGTCCCATTAGGCAAACCACCAACTTTTGATGGTGAAGATTATGCTAGGTGGAGTGATATGATGCGATATCACCTAACCTCACTCCACAAAAGTATATGGGGATGTTGTTGAGTTTGGTGTACAGGTACCATCCGTAGGGGATGAAGATTATGATGAGGACGAAGTGGCCCAAATCCAATACTTCAACTCCCAAGCCACAACTATACTCCTCGCCTCTCTAAGTCAAGAGGAGTATAATAAGGTGCAAGGGTTGAAGAGTGCTAAAGAGATTTGGGACGTGCTAAAGACCGCGCATGAAGGAGACGAGGTGACCAAGACCACCAAGCGGTAAACGATCGAGGGGGAGCTCGGTCGCTTCCGTCTACGCCAAGGGGAGGAGCCACAAGACATGTACAACCGGCTCAAAACCTTGGTGAACCAAGTGCGCAACCTCGGGAGCAAAAAATGGGATGACCACGAAGTGGTTAAGGTTATTCTTAGATCACTTGTTTTCCTTAACCCTACTCAAGTTCAATTGATTCGTGGCAATCCTAGATATACACTAATGACTCCCGAGGAAGTAATCGGGAATTTTGTGAGCTTTGAGTTGATGATCAAAGGCTCAAAGAAGATCAACGAGCTTGATGGCCCTTCCATGCCCGAAGCACAACCGGTCGCATTCAAGGCAACAGAGGAAAAGAAGGAGGAGTCTACGTCAAGTAGACAACCAATCGGCGCCTCAAAGCTCGACAATGAGGAAATGTCGCTCATCATCAAGAGCTTCCGCCAAATCCTTAAGCAAAGGAGGGGGAGAGATTACAAGCCCCGCTCCAAGAAAGTGTGCTACAAATGTGGTAAGCCCGGTCATTTCATTGCTAAATGTCCATTATCTAGTGATAGTGACAGGGGCGACGACAAGAATGGGAGAAGAAAGGAGAAGAAGAGATACTACAAGAAGAAGGGCGGCGATGCTCATGTTTGCCGGGAGTGGGACTCCGACGAGAGCTCCATCGACTCCTCCTCCGACGAGGACGCCGCAAATATCGCCGTCATCAAGGGACTTCTCTTCCCCAACGTCGGCCACAAGTGCCTCATGGCAAAGGACGACAAAAAGAAGAAGGTAAAATCTAGATCCTCCACTAAATATGAAACCTCTAGTGATGAGGATAATGCTAGTGATGAGGAGGATAATTTGCGCACCCTTTTGCCAACCTCAACATGCAACAAAAAGAAAAATTGAATGAATTAATTAGTGCTATTCATGAGAAGGATGATCTCTTGGACTCTCAAGAGGACTTCCTAATTAAGGAAAACAAGAAGCCTGTTAAGGTGAAAAATGCTTATGCTCTAGAAGTTGAAAAATGTGAGAAATTAACTAGTGAGCTAAGCACATGCCATGATGTTATTACCAACCTTAGAAATGAGAATGCAAATTTAATTGCTAAGGTTGATTCTAATGTTTGTAATGTTTCAATTCCCAATCTTAGTGATGATAATGTTGATTTACTTGCTAAGATTGAAGAATTGAATGATTCTCTTGCTAGTCTTAGAAATGAAAATGAAAAATTGACTGCTAAGGCTAAAGATTTTGATGATTGCAAGGTTACTATTTCTAACCTTAGAAGTGAAAACGATATATTATATGCTAAGGTTGTGGAATTAAAATCTTGCAAACCCTCTACATCTACTGTTGAGCATACTTCTATTTGCACTAGATGTAGAGATATTGACATTGATGCTATTCATGATCATATGACTTTAATTAAACAACAAAATGATCATATAGCAAAATTAGATGCTAAAATTGCCAAGCATGAACTTGAAAATGAAAAATTTAAATTTGCTCATAGTATGCTTTATAATGGGAGACGCCCTGGAATCAAGGATGGCATTGGCTTTCAAAAGGGGGACAATGTCAAACTTAATGCCCCTCCTAAAAAATTATCTAACTTTGTTAAGGGCAAGGCTCCCATGCCTCAGGATAACGAGGGTTACATTTTATACCCTGCCGGTTATCCCGAGAGCAAGATTAGGAGAATTCACTCTAGGAAGTCTCACTCTGGCCCTAATCATGCTTTTATGTATAAGGGTGAGACATCTAGCTCTAGGCAACCAACCCGTGCTAAGTTGCCTAAGAAGAAAACTCCTAATGCATCAAATGACCATAGCATTTCATTCAAAACTTTTGATGTATCATATGTTTTAACTAACAAATCCGGCAAGGTAGTTGCCAAGTTTGTTGGGGGCAAACACAAGGGATCAAAGACTTGTGTTTGGGTACCTAAAGTTCTTGTTTCTAATGCTAAAGGACCCAAAACCGTTTGGGTACCTAAAGTCAAGAACTAAAATTGTTTTGTAGGTTTATGCATCCGGGGGCTCAAGTTGGATCATCAATAGCGGGTGCACAAACCACATGACAGGGGAGAAGAAGATGTTCTCCTCCTATGAGAAAAACCAATTTCCCCACAGAGCTATCACATTCGGGGATGGAAACCAAGGTTTGGTCAAAGGATTGGGTAAAATTGCTATATCACCTGACCATTCCATTTCCAATGTTTTTCTTGTAGACTCTTTAGATTACAATTTGCTTTCCGTATCTCAATTATGTCAAATAGGCTACAACTGTCTTTTTACTGATGTAGGTGTCACTGTCTTTAGAAGAAGTGATGATTCAATAGCATTTAAGGGAGTGTTAGAGGGTCAGCTATACTTGGTAGATTTTGATAGAGCTGAACTCGACACTTGCTTAATTGCTAAGACTAACATGGGTTGGCTCTGGCACTGCCGACTAGCCCATGTTGGGATGAAGAATCTTCATAAGCTTCTAAAGGGAGAGCATATTTTAGGATTAACAAATGTTCATTTTGAGAAAGACAGGATTTGTAGCGCATGCCAAGCAGGGAAGCAAGTTGGTGTTCATCATCCACACAAGAACATCATGATGACTGACACGCCACTGGAGCTCCTACACATGGACCTATTTGGCCCGATAGCTTACATAAGCATCGGCGGGAGTAAGTACTGTCTAGTTATTGTGGATGATTATTCTCGCTTCACTTGGGTATTCTTTTTGCAGGAAAAATATCATACCCAAGAAACCTTAAAGGGATTCTTGAGACGGGCTCAAAACGAGTTCGGCTTAAGGATCAAGAAAATTAGAAGCGACAATGGGACGGAGTTCAAGAACTCACAAATCGAAGGCTTCCTTGAGGAGGAGGGCATCAAGCATGAGTTCTCTTCTCCCTACACCCCACAACAAAATGGTGTAGTGGAGAGGAAGAATAGAACTCTATTGGACATGGCAAGAACCATGCTTGATGAGTACAAGACTTCGGATCAGTTTTGGGCCGAGGCGGTCAACACCGCCTGCTACGCCATCAACCGATTGTATCTGCACCGAATCCTCAAGAATACATCATATGAACTCCTAACCGGTAAAAAGCCCAATATTTCATATTTTAGAGTCTTTGGTAGCAAATTCTTTATTCTTGTTAAAAGAGGTAGAAAATCTAAATTTGCTCCTAAGACTGTAGAAGGCTTTTTACTAGGATATGATTCAAACACAAGGGCATATAGAGTCTTTAACAAGTCCACTGGACAAGTTGAAGTTTCTTGTGACGTTGTGTTTGATGAAACTAATGGCTCTCAAGTAGAGCAAGTTGATCTTGATGAGATAGGTGATGAAGAGGCTCCGTGCATCGCATTAAGGAACATGTCCATTGGGGATGTGTGTCCTAAAGAATCCGAAGAGCCTCCAAATGCACAAGATCAACCATTCTCCTCCACGCAAGCATCTCCACCAACTCAAAATGAGGATGAGGCTCAAGTTGATGAAGGAGAAGATCAAAGAGATGAACCACCTCAAGATGATGGCAATGATCAAGGGGGAGATGCAAATGATCAAGACAAGGAGAATGAAGAACCAAGATCGCCACACCCAAGAGTCCACCAAGCAATCCAACGAGATCACCCTGTCGACACCATCCTCGGCGATATCCATAAGGGGGTAACCACTAGATCTCGTGTTGCACATTTTTGTGAGCATTACTCTTTTGTTTCCTCTATTGAGCCACACAAGGTAGAGGAAGCACTACAAGATTCGGATTGGGTGGTGGCGATGCAAGAGGAGCTCAACAACTTCACTAGGAACGAGGTATGGCACTTAGTTCTACGTCCTAATCAAAATGTTGTAGGAACCAAATGGGTCTTCCGCAACAAGCAAGATGAGCATGGTGTGGTGACAAGGAACAAAGCCCGACTTGTGGCCAAGGGATACTCACAAGTCGAAGGTTTGGATTTCGGTGAAACCTATGCACCCGTAGCTAGGCTTGAGTCAATTCACATATTACTTGCCTATGCTACTTACCATGGCTTTAAGCTTTATCAAATGGACGTGAAGAGTGCTTTCCTCAATGGACCAATCAAAGAAGAGGTCTATGTTGAGCAACCTCCCGGCTTTGAAGATAGTGAGTATCCTAACCATGTCTATAGGCTCTCTAAGGCGCTTTATGGGCTCAAGCAAGCCCCAAGAGCATGGTATGAATGCCTAAGAGATTTACTTATTGCTAATGGCTTCAAAGTCGGAAAAGCCGATCCTACTTTATTTACTAAAACTCTTGACAATGATTTGTTTGTATGCCAAATATATGTTGATGATATTACATTTGGGTCTACTAACGAATCTACATGTGAGGAATTTAGTAGGATCATGACACAGAAATTCGAGATGTCGATGATGGGGGAGTTGAAGTACTTCTTGGGATTTCAAGTGAAGCAACTCCAAGAGGGCACCTTCATTAGCCAAACAAAGTATATTCAAGATATTCTAAGCAAGTTTGGGATGAAGGATGCCAAACCCATCACGACACCCATGGGAACCAATGGGCATCTCGACCTCGACACGGAAGGTAAATCCGTCGATCAAAAGGTATACCGGTCGATGATAGGCTCTTTACTCTATTTATGTGCATCCCGACCGGATATTATGCTTTCCGTATGCATGTGTGCAAGATTCCAAGCCGACCCTAAGGAAGCTCACCTTACGGCCATAAAACGAATCTTGAGATATTTAGTTCATACTCCTAAGTTTGGGCTTTGGTATTCTAGGGGATCCACTTTTGATTTAATTGGTTATTCGGATACCGATTGGGCGGGGTGTAAGATTAATAGAAAGAGCACATCGGGGACTTGCCAGTTCTTGGGAAGATCCTTGGTGTCTTGGGCTTCAAAGAAGCAAAATTCCGTCGCTCTTTCTACCGCCGAAGCCGAGTATATTGACGCAGGTCATTGTTGCGCGCAACTACTTTGGATGAGGCAAACCCTTAGGGACTATGGTTACAAATTAACCAAAGTTCCTCTGTGATAATGAGAGTGCAATCCGTATGGCGGATAATCCCGTTGAGCACAGCCGCACTAAACACATAGCCATTCGGTATCATTTTCTAAGGGATCACCAACAAAAGGGAGATATCGAGATTGCATATATTAACACTAAAGATCAATTAGCCGATATCTTTACCAAGCCACTAGATGAACAAACTTTTAACAAACTTAGGCATGAGCTAAATATTCTTGATTCTAGGAATTTCTTTTGATGTCTTGCACACATATCTCATAAGTATACCTTTGATCATGTCTCTTTTATATATGCTATGACTAATGTGTTTTTAAGTAAATTTCAAACCAAGTCATAGGTGTATTGAAAGGGAATTGGAGTCTTCGGCGAATACAAAAGGCTTCCACTCCATAACTCATCCTTCGCCGTCACTCCGAGCAACTCTCCAACATTGGTATAATCTTCACTCATATGTCTTTTACCAAATGGGGAGTAAGTAGTTAGCAAGGGCTCTAATAATTCCGTTTTTGGCGATTTATGCTAAAGGGGGAGAGAGCATGAGCCCAAAGCAAAAGGACCGCACCACCACCAATTTCAAAAATTTGTCTTTCAATTTGATTTTAAAGAAGTATTTTCAAATTGGTATCTTATTTGTGATATAATTTCAAATTGGTATACCCTCTTCAAAATTAAACATCAAAACCCTCTTGAACACTAAGAGGAGGATTTCATTGAGGGGGAGTTTTGTCTAGTCAAAGGAAAAGCATTTGAAACAAAGGGAGAAAATTTCAAATCTTGAAAATGCTTCGCAAAATCTTATTCATTTACCTTTGACTATTTGCAAAAGGACTTTGAAAAGAATTTACAAAAGAATTTGCAAAAACAAAACATGTGGTGCAAGCGTGGTCCAAAAAATGTTAAAAATAAAGAAACAATCCATGCGTATCTTATGAGTATTTATATTGGCTCAATTCTAAGTAACCTTTGCACTTACTTTATACAAACTAGTTCAATTATGCACTTCTATACTTGCTTTGGCTTGTGTTGGCATCAATCACCAAAAAGGGGGAGATTGAAAGGGAATTAGGCTTACACCTATTTCCTAATTGATTTTGGTGGTTGAATTACCCAACACAAATAATTGGACTAACTAGTTTGCTCTAGTCTATAAGTTCTACAGGTGCCAAAGGTTCACAATAAGCCAACAAAAAGACCAAGAGAAGGGTTCAAACAATAGAGCAAAAGACAACCCGGAAGGCACCCTGATCTGGCGCACCGGACAGTGTCCGGTGCACCAGGGCGGTCGAAGCCAAACTCGCTACCTTCGGGAATTTCCAAGGGCGCTCCGCTATAATTCACTAGACTGTCCGGTGAGCCACCGGACAATGTCCGGTGTGCCAGCGGAAGCAACGGCTACTACGGCGCCAACGGTCACCTGCAGAGGCATTTAATGCGCTACAGTGCGCGCCAGAGTCATAGCACGCGCGGGAGGCGCACCGGACAGTCTACAGTACCTGTCTGGTGCACCACCGGACAGCCAGGCGACCCCACCAGTCAGAGCTCCAACGGTCGAACCCTAACAGCCGGGTGACGTGGCTGGCGCACCGGACACTGTCCGGTGCGCCCGTCGACAGCGACCTCCACCAACGGTCAAGTTTGGTGGTTGGGGCTATAAATACCCCAACCACCACCACATTCAAGTCATCCAAGTTTTCCACCTTTCAACTACATTACAAGAGCTAGCATTCAATACAAGACACACCAAAGAGATCAAATCCTCTCCCAACTCCACACAAAGCTTTAGTGATTAGTGAGAGAGACTTGTTGTGTTCATTTGAGCTCTTGCGCTTGGATTGCTTCTTTTTCTCATTCTTTCTTGCGATCATCTCAATTGTAATCAAGGCAAGAGACACCAATTGTGTGGTGGTCCTTGCAGGAAGTTTGGTTCCCAATTGATTGAGAAGAGAAGCTCACTCAGTCCGAGGGACCGTTTGAGAGAGGGAAAGGGTTGAAAGAGACCCGGTCTTTGTGACCACCTCAACGGGGAGTAGGTTTGCGAAAACCAAACCTCGGTAAAACAAATCCTTGTGTCTCACTCTTTATTCGCTTGCGATTTGTTTTCACGCCCTCTCTTGGACTCATTATTATTTCTAACGCTAACCCGGCTTGTAGTTGTGATTAACTTTGTAAATTTTAGTTTCGCCCTATTCACCCCCCCTCTAGGCGACTTTCAACACTGTCGCCCCAATGCAGTAGATCAGGATGGTACGGAATTCAACAACAAGGCATAACGGTTTAAGCAAGAACTCTAAGGTGTGCATCTAGGCCATCACAACTTTCCATGCCTCCATCCTTGGAGAGAATGGGAGCAAAAAGGTTGCTAGAACCATGTTGTTGACTTCGGACCAGTACTTGCAGGTTAATACAAAACATTAATATTGATATTAAATATGCTTAAATTTATCTTCTAATATGTCGTGTACTTAATTTGTTGTAGATGACTCCTTATTGGTGTGTCGGGCATCCTGAGTGCTGGGATCAGATGGTGCAAAGGTGGTGCTCCAACGAGTGGCACAAGACGCACAATGCTTGCTGGGACCGATGTTTGATGATGCAAGGTGCCTCCCACCACTAAGGCAACCATAGCCTTACCAAATACACAGAAGCATGGGTACATGGTTTCTTTTATTTAGTTGAACATTCGATTATGCATGATTTCTAACCATCTCATTGGTTATCACGTAGTCGGCATCACATGGTGGCCACCCTTGCTCCATCTTCTTAGCATATGATATGGCCCACAAAGGCAAGACGATGTCCGCCATCACGTACAACTTGGAGGACAAGCTCGAGGTGTACAGTAACCCCACCATCCATAGCCATCTCAGTGAGTATACTGTCATGGCAAAGGAGATCCATGGGCCAGAATACAATTCAAGGACTGAGAGGACATCGACAGAGATTCCTCATGAGGTTCGGAGGAGGCAAGAGGCATGTGCGGTACTAGATTACCTATTAGGCAATCGACTTGTCCTCCACTCCCACTCTATCTCAGGTGCGAGCAAGGAGCACGAGCGTGAGCCCAGCCATACAACCTCGACAAGACAGCTCACAACATCACATACAAGAACGCTAAGTTATCCCCTACCTATTCGTCGTTCATTGATTATTATATATCTTTTCTTTGTGTTATCATAACATTAGGGCGAAATATTACAAACTCAGCTAGAAGAAGAGAGAAGACAACGTATGGAGTTGGAGGCAAGGTTGATAGACGACCAAACGGCTCGCTTGGTCGATCAGCAAAGGATGAAGAAGATGTTTCATTACATGTAGAGTCTTCGCGCTACATCAGGTTTTGGTCCACCACCTATGTTGTTCCCTGGAGCTCAACCTCCCTAGTTTTCTACTCCCGTGAGTATGAAAATTTTAGTCGTGTACGATATATATTCATCTGATCTCACGCATGCAATCTCTTCTTTGTGCAGAATCAATCGACGACATCAAACAACCCTTGTGGTTCGCCCAACCCTTCACCGAACTAGTCCAGCTGGCCACTTCGCTAATGTTCTTCTGAACTTAGTGGTGATTCGAAACTTATGTTTGTGAAACTTGTGATACTTATGTTTGTGAGTATTGGTGATACTGATGTTTGTGAAACTTGTTGATGTTCATAATACTTGGTCTGAACTTAGTGATGTTTATGAAAAACTTGTGAGCTTTGTGCTCTTTGTAAAATATGTGGTACTGATGGTGATACATGTGATGATTATGTGATATCAACGATATATATCTTTTGTTTGTTTGGATGGAATAACAAAATAAATAAAAAGGTGGGTATCTGGTTACTTTGTCGAGTGTGACACTCGGCAAAGAGCTACTTTGTCGAGTGCAATGACTAAATCACTCGGCAAAGAAGGGACATCTGAGAACCGGTAAAGCTTCTCTAGTGAGTGTCATGGTCGTGGCGCTCGATAAAGAAGAAAGCTTTGCCGTGTGCTAGCTTTTACACTTGGCACAGAAAACGGCGTGGGCCGGACACTGGCAAAGGCTCTTTCTTTGTCGAGTGGCGTCTTGCACACTAGGCACTGAAAACAACGTGGGGCTTTGCCAAGTGCCTGTGGGCCGGGCACTCGACAAAAGGCTCTTTCTTGCCGAGTGCCGTCTTGCACACTCCGCATAAAAACGATGTGGGGCCCACGAGAGCTCCCTTTGCCGAGTATCGGTAAGACGGACACTCGGCAAAGGCTTAATCATCTTTACGACGACTTTTCTTTGTGGAATGCTCGACATAAAATACTCGGCAAAGAGACCCTTGCCGATAACTAGTTCATCAAAACCTCTTTGTTGAGTGCTACACTCGATGACAAAGCATTTGCCGAGTATTATCGAGCCTGCGGCACTCCTCAAAAGGACTCTGTTGCGGTATTGCGCCCGAGTGCCCGTGCGTTTCGTAAGGCCACGGACTATAGAATTTCACAAGCAAATTAAGCAGTCAACGCATCGTCTTATTTCTTACATTAGCAACAACGACAAGAAAGTAAGCATCACTACTGAACCAGCTGACAACGAGACGGCACGGCATCATGCATAAACATGCATGGGAGGACGACGCAGAAACGAAGGCAACGATGAAGACATACAGCTGGTCGGTCTGGACCTTGCACACCCATATACGTATGGAATTATATAACGAACATTGCGTGCGTACGTTATACGCTGATGATGCGCGAGGCCTAGCTAGTAGCTGCAGGCGTAGTTGGCCTTCTTGAACATGGCGGCCTGCGCGACGGCGGCGGCCTTGGAAGTGAGCGCGACGGCGATGCAGTCCTGAACCTGCTGCGTGCTGTAGGCGTACTTCTCGGCGGCGATGGAGTTGAGGTAGGCCGCGGCGCCCTCGCGGAGGAGGTCGCCGTAGCAGTCGGTGCGGGTGTTGCACAGCGCGTCCTGCAGCGTCTGCAGCTTGCTCCCGAAGAAGGCGCTGCACACGTCGCCGAAGGAGCCGAGGATGCTGCCCAGCGACCCGATGCACGAGATGATGGCGTCCGGGTGGCTCTTCCAGTAGCTGCACGTACGTACGTTCGTACTCAACAAATGTCATATATATATAGATGTATCTTGATTTTTGAATGCATAGATCTAGCTATCTTTTGTTTTGCTTCTTACTCGCAGGTGCCGGTGCCAGAGTAGCCGGGTGTGTAGCCGCCACCGCCTCCGTACCCACCGCCGCCGCCGCCGCCGCCACCGCCATACCCACCACCACCTCCTCCTCCACCGCCGCCGTAGCCTCCGTACCCACCGCCACCTCCATAGCCACCGCCACCGACTGAGAACAACAGACGACACCAGGCACACATTGACACATGCAGGCGTTTGTTACTCTGTTACACTAAGAAAAGCCAAGCACATCGGATTACGAGACACAACACGTACACTTCTGTTCAGCAACGTGATCGCCCTGCAGGCCCCTACTGCCCGAGCATCGAGAGGCCACGCCCACCAAGATAAGGACGGCCACAAGGAGAACCTTGCCGGTCATCTTCTTAGCTCTCGTTCTCCTCTCCTCCTCTGTACTATGTTTCAGATAAAGAATACCAACTGGAAGAGGAAGAGAAGAGCACACTATATGCTCAAGCGAGTGTGCACTGGAACACTGAACCCGCTAGGTTTATATAGAGGTGCTGGCGCGCGCCATGCACCGGCACCTGCCATTGAGCGGTTCCATTCCACCGTTGATGACCGGTGGGACCTTGGCACGGCTTTGTATAGTAGACTAGTAGTTGGTACGGTTGGCATTGAATCCAGCCAGCTCAGTGCTACGGGTGTAGAATTCTCCGGCCTGAATCCGCGCGGGCGATTGGTTTGTTTCAAAAATTCAGTAACACCGCATTCGTCAAACTAGAAATACAAGAGGCATGGATGTTCTGTCAGGTAACATGCGTGGGAGATTTATTAAATTCGTGTGTAAAGAATTAAGGTATCGTTTGGTTCGCGAAACGTAACGTAAATTGTATTGGTAACAATTAACACTCGTATATCGGCGGTAACAAATTTGAATAAGACGGTATTCATTTGTAGTGTGGTATCGATTACGGTTAGATTTAAACAAACATGATTTAACGTTATCAATTACCCATTACGTTAGCAACATGTAAACCAAACGACTTCTAAGGGTAAAAATAACATCTTGATTCGAGTACAAGCTAGATGGTGTGTGCATGTTAACTTGGAAATTAGATGCGGGTGTGCCGTTCCATCGCAGCGCGGACTGCTTTCATCGCAAAAGACGGCGGGACGCCATCAGCACTAAAACGGGTGTCGCCCCGATCCAATTGATCGAGCTTATTCCTGCGCTTGCCACCTACTCGATCACTGTTTGTACCACTTCATTAGATATGCATATTGAGACATGTAGGCGATGGTTCCACGCTCGCTTGTCGCTATAGCTGGGTCGTCGTTGCCAATGCCAAGCCATGGTATATGTAATAGCAAACGACGGCGTACGTGTTGCTTTATTAGGAGCTCCATCTAGTTGTACATACGTATGTGCATTCGCGTGCAGGCTGTGTTGCCCGTCTAATATCTTCGATATGGACTCCCACAACAGCAAAACTGAATACTCCCGTCGGCCATAATAATTCCCGTCGGTTTTTAGGGTTGCCGACGGGAGTTAATTAACTACCGTCGGCCATAACGAAGCCGACGGGAGATAAACTAACTCCCGTCGGTTTTTAGGGTAGCCGACGGGAGTTAATTAACTACCGTCGGCCATAACGAAGCCGACGGGAGATAAAATAACTCCCGTCGGTTAGTCCGGAGGCCGACGGGGTTTAGGGCGGGCCCGGCTAAAACGCGCGCGCCGGCCACTCGCCCAGGCTCTATTCATCGCGCGGTCGCTCATCCGCGCCGCCGGCCACTCATCCATCGCCGGCCACTCATCCCGCGCCGCCGCCGATCGCCGTCCAGCGCCCGAGCGCCGCCCGAGCCTGCGCCGCCGCCGCCGTGCGCCCGAGCGCCGCCCGAGCGCCGCCCGAGCCTGCGCCGCCGCCGCCGCCGTGCGCCGCCCCGCCCGAGCGCCGCCGACCCCGCCGCGCCCGTCCCGTCCTCCGCCGCGGCTTGCCGACGCCGCTGCCCCCGCCCGTCCCCTCCCCCGACGCCGCTGCAACCTCCACTGAGACAGTAAGATTGAAATTATTTAAAATTATATCATTGCGATATATATTTATATTTATATCGAAAATATGTTTATTCCCGTCGGTTGGTTGATTGTATTGATTAAGCCGACGGGAGTTAACTACGTTGTGGTCGTTTAATTAGTATGATACACTGTTTATTTTCCTAGAGTTTTAGGGTTAAGTGCGCAGACCAGTAGTTAACCCTAGGCGTCACCCGTTCCGGAAGCATGCACATGCATCACATTTATTCATATGTTTGGGCCTAATGCACCTAGACAATCTATGAATGCATAGATTGTATAGTTTCATTCGGTCCAAACACAAGATTACTTGTGATGTGCGTGGTTCCGGGATTGTCCACGTATTTGGACAGCCGGAGAATGGGTGTGGCCGCATGTGATTCGTGCACGTGTCCGTTGGTCCGAACGAGATTTCAGCAGCATAACCCAGTTGTTCTCCGTCGCACCATGATAGGCGTGTGTTCGGAGAACAGCGGGGTTATGTTGCCGAAATTTCGTTCGGACCATCGGGCACGTCACGAGTCGCATGCGGCCGCCTCCATTCTCGGGTGGGTTTATGTCCTTTCCTATAGTAGGGTTATCACCTAAGCCACGTGCATCGCTCTTATATGCTGAATTTTTGGTTGGTGGTTTACACAACAGCAAAACTGAGCCATCCTAGTCCACAAACATGGAAGATGACCGTGAGTGGATGTATGCTGGTTGGAAGAAGGGCGGATGTCACACAAAGGAATGGTTTCAGAAGACAGAAAAGTTTTTAGAGAACGCTCGTGGAGAGTCAACCCACGCTGTGATTAGGTGCCCATGCACCAAATGTGGGAACATCCAGTCACATGACAAGAGAACTGTGGCACTACACCTTTGCAGTCATGGGTATGTTCAAGGTTATAAGGTTTGGGATAACCACGGCGAGTCACGGTGTATAGTATCAGCACAGATGGAGGTGGATGACGGTGAAAACGTTGATCGATTGGACCATATGTTAGAAGATATGCAGGCAGAGTTTGTCAACAATCCTGAAGATCCGCCTACAAAAGAGGTTGAAGAGTTGTTCAAACTCCTCCAAGACTTAGAAATGCCTCTGCATGGACACACAACGGTTACCATCCTCCAGTTCGTGACCCGTCTAATGAGCATAAAGTCAAAGTTTGGTTTCTCAGCCAAATGTTATAAGGCGATTTTGGACTTGTTTAGTGATGTCCTTCCTGCCGATCATAAGGTGCCTAAAGACATTTACCGGTCAAAGAAGCTGCTAAAGGCTTTGGGAATGCCATATGAGAAGATCGATATATGCCCGTCCAACTGCATGATATATTGGCGCGATCGTGCGAAACTAGAGAAATGCTTGAAATGTGGCCTGTCGAGGTACATAGAGGTGGTAAACGAAGAAGGGGAGAAGGTGACAACAAAGAGGGCACATAAGCAGCTTCGCTGGATGCGTCTCACTCCAAGACTGAAACGTCTGTTCTTGGCTAGTAGAATTGCGAGCCGCATGAGGTGGCGCAAGAATCGTAAGCCCCCGAAGGATGGGGTAATGCAGCATCCGTGTGATAGCGACGCATGGAAGGCCCTGGACAGCTTCGATATAGAATTTGCTAGTGAAGAGAGGAATGTTCGTATTGGGTTGGCGACAGATGGTTTCACGCCTTTCAGTATGACCGCAGCGTCTTACTCATGTTGGCCTGTCTTTGCCATACCGTACAACCTTCCACCTGAAGATTGCATGAAAGATGAGTTTATGTTCTTAACTCTCATCATACCTGGGAAGGATCATCCCGGCGTAAACCTCAATGTTATGCTTGAGCCATTGATTGAGGAGTTGAAAGAGCTTTGGGAAGGAGTGGAGGCGTATGACAGCTTCATGAAGCAAAAATTCAAACTTCGGGCAGCATATTTGTGGTCCATACATGATTATCTAGCGTATGGGATCTTTGCTGGGTGGAGAGTCAGTGGAAGGCTAGGTTGTCCTATTTGTGGAAAAGAAACAGATTGTTTCTGGCTCGATAAGGGTGGGAAGTTCTGTTACTTCGATTGTCATAGGTCTTTTCTTCCTTTGAACCACCCCTTCAGGCTCCAGGCACACGAGTTCAGGAAGGACACCATTGTCACGAAGGAACCCCCGAAGCGTCGCACCGGGTGGGAAATCGCTGAGGAGCTGAGTAATCTAGTGAGAAATGAGGATGGGGATGGGTTTGCAGGTTTCGGGAAGACCCATAACTGGACTCACAAATGTGGCCTTTGGGAGCTCCCTTACATGAGGGCATTGCAGCTCCCGCACAACATCGATGTAATGCACCAAGAGCGTAACATGTGTGAAGCACTATTTAACACCGTCATGGATTTCCCAGATAAAACAAAAGACAATTTCAAGGCCCGAGTGGACTTAGGTAACATATGTAACCGCCCAACTCTCATGCTCAGAGAAAATGGAGGCAAGCCTCGTGCTGAATTTGCCTTGAGACCCAATGAACGAAAAGAAGTGATGAAGTGGATGAAAGATTTAAAATTTCCCGATGGTTATGGTGCGGGGTTCAGAAGATCTGTGAACTTGAAAACAATGAAGATCAATGGGTTGAAGAGTCATGATTACCATATAATGATGGAAAGGCTGATCCCAGTAATGTTGCGTGGTTACATTAACGAGGAAGTGTGGAAAGCGATAGCTGAACTTAGCTATTTCTACAGGCAGCTTTGTGCTAAAGAAATTTTAAAGGAGATGATGCAGAAACTAGAGGAATCGGCACCGGTGCTTCTTTGCAAGCTGGAGAAAATATTCCCGCCTGCGTTCTTCAATCCTATGCAGCATCTTCTTATCCATCTCCCATATGAAGCAAAGGTAGGTGGGCTAGTGTGTTATAGGTGGATGTATCCCATAGAAAGAATGTTGAAAAAACTGAAATCAATGGTGGGTAACAAGGCAAAGGTTGAAGGTTGTATAGCAGAGGAGTTCAAATTTAAGGAGATAGCTTTCCTCACAAGTGGTTACTTGACTGAAGACCACAATGTATTTGCCCATACGAAGAGGTACCATGAAGATGAAACGGTGCATCCGTGCAGTCACATTAGCATATTTCAATGGAACGGCAAGGCTGTTGGTCCACCAGTGGCATATGAATTCAGTGAGAACGAACGGAAATCTGCTTTGCTCTACATGTGGTCAAATATAGAAGAGGCTGAGAAATTCTTCAGGTAATAGTTTACTAGGCTTAAAGGAATTGTATATTCAATGTTTAGGAAACACAATGTTTTCTTACTCTCGTTCTTTTTTAGCGAGTTCGATAAAGAAAACTGGAGGTCTTCTCGTAACCGTCAACCAACGGCGAAACAGCTAGACAACTTGCGTCTAAATGGATTGCACGGGGGACCTAATTTTATCTCCTGGATCCGAGACCATGTAAGCCTTGTATTCTTTGTCCTCATACATCGTGTATAGGTATGACAATTGTAACACTTTTTCATTTATTGACTGTCAGTTCGGGAATGTACCGGATGACTCACAAATGTGTCCTGTGGGATCTCCTTCACATGAGGGCATTGATTCTCCCGCACGTCGGCGTAGTGTCCATAAGGACCTGCGTCAGCTTTCTATTGGTAGTGTGATAGTGAAGAGTTATGGCCGTTACGACGTAAACGGGTTTCGCTTCCGTACAACCAAATTTGAAGCTTCCCGTCCTTTAGCAGCTACGAAAAATAACGGAGTCGTAATCCGGGCTGAAGATATGGAAAGGCACGAATCCGAGTATTACGGAATCATAAACAATATACTCGAGTGCCAATTTGTAGGGAACAAGGATCTGAGGGTGGTGTTTTTTGACTGTACATGGTTTGACCCGAAGCATTATAGAACCGAATTTGGAATGACGCAGGTTAAACGCAAGCAAATACTTCAAGGGACCGATAGATATGTCCTTGCTCATCAGGTGGAGCAGGTATATTACTCGTCATATCCATGCCCTAAGTTGAGCGCTTGGTGGGTCGTATACAAAACCTACCCCCGTGATCGGTTGTCCACTCCTGTTCCCGATGATTACAATCGTGAGGCTCAACAAGCTGACGGGGTATTCCAAGAAGATGAGTTGCCATCCTCATTTGATATAGACCCTGCTCCTACATTGGATTGTTTAGTTGGAGACCTCAATGATATATCATTGCCACAAAAAAGGAAACGAAACGATAAGTAACAAGTTAAGTTTATTTCCATATGAATGTTTATTTGTTTAATGTTGGTTTATTTTGCACCGTTTGTTTATTTATTTACAATACTCAGTACTAATAAAAACTTTCAATTGCTGCAGGATGCCTAAAAAGTTTAAGCAGGTGGTGAAGGGGTTCAGGGACTCCCTTTTCCGAGGGAGTTCCTTGAGCGCTAGTAAGAAGGAGCAGCTCTACAGAAGCCTACACCCAGAGTTACAGGGCCAGCCCTTGGGGTTTCAGAGAGGCGATGTAAGAATCATTGTATTGTTGCTTTTAATTTGTGTAAGACTTTAACGCGTGAATGTGACACTTGAGTTACTTATTTGCAGGATGAGGATGAGGATGAGGATCAGGATGAGGATGAGGATGAGGATGAGGATGAGGATGAGGATGAGGATGAGGATGAGGTTGAGGGTGGAGGTGAGGAGGCTGAGGCAGGAGGTGAGCAGGGAGAGGGTGGAGGTGGAGATGAGACTGAGGCTGAGGCAGGAGGTGCGGCTGAGGGTGGAGATGAGGCTGAGGCAGCTCCAGCAAGGCGTCCACGTAAGTTTAGAAGGCCTCATGCCGTACAACCTCCACCTGTTCCGAGCTCCGAGACGGGGAAGACGGTGATCTCCCCCGTCGGAGATAGGTAAGTGCTGTATCTTTTGATTTGAATCAGCTGTATTCATCAAATGTAAGCATGTTTGATGCTTGCCCGTCTTTTTGTAGGGAGTGGTTGGACTACTCTTTCACCGGCCAGGGTCGTCAAAAGCAGGTGAACTCTGTGTTGAGTTCGCTCCTGAAGTTTCACTACCCTGGACTGGTGAAGACGTCCGACGATGCAGACGCTGCGCCGGTCCTCGTCTCATGTTGGGACGATTACAAGCTGAAGGTCGATGTCACTTATGGCGATGCCCAGGGGCTTGTTCGCGCTGACTTCTGGGTACGTAATCTTGTGTGTGTTATATGGAAGCAATCATTAAAAAGTTAGATAACATTGCATTCTTTTTGTAGGCACGTTTTCGGTTGGCCGACGGGGATGACGCGAACCACGCCGAGAAGGTGTTTCAAGTAAATGCCTATCGGTTGGTGAAGGAGGCCCTGTACGAGGCAAGGATTCAGGCCACGTGCATGTATTATCAACAAATTTTAGGGCAAAAGATGAACAAGAAGACAGGGGCCTCGAGTATATACCTTCGCGAGGAAGAGTATCGTAAGGTTATATTTCAATCCTTTCCTTTGTGTTTGTTTCATTTGAATAGGTACTGATATATGTTTGTTTTTATGAAGGTGGTGGTTCCGTGGATGTCTAACCGGCCAGAGGCCTACGCAGCTTGGTGTGGGGTATGGGCTTCTGAAGCCTTCCAACAGAAGTCAAAAAGTCACAGGGACAATCGAGGCACCATGCCGAACCACACCTTCGGTGGCGACAACTTCACGCGAAAGGCGAAACGCCTGGTAAGAAAACTAACAAATATGTTGAGATGTCATATATTCTTTTATTGTACTAACTCTGTGTTGTAGGAAGCTCAATTAGGTCGCGAGCCGACTCCCATCGAGGTGTGGGAAGCTGGCCATAGGGGAAGCGACCCTTCCAACCCTTTGTGCAGCCAGACACAAAGGGAGCGTCTGGTGAGCTGTTGTCCTCAATATTCGGTTAATGCTCGCAACGTACTAACTAAGGTTATATAATCGATACAGGCGGCATATGCGGAAGAGATGAAGGACCGTCACGGAGAAGACTGCGATTGGAGGACCATGCCGATCGATGCTCAAGCCGTGCATAAATCCGGTGGAGGAAAGGCACATGGACGGTGAGATGTTACATTACATGCCATTTATATAGTGACATGAGCATATGCCTTAATTAATCTTTCTTTGACAACAATTGTAGATTCTCTCTCTTTGATGGAATGATCAACACGACGGATTTTAGAGCGTCTCGGCGGTCGGCATCCGGGTCCGGAAGCTCCGGTCGTAGCTCTCGTCGGCTCACTGAGCAAGAGCTTGAGATCGTGAGGCTGCGTGAGGAGAACCGTGAGCGCGATGAGCAGTTGAGGGCTCAAACTGAGCAGTTGAGGGCTCAAATTGAGTACTATGCCTCAGTCCACGCGCAGCAACAACAGATGATTCAAGTAAGCCCATTGCATTATTACTGTTTATTCATTGCTTTACACATCCAATGCGTACTACTAATATGCTTGGTCAATAGTTACTAGCTCAGCAGCAGGGCATTCCGTATGTGGCCCCTCCGCCTCCGCCGCAATGGACGTTCGTCCCTATGGGCCCTCCTCCACCTCCGGTAAGAAATTCTATGTCCATTCTCTAGTTACATAGTAAAAACGACGACTTGTGCCGCACTGCACTCACATGAATATGTATTATTCTTGTATTCAACAGGGACTTGTGCCGCAGCAGCCTCAGTTTAGCACACCGCCGGCACAGCTACCTGCCCCTGGCGCACAGGTTTGTATTCTAACTCTATAGCTATCGCCGACAGTTCAGCAGTTAATATGTACGATTTCTGACAAATTGCATTCTCGCTCCATAGGACAATCAGGAAGGAAGTGGAACGATGGATGGCTTCGTCAACTCCCTATTCGTGTACCCAACTCCGGACGGAGGCAGCGGCCAAAGCTCCAACAACCCTAGCCGCCGCGGTTCGTGAATGTGCTTCGATCTCTACCTTTTCAGTAATGAACACTTCGATCTCTACCTTTTCAGTAATGGACACTTCTTTTGTGGATGAACACTTCTTATGTGGATGAACACTTCTTATGTGTATGAATGTGGATGAATGTTCTTATATATATGTGTGTTGATGGATGTGATTGATGTGTGAATGTGCATGATGATATTGTGTATATTTTCTGTGCCATTGATCATAAATATGGGGTTTTTGGGGGGGGGGGGACAGTTTAACTCCCGTCGGCTTTGCAAAGCCGACGGGAGTTAAACTGGTACTGTCCAGGATAACTCCCGTCGGCTTAGCCAAGCCGACGGCAGTTGTCGCTCCTCCGTCCCGGCACCCAGGGCTGACGTGGCGGACACATAACTCCCGTCGGCTACCTAGGCCGACGGGAGTTAATTGCCCGCCACGTCAGCCCTGGCCCGGGGAGCGACAACCGCCGTCGGCTACCTAGGGCCGACGGGAGTTAATTAACTCCCGTCGGGGCCGACGGGAGTTAATGCAATCCCCGTCGGGTAGCTCCTGTCGGCCGGGTACCGACGGGATTTACACTAAAACCGACGGAAATAGATAAATCCCGTCGGTTTTAGAGTAAATCCCGTCGGTACCCGGCCGACGGGAATATCCTGGATTGTTGTTGTGTCCTCATGGTTAAGATAACCTAAACGTGACAGGCGCCACCATGTCCTCCTCGATGGCACGCACGGAGAAATGTCATGTACTCGCGTCGACGAGCGTCGGTCGGCTCGCGGCTGCGACCGGGGGCGGGGGCAGCAGGTTGGGAAGGAAGAACAGGGCGAAGGCCGGGAAGACGAATGAGACGTTCGACGATGACGAAAACGATGGTGTGCACATGATGTGAAACGTCTTCGTGGATGTGCAATAGCCACTACGCGAATCGGTGTCGGGCCGGTGTCGGACGAATACGGGGGAGTAGGCACCTGCTCTTACACCCTTTGTCGAGAATGGGTGGCACGGAGGTGGAGGCATGAGGGGAGAGAGAAAAGAAGTAAAATGGCAAACGAGGTGGTGGCAACTGAGGCGAGGACCATCATTATCGTGCGGAGGTATAGATGGTCAAATGGGCTATTTCTGGCGAGCCGGCCCGAGGCACGACTCATTTAATAGTGTGTGACCCAACCCGGCATGAGCGTCGTGCAGTGCTTAGGCCATAGCCTCGGCCCGTAGTGCTGGCCCGACCCGATACGATTATTTTTTATTTAAAAAAAATCATATATACATATGTATAATCTATCTTAAGCATAATGTTCTACTGATTAGATAGCTTCGCCCAGTGTCTTCCATACTTCTTTCATCAGAGTGTGGGTTCAAACCCCGCCTCCTTCACCGCTTTTTAGCATACCCCACCTGCTACACAGTTTTTTTAATATTTTACGCTGAGTTGTTTTGAAAGAAATGTAAGGACTTTTTTTTGTAAATAGATGACACGAGAGATAGGACAACCGTTGAAACTGGTGGTTTAAGCATAGTAGATACAAACTGATATCCAAAAATTACAAGTGAAAATAACGGAATCATCACAATCGGGTGACCATTACCATCGGGGCGCCCATTTCTATCAGGACAAATCGATCCATTGATGCAAGCCTGCAGGAAACCAGTTATTAGTTTGCCGAGGTCGTCGTCGTCGTACGGAGTTTTGATAGCACGACAGGAATATATCCCCATCATCACAGTCGCGAGCTAGCGACGGCTAACAGCGAGCCAATCAGGGCGGCGACGCATAAATACCAGCGTTTAATGGCATCAAATGCTACTACACTGAATTGCAGAAAAAAACGTGGCTGTCTGTCTAGCGCATCGACGCTGACTTGCAGTCTACCTAGGTCAAACGGAGAGTGTCTTAATCTATGGATATGAGCTTTCGTACAGTAAAGAAAGCATCCGATCGAGATCTGACCATGCATATATATCACAGTGTTGGGATAATGGCAACAAGTTAAAATAAACCTATGTCAAGCCAGTGTGAGATGCGCGTGTATATATGAGAATAGTAGCTCGACCATCTGACGGACGGGAAGAAGGTGGGCGGAAACAATCATATGAATATGCCGGTTAGTTCGTACTTGCGCGCGCAGCCAGCGCATGATAGCTAGAGATACTCCAAGGCTCTGATCATGATTAGGTGTCGTTAATGCTGCCAGCTTTTGTTCAGGATCATGTCTATCTATTTGTTGGGGGCTCGAGGGAGTCCAATTGGACGGAGATTTCACTCAACATTCCGATGGAAGCAAGGTTTAAAAAAACCGATCCGTTTTAGATGTTATCGGGCGGTTTACCCAAACCGCCGGCCACCGGATTCGGTTTCTCAACGTGTAATTTTTAAAATTTCGTCCAAAATTCAAAAAAAATTATAAAATATAGGATTTGGAAAAAATGATAAAAACTACATTGTCTCTTAAGTAATATGATATATCACATGTTCAAATTTAACCCCATTTAGCACGTTAGAATTATAGAAAACTATCGGACCCGTATATAAAACTGTTAGGCTAATGATATAAAAAAATGAAAACCTTCTCCCGGCCCCCTCTCTCACTTTCCCCACATCCCTGTTGCGCTTCTGCAGTCGCCGCTTTATAGTAATGAAAACGATCGGAAACAGACGGTAAACACTAAAACTGTTACTTTTTTCATATTTTTTTTATCGAAAACAAAATTGAAAACGGTAACTTCGGAAACGATATCGGTATTTCGAAAATATCGAAAACAAAAGTTCGATAGAAAAAATACGCAGGTAACGATCGAAATCTAAATTTCGATCAGTAAACATCTGCCAGTACCCGCAGGCAAGAGATAAAATTCGTACCCGACCCGATTTTATCACGGGTCGGATACGGACAAGACTCTCAGGTCGGGTACAGACAAGACTCATGGGTCAAATACCGTACCCGAATCCGAACCCAATGGGTCGGATATTCGACAGATATCCGTACCTGCGAGTAAAATTGACATCCCTACTTAGCAGTAGCGAGGAGCAAGTGGCCGAGCGCCCATGGAGCCAACGTAGCAGCGAGTGTAGATGAGTAATCCCCACATCGCCCTACCACAAAGGGCACGTTTGCGACCTTGGCCTGACGGCCTGGCTGTGCTCGCGGGATGCAACACATGTGTTTGTGTGGCCTGACTTGCTTTAGAGCTCGGTTCTGCGCGTGCAAAAGTGGCTATTCAGCCTGGCTCCCAGGAAACGAAGGCAGGCTCCGTTTTTTTAGAGCTCGGCTGCTCGTGGCGCAAACCAACTGCTCGTGGTTGCTCCCAAGAAACAAAAGTGGCTCTTAACCTGGCTGCCTACGTGTGGCAAACATCGGCTCACTTGAGCCAGGCTTATTTGGTACAAGTGCACAAACAAAATATGTTGTAGCAGTTAAGACCGGCTAACTTCAGCCTAGACCACACGAGCAGGCTGAGCCGGCCAGATACGCCTCGCAAACACGCCCAAAATGGCTCAAAAACTTCTCTATATAACGACACCCAGCCAAGGTGGTGAATGACAACTGCTATGTGCCTGAGTCGGACTATGAGAACATGACCTAGAGAGAAGCGTGGGCCTTGGTTGCCTACATTTTTATTTTCGGAATACTTTATTTTTAATTTTTAGAAAATTCCAAAAACTAAATTTGATAAATTCCGATTAAATTCGGTAACGAAGAAAACGATCAATAAAAGGTTGTTCCGATTCCGATACCGATTCTAATATAAAATTCCGATAACTAAAACCATTTTCGAAAAAAAACTGTTACCATTAAATTCGGTCGAAAAAATCAAAAAATCTAAATCATACTTAAAGTATATTACATGACAAACGATACCACAATAAAAATTGATAATAATTATAAAACTGACTTATTTTTTTGCTACATTCACATGGATATTGTGTGCTAAGCAAAGCTATCTATTCATGTTACTTCGTTACATATAGAGACAATAAAGGCAGGGTTCTAATAGGTGTACCTTAATGTATACATATACATTCAATACAACAAGCAATGAATTTCATAAAAATTGAGCACGACCATGAAAAGGATCCGCGCATTGTAATGTTGCTCTGCATTTTGTGGTCTTCAAGGCCATTATTTTGTTGTCTTCAAAATTTTGACATCTAGGCTGCTCACGATGCTACTGAACTTATCTACCGACGCAAACAGTTGTATGTTTACATAAATTTGTCACTAATATGTTTATGTATCCACATATATTGCTACTTCTATATTTATATGGCTAAAGCAACACTCTTTTAATTGTATAAACTCATCCGTTAACGACTCACGCGAGGCGCGAGCAAATTACTAGTTGGAATAAATTTAAGGTAGGTTGAGGAACTAAGGATATCACACAAGATGTTTCATCTTGAGACGGTGCAAATGAAGATAACGTTGTGTTAAAGTCACAATGTGTGCATGGTCACGTCACGTAAGCATATGATCGAGCAGTGGCGGACCTAGAAATTGACCAAGACCCGGGCCGAAGCGACCATAAACTCTAATAGTAGCATATAAAAAAAAATTGTACGGCGAAACAATTTTATCATAGATGTTAAAGATGATATACAAGTTATGATGTAGCTCTTTCCAAATGTATCATGTCAACATCAACATCAATGTTTCTTGCTCTAGAACCTTGGAGGAAATCATATTAAGAACGCGACTTGAAGGAAATCATATGATGGTTAAGCCATTCGTCTCCTGTCTTATTCCGCAACTCAGTTTTAATGATATTCATAGATGAGAAAGCTCTCTCCACAGAGGCTCAATCTCAAACTTAATTTCTAGCCATGTGATCTTGTTTATTTGGTCGCAACTTTTTGATCTTTTATTTGGTGATTATGGTATTAGATGGTTGTATGGAATATCTTGTTTCGTACTCTCTCCGATATTTTTTATTTGACGTTTGCTAGTGTAAAATTGAACTACCATGCGTCAAATAAAAGAAAATGGAGGTAGTAGTTTCTAAGCCCTGTGGCTTCTAATTTTTTTGTCTCTTCGGTTTAGAATCATTTGCTAGCTTGGAAATTTTTTTGCTTATCCTAGCTCGATGGTTTGGTCTCTAGTCTCTCCCTCCATCCATCTCTCTAGACTAGTAGGAGCCTAGCATGTGCTGCCTGAGGCCTTACTACTAGCCTAATATGTAAATCTGCAGGACACATGTTGTCGGCGTTTCGAGACCGGGGGGTCCCTGGGCCGACGAGTGAAGTGTCGCCGCGTGCCCCAGCCCAGATGGGTCGGCGCGAGGCCGAGCGCGAAGGGGGGAAGAGAGGTGGCCGGAGATGGGCGTGAGAGAGGTGGAAATCCCGCGGCCTTCGTGTTCGTCCCGCGCCCAGGTCGGGTGCGCTTGCAGTAGGGGGTTACAAGCGTCCACGCGGGAGAGGGAGCGAGCGGCCTCACGCGAGCGCCTGTCCCGTCCTCGTCACCGCGCGGCCAGCCCTCTGTAAGAGGGCCCTGGTCCTTCCTTTTATAGGCGTAAGGAGAGGATCCAGGTGTACAATGGGGGGTGTAGCAAAGTGCTACGTGTCTAGCGGAGGAGAGCTAGCGCCCTAAGTACATGCCGTCGTGGCAGCCGGAGAGGTTTTGGCACCCGGTTCGTGTGGTGTCGTGGTCGTCGGAGGAGCGCTGGAGCCTGGCGGAAGGACAGCTGTCGGGGCTGTCGAGTCCTTGCTGACGTCCTCTTGCTTCCGTAAGGGGGCTGAGAGCCGCCGTCGTCACAGAGCGTGCGGGGCGCCATCATTGCCTATCTGGCGGAGCGAGCCAGATGGGACGCCGGTCTTGTTCCCCGTAGCCTGAGTCAGCTTGGGGTAGGGTAATGATGGCACTTCCTGTCGACGTGGTCGGTCCGCGCCCTAGGTTGGGCGATGTGGAGGCTCCTCCGAGGTCGAGGTCGAGTTTGTCTTCCGTGGCCGTGGTCGAGTCTGAGCCCCTGGGTCGGGCGAGGCGGAGATCGTCGGCTGAGGCCAGGGCTGAGTCCGAGCCCTGGGGTCGGGCGAAGCGGAGTTCGTCGTCTTCTGGGGCTGAGCTCAAGTCCGAGCCCTGGGTCGGGCGGTGCAGAGTTCGCCGCCTTCCGGGGCTTAGCCCGAGTCCGAGCCCTGGGTTGGGCGGAGCGGAGTTCGCCATCTTCCGGCGCTTAGCCCAAGTCCGAGCCCTGGGTCGGGCGGAGCGGAGTTCGCCGTCTTCAGGGACTTAGCCCGAGTCCGAGCCCTGGGTCGGGCGGAGCGGAGCTTCCTATGGTGCCTGAGGTCGGGCCTGACTGCCTGTCAGCCTCACTCTGTCAAGTGGCACTGCAGTCGGTGCGGCGCAGGCGGCGCTGTCCTTCTGTCAGGTCGGTCAGTGGAGCGGCGAAGTGACTGCGGTCACTTCGGCTCTGTCGACTGAAGGGCGCGCGTCAGGATAAAGGTGTCAGGCCACCTTTGCATTAAATGCTCCTGCGATTTGGTCGGTCGGCGCGGCGATTTGGTCAGGGTTGCTTCTTGGCGAAGACAGGGCCTCGGGCAAGCCGGAAGTATGTTTGTCGCTATTGGGGGGCCTCGGGCGAGACGGAGATCCTTCGGGGTCGGTTGCCCTTGCCCGAGGCTAGGCTCGGGCGAGGCGTGATCGAGTCCCTCGAATGGACCGATCCCTGACTTAATCGCACCCATCAGGCCTTTGCAGCTTTGTGCTGATGGGGGTTACCAGCTGAGAATTAGGAGCCTTGAGGGTACCCCTAATTATGGTCCCCGACAGTAGCCCCCGAGCCTCGAAGGGAGTGTTAACACTCGCTTGGAGGCTTTTGTCGCACTTTTTTGCAAGGGGACCAGCCTTTCTCGGTTGCGTTTTGTTCCGGTGGGTGCGCGCGAGCGCACCCGCCGGGTGTAGCCCCCGAGGCCTCGGAGGAGTGGTTTGACTCCTCCGAGGTCTTAATGCCTCGCGCAATGCTTTGGCTAGTCTTGTCGTTCCCTCATGCGAGCTGGCCGTAGCCCGAGTGCACGGTCGGGTCCCAAATTCTCGGGCTGGTATGTTGACGCTGCAACAGTTTGGCCGGAGCCGGGTTTGTGAGAGCAGCCCCCGAGCCTCTGCACAGGGTGAGAGGACGATCAGGGACAGACTCGACTTTTTTACATACGCCCCTGCGTCGCCTTTCCGCAAGGAGGAGGGGGAAAGCGCCATGTTGCCCTCGGCGGGCGCCGAACATGGTGTCTCCGGTGAGCTGCTGGCGGGTAATCCGAGCGGACGTCCGTGCCCCATTTGCTAGGGGTCGGCTAGAGGCCCAGAGGCGCGCCCAAAAGTACCTGCGGGTGATCTGCCGGACCCGGTCCCCTGTCGATGAGGTCCGAGGGCTCGATGCCTCCCTCTGATGGGATTCCGTTACAAGATCGTTCTCGTTGGTCTCGGAAATGTCCTAGGGTACCTCGGGAGCGCAGCCCGAGCCTTGGTTATGTATCGAACGTACCCATGGTCATCCCTCGCTCTGCGTCTAAGGCGGCTATGAACCCTTCGAGGGCCAGCCTTCAAACCCCTGATCAGTAGTGGGCGCGGAGCCCGAGTAGCCTGAGGCGGTCGTTGAACCCTTCCGAGGGGCCGGCCTTCGAACCTCTGACTAGTAGTGGGTGTGGAGCCCACGCGCTCTGAGGCAGCTGTTGAACCCCTCCGAGGGGCCAGCCTTCGAACCTCTCATTAGTAGGGAGGCTCGGAGCCTGGTTCCTTCACGGAGAAGGATCCTTTTCGGGGTATCCCCCTTTCCCGGTCCCTGTCGTAAGAGAGAGAAAGAGGAAAAGGATACGAAATTGAACGACGTGGCGTACCTTTTTTTGACGCGGTCATTATGGCGAAGGCGAAGCGTCGCTCGCTTCCCCTGCCAGAGGCGCCGCCTTTCCCGCCGCGGAGTTAATGCGACGGGGCGTGCGGTTCGCGGGGCGGCCGTTGCGCGTGCGCGAGCCGTTCGAGGAACGGAACACGGGTGCGTCGTCTTCACGCCGTGAGAGAGGGCTCTCTCACTGGCCCAGGATGGGATGTAAGCTTGACTGACGACGTGACCGCTGCTCCTGCCCGCCTGCCACCGCCATTACTGCCGGCCCATTTTTGGCCGCATTGACCGTCGCGCCAGGCTGGCGCTGCTGGGTCGTGCGTAGGGTTGCCTCGAGTCGCAGTACTGGTTCCGCAGTCGAGGAGGCGTGGCAGTGGCGTGGGTGGCGGTGTAGTTGCTCGCACGCAGCATCCGGTGCGCCGGTTGCATGACGCGTGGGCCTAGGCCTCCATGCTGGGCGCGTTG
This sequence comes from Zea mays, assembly GCF_902167145.1. Lineage (NCBI taxonomy): Eukaryota > Viridiplantae > Streptophyta > Magnoliopsida > Poales > Poaceae > Zea > Zea mays. Next base: position 80,932,794 of record NC_050104.1, on the reverse strand, counting down.
GAAGTCGGAGAGGTGCGCCCACTTGGCGCGGTTGCATGCCGCCTGCATGGCTGCTCGCCCTTTCGCCCGCTGGTCTGGGCGAAAGTGGAGAATTGCTTGTAACCGCTGGGCGGTTGCATGCACCGCGCGCGGCGGTTCGGCTTCTTCTGCTCTAGGCCGGCTTGCATGACGTGTGGGACCTAGCCCCCGCGCCGTAGGGGGAGGACCTTGGAGCGTGTTGGAGAAGACTCAGCCCACGACGGCTGGGGACGCAAGTAGGGAGAGTCGCCTTTAAAAGGAGGGTGACCCCCTTGAAAGGCGACCATGTCTTCGCGCTCCCTTATGCATCGTGTCTTTCCACCTTCCGAGCCCCCGGATGGGGGATGCCCGCAGTCCTTCCGCCTTGTCGTTGGGGGGACGCAACTCCGTGGGAGTTGGTACCTTTCAGCCATCGTTCAGCTTCAAGGATTTTCATCACGCAGCCCGGCTGCACCCCTCCACCGGCGGTCACCCAAGACGGTGACCTCCAGCCCCCGGATGGGGAGAGGCAAGCTGGGTTGTGATCTTGGTCCCGCCCTCAGCTTCAAGGATGTTCATCATCCTTGCTGGGGCGGAGAGCGAGGCGAGTCGGGGCTCTACCTCCCGCGCGGGTCGGTTGGCCACCTCCTCTTCCAGCTTCTGGTGGTGGAAACCATCCTCCAGCTCTGCGGAGGAGGCGTCCTCCAGCCATGCCGGGGAAGGCGAACTGTTGCTGCCCAGCTAGGATGCAACATTCCGCCCTCTTCCTCGCTTTCGTGGCGAGGGCGGGAGCGAGGACCTGCCGGTGCGCTTTGGAGCGGCCCGCTCTTTGGCTTTGATGGCTGGTTCGCGTCCCTTGAGCGGGAATGCGAACGAGGGCCTTCCGGTGGCCGTGTCCGTCCTGGGACCATGGCTGCTGCTGCAGAGGTCGCTGGCGAGCCGCCCGGAATTCGTCGCCCCGCAGGCTCCCCGGTGTGGGGGTTGTTCATACCCGTGGGGACGGAACCAGAGTTCCGTTTGTAATGGCACCTTGAATGCCAGTGTTTTTGTTCATTGTGGCTGTCGAGGCCTGAACATGTATGTATTTTTTGGCACGGGGCCGTGTTTTTTCCTCATTCTCGAGCACTAAGACTCGCCTGTTGGTTGTCTGAACCGCTTCACCAAGCGTGAGTCGCCCCGTGTAAAGGTGACGAGTGAGGTATCCGTATCCCGGAGGCGTAGGAGTCCCTCGGCTCGGTCAGCCTTGTTGTCCGAGGCTTCTCTTGCTTAGTTAAAGGAACCCCTCGGCCGCTCTTCGATGAGCCGAGACCAGGGGTAGCAGCGTCAGCACGGGCAGAGGCAGAGTTGGCTCGAAAAGAAGACTTGGTCGGCCGGAGCCTGGCCGGGTCGTCCGTTAGCGGGACCGACGCCGGAGTTGATCTTCCGAGGCCTCGGGCCGGGCTGATGTCTTCGGGGGACAGCTGGCCGAGGCCTCGGGGTGACCAGCCGAGCCACCTGCTCGGGCCGGATTCTCGGAGACGACCCGGGTGGCGATGGCCTGGGTGTGATGACGAAGTCGTCCTTCAGAGTGGAGACCCTCGGACCGCGTCGCCGTCTGAGGCCAGGTCGGACCTCGCCGAAGGTGTAGTTGACGCCGAGGGTGCTGCTGCTCCCTTTAACCGTCAAGATCTGAGCCTACGGGATCGGATCATCTTGTAGCGTGTGTTTTCTGCGGCCGCCGAGGCCCAAACACACCCTCACCGTGTTATAAAGCTGCGTTTCTTTTCCTCTTGTTTCGAGTATCTGGACTTTTTCGTCGGTAACAGAATTGTCTGTGCGAGCGAGAGTTGCTTCTCACGGAAGGTGATGAGTGAGGTATCCGTATCCCGGAGGCGTAGGAGTCCCTCGGCTCGGTCGGCCTTGCCGCTTACGCGCACTCTTACCCGTCCATAGGGTTCTGTCACCGACGTAGTCGAGAAGGCTCGAAGAATTGCTTCGGCAGAGGAGATTTCGAACGTGAAGACTTGTTCGGTCCGCGGAATCACTTATCCGAACGTGAGTTACTTATCGCAGAAGGTGATGAGTGAGGTATCCGTATCCCGGAGGCGTAGGAGTCCCTCGGCTCGGTCAGCCTTGGCTGCTTACGTGTACTCTGTCGTTTTCAGGATCCTCTTTCGAAGTAGTCAAAAAGCACGAAATACATTCTGGCAGAAAGGATCTTTTTTCGAGGAAAAAATTCGACGCAGAGGGGGTTCCCCCCTTTTAGCCCCCGAGGGAGGGTCGGGCTTTGCCAAGGCAAGCCGACCCTTCCTTGATGACTAAACTTTGCGTGGGAGCGAGGTATATGAACAACTTGAAAACATCTTAAGGATAGAAGTGACATAGCTGTTGGATGTTCCAAGCGTTGCTGTAGACCTCGCCTTGACTGTTGGCCAGCTTGTACGTTCCGGGCTTCAGAACTTTGGCGATGACGAACTGCCCTTCCCAGGGAGGCGTGAGCTTGTGCCGCCCTCGGGCGTCTTGCCGCAGCCGGAGCACCAGGTTGCCCGTCTGGAGGTCTCGGGACCGGACCCCTCGGGCGTGGTAGCGTCGCAGGGACTGCTGGTACCGCGCCGAGTGTAGTAAGGCCTTATCCCGAGCCTCTTCCAGCTGGTCCAGCGAGTCTTCTCGATTAGCTTGGTTGCTTTGGTCAGCATAGGCCCTCGTCCTCGGGGAACCGTATTCTAAGTCTGTGGGCAAGATGGCCTCGGCCCCATATACTAGAAAGAACGGCGTGAAGCCCGTGGCTCGGCTCGGCGTTGTCCTCAGGCTCTAGACCACCGAGGGGAGTTCCTTCATCCATCGCTTGCCGAACTTGTTGAGGTCGTTGTAGATCCGAGGCTTGAGTCCTTGTAGAATCATGCCATTGGCACGCTCTACTTGCCCATTCGTCATGGGGTGAGCCACGGCGGCCCAGTCCACCCGGATGTGGTGATCCTCGCAGAAGTCCAGGAACTTTCTGCCGGTGAACTGGGTGCCGTTGTCGGTGATGATGGAGTTCGGGACCCCGAAACGGTGGATGATGTTGGTGAAGAACGCCACCGCCTGCTCGGACCTGATGCTGTTTAGGGGTCGGACCTCGATCCACTTGGAGAATTTGTCGATGGCGACCAACAGGTGCGTGTAGCCCCCGGGTGCCTTCTGCAAGGGGCCGACGAGGTCTAGACCCCACACGGCAAAAGGCCAAGTGATGGGTATCGTCTGCAGAGCCTGGGTAGGCAGGTGGGTCTGCCTTGCGTAGAACTGACACCCTTCGCAGGTGCGGACAATTCTAGTGGCGTCGGCCACCGCCGTCGGCCAGTAGAAACCTTGCCGGAAAGCGTTTCCGACAAGGGCTCGAGGCGCTGCGTGATGGCCGCAAGCCCCTGAGTGTATCTCTTGTAGGAGTTCCTGACCTTCGGCGATGGAAATGCATCGCTGGAGGATGCCCGAGGGGCTGCGGTGGTAGAGCTCCTTCCCATCTCCCAGCAAGACGAACGACTTGGCGCGTCGCGCCAACCGCCGAGCCTCGGCTCGATCGAGGGGTAGCTCTCCTCGGTGGAGATATTGCAGGTATGGGGTCTGCCAGTTTCGATTAGGCATGACCCCGCTTCGCTCCTCCTCGACGCGCAGTGCCTCACCCTCGGGGGCCGTGGGTGCCTCGGGCTGAACCGAGGGTGCCTCGGGCCGAGCTGAGGGTGCCTCGGGCCGTGCCGAGGATGCCTTGGACTGAGCCGAGGGTACCTCGGGCTGGGCCGAGGGTGCCTCGGGCTCGGGCGTGTCGTCGATCTTGATGGAGGGTTGATGCAAGTCTTGGGAGAAGACGTCCGGGGGAACCGTTGTTCGCCCCGAGGCTATTTTGGCCAGCTCATCCGCAGTCTCGTTGTAGCGCCGGGCGATGTGGTTGAGCTCGAGCCTGTAGAACTTGTCTTCTAGGCGCCGAACCTCATCGCAGTAGGCCTCCATCTTCGGGTCGCGGCAGTGGGAGTTCTTCATGACTTGGTCGATGACGAGCTGCGAGTCACCGCGAGCGTCGAGGCGTCGGACCCCTAGCTCGGTGGCGATCCGCAACCCGTTGACCAGAGCCTCGTACTCAGCCACATTGTTGGACGCCGGGAAATGGAGGCGTAGCACGTAGCGCAGGTGCTTCCCGAGGGGCGAGATGAAGAGTAGGCCTGCGCCGGCTCCTGTCTTCATCAACGACCCGTCGAAGAACATGGTCCAAAGCTCCGGTTGGATCGGAGCTGTTGGGAGCTGGGTGTCGACCCATTCAGCCACGAAGTCCGCCAGGACGTGGGACTTGATGGCCTTCCGAGGGGCGAACGAGATTGCTTCGCCCATGATTTCCACCGCCCACTTTGCGATTCTACCCGAGGCCTCTCGGCACTGGATGATCTCCGCCAGGGGGAAGGATGACACCACAGTTACCGGATGAGACTCGAAGTAGTGTCGCAGCTTCCGCCGCGTCAGGATCAGCGCGTACAGCAGCTTCTAAACTTGTGGGTAGCGGATCTTGGTCTCGGAGAGTACCTCGCTGACGAAGTAGACTGGCCTCTGAACGGGCAATGCATGCCCCTCTTCTTGCCTCTCGACCACAATCGCGGCGCTAACCACCTGAGTGGTCGCGGCGACGTAGATTAGGAGGGCTTCTCCGGCAGCTGGTGGCACCAAGATAGGCGCATTTGTGAGGAGCGCCTTCAGGTTCCCGAGGGCTTCCTCGGCCTCAGGGGTCCAAGTGAAGCACTCAGCCTTCCTTAAGAGGCGGTACAGAGACAGACCTCTTTCGCCGAGGCGTGAGATGAAGCGGCTCAGAGCCGCGAGACATCCCATGACTCTCTGTACGCCTTTCAAGTCTTTGATGGGCCCCATGCTGGTGATGGCTGCGATCTTCTCCGGGTTGGCTTCGATGCCCCGCTCGGAGACAATGAACCCCAAGAGCATGCCTCGGGGCACCCCGAAGACACACTTTTCGGGATTGAGCTTCACGCCTTTCGCCTTGAGACATCAGAATGTCACTTCAAGGTCGGAAAGGAGGTCGGAGGCTTTCCTCGTCTTGACTACGATGTCATCGACGTAGGCCTCGACCGTCCGGCCAATGTGTTGGCCGAACACATGGTTCATGCACCGCTGGTACGTCGCGCCCGCATTCCTCAAGCCGAACGACATGGTGACATAGCAGTACATGCCGAAGGGCGTGATGAAAGAAGTCACGAGCTGGTCGGACTCCTTCATCCTGATTTGGTGATACCCGGAGTAGGCATCGAGGAAAGACAGGGTTTCGCACCCAGCAGTGGAATCCACGATTTGATTGATGCGAGGCAGAGGGTAGGGAACCTTCAGACATGCTTTGTTTAGACCAGTGTAGTCTACACACATCCGCCATTTCCCTCCTTTCTTTCTCACAAGCACAGGGTTGGCAAGCCATTCGGGATGGAATACCTCTTTGATGAACCCTGTCGCCATTAGCTTGTGGATCTCCTCGCCTATGGCTCTGCGCTTTTCTTCGTCGAATCGGCGCAGAGGCTGCTTGACGGGTCGGGCTCCGGCTCGGATGTCCAGCGAGTGCTCGGCGACATCCCTCGGTATGCCGGGCATGTTCGAGGGACTCCACGCGAAGACGTCGACATTCGCGCGGAGAAAGTCGACGAGCACTGCTTCCTATTTGGGATCGAGCTCGGAGCCGATCCGGATCTGCTTGGAGGCGTCGCTGCTGGGGTCAAGGGGGACGGACTTAACCGTCTCCGCTGGCTCGAAGTTGCCGGCGTGACGCTTCACGTCTGGCACCTCCTTAGAGAGGCTCTCCAGGTCGGCGATGAGGGCCTCGGACTCGGCGAGGGCCTCGGCGTACTCCACGGACTCCACGTCGCATTCGAACGCGTGTTTGTACGTGGGGCCGACGGTGATGACCCCGTTGGGGCCCGACATCTTGAGCTTGAGGTAGGTTTAGTTGGGGACGGCCATGAACTTCGCGTAGCATGGCCTTCCCAGTACCGCGTGGTAGGTTCCTCGGAACCCGACCACCTCGAACGTCAGGGTCTCCCTTCAGAAGTTGGAGGGCGTTCCGAAGCAGATGGGAAGGTCGAGTTGTCCGAGGGGCTGGACGCGCTTCCCGGGGATGATCCCATGGAAAGGCGCAGCGCCTGCCCGGACCGAGGACAGATCGACACGCAGGAGCCCGAGGGTCTCGGCGTAGATGATGTTGAGGCTGTTGCCTCCGTCCATGAGGACCTTGGTGAGCCTGACGCCGCCGATGACGGGGTCGACAACGAGCGGGTATTTCCCCAGGCTCGGCACATGGTCGGGGTGGTCGGCTTGGTCGAAGGTGATGGGCTTGTCGGACCAGTCAAGGTAGACTGGCGCCACCACCTTCACCGAACAGACCTCCCGACGCTCTTGCTTGCAGTGCCGAGCCGAGGCGTTCGCTGCTTGCCCACCGTATATCATGAAGCAGTCGCAGACCTCGGGGAACTCTCCTGCCTGGTGATCTTCCTTCTTGTCGTCGTCGCGAGCCCTGCCACCCTCCGCGGGTGGCCCGGCCCTGTGGAAGTGGCGCCGAAGCATAGCGCACTCCTCAATGGTGTGCTTGACGGGCCCCTGATGATAGGGGCATGGCTCCATGAGCATCTTGTCGAAGAGGTTGGCACCTCCGGGGGTTTCCGAGGGTTCTTGTACTCGGCGGCGGCGACAAGGTCCACGTCGGCGGCGTCGCGTTTCGCTTGCGACTTCTTCTTGCCCTTCTTCTTGCTGCCGCGCTGAGTTGACGCCTCGGGGGCATCTTCCGGTGGGCGGCCCTAGGGCTGCTTGTCCTTCCGGAAGATAGCCTCGACCGCCTCCTGGCCAGAGGCGAACTTGGTGGCGATGTCCATCAGCTCGCTCGCCCTGGTGGGGGTCTTGCAACCCAGCTTGCTCACCATGTCGCGACAGGTGATGCCGGCGAGGAACGCGCCGATGACATCCGAGTCGGTGATGTTGGGCAGCTCGGTGCGCTGCTTCGAGAATCGCTGGATGTAGTCCCGGAGAGACTCTCCCGGCTGCTGTCGGCAGCTTCGGAGGTCCCAGGAATTCCCAGGGCGCACGTACGTAACCTGGAAATTGCCGGCGAAGGCTTGGACCAGGTCGTCCCAGTTGGAGATCTGCCCCGGAGGCAGGTGCTCCAACCAGGCGCGAGCGGTGTCAGAGAGGAACAGGGTGAGGTTGCGGATGATGAGGTTGTCATCGTCCGTTCCACCCAGTTGGCAGGCCAGCCGGTAGTCCGTGAGCCACAGCTCCGGTCTCGTCTCCCCCGAGTACTTTGTGATAGTAGTCGGGGGTCGGAACCGGGTCGGGAATGGCGCCCGTCGTATGGCCCGGCTGAAGGCCTGCGGACCGGGTGGTTCGGGCGAGGGACTCCGATCCTCCCCGCTGTCGTAGCGTCCTCCGCGCCTGGAGTGGTAGCCTCGGCGCACCCTCTCGTCGAGGCGGGCCCGACGGTCGCGGTGATGGTGCTCGTTGCCGAGGCGTCCCGGGGCCGCAGGCGCTGTGCTGCGCGTGCACCCGGTGTAGACCGAGGCTTCCCGCATGAATCGGGAAGTCGCGGCATGATGTTCTGAGGGGTACCCCTGCCTTCGGGAGGCGGAGCTTTCGGCCCACCGGACCGCGGCGCCCTCCAGGAGATTCTTGAGTTCTCCCTGGATTCGCCGCCCCTCGGTGGTCGATGGCTCCGGCATCGCGCGAAGAAGCATTGCCGCCGCAGCCAGGTTCTGGCCGACCCCACTGGAAGCGGGTGGCGGCCTTACCCTGACATCATCGGCGATGTTGTGGCGTCCCAACGGACGAGGGTTGCAATCAACCCCTCTCAAGCGGTCCAAAGACCCACTTGAATACCACGGTGTTTTGCTTTGCTTTTCTTAATCCCGTTTGCAAGGAATCTCCACAACTTGGAGTCTCTCGCCCTTACACTTGAAGTTCACAGAGAAGAACGGAGTAAGGGAGGGATTAGCAACTCACACAAGACACAAAGATCATAGCAAATACGCACACACAAGACCCAGACTTAAGCTCAAAATACTAGCACACTAGAACGGAGCTTAAATCACTAGAATGTCGAACAAGTGCGCAAGAACGGAGTGTGAGTGATCAAGAGTGCTCAAGGAATGCTTGGTGTTCTCCTCCATGGGCCTAGGGGTCCCTTTTATAGCCCCAAGGCAGCTAGGAGCCGTTGAGAGCAATCTGAGAAGGCAATTCTTGCCTTCTGTCGCCTAGCGCACCGGACAGTCCGGTGCACCACCGGACACTGTCCGGTGCGGATTTCCTTCCTTATTTGGCGAAGCCGATCGTTGGCAGCCTTGGAGCCGTTGGCGCACCGGACACTGTCTGGTGCACACCGGACAGTCTGGTGCCCCCTCCCGACCGTTGGCTCACTACAAAACAAACCCCTCTATAGCAACGTATACCTAGCAACATATAGTTATATGTGTTGGAAGTGATTAGGTTGCAACGCTTGTTACATGTTGCAAGCCACATTCGTTAATAATAATGGTACTAGCAACGTTTAACATGCGTTGCAAACTGCATCCGTAGAGTAACTACGATCACGACAACGTTTACCATGCGTTGCAACCGTATGCGTAGAGTAATTTGAATGGGGGCAACATTTACATCTGTTGAGTAATTTTGGTACTGATGAGGCAATAATGAAACTGTGTTGTTTATTTTTTTAATGAAGCATAGTGGTATGATACTTAATTGTGCAAAAATATAGAATGAGAAATTGAACAACAAACATGTAGAATGTAACAAAAGGCAACCAACTCCAGTATGAAGTCCTTTTGGTCCACTTTTGTATTGATGTTTTATTTTATTAAAATATTTGTTGCATCCTTTTTGTGATTTTACTTATCAAACACCCTCTAGCCATGTGAAAATAGTAGTTGCGATTTGTCAAGGCACTTAAAGTTATATATTTGTTGTAATTTTGTTTATTCGGCAAAAAAGAGCTTAAAGTTTTATATTTGTTTATTCGGCAAAAAAAAGGCCTTCAGCAGCCTCGAACTCAAGACCAACTGTTCAACTTTAACACCAGCTAACCAACCGACCCTAGAATATTTTCATGTATGATGGCACTTCAGTTTTTTATAACAATTCTTGAAATCCGCTCGGCCTCCCTAGATCCCTTCAAGACCAACAAATCCGCGCTGGACGCGACCTCCCTGGATCCCAGAAATCCGCGCCTCCATTTTCTGGCCGCGTCCGGCTGCGCCTGCCAAGCTCGCTGTGTCCATTTTCTGGCCTCCAGCCACACCAACGCCCTGCTGGCCGCTGCGCACCACCGCCTCCTCAAAAGTCAGCGCGCGCCTTCTGTAGGACAGCGAGAGGAGACGAGGAACAGGATCGAGCCGGTCTCCCACAGTGAAGGACGTGATCCCCACGACTTCATTAAGGCCTACTCCCCGCCACAAGCGCTCAGGCAAGGTATCCCTCTCATTCCCCATGGAGATATTGGTGTGCTGTGTAGACATCATTATGTGCTGAAACTGACTACTCATTTACTCAATGGAGTTACCAATGTCTCAATTTTGGATCAATGTATTGTATTTACGTTTGGAGAAATAAACATATGTAGATGAATGGTTGTATTTTGTTCCAGTGTCGGAATGGATATTGGCCTGGTCAAGCGTCTTCTGCGTTACTCTAAAGGTTCTGATCCATATCTAGCTGGTGTAGAGAAATTCCTTGAATTTGCATTTAAAGATAAACCTGAAGGTATCAAGATTTATTGTCCATGTCAGACATGTGTGCACACTACTGTTCAAACAAGGGATGACATGTATGGGCATTTGGTGTGCAATGGGATACTTGAGAATTATGATGAATGGAATTTTCAAGGTAATGTTTCAGTGCAACACACAAGTAGTCCAGAACCAAATTCGAATATTGACGAAAGGTATGTTAATGTTGACCAGCTGTTACAAGACGTCGTTGGTCATTTGTATGATGACACACCTATGACTGATGGTCAAGAATCGGTCCAGGGACCCAATATAGAAGCACAACAGTTTTATAAACAGCTTGAAGATTCAAAAAGGCCATTATGGATAGGTTGTGAACTCACACAACTAACTTTATTTGTGCTTTTGTTTAATATCAAGTCCATGAACAAATGGTCAAATGAATCTTTTGGGGATCTACTTGAGGTTCTGCATATGGCTATTCCTAATGGAAATGAACTGCCCAAGAACTTTTATGAGGCTAAGAAAATAATATCTAAATTTGGACTTGGATACGAAAATATTGATGCCTGCCCAAACAACTGCCAGTTGTATTGGAAGGAAAAGAAGAATGATGATTTTTGTGCAATCTGTAAGGTTTCGAGGTGGAAGGATAAGGATCCAACGTCTGTATTAACAAAGAAGGAAAGAAAGAAAGCAACACCCTGCAAAGTTTTACGATACTTTCCAATTAAAGAGAGGCTGAAAAGAATGTTTATGTGTAGAGAAACAGCTTCTCTTCTAAGATGGCATGACGAGGAGCGCATTAAGGATGGTGCATTAAGACATCCTGCTGATGCACCGGTGTGGAAGAGGTTTGATGAAAAGTTCCTAGGATTTGCAGCAGAATCACGTAATATTCGTTTTGGTTTGGCTACTGATGGATTTAATCCATTTGGGATGATGAGCTCTACACATAGTTGTTGGCCTGTTATATTGGTGGTATATAACCTTCCTCCATGGCTTTGCATGAAAGATCACCACCTTATGCTCTCTTTATTGATTCCTGGTCCTAAAAGTCCTGGAGATAGAATTCATGTGTTCCTTGAGCCACTCTTGGATGACCTAAAAGAATTATTTCTAACCGGCTTGTACACATATGATGCATCAAGAGATGAGAGTTTTACTATGCGAGGGGCCGTGCTTATGACCATAAGTGATCTTCCTAGTTTAGGAATGCTTGCTTCTCATATGGTTCATGGGAAATTCGCATGCCCTCCTTGTGGTGAAAATGTCTGGACAAAACAGCTGAAGAATGGTCGTAAATCTTGTTTTATGGGAAATCGCCAATATATTGATATTGATCATTCTTATCGCTTGGATGCAGACTCATTTGATGGAACGATAGAGCTTCGAACAAAACCTAAAACCTATTATGATCGTCCAATTTTGGATGAAATCATCACACTTGGTGATTTCAAGAACTCAAAAACTTACAAGTCAGTTAGTAGTCTATTCAAATTGCCATATTGGGATGATAATATTCTTCGATACAATCTTGATGTGATGCATATAGAGAAGAATGTATTTGACAATTGTTATGGTACAATATCCAATTTGGATGGAAGGACAAAAGATAACCTACAAGCTCGTCTAGATCTTGTCGAGATGAACATTAGACCGGACCTCCATCCACAAGAAAAACCTTCAGGAAAGTTTTACTTGCCACGAGCTTTATTTGCTATGTCTAAAAGTGAGAGACGAGCATTTTGTGATTTTCTTAGAAAGGTTAAAGTTCCTGATGGTTATTATAGAAACATATCAAAATGTGTTAATGTTACTGAAGGAAAGATTGTTGGCCTCAAAACACATGACTGTCATGTCCTGATGCAGCAGCTCATGCCTATTGGTTTGAGGGGTCTTCTTCCAGATGATATCACAGCTGTAATATTTGAGTTGTCTGCTTATTTTCGAGGGATATGTTCTAAAGTGCTTCATGTTAACGAGTTGGACCATATGGAAAAATCAATTGGCATTACTCTATGCAAAATGGAGATGATCTTTCCACCAGGGTTTTTCACGGTTATGGTTCATTTAGTAGTCCATCTAGCAACTGAATGTAAGCTTGGTGGACCAGTTAACTATAGATGGATGTATTTTATTGAGAGGTACATCTTCTAACTATTACATGATTCATGTTATAAGAATTTCTTGTGGGGTTGAATAATTCACTTGTCTTGCATTGGTTGTAGGTACCTAGGAAAATTGAAATCATATGTTCGGAACAAAGCATATCCAGAAGCTTCAATAGCAAATTCATTCTTGGCAGATGAGTGTATGGTGTTTTGTTCTAGGTACATAGAAGGTTTCGCTACCAAGCATAATAAACCATCAAGGAACGATGATAGTTTGGACCATACCCAATCGAAGATGGCTGGACAAGATTCATCTTTATTCCCTTCAGTGTTGACTGTTAGTTTTGGGGTGCTTCCTTTTCAATGATGTGTTTGCTGACTGTTATAGTTGGGCTACCAGTTTGCTAGCTATCATTTGTATCGATGCTGATTAATGTGAACTCTATGCTGAACACCTTGTACATATATGAGATGTTGATTATGTGCATCCCACAGTTCGGAAGGTGTCACTCTGCTGTTGCTTCAAATCTGTTTCTATTTGTTTTGGCAAGATTGAAAGGGTTGAGGATATCTCATCCAGTTTCGAGTGTCACTTGGCTGAACCTTCTTTGCTCAGCCCCCGTTTTCTTTTAGACTTATTTTGTCTGTCATGAAACTGTGGCTAATGAACCCCCCTTTAACTCAGATCTTCTTTAGCATATTACACAACTGAAAATGGCCAGGACACACCTCACTACTCCAAGCCTTTTAACACAAGTGAGCAGGGTATAAGTTACAGGGGCCCAAGAGTTATAGTGCTTCAAAGTGGGGTAAAAATACAAAAATTCAGATTCAGCTATCTGAACCAAATTCAGTTTTAGTAAACTGCACCAAGTCTGAAATTTTTGAAACCGACCAACCCCACTTTGGACCACTTTTTCACTCAGTTGCATATGGTTTTAGTTCTACCATACTTAATAAAATTTCTTCTCCTATAGTTACTCTTCAAGTTTTATATAATAACCTTTTGCCAAAAGCCCACAGATCAAAAGTTACAGGGGCCCAAAAACAAGCAAACCAAACTATTTTCAGCTGCACCAAAACTGTACCAAATCTGAAATCTGCAAATTACTCCAAATGTCTATCAAAAACTTGAAAATCTTCACACATGAAAGTTGTTAAATTTGAAACACTCTACAACTTTGGTATTTTGATTTTTGGAAAAATATGGCTAGATTTTAAATTCCACTTTTGGGCTAAACCTTTTCTTCTAGGGTTAATTAGATGTGTGCCATTACATTTTGTCTGGTTTTGACATATATATGTTTTGTAATTAGACTCCACAATATTATTTGGATCTGCAAGTCTGCAACTTTGATGAGCAAAATGGTTGTACAGATAGATGTTTCAGCTACTTGTACTAGCACAAGATGAACTTGTGCAGATTCAGCATACATATGTTTCAGCTAAGACATGAATTATCAATCCTTAAGGTAGACTGCCAACTAATGAGTAATCTGTTGTTCCTCCTTTTCTGAATTTTACACCAAAATCAAGTGTCCCAGCTATGTATTTCAATGGTGGATGTTGTGAACTTTGAGTGCTCGGGGTCTGAGGACTGTTGTTAGTAGCTGCACTGGAACTTGACCCCTGTAATCCCCCCTATGACACTTGTGGTGTTACTGTTATTTGTGGTGTCACTGGTGTGTGAGGTGAGGGTGGACAATTTTGTGCACCCCCTGAATCTTCAACACTTCCACCTGAAACACCTGGCTGCTGCAACACCTGACCAGGCACAGTGTACTGAAACTGGAATTCACAAGGACCAGATTCTGTCAGCTTGCTGAACATTTTCATCACTGTCCCAATTCCACCCCACTTCAGTTGTTACTGCTTCTCCCCAGAATACCTCCCAATTTCAGCTCTTTGTTTTATCTTCTGTAGTGATGCCAATGCCTGATCCTTTGTGTTCAACAGATCTACCCACATATACCTGTTGTAATCATCTACTACAAGCAGGAAATAGGATTTTCCACCAACTGTCTTTGGTCTGATCTGCCCACACAAATCTGCATGAAACAATTATAGTCCCTTTTGAGCTCTGAATTCAGACTTCCTTAGAAATGGTGTTCTATGTTGTTTTCCCAAAGTGCATCCATCACAGACCTGTTCCACCCTGTCTACTAAGGGCATCCCTTCCACCATCTTCAATCTACCTAGTTCTCTAAGTGACCTGAAATTCAAGTGCCCAAATCTGGCATGCCATTTCCAGGCAGGATCAGTGTGCTTTGCCAGGAAACAAACAGGTGAATCAGCATCTGGTTTCAGAGTGTACAGCCTATTACCAGTGCGAGGTGCACTGATTAGCAGGTTATTTTCAGGATCTAGTACACTCAACCTCCCATTAAACAGTCTAATATCACATCCACCCTCTTCAAGCTGACCAAGACTTATTATATTACTCTTCAGTTGTGGGATGTAATAAACACTTGTGAAGACTTTGTGCTGATTTTGCTTTCCCTGAACAACTACAGCTCCCAAACCACATATTTTAACAGTTGAGCCATCCCCAAATCTGACTGATCCACTCACAGATTCATCAAGGTGTGAGAGTGCAGACTTTGTACCTATAATGTGATTACTGGCAACAGTATCAAGTACCCACACGCCTTCAGGACATATCATCGAGATCACATTTTCTTCAGACAAATGAACAAACTGTGGTGCTCCATGCATTGTGCCTTGTACTTCAGCAAACAGAAGTGCCCCAGTTTGAACACCACCACCAGCAACTGCAAGATTTGCCTCTGGTTGTTTTTGTTCCTTGCCTTTCTCCCTCTTAGGACGCTTACAGTCTTGAGGCCAATGACCATATATCCCACAATTTCTGCATCTCCCTTTTCTCCTAGGTGTGCCTTGTGAAGTGAGTTTCTGCTTACTGAAACTTCCTGAACCCTCCATCAGATCGACGGGGAGCCTTAGGCTTCCACTGACATGAATCACTACTGCTACTGTCTGTATTTGAAGACGACTGAAAATGATGCTTATGCTTTTCAAGCCAATCTTCTTCAGCTAACAGTAAACGACCTATTTTCAGTGATGTGCTCAACCTTGTCTTCTAGTCGATCTTCAGCAGCACGAAGTCTGCCAACAAGATCTTCAATTGTAAGATCCTTCATCTCACAAAACATTTCAATGGATACTGCTACTTGATTAAACCGGGGTGGTACAACACGCAGGAACTTTTTGACCACACAGGTATCATCTATAGATTCACCAAGGGATTTGATATTTGTGACAAGGTTAGTAATTCTCATCCCAAAATCCTCAACACTCTCCCCCTCCTTGAACTCTATATTCTCAAATTCTCTAATAAGTTTCTGCACATTTACCTCCTTAACCCAATCAGCACCAATCCTCATGATCTTCACAGCCTCCCAAGCCTCTTTGACTGTCTTCTTTGCACCAAGTGTCCCCCACATCTCTTTGGGAACAGATCTCATCAGAGCACCCATTGCTTGCCTGTCCTGTGAACGCCTGACGTTGGTTCCAGGATCAATCACTTCCCATATCTCCATCGCCTCGTAGTTGATCTCCATCAACATTGCCCACTCTGCATAGTTGGATCGGGTCAGCATGGGCCATACCAGAGAACTTTCCTTGATGCCTGACGTCGTGGCACTTGGCCATACCCTTCGAAACAATCCAGTCCACGAAGAAGGGGGCTCGTCAGCTGTCATCGTTGCCGAGCCACAACCCCTGATGCAATAGCTTCGACTTCACCTTGCAAAGCCCCATCTTCACCCGCATACCAGACGCCGAGAATCAAAAGCAACCATCAAAGGCGAAGCTGAGGCCGAGACAAACTTCAATGCGACGCCTTCAGGAAGGGAGTGACGTCGGGGCCGACACCGTCGCGAGTCCGAGATGGACCAGGCTTTCGCCCAAGGAAGAAAATGTTGGGGAATACGACGCCCCCAATAGGGGAAGCGGCGCCCAAGGGCGTCGCAGTCGCCGAGGCTCTCGCCCAAGAAGCCCCCAGCACCAACGTCAAGCCAAGAGCTACCGTCGTCGCCGTCCTCCATACCATATGTGTCACACAGGCACGTGCCAGAGCCGCACCCAGCAGCCGATGGCACTAGCACACACGACCACTGAATCTAGATGTCGCCGAGCACCCTGCCACCTTACGCCGTCCTAGTTGTTTGGTCCTTACCGGTTGTTTGGTCCTTACCAGTAAAGTTTGTTCTAGTATCTATACATACATGTGAAGCTCACTGAACCGGTTGTTTGGTCCTTACCAGTAAGGTTTGTTTAGAACACTTGTCCGTCGTCACAAAACACCATTGTGGACCACCCCATCATCGACCGAGTTGCTCACGGTTTCTCTAGACAAGTTTAGGTGAGCACCATGACTTTTGTACGCCGATGAGGCTTTCTGTATTTCTGATTTGCACGCTACCGTATTCAAACTCTTCCGGTTACTCTACCAGGATCCCAATGTCCGTCGTCGCCGTGATCTGGGAAGTCTAGACTATTTGAATCCGATTCACTTACGGGTTAGGTCGGGTCGGGCTCGGGTGACGTTTAAGAATGCAAATCCTTGCCGGAGATTACCTGCGTGGGCTTGTCGTGAGCGCGCAACCTCGTGCCCGGCTTAGGGTCGCCGGAGTCACTATCGTGGACTTGAGTTTCTGAATAAGCAAAAAGACAGGGATCTCAGTGCTAATGTCAGTGAAACAATCAAATATTACATAGGACCTTTATTCGGTTAGCTGATGTCAGTTTTCTCATGTGTTCGTGGGGCGAGCGGGTCGGTTTCGGCCCAGTCACTTCCGCTCAACTCCTGTTTTTTAAAAGTTTATGTTCCGGATTGGTTATTGTGACAGCGATGACTTGGTTGGGTTGTGACAGCGATGATAAATCCACTAAAGAAGCAAAACAAATTTTATTTTGATATAGAGAGACTATTATAAATTATACATGTGATGGTTGCTTCGGTAGAGAGAAGCTTATTAAAATTAAATTTTTTATGAACTATTTATGGTCAACAATAACTCAAGAGAGGTTAAATGGCTTGGTGATTCTATATATCGAAAAAAGTTGTTGGATGAGGCTTCTATATCGAATTTCGCACTGGGCCCCTGAAAAGCCAGGAACGACCCTGCTTGATCTGCTTCAAGTGTTTCATCAATTTATTGCGCGACGGTATCAATTGAAATGTACATTAATATTATAATTGTGTAACAAATCTTCCCTGTATTATGGTTAAAATTTAACAATACAAGTATTTTGAATTACACAATCAGTTTTTAGCAAAATATTTGAAAACCATATTGAATTAAATAATTAAGGTATTATTTTCTGTTTCCCTCCCATTATTTTATTTCCCTCCAATTTATTTTACTGACATACCATATTTCCCTCCGTTGTTTTGGATCCCTCCAGTTATTTTCGTAGTGGGCCCACTCTCCATAGACATAGCAAACTTCTTTCATCTTCTGCAGACCTCCCCACCACTTTTCCTTCATCCGCGAGGGGCACAACAGAGGGCTCTCCATCCATCGTCCAGGGGGCTCCATCCGCGCCGTAGTCGCTCGTCTAGGTCGTTAACCCTCTCTGCTTTGCCACCCCGACCTTGCCTCCAACCGCGCCCTTGCCTCCCACCGCCATCGCCGCCTCCACGGCCATCACCACTGCCTCGTCCACCGGCGCCACGGCCCTGCCCTTGGCCACCACCGACACGTACACGGCCTACTTTCGTGGTCGTCGTCCTCCGCTGTTGGCGCACGCTGAGCCGGAGGTTGGATATCTGCCAAGTCGAGCTAGAGACGGAGGTCAGCCTCTGCCTACAAATCATCATCATCAGCCAACAGGTGCTAATCTGCCTTTTTTATTCAGCAAGAGTCGACGTCAGAATCTTACCTCGGTTCATCCAAATGTACTTGCATCATATGATTCTTAGACGACCAAATTATTGTCATTGATTGGTCTGCAAATACATATGGACTGTTAGTATTTTCCTTCCCTACTTGTTTTTAATTTAGGTCATTGTGCAGTGGTAACTGGTAATGGCACGGGGTGGGAAACAACGCATTACTCGTAGCCATGATGAGTACTTGTCTGAGGACCATATTGGAGAGAAAAGTCCCCAAACAAATGCTACATCATCTGAACAAAACATAAGTAATAAAGAAGACCATTTAGATAGCAGAAGCGATAATGAGTCCCAAGGTATGCACACATTACTTGTAATACCGCACCTTGTCTTTATGGATACTTGCATATGTCATTCTCACTACTGAAAATTGTTTTTTGGAGACATAACTATGTCAAATAACATAAATGGAGAGGACCAACTTGATGGCGCTGATGAGGTTAAAGAGGTTAAAAGGCGTGGGAAGACAAAACTTATTAATGTTTGGAACATTCCAAGAGGCCATAGGGTTGTAGTTAACTGTAATGAGCTGAATCAGCCTATCGGAGAAGAGGCAGGAGTCCTTGCAAAATTCCTTGGCATGGTTGCTAGGAATGGCTCCTTGTGTAGCTTAAGCTTCAAGGATTGGAGACTACTTATAGGAAAGAAAGATAGGAACCATAAACAAATCAATAAGGAGGCCATTCTTAATCAAGTAAAGGTAAACTTTCACATTTTTTCAGTTGCCATGTAGTAACAGTACACTTTCACAATTCTTTTCCAATTGTTATGCAGAAGAGATTTCTTTACCCTGCCCGCATGGAAACATGGGTGCTGCGAACAATTGGAGAGAGATGGAGGCAACACAAGTCCAATTTGAAATCCATTTATTTTGACCCACATAAGAGTCAGGATGCTAATAATAGTAATGCTCCTGATGGTGTATTAGCTGATCAGTGGGTTGCGCTTGTCAATAATTGGATGACCCCTAAAGCACAGGTACATTACTATAGTCATGATAATCATTTTGTTATTTATCTAATGAACCATCTAATTTACTTTTGTTCCTATATACTCTTTGTTTCGTAGGATTTAAGTGAGGCCAATAGGATAAATTGTACAAGAAGAAAGTCAATGCATACATCTGGAACAAAAAGCTTTGCTCGGAATAGAGAAGAATTGGTATTATTTTTGCAATTATAATTCACAGCATGTTCTTTACAAATGTCAAAAATCCATGTTAATTACATTACCTTAGTTATATTTTTATTAACATGTTTACAGAGGGAACAAGATCCTGAAAAGAAATACCCTCATAGGGCTGTTTTGTATATCCATACACACAAGTCTAACATCGGCAATAACAGAAATGCACATGTGGTACAATAATTGCAAAAAAATGTTTCATTTACTTTTTTTCAAATCCAATTGTTCTTCCATGGTGTTTATTGAGTATTGTTGTTCTCTTGCAAGGGTGAATTGAAGGAACTTTTAGCACAACAACCTGATTTAGCGGACTCTAGTAATGGAAAGGATGCATGGGAAGGAGATGCACTAAACAGAATATTAGGAAAGGAAAAGCCTGGCCATATCCATGGTCTGGGCCTTGTTCCAAATCCAAAACAAGTTTTTCATGCCTCGACATCAAGCCGTATGAAGCATCTAAATGTAACCAGTTTGGATGAAACATCCAGTGAAGATGTAGTATCACTTAGACTTGAATTGGAAAAACTTCAAAAGCATGTCCAGAAGCAAGATGATACTATACTAGATTTGCAACATACCGTGGAGCGACAGAAAAGGCAACATGTAAATCCAAATAACCTTATTTCTAACTCACTAAAGATTGCATGGACTTAGCATTTTTATGTCCTAATGTTTTTATGCTATTACAGGGCTATCTAGATGCTCCTTTATCGCCACCAACAGATGTTCGTCCTGCTATGAAACGACAAGTATGTATCTCTATCTCTATGAAAATATATAAGTTTACTATTGTACTTGCTCGTACAATCCAGCATCGCCATGAGCTTATTTTAAAAAAAAATGGTGATGCAAATGTCTTTGATTCGGATAAGTTCATACCATAGTAAAATTACTCTTCGTCTGCAAAATAGCAATCCTACTCTACAACTCCTAGTGGATCTGAACCAAAATTCTCAAACCAAAGTTCTACCCTCTCAACTGATCTGCACCGTCTGGACAGCAGCCTCAATAACGTTAAGTTTTAAATGGTAAGGGCTCCCTCCGGTGGCTCTGCCACTTGAGGCTTCGGCTTTGGCTTCTCAACAACAATGGCTTGTGTGGTTAGGACCATTCCAGCTACAGAGGCCGCATTCTGGAGCGCACACCTGGTCACCTTGGCAGGGTTAATCACACTAGCTCTAAAGGATCCAGTATATGTGTCTGTTGTGACAAGAACTAGTCTGAATTGTCTAAAACAATTCCAATGCCAGCAACACACACTACGATGGTATAGGTCTACTCATGAACTTAGTGCTGCACATAATAGATGATGGGTCCTAGTCACATTTACCAGCACAGATAAACATATTAACAGCATTAGACCTCTAGCAAATACAGTTCATACCATCTAACTGCATAGGCACAGATAAACATATTTACTCTTTTGCAGAGTGTCACTTCTATTGAAATCTTCAATATTTAGGGTTTAGGACATAAGATTTTTTTATGTCCTAATGTTTTTATGCTATTACAGGGCTATCTAGATGCTCCTTTATCGCCACCAACAGATGTTCGTCCTGCTATGAAACGACAAATATGTATCTCTATGAAAATATATAAGTTTACTGATTTTTTGCACATATATCCGAATCTTATATATATATATATATATATATATATATATATATATATATATATTTCCCTATAACAGCCAATTTATTATCAACTGCGTAGTGAAGATTCTAGTATGTTTGGTGAACGGAATAACACAATGGTATGAATGCATTACCATGAATTCCATCCTAGTTTTAAAATTTTCAAGCTGTCATTTATCCAATAACTCTACAGGAGGATGAAAACGAAGATGATGAGTACGAGGAACTGCACTCACACTACAAATGTTCTAAAATTCAGGATAAGGTTAGTACATTATGAGTACGAGGAACTGCAATCATAGATTTACTCCACCCTAAGGCCATACTGAAGCAATCATATTTTTGTCCATGTTAGAAATCTAGTTTATATGATAGTGTATACATGCTGAAAGTAGCAGCAAGCATCAGATTTCCTATACAACGTTCCATAGTAGTTCACTGATGTGTGTTCTTTAAATGTAGAGCAAGCCACCACAGTCACTTGCTAATTTATAGCTACTTGCATATTTATAGCTACTTGCTAACCACTAACAAGTAACTATTTATTAGTAAAAATTCTTATGCATCCTGCATATTTATAGCTACTTGCTAACCACTAACATCCAAAATTCACTTGTAGGTTTCCACAGATATTTTCTTAAAGAGCACAAGATATCCAAACAGGAAGGTTGCCTTAGGCAGAGTACTTAGCCAGGACCCCAAAACCAAAGTTGGAGATGTTGCTTTAGGCAAAGAATTTTGGATGGTGCGTGTTAGTCTGGTATCTGTGCGCGATGAACCACTAATAAGGCCATATAACAACTTCAAGGTTCTTGGACAAGTAGGCAATAATCCAATTGCATGGCCTTCAAGTTGTGTAAGTTCATCACTTCACTTAACAAGACATTATTCTCCTCATTATTGCATTTGGTTAAAGTATTCTAATTCATTCCTTTTGTAGATTGAAAAGGTTAACTGATAACATGGGATGAATAATAGCGCCGGGATTGCTAAGGTATTTAATTGGTCCCATAAATACTCTATATCTCCCATGAATAGAGACATCAAGTTTGAGCTAATAGGTTAGGAGACATCAGTGTGTTAGATGTACATATATAAATTTTGGCAGGGCCATTCATTTGGGAAGCCCTCACTGATATATGACACTAATAAAACCATAGTAGGGGGGTTTGTGTGACCAAATCTTGAATTCCATAGCCAAGCAGCATCATCTAGCTTTGACAGCAAACAAACTGGAGGTATCACACTCAACTGTACTGTGTACAGTCTGTTCCCAGTGCGAGGTGCACTGACCAACAGGTTATACTCTGGATCAAATACTTTCAGTCTACCAGCAAATAGTCTGATGTCACAGCCTGCTTCCTCTAGTTGTCCAAGACTAATTATGTTGCTTTTCAATTGTGGAATGTAGTACACACTAGTGAGTACCTTGTGGTCACCTTGTCTGGTTTTCATCACCACCGAACCTAGTCCACAGATTTTGACAGTAGACCCATCACCAAACTTCACTGACCCACTGACAGTGTCATCAAGTTGAGAAGTGTCATGTGGTTACTAGCTCCAGTGTCTAATACCCAGACTTCATCTGAACAGACTGCAGTCACTACTTTTTCTTCAGACAGGAGTATTTCCTGAGAAGTTCCACCTAATGAGTCTTGCACCTCAGCGAAGAGTAGTGCTGCATTCTCCACATCTCCAACTGCAACATTTGCCTCCTGCTGTTTGTGATCCTGCTTATCTCTTTTTGGTCTTTTACTGTCTTCTGCCCAATGACCATAGATGCCACAGTTTCTGCATCTCCCTTTTCTTCTAGGTGTTCCTTGTGATGTCAATTTGACCTTGTGAGGAGTACTGGAGCTAGCACCTTCAGATTTGTTAGAAACCTTTGCCTGTCACTGGTTTGTCCCTCCACTATATATTACTGTTCTTGTGTGAATTGGACTAAAACCTTTGCTTGTGTCTCTCCAACCATTCCTCTTCAGCTAGTAGCAGTCTTCCTGCTTTGTCTGTGACTTGCTCCAGTTTGTCTTCAAACCGATCTTCAGCTGCCCGAAGCCTTCCAACTAGGTCTTCAACTGAAAGTGTCTTGACATCACAGAACATCTCGATTGAGACAGCAACTTGATTGAACTAGGGTGGCACAACTCTTAGAAACTTATTGACAACACGAGTATCTTCTAAGGGTTCACCAAGTGATTTGATAGAAATTTTGACACTTAATAGGAAATATAATTTAAAAAGTTAGGTGGTGTACTCATCTGTATTTTTTACTAGTCTTTGTTTTCTTGCATTCTATGAGATGCATGCTTTGTAAGGAATATGATTTGTTTCGTGACAACATAATTGATAGAATATGTATTTTAAAGTCTAAATTGATGACTATGATGCACCAGGTGACACTCCACTGGACAGTCAACTCCAGATAGGGCTAGACATGTAACGGTCTCAGAAAGAAGGTTGGATATTTTCTTTTTAATTGAACAGTTGTTTTACCTTTTTCCTTGCTTGCTTTTGCTTTTGCAGAGCTGATGAACTTTAGACGTGCTTGTGCCCATCCTCAGCGCAAAACACAGTGGCAACGAAAGATTTATGGATGCATGAATATGTACTTCGAACTTTCTTTGTAATAAACCTGGCGCTCCCATGTTGCGGCACTTACTGTGGAGGTGGAGCTTTGCTATGCCCCTAGCTATCCCCTCCATTCAAAGGATTGTCATCGCCAGCGCTAGGGATAATTGCCTCTGGTCAGATTTCTAGAAAAAATGTCCACAGTTGAACAACCTTTTTTTCTCGTCTGCACCCTCTAATTAGCAACTTAGTCTCAGTCTCCATGTTGTGTGCAATTATATATGTAACTATGGATCAACTTTTTGTAATGCAACTATTGATTTTAAATATATATATTTTGCTTATTTGCCATGTGTGTGTGGATGATTCCAGAAATATCAAATATGCATTGTTCAGCTTGTTGAAATCTTAACCTCAAAATAAAATATTCTAATATTTTTATTGGTTTATTGCTTGCAACGGATAAAAATGTTGCTACAACTCGAAACTAAACGTTGTGGCATCCTATGATAACGAGCTGGTCTTGGGCGGCACCAACACATGTAAGTGTTGTTGTATCTTATAAAAATCTGTTGCAGTTTACCAACGCTTATTTATATGACTTACCAACGTATGTACAAGCGTTGCAGTAGCCCCTAGCAACGGCAGTATAGGCAACACATAATTATGCGTTGGTATAGACCCTAGCAACGCTTATATAGGCTTGTACCAACACATATATGCATTGCTAAAGGGGGGTCATTTTGTAGTGGCTCGGCCACGTTTCTCGCGCAGATCGCGCAGCCGACCGTTGGCCCGGCCGACCGTTGGCTCACTGGACAGTCCGGTGCACACCGGACAGTCCGGTGAATTATAGTCGTACGCCGTTAAATTCTTCCCGAGAGCGGCCAGTTCGCTTGAGACAGCCTGGCGCACCGGACACTGTCCGGTGCACCACCGGACAGTCCGGTGCTCCCAGACTGAGCAGAGTCTTGGCTGCTCGAGCCAAGACATTTCCAATTGTTCTTTTCCTGTTTCCAGCACTTAGACACAATACATTAGTCTCTTAAACAATGTACTAAGTCTGAGAAACATACCTTTTTACTTGATTTGTACTTTGTCCACCATTTGACACTTAGGCACTTGTGTTGGACACTAAATCACCAAAACACTTAGAAATGGCCCAAGGGCACATTTCCCTTTCAATCTCCCCCTTTTTGGTGATTAATGCCAACATAACATAAAGCAAGTAGAACAACTACAAAATCAATTCAAATAAGAACTCAAATTTGTTTTGAATCAAATTTGGCATATATGGATCATTCTTTGCCACCACTTGGTTTGTTTTTTGCAAATCAAACTCAATTTCCTATCTCTAAGTCAACCACACTTGTTAAGACATAAAGAGAGTCATTCCAAGAGAAATTGATTCAAGATTTCAACAACTCCCCCCTTTTTCTCATAATCAACACTTCTCCCCACCAGAAGCCAACTTTTGACAAGAGAGACAATAAAAGAGTTTTGACAAACCAAAAGCTCTATTCTAGCTCTATTCTACTATTTTCAAAAACTCTCAAGTGGTAGCTGATCCATTTATTGCTTTGGCCTTTATTTTCTCCCCCTTTGGCATCAAGCACCAAAACGGGATCAATCTTGGCCCTAGAATCCCATTGCCTCACCAAAATCTTCAAATAAGAATACAAAGGCAATAAGAGTACGTGAGATGAACTTGGAATAAGTTACCCTCTCATCGGAGTGCAGTGGAAGTCTTTCATGGTCCAAGTCCACCTTTTTCCTTTCAAACCTCCTTTGAGACTAAAACAAGCAAACTCAAGCACCCGGTTAGTCTCAAAGGGTCAAGTTGTAGCACAGCTCCCCCTAAATGTGTGCATCACTTGCAAAAAGGACTTGTGAGGTCCGGGGAGTGTTTGTACAACTTGAGCACCACAAGTAAGCAACAAAATGCATAAGGAACATGA
Source organism: Zea mays (assembly GCF_902167145.1). NCBI lineage: Eukaryota > Viridiplantae > Streptophyta > Magnoliopsida > Poales > Poaceae > Zea > Zea mays. The sequence goes on along the minus strand of NC_050104.1, from coordinate 80,907,717 downwards.
TCAAAGGCATAAATACATGTATGCTATAAATCAATCCAAGTTCCGCGAATCTAGGACATTTAGCTCACTACGCAGCCTGCAAAAGGTCTTCTCATCTAAAGGCTTGGTAAAGATATCAGCTAGCTGGTTCTCGGTGCTAACATGAAACACTTCGATATCTCCCTTTTGCTGGTGGTCTCTCAAAAAGTGATGCCGGATGTCAATGTGCTTTGTGCGGCTGTGCTCAACAGGATTTTCCGCTATTCGGATAGCACTCTCATTATCACATAGGAGTGGGACTTTGCTCAGATTGTAGCCAAAGTCCCGGAGGGTTTGCCTCATCCAAAGTAGTTGCGCGCAACACTGTCCTGCGGCAACGTACTCGGCCTCAGCGGTGGATAGGGCAACAGAAGTTTGTTTCTTAGAATTCCATAACACCAGGGACCTTCCTACGAATTGGCACGTCCCCGATGTACTCTTCCTATCGACCTTACATCCAGCATAGTCGGAGTCTGAGTATCCAATCAAGTCAAAGGTAGACCCCTTTGGATACCAGAGCCTGAAGCAAGGCGTAGCGACTAAATATCTAAGAATTCGCTTCACAGCCACTAAGTGACACTCCCTTGGATCAGATTGAAATCTAGCACACATGCATACACTAAGCATGATATCCGATCTACTAGCACATAAATAAAGTAAAGACCCTATCATAGACCGGTATGCTTTTTGATCAACGGACTTACCTCCTTTGTTGAGGTCGGTGTGTCCGTCGGTTCCCATCGGAGTCTTTGCGGGCTTGGCGTCCTTCATCCCAAACCGCTTGATCAAGTCTTGCGTGTACTTGGTTTGAGAGATGAAGGTTCCATCCTTGAGTTGCCTCACTTGGAACCCAAGGAAGTAGCTTAACTCGCCCATCATCGACATCTCGAATTTCTGCGTCATCACCCTGCTAAACTCTTCACAAGACTTTTGGTTAGTAGAACCAAATATTATGTCATCGACATAAATTTGACACACAAAAAGATCGCCATCGCAAGTCTTAGTGAAAAGAGTTGGATCGACTTTCCCAACCTTGAAAGCATTAGCAATTAGAAAGTCTCTAAGGCATTCATACCATGCTCTTGGGGCTTGCTTAAGTCCATAGAGCGCCTTAGAGAGCTTACACACGTGGTCGGGGTACCGTTCATCCTCGAAGCCAGGGGGTTGCTCCACGTACACCTCCTCCTTGATCGGCCCGTTGAGGAAAGCGCTCTTCACATCCATTTGGAACAACTTAAAAGAATGGTGAGCGGCATATGCTAGCAATATACGAATAGATTCTAGCCTAGCCACAGGAGCAAAAGTCTCCTCAAAGTCCAAACCTGCGACATGGGCATAACCTTTTGCCACAAGTCGAGCCTTGTTCCTTGTCACCACCCCGTGCTCGTCCTATTTGTTGCGGAACACCCACTTGGTTCCCACAACGTTTTGCTTGGGATGAGGCACCAGTGTCCAAACTTCATTGCGCTTGAAGTTGTTGAGCTCCTCTTGCATGTCCAACACCCAGTCCGAATCTAGCAAGGCCTCTTCTACCCTGAAAGGCTCAATAGAAGAGACAAAGGAGTAATGCTCACAAAAATTAACCAATCGAGATCGAGTAGTTACTCCCTTGCTAATATCACCCAGAATTTGGTCGACGGGATGATCCCTTTGAATCATCGCTCGAACTTGGGTTGGAGGTGCCGGTTGCGCTTCTTCCTCCATCACATGATCATCTTGTGCTCCCCCTTGATCACATGCCTCCTTTTGATGAACCTGTTCATCGTCTTGAGTTGGGGGATGCACCATAGTTGAGGAGGAAGGTTGATCTTGCTCATGTTGTTCCTGTGGCCGCACATCTCCAACCGCCATGGTGTGTATTGCAGCCGTTGGAACGTCTTCTTCATCTACATCATCAAGATCAACAACTTGCTCTCTTGGAGAGCCATTAGTTTCATCAAATACAACATCGCTAGAGACTTCAACCAAACCCGATGATTTGTTGAAGACTCTATATGCCTTTGTATTTGAGTCATAACCTAACAAAAATCCTTCTAAGCTTTGGGAGCAAACTTAGAATTTCTACCTTTCTTCACTAGAATGTAGCATTTGCTCCCAAATACACGAAAGTAAGATACATTGGGTTTGTTACCAGTTAGAAGCTCATATGACGTCTTCTTGAGGAGACGATGAAGGTATACCCGGTTGATGGCGTGGCAAGCCGTGTTCACGGCTTCCGACCAAAAGCACTCGGGGGTCTTGAACTCTCCAAGCATCGTCCTTGCCATATCGATGAGCGTCCTGTTCTTCCTCTCTACCACACCATTTTGTTGTGGTGTGTAGGGAGCGGAGAACTCGTGCTTGATCCCTTCCTCCTCAAGAAACTCCTCCACTTGAAGGTTCTTGAACTCGGACCCGTTGTCGCTTCTTATCTTTTTCACTTTGAGCTCAAACTCATTTTGAGCTCTCCTTAGGAAGCGCTTGAGGGTCCCTTGGGTTTCAGACTTATCCTGCAAAAAGAATACCCAAGTGAAGTGGGAAAAGTCATCAACAATAACTAGACCATACTTACTTCCTCCTATGCTTAGATAGGCGACGGGTCCGAAGAGGTCCATATGTACCAGCTCCAGGGGTCTTGATGTGGTCATCACATTCTTGCTGTGATGCGCTCCTCCCACTTGTTTACCTGCTTGACAAGCTGCACAAGGTCTATCTTTTTCGAATTGTACGTTAGTCAAACCTATCACGTGTTCTCCCTTTAGAAGCTTGTGCAGGTTCTTCATCCCTACATGTGCTAAGCGGCGATGCCACAGCCAGCCCATGCTAGTCTTAGCTATTAAGCATGCATCTAGACCGGCCTCCTCCTTTGCAAAATCAACTCAATAAAGTTTGCCGTCTAATACACCCTTAAAAGCTAATGAACCATCACTTCTTCTAATGACAGACACATCTACATTTGTAAATAGATAATTATATCCCATATTACATAATTGACTAACAGATAGCAAATTATATCCAAGGGACTCAACTAAAAACACATTAGAGATAGAGTGCTCATTTGAAATTGCAATCTTGCCTAAGCCTTTCACCTTGCCTTGGTTCCCATCACCAAATATGATTGAATCTTGGGAATCCTTGTTTTTGACGTAGGAGGTGAACATCTTCTTCTCCTCCGTCATATGGTTTGTGCATCCGCTGTCAATAATCCAGCTTGAACCCCCGGATGCATAAACCTGCAAGACAAATTTAGGCTTGGGACTTAGGTACCCAACTCTTGTTGGGTCCTACAAGGTTAGTCACAATTGTCTTAGGGACCCAAATGCAAGTTTTATCATCCTTGCATTTTGCCCCTAATTTCCTAGCAACTATCTTCCTATCCTTTCTACAAATAGTAAAGGAAGCATTTAAAGCATGATATATTGTAGAAGGACCATCCATAACTTTCCTAGAAACATGAACAATATTCTTTCTAGGCACATGATGAACATATCTCCTAGACATATCTCTATCATGCATATAAGAAGAACTAGAAGCAAACATAGCATGTAAATCATAAGCATGTGAATCATAACTTCTATAGTCATTTCTAGCATGTCTCCTATTATGATACATAAAAGCATGGTTCTTTTTAGTACTACCTGCCATAGGAGCCTTCCCTTTCTCCTTGGCGGAGATGGGAACCTTATGGCTTGTTAAGTTCTTGGCTTCCCTCTTGAAGCCAAGTCCATCCTTAATTGAGGGGTGTCTACCAATCGTGTAGGCATCCCTCGCAAATTTTAGCTTATCAAATTCGCTCTTGCTAGTCTTAAGTTGAGCATTAAGACTAGCCAGTTCATCATTAAGTTTGGAAATTGAAACTAGGTGTTCACTACAAGCATCAATGTCAATATCTTTACACCTATTACAAGATGCAACAATTTCTACACAAGATGTTGATTTACTAGCTACTTCTAACTTAGCATTCAAATCATCATTAATGCTCCTTAAGTTAGAAATTGTCTCATGGCAAGAAGATAATTCACAAGAAAGCATTTCATTTCTTTTAACTTCTAGAGCATGAGATTTTTGTGCTTCTACAAATTTGTCTGTTCTTCATACAACAAATCCTCTTGCTTTTCTAAAAGCCTATTCTTATCATTCAAGGCATCAATCAATTCATTAATTTTATCTACCTTGGTTCTATCTAGGCCCTTAAATAAACATGAATAATCTATTTCATCCTCATCACTAGATTCGTCCTCACTTGAAGAAGCATAAGTAGAGTTTCGAGTACATACCTTCTTCTCCCTTGCCATAAGGCATGTGTGACGCTCGTTGGGGAAGAGGGATGACTTGTTGAAGGCGGTGGCGGCGAGTCCTTCATTGTCGGAGTCGGAAGAGGAGCAATCCGAATCCCACTCCTCGCCTTTTGCCTTCTTATAGTTCTTCTTCTTCTCCCTCTTGTTCCCTTGATCCTGATCACTATCATTGTCGGGACAGTTAGCAATAAAATGACCAAGCTTACCACATTTGAAGCATGAGCGCTTCCCCTTTGTCTTGGTCTTGCTTGGCTGCCCCTTGCGACCTTTTAGCGCCGTCTTGAATCTCTTGATGATGAGAGCCATCTCTTCATCATTAAGTCCGGCCGCCTCAATTTGTGCCACCTTGCTAGGTAGCGTCTCCTTGCTTCTTGTTGCCTTGAGAGCAAGAGGTTGAGGCTCATCGATTGGACCATTCAATGCGTCGTCCACGTATCTTGCTTCCTTGATCATCATTCGCCCGCTCACGAACTTTCTAAGTATCTCCTCAGGCGTCATCTTGGTGTACCTAGGATTCTCACGAATATTGTTTACAAGATGAGGATCAAGGACAGTAAAAGACCTTAGCATTAGGCGGACGACGTCGTGGTCTGTCCATCGCGTGCTTCCATAGCTTCTTATCTTGTTGACAAGGGTCTTGAGCCGGTTCTACGTTTGGGTTGGCTCTTCTCCCCTTATCATAGCGAATCTCCCGAGTTCGCCCTCCACCAACTCCATCTTGGTGAGCATTGTGACGTCATTCCCCTCATGAGAGATCTTGAGGGTGTCCCAAATTTGCTTGGCGTTATCCAAGCCGCTCACTTTGTGGTATTCATCCCTGCACAATGAAGCTAGAAGAACAGTAGTAGCTTGTGCATTTTTATGAATTTGCTCATTAATGAACATGGGACTATCCGTACTATCAAAGTGCATTCCACTCTCTACAATCTCCCATATACTAGGATGGAGAGAGAACAAGTGACTACGCATTTTGTGACTCCAAAATCCGTAGTCCTCACCATCAAAATGAGGAGGTTTACCAAGTGGAGTAGATAATAAATGAGCATTTGTACTTTGAGGAATATGAGAGTAATCAAAAGAAAAGTTCGAATTGACCGTTTTCTTTTTCTCGTAGTCGTCGTCCTTTTGGGAAGAGGAAGATTCGTCGCTGTCGTAGTAGACGATCTCCTTGATGCGCCTTGTCTTCTTCTTCTTCCTGTCTTTGCGCTTGGTGCCCGAGCCCGAGTCGGTAGGCTTGTCATCCTTCGGCTCGTTGAAGATAGACTCCTTCTCATTGTTGTTGACCACCATCCCCTTTCCCTTAGGATCCATCTCTTCGGGCGATTAGTCCCTTCTTGGAGAGAACGACTCTGATACCAATTGAGAGCACCTAGAGGGGGGGTGAATAGGTGATCCTGTAAAACTGGAAACTTAAGCCACAAAAACTTGGTTAAGTGTTAGCACAATAATTTCCAAGTGGCTAGAGAGGAGTCTTCAACAAAACACAATAACCACAAGAGATCAATCACAGAGATGGCACAGTGGTTTATCCCGTGGTTCGGCCAAGACCAACGCTTGCCTAATCCACGTTGTGGCGTCCCAACGGACGAGGGTTGCAATCAACCCCTCTCAAGCGGTCCAAAGACCCACTTGAATACCACGGTGTTTTGCTTTGCTTGTCTTAATCCCGTTTGCGAGGAATCTCCACAACTTGGAGTCTCTCGCCCTTACACTTGAAGTTCACAGAGAAGCACGGAGTAAGGGAGGGATTAGCAACTCACACAAGACACAAAGATCACAACAAATACGCACACACAAGACCCAGACTTAAGCTCAAAATACTAGCACACTAGAACGAAGCTTAAATCACTAGAATGTCGAACAAGTGCGCAAGAACGGAGTGTGAGTGATCAAGAGTGCTCAAGGAATGCTTGGTGTTCTCCTCCATGCGCCTAGGGGTCCCTTTTATAGCCCCAAGGCAGCTAGGAGCCATTGAGAGCAATCTGAGAAGGCAATTCTTGCCTTCTGTCGCCTGGCGCACCGGACAGTCCGGTGCACCACCGGACACTGTCCGGTGCGGATTTCCTTCCTTATTTGGCGAAGCCGACCGTTGGCAGCCTTGGAGCCGTTGGCGCACCGGACACTGTCTGGTGCCCCCTCCCGACCGTTGGCTCGGCCACGTGTCTCGCGCAGATCGCGCAGCCGACCGTTGGCCCGGCCGACCGTTGGCTCATCGAACAGTCCGGTGCACACCGGACAGTCCGGTGAATTATAGCCGTACGCCGTTAAATTCTTCCCGAGAGCGGCCAGTTCGCTTGAGCCAGCCTGGCGCACCAGACACTGTCCGGTGCACCACCGGACAGTCCGGTTCTCCCAGACTGAGCAGAGTCTTGGCTGCTCGAGCCAAGACATTTCCAATTGTTCTTTTCCTGTTTCCAGCACTTAGACACAATACATTAGTCTCTTAAACAATGTACTAAGTCTGAGAAACATACCTTTTTACTTGATTTGTACTTTGTCCACCATTTGACACTTAGGCACTTGTGTTGGACACTAAATCACCAAAACACTTAGAAATGGCCCAAGGGCACATTTCCCTTTCACCCCCGCCTGAACGGGGACCACAGCTAGCTCCCGTAGGATGTCAACGCGAGGCGCATGCCTAGGGAGATCACCGTTCTCCGGCATACCGAGATGGTTGCCTTCGGAGGGACCCCCTAGATCGACGTGGAAACATTCACGACTTGGGCCGCAGTCCTCGTCGCCGAGGCTGCGGCTACCGTCGGAACAGTCGGAAAGGCAGTAGTCGCATGCGGTCATGAAGTCCCGCATGGCACTGGGGTTACCAAGTCCGGAGAAATCCCAATAGAAATTGGGCTCGTCATCTTCCTCGGACCCCGAGGGCCCGTTGGTCGAGACATCCGTCAGCCGGTCCCAGGGTGACCGCACACGAAACCCCAGAGGGTTTGGACTCGCCTCTACGAGAGCGTCCGCCAAAGCGAAGCCGCTTGGCGGGTCGAGGCTGAATCCGAAAGGCGTGAGATGGGAATCGGTCGGTACCTCTTGGTCGACGGGCGGTGATGAAGTCACGTCGGGGACTGACTGCACCGTCGTCCCAGGTACGAGGGTGACGTCCAGCAAGCCTTTCGCGAGCGTGCTGGCGTCGTCCGTTTGCTCGGAATTGGCGTGTCGCGGGGAGACGGCGCTCGTCTTCGTCTCAAACGCGAGATCGATGCCCGACGCGCCCCCCGTTGGGGCGCTGGCGCCGTCGACTCGCTCGACAGCCAACGAGGCGCTGCCTCCTGCTTGGCCTTGGTTGCCCCGCCTCCTCCTCCATCGGCGGGGGAGAGGACGGGGTGAGCTCGAATGTTGTTCTTCCACCACGCGGGGAAGACGTCGTCGATTCCGCCGCCGACGGGCGGGCTGTCGGCCGCCATTGTCGCTGTCGCACGGCGGGGGAAGGAGTATCATGTCGTAGCCGCCGTCGAGGGACATGAACTCAAGACTCCCGAAACGGAGCACCGTCCTGGGCTGGAGAGGTTGCTGGAGACTGCCCATCTGGAGCTTGACGGGAAGCTGTTCGTCAACACGCAGCAGGCCCCTACCTGGCACGCCAACTGTCGGTGTTTCGAGACCGGGGGGTCCCTGGGCCGACGAGTGAAGTGTCACCGCGTGCCCCAGCCTAGATGGGTCGGCGCGAGGCTGAGCGCGAAGGGGGGAAGAGAGGTGGCCGGAGATGGGCGTGAGAGAGGTGGAAATCCCGCGGCCTTCGTGTTCGTCCCACGCCCAGGTCGGGTGCGCTTGCAGTAGGGGGTTACAAGCGTCCACGCGGGAGAGGGAGCGAGCGGCCTCACGCGAGCGCCTGTCCCGTCCTCGTCACCGCGCGGCCAACCCTCTGTAAGAGGGCCCTGGTCCTTCCTTTTATAGGCGTAAGGAGAGGATCCAGATGTACAATGGGGGGTGTAGCAAAGTGCTACGTGTCTAGCGGAGGAGAGCTAGCGCCCTAAGTACATGCCGTCGTGGCAGCCGGAGAGGTTTTGGCACCCGGTTCGTGTGGTGTCGTGGCCGTCGGAGGAGCGCTGGAGCCTGGCGGAAGGACAGTTGTCGGGGCTGTCGAGTCCTTGCTGACGTCCTCTTGCTTCCGTAAGGGGGCTGAGAGCCGCCATCGTCACAGAGCGTGCGGGGCGCCATCATTGCCTATCTAGCGGAGCGAGCCAGATGGGACGCCGGTCTTGTTCCCCGTAGCCTGAGTCAGCTTGGGGTAGGGTAATGATGGCGCTTCCTGTCGACGTGGTCGGTCTGCACCCTAGGTTGGGCGATGTGGAGGCTCCTCCGAGGTCGAGGTCGAGTCTGTATTCCGTGGTCGTGGTCAAGTCCGAGCCCCTAGGTCGGGCGAGGCGGAGACCGTCGGCTGAGGCCAGGGCTGAGTCCGAGCCCTGGGGTCGGGCGAAGCGGAGTTCGTCGTCTTCTGGGGCTGAGCTCAAGTCCGAGCCCTGGGTCGGGCGGTGCGGAGTTCGCCGTCTTCCGGGGCTTAGCCCGAGTCCGAGCCCTGGGTCGGGCGGAGCGGAGTTCGCCGTCTTCCGGGGCTTAGCCCAAGTCCGAGCCCTGGGTCGGGCGGAGCGGAGTTCGCCGTCTTCAGGGGCTTAGCCCGAGTCCGAGCCATGGGTCGGGTGGAGCGGAGCTTCCTATGGTGCCTGAGGTCGGGCCTGACTGCCTGTCAGCCTCACTCTGTCAAGTGGCACTGCAGTCGATGCGGCGCAGGCGGCGCTGTCCTTCTGTCAGGTCGGTCAGTGGAGCGGCAAAGTGACTGCGGTCACTTCGGCTCTATCGACTGAAGGGCGTGCGTCAGGATAAAGGTGTCAGGCCACCTTTGCATTAAATGCTCCTGCGATTTGGTCGGTCGGCGCGGCGATTTGGTCAGGGTTGCTTCTTGGCGAAGACAGGGCCTCGGGCAAGCCGGAAGTATGTTCGCCGCTAGAGGGGGGCCTCGGGCGAGACGGAGATCCTCCGGGGTCGGCTGCCCTTGCCCGAGGCTAGGCTCGGGCGAGGCGTGATCGAGTCCCTCGAATGGACCGATCCCTGACTTAATCGCACCCATCAGGCCTTTGCAGCTTTGTGCTGATGGGGGTTACCAGCTGAGAATTAGGAGCCTTGAGGGTACCCCTAATTATGGTCCCCGACACATGTAGGTGGTCGTAGCCTGCTCTTGCTTGCATGTGTGTTATCCTGTGCTTGCGAAGCTTGCACTGTGTCAGATGGATATACATACATATAACTATGACTCAGCGAGACCGGAGTCCAGAGGGCAGACCGGCAGAGGCGAGAGAGCAGAGCTCTTCTAAAAAATTTTGGGCCTGCGCCGCAGGCCGTGGCATAGGCAGCCATGGGCCTGGGTCCACCCCTATGATCGAGTGTCTAAAAACGTGAGGGACTTGTAGCGCGAAGATGGACATATAGGGCATGTTTGGTTTGTGGCTAAATGTGCCACACTTTGCCTAAGGTTAGTCATTCGAATTGAATAACTAACCTAAGGCAGAAAAGTTAGGCAAAGTGTGGCAATTGAGGTAGGCAACCAAACATGCCTATAGTCTCGCGTTTGTTACTTTCATGGAAGAGCAAGAGAGAATTGTCTGAAATGGAAAAAGAAAAAAAGAACTCACGTGCATGCATGCTCCACCCTGGAGTTCACTACCGGAATCTGTCTCTTTACCGAATAATCGGCGCTTTGCCTAGTGCTTTTTGTCAGACACTCCGCAAAGTCCAGCTCTCAGTAACGACCTCGTTTACCGAGATTAAGACTCTCGACAAAGAAATCTTTGCCGAGTGCAAACACTCGGCGAACGGCGGGGCTCGGCAAAGGGCCATCAGCAGCCGTCTATAGCTAACTGTCGTTATCTTTATCGAGCGCCGAGCATTGGTACTCGGCAAAGAAGCTTCTTTGATGAGTGTCAAACGATTGACACTCGGCAGAGCATGCTGTGCCGAGTGCCATTTTTGGACACTCGGCAAAGTATATTTTTTTTATTTTTTTCTTTTCTCAACCAAATTTTTTGTGGTATGTACCTACACTATGTAGACCTACATGTACCATTTTGGCATAATTATAAAAGTGTTTTCTATAACTATTAGATTTAGTTCGTTTATGTGAATTTCTTCGAAAATTTACATTTGAACTGCAAGTCACTCGAAACATGGAAAACTGTGCATACAAAAATGATATGCATGTTATTTAACATAAGTTACGATTGATTTCAGGAGCAGACCGGAACCTTCGAGCACCATGCTCACTAAACATGACCATGAACTTGTCAACTAGTTGTTTAAAAATTGTATAAAACACAAACAAAGTCAGAAAATCATGAAACTTGTTCACATGTCATGATATCATATATAGAGGCTGTGATAAAAATCTGAGAATGTTTCGAGAAAGTTGTGACACACTATGTGTAGAAACCTAAGTGACATACACATGAAATCATAGAGTTTCAATGTAGACCGACTAGGTTTCTACACATAGTGCGTCACAACTTTCTCGAAACATTCTCAGATTTTTATCATAGCCTCTATATATGATATCATGACATGTGAAGAAGTTTCATGATTTTCTGACTTTATTTTTGTTTTATACAATTTTTAAACAACTTGATGGCATGTTTACAGTCATGTTTAGTGAGCATGGCGCTCCAAGATTCCGGTCTGCTCCTGAAATCGATCGTAACTTGTGTTAACTAACATGGATATCATTTTTGCATGCACAGTTTTTCATGTTTCGAGTGACTTGCAGTTCAAATATGAATTATTCAAAGAAATTCAATTAAAAGAACTAAATCTAATAGTTATAGCAAACAATTTTATAATTGTGCCAAAATGGTACATGTAGGTATACATAGTGTAGGAACATACCACAAAAAGTTTGGTTGGAAAAATAAAAAAATATTTTGCCGAGTGTCCAAGGAAGACACTCGGCACAATATGCTCTATCGAGTGTCAGACGCAGGACACTCGTCAAAGAAGCTTCTTTGCCGAGTGCCAAAGCTCAACGCTTGGCAAAGATAACGGCCGTCAGCTTTAGATGACTGCTGACGACCCTTTGCCGAGCGCTGCCATTCGTCGAGTATTTGGCACTCGGCAAAGATTTCTTTGCCGAGTGTATTTTTGAGCCGAGAGTCCTGCTCTCGGTAAACGCGATCGTTACCGAGAGCAGGACTTTGCCGAGTGCGACGCTCGACAAAGACTCCTTTGCCGAGTGCTCGATAAAAGGCACTCGGCAAAGAGCCGAATTCCGATAGTGAATAAAGTGTAAAATACACTATTAAGTTGTCCAGGGGTAAATATGAATTTGCTTTAAAAAAGGCTAAATTATAAAAAATTCAGGCTACGAAGCTCCTTGCGTGTTGGCTGGTGGTGTCTTGGTGTTCTCCTTTGGTGGCCCATGGTTGTGTGATTCGCTAGTACATATGAGTGAAGACGGGCTTGTGTGGAGCTGTGCCTGTGGGTGACCTAGGTGCCTAGCACCAGTCGGTCTACAGTGGGGATGGCCCGGGCTGGTTGCTGGTACAAGGCTTGACGGCTCGCGCGGGAAGGCCCAGGGCGCGGTGACCTGGTAGCCCAGCGTCTGTAGGCCCGCGGCAAGAAGGGACGAAGGCCCATACGGCTTGGAGAAAGGGTACAGGCTGAATATGAGTCCTTGTAAATACAGAAGAACTTTTCTGTTTTTTTTTTCAGAATGAGGATTAGAAGAGATAGACCATTAAATTAGATCTATTTAGGGCTAGTTTGGTAACTCATTTTTTTTCAAGGAATTCCTATTTTCCCAAATGGGGTTGCCAAAGTAGCCCTTAATAGATTAATCTAAGATTTTTAGAGAGTTAATGAGAGAACTTTCTAGTTCTTTAAAAGAACACTTTTTGTACACAAATCTTGATGATTAAAAAGTTTAAGCAAGATTAGTGCAATAACATTATTCCTCTCTCATTGTTGATTAATTGAATTCTTAGTTTTGATTCGAGATTGAACCTTTGTAATACCCAAATTTGTAAACCAAATAAAAGAGATAGTTATTCCTATATGATATTCCTCTATTTTGATATCACATGTGAACAACCTTATTTAAGTGAGTAATTAGCCAAAAAAAGGAAAAACATATAAATAATATATGCATCATGTCAGAGTTTATTTGTGTGTGCATTTGATAATAATAAAAATAATAATTATAGAAAAACATTAGTATCCAAATTTGAATTAAGACCTAATTCACAATTTAGAGTTTGAAGAAAAGGAAGAAATACTATAAAACACAAAATACATCCATAATTAAATAAATTCATCCCACTGATATGTTCAAGGTTAATATTTAATTTGAGTACAAATTTTGCTGTGAGATTTGAATTCAAATTCTAGATTTGAAAATAAATGGAAAACAAAAACAAGAAAAGAAAATATAAAATAAAAAGAGAAAGAAAAAAGGAGGGGTCTCTCTTGGGCCGAAAAGCACTCGGCCGGCCCAACTTACTCACCCTCGCGCGCTCCCAGCCCAATATCGCGCCCGCATGCTGACTGACCTGGGACACCTGCAGGCGGGACCTACCCGCCTGACTCTCATCACGCCGCACTGCATTTTCTAACGCCACTTGCGCGTGGGTCCGCTCGGTCTATCTCTCTGGCGCGCTCCCAAACACTAAGGGCTAATTTGGTGATTAGGGATCCCTAGGGGATCCATGGGGGAGGAATCCCCTCGCAATTCAATTTTGAATAGCAAGAGGATTTCTTCCCCTCGGGATCCCCGGTCACCAAATCAGCTCTAAGACAGTGCGCCCTCAGATCTTCCCTCTCTGCACGCACGTCGGCCTAAGCTCAACCATCCCGCCGATATCGCCTCGGCGCCAGCACCTCAGCCTTTATCTACCAGCCGCACGGGGCATCACCGGTCTTCCTGTTTCGCTCACCAACGCCAGTGCCGCGGCAAATCGTGTGCAGAGGGTGCCGTTGGCCCTGTACCCGCCAATAGCCGACGAAACCGTACCTGCTGGTGACCGGAGAACGTTGCGGTACTGTGGGGGAAGCGATAGTGGTCGATTGGCGCAAATCCGGCTGCTGCGTGGACTGGAATTTCTCGTCGGAGATCGGATTCCGCCGTGCACCGTGGACGCATCTGCTCGATCCTTAATCCATGGTGAGCACCTTTCCCGTGCATATCCTATTGTTCCTGCTAACCACATTTACCTTTGGATAGAAGTGTTAGTGCACAAATCACGTTGGGGCTGGTCGCCGGCGATGGCGACGCCGTGCCCCGTGCTCGCGCCACCAAACATTAGACTCGGGGGTAGAAGAGCGGCATCGACCGTTGATCCAACGGCCAAGGACCGAGATTAGATCTTTGGTGGATCGCGACATGGACGTTGGATAGAGTCTACGCGGTACGGATCAAATAGATCATAACAGTTCGTGGGGGACGGGTTTGAGCCGTCTGATCTGATCGGACGGGATCAGATCATGGATGTTGCGATGCCGTAGATCTCCAATCCAAGGGTTGTGTTCGTGTGCCGGTTCAGGAAGACCTAGTTCTAATCTCGGGCGCACGTGTTAGATCGGACTGCCACGATCGGCTCATACCTCTTCGGTCGGTGGCTTTGCATAATAATCCCTGGACTTTATAAAAATCAACCCGTGTCCTGAGTCTAGGAAATTTTATACGCTGGCCCCTGCACTTATCTGTTTTTAAGCGCGCAGTCCCGAGAGCAGGGAAATTAGATAAATAAATATGGAAATTGATTTTTAATGTAAAAATAATTACTAGAACTTGTCTATTTCCTAGAAAATTCATATTAAGTCCAAATTGATCCATTCCAGTTTCTATAATTTTGTAATAATATTGTTCATCACATAGTGTCTCTGTTTTAACATGAAAACTATATTAAAATTGATCTCTTAATTAATCTTGTACCAAATGCATGAAACCTTCGGAAAATCATATCTTAAAATCCGTAACTCCGAATTTAGTGATTCTTTTCCCTATGATCTCGTTTTAATGCGTAGATTATTAATATGTATTTGGTATAGATGTTTGGTGTGATGTTAATTTTTCCCTTGTACTATGTGTTGGGGTATGCTCCGTCGCCGAAGATCCTGTAAAAAGAAACACCTTTGGCAGATCCTTTAAAAAGTAGTGCCGAAGCTATCATCCATAAAGCTTCGGCATAGTGGCATGCCTCAAGATGAAGGAGCAAACCGACTTAAAGATGAAATGACCAATCGACCCGTGATAGCTTGTATTATGATTATAAGCATTTGTAAAGGGCATGAATGTAATTTCTCGCAGCCTGCGTCCTGTGCCTATAAATAGATGAACAGTACCCCTGTACTGTTCACGCTGACTTGCATTTACTCACACGTCATACTTGAGTTCTTACCTTCTATCAAGCCGAAGGTATAAATGTAATTCAATATTATTCATGTTCATTCATGATTATATAGTGAAAATGTCTGAATAATATCATATAATTATTCATGTTTTTTATGTGTCATATGATCCTGCTTTCTATTGTTTATTGAGATGATGAAGGTATGTCCTTCATGACCTTCGTCTGAAAATCATTATATCTTAAGGGAAATAATGTTTCGAAGGACGAAGGTCTTTAACCATTAACTTTTTGTGTTGTCTTGTTCTCAACTTATAGCATTTGAGAACAAGTCCCCAACATTGGCGCCCACCTCCGGTGAACTCACTTCTACTTTCGAGCTGATGGCTTTGTTCGGCAACCAAACTGAGGCTACTTCGGCTACGAAGCTGGTGCTCCCAATAACAGGCGGCTCATGCTCAGAGCCAGCCAACAAGAAGCACAAGAAGGAGGCCCAGAGAAGGGTGCAACATGTTGGGGTGCATGGACCCTTCAACAAGTCAAAATGGTCCCACATCCCAATTACCTTCTCCTAGGAGGACCTTCAGCTCAAGGATTATCCTCATAATGATGCTATGGTCATATCTTGTGTCTTTAAGGGATTTCTGGTCCACAATGTTTTGGTTGATACAGGCAGTGCAGCTGACATCATATTCGCTAAGGCCTTCAGACAGATGCAGGAGCCAGAGGACAAAATTCATGATGCTACGCACCCTCTTTGTGGCTTCGGAGGAAGACCGATCGTAGCACTTGGCAAGATCACAATGCTAGTAACCTTTGAATTTGTCCACAAAATAAGGACTGAACAGGTTGTGTTTGATATTGTCGACATGGAATACCCCTATAATGCAATCATTGGTCGTGGGACACTCAACGCTTTCGAAGCAATACTTCATCCAGCATATCTATGCATGAAGATACCTTCGGAACAAGGACCCATTGCTATTCATGGCAGTCAGGAAGCTGCTAGAAAGGCCGAAGGAAACTGGATAGATTCAAAAGCAATCCACAACATAGATGGAGCCGAAGCTTGTGAGCAATATAAGTACAGAAGAGAGAAGGGTGCTTCGACTGATCAGCCGAAGTCCATGCTTCTATGTGAAGACATAGCAGAGCAGAAGGTATTGCTGGGGTCCCAATTATCTGAAGAGCAGGAGAAAACCTTGATAAGGTTTTTATTCAACAACAAAGATGTTTTTGCATGGTCAGCCAACGATCTCTGTGGTGTCAACAGGGATGTCATTGAACATTCACTCAATGTCGATCCATCCTTCAGACCCAGGAAGCAAAAGCTTCGAAAATGTCTGACGATAAAGCCGAAGGTGCTCGGAACGAAGTAAAAAGACTTCTCAGTGCTGGTGTCATCAGAGAAGTAAAATACCCAGAATGGCTAGCCAACACTGTCATGGTGAAGAAGGCCAATGGTAAATGGAGAATGTGCATTGATTTTACTGATCTGAACAAGCTTGTCCAAAGGATGAGTTCCCATTACCAAGAACAGATTCTCTAGTAGATGCAGCAGCTTCGTCAAAGCTCATGAGTCTACTAGATTGTTATTCAGGCTACCACCAAATCTGGATGAAGAAGGAAGATGAGCCAAAGACCAGCTTCATAACCCCCAGTGGTACATATTGTTAACTTCGGATGCCTAAGGGGCTCAAGAATGCTGGAGGAAGCTTCAGCAGGATCACAACCAAGGTTCTTCATTTTCAGATAGGCAGAAATGTGCTAACATATGTTGATGATATCATAGTAAAGAGCACGAAGCAAGAAAACCACATTACTGATTTGCAGGAAACATTTGCTAATTTTAGGCAAGCTGGCCTGAAATTAAATCCAGAAAAATGTGTCTTCAGAGTGAAGAAGGGCATGTTCCTTGGCTGCCTAGTTTCAACAAAGGGGATCGAAGCCAACCCAAGCAAGATTGAAGCTATCCTTCGAATGGAGCCGCCAAGCACAAAGAAGGGGGGCCAACGGTTGACAGGAAGACTGGCATCTTTGAATCGATTTATATCTAGATCAGTAGAAAGAAATTTACCATTTTTTGAAGTACTAAAGTCAGCTGAAGTTTTTCAATGGGGCCCAACTCAATAGAAAGCTTTCGAAGAGCTGAAGCAATACTTGATCGATTTAACAACATTAACTCCACCCGTGCTAGGGGCTCCTTTGCTATTATATGTGGCAGCTTTGTACTCTACAGTGAGTGCGGCGCTTGTACAAGAGAAGCTTGAAGGACAAGCTAAAAAGCAAGTCCCAATATACTTTGTCTCCGAAGTTTTGAGTTTATCAAAGAAAAATTATACAGAATTAGAGAAGGTGTTGTATGCTGTGTTAATGGCGTCCAGGAAGCTTCGACATTATTTTCAAGCATATCACATAATTGTTCCTTCATCACAGCCCCTGAAGGATATCATGAGGAATAGAGAAGCTAATGGAAGGATTGGGAAATGGGCGCGGAGCTTAATGAATTCACTATTGACTACGTGCACATATCTTCAATTCAATCCCAAGCGCTAGCAGATTTCATCGCTGATTGGACGCCAGGGACTCACGAAGAGGGGACAAGCAAAGATGCCGAAGCTTGGACAGTGTTTTGCAATGGTTCTTGGGGAGCCTTCGGTGCAGGAGCAGCTGCGGTCCTAGTAGCACCTTCAAAAGTCAAAATATGTTATGCAGTCAAACTGGATTTCAGTCGTACAAATAATATTGCTGAGTATGAAGCACTTCTATTGGAGCTTCGGAAACTAAGGGCAATGGGAATAAGAAGGGCCATCCTAAAGACTGATTCTCAAGTTATTGCTGGCCATGTGGACAAAAGTAACAAGGCACGAGATTCGAAGCTTGAAATATATTTGGATGCAGTTCGAAGGTTGGATGCTTCCTTCGAAGGTTTTTCTGTCAAGAATATTCCAAGAGGTGAAAATGAACATGCAGATTTGCTAGCCAAATCAGCGGCACAGGGGCTCCCTTTACCCTCGGAAGTATTTTTTGAAACAATAAAAGCACCTTCGGTTGAGCTCATGGAGAGAGCAATGCTTACTATTTCTCTAGTACACAGTGAAGACTGGAGAACTGAAATAATATCTTTCCTCCAAGGCAATTGTCTTTCATGTGACGAAGCTTATAACAAGAGAATGGAGGCAAGAACAAGACCATATGTGATGATAGAAGGGGAATTGTATAAACATGGAGTTTGCTCACCACTCCTTAAGTATTTATCAAGAACTGAAGGTATGGAATTAGTGAAAGAGATACATGCAGGTCTGTGTGGATCTCACATTGGATCTAGGCCCTTGTTGGGAAAAGTTTTTCGACAAGGATTTTACTGGCCGAAGGCAGCTTCAGATGCAGTAGAATTAGTCCAAAAATGTGAAGGCTATCAAAAATGTGCAAGAGACCAGAAATAACCTTCATCTCTCACTCAGTTAATACAGCCCACTTGGCCGTTGCAAAGGTGGGGCCTCGATTTGCTAGGCCCACTTCCACCAGCACAAGGAAATCTAAAATATGTTGTGGTGGCGGTAGAGTATTTTTCCAAGTGGATTGAGGCGAAGCCTTTAGCCACAATAACTTCAGTCACCATCCAGAAATTCTTCTGGTAAAACATTGTTTGTCGCTTTGGAGTGCCGAAAGCTATTACTATAGACAACAGAACACAATTCGATGCTGAAGCTTTCAAGGAATTCTGTGAACAAATTGGCACGAAGATTCATTTTGCATCGGTCAGATATCCAGAGTCAAATGGACTTGTTGAAAGAGCTAATGGCATTATAATGACGGGAATAATGAAGTTAATCTTCAATCAGCCTAGAGGAAAGTGGCCAGACGAATTGATCAAAGTGGTGTGGAGCCACAACACAACAATATCATGGTCAACAGGTTTTACACCATTCAAACTATTGTTTGGTGACGAAGCAATAACCCCAGAAGAAGCTAAAGCAGGATCAATAAGAACAGTGGCTTCGGCAGAGGACGAAGCTAATTATTCTGTGGCAAAAGATGCTATAGAAGGGATCAGGCTTCAGGCCGTGGAGAATATCAATAAATATCAAGCCGAAATAATAAAATGGCGTGATAGAAAAGTTCGGCTAAAGAACATTAAGCCAGGGCATTTGGTACTTCGGAGAGTGGCCAACCCAGATACAGTAGGCAAGCTACAGTTGAAGTGGGAAGAACCTTTTCTGGTAGTATCTTCGTCAAGACCCGGTTCTTACAGATTGAAGGATATGGACGGCAACGACATTCCTAGATCTTGGAATGCGGATGAGCTTCGATGATATTATGTTTAGCTTGATGTAATCTTTTTATTTTTTCTATGGCACCCTTTTCCTTTCCAAAGGGGGAGAAAGGTTTTTAATGGGGCCATAGAATGTAATTTCTCTTTTTCTTATTCAGCTCTACAAGAGCAAAATCCCCCAGATATGTAAATGTAAAAGCTGAGCATGCACCATCGAGTACAGGAAAAAAGGAAAAAAACAGGGAGAAGCTCGAAAGTCGTCCCTAAGGGGATGCAGAGCACGACGAAGCTACAAAAAGCCGTTCCTAAGGGAGCGAGCGTAAGTTTTTTGCTCAAAAGTCGTTCCAAAGGGAATGCAGAGCTTACAGCGAAATGTCAACGCTGATTCCACCGAAATATAAGGCGAAGCATGAAAAGTCAACGCGATACCGCTGAAATAGAAGGCAAAGAAGTTCAAAAGACGTTCCTAAGAGGATGCAGAACTTACAGCGAAAAGTCAGCGCCGATACACCGAAAAATAAGCGGTGAAGCCGAAAAATAAACGGCAAATAGACTTCGGTCATTCCCAAGGGAATAAAGGCTATGGTTGTGGCTTCGTATGCGTATCTTTGGACATTCATTTGCACGACATATTACATCATACATTTGCATTCATAAACATTCATTTAGACATACATAGGATCATCATCATCATAACATACAGACACAGGCAGATGCTTCGGCCATAAAGATAAGGCTTCGACAAAAAAGAAAAAGAAGCAGTTTCATGCTTCGTTGTGTACGAAAAGAAGGGAAGGTGTTTTTCTCCTTCGGCTCAAAAAATACTAGTTTCGTCCACAGCAAAGCAGTTCAAACATGGACGAAAAGGTAAAAATATATTACAAGGTATGCACAAATTTACAGAATTAGTATTTGATTTTTAAATTACAAATATTTTTACAACGATATTACAAGATTTTCTCTAGAATTTTTTCAGCAAGGACTTCAGCTTTGACATCATTGAGCTTTGGATCATCTGAGCTTCGGATCACCTGTCAAGCTTCGGCTCATTGTTCCTCAGCATCGTCATCCTGTACATATTAAAACGGTATGAGAGAAGTGCAAAGTTCAAGGAGAAGGTAAAGTAACAGGCACAAATTTCTTACCGGCTTAAGGTGGATTCGAGCTTCGTCGCCAGCCATTTTTCGCCCGCCTTTTACCCAAATCTAAGTTATAAATCTATTTCCTATACTCCGAGCTAGGCTAGGGATATCAAGTAAATCTATCGGTGATAAGCTAAAATTTGGTATGTTGACAATTTTTCCATGTTCGCAGCCATATTTTATGAAGGCAACAGCTGTGCCCCGAGAAGCTAGCAGAGCGCAGAAATCGGCGTGTCCAGCTATAACTTCGTCGAGTGCATCAACTTCGCCTTCAATATGTTCGAAGGTTTCCGGCAGGTTCTCAACCGAAGGACTGAATTTCACAGTGCTGGCTCCAACCGAGTTGAAAACCTGCTTCAGCCGCTGTAGGCTCTGTTTGCTGAAGTTTACGCATTTTTCTTGAAGTTCTTTCAGTGATTTCTGCAAATTTGAATTTTTCTCAGCTTCAGCTTCGAGTTTGGCTTCAAAATTCTTCTTTTGCGTGGAGAGTTCACTATTCAATCTAGCAATTTTGGCCTGGGCCTCCGCCAGTGAACCCTCCACGGTTTGAAGTACGAAGTCTTTTTTCTCCAAGATAGCCTCATGATCTTTGATTTTCTTCTCCAGGCCCTCAATTATAACTTCGTTCTTTTTGTCCTCGAGGTCTTATTGCATCCTCAGGACTTTGCTCAGCAGTAAGCTCTGATAAAATAAGCTTCATCAGAAAACAATCTTGATATCAAAGCAATAAAAAGTTAAGAATTTTACCTTAAAGTTAGCATAAAATAGGCTACCGGCGATATGCTGTCGCCGGTACCTGCTAAGGTCTGCCTCAACCTTCGGGAAGCCAACACTCTTCGATAAAGTGCCGACAACCTTCGCCCCAATGTGGTCCCGAAGGCATCCTAAGCTTTCTTCGTTGACTCCCCCAAAGAGTAACGCACCTGGTCTGTACCCGCAAGATATAGCATATTCTTTCAATTCTTCTTTTTCAGCCTTCGACAACTCTTGCCCAAGTATATCTTGAAAATTGAAGTCCTCTTCTTCCGAAATATCCTCGGCTTTCTCCTTTCCTTTTCCAGCCACTATGCCCGGGATCTCTTCAGCGGCTGCAGCAGCTTCTTCCGTGGTCGCAGTCAGAAGCATGGTATCAATTTCAGAGAGTGTGGCGTCTAGATTCACATCTTCAGCGGTTCCAGCTTCGGCACTTTCGGCTTCGGTGGGTGCAGCTTCGGCAGCAACAGTGCTCTCAACAGCTGGAGTCTTTGACATCGATGCCAGCGGCGGCGTCTGCTCGATAACTTCAACTACATGAATAATTCTTTGTTTTTTCAGCTCATCTGGCTTCTTTGCTGCCGAAGGCTCCTTTTGCTTCTAAAAAAGCTTCGTCAGATGTGTCCCTAGTGGACTTAGCTTGATAGGCAAAGATTCAGTCATTACCTTTAAAATTTCTTCCACATCAGTAGCAGGAGGTGTTGAAGGAGCTTCATCCTCAATATCAGTCGTTTTTCGCTTCAGAGCCGCAATTTTCTTTTTCTTCGAAGCAGCTACCTTCGGCTCAGGGCTTAATTTTATTTTCTTCAAAGTTTTTTCATCCTTTTTCACCAATTTAGCAGCTTCTTTGTCCAGGGCGCTAGCAACTCTTTTTCTTTTTTGTCCTTCGGCACCTCTGTCCAAACGCTCATAGTCAGGATACTCAAAGTTCAGGGCATCCATCACCCAATTCAACCTTCGCTTTGGTCGAGTGCCGAAGGCTGCAGTCATTAATTGATCTTCTTTTTTGGAATAGTTGCCAAGGATCTTGTTGCACATAACTTCAATCGTGTCTAACCATTCTTGGCAAGATTCTTTGAAGTGTTTCTTGAATTTATAGTAGTAGGGCAACCTAACAAGTTCCTTCTTTTTCTTTTCCCCTTTGAACTTCGGCATGTCCCATTCTTTCAAAGTTGGAAACACTCTAAAAGCTAAGAATTCTTGCACCAGATCCCTGGTACCAATGTGCTCCGCAACAACTCGAAATTCGCCTAGTGCAATCTGGCATGGACTCTCCGGTGCCATATTGCATTGGGGACTAGTCTCTCCGAAGATTAATTCTAATGGGCTTTGAACCAGCTTCTCCTTTTTCTCATCAACTTTGACATAAAACCATTCAGTCTTCCAGCCAGCTGGCCACTTGGTACGATAGCTGATAACTGAAGTCTACGCATCTTTGCGATAAGCAAAATTATAGCATCTGAAGTTCTCGTGCAGCCCATCTTCTCTAGCTTTTGTCTGATAATGAAGCTCATGTGCCCGGCAGAAGCCTTCGGCAAGCGGTTCTGCCCCTTGGCTTCGGAGAGCCCAGATGTAGACGCTAAGTCTAACGATGGCGTTAGGAGTTAGATGATGAAGAAAAATCCCAAATTTCCCCAAAACATCCGCAATCATCTCATTCAAAGGAAATCTTAATCCTGCTTTAAAGAAGCTTTTAAAAACTACCACCTCATCCTTTTCTGGCTTCGGAGTAATTTCCTCTCCACCAAAGCGAATTAGTCCCTTTTTGGCCTCACTGAAATAGCCCAATTTAATCAACTTAGGCATATCATCTTCGGTAACAGTAGACCTCCCAAACTCCAGGTGGCTGGGTTTAGATGCCACGACACTATAATCATCTTCAGATTCACCTTCCTCAGCACCAACCTGCTCAGCTTCGGCGACAGGTGCACCTTCGTTAGAAACATCCTCCGGCGCAACCAGCCCCGACCGTTTCGTCACTTCGGAAATCGGAGCGGTTTCAGCAGCTTCGGCTTCTTCTCCGTCACGTGTAACCCTAGCAGTCGAACGTACCCTTGCCATTTGATAATGAAACCCTCACAATTTTTGATGAAGTTAACTTTTTTAATTTTTTCGAAGCTCTTCCTCTTGTGACGAAGCAAAAACCAACAGCGGTGCTTCGGTTGAGTGTGATGAACAAGATTCGGCTATGGTCAAATTTTTGGCAGCAAAACAATGCAATAGCAATGAATGTTGTGGTAACTTCACACCTACCTGTCTGTTTATATAGTGCCGCAGGTGGGAAGGTGAATCGTCAAGTCTTCCGCACCTGTCAAACAGTCGCCCGCACCCACTGAATGGTGGGCCACAGAGCCCGAGAAGGTGAATCGCCAGGACGCGTGTACCCGCCACATGGAATATTTTAATCGTTTCTCGGAAACGAGCTCAGGGAAGGTGTTTTTTGGACCTTCGGCATTTCGAAGCCTAGGAGACTTTTTCACGGATCAAGCTCGTTACGAAAAACGATCTAGCACCGCGAAGGGGCTACTGTTGGGGGTATGCTTCGTCGCCGAAGATCCTGTAAGAAGAAACACCTTCGGCAGATCCTTTAAAAAGCAGTGCCGAAGCTATCATCCATAAAGCTTCGGCATAGTGGCATGCCTCAAGATGAAGGAGCAAACCGACTTAAAGATGAAATGATCAATCGACCTGTGATAGCTTGTATTATGATTGTAAGCATTTGTAAAGGGCATAAATGTAATTTCTCACAGCCTACGTCCTGTGCCTATAAATAGATGAACAGTACCCCTGTACTATTCACGCTGACTTGCATTTACTCACACATCATACTTGAGTTCTTACCTTCTGTCAAGCCGAAGGTATAAATGTAATTCAATATTATCCATGTTCATTCATGATTATATAGTGAAAATGTCTGAATAATATCATATAAGTATTCATGTTTTTTATGTATCATATGACCCTGCTTTCTATTGTTTATTGAGATGATGAAGGTATGTCCTTCATGACCTTCGTCTGAAGATCATTATATCCTAAAGGAAATAATGTTTCGAAGGACGAAGGTCTTTAACCATTAACTTTTTGTGTTGTCTTGTTCTCAACTTATAGCATTTTGAGAACAAGTCCCCAACACTATGCTTGTTTGTGTTGTGGCGAGTAGAAGAGCCAGTGACCGAGGACCCAGGTGTTCAACAGGTAGAAGTTGCTGAGCAGGAGCTCATTGAAGGCAAGTTGTGCCCTTGACCACTTTTATTACCCAATAATGTTCTTTATTATCACTTATTCATGCATAGGCTTAATTTTGATGGGACCCAATAGGTCACCCTAGTCTGGTTATCTTTTCACCTTGTTTACTCCTGAACTAATTGGGTAGTTTTGCTATTGCTATATATGGTTTAATATTACATTATGTTCATGTTCCAATTATACTGTTATTTTATTTATTGTTCATGACAACATCATTATTTTATTTGGAACATGGAGCATAACTTGAGAAACATGTGCCACACAAGGGTGGAATGGGACACCCTTGGCTAACTAACTAGGAAAGCTAGTGGAGGACTACCTTACCCGATAGGGGCAAGGGAAGTAGGGGATAGGCGTGTAGGGAGGTTCCTAGGTTGATTTTGCTGCGATGGCGGTCAGACAGAGGATTCCTGCATTGCTCTTCCTAAAAACTGTAACAGGTTTTCTGAAGCTAGTGGAACTTTGCAAAGGCCTCATAGTGTTACCCTACCTCGCTTCCTTGGTAGAGGTGTATGGGAATCGCGATCCCTTGACAGATGGGTAACATGACTTGTGGGTACAGGGTACAACCTCTGCAGAGTGTAAAACTGGTATACTAGTTGTGCTCGCGGTCATTTGCAGCTCAGGACTCTCGCATGATTAAACTATGGAACTAAATTCAGTTTGTCATTTGCATTGCATGGGATTTATTGTTAATTTTGTTCTATTATTATTCTAGTTTGATATTTACTTACATTTAGTAACTGCTAATAAAATTTGACCAACTTATTAAAAACAATGCTCAGCTTTAACCCCTATTGTTGATCAGCCTTACACATCACATGAACTCACACCTTTGGTGAGTTCATGCACATTATTCCCCATGACTTGTTAAGCTATGATCTTTTGTGAGCTCACAACTGCGATATATAAACCCCCCACAGGAGAAGAACAGATGGTTCAGGAGGAGCCGTACAATGAGGAGTACGAGTTGATCTAGGTGACGTCTCCCCGTCAGCTTTATGGTGCCATGGATGGACATTTAATTCGCTTTACATATCATTTATTTTTGTAAGACTTCCGTTATGTAATAATTACTTTTATGATATTGTGACATTTATCTCTATACACTTTGTCATTATATGTGTTGTTCTTCTTTGGCGCACATAAGAGACGCACCTAGCTTTATCCTTTAAATCCGGGTGTGACACCTTTGTTTTCAATTATTACTAATGTTTTGATATATTTATATCATTAATAATTCATCTATTTATTGATCTACAAAGCTTGAGATATTAATCTTTTTTATTATTGCTTAATTTCGAAATTAGATCTTGATTAAATTTTGTTACTCTCTAAAACAGTTACCATGTTTCCTTAATAAATTTAGATCCAAAAATACGATCAACATGATTGTAGTTGGATTAATTTCATTATTTTATCTAGTTTAATGTGTTAAATTTTGAGATCTATCGAAGTTATGGATTTTGTTCAGCAATGTTTTAATAACGTAACAACAATTTGTCTAGATTTATACAAGCGCGATATTTTGGTTTTTTATTAGGAAAAGGTGAGATAAATATTTTTAAGCTCCCACAATCATTCACCCTCCTCTGATTGCTTATTCTAACATCATACGATCTGTTGGGAGCCTTTTTCTCCGCCGAAGGTCCTCTAAGCAAAAACACCTTCGGCATGATGACACGCTTGAGACGAAAGATGACACCGACTTAAAGAGGAAAAGACCGCATGGTCCCTGATAGTTTGTGTCATGGTTATGATTAGTTATCAAGGACATGAATGTAATTTTGTCTGGGCTGTGTCACATGCCTATAAATAGATGAACAGTACCCCCGTACTATTCACGTTGACTTGTAATCACTCGCACGTCACTCTCGGATTTCTACCTTCTGTCAAACCGAAGGTACAAATGTAACTTGATATTATCAATGTTTGTTCATGATTATATAACATCAATATGAATAATTTAATGATTTAATATGATTATTTATACTCTTTCTGTGTTTCACATGTTCATGTTTATACCTTTGTATGTTAAATGATGAAGGTATGTCTTTCATGACATTTGTTCGGAGATCATTATATCCTAAAGGACATAATGTTACAAAGGACGAAGGTCTTTAACCATTAACATTTGTGTTGCCTTGTTTTTGATTCATAGCTTTTGAGAACAAGTGACCAACATTGGTGCCCACCTCTGATGAACTCAGTTCCAGTGTTGTGACAATGGCTTCGTACAACAATCAAGATGTAGCACCTTCGGTTATGAAGCTGGTGCTCCCAATCACAGGCGGTTCAAGCTCAGAGTCAGCTAACAAGAAGTAGAAGAAGAAAACACAGAGAAGAGTGTAGCATGTTGGGGTACAAGGACCCTTCATTAGATCCAAGTGGTCTCATATCCCAATCACCTTCTCCCAGGAGGATCTTCAGCTTAAAGACTATCCTCACAATGATGCCATGGTTATATCTTGTGTCATCAAGGGATTTCTGGTCCATAATGTTCTGGTTGACACAGGCAGTGCAACAGACATCATCTTTGCAAAGGCTTTCATACAGATGCAAGAACCATAAGACAAGATTCATGATGCAACACACCCTCTTTGTGGCTTCGGAGGAAGACAGATTGTGGCACTTGGCAAAATAACAATGTCAGTTACCTTCGGTTACATCCACAACACAAGAACTGAGCAAGTTGTCTTTGACATTGTTGACATGGAGTACCCATACAACGCAATCATTGGTCGAGGGACGCTTAATGCCTTCGAAGCAATACTTCATCCAGCATACTTATGCATGAAGATACCTTCAAAACAAGGGCCCATTGTTGTTCATGGGAGTCAAGAAGCTACCAGGAGGGTTGAGGGGAGTTGGACGGATTCAAAGGCGATCCATAACATAGATGGAGCCGAAGCTTGTCAACAATATAAGCACAAAAGAGAGAAGGCTGCTTCGACAGATCAGCCGAAGCCTATGCTCCTATGTGAAGATATATCAGACCAAAGGGTACTGCTGGAATCTCAGTTATCTGGTGAACAAGAAAAATACTCTGCTAAGATTTTTGTTCAACAACAAAGATGACTTTGCTTGGACAGCTAAAGATATTTGTGGTGTTAACAAAGATGTCATTGAGCATTCACTCAATGTGGATCCATCTTTCTGGCCAAGAAAGCAAAGACTTCGGAAAATGTCTGAGGATAAAGCCGAAGGTGCTCGGAATGAAGTAAAGAGACTTCTCAGTGCTGATGTCATCAGAGAAGTAACATATCCAGAGTGGCTAGCTAACACTGTTATGGTGAAGAAAGCTAATGGGAAATGGAGAATGTGTATTGATTTCACAGATCTCAACAAGGCATGTCCGAAGGATGAGTTCCCTTTACCAAGAATAGACTCCCTTGTAGATGCAACAGCTTCTTCGGAATTCATGAGCTTATTGGACTCCTACTCGATCTATCACCAAATTTTGATGAAGAAAGAGGATGAGCTAAAGACAAGCTTCATAACTCCCAGTGGTACTTATTGTTACCTTCGGATGCCTGAGGGGCTCAAGAATGCTGGAGGAAGCTTCAGCAGAATGACGGCCAAGGTTCTTCACTCTCAAATAGGCAGGAATGCGCTAACTTATGTTGATGACATCATAGTAAAAAGCACGAAATAAGAAAATCACATTGCCGATTTGCAAGAGACGTTTGCCAATTTCAGACAAGCTGGTCTCAAGTTAAATCCAGAAAAGTGTGTCTTCGGGGTAAAGAAGGGCAAGTTTTTTAGCTGTTTGGTATCAACAAAGGGTATCGAAGCTAACCCAAGTAAGATTGAAGCTATCCTTCGGATGGAGCCACCAAATTCAAAGAAAGGGGCTCAATGATTGGTAGGAAGGCTGGCACCGCTGAACACATTTATATCAAGATTAGAAGAGAGGAATCTGCCATTCTTTGAAATACTAAAGTCAGCCGAAGTTTTTCAATGGGGTCCAGCTCAACATAAGGCTTTCGAAGAGTTAAAGCAATACTTGATAGAATTGACAACTCTAACTCCACCTTCATCAGGAACTCCATTACTCCTGTATGTGGCTGCCTCCCATTCTGCAGTCAGTGCGACACTTGTACAGGAGAAGCAAGATGGCCAAGTAAAAAGGCAAGCACCAGTATACTTCGTCTCCAAAGTACTCAGTTTATCAAAGAAAAATTACACAAAATTGGAGAAGGTGTTGTATGCTGTGTTAATGGCCTGCAGAAAGCTTCGGCATTACTTTCAAGCATATCATATAATAGTCCCTTCATCACAACCTCTGAAGGACATAATGAGAAACAGAGAAGCTACAAGAAGAATTGGAAAATGGGCTATAGAACTCAATGAATTCACCATTGATTATGTACATAGATCCTCAATTCAATCTCAGGCTCTAGCAGATTTCATTGCTGATTGGATGCCAGGGGCTCAAGGAGAAGAAGCAACAAAAGATGCCGAAGCCTGGAAGGTATTCTGTGACGGTTCTTGGGGAACCTTCGGCGCTGGAGTGACTGCTGTTCTAGTAGCGCCCTCTAAAGTCAGGACATGCTACGCAGTAAAGCTAGACTTTAGTTGTACAAATAATATTGCTAAATACGAAGCTCTTCTGTTAGGGCTTTGGAAGTTAAAGGCAATGGGAATAAGAAGGGCAATCCTTAAAACTGATTCCCAAGTTATTTCTGGCCATGTAGACAAAAGCAGCAAGGCAAGGGATCCGAAGCTTGAAAAATATTTGGATGCAGTCCGAAGATTGGAGGCCTCTTTCGAAGGATTTTCTGTAAAAAAATATTCCAAGAGGGGAAAATGAGCATACAAATTTGCTAGCTAAATCAGCAGCACAGGGGCTCCCTTTGCCTTCGGAAGTGTTCTTTGAGACAATAAAAGCACCTTTAGTCGAACTTATGGAGAGAGCAGTGCTTGCAATATCACCTGTACATAGTGAAGATTGGAGGACTGAAATTATATCTTTCCTCCAAGGTAACTGTCTTTTGGATGATGAAGTTTATAATAAAAGAATGGAAGCAAGAACAAGACCATATGTGATCATGAAGTTAATCTTCAACCATCCCAGAGGAAAGTGGCCAGATGAGTTAATTAAAGTGGTGTGGAGCCACAACACAACTGTGTCAAGGTCAACAGGTTTTACACCTTTCAAGCTCCCGTTCGGTGACGAAGAAATAACACCAGAAGAAGCAAAGACAGGATCAATAAGAACAATAACTTCAGTGGAGGACGAAGCTGATTATCAAACAACAAAAGACACTATAGAAGGGACCAAATTTCAGGCCATAGAACAAATCAATAAGTATCAAGCCGAAACAATAAGATGGCGTGATAGGAAAGTTCGATTGAAAAACATCAAGCCAGGACATTTGGTGCTTCGGAGAGTGGCCAATCCAGATACAGTGGGCAAGTTACAACTGAAGTGGGAAGGTCCTTTTCTGGTAGTATCTTCGTCAAGACTGGTTCTTACAGATTGAAGGATATGGACGGCAACGACATACCCAGATCTTGGAATGCGGATGAGCTTCGACGGCACTATGTGTAATTGATGTAGTCTTTTTCATTTTTCCTATGGCACCCTTTTCCTTTCAGGAGGGGAGAACGGTTTTTAATGGGGCCATAGTTTGTAATTTTCATTCTTATTTAGCCCTACGCAATACAAGAGCCAAAATCCCCCAAAGATGTAATATGTAAATCAGAGCCTGCACCATCGAGTGCAAAAGAAAACAGGGAGAAGCTCAAAAGACGTCCCTAAGGGGATGCAGAGCTGTAATCACCACAAAGGATGACGAAGCTGCAAAAAGTCGTTCCTAAGGGAGCGCAGAGTAAGTTCCGAAGCTCAGAAGTCGTTCCTAAGGGAAGGCAGAGCCAAATACCACCGAAATATAAGGTGAAGAAGCTCCAATGTCGTTCCTAAGGGGATGCAGATCTTAAATGCCACCGAAATAGAAGGTGAAGAAGCTCCAAAGTCATTCCTAAGTGGATGCAAAGCTTAAATACCACCGAAATAGAAGGTGAAGAAGCTCCAAAGTCGTTCCTAAGGGGATGCAGAGCTTAAAGACTCCAAAGTCGTTCCTAAGGGGATGCAGAGTCTGGGTGTGGCTTTGTGTGTGTTTGGGACATTCATTTGCACATTGCATTACATCATTCATTGCATTCATACAGACATTTATTTAGACATTCGTAGGATCATCATCATCATCATAACATGAAGCACGAACAGGAATACTCTAGCTCCGACGACAGTGTTTCGATGAACACAAAGAAGCTCTGTTTCAAACATACACATTTTACACAAGAACATGCTTCGTTGTGTACGAAAAGAAGGGAAGGTGTTTTTCGCCTTTGGCTCAAAAGATACAATTTTTGTCCACAGCAAAGCAATTTGTACATGGATGAAAAGGTAAAAATATATTACAAGGTATGGACAAATATACAAAGTATTGTTTAATTCTCGATTATAGTTTTTTGCAAAGAAAATACAAATGTTCCTAAGCTCTATACAGGCAGGCCTAAAGAGAAGCTTCATCAGCCTTCGGAATGTGCTTCGGATTATCAACCTTCGGCACCACCATCCTGCAGACAAACAACAGTATAAGGTAAAAAGTAATTACAAGAGTCAAGGAAAGCAATAGGTTTAAGTTCCGTACCGGTTTAAGCAAGTTTCGGGCTTCGTCCCCAGCCAACTCTCGTCCACCCTTAGCCCAAATTTGAGTTATGAATCTGTTTTCGATGCTTCGGGCTTCACTGGGAATATCAATCAAATCTATTGGAGACAGACTGAAGGTTGGTCTATTTACCGTCTTCGCGTGCATGCAACCAGCCTTAAAAAATGCGGCAGCTGTGCCGCTAGAAGCTAGCAAGGCACAGAAGTCACCATGCCCGGCTATCACTTCATCAAGTGCATCAACTTCATTTTCAATATGTTCGAAGGTATTTGGTATGTCTTCATTTTCGAGGTCTTGTTGCATTCTCAATGCCTTACTTAGCAGCATACTCTTTAGAAATAAGCCGACATCAGAAAATTTTGCTTCATCACAAAAATAAAAGAAACCTAGCAAAAGGAATTTTACCTTGAAACTGGAGAAAAACAGACTGTCGACGATAATGTTGTCGCCGGTAGCCGCTAATATCAGCTTCAAGCTTCGGGAAACCAACACTCTTCGATAGAGTGTCGATTATCTTTACCCCGGTGCAGTCGCGAATGCATCCTAAGGCTCCTTCGTCAATTCCACCAAAGAGCATAGCTCCTGGCTGGTAGCCACAGGATATCCCATATTCCTGTAGCTCCTTCTTTTCAGCCTTGGACAATTCTTGACCTACCAGGTTCCGAAGGTCAAATTCCCTCTCTTCCGAAGCAGGATTAGCAATCTTTTTCCCTTTGTTAGGCACTGTGGCCATGACCTTCTCTGCAGCCATAACTGTCTCTTCTGTAGCCATATCCGAGAGAATTTTATCAATCCCTGACAGTGTACTCTCAAGGTTGGCAGCTTCGGCAATGGCCTCGGCGCTTGCAATAGGTGTTATTTTGGATGCTGAGGCCAGCGGCGGTGTCCGCTCGATGGCTTGCATGACATAAACAATTCTTCGTTTTTTAAGACCGTCAGCCTTCTCCTTTGAAGCCGAAGGCTCGTCCTTCTTCTGTAAAAGTTTTGTCAGTTCTGACCCCTGAGGACTTAGCAGCTTGACGGGTAAAGATTCAGTCATTACCTTTAAAATTTCTGCTATCTCGGCAGCAGGAGGCGTCGAAGGAGTCTCCTCTGTCGCCTTAGTTGTCTTCGGCTCCGGAGTTTCAGCCTTCCTCTTCTTCGAAACTGCCACCTTTGGCTCAGGAGTGGATTTTCTCTTCTTTGAAGCCTTCTCATCCTCCTTTACCATTCTGGCAGCTTGTCTGCTCAGAATGCTGACAATTCTGTTTTTTTACCCCTTCGGCACCTTTGTCAAGCCTTTCATAATCAGGGTATTCAAATTTCAAGGCATCCATCACCCTGTTCAATCTTCGTTATGGCCGGGTGCCGAAGGCTGCAGTCATCAGTTGGTCTTCCTTTTTGGTATAATTTCCAAGTATTTCATTGCACATGGTCTCAATCATGTCAAGCCATTCTTTGCAAGGTTATTTGAATTATTTTTCAAATTTGAAGCGGTAAGCAAGTCGAACGAGTTCATGCTTCTTCCCCGCTTCCTTCTTCTTTGGCATTCCCCAGCCACTTGATGTAGGATATGTTCTGTTAGCCAAATATTCTTGCACTAAGTCTCTGGTACTAATCTGCTCAGCTACCACTCTAAATTCCACTTCGGCCAGCTGACAGGGTGACCCGAGTTGCATGTTGCATAAGGGCCGGGTCATTCCGAAGTTCAAGCTCAGAGGACTCATGACCATGGTCATCAGCTGTGGGGGACAGATATCCCCCGGGTCCACTGGAAGGATAAAAGACCTCACGAAAGGCCCAAGGGCCCAATAAATCGTAAGGTCATCCCTTCGTAGACCTGGGGAGGAATGACCAGTGAAGCGGATCGACACAAGGCCGGATCGGTGCAAGCCCAGACGGCCCAACAACGTCGAGCAAGTAACCACAACAGAGAGCCGACTTTCCCGCGCTGGAGCCCCGTACAACGGAACCAAGCGAGGATGAGTCGGCAGAACTATAGGAAGATAGACTCAATCAGTTCACTATTTCTTAGGTGCGCATTGTTATCATATCCGCATGTATTGCCTCACGGTCGAATATATAAGGCCTAGGGGGCACCCCTTCAGAACGATCGATCTCACTACTCAGCCACCCACCTCAACTCTCTATGTTCCCTATACTAGAGAGTTCCCTTGTAATTCACCACATAAAGCATTCCCGCCAGGACGTAGGGTGTTACGCATCTCTAAGCGGCCCGAACCTGTACATCATTGTTCACAGTTTCTCGTGCGCCCAGCACGAACCATCGAGCTACAGTCGGCAACATCGTCCTACTCCTAAAAACACCTTGAGGGGCAACCCCGGGTGTGCGGTCGGACCCAAAACACCGACAGCTAGCGCGCCAGGTAGGGGGTGTGTCACCGATCTAAGCTAGCTCAATGGCCGTCACCTTCCACCGCAAGATCACCCTCCGCCCCGGATCCGTGTTCTGCTTTGGAACTATCTCATCCGTAGCAGATTAAGAAGGAACTCTACATCGCATCGCAGACCCGCCCAGGAAGAAGTCTCCTCCAACAACCTCCGAAAATGTCGGAGTAAGACAGGGAAAAGCGCAACCTCCAGCGCTCCGAAAAAAGATCGCCTTCAGCAAGCCAGGGGCCGAGGGCCCGCTGACCTAGAGAACTCCACTGTCTACCTCCTCGACGAAAGAATGGACACAAATTGCAAGGAAGAAAGAAACAAATAAAACCGGGAGGAAGCAAGTCGTTCTTTCCGTGCCTCTGCCCTTAAAAGAGAACGGAAAGAAGATCGCCCTGACAGCCGCACCATTCTACCCCGACGTCCTCTTCATCGGGAGAGTGGAGTCACCCCCCCGTCTCCGATGACGAACCGACCGCACCCGGAGAGGAACCTCCTCAGTGGGAATCTCGCCGACGAAGGAACCGACGCCGAAATATCCGGCGACATCACGAGGCCAGAGAGCGGGACCCGGAGCAGCCTGTCTCACGAGACGAGGTCTCAGAGATAGGAGAAACTCCGGAGGAACGTGTCTTCAGAGAACGGAGGAATTCCCGACGGCGTGATCGCCGACGGGCTCAGGAACAAGCCGAGCAGGAGGCAAGGTAGCGTCGGGAAAATCCACTCTTCGGGCGCAACCTAAACCCCGACTTCGCCCGAGCCATGAACACGCCGAGTGAAGTCAGAGGGGTACTGGCTCGGATAGCTGATGGACTCCCTCGGACTCCCGACGCCGAGGGCTATCGACGACTGTTCACTCAAGCAGCCAACCATCTTGTACCTCTCGCTCACCCGCCAAACGACCTACGACACACCATCAAGAGCCGCCGGGACGCGCGAAGCTCCATCAACGCCTCGCGTGAACGACGACATGAGAACGAGATCCGCCGCCGGGAAGAGTACGACAGGGACCACGGCATCCCAGCTCGGAGTCAGGCCACCAGAACTGAGTCGACAATGACCTCGATTGGCGGTACCCCTCGGGGACGGTCGAGGAACCACCACAACTACTCCCCTCCCCGGGACAGACATCATCCCCGACGACAAGAAGACACGTGTGGAGTGTCTGCACTTACTCCACGCCTTAGGGCCATTCAATGGCCCCTAACTTCAAGGTATCCAATGTCGACAAATATGAACCTAAGCAAGATCCAGGAGGCTGGCTGGCCATCTACACCACCGTTGCTCGAGCTGCTGGGGCGTCCGAAGACGTAATGACCGCATACTTGCCCATTGTCCTCGGGCAAGATGCGCTGCAATGGCTGCGACATCTACCTCGACACTGCATCGACGACTGGAGCGACTTCAGTCGACGCTTCACCGCCAACTTTCAGTCCCTCTCCAACAAACCAGCGCAACCATGGGACCTCAAATCCATCAAGCGCCGGGGGGACGAAACTCTCCGGTCGTACCTCAAAAGGTTTCATACCATGAGAAATCGTATTCCCGAGGTCACGGAGGCGGCCGTGATCGAGGATTTCTACAGAGGATCCAAC
Organism: Zea mays; assembly: GCF_902167145.1. Taxonomy (NCBI): domain Eukaryota; kingdom Viridiplantae; phylum Streptophyta; class Magnoliopsida; order Poales; family Poaceae; genus Zea; species Zea mays. The sequence goes on along the minus strand of NC_050104.1, from coordinate 80,873,017 downwards.
GACTCGGCCTTCGTCCGAGCCATATTACAGAAAGCGCCGACTACCTCCGAGCAACTATTCCGGGAAGCCGACCTCTACATCACCACCGACGAGCGAGCTCAGGACCTCATTGGAGGAGCAAAACCTGCGCCGGCAGCACCACGACGCGATACGAACCAGCAACCCGACAAACGATGGGAGAAGAGGCCTTGCGAAGAAGTTCACGCTGCTGGACCACCCGCCTCTCGCGCCCGAGGAGGACCTCGTGGAGGCGAACGCACGCTGGACGACATCCTCGATGCCCAGTGCCTGTACCACAAGGACATGCGCCACACCCTTCGGAACTGCAGAGACTTCAAGCACTCCGTCGGGCACGACCGACCCTTCCAACCTCTACCTCCTCCTCCACCGCGGGGAGGACCAGGAGAACCGCGACAACCCCAGCAACAGGAGGAGGGAGGAGGTGGAGCCTTCCCACGCGTCGACGGAGAGGTCAACGTCATCTTCGGTGGGCACGGAGCGCAGGAGAACAGGAGACAGCAAAAGCTCAACGATCGCCAAATACTGATGGTGACCACTGGTCCTCCCGCTCCGTACCGATGGTCGGAGCACCCGATCACCTTCACTCGGGCAGATCAATGGCTCAACTTTGACCACCCAGGCAAATACCCGCTCCTCGTCGATCCGGTGATCCGAGAGAGCAGGGTGAAGAAGGTATTAGTGGACGGGTGGAGCAGCATCAACGTCACCTTCCCCCGGACACTCCAAGGCTTGGGAGTTCACCTCAAAGAGCTCTACGAGTCAGATACTCCCTTCTTCGGCATCGTGCCGACTGAAGGAGAATACCCGCTGGGCCACATCTACATGCCAGTCACCTTTGGAACTCCGGAGAACTACAGAACCGAGTTCCTAAGGTTCGAAGTGGCGAACTTTGACTGCGGATACAACGCCATCATCGGGAGGCCGGGATTGGCAAAATTCATGGCCATTCCACATTACACATACATGATATTGAAGATGCCAGGACCGCAAGGAATCATAACTGCGCGCGCTGACTTCCAAGGCGACGCAGAATGTTTCCGAGTGGCCATCCAGGCGGCCCTCTCCACCAAACCGTCGGCAACCTCTTCGGTACAGGCAAACTCTAAGCCTGAGGAAGACCTTGCAGCACCTGCAAATGAAGCTCAAGCCGCGACCTCTATGCGGCCGACTGAAGAAACCAAGAGGATCAACCTCGGGTTTGCTGATGAACGCAAGACCGCCATCATCAGTTCCAGCCTGGATGACAAATAGGAAAGTGCGCTCGTCCAGTTCCTGCAAGATAACTGAGACGTATTCGCATGGCAACCTGCGGATATGCCGGGAGTCCCGAGAGAACTGGCCGAGCACAAACTGAAGGTCTATCCCCAGGCGAGGCCGATTCGGCAAAAACTACGTCGTTTCACGCCCGACAAGAGAGAAGCCATCCGCGCTGAGTTGGCTCGCTTGGTTGCGGCCGGATTTATTAGAGAGGTGTTACATCCCGAGTGGTTAGCCAACCCTGTTCTTGTACTCAAAAAGAATAAAGTGGATTGGCGCATGTGCGTCGACTATACGGATCTCAACAAACACTGTCCAAAGGACCCCTTCGGGCTCCCTAGGATAGATCAGGTGGTAGATTCCACCGCTGGATGTTTCGTGCTGTCTTTCTTGGATTGCTATTCTGGGTATCATCAGATTAGCCTGGCGAAAGAAGACAAGGAAAAAACAGCGTTCATCACTCCATTCGGTGCTTTCTGCTATACCTCCATGCCGTTCGGCCTCAAAAACGCTGGAGCGACTTATCAAAGAGCTATTCAAACATGCTTAGCCGATCACTGGGGCAAGCGTGTGGAAGCTTATGTGGACGATGTGGTAATCAAAACAGAAAATTCAGAAAATTTCATTGAAGATCTACAGCTGGTTTTCAACAGTCTACGACGATATCGATGGAAGCTTAATCCCGAAAAATGTGTCTTCGGGGTACCAGCAGGAAAGTTACTCGGATTTATCGTTAGTTACTGAGGAATTGAAGCTAATCCAGAGAAGATCGAAGCTATCATGAAAATGGAGGCACCGCGATCACAAAAGAAAGTTCAGAGACTTACCGGATGTATGGCTGCCCTGAGCAGATTCATATCCAGGCTGGGAGAAAAAGGCTTACCATTTTATAAGCTACTCAAGAAGGTGGACAAGTTTCAGTGGACTTCAGAAGCACAGGAAGCCCTAGACGCATTAAAAAAGTTCTTGACAACACCACCAGTGCTGAAACCGCCACGACGGGCCACGTCGACTCAACCAGCTGAAGATTTGCTGCTATATATCTCTTGCACGACTCACGTGGTGAGCACCGTGTTGGTAGTCGAGCGAGCAGAAGAAGGACATGCCTATCCAGTGCAACATCCTGTTTATTTCATCAGTGAGGTTCTGGGTCCCTCGAAGAAAAAATATCCTCAAGTTCAGAAGCTATTATATGCAGTACTTCTAACTGCACGCAAACTACGTCACTACTTTGACGACCACAAAGTCATAGTAGTCACTGGTTTTCCGATAGGGGATATTCTTCATAACAAGGAAGCCGTTGGCAGAATAGCCAAGTGGGCCTGCGAGCTGGGATCTCATGACATTGAATTTCGACCTCGCACTGCCATCAAAACTCAAGCATTGGTTGATTTCGTATCAGAATGGACTGAACAACAAGTACCAGATAACCCAAAAATTGCAGAGGTATGGCGAATGTATTTTGACGGCTCGTTAAAGCTGCAGGGAGCAGGCGCGGGGATCCTCTTTACCGCACCTGGGGGCGAGTACCTCAGATATGCTCTCCAGTTGTTATTTCCGGCCTCTAATAATGCAACCAAATATGAAGCTCTGATTCATGGACTGAATATTGCTATATCACTTGGCATTAAGAAACTGATGGTATACAGAGATTCCTTGGTAGTCATAAGCCAGATAAACAAAGAATGGGACTGTTCGAGCGATTCAATGGGAAAGTACTGTGGAAACTAGAAGATAAATTCGAAGGTCTGGAATTTCACCATGTAGAAAGAGATCGAAACACGGCAGCTGATATATTGTCCAAGCTAGGGTCCAGTCGAACTCAGGTCCCACCGGGAGTCTTTGTACAAGAAATACCACACCCAAGCATCTCACAGGATCCGGCAGAAGAATGTAATACCGTGAGCCAACCAGAGTCCGATTCTGATGACTGGAGAAGGCCGATCATCAGATATATAAAGAATGAAGAGGAACCAGATGACAAAAATGCAGCCGAGCGCATTGTTAGACAGTCAGCTCACTACACACTCATTGGGGAAACACTATACAGAAGGGGTGCCTCGGGCGTCCTCATGAAATGCATTCTCTCATCTACTGGGAAGCAACTTCTAGATGAGGTTCATGCTGGGCAATGTGGAATACACACAGCATCCAAGACACTAGTTGGGAAGGTCTTCAGGTCGGGATTCTATTGGCCAACAGCAAAAAGTGATGCAGCCGAGTTAGTTCAGAGGTGCGAAGCCCGCTAGTACTTGTCAAAGCAACAACATCTACCAGCACAGCAACTGCAGACCATACCAGTAACTTGGCCGTTTGCATGCTGGGGACTGGATATGATCGGACCTTTCAAGAAAGCTCAAGGAGGATACACTCATATACTGGTAGCAATCGACAAATTCACTAAATGGATAGAGTTCAAACCCATTGCTTCTTTAACCTCAGCTAAGGCCGTGGAATTCATACAAGACATAATATTCAGATTCGGAATACCAAATAGTATCATAACTGACCTAGGATCCAACTTCACAAGTTCAGAGTTCTTCGATTTCTGCGAGCAAAAAAGCATTCAGATCAAATATGCTTTGGTGGCACACCCAAGAGCCAATGGGCAGGTTGAACGAGCTAACGGGATGATATTGGTGGCACTCAGGAAAAAAGTCTTCGATAAAAATGAAAAGTTTGTAGGGAAGTGGATAAGGGAGTTGCCCTATGTCGTTTGGAGCCTAAGAACTCAACCTAGTCGAGCTCTGCATGGAAATACCCCTTTCTTCATGGTCTACGGGTCAGAGGCAGTACTACCTGCTGACCTAAAGTTTGGGGCGCCAAGGTTGGTCTTTGAAAGCATAGCAGAAGCCGAAGCTACTAGGCTGGAGGATGTTGATATACTCGAAGAAGAACGGCTAAACACAGTAATTCAATCAGCACGGTACCAGCAAACTTTGAGGCGTTACCACGATAAGGCCATGCGACGTTGATCCTTTGCAGTGGGAGATCTCGTCCTCCGCCGAATTCTAACGGGGGAGGGATGACATAAGTTGTCACCTCTATGGGAAGGACCATTCATAGTAGCAGAAGTCACTCGGCCAGGATCATATCGTCTCACTCAGATGGATGGCACGGAAATTGGAAACTCATGGAACATAGAACACCTCAGGAAGTTTTACCCCTAGCTGTATTTCAAAAGCTATCGGGATGACAATGTACTCTGTAAACTGGAAATATATCATCAATAAAGAGACCTCAAGAATACCCATATTGTTCATGGTCGACCTGCACTCTTACTTAACTCGGGGTGACCACTATGCCCTGCTTACGGAGCAATCGACTTAAGTCAGCAACGACTTAAGACGGTGCAACATGCTCGTGCTTATTTAACTCGGGGTGACCACTATGCCCTGCTAACGAAGCAATAGGCTTAAGTCGGCAACGACTTAAGACGGTGCAACATGCTCGCGCTTACTTAACTCGGGGTGACCACTATGCCCTGCTAACAGAGCAATCGGCTTAAGTCGGCAACGACTTAAGACGGTGCAACATGCTTGCGCTTACTTAACTCGGGGTGACCACTATGCCCTGCTAATGGAGCAATCGTCTTAAGTCGGCAACGACTTAAGACGGTGCAACATGCTTGCGCTTATTTAACTCAGGGTGACCACTATGCCCTGCTAACGGAGCAATCGGCTTAAGTCAGCAACGACTTAAGACGGTGCAACATGCTCGCGCTTACTTAATTCGGGATGACTACTATGCCCTATTAACAAAAGCAATCGGTTTAAGTCAGCAACGACTTAAGACGGTTCCACATGCCTGCAATTACTCATATAGGGGTGACATCTATGTCCCATGAAGAAGTCTCGAAATCATCACACAACATCTTACTTCTACAAATTTAGATACTGCTGAATTCTAAACAATACGAGAATAACAGTAGCATTCTAATATCAAACAGGTGTCCTCTAACGAAATATCCGAGCACGATAACCGTGCGCTCAAAGCACGCAATGTTTTTCTATTTTGCAACATTCTTCTCAGGAGCAACCGACGAAGAAGGGCGACTTGAGGAATCAGGAGCAGCGTTCACATCAGCCCTTATGTCGTCGGGAACAATCACACCGGGTCTCCTCATCAAGATCCGCCCTGCGCGAATGGCTTTATCCATGGCTCTGTCGCGCTGGGCCCTCAGAGTAACGGAAGTCTCTTCAGCAACCTTGACAGCCAACTGAGCGGTTTCTAGCTCCTGGGTGATGGACTTCTTGGAAGCACGCAGTTCCTTGATGACAGCATCCTTAGCCGATATCGACTGCCTGAGACGAATCACGTCATCCGAAGACTCCTGCAGCTTACAGCGATGATTGTCTAACTCCTCCATGGTGAAGCGATGACTCCTCTCCAGGATGGTCAACGAGTTGCTGGAGTCACGATATAGCTTGTCAAGATTGTCACGAGAAGCAACAAGGGCACATTTTTCTTCCTGCAAACAAGAATCAGCGTCTTCAAACGTCAAGCAAGCAATAAGAACATGGCAAAACAAAGCCTGGGCTTTCAGGTCACCTTTTCAGAATCAAGCTGAGCGCGGAGAGTAGAGTTCAACACGTTGGCATCATTCAGAGTAGCAGAAACCTGGGCCAGCTCAGCTTGGCTTTGGAAATACTTTTCCTCAAAATCAGAGCATCGCCGGACTAGTTCAGCCTGATTCTGAGATTGTTTCTCTTCAAGAACAGAAAACTGCCGACCCATATCTAGCGAGAAACGGTCAAGCAAAAAGTTTAGATTAAGAAGCAGTTTAATAAGATAGACGAAAGGAAGCAGAAAAGCACTAACCAGCATTCGCCGCCTCTAAGTCAGAAACACGCTGTTGAAGCAGCACCAGATTCCAACGTGCCAGAGACGAAGCTCTTTCTGGAACAGAAGCACCCTGCAACTTCAGCTGACTAGCCATCCCGTCCTCCAATGCCTGATATTGAGAGCAGATGAGTATAATGACAGCAGTTCATCCAGTGTAAAAGTCAGACTAGAATAGGCCATAGTACCTGGAGGTTGGAGAAGAATGAGGGGACTCCCAAATCGTGAGAGATCAATTGATGGCTTGGCGTAGGATCACCATCCGGAGCAACTTGCAATGAACCAGCAGGAACCAATTCAGTGTCATCAGTAGAGCCCAAAAAACTTTGTCGCCAGGAACGCTAGCCTCTAAAGCGACTCCTTGACCAAAGGCTTGGGCTACCACCATGCAACCAGAGTGTGGAGGAGACTGCGTGAACATCCATGGAAGTACAAGAGGGAGACCCCGCTCGAACACCCTCGGGGGCTGGGTCATAGTTTGTGCTACCCATTTGAGCCGGATCGTCTCCGGCAATACCCTCGGGGGTTGGGTCGCGGCTTACGCTTCCCACCTGAGCCAAATCATCCCCGGCAACTCCCTCGGGGGCTGGGTAAGTGTCAACACCATCCTTGAGGGCCAAGTTCTCTGCAGCAGTCACCTCTAAGGCTGAAGGTCCCTCAGTCACTTCCATGGGAGCAGGACAATCCAAGTCAGTTTCCTGACCCTCAATACCGCACTCCAAGGTCGATGAGGCGCGGGACGCTGCCTGGGATGACCCCAACCCGGCGTCGAACACATGAGCACAAACATCCATCGCGTCACCATCCGCCGGCTCTGATAACAGATCCTCTGGAACCATATCTTCAAGAGTCTGATCAAAGTTCACTAGAGACAATTCTTGTAGACCAATGAGGGCAGACAGAGCAGGAGAAAGAACTCCACTACTTTCCCCACTAGCTACGTATCGCCGACTGTTCTTCCGAGTCAGAGGGATCTCATCTTCTTCCTCCTCCTCATTTTCATCAGCAACACAGACAGCACACCCATTGGGATCAGCGACAGATGGAGCACACCCATTGGGATCAGCGATGGATGGATCACACCCATTGGGGTCAACGTCGGTAAACTCAGGCACGGGCACTTCCTCAACAACAGGAACCGAAGGACCAGCATCCCGATCCAAGCTAAATACTCGCCGAAGACGTCTCTTTTTCTTTTTCTGCTCATCAGCAGGAGAATCAAGTTGATTGGCTCGGCAAGGGCGCTTCGGGCGAACACTGACAGGCCTCTGAATATCCAAGGTTTTACCAGCTTCCGGGAGAGGCGCCACCACCGATGTCCCAGCAGGAGCGGCATCAGAAGAATCCTCGGCTAACATATCAAGCATGGCACTTATCTCTGCATCACTGGGATCCAAAGGCACCTCAAAATGAACCTGCCGTTCATCATCAGGAATTTCTTCAAGCGAAGCAACCAACGCACTAACTTCTTCGGCAGAGGGTCGCACTCTAAGGCCCAAACTGCCATCGCCAGCAGGAGGACTCGACACGAAATGGGTAAAGGCCTTGGAAGGAGGCAAGTTCCAAGCCGAGTAGGCAACAGGGGCACCAACATTTGACACCTTGCCCCTAAGTATCATTTCAAGTCGGCTCACCAAGTCCACAGCAGGAATTCTTCTATTGGTGACCCGAGTGGAGTCAGCTAGACCTCGGTACAGGTAGGCTGGGTATGCCCTGTCCTTCAATGGCTGAATGTTCTTGAAGACAAAGTCAGCAACCACATCTTCTGCAGTCAGACCCCTCTCCTTCAACAATCCAACTTCAGCTAGCAGAACTCCTGCCTCAGCCACATCCTGGTCTGTGGGGGACTCAGTCCAGCTCGGAGTGCGAACGTTCGGCTGTCTCCCTGATCGTGGGGGGAGAGAATTTCTGTGATTCTCAACAATAAACCACTCCAAGCGCCATCCTTTAATGCTATCTTTGAGGGGGATATCGAGATAATCAGTTTTCTTCCCGCGGCGCATTTCTAAGCTCGCGCCCCCACCAGCTGATGCTGTCCTCCGGCCATCCCAGGCCGACAGTGATACAAATATTTCCACAGCCCAAAGTGTGGCAGGATGCCAAGAAAAGCCTCACATAAATGAACAAAGATGGAGATTTGCAGAATGGAATTAGGGTTCAGATGGGTCATGTTCAAGTGATAGAAATCAAGGAGACCGCGAAAAAAGGGGGAAACAGGAAGGGCAAGACCGCGGAGAAGAAAAGGAACATATACGACGGATTCGTGGGTGTCTTCTGTTGGAACAGTGACCCCATAGCAAACCCGCCAAGAACAGAGCTCCTTCGGAGGAAGAACCCCGATGGACATGAGGTGGAGAAGATCAGACTCAGAAACAACTGACATATGGTTACCTGCGAAAGGCAACTGGCTGTTGGGATCGATGGGAGGAATGACAGCAGCGGATGAACTTGACGCTTTCCGCTTGGGTGCCATCTCAATCTCGCTGGTGAGCAGGACGGAGGCAGTATCGCGCGAGCGCAAGGAAAGCTTGGATGCAGAAAACAAGAATTAGGGCACGGAAAGCGGAAGCGCGCAACGATGCAGTACATATGGGGTTTTTCCCGGCCAGATACCGTTTCCAAAAAGCGTCCAATCATCACCCAGCGGTTATTTCTAAAAACGCTGTCGTGCCATGTCATCGCTCGGCCGTTATTTCCAAAACGGCCGACGCGGCCCGTTCTAACTCGGTTGTTACCTCTAAAACGCCGACGTCACCGTCAGTCACTCGGCTGTTACTTCTAAAACACCGATGTTGCCATTAATCACTCGACTGATTACACCTAAAACACCGACATGACCCACCGTAACTCGGCCATCATTCCTAAAGCAACGAGGGAATTTCGGATGACTCGGCCGCGACCACCGAAGCGCCATCATTACAAATAAGGCAGTCAGAAAGGCGATTTGATGATCACAGATACTCCTCGCGCACTGACTGGTGTACAACGAGAAAGCAGCATGACACATGCAGAAGTGGAGCGAAATCACTTTTCATTATAAAGGGAAGCTACCGAACTTACAAACCAACTCATTATGAGTTGATAACCTCCCTACTACTACATTACACTTCACTACTCTATACTACTAACTACTACTACATTATTTCATTATACTACTTCTAATCTATACTAACATCTAAAAAACCAGTGGCATCTAGCCACTGGTCTTGTTGCTGCCCTTGCTGCTGCCCTTGCTGCCGCTGCCGTGGTCGCCCTTGCCGTCGCTGTCGCCGCCCCTGCCGCCGTCGTCGCCGCCATCACCGTCGCCCCTGTCGTCGCCGCCATCACCACCATCGCCGCCGCTGTCCTCCTCGGACGAGTCCGAGGAGTCCTCCTCATCCGAGGAGCACTCCGACTCATCCGAGCCTTCGAGCCCGGAGCGCTCGACGGCCCGGATGTAGGTCCAGACCTCCACGACAATCCCCTGGGAGTCGTCTGAATCAGCAGACGACGCCGGGGGAGAGACGGGAGCCGGGGACCCCTCAGACTCGGAGGAGAACTCCTCCTCCGAGTACTCCGAGTCGCCGAAGTCCTCCGAAGGAGGAGTCGGCTCACGTTTGCGTTTGTCGCCACAGCGAGGAGAAGAACCGCTACCCTTCTTACTCTTACCCATGGTGGCAATGGGGGGAAGAAGAGGAGAGTAAACAAGCAGCAAGAGATGTGAAAAAACCGGAGAGGCAAAGGCACTATTTATATAAGAAGAAGGCAACCGCTCACCTCCTACCATGGTCACTGAACAGTCGCAAAAATTCAATATACACTTCAAACCGTCTGAAGATACGTCAGGTGGCTGACGCCGCTTCACGCAACGCAACACCCATTGGGACTCCAGTCAACTGCGCGGGCGATATGATTACACCCGCGGTCACATCAAATTACTACTCAGAAGCAGCCTGCTAAAACACTCAGCGTACCAAGCCGTCCCTTGCCCACACCCATTGGGGGGGGACGCCCAGGAATTATCAGTATATTTTTCAAAACTGTCACATCCGTGCAGGGCATGCAATGAATACCTTAAGACAAAATGAGATATCAGTAAGGATCAAAGGAAAGCCAAATATAGCCGGTGAAGTACAAGTCTGACCGATAGAAGCGACATGAAGACTAGCCAGAGGACGTCCATCGAACGTCCAATCAGTCACAGATCAAATAAATTGCACCACCTAGCGAGATATGGGCAGATCATGAACTCGGCCTCAAAGACAAAATACATGCTGACCTCTAAAGCATAATATCAGTGACATAATGCTGACCTCTAAGGCATTCAGAAAAAGAGAGGATGATTCTCAGGAAAAGGGTACGAAATGAAGACCTTCGAGTGGACTATTTTCAAAAATCCACTCGAAGCTCGGGGGCTACACCTATTGGGTGCACCTTCGGTGCACCCAATGAATCGTCATCTCAAGTCAAGACAATGCCAACTTCTAAAGCATAGGGCAAGATCAAAAACAAGGCTGACCTCCAATAAAGTGCAAGTGGAAAATTAAAATGTTTTCTGATAATACTTGAAGTGAAGACCTTCGAGTGGATTATTTTCAAAAATCCACTCGAAGCTCGGGGGCTACACCCATTGGGTGCACCTCTGGTGCACCCACTGAAGTTCAAGGTCCCGCAGTACGAAATGATGACCTCCAAAGCGCGAGTTTGAGACAGAACACCAGTTTTCGAGTGATAAAAGCAGAAGGAGACAGTAAGGAATCGTTTTTACCAGATTACCCGGAAAGTATTTCCTATCATAAACAAAGACCGCAAGCTGGACCTAGGATCTTTGGGCCGATTATTTCAAAATCAACCCAAAGATCGGGGGCTTGTGGGGGACAGATATCCCCCGGGTCCAATGGAAGGATAAAAGACCTCACGAAAGGCCCAAGGGCCCAATAAATCGTAAGGTCATCCCTTCGTAGACCTAGGGAGGAATGTGTAGGATTACGGGGAGGCTACGCTAGCGCAAAACAAAAATTTTCATCCCCATAATACCAAGAACTACTGCGGTTATAGGTCATGGAATTACCACTAGACGCGCAGAGCAGCGGAAGACGTCTCGATGTAGACGAACGCGTCGAGCAGTGCCGTGCAGTCGCCGGCGTCCTTCACGTCCTCGCACGGTTCGCCCAAGTGCTCCAGATGTAGCACCTCCGAGGTATCCACACGTACAGGGAGGAAGCGCCGCGTACCGAACTGCTAGGTTCGCGACGGCGGCTTGGCGAGGGCGAGAGGTGGGCGGCGGCTGTTAGTTCGCTGGTGGCGAATTAGGTTATGTTTAACCGCGCCCCCGCCCCTCAATATATAGGCGTTATGGTGGGCTTCTGACACCGAGGCCCATCATTAACCCTAAAGCCCAGTCTAATTTCGGATCTAATCCGAATTAGGCTTCCTTCCCCTTAAGTGTGTGACCCTATAGGTTCACGTACAAATAGACATAGCCCGAGTACTCTTACTTGGCCCAATAATTGACAGCGGCCTCTAGCAAGACATGTCAACTCCTATGTGTATGTAAAGATCATATCAGACGAACCATTGCGACATTAAGTACATGCTGTTCCCTTTGTCTCACGATATTTGGTCTGGCTCTAAGCTGACCTCTCTTTCTCGATACTGTGAATTGGAATCCTTTCAATGGTTAACTCTTAACCCTAGCACGGCCATGCATTTCTTGATCCAATCACTCGAGGGGCCCAGAGATATCTCTCTCACAAAGAGAGGGACAAATTCCATCTTGACTGACCATGCCTCATAGCATGCTTCCTGACAAACCCAAAACTACCTTTATAACTACCCAGTTACGGGATAGCGTTTGATAGTCCCTAAGTAAGTCAATTCACATCTTGAGAACATGCGACAATCTCAGGTCTAAGGATACAGTATTCATGTTGCAAGAAGAGAACTATATTACAATATCTCACGTTGGGTCGGTCCAGCCTCATGTCATACATGCGCCCACATTATTAATTTAACATCTCCATGTTCATGACTTGTGAAATGTAGTCATCAACTAATACATGTGCTAGTCATCGACTCTGACTAGGGACATCATTTAGAATAACCATACAAGTAAAGAATCTCACAAACAATTCACATAATTGCTAATCAATACAAGGTGCCTTCCATGGATATTCAATTAAGCAATATATATATCATGGATACAAAGAAATATGCTCATCTCTATGATTATCTCTAGGGCATATTTCTAACAGTCTCCCACTTGCACTAGAGTTAATCTAGAAGATATCTAATACCCATAGATCTCACGTGTGCCTCATGCTTAGGTTGTGGAAGAGGTTTTGTCAAAGGATCAGCAACATTCAAATCCGTATGTATTTTGCATATCTTTATCTCACCCCGCCTAATGAATTCCCGTATGAGGTGAAACTTCCGCAGTACGTGTTTGTTTTTCTGGTGGTTCCTTGGCTCCTTAGCTTGCGCAATAGCCCCATTGTTGTCACAGTAGAGGTTCAATGGGCTAGATGCATTAGGAAACACACCAAGCTCGATGAGGAACTTTCTTATCCAAACACCTTCCTTCGCAGATTCAGAAGCTGCAATGTACTCGGCTTCTGTTGTAGAATCAGTCACAGTCTCCTGTTTGGAACTCTTCCAACTAACAGCACCACCATTTATTGTGAACACAAAACCTGATTGCGATTTTAACTCGTCTGGGTCAGTTTGGAAACTTGCATCGGTGTAACCAGTTACAACGAGCTCCTCCTTACCCCCATATACCAGGAACATATCTTTAGTCCTTCTTAAGTACTTAAGAATGCCTTTTACCGCTGTCCAGTGATCCTCACCTGGATCAGCCTGGTATCTACTCGTAGCACTTATAGCGTATGAAACATCTGGGCGTGTACTTATCATGGCATACATGATTGATCCAATCGCTGAGGCGTATGGTACCTTACTCATCGCTCTCGCTCATTAGCCGTCGCAGGACATTGCATCTGGCTAAGGTGTTTACCATGTGACATAGGTATGAAACCTTTCTTGGAATGTTCCATGTTGAACCGTTTCAAAACCTTGTCAATGTACGTATCTTGACTTAATCCTATAAGCCTCTTCGACCTATCTCTATAGATCCTTATGCCCAAAATATATGCTGCTTCCCCTAAGTCCTTCATAGAAAAACTCTTTTTCAGTGAAGCCTTGATGGACTCCAGCATAGGAATGTCATTCCCAATCAATAATATGTCATCCACATACAAGATCAGAAATACAACAGCGCTCCCACTTTCCTTCTTGTAAACACAAGCTTCTTCTTCATTCTGATGAAAACCAAGCCCTTTGATCACTTCATCAAAACGAATGTTCCAACTCCGAGATGCTTGCTTCAACCCATAAATGGATTTCTGAAGTTTGCATATCTTTCCAGCATTGATCGGATCGACAAAACCCTCGGGCTGTATCATATACACGTCCTCATCAAGGTTTCCATTAAGGAAAGCTATTTTGACATCCATCTGCCAAATCTCATAATCGAAATATGCGGCAATAGCTAGAATGATCCGAATAGATTTAAGCATCGCTACTGGCGAGAATGTCTCGTCATAGTCAACTCCTTGAACTTGTCGAAAACCCTTTGCAACAAGTCGAGCCTTATAGATGTGAACATTTCCATCCATGTCTTTCTTCTTCTTATAGATCCATTTGCATTCTATAGGTCTAACACCATCAGGCGGGTCAACCAAGTTCCAAACTTGATTTTCTCCCATGGAATCTATCTCGGATCTCATGGCGACATGCCATTTCTCGGAATCTGGGTCCATCATCGCTTCTGAATATGTTGCAGGTTCGTCGTTGTCTAACAACAACACTTCCCCATTGCCCAACAATAGCACTTCTCCTCGTGCCTCGCGAAGCCTTGCTGACCTTCGTGGTTGTGGTGGTGTTTCTCTTGCCATAGACGTCTCAACTTGTTCTGCTACATTAGCATCGCTTGTTGAATCTTGTCCCACTGGCTCATCCTGAACTTCTTCAAGATACACCTTTTGTTTACTTTTCTCTCTTTTGAGAAACTCTTTCTCTAAGAACACACCGTTCCGGGCGACAAACACTTTGCCCTCTGACCGGTGGTAAAAGTAATATCCCAAAGTTTCCTTTGGATATCCCACGAACATGCACTTGTCCGATTTTGGAGTGAGTTTATCCGACTGTAGTCGCTTGACGTAAACCTCACAACCCCAAATCTTCAGAAAAGACAAGCTGGGAGTATTCCCAGTCCACATCTCATATGGTGTCTTAACTACGGACTTAGACGGTACCCTATTTAGTGTGAAAGCTGCTGTTTCTAGAGCGTATCCCCAAAACGACAAAGGTAGGTCCGACTGGCTCATCATTGATCGAACCATATCCAATAAAGTCCGATTACGTCGCTCAGACACGCCATTCCTCTGAGGCGTTCCAGGCGGCGTAAGCTGTGGAACAATTCCAGAACTCTTTAGATGATTGCTAAACTCATGACTCAAATATTCACCACCACGATCTGATCGCAGTGCTTTAATTTTCTTGCCATGCTGGTTTTCTACTTCATTCTGAAACTGTTTGAACTTTTCTAAGGATTTAGACTTGTGTTTCATTAAGTAGACATACCCATATCTACTAAAATCATCAGTGAAGGTTATGAAGTATTGGAATCCTCCCCTAGCTGTCGTACTCATTGGTCCGCACACATCAGTATGTATGAGTTCCAATAAATCTAACGTCCTCTCCGGTAAACCCGTGAAGGGCGCCTTGGTCATCTTACCAAGTAAGCAAGCTTCACATGTCTCGTATGATTCAAAATCAAACGAAGTTAAAAGCCCATCAGAATGAAGCTTCTTCATGCGATTCTCACTTATATGACCCAAACGACAGTGCCACATGTAGGTAGGACTTAAATCATTAGGCCGAGGCCTTTTAGCACTAATATTACAGATAGGTGCATCATCAAGATTTAAAATGAATAACCCATTCATAATGGATGCAAAAGCCACAAACATGCCATTCTTAGAGATCACACAACCATTGTTTTCACTCGCAAATGAATAACCATCCTTCATCAAACATGAAGGAGACATAATGTTTCGACTCATACTAGGAACTAGATAACAATTATTTAACTCCAAAATAAATCCTGATGGGAGGTGGAGTTGCATCGTCCCGACAGTCAACGCAGCAACTCTTGCATTATTGCCTACCCGGAAATCAACTTCTCCTCTTTTCACGCTTCTAGTTCTTATCATTCCCTGCATCGAATTGCAAATATGGGCAACCGATCCGGTATCAAATACCCAAGAATTAATATAAGAATCAGCAAGAAAAATTTCTGTAATGTGAATAGCAAGTGTACCTGTTGCGGCTGTACCCTTACCGCCGCGATCCTTAATAGAGGCCAAGTACTGCTTGCAATTCCTTTTCCAGTGACCAAGTTCTTTCCAATAAAAGCACTCTGCATCTGCAGCTGGTCCAGCCTTGGGCTTTTGATTTGGCTTGGATACTGTATCCTTTGCCTTGCCCTTCTTCTTTTGAGATTTACCCTTCTTCTTAAAGTTGGGTTTGTTTTGGACCGCCATCACATGGCCGCTGCTGCCAGCGCTTTTCTTTATGTCCCCCTCTGCTGTTTTCAGCATGCCACATAGTTCATTGAGGCCCCTCTCCGCCCCATGCATATGGTAGTTCGTGATGAAGTTTCCATAGCTGGGCGGAAGAGATGCTAAAATGAAGTCAGTGGCCAACTCTTGGCTTATTGGGAAGCCTAGCTTCTCCAACCTATGACTGTAACCAACCATTTTGATTACATGTGGTCCAACTGCTGCGCCTTCTGCTAGCTTGCATTCCAGAAAGGCTTTGGACACATTGAACCTTTCTGTCCTAGCCTGAGTCTGGAACATATCCTTGAGCGCCACGATCATATCGTGCACCTCATGGTTTGTCTCAAACTGCATCTGCAGCTCAGGCTCCATGCAAGCAAGCATTAGGCAACTCACTTCAAGATTAGTATCCATTGCTTTCTTGTAAGCGGTTTTAGCTGCAGCAGTTGCATTTTCACCAGGATCCTCTGGCAGTGGGGTGTCTAGAACGTCTTCCTTTTTTTCAGCCCTGAGAACAATTCTCAGGTTACGGATCCAATCCGTATAGTTTGTTCCATTTAACTTATCCTTTTCAAGAATTGATCGCAAAGTAAATGTTGGTGTGCTAGGTGCCATTTATCTACAACAAAATAATGCAAAATACTAAGACAAAAATATCCATGACAGAGTAAATCATATTAAACATTTAATAGTCTACTCCCACTAAAATCAATATCCCTCGATTGATACTTAGTGATTCAGAACCCACAACTAACAAGTCTACTAGTGAGCTTTAGCATCACCGCTAGAAGACAAGGTAGATCGGTAAGCAACTCCTTGCTAATCATATCATATATATGACTCCTGTTGTTGGGTGACATCTCTATGTCTCGGCTCCCAACCTTATGCCTCAAAGTCCTTAACCATTAAGCTGACTTTGTTTAAGTTAACCAACCCTTTCTGCAGTTCGTATCCGATACAAACCTATCTAGTCAAGGAAAACTGGTGGCACCCTAATTTCATAGACCCACCACCAATTGTACAAGACTTATGATAGTGCAAGGTTTGGAGAGGCATTAAAGCTTAAACATTTATGAGGGATCGTCCTACTTATAACATCGCACGCAAGGACATATATGCAATATAAACAAGTAGAACAATAAGAATGGCATTCACACAACAGTTGTGATTCGGTATGGCTTGTTTTCACATGGTGATCTCCATCTCCAATAATCTGTCCATCACGATGATCTCCATCTCCATGATATAGGTATGCCATCCTCCAGGTGATGAGTCCTTCAAGACCTATCTAACGTATGCTGGTAAACAAATTACATATACGCTTTGGATCATCACATGTTGACACGCAAGTCATTACATTAAATTTGGACAATACATGTGGCTCCAGCCGTATTGCCCTGGTCACGACACGCAGGTCATGAATAATTTGTTAACATGCATCACATACACATAATAGCCATACCGATCACATGTCCTGCAAAAACAGGTTAGACAAACACGTTTCTATACGTTCGCCACTACAGCAGATAGCCACGGCGGCCCCGCTGGCCGGTCAGCGGGCGGGGGGTCGAGGGGGGATTCCATGCATCGTATGTATGGAAATTCCACTAGAAATCTCATGCGGTTGATCAAATCAACCCAAATCCGAGACTTTCGACCCGAAGAAGATTACACTCATGACGTCGATCTGTTGCGTCAATCTGCTGGTTGTGTACGCAGTTAGCCCCGATGGTGATTCCAGCCGGTAGGGGCAAGTCGCGCATACAACAGAGAAGGACGAACTGATCTCTCCAGTCATATCCGATGTAATCTACTTCAACCCTTTATTACCAATTGATCTAATCAAACCGTGCATCAAGTAGATCCATCTCATGAACCTAGATCCAGACCTAAAACTACGCAGAACCTGGCTCCGATACCACTGTAGGATTACGGGGAGGCTACGCTAGCGCAAAACAAAAATTTTCATCCCCATAATACCAAGAACTACTGCGGTTATAGGTCATGGAATTACCACTAGACGCGCAGAGCAGCGGAAGACGTCTCGATGTAGACGAACGCGTCGAGCAGTGCCGTGCAGTCGCCGGCGTCCTTCACGTCCTCGCACGGTTCGCCCAAGTGCTCCAGATGTAGCACCTCCGAGGTATCCACACGTACAGGGAGGAAGCGCCGCGTACCGAACTGCTAGGTTCGCGACGGCGGCTTGGCGAGGGCGAGAGGTGGGCGGCGGCTGTTAGTTCGCTGGTGGCGAATTAGGTTATGTTTAACCGCGCCCCCGCCCCTCAATATATAGGCGTTATGGTGGGCTTCTGACGCTGAGGCCCATCATTAACCCTAAAGCCCAGTCTAATTTCGGATCTAATCTGAATTAGGCTTCCTTCCCCTTAAGTGTGTGACCCTATAGGTTCACGTACAAATAGACATAGCCCGAGTACTCTTACTTGGCCCAATAATTGACAGCGGCCTCTAGCAAGACATGTCAACTCCTATGTGTACGTAAAGATCATATCAGACGAACCATTGCGACATTAAGTACATGCTGTTCCCTTTGTCTCACGATATTTGGTCTGGCTCTAAGCTGACCTCTCTTTCTCGATACTGTGAATTGGAATCCTTTCAATGGTTAACTCTTAACCCTAGCACGGCCATGCATTTCTTGATCCAATCACTCGAGGGGCCCAGAGATATCTCTCTCACAAAGAGAGGGACAAATTCCATCTTGACTGACCATGCCTCATAGCATGCTTCCTGACAAACCCAAAACTACCTTTATAACTACCCAGTTACGGGATAGCGTTTGATAGTCCCTAAGTAAGTCAATTCACATCTTGAGAACATGCGACAATCTCAGGTCTAAGGATACAGTATTCATGTTGCAAGAAGAGAACTATATTACAATATCTCACGTTGGGTCGGTCCAGCCTCATGTCATACATGCGCCCACATTATTAATTTAACATCTCCATGTTCATGACTTGTGAAATGTAGTCATCAACTAATACATGTGCTAGTCATCGACTCTGACTAGGGACATCATTTAGAATAACCATACAAGTAAAGAATCTCACAAACAATTCACATAATTGCTAATCAATACAAGGTGCCTTCCATGGATATTCAATTAAGCAATATATATATCATGGATACAAAGAAATATGCTCATCTCTATGATTATCTCTAGGGCATATTTCTAACAGAATGACCAGTGAAGCGGATCGACACAAGGCCGGATCGGTGCAAGCCCAGACGGCCCAACAACGTCGAGCAAGTAACCACAACAGAGAGCCGACTTTCCCGCGCTGGAGCCCCGTACAACGGAACCAAGCGAGGATGAGTCGGCAGAACTATAGGAAGATAGACTCAATCAGTTCACTATTTCTTAGGTGCGCATTGTTATCATATCCGCATGTATTGCCTCACGGTCGAATATATAAGGCCTAGGGGGCACCCCTTCAGAACGATCGATCTCACTACTCAGCCACCCACCTCAACTCTCTATGTTCCCTATACTAGAGAGTTCCCTTGTAATTCACCACATAAAGCATTCCCGCCAGGACGTAGGGTGTTACGCATCTCAAAGCGGCCCGAACCTGTACATCATTGTTCACAGTTTCTCGTGCGCCCAGCACGAACCATCGAGCTACAGTCGGCAACATCGTCCTACTCCTAAAAACACCTAGAGGGGCAACCCCGGGTGTGCGGTCGGACCCAAAACACCGACATCAGCTTCTCCCTGTTTCTCATCAGCCTTCATATAAAACCATTCATTTTTCCAGCCGGTTGGCCATTTTGTGAGGTAGCTGAGGACTGGTGCCTTCGTATCTTTTGCTACGCAAAATTATAACGACCAAAATTTTCATGAAGACCATCTGCCCTGGCCTTCGTCTGATAGTGTAGCTCATGCACTCGGCAGAAAGCTTCGGCATCTGGGCTCATCCCTTGGCTTCGAAGGGCCCAGATAAAGACGCTGAGCCTAACAATAGCGTTAGGAGTCAGCTGATGATATATTTCGAAGTTCTTTAGGACTTCCCCTATCATCTCATTCAGGGGAAATCGCAGCCCCGCTCTGAAGAAGCTCTTGAAAACCACAACTTCATCCTTCTTTGGCTCTGGGGTAGTTTGTTCTCTAGCAAATCGAACAAGTTTGCTTTTAGCTTCTCCAAAATAGCCCAGTTTCATCATCATAGGCATGTCGTCTTCAGACATAGTAGATTTTTCAAAATCTAGATGGCTAAGCTTAGTTGGGATCAGAATAATGTAGTCTTCTTCGCTCTCAACATCTTCACCCTCAATCACAGTCTGCTCAGCTTCGACATTAAAAGTACCTTTGTCAGCCACAACAAGACCTGATTGTTTCATTACTTCTGAAATTGGTGCTGTTTCAGTGGCCTCGGTTTCTTCCCCCTCACGAGACACCCTTGCAGTTGATCGCACTCTGGCCATTTTGATGGATTTTTGCAATTTGATGAAGCTAACCCGTCTGACGAAGTTAACCTTAAAAGATGAAGTGTTCGCTTGAAAGTGCAGTGCAGAAAGCTTCGACTATGGTTAAATTTTTCAACAACACAACAGTGCAATGGCAATGAATGTTGTGGTAACTCTTCACCAACCCATATGTTTATATAGTGCTGCTGGTGGGAAGGTGAACCGCCAGGTCGACTGCACTCGCTGAACGGTGGACCACTTGACGTTTGGAATATTATAATCATTTCTCGGCAACGAGCTCAGGGAAGGTGTTTTTCGGACCTTCGGCATTCCGAAGCCTTCGAGTTTTTCGCGGATCGAGCTCATTACAAAAAACGATCTAGCACCGCGAAGGGGCTACTGTTGGGGGCCTTCTTCTCTGCCGAAGGTCCTCTAAGCAAAAACACCTTCGGCATGATGACACGCTTGAGACGAAGGATGGCACCGACTTAAAGAGGAAAAGACCGCATGGTCCCTGATAGTTTGTGTAATGGTTATGATTAGTTATCAAGGACATGAATGTAATTTTGTCCGGGCTGTGTCCTGTGCCTATAAATAGACGATGAATAGTACCCCGTACTGTTCACGTTGACTTGTAATCACTCGCACGTCACTCTCGGATTTCTACCTTCTGTCAAGCCGAAGGTACAAATGTAACTTGATATTATCAATGTTTGTTCATGATTATATAACGTCAATATGAATAATTTAATGATTTAATATGATTATTTATACTCTTTCTGTGTTTCACATGTTCATGTTTATACCTTTGTATGTTAAATGATGAAGGTATGTCTTTCGTGACCTTTGTCCGGAGATCATTATATCCTAAAGGACATAATGTTACAAAGGATGAAGGTCTTTAACCATTAACATTTGTGTTGCCTTGTTCTTGATTCATAGCTTTTGAGAACAAGTGACCAACACGATCCTACATAATTAAACATTCTAGGCATCATGTACGAAGAGAAGGGTAAAACAACATCCAAAATGAACATAGTAACACTACAAAAAGTGCATAGATAACAAGGAACATATTTATCACATGTATCATATATCTTTGAGTGTCTTTACTACCTTCTACCATATTTATGAAGCCCTAATAAGTCCTCCACAATAGGTGCCGCCCACCATGGTTGTAGCCAAGATATCTACTAAGTACATGTATAATAAGGTGATGTAAGCGTGTTGTAGGAGTTTTCACATCAGATTTATGATGCCATAGAAGAAAAAGAAATGGAGAGATAAAGAAAATCGGTTGCTCACTAGTAGCCAGCTCAAAGCAAACTGCTCATGGACTCTAAGATAATTTGTAGAGAATGAGGTGGACCCATTAATATATGTACAACTTATATCACGAGAAAGTTATTATATAAGTAGATTTTAGCTAGCTATAGTTGACATGGCAACATTATAAAGCTCACCATAGGATACATTATTAACCTTGCTCTAATGGTCCCACAGAGAAAAAAAGATTGAGGCCAGCAAAGCTTGTAAGACAGTGTCCAGCAGTTCACCCATATGGTCACCTAAAACACCGTTTTGCCTGTAGATTGCACTGTTCACAGAGTGAAGTTTGAATATGGGGATGGGTAACCTGCTAGAGATAGTCTAACAATTTCCATGAGTGTACCACCAAGTAGAATGTTGTGAAGAGGTGTAAATGAACAAGATGTAGAAGCGAGGATTTGAAGCATATAAAGAAAAATTAGCAACCATGTCAGGCCGAAACAATAACTAACACTATTCTCAATTAAAGATTTATGTGGTATTAAATAACTTACGTTGGATAGTCTTTACTATAGTAAATCACTAGTTTCAACGGTCCCGCGTCATATTTTTACAAATAACCCCTCACATCTATCTCAAATTAACCTGCTGCACCCCTTCATGCACACAACCTCCACGTCCGGCCCATTAGCCAGTCGGATCATTTGGTTAAATTAGCGTAAAATGTTAAAAAAGTGGTGCAGGAGGTGGGGTTCGAACCCAAGCCCTGATGGATGAAAGATGGGAGACACTGAATGAAGCCGTCTAACCAGTAAAACATAATGGTCAAGAGTTTTTAATATTGAATATAAATTATACATATGTATATACAATTTTTTATAAAATAAAAAAATATAATCGTGCCGGGTCGGGTCCGCACTACGGGCTGAGGCTATGGTCCAAGCACGGCACGACGCTCGTGTTGGGCTGACCCAGGCACTATTAAATGGGATGTGCCCCGGACCAGCCCGCGAGAAACAGCCCATTTAACCATCTATACCTCCACACGATAATGATGATCCTCACATCAGTTGCCGCCACCTCGTTCGCTATCTTGAGATATTTTTGGTGGATAGTTTACATAGGTATTGTTGTGAGCCGTCGCAACGCACGGACAACCGACTAGTATAAATAACAATACACATTATATAGAGGTTTCATTGGATGAAATGTGGTTTATGGACATAAAACTACTTTGCACTAACATATCTGATTCTTATAGATAGGGTCATAAAACCCCCACCGAGACTAATCTAATAAGCTAGACTACCACAAACTATGACACATACACACAACATTAAGTCTATCATGCAAAACTTGAAGGTACATTGCAGAGATTACTCTTCACTAACGAGATGCAAAATGCAGAGAAAAGTATGAATTCTAGAAATTAAGATAGTAGACCTAACAATCGCAAAGTATAACAAAGTTTTTTTGTAGTGAGAATTCAAAGAGGCCGACCGGATACTGTGTCGAATATGAATTTTGCCCTATGCTGAATGTGAGATGCACCAACATGTCTAGAGTGCACTAGGTATGTGGCATTAGAAAGGGCACTCAAAGAGGTTCACAAACTATGTCAAAACACATTTGTAACCATTAGTGTGTCTCGTGTGGCACTGGATGCCACACCAGGTAGGGCACTCAAAGTTGCAAACTGTACTAAAACACATTTGTGCTCATTAGCATGTCTAGTGTGCCACTAGATACGACACCATATAGGGCACTCAGAGAAGTTATAAACTATGCTAAAACACATTTGCAATCACTGGTGTGTTTGGTGTGGCAATGAATGCATACTAGATAGGACACCTAGAGAGCATGTAAAATATGAATATAAGTCGAGCATTCACCTAACATGTCAAGTGTGCCACTATCTAGGATACTCAGAGAGCATGTTTACTATTTCAAATCTAGTTATACACACCAAACTTGTCTATTGTGATATCAGTGTTGGCACTGGATGTTTAGCATATTAATGTCTATTTCAGAACTAACCCTTTGAGAGGCACATGCGTATCTGGTGAAGTGAAAAAGTTGCACTCGAGACGCCTGATGCACACAAACATTCTGAGTGAGTTTCAAATATCTAGTTTGGCCCTTAGAACTATTTATACCACCATACCAACTTTATAAGATGTCTTGTCACTCCCAATAGCTAAAGCAAACTTATGAGAGATAAGAAGACACTTCGATTGTGAGGATGTTAGTCACTCGTTTTTGGTTCCTGAGAGGATACCAGAAAACAAGGCAACACAAATGAGTATATTTTAAGCTTCTCCCATTTGTTCGACTTTCCTTCATAAGTCAACCAAAGGAAGAAGCTAAGGATAAACCATCCAATTATCAACATGCCACATAATGAAACAAATGAAATTGTTTACTCATTTCCTAATTTACAAAGTTTTTTCATCTTTGCGAGAAAACATATATTTACAAGAATACCTTTGACTTCACAAATGAGAACTTGAAGGTAACTTTGGAGACGGGGCAGACCAGTGCTCTCAAGGTCCAAAAAGTCTCGCATTGCATAGCATTGTTCATCTATTTATAGTCGTGAGGTACAACTTCATGAGAAATTACAAACATGACCATGTATCTTACACATATGATCTATAAATTTAACAAGGGCAACAATGCCTCTTATCCTTTCCTTTCCGCACTGAACAAGCTTTCTAAGCCTCCTTCTTCTCTCTTGCTTTGTATGTCGATGCCTTTGAAGTCGAAGCCGCCTCCTTCGACATATGACCTCACGACAGCTATATGCAGCTGAAGCTCCATAGCTTCACATCCTAATCCGTATGTTGCTTTTTGACAAAGGATAAATTTCGTTGGTCCTTTACATAGTACCTAAAATACACCTTTTAACTTGATAATAAGGGGTTTCAAGGATCTTTTATAATATAGGTCCCCAACAGTAGCCCCTTGCGGGATTAGTTTGTTTCCTCATAATGAGCTTAGGCTGCAAAAAATGTAATTCAGAGGCCTTGTGCCAAAGGTCTGAAAAATACCTTCCTGAGAGACACTTCAGAGATGTTTGGTTTGTGGGTGTTGGGGGACTTCTTCCTCGCCGAAGTTCCTAAAGACAAAAACACCTTCGGCAAAATAATATAGAGGCCCGCCAAAGCTATCACCAGCTTCGGTTCAGCTTCTTAAGACGAATATTTTGCGTAGAAGCAACTATGCAGAATGCTGAAGCTATCATCAGCTTCGATTCAGCTCAAGCAGAAGAAGAAAAGACCAGATAGACCTTAATAATCTAGGTCGTCTGTAGATAAGTGTTAAGGGTTATGAATGTAATTTTACCCGGGCTGCGTCCCGTGCCTATAAATAGATGAGCAGTAACACCATACTGTTCACGCTGAATTGTAATCATTCTCTCGCGTCTTCACCTTTGAGCAAGCCAAAGGTATCAATGTAATAGTAATGTTGTTAATATTCATATATGTTCTATGAAATATATATATGCATGAATTAATGAGATGCGGTTACTGTCTTCATCCTTTTACATTCTCATTCACATATTAAATGATGAAGGTAAGTCCTTCTTGACCTTCGTCTGATGAGCATTATACCCATATGGAAATGATGCTTCGGAAGACGAAGGTCCACAATAATTAACAATGGTGTTGCCTTGTTCTTGACTTACAATATTTGAGAACAAGTGAACAATAACGGGGTCGGTTATTCATTGAGTGAGTAATTGGTTTTGATAACGGGCGAGACCTGCGGTGATAGGCACGACATTCACTGCCTTTCGCACTTTGCCATTAGTTTTCTCCACATCTGAATATATCTTCGAACTCCGTCTTTTAGTAATAGCTCTTCGAGGTTTTCAAGTGCCCTCATGGTTTGGAAGTGATGGCAGGAGAGAAGGTACCTTTGGATCTCGTGATAGTGGAAGCTTCGGACATTGCTGAGAATGAAGGTGGCACCAAGTGAGGGTACATTATTGACTAAAATCGCTGGGGGCAGCATGGCTGGTGTGATAGATGGGTCCAGTGATGATAGTGAGGATTTTGATACAAAAGATGATAAAAATAAGTTAGGACAATGTCACATTGTCTTTGGGAAATCAACAATTGGAACTGGCCATATCGAAGTGTTGAAGAACATGTGTTGCATATACGAACAGGTGTTGCATATACGATGTTGATTTGGTTCGCCTTGGAGGTGAGAAGACCACACCAGAGCTGAAGGATAATGAAGTGGTTGTATTCTGAAGCTTCTTAAATACCGGGCTTCGGTTCCCATCGCATGAGATGGTGCTCGGGGTACTAAAAAGAATTGATATATACCTACACCAGCTTACTCCAAATGCCATTATGAGAATGAGGGTTTTATCTGGGCTGTGCAAAGCCAAGGTGTGGAGCTAAGCGCATAATGCTTCTATCAGATTCATGAATTGCATTACCAGACGAAAGCAGTTGGTAGGGAGCATCTTCACAACAACTTCGGTTGTTACAACTTTGCTTATCATAAAGAAGCTCAATTTCTAGCCATCACCTATCACAGCAAATGGCTGAAGCAGTAGACGATGGAGTAGTTTTATATGAAGGCCGACTTAAAGGAAAAGGAGGATATGTGTAAGTTCAATCAACCCTAAGTGAGGGTTTTGGTGATTTAATGACAAAACAAATAAGGGTACTAACAGTTTTTGTTTCCAGTATATGTTTAGAATGTACATGAATTAAAGGAAGTAACAAGGACAAAAGAAACACTATGCAGTTTCCTTGCAAGGACTTCATGCGACGGACGTATAAAACTCTATGTATATCTTGAGTTGCATGATGTAATTCTTCCTTAGTAATTTTCGCACAGGTAATGGTGTTTGCTATAGCTCAAGCCCCCAAATTCAAAAGCTATTTTTGAAAACCAAAAATATCTTTAACATTCTATGATTGACCATTGTTAGGTTTGAGAAACCTAGAGTGTTCCTGTTGAAAAGCAGCTAAACTTGTTCACCTGCAGTTGAGCTTTTCAGGTGAACTAAACTTCAGCTCAGTTGAGCTTTTCAGCTGAGCTGACTTTCAGCTGAGCTAACTTTCAGCTGAGTTGAGCTTTCTCAACTACAGTTGAGCTTTCTCAACTCCAGCTGAATTCAACTTCAGCTGTGAACCTCTTTGACCATACACTAGCTGAACTTGTCTCCGGGCAGTTGAACTGGGGTTTTCTCTCCTAAACTCTCTGGTCAAGACCAGTTGAACTGGTTTTGAGGGGCAGTTCAGTTGGTCTCTGACCCCTCTGACTTCTGACCAACAGTCTGCTGGTCAGGCTGGCAGACAGGTCGCCAGAGATGTCAGGGGCGGTTCAACTGCCCCTATAGTGCGATTCAGCCGGTCTAGCCAACCTGGTCAGACTGCAGGTCAGTCTGCCAGTCATACTGGCAGACAGTCTGCCTGACATGCCAGGGACGGTTCAACCGCCCTAGGGGGGCGGTTCAACCGGTTTCAGGCGGGGTCTAAGGTCAAACGACTAGTTTTTGAGCCGTGACTATAAATAGGACCCCAAACCCCCTCTTCAAGGCTGCTAAACATCCCCACATTTATTTCTCACCTAACTTGAGACAAAAGCACTCCTCTCCCTCTCTCTCACACTTAAAAAATCTTGCTCTAGATTCAACTTTGTTGGAGGAGCTCTTTGGTGTGAGGTTTGTGCTTGTGCCCACGATTTTGGTTTTCCTCTCCCATGTCATTTAAGATCTTGAGCCTGTTGCAAACACCTCTTGTGCATTCTCGGTGTTCTTGAAACCCTAGGTTTCAAGACAGTTTGAGATTTCTTGGGAGTCTCCAAATTTGTGGACGATCCCAAGAAGTTTGTAATTCCGCTCTTGTGAGCAACATTTGAGATAAGAAATCCCTTGACCTTGGTAGTCGGGTTTTGGAGGATTAGGGTTGAAAAAGACCCGGCCCTTTGTGGGCTCCTCAACGGGGAGTAGGACACCTTTATGGTGTGGCTGATCCTCGGGATAAATCTTGTGTCTCGTGTTCTTGCTTTCTTTGCACTTGAAATATTTTTGTTAGCAAGATAGACATATAGATTTTCTCGTCGTGTGGATCTTGTGGTGAAATAGCTTTCATAAATTCACTCTCCACACTTCAACTTAATTACATTCTTTT
Source organism: Zea mays (assembly GCF_902167145.1). NCBI lineage: Eukaryota > Viridiplantae > Streptophyta > Magnoliopsida > Poales > Poaceae > Zea > Zea mays. Next base: position 80,845,443 of record NC_050104.1, on the reverse strand, counting down.
TATCAAAAGGATTTGCAACATATATTTTCGCTTAGCTTATAGTCTAAAGTTTGCAAAACAGTTGGATTGGTTCAGAGTGGTTCAACTAGCCCGCGTAGCAGTTGAACCGGCCTGCACCAGTTGAGTTGTGGATTTAACAATCTTTCAAAGTTTGCTGTGAAAATTTTTAGATTAGCCTATTTACCCCCTCTAGGCTACTTTCAATTGGTATCAATGCCTTGTACCTTGTTTTACACTTAACCACGTGAGGAAATGATCATGTCTACTCAAAGGGACCACATGAATCCTCTTCTCGAGGAAATCCCCATCACTTCTTCCGGTGAGGAAATAGACCCCAAGGTCCTCGACCACGCCATGAAGATTAACAAAAAGATGTTCCTCAAAATGAAAGAGGAAGATGAAAAAAGGGCAGAAGAAGAGAACCAAGAAGAAAGGCCGAAGAAGACAAAGGAAAAGGAAAAATCGAATACAATGATGATTTGGTAGAACTTTTGGTGTCAAGGGTGATGAGCAAGGTAAGTCTCACCACCGAAGGATCATCCACCAAAAGTAAAGGTAACGAGTTCAATAAAGTTCAATTTGATTATTCTAGAAATTTTTTCCCAACTTCGCTTCTGCTCCACTTGGAAAGTTACCAACTCTTAGTGAGTTGAACTATGACGAGTGGGCCGATAAGATGAAATCACATTTAATCGGTGTTCATCCTAGTCTTTGGGAGATTATCAATATAGGTATGAATAAGCCCGCCCAAGGAGAAGAGATGACACCGGAAATGATGCAAGAAGTGCATCGCAATGCTCAAGCGGTGAGCATAATAAAAGGAAGCCTTTGTCCGGAAGAGTACCAAAAAGTCCAAGGAAGAGAGGATGCTCGTGACATTTGGAACATTCTAAAAATGTTACATGAAGGAGACCCCAAAGCTAAGAGACATAGAATTGAAGCTTTGGAGAGTGAGCTTGCACGATATGATTGGACTAAGGGTGAGTCACTCCAATCACTCTTTGACCGGTTAATGGTGTTGGTCAACAAAATAAGAGTGCTTGAAGTGAAGATTGGAGTGACTCCAAAGTCACTAGACTATTTATGAGAGCATATAAAGAAAAGGATAAGAGTCTAGCAAGACTGATAAGGGACCGTGATGACTATGAGGAAATGACTCCTCATCAACTATTTGCAAAAATTCAACAACATGAGTCCGAAGAAGCCCCAATCAAGACAAGAGACACTCATGCCTTAATTTCAAATGAACAAGATTCCTCCAAGAAGAACAAAGATCACAAGTCAAAGAAAGTGGTCGAAACATCAAGTGATGAAGATAGTTCAAGTGATGAAGACACAACTATGTTCATCAAAACCTTCAAGAAGTTTGTGAGGAAAAATGATAAGTACCAAAGAAAAGGAAAGAAGAGGGCATGTTATGAATGTGGCCAAACCGGTCATTTCATAGCAGACTGCCCAAACAAAAAGGAATAAGAAGCCAAGAAGGACTACAAAAAGGATAAGTTCAAAAAGGGAGGCAAGAACAAGGGATACTTTAAGAAGAAGAAATATGGCCAAGCCCACATTGGTGAAGAATGGAACTCCGATGAAGAGAGTTCTAGCTCCGAAGAAGAGGAAGAGGTGGCAAACATCGTCATCCAATCTACTTCAAGCTCGCAACTCTTCACCAACCTCCACGACGATTCCTACACTCCTACTTGCCTCATGGCAAAAGGAGATAAGGTACATTTGTTTAATGATGATTTTATTAATTATGATGATGAACAAATTGCTATGAAAAATAAAATGATTAAAGAATTTGGCTTAAATGGATACAATGTAATCACTAAACTAATGGAGAAGCTAGATAAAAGAAAAGCAACCCTTGATGCTCAAGAAGACTTGCTCATCCTTGAAAAGGAGAGAAACCTAGAGCTTCAAGAATTGCTATCCAATAAAGATGAGATGCTCGAAGTATTGACTAAGGAGATATCTTTAGTCAAAATAACTATAGAGGACAAAGAGAAAGAAATGGATATTGCAAAAACCTCTATAGTTAATCTTGCAAATGAAAAGGATGCACTTGAATCAAGCTTGTTAAGCTTAACAGTTCAAAATCAATAACTCCAAGTGCAACTTGAAAGCTGCAAGAGCTTCAACACTTCATATTTAGTGGCAAAGTCTAAGGCTAGCTCATCAAATAATAATATTTGCAAACATTGTACAAAATATCATACTTCTTATTGCTTGACTAACCATGCAAGGAAGGAAAGCTCACATGTTAAAGTCAAGGAAATATTGAAGAAATGCTCTAGCAATGATTGGTTAAAGAAAGTTGAACCCAAGTACAAGTCCTTGAAGCCCAACAATGGGAGAAAGGGGCTTAGGTACAACTCATACAAGGTGAACCCTAGCATAGAGCATAAGGGGTGGAGATCCCCCAAGTTCATAGAGGGAAATACCCTATATGATGCCTTGGGGAGGATTCACTACTCAAATGACAAGTCAACTCAAGTAAAGGTAAACTTGAGTCACACGAAGGATAAGATCAAGGATGTTGTCTCCACAAATGGAGAAAAGTATAGAACTCCCATTTCTCACTCTTACCTTTGTGATTATATGTTAACCTAGGATTCAGGTAAACTATTTGTGAAATATGTGGGTGCCTACACAAAGAGAAAGGTTATGAAAAGGAGTGTGTGGGTACCCAAGGCAATAACTAACACTACAGGACCCAATTCAATCTAGGTACCTAAAAGCATAGCTTAAACTTGTTTTGTAGGTCTACTCCTCCAGTGGGTCAAGCTGGGTGCTTGACAGTGGATGTACAAATCACATGACCGGGGAGAAAGACATGTTTCAGTCCTTGCAACTAACTCATGAAGCACAAGAAATTGTGTTTGGAGATAGTGGCAATAGTGAAGTGATTGGTGTTGGTAACATCCCTATTTCTGACCACCATTCACTCTCAAATGTTTTGTTAGTTGATTCATTAAGATATAACTTGATGTCCGTTTCACAACTTTGTGGAATGGGATCTGATTGCATATTCACTAATGTTGATGTGAAGATCCTTAGAAGGGAGGATTCCTCTGTTGCTTTTACAGGTCGCTTGAAGGGAAAACTCTATCTTGTTGATTTCACAACAAGTAGGGTGACGCCTGAGACTTGTTTAGTGGCAAAATTCGACAAGGGTTGGCTTTGGCATCGCTGGCTAGCTCATGTTGGCACGAGGAACTTGACCAAACTTCAAAAGGATAATCACATTATTGGACTAACAAATGTTGTGTTTGAGAAAGATAGGGTACGTGGCGCATGTCAAGTAGGAAAGCAACATGGCGTTCCACATCAATCAAAGAATGTGGTCACAACTAAGAGACCTTTGGAGCTTCTTCATATGGACCTCTTCGGACCTGTGGCCTATATTAGTATTGGTGGCAGTAAGTATGGATTAGTTATTGTTGATGATTTTTCTCGCTTCACCTGGGTTTTCTTTTTAAGTGATAAAGGTGAAACCCAAGAAACATTAAAGAAGTTTATGAGAAGAGATCAAAATGAGTTTGAGTTAAAAATCAAAAAGGTGAGAAGCGACAATGGAACGGAGTTTAAAAATACATGTGTTGAAGAGTTCTTAGGCGAAGAAGGAATCAAACATGAGTTCTCGGTCCCCTACACTCCACAACAGAATGGGGTGGTGGAAAGAAAGAATCGAACACTTATTGAAGCTACCAGAACCATGTTGGATGAATACAAGACACTGGACAACTTCTGGGCAGAGGCAGTCAACACCGCCTGTCATGCAATCAACCGTCTTTATCTTCATAAGATTTATAAGAAGACTGCCTATGAGCTTCTTACCGGTAACAAACCTAAAGTTGATTACTTTAGAGTTTTTGGTTGCAAATGCTTCATTCTTAACAAGAAAGTCAAGAGCTCGAAGTTTGCTCCTAGAGTGGACGAGGGTTTCTTGCTTGGCTATGCATCAAATGCGTATGGATATCGTGTTTTCAACAATACCACTGGTCTTGTCGAAATAGCGGTAGACGTGACATTTGATGAATCTAATGGCTCGCAAGGGCACATCTCTAGTGATATTGTAGGAAATGAAATCCCACCTTATGAAGCTATCAAAAAGCTTGCAATAGGTGAAGTGAAGCCACAAGAAAAGGACGATGATGAAGGGAGAATTTGGATGACAAATAGGGTCGTTGATGGGGGTGCTAAAGTGGTTGGTGAAAATTCTTCTATCCAAGCAAACCCATCAACCTCAAGTCATGCAATCCTTGAAGAAGTGCTTCTACCGCAAGATATGCCAACCATTGTGGAAAATGAGCAAGAAGAAGTTGCTAGTGGAGAACCCCTTGAACAAGATGAAAGTGATGATCAAATTCAGAGGCATTCTCTGGTGCACCATCCTCGAGTGCACCAGGGCATCCAAAGAGATCATCCTGTGGACAACATCCTGGGTAGCATCAGGAGAGGGGTAACAACTCGATCTCGTTTAGCAATGTTTTGTGAATTTTACTTGTTTGTTTCCTCTCTTGAACCACTTAAGGTTGAAGAAGTACTAAGCGATCTAGACTGGATCATTGCTATGGAAGAAGAGCTTAACAACTTCACAAGAAATGAAGTCTGTTCCTTAGTAGCAAGACCCAAGCAAAACATCATTGGAACTAAATGAGTCTTCCACAACAAGCAAGATGAAAATGGCGTTGTAACAAGGAACAAGGCACGATTGGTTGCTCAAGTTTTCACTCAAGTGGAAGAACTTGATTTTGGAGAAACCTATGCACCACTAGCAAGGTTAGAATCCATAAGAATATTAATTGTCTATGCTACTAACCATGATTTCAAGTTGTATCAAATGGATGTCAAAAGTGCATTTCTAAACGGACCACTGCAAGAGTTGGTCAATGTGGAGCAACCGCTGAGCTTTGAAGATCCTAAGAAGCCAAACCATGTCTTCCTCCTTCACAAAGCGCTCTATGGGCCTAAACAAGCCCTAGAGCATGGTATGAATGTCTTAAAGATTTCTTGCATAAAAATGGTTTTGAAATAGGAAAAGTAGATTCTACTCTATTTACTCGCAAAGTTGACAATCGATTATTTGTATGTCAAATATATGTCGATGACATTATATTTGGCGGTACTGATGATGAAACGTTTTGTGAGGAATTTAGTAGGGTTATGACAAATAGGTTTGAGATGTTCATGATGGGTGAGCTCAAGTACTTCCTGGGATTTCAAGTAAAACAACTCAAGGAAGGAACCTTTCTATGGCAAACTAAGTACACACAAGACATGCTCAAGAAGTTTGGCATGGAAAAGGCAAAGCACGCCAAGACACCAATGGCTTCAAATGGGCATCTCGATTTAAATCAGTAGATCAAAAGCTTTATAGATCTATGATAGGATCTCTACTATATTTATGTGCATCTAGACCAGATATCATGCTTAGTGTGTGCATGTGTGCCCATTTTCAAGCTAACCCGAAAGAGTGTCACCTGGTGGCTGTTAAGAGAATTTTGAGATATCTAGTCCACACCCAAAACCTAGGTCTTTGGTATCCCAAGGGCTCATTTTTTTATTTATTTGGCTACTCTGACTCAAACTATGCCGGTTGCAATGTAGATCGAAAAAGCACCTCGGGGACTTGCCAATTCCTTGGGCGGTCCCTGGTGTCATGGAGCTCCATGAAGCAAAATTGTGTTGCACTTTCCACTGCCGAGGCTGAATACATAGCTGCGGGTGCTTGCTGTGCTCAGCTGCTATGGATGAAGCAAACCTTGAGAGATTTTGGCTGCGAGTTTAAGAGAATTCCATTACTGTGTGACAATGAGAGCGCCATCAAACTAGCCAATAATCCCGTGCAACACTCTAAAACCAAACACATAGATATAAGACATCATTTTCTAAGGGACCACGAAGCAAAAGGAGATATCGAATTATGTCATGTGAACACAGAAAATCAACTAGCCGATATCTTCACAAAACCCCTCGATGAGACTAGATTTTGCTTCCTTAGGAGTGAACTAAATATCTTGGATTCTTGTAACTTAACTTGAAAACGAACACATAAATTGCTTGAATTCCTGATTGATTCAATGATTATAGTTTGAAAGGTTCAAACATTAGTTTTGTTCATTCAAAATGTGCGTAGTTTTTAAATTGAAATGAAGTTCATAGTGGCAAATAATTTTAAAAATTTATTCAAAGCTCAACTGGTTTGTCCAGCTGAACTTTCTAGTTCGACTGGAGAAACCATCTAAACTTTCAACTTCAACTGGGGAAACCAGCTGAACTTCAGAGTTCAACTCCAGCTCAACTGGTTTTCCCCATGAAGTTCCCTAGTTGAAACCGGTTGAACTGGTCTGTGCGCATCTGACCCGCCAGCTGTTGGTAAGGTTTGACCGTTTGATTGACACGCGTCAGTCACTTTTTCACCTTTTTAGACCGCGTCAGTCACCTTTTCAGACCGCGTCAGTCAACTTTTTTAGACCGCGTCAGTCATTTTTTACTGGCTTTTTCATACGTCGTTTTTTCAGACTTTTCAGACCACGCGTCAGTCACTTTTTCACTTTTTCAGACATGCGTCAGTCACTTTTTCAGCTTTACTTTTGCAGACATTTACTTTTTCACTCTTTTTTGACCGCGCCTGCACTGCTCGGCTGACCACACTGTTCCATACCGGTTGAACCGGTATATAGGACCGGTTGAACTATCTTCAGCTGACCGGCTCAACTGCCTATTTATAGGCCACCCCCTCACCTCAAGTCTCCCACACATTCAAGCCCTCAGTCCTCCAGCCACTTGAGCTCCCGAAAACCACTCACATTTCACCCGTTCCTCTTGGAACTCATCAAGATGGTGCGATGTCGCAATCCCTCGGTGGTGGAGTTCAGCAGTGACTCCGACGAAATCTAGGAGGAATCACCTCTTCCTTCTCCTCTGCCTCGTTGTTCTCTCTCCAAGAGAGGACGAGGCTCTGGCCGACTGGAAGGGGAGGGATCCTCGATGCCCTTGCAACCTGCACGCTCGGGGGCGTCTAAATGTTGGCGCCACTTGTCCCCGCCTTAGCACCTCCTCCGCAGGATACACTCCTTGCGAGGAGGAGGATGGAGCTTTTGACAACGAAGTCGAACCTCCATCGTCCGACACTCCCCTCGTCACCGAACTCTGCATGCATCCGGTGACCGTGTCCTGAGGACCAAATGAACCTTTGGTCGACTTCTCTTTGAAGGGGATGGACTCCCTTCAACGCTTAAGGTCCACAAATCCCACTCTCACACCCAGACATCCTAGTGTCCAGGACTCTCGGTTCTGAAACCTTTTTCAGGCTGATTTTTATAATTCCATCATCATGTCTAAGAAGCACCCAGTCGTTAGACATCGTTTTATTGACTGGGAGGGGTGTGAGAATATGGGAGATGCTGACATGACGTCAGCTCTCCGTAACTTAGAGAGAAAGAGGTTGAAAAACATAATGACTATGGAGTACCCCTAGAACGACGAAGTAGTGGCTCAGTTCTATGCCACTCTCTGGGTAAAGAAAGTTGATGAAGAAGCTGTTGGGTATGACTACCCAGTTATGTACTTCTTTATCCAGGGGATCTGACATAAAGTTAGCCACCGTCGCTTTGTCCATATCTTGGGCTTCTCTAATGAAGACATTCATGGCAGCAACATGAAAGTCCATGACATTAGGCTGCCCATGCGAGAAGAAACTGAATTTATTCGTATTTCTATGGAGCGGGAGTTTTGGATCACTGCCAACATGCATAGGTACTATAGGTACCTTAACTCTTTGTCTAGGATGACCGTTCTCCCGAATGTGCTTGGGGAGAGTCAGATTTTCCTTCTTCTCCTTGCTCCAAATAGTCTTGCCCGCATAAACGTGTTTGACATGATCTAGGAAGAGATCCTTCGTGCTTCCTGGTCTTCACTCAAGGGGTGTCTCCATGCACCTTTATTATGAAGATGATCGAAGTGGTCACTCAGACTCGCTTCGAAAAGCTTGTCAAACACTCCCGCTATGTACCATACTGGGTTGATTCCAGCAACCCAGCTGCTCGTACAAAGCGGGCTACCTCAGGATCTAGAGGCCCTGCTTCCTTTGATGAGCCACCTCCTCAGCCTCCTCATCATGAGTCCTCTCACACCACCGCTGCCTCACGTCCGATGGACCTCAGCGGGAGAGGTAGTGGTCAGGGTCAGGGATGGGGTCAGGGCCTATTTATTCGTCTGGCCAAGGGCATTTTTGGCGCCTTCTCCATGTGTCGTGACCGGGCAATCGAGGAGTCCGTGCACAGGCGCCGGACTGACAGACTGCATGAGGACTTTCATTGTTATGCTGCCGCCACATGTCATCCCTTGCCTCCTGGGTCCCCTCCGCCTCCGACCCCCACCTTCCCTGCAAACCTTAATGAGTGGCACCAACAGGAGTTTGGTGTACCATTCATTACTCCTGAGGATGAGGCCGAGGAGTTTGATGACTCCTACTATACCTCGGCTCCTCCTCCTCCTCCTCCCTATTCGGGTCAGGGACCCTTTCCCGGTGACCCCAGGCCACCGGCTCTGGTCACATTCCTCCTCCTCCCTACTCGGGTCAGGACCCATTCCTGGTTACCCGAGGCCTTCTAGCTTCGGTTACCACCACCATCCTCCTCCTCATCAGGGTACGTCTTCCGCATCTGGTTTTCCCGCTGGTGATGAGCCCCCTCGGGACTCATCATTCGAGGAAGACATGATGCAGACTTTCTTTCCGGACTACCCTTCCTATCCTCCATCCTATCCTCCTCTTGGAGGGTATTGAGTCTTGTGCTCTCTTTCTCTCTCTCCTCGTTTTTGGTCATTGCTGCCAAAAAGGGGGAGAAAATCTAAAATCTATGTTGGCCAAGTCATTTTTATTTTGGTTCTTTAATTCTTTCTTGTTTATTGTTTTGTTTTTTGGCAACTGTTGTGACTTGTATCTTTTTATGAATGGATGTAATAAAACAGTTGGCATATTATTCACTGTGTTATGATGGTCTTCCGGCCATCATCTTTTGCTCCATCTGTTTGTAATAATTATATTGCCACGAAATACAAAAGATGTGTGTTTAGAAATAATCATATGCATCACAACTCTCTTAATGACACTTTTGCACCCCTCGGATGATTGTATTTAGTGTGGACTTGGTCACTACCTCTAAATGTGTTGCCTATTTGACATATTATGTCAACACACTTGATTCAAAATTTGTGCACACATTTAGGGGAGCCATCTACATACAATTGTTCGAAAGAACCTTACTACTTCAAATGTTTATCTTTTTGACCTTATTTGTTTTGGCATCAATCACCAAAAGGGGGAGATTGTAAGTGCAATCAACCCTAAGTGAGGGTTTTGGTGATTTAATGACAAAACAAATAAGGGTACTAACAATTTTTGTTCCGAGTATATGTTTAGAATGTACATGAATTAAAGGAAGTAACAAGGACAAAAGAAACACAATGCAGTTTCCTTGCAAGGACTTCATGCGACGGACGTATAATACTCTATGTATATCTTGAGTTGCATGATGTAATTCTTCCTTAGTAATTTTCGCACACGTAACGGTGTTTGCTATAGCTCAAGCCCCCAAATTCGAAAGCTATTTTTGAAAACCAAAAATCTCTTTAACATTCTATGGTTGACCATGGTTAGGTTTGAGAAACCTAGAGTGTTCCTATTGAAAAGCAGCTGAACTTGTTCAAATGCAGTTGAGCTTTTTAGCTGAACTAAACTTCAGCTGAGTTGAGGTTTTTCAACTATAGTTAAGCTTTTCAGCTGAGCTGACTTTAGCTGAGTTGAGCTTTCTCAACTCCAGCTGAACTTCAACTTCAGTTGTGAACCTCTTTGACCATACACCAGCTGAACTTGTCTCAGGGCAGTTGAACTGGGGTTTTCTCTCCTAAACTCTCTGGTCAAGACCAGTTGAACTGGTTTTGAGGGGCAGTTCAGCTGGTCTTTGACGCCTCTGACTTCTGACCAACAGTCTGCTGGTCAGACTGGCAGACAGGTCGCCAGAGATGTTAGGGCGGTTCAACCGGTCTAGTCAACCTGATCAGACTACAAGTCAGTCTGCTAGTCAGTCTGCCAGTCAGACTGGTAGACAGTCTGCCTAACATGCCAGGGGCGGTTCAACCGCCCTAGGTGGCGGTTCAACCGGTTTCAGGAGGGGTCCAGGGTAAACGACTAGTTTTTGAGCCGTGACTATAAATAGGACCCCACACCCCCCCTGTTCAAGGATGCTGAACACCCCCACATTTATTGCCCACCTAACTTGAGACAAAAGCACTCTTCTCCCATCTCTCTCACACTTAAATCTTGCTCTAGATTCAACTTTGTTGGAGGAGCTCTTGGGTGTGAGGTTTGTGCTTGTGCTCACGATTTTGGTTTTCCTCTCCCATCTCATTTAAGATCTTGAGCTTGTTGCAAACACCTCTTGTGCATTCTCGGTGTTCTTGAAACCCTAGGTTTCAAGACGTTTTGAGATTTCTTGGGAGTCTCCAAATTTGTGGACGACCCCAAGAAGTTTGTAATTCCACTCTTGTGAGCAACATTTAAGATAAGGAATCCCTTGACCTTGGTGGTTGGGTTTTGGAGGATTAGGGTTGAAAAAGACCCGTCCCTTTGTGGGCTCCTCAATGGGAAGTAGGACACCTTTGTGGTGTGGCCAAAACTCGGGATAAATCTTGTGTCTCGTGTTCTTGCTTACTTTGCACTTGAAATATTTTTGTTAGCAAGATAGACATATAGATTTTCTCGTCGTGTGGATCTTGTGGTGAAATAGTTTTCATAAATTCACTCTCCACACTTTAACTTAATTACATTCCTTTTCCCTAAGGATTTGCAACATACATTTTCGCTTAGCTTATAGTCTAAAGTTTGCAAAACAGTTGGATTGGTTCAGAGTGGTTCAACTAGCCCGCGTAGCATTTGAACTGGCCTGCACCAGTTGAATTGTGAATTTAACAATATTTCAATGTTTGCTGTGAAAATTTTTAGATTAGCCTATTCACCCCCCTCTAGGCTACTTTCAATATGAGAAGTTTGATTCAGAAGCCTATTAGGGTTGCCTTCGGGCTCAAGACGCTATTTTGCTATTCGTTGTAACGCACGTGCATTATACTAGTTTATATGTATATGTCACTAATGTATATGTATTAGTAATATTAATTTAAATAATATCACTAAACAGATCTGATGCCTAAAGCTACTGACATGTTTATATATACACATCACAAATGTATATGTATTAGTGACATTGATTTAAATATACATCATTAAATAGATCATAGTAGATATTTACAAATAGACGTCACAAAGATAATTTTATTAGTGACAGATTTTTAAAAAATATGTCACTGTGACAAATTAGTAATGTGTTTTTAGCTAACGCCGCATACTCACCTTTGAGCGATTTTGATGTAAGTTAGCCAATAAAGTTGAGCGACAAAGGAAATCAGGTGCACTACACGAACGCGCGAGGAGCGGCACCGTCCTCTGTCTGCCTTCACTATCGCGGCGCTGTGCCACGCGACTCCCACTGATCAGCTTTTGCCGTGCCGGCACGAGCAAAAGACGGGGAGTTTGTTACATTGCCGCAACGTCGTGTCGTGCTGATCCCTATTGTTTTGACGACAGGCCCCGCTAGCTGCTGGGCCAAGCCAAGTGATTAATATAGTGTGTGTGCTACAGTTTTGACTGCTTGCTGATGTGCCAGTACGGTGCTTGTCCCGTGACGATTGGTCGAGATAGATGACGAGGCCGATAGCCAAGGTCTCTCCAAGCACTCAAGTGGATGGGGCTTGTGTGTGCCGGTGAGTGTCGACGATCTGCTGGCTTGTCCAGATTCGCATGGGAATGGGTTACTTGCATTGCATGTTGTACAGCGCGCGGTCAATATATATCGATGGAACTAGCCATGGCGATGCTGCAGAGATTGTCTCCTTTGTCGCGTTCTCGTCAGTCCATGCTTTTTGGTGTGATTAGGAATGGCAACTATAGAGGTATAGGATGTTTTTCGTCCCCACGAGAACGTTCTATGTTTCCCTTCCCCGTTCGGCCCAGAAAAAATTGAGTTGGCTCAAGCCCAAGACAACCATATAAAATGCTTTCTAACCCTAGTTCCGCATATATTTTTACAAAAGAAAAACGCATATGTTATGCACTAGTATATCTATCATGTACAATAAGATAAAATGAGTAGTATCATAGATCAGTGTCACTAGCAGAAGAAAAACACATAGATATAGTGAATATATAGCCGAACGTCCTCGCATACTAACAACATGTCACACCCGGATTTAAGGGACAAACCCGGGTGTGTCTCATATATGCGTCAAAGAAGTCTAACACATACAACGACTCAGTGTATAGAGATAAATGTCACAAACTCTATTACATAGCGGAAATGTCTTACAAAATAAATGATAATAAATAAATCGAACTAATATTATTTTCTCAGCGCCATCAAGCTGACTGGGAGACGCTACCTAGACCTCGTCGAACTCATCATAATAGTCCTCCTCCGAGGCCACCTGTTCTTCACCTGTGGTGGGGGGGAGGGTTATCGCAAGGGTGAGCTCACAAAAGTTCATCGCTCAACAAGTATGGGGAATAATGTACATGAGCTCACTTACGGTAGGGCTCATGCGTAGTGTAAGGCTGATCAACAAATAATGGTTAAAACTGAGCATTGCTTTTAATAAGTTAGTCAAAGTTTATTAAAAATTAGTAGGTGTAAGTATATACCATCCCAAAATAATAAGAGATTAAAATTATAATAAAACCCACAGTGCAATGCAAATAAAAAATTAAGTTTACTTCCATAACCATGAGCACAGCTTATATACCCGTTTTACACTCTGCAGTGGTTGCCCATCTTTACCCACAAGTTGTGTTACCCACAAGTACGGGGTAGACCAACGATGAAGTCCATATCAATTTCTTCCCACTTCTACTCAGGTATCTTCAGCGAGTGGAGCAATCCGGCTAGCCTCTGATGTTCACCTTTTACCCTTTGGCAAACATCACATACTGCTACATGCGAGGCTACATCTCTTTTTCATGTCATACCACCAATACTTTTGCTTCAGACCCTGGTACATCTTGGTACTACTAGGAGGAATGGAGTAGGCTGAGTCATGAGCTTCCTTTAATATTGTTGGGGGACTGCATCGTCGCCGAAGGTTCTTTAAGAAGAAACACCTTCGGAAGATCAACACATAAGCAAGTACAAGCGCGAAGGTACACGCCGAAGCTATCATCCAGGGTGCTTCGGCATAGCGACATGCCTTGAGACGAAGGGCGGCACCGACTTAAAAAGGAAAAGACCAATCGGTCCATAATAATTTGTGTCATGATTGTAACTAGTTGTCGAGGACATAAATGTAATTTTGATTGGGCTGCGTCCCGTGCCTATAAATAGATGAACAGTACCCCCGTACTGTTCATGCTGACTTGTATTCCGCTTGTGCGTCACGCTTGGACTTTTTGCCTTCTGTCAAGCCGAAGGTACAAATGTAATTCAATATTGTTCTTATTCATCCATGATGATATAATAAAGATATATTGATAATGTCATATGATTATTCATATTATTTCTCATGTTTCATATGCTTCGTCTTTCATTATTATATACTGCGATGATGAAGGTATGTCCTTCATGACCTTCGTTCGAAGATCGTTATATTCTAAGGGAAATAATGCTTCGAAGGACGAAGGGCATTAACCATTAACTTCTTTTTGTGTTGCCTTGTTCTTAATTCATAGTATTTGACAACAAGTCCCCAACATTGGCACTCACCTCCGGTGAACTCACTTCCACTCTTGAGCTGATGGCTTCGTTCAACAACCAAGTCGTAGCACCTTTGGCTACGAAGCTGGTGCTCCCGATAACAGGCGGCTCAAGTTCAGAGCCGGTGATAGTCGCCTAGAGGGGGGGTGAATAGGGCGAAACTGAAATTTACAAATTAAACACAACTACAAGCCGGGGTTAGCGTTAGTAATAATAAACGAGTCCAAGAGAGAGGGCGCAAAACAAATCCCAAGCGAATAAGCAAGTGAGACACGGAGATTTGTTTTACCGAGGTTCGGTTCTTGCAAACCTACTCCCCGTTGAGGAGGCCACAAAGGCCGGGTCTCTTTCAACCCTTCCCTCTCTCAAACGGTCCCTCGGACCGAGTGAGCTTCTCTTCTCAAATCAAAGCCGGGAACAAAACTTCCCCGCAAGGGCCACCACACAATTGGTGCCTCTTGCCTTGATTACAATGGAGTTGTGATCTCAAGAACAAGTGAGAAAGAAAAGAAGCAATCCAAGCGCAAGAGCTCAAATGAACACGGCAAATCACTCTCACTAGTCACTAGGGCTTAGTGTGGAATTGGAGAGGATTTGATCTCTTTAGTGTGTCTAGAATTGAATGCTAGAGCTCTTGTAGTAGTTGAGAAGTAGAAAACTTGGATGCAATGAATGGAGGGGTGGTTGGGGTATTTATAGCCCCAACCACCAAACTTGACCGTTGGCTGGAGGCGTCTGCGCGATGGCGCACCGGACAGTCCGGTGCACACCGGACAGTCCGGTGCCCCTGCCACGTCATCACTGCCGTTGGATTCTGACCGTTGGAGCTTCTGACTTGTGGGCCCGCCTGGGTGTCCGGTGCACACCGGACAGGTACTGTTTGATGTCCGGTGTGCCAGCATGGGCGATTCTGACTTCTGCGCGCGCAGACGGCGCATTGAATGCGCGGCAGAGAGCCGTTGGCGCGGAGACGACCGTTGTCCCGGAGTTGCACCGGACAGTCCGGTGTACACCGGACAGTCCGGTGAATTATAGCGGACGAGCCGTTGGCTTTTCCCGAAGCTGGCGAGTTCCTGAGGCCGACCTCCTTTGGCGCACCGGACACTGTCCGGTGTACACCGGACAGTCCGGTGAATTTTAGCCGAGTCGCCCCTGGAATTCCCGAAGGTGAAGAGTTTGAGTCTGAGTCCCCTGGTGCACCGGACAGGTACTGTGCACTGTCCGGTGGCACACCGGACAGTCCGGTGCGCCAGACCAGGGGTGCCTTCGGTTGCCCCTTTGCTCCTTTATTGAATCCAAAACTTGGTCTTTTTATTGGCTGAGTGTGAACCTTTTACACCTGTATAATCTATACACTTGGGCAAACTAGTTAGTCCAAAGATTTGTGTTGGGCAATTCAACCACCAAAATTATTTAGGAACTAGGTGAAAGCCTAATTCCCTTTCAATCTCCCCCTTTTTGGTGATTGATGCCAACACAAACCAAAGCAAATAGAGAAGTGCATAATTGAACTAGTTTGCATAATGTAAGTGTAAAGGTTGCTTGGAATTGAGCCAATATAACTACTTACAAGATATGCAAGGAATGTTTCTTTCTTATATAACATTTTGGACCACGTTTGCACCATATGTTTTGTTTTTGCAAATTCTTTTTGTAAATCCATTTCAAAGATCTTTTGCAAATAGTCAAAGGTAAATGAATAAGAGTTTGCAAAGCATTTTCAAGATTTGAAATTGACTCCCCCTGTTTCAAATGCTTTTCCTTTGACTAAACAAAACTCCCCCTAAAAGAGATCCACCTCTTAGTGTTCAAGAGGGTTTTGATATACCATTTTTTTAAATACTCCTTTCTCCCCCTTTTGAACATAATAGGATACGAAATGATAGATACTTTTGGAAAGCACTAAGTTTTTGAAGTTGGTGGTGGTGGTGCGGTCCTTTTGCTTTGGGCTCATTTCTCCCCCTTTTTGGCATGAATCGCCAAAAACGGAATCATTAGAGCCCTCGAAGTAAGTTCCTCCTCTTTGGTCATAAATGAATGAGTTAAGATTATACCAAAGACGAAATCCGGTCCTTTTGCGTTTGAGCTTTTACTCTCTCCCCCAAGGATGAAGTCCTTTTCTTTGATGCTCATTTCTCCCCAAGGAATAGAGAGTTGCTCGGAGTGATGGCGAAGCATGAGTTACGGAGTGGAAGCCTTTGTCTTCGCCGAAGACTCCAATTCCCTTTCAATATACCTATGACTTGGTTTGAAATAGACTTGAAAACATATTAGTCATAGTACATAAAAGAGATATAATCAAAGGTATTCAAAAGAGCTATGTGTGCAAGCTAGCAAAAGAAATTTCTAAAATCAAGAATATTGAGCTCATGCCTAAGTCTGGTAAAAGATTGTTCATCAAGAGGCTTGGTAAAGATATCGGCTAATTGATCTTTAGTGTTAATGTAAGAAATCTTGATATCCCCCTTTTGTTGGTGATCCCTAAGAAAATGATACCGAATGGCTATGTGCTTAGTGCGGCTATGCTCGACGGGATTGTCGGCCATTTTAATTGCACTCTCATTATCACATAGCAAAGGGACTTTGGTTAATTTGTAACCGTAGTCCCGCAGGGTTTGCCTCATCCAAAGCAATTGCGCGCAACAATGTCCTGCGGCAATGTACTCGGCTTCGGCGGTGGAAAGAGCGACCGAATTTTGCTTCTTTGAAGCCCAAGACACCAAGGATCTTCCCAAGAACTGGCAAGTCCCTGATGTGCTCTTCCTATTAATTTTGCACCCCGCCCAATCGGCATCCGAATAACCAATCAAATCAAATGTGGATCCCCGAGGGTACCAAAGCCCAAACTTAGGTGTGTAAGCCAAATATCTCAAGATTCGTTTTACGGCCGTAAGGTGTGATTCCTTAGGGTCGGATTGAAATCTTGCACACATGCAAACGGAAAGCATAATGTCCGGTCGAGATGCACATAAATAAAGCAATGAACCAATCATCGACCGGTATACCTTTTGATCCACGGACTTACCTCCCGTGTCGAGGTCGAGATGCCCATTAGTTCCCATGGGTGTCTTGATGGGTTTGGCATCCTTCATCCCAAACTTGGTTAGAATGTCTTGAGTGTACTTCGTTTGGCTAATGAAGGTGCCCTCTTGGAGTTGCTTGACTTGGAATCCCAGAAAATACTTCAACTCCCCCATCATTGACATCTCGAATTTCTGTGTCATGATCCTACTAAACTCTTCACATGTAGACTCGTTAGTAGACCCAAATATAATATCATCAACATAAATTTGGCATACAAACAAGTCATTTTTAAGAATTTTAGTAAAGAGTGTAGGATCGGCTTTTCCGACTTTGAAGCCATTAGCAATAAGGAAATCTCTAAGGCATTCATACCATGCTCTTGGGGCTTGCTTGAGCCCATAAAGCGCCTTAGAGAGCCTATAAACATGGTTAGGATACTCACTGTCTTCAAAGCCGGGAGGTTGCTCAACATAGACCTCTTCCTTGATCGGTCCATTGAGGAAGGCACTTTTCACGTCCATTTGATAGAGCTTAAAGCCATGGTAAGTAGCATAGGCCAATAATATGCGAATTGACTCAAGCCTAGCTACGGGTGCATAGGTTTCACCGAAATCCAAACCTTCGACTTGTGAATACCCTTTGGCCACGAGTCGAGCTTTGTTCCTTGTCACCACACCATGCTCATCTTGCTTGTTGCGGAAGACCCATTTGGTTCCTACAACATTTTGGTTAGGACGTGGAACTAAATGCCATACCTCATTTCTGGTGAAGTTGTTGAGCTCCTCTTGCATCGCCACCACCCAATCCGAGTCTTGAAGTGCTTCCTCTACCCTGTGTGGCTCAATAGAGGAAACAAAAGAGTAATGTTCACAAAAATGAGCAACCCGAGATCGAGTAGTTACCCCCTTATGAATGTCTCCGAGGATAGTGTCGACGGGGTGATCTCGTTGGATTGCTTGGTGGACTCTTGGGTGTTGCGGCCTTGGTTCTTCCTCATCCTCCTTTTCTTGATTATTTTCATCTCCCCCTTGATCATTGCCATTATCTTGAGGTGGCTCATCTTCTTGATTTTGCCCTTCATCAACTTGAGCCTCATCCTCATTTTGAGTTGGTGGAGATGCTTGCATGGAGGAGGATGGTTGATCTTGTGCATTTGGAGGCTCTTCGGATTCCTTAGGACACACATCCCCAATGGACATGTTCCTTAGCGTGATGCATGGAGCCTCTTCATTACCTATCTCATCAAGATCAACTTGCTCTACTTGAGAGCCGTCAGTTTCATCAAACACAACGTCACATGAGACTTCAACTAGTCCAGTGGACTTGTTAAAGACCCTATATGCCCTTGTGTTTGAGTCATAACCAAGTAAAAAGCCTTCTACAGTTTTAGGAGCAAATTTAGATTTTCTACCTCTTTTAATAAGAATAAAGCATTTGCTACCAAAAACTCTAAAATATGAAATGTTGGGCTTTTTACCGGTTAGGAGTTCATATGATGTCTTCCTGAGGATTCGGTGAAGATATAACCGGTTGATGGCGTAGCAGGCGGTGTTGACCGCTTCGGCCCAAAACCGGTCCGGTGTCTTGTACTCATCAAGCATGGTTCGTGCCATGTCCAATAGAGTTCGATTCTTCCTCTCCACTACACCATTTTGTTGTGGAGTGTAGGGAGAAGAGAACTCATGCTTGATGCCCTCCTCCTCAAGGAAGCCTTCGATTTGTGAGTTCTTGAACTCCGTCCCATTGTCGCTTCTTATTTTCTTGATTCTTAAGCTGAACTCATTTTGAGCCCGTCTCAAGAATCCCTTTAAAGTCTCTTGGGTTTGAGATTTTTCCTGTAAAAAGAATACCCAAGTGAAGCGAGAATAATCATCCACTATTACAAGACAATACTTACTCCCGCCGATGCTTATGTAAGCAATCGGGCCGAATAGATCCATGTGGAGTAGCTCAAGCGGCCTGTCGGTCGTCATGATGTTCTTGTGTGGATGATGGACTCCAACTTGCTTCCCTGCTTGACATGCGCTACAAATCCTGTCTTTCTCAAAATGAACATTTGTTAATCCTAAAATGTGTTCTCCCTTTAGAAGCTTATGAAGATTCTTCATCCCAACATGGGCTAGTCGGCGGTGCCAGAGCCAACCCATGTTAGTCTTAGCAATTAAGCATGTGTCGAGCTCAGCTCTATTAAAATCTACTAAGTATAGCTGACCCTCTAACACACCCTTAAATGCTATTGAATCATCACTTCTTCTAAAGACAGTGACACCTACATCAGTGAATAGACAGTTGTAGCCCATTTGACATAATTGAGAAACAGAAAGCAAGTTGTAATCTAAAGAATCTACAAGAAAAACATTGGAAATAGAATGGTCAGGAGATATAGCAATTTTACCAAGTCCTTTGACCAAACCTTGATTTCCATCCCCGAATGTGATAGCTCGTTGGGGATCTTGGTTTTTCTTATATGAGGAGAACATTCTTTTCTCCCCAGTCATATGGTTTGTGCACCCGCTGTCGAGTATCCAACTTGAGCCCCCGGATGCATAAACCTACAAAACAATTTTAGTTCTTGACTTTAGGTACCCAAACGGTTTTGGGTCCTTTGGCATTAGACACAAGAACTTTGGGTACCCAAACACAAGTCTTGGAACCCTTGTGTTTGCCCCCAACAAATTTGGCAACTACCTTGCCGGATTTGCTAGTAAGCACATAAGATGCATCAAAAGTTTTAAATGAAATGGCATGATCATTTGATGCATTAGGAATTTTCTTCTTAGGCAACTTAGCATGGGTTGGTTGCCTAGAACTAGATGTCTCACCCTTATACATATAAGCATGATTAGGGCCAGAGTGAGACTTCCTAGAATGAATCTTTCTAATTTTGCTCTCAGGATAGCCGGCAGGGTACAAAATGTAACCCTCGTTATCCTGAGGCATGGGAGCCTTGCCCTTAACAAAGTTAGATAAGTTCTTTGGAGGGGCATTAAGTTTGACATTGTCTCCCCTTTGGAAGCCAATGCCATCCTTGATGCCAGGGCGTCTCCCATTATAGAGCATACTTCTAGCAAATTTAAATTTTTCATTTTCTAAGTTATGCTCGGCAATTTTAGCATCAAGTTTTGCTATATGATCATTTTGTTGTTTAATTAAAGCCATATGATCATGAATAGCATCAATATCAACATTTCTACATCTAGTACAAATAGTGACATGCTCAATGGTAGATGTAGATGGTTTGCAAGAATTAAGTTCAACAATCTTAGCATGAAGTATATCATTCTTATCTCTAAGATCGGCAATTGTAATTTTGCAAACATCAAAATCTTTAGCCTTAGCAATTAAACTTTCATTCTCTAATCTAAGGCTAGCAAGAGATACATTCAATTCATCAATCTTAGCAAGCAAGTCAACATTATCATCTCTAAGATTGGGAATTGAAACATTACAAGCATGTGAATCAACCTTAGCATTTAAGATAGCATTTTCATTTCTAAGGTTGTCAATCATCTCACGACAAGTGCTTAGCTCACTAGATAGTTTTTCACATTTCTCAATTTCCAGAGCATAAGCCTTTTTAACCTTAACATGTTTTTTGTTTTCTTTAATTAGACAATCCTCTTGGGAATCCAAAAGGTCATCCTTTTCATGAATAGCACTAACCAATTCATTCAATTTTTCTTTTTGAGCTATGTTAAGGTTGGCAAAAAGGGAACGCAAATTATCCTCCTCATCACTAGCATTATCATCACTAGAAGATTCATATTTAGTGGAGGAGTTAGATTTAACCTTTTTCCGTTTGCCGTCCTTTGCCATGAGGCACTTGTGGCCGACGTTGGGGAAGAGGAGTCCCTTGGTGACGGCGATGTTGGCGGCGTCCTCGTCGTCGGAGGAGTCGCTTGAGCTTTCGTCGGAATCCCATTCCCGACAAACATGGGCATCGCCGCCCTTCTTCTTGTAGTACCTTTTCTTCTCCTTTCTTCTCCCCTTCTTGTCGTCGCCTCGGTCACTGTCACTAGACATAGGACATTTAGCAATAAAATGACCGGGCTTACCACATTTGTAGCAAACCTTCTTGGAGCGGGACTTGTAGTCTTTCCCCCTCCTTTGTTTGAGGATTTGGCGGAAGCTCTTGATGACGAGCGCCATCTCCTCATTGTCAAGCTTGGAGGCGTCTATTGGTTGTCGACTTGGTGTAGACTCCTCCTTCTTTTCTTCCGTCGCCTTGAATGCAACGGGTTGAGCTTCGGATGGGTCGCCAAGCTCGTTGATTTTCCTCGAGCCTTCTATCATGCACTCAAAACTTACAAAATGCCCGATAACTTCCTCGGGGGTCATTTTAGTATATCTAGGATTGCCACGAATCAATTGAACTTGAGTGGGATTAAGAGAAATAAGAGATCTTAAAATAACATTTACCACTTCGTGGTCGTCCCACTTCTTGCTCCCGAGGTTGCGCACTTGGTTTACCAAAGTCTTGAGCCGGTTGTACATGTGTTGTGGCTCCTCCCCTTTGTTAAGCCGGAACCGACCGAGCTCCCCCTCGATCGTTTCCCGCTTGGTGATCTTCGTGAGCTCATCTCCCTCGTGCGCGGTTTTGAGTACATCCCAAACCTCCTTGGCGTTCTTCAACCCTTGTACTTTGTTATATTCCTCTTTGCTTAGTGAGGCGAGGAGAATTGTTGTGGCTTGTGAGTTGAAGTGCTCGATTTGGGCTACCTCATCCTCATCATAGTTCTCATCCCCTATTGATGGTACCTGCGCACCAAACTCAACAACATCCCATATGCTTTTGTGGAGCGAGATTAGATGAAATCGCATTAAATCGCTCCACCTAGCGTAATCTTCACCATCAAAAGTTGGTGGTTTGCCTAGTGGGACGGAAAGTAAAGGTGTATGTTTGGAAATGCGAGGGTAGCGTAGGGGGATCTTACTATACTTCTTGCGCTCTTGGCGCTTAGAAGTGACGGAGGGCGCATCGGAGTCGGAGGTAGAAGTTGATGAAGTGTCGGTCTCGTAGTAGACCACCTTCCTCATCCTCTTGTGCTTGTCGCCTTTCCGATGCGGCTTGTGGGAAGAAGATTTTTCCTTCTTCTCTTTGTGGTGAGAAGAAGATTTCTTCTCCTTCCCTTTGTTGGAGGAGCTCTTCTTCTTCTCCCTCCTTTTTGTGCGGGACTCTTCCGATGAAGTACTTCCTTGGCTTGTAGTGGGCTTTTCGCCGGTCTCCATCTCCTTCTTGGTGTGATCTCCCGACATCACTTCGAGCGGTTAGGCTCTAATGAAGCACCGGGCTCTGATACCAATTGATAGTCGCCTAGAGGGGGGGGTGAATAGGGCGAAACTGAAATTTACAAATTAAACACAACTACAAGCCGGGGTTAGCGTTAGTAATAATAAACGAGTCCAAGAGAGAGGGCGCAAAACAAATCCCAAGCGAATAAGCAAGTGAGACACGGAGATTTGTTTTACCGAGGTTCGGTTCTTGCAAACCTACTCCCCGTTGAGGAGGCCACAAAGGCCGGGTCTCTTTCAACCCTTCCCTCTCTCAAACGGTCCCTCGGACCGAGTGAGCTTCTCTTC
The DNA here is from genome assembly GCF_902167145.1 of Zea mays. Lineage (NCBI taxonomy): Eukaryota > Viridiplantae > Streptophyta > Magnoliopsida > Poales > Poaceae > Zea > Zea mays. Next base: position 80,823,037 of record NC_050104.1, on the reverse strand, counting down.
TCAAATCAAAGCCGGGAACAAAACTTCCCCGCAAGGGCCACCACACAATTGGTGCCTCTTGCCTTGATTACAATGGAGTTGTGATCTCAAGAACAAGTGAGAAAGAAAAGAAGCAATCCAAGCGCAAGAGCTCAAATGAACACGGCAAATCACTCTCACTAGTCACTAGGGCTTAGTGTGGAATTGGAGAGGATTTGATCTCTTTAGTGTGTCTAGAATTGAATGCTAGAGCTCTTGTAGTAGTTGAGAAGTAGAAAACTTGGATGCAATGAATGGAGGGGTGGTTGGGGTATTTATAGCCCCAACCACCAAACTTGACCGTTGGCTGGAGGCGTCTGCGCGATGGCGCACCGGACAGTCCGGTGCACACCGGACAGTCCGGTGCCCCTGCCACGTCATCACTGCCGTTGGATTCTGACCGTTGGAGCTTCTGACTTGTGGGCCCGCCTGGGTGTCCGGTGCACACCGGACAGGTACTGTTTGATGTCCGGTGTGCCAGCATGGGCGATTCTGACTTCTGCGCGCGCAGACGGCGCATTGAATGCGCGGCAGAGAGCCGTTGGCGCGGAGACGACCGTTGTCCCGGAGTTGCACCGGACAGTCCGGTGTACACCGGACAGTCCGGTGAATTATAGCGGACGAGCCGTTGGCTTTTCCCGAAGCTGGCGAGTTCCTGAGGCCGACCTCCTTTGGCGCACCGGACACTGTCCGATGTACACCGGACAGTCCGGTGAATTTTAGCCGAGTCGCCCCTGGAATTCCCGAAGGTGAAGAGTTTGAGTCTGAGTCCCCTGGTGCACCGGACAGGTACTGTGCACTGTCCGGTGGCACACCGGACAGTCCGGTGCGCCAGACCAGGGGTGCCTTCGGTTGCCCCTTTGCTCCTTTATTGAATCCAAAACTTGGTCTTTTTATTGGCTGAGTGTGAACCTTTTACACCTGTATAATCTATACACTTGGGCAAACTAGTTAGTCCAAAGATTTGTGTTGGGCAATTCAACCACCAAAATTATTTAGGAACTAGGTGAAAGCCTAATTCCCTTTCAGCCGGCTAACAAGAAGCAGAAGAAGGAAGCGCAGAGCAGGGTGCAACATGTTGGGATGCAGGGACCCTTCATCAAGTCAAAATGGTCCCAGATCCCAATCACCTTCTCCCAGGAGGACCTTCAGCTCAAAGATTACCCTCACAATGATGCTATGTTCATATCTTGTGTCATCAAGGGATTTCTGGTCCATAATGTTCTGGTTGATACAGGCAGTGCAGCGGATATCATATTTGCTAAGGCCTTCAGACAAATGCAAGAGCCAGAAGACAAGATCCTTGATGCTTCGGAGGAAGGCAGATTGTAGCACTCGGCAAAATCACAATGCCAGTGACCTTCGGCTTCGTCCATAACACAAGGACTGAACAGGTTGTCTTTGACATTGTTGACATGGAGTACCTCTATAATGCAATCATTGGTCGAGGGACACTTAATGCCTTCGAAGCAATACTTCATCCAGCATATTTATGCATGAAGATACCTTCGGAACAAGGGCCCATTGTTGTCCATGGGAGTCAAGAAGCTGCCAGAAAGGCCGAAGGAAATTAGACAGATTCGAAGGCAATTCATAATATAGATGGAGCCGAAGCCTCTCAGCAGTATAATTACAAAAGAGAGAAGGCTACTTCGGCGGATCAGCCAAAGCCTATGCTACTATGTGAAGGCATAGCAGAACAAAAGGTACTACTGGGGTCTCAGCTGACTGAAGAGCAAGAGAAGACTTTGCTAAGATTTTTATTCAACAACAAAGATGTCTTTGCTTGGTCAGCCAATGATCTCTGTGGTGTCAACAGAGATGTCATTGAACATTGACTCAATGTGGATCCATCTTTCAGGTCAAGGAAATAAAGGCTTCGAAAGATGTCTGAAGACAAAGCTGAAGGTGCTCGGAACGAAGTGAAGAGACTACTTAGTGCTGGTGTCATCAGAGAAGTGAAATACCCAGAATGGTTAGCCAACACTGTCATGGTGAAGAAGGCCAATGGTAAATGGAGAATGTGCATTGATTTAACAGATCTCAACAAGGCTTGTCCAAAGGACGAGTTCCCATTGCTAAGAATAGACTCTCTAGTAGATGCAACAGCTTCTTCATAGCTCATGAGTCTGTTGGATTGTTACTCAGGCTACCATCAAATTTGGATGAAGAAAAAAGATGAGCCGAAGACTAGCTTCATAACCCCTAGTGGTACCTATTGCTATCTTCGGATGCCTGAGGGGCTTAAAAATGCTGGAGGAAGCTTCAGCAGAATGACAGCCAAGGTCCTTCATTCTCAAATAGGTAGGAATGTACTGACCTATGTTGAGGATATCATAGTGAAAAGCACGAAGCAAGAAAATCACATTGCTGATTTGCAAGAGACATTTGCTAATTTTAGGCAAGCTGGGCTGAAGTTAAATCCAGAAAAGTGTGTTTTTGGGGTGAAGAAGGGCAAGTTCCTTGGATGTTTAGTATCAACGAAAGGAATCAAAGCCAACCCGAGCAAGATCGAAGCTATCCTTCGGATGGAGCCATCAAGCACAAAGAAGGGGGCTCAACAGCTGGCAGGAAGACTAGCATCATTGAACAGATTCATATCCAGATCAGCAGAAAGAAATTTGCCATTCTTTGAAATACTGAAGTCAGCCGAAGTTTTTCAATGGGGTCCGGCTCAACAAAAAGCCTTCGAAGAGTTGAAGCAATACTTAATCGATTTAACAACACTAACTCCACCCTCGCTAGGGGCTCCATTGCTCTTATATGTGGCAGCTTCGCACTCTGCAGTTAGTGCGGCGCTTGTACAGGAGAAGCTAGATGGCCAAGTCAAAAAGCAGGCTCCAGTGTACTTCATCTCCGAAGTTTTAAGTTTATCAAAGAAAAATTATACAGAATTGGAGAAGGTGTTGTATGATGTGTTAATGGCCTCTAGGAAGCTTCGACATTAATTTCAAGCATATCACATAATTGTTCCTTCGTCACAGCCTCTAAAGGACATAATGAGGAACAGAGAAGCTACTGGAAGGATCGGAAAATGGGCTGCGGAGCTTAACGAATTCAGTATTGACTATGTGCATAGATCCTCAATTCAGTCCCAGGCGTTAGCAGATTTCATCGCTCATTGGACGCCAGGGGCTCAAGAAGAAGAAACAAATAAAGACGCCGAAGCCTGGACAGTGTTCTGCGACGGTTCCTGGGGAACCTTCGATGCAGGAGCGGCTGCTATCCTAGTAGTGCCTTCAAAAGTCAGAACATGTTATGTAACAAGGCTTGACTTTAGTTGTACAAATAATATTGCTGAATACGAAGCACTTCTGTTGGGGCTTCGAAAGTTAAGGGCAATGGGAATAAGAAGGGCCATCCTGAAAACTGATTCTCAAGTCATTTCTGGCCATATAGACAAAAGTAGCTAGGCAAGAGACCCGAAGCTTGAAAAATATCTGGATACAGTTCGAAGGTTGGAGGCTTCTTTCGAAGGTTTTTCTGTCAAGAATATTCCAAGAGGAGAAAATGAGCATGCAGATCTGCTAGCCAAATCATCAGCACAGGGGCTCCCTCTACCTTCAGAAGTATTTTTTGAAACAATAAAAGCACCTTCGGTTGAACTTATGGAGAGAGCAGTGCTTGCAATTTCCCTAGTACACAGTGAAGATTGGAGGACTGAAATTATATCTTTCCTCCAAGGTAATTGTCTTTCGGATGATGAAGCTTATAATAAGAGAATGGAAGCAAGGACAAGACCGTATGTGGTAATAGAAGGGGAATTATATAAACATGGAGTCCGTTCTCCACTCCTCAAGTGTTTATCTAGAGCTGAAGGTATTGAATTAATGAAGGAGATACATGCAGGTCTGTGTGGATTTCATATTGGGTCTATACCCTTACTAGGAAAAGTGTTTAGACAAGGATTTTACTGGCCAAAGGCAGCTTCGAATGCAGGAGAGCTAGTTCAAAAATGTAAAAATTGTCAAAAATATGCAAGAGACCAGAAGCAACCTTCATCTCTCACCTAGCTAATACAGCCTACTTGGCCATTGCAAAGATGGGGCCTGGATTTGTTAGGCTCACTTCCACTAGCGCAAGGTAATCTGAAATATGTTGTGGTGGCTGTAGAATATTTTTCTAAGTGGATTGAAGCAATGCAAAGCCTTTAGCTACAATAACTTTGGTTACAGTCCAGAAATTTTTCGCTTCTGCGTACCGAAGGCTATAACTGTGGACAATGGAACACAGTTCGATGCTGAAATGTTCAAGGATTTCTGTGACCAAATTGGCACAAAGATTCATTTTGCATCAGTTAGGCATCCGGAGTCAAACAGGCTGGTAGAAAGAGCAAATGCCATTATAATGACGGGAATAATGAAGCTAATCTTCAATCAGCCTAGAGGAAAGTGGCCAGATGAGTTGATTAAAGTAGTGTGGAGCCACAATACAACCACATCAAGATCAATAGGTTTTACACCTTTCAAACTATTATTTGGTGACGAAGCTATAACACCAGAAGAAGCTAAAGCAGGGTCAATAAGAACAGCAGCTTCGGCAGAAGACGAAGCTGACTATCGCGTAGCAAAAGATACTATAGAGGGGACCAGACTTCAGGTTATGGAGAACATCAACAAATACCAAGCCGAAACAATAAAATGGCGTGACAGAAAAGTTTGGTTGAAAAATATCAAGCCAAGGCATTTGGTGCTTCGGAGGGTGGCCAATCCGGACACAGTAGGCAAGTTGCAGCTGAAGTGAGAAGGACCTTTTCTGGTGTTATCTTCATCGAGGCCCAGTTCTTAGAGATTGAAGGATATGGACGGCAACGACGTACCTAGATTTTGGAATGCGGATGAGCTTCGGCGATATTATGTGTAATATTTTTTCATTTTTTCTATGGCACCCTTTTCCTTTCTAAAGGGGGAGAAAGGTTTTTAATGGGGCCATAGCTTGTAATTTTTCCTTTCTTATTTAGCTCCACGAGAGCCAAATCCCCCAAAAGAATGTAAAATGTAAAAGCCGAGCATGCACCATCGAGTGCAGAGAGAAAAAAGAGGAAAAGCAGGGAGAAGCTCAAAAGTCGTCCCCAATGGGATGCAGAGCATGACGAAGCTACAAAAAGTCGTTCCTAAGGGAGCGCAACGTATGTTTTCTGCTCAAAAGTCGTTCCTAAGGGAATGCAGAGCCAAATACCGCCGAAATATAAGGCGAAGAAGTTCAAAAGTCATTCCTAAGGGGATGGAGAACTTATACCACCGAAATAGAAGGCGAAAAAGTTCAAAAGATGTTCCTAAGGGGATGCAGAACTTATACCACCGAAATAGAAGGTGAAGAAGCTCAAAAGACGTTCCTAAGGGGATGCAGAGCTTAAGACTCAAAAGACGTTCCTAAGGGGATGCAAAGTCTGGGTGTGGCTTCGTATGCGTGTGTTTGGACATTCATTTGCACATTACATCACATCATTCATTGCATTCATAAACATTCATTTAGACATCCGTAGGATCATCATCATCATAACATAGAGTACAAACAGATGCTTCGACTTTGATGACAACACTTCGATGAGTACAAAGAAGCAAAGATATGCTTCGTCGTGTACGAAAAGAAGGGAACGTGTTTTTCGCCTTCGGCTCAAAAAATACAAGTTTCGTCCACATCAAAACAATTCACACACGGATGAAAAGGTAAAAATATATTACAAGGTACGAACAAATTTACAGAGTAATGTTTTGATTCCTAAATTACAATATCTTTTACAAAGATAATTCAAATGTCTCTAAAAGCTTTGTGCAACAACTTCATCAGTCTCCGTCAAGCTTCGGATTTTTGACCTTCGGCATCGTCATCCTATACACATCAAATCAGTATAAGGTAAAAAGTAATCTTAGGAGAGGGTAAGCAACAGGTACAAGTTTAATACCGGCTTGACATGACTTCGAGCTTCATCACCAGCTAAGTCTCGCCCACCCTTCATCCAAATTTATGTTATAAATCTATTTCCAATACTTCGGGCCAGACTGGGGATGTCAGTCAAGTCCGCTGGTGATAGGCTGAAGTTTGGCCTGTTTACAATTTTTTCGTGCGTGCAACCAGCCTTCATAAAAGCTATAGCTGTGCTGCGAGAAGCCAGTAGGGCACATAAGTCACCATGCCCAGCTATAACTTTGTCAAGCGCCTCAACTTCGCCCTCAATATGTTCAAAAGTGCTTGGCAGGTCTTCAACCGAAGGTTCAAATTTTTCAGAACTAGCACCCACTGAGTTGAAGACCTGTTTTAGCCGTTGCATGGACCGGTTGCCGAAGTTTAAGCATTTGTCCTGAAGCTCTTTCAAGGATTTCTGCAAATTCGAACTTTTTTCAACTTCGGCTTCAAGCTTCACATCAAAACTCTTCTTTTCTTGCTCGAAGCTTTCTGACTTTAGGAGGAGTTCACTGTTTAATCTGGCAATTTCGGCTTGGGCTTCTGCCAATGAACCCTCCATTGTTTGAAGAAGAAAATCTTTCTTTTCAAGAGCAGCTTCATGATCTTTGATTTTACTTTCCAAGCCTTCAATTATAACCTCATTCTTCTTATCTTCGAGGTCATGTTGCATTCTGAAGGCTTTGCTTAGCAACATACTCTATGCAAAATAACCTTCATCAGAAATCTTTGCTTCATCGTAAAATAATAAAAAGTTGAGAAAAAAAACTTTACCTTAAAATTAGAATAGAATAAGCTGCCAACGATATGCTGTCGTCGGTAGCTGCTTATGTCAGCTTCAAGCTTCGGAAAACCAACACTCTTCGATAGAGTGCTAATAATCTTCGCTCCAGTTCGATCTTGAATACATCCTAAGGCTTCTTCGTTAATTCCGCCGAAGAGCATCGCTCCTGGCTGGTAGCCATAGGATATAGCATACTCCTGCAGCTCCTCCTTCTCAGCCTTGGATAATTCTTGACCAATTATATTTTGAAAGTTGAAGCCTTTTTCTTCCGAAATATCTTCGGCAATTTCCTTCCCTTTTCAGGCACTGTGGCCAGGACTTCTTCTGCAGCAGTAGCAGTCTCCTCCACAGCCAAATCCAAGAGCACTTTATTGATAGCAGATAATGTACTCTCCAGGTTGGTAGCTTCGGTAGTCGCAGCTTTGGCAGAAGCAACAACTTCATCAGCTGGTGTTATTTTTGATGCTGAGGCCGGCAATGGCGTTTCCTCAATAGCTTGCATAACGGTAACAATCCTTCGCTTTTTTGGCCCAACCGCCTTCTTCGCTGCCGAAGGCTCGTCCTTCTTCTGTAAAAGCTTTGTCAGTTGTGGCACCAGTGGACTTAGCAGCTTGATAGGTAAGGATTCGGTCATTACCTTTAAAATTTCTTCTACTTCAGCAGCAGAAGGTATTGAAGGGGTTTCTTCTATCTCAGCTGTTTTTGGCTCCGGAGTTGTAGCCCTTCTCTTCTTCGAAATAGTCACCTTCGGCTCAGGATTGGATTTTCTCTTTTTAGAGCTTCTTCATCCTCTTTCACCATCCTAGCACCCTGTCTGCTCAGAACACTGACAACCCTCTTTCTCTTTGGACCTTCAGCACCCTTGCTTAGTCGTTCATAGTCAGGGTATTCAAAGTTTAAAGCGTCCATTACCCGATTCAACCTTCGTTTTGGTCGGGTGCCGAAGGCTGCAGTCATTAGTTGATCTTCTTTTTTGGTATAATTACCCAAAATTTCGTTGCACATAGTTTCAATCATTTCTAACCACTCTTGGCAATGCTCTTTGAATTGTTTCTCAAATTTGAAGCGATAGGGCAATCGAACAAGTTCATTCTTCTTCCTTGTACCCTTCAGCTTCGGCATACTCCATTCACTCAACGTTGGAGACACCCTGTTGGCCAGGTATTCTTGCACTAGATCTCTAGTGCTGATCTGTTCAGCCACCACCCTGAATTTTGCTACAACTTGTTGACATGGTGACCCCGACGTCATGCGGCATAGGGGCCTAGTCAGTCCGAAGCTTAAACTCTGTGGGCTCGGGACCATCGTCTTCAACTTCTCCCTCTTCTTCTCATCAGCCTTGATATAGAACCATTCACTTTTCCAGCCGGTTGGCCACTTGGTACGATAGCTGAGCATCGGAGCCTTCGTATCCTTGCTATACACGAAGTTATAACAACCGAAATTTTCATGTAACCCGTCTTCTCTGGCCTTCGTCTGGTAATGCAATTCATGCACTCGGCAGAAAGCTTTAGCATTTGGGTCCATTCCTTGGCTTTGAAGGGCCCAGATGAAGACGCTGAGCCTAATGATAGCGTTAGGGGTCAGCTGATGAAGATAGATTTCATAATTATCCAAAACTTCTCCAATCATCTCGTGAAGCGGAAACCGCAATTCTGCCCTGAAAAAGCTTTTGAAAACTACTACTTCATCATTTTTCGGCTCTGGAGTGGTTTCTTCTCTGGCAAAACGAATAAGTTTCTTCTCAGCTTCTCCGAAGTAACCCAGCTTCATCATCATGGGTACATTAGCCTCAGACACATTAGATTTTTCAAAATCTAAGTGGCTGGGTTTTGATGGGATCAAAGTGTTATAGTCTTCCTCTTCTTCATCAACATTTTCTTCTTCGATGTCAGCCTGTTCAGCTTCGGCAGTAGGTGCACCTTCGTCAATAGCTTCCTCTGTCACAACCAATCCCGATTGTCTCATGACTTTGGAGATCAGGGCTGTCTCGGTGGCTTCGGCCTCCTCTCCTTCACGGGACACCCTTGCAGTCGAGCGTACTCTGGCCATCTGATGATGAATTTTTTGCAGTTTTTACGAAGCTGATGTTTTTACGGTTTTTTGACGAAGCTCCCCCTTTTGACAAAGCTAGTTCAAGATGATGGTTCGCTCGAGAATGCAGTGAAAAAGCTTCGGCTATGGTTAAATTTTTCAACAGCACAACAGTGGAATGGCAATGAATGTTGTGGTAACTTCACACCTACCCCTCTGTTTATATAGTGCTGCAGGTGGGAAGGTGAATCGTCAAGTTGCCCGTACTCGCTAAACAGTTACCCGCACCCGCTGAAAGGTGGACCACTCGGCGCTTGAGAGGTGAATCGCCAGACCATGCGTACCCGCCGCATGGTGGGCCACCTCGCGCTCAGAATAATTTAATCATTTCTCGGCAACGAGCTTAGGGAAGGTGTTTTCGGACCTTCGGCATTCTGAAGTCTTGGCGATTTTTCATGGATCAAGCTCGTTAAGAAAAATGATCTAGCACCGCGAAGGGGCTACTGTTGGGGGACTGCCTCGTCGCCGAAGGTCCTTTAAGAAGAAACACCTTTAGAAGATCAGCACATAAGCAAGTACAAGCGCGAAGGTACACGCCGGAGCTACCATCCAGGGTGCTTCGGCATAGCGACATGCCTTGAGACGAAGGGCGGCACCAACTTAAAAAGGAAAAGACCAATCGGTCCATGATAATTTGTGTCATGATTGTAACTAGTTGTTGAGGACATAAATGTAATTTTGACCAGGCTGCATCCCGTGCATATAAATAGGTGAACAGTACCCCGTACTGTTCACGCTGACTTGTATTCGCTTGTGCGTCACGCTTGGACTTTTTGCCTTCTGTCAAGGCGAAGATACAAATGTAATTCAATATTGTTCTTACTCATCCATGACGATATAATAAAGATATATTGATAATGTCATATGATTATTCATGTTATTTCTCATGTTTCATATGCTTCGTCTTTCATTATTATATACCGCGATGATGAAGGTACGTCCTTCATGACCTTCGTCCAAAGATCGTTATATCCTAAGGGAAATAATGCTTCGAAGGACGAAGGGCATTAACCATTAACTTCTTTTTGTGTTGTCTTGTTCTTAATTCATAGTATTTGAGAACAAGTCCCCAACAAGTATGGTTTCACGGAGTCTGTCTATCTCAGGAACACATATCATGTTCTTGAACCAGATTGTTCCTTGTTGATCCTTCGTGAAGTCTGGACGTCAACCTTCTGCACTCAGGTCTTTCAACTCTTGAATCTTAGCATCTCCAACCTAACCTTTTCGTATATCTCGCTCCAAGGTAGGTTCCACTTCTATCATAATACCCTCTGCATGAGCAACTATTCCCAAGTTGAGCCTTTCAAAGTTCTCTTCCAACTCATCAAGCAACTGGGTCGCTATAGCTGCATGAGCATGTTCTTTCCGACTCAAGGCATCTGCAACCAGATTCGCCTTGCCCGGATGATAGTGGATCTCCAAGTCATAATACTTGATGAGCTCTAACCAACGACGTTGCCTAAGGTTTAGATTTTTCTGGGTAAAGATATACTTCAAACTCTTGTGGTCTGTATAGATTTGACACTTGGTCCCCATTATGTAATGTCTCCAAATCTTGAGAGCATGCCCTACGGTGGCCAGTTCTAAGTCATGAGTGGGGTAGTTTAGCTCATGCTTCCGCAACTGGCGAGACACGTAGGAAATGACATGTCCTTCTTGCATAATAAAACATCCCAAGCCCAGACGACACACATAACAATATATATCAAATCCCTTCTGCAGATCAGGCATTACCAACACTGGGGGTGACATCAACTTAAACTTCAGCTTATTGAAACTGTCTTATCAAACCTGTATCCACTTAAATTATTTCCTTCTCCAAAAGTGAGGTCATTGGCTTTGCTATCTTGGAGAATACCTCAATGAAACATCGGTAATAACACGTGAGTCCTAGGAAACTCTGGATTTCAGTGACCGAACTTGGTATCTTCCATCCCACTATCTCCTTTACTTTGGCCGGATCCACTGATATTCCCCCATTGGAGATGATATGCCCAAGGAATGGCACCTCACTCAACCAGAACTCCATTTACTAAACTTGGCATAGAGTTAGTTGTCCCTCAATTTCTACAATACCAATCGCAGATGTTCCTCATGCTCTCGATCATTCTTGGAATAAATCAGAATGTCGTCGATGAATACAATGACATACTTATCAAGATACTCCATAAACACCTTATTCATTAGATTCATGAAGTAGGTTGGTGCATGGGTCAAGCCAAACGACATGACCATGAACTCATATAGCCTGTATGGGGCAGAGAAAGACATCTTGGGAATATCTGAAGGCCTAATCTTCATTTGATGATAACCCGATCTGAGATCAATTTTGGAGAATACCCTATCACCTCTCATTTGATCAAACAAATCTTCAATACGGGGTAAGGGGTACTTATTTTTAATGGTCACATCATTGAGTGATCTATAATCAACACACATCCTCTAGGAACCATCTTTCTTCTGAACAAACAAAACAGGTGCTCCCCATGGTGAAGAACTAGGATGAATATACCTCGACTCCTCCAACTCTGTTAGCTGTTTCTTAATTTCTTTTAATTCCTCCACAGACATTCTATAGGGTCTTTTAGAAATAGGAGCGGTCCAAGGTAAGAGATCAATAATAAACTCCACTTCCCTATCTGGCGGCATTCCAGATAACTCTTCTGAAAAATATCTGGGAATTCTCTAACAACTTTGATATGATCACCCACAAATTTATCGTTAACTAGATATATAGCAGGTTGGGTAGATGGGGGTGGTGCAAATATGACTTCAAATCTATCTCCATCAGGAATAGAAAGCTCTACAGTCCCTCTAGCACAATGTATTACTGCCTTCCATTATTTTAACCAGTTCATGCCAAGGATTAAGTCTATGGTACTCTCTTTTAGCACTACAGGCATAGCCCAGAATTTTCTTCCCATTATTGTTACTTCTATTTTATGAATCATATATGTTGCCTCAAAAGGCCATTTAGGTGTAATGACTACCATAGATCTACGTATAGCGAGGTAAGTCAGGCTATTTGCATTAACATAACAAGCAGATATGAATGAATGTGAAGCTACAGAATCAAAAAGTATAGAAGTTGGCATGGAATTAATGAAGAACATACCAATGATAATGTTAGAACAATCATTAGTAGCTTCAACAATGATTTGATTAACCCTGGCAATATAATATCTTTGGTTGCTGGCTGGAGTTTGAGTCTGAGTCTGCTTGCCCGGATTACTGCCACAAGCAGTAATGTTGGTGCTTCTCTTCAGACTTTTAATGAGGTCAGTCATTTATGATGGGTCAGTCCCAAGGCGGGCGAACTCTCCCTCCATCCCTCCTTTGACTCGTGGGCCCTACGGGCCCAAGGATCTTTTCCCTGACATGTACCTCGTGATCTTGTTCAACTACACAACAACCATCTTTCGTTCTGTAATCATGGAACAACTCCATGATATATAACTGACTTGAAAGCATCTAGGCTCCTGGTTGGTTTTAGTGATTAATGACAACGTAATGTTATATGTGACTAACGTGTGTTTTACAGAGACAAATGGTAAGTTAGGTCGCATTACAGGTAGAAGTACTACAACGGTGAAAACAATCTCGGAGATAAGAACTCGAAGCGACGACTAAAATGACGAAACACAAAGTAAAGGTCTAAGGAGTCCGAGTGTCAAGGAGTTGTGGACACCCGTGATTTAGTTAGGTCTTTTATTCTCTTTTAGTCATACTATAAAGAGGGGTTGTCGATGAGTAATTTGACCAAGAGAGTTCTAGTGTAGTGTTGGTGCACATTCACACTCACATATAGTTCTAGGTGACACTCTAGAACATACACTCAAGTTAGAACGAAAACCAATTTGAAAAACAGCTTAAAACAGAAAATAGGGTTTCTGGCCTTAGGGCACTGAACTGTCCGGTGTGAACCGGACTGTCCGGTGCACCCTCTGCCAGGTGGGGCCAAGCTGGCCCAGGGGAAGAGTTTTCCCACGCAGAAACCCAAGAGCGCAAGGTTCCCGAGTGGAATTTTAGTGGCACACCGGACAGCGCACCGGACTGTCCGGTGTGCACAAGACAGTGACTGTTCACTGTCTGGTGTGCCATCTGCCCAACGGCTAGCTGTCAGAACAAGCCGTTGCAGTCGACCGTTGGCGCACCGGTGGCGCACCGGACTGTCCAGTGCGCCCATGCGCATAACAATGCTGGTAACGGCTAGTTGGTGGGTGAGGGCTATTTATACCCCCTTCACCCACCATATTCAATGTCTTGCAGCCCACATTAATTCCTACACATTGGTAGAGCATTGCAAGCACCAAAAGCCTAGTGAGGAGATTAGAGAATCTTAATCGCGCTTTGGACCTCATTAGCACTAGCGAGAGCCACCTAGAGCACACACCACTTGCATTAGGCTTCTCTTGGTTAAGCGAAAGTCTACGGCTTGTTACTCTTGGTGATCGGCATCACCTAGATGGCTTTGGTGGCGTTGGGAGCTTGGTGATCACCGTGAAGATCTTGTTGGTGACCCAACTCAAGTTTGTAAGCGGTCTTGAGGGATCCACCGCGCCGGAGTGGCAAAAGATCATCTCGTAGTGAGCACTTGGTTCTTGCGAGGACCAAGGGGGAGCGAAACCCTTGCGCGGGTGCTCCAACGAGGACTAGTGGAGAGTGCCGACTCTTCGATACCTCGGGAAAAATTGGAGGAGTCTTCTAAACCATGCTTTACATTCCGCACTTAATTCAAGCATTTTACATTGTGTATTTGTTTAGCAAGTATTTGAAGCATTGTCTTAGCATTGTTGTATTTCTAGTATTATTATCTTAGTGCTAGTTGTTGGGGTGAAGTTGGGCTCTTGATTAGCTCTTGCTTAGGTTTTAATTAGTGTTGATTTTTAGAAAAGCCCAATTCACCCCCCTCTTGGGCATCGTGATCCTTTCAATTGGTATCAAAGCCTTGTTGCTCTTAGATTAGCTTAACTGCTAGAGTTACGATGTCCGGTGGGGATGGACCTCCTCCCGTTTTTGATGGTGACAATTTTCCATGCTGGAAAATTCGTATGGAAGCATATTTAGAGGCTATAGACATTGGTGTCTATAAAGCTGCCAGACAAGGATTCCCCGAACCTAGAGAAATGGAATGCTAAGGCCAAAAACACCCTTTTTAGAGGCCTTTGCAAAGATGTGTTCAATAGAGTTAGAAATCATAAAAATGCTCATGATTTGTAGATGGACATTTGTGCTCTACATGAAGGAACTAGAAGTGAGCGTGAGGAGAGATATCACAATGCTATGAGAAAGTTAAATTCTTTTGAAATGCTTGCTAATGAAAATGCCAATGCTATATACTCACGTGTCAATATTCTTGTAGAGGAAGTAAATGGATTGGGGCTTACTCAAATCTCACAATCGGATGTTGTGAGGAAGATTCTCAGTGTCCTCCCAATAGACAAATATGGACACATTGTCACTGTGCTACATAAAATCGATCTTTCAGTTACCACACCTACACAGATATTGGGAAAGATCAATGCTCATGAGATGTACATGCACATCAATGACAAAGATGAGTCATCTTCCAAGAGAAAGGATTTGGCTCTCAAAGCAATTCAAGAAAGAAAAGGAAAAGCTAAAGTACAAATTGAGGAAGAATCCTCAAGTGATGATGGCCTTGATGCTAACATTGCCTTGATGGTGAGGAAGACCACCAAGATGTTAAAGAAGCTCAACAGAGAAGGCATCAAATTTGATTCAAGAAAGAAGAAATTCTTTTCCAGCAAAAGAAAGCCCATTTCTGAGATGGATTGCTACAACTGTGGAGAGCTTGGTCATCTTGCTCATCAATGTAACAAGCCCAAGAAGAACAAGTTCAAGGGCAAGAAAGAAGATGACAGCGATGATGAGAAAAAAGAAAAGAGATTCTTCAAGAGGAAGGATGGGAAGCAAAAGAGGTTCCACAAAAAGGAAAATGGAAAGGCATATATTGTTGGTGATTGGCTCACTGACATTGAGTCATCAAGTGGATCTTCTTCAAGTGAAGAAGAGAATGATGAAAAAGTTGACGCCATCGTCGGGGACTTCTCTTCACCACCACCATCGCCATCATCGACTTCTCAACTATGCCTCATGGCTAGAGGTGAACGGAAGGTACAAAATGATATTGATATTACTGATGATAGTGATAGTGATAGTGATGAGGAATTTGCTTCACCTTCATATGATGAACTAGCTGACTTGCTTAAAGAATATACTCAAATCATTAGGAAGTCAAAAGCTAAATGTGATAAGTTGAAAAATGAAAATGAATCTTTAAATGCCAAATATGACATAGTTATGAAAACTAGTGATGAAATGAAAGAAGAGAACAAAACTATGTCATCCACTGTAAATGAGCTCACAACCTCCCTAAAAGATGCTAAGGATAAATGTGACAAGTTAAATGAAGCTAATAGAGAGTTGAAAGATAGACTAGTGAAAATCAAGGAAGACTATACAAATATTAAATTTGATCATGATAGTCTTCTTGTTGAAAATGAACTTTTATCTTGCAATACACATGAGGCTATTAACCCTGTTGTTAAGATTTATGTAGCAACCTCATGTGATGATTTGAGTCAAGGAGAGCAAACTAGTCTACATGATGAATTGACCGAAAAAGTTGAAGTCTTGACTTTAGACAACCAAAAATTGAAGAGATACTTGACTGATGCAACTACTAGAGGAAAGGTTGCTATTGAGAACAATGATTTCAACAATGAGTTGGCAGTGGATAATGAAAGGCTTAAAATGAGGTCAAGAAACTTAAGAGTGAAAATAAACATCTTGCAACAAGTGTACAAAAGTTCAACAAGGGCCAATACCTCCAAAATGAATTGCTCATGAACACTGTCATGAAAAACAACAAGAGTGGTATTGGATACAATGCTTTTGTGCAAAAGAAAGCAACTGCTCAATACAAGCCAAAGCAGACTCATAAGCCTATCAAATGCTTTGAGTGTGGAAAAGAAGGTCACTTTGCCCACAACTGCAAAGCCAAACCACCAACTCCCTTGCCTAAGCACTCAAGACCATTTGCTTTCAATGCTCATTATGTTCTAAGAAAAGTTGCAAATGGAAAGGTCAAAGTTACATTCCTAGGTCCACCAAGCAAGAGTAGACCTAGACAAATTTGGGTTGCAAAGTCCTTGATTGAGAGAGTCACTGGTCCTATGCAATATAGGACCCTCAAAACTCAAGCTTGATTTGTCTGTGGATGTAGGTGAACTACAAGACCGGTGGGAGCCATTGGGTTATTGATAGTGGATGCACACAACATATGACAGGCAACCCACGGATGTTCACCTCACTTGATGAGAATGTTGATGGAGAAGACAAAATCACATTTGGGGACAATTCAAAAGGGAAAGTTTAAGGACTTGGCAAGGTGGCAATTTCAAATGATTTATCAATTTCAAATGTTCTCTTGGTTGCACCTTTGAGCTTCAATCTTTTATCAGTGAGTCAACTCTGTGATCTTGGACTTCAATGCTTATTCACTCCAACAGAGGTTATTGTATCAAAAATGGATGATGAATCAATGGTGTTCAAAGGATTCAGATACAACAATCTCTACTTAGTGGATTTCACTTCAGAAGATGCAGACTTAAGAACTTGCCTCTTCACCAAAGCTTCACTTGGATGGCTTTGGCATAGGAGGCTTGCACATGTTGGGATGAGCACACTCAAGAAGGTATTAAAGAAGGACATGGTTAGAGGATTAAAGGATGATGTATTTGAAAAGGACAAGCCTTGTAGTGCATGTCAAGCTGGGAAGCAAGTTGCTAACACACATCCTACAAAAGCTTTCATGTCAACATCAAGGCCACTGGAACTACTTCATATGGATTTATTTGGACCCACAAATTATGTAAGTGCTGGTGGCAACCTCTATTGTCTGGTGATTGTTGATGATTTCTCAAGATACACTTGGGTGTTCTTTCTCCATGACAAATCTGAAGTTGCATCTATATTCAAGAAGTTTGCCAAGAAAGCTCAAAATGAATTTGATTGCAAGATCAAGAAGATTAGAAGTGATAATGGCAAAGAATTTGACAACACCAACATTCATGAGTACTGTGATGAAATTGGGATCAAGCATGAAGTATCTGCAACATATACACCTCAACAAAATGGAGTTGTTGAAAGGAAAAACAGGACCTTGATCACACTTGCAAGAACAATGATTGATGAGTATAACACACCAGAGAGGTTTTGGGCCGAAGCTATCAACACTGCATGTTATGCATCAAACAGGCTATTTCCTCACCGGCTACTTGCGAAGACTCCCTATGAATGCTAAATGGGAAAAAGCCAGACGTCTCCTTCTTTCGGGTGTTTAGATGCAAATGCTACATCTACAAGAAACGTCATCACCTAGGGAAGTTTCAAAGACGTTGTGATATTGGTTTTCTATTGGGTTATTCATTAAAGTCCAAAGCATATCGAGTATTCAATCATGCCACTGGCGTGGTAGAAGAAACATATGATGTGGAATTTGATGAGACTAATGGCTCCCAAGGAGCACTTGAAAATCTTGATGATGTAGGTGATGAGCCACTTAGGGAAGCAATGAAGAACATGCCAATTGGAGCTATCAAACCAAAAGAAGATGAAGAAGAGGTGCAAAACATTGACAGGCCTTCTTCATCAAATGTACCACAAGATGATGAAAAAAATGAGAGGCATGCAAATGAAGATACATTTTCTCTTATGAACAAGCAAGGGTACAAGCCGAAGATGTTGATGCTCCAGGATCTTCCCAAGTGGTTGACAGGAGAAACTCATCACTACTTCAAGCTCATCCTCAAAACCAAATCATTAGGAGTCCTTCACAAGGGGTCACTACTCGATCACATAGACATGCTTCTTTTATTGAACATCACTCCTTTGTTTCTTGTGTTGAGCCTACATGTATAGATGAGGCGCTACATGATCCGGACTGGGTGAACGCCATGCATGAAGAACTTAACAACTTCACCCGTAACCAAGTTTGGACCCTGGAGAAGCCCCCACAAGATGCAAGAATCATTGGAACAAAGTGGGTGTTCAGGAACAAACAAGATGATCAAGGCGTGATTGTAAGGAACAAGGCAAGACTTGTTGCAAAGGGATTCTCTCAAGTTGAAGGCTTAGATTTTGGAGAGACCTTTGCACCGGTTGCTCGACTGGAAGCCATCCGTATCCTACTCGCATATGCATCATGCTATGATATAAAGCTTTATCAAATGGATGTAAAAAGTGCATTTTTAAATGGCTTCATAAATGAACTTGTATATGTTGAGCAACCACCTGGATTTGAAGAACCTAGATATCCTAACCATGCTTACAGGTTGTCCAAGGCGCTATATGGGCTAAAGCAAGCTCCAAGGGCTTGGTATGAGCGTCTTCGCGACTTCCTCATCGAAAAGGGCTTCAAGATCGGGACCGTCGACACAACTCTATTCACAAAGAAACATAACGGTGATATTTTCATTTGTCAAGTATATGTTGATGACATAATCTTTGGCTCGACAAATGACTATCATTGCAAGGAATTTGGTGAGTTGATGTCGAAGGAGTTCGAGATGTCAATGATTGGTGAGCTAACGTACTTCCTCGGCTTTCAAGTCAAGCAAATGAAAGATGGTAACTTTCTCTCACAAGAGAAGTATACCAAAGACTTGTTGAAAAGGTTCAACATGGAGAAGTGCAAACCAATCAAGACACCTATGCCAACTAATGGACATCTCGACCTAGATGAGGGAGGTAACCCGGTTAATCAAACTCTCTACCGGTCTATGATTGGTAGTTTATTGTATCTTACCGCATCTAGGCCCGATATCATGTTTAGTGTCTGCATGTGTGCTAGATTTCAATCTAATCCTAAGAAAGCTCATCTTCGCGCTATTAAAAGAATTCTTAGGTATCTTAGGCACACCCGAAGCGTTGGTCTGTGGTATCCCAAAGGAGCTACTTTTGACTTAATTGGCTATTCCGATTCGAATTATGCCGGTTGCAAAATTGATAGAAAAAGTACTTCTGGGGTGTGCCATTTGCTTGGGAAATCACTAGTACCATGGACATCCAAAAAGCAAAATAGTGTTGCCTTGTCAACCGCCAAAGCGGAATACATTGCCGCGGGTGCTTGTTGCACACAAATTTTATATATGAAACAAACTCTTCTATACTATGGCGTAGTTCTAGAAAAGGTACCTTTGTTGTGTGACAATGAGAGTGCTATTAAAATTGCTAATAACCCTGTTCAACACTCTCACACCAAGCACATTTATATCCGTCATCACTTCCTTAGAGATCATGTGGCAAAAGGAGACATCATTTTAGAAGGAGTGAGGTCGGAAGATCAATTAGCGGATATTTTCACTAAGCCACTTGATAAGACCCGCTTTTGCATGTTGAGAAATGAATTAAATATATTTGATCTCAGAAATTTTATGTAAGATGTCAAATGGTGTTGTAAAGCTTGCATTGCATATTTAAATTTCTTGTGTTGCATCTAGGGCTTGTCTAACCTAGTTGAGATAACCGCCAACAAAGCGAGTGAAAAAGCTTAACTCGGATCAAACTTGACAAGTCTTAGTTTTAAGCATTTAGCACTTAAATTCTTACTTACTATGCAATTGTTGGTTCTTGAAATATGCATGAGGTACTGCACTTAGGGGGAGTATTCAAAACTCAAATCACTCATGAAAACCCCTAGTGCAAGGCCAAAATGCAAATTTCACCATTTGCCTATTTTCTCTAAAAATTATCGAGCCTATGGCAAAATATTTTGAAAATTATGAGAAAATATATGAGGGTGCCAATACCTATCCCAACAAGTGTTATTTTGTGTGATTATAAGTTGTGATTTGGTTTGGTTGAAAACTAGATAGAAAAATTCAAAATTTCAAATTTTCCCTCTGTCTGGGGTCACCGGACAATCCGGTGTGCACCGAACACTGCACTGTGCATTGTCCGGTGCACCGGTCGCGCGCGTGCAAATTCCCCTTCTCCTGTGCGCTGTCCGGTGGTTAACCGGACAGCTACTGTGCGCTGTTCGGTGTGCACCGGACAGGCAATGTAGACTGTCCGGTGCGCCCATATTGCGTTTTAAAAAAACGCCTCTAACCCGAAGCCGAGCCAGAGGCTGCCTTCCTCTCTAGCTCTTTGTCTGTGTCTTCCCTCGCCGGCGATCTCCCCTGCTCTCCTCTCCGGCGACCTCCTCTTCGCCGGTGGCCGTGCTCCTGTGGTGCTCCTCCCTTCTCCTCTGGTGAGCTCCAGTGCCTTCCCTCTCTCTCACCATTTCTCTGCCCAATGAGCACTCCTCAACCACCCTTTGATTCAAATTCCAATTTCTATCAAATCCTGAGAATCCAAGTGCATGATTGAGTCCATGTGTGCTCCTTGAAGTACTCCTGTAGGTTTCTAGCTCCTTAGGGAGGGTTTCACAGCCTAAATTGACCAAATCTCCAAAACCCTATCTCACCGCATACCACGTGTTCGGTGAAATGTCCAAACCAGCCCAAATTGCTCCGATTGAACCCAAACTTTTCAGGCACCTTCAAAACACCTCCAGTAACATATTCGCCAAATTTCACGCCAATCCGATATTCCAGGCTTCAATTTCACACAATTCCCTGTTTCGAGCGATCAATTCCGAGTCGAGTGCCCAAATTCCATTTTCTTCGCCTAAATTCAAACCAAGCACACACTTCACTCATATTTACCTATATAAACCTATTCGTGAAGTATTGGCTCAATTCCACGTCATTTCATACCTCAATTCGAATTTCAAACCTCCTATGGCACTATTTCTTGCTCAAACGCCGTTTTCGCGACGTTTGACCTCTCGATCGCCATATCTCTCGTTTTCTGTGCCATAACTCTCTATGTATGTATTTATTCACATTTCATATACTTATGACTATGTGACTAATACGTGCTCACCTCTTCTGTCATTTCAGTGACCTTGCCTGCCCGTGAGCCGTCTCCTGTCCTGCCTGGATTTTGACCCCTCGTGTGAGCTTTCCAGGTAGATATCCTCTCTTTTCATATTCTATCAGCTGTTATCAACTTGTGCTTAGCTTCTCTCTCTCATTTGCAGTCGTCAGGTCAGGATGCCGCGCACGAAGAATGTGTCGATGCCAGGGGAGGAGATGACGAGGATCTTCCTCGCCCCTTCAGGCAGGTCAAGGGAAAGACCGTGTATTTGGAGCAGCAGGAAGGCCGCAAGAAGCGGCGTATGGACAGAGCACCCCGAGCAGCGGCAGCAGCAGCAGTCGCTGAGCAGGCAGAGCAAGGAGCTCAGTTGCAGATTCCTTCCGATCAGATTGCCTATCGAGTTCGTCGACTCGCCTCTCGTCGTCGCTCCTCCGCTCCTACCACTCCCACCACTGCTACCACTCCTCCACCCACTTCGCCTGCCCCCATCACTCCTGCGCCATCCACCACCTCAGCCATACCCACCACCCTCCACTACTCCAGCTTCCACTGCTCCTTCTGCTCCCCTTTCCGCTCCACCTATCGCACCTGCTCGCTTCCGGGAGCGTGATGAGACTGAGGTACGACCACTTGCTGCGAATCCCAGGCTGTTTGACCTTCAGCGTGCTACAACAGCATGGGTACGTCGGTTCAGATACGTACCCATGGAGTCTTGGTTACCTGCACAGAGACACCCTGCAGCGGCAGATCCATTCAGCACTAGGATTCAGGAATCTTTCTATAGAGCACAGTTGTCAGCTCAGATTGCTCTGCGAGCACACCGGCTTTTGGATCTCCCCGCCTTCCTGCTAGCCGTTGGTGCCGACTCTGAGGTTCACCTCTCCTATCTGCCTGGACTTCTCACTCTTTTGACTACCAGCGACAGATATGTTGAGGAATGGGTCCGAGTTTTCTAAGCTACTTTATGGATCGACCCTGATCACCACTGGATGAGATTCCGATTTGAGCGAGAGGATGTTACCATACATGCTAGTCAGATTCGTCAGGTGTTTGGATTCAACGAGTCATCGACTCATCTTCACAACATGTGCTATGGCACCTCTGACCCTCCTCGTCACCCTCATGGCGGAGTTGCTCCTGATACAGCTCACGTCGTGGCTTTGTTCCGACCGCCCTTCTCAGATGGGTCGCGACGTTCTCCGGCAGATTTCACCACAGCGGCTAGGTTTCTATATCAGCTCATGAGACGGATGCTTCTGCCACGGATGGGTTACCGGGAGGCTGCCACTCATATTCAGCTTTGGCTCCTTGGTGCCCTAGTTTCTCATTCAGAGTTTGATGTTGTGGATTTTCTCATTTGTGATATCAAGGACATAGTACTGGATGGTCTACGTGCTCGTCGACAGCTGCCTTATGCTCACTATCTGTGCCACATCTTTGCTCAGCTGATTTGGCCCCCACAGTTCCAGGGTACTCTTGAGGCCTCTTGCCTCATCTTTGGGTCGTACCGTCCAGCTCTAGAGGATCATGTGCCGGCACCTACTCCAGTGACTGATACTCAGGCCAAGGATACCACTTTTCACCAGTTTGAGACTCAGGACGCAACAGTCCATGATGATGATGATGACTTTGGGATTCCACCTCCGCCTCCTATGCCTCCACGCTCACATGATCATGAGGCTGGTAGTTCTAGTGCTACCCCTGCTGCCCCTCCTGCCATTGACCCTGCTCTTGCTTCGATCCTCCAAACTCTTACTCAGCAGCAGGCTCACTTGGCAGCCGAGCAAGCCCGTCAGGCAGCGTCCCACCAGCAGATGTCCGAGAGAATGCTCTCGATGTTTCAGACGATTCAGGACAGGCAGGATTCTCTACAGTAGCAGCTTCTCTAGGACCGGGCTGAGAATAGGGCTTTTATGACTCTCATGCTTCAGCATACTAGTGTATCGATTCCCCTAGTTCAGTCAGCACCGCCTCCACCTCTTCAGGCTGCTGTTGTGCCAGCCATTCAGGCAGGACCTCCTCTTCCTATAGTTGGTCCTTCTTCCTCTCTGCTCTGGCCGGTCACCCCGGTTTTCACGTCGCCGGTCATTAGATCTGTCAGCCCTCAGCCGCTAGTGCCACCAGCTTCTACTGTTACCACTGCTGCTGTGGCGATGTCTGTGACTTCTTCGGCTCCGGCAGCTCCTGCAGCGCAGCTTCCGTCTGAGTCAGTACCAGCTCCAGCTTCTACAGCAGATCCTGGATCCGAGACTGACTCTGACCCACAGCTGGCGTTCGCTCTACTGCCTCGACCGCGATCGGATGCGCCCCCGCCGCCTCCTCCCTCTTCTGATGTGTAGGTTCGGGTACCCTTTTGGTGTTTGACGCCAAAGGGGGGAGAGATATGAGTTGTGAGAGCTAGAGGGAGTTAGGTAGTTAGTAGAGAGTCATTTTGATGTAATATATGTGCTTGTTACTCTCTGTACTAGCTCTACTTTTGTATGATGCTTTTGGCTCACAAACTCTATTATATACTCTCGATGCTTATGTTGACTGTGTTTGTATTATGTTTTCACCTTATATTTTATCACCAGTCTCCTAGTTCTTGTTCATCGTTTTGATTTCACTTTTATATGAACAAGAAACTTACGATGTGTATGCGCTCATTCTTATTATTTTGATACACACTCCTTCTGTCAAAGATTACTGAGTATAACTAACCATCTTCTCTATTGACAGAAATTTCAAAGCAAACTACTCTCACAAATCTTGTAGGGTTGTCATCAATCACCAAAAAGGGGGAGATTGAAAGTATCTAGGCTCCTGGTTGGTTTTAGTGATTAATGACAACGTAATGTTATATGTGACTAACGTGTGTTTTGCAGAGACAAATGGAAAGTTAGGTCGCATTACAGGTAGAAGTACTATAACGGTGAAAACAATCCCGGAGATAAGAACTCGAAGCGACGACTAAAACGACGAAACACAAAGTGAAGGACTACGGAGTCCGAGTGTGAAGGAGTTGTGGACACCCGTGATTTAGTTAGGTATTTTATTCTCTTTTAGCCGTACTATAAAGAGGGCCCAGGGGAATAGTTTTCCCATGCAGAAACCCGAGAGTGCAAGGTTCACGAGTGGAATTTTAGTGGCGCACCGGACAGCGCACCGGACAGTGCACCGGACTGTCCGGTGTGCCATCTGCCCAACGGCTAGCTGTCAGAACTAGCCGTTGGAGTCGACCGTTGGCGCACCGTTGGCGCACCGGTGGCGCACCGGACTGTCCGGTGCGCCCATGCGCAGAACAATGCTGGTAACGGCTAGTTGGTGGGTGAGGGCTATTTATACCCCCTCCACCCACCATACTCAATGTCTTGCAGCCCACATTAATTCCTGCACATTGGTAGAGCATTGCAAGCACCAAAAGCCTAGTGAGGAGATTAGAGAATCTTAATCCCACTTTGGACCTCATTAGCGCTAGCGAGGGCCACCTAAAGCACACACCACTTGCATTAGGCTTCTCTTGGTCAAGCGAAAGTCTACGGCTTGTTACTCTTGGTGATCGGCATCACCTAGACGGCTTGGTGGCGTTGGGAGCTCGGTGATCACCGTGAAAATCTTGTTAGTGACCCGACTCAAGTTTGTAAGCGGTCTTGAGGGATCCACCGCGCCGAAGTGGCAAAGGATCATCTCGTAGTGAGCACTTGGTTCTTGCGAGGACCAAGGGGGAGCGATACCCTTGCGCGGGTGCTCCAACGAGGACTAGTGGAGAGTGTCGACTCTTCGATACCTCAGAAAAAATTGGAGCAGTCTTCTAAACCTTGCTTTACATTCCGCACTTAATTCAACCATTTTACATTGTGTATGTGTTTAGCAAGTATTTGAAGTATTGTCTTAGCATTGTTGTATTTCTAGTATTATTATCTTAGTGCTAGTTGTTGGGGTGAAGTTGGACTCTTGCTTAGCTCTTGCTTATGTTTTAATTAGTGTTGATTTTTAGAAAAGCCCAATTCACCCCCCGCCCTCTTGGGCATCGTAATCCTTTTATGACTATTAGAGTCGGATACCCCACATTTGGCATCCAGTGCGTCCCACGTGTCTTTTCTGGTGGATATTGTTATATAAGAGTCTACTATATCATCTCTCATCATGTCAATTATTGTCACCTTGAATATAGTATTCGCATCCTAGAACACACACTCTTCTTTAGCAGTGTGTGGTCTAGAGGATCTAGGTTCGACAACGAAATAGCACGTCAGTCTCTTTCTTCCAACTTCAGAGTAAATATATTCTGAATTCACCTTTATGTTAATCAATGTCTCTCATAACTAGCAATATAGGATTAACCTTTTAGTTATCTAGTATTAAATATGAACCATGAAATATTAATTATCTTAAACGGGATGACTCATTTCTTCCAACAGCCTTCATCCGTTTGCAGTGGCGGAGCCACCGGGTATGCTGTATATGGCATGTGCTACTAAATAACATTAAATTAAATAAGTTTATCAAATTATATGCATAATTTTCTTTAAACGATATACCTTTAAATAAAATTATAGATACGCCACTGTCCGTTCCGGTGGTGTTAGTGGGAAAACAGCTTCAGGAGCTCTACCAAACAGCATCTAATCAACAATGCACGCAATGATCACCTAGCTAGATCGGAGGAATATAGATCGATCGACAGGGTCATCGACGTGCACGTCCTCTTGCTGGTAGTACTTTCTGTGTGCACAGACCACGAATCATGACATCCATCCATGCATATGCACGCACAGGCCACAGCCCACAGGCCAGCCACAGTGGAAGTGCTTATTGCAATAACACGGTTTTACACCTGGATGCAGCAGTCGACGGGGAATAAAAATAATGCAATGTGATACTGCTGATTGCTGAACCAAGTTAAGACATAACAGGTGAGAGATCAATCATGATGCACTATTAATTAATTATATCAGTTGATTAATCATATTGAACGAACCCCTGCATGCATGGATCTCAGGAAACGGTGGTTAGTGCACCCAACAACAAGTACGTACGTACTCTTGATCAATGCCCAGCCCTGCATGCAGTAACCAGAAGGGCAAATTATTACTGGTTGCATTATTGATACTGTATCACGCAAAAATTAAGGGCCTTGTCCGGTGACGTTTCTACAAACAGTGCATTCTAGCTAGTGATGGTGACGTGCCACTGAGGTGCCGACAGAGGCGATATCTTGCATTTAGACAGGTGTCTGAACGTGTGTGTGTAGCGATTCATAACTTCAAAATTGGTCATCATCCCAAAATTATCATAAAAATTTAAAATTCAAATTTCTCAATCTTTGAGGTCCTAAAATACTTCTCAAGTTCTCATAATTCAAAATTCAAATTTCTCAAATAACATCAGTTGGCAAAACCACTATATCAAAACCAAATTGTAGATCTCGACTTACAACGATGATTTCTTTTCATGCGATGTCGATTAGGGTTCTAAATATTCATTCTAAAATTTTTAAAAGTAAATAGTAGGAGAATTGATATGCCATATAGATATACGTCACATGTTCAATTTTTTGCATGAAAGTTTGCATGACTTATGACTTTAGGAATTAAAACAATTTTTGGCCTGTTTTGGAATTTTAAAAATGATCACCACTGGAGGTTCGTGTTACCGCCGGTCAGTGATAACCTAGCTATTATCATCGTTGGTTTTCAATGCTAGCTGAAGACTCATCATCACCGTCGATCATTCATCGCTTATGGCCAAAACCACAAGTGATAGAAAGTTACAAACTAGTTGTGCCTTGTCTGTTGTATTGAAGTGTTGCTCCCAAGTAAGCCAAACTATCATTTAGCATATACTTGTAGAAATTTGTGATAGTCATGCCACTAAAAATGTAGAGCTCAAGGAAGGTGTGGATACATTATTAACAAGAGATGTAATCTGATTGAGGGGTATGGAGAAAGCACAACCTTCTCAAGATAATCATGCTATAATGGTGAATAAGTTTGAGAAGGTTTAACAGTGTTTGCTCCCAATCCCAACATACGGAAAAAAAGTCTTGTGACCAAGACTGACAAGGGAAAAACAAGAACAAAGATAATATGCTATAAGTGCAACAAGTATGGGCATGACATCGCTATGTGCAGACACAAGAGTTGGGTAGATCGGGTTGAGTTTGCCAAGCAAGTTTCCACCACCGAGGCAGCTAAGTTGTCTTCAACTTTGTAACCACAACATAGCAATATAAGAACCAAAATTATCCAAGAAGAAAGGATGGTGATGTCATTTACATGTGTAAGGAAAATGGACCCGACCCATTTGATTAAGAATTTTGGTGTTTGATGATCAACATAAACTTGTAGGCTAATGTTCTTCAAGTGTTTGTGTTTTGAAGTTTACAAGATGCAAAGTGGATTGAACTGAGGCTCTAAGGATGCAACATCTCAAATGAAGACCTAGAAGACTCAAGAAAGCTCAATAAATACTCAGCAAATGTCCAAGACACAAGACCCAAAGAAGCTCAAGCGAAAGAGAGAAGAAATTCTGAGATGCACTACAGTAAACGAAGAAATTTCCGACGGCTAAAGCCGTCGGACATAAGATTCAGACCGTCAGAGATAGGTTATGTCCGACGTCATTAACCTATCTCCGACGGTTTTAAGCCGTCGAGGATAATGCGTCGGAAATAGCATTATGTCCGACGGCCGCCATCGGACATAAGTTATGTCCGACGGCCCCATCGGGCCGTCGGAGATAAGATGTCGTAACCGTTTTACCCGCCGCCTGGGCCCACTGCTGTTATGTCCGACGGTTTAAAGCCGTCGGACATAACATATAACTTATGTCCGACGGTTTTAAGCCGTCGGACATAACATACACCTTATGTCCGACGGCCTACATTAAGCCGTCAGACATAACATTTTTCAGAAATTGCACAAAATTCTGAAATTTAAAAAATCTGACATTTGCAAATACAAAACAAATTTCATACACATATACACATTCACATTCACAAATATACTCACATAAGTATACACATTCACAAATATAATCACATAAGCATTCACATTCACAAATTTAACATAACGACATAGTTCCAAATGGTTGCAACAAGTGTTTACATAAACATAGTTGTCCAAAATCCAAAATGAACATTATTCGACGGATAGGCTTTCACATGAAAGGTTGCAACAAGTGTTTTACATCATTATCACTCATATCCATCGCCACCTCCTCCGGCTGGACTATGCGTGTTGAAAAGATTGTTCACCCACGAATGTGTTGTGTCGTCTTGACCAGACCCATCTCCAGGTGCGGCAACTGAAGCGGGTGGTGTCTGAAATCCCTATAACACAAGCACATGAAATAGTAACCACTCACGCACGCATATGTGAATATGTCACACACGCATATGTGTACATACCATAGGGAATTGTGACGGAGGCAGAGGCGGAGGTGGAGGCGCCAACATTGGCATTGGCAGTGCAAAGTCCG
This sequence comes from Zea mays, assembly GCF_902167145.1. Taxonomy (NCBI): domain Eukaryota; kingdom Viridiplantae; phylum Streptophyta; class Magnoliopsida; order Poales; family Poaceae; genus Zea; species Zea mays. Next base: position 80,794,824 of record NC_050104.1, on the reverse strand, counting down.
GAGGCGGCATCCCATATGTCGGCATCGGGACGCCCGCTTGTTGGGCTAGTTGCTACAAATTATATACAAGTCATTGTTGAGCAAACAAGATACACATCAAGTGTTTTGCAAAATAAGCTACAAAATGTTACTTCAACTTACCGAGAGAAGAGCTTGATTTTGGGCCTGGAGGCTTGCATAATACTCCTCCCTCTTCTTCTGGTACTCGGCTTGTTGTCTCTGGTATTCAGATTGTTGCCTCTGGTACTCCAATTGTTCCCTCAAGACTGATTGATGGTACTCTGCCTGTTGACGCAATACTGCAAGCTCTATCTCATGGGCTGCGGATCGTGAACGGGACGACTGTGAAGACGACGATGTGGATTGTCGTCCATGGCGTCTCAGCTCTCTGGAATCAATCGTAGAATCAAAAATACCCAACCTACAAGAGTGAACCATGCACTTAGTATAGTAACTCATGGCTCAGTTGAATCGCAAGCATATGATGACAATTTTGAAAACCAAATCAAATAATCTCACCGTCCATGGGCTTGTCCTCCTGCGCTAGCATATGCTGCCTGAGGGTCGATTGGCTGGCTCCTCCAATCGTACTCCTCCCCATGGCGTTGAACCATCTCCTGCCCATACGAAGCCTGGAGGCAAACAATATCAAATATAAGTGCATAACCCCTATGCCATTGCAAACAATATTAAACACATAATAGAGTTTCAAAAACTCACTAGACGGTCGGTGGCCGTCTGAGTGCATAACACATCAGGATTCTGAGGATCAGAACCCCTATGCCCTTGCATATACACCTCCACATCCGTGGGCGTACGGCCGGATTTGACTTCCTGTACATAAAAGTTATATTGACACATTTCTATGTGATTCAAAGTTACGACAAACTGTGACTTACCATTCGCTTAGCCAAGCGCACATGACCATCACCGCCGTAGTTGTGGAACGACTCAGTTCCACGGTTTCCCCTGTTCCTTTCGGAAATGGCACGAAACTCAGAGGAAGCCCACCATCTGCACAATGCCCGATAACCGTCTGATCGGGTGGCCATCCACGGCACCGACACCTACATAAAATTTTTTAAATAAAGCTAGCAAATACATGGCTTCGTGCGATATGAGAGGCAACAACCTGTTTACCTCTAGGTATTGCTCCTCCGTCAAGTAAATTGATGACCACTCGGCCTTGGTATTTGGCATCGGTCGATCATCAGCATTTGCTCTGTACCATGCCTTTATAGCCTGAATTCATGCATAGTACATTGCATCTGCAACGACATCGTTCGTGTTATACTCAAACACGTAACGAGCGTTCATATCATATGATCCATCGTCCGGCAACTTGTACCGTTTCTGCAAAAAACATAGTGTTATCATAAAAGCAAACATATATGGAATAACTAAAATAGTATAAACAAGTCATACCCAGAATGCATCCCAAACTAGTGCCTGTGTGTTGCCAAACGTTCTACAGACACCATAGCGATAATGCTCCCAAGTGGTGGCGGGGACAGACTCGCCAGTAGGCAAAGTCACAAGACCAGGCCAGTGCAGACGAACAAGATTACCAAGAACCATGTTCACCTGCCTGTAGTGTCCTGTGCCTGTGAACGAGTCGTCGATCCAAGTCCTGCAAACAGAAATCAATGTAGAAATTAAAACATAACTTTCAATAACATTTAAGCAAAGATATGTCACTCACTTTCCACTAGGCTTTATCAAAACCCGAGATTCGGGTGGAAGCTCTGGAGGTGGTCCAACAAAATGCAGCTTCCTCGTTCTCTTAACTCGAGAAGTTCCAGACCCAGCTGCAGAATCTCCACCAGCCCCAGAATCCCCAGCCCCAGAATCCCCACCAGCGTCGTCTCCAGCATCATCTCCCACATTATCTCCACCATCATCTTCAACATCATCTCTTGCATGATCCTCTACCACTGGTTCCTCAATTTCAGCATCCTATGAAACAAATAACTTACATCATACAATATTAAGTAACTCAAATAATGTAATTTAACAACTAACTTACATCTTGTGGAGGCAAATGTTCTGCCAGCGCTCTCCGTCTGCTCATGGTAGAACTTGTGCCCTGAAAAACTGAATCCTCACCCCTCGAGCTGCTCCTCGAGCTACTCCTCGACCCAAGCAAACTACGAGCTAAAGACTTCATTTTCTTTGACATCCTATTTTAACAAAAACAAGTTAGTACATAAATCGACAATAAAATAATAAAATATGCAATAAAATCATAAAATATGCAATAAAATCATGATCCATACTCGTCAATCGTAACCGTAATCAAAATCAGGATCTAGTTGCTTTCGTCGATTTAATGGACGCCAAGTAGCTTTCTTCTTTCTCGTCACTCGTTTTCTTTTTGGAGGAACCTCTACATCATTTTGATCGCCTAATAAAGATTCTTCCAACATTTCAGTTTGTACATTAAACGTGCTTGTAAGTTCTTCGTCTTGGAAAATCTCAGCAGCCCCCACTTCCTGCTCGATTTGACTTTCAACATAACCAGCACCACCAGGAGCATATAGTCGTTCACGAGGATTAACTTTGTACACTACCCTCCAATCAACCAAACCATTTTTCTTAGATGGATATGTCATATAATACACCTGCTCGCATTGGTGGGCAAGGATTATAGTGTCATGGCCTTTTAATCTATCGTTGTGTTTGACTTCCACCATGCCATATTGATTTTCTCGCGTTGTATTTGGAGAAAACCAATCACAATCGAAGAACACCACTTTGAGTTGTTTATCTCCAAAAAACTTGTACTCGATTATATCATTAATGACTCCATAATAATTAGTCACCTTCCCTTCATCATCGACAGCTCTAGTTACAACTCCGGAGTTTGTCGTGGCTGCTAGAGGATGATCATCTTCGAACCTTGTGGAACGGAATCTAAAACCATTGACATCATACCGACCATAACGTCTGCCAGTTACTGCTCCTAGGGATAATTGTCGAAGGTCCGGGTGTATATTGTCATTTTTATCTACATAATCTCGAAACCAACACAAGAAATTAAGTCCCCCATCTTTTCCCTCTCGACGAATCTGGTCACGTTCACAGCCAGAGATGCAATTTTGAGAATCAAATTCCCTGTTAGTACAAGGAAACAAACCTTTTAGTATCACAACAAAAATTCTAGCGGCAATGACTAAAATAAAGTTTACACTTACAGGAGAAACTGACTCATCTCTTCCATGTTGTTATACATGTAGAGTAAAGCAGTCTTCCATTCGTCGTTGGTGAAACAGTATGTTGTGCTGGGTCCTACAGTTTTGCCCCTCCATTGAAAAATTTCAATATCACTAATAGGGGGCTCATCGACATGATACCGCAACGTATGGGCATTGACATTGTGTTCCTCTGCAAAGTACAGGCCCGTGAACGATGCTATCTCTTTGTATTTGAATTCTTCAGCGATGCACCCTTCAACTCGTATCTTATTACCAACCATTGCACGTAGCTTCTTTAGTGTCCTTTCGATGTGATACATCCATCTATATTGCACAGGACCTCCTACCTTAGCTTCGTATGGTAGGCGAACAAGTAGATGTTGCATCGGATTGAAGAAACCTGGTGGAAATATTTTTTCAAGTTTGCATACCAAAATCGGTATTTCTTGCTCAAGCTTCTCCATCATCTCTTTCTTTATTTCTTTGGCACAAAGATGTCTATAAAAGTAGCTTAGCTCCGCTAATGCTTTCCAGACATCATTTTTTACAAAACCACGAAACATAACAGGAAGGAGTCTTTCCATTATTATGTGGTAGTCATGACTCTTCAACCCAGAAAACTTGCCCGTCTTCAAATTCACAGACCTTCTAAAGCCCGCGGCGTAACCATCTGGGAACTTTAAGTTTTTCAACCATTTCATCAATTGTTTCTTCCTTTTAGGTTTAATACTGAAAGGAGCACGTGGCTTCTTCTGATTCTCTCCTATCTCCATAGTTGGTCTTCTACAGATTAAGGCCAAGTCTTTCCTTGCCTTAGGGTTGTCTTTTGTTTTGTCAGTGATATTCATGCAAGTGCTGATAATGCTTTCACCCATATTTCGTTCCTGGTGCATGACATCAATGTTATGCATTAGAATCAAGGCTTTCTTATAAGGGAGTTCCCATAGACCACATTTGTGAGTCCAATTATGCTCGGTTCCATAACCTTCAAAACGATTTCCATGTTCGTTTAGTTTCAAATCATTAAGTCTCGCGAGAATCTCTGGACCACTTAGACGCTTGGGTGGTCCCCTCGTCACAATCGTGTCCTTTTTAAAAGCGTTCCTATCGAACCTGAACGGGTGATCCTCTGGCAAAAAACATCTATGGCAATCGAAGTAACATATCTTTCCACCAAACTTTAGTCGAAAGCATAAAGTGTCTTCAACGCATATAGGACATGTCAAAATCCTATGACAACTCCATCCAGCAAAGATACCATAAGCCATAAAATCATGAATAGACCATAAAAACGTGGCTCTCAAGTTGAACTTCTGTTTCTTGTAACAATCGTACGCCTCGACTCCTTCCCACAAAATTTTCAATTCTTCAATCAGGGGTCTCATCATCACATCGATCTTTGTTCCAGGATGATCCGGACCAGGTATTATAAGACACAAGAAAATAAATTCATATTTCATGCAAAGAGCTGGTGGAAGGTTGTATGGAACAGCAAAGACGGGCCAACATGAGTACGACGTTGCAGTTAGATTGAATGGCGAGAAACCATCTGTTGCCAAACCGAAGCGGACATTCCGCACTTCATCAGCAAAGCTAGAATCAAAAGCATCTAGTGCCTTCCATGCATCTATATCAGCTGGGTGCACCATGACATTTGGATTCTCACGTACCCCTTCTTTGTGCCACCTCATGTGTCTGGTTGTATTCTTGGAGATGAACAAACGTTTCAACCGAGGTATGAGAGGCATGTAACGAAGCTGCTTACGTGCAATCTTCATAGTCACGATCAAACCATCGTCGTTTTCAACCTCAACGAATCTACGCTCACCACATACAGTACACTTCTTCTCACCTGCGGTCTCCTTCCAGAAAAGCATACAATTATTTTCACAGACATCGATTTTTTCGTAGTCCATACCGAGGCCAGATAAGAGCTTTTTAGACTGATACATGTCCTTTGGCATCTTGTGATTCTCCGGAAGTACATCACTGATCAAGTTCAAAAGTTCCTTGTAACAGTTGTTTGAGAATGCAAACTTAGACTTAATAGCCATAAGTCGAGTCACAAATACAAGGACGGTCACTTTTGTGTGCTCATGCAACGGCTCTTCGGCAGCTTTAAGGAGCGCGAAGAACTTCTGAACCTCAGGTGTAGCTGGATCCTCAAACTCGGTGGGTTGACCGGGGTTCTCCGAATCGACGGTTAGAAGCTCATGGCGTACATCGTCAAGCATCTCTTCCATCCTATCGTAGTCCTCCTCTTCATGTGACTGAACTTCCGATACAATACGAGGAGGTGGGTCCTCACCGTGGTGCACCCACACCTCATAGCCTGGCATATAACCGTTCTTGCAAATATGTATCGACATAGTCCTCCTGTCAAGGAAATTAATGTTCCGACACTTGCTACAAGGGCACCTAACATCGGTTCCAATCTCTGACCGAGCAAAAGCATGGTCGAGAAAAGCATCAGTCTTGGCAACCCACTCACTTGATAGAGCACCTCTTTTCTTCCAACCTTCATACATCCATCGACGATTCTCCTCCATACTAGATACGAGACGTTAACTTAATTAGATAAGTAATGCACGGACCATCCGTTTTTACGAAGAAATCACGCCCCTACATCTATAGGAAAGGATAGGTCCTAAACCCACCCAGGAGTGACCGACGAGGCCGTGTTTATGACAAGACATGTGGTCGTGCGAAATTTCGGCAGCATAACCCCGCTGTTCTCCAATCGTATGCCTAAAAATGGTGCAATTGGAGAACAGAGAGGTTATGCTGCCGAAACTAAGCAGGAGCACATGCTTTTGTCATAAACATAGACTCTGTCGGTCACCCCGAGGCTGTCCAATAAAGGGACAATTCCGGCCCAACATACCTCACATGCGTCGCTTGTAAGGTGTGTTGGGCTGAAACGGGTGACGCCTAGGTTTTGTTTGTTCACACTACGATACACTATGATTAACTATAATCATCGTGCATTATTAAATAATTAAACTAATAAACCACAATACAATATTACATACGAAATAACATTGTTATGGATGACAAATCATATAAAATGACCTTATTTCCGAGGGCATAATAATTACCCTCGGAAATTAAAAATTTAAATTATCTAAAGCACCACTAAATAAACTAAAACAAGCTAATTTAAATATGTAATCAAATTTTGGCCGTCGGACATAACAAACTAAACAATCAAATGCATTCATACATACAATTCTAATCAAATACATTAATACATGCATACAATTCTAATAAACAATATTGTTAATTAAGGATGCTCACTTAGCGGGCGTGGGGAGCCGGCCGGCGACGGGCGCACGGGGCGGCGGCGGGCGCACGGGGCCGGCGGCCGGAGCACGGGGCGGCGGCGACCGGCGAACGGGGCGGCGGCGGTGGCCGGAGCACGGGGCAGCGGCCGGAGCACGGGGCAGAGCACGGGGCGGCGGCGGCCAAAGCATGGGGCGACGGGACGACCGGCGGCGACCGTCGATGGCGGGCGGGGCGGCGACGGGGCTGTGGCCGCACGGCGGCGACGCACACGGGCAGAGAAACGGACGGCGCGCGGGTCGGATCCGCGTTAAAACGCCTTATCTCCGACGGCTGTGTACGAGGCCGTCGGAGATAAGGCGTATTTCCGAGCGCCCGTTGTGGTCGTCGGAGATAACCTTATCTCCGACGGCCTCGTACAGAGCCGTCGGAGATAAGGCGACCGTCAGATGTTTGTTAGTTTACTGTAGTGATGGGTTGTGAGCCTGTGTAGTGGTGGTGCACTGCACGCTCACCGGATAGTCTGGTGCCAACCACGAACTGTCCGGTGCACCAGTGAACAGTCACCCAACGACTAGTTTCTAGTGGCACCTTGGAGGAGAGCCACTATCAGTCTGATGCCTGGACAGGATAGTCTGGTGCTAGGATCGAACAGTCTAGTGTGAAGATGCAGCGCGCCAATAGTGAAATCCCAACGGTCCGGTGTACCGCAGAGAGCACAACGTTTTCCTCCAATAGCTATTTCGATTTGGGGCCTATATATACTTCACCAACCGGACCGGCCACATGAGTGTGTGGGAGCTTAAGAAACATATAAAGGAAGTCTATACACATTACCAAGTGTTCCAACACCCAGGTGCTTAATAGAAACACTCGATGATTAGCGTAGGCATTTTGCGAGGTGCTTAGGTTAGTTAGACCGCTATTGCGCTTGCTCTAGGTGATCCCTAGTTAGTTGAGTGAGTTTAAAAAAACCCAAAAAAACCCTCGGCTCTTGCATGAGCCATTGTAATATTGTACCGAGTGGGGCGAGAGTCTTACGAGACCGTGACAACCACATTCGTGTCACGGCCACCACTGTGTACCGGAGGGAACAAGGCCCGCGACGCTTCAGCGGGAAGCTCGATATGAAGACGGCAGGGAGCGTCCAAGAGGTGGTCAGAAGCGGTAGAGGTAGAAACATGTGGTGGAACCACCCTGATTATTCCAACTTAAGTGCCCAAGTTCTTCCTTATAGACACCGACACACTTAAATTGGAAAAAATTGTCAGTTTGTCGGATCTAGTCCGATAAAACCACTTAGACCAGATCGAAATACCACTTGCTAATGAAGATAACTGGGGAGTATAGCGAAGCCTGGCCCACTACTCCTCGTGGTCCTCTCATGCTGAGGCATAATCCCACTAGACCGTAAAACCCGTTGGTAGGGTGGTTGACCAAGTCACACCATCAACCATTTCTTGCAAGAGACCTATAAAATTATGCCACAAGCAAGGCCGAGTATATTAATTGTTGGTTACTTGTTTTTAAATGTTGTTAATCAAGAACAAGGCAACACAATTGTTAAAGATTAAGGACCTTCGTCCTCCGAAGCATTATCTCCTTTCGGATATAATGATGTTCAAACGAAGGTCATGAAGGACACACCTTCATCATTTTATGAGAATAAGAATCCATGGAGATAATATATGTTATTCATTCATTCTTATATTTATTTCATGATATATATACACATGAATATTAATAGAATTTATATTACATTGATACCTTCGGCTTGTTTGAAGGTATTGACGCAAGAGCAATTACAATCCAGCGTGAAGAGTACAGGGGTACTGTTCACCTATTTATAGGCACATGACGTAACCCGAGTAAAAATACATTTATGACCCCAATGATTACATACAGAGTTTACAAAATGTCCCAAGGGTAACATCACCATTTGTACTAATAACTTGAGCAACTTCTCCCTGCACTGTCTCATTGCTTTGTCGTGACGAAGCCTGATTGATAAAACATGCTTCATCGTATTTCCTTTTCGTTGTGCCGAAGCCAGGTTGTCTACCTGTTTCACTGTGATGAAGCTTGTCGGTCGAAGTCTGTTTCGCCCCTCTTGTGATGTGCCGAAGCTTTTCTGTCCTATAATATTCAGTAGTATGCTAAAAGTAAATGGTTAGCCATGATTTTGAGGACCTTCGAAAGAGGAAGGCCCCCCAACAGTAGCCCCTCACAGTATTAGTTTGTTTCTTTGTAACAAATTTAGACTGTGAAAAGAATGAAGGCCTTTAGCCGAAGGTCCAAAAAAACACCTTCGCTTCGCTAGAATAGCGAAACATTCTGCACTGTGGGGCCCGCCACTCAGTGGTGCTTTGTGTATATATACAAGGGCTTGCGCTGAAAATATTTTTCGTGCTATCAAGCTTTATGTTGTGTTTGTCGTTTTAGCTTTCTATCTCTGTGACCGCAATTGTTTTTTGAGCTTTGGTTCTCTGTTGTAGCTGTCGCTAAAATGGCCAAAGATAAGAAAAGCGTGGACCCCACGCTTGCTGGTTTCTACGAAGCCATGGAAAGGACTAATGTTGAGAAAATCACTTATGAGATGTTAGCTGGGCTGTCTAGTAACTCAAGTGACAACAAGAGCTTTGATGTCGAAAGCAAGAACGAAGATACTGAAGATCGGCCATGGAGGCCAAGTCATGTTGTTTTCAGGAAATCCAGTGTTAAGCAAGGGCAAATTGAAGCAATGAAGGGCAAATATTTCCATGATATATCCATAGTGAGAGCTAGAGGAGAGAGTACTATTCCTCTTCCTGAATCAGACGAAGTGGTAGTATTTAAGAGTTTTATGAAGGCCGGGCTTCGTTTTCCCTTGCACAAGATGCTGGTCGAAGTGCTGAAGACATTTGAGATTTACCTTCATCAGCTTACTCCCGAAGTTTTGATTAAAGTTGGATTTTTCATTTGGGCTATGAGAAGCCAAGGGTTGGAGCCGGATGCCAAATGCTTTTGCAATATTCACGAATTATCTGACCAGATGCTATAGCTTTGTGTACCGATTTGATGTGAGGTGTCCTGTGCCAACGTTCTAGAAAAAATGGTCGGGCTCATGAATGAAGCAATGGTTTTATGTCAAAAATGATTTGAGTGAGAGAGAAGATGTGAAGGTCATAATCCAATGCCCCATCCGTTCATGCTTTGGCAGGCCTTCGATCGTGAGTGAAAACGAAGTACAAGCATGTTTGATGGCCTTCAACATAATGTGCACTTACATCGGCACCAGAGATTTGGTTCAGGAGCATATTGCTTATAAGGTATGGCCGCTTGTTAATGACTGGGAGATGCCGAAAGAAACCGTTCCTGGCTCCAGCGAAGGTGGCCTGGTTTATCTGAGGTGCACCTATCACTACAGAAGTCAGTTTGACAAGCTGAATGATGATTGGCTTGAAGCCATTGAGGCAACCAGTGATGAGCTGCTAGGAGCGTATACGAAGGCGGAGGACGAAGCCATGACCACTGCCTTCGACGCTCACGACAAAAAGGAGACTGAACAGAGTTTTTGATGTGATTGGATTTCTTTATCCTAACTACTGTTTTCCCGCTTGAAAACAAGGGTCAAAAGGAAAACGACAACCACGTCCTCTTCCGCCATGCCCAAGCCGAAGAGAGCTAAGGTTTTGACTCGTAGGCCGAAGCCACACTCTTTAGAGAAGATAGATGTAGTGCTTGCTACAGAGAAAAAGGAGATTGTTGAATGTGCCGAAGCTACCCTTTTGGCTTCTGAGATAATACCTGCTATGACTGCCGAAGCTACTGTTGCTCCGGTAAAAAGAAACGAAAGTAAAGAGCTCAAAGACAGAGGATCATTCGAAGCTGCAGAGTCCCCCAACCACGATGGGGTTGCCAAAGTTAACAACTGCTGCATTAATAACTCCTAGGAAAGGAAGGAGAATGGCTAGCATTCTAGGTGCAGTTCTAAAATCTACGAAGATGCCAACTCCTGTTTCTACTGAAGCTTCCGAGGACAAGATTGAAGGACTAGGAGAAATAGCCGCTGCGAGCGCTTCTCCTACCTGTGCTGAAGCTGGGCCTTCGGGATCTAAGCCAGTGGAGCAGGCAAAGGAAAGTCTTTCGGAAGAGCTAACATCGCCTATACCCAAAGCGCCTTCTCGAAATGATTTCGAATATATTGTTTGCCATGCTTCAAGGAAACGATTATCACAAGAGCAAATTGCTGAAGTGCAACATTACGCAAAGGATCTAAAATATCCCCGAGGGTCCTTAGTCTATGGAGGAAATGACGAAGATGATTTCCTTTACTGTCTACCACACAACAAGGAAATAAATGTTTGTCGAGTAATGATGGATAACATGGGTTATCCAAAGCTTGAACTTGGACTATCTATGATGACGAAGGATTAACTTGCAGACAGCCTTGCTTATAACATCTTAAAGGTTTGCCTATTTTTATTTTTGCATTTATTGATTTTTGTTAAGTAATTTTTCAGTGATCGGTTTGTGGTAATGCTTATTACTATTATTTGTGTGTTTTTTGTTTGTCGGGATCTTATCCTTAGCAAAGCTTTGAAGGCCCATAAAGACATTGAAGATGAAAGCACTCGGATCGCCTTCGGAAACCTGCGCTCGGAAGTCATAACGCTTTGGAATGAAGCCCTTGAGAAGGACAAAATCCTGCTTTCTTTAGTTGAGAGGTTAAACTGGCTAGCCTTTCTATAGTAGAACAAAAATGGAGAAGTTTGAAAAGAAGAGAGAAGAAAATGCGAAAAGTATTTGTAACACCCTGAATTTGGGGGGATAAAATTTATTTTCTAATATCCATCAAATTCAGGTGTTACCCTCTCTTTTTCTGGCTTTTCTTTTATTTTTCCTAAATAGTGAAGAATTATTTTTGTTTTATATGTAAGGCTAGTAAAATAAAATCCTAGAGGTGCTTTGATTTTTGCATCTCATGCCAGAGCATATCTTTTTTTATTTATTTGATGGATGAACTTGATGTAAAGTCTTTTGATTTAAGAGTTGTGCTCGAATTTGAAGTTAAATAAAAGGAAACCGTTTTCTTTGTTCTCTCTCTCTCCTTCTTCTCTCCCCTTCCCCTTTTTTTAGCCCATCGTTGTGCCCCCTCTTCTCGAGCTGCCGTGCGCACCTGCTTCGGCTGCTAGGCCATCGTGGGCCCCACCCGCTACTGCGCATCCTATTCCTCTTCCCCGAACTGCCCCAATGCATATCTCCACGATGGTCCCCCTCGTCCAAGAAAGAAATTGCACCCGCCGAGCCTGGAGTTGTCTTCGCCGTCCAAGGTGAGGCTCCCTCTTCTTCTCCCTTTATCCCTCTTCCTCTCTAGCTTCTCCCTCCCGCCCCGCGCGTTCTTCTGCTCCCCTCTATGCTCGGCCAGCGTGGTGGCTCGCCTCCTGCCGCGACTCCTAGCTCGCGGCCGCCCTGCTCGGCGAGCCTGGGGCCCTCGCGAGCTCGTCCCAGGCCCCCCATGGCCCCTGACGACGCACAAAGAGGCGCGGCTCCGAGCGCCCCATGCAGCCCTGCGCGCCCAGCCGGTCCAGCGTGCAGCGCCCACGCTCGCCCTGCTCCTGCCACCGCCTCCGCGCATGCGGGCGTGGTTGGGACGCCAGGATGCGCGTCGTCCACTGGGTAGACGGCCCAGGCGCTAGGCCATCGTGAGGCCTCTTCCAGGCGTTCCTGCGCATCTTCCAACCCCCCCCCCCCCCCCCGCGACGTGCGTGCCCTCGGCTCAGAGCCAAAACCGCCCTGCGGATGCGCAACACGCTGACCAAGCGGTCATGGCGGCTGGGCTCCCTAGCCACGACCCATGCATCGTGAAGCCCCGCGCCAATCCCCTTTCCCACCGCGTCGGCACCGCCTCGTCGTGCCAGCTCTCGTCCTCGTCCGCGTTCAGCAGCCACGCGCGGGCTCACTGTCTACACGCCCCACACACCTCGCTGTAGGCCATCGTCGCAAGGTGAGATCCCATCCACCCCTTTCCTTCCTCGCTATCTGCTGCATACCCGCCGCGCCAGCATGCTACCGTTCGTTGCGTGTCGTCGATCGCTCGCACACCCAAACCGGAGCCTGCCCTCACCGCTGCATCGCGGTGCCCGATCACCCACGCCCGAGCCTTGCCTGGTGCACGTCGCCGTCGTCTGCACTTGTTTCTGATGCGTGTCATCGCCGAGGTGAGAATAGCGTCCATCCTGGTCTACCCCTAGATGTCTACCCCTATGCACGGCTTCCCGCACGGCGCGGTTTGCCGAATCGTGTGCGCAACAGGCCCAAAACACATCCTCGCATCTAGCACGCACTTGCGTTCGCATATGCGCAACACGTCATCGGGACTCTGACAGCGTCCGTCTACCCCTCCATCTACCCCTTTAGAACTCGTTCGTCTACCCCCCTGCGTGCGTGCATTCGCTTCGCTCGCCTCGTCGATGCCCGCTCTACGCGTGCTGTGTCATCATGTTGTGCTTGCCGGGTGTCCTCGCTCGGTCGAGCGAGCTGTCGTGCGCCGTTGTAGCTGTCGCCCTCGTGCGCTACTTCGTGCAGTCCGCACGTTATTCAATTATTTTCGTTATAGTCGCTCGCGCTAATTAGCCCATTCTTGTTTAGTTGTCGGGGTTATTTATAATAACACTTTAATTAGAACGGGTCTATAATTTTAACTCGTGCTTTTATAAATATAAATGTTAATTAACTTGTTTAATACCAGTTTAAGTACTTTTGTTTGATTAATTGTTTGTTGTGCTCGTAGTTGCGTTGTTCGCGCGCGACATCGTTTGCGCGTCGTCAAGTTATTCGCACACGTCGTCGTGTTGGTTCGCGCGATGTCGTGTGCTTTGTTTCGCATAGTGTCGCATGTCGTCACGCATCTTTCGAGTGGGTCGCACGTTGTTCGTGCACGCTGTTCGCACGTGTGGCGCTCGCCATCAGCGTGTTCGTTCGCGTGTCCGGCCCATGCGTTACTCGTCTGTTGTTGCATGCATGGTCACACGTCGTTCGTGCGTGCCGCACGTGCTGTTTCACATGTGTCGCACATGTCGTTTTCTTGCGTGTCACGCGGCGTTCGCGCATATCGCGCGCTGCTCACGCGCGATATTAAAACCGTTTGCTTATCATCACTCGGGTCAGTTAATTATTTATTAGTTTAATCGTCCACTATTAAAACAGTAATTTAGTCAAAACTAAATTGTAGTTTTTAATTTACATTTGATAAATGTCAATTAATATAACTATGCCGAACTAAGGTTCTAACAATACTTGTTTAGTGTAATCGCGTTATTTGTTAGCGATCATCACGCGTCGTCGCACTGTCTGTGCGCTGTGCGCGCGTGATGTGCTTATGGTCTCGTGTTGGTTCACGCGTCGTTCACGCTGGTCGCACGCACTGTTTCAGGCATCGTCCGCGCGCTAAATCGTGTGTAGTCGTGCGTGTCCACGCGTCGTTCTATACGCTATCGTGTTGTTTTGTGTATTGTAAATTCACCTCGCGTAGAATCTCTTGTGTTAATTAAATTACTTAATTAACTGATAGCTGTTAGTTTAGCAGATTAATCAAAACTAAGTGGTACAGATAATTTATATTTGATAATGTTGAATTAAACGTTATAGTTAATATTTGTTTAACGTAAACGCGATAACTTCTCGACCGTAGATTCGACCGTCGCATTTCTTATCTTCGCGTAACCGTATAAGCGCTCTCTATTTTTATATTGCGTGTTTTGATAATATTTTATCTTGTATGGTGTAATGTTCTTAGGCAAATATATGTTTGTTTGCTTGTGCGTGTTCGTATTCGCTACGCGTTGCGATTAGATCGCGGTTTTTATTTCTGAGCTTCGGGGAATCGACGGTCAAGTGTTGGCGACCAAGTGATCTGGTTCTTCGAGTCCTGCAAAGTTGAAGACCTCGAGCATCTGTTTGGTGAAGACAAGTGTCCTCTGACCCATTATGTCCTATCTACTATTAATTTACTGTCCCGCATTACTTAATTGAAACTTAAGGATTGACTAGCTTTCTATTTATTTTATCCTTGTTTACCTTTTCGGTTATCATGGTTAGCTTTATACTATTGCTTTACTTTAATCAATGAACATGATGTGAATATTATGATACGATGATGTTATCCCGATGAGGATATTGTGATACTCTAGGGGGCTCGGGCCTTTTTCCCTGTGTACCTCTCCGTAAGGACCTGTTTGTGGAGTGACCACCCGGGATAACAGTGCAGCCATGAGGGTGGAATGGGACGCCCTTAGCTGATTAATTAGATGAACCTAGGGGTATAGTTGGCTTTGCCGGAGGGCCGTCAATGGGGGCCGGGGCGTAGTGCTCGCTCTGCCAAGGTTGGGGTGCAGAGGTTCATTTGATTTGGTTTTGTTAGTCACCCACCTTGGGGAGGTGTACTGCGTTTGTACGACTGGCGAAACCTAACGAGCAGCTATGCACCAGGGGAGTCTTTGTAAAGGCTACATAGTGAGACCCTGCTAGGTCACCTTGGTAGTGATCAATGGAGAGTTATGATCTCCGAGCAGAATGTGAATCAAGGCTTGTGGGTAAAGTGTGCAACCTCTCTAGAGGGTTAGAAACTGATATATCAGTTGTGCTCATAGTTATGAGTGGCCTTGGGATCCTCTTTGATAAGAGATATAGATGGTTCAATATACAATGGTTATATTTATTATTTTGGTTCGATGATGATAATGTTTCTCCTCGATGAGGAAATGATTTACGGGTTGGTTATATTATAAAACTTGGCTTCCACTAATAATAAATACCTGACCAACTAAAAGCAACTGCTTGAGCTTAACTCCACATAAAGCTAGTCCACCTCAACCAAACGGGGCATTTGCTGAGTACGTTGATGTGTACTCACCCTTGCTTTCACAAAACACCAGGTTGCCTTTGGTGCAATCTATACTCAGGTAAAGAAGAAGGTGTCGAGGCGGATCTCCAGGAGTTCCAGGACTTCGACGAGTTCGAGGATTAGGCTAGCGACTTCCCCCAGTCAGCTGCGTGTGGTGGGTTAATTTACGTTGGCTACGTTTCTATTGTGTGTACTTTGATTATATTATGTAAATGACTCTAGTCTTTCATATTATTACTTAGACTTTATTGTATTCGAAGCATTGTGTTATGATGAGTCATTTATGCAATCGCTGTGTACGTGAATTTCTGATCCTGGCACGTACATGGTTCGCATTCGGTTTGCCTTCCAAAACCAGGTGTGACATAAGTGGTATCAAAGCCATTGCTGACTGTTGGACCGCTATCCTAGAGTATCACTGGCCGTTTTAAGGACTTATTGATTTTTACTTCACCTCATCCTTGATGCTGCTTCAAAATATTAGTCACCTCGACTAATTCTATGTTGTGCTTCTATATGCCCCCTTGCTAAAAGTATTTTATTCTATTATGGTCTAACCTTACTCAATCTACTAGATTTGATCTTACTCTTGTGCTTGCGACATCTTTGTAGATGTCCCCTGACCATAACCTTCTTATCTTTTTGGGGTTCTCTCCTCTTTCGTCATTAAATTGCTACCATTCGATCATCTCTATTCCCATTGGTATTGACATGTTGCATCTTTTGGATTCTTCCATACCATTGTCCCTTAATTCAAATATTTAACTCTGAAAACTCTTTTGCCTATTTAAACATTCTAGTTATATTTTCATGACTTTCCTGTCTTTTGAGATCCCTTCGTTTTCCATTGTTAAGTCATTATCTATCGGCAATTTCTATTCCCTTGGTCTTAGTATGCTCGTATCCTTGGAGTCTTGCATACTCTTACATTTTCCTGTATGCTTATCTTCATACCTCAATGTCTGTTTAAAAGACATTTCAGTTTACATGCCCTTGGCCACCCTTGTTTCTCGACGATCCATGAGCAATCATTCTATTTTACACATCCTTGGTGACCTCGTTGTCCCTTTATAACTTCTCTCGATAATGAATTTTTACTTCAACCCTTCTGTTGGAACCATACCTATCTTGCCCTTGATTATTTTCTCCACTTCGCCACTTCAGGAGTCTTGCCTTAACTCTATCCTTGGTTACGCTTTCACAATTATCATCTTTACCCTTGTCGCCTCTATATCTTACCTTGATGCTTATGTTATACCTGTCCTTTAAAACCTTCTCTCTTTCATCTCAATTTTATAGTGGTATTTTACCTACTTTTCCCTTGGTCGTATCCCCTTCTTGGTCGCTTGCGAGTTTTTAACTCCATCCTTTGTTGTGCTCCGGTTGGGTATTACCTTTACCTTTCTTATCTCTCGATATTACCTTGGTGATTACACTATGTCCGTTCTCTAAGACCTTCAATCTACTATCCCCATTTGAGAGTGATGTTTTACTTATTTTACCCTTAGCAATATCCCCTTCTTTACCATGCGTAAGCCTTGACACAACCCCATTCTTTGTTGTAATTATGCCATTGACTATTCTATGCCTTCATCTGTTCTCTCATACCCTTGTGTGTTATCGCCTTTGACCTTTGCGATATTTATGTATTCTACCTAAATTCTTACTTTGAACTTATCCTTTAAAAATCTCCCTTTCTTTCAACCCAGTTTGAGAGCTGTGAGTTACCTATCTCTCCTTTGATTTCTTTTCACTCCTTGTTGCCTTACAGGTTTTGTCTTAGTTCCATCATTTGATGTGTTTTTATATGCTGTCACCATCACCTTGTCATCCATCGATCTTGCCTTCATACTCCTCTTTATTCCTACTCTTTAAAAATCCCCTCTCTTCCACCTCAATTTGAGAGTGGCAGTTTACCTGTCTGACCCTTGGACGCACCCTCTCCTTTTTCATTTGCAGGTCCTATCTTAACTCCATCCTTTGTGGTACTTATATCCATTGTTCCTATGCCTATTTACCTCCTCTCCTACATCCTTGCCCGTTATTACCTTTAAACCCTCGTGATATCTATTCCCTTGCCTTCCTTCTTACATTGAACGTACCCTTTGAAGCCTTCTCTTTTCCATCCCTATTCGAGGATAATGCCTCACCTACTTCACCATCGATTGCTTCCCCTTCTTTGACGCCTTGCAAGTTTTGTCTAAAGTACATCCTTTGTTGTGTGTTGGTCTGTTATCACCTTAACCCTTGTCATCCCTCGATCTTTACCTTGATGCTTATCTTGTACTTGCATTTTAAAAACCTCCTCTCCCGTCTCAGTGAATAGTGTTGTCTTACCCATCCTCTCTTGGTCGTTCCCTTTTCCTCTGCCGCATTGCAGGACTTAGCTCTTGTTTGATATCACCCTTACCTTTGTAATCATTAGATCTTGCCTTGATGCTTATCTTAGGTCTACTTTTTGGAATCTCCCCTTTTCCATCTCAACTCGAGAGTGATGTTCTACCCATTATGCCCTTGGTTGTACCCTTCTCTGATCGCTTGTAATCCTTGCTTTAACTCCATCCCTTATGGTGCTCATGCCCCTATCCCTCATGTCTTATTATTCCCCTTGCCTTTCGATAGTCTTAGAGTAGCTTCCCCTTTGTAAGGAAAGACCACCATCTAGTTAACATTAACGTGTAGCAACGAGATGCCTGTTGATGTGTGCTTGTGCTGTTTGTCTTTGTGTGATGATTGATTTGCTTCTGTGTGATGAGTGTTGATGTGTTGCGGCCCTTGGTCCGCAATGACATCAGTTCACTAGCTGAGTGCCATAGAGTTAGGTAGTTGGGTGCTCTCCCTTTTCTCTCTTTAATCTATCTATGCTTACCTTTTCTATCTATACCCTTCTCTCTTGCACCCGTCCGGTTGGCATTCTCCAACTTCTCTTAATCAATCAAGATCAGAGTCGACAACAGCGTCATCAAGTGCGTATCAATGCTCCTGTTAAGGGGTGTTTGGGACTTGTTCGCAAATGCTATGGATTAAGAACAAAGCAACACAAAAATTAGTTAATGGTTATTATCCTTCATCCTTCGAAGCATTATTTCCCTAAGGATATAACGATCTTCGGACGAAGGTTATGAAGGACATACCTTCATAATCACAGCATATATCAATGAAAGGCGAAGCATATGAAACATGAGAAATAACATGGATAATCATATGACATCATAATATATCTTTTATTATATAATCATGAATGATGAGAATAACACAGGATTACATTTGTACCTTCGACTTGACAGAAGGTAAGAGTACAAGTTTGACGCACGAACAAGTACAAATCAGCGTGAACAGTACGGGGGTACTGTTCATCTATTTATAGGCACAGGGCGCAGCCTGTGTGGATTTACATTCATGTCCTTTATAACTGGTTATAATCATGACACAGATTATCATGGGCCGATCGGTCTTTTCATCTTTAAGTCGGTGCCACCCTTCGTCTCAAGGCATGTCACTATGCCAAAGCTCCTCGGATGGTAGCTTCGGCGTTGCTTCTGTGTTGATCTTCCGAAGGTGTTTCTTCTTACAGGGCCTTCGGCGATGAAGCAGACCCCCAACAGTAGCCCCTTCGCGGTGCTAGATCGTTTTTCGTAACGAGCTTGATCCGTGAAAAATTGTCCTAGGCTTCGGAATGCCGAAGGTCCGAAAAACACCTTCCCTGAGCTCGTTGCCGAGAAACGATTAAAATATTCCAAGTGCGAGGTGGCCCCACCATGCGGCGGGTACGCGCGATCTGGCGATTCATCTCCCACGTGCTGTGGTCCACCATTCAGTGGGTGCGGGTGACTGTTGAGCGGATGCGGGCGACTTGACGATTCACCTTCACACCTGCAACACTATATAAACAGACGAGTAGGTGTGAAGTTACCAGAGCATTCATTGCCATTGCACTGTTGTGCTGTTGAAAAATTTAACCATAGCCGAAGCTTTCTTATCGCATTCTCAAGCAAAGCATCATTTTGATCTAGCTTCGACATAGGAGGGAGCTTCGTCAAAACTATAAAAATCATCAACATTCATAAGAACTGCAAGGAATTCAACACCTGATGGCTAGAGTACGTTCAACTAATAGGGTGACCCATGACGGAGAGGAGACCGAAGCCACAGAGACTGCCCCAATCTCTGAAGTGATCAGACAATCGGGACTGGTTGTGACAGAGTGAGCTACTGACGAAGGTGCACCTGCTGCCGAAGCTGAACAAGCTGACGTTGAAGAGGATGATATTGATGAAGAAGAGGAAGATTATAACACTCTCATGCCAGCCAAACCCAGCCACTTGGACTTTGGAAAATCTACTGTTTCTGAGGCTGATATGCCCATGATGATAAAGCTAGGCTACTTCGGAGAAGCTGAGAAGAAGTTGATTCATTTTGCCGGGGAAGAAACCACTCCGACACAGAAAAATGATGAGGTGGTAGTTTTCAGGAGTTTCTTCAGAGCGGGATTGAGGTTTCCTTTGAACGAGATGATTGGGGAAATTTTGGAAAATTACGAAATCTATCTTCATCAGCTGACTCCTAACGCTATCGTTAGGCTCAGCGTCTTCATCTGGGCACTCCGAAGCCAAGAAATAGACCCGAATGCTGAAGCTTTTTGCCGAGTGCATGAGCTTCATTATCAGACGAAGGCCAGAGAATATGGGCTTCATGCGAATTTGGTTGTTACAACTTCACTTACTGCAAAGATATGAAGGCTCCGGTGGTTAGCTATCGCACCAAGTGGCCAACTGGTTGGAAAAATGAGTGGTTCTATGTTAAGGCCGATGAAAAGAAGAGGGAGAAGCTAAAGACGCTAGTACTGAGCCCGCTGAGCTTAAGCTTCGAGTTGACTAGGCCCCTGTGCCGCATGACGTCGGGGTCACCGTGCCAACAAGCTGTGGCAGAATTCAGGGTGGTAGCCGAGCAGATCAGCACCAGAGATCTAGTCCAAGAATATCTGGCCTATAAGGTGTTCCCAACGCTGAGTGAATGGAATATGCCGAAGCTAAAGGGGACAAAGGAAAAGAATGAACTTGTGCGACTGCCTTATTGGTTCCAATTTGAGAAACAATTCAAAGGGCCATGCCAAGAATGATTAGAAATGATAGAAACTATGTGCAATGAAATTTTGGGTAATTACACTAAAAAAGAAAATCAGCTGACGACTGCAGCCTTCGGCACCCGACCAAAATGAAGGTTGAATCGGGTGATGGATGCCTTGAACTTTGAATATCCTGACTATGAGCGATTGAACAAGGGTGTCGAAGGGCTAAAAAGAAAAAGGATTGTTAGTGTTCTGAGCAGACAAGCTGCTAGGATGGTAAAAGAAGATGAAGAAACTCTGAAAAAGAGAAAATCCAGCCCTGAGCCGAAAGTGGTTGCTCCGAAGAAGAGGAAGGTTGCGGCTCCGAAGCCAAAAACAACTGAGATAGAGGAAGAGACTCCTTCAACACCTTCTGCTGCTGAGGTAGAAGAAATTCTAAAGGTAATGACTGAATCCTTACCTATCAAGCTAAGTGCACTGGGGCCACATCTGACGAAGCTTTTACAGAAGAAGGAGGA
The DNA here is from genome assembly GCF_902167145.1 of Zea mays. Classification (NCBI taxonomy): domain Eukaryota; kingdom Viridiplantae; phylum Streptophyta; class Magnoliopsida; order Poales; family Poaceae; genus Zea; species Zea mays. Next base: position 80,773,878 of record NC_050104.1, on the reverse strand, counting down.
GCCTTCGGCAGCCAAGAAGGCGGTTGGGCGAAAAAAGCAAAGGATTGTTACTATTATGCAAGCAATTGAAGAAACGCCACTGCCGGCCTCAGCGTAAAAAATAACACCAGCTGTCGAAGTCGCTACAGCTACCGAAGCTGCTCCCACCGAAGCTACAACTGCCGAAGCTGCAACACCCGAAGCCACGAATCTGGAGAGCACATTTTCTGATATTGATAAAATGCTATTGAATATGGCCGTGGAAGAAGTTGCTGCAGCTGCCGAAGAAACCCTGGCCACAATGCCTGGAAAAGGGAAGGAGATCGCCAAAGATATTTCGGATGAAAAGGACTTCAATTTTCAAAATATAATTGGTCAAGAGTTATCTAAGACTGAGAAAGAAGAGCTGCGAGAATATGCCATATCCTGTGGCTACCAGCCAGGAGCATTGCTCTTCGGTGGGATTGACGAAGAAAGCTTAGGATGCCTCCGAGATCGAACTAGAGCGAGGGTTATCAGCACTCTGTCGAAGAGTGTTGGTTTCCTGAAGCTTGAAGCTGACATCAGCCGCTATCGACGATAGCATATCGTCGCCAGTTTATTCTATTCTAATTTCAAGGTAAAATTTTCCCTTTAGCTTTTCATTGTTTTACGATGAAGGTGATTGCTGATGAAAGTTATTTTGCACAGAGTATGCTACTAAGTAAAGCCTTGAGGATGCAACAGGACCTCGAAGATAAGAAAAATGAGGTTATAATTGAAGGCTTGGAAATTAAAATTAAAGATCATGAAGCTGCTCTTGAAAGGAAAGATTTTGTTCTTCAAACAATGGAGGGTTCACTAGCAGAAGCCCAAGCCGAGATTGTCAGATTAAACAGTGAACTCCTCCTGAAATCAGAAAACTTTGAGCAAGAAAAGAAGAATCTCGATACGAAGCTTAAAGCCGAAGTCGAATAGAGTTCAAATTCGCAAAAATCCTTGAAAGAGCTTCAAGACAAATGCCTAAGATTCGGCAATCGGTGCGTGCAACGGCTGAAGTAGGTCTTCAACTCAGTTGGAGCCAGTTCTGAAAAATTTGAACCTTCAGTTGAAGACCTGCCAGGCACCTTCGAACATATTGAGGGCGAAGTTGATGCACTTGACGAAGTTATAGCTAGGCACGGTGACTTCTGTGCCCTGCTAGCTTCTCGAGGCACAGTTGTTGCTTTCATGAAGACAGGTTGCACGCATGGGAAGATCGTGAATAGGCCAAACTTTAGCCTATCACCAGCGGATTTAACTGACATCCCTAGTCAAGCCTGAATCATTGGAAATAGATTCATAACTCAAATCTAGACGAAGGGTGGACGAGACTTAACTGGTGATGAAGCTCGAAGCCATCTCAAGCCGGTAATAAACTCGTACCTGTTGCTTACCTTCTCCTTGGGTCTTGAGTTTACCTTATAACACTTTGCTATGTTCAGGATGACGAAGCCGAAGAGCAATGACCCGAAGCTTGACGGGTGATGATGAAGTGATGAAGCTACTGAAAAAAGCTCTAGAGAAACTTTTGAATTAACTTTGTAAAAAGATGTTGTAATTTAGGAATCAAACACTGCTCTATAAATTTGTCCATACTTTGTAATATATTTTTACCTTCTCCTCTGTGTATGAATTTCTTTGATGTGGACGAAACTTGTACTTTTTGAGCCGAAGGCGAAAAATACCTTCCCTTCTTTTTGTACACAATGAAGCATAAATCTGCTTCATTTGCACTCGCCGAAGCCTTGTCATTAGAGCCAAAGCAACTGTCTGTACTCTATGATATGATGATGATGATCCTACGAATGTCTAAATGAATGTATATGAATGCAATGAATGATGTGATGTAATGTGCAAATGAATGTCCAAACACACGCTTACGAAGCCACATCCAGACTCTACATCCCCTTAGGAACGACTTCTGAGTCTTCTTCACCGCTTATTTTTCGGTGTAAGTTATGCATCCCCTTAGGAACGTCTTTTGAACTTCTTCGCCTTCTATTTTGGCGGTATAAGTTCTGCATCCCCTTAGGAATGTCTTTTGAACTTCTTCGCCTTATATTTCGGTGGTATTTGGCTCTGCATTCCCTTAGGAACGACTTTTGAGCAGAAAACTTACGCTGCGCTCCCTTAGGAAGGACTTTTTTGTAGCTTCGTCGTGCTCTGCATCCCCTTGGGGACGACTTTTGAGCTTCTCCCTGCCTCGTTTTTTTCTCTCTCTGTAGTTGATGGTGCATGCTCAGATTTTACATTTTACATTCTTTTTGGGGGATTTGGCTCTCATAGAGCTAAATAAGAAAAGAGAAATTACAAGCTATGGCCCCATTAAAAACCTTTCTCCCCCTTTGGAAAGGAAAAGGGTTCCATAGGGAAAAATGAAAAAATATTACATCAAATTATACATAATATCTTTGAAGCTCATCCGTGTTCCAAGATCTAGGAATGTCATTGTCGTCCATATCCTTCAATCTGTAAGAACTGGGCCTTGAAGAAGATACCACCAGAAAAGGTCCCTCGCACTTCAGCTGTAGTTTGCCTACTGTGTCTGGATTGGCCACTCTCCGAAGTACCAAATGCACTGGCTTAATATTTTTCAACCAAACTTTTCTGTCACGCCATTTTATTGTTTCGGCTTGGTATTTATTGATATTCTCCATAGCCTGAAGTCTCGTCCCTTCTATAGTATCTTTTGCTATGTGATAATCAGCTTCGTCCTCTACCAAAGCTGTTGTTCTTATTGACCCCACTTTAGCTTCTTCTGAGGTTATAGCTTCGTCACCAAATAATAATTTGAACGGCGTAAAACCTGTTGATCTTGATATGGTTGTATTATGGCTCCACACCACTTTAATCAACTCATCTGGCCACTTTCCTCTGGGCTGATTGAAGGTTAGCTTCATTATTCCCATCATTATAATGCCATTTGCTCTTTCGACAAGTCCGTTTGACTCCGGATGCCTGACTGATGCAAAATGAATCTTCGTGCCAATCTGATCGCAGAAATCCTTGAAAGTTTCGACATCAAACTGTGTTCCATTGTCCACAGTTATAACCTTCGGCACGCCGAAGCGACAAACAATATTTTGCCAGAAGAAATTCTGAACTGTAATCGAAGTTATTGTAGCCAAAGGCTTCGCTTTAATCCACTTAGAAAAATATTCTACAGCCACCACAACATATCTCAAATTGCCTTGTGCTGGTGGAAGTGGGCCTAACAAATCTAGGCCCCATCTTTGCAATGGCCAGGTGGGCTGTATTAACTGAGTGAGAGATGAAGGTTGTTTCTGGTCTCTAGCACATTTTTGACAATTTTCACATTTTTGAACTAACTCTGCTGCATCCGAAGCTGCCTTCGGCCAGTAGAATCCTTGTCTAAATACTTTTCCCAGCAATGGCCTAGACCCAATATGAGATCCACACAGACCTGCATGTATCTCCTTCATTAATTAAATACCTTCAGCTCTTGATAAACACTTGAGAAGTGGAGAACAGACTCCATGTTTATATAATTCCCCTTCTATTATCACATAAGTTCTTGTCCTTGCCTCCATCCTCTTATTATAAGCTTCATCATCTGAAAGGCAATTACCTTGGAGGAAAGATATAATTTCAGTCCTCCAATCTTCACTATGTACCGCAGAAATAACAAGGACTGCTCTCTCCATGAGTTCAACCGAAGGTGCCTTTATTGTTTCAAAAAATACTTCTGAAGGTAGAGGGAGCCCTGAGCCGCTGATTTAGCCAGCAAATCTGCATGCTCATTTTCACCTCTTGGAATATTCTTGACAGTAAAACCTTCGAAAGAAGCCTCTAATCTTCGAACTGTATGCAGATATTTTTCAAGCTTTGGGTCTCTTGCCTTGCTACTTTTGTCCACATGACCAGAAATAACTTAAGAATCAGTTTTCAGGATGGCCCTTCTTATTCCCATTGCTCTCAACTTCCGAAGCCCCAACAGAAGTGCTTCGTACTCAGCAATATTGTTTGTGCAACTGAAGTCGAGTTTGGCTGCATAACATGTTCTGACTTTTGAAGGTGCTACCAGGATAGCAGCCGCTCCTGCACCGAAGGTTCCCCAAGAACCATCCAAAACACTGTCCAAGCTTCAACGTCTTTGTTTATTTCTTCTTCTTGAGCCCCTGACGTCCAATCAGCGATGAAGTCTCCTAACGCCTGGGACTGAATTGAAGATCCATGCACATAATCAATGGTGAATTAATTAATTTCTGTAGCCCATTTTCCAATCCTTCCAGTAGCTTCTCTGTTCCTCATAATGTCCTTCAGAGGTTGTGATGAAGGAACAATTATGCGATATGCTTGAAAATAATGCCGAAGCTTTCTGGAGGCCATTAACACAGCATACAATACCTTCTCCAATTCTATAAAATTTTTCTTTGATAGACTTAAAACTTCGGAGATAAAGTACACTGGTGCTTGCTTTTTGACTTGGCCATCTAGCTTTTCTTGTACAAGTGCCGCACTTACTGCAGAATACGAAGCTGCCACATATAAGAGCAATGGAGCCCCTAGCGAAGGTGGAGTTAATGTTGTTAAATCAATCAAGTATTGCTTCAACTCTTAGAAGGCTTTTTGCTGAGCCGGGCCCCATTGAAAGACTTCGGCTGACTTCAATATTTCAAAGAATGGCAAATTTCTCTCTGCTGATCTAGATATAAATCTATTTAATGACGCCATCCTTCCTGCTAGACGTTGGGCCCCCTTCTTTGTGCTTGGTAGCTCCATCCAAAGAATAGCTTCGATCTTACTTGGGTTGGCTTCAATTCCCTTCGTTGATACTAAACAACCAAGGAACTTGCCCTTCTTCACCCCCAAAACACACTTTTCTGGATTCAACTTCAGGCCGGCTTGCCTGAAATTGGCAAATGTCTCTTGTAAATCAGCAATGTGATTTTCCTGCTTCGTGCTTTTCACTATGATATCATCAACATAGGTCAGTACATTCCTGCCTATTTGAGAATGAAGGACCTTGGCTGTCATTCTGCTGAAGCTTCCTCCAGCATTTTTAAGCCCCTCAGGCATCCATAGGTAGCAATATGTGCCACTGGGGGTTATTAAGCCCCTCAGGCATCCAAATGTTCAATGACGTCTCCGTTGACACCACAAAGATCATTGGCTGACCAAGCGAAGACATCTTTGTTGTTGAATAGAAATCTTAGCAAATTCTTCTCCTGCTCTTCAGATAACTGAGACCCCAGCAGTACATTTTGTTCTGCTATATCTTCACATAGAAGCATAGGCTTCGGCCGATCCGCCAAAGCAGCCTTCTCTCTTTTGTATCTATACTGCTCACAGGCTTCGACTCCATCTATATTATGGATTGCCTTTGAATCTGTCCAGTTTCCTTCGGCCTTTCTGGCAGCTTCTTGACTCCCATGAACAACAATGGGCCCTTGTTCCGAAGGTATCTTCATGCATAGATATGCTGGATGAAGTATTGCTTCGAAAGCATTAAGTGTGCCACGACCAATGATTGCATTATAGGGGTACTCCATGTCAAGAATGTCAAAGACAACATGTTCAGTCCTTGTGTTATGAACAAAACCGAAGGTCACTGGCATTGTGATTTTGCCGAGTGCTACAATCTGCCTTCCTCCGAAGCCACATAGAAGATGTGTAGCATCATGAATCTTATCCTCTAGTTCTTGCATCTATCTGAAGGCCTTAGCAAATATGATATCCACTGCACTACATGTATCATCCAGAACATTATGGACCAGAAATCCCTTGATGACACAAGATATGACCATAGCATCATTGTGAGGGTAATGTTTGAGCTGAAGGTCCTCCTGGGAGAAGGTGATTGGGATGTGGGACCATTTTGACTTGATGAAGGGTCCCTGCACTCCAACATGTTGTACCCTTCTTTTGCTTCCTTCTTCTGCTTCTTGTTAGCCGGCTCTGAACCTGAGCCGCCTGTTATTGGAAGCACCAGCTTCGTAGCCGAAGATACTTCGGCTTGGTTGTTGAACAAAGCCATCAGCTCAAAAGTGGAAGTGAGTTCACCGGAGGTGGGCACCAATGTTGGGGACTTGTTCTCAAATGCTATGAATTAATAACAAGGCAACATAAAAATAGGTTAATGGTTAATGTCCTTCATCCTTCAAAGCATTATTTCCCTAAGGATATAACGATCTTCGGACGAAGGTTATGAAGGACGTACCTTCATAATCACAACATATATCAATGAAAGACGAAGCATATGAAACATGAGAAATAACATGGATAATCATATGACATCATAATATATCTTTTATTATATAATCATGAATGAATGAGAATAACACAGGATTACATTTGTAACTTCGGCTTGACAGAAGGTAAGAGTACAAGCGTGACGCACGAACAAGTACAAATCAGCGTGAACAGTATGGGGGTACTGTTCATCTATTTATAGGCACAGGGCGCAGCCTGTATGGACTTACATTCATGTCCTTTATAACTGGTTACAATCATGACACAGATTATCATGGGCCGATCGGTCTTTTCATCTTTATTTTGGTGCCACCCTTTGTCTCAAGGCGTGTCACTATGCCGAAGCTCCCTGGATGGTAGCTTCGGCGTTGCTTCTGTGTTGATCTTCCGAAGGTGTTTCTTCTTACAGGGCCTTCGGCGACGAAGCAGACCCCCAACAAGGCGGTTAGTCGCTAACCCCAATGAAGACAATGCGAACAACATCAACCAACACGATCAAAGTGGCGCAGTGGAAGCGTGTGTGTGGGTCCTAGCCCACAGGTCTAAGAGATCCTCAAGAATTGTATCAATTGGTTGCGAGCATCTAAAGGTCAAAGCAACTAGTCCACAAGTTAAGCTTGCAAATTTAAAGTCGACTCAAGGAAGCCGTGGACATCCTATGAACCAACCTTGTTGTCTTGCTAGCTTCTTCTTGAATCTCGGGGGCGAGATTCCTGTTAAGGGGGTTAGATTTGTAACACCCTGAATTTGGGGGATAAAATTTCTTTTCTAATATCCACCAAATTCAGGTGTTACCCTCTCTTTTTCTAGCTTTTATTTTATTTTTCCTAAATAGTGAAGAATTATTTTTGTTTTATATCCATGTAAGCCTAGTAAAATAAAATCCTAGAGGTGCTTTGATTTTTGCATCTCATGCCAGAGCATATATTTTTATTTATTTATTTGATGGATGAACTTGATGTAAAGTCTTCTGATTTAAGAGTTGTGCTCGAATTTGAAGTTAAATAAAAGGAAAACCGTTTTCTTTGTTCTCTCTCTCTCTCCTTCTTCTCTCCCCTTCCCCTTTTTTTAGCCCATCGTTGCGCCCCCTCTTCTCGGGCTGCCGCGCACACATGTTTGGGTCGCCAGGCCATTGTGGGCCCCACCCGCTACTGCGCCTCCTATTCCTCTCCCCCAAACTACCCCAACGCATATCTCCACGATGGTACCCCTCGTCCAAGAAAGAAACCGCACCCACCGAGCCTGGAGTCATCTTTGCCGTCCAAGGTGAGGCTCCCTCTTCTTCTCCCTTTATCCCTCTTCCACTCTGGCTTCTCCCTCCCGCCCCGCGCGTTCTTCTCCTCCCCTCTGTGCTCGGCCAGCGCGGTGGCTCGCCCCCTGCCGTGGCTCCTAGCTCACGCTCGCCCTGCTCGGAGAGCACGGGGCCCAGGCGAGCTCGTCCCAGGCCCCTCCCATGGCCCCTGCTGACGCACGACGGGGCGCGGCTCCGAGCGCCCCATGCAGCCCTGCACGCCCAGCCGGTCCACCGTGCAGCGCCCGCGCTCGCCCTGCTCCTGCCGTCGCCTCCGCACATGCGGGCGTGGTTGGGACGCCAGGATGCGCGTCGTCCACTGGCCAGTAGGCCCAGGCGCTAGGCCATCGCGAGGCCTCTTCCAGGCGTTCCTGCGCATCTTCCAACCCCCCCCCCCCCCCCCCCCCCCGCGACGTGCGTGCCTTCGGCCTAGAGCCGAAAACGCCCTACGTATGTGCAATTGACCGAGTGGCCATGGCGGCTGGGCTCCCCAGCCACGACCCCTACATGGTGAAGCCCCGCTCCAATCCCCTTTCCCACCGCATCGGCACCGCCTCGCCATGCCAGCTCTCGTCCTCGTCCACATTCAGCAGCCACGCGTGGGCTCGTTGTCTACACGCCCCCACACACCTCGCCGTCCGCCATCGTCGCAAGGTGAGATCTCGTCCACCCCTTTCCTTCCTCGCTATCTGCCGCATACCCGCCCCGCCAGCATGCTACCGTTCGTTGCGTGTCGTCGATCGCTCGCACACCCAAACCGGAGCCTGCCCTCACCGCTGCGTCACGGTGCCCGATCGCCCACGCCTTAGTCTTGCCTGGTGCACGTGGCCGTCGTCTGCACTTGTTTCCGATGCACGTCATCGCCGAGGTGAGAATAGTGTCCATCCTGGTCTACCCCTAGATGTCTACCCCTATGCACGGCTTCCCGCACGGCGCGGCTTGCCGAAGCGTGTGCGCAACAGGCCCAAAACACATCCTCGTAGCTAGCGCGCACTCGCATTCGCATATGCACGACACATCATCGGGACTCAGACGGCGTCCATCTACCCCTCCATCTACCCCTTTAGAACTCGTTCGTCTACACCCCCTGCGTGCGCGCATTCGTGCCGCTCGCCTCGCCGATGCCCGCTCTGCACGCGTTGTGTCGTCGTGCTGTGCTTGCCAGGTGTCCTCGCTCGGTCGAGCGAGCTGTCGTGCGCCGTTGTAGCTGTCGCCCTCGTGCGCTGTTTCGCACAGTCCGCACGTTATTCAATTATTTTCGTTATAGTCGCTCGCGCTAATTAGCCCATTCTTTGTTTAGTTGTCGGGGTTATTTATAATAACACTTTAATTAGAACGGGTCTATAATTTTAACTCGTGCTTTTATAAATATAAATGTTAATTAACTTGTTTAATACCAGTTTAAGTACTTTTGTTTAATTAATTGTTTGTTGTGCTCGTATTTGTGTTGTTCGCGCGCGGCATCATTTGCGCGTCGTCAAGTTGTTCGCGCACGTCATCACGTTGGTTCGCGATGTCGTGTGCTTTGTTTCACACAGTGTCGCATGTCGTCACGCATCTTTCGCGTGGGTCGCACATTGTTCGTGCGCGCTGTTCGCACGTGTGGTGCTCGCCGTCAGCGTGTTCGTTCGCGTGTCCGGCCCATGCGTTACTCGCCTGTTGTTGCGTGCATGGTCACACGTCGTTCGTGCGTGTCGCATGTGCTGTTTCACATGTGTCGCACACGTCGTTTTCTTGCGTGTCGCGCGGCGTTCACGCATATTGCGCGCTGCCCGCGCGCGATATTAAAACCGTTTGCTTATGATACTCGGGCCAGTTAATTAATTATAAGTTTAATCGTCCACTATTAAAACAGTAATTTAGTCAAAACTAAATTGTAGTTTTTAGTTTACATTTGATAAATGTCAATCAATATAACTATGCCGAACTAATGTTCTAACAATACTTGTTTAGTGTAATCGCGTTATTTGTTAGCGATCATCGCGCGTCGTCGCACTATCTGTGCGCTGTGCGCGCGTTATGTGCTTGTGGTCTCGTGCTGGTTCACGCGTCGTTCACACTAGTCGCACGCACTGTTTCAGGCGTCATCGCGCGCTAAATCGCGTGTAGTCGTGCGTGTCCGCGCGTCGTTCTATGCGCTGTCGTGTTGTTTTGTGTATTGTAAATTCGCCTCACGTAGAATCTCTTGTGTTAATTAAATTACTTATTTAACTGATAGCTGTTAGTTTAGCAGATTAATCGAAACTAAGTGGTAGAGATTATTTATATTTGATAATGTCGAATTAAACGTTATAGTTAATATTTGTTTAACGTAAACGCGATAACTTCTCGACCGTAGATTCAACTGTCGCATTTCTTATCTTCGCGTAACCGTATAAGCGCTCTCTATTTTTATATTGCGTGTTTTGATAATATTGTATCTTGTATGGTGTGATGTTCTTATGCAAATATATGTTTGTTTGCTTGTGCCTGTTCGTCTTTGCTTCGCGTTGCGATTAGATCGCGGTTTTTATTTCTGAGCTTCGGGGAATCGACGGTCAAGCGTTGGCGACCAAGTGATCTTGTTCTTCGAGTCCTGCAAAGTTGAAGACCCTGAGCATCTGTTTGTTGAAGGCAAGTGTCCTCTGACCCATTATGTCCTATCTACTATTAATTCACTGCCCCGCATTACTTAATTGAAACTTAAGGATTGACTAGATTTCTATTTATCTTATCCTTGTTTACCTTTTGGGTAATCATGGTTAGCTTTATGCTATTGCTTTACTTTAATCAATGAACATGATGTGAATATTATGATACGATGATGTTATCCCGATGAGGATATTGTGATACTCTAGGGGGCTCGGGCCTTTTTACCTAAGTACCTCTCCGTAAGGACCTGTTCGTGGAGTGACCACCCGGGATAACAGTGCAGCCATGAGGGTGGAATGGGATGCCCTTAGCTGATTAATTAGATGAACCTGGGGGTATAGTTGGCTTTGCCGGAGGGCCATCAATGGGGGCCGGGGCGTAGTGCTCGCTCTGCGAAGGTTGGGGTGCAGAGGTTCATTTGATTTGGTTTTGTTAGTCACCCACCTTGGGGAGGTGTACTACGTTTGTACGACTGGTGAAACATAACGAGCAGCTATGCACCAGGGGAGTCTTTGTAAAGGCTACGTAGTGAGACCCTGCTAGGTCACCTTGGTAGTGATCAATGGAGAGTCATGATCTCCATGCAGAATGGGAATCACGGCTTGTGGGTAAAGTGTGCGACCTCTGCAGAGGGTTAGAAACTGATATATCAGCCGTGTTCACGGTTATGAGCGGCCTTGGGATCCTCTTTGATTAGAGATACAGATGGTTCGATAAACAATGGTTCTATTTATTATTTTGGTTCGATGATGATAATGTTTCTCCTCGATGAGGAAATGATTTACGGGTTGGTTATATTATAAAACTTGGCTTCCACTAATAATTAATACCTGACCAACTAAAAGCAACTTCTTGAGCTTAATGTTGGGGCGAAGGCGAAGACGCCACCCTTCACTCGATGCCCTCGCCGCAATCGTTGGACCAACGGAGACAAGACAACGGACAGGCTCACCCTTCGTCCCATACGTCATCGGACGAAGACCTGTGACGAGGTTGTCCCATCTTGCGACCTCGTCCAGCATGGAGGCCCACGTGTGATCCGGCCCATTGTAACAGGCCATGCGTGGCCGCTGTGCGTTACGGGCCTAATTTGTAAAGGCATCCCTGTAATTACGGTCTGTAACCCCGCTTTATGGGAATATTCCGGGGATAACCTAGGTGTCTGAGGGCACATGCGTCCTTAACACAGGACGCTGGGCACTCAGATAGCTATAAATACCCCCGCACAGTGCCCTTGAGAGGCTAGATTAACAAAGCTTTTGCCATCTCGTGCGAGAACCTTGTTTACGTCAACTCCCACCCCCGTTGGATCCCCTTGCACCTGGTAGCAAGTTCCAACATTTGGCGCCCACCGTTCGTGCTACGAAAAAACCACCCGCGATGGCACCTAAGAAAGTTAACTCGAAGGCTGACGAGGCTGCGAAGGCAGCACTGCTGGCCGCAAAAAAGGGCAAGGCCCTTGCCCTCACCCACTCCACCCACCAAGAGGCTACTAAAGACGACGTTCTCCGCACCTGCGAAGACGACGCTCTCCGCACCTGCGGCCCTCAAGGACAATCGCAGCCTCCCCCAGGCTTCGCCCCACCGGAGGGCGCGGACCTCACCGAGGACGGTGAAGTCCTCGGCGTCTCAGCGGAAGAACAGCTACAGCTGCGCGCCCTGCGCCTCAAGAACCACAATCTCCAGAGGCAAAAAGAGATACTGGAGGCCAAGCGCCAGCGCGTGTCCGCACTAGCCAAGGTGCGGCAAATGATACGCGACGAAGAGCAGAAGGCCCAGGACCTCGAGCGGGAAATCGCGCTGATGCAGCACGAAGGCCACCTCGACCTGCAGCACGGGCCACCCTTGCAACAGCGCGTACAACTAGAAGACATACGCGAAGGCCACGTCGACCTGCAGCACAGGCCACCCCTGCAACAGCGCGCGCAAATGGAAGACCTGCACTTCCCCCAGCGCGACCACGCCTTCCCACACACCGCGCCTTTCCAAGGGGTCAACTACCTCGACGAGCGAAGTCCCCTGGCGCCATACCTGCAAGTGACACCCTGGCCTTCCAACTTCTGGGCAGGGACCTATCCCAAGTACAACGGCAGCACGGACCCAGCACAGTACATCATGATTTATCAGGTCGCCGTTGCATCTGCTGGAGGGGACGACGCCACGATGGCCAAGTCTTTCATCATCGCCCTCGAAGGCCCAGCTCTCACCTGGTTCACCAGGTTGCCCCCGCTGTCCATTGACTCCTGGAGAAGCCTCCGGGACAAATTCCTGCTCAACTTCCAAGGGTACCGCCCAGACACCGACGCCTTGGCCGAACTCTCACTCTGTAAGCAGCTGCAAAAAGAGACCCTGCGGGAGTATTACCGCAAGTTTCTAACACTCAAATCACAGCTGCTCTCAGTTGATGACCAGATCGCCATCCACTACGCCATCAGCGGCCTTCGCGCCGGCGTCCTTTACAGCCACTGCATCAGGGACCCGCCCAAGAACCTCCAGGAATTATATCAGCTTTTTGAAAAATATGCCAAATCCGAAGAGCTCAACCAGCGCAAGGTTGAGTCTCAGAGGAAACCCAAAGATGCTCCACAGTCAAGCCGCACGTGGACGAGGACTCCGCAGCCAGACTCCGGTCGAGACGGCCGCAATCAGCAGCAAGTGCACAACATCGCCAACCAGCACCCTGCTGCTGACGCCCCTCGCCGCCATGAGTATCCCCCCCAGGGCCGCGGAAACGGAACTCGCGGTAGGGGTTGGGGGCGTGCGCAGCCGCCGCGCCGGTTCTACTGTCTTTTTCATGGCGAAGACTGCGCCCACCAAACCAGAGACTGCCCAGAAACGAAGGCCACCAAAGACAGGATGGCATGGGCGCAGCCAGCCGACAACCCCAGAGTTGTCGCGCACACTTATCAGCAACCCCCTCCACCTTGCATCCACGCCCCCGCCCCGCCTCCACCGCACCACGCATACCAACACCACCAGGAAGTACAAATCGTACCTCCCCCACCCCCACCTCCACACCAACAACATCAGAACATCCCCCACCCCCACGCCCCGAAACAAGAAGACTTCGCCGATCAGCCGTATCGCGGAGTCATTCATATGATCACTGGGGGGTCCAGCACCGACTTCGACACAAAGCGGCAAAAGCGGGACCACTACCGCATCATCAACCACGTCGCCATCACCGGCCCAGTCATGCAGACAAAGTGGTCCCACGTACCGCTAACCTTCGACGCACGAGACGTCGACCTGCGCAGCGCCCCCCACATCGACGCCATGGTTATCAACTGCAGCGTGGCAGGCTGGGACCTGCACAAAGTCCTAGTCGACAATGGCAGTCAAGCAGACATCATTTTCCTCCATGCCTTCGACCGCATGGGCATAAGCCACAGCTTGCTCAAGCCTTTGGACAACCCATTGTATGGTTTCGGCGGTAAGGGCACTTTTCCTGTCGGCAAAATAGAACTGCCTCTCTCCTTCGGTGTAGCACCCAATGTCCGAAGTGAGCAAATAACCTTTGATATCGTCGATATGGTGTATCCGTACAATGCCATCATGGGCCGGGGCTCTATCAACAAGTTTGAGGCAGCCATTCACGGACTGTACCTGTGCATGAAGATACCAGGTCCGTTAGGCGCCATCACGGTCTACGGCAATCAACATACTGCGCGCAACATAGAGCGGGACTTCGTCCCCAGACAAAGAAATGTGCACTGCCTCACGGCCTAGCGCGAGGTCCCTGCGTCCGTCAGCCCAACCGACAAAGAGCACGGCAAGGCACAGCTGCAGAGCAACGACGGGACCAAGACTGTTCCCCTCGACCAGGCCACACCCAAGCAGACAGTCACTATCAGCGAAGACCTCACTTTGCATGAAGAGGAGAAACTCCTCTGCTGCTTGTCCAAAAACAAAGATGTCTTCGCCTGGTCAGCCCTCGACCTGGTCGGGGTCAACCGATCCATAATTGAGCACAGCCTTGGTATCGACCCTTCGGTGAGACCGAAAAAACAGTGGCTTCGCAAAATGTCCGACGAAAAGACAGAGGCCGCCAAGGCAGAGGTACACCGCCTCCTGGAAGCCAAATTTATCGAGCCGGTGGCTTACCCCACGTGGCTCTCCAATGTTGTGATGGTGCAGAAAAAGAGCGGCAAGTGGCGAATGTGCATCGACTTCACCAGTCTCAACAAGGCCTGCCCAAAGGACAACTTCCCGTTGCCGCGGATCGACAAAATAGTCGATAGCGCGGCCGGATGCAAAGTCATGTCACTCCTCGACTGCTTCTCCGGTTACCACCAGATATACATGAAGGAAGAAGACAAGGCTAGCACCAGCTTTATAACACCCTTCGGCACATATTGCTTCATCAGAATGCCGGAGGGACTCAAGAACGCCAGGTCCACCTTCTCCCAGCTTACCAAAACAGTGCTCGAAGGAAAAGTTGGCAGAAATATATTCACATACGTGGACGACATCGTCGTCGCCAGCAAGAGCAAGGAGGACCATCTCGCTGACCTCGCCGAGACATTCGCGAACATGCGAGACGCACGACTTCGCCTGAACCCGGAAAAGTGCGTCTTCGGCGTTCGCCAAGGGAAAATATTGGGCTACCTGGTATCACACCGCGGCATCGAGGCCATCATCAACATGACGCCTTCGCAGTCCGCCAGAGACGTCCAGCGCCTGACGGGCAGGTTGGCCGCCCTCAACAGATTCATCTCCAAATCTGCTGAGCGAATTCTCCCTTTCCTCAAAACTCTCCGTGGTGCAAAAGACTTCGCTTGGGGACCAGAGCAGGCAGCGGCCTTCGCCTCATTAAAAGAGTACCTGTCGGAGTTGGCAGTCCTTACAAGCCCCGACTCTTTGCTACCCCTGTTGCTCTATGTTGCGGCTTCGCCACATGCGGTCAGCGCGGCACTAGTGCAGGAGTAGACAGTTGACGGCGTGACCAGGCAGTGCCCAGTCTATTACGTCTCCGAAGTGCTAACACCATCCAAATGTAACATGACAGAACTGGAGAAGATTGCCTATGCAGTTGTTATGTCTTCGCGCAAATTGCGCCATTATTTTGAAGCATTCAAGGTCCGAGTCACCTCAGACAGGGGGCTAGGTGAATTGTTCCGAAACCCAGAGGCATCAGTCAGGATTGCCAAGTGGGTGACCGAGCTATCCGGCTACCACATCAATTTCGAGCCCAGGACAGCCATCAAGTCACAAGTCCTGGCAGACTTCGTCGTCGACTGGACTAGGCCAATAACACAGCCGGACCCGTCCGCAGAGAAGGTTTGGACGATTCACTGCGACGGCGCATGGTGCCACGCGGGGGCAGGCGCCGCTGCAGTCATCACCTCACCCGCTGGGGTCAAGCACAGATAAGCGGCACGCCTCAGCTTCGCTCTGGAATCTGACAGATGCACAAACAACATAGCAGAGTACGAAGCAGTCATCCTCGGCCTCCGAAAGCTGCGGGCCCTTGGTGTCACCACCTGCATTATCAGAACAGACTCCAAGGTAGTTGCCGGCCAAGTCGAGAAAGACTATGCAGCAAAGGACCCCGCACTTATGCAATACCTCGCGGCCATCTGAAGTCTCGAGAGACAATTCAAGGGATTCACCTTGCAGCATGTGGACCGGGCCAAGAATGAAGAGGTCGACGCATTGGCTAAGGCTGCCGCCAGAGGCGAATCCCTGCCCTCCGACGTGTTCTACCATGTCATCGGCACGCCAGCCGTCCGGAGCCCCGAAGGGCTCCAAATAACCAATGACAGCGAGGGCCACCGCATAGTCAACCTTATCATGATCGAAGACTGGCAGGCACCGATAACTCTGTTCCTACAGGGGTACTACCACCCAACCGACATCAACGAGGCCAAGCGCCTCAAACATCGAAGCCGGGACTTCACACTGATTGAGGGCCAACTCTACAAGAAGGGGGTCAGTCAGCCAATGCTTAAATGCGTCACCAAAACCGAAGGCGTCCAGATCCTGCACGAAGTCCACAGTGGTACCTGCGGCTCTCACGCAGGGCCAAGGGCCTAACTGCAAAGGTGATCCGCCAAGGTTTCTACTGGCCCGCAATGATCTGCGCCGCAAATCGGGTCACAAGGTCCTGTGAAGCCTGCCAGAAGTTTTCTCCTCGATCAGGCAGCCCCTCGCAATTTACAAAGTTGATCGCCCACACATGGCCTCTCCAGCGCTGGGGCCTGGACATCGTCGGGCCCCTGCCCACGGCTTAGGGGAACCTTAAGTTCGCCTTCGTCGCTGTCGAATACTTTACCAAATGGATCGAGGCAAGGGCAGTTTCCACAATAACATCAAAGACTGCACAGAAATTCTTTTGGCAAAACATTGTTTGCCGCTTCGGAGTACCGTCCGAACTAACAGTTGACAACGGCAAGCAGTTTGACAGCCAAGACTTCAAGGATTTTTGCTTCTCCATTGGCACCAAGCTTGCCTTCGCCTCAGTATATCACCCGCAGTCCAACGGAGTTGTGGAACGCGCCAATGGAAAAATTTTCACAGCTGTCAAAGAGATGCTCCTCGACGAAAAAAGGGCAGGTGGGCCGATTTGTTACCCGAGGCGGTCTGGGCGCTAAACACGACTGAGTGCAGGGCGACCGGGTTCACTCCTTTCCGCCTTCTATATGGATCGGAGGCCATGACCCCACAAGAAATAAAACATGGGTCCCCGCAAACAGTTCCGTCAGCCGTCCCCGACGTGGACGAGCCCACTTCGAAGGATCTCATCGATGGAGACCGAGTCTTCGCCCTACAGGCTCTAAATAAATACCAAGCCCAGACAAAAGCATGGCGCGACCACGCAGTCATCCCGAGGGAATTCAGCGAAGGGGACCTCGTACTCGTCCGAACAGCTCGGATAGAGTCCAGAGGCAAGCTGGAGCCCAAGTGGGAGGGCCCTTTCATAGTCAAGACGAAAGCTTCCCCCAACGCTTACAGGCTCGCAACGCCAAACGGCGAAGACCTGGAGCACTCCTCGAACATTGACAATCACTGCAAATTTTTTGTTTGACTCATCAGGGCCGATTCGCCCTTGTAATTCGCAAAAACAATTTTATTCTGGCCCGCACTCTTTTCCTCCCGGGGGGTGAGGTTTTTAACGAGGCGGAGTCATGTAATATACAAGTGAAAAATCCCCCGCAAAAACATGCGTCGAAAAAAGACCGCGCCGATGGTGTTCGACATTCGACCAATACGAAGTCACCCTGAGGCTCAGCGCTAGCCACCCTCGCGTGCGACAACTCCGCGCAGAAGTCGCCTAAGGGTGCAGCCAGACTAGCACAACAAGTGCGAAAAATCGAAGTCTTCCGCGAAGACTATCCGTGCAGAAGTCGCCTAAGGGTGCAGCCGGGTTATCACAACAAGTGCGAAAAATCGTAGTCTTTCGCGAAGACTATCCGTGTAGAAGTCGCGTAAGGGTGCAGCCGGACTAGCACAACAAGTGCGAAAAATCGAAGTCTCTCACGAAGACTATCCGCGCAGAAGTCGCCTAAGGGTGCATCCGGACTAGCACAACAAGTGCGAAAAATCGTAGTCTTCAGCGCAGACCATCCGTGCAGAAGTCGCCTAAGGGCGCAGCCAGGCTAGCACAACAAGTGCGAAAAATCGAAGCCTTCCGCGAAGACTGTCCGTGCAACAGTTGCCTAAGGGTGCAGCCGGACGAAGCTTAACAAGTGCGAAAACGACTACACTAAACTGTCCGCGCAAAGACCGACTACATGCGCACCAGACCAACATAACAAATACACCAGACCAAGTACGTAATGCCTTCGCAAGCATAGCCGAATGTGCGTAGGCACACAACCTTATCTTACAAGCCATCACACATGTACAAGCGAGGGCATCACACTCTACATCGGCTCAACCTTCGGAATAATCCCCATCTCCCTATAGTTAAATAACATTATCCTAAGCTCCTCACCCGCAAAAAGACTCCGCAACTCCCCCTCACCTGCACTCACAGCGGCCGGCAACGACAACAGTTCCTACCTGCCAGCCCTACTCACACGAAGCCGACCGCCGTCCGCCCCACTCACTCTACGCTTCGCAACCGCCCTTCGCCGCCTACGCCCAGTACTCGGACCAGGCACAACTTCAGCATCCGCAGCATGCGGCGAAGCCTCCGCCGCTGCCACATCCAAGGCCGCAAAGTAGTCCAAGTCCTCATCCGACGATTCCTCAGTCCACTCAACCGAGCTCCCAGAGTCACCAAAATCAGAAAACTTAGATGCAGACCCATCCGATTTATTACCATCATCCACGGTCGAAGCCGCCAAAAAATTAGTAGTAGCGGTTGCGTGCGCAGGCCCAAACTTTTGAACCTGCGCAGCAACCAAGATTCAGCAACATATCCAAAATTCCCTAACTACCCACACCCACTAAGCCACCTGCGAAGACCCAGCCGTCGCAGGATCCTCCGCTGTCGGCTCCGCCGCCACCTTCACAGGATCCTCAGCCCTCGGTGCGGCAGTTGGCGACAGGCCTCCGCCGGCCGCAGTGGCTGCGGGGGCATCAGGAACGCCTTCGGCGGTTTCCGGGGGCGGCTGCAGGGCGGCCTCGGACACAACCACCGCCGGGTTCGGCTCCGGGTCAGGCAGCACGCTGTTCAAAGCCCCGAAGTCATCCACCCTCTCGCCACGCGCCGCCTGAGACACAGCACACAGATTCAGCAAACCCACAGATAGCCCACATTCAACTAACACCAAACAAAAGCCAAACATTACCTGACCCCTCGCCGTCTCAGCCCGCTCCCTGACCACCTCCCGACCGTGGGGGCCCCACATCCGGTCGTAGAGGGCTCCCGCGGATTCCTTCACCACAGGGTCTTCAACCTTGTAGATATCGCGCTCGAAATCCTCATCAGCTTGGTCGAAGACCTCATAGTGCCGGCACCCTTCGCGAGAGAGCGCGTTCATCGCCCCCTCGCAGGTGACCAGGGAGGCATAGGACATAAACCCCTCCACGATGGCGGGAAGCGCCAGCAACTCCTCCTGTATCCACTCGAGGCAGCGAAGTCCGGGCTCTCGGTCCGGCACTTTGAAGTCAGCGGTCCGCGCGCCCAGCTCATGGTATGAATCCATAAGCTGTTTGCGTGTCCGCTCAGCCTCCAAGCGCGTCGAGGACTCGGCCCTCTCCACACGGGCCTGCAGAGCGCTGAGCCGCTCCTCCAACTGCTCGGCGCGCTGCCTGGCAAGACTGCCCTCCGCCCGCGCCAAATTGGCCTCCGCCTGCGCAGACTGCGCCTTGGCGAGGGCCTCATTAGCCTCCTTCCTCTCCTCCGCCAGTTGGCGCCGGAGGTCAGTTTTCTCACCCTCCAGCACGGCCACCTTATCCGCCAGCTTGTGGCATTTACTGTCGGCGGCCGACTTTTCCCGGACGGCGTCAGCATGTTGCGTCCGAAGTCTCTCGACTTCGGCAGACACAACTGCCGTCAGGGCCCCCGACGTCGCGCGGTCTGCGAAGTCAGCCGCCTACAAGACACACATAAGACCACAGCCCCAACGAAGCCGGTAAAAAACCGAAGTCTAGCTCAACGTACCTGACTTAGTGCCTCCTTCATCTCCTTCAGCCGGCGGGATACAGCACCCGCCTCGTCCCTGACGGCAGTGAGTGCCGGCATCTCGCCGCCGGCACTAAGAGCACTGCCCTTCGCCCTGGGCACCACGACAGCCGCCGCGGTCGCCACGGCAGGCGGAACAACAACAAGTTGGCCTTCGTCCGACCCTGCGACGTATCAATAGATTAAAAAAAAGCTCGAGCCAACGGCTTACCAACTAGATAATCTTCCACACTAATGTCGGTGGCGAAGTCGGCGACGCGCTTGCCCGGCGGCGGCAACTCTCGGGCCGCCTTCGCAGCCTCTGGCACCCTGCTAGACGCAGGGGCTGCCTTCACAGACTTGGAACCACCGGCGGCAGCCGCCTTCGCAGCCTCCGCCGCCCTGCTGGATGCAGGGACGGTCGACTTCGCCGCCAGCGGCGGCTGGCTTCCGCCGGGGGCAGCAGCCTTCGCAGCCCCCCGCGGCCTCTTCGGCCTGGCCTCATGAAGCCTGACGACCGCCTGGCGCTTCTGCGCAGCTCCCTGACGATCCTTGTCCATCAATGCCGACACAACAGCAGCAATATTCCGCCCGTAAGGAAACACTTTCCAAGCACGAACTATGCAAGATGTAAAAAAGTCTTCGCCGGCCGCGCGGGGGATAGGAACATCCCTAGGCCACCAACCCCGGTAACCCTCAGCATCTGCGCTGAAGACTCCCGGAGCTCGGGCGAAGACATCCTTCCCCCCGAGGCCGCGCATGTCCTCATCAATTCCCTAGCAAAACCATCAGAAACCCCCAGTCCTCCCATAGCAATACCTAGTTTCCTCTTCTTAGAGGATGGGGCGGCCGCCGGCGCGGGGTTGTCTCCAGTCTCTACCACCGACTTCTTCCCGCGACGATCCACATCGTCTTGACCGGGATAACCGCCATAAGGCAGACGGTTCAAATCAAAAACCTTGTTCAAGCGGTCATTAGACCCACGAATATCCCAGCTACGCTGGCCCTCTGTCTTCGGCACGTACCGACCGACGATCCGCACCGCCCCATCCTCCGCCTCACTCATGAAGGCGGCCGGATCGCGGCTATGCAGATCCAACGCGAAGGCGGGACTTCGCACCAGCTTTCCACCATGGGAAGGCATCTGGTGAGGGCATACTTCGCCCAACGCCCAGCCATGCGCCAAAGGCCATACCTCGTACGCCACAAACTCCTCAACCAAATCGCGCCCGCTGCTCAGGCCGGCGGCGCACCGAAGGGCCCCTTCGTCCGCATCCTCCTCCCCCACTTCAAACGGCGGGTATGCTGAGTAATAATGCGAGCACATCTCGGACACGGGGAGCCCCGTATGGTCTTCGACTATGCCCTCTGCGACGTAGAACCAAAACTCATGCCAGTTGCCCCACTTGTTGCGGGCACAAGGAACCAACTCAACTACCTCCATCGAGGTCTTGCCGGTCTTCGGCGTAAATGTACAGGACCCAAACTGGGCAACTTCATTTCCAATCATCCTCTTCTGCCAGTGCAGGCAATAGTACTTCGCGAAGACTTTGACTGATGGCTGTCCGCCGTACGAAGTCGTCGCCCAGACATACTTCGACAGAGCCACCACGACATTCGGAGTCAGCTGATGGATCTGAACATTAAATCTGCGCAGGACTTCTCCCACAAATCGGTGCGCAGGCAGGCGAAGACTAGCGGCGAAGAACGCCTCGAACACAACCAACTCGCCTTCCTACTCGGGGACCTCCTCCGTCCCCGGGACATGAGCGACTCCGCCACCAAAGTAACCAAGCTGCTGCATATCTTGCACGCAGACCGAGGATATCCGCGACACACCGAAATCCACCGTATCGTCGGCGCGCAACTCCTCCGCCGCCACAGTGCTCAGCGTCTCCTCAAACGACGCGTCGGTCGGCGGCGTAGCGGCAGCAGAAGAAGAAGAGGTCGGCATCGCTACGTACCGTCGGCGGCGGCGGGCGGTCTGCTTCACTCGGGCCAGATCTCCGGCGAACAGGAGCAAGGAGGGCAGACGAGCAGCAAGAAGGTGGAAAAGGCGGCTAGGGTTTTCACGGAGCGCGGAAAGATAAAGTTCAAAACGCGCCGCCCCCGCCCCCTTTTATACACAGGGCGCGGCGCTTCGGGAAACCCGCAGTCCAACAGTACGGTGTCAATCAACGGTCATGTCAAAAACCCCCGCGGAACCACTTCGAGCGAGGGCAGCGTCTCTGCCATCTAGCGACGTCTTCGGCACCAGATGACTTAGTCGAACTGGTCCCTCGGAGGGCAAATGTTGGGGCGAAGGCGAAGACGCCACCCTTCGCTCGATGCCCTCGCCGCAATCGTTGGACCAACGGAGACAAGACAACGGACAGGCTCACCCTTCGTCCCATACGTCATCGGACGAAGACCTGTGACGAGGTCGTCCCATCTTGCGACCTCGTCCAGCATGGAGGCCCAGGTGTGATCCGGCCCATTGTAACAGGCCCTGCGTGGCCGATGTGCGTTACGGGCCTAATTTGTAAAGGCATCCCTGTAATTACGGCCTGTAACCCCGCTTTATGGGAATATTCTGGGGATAACCTAGGTGTCTGAGGGCACATGCGTCCTTAACACAGGACGCTGGGCACTCAGATACCTATAAATACCCCCGCACAGTGCCCTTGAGAGGCTAGATTAACAAAGCTTTTGCCATCTCGTGCGAGAACCTTGTTTACGTCAACTCCCACCCCCGTTGGATCCCCTTGCACCTGGTAGCAAGTTCCAACACTTAACTCCACATAAAGCTAGTCCACCTCAGCCAAACGGGACATTTGCTGAGTATGTTGATGTGTACTCACCCTTGCTTTCACAAAACACTAGGTTGCCTTTGGTTCAATCTATACTCAGGTAAAGAAGAAGGTGTCGAGGCAGATCTCCAGGAGTTCCAGGACTTCGACGAGTTCGAGGATTAGGCTAGCGACCTCCCCTAGTCAGCTGCCTGTGGTGGGTTAATTTACGTTGGCTACGTTTCTATTCTGTGTACTTTGATTATATTATGTAAATGACTCTAGTCTTTCATATTATTACTTACACTTTATTGTATTCGAAGCGTTGTGCTATGATGAGTCATTTATGTAATCGATGTGTACGTGAATTTCTGATCCTGGCACGTACATGGTTCGCATTCGGTTTGCCTTCCAAAACCAGGTGTGACAGTATTGCTGATTTAGAATATGCTCTTTCTATTCAAGTGGAGTTGCACATATCTGAGGTGCAAGGACTGGAGAAGAAGCTCAATTAAATGACTAAAAAAATTAATGTCGAACAAGCAAAACGCGAGATATCTGATACTAAACGGTTAAGAATTCAGAAAAACGTTGAGGAGCTTCGTCAAGCAAAAGAGGAGTGCTACAACGTCGCTATGGAATGTTGCAACAAGCTGAAAACAGTTTTGCTAAAGTTAGTGCATTCTCTAATGAGCAGAACTTTATCTGTGGTGGTCCTGACGAGGTTATCAGATGGATCGGTGGCAAGGCCAAAGCTTTTGATGAAATCCTTAGTGATAGAGGAGATTTTTGCGCCTTCAATGGCGCTCGAGGGGTCGTCTTGCTTCTTTAAAAAGCTGGCTGTGAGCATGCAAAGGTTGTAATTCAGCCAGAATTCGCAGTCTCAGCAAACGACATCAAGGATCCTACAGCCAAAGCTATTGCTCTTAGCAGAAAATTTTACTCTGAAGTTTGGTTGAAAGGTGGCCGAGAAATAACAGACGAGGCTATTAGGAAAAATGAGGAAGAATCTCATACTGCTTTAGAAGAAGCAAAGAAAGCCGAAGAAGCCACTGAACGTGAAAGGCTTATAGGTATGTTTGTCGTGATTTAGTTTCGTAGATTCTTTTAGCTTCATAATTAATGAACACTTATATTGCGGTGCAACCGAACTTTCTCCTCCTCCGGAGGCGTACGACCCTTAGGCTGATCCAGCCCTGAAGGGCGCTCTTGATCTAATCAGAATATGTTGTTTTCTTATGTAAGAAACAATTGTCAACTATATGTATATCTGATGATGTAATCTATTTCTTTGTGGAGCGTGAAATCTCGTACGTACCGTTTTTGAACTAGAGGCAAAAAACACCTTCCCTTCTTTTCACGCTTCATAAAGAAAAATCACCTTTTCTGCTGAAGTGACTTTTTAGACTCGAAGGTCTTGCCGTAGATCTTGCATAAGAATATCGTTGCCCAAGTCATAGATATTGCATTGTTGATACATCCTTTCATAACTCTTTGTTGAAGGTAGACTTAAGCTCATAGCATGTTTGAAGGATCAATTTCCCTTCGTTTTCCACTGTTTCAGATGATGCGAGATGAAGAATGATGCGATGCTATGCAGTATGATGCGATGCTATGCAATATGATGCGATGATATGATGCAGCAGCTGTTAGTGCATAAACGCTTCATAAAAGTAAGACTCTGCATTCCCTTAGGCCTTAGAAACGACTTTGGAGTCTCTTCACCTTTTACTTAGGTGGTATTTTAGCTCTGCATCCCTGTTGGAACGACTTTAGAGCTAAGCTCACCATCCCCTTAGGAACGACTTTGGAGCTTCTTCACCTTTTACTTAGGTGGTATTTTAGCTCTGCATCCCCATAGGAACGACTTTGGAGCTAAGCTCTGCATCCCCTTAGGAACAACTTTGGGGCTTCTTCACCTTTTACATAGGTTGTATTTTAGCTCTACATCCCCGTAGGAATGACTTTGCACCTTCATCACTTTTCCTGTTACACTCGATGGTGTATCTCCAGATTTTTTACAACAGGCCGAAGGTTGTACCTTCTTATATTGTCTTTAGGGTAGAAACATAAAAGCAAGAGAAATAAAGATTACATTGAGTGTGTATGAAAGTTTTTTGATTGAGCCCCTCTGTTGGTTCAGCAAATGTGTCTCGACTCTGGTACAGTGCTGTTGACTGTACAAGCTTCAAACTCTTCGTGTGCGTTGCATTGTTGCTACACCTGGCGGTGTCCTTCTGGCTGTTGATTGTGAGTCGAAGTTGGAGCCATGAGTGGTGGTGGTGGTGGCAGGGCCTATGCAACTGGAGAGTGGCTTGCCAAAGCTACTGATATTGTGTGTTGTTGATTGCCCACGTACTCAGTAATGTACGGGGAATAGCACGAATCAGTATGTAGGACCTGCTTCGGCTAATTCTACCATGCTTCGGCTTCAGCTATTTCCTTTTGCTTCTATATCGTGACATGGCATGTCCTAGTTGTATGCCCCTTGTATTCTCCATAGAATAAGCAAAACAACCTTCTTGGTTGCGAGCTAAATCTTCCTCCAAAGCTCCTCCCTCCTCTGCCTCTTGGGGCTAGTGGCCAGAAGGAGCTTTGTTGTGTTCCTGATAATTGAGAGTTGTGCGGATGCCCTTGAGTTTGATTTCCACTATCTTCGGTTGAGTTAGGATTATGGATTGTTCTAACATGCCTAGGGTGGAGTCTTCCTCTCAAGCCCCTGGTCATCTTAGAGTATATGTAGGCTTCTTCTGTTCTTTGCCGAAAGTCATTGTCGACTCTGATGTACTCGTCCATCATCTGTAGAATCTTTTCTAGAGTTTGTGGGGGCTTCCTAGCGAAATATTGCGTTGTTGGTCCTAGTCGAAGTCCCTTGATCATAGCTTCAATAACAATCTCATTTGGCATAGTTGGCGCCTGAGCTCTAAGACATAGAAACCTTCGGACATACGCCTGCAGGTATTCCTCGTGGTCCTGTGTGCATTGGAATAGAGCTTGGAAGTCACTGGCTTCGTTTGGAAACCCTGGAAGCTGGTGACCAGCATATCCTTTAGCTTCTGCCATGACATAATTGTTTTGGCCAAAGAGAAGAATACCACGTTTGAGCCACACTCCTGACTGCCATGACGAAGGACTTAGCCATGACGGCAGTGTTGCCACCATATGAAGATATGGTTGCTTCGTAGCTCATGAGGAACTACTTCAGGTCAGAATGCCTGTCATACATGGGGAGTTGTGGTGGTTTGTACGAAGGTGGCCATGGGGTAGCCTGCAACTTTGCTGCTAGGGGTGAAGCATCATCAAAAGCAAAGTTACCATGATTGAAATCGTCATACCATACATCATCATAGCTTGGCCTTTCCTGGCGAAGCTCTCTGTTGTGGCCTTCGTCCTTGCTTGTCTTGTGTGATATGGCGCATCTCTTTGGCAGCTTCATCAATCTTCTTCTAGAGTTCAGCTAGCCGAATCATTTTCTCCCTTCTTCTCTCCACTTGTTGGTGGATGGCCTCTAAGTCTTTGATCTCTTGATCTAGCTCCTCTTCTAGCGGTGTTGGACTAATGGCCTTCCTTTTCTGGTTTTGGGCTTCTCTCAGAGGTAGCCCTTCTTGGTTGATGTCCAGCGGTGCAAGGGAAGCCCCTGGCGCTATTGCCTTATTCAGTGGCATGTCGAAGGTGGTTGCTCGAGCTCCTAGTGTCGAAGGTGGTTGTTTGAGTTCACCGGAGGTGGGCACCAATGTTGGTTACTTTTTCTTAAATGTTGTGAATCAAGAACAAGGCAACATAATTGTTAAAGATTAAGGACCTTCGTCCTCCAAAGCATTATCTCCTTTCGGATATAATGATCTTCAGACGAAGGTCATGAAGGACACACCTTCATCAATTTATGAGAATAAGAATCCATGGAGATAATATATGTTATTCATTCATTCATTCATTCATATATTTATTTCATGATATATATATACATGAATATTAACATAATTTATATTACATTGATACCTTTAGGCTTGTTTGAAGGTGTTGACGCGAGAGCAATTACAATCCAGCGTGAACAGTACGGGGTTACTATTCACCTATTTATAGGCATGGGATGCAACCCGAGTGAAAATACATTTATGACCTCAATGATTATATACAGAGTTTACAAAATGTCTGTAAAACCCCAAAGCTTGCTTCTGGGATTTAAATTGTTTTTAATACATGTTTTCCTACTTTAGAGGTATGATCTTAAAAATAAAAAAGGATAGTATTAAATTACGATGACACAAATATAGACTGGACTTTTAAAATTTTAAACATAATTTTGAAACTCGGAAAAAAATAAATAATAGGAGGATTTTCTATTTATTTGAGTGAATACTCCTTTCATCAATATTATATTTCAAAGCATTTATTAAAGTAAGTGTTGGGGACTTGTTCTCAAATGCTTCAAGAACAAGGCAACACAGAAAATGTTAATCGGTTAAGTCCTTCGTCCTACGAAGCATTATTTCCCTTGGGATATAATGATTTTCGGACGAAGGTCACAAAGGGCGAACCTTTATAAATGCATTACATATTAACGAAGAATGAATTACAAGAAACATAAAGAATTACGTAGCTCATTATATATCATTATCATATATAAATAAAAATAACATTGGATTACAGATGTACCTTTAATTTGAAGGAAATGAAAGTACAAGCGTGACGCAAAAGTGAACACCAAGTCAGCGTGAACAGTACGGGGGTACTGTTCACCTATTTATAGGCACGGGGTACAACCCATACAAAATTACATACATGCCCTTTACATTTGGTGATAATTCTATAGCAATCTATCGAGGTCTAAATGGCCTTTTCATCTTTAAGTCGGTTCCCTTTTCTGCGAACATGCCGAAGCTTTCCTGCTTCACAGCTTCGGCGCTGTGTCAACCTTCGTATCTTTTGAGCTTCTTCCTTTCTGATACGAGTCCGAAGATACCTGTTCACACATTATACTCTAAAAACACTGTTAAATCATGTTTTTGAGGACCTTCGGAAGCCGAAGGCCCCCAACAGTAGCCCCTCGCAATATTAATTTGTTAAAATAATAAATTTAGATTGCGACATGGACGAAGGCTTTAAGCCGAAGGTCTGAAAAAACACCTTCCCTTTGCTAGAATAGCAACATTCACTGACAGGCGAGGTCTTTCAATTTTTACCGCACCGAGCGTATAAATAAGAGCATACCGCGAGCTCATTTGGTACGCTCTCTTGTCACTTGCTCTCGCTCGCTCGATTTTTAGCTTTTGCGCGCTAAAATTCCCTGAGTCTTTAGTTTTAAAGCTTCGGCTTTGAAAACAGTTTTTTAGTGTTTCCGAAGATGTCTGGAGACAAGGAAGCTGTTACTGAGACGAAGCTGTCTCTTGATGAGGAGAAAAACTTGGGGTTTCTTATAGCGATGTCGAAGACAAACACGGAAAAAATCACCAAGGAAATTCTGGAAGGCTTGTCTGAGGATACTGGTGACAGTGACAGTTATGATGTAGATAGTGGCGGTGAAGACTCCGAAGATCGCCCCTGGCGACCAAGTCATGCGGTTTTCGGCAAATCAGCTATCAAAGAAAACCATCTTGCCAATATGAGGGGAAGGTATTTCCGGGATCTGTCCATTGTGAGGGCGGACGAAGGGGAAAAGACTTGTCCACACCCTGAAGAAAATGAAGTTGTGGTGTATCGAAGCTTTTTGAAAGCTGGATTGCGATTCCCCTTGAGCAGCTTCGTCGTGGAGGTGTTGAAAATCTTCGAAGTCTATCTTCATCAACTTACTCCCGAGGCAATTATAAGGCTAAATATCTTCGTGTGGGCCGCGAGAAGCCAAGGTCTGAAGCCTGATGCAAGAAGCTTCTGTAATATACATGAATTATTATATGAAACAAAGCCTTGGGGCAAAGAACAGTACCATAATAACTTTGGCTGCTACAGTTTCGTCTCTCGGTCCGGGGCAAGCTGTCCCGTACCAACCTTTCGGAAGAGATGGCCCGGGGATTGGATGACAGAATGGTTTTATGTGAAGAATGACCTATCAGCACGAGAAGACATCAAAGGTATAATTATGCGTCCTATTTGGCAAAGCTTCGGCCTTCGGAGGCCGAAGGTGGAAATGAATGAAGCTGCCGAAGAATGCCAGAGGGCCTTCGGCGTCATCTGCTCTTTTATTGGAACAAGAGATTTAGTACAAGAGCATATTGCCTTCCGGGTGTGGCCTCTTGCGGAGAAATGGGAAATGCCTCAAGAAACCACAAAAGAGGCCGACGAAGGTGGGCTTGTGAGACTGAAGTACACCTTCAAGTTTGGAGATAAATTTACTGAGCCAGATGATGACTGGCTAAAGAGTATTGAAAATTTAAGTGACGAATTGCTTGGTGCTTATTCGAAGGCCGAAGATACTGCGATGTCAGCAGCCTTCGGAGGCCGAAAAAAGAAGAGGCTGAATCGGGTATTTGATGCAATTGGGTTTGTTTACCCTGACTATTGCTACCCCGTCCGAAGGCAGAAAAGAAAGAACATAACCTCTGCAAAAGAAGAAGCTGCAACTGCTCCTAGCGAGCCAGAGCCTGAAAGAAAGAAAATAAAAGTCCTCACTCACCGGCCGCGCTATATCGAACCAGCTTCGGTGCCGGAGTTTACCGAAAAATCTTCTTCGGCTACCGAGGCTAAAAAGCCAACCAGACCAGTCACGCCACCTGCAGCTGCAGGGATGACCGAAATGGCGAAAAAGATAGAACTAGAAGAACCGAAGGTTTCGCTGCCAGAAACCAAAGAAATGGCCGAAGCGCCATCCACAGAAAAAATTGCAGAAGTGAAAAAACCAACTGAAGAAAAAGTACCAGAAATTGTGAGTCCTGCAGCAAATGTTGAGACAACAAAAAATCAAAAAGTGCCAGCAGTGACTCCAAAAAGAAGAAGAATGGCCAATGTGCTAGATGTACTAGAAACAATTAAAACTTCAAGCACACCTCCGAAGAAGGCTGCTGCCATTCCTGAAACAACTGAAATTTCTTATAACAAAACTCCAGTGCAAGGGACTGAAGCCGAAGCTGGGTCCTCAGAGCCCGCGAAGATAGAATCCTTGGAAACTGAGGAAAAAATAACAAAGCCAACTTTTGCTGAAGAGATCGAAGTCATTGCCCCCGAAGCATCCATCAGAGTTCGTGATTATATTGTTCGTCATGCTTCGGGGAAGAAACTTTCAGAAAAAGAGGAGCAAGAGGCCCAGCATTACGCCCAAAAGCTGAAGTATCCAAAGGGGGCGTTAATATTCAATGGTAGCGGAGAAGAAGACTTTTTGTATTGTCTCCCTGACAACAAGGAAATTTCTGTTTGCCGGGAGATGAGCAAGAGCTTCGGATTCCCAACCTTAGAAGACGGGCTCTCGGTGCTGTCGAAGAACGATTTGGCCGACAGCCTGGCCTACAATAGCTTAAAGGTGCAACAAATGGGATCCTTGTATTCTTTGTTGATACGAAAAAAAAACCTTTTGCTTGTTTTATTGAAACACACATACTTTTCTTTGCAGGGCCTGATACTTAGCAATGCCCTCCGGGCACAAAAAGATGCTGAAGACGAAGGGTGTACTATAGCCCTGAGCAACCTTCGTTCCGAAGTAATTGAACTGAGGAACGAAGGCCTTGAAAAAGATAAAATATTACACTCATTGGTAAATAAAATAAAGGAAGACGAAGCTGCGTTCAAGAGTCAGGCTGAAGCTCAGAAACGCGAAATAGAAGATCTTCGGAAACAACTGGCCAGAGCCAGGGAAGAACGTATACTTGAAGAAACAAGGCGAGAGCTCAACGACCAATGGGCGGATCAACTGGAAGCAACTGTTGAAGAGCTTCGTTCATCCAAGAAGAGGTGCTATAACAAATCTATAGAATGTGTTAAGAAGTTGAGGGCTAGCTTCGCCAGGGTCGGCGCCTTCTCTAGTGAAGAAAACTTTATAAGAGGCAATCCCGAAGGTCCTATTGAATGGATCGACCACGAAGCTGAAGCCTTCGAAGAAATTTTAAATAGCCGTGGGGATATATGTGCTTTCTCTGGGGCCAGAGGAATTGCCACCATTCTAGAGAAGAAGGGCTGTGAACACGTAAAAATCTTAGCACAATCCGAAACTGCTTTGTCCTTTGACGACGCAAAAGACCCTTCGGCCGAAGCAAGCATAATTGGTGGAAAGTTTTTTACTGATATCTGGGATAATGGTGGCCGAGAAATGGCAGGAGAAATTATTCAAAGAAGTGAAAAGGGCATTCACAATGCTAGAGAAGTGGCTAAGGCTGCTGAAAAGAGCACAGAGCCCAAAGGTCAATTAGGTATTAATTAATAGTTTGTATTGTGTTGTAATTTTTGGTTTTGAGCTTCGTTTTCCGTTTGTAATAGCAGCATAGCCGTGTCCTGTCCTTCAGATCCTGCTGAAGCGTCTCCAGGCCCTCAGCCGAAAGGAGACAATGAAATTAAAGAGATGGCCGAAGCAATCATGGACGAAGTCGTCAATCGACTCCTGAATGAGGCTGCAGAAGTTGTTCTAAAAGAAAATTGAACACTATTGTAAATTAAACTTCTGAATTGTAACATTTTGTAATCCTGAATGTAATACACCCTTTTTATTGCTTAATTCTTTACGATGCATGAAACTTTACACGTACCGCTTTTTGAGTCTTTGACGAAAAAACACCTTCCCTTCTTTTCATGCTTCGTGAAGAAGGATTTTTGTTTGTCACAACAATATCCAGTGTTCTGATGAATAATATCCAGGCTTTTTGACAATGTGAAGCTACTTAGCATGGTTTTCCCTTTTCAAAACATTCTTCCGAAGATCGATGTCACGTCCCCTTCTTGTGCTTTATGCAATATGATGTATGATGCTTATGTTATGCGAAATGATGCGATGATGTTATGCTGAGTAAGATGTTGTTTATTCCGAAGATGCACGCGTTCCTGTGACAAAACATACAAAATTTTTCATTATAAGCCTCCCTTAGGAGCTTCTTCGCCTTTTACTTCAGCGGAATCAGCGTTGACTTTTCGCTGTAAGCTCTGCATTCCCTTAGGAACGTCTTTGGAGCTTCTTCGCCTTTACTTTTGGCGGAATCAGCGTTGACTTTTCGCTGTAAGCTCTGCATTCCCTTAGGAACGACTTTGGAGCAAAAAACTTACACTGCGTTCCTTTTGGAACGACTTTTTTTGTAACTTCGGCAACTTACTCTGCGTTCCTTAGAACGACTTTTTGCTG
This sequence comes from Zea mays, assembly GCF_902167145.1. NCBI lineage: Eukaryota > Viridiplantae > Streptophyta > Magnoliopsida > Poales > Poaceae > Zea > Zea mays. The sequence goes on along the minus strand of NC_050104.1, from coordinate 80,742,169 downwards.
TTTCGAATAATTTTCGGTAGTCCGAAGGTCCTCTTGATTATCACAAGTCTTTAAACTTTAACAATTTAAGCTTGAGAAAAATATATTTTCCTTGTGGGAATCAACGAAAGTATTTATATGAAACCTAAACAATATCCTTTATTACAGAAAACAAAACTGGATAGAAAAGATTGCTATTAGGGTAGGATATTTGTCAATAGATGTGCTTTGATTCTGGCACGGTGCTGTTGACTGTACGAGCTTCGGACTGCTCTCGGAAGTCCCTTTGGTGTGGAGCATACTGGCTCCCTTCTGGCTGCTGTCCTTGCTGTAATGGAGGTGGAGGCGGAGGTTGCTGCCAAGAAGCTTGAGATTGACTCGCCGAAGCAACAGAAACTGCAGGGTGGTTGCCCACATACTCTGGGATGTAGGGCGAGTGATACGAAGCTGTATGCATGACCTGCTTCGGCTGAGCTTGTTGTGCTGCGGCTTCGGCTATTTCCTTTTGCTTCTGGATGGTAACATGACACATCCTGGTAGTATGGCCCTTGTTCTCACCACAGAATAAGCAAAAGATTCTTCTCTATTGATCGCCAAATCTTCCTCCAAAGCCCCTGGCACCTCTGCCTCTTGGAGCTGGTGGTCGGAAGGGAGCTTGCTGTTGCCCCGAAGCCTGTGAGGAATATTGTGGCCTTTGCTGTTGGCTCCCCTTATCATCACTTTGTGTAGAGTTGTGAATTGATCTTACGTGCCTCGGGTAAAACTTCCCTCCGAAGCCCCTGGTCATTTCAGAAAACCTAAAAGCCTCCTCCCTTCTCTGGCGAAAATCATTATCGGCCCGAATGTACTCGTCCATCTTCTGGAGCAACTTCTCCAAAGTTTGAGGGGGCTTCCTAGCGAAGTACTGAGCTGATGGACCTGGCCGAAGCCCCTTGATCATGGCCTCGATGACAATTTCATTGGGCACCGTTGGTGCCTGTGCCCTCAAACGCAAGAACCTTCGGACATACGCCTGAAGGTACTCTTCGTGATCCTGGGTGCACTGGAACAGAGCCTGAGCAGTGACTGGCTTCGTCTGAAATCCTTGAAAGCTGGTTAACAACAAGTCCTTCAGCTTCTGCCATGAAGTGATCGTTCCTGGTCGAAGGGAGGAGTACCAGGTTTGAGCAACACTCCTGACAGCCATGACAAAAGATTTGGCCATGACTGAAGCATTGCCACCATATGAAGATACTGTTGCTTCGTAGCTCATCAAAAACTGCTTCGGGTCCGAGTGACCATCGAATATGGGAAGTTGAGGCGGCTTGTAAGACGGAGGCCAAGGTGTAGCCTGCAGCTCAGCGGACAGAGGAGAAGCATCATCAAAAACAAAATTTCCATGATGGAAGTTGTCATACCAGTCATCTTCGTTGGGAAAACCCTCCTGATGAAGATCTTGGTGCTGAGGCCTTCGGTGCTGCTCATCCTGAGCAAGATGACGAACTTCTTCAGAGGCTTCGTCTATCTGCCTCTGCAGTTCAGCCAGCCTGACCATCTTTTCCTTCTTCCTCTGTACTTCTTGATGAAGCATCTCCATATTTCTGATTTCTTGATCTATCTCGTCCTCTGGTGGTGTTGGGCTGACAGCCTTCCTTTTCTGGCTTCGGGCCTCCCGCAGGGAGACTGTCTCCTGATTGTGGTCCAGTGGTTGCAGAGCTGCAGCCCCAGTCGCTGAAGCTTTCTTCGGCGCCATAACGAAGGTTTATGATCGCCGAAGGTGTTCAAAAAAATTCAGAGTGGAAGTGAGTTCACCGGAGGTGGGCGCCAATGTTGGGGACTTGTTCTCAAATGCTTCAAGAACAAGGCAACACAGAAAATGTTAATCGGTTAAGTCCTTCGTCCTACGAAGCATTATTTCCCTTGGGATATAATGATTTTCGGACGAAGGTCACAAAGGGCGAACCTTTATAAATGCATTACATATTAACGAAGAATGAATTACAAGAAACATAAAGAATTACGTAGCTCATTATATATCATTATCATATATAAATAAAAATAACATTGGATTACAGATGTACCTTTAATTTGAAGGAAATGAAAGTACAAGCGTGACGCAAAAGTGAACACCAAGTCAGCGTGAACAGTACGGGGGTACTGTTCACCTATTTATAGGCACGGGGTACAACCCATACAAAATTACATACATGCCCTTTACATTTGGTGATAATTCTATAGCAATCTATCGAGGTCTAAATGGCCTTTTCATCTTTAAGTCGGTTCCCTTTTCTGCGAACATGCCGAAGCTTTCCTGCTTCACAGCTTCGGCGCTGTGTCAACCTTCGTATCTTTTGAGCTTCTCCCTTTCTGATACGAGTCCGAAGATACCTGTTCACACATTATACTCTAAAACACTGTTAAATCATGTTTTTGAGGACCTTCGGAAGCCGAAGGCCCCCAACAGTAAGTAATAAATAAAGAAGTAAAATAAACTTTGCATCCATGCCAAGTTTTTTGTTTGTGCATTTAAATATGTGTGAAGTTTGAACTCATTCAAAATTTGAACTTTCGTTTGCAAAGAAAACAAAAGAAATAGGAAATTTGAAATCAAAAAAATGAAAAGAAAATGTGAGCAAACCTAGATTTGGGTCGTTTCCATCCCGTCAGCCCACTCCAAACCACCACCACTCGGCCCAGTACACCCGCTAGCCCAGTCCTCGCGCCCATGCGCGTTAGCGCCACTTGCGACCGGGGCCCACGAAGTCCATCTCACTGCACCATGAGGCCTGCTATCTGGATGGGTGCTCACACCGCGTCATCGTCCCTGTGAGGTGGGGCCTGCCTGTCATCATCGACCCTTCCTCACAACAGATTACCCCGTGCGCTCTGGCGAGTCCACGCTGGGGAACTCACCACCGTGTCTCCCTCGCAATGATCATGCCCCCCTGAAGTATAAAGTTGTCCCCCTTATGCATATCCTTCCCCTGCCTCACACTCAAGCCTTTTTCCTCTCACCGTCACATCGCGACGCCATAATCGATCTTCTGTGGTCGGTGACGCACTCTCACCGGTGAACAACTCCCCCGTCCACACTGCGCCCTCGGGGCTGACCATTGTGCTTCACCTGAGTCCTTGGAACGTGCGCGTGAAGCTTAGGATCTCGTTGGTCAACTGGGGCGCCAGTGATTTCTCACCGGAGTCCCTCTGTGGCCGAGGATCGCACCTCGCCGTGACCTACGCCCGTCATCGTTCCGCACGCTCTATAAGTCATCTCCCTCACGGGAAACCCTAGCAGTGGATCTTACTTGAGCCATTTTAGTGTTTAGACTCCTTACGACGAAGCTGATTTCAAGTGACGAAGAGCTTGTTCGGAAGCGCAATCCAGAAAGCTTCGGCTTCGGTTAAAATTTTTAACAGCACAACAGTGTGATGGCAATGAATGTTGTGATAACTTCTCGCCAACCCGTCTGCTTATATAGTGCTGCAGGAGAAGAAGGCGAACCGCCAGACCGTCTACAGTGGCTGAATGGTGGACCACTTAGTGCCCTGAATATTTTAATCGTTTTTCGATAACAAGCTCATGGAAGGTGTTTCTTGGACCTTTAGCATTGCGAAGCCTTCGTGTTTTTCGCGGACCGAGCTCGTTACGAAAAAACTCGTTATGAAAAAACGATCTAGCACCACGAAGGGCTACTGTTGGGGGTCTTCTTCTCTGCCGAAGGTCCTCAAGGCAAAAACACCTTCGGCAAAGTGATACAGAGGTCCTCTTTCTTCTTCTGCCGAAGGTTCCAAGTTGAAGACCTTGAGTAGAAGCAATATTACTAAATGTCGAAGCTGCCATCAGCTTCGGTTCAAGTGGAGAAGAAGAAGAAAAGACCAGATAGACCTTAGTATGTCGGGTTGTCTGTAAATAAATGTTGAGGGTCATGAATGTAATTTTACTCGGGCTGCGTCCTGTGCCTATAAATAGATGAGCAGCAACACTGTTCTGTGCACGCTAAATTGTAATCGCTTTCTCGCGTCTTCACCTTTGAGCAAGTCGAAGGTATCAATGTAATATTAATCATGTTAATATTCATATGTACTTTATGGAATACCAAATATGAATGGATTAATAACATGCAGCTAATGTCTTCATCCTTTCGCATTCTTATTCACATATTAAATGATGAAGGTATGTCCTTCTTGACCTTCGTCTGATGAGCATTAAACCCATGAGGAGATAATGCTTTGGAAGAAGAAGGTCCTTAACCTTTAACAATTGTGTTACCTTGATCTTGATTTATAGCATTTGAGAACAAGTAACCAACAACCAGCGACACTCGATCCAATACCCCCACATGTTAACCACCACAAAACTCGGTGCTACACGTAGGCAAGGAAATGGAGAACTTGGTAGGGGCTTGCTCACCTGGGTTCACGCCGAGGGGACTCCGACCACACACCCAAGCGGTCCACGGCGGAAAAAGAGCGTCGGCGAGTGATTACTTGTGCTCAGACGGCTCTCTGAGCTCTAGACTCCGCACGCGCACACCACACAAAGAGGCGAGACCCTAGACCCAAACTCCGAAAAAGGTGCGCCAAAGGGGGTGGGGATCACCGACGGTGGCCCTTTTCTCAACCATCGCAATGGTGGCGCTCGACCACGGTGCTATCGACTAGGATAGAATGAGGAGGAGAGGTCGTGAGCTCAACCTTTTTTAGCTCGGAGTCCGAGCCGCACACCAGGGCGACAGCGGTTGAAGCGGCCCGACCGAGAAACACGGTGGCGCAATTCTGTTTACAGAATGCGGGCGCGGCGCGGTAGGGAAGGTGGATCTGACGATCGCATCCCAGCAGTCAGCGACACAATGCCGAGGAACGTGCGCACACGGAGGGTCTAACGGGTGGGCCCGATGTGGCGGTGACAAGAGGCGATGGGGTGGGCCGCGCGGTTTGTTTAGGCCAGACCTGAGTTGGGCCGGGGAGCAGCAAACGAGCCCAAGCGTTGGATGTTCTCCTTCTCTTTTTTTTCTTTTTTCCTTTCTATTTCTTGTTTTATTTTATTTTCAAACTTCAAGTCCAAAATTTCAATTTCAAATTTGCAAACAATATGCAACAATAAAAAAGTTACCTAGCATGAAAAGAAATATTATTGATTTATTATTTATTATACTATTAGAGTCAATGATTTTAAGTATGCCACTTATACATAAACATTTTAAAGATGTAATTTCTAGTGGATAGAATCCTTTCGAGAGAAGTTTAAAATACATAATTTAACAGGAAAATAATTAAGTTCACCTATAGACCCTTTTAAATTTTATTTGGTAACATATTTTCTTTTTAGGAGATGTGACCACAAGGTAAGGGCATTCTTATTAAAAGATATCTTAATTCAAAACCTTTTTGTTGAATTTTTTATACATCACCTAAATAAAATTTTGGGTGTTACAAATTCTACCCCCTTAAAAATATTCTCGTCCTCGAGATTAGTATGGAAAGGGGTGCAATAAGTTTGGTTTAAAATTTAGTTTCCCATATGGTTTAGGAACCAAAAGTTTTGTTCCAAGTTCTTAAATACTAGTTAGAAGATGATTAGGAAAATATGGACATAGTATGTCTAGCTATCTGTTATGTCAGATGAGGTACGGTTATGGCAAGTATAGGTTGTGGCAAGGAAGAGTATAATAAGGCAAGACTTCATCCCAAACTGTGGATCTTGATTCCTCTTGAAGTTGGATTTGACTCATCTCCTTCCTTGTCGAGGTTGAGCTCTTCTTTTCAGACCTTGGTGTCTTCATCCGGGTTAGGAACAAGAGTTTTAGTAGGTAGCTATAAATTAAATGAGATTAGTCAGAATTTAGTTTGGTTGTTTGCTTCTAGATTGGTTCGATAAGTTATGTAACCTGTTATGTAGGTCAAGTTGTTGTGTATGGACGAGTTGATCTAAGTCACATATTTTGGCATAAATGAATTAGGAGTATGGCCTAATCCTTTGTACCAGCATTAAGTAACTCACACTAGGTTAGATCATATTAGATTAGATTGGATATGACTAGATTAGACTAGTTTAAGTTAGATAGATCTACTAGGGTAGCATAAATATTATTAGGATATGTTAGAATCTTTTGAGATAAGATGGATCTACGAGTAAACATAGAATCTTTTAAGATGAGATGGATCTGTTAAGCTAGATATTTTAATGGGAGATAATCTAAGCTAATTAGTTATCTTATAACACATTTTTATGCCTATAACAATATGCAGATGCAATTGTGGACATTACTCCGCAACTCATCACATTTAATCAAAGAACCAAACCAGACAGGTATCATAAGAACAAGCATCCAAGCGTACAAGTACCTACAAAAATAGTTTTGTTTTTGTTCCTAAGATGAGGTCTCCTATTCCTAAAGGTCACTTTAGGTACAGGATTTCAAAGTGTGAAATCCACTTTTGTCTTGAGAAATGAAAAGGTAAGAATAATCAGAGTAAAGTAGCAATAGATGAGAAAAGATTAAGAAAACTTTAGAAAGAATAAGTGTGGCAAAGGTAAGTATGTAAGGGTTATCTAGTTCTATCTAGGTTACGTCCTACAATCAACATTCCTCTGGTACCACTTCTGTCACACCCCAATTTAGGGCACCAAACCCGGGCGCGAACAATCACCAAGTGTGCTAGGATCAAGTATCACACATATGATGACTCATGGTACAGAAACGAATGTCACATCATTAATATATTATAGGAGTTCTGTACAAAATAGCTAAATAATTACATCATATGCAGACAACGATCCTCTGCAACCATAGTTGACTGGGAGACGACAGCCTAGACCTCTCACGAATTCATCACGGCATCCTTCACACGCCTCATCCTATGGTACCTGTCCTTGACCTAGGGGGATGTGAGTACAACAAGGGTGAGCTCACATACGTTCATCGCTCAAAAAGTTGTGGGGAATAATGTGTATGAACTCACCAAAGGTGGGAGCTCATGTTAAGTGTAAGGCTTACCAAAGGAGATTGTTAAAGCTGAGAATTGCTTTTAATGTTGGTCAAAATTTTATTAGCAGTTACTAAGTATAAGCAGATACCAACTGTTGGGGGCCTTCGGCTTCCGAAGGTCCTCAAAAACATGATTTAACAATGTTTTTGGAGTATAATTCATGAACAGGTACCTTCGGACTTAGGTCAAAAGCACAGTGTGAAGAAGCACAAAGAATATGAAGGATGGCACAGAGCCGAAGCTATGCACAGGGGAGCTTCGGCGTGATAGCAGAAAAGGAAACCGACTTAAAGGGGAAAAGGCTATTCAGACCCCGATGGATTACTATAGAGTTATTAGTAAATTTAAAGGGCATGGGTGTAATTTTACATGGGCTGCGTCCCGTGCCTATAAATAGATGAACAGTGCTCCCGTACTGTTCACGCTGACTTGGCATTTGCTTTTGCGTCACGCTTGTACTTTTGCCTTCTTTCAAGCCGAAGGTACATTTGTAATTTGTTATCATTTCTATTTTTCCATAATAATAAAATAGAAATGAGTTAATAATAATATTTAAGTGTTCATACTTTATATGAATCCTTCTTCATTATTTGTTGTGCTGATGAAGGTATGTCCTTCATAACCTTCATCCGAAACTCATTATATCCCAAGGGAAATAATGCTTCGAAGGACGAAGGACTTTAACGTTTAACAATTTCTGTGTTGCCTTGTTCTTAATTCATAGCATTTAAGGACAAGTCCCCAACATTGGCGCCCACCTCCGGTGAATCCTTTTCAACCACCTTCGGCAAGCACTGACCTTCGTCATGCCACCGAAGAAAGCTTCAGTGACAGGGACTGCTGCTCTGTAGCCACTAGAGACCCTTTCTCTTCGAGAGGCCCGAAGCAAGAAGAGGAAGGCCACTAGTCCAACTCTCCAAGAGGACGAGTTGGACCAAGAAATCAGGAATATGGAGATGCTTCATCAACAAGTACAAAGGAAGAAGGAGAAGATGGCTAGACTAGCTGACCTTCAGAGGCAGATTGACGAAGCTACAAAAGAAGTACGCCATCTTGTTCAAGATGAGCAGGAGCGAAGGCCCCAACACAGGGAGCTTCATCAAGAAGGCTTCTTCAACGAAGATGAATGGTATGAGAATTTCCATCATGGAAATTTTGCTTTTGATGATGCTTCTCCTCTGTCAGCAGAACTGCAGGCTACACCTTGGCCCCCATCTTACAAGCCACCCCAGCTCCCCATGTATGACGGGCACTCAGATCCGAAGCAATTTCTGATGAGCTACGAAGCAACCATATCCTCATATGGAGGCAATATTGCAGTCATGGCGAAATTTTTCGTCATGGCAGTCAAGAATGTTGCGCAAACCTGGTACTCCTCTCTTCGACCAGGAACAATCACATCATGGCAGAAGTTAAAGGACATGTTGATTACCAGTTTCCAAGGGTTTTAGACGAAGCCAGTTACCGCTCAAGCTTTGTTCCAGTGCATGCAAGACCACGAAGAATACCTCCAGGCGTATGTCCGAAGGTTCTTGCGTCTAAGGACACAAGCGCCAATGGTGCCCAATGCGATTGTCATTGAGGCCATGATCAAGGGGCTTCGGCCGGGACCTGTGGCCCAATACTTTGCCAGGAAACCCCCTCAAACCCTGGAGAAATTTCTTCAGAAGATGGATGAATACATCCGCGCTGATAATGATTTTCGGCAGAGAGGAAGCTTACAGGTTCTCCGAAATGACCAGGGGCTTTAGAGGGAGAATTCACTCAAGGCACGTTAGATCAATCCACTCCACTCAGAATGACGACAGAGGAGGACAGCAACAGAGGCCGCAATATTCCTCCTAGGCTTCGGGGCAGCAACAAAGCCATCCTCGGCCTTCAGCTCCAAGGGGCAGAGGCGCCAGGGGCTTTGGTGGAAGGTTTGGGGATCAGCCCAAGAAAATTTATTGCCTATTCTGTGGTGAGGACAAGGGCCATACTACAAGGATGTGCCATGTCACCATTCAGAAACAGAAGGAGATAGCAGAAACTGCAGCCCAACAGAACCAGCCGAAGCAGGTCATGCACACTGCTTCGTATCACTCACCATACATACTAGAGTATGTGGGTAACCATCCTGCGGCTTCTATTGCTTCGACAAGCCAACCACAGGCATCTTGGCAACAGCCTCCACCTCCACCACCAAAACAACCCGCATACTCTCGAGGCCAACAGCCAGAAGGGAGCCAGCATGCTCACCAGCAGCGAGACTTCAGGGAGGAGTCCGAAGCTCGCACAGTCAATAGTACTATGCCAGAATCGAAGCATATCTACTAAGAGATATCCTACCCCTGAAACAGTTTTTGCATTCGTCATCATTTTATTTTTTTAATAAGGAGCAATCGTTGAAAGCCTAGTTCTTTTGTTGTTTTCAATTTCTTGTAATAGCTTCGTTATTGTCATGATATAATATACCTTCTTCACAGACTCACGAAGTTCCAAAAGTCAGTTGACCACGAAAGTCGTTCTAAGGAACGCAGCGAAAGATTTACCGAAACAACAAAAAGTCGTTCTAAGGAACGCAACGTAAGTTTGCCGAAGCCACAAAAAGTCGTTCCTAAGGGAACATAGCGTAAGTTTTCTGCTCAAAAGTCGTTCCAAAGGGAATGCAGAGCTTACAGCGAAAAATAAACGCTGATTCCGCCGAAATATAAGGCGAAGCGCGAAAAGTCAACGCGAATACCGCCGAAATAGAAGGCGAAGGAGTTCAAAAGATGTTCCTAAGGGGATGCAGAACTTACAGAGAAAAGTCAACGCTGATACACCGAAAAATAAGCGGTGAAGCCGAAAAATAAACGGCAAAGTGATTGTGTATTCCATTGTGGGAATGTGTGTGTATCTTCGGCACAAATATCATTTTGCATAAGTATAACATCATCACATCATCCGCATAGCATAACATCATACATCATATTGCATTAATGGCACAAGAAGGGGGTACAATGTTGATCTTCGAAAATTGTTTCGAAGAAGTTGTGCCAAGGCACAAAATAAGTTTTGAAGAAGAACAACTTCATCAACTCTAATATGAAAGGAGATCTATTGCTTACGAAGCATAAGGTTTTTTACAAAGATTGGATGTTTATTTTTTACGGAATATGGATATTCTTCACGAAGCATGAAAAGAAGGGAAGGTGTTTTTTCGCCGAAGGCTCAAAAACGGTATGTACATAAAGTTTCATGCATCGTAAAGAATCGAGTTACAAACAACTTATATATTACATTCAAAACTACAAGATGTTACACACTTTGTTCAGCAAATATTACATTCCAAATGTTTTTACAATAATAGCTATTCTTCTTTTAAAACTGCTTCTGCAGCTTCGTTTAGTAGTCGAGTAACAGCTTCGTCCATAATAGTTTCGGCCATCTTAGTAATTTCATCTTCCTTTTTTGCTTCGGGGTCGGCTAGTGACTCTAAGGGCTCCGTGGGAGAAGATAGTTTGGCTGCGATATAAAACATAAGTAAGTCCGAAGTCACAAAAATAAAACATAAAGTCAAAAGTAATTAGGCAATACCTATCCGCCTTTCAAGTTCTGCAGTCTTTTCAGCTGCCTTTGCTGCTTCTCTAGCATCGTGAGTATCTTTTTCACTTTTCTTTATAATTTCGTGGGCCATCCCTCGGCCGTCATTTTCCCAGATGTCGGTGAAAATCTTTCCACCAACTAAGCTTGCTTCGACTAAGGGGACTTTTGTATCTTCATTAGATAAGGCAGCTTCGTTTTGCGCCAAAGATTTTATATGTTCGCAACCTATCTTCTCCAAAATGGACGCAATTCCTCTGTCACCTGAGAAGGCGCAGACATCCCCACGACCGCTCAAAATTTCCTCAAAAGCTTCGGCTTCGTTGCTGATCCATTCAATTGGACCCTCAGGATCGCCTCTTACGAAGTTGTCCTCGCTGGAGTATGCGCCAACGTTGGTGAAGCTTGTCTTTATTTTTCTCACACATTCTATGGACTTTTCATAACATTTTTCTTTTGAAGACCGAAGTTCTACAGCTGTTTTCTCCCAATAATTTTTCCAGTAATCACTGGCGTCTCAGTCAGCTTCGGCAATTGCACATTTTAATTTTGCTTCTGCCAGCTGTTTCCGAAGATCTTCAATTTCACACTTCTGGGCTTCAGATTGGGCTTTTAAAGTAGCTTTGTCTTCTTTTATCTTGTTCACCAATGAGTTTAATATTTTATCTTTTTCCAGACCTTCGTTCCTTAGCTCAATTACTTCGGAACGAAGGTTGTTCAAAGCTATAGTACACCCTTCGTCTTCAGCACTTTTTTGCGCTCTGAGGGCGTTGCTAAGAATAAGGCCCTACAAAAGGAGTGCGGTATTAAGTATAAGCAAATGGAAAAATTTTGTTTTTAAGTACAAAAATCTTATTCCCTCACCTTTAAGCTGTTGTATGTTAAGCTGTCGGCCAATTCATCTTTTGATAGCACTGAGAGCCTGTCTTCTAGCGTCGGGAATCCGAAGCTTCTGCCCATCTCCCGGCAGACAGAGATCTCCTTGTTGTCTGGGAGGCAATACAAGAAGTCTTCTTCTCGGCTGTCGTAGAATATCAACGCCCCTTTTAGATATTTTAGTCTCTGGGCATAATATTGAGCTTCTCGCTTTTCTTCTGCAGATAACCTTTTTCCCGAAGCATGTCGTACAATATAATCCAGAGCTTCGGAAGATGCTTCGGGAATAGGAGTGGCAGCTTTTTCAAACAGAATTTGTTCTGCAGATTCTTTTTTCGCTTCTTCATCTCCAATTTCCAAGGATTTCTCCTTGGCAGGCTCTGAAGGCCCAGCTTCGGTTTCGGCATGACTTTGAGCAGCTTCGGCTTCAATTTGTTTTGTTTCAATTCGTGTTTTGAAGCTTCGGCTGTTTTCCCTGGAGTGGTGCTTGAAGACTTTATTGTCTTCAGCACATCTAGTACATTGACCATCCTTTTTCTCTTGGGAGTCGCCGTGAGATCTTTTTGTGCCTTCGGCACTGTCATTCCTACCGAAGGGCTTATAACTTCTAATATCTTTGTTTTCTCGGCCTCTATCTCTTCAATATTATTGGCCTTCAGCATCATAGCTGGCTCTTCATTCTTCTGTGTAAGAGCAGGTCCTTTGGCTTCAGTAGCCGAAGAGGTCTCACCATCAAATTCGGGCACTGTGGCCGGTTCAATGAAGCGCGGTCGGTGAGTAAGGACCTTCACCTTTTTCCTCTTTGGCGTGGGCTCGCTTGGAGCAGCTGAAGCATCACCCTTTCTAGAAGTTGCACTTTTTCTCTTCTGTCCTTTCGACGGGTAGTGGTAATCAGGGTACATGAACCCAATAGCATCGAAAACTCTGTTCAGTCTTTTCTTTTTCCGGCTTCCGAAGGCTGCAGATAGTGCATTATCTTCCTCTTTGGAATACGGCCCAAGCAGTTCATCACTTGTAGCTTCGATACATTTCAGCCAGTCATCATTTGGTTCATCAAATTTATCTCCATATTTGAAGCTGTATTTCAATCGAACCAGCTCTCCTTCGCTAGTTCTAGTGATAGTCTCCTTCAGCATTTCCCACTTCTCTAAAAGTGGCCATATTCTGAAGGCTATGTGCTCCTAGATCAGGTCCCTTGTCCCAATAAAAGAGCAAACCGTGCCGAAGGCCCTTCGGCATCTTTCGGCTGTCTCATCAATCTCTACCTTCGGTTTCCGAAGGCCGAAGCGTTGCTAGATAGGGCGCATGATAATATCTTTAATGTCTTCTCGTGCCTTTAAATCGTTTTTCACGTAGAACCATTCCTTCATCCAGTCCCCAGGCCATCTCTTCCGAAAGGTTGGCACGGGGCAGCTGGAGCCAGAGCGAGCGACGAAGCTATAGCAGCCAAAATTGTTATGATACTGCTCTTTGCCCCAGGATTTCGTCTCGTATAACAGTTCGTGCATACTGCAGAAACTTTTTGCATTTGGCTCCAAGCCCTGGCTCCTCACGGCCCAGACGAAGATTCCCATTCTTATGACTGCTTCGGGAGTAATTTGGTGAAGAAAAATCTAGAATATCTTTAAAACTTCAACCACAAAATTCGCTTAAGGGGAGCCGAAGCCCAGCTTTGAAAAAGCTTTGAAAGATCACGACTTCATTCTCTTCGAGAGTAGGAGCAGTCTTCTCTCCATTGTCAGCCCTCACCAGAGACATATCTCGAAAATATCTTCCTCTCATATTATCGAGATGACTCTGTTTAATAGTTGATTTTCCGAAGACTACGTGACTTGGTCGCCACGGCCGATCTTTGGAGTCTTCGCCACCACTTTCCATATCATAACTGTCACTATCACCGGTATCTTCAGATAAGCCTTCTAAAATCTCTCTAGTAATCTTCTTTGTATTCGTCTTCGCTATTGATTCAAGAAAACCAAGATTCTTCTCCTCAGAAAGGCTCAGCTTCGTTTCGACAACAGCTTTCTTATCTTCAGACATCTCTTCTAAAATGCTGAAAATATGCTCTTAAGGCCGAAGCTAAAAATCTAAAAAGTCAGGCAAAGTGTTTGTAGGCAAGAGCTAAAAATTGAGCAGGCAGAGCAGATGGCAAAAAAGTGTGCCAAGTGAGCTCGTGGTGTGCTCTTATTTATACGCCTAGTGCGTTGCAAGTGGAAGGGCCCCGCTTGTCATTGATTGTTGCTATTCTAGCAAAGGGAAGGTGTTTTTTTGGACCTTCGGCTTAGGGCCTTCGTCAATATCGCAATCTGAATTTATCATTCTAACAAATTAATATTGCGAGGGGCTACTGTTGGGGGCCTTCGGCTTCCGAAGGTCCTCAAAAACATGATTTAACAATGTTTCTGGAGTATAATTCATGAACAGGTACCTTCGGACTTAGGTCAAAACCACCGTGTGAAGAAGCACAAAGAATACGAAGGATGGCATAGAGCCGAAGCTATGCGCAGGGGAGCTTCGGCGTGATAGCAGAAAAGGAAACTGACTTAAAGGGGAAAAGGCTATTTAGACCCCGATGGATTACTATAGAGTTATTAGCAAATGTAAAGGGCATGGGTGTAATTTTACATGTGCTGCGTCCCGTGCCTATAAATAGATGAACAATGCTCCCGTACTGTTCACGATGACTTGGCATTTGCTTTTGCGTCACGCTTGTACTTTTTCCTTCTTTCAAGCTGAAGGTACATTTGTAATTTGTTATCATTTCTATTTTTCCATAATAATAAAATAGAAATGAGTTAATAATAATATTTAAGTGTTCATACTTTATATGAATCCTTCTTCATTATTTGTTGTGCTAATGAATGTATGTCCTTCATAACCTTCGTCCAAAACTCATTATATCCCAAGGGAAATAATGCTTCGAAGGACGAAGGACTTTAACATTTAATAATTTATGTGTTGCCTTGTTCTTAATTCATAGCATTTAAGGACAAGTCCCCAACACCAACCCAATTAAATAAGAGATCACAATTGATAATAATACCCGCGATGCAATGCATGTGAAAGATTAAGTTTAGTTCCATAAATTAATCATGCGAGAGTCCTGAGCTGCTCATGACCGTGAGCACGACTGATATACCAGCTTTACACTTTGAAGAGGTTGCGCCCTTTATCCACAAGTCATGTATCCCGTCTAGCAAGGGTTAGCTAGACCCTTAGACACTTCCGAGGTGAATGGCTAGGGAACCACTACGAGGCCTTTACAAAGTTCCACTAGCTTCAGAAAACCTGCTACGAATACTGAGAAGGGCAATATAGGAATCCCTCATCCGAAAAGCCATCGCAGCATGATCGACTCGAGAACCTCCCTATACGCAGCTCCTCTACTGCCCTTGCCCTTTTCGGGTAAGGTAGTCCTCCACTAGCTTTCCTAATTATTCAGCCAAGGGCGTCCCATTCCACCCTTGTGGTAGAACGGATATCTCAAGTTAAGCTCCATGTTCCAATTAACACAATGATCTTGTCATGAACAATAATTAAAACAATAGTATAACTGGAACATGAACATAATGTAATATTGATCCCAAAACCAGGTAGAGCAATAACAAAACTACCCAAAAGTTCATTGGTAAACAAGGTGTGGGATAAACAAGTCTAGGGAAACCTATTAGGTCCCATCAGATTAACCTGAACATGTCACAGTGATTAATAGTAACATTATTGGGTAAAGAAAAGTGATCAAGGGCACAACTTGCTTGAGACTCTAGATCCCAGGTACTTCTCCAAGTTAATCTTCAAGTGACACGTAACCTCGCTGCTACTCGTAGCAATACAAGCATACATGGTATAGGCAAAACTAACATCAGACCAAACATAAGAACAAACTGCATGATAATGTTCTACGCGATGCCCCGAGATCGTAGGTTCAAGAATTACTAGAATCGGAGTTACGGTTTAAGAGTTATAGTTTACAGAAGACCTACTTGATTAAGAAATTAAAACTAGGTCTTGTGCTGATTTTATAAAGATAATGTAAATAAATAATAAATCCAACTTTAATCTTTAACCATAATTTGACTAAAGATTATATTTTAATTAAATTATAATTTTGGGTAGGTTTAGCTTTGATTAGGAGAGTTAATCTAGTGAACATAGGTTAAATAATCATCTAACTATAAAAGTATGCAATATGGTATAATCAATGTTGTTACTATGTAGACAATATTTGTTGGGTACCGTAATTAGGGGTACCCCGAACACTCCTACACACGGCTGGTAACCACCATCAGCACAAGCTGCAGTGACTGATGGGCACTATTTAGGTCAAGGCTTCGTCTACCCAAGGGGCGCGATCTCGCCTCGCCCGAGCCCAGCCTCGGGCGGGAACTATAGTCCCGGACGAAGTTACACCTCGCCCGAGGGCCTCCTCAGGAAGTGGGCGCACCCTCGGCACGCCCGAGGCCCAACTCGAGCAGGCTTCGTCGAGAAGCAACCTTGGCCAAATCGCCTCTCCAACCGACCGTATCGCAGGCGCATTCAATGCGAGGATCGTCTGACACCTTATCCTGACACATGTGCCTCAGTCGGCAAGGTCAAAGTGACCGCAGTCACTTCGCCCTTTCGCTGACCGATCTGACTGGAAAACAACGCCGCTCACCCCGCTCCGACTACTGTGTCAGCCACCCGGGCAAGGCTGACAACAGCAAGTTCAGCCTCAGGCGCAATAGGAAGCTCCGCCTTGCCCGACCTTAGGCCTCGGCCTCGGGAGGAGGTCTCTGCCTCGCCCGACCCCAGGGCTCGGCCTCAACCTCGGCCTTGGAAGGTGGTCTCCGCCTCGCCCGACCCCAGGGCTCACCACAACCTCGGCCTCGGGAGGAATCGCGTCCTCGCTCGACCACGGCCTCGGCCTCAGGAGAAGTCTCCGCCTCGCCCGACCTTGGGCTCGGACCGACCGCACCACGGGGGATACATCATTACCTTACCCCTAGCTAGCTCAGGCTACGGGGGAACAAGACCGGCGTCCCATCTGGCTCGCCCCGATAACAAGTAATGATGGCTCCCCGCGTGCGTCCATGACGACGGTGGCTCTCAGCCCCCTACGGAAGCAAGGAGACGTCAACAGGAACCCAGCAGCACTGACAGCTGTGCTTCTACAGGGCTCAAGCACTTCTACGACGACCACGTTATCGCCTACGCAGGGCTCAAGCACTTCTCCGACAGCCACGTTGGCATGTACACAGGGCTCAGGCACTTCCCTGCCAGACACGTTAGCGCCTAGCTACACCCCCCATTGTACATCTGGACCCTCTCCTTGCATATATAAAAGGGAGGTCCAAGGCCTTCATGCGGAGGTGTCGCGCGGGAGAACGAGCTAACGAACAGGCTCACTCTCTCTCTCGCGAATGCTTGTAACCCCTACTACGAGCACCCCCCTTGGTGCGAGATAACACGAGCCGCGTTTCCCTCTTGTGTTCCATCTTGCGCCAACCCATCTGGGCTGGGACACGCAGAGACAAATTTACTCGTCGGTCCAGGGACCCGCGGGGTCGAAATGCCGACAGTTGGCACGCCAGGTAGGGGCCTGCTGCGTGTTAACGAACAACTTCCCGTTGAGTTCCAGATGGGTAGTCTACAGCAGCCTCTTCAGCCCGGGACGGTGCTCCACTTTGGGAGTCTCGAGTTCAAGTCCCTCGATGGTAGCTACGACATGGTACTCCTCCCCCCGCAGCGCGACAGCAACCACGACGGTCGTCAGCTCGCCCAGCGGCAGCGAACTCGACGACGTCTTCCCCCGTGGCGGAAGAGCAGCATCCGGGTTTGTCCCGCCACCCTCCTCGCCGCAGGAGGAGGAGACGTGGCAACCATGGCCAGGCAGGAGGCGGCACCTCGTCGGCTTTCAAACGAGTCGATGACACCGCACCCCAGCGGGGGACATGTCGGGCGTTGTCCTCACACCTGAGACAACGACATATGTCGTTTCCCCGCAACGTGTCAACCCCAAGCGGACAGATGATGCCAGCACACTCGCAAAGGGCTTGCTGGGCGTTAGCCTCGTACCTGAGATAACGGTGCAGTCCGTCCCCGACGCGACTTCGTCATCGTCCATCGATCGAGAGGTACCGTCTGTTTTCCACCCTGTGCCTTTTAGATTCAGCTTTGATCCACCAAGCGACCCCGCTTCGATGAGCGCTTTTGCAAAGGCATACCCTAACCTTCTGGGGTACCACATGTGGTCAACCTAGGACCGACTGATGGCCGTCTCAACCTACGGGCCCCCGGGGTTCAAGGAAGAGGACGGTCCCGACTGTGGTTGGGATTTCTCTGGGCTCCGCGATCCTAGTGCCATGCGAGACCTCATGACCGCATGTGACTACTGCCTCTCTGATTGCTTCGATGATGGCCACAGCCTTGACGACGAGGGTTGTGGCCCAAGTCGCGGATGTTTCCATGTCGATCTAGGGGGCCACGATGAAGGCAACCACCTCGGTATGCCGGAGGATGACGATCCCCCTGGGCTTGCGCCTCGCATTGACATCCTGCGGGAGCTAGCTGTGGTCCCAGTCCTTGTGAGGGGGCCAGGACACACAGCTCGAGCAAATCCGCGAGATGCAGGCCAAGCTCGACGAGGAAGCAGGGCAACTTGTGCAGCTCTGGCAAAACATCGAGCAGGAGTGGGCAGGCCGAGCACTCGCCGGAGAAGCGCGTCATCAGGCCTAGGACGTCCAGCGCCGTATCATCGACGATGCCAAGGCAAGGCTGCCCCTGGCCTCCAGCGGGGTCGGCCAGAATCTGGCTGCAGCGGCAATACTACTCCGAGCAATGCCGAAGTCATCCACCACCGAGGGGCGGTGTATCCAGGGAGAACTCAAGAATCTCTTGGAGGATGTCGCGGTCCGATGGGCCGAAAGCTCTACCTCCCGAAGGCAAGGGTGCCCCCCGGAGCATCACGCAACGACTTCCCGACTCATGTGGGAGGCCTCGGTCCACACCGGGCGCACACGGGACGTGATGCCTGCAGCCCTGGGTCGCCTCGGCAACGAGCACCATCGCTGCGACCGTCGAGCCCGCCTTGACGAGAAGGTGCGCCGAGGCTACCACCCCAGGCGTGGGGGACGCTACGACAGCGAGGAGGATCGAAGCCCCTCCCCGGAACCACCAGGTCCGCAAGCCTTCAGCCGGGCCATACGATGGGCGTCGTACCTGACCCAGTTCCGGGCCTCGACTACCATCACCAAGTACTCAAGGGAAACAAGACCGGAGTTGTGGCTTGCGGACTACCGGCTGGCCTGCCAGCTGGGAGGAACGGACGACGACAACCTCATCATCCGCAACCTCTCCCTGTTCCTCTCCGATGCCGCCCGGGCCTGGCTGGAGCATCTGCCTCCTGCACAGATCTCCAACTGGGACGACCTGATCAAGGCTTTCGCTGGAAACTTCCAGGGCACGTACGTGCGCCCTGGGAACTCCTAGGATCTCCGAAGCTGCCGCCAGCAGCCAGGGGAATCCCTACGAGAGTACATCCGTCGGTTTTCGAAGCAGCGCACCGATCTGCCCAACATCACCGACTCGGATGTCATCGGGGCGTTCCTTGCCAGCACCACTTGCCGCGACCTGGTGAGCAAACTGGGCCACAAGACTCCCACCAAGGCGAGCGAGTTGATGGACATCGCCACCAAGTTCGCCTCTAGTCAGGAGGCGGTCGAAGCCATCTTCTAGAAGGACAAGCAGCCTCAGGGACGGTAGCAGGAAGACGTCCCCGAGGCGTCCGCCCAGCGGGGCACGAAGAAGAAGGCCAAGAAGAAGGTGCAAGCAAAGCGCGACGCCGCTGACGCGGATCTCGTCGCTGCTGTCGAGCACAGGAACCCACGGAAGCCTCTCGGAGGGGCCAACCTGTTCGACAAGATGCTCAAGGAGTTGTGCCCCTATCACCAGGGTCCCGTCAAGCACACCCTTGAGGAATGTGTCATGCTTCGGCGCTACTTTCATAAGGCCGGGCCCCCAGCGGAAGGTGGCAAAGGCCAAGACAACAACAAGAAAGAGGGCGACAAGGAAGAGGAGTTCCCCGAAGTCCACGGGTGCTTCATGATCTACGGTGGGCAAGTGGCGAACGCCTCAGCTTGGCACCGCAAGCAGGAACGCCGAGAGGTCTGCTCGGTAAAGGTGGCGGCGCCAGTCTACCAGGACTGGTCCGACAAGCCCATCACCTTCGACCAAGGTGACCACCCCGACTGCATGCCGAGCCCAGGAAGGTACCCGCTCGTTGTCGATCCTGTCATCGGCAACGCCAGGCTAACCAAGGTCCTCATGGACGGAGGCAGCAGCCTCAACATCATCTACGCCGAGACCCTCGGGCTCTTGGGGATCGATTTGTCCATGATCCAGGCTGGTGCGGCGCCCTTTCACAGGATCGTCCCCGGGAAGCGCGTCCTGCCCCTTGGACCACTCGATCTACCCGTCTGCTTCGGAACTCCCTCCAACTTCCGAAAGGAAACCCTCACGGTAAAGGTGGTCGGGTTCTGAAGGACCTACCACGCGGTGCTAGGGAGACCGTGCTATGCCAAGTTCATGGCCATCCCCAACTACACGTACCTCAAGCTCAAGATGCCAGGCCCCAACGGGGTCATCACCGTTGAATCCACGTACCGACACGCGTACGAATGCGATGTGGAGTGCGTGGAGTACGCTGAGGCCCTCGCCGAGTCCGAGGCCCTCATCGCCGACCTAAAGTGCCTCTCCCAGGAGGTGCTTGATGCGAAGCGCCACACCGACAACTTCGAGCCGGCTGAGGCGGTTAAGTCAGTCCCTCTCGACCCCAGGAACGACGCCTGCAAGCAAGTCCGGATCGGCTCCGAGCTCGACCCCAAATAGGAAGCAGTTCTCGTCGACTTTCTCCACACGAACGCCGAAGTTTTTGCATGGATTCCCTTGGACATGCTCGGCATACCGAGGGATGTCGCCGAGCACTCACTGGATATCTGAGTCGGTGCCCGACCCGTGAAACAGCCTCTGCGCCGTTTCGACGAAGAAAAGCGCAGAGCTATAGGCGAGGAGATCCACAAGCTCATGGCTGCAGGGTTCATCAAAGAGGTATTCCATCCCGAATGGTTAGCTAACCCTGTGCTTGTGAAAAAGAAAGGTGGGAAATGGAGGATGTGCGTAGACTACACTGGTCTAAACAAGGCATGTCCAAAGGTTCCCTACCCTCTGCCTCGCATCGATCAAATTATGGACTCCACTGCTGGGTGTGAAACCCTGTCATTCCTCGACGCCTATTCAGGTTATCACCAAATCAAGATGAAAGAGTCCGACCAGCTCGCGACTTCTTTCATCACACCTTTTGGCATGTACTGTTATACTACTATGCCATTTGGCTTGAGGAATGCAGGTGCAACATACCAAAGGTGCATGAACCACGTGTTCGGAGAGAACATCGGCCGAACGGTCAAGGCTTACGTCGATGACATCGTTGTTAAGACGAGGAAAGCCTCCAACGTCCTCTCCGACCTTGAAACGACATTCAAGTGTCTAAGAGCGAAGGGCGTGAAGCTCAATCCCAAGAAGTGTGTCTTCGGAGTCCCCCGAGGCATGCTCCTGGGGTTCATCGTCTCCGAGCGGGGCATCGAGGCCAACCTGGAGAAAATCGCGGCCATCACCAACATGGGGCCTATCAAAGATTTGAAAGGAGTACAAAGGGTCATGGGATGCCTTGCGGCTCTGAGCCGCTTCATCTCGCGCCTCGGCGAAAAAGGCCTACCCTTGTACTGCCTCTTAAGGAAGGCCGAGCACTTCACTTGGACCCCCGAGGCCGAGGAAGCCCTCGGAAGCTTAAAGGCGCTCCTTACAAACGCGACCATCTTGGTGCCCCCCGCTGCGGGAGAAGCCCTCTTGATCTACGTAGCCGCAACCACTCAGGTGGTCAGCGCCACGATCGTAGTCGAGAGATGAGAAGAAGGGCATGCACTGCTCGTCCAGAGGCCGGTTTACTTCATCAGTGAAGTGTTATCCGAGACCAAGATCCGCTACCCGCAAATTCAGAGGCTACTATACGCAGTAATTCTGACGCAGTGAAAATTGTGACACTACTTCGAGTCTCATCCGGTGACTGTGGTGTCATCCTTCCCCTGGGGGAGATCATCCAGTGCTGAGAGGCCTCGGGTAGGATAGCAAAGTGGGCAGTGGAACTCATGGGCGAGACAATCTCGTTCGCTCCTCGGAAGGCCATAAAATCCCAAGTCTTGGCGGATTTCGTGGCTGAATGGGTCGACACCCAATTGCCAACAGCTCCGATCCAACCGGAACTTTGGACCATGTACTTCGATGGGTCGCTGATGAAAACAGGAGCAGGTGCTGGCCTGCTCTTCATCTCACCCCTCGGGAAACATCTCCGCTACGTGCTGCGCCTCCATTTCCCGGCGTCAAACAACGTGGCCGAGTATGAGGCTCTGGTTAATGGGTTGCGCATCACCATAGAGCTAGGGGTTCGGCGCCTCGACGCTCGTGGCGACTCGCAGCTTGTCATTGACCAAGTCATGAAGAACTCCCACTGCCGCGACCGAAAGATGGAGGCCTACTGCGACGAAGTTTGGCGCCTGGAAGACAAGTTCTACGGGCTGGAGCTCAACCACATCGCTCGACGGTACAACGAGACTGCGGATGAGCTGGCGAAAATAGCCTCGGGGCGGACAACGGTTCCCCCTGACGTCTTCTCCAAAGACATACATCAACCCTCCGTCAAGATCGACGACACGCCCGAGCCCAAGGAGGCCTCGGCCCAGCCCAAGGAGGCCTCGGCCCAGCCCGAGGTATCCCCGGCCGCCGAGGGTGAGGCCCAGCGCGTCGAGGGAGAGCAGAATAGGGTCACGCCTGACCCGAACTGGCAGGCCCCATACCTGGAATATCTCCTCCGAGGAGAGCTACCCCTCGACAAGGCCGAAGCTCGGTGACTGGCACGGCGTGCCAAGTCGTTCGTCTTACTGGGTGATGAAAAGGAGCTCTACCACCGCAGTCCCTCAGGCATTCTCCAACGATGCATATCCGTCACCAAAGGACAGGAGCTATTGCAAGAAATACACTCGGGAGCTTGCGGTCACCATGCAGCACCTCGAGCCCTCGTGGGGAATGCCTTCCGACAAGGTTTCTACTGGCCGACCGCGGTGGCCGACGCCACTAGGATTGTACGCTCTTGCCAAGGGCATCAATTCTACGCGAGACAGACGCACCTGCCCGCTCAGGCCCTGCAGACAATACCCATCACCTGGCCGTTTGCAGTGTGGGGTCTGGACCTCGTCGGTCCCTTGCAGAAGGCACCCGGGGGCTTCTCGCACCTGCTGGTCGCCATCAACAAATTCTCCAAGTGGATCGAGGTTCGACCCTTAACCAGCATCAGGTCTAAGCAGGCAGTGGCGTTCTTCACCAACATCATCCATCGCTTTGGGGTCCCGAACTCCATCATCACCGATAATGGCACACAGTTCACTGGGAAGAAGTTCCTAGACTTCTGTGAGGACCACCACATCCGTGTGGACTAGGCCGCCGTAGCTCATCCCATGATGAATGGGCAGGTGGAGCGTGCCAACGGTATGATTCTGCAGGGACTTAAACCGAGGATTTACAACGACCTCAATAAATTCGGCAAGCGGTGGATGAAAGAGCTACCCTTGGTGGTCTGGAGTCCGAGGGCGACGCCGAGCTGAGCCATGGGTTTCTCGCCGTTCTTTCTAGTCTATGGGGCCGAGGCTATCTTACCCACAGACTTAGAATACGGTTCCCCGAGGACAAAACCGTACGACGACCGAAGCAACCAGCCCAGCCGAGAAGACTCACTGGACCAGCTGGAAGAGGCTCGGGACGTGGCCTTACTACACTCGGCGCGGTATCATCAGTCTCTGCGACGCTACCACGCCCGAGGGGTTCGGCCCCGAGGCTTCCAGGTGGGAGACTTGGTACTTCGGCTGCGGCAGGACGCCCGAGGACGCCACAAGCTTACTCCTACCGAGAAGGGCCGTTCATCATCGCCAAGATTTTTAAGCCTGGAACATACAAGCTGGCCAACGATCAAGGCAAGGTCTACAGCAACGCTTGGAACATCCAACAGCTACGTCGCTTCTACCCTTAAGATGTTTCAAGTCGTTCATATACCTCGTTTTTTCTTTCCGTACATACATAAAGTCTAACCATCAAGGAAGGATCAGCCTTGCCTCGGCAAAGCCCGACCCTCCCTCGAGGGCTAGAAGGGGGGAACCCCCTCTGCGTCAAAATTTTCCTCGGAAAAGTCTTTTGCCAGAACGTCTTTCGCGCTTTTCGACTTCTTCGATAGCAGGGTCCTAAAAACGACAAGAGTACACATAAGCGGCAAGGCCGACCGAGCCGAGGGACTATGCCTTCGGGATACGGATACCTCACTCATCACCTTCCGCGAAAAGTAACTCACGCTCGAACGAGGGATTCTACTACCGAACAAGTCCTAACGATTGAAAACTTTTCTGCCAGAACGGCTTTCGTGCTGTTTCGACTGCTTTGATAGCAGAACCCTAAAAATGACGAGAGTACACGTAAGCGGCAAGGCCAACCAAGCCAAGGGATTCCTACGCCTCCGGGATACGGATACCTCACTCATCACCTTCCGCGAAAAGTAACTCACGCTCGGACGAGGGACTCTGCTACCAGACAAGTCCAAACACACGAAACAAGAGGAAAGAAAACGCAGCTTTATAATCCGGCGTTAAAATGTTTAGGCCCCAGCGGCCACAAAAAACATACGCATACTACAGACAAACTGTTCCTGCAGGTTCAGACATCGGTAGAGGGAGCAGCAGCACCCTCGGCGTCGTTTCCACCCTCAGCGGAACTTGGCCCAGCCTCGGACGGCGATACGGGCGGAAGGATCTCCACCCCATGGGAAGATGCCAGCACCGCGCTCGGGCCCTCACGGTCAGGTTCTCCGCAAGGGTTCTGGCCCGAGCGGACGCCTCGGCTGGCCGCTCCGTAGCCTCAGCCAGCTGTCCCCCGAGGACCTCAGCCCGGTTCATGGCCTCGGCAGCATGACTCCGGAGTTGGTCCCGCTAGCGGACGACCTGGCCAAGCTCTAGCCGTCGCTGCCGCACCTCCTCGACCAGGGAAGCCACGTGCTCCCGGGCCGACGAAGCCTCTTTTCGAGCCGACTCCGCTCTGTTCACGCCGACGCCGCTGCCTCCGGCTCCAGCTCATCGCAAAGTGGCCGAAGGTTCTAAAACTGAGCAAGAGAAGCCTTGAGCGGCAAGGCCGACCGAGCCGAGGGACTCCTACGCCTCCGGGATATGGATACCTCACTCGTCACCTTCCGCGCAAGGCAACTCACGCTCGGTTAAGCGGTTCAGCTAGCCGACAGGCGAGTCCTAGTGCTCGAAATGAGGAAGAAACACGGTATTACACTCAAATACCCAGATGTTCAGGCATCGACATCCACAATGAACAAACACCCATACTCAGGGTACCATTACAAACAGGACTCCGGTTCCACTCCCGCGGGTATGAACAACCTCTACACCAGAGGGCCCGCGGGACAACAAACTCCGGGTGGCTCGCCGGCGACCGCTGCACCAACAGCGAGGCAACGACCTCCGTCTCGGACGGCAAGACAGCAGCAGCGATAGCCCCAGGGCAAACGCTACCGCTGGAAGGCCCTCGTTCACGTCCCCTCACGGGGGACGAGAACCAGCCATTAAAGCCAAAGAGCCGGAGGCCCGGAGCGCAGGTGGCACTCACGGTGTCGTCGGCGGAAGCAACCGCTTCGGTGGAGAAACCTCCTCTAGCGACCACCACCTCAGCACCGACGACAGCAGCCACCTGCCCACCAACACCGCACCAGCAAGTGGCGGCCGCCCCAAAACGCATCGACAGGTCCTCACTCCCGCTCTCGCCCCAAGAACGAGAATGGGACCATCCTGGAACACGAGTACCGCCCTCGCGGCGTACGACGTGTTGTGCGACCCCCTGGTGCAGCTGGCGACCGTCGCCCGGGTGGAGGACGGACAGCTGCACCCTGTCCAAGCAGCAACAGTTCGCCTTCCCCCGCATAGCTGGAGGACACCTCCTCCGCAAAGCTGGAGGATGCCTTTCTCCCCCGAATGCCGGAGGAAGAAGCGGGTCGCCGGCCCACGCGGAGGCAGGCCCCGGCTTGCCCCGCCCTCCTCCGCAGCAAGGATGATGAAGATCCTTGAAGATGACGACGGGGCAGAGGCCGCAGCCTGGCTTGCTTCTCCCCACCACCGAACTGGTGGTCATCATCCTGGATGACCATTGGTGAGGGAATGCAGCCAGGCTGCATGATGAAAATCCTTGAAGCCGAGCGATAGCTGAAGGGTGCCAACCCCCGCGAGGTCGCGCTCCTCCAACAGCAGCAAGACGAAGGCAACGCAGGTGCCCCCCATCTGGGGGCTCGGAAGGTGGAAGGGCGCGATGCATGAGGGGAGTGCAAAGGCATGTCTACCGTCCGGGGGATCGATGCCTTTTTAAAGGCGGCTCTCCCCACTCGCATCCTCAAGCGTCACGGGCAAAGTCTTCACCGACGTGCTCCGGGGTCCTCCCCCCACGACACGGGGGCTGGGTCCCACACGTCGTGCAAGCTGACCAGAAACGGAAGAAGCCAAACCACTGCGCGCGAAGCAGGTAACCACCCCGCGGTTATAAGCATTCCCCCATTCTCGCTGAAATCAGCAGGCGAAAGGGCGGACCGCCATGCAGGAGGCGTGCAACCGCACCACGGCTGTGCACCCTTTTGGCTTCATCGCATCCGGTGGGTCAGCTTGAAGGCCTAGGTCCACACATCATGTAACCGGCACGCCGGTTACTACGTGCAAGAAACCGCACCGCCACTTGCGCCAATGCCGCGCCTTCTCGACTACGGAACCAGTGCCGCGACTCGAGGCAGCCCTACGCATGACCCAACAGTGCCAATCGAGCACAATGATCACGGGTCAGTCAGCCGCGGGAGGAGGCGCAACGGTTGATGTGGCCAAAAGTGGACCGATAGTAAAGGCGGCAGCAGACGAGCGGAAGCAGCGGTCAAATCGCATGCAGGCTCGCATCCCCTCCTGAAGCGGCAGGGGAGCCCTCTCCCACGACGTGAAGATGACGTGCCCGTGTTCCATTCCTCGAACGACCCGCGCACGTGGCCGCCCCGCGAATCGCCCGTCCCGTCGCATTAACTCCTCGGAAGGGCAAGCGACATCTTTGGCAGGCGAAGCGGGCGTCGTTTCACCTCCGCCATGATGACTGCATCAAAAAAGTTGCACCACACCATTTAAATTCATATCCTTTTCCTCTTCCCCTTTCTCTTTCTTGCTACAAGGATCGGGAAAGGGGATATTTCGAAAGGGATCCTTCTCCGCAAAGGAAGCGGGCCCCGAGCCCTCCTACTGATCATGGGTTCGAAGGCTGGCCCCTCGGAAGGGTTCGACAGCCGCCCCAGAGCACTCGGGCTTCAAGCCCATTACTGATCAGAGGTTCAAAGGCTGGCCCCTCGGAAGGGTTCGACAGTCGCCCCAGAGCACTCGGGCTCCGCGCCCACTACTAATCAGGGGGTTCGAAGGCTAGCCCCTCGGAAGGGTTCGACAGCTGCCCCAGAGCACACAGAGTGAGGGATGACTCTGGGTACGTCCGTTACATGGCCGAGGCTCAGGCTACGCTCCCGAGGTACCCTAGGACATTTCTGAGACCAGTAGGAGCGATTTTGTAATGGAAACCCACCAGAGGGAGGCATCGAGCCCTCGGACCCTATCGAATGGGTCCGGGTCCGGCAAATCACCTGCAGGTACTTTTGGAGCGCACCTCTAGGCCACTAGCCGACCCTTATCGAATGGGGCACGGGCGTCCACTCGGATCACCCGTTAGCAACTCACTGGAGACACCATGTTCGGCGTCCTCCGAGGGCAACATGGCGCTTTCGCCCCCTTCCTCCTTGCGGAAAGGCGACGAAGGGGCGTATAATAAAAGTCGAGACAGTCCTTGATCGTCCTCTCGCTCCGTGCAGAGGCTTGGGGGCTGCTCTCGCAACCCGGCTATGGCCAAACCGTTGACAGCGTCAACAAACCAGCCTAAAAACTCGGAACCTGACCACGCATCCACGCTGCAATCAGGTGCATGAGGGAACAACCAGGCCGGCCGAGGCATCACGAAAGACATTAAGACCTCAGAGGAGTGAAACCACTCCTCCGAGGCCTCGGGGGCTACACCCGGCGGGTGCGCTCGCGCGCACCCACTGGAACAAAGTATAACCGAGAAAGGCCGGTCCCCTCGCAAAAAAGTGCGACAAAGCCTCCAAGCGAGTACCAACACTCCCTTCGAGGCTCGAGGGCTACTGTCGGGTACCGTAATTAGGGGTACCCCCAACACTCCTACACACGGCTGGTAACCACCATCAGCACAAGCTGCAGAGACTGATGGGCACTATTCAGGTCAAGGCTTCGTCTACCCAAGGGGCACGATCTCGCCTCGCCCAAGCCCAGCCTCGGGTGGGAACTGTAGTCCCGGACGAAGTTACGCCTCACCCAAGGGCCTCCTCAGGCAGTGGGCGCACCCTCGGCACGCCCGAGGCCCAACTCGAGCAGGCTTCGTCGAGAAGCAACCTTGGCCAAATCGCCTCTCCAACCGACCGTATCGCAGGCACATTCAATGTGAGGATCGCCTGACACCTTATCCTGACACACGTGCCTTAGTCGGCAAGGTCGAAGTGACCGCAGTCACTTCGCCCTTTCGCTGACCGATCTGACAGGAAAACAACGCCGCTCACCCCGCTCTGACTGCTGTGCCAGCCACCCGGGCAAGGCTGACAACAGCAAGTTCAGCCTCAGGCACAATAGGAAGCTCCGCCTCGCCCGACCTTAGGCCTCAGCCTCAGGAGGAGGTCTCCGCCTCACCCGACCCAAGGGCTCGGCCTCAACCTCGGCCTCAGAAGGTGGTCTCCGCCTCGCCCGACCCCAGGGCTCGACCTCAACCTCGGCCTCGGGAGGAATCGCGTCCTCGCCTGACCCCGGCCTCGACCTCAGGAGAAGTCTCCGCCTTGCCCGACCTTAGGCTCGGACCGACCGCGCCACGGGGGATACATCATTACCTTACCCCTACCTAGCTCAGGCTACGGGGGAACAAGACCGGCGTCCCATCTGGCTCGCCCCGGTAACAAGTAATGATGGCTCCCCGCGTGCGTCCATGACGACGGTGGCTCTCAGCCCCCTACGAAAGCAAGGAGACGTCAGCAGGATCCCAGCAGCACCAACAGCTGTGCTTCTATAGGGCTCAAGCACTTCTCTGACGGCCACGTTATCGCCTACGCAGGGCTCAAGCACTTCTCCGACAGCCACGTTGGCATGTACACAGGGCTCAGGAACTTCCCTGCCAGACATGTTAGCGCCTACCTACACCCCCCATTGTACATCTGGACCCTCTCCTTGCATCTATAAAAGGGAGGTCCAAGGCCTTCATGTGGAGGGGTCACACGGGAGAACGAGCTAACGAACAGGCTCACTCTATCTCTCTCTCGCGAACGCTTGTAACCCCTACTACGAGCACCCCCTTGGTGCGAGATAACACGAGCCGCGTTTCCCTCTTGTGTTCCATCTTGCGCCAACCCATCTGGGCTGGGACACACAGCGACAAATTTACTCGTCGGTCCAGGGACCCCCAGGGTCGAAACGCCGACAATATTATTATGAAGCTAACACAATTTGAACGGACAAAAACATAGTTAAAATGTGGAAGTTATGGATTTTCTAAGATTATATGATTTTTATTTCTATATCATAAATCATTTTCTAGATTTTTATTTACTTAAAACCAGGTCTATGGATTGCAGATATCATTTAATCGAAGCACATGGGCCTAATAGCAAGAAAAAGGACTAATGTGCCATTTAAACTGCACTAGGGTGCATGGTGGGTTGATTAACATAAAATTCAGGGTCTCTTTAGTAATTTTACCATGACGAAGAGGTATCATCCCTTATGAGCCGTGCAATCAGGTTTCGACGGCCCAGATTAGATCTACCAAAGCCAAAACAGTATGCTTCTTCGGCGGTCGGATCTACCACCTACGGTTCGGATTTTATGTTCACGAGATACAACTCTGGCCCTAGATTTCGCGATCAACGGCTGCGATTATGATCCTACGGATACTTGAATCGGTATCTCCACGATCGAATCATATCCATTCGCTTCTGATCCAATGGTCCCGGTTAGAAGCCTACGCGCTCCATCATGACTGCAAGATCGAACATCGACAGTTCGCAGCTGATGAAGCAAAACGGTATACCGTCCTTTAATCTTGGCCACCCGCTGTTTGATCTACGGTCCACATCCACTTTGAACCTGATCTAATCTAGATTGTTGTTTTACGGATCAATGGCTCTCACGTCATCTTCTTCCTTCTACCGGCCGAATACCGGAGCGCCGCTAGAACCCCACAGCGGAGACCCCGCCGGCGACACTCGATCCAATACTGAAAGTTCCCTATGCCCGGGAACAGGATCTGGATGTCGCCTAGAGGGGGGTGAATAGGCGAATAATAATTATCACTTTATAACTGAAATTTCTTACTCTACTCGAAGGCTGGATTGCAGTGGAATGAAAGACCCTAGCGGAATTGAAGTTCCTATCTTAAAATACCTTGTACTTCGAAAAGACAGCTTGTACCACATATAAATATAGAAGTGCAAGTATAAACAACAAATAAGACAGAGAAACAACACACAACATAGAGCAGAGCACATAGACACAGGGATTTATCCCGAGGTTCGGCCAAGCCTGAAATGCTTGCCTAGTCCTAGTTGGAGTTAGCCACACCTTGGCTTGGAGTCTATTTCAACTCCTTCCTCCGTTTGCTCAGATCTGTAAGTGCGACAGATAGAGCCTTCCACTATGTTGATATCAGTTACAACGATGCCGTGGCTGCTTACAATCTTCTCGACAGCACTCCAGCAGAGTAACAATGCGCTCAAGATATTGCTCTAGCTCTCAGCAGCAGTTCCCCTCTCTCTAGAGGCTTATAACTTCGCCTCTACAGAAACTAGAGAGATACACAAGAGAGGGAGAGAAAGAATTGATCCAAATGATGTATGGACTTGCTGGCTGCACTTGTGTACTTGTTTGAGGCGCCTAGGGGTCCCTTTTATAGCCCCAAAGGGCCTAGGAGCCGTTGGAGATTCATTTGGAAGCTCCCAGCCTTCCCTGGTTGCGGGTGCACCGGACTGTCCGGTGGCGCACCGGACAGTGAACAGTAACAAATTTGATTGATAGTTTCCTTCTCTGGAACAGCTAGCCGTTGGTGCACCGGACAGGTTACTATTCACTGTCCTGTGCACCGGACAGGTCACTATTCACTGTCCTGTGCACCGAACACAGCTACTATTCACTGTCCTGTGCACCGGACAGGTCACTATTCACTGTCCTGTGCACCGGACAAAGTTACTATTCACTGTCCTGTGCACCGGACAGCTACTATTCACTGTCCTGTGCACCAGCCAACAACACACTAAGTGATTTTCCCTCCGTTCTTTCTCCGTTTGACTTCATCTTTTGGGAGGATTTTCCTGAGACTTAAACTAACACATTTAGAGTATAATCCAATTGATTTAGTCCTAGAAACTTACATCTTTCTTGTTCTTCTCCTAGCTTTTCTGTTTGTCCTCCAGCAGAGCTCAAAATGGTACTTTCTCTACAGAAAGTGTTAGAGAGCAAACCAAAGCACCAAACTTGTAGTAAGAGGTGTATGCAACATGGTTGAACACTCAAACCTTACATACTTAACCTTTTTCATCGTTTTACCCAATTTGGCATGTTTGAGGTCGATGTTGGACTCTAAACCATTAAGTCAACTTGACTTGATCTAGATTGACATATCTAAGCTCCAACTCTCTTGTTCATTTCTCGAGCTTGATCTTGAGCCTTATGACTTACACCACATAACTGTAGATGTTACCTCATTGGTTGTAAGTCATGTCCTTATGTAGTGATCCTTGATGCACCATAACTCTTAACTCGATCAACCTTGACTTTGCAAGTCTTCTTCTTCACCCTTGGCTTTGGGTTCCTGGTCTCCTTGACCTTCTCCCGTTCACTCGGTACCTCGAAGCTCTTCTTGCCTCCATCCTTGGCTTGATCGGTTGTCTTTGAGTTACGCACACTGAGTCTCACTTAAGTAGTGTCCATCTTACTTGTGATGTCCATTATCTATAGCTGATCTAGTCTTTGGACCATCACACTTGTTCACTTGTGTTGAACCCTTTTAGCTTTGCATTAAGCACATGTTCAACACTTAGCACACTTGTTAGTCCTTTAATTGGATTGTCATCTGAACACCAAAACTCACAAGAGAGCTTTCAAATACCCCCGCACGCTAACCACCACAAAACCCGATGCTACACGCAGGCAAGGAAATGGAGAACTTGGTAGGGGCTTCCTCACCCGGGTTCACGCCGCAGGGGACTCCGACCACGCACCCAAGCAGTCCACGATGGAAGAAGAGCGTCGGCGAGCGATTACTTGCGCTCATACGGCTCTCCGAGCTCTACAACTCCGCACGCGCACACCACACGTGCGCCAACTGGGGTGGGGATCACCGACGGTGGCCCTTTTCTCTCTCATCGCAATGGTGCCTCTCGACAACGGTGCTACCGACTAGGATAGAATGAGTAGGAGAGGTCGCGGGCTGAACTTTTTATAGCTCGGAGACCGAGCCACACACCAGGGCGATGACTGTTGAAGCGGCCTGACCGAGAAACTCGGCAGCGCGATTCTGTTTACAGAACGCGGGCGCAATGCGGTAGGGAAGGTGGATCTGACGATCAGGTCCGGCAGTCAGAGACACAATGCCGAGGAACGTGCGCACACAGAGGGTCTGACGGGTGGGCCCGACGTGGCGGTGACAGGAGGTGATGGGGCGGGCCACACGGTTTGTTTAGGGCAGACCTGAGTTGGGACGGGGAGTAGCAAACGAGCCCAAGCACATGTTGTTCTCCTTCTCTTTTTTTCTTTTTCCTTTCTATTTCTTGTTTTATTTTATTTTCAAACTTCAAGTCCAGATTTTCAATTTCAAATTTGAAAACAATATGCAACAATAAAAAATTGCCCAACATGAAAAGAAATATTATTAATTTATTATTTATTATCCTATTGGAGTCAATGATTTTAAGTATGCCACTTGTACATAAACATTTTAAAGATGTAATTCCTAGTGGATAGAATCCTTTAGGGAGAAGATTAAAATACATAATTTAATAGGGAAATAATTAAGTTCACATATAGACCCTTTTAAATCTTAATTTGGTAACTTATTTTTTTAGGAGATGTGACCACAAGGTAAGGGAATTCTTATTAAAAGATATCTTAATTCAAAACCTTTTTGGTGATTTTTTTATACATCTCTAAATAAAATTTTGGGTGTTACACCCTTTCTAGCAACATCCGAGGCTACCACAATGATAAGTTTGGTGTTTGACTTCTCTTCGGCCATTTCTAAAAACAACGAAGCTAGCAGAGCACGAAGATGCTTGTGAGAAAACAGTGAGCCGAAGTGAGCTTCGAATGCAAAGAATGCAGAGTAATTGCCATACCTAGTTGCCCAGGCCTCAGATCATTATGTAGAAAAAGGCACATAAATCAAGGACGCATGCGTGATCGCTCAATGCAAGTGCCCCCCCCTCCTTATGGAACGAACACTGATGAAAACGTATTTTCGAGAATCCGTTTTTAATAACGAGCTCGGAAAGGTGTTTTTGGACCTTCGGTACAAGACCTTTTTCATTTATTCCACGATCTGAGCTCATTATAAAAAAGAAACTAATACCGCGAGGGGCTACTGTTTTGGCACTCACTTGCTGAAGGTCATCAGTGTGTTAAGTTATCAATTGTCTCTAGATCTGCTTTAGGTATTCTAAAGGAATAATGAGAACTACTCTCGATAATATATGCGGAGGCGAACCAAAAAAGTTTCGGCTTCATGGCCTGGGCGCGAAGCAATGAGCCGACTAAGACAAAGGAAGAACTCTGGAGCTTTTTCAGCACGTCTATGAAGAAAAAGACGATCATGTCCTTAGAAGATCTTGTAGCTTGCTTGTATAGGAACTGGGGGCATGTTTGTAATTTCATACAAAATTATACTCTGACTCGTCACTATAAATAGAGATACAGTGCCAGAAACAAACGTTGGATGAGAGTACGGGATCGCTCCACCTCTGAAGATATGTTGCCTTGTTAGCTTCGAAATTTTAATCGCAGCTTCCAAAGGTACCTTTATAATCGTTTGTAATCAAAAAGAGATAATGAATGAAGAGTATAAGCAGTAGGGTATCTTGAGTGTTTCCCTATATTTTATTTTCTTTCTAAATCCGTAAGATCCTCCTCTTTCATTCTATCCTCCACATGGGATAGACTTAAAGGGTGAAGGTCTCATATCCATAATTGTATTGCCCTGTTATGGTTATATACAAGAACCTAAACATGTAACCAACAAAAATAAGTCGCAAAAGGTTCAATATATCTAACACCGTGTCCTTACACCACTGGACACACAACTCAGTCAAACTACATCCAACACTCATGGTCTCACATGGCCTACTGATACGGGAACCTAGCGAAGACGATCTCAAACCGGACCACACATAAATTGCGAAGCACAAATAAAGCCAATCATACTAATTTATTGATGAACCAAGTCCATGCATTTGCTAGTTAGTCTTTTATTTACTAGGCCAGTATGATTGAGGTTTTTCATCAGTTTTAAACATTTAATAGTTTGCCATATAATCTCTCTGCCTTAAAAAAATGCAATGCTAGAATAGTGCTATGTTAAATTATATCAGCTTTAACAAAATTTATATTAAAAGTTTATTAACATTTATTTTACTGAATAATTATCATTAGATTCAGCGTAATAAAACATACTTTCAAGATGTATTAATTTGCCACCATAAACATTAATATTTTTAAAATTATAGATAACGCACTTAGAGTTGCATCCTCTTTAGCAAAAAGATAGTAATAAGCATTTTTATGCATGATAACGTTTGTAAAAAATTATGTACACGTGAGTTCCATGGAGATGAGTCATAAAATTCTCTCTCTATATATACACACACATACATACATGAGCCCTGAGCTTCTAATAATTAGAGCAAGCCCTAGTCCAACGGCGCCATCTAATTCAGTCGCACCACGTCCTGGCTTCTATAAAAGAAACTGGCTTCTATAAAAGAAACCCAAACCGCTAAGGTTCATTTTTTGACGATCCTATCCGACGCACGAGCGACGACGCCTCCCTCACGCGAAAACAGTGGTTACCGGAGGCACGAGAGGCGACAACGGCATGGGAGGCCCGAGCGAGCAACGATGCCCCCTTCACGCGGTAGCGGCGGCTCCATATGGAGCAAGCTGCGACGACAACCCTAGAGGCACAAGCGCCGGCCGAGGCCCAGGGAGCACGAGCGGCCAGAGGCTCGTGCAGCAGAGACGACCAAAGGCGCGCGCGACGGCGGAGGTTCCCTGAGCACGCACGGCAGCGATGGCCCCATCCGGGGGTCACGCGAGGCATGCTCGTCTCTAGCGGCGGTGGCCACACGTGGCACTAGTGGCTCCAGCAGCGACAGTGGTCGCGCGAGGTGCGGGCTGCGAGGGTCAGCAGTCCGCAATGTGGTTCGGGCGTCCTTCGGTGACCAACTCCTCTGATCCGACGGCATTGACAACGTCCTCCGGTGACAACCTCCTCCAATCCTTTGTTTATGCATGCATGCAGTTATTGGTTGAGCCCATACTATAATTTTTCATTAATTATGGCGTACGGTGTAGGTATTTATGCAACTTTCTATAACGATTTATGCTTTGCGCGATATCAACATCCAACTTTTGCGTGTATACTTTGGGAATGAAAAAGTCATTCAAAATTTGTGTGCATGCAATGGAAACTCCAAAGGCCTGCCATAATTTTTGGATCTGCATAAAAATAGGGACCACATGCATATGCGTAGTGGTTGTCATATTGTATAGATCTGCCATAAAGATAGGACCGCATGCATGTGTTTGGTGGGGACGCGCTTGAATGCTTGTTCCTGGTGGAGGGACGACATACAATTGCGTACTTATTTTTATGTCACTTTGTATATATATCTATACCAACGTCAAGAGGTTTTCAATGACTTTTGTGGGGACAAATATCCCCTGGGTCCACTAGAACACAAAAACTCTGCTTGGGGCCACATGCCAGTCGCCCCGCAAGGACGCCGCGTCGTGGGCCGGGCAAAGATATCGGTGGAAATGGGCTGACCCAGGAAGGCGATGGGCTCACGTCCGGATTATTCATGGCTTGGGCGTCATCCCGTTGAAGCTATTCGCTTTTCCCGCGCCCGACATCCTCGAACGCCAGGGATAGCTCAGAACGGAGGCGCCGGGTTTTCCTCGAGATAAGTGAAGTCTGTTCAATATTAGCTAGGAGATAAGCTGGAAGAGTGTGATCAGTGTGTACGCGGGAAGTGCCCTACGGTCGTGTATATAAGGCCAAGGGGGTCCCCATCGTTTTCATCTCACTAGCACTTCACCACGAGGTAGACACCACTTGTAAACACCTCCCACATACAAAGTCATCCCAAGAAGTAGGGTATTACGCTCCTCAAGTGGCCCAAACCTGCTGAAACTCTCTCGACTTTTTCTCTTCTCGTGCCCCCAGCATGAACCATCGAGTTATAATCTATGACATCGTCCTACCCAAAAGCACCATGAGGGTACCCCGGGTGTGTGGTCGGATACCAAACGCCGACAGCTGGCGCACCAGGTTAGGGGTGTGTCGTCGATCAACGCTAACTCCATGGCCATCATCTTCAAGAGCAAGATCACCTTCAGCCAGGAGCTATGTTCTGCTTTAGAACCATTTCATGCATAGCGGACATAGAGGGAACTCTGCACCGCATAGCAGATCCACCCGAGAAGAAACCCTCCTCAGGAATTCCGTGAGAAGCTGAAGCGAGTCCACAAGCCATGCCTCCGCTCACTGCTCGGGAGGGCATCACCCCGCGCAACTCAGAGCTCAAAGGCTCCTGGAGGATGCAAGGCCAACCGACCGGGGCCTCTTCAGCACGGAGAACTCCGTTGTCCACCTCGCCCACTAAGGAGTGGGCACGGATCACTCGGAGAAAGGAAGTGAATATCCCATATCGAGGGACGAAAACACTACGAGCAATCCTCTCGGCACCTCCCCCTCAAAGGAGGATGGGAAGAAGCGCACTGCCATACCTGCTTCTTTCTACCCGAACGTTCCCTTGATTCAGGGAAGATTGGAGTCATCGCTCATATCCGACGATGAACCCACCATGCAGGGGGAGGAGCCTCCCCAGCGCGATGCTCGGCGACGGAGAAACAGACACCGGGACGTGTGGTGACATCATGAAGTCGGAGAATGGGACCCAACGCAACCCATATCTCGGGACGAAGCCTCAGAAATGGGAGAAACTCCTGATGAAAGAGCACACCGAGAAAGGCGCAACTCCCGCCGCTACGATCGCTGACAGGCTCAAGCACGAGAGCAGGAACTAGCTGAATAAGATGCTAGACTCTGGCGGGAGAATCCTCTTCTCGCTCGAAACCTATACCCGACTTCGCCCGAGCATTGAACACGTCGAGTGAAGTCAGAGGAGTACTGGTGCAGATTGCCGACGGCCTTCCGTGGACCCCAGACGTGGAGGGTTATCGACGGCTGCTTACTCAGGCAGCCAATCATCTTCTACCTCTCGCTCACCCGCTGAACGACCTGCGTAACGCAATCAACAACCGATGAGACGCGCGGAGCACCATCAGCGCTTCATGCGATCGACGACACGAGAATGAGATAAGGCGCCGAGAGGAGTACGACCGAGATCATGGTATACTGGCGTGCGGTCATGCAACACGGATCAAGTCGGCGGCAACTTCAACCAACAGTCCATTCTGGGGACGGTCGAGGCGACCTAATACTGACTCCCCTCCTCGGGATCGATGGCACGATCATCGGCAAGAGGATGCGTGCGTGGTCTCCACATTTACCCCTCGCCTCCGGGCCATCCAATGGCCTCCTAATTTCAAGGTCTCCAACGTCGACAAATATTAGCGTAAGCAGGACCCGGGAGGCTGGTTGGTCGTCTATACAACCGCCGCCCAGGCTGCTGGGGCAACGGAGGACGTCATGATGGCATACTTGCCCATCGTTCTGGGACAAGACGCACTGCAATGGCTTCAACACCTACCTCAACACTGCATCGACGATTGGGGTGACTTCAGCCGCTGGTTTATCGCGAAGTTCCAGTCTCTCTCTGATAAACCGGCACAGCCATGGGACCTTAAATCCATTAGACGACAGAATG
This sequence comes from Zea mays, assembly GCF_902167145.1. Classification (NCBI taxonomy): domain Eukaryota; kingdom Viridiplantae; phylum Streptophyta; class Magnoliopsida; order Poales; family Poaceae; genus Zea; species Zea mays. The sequence continues at coordinate 80,704,431 of NC_050104.1, read as the reverse complement.
ATGAAACTCTCCGATCATTCCTCAAAAGATTTCAAACAATGAGGAACCAAATTCCCAAAGTTGCTGAGGCGGCTGTGATTGAAGACTTCTATCGGGGATCCAACGACTTGGCCTTTGTCCGGGCCATACTTCAAAAAGCACCTACCACCTCCGAACAACTATTCAGGGAGGCGGATGGCTACATCACCATGAATGAGTGGGCCTAAGACCTCATTGGAGGCACTAAACCCGTACTGCGGCACCACGAAGGGATACGAACCAGCAACCAGACAAACGCTGGGAGAAAAGACCCCGAGAGGAGGTGCACACCGCTGGGCCACCTACTGCTCGAGCCCGCGGCGCGCCCTGTGGAGGGGTATGAACACTGGATGAGATCCTTATTTCCCAGTGCCCATATCACAAGGACATGCGGCACACCCTACGGAACTGCAGAGAGTTCAAAAACTCCGTTAGGCACGGCCGACCATTCTAGCTACTACCACCTCCCCTGCCTCGAGGAGATCCTAATGAACGTAGGCAGCATGAGCAGTAGGAAGGGGGGAGAGGCGAAGCTTTCCCGCGTGTTGATAGGGAGGTCAACGTCATAGTTGGAGGCCACGGAGCACAAGAAAGCAGGAGGCAACAAAAGCTTAATGATCGGTAAGTTCTAGTGGCCACGAACAGTGCTCCGACTCCTTACCGATGGTCGGAACACACAATATCCTTCAGCCGAGTTGATCAGTGGCTTAACTTCGATCACCCTGGCAAATATCCGCTACTCATCAATCCTGTGATCCGAGAAATACGGGTAAAGAAGGTGCTGGTGGATGGTGGCAGCAACATCAATGTCACCTTTCTCTGAACACTCTAGGCCCTGGGGGTCACCATCGACGACATCACTGAGTCAGATACTCCTTTCTTCAGTATCATGCCGACCAAAAGGGAGTACCCACTGGGACACATCTACATGTCTGTCACCTTTGGAACCCCAGAGAACTACCAAACCAAGTTCCTGAGGTTTGAGGTGACGCGTTTCGATTGTGGGTGCAATGCCATCATTGGAAAACTAGGATTGGCAAAATTCATGGCAATTCCACACTACCCGTATATGATACTCAAGATGTCAGGGCCTTAGGGGATCATCACTGTGCACGCCGACTTCCAAGGCGTCGCAAAATGCTTTCGGGGTGCCATTCAGATGGCTCTCATTGCCGAGCCCTCGGTAGCCCTGTGGGGGACAGGTATCCCCCGGGTCCACTAGAAGGCTAGAAGGCCTCGCGAAAGAGTCTAGGCCCATTACTTCGCAAGGCCATCCCTTCGTGGGCCAGGGGAGGAATCACTGGCAGAATGGATTGACGCAAGATTGGACCGACTCGAGCCCAGACGGCTCCTTGGGTTTAAACATTTCCGCAGCATTGATTCGATTCTCCCGCGCAGCACCCTCAGACGTTGGAACTAAACGAGGATAAGTCGGCAGGATAATAGGGAGATAAGTTCAGTCGGTTCACTATTACTTAGGGGCACATAGTTATCATACTCGCATGTAACGCCCCATGGTCGAGTATATAAGGCCCAGGGGGCACCCCATCAAAGAACAACTCACTCATTAGCCATCTACTCAACTCTCTAGCATCCTTCATACTAGAGAACTCCCTTGTAACCCGCCACATAAAGAGCCACACCAGGAAGTAGGGTATTACACCTCTCTAAGCGGCCCGAACCTGTATAAAATTGTCCATCGTCTCTCGTGCGCCAAGCACGAACCATCGAGCTACAGTCGGTAACACCGTCCTACGCAAAAGCACATCGAGGGGTAACCCCAGGTGCGCGGTCGGGTCCCTAACACCGACAGCTGGCGCGCCAGGTAGGGGGTGTGTCGCTGATCCAAGCTAGCTCAATGGCTATCACTTTCCAGCACAAGATCACTCTCCGCCCTGGATCCATGTTCTACTTCGGAACTATCTCATCCATAGCAGACGAAGAAGGAATTCTACATCGCGTAGCGGATCCACCGGAGAAGAAGCCTTCCTCGAAAATCTCCGGGAAAGCCGGAACGAAGCAGGAAATAGCGCAACCTCCAGCGCTCCGGGCGAAGACTACCTCCTGCAAGCCAGGAGCAGAGAATTCGTTTACCCAGAGCACCACGTTGTCCACCTCATCCACGGAAAGATGGACACGAATTACAAGGAAAAAAAGAAACAAACGAGATAAAGGCCCGTCAAGCTGCCCTTCTAGTACCTCCGCCCTCAAAGGAGAACAGAAAGAAGCTTGTCGTCACGGCAACTCCATTCTACCCCGACGTCCTCTTCATCGAGGGGAGTGGAATCGTCCCCCATCTCCGACGATGAACCAACCGTGCCTGGGGAAGAACCTCTTCAGCGAGAAGCTCGCCAGTGAAGGAATCGAAGCCAAAATGCTCGGCGACACCATGAAGCCGGAGAACGAGACCCGACGCAGCCTGTATCGCGAGATGAGATCTCGGAGGTGGGAGAAACTCCTGATGAACGAGTCTTTAGGGAAAGGAGGAATTCCTGCTGAAGTGATCGTCGGCAAGCTCAAGAGCAAGCCGAGCAGGAGGCGAGACAACGCCGAGAGAACCCTCTCTTCGGACGAAACATGAACCCCGACTTCGCCCGAGCCATGAACACACCGAGTGAGGTCGGTGGAGTGTTGGCCCGGATAGCCAATGGCCTCCCCCGGACTCCAGACGCTGAGGGCTATCGGCGGCTGCTCACTCGGGCAGCTAATCATCTTCTGCCTCTCGCTCATCCTCCGAGCGATCTACGACACGCCATCAACAGTCAGCGGGACGCGCGGGGCTCCATCAATACTTCGCGCGAACGACGACATGAGAATGAGATCCGGTGCCGAGAGGAGTATGATCGGGATCACGGCATCCCTGCATGAAGTCAGGCCACCAAGGTTGAGTCGGTAATGACTTCAACTGGCGGCATGACCCGGGGACGGTCGAGGCAGCACATCGGCAACTCCCCTCCCCGGGACCGACACCACAATCGTCGACAAGAAGACACGTGTAGAGTATCTGCGCTCACTCCATGTCTCAGGGCCATTCAGTGGCCCCCAAATTTCAAAGTCTCCAACGTCGACAAGTACAAACCTAAGCAAGACCCGGGAGGCTGGTTGGCTGTCTATACCACTGCTGCCCGGGCCGCTGAGTGTCACACCCGGGTTTGAGGGGTCCAAAGCCCGGGCGCGAACATAAACACCAGGTGTGCTGGGACCAAGTCTCACACATATGATGCATAGTGGCACAGGATCGAATGTCACATCTTTACTATATAACAGGAGTTCTATACAAAATAATTAAATAATTACATCATATGAGGAAACGATCCAGCAACCCAAAGTTGACTGGGAGACGACGGCCTAGACCACTCACGAACTCATCACAGCATCCCCCATGCGCCTCATCCTGCGGTACCTGTTCTTGACCTGTGGTGTATGTGAGACAGCAAGAGTGAGCTCACATACGTTCATCGCTCAGCAAGTTGTGGGGAATAATGTGTATGAACTCGCCAAAGGTGGGAGCTCATGTGAAGTGTAAGGCTTACCAAAGAGGATGGCTGAAGCTGAGCATTGCTTTTAAAGTTGGTCAAAATTTTATTAGCAATTACTAAGTATAAGTAAATACCAACCCAATTAAATAGTAGAATAGAAGTAACAACATCACCTGCGATGCAATGCATATGACAAATTGAAATTAAGTTCCATAATTTAATCATGTGAGTGTCCGAGCTGCTCATGACCGTGAGCACGGCTAGTATACCAGTTTTACACTCTGCAGAGGTTGCGCATCTTTACCCACAAGTCATGTTACCCATCTGCCAAGGGATCGCGACTTCCCATACACCTCTACCGAGGAGGCGAGGCAGGGTAACACTACGAGGCCTTTACAAAGTTCCACTAGCTTCAGAAAACCCGCTACAGTTTATAGGAAGCTCCAATGCAGGAATCCCTTGCAGGACCGCCATCACAGCAAAATCCTCCCGAGGGCCTCCCCAGGAATCCCTTGCAGGACCGCCATCACAGCAAAATCCTCCCGAGGGCCTTCCCAGGAATCCCTTGCAGGACCGCCATCACAGCAAAATCCTCCCGAGGGCCTCCCTACACTGACCACTCCCCTACTGCCCTTGCCCCTTTCGGGTAAGGTAGTCTTCCACTAGCTTTCCTAATTAATCGGCCAAGGGCGTCCCATTAAACCCTTGTGGTAGCACTGTTTTCCCGGGTGGTTCTCCATGTTCCAATTAACATAATGATCTTATCATGAACAGTGATAATAAACAGATAATAAAAGTGTGATCATGAATAATGTATCTTCATACCCAAAACCACATAAAGCACTAGCAAGTACTACCCAAAAAGTTCAATGGTAAACAAGGTATAAAGATAGACAAACTAGGGTAACCTATTGGGTCCCATCAAAATTAACCTATGCAGATCATTATGATTAATCAGAACATGAGTAGGTAAAAAGAAGTGATCAAGGGCACAACTTGCCTGGGTCTTGAGATTCCAGGTGCCAGGATGATCTTCAGGTGACTCGTGACCTCACTGCTAGTCGTAGCAATACAGACATACATGGTATAGGCAAAATTAACATTACACCAAGCATGTAAATAAATTACACAGTAATAATCTAGATATTAAAATAAGATCATAGGAACAGGAATCATTAATTTTGGGGTTGTAGATTTTAAGTTATGAATTTCCTAAGATTTAAGGTGATTATAATAGGATTAAATGATAAATTAATTCCCTAACAGAGTTCATGTCAAAACAGTGATTCTAAATGATAGAGAATATTATTACAAAATTTTAGGAATTGGAATGACTCAATTTGGAGCTAAAATGAATTAGTTATGAATTAATTAAGTTTCTGGATTTATTTTAACACTAAAAATCATTTTCTATGATTTTATAACTCTCTGGACTGGGCGCACTAATATAAAGAAGCACAGGGGGCTCAACGCAAGAATTCCCAGACACAGGGAACAGGATCCCTGAACGGCGGGTTGATTCCAGTGTTTGTCAGGGTCTCTTTAACAAAAATGTATGACGAAGGGGTATGGGTGATTCTAGGCCGTTGGATCAGACACGGACGGCTCGGATTAGATTTAGTATAACCCGAACCGGTACGCATCTACAACCGTTCGATCGACGATTAACGGCCCAGATTTAATGACACCGAGATCACGCCGCAGCCCTCCGATTGAATCCTACGGTCCAGATCTAAAGCGCGAAGGGGTATCCCTTTGCCTAATCGCAGCCGTTCAGAGACCGATCAACGGTACCAAACCCATCTTCCTCCCCGGCAGCCGAGTCTGGCGGCGCGCGTGCTAGCCACGGCGGAGTCCTCGCCGGTGGAAACCAATCCAGGGCACCAACGCCCAAAACTCTAATCCGTTAGGTTCTACACGTAAAGGAGAAGTAGGCGAACATGGGAGGCGGCTTCTTACAAGGATTCCGGCAGTGTCCAGCTCCGTCCACGGCGCGGTGCGGATCCGCGGCGGCGTTGAAGCTCCGGTGAGAAATTGCCGGTGTAGACCGCCCTCCAACCCGATGTCGATGCCACGGAAACACCCGCCGAGTCAAGGCGGAGCTCCCCGCCCACACGCGCAAACCCGAGCGCGAGTACAAAGGAGGGTCGCCGGCGACGGGTCGCTACGGCCCTACGAGCTCACGGCGGCGACGGTGTTGGTGCACGGAGGCGGGTACAATTGGATGAGATGAGGGTGGGGGATCACGGCGGTCTTCTTATATAGTCCAGGGCGCAACGGAAGCGCCGATTACCACGCGCCCGAGCGCGGAGTCCGCCAGTGAGGAACGAGATCCCCGGCGACGACGGAGGCGGGATCGCGCGCGTTTCCGTTGTGAGAGAACGAGCTGACATGTGGGTCCCGCGGAGCAGTGAATCCGAGCGTAAGCGTGTGCGGGGCGAGAGACCGGGCAGGGGGCCCCATGCGTCAGCGAGAGCCCGTTTCACGCACAAGCTCCACAGCGCGCCGACAGCATGGCCCCACCTGTCAGTGACTCGTGAGGTAAACGCGGCGGAGGGACTTGGGCCGCGCGGGAGGGGAGAAGCTTAAGTGGGCCGAATGTGAGGTTGTTGGCCCAAATAAGGTTTTTATTCTTTTTCTTTTTCTTTTCTATTTCCTTTTCTCCATTTTCAAATCCCATTTGAATTTCAAGTTTGAGTTCAAACTTTGTGTGGATCTTCATTTATAAACTCATCTTTTTGAGATTAAAAATGCTAAACTTGAAGATATTTGGTTATTCATTGTATGTATATTTTCATATCTCTTCTCTTTTCTCCCTTTCCCATTTATTTTCTATTTTCTATTTTTCCTTTCCATTTGAATTTCAAATCATCACAAGTTTAAAGTTCAAACACTTAATTTGGATACACATATAGAACTTTAGCATAATGCACAAAACCTATTTTATGTATTTCTTTATTTATTTTAGTTCTTTTAGACAAGCTTTTAATCATATAGTAGAATAATCCCTACCTTATTACTTCTAGGGAAACCAAATTTATATTGTAGACTATATATATTAAGAAATAGTTTAATCATGATTCTTCTTTATAACCTAACCCAAAGGCAATTTAGATTATCTAAGTATCTTTAATTATGTATTTTTAACATATTCATGAGTGGAAACTTCTAAATTATGATTATCTTTAAGGAAAGGTGTTTTGATTTAAAATCTTTGAGAATTTTTCCTTGTCTTTACAAAATTGAACTTTAGGGTGTTACAAATCCTACCCCCCTTAAAAAATAATCTCGTCCTCGAGATTTGTAAGAAAAGGGATGTATTAAGTTTGGTTTAAGAATTTAGTTTCCCCATATATTTAGGAACCAAAAGTTTTGTTCCAAGTTCTTAAATAATTGTTAGTAAAGGATTAGGAATATGGACATTGTATGCCTAATCATCAATTAGGTTAGTTGAGGTACGGTTATGGCAAGTATAGGTCGTGGCAAGGAAGAGTATAATAAGGAAATACTTCATCTAGAACTGTGGATCTTGATTCCGCTGGCGATTCAACTTGATCTTTGAAGACTTGAGTTGATGCTTATCCCTTTTTTTTGACATGGTTGGTCTTCTTTGACATTTCTTCTTGGAGTTGCCATCCGAGTTAAGTACATATAGTTAGGATAGCCGAGGTACACGAGGTAAGTAGGTTTGAGCAGAGTTTTACTTTGCTTTTTGAACAAATGGGTTAGGCAACCTATGATGTAGGTTAGGTTGTTGTTTACGGACGAGTTAGTCCAAGGTATTAATTTTAGGTAAGATATGTTTATAGGATTAAGGCCTAATTTTTGTCGCCAACATTATCTAACTAATTTAAGTAACTCAAATTTGGATTAGATCATGGTTGTTATTCTAGAGTGGAATCAATATGCTAATTAGGGCAAGATGAATCCATAAGAATAAGGTAGAATCTTTTGAGGTCAGTTAGATCTATTAAGATGGGATAAGTAAAGTAGTTATGATAAGATGAATCCATTAAGATAAGAGAGAGTCTTCTAAGATAATATGAATTTGTTAGAATGGGATCTTTTAGGATAAGATAAATCTCTTAAGCTAGATGTATTCCAATGGGGATAATCTAGGTTGTCTAGTTATTTTATAAATATATTTTTTTATACCTATGTGTATATGTAGATGCAATTATGGACATTACTCCACAACTCATCACACTCAATCAAAGATCCAAATCAGGCAAATATCATAATAACAAACATTCAAGTGCATAGATATAAAAATAGTTTTTTTTTTGTTTTTGTTCCTAAGATTAGGTCTCCTATTCCTAAAAGTCACTTTAGGTACATGATTTCGAAGTGTGAAATCCATATTTGTCTTTTAGAAAGAAAAGATAAGAATAATCAGAGTAAAGCGGAAATAGATGAGAAAAGATTAAGATAAGTTTAGAAAGAATCAGAGTAGCAAAGATAAGTAGGTAAGGGTTGTCTAGTTCTATCTAGGTTTCGTCCTACAGTCAACATTCCTCTGATACCACTTCTGTCACACCCGGGTTTGAGGGGTCCAAAGCCCGGGCGCGAACATAAACACCAGGTGTGCTGGGACCAAGTCTCACACATATGATGCATAGTGGCACAGGATCGAATGTCACATCTTTACTATATAACAGGAGTTCTATACAAAATAATTAAATAATTACATCATATGAGGAAACGATCCAGCAACCCAAAGTTGACTGGGAGACGACGGCCTAGACCACTCACGAACTCATCACAGCATCCCCCATGCGCCTCATCCTGCGGTACCTGTTCTTGACCTGTGGTGTATGTGAGACAGCAAGAGTGAGCTCACATACGTTCATCGCTCAGCAAGTTGTGGGGAATAATGTGTATGAACTCGCCAAAGGTGGGAGCTCATGTGAAGTGTAAGGCTTACCAAAGAGGATGGCTGAAGCTGAGCATTGCTTTTAAAGTTGGTCAAAATTTTATTAGCAATTACTAAGTATAAGTAAATACCAACCCAATTAAATAGTAGAATAGAAGTAACAACATCACCTGCGATGCAATGCATATGACAAATTGAAATTAAGTTCCATAATTTAATCATGTGAGTGTCCGAGCTGCTCATGACCGTGAGCACGGCTAGTATACCAGTTTTACACTCTGCAGAGGTTGCGCATCTTTACCCACAAGTCATGTTACCCATCTGCCAAGGGATCGCGACTTCCCATACACCTCTACCGAGGAGGCGAGGCAGGGTAACACTATGAGGCCTTTACAAAGTTCCACTAGCTTCAGAAAACCCGCTACAGTTTATAGGAAGCTCCAATGCAGGAATCCCTTGCAGGACCGCCATCACAGCAAAATCCTCCCGAGGGCCTCCCCAGGAATCCCTTGCAGGACCGCCATCACAGCAAAATCCTCCCGAGGGCCTTCCCAGGAATCCCTTGCAGGACCGCCATCACAGCAAAATCCTCCCGAGGGCCTCCCTACACTGACCACTCCCCTACTGCCCTTGCCCCTTTCGGGTAAGGTAGTCTTCCACTAGCTTTCCTAATTAATCGGCCAAGGGCGTCCCATTAAACCCTTGTGGTAGCACTGTTTTCCCGGGTGGTTCTCCATGTTCCAATTAACATAATGATCTTATCATGAACAGTGATAATAAACAGATAATAAAAGTGTGATCATGAATAATGTATCTTCATACCCAAAACCACATAAAGCACTAGCAAGTACTACCCAAAAAGTTCAATGGTAAACAAGGTATAAAGATAGACAAACTAGGGTAACCTATTGGGTCCCATCAAAATTAACCTATGCAGATCATTATGATTAATCAGAACATGAGTAGGTAAAAAGAAGTGATCAAGGGCACAACTTGCCTGGGTCTTGAGATTCCAGGTGCCAGGATGATCTTCAGGTGACTCGTGACCTCACTGCTAGTCGTAGCAATACAGACATACATGGTATAGGCAAAATTAACATTACACCAAGCATGTAAATAAATTACACAGTAATAATCTAGATATTAAAATAAGATCATAGGAACAGGAATCATTAATTTTGGGGTTGTAGATTTTAAGTTATGAATTTCCTAAGATTTAAGGTGATTATAATAGGATTAAATGATAAATTAATTCCCTAACAGAGTTCATGTCAAAACAGTGATTCTAAATGATAGAGAATATTATTACAAAATTTTAGGAATTGGAATGACTCAATTTGGAGCTAAAATGAATTAGTTATGAATTAATTAAGTTTCTGGATTTATTTTAACACTAAAAATCATTTTCTATGATTTTATAACTCTCTGGACTGGGCGCACTAATATAAAGAAGCACAGGGGGCTCGACGCAAGAATTCCCAGACACAGGGAACAGGATCCCTGAACGGCGGGTTGATTCCAGTGTTTGTCAGGGTCTCTTTAACAAAAATGTATGACGAAGGGGTATGGGTGATTCTAGGCCGTTGGATCAGACACGGACGGCTCGGATTAGATTTAGTATAACCCGAACCGGTACGCATCTACAACCGTTCGATCGACGATTAACGGCCCAGATTTAATGACACCGAGATCACGCCGCAGCCCTCCGATTGAATCCTACGGTCCAGATCTAAAGCGCGAAGGGGTATCCCTTTGCCTAATCGCAGCCGTTCAGAGACCGATCAACGGTACCAAACCCATCTTCCTCCCCGGCAGCCGAGTCTGGCGGCGCGCGTGCTAGCCACGGCGGAGTCCTCGCCGGTGGAAACCAATCCAGGGCACCAACGCCCAAAACTCTAATCCGTTAGGTTCTACACGTAAAGGAGAAGTAGGCGAACATGGGAGGCGGCTTCTTACAAGGATTCCGGCAGTGTCCAGCTCCGTCCACGGCGCGGTGCGGATCCGCGGCGGCGTTGAAGCTCCGGTGAGAAATTGCCGGTGTAGACCGCCCTCCAACCCGATGTCGATGCCACGGAAACACCCGCCGAGTCAAGGCGGAGCTCCCCGCCCACACGCGCAAACCCGAGCGCGAGTACAAAGGAGGGTCGCCGGCGACGGGTCGCTACGGCCCTACGAGCTCACGGCGGCGACGGTGTTGGTGCACGGAGGCGGGTACAATTGGATGAGATGAGGGTGGGGGATCACGGCGGTCTTCTTATATAGTCCAGGGCGCAACGGAAGCGCCGATTACCACGCGCCCGAGCGCGGAGTCCGCCAGTGAGGAACGAGATCCCCGGCGACGACGGAGGCGGGATCGCGCGCGTTTCCGTTGTGAGAGAACGAGCTGACATGTGGGTCCCGCGGAGCAGTGAATCCGAGCGTAAGCGTGCGCGGGGCGAGAGACCGGGCAGGGGGCCCCATGCGTCAGCGAGAGCCCGTTTCACGCACAAGCTCCACAGCGCGCCGACAGCATGGCCCCACCTGTCAGTGACTCGTGAGGTAAACGCGGCGGAGGGACTTGGGCCGCGCGGGAGGGGAGAAGCTTAAGTGGGCCGAATGTGAGGTTGTTGGCCCAAATAAGGTTTTTATTCTTTTTCTTTTTCTTTTCTATTTCCTTTTCTCCATTTTCAAATCCCATTTGAATTTCAAGTTTGAGTTCAAACTTTGTGTGGATCTTCATTTATAAACTCATCTTTTTGAGATTAAAAATGCTAAACTTGAAGATATTTGGTTATTCATTGTATGTATATTTTCATATCTCTTCTCTTTTCTCCCTTTCCCATTTATTTTCTATTTTCTATTTTTCCTTTCCATTTGAATTTCAAATCATCACAAGTTTAAAGTTCAAACACTTAATTTGGATACACATATAGAACTTTAGCATAATGCACAAAACCTATTTTATGTATTTCTTTATTTATTTTAGTTCTTTTAGACAAGCTTTTAATCATATAGTAGAATAATCCCTACCTTATTACTTCTAGGGAAAACCAAATTTATATTGTAGACTATATATATTAAGAAATAGTTTAATCATGATTCTTCTTTATAACCTAACCCAAAGGCAATTTAGATTATCTAAGTATCTTTAATTATGTATTTTTAACATATTCATGAGTGGAAACTTCTAAATTATGATTATCTTTAAGGAAAGGTGTTTTGATTTAAAATCTTTGAGAATTTTTCCTTGTCTTTACAAAATTGAACTTTAGGGTGTTACACTGAGGCAACTGAAGATGTGATGACTACGTACTTGCCCATCGTCCTCGGGCAAGATGCGCTGCAATGGCTATGACACCTGCCCCGACACTGCATCGACGATTGGAGCGACTTCAGTTGGAGTTTTATCGCCAACTTCCAATCCCTCTTCGACAAGCCAGCGCAGCCATGGGACCTCAAATACATCAGGCGCCGAGGGGATGAGACTCTTCGGTCGTACCTCAAAAGATTTCAGAGCATGAGAAATCGTATTCCCGACGTTGCGGAAGCAGCATTGATCGAGGACTTCTACCGAGGATCTAATGACTCGGCCTTCGTCCGAGCCATACTACAAAAAGCGCCGACCACTTCTGAACAGCTATTCAAGGAGGCAGACCTCTACATCACCGCAGATGAACGTGCCCAGGACCTCATCGAAGGAATGAAGCCCGCTCCATCCGCACCACGACGCGATGTGAACCAGCAAACCGACAAGCGTTGGGAGAAGAGACCTCACGAAGAAGTCCATGCTGCTGGACCACCTGTCTCTCGTGCCCGAGGGGCACCCCGCGGAGGCAAATGAACATTGATGACATCCTCGACGCCCAGTGCCCGTACCACAAGGATATGCATCATACCCTCCGGAACTGCAGAGACTTCAAGCACTCCGTCGGGAATGGCCAACCCTTCCAACCTCTATCAACTCCCCCACCACGAGGAGGACCCGGAGAACCTCGACAACCTCATCAGCGGGAAGGGGGAGGAGGCGGAGCGTTCCCGTGCGTCGATGGAGAAGTCAATGTCATCTTCGGCGGACACGGGTCACAAGAGAACAAAAGGCAGCAGAAGCTCAACGATCGCCAGATACTGGTGGCGGCCACTAGTGCTCACGCCCCGTATTAATGGTCAGAGCACCCGATCACCTTTACTCGGGTGGATCAATGGCTCAACTTCGATCATACGGGCAAGTACCCGCTCCTCGTCGATCCAATGATCCGAGAGAGCAGGGTAAAGAAGGTGTTCGTGGACGGGGGAAGCAGCATCAACGTCACTTTCCCCCGGACACTCTTATGCTTGGGAGTTGCACTCAAAGAGCTCCACGAGTCAGACACTCCTTTCTTCGGCATTGTGCCGATTGAAGGAGAATACCCACTCGGACACATCTACATGCCGGTCACCTTTGGAACTCTGGAAAACTACAGAATCGAGTTCCTGAGGTTCGAGGTAGCGAGCTTCGACTACGGATACAACGCCATTATCGGCATGCCGAGATTGGCGAAATTCATGGCCATTCCGCACTATTCATACATGATATTGAAGATGTCGGGACCACAAGGAATCATCACTGTACGCGCTGACTTCCAAGGCGCTGCTGAATGCTTCCGAGTGGCCATTCAGGCGGCCCTCACCACCAAACCACCGACGACTTCCTCCACGCAGGCGAACTCAAAGCCTGAGGAAGACCTTGCGATACCTGCGAATGAAGCTCAAGCTGTGACCTCTATGCGGGCGACTGAGGAGACAAAAAGAATCAACCTCGGATTCACGGACGAACGCAAGACTGCCATCATCAGCTCTAGCCTGGATGACAAATAGGAAGGCGCGCTCGTCCAGTTTCTGCAAGATAACCGAGACGTATTCGCATGGTAGCCTGCGGATATGCCGGGAGTCCCAAAAGAACTGGCCGAGCACAGACTGAATGTGTATCCCCAGGCAAGGACAATCCGACAAAAATTGTGTCGTTTCACACCTTACAAGAAAGAAGCTATTCGCGCCAAGCTAGCTCGCTTAGTTGCAGTAGGGTTCATTAGAGAAGTACTGCATCTTGAGTGGTTAGCAAATCCTGTTCTTGTACTCAAAAAGAATAAAGTGGATTGGCGCATGTGCGTCGACTATACAGATCTCAACAAACACTGTCCGAAGGATCCCTTCGGACTTCCTAGAATAGATCAGGTGGTAGATTCGACTGCCGGATGTTCTATGTTGTCCTTCCTGGACTGCTACTCTGGGTACCATCAAATCATCCTGGCAAAAGAAGACGAGGAAAAAACCACATTCATTACCCCGTTTGGAGCTTTCTGCTATACCTCCATGCTGTTTGGCCTCAAGAACGCTAGAGCAACTTACCAGAGAGCTATTCAAACATGCTTAGCCGATCACTGGGGCAAGCGGGTAGAAGCCTATGTCAATGATGTGGTGATCAAAACAGAAAACTCAGAAAACTTCATTGAAGATTTGCAGCTAGTCTTCAACAGCCTAAGACGATACTAGTGAATGCTCAATCCAGAAAAAATGTATCTCTGGAGTACCAGCAGGGAAGTTGCTCGGATTCATTGTCTGCCACCAAGGAATTGAAGCCAACCCAGAAAAAATCGAGGCTATCATGAGAATGGAAGCACCACGATCACAGAAGAAAGTGCAAAGGCTTACTGGGTGCATGGCAGCTTTAAGCAAGTTCGTATCAAGGCTAGGAGAAAAAGGCTTACCATTCTACAAATTGCTCAAGAAGGTGGACAAATTCTAGTGGACCACAGAAGCACAGGAAGCTCTCGATGCACTGAAGAAGTTCTTGACCACGCCACCTATGCTAAAGCTGCCACACCGAGCCATGCTAGATCAGCCAGTAGAAGATCTGCTGTTGTACATCTCCTGCATGACTCACGTGGTGAGCACCGCGTTAGTAGTCGAGCGGACAGTGTGGAATACACGCAGCATCCAGAACTCTGGTTGGGAAAGTCTTTAGGTCTGGTTTCTACTTGCCGACAGCAAAGAGTGATGCAGCCGAGTTAGTTCAGAGATGTGAAGCTTGCCAATTCTTGTCAAAGCAATAGCATTTACTAGCACAACAACTGCAGACCATACCCGTAACATGGCCATTTGCGTGCTGGGGACTGGACATGATTGGACCCTTCAAGAAAGCTCAGGGAGGGTATACTGACGTGTTGGTCGCCATTGATAAATTCACCAAATGGATAGAATACAAACCCATTGCTTATCTAACTTCAGCCAAGGCAGTGGAATTCATACTAGATATAATATTCAGGTTTGGGATACCGAATAGCATCATAACCGACCTGGGATCCAACTTCACTAGCTCTGGATTTTTCGATTTCTATGAACAACGGAGCATCCAGGTCAAATATGCATCAGTAGCACACCCAAGAGCTAATGGCCAGGTGGAAAGGGCTAATGGAATGATACTGGAAGCACTCAGGAAGAAGGTCTTCGACAAGAATGAAAAGTTCGCAGGGAAATGGATCGGAGAGTTACCTTATGTGGCCTGGAGCCTAAGAACTCAACTGAGTTGAGCTCTGCATGGAAACACCCCCTTCTTCATGGTCTATGGTTCGGAGGCAGTGCTACCTGCCAACCTCAGGTTCGGGGCACCAAGGCTGGTCTTTGAAAGCATAGCCGAAGCAGAAGCTACTAGGCTAGAAGATATTGACGTACTGGAGGAAGAGCGACTGAATACAGTATTTTAGTCAGCTAGATACCAGCAGACCCTGAGGCGCTATCATGATAAGGCTATAGGACATCGATCCTTCGTAATGGGAGACTTGGTCCTTCGCCGAATTCTAACGAGAGAAGGTCGGCACAAATTGTTGCTGCTATGGGAGGGGCCATTCGTGGTGTCGGAGGTCACTCGGCCAGGATCATATCGGCTTACTCAAATGGATGGCACGGAAGTGGGGAACTCATGGAACATGGAGCACCTCAGGAAGTTTTATCCTTAGCAAGACTCAAAAAGCTATCAGAGCAATGTTGTACTCTGTAATTGGAAAATACGTCATCAATAAAAGATTTCCTTCTCAAAGGCATTCACACTATTGGTTATCAATTGACTTCGACTAGACTTGGAATCAACACACTTACTCGACTTAGGGTGGCCACTATACCCTACTAACGGAGCAATCGGCTTAAGTCGGCAATGACTTAAGACGGTGCAACATGCTCGCACTTACTCGACTTAGGGTGACCACTATACCCTACTAACGGAGCAATCGGCTTAAGTCGACAATGACTTAAGACGGTGCAACATGCTCACGCTTACTCGACTTAGGGTGACCACTATACCCTACTAACGGAGCAATCGGCTTAAGTCAGCAATGACTTAAGACAGTGCAACATGCTCACGCTTACACGACTTAGGGTGACCACTATACCCTACTAACGGAGCAATCGGCTTAAGTCGGCAATGACTTAAGACGGTGCAATATGCTCACGCTTACTTGACTTAGGGTGACCACTATACCCTACTAAAGGAGCAATCAGCTTAAGTCGGCAATGACTTAAGACGATGCAACGTGCTCACAACTACTCGTCTTAGGGCGACCTCTATGCCTTACCAGCCGATGAATTGGCATAAATCAGGAATTTTCAATAGATTTTCCCAAGCAGTCACATCCATACAGTATATGCAATGAATGTATCAAGACGAAGAAAGATATCGATGGAGATCGAAGGAAAGCCAAAAATAGCTACTGAAGTACAAGTCTAATCAACAGAAGCATTGAAGCATGAAGCGAAATGAAGACCAGCCAAGAGCCTTCTACCAGACGTCCAATCTGTCGCCGATCAAATAAATTTCAAACCTAACAGGACATGTGTAGATCGCGCTGCTGATTTCTAAAGCAGGAATTGAAGACAACAGACTGATCGCTAAAAGCATAAGCTGATGATATAATGCTGAGTTCTAAGGCATGAGACGAAGATAAGTAAAAGATTTCTGTAAAGCATGACATGAAGACCTTTGAGTGGATTATTTTCAGTAATCCACTCAAAGCTTGGAGGCTACACCCATTGGGTGCACCTCTGGTGCACCCAATGAATCCTCAACCCCTAAGGACAAAATGCTAATCTCTAAGGCATGGACCGATGACGAAATGCTGATCTCTAAAGCATGAGACGAAGACAAACCAGCGACTTCTAAAAAGCATGAGACAAAGACAAACCAGCGACTTCTAAAAAGCATGAGATGAAGACCTTTGAATGGACTATTTTTAATAATCCACTCAAAGCTCGGGGGCTACACCCATTGGGTGCACCTCCGGTGCACCCAATGAATCCTCAAACCCTAAGAACAAAATGCTAATCTCTAAATCATAAGCTGGTAACCGAGCACTAATTTCTGAAATACAAAGTGAAGACCATTGAAAGAGCTGAAGAAGGATAACATAAGTTTGTTTTTACCGGATTGACTAGAGTTCAGAAGCAACGACTTGATAGGTGCACTTTCAGAGCGTCCGCGATCTAAAATCAAAAACTGCAAGCTGGACCTAAAAATCTTTGGGTCGATTGTTTCAAAATCAACTCAAAGATTGGGGGCTTGTGGGGGACAGATATCCCATGGGTCCACTAGAAGGCTAGAAGGCCTCGCGAAAGACTCTGGGCTCATTACTTCACAAGGCCATCCCTTCATGGGCCAGGGGAGGAATCACTGGCAGAATGGATCAACGCAAGATTGGACCGACTCGAGCCCAGACGGCTCATTGGGTTTAAAAATTGTCCGCAGCATTGATCCGATTCTCCCGCGCAGCACCCTCAGACGTCGGAAAAATAAACGAGGATAAGTCGACAGGATAATAGGGAGATAAGTTCAGTCGGTTCACTATTACTTAGGGGCACATAGTTATCATACCCGCATGTAACGCCCCATGGTTGAGTATATAAGGCCCAGGGGCACCCAATCAAAGAACAACTCACTCATTAGCCATCTACTCAATTCTCTAGCATCCTTCATACTAGAGAACTCCCCTGTAACCTGCCACATAAAGAGCCACACTAGGAAGTAGGGTATTACGCCTCTCTAAGCGACCAGAACCTGTATAAAATTGTCCATCGTCTCTCGTGCGCGAAGCACAAACCATCGAGCTACAGTCGGTAACACCGTCCTACCCAAAAGCACCTCGAGGGGTAACCTCGTGTGCGCGGTCGGGTCCCAAACACCGACAAGCCCTTCCCGCACAGGGCGATGGCAAGCTGGTGGACGAAAACTTCACGATTCCCTCAAATGAAGCTCCGGCTATGACCTCTATGTGCCCGACTGAAGAAACTAAAAGGATCAATCTGGGATTCTCTCATGAACGCAAGACTGCAATCATGAGCTCCAGCCTCGACGACAAATAGGAAAGCCTGCTCGTCTAGTTCCTGCAAGACAATAGGGATGTGTTCGCATGGCAACCTGCGGACATGTCGGGAGTCTCGAGAGAGCTGGCCGAGCACAAACTCAAAGTGTACCCTCAGGCAAGGCCGATCCGACAAAAGCTACGTTGTTTCACGCCTGACAAAAGAGAAACCATTCAGGCAGAATTAGCTCGCCTGGTGTCGGCAGGATTCATTAGAGAAGTACTACATCCTGAATGGTAGGCAAATCCTATTCTTGTACTCAAAAAGAATAAAGTTGATTGGTGCATGTGCGTCAACTATACTGATCTCAATAAGCACTGTCTGAAGGATCCCTTCGAACTCCCTAGAATAGATCAGGTAGTTGATTCGACCGCTGGCTTTCTATGCTCTCCTTCCTAGATTGCTACTTCGAATATCACCAATTCAGTCTTGCAAAGGAAGATGAAGAGAAGATTGCATTCATCACGACGTTTGGAGCCTTCTGCTATACGTCCATGTCGTTTGGCCTCAAAAACGCTGGAGCAACTTACCAGAGGGCTATCCAAACATGCTTAGCCGACCACTGGGGCAAGTGAGTAGAGGCCTATGTTGATGATGTAGTCATCAAAACAGAAGACTCAGACAACTTCATTGAGGATTTAAAATAGGTCTTCAATAGCTTGAGGCGCTACCGATGGAAACTGAACCCAGAGAAGTGCATGTTCGGGCTACCGGCTGGAAAGCTACTTGGGTATATCGTCAGCCATCGAGGAATAGAGGCAAATCTAGAGAAGATTGAATCCATTATGAGGATGGAGCCACTGCAATCACAGAACAAAGTACAAAGGCTCACTGGATGCATGGCAGCACTAAGTAGATTCATATCAATGCTTGGTGAGAAAGGGATGCCATTCTATAAACTGCTCAAAAAGGTGATAAATTCCAATGGACCACAGAAGCTCAGGAAGCCTTGGAAGCACTAAAAACGTTTTTGACCACACCACCAGTACTCAAGCCACCACGCCGAGCTACATCCGATCAGCCAACTAAGGACCTGCTGCTATATATCTCTTGCACGACTCACGTGGTAAGCACTGCATTGGTAGTCGAGCGGGCAGAAGAAGGGCGCACGTATCTAGTACATCATCCATTTTACTTTATCAACGAAGTCCTCAGTCCCTCAAAGATAAGGTACCCTCAAGTTCAGAAGCTATTATATGTAGTACTTCTAACTGCTCGCAAGCTCCGACAGTACTTTGACGACCACAAAGTCATAGTAATCACGGGATTCCCAATAGGAGATATATTCCACAATAAGTAAGTTGTTGGAAGAACAACCAAGTGGGCATGCGAACTCGGAGCTCATGATATAGAATTCCAACCTCGTACTGCAATAGAGACTCAAGCACTAGTTGATTTCGTATCAAAATAGACTGAGCACCAGATCCTGGAAAACCTAGAAGTTGCTGAAGTCTGAAAATGTACTTCGACATCTCGCTAAGATTGCATAGAGTAGGAGCAGGGATTCTTTTCATTGCCCCTGGAGGTGACCAACTCAAATATGCACTTCAGCTCCTGTTTTTGGCATCCAACAATGCTGCAGAGTATGAGGCCTTGTGTAACACCCCTGGTGTTACTAGCACTAAAACTTGAGCATAACATCATGTGCATTGACATTTCATGTTGGTTATTGCACCTAGAATGTATTCACTAGGTAAAATTTTCAAACAAGTTGTGATGATGTGACTTGAAGAGTGCTTAACCTTAGGGTAGGGTACTTGACCCTGGAAATAGGGCCTATGGATGAAGGTGAAGCCAAAATGAGTAAAAACCTCAAAAGTCATTAGAGATGTTCATAAGATATCAAATTTGGTGAACTTTAGTGGCACAAAAACCCTAGTGTGCCCAAACCCTAAAAACAACCCTAGAAAACCCTAATTGGAACCCTAGGGGTGTAAATGCAAATTCTATGCACTTTTGGACCAAAGTGCAAATATCAAAGTGATAAAACATCACAAACCAAGTAACTTTCACATTGGAGAATTTTCAAGTGGAGTGATGAAATTTGGACTTATTTGCAAAAGGGTCACATGAACACTATGTGACTAAGTCTGAAATTCAATAAAGTTGAGTTTGGAGCTCTGTATTTCTCAATTCATGAGGATTTTGCCCTAGGTCAATACATCAAAATTATAGAGCTATATTAGGAGTACAACTTTGATTAAGTGACTAAGCATTGGTGTTGTACAAAAATTGGAGATAAATAGGCTTGAAGTCGGGCTGTCAGTCAACTCTGAATCTAAATTTTGACTGACAGTGACCTGGGACGAACTTTGGAAGCGATTTTGAGTAGGATCCAGAGAGTGTTTGATTATGGTTGCTATAGCAAAATTAAAGCTGGTTTATAGAGAAACAACTTTGGTGCATATGGATCAATAGCTCTCCACATGAAAAATGGAGAATGGAGCTTCTCAATTTGCTCTGTCAGGCGCACTGAAGGGAATTCGCATGGTATAGTAACCTGAAGAAGATCTTTAGGTGCAGTGCACCTCGCCGCCGGTGACCCCGCGCCTGGATTCGCGCCAGCGATGCGATTCGTTCCCGTTGGCGCGCGGATAACGACTCGAGGTAAAAAGATCTTCACTGCGGATGAGACCAGGAGCTGGCCGCCGTACCCACTTGCCTAGCGGTCGGTCTAGGTAACCTCGCCGGAGTTTGCCGCCTACCGCGAGAATGACACATGCCTCAAAGCTTTACCACGTCGCAGTAAATCGGCTGAAGAAGCCTGTCCATCACCTGAGACACTGCCCTGGTGAAAGCCACGATAGCGCTCACGCCAGTGACTTCCCCTCTCTCCGGCCGCCAGCGCGCCTTCTTCAAATTGAATGCCATCGCAGATAGATTCTATAAATTGCTGCCCCAGTGAGCTCTGCTAGGTTGTAACAAAGCCAGAGCACTAGCCCTTGCCTTCGATTAGCCACCATAGCACCCTAATTCCTTTCTCCCCCCAATTTGGTTCTCCGCGCCGCCGTGATCCACCGCGCCATGGACCACCGTCTCCAGATCCATTCTCCTCCTCCTCACCCTTGTTTTAGCACTTAGGCACGCTTGGCATGCTTGTCGACCCGATCAATTGAGCTAGACCGCACCCAATCACCGGGAACACTTCGGTTTGTCCTTAGCGTTCGCCGTCGTCGTGGGCAGACAAGCTCCGGCCCGGATTTGTGCAATTAACGGAGGGCTTAGGGTCGCTAGGGGTAGGAAAAGGTGTCAACCAAAATAGGGCGTCAGTCTTTGCGCATTTTGGTCAGTACAAGTTCACTGGAGGGTGCGCTCACCGTCGTTCACGTCGTGGACTTGACACTGTGAAGAAATAGAAGTAGGAGGGGCTTTCCACAAATGTCAATGAAACACAGAAATAGTGCTGCGACCCCTTTTCGGGTTGTTCAAATCAGTAGGGACCTTTGTGCAAAGACGCCAACACGGGCGCGGGCGTGTTTCGCCTAGACGTGAGCTGATTCGGGCTGGTTTCAGCCCATCACTGTTCATCATTTTCCCTTTTCTTTTTCTACCAGGCTTAGGAAATTTATAGAAAATTCTATAAAAATGGTAAAATTATAGGACCAATTTTGCTAGACTTCTAAATTCTTCTAGTATTTAGTAAAAATATTTCCAAGATTTTTAGCCCCAACCATGAATTATTTAGCATTTAAAAAGGCCTAAACCTAGTCTTTTGGAATTTTAGAAATTACTTAATAGCTCCAAAAATCATAAAACTTTTTAGGCGAGCTTAATATGATAATTAGAACCCTTGGGTAAATTTGGTATGTTTTGGACATTATTTGATCCCAAACCCAAAACCCTAGCTTCTTAAGGTAGAATTTGCTGAATCTAAATAGAGTACTGACTCAGAAAATTCTAGTTACTTAGGTGTACCGTGAAGGAAAGTTATATTCAAGATATAACTTACCATGTTCTGCCATAACTGCATATTCATAGCATCACATGAGCATTCATGTATTTATATGGTTATGTATAGAAAACGAAGAAGAAGTAATTGTCGAAGAAGAAGAGACTGCACCACCAACTGAGCCTCCACCTGCCGGGAATAGTTTTTATTTTGATATCTCTGGAACAGATCCCGAATCCCCTACAACACAAGGCAAGCCCCTATGCATTTACCTTTTCCTTGTTATTTTAAACCCTTTATCACTTGATTGATGCATTAGGTGTTAGGAGTTGAGTGCTACACAATTGCTGCATTTCCTTCCTTGGAATTGACTACCATTCCTTGATTACCTGTTTTGTTATAAAGTTTTCTGATGCTTAGTCTTGCTTTAGAAAAACAAAATGTTTTTTTAAACAAAAGATGATGCTTCAGATGGAATGGGATGTTTTCAAAAAAAATAAAACTTGATGGTGGATCTCTCATGGTCGTGATGGGTTCAACATCGGAAAAGATGTACCTCTGTCAGGTACCAAATTTTGGGATTGAAAATGATAAAGACGAGATCGGGCGGTTGACTTGCACGAGAAGGAAGTCTCAGTGTAGTGTCTCCGTCTGAGTCGATTAAGGACCATGTCGATGTAGGCTTGATGACCGAGGACCTTTTAACTGGCCACATGTCTCGTCATGGGTAAGCTTTGCCTCGGGCAGAACAATACCAGAAAGGCCAATATGCAATGGGAGTGGAGATATGGCGAGAGTAGCGTGTACCCTCCGTGGCAAGAGGTTGGACGGTGGTGTATCTATGCTCTCGGTTGGCGTGAACCCGGTCTGGTCTTGAGAAACCCGATGGCGAGTCGACATATGCAAGGGTTAAGTGCTACATATGTCGTGTGGATGGAGATCCCTAGCTGGGTATTAATCGATTCGGATCGCTGTTACTTCTCGGACATGAAGACTTGGTCACTGACTTACACGTAGCAATCCAGTAAAGTAAAAAGGGATGACAAAAGACGGTTAGTGTAGGCCAAGTGCTTGAACTAGGTTAGAAAGAACTCTAGCTACAGGTAAAGACTTAACTTGACAATAAAACTAGATTTTTAAGGATCCACTATTAGTAAGCATTTCTGCAAACAGAGTCTTTGATTCTTGAATAGCCTTACCTTGACTCCCTCAAGCCAGCATATCCTTGAGAGTCTTTTTCTTTTGTCGGGTAAGACTTGCGAAAGTACACTCCGTACTCAGGGTTTTCGAACCCATGTTGTTGTAGGTGGGGAAACAACAGAGTTTTGCTGTTTGTTTTCACAGGTGGTACCCAAGGAAGAGCCCCAGCAGTGAAGTTGGTCGCGGGAGAATGTTTGCCTCCCACCTTGAAAACAATAAACTTTTGTGTGGGAGGGTGTTTTGCCTCCCTGGTCTATAATAATACTTTATGCACTCTTAAAACCCAAAATCAAAGGGGAACTTTCTCTTCATCTTCGTCAAACACATGTCCACCGACTCTGGCACCATCACAATTCTCAATATCATCCTCGAATTTGGCGCTCGCCGAGCCACCACCGAGGACTAGGATAATAGAGTCAGCACCCAGCTCCAAGCCAGATGAATGCCGCTTCTTTCTTTTCTTCCCCTCGGCAGACGTGGCTAGATGACTCATTCGACGCAATCGTTTGTGATGGACACTTCCAGGACTATAAGCTCCTTCATCCTCGCCGAGGACGTGCCCAGCTGCAGCACTCGCTGACTCAGAATGGGCAGAGTCAAACGACTCGCCCACCAGCATACTAAGAGGAAGTCTCATCATCAGTCGTTTGCATTTGGAGATGGGTCTGTCTTTCTTCTTTAGGGAAATTTCGGTATGGAGCAATGAAGGCCTCAATATCTTCTGAAGAGGGTCACACTCTATGGTTTGGACTGTCGTCTTGGACAGGTGGGTTGGATACGAACTTGGAAAAGAGTCTCTGTGGGGGAAGATTCTAGGCAGAATACGAAAAGGGAGCACCAGCATCAAATCAACTCGACTCAGCATGTCCTCCTTAGAAATCTTGTTGGTAATTCAAGTAGGGTCATTAACACCAGTGTACAGGTAGGCAGGGTAGACTCTATCCTTCAAAGACTGGATATTTTTTAAAACAAAATCAACAACAACAGTCTCAGCAGTCAAGCCTCTGTCCTTCAACGCACATATTTCTGCAAGCAACATCCTAGACTCAGCAAGCTCTAAATCTGTAGGGACTTCTGTCCAGCTAGGCGTTTGGACGTCAGGGTACCTCCCTGATCGAGCAGGAAGGGACTTGTTATGATTTTCCATAGTAAACCACTCGAAGCGCCATCCCTTAATACTGTCTTTGAAAGGAATGCCGAGATACTCAGCTTTCCTGCCTCGACGAAGTTCTAGGCTAGCACCGCCAACAAGCTGATGCTGCCCTCTAGCCATCCCGGACCGACAATGGTAAAGGTACTTCCAAAGCCCAAAGTGTGGAAGAATTCCAAGGTAAGCTTCACAAAGATGAACAAACACAACAATTTGAAGCACATAATTGGGATTTAGATGAGTGAGGTTCAGAGAATAAAAATCGAGAAGACCGCAAAAGAAGGGAGAAACTGGCAGGGCCAGTCCCCGGATGAGAAAAGGCACGAAGATAAACGCCTCATGAGTATCCTCTGTCGGGACAGTAACTCTGCGCCAGATCCACCAGGAACATAATTCTTTCGGCGGTAGAACACCAATCTCAACAAGGTGTAGAAGGTCAGCTTCAGAAACAATGGAAACATGGTTACCAGCGAAGGGGAGTTGACTGTTGGGATCGATTGTAGGGATGACTGGGATAGCAGCACTCTGTTTTCTTTTCTTGGGCACCATCATGATTTCTCAAACGACGCTAATGGATTCGAGAACTCAGAAAGATAGAGAGCGGCGGAGGAAAAAGCAAGAACTAGGGTTTAGAACTCAAGAGGACGTCAGTAGAAGTATGGGTTGACATGTTAAGTTGGGCGCAAATTGGTAGGCCAATAGCTCGAGAGAAGTTTTGATCGCAGAAAAGCAAGCATCACTCGGGCATTACCTCTAAAATGCTAGTGAACCGTCAGATGCAAAAGCAGAGTGCGCAACAACAGATTGGCACAAAAGTAGGTGTTCATTCACAGGGGGAGATCATTACAAAATTGAGACCGACTCATCATGAGTCGGCCTCCCACCCCTCGACCATTACTGTGGCGGAACTGCCCGAATTATTCCAACTTAAGTGCCTAAGTCCCGCCTTAGAGGCTAGACCACACTTAAATGGGAATAACCCGTCAATCCCTCGGATCTAGTCCGACGAGGCCACTGACAGGATCAAGTACCACAGTCTCACTCGATGGTGAGTCACAAAGCAAATACAATAAAGCATAAAACCATACATTAAAGAGTATTAAACTTATTACATCATCATCGGAATTTTAACAAAAGTAGTCATCATTGTTCGAAGTGCAGCGGAATAAAACTAATGGTAAATAAACGGAGAGATGGGGAAGCCTGTCCCATCACTCCTCATGCTCCTCCTCAACCGAGGCAGGGTCCCACTCGACAGTCCATCCCGGTGGCAAGATGGACGGCCAAGTCACTCCAGCAACCATGTCCTCCAGAGAACCTGTAAAATTATGCCACAAGCAAGGCTGAGTATACTAATACTCAGCTAGACTTACCCGGTGTGAGGAGTCTACTCCTCTACCTCTAGACATGCAGTTGTTTGGCTGAGGGGTTTGGTTGCCAAAAGCACTAGCTGAGTTTATAAATCAAGTTTTAGCTTAGTCAAGTTTTAGTGTGACTCTCTTAAGACTAAATGTATACCTATCTAATCATACATGGTATCAAACATTTAGCAATCAACAACTTTTGCCAAGTCATCTCATTTCCACTTGTTACTCAATGTAGCAGCATGGATCAAGCAGTCTCATTAGCTGCGAGAAACAGACGATTCGAATCGAGTTTTTAAACCTTGCAAGGTAAACCTAAACACACGACGTGGCGAGGCACTCCGTCTCCACACACATCAACCGTTCCCATCGATTCCCCGTCAGCAGATCAGGGCTCACCGCCTTGGCGTACAATGCCTCACTGACCCCGACTGCCGTCGTGCAGTGACCGCACTTGTACCCACCATAACCGGAATGGGAGACCACGTCTCAGGTCGCGTGAGGGGTAAAGTCCACTGCCAAGTTCAATCAGGTACTAGGCTTACCGATTTACCATATTTCTCGGCATGTGCTTAGTACGTTCAAACGCTTGACTCACGGTACCACACCTTAATCCTTATTCCAATTCCCATCTCGTAGACAACGCATCCCCATGGACCGTTGTCCACGGACCATCATCATTATGATATAAAACTGGATACAACCAAATCCTGACCTCGCGCGAGTGCTAGAAAAATCACTCGACTTCTACCGAGATCCCTAATTAGCAAAGCATCTACTCGACCTAGCATACTAGTATTCATCTCAACAGGAATCCCGAGTTCATGCAACTATGGTTTCAGGCAACTCCTATACTTAAGTGCACAGTACAAGCCTACAAACATTAAGTGCAGTAAAATAGCATATATAACGGTTATGCATAAAACCGGGGCTTGCCTTTAATTTAACACTTAGATAGTGTTTGTTGGGTGTTCTCGCTTGGCGAGCATCCACTGGTTATGTCCATCCTTCCTTGGGTCGTCCACCGACTGCATCTTGTGGGTGGCACCACATCACTTGCACGATCATCCTCTCTCGGTCCTAAATGAGATGCAAGATGCATATGTATGAATATAATGAAGGTAGCACAAGATACTTTAAGTACATGTTAGCGAATCAAACACTAAGTAGCGAGACATCATAAGCAACCACACACACTAGCGTTAGCTACTACATATCACTAAGCGCACAACATTAACACCACTAAGAGACGACAACATTTTGTTTATTTATGCAACACAAATACGACATCACCATCAATTAGAGAAGAAACATATAAAACATGACACACGTGCATTATTAAGCTTAGTCACGCCAAGTCTACATTACTTAAGTGTTAATCAAACATTTTTAGCAAACAGGTGAACTAAACAATCAAATGTGCACATGCAGATTTTTAGGACAGCAGCACAACAGTTACTTGTTTTAATCATAACTCTTTAAATATTAATCCAAAAATACCAAACTAGGACTTTCTGGAAAGCTTAAAAAGTGCTCTTTAACTTTGGTATTATCATCACAACATGATTCAACACTTAGCAAAGTCAAAAGTGCTAACACAACAGATCTGTCCAGGTTTGGACAGATTCAGACTTGCAACTTCAAAAATTTACAACCAAAGATTCAGACATCCAAACAAAGTGATCTTAGACTTTCTGGAAATCTAACTAAATGTTCTACAAATTATTTATAAACATCCCTAGCTGGTTTAATATGTATCAAGGGTGAAATACACTATGAAGGTTGTGTTGTCCAGAACTGGACAGATTCAGTCTTCACACTTTAAACATCCATAACTTAATCTTCAGACCACCAAAAAGAGTCATCCAAGACTTTTTGGAAAGCTTGGCAAAAGCACTACATAACTTCTATGATTACTAAGAAGTGATTCAATGTTTCACTAATTCAAACAACACAGTTTTCGAAATCTGTTCTGACGGTGGACAGAACACAGCAACCTGTTTGTAAAATTCATAACTCTTAAACCGTCAGGCCTATGGTTATGAAATTTTAACACAAGTAAGAAAATAAAGTTATCTACCACTTTTATATAGCACATATCTACAGAAAACACAATTTAGTTCATCAAACATACAACACGACGAAAACAATGTGTGCAGCCCAAAACAACCTCTAATAAATTTCAGCTCATATACAATTCAAGAATTGTCATGTTCTAGAGTCTGAAATTACTCTAACACTTTACCATTTATTTTAGTTAAAACAATCAAATAAGGACCAACAAGTAGACTTATAAATTTTATTCAAGTCACTTCATGTGCTATAATTACCATATACAATTAATCAACACATTTACCACAATAATCAAATCCGTCATATATGTATATCAAAGCGCTTTTCACCCACTAGTTCACATTTTAGCTTAGACACCACATGAGCATTACAAATTTTTACCCGCGATCGTAACCATGCGCAATGGGGCTACAACATCCCAAACGGTGCGAGAACACTAGTTTCTAGTTTTAACCCTATGACTATTCCATTAATTATTTTAACTACTTAATCAGCATCGACCGACTTAACCTTCATCTCGATGGTCCAAGCACCACAATTCACGAAAGTCTACCTAGACATCTAGCATCACATAGAGAGCCTACTACTTCACATTTCAATTCATACAGGACCGCAAGGTGACAATAATAACACACAGGTAATCGACCCTTTTCTACGACCTTCAGTTAGGTCACCAGTAGACGACATGATGACTACGAAGGCATGTCACCATTTCATCATGCCCATCCATCGCATATATGCGCACTAATTCAATTCTTGCGACACATGCACTCCAAATCAATCCACACTACACAAAATACACTCATCTCTTATTTATGCGCGGACTTAACACCTTTCGGGATAAAGCGTCACTATAAACACCTTACACATAATTGCCTAAGGAACCCATTAGTTCACTCGAAGACATCTATTCAAGGCATAACACAATCATACACTTATTTGTGAAGCACAATTTAAGGAACGCCTAACGCGTATAGACTCGACTTATAATTATAGAGGAAGTGATGACTACTTACGGCATGTCATCACCTCTCTACATAAGCCAAAACAATTTCTACTATCGACTAAGAGTTCTAAGTATTAAACACACTGTTACTTTTCACGCGCAAATCATCCTCAACTTAACACTAGTGACATCGATGGATTTTTTTAACTAAACTCATCATGCACATAACCTTGTCTTCATACAACCATATGGTGGCGTGCACTCGAGACACTTCAATCAATGTGGTGCGACCACTAATATATGAACTCCGATACTCATGTTTTAATAATTCATCCTCTACGCAACGAGCATTTTCTAAACTACTCGTCACACCAATAAATATACTCCCTATATAATCATGAATCCCATCACATTGCATAAAACAATTATACTTTTCGCATAAACACATATCGATACATTTCCCAAAACATAATCTGCATTTTGTAACTTAGTTTTTTGCATCAAACAACACATCGCATATTTTTCCTACCAAAATATAAAAACATTGGAGTTCTTTTCTACTTTATTTTCCTCTCTACACGCTTCCATTCATACAAATGTATTTTCACACACATAATCACACGTGCACATCATCGACCAAAACCTAATTAGACTAACTACAAATCGCACACATCAAATAAACTCTTGTTCTCCAATCGCAAACGCGATCCTACCAATGCGCATAACCGAAACATTTTACACACATCCATTCAAAATAATTAATCGAGTCGATCAAGAGCAACATGCATCGGCTCACCATAAACAAACTCAATCGGTGTTTGTAAGGACGATGGCGATTCCGATTTGTGCATCGCTCCGAACATCCGACGAGCGTTGAACGACTTGCCTTCTCCACGCAAAACACGGGGTTCCTCTCCTCCACAAAACAAAACAAAACAAAACAAAACAGCACATATACACAATTAATCACCGAAGAATAATGCTGATGTGGAATCAAACAAGGATTGTCGTGATCTCACCGGGGGTGAACGACGACGACGACGGGGCTGCGCAAAAACAGCAACACCCGGCGGGCATCACGGCGTGCTATTCACTGCTTCACAAAACAGCGAGCCGACAGCGTGCGGAGACATCGGGGCTACTGCGCAAAACATCGAACATGCAGCGCGTGACTTCCTGTCGCAGACCATGACCATGGGGAGGCCACGGCGCGCTGTCCTTGGGAGGGAGTCGCAGCAAGGAAAAGCTGGCAGCCATGGAGGAATGGAGCTGCTGCGTCGTGCCATTGGGAGGAGATAGCAGGGGGGCACCATGGACAGCTGACGCTGTGGCCAAGCAGGGAGGCTCCATGAGCACCTGGCAGAGGTCCGGTCAAGGAGAGGCTCGCCAGGAGTTGCTTCGGCTGCTGGTGCCCATGGGAGGAGGGGCTGGAGCTTGGGGCGCCGGCCATGGAAGTTGCAGGGGGCGCCATGGGAGGCTAGGGAAGCTGCTGCTCTGCCATAGGAGAAAAACAGTAGGGGAGGGAGGGAGGTGCCATGGCTGCAACAGAGGGCGTGGCTGGAGGAAATAGGAGCAGAGAGCTAGGCGGCCATGGGAGTCCTGGGCGCCATGGGAGGAAGAGAGTTCCTGAGCGCTGAACAGAGAAAGGAGTTGTGCGTGTGGGGGAGAGGAGGAAGAAGGTTGTGGCGGCTAGGGGGTAGATGCAAATTTTCCAATTTGCAAGGGGAAGCACTTCTATTTATAGACATTGGCTAGGGTTAGGGTTTCTTAGTGGGCCTTATGGGCTATGTTGGGCTTGGCCCAAAACACGCAAACGGGTTGCGCTAAATATTTTCTGGAATAAAAATGCTCCCGCGGAATTTGTCTGTATGCAGAACAGAGTGAACTAGAGTTCGGACGAACAGACTATTGCGCGATTAACTCAGCCGAGAGTCTGATTTGATTTCGCTCGCAAATAATTCCCTACGCGTGATTCGAAAATAAATCATCTTGAGATATGACCGACTTTCGGATTTATGATTGAAGGAGACAATCCATGACATCTAAAAATCATCGCCGATGTTGATTTTTGGAATCGGATCAGACACAGATACTAGGCTGAGTCGAGTAAGAATTAATTAGAGGACGACATACTGAGTATTCCGTGTGAGAGTACGAACTCGGATAAAATAGTCCGACATAGATCAATGTTCAAGGAATTAAACTCAGGCTCAGACCAAATAACAGCCGTCGAGAGTTTGATTTAATGAGCTTCAGATGAGATTTATAATTCGAGAATGATTTTTGAGTTTGCATTTGTTCCAAGAATTAAAAGTTTTAACAGGCGAAATATGGATGAATAATCTGGATAATCAGAGACATACGCGAGCGAGAATTTGAAATTTCCACTGAGCATCCGAGATTAGGATAAATCTCCTAACATAACACGAAACTGACACCTGGGTGTCACAATTACATTACATTACATTACTACTTAGACTACACTACACTACTAACTAAACTACATTATTCTACTACTAACTACTACTGCTGCTGCTACGCTATACTAATATTTATGTCGACAACATTATGGCACCGGCCTTGCCATCGCCTCCATCGCCGTCACCCCCGCTGCCCTCGTCGTCGCCCTTGCCATCATCGTTGTTGCAATTGTTGTCGCCTTTGCCATGGTCACCTTTGTCGTCGCCGCTGCTGCCGCCTTCGCCACTGCCTTTGCTATCGTCGTCGCTGCTGCTACCGTCCCCCTCACCGCCGTCGCCCTCGCCGCCGCTCTAGTCCTTGGAGTAAGAGGAGTCCTCCATCTCCTCTGAGGAGGCCTCCTCCGAGTCGTCTGACCCACCGAGCCTAGCATGCTCAATGGATCGCCAGTACACCCGTGTCGCAACGGACAGCCCCATGGAATCGTCTGAGTCCTCGGACGACGCCATGGGGACGCTAGAGCAGGCGAGTGATCATACTCAGAGGAAACCTCCTCTGATTACTCTGAGTCCCCGAAGTCCTCCAAGGGAGGACTCGGGGCGCGCTTGCGCTTCCCGTCAGCACGGTGGGGCCATCTCTTGCCTTTCTTGCCTCTGGCCATGGTCGTGCAGAAGGAGGGGAAGTGAAGATGAAGGAGAAGGCAAGTGATCAAGAGCGAGTGAAGAAAGCAGCCGAGGCAGGCGGGCTATTTAAAGAGTCAGGCGACTGGCACCGTTTCGTGTAACACAGCACCGGTTGGAATCAAGTCAACCGCTCAGGCAAAGTATTACACCTCTCCATCATGTCAAGTTACTACTTCAGGACAACGCGATAGACACCTTTTGCGGGGCAGACACCCTTTGGGCACACCCATTGGGTGTACCGTCCGGATTCTTCAAGATTTTCTGAAGCGGCGATACCTGCAACATATACGTAATGAATATACCGTGACAAAAGGGGAAGATCAGCTGAAATGGGAGGAAGTCCAAATGCGGTTACCAAAGCACAAGTCCAATCAACAGAAGCATTAAAGTATGTGGCTGAGTGGTATCCAGTCAAGGGCTCCCTGTTTCGACCGGCTGGATTTCCAACTCGTCACCGATCAAATTGATTCCAGACCAAACAAGATACGGACAGATGTCATCACTAGGTTATTCTGAAAAATCATTTTAAAAGCAGCATAAGGTGAAGACCTTTGAATTGATTATTTCAAAATCAACTCAAAGCTCGGGGGCTACACCCATTGTGCACCGAACTGATTCACAATACTTTGAAGCCAAGTGCTGATTTCAAAAGCATAAGATGAAGACCTTTGAATTGACTGTTTCAAAATCAACTCAAAGCTTGGGGGCTACACTCATTGGGTGCAACAACAGATTCACAATACTTTGAAGCCAAGTGCTGATTTCAAAAGCATAATATGAAGACCTTTGAATTGATTATTTTAAAATCAACTCAAAACTTGGGGCCTATACCCATTGGGTGCACCTTCGGTGCACCCAACAGATTCACAATAGTTTGAAGCCAAGTGCTGATTTCAAAAGCATAAGATGAAGACCTTTGAATTGATTATTTCAAAATCAACTCATAGCTCGGGGGCTACACCCGATGGGTGCACCCAATAGAGGTATAAATATTTCAAGTCATACTACAAGCCCATAAGCAAGGACCAAGAACCTTTGAATCGATTATTTTGAAGTCAACTCAAATACTGAGGGCTTGTGGGGGACAGATATCCCCCGGGTCCACTAGTAGGTGAAAAATCTGCTTGGGGCCACATGCCAGTCGCCCCGCAGGGACGCCGTGTCGTGGTCCGGGCAAAGATAATGGTGGAAATGGGTCGACCTAGGAAGGTGATGGGCACATATCCGGATTATTCGTGGATTGGGCGTGATCCCGTTGAAGTTGTTTGCTTTTCCCGCGCACGACATCCTCGAACACTGGGGATAGCTCGGAACGGAGGCACCGGGTTTTCCTCGAGATAAGTGAAGTCTGTTCACTATTAGCTAGGAGATAAGCTGGAAGAGTGTGATCA
The DNA here is from genome assembly GCF_902167145.1 of Zea mays. Lineage (NCBI taxonomy): Eukaryota > Viridiplantae > Streptophyta > Magnoliopsida > Poales > Poaceae > Zea > Zea mays. The sequence continues at coordinate 80,671,584 of NC_050104.1, read as the reverse complement.
GCGTGTACGCGGGAAATGCCCTACGGTCGTGTATATAAGGCCAAGGGGGTCCCCATTGTTTTAATCTCATTAGCACTTCACCACGTGGTAGACACCAGTTGTAAACACCTCCCACATACAGAGTCATCCCAGGAAGTAGGGTATTACGCTCCTCAAGCGGCCCGAACCTGCTGAAACTCACTCGACTCTTTCTCTTCTCGTGCCCCCGGCACGAACCATCGAGTTACAATCTACGACACTATCCTGCCCAAAAGCGCCACGAGGGTACCCTTGGTATGCGGTCGGATACCAAACGCCGACAACTTTCATGTTGGATCAGTATTTACGCTCATAATTGTCGGTTTTTACACTCAAAACTAAAGGTTTTTATGCTCGAACATGGAGATGCGTCCACCTGTGAACCGCATTGCCAGATTTTTATGCAATGTACCACATTGCATGAATATCTACACCGTGTAGCATAATTAGTATTAGTATATATCATAAGCTAGTTCTAACGAGCCTAACTACATGGTTGTTGGAGCGATCCTATATTTATGGAGGAAATAAATCATTTAAATAAGATTTTTGGTTTTCATTCATGTCGATCCATTTCCTTTCATCACACATTCCTATCATGCTAAATTTGTGCGCATGCAACAGGAAACAGATTTTTACGCAGTGTACTGTATTACATAAATACATACAATGTGTAGCATATTTAGTATTCGTATTGTCACACCCGGCTTTAAGGAACAAAGCTAGGTGCATCTCATACATGCGCCAAGCAGACAACATATATAATAACAGAGCGTATAGAGATAAATGTCACAAAACATCAGAGTACTTATTACATAGCGGAAGACTTATTACAAAATAAAAGAATAAACATAAAACGAACTAAGGATCGTCGGCGCCAATGTCAACTGAGAAACGCCACCTAGATCAGAGCATGCTCCTCGCCTTGTGGCTCCTCCTGAACCACCTGCTCTTCTCCTGTGGGGGGGTGTGAGACAGCAAGGGTGAGCTCACACAGGATCATCGCTCAACAAGTTGTGGGGAATAATGTGACATGAACTCACCAAAGGTGGGAGCTCATGGAGTGTAAGGCTTATTAGAGAATGGTTAAAGCTGAGCATTGCTTTTAATGTTGGTCAAACTTTTATTAGCAATTACTAGATGTAAGTAAATACCAAACCTTAAATAAAGTAACAGAACAAAATTAATAATAAACCCATGCATATGCAAATGACAAAATTGAATTTAAGTTCCATAATTTAATCATCAGAGAGTCCTGAGCTGCTCATGACCGTGAGCTCGGCTAGTATACCAGTTTTACACTCTGCAGAGGTTGTACCCTTTACCCACAAGTCATGTTACCCATCTGCCAAGGGGTCATGAATCCCATACACCTCTACCTAGGAAGCACGGCAGGGCAACACTACGAGGCCTTTACAAAGTTCCACTAGCTTCCGAAAACCCGCTACAGTTTATAGGAAGCTCCAATGTAGGGTTCTTGTCTGACCGCCATCGCAGCAAAATCAACCAAGGACCTCCCTACACTGACCACTCCCCTACTGCCCTTGCCCCTTTCGGGTAAGGTAGTCTTCCACTAGCTTTCCAAATTAGTCAGCCAAGGGCGTCCCATTAAACCCTTGTGGTGGCACGTGGTTCTCAAGTTAAGCTCTATGTTCCAATTAACATTAATGAACTTGACATGAACATAAATAGAATAACAAGAATAATTGGAACATAGATATAATGAATGATTATCCCAAAACCATGTAAAGCAATAGCAAACTACCCAAGTGATTCAGGGGTAAACAAGGTAATGAGATAAACAATCTAGGGTGACCTATCGGGTCCCATCAAAATTAACCTATGCATGAATAAGTGACATTAAAGAACATTATTGGGTAAAAAGTGGTCAAGGGCACAACTTGCCTTCAATGAGCTCCTGCTCAGCTACTTCAACCTGCTGCTCACCAGGATCCTCGATCACGGGCTCTTCTACTCGCCACAATACAAACAAGCACAGTGCATATAGAGAAATTAACATTACACCAAACATATATACAAAATACACAGTAATAATCTATGCATTAAAATAAAATTCTAGGAACATGAATCATAATTTTTGGAGTTATAGAGTTTAAGTTATGAATTTTCAAAGGTTTCATGTGTTTTAAATAGGATTAAGTGAGAAATAAATTTTCTTACTGTTTTCATGCCAAAACAGAGACTCTAGGTGATAGAGAATAATTTTACAAAATTTTAGAAACTGGAATGGATAGATTTGAACTTCATATGAATTTTCTATGGAGTAAACAAGTTCTAGAATTTATTTTGCATTAAATATCAATTTCTAAAGTTAAATAATTGAATTCTCAGAGCTATGGACTGGGCGCACCAATACTAAGAAAGGCAGAGGCAACGGCGCAAAAGCCACACAGACACAGGCCTAATGCGCAGTGGACGGCGGGTTCTAATCTCCAAAACCGTAAGGGTTCTTTTGCAAAACCCGCACCACGAAGGGGTATCAGCCGCCCAGGACCACCCGATCACAATCCAACGGCTCGGATGTAATTTCCCCTGATCTAATCGTGCCCGATCAATTCCGATCCTACGGTCCCGGTCAACGTAAGCACCGAGCCATCGCAGCCGCTCAGTGCGCCACGATCTACAGCGCACAGGCCAAGATCAACGGCCAGAAGGCCGTCTTCCCCGCCCAGACGACATTGCGGCGGCGCGGCTTCGCCGAACGCGACGGAGGATGTCCCCGGCTAGAACCCATAGCCCGAAATCCGCTCAGAACTCCATCCTGACGGGCTCCAATCGAAGTAGAGAAGATCGCAGGGCTAGGGGAGGATATCTCACCGAGTATTGGAACGTGGGCAGCCCCGTCGCGGTGGAGTTCGGTTGCAGCGGTGGCAAAGGCTCGGGTGAGCAATTCTCGCCACCGCGACGGTCGGCTCTTTCCGTCGCGCCCGCGAGTGGCACCACCCCGCTTCTGCTGCGCACCCCGACCCGGACTCAGATCACCAGTGGCGCGAACACCCAGTCTATCGTGTGGCGGCCCTGGTCTCTCTCTCTCACTTTCTGTCTTCTTCTCCCTCTAGACGTGGCTGGATGATTGAGGAACAGGCGGTGGCAGGTGTTCTTATGCCCACACATCCCCGCGAGAGTCGGTCCATTCACAACCACTTCCCGCTGGATACGGAGCTCAGGCGCAGTCCAAGACTCCAGAATATACACCTCCCCTACGACGAATTTGGCGCTCCGGTTGCGACGGGTTCGCGTGGATTTGTTGAGGACGATACTGACAAGTCTGTCCCACACAGCAGTACCACAAACGCGCACGAGCGACCGACTACTCGGGCCCACTAATCAGGGGGGGATCACCAGGACACGCGTGCTGGCAAGGAAGAGGCAATGGGTCGCGCGATAGTGTATGCGAGGTGGGCCGAAATGTGGGGTTCTAGCCCATGCGCAGGCATTTTCCCTTTTCTTTTATACTTTCTATTTCTTTTTCCTTGTTTTGTTTTCCCAAAGTTCAAACTTATTTCCCCCTTCAAAGTCCAAATTTTGTGGTGGATTTGTCCTTAATTTATTATACAATTGAAGGAATCAATTAAGTAAAAAAATCTATTCTTTTATTATTATTATTTTGCTTTATGTAGTGCCATCTTATTTCTGTCTCATTTCTAACTTATCATCCATTGCTCTAAATTGCATTTCTTTGGTTAAATTCTAACTTATACATTGACACCTCTTTCTTAAACTTGCCAAAATTTAATGCACAAACATAAAAGTTCAACATGATACATGATTTATTTAAGTGTCATCGGTTAGTTAATCCCCTTTTGATGGTGTTTATTCACATGCGATAGTAACTAGAGGTGGTACACACATATAGATAAAGGGAATATTCTCTTATTATATGATTTACAAATTTAGGTATTACAAATCCTACCCCCCTTAAAAATAATCTCGTCCTCGAGATTTAAGAAGAACGAGGGAAAAGGTGAGGAAAATCTATGCGAAGCTCTTCTTCTCTTTCCTAAGTTGCTTCATCTTCTCCGTGGTGACTCCATTGCACTTTGCACATCTTTATCACCTTATTTCTTGTAACTCGAGTTAAAGTATCAAGAATCTTGATTGGATACTCCGTGTACGTCAAATCACCTTGAACACTGAGCTCTTCCATCGGTAACTGTTCCTCGGGGACACGAAGACACTTCTTAAGTTGAGATACATGGAACACATTATGCACATCCGATAGACTAGCAGGTAACTCGAGTTGGTTTGCCATCTCCCCAACTCTTCTAAAGATCAGGAATGGTCCAATGTAGCGAGGGGACAATTTGCCCTTAACTTTAAATCTCCTCATTCCACGAAGTGGTGACACCTTGAGGTACACATAATCTCCTTCAAATTCCAGTGGTCTTCTTCTATTATTAGCATAGCTCTTTTGCCTAGTTTGAGCCACCCTCAAATTCTCTCGAATTATACGGACTTGTTCCTCTGCTTCTTGAATCAGTTCAGGCCCAAAGAACTGTCTCTCTCCAGTCTGATCCCAATACAAAGGAGTTCTGCACTTCCTTCCATATAAAGCTTCAAAAGGCGACATCTTCAGACTGGCCTGGTAACTATTATTATATGAGAACTCAGCATATGGTAGACTTTTATCCCAACTTCCTCCATGCTGAAGGGCACATGCTCTCAACATATCTTCCAATACTTGATTAGTCCTTTCAATCTGTCCATCAGTCTGAGGGTGATAAGCCGTACTGAAATTCAACTTCGTGCTCATGTTCTCATGAAAGCTTCTCCAAAATCTTGAGGTAAATTGTGAACCTCGATCAGACACGATCTTCTTTGGTACTCCATGTAAACACACAATCCGAGCCATATATAACTCTGCTAGTTGAGAACCTTTAGTAGTAGTCTTCACCGGAATAAAGTGAGCCACTTTAGTCAATCTATCCACAATCACCCATATAGCATCATATCCTTTCTGGGTGCGAGGCAATCCAGTAATAAAATCCATACCAATCTCTTCCCACTTCCACTCGGGTATCTTCAGTGGATGCAATAGTCCAGCTGGCCTCTGGTGTTCAGCCTTAACTCTTTGACATACATCGCACATAGCCACATGTGCAGCTACATCTCTCTTTAATCCATACCACCAATATTTCTGCTTCAAATCCTGATACATCTTAGTGCTACCAGGATGAATAGAATAATCTGAATCATGGGCCTCTTTTAAAATAGTCTCCCGAAGGCTTTCAATATCAGGAACACACATCCTGTCCTTGAACCATACAGTGCCTTGCTCATCTTCCGTAAATTCCAGAACTCAACCTTCAGTAATCAGATCCTTAATCTCTTTTATTTTAGCATCGTCAAGTTGACCTTTGCGGATTTCTTGCTCCAAAGTAGGTTCCACATCTATAGTAACTCCTTCAGTATGAGCAACTATCCCCAGGTTAAGTCTCCTGAAATCCTCAACAATCTCATCGGGTAGCTGGGCAACAACAGGTGAATGAACATGCTCCTTTCGACTCAAGGCATCTGCAACCAAATTTGCCTTGCCCGGGTGATAGTGAATCTCCAAATCATAATCCTTAGTAAGCTCCAACCAATGGTGTTGCCTAAGGTCTTGATTCCCATGATATAATGTCTCCATATCTTAAGTGCGTGTACAATAGCTGCTAATTCTAAGTCATGATTGGGGTAGTTAAATTCATGTTTCCGTAACTGGCGAGAAGCATAGGCAATCACATGTCCTTCTTGCATGAGCATGCATCCTAAGTCTTGGCCACATGCATCATAATAGATATCAAATCCTTTCTGTAGGTCTGGCATAACCAATACTGGTGGCGACATCAATCTCTTCTTCAACTGATCAAAGCTATCTTGGCATTTCTCGTTCCACTTAAATTCTCTTCCTTTCTCCAGAAGCGAAGTCATAGGTTTGGCAATCTTAGAAAATCCTTCAATAAATCACCGATAATATCCTGCTAGTCCCAAGAAACTCCGAATCTCAGTAACTGTAGTGGGTACTCTCCACTCCATTATCTCCTTAACCTTAGCAGGATCCACTGATATTCCTCCATTAGAAATAATATGACCAAGAAATGGCACCTCGCCAATCCAAAACTCGCACTTGCTAAACTTGGCATATAGCTGGTTATCTCGTAGCTTCTGTAGCACCAACCTCAGATGTTCCTCGTGATCACTATCACTCTGGGAATAGATAAGGATATCGTCGATGAATACCACGACGAATCTGTCCAAATACTCCATAAACACCTTATTCTTCAGATCCATAAAGTAGTTGGTGCATTAGTTAGTCCAAATGACATAACGATGAACTCATATAAACCATATCGGGTCGAAAAATTCGTCTTGGAATTATACGATGGCCTAATCTTCATTTGATGGTAACCCGATCGGAGATCAGTCTTCGAGAATACCCTTGCACCTCTCATCTAATCAAATAAATCCTTAATGCGGGGTAACAGATACTTGTTCTTCACAGTGACATCATTATGGGTCCCATAATCCACGCACATCCCTTGTGATCCATCTTTCTTCTGTACAAATAGAACCGTTGCTCTCCAAGGCGAGGAACTCGGACGTATGTACCCAGCCATTTGGAATTCTGTTAACTGCTTCTTCAGTCCCTTTAACTCTTCTACAGACATCATGTATGGTCGTTTGAAAGTAGGGGCAGTCCCAGGTAAGAGATATATGACAAACTCAACTTCCGTATCTGGTGGCATCCCTGGTAACTCCTCTAGAAAGACATCCGGAAAATACTTAACCAAACGGATGTTGTCACCAACAAACTTCCCATCGACTAAGAATGCCGCTAGTTTGGTGGCGGTAGTTACTACAATTCCAACTTCAAATCTTTCTCCTTTGGAACTGGTGAGCTCTATGGTTCCTTTAGCACAGTGTATAAACTGCCTTTACCTTTCTTAACCACGACATACCAAGGATCACATCTATAGTCTTCTCTTCTAACACTATAGGGGTAGCCCATCTGGGTTAGAAACACAGGGGACGAAAGAAAGGATTGTAGACAAGGCAGTGATTATGAAGCATGTTACTTTGGGGGATTTATTAGCTAAGTGTGTCACCTACTAAAGCTAATTCATTACCTTATGGTGGTACATGCTAAGATGCCCGTCTATACTATTTCAATCAATCAAAGAAGCAAATCAGGCATTGATCATCAGAACAATCAACCAACATTTTTAATAGAGAAAATAATTTTAATTTTTGTCTTAGGTCTTCTATCTCTCAAAAAGGTCATAAATGTAGGATTCCAAGGTGTGAAATCTATCTTGTCTCGGAGTAGAAAAGGTAAGAATCATCAGAGTAGAACAATAGAAGTTGAGACAGGATCAAGATAAGTATAGAGAGAATCAGAGTAAGGTAAGTATAGAATGAATCAGAAGAAGGTATGTAGGTAAGGGTTTTGTCCATTTCTATCTAGGTTTCGTCCTACAGTCAACATTTCCTCTGATACCACTTCTGTCACACCCGGCTTTAAGGAACAAAGCTAGGTGCATCTCATACATGCGCCAAGAAGACAACATATATAATAACATAGTGTATAGAGATAAATGTCACAAAACATCAGAGTACTTATTACATAGCGGAAGACTTATTACAAAATAAAAGAATAAACATAAAACGAACTAAGGATCGTCGGCGCCAATGTCAACTGAGAAACGCCACCTAGATTAGATCATACTCCTCGCCTTGTGGCTCCTCCTGAACCACCTGCTCTTCTCCTGTGGGGGGGGGGGTGTGAGACAGCAAGGGTGAGCTCACACATGATCATCGCTCAACAAGTTGTGGGGAATAATGTGACATGAACTCACCAAAGGTGGGAGCTCATGGAGTGTAAGGCTTATCAAAGAGAATGGTTAAAGCTGAGCATTGCTTTTAATGTTGGTCAAACTTTTATTAGCAATTACTAGATGTAAGTTAATACCAAACCTTAAATAAAGTAACAGAACAAAATTAATAATAAACCCATGCATATGCAAATGACAAAATTGAATTTAAGTTCCATAATTTAATCATCAGAGAGTCCTGAGCTGCTCATGACCGTGAGCTCGGCTAGTATACCAGTTTTACACTCTGCAGAGGTTGTACCCTTCACCCACAAGTCATGCTACCCATCTGCCAAGGGGTCGCGAATCCCATACACCTCTACCTAGGAAGCGCGGCAGGGCAACACTACGAGGCCTTTACAAAGTTCCACTAGCTTCCGAAAACCCGCTACAGTTTATAGGAAGCTCCAATGCAGGGTTCTTGTCTGAACGCCATCGCAGCAAAATCAACCAAGGACCTCCCTACACTGACCACTCCCCTACTGCCCTTGCCCCTTTCGGGTAAGGTAGTCTTCCACTAGCTTTCCTAATTAGTCAGCCAAGGGCGTCCCATTAAACCCTTGTCGTGGCACGTGGTTCTCAAGTTAAGCTCTATGTTCCAATTAACATTAATGAACTTGACATGAACATAAATAGAATAACAAGAATAATTGGAACATAGATATAATGAATGATTATCCCAAAACCATGTAAAGCAATAGCAAACTACCCAAGTGATTCAGGGGTAAACAAGGTAATGAGATAAACAATCTAGGGTGACCTATCGGGTCCCATCAAAATTAACCTATGCATGAATAAGTGACATTAAAGAACATTATTGGGTAAAAAGTGGTCAAGGGCACAACTTGCCTTCAATGAGCTCCTGCTCAGCTACTTCAACCTGCTGCTCACCAGGATCCTCGGTCACGGGCTCTTCTACTCGCCACAATACAAACAAGCACAGTGCATATAGAGAAATTAACATTACACCAAACATATATACAAAATACACAGTAATAATCTACGCATTAAAATAAAATTCTAGGAACAGGAATCATAATTTTTGGAGTTATAGAGTTTAAGTTATGAATTTTCAAAGGTTTCATGTGTTTTAAATAGGATTAAGTGAGAAATAATATTTCTTACTGTTTTCATGCCAAAACAGAGACTCTAGGTGATAGAGAATAATTTTACAAAATTTTAGAAACTGGAATGGATAGATTTGAACTTCATATGAATTTTCTATGCAGTAAACAAGTTCTAGAATTTATTTTGCATTAAATATCAATTTCTAAAGTTAAATAATTGAATTCTCAGAGCTATGGACTGGGCGCAGCAATACTAAGAAAGGCAGGGGCAACGGCGCAAAAGCCACACAGACACAGGCCTAATGCGCAGTGGACGGCGGGTTCTAATCTCCAAAACCGTAAGGGTTCTTTTGCAAAACCCGCACCGCGAAGGGGTATCAGCCGCCCAGGACCACCCGATCACAATCCAACGGCTCGGATTTAATTTCCCCTGATCTAATCGTGCCCGATCAATTCCGATCCTACGGTCCCGGTCAACGTAAGCACCGAGCCATCGCAGCCGCTCAGTGCGCCACGATCTACAGCGCACACGCCAAGATCAACGGCCAGAAGGCCGTCTTCCCCGCCCAGACGACATTGCGGCGGCGCGGCATCGCTGAACGCGACGGAGGATGTCCCCGGCTAGAACCCATAGCCCGAAATCCGCTCAGAACTCCATCCTGACGGGCTCCAATCGAAGTAGAGAAGATCGCAGGGCTAGGGGAGGATATCTCACCGACTATTGGAACGTGGGCAGCCCCGTCGCGGCGGAGTTCGGTTCCAGCGGTGGCAAAGGCTCGGGTGAGCAATTCTCGCCACTGCGACGCCCGGCTCTTTCCGTTGCGCCCGCGAGTGGCACCACCCCGCTTCCGCTGCGCACCCCGACCCGGACTCAGATCACCAGTGACGCGAACGCCCAGTCTATCGCGTGGCGGCCCTGGTCTCTCTCTCTCACTTTCTGTCTTCTTCTCCCTCTGGACGCGGCTGGATGGTTGAGGAACAGGCGGTGGCAGGTGTTCTTATGCCCACACATCCCCGCGAGAGTCGGTCCATTCACAACCACTTCCTGGTGGATACGGAGCTCAGGCGCAGTCCAAGACTCTGGAATATACACCTCCCCTACGACGGATTTGGCGCTCCGGTTGCGACGGGTTCGCGTGGATTTGTTGAGGACGATACTGACAAGTCCGTCCCACACAGCAGTACCACAAACGCGCACGAGCGACCAACTACTCGGGCCCACTAATCAGGGGGGGATCACCAGGACACGCGTGCTGGCAAGGAAGAGGCAATGGGCCGCGCGATAGTGTATGCGAGGTGGGCCGAAATGTGGGGTTCTAGCCCATGCGCAGGCATTTTCCCTTTTCTTTTATACTTTTTATTTCTTTTTCCTTGTTTTGTTTTCCCAAAGTTCAAACTTATTTCCCCCTTCAAAGTCCAAATTTTGTGGTGGATTTGTCCTTAATTTATTATACAATTGAAGGAATCAATTAAGTAAAAAAATCTATTCTTTTATTATTATTATTTTGCTTTATGTAGTGCCATCTTATTTCTGTCTCATTTCTAACTTATCATCCATTGCTCTAAATTGCATTTCTTTGGTTAAATTCTAACTTATACATTGACACCTCTTTCTTAAACTTGCCAAAATTTAATGCACAAACATAAAAGTTCAACATGATGCATGATTTATTTAAGTGTCATTGGTTAGTTAATCCCCTTTTGATGGTGTTTATTCACATGTGATAGTAACTAGAGGTGGTACACACATATAGATAAAGGGAATATTCTCTTATTATATGATTTACAAATTTAGGTATTACACGTATATATCATAAACTGGATATATTGAGCCTAGCTACATGGCTGTTGGAGCGATTCTATATTTTTGGAGCCATCTATTTTTTGTGTTTTTGTGCACATGCAGTGGAAACGGAAATGTCATCCAAAATTTGCACACATGCAATGTAAACTCTCACGATCTGCCATAATTATCGGATCTGCCATAAAAATAGGATATATATGTATGCGCCTGCGCGTGTGGATGTGGTCCAGTGGCTGGGCGGAGTTTTTATGCTATGTCTATGAACTATTTACGTTATTTCTATTAACTATTTACATCATTTGTGCAAAAAAAACATAACCACAATTATGACGTGCATCCCACGCAGAGGTTGTGTGTTTGATCTAGGGTTTGACTTACACGCATACGTGGGAAGGTTTGACCTGGTGTATGGCGGGAGACACATCAGGCCGCATGCACCTTGTTGAGTGTGGTACATAGGGTGGCTGGGCTTCCTGTAATTATTGAAAGCCATGGACTCACGATATACCGACACTATATATATCATTGAGGGTTGCTATTTCATTCGTGTTTATCTTATTGCGTTATATGCTTTTGAAAACATCGCTATGGAACTCATTAAGAATGGCCTTAGAACGTACATGTAAATTTTGCAACAAAAAAAAGCAAAGCAATTTCTAATTTAACTACTAGACAGCACGTACATTTAAGTAGCCATATAACTTCAACTTTCTTGCGTGTGTTACATCAACTGCTTTATGGACTTAGGGTTAGCTACGGATCTTCGTTACTCCTAGCATCCCACTCAGCAATCATAGGCCGGCCAATGAATTTCCAGTTGTTATATATCATCGCCTTAATTGCCTGGCAATTCTACGGGATACTACCAACAACTCACAGCGGCCGATCAAAATCGCTTCCAGTTGTCAATGAATAACGGTTCGCGTCAGATCAAATCCTCATTTTTTTGTCAGTTGTTTGTTAATGAGGGAAGGAGGTAACCAAATCAAATTTGCGAGACAGTGATGGAGTCGTCATGCCTCTGGATCGCGTGCATATGGTGGTATCACATCAAACTTTGTAGCACTGATGAACCCCCAGTTTTGAACTGTGCGGATTCCATAGAATTAATCCATAACGGAATCCCACTGTTTCTTGCGAAAATTCTTCGAAGTCCGTGTCACTTCCTGAAATATTACCATGAGTGGAGGCCTAATTGTAAGCGCAGCAATGGACGACGAGGTGTACGTTCAGGTACATTATCTGGACTCGGTAGCCTCGGTTTCGTGTAGGATGCCATACAGATACACAGTTCGTGTGCAGCTCTAGAATAGTACAGATGTCCAATGAATGACATCACTGAATTTACCTTGCACCTTTTCATTCAAGTTGGATATTATTAACTTATTAATAGCTGGATTATGTAGTGGTCTAGCGATCGTGAGCAATTTTATCCAAGGTGCTGCAACGGTCTGGTTCAAAATTTATCCGTTGCATTGCACCGTACCGTTCATCTTGCCGGCAGATATTGACTGGATCCATAGATGGAACAACGCAAGCAAAAAGAGAGCGTCATCTACAGACAGTGTAGTAGAGCTAGCTAGCGTTCAGTTTGTTGAGCCGTCAGTGTCAGTGCGCTCCAACCAACCATTACTAAACCCCCCCTCCTCTTCGCTTCGCATTCAAATCAACACCCATCTCCGAGCTGGACCAAGTCTTCTAGCCTAGCTCTTACGGCACCAAGCAGGCCTGCACAGCATTTCCGTTGCCCGCGCGCGCACACACTGCAGGCCTCACTTCTTGGTGGCACTGGCAGTGGCACTGGCGGCAATGCCGGACTCGGATGTCCCCAGCCCAGCATCGTCGCCGCTTGGCAGCGTGCAGAAGATTGCCAGGGGTCGGAAAAGCAGGCGCGGCGGCGGGCGGAGCCCGGCGTACCGCGGCGTGCGGATGCGGGCGTGGGGGAAGTGGGTGTCCGAGATCCGCGAGCCGCGCAAGAAGTCCCGCATCTGGCTCGGCACCTTCCCGACGGCCGAGATGGCGGCGCGCGCCCACGACGCCGCCGCGCTAGTGGTCAAGGGCCGCGGCGCGGTGCTCAACTTCCCTGAGATGGCGGCGTCCCTGCCGCGCCCGGCTTCCGCCGCGCCGCGCGACGTGCAGGCCGCGGCCGCGCGCGCCGCCGCCATGGACGTTCCCGTGGGCGCGGCGGAGCCGCTGCCGTCCTCGTCGCCGCAGCAGGTGCTGGGGCAGCCGTTAGTTGTAGGCGACCCCGATGTGGAGCTCCTGGAGGAGATCGTGGAGCTACCGTTGATCGACGAGGATGTCATGGCGTCGGACGACGTGTTCTGCTGGACGGCGTCGTTCCACGACTGTGCCGCCGACGACCCGCTGTCGTACGAGCCGAACGCGTGGATGCAGGCAGGCGGCAGCATTGCGGCGCAGGTCGCGGAGATGATGGTGCCCGGGACCGGGCTCGCCACGGACCAGCTCTGGACGGCGCAGCCAGACGGCATTATGCCTTCGGAGCTCGGTGCGTTCTTATGGAACCCCTGTAGTTAACTACGCAACTAGCTAATCGATCTGCCCGTCTCTCTCTTTGCTCTCTTTGCAGTATATATAAATATAAATCGCATGCTTTGTTAATAGCTCAGAAAGCATCTGCATCGAACGACGGCTTGCTACGTACGTACCGTTGGCACGGCAGTAGCAAACATACGGACGCATCTGGGTACCTTTCCAATTCTGCTGCGCTCTTCTCCTTCTCTACGGTCTTTTATGTGCATGCGAAGCCTGATTGCGATCGCGTCAATGGAAGACAGATAGGCGGTTGTGGGAGAACGACGCAAGCAACTAAAGGGTACTGGAGAGTCAAACAAAATAGAGTGATTCCATTCCATTATTTAAAAATAGAGCCGGTCTATTCTGTGTTTGGCATAAAAAATATGGTCGCTCTATTTTTTGTTTGGTTGAATAGTAGAATAAAGCGGAGTCGTTCCGTTCTTTATTTGGTTTGAGAGCCGTATGATTATAGAGAGGAGTAGAAGAGGGAGAGCGCTCACATCCGGAAGAGCGCTCGCGTCCGATCGTTTTTGTGGAGTGGGAGTGTTCTAACTACTTATAGTAAATTTCTATATGGAGATCTATGAGTCACTCCACTTTTATTTTGTTGGAAACCAAACGTTCAGAAAATTGGAATGAAGCCACTCTATTCTCCCTCACTCAACCAAACACACCCTAAAAAAACTTGTCGTGGAGGGTAAGATCACGTCACAATTCAGATATGGCTCATATGTGCGCCAAAATCAAATACAACACATACAATAACTCAGTGTATAGAGATAAATGTCATAATCTTTATTATAACGAAAATGTCTTACAAAATAACTGATACTAAATTAAATCAAACTAAGAGAACTATAACCACGGCGCCATAGTTGACGGAGAGGCGACGCCTAGATCTCATCGAACTCGTCGTAATAGTCCTCCTCCGGTGGAACCTGCTCTCATGACCTGGTGGGATTATAGCAATGGTGGGCTCCCATACAGTCATCGCTCAGCAAGTGCAGGAAAAATGTCTATACGCTCAATTACGTTAGGGCTCATGTGTAGTGTAAGGCTTACCAAGGATAAAGGTTAAGGTTGAGGAATGCTTTTAATTAAATTGGTCAAAATTTAATTAGCAATTACTAAGTATATGTAAAGAATCAACCCAATTAAATACTTGATCAATATAGAAATGACATATAGAAATCTTACAATGCAATGCATGACAGATTAAGTTTAATTGCATAAATTACTCATGAGAGGGTTCGAGCCACTCATGACTGTGAGAACGGCTGGTATACCAGTTTTACACTCTGCAAAGTTTGTGTATCTTTACCCACAAGTTGTGTTACCCATTTGCTTAGTGATCATAACTTCTCATTCATCTCTGTTGAGGAGACGAGACAGATTAGCACTACGAGGCCTTTCCAAAGTTCCACTAGCATGAGAGAACCCGCTACGGTTTCAAGTAGAAGGGGGTGATATAGGAATCCCTCAAACAAAAAGCTATCGCTGATAGATCGACTGGAGAACCTCCCTATAGCAGCAGCTTCCGCCACCCTGATTGCCCCTTTCGAGAAATGATTAATTCACACTAGCTTTTTAATTAATTGGCCAAGGGTGTCCCATTCCACCCTTGTGGTAGAAGTGTTGTATCGGGTGGTCGCTCTATGTTCCAATTAACCAAAATAATTTTATCATATACAATAGCTAAGCCAACAACATTATTAAGACATGATCATAATTCAGATATAACATTAAGCCCAAAACTAGATAAAGCAATAGCAAGACTATCGTATAATACATTTTTATGCAAGATGTGGGGTAAACAAAACTAGGTAACCTATTAGGTCCGATCAATTTAACCTAAGAATGCCATGGTGATTGACAGAATCATGAATATTATTAGGTCAAAAAATGTGATCAAGGACACAACTTGCCTTCTGCGAGCTCCTGCTTAGAATCTTCAACCTACTGGGTCTCGGGTTCCTCGATCACTTGCTCGTCTAGTCATGTCGGGGACCATAATTAGGGGTACCCCCAAGACTCCTAATCTCAGCTGGTAACCCCCATCAGCACAAAGCTGCAAAGGCCTGATGGGCGCGATTAAGGTCAAGGCTTAGTCCACTCAAGGGACACGATCTCGCCTCGCCCGATCCCAGCCTCGGGCAAAGGTAGCCGACCCCGGAGGATTCACATCTCGCCCGAGGGCCCCCTCAAGCAACGGACACACCTTCGGCTCGCCCGAGGCCCAGTCTTCGCAGAAAAGCAACCTTGGCCAGATCGCCACGCCGACCGACCGTATCGCAGGAGCATTTAAAGCAAGGATCGCCTGACACCTTATCCTGACGCGCGCCCTTCAGTCGACAGAGCCGAAGTGACCGCAGTCACTTCGCCGCTCCACTGACCGACCTGACAAGAAAACAGCGCCGCCTGCGTCGCTCCGACTGCTGTGCCACTCGACAGAGTGAGGCTGACAGCAGCTAAGTCCAGCCTCGGGCGCCATAGGAAGCTCAGCCTCGCCCGACCCCAGGGCTCGGGCTCAACCTCGACGCTGGACGACGGACTCCGCCTCGCCCGACCCCAGGGCTCGGACACAGCCTCGGCCTCAGAAGACGTTCTCCGACTCGCCCGACCCAGGGCTCGGACTCAACCTCGACCTCGGAAGACGGACTCCGCCTCGCCCGACCCCAGGGCTCGAACTCGGCCTCGACCTCGGATGACGGACTCGACCTCGACCTCGGAGGAGCCTCCGCCTCGCCCGACCTAGGGCTCGGACCGACCACATCACAGGGGGGCCATCATTACCCTACCCCTAGCTAGCTCAGGCTACGGGGAACAAGACTGGCGTCCCATCTGGCTCGCCCCGGTAAACAAATAATGATGGCGCCCCGCGTGCTCCATGACGACGGCGGCTCTCAGCCCCTTACGGAAGCAAGGAGACATCAGCAAGGATTCGACAGCCTCGACAGCTGTCCTTCCGCAGGGCTCCAGCTCTCCTCCGACGGCCACGACATCACATGAACAGGGTGCCAAAACCTCTCCGACTGCCACGACGGCATGTACTTAGGGCTCTAGCTCCTCTCTGCTAGACACGTTAGCACATTGCTACACCCCCCATTGTACACCTGGACCCTCTTCTTACGCCTATAAAAGGAAGGTACAGGGCTCTCGTGCGAGAAGGTTGGCCGCGCGGGAGAATGGGCCGACGCATAAGGCTCTCGCTCTCGCTCTCTCCCACGCGAACGCTTGTAACCCCCTACTGCAAGCGCATCCATCCGCCCTGGGCGCAGGACAACACGAAGGCCGCGGGTTCCCCTTACTATTCTCCCCCCTTTGTGTCCCGTCTCGCGCCGACCCATCTGGGCTGGGACACACAGCGACAATTTACTCGTCGGTCCAGGGACCCCCGGGGTCGAAACGCCGACAGTTGGCGCGCCACGTAGGGGCCTGCTGCGTGTTGATGAACAGCTTCCCGTCAAGCTCCAGATGGGTAGTCTCCAGCAACCTTTCCAACCCGGGACGATGCTCCGTTTCGGGAGTCTTGAGTTCATGTCCCTCGACGGCGGCTACGACATGATACTCCTTCCTCCGCCGCGCGACAGCGACAATGGCGGCCGTCAGCCCGCCCCCCGGCGGCGGAATCAACGACGTCTTCCCCACATGGCGGAAGAACAACATCCGAGTTTGTCCTGTCACCTCCCCCACCGACGGAGGAGGAGGCGGGGCAACCATGGTCAAGTAGGAGGCGGCACCTCGTCGGCTGTCGAGCAAGTCGACGATGCCGACACCCCAGCGGGGGACACATCGGGCTTCGACCTTGCGTCTGAGACGAAGACGAGCGCCGTTTCCCCGCAACACGCCAACCCCAAGCAGACGAACGACGCCAGCACGCTCGCGAAGGACTTGCTGGGCGTCGCCCTCGTACCTGAGACAACGGTGCAGTCCGCCCCTGACGCGACTTCGTCACCGCCCGTCGACCAAGAGGTACCGACCGATTCCCATCCCGTGCCTTTTGGATTCAGCTTCGACCCACCAAGCGACCTCGCTTCGGTGGAAGCCTTCATAGAGGCATGTACCAACCCTCCGGGGTACCATATGCGGTCGCCCTGGGACAGACTGACAGACGTCTCGACCTACGGACCCTCGGGTTCCGAGGAAGATGACGAGCCCGACTTTTGTTGGGATTTCTCCGGGCCCGGTAACCCCAGTGCCATGCGGGACTTCATGATCGCATGCGACTACTGCCTCTCCGATTGTTCCAATGGTAGTCGCAGCTTCGACGACGAGGACTGCGGCCCGAGTCGTGAATGTTTCCACGTTGATCTAGGGGGTCCCGGCGAAGGCAACCATCTTGGTATGCCGGAGAGCGGCGATCCCCCTAGGCCTATGCCTCGCGTTGACATCCTTCGGGAGCTAGCTATGGTCCCAGTCCCTGCGGGGGGTCAGGACGCACAGCTCGAGCAAATCCACGAGATGCAGGCCAGGCTCGACGAGGGAGCAGGAACACTTGAGCAGTTCCGATGGAACATCGGGCAGGAATGGGCAGACCAAGCTCCGGCCGGAGAAGCGCGTCATCTACCCTAGGGCATCCAGCACCGCATTGCCGACGACGTCAGGGCAAGGCCGCCACCGGCTTCCAGTGGGGTCGGCCAGAACCTGGCTACAGCAGCAATACTACTCCGCGCGATGCCGGAACCATCGACCACCGAAGGGTGGCGTATCCAGGGAGAGCTCAAGAATCTCCTGGAGGATGTCGCGGTCCGACAGGTCGAAAGCTCTGCCTCCCGAAGGCAGGGGTACCCCTCGGAGCATCGCGCCGCGACTTCCCGATTCGTGCGGGAAGCCTCGGTCCACAACGGGCGCACGCGCAACACGGCGCCTGTGGCCCCGGGTCGCCTCGGCAACGAGCACCACCACCGCAACCGTCGAGCCCACCTCGACGAGAGGGTGCGCCGAGGCTACCACCCCAGGCGTGGGGGACGCTACGACAGCGGGGAGGATCGGAGTCCCTCGCCCGAACCACCCGGTCCGCAGGCTTTCAGCCGGGCCATATGACAGGCGCCGTTCCCAACCCGGTTTCGAACCCCGACTACCATCACAAAGTACTCAGGGGAGACAAGGCCGGAACTGTGGCTCGCGGACTACCGACTGGCCTGCCAGCTGGGTGGAACGGACGATGACAACCTCATCATCCGCAACCTCCCCCTGTTCCTCTCCGACACCGCTCGAGCCTGGCTGGAGCATCTGCCTCTGGGGCAGATCTCCAACTGGGATGACCTGGTCCAAGCCTTCGCCGGCAACTTCCAGGGCACGTATGTGCGCCCTGGGAACTCATGGGATCTCCGAAGCTGCCGCCAGCAGCCGGGAGAATCCCTCCGGGACTACATCCTGCGATTTTCAAAGCAACGTACCGAGCTGCCCAACATCACCGACTCGGATGTCATCGGCGCGTTCCTCACCGGCACCACTTGCCGCGACCTGGTGAGCAAGCTGGGTCACAAGACCCCCACCAGGGCGAGCGAGCTGATGGACATCGCCACCAAGTTCGCCTCTGGCCAGGAGGCGATTGAGGCCATCTTCCGGAAGGACAAGCAGCCCCAGGGCCGCCAGCCAGAAGACGTCCCCGAGGCGTCCGCTCAGCGCGACACCAAGAAGAAGAACAAGAAGAAGTCGCGAGCGAAACGCGACGCCACCGACGCGGACCTTATCGCCGCCGCTGAGTACAAGAACCCTCGGAAACCTCCTGGAGGTGCCAATCTCTTCGATAAGATGCTCAAGGAGCCATGCCCCTATCATCAGGGGCCCGTCAAGCACACCCTTGAGGAGTGCGTCATGCTTCGGCGCCACTTTCACAAGGCCGGGCCACCGGCGGAAGGTGGCAGGGCCCACAACAATGACAAGAAGGAGGATCGCAAGGCAGAGGAGTTCCCCGAGGTCCACGACTGCTTCATGATCTACGGTGGGCATGTGGCGAACGCCTCGGCTCGGCACCGCATGCAAGAGCGTAGGGAGGTCTGCTCGGTAAAGGTGGCGGCGCCAGTCTACCTAGACTAGTCCGACAAGCCCATCACCTCGACCAGGGCGACCACCCCGACCGTGTGCCGAGCCCGGGGAAATATCCGCTCGTTGTCGACCCCATCATCGGCAACGCCAGGCTCACCAAGATCCTCATGGACGGGGGCAGCAGCCTCAACATCATCTATGCCGAGACCCTCGAGCTCCTGCAGATCGATCTGTCCTCGATCCGGACAGGCACGGCGCCTTTTCACGGGATCATCCCCGAGAAACGCGTCCAACCCCTTGGACAACTCGATCTGCCCGTCTGCTTCGGGACTCCCTCCAACTTCCGAAGGGAAACCCTCACGCTCGAGGTGGTCGGGTTCCGAGGAACCTACCACGCAGTACTGGGGAGGCCATGCTACGCCAAGTTCATGGCCCTCCCCAACTACACCTACCTCAAGCTCAAAATGTCGGGCCCCAACGGGGTCATCACCGTCGGCCCCACGTACCGACACACGTACGAATGCGACATGGAGTGCGTGGAGTACGCCGAGGTCCTCTCCCAATCCGAGGCCATCATCGCCGACCTGGAGAGCCTCTCCAAGGAGGCGCCAGATGCGAAGCGCCACGCCGGCAACTTTGAGCCAACTGAGACGGTCAAATCCGTCCCTCTCGACCCTAGCAACGATGCCTCCAAGCATATACGGATCGGCTCCGAGCTCGACCCCAAATAGGAAGCAGTGCTCGTCAACTTTCTCCGTGCGAACGCCGAAGTCTTTGCGTGGAGTCCCTCGGACATGCCTGGCATACCGAGGGATGTCGTCGAGCACTCGCTGGATATCCTAGCTGGAGCCCGACCCGTGAAGCAGCCTCTGCGCCGATTCGACGAAGAAAAGCGCAGAGCCATAGGCGAGGAGATCCACAAGCTGATGGCCGCAGGGTTCATCAAAGAGGTATTCCATCCCGAATGGCTTGCCAACCCTGTGCTTGTGAGAAAGAAAGGAGGGAAATGGCGGATGTGTGTAGACTACACTGGTCTAAACAAAGCATGTCCGAAGGTTCCCTACCCTCTGCCTCGCATCGATCAAATTGTGGATTCCACTAATGGGTGCAAAACCCTGTCTTTCCTCGATGCCTACTCAGGGTATCACCAAATCAGGATGAAAGAGTTCGACTAGCTCGTGACTTCTTTCATCACGCCCTTTGGCATGTACTGCTACGTTACTATGCCATTTGGTTTGAGGAATGCGGGTGCGACGTACCAAAGGTGCATGAACCACGTGTTTGGTGAACACATTGGTCGAACGGTTGAGGCTTACGTCGATGACATCGTAGTCAAGACGAGAAAAGCCTTCGACCTCCTCTCCGACCTTGAAACGACATTCCGGTGTCTCAAGGCGAAAGGCGTAAAACTCAATCCCGAGAAGTGTGTCTTCGGAGTCCCCCGAGGCATGCTCCTGGGGTTCATCGTCTCCGAGCGGGGCATCGAGGCCAACCCGGAGAAAATCGCGGCCATCACCAACATGGGGCCCATCAAGGACATGAAAGGCGTACAGAGGGTCATGGGATGCCTTGCGGCTCTGATCCGCTTCATCTCGCGCCTCGGCGAAAGAGGCCTACCTCTGTATCGCCTCTTAAGAAAGACCGAGTGCTTCACTTGGACCCCCAAGGCCGAGGAAGCCCTCGGGAACCTGAAGGCGCTCCTTACGAACGCACCCATCCTGGTGCCTCCCGCTGCCGGAGAAGCCCTCTTGATCTACATCGCCGCTACCACTCAGGTGGTCAGCGCCGCGATCATGGTCGAAAGACGAGAAGAAGGGCATGCATTGCCCGTCCAGAGGCCGGTCTACTTCATCAGTGAGGTATTGTCCGAGACCAAGATCCGCTACCCACAAATTCAGAAGCTACTGTACGCGGTGATTCTGACGCGGCGGAAGTTGCGACACTACTTTGAGTCTCATCCGGTGACTGTGGTGTCATCCTTCCCCCTGGGGGAGATCATCCAGTGCCGAGAGGCCTCGGGTAGGATTGCAAAGTGGGCGGTGGAAATCATGGGCGAGACAATCTCGTTCGCCCCTCGGAAGGCCATCAAGTCCCAAGTCTTGGCAGACTTTGTGGTTGAATGGGTCGACACCCAGCTCCCGGCAGCTCCAATCCAACCAGAACTCTAGACCATGTTTTTCGACGGGTCGCTGATGAAAACAGGGGCAGGCGCGGGCCTGCTCTTCATCTCGCCCTTCGGGAAGCACCTCCGCTACGTGCTGCGCCTCCATTTCCCGGCGTCCAACAACGTGGCTGAGTACGAGGCTCTGGTCAACGGGTTGCGCATCGCCATCGAGCTAGGGGTCCGACGCTTGGACGCTCGCGGTGACTCGCAGCTTGTCATCGACCAAGTCATGAAGAACTCCCACTGCCGCGACCCGAAGATGGAAGCCTACTGCGACGAGGTTCGACGCCTGGAAGACAAGTTCTACGGGCTCGACATCAACCACGTCGCCTGGTGGTACATCGAGACTGCAGACGAGCTGGCGAAGATAGCTTCGGCACGAACAACGGTTCCCCCGAACGTCTTCTCCCGGGACCTACATCAACCCTCAATCAAGACAAACGACACGCCCGAGCCCGAGAAGGCCTCGGCCCGGCCCGAGGCACCCTCGGCTCCGCCCGAGGCACCCTCGGCTACCGAGGGTGAGGCTCTGCGCATCGAGGAAGAGCGGAATGGGGTCACGCCTAATCGAAACTGGCAGACCCCGTACCTGCAATATCTCCACCGAGGAGAGCTACCCCTCGACAGAGCCGAAGCTCGGCGACTGGCGCGGCACGCCAAGTCATTCGTCTTGCTGGGTGACGGGAAGGAGCTCTACCACCGCAGCCCCTCCGGCATCCTCCAGCGATGCATATCCATCGCCGAAGGCCAGGAGCTCTTACAAGAAATACACTCGGGGGCTTGCGGTCATCACGCAGCGCCTCGAGCCCTTGTTGGAAATGCCTTCCGACAGGGTTTCTACTGGCCAACCGCGGTGGCCGATGCCACTAGGATTGTACGCACCTGCCAAGGGTGTCAATTCTACGCGAAGCAGACCCACC
Source organism: Zea mays (assembly GCF_902167145.1). Taxonomy (NCBI): domain Eukaryota; kingdom Viridiplantae; phylum Streptophyta; class Magnoliopsida; order Poales; family Poaceae; genus Zea; species Zea mays. The sequence goes on along the minus strand of NC_050104.1, from coordinate 80,649,208 downwards.
TGCCCGCTCAGGCTCTACAGACAATACCTATCACCTGGCCGTTTTCTGTGTGGGGTCTGGACCTCGTCGGTCCCTTGCAGAAGGCGCCCGAGGGCTACACGCACCTGCTGGTCGCCATCGACAAATTCTCCAAGTGGATCGAGGTCCGACCCCTAAACTGCATCAGGTCTGAACAGGCGGTGGCGTTGTTCACCAACATCATCCATCGCTTTGGGGTCCCGAACTCCATCATCACCGACAACGGCACCCAGTTCACCGGCAGAAAGTTCCTAGACTTCTGCGAGGATCACCACATCCGGGTGGACTGGGCCGCCGTGGCTCACCCCATGACGAATGGGCAAGTAGAGCGTGCTAACGGCATGATTCTGCAAGGACTCAAGCCATGGATCTACAACGACCTCAACAAGTTCGGCAAGCAATGGATGAAGGAACTCCCCTCGGTGGTCTGGAGTATGAGGACAACGCCGAGCCGAGCCATGGGCTTCACACTGTTCTTTCTAGTCTATGGGGTCGAGGCCATCTTGCCCACAGACTTAGAATACGGTTCCCCGAGGACGAGGGCGTACGACGACCAAAGGAGTCGAACCAACCGAGAAGACTCACTGGACCAGATGGAAGAGGCTCGGGACATGGCCTTACTACACTCGGCGCGGTATCAGCAGTCCCTGCGACGCTACCATGCCCGAGGGGTTCGGTCCCGAGACCTCCAGGTGGGCGACTTGGTGCTTCGGCTGCGACAAGACGCCCGAGGGCGCCACAAGCTCACGCCTCCCTGGGAAGGGCCATTCATCATCGCCAAGATTTTGAAGCCCGGAACATACAAGCTGGCCAACAGTCAAGGCGAGATCTACAGCAACGCTTGGAACATCCGACAGCTACGTCGCTTCTACCCTTAAGATGTTTTCAAGTCGTTCATACACCTCGTTTACATACGCCAATAAAGTCTAACCATCAAGGAAGGGGCAGCCTTGCCTCGGCAAAGCCCGACCCTCCCTCGGGGGCTAGAAGGGGCGAACCCCCTCTGCGTCAAAATTTTCCTCGAAAAAAGTCTTCCATCAAAATGACTTTCGCGTCTCCCGGCTATATCAGTAACAGGACCCCAAGAAACGAATAAGAGTGCATGTAAGTGGCAAGGTCGACCGAGCCGAGGGACTCCTACGCCTCTGGGATACGGATACCTCACTCGCCGCCTACCGCGAAAAATAACTCTTACTTGGGTAAGCAATCCTGCTACTGACGAACGAGTCCGGATACACAAAACAGGAGGAAAAGAGACACAACCTTATATTACGATGATAAAGTGTTCGGGCCTCGGCGGCCGCAAAAGACACATATGCATTCAAAATAAACTGCTCCAGCAGAATCAGGCGTCGCCCGGAGAAGGAGCCGCGCCCTCGGCTTCGTCTCCACCCTCGGCGAGATCCGCCCCGGCCTCAGACGACAGCGCAAGCGGGAGGATCTCTGCTTCGAAGGTGGTCGCCAGCACAGCGCTTGGACCCGCGGCGGCCGCGTCAAGCCTCTGGACTTCGGCCAGGGCAGCTTCATCTTCGTCGGGAAGGCAATACCCCTCGCTGACCCGCTCCAGATCCACGTCGTAGTGGGAAGCGAGCACGACGAAGGCCCGCCTGACGCCGTGATGCAGCGCCTCGCGGAGTCTGCCGCGCGCGTGGTCACCTAAGGCCTGCAGGCGACTCTAAGGGGAGCTTCCCAAGGGGATGTCGTCGAAACCAAAGACCCGGCAGAAGGCCGAGATGGCCTCGGACATGGCCGCATGGTCGGCCTCCCTCTGCTCGGCCGCCTGGGCAAGTGCCTTGGTGGACTCATCGAGGGCAGACTCGAGCTCTACAAACAGCCAAAGCAGAAGACTTCAAACACGAGTTGATGAACGAAGCTGAATCAAAATCTTAAAACAGCCAAGACATACCTTCGGCTCGGGCACGCTGCTCCGAGGATGCGGCTTGGGCCACGGCTAGGTCTGCCGCAAGGGCTCCGTCCCGAGCAGACGCCTCGGCTAACTGGACTTCAAGAGCCTCAGCCCGGCTTTCAGCCTCGGCGGCCCGGCCCCGAGATTGGTCCCACTCGCCGATGACCTGGCCAAGCTCCAACTGCTGCCGCTGCGCCTCTACGCGTGCCGCCACTGCCTCTGCTCCCAGATCGACACAGAGCAACCGAAGGTCCGCCACCTCGGTGCTCCGTTGGGAGAGGCGCTCGGTAGCCCCGGCAAGCGTGGTCCTCAGGGACCGCAGCGAACCCCAGACATCAGCCTCGCGGCGGATGAACGACGACTTGGCGGCGCTCAGATCCGTCAGATCCTAAGGAAAGGAAGCGGGGCGTCACAAAGAATGCCTTGATCACGTGAAAGGTATGCTTGAAATCATTACCTGGAGGATCTTGGGAACGTCCCTGCAAAGGACCTCCAAGGTCGACCGAAGCGACCCCACCGTTGCCTCGGCACACTCACGAAGCCCGTCCCAAGACTGCTCCTCTCGCTCATCGTCAAGAACGAAGAGGGGATCCGAAGCCCCACTGGTCCAGAACCGGAGCGACTGACGCCGCCCATCGGGACTACGCCGCGCGGGGACGAGGTTGCCGCTCCCCAGGACGGGTCGCGGTTCCACGCCCCCCTCCTCCGAGGCACCAAGTAGCGACGCCTCGGCCATCTCAGCGTCGGCGGCGACGGGTGGCTCCACGACCAGAACGGCAACAACCTCGGCAGAAGCCGGTGCCAACGCCCGCAACGCGTTTGGTGGGCTCGAGGCCACAGTCGCGCCAGCAGTCTCCCTCGGCACGACGGCCGCCTCGACGGAGGAGTCGGCCTCGAGAGCTCGCCCCACGGCAACTTGTGCCGCCTGGGCCCCCCGCTTTGGGGCATCTTGTAAGAAGGCCAGCTGGCTGGCGAGGCCCGGTGCGGCACTGGCTGCAGAAGCCGGCGTTGTCTTGAGGGCCTTCCGGGGAGCCAGACCGATCGAACCATGCCTCTGTTTGCTGGGAAGAAATGGAAGAGCAGGATCAAGACACACAAAGAAGGAGCCAAGACAAAGATATCCTAAGATACTTACCCACTCCGGGCCACGATCAATCGTGCCTGTGGGGAGGTCTCTCGAGCCTCGATCCCCGAAGGTACCACCGAGGTTAGCCCCGCTGCCGGCTTCGGCACCATCCTTGCCTCGGGCGCCTGAGGCACCAGAGGGACGGATTGCCCAAGTGCAGCCACGACGACCCGAGGATCACCCTCCTGTGCAGTCAGCACGGGCAACGGTTCTTGGGGAACAGGCGGCTCGGCCTGACTCCCCGGGGTCACCTCAACTACCTCGGCCATGGGGTCAAGTACCCCCTCGGCCTGCCCTCATTCTTCGGACCGGGACCCTGACGTCCCAGCCCCGGATACCGACGACGCCAGCCCGCTCGGGGGCTGGCTCGACGACCCCTGGCCCAACCTCAGATCCGGGCTGAGGCCGAGGCGGGCAGCCATGTCGTTGTCTTCATCATCATCTTCATCGTCGTCGTCGTCATCGTTAGGCGTCTCCGGTGACGGCTCCCTCGGGAGCCCATCCCTCTCCTGCCGACGACGAAGCCTTTCCAAGGCGTCCCAAGCCCGCATCCGCTCGCGGGCCTGAGCCTTCTCCGCGTCCTTCTTCTCCTTCCTCTTCTCCGCGGCGACCCTCCGCGCAGCTCGGTCCACCGTGTCCTCCGGGACTGGTGGCAGGGAAGGCTTGTGAAACCCCACCTCCTGGAGACGGACGAAAAGTCTCGGCTGTGAGAACCAAGGGCAATCCGACATAAGAAGGAAGAAGGAGCGGACACTCACCAGGGACACACACCCGCGATCGGGACGCATCGAGAGCTGGGAAAAGGCGCCGGCGTCTAGTTTCCGTACCGTGTCGGCTACCCGCCTGTGGAGGTCGTCGGCGGGAAGGGGGTCCGAGGACATCTGCAAACCCTCCAAGTCGACCCCCGGCGTCATCTCCCAAAGCGGTAGCCGCCGCTCCGTCAAGGGGAGCACCCTCCGGCGATGAATGGCGGCAACCACCCCCGCAGTGGTGAGCCCTCCTTCTCGCAGCTCCTCCAAGGCCTTCAAAAGGGGCTGGAGATTCTTCTGTCCCTCGCGCGGGGCCCCGTAGCGCCAGTTACCGCAGGCGGCGGTCACCACTCGTTGAGAAAACGACGGGAGCCTCCCGTCGTTATTGCGGAGATAAAACCACCGACGCTGCCACCCTTTGTTCGAAGACGCGAGGATGGCAGGGATGTACTGCTGCGCCCGCGCCTGCCTCAACTGGAGGATGCAGCCACCGCCCGCACCGCCATGCAAACTCTTTTTTCCCCCGTCGTCGAGGCAAAAAGCTCCGCGGAGAAGAGATGGGTCCACAGGTCCCAGTGGGGGGCAATCCCCAAAAATCCTTCGCAAACCGCCGCGAAGATGGCTCCTTGCGCGATGGAGTTGGGACGGAGATTGTGCAGCTCCACCCCGTAGATGTGCAGAATCGCCGACATAAAACGACTTGCCGGCACTCCAAACCCCCGCTCGTGAAAAGAGACGAAGCTTAGCACATACCTCGGCGGCGGGGCGGCTCCGCTCAGAGGGGCCATCCACTCCGGCTGCGAGTCACCGGAGAGAGGACGAAGCAAACCATCAGCAACAAGGGCCTCCAGATCATCCGCCGTGACGGTGGAGAAAGGCCACGGGTCGCGCGGCGAAACAACGGTCACCCGGACGGCCATCACCAAGCAGAAGAGGTGGCGGCGGAGAGGACAAGGTGCACGGTTTCCTTTCTCTGGTTATTCCCTCGGGTTGCGAAAACCTAAGTGGGAGGAGAGCAGCAGAGTAAAGAACCGTCACCGGTCCCTCTCCCGAATATATAAAGGCCCAGGCGAGACCCGTTCAACACTAAGCCCGAACCCGCCGTGAGATTCAAAACTCAAAAGCGAGACGCCCGTTCCTCGAACGGCTCGCGCACGCACAACGGCTGCCCCGCGGACCACTCGTCCCGTTGCATTAACTCTACGGCAGGACATGCGGCACCTTTGGCAGGCAAAGCAGGCGACGCTTCACCTCCGCCATGATGACCGCGTCAAAAAAGGTGCGCCACGTCATTCGATTTTGTATCCTTTTCCACTTCCTCTTTCTCTCTCTTGCTACAGGGACCGGGAAAGGGGATACTCTGAAAGGGATCCTTCTCCGCGAAGGAAGCGGGCCCCGAGCCCCCCTACTGATCAGAGGTTTGGAGGCTGGCCCCTCGGAAGGGTTCAAAAGCCGCCTCAGAGCACTCGGGCTCCATGCCCACTACTGGTCAGAGGTTCGAAGGCTGGCCCCTCGGAAGGGTTCAACGGCCGCCTCAGGCCACTCGGGCTCCGCGCCCACTACTGATCAGGGGTTCGTAGGCTGGCCCCCGAAGGGTTCGACAGCCGCCTCAGAGCATGCAGAGCGAGGGATGACCCTGAGTACGTTCGATACATAACCAAGGCTCAGGCTACGCTCCCGAGGTACCCTAGGACATTTCCGAGACCGACGGGAACGATTTGTAACGAAATCCCACCAGAGGGAGGCATCGAGCCCTCGGACCCCGTCGAAAGGAGACCGGGTCCAGCGAATCACCCGTAGGTACTTTTGGAGCGTGCCTCCGGGCCACTAGCCGACCCCTAACGAATGGGGCACGGGCGTCCACTCGGATTACCCGTTAGCATCTCACTGGAGACACCATGTTCGGCGCCCTCCGAGGGCAACATGGCGCTTTCCCCCCTCCTCCTTGCGAAAAGGCGACGCAGGGGCGTATGAAAAAAGCCGAGTCTGTCCTTGACCGTCCTCTCGCTCTGTGCGGAGGCTCAAGGGCTGCTCTCGCAAACCCGTCCGGCCAAACCGTTGACAGCGTCAACATACCAGCCCGAGAACTTGGGACTCGACTATGCACCCGGGCTACGGCCAGTTCGCATGAGGGAACAACCAGACCGGCCGAAGCATCACGAAACGCGCTAAGACCTCGAAGGAGTCAAACCACTCCTCTGAGGCCTCGGGGGCTACACCCGGCGGGTGCGCTCGCGTGCACCCACCGGAACGAAACGCAACCGAGAAAGGCCGGTCCCCTTGCAAAAAAGTGCGACAAAAGCCTCCAAGCGAGTATCAACACTCCCTTCGAGGCTCGGGGGCTACTGTCGGGGACCATAATTAGGGGTACCCCCAAGACTCCTAATCTCAGCTGGTAACCCCCATCAGCACAAAGCTGCAAAGGCCTGATGGGCGCGATTAAGGTCAAGGCTCAGTCCACTCAAGGGACACGATCTCGCCTCGCCCGAGCCCAGCCTCGGGCAAAGGTAGCCGACCCTGGAGGATTCACGTCTCGCCCGAGGGCCCCCTCAAGCAACGGACACACCTTCGGCTCGCCCGAGGTCCAGTCTTCGCAGAGAAGCAACCTTGGCGAGATCGCCACGCCGACCGACTGTATCGCAGGAGCATTTAATGCAAGGATCGCATGACACCTTATTCTGACGCGCGCTCTTCAGTCGACAGAGCTGAAGTGACCGCAGTCACTTCGCCGCTCCACTGACCGACCTGACAAGAAAACAGCGCCGTCTGCGTCGCTCCGACTGCTGTGCCACTCGACAGAGTGAGGCTGACATCAGCTAAGTCCAGCCTCGGGTGCCATAGGAAGCTCCGCCTCGCCCGACCCCAGGGCTCAGGCTCAACCTCGACGCTGGACGACGGACTCCGCCTCGCCCGACCCCAGGGCTCGGACACAGCTTCGGCCTCGGAAGACGGACTCCGCCTCGCCCGACCCCAGGGCTCGGACTCGGCCTCGACCTCAGAAGACGGACTCGACCTCGACCTCGGAGGAGCCTCCGCCTCGCCCGACCTAGGGCTCGGACCGACCACGTCACAGGGGGGCCATCATTACCCTACCCCTAGCTAGCTCAGGCTACAGGGAACAAGACCGGCGTCCCATCTGGCTAGCCCCGGTAAACCAATAATGATGGTGCCCCGCGTGCTCCATGACGACGGCGGCTCTCATCCCCTTACGGAAGCAAGGAGACGTCAGCAAGGATTCGACAGCCCCGACAGCTGTCCTTCTGCAGGGCTCCAACTCTCCTCCGACGGCCACGACATCACATGAACAGGGTGCCAAAACCTCTCCGACTGCCACGACGGCATGTACTTAGGGCTCTAGCTCCTCTCTGCTAGACACGTTAGCACATTGCTACACCCCCATTGTACACCTGGACCCTCTCCTTACGCCTATAAAAGGAAGGTCCAGGGCTCTCGTGCGAGAAGGTTGGCCGCGCGGGAGAACGGGCCGACGCATAAGGCTCTCGCTCTCGCTCTCTCCCACGCGAACGCTTGTAACCCCCTACTGCAAGCGCATCCATCCGCCCTGGGCGCAGGACAACACGAAGGCCACGGGTTCCCTTTACTGTTCTCCCCCCTTTGTGTCCCGTCTCGCGCCGACCCATCTGGGCTGGGACACGCAGCGACAATTTACTCGTCGGTCCAGGGACCCCCCGGGGTTGAAACACCGACAAGTCATATCAACACAAACAAACAATCTTTAAACAAAAATTAACATCACGCCATACATGGAAACAATTTGCATAATAATATTCTACGCGTCGCTACGAATCCGCAGGTTTGAGAACCACTAAAATCAGAGTTAACATGTGAAAGTTATGAAATTTTTTCTAAGTGTTTATATTGACAATGAGTTTCCAGATTTATCTAAGTGGTTAAAGGTTTGACAATCTGAATTTTTTATATTGAAAATGAGTTTTCAGATTTTATTTTATAATTATCTGATGCTCCAATCTGTCGGTACGATTTATAAAATGGCAGGGACCAAACTGAGATTCCTTGGGACTTAAATTTTATCTTTTATTACATCACCACAACGACGGGTTGATTCATTAAAAGTGAAGGGGCTCTTTTGCTAATGCTCCGGCCAAAGGGGTATTAGCCAGTGTGAGCCGCTTGATCTAATCTGGGCTGTCCACCACGTAAACGGCCGTTGGTTTAAAGGTCTATGACCGATATTTTTAAACCTATGCTACCTAATCTCCACCCCCAGATTTTGAGATCTATGGTACACGTGCGTCTTCCACCATACGCAGGTTCCATGACCACTTCTCTTCCGGTGACTATGAATTAGATTTGATAGACCTAATGGCCCTGCGACAAGGAAAAGATGAATCGGCTAATGAGTATATCCGGAGGCTCCGGGATAAAAAAACCGATGCTTTAAAATTCATTTGGCAGAAAAACAGCTAGCAGAATTAGCCTTTAATGGATTGCGATATTATTTAAAGGAAAGATTATAAAACATCCAGTTTTTCAACGCTAGCATAATTACATCAGAGAGCTTTGGCTTGTGAAAGCTGAAGCAAAGAAACTGCTAAAACGATTCGTCACAACCTCTATATAGTAGAGTGCGACCAGAGTAGCTCGGACGACGAATCAAAAGAAGTATACGTGGCTGAAATGGTTTGGCCAAAATGGGCCAAATCTTTGGCTTGTTCCTCCTTACAGCCGGTTCAAAAGAAACGGCAAGAGTAGATTAAATTTACATTTAATGTCGATAAGTGTAACAAAATATTTGACGAATTGCTCAAAAATGGCAACATTAAAATAAACCATACCGTTCCATCTGCCGACAAACTAAAGTGTCGCGCATATTGCAAGTGGAACAACTCTTTTTCTCATACCATTAATGATTGTAATGTGTTTCGTCGATAGATCCAATCGGCTATTAACGAGGGACGATTGAAATTTCAGGAAATGCAGGTAGACACAGAGTCCTTCCCAATGAATGTGATCGACTTCGAGGGAAAAAGGTCCTAATTCGGCCCAACACAACCGATAAGGGTAAACTCAAAGAAGTCATCATCGGCGATGCACGGAAGGTCGATGAGAATAATAAAAGTTATTGCAGGAAGGTGGTGGCCGAGAAAACTCCTGATGGAGGGGAGACTCTGAAGGTTACCATCACAACCTCCAAAGCAGGGGCAAACACAGACAGGTGGCCGGGCGCAGGAACCTGTTCTGCGCATCGCGGACGGTCCAACACCCAGGCGCGGATGGTCCGGAACATCGCTGGACGGTCCGGGGCATTCCAACAGACAGTCCGACAACACTCAAGACCCGCAACGACCACGTACCTTCAGACCACGACGACCAGAGATAGGTACGTGGAAAACTAATACATTTAAGGCGACTGGTCGGCTGGTCAAATCTGGCCCGACCTTTGATCAATTATTATCTAAATATGTGAAAAAGAAGGCCGACCCGAGTGACCGGCTGCCAAAGCAACCTCGCTCACCCACTCAGGAGTGACAGCAGATAAGACCGATTGGACAACCTCACCAATCGGAAAAGACGGAAGGTCATACTGTCTAGTTAAGACCTAACGTGCCTACATGGACACCTCCACCCCCATATCTACCTATTCCATATCAATATACATACATACCACCGCCACATGCCCCGAATCAAATGTGGAGCATGCCACCATATCCATTTGAGATGCCACAGTACCACGCTTGGGGGGCACCCCAAACATCTGTATTCAACAGGTTGGCACCTCCAATACAAGACCGATTGAGCGCCACTCAATCCAGTCACCAGGCACAAGCCCAGCAAGATTGTCAGACGACTCGGCCACAAAGGCCGACCAATCCGGCAGGGGGGAATATACCTATAGCAACCAAGAGAATGACAAAAAGGGACATCATCAAAATAGGTACAACAGATGTTGTTATACAAGGAAATAATGAAGGGCTGATGATTTTTGGTAAATCGGCCAGTACAAGCGAAGAAGGAGACACGACTGAATTCAACAAAATAGCTGATCCAAAATACTCCATGCCTCGATGGTGCCCATCGGGACTGACACAGTCTCAAAAGCGAAAATTGCAACGCTAGAGAGCAAAGGAGAGCAAGAAAAAGGAAGTAGAAAAAATATTTAATGACACACATCCACAGTACCCACCACCGCAAAAGAGGTGGAGGCCAAAGGCCGTTGAAATAAATCAAATGGCCACGAAGACAGAAAATGAGATAGCAACTTCACAGTTCTCTACAGGTATGGCAGACAGTCCACCTATAAAGGCCGGACCATCCGCGGATGACACGGACCATCCGACTCTCGAGTCCGGACCGTCCGCACTACACCAGGACACCTCCAATGACGAGCCGACACCCATGGAGGAGGACGACCTACTAGGAGAAGACCTGGTCGACTACGAAGCTTCTCTAGAGCACCCAGGTATGGATGTTAATGTTATTACATTTTCCGCCGATTGTACTATTATCGGCGACGATGAACCTGTCGTTGCTCAGTTCGACTTTGGTCCTAAAGAGGCCACCTTCACTAAACTAAAGGAATTGGTAAATCATTTAAAAAGCCGCTCTTCGTGCGTGGTCACATTGATGGGATACCGATTGCTAAGATGTTGGTAGACAGGGGGCGTAAATCTAATGCCTTATTCATTGCACAGAAAATTAGGTAAACATGACGACGAACTTGTCAAGACCAACATGACCCTCAGCGGCGTTGGAACTGATAGTTCAATCAAAGCCAAGGGAGTCACGTCCGTTGAGTTAACCATCAGGACTAAGACCCTTGCTACTGCATTCTTCATTGTTGATGTAGAAGGAAATTACAGTCTAATCTTAGCAGAGACTGGATTCATGCTAATCAATGTGTACCTTCTACGTTTCATCAAATGCTAATACAATTGGTAGGCGATGATGTAGAAGAAGTACATGCTGATGCATCAACCTGTATCGACATGGCCGATGCCCCTGTACTTTGGACCTATGAGACTTCTGATTATAAGTATAGATAAAAAGGGTTCCATTCCTGTAATGCTAGAGCCGATGGAGAATCAGCTAAATCCTAAATAAAGTTTAAATGATGAGTACACACAGAATGAGTGAGTCCCTGGTCACTGACGGTCCGGCTTCTAAGGCCGGACGGTCTGGTCCGTCGCAGAACAGTTCGCCTTTTAAGGCCGAGCAGCCACCACAACATAAAACCAATGTCGCGGACGGTCAGGCTCTCGAGACCGGACGATCCGCCATCACACATAGATCATCTAATTCCTCTATGGTAGACATAATAGATGAATTCAGAGACCTCGACAAACTAGGATAGAGGTTTACATCGGTCAATCCTTTGGAAGAGATCGATATAGGAGATGGTAAAACTATAAGGCCGACTTTTGTGAACAAGACCCTGGCACTAGTAGAGATCTTATCATCGATGACGTTCGTATTGCGTCACGGAATCTATATATATCGTCACCGATAAAGATTTGTGACGAATTTGTGACAAGTTCGATTTGGTCATAGGGGTCGCGTCACATTTGTTGTGTTGTGACGGACTACCCATTTTCGTCATCGATGTGTATACATTCTGTGACGAAATACGCGTTGTCATGGAACTGAATTCATTCTATGACGGTCAGGTTTGGTCATAGAGGAAGGCACTTTTCCGTCATAATTCGTCGTCTGCCCGAGCAACCTGACGGCGTTGTTAACGTCGTTTGGTTTCTGTGACGGTACAGTATCGTCATAGATAGAGCCGTGGTTTGGTCACTAACAGCCGTTTGGAAGGTCCTGATGGCGTATGACGTCAGTGCTGACGTGGCTAGTGACGTGGCAGCTGACATCAGCGCTGACGTGGCAGCTGACGTCAACGCTGACGTGGCTAGTACCGTGGCATCTGATGTCAGCGCTGACGTGGCATATGTTTTATTATATGCCACCAGTTTGGTCACAGATGTGCAGAGAATAATTTTATTGGAAATTGCAAAAGATACTAGAACAGAGGAATGAGCACACAATTCCATATTCCGTAGATGAATACAACTAGTATTCCAGTGAGCATACAAACTAAGTGGACAACACTAAACTCAGTTCACAGCATCACCACTTGACTTCACATTTCAGTTGAGTTTGCACAAACATAACAACATATAATAAAAAGTTGACACCCACGGGCAACTAGAGTTTTTGGGTACCCTCATGTCAAAGAACAGGCCAAAAATAGCAGCTCTGACTAGCAGCCCTCATGTCGAAGAAGAGTTACCATGCAAGGACAAGAGCTTCTTGATGAGCACATTGGTCTCCTCCATCTCCTTGCTGTTCTTCTCTGTTATCTTCTTGTACTCCTCCAACTCCCTTTGTGTCCTCGCCTACTGTTCCTCAGCTTCTTCACATTTCTTCCTGAGCTGGTCGAGTTCACCTTGAACAGCAGCCGTCGCTTCAGCTGCAAGTTGTTCCCGAAGCTTACTTTGATTTGATGATGATGCCTTGGAGGATGTCGATGTTTTGATGCTGACGCTCTTCAGGAATTGGTGTGAGCTGCTCTGGGACATCACCTTGGACACAAGGTGCACACTTGATGTTGGCATCTCACCTTCAGCAACAGGTTCAGCCCTCAAAGCCTCCATATGAGACTGAAATATCATGGACAGAAACAGTTACATGTTAATGCTAATGAGCAACAGCAAGATGCCAATTGTTAGTTATTGCAATAATTTGAGGCATGTAGAGATGACAAATTATAGCAGATTTGTCGCTGACAATAATGTGAAAACAGTTACTGAAATATATAGTTTCTGAAAATTAAAAACTGATAAGATGTGACATCTAGTGATGACAAATTATAGCAGACTAGACAAAGATAGCGCCCTATCGGGCGCTGTCCCAATCTCCTCAGCGCTTTCTTTAGTCTCTGAGAATGGCAATGTAACCACACCATAAGCACCTGGTTAGCCGTATAAACAATAAGAAGGTTCGTGGACAAAAAAGTAAGAAACCAAGACTATTTATTATATTTCAGGAATCAACAGTGAAAAATAGAACCAAATGATTTCTATTGAAAAGTGCAGATACATTAATGCTGGGCGATCTACAAACATGCCTCCATTAGATTAGAAACAGTACTCCCTTGAACAACAGCACAGATTCTTTTGAGTAAAATGGAAGCATAAGGGAAAATGGGAGAAGAAGGGCTTTAATTAGTTATCTGTTTTAGTGATTAGCAAACCAACATTTTTACTCCAAGCTACGAAGAATATTTCTGTGCTTATACTAGAAGGGAATGGCTAAGTAGTGGGTTGCTTTTTGATGACTGACTTTTATTCTCTTGAGCCTTCACAAAAGTTGGCATACTCTGCATTTACAAAGAAGCAATAATAGGGTCACTGATAGCTTTGTCTATCAAACAACCTTCATAAAAACTCTGTATGCTAAAGACTGTTCCAGAGAACCATAGGTTTTGTAAGAAGATTTGCTTAACAAAGACTCTAAAAGCTATACATTTCTAGTGCACGGGTCCTACAAAAAATAGACTATGATATTTACTTTCATTTCAGAAAGAGAAAACACTAAAAAACAGAACTCGAAGAAGGGGTCCTAAATCAGTTAGCTGTTAAAGCGATTAAGAAACCATAATTGCTCTTCAAGCCGAGGAAAACATTTGTTTTTTGAAATTCTAAGGGAATGGCAAAACATCGGACTGTTCATGATGGGGAAATTCTTTTTCTTTTGAAATAAGTGTATATACCCTACAATCTAAAAAAAGTCAAAGCCAAGGACAACTTTATCTAGCAGACAAATGGAGGTAATAATTTGATGGCAGATCAATTCACTACTGGATGAAATTGCATTTTCCCAAATTGTAGCCTCCCTAAGCTCTTGGCACGAACGAATCATACGAAGTCAAAAAATCTGAACTCCCCTGGGATGGGACACGCGATCTCACTCATCGATCTCACTCCCCTTCGTTCCATCGACCCACAGCTAGCCTCCCTCATATGATCTCATAAAAATTACACTAAATAAAGCAAACAAATGAACTTACAAGTGCTTCTCTTGTCGGTTCACTCAGGCCACGTTTGGAGCTGGTATGGCAGGTCTTGAAGGCGTCCACCGCATCTAGTTCTTCAGTCTAATCTAAGTTGGGTTCTTCTCTGTTTCTCTTCTGCTTCTGTTTCGTGGATAAACAATCACAGCGAAGTTTGCTCAGATCAAATGCAATAGAAGTTGTTGAGTGCAAAAGTGCAGGTAGTAGTACAAGGTAATATTTACTTACATATGCATGTAAGTGTGCCACATAGCAGCGAGAACTCGTAGCCCGATGAAACTTGACTTGACTGCGGTTCTGCTTGTTCTTTTCACTTCTTTCCTACAAGAGAATGAACATGTCAGATTAGATCATAGGTTCAATATGCGAAGATCCTTTGCAAACTTATAGTGAAAGAACAATATATGACAAGATACCCATACCATGTTCTTTGGATCAGACCACTTTGCAACTAATGCCATCCAGTGTTCATCAATCATGTACGATACAGGAGAAGTTGTCCTAATCTCATTTGCAGGTACACCATTGAAGTATTTCTGCTTGAGCCGATAACGCTGGTTTTTTACCGCAGAGCGTAGCATATCGGTGCAAGCTTCCTTTGTTGCCTTGTCCTCAGTGTTAACGGACAAGCGTCCCTATGAATATGACAATTCCATAGTTAGTCAATTCAGGTTAAGCAGTATACAAGTGAACCATAGAATCAGTAATGCACTTACATTTAGATGTGACACAAAGCTGTTGTAGTATTTCTGGTCGTCCTTGTAATCTTTCCAACGAGTTAGGATAGGCATGGTTTCCCGAATAATGATGCCAGCCTCTGATGCAAACTTGGTAGCTTGAACAGGTTCATGTGGCCTTTTTTTGCCTTCCTCAACAGCTATGGGCAGTCTCCTTTGCATAACTTTAGTCATCCTGTCCAGTTGTTTTCCCTTAGTTGCTGCCCTGGGTCTCCTTGGTGCTCGCTATGTAGGAGCTACAAAATAGAATTCACATTTATTGAATAATGAAATTGTTTTGTTTCATGCAAATCAGCAAAAGAGATGCCATATTTGACTGAAAAAACTAGAACTTGCCTTCCGATTCTTCATCTCTAGCTACATTGCCTTGAGCATCACCTGTACTGTCATGAGCAGCAGATGCCATGTCTTCCTCTTCAGCTCTGCTGAAATGATCAGCAAGTCCAGGTGTAGTACGGTTGTTGCCTTCAGCATCACCTGTACTGTCATGAGCAGCAGATGCCATGGCTTCCTCTGCAGCTCTGCTGAAATGATCAGCAAGTCCAGGTGTAGTAGGGCTGTTTGGTATGTCATCATTACCATCTGTTGGTTCCTGTACATTGTGGCCATCTGTCTCTGTAGAGTGAAGCCTTTTTGAAGATTGCTCCTCTGGTTGTGGACCTGCCCTCACTCTCTTGCTGAACCTAATTCCTGGAGCCATGTTGGGGTCTATCTTCTTCTTTGAAGGAAGGGTTGTGTTTCTACCTCTTCTAGGATACTATCCACAAAAAATAGTCATGTGCATTTAAAAGCAAGACCATATATTAATTAAGAGGTATGAAATAAAGAAGATGAATCTAAAAGCATGAGCATATATTAAACACCAGATTAAAAACATTGAAATGCAATGCAACTATTTGCCATCCACTACTTTGAAGATAGAAGGAGCACCTTCATTGCCAGGGGTTTTGGCTGCTCATAAGATTCAGTGTCATCATCAGTATCTCCTTGATCATCATGGTCAAGGAGATAGAAAGAGACATATGAATCCGAATCTGAACTATTATTTATCTTGTTTGCTGCATTTTTCCCCTTTGTTGATGCAGATGGTGATACAAAATTATTTAGAATAGAAGTATATTTGTTCAGAACCAAATCTTGCATCTTCTTTATATTCTCCTCCACTTGTTTATCCCGTCTTCTCTCATAAGCAGTTCGCTCATGTTGAACTACTTGCAAGATAGATAAGAACAAGCATACTGTGCGTATTAGATAATGTAAAGGATTTTACTAAAAGCTAAGAGGTACTACTATTTGCAGGGAAGGATTTTACCAAAAGCAAATAGATAAGATGTGTAGATTCAGTCATAATGAAGCTTGCTTATGATTGTGCAATTTCATAATTGTGGTTTCACTATAACTGTTGTTTTTCCCCTGATCTACGTAATTGTTGGCTTCTAAGTAAAGGAAAAAGGCATTATGGGACTCTTTGGTGGCTTGCATTAGCCTGTATCTAGGCTTCTGCAGTGTACTTCGCCTGTTTGGTTGTGGAAATCTTTATGCAGGCTTAAACAATGTTCAAAGTACTAGCTAGTACATTGATTAGGCGATGTAGATTTACACAAGCTGATGAACAAAAAAATTGGAGAAATTCTCATCTCTTTCTACCAGTACTAGAAACATAAGTTCTCTACTAAAACATGGATGTGACTGCATATAACACAATGTAAGGAACCAAACACAACTGTATCAGTGCACAATGATTACATAAATCAATTTACACTATCTCTGAGAACAACGAATGAATAATTAAACTAAATCTAGCGATGGTTAGGGTTTAGGGGTTGGACCTTTCTGACTTCTGTGCCTCCTTTTGTTCACCATCAAGGTCGTCTGCGATGACCCAAATCCAGCGATGGTTAGGGTTTAGGGGTTGGCGAGAGCAATGTGGATGGGGTGTGTTAGGTGGAAGGGGAGAGAGAAATGCGGATGGCAATGAGATAGAGCGGGATGCGGCGAGTGAAGTCGGCAACGACGCAGCTCATCGACGCGATAAGAGGTAAGGGGGCGGCGGTGAGGTACCTGGTCGAGGGGGCAGGTCGTCGACGGTGGATGTGTCCTAGTGGCGGCGGTGAGGTACCTAGTCGAGGGGGCAGGTCGTCGACAGCGGTCGTGTCCTGACGGCGGCGATTAGGTTTGGAGAAAATAGTGGGGGAGAAAGAAGAGGAGTGGGGGAGATAGAGGATGAGCGGCGTCTGTTTTAGTGACGACGGCGAAACATGTTTTTTGGCGCCCAATGTGTTGGGCAATGCGGAGGCTAATGCGTTTAAGTATATTAGCGCTGGGTATATATCGAAAACACATGCATAGCTCAATGGTTTGACCTGCTAACTAAGAGACCGAGCTCCTAGGTTTAAGCGCCTGCAAGGAGACATTTTTTGTGTTTTGCCTACCATTTTATATTAATTCTTTGTTTTTTATTTGTCTCTATGTTTTTTTTGCAATTATCTATTCATGGACACATTAGTTTGGTTTATGATCATGTTATAATATTTTGAAATATTTTTGACATAGTGGTACTATACATCTCTCACTTGCAATAACATCTCTCACTTAGTAATTAGCCTTATATGAGAGATGTATGCCTTTCTTAGGATGTGTGTCACCACTTTGTCCGAATGAATTGAAACTATTTTGTCAACATTGTACACCAAAATGAATGGTCCATACAAGTTTTTAGATTTTTCTAGCTAGGATATGGTATTGTAACAAATATCTTTACGAAATACATCAAATAATTACAGTCTTTGGTAAACTAGGTCTAAAAAATGCATAAATGCACACAACATCATAGGTTGGTTTAATAAACATCCCATTAAAGTTTAAAATGATTTGGAGAAAGTGGTAGTGTAGATCCATCACAAGCATGAACATCTCTCACTCAGTAATTAGGCTCTATGTGAGAGATGTATGCATTTTTGTAGGATGTATGTCACCACTTTGTTAGAATAAATTGAAATTTTTTTGTCAACATTGTACACCAAAATGAAGTGTACATGCAAGTTTTTAGATTTTTCTAGCTACCTAAGATTTTTTTACCACTTATTCTTTAGTAAAATAACAAATAATTACATTAATAGTTAAACTAGTTCTAAAAATTGCACCGGCACAAAACATCATGGTACACCTCCATCAATACCCCAAAAAAAGTTGAAATGATTTGGAGAAACTGGTGCTATACATCTAAATAAATAAAAGAAAAATACAAAAATGATTGAAAAATGTCAACAAAACACAAAAAAATCTACCTATCCCAAGCTCAAACACAAGACGCCATGGTTCACAGTAGCAAGGGGTTACCATTGCACTAGTCAAGTTTGTTCATTAGTAACAGAGTGCATTTGTATTTAAGCATCAACTGTCCTCTGTCCAGGAGTCTAAAGTTCAGAGTTCTGAATGCTCTCAGTTCAGATGTAACCAAGCGCATTTGGTCCTGACATCTGCACAGACAAGCAGTAGACTAATAGTAGATCGATTTGACAATTTCGACTATGGTTTAGCTTACTCCATTCTACTTTAGCTGCTAGCATAATAGTGTTAACTGCCTAGTTCATGTTCTACACAAAATGTAATCTGAAATCTGAATTCTAAACATCTGAACATGTAAAGATGGTCATTTTCATTTACTGTCATTTCTAGTTCATGTATCAGTTCTAGACCATCTGAACATGACCATCTGAACATGAACTGTCATTTCTATTAGAAACAGTCAGTCTGAAAATGAACTGAAAATGACTGTAAATGAACTTGTGAAAATACAGTCAGTTCATTTTCAGATGGTCAGTTTTCAGTTCATTTTTCAGATTTTCAGATGGTCAGTTCTGTGAAAATGACTGTATTCTGTGCATTTGAACATGAACTGAAAATTGTTTCCCATAAACCCAGCTTAGATCACATAAACCCATCTTCTATCCATCTATTTTGACAATAAATTAAAACTTGCTTAGACCACATGAACTGAAAATTGTTTCTCATAAACCCAGCTTAGATCACATGAACTGAAAATTTTCAGATGATCAGTTCTGTGCATTTTCAGATGGTCAGTTCAATTTTCAGATGCTCAGATCAAATGCAAGTTTTAATTTATTGTCAAAACATGAACATGAACTGACTCTGAAGAAATAATTAGTTCTGAAAATACAGAAAATATAGAACACACATTCAGTTCACCACAAATTCAGTTCACCACAAATTCAGTTCACCACAAATTCAGTATTTCACACACACATTGAGTTCTGAAAAATTAGTATTAATCTGAACTGAACAGTTCATAAATCAACTATCAATACTAGAAATCCTCATCTTCATCTTCTATGGACATGTCATCATTGTTGTCGTCGCCACCATCATTAAAATATTGAAGCATTGTATCATCTTCCTCCTCATCCTCACTATCTTCAAGAATAATAGCAGCTTCCTTCTTTTTTCTTATTAGTTTCTCTAAATTGTCTTCAATTAGACTGGCTTCTCCACCTTCAACATTGTGCAGAATCTGATTATCATCACCTTCTTGCACTATATGCTCAGTATCAGAACAATAATCATCCTGATGCACATCATTACTGCCCTCATATTTTTTAGCCACATCATAAATATTCCTATGTTCAAATTTCTGCACAACTCGGAAATCTTTACATTTTGGAGTTGTGTCTTGCAGGTAAAATATCTTTTTCGCTTGGTCTGCCAAGATAAAAGGATCGGACTTGTACCAAAATGACTGCACATTGATGGATTTGAAATGTCTGTCATCTCGAATGCCCACAGTCTTTCCTACTTGGTTGTACCAATCGCATCGAAATACAACCACCGACCGACGAACTTGATAATTCGAGTTATATTGTAACTCAATTACCTCTTTAAGGACACCATAAAAATCTATGTTCTCCCCATTATGTTCACCTTCAGTCATTACACCACTATTTTGTGTCTGCATGAACTTCTCACGATCCACTGTGCTAAACCGCACTCCATTAATCTTGCAAGCTGTACTAGTCTTAACTCGCCGAGCTGGGCCACATGACAGTGCCCACAGTCCTTCGCTAACCAATTCTGGATTCTCATTACGCTTCTTCTCAATCTGTTGCAACAAAATTACTCAGCTGAGCAATTACATATGCATACCAAGAACTTTAGTAAATCTATAACATAAAAGTTTAGTGACTTACATGGGACATAAACCACTTTGCAAATCCTTGTTGAACCATTCGATCAACATCATTTGGACGTGCACCTTGCTGCGATAGCTCCTCCCTGTACAGACTGCATGGCATACTTTGTGCATAAGAATATTTTCAAATTTAATAAATATAACATAAATTATGTAGCACATACCAAACTAACTTACTTCAAGTATTCATGTACTAAATCAGCATTATGTAGCACATACCAAACTAACTTATTCATGATAGCATCATCAATGTACTCAGTCGTAGTAGCTCCAACAAGAGTAGCACCATGCTTAAAAACAGACATGTCATTAGACAATGGCATCTCTGTACCACTATCATCATCCTGGTTAAATCTAGTGTCAACATCCTTCATGTACCTAGAACAAAATGTTAAGGTATCACTTGCCATATATGCCTCAGCAATTTATCCTTCCGGCCTAGCCCTGTTCCTTACAAAATTTTTCAAAGTGCCTAGTCGCCTTTCTATTGGGTACATCCATCCATACTGAACAGGTCCTCTAAGCATTGCCTCATCGGGAAGATGGACACTCAAGTGCACCATGACATCAAAGAAGGCAGGTGGAAAGATTTTCTCAAGCTTGCATAGGATCAATGGAATATCTCCTTTTAGCCGTTGCACAACATCTATCCGTAGATTTCTACTGCATAGTTCCTTGAAGAAGGTCCCTAGCTCTGCAATTGCTTCATATACATCCTTCCTCACCAGTCCTCTAAGGCCAGCGGCTATGATTCTCTATAGGAGTATGTGGCAAGAATGTGTTTTCAGTTTTCCAACCACCTTTGAACCATCTTCACTTATGTATCTTGCTAGGTTATCCACAAATCCATCAGGAAACTTGATACCTTTGAGGAACTTGCAAAACTCGACTTTCTGATCCTTCCCCAACACATATGGAGCAGGTGGAGCCCTGCAGGCCGAGTTGCCATCTTGTTGCAAGTGCAGTTCAGGTCTTATGCCCATATCATACAAATCTAGCCTTGCATTATGTGTGTCCTTGGACTTGCCTGGTATACTAAGTAGTGTGCAAAGAATATTTTCACATACATTTTTCTCTATGTGCATCACATCGAGAATATGTGGAAGCATCAAATCTTTCCAATATGGCAATTGCCACAACCCAGATTTCCGGCTATAAATCTTTGGACCGTCACTACGCTTCCTTTTATTTCCAGTAATGTCAGCCTGCTTCCCTGGCCTGACATATTTCACCTTCTCTAGCTCTTGTAGGACCTCATCCACAGTGAACCTGCCAGGCTCAACTTTGTTTTCACGCTTACCATTGAAATCCAAGCTATTCCGCCATGAATGTGTCCTTTTAAGGTAACGACGATGTCCAATGTAGCATAACTTGTTCCTTATTGCCAGAGACAACTGATTCTTGTCGCAATAAATACATGCATAATACCCTTTTGTTGTTCGCCCAGATAACGTGGCCAGCGCTGGATAATCATGTATACACCATAGTACAGCATCATAGGTCTTGACACCCTTCCATAGCTTCAGCAGTTCTTCAATTAGGGGCTCAAGGAACAAATCAAAATCCTTTCCTGGACATCATGGACCTGGGATGAGTAAAGACATAAAGCAGTTTGTTGGATTCACGCATTCCCATGGTCGGAGATTAAGTGGTGTCACAAGCACTGGCCACATACTGTACTGGGTACTCATGTTGCCAAATGAATTGAATCCATCGGTAGCTAAGGCTAGCCTCAGGTTCCTCAGATCATTTGCAAAACCTGGGTACTTTCGGTCAAAGTCCTTCCACTCTTCCCCATCAGCTAGATGGCTCATCACATTGGCGACTGGCTTCCTCACTTTCTTGTGCCATTGTGTTTCCTCTGAAGTTTGTTTTGAAGCAAAAATTCTTTTCAACCTTGGCAACAGTGGAAAATGCCTCAAAACCTTATGTGGAACCCGCTTCGAACCAGTTTCATCTTTCCATCTAGACTCCTTGCATACTGGGCACTCATTCAATTTAGCATTAACATTCTAAAACAACACACAATTGTTCTTGTACACATGGATGTTTTCATATCCAAGGCCCAATTCTTTAAGATATTTCATGGCCTCATTATATGATTTTGGCAACTCACTGTTAGGGTATCCATTGGACATCAGCTTCATCATTGCTGAAAATGTTGTATTGCAGATTCGATAACGAGACTTCATATACAACATCCTCACCATAAAAGAAAATTTTGAATGGCTAGAACTCGGACTAAGCGCCTTCTTTGAATCTCCAAGAACTCCTGCAAATCTTGGCTCTTCTCCATCAGCCTCTGTTGCTGCAAACAGGGGTGGGCGTTCGGGTTACCCGAAAATTTCGGGTCGGGTAATTCGGGTTTTTAAAATTTCGGGTTTTGAGAATCGATACCCGAAATTACAACGGGTTTGGAATACCGAAAATTCGGGTACCCGAAATTTCGGGTTCTGGTATTCCCGAACTACCCGAACTATTGTGTCGGCTTCATAAAAACACATACACCCTATTAAATTAGTATAAAAATATAGTTTGAATAATGATATACATTGACATATAAAACACAAGCAATCTACAATCACAAGTTATGCACACATACACATATTTATAAATGTACAAATTAATAATTAAGCATGACATGAGTACATGACACATGAAAGTTCGGGTAATTCGGGTATTTCGGGTACCCGATTGTGATACCCGAATTACCCGAACTAAATTCGGGTTTTGCAAGTTGCTACCCGAAATTCTCGAACAAAATTCGGGTTTTGGGTATTTCGGGTTCGGGTTCGGGTATTCCGGGTTCGGGTTTCGGGTTACGGGTTTTTTGCCCAGCCCTAGCTGCAAACAGTTCACCGATCATCTCAGGTACTCCATGATCATCATCGTAAACATCATCGTTCACATCCATATGTATCCCAAAGTCATGATCATATCCTTCGACATCCTCCTCTATACCCTCAACTTCTGTATCTGCCGACTCCCCATGATGAATCCACCTCGTGTATGTAGCTGACATTCCATAAATGTGTATATGAGTTTCTACTTCACTCTGAGGTCGTAGCCTTTGATTAAGACAATTCACGCACGGAAAACGAATGTGTGTGTCTTCTGGGTATCTTTCACTAACAAAATTCATGAACTCTTCAACTCCTTTCACATATGCAGGTGTAAATTGTTTCCCATAAACCCATCTTCTATCCATCTATTTTGACAATAAATTAAAACTTGCATTAACACCATAACTATGATTAAATTGAACAAAATTGAAAACCACATCAAACACATGCATATATGAAATAAAATTCAAACGCACATGGAACCTTATTGTCAAAAACACAACACATCAAACTTTGTCTTTTCTCCCCGCCCTGCCGCTGTTCTGTCCACGCCCGCCGTAGCTCTGCGCACGACGCCGCTGCTTTGCCGTGCCCAAAGCTTCTCTGCCCTCGCTGTTTTCACGACGACGCCGTTCTTCCAACTGACCAATGGATCAATGGATCAGGCGACAAGATCGCTCGTTCGCTGCGACGCTACCTAGTTGCCGATCAAGCGGACGACAGACGTCGGTGTCGTTGTGTGCCGTAACCTGAGGGCCGATCGCAGAAGCGCAGATCGCAGAAGGCAGAAGCAGAACAGGCAAACAGCCATGCAGATCGCAGAATGGCGGCTGGGAAAACCTGTTAACAGAACGACAGATGGGAACACCTGTTAACAGAATGATACTTTCTTTATTTACAAGAACAAGCGAGTAGTCTGGTGGTAACACCGATTCGAAGAAAGGCACAGGTCTCTGGTTTGAAGCTCCGCGGGCGCAAGTTTTTTTTGCCAAATAAACAAATACTGCTTCCAGTTGGTGGGCCAGGGCCGCGTCGCCAGGCGTGGGCTGTGTCCCAAAAAACTGCGGCCCATGTAGGCAAAGGATCCCACGTCGTCAAGTGGTGTGTACACGTGGGGCGTTTTTTACTAAAACTCGTCTGTGACCAATTTATTTCATCATTACGTCAGCCGATCACAGCAAATTAGCGATGACGATATCAAATCTAATCTGTGACGAACTTGTTGCGTCCAAACTTTGTGTCTATGACGTTCCTTTCATTTTCGTCATTAATATTCAAGTCTAATCTTCGTCACTTGTAATTGTTGACGAAGATGTAAATTTGGTCATAGAAATGTATCAATCTGTGACTGAAGTCACCAGCGTCACTAGAAAATCGTCACTGATGATCACATTCTTACTAGTGTGGAGACCAATCCTAGAGATGAAATGATCGGTCTATTGAAAGAATATTCTGATTGCTTTGCTTGGAATTACACTGAGATGCCAGGATTAAGCCGAGAGATAGTAGAGCATCGGCTGCCCATTAAGTCTGATTTCAGACCTTTCAAGCAGAAAGCTAGAACATTTCGTCTAGACCTACTCCCACAAATAAAGGACGAAATTCACCAGCTTCTAGAAGCTAATTTTGTTAGACCTTGCAGATACGCAGAGTGGGTCTCCAATATTGTGTCAGTGGAGAAGAAAGAATCAGGTAAGCTTAGAGTATGCATTGATTTTCGCAATTTGAATAGAGCAACTCCTAAAGACGAATATCGCATGCCCATAGACGACACGTTGATCAATAATGTGTCAGAAAATAGAATTATTAGCTTTCTTGATGGTAATGTTGGATATAATAAGATTTTCATGGCCGAAGAAGATGCGTCTAAAATGACCTTTATATGTCCAGGCTTCATTAGTTTATTGGAGTGGGTTGTCATGACATTTGGTCTGAAAAATGCTCGTGCTACTTATCAGAGGGCTATGAATTTAATCTTTCATGAGCTATTGGGAAACACTGTGGAAGTCTACATTGATGATATCATAGTCAAATCAGCTGAGTTTAGTTCTCATATAGCTGATTTGCGCAAAGCCTTTGATAAAATGCGTCGATATGGTTTGAAAATGAACCCACGTAAATATGCTTTTGGAGTATCGGCTGGTAAGTTCTTAGAATTCATCATTCATGAACATGTTATAGAGATAGACCCTGATCGAATTAAATCCATTCAGAATGTGGGACCTCCGATCTGTAAGCTTGAAGTGCAGAAGTTCCTCTGTAAGGTAAATTATTTACGAAGGTTTATTTCTAACCTAGCCGGGAAGATTGATACCTTCACTCCTATCCTTCGGCTTAAAAATAATGCCGAATTCACTTGGGGGCAGAACAACAGGAAGTGTTTGACCTCATTAGATTTGTCTCCCGTATTAAAAGCGCCACAAGTAGGAGTACCATTCATATTATACATTGTAGCTGAAGATAAAGTTATTGAAGCTGTTCTGACACGAGAGACTGAAGGAAAGGAGCATGTGGTAACCTACCTAAGTCGGAGGCTGGTGGATGCTGAAACGAGGTACACTTTCATCGAAAAGTTATGCTTATGCCTGTTTTATGTGTGCACCAAGTGTAGATGTTATTTTTTGTCTAGTCATTGCACCGTTTCTGGTCAAACCGATGTGATCAAATACATGTTGCAAAACCCGATTATGAGTGGTAGAATTGGTAAATGGGCTTATGCACTTATAGAATATGATTTGGCCTATGAACCGTTGAAATCTATGAAAGGCCAGGTCGTAGCAGATTTTATTGTAGAACACCAGATTAAGGATACTTATGAACTAGATATATCATACCTCACTGTTACTCCTTGGACCCTATACTTTGATGGATCGGTTTGCAATGAAGGACAAGGGATTGGCATCGTGCTTGTTTCACCAAGTAACGCCTACTTTGACTTTGCTAGCCGATTAGAAACTTATTGCACTAACAATCAAGCCGAATATGAGGCCCTTTTGTTCAGCTTGGAGCTTTTAAGCTGTATGGGAGTAAAACATGTGAAGGCATTTGGTGATTCTCAGCTGGTCATCTAACAAGTACTATAAGAGTATCAATGTTTTATTGGTACTCTAAATAGTTACCTTGAAAAATGTTGGGGCATAATTCATTCTTTTG
Organism: Zea mays; assembly: GCF_902167145.1. Taxonomy (NCBI): domain Eukaryota; kingdom Viridiplantae; phylum Streptophyta; class Magnoliopsida; order Poales; family Poaceae; genus Zea; species Zea mays. The sequence goes on along the minus strand of NC_050104.1, from coordinate 80,623,419 downwards.
ACAAATTCAGCATTTGGCACATCTCTAGGGTTGAGAATCACAGAGCTAACAATTTGGCACAAGATGCATCAGGTTATCGGATAAAGCGTGGGAAATTTCATAACATCGAAAATCTGATAACCGGTGCAGGGCCAATTCCCCAGGCCGCGGACCATCGGGTGAGGGCTCTGGACCATCCGGGGTTGCCAGGGAAGTCCTCATTGTAAAATCGGCTGATAATAAAGCCGATGAAACTGATTGGAGGACACCCATAGTTGATTACCTACGAAATCTCAGTGTTAGGATGGATAGGAACGTTCCGCACACGGCTTAAGTGCTTGGGCCCAAGTGATGCTATGTTAACCATGACCGAAGTACATGAAGGAATTTGTGGTACCCATCAATCGGCTCCGAAGATGAAGTGGTTATTGCGAAGATCTGGGTTCTATTGGCCCAACATGATAGCTGATTGTTTTAAGTACTATAAAGAGTGCCAAGTATGTCAGAAATTCAGCGACCTACAGTGTAGCCGAATTACATCCTATCATTAAACCTTGACCCTTCAGAGGATGGGGATTGGACTTTATAGGAGAGATCCATCCTTCATCGTCAAAAGGGCATCGATTCGTGTTAGTTGCCACTGACTACTTTACCAAATGGACTGAAGTCGTTGCTCTGAAGAACATGACACGCAGGGAGGTAATTGAGTTCGTAACTGAACATATTATACATAGATTCGGCATTCCCCACACTTTGACTATTGAACAGGGGGCTTCTTTTATGTTGAAGGAGGTACATGAGTTTGCTGAATTATATAGAATTAAATTGCTCAATTCATCTCCATATTATGCTGAGGCCAATGGACAGGCTGAGTCTAGTAATAGGACATTGATTAGCCTGACAAAAAAAGAAAATATTTGATCATCCTAAGCATTGGCATAGAATTTTGTCTGAAGCTTTATGGGCTCATAGAATATCTAAACACCATGCTACTAAATTATCTCCGTTTGAGCTTGTCTATGGGCAGGAAGCAGTGTTACTTGTAGAGATAAGTTTAAATGCTGTCAGGTTCGCCAAGCAAAATGATCTGACTGTCGATGATTATTATAATTCAATGATGGATAATATTGATGAAGTAACCGACAAGAGAGTGACAACCTTAGGAGAAATAAAAAGGACAAGATCATGGTCGCCAAAGCTTACAACAAGAAGGTCAAGGCTAAATCGTTCCAATTAGGGGACCTAGCATGGAAGACCGTCTTGCCTCTAAGGAGCAAAAACCGGAAGTTTGGGAAGTGGTCACCAAGCTGGGAAGGCCCTTATAAGGTCATATAGGTGATGTCCAGTAACGCCTACTTGTTGCAAACATTACAAGACAAATACTTGCCCAAGGCGTTAAATGGGCGTTTTCTCAAGCAGTACCATCCTAGTATGTGGCAAGATGCCTAAGGAAATCGATGTGATCCCATCGTGTTAGTTGCTTTTGGTTCGCTCAGCTCTGCCAAAAGGCAGGGGGCATATGTTGGGCACCAAAATGGACGACCGGACAATCCCGCCCTGGGGCCGGACGGTCCGCAGTCCGGACGGTCCATACTGGTGGCGTGGACGGTCCACGCGCGCGTAGAGCCAATTATGGTTCCGAGTTTCTTGCTACGATTGTTAGCTAAATTTGTGGGATTAGCCTAGAAGATTGGTTTGTAACGGGTCCAGCCCCCTTCCTCTATAAATATAGAGGAATACGACGGATTAATCATCTACAATCGAATCAATAATCAGTTTATCTATCATTTTTACCTTAGTCATTAGGAGTAGTTCTAGTTTAGCCTTTCAATCCTAAATTCTCAACTTCTCTTCGGCTTTACATCAATTAGAGGTGACTAGGTCGGCCTGCCGACCCTAGACAAAACCTAGGATCTCTCCTCCCTGACGGGGTCCCTCCTGGGAGCGAGATCCAAGCGTCATCGGCGAACTCCGCTGCCCCTGCGCACGCGCGGACCGTCCGTCCTATAGGCACGGACTGCCTAGCCCGTCAGGTAGGGAACCCGAGTCCTACACCAGGCCGCGGACCGTTCGGTCCCTGGCCACGCACCGTCTGCGCCTGTACAGAGAGCACCACCGCCGGTTCTCAGCGCAGTGATTGGCGTCCGAATCAGCGCCAACAATAGTTTGATCCATATGTATGAGAAGTAGTATAATCTATATGCCTGAAACCTGATCATAGCAAGTGAATGCTGCAGATAGAAGCTGAGACTCATCAGCCAGGATACCACCCAAAAACTAAAATTAACAAGCCAAAAGTCACCAGCCGACCAAACAATACAAACTTACCTATGTGCGCATAGACTAAAGCAAATATTTCAGCATTTGCTCCATCTATAATGGTACTCATTTGATTTATCTGATTCCCATTGTGCCGAGTACTTCTGGCATCCAACTTTCTCCATTACCTTCATTTCCAAAGATCCTCCTGCAAACACCTCCATAATCGAGACCATCTGGCAAGAGATACATGAATGTCAGTTTCAACCACTCATGATGGAACACAATGTAGGTAGTTAATTAACTTGTGTGCAGGACTGCAGGTGTACATTTAGATTTGCCATGGTCTGTACAAGTCACCGAAACTTACATTGGTCATATGAAGGCTCTTGGCTTCCTCAATACCAACAAAGACCCCAATGTACTCACTCTGAAGGGTGTTAATTTGGGATTGCTCTTCAGCAAGCTGTACATTAATCTCTGTGCTCAGAGATCTTGCCTTCCATAATGCCATTATTGTCCTATACAGAACAAACAATATTTATTCTAGAAAAAACCATATAAATCATGCAAAAGATATTGCAAGAATCAAGACACTATTAGTTGTGACACAAAGTTATTTCCAGAGTTTGATTCATAAGAGCCATATTATACATACTCCATGTGTTTAAGAAAGATGAGCATTTACCTATTGGACACACTAAATGATGCAAAAGACTGCAAGCAGAACTTAAGCTTTCCATTGTCCATGTTTTGCATCCATGTCTCTACCTTTGTGAAGAGTTATTATAATGGATGGACTCCATGATGATATTGATTGAGGTATTCCTTGTATGTCTTCAATATCCTCCCATAGAAAGTAAAATTTTGTTTTGCTCCCAAACATGCTTGAATAAATCCCAATTGTTCTTGGAAATAAGAATAGTTGACATGAAATTAAAAGTATAAGAGTTTGTGTCATGTACGGTCGCACGTACAGGCGCGCCTGTGACACACGCCGAGTAGCTGAACATGCTGCGCGCGCGAGCTGGGAGATGCCAGTAGCTGAGAAGGAAAGTAGTCCTACAGTAAAGTTACTGCCAGCAGCTAGTAGGAAAGGAGAAGTAGGATATCCCTTTCCTAGAATAAAGTGGTTTCCTTCTACAGAACATGCTGGGCGCGCGCGAGCTGGGAGATGCCAGCAGCTGAGAAGGAAAGCAGTCCTACAATAAAGATACTGTCAGCATCTAGTAGGAAAGGAGCCAGAGCCTAAGAAGGGAAGTAGGATATCCCTTTCCTAGAATAAAGTGGTTTCCTTCTGCAGCAAGAGATAAGAGGGAAAGTAGGAATTCTATTACTAAAATTGTAGCCTAGAATCAGGAAGGGGTTTGCCCTCCATATTGGTCGGCCGTTTGGGCTATAAAAGCTGCACCAACCGGCTAGAAGGGCAGCAAGCACTTTATCTCTAATCTCCTTCTTCTCCTACCGTTCTCAAGCCACCAGCAGAGGGGTATAACCTCATGGTGAGGCCTAGAGCGCGACTATGAGTTATGTAGTCGTGGTCCGGCGACCCTGGGAGCCAAGACACTTGACAACCTGGTATCACGATCCAGGCGATCCTCTCCTTCGTGTTCCACTTTTCCACCTCCAGCCGAATCACGCCCCGCCGCTGCGCCACCATCCCCCACATCATCGTTCGCCGCTTCCTGTGCTGCGTCCATGGACGACACCAGCGAGCTCAAGGTCACCATTGTGCAGCTCGCCGAAAGCGTTAGGGCCCTTCTGGCGACCGCAAAGGCCAACGCCAGGGCCATCCTCGAGCTGTCCGGCTCCAAGCAAGTCGCGGGCGAACGCAACACCGACCGGCCACCCCCACGTTTCCAGAAGCTCGACTTCCCCAAATATGATGGCAAGTCCGACTCCCTCCTTTTCATTAATCGGTGTGAATCGTACTGCCACCAACAACGAATCATGGAAGAGGAGAAGGTCTGGATGGCAGGGTACAACCTGGAGGACGGCGCCCAAATGTGGTGGATCCAAGTCCAGTAGGACGAGCGCACTCCATCCTGCGCCGTTTCACCAAACTCATCAACCTCTGGTACGGACCACCACTCCAATCCGCACCGCTCTTCGAGCTCTCCGACTGCTGGCGCACGGGGTCGGTCACGGAGTACCAAGATCGATTCCAGGCGCGGCTTCCCCGCGCCGGGCGCCTGGAGGAAGCACAAAGGGTCCAACTCTTCACAGGCAACTTGCTACCCTCGCTCAGCCACGTCGTCTGCATCCACAACCCGCACACGCTAGCAGCCGCGATGAGCTTGGCGCGCCAACTAGAGTTGATCGCGCACTTGACGCCAGTATCGCCACCGCCTCGGGCCGCGCCGCGCGCACCGCCGCAAGGCCCTCAGCCCTGTCTCGTCCCGCCAGCACACGAACCAGCCTCAGCGCCACCTCCAATGAAGCGCCTCTCCCAAGCGGAATAGGCAGAACGACAGCGTCTCGGCCTCTCGCTACAACTGCGACAAGAAGTACACACGTGGCCACAACCGCACCTGACGCCGTATCTTCTTCATCAATGGAGTGGAGCTCTCCAACGCCAACGACGCTACAGGGGCCATGGACCAGGAAGCTGAGGCGCCCATCTACTCCCTTGAGGCCTTGGCCGGGGTCCCCATCGCCAACACCATGCAGGTCGCGGTCGAGCTTGGGCCAACGTCGCTGGTTGCTCTGCTAGACTCCGGCAGCACACACAACTTCATCTCGGAGACGGTGGCCCGGCACTCTGGCCTACCGCTGCACCAACGGCCCCGCCTAACGGCCATGGTCACCAACGGCGAACGTGTTACATGCGCGGGCGTCATCAAGGCAGCACCTCTCTTCATCGACGGCGCATCGTTCCCAGCCGACCTCTTCGTGATGCCGCTGGCGGGCTACGATGTGGTGCTGGGCACATGGTGGCTGGGCGCACTGGGACCCATCATCTGGGACTTGGCAAACCGCAGGATGACATTCCAGCACCAAGGGCGCACCGTTTGCTGGTCCAGCGTCCCGACACCAGGTCCACCGACTCTCAGTGTCACCACAGCCAGCGAGCCCCTTCTGGATGGGCTCTTGGCCACCTTCGAGGACATCTTCGTCGAGCCTACAGGACTACCTCCCAAGCGCGTGCACGACCACCGCATCATCCTCAAGCCGGACGCCCAGCCGATGGCCGTCCGCCCCTACAGGTACCCGGTGGCTCACAAGGACGAGCTCGAGCGCTAGTGTGCCGCCATGATCGAGCAAGGCATCGTCCGCCGCAGCGACTTTCCGTTTTCTTCGCCGGTCCTCCTCATCAAGAAGCCAGACGGTTCCTGGCGCTTCTGTGTCGACTACCGCGCCTTGAACACGCTCATAGTCAAGGACGTGTTCCCCATCTCGGTGGTCGACGAGCTACTCGATGAGCTCCATGGTGCGCAGTTCTTCTCCAAGCTGGACCTTCAGTCCGAGTACCATTAGTTGCGCATGCGACCGAAAGATGTGCACAAGAATGCATTTCGCACCCACGACGGCCTCTACGAGTTCTGGGTGATGGCATTTGGGCTCTGCAAAGCCCCGGCTACGTTCCAGGCCCTCATAAATGACGTACTCCGACCTTTCCTTCGTCGTTTTGTCTTTTTTTTCTTTGATGACATTTTGGTCTATAGCAAGACTTGGGCAGATCATATTCGTCGCCTTCGGGCCGAGCTATGCCATCACCATCTCTTCGTCAAATGAGCCAAGTGCTCCTTTGGCACCCCTTCAGTCGCCTACCTCGGCCATGTGATATCCGCTGAAGGGGTCGCCATGGATCCAGCAAAGGTGAAGGCCATCCTCGACTGCCCGACCCCTCGTTCGGCTCGAGCCATCCACGGCTTCCTCGGCTTAGTAGGATACTACCGCAAGTTCGTCCACAACTACAACATTGTCGCAACACCCCTCACTGCCCTCCTCAAGAAGGACGGTTACTCTTGGGATGATGAAGCAGTCGCGGCATTCGCGGCCCTAAAGACCGCGGTCACCACAGCCCCGGTTCTAGCCATGCCAAACTTCACCATGCTCTTCATCATCGAATGTGATGCATCGTCCCACGGGTTCGGCGCCGTCTTGGTACAGGATCGACACCCAGTCGCCTTCTTTAGCGGACCCGTCGCCCCGCGGCACTGCGCCCTCGCCGCTTACGAGCGGGAGCTCATCGGCCTGGTCTAGGCAGTGCGACATTGGCGACCGTACTTATGGGGACGACACTTCACTATCAAGATGGACCACTACAGCCTCAAGTACCTTCTCGACCAGCGTCTGTCAACGATTCTGCAACACCACTGGGTTGGGAAGCTCTTGGGCTTCGACTTTTCGGTGGAGTACATATCGGGTGCAACAAACACCATCACTGATGCCCTGTCCGCCGTGATACGTCCATAGACCACGGATCTCTGCCCCCCCCCCCCCCGTTTGACTTCATTGATCGACTACGCCACGTGCAGGCCACGGATCCCGAGTTGGCCGCCATACATGCCGAACTCATCGCAGGCAAAAGAGCTGCGCCGTGGACCATGGTTGATGGCATGATTGCGTTCGACGGGCGCCTCTATATCCCACCCGCCTCACCGCTCCTGCAGGAGATCCTAGCCACGGTCCATGACGACGTCCATGAGGGCGTCCATCGCACGCTCCACCGCCTCTGCCACGACTTTCATTTCCCCAACATGCGTAGCTAGGTGCAAGACTTTGTGATGACATGTGCAACCTGCAAGAAGTACAAGTCCGAACATCTCTACCCAGCGGGCTTACTGTAGCCTCTACCAGTGCCATCCATTGTCTTGGTGGACATAGGTCTCGACTTCGTGGAGGCACTACCCCGCGTGCACGGTAAGACGGTCATTCTTTCCATCATGGACCGCTTCAGCAAGTACTGCCACTTCGTCCCCTTGGCGCATCCATACACCGTCGAGTCCGTGGCACAAGCATTCTTCACCGACATCGTGCGCCTCCACGGGATCCCATAATCCACCGTGTTCGATCGGGATCCAGTGTTCACCTCGATGTTCTGGCGCAAGCTCCTACGCCTCATGGGCACAAAACTACACATGTCGTCGGCATTCCACCCCTAGACGGACGGCCAGACAGAGACAACAAATTGTGTCATCATCATGTACCTACGGTGCTTCACCGATGATCGACCCCGACAATGGCTGCGCTGGCTGCCGTGGGCTGAGTACATCTACAACACCGCATACCAGTCCTCACTCCATGAGACACCATTCTAGGTGGTCTACGGATGCGACCCGCCCTCCATCCGCTCCTACGAGCCCAGTGAGACTCGTGTGGCAACTGTTCGCCTAGGAGATGGAAGATCATGCGACCTTCCTCGGTGATGTCAGGTACGGACTCGAACAGGTGGAAGCAATACAGAAGAAACACTACGACAAGCATCACCACCCAGTATCCTACCAGGAAGGCGACTGGGCTCTTCTTCGGCTCCGGCAGCGCCCATCCTCATCCCTACCACATGCGCCCAAGGGAAAACTCAAGCCTCATTACGTCGGACCATGCCGCATCACAGAAGTCATCAACAACGTAACCGTGCGGCTATAGCTTCCGCCGGGAGTCCGTCTTCACGATGTGTTCCATGTCGGCATGCTCAAGAAGTTCATCGGCACCCCACCGGCCACTAAGCCACCAATGCCCCCTACAGTCCATGGGGCGGTTGTGCCGGAGCCCACAAGCGTCACGCAGGCTCGCCTGGCACGCGACATTCGCCAGGTGCTTGTCTAGTGGAAAGACGAGCCTGATACATCAGCAACCTAGGAAGACCTCGACGATTTTTGCACCAGGTACCCAGACTTTTAGCTCGAGGACGAGCTAGACTTCGACGGAGTGGGAGATGTCATGTACGGTCGCACATACAGGCACGCCCGTGACACACGCCGAGCAGCTGAACGTGCTGTGCGCGCGAGCTGGGAGATGCTAGCAGCTGAGAAGGAAAGCAGTCCTATAATAAAGATACTGCCAGCAGCTAGTAGGTTATCCCTTTCCTAGAATAAAGTGGTTTCCTTCTGCAGAACATGTTGGGCGCGTGCGCACGAGCTGGGAGATGCCAACAACTGAGAAGGAAAGCAGTCCTACAACAAAGATACTGCCAGCAGCTAGTAGGAAAGGAACAGAGCCTAAGAAGGGAAGTAGGATATTCCTTTCCTAGAATAAAGTGGTTTCCTTCTACAGCAAGAGATAAGAGGGAAAGTAGGAATTCTATTACTAAAATTGTAGCCTAGAATCAGGAAGGGGTTTTCCCTCCATATTGGTCGGCCGTTTGGGCTATAAAAGCTACACCAGCCGACTGGAAGGGCAGCAAACACTTTATCTCTAATCTCCTTCTTCTCCTACCATTCTCAAGCCACCAGCAGAGGGGTATAACCTCGTGGTGAGGCCTGGAGAGCAACTACGAGTTACATAGTTGAAAGTCGCCTAGAGGGGTGGTGGATAGGCGGAATCTAAAATTTACAAACTTAAGCACACACTACAAGCCGGGGTTAGCGTTAAAATAAAATCCGAGTCCGAGAGAGAGGGGAAACAAATCAACCAAGAAAATAAAGCGGATGACATAGTGATTTGTTTTACCGAGGTTCGGTTCCAAAGAATCTAGTCCCAGTTGAGGTGGTCACAAAGACCGGGTCTTTTTCAACCCTTTCCCTCTCTCAAACGGTCAACCTAGACCGAGTGAGCTTTCTCCTTAATCAATCGGGTCACTTAGACCCTCACAAAGACCACCACACACTTGGTGTCTCTTGTTTTGATTACAAGTGTCTTGAGAATAAGAATGAGGAAGAAGAAAGCCAACCAAGCAAACAAGAGCAACAAGAAAACCCAAGAACGATCCTCTCACAAGTCCTAAAGTACTAGAATTGAATTGGGGACTTTGATTGGATTGGTGGCTTTGATTTGTGTCTTGGAGTGTTGCACTTTGCTCTTGTATTGAATGCGGAGTTGTGAATTCTTGGATGGTTGGAGTGGAGGTGGTTGGGGGGTATTTATAGCCCTCAACCACCAATTCAATCGTTGGGGCAGGCTGCTGTCGATGGGCGCACCGGACAGTCCGGTGCGCCATCGGACACTGTCCGGTGTGCCAGCCACGTCACCCAACCGTTAGGGTTCTGGCAATTTCGACCGTTGGAGCTTTGTCTTCTTGTGGCACCGGACAGTCCGGTGCCGCACCGGACAGGTACTGTGCACTGTCCGGTGCGCCTCTGGCAGCTGCTCTGACTTCTGCGCGAACTGTTCGCGCACTGTAGCACTTTGCAGGTGTCCGTTGCAGTCGACCGTTGTGCTGGGAGCCGTTGCTCTACTGGTACACCTGACAGTTTGATGAATTATAGAGGAGCGGCGTCTGAGAAACCCGAAGCTAAAGAGTTTGGAGTTGTACGGCCTGGTGCAGCGGACACTGTCCGGTGGCACCCCGGATAGTCCGGTGCGCCAGACCAGGGCACACTTCGGTTTCTTTTTGAACCCTAACTTGATCTTTTATTGATTTGTGTTGAACCTTTATGCACCTGTAAAATATAAAATCTATAGCAAACTAGTTAGTCCAATTATTTGTGTTGGACATTCAACCACCAAAATTATTTATAGGAAAAGGTTAAACCCTATTTCCCTTTCAATCTCCCCCTTTTTGGTGATTGATGCCAACACAAACCAAAGCAAATATATAAGTGCATAATTGAACTAGTTTGCATAAGGTAAGTGCATAGGTTACTTGGAATTTGAACCAATTTTTACTTTTACTTAGATGTGCATGGTTTGCTTTCTTTTATTTAACATTTTGGACCACGCTTGCACCACTTGTTTTGTTTTTGCAAATTCTTTTGGAAAGTCTTTTCAAAATCTTTTTGCAAATAGTCAAAGGTATATGAATAAGATTGCAAGAAGCATTTACAAGATTTGAAATTTCTCCCCCTGTATCAAATGCTTTTCCTTTGACTAAACAAAACTCCCCCTGAATAAAATTCTCCTCTTAGTTTTCAAGAGGGTTTTAATAGATGTCAATTGGAACTTATACTAGTTTTTAAAATATACTAATTGAAAATCATACCAATTTGAAATATATCAATAACAAGATACCAATTGAAAACTAACAAGATACCGATTGAAAACTTTATTTTGAAAATGTTGAAATGGGTGGTGGTGCGGTCCTTTTGCTTTGGGCTAATACTTTCTCCCCCTTTGGCATTAATCGCCAAAAACGGAGACTTTTGAGAGCCTTTTGACTTTCTCTCCCATTGGTACAAGTAAATATGAGTGAAAGATTATACCAATTGTGAGAGTGATGTGGAGTGATGGCGAAGGGTAAATGATACCGATATAGTGGAGTGGAAGCCTTGTCTTCGCCGAAGACTCCATTTCCCTTTCAATCTATGACTTAACATAGAAATACACTTGAAACACATTAGTCGTAGACATAAAAGAGATATGATCAAAGGTATATAAATGAGTTATGTGTGCAATGTTTCAATCAAAATTCCGAGAATCAAGTATATTTAGCTCATTCCTAAGTTTGCTAAAGGTTTTCTCATCTAATGGTTTGGTAAAGATATCGGCTAATTGTTCTTTGGTGCTAACATAAGCAATCTCGATATCCCCCCATTGTTGGTGATCCCTCAAAAAGTGATACCGAATGTCTATGTGCTTAGTGCGGCTGTGTTCAACGGGATTATCTGCCATGCGGATTGCACTCTCATTATCATATAGGAGAGGGACTTTGCTCAATTTGTAGCCGTAGTCCCTGAGGGTTTGCCTCATCCAAAGTAATTGCGCACAACAATGTCCTGCAGCAATATACTTGGCTTCGGCGGTAGAAAGAGCTACTGAGTTTTGTTTCTTTGAAGCCCAAGACACCAGGGATCTCCCTAGAAACTGACAAGTCCCTGATGTGATCTTCCTATCAATTTTACACCCTGCCCAATCAGCATCTGAATATCCTATTAGATCAAAAGTGGATCCCTTGAGGTACCAAAGTCCAAACTTAGGAGTATAAACTAAATATCTCATGATTCTTTTTACGGCCCTAAGGTGAACTTCCTTAGGATCGGCTTGGAACCTTGCACACATGCATACAGAAAGCATAATATCCGGTCGAGATGCACATAAATAGAGTAAAGATCCTATCATCGATCGGTATACCTTTTGATCTATGGATTTACCTCCCGTGTCGAGGTCGAGATGCCCATTAGTTCCCATGGGTGTCTTGATGGGATTGGCATCCTTCATTCCAAACTTGGTAAGTATGTCTTGTATGTACTTTGTTTGGCTGATAAAGGTGCCCTCTTGGAGTTGTTTGACTTGAAATCCTAGAAAGTACTTCAACTCCCCCATCATTGACATCTCGAATTTCTGTATCATGATCCTACTAAACTCTTCACAAGTAGATTTGTTAGTAGACCCAAATATGATATCATCAACATAAATTTGGCATACAAACAAATCCTTTGCAATTGTTTTAGTAAAGAGTATATGATCGGCTTTACCGACTTTGAATCCATTAGTGATAAGGAAATCTTGCAGGCATTCATACCATGCTCTTGGGGCTTGCTTGAGCCCATAAAGCGCCTTTGAGAGTTTGTAAACATGTTTAGGGTATTCACTATCTTCAAAGCTGGGAGGTTGCTCAACATAGACCTCTTCCTTGATTGGTCCATTGAGGAAGGCACTTTTCACGTCCATTTGATAAAGCTTAAAGCCATGGTAAGTAGCATAGGCAAGTAATATATGAATTGACTCAAGCCTAGCTACGGGTGCATAGGTTCGACCGAAATCCAAACCTTCGACTTGTGAATATCCCTTGGCAACAAGTCAGGCTTTGTTCCTTGTCACCACACCATGCTCATCTTGCTTGTTGTGGAATACCCATTTGGTACCTACAACATTTCGATTAGGACGTGGAACTAAATGCCATACCTCATTCCTCGTGAAGTTGTTGAGCTCCTCTTGCATTGCCAACACCCAATCCGAATCTTTTAGTGCATCCTCCACCCTGTATGGCTTAATAGAGGACACAAAAGAGTAATGTTCACAAAAATGAGCGACTCGAGATCGAGTGGTTACCCCCTTATGAATGTCACCGAGAATTGAGTTCACGGGGTGATCTCTTTGAATCGCTTGGTGGACTCTTGGGTGTGGCGGTCTTTGACCCTGATCATCTTCCTTGTCTTGATCAACTTCATCTCCCCCTTGATCATTATCCTCCTCTTGAGGTAGCTCATCTTCTTGATCTTCATCTACATTGTCTTGAGCCTGATCCTCATCTTGAGTTGGTGGAGATGCTTGCATGGAAGATGTCGGTTGATCTTGTGCTTGTGTAGGCTCTTCGGATTCTTTAGGACACACATCCCCAATGGACATGTTCCTTAGTGCGACGCACGGAGCCTCCTCATCATCTAATTCATCAAGATCAACTTGCTCCACTTGGGAGCCATTAGTCTCATCAAACACAATGTCACAAGAAACCTCAACTAACCCAGTGGATTTGTTGAAGACTCTATATGCCCTCGTGTTTGAGTCATAACCAAGTAAAAAGCCTTCTACAACTTTAGAAGCAAATTTAGATACCTCTTTTAATAAGAATAAAACATTTGCTACCAAAGACTCTAAAGTATGAAACATTGGGCTTTTTACCGGTTAGGAGTTCATAAGATGTCTTCTTGAGGATTCGGTGAAGGTAGAGCCGGTTGATGGAGTAGCAGGCGGTGTTAATCGCCTCAGCCCAAAACCGGTCCGGAGTTTTGTACTCATCAAGCATGGTCCTTGCCGTGTCCAATAGAGTTCTATTCTTCCTCTCCAATACACCATTTCGATGAGGTGTGTAGCGAGAAGAGAACTCATGCTTGATGCCCTCCTCCTCAAGAAAGCCTTCAATTTGTGAGTTCTTGAACTCCATCCCGTTGTCGCTTCTTATCTTTTTGATCCTTAATCCGAACTCATTTTGAGCTTGTCTCAAGAATCCCTTTAAGGTCTCTTGGGTTTGAGATTTTTCCTGCAAAAAGAATATCCAAGTGAAGCGAGAATAGTCATCCACAATAACAAGACAGTACTTACTCCTGTCGATGCTTATGTAAGCTATCAGGTCGAATAAATCCATGTGGAGTAATTCCAGTGGCCTGTCCGTTGTCATGATGTTTTTGTGTGGATGATGGGTACCAACTTGCTTTCCTGCCTGACATGCGCTACAAACCCTGTCTTTCTCAAAATGAACATTGGTTAGTCTCAAAATGTGTTCTCCCTTTAGAAGCTTGTGAAGATTCTTCATCCCAACATGGGCTAGTCTGTGTTGCCAGAGCCAACCCATATTAGTCTTAGCAATTAAGCAAGTGTTGAGTTCAGCTTTGTTAAAATCAACTAAGTATAGCTGACCCTCTAATACTCCCTTAAATGCTACTGAATCATCACTTCTTCTAAAGACAGTAACACCTATATCCGTAAAAAGACAGTTGTAACCTATTTTGCATAATTGAGAAACTGAAATCAAGTTATAATCTAAAGAATCTACAAGAAAAACATTGGAAATAGAATGGTCAGGTGATATAGCAATTTTACCAAGTTCTTTGACCAAACCTTGATTTCCATCCCCGAATGTAATAGCTCTTTGGGGATCTTCGTTTTTCTCGTAGGAGGAGAACATTATTTTCTCCCCTGTCATGTGGTTTGTGCATCCGCTGTCTATTATCCAACTTGAGCCCCCGGATGCATAAACCTGCAAAACAATTTAGGCCTTATTCTTAGGTACCCAAATAGTCTTGGGTCCTTTCACATTAGAAACAAGCACCTTGGGTACCCAAACACAAGTATTGGAGCCCTTATGTTTGCCCCCAACATATTTGGCAACTACTTTGCCTGATTTGTTAGTTAAAACATAAGAAGCATCAAAAGTTTTAAATGAAACATTAGGTTCATTTGATGCAGTAGGAGTTTTCTTTTTAGGCAATTTAACATGGGTTGATTGCCTAGAGCTAGAAGCCTCGTTCTTATACATAAAAGCATGGCGTGAAACATTATGAGGTTTTCTAGCATGAATTCTCCTAATCTTATGCTCAGGATAACCAGCAGGATATAAAATGTAACCCTCGTTATCCTGAGCCATAAGAGCCTTGCCCTTAACAAAATTAGACAATCGTTTGGGGGCATTAAGTTTGACATTGCTTCCCTGTTGGAAACCAATGGCATCCTTAATGCCACGGCGTCTCCCACTATAGAGCATGCTTCTAGCAAATATAAATTTTTCATTATCAATTTCATGCTCATTGATTTTAGTAGTTAGTTGTGCTATATGATTATTTTGTTGTTTAATTAAAGCAAGGTGATCATGAATAGCATCAACATTAATGTCTCTACATCTAGTACAAATAGCAACATGTTCAACGGTAGATGTAGAGGGTTTGCAAGATTTCAATTCATCAATCTTAGCATGTAAATTAGTGTTCTCATTTCTAAGACTAGAAATAGAATCGTTGCAAACAATTAAATCTTTAGACTTAGAAATTAACTTATCATTCTCAGTTTTAAGGCTAGCAATTGATTCATTCAATTTATCAATCTTAGCAATTAAACTAGCATTATCATTTTTAAGATTGGTAATTGAATCATCAAAAGCATTTAACTTCTCAACCTTAGCAAATAAATTAGCGTTCTCAGTTCTAATGTTGGAAATAGTGTCATGGCAAATGCTAAGCTCCTTAGTCAAATTTTCATTTTTCTCTACTTCCTGAGCGTAAGCATTCTTCACCTTAACATGCTTTTTATTTTCCTTAATAAGGAATTCCTCTTGGCTATCCAAGAGTTCATCCTTCTCATGAATAGCACCTATCAATTCATTCAATTTTTCTTTTTGATGCATGTTAAGGTTGGCAAAAAGGGCAAGTAAATTATCCTCATCTTCACTAGAGCTATCCTCATCACTAGATGTTGTATATTTGGTAGAGGCTCTAGATTTTACCTTCTTCCTTTTGTCGTCCTTTGCCATGAGGCACTTGTGGCCGACGTTGGGGAAGAGAAGTCCTTTGTTGACGGCGATGTTTGCGGCATCCTCGTCGGAGGAGTCGGTGGAGCTCATGTCGGAGTCCCATTCCCGACACACGTGGCCATCGTCGTCCTTCTTCTTGTAGTACTTCTTCTTTTCCTTCTTTCTCACCTTTTTGTCGTTGTCCCTGTCACTAGACATAGGAAATTTAGCGATAAAATGACCGGGCTTACTGTAACACCCAAGGTGTTTATCGTCCGCTCGACAACGAGTATGGATTTAAGCACGTAATATTAGCGGATAAAACAGATGCTAAATTTTAATCATCTTCGCCTACCGCGATTTTAATATCACATCTGTTTCGTCTGTCGCGAGTTCAACATCGCTTTTATCTATCCGGGCTCTTCCTAAATTTTCGTGATGTTTGGAACATAGTTGTTCCAAAAATCGGTGCATCCGGTGATTATGTAAAATTCATCGCTCGCGCGAATACGAATTCGAAAGCTCGACCCACTCGGGTGATTTTTATCCCGGGCAAATTAAATTGAACTCGTCGACTAAGGTTTACAGTGCAAATAATTCGGTCCCACTCGTCAACCGTGAAATCGCGTACGAGGATCTAAAATTGAGCTTCGATTCACTGGTAAATTATCCTGGCTGTGGAACCAGGTGTTCAGACGCGGATAAAATTATTTGATTTCGAATCGAATGGAACACAGTTCAAAATACTGTTGTTAACATCATTCTGATTTGTTCCGATGCGTCTCGCCCCGATCCAAAACATTGGATAAAAATAATGGGTGCAAATTCATCTGGTTCCGAAGTATTCACTAAATCAAATCATGTCCCATTTATTGTTATCGATCTTATTTTATTCGACTCATGTTATAGCACTAAAAATCTTGCATCAGAAATATCTGTGATTTTCAGTAAAAAAATAATAAAAGGAGAAAGAAATTAAAAAAAAAGAGAAATATCCACGGATCCTCTGTGATTTTCAGTAAAAAAATAATAAAAGGAGAAAGAAATTAAAAAAAAAGAGAAATATCCACGGATCCTCATCCGCTCGCCGCCCATGGGCTGATTTTTTTGCCGCCCCCTGCTCTTATATCTCACGCGAAGACTCCATCGTCTTCAATTCTCCCTGTCGTGCGGCACCAGCTCCCTGCTCCTCCCACTCGTTCGACCGCCGTGGAGCTTCCCCGTCTCCCCTGCTCAAGATTTTTTTCCACGCCGCTGTCTTCTTCTTCTTCTCCCAGCCGAATTCTCCCTCTCCCTGGTCACTTCCGCGCGCGCGCCTGGCCCTCTGTTTTTCCTCGTCGTTTTTCAGCCGGGCTTCTCTACTGCACGCTGGCTTCTCCCCCATGGCGCCTCAGCCAGCCGAGCAGCTCGTGGAGCTCCCATGGCGCTCGACCCCTGCTGCAGCTCGCGCCCTGCTCCCTGCGTCTGGGTCCGAAGCTCCCTGGCGCGTTCGCCCAGCCAAGCTCCCTCGCCAAACCGCGCCCCCGCTACTCGCTGGTGCTCACCGCGCACGCCCAGCTCTCTGTTCGTCTCTGCGCATAGCTTCCCAAGCTCCATGGCCGGTTCCCTGCTCGCGTCGTGGTCTCCCAGCTCGTCAATACTTGTTCAGTCATCTCGGCTGGCTCGGCCTCAAATTCCAGCGCCTCGCCCTGCTCTCGTGGTTCAGCGACGGCCGGCGCGAGCCTGGCCGTGGTGATGTTGTGGCGTGACGATGTTGTGTGCGTCGCGACAGCTGTCTTGGCCACGGGGCAGTCCACGCCATAGAGTTCGCCCGACCGCAACCTCGCTTTACTCCTCGCGTCGTTGCTGGTCGAGTCCTAAGCATCTGCGCACATGTCTTAGTTGGCGCCAAACATCTTCGTGCCGCACACACTCATCTTTGCTAGCTGGCCGTGCACCTCACTTCGTTGTTTCGTGTCCGCCAGTTGCCATTGCTCATCCACATCAAAACATCACTTGCCGTGGTTCAGCTCGCTAGTTCGTCGTTGTTCCGTCGCCTCGATGTCAGTCCCCTCTGAATTGTGATCGCACGGACAAAAGAATCCCCAAGAAATGTGTTCAAAGATTTGATGGTGGTGTGTGTGAAGTTCGTGTGGCTCCTGCCAAGCGCTCGACAAATTATTTAAATCGGAAAATCATTACTGAACTCATATATTCGAGTCAACTGTTGGAATGGTAAGTTGATTCGTTATTCCAGTGAACTAGGTATAATATTTATTAGATTGCCTGAGTTGTTTATGGTGATTTGATCGGTAGCCGTACATGTTGCTGATCCCTTGCTTTATAGTAGTTATTACGTTCTATGTGGTTTGCTTGGGTTATTAGTTTTGAGTAATTTAATATTAGTACAGTATTTAACATATAATCGACGAAAAACCCGGATTCGTATTCGTTAATCAATGTAGTGAATCTGAGCTAAAGTTATTATTGGCGCACAAGTTTGTTAGCCGAATTGTTAGATAAATTAAATAAATATGTGTGGTGCGAAATAAAATCAAATTAGTTCTTGGTAAGCAAAGTGGTATAATTTATAAAGCGAAGGATAAGGGTAGCATTTAATTAATTAGCTGATGAGTTGTGTAGGCTAATTGTGTTTAATGTGTATAATTTGTTGTTCGTGATTTTTGCGTTAGGTTCGGTTAATCTAGGGAAGCGTAATCGTTGTACTTAATCATACGTCGATAACTAGTGTTTCCGTATGAAACGGTACAACGCCTCGCCTCTAGATGTTTAATTCGCTATCGCGTAGCACTATTTAGGTTTGCGATATTCCTGTCTATATGCATTCATGTGCATAATGCATTTCATTCAGGTACGTGAATTAACCACGTGATGCGGAGAACCAGAACTGAGTCGACCACAAGATGGTGCTGATGAACGGAACTGAAGGTGGACAGACGAAACAAGTATCAGAACAAAAGCTTATCGTCAAGTGAACGTCGTCTAACAACACTAACCTAGTGTTATCCAGGCAAGCCCCGGTGCATGCAACCCCTTCCTTGTGTTTTTAAATGATTTTTACACACTTTAAGTCTAGCGTAATGTGCATTAGGTTTATAGGAGTTGCTTGGAAACCCTTTGATGCATTGCCTACATTGATATCCATACCTTTATAGATACTTTTGATGAAGTATCAAAATATGATTTACAAAAATGCTTAGCCTTGCCTAGAGGTAAATCTTGTGGATAGAGGTTGTCCTTTGCGTTAATGCCTAGCTCCTGGGTTATCCTAAGGAAGGATGGCTTCTGCCTGCAAGAATATTTTCATTCGGAGCAGTGGTGGGATCTTACTGCAAAGTTCCCTATAATGCTCTTTTCATCCTAAGGAATACAAACAATCCTAAGGATGGAAGTACTTAAATCGGGACTTGGGCTAGGAACAAGTGATGTTCTACCTAGGTTGATTAAGGATTATACTGAATGTAGGCCTGCTGACTGAGGACCTTTTAACTGGTCACATGCCTCATCATGGGTAAGCTTTGCCTCGGGCAGACTAATACCAGAATAAGATAACACGCAATGGGAGTGGAGAGATGGCGAGAGTAGCGTGTACCCTCTGTGGCAAGAGGCTGGACGGTGGTGTATTTGTGCTCTCGGTTGGCGTGAACCTGATCTGGTCTTAAGAACCCCGGTGGCGAGTTGACATATGAAAGGGTTAAGTGCTACATATGTCGTGTGATTGGAGATCCCCAGCTGGGTATTAATCGATTCAGGATCGCCGTTACTTCTCGGATATGAAGACTTGGTCACTGACTTGCAATCTAAGTCATGAATGGAATCATAATGACAAAAATTATGTTGTATGGATTAATGTGATGATGAAATTATACTAGATGCAAACAAGGTCTATTAATACTTAATCTAGCATTAAAATGTTGAAAGTAAGGACTCACTTTAGTAAGCTATTTCTGCAAAAGTATCTAAGTTGATTCTTGCCAAAGCCTTTTCCTTGATTCCTATTTAACCAGCATATCCTTGAGAGTCTTTTCTTTAGTCGGGTAAGTCTTGCTGAGTACTTGCGTACTTAGGGTTATACCCATTGTTGCTCCAGGTTACAAGTCACTTGATTGTGATTGGTGTTAAGCGCCTGTGGGCACGGCCTTCTATAAGTCTAAGTACTTCTTATATACTTCTTATTGAGGATGGTCACTTAAGCTAGCATATATTACAAACTTATAAACAATTTATAACAATTCAAAGTTATTTCTTTGAATCACTTTTGTAATCACTCCGATCATGTACATTGTAAAACTTGATGTAACATGTAAAATTTGGTAATAAGATTTCCGCTGCAAAATTATTGGTGTGTGATTTGTGTTTACTTAATCCTGCGGTTCTGGTTGTAAGTGGTTTATCCGAGGTCCTTGGGGCACTCGGACAGATCCTGTTAAGTTATATGGTGCACATGCATAGCCGTCTGAGGTCTTTGAGATAAGGGCAGGTGCATGTGGGCCCAATAACTTCGGAGGTTCTTCCACACTTACAACATTTGTAGCACACCCTCTTGGAGCGGGGCTTGTAATCCTTCCCCCTCCTTTGCTTGAGGATTTAACAGAAGCTCTTGATGATGAGCGCCATCTCCTCGTTGTCGAGCTTGGAGGCTTCGATGGGGAGTCTACTTGATTTAGACTCTTCTTTCTTCTCCTCCGTCGCTTTGAATGCGACGGGTTGCACCCTTGGTCTGGAGGTGCTGCCTTGCTCCAAGTTGACGATTTGTTTGGAGCCTTTGATCATCAATTCAAAGCTCACAAACTTTCCTATAACCTCCTCGGGAGACATTAGCTTATATCTAGGATCACCACGTATTAATTGAACTTGAGTAGGATTACGAAATACGAGTGGTCTAAGAATAACCTTGACCATTTCATGGTCATCCCATTTTGAGCTACCGAGGTTGCGCACTTGATTCACCAAGGTCTTGAGCCGGTTGTACATGGCTTGTGGCTCCTCTCCTTGGTTGAGGACGAATCGACTGAGCTCCCCCTCGATCGTCTCCTGTTTGGTGATCTTGGTCACCTCGTCCCCTTCGTGTGCGATCTTGAGGACGTCCCAAATTTCTTTGGTCGTCTTTAACCCTTGCACCTTATTATACTCCTCTCGACACAAGGAGGCGAGGAGTATAGTTGTGGCTTAGGAGTTAAAGTGCTGAATTTGGTCGGCCTCGTCCGAATCGTAGTCCTTGTCCCCCACCTTAGGTACCTGCACTCCATACTCAACAATATCCCAGAGACTTTTGTAGAGAGATGTTAAATGGAGCATCATTTTATTACTCCACATAGAATAATCCTCACCATCAAAGGATGGTGGTTTGCCTAAGGGAACGAAAAGTAATGGAGTGCGCTTAGAAATGCGAGAGTAGCGGAGGGGCATCTTACTATACTTCTTGCACTCATGGCGCTTAGAAGTAGTGGGCGACGAGTCGAAGCTGGAGGTGGAGAGCGACGATGAGTCGGTCTCGTAGTAGACCACTTTCTTCATTTTCTTCTTCATGTCGCCTCTCCGATGGGTCTTGTTGGAGGAAGAGGATTCCTCCTTTTGCTTGTGGTTGGACTCCCTCGAATGGGTTCTCCCCGAGCTTGCGGACTTGTCACCGCCGGTTACGATCTCCCTCTTGGCGTGATCTCCCGACATCACTTTGAGTGGTTAGACTCTAATGAAGCACCGAGCTTTGATACCAATTGAAAGTCGCCTAGAGTAGGGGTGGATAGGCGGAATCTGAAATTTACAAACTTAAGCACACGCTACAAGCCGGGGTTAGCGTTAGAATAAAATCCGAGTCCGAGAGAGAGGGGAAAACAAATCAACCAAGAAAATAAAGCGAATGACACGGTGATTTGTTTTACCGAGATTCAGTTCCAAAGAACCTAGTCCCCGTTGAGGTGGTCATAAAGACCGGGTCTTTTTCAACCCTTTCCCTCTCTCAAACGGTCACCTAGACCGAGTGAGCTTTCTCCTTAATCAATCGGGTCACTTAGACCCTCACAAGGACTACCACACACTTGGTGTCTCTTGCTTTGATTACAAGTTTCTTGAGAACAAGAATGAGGAAGAAGAAAGCCAACCAAGCAAACAAGCGCAACAAGAAAACACAAGAACGATCCTCTCACAAGTCCTAAAGTACTAGAATTGAATTGGGGACTTTGATTGGATCGGTGGCTTTGATTTGTGTCTTGGAGTGTTGCACTTTGCTCTTGTATTGAATGAGGAGTAGTGAATGCTTAGATGGTTGGAGTGGAGGTGGTTGGGGGGTATTTATAGCCCTCAACCACCAATTCAACCGTTGGGGCAGGCTGCTGTCGATGGGCGCACCGGACACTGTCCGGTGCGCCAGCCAAGTCACCCAACCGTTAGGGTTCTGGCGATTTCGACCGTTGGTGCTTTGTCTTCTTGTGGCACCGGACAGTCTGGTGCCACACCGGACAGGTACTGTGCACTATTCGGTGCGCCTCTAGCGGCTGCTCTGACTTCTGCGCGAACTGTTTGCGCACAGTAGCACTTTGCATGTGTTCGTTGCAGTCGACCGTTGTGCTGGGAGCCGTTGCTCTACTGGTACACTGGACAATCCGGTGGCACACCGGACAGTCCGATGAATTATAGCGGAGCGGCGTCTAAGAAACCCGAAGCTGAAGAGTTTGGAGTTGTACGGCTTGGTGCACCGGACACTGTCCGGTGCGTCAAACTAGGGCACACTTCGGTTTCTTTTGCTCCTTTCTTTTTGAACCCTAACTTGATCTTTTATTGGTTTGTGTTGAACCTTTATGCACCTGTAAAATATAAAATCTATAGCAAACTAGTTAGTCCAATTATTTGTGTTGGGCATTCAACCACCAAAATTATTTATAGGAAAAGGTTAAACCCTATTTCCCTTTCAGTAGTCGCGGTCCGGCGACCCTAGGAGCCGAGACACTTGACAGTTTGTTAGTTGACTGAACATGTAGTGATATATTCAGAACCATTGAGGACACATGAACACAGTGAGTTGATCCAATTAATCAAACCCAATTGTTCTGGAGCTAAGAAAAGTTGACCCTGAAATTAAAAATATAAGAGTCTGTCAGTTGAATGAACATGTAGTGAGCTATTCAGAACCATTGAGGACACACATGAACACAGTGAGTTGATCCAATAAATCAAACAAAATCAATAGCATATACAGAAATATTTAAATCACATAGCATGGAAGTAACAATATCAGCATTGAAGTTCTTTAACTATGAGTTTTATTTGGTTAACTATCATCTTCATCTTTTAAAAAACCTTTAATATTTGTAGCGCTGCAGTCTGCAGTGGATTTCTAATTGAACAAAAATGAAACAGTAATACCATGCAAGTATTTATATACTAAACTTACTTGCAAGTGATGTGCATGCAGCCATCACGCTTCTCCATGAAGAACTCGAACTTGGGGCACCGCTTCCAATTCTTCCCCTTAGCCATCTCAAGCAGCATCATGTCCTCGACGCCCCTGCCCCCCTTCTGTTTCTGTACTCGGTGCAGGTAACGCCGGTGTGCCACAACACAAGCACAGCTCGGGCACTCTGACTCCGCAAAGTCTCTGTCGTCGTCCACCAGCATCTTCGCCGAGGAATCCTTGATGGGGCAGTAGGTCCTCTTGCCCCCAACAGCATGGACTCACACAACGTGGCACCCCAACGCTCGAAGACCTCACGAGGCAAGGTGTCCTGGTAGAGCTCCGGGTCTAGTACGCCGCCGCACCGCTCATCGGGGCACCTAACGTCAGCGATCCTTTCTTAGATCTCGGCACCCACATAGCTCACGAGGCACCGACTGCAGAAGGAGTGGGCACATGTGCGGATCGCTTGTGCGGGGCTTTGCCAATGGTGCGATGCTGATCGCGTCAGTGGATCGCTGGAGCGTCGCTAGAAAGGGGCCGGCGTGTGTGGCGGAAGTGGCGCGTAAGTTACGACGTGGATCAAGTTTGAGACTTGAGAGGGAGCTGGTCGTTGGCGCGGGCTGTTGATCGCGGTGATCAAGTGACGCCATTGATTGCGGTTAGGTCGTTGATCGCGTCGTCGGGAGCTTGGGGCTGGGAGTGCTCTCCAAATTGTGACTGATGATTTATGAGTGATGATGAGGAATGATCCAACAATTTATGACTGTTGGATGTGATCGAGGTAGGAGAGATAAGGTGTATGAAGCGATTCGGTGAGTTGGTTTTATTGGTGGGAGATGTGTGAGGTTATTTTTTGTGTTCACTTAGTGAAATTTGAAGGGGAACATATCTTGTGCAAACCAACTCCTCTGTGCACCTGTGTAAACTTCTAATCTGGGCCACATGATGTTTATCATGTTGGATCTTTTATGGGCTTGGCCCATTTATTCAATAAACTCTATGGTGTGTAATGGTGGAGAATACCAATAGTACCATATTGGAAGTCCAAGGGTCGTTGGCTTGACTTATATGGTGGGAATCATTCCACTTAATTTGAGAAGTCAAGAAACGTACAAGGGCGTGCCACATGCGCGCGCGCGCCGCCGTCGGCCGGGCTCGAGCGTGGCGTGGCGTGGCGAGGCGAGGCAGGCAGGCAGGCGGCGAGCGGGCGGGCGTGGTGTGGTTGTGTTAATTTTTAGCACTCATTAAACGCGGTAGTTTCAACTCTTGCCCGTCTCTTGGCGTGCCGCATATGAGACCCTTATCTCAGCTGCCTGTCTCTTGGCGTGCCGCATGCGACCCTTCTCCTTTAGCTGCCCATCGCGAAAGGTTAAGTAGGGGAGAACCCATGTCATTTTGTACACGAGCAGAACACTTTCAGAACCACAGTTGTCGGCGTTTCGGACCCTGGGGGACCCTCAACCGGCCGACCAGTGAATTTTATCGCTGCGTGCCCCTGCCCAGATGGGTTGGCGCAAGATGGAACATAAGAGGGAAATGCGGCTCATGTTATCTCGCACTAGGGGGTGCTCGTAGTAGGGGTTACAAGCATTCGCGAGAGAGAGAGAGAGAGAGAGCCTGTTCGTTTGCTCGTCCCTCCGCGCGACCCCCCCGAAGGAAGGCCCTGGACCTCCCTTTTATAGATGCAAGGAGAGGGTCCAGGTGTACAATGGGGGGTGTAGCTATGCGCTAACGTGTCGGGCAGAGAGGTGCCTGAGCCCTGTGTACATGCCAACGTGGCTGTCGGAGAAGTGCTTGAGCCCTGCGTAAGCGATAACGTGGCCGTCGGAGAAGTGCCTGAGCCCCGTAGAAGCACAGCTGGCGGTGCTGCTGGGATCCTGCTGACGTCTCCTTGCTTCCATAGGGGGCAGAGAACCACCAACGTCATGGACGCACGCGGGGAACCATCATTACCTGTTACCGGGGCGAGCCAGATGGGACGCCGGTCTTGTTCCCTTGTAGCCTAAGCTAGCTAGGGGTAGGATAATGATGTATCCCCTGTGGCGCGGTCGGTCCGAGCCCAAGGTCGAGCGAGGCGGAGACTTCTCCCGAGGCCGAGGCCGGGGTAGGGCGAGGACGTGATTCCTCCCGAGGCCGAGTCTTGGGGTCGGGCGAGGCGGAGACCTCCTCCCGAGGCTGAGGCCTAAGGTCGGGCAAGGCGGAGCTTCCTGTTGCGCCCGAGGCTGAACTTGCTGTTGTCAGCCTTGCCCGGGTGGTTGGCACAGCAGTCGGAGCGGGGTGAGCGACGCTGTTTTCCTGTCAGATCGGTCAGTGAAAGGGCGAAGTGACTGCGGTCACTTCGACCTTGCCGACTGAGGCGCGCGTGTCAGGATAAGGCGTCAGGCGATCCTCGCATTGAATGCGCCTGCGATACGGTCGGTTGGTGAGGCGATTTGGCCAAGGTTGCTTCTCGACGAAGCCTGCCCGAGCTGGGCCTCGGGCGAGCCGAGGGTGCGCCCACTGCCTGAGGAGGCCCTTGGGCGAGGTGTGAATTCATCCGGGACTACTGTTCCCGCCCGAGGCCGGGCTCGGGCGAGGCGAGGTTGCGTCCCTTGGTAGACGAGGCCTTGTCCTGAACCGTGCCCATCAGTCTTTGCAGTTTGTGCTGAGGGTGGTTACCAGCCATGTTTAGGAGTGTTGGGGGTACCCCTAATTACGGTACCCGACAGTAGCCCCCGAGCCTCGAAGAGAGTGTTGGTACTCGCTTGGAGGCTTTGCCGCACTTTTTTGCGAGGGGACCGGCCTTTCTCGGTTATACTTTGTTCCGGTGGGTGCGCGCGAGCGCACCCACCGGGTGTAGCCCCCGAGGCCTCGGAGGAGTGGTTTGACTCCTCTGAGGTCTTAATGCTTTTCGTGATGCTTCGGCCGGCCTTGTTGTTCCCTCATGCGGCCTGGCCGTAGCCCGGGTGCATGGTCAGGTTCCGAGTTTTCAGGCTGGTTTGTTGACGCCGTCAACAGTTTGGCCGTAGCCGGGTCGCGAGAGCAGCCACCGAGCCTCTGCACGGAGCGAGAGGACGATCAAGGACTGTCTCGACTTTTATTATATGCCCCTTCGTCGCCTTTCCGCAAGGAGGAAGGGGGGGAAAGCGCCATGTTGCCCTCGGAGGGCGCCGAACATGGTGACAGGTTATCCGTGTGGACGCACGTGCCCCGTTCGATAAGGGTCGGCTAGTGGCCCAGAGGCGCGCTCCAAAAGTACCTGCAGGTGATTTGCCGGACCCGGACCCATTCGATAGGGTCCGAGGGCTCGATGCCTCCCTCTGGTAGGATTCCGTTACAAAATCGCTCCTGCTGGTCTCAGAAATGTCCTAGGGTACCTCAGGAGCGTAGCCCGAGCCTTGGCCATGTAACGGACGTACCCAGAGTCATCCCTCACTCTGCATGCTCTGGGGCAGCTGTCAAACCCTTCCGAGGGGCTAGCCTTCGAACCCCTGATCAATAAAGGGCGCGGAGCCCGAGTGCTCTGGGCGGCTGTCGAACCCTTACGAGGGGCCAGCCTTCGAACCCCTGATCAGTTGGAGGGCTCGGGGGCCCGTTTCCTTCGCTGAGAAGGATCCTTTCCAAAATATCCCCTTTCCCGGTCCCTGTAGCAAGAGAGAAAAAGAGGAAGAGGAAAAGGATATGTATTTAAATAGTGTGGCGCACCTTTTTTGACGCGGTCATCATGGCGGAGGTGAAGCGATGCCCGCCTCGCCTGCCAAAGGTGTCGCCTGCCCTGCCGAGGAGTTAATGCGACGGGACGGGCGATTCGCGGGGCGGCCGTTGCACGTGCGCGAGCCGTTCGAGGAACGGAACACGGGCGTGTCGTCTTTACTCCGTGGGAGAGGGCTCTCCTGCCGCTTCAGGAGGGGACGCGAGCCTGCAGGAGATTGGACCACTGCTTCCACCCGTCAGCTGCTGCAATTACTGCTGGTCTGCTTTTGGCCATGTCGACCGTCGTGCCTCTTCCCGCGGCTGACTGACCCGTGATCGTTGCACTCGATTGGCACTGTTGGGTCATGCGCAGGGCTGCCTTGAGTCGCGGCACTGGTTCCGCAGTCGAGAAGACGCGACATTGGCGTGAGTGGCGGTGCGGTTTCCTTGTACGCAGTAACCGTTGCGCCGGTTGCATGACATGCGGGCCCGGGCCTTCACGCTGACCCACTGGATGTGACGAAGCCGAAAGGGTGCACAACCGTGGTGCGGTTGCACGCCTCCTGCATAGCGGTCCGCCCTTTCGCCCGCTGGTTTCGGTGAGGATGGGGGAACGCTTATAACCGCGGGGCGGTTACCTGCTTCGCGTGCAGCGGTTTTGGCTTCTTCTATTTCCGGTCTGCTCGCATGACATGTGGGACCCAGCCCCCGCGTCGGAGGGTGGGAGCCCTGGAGCTCGTCGGTGGAGACTTTGCCCGTGACGCTTGGAATGCGAGTGGGGAGAGCCGCCTTTATAAAGGGGTCGATCCCCCGGGCAGTAGACATGCCTCCGCACTCTCCTCATGCATTGCGCCCTTCCACCTTCCGAGCCCCCAGATGGGGAGCACCCGTGTTGCCTTCGTCTTACCGCTGTTGGAGGAGCGTGACCCCGCGGGGGTTGGCGCTCTTTAGTCATCGCTCGGGTTCAAGGATTTTCATCAGGCAGCCCGGCTGCAGTCCCTCACCAATGGTCATCTGTAGGGATAATCACCAGCCTTGTGGTGGGGAGAAGCAAGCCAGGCTGCAGCCTCTGCCCCGCCTTCAGCTTCAAGGATGTTCATCATCCGTGCTGGGGAGGGGGGCGCACCGAGTTGGGGCCTGCCTCCGCGTGGGCCGGCGACCCGCTTCTTCCTCCGGCATTCGGGGGAGAAGGGCATCCTCCAGCTCTGCGGAGGAGGCGGCCTCCAGCCATGCGGGGGAATGCAAACTGCTGCTGCCTAGGCAGGGTGCAGCTATCCGTCCTCCCCTC
Organism: Zea mays; assembly: GCF_902167145.1. Taxonomy (NCBI): domain Eukaryota; kingdom Viridiplantae; phylum Streptophyta; class Magnoliopsida; order Poales; family Poaceae; genus Zea; species Zea mays. Next base: position 80,595,846 of record NC_050104.1, on the reverse strand, counting down.
GGGCGACGGTCGTGCCGTGTGCGGGCCGGCCGCATCCAGGTCCTCCCTGCGCCGTCGGCTGCATTGGGAGGTCGCACAACACGTCGTACGCCGCGAGGGCGGTACTCGTGTTCTGGGACGGTCCCGTTCTCGTTCTTATGGCGAGAACGGGAGTGAGGACCTGCCGGTGCGCTTTGGGGCGGCCGCCGCTCGCTGGTGCGGTGTTGGTGGGCAGGTGGCCACTGTCGTTGGTGCTGAGGTGGTGGTCGCCACAGGTGAGGCTGCCTCTGCCGAAGCGGTTGCTTCCGCCAACGAGACCGTCAGCGCCAACTGCGCTCCGGACCTCCGGCTCTTTGGCTTTAATGGCTAGTTCTCGTCCCCCGTGAGGGGACATGGACAAGGGCCTTTTAGCAGCAGCGTCTGTCCTGAGGCCATCGCTGCAGCTTTCTTGCCGCCCGAGATGGAGGTCGTTGTCGCGCTGTTGGTGCGGTGGTCATCGGCGAGCCACCTGGAATTTGTTATCCCGCAGGCCCTCTGGTGTGGAGGTTGTTCATACCCGCGGGAGTGGAACCGGAGTCCCATTTGTAATGGTACCCTGAGTATGGGTGTTTGTTCATTGTGGCCGCTGAGGCCTAAACATTTGGGTATTTGAGCGTAATGTCGTGTTTCTTCCTCATTTCAAGCACTAGGACTCGCCTGTCGGCTAGCTGAACCACTTAACCGAGCATGAGTTGCCTTGTGCGAAAGGTGATGAGTGAGGTATCCGTATCCCGGAGGCGTAGGAGTCCCTCGGCTCGGTCAGCCTTGCCGCTCAAGGCCTCTCTTGCTCGATTTTAGAACCTTCGGCCGCTCTACGATGAGCTGAAGCCGGAGGCAGCGGTGTCGGCGCGGACGGAGGCGGCGTCGGCTCGAATAGAGGCTTCGTCGGCCCGGGAGCGGGTGGCTTCTCAGGCCGTGTAGGTGCAGCAGCGGCTGCTGGAGCTTGGCCAGGTCGTCCGCGAGCGGGACCAATCCCGAAGTCACGCTGCCGAGGCCATGAGCCGGGCTGAGGTCCTCGGAGGACAGTTGGCTGAGGCTACGGAGCGGCCAGCCAAGGCGTCCACTCGGGCCGGAACCCTTGCAGAGAACCTGGCCATGAGGGCCCAAGCGCGGTGTCGGCGTCCTCCTTCGAGGTGGAGATCCTTCCTCCCGTGTCGCCGTCTGAGGCCGGCCCAGATTCCGCCGAGGGTGGAAATGACGCCGAGGGTGCTGCTCCTCCCCCTGCCGATGTCTGAACCTACAGGAACAGTTTGTCTGAAGCATGGGTATGTTTTTCGCGGCCGCTAAGGCCTAAACATTTTAACGCCGGATTATAAAGCTGCGTTTTCTTTCCTCTCAATTCGTGTGTTAGGTCTTGTTTGGTAGCAGAATCCCTTGTCCGAGCGTGAGTTACTTTTTGCGGAAGGTGATGAGTGAGGTATCCGTATCCCGAAGGCGTAGGAGTCCGTCGGCTCGGTCGGCCTTGCTGCTTACGTGTACTCTTGTCATTTTTAGGGTTCTGCTATCGAAGCAGTCGAAACAGCACGAAAGTCGTTTTGGCAGAAAAGTTTTCAAGCGTTAGGACTTGTTCGGTAGCAGAATCGCTTATCCAAGCGTGAGTTACTTTTCGTGGAAGGTGATGAGTGAGGTATCTGTATCCCGGAGGCGTAGGAGTCCCTCGGCTCGGCTCGGTCGGCCTTGCCGCTTACGTGTACTCTCGTCGTTTTTAGGACCCCGCTATCGAAGCAGTCGAAAAGCGCGAAAGACGTTCTGGCAAAAGACTTTTCCGAGGAAAATTTTGACGCAGAGGGGGTTCCCCCCTTCTAGCACCCGAGGGAGGGTCGGGCTTTGCCGAGGCAAGGCTGATCCTTCCTTGACGGTTAGACTTTATTTATGTATGTAAAGAAAAATGAGGTATATGAACGACTTGAAACATCTTAAGGGTAGAAGCGACGTAGCTGTTGGATGTTCCAAGCGTTGCTGTAGACCCCGCCTTGATCGTTGGCTAGCTTGTATGTTCCGGGCTTCAAAATCTTGGTGATGATGAAAGGCCCTTCCCAGGGAGGAGTAAGCTTGTGGCGCCCTCGGGCGTCTTGTCGGAGCCGAAGTACCAGGTCTCTCACCTAGAAGCCTCGGGGCAGAACCCTTCGGGCGTGGTAGCGTCGTAGAGACTGCTGATACCGCGCCGAGTGTAGTAAGGCCACGTCCCGAGCCTCTTCCAGCTAGTCCAATGAATCTTCTTGGCTGGTCTGGTTGCTTCGGTCGTCGTACGCCTTTGTCCTCGGGGAACCGTATTCTAAGTCCGTTGGTAAGATAGCCTCAGCCCCATAGACTAGAAAGAACGGCGAGAAACCCGTGGACCGGCTCGGCGTCGTCCTCAGACTCCAGACCACCGAGGGTAGCTCTTTTATCCATCACTTGCCAAACTTGTTGAGGTCATTGTAGATCCTCGGTTTTAGTCCCTGCAAAATCATACCGTTGGCACGCTCCACCTGCCCATTCGTCATGGGGTGAGCTACGGCGGCCCAGTCCACATGGATGTGGTGGTCCTCGCAGAAGTCCAGGAACTTCTTCCTAGTGAACTGCGTGCCATTGTCGGTGATGATGGAGTTCGGGACCCCAAAGAGATGGATGATGTTTATGAAGAACGCCACCGCCTGCTCGGACCTGATGTTGGTTAAGGGTCGGACCTCGATCCACTTGGAGAATTTGTCGATGGCGACCAGCAGGTGCGAGAAGCCCCCGGGTGCCTTCTGCAAGGGACCGACAAGGTCCAGACCCCACACGACAAACGACCAGGTGATGGGTATTGTCTACAGGGCCTGAGCGGGCAGGTGCGTCTGTCTCGCGTAGAATTGACACCCTTGGCAGGAGCGTACAATCCTAGTGGCGTCGGCCACCGCGATCGGCCAGTAGAAACCTTGTCGGAAGGCGTTTCCCACGAGGGCTCGAGGTGCTGCGTGATGACCGCAAGCCCCCGAGTGTATTTCTTGCAACAGCTCTCGTCCTTCGGCAACGGATATGCATCTTTGGAGAATGCCTGAGGGGCTGCGGTGGTAGAGCTCATTTTCATCACCCAGTAAAACGAATGACTTGGCGCGCCGAGCCAGTCGCCGAGCTTCGGCCTTGTCGAGGGGTAGCTCTCCTCGGTGGAGATATTCCAGGTACGGGGTCTGCCAGTTCAGGTTTGGCGTGACCCCATTCCGCTCCCCCTCGATGCGCAAGGCCTCACCCTCGATGGCCGAGGGCACCTCGGGCTGGGCCGAGGGTACCCGGGCTGGGTCGAGGTCTCGTCGGGCTCGGGCGCGTCGTCGAGTTTGACGGATGGTTGATGTATGTCCCTGCAAAAGACGTTCGGGGGAACCGTTGTCCGCCCCGAGGCTATTTTAGCCAGCTCATCCGCAGTCTCGTTGTACCGTCGAGCGATATGGTTGAGCTCCAGCCCATAGAACTTGTCTTCCAGGCGCTGAACTTCGTCGCAGTAGGCCTCCATATTTCGATCGCGGCAGTGGGAGTTCTTCATGACTTGGTCGATGACAAGCTGTGAGTCACCACGAGCGTCGAGGCGCCGAACCCCTAGCTCGACGGTGATGCATAGCCCGTTAACCAAAGCCTCATACTCGGCCACATTGTTTGATGCCGGAAAGTGGAGGCGCAGCACGTAGCGCACATGTTTCCCGAGGGGTGAGATGAAAAGCAGGCCCGCACCTGCTCCTATTTTCATCAGCGACCCATCGAAGTACATGGTCCAAAGTTAGGGTTGGATCGAAGCTGTTGGCAATTGGGTGTCGACCCATTCAGCCAGGAAGTCCACCAAGGCTTGAGATTTTATGGCCTTCCGAGGAGCGAATGAAATTGTCTCGCCCATGAGTTCCACCGCCCACTTAGCTATCCTACCCGAGGCCTCTCGGCACTGGATGATCTCCCCCAGGGGGAAGGATGACACCACAGTCACCAGATGAGACTCGAAGTAGTGTCGCAATTTTCGTCGCGTCAGAATTACTGTGTACAGTAGCTTCTGGATTTGTGGGTAGCGGATCTTGGTCTCAGATAGCACCTCGCTGATGAAGTAGACCGACCTCTGGACGAGCAGTGCATGCCCTTCATCTTGTCTCTCGACTATGATCGCGGCGCTGACCACCTGAGTGGTTGCGGCTATGTAGATCAAGAGGGCTTCTCCCGCAGCGGGGGGCACCAAGATGGGGAGCGCCTTTAAGTTTCCGAGGGCTTCCTCGGCCTCGGGGGTCCAAGTGAAGCGCTCGGCCTTCCTTAAGAGGCGGTACAAGGGTAATCCTTTCTCGCCGAGGCGCGAGATGAAGCGGCTCAGAGCCGCAAGGCATCCCATGACCCTTTGTACTCCTTTCAAATCTTTGATAGGCCCCATGTTGGTGATGGCCGCGATTTTCTTCGGGTTGGCCTCGATGCCCCGCTCGGAGACGATGAACCCTAGGAGCATTCCTCGGGGGACTCCGAAGACACACTTCTCGGGATTGAGTTTCACGCCTTTCGCTCTCAGACACTTGAATGTCGTTTCAAGGTCAGAGAGGAGGTCGGAGGCTTTCCTCGCCTTGACAACGATGTCATCGACGTAAGCCTCGACCGTTCGGCCGATGTGCTCCCCGAACACGTGGTTCATGCACCTTTGGTATGTCGCACCTGCATTCCTCAAGCCAAATGGCATGGTAGTATAACAGTACATGCCAAAAGGTGTGATGAAAGAAGCCGCGAGCTGGTCGGACTCTTTCATCTTGATTTGGTGATAACCTAAATAGGCGTCGAGGAATGACAGGGTTTCACACCCAGCAGTGGAGTCCACAATTTGATCGATGCGATGCAGAGGGTAGGGAACCTTCGGACATGCTTTGTTTAGACCAGTGTAGTCTACGCACATCCTCCACTTCCCACCTTTTTTCTTTACAAGCACAGGGTTAGCTAACCATTCGGGATGGAATACCTCTTTGATGAACCCTGCAGCCATGAGCTTGTGGATCTCCTCGCCTATGGCTCTGCGCTTTTCTTCGTCGAAACGGCGCAGATGCTGCTTCACGGGTCGGGCACCGGCTCGGATATCCAGTGAGTGCTCGGCGACATCCCTCGGTATGCCGGGCATGTCCGAGGGACTCCACGCAAAAGTTTCGGCGTTTGCGCGGAGAAAGTCGACGAGCATTGCTTCCTATTTGGGGTCGAGCTCGGAGCCGATCCGGACTTGCTTGTAGGCGTCGTTGCTGGGGTCGAGGGCGACAGACTTAACCGCCTCAGCCGGTTCGAAGTTGCCGGCGTGGCGCTTCGCATCAGGCACCTCCTTGGAGAGGCACTCTAGGTCGGCGATGAGGGCCTCAGACTCGGCGAGGGCCTCATCGTACTCGACACACTCCACGTCGCATTCGTATGCCTGTCGGTACGTGGATCCGACAGTGATGACCTTGTTGGGGCCTGGCATCTTGAGCTTGAGGTACATGTAGTTGCGGACGGCCATGAACTTGGCGTAGCACGGTCTCCCCAGCACCGCGTGGAAGGTCCCTCGGAACCCGACCACCTCGAATGTGAGGGTTTCCCTGCGGAAGTTGGAGGGAGCTCCGAAGTAGACGGGCAAATCGAGTTGTCCAAGGGGCAGGACGCGCTTTCTGGGGACGATCCCGTGAAAGGGCGCCGCACCGGCCCAGATCGTGGACAGATCGATCCCCAAGAGCCCGAGGGTCTCGGCGTAGATGATGTTGAGGCTGCTGCCTCCGTCCATGAGGACCTTGGTGAGCCTAGCGTTGCCAATGACAGGATCGACAACGAGCGGGTACCTTTCTAGGCTCAGCACGGAGTCGGGGTGGTCGCCTTGGTCGAAGGTGATGGGCTTGTCGGACCAGTCTAGGTAGACTGGCGCCGCCACCTTCACCGAGCAGACCTCCCATCGCTCCTGATTGCGGTGCTGAGCCGAGGCGTTCGCCACTTGCCTACCGTAGATCATGAAGCAGCCGTGGACCTCGGGGAACTCCTCTTCCTTGTCGCCCTCTTTCTTGTTGTTGTCTTGGCCTTTTCCATCTCCCGCCGGGGGCCCGGCCTTATGGAAGTAGCGCCGGAGCATGATGCATTCCTCAAGGGTGTGCTTGACGGGACCCTGGTGATAGGGGCACGACTCCTTGAGCATCTTGTCGAATAGGTTGGCCCCTCCGGAAGGCTTCCGTGGGTTCCTGTGCTCGACAGTAGCAACGAGATCCGCATCAGCGGCGTCGCGCTTTGCTTGCGCCTTCTTCTTCATGCCACGCTGGGCGGACGCCTCAGGGACGTCTTCCTGCTGCCGTCCCTGAGGCTGCATGTCCTTCCGGAAGATGGCTTTGACCGCCTCCTGACTAGAGGCGAACTTGGTGGCGATGTCCATCAATTCGCTCATCTTGGTCGGAGTCTTGCACCCCAGTTTGCTCACCAGGTCTCGGCAGGTGGTGCTGGCGAGGAACGCCCCGATGACATCCGAGTCGGTGATGTTGGGCAGCTCAGTGCGCTGCTTTGAAAACCGTCAGATGTATTCTCGCAGGGATTCCCCTGGCTGCTGGCGGCAGCTTCAGAGATCCCAGGAGTTCCCAGGGCGCACGTACGTACCTTGGAAGTTTCTACCAAAGGCCTTGACCAGGTCGTCCCTGTTGGAGATCTGCGTGGGAGGCAGATGCTCCAGCCAGGCCCGGGCAGCGTCGGAGAGGAACATGGGGAGGTTGCAGATGATGAGGTTGTCGTCGTCCGTCCCTCCCAGCTGGCATGCCAGCCGGTAGTCCACAAGCCACAACTCCGGCCTTGTCTCCCACGAGTACTTGGTGATGGTAGTCGGGGCCCAGAACCGAGCCGGGAACGTCGCCCGTCGTATGGCTCGACTGAAGACTTGCGGACCTGGTGGTTCGGGCGAGGGACTCCGATCCTCCTCACTATCGTAGCGTCCTCCGCGCCTGGGGTGGTAGCCTCTGCGCACCCTCTCGTCGAGGCGGGCTCGACGGTTGTGATGGTGTTGTTCGTCGCCGAGGCGACCCGGGGCTGCAGGCGTCCCGTCTCGCGTGCGCCCGGTGTGGACCGAGGCCTCCCACATGAGTCGGGAAGTCGTTGCGTGATGCTCTGGGGGGCACCCTAGCCTTCGGGGGGCAGAGCTTTCGGCCCGTCGGACCGCGGCATCCTCCAGGAGATTCTTGAGTTCGCCCTGGATACGCCGCCCCTCGGTGGTGGATGGCTCCGGCATCGCTCGGAGTAGTATTGCCACTGCAGCTAGATTCTGACCGACCCCACTAGAGGCTGGGGGCAGCCTTGCCCTAGCATCGTCAATGATACGGCGTTGGACGTCCTGAGCCCGATGACGTGCTTCTCCGGCGAGTGCTCGGCCTGCCCACTCCTGCTCGATGTTTTGCCGGAGCTGCACAAGTTGCCCTGCTTCCTCGTTGAGCTTGGCCTGCATCTCGCGGATTTGCTCGAGCTGTGTGTCCTGGTCCCCCGCATGGACTGGGACCACAGCTAGCTCCCACGGGATGTCAACACGAGAAGCAGGCACAGGGGGATCATCATCCTCCGGCATACCAAGGTGGTTGTCTTCGTCGCGATCCCCCAGATCGACGTGGAAACATTCGCGACTTGGGCCACAACCCTCGTCGTCAAGGCTGTGGCCATCATCAGAGCAACCGGAGAGGCAGTAGTCACAAGCAGTCATGAAGTCTCGCATGGCACTGGGATCACGGAGCCCAGAGAAATCCCAACCGGAGTCGGGGTCATCTTCTTCCTCGGAACCCGGGGGCCCGTAGGTTGAGACGGCCGTCAGTCGGTCCCAGGATGACCACATATGGTACCACGGAAGGTTAGGGTATGCCTTTACGAAAGCGCTCACCGAAGCGGGGTCGCTTGGTGGATCGAAGCTGAATCTAAAAGGCATAGGGTGGAAAACGGACGGTACCTCTTGGTCGATGGACGGTGGGGAAGTTGCGTCGGGGACGGACTGCACCGTTATCTCAGGTACGAGGCTAACGCCCAGCAAGTCCTTCGCGAGAGTGCTGGCGTCATCAGTCCTCTTGGGGTTGGCACGTTGCGGGGAAACGACATACGTCGTTGTCTCAGGTGCGAGGATAACGCCCGACATGTCCCCCGCTGGGGTGCCGGCGTCGTCAACTCGCTCGACAGCCGACGAGGTGCCGCCTCCTGCCTGGCCACGGTTGCCCCGTCTCCTCCTCCTACGGCGAGGAGGGTGGCAGGGCAAACCCGAATGCTGCTCTCCCGCCACGGGGGGAAGACGTCGTCGAGTTCACCGCCGCCGGGCGAGCTGACGACCGTCGTTGTTGCTGTCGCGCTGCGGGGGGAGGAGTACCATGTCGTAGCTGCCGTCGAGGGACATGAACTCGAGACTACCGAAGCGGAGCATCGTCCCGGGCTGAAGAGGTTGCTGAAGACTACCCATATGGAACTCAACGGGAAGGTGTTCGTTAACACGCAGCAGTCCCCTACCTGGCGCGCCAACTGTCGGCGTTTCGGACCCTGGGGGACCCTCAACCGGGCCGACCAGTGAATTTTATCGCTGCGTGCCCCTGCCCAGATGGGTTGGCGCAAGATGGAACACAAGAGGGAAATGCGGCTCGTGTTATCTCGCACCAGGGGGTGCTCGTAGTAGGGGTTACAAGCGTTCGCGAGAGAGAGAGAGAGAGAGAGAGAGAGTGAGCCTGTTCGTTTGCTTGTCCCTCCACGCGACCCCCCCGCAGGAAGGCCCTGGACCTCCCTTTATAGATGCAAGGAGAGGGTCCAGGTGTACAATGGGGGTGTAGCTATGCGCTAATGTGTCTGGCAGAGAGGTGCCTGAGCCCTGTGTACATGCCAACGTGCCTGTCGGAGAAGTGCTTGAGCCCTGCGTACGCGATAACGTGGCCGTCGGAGAAGTGCCTGAGCCCCGTAGAAGCACAGCTGGCGGTGCTGCTAAGATCCTGCTGACGTCTCCTTGCTTCTGTAGGGGGCAGAGAACCACCGACGTCATGGACGCACGCGGGGAACCATCATTACCTATTACCGGGGCGAGCCAGATGGTACGCCGGTCTTGTTCCCTTGTAGCCTGAGCTAGCTAGGGGTAGGGTAATGATGTATCCCCTGTGGCGCGGTCGGTCCAAGCCCAAGGTCGGGCGAGGCGAAGACTTCTCCTGAGGCCGAGGCCGGGGTCGTGCGAGGACGCGATTCCTCCCGAGGCCGAGTCTTGGGGTCGGGCGAGGCGGAGACCTCCTCCCGAGGCCGAGGCCTAAGGTCGGGCGAGGCGGAGCTCCCTGTTGCGCCCGAGGCTGAACTTGCTGTTGTCAGCCTTGCCTGGGTGGCTGGCACAGCAGTCGGAGAAGGGTGAGCGGCGCTATTTTCCTGTCAGATCGGTCAGTGAAAGGGCGAAGTGACTGCGGTCACTTCGACCTTGCCGACTGAGGCGCGCGTGTCAGGATAAGGCGCCAGGCGATCCTCGCATTGAATGCGCCTGCGATACGGTTGGTTGGTGAGGCGATTTGGCCAAGGTTGCTTCTCGACGAAGCCTGCCTGAGCTAGGCCTCGGGCGAGCCGAGGGTGCGCCCACTGCCTGAGGAGGCCCTCGGCCGAGGCGTGAATTCGTCCGGGACTACTGTTCCCGCTCGAGGCCGGGCTCGGGCGAGGCGAGGTTGCGTCCCTTGGTAGACGAGGCCTTGTCCTGAACCGTGCCCATCAGTCTTTGCAGTTTGTGCTGAGGGTGGTTACCAGCCGTGTTTAGGAGTGTTGGGGGTACCCCTAATTACGGTACCCGACAACAGTCTAGCCACAAGTGTGGGTATTTCCATCTCGTAGCTCTGCGCGCACAGAGAGGCGAGAGGGCAGGTGCCTCCGAAGCCCTTGCCGTTCGAGACCTTGCACGGGGGATCGACAATTAGGTTTTTGGGGAGCGTCTACGCGACTGCCCAAAACATCTTTTTCTTCCTGGCGACATGACAAGAGAAGCTGGACAAGGATCTGCATCCTCAGAGCGCATGGGAGGGTATGATCAATTTATCTCCTTACTGTTTTGCGTTCTGCAGATTATATATGTTTCATATATTCATCTCTACTGTTTCATATGTATCCATGAATTTATCTCATCTGTTCTGTCATATTATAATATGTTATATATGTTTGTTTTAATTTTACAGTCATGCTGTTTATGTTGCTATCTGATTATTTTCAGTTGTTTCATCATAGTACATGTACCATGTTTATATCCTTATTATATTTATATGATTCATATGCTTAATGTTCTCATGATCCATATTGTTATGGATATATTTGATATCGTGATATCTATGTTTAATCATCTTTTATATGTCATCATCATAATGTTAATTTATGGAATTATAATGATATGGAAAATGCCTATATTCCTAACAATCCAAAAACCTAATGTTAGGCATTTTTCTGTCTGAGGTTTTGCTGCTGTGCTAAAGCCTGATCCTTTTGATGGTAAAAACTTCTTGATTTGGAAAGCTAAAATGGAATTGTGGATTACTCCAATGTCTTGTTTTCATGGCGCTGAGGGCAAGCCTGCCAACTTACCTCCTGAGGACGAGGCTAAGTTTAAGGCTGAAGACAACCTCATTCGAGGAGCAGTAATTAGCGCACTTGATACAAAATTCTAGAAAAGCTATATCGTCCTTCCTATAGGGAAAGAGCTGTGGGATGCACTTGTTGGAAAGTTTGGAGTTACCGACGCCGGTAGCAAGTTGTATCTCATGGAGCAGCTGTATGACTACAAGATGGCTGAGAACCGATATGTAGTGGAACAGGCTCATGAGTTCCAGGCACTAGCTAAGGAACTCGAACTTTTCCCTTGTCCTTTGCCTGACAAGTTTGTGGCTGGCGGTATAATCGCCAAGTTGCCACCTTCTTGGAAGGACTTTGCTACCTCTCTCAAACATAAGAGACAAGAGTTCAATGTGGAAGAGCTCATTGGTACTCTTGATGTTGAGGAAAGGGTTAGAACAAAGGATAATGGAAAAAGTGTGGAGACCTCTACTACTAATGTGGTGCAGAAGAGAAACTTCCGCAAGTCCAACAAGAAGAAAAACCAGAACAAACAAGAGAATACAAATAAACCTGTTCAAACAGCACAGTTTAAAAAGAAGAACAACAACAATAACAAGGGAAAGGGAGGATGCTTTGTTCGTGGTAGTGATCAACATTGGGCTAGAGAGTGCCCTGATCGCAAGTTCACACAGGACAAGAAATCAGCTAATGTTGTAACCACTGAAATTGGAGATGGAACATCTGGGTATGGTAATTCTTTACCATTTGTTCTTTCAGTTTGTAATTCACCTGAGTGGTGGATGGATAGTGGTGCAAACATTCATGTATGTGCTGATGCCCCTATGTTCACTTCCTACCAGGTCGAGAGGTCTGGCGCCTTGTTAATGGGAAATGGGTCACGTGCTTATGTTCTTGGTGTTGGTACGGTCATTCTGAAGTTTACTTCGGGAATGACGGTGCCATTGAAGAGCGTGCAGCATGTGCCCTCTATCAAGAAGAATCTCGTTAGTGCTTCAATGTTATGTCGAGATGGACACAAAGTTGTTCTTGAGTCAAATAAATATGTTGTGTCGAAACATGGTACTTTTGTTGGTAAAGGATATGATTGTGGGGGCTAGTTCCGCTTATCACTGCATGATGTGTGTAATAAAATGGTGAATTCTGTTAATTTTTTCTGATGAGTCAGATTTATGGCATTCATGTTTTTGTCATGCAAACTTTGGCTGTCTTATGCGGTTAGCAAATCTAAATCTAATTCCTAAATTTAACTTGGTCAAAAAGTCTAAGTGCCATGTGTGTGTTTAATCAAAACAAACCCGCAAGCCTCACAAGGCTGCTGAGGCGAGGAATTTGGCACCTCTTGAACTTGTTCAATCTGATCTGTGCGAGATGAATGGAATTTTGACAAAAGGTGGTAAAAGATACTTTCTCACTTTTATAGATGACTCCACCAGATTTTGCTATGTGTATCTCTTAAAAACAAAAGATGAAGCGTTTAATTATTTTAAGACCTATAAAGCTGAAGTTGAGAACCAACTTGAGAGGAAAATAAAACGTTTAAGGTCAGATCAAGGTGGAGAATATTTCTCTAATGTGTTCGATGAGTTCTGCGTGGAACATGGTATTATTCATGAGAGGACACCGCCATTCTCACCACAATCCAATGGGATTGTTGAAAGGAAAAACCGCACTCTAACAGATTTGGTGAATGTCATGTTGAGTACAGCGGGATTATCTAAGGCATGGTGGGGTGAGGCGATTTTAACGGCATGTCATGTCCTGAATAGAGTTCCAACAAACAACAAAGAGATCACACCATTTGAGGAATGGGAAAAGAGAAGATTAAATCTCTCATATTTGCACACTTGGGTTGCTTGGCTAAAGTGAAGGTGCCAATCAATAAAAAGCGTAAACTTGGGCGTAAAACTGTTGATTGTATATTCCTTGGGTACTCTTTTCACAGCACTGGGTATAGGTTCTTAATTATAAAATCTGATGTGCCTGATATGTATGTTGATACTATCATGGAATCAAGAGACACAACATTTTTTGAGAATGAGTTTCCCATGAAGAATACACCTAGTGATACAAGTCATGAGACTATAATTCCCCATGAGCACGAACTGTCTATTCCTATAAATCATGCTGAGGATCTTCACGTGCACATCCCTGAGGAGGATGACACTATAGTCACTCGAAAGAGCAAGAGACAGAGGGATGCAAATTCCTTTGGTAATGACTTTATAGTGTACCTTGTGGAAGACACACCAACTACCATTAGTGAGGCATATTCCTCTCCTGATGTTGACTTATGGAAGGAAGCAGTAAGGTGTGAGATGGAATCTATTATGTCTAATGGAACTTGGGAGGTCGTTGACCGTCCTTATGGTTGTCAACCTATAGGCTGCAAATGGATCTATAAGAAAAAGCTTAGGCCTGATGGTACAATCGAAAGGTACAAGGCAAGGCTTGTAGCCAAAGGATATACCCAAAAAGAGGGTGAAGATTTCTTTGATACCTACTCACCAGTGGCTCGATTGACTACAATTCGCGCATTAATAGTCGTGGCAGCCTCTTATAGTCTTATCATTCATCAGATGGATGTTAAGACATCTTTCCTAAATGGAGAGTTGGATGAGGAGATCTACATGGATCAGCCAGAAGGGTTCATTGCGGATGGTCAAGAGAACAAGGTGTGCAGGTTGATAAAATGATTGTATGGCCTAATACAAGCACCTAAGCAATGGCATGACAAGTTTGATAATACTCTTACAGCTGCTGGCTTTGCTGTAAATGAATCTGACACGTGTGTGTATTATCGGTATGGTGGGGGTGAGTCTGTTATGCTGTGCCTTTATGTTGATGACATCTTGATCTTTGGATCAAATCTCAATGTGATTGAGGAAGTTAAAATCTTCTATCGAGCAATTTCGAAATGAAAGATTTGGGAGAAGTTGATGTCATTCTAAACATCAATCTTGTTAGAGAAGGTGATGGTGGGGTAACTTTGTTACAATCTCATTATGTGGAAAAGGTATTGAGTTGCTTTGGTTTTAGTGATTGTGATCCTACTCCAACACCTTATGACCCTAGCATGCTATTGAGAAAGAATCGGAGAATAGCAAGGGATCAATTGACATACACCCAGATCATTGGCTCGCTCATGTACCTTGCAAGTGCAACAAGGTCAGACATCTCTTATGCTGTGAGTAAGCTGAGTCGGTTTGTGTCGAAACCAGGAGATGATCACTGGCGTGCTCTTGAGAGAGTGTTGCGGTATTTGAAAGGTACTATGACATACAGTATTCATTATACTGGAAACCCAAAAGTGCTGGAAGGCTATTGTGATGCCAACTAGATTTCTGATGCTGATGAGCTTTATGCCACAAGCGGATATGTGTTTCTGTTTGGAGGTGGCGCTGTTTCCTAGAAGTCTTGCAAGTAGACTATCTTAACGAAGTCTACAACGGAAGCAGAACTCGCAGCATTAGACATTGTTGGGGCCGAGGCCGAGTGGCTACGTGATTTCCTATTGGATTTACCGGTAGTTGAAAAACCGATATTGGCTATTTCCATGAACTGTGACAACCAAACTGTGATTACAAAGGTTAACAGTTCTAGGAATAACATGAAGTCTACAAGGCATGTTAAGAGGAGATTGAAATCTGTCAGAAAGCTAAAAAACTTCGGAGTTATAACGGTGGATTATGTCCACACATCGAATAATCTGGCAGATCAATTCACTAAGGGTCTGTCACGCAATGTGATAGAAAGTGCATCGAGAGAAATGGGTATGAGACCCATGTGAAATCTACTCTAGTGGTAACCTGCTCTATGTGATCGGAGATCCCGTGAAGTAGAGTGGAGAAACAAGCTAGGAGTAGATTGTGAGGAAAGATCCCTTCCTTAACTCATTTCTGATGCACATCTTTCCTATCTGTAAGGCATGTTGATATTTACCTTAATGTATTCCAAGAGTCTTATAAAGGTGAGATGTTGTCCTACATAACATCTTCTGAGAAATACACCTATATGAGTCAGACTGCTGGTCACAGTCTATGGGACTTGGGTAATCCCTAAATACTCATGAAAAGAACTAAAGTGTGACTTATATGCTTCTAAACAGCAGGAATACCCTTTTACAGCCTAGTATTAGCAAAGGATTTGAGTGAATCTCACTTCGCACAAAATTATCAATTCAAGGCTTAGTCCATTGTTCAGTTGTGAATGAGTGAAACTCTTATTCTAGATGGATGTTCAACTTAACAGTCACCATCGAAACACTGGTATATCAAAGGATTGTGATTCTGATACTTCATCATTACAAACCCTAGAGTTTGGTGGGGATTGTTGGATCTTTTATGGGCTTGGCCCATTTATTCAATAAACTCTATGGTATGTAATGGTGGAGAATACCAATAGTACCATATTGGAAGTCCAAGGGTCGTTGGCTTGACTTATATGGTGGGAATTATTCCACTTAATTTGAGAAGTCAAGAAACGTACAAGGGCGTGCCACACGCGCGCGCTCCGCCGCCGCCGTCGGCCGGGCCGGGCTCGGGCGTGGCGAGGCGAGGCAGGCAGGCAGGCGGCGAGCGGGTGGGAGTGGTGTGGTGTGGTTGTTGTTAATTTTTAGCACTCATTAAACGCGGGAGTTTCAACTCTTGCCCGTCTCTTGGTGTGCCGCATACGAGACCCTTATCCTTCAGCTACCCGTCTCTTGGCGTGCCGCATGCGACCCTTCTCCTTCAACTTCCTTCCACGAAAGGTTAAGTAGGGGAGAACCCCTGTCATTTGGTACACGAGCAGAACACTTTCAGAACCACAGTCTAGCCGCAAGTGTGGGTATTTCCATCTCATAGCTCTGCGCGCACAGAGAGGCGAGAGGGCAGGTGCCTCCAAAGCCCTTGCCGTTTGAGACCTTACACGAGGGATCGACAATTAGGTTTTTGGGGAGCGTCTACGTAACTGCCCAAAACATCTTCTTCTTCCTGGCGACATGACAAGAGAAGCTGGACAAGGATATGCATCCTCAGAGCGCATGGGAGGGTATGATCAATTTATCTCCTTACTGTTTTGCGTTCTGCAGATTATATATGTTTCATATATTCATCTCTGCTGTTTCATATGTAGCCATGAATTTATCTCATCTGTTCTGTCATATTATAATATGTTATATCTGTTTGTTTCAATTTTACAGTCATACTGTTTATGTTGCTATCTGATTATTTTCAGTTGTTTCGTCATAGTACATATACCATGTTTATATGCTTATTATATTTATATGATTCATATGCTTTATGTTCTTATGATCTATATTGTTATGGATATATTTGATATTATGATATCTATGTTTAATCATCTTTTATATGTCGTCATCATAATGTTAATTTATGGAATTATAATGATATGGAAAATGTCTATATTCCTAACAGATACAAGGGACAGCGGGGCGTGAATAATTTTACACTTAATCACCCGCTGCTAATCACACTTTTTAAAATCTCCCTCCCACTTCCCAGGCACGCCTTCTTGCATCAACATCATGTGGTTCAGATTAGAAATTTGTATGATTGCACGGAGGAGTTGGTTTGCACCAGATATATTCACAATTTGAAGTGGTGTATTATATAAGGGTAGAGATAAATAACGCATGTATACAATACCTACATACTTCTAGAGTTCTAGTTTCTACGACTCCCTAATTCTCCTTCAATTTTTCACATATGTTTTACCTTTACAATTTGAATTAGACACGTACGTTCTGGAACTTTGAGCCATTTGGTCAAACTGGGCAACTTCAGGTATAAATATCATGCTGTCGCAAGGTGCCAAGTTGACCTTCTCAAGCAAAGCAATGCTTTGCTTTGCTTTGCTTCCGGGAGAACGAAGCAGTCACCCCATGATTTGTTATACCTGGTCACAGAGACTTGGAAGGATTGTTATCCTTTCCCGAACATCAACCCAAAGCTAACTTGCCTGAGCAACCTCGCGCCCTCGCTCCTCTTCATCGCCATTATAGGTTGCTTCACTCCGCCGCAATTCTCACCCTCGCACAGTCGTCTTCTCCTACTGCACTCAACGCATCCGGGCTTTTGGTCCACCCCCGCCACTACATACATAGCCGATAGCCCCAAGCTCTTGCCGTGCCGTGCCACTGCCAGAAACGAGGAACCACCTCTCGATGGAGTCCAACACCACCCCGTTCGCCGCGGTTGGCACGGCCGCCGAGGAGGCATCGACGCGGCGCGTGGCCAACCGCATCATCCGCGCCCTGCAGCACCAGCTCCGGCTGCTGCACCGCGCCGGCGCCGAGTTCTTCGTGCTCGGCGTCACGGGCAACGTGTACACGGTGACGCTGTCCACCACGCCGGCGTGCACGTGTCCGGACCCAGCCGTGCCCTGCAAGCACATCCTCTTCGTGCTGCTCCGCGTTCTTGGCCTCTCCCTCGACGAGGCCTGCGTTTGGAGGCAGACTCTGCACCCGTGCCAGGTCGCGCGGCTCGTCGGCACGCCCACGTACCCGGACGTGCTCGCTGGTGCGCGCGCCCGGGAGAGGTTCCACCAGCTGTGGTCGGCCCGTCCAGCCAACAATGTTGCTGACGACAGGCAGGAGGCGTCGTCCCACAGGCCGCTCGACGGCGCGGCATGCCCAGTGTGCCTCGAGGAGATGGCGCCGGCACAACCGTCACAGGGCAGCGGGGCCACCGCACAGGCGATCCTGACGTGTAGGACGTGCCGGAATGCGGTGCACGCCGAGTGCTTCACGCGCTGGAAGCGAAGCCGCTCGCGGCGGGCCGCGACGTGTGTCGTTTGCCGCTCGCGGTGGAAGAAGCCAAACCGGGAGCATGAGCATGAGCAGTACATGAACCTCGCCGCCTATATGAACGACGACGGCGACGTCACCATGCTGAGCGCCGACGGCTGGCTGTGTGCGGGGTAGTTGCAGGCTTTCGATTATTCAACAGGCTAATTGTCACATAACTGTGCCTGTACAGAATATAGAACCATTGTGATCTCTGACTCTCAACTCTAGTTTATATATACTCTTTCTCTTCAAATTAGAAGACATCTTAACTTTTTCAAATTCATAAATTTTACTATACACTTACATATATATTATATCTACACATATGTTAAAATAATATATCTAGCACTACAACAGGTACAGTAATTTTCGGCGGACAGAGGTCGCCGAAAATAAGGTCTTTGCCGCCGAAAATAAGCTATTTTCAGCGGCTTTAGACCTATTTTCGGCGGTCTCTAGCCATCAGAAAAAATCAGCCAAAATAAGTCATTATTTTCTGTGGCTAACACCTAGCCGCCGAAAATAGCTTATTTTTGGTGGCCAACAAGCCAGCCACCGAAAATAATTGTTAATTTTCGGCGACCAGACGCCGCCGCCGAAAATATGTCACGTTTATATTCGTGCGGCCTCAGTTGGCCGCCGAAAATTAACAATTTCAGAGAAAAAAATTTGAAGAAATACAAAAAACAGCAATTTCATCAACAATATAATCACAATAAAATGACAGAAACATTAATCCACAATTACACACATTTAACACATAGTATCACACTTCTTCACAACCACATTGTAGTTACCAACATCAAGTTCGCAGTTCACAAATGGTTCACCACATCACAGTTCACAAATACAACATCACAGTTCACAAATAGTCCATTACAACATAAAACAAACTCACAATTCGGCACAAAACTCAAACCATCACATATCGGGGTCGTTGGAGTTGTGACCACTACCTCGAGAAGCGAAAAACTGGTTGACGAAGTCGTGTAACGGGTTTGGATTCTAAAGAAAAAAGAAGACATTAATAACGGTAGTGTTTACATGAGCACCATTCAAACAAATTGTTTGTCAAACTAACATTTCCTGTAGTAGCTCCCTCCCCTGCATAAGCTCCTCCTGGTGCTGGTATCACCGGTGGTTGCGTGTTGTGGCCCATGACCCCGGATCCCTACAAAATCAAGTTTAGTCAAGATTTGAAAGGTTAATACAAACGACAAGTCTTAACTAAATTGAAACACCTGAGGTAGAGGTGGCGGAGCATGTAATCCCCATTGAGGCATCGGCGGCTGAATTTGAGAGAAAACAAATGGTTGTTATTATGCCTGCTCTAGAAACCAAGACTGTTGCAAATACAATATATTAGTTATAGGACCAATATCGACCGTGTTAAGAATAAATAAGATACTCATGTTCATTGTTTGTTGCGCATGTGCGTTGTAAGCAGCCATGTACTCTGATTACTGTTGGAGTAATGTCATTTGTTGTTGCCGCAGCTCTCCACGAAACCTTTCTTGCTCCTCCCTCATAGGGTCCTCCATGTTAGCTACAGAGCGCCGACTACGGCTATTACCACAACCCTCCTGCGACGAAGAGCCGCCACGAGAACGCAACTCTGTCGAATCGATCACACCGGTAAACATAGAATATCTTGAAAAACAAGAAAATTAGCTATTCGGTCATAGTTCCAATATTATTGAAAAAAATTCACAAGTTAATATCGCCCATGCGCCTTTCCTCCAATAGAATGCACAACTTCAGCGTCGATGGTAGGCGCTCCTCGCCAATCGTAGTCTTCTCCATACTTCCTAACCATCTCCTGCTTGTATGTCTCCTGCAATACAATATGAAGGTTTAGCACACATGTAATTTATAGCTATATGGCAAGAAAACATTAATCCTAACAACAACTAATCATACGCTCAATGGCCGCTTGACTACATAGCTCATCAGAGATTTCACTGTTTTTCGCTCTATGCCCTCTCCTATAAACATCGATTGGGCTGGGGACAACCCTAGATTGAGCCTCCTGCAAATATATGAGTTTAAACCGGTTTCATTTCTGAGTAGCACATAATACTACATACTCACCATTTGCTTCGCCAACCGAATGTGTCCATCAGCCCCATAGGTATGGTTGACTACGGCCTCATCATCGTCCTCGTCCTACTTGAAAGCATCTAGGCCCCTGGTTGGTTTTAGTGATTAATGACAACGTAATGTTATATGTTACTAACGTGTGTTTTGCAGAGACAAATGTAAGTTAGGTCGCATTACAGGTAGAAGTACTACAACGGTGAAAAAAATCCCGGAGATGAGAACTCAAAGCGACGGCTAAAACGACGAAACAAAAGGTGAAGGACTACGGAGTCCGAGTGTCAAGGAGATGTGGACACTCGTGATTTAGTTAGGTCTTTTATTCTCTTTTAGTCATATTATAAAGAGGGGTTGTCTATGAGTAGTTTGACCAAGAGAGTTCTAGTGTAGTGTTGGTGCACAATCACACTCACATATAGTGCTAGGTGTCACTCTAGAACTCACTCACAAGTTAGAACGAAAACCGATTTGAAAATCAGCTGAAAAACAAGAGATAGGGTTTCTGGCCTTGGGGCACCGGACTGTCCGGTATGCACCGGACTGTCCGGTGCGCCCTCTGCCAGGTGGGCCAGGCTGGCCCAGGAGAAAGCTTCCCCCGAGCAGAAAAACCCGAGAGCGCCTGTTTCAGAAGTTAATTTTAGTGGCGCACCGGACAGTGCACCGGACTGTCCGGTGTGCCATCAGCCCAACGGCTAGCTGTCAGAACTAGCCGTTGGAGTCGACCGTTGGCGCACCGGTGGCGCACCGGACTGTTCGGTGTGCCCGTGCGCAGTAAAGTGCTGGTAACGGCTAGTTGGTGGGGAGGGCTATTTATACCCCCTCCACCCACCATATTCAATGTCTTGCAACCCACATTAATTCCAGCACATTGCTAGAGCATTGCAAGCAACAAAAGCCTAGTCAGGAGATTAGAGAATCTTAATCCCGCATTTGTTCCTCATTAGCGCTAGCGAGAGCCACCTAGAGCACACACCACTTGCATTAGGCTTCTCTTGGTCAAGCGAAAGTCTACGGCTTGTTACTCTTGGTGATCGGCATCACCTAGACGGCTTGGTGGCCTTGGGAGCTCGGTGATCACCGTGATGATCTTGTTGGTGACCCGACTCAAGTTTGTAAGCGGTCTCGAGGGATCCACCGCGCCGGAGTGGCAAAGGATCATCTCGTAGTGAGCACTTGGTTCTTGCAAGGACCAAGGGGGAGCGATACCCTTGCGCGGGTGCTCCAACGAGGACTAGTGGAGAGTGCCGACTCTTCGATACCTCGGGAAAAATTGGAGGAGTCTTCTAAACCTTGCTTTACATTTTGCACTTAATTCAAGCACTTTACATTGTTTATTTGTTTAGCAAGTATTTAAAGTATTATCTTAGCATTGTTGTATTTCTAGTATTATTATCTTAGTGCTAGTTGTTGGGGTGAAGTTGGGCTCTTGCTTAGGTTTTAATTAGTGTTGATTTTTAGAAAAGCCCAATTCAACCCCCCTATTGGGCATCGTGATCCTTTCAATTGATATCAGAGCCTTGTTGCTCTTAGATTAGCTTAACCGCTAAGAGTTACGATGTCCGGTGGGGATGGACCTCCTCCCGTTTTTGATGGTGACAATTTTCCTTATTGGAAAATTCATATGGAAGCATATTTAGAGGCTATAGACATTGGTGTCTACAAAGCCGCCACACAAGGATTCCCCGCACCTAGAGATCCCACAAATCTTGTAGTTTATGAGTTTAATTATGAGAAATGGAATGCCAAGGCCAAAAACACCCTTTTTAGAGGCCTTTGCAAAGATGTGTTCAATAAAGTAAGAAACCATAAAAATGCTCATGATTTGTGGATGGACATTTGTGCTCTACATGAAGGAACTAGAAGTGAGCATGAGGAGAGATATCACATTGCTATGAGAAAGTTAAATTCTTTCGAAATGCTTGCTAATGAAAATGCTAATGCTATGTACTCACGTCTCAATATTCTTGTAGAAGAAGTAAATGGATTGGGGCTTACTCAAATCTCACAACCGGATGTTGTGAGGAAGATTCTCAGTGTCCTCCCAATAGACAAATATGGACACATTGTCACTGTGCTACATCAAATGGATCTTTCGGTTACCACACCTACACATATATTGGGAAAGATCAATGCTCATGAGATGTACATGCACATCAATGACAAAGATGAGTCATCTTCCAAGAGAAAGGATTTGGCTCTCAAAGCAAATCAAGAAAGAAAAGGAAAAGCTAAAATACAAATTGAGGAAGAATCCTCAAGTGATGATGACCTTGATGCTAATATTGCTTTGATGGTAAGGAAGACCACCAAGATGTTAAAGAAGCTCAACAGAGAAGGCATCAAATTTGATTCAAGAAAGAAGAAATTCTTTTCCAACAAAAGAAAGCCCATTTCTGAGATGGATTGCTACAACTGTGGCGAGCTCGGTCATCTTGCTCATCAATGTAACAAGCCCAAGAAGAACAAGTTCAAGGGCAAGAAAGAAGATGACAACGATGATGAGAAGAAGGAAAAGAGATTCTTCAAGAGGAAGGATGGGAAGCAAAAGAGGTTCCACAAAAAGAAAAATGGAAAGGCATATATTGTTGGTGACTGGCTCACTGACATTGAGTCATCAAGTGGATCTTCTTCAAGTGAAGAAGAGAATGATGAAAAAGTTACCGCCATTGTCGGGGATTTCTCTTCACCACCACCATCGCCATCATCGACTTCTCACCTATGCCTCATGGCTAGAGGTGAACGGAAGGTACAAAATGATATTGATATTACCGATGATAGTAATAGTGATAGTGATGAGGAATTTGCTTCACCTTCATACACTACCGGAATCTGCGTCTTTGCCGAGTGCCGCCGGCTTTGCCGAGTGCTTTTTATCGGGCACTCGGCAAAGCAGACTTTGCCGAGTGCCGCACTCGGCAAAGTCCTGCACTCGGTAAAGAGCTCATTTACCGAGTGTAGGACACTCGGCACAGCCAAGCACTCGGCAAAGACTGCTTTGCCGAGCGTCAAGCACTCGGCAAACATGGCTCTCGGCAAAGGGCCGTTAGCGGCCGTCTACAACTGACGGCCGTCAGTCTTTGCCGAGTGTCAAATATCTGGCACTCGGCAAACGTAGTCTTTGCCGAGTGTCCTATGTAGACACTCGGCAAAGCATATTTTTATTTTTTTATTTTGGTCACCAAACTTTTTGTGGTATGTTCCTACACTATGTAGACCTACATGTACCATTTTGGGACAATTATAACAGTGTTTTCTATAGCTAGTACATTTAGTTTGTTTATTTGAATTTCTTCGGAAAATTCAGATTTGAACTGCAGGTCACTCGAAACTTGGAAAACCGTGCATGAAAAAATGATATCCATGCTACTTAGCACAAGTTACGACCGATTTCAGGAGCGGACCGGAAACTTCGAGCACCATGCTCACTCAACATGACCGTAAACTTGCCATCCAAGTGTTTAAAAATTGTATAAAACACAAACAAAGTCAGAAAATCATGAAACATGTCTACGTGTCATGATATCATATGTAGAGGCTGTGATAAAAATTTGAAAAAGTTTCGAGAAAGCTGTAACGCACTATGTGTACAAACCTAAGAGATCCACATTGAAACTCTATGATTTCATGTGTAGTTCTCTTAGGTTTCTACACATTGTGTCTCACAACTTTCTCCAAACATTCTAAAATTTTTATCACAGCCTGTACATATGATATCATAACACGTGGACAAGTTTCATGATTTTCTGACTTTGTTTGTGTTTTATAAAAATTTTAAACAGCTGGATGACAAGTTCACGGCCATGTTGAGTGAGCATGGTGTTCGAAGTTTCCGGTCCGCTCCTGAAATCGGTCGTAACTTGTGCTAAGTAGCATGGATATCATTTTTTCATGCACGGTTTTCCAAGTTTCGAGTGACCTGCAGTTCAAATCTGAATTTTCCGAAGAAATTCAAATAAACAAACTAAATGTACTAGCTATAGAAAACACTGTTATAATTGTACCAAAATGGTACATGTAGGTCTACATAGTGTAGGAACATACCACAAAAAGTTTCATAAACAAAATAAAAAAAATTAAAATACATTTTGCCGAGTGTCCCATGTTGGACACTCGGCAAAGAAAGCTTTGCCGAGTGCTTGTCGGGCGGCACTCGGCAAAGTTGTTAAAAACCCTAAGTCTAGTCTTTGCTGAGTGCCAACGGAAAGGCACTCGGCAAAGAAGCGTTTGCCGAGTGCCAGATCAAAGGCACTCGGCAAAGTATATTTTTAAATTTTAAAAAAATGTTTGCCGAGTGCCCGCGATCTGGCACTCGGCAAAGACTATTTCGTTGGCTGTAAACTGAGCGCCGCCGCACTCTTTCCTCTCACTCTCTCAATCTCACCACTCACCCGCGCTCGTCGCCTCACCGCACGGACGCCGCCGCCGCTCGCCGCCCGGACGCCGCCTCGCCAGAGCTCGCCGCCCGGACGCCTCCCCGCCAGAGCTCGCCGCCCGGACGCCTCCTCGCCGCGCGCGCCACCCGGACGCCGCCTCGCCGCGCGGGCTAACCGCCTCGCCGCTGCCGCGCCGCCTCGCCGCGCCGCCCGGACGCCGCCTCGCCGCGCGCGCCACCCGCCTCGCCGCACCCCGCCCCTCCCCGTCGTCCTCACGCCGCCACGGTCGTCGTCCATCCCCGCTGTCCGGACGCCCCCACGGTCGCCGCCTTCCCCGCGCGCCATCCTCTGGTAAGAGCTGTATAATGTGATATGGCGATTAGATTGTGTATATGGCGATTAGATATGATTGTGTATATGGCGATTAGATATGATTGTGTGGCGATTAGATTATGATATGGCGATTAGATTGTGTATATGGCGATTGATATGGCGCCATCCTCCCCGTCGTCCTCACGCCGCCTTCCTACGATATGATTGTGTATATGGCGATTAGATATGATTGTGTGGCGATAGTAAAATAGTTTCTATATAATGTGATAATGGATATGGATGTCGATTAAATGTGATTGTCGGCCATCGTGCCGTTGATATATGTGTGGATATCAGCCATTGTATTGTCAGTTTTATTTGCAGGTTTTGGAAACCTCCCCGTGCAGGGGAGGTGCTGCCGAAATTTTTTATTGACAGGCTTGTTTATTTTTTTACAGAGGTCTTCCTAGCTGCTGCGGGTCTGCCTGCACCGCGTCGAGTCGCCACTGCACCAACCCGCCACAGCCCCGCTAGCCTGACTCCACCGTCACCCTAGGGCGGATGTGGTGTCTACGACGTGCTGTAAGAAGCTCGTCGTGGACATGCACTACGAGGCGCGCATCCAGGCCATCGCCACTTACCACGGCTCCGTCCTTGGGGAGAAGGTGAACAAGAAGGACGCCCGAACCATGTCATTGACTGCGGACCAGTACTTGCAGGTAAATACAAAACTTTATTATTGGTACTAAATATGCTTATTCTTATCTTCTGATATGCGGTGTACTTATATTTTTTTAGATGATTCCTCATTGGTGCGCCGCGCATCCTGAGTGCTGGGAGAAGATGGTGCAGAGGTGGTGCTCGGCTGAGTGGGACGAGGCGCACAACGCTAGCCGGGAACGGCGTTTGCTGATGCAAGGTCCCTCCCACCATCAAGGCAGCCGCAGCCTGGGCAAATACGCGGAAGCATGGGTACGCGCTCTTTTTTATTTAGGTATATAACTTTCGATTAGACATGATTTCTAACCATATCGTTGGTTTTCTCGCAGTCGGCGGCACATGGTGGCGCGCCTTGCTCCACGTTCTCGGCATATGCCATGGCCCACAAGGGGAAGGCGACGTCCGACGTCACCTACAACCCGGATGACGGGCCCGAGGCGTACACCAACCCCGCCATTCACAGCCGACTCAGTGAGTACACCGCCATGGCCAAGGAGGTCCATGGGCCAGATTACGATCCGAGGACCGAGGACATCGACGGAGATGTCCTCATGAGGGTCGGAGGAGGCAAGAGGCATGGGCGGTACTGGATTGCCGATGGGGCAATCGACTCGTCCTCCACTCCCACTCTCTCTCAGGTGCGAGCAAGGAGCACGAGCGCGAGCCCAGCCATACGACCTCGGCAGGACACCTCACAGCATCGTATCCAGCAACTCCAGGTTATTCCTTATCTATTCATCGTTCATTGATTTTTATATATCTTCTCTTTGCATTATCGTAACATTAGGGCGAAATATTACAGACTCAGCTAGATGATGAGAGGAGGCAACGTGAGGAGCTGGAGAAGAGGATGGCGGAGATGTTCGCGTACATGCAGAGCCTTGGCGCCGCACAGGGTCATGCTCCACCACCTCTGTTGTTCCCTGCAGCTGACCCTACAGAGTTCACTACTCCTGTGAGTATCAAAATTTTAGTACTGCATGATATATATTCATATGTTCTCACACATACAATCTGTTCTCTGTGCAGGGTCAATCGGCGGCGTCGAACAACCCTCATGCTTCGTCCAGCCCTTCGCCGAACCAGTCCAGATGCCCACCTCGTTGATGATTTGTTTTGTGATGATCCAGACTTACCTTTATGAGTGTTGGTGATGTTTGTTACACTTTATCTTGTGAGATACTTGGTGATGTTAGTGATGATGCAGACTTGTATCTGTTTTGTGATGATCCTGACTTTAGTGAGACTTGTGATCTGTTTTGTGAGACTTTGTGATATATATGGTGTTGATGATAAATGTGTTCATTCTGTGATGTGCTTGATATATAATGTGATGTGAATGATATATATCTTTTGTTTGTTTGGATGGAACAACAAAAGCAAATAAAAAAGGGACATTCTGGTCACTTTGCCGAGTGTAACACTCGGCAAAGGGTTGCTTTGCCGAGTGCTATGACCATGGCACTCGGCAAAGAAGGAAACCTGGGAACCGGTAAAGACATCTTTGCCGAGTGCTGACAGTGGCACTCGGCAAAGAAGGAAACCTGGGAACCGGCAAAGATGTCTTTGCCGAGTGCTTTTGCCAAGGCACTCGGCAAAGATACTGGCAAAGGGGCCCACTGGAGGGTTCTTTGCCGAGTGCCAGTCCACCAGACACTCGGCAAAGAAACCTCCTTTGCCGAGTGCCTACTAGGGCTCTCGGCACAGGGACTGGCTGTGGGGTCCACTGGACCAGTCTTTGCCGAGTGTCGACGTAGGCACTCGGCAAAGGATCCGTCACCGTCACTTGGCGCCGTGACGGTGACTTTTCTTTGCCGAGTGCCAAATGGCACTCGGCAAAGTCTTTGCCGAGTGCCCGACAAAAAGTACTCGGCAAAGAGGCTGTTGCCGATGTACAGTTCGCCGAGCGTTCTTTGCCGAGTGTTACACTCGGCAAAGCTTTTGCCGAGTGCAAAATAGCCTTTGCCGTGTGTTTAGAACACACGATAAAGAAGCTGATTCCGGTAGTGATATGATGAGCTAGCTGACTTGCTTAAAGAATATACTCAAATCATTAGGAAGTCAAAACCTAAATGTGATAGGTTGAAAAATGAAAATGAATCTTTAAATGCCAAATATGACATAGTTATGAAAGCTAGTGATGAAATGAAAGAAGAGAACAAAACTATGTCATCAACTGTAAATGAGCTCACAACCTCCCTAAAAGATGCTAAGGATAAATGTGACAAGTTAAATGAATCTAATAGGGAGTTGCAAGATAGACTAGTAAAAATCAAGGAAGACTATACTCATATTAAATTTGATCATGATAATCTTCTTGTTAAAAATGAACTTTTATCTTGCAAAACACATGAGGCTATTAACCCTGTTGTTAAGATTGATGTAGCAACCTCATGTGATGATTTGAGTCAAGGAGAGCAAACTAGTCTACATGCTGAATTGACTAAAAAAATTGAAGTCTTGACTTTAGACAACCAAAAATTGAAGAGATACTTGACTGA
This sequence comes from Zea mays, assembly GCF_902167145.1. Classification (NCBI taxonomy): domain Eukaryota; kingdom Viridiplantae; phylum Streptophyta; class Magnoliopsida; order Poales; family Poaceae; genus Zea; species Zea mays. The sequence continues at coordinate 80,568,535 of NC_050104.1, read as the reverse complement.
TGCAACTACTAGAGGAAAGGTTGTTATTGAGAACAATGATTTCAACAATGAGTTGGCAGTGGATAATGAAAGGCTTAAAAATGAGGTCAAGAAACTTAAGAGTGAAAATGAACATCTTGCAACAAGTGTGCAAAAGTTCAACAAGGGCCAATACCTCCAGAATGAGTTGCTTATGAACACTGTCATGAAAAACAACAAGAGTGGTATTGGATACAATGCTTTTGTGCAAAAGAAAGCTACAACTCAATACAAGCCAAAGCAGACTCACAAGCCTATCAAATGCTTTGAGTGTGGAAATGAAAGTCATTTTGCCCACAACTGCAAAGCCAAACCACCAACTCCCTTGCCTAAGCACTCAAGACTATTTGCTTTCAATGCTCATTATGTTCTAAGAAAAGTTGCAAATGGAAAGGTTAAAGTTACATTCCTAGGTCCAACAAACAAGAGTAGACCTAGACAAATTTGGGTTGCAAAGTCCTTGATTGAGAGAGTCACTGGTCCTATGCAATATAGGGCCCTCAAAACTCAAGCTTGATTTGTCTGTGGATGCAGGTGAACTACAAGAATGGTGGGAGCCATTGGGTTATTGACAGTGGATGCACACAACATATGACAGGCAACCCACGGATGTTCACCTCACTTGATGAGAATGTTGATGGACAAGACAAAATCACATTTGGAGACAATTCAAAAGGGAAAGTGCAAGGACTTGGCAAGGTGGCAATTTCAAATGCTTTATCAATTTCAAATGTTCTCTTGGTTGCACCTTTGAGCTTCAATTTATTATCAGTGGGTCAACTATGTGATCTTGGACTTCAATGCTTATTCACTCCAACAGAGGTTATTATATCAAAGATGGATGATGAATCAATGGTGTTCAAGGGATTTAGATACAACAATATCTACTTAGTGGATTTCACTTCAGAAGATGCAGACTTAAGAACTTGCCTCTTCACCAAAGCATCACTTGGATGGCTTTGGCATAGGAGGCTTGCACATGTTGGGATGAGCACACTCAAGAAGGTATTAAAGAAAGACATGGTTAGAGGATTAAAGGATGTGGTATTTGAAAAGGACAAGCCATGTAGTGCATGTCAAGCTGGAAAGCAAGTTGCTAATACACATCCTACTAAAGCTTTCATGTTAACATCAAGGCCACTTACTTCATATGGATTTATTTGGACCTATAGATTATGTAAGTGCTGGTGGCAACCTCTACTGTCTAGTGATTGTTGATGATTTCTCAAGATACACTTGGGTGTTCTTTCTCCATGACAAATCTGAAGTTGCATCTATATTCAAGAAGTTTGCCAAGAAAGCTCAAAATGAATTTGATTGCAAGATCAAGAAGATTAGAAGTGATAATGGTAAAGAATTTGACAACACCAACATTCATGAGTACTGTGATGAAATTGGGATCAAGCATGAAGTATCTGCAACATACACACCTCAACAAAATGGAGTTGTTGAAAGAAAAAACAGGACCTTGATCACACTTGCAAGAACAATGATTGATTAGTATAAGACACCGGAGAGGTTTTGGGCCGAAGCTGTCAACACTGCATGTTATGCATCTAACAGGCTATTCCCTCACCGGCTACTTGCGAAGACTCCCTATGAACTGCTAAATGGGAAAAAGCCAGACGTCTCCTTCTTCCGGGTGTTTGGGTGCAAATGCTACATCTACAAGAAACGCCATCACCTAGGGAAGTTTCAAAGACGTTGTGATATTGGTTTTCTTTTGGGTTATTCATTAAAGTCCAAAGCATATCGAGTATTCAACCATGCCACTGGCGTGGTAGAAGAAACATATGATGTGGAATTTGATGAGACTAATGGCTCCCAAGGAGCACTTGAAAATCTTGATGATGTAGGTGATGAGCCACTTAGGGAAGCAATGAAGAACATGCCAATTGGAGCTATCAAACCCAAAGAAGATGAAGAAGAGGTGCAAAACATTGACAGGCCTTCTTCATCAAATGTACCACAAGATGATGAAAAAAAAGGGGCATGCAAATGAAGATACATTTGTCTCTCATGAACAAGCAAGGGTACAAGCCGAAGATGTTGATGCTCCAGGATCTTCTTCCCAAGTGGTTGACAGGAGAAACTCATCACTACTTCAAGCTCATCCTCAAAACCAAATCATCGGGAGTCCTTCACAAGGGGTTATTACTCGATCACATAGACATGCTTCTTTTATTGAACATTACTCCTTTGTTTCTTGTGTTGAGCCTACTTGTATAGATGAGGCGCTACAGGATCCGGATTGGGTGAACGCCATGCATGAAGAACTTAACAACTTCACCCGTAACCAAGTTTGGACCCTAGAGAAGCCCCCACAAGATGCAAGAATCATTGGAACAAAGTGGGTGTTCAGAAACAAACAAGATGATCAAGGTGTGATTGTAAGGAACAAGGCAAGACTTGTTGCAAAGGGATTCTCTCAAGTTGAAGGCTTAGATTTTGGAGTGACCTTTGCACCGGTCGCTCGACTGGAAGCCATCCGTATCCTACTTGCATATGCATCATGCTATGATATAAAACTTTATCAAATGGATGTAAAAAGTGCATTTTTAAATGGCTTCATAAATGAACTTGTATATGTTGAGCAACCACCTGGATTTGAAGACCCTAGATATCCTAACCATGCTTACAGGTTGTCCAAGGCGCTATATGGACTAAAGCAAGCTCCAAGGGCTTGGTATGAGCGTCTTCTCGACTTCCTCATCGAAAAGAGCTTCAAGATCGGGACCGTCGACACAACTCTATTCACAAAGAAACATAACGGTGATATTTTCATTTGTCAAGTATATGTTGATGATATAATCTTTGGCTCGACAAATGACTATCATTGCAAGGAATTTGGTGAGTTGATGTCGAAGGAGTTCGAGATGTCAATGATTGGTGAGCTGACGTACTTCCTCGGCTTTCAAGTCAAGCAAATGAAAGATGGTAACTTTCTCTCACAAGAGAAGTATACCAAAGACTTGTTGAAAAGGTTCAACATGGAGAAGTGCAAACCAATCAAGACACCTATGCCAACAAATGGACATCTCGACCTAGATGAGGGAGGTAACCCGGTTAATCAAACTCTCTACCGTTCTATGATTGGTAGTTCATTGTACCTTACCGCATCTAGGCCCGATATCATGTTTAGCGTCTGCATGTGTGCTAGATTTCAATCTAATCCTAAGAAAGCTCATCTTCGCGCTGTTAAGAGAATTCTTAGGTATCTCAGGCACACCACAAGCGTTGGTCTGTGGTATCCCAAAGGAGCTACTTTTGATTCAATTGGCTATTCCGATTCGGATTATGCCGGTTGCAAAATTGATAGGAAAAGTACTTCTGGGGGATGCCATCTGCTTGGTAGATCACCGGTTTCATGGACATCCAAAAAGCAAAATAGTGTTGCCTTGTCAACCGCCGAAGAGGAATACATTGCCGCGGGTGCTTGTTGCACACAAATTTTATATATGAAACAAACTCTTCTAGACTATGGCGTAGTTCTAGAAAAGGTACCTTTGTTGTGTGATAATGAGAGTGCTGTTAAAATTGCTAATAATCATGTACAACACTCTCGCACTAAGCACATTGATATCCATCATCACTTCCTTAGAGATCATGTTGCTAAAGGAGATATCATTTTAAAAGGAGTGAGATCGGAAGATCAATTAGCAGACATTTTCACTAAGCCACTTGATAAGACCCGCTTTTGCATGTTGAGGAATGAACTAAATATTCTTGATCTCAAAAATTTTATGTAAGATGTCAAATGGTGTTGTCAAGCTTGCATTGCATGTTTAAATTTCTTGTATTGCATCTAGGGCTTGTCTAACCTAGTTGAGATAACCGCCAACAAAGCGAGTGAAAAAGCTTAACTCGGATCAAACTTGACAAGTCTTAGTTTTAAGCTTTTAGCACTTGAATTCTTACTTTTGATGCGATTGTTGCTTCTTGAAATATGCATGAGGTACTGCACTTAGGGGGAGTATTCGAAACTCAAATCACTCATGAAAACCCCTAGTGCAAGGCCAAAATGCAAATTTCACCATTTGCCTATTTTCTCTAAAAATTATCTAGCCTATGGCAAAATATTTTGAAAATTATGAGAAAATATATGAGGGTGCCAATACCTGTCCCAACAAGTGTTATTTTGTGTGATTATAAGTTGGGATTTGGTTTGGTTGGAAATTAGATAGAAAAATTCAAAAATTTCAAAACTTCCCTCTGTCTGGGCTCACCGGACAGTCCGGTGCACCGGCAGCCACGCGCTCAAAATCCATTTTCCTGTGCGCTGTCCGGTGTGCACCGGACATGCACTGTAGACTATCCGGTGTGCCCATATCACGTTTTAAAAAAATCGCCTCCAGCCCGAAGCCGAGCCAGAGGCCACTACTACAGCACACCTCTGTACAGGCGGTCTGGTTCGCCACTACACAGGCGGTTCCAGGAACCGCTTGTGGTGCACCGCCTGTGATGTAAAACAACATCACAGGCGGTCAATCAAAAACCGCCTGTGAAAAACACAGATTACAGGCGGTCCAGTTCAACGGAACCGCCTGTGATAGACACACATCACAGGCGGTCCAGTTCAAAGGAACCGACTGCATTCACTATAAATCACAGACGGTTTTCATTATACAGATTCATATATACAGAATTTTCAAACAGGTATAATACACAGAATTTTCAAACAGGTATAAACAGATTCATATATACAGATTATACACAGATTCACACAGATTGCATAATACACAGATTGTACACAGATTCATCCACATACACAGATTTACACATATTACAAGTTCCATAACAGGTATAATACACAGATTACAAGTTCCATAACAGGGATAATACACAGATTCATCCACATATCAAGTTCCATCGTCATGCACAGAATTATACAACTAAACATCTCAAAGTTCCATAGACAACTAAACATCTAAAGTTCCTAACTAAAGACCTAAACACTGTGTGATATTGTGTACAAACTTAGTTCTGGGAATTTTTGCAAATTTCCATTTACATTGTAGAATAGCCCTTGTTGATGAAGAACTTCACAGCGCATAAAGTAAAGCAAGTCTCTTACAACCTTAGAAACGCCGACGGAAACCATATCTCTTTCTAACCATTCAGCATTGATCTTAGATTTAGGAACCTGCAATGAAAGCAAAAAGCAATCGGTGCTAAGAGTAATGTGATGAGCAACAATATAACATAAAAAATGCAACATAGACAATGATAGCGAACTTACATCCTCACGATTGACCATGTAATGGAAGGTGACACGACACCATTCACATACATAATAACCGCACAGGACAGTACCCGGAGGTTGTTTGTCACCATATGGAAATAATGATATTGACAAATTAGGCTTGTCCTCTCGATGTTCGCCGCCAAGATCTTTCCAATAAAAACGGTATGCACTGCATATAAGAATAGCATTGTGAGATTAAGAATACATTTGTTAAGTTGTAATAAGTACAAGTGTGCAATAATAATCATACTTCTCTAAAATCTTCAAGAAGTCATTATACATAGTCTTTTCCATTCTCAGTGAGTCGAAGACTACGACTTTACCATCCTTTGGCCAGATCATGATACAAATGTAGTGGTCACTATATAGACATAGACGAAAACACATGTTGATATCACGATTGCCATAATTTATAGACATAGACGAAAACAAGTAATCAAGGCATGAATTTGTAACAAGTAATCAAGGCATGATCAAGGAGTGCACCGAGGAATCAAGGCATGACTAGCAAAAACAAGTAATCAAGGCATGAATTTGTAACAAGTAATTAAGGCATGATCAAGGAGTGCACTGAGGGTTCGGAGATGGGCACGGCGGCGCACTCGGCGCTCGGGCTCGGCGGCGCTCGGGCTCGGGGACGGGGACGGCGGCGCTTGGCCTCGGGGACGGGGACAGAGGCGCTCGGGCTCGAAGATGGAGACGGCGACGCTCGGGCTCGGAGATGGAGACGGCGACGCTCGGGCTCGGAGATGGGGACGGGGACGGCGGAGTTGGGCTCGGGGACGGCGCGGCGTGGCGGGCGCCCAGCTCGGAGACGGTGGCGCTTGGGCTCGGGCTCGGCGACGGCGTGGCGGTCGCTCACGGCTTGGAGACGGGGACGGGAACGGCGGTGAAGTATCAGCCTGGCGGCGTAGTATCAGCTCAGTGCGAAACCTAAACCCTAAACCACCGTACCGAGGCTTTTATATTGTAAACACATCACAGGCGGATTTTTAGAAAAACCGCTTGTGATGTATAACATCACAAGCGCTTTTCTATTTCGACCGCCTGTGATATGTAAACTTCACAGGCTGTCGAAATAGAAAAGCGCTTGTGAAGTTATACATCACAAGCGGTTTTTCTAAAAATCCGCCTGTGATGTGTATGTAGTATAAAAGGCTCGGTGGTTCCAGCGCAGGAACCCTAACTTCCGGAGCCCGACACGCCGCTAGGCTGCGCACTGTAGCGGCGGTGGATTTTTTTGATCTACGGGGAGAAGGTTTTGTTTTTGATTTTCGGGCTTGATTTCAAGAATTTATGCATATATATGATCTCCGTTTGTTTTCTTTCTCATTTTGATACGATTTTTTGCCTCAATTTTGTAATATAGACCGGAATTGAAGAAAAACTCAGGAATTCTAAGATTTGGACTTGTAGTTGATCTAATTTAAAGATTTTTTATGAAGAGTTGTCTCACCTCAAGGTACCTATATTGCTGCAATCTTGTTTCATTTTCATGCACATTAATTCGTTCATGATTTAGGGATTAAATTCAATTAATTAGGGATATTTTAAAATTTTTTTGTCTCATGTGCTAGGTACATCTCGATATGATCTTGTTTCACTTTCATGAACATTTATTTTTTCATGTTACATCTCGATATTGACGTTAATCAATATAGGGATAGGTAATGGACCGAGGTTGGATGTACAATGTGCCAAGACCACATCCGTCGTACATTCGAAATTTGAGAAGCTTTATTGAAGCGGCCAACAAGCACGCGAATTTGCGAAAGAGCAAGGAGATATTATGTCCGTGCATCGATTGTGATAATAAGATAGCTTGGAGAGATATAGGAGTAATCCAATCACATCTGCTAAAAAGAGGGTTTAAAAACAATTACACGATATGGTCAGAACATGGTGAGTTGGATCCGTGTGAAGTGCCTGGTAATGACGAGAGAGTTGTCGGAATTTTAGATCTTAAAGTTGATGGTAAAGTGGATAATGTGGATGCTAATCAAGATTTTGAAGAATTTGATTGTGAAGAGATGTTGCGCCATATGGAACCAGAAATGTTAAGTTCTGTGGGATCGCAGAAAGGGCTATCTAAAATGGAGGGACTGGAAAGTGCCTCAAAAGAACCTTTATATGATGAATCAAAGGGTTGTGACAAAGAGTTTACTACACTGCGTACAGTTCTAGAACTTCTGAAGTTGAAGGCTAGCGCCGGATGGTCTGATACTAGCTTCACAGATCTTTTGAATTTTCTGTCTCAATTACTACCAAAACCCAACAAACTACCAACAAGCACTTATAAAGCGAAGAAGCTTATATCTCCCATAGCTCTGGGTGTGCAAAAAATTCATGCATGTCCGAACCATTGTATTCTATATCGTGGCGATTTTGAGAACGCATCAAGATGCCCAGTTTGCAATGTCAGTCGATACAAGAAGAGCTACAATCAAGACTGTGTAAAAAAATTCCCGAAGAAAAATAAAAACAAGAAATCCACTATTGGACCTGAAAGTGACGATGACACTTTTGATGACATGGATGGGAAAAAGAAGTCAAAGAACCCAGCTTTGGTGATGTGGTATCTTCCAGTAATTGATCGCTTAAAACGTTTGTTCTCAAATCCTAGGGAGGCTGAGCTTATGCGTTGGCATGCTGAAAATCGCAAGAAGAATAACAAACAGATTCGACACCCTGCTGATGCATCACAATGGAAAAATTTTGATCTTATGTATCCTGAGTTTGCCAAAGAAACCAGAAATGTAAGATTTGCTTTGGGTACAGACGGAATGAATCCATTTGGTGAAAAAAGAAGTGTACATAGCACCTGGCCCGTGACTTTAACGATGTACAACCTTCCATCATGGCTGTGTCACAAAAGAAAGTATATTATGTTGACTATTCTTATTCAAGGTCCGAAATCAGCTGGTGTTGATATTGATGTGTTCCTAGAACCTCTTATGGAAGATATGACAAAGCTCTGGAATGAAGGAGTTAGAATATGGGATGAGTATTGCCGTGAGTATTTCAACTTAAGAGCAATTATATTTGTTACCATCCATGATTCTCCCGGTGGCGCCACACTATCAGGGCAAAAGACTAAAGGAAAGAATGGTTGTGTAGTGTGCGTCGATGGAACTGCTTCCATGTACCTTAAATCATCCAAGAAGTTGGTGTTCATGGGACACAGACGGTTCTTGATGAAGCAGCATAAGTACCAAAAGATGAAAGAGGAATTTAACAATCAACTGGAAAGTGAAGGTGCACCAAAGCCTTATAGTGGGAAACTTGTTTTTGAAATTGTAAAGAACATTCATGTTGTATTCGGAAAGGGAAAAAACAAAGGAGAAAAGAGAAAGAGAACTGACCCTTCAACTTACACAACTTTCAAGAAGCAATCAATATTTTTCAAGTACCTCCCATACTGGAAGGATATGGAAATTTGCCACAGCATTGATTTGATGCATGTAACAAAAAATGTTTTTGACAGCATCATTGGAACCTTGCTGGGCATGCCGAGTAAGACAAAAGACGGACTTAAATCACACAATGATCTAGTAGATCTTCAAATCAGACCGGAACTTCATCCAGTGGATAGTGGCAAAGGGAAGCCTTACCTCCCCCCAGCTAGCTACAACTTGTCAGTTGAGGAGAGAACAAAGATTTGCAAATGTTTGCGTGGGGTCAAAGTGCCCACAGGTTTCTCATCCAATATCAGCAGACTAGTCAGGATGAAGGACTTGTATCTATTTGGCTACAACTCTCATGACTACCATGTTATGATGACGGTGTTCCTCCCAATTGCGGTAAGAGCCCTCGAAACAGAGCATGTCAAAGTTGTCATCACACGCTTGTGTTACTTTTTCAATGCGGTTTCACAAAAAGTAATAGCTTTAGAAGACTTGGACTATCTAAAGGCATACATCATCGAGACTATGTGCAAGCTTGAAATGTGTTTTCCTCCATCATTTTTTGATATGCAAGTACACCTAATCATACATCTCGTGGATCAGATAGAAATATTAGGGCCACTATATTTACATCATATGTTTCAGTTGGAGCGATACCTGGGAGTATTAAAAGGTTATGTGCGAAATCGCGCTCACCCAGAGGGTTCAATCATGGAGGGATACAGTACAGAAGAAGTGATTGAGAGCTGTATAGATTACATCAGTGACAGAACAATGATAGGTGTGCCTGTACCTAAACATGAGGGTAAACTATGTGGGAGAGGGAGAATGGGCAAGAAAACTTTTCGCGTTGAGGATTACAAGCTAGTACATTGTGCTCATGGTAGTGTACTACAACATCTCACGATAGCCGAGCCTTACATAGAGGAACACCTGGATGAGCTTCGTAAAGAAAATCAGAACCGCACAGAGGACTGGATCATGAGGGAGCACAAACATCGTTTCAGCGAATGGTTAATGGACAAAAACATCCCATTCGGAGACTCTTTGGAAGAGAAAACAATGAAGAATTTGGCTTCTGGGCCATCGTGTTTTGTGACATCATGGCAAGCATATCACATCAATGGGTACACATTCTACACTAAATCAAAAGACATGAAAAGTGTTGCACAAAATACCGGTGTTCGTATCGATGCTTTTGACCTACATGGACAGAAGACCACATATTTTGGATTCATAGAGGAAATATGGGAACTTGATTATGGCCCAAGCATGAAAATACCCTTATTTAAGTGCCAATGGGTACAACATCCCGTGGGGGTGATAGTGGATAACTACGGACTCACACTGGTAGACTTAAAGAAAGTAGGATATAAAGATGACCCGTGGGTTCTCGCCGAATGTGTTGCACAAGTGTTCTATGTACTCGATCCAGCAGATGAGAAGATGCATGTAGTTATTTCTGGAAAGCAAAAAATTGTTGGAGTTGAGAATGTGGGAGACCAAGATGAGGAATACAATAAGTATGAAGAGATGTTCGTCTTTAACGGTCCAGAGAGAATCAAGCGTGTGGAAAAGAAAATTGATAAGAACTTAAAGCCATACATGCGGAAAAATGGTAGTTCATGAAAAATTGTATGAATCAAATTGTATTTGTTATCATGTATGATCGACTATGAATTGTGGTTGCCAATTAATTTAAAATCTCTCTAGTTATCTATGTGTGCTATTATAATTTATTTAAATTGTATTTGCATATTATTGTTAAAAATTAAATATTAATTCATTTAAATTGTATTTGCATATTTCTGTTAAAAATTAAAATTATTTTCATATTTAAATTGTATTTTCATATTTTCACAATCACAGGCGGTTTTTCCTTAGGGTCCGTTTGTGAAAAGGATAGAGCAACACAGGCGGTCCTAAACAAAAACCGCTTGTGATACTATTACATCACAGGCGTACCGAACTGCCTGGGACATCACAGGCGGTTTTCTAACCGAACCGCCTGTGATGTAAAAAGCCTACCGCTTGTATAGAGCCAAATTGTACTAGTGGGCTTCTCTGTTCCACTCTGCTCTCTGTCTCTGGCGATTTCCACTCCCTCACCGGCGACCACCCCTCTCCGGCGATCTCTTCACCGGCGGCGACCAAGTGCTTCTCCCCTTCCCTCTCTGGTGAGCATCCCCTTATCTCTCTTTCCCCCCTTCTCTCTGAGTTCCTGCCACCAGAGAAGTTCCTCTCTTTTCACCCTTTGTGCCCAATTCAAAATCATATGAATTCCAGTGAATCCAAGTGGTGCAATGTGTTCCTATGTGCCCATTGTGTATCCCTGCAGGTTTCTAGCTCCTTAGGGAGGGTTTCACAGCCTCTAATAGCCATTTCTCCAAAACCCTAGAACTCTGCACGCCACGTGTTCGGTGAAATGTCCAAACCAGCCAAAAATGCTCCGATTGACCCCAAATTTTTCAGGCGCCTTCACAACATCTCCAGTAACATATTCGCCAAATTTTACGCCAATCCGATATTCCAGGCTTAAATTTCACTCAATTTCCCGTTTCGAGCGATTGTTTCCGAGCCGAATGCCCAAATTTCATTTTCTTCGCCTCAATTCAAACCAAGCACACACTTCACTCATATTCACCCATATAAACCTATTCGTGAAGTATCGGCTCAATGCCACATCATTTCATGCCTCAATTCGAATTCCAAACCTCTTATGGCACTATTTATCGTTCAAACGCCGTTTTCACGTCGTTTGACCTCTCGATCGCCATATCTCTCGTTTTCTGTGCCATATTTCTCTGTGTATGTATTTATTCACATTTCATATACTTATGACTATGTGACTAATATGTGCTCACCTCTTCTGTCATTTCAGTGACCTCGCCTGTCCGTGAGCCGTCTCCTGTCCTGCCTGGATTTCCACCTCTCGTGTGAATTTTCCAGGTAGACATCTCCTCCTTTGATATTCTATCGACTATAATCGACTTGTGCTTAGCTTCTCTCTCTCATTTGCAGTCGTCAGGTCAGGATGTCGCGCACGAAGAATGTGTCGGCGCCAGGGGCAGGCGATGATGAGGATCCTCGTCGCTCCTTCAGGTAGATCAAGGGCAAGACCGTATACTTGGAGCAGCAGGAAGGCCGCAAGAAGCGGCGTATGGACAGAGCAGCCCGAGCAGCGGCAGAAGCAGCAGCAGCCGCTGAGCAGGCCGAGCTAGGAGATTAGCCTCAGACTCCTTCAGATCAGATTGCGTACCGTGTTCGTCGCCTCGCCTCCCGGCCTCGCTCCTCCACTCACACCACTGCTTCCACTCCACCACCCACTTTGCCTGCTCCTGTCACCCCTGTTGCGCCATCCACCACCTCCTCTACACCATCTTCCACTGCTCCTCCTCCCGCTCCTGTTTCTGCTCCACCTATCCCACCTACTCGCTTCCGGGAGCGCGATGAGACTGAGGTGCGACTTCTGGCTGCAGATCCCAGGTTGTTTGACCTTCAGCGTGCTACAACGACACGTGTATGTAGGTTCAGATACGTACCCGTGGAGTCTTGGTTACCGGCTCAGAGGGACCCTGCTGCAGTTGATCTCTTCAGCACCAGGATTCAGGAATCCTTCTTCAGGGCACAGATGTCTGCACAGATTGCTCTGCGAGTGCACCGGCTTTTGGACCTTCCAGCTTTTCTGCTAGCCGTCGGTGCTGACTCTGAGGTGCACCTCTCATATCTGCCTGGCCTTCTGACTCTTTTGTCTACCAGCGGCAGGTATGTTGAGGAATGGGTCCGAGTTTTCTACGCGACTGTATGGATAGACCCTGATCACCACTGGATGAGGTTTCGTTTTGAGCGAGAGGATGTCACTATTCATGCCAGCTAGATTCGCCAGCTCTTTGGATTTCACGAGTCATCGACTCGTCTTCACAGCTTATGCTACGGCACCTCTGACCCTCTTCGTCGCCCTCACGGCGGTGTTGCTCCGGGTACAGCTCACGTCGCGGCTCTGTTCCGACCACCCTTCTCAGATGGGTCGCGACGCTCTCCGACAGATTTCACTACAGCAGCAAAGTTCCTATTTCAGCTTATGAGACGGACTCTTCTGCCGCGGATGGGGTACAAGGAGGCTACCACACATATCCAGCTCTGGCTCCTTGGTGCCCTGGTATCTCACTCCGAGTTTGATGTTGTGGATTTCCTTATTTGTGAGACCGAGGACACCGTTTTGGATGGTCTGCATGCCCGTCGACAGCTGTCGTATGCCCACTATCTATGTCACATTTTTGCTCAGCTGATTCGGCCTCCCCAGTTCCAGGGCACACTTGAGGCCTCACACCTCATATTTGGGTCCTACCGTCCAGCGCATGAGGCTCCTGTGCCTGCACCTGCTTCAGCTTTTGACACTCAGGCCGAGGATACTGCTCTTCATTAGTTCGAAGCTCAGGATGCAGCAGTTGTTGTTGTTGATGATGATGATGATTTTGGGATTCCATCTCCGCCTCCGCCTCCTAGGCCTCCACGCTCACATGATCATGAGGCTAGGAGTTCTAGTGCTACCCCTGTTGCCCCTCCTGCTATTGACCCTGCTCTTACTTCGATTCTCCAGACACTTACTCAGCAGCAGGCTCACTTGGCAGCCGAGCAGACCCGCCAGGCAGCAGCCCATCAGCAGTTGTCCGAGAGGATGCTCTCGATGTTTCAGACAATACAGAACATGCAGGATTCTCTTCAGCAGCAGCTTCTTCAGGATCGGGCTGAGAGCAGGGCCTTCATGACTCTTATGCTACAGCATTCTGGTGTATCGATTCCCCCGGTTCAGTGTGCACCTCCTCCACCCATTCAGGCTCCTGTTGTGCCAGCGATTCAGCCAGGACCCCCTCTTCCTACTGTTGGTCCATCTTCCTCTTCGCTCTGGCCGGTCACCCTGGCTTTCACGTCACCGATTCTCAGCTCCTTCTGCCCTCAGCCGCCAGTGCCACCAGCTTCTGCTATTACCACTACTGCTGTGGTGGTGTCTGTGACCACTTCAGATCCGGTAGCTTCTGCAGCGCAGCCTCAGTCCGAGTCAGTACCACCTCCAGCTTCTACAGCAGATCCTGGATCCGAGACTGACTCTGACCCCCAGCTAGTGTTCGCTCTCCTACCTCGACCACGACCTGATGCGCCCCCACCGCCTCCTCTCGCTTCAGATGTGTAGGTTCGGGTACCCTTTTGGTGTTTGACGCCAAAGGGGGAGAGATATGAGTTGTGAGAGCTAGGGGGAGTTAGGGAGTTAGTAGAGAGTCATTTTGATGTAATATATGTGCATGTTACTCTTGTTACTCTCTGTACTAGCTTGGTGTTTTTGGCTCACAAACTCTATATATACTCTCGATGCTTATGATTGACTGTGTGTATTATGTTTTCACCTTATATGTTATCACTAGTCTTTTAGTTCTTGTTCATCGATTTGATTTCACTTTTATATGAACAAGAAACTTACGATGTGTATGCGCTCATTCTTATTACTATGGTACACATTCCTTCTGTCAAAGATTACTGAGTATACTAACCATCTTTTCTATTGACAGAAATTTCAAAACAAACTACTCTCACAAATCTTGTAGGGTTTTCATCAATCACCAAAAAGGGGGAGATTCATAGCATCTAGGCCCCTGGTTGGTTTTAGTGATTAATGACAACGTAATGTTATATGTGACTAACGTGTGTTTTGCAGAGACAAATGTAAGTTAGGTCGCATTACAGGTAGAAGTACTACAACGGTGAAAACAATCCCGGAGATGAGAACTCGAAGCGACGGCTAAAACGACGAAACAAAAGGTGAAGGACTACGGAGTCCGAGTGTCAAGGAGATGTGGACACTCGTGATTTAGTTAGGTCTTTTATTCTCTTTTAGCCATACTATAAAGAGGGGTTGTCGATGAGTAGTTTGACCAAGAGAGTTCTAGTGTAGTGTTAGTGCACAATCACACTCACATACAATGCTAGGTGTCACTCTAGAACTCACTCACAAGTTAGAACGAAAACCGATTTGAATATCAGCTGAAAAACAATAGATAGGGTTTCTGGCCTTGGGGCACCGGACTGTCCGGTGTGCACCGGACTGTTCGGTGCGCCCTCTGCCAGGTGGGCCAGGCTGGCCCAGGAGAAAGCTTCCCCTGAGCAGAAAAACTCGAGAGCGCCTGTTTCAGAAGTTAATTTTAGTGGCGCACCTGATAGTGCAACGGACAGTGCACCGGACTGTCCGGTGTGCACCGGACAGTGACTGTTCACTGTCCGGTGTGCCATCAGCCCAACTGCTAGCTGTCAGAACTAGCCGTTGGAGTCGACCGTTGGCGCACCGGTGGCGCACTGGACTGTCTGGTGTGCCCGTGCGCAGTAAAGTGCTGGTAACGGCTAGTTGGTGGGTGAGGGCTATTTATACCCCCTCCACCCACCATATTCAATGTCTTGCAGCCCACATTAATTCCATCACATGGCTAGAGCATTGCAAGCACCAAAAGCCGAGTGAGGAGATTACAGAATCTTAATCCCGCATTTGTTCCTCATTAGCGCTAGCGAGAGCCACCTAGAGCACACACCACTTGCATTAGGCTTCTCTTGGTCAAGCGAAAGTCTACGGGTTGTTACTCTTGGTGATCGGCATCACCTAGATAGCTTGGTGGCGTTGGGAGCTCGGTGATCACCGTGAAGATCTTGTTGGTGACCTGACTCAAGTTTGTAAGCGGTCTCGAGGGATCCACCGCGGCGGAGTGGCAAAGGATCATCTCGTAGTGAGCACTTGGTTCTCGCGAGGACCAAGGGGGAGCGATACCCTTGCGCGGGTGCTCCAACGAGGACTAGTGGAGAGTGCCGACTCTTCGATACCTCGGGAAAAATTGGAGGAGTCTTCTAAACCTTGCTTTACATTTCGCACTTAATTCAAGCACTTTACATTATGTATTTGTTTAGCAAGTATTTAAAGTATTATCTTAGCATTGTTGTATTTCTAGTATTATTATCTTAGTGCTAGTTGTTGGGGTGAAGTTGGGCTCTTGCTTAGCTCTTGCTTAGGTTTTAATTAGTGTTGATTTTTAGAAAAGCCCAATTCACCCCCCCTCTTGGGCATCGTGATCCTTTCACTACTAATGGCGCTGCCTATGTCGTTTCCTGTTTGACTTCTCAATCCACTCTGGTAAGCCCATATCTCACACAAAGCCTTATAAGCCTACGGCCGGTGTTCCATCCATGGAAGAGTTACCTGTATCTAAGCGTTAGCTCAAAATTACATTCACATCTGAATGAGCTGCTAAATTAGATTTTTACCTCCATGTACTGGTCTACAGTCAAGTAGACATCCGAATATTGTCGAAAGTTATTGATAGAATGCCCTCGACGCTTCATGTACGCGTTCACAACCTGTAGACGAGCATTGGAAAATGCATCCCTGCACACCTTCTTCGCATTTTTCTCTAATACTCGGTCTGCATGCTCTTGAGCCTCAGGTTCCACACGATAGCGTCTCTATCCAACATCAAAAATAAATTTAGTTTGAAACAAATCATAAAATGTTAGTTTGAAACATTACCCTTACCCAAAAGTCGTGCTTGACAGCGCCTTGAGCTGTTCCATATGTAGCATGTGGAGCTAGTGCGAAGTGCGACCAGCTAGTGCAAGGAACCACCACACCTTTCGAGTCGGTGACAATTCTTGGATTATGTAGATTATAGAGGTTACCTAAGACTTGATTAACCTGTCTATGGTGACCTCGGTCGTCGAAAGACGTGTCATCCCATTGGCTGCATGACCAAAAACAAGGAAGTCATGTCATATATATAATGTACAATAAACAAATAAGTAAGAACAAAGTGGCCAAATGTGAGTAATTATCACCAACCGGGATGATCAGTATCCGAGCTTCGTCGAACGGTAGGAGCCTCGATGGTATCGTCATCCGCCTCAGCATCTATGCCTGCGACCTCCTCCTCCTCCTCATGGGCCTGCACCTCCTCCTCCTCATGGTGTTGCACCTCCTCCTCCTCGTCCCCCTCTTACTATGGATATGAAATAGAGACATGTAAGACACATTTATATAAGTGACTGACAAATAAGATCAATTACATTAACATTTACATCGGTACTCCTTTGTAGAGCGATAGGTGTATCACGCAGTTCTGGCCGAGTGTGTCTCAGCAACGCCTCCTGTCTGCTCTGGCTAGAAGAACTCCCTTGGAAAAGGGAACATGCACTAGGGACTATCCTGCTAGCCGCATTAAGAAACCCCCTAGCAGTGTGCTTTGTTTTCCTACCACTCATCCTGTTCAATAGAAAAACATTAAAGGTATTAGCTCCATAAAATTAAGTGAATTAATAAAAAACAAATAATACATCACATAAAATTAAATTATGCATTACACATCAAAATTCATCGGAATCACGATCAAGGAGTCTTCTTTGATCCAAAGCTCTCAATGTTGTTTTTTTGTTCCTTGGATTTTGTTTTTGTTTCGGTGCAACACACTCATCAGCAGTGACATCGTTATGGTCTCCGACTAGTGAGTTCAGTGCAACACCCTCATCGATAGTAAAAGTGGTTGGCAATTCTTCTTCTTGATAAACATCAGCATGTTCGTCTTCGAATTGATAACCAGCATTGCAAGGAGTATGTAAACGTTCCCTAGGGTTCACCTTGTGAACTACCCACCATGCTTTAAACTTCGGATTTAGGTACGACATATAGTAGACCTGCTCGCACTGGTGTGCAAGGATAAAATTATCTTGGCCTCGAAGTCTTTCCTTCAACTCTTCAATCAATGGTTTTAACATGACATTGAGTTTCTTTCCAGGATAGTCTGGGCCAAGAATGATTAAGCAAAGAAATATAAATTTATATTTCATACAAAGAGAAGGTGGAAGGTTGTATGGAATAACAAAGATGGGCCAACATGAGTATGATGATGCCATTTGACCAAAAGGTGTGAACCCATCGGTCGCGAGGCCGATTCGAACATTCCTCAGATCAGCTGCAAAGTCTGGATCAAACGCATCGAGAGCCTTCCAAGCATCCCCATCTGAAGGGTGCACGATTAGGTCATCGTTATCACGGACACCTTCTTTGTGCCATCGCATGTTCATAGCGGTTTTTTAGATAGAAACAACTGTTTCACTCGAGGAGTTAGTGGTACGTAATGGAGCTGTTTATATGCAACATCTGTCATCACCTTGTCACCCTCATCATTAACAACTTCCACAAATCTAGATTGTCCACATTTCAGACATTTTTCTCTCCTGCATGCTCCTTCATGAAAAGCATACAATTATTTTTGCACACATCAATCTTTTCATTCATACCGAGACCTTTGATAATTGTCTTTGAATGGTACATGTCTTTAGGCAACTGATTGGGCTTTGGGAGCACATCTCCTAATAACTTTAAAATCGCATTGTAACAATTCTTCGAGAAAAATACTTGGACTTAATGGCCATGAGTCGAGTCACAAAAGCGAGTATACTCACATCTGTGTGTTCATGCAATGGCTCTTCAGAGTCTTTTAGTAGTTTAAAAAATCTAGAAACCTCTGGTGTGGCAGGATCCTCGGAGCTTAGGTTTAATTTTGGACGTAGCAAATCTAGCATCTCATGCATCGCATCATCGCCAGCCCAATCATTGTTCTCCTCCTCTTCTACATTCCGGTTGAGTACTACCTCACCATGATGTTCCCACACCTCATATCCGGGCATAAATTCAAACTAACAAAGATCTAGGCTAACTCTTTCCTTATTAAGAAATATATTGTTTTCGTGCCGCCTACAAGGGCATCTGACAGTGCTGGTTAATGACAAGGAGAATACGTGATCCACAAAATCTTTGGTCTTGGCTACCCAATCATCAGAATGACGTCCATTCCTACTCTAGCCATTGTGCATCCATGCACGATCTTCAGCCATGTCTGAGACTGTTAAACCGAACCATATCGTGAAAACATTATTCAACTTTGTCAAGGGTTTCAGTCGTACATGTATAGGCAAGGATATGTTCTAAACCCACAGCAAGCTAGCAGGACCCAAAAAACTTTCGGCAGCATAACCTCGTTGCCACTAAACAATATATTACTTATATATAAAACACAGAATGATATACTATTAATCAAATCAAACTAAGTACCACATACCCTAATAATGCAACTATTCTACGTACCAATATAATGTACTTGTAAAACTAATAATATAATAGTACCACATATTAATATGAAATTAATGCCATAAATACAATATGTTCCTAATCCCTAAACCACATATACCACTAATATATTAATGAAATCAAACTAAACAATAATACTAATCACACACACTAATCAAACAAACATAATTACAAATATATACTAATTTCGGCGGCAATTAAATAACGGCCGCTGAAAATATGAAATAAAATACGCAAAAAATAACCTTTGAATGGGGAAGAGCTTGGCGACGACGGCGGAGTAGTGGCAGGAGGAGAGCTTGGCCGCGACCGGTCGACGAGAGCTGAGGACGGCGGTCGACGACGGTGGTGGCCCGGGGTGGCACTGGCGGTGGTCGGGGGCGCGCGGCGCGTGCAGAGAAGCGCGGCGGGCGGTGCTGGAAGCGGTGGCAGCTGTCGCCATGGGGAGCGGAGGCGGGCGTCGGGATAGAGAGAAGAAGAGAGAAACAGAGAGAAGGAGTCAGACTGCCGTTTTAAACGCCTTATTTTCGGAGGCTAGGGCTCGGCCGCCGAAAATAAGCCGTTATTTTCGGCGGCTCTGTCAGTGGCCGCCGAAAATAAACTTATTTTGGACGGCTGTGTCAGTGGCCGCCAAAAATATGGTTATTTTCGGTGGCCAGCGTAAGCCACCAAAAATAACAGCTTATTTTCGGCGGCCAAGCCCTGGCCGTCGAAAATAAAATTGGCCGCCGAAAATGGTGCACAGTGTTGTTGTGATACCAACAAGGTACATCTTCTTTCTCGTAAGCCTGTCTCGAAAGAACCTCCAAGTTAAGCGTGCTTGGTTTGAAGCAATTTGGGATGGGTCACCGACCGGGAAGTTATCTTGGGTGCGCATGAGTGAAGACAAAGTGAGCACAAAAGACTCGGGTTGGTCTGTGGGGACAATAGATGGACCTAGAGAGCTGCCAGGAGTATGTACCGCTAGTCCTGGGATTGGACGGGGTGTTACACAAACTAGCTACATTTTTATACTTTATATTTGCTTTGATCTATGTTGGCATCAATCACCAAAAAGGGGGAGATTGAAAGGGAAATGGCCTTAACCATTTTTCCATAATTGATTTTGGTGTTTAACGCCCATCACAAATCCTATGGACTAACTAGTTTCCCTAGTTGATCATTTCTCAGGTGCATAAGTTCATCTACATCTATTCTAAGTCGACTGTCTGGAATACCATAGATTATTCTAGACATGAGAAGCTTTTTGGAATTTCACCAGTGTGCGGACCGTACGGGCCCTTGCAGCTGACCGACAGCGACACTAGGGTGAGCCTCGGACAGGAACACTGCAAAAACAATGTTTACATTGCGGACTGCCTGAAGGAGAAGTGATCACCATCCGAGACCAAGCGCGGACCGTCTGGCCTCAAGCACGGACCGTCCGACTGTTGAAAACCCAGAAAACCACGAAGGTGACAGGTTCGGTAAATTACATTTTTAGCGTCCTCGCGGACCGTCTAGGGTGCACGGTCGGACTGTCCGCGACTGCTTTATCTGACATCTGACGACGCACTATACCCGTTGATATAGCCATTACTGTTGACCGTTGCGATTTTAGCTGTTGATGTGTAGTGGCGGACCGTCCGAAACAGGAGCGCTGATCATCCGCGGTCGACAGAAAAGGAGCAACGACTAGGAAGTGGTTGGTGGCTATAAATACAACCCCAACCACCTCCATTCAATATATCCAAGCATTCTACTCATACACATTCAATACAAGAGCTAGCCATCCATTTCAAGACACATTGAAAGCTTCAAATCTCTCCAAGTGGCACAATTAAGACAAGTGATCATTAGTGATTAGTGACTTGAGAGTGTGTGATTTGTGTTTCATTTGTTGCTCTTGTTGCTTGGCTTTTAATCGTGCTTTCTTCATCTCCTTCTAAACTCTCTAGTGACTTGTAAAGCTAGCAAGAGACACCTAAGTGTGTCATGATCCTTGCGGGGTCTTTGTGATCCTTGAGATTAAGAAGAAGCACTCAATCGGTCTGAGTGATTGATTGAGAAAGGGAAAGGGTTGAAAACGACCCAACCTTCGTGGCCTCCTCAATGCGGAGTAAGTTCTTCAGAACCGAACCTCGGGAAACAAATCATTATTGTAATTTGTCTTGATCATTATCCTATGATTTGATTCTTCCTCTCCCGTCACTCTAAGTTCTCTCGCTCACAATCTCTTGAGTTAGCTCCCAAAGTTATCGCATTGATTGAGCAACTCATAGCAAGAACTCTCTTCCACACTCCGTATTCATCATTAATTGTTTCTAATCCAAACCCCGAGTGAAGTTCGTGTTCAAAATTTATAATCTACAGGTTTCGCCTATTCACCCCCCTCTAGGCGACTTTCACAAACCTATCCCCCTTAAACATGAATCTCGCCCTCGAGATTCAGGGTTGGCTAGCAAATAGTTCAGAGTATTTGGCTTTCAGATCATCTTCTCTTTCCCAAGTTGCTTCTTCTTTTGAATGGTGACCCACGTGACTTTGCACATTCTGATGGTGCTTCTTCGAGTGACTCTCTGTCTGCTGTCTCTAGAATCTGAGTTAGCTTCTTGATATATGTTAAGTCTTCTTGAACTTCGAGATCCTCGGTTGGCAGTTTCTCTTCTGACACTCGCAAACATTTCTTTAGCTGAGACACATGGAACACATCATGCATGGATGACAGACTGTCTGGTAGGATGAGTTGGTATGCCACTTCTCCACGTCTTGCCTGGATCTGGTACGGTCCTATGTATCGAGGTGCTAGCTTGCCCTTGACTTCGAACCTTTTGATTCCTCTGATCTGTGACACCTTCAGGTAAACATAATCTCCCACTTCGAAGCTCAACTCTCTTCTCCTAGTGTTAGCATAGCTTCGCTGTCTGGACTACATTGTCTTCAGATTCTCCCAAACCATTCTGATATTCTCTTTGGGTTCAAGCAAAATGTCTAGACTGAATACCTGCCTTTAGTCGGGCTGGTCCCAGTGCAACGGAGTTCGACAATTCATCCCATAGAGTGCTTGGAACAGTGACATCTTCAGACTAGCCTGATAGCTATTGTTGTAGGAGAATTCTGCATAAGGTAGCCTCTTGTCCCAACCTGACTTATCCTACAAAGCACAAGCTCTCAACATGTCTTCAAGGATCTGGTTGGTTCTCTCAGTCTAACCATCTATCCATAGGTGATAAGATGAACTGAACTTCAAGTGTCTACCCAAAGCTTCATGCAACTGCTGCCAAAAATGAGAAGTGAATTGGGTTCCCCGGTCTGACACTATCTTCTTCGGAACACCATGCAAGCATACAATCTGGGACATGTAAAGCTCTGCCAATACAACACTATTATATGTGGTCTTGACTGGTATGAAATGGGATGGCCTTGTTAAGCGGTCCACTACTACCTAGATGGAGTCATAACTGGCTCGAGTGTGAGCCAAACCGACTATAATGTCCATCCCAATCTCATCACACATCCATTGAGGAATTTACAAATGACTACAACAAACCTACGAGCCTTTGATGGTCCGCCTTAATTCTCTGACAACTGTCACATATGACCACATACTCTGCGATCTCCCTTTTCATACCATACCACCAGAATCTTTTCTTTAGGTCTTGGTATATTTTCTCATTGTGAGGGTGTATGGAATAAGCTGTCTCATGAGCTTCCTTGAGAATTAGCTCCCGAATCGATTTTATGTCGGGAACGCACAACCTATATTTGAACCATACTACGCCTTCTGCATCTTCCTAGAAATCCTTGCCTTTCCCATCTAGGATTAGCTACCAAATCTCATTGATCTTCCATCATCTTTCTATCCTTCTCTAATATCTCGTTCCAAAGTGGGTTCTAGCTCAACTGTCAGTCCTTGGGTGCTGTCTAGAAATCCGAGACTCAGCTTGTCGAATTCCTTTGCTAGCTCATATGGCATCGGGCGAGCTACCATCATATTGACTTGGCTCTTCCTGCTCAAGGCATCTGCAACCACGTTAGCTTTGCTTGGGTGATAATGTATCTCCAGCTCATAGTCTTTGATCAACTCCAGCCATCTTCACTGCCTCGTGTTTAGCTCTGACTGGGTGAATATATACTTAAGACTCTTATGGTCCGTGTAAACAACACACTTCTGCCCATATAAGTAGTGCCTCCACGTCTTTAGTGCATGAACCACTGCTGACAACTCTAGGTCATGTGTGGGGTAATTCGTCTCTGCATCTTCAACTGTCGGGACGAGTATGCCACTACTCTCCCTTCTTGCATTAACACACATCCCAGACCGGTGTACGAAGCATCACAATACACTGAGAATGTCTTGTGAACATCTGGCAGAATCAACACTAGTGTTGTAGTAAGCTTCTTCAATGTTTCAAAGGAATCTTGGCACTCTGGGGTCCACTTGAACTCAACTTTCTTCGCTAATAGGGTTGTCATTGGCCTCGCAATCTTGGAGAACCCTTCAATGAAATGCCGATAGTATCCGGCCATTCCAATGAAACTCTTGATCCCAAGGACATCTCTTGGTGCTTTCCTGTCTAGAATATCTACCACCTTCTTCAGATCCACAGCTAACTTGTCTCGGTTTATGATATGACCCAAGAACAGGACTTCGCTGATGCAGAATTCACATTTTCTCAGCTTGGCATACAACTGACAATCCCGTAACTGTTGCAACACCATCCTCTAATGCTCTTCGTGCTCTTCTTCCTTGTGAGAATACACGAGGATATCATCGATGAACACCACTATGATCTTGTTGAGGTAGTCCATGAACACGCTATTCATCAAGTACATAAAGAAAGTTGGCGCATTCGTTAGATCGAAGAACATGACTGTGCACTCATAAAGCCTATACTTGGTGATGAATGTTGTTTTCGGTATGTCCGAAGGTTGGATCCTGAGCTGATGATAACCTGACCTCAGCTGGCTCCTCTAAGCTGATCGAACAGATCTTCTATTTTGGGCAGGGGGTACTTGTTCTTGATAGTGACTTCATTCAGAGCTCTGTAATCTATGCACATCCTCTTTGTACCATCTTTCTTCTCTACAAAAAAACACTAGGGTGGCCCAAGGTGAGGTGTTGGGTCTGATGTAACCCTTCTCCAACAACTTGTCTATGTGCTTCTTGAGTTCCACTAATTCTGGTCCGGACACTCTATAGGCTCTCTTAGAAATAGGGGCGATGCTAGGGATAAGCTCTATGACAAATTCAACTTTTCGCTCAGGTGGCAAGCTTGGTAAATCCTCGGGGAACACATCTAGAAATTCTGATACTACTTTGATGGCTTTGAGTGGATTGACTGTCTCACTATGGGCAGTGATCTAGTGGCAGCTTCCTTTCCTTGGTCCAAACAAGACCAACTCCACCAACACTTCTTCTCTAGACAAGGAAACTAACTTCACAGTCTTCTTATCATACCTAAGGCCTGCTTGGTATTTTGTCAGCCAATTCATCCCTAGGATGACATATATGTCTACATCCCGAGTACCCATTACTATTAGATCAGCGGGGAACTCTATCCCCCTTATTTGAACTCTTGCACTTGGGGAAATTTATCTATTTGGTTCCTCCCACCAATTGAACTAACCCTCATAGGTGGGTACATGGGTGCTACTGGTATGTTGTGTGTTTCTACCCATGTTGCAGTCATAAAAGAATGTGTGGCTCCAGTATCAAATAATACATTTGAAGAATGAGATTCGATTGAGAACGTACCTAGTGTCACTCCTGGGGTCTCCTGAACTATGTCGGCCTCCAGGTGGTTCACCTTTTTATACTAGGCACGGGGCTGTCCACGGTTGTTTGCTCCTTTCTGAGTTGCATTCTGTCTTGCTGGGGCATTGGGAGCTGACTGATGCTGAGCTTCTTTATTTGGGCAATGTGATGCCCAGTGGCCTTGTTCCCCAAAGTAGAAACATCCTCGGCCTCCTCCTTACGTTGGGGCTGTCTGATTGGTTGCTGGGGCAGGAAAGCGAGGTGTCTGGTTGTTCTGTCTCTGGTACTGACTTCCTCCTGATTAGTTGCTCTAGCGGTACTACTGCTGCTGAGGGAACTACCTCTGAAACTGCTATTGATGCGGACGTTGATGCTGGTGCTGGTGTCCCTAAGGGTGATTCTGCTTGAACTACTGGGATGAGTTGCTTGAGAAACATGGACAGCTGCTACTCCCAGCCTAGGGTCCACCAATCTTGCGCTTCCAGTCTTCCATCTCCCAGTGCTTCCTCTTAGTCATTATGGCTCTATCAATCAGGTGCTGAAAGGTAGGGAAAGTATGGTTCATCAACTGGTAATTCAGGGGGTCAACCAAACCTCTCAAAAACATGTATTGCCTCTTGGCATCAGTATTGACATCTTCGGGTGCATAGCGAGATAGTTGTAGAAATTTGACCATGTACTCACTGATCAACAGGGGACCTTGCTTCAATGCCAGAAATTCTTCCTTCCTCACTATCATCAAACCTTCAGGAACATGGTACCGGCGGAAGTTGTCTGTGAACTCCTCCCAGGTGATGGCTTCAGGGTTAGCATGGGTGGCGAGGTAGGACTCCCACTAGGACTGGGCTGCTCCCCTTAGCAGACAGGGACCATACAAAACCTTGTCTCGATCGTTGCACTGAGCGGTATGTAGCTCCCACTCCACCGTGCGCAACCAGTCTTCGGCGTCCATGGGCTCTGCAGAGTGGGCAAACACAGGGGGATGACCTCTCATGAACTTCGCCCGCTTGTCTCTTGGCATCTGTGGCATCTACACTTACGGTTGAGGCTGAGGTTGAGGCTACTACTGTGGCACGTGTTGCATGGCTGCCAGGGTCTGACCAATCGCTTGAACTGCTTGAGTCTGCATTAGAAACAACTGCTCTATTGTCATTGGGGGGGGGGGTGTGGCAACTGCTGCTGGGGTGCCTCATCCTGTGGTGCTTGCTCCTCTTGCTGGGCACGCCTTCCACCTTGGTGCCTGTTGTCAGACATCAATAGAAAGCATACACACATCAGATCTGACCCTGCAGTCTTTTAGCGTAAGAGAAGGTATATAGAAGGCTTCATAACACTGAACAAATGAGCATCTTCACTGACTCTCTACACAGCCAACACAACTTCTCAGATAAATAGGAAAGTGGAAATAAAAGGTTGCCCAACTAAATGACTAATTTTATTAATAACTACACCAAATTGCAGGGGATACCCACACTTTGATGATAATCATTACAAAGAGCCAACTCCATCATAAGTTCATCACGACAAACATGGAAACACATGATAAGAAAACTAAAACTAATCAAGATTGACTAAGACTAAGATAGTGACTCAAACTTTATTACAAATTTCGACTCTATCGATCTAGGGATCCAAGTTTATCCAGGTCCTACAGTCAGGGGTGCCATAACCATGATGACCACGGGGCGGTGAGCGGTAAGGGTGTTGAGTCCCAACAGGAGCAGGGGAACCATCCTCCTGATGGCGGCGCTCCACGCACTCAACACACAGTTCCACAATCTTCACCCAAGCCTTGCCCAACTCATCAAGGGCGTGGACTAGCTTGGTGTTGAGCATGACTCATGTTGACCATGCTGCTCAATCTGGGATTGCCCTCACCAACTGGTGAGACAATCACACCTCCAGTACTGCCAGTCGAGTGGTGGGGGTTATACTTCAGGTCGAGACCATCTGCAACCCCACTGAACAACGAACAATACAGCGAAAATGCACGCCGTGCAGCATCCTGCATGGCTGCCTCAGCGGTATCCTGCTCGATGATAGAATAATGCTCCAAGCAGGTAGCCTCCCACAGGTCCGAGTATAACCCGTGACTGTGCCGGTAGACTACACCGCGATACTCGATCAACCAAGTGTGTCGATCGAAGGCCCAATGTAGCAAGGTGTCGAGAGCGTCGTGAAAATGACAACCGTGAGCGGCGTCACGAGTGATAGGTCATGCGACCCATCCTTCCAGCTCCTACTCCTCTGAAAGCTCCGTGGTGTGGCTCAAACTGTCACCGTCGTCATCATCTCCATCAGGCTCTACTCCAGCAGCTAGGGTGCCCTGTGGTGGTGCAGGGGGCACCTCTAGTTGCGGCACAGGGGAGGGCTGCCTTCCAGACTCCACCTCATGCTGAAGCGAGGGGGAAGAGTCTTACTGCTCCCGCTCCTGCGTCGGTGCTCCTGCTCCTCGTGCAGGCGGCAGTGCGATCGGTCTAGGTGATTCGACTGTCCTTTCACCCTGCGGCGCCTTGAACGCTCCACAAGGCGATAGGGCAAGAAAGGGAACACCAAATTATGTGCAGTGCATCTAAGACGGGCCATCTACAAAAGATGTAGTAAGGACAAGAGTCAAAACAGAACTACATGACCAGCAAGTAAACCAAAAGTAAAGTAAGATAAAAAATTTGTAACGTGAGTATATAGATTGTAATATAACATAGAATTGGTCGAGATGACCAGCTTTTGAAGTGACACCAAAGGTCAAGGTGAGAATAAGGGTCTATAGTCCTTAAAGCGATCATTCTAGTCTAGGTTAGCGGTCCTACAGTCAGCAAGGCTTTGATACCACTTATGTCACACCTAGTTTTGAAGGTAAACCGAATGCGAACCGTGTATGTGTCAGGATCAGAAACTCACGTACATGGCGATTACATAGTTGGACATCATCACACATTGCTGAAAAATAATAGCGGAAATAGTACTTCATTACATCAAGATGTCCAAGACATCCTGTCACACCCAGTTTTGGAAGGCAAACCGAATGCGAACCATGTACGTTCCAGGATCAGAACTCACGTACACAACGGTTACATAATTGGACATCATCACACAATGCTCAAAGTAAATAGCGGAAAAGTACTTTATTACAACAAGATGTCCAAGACATCCACTGAGTCTAATACGTAACCTTAGTCTTCAACATTAATATCAAAGTGTGGAAATACGAAACATAGTAGATAAGCCTACACAGGCAGCTAACTGTGAGTTTTCCACTAAGATAAACTAGAACTCATCATAGTCCTGGAACTCCTCAAAGTCCTCCATGTTGCCAGCATCTCCTCTTGAGCACTGAGTACAGTGGGGACAACCTGGGGTGGGGTGGTTTGTAAAGCAAGGGTGAGTACACATCAACATACTCAGCAAATGTCCCGTTTGGCTAAAGTGGACTAGTTGTATGTGGAGTTAAGGTTGAGCAGTTGCTTTTAGTTGGTCATGTTTTTATTACTATAAGTAGAGCCAAAATTTTAGTAATAACTCAGTTATTACCCAGAAGCACTTCCTCCGAGAGGAAATACCAGAGATCAAAGTTATAACCATCATTGTTAACCATCATCATAAAAGTAACCAAAGTTCTTCTAATCAAAGAGGATCCCAAGGCTTCTCTTAACCATGAGCACGACTTATATACCAGTTTCTAACACTCTGCAGAGGTCGCACACTTTACCCACAAGTCGTGATTCGCTTTCTGCCCGGGGTTCTAGCCTCCCCATTGATCACTACCAAGGTGACCTAGCAGGGTCTCACTATGTAGCCTTTACAAAGATTTCCCAGAGGTCATAGCCGCCCGTTAGGTTTCTCCAGTTTGATAAACACAGTACATCTCCCCAAAGGAAGGGTGACTAACAAAAACCAAATCGAGAACCTCTGCAACCAGCCTCGGTAGAGCAAGTACTGTGCCCGGACCCCATTGACGGCCCTACGGCGAAGCCAACTACTCATTTGGTTCCTCTAATTAATCAGCTAAGGGCGTCCCATTCCACCCTCATGGTTGCACTGTTATCCCGGGTTGTCACTCCCCAAACAGATCCTTACAGAGAGGTACTTAGGAAACAGCCTGAGTCCCCTAGAGTATCACAATATCATCATCGGGATAACATCATCATATCATAAATAATCACATCATGTTCATTGATTAAGTTAAAGTAATAACATAAGCTAACCATGATAAAACAGAAGGTAAACAAGGATAAGATAAATACAGACTAGTCAATCCTTAAGTTTCAATAATGTAATGCGGGACAGTGAATTATAGAGTAAATAGGACATGATAGGTCTGAGGACACTTGCCTTCACCAGGTTGTTGCTCAGGGAGATCTTCGGCAACACACTCAGGAACCACGGGCTGCTCGTTGTCTAAATAAAACGATCATGCATTCAATACATTTGGTAAATGACAAATGAACAACACACCAATCATGTACAAACATTGGAACACATCTCAAAAGGTATAGTACTAATTAAAAAAATAGGAGATCAAATTATAAAATGAACTAACCTTATTTAGGAGTTGGTTACTCTTAAAGTGTTGTCCATGATTACATAATCTAATACTATTCATTTTATTGAGACCTAAAAGTTAAACCAGAGATTAATTCTTATATTACACATTATTAAACTCATAAGATTAAACATCCATTTACCCCTAGGGTTTTCCTTTTTATTTATTTTATTAAGGGAATAAATAAACATATACACTAACTTATAGTCTAGGTATAAAATTAAAGTGTACAGACTATAAATGAACATAATTTATTTGGACAGAGAATATTATTATGAACATTTTGCAATTTGAACCACTAAATTTGGAGTTCATATGAATAAGATATGAAATAAACAAGTTTTGAAGTTTAAAATATGAAATTAGGTCTAATTCTGTAGTTATTTAAAAGCACAGGGGGCTGTTTAAAAGAAACCAGGGGTCTGCGCGCTAAAACTCAGGACAACGGGTTAATTCTCTAAAACCCGAGGGTCTCTTTAGCTAAAGTTACACGCTAAGGGGTACAGGGATATCTCGGCCATCGGATCAGCGAGCAACGGCCAGGATCAGATCCGCGGACGCGCGCTGGCGCGGGCGCCCGGCCATGACTGACAGGTGGGGACGGTTGTCAGCGACCAGAGGGAAAGGGAGGCTGACTAGTCGGGCCCAGCGCCAGGGGGCGCAGGCACTAACTTGCGGGCCTGGGGACAGGGCGCGCAGGTGCGAACCGATACCCGGTGATCTAGACCGCGCGATCAGGATCAGACGGTGGAGATCAACGCTAGGAAGGTTTCATGGATGAGGGCGGCACCGCTCGACTCCGCGACGAGGTCTCGCCGGAGACGAGGGGGATGGCCATGGCGGGGCTCTAGGGGTTTGGGGAATAACTCGAGCGCGCTCTGGGCGATCTGGCGAACCCAGCCATGGGCGCAAAACCGGCATGGGGGCAGCAGAGGGCGCATAATACGGCTAGGCGGCCTACGGCGGCGCGGATCAGCTCCAGCGAAGAATTTCGCGGACACTAGGGCGGTACTTGGCGCAATAAAGGTATGGGTAGGTTGCTCACCTCGAGTGCGAGCTCCGGAGTGCTTGGGGAACGGCGGGGATGCGGTGGAGCCTCAGGTCGACGGTGGTGGACTCCGACTGCACGGGGAAGACTCTGTTGAACACGGACCGAACAAACCAGATGGGTTAGGGGCGAACCGAGGGGTGTCCCAAGCTACTGGTGGTGCGGCAGAGCTTACCGAGGAAATGGGTGCGACAAGGGCTCAACGCCGGTCGCGGAATGGGCGGTGAACTTCGGTGAGCGGCGGCGGACGGCCTGGTTGCGTGCGCAGGGCGAGAGAGGGGGCGAGAGAGCTCGGCTGGAGGCGCAAATGAACGGGGGGAAAGTGGGCGAGCGGTGTGCAGGCTTCTAAAGAGGCACGGGCGTGAGAACGTGGCCGGAGAACGCGCGGTCGTGGGCGCATCCATGGGGGGGCGTGGGCGAGAGGTTAGGGACGGCTAAGGGGGTTGACGGGTGGGATCCACGGGGCAGCGAGAGGGAAATCCACGAACGGGCGGTCAACACTGACGGAAAGGGCCCACCACGCAGTGGGAGAGAAGGGGCGCGAGCGCGAGAGAATCGGCACCGACAGGACTGGCCCACCGGGCAGCGGGAGGGAGAGAGGGGAGAGAGCGCGCGGGCGAAACAGGACCGCCAGTCAGCGCGGGCGGGCTCTCGGGCACGGGCGCGCGCGCGGGGTTTGGGCCGACCTGGGCTAGCTGGGCCGAATTAAGTTTTTATTTTTTTAGGGAATTTCTAATGCCTTTTCTATTTATTTTCTCTAGGGTTTTCAATTCAAATTCAAACTAAGTTTCAAATTCAAACTAAATCTAACATGTGCAACAATTCAAAGAATATTTGAGGCTCAACATGATGCAACACTTCTTGACTCATATGGTTTTAACAAAATAAAATAAATAATCCTCCACTAATTAAGATAAGTCTAACCAAAGAAAAAGAGAGAGAGAAATTAGGGAGAGAGAGAAGAGTAACACCTGAATTTGGTTGATAATTAGAATGAAATTTTATACCCCAAATTCAGGGTGTTACACATCCATAGAGTAATTAACTTAAGTCTTAAACATAATCAAAGTGCGGATATGAAACGTAGAATGACAATGCCTTCACAGGTAGCTGGCTGGGGTTTGCCACTAAACACAACTAGAACTCATCGAAGTCCTAAAACTCCTGAAAGTCCTCCATGTTGCCTTCATCTTCTCCTAAGCACTGATTGCAATGGGGAGAACCTGGGGTTCAGGGGTTGTTTGAAAGCAAGGGTGAGTACACATCAACGTACTCAGCAAATGTCCCGTTTGGCTAAAGTGGACTAGCTATATGTGGAGTTAAGCTTAAATCAGTTGCTTTTAGCTGGTCAGATATTTATTACTAATAGAAAGCCAAGTTTTAGTAATAAACCCAATTTATTACCCAAGTGGCACTCCCTCTAAGAGGAAATATCAAAATACCATAAAGATAGTCATCACGATTTACC
The DNA here is from genome assembly GCF_902167145.1 of Zea mays. Lineage (NCBI taxonomy): Eukaryota > Viridiplantae > Streptophyta > Magnoliopsida > Poales > Poaceae > Zea > Zea mays. The sequence continues at coordinate 80,536,898 of NC_050104.1, read as the reverse complement.
ATCATCGTAAAAGTACCAAAGTTATTCTAATCAAAGAGGATCCTAAGGCTGCTCTTAACCGTGAGCACGACTAATATACCAGTTTCTGACACTCTGCAGAGGTTGCACACTTTACCCACAAGCCCTAATTCCCTTTCTGCCCAAGGAGCGCTACTCCCCATTGGCCAGTACCTAGGTGGCCTGGCAGGGTACCACTACATAGCCTTTACAAAGATTCCCCTAGTGTATAGTTGCTTGTTAGGTTTCTCCAGTTGTACAAACACAGTGCTCCTGCCTAAGGTGGGTGACTAACAAAACCCAATCGAATGAACCTCGACACCCACCCTTAGCAGAGAAAGCACCATGCCTCGGCCCCCATTGACAGCACAATGGCAAAGTAAACTACACCCCCAAGTTCATCCAAATAATCAGCTAAGGGCTTCCCATTCCACCCTCATGGTTGTACTATTATCCTAGGTGGTCTCTCAACGAACAGGTCCTTACGGAGAGGTACTCAGGAAACAGCCTGAGTCCCCTAAAGTATCACAAGTTTATCATCATAATCAAGATAACATCATCGTATCATAAATTTTCTCATCATGTTCATTGATTAAAGTAAAGCAATACATGAAGCTAACCATAATTACCCAAAACGTAATCAATGACAAGGTAAATACAAAGCTAGTCAGTCCTTAGGTTTTAATTATTTAATGGGGGACAGTGAATTATAAAGTAAATAGGACATAATCGGTCAGAGGACACTTGCCTTCACCAGGTTGCTACTTAGAGAACTCTCCTACAACACACTTGGAAACCTCGGACTGCTCGTTGTCTATGCAAAGCAATAATTCATTCAACACTTTTGGGAAATGACAAATAAACAGTACACAAAACATATGCAAAAGAGTGAACACAAGTTCAATAGAAAAGTATAAACACACAAGTGAAATCTAGGTTCTAGGGTAGATTAATATACCTAGAGGTTTATGGTTTTCCCAGTACTGCCTATCTCAGTAGATTACATAACTTAACTATAGCTATCTTAATATATTACTTACTTAATTAAGGTTACTTCCAGAGATAAGATCATATATTACCAAAGATTAATTTCACAAAGTTAACCACTTAACTATTCATTAGTGTTTTCCTTTTTATTTTCCTTTCAATAAATAATCCATCACTTTAAATGAACCTATTGTCTAGTCATAAAATTCAAACATGCAGACAGTGAAATATAATAATTTAAACAGATACAAAATAATTTTATCAACATTTTGCAATTTGAACCACCCAATTTGGAGTTTATATGCAAAATATATTAAATAAACAAGTTTTGGAATTCAAAACACTAAATTAGACCTATTTTTGTGATTAAAATAAAGGTCAGGGGCTTTTCTGCAAGAAATCAGGGGCTTGAGAGCAAGAACACAGGACTGCGGGTTGTTTTCTAAAAACCGAGGGGTCTTTTAACAAGTTTTCCAAACGAACGGGTATCGGGTGATGTCGGTCGCCCAATCACAGATCAACGGCTAGGATTAAATCTGAGCGCGAGCGCGTGCGCGAGCGCTGACAGGCAGGCCAGGGGGGTCAGCGATTGGGAAGGGAAGGCGGGCTGACTAGTCAAGCCCAGCGCCATGGGGTGCAGCGACCGACAGATGGGGACCAGGGGCAGAGCGCGCTCACGCGAAGCGGTATCCAGACATCTGGACCGCTGGATCGGGAGTGGACCGTTTAGATCTAGCGCACAGGGGGCTAACAGCATGGCGGCTGGCACTGCTCCATCCGGGTGGTGAAGCCGCTGGAGCTAAGGCAGGCGCGGCCTCCGGGAAGCTTGGGGTCGCCGGGGTTGGCCGAAACTGGCGAGGAGGGCCCGGCAAACACACTAGCAGGACTCCGGCCGTGAGAACGGCACCGGAGGAGAGAACGGCGGAGGAGTGCTCCGGGTGGGTCGGGATGACTTCGGCGAGGAATCCCGTCCGCGGGGAGGGGGAATCAGACGTGCTAAGGCTCGGACTAGCTCTAGTGAGGGAAGGGGAACACTATGGACCACAACCGAGACTCGGGACAGGGCTAATTTGGTCATACGTCACGCGAGCGCGTCGAACTGGCACGATCGAACTCCGATGAAGGCAAATTAACCATGATAGGACAGAATTAAGGGAAACCGAGCATGGGAGCGAGTTCCTCACCTCGGGACAGCGCTAGGGAAGGCCTCGCGTGACTCCTGGTGCTCTAGATGGTCGGCACAGTGGGCACGGGTCACCGGCGAGCTCTGGCGAAATGAGGCTAGAGAGAGCAGGTGCGGGCAGGGCTCAAAAAGGAGCTGGGGTGCGTGGGCAGGTGATGTGGTCGGCCTTCTTGGTGTGCGTGAGCGCGCGGGTCGGCGGCGGTTCGCGGGAAGGCAAAAATGACAGGGCTAGCCCACGGCGTAGAGACACGGGCGTGTGCACGAGGGGAACGGGCAACGACGCTTACGGACGGGGCCCGCAGGATAGAGAGAGATCTTGGCGCGCATGAGAGGGAAGCAGGCGCTGACAGATCGGCCCCACCGGGTAGAGGGAGAGAGGAAGCGAGTATGCGCGGGCGCGGTTTGACGTTGATAGGCGGGGTCCGCCTGTCAGGGAGGGAGCGGGCACGCACCCAGGCTTGGCCGAGCTGGGTTGCTTTGGGCTGAATTGAGTTTTCCTTTTTTCCTTTGAATTTCGAATTCCTTTTCTTTTTATTTTTTGTATGGAATTTAAATCAAATCAAACCACAATTCAAATTCAAATATTTCAAACATGTGCATCAACCAAAAATAAAGTTTAAGCTCAGCATGATGCAAACATTCATATCTCCCCTAGGTTTTAATATTCCAAAGAAAATAATATATCTCTCACATAATTAACCCAAAATCCTATTAAATAGAATAGAAAAGAAAAACTATAGAGGTGATAAAAGGAGTAACACCTGAATTTGGTAGGTATTATAGAAGAAATTTTATACCCCCAAATTCAGGGTGTTACAGTCTAGCGTCCCAGAGCTATATAGGCCCGAGGATGGAGCCCAACCAGGGGGGATTCGCAATAGACTGCTGGTTTCACGGGAGTTCGTTCATACAGATCCCAGGGATAGGGATGGATCTGATCAGTAGGGCCCACACGACGGTGTCACACCCACGAGCCAGCAAGGAAGGCGCAATGCGGTTGAAACGAAGAGGTTGGCCGAAGGGACCAAGCTGTCGGTGCAAAGGAACTGTGTGTGTGTCTGCCACCTAGGCCCACATGTCGGCGCAATGGGGTTAGCTAGGCCATGCGGGATGGAAAGCTTGAATGGGCCGAGCAGTAGCGGGTATGGGTGGTTTTAGCCTAGATGGTTTTAAACTTTTATTTTCCTTTTTCTTTTATAATTTCATCTTTCTATTCTATTTTGTTTTCCATATTTCAAATTCTTATTTCAAATTCAATCCGAATTCAAGTTTATAATTCAATCTAATATGCACAGTATAAAACTCCAGCATGGAAATGCAAAGGTTTCATTATACTTATATTTTAACCACGTGCCTCCAAACATAAACAGATACTCCCTTGAATGTATATCTAAGAATTCAGTGTTCACTACTTTCCCTTAGTGATAAGTTAATCTTTACCATGAATTATTTTACGGGGTGTTTGGATCCCTTCATTTTAGAGGAATTGGAATTCACTGAATAAACTAACTTATTTAGTTTAGAATTTGACATTCCACCACTTTCCAAAGTTCACATATAAGCTTATCTCAAATTCATGGGGTGGAGGTTGGAAAATGATTTTATGCATTAGTAGAATTTGTTTCTACTCTGTAACTTACATGACACTCTTCGTCTAACTCCTCTATAGTAAAAATATAGCACATAAATATCTCCGACATCTTGCGAATAATAGTATACAAATATATTTTGTATAAAACCGAATTATCTTAATTGATATATGCCTAAATTACTATTATTAGAATGGAATTCAATTCCAATGATCTAAATGGGGCGTTAATTCAAATGTTTTTAGAGTGTTTTTATTCTATAGTTTATAAAGGAAACAATAAATAGATTAAAAGTCTTTCTTTTATTTGTTATTCCAACTTTCAGTTTTTAGTTTAGGATCTAGGCCTTCAAAAACAAACTCTTACTATTATTATTTATCTGCTTTAGAGAGATATACTTTCTTAGAGGGCATTTTATCACAAATCTTTTTATAGCATTTTAATAATCCAAAATTCTATCCCCCTAAAAAATAATCTCGTCCTCGAGATTAGTAAGGAAAGTGGTGTAGAAGGTTTTAGTTTTTTACTAATTAGAGAGTTATTAGGAAGGCATGGGTACCTTTATGTCTAGGTTAGGGTATAAAAGGTTGGGACCAGAAAAGCTTTTGTCAGAATGGTGGGTCTTGATTCTGTCCAATCTGGCTTGACAACTATTTTTCTTTGACTAAGTTGATCTTCTCTTTTTTCAGTCTTGGTGCTTCCATCCGAGTTTAGCGACATATAGCTAAGATAGATTTGTAGGTAAACCAAATATCTTAGTAGGTAGTGCATATGGTTTAGTAGGTGGCTTAAGCTAAATGAAAATAGGTGGAATCCGATTTAGTTGTTTTGTTATATGTTGGGCTACACAGGTTATGTAGACTATTGAGTAGGTCAAGTTGGTCTAAGGCACCAATTTAGATTAAACATGTTCATAGAAATAGGGTCTAATCTATTTCACCTGGTATTAACTAACTTTTTTAAGTAACTCACTTTAGATTAGATTGTATTAGATTGTATTTGATTGGATCTGATTGAACGATGTTAGATTAGATTAATCTATTAGGTCACATTAAATTAGACCATACTCGATTAGATGGGATATAGATTAGTTGGGTTAATACTAGATTGGACTACATAAGATATAATTAATTTGGATTAGATCATGGTTGTTATGCTAGGGTGGGATAAGTACGTTTATCAAGACAATATGAATCTATTAGGATGAGATAGAATCTTTTAAGATAAGATGGATCTATTAGGATAAGATAGAATCTTTTAAGATAAGAATGGATCTATTAAGCTAGATATATTTATTGGGGAACGATCTGAGTTGTCTAGCTATGTTATAAACATATTTTTGTGAGAGGCGTTGTGCTTGACTCGCCGGAGCGGCGAAAAGCAACTCTAGTGGAATCGAGGTTTGAGGGTTCCTTAACCAATCCGGGTCAAGAGATTAAGTGGAGACTTGATAGAGGAGAAGTTGGGTGCTTTGAATCTACCTCAACGTGGACTAGGGGTGACCGACAAGTCATTGACACCACGGGAAAAATCATTGTGTCAAGTGTCTTCATCTTCCCGTTGGTTTGCAACTTTCCTCACTAGCTTGTATTTATTTGTTCATATGCTTATGCTAGTGAATGTTTGTTGCTCTTGTATATCTAGTCATACTTATTGTAAAACATTTTCTCACTTGTTAACTTGTGTAGCTAATCTGTTTTGCTAAGCTTGTGTAGCTAAGTAGTCGTTTCTCTCTCGTTGTGCTTGTGTAGTGCAACTAGTGAATTTTGCTAGTAGTGCTTGTGCTTTGTGCGACTTGCTTACTAGTATGTTTAGGAGCTCTCGGCGTGCTTAGAATTGTAGTTGCATAAGTTTGTATGACCTTGCTAACTAGATTTGTTTGGGAGAGCTCTTTCTCTAACTTGGCACCTTAATTGCTTCAATTAGGATCTTTTGTCAAGTGTTTGTTATAGTTATAGGGGTGTAGTCTTGGCTAGACCAACCTAGGATTAATTCCGCATTTATTTATGTTAGCCAACATAATTAGTTTTAGAAAGGACTATTCACCCCCTCTTGTCTGCAATCTCGACCCTATAGTCCTGATGATCCCCTTCCTTATGCCATCTCATTTGCTTCGCTGTCTCCTGATTTAGAAACAACCATTTAAGCCACGGAGTAATAGGCATGTACTGGAGCTGCTTGACGAGGACTTTTCTCGTGACCTCAGTGCTTTCCTCGTCCACCACCACTGCATACCTTGAGTTCTTGCAGTGCATGCAATGGTTGTCATTCTCGTGATCCCTCTAGAACAACATACAATTATTTTCACATGCATTAATCTTCTCATAGTTCATGCCGAGACCTTAGACAATCTTTTTAGACTAATACAAGTTCTCTGGCATCTTATGGATCGACGGGAGGAGATTAATAATCAACTTCATGATATTGTTGTAGCAGTTATTTAAGAAGTTGTACTTGGACTTCATCGTCATAAGTCGTGTTACTACCTGAAGTATGGTCACTTTGGTGCCCTCATGAACTTTTGCATCCGCGACTTCTAGCAACTTGTAAAATTGTTGCACTTCCTCCGGCTGGGTCCGTCGGTCTTCAGTTTTGGATACTCATGTCAGATGTCATCTAGTATGTCCTCCATTCGGTCTACTTTGTCGTCTGTGTTCGACTCCGAAGGTGCGTCCACCTCTCCATGCCCGCGCCACACCAGATGGTCTGGCTTAAAGCCATATTTGCAAATATGAATGGAGAGGGAAAAATTGTCCAGTCGAATCAGGTTTCGACACCTAGTACACGGGCACTTCACCATACGAGGCTTGTTAGCAAATGCGCGCGCCACGAATTCGTTAACAACCTTAACCCATGCATCAAAGTGCCCTAGGGTGTCACTATTGAAACCATCGTACATAGCCCTTCTTCGATCGTCACCCATTTTCAAAACTAATAGAAAAACATAGATCATAAATTCATAATCATAAATATGTGCAGTGTTATTAACCAATTCACAACTACAAACCCTATTAGGAAAAGGACACGTCCTAAACCCACCCAAGAATGCTAGTCATTGTGTGTTATTTGGTCTGACTCATGTACCTTCCGCTCGTGATTTTGGCAGCATAACCCCGATGTTCTTTGAATGCTGGAGAACATCGGGGTTATGCTGTCGAAATCACGAGCAGAAGGTACACGAGTCAAAGACCAAATAACACACAAAGGCTGCCATTCTCAGGCTATCCAAAATACGTTGGACAATTCAGACTACGCACCTCACAAGTAAATGCGAGATGCGTTGTTCCCGAACGGTTGACGCATACGTTTTCCTAAGTGTGTGTCCTACACCTAAGCAGTTGTGCCAATCACAGAATAAATGTCTACAAATGCTCAAACATAACAATATTAGCAACAAAGGTATCACCTTGATCTAGGTCGGGAAGTGTGGCGCGGCGCGTTTCAATTTCTTACACCTGCAAGTAGGATATCATATTTGTAAGCTTTAATATGAGTTATATATCATATTTTGTCACACTCGGATTTAAGTGGTAAAGCCGGGTGTGTCTCATATCTGTGCCAAAGAAGAACAACACATATAATGACCAAGTGTATAGAGATAAATGTCACAATCATTATTACATACCAGTTATTACCCAAATGTACTTCCTACAAGAGGAAATACCAGAGATCATAATTATAACCATCATCATAAGAGTATCCAAAGTTCTTCTAATCAAAGAGGATCACAAAGCCGCTCTAAACCGTGAGCTCGACTAATATACATGTGTCTAACACTTTGTAGAGGTTGCACACTTTACCCACGAGTCGTGATTCCCATTCTGCCCGGAGATCATGACTCACTATTGATCACTACCAAGGTGACCTGACAGGGTCTCACTACGTAGCCTTTACAAAGACTCCCTGGTGCATAGTTGCTCGTTAGGATTCGCTAGTCGTACAAACACAATACACCTCCCCAAGGTGGGTGACTAACAAAAACCAAATCAAATGAACCTCTGTTCCCCCCCCTTGGTAGAGCGAGCACTACGCCCCGGCCCCCATTGATGGCCCTCCGGCAAAGCCAACTACACCCCTAGGTTCATCTAATTATTTAGCTAAGGGTGTCCCATTCTACCCTCATGGTTGCACTGTTATCCCGGGTGGTCACTCAACGAACAGGTCCTTACGGAGAGGTATCATCATCGGAATAACATCATCGTATCATAAATATTCACATCATGTTTGTTGGGGACTTGTTCTCAAATGCTAAGAGTTAAGAACAAGGCAACATGAAATGTGCTAAATGTTAAAGTCCTTCGTCCTTCGAGACACTATTTCCTTTCGGATATAATGAATTCCGGACGAAGGTTGTGAAGGAAAAACCTTCGTATACGAAATACGAAAAATAATATAAACATTATCATCAACTTATTTTTATTTTCATTACCATATCCATAATAACAAATTATAGATGTACCTTCGGTTTGACGAAAAGTGAGGGTACAGGAGTGATGCAAAAAGCGAATGCCAAGTCAGCGTGAACAGTACGGGGATACTGTTCACCTATTTATAAGCACGGGACGCAGCACATGTAAAATTACACCCATGCCCTTTACATTTGTTAATAACTCTATAGTAATTTTTCGAGGTCTAATTTGCCTTTTCATCTTTAAGTCGGTTCCCCTTTTCTGCTGCCATGCCGAAGCTTTCCTGCGCACAACTTCGTGATTACCTTGTCCTTCTTCGTAATCACCTTTCGTCTCACTCAGGCTTCATCCTGACCATGCTTTGTATGCTCATGATCCGAATCCGAAGATACTTGTTCACATATTTTACTTGGAAAACATTATCAAACTATGTTTTTGAGGACCTTCGGAAGCCGAAGGCCCCCAACAGTAGCCCCTCGCAATATTAATTTATTAGAATGATGAATTTATATTGCGACATGGACGAAGGCCTTAAGCCGAAGGTCCGAAAAAACACCTTCCCTTTGCTAGAATAGCAACAGTCACTGACAAGCGGGACCCTCTAGTTCTCAGCACGCTAGGCGTATAAATAAGAACTCACCACGGGTTCATCTGGCACGCTTTCTTGCCATCTATTCTTGCTTACTCAATTTTTAGCTCTTGCGCACCAACATTTGGTTGGCTTTTTAAAATTTTAAGCTTCGGCTTTGAGAGCACCTTCTCAGCATTTTCGAAGATGTCTGAAGACAAGAAAGCTGCCGCTGCGTCGGGGCTGAGCCTTTCTGAAGAGAAGAATCTTGGTTTTCTTGAATTAATGGCAAAGACAAATACAGAGAAGATTACCAGGGAGATTTTGGATGGTTTGTCTGAAGATACTAGCGATAGCGACAGTTATGATGTGGAAAGTGGTGGAGAAGACTCCGAAGATCGACCTTGGCGACCAAGCCATACAGTTTTTGGAAAATCAACTATTAAACACAGTCATCTTGATAATATGAGGGGAAGATATTTTCGGGACATGTTTATTGTACGGGCTGATGACGGAGAGAGGACCGTGCCTACTCTCGAAGAGAATGAAGTTGTGATCTTCTGAAGCTTTTCCAAGGCTGGGCTTCGGCTTCCATTAAGCAAATTTGCGGTTGAAGTTTTGAAGATTTATCAAGTCTACCTACATCAAATTACGCCGGAAGCCATTATAAGAATGGGAATCTTTGTCTGGGTCGTGAAGAGCCAAGGTTTGGAGCCAAATGCTAAGAGTTTCTGCAATATACATGAGGTATTGTATGAGACAAAACCCTAGGGTAAAGAGCAGTATCACAACAATTTTTGCTGCTATAGCTTCGGTGCCCGATCTGGGTCAAGCTGTCCCGTGCCAACCTTTCGAAAGAGATGGCCCGGCGACTGGATGACGGAATGTTTTATGTGAAAAATGATTTGAAAACACGAGAGGATATTAAAGATATCATTATGCGCCCTATCTGGCAGCGCTTCGGCCTCCGGAGGCCGAAGGTGGAGATGTATGAAGCAGCCGAAGAATGCCAGAGAGCCTTCGGCGTGGTTTGCTCTTTTATTGGGACAAGGGATTTGATCCAAGAACACATTGCCTTCAGAGTATAGCCACTTGCAGAAAAGTGGGAAATGCTGAAGGAAACCGTCAGGGAACCTGATGAAGGTGGACTAGTTAGGCTAAAATACACATTCAAATATGGAGATAAGTTCGTCGAGCCAGATGATGACTTGCTGAAAAGTATTGAGGCCATAAGTGATGAACTTCTTGGATCATACTCGAAGGCAGAAGACACTGCACTATCTGCGGCCTTCGGAGGCCGAAAGAAGAAAAGACTCAACCGAGTATTTGATGCAATTGGGTTTGTCTACCCCGACTATCGTTATCCAATACGGGGTCAAAAAAGAAAGAATACATCTTCTGCGAAGGAAGTTGCTTCAGCCACTCCTAGTGAGCCGGCGCCGAAGAGGAAAAAGATGAAGGTTCTTACACACCGGCCACGCTATATTGAACCGGCCACAGTGCCTGAGTTTGTCGGTGAGACCTCTTCGGCCATCGAAGCCAAGGAGCCATCTCTCCTGCCGAATATTGAAGGGCCAGCCAAAATGCCAGCGACGGAAAAAATAGAAGAACCGAGGGCTGAAGAGACAAAGACATCGGAAATTCTAAGTCCTTCAGCAAGAATTGAGGTTCCAATGCCAATGCCGATGACGACCCCCAAGAGGAAAAGAATGGTTAACGTACTGGATGTATTGGAGACAATAAAGTCTTCAAGCACTACACCGAAGAAAATTGCCGAAACTCCCGAAGTGCAAATCGAAGCCTTTGGTGCCGAAGCTTCAAAGCACCAAGCTGAAACTGAAGCTGGGCCTTCAGAGCCCGCCAAGGTGAAATCCTTGAGAGCCAAAGAAACAGAAACAGTAGAACAAATTTTGGCTGAAGAAACTAGCACTGCCACCCCCGAAGCATTTTCCGAAGCTTTCGACTATATTCTACGACATGCCTCGGGGAAAGAGTTGACTGAAAAAGAAAAGCAAGAGGCTCAGTTTTATGCCCAAAAACTGAAATATCCAAAGGGGGCGTTGATATTCAATGGCAGCGGAGAAGAAGACTTCTTGTATTGTCTCCCTGACAGCAAGGAGATTTCTGTCTGTCGGGAGAAGAACAAGAGCTTCGGATTCCCAACATTTGAAGACGGGCTCTCGGTGTTGTCAAAAAACGAGCTGGCCGACAGCTTGGCGTACAATAGCTTAAAGGTGCAAAAATGAGGTCTTTGTATTATTTCTTGAAACCAAAATTTTTCATTTGCTTAAACTTATTGACACACACACTTTTTTTTGCAGGGCCTTATACTTAGCAATGCCCTCAGGGCTCAAAAAGATGCCGAAGACGAAGGGTGTGTTATGGCCCTGAGCAACCTTCGTTCCGAAGTAATTGAACTAAGGAATGAAGGTTTCGAAAAAGATAAAATATTACATTCATTAGTGAATAGAATAAAAGAAGACGAAGCTACTTTCAAAGCTCAAGCTGAGGCTCAGAAGCGTGAAATTGAAGATCTTCGGAAACAACTAGCCAGAGCTAAAGAGGAACGCACACTTGAAGAAACAAAACGAGAAATTAGTGAACAATGGGCAAATCATTTGGAAAAAACGTTGAAGAGCTTCGTGCATCCAAGAAAAGGTGTTATGAAAAATCTATAGAATGTGTTAAGAAAATAAGAACCAGCTTCGCCAGCGTTGGTGCATTCTCAAGTGAGAACTTTATAAGGGGTGACCCTGAAGGCCCAATTGGATGGATCAGCCACGAAGCTGAAGCTTTTGAAGAAATTTTGAATAGTCGTGGAGACATATGTGCCTTTTTGGGTGCCAGGGGGATTGCCACTATTTTGGAGAGGAAAGGTTGTGACCATGTGAAATTCTTGGCACAATCCGAAGCCGCCTTATCCTCTGAAGATATAAAAGACCCCTCGGCCGAAGCGAGCCTGGTTGGTGGAAAATTTTTCACCGACATCTGGGACAATGGTGGCCGAGAAATGGCCCAAGAAATTATACGAAAAAGCGAGAAAGGCATTCATGACGCTAGAAAAGTAGCAGAGGCCGCTGAGAAAAGTGCGGATCTCGAAGGGCAAATAGGTATTGACTAGTGGTTTTTGGCTCTTTGTTGTAATTTTTTGATTTCGAACATGTTTACGCTTTGTAACACAGCCGCACTTTCTCCTCCTTCAGAGCCTGCCGAGCCATCGGCGAACCCCCACGTGAAGTGGGACGACGAAATTAGAAAAATGGCCGAAGCCATCATGGATAAAGTTGTTGATCAGCTACTAAACGAAGCTGCAGAAGTAGTTCTAAGGGAAGATTAGATGTTATTATAAAAACATTTAGAATGTAATGTTTGTTGAGGAACATGTGTAATATTTTGTAACTTTGAATGTAATATATAAGCTATTTATGGTTCTATTCTTTACGATGCATGAAACTTCACATACATACCGTTTTTGAGCCTTCGGCGAAAAAACACCTTCCCTTCTTTTCATGCTTCGTAAATAATATCCGTGTTTTCATAAAATCAGTAACCAATCCTCGTAAAATCAATAACCAATTTTTTTCATTTCAGAGTTTGACGAAGGTATAGTTCTTCAATAACTATTTTTGTGCCCTGGCACTATTTCTTCGAAACAATCTTCAAATATCAACACTGAAACCCCCTTCTTGCGTCGTTGATGCAATATGATGTATGATGTTATGCTATGCAAATGATGTGATGATGTTATGCTATGCAAAATGATATTTGCCGAAGATCGACGTTTTTTTTCACTGCAAGCCTCCCTTAGGAGCTTCTTCGCCTTTTACTTTCAGCGGAATCAGCGTTTATTTTTCGTTGTAAGCCTCCCTTAGGAGCTTCTTCGCCTTTTACTTTCAGCGGAATCAGCGTTTATTTTTCGCTGTAAGCCTCCCTTAGAAGCTTCTTCGCCTTTTACTTTCAGCGGAATCAGCGGTTATTTTTCGTTGTAAGCCTCCCTTAGGAGCTTCTTCGCCTTTTACTTTCAGCGGAATCAGCATTTATTTTTCGTTGTAAGCTCTGCATTCCCTTCGGAACGACTTTTGAGTAGAAAACTTACGCTGCGCTCCCTTAGGAACGACTTTTGTTATTTCGAAGATTCACCCCGTAATCATAAGTTCTTATGCTTCGGCAACTTTTTGGACTCCGTTATTCTGTGGAGAAGATATACTTGTACTATAGCAAAGGCGAAGCTATTACAAGAAATTGAAAACGACAAAAAACACTTAGACTTTCAATAATTGTTCCTTATTAAAAAGAAAATGATACTGAATGCAAAAACTGCTACTAAGGTAGGATATTTGTCAATAAATGTGCTTCGATTCTGGCACAGTACTATTGACTGTGCGAACTTCGGACTCTTCTCTGAAGTCTCGTTGGTGTTGAGTATGCTGACTCCCTTCTGGCTGCTGGCCTCGTTGCATTGGTGGTGGAGGTGGAAGCTGTTGCCAAGATGCCTGAGATTGACTTGCCGAAGCAACAGAAGCTGCAGGGTGGTTACCCACATACTCTGGGATATAAGGCGAGTGGTACGAAGCAGTGTGCATGGCTTGCTTCGACTGGGTCTGTTGGGCTGCAGCTTATGCTATTTCTTTTTGTTTCTGGATGGTGACATGGCACATCCTGGTGGTGTGGCCCTTGTCCTCACCACAGAATAAGCAATAAATTTTCCTTGGCTGATCCCCAAATCTTCCTCCGAAGCCCCTGGCACCTCTGCCCCTTGGAGCTGGAGGCCGAGGATAACTCTGCTGCTGCCCCAAAGCCTGAGAAGCCTGTGAGGAATATTGCGGCCTCTGCTGCTGGCTTCCCCTGTCATCATTCTGAGTGGAATGAATCGATCTGACATGTCTAGGATGAAACCTACCTCCGAAGCCCCTAGCTATTTCGGAGAATCTGTAAGCTTCCTCCCTTCTCTGTCGAAAGTCATTGTCAGCGCGGATGTATTCATCCATCTTCTGAAGCAATTTCTCCAGAGTCTGAGGGGGTTTCCAGGCAAAGTATTGGGCTGAAGGTCCCGGCCGAAGCCCCTTAATCATGGCCTCAATGAAAATTTCATTGGGCACTGTTGGCGCTTGTGCCCTCAGGCATAAGAATCTTCGGACATACGCCTGAAGATATTCTTCGTGATCTTGGGTGCACTGGAATAAAGCTTGAGCGGTGACCGGCTTCGTTTAAAACCCTTGGAAACTGGTGATCAGCATATCCTTCAGCTTCTGCCATGATGTGATTGTTCCTGGCCGAAGGGAGGAGTACCAGGTTTGTGCAACATTCTTGACAGCCATGACGAAAGACTTTGCCATGACTGCAGTATTGCCACCATAGGAAGATATTGTTGCTTCGTAGCTCATCAGAAACTGCTTCGGATCTGAGTGGCCGTCGTACATGGGGAGTTGAGGTGGCTTGTAGGACGGAGGCCAAGGTGTAGCCTGCAGTTCTGCCGACAGAGGAGAAGCATCATCAAAAGCAAAATTTCCATGATGGAAATTCTCATACCAGTCATCTTCGTTGAAGAAGCCCTCCTGATGAAGCTCTCTGTGCTGAGGCCTTCGGTTCTGCTCATCTTGAGTAAGATGGCGATCTTCTTCAGAGGCTTCGTCTATCTGCCTTTGCAGGTCAGCTAGCCTAGCCATCTTTTCCTTCTTCCTTTGCACCTGCTGATGAAGCATCTCCATATCTCTGATCTCTTGATCCAATTTGTCCTCCTGAGGCGTTGGGCTGGTGGCCTTCCTCTTCTGGCTTTGGGCCTCCCGAAGAGAGAGGGTCTCCTGGTTGGGATCCAGCGGTTGCAGAGCTGCAGCCCCTGTTGCTGAAGCTTTCTTTGGCGGCATGACGAAGGTCTATGCTTGCCGAAAGTGTTCGAAACTCAAAAAGTGGAAGTGAGTTCACCGGAGGTGGGCGCCAATGTTGGGGACTTGTTCTCAAATGCTAAGAGTTAAGAACAAGGCAACATGAAAAGTGCTAAATGTTAAAGTCCTTCGTCCTTCAAGACACTATTTCCCTTCGGATATAATGAATTCCGGACGAAGGTTGTGAAGGAAAAACCTTCGTAAGCACAATAAATTATGAGGAAGAATTCATATACGAAATACGAAAAATAATATAAACATTATCATCAACTTATTTTTATTTTCATTACCATATCCATAATAACAAATTATAGATGTACCTTCGGTTTGACGAAAAGTGAGGGTACAGGAGTGATGCAAAAAGTGAATGCCAAGTCAGCGTGAACAGTACGGGGATACTGTTCACCTATTTATAAGCACAGGACGCAGCCCATGAAAAATTACACCCATGCCCTTTACATTTGTTAATAACTCTATAGTAATTCTTCGAGGTCTAATTTGCCTTTTCATCTTTAAGTCGGTTCCCCTTTTCTGCTGCCATGCCGAAGCTTTCCTGCGCACAACTTCGTGATTACCTTGTCCTTCGTCGTAATCACCTTTCGTCTCACTCAGGTTTCGTCCTGACCATGCTTTGTATGCTCATGATCCGAATCCGAAGATACCTGTTCACATATTTTACTTGGAAAACATTATCAAACTATGTTTTTGAGGACCTTCGGAAGCCGAAGGCCCCCAACAATGTTCATTGATTAAGTTAAAGCAATAGCATAAGCTAACCATGATAACCCAAAAGGTAAACAAGGATAAGGTAAATACAGACTAGTCAATCCTTCGGTTTCAATAATGTAATGTGGGACGGCGATTTATAAAGTATGTAAGACATAATATGTCAGAGGACACTTGCCTTCACCAGGATGTTGCTCAGGAAGATCTTTGGCAACACACTAAGGAACCACGGGCTGCTCATTGTCTAAAGAAAGTGATCATGCATTCAATACATTTGGATAACAACAAATGAACAATACACCAAACATATGCAAACAAGTGAACACAAGTTTGACGGAATAGTATAACACCAAAAAGGTAAACCTAGGTGCTAGAGTGGATTAGTACACTTAGAGATTAGGGATTTCCTAAATATTATGGTTTACATAATTTAGTTCCACTAATTTTAGTGAGACACAAAATTATACCATGGATAAATTTATACAAAACATCTTATTAATCTCACAAAATTAACATCTAAATACCCTTAGGGTTTTTACCTTTTTATTTTCTTATTTCACAAATAAATTAACACGTAAACTAACCTATAGCTTAGACATAAAATTAGAGTGCACAGACTGTGAATGAACATAATTTATTTGAACGTAGAAAATTCTTATGAACATTTTGCAATTTGAATCACTAAATTTGGAGTTCATATGAAAAAGATATGAAATAAACAAGTTTTGAAGTGTGAAATACTAAATTAGGTCAAAATCTGTGATTATTTAAAAGGTCGGGGTCTGTTTATAAGATCCAGGGGCCTACGAGCAAAACCTAGGGACGGCGGGTTGATTCTCAGAAACCCGAGGGGTTTCTTAACAAAACCGCCAAGCGAAGGGGTACGGGGTCTCCTAAGCCGTCAAATCCACGATGAACGGCCGGGATTAGATCTCGCAGCCGAGCACGTGGGCGCGCAGTGAGCACTGACGGGTGGGCTCAGGTGTCAGCGACCTGAGGTAGGGCTGACAGGTTGGGCCCAGCGGCAGGGGCGCGGGTGAGGGCACGAATCCGAGCAATCGGGTGCGAAGGACGGTTAGGATTAGATTAGGTTTGATTTTATCTGGGTCGCCTGATCTCAGACGGACGCCTGGGATCTAATGGCCAGATCCCTTGGTCGCCAGCGGTGGCGCCGCTCGTGTCTACGGCGGAGGCTCGCCGGAGATGAGGGCGCGGGCGTGCTGGCACCCTCGGGACACCGGGAAAGGCTCTAGGAGGTTCGGGGGAACGCGATCATGGCCATAGCAACGACGCAGAGGCGTCGGAGAACAACTGTCCGCGGCGGGATGGCTCGGCGTCGGCGCAACTACACTTCGACAAGCAATCGCGCCCAGACAAGAATAGGGAAAGAATAAATTAGGGGCGGGACAGGTTGGTTACCTTGAGAAGAGACTCTAGGACCCTTGAACGTCGATAGAGACACGACGAAGGCTTGGGTCGACAACGGCGGCTCTCCTGCTACGCGAGGAACGTTTCGGTGAGCACGAGCAGAGTGAACCAGAGAGGGAGATAGTAAATTGATGCACGTCCTAAGTTGCGGACACCGAGGCAGGATATACCGAGGCAAAGGGCACGACGAGCGCCCAACAGTGGCGGCGAAACGGGCACGTGGACACGGTGAACGGCGGCGGTCTTCCTAGGCGCGCTCGCAGAGAGAGGGAGAGGGTGCTCGGCTGAGTGTGCAACTGAGCGGGGAGGGGCGAGTGAGTGTGGGTGGGCTCCAGAAAAGGCTCGGGCGCGTGGGTCGTGGCTGGGAAACGCGCGGACGTGGACACGTCTACGGCGAGGAGCGCGGGCGGTTCGGGGGGACGGTTCTGACCGGCGGGACCCACGGGTCAGCGAGAACGGATGAGTGAACGAGCTTCTAGCTGACGAGCAGGGCCCACAGGACAACGAGAGAAAGCACGCGCGCGCGAAGGAGTTTGGCGCCGACAAGTCGGCCCCACTAGGCAGCGAGCAAGAGAGAGAGAGGGAAGAGAGCGCGGGCGCGGGCTGGCGCCGACAGGCGGGGACCACCTGTCAGAGGGAGGCGGGCGCACGCGGGGCTTAGATGGGCCGAATTGGGCTGCTCGGGCTTAATTGATGTTTTTCTATTTTTCTTGGAATTTCTAATGACTTTTTTATTTTATTTTCTCTAGGGTTTTCAAATCAAATTCAAACCAAATGCAAATTCAAACCATTTCAAGCATGTGCATCAAACAAAAGGATAATTTAGGTTCAACGTGATGCAACAATTCATGACTCACATTGTTATTACAAAATAAATAATTAATCCCACTCCTAATTAACCTAATTCTAGCTAAAAGAGAGAGATAGAGACTAGAGAGAGGTAAGAGTAACACCTGAATTTGGTAGATATTTAGAAAGAAATTGTATACCCCCAAATTTAGGGTGTTACACATTCCGACACGAGAACCTCCCTATACTCTGCAGCGACGCCTCCCCACTTGCCCCTTTCAGGTAAGGTAGTCTCTCCCTAGCTTTCCTAATTACTTGGCCAAGGGTGTCCCATTCCACCCTTGTGGTAGCACTGTTTTTCCGGGGGTTCTTCATGTTCCAATTAACACAGTAATCTTATCATGAACAATAAATAATCAACAGTAATAGTAAAGAATGATCATGTGTCAAATTTATCTTTACACCCAAAACCACATATAGCAATAGCAGGACTACCCAAAAGTTCAGTGGTGATCAAGGCATAAGGTAAAGCAGACTGGGGTGACGTATTGGGTCCCGTCAAATTAAGCCTAAACATGCTAAAGTGATTATAGAGAACATTATTGGGTAAATAAATGTGGTCAAGGGCACAACTTGCCTTCAACGAGCTCCTGCTCAATATTTTCCACCTGCTGAGCACCTGGATCTTCGGTTGCTTGCTCGTCTACTCGCAACAATACAAACAGACATGGTACAGGAGAAACTAACATCACACCAAACCTCAGAACAGAATGCATGATAATATTCTACGTATCGTAACGAGATTGCAGGTACAAGAACCACTAAATTTGGAGTTATGATTAACAAGTTATGATTTTCTGAAGATTTAGGTGTTAGATATTGTGGGGGACCATAATTAGGGGTACCCCCAAGACTCCTAAACTCGGCTGGTAATCACCATCAGCACAAGCTGCAAAGGCCTGATGGGCGCAATTCAGGTCAAGGCTCCGTCCACTCAAGGGACACGATCTCGCCTCGCCCGAGCCCAGCCTCGGGCAGGAACAGTAGACCAAGGCGGATTCACGCCTCGCCCGAGGGCCTCCTCAAGCAACAGGCACACCTTTGACTCGCCCGAGGCCCAGCTCGGGCAGGCTTCGCAGTGAAGCAACCTTGGGCAGATCGCCTCGCAAACCGACCATATCGCAGGAGCATTCAATGCAAGGATCGGCTGACACCTTATCCTGACGTGTGTTTCCTCAGTCGGCAGGGCCGAAGTGACCACAGTCACTTCGCCCCTCCACTGACTGACCTGACAGGAAAACAGCGCCGCCTGCCCTGCTCTAACAGCTGTGCCACCCGCCAGGGTGAGGCTGACAGCAGCCGAGTCCAGCCTCAGGCGCCATAGGAAGCTCCGCCTCGCCCGACCCCAGGGCTCGGCCCCTGCCTCGACCTCGGAAGACGATCTCTGCCTCGCCCGACCCCAGGGCTCGGACTCAACCTCGACCTCGGAAGACGGTCTCCGCCTTGCCCAACCCCAGGGCTCGGCCTCAACCTCGACCTCGGAGGAGTCACCGCCTCACCCGACCTTGGGCTCGGACCGACCACGTTACAGGGGGTGCATCATTACCCTACCCCTAGCTAGCTCAGGCTACGGGGAACAAGACCGGCGTCCCATCTGGCTCGCCCCGGTAAACAAGTAATGATGGCACCCCGCTTGCTCCCATGACGACGGCGGTTCTCAGCCCCCTACAGAAGCAAGGAGACGTCAGCAAAGACCCGACAGCCCCGACAGCTGTGCTTCTACAGGGCTCAAGCGCTCCTCCGACGGCCACGACATCACATGCACATGGCACTAACACCTCTCCGATAGCCACGTCGGCATGTACATAGGGCTCTGGCTCCTCTCTGCCGGACACGTTAGCACGTTGCTACACCCCCCATTGTACACCTGGACCCTCTCCTTACATCTATAAAAGGAAGGTCCAGGGACCTCGTACAAGAAGGTGGCCGCGCGGGAGGACGGGCTGACGAACAGGCTCTCTCCCTCTCTCGCGAACACTTGTAACCCCCTACTGCAAGCACATCCGCCCTGGGCGCAGGATAACACGAGCCGCGATTCCCCTTTTTCCCCCTTGTGTTCCATCTCGCGCTGACCCATCTGGGCTGGGACACGCAGCGACAATTTACTCGTCGGTCCAGGGACCCCCTAGGTCGAAACGCCGACAGTTGGCGCGCTAGGTAGGGGCCTGCTGCGTGTTGACGAACAGCTTCCCGTCAAACTCTAGATGGGTAGTCTCCAGCAACCTCTCCAGCCCGGGACGCTGCTCCGTTTCGGGAGTCTCGAGTTCATGTCCCTCGACGGCAGCTACGACATGGTACTCCTTCCTCCGCCGCGCGACAACGACAACGACGGCCGTCAGCCTGCCCGCCGGCGGCGGAATCGACAACGTCTTCCCCCCCATGGCGGAAGAGCAGCATCTGGGCCTGTCCCGTCACCTTCCCCGCCGCAGGAGGAGGAGGCGGGGCAACCATGGCCAAGCAGAAGGCGGCACCTCGTTGGCTGTCGAGCGAGTCGACGATGCTGGCGCCCCAGCGGGGGACACGTCGGGCGTTGACCTCTCGTCTGAGATGAAGACGAGCGTCGTTTCCCCGCAACACGCCAACCCCAAGCGGACGAATGACACCAGCACGCTCGCGAAGGACTTGCTGGGTGTTAGCCTTGTACCTGAGATAACGGTGTGGTCCGTCCCCGACGCAACTTCGTCGCCATCCGTCGATCGAGAGGTACCGTCCGTTTTCCACCCTGTGCCTTTTAGATTCAGCTTCAACCCACCAAGCGACCCCGCTTCGGTGCACGCTTTCATAAAGGCATATTCTTACCTTCCAGGGTACCATATGTAGTCAACCTGGGACCGACTGACGGCCGTCTCGACCTACGGACCCCCGGGTTCCGAGGAAGATGACGAGCCCGACTCTGGTTGGGATTTCTCCGGGCTCGGTAACCCCAGTGCCATGCGAGACTTCATGGCCGCATGTGACTACTGCCTCTCCGATTACTCTGATGGTGGCCACAGCCTTGACGACGAGGACTGTGGCCCAAGTCGCGAATGTTTCCACGTTGATTTAGAGGGTCTCGACGAAGGCAACCACCTTGGTATGTCGGAGGACGGCGATCCCCCTAAGCCTGCGCCTCGCATTGACATCCTTCGGGAGCTAGCTGTGGTCCCAGTCCCTGCGGGGGGTCAGGACACACAACTCGAGCAAATCCGCGAGATGCAGGCCAGGCTCGACGAGGAAGCAGGACAACTTGTGCAGCTCCGGCAGAACATCGGGCAGGAGTGGGTAGGCCGAGCACCAGCCGGAGAAGTGCGTCATCTGGCCCAGGACGTCCAGCACTGCATCGCTGACGATGCCAGGGCAAGGCTGCCCCCGGCTTCCAGTGGGGTCCGCCAGAACCTAGCTGCAGCAGCAATACTACTCCGAGCGATGTCGGAGCCATCCACCACCGAGGGGCGGCGTATCCAGGGAGAACTCAAGAATCTCCTGGAGGATGCCACGGTCCGACGGGCCGAAAGCTCTGCCTCCCGAAGGCAAGGGTACCCCCCGGAGCATCGCGCCGAGACTTCCCGATTCATGCGGGAAGCCTCGGTCCACACCGGGCGCACGCGGGACGCAACGCCTGCAGCCCCGGGTCGCCTCGGCAACGAGCACCACCGCCGCGACCGTCGAGCCCACCTCGACGAGAAGGTGCGCTGAGGCTACCACCCCAGGCGTGGGGGATGCTACGACAGCGGGGAGGATCGGAGCCCCTCGCCCGAACCACCTAGTCCGCAAGCTTTCACCCGGGCCATACGACGGGCGCCGTTCCTGACCCGGTTCCGAACCCCGACTACCATCACCAAGTACTCGAGGGAAACAAGGCCGGAACTGTGGCTCGCGGACTACCGGCTGGCCTGCCAGCTGGGTGGAACGAACGATGACAACCTCATCATTTGCAACCTCCCCCTATTCCTCTCCGACGCCGCCCGAGCCTGGCTGGAGCATCTACCTCCTGCGCAGATCTCCAACTGGGACGACCAGGTCAAAGCCTTCTCCGAAAACTTCCAGGGCACATACGTGCGCCCTAGGAACTCCTGGGATCTCCGAAGCTGCCGCCAGCAGCCAGGAGAATCCATACGGGACTACATCCGGCGATTTTCGAAGCAGCGCACTGAGCTGCCCAACATCACTGACTCAGATGTCATCGGCGCGTTCCTCGCCGGCACCACTTGCCGCGACCAGGTGAGCAAGCTGGATCGCAAGACTCCCACCAGGGCGAGCGAGCTAATGGACATCGCCACCAAGTTCACCTCTGGTCAGGAGGCGGTCGAGGCCATCTTCCGGAAGGACAAGCAGCCTCAGGGACGCCAGCAAGAAGACATCCCCGAGGCGTCCGCTCAGCGCGTCACGAAGAAGAAGGGCAAGAAGAAGTCGCAAGCGAAACGCGACGCCGTCGACGCAGATCTTGTCGCCGCCGCCGAGCACAGGAACCCTCGGAAGCCTCCCGGAGGGGCCAACCTGTTCGACAAGATGCTTAAGGAGTCGTGCCCCTATCATCAGGGTCCCGTCAAGCACACCCTTGAGGAGTGCGTCATGCTTCGGCGCTACTTCCATAAGGTCGCCCCCCCGGCGGAAGGTGACAAAGGCCATGACAACGACAAGAAGTAAGGCCACAAAGCAGAGGAGTTCCCCGAGGTCCACGACTGCTTCATGATCTACGGTGGGCAAGTTGCGAACGCCTCGGCTCCGCAGCACAAGCAGGAGCGCCGGGAAGTCTGCTCGGTGAAGGTGGCGGCGCCAGTCTACCTAGACTGGTCCGACAAGCCCATCACCTTCGACCAAGGCGACCACCCCGACCACGTGCCGAGCCCGGGCAAGTACCCGCTCATTGTCGATCCCGTCATCGACAACGTCAGGCTTACCAAGGTCCTCATGGACGGAGGCAGCAGCCTCAACATCATCTATGCCGAGACCCTCGGGCTCTTGCAGATCGATCTGTCCACGATCCAGGCCGGTGCGACGCCCTTTCACGGGATCATCCCCGGGAAGCGCGTCCAACCCCTTGGGCAACTTGATCTGCCCGTCTGCTTCGGGACTCCCTCCAACTTCTGAAAGGAAACCCTCACGTTCAAGGTGGTCGGGTTCCGAGGAACCTACCACGCAGTGCTGGGGAGACCATGCTACGCCAAGTTCATTGTAACACCCCTGGTGTTACTGTACAAGATACAGTGGAACCAGCATTCTGAAGATGAGGCTACATGGGAAACTCAAGACTTTTTAGATAAGAATTTCCCAGGCTTTTTAGCCTCTTGTGAATTGTAAAGCCTGTATAACTGTGTAATAAAGAAGTGACCCCCACACCACCCCTGCCTTGTACCAGAAATAAGGGAATAAAAATGTGACACATTTCCTTTTCCATTACTCACCCTAGGACTTTAAATCTCGGGACGAGATTCTTTTATGGGGGGAAGGATGTAACACCCCTGGTGTTACTGTAACTAAAACTTGAGCATGGCATCATAAGCATTGACATTGCATATGTTTGATACACCTAGAGTGCATTCACTAGGCAAAAATTTCAAACAAGTTGTATTGTTTAAAGTGTTTTTGCAAATAGGACCCTGGATAGGGGACCTAACCCTTAATCAGGCTCAAAGGGGCAAGACCTAACCCAAGATGAGAAAACCTAAAGGATTTAGGGAAAAGAGTCATAAAATATCCCCACAAACAAAGTTGAATAACATTTATGCCCCTGGGATACCAAAAACTCTCAATTAGAACCCTGGAAAACCCTAAAACCAAACCCTAGGGACCTATGTGCAAAATTAGTCCATTTTTGGGCTAAAGTGCAAAAACCAAGTCAAATAAGTATTTTAAGTCATTTGGTTCACAAATATGTGGACTTGAAAGCCAAACCCTAAGTTTTGGACTCATTTGCAAAAAGGACCCCAATTTTGATTCCTATGCTAAGTCTGAAATCAGGGTTATAGGCCCAACTTTGGGACTGTGTGGCTTTCAAAATAGTGAGAATTCATATTAGGTCACCACATCAAAATTGTAACCTGATTATAGAAGAACAACTTTGCTTAAGGTGGTAAGCTCACTTGTTAAAAAAATCCAGAGATAAGTAAGCCCAAAGTTGGACTGTCAGGCTAGTGGAATTCTGAAATTCAGAACTTTAGTGAAACAGAGCTAACTTTGGACTTGGATTTAAACATGATCCAGTGCAAGTTTGGGTATGATTCCCATAACAAATTTGTAGATGGTATATTACTCTATAAATTTGCTGCAGAGTGTGGATCACGTTGCCATAGAAAATCTGGAGAAAAAGAGTTCTGAAGTTGCTCTGTCAGGCATGTAGCAAGAAACTTAAACTGAACTTCTGATGGTACAGTAACCCGAGTGGATCAGAACGCCAGCATAGCCGCTCGTCGCCGGTGATAAGGATGCCGTTGTGGCTTGAATTGGTCGTCGGCGGTCACGGTAAAAGCCCCCGGCGATGTGTTAGAACCTCACCGAGGTGGCAGGCTCCGGTTAAACGGCGATAACCGCGCTGTCACCGGAATCCACCGCGCGGCATGTTCGCCAGCGCAATCGCAATCTCCCCGATCCTCATCCATTTACAACCGACCGCCTATAAATTAACCGTGCCCCCAGCTCCGCCATGAACTCAAGCAGCTGTTGCACCCATCTACCTCCCGAATCCTTCGCTAGCAAGCACGAATTTCGGATTCGCCCCAATCCGGTTCTAGAACACCGTAAACTCTATCTCGTCGTGGTCAGCCCAATTCAGGTCAGCTCTTCCCCTCTGCTCCTTTGTCTAAGCATTCTCATGCGTCTGTGATGATCACCGACCCACCCAATTGAACCGGGTCGCCTGGGATCACCGGGAACGCGATCGACAAGCCGTAATGTTCTCGGCCACCGTGGCCAGAGCCCTGTAATTGATCTCGTATGCAATTGAGTTGGGGGAAAGGCCTACGGTAGCTCCAATTTGGTGTCGGTCGCTCGGGAGCGCCGGTCATCGCCTCAATCGGCCGGTACGGTGCTCGCCGGAGTGCTCCCCGCGCTGCCGTCGTCGTGGACTTGGGCGTGCAAAGAATTAGAAATCCGGGGGGCTCGGTGTAAAGCGTCAGAGAACCGTTGGAATAGTGGTTGAACCTGTTCACAGTTAGATAAAAACGCGAGGACCCCAGTGCAATTATGCCATCGCGCGCGGGCGCGGGCGCGCGTTTCCTGTGTTGCTGGGCCGTCTGGACCAGATTTGGCCTAGCACTGTTACATCTTTTCTCTTTTTCTTTTCTACCCAGCTTTAGAAATATGTAGAAAAATGTAGAAAAATGGTAAAATTGTGAAACCAATTTTCCTAGGTTTCTTATTTTCCCTAGAATTTAATAAAAATAATTTCATGAATTTTAGTGGAAATAAGAAATTTTAGGGCATTTAAAGTAGTTAAAAATATTGGTTCTGGATTTTTAGAAAAATGCTTGGTAATCCCAAAAATGCTCAATATTTTTATATAAGTTCCTCATATTATTTAGAAGCCTTGGGTAGAATTTGGGTTGATTTGGACCTTGTTTGATCACCAAACCCCAAAACACCCCCTGCCCTGTGAACTCCTTTACTGACTCCGGAAACCCTAAGTTCTCGGAGTACCGTGAAGGAAAGTTGTATTCAAGACATAGATAATAAGTTTATATTATCTTTGCATCCTCATGAGCATCCCATGGCATCCATTCTTATACATATGTATGGTTATGATTAGAACGTGAAGAAGAAGTGGAAGTCACCGAAGAAAGGACACCACCACCCTCGGATTCTCAAGCAGGCAACTGTTTCTACTTTGATATTTGCGGATCCGAGCCTGACTCACCTGTTAATGAAGGCAAGCCCCAGTGCATGCAACCCCTTTCCTTGTGTTTTTAAATACTTTTCGCACACTTTAAGTCTAGTGAAATGTGCATTAAGTTTATAGGAATTGCTTGAAACCCTTTGATGCATTGCTTTCCTTGATATCCATACCTTTATAGATACTTCTGTGAAGTATCAAAATATGATTTACAAAAATGCTTAGCCCTGCTTAGATCTTGTGGATAGAGGTTATCCTTAGCCTAGCTCGAGAAAGGATGGCTTCTACCTGCAAGAATATTTTCATTTGGAGCAATAGTGGGATCTTACTGCAAAGTTCCCTGTGATGCTCTTTCATCCAAAGGAACAGAAACAATCCTAAGGATGGAAATACTTAAATTGAGACTTGGGTTAGGAACAGGTGATGTTCTACCCAGGTTGATTAAGGATTGATGCATATGTAGGCGTGCTGACCGAGGACCCTTTAACTGGTCACATGCCTCGTCATGGGTAAGCCTTGCCTCGGGCAGACTAAGGCCAGAATAAGATAACACGAAATGGGCGTGGAGCGATGGCGAGAGTAGCGTGTACCCTCCGTGGCAAGAGGCTGGACGGTGGTGTATCTGTGCTCTCGGTTTGCGTGAACCTGATCTGGTCTTAAGAACCCTGGTGGTGGGTTGACATATGCAAGGGTTAAGTGCTACATATGTCGTGTGATTGGAGATCCTCAGCTGAGTATAATCGATTCGGATCGCCGTACCTTCGCGGTTATGAAGACTTGGTCACTTCCCTGCAACCTAAGTCAGGATGTGAACACTATGGATAAAAATGATGTTGTATTGATGAGATGTTGAAATTAGACTAGATGCAAATAGAGTCTATTAATACTTAATATGGCGTTAAAAGATTGAAAGTAAGGACTCACTTTAGTAAGCTACTTCTGCAAAAGTATAAGTTGATTTTTGCTAAAGCCTCTCCTTGACTCCTATTTATCCAGCATACCCTTGAGAGTCTTTTCCTTAGTCAGGTAAGACTTGCTGAGTAATTCCATACTCAGGGTTTATCCCTTCGTTGTTTTTAGGTGAGGAAGCGACAAATTTTTTGTTGCTTTTGCTCCAAGGTGGTATCAAATGAAGAAAAACAAGAGTGAAGATGCGGGAGGACGTGGTCCTCCATATAGGACTTTTTGTTTTAAAACTATCGGGAGGAGTTTTTGCCTCCCTTGATATGTGTAATAATACTACTCATCACTCGTTTTATAACTCTGGTCTGTAATAAATAACTTGATCTTACTTTCTAAATAAATGTAAGTTTATATAATTGCTTCCGCATTTCTATATCTCCGATGTTCTGTAATGTCTGCAAGACGGGTGAAACGTTCCTGGTAAGGTAAGAAAGAAGATACCGAACTTGTCAAGTAGTTCAGGGGCACCTACAGGGTTGTCTGAGGTCCGTTGGGCAAGGACAACTGTAGGTGGGCCTAATTACTTGGGAGGTTCCGTCACAACTGGTATCGGAGCGTAGCCCTTCTTTGCAGATATTATGAGACATCTTCAAAAGGATTTTCAAAAGTCTTACCTAAAAACTCTTTTCTCTTCTTACCTAAGTATTCTGAAGAGTCTATCTTAAAGACCAGATAGGAAGAGTGCAATGTATAGAAGGTTGAATCGACTAAGGTTGATTCTGTACTTACACATGCATCATGCTAAGAATTATACTAATAACATTTTCCCCCTTAAAAAGATGCCGCCACGCACAAGGCTAACGACGCGCAAGTCAACTGGACCAATCGGTGTGCCCCGGCATCAACTGGCCCCTCGACATGAAAACAGTAGCAGCGGGAGTAATGACCCAATAGGAGATCTTGAAGCCCGAGTGAGTCGACTTCAAGCGGCGCTGCAACACAGGACCGATGCTTGGGTCGCGGACGGAGATAGAATAAATGAACTAAGAAGGGACATCCGTCACCTACAAGATAAACTAGCTGACCGAGATTTGGCACTTGATTGGGCAGTGCAGTCTCGTTCGGTAGCTTTAGCTAAGGAAGCGAAGGCTCGAGCACGAGTCAACGAACTTAGCGTTGCTATTGACAACTTGCAGGTATATTGCAATACTTTACATGAAGAAGTTCATGTACTGTATTCGCAATTACACCCAAATGTCCCTGCGGATCCCGTCAGGTCTGAAGCCGGAACCTCGCATACTGCGGGAGAAGCGCTTGGTGGGGAGTTAGACCTTTTTAGGCCCCCTCCTTCTTTGAGGCTGGTCGACGTATGGTCTCCCACCCCTGACGATGGAGCTACCAAGAACAATCAAAAGCAGGAATAGTAGTGTAGCTTGTAGAAGTAGTGATAGTAAGTTGTATAATAGGTTGAACTTTTGTATAATGGGTAATGTATCCTGTAAAATCGAGTCTGTATCATTACTTTTTACAGTAATCTAAAATGGAAGGCTTCTTTGGCATTTTATATTTATTTCAAATGTTCTTTGCCACAGATGCCGACCAGGACTCGAGGACAGGACGCAGCAGGAACTTCTGGGGGAAGGGATGTTACCCCAAACCCACCTCCGGTTCCTCCCACATTGGCCGAGGCGATTGCCGCCTTGGTAAATGCCACTGCAGACAATACCCGCTTTCTTAGGGAAATGGCGGGTCAACAGCAATTCCAGCAGCAGGCAGGAAGGGGTTATCAGCAAGGCCCCCGTGAAACCACTTATCTGGACTTCTCTGAAACCCGTCCACCCCTATTCGTCAAGGCAGAGGACCCGTTGGAAGCCGATGAGTGGATACGGGTTATTGAACAAAAGTTTGGTCTTCTCTGCTGTTCAGAAACGCAGAAGCCATTATTCGCAGCACAACAACTACGTGGCCCTGCCAGTACCTAGTGGGGAAATTTTGTGGCTATTCAACCTGTCAACCATCAAATCACCTGGGAAGAGTTTAAAGCAGCCTTTTGTGAGCACTACATACCCGAAGGTGTGTTGCATATGAAACAAGAGGAATTCATGAAACTGAAACAAGGAGGAGATACCGTCAATC
Organism: Zea mays; assembly: GCF_902167145.1. Classification (NCBI taxonomy): domain Eukaryota; kingdom Viridiplantae; phylum Streptophyta; class Magnoliopsida; order Poales; family Poaceae; genus Zea; species Zea mays. The sequence goes on along the minus strand of NC_050104.1, from coordinate 80,508,434 downwards.
AGTATCTCAACAAGTTTAATCACCTGTCGCAGTATGCCATCGACCAGGTGAATACTGATTTAAAGAAAAAGAACTGCTTCATGAGGGGTCTAAATGATTGGTTGCAGAGAAAGATGGCCACATGTATAGATCTCACGTATGGAAAGGCTGTCAGCACAGCCTTATCTGTTGAAGCAAAATACGCAAGTTCTGGGAAGAACAAGGGATTCGGTGGTGAGAGGCCTAATCAGGGCCACGCGAAGAGGCAACGGTTTGTGATCCGGCCTTCTAGCCAAAATCGCACTTTTTCTCGTCCACCCTCATTCCCTTTCAAACAGCCAATCATTATTCGCCCCAACAATACCCCCACTACCCCAAATCAGCCGAGTGCCCCGGGCACTCGATTCCCTGCTTTGCCCAGCTCTTCAACCGGGTGTTTCAATTGCGGCAAGTCGGGACATTTCATCAAAGACTGCCCATATCCTAAGCAAAATCAATCAAATGCTCCGCAAGGATCTGGGAGATCATCTCAGCCCAAAGGAAATACTGTGGGGAAAAATACAAAGAAGACGGGGCGTGTATACTACACCCAAGTGGCCACTACACCGGAAGGAGAGCCGGTGATGATGGGTACGTTTCCCGTGGCCAGTCACCCTGCAATTATTCTTTTTGATTCTGGTGCTTCGCATACGTTCATTAGCAAGAAATTTGTGGAGCAACATCACATTGCATGCCATGAATCAAAAGGGGGATTTAAAATTCATTCACCTGGGGGACACATTTTTACTAGAGAAGTGGCCTATGAAGTGCCAGTAACAATGGCCGGACGGAACTTTCCTGCTAACATGATTGTTCTAAAAGGCCAGGATATAGATGTAATTTTGGGTATGAACTGGTTAACCCAACACAAGGCAATTCTCAACACTGAACTCAGAACCGTCAGGTTGAGCTATAATCAAGAAGAGATTCTTTTGTCTCTCCCCGTAACCAATCCAGCCAAAGCTTCTGGTAGAATATATGAAGCCATTGTACCGGAGATTAAGAACATTCCGGTAGTATGTGAGTTTCCAGATGTATTTCCAGAAGAGTTGCCTGGACTGCCCCCTGAAAGAGATGTAGAATTTGTAATTGAGCTAAAGCCCGGTACGGCTCCCATCTCCCGAAGATCGTATCGTATGCCCCCTAATGAGTTGGCGGAATTGAAGATTCAATTACAAGATCTACTGAATAAGGGATTCATCCGGCCAAGCTCGTCTCCATGGGGTTGCCCCGCCATTTTTGTTAAGAAGAATGATCAAACCTTGCGAATGTGCATGGATTATCGACCCCTGAATGAGGTCACCATCAAGAATAAGTACCCTCTTCCAAGGATCGACATCTTATTTGATCAACTGACTGGGGCGAGGGTATTTTCCAAAATTGATCTCAGGTCGGGCTATCACCAAATCCGTATTCGGCCCAAGGATATACCGAAGACCGCGTTTACTACGCGGTACGGATTGTTTGAATACCTAGTAATGTCTTTCGGGCTCACAAATGCTCCTGCCCACTTCACCTATTTGATGAACTCGGTGTTCATGCCCGAGTTGGACAAGTTCGTGGTGGTCTTCATCGACGATATCTTGATATATTCTAAAAATGAAGAGGACCATGCTCAGCATCTACGGATTGTATTGACGCGCCTGAGGGAACATCAGCTTTATGCCAAGTTCAGCAAGTGCGCGTTCTGGCTGGAGGAAATTCAATTTTTGGGGCACGTGTTATCGGCTAAAGGAATTGCGGTAGATCCTAGCAAGGTCAAAGATATTCTGGAGTGGAAACCCCCAACCACTGTTCACCAAGTCCGGGGTTTTCTTGGACTAGCTGGATACTATCGCAGATTCATACCAGATTTTTCTAAGCTTGTGAAGCCAATCACAAGTTTATTGAAGAATGACATTAAGTTCAATTGGTCTTCTAAGTGTAATGAAGCCTTTGAGAAATTGAAGACATTATTAACCACTGCTCCGGTATTGGCTCAACCGGACATCACTAAGCCTTTTGATGTATATTGTGATGCATCTGGCAGTGGACTCGGCTGTGTATTAATGCAAGAGGGCCAAGTAATTGCATATGCTTCAAGGCAGTTGCGCCGACATGAGGAGCATTACCCAACTCATGATCTGGAGCTAGCTGCTGTGGTTCATGCCCTGAAAATTTGGCGTCACTATCTGCTGGGAAATATCTGTCACATATATACAGATCATAAAAGTTTGAAGTACATTTTCACCCAGTCAGAATTAAATATGAGGCAAAGACGATGGCTTGAGCTTATTAAGGACTATGAACTGGAGATCCATTATCACCCAGGCAAAGCCAATGTGGTGGCAGATGCACTGAGCCGTAAGGCTTCCTGCCACTGTCTTATGGTGAAGACCTCTGATAACACTTTGTGTCAAGAGATGGAAAAGCTAAACCTGGGGATAATCCAACAAGGGACTCTGAATCAGCTAAAGCTTGAGTCAATCATTTTGCAAAGGATAATTGATGCTCAAAAGGATAATCTGGGTATGAAGCACATACGAGAGAAGATAAGGTCTGGAACAGCCAAATGTTTCAAGGAAGACGATCAACGTGTGATATGGTTTAAAAACCGCATAGTGGTGCCAAAGAATGAAGAACTCCGCCAGCAAATTCTTGATGAAGCACATCTTAGTCGTTATTCTATTCATCCCGAAAGCACTAAGATGTACCAAGACTTAAAGCAACATTACTGGTGGACAAAGATGAAGATCGAAATTGCACGCTATGTGGCTAAGTGTGACACTTGCAGACGTGTCAAGGCCATACACATGAAAACTGCTGGTCCATTACAGTCATTACCAATCCCAACATGGAAATGGGAAGACATAAGTATGGACTTTATTGTGGGACTGCCCAGGACGGCCAAAGGGTATGATTCTATTTGGGTTATCATTGATCGACTCACAAAGATTGCCCACTTCTTACCCGTCAGGGCCAAATATACAGTGGCCACTTATGCAGCATTATATATTGGTCGTATTCTCAGTTTGCATGGTATTCCAAAAACTATAGTGTCGGATCGTGGACCTCAGTTCGTATCCAAGTTTTGGGAAGAATTCCATAAATCCTTGGGTACCAAATTGCTCCACAGTTCGGCCTATCATCCTCAAACAAGTGGACAGACTGAGAGGGTCAATCAAATACTTGAGGATATGCTGCGGGCATGTGTTCTGGACTTCTCACATAAATGGGATGAATGTTTGCCCTTAGCGGAGTTTTCATACAATAACAGTTATCAAGAAAGTATCAAGATGGCACCTTTTGAAGCTTTATATGGGCGACGGTGTCGAACTCCGCTAAATTGGTCTGAACCTGGAGTAAGGTACTTCTTTAGGCCTGAAATGGTAAAAGAGGTCGAAGAAAAGGTTCAGAAAATCATTCATAATATGAAGAAAGCTCAGACTCGACAAAAGAGTTATGCAGACCAACGACGACAACCCTTATGCTTTCTGGTAGGCGATTATGTCTACTTGAAAGTTTCACCAATGAAGGGTGTATCGCGTTTCGGGGTTAAAGGGAAACTTGCACCCAGGTATATTGGTCCATTTCCGGTACTTGAGCAATGTGGGCCAGTGGCATATCGACTGCAACTCCCCGAAATTCTATCTGCCATCCATAATGTGTTCCATGTGTCATAATTGAAGAAGTGTCTTCGGGCTCCCGATCGAACCATTGAAGTGACAGATGTTGTCCTGGAACCAGATTTATCATACTCGGAACATCCTATTCGAGTTCTGGATCAAAAGGACAGGGTTACCCGGAGAAAAACTCTCAAGTTCTACAAGATACAGTGGAACCAACATTCTGAAGATGAGGCTACATGGGAAACTCAAGACTTTTTAGATAAGAATTTCCCAGGCTTTTTAGCCTCTTGTGAATTGTAAAGCCTGTATAACTGTGTAATAAAGAAGTGACCCCCACACCACCCCTGCCTTGTACCAGAAATAAGGGAATAAAAATGTGACACATTTCCTTTTCCATTACTCACCCTAGGACTTTAAATCTCGGGACGAGATTCTTTTATGGGGGGAAGGATGTAACACCCCTGGTGTTACTGTAACTAAAACTTGAGCATGGCATCATAAGCATTGACATTGCATATGTTTGATACACCTAGAGTGCATTCACTAGGTAAAAATTTCAAACAAGTTGTATTGTTTAAAGTGTTTTTGCAAATAGGACCCTGGATAGGGGACCTAACCCTTAATCAGGCTCAAAGGGGCAAGACCTAACCCAAGATGAGAAAACCTAAAGGCTTTAGGGAAAAGAGTCATAAAATATCCCCACAAACAAAGTTGAATAACATTTATGCCCCTGGGATACCAAAAACTCTCAATTAGAACCCTGGAAAACCCTAAAACCAAACCCTAGGGACCTATGTGCAAAATTAGTCCACTTTTGGGCTAAAGTGCAAAAACCAAGTCAAATAAGTATTTTAAGTCATTTGGTTCACAAATATGTGGACTTGAAAGCCAAACCCTAAGTTTTGGACTCATTTGCAAAAAGGACCCCAATTTTGATTCCTATGCTAAGTCTGAAATCAGGGTTATAGGCCCAACTTTGGGGCTGTGTAGCTTTCAAAATAGTGAGAATTCATATTAGGTCACCACATCAAAATTGTAACCTGATTATAGAAGAACAACTTTGCTTAAGGTGGTAAGCTCACTTGTTAAAAAAATCCAGAGATAAGTAAGCCCAAAGTTGGACTGTCAGGCTGGTGGAATTCTGAAATTCAGAACTTCAGTGAAAAGAGCTAACTTTGGACTTGGATTTAAACATGATCTAGTGCAAGTTTGGGTATGATTCCCATAACAAATTTGTAGATGGTATATTACTCTACAAATTTGCTGCAGAGTGTGGATCACGTTGCCATAGAAAATCTGGAGAAAAAGAATTCTGAAGTTGCTCTGTCAGGCATGTAGCAAGAAACTTAAACTGAACTTCTGATGGTACAGTAACCCGAGTGGATCAGAACGCCAGCATAGCCGCTCGTCGCCGGCGATAAGGATGCCGCTGTGGCTTGAATTGGTCGTCGGCGGTCACGGTAAAAGCCCCCGGCGACGTGTCAGAACCTCACCGAGGTGGCAGGCTCCGGTTAAACGGCGATAACCGCGCTGTCACCGGAATCCGCCGCGCGGCATGTTCGCCAGCGCAATCCCAATCTCCCCGATCCTCATTCATTTACAACCGGCGGCCTATAAATTAACCGCGCCCCCAGCTCCGCCATGAACTCAAGCAGCTGTTGCACCCATCTGCCTCCCGAATCCTTCGCTAGCAAGCACGAATTTCGGATTCGCCCCAATCCGGTTCTAGAACACCGTAAACTCTATCTCGTCGTGGTCAGCCCAATTCAGGTCAGCTCTTCCCCTCTGCTCCTTTGTCTAAGCATTCTCATGCGTCTGTGATGCTCACCGACCCACCCAATTGAACAGGGTCGCCTGGGATCACCGGGAACGCGATCGCCAAGCCGTAATGTTCTCGGCCACCGTGGCCAGAGCCCTGTAATTGATCTCGAATGCAATTGAGTAGGGGGAAAGGCCTAGGGTAGCTCCAATTTGGTGTCGGTCGCTCGGGAGCGCCGGTCATCGCCTCAATCGGCCGGTACGGTGCTCGCCGGAGTGCTCCCCGCGCTGCCGTCGTCGTGGACTTGGGCGTGCAAAGAATTAGAAATCCGGGGGGCTCGATGTAAAGCGTCAGAGACCCGTTGGAATAGTGGTTGAACCCGTTCACAGTTAGATAAAAACGTGAGGACCCCGGTGCAATTATGTCATCGCGCGCGGGCGCGGGCGCACGTTTCCTGTGTTGTTGGGCCGTCTGGACCAGATTTGGCCCAGCACTGTTACATCTTTTCTCTTTTTCTTTTCTACCCAGCTTTAGAAATATGTAGAAAAATGTAGAAAAATGGTAAAATTGTGAAACCAATTTTCCTAGGTTTTTTATTTTCCCTAGAATTTAATAAAAATAATTTCATGAATTTTAGTGGAAATAAGAAATTTTAGGGCGTTTAAAGTAGTTAAAAGTATTGGTTCTGGATTTTTAGAAAAATGCTTGGTAATCCCAAAAATGCTCAAAATTTTATAAGTTCCTCTTATTATTTAGAAGCCTTGGGTAGAATTTGGGTTGATTTGGACCTTGTTTGATCACCAAACCCCAAAACACCCCCCCTGCCCTGTGAACTCCTTTACTGACTCCGGAAACCCTAAGTTCTCGGAGTACCGTGAAGGAAAGTTGTATTCAAGACATAGATAATAAGTTTATATTATCTTTGCATCCTCATGAGCATCCCATGGCATCCATTCTTATACATATGTATGGTTATGATTAGAACGTGAAGAAGAAGTGGAAGTCACCGAAGAAAGGACACCACCACCATCGGATTCTCAAGCAGGCAACTGTTTCTACTTTGATATTTGCGGATCCGAGCCTGACTCACATGTTAACGAAGGCAAGCCCCGGTGCATGCAACCCCTTTCCTTGTGTTTTTAAATACTTTTCGCACACTTTAAGTCTAGTGAAATGTGCATTAAGTTTATAGGAATTGCTTGAAACCCTTTGATGCATTGCTTTCCTTGATATCCATACCTTTATAGATACTTCTGTGAAGTATCAAAATATGATTTACAAAAATGCTTAGCCCTGCTTAGATCTTGTGGATAGAGGTTATCCTTAGCCTAGCTCGAGAAAGGATGGCTTCTACCTGCAAGAATATTTTCATTTAGAGCAATAGTGGGATCTTACTGCAAAGTTCCCTGTGATGCTCTTTCATCCAAAGGAACAGAAACAATCCTAAGGATGGAAATACTTAAATTGAGACTTGGGTTAGGAACAGGTGATGTTCTACCCAGGTTGATTAAGGATTGATGCATATGTAGGCGTGCTGACCGAGGACCCTTTAACTGGTCACATGCCTCGTCATGGGTAAGCCTTGCCTCGGGCAGACTAAGGCCAGAATAAGATAACACGAAATGGGCGTGGAGCGGTGGCGAGAGTAGCGTGTACCCTCCGTGGCAAGAGGCTGGACGGTAGTGTATCTGTGCTCTCGGTTTGCGTGAACCTGATCTGGTCTTAAGAACCCCGGTGGCGGGTTGACATATGCAAGGGTTAAGTGCTACATATGTCGTGTGATTGGAGATCCTCAGCTGAGTATAATCGATTCGGATCGCCGTACCTTCACGGTTATGAAGACTTGGTCACTTCCCTGCAACCTAAGTCAGGATGTGAACACTATGGATAAAAATGATGTTGTATTGATGAGATGTTGAAATTAGACTAGATGCAAATAGAGTCTATTAATACTTAATATGGCGTTAAAAGATTGAAAGTAAGGACTCACTTTAGTAAGCTACTTCTGCAAAAGTATAAGTTGATTTTTGCTAAAGCCTCTCCTTGACTCCTATTTATCCAGCATACCCTTGAGAGTCTTTTCCTTAGTCGGGTAAGACTTGCTGAGTAATTCCATACTCAGGGTTTATCCCTTCGTTGTTTTTAGGTGAGGAAGCGACAAATTTTTTGTTGCTTTTGCTCCAAGGTGGTATCAAATGAAGAAAAACAAGAGTGAAGATGCGGGAGGACGTGGTCCTCCATATAGGACTTTTTGTTTTAAAACTATCGGGAGGAGTTTTTGCCTCCCTTGATATGTGTAATAATACTACTCAGCACTCGTTTTATAACTCTGGTCTGTAATAAATAACTTGATCTTACTTTCTAAATAAATGTAAGTTTATATAATTGCTACCGCATTTCTATATCTCCGATGTTCTGTAATGTCTGCAAGACGGGTGAAACGTTCCTGGTAAGGTAAGAAAGAAGATACCAAACTTGTCAAGTAGTTCAGGGGCACCTACAGGGTTGTCTGAGGTCCGTTGGGCAAGGACAACTGTAGGTGGGCCTAATTACTTGGGAGGTTCCATCACATTCATGGTCGTCCCCAACTACACCTACCTCAAGCTCAAGATGCCGGGCCCCAACGGGGTCATCACCGTCGGCTCCACGTACCGACACGCGTACGAATGCGATGTGGAGTGCGTGGAGTACGCTGAGGCCCTCGCCGAATCCGAGGCCCTCATCGCCGACCTGGAGAGCCTCTCCAAGGAGGTGCCAGATGCAAAGCGCCACGCCGGCAACTTCGAGCCAGCAGAGGCGGTTAAGTCCGTCCCTCTCGACCCCAGCAACGACACCTCCAAGCAAGTCTGAATCGGCTCCGAGCTCGACCCCAAATAGGAAGCAGTGCTCATCGACTTTCTCCGCGCGAACGCCGAGGTTTTTTCGTGGAGTCCCTCGGACATGCCTGGCATACCGAGGGATGTCGCCGAGCACTCGCTGGATATCCGAGCTGGAGCCCAACCCGTGAAGCAGCCTCTGCGCCGAATCGACGAAGAAAAGCACAGAGCCATAGGCAAGGAGATCCACAAGCTGATGGCTGCAGGGTTCATCAAAGAGATATTCCATCCCAAATGGCTAGCCAACCCTGTGCTTGTGAAAAAGAAAGGTCGGAAATGGAGGATGTGTGTAGACTACACTGGTCTAAACAAAGCATGTCCAAAGGTTCCCTACCCTCTGCCTCGCATCGATCAAATCGTGGATTCCACTGCTGGGTGCGAAACCCTGTCATTCCTCGATGCCTACTCAGGGTATCACCAAATCAGGATGAAAGAGTCCGACCAGCTCGCGACCTCTTTCATCACACCTATTGGCAAGTACTGCTATATTACTATGCCATTCGGTTTAAGGAATGCAGGCGCGACATACCAAAGGTGCATGAACCACGTGTTCGGAGAGCACATCAGCCGAACGGTCGAGGCTTACGTCGATGACATCATAGTCAAGACGAGGAAAGCCTCCGACCTCCTCACTGACCTTGAAACGACATTCAAGTGTCTGAGAGTGAAGGGCGTGAAACTCAATCCCGAGAAGTGTGTCTTCGGAGTCCCCCGAGGCATCCTCCTAGGGTTCATCGTCTCCGAGCGGGGCATCGAGTCTAACCCGGAGAAAATCGCAGCCATCACCAACATGGGGCCTATCAAGGACTTGAAAGGAGTACAGAGGGTCATGGGATGCCTTGCGGCTTTGAGCCGCTTCATCTCGTGCCTCGGCGAAAGAGGCCTACCCTTGTACCGCCTCTTAAGGAAGACCGAGCGCTTCACTTGGACCCCCGAGGACGAGGAAGCCCTCGGGAACTTAAAGGCGCTCCTTACAAGCGCGCCCATCTTGGTGCCCCCCCCCCCCCCCCGCTGCCGGAGAAGCCCTCTTGATCTACGTAGCCGCAACCACTCAAGTGGTCAGCGCCGCGATCGTAGTCGAGAGACGAGAAGAAGGGCATGCATTGCCCGTCCAGAGGCCGGTCTACTTCATCAGTGAAGTACTGCCCGAGACCAAAATCCGCTACCCACAAATTCAGAAGCTACTGTACGCGGTAATTCCGATGCGGTGAAAGTTGCGACACTACTTTGAGTCTCATCCGGTGACTGTGGTGTCATCCTTCCCCCTGGGGGAGAACATCCAGTGCCGAGAGGCCTCGGGTAGGATTGCAAAGTGGGCAGTGGAGATCATGGGCGAGACAATCTCGTTCGCTCCTCGGAAGGCCATCAAGTCCCAAGCCTTGGCGGACTTTGTGGCTGAATGGGTCGACACCCAGCTTCCAGTAGTCCCGATCCAACCGGAACTCTGGACAATGTTTTTCGATGGGTCGCTGATGAAAACAGGAGCAGGTGCGGGCCTGCTCTTCATCTCACCCCTCGGGAAGCACCTCCGCTACGTGCTGCACCTCCATTTCCTGGCATCAAACAACGTGGCCGAGTACGAGGCTCTGATTAACGGGTTGCGCATCGCCATCGAGCTAGGGGTTCGGCGCCTCGACGCTCGTGGCGACTCGCAGCTTGTCATCGACCAAGTCATGAAGAACTCCCACTGCCGCGACCCGAAGATGGAGGCCTACTGCGACGAGGTTCGGCGCCTAGAAGACAAGTTCTACGGGCTCGATCTCAACCACATCGCTCGACGGTACAATGACACTACGAACGAGCTGGCTAAGATAGCCTCGGGACGGACAACGGTTCCCCCGGACGTCTTCTCCCGAGACCTACATCAACCCTCCGTCAAGACCGACGACACGCCCGAGCCCGAGGAGGCCTCGGCCCAGCCCGAGGCACCCTTGGCCCCCGAGGGTGAGGCACTGCGCGTCGAGGAAGAGCGGAATGGGGTCGCGCCAAATCGAAACTGGCAGACCCCGTACCTGCGGTATCTCCACCGAGGAGAGCTACCCCTCGACAGAGCCGAAGCTCGGCAACTGGCGCGGCACGACAAGTCGTTTGTCTTGCTGGGTAACGAGAAGGAGCTCTACCACCGCAGCCCCTCAGGCATCCTCCAACGATGCATATCCATCACCGAAGGTCAGGAGCTATTGTAAGAAATACACTCGGGGGCTTGCGGTCATCACGCAGCACCTCGAGCCCTCGTTGGAAACGCCTTCCGACAAGGTTTCTACTGGCCAACCGCGGTGGCCGACGCCATTAGGATTGTACGCACCTGCCAAGGGTGTCAATTCTACGCAAGGCAGAAACACCTGCCAGCTCAGGCCCTGCAAACATATACCCATCACCTGGCCGTTTGCTGTGTGGGGTTTGGACCTCGTCGGTCCCTTGCAGAAGGCACCCGGGGGCTTCACGCACCTGCTGGTCGCTATCGACAAATTCTCCAAGTGGATCGAGGTCCGACCCTAAAACAGCATCAGGTCCGAACAGGCGGTGGCGTTCTTCACCAACATCATCCATCGCTTTGGGGTCCCGAATTCCATCATCACAGACAACGGCACCCAGTTCACTGGCGGGATGTTCCTGGACTTCTGCGAGGACCACCACATCCGGGTGGACTGGGCCGCCGTAGCTCACCCCATGACGAATGGGCAGGTAGAGCGTGCCAACGACATGATTCTGCAGGGACTTAAGCCAAGGATCTACAACGACCTCAACAAGTTCGGCAAGCGATGGATGAAGGAACTCCCCTCGGTGGTCTGGAGTCTGAGGACGACGCCAAGCCGAGACACGGGCTTCACGCCGTTCTTTCTAGTCTATGGGGCCGAGGCTATCTTGCCCACGGACTTAAATACGGCTCCCCGAGGACAAGGGCGTACGACGACCGAAGCAACCAGACCAGCCGAGAAGACTCACTGGACCAACTGGAAGAGGCTCGGGACATGGCCTTACTACACTCGGCAAGGTATCAGCAGTCTCTGCGACGCTACCACGCCCGAGGGGTTCGGTCCCGAGACCTCCAGGTGGGGGACTTGGTGCTTTGGCTATGACAAGACGCCCGAGGGCACCACAAGCTCACTCCTCCCTGGGAAGGGCCGTTCATCATCGCCAAGATTTTGAAGCCCGGAACATACAAGTTGGCCAACAGTCATGGCGAGGTCTACAGCAATGCTTGGAACATCCGACAGCTACGTCGCTTTTACCCTTAAGATGTTTTCAAGTCGTTCATATACCTCGTTCTCTTTACATACACAAATAGAGTCTAACCGTCAAGGAAGGGTCAGCCTTGCCTCGGCAAAGCCCGACCCTCCCTCGGGGGCTAGAAGGGGGGAACCCCCTCTGCGTCAAATTTTTCCTCGGAAAAAGTCTTTCTGCCAGAACATCTTTCGCGCTTTTCGACTACTTCGATAGTGGGATCCTAAAAATGATGGAGTACACGTAAGCGGCAAGGCCGACCGAGCCGAGGGATTCCTACGCCTCCGGGATACGGATACCTCACTCATCACCTTCTGCGATAAGTAACTCACGCTCGGATAAGCGATTCTGCTGATCGAACAAGTCTTAACGCTCGAAAACTTTTCTGCCAAAACGATTTTTCGTGCCTTCTCGACTATATCGATAACAGAATCCTGCGGACGAGCAAGAGTACACGTACGCGGCGAGGCCGACCGAGCCGAGGGACTCCTACGCCTCCGGGATACGGATACCTCACTCATCACCTTCCGCGATAAGTAGTCTCGCTCGAATGAGCGATTCTGCTACCGACGAACAAGTCTTGATACTTGAAACAAGAGGAAAAGAAACGCAGCTTTATAACACGACAATGATATGTTTGGGCCTCGGCGGCCGCAAAAAACATACGCACACTACAGACAAATTGTTCCTGCAGGTTCAGACATCAATAGGGGGAGCAGCGGCACCCTCGGCATCGTCTCCACCTTCGGCGGAATCTGGCCCGGCCTCGGACGGCGACACGGGCGAAGGATCTCCACCTCGAAGGAAGATGTCAGCACCGCGCCTGGGCCATCGCCGCCAGGGTCTCCTCCAGGAATCCGGCCCAAGCAGATGGCTTGACCGGCCGCTCCGTAGCCTCAGCCAGCTGTCCCCCGAGGACATCAGCCCGGCTCATGGCCTCAGCAGCCCGACTCCGGGGTTGGTCCCGCCAGTAGACGACCTGGCCAGGTTCCAGCCGCCGCTGCTACACCTCCTCGGCCTGGGAAGTCCCCTGCTCCTAGGCCGACAAAGCTTCTTCTCGAGCCGACTCCGCCTCTGTCCACGCTGACACCTCTGCCTTCGGCTCTGGCTCATCGCAGAGCGGTCGAGGTTTTCTTTATCTGAGCAAGAGAAGCCTTGGGTGGCAAGGCCGACCGAGCCGAGGGACTCCTACGCCTCCGGGATACGGATACCTCACTTGTCACCTTCCGCACAGGGCAACTCACACTTGGTTAAGCGGTTCAGCTAGCCGACAGGCGAGTCCTGGTGCTCGAAATGAGGAAGGAACACGATATTACACTCAATGAACAGGCACCGGCACTCAAGGTGCCACTACAAACGGAACTCCGGTTCCACTCCCACGGGTACGAACAACCCCCACATCGGAGGGCCTGCGGGACGACAAACTCCGGGTGACTCGCCGGCGACCTCTGCGGCAGCAGCGATGGTCCCAGGGCGGACGCTACCGCTGGAAGGCTCTCGTTCGTGTCCCCACTCGAGGGACGAGAACCAGATATTAAAGCCAAAGAGCCGGAGGTCGGTCTGCGGGTGGCGCTGACGGTCTCGTTGGCGGAGAAGCTTTCGCCAGCTGCCACCACCTTAGCACCGACGGCGGCGTCCACCTGCCCACCAATACCGCACCAGCGAACGTCGGTCGCCCCAAAGCGCACCGGCAGGTCCTCACCCCCATTCTCGCCACGAAAACGAGAACGGGACTGTCTCAGAACACGAGTACCGCCCTCGCAGCGTACGACGTGTTGTGAGACCCTCCGGTGCGGCCGGCCACAGTCGCCCAGACAGAGGACGGAATGCTGCACCCTGGCCGAGCAGCAGCAGTTCGCCTCCCCCCCCCCCCCCCGCATGGCTGGAGGACGCCTGCTCCGCAGAGCTGGAGGATGGTTTCCACCCCCAGATGCCGGAGGAAGAAGCGGGACGCTAGCCCACGCGAAGGCGGGCCCCAGCTCACCCCCCGCGCCAGCAAGGATGATGAAGATCCTTGAAGCTGAGGGCGGGGCAGAGGCCGCAGCCCGGCTTGCTTCTCCCCACCATTGAACCGGTGGTCACCCTCCTGCGTGACCATTGGTGAGGGGATGCGGCCGGGCTGCCTGATGAAAATCCTTGAAGCCGAGCAATGGCTGAAAGCTGCCAACCTCCGCGAAGTTGCGCTCCTCCAACAGCAGCAAGACGAAAGCAACGCGGGCGCTCCCCATCCGGGGGGCTCGGAAGGTGGAAGGGCGCAATGCATGAGGGGAGTGCGAAGGCGTGGCTACCACTCGGGGGGGGGGGGGGGGGGGGTCGATCCCTTTTTAAATGCGACTCTCCCCACTCACGTCCTCAGGCGTCACAGACTAAGTCTTCACCAACACGCTCCAGGGTCCTCCCCCTACGACACGGGGGCTAGGTCCCACGCGTCATGCGAGCTAGCCCAGGACAGAAGAAGCCAAACCTCCGCGCGCGGAGCATATAACCGCCCAGCGGTTACAAGCACTCCTCCATCTTCGCCTAAACCAGCGGGTGAAAGGGTAGACCGCCATGCAGGCGGCATGCAACTGCACCACGGGGATGCACCCTTTCGACTTCGACGCATCCAGCATGGAGGCCTAGGCCCACACGTCATGTAACCGACATGCCGGTTACTACGTGTGAAAAACTGCACCGCCACTTGCGCCAGTACCGCGCCTTCTCGACTGCGGAACCGGTGCCGCGACTCGAGGCAACCCTGCGCACGGCCCAACAGTGCCAACCGAGCACATCGGTCACAGGTCAGTCAGCCGCGAGGGAAGGCACGACGGTCGATATGGCCAAAAGTGGGCCGACAGTAATGGCGACAGCACGCGGGCGGAAGCAGCAGTCAAATCATCTGCAGGCTCACGTCCCCTCCTGGAGCAGCAGGGGAGCCTTCTCCCACGGCGTGAAGACGACACACCCGTGTTCCGTTCCTTGAATGGCTCGCGCAACGGCTGCCCCGCGAACCACTCGTCCCGTCGCATTAACTCTGCGGTAGGGCAGGCGACACCTTTGGCAGGCGAAGCGGGCGACGCTTCACCTCCGCCATGATGACCGCGTCAAAAAAGGTGTGCCACGTCGTTTAATTTCGTATCCTTTTCCTCTTCCCCTTTCTCTCTCTTGCTACAGGGACCGGGAAAGGGGATACTCTGAAAGGGATCCTTCTCCGTGAAGGAACGGGACCCGAGCCCTCCTATGGATCAGAGGTTCGAAGGCTAGCCCCTCGGAAGGGTTCGACAGCCGCCTCAGAGCACTCGGGCTCCGTGCCCGTTACTGATCAGAGGTTTGAAGGCTGGCCCCTCGGAAGGGTTCGACAGCCGCCTCAGAGCGCTCGGGCTCCGCGCCCACTACTGATCAGGGGTTCGAAGGCTGGCCGCCCGAAAGGTTCGACGGCCGCCCCAGAACATGCAGAGCGAGGGATAACTCTGGGTACGTCCAATACATGGCCGAGGCTCGGGCTACGCTCCCGAAGTACCCTAGGACATTTCCGAGACCAGCAGGAGCGATTCTGTAACGGAATCCCATCAAAGGGAGGCATCGAGCCCTCGGACCCTATCAAACGGGACCGGGTCCGGCAAATCACCTGCAAGTACTTTTGGAGCGCGCCTCTGGGACACTAGCCGACCCTTATCGAACGGAGCACGAGCGTCCATTCGGATCACCCGTTAGCAACTCACTGTAGACACCATGTTCGGCGCCCCCCGAGGGCAACATGGCGCTTTCCCCCTCCTCCTTGCGGAAAGGCGACGAAGGGGCGTATGATAAAAGCCGAGTCAGTCCTTGACCGCCCTCTCGCTCTATGCAGAGGCTCGGGGGCTGCTCTCGCAAACCCGACTCCAGCCAAACCGTTGACAGCGTCAACATACCAGCCCGAGAACTCGGAACCTGACCATGCACCCGAGCTACGATCAGATCGCATGAGGGAACAACCAGACCAGCCGAGGCGTCACGAAAGGCACTAAGACCTCGGAGGAGTCAAACCACTCCACCGAGGCCTCGGGGGCTACACCCGGCGGGTGCACTCGCGCGCACCCACCGGAACAAAATGTAACCGAGAAAGGCTGGTCCCCTTGCAAAAAAGTGCGACAAAGCCTCCAAGCGAGTACCAACACTCCCTTTGAGGCTCGGGGGCTACTGTCGGGGACCATAATTAGGGGTACCCCCAAGACTCCTAAACTTGGCTGGTAATCACCATCTGCACAAGCTGCAAAGGCCTGATGGGCGCAATTTAGGTCAAGGCTCCGTCCACTCAAGAGACACGATCTCACCTCGCCCGAGCCCAGCCTCGGGCAGGAACAGTAGACCAAGGCGGATTCACGCCTCGCCCGAGGGCCTCCTCAAGTAACAGGCGCACCTTCGACTCGCCCGAGGCCCAGCTCGGGCAGGCTTCACAGTGAAGCAACCTTGGCCAGATCGCCTCGCCAACCAACCGTATCGTAGGAGCATTCAATGCAAGGATCGCCTAACACCTTATCCTGACGCGCGTTTCCTCAGTCGGCAGGGCCGAAGTGACCGCAGTCACTTCGCCCCTCCACTGACTGACCTGACAGGAAAACAGCGCCGCCTGCCCTGCTCTGACTGCTGTGCCACCCGCCAGGGTGAGGCTGACAGCAGGCGAGTCCAGCCTCAGGCGCCATAGGAAGCTCCGCCTCGCCCGACCCCAGGGCTCGGCCCCCGCCTCGACCTCGGAAGACGATCTCCGCCTCGCCCGACCCCAGGGCTCAGACTCAACCTCGACCTTGGAAGACGGTCTCCGCCTCGCCCGACCCCAGGGCTCGGCCTCAACCTCGACCTCGGAGGAGTCACCGCCTCGCCCGACCTTGGGCTCGGACCGACCACGTTACAGGGGGTGCATCATTACCCTACCCCTAGCTAGCTCAGGCTACGGGGAACAAGACTGGCGTCCCATCTGGCTCGCCCCGGTAAACAAGTAATGATGGCACCCCGCGTGCTCCCATGACGACGGTGGTTCTCAGCCCCCTACGGAAGCAAGGAGACATCAGCAAAGACCCGACAGCCTCGACAGATGTGCTTCTACAGGGCTCAAGCGCTCCTCCGACGGCCACGACATCACATGCACAGGGCACTAACACCTCTCCGACAGCCACGTCGGCATGTACATAGGGCTCTGGCTCCTCTCTACCGGACACGTTAGCACGTTGCTACACCCCCCATTGTACACCTGGACCCTCTCCTTACATCTATAAAAGGAAGGTCTAGGGCCCTCGTACGAGAAGGTGGCCGTGTGGGAGGACGGGCTAACGAACAGGCTCTCTCCCTCTCTCGCGAACGTTTGTAACCCCTACTGCAAGCGCATCCGCCCTGGGCGTAGGATAACATGAGCCGTGGTTCCCCTTTTTTCCCCCTTGTGTTCCATCTCGCGCCGACCCATCTGGGTTGGGACACGCAGCGACAATTTACTCGTCGGTCTAGGGACCCCCCGGGGTCGAAACGCCTACAGATATAAAATAAATTAAGTGTATAATTCTAATCTATATTTCATAACAATATAAGGTTACCAAATGATAAACAATATGAACATGAATTTAATGCAACAGGAATGGATCAAAAAGGAGTTAAAATGAATTAATTATGAATTATTCAAGGTTCTAAAATTATTCCGATACTAGAAATCATTTCCCATATTAATTTTCCTAATTTATTTACTATCTGGACTGCAGGTACTATTCTAGAGTTTTCCAGGGGGCTTGGTATAAATTTCAGGACATATGCGTATTATTCGATGTCTCTGGGTGGATGGTGGGTTCATTTTTAAGAACCCCAAGGTCTCCATTGCAAATTCGCCCGGCTGAAGGGTTATCAATGGATTTGAGTCGTTCCAATAAGATTCTATGGTACAGATTGAACTGTGAAGGGCTCAATGCTGGCCATCGGATCCGAATATCACGGATCAACCCATGCATTGCCCTTATGAAGCGGTAAGTCATATCGGCCGTAGGATCACTAACGCATGGTTCCGATTTTATTTAGGGTCGGTCTAATCTCGCTCGTTGGTTAAACTTTAGACAGTTTGGATTAAACTCGAGCCACTCAACCGATACACGCCTTGGCCCCAAGATCCAAATCCAACGGTGGAGGGCCCCTGGCCGATGAGTGCCGATCTCGCCCACCCATTCTTAATCGAACGACTGCCCCAACACCCCCCTTACCCCTCGCCCATCTACGGAGGAGACGACTCCATCCCGCGGCGGTGCCATGACCGACGGGGACGCGCGGTCAACGGTTCTTCATCTATGACACGGGACGACTGAACCAAAGTAGAACATGAATAAAAATTGACAAAGGAGTCCTCACAGGCGACGATGGCACTGGGCATTGGAGTTTATGCCCCACGGCGGACTTGTAGCGGCACCGCCCAAGGTGAGGAACTCCCGATGTTCCAGTCAAAGACAACCCATTAGCGAGGCATTAAATCTTCACGGCGCGCATCGGCGGACCCCTGCAACACTTCATCGACGACCCCAAGCTGAGGTTGATGGTAGTCTAGGTGCAGTGCCGTGATGCACACCTGGTGGTGCAATTTCTCCCAGTGCGGAGCTCCCGGACTCATAGCCTATGGCATGGGTGTTGCGCAGTGCTGCGAATTGGGCCGGGCCGGGCCAGCCCGGCCCAAGCCCATCGTGCTTCGTGCCAAACGGGTTCGGGCCAGGAAATCCCAAACAATTTTTGGGCCGTGTCGTGCCAGCCCGAAGTATAAAAACAGTGGCCCAGCCCGACCCTAAACAATGTCGTGCCTTCGTTGGGCCATGCCGGCCCAAGCCCGGCCCGTATATTTGACCACATAAAATCAAAATATTATAATCATATAAAGTTCATAGCTTACTAAATTAAAGATATTAAACAATTATAACATTATTTAACCACATAAACTCGAAATATAACAACAATATATAGTTGATATCTTACTAAATTAAAGAAATTAAACACTGTTGCGTGGATGGAGCAGAGGTCTGGCGAAGGGCTTGGTTTCAGCTATTTGAAGGAAGGTCGCCAACTAGCTGGGTGGACCGCACCAGCAATGGCGGCTGTAACAACCCACCGTGAACCATGGCGCTCGCGAGGAGGTGGTTAGTGGTAACGGGTCCACTCATCAACGAAAACCACGACCGGCACACGAACGTGCCTAGAGGCGCTATTCACCTGGCGCCCTGGCCCCATGCGCCAGCGAGTGGAGCGGCTGCCCACGGGCCCGACCTATCATATGAGCGTCGGACGCGCAAGGCCGTAATGGGCTGGCCCAAGTCACGATCGGATGGCCGAAGGAGGGTTTCGGTGGGCTGGATTGAACGGATTTGGCCTAGGTGCATAGTTGTTTCTCCATTCTCCTTTTCTATTTCTTTTTTGTTTTCATTTCTTTTTTGAATCCCATTTCAATTTTTTTGTTTTCAGAATTCAAATGCCCCAATCCAAAATACGAGCATGAAATGCACACTTGCTTAAATCATTAGTTGTTGTAATCAAACTAATAATGTGGTATGCATACAAAGGGAAGGAAGGAGAAAAATTATAATAAAGCTAATAATCATATAGATTTTTAAAATCTCCCATATTTATAAATGTTTATATATATATACTCCAACAATTTGGGTATTATATATTTCTAAGCCTCTCAAAACAAGATAACCTCGTACTGATTTGGTTGTAAATATTTAGTAGAGTAACTTTCTGTAAGCGAGAAATACAAGGATTTTGGGACAACACGGATTGTTTTGGTTTTCTTTGAATCTATGGACATGAGCCTTATCTGTTGCACAATAAGTTAAAAAAAATAATCACAAGTTCACATTACTTATCCTATCGAAATAAACACATGTGTACCAAAGTGGCTACTGCCTACATTTTCTAGATAGGAGGTGTAGTGTAACAGGCCCTCTCTGTCGTAGTTTTTGTTATTTTTGTCCAGAATAGTCCATCATTGTAATTTTTTACAGAAGTTTTAGGGTTTTCTAAATCTTAGTTGCAGTTCAAAGCACCCTCTAAAAGCTTAATAGAAAAGGAAAAGAGAATTAAAAGTCAACTTATATTAATTAAATAATTTCATCAAACATCATCTAAGCTTTAACTAAATTTTTAGGAGAATAATCTAGGTCTCAATCCACCCTTTTTCTTCTGGTAAAATCATAAAATGGACCCTAAATGCAACTCCTATAATGACTTATTCTAATAAGTATAGACCCCCCCCCCACAACTTTTGCTAAGTAACTTATGGTTACTTTAACATGCATCCTCATGAAACATTTTGCATATCATAGCATTCATATATCTTATACATTGCATTTGTTAAATTGCAACCTCGCCGATGGAGAGTATGTGCTAATTCTGGAGCAAGGAGTGGAGCAAGAAGTCTAGGAGCCTACTCCCGAACCTGCCACTAAGGATCTCCCCACAGCACCAGGACTTCATGGCAAGCCTCGGTTTTATGCATAACCATTATATATGCTATTTTACTACATTTATGATTGTAGGTTTGTATTGTGCACTTAAGTGTATGATTTGTTTGAAACCCTTTATGCATGAACTCATGCTACTTTATGAGATGAATACTAGTATGGTAGGTCGAGTAGCTGCTTTGCTAAATAGGGATCTCGGTAGAAGTCGAGTGATTTTTCCCACAGTTGCGCAAGGTCAAGAATTAGTTGTATTCATTTTGATAATGGGATAATGTTTGTCTATAGACACGGGTCCCTAGTGGATGCCCTGTCCATGAGACATAATTGGACTAAGGATCAACGTGTGGATACTTGTGTCAAGCGTTTGAAAGTACTAAACGCATGCCAAGAAATATCGTAAATCAGTAAGCCTAGTACCTGAGTGAAGTCGGGTGCGGACTTCTCTCCTCACCTGTCCTGAGACGTGGGCTAGCGATGGCGGGTGCAAGGGCAGTCACTGCACGGCGATAGCTAGGGACAGTGGGGCATTCATCCAAGGCTATGGGCCCTGGCCGCGAACGGGGGATCGATGGGGACGGCTGATGTGCGTGGGGACATAGTGCCCCTACATGTCATGTGTTTATGTTAACCTTGCATGAGTAAAACTCGATTCGAATCGTCTACTTCTTGCAGCTAATGAGACTACTTGATCCATTGTACTACATTGAGTAATAAATGGAAATGAGGATTACCCATAAGAAGATGTTGATTGGTTTAATGTTTGATACCATGTGTGAATAACTAGGTGATCATCTAGTCTAAAGTATTACTCTATAACTTGAAAAGCTAAAATTTGACTTAGACTCAGTTAGTGCTTTTGCCAAAGCAAACCCCTCAGCCAAACATCTTCATGGTCTAGAGGTACATGAGTAGACTCCTCACATCGGGTAAGTCTAGCTGAGTATTAGTATACTTAGCCTTGCCTGCAACATCTTCATGGTTGTCGGTGTGACTTGGCCATCCACCCTGCCAACAAACTGGACGGTCGAGTGGGATGTTGCCTCTATAGGAGAGGACCAAGAGGAGTACTGGCCAGGCTTCGCCACACTCCCAGTTACCTTCGTTAGTTTATTTTCGCTGCATCAAAAATTAGGATTTACTGAGGAGAACCAGGAGGAGTGCTCCAAACTCAGAACCATATACTGCTACACAATGCGCCAGGACAAGCCGAACAACAAGGATAGGTTATTACCGGTTATCGAGCCATGCAGAACCCCGACGACAGAGGATGGCGACTCCGCGGTGAGTTTCTTGCTCCAGCAAGCAATTCCCTTGCCTCTGCCCGTATTCCCACCTAACATGGCTAGGAGCACCTCCCATATGATAGGGTGAAGCTCCCCGGTACACTACCAAGGCACTAAACAAGGGAAGGGCGAGTAACGACGGTGGTGGCTTCCTTTCTCTCTTTTATGTTTTCTTGACGTCCCGCTCTCGGTGAGATGCCATCGATGCTCCGCTTTCTTGCTGCGGTGGAGGTCAAGATGATGGGATGAGAGGGGGCTAGGGGTCTCATATATATATATGCTTGGGACGGCAGGATGAGATAGGAGAATCTCCCGGTATTTAGCGATTGAACCTTATCAGAGTTCATTGGAGTCCGATGGAGGCGACGCTACTGACAACCTGGCTTCGCCCGGTAGTGAGATGCATCGTGGCTAGGGATATGTTGGCCAGTGGGGTAAGGAGGTGGGCTGTGGGCGCGGTGGAGTTGGGCTTCACGGGTGAAATGGGCTAGGGCGTGGTGGTTTGGCCCAGTCAGCTTCTTCTCTCTTCCTTCTTCTTTTTCTTTTTTGTTTCAATTTTCATTTTCTATTCCCATTTTATGTTATGTATATACATATTTTTATATCCAAAATTAATATATAATTTTAAATTATAAATTAAATGCACAAACAAGAACTCCAGCATGATATGCAATATATGCATATATTAATTATTTTATTTAAGCAAATGCTTCAAATATATAGTGAAGACACAAAAATATTTATCTCAAAAATACTTACACTTTGAATGTATAGTCTAATTAAAAGATCATTCAATCTATTCAATAGTCATTACTTATTTACTTTATTAGAAAATGATTTCTAATGCATAATCTCTATTAAGAGATACTTTATTTCTTTTAGAGAATATATCCAAATATATTTTACCCGAAAACAGATAATTTAAATCGTATGAGGATCTTTTATTTAATCCCTTGTTTTAAATCATAATTAGTTAAATCATAGGATAAACTTTCCTAAATTACCCAAAATATGATTTTGAGCTATCATAGATGGACCGAATGGGTTGGACCGAAAGGCCAGGTGAGGGAAAGGGGAAATGCTTTTTTTTCCTTTTTTTTATTTTTCTATTTGAACTTAGGTTTTTATTTTTGAATTTAAACTCATATGTGTTCCGTAATTTTGAATGAATGCACACCAAGGCAATTTGACATGAATAAACAGATGTTCTAGCAATGTGATGCAACAACCAAAACTTCATGGTTTTGTTTTGCCAAAATAGCTCATGTATAATCAAAATAACTCTCTCCTTTTAAATAAAGAAAGGAAAAGAAAAAGAAGAAAAGGGTAACAACTGAATTTTTTGAGTGCTGAGAAAAGAATTTTTATACCCAAAATTCAAAGTGTTACACTAGTGGATTTTCAATCATCTAACAACCTACCCAATCTGCATTTGAGAAGGCACTAATTAACCAGGATGATGATTGCTTAATTTTCAACCCTATGTTCGCCATACCCTTCACATATCGTAGTATCCTCTTCACAATGGTCCAATGTTGTGTAGCTGGGGCGTGTAAATATTGACATATTATATTGATGGAGAACATAATATCTGGCCTAGTAAGTGTTAACTATTGTAAGCCTCCAATAATACTCCTATACTTTTTGTCATCCTTCGATAGTAAAGCATCCCCAACATGAACTAACATTTTTTTCACTTGTTGATAAGGGAGTGACCGTAGGTTTACTAGTGCTCATACTGACTTCCTTTAAAAGATCAGTGGCATATTTTTTTGAGACAACAATATTCCATCACTAGTTCTTTTGACCTCAATTCCCAAAGAATAGTGTAATTCACCTAAATCCTTTGGAGCAAAGTCAGCTTTGAGATCCTCAAGTAACACACTTGTACTGCCTTTGACGAGGAACTCACAACCACTATATCATCCACATATACAAGAAGAAAAATGGTGATCATTCCCTTCTTATAGAAGAATATAGATGTATTAGCTCTTGATGATCTAAAACCAAGTGTCTTGAATTTATCACTAAGTCTAGCATACCAAGAGCATGGCATTTGCTTTACACCATAAAGGGCCTTGTCATGTTTCCATACATGATGTGGCTTAGCGATATCTTCATACCTAGGAGGTTACCTCATATACACTTCTTCCTCAAGAACATCATGGAGAAACATGTTCTACACATCCAACTATCGCAAGCACCATCCTTTAGATCAATTGAAAAACAAGTCGAATTGTAGTAGGTTCAACCACTGGACTAAAGGTGTCTTCATAATCGATCCCATAATGTTGCTTGAGCCCTTTTGCCACTAAACATGCTTTGTATCTATCTAGTGATCACCCTGCCTTCTGCTTAATTTTCTATACCCATTTACAGTCAATTATATTCCTGTGTTTTTTGGGGCACAAGATGCTATGTCTTGTTTCGAAAGAGAGCCACATATTCGACATCCATTGCTAGCTTCAAGTTCACATCATTAAGATCATCAGTTAAATTTGCAGCCTCACTCATAGTGGCAAGAAAGCCAAACCATATGGTACCATCGATATATTGCCTAGGTTAACGAATACCGCGTTAAAGGCAAGTGTGGTGTACTAGAGACGTAGAAAGAGCGATAGGAACAAAATCTGCAATGGATCTAGGTTCCAATGCAGCAGAGGATGACACGGGCACCAATCCCAAAATAGATCTGTCGGTGTTGTCCCTCATGGTTGTTGACGCTGCGTGCGAGGTGGAGCCGACCCAGACTTCCATGGTGTTTGGCACACTAGGTGAGGCAAGGCCGAGTCTATCCCCCGTGGTCGGCACCTAAGGGCATGTTCGGTTCACATGTTTTCATTCCATAAGGGGATTTAATCCAGGGAGGGATTGAGTGAATCCCCTCCTTATCACTTGAACCCTTTGGGGGTATAATCCCCTTCGGCTATAATCCCTGACATCAAAAGTTTGTTTGGTTAAGAAGGGAGATAATGAGAGGCCTATATCAATATAAACTAATAATTCGAAGCAGCTCAAACACGCTAGCACTGCATGAGAACCATATAGTATCTGGTAATGTTGCTAAGACCAAAAGAACAACCAATAAGCAAACGTGAAAAGGCAATTCATCTTCTAGTGCCTGACCTCTTCAAATGCAGCTACAGAAAGGAGCTTCTTCTGGTGCACTTGATACCCCTGCCTCAAACAAAATGGATGGCCAGTCTAGATCAATTACTGCAAAAGGAGCTATGCATACCCATGTACGAAACTGAATAGTCTTCTCCTAAAAGGATAAAACATCTAGGAATGGACCCGCCACCTTCTCTGCTTCCTCCTAGATCAGAGTGCAATTTAGGTTTACAAACTACTGGGAAAAAACATAAACTTTGGCCAACCATGAACATACCTTCTCACTCACTGGAAGACCATCAATGTATATGAAATAGTCTTCAACTGATGATGCGGCATCTAAATCACTGCAACAAAGGAGAGGAGAGCATTGTGAGATATTGTGGTTATGATTTCAAATGCAGAATGAATATTTGTGCTCATTATAAATGCATATAAAATATATGTCAAGCGAAAACTGTAGACCATGGTCAAGGAAACTTCAAAAATGAAAATAACGTCAAGTAAACGTATAGATCTCGAACAAGTCTGTGGACTACTGAAACGGATACAAGGTGCACACTCATGATCAAAGTTTGCATCCTTAATTGAGAAGCTGCAGACTGCAACATACAATCAACATGTTAGTGGTGTAGATGACTGCCGACCGACCTGAACTGGACGAGCGGGGGCAGACAACCACATTGTTTTTGTTTTATAACAACATCCATCAAAGTAATTTCTGTAGAATGAAAGAATCCTAATCTACCATTGATAGATTTGGAACTAAAAAGATGTTCTGATATCCTCCAGTTTTGTATCTGGTATGTGTGTGTATGCGTGAGCAACTTGCACCTGCTAGCCTGCAAAGAGTTGTATTGCACATTGTTTCCCAAACCATTGAGATTCTTGCACCAACTAACAATAGTTATAGAAAGAGTGCACATTTCTTAATCTGAAGCAAGAACCAATGGAGCTCTGAATCCGTTGGAGGAAAACTGACTAAACTATAACCTGTCAGTGTAGTTTGAGACTTGGAGTGGACAACACGAGGCACCAAGTGTCTCCAGGGATGTGAGTGTGTCCGGGACTCCGCCGTTGCAGGGCCCGCCGGATCTGGCAGCGCCCAGGACTCTAGCGACATGCGCACGCCATGCGACGCGGGGCGTGCCCGGAGATGTGCATGCGGCAAGACGAAGCGTCGTGGGCTGACGCGGGATGGGGGACATGTGGACTGCCAGCGCATTGCGAGATGGGTGGAAGAAGCATACCAGTAGGCCGTCGCCGGAGCCGGAGCATATCGACACTGAAGAGCTATTGCCGACACTGTCCTTCTTGATGCCTCGGCTCATTCACGTGCGGTTCCTCGCTGGAATATTTCTGCCTCACCAGGGACCGGGTGCGGTTCCCGGCCTAGAACCACGAGGATAGATCGGGATACGATCCACGTCGGGCTTAACCGAACGATTGTTTTTCCATGGACCAGGCTTCTTTCCAGGGCGGGAGGGATCCATAGGGTTTGGTCCCTGTTCCCCGCCGGGAACAGCCTAAACGAATAAGGCCTAAGTGGGCGTCGTGGCATCAGGGGAGAGGGCCAAGCGTGGGTGGTGATACTATCAGGGCAGTTGCAGGAGAATCATCCCCCAAATCATTAGAGCCCGGGGCTTGATCCAGATCAGTGTCGATCAGCGAGCCGGAGTTCTTCTACATCAAATCATAACTAGAAACATTACGGAGCATAGAAAAAATAGGGGCTGATGAACTATCATTAATCGAGGTATTCATATTCATCACTAGCTCCAATAGATGACGTGGATTCAAAAAGAAAATATGTTTTGTCGAAGACAACATCGCGGGAAATATAAATTGTACCAAAGGCACGGTCAAGACACTTAAATTCTTTATGCATGTTACTACACCCTAAAAAGACAAAAGAAAGGGATCGGAATTGAAGTTTTTTGTGTTGTATATGATCGTATGCAAGACCAGCACGCATAACCAAATATTCAGAGATTGTGGTACTCCGGTGTGTCACCAAGGTGACGAAAGAGAGGAGTTTGATACTGGATAACAGGACTAGGGGTTTGATTAATAAGATACATGGTAGCCAAAAAAACTTGATCCCAATATTTCAACAACATATTTGTCGTAGCCAGGAGCGAGAGGCCAACTTCAATGAACGATGTGACTGTGTTTCTGCTCCGCAACCTCATTTTGCTGGTGAGCATGGGTACATGAGACAAGATGAGAGATGTCAACTTTCCATAGAAAGGTGTTGAGGCAAGCATACTCGCCTCCCGGTCTGTTTGCATAGCAATGATTTTGCGTCCAAGAAGTCGTTCAACTTGAGCTTAGAACTCTTGAAAATAGCAAAAACTTCTAACTTATGACCCTTGAGATAGATCCAAGTAAATTTACTATAATCATCAATAAAACTGACATAATAATTGTAACGACTAAAAGAATCAATGGTTGGTCCCCATACATTAGAGAACACTAATTGAAGAGAAAAGCTAGACTTGCTAGTAGACAGTATATGGAAGCTGATGAGACTTTGCTTGTTGGCAAGCTCCACACACGGACTGGGACGAAGACTATGATGAGCATGGGGTATGTTCAGGAACGACACGCGACATCGTGGCATACGATGGATGGCCGAACCTGTAGTGGCACCTTGAAAGGGACGGAATCACTCATGCAACACTGTCTTATTATCTGACGACTGAGGAGGGGACGACAAGGGGTAGAGGCCACGTCCACATGGGCTCCGAAGCAGCACCTACTTTGTTACTTGATCCTTAACCAAGAAAAAACTGGGGTGAGATTCAATAAAAGCTTTGTTTTCTGTAGTGAGACGATGAACAGAGACTAGTTTTTATGATGTTTGAGGAACATGAAGAATTCTGTATACCCATTTATAGTCATTTATATTATTGCCTTTTGGGGGGCATAAGATGCAAATTCCTGCTTCAAATGAGAGCCACATATTCGACATCCATTGCTAGCTTCCAGTTCACATCATTAAGAGCATCAGTTAAATATACAGGCTCACTCGTAGTGGTAAGAAATCCATACAATGGTACCATCGTTATACTGCCTTGGTTTATGAATACCCTACTGAAGGCGAGTGTTGTGTACCTAAGATGCAGGAGGAGTGGTAGGAACAAAATCCGCAACGGTTCCAGGATCGGGTGCAACAGAGGATGACATGGGCACATCAATAACAAAACAGATCCATCGGTGTTGTGTCCCGTGGTTCCTGGCATTTCGTGCGAGACGGATTCAACTGACTTCTGGGGTGTCGAGCGCACTAGGCAAGGCAAGGTCGAGGCTATCCCCCACAGTTGGCACCTCATTGGGCATCGTGGCATCAGGGGAGAGGCTAGGTATGGTGGAAATACTATTGGGACAATTGTTGGCGGGGAGACATATGGCATGGAATCTAGAGCCTGTTTGGTCTAGGGGCTCTAGGGGAATCAAACCCGCAATCATTTGCTCTAGGGGCTTGATCTGGATTAGGCCCTGTTTGGTTACTTTAGTCACTAGACTAAATTTTAGTGACTAAAGTTTAGTCGCTAAAGTACCCTGTTTGGTTCCAGTGACTAAACCGGACTAAAGAGCATTAATTGTTGTGAATAATGACAGTTTTACCCCTATTAATTAATGGATGTTTGCTATAAGAAGGAAGTGGAGAGGGCAAATAAGGTAAAATACTATTTTAGTTCCTTTTTGTCGGGACCATAATTAGGGGTACCCTCAAGACTCCTAATTCTCAGCTGGTAACCCCCATCAGCATAAAGCTGCAAAGGCCTGATGGGTGCGATTAAGTCAGGGATCGGTCCATTCGAGCGACTCGATCACGCCTCGCCCGAGCCTAGCCTCGGACAAGGGCAGCCGACCCCAGAGGATTTCCGTCTCGCCCGAGGCCCCCCTCCAACGGCAGACACATCTCCGGCTCGTCCGAGGCCCTGCCTTCGCTAAGAAGCAACCCTGACTAAATCGCCGCACCGACCGACCAAGTCGCAGGAGCATTTAATGCAAAGGTGGCCTGACATCTTTATCCTGACGCGCGCCCTCCGGCAAAGCCGAAGTGACCGCCGTCACTTCGCCGCTCCACTGATCGGTCTGACAGAAGGACAGCGCCGCCTGCGCCACTCCGACTACAGTGCCACTCGACAGAGTGAGACTGACAGGCAGTCAGGCCCTGCCGAAGGCACCATAGGAAGCTCCGCTCCGCCCGACCCAGGGCTCGGACTCGGGCTAAGGCCCGGAAGACGGCGAACTCTGCTCCGCCCGACCCAGGGCTCGGACTCGGGCTAAGACCCGGAAGACGGCGAACTCCGCTCCGCCCGACCCAGGGCTCGGACTCGGGCTAAGGCCCGGAAGACGGCGAACTCCGCTCCGCCCGACCCAGGGCTCGGACTCGAGCTAAGACCCGGAAGACGGCGAACTCCGCTCCGCCCGACCCAGGGCTCGGACTCGGGCTAAGACCCGGAAGACGGCGAACTCTGCTCCGCCCGACCCAGGGCTCAGACTCGGGCTCAGCCCCAGAAGACGACGAACTCTGCTCCGCCCGACCCAGGGCTCGGACTCGGGCTCAGCCCCAGAAGACGACGAACTTCGCTCCGCCCGACCCCAGGGCTCGGACTCCGCCCTGGCCTCTGCCGACGACCTCCGCCTCGCCCGACCTAGGGGCTCGGACTCGGCCTCGGCCATGGAAGATAGACTCGACCTCGGCTTCGGAGGAGCCTCCACATCGCCCAGCCTAGGGCGCAGGCCAGCCACGTCAACGGGAAGCGCCATCATCACCCTACCCCAAGCTGACTCGGGCCGCAGGGAACAAGACCGGTGTCCCATCTGGCCAGCTCCGCCAGATAGGCAATGATGGCGCCCCGCACGCTCTATGACGACGGCGGCTCCCAGCCCTCTTACGGAAGCAGGTGGACGTCAGCAAGGACTCGACCGCTCCAACAGCTGTCCCTCCGCCAGACACCGTCGCTCCTCTGACGGCCACGACATCACACCAGCAGGGTGCCAAGATCTCTCCGGCTGCCACATTGGCATGTACTTAGGGCGTCAGCTCTCCCCCGCTAGACACGTAGCACTCTGCTACACCCCCGTTGTACACCTGGATCCTCTCCTTACGCCTATAAAAGGAAGGACCAGGGCCCTCTTAGAGAGGGTTGGCCGCGCGGGGACGAGGACGGGACAGGCGCTCTCTTGGGGCCGCTCGCTTCCCTCTCCCGCGTGGATGCTTGTAACCCCCTACTGCAAGCGCACCCGACCTGGGCGCGGGACGAACACGAAGGCCGCGGGATTCCCACCTCTCTCGCGCCGGACTCCGGCCGCCTCGCTCTCTCCCCCCTTTGTGCTCGCCCACGCGCTCGACCCATCTGGGCTGGGGCACGCGGCACTCACTCGTCGGCCTGAGGGACCCCCGGTCTCGAAACGCCGACAGTTGGCGCGCCAGGTAGGGGCCTGCTGCGTGTTGACGAACAGCTTCCCGTCAAGCTCCAGATGGGCAGTCTCCAGCAACCTCTCCAACCCGGGACGGTGCTCTGTTTCGGGAGCCTTGAGTTCATGTCCTTCGACGGCAGCTACGACATGATACTCCTTCCACCGCCGCGCGACAACGACAATGGCGGCCGACAGCCCGCCCTCCGGCGGCGGAATCGACGACGTCTTCCCCGCGTGGTGGAAGAACGACTTTCGAGCTCGCCCCGTCCTCTCCCCCGCCAAAGGAGGAGGAGGCGGGGCAACCAAGGCCAAGCAGGAGGCCGCGCCTCGTCGGCTGTCGAGCGAGTCGACGTCCCTAGCGCCCCAACGGGGGGCGCGTCGGGCGTCAACCTCGCGTTTGAGACGAAGGCGAGCGCCGTCTCCCCGCGACACGCCAAACCCGAGCAAGTGGACGACGCCAGCGCGCTTGCGAAAAGCTTGCAGGACGTCGCCCTCGTACCTGAGGCGACGGTGCAGTCAGTCCTCGACGTGACTTCATCGCCGCTCGACGACCAAAAGGTACCGACCGATTCCCATCCTACGTCATTTGGACTCAGCCTCAACCCGCCTAGCGACCTTGCTTTGGCGGGCGCTCTCGTAGAGGCGAGTTCAAACCCTTTGGGGTTTCGCATGCGGTCGCCTTGGGACCAATTGACGGACGTCTCGACCTACGGGCCCTCTGGGTCCGAGGAAGATGACGATCCCGACATCTGTTGGGATTTCTCTGGATTTGGCAACCCTAGTGCCATGCGGGACTTCATGACCGCATGCGACTACTGCCTCTCCGACTGTTCCGACGGTAGCCGCAGCCTCGACGACGAGGACTGCGGCCCAAGCCGCGAATGTTTCCACGTCGAGCTAGGGGGTCCCTCCGAAGGCAATCATCTCGGCATGCCGGAGGACGGCGATCTCCCTAGGCCAGTGCCTCGCGCTGACATCCCGCGGGAGCTAGCTGTGGTCCCCGTTCCGGTGGGGGGTTACGACCCACAGCTCGAGCAAGTCCGCGGGGCGCAGGCCAGGCTCGACGAGGGAGCAGGAGCGCTTGAGCCGATCCGCCGGGACGTCGGGCAGGTATGGGCGGGCCAACCCCCGGCCGGAGAAATACGTCACCTGCCCCAGGGTCTCCAGCACCGCGTCGCCGATGACGTCAGGGTTAGGCCACCACCCGCATCCAGTGGGGTCGGTCAGAACCTGGCCGCAGCAGCGATGCTCCTCCGCGCGATGCCGGAGCCATCAACCACCGAGGGTCGGCGAATCCAGGGGGAGCTCAAGAATCTCCTGGAAGGCGCCGCGGTCCGACGGGCCGAGAGCACTGCCTCCCGAAGGCAAGGATACCCCTCGGAACCTCATGTCGCGACTTCCCGATTCATGCGGGAAGCCTCGGTCTATACTGGGCGCATGCGCAACACCGCGCCTGCGGCCCCGGGCCGCCTCGGCAACGAGCACCATCATCGCGACCGTCGGGCCCACCTCGACGAGAGGGTGCGCCGAGGCTATCACCCCAGGCGTGGGGGACGCTACGACAGCGGGGAGGATCGGAGTCCCTCGCCCGAACCACCCGGTCCGCAGGCCTTCAGCCTGGCCATCCGACGGGCGCCGTTCCCGACCCGGTTCCGACCCCCGACTACTATCACAAAGTACTCGGGGGAGACGAGACCGGAACTGTGGCTCGCGGACTACCGCCTGGCCTGCCAACTGGGTGGAACGGACGACGACAACCTCATCATCCGCAACCTCCCCCTGTTCCTCTCCAACACCGCTCGCGCCTGGTTGGAGCACCTGCCTCCGGGGCAGATCTCCAACTGGGATGACTTGGTTCAAGCCTTCGCCGGAAATTTCCAGGGCACGTACGTGCGCCCTAGAAATTCCTGGGACCTCCGAAGCTGCCGGCAGCAGCCGGGAGAGTCTCTCCGGGACTACATCCGGCGATTCTCAAAGCAGCACACCGAGCTGCCCAACATCACCGACTCAGATGTCATCGGCGCGTTCCTTGCCGGCACCACCTGCCGCGACCTGGTGAGCAAGTTGGGTCGCAAGACCCCCTCCAGGGCGAGCGAGCTGATGGACATCGCCACCAAGTTCGCCTCTGGCCAGGAGGCGGTCGAGGCTATCTTCCGAAAGGACAAGCAGCCCCAGGGCCGTCCATTGGAAGAGGCTCCCGAGGCGTCTACTCCACGCGGCGCCAAGAAGAAAGGCAAGAAGAAGTCGCAAGCGAAACGCGATGCCGCCGACGCGGACCTTGTCGCCGCCACCGAGTACAAGAACCCACGGAAGCCCCCCGGAGGTGCCAACCTCTTCGACAAGATGCTCAAAGAACCGTGCCCCTATCATCAGGGGCCCGTCAAGCACACCCTGGAGGAGTGCGTCATGCTTCGGCGCCACTTCCACAGGGCCGGGCCACCCGCGGAGGGTGGCAGGGCCCGCGACGACGACAAGAAGGAAGATCACCAAGCAGGAGAGTTCCCCGAGGTCCGCGACTGCTTCATGATCTATGGCGGGCATGTGGCGAATGCCTCGGCTCAGCATCGCAAGCAAGAGCGCCGGGAGGTCTGCTCGGTGAAGGTGGCGGCGCCAGTCTACCTAGACTGGTCCGACAAGCCCATCACTTTCGACCAAGCCGACCACCCCGACCATGTGCCGAGCCCGGGGAAATACCCGCTCGTCGTCGACCCCGTCGTCGGCAACGTCAGGCTCACCAAGGTCCTTATGGACGGGGGCAGCAACCTCAACATCATCTACGCCAAGACCCGGGCTCCTGCGCGTCGATCTGTCCTCCGTCCGAGCAGGCGATGCGCCCTTCCACAGGATCATTCCCGGGAAGCGCGTCCAGCCCCTCGGACGACTCGACCTCCCCGTCTGCTTCGGAACTCCCTCCAACTTCCGAAGGGAGACCCTGACGTTCGAGGTAGTTGGGTTCCGAGGAACCTACCACGCGGTACTGGGGAGGCCATGCTACGCGAAGTTCATGGCCGTCCCCAACTACACCTACCTGAAGCTCAAGATGTCGGGCCCCAACGGGGTCATCACTGTCGGCCCCACGTACAAACACGCGTTCGAATGCGACGTGGAGTGCGTGGAGTACGCCGAGGCCCTCGCCGAGTCCAAGGCCCTCATCGCCGACCTGGAAAGCCTCTCCAAAGAGGTGCCAGACGTGAAGCGTCATGCCGGCAACTTCGAGCCAGTGGAGACGGTTAAGGCCGTCCCCCTCGACCCCAGTGGCGACGCCTCCAAGCAGATCCGGATCGGTTCCGGGCTCGACCCCAAATAAGAAGCAGTGCTCGTCAACTTTCTCCGCGCGAACGCCGACGTTTTCGCGTGGAGTCCCTCGGACATGCCCGGCATACCAAGGGATGTCGCCGAGCACTCACCGGATATTCGGGCCGGGGCCCGACCCGTCAGATGGCCTCTGCGCTGATGGCACCCGGGGGCTGCACACACCCCCGGGAAAGACCGCTTGTCATCGACGACGTTCTAGAGCCCGGAACGTACAAGCTGGCCGGCGGTCAAGGCAAGGTCTACAGCAACGCTTGGAACATCCGACAGCTACGTCGCTTCTACCCTTAAGATGTTTTCAAGCTGTTCGTATACCTCGCTCCCGCACAAGTCTCAGTCATCAAGGAAGGGTCGGCCTCGCCTCGGCAAAGCCCGACCCTCCCTCGGGGGCTAAAAAGGGGGAACCCCTCTGCGTCAAGGTCGGGTGTACCTCTCCGCATCCAAAAATTTTTCGATCAAAAAGGCTTTTGCGTTCTCCTGGCTATATCAGAAACAGGGCCCCAAGGAACAAACGTGGGTGCATGTAAGTGGCAAGGCTGACTGAGCCGAGGGATTCCTATGCCTCCGGGCTAAGGACACCTTCACTCGTCACCCGCCACGAAAAATGACCCCTACTCGGGAAGCCACCTTGTTATTGACAAACAAAGTCGGACACGCAAAATAAAAGGAGGAGTACGACTTCATGCAATGGAAACAAAGTGTTCAGGCCTCGGCGGCCGCAGGGGAACACACGCACATTCAACAGAAACTGTTCCAACAAAAGCTAGGCGTCGCCTTGGGAAGGAGCCACGCCTTCAGCTCCGTCTCCGCCTTCGGTGAGGTCCATCTCGGCCTCCGGCGACGGCGCAGTGGGGAGGATTTCTGCCTCAAAGGTGGTCGCCAGCACTGCGCTCGGACCCGCGGCGACCGTGTCGAGCCGTTGGACTTCCACCAGGGTAGCTTCGTCTTCGTCAGGAAGGCAATACCCCTCGCTAACCCGCTCCAGATCCACGACGTAGTGGGAAGCGAGCACGGCGAAGGCCCGCCTGACGCCGTGGTGTAGCGCCTCACGGACTCTGCCGCGCGCGTGATCACTTAGGGCTTGAAGGCGACTTTGAGGGGAGCTTCCTGAGGGGACGTCGCCGGAGCCGAGGATCCGATAGACGTCCGAGACGGCTTCGGACATGGCCGCAAGGTCGGCCTCCCTCTGCTCGGCCGCCCCGGCAAGCGCCTCGGCAAGCGCCTTGGCGGACTCATCGAGGGCGGACTCGAGCTCTGCGAACAGCCAGAAGGACGATTTCAAGCACAAGCAGAGGAAACAAACAAGAACAAGAACCAAGGATGGCCAAGGCATACCTTCGGCTCGGGCACGCTGCTCCGAGGTCGCGACCTGGGCTGCAGCTAAGTCAGCCGCGAGGGTGTCGGCCCGGCTTTCGGCCTCGGCAGCCCGGCCCCGAGATCGATCCCGCTCCTCGACGACCTGGACAAGCTCCGACCGCTGCCGTTGCACCTCGGTGCGCGCCGCGGCCGCCTCCGCGCGCGCCACCGCCGCTTCCGCGTGTGCCGCTGCCACCTCCGTGCGCGCCGCTGCCGCCTCGGCTCTCAGGTCAGTGCAGAGCAACTAAAGGTCCGCTACCTCGGCACCCTGCTGAGAGAGGCGCGCAGTAGCCCTGGCAAGCGAGGTCCTCAGGGACCGCAGCGAGCCCCAGACATCGACTTCGCGGCGGATGAACGACGACTTGGCGGCGCTCCGACCCGACAGATCCTGAGGGAAGGAAACGGGGCGTCACGAAGAACGCCTCGGTCACAGAAGAGAAAAGGTATGCCTGAAACCGTTACCTGGAGGATTTTGGGGACGTCCCTGTAGAAAACCTCCAGCGACGACCGGAGCGACCCCACCGTTGCTTCGGCACGCTCGTGGAGCTCATCCTAGTACTGGTCCTCCTGTTCATCGTCGAGAACGAAGACGGGGTCCGAGGCCTCATGGGTCCGGAACCGGAGCAGCTGGCGCCGAACCTCGGGGCTCCGCCGTACAGCGACGAGGCTGCCGCCTGGCGGGACGGATCGCGCCTCCCCGCCTGCCTCTTCCGAGGCACCAGGCGCCGACGCATCAGCCGTCTCGGCGTCGGCAGCAACCGGACGCTCCTCGACTGGAACGGCGGCGACTTCGGTAGCGGCAGGCGCCGGCATGGCTGGCACGACCGGTGGGCTCGGGGCCACGTCGGCATCAGCCGCCTCCCCTATGACAATGGCCACCTCGGCAGAGGAGCCAGCCTCGGGAACCTGCTCCACGGCGACCGGCGCCGCCCAAGCCCCCTGAGGTGGAACGCCATGCGAGAGGGTCGGCCGAACGGCAAGGCCCGGAGCGGCGCTGGCTGCACAAGCCGGCGTCGTCTTAAGTGCCTTCCGGGGTGCCAGGTCGGTCAGGTCGTGGCTTCGCTTGCTGAGGAGAAAAGAAAAATCACGGTCGGGACATACGAATGAAAAGCCAGGACGAAGACATTCCAAGATACTTACCCGCTCCGGGCCGTGATCCACCGTGCCTAGGGGGAAGTCCCTTGGATCCCGGCCCCTGCAACCGCCGCCGAGGCCTGCTTTGCTGGCAACTTCGGTGCCGCCCTTGCTTTGGACGCCCGGTGGGCAGACTACCCAGGCACTGTGACGGTGGCCTGAGGGTCGCCTCCCTGCGCTGCCGGCGCGAGTGGCGGCTCCCGGGGAGCAGACGCCCTGGCCTGGCCCTCCGGGGTCACCTCGGCTCTTCCAGCCGAGGGGCCAGGAGCCCTCTCGGGTTGCTCTTGCCCCTCAGGCCGGGACCCCGACGTCCCGACTCCGGGGACTGACGGCGTCAGCCCGCTCGGGGGCTGGCTTGGCGGCTCCTGGCCAAACCCCAAGCCGGGGCTGAGGCCGAGATGGGCGGCCATGTCATCCTCCTCGTCATCATCTTCACCGTCGTCGTCGTCGACAGGCGTCTCCGGCGACGACTCCATCGGGAGCCCCTCCCTCTCCTGCTGGCGACGGCGCTTTTCCAAGGCGTCTCGAGCCCGCCTCCGCTCGCGGGCCCGGGCCTTCTCCGCATCCTTCTTCTTCTTCCTTTCCTCCGCGGCAACCCGCCGCGCCGCTCGGGCCACCGCGTCCCCCGGGACCCGTGGCAGGGAAGGCTTGTGCCACCCCACCTCCTGAAGAGGAGGGGAAAAACCCCAATCATAAGGACCAGGAGCGACCTGATGTATGAAGAAGGAAGAAGCGGACACTTACCAGCGTCACGCATCCTCGGTCGGGGCGCATCGAAAGCTGAGAGAAGGCGTGGGGGTCCTGCTTCCCCAACGCAGCGGACACCCGCCATTGGAGGGCGTCGAAGGGAAGAGGATCAGGGGACATCCGCGAGCCCTCCCAGTCGGCCTCCGGGGTCATCTCCCAAAGCGACAGCCGCCGCTCCGCCAAGGGAAGCACCCTCCGACGGTGGATGGCGGCAATCACTCCCGCAGCGGTGAGTCCTCCCTCCCGCAATGCCTCCAAGGCCTGGAGAAGTGGCTCGAGGTTCTTCTGTCTTTCGTGCGGGGTCCCGTGGCGCCAGGCGTCAGTGGCAGCGGTGACAACCCGCTGAGAGAACGGCGGGAGCAACTCGCCGTCGTTCCGGAGGTAGAACCACCGGCGCTGCCACCCCTTATTCGAGGACGCGAGGATGGCAGGAATATACAGCGACGCCCGCGACTGCCTCAGCAGGATGGTGCAGCCGCTGGCCCGCACCGCTGCGCGGACCTTCCTCTCCCCCGTCGGCGAGGAAAAAAGCTCCGCGCAAAAGAGATGGGTCCACAAATCCCAATGAGGGGCGATCCCCAAGTACCCCTCGCACACCGCTACGAAGATGGCGGCCTACGAGATGGAGTTAGGGGTGAGGTTGTGCAACTCCACCCCATAGTGGTGCAGGATCGCCTGCATGAAGCGGCCCGCCGGCACACCGAATCCCCGCTCGTGGAAGGAGACGAAGCTCACGATGTACCCCGGCGGTGGGGACGGAGCGACTCCGCCCATGGGAGGAATCCACTCCGGTCGCTGCTTGTCGATGAGGGGACGGAGTAGACCCTCGCCGACCAGATCCTCCAGGTCACTCGCCGTGACCGTGGAAAAGGGCCATGGATCGCGCGGCGAGATGATGGTCACCCGGTCGGCCATCACCAAGCGGGAGGGATGGCGGTGCGAGGGGCTGGAAGGGCGGTTTTTCCTCTTCTCTGGCTAAGTATCTCGGGTTGCAAAAACCTAAGAGGAAGGCAGGAAGCGGAGCGAAGAACCGTCACCAGACCCTCTCCCGGGTATATAAAGACCGAGGCAAGGCCGGTTCCAACGTTCCGCCCGGACCGGACGCAGGATTCAAAAATACGAAGCGAAACAGCCGTTCCTCGAACGGCTCGTGCACGCGCAACGGCCGCCCCGCCGACCACTCGCCTCGTCGCATTAACTCCGCGGCAGGACAGGCGGCGCTTCTGGCAAGAGAAGCAGGCGACGCTTCGCCTTCGCCGAAATAACCGCGCCAAAAAAGGTACGCCGCGTCGTTTCGATTCCGTATCCTTTTCGTTTTTTCCTCTTTCTCTATCTCTTGCAACAGGGACCGGGAAAGGGGGATACCCCGAAAAGGATCCTTCCCCGTGAAGGAACCAGGCTCCGAGCCTCCTTACTGATCAGAGGTTAGAAGGCTGGCCCCCCGAAGGGTTCAACAGCCGCCTCAGATCGCGTGGGCCCTACACCCACTACTGGTCAGAGGTTCGAAGGCCGGCCCCCCGAAGGGTTCCACGGCCGCCTCAGGCTACCCGGGCTCCGCGCCCATTACTGATCAGGGGTTCGAAGGCTGGCCCCTGAAGGGTTCACAGTCGCCTCAGACACCGAGCGAGGGATGACCAGGGGTACGTTCGATACATAACCGAGGCTCGGGCTGCGCTCCCGAGGTACCCTAGGACATTTCCGAGACCAGCGGGAGCGATCTTGTAACGGAATCCCATCGGAGGGAGGCATCGAGCCCTCGGACCCCGTCGCCAGGGGACCGGGTCCGGCAGATCACCCGCAGGTACTTTTGGGCGTGCCTCTGGGCCCCTAGCCAACCCCTAACGAACGGGGCACGGATGTCCACTCAGATTACCCACTTGCAGCTCACCGGAGACACCATGTTCGGTGCCCATCAAGGGTAACATGGCGCTTTCCCCCCTCCTCCTTGCGGAAAGGCGACGTAGGGGCGTATGTAAAAAAGCCGAGTCTGTCCCTGATCTCCCTCTCGCCCTGTGCAGAGGCTCGGGGGCTGCTCTCGCAAACCCGGCTCCGGCCAAACCGTTGACAGCGTCAACATACCAGCCCGAGAACTTGGGCCCCGACTGTACACCCGGGCTACGGCCAGTTCGCATGAGGGAACAACCAGACCAGCCGAAGCGTTACGCAAGGCATTAAGACCTCGAAGGAGTGAAACCACTCCTCCGAGGCCTCGGGGGCTACACCCGGCGAGTGCGCTCGCGCGCACCCACCGGAACAAAATGCAACCGAGAAAGGCTGGTCCCCTTGCAAAAAAGTGCGACGAAAGCCTCCAAGCGAGTGTTAACACTCCCTTCGTGGCTCGGGGGCTACTGTCGGGGACCATAATTAGGGGTACCCTCAAGGCTCCTAATTCTCAGCTGGTAACCCCCATCAGCATAAAGCTGCAAAGGCCTGATGGGTGCGATTAAGTCAGGGATCGGTCCATTCGAGCGACTCGATCACGCCTCGCCCGAGCCTAGCCTCGGACAAGGGCAGCCGACCCCAGAGGATTTCCGTCTCGCCCGAGGCCCCCTCCAACGGCAGACACATCTCCGGCTCGCCCGAGGCCCTGCCTTCGCTAAGAAGCAACCCTGACTAAATCGCCGCACCGACCGACCAAGTCGCAGGAGCATTTAATGCAAAGGTGGTCTGACATCTTTATCCTGACGCGCGCCCTCCGGCAAAGCCGAAGTGACCGCCGTCACTTCGCCGCTCCACTGACCGGTCTGACAGAAGGACAGCGCCGCCTGCGCCACTCCGCCTACAGTGCCACTCGACAGAGTGAGACTGACAGGCAGTCAGGCCCTGCCGAAGGCACCATAGGAAGCTCCGCTCCGCCCGACCCAGGGCTCGGACTCGGGCTAAGGCCCGGAAGACGGTGAACTATGCTCCGCCCGACCCAGGGCTCGGACTCGGGCTAAGACCCGGAAGACGGCGAACTCCGCTCCGCCCGACCCAGGGCTCGGACTCGGGCTAAGGCCCGAAAGACGGCGAACTCCGCTCCGCCCGACCCAGGGCTCGGACTTGGGCTAAGACCCGGAAGACGGCGAACTCCGCTCCGCCCGACCCAGGGCTCGGACTCGGGCTAAGGCCCGGAAGACGGCGAACTCTGCTCCGCCCGACCCAGGGCTCGGACTCGGGCTAAGACCCGGAAGACGGCCAACTCTGCTCCGCCCGACCCAGGGCTCGGACTCGGGCTCAGCCCCAGAAGACGACGAACTCTACTCCGCCCGACCCAGGGCTCGGACTCGAGCTCAGCCCCAGAAGACGACGAACTTCGCTCCGCCCGACCCCAGGGCTCGGACTCCGCCCTGGCCTCTGTCGACGACCTCCGCCTCGCCCGACCCAGGGGCTCGGACTCGGCCTCGGCCATGGAAGACAGACTCGACCTCGGCTTCGGAGGAGCCTCCACATCGCCCAGCCTAGGGCGCAGGCCAGCCATGTCAACGGGAAGCGCCATCATCACCCTACCCCAAGCTGACTCGGGCCGCAGGGAACAAGACCGGTGTCCCATCTGGCCAGCTCCGCCAGATAGGCAATGATGGCGCCCCGCACGCTCTGTGACGACGGCGGCTCCCAGCCCTCTTACGGAAGCAGGTGGACGTCAGCAAGGACTCGACCGCTCCAACAGTTGTCCCTCCGCCAGACACCGTCGCTCCTCCGACGGCCACGACATCACACCAGCAGGGTGCCAAGATCTCTCCGGCTGCCACATTGGCATGTACTTAGGGCGTCAGCTCTCCCCCGCTAGACACGTAGCACTCTGCTACACCCCCGTTGTACACCTGGATCCTCTCCTTACGCCTATAAAAGGAAGGACCAGGGCCCTCTTAGAGAGGGTTGGCCGCGCGGGGACGAGGACGGGACAGGCGCTCTCTTGGGGCCGCTCGCTTCCCTCTCCCGCGTGGACGCTTGTAACCCCCTACTACAAGCGCACCCGACCTGGGCGCGGGACGAACACGAAGGCCGCGGGATTCCCACCTCTCTCGCGCCGGACTCCGGCCGCCTCGCTCTCTCCCCCCTTTGTGCTCGCCCACGCGCTCGACCCATCTGGGCTGGGGCACACGGCACTCACTCGTCGGCCTGAGGGACCCCCGGTCTCGAAACGCCGACACTTTTAGTCACCCCTTGGTGACTAAAGAACTAAAGTTTAGTCACCCCACTTTAGTCACCATGTTTACTTATTTAGGGACTAAAAGTGACTAAACTTTAGTCACTAAACTTTAGTCACCCCTAATCAAACGGGGCCTTAGTGTCGATTGGCAAGCCGAAGGTCTCCTGCATGAAATCATAGCCAGAAACATTACTGAGCACTGAAACAACAGGGACATATGAACTATCATCAACAAAGGTATTCATATTCATCCCTGGCGTAGTTGCAAGGAAGAGAACTTCGTTGGTGAAATAAGCTCTAGTAGATGACGTGGATTCAAAAGGGAAAATTGTTTCTTCGAAGACAACATGGCGAGAAATATAAATTCTACCGGAGGCATGGTCAAGACACTTAAACCCTTTATGCATTTTACTATAGCCTAAAAATACACAACAAAGGGATCAAAAATGAAGTTTTTTTGTGCTGTATGGCCATAGGCAATTCCAGCACGCACAACCAAATATTTGGAGATTGTGGTACTCTGTTGTGTGGCCAAGGAGATGAAAGAGAGTACTTTGAAACTCGATAACAAAACTAGGTGTCCGATTAATAAGATATGTGGCAGCCAAGGCTTGATCCCAATATTTCAACAACATATTTGTTGTAGCAAGGAGCGAGAGGCCAAGTTTAACGATGTGGTGTTGTTTCCGCTCCGTAGCCCTATTTTTGTGGTGAGCATGGGGACATGAGACAAGATGAGAGATGCCAACTTGTCGTAGAAAGGTGTTGAGGCGAGCATACTCACCTCCCCAATCCATTTGCCTAGCAATGATTTTGCGTCCAAGAAGCCATTCAACTTGACCTTGGAACTCTTGAAAATAACAAAAACATCTAACTTATGATGCATGAGATAGGTCCAAGTAAATTTACTATAATCATCAATAAAACAACATAATAATTGTAATGACCGAAAGAGTTAATGGCAGGTCACCATACATCAAAGAACATTAAGTGAAGAGAAAAGCTTGGAAACTGATGAGACTTTGCCTATTGGCAAGCTCCACACACGGACTCGGATGAAGACTCTGATGAGCATGAGGCGTGTTCACGAACGACACGTGACATCGTGGCATAGGATGGATGGTCGAGCCTGTGGTGCCACCATAAAAGGGACAAAGTCACTGAGGAAACATGAAACACTGCCTTATTATCTGATGACTGAGGAGGGGACGACAAGGGGTAGAGCCCACGTTCACATGGGCCATGAAGGAGCACATGTTTCGTTGCTTAATCCTTAACCAAGAAAAATTGGGATGAAATTCAATAAAAGCATTGTTATTTATAGTTAGACGATCAACAAAGACTAGGTTTTTCAATGTTTGAGGAACATGAAGAATATTGTGTAGATGTAAATTACGACCAAGCGTATGAATAGAAGAAAAACCAATGTGATGAATGTTCATGCCTGCGCCACTAGCGGTGCGAATATGATCAATGCCATTATAGTGAACGTAAATAACAAGTTTGCCCAATTCTCCGATGATGTGATCAGTTGGGACCGTGTCGACGTACCAAGATGCATCACTAGATTGAGTAGTGTCCGCACCTAGGCATTGATCTAGGACAAAATTTTCATCAAACCTGTACCAATAGTTGGTGACAACGTGTCCAACCTTGAAGCGTAGTTGGCACATGGGTTTCTTTGATTAGTTTCCGCTAGAAATGTCTTATGAATTGCGAAGATTATTGTTGTTGTTGAAGTAGACGCCTTGGGAGCAACCAT
The DNA here is from genome assembly GCF_902167145.1 of Zea mays. Lineage (NCBI taxonomy): Eukaryota > Viridiplantae > Streptophyta > Magnoliopsida > Poales > Poaceae > Zea > Zea mays. The sequence continues at coordinate 80,466,240 of NC_050104.1, read as the reverse complement.
GGCCACAGGATCACCCACCACCACGAGAGGAAGAGCTAGATCGACCCCTATCGCAACCACCATGGGACACCATATTGGTTGACAACTGAGTGTTGTTGGTTCCAGATTGTAGCTCAAGCTGAGATTCCTAACTGAGAAGTTGTGCATACATGCCACCAGGTGTAATTGGTTCCACACGAGCCAGAACTGTTAAGACCACCAGATCATAATCTTCATCAAGACCAGACAAGATGTAGGACACCAGTTCATCATCAGATATAACCATGCCCGAGGCACCAAGTTCATCAACGAGGCCGCGAATTTTGGAGTAGTATTCAACAACCAGAGAGTTTCCTTTCTTCAGAGTATGTAGCACAATGAGCGTGCTCATCGAAAGTGCCCAAGCTTGGCATGTGAACATCTGTTCCAGGGTAGACCAAACTTGTGCCGAGGTACGGAACGAAGCAACACTTGTGAAGATCTCCCTTATGAGCGATGAGAACATATAGCTGAGGACGGACTGGTCCTGCATGACCTAGCGAGTGTACTCCGTGTTGGGCTTGGGGATTGAAAGTCACCTAGAGGGGGGGTGGATAGGCAAAACCTGAAAATTAAAACTTTATCCCCCCAACTAGATCCCTTGACTAGTGGTTAGAACAAGATATACAATTATCGGAGTATAAAACTAAGTCCTTGCTTGTAAAGAGTATTGCTTTCAAATAATGCGGAATTGATAAATCAATACTACTAATAAGTCTATGAGAATAAATCACAAGGGCTTAGATAAGAAGAGTAATGCCACGAGTTCTTTCTTGCAATGTGTTGCCTCACTAAATGAGAATTTAACTTAAGGCAACACCAAATAAGGTTAGCAAAGAATAGTGCAAGGAAAAACTTAGAGTGAGGGAAAACAAACAAATCACAAGCAATAAACACAATGGACACGGGTGATTTATTTTACCGAGGTTCGGCCCTCGAAGGCCTAGTCCCCGTTGAGGAGTCCACTTAAGGACGGGTCTTTTTCAACCCTTTCCCTCTCTCCACCGATCACACAAGGATCGGCGAGCTCTTCTTCTTCTCAAGGATCACTCTCGATCCCACAAGGACCACCACACTCTTTGGTGCCCCTTGCTAGCTTTTACAAGCCTCCAAAACTTTGGAGGAAGTTGGATGGGAGTCAATACTCCACGCACAAATGAACACAAAGATGTAGGACACACTATCTCTCAATGAATCTCACAAGGCACTAATGCTAAGCTCAAATGAGTAGCTCTCTTTTGCTTGCTCTCTCTTTTGTGGCACTTGTGATGATTGTAGTGGTCTAGATCTTGTGTATAGGATGGATCAATGAATATATGTGGTTGGGATGGCTTGAGTATGTCAACTAGATGACTTGGAATGTTGCTTGGGCTCCCACACATTGAAGTGGCCGGTTGGGGTGGTATTTATAGCCACCAACCAAAATCTAGCTGTTGGTGAAGTCTGCTGGCGAAGGGCGCACCGGACAGTGTCCGGTGCGCCGCCACGTCATCCTGCCGTTAGGGCTTGGAGCTGGTCGACCGTTGGAGGCTTTGTCCTCATGTGGCACCGGACAGTCCGGTGTTGCACTGGACAGTCCGGTGCCCCTCTGACCGCTGCTCTGACTTCTGCTGCAGTACTGTTTACTTTGCAGAGTCGACCGTTGCGCGCAGATAGCCGTTGCTCCGCTGCTGCACTGGACAGTCCGGTGCCGCACCGGACAGTCCGGTGAATTATAGCGGAGCTGCGCCTGGGAAATCCGAATGTGAAGAGTTTGAGCTGAAGCACCCTGGTGCACCGGACACTGTCCGGTGACACACCGGACTATCCGGTGCGCCAGACCAGGGCAGCCTTCGGTTTCCTTTTTGCTCCTTCCTTTTGAGACCTAACTTGTTCTTTTGATTGTTTGTGTTGAACCTTTGGCACTTGTAGAATACATAATCTTGAACAAACTAGTTAGTCCAATTATTTGTGTTAGGCAATTCAACCACCAAAATCAATTAGGAAAAGGTTTGACCCTATTTCCCTTTCAATCTCCCCCTTTTTGGTGATTGATGCCAACACAAACCAAAGCAAGTATAGAAGTGCATAATTGAACTAGTTTGCATGATAAATGTGCAAAGGTTGCTTGGAATTAAACCAATCTATATTTCGTAAGATATGCATGGATGCTGTTCTTTATTTTTAATGTTTTAGACCATGCTTGCACCAATTGTTTTGTTTTTGCAAACTTTTTGGAAATTCTTTTCAAGGTGTTTTACAAAATAGTCAAAGGATAAATGAATAGGATTTTGAGAAGCATTTTCAAGATTTGAAATTTTCTCCCCCTGTTTCAAATGCTTTTTCTTTGACTAAACAAAACTCCCCCTCAATAAATTTTTCCTCTTAGTGTTCAAGAGGGTTTTAAGATGTCAATTTTTGAAGATGCTACTTTCTCCCCCTTTTGAACACAATAAGATACCAATTTGAAAAAACTCTTTTTAAAATAAGGGTGGTGGTGCGGTCCTTTTGCTTTGGGCTAATACTTTCTCCCCCTTTGGCATGAATCGCCAAAAACGGATACTTAGAGTGAAATATAAGCCCTTCTCTAACTACTTTCTCCCTTTTGGCAAATAGAACATGAGTGAAGATTATACCAAATTAGAGAGCTGGCGGAATACCGACAAAGAGTGGATAATACCGATGGAGTTGAGTGGAAGCGATGTCTTTGCCGAATACTCCATTTCCCTTTCAATCTAAGACTTAATACATGAGATGCTCATGAAAACATATTAGTCTTAGCCTTGGCATAAAATAGAGAGAAATATAAATAGCAAATGTACCAAGGGAAAGAGACTTGATTGAAAGGATATGTCAATTAATCTTAAACAATTCTATATAATATAGATTTCTCCCCCTAAATATGTGCTTTGAGAGGAATACAATTTTTTGGTCTTAAATACAAAGTGCACATAATTAGGTTAATGAGATCATGTCTATATCATAGATAATGTGGAGTGCATTGTGTCATAGTATAGGTGTGATGCTCATGATAGTTTATGCACTTATGAAAGCATGTTATAAATATCTCAAGCATTTACCCTTAAGGATTTCAAAGAGACTTAAGGACCATCCACCTTTGGAACAAAGGCAGCTTATCCTCGTTACAAGGTTAAGCTTTAAGCTCCTTGACAATAAAATTACTTCACCCAGTTTAAACAAAGATTAAGAATGAATGTTTGAGAAGTTAAACTAGGTATGAAGCAGGATTTAATGCATGAACATGCTTTCTCTTTCTTTTATACAAGATATGCAAGGGATGAAGGAAGATTTAGGTACATGTATGAATGAGATTGAGGAGTTTTACCCTTTTGTACCTTTACATAGTGATGCTCTCTTCATTGTGCTTTGTCCTTAGTCTTATTGAATTTGCTTAAGACCTGTACTCAAGACAATGTATGGAAATATTTTGCACAAGAGAGAGTTCTACAACTAGTGATCTTTTTCTAAGTCATTGTTTTTAGATATCAAGTAGATCACAAATTGCATAGATATATCATGAATTCTCCTTTTAACTTAGTGCATATCAAGATAGATGTCGATTGAAATTACAATTGAAATCAAATTGAAATTACATGAGGCACTAAGAAGCATAAGTGATAATTGAAGTTATTCAATGATCAAACAACAGATGCGATCAAAAGAACAACATAGGCATTCGATTTTCAATCAAGCTCAAAAATAGGAGAATCCAATAAATATGCTGCTTTAACATTGAAAGCTACAATCCTTGACAAAGGTGACATTATTTTAATAAGTTGGATTGAAATGTAGTAGCATGCCTTATGAGAAACTTGTTCTCATACATGAGACTATGTGAGATTACTAAGATAACATGCTAGTCTCAATATAACAAAGATATAGAAATAGGCTCCCCCTAAAGATATGCATCAAGAATGAAAGAAATGAGTGAATGCACTCTTTTTTAAGGAAAATAGGGAGAAGCACTATTTATGTTTGATCAAGGCTTATAAGATTTGCAATAAACAACTTAAGCCTCGTAAACTCATAATGAAAAAGATAAAGAATGCTTACAACCACACCATTGATTGTTGTGAAGACCTTATTGTCTAAGTAGGTTTTGTTGTCCTTGATGTTCTTCCTTTTTCATTTGAGTGTCCTCCCTTTGTAGTTGTCTCTTTTTCCTTACAAGCTTATTGGAAATGCTTAAGAGAGATGTTAATAGCGCAAGGGAGTATATGATGAAGGATGATTTCTTAGACAGGAAATAAACACAATTCATCATCCAAAATTCAAATATACTTGAAGTAAATTCCTTAATGTTAGCGCACAGATCTAGGAATATGCACCTTTTAAACATTTTGATCAATCACAGAAAAATTTACTTCTTCACATTGAATTTATTGATTATTATTTAGAAGCAAATCAATATGAGACTATGTATAGCAAAGGTATGAAATAGATTCTAATGGACAAGTGCATTTTGTGAGAATGAGATTGAACGCATATTTATCCGACTTTGGTCCAATAAGAATATATTCTTTACATAGGTAGAAAATGATATATTAGAGTAAACAACCATTGATGGGAACTATATTTGATTGAGAAGATGAGTTCCCATACCTTTGCTTTTACCTTCCTTCCTTTGGGTGAAGAGCAACCCTTTGCGGCTTATGGCTTTAAACTTGCACTCACTCTCTTGTAGATTTTCATAAGTGAGCTCAAGAGAAATGTTAAAAGCAACACAAGCACTAGTTTCCCTTGAGTAATCATTTTGATAAAGAATACAAAGTGGATTACTAAAGCATGGAAACTTTATAATATGAACTAGATTATTCCTAGAAGTATGCTCAGTTTTATCTTATGGAACAAACATAGTTAGATCTTTTAAGATTATGGGAATAAATCTAATTTATAACATGGAGAGCGATAGATGTAGAAGAATCATATCCAATATATGCAAGAAGCAAAACGACATAAATCATTGGACTGATTTTTCCTTTTATGTTAAATTACGCATTTCCACAGAGAAACAAATTAGTGAGACTACATGGGTTACTTAGATACAAGCATTAGTCTCACTATTCTAGTTATAGAGAGAATGTTCCTTTTGTAGATGTCGTAGGGATTTGAATTCCTTACATGACATCCTATTCTTTTTAGGAACATGGAACATCTCTCTATATCTAGAGTCATGGCAATAACAAGATAATAAGTGAAAAATCATGCCATGAGTTGCTCAATAATTTAAAAACATGTACATTGCCATAGTATAGAAAAGATGAATGTACAATCTACCATATGGGAGGAATTTCTTCAAAGAATGGTGACATAATTTAAGAACATTTTAAGTGCTTCCTTTTTCTATGTGACTACACAAGACACATAAGAAATGATAATTTAAGATATTTGCACTTAGAAGCATAATTGTTACCATCCTTTGACTTTCCTCCATGTTGTAGGTCTTGACTTTTCGGCAAGGGATAAATATTTATTTCCTACAACATCAATACCTTCCCTCGAGATGATATGAGTTTAAGAGATAATAATTCAAAATAACCTTGGGTCAATCTTGGATATAGATCATTAAAGATTGATAGCTTGAGTTAATAAAAATTGTATTGACTCTCTCAAGCATCCCAAAGCTTCATACTATCTCCTTCTCCTGCAAAGCTTGTCAAGCATATTTTGGTACCCATCTCTTGATGGGTCCATCAAGGTTAGTCAACAAGGATCTAGGAACCCAAGAGTCCTTTGTGTTAGCACTAGGTAAACTCATTACCTTTCTAGCACAAGTTGCAATTTTGGGTTGCCTAGTTACATGAGAATTATTTGACAAGCTAGGAGTGGGATTGTTACCAATGGGACAATCCTTGCATTGATGTCCCTTCTTTCGGCATATGTAGCAAAGGCGATCTTCAAGTCTTGAAGATTTCTTTCTTCCTCGTTTCTTGCTTGCTACATGGTTAGTAAATATTTTCTTTTCTAGCCCTATGCCTTTTTGTTTCAAATGGGGACAAGATTTAATGAAGTGTCCCTTCTTTGAGCATTTAAAACAAAGTTTATCATCCTTGTTAATAATCAAGCCATTTTTAATATAGGGACATGATCTAATCAAGTGCCCCTTTTCAAAGCATTCACTACACTTCTTATTTCTATTTGTATGAAGTGTGATTTGATTATTACCTTGGATGTTACCTTTTATGGAGGCATGATTGAGGCTTTTGGAAGAGGTATTGATTTTCTTCTTTTGCTTCCTCCTCTTGGCAATCCTCAAGTCCTTGACATTTTCTTCAAGGGATTTAGTGCATGCCACAGTTGTTCCCGTCTCAAGCTTCTTCGCCATGTGATCACGGTTATCTTGAGAAGGTTGAGCAATGCACTTCCCTTTTAGTTGTGTCAAGCTCATCTTTATCCTCTCATTTTCTTCTTTGAGCTTTTGATATGTATCATCTTTTGTTCCTGCAAATTCTAGCTCAAAGGAAGATTTGCTTGTCGACGGACAACAAGCATTAGCACATGGTAATGTAGTTTCAATTTGAATACATGTGCATGAGTGAGGTTGTTGAGATTTTAAGTTTTCTATCACAACCTCATGAGCAATGTTTAATATGATATGATCATCTTTAAGATTTTCATGGGAACATAGAAGCATATCATATTTTTTCTTGAAAAGCTAGATTTTCAACTTTTAGCTTTTCTACTTGGTCCTTAAGCAAGGTATTCCTATTTACTAATTGAGCGATACAATGTAAAGCGTTATCTTGCTCAATTGAAACAGTTTCATACCTTTGGACCAAATCAACATGAGAGCACTTTAGCTCCTCATGTTCTTTAGTGAACTCGTCAAAGTGTAGCATTTTCATGGAGAGAACATCTTCTAGTCTTTGACGAGCTTCGCTTTGCTCTCTCGCTCTTTCTAGAAGTTTGAGCATGACCGCCTTATCTTCTTGGCTTAGGCGAGCGTAGAGTTGCACGAAGCTTCTTTCTTCCTCCTCATCCTCATTTGTACTTCCGCTATCATTTTCATTAGCCACACAACATATGTGGGAATCCAAATGGGAAGACAAACCTTTTGGAGAGGTGGATTCATCGTTTGATCTCCATCGGTCATTTTCTTCTTCTTCCTTGCAAGGGTTAGTATCACAAATACCAAAGGAAGTAGAAGCAAAAAAGGAACTATCATGTTTGGACTTATCAAACTTGATTTTAATTCTAGTCCAAATATCATGCGCATCGGGAATATGTTCATAATGATTCATTATGAGGGCATGATAATCTTCCTTGCTTAGAGAATTAACTAAGATGTCAAAAGCTAGATAGTTTAAGCGTATACATCTTTGATCTTCCTCGGAAATATTTTTCCTATCAAAACTAGGAGGAATAATACTCTTGTCTAAAATTTGTTCTAATTGTGGATCTATGGTTCTAAAAGCATTTATCACTCTAGTAGACCATGAATCATAATTAGAATAATCGGGAAGTAATATTTCAAGAGTTACCTCCTTATTCTCCTTCGGAGTTGTCTTCTTGTTCTTTTGGGATCTTCTACGAGCCATCACTTCGAGTTGTTAGACTCAATATGAAGTGCCTAGCTCCGATACCAATTGAAAGTCGCCTAGAGGGGGGGGGTGAATAGGCGAAACCTGAAAAATTAAAACTTTATCCCCCAACTAGATCCCTTGACTAGTGGTTAGAACAAGATATAGAATTATCGGAGTATAAAAACTAAGTCCTTGCTTGTAAAGAGTATTGCTTTCAAATAATGTGGAATTGATAAAATAAATACTACTAATAAGTCTATGAGAATAAATCACAAGGGCTTAGATAAGAAGAGTAATGCCACAAGTTCTTTCTTGCAATGTGTTGCCTCACTAAATGAGAATTTAACTTAAGGCAACACCAAATAAGGTTAGCAAAGAATAGTGCAAGGAAAAACTTAGAGTGAGGGAAAACAAACAAATCACAAGCAATAAACACAATGGACACGGGTGATTTGTTTTACCGAGGTTCGGCCCTCGAAGGCCTAGTCCCCGTTGAGGAGTCCAATTAAGGACGGGTCTTTTTCAACCCTTTCCCTCTCTCCACCGATCACACAAGGATCGGCGAGCTCTTCTTCTTCTCAAGGATCACTCTTGATCCCACAAGGACCACCACACTCTTTGGTGTCTCTTGCTAGCTTTTACAAGCCTCCAAAACTTTGGAGGAAGTTGGATGGGAGTCAATACTCCACGCACAAATGAACACAAAGATGTAGGACACACTATCTCTCAATGAATCTCACAAGGCACTAATGCTAAGCTCAAATGAGTAGCTCTCTTTTGCTTGCTCTCTCTTTTGTGGCACTTGTGATGGTTGTAGTGGTCTAGATCTTGTGTATAGGATGGATCAATGAATATATGTGGTTGGGAGGGCTTGAGTATGTCAACTAGATGACTTGGAATGTTGCTTGGGCTCCCACACATTGAAGTGGCCGGTTGGGGTGGTATTTATAGCCACCAACCAAAATCTAGCCATTGGTGAAGTCTGCTGGCGAAGGGCGCACCGGACTGTCCGGTGCGCCGCCACGTCATCCTGTCGTTAGGGCTTGGAGCTGGTCGACCGTTGGAGGCTTTGTCCTCATGTGGCACCGGACAGTCTGGTGTCGCACCGGACTGTCCGGTGTCGCACCGGACAGTCCGGTGCCCCTCTGACCGCTGCTCTGACTTCTGCCACAGTACTGTTTACTTTGCAGAGTCGACCGTTGCGCGCAGATAGCCGTTGCTCCACTGGTGCACCGGACAGTCCGGTGAATTATAGCGGAAATGCGCCTAGGAAATCCGAAGGTGAAGAGTTTGAGCTGAAGCACCCTGGTGCACCGGACACTGTCCGGTGGCACACCGGACTGTCCGGTGCGCCAGACCAGGGCAGCCTTCGGTTTCCTTTTTGCTCCTTCCTTTTGAAACCTAACTTGTTCATTTGATTGGTTTGTGTTGAACCTTTGGCACCTGTAGAATACATAATCTTGAACAAACTAGTTAGTCCAATTATTTGTGTTGGGCAATTCAACCACCAAAATCAATTAGGAAAAGGTTTGACCCTATTTCCCTTTTAGGGATGACCTCGTTGCCGTCTTTTTCATTGACTGTCAGATGAGGCGCACCAATAGATCTATCAAGATAGCCCTCAAGTTGGGTAGCGCAGAACACCGATAGAACTTAAGCCTGCCAGAGAACATGATTTGACCTAGAGAGCTTCTCGGTGATGAAAATGTTTAGGAAGGAAGGGAGGGAAAGAGAAATATTGGATGGTGATGTCATGGACGAGCTTTATGAAGATGAGGCTCTTGATACCATGTATAAATTGGAGAACCGTTTTCACCTCTAGACGAGGTCACATAGCTCTATTAAATAGGCACAATGGTGCTCAGGATTTACATGAGCAACAACCTTTTGTTGGGCACAGGATTCAACACTAACAACCTCAACAGACCTAAGCCCATATGATAGGTTGTTGCTAACTAACTCTATCTGATCAACACATGCTTTGTCAGGTACAATAACATATCTCAACAAACACAACACTAGTTTTGCCATTCATTTGTATTCAAGAAAATTGGTTAGGGTTCCAAACTTCAACGAGTGTATTGGACAAGTTTTAATCAGAGTGACTATTGGGTTGTCCCACCATTAGACTGTTGGTTTACACCCACTTTTAATGTTGCATACATGTTGAGTTCTTGGTCAAATGGAGATAAAAAATGATAAAAACATCAAATTTTGGTTGGAGTTTGAACTCTATGTTGGGCTTTACGACGAAGTTGGAATGACATTGTGTTTGATAAACAAAAGGTACCATCTTTTTAGGCAGATTTTGTTCAGGGCCATGTATTGGATATGATTATGGGCATTATTACAAAATGAGGCGATTCAAAATGTTATATGAAATTCTTGCCATGCTATGGAGATCACCATAATGAACGTTTTTGCTAGACATGGATGGAGGTTTACATATAGGTTATATTAATGATGTTATGTCTCTGTTTGTGCTATTGTCACAATGAACTAGGATACTTTTATTCTATTATAAAAAATTAAATATGAAAAGTTGCAAGTATGTTACAAATCATAGTCTCCCTTGTGACGAAACATGTAGAATAAAATAGTAGGCAACTTACATGAATTAAGCACTAAAATCCATATATCATTACATATCATTTATTCATGTAGAAGGTCTGCAATACAAATTATTCACGCTATAAACATGCCCACTAAAATTGGAGCCGGCATAAAATTACAATTTTAGCCATATAGACAGCTGAAGTCCGCGCCTCTTGTGAGGCAAACAGCCACAAGAAGTGCTCAACAAGCCCAATTGTGAACATAGCCAAGACCTCAACACTACCAAAGCGTGACCAAGCATTCCACTGACCTATATATCAGTTGGAAACTGCACCCTGAAACAACGTAAATTCGATCGACGTCTACATGCAATGCAACTGAGGTTGCACGAAGAAACCATACGAAGCATTACTAGACTACAAAGCTGCTCGAGGTTCTAGCTAACTCAAAGCTAGTAGTGCAGCAAAAAACAGCCATAGTGCCATGTAAATAAAAGCAAGGATGGACCGGACCCTCTACTCTAGCTTAAACAGAAAGCTAATAACAATCTAAAGCATCAGGCGAACTAATGCAACCTCTAAGCCTTCAAACAAGTGAAGATTAAAGGAGTGCAAAGCTTGCCATGCTAAAAACTTCTATAATTAATCGACCAACCGATCGAGAATCAGTTTTTGTTGATCGACGACGCCCTCGTTGAAGTCGTCGGTGATAGAGGGCATGCAGCTGGAGCAGCGTGCGATACCCGTGCGGCCGCTGCCGGCCTTATCCGCTTCCCTGACCTCCCTGTGGTTGATGCTGGACCTGGACCTAGGTCCGAGCTTGGCCCGGCGCCTGAGGATCTCCCGCATGGCCTCGGCCTGGAACAACACCGGGTGCGTCCGGCCGAAGCCGTTGAACCGCTTGCACACGCCCATGTGCGCTTTGAGCGCCTCCTCCAGCGTCCCGCCGTTCTTCTCGGCCTCCTCAGTGACGGCCTCCGCGCACAGGCCGCAGACCCAGCGCCCCGAGAACCTGCCGCGGACGCCGCGGATGTACTCTGTTGTGCACTCCTCCGACATGCCGCAGCACTCACACTTGGCGTCCTGCACCTCAGGCCCCGGATGCAGCAGCTGCTGGTGCTTCTCGGCCTCCGCCGCCTTCTTCTCCTGATTATTGTCGTTGACGCCGTGCTGCTGGTGGTGGAGCTCGTGGGAGACGTCGGACACCGTGCGCTGGAGGGCGTCGGCCGAGGTCTGCCGGCGTTTGATCTCGCCGTTGCTGGCGCTACCGATGTTGTTGCTCGCTGTCGCAAGGAACGGCGCCGCCATGGCCATGGCGACCGCACACGCCTCTCTGCTGGGACGATGCATAGCCATATATACGATCAAATCAAATCTCGCTACTACCTTAAGCTCTTGGCCTGGTGATAGCTGACAGAGTGCAGGTAGCTAACACTACTCTTGCTATATATATGTATGTATGCATGCATGGTCGAGCGCAGCCGATCTGAGCTATTTATAGAGGTTTGAGAGGCCGGGCATGCGTTGCAATAGCCACTCAATGTGTCAAAAAGGAGGCGTGCAACTTGATGCGTGTAAATAGTGGTGGATATCCGGCGCACCACTGCACAAATTAAATATGCAAATTGATGATCGTGAAATCCAGCCAATTGCGCGGTACGGTTTGTTTCACGTGCTCATACCTAATTTACTATTGCACATGTTTGATTCTCGCACAGCACAAATTTATGTATTTACAGCTATCACGTGTTCTCTAATTTTTGTTTTTGAGGCAGTCAACATCGGTTTGGCATGCATGCATCCATGGCCCTAATTCCGTCTCCTTCATGGTCATGGACGGCGCGGCAGGCTGGAAAGCATAATGGTTCACGAGCAGCTCGCCATGGCAGCCACAGAGACGTCTCGAAGTGAGCTTTCTAGACTTATGTCGCAGTTCTTAGCAACTAAAGTCAGTGGCGGAGGACGCGCCATTAAAATGAAGGCAACAACAACAAAAAATTCACAACACAGTCAAAGATTTACGTGCTTGAGAATTGCCAAGCTCTGATCATACCTGTAAACATGAGGTGGCTGGCAGAAAACATATTTACACTATCAGAGAACCATGCGTCATTTGCTTCGAGCTCCTAAGCTCCTAGTCCTAGCCGCCATTCCAAGAACAGAGACGACGACACGGGCTGCAATGGGAACCAAACTGCCGAACAGGGCGGACAGCGGCGGCGCACGGACTACGAAGCACACGGTTGGGCGGCGGCGCGTGGAGCCGGGCGCAGCGCCGACGCGCCTGCGTGGAGCAAGGCGGCAGCGGCGGCGCGCGGAGCTGGGCTAAGCAGCTTAGCAGCACGACGCGCGGAGCTTGGCTAGGCGGCGACGACAGAGCGCGCACGTGGAGCTGGGTGTGCCGCCACGAGCATGGAGTTGGGCAGCGACGTGTGTGGACTGTGGAGGCGTGGAGCAATGTTTTAAATAGCCGGCTATAGCGCCGCTGGAGAGGGTTGGGGATAAGTTAAGCACGGTTTAACGCTAAACGTAATCAGCCACTAATATCTGCTAATAGCCCGATAAAACAGCTAAACTGCACTTGATCTAGGGATGAAAACGGTCAAAAATGATTGGAAGAAAGCTCAACCACTTTCACTTTCATATTATTTTTTTGAAAACGATAGCAGTACGATATTTGACGGTAACAAAAACGGCGACGATATTTAACGATAACAAAAACGATAACTAAAGGATCGAAGACGCATCGAAATCGATCGAAAACCATCAAAACAACATTTAAAAACGATAAACTCATAAACATGTCAAGCCGTAGAACATGATAATATCTATAAATCTTGATCATATAACAATACTTACTATTACGGCATAATCACAATACCTATATATTATATAGCATCCAAAAAAGTGAAATAGCCATAAGTCCATATTCTATAAATATCATAGTCCATATTCCATAACCATAGCTAGAAATAAAATGATACACTGCAAGTCCACAACCACAAGTGGCAAGACAATCCACAAAGACCAGAAGTTCATCTCACTAGACGTCAAATGACATATGTCATGTGATAAGTTTGAGACTCAAGCACAGAAGCACTCACTCACTGACTCATTCAGAAAGGTGAAGGTGCAATACTACGATACCTACGACGATCAATAGAAGTGAGCCTCTCAAAAGCATCCTTGTAGTAGAGAGCATCCCTCAACATTAAAAAAGTTGAATTCCACCGTGTAGACACATCAACTGAGAGAGAAGGTTTGGTGTCCAACCCACATTCAGTGGCACATTTCATAAACTCCTCCCATTGAAGTGGTGATCCCTTAACAGCAACAACAAAAGCTCTAATCTTTTCAGTTGCAGAGGCAATCACACGCATACCATCTTTAACTACCAAATTCAGAATGTGATTAGCACATCTCACATGAAAAAATAGCCCACCGCATACTAAAGGACTGTGCTTCTTGAGTTCTACAATTAAATCCTTAACCGCCACTTCATTTGCAAAGGCATTATCCAAAGTCAAAGAGAACATTTTTTTCTCAACATACCATTTCAATAGACAAGAACTCACTATATAAGACAACCTCTCACCTGTATGTCGCCCTTGAACATGAAAGAAATTGATAATTCTTTTCTGAATTTTCCATTCATCATCATCAATCCAATGAAGAGTGACACACATGTAACCCTTGTTCTGGTTGGATGTCCACATATCCATAGTTGCACTAAAGCGGCTTCGGATGGTTTTGAAGTATGCATACAACTTATCCTTCTCAGCTAAATAGTAGTCCATTATATCCTTTCTAACAGTGACACGAGACTGTAAAGGAAAATGTGGCCGCATCGATTTGACCCATTCTACAAATACTTCATGCTCAACCATATTGAAAGAATACTCATGAACAATCATAGCTTCATAGAACTTTTTCAAGCTAGCTTCTTGCTCATACTTGTAAGGTTTAAATATAGCAATTCCTGTCTCACTATCCTTACCGGTTGTGAGCTGCTGTTGTCCTTTCTTTACATGGTGGTAATTATTCAGATGTGTCCAAAAACCAGTTGTTCCAAATTTTCCCTCAGCTCTATGCTTGCTAGTCTTGGTCTGACACCCTTTGAAATTGCACTTTGCCCACCTCTATCTCTCTTGCTTGCCATCCACCTCCACTGTCACCCAATACTTGGTGAAATATTGCCAGACTTCAGATGTGCTCTTCTTTGCCCTTTTCCCAGAAGGCTCATCGTCGTCACTGTACATGTCCACATCTACATTAATTGTGTCATCATGATTTGCAGCACCAATTGGCACTACACTTGATGGTGTTGCAGACGATGTGGATATAATTCGCTGACTCTGACTTGCTGCCGCTGCTACAAATAATTAGAGGACTCTTATAAGCAACAAGCCAACAACAAACAAAAGGGCTGTACTGACTCTTATTGTCCATGTTTACCGGAGGCAGAGGAGGCCACGACTGCTGTCGTAGAAGCCTGAGAGCCGGATCCGTTGATGTCGCGGACCTGAGGTTGTGCACCGCCACCAGATGCATCCATTGTTGCAGGATTCACAGCCTCATCAGGAGCAATCGAGGCTCTGCAGCTCTGCGTTGGCGGGCTGGCCGCTGGCGGGCGGCAGGGCGCTGGGCGGTTGGCCATAGGCGGGCGGCTGGCCATTGGTGTGCAGAGCGGAGTCACTGGAGTGCAGAGCAGAGTCGCCGGAGTGCCCGTACCCCTGGTGGCTCGCTGCCTCGCTGGTCGCTGCGGAGAGCCCCTGGACGGCGCGCGGAGCCGCGGACAGACTCCTAGCGGCGTGCGGCGCGTGCGGCTTGGCCCTGGACGGCTGGCCCTGGACCGGTGTCGCGGTCTTTTTTCGACACATGTTTTTGCGGGGGATTTTTCTCACATATATTACATGGCTCCGCCTCGTTAAAAACCTCACCCCCCCCCCCGGGAGGAAAAGAGTGCGGGCCGGTACAAGAGTGTTTGCGGTGAATTACAAGGGCGAAATCAGCCCTAAATGGATCAAACAAAAAATTTGCGAAGGTTGTCGATGTTCCAGGAGTGCTCCAGGTCCTCGCCATTTGGCGTTGTGAGCCTGTAGGCGCTGGGGGAAGCTTTTGTTTTGACTATGAAGGGGCCCTCCCACTTGGGCTCCAACTTGCCCTTGGACTCCGTCCGAGCTGTTCGGATGAGTACGAGGTCCCCCTCGCTGAACTCCCTCGGGATGACTGCGTGGTCGCGCCATGCTTTGGTCTGGGCTTGGTATTTGTTTAGGGCCTGTAGGGCGAAGACCCGGTCTCCGTCAATGAGATCTTTTGAGGTTGGCTCGTCCACGTCAGGGACGGCTGACGGAACTGTACGCGGGGACCCATGCTTTATTTCTTGCGGGGTCATAGCCTCCGATCCGTATAGAAGGCGGAAAGGAGTGAACCCGGTCGCCCTGCACTCAGTTGTGTTTAGCGCCCAGACTGCCTCCGGTAACAAATCGGTCCATCTGCCCTTTTTTTTCATCGAGGAGCATCTTCTTGACAGCTGTGAAGATTTTCCCATTGGCACGCTCCACGACCCCGTTGGACTGCGGATGATAGACTGAAGCGAAGGCAAGCTTGGTGCCGATGGAGAAACAAAAATCCTTGAAATCTTGGCCGTCAAACTGCTTGCCGTTGTCAACTGTTAGCTCGGACGGTACTCCGAAGCGGCAAACAATGTTCTGCCAAAAGAATTTTTGTGCAGTCTTTGATGTGATTGTGGAAACAGCCCTCGCTTCAATCCATTTGGTGAAGTATTCGACGGCTACGAAGGCGAACTTAAGGTTCCCCTGAGCGGTGGGCAGGGGCCCGACAATGTCCAGGCCCCAGCGTTGGAGAGGCCATGTATGGGCGATCAGCTTTGTATATTGCGAGGGGTTGCCTGACCGAGGAGAGAACTTCTGGCAGGCTTCGCAGGACCTTGTGACTCGATTTGCGGCGCAGATCATTGCAGGCCAGTAAAACCCTTGTCGGATCACCTTGGCTGCCAGGGCCCTTGGCCCTGCGTGCGAGCCGCACGTGCCACTGTGGACTTCGCGTAGGATCTGCATGCCTTCGGTTTCGGTGACGCATTTGAGCATTGGCTGACTGACCCCTTTCTTGTATAGTTGGCCCTCGATCAGAGCGAAGTCCCGGCTTCGATGTCTGAGGCGCTTTGCCTCACTGACGTCGGCTGGATGATAGTACCCCTGTAGGAACAGGGTTATTGGTGCCCTCCAGTCTTCGGTCATGATTAGGTTGACTATACGGTGGCCTTCGCTATCATTAGTTATCTGGAGCCCTTCGGGGCTCCGGACGGCTGGCGTGCCGATGGTGTGGAAAAACACGTCGGAGGGCAGGGGCTCGCCCCTGGCGGCGGCCTTGGCTAAGGCATCGGCCTCCTCGTTCCTGGCCCTATCCACATGCTGCAGGGTGAATCCCTTGAATTGTCTCTCGAGACTTCGGATAGCCGCGAGGTATTGCATGAGGGCGGGGTCTTTTGCTGCATAGTCTTTCTCGACCTATCCGGCAACTATCTTGGAGTCTGTCTTGATGATACATGTGGTGACTCTGAGGGCCCTTAGCTTGCGGAGGCCGAGGATAACCGCTTCATACTCTGCTATATTGTTTGTACATTTGTCGGATTCCAGAGCGAAGTTGAGGCGTGCTGCATATCTGTGTTTGACTCCGGCTGGTGAGGTGACGACTGCAGCGACGCCTGCCCCCGCATGTCACCATGCGCCGTCGCAATGGATGGTCCAGATCTTCTCTGTGGACGGGTCCGGCTGTGTTGCTGGCCCAGTCCAGTCGACGACGAAGTCTGCCAGGACTTGCGACTTGATGGCTGTCCTGGGCTCGAAGCTGATGTGGTAGCCGGAGAGTTCGGCTGCCCACTTGGCAATCCTCACTGATGCCTCCGGGTTTCTGAATAGTTCGCCGAGCCCCCTGTCTGAGGTGACTCGGACCTTGAATGCTTCAAAGTAATGGCGCAGTTTGCGCGAGGACATAACAACTGCGTAGGCGATCTTCTCCAGCTCTGTCATGTTGCATTTGGACGGTGTCAGGACTTCGGAGACATAGTAAACAGGGCACTGTCTGACTGCGCCTTCGACTGTCTGCTCCTGCACTAGTGCCGCGCTGACCGCGTGCGGCGAAGCCGCGACATAGAGCAATAGGGGGAGCGAGGAGTCGGGGCTGGTGAGGATGGCCAGCTCCGACAGGTACTGTTTTAGTGAGGCGAAGGCCGCTGCTTGCTCCGGTCCCCAGGCGAAGTCTTTCGCACCGCGGAGTGTTTTGAGGAAGGGGAGACTTCGCTCGGCGGACCTGGAGATGAATCTGTTGAGAGCGGCCAGTCTGCCTGTCAGACGCTGGACGTCCCTGGCAGACTGTGGGGGCGACATGCCGACGATGGCCTGGATCTTGGTTGGGTTGGCCTCGATGCCGCGGTGCGACACCAGGTAGCCCAATATCTTGCCCTGACGAACACTGAAGACGCATTTTTCCGGGTTTAAGCGGAGTCGTGCATCTCGCATGTTCGCGAATGTCTCGGCCAGGTCGGCGAGATGGTCCTCCTTATTCTTGCTGGCGACGACGATGTCGTCCACATATGTAAATATATTTCTGCCGACCTGCCCTTCGAGTACTGTTTTGGTGAGTCTGGAGAAGGTGGACCCGGCATTCTTGAGACCCTCCGGCATTCTAACGAAGCAATAAGTGCCGAAGGGTGTTATAAAGCTGGTGCTAGCCTTGTCGTCCTCCTTCATGTATATCTGGTGATAGCCGGAGAAGCAGTCGAGGAGAGACATGACCTCGCATCCGGCCGCGCTATCGACTATTTTGTCGATCCGTGGCAACGGGAAATTGTCCTTTGGGCAGGCCTTATTGAGACTGGTGAAGTCTATGCACATTCGCCATTTCCCGCTTTTTTTCTGCACCATTACAACATTGGAGAGCCACGTGGGGTAAGCCACTGGCTCGATGAATTTAGCCTCCAGGAGGCGGTGCACCTCCGCCTTGGCGGCCTCTGTCTCTTCGTCTGACATTTTGCGAAGCCTCTGCTTTTTGGGTCGCACTGAAGGGTCAATTCCCAAGCTGTGCTCGATTATGGATCGGCTGACTCCGACCAGATCGAGGGCGGACCAGGCGAAGACATCTTTATTCTTGGCCAGGCAGCAGAGAAGTCTCTCTTCTTCAAGTGAGGTGAGGTCTTCGCTGATAATGACTGTCTGCTTGGGCGTGGCCTGATCGAGTGGGACAGTCTTGGTCCCGTCCTGGCTCTGCAACTGTGCCTTGTCGTGCTGCTTATCGGTTGGGCTGGCGGGTGCGGGGACCTCGCGCTGGGTCGTGAGACAGTGTACGTTCCTCTGGCCAGGCACGAAGTCCCGCTCTATGTTGCGCGCCGTCTGCTGGTTGCCGTAGATTGTAATGGCGCCTAGCGGACCTGGTATCTTCATACATAGGTACAACCCGTGGATGGCAGCTTCGAACTTATTGATGGAGCCCCGGCCCATGATGGCGTTGTATGGATATACCATGTCGACAATGTCGAAGGTTACTTGCTCACTTCGGGCATTGGGTGCTACACCGAAGGAGAGGGGCAACTCTATCTTGCCAACTGGAAAGGTGCCCTTGCCGCCGAAACCATACAAGGGGTTGTCCGAAGGCTTCAGCAAGCTGTGGCTTATACCCATGCGGTCGAAGGCATGGAGGAAGATGATGTCCGCCTGACTGCCGTTGTCGACTAGGACTTTGTGTAAGTCCCAGCCTGCCACGCTGCAATTGATGACCATAGCGTCGATGTGGGGGGCGCTGAGCAGGTCGACGTCTCGTGCGTCGAAGGTTAGCGGTATGTGGGACCACTTCGTCTGCACGACTGGGCCAGTGACGGCGACGTGGTTGATGCTGTGGTAGTGGTCCCGCTTCTGCCGCTTGGTGTCGAAGTCGGTGCTGGAGCCCCCTGTTATCATGTGAATGACTCCGCGATATGGTTGATCGGCGAAGTCTTCCTGCTTTGGGGCATGGGGGATGTTTTGATGTTGCTGGTGTGGCGGTGGGGGTTGAGGAGGTACGATTTGTACTTCCTGATGGTGTTGGTAAGCGTGGTGCGGTGGATGCGGAGCGGGAGCGTGGATGTATGGTGGAGGGGGTGGTTGGTAATTATGCGCGACAATTCTAGGATTGTCGGCTGGCTGCGCCCGCGCCATTCTGTCTCTGGTGGCCTTCGTTTCGAGGCAGTCTTTGGTTTGGTGGGCGCAGTCTTCGCCGTGGAAAAGGCAGTAGAACCGGCGCGGCGGCTGCGCGCGCCCTCGGCCCCTGCCGCGAGTTCCGTTTCCGCGGCCCTGGGGGGAATATTCCTGACGACGAGGGGGGTCAGCAGCAGGCTGCTGGTTGGCGATGTTGTGCACTTGCTGTTGACTGCGGCCATCTCGACCGGAGTCTGGTTGCGGAGTCCTCGTCCACGTGCGGCTGGACTGCGGGGCATCTTTGGGCTTCCGCTGCGACTCAATCTTGCGCTGGTGGAGCTCTTCGGATTTGGCATATTTTTCAAAGAGCTGATATAGCTCCTGGAGGTTTTTGGGTGGATCTCTGATACAATGACTGTAGAGGACGCCGGCACGAAGGCCACTGATGGCGTAGTGGATAGCGATCTGATCATCGACGGAGGGCAGCTGTGACTTGAGTGTTAGGAATTTGCGGTAATACTCCCGCAGAGTCTCCTTTTCCAGCTGCTTGCAAAGCGAGAGCTCGGCCAGGGCGTCGGTGTCTGGGCGGTACCCTTGGAAGTTGAGCAGGAACTTGTCTCTGAGACTTCTCCATGAATCAATGGACAGCGGAGGCAATCTGGTGAACCAGGTGAGTGCTGGGCCCTCTAGGGCGATGATGAAAGACTTCGCCATTGTGGCGTCGTCCCCTCCGGCGGATGCAACGGCGACTTGATAACTCATTATGTATTGCGCCGGATCGGTGCTGCCGTTGTACTTGGGATATGCCCCTGCTCGGAAGTTAGCTGGCCAAGGCGTCACTTGGAGGTGTGGCGCCAGGGGACTTCGCTCGTCGAGGTAGTTGACCCCTTGGAATGGCGCGCCGTGCTGGAAGGCGTGGTCATGCTGGGGGAAACGCGGGTTCTCCGGCTGCGCCCGGTGTTGCAGGGGTGGGCCATGCTGCAGGCCGAAGTGGTCTTCGCGCGTGTCTTCTGGTTGTGCGCGCTGATGGAGCGGTGGCTCTTGTTGTAGACCGAGGTGGCCTTCGCGCTGCATCAGCGCGATCTCGCGCTCGAGGTCTTGGGCCTTCTGCTCCTCGTCGCGTATCATTTGCCGCACCTTGGCTAGTGCGGACACACGCTGGCGCTTGGCTTCGAGTATCTCTTTCTGCCTCTAGAGATTGCGGTTCTTGAGGCGCAGGGCGCGCAGCTGTAACTGCTCTTCTGTTGAGACGCCGAGGACCTCACCGTCCTCGGTGAGATCCGCGCCCTCCAGTGGGGCGAAGCCTGGGGGCGGCTGCGATTGTCCTTCGGGCCCGCAGGTGCGGAAGGTGTCGTCTTCGCGCGTGCGGGGAATGTTGTCTTCAGTGGGCTCTTGGTGGGTGGATTGGGTGAGGACGAGGGCCTTGCCCTTTTTCGCGGCCAGCAGTGCTGCCTTCGCAGCCTCGTCAGCCTTCGGGTTAGCTCTCTTGGGTGCCATCGCGGGTGGTCTTGTCGTAGCACGAACGGTGGGCGCCAAATGTTGGAACTTGCTCTCAGTAGTAAAGAGGCCAACAAGGATGAACGGTGGTGTCGACAGGGATACGTGCACGGGGGCAAATAGCTCTGTTAATGTCTAGCCTCTCACGGGCACTGTGCGGGGGTATTTATAGGTATCTGAGTGCCCAGCGCCTTGTGTTAAGGACGCATGTGCCCTCGGACACCTGGTTTATCCCCAGAATATTCCCATAAAGCAGGGTTACAAGCTGTACTTACAAGAATGCCTTTACAAACTAGGCCCGTAACACAAAGGCGGTCACGCGGGGCCCGTTACAATGGGCCAGATCACACGTGGGCCTCAGAGCAGGACGAGGCCGTGCTGCGGGGAGACGTCACCGCAGGCCTTCGTCTGGTGCTGAATGAAGCGAAGGGTGTCCCTGCCCGTTTTGTCTTCGTCAAACCAGCGACTGCAGCGAGAGGCGACGAGCGAAGGGTGGCGTCTCTGCCTTCGCCCCAACAGGAGGCGTGGAGCAATGTTTTAAATAGCCGGCTATAGCGCCGCTGGAGAGGGTTGGGGATAAGTTAAGCACGGTTTAACGCTAAACGTAATCAGCCACTAATATCCGCTAATAGCCCGATAAAACAGCTAAACTGCACTTGATCTAGGGATGAAAACGGTCAAAAATGATTGGAAGAAAGCTCAACCACTTTCACTTTCATATTATTTTTTTGAAAACGATAGCAGTACGATATTTGACGGTAACAAAAACGGCGACGATATTTAACGATAACAAAAACGATAACTAAAGGATCGAAGACGCATCGAAATCGATCGAAAACCATCAAAACAACATTTAAAAACGATAAACTCATAAACATGTCAAGCCGTAGAACATGATAATATCTATAAATCTTGATCATATAACAATACTTACTATTACGGCATAATCACAATACCTATATATTATATAGCATCCAAAAAAGTGAAATAGCCATAAGTCCATATTCTATAAATATCATAGTCCATATTCCATAACCATAGCTAGAAATAAAATGATACACTGCAAGTCCACAACCACAAGTGGCAAGACAATCCACAAAGACCAGAAGTTCATCTCACTAGACGTCAAATGACATATGTCATGTGATAAGTTTGAGACTCAAGCACAGAAGCACTCACTCACTGACTCATTCAGAAAGGTGAAGGTGCAATACTACGATACCTACGACGATCAATAGAAGTGAGCCTCTCAAAAGCATCCTTGTAGTAGAGAGCATCCCTCAACATTAAAAAAGTTGAATTCCACCGTGTAGACACATCAACTGAGAGAGAAGGTTTGGTGTCCAACCCACATTCAGTGGCACATTTCATAAACTCCTCCCATTGAAGTGGTGATTCCTTAACAGCAACAACAAAAGCTCTAATCTTTTCAGTTGCAGAGGCAATCACACGCATACCATCTTTAACTACCAAATTCAGAATGTGATTAGCACATCTCACATGAAAAAATAGCCCACCGCATACTAAAGGACTGTGCTTCTTGAGTTCTACAATTAAATCCTTAACCGCCACTTCATTTGCAGAGGCATTATCCAAAGTCAAAGAGAACATTTTTTTCTCAACATACCATTTCAATAGACAAGAACTCACTGTATAAGACAACCTCTCACCTGTATGTCGCCCTTGAACATGAAAGAAATTGATAATTCTTTTCTGAATTTTCCATTCATCATCAATCCAATGAAGAGTGACACACATGTAACCCTTGTTCTGGTTGGATGTCCACATATCCATAGTTGCACTAAAGCGGCTTCGGATGGTTTTGAAGTATGCATACAACTTATCCTTCTCAGCTAAATAGTAGTCCATTATATCCTTTCTAACAGTGACACGAGACTGTAAAGGAAAATGTGGCCGCATCGATTTGACCCATTCTACAAATACTTCATGCTCAACCATATTGAAAGAATACTCATGAACAATCATAGCTTCATAGAACTTTTTCAAGCTAGCTTCTTGATCATACTTGTAAGGTTTAAATATAGCAATTCCTGTCTCACTATCCTTACCGGTTGTGAGCTGCTGTTGTCCTTTCTTTACATGGTGGTAATTATTCAGATGTGTCCAAAAACCAGTTGTTCCAAATTTTCCCTCAGCTCTATGCTTGCTAGTCTTGGTCTGACACCCTTTGAAATTGCACTTTGCCCACCTCTATCTCTCTTGCTTGCCATCCACCTCCACTGTCACCCAATACTTGGTGAAATATTGCCAGACTTCAGATGTGCTCTTCTTTGCCCTTTTTCCAGAAGGCTCATCGTCATCGTCGTCACTGTACATGTCCACATCTACATTAATTGTGTCATCATGATTTGCAGCACCAATTGGCACTACACTTGATGGTGTTGCAGACGATGTGGATATAATTCGCTGACTCTGACTTGCTGCCGCTGCTACAAATAATTAGAGGACTCTTATAAGCAACAAGCCAACAACAAACAAAAGGGCTGTACTGACTCTTATTGTCCATGTTTACCGGAGGCAGAGGAGGCCACGACTGCTGTCGTAGAAGCCTGAGAGCCGGATCCGTTGATGTCGCGGACCTGAGGTTGTGCACCGCCACCAGATGCATCCATTGTTGCAGGATTCACAGCCTCATCAGGAGCAATCGAGGCTCTGCAGCTCTGCGTTGGCGGGCTGGCCGCTGGCGGGCGGCAGGGCGCTGGGCGGTTGGCCATAGGCGGGCGGCTGGCCATTGGTGTGCAGAGCGGAGTCACTGGAGTGCAGAGCAGAGTCGCCGGAGTGCCCGTACCCCTGGTGGCTCGCTGCCTCGCTGGTCGCTGCGGAGAGCCCCTGGACGGCGCGCGGAGCCGCGGACAGACTCCTAGCGGCGTGCGGCGCGTGCGGCTTGGCCCTGGACGGCTGGCGGCTGTGCGGCGTGCCCCTGGCCGGCTGGCGGCTGTGCGGCATGCCCCTGCTCCAGTGCTCCCTAGCGCCTAGCGGTTGTGCGGCGCGCGGTCAGGCGGCTGTGTAGCGCCGGCGCGTCACGCGTGTGGAGCCGTGGAGGCAGACAGGAGATTGGAGATGTCGAGATGGAGGGGATTAGGGATTTAGGGTTACTTGATGTCTTCATGGGCTTTTGGCTGGGCCTCTACGGTCGGGCTGGAATGTAATTCAAATTATCGACTAAATTATCGACGGTAAATTATCAAATAATATCGAAAATTATCGAAAACGGTCGGTAAAACTAATATCGATTTCGGTTTCGGTTTCGTATTATTTTTATCGGAACCGATTTCGAATTGTCAATAATCGTAACCGTTTTCGTTTATGCTGAAAAATCGATAAAAAGTCAAAAACGATTCCGAAAATTCGACAATTACCATTCTTGTTTTCATCCCTAACTTGATCTAGCGCTGCTGGGACGTGGCAAGTCACATGTGGGCCGGCTGAACAAAATTCTAGGACTAAAAAACAACCCCATGGGCTAGGGCGCTAGGCTGCCGCTTGCACGCCAGGCCGCCGCGGGTAGGAGTGGAAACGAGCCGAGCCGACGCAATAAGCCGAGCTCGGCTCGGCTCGTCCATCTGGCGAGCTCGAAAAAGCGGCTCGGCTCGTTTCGGGCTCGCGAGCCGGCTCGCCGAGCCAACGAGCATAGCTATAAATGTAAATCTGCTCTCTAAATTATAATATAAAATCTTAAAAATATTTTAAATAACATATTTTAAATTAGTAAAATAGATATATCACTAATATAATATAGATTATAGATTATTTTTGTATAGTAATCTCAAATAACATAAATTATTGTCTATTCGGTACTAATATTATATGCTAATTAAGATTTTATGTAACAAATTGTTGTTGGGTCGAGCCACGAGCCAGCTCGCGAGATGCACCGAGCCGAGCTGGCTCGCTCTTTTCACGAGCCACAAAAACAGGCTCGGCTCGGGCTCATTCTGAGCGTCGAGCCGGTCCGAGCCGAGCCGAGCTGCTGCGAGCCCGAGCCAGCTCGTCGAGCTCGAGCTTTTTTTCTAGCCCTAGCCGCGGGCGCGTGCAGGCCGGTGCTTTGTGCAAGTGCCCCACACGATCAGCAGCTATGTCTGAAGAAACAAGCAGGTAAATCTGATTATCCCCAACTTTATCTAACTATTTTCCCCAACGGGCAGACTGATTGGTATATAATCAATAGATAGATTGATAGATTATGAAAACCACTAAAACATTTAGATGTGTCCGCTATATCCAGATATATCCTTTTTAGCTTATGGAAAAAGCTGGAGATAAATTGCTTTAGCCGGCTATTTAAAACACTATTGTGGAGCAGGGCGGCGATGCGCAGAGCTTGGTGCGGCGGCGGTACTGCGTGTGCATGGAGCTGGGCGGTAGCACGAGTGGTGCTAGGCGCGACGTCGACACACGTGCGTGGAGCTTGGCGCGACACGCAGAACTAGATGCAGTGGTGGCGGTAGCACGTGTATGGAGCTGGCATAGTCACGCGGAGGATGTCTGATGGGTGCGTGTGTTAGGGTTGGCCGGTTGGGTAGATTTTTATGGTTGGTGTCTTCTTGGGCTAGACCAAAGTATTGCCCTAGTAATACCTGGCCATATTGGGCCCTCCCCCCAACTAAAGTTGAGCTTTCATGTCATAACACTATTCATCACCCATGATGATGTACCCCTTGGTGCATTACCTAGATCAAATATGTGAACGGATCAGTCCACCAGTGAATCACCCGCATCAGAGAAAATAAGCGGGCTAGGAAACCAACCGCACCAGCCGACACTACAGGAAACAAATAAATCAATGTCAGCCACCGTTATTTACATCGGTGAAGGACCGATGAGACAACCAGAGAGAGGTGAATGGGAGCCATAAAAATTTCTCTGCTCAAGAGAACACCATGACTTGATCCCAACTTCTACACAAACCCTATGGGACACCAAAAGCAGCGAAGCACTATGCGAATCAATCTAGTGTCGACTTGCTGCTCCAAAATGCTAGAGAACCTGCTCAACTCTCTATAGACCTGAGGCAAAACACATAACAGGTCAAGCGGTAGTGCCGCTCTACTAGCCGATAGTGTCGTGCCTTAAAACCTGCAAAGAATTCTCTCAAATTTCACAGATAGAAAGCGCGGAGGGAAAGAAGATGTTTTGTGAAGTTTGATCCATAGCAAATCACAGCTACGTAAACAGATTCAAAATCCCTATTTGTTTTGGGTTTTGTTGGGGTTTTCTCAAAAAAACTCGAACTTGAGTGAACTCGAATCACGACCACAAACTGTTTGAACTAGATGTTTTGCAGGGTTCTAAGAAGTGATCTTCACTCCAAGGCAATCTCCAAGATAAACCAAAACTCAAGAACTCGATGGTTCTCCCAAAATCCAAAGAGGGAAGAGAGAGATTGAGAGAACAAAATCAAACCAAAACTGCAGGAAACACAAACTGAGTTCACGATTTGACAAACACTAGACTTCGGGTGGTTACAACCATCATTCCTCTCAAAATCTGAGTCACAGACGCCAGGGAACAAAATCGCCTGAGGATCTCGGACTAGAACTGGAAACTAGGAAATGGAAACTAAGAGTTCACTAAACAAATGCCCCAAGGGATGGATGTCCACAATAGCCCACTTACCTATTTATAGAGGGTAATTTCACTAGACTAAACTACACCTAAATACATAGAGCTCATCCACTAAACTAGGGGCAAAATGTACCAACTCCTGTAATATGCATCTGACAGCCATACCCTCCACACGAAATTGCTTCGCCTCGATGCACCCTTCGCGGTGACGCCATTTGTCGCCTCTGACTCCCACCGGAACCGCACCGTCAAGTTTTGAGGACCAAACTCAATAAAACCCGTCATTCGTGGCGTTGAATGATTTTGAGGCTCAACCACCAAACCATCGTGAGTAATGCACCACATGTGTGTCACCCACGTCCTGGACACGTGTCCCGCCAGTCCTTGATTGTGCTAGTGACACGATCCACTCTGCCACATCTTCGCGTCGGTGCGTGTCCTATGTGTTGGCCACCATAGCCAATCACCCCGCTCTCCAGTCCCTCGGTCAAGTCCAGCGCTCGTCCTTCGCTGCTCCAGATCCATCGGCACGAACCCATATGACCTTCACCTTCGCCGTCAACCACCGTCTCGGTGCGCCATGCTTACCGAGAGACATTGTTGCACAATATGTATTCGTATAGCAGTAGATTTGAAGACAACATTATATGTGTTCCTTGGAACTTAATATTTCCCACTGTCAATTGTGTATATTTCTTTAAACTGGAGTGCCTCATCTATAGATGGCTAATAAGCACGAGGCCCGTGAGCCCGGCACGAAGCCCGCTTTTTGGGCCCGGTCCGAGCCCGGCACGGTACGAATAAGCGGGCGGGCTTGGACAGGAAACTAGGCACGGCGGGCTAGCCCGGCACGGCCCGTTTACCTCTAAGCCCGTTAAGCCCGTTTTTTTACACTAAAACGTGCTTACCGGCCCGTTTAGCCCGCTTTTCGGCCCGTTTTTTCGTGCTAAACTGTAAAGCCCAAAATGTGTATAAAAAATATAAATAATAATAATAATAATATGAATAAATAAATATAATTATGTAGTGTTGTGGTATTATGGAACCTTAGAGAGCATTTGATTTTCTTTTATTTGCCATATTCATTTAATGAAATTATATTGGTCAAATAACAAATACATAAATATAGAAATATGTATATCATGCTGGAGTTCTTCTGTTGTTGCATTTGTATTCAAGTTGTGAGAGTTAAAAACAAATATAGAACTTGAAAATAGAAAAAAAAAGAAAAGAGAATCAAATGGAAATGGAAAAGAATATACAAATAAAAATATATATATGTACTTATAATTCTTCATACTAGAATTTTATTTGAGGATTTAACCTGTTTTGTAAACTCACAAACAAGTTTTAATTTAAATACTAGAGTTTGAAATCTAGGGGAGAGAATGAAAACAGAAATAAATAATAAAAAAAACTCCACTTGGCGCAATGGGCCATATCCTACTCGTACTGGCCCATTGACAAACTTGCGCAAACCTGTTCTGCCTGGTGGGGCCCACCGTTCGGTCGGCTTGTGCACTTGCCGTTGGCTTGACCTGGAGAAACTGCCATCTGGGGCCGGAATGTCAGAATCGCCCCCAACCCCGCATGGACGCAAACAGAATCGATTGGCTCCCTCCTGTCGCGCGTATGCTTCGGGGATGGTTTGGATTCGCCCGGGGCTGTTGGGACTTTGCGGGCTCGGTCAACGGATCCACGACCGCTTCACCACCTCCGGTCGAGGTCTTCTCTAAGCTGCCGACCAAATCCTCCTCTTCTCTGTGCGGCTGGGCAGGGAATCCCCTCCTTCCTCGCCCTCATCCCTATCTCCGCTCCGCTTCGTGTGCGATGAATTACAGGGCGGACTCCGCGCCCTGGCGCGTATATGCGCGTCGTAGCTCTGCTGGAGCTCCCTCCTCCCTGTGCAGTGACGGACCCGGAACCATGGGATTCCGTGGATTGCGCTCCCTTCCCCTCGCGATGTGGCCATTCCGCGTCGCGGCCGCATCCTGTTAACTGAATCGCATCGCCGGGGTTCTCGGGCGGACTGCTTCAACCGTCCTAGCCCTAGGCTATAAAACTCTGACCCCTGGTGAACTCCTCGGCCATCTACACCAAGCAGAGAGAGAGAGCAGCATGAACCCAACCTCCGCCGCAGCTGTCCTTGGCCTCCACCGCCGTTTGAAGTCCGCGGTGTGCTCGAGGATGGCCGCCGGGGTGCGTGCGTGCTCATCGTGACGTTGGCGGGCGGGAAAGACCACCGTTCTCGACCCAATTTCTCGTCGGACTTGGGGAGGGGCCGGTGTTCCGTGCCACACCATGGGCAGGACTCCGAACGCCATGATACTTAGAGGTAAGCCCACCTTCTGTCTCGCGATCGCCTCCACGTTGTTTTGCACTAGTCAGGTGGGGTGGTGTGGCCATCTGTCACAGTTTTGACCAACTCCGGCGGGCGCACCGCCGTAGCTCCAACGCGCCACCGTGGTCACACCACCTGGGGTAGGGGATAAGCTTGCAACCATCGGATCTATGATGGATGGCTACGATTAGAAGCCTCATACCGGTTCGGCTGGGATAGATCGCGACCGCAGATCTGCTAGTGGGCGGGCAAGGATAGTCTGGAACCGTATAAAATTCTAAGTGTTGAATCAAGATCTAACGGCCTGAGCTGCATACCGGTTCGGATAAAAGAGATATAATCTGGACCACCGATTATCAATCGCACGACTGTAATCGTCCCATACCCTTTTGCATGTCATTCTTACTTATGAGCCCCTCGGTTTATTCCAAATTAACCTGCCATCCGCGCGGGGTAAATTTGGGTCTGGGGAAAACTTCTGGATTTGCCCCCGGAGTTCTCTGTAATTAGTGCTTGGTCCAGAGAATAATGAAAATGGATAATTAATTACAGAATGTGATTTTTAATACAAAATTGATTCTAGAAACTTGTGAAATTCATAGTTAATTCATTATAACTCCAAATTGAGCCATTCCAGTTGCAATAATTTTGTATTAATATTGTTTATCACCTAGTACCTTTGTTTAACCATGAAACTTGAATTAAAATTGTTCATTTGAATTAATCTACTCTAGGTGCTAAGTAACTCAGAAATTCATAACCCAATAATCGTAACCCCGTTTTGACCCATTCTAGTTGCATTAGTCCCACAATAATAAGTATTATCATCTGGTAACTTTGTTTTGTCATGAAATATAGGTTAAAGTGTTACACTTAGTCTATGCTATATTTAACCACGTAGATCTTCGGAAAATCATAACTCCTTAGTCGTAACTCCGATCTTAGTAGTTCTCGATCCCGCGATCTCGTAGCTTCACGTAGATTGTTATTACACGGTTTATTCTTATGTTTGGTGTGATGTTAATTTTGCCTATACCATGCTTGTTTGTATTGCTACGACTAGCGCGAGGTTACGAGTCACCTGAAGATCATCCTGGTACCTGGAATCTCAAGTCCTAGGCAAGTTGTGCCCTTGATCACTTCTTTTTACCCACTCATGTTCTAATTAATCATAATGATCTGCATAGGTTAATTTTGATGGGACCCAATAGGTTACCCTAGTTTGATTATCTTTATACCTTGTTTACCACTGAACTTTTTGGGTAGTACTTGCTAGTGCTTTATGTGGTTTTGGGTATGAAGATACATTATTCATGATTATACTTTTGTTATCCGTTATTATTTACTGTTCATGATAAGATCATTATGTTAATTGGAACATGGAGCGACCACCCGGGAAAACAGTGCTACCACAAGGGTTTATGGACGCCCTTGGCTGATTAATTAGGAAAGCTAGTGGAGGACTACCTTACCCAAAAGGGGCAAGGGCAGTAGGGGAGTGGTCAGTGTAGGGAGGTCCTTGGTTGATTTTGCTGCGATGGCGGTCAGGCAAGGGATCCCTGCATTGGAGCTTCCTATAAACTGTAGCGGGTTTTCTGAAGCTAGTGGAACTTTGTAAAGGCCTCGTAGTGTTACCCTGCCTTGCCTCCTTGGTAGAGGTGTATGGGAAGTCGCGATCCCTTGGCAGATGGGTAACATGACTTGTGGGTAAAGATGCGCAACCTCTGCAGAGTGTAAAACTGGTATACTAGCCGTGCTCACGGTCATGAGCAGCTCGGACCCTCACATGATTAATTTATGGAACTAAATTCAATTTGTCATATGCATTGCATCGCAGGTGATGTTGTTACTTTTGTTCTACTACTTAATTGGGTTTGGTATTTACTTACACTTAGTAATTGCTAATAAAATTTTGACCAACTTTAAAAGCAATGCTCAGCTCTAACCATCCTCTTTGGTAAGCCTTACACTTCACATGAACTCCCACCTTTGGCGAGTTCATTCACATTATTCCCCACAACTTGTTGAGCGATGAACGTATGTGAGCTCACTCTTGCTGTCTCACACCCCCACAGGTCAAGAACAGGTACCACAGGATGAGGCACATGAAGGATGCGGCGATGTGTTCGTGAGAGGTCTAGGCCGTCGTCTCCCAGTCAACTTTGGGTTGCTGGACCGTTGTCTCCTTATAATGTAATTCTTTATTTTGTATAGAACTCGTATTATATAGTAAAGATGTGACATTCGATCCTGTGCCATGATTCATCATATGTGTGAGACTTGGTCCCAGCACACCTGGTGATTATGTTCGCGCCCGGGTCTTTGTGCCCCGAAACCCGGGTGTGACAGAAGTGGTATCAGAGGAATGTTGACTGTAGGACGAAACCTAGATAGAACTGGTCGACCATTGTCTACTTACCTTTGCTACTCTGATTCTTTTTAAACTTTTCTTAATCTTTTCTCATCTATTTCCGCTCTACTCTGATTATCTTACCTTTTTCCTTCTAAAGACAAATGTGGATTTCACACTTTGAAATCCTGTACCTAAAGTGACCTTTAGAAATAGGAGACCTACTCTTAGGAACAAAAACAAAATTATTTTTCTTTTATATAGATATCTATGAACTTGAATGTTTGTTCTTATGATACTTGTTTGATTTGGTTCTTTGATTGAGTGAGATGAGTTGTGGAGTAATGTCCACAATGGCATCTGCATATACATATAGGCATAATAAATGTGTTATAAGATAACTAGCCAACCTAGATTATCCCCCATTAAAAATATATCTATCTTAACCATATTTGCCAACCCGATGACATACACTAACCTCGAATCAATGAGACCAAGACCGGAGATGAAAATATCAACATCAACAAGGAAGAATATCACAGTCAAAGCAAATATCGACATGAATCAAGACTTAAACATTTCAGATGAAGTCTTTTCCTTGCCATAATCTTTCTTGCCTCAACCGGTCCAGCTTATATCATACATAAT
The DNA here is from genome assembly GCF_902167145.1 of Zea mays. Lineage (NCBI taxonomy): Eukaryota > Viridiplantae > Streptophyta > Magnoliopsida > Poales > Poaceae > Zea > Zea mays. The sequence goes on along the minus strand of NC_050104.1, from coordinate 80,434,531 downwards.
ATGTAGCTGGATACCTGTGCCCCCCTAATCACCCACTATTGACTATAAAAAATGTGAGACTTTGGATCTTTGAACCAGTTATAAACTAAAAAGCTGAATTGTAAACCAATTCTTCTGTATCCCTTTTCTTACAAATCTCGAGGACGAGATTTCTGTTAAGGGGGTAGGATTTGTAAAGCCCAAAATGTGTATAAAAAATATAAATAATAATAATAATAATATGAATAAATAAATATAATTATGTAGTGTTGTGGTATTATGGAACCTTAGAGAGCATTTGATTTTCTTTTATTTGCCATATTCATTTAATGAAATTATATTGGTCAAATAACAAATACATAAATATAGAAATATGTATATCATGCTGGAGTTCTTCTGTTGTTGCATTTGTATTCAAGTTGTGAGAGTTAAAAACAAATATAGAACTTGAAAATAGAAAAAAAAGAAAAGAGAATCAAATGGAAATGGAAAAGAATATACAAATAAAAATATATATATGTACTTATAATTCTTCATACTAGAATTTTATTTCAGGATTTAACCTGTTTTGTAAACTCACAAACAAGTTTGAATTTAAATACTAGAGTTTGAAATCTAGGGGAGAGAATGAAAACAGAAATAAATAATAAAAAAACTCCACTTGGCGCAATGGGCCATATCCTACTCGTACTGGCCCATTGACAAACTTGCGCAGAACTGTTCTGCCTCGCGGGGCCCACCGTTCGGTCGGCTTGTGCGCTTGCCGTTGGCTTGACCTGGAGAAACTGCCATCTGGGGCCGGAATGTCAGAATCGCCCCAACCCCGCATGGACGCAAACAGAATCGACTGGCTCCCTCCTGTCGCGCGTATGCTTTGGGGATGGTTTGGATTCACCCGGGGCTGTTGGGACTTTGCGGGCTCGGCCAACGGATCCACGACCGCTTCACCACCTCCGGCCGAGGTCTTCTCTAAGCTGCCGACCAAATCCTCCTCTTCTCTGTGCGGCTGGGCAGGGAATCCCCTCCTTCCTCGCCCTCATCCCTATCTCCGCTCCGCTTCGTGCGCGGGCGATTGCAGGGCGGACTCCGCGCTCTGGCGCGTATATGCGCGTCGTAGCTCTGCTGGAGCTCCCTCCTCCCTGTGCAGTGACGGACCCGGAACCATGGGATTCCGTGGATTGCGCTCCCTTCCCCTCGCGATGTGGCCATTCCGCGTCGCGGCCGCATCCTGTTAACTAAATCGCGTCGTGGGGTTCTCGGGCGGACTGCTTCAACCGTCCTAGCCCTAGGCTATAAAACTCTAACCCCTAGCGAACTCCTCGGCCATCTACACCAAGCAGAGAGAGAGAGCAGCGTGAACCCGACCTCCGCCGCAGCTGTCCTTGGCCTCCACCGCCGTTTGAAGTCCGCGGTGTGCTCGAGGATGGCCGCCGGGGTGCGTGCGTGCTCATCGTGACGTTGGCGGGCGGGAAAGACCACCGTTCTCGATCCAATTTCTCGTCGGACTTGGGGAGGGGCCGGTGTTCCGCGCCACACCGTGGGCAGGACTCTGAACGCCACGATACTTAGAGGTAAGCCCACCTTCTGTCTCGCGATCGCTTCCACGTTGTTTTGCACTAGTCAGGTGGGGTGGTGTGGCCATCTGTCACAGTTTTGACCAACTCTGGCGGGCGCACCGCCGTAGCTCCAACGCGTCGCCGTGGTCAGACCACCTGGGGTAGGGGATAAGCTTGCAACCATCGGATCTATGATGGATGGCTGCGATTAGAAGCCTCATACCGGTTCGGCTGGGATAGATCGCGATTGCAGATCTGCTAGTGGGCGGGCAAGGATAGTCTGGAACCGTATAAAATTCTAAGCGTTGAATCAAGATCTAACGGCCTGGGCTGCATACCGGTTCGGATAAAAGAGATATAATCTGGACCACCGATTACCAATCGCACGACTGTAATCGTCCCATACCCCTTTGCATGTCATTCTTACTTATGAGCCCCTCGGTTTATTCCAAATTAACCTGCCATCCGCGCGGGGTAAATTTGGGTCTGGGGAAAACTTCTGGATTTGCCCCCGGAATTCTCTGTAATTAGTGCTTGGTCCAGAGAATAATGAAAATGGATAATTAATTATAGAATGTGATTTTTAATACAAAATTGATTCTAGAAACTTGTGAAATTCATAGTTAATTCATTATAACTCCAAATTGAGCCATTCCAGTTGCAATAATTTTGTATTAATATTGTTTATCACCTAGTACCTTTGTTTAACCATGAAACTTGAATTAAAATTGTTCATTTGAATTAATCTATTCTAGGTGCTAAGTAACTCAGAAATTCATAACCTAATAATCGTAACCCCATTTTGACCCATTCTAGTTGCATTAGTCCCACAATAATAAGTATTATCATCTGGTAACTTTGTTTTTTCATGAAATATAGGTTAAAGTGTTACACTTAGTCTATGCTATATTTAACCACGTAGATCTTCGGAAAATCATAACTCCTTAGTCGTAACTCCGATCTTAGTAGTTCTCGATCCCGCGATCTCGTAGCTTCACGTAGATTGTTATTACGCGGTTTATTCTTATGTTTGGTGTGATGTTAATTTTGCTTATACCATGCTTGTTTGTATTGCTACGACTAGCGCGAGGTTACGAGTCACCTGAAGATCATCCTGGTACCTGGAATCTCAAGTCTCAGGCAAGTTGTGCCCTTGATCACTTCTTTTTACCCACTCATGTTTTAATTAATCATAATGATCTGCATAGGTTAATTTTGATGGGACCCAATAGGTTACCCTAGTTTGATTATCTTTATGCCTTGTTTACCACTGAACTTTTTGGGTAGTACTTGCTAGTGCTTTATGTGGTTTTGGGTATGAAGATATATTATTCATGATTATACTTTTGTTATCCGTTGTTATTTACTGTTCATGATAAGATCATTATGTTAATTGGAACATGGAGCGACCACCCGGGAAAACAGTGCTACCACAAGGGTTTATGGACGCCCTTGGCTGATTAATTAGGAAAGCTAGTGGAGGACTACCTTACCCGAAAGGGGCAAGGGCAGTAGGGGAGTGGTTAGTGTAGGGAGGTCCTTGGTTGATTTTGCTGCGATGGCGGTCAGGCAAGGGATCCCTGCATTGGAGCTTCCTATAAACTGTAGCGGGTTTTCTGAAGCTAGTGGAAGTTTGTAAAGGCCTCATAGTGTTACCCTGCCTCGCCTCCTCGGTAGAGGTGTATGGGAAGTCGCGATCCCTTGGCAGATGGGTAACATGACTTGTGGGTAAAGATGCGCAACCTCTGCAGAGTGTAAAACTGGTATACTAGCCGCGCTCACGGTCATGAGCAGCTCGGACCCTCACATGATTAATTTATGGAACTAAATTCAATTTGTCATATGCATTGCATCGCAGGTGATGTTGTTACTTTTGTTCTACTACTTAATTGGATTTGGTATTTACTTACACTTAGTAATTGCTAATAAAATTTTGACCAACTTTAAAAGCAATGCTCAGCTCTAACCATCCTCTTTGGTAAGCCTTACACTTCACATGAACTCCCACCTTTAGCGAGTTCATTCACATTATTCCCCACAACTTGTTGAGCGATAAACGTATGTGAGCTCACTCTTGCTGTCTCACACCCCCCACAGGTCAAGAACAGGTACTGCAGGATGAGGCACATGAAGGATGCGGCGATGTGTTCGTGAGAGGTCTAGGCCGTCGTCTCCCAGTCAACTTTGGGTTGCTGGACCGTTGTCTCCATATAATGTAATTCTTTATTTTGTATAGAACTCGTATTATATAGTAAAGATGTGACATTCGATCATGTGCCATGATTCATCATATGTGTGAGACTTGGTCCCATAACACCTGGTGATTATGTTTGCGTCCGGGTCTTTGTGCCCCGAAACCCGGGTGTGACATAAACGGGCCGGCCCGGCCCGTTTAAGCCCGCTGCGGACTGGGCTTGGAAGAAAATTAAGCCCGTGGGCTCAGCAGGCTCGGCCCGGTTTTTGGCCGGGCTTCACCGGGCCTGGGCCGGGCCGGGCCGGGCGGCCCGTTTGGCCATCTCTAGCCTCATCTAATATGACCTGGGCGAATTATTCGCAAATGATTATTTGCATGTGTTTTCTCCTGTTTGATACCTTCCTTCCTTTTTCTGTATGAATGCATATTTTGACCATTTGTATGATTACACAATAATTTTATGCCTTTGTATGTTTTTACACATAGTTCATGATTTCACGGTAACAATCAACTATGCTTAGTTTACATTTATCAGATGAATGATGTCATTTAGCCTCTAAGCTCTTTCATGCTTTCTCATTTATTATTCAGGAATACAAGGTTGAGTAGTATACCTTCCGAGCAGGACTTGTTTGTTTAGCCATTGCAGGGCGTACGAAGTTAGGCTTTTTATGGGATCTAGCTGCTCGTGTGCTGTGCAATTTCTTGGCATGTAGGAGTAACTGCTTCGTTTTCTTTCGCGTATGCATTGGTTTTTGTAAAATGGTGTGTTGTAGTAGTGTAGATTAGTTGTTGTAATTTAAGCATTATGCACTAATATTATATTTGAATAATTTGACTAATATTATATTTGAATAATTTGTGTGTCCTTGCATTGCAACAGAAGGGACGGGCATTGTACTAGTAGAGATTAATAACCGTACAGCTATAATGACTCGTTCTGATACAACTTGACGAGAAATCATGGCATAAGCAATAAGCATAGCAGACAACCGATCTTGCGATGTGCACAATTGTACTTCAGCAGTATCAACTAAAATCACCATAAGCCACAATGTGAACAGTTTTTCTTGGTTCAGTACTAGCCTCTTCAATCTCCAGGAAACAAATCTTTATACTAAAACAATGTTCGTGTCTAGATAGTGGTATCACTGCCTTTCAGTTTTACCGGTTTGTTCAGGGCCGTTACCAATTGAGTTATTTGATCCAGAACTGCCATCAGCCCCTTGAGATTCATTGTGCACGTTACTGGTGGATGTGCTAGTTTCAGTCTTGGGATCCACCTGCTCACCATTGGTAGACGTTTCTGAAGAACCATTCACTCCAATGGAAGAATCTCCTCGGGAGTTCTCTGCTTCAGTTGAGACACTGCTGTTCTCAGAGTTCTCTTCTTTGGAATATGACGCTTCAGTGGTTGTACCTGTTTCCATGCCCTTAGACCAACTCCAGCAGTGTGCGACTCCGTATCCCTAAAACGCGCGGCCGACACATTCTCTCTCCTCTCCGTATCCGGCTCCGTTTCCAGCAACACTCCCCATCCCACTCCGCATGCAGTCTATGACACCTGGGGCCCGCCAGCAGGCACGCGCGCCCGCGAGAGAGCTGCGGAGAGGAGAGAGAAAGCGTGGAAATGGGGAGTCTGGGTACACGCCGTGCGTTTTACGGAGCCGGATACGGAGCCTGCTGGACTGATGAATAGTGTGCTAGACTCCGCAAAATACGGATCCGGAGCCGCATGCGGAGTGCTGCTGGAGTTGGTCTTATCATCACCAGATAGAGTCTCCGTATTTTTTCCTGCAGAGGAGCTATCAGATGAGTTATCCCTGTCATCACCAGATCCAGTAACAGATGATGTTGTTGCACTTCCATGTTCCAATCCAGTTTCAATATGGACAGCCTCACTGATGCCATGCTCAGATGAATCTGAGGTAGTGGATGTTGCATCTCCTTGGTTTTCACTGGCATCATTTTGTGAATTATCAGTATGAACTGATGGTATGTTCCCTGTTTCGTCAGAAAGGCTGTTAGTACCACGGTCATCAGTTGCTTCGGTCTTGGCATCGTCAGGAAGGGTTTCAGAACCAGTTTGAGTATCAACTGCCTCCTTTTTCTCACCTTCTCCATCTGATCCATTCCAAGTTCCACTTGCACTGGTTGATTCGTCACCATGCGCTACTTCATCATGAGACATTCCACTTGCCTCCCTAGTGTTTTCCTCTTGTGCATGATTGTTTTGGGACAATTCATCTCCAGTTGAATTGACTTCACTTTTACTCTCAGCAGCAGAGTTGGATTCAGTATCATGCTTGCGTCCTTCTACAAGACTGGTGGTTTCATCTTCATTCTTATTATTATTAGCTTCTGTATTACTATCTCCACTGTTGACTTGTCCTTCCGCTTCTGAACTCTCAGTGTTTCTCTTGTCATCTTCATGCAGGTTAGTACTATCTTTATCGAACACAGTTTCTACAGTCTTCTCGTTATGATCAAAAGTATCAGAATGATGATCTACATCACCTTCCTCTGGTTTAGTTGTTACATCAGAATTGTCGACAACCATTTGGACGTTGCTATCACTGTAACTACCTGCCTTTTGTTTCCTCGCCTGGAATATGCTTCTATCATTATGGGTAAGCTGGTCCTCAGCATCATCCAAGTACTCGTTTTTCTTATCATAGGAATGCTTCACCTGATACAGGAGCCAAAAGACAACACCTGAAAGCAAGGTCGCTTGGAGTAGAGTTTTGATTCTTGATCCCCTGTTCCTTTGGTTCCGGCTATTTGAATGATGAAGCATGTTTACACCTGATTAAACAATGCATAATGAACGTGGGTTCGCCAGTTAAGTACCAGTCAGCACAGCACACAAATATACAAAATATAAGATAATCTGAGTAGATGTTCGTGAACATAGCACAATGGAAACAGTAGGTACAGTAATTGTATTCCGTAAAGTATGTCAATGTTACTTTCATGCTTTAGGGCTAGAGAAGCAGCAAAGTACACACAAATATTGGAGCAACTTTTTCGGTCCCATAGTTTCTGAGTGAACCTCCAGTGAAAGATGGACATTAGAAATCTAGGATCCACACCCTTCATTCCAGATTATAAGATGTTTAGCTTTTCTACATACATACTCCCTCAATCCCAAAATATTAGTCATTTTAATACTTGATTTTATGTCTATGTTCAAATGGATGATGATGAATCTAGACACATATGTAAGACAAATATATTCATTATTGCATGTATCAACTAAAAAGGTAAAACACATTTTATTTTGGGATGGAGGGGGCATCTTTTATAGTGCACTTAAATATACACTATATCTAAATACATAGTTAAAGCATTGTATATAGAAAAGCCAAAATGACTGGGTGTGTTTGGTTTGAATTTTGGCTTTGGCTTTTGCCCCCCTAAAAGCCAAAAACCAACCAAATGGCTGGATCCAGGAAGAAGCTTTTTCTAAAAGCCGACTTTCTCGGAGTGCAAATCTGAAAGTACCTCTGGACCCGCTTTTAGTGAATTTTCGGATGGAACTGTGAAAACATATATTGAAAAAATTTTAACGACTTTTAGTGGTTTCCAACAAACGTTTTTTAGTTTTTTAACATTTTACAGCCTACAACAGCTTTTTGCATAGCTCACAGCCCACAACAACTTTTTTCACAGCCACGGCCCAACCAAACAGACCCTTAGAATTGAGATTTGGAATGGAGGGAGTAAGATCTAAGAGAATAAATATGAGTTCAGAAGGAAAGACTCTGTCTTGGTGAACGGATGTCCAACTATACGTACAATCACTAAGCATTGCAAGGGAAAGCAAAAGATTCACATAGTTTATGCAATATTTTTTTTGACGGTGAATAGTTTATGCAATATTGTTTGCAAAACGAGAGAAATGTGGGAACATGAGACAGAGACAGTGATAACTGATAAGTTGAACATAAAAGGAAGCATTTCGAAGGCCAATAAGCCCATGTAACTGAAAACAGAATTCAATATCAATTTATGTGTTGCACTCATGGAGGAGTATTGAATGCATCTCTGCTTAGCCCCTTTCTTCAAGCAACAAGCACAATAAAGCATACATGGTAGCAATTTATGCTCTCAGCTACAGGAAGCAGTTTCCAGATCAGTATATGTTTTGCAGAATTCAGAAACAAGCTAGTTAACAGAATGTAAACTGAGTTATTGAGGCCCAAATGTAGACATCAGAAACATTCTTGTCAAACAACGGCATCTTATGTCAAAGCAAGCAGGTAGGACACAGACTAAGGGCTTGTTCGATTGCATGGAGATCAAAAAGGATCAAGGGGTATTAAATCTCTTTCCATTCATTTTTTTATTAGCAAGGGTTTTAATTCCCTCCAAATCCCCTTCAAACCACTGCTAACAGAAGAAATCACTCCTAACAGAAGAAGCTAGTAATATAGTACTAACTCCGTTCTCGAATATTTGTCGTCCATTTTTGAACTAAAACGCGACAAATAAAAAAATAGTGGAAATAGTAAAATATGAGCAGTTTCCAAAGGGGTCAAACTGTCAGCTGGTAGATTCCAGAAATAGGCAGCAAGCCGGACAGGATTTAGCAAGAATGATTGTAGAAATGTCACTTTCATCTTCATTGCTGGATTTGCAGCCTGGAACATTACAGGTCACAGCCACTGACCCACCCAAAGCCAAACGCAATGCTGCTTGAACCCCAGAAAAGGAACCTGCAATAATGGACTTACCGATCCACTTGTGCGGAACAAGCAAATTCAGCACAGAAACATCTCCAGACCGGCAGACCCTTGTCACATAGTGACAACTGCTGTCCACGAAAGTCCCCCTGGAGAACGAGCGAAGCAGAGTAGCAGACAGAGGAGGCAGATGTAACGCGGCGCGGAATCAGCTAAGCGAGCGGCGGGACACATTTGCGCGCTTGGCAGCGAGCGCGCAGGTAATCGCGCATGGATGCTACGCAGTACGCAAAATCGTCCGCGCGAGAGTCACACACTCGGTGGAGGCCCGATTCAGACCTACGAGATAAAGCGCCACGCGAGTAGTACGACGTTGGAGGGGGAGCGCAGCTCAGATGAGCGTCGAGGCGGCGGGCGGGCTAGGAAGGGACGAACCTGCTTGGTTCTGGCGGACGAGCAGCTGCAGGCGAAACGCCAATGGCGATGAGACGACAGCGAGGCCAGCGAAGAACGCGATGCGGTACGGGACTACGGGAGAGCGCGGCAGAGCGGCGGTGACTTCCGCGTGACCGTGGAGGACCGGCGTTGATGGATTAATGGGTTAGTTGGTGGTGGCGACGTGGTGGGTTGTGTCTGTGTGGTTAGATCTGGGACTTCAGCGTCGTGGGGAGGGGGCGCTGTGTTGGCGTTGGCCACGACTGGATCTGGCACTCGTGATGAGCTGCCGGCCTCGGCCGGGCGGCCGGACCGCTGCCTGCGGCGTGGTTGCGGTCGCGCCTTGGATTCGTCGCTCGTGACCCCCCCTCGTGCTCCTGCCGGCCCGCGTTCGCGACAGGCGTCGTACCTGCCGCTTAGCGCGTTGCACGGTGGATTCAATTATCGGTCTATTACTCTACTGTACGGTGGATTCAATTATCGGTCTATTACTCTACTGTACGGTGGATTCAATCATCGGTCTATTACTCTACTGTACGCTGCACGCCAACGCTTTGACAAGGATGGTACTGCGTGCGGCGTAATTATGTGCGTGTTAGTCACATCTTTCACGGGGTACTGACAAGAAAACAGGTTCACATCTATAGCATTTTTATCTTTCACAAATTAGAATATATTTGGTTGGACTATGACCATAAAAAAACTGTCATATATTGTGAGATACGAAAAAAATTGTTGTAAAATGTGAGCCGTAAAAAACAACAAATCGTTTAGTGGAAGCCATTAAAAATTCTTACATATATTTACAAGATTCTTTTGTCCGAAAGTTACTAAAATATGGTCTAGATGTGCTTTTAATTCTGCACTGCTCGAAAGTCGGCTTTTTGAAAAAAGTTGTTGGCTCAATTAGGTCTTTGATTTAGCTTTTGATTTTTGGGAGGCAAAAGTTATAGCTAGAAGCCAAACCAAACACACTCTTAGTTTCACTAGAATCATTAATGACTCATTTGGTTGCTGAGGATTGGGTGTGATCGAAGGACATATAATCCTTTTCTAAAGCCATAAAACCGAACAAGCCCTAATATTTTTTTAGATTTACTATTTTTTAACACTATCGTGACTTACATAGCAATTCACTATAATTTCTTCTTCTCTACACGTACCCCAACCTTAAGCTACTCATATGCCCACCCACTATAACCACTCCAACGCTGATCATGAGCATACGCCACACGCAGCTCCTCGCTGCCATGCACACCTCTTTTGACCTGCTCCGTCCTCCACTGCTTTGGCTCACAATTACAAGGATCTAGATGGCTATATGTGTTAATAACCTATAAAAATTCTATCTATAAAGTATATTTTAGTAGAGCAAAGTGGTTAATATAAAAATCATCCAAATAGCAACTACAAGCATCAGCTCTAGTGTTAATAGCTCTTAAAAACTCTCATGCTTAATCTCTACTACTCTTAAGCAAATAGTGTAGGCGTCCACACCCACGGTTCTGCCTCCCACTCCCACCCGCGACATCCTCCGCTCATCCCCACGTCCGCGGTCGCCCCCACAATCAACGGGATTGCCCCCGCGATCCCCTTCACCTCCCAGATCTCGTGCTCTCCATTCACCTCCCAGATCCTGTGCTACATCCAAGGAAGTGGTGATGGTCCGCGGCCACCCCCGCCCTCCCATTCCCCGGGATTGTTGGTCGTCGAATTCTAGGGGCCACGACATGCCCAACCTAAAGAAGCAATACGGGAGGTTCGTCTCCACCACGCCCTGCCCCAGGTGCTTCGACCTCCTTGCCATGGGGGAGCACAACGGACACGGTGGAGGGCACCCCAGTCTGCGCCCCGCGGCCGGACCACGGAGGAAGGCAGCCAACGACACAGTGGTGAGCTGCGACTTCGCTGTGCTCTCTGCCCCAAATCCCGCGCCGCCGCTCTATGCGCCTCCGCTCTGCTCCCTGCCCCTAATCCCACGCCTCCGCTCTGCTCGCTGTGCTCCCGCGCCTCGGCTGCCCTAATCACGCGCGCCTTGGATCCACAAGTCTCGCTCCAAAATCACGCGCGCCTTCCATAATCACGGATCCACATCTCTCGCTCCACGCCTTCCATAATCCGTGATGCTCCTCAAGTTTTCCAAAATCCCTAACCCTAAATTTCTTCTCTATCTATGTAGTCCCGGTCTCGGTCATCGGACCACAGAGGAACGACGAGGAGCTCGACAACCCGGACTCCAAGGTGTAGTCGCGCACCACCCATCTTCGATCCCAAAACGCTGCCATGCTTCCAACCTCCCTCCCCACTCCTTCCCATGCTACCTCTGGAGTCTGGATTTGACCTTGCATGTGTTTAGTGTGTTACAGGAGCCCATCCTGTTCCTAAAGCCGACCTCGTCGTTCCTCCATGCTGGCGTGGCCACCATCGCAGTCGAGATCCTAGAGATGCTCGAGTCTCTACACCACAAGGTCGAGCTCGCTGTCACTACAGGAAACATCTAAATTTTCGTGGGCCAAAAACCCACGAAAATAAGCCTAAACCGACGAAAATAGCCGCCGAAAATAAGTTCGACGAAAATAGGTGTATTTTCGTCGGTACCGACGAAAATAACCTACCAAGGCCGACGAAAATCAATGGTCGGCTGATTATTTTCGTCGGCCCGGTGGTGGCCGACGAAAATAAGTGCCAGGCTATTTTCGTCGGCCTCGGTGATGGCCGACGAAAATAGCCTGGGAACATATTTTCGTCGGCCACCACCGAGGCCGACGAAAATTGATGGTTCCCCCCCCCCCCCAAAACAGATTTTTCTGCACCTATTAATAATTCACAGCAATATACACAATATCACAATTCACATATACAGATTCACAAGCCTAATACAAAATTCACAAAACACATTCACATATACATAAATAGTCCATAGTCCATTCAAATAAGTCTAGAGTCCATAAGTCCAAAAGTCCATTGTCCATTCAAATACACAATTCACAAAACTCTAGTCCATAAGTCTAGAGTCCATAAGTCCATAAGCTACTCACTACTCACTACTCACTCCTCACTGATCACTCCGGCGGGCTGTGGGAGTTTTGGCCACTCCCTCCTCCGCCACCAGGAAGGTGGCCACTCCCTCCAGCACCATGGACGAGGAAGTCTTGGACGTTGACACCACCCTCCGATCCATGAGCATGTGACGCTGAACCCTGCAATTCATCAATCATTCAAATAAGGCTGTATTTTGCTATCACTATACATATACATTGCTGTGTTTAGTCAATATTTGCATAAAACTAAACATGGAACGTCACCTGTGATCCATGGTGAGGAGGAGGTTGTGCATGCATCCACGGGTACTGTTGTGGTGGCCACCCCAGAGGTGGTGGTACCCACCCCATTGGTGGCGGTGCCATCCACGCTTGAAATGGCTGAGAGCCCGCCGGTGGCTGGGAGACCGGTGGCACCCATCCCGGGACTGGCTGCGATCCTTGGGGTGGAGGCGTCCAAGTGCCTGGAGGTGCCTGCGTCCACCCAACACCGGTCCACTGTGGCTGCGACGCTGGAGCTTGTCCTGGCCACTGTCCCCATCCTTGTGCCTGCGAGCCATTTTTGATAATAAAGAAAGAGTTGCTATGAAATTGAAGTGTTCAGATAGTGTTACCTGGGGAGGGCGAAAAGCGGGCAAGTTCATATCAGGGCCGAGTCGAGTAGTCATTTCCTGCAAATGGATGCAACGTTAGAATCACAACATTATACTTTGAATTCAATGACGACACGTGATGAGATAGACGGATTACCTGAAAATAAGAAGCCATATATTGCGTCAGCTGTCCAACCTGCTCCTGTGCTGCTCGAGCCTGCTCCTGTGCTGCCCGAGTCTCCTCCTCCAGCTGAGCCTCTCGAGCAGACCTAGAGGAGCGAGAACTCCCTCCCGAAGACGATGTCTTCCCTTGACCTATTGTCCTGTTATATTCCACAACGCCGGTGCCAAAGGCAAACCTGCATGATACACATAGTTGAGCCATTAAGTGGACACATTCTTGTTAATGAAATCGTCGAATCAAACACAAACACCTCACCTGCCATGCTTTCTACCCCCACCACTGTGGTACAACGCCGAGGCATCTAAGTCTGAATGCATCCAGTCGAAGTCAGGCCCATGGCGTTGAGTCATTTCTTCCCCATATGCATTCTGCAAAGAAAGTTGGAGTTAGACACAAAACATGCAATTTAATTCATAAATACAAACTTGTTTACCATTTTCTCCCTTGCCGCCTCGCTGCATAGCACATCAGGGTTCGCCGGATCAGGGCCACGGTGACCACGGACGTAAACCTCCATAAAACTTGGAGCAACTCCACTTTCAGCTTCCTGCATGAAAAAGAAGAGTTAAACCATATAATTTTCATAGATGTAACATACAAGTTTGATTTATATACTTACCATGCGGCGTGCGGTACCAAGGTGTCCATCGGCGCCGTACCTGTGCCCCGGTCCTTCAGTGCCACGGTTGGCACGGTGCTTGTTGGACTCTGCAATCCACTCAGGCGACGCCCATCTCTTAGCCAACCACCTCCAGGCTTCCATGTCCTTCGCCAGCCAATCCACAACGCTCTCCAGGTACTGCTCCTCTGTGAGGTAGATCTCATTGGCCCCTAATGCTTTGCTCATTTTCTGCCCCTTTATCTTCTTGTAGTAGTAGTTGACGGCCGCGATGCGAGCATTGTACATGGCATCCTTGATTATCTTATCAGCGCACTTCCGAAAGTGCCTCTTCACACGTGTCCACTGAGCCTGATCCTCCTCGATGTCCTCCGCGATGCAAGCATACTAATCAAAAGTCATCCGCATCCGATGATGCTTCTTCGGCTCGTTGTTTATTCATACGCTCTTGATTTCGTTGGATCCTTATTGATCTTCTAACGACGACAGGTCGTTTGCGCTTTGACCTAGGTTCTTCAATTAAGTCGCTTGAATTGCAACAGAGATTTTCAAGTCCTTCTCCATTGGTCACATGGAATCGGTGAGCTATGTCTTGATTCGATGCCGCTTCTGGTTGAAAAACAGCATCATCGTTGTCCCTGCTCGTACTCACATAGTCAGCACTCTCTGGAGCGATGACTTGTGGGTTGACTTTGATTGCAACCCACCAAGCCCTAAGGCTTGGGTGAGGATATGGCAGGTAGTTGATAGTCGCCTAGAGGGGGGGTGAATAGGGCGAAACTGAAATTTACAAATATAAGCACAACTACAAGTCGGGTTAGCGTTAGAAATATAAACGAGTCCGCGAGAGAGGGCGCAAAACAAATCGCAAGCGAAACACCTGTTTTGCCTGATTTGCAAGGACAACATCACTCATACTGCTCGGAATCCTAGAGCTATGCTTCACCTCGACATTACCATACTTGTCGACACGAGTCCCGCTATGAGCATCAAACCAGTCGCACTCGAAAAACATGACTTTAAGTTCTTTGGGGCCATCGAAAATCAACTCTACAATGTTTTGAAGAACACCGTAATAGTCCACTACTTTGTCATCGTCAACATATGAACTTGCCAACACACCACTATTGGTGGTGGCTGCCAATGGTCGACTCTTCTCCAATTTCGCGGTTCGGAAGCGATATCCATTTACATCATAGCGAGTATAGTTTCGGACGGACACAGAGGTATGTGCCATTTGCTGCAAGTCCGGGTGCACAGAGTTTTTGGAAACCTATACAAGGAATTAGTATATGCATTATATCTTCCAAGTCCAAAATTCAAAGATTAAGTATGGACAATGAGAGAACGACAATTACTAACATAATTACGGAACCACTGCACGAAGTTTGGTCCACCTTTCAACCCATCACGTCGAAGATTTTCTAATTGGATGGCCGTAGGTTTACTAGTAGATTTCCAACATTCTTCATCAAACATGCTGGACATATTACAAACATGGAGATTACACACTATAGAAATTATGAGATGAGAAAATGGACGTAACTATGAGGAAAACTTACTCAAACGCCTCTTGTGTGCTGTCAATATTGCTATACATATATAGCATTAGCGTGTTCAAATCTGATGCTTCAATGTGACGTACACTCCCTTTTCCAACTGCTTTACCCGGATTCGCAAAAATTTGAAGGGTGCTTTGGGGTGATTCATTTTCGACATGAAGTCGCACTGAAGGCGCAAACACATTGTTGGCTCGAGCGAAATACCTGGTTGAGAATTGAGATATCTCCTTAAGGGCAAAAGCCTCCGCAATACACCCTTCGACTCTAGCCTTGTTCCGAACAGACGCCCTGAGCTTTTTCAACGCCCTTTCTATAGGATACATCCACCTGAATTGCACTGGTCCGCCTACCAAAGCTTCCCAAGGCAAATGCACAATTAGATGTTGCATCACATTGAAGAATCCTGGCGGGAAAACCTTTTCAAATTTACAAATAAGAATTGGAATTTCTTTCTCAAATTTCTGCATCAACCTCTTCGATACCGTCTTTGCGCATACTTCCCTATAGAAGTAACTCAACTCTGCAAATATGCTCCAAAGCTCATCCTTAAAATAGCCTCGAAACATCACGGGCATCAGCCTCTCCATAATAATATGGTAGTCATGGCTTTTCAAACCGATCAATTTACCGGTCTTCAGATTGACTGCCCGTTTCAGATTTGCCGCATACCGATCTGGAAATTTCAGATTCTTCAACCACTTAAATATTTCTTTCCTTTCATCCGGCTTGAGGCAGTAATCAGCTCGCGGCCTACTTTCATGCCCTTTATCGCTTACTTTCAACTCGAGCATCGGCCTGTTACAAATTTCAGCCATGTCTTTTCTTGCCTTCATATTATCTTTCGTTTTATCAGTCACATCGAAACATGTGCTTATGATGCTTTCAGCAACGTTACGCTCTTGGTGCATCAAGTCTATGTTGTGCGGCATGATCAAGGCTTTTGCATACGGAAGCTCCCATATTGATGAAATATGGGTCCAGTTATGGTCCTCCCCGTAGCCTTGGAACCTATCATTTTCTCCTTGCTTCAGACAAGCATGCCATGCCATTATCTGCGGTGCAGTTTGCCTCTTTGGTGGTCCATTTCTGATTTTGGCTCCACCTCTGAATGCAGTAAGTGAATTCCTGAAATCATGCTTGAATGGAGTCCAACGTCTCTGAGCATCAAAGAATGACACTTTCCCACCATGCTTCAATCTGAATGCATCCGTATCATTCATACATATGGGACATCACAACCGACCATGGACACACCATCCAGACCAATCTCCATACGCCAGCAGATCATGCACTGACCACAAATAAGCAGCGCGCATGGTAAACTCCTTTTCAGTATGGCTGTCATAAGCCTTCACACCTCTCCACAATTGTTTCAGCTCTTCAATTAAAGGGCAAACAAACATATTCAGCTTTGGCCCTGGATGCTCGGGGCCAGGGATGACTAGTGCAAGGAACATGAACTCTTCTTTATTGACCAACTCAGGAGGAAGATTATATGGCACAATGAAGACAGGCCAACATGAGTAAGGGCTTGCACTGGTATTGAAAGGTGTGAATCCGTCCGTCGATAGACCAAGCCGTACACTCCTAGGGTCGTTTGCAAATTCGGGATCAAACTCGTCAAATGCCTTCCACGCATCACCGTCCGACGGATGGACCATTATGTCTGGATCAGTGACGAGACGTACACCATTCTTTGGCCACGTCATATGCAGAGCTATTTCCTTGTTGAGGAACAACCTTGAAAGCCGAGGAATGATGGGCAACCGACGAAGTTGCTTAGCTGCGACCTTTGTAACTACCAATTCACCCTCATCATTTGTCACCTCGACATATCTAGAAGCTTCACAATGCTTACAACGGTCCAGCTTGTCATCCTCCTCAAAGAATAGCATGCAATTGTTGGGACACACATCGATCTTCTCATATGTCATCCCAAGACCAGCCAACATCTTCTTTGCGAAGTACATATTCTTTGGCAACTTATGATTCTCCGGGAGAACCTCGCCCATAAGTTGGACGATGTCGTTGTAAGCACTGTTTGAAATGTTGTGCTTCGACTTTATCGCCATTAGTCTTGTGAGAGTCCCAAGAACTGACATCTGAGTGTGCTCGTGCAGTCTCTCTTCTCCCGCGGCGAGTAGCCGGAAGAATTCTTGAGCATCGCGTGGAAGCTGCCCCGGCTCCTCAGCGTTCATTTCAACCTCCCTACCAAGATCATGCAACATATCGTCCATCCTATCATGATCGTCATCAAGCTCCACCTCCGCGTCAACGTGTCTAATAGACTCTCCATGCCGGTACCATACAAGGTAGTTCGGCATAAACCCACTTTTGCAAAGGTGTTTCTCCATTTCTTCCTTCTTCTGAGGCCACTTGTTCTCGCAGCGATTGCAAGGACACTTCACTAGACGACCAGTTGCATCTTTGAAAGCGTGCCCAAGAAAAGCCTTTGTTACAACCATCCATTCATTCGAATGTGCCCCATCCTTTCTCCACCCGTCATACATCACCCTCCGATCACCGTTCATTTCAAAGGCTAAACGAAAGACAAAAAACATCAACGATCGTCCGTGGCTTAGGTGAACTCCCTATTAGGTAAAGGCCCTAAACCCACCCAAGAGTGTAGACCGATGCTTGTGATTTGTGACGTGTAGCCTACGATTGCCGCAAAATTTCGGCAGCATAACCCTGCTGCTCTCCAAGCGCACGCCTGAACATGGTGTGTTGGAGAACAACTGAGTTACACAACCGAAATTCTGCGTAAATCGTAAGGCACATATCACAAATCACAAGCATCGGCCTACACTCTTAGGCTGTCCAAAATACGTGGACAATTCCGGAGCGGCAAACCTCACAAGCCAATGTGACGTTCGCCGTTCCCGAACGGGTGACGCATACGGTTCGCTACGGTTAACGATTAAAACTAAACTCTAAACATTAAAACATAACTCGGAGACAAAATATGAATTTGAATTAAAGCAATAAACAGTTAAACTAATCACAACACGACAAGATGACTAATATAAATTAATGACCTCTGAGCCTCGGCAATTATACTTGCCTGACGACGCAGCTGGGAGACCTTCGCGACGGAGCGGGCGGGCGTGTGGGCGGCGGCACGGTGCAGGGAGGCCGTCGCGATGCGGTGCAGCGCGCCTCGGGCGGGACGACGACGCGGCGAGGGACGGGCGGGGTGCCTCGGACGATGGGCGTGCGGGCAGCAGCGTGGGGCGGCGTGGGGCTCGGCGGGGCAGGCGTGGGGCTCGGCAGGCGTGCACGGGCGAGGGGCGCGGCGTGTAGGGGTAGGGGCACGGCGTGCAGGGGCGGGCGTGGGGGCGTTGGCCTCGGCGGCGTGGGGCTCGGCGGCGTGCAGGGGCGGGCTAGCGTGGGCTCGGCGGCGCGGGCTCCCTTAGTGCGCGAGGCGGCGGCGTGGTGCGTCGGCGCAAGCACCGGCGGGCGGCTGGCGGCGTGCGGTGGCGCGGCAAGGGGAGGGCGGGCGTGGGCTCGACGGCGCAGGCTCCCTTACCGCGCGGGGCGGCGACGTGGCGCGTCGGCGCGGGCACTGGAGGGCGGCGGGCGGCGTGCGGTGGCGCGGCGAGGGGAGGGCGGGCGTGGGGCGGCGGCGTGCGGTGAAATGAGTGACGCGCGATTGAAACGAGCGAGGCCAAGGACGACGATGTTGGGCCTCTATTTTCGTCGGCCTCACTAGGCCGACGAAAATAGAGGACGGTTAATGATGTATTTTCGTCAGTTTGGCCTCGGCCCACGAAAATAAGCGTTATTTTCGTCGGCCTAGTGACCGACGAAAATACGTTTTTGTATTTTCGTCGGCCTGCCGACGAACATATTGATAGGGCCCACGAAAATACGCATTATTTTCGTCGGCCTAGAGACCGACGAAAATAACGTCAGTATTTACGTGGGCCGGCCGACGAAAATATCTCGGCCCACGAAAATTTAGGCGTTTACTGTAGTGTGTAGTCATCTCCCGTCGTGGGCGTGACGTTCCTGAGGCGTCCGCCATGGACTTCATCAGAGGTAATTTGAGAATTGTGTCGCAACGATGGATCCTTTGTCACATATGTTCGTGCTCTATGTTCTCATTGAAATGTTAACCTGAGATAATTATCGATGAACCATTCGTGAGATAATTAGGCTTTGTATTCTCGTTATGGAGAAAAGTTTGTGCGATTGCATTGCCAAAGTGTACTAAAAATCCTTTGGTTTCATTTTTCAGAAAGGTCCATTGGTTCTAGGATATGTTCATGTTATGCATGATTGTGAGTGTTCAATAAATGAACAAGGAAAATGCTAATATTTTATGTATGAATTAATTTTCTGAGTCAATCTTTTCACGGTGCCTATGCTTCAAATTTGGGTCGGCTCCGCCACGGCCCGGCTGCAACTATAAGCACTGGCTCATCGTGATGGACAAGCTCGGCGGGAGGGCGCCAGCAAGCAGCATATGATCGACTGCTACATCTAGACACTCGCCAAGGTCCTTGGAAGGTACGTACGACTTGTCCACCTTTGACCTTTTGATGCACCAATCGCCCCCTGTCGTAGCGTTCCCCTTTCAAAGCCTAGGGGAGGGGTGGTTCTAGAAAAAGGTAGTCTGATTTTTTTTCATCTGTGATGCTGCGAGGAGGACGCAGAGAAGAAGATTCACACAGCCTTGTGCGAGCGCCACTTCGGGTTTGGATGCGATATTGATGAGGATACATCTAACAAGCTCGAGGTTTGTTTGATCTATGCTCTAAGATGTGATTATTACTTTGCTGCCCTTTCTGCTAAGTTCAACGACCTGATACATATTTGATGCTGCTGTTTTGTTTATGTTGTGCTACAGGACCCCTGGTGTTTCCTGGATTCGTATGTTGATGCAGAGTGCAAGGACTACAGAGGTAGCTTTCTTTTCTTGCCCCACAGATATAGTTTTTATTTTGTGGTATCGCTGTGTGATTTCTTCTATCATGGCTTATGTCGATGCTTGTAGTAAATTTGGTCTAGCAACCATGATGATGTATGCACACCAATTTCAATCTTGCGATGCATATGTATTGATATCTAGACTTTCTTCTAGCATACCTGAAGGAGACAAGAAATTAGGTTCATTATTTAATAGGCTTGAGACATGGTTCCATTTCAATCCTGTAGCAGTACTTAGTAACAGACCCTGAAAATCCTATAAAAGGGGCAGGAACCCTCCAATGTAGTAGAGAGCTTGCGATATAGAAAAGATAGAGCTTGATTGTGAAGATCAAGCAAGGTGTGTAAGCATATAGTGTACAACCAGAAGCCTACAACTTGATTCTTAACGCAATCGTTACATCGTATACAACCAGGAATAAGCATGATCAGATCTATATACTACCAGTGTTTTATTGTCCATTCAAACATTTTTTTCTTTCAAATGCAAAACATTTTTTCTTCAACTTTGTGAGTTTCTATTCAAGGAGTGCATGAAACATGAAATTCTTGAATCTTCCTCGGTGCAGCATCTTCAATATTGACATTCGTAGTCCATTTTTGTGTGAGGTCAACCTGAGTTTTGAGTTTCAATAGCAGTATGTTCACCATCATTATGTGACTTGATCAGGAACACTTCTTACGCTTATGAGTTGATATAGATTTTGGAACTCTTTGTTTAACTTTTTTATCTCATTCAAAGTAATCTCAATTTATTAGCTGCTTTCTTATCAAGTGTTCTCGAGTCCTGATAGGAAGTTTTATTCCATGATATATACTTTTATTTAGAAATGGATTTCAAAATATGGATGAGATTAAACATTCAAATAGGCAAGCTAAATAATTGGAAGATCTTACTGTAAAAATCAAGGAGTGCAAGCGGTAGGTCAAGCTGGACAGTACTATATAATCTCATTGCAAAATTGTTGTGTTTGTTTTCAATGCATGCACAAAAGTTACCCATTCATCCATATTTCTCCATTTTACTTATGTTATTTCTGATTTAAACACACTTTATTTGGGTGAAGCTGAGTTGCAAATGATATTACCTGGTCTCTATTTGTTATGAAGATTTCCCCTTTGGAAGATTTTTATAAATAATTTCAATTCTACATTTCTAGCTTGATTAAAGAGTTTGATCACATTCTTAAAGACGAGGAGTCAAATAATACACCTGTCATCAACAAGCAGCTAAATTACATAAAACATTTCATGGTTGGTAATTCTAGTAGCCTGATTGTATCTCTCCTTGCACATTTTGTAATGTTTCTTGTGCACTGTATAGATCAAAGAGTTGAATTTGTATGTCACCTTGAGGAAAACATAAGTTGAAGTCCTTTCTTGAAACGGAAAGTTCGTTGCCTTTTTAATCTTAATTACAAAGATGCGTACTACTAAAATTAAGAAACTTCTAATTTAAACTGTGATACCTCCTCCACATTTGTTCCGCTTGGTACCTATTGTAAATTTTAAGGCTAATTCAAAAAGGTTTTTTCAGATACCAAAGTTACCTTTGTAACAACATTAAGAAGGTCTACCTCTTTCATATGGGTGCTGGAAGTAGTGAAATTAGTTTTTAACTTTATCACAAACTCATGATTGATAATTTTATATTGGTCTGTAAAACTTCAAGCATGTCAAAGCTCATATCCTTGACATTAACTTACGATATTTTAAAACATTAGTGCTGCTACTGCTAGGCTACACGGATTTCCTTCTGCTTTGCTCCTTGCCTTGAGTTGATGATAATATTTATGGTTCTATACAATCATGTACGACGATAATATTTTTGCCATTAGAAAATGGAGTCTGGAATTACAACCGGAACGGAGGAGGTGGCGGTGGGCGGTGGCCGAGGACGAGGCAACTGGGGATATGGTGGTATGTACAGTCTGTCATCTCAGTAATCTCTGCTCTATATATTTTTGCAGAGTTAGTCATGACTGAAAATTTGAGTCCATTTTTGGGTCCTTTTTTTATTTCGGTATTTGGTCATGACAAGGCAATTTTCTTTTCAATTTCCATGGCAAAGTACGGACACATACGTAAATATTTTTTAACGTATGCAAACCTCTTTCATATTTAAAAGATGCTAACAAGAGCATAGAATGTTAATTGGTCCTTCTATATCTCAAGCGCGCCATGACGACCAACACCAAGCACGCCTACAAGCTCCGTATCCTCGTCGCTTCCTTTGCGCTATTTCGCTTCCTTTTTTTAATTCCTTATCAGGGTTGCTGCATAGTGGTTTTTGTATGACCGATCCATCGCTGCTGCCATGGTCGTTCAACCAGTAGGGGTAGATTTGGGTTGCTGCATAGTAGTTTGAGAAGGAGCTCCCGACTCTTAATTTTCTGTTTCTGTTGAGTTGTTAAATAGTTATTTGGTGGTTGCGAGATTCGGCAGGTCACATTTAGCTGTTGGTGATTATCGAGTAGTCGTTACTGATTTGTCGTTGATTATCCTAGAAATGCGATTGCTGGCATTCCGGCATGTATGTGAAAATGTCTGAAGTGCTACATTGATGCAAATAATATCAGTCATCGAGGGAGATTGGGTTGTTAAATTCGGTGCATGGCGTGCTGGTCATGGTGCTTCATGAAGGTTTTGTTTTCTTCATTATTCTTTTTTCATCATGCTGCTGCTGTATTTTAGGTGTAGCATTTTCGTGTAATTTATCATTCTGCTTGTTCCTGTAATTTGTACCCTATATGAGCTAATTACGTGTCCTATTTTTAGCACAAGAAAAAGAAATTGTCTGAGAACCTTCTTTCAGCAGATCTTCATGGGGCCTCTCTAATAGGTGATCCATATGTTGATATGTCTTTGAGGTATCGAGTGGCAGAATGCAAAGCTGCTTCATATAAAGGTGTAAACGACATCATGATCCCAAATACTGCAGAGACATTTGGAATTATATTCGAGGATGATTGCTTCCGAGGTTTGTTTAGTCGGTAGTAATTCTGATCTACAGTTGGTTTCACATTTCCTAACTGATTCTAGATCTAAAATGCCTTCTATCATTTGCTTTGCCTGCCTCGAATAAAATGTACTTGTCAGATGATTTTATTGAATAAAATGCTCGTCGTCTTGCTTGATCCTACCAACTTAAATCGTTAACCTCTCCAATATCCTCATATATCACTAATGCTTTTTTACTTTCTAGAAAACTGGTATAATTTTGTAGCCGGGTTTGACCTTCTCTTTCATTATAGACTATAAAGCATCAAATCTTTGCTCTGATGCTCTCCATCATTATTGTTGATTTCCTCTACAATCTTAACTTTTCTCCTTCCCCTCTTCTTTGGTTCCTTGACCTTACCCTTCTCCTCTTCTAAGCTTGCAACAATAGCAGCTGTAACAGAACGGAGAAAAAATGTGACTTGGTAAGGTTAACAGTCGAATAAAATATGAAAACCGCAGCATATTAGAAACTTAAGTGCTGCAAAAGTGCAACCAATTTGTACATATTTACCCTTCTTGCGGCCTCTCATGTTAACTTCTTTAGTCTCTTCAGCGACCGCTTGTTCAGTGATGATTTGGTTTTCTTCTCCTTCGCCATACGATGTTTCAGCGGTGGTTTTCTTTCTCCCATGTCTTGGGGTTCTCTTCTTTTTATTGAGTTTCACCATCACTTTCATCGCTTAACCCATCCACGACATCTTGAGAAGTCCTTGATGAAAAATTAGCACTGTTGTCGGTGTTTCGACCCCGGGGGGGTCCCTGGACCGACGAGTGAATTGTCGCCGCGTGTCCCAGCCCAGATGGGTCGGTGCGAGACGGAGCACGAAGGGGGGAAGAAACAGGCAAAGGGGAAACCCGCGGCCTCCGTGTTGTCCTGCGCCCTGGTCGGGTGCGCTTGCAGTAGGGGGTTACAAGCGTCCGCGAGGGAGAGAGAGAGAGAGAGAGACTGTCCGCCAGCCCGTTCTCCCACGCGACCAACCTTCTCGTACGAGAGCCCTGGACCTTCCTTTTATAGGCGTAAGGAGAGGGCCCAGGTGTACAATGGGGGGTGTAGCACTGTGCTAACGTGTCTAGCAGAGAGGAGCTAGAGCCCTAAGTACATGCCGTCGTGGCAGTCGGAGAGGTCTTGGCACCCTGTTCATGTGATGTCGTGGCCGTCGGAGGAGTGCTTGAGCCCTGTGGAAGGACAGCTGTCGGGGCTGTTGGATCATTGCTGACGTCTCCTTACTTCCGTAAGGGGCTGAGAGCCGCCGTCGTCATGGAGCACGCGGGGTGCCATCATTACTTGTTTACCGGGGCGAGCCAGATGGGACACCGGTCTTGTTCCCCGTAGCCTGAGCTAGCTAGGGGTAGGGTAATGATGGCCCCCCCTGTGACGTGGTCGGTCCGAGCCCGAGGTCGGGCGAGGCGGAGGCTCCTCCGAGGTCGAGGTCGAGTCTGGGCCCGAGGGTCGGGCGAGGCGGAGACCGTCATCCGAGGTCGAGGCTGAGTCCGAGCCCTGGGGTCGGGCGAGGCGGAGACCATCGTCCGAGGTTGAGGCTGAGTCCGAGCCCTGGGGTCGGGCGAGGCGGAGTTCATCTTCCGAGGTCAAGGCTGAGTCCGAGCCCTAGGGTCGGGCGAGGCGGAGTCTGTCTTCCGAGGTCGAGGCTGAGTCCGAGCCCTAGGGTCGGGCGAGGCGGAGCTTCCTATGGCGCCCGAGGCTGGACTTAGCTGCTGTCAGCCTCACTCTGTCGAGTGGCACAGCAGTCGGAGCGGGGCAGGCGACGATGTTTTCCTGTCAGGTCGGTCAGTGGAGCGGTGAAGTGACCGCGGTCACTTCGGCCCTGTCGACTGAGGAGCACGCGTCAGGATAAGGTGTCAGTCGATCCTTGCATTAAATGCTCCTGCGATACGGTCGGTTGGCGTGGCGATCTGGCCAAGGTTGTTTCTCCACGAAGCCTGCCCGAGCTGGGCCTCGGGCGAGTCGAAGGTGCGCCCGTTGCTTGAGGGGACCCTCGGGCGAGACGTGAATCCTTCGGGGTCGGCTACCTTTGCCCGAGGCTGGGCTTGGGCGAGGCGAGATCGTGTCCCTTGAGTGGACTGAGCCTTGACCTTAATCGCGCCCATCAGACCTTTGCAGCTTTGTGCTGATGGGGGTTACCTGCTGAGATTAGGAGTCTTGGGGGTACCCCTAATTATGGTCCGCGACAGTAGCCCCCGAGCCTCGATGGGAGTGTTAGTACTCGCTTGGAGGCTTTTGTCGCACTTTTTTGCAAGGGGACCGGCCTTTCTCGGTTGCATTTCGTTCCGGTGGGTGCGCGCGAGCACACCCGCCGGGTGTAGCCCCCGAGGCCTCGGAGGAGTGTTTGACTCCTTCGAGGTCTTAATGTGTTTCGTGATGCTTCGGCCGGTCTGGTTGTTCCCTCATGCGAACTGGCCGTAGCCCGGGTGCATAGTCAGGTCTCAAGTTCTCGGGCTGGTATGTTGACGCTGTCAACGGTTTGGCCGGAGCCGGGTTTGCGAGAGCAGCCCCCGAGCCTCCGCACAGAGCGAGAGGACGATCAAGGATAGACTCGGCTTTTTTCATACGCCCCTACGTCGCCTTTTCGCAAGGAGGAGGGGGGAAAGCGCCATGTTGCCCTCGGAGGGCGCCGAACATGGTGTCTCTAGTGAGTTGCTAACGGGTGATCCGAGTGGACGCTCGTGCCCCGTTCGATAAGGGTCGGCTAGTGGCCCAGAGGCGCGCTCCAAAAGTACCTGCAGGTGATTTGCCGGACCCGGTCCCGTTTGGTAGGGTCCGAGGGCTCGATGCCTCCGTCTGATGGGATTCCGTTACAGAATCGCTCCTGCTGGTCTCGGAAATGTCCTAGGGTACCTCGGGAGCGTAGCCCGAGCCTCGGCCATGTATCGGACGTACCTAGAGTCATCTCTCGCTCTGCGTGCTCTGAGGCGGCTGTCGAACCCTTCGGGGGCCAGCCTACGAACCCCTGATCAGTAGTGGGCGCGAAGCCCGAGTGGCTTGAGGCGGCTGTCGAACCCCTCCGAGGGGCCAGCCTTCGAACCTCTGATCAGTAGGAGGGCTCGGAGCCCAAGTGCTCTGAGGCGGCTGTTGAACCCTTCCGAGGGGCCAGCCTTCGAACCTCTGATCAGTAGGGGGGCTCGGGGCCCGCTTCCTTCGCAGAGAAGGATCCCTTTCGGAGTATCCCCTTTCCCGGTCCCTGTAGCAAGAGAGAGAAAGGGGAAGATAAAAAGGGATATGAATTTGAACGACGTGGCGTACCTTTTTTGACGCGGTCATTATGGCGGAGGTGAAGCGTCGCCTGCTTCGCCTGCCAAAGGTGCCGCCTGCCCTACCGCAGAGTTAATGCGATGGGACGTGTGGTTCGTGGGGTAGCCGTTGCGCGTGCGCGAGCCGTTCGAGGAATGGAACACAGGCGCGTCGTCTTCACTCCGTGGGAAAGGGCTCTCTCGCTGTCCCAGGAGGGGACGTGAGCCTGCAGACGACTTGACCGCTGCTTCCGCCCGCTTGCCGCCGCCATTATGCCGGCCCAATTCTGGCCGTATCGACCGTCGCGCCTTCTCCCGCGGCTGACTGACCCATGACCGACGTGCTCGGTTGGCAGTGTTGGGCCATGCGCAGGGTTGCCTCGAGTCGCGGCACCAGTCCCACAGTCGAGAAGGCGCGGTACTGGCGCAAGTGGCGGTGCAGTTTCCCGCACGTAGTAACCGGCACGCCGGTTACATGACGTGTGGGCCTGGGCCCCCACGCTGGACGCGTCGGAGTCGAAAGGGTGCGCCCCCTTGGTACGGTTGCATGCCGCCGGCATGGCGGTCCGCCCTTTTACCCGCTGGTCTGGGCGAAAGTGGAGGAGCGCTTGTAACCGCTGGGCAGTTACGCGCACCGCATGTGGCGGTTTGGCTTCTTCTGCCCTGGCCCAGCTTGCATGACGCGTGGGACCCGACCCCCGTGTCGTAGGGGGAGGACCTTGGAGCGTGTTGGTGAAGACTTAGTCCGCGACGACTGAGGACGCAAGTGGGGAGAGTCACCTTTAAAAGGAGGGTGACCCCCTTGGATGGCAACCATGTCTTTGCACTCCCTTCATGCATCGCGTCCTTCCACCTTCCGAGCCCCCGGATGGGGAGCGCCCACGGTTCTTTCGTCTTGTCGTCGTTAGAGGAACGCAACTTCGCGGAAGTTGGTACCTTTCAGCCATCGCTCGGCTTCAAGGATTTTCATCAGGCAGCCCGACTGCATCCCCTCGCCGGTGGTCACCCAAGACGGTGACCACCAGTTCGATGGTGGGGAGAAGTGAGCCGTGTTGCGGCCTTTGCCCCTCCCTCAGCTTCAAGGATGTTCATCATCAGTGCTGGGGAGGGGAGTGCGCCGAGTTGGGGCCTGTCTCCGCGCGGGCAGCGGTCCGCTCCTTCCCTTAGTGATCGGGGGAAGGGCGTTCGCCGTTTGTGGCGCTGGCAGCTGCCGCGTGTCTGCCTCTCAAGCCTGAGCGGCTTCGGCGCTACTTCCAGTGCCACCTCCCACCGAGGCAGCCGGAAGAGGTTTCTCCACTGACGAGATAGTCGGAGCCACCCGCGGACTGACCTCCGACTCTACGACCTTCTGCTTGTCCTCGCCCCTCGAGTGGGGACATGGGCGAGGGCCTTATCGCAGCAGCGTCTGCCCTGAGGTCATCGCTGCTGCTGTTTGGCCACCCGGAGCGGAGGTCATTATCGCTGCTGCCGGAGTGGGCGGCGGCGAGCCACCTGGGGTTTTGTCGCCCCGCAGGCTCTCCGATGTGGAGGTTGTTCATACCCGCGGGGGCGGAACCGGAGTTCCGTCTGTAATGGCACCTTGAGTGCCGGTGTTTGTTCATCGTGGCTGTCGGGGCCTGAACATGTATGTATTTTCGCGTGAAGCCATGTTTCTTCCTTATTTTGAGCACTAGGACTCGCCTGTCGGCTAACTGAACCGCTTAACCAAGTGTGAGTTGCCTCGTGCGAAGCTGACGAGTGAGGTATCCGTATCCCGGAGGCATAGGAGTCCCTCGGCTCGGTCGGCCTTGCCGCCCGAGGCTTCTCTTGCTTAGTTAAAGGAACCCTCGGCCGCTCTTCGATGAGCCGGAGCCGGAGGCAGCGATGCCAGCACGGATAGAGGCAGAGTTGGCTCAAAAAGAAGCTTCGTCGGCCGGAGCCTGGCCGGGCCGTCCACTGGCGGGACCGACGCCGAAGTCGGGTTGTCGAGGCCATGAGCCGGGCTGACGTCCTCGGGGGACAGCTGGCTGAGGCTACGGAGCAGCCGGTTGAGCCGTCTGCTCGGGCCGGTTTCCCGAAGGAGACCCTAGCGGCGATGGCCCATGCGTGGTGCCGACAGGTTCCTTCGAGGTGGAGATCCTCCGACCGTGTTGCCGTCCGAGGCCTGGTCAGATTCCGCCGAAGGTGGAGTCGACGCCGAGGGTGCTGCTGCTCCCCCACTGATGTCTGATCCTGTAGGAGCAGTTTATCTTGTAGTGTGCGTATGTTTTTTGCGGCCGCCGAGGCCCAAACATATCGTCATCATGTTGTAAAGCTGTGTTTCTTTTCCCCTTGTTTCGAGTATCTGGACTTATTTGTCGGTAACAGAATTGTTTGTCCGAGTGAGAGTTACTTTTCACGGAAGGTGATGAGTGAGGTATCCGTATCCCGGGGGCGTAGGAGTCCCTCGGCTCGGTCAGCCTTGCCGCTTACGTGTACTCTTACTCGTCCGTAGGATTCTTTTATCGATATAGTCGAGAAGGCACGAAAAATCATTTCGGTAGAAAAGTTTCCGAGCATTAAGACTTGTTCGGTCAGCGGAATCACTTATCCGGGCGTGAGTTACTTATCGCAGAAGGTGATGAGTGAGGTATCCGTATCCCGGAGGCGTAGGAGTCCCTCAGCTCGGTCGGCCTTGCCTGCTTACGTGTACTCCGTCGTTTTCAGGATCTCACTTTCGAAGTAGTCGAAAAGCACGAAAAACGTTCTGGCAGAAAGACTTTTTCCGAGGAAAATTTTGACACAGAGGGGGTGCCCCCCTTCTAGCCCCCGAGGGAGGGTCGAGCTTTGCCGAGGCAAGGCTGACCCTTCCTTGATGGTTATACTTTGTATGTAAGCGAGGTATATCAACGACTTGAAAAACATCTTAAGGGTAGAAGCGACGTAGCTGTCGGATGTTCCAAGCGTTGCTATAGACCTCGCCTGGACTGTTGGCCAGCTTGTATGTTTCGGGCTTCAAAATCTTGGCGATGATGAATGGCCCTTCCCAGGGAGGCGTGAGCTTGTGGCGCCCTCGGGCGTCTTGTCGTAGCCGAAGCACCAAGTCGCCCACCTGGAGGTCTTGGGACCGAACCCCTCGGGCGTGGTAGCGTCGCAGGGACTGCTGATACCGCACCGAGTGTAGTAAGGCCATGTCCCGAACCTCTTCCAGCTGGTCCAGTGAGTCTTCTCGGTTGGTTCGATTGCTTCGGTCGTTGTACGCCCTCGTCCTCGGGGAACCGTATTCTAAGTCTGTGGGCAAGATGGCCTCGGCCCCATAGACTAGAAAAAACGGCGTGAAGCCCGTGGCTCGGCTCGGCGTTGTCCTCAGACTCCAGACTACCGAGGGGAGTTCCTTCATCCATCGGCTGCCGAACTTGTTGAGGTCGTTGTAGATCCACGGCTTGAGTCCTTGCAGAATCATGCCGTTGGCACGCTCTACTTGCCCATTCGTCATGGGGTGAGCTACGTCGGCCCAGTCCACCTGGATGTGGTGATCCTCGCAGAAGTCCAGGAACTTTATGCCGGTGAACTGGGTGCCGTTGTTGGTGATGATGGAGTTCGGGACCCCAAAGCGATGGATGATGTTGGTGAAGAACGCCACCACCTGTTCGGACCTGATGCTGTTTAGGGGTCGGACCTCGATCCACTTGGAGAATTTGTCGATAGCGACCAGCAGGTGCGTGTAGCCCCCGGGTGCCTTCTGCAAGGGACCGACGAGGTCCAGACCCCACACAACAAACAGTCAGGTGATGGGTATTGTTTGCAGAGCCTGAGCGGGCAGGTGGGTCTGCTTTGCGTAGAATTGACACCCTTGGCAGGTGCGTACAATCCTAGTGGCGTCGGCCACCGCGGTTGGCCAGTAGAAACCCTGCCGGAATGTGTTTCCAACGAGGGCCCGAGGTGCTGCGTGGTGACCGCAAGTTCCCGAGTGTATTTCTTGTAATAACTCCTGACCTTCGGCGATGGATATACATCGCTGGAGGATGCCTGAGGGGCTGCAGTGGTAGAGCTCCTTCCCGTCACCCAGCAAGACGAACGACTTGGCGCGCCGCGCCAGTCGCCGAGCTTCGACTCAGTCAAGGGGTAGCTCTCTTCGGTGGAGATATTGCAGGTACGGGGTCTGCCAGTCTCGATTAGGCGGGACCCCATTCTGCTCTTCTTCGATGCGCATTGCCTCACCCTCGGGGGCCGAGGGTGCCTCAGGAAGAGCCGAGGGCGCCTCGGGCTGAGCCGAGGGCGCCTCGAGCAGGGCCGAGACCTTCTCGAGCTCGGGCGTGTCGTCGATCTTGACTGAGGGTTGATGTAGGTCTCGGGAGAAGATGTCCGGGGAACCGTTGTCCGCCCCGAGGCTATCTTAGCCAGCTCGTCCGCAGTCTCGTTGTATCATCGGGCGATGTGGTTAAGCTCGAGCCCGAAGAACTTGTCCTCCAGGCGCCGAACCTCATCGCAGTAGGCTTCCATCTTCGGGTCACGGCAGTGGGAGTTCTTCATGACTTGGTCGATGACAAGCTGCGAGTCGCCACGAGCGTCGAGGTGTCGAACCCCTAGCTCGATGGCGATGCGCAACCCGTTAACCAGAGCCTCGTACTCGGCCACGTTGTTGGACACCGGGAAATGGAGGTGCAGGACATAGCGGAGGTGCTTCCCAAGGGGTGAGATGAAGAGCAGGCCCGCTCCCGCTCCTGTTTTCATCAACGACCCGTCGAAAAACATGGTCCAGAGTTCCGGTTGGATCGGAGCTGCTGGAAGTTGGGTGTCGACCCATTCAGCCACAAAGTCCACCAAGACTTGGGACTTGATGGCCTTCCGAGGGGCGAACAAGATAGTCTCGCCCATGATCTCCACCGCCCACTTCGCAATCCTACCCGAGGCCTCTCGGCACTGGATGATCTCCCCCAGGGGGAAGGATGACACCATAGTCACCGGATGAGACTCGAAGTAGTGTCGCAATTTTCGCCGCGTCAGAATTACCGCGTATAGTAGCTTCTGAATTTGTGGGTAGTGGATTTTGGTCTCGAACAGTACTTCACTGATGAAGTAGATCGGCCTCTGGATGGGCAATGCGTGCCCCTCTTCTCGTCTCTCAACTATGATCGCGACGCTGACCACCTAAGTGGTAGCGGCGACGTAGATCAAGAGGGCTTCTCCGGCAGCGGGGGGCACCAGGATGGGCGCGCTTGTGAGGAGCGCCTTTAGGTTCCCGAGGGCTTCCTCGGCCTCGGGAGTCCAAGTGAAGCGCTCGGTCTTCCTTAAGAGGCGGTACAGAGGTAGGCCTCTTTCGCCGAGGCACGAGATGAAACGGCTCAGGGCCGCAAGGCATCCTATGACCCTCTGTACTCCTTTCATGTCCTTGATGGGGCCCATGTTGGTAATGGCCGCGATTCTCTCTGGGTTGGCCTCGATGCCCCGCTCGGAGACGATGAACCCCAGGAGCATGCCTCGGGGGACTCCGAAGACACACTTCTCGGGATTGAGTTTTACGCCTTTTGCCTTGAGACACCGGAATGTCGTTTCAAGGTCGGAGAGGAGGTCGGAGGCTTTCCTCGTCTTGACTACGATGTCATCGACGTAAGCCTCGACCGTTCGACCAATGTGTTCTCCGAACACGTGGTTCATGCACCTTTGGTATGGCGCACCCGCATTCCTCAAACCGAATGGCATAGTAACGTAGCAGTACATGCCAAAGGGTGTGATGAAAGAAGTCGCGAGCTGGTCGAACTCTTTCATCCTGATTTGGTGATACCCTGAGTAGGCATCGAGGAAAGACAGGGTTTCGCACCCAGCATTGGAATCCATGATTTGATCGATGCGAGGCAGAGGGTAGGGAACCTTCGGACATGCTTTGTTTAGACCAGTGTAGTCTACACACATCCGCCATTTCCCTCCTTTCTTTCTCACAAGCACAGGGTTGGCAAGCCATTCGGGATGGAATACCTCTTTGATGAACCCTGCAGCCATCAGCTTGTGGATCTCCTCGCCTATGGCTCTGCGCTTTTCTTCGTCGAATCAGCGCAAAGGCTGCTTCACGGGTCGGGCTCTAGCTCGGATATCCAGCGAGTGCTCGGCGACATCCCTCGGTATGCCAGGCATGTCCGAGGGACTCCACACAAAAACTTCGGCGTTCGCGCGGAGAAAGTCGACGAGCACTGCTTCCTATTTGGGGTCGAGCTCGGAGCCGATCTGGATCCGCTTGGAGGCGTCATTGCTAGGGTCGAGAGGGACGGACTTAACCGTCTCAGCTGGCTCGAAGTTGCCGGCGTGGCGCTTCACATTTGGCGCCTCCTTGGAGAGGCTCTCTAGGTCGGTGATGAGGGCCTCGGATTCGGCGAGGGCCTCGGCGTACTCCACGCACTCCACGTCGCATTCGTACGCGTGTCGGTACGTGGAGCTGACGGTGATGACCCCGTTGGGGCCCGACATCTTGAGCTTGAGGTAGGTGTAGTTGGGGACGACCATGAACTTGGCGTAGCATGGCCTCCCCAGCACTGTGTGGTAGGTTCCTCGGAACCCGACCACCTCGAACATGAGGGTTTCCTTGCGGAAGTTGGAGGGAGTACCAAAGCAGACGGGCAGATCGAGTTGTCCAAGGGGTTGGACGCGTTTCTCGGGGATGATTCCGTGAAAAGGCGCCGCGCCGGCCCGGATCGAGGACAGATTGATCTGCAGGAGCCTGAGGGTCTCGGCGTAGATGATGTTGAGGATGCTGTCTCCATCCATGAGGACCTTGGTAAGCCTCATGTTGCCGATGACGGGATCGACAACGAGCGGGTACTTCCCTGGGCTCGGCACGCGGTCGGGGTGGTCGCCCTGGTCGAAGGTGATGGGCTTGTCGGACCAGTCTAGGTAGACTGGTGCCGCCACCTTTACCGAGCGGACCTCTCGGCGCTCTTGCTTGTGGTGCCGAGCCGAGGCGTTCGCCACTTGCCCACCGTAGATCATGAAGTAGTCGTGGACCTCGGGGAACTCCTCTGCCTTGTGATCCTCCTTCTTGTCGTTGTTGTGGGCTCGGCCACCTTCCGCCGGTGGCCTGACCCTGTGGAAGTAGCGCCGAAGCATGACGCAGTCCTCAAGGGTGTGCTTGACGGGACCCTGATGATAGGGGCACGACTCCTTGAGCATTTTGTCGAAAAGGTTGGCGCCTCCGGGAGGCTTCCGAGGGTTCCTGTGCTCGGCGGCGGCGACAAGGTCCGCGTCGGCGGCGTCGCGTTTCGCTTGCGACTTCTTCTTGCCTTTCTTCCTCGCGCCGCGCTGAGCGGACGCCTCGGGGACGTCTTCTGGCTGGCGCCCCTAAGGCTGCTTGTCCTTCCAGAAGATGGCCTCGACCGCCTCCTGACCAGAGGCGAACTTGGTGGCGATGTCCATCAGCTCGCTCGCCTTGGTGGGAGTCTTGCGACCCAGCTTGCTCACCAGGTCGCGACAAGTGGTGCCGGCGAGGAACGCACCGATGACATCCGAGTCGGTGATGTTGGGCAGCTCGGTGCGCTGCTTCGAAAATCGCCGGATGTAGTCCCGGAGGGACTCTCCCGGCTGCTGGCGGCAGCTTCGGAGATCCCAGAAGTTCCCAGGGCGCACATATGTGCCCTGGAAGTTGCCGGCAAAGGCTTTGACCAAGTCGTCCTAGTTGGAGATCTGCGCAGGAGGCAGATGCTCCAGCCAGGCTCGGGCGGCATCGGAGAGGAACAAGAAAAGGTTGCGGATGATGAGGTTGTCATCGTCCGTTCCACCCAGCTGGCAGGCCAGCCGGTAGTCCGCGAGCCATAGTTCCAGCTTCGACTGAAATCCCGGCTCGGAACCGGGTCGGGAACGACACCCGTCGTATGGCCCAGCTGAAAGCTCGCGGTCCGGGTGGTTCGGGCGAGGGGCTCTGATCCTCCCCGCTGTCGTAGCGTCCCCCACGCCTGGGGTGGTAGCCTTGGCGCACCTTCTCGTCGAGGTGGGCTCGACGGTCGCGGCGGTGGTACTCGTTGCCGAGGCGACCCGGGGCCGCAGGCGCGGTGTTCCGCGTGTGCCCGGTGTGGACCGAGGCTTCCCGCATGAACCGGGAAGTCGCGGCGCGATGCTCCGGGGGTACCCCTGCCTTCGGTAGGCAGAGCTCTCGGCCCATCGGACCGCGGCATCCTCCAGGAGATTCTTAAGCTCTCCTTGGATACGCGGCCCCTCGGTGGTGGATGGTTCCGGCATCGCTCGGAGGAGTATCACTGCTGCATCCAGGTTTTGGCCGACCCCACTGGAAGCCGAGGGTAGCCTCGCCCTGGCATCGTCGGCGATGCGGTGCTGGACATCCTGGGCCAGATGACGTGCTTCTCCGGCCGGTGCTCGGCCTGCCCACTCATGCCCGATATTTTGCTGAAGCTGCACAAGTTGTCCTGCTTCCTCGTCGAGCCTGGCCTGTACCTCGCGGATTTGCTCGAGCTGTGCGTCCTGACCCCCCGCAGGGACTGGGACCACAGCTAGCTCCTGAAGGATGTCAACGCGAGGCGCAGGCCTAGGGGGATCACCGTCCTCCGGCATACCAAGATGGTTGTCTTCGTCGAGACCCCCTAGATCGACGTGGAAGCATTCGCGACTTGGGCCACAGTCCTCGTCGCCGAGGCTGTGGCTGCTATCGGAGAAATTGGAGAGGCAGTAGTCACATGCGGTCATAAAGTCCTGCATGGCACTGGGGTTATCGAGCCCGGAGAAATCCCAACCAGAGTCGGGCTCGTCATCTTCCTCGGAACCTAGAGGCCCGTAGGTCGAGACGGTCGTCAGCCGGTCCTAGGCTGACCGCATATGATACCCCGGAGGGTTTGGACATGCCTTTATGGAAGCGTCCACCGAAGCGGGGTCGCTTGGTGGGTCGCAGCTGAATCTAAAAGGCATGGGATGGGAAACGGACGGTACCTCTTGATCGACAGGCGGTGACAAAGTCGCGTTGGGGACGGACTGCGCCGTTGTCTCAGGTACGAGGCTGACACCCAGCAAGTCATTCGCGAGCGTGCTGGCGTCATCCATCTGCTTGGGGTTGGTGTGTTGCGGGGAGACGACGCTCGTCTTCGTCTCAGACGGGAGGTCAACGCCCGACGTGTCCCCCGCTGGGGCGCCGGCACCGTCGACTCGCTCGACAGCCGACGAGGTGCCGCCTCCTGCTTGGCCATGCCTGCCCCGCCTCCTCCTCCGTCGGCGCGGAGGGTGACGGGACAGACCCAGATGTTGCTCTTCCACCACGTGGGGAAGACGTCGTCGATTCCGCCGCCGGCGGGCGGGCTGACGGCTGCCATTGTCGTTGTCGCGCGGCGGAGGAAGGAGTATCATGTCGTAGCTGCCGTCGAGGGACATGAACTCGAGACTCCCGAAACGAAGCATCGTCCCGGGTTGAAGAGGTTGCTGGAGACTACCCATCTGGAGCTTGACGGGAAGCTGTTCGTCAACACGCAGTAGGCCCCTACCTGGCGCGCCAACTGTCGGCGTTTCGACCCCGGGGGTCCCTGGACCAACGAGTGAGTTGTCGCCGCGTGTCCCAGTCCAGATGGGTCGGCGCGAGGCAGAGCACGAAGGGGGGAAGAAATAGGCAAAGTGGAAACCCGCGGCATCCGTGTTGTCCTGCGCCCAGGTCGGATGCGCTTGCAGTAGGGGGTTACAAGCGTCCGCGAGGGAGAGAGAGAGAGACTGTCCGCCAGCCCGTTCTCCCACGCGACCAACCTTCTCGTACGAGAGCCCTGGACCTTCCTTTTATAGGCGTAAGGAGAGAGCCCAGGTGTACAATGGGGGTGTAGCACTATGCTAACGTGTCTAGTAGAGAGGAGCTAGAGCCCTAAGTACATGCCATCGTGGCAGTCGGAGAGGTCTTGGCACCCTGTTCATGTGATGTCGTGGCCGTCGGAGGAGTGCTTGAGCCCTGTGGAAGGACAGCTGTCGGGGCTGTCGGATCCTTGATGACGTCTACTTACTTCCATAAGGGGCTGAGAGCCGCCGTCGTCATGGAGCACGCGGGGTGCCATCATTACTTGTTTACCGGGGCGAGCCAGACGGGACGCCGGTCTTGTTCCCCGTAGCCTGAGCTAGCTAGGGGTAGGGTAATGATGGCCCCCCTGTGACTTGGTCGGTCCGAGCCCGAGGTCGGGCGAGGCGGAGGCTCCTCCGAGGTCGAGGTCGAGTCTGGGCCCGAGGGTCGGGCGAGGCGGAGACCATCGTCCGAGGTCGAGGCTGAGTCCGAGCCCTGGGGTCGGGCGAGGTGGAGTTCGTCTTCCGAGGTCGAGGCTGAGTCCGAGCCCTGGGGTCGGGCGAGGCGGAGTCCGTCTTCCGAGGTCGAGGCTGAGTCCGAGCCCTGGGGTCGGGCGAGGCGAAGCTTCCTATGGCGCCCGAGGCTAGACTTAGCTGCTGTCAGCCTCACTCTGTCGAGTGGCACAGCAGTCGGAGCGGGGCAAGCGACGCTGTTTTCCTGTTAGGTCGGTCAGTGGAGCGGCGAATTGACCGCGGTCACTTCGGCCCTGTCGACTGAGGAGCGTGTGTCAGGATAAGGTGTCAGTCGATCCTTGCATTAAATGCTCCTGCGATATGGTCGGTTGGCATGACGATCTAGCCAAGGTTGCTTCTCTGCGAAGCCTGCCCGAGCTGGGCCTCGGGCGAGTCGAAGGTGCGCCCGTTGCTTGAGGGGACCCTCGGGCGAGACGTGAATCCTTCGGGGTCGGCGGCCTTTGCCCGAGGCTGGGCTTGGGCGAGGCGAGATCGTGTCCCTTGAGTGGACTGAGCCTTGACCTTAATCGCGCCCATCAGGCCTTTGCAGCTTTGTGCTGATGGGGGTTACCAGCTGAGATTAGGAGTCTTGGGTGTACCCCTAATTATGGTCCCCGACAACTGTGATTCAGCAAACTCAATGCAAAGTTAGTCATATTCTTCCCCAAAATGTTTGTCTTGTAATGTATTTGACCCCTGTTTTATTTAGCAAACTCAATGTAAATCACTCACACAGGACAGAGCCGCATTTCTCCTTGCACTTCCTGTATTGTTGTTTTGACTTTTGTCCTAGGTATTTGGACCACAATCTCAGCAAAGGTCGATATATAACCATGTCATTGCACCAATAGTGACTGATGTCCTTGAAGGCTAAAACTGCACTGTCTTCGTGTTTGGGCAGACTGGAACCGGAAAGGCAAATACCATAGAGGGAGAGATGAGACAGAAGGTACCCATAATATCTGCCCATCATCTATGATGAAGACAGGAAGTTCTTTGTAATTGTTGAATAATTTGTCTTACCTAACGTGTCAGGTTAGTGAACTACTACAGGATACTGTCGGTGTCATCCCTAGAGCAGTGCACCATATCTTTGAAATACTTGCAGCACGGAAGGCTGATTATAGCATTGAAGGTAACCTTCTTAGAGCTATATAATGATAATGAAGATATAGCGGTACCTAAGTCTTTAGAGGACCAAAGAAGATTTCGTGAAGGTAGACAAAAGAGGCCTATTACTCTTATGGTAGATGGCAAAGGTGGTGCAATCATAAGAGTACTTCAAGAGTTGTTGTCTATAGTCCTAATGAAATATACAACCTTTTGGAACATGGGTCAGCTAGGAGACGCACTATTGACACTGCACTAAATAAGCAAAGCAGGTTCTTGATCATTCTATTTCTATATTATTTTGGTACAAATGTCATCACCTATCGGGGGCTAAGCACTCTTCATTATGTTCATGCAGCCGATCACATGCTGTTGTTTCTATAAACATCCAAGTCAAAGAGACAACAATAGAAAATGATGAACTCATGAAGTATGGGAGGTTAAACCTTGTACACTTGACAGGGTCAGAAAATATTGCTCGATCAGTTGCAAGACAGGTACTTCTTTTCTATTGCCATTTGCTACCCATTAGCAGTTACATTATTTGCTAGCTTGTTTACCATATCTTGTCCAGTTGAGTAGTTTGGTTTAATCAATGTATCCATCTTGTCTGCTTTCATTGAATCATTTTGGTCATGGTACGTCATGTGTAGAAAATGATATAAGTCTGCAATGATAACCCCAGATGATAGAAGTCTACAATCATTTTGGTCATGGCAAGTCTGAAATAATTTTGTGTTTTTTATTAAAACAAAGTCATATGTTGAGTTTGGAAATACCAGTGAAGGTAGCTAGCTGCAGCACGAGGGTTCCTCTCTCGTAATCTAAGGAAGGGCAGAGCTCAACCAAGGCACTCCCCTCAATGAAGAGAAGGACATGGCGGCAGACAAGGAGAAAGAGAAGGTGAAGAAAGTGGCGATAAAAAAGGCAAGAGAAGGGCGGATTGAAGGATTTAGGTCAGTTTGTGAATTAATTCTGCATTCAGCCTTTGCGCAGTTCCATTGTTTGATTTCAACTATTTCTATTTTTTTCTGTATGATACTAAATGATAGTGAAATCAAAGTGTGTATATGTGAAAGAAAAAGTCAGACCAAGATTTTAGTTGAAGCAACAACTGTTTTAATTTATCCTGTTTAGCCAGCCAATCTTCATATGGGAAAATATCTTCATCTGAAGTGTTGGGGGCCTTCGTCTTCCGAAGGTCCTCAAAAATATGATTTAACAACGTTTCTGGAGTATAATATATCAACAGGTACCTTCGGATTCGATTCTGAGCCACAATATGAAGAAGTACGAAGAATGTGAAGGTTGGCGTAGAGCCGAAGCTATGCTCAGGGGACCTTCGGCGTGATATCAGAAAAGGGGAACCGACTTAAAAGGGAAAAGGCTATTCAGACCTCGATGGATTACTATAGAGTCATTAGCAAATGTAAAGGGCATGAATGTAATTTTACATGGGCTGCGTCTCGTGCCTATAAATAGGTGAACAATGTTCCCGTACTGTTCACGCTGACTTGGCACTCGCTTTTGCGTCACGCTTGTACTTTTACCTTCTTTCAAGCCGAAGGTACATTTGTAATTCGATATCATTTCTATTTTTCCATAATAATAAAATAGAAATGAGTTGATAATAATACATAATTGTTTATGTTATCTCTTATACTTCATATGATTCCTTCTTCATTATTATATGTTGTGCTGATGAAGGTACGCCCTTCATAACCTTCGTCCGAAAATCATTATATCCCAAGGAAAATAATGCTTCGAAGGACGAAGGACTTTAACGTTTAACATTTTTTGTGTTGCCTTATTCTTAATTCGAAGCATTTGAGAACAAGTCTCCAACATTGGCGCCCACCTCCGGTGAACTCTTTTCGACCACCTTCGGCAAGCACTGACCTTCGTCATGCCACCGATGAAAGCTTCAACGACAGGGGCTGCCGCTCTGCAGCCGCTGGACCCGAACCAGGAGACCCTTTCTCTTCGAGAGGACTGAAGCCAGAAGAGGAAGGCCACTAGTCCAACACCCCAGGAGGACGAGTTGAACCAAGAAATCAGGAACATGGAGATGCTTCATCAACAAGTACAAAGGAAGAAGGAGAAGATGGCTCGACTAGCTGACCTTCAGAGGTAGATTGACGAAGCTACTGAAGAAGTATGCCATCTCGCTTAAGATGAGCAAGAGCGAAGGCCCCAACATAGGGAGCTTCACCAAGAAGGCTTCTTCAACGAGGATGAATGGTATGAAGATTTCCATCATGGAAATTTTGCTTTTGATGATGCTTCTCCTCTGTCAGCAGAACTGCAGGCTACACCTTGGCCCCCATCTTACAAGCCACCCCAGCTCCCCATGTATGATTGGCACTCAGATCCGAAGCAGTTTCTGATGAGCTACGAAGCAACCATATCTTCATATGGAGCCAATACCGCAGTCATGGCGAAATCTTTCGTCATGGCAGTCAAGAATGTTGTGCAAACCTGGTACTCCTCTCTTCGGCCAGGAACAATCACATCATGGCAGAAGCTAAAGGACATGCTGATCACCAGTTTCCAAGGGTTTCAGACGAAGCCGGTTACCGCTCAAGCTTTGTTACAGTGCACGCAAGATCACGAAGAATACCTCCAGGCGTATGTCCGAAGGTTCTTGCGTCTGAGGGCACAAGCGCCAATAGTGCCCAATGAAATTGTCATTGAGGTCATGATCAAGGGGCTTCGGCCAGGACCTACGACCCAATACTTCGCTAGGAAACCCCCTCAGACCCTAGAGAAATTGCTTCAAAAGATGGATGAATACATTCGCGCTGATAATGACTTTCGTCAAAGAAGGGAGGAAGCCTACAAGTTCTCTGAGATGACCAGGGGCTTCGGAGGGAGAATCCACCCAAGGCACGTCAGATCAATCCACTCCACCCAGAATTACGACAGAGGAAGTCAGCAACAGAGGCCACAATATTCCTCGCAAGCTTCGGGTCAGCAACAAAGCTATCTTCGGCCGCCAACTCCAAGGGGTAGAGGCGCTAGGGGCTTCGGAGGAAGGTTTGGGGATCAGCCTAGGAAAATTTATTGCTTATTCTGTGGTGAGGACAAGGGCCATACTACAAGGATGTGCCATGTCACCATTCAGAAACAAAAGGAAATAGCAGAAGTTGTAGCTCAGTAGAACCAGCCGAAGCAGGTCATGCATACTGCTTCATATCACTCACCCTACATACAAGAGTATGTGGGTAACCATCCTGCAGCGTCTGTTGCTTCGGCTAGTCAGCCACAGGCATCCTGGCCACAGCCTCCACCTCCGCCACCACTACAACCTGCATATTCACGCGGCCAACAGCCAGAAGGGAGTCAACAGACCCATCAGCAGAGAGACTTCAGGGAGGAGTCCGAAGCTCGCACAGTCAACAGTACTGTGCCAGAGTCGAAGCATATCTACTAAAAGATATCCTACCCCGGAATCAGTTTTTACATTCATTGTCATTCTCTTTCTTACTAAAGAGCAGTTGTTGAAAACTTAGTTTTCTTGGTGTTTTCAATTCCTTGTAATAGCTTCGTTTTTGCCATAGTGAAAATATATCTTCTCCATAGACTTACGGAGTCCAAAAAGTCACCGAGGCACAAAAAGTCGTTCCTAAGTCACAAGTATCTTCGAAGCTACAAAAAGTCGTTCTACGGAACGCAGAGTAAGTTTGTCGAAGCTACAAAAAGTCGTTCCTAAGGGAGCGCAGTGTAAGTTTTCTGCTCAAAAGTCGTTCCAAAGGGAATGCAGAGCCAAATACCGCCGAAATATAAGGCGAAGCGCGAAAAGTCAACGCGAATACCGCCAAAATAGAAGGCGAAGAAATTCAAAAGACGTTCCTAAGGGAATGCAGAACTTACAGCGAAAAGTCAGCGCTGATACACCGAAAAATAAGCGGTGAAGCCAAAAAAATAAACGACAAAGAGATTGTGTATTCCATTGTGGGGATGTGTGTGTGTCTTCGGCACAAAGTATCATTTTCGCATAGCATAACATCATCACATCATTTTGCATAACATAACGTCATACGTCATATTGCATCAATGGCACAAGAAGGGGACATATTGTTGACCTTCGGAGAATGCTTCGAAAAAGTGAAATTGTGCTAAGGCACAAAATAAGTTTTGAAGAGATACGGTTTTATCAGCTCTGAAGTGGAGGAGAAAGTCTTTTATTGACGAAGTATCAGTGTTATGGCGACGCTTGGAGCATTTTTTTATAAAGTACTCTGATATCAAGGAAGAAAGTCTATTACTGACGAAGCATTAATGTTTCTGCGACGATTGGAGGATTTCTCATGAAGCATAATAACTCTTCTTTATGAAGCATGAAAAGAAGGGAAGGTGTTTTTTCGCTGAAGGCTCAAAAACGGTATGTACAATAAAAATTTCATGCATCGCAAAGAAATAGATTACAAAGTCATTTACACATTACATTAAAAACTCATGAGTACCAAATATTACAAGCAAAGTCCAGCAAATGTTACATTAATATTTTGGCAATATTTTTACAATATCTATTCTTCTTCTCTCAAAACTTTGTCTACAGCTTCGGTCAGCAGTTGAGTAACGACTTCGTCCATAATGGTTTCAACCATGCTAATAATTTCTGATGATTCTTTTGACTCTGCTTCGGCCAGTGGCTCGAAGGGCTCCGGGGGAGGAGATAGTTCGGCTGTGGTAGAAAACATAAATAAGTTTGAAGTCACAAAAATAAAAAATAAAGTTAAAAGCTATTAAGCAATACCTATCCGTCTTTTGAGTTCTGCAGCTTTTTCAGCTGCCTTTGTCGCTTCCCTAGCATCGTGAGTATCTTTTTCGCTCTTCTTTATTATTTAATGAGCCATCCCTCGGCCGCCATTTTCCCATATGTCAGTAAAGAATTTTCCACCAACTAAGCTCGCTTCGGCCGAGGGGTCCTTCGTGTCATCAATAGATAAAGTAGCTGTGGCTTGGGCCAAAGCTTTCACATGATCGCAACCTGACTTCTCCAAAATAGCCGCAATTCCCCTTGCACCTAAGAAGGCGCAGACGTCCCCACGGTCATTTAAAATCTCCTCAAAGGCTTCGGACTCGCTGCTGATCCACTCAATTGGCCCCTCGGGATCGCCCCGTACGAAGTTGTCTTCACTTGAATATGCGCCAACATTGGCGAAGCTAGTTTTTATTTTTCTCACACATTCTATGGATTTTTCATAATATCTTTCTTTTGAAGAGCGAAGTTCTACAACTGTTTTTCCCAATAATTTTTCCAGTAATCACTGGCGTCTCGGTCAGCTTCGGCAATAGCACATTTTAATTTTGCTTCTGCCAGCTGTTTCTGAAGATCCTCAATTTCGCATTTCTGGGCTTCAGCTTGGGTTTTGGAAGTAGCTTCGTCTTCTTTTATTTTGTTCACCAATGAGTTTAATATCTTATGTTTTTCAAGACCTTCGTTCCTTAGTTCAATTCCTTCGGAACGAAGGTTGTTCAAAGCTATAGTGCATCCTTCGTCTTTGGCACTTTTCTGCACCCTGAGGGCGTTGCTAAGAATGAGGCCCTGCGAAAGGAGTGCGGTATTAAGTATAAGCAAATAAAAAATCTTTTGTTTTTAAGTACAAAAAGTTCATTCTTGTACCTTTAAACTATTATATGCTAAGCTGTCGGCCAATTCATCTTTTGATAGCACCGAAAGCCCGTCTTCTAGTGTCGGGAATCCGAAGCTTCTGCTCATCTCCCGGCAGACAGAAATCTCCTTGCTGTCTGGGAGACAATACAATAAATCTTCTTCTCCACTGCCGTTGAATATCAATGCCCCCTTTGGATATTTCAGTTTCTGGGCATAGTATTGAGCTTCTCGCTTTTCTTCTTTAGATAACCTTTTTCCTGAAGCATGTCGTACAAAATAATCAAGTACTTCGGAAGATGCTTCGGGAGTAGGAGTGGCAGTTTTTTCAGGCAAAATTTGTTTTGTAGCTTGTTTTTCCGTTTCTGTTTCTCCGATTTCCAAGGATTTCTCCTTGGTGGGCTCTGAAGGCCCAGCTTCGGTCTCGACCTGGCTCTTTGCAACTTTGGTTTCAGTTAGTCTTATCTCAGACTGTATTTTTGGAGCTTCGGCAGTTTTCCTTGGAGGAGAGCTTGTCTTTATTGTCTCCAGCGCATCTAGTATGTTGATCATTCTTTTCCTCTTAGGGGTCGCTGTAAGACCTTTTTGTGCCTTTGGCACTGTCACTTTTGCCGAAGGGCTTGTAACTTCTAATATCTTTGTTCTTTCGACCATTATCTCTTCAATTTTATCGGCCTTCGGCTCAGCTAATTTGACCGAGGATGCCTTCGGCTTTGCAGTCGGCTCTTCAATCCTCTGCGTAAGCGCAGGTTCTTTGGCTTCAGTAGTCGAAGAGGTCTCACCGCCAAATTCAGGCACTGTGGCCGGTTCAATATAGCGCGGTCGGTGAGTAAGAACCTTCACCTTCTTCCTCTTCGGCGCGGGCTCGCTTGGAGCAGCTGAAGCATCATCCTTCCTGGAAGTTGCACTTTTTCTTTTCTGCCCGCGTGACGGGTAGCGGTAGTCAGGGTACATGAACCCAATAGCATCAAAAACTCTATTTAGCCTTTTCTTTTTCCGGCTT
Source organism: Zea mays (assembly GCF_902167145.1). Classification (NCBI taxonomy): domain Eukaryota; kingdom Viridiplantae; phylum Streptophyta; class Magnoliopsida; order Poales; family Poaceae; genus Zea; species Zea mays. The sequence continues at coordinate 80,390,557 of NC_050104.1, read as the reverse complement.
CTGAAGGCCACAGATAGCGCATTATCTTCCGCTTTGGAGTACGGCCCAAGCAGTTCATCACTTGTAGCTTCGATGCACTTCAGCCAGTCATCGTTTGGTTCGATAAATTGGTCTCCAAACCTGAAGGTATATTTCAGTCGAACCAAACCACCTTCATTGGGGTTGCTGATGGTTTCTTTTGGCATCTCCCAGTTGACTACCAATGGCCATATCCTGTAGGCCACGTGCTCTTGGACTAAGTCCCTTGTCCCGATGAAAGAACAAACTATGCCAAAGGCCCTTCGGCATTCTTCGGGTGCTTCATCAATCTCTACCTTCGATTTCCGAAGGCCGAAGCGGGACCAGATGGGGCGCATTATGATCTCTGTAATATCTTCTCTCGCCTTTAAAACATTTTTCACATAGAACCATTCTTTCATCCAGTCTCCAGGCCACCTCTTCCGAAAGGTTGGCACTAGGCAGCTCGAGCCTGAACGAGCAACGAAGCTGTAGCAACCAAAATTGTTGTGATACTGCTCCTTACCCCAGGGCTTCGTCTCATATAAAAGTTCATGCATACTGCAGAAACCTTTTGCACTTGGTTCCAAACCTTGACTCCTCACAGCCCACACGAAGATTCCCATTCTTATGATGGCTTCAGGAGTAATCTGGTGAAGAAAAATCTGGTATATCTTTAAAACTTCAACCACAAAACTGCTTAGGGGGAACCGAAGCCCAGCCTTGAAGAAGCTTCGGTAAATTACGACTTCATTCTCTTTGGGAACAGGAACAGTCCTGTCTCCGTTGTCAGCCCTCACGATGGATATGTCTCGAAAATACCTTCCTCTCATGTTATCAAGATGACTTTGCCTGATAGTCGATTTTCCGAAGACTGCGTGACTTGGTCGCCACGACCAATCTTCGGAGTCTTCGCCCCCACTTTCCACATCATAACTATCGCTGTCATCTGTATCTTCAGATAAGCCTTCTAGAATTTCTTTTGTAATCTTTTCTGTGTTGGTCTTTGCAATTGACTCAATGAATCCATCAATTTTTTTCCTTAAGAACCTTCTCCTCTTCGGTCAGCTTCGCTTCAGCAACTGTTTTCTTGTCTTGAGACATTTTATCTTCGGAGCTGACGAAAATATGTCCTTAAATCCGGAGCTTAGAAGCTCAGAAAACTTAAGAAACAAAGTAACTGTTGGAAAGCAAGAGCTAAGAAATCAAGCAAAGCAAAGTAAGCGTATCAAATGTGCTCGGGGTGAGTTCCTATTTATACGCCCAGCGCGCTCCAAGTTGGAGGGCCCCGGCTGTCATTGACTGTTGCTATTCTAGCAAAGGGAAGGTGTTTTTTCGGACCTTTGGCTTAGGGCCTTCATCCATATCACAATCTGAATTCGTCATTCTAACAAATTAACCATGCGAGGGGCTAATGTTGGGGGCCTTCGTCTTCCGAAGGTCCTCAAAAACATGATTTAACAACGTTTCTGGAGTATAATATATGAACAGGTACCTTCAGATTCGGTTCAGAGCCACAATATGAAGAAGTACGAAGAATGCAAAGGTTGGCGCAGAGCCGAAGCTATGCTCAGGGGACCTTCGGCGTGATATCAGAAAAGGGGAACCGACTTAAAAGGGAAAAGGCTATTCATACCTCGATGGATTACTATAGAGTCATTAGCAAATGTAAAGGGCATGAATGTAATTTTACATGGGCTGCGTCCCGTGCCTATAAATAGGTGAACAGTGTTCTCGTACTGTTCACGCTGACTTGGCACTCGCTTTTGCGTCACGCTTGTACTTTTACCTTCTTTCAAGCCGAAGGTACATTTGTAATTCGATATCATTTCTATTTTTCCATAATTATAAAATAGAAATGAGTTGATAATAATACATAATTGTTTATGTTATCTCTTATACTTCATATGATTCCTTCTTCATTATTATATGTTGTGCTGATGAAGGTACGCCCTTCATAACCTTCGTCCGAAAATCATTATATCCCAAGGGAAATAATGCTTCGAAGGATGAAGGACTTTAACATTTAACATTTTTTGTGTTGCCTTGTTCTTAATTCGAAGCATTTGAGAACAAGTCTCCAACATGAAGGTTGATGCCCTCTTTTCACTACTAGCAGTTCGTATTTAGCATCTCATAGGTGAATGAATGTTCATGATTTATTAATCATGTTATTAGAGTAATTGTCTTATATCATACTAGATGAAGTTCAGTGTGCAGCACCTATTTTATTAATGTGATATAGTTGAAGTACTAAATACATTGGGATCTTGAAGATACCCTTCACTCAACTTAAGGAGGAGGAGCTGGACGGGCCGACTACCACGACGGCGGAGCGGGAGCAGATGTAGTCCGTGCTACGACGGCTATCATCGGACCCATGGACATCCGCGTCCACGACGTGATCATCAAGGGCAACACCAAGATGTAGGTCAAGCATCATCGGTCCCTCTGGGCATCCTACTGTTCTCATTCACAACAATGGTCTTGACAATGCAAACTCTGATCTCATAATTGTATGTCAACCTGAAACTGCTTAATAAAAAGTCAAGCCATAGGTCAGTTTTCTTGTCTTTATTGTTCATGAAGTACCAATTTCTACGATTCACAATATAAAGCCATTTTCTCAGGTATTTTCATCTCACAATATAACTACTACTACGTTATCTGAAATTTCTTTCTCCCATTGTGTTTATGATATATGTCTCGTGTGTGGAATTTGGATATGGATTATGGAAGTATCATTAACAATGTAATTATAGAATGGTTTTTGTGCTTATGAAATATGACTCGTGTGTGGAATTTGGATATGGATTATGGGAGTACAATTAACAATGTAATTATAGAATGGTTTTTCTTACCAATATTTTGCTGGTGGTATTGAGCACTTCATGAATTTTGTACCGTCAATATTATGTATTTTCAAAAACCTTAAGACGAACAACTATGATGACTATGAAATTAATTTTGAAGACAGTGAGTACCTTTTTATGGCTTTAGCTTTAGAGCATTATATCATTATTGTTTGTGTGTTCGCGTATTTTAACACACAATAATGCTCAATTTTCATGATAAATATAACCAAAAAGTGGTGCTTACCAAGATATGGGCTCTGATGTTTGAATACATAAATGCTAATGGTTGGCTAAACCATGGTGTAGAGATTATGCCTTTTCTCTTCTACATGTTGTCAACATTGCCAAGTTGGAAAATAAATGCTTAGTGACTAATGTATTGTCAAAGCTGAAGTCAAGTAATACAGGGTTGAGGAGGGGCCAAGGAAGCAACAGACTGAAGAGGAAAATGCCTTTTGTACTACTATCTAGAACTGGTTTATGGGGATGACAGACTGAGTGAGCAACAGAGCAAGAATAAAGAAAAATAAAATGAAGAGGACAACAATAAAACAATATATTTTTCCAATAAGATTATGTTCTATGCCTACCAAGAATGTTATTGTTGGGGGCCTTCGTCCTCCGAAGGTCCTCAAAAACGTAATTTAACAGTGTTTGTCAAGTTTGATTTATAAACAGGTACCTTCGGATTCAGGATTAAAAGGCATATAGGATGAGGACATGATCGTGCCGAAGGTTATCGCCGCTCCGAAGCTATGCACAAAGGAGCTTCGGCTCAATCACGGAAAAAGAAACCGACTTAAAGGGGAAAAGGCTATCCAGTCCTCATAGATTTTTCTATAAGACAATAGTAAATGTAAAGGGCATGACTGTAATTTCTCATAGGCTGTGTCCTGCGCCTATAAATAGGTGAACAGTACCCTCGTACTGTTCACGCTGACTTGTACCTGCTTTTGTGTCACGCTTGTGCTTTTTTGCCTTCTGACAAGCCGAAGGTACCTTTGTAATTCAATATTGTTCCAGCTTTTACATGATGATATAATGAATAATAATGAGTTAATAATGTTATATGACAGTTTATGTTGTTTCATATGTCATATGCTCCTTCTTTTATTTAACGTATATTACGATGATGAAGGTATGTCCTTCATAACCTTCGTCTGAAGATCATTATATCCTAAGGGAAATAATGCTTCGAAGGACGAAGGGCATTAACATTTAACATCTTGTGTTGCCTTGTTCTTAATTCATAGTATTTGAGAACAAGTCCGCAACATTGGCGCCCACCATGGGGCTCGAACCCACGACCAACCCTTTTTCGACCACCTTCGGCAAGCAACGACCTTCGTCATGCCGCCGAAGAAAGCTTCAGCGCCAGGGGCTGCCGCACTTCAGCCACTAGGCCCAAATCAGGAGACCCTCTCTCTTCGAGAGGCCCGAAGCCAGAAAAGAAAGGCCACTAGTCCAACACTCCAGGAGGAGGAGTTGAACCAGGAGATCAGAAACATGGAGATAATCCATCAGCAGGTACAACAGAAGAAGGAGAAGATGGCCCGACTAGCTGATCTTCAAAGGCAGATTGATGAAGCTACTGAAGAAGTATGCCATCTTGCTCAAGACGAACAAGAACGAAGGCCCCAACATAGGGAGCTTCACCAAGAAGGCTTATTCAACGAGGATGGATGGTATGTTGATTTTAATCACGATACCTTTACCTTTGATGATGCTTCTCCCTTGGCAGCAGAACTGCAGGCTATCCCATGGCCTCCATCATACAAGCCACCTCAGCTCCCCATGTATGATGGGCATTCAGATCCGAAGCAGTAGTTGATGAGTTATGAAGCGATTATATCTTCATACGGAGGCAATGCAGCTGTCATGGCCAAGTCCTTCGTCATGGCAGTTAAGAATGTGGCACAAACATGGTATTCTTCTCTTCGGCCAGGGACTATTACTTCATGGCAGAAGCTTAAGGATATGCTAGTGACAAGTTTCCAAGGCTTCCAGACGAAGCCGGTCACAGCTCAGGCACTATTTCAATGCACGCAAGATCATGAGGAGTATCTCCAGGCATATGTCCGAAGGTTCTTGCGTCTAAGAGCACAAGCGCCTACAGTGCCTAATGAAATTGTCATTGAGGTCATGATCAAGGGGCTTCGTCTAGGACCCACTGCCCAGTATTTTGCTAGAAAGTCTCCACAGACTCTAGAGAAGCTGCTTCAAAAGATGGATGAATACATCCGGGCTGACAATGACTTTCGCCAAAGAAGGGAGGAAGCCTACATGTTCTCTGAGATGACCAGGGGCTTCGGAGGAAGAATCCACCTGAGGCATGTCAGGTCAATTCACTCCACTCAGAGTGATGACAGAGGAAGTCAGCTGCAGAAGCCACAATATACTTCACAATCTTCGGGGCAGCAGCAAAGCTCTTTCCGACCGCCAGCTCCAAGAGGCAGAGGCGCCAAGGGCTTCGGAGGAAGATATGGGGTTCAGCCAAGGAAGATCTACTGCCTATTTTGTGGTGAAGACAAGGGCCATACTACCAGAATGTGCCAAATCACCATCCAAAAGCAGAAGGAAATCGCAGATGTCGAAGCTAGGCAAAGTCAACCGAAGCAGGTCCTGCACACTGCTTCATGTCATTCACCCTACATACCATAATATGTGGGTAATCATCCTGCAGCTTCGGTTGCTTCGGCTAGTCAGCCACAGGCTTCTTGGCCACAACTTCCACCTCCACCACCACTACAACCTGCTTATTCACGAGGTTAGCAACCAGAAGGGAGCCAGCAGACCCATCAGCAGCGAGATTTCAGGGAGGAATCCGAAGCCCGCATAGTCAACAGTACTGTGCCGGAATCAAAACACATCTATTAAGAGATATCCTACCCCCGAAGCATTTTTATATTCATTGTTATTTTCTTTTTTATTAGGAACAATCGATGTAAACTTAGTTTCCTTACCATTTTTAAGAGTTTCTTGTAATAGCTTCGTTCTTATCATAGTGAAATATATCTTCTCCACAGACTCACGAAGCTCAAAAATTGCTGAATACTGAAGCTCAAAAGTCGTTGCTAAGGGAATGCAGAGTTAAAAATCGCATTGCAAGTCTCACCGAAGCTACAAAAAGTCGTTCTTAAGGAGCGCAGTGTAAGTTGCCGAAGCTACAAAAAGTCGTTCCTAAGGGAGCGCAGTGTAAGTTTTCTGCTCAAAAGTCGTTCCAAAGGGAATGTAGAGCCAAATACCGCCGAAATATAAGGCGAAGCGCGAAAAGTCAATGCGAATACCGCAAAAATATAAGGCGAAGCGCGAAAAGTCAACGCAAATACCACCGAAATAGAAGGCGAAGAAGTTCAAAAGACGTTCCTAAGGGGATGTAGAACTTACACCGAAAAATAAGCGGTGAAGCCGAAAAATAAACGGCAAAGAGATTTTGATCGTTCCTAAGGAAACACACAGGTTGTATCTTCGTTGTTGGGGACTTGTTCTCAAATGCTATGAGTTAAGAACAAGGCAACACAAAATATTAAATGTTAAAGTCCTTCGTCCTTCGAAGCATTATTTCCTCTATGATATAACGATCTTCGGACGAAGGTTACGAAGGACTTACCTTCGTAAGCATGATATATAAAAATAGAGAGGAAATCATACGAAGTATAAGAGACAACATGAACAATTAAATATGTTGTTATTATTGAATTATTGGATAAGAGGGGAGAAGAACCCTAGACCTCTCTTAAACCCTATCTCCCAAAACCCTAGATAAGAGGGAAAAGAGAGTGAGCAAGTGTGCAAAGCATGAGTAATATTTACCCAAACCTTAAGTAACCTTATAACCAGCATTTAGGGGAGGGAATTATTGCAAAAAGACCCCTAGAGAAACCCCAAATCAAAGCTCCAAGTGGATAGAGAGCTAGAGCTCTCTATTTCTCTCTAAGTTAAAAACTACACCTACACTAAAGATCAGTTGTGTTCACCTCGAAGCTGGCATCAAATCCACCTATGTCCTATACCAAAAATGTGGCATACCACCCAAGGCACCCACTGGAAAAAGCTGAGCCCGAGACTTGGACGTTTGACATGCCTTGGCATGGTTTTTGTCGCGAGGTGGGCAGTGTGACACACCCGATTTGGCGACCAGAGATCTCCCTACCTAGGCCATATCTGCCATGCCAGCTCACGGATGAGAGACAGCCCTAGGTGCCAGGAAAAGATTCGCGCCGGATTTTTGCCAAGATTCGCACGTTTGCGACTTGGGTGAGCTGTGGAACACGGGCAGATTGTAAGCTCCACGTGTTCGACGCGCCCTGAGCTTGCCAGAGCACGCCCGCGCGCGCCCCGCGTTGCACCAACGGCCAGCCGGCGCCCTGTCCCGCGCCCGCGCCTATAAAGCCCTCCCAGGCGTCGGTTACACTCTTCCGCGCACTCTCAAGCCTCACCGGAGTCCAGTTCACCGTCGTTTGCCTGTGCGCGGTGTGTCCGCGGCCACCCGAGCCACTACCGCCGTAGACCGGCCAGGCCAGCTTGCCCCAGCCCCATCCAACCCTCTAGGACGAGTGTACACACCCCAGTGAAGCTCCCCGAGTGAGGAATCGAAGCCTACTTCGCCGGAGAGGCCAGTCCACGGTCGCCGGAGCTCTCAACCCCGCCGGAGTACGTGGACCGGGTAATCCACTCGACCATTTTTCGATTCCTTGTGCACACGGTCACTACGTTACCCCGTGAAGCTCACCGTGCCCTTGGATTGAACCAGATCGTCGTGGTTTGGCCGGTACACTCGCCACCGACGAGAACACCCGCCTGCGCTCGTGGACCGGGCGATTCCGGCCATCCCCGCCGTCAAGCCGCACCTCGCTGTGACCGCCAGAACCTCCCCGAGCCAACCCTGCCCTTCACCGGACCTATCTCGCCGCCGGTAAGCCGCGCCACCCTTTTCTTTCCCGCGGGTACTGTTTACATTGGGGGAAGGACTGCGGGTGAGAGGAAGAAAAGGTCAGTGGGCTTTTTGAACTGTCAGCGACTCAGGATAATAGTGGAGCAAGGGTAGAACTGCGAGGATTGATTTAGTTTAAACCCAGGGACCTCGATGTAAACTGTTTTTCCAGGAAACTCTTATTAAATCAGTTTTTAAATTGAACAGAGACTTTAAAAACTCATAACTTCTGTTTAGTTCATCCAAATTTGGTCAAACCAATTTTGTCACACTCTAAATAATGTCACCCACTTAAGAAAAATATAAAACCCCCTATATACTACAGAAAACTATAAGGTTCTGATTTAATTATAGTTTTGGCCAAAAGCTCAATAATAGAAAGAAAAATAGTTGCACTGTTTGGCTAGGGTTAGAAAAATTTGGAGAAATCTAGGTCCACCTACTGATCTAATTAAAAATATTGAATCTCTCTGTCCACACCAATAAATTAGTTTTTACCCTTTATTTTACAATATGCTTAAGGTTAAGAAAAATAGAGAATGTGATTTAAATAATGAACCAGAAGACACCCCTATTTTTGTTAGGATACTTATTCAATATAGTTCACTGGAAAAATATATCACACCCTGTTTTAGTATAAAATAAGTAGGATACCTTTTAATTGAATAAAATAGGGATAACTTAGAAAAACCCTACAAAAATAACCCCAAGGTGAAAACACCCCCACCCTTGGGATAGTAAATGTTTTGTTATTAAGAACTTAAGAAAAATATGAAATCTGCTGTTTGACATTTTTCAAATAGCAATGTAGTGGAAAGTGCATTTTTGGCATTAAACTTTAGAAAGCCATAACTAAATAACCACCCCTTGGCTTCCTGTGATTTTTGGCACAGAAGCCTATTATTAATGTTAGATGCTAGCAAAAATAACCCTTAGGGCAGAACCCACCCTTAATTAAGAGATGTAGTGTAAAGTGGCTCATTTTACACCACTCTTGTTATTTTTGCCTAAAGCATAGCTTTATTATTTTTGAACCTCGAATTCTTAAAACAAGCTAGAAAAGCAAATAGCAACCCACTCTAATTTTTACAGAATTTTTGGAAATTATTAAACCACTGTCGTAGTTCAAACCTACACTAGAAACCCTAAGTAGAAATTAAAGAAAGGAAAATGAATAATGTAAATTAATGTCATCCTAAAACCTTTGTAATTTGTCCACTGAAATGTATCAAAACAATACAAATCCACTATGTTACCCTCACTGAAAACCTAAGCCTAAAAAGGTAATAAGCCTAACCCACTGGAAGCCTCGCATGACTAAGGAACCCTAAGTCACTTCTTGACGTAGTTCTTTTTAGCATAATGTTATTAAATCTTGCATAATCATGACATACATGTTCATTGCATTTCGATAGACTGTAACCTTGCTGACGGAGAGTACGTCCTCGTGCCGGAGCAAGGAGCTGCTCAGGAGGTAGCCCCGGATCCAGCACCAGAGGACCTGCCTGCCACTGCTTTGGAAGGCAAGCCCCGGTTTTATGCATAACCTGTTAATTATGCTATTTTAATATACTTAATGATTGTAGGATTGATTGTGCACTTAAGTATAGGAGTTGTTTGAAACCCTAGTTGCATGATCTTAGGGACCCCATTGAGATGAATACTAGTATGCTAAGTCGAGTAGATGCTTTATTAATTAGGATCTCGGTAGAAGTCGAGTGATTTTTCTAGCACTCGCGCGAGGTTAGGAAATTGGTTGTATCCACTTTCTATCATAATGGTGTTGGTTTGTGGACAACAATCCATGGGGATTGGTTGTCCACGGGATAAAAATTTGAATAAGGATTAAGGTGTGGTACCGTGAGTCAAGCGTTTGAACGTACTAAGCACATGCCGAGAAATATGGTAAATCAGTAAGCCTAGTACCTGATTGAACCTGGCAGTGGACTTTACCCCTCACGCGACCTGAGACGTGGTCTCCCATTCCGGTTATGGTGGGTACAAGTGCGGTCACTGCACGACGGCAGTCGGGGTCAGTGAGGCATTGTACGCCAAGGCGGTGAGCCCTGATCTGCTAACGGGGAATCGATGGGGACGGTTGATGTGTGTGGGGACGGAGTGCCCCTGCATGTCGTGTGTTTAGGTTTACCTTGCAAGGATAAAAACTCGATTCGAATCGTCTGCTTCTCGCAGCTAATGAGACTGCTTGATCCATGCTGCTACATTGAGTAACAAGTGGAAATGTGATGAGTTGATATAAGCTGTTGATTGCTAATAATGCTTGCTACTATGTATGAGTAGATAGTACACTTTTAGCCTTAAGAGAGTCACACTTAAATTGACAAAGTTAAAACTTGACTTAGAAACTCAGCTAGTGCTTTTGGAAACCAAACACCACCGCCAAAACAGCTGCATGTCTAGAGGTAGAGGAGTAGACTCCTCACACCGGGTAAGTCTAGCTGAGTATTAGTATACTCAGCCTTGCTTGTGGCATAATTTTTTTACAGGTTCTCTGGAGGAAATGGTTGCTGGAGTGACTTGGCCGTCCATCTTGCCACCGGGTTGGACTGTCGAGTGGGACTCTACCTCGGCTGAGGAGGAGCATGAGGAGTGATGGGACAGGCTTCCCCATCTCTCCGTTTAATTACCGTTAGTTTTATTCCGCTGCACTTCGAACACTGATGGCTACTTTTGAAAAACTCCGATGATGATGTAATAATTTAATACTCTTTCATGCATGGTTTTATGCTTTATTGTATTTGCTCTGTGACTCACCATCGAGTGAGATTGTGGTACTTGATCCTGTCAGTGGCCGCGTCGGACTAGATCCGAGGGATTGACGGGTTATTCCTATTTAAGTGTAGTCTAGCCTTTAAAGCGGGACTTAGACACTTAAGTTGGAATAATTCGGGCAGTTCTGCCACAGCTGGTATCGGAGCTTGTACCACCACAGAGGAATCAATAAAATGTGAATACCATCGTTTTTCTAAAGTAAAACTTGGTAGAAACAATGTTGGATAGATAGTAGGACGAGCAGGATAGACCAAGGACGTGAAGCCTTAGGGTAATAGAAGGGTAGCTAGGTGGCTAAGTAACTAGGCCCTACAGGCCATTTTTACAGGATGGGAGTTCTTCCATATTCCTTTATCTTGTTGTGAGGTCGTTCAGGACGAGCATGCCTGCATTCTTAATTAAGCAAATGGATAACTAAGTAAGGACTTAAAAACAAGATAACAACCAACGAAGTTCCCAGTACCATTTTATTTTAACTAGAGAAAGGGGCTGAGTTTTATTTTTCTTGTTCTTTTTATAATTCTTTTTTCTTTTACTTACGCTTAACCGTACACAGATGACTTCCCACGGATCCTCCGATGACAGAAATGCACTATCCCACACGGACGGGCTTGCACGAGAGGGCTTTCCCCGCATTTTGTGGGAGGTACTTCAGGGGGCCGGATACGCGACACCCCCTCAGTACACGGTGCAGCAGTTCGAGAAGCACCGAGTGCCTCGCTGTAGGGTGAGGATGACTTTGGAGCCTCATCCCCTGCAGCCAGGCTGGCGCTCTTTGGACTCCGAGTCTTTTGGATACCGAGCGGAGGACACGATCGAGGCGATTGCTCTGCATGGATTGACCACTTTCTGCGGATTCCATCCTTTGGAGTTGGCTACACACCCCATTGGCTTGTTCCCCGCCGAGAGGGAGGACGACCCAATGTGGAAGGATCGGGTGGAGCATGCCAAGGATATCTGGGCCATCTACCCAGGACAGACTGCGCACTTGACCGTACGGTGCATGAATGCTCTGTACCGTCTGCAAGTGATGTGCGGTGAGGCGATGTCCCATCTGATGGCACTACTAGAGGCAACAAAGATTACGTTGGACAACAGAGAGGAGCTCGTGGTTGATTTGTCCACTGAAATGGTGGAGAAGGACTTGCAGGTGGAGCAGCTATCCACTGATATCCAAGAGTTGGAGGAGCTAGTGGGCACCAGGGAGAACACCATAGAAGTTCTCGAGGATCAGCTCATTAACACCCAGCAGCAGCTTGCCGAGGCTAATGAGCACTTGGACATGCATCATCAGGAGATCCAGGACATGGAGGCCAACGAGGACGTCGACATCGAGGGAGGAGAGGAGCCTGCCTCTAGTGTGGACACTACTGGCTCAGGGAGACCACCTTCCCCCGAGTCGAGTGTTGCCTCGTTCGCTCACTAGATATCCAGGATAGAGTTAGACGTTGGTGATGGTAGGACTCCTCGCAGCTAGCTTAGCTTTTGCACCCTTGGGGTACTAGGCTAGATAGAGTTGAGTCTTTTTGAGACAATTGATGTAATCATGCTAAACTCTCTTGGGAGCTTGTTTGATGGATACTGTTATCAGTTTTAAATTTGGAAGGAAGAATTTATGCCTTTTAAAATCCTTTTGTTGAAGTCGGAGTCTATCATGTTGTTTTTGACTCTTTTCGCCGCGATAAAATCTTGAACTTGGAAATATGGTGTTAAGTATGTATGTGGTTTTTCAGATGGCCGGGAGGCAGCGTCGTGGCCAGAATGAGCGCGTTCCTCCACCGCCGCCACCACCTCCCACTCTGCAGGAGCTCATGGCTCAGCAGAATGAGATTTTGAGGCAGCTAGCTCAGCGTCAGCCACCACCTCAGCACTATGGTGGTGGAGACCATCAGTGTCACCCCGCGGCAGCTACCTACCAGGAGTTCCTTAGTACCCAGCCTCTATTGTTCACAAGGGCAGAGGATCCACTGGATGCAGATGTGTGGCTGCGAGTGGTGGAATCCAAATTCCCACTACTCCATGGAGCTTGCTCAGAGGTCACCAAAGTCAGGTTCGCCACCCAGCAGCTTCGCGGACCCGCAAGGACTTGGTGGGACCATTTTCTTGCCATGTAGCCAGAGGATCGAGAGGTGGAATGGAGGGAGTTCAAGGCAGCTTTCAGGGGACACCATATACCAGTCGGGATTATGGACCGGAAGCTCAATGAGTTTTTGGCACTCACTCAGGGCAACAGGACAGTGTTGCAGTATGCCCAGGCCTTTAATGACTTGTGCCAGTATGCTGGGTATCACGCAGATACGGATGAGAAGAAGAGAGACAGGTTCAGGGGGGGCTCAGCACTAAGCTCCGCGACCGTCTCAACACCATCAGGGCCAACAGTTACAACGAGCTGGTCAACATGGCTATCTCCCAGGAGGACTGCATTACAGCTCGACAGGCGGAGAAGAAGAGGAAGACCCCTGTGGCAGGACCCTCAGCTCAGCCACAGCGCTTCAGGATTGTATCTGACACTCAGAACAGGGGACCCCAGCAGCAGCAAGGAAGATGGGTGATCCGACCACAGCAGCAGCAGCAGGCACCCAACCGCACTCAGTTTCCAGCTCAGAGGAACAATCAGCAGCAGTAGCAGTACCGCCAGGCAAATGACAACAGATGTTTCACTTGCGGCAACACCGGACACTATGCCAAGAATTGCCCCCGGAACCAGCAGAGGCAGGGGCAAAATGTTAATCAGAACCAAGGGAAGAGGCAGAAGGTGCAAGTGAGGCAAGGCAGGCTAAACTTCACCACCATGGCTGATATTCCAGAGGGAGCACCCGTCATGACTGGTATCTTTACAGTTTTGAATTATCCTGCTATTATTCTTTTTGATTCTGGTGCATCACATAGTTTTATCAGTGCCAAGTTAAGTGCCAAATGCCAGTTGCCCTTTCACCACACCGATGGGGGCATTACAATTTCAACACCAGGAGGCAGGGTTGCCACCTATCAAATCAACAGACACGTGCCCATAAAGTTTGGTAGTCTAATAATTAAAACCACCCTCCTCATTTTGGGTTTGGATAGCGTGGATGTTATATTGGGAACTGACTGGTTAACCAGGCATCAAGCAGTTATTGATGTTGCGGCCAGGGCCATTGAGGTGCACTCGCCAACCTGTGGTGAAACTACATTATATTTGCCCGACCAGGGATGCACCCGTTCTTGTGCTTTCTTTATGATAGAGTCCCCAGTGGAAAAGATTCCAGTAGTCTGTGACTACCCAGATGTTTTCCCAGATGAGTTGCCAGGGATGCCACCTGACCGAGACATTGAGTTCGCAATTGAGTTGCAACCCGGGACTGCTCCTATCTCCAAGAGACCCTATAGGATGCCTCCCGCGGAATTGGCAGAATTGAAGAAGCAATTGCAAGAGTTGTTGGACAAGGGGTTTATTCGTCCAAGTACTTCACCATGGGGATGTCTAGCTTTATTTGTGAAGAAAAAGGATGAAAGTTTGAGGATGTGTGTTGACTACCGCCCTCTCAATGCGGTGACTATCAAGAACAAATACCCGCTGCCCCGTATTGATGTTCTGTTTGATCAGTTGGTGGGAGCCAAGGTATTCTCCAAGATAGACCTTTGCTCAGGATACCATCAAATCAAGATCCGTGCCAGCGATATTCCCAAGACGGCCTTCTCAACCAGATATGGGTTGTATGAGTTCTTGGTGATGTCTTTTGGGCTGACCAATGCCCCGACTTATTTCATGTACTTGATGAACTCAGTGTTTATGCCAGAGTTGGATAAGTTCGTGGTCGTTTTCATTGATGATATTCTGGTCTATTCCAAAAATAAAGACGAACATACGGAGCACCTGCACATCGTGCTTCAGCGACTGCGCGATCATCATCTTTATGCTAAGTTGTCTAAATGTGAGTTCTGGCTGGAGAAGATCAAATTCTTGGGTCACACAATTTCTCAGGATGGGATATCAGTTGATCCTGAGAAGGTGCAGGAGGTGATGGATTGGAAACCCCCGACTACCGTGAGGCAGATTCGAAGTTTTCTGGGTTTGGCAGGGTATTATCGACGATGCATTCCGGATTTTTCCAGGATTGCCAAACCAATGACCGAACTGTTAAAAAAGGGAGTCAAGTATGTTTGGAGCCAGAAGTGTGAAGATGCCTTTCATACATTGAGGCAGCATTTGACAACAGCTCTAGTGCTAGCTCAACCTGACAACACCAAGCCATTTGAAGTTTATTGTGATGCTTCTGGTACCGGTTTGGGATGTGTCTTGATGCAAGAGAACAGAGTCATTGCTTATGCTTCCCGAGCACTCAGACCCCATGAGCAGAACTACCCTACACATGACCTGGAGTTGGTAGCTGTGGTTCATGCTCTCAAGATATGGAGACACTACTTGATGGGAGCTCACTGTAACATCTACACTGATCACAAGAGTCTCAAATACATCTTCACTCGGGCAGATCTGAACATGAGGCAAAGGATATGGTTGGAGTTAATCAAGGACTATGATTTGGAAGTGCATTACCATCCTGGCAAGGCCAATGTTGTGGCAGATGCCTTGAGCAGAAAGGCCCAGTGCAATTGTATGAGCATGGATGCAAGAGTCTCCACACTGTGCGATGAGCTGTGCAAACTGAACCTGGAAGTTGTTTCTTCAGGTAACTTGAGTTATATCTCGGTGGAACCCACATTGCAAGAGCAAATAGTCAGGGCACAGATTGGGGATAAGGGTGTTCAAATGATTAGGGAAATGGTCAAGCAAAAGGCAGAGAAATACAAGTGCTTCCGTCAGGACAGCAAGGGAATTTTATGGTTTGGAGACCGATTGGTTGTTCCCAAGGACCCAGAGCTCAGAAAGAAGATACTAGATGAAGCTCACCTTTCCAAATTCTCCATGCACCCTGGTAGCAACAAGATGTACCATGATCTCAGAACTTTATATTGGTGGACCAGAATGAAGAGGGAAATTGCCAAGTACATATCCGAGCGTGACACTTGCCAGAGGGTAAAAGCTAGTCATTTGAAGGCAGCAGGCCCTTTGCAACCCCTTCCCATACCATCTTGGAAATGGGAGGACATTTGCATGGACTTTATCGTAGGTTTGCCCAATACACCCAGGCACCATGATTCTATTTGGGTTATTGTGGACAGATTGACTAAGACTGCTCATTTCTTGCCAGTGCACACCACCCACAGGACAGAGAAGTATGCAGAGATCTACATTGATCAGATAATTCGTCTGCATGGGATACCCAAGACTATAGTCTCGGACAGAGGAGCACCATTCGTGGCACGATTTTGGGAACAATTGCTAGAATCACTTGGGACCCATGTCATCCGAAGCTCAGCATACCACCCCCAAACAGATGGCCAAATAGAAAGGGTGAATCAGATTTTGGAAGACATGTTGCGAGCATGTGCACTCCACTACGGAAAAGATTGGGACAAGTGTCTTTCCTTGGCAGAGTTTTCTTATAATAACAGCTACCAGTCCAGTCTAAAATGGCACCTTTTGAAGCCTTCTATGGGAGAAGATGCAGAACCCCGCTGAATTGGTCTCAAGTAGGAGAGAGGGAAATTTTTGGGCCAGATTTGGTACTTGAAGCGGAGGCAAAGGTCAGAGTCATCAAGAAGAACCTAGAAGTTGCTCAGGCCAGGCAAAAGAGCTATCATGATAAGAGGCGGAAGCCTCTACAATTTGAGGTGGGAGATCATGTTTATCTTAAGGTATCACCAACCAAGGGTGTCCAGAGATTCGGGATCAAGGGCAAGTTAGCTCCTCGCTACATTGGACCCTACGAGATCAAGGAAGCTTGTGGACCCGTTGCCTATCAACTGAAGTTGCCACCCAGCATGTCAGCTGTTCATGATGTATTCCATGTATCTCAATTGCGGAAATGTGTTCGCTTACCCACTGAAGTACTGCCCGAACCGAACATTGAGATAGAGCCAGACTTATCCTACCAAGAGTACCCCGTCAAGGTATTGGATCAGAAGGAAAGATCAACTCGGGCAAGGTCGGTCAGAATGTATAAGGTTCAGTGGAGTCACCATTCAGCGGAAGAAGCTACATGGGAGACGGAGGATTTTCTACGCTCCCGCTTCCCCGACTTTCTGCCCAAAGGAGTCGGTACGTAACCCCAAAACCCCACCCCCACCTGCCCTTTGAATTCAATTATAAGAAAAACTTAGATAACAAGGATAGTCTAAGTTGTGGATTTAACTTAAGAAGGGCTTCCTTCTGAAGTTGCAAAGAGAATGACATTCGAAGAGCAGTTAACAAGAGAAACTCGAGTATAAAGAAAGAAGAGCACCAACACACCTTCAAGCACCCCCAAGGGACTCTACCTAAAATCTCGGGACGAGATTCCTTTAAGGGGGGAGGGTTGTAACACCCCAGGTGTTACCATGGCTAGAGCACACCTTGGTACTAAGGACTGTGAATTATATGTGGTAGAGGCTTAGGGCAACACATAAGAACCTTGGAGATCATGTGCTAATCAAGTTGCCAATGACCTAAGAATCATTACTCTAATCCTTGCACACTTACTACCTTGGATAAGAGGGAAGAAGAACCCTAGACCTCTCTTAAACCCTATCTCCCAAAACCCTAGATAAGAGGGAAAAGAGAGTGAGCAAGTGTGCAAAGCATGAGTAATATTTACCCAAACCTTAAGTAACCTTATAACCAGCATTTAGGGGAGGGAATTATTGCAAAAAGACCCCTGGAGAAACCCCAAATCAAAGCTCCAAGTGGATAGAGAGCTAGAGCTCTCTATTTCTCTCTAAGTTAAAAACTACACCTACACTAAAGATCAGTTGTGTTCACCTCGAAGCTGGCATCAAATCCACCTATGTCCTATACCAAAAATGTAGCATACCACCCAAGGCACCCACTGGAAAAAGCTGAGACCGAGACTTGGACGTTTGACATGCCTTGGCATGGTTTTTGTCGCGAGATGGGCAATGTGACACACCCGATTTGGCGACCAGAGATCTCCCTACCTAGGCCATATCTGCCATGGCAGCTCACGGATGAGAGACAGCCCTAGGTGCCAGGAAAAGACTCGCGCCGGATTTTTGCCAAGATTCGCACGTTTGCGACTTGGGTGAGCTGTGGAACACGGGCAGATTGTAAGCTCCACATGTTCGACGCGCCCTGAGCTTGCCAGAGCACGCCCGCGCGCGCCCCGCGTCGCGCCAACGGCCAGCCGGCGCCCTGTCCCGCGCCCGCGCCTATAAAGCCCTCCCAGGCGTCGGTTACACTCTTCCGCGCACGCTCAAGCCTCACCGGAGTCCAGTTCACCGTCGTTTGCCTGTGCGCGGTGTGTCCGCGGCCACCCGAGCCACTGCCGCCGTAGACCGGCCAGGCCAGCTTGCCCCAGCCCCATCCAACCCTCTGGGACGAGTGTACACACCCCAGTGAAGCTCCCCGAGCGAGGAATCGAAGCCTACTTCGCCGGAGAGGCCAGTCCACGGTCGCCGGAGCTCTCAACCCCGTCGGAGTACGTGGACCGGGTAATCCACTCGACCATTTTTCAATTCCTTGTGCACACGGTCACTACGTTACCCCGTGAAGCTCACCGTGCCCTTGGATTGAACCAGATCGCCGTGGTTTGGCCGGTACACTCGCCGCCGACGAGAACACCCGCCTGCGCTCGTGGACCGGGCGATTCCGGTCATCCCCGCCGTCAAGCCGCACCTCGCTGTGACCGCCAGAACCTCCCCGAGCCAACCCTGCCCTTCACCGGACCTATCTCGCCGCCGGTAAGCCGCGCCACCCTTTTCTTTCCCGCGGGTACTGTTTACATTGGGGGAAGGACTGCGGGTGAGAGGAAGAAAAGGTCAGTGGGCTTTTTGAACTGTCAGCGACTCAGGATAATAGTGGTGCAAGGGTAGAACTGCGAGGATTGATTTAGTTTAAACCCAGGGACCTCGGTGTAAACTGTTTTTCCAGGAAACTCTTATTAAATCAGTTTTTAAATTGAACAGAGACTTTAAAAACTCATAACTTCTGTTTAGTTCATCCAAATTTGGTCAAACCAATTTTGTCAGACTCTAAATAATGTCACCCACTTAAGAAAAATACAAAACCCCCTATGTACTACAGAAAACTATAAGGTTCTGATTTAATTATAGTTTTGGCCAAAAGCTCAATAATAGAAAGAAAAATAGTTGCACTGTTTGGCTAGGGTTAGAAAAATTTGGAGAAATCTAGGTCCACCTACTGATCTAATTAAAAATATTGAATCTCTCTGTCCACACCAATAAATTAGTTTTTACCCTTTATTTTATAATATGCTTAAGGTTAAGAAAAATAGAGAATGTGATTTAAATAATGAACCAGAAGACACCTTTATTTTTGTTAGGATACTTATTCAATATAGTTCACTGGAAAAATATATCACACCCTGTTTTAGTGTAAAATAAGTAGGATACCTTTTAATTGAATAAAACAGGGATAACTTAGAAAAACCCTACAAAAATAACCCCAAGGTGAAAACATCCCCACCCTTGGGATAGTAAATGTTTTGTTATTAAGAACTTAGGAAAAATATGAAATCTGCTGTTTGACATTTTTCAAATAGCAATGTAGTGGAAAGTGCCTTTTTGGCATTAAACTTTAGAAAGCCATAACTAAATAACCACCCCTTGGCTTCCTGTGATTTTTGGCACAGAAGCCTATTATTAATGTTAGATGCTAGCAAAAATAACCCTTAGGGCAGAACCCACCCTTAATTAAGAGATTTAGTGTAAAGTGGCTCATTTTACACCACTCTTGTTATTTTTGCCTAAAGCATAGCTTTATTATTTTTCAACCTCAAATTCTTAAAACAAGCTAGAAAAGCAAATAGCAACCCACTGTAATTTTTAAAGAATTTTTGGAAATTATTAAACCACTGTCGTAGTTCAAACCTACACTAGAAACCCTAAGTAGAAATTAAAGAAAGGAAAATGAATAATGTAAATTAATGTCATCCTAAAACCTTTGTAATTTGTCCACTGAAATGTATCAAGACAATACAAATCCACTATGTTACCCTCACTGAAAACCTAAGCCTAAAAAGGTAATAAGCCTAACCCACTGGAAGCCTCGCATGACTAAGGAACCCTAAGTCACTTCTTGACGTAGTTCTTTTTAGCATAATGTTATTAAATCTTGCATAATCATGACATACATGTTCATTGCATTTCGATAGACTGTAACCTTGCTGACGGAGAGTACGTCCTCGTGCCGGAGCAAGGAGCAGCTCAGGAGGTAGCCCCGGATCCAGCACCAGAGTCTGCACCAAAGGACCTGCCTGCCACTGCTTTGGAAGGCAAGCCCCGGTTTTATGCATAACCTGTTAATTATGCTATTTTAATATACTTAATGATTGTAGGATTGATTGTGCACTTAAGTGTAGGAGTTGTTTGAAACCCTAGTTGCATGATCTCAGGGACCCCATTGAGATGAATACTAGTATGCTAAGTCGAGTAGCTGCTTTATTAATTAGGATCTCGGTAGAAGTCGAGTGATTTTTCTAGCACTCGCGCGAGGTCAGGAAATTGGTTGTATCCACTTTCTATCATAATGGTGTTGGTTTGTGGACAACAATCCATGGGGATTGGTTGTCCACGGGATAAAAATTTGAATAAGGATTAAGGTGTGGTACCGTGAGTCAAGCGTTTGAACGTACTAAGCACATGTCGAGAAATATGGTAAATCGGTAAGCCTAGTACCTGATTGAACCTGGCAGTGGACTTTACCCCTCATGCGACCTGAGACATGGTCTCCCATTCCGGTTATGGTGGGTACAAGTGCGGTCACTACACGACGGCAGTCGGGGTCAGTGAGGCATTGTACGCCAAGGCGGTGAGCCCTGATCTGCTGACGGGGAATCGATGGGGACGGTTGATGTGTGTGGGGACGGAGTGCCCCTGCATGTCGTGTGTTTAGGTTTACCTTGCAAGGATAAAAACTCGATTCGAATCGGCTGCTTCTCGCAGCTAATGAGACTGCTTGATCCATGCTGCTACATTGAGTAACAAGTGGAAATGTGATGAGTTGATATAAGCTGTTGATTGCTAATAATGCTTGCTACTATGTATGAGTAGATAGTACACTTTTAGCCTTAAGAGAGTCACACTTAAATTGACAAAGTTAAAACTTGACTTAGAAACTCAGCTAGTGCTTTTGCAACCAAACCCCACCGCCAAAACAGCTGCATGTCTAGAGGTAGAGGAGTAGACTCCTCACACCGGGTAAGTCTAGCTGAGTATTATTATACTCATCCTTGCTTGTGGCATAATTTTTTTACAGGTTCTCTGGAGGAAATGGTTGCTGGAGTGACTTGGCCGTCCATCTTGCCACCGGGTTGGACTGTCGAGTGGGACCCTGCCTCGGCTGAGGAGGAGCATGAGGTGTGATGGGACAGGCTCCCCATCTCTCCGTTTAATTACCGTTAGTTTTATTCTGCTGCACTTCGAACACTGATGGCTACTTTTGAAAAACTCCGATGATGATGTAATAATTTAATACTCTTTCATGCATGGTTTTATGCTTTATTGTATTTGCTCTGTGACTCACCATCGAGTGAGATTGTGGTACTTGATCCTGTCAGTGGCCGCGTCGGACTAGATCCGAGGGATTGACGGGTTATTCCCATTTAAGTGTAGTCTAGCCTTTAAAGCGGGACTTAGACACTTAAGTTGGAATAATTCGGGCAGTTCCGCCACACATCTTTTCCTTCTTTCATTGCACTTGCTGATGAAGCATCTCCATATTCCTGATTTCTTGGTCCAAGTCGTCCTCCTGAGGCGTTGGACTGGTGGCCTTCCTTTTCTGGCTTCGGGCCTCCCGAAGAGAAAGGGTTTCCTGGTTCGGGTCCAGCGGCTGCAGAGCAGCAGCCCCTGTTGTTGAAGCTTTCTTTGGCGGCATGACGAAGGTCGATGCTTGCTGAAAGTGGTCGGAAAGGGTTCACCGGAGGTGGGCGCCAATGTTGGGGACTTGTTCTCAAATGCTATGAGTTAAGAACAAGGCAACACAAAGTATTAAATGTTAAAGTCCTTCGTCCTTCGAAGCATTATTTCCTCTAGGATATAACGATCTTCGGACGAAGGTTACGAAGGACTTACCTTCATAAGCATGATATATAAAAATAGAGAGGAAATCATACGAAGTATAAGAGACAACATGAACAATTAAATATGTTGTTATTATTGAATTATTTCTATTTTATTACTATGAAAAAATAGAAATGATATCATGTTGCAAGTGTACCTTCGGCTTGAGGGAAGGAAATGATATCATGACGCAAAAGCAAAATGCCAAGTCAGCGTGAACATTACTGGAGCACTGTTCATCTATTTATAGGCACGGGACGCAGCCCATGTAAAATTACACTCATGCCCTTTACATTTGCTAATAATTCTACAGTAATTCATCGGGGTCTAGATAGCCTTTTCCCCTTTAAGTCGGTTTCCTTTTTCTGTTATCACGCTGAAGCTCCCTTGCGCACAGCTTCGGCTTCAT
The DNA here is from genome assembly GCF_902167145.1 of Zea mays. NCBI lineage: Eukaryota > Viridiplantae > Streptophyta > Magnoliopsida > Poales > Poaceae > Zea > Zea mays. Next base: position 80,368,452 of record NC_050104.1, on the reverse strand, counting down.
TCCATCCTTCGTATCCCTTGTGCTTCTTCACACTGTGATTTTGACTCAAGTCCGAAAGGTCCAAGTTCGAAGGTACCTGCACATGTATTATACTCCAGAAACATTGTTAAATCATGTTTTTGAGGACCTTCGGAAGCCGAAGGCCCCCAACAGTAGCCCCTCGCAATATTAATTTGTTAGAATGATAAATCCAGATTGCGATATGGACGAAGGCCCTAAGCCGAAGGTCCGAAAAAACACTTTCCCTTTGCTAGAATAGCAACAGTCAATGACAAGCGAGACCCTCCCACTTGCAACGCCCTAGGCGTATAAATATGAGCACACCGCAAGCTCACTTGGTACGCTCTTTGCCATCTGCTTTGCCTGCTCAAACAGCTCTTGCCTACAAACGCTTGCCTAACTTTTTAGATTTTTTAGCTTCGGCCTTAAGAGCACATTTTCAGCATTTTCGAAGGGATGTCTCAAGATAAGAAAGTTGTTGTTGAAATGAAACTAAGCCTTTCTGAGGAGAAGAATTTGGGCTTTCTTGAATCAATAGCGAAAACAAATACAGAGAAGATTACTAGAGAAATTTTAGAAGGCTTATCTGAAGATACCAGTGAAAGTGACAGTTATGATGTGGAAAGTGGCGGCGAAGACTCCGAAGATCGACCATGGCGACCAAGCCATACAGTTTTCGGAAAATCAAGTATTAAACAGAGTCATCTTGATAACATGAGAGGAAGATATTTTTGGGATATGTCTGTTGTGAGGGCAGATGATGGAGAGAGGACTGTGCCTACTCTCGAAGAGAATGAAGTTGTGATCTTCCGAAGCTTTTTTAAAGCTGGGCTTCGGTTCCCCTTAAACAGATTTGTGGTTGAAGTTCTGAAGATATATCAGGTCTACCTTCATCAACTTACTCCCGAAGCAATCATAAGAATGGCAATCTTCATATGGGCCGTGAGGAGCCAGGGCTTGGAGCCAAATGCAAAAAGTTTCTGCAATATGCACGAGCTATTATATGAGACGAAACCCTGGGGCAAAGAGCACTATCATAAAAATTTTGGCTGTTATAGCTTCGGTGCCCGCTCTGGGTCAAGTTGTCCCGTGCCGACATTTCGGAAGAGATGGCCTGGAGATTGGATGAAGGAATGGTTCTATGTAAAAAACGATTTGAAGGCACGAGAAGATATTAAAGATATTATCATGCGCCCTATCTGGCAGCGCTTCGGCCTCCGGAAACCGAAGGTGGATATTGACGAGGCAGCCGAAGAATGCGAGAGAGCCTTCGGCGTAGTTTGCTCTTTCATCGGGATAAGGGATTTAATCCAGGAGCATTGTTCATCTATTTATAGGCACGGGACGCAGCCCATGTAAAATTACACTCATGCCCTTTACATTTGCTAATAATTCTATAGTAATTCATCGGGGTCTAGATAGCCTTTTCCCCTTTAAGCCGGTTTCCTTTTCTGTTATCACGCCGAAGCTCCCTTGCGCACAACTTCGGCTTCGTTCCATCCTTCGTATCCCTTGTGCTTCTTCACACTGTGATTTTGACTCAAGTCCGAAAGGTCCAAGTTCGAAGGTACCTGCTCATGTATTATACTCCAGCAACATTGTTAAATCATGTTTTTGAGGACCTTCGGAAGCCGAAGGCCCCCAACATTCGTCATTAGTATCATTCCTTGCATCATGTCATCGCATCATATCACATAGCATCACATCATACATCATATCATATCAATGACATGAGTTGGAAACGAAGCCGATCTTCAGAGAATGCTTTACAGAAATGAAAAAGTTCTAAGGCACAAAGTGAACTGAGGATTATAGCTTCATCAGTTCCGATGTGGAAGAAGGGACCTGTTGTTTATGAAGCATTGATGTTTTTACGAAGTGTGGATGTTCCTACGAGGCATAAAAAGTTCTTCTTTACGAAGCATGGAAAGAAGGGAAGGTGTTTTTTCGCCGAAGGCTCAAAAACGGTATGTATGTAAAATTTCATGCATCGCAAAGAATTAAATTACAAACAACTTACATATTAGATTCAAAATTGTAAACATAAAATATTACAAACTTAGTTCAGCAAATGTTACATTAACATTCTAAAAATGTTTTTATAATAACTACTCTTCTTCCTTCAAAACTGATATTGCAGCTTCGTTAAGCAGTTTAGTAACAACTTCGTCGACAATAGCTTCGGCCATATTAATAATTTCTATCGTTTTCTTTGTCTCACGGGTCGGCGAGTGGGTCGAACGGCTCCGGTGGAGGAGGTAGCTCAGCTGCGATAGAAAAAATCAATTAGTTCGAAGTCTCGAGAAAACAAACGATGAAGCTACAAGCCAATAAGCAATACCTATCTGTTTCTCAAATTCTGCAGCTTTCTCAGCTTTCTTCGATGCTTCTCGAGAGTCGTGGATATCTTTTTCATTCTTCTTTATTATTTCATGAGCCATTCCTCGGCCGCCATTGTCCCAAATGTCAGTGAAAAATTTGCTGCCCAATAAACTTGTTTCGGCTGAAGGGTCCTTCGTGTCGTCAACAGAAAAGGCAGCTTCGGCCTGGGCCAAGGTTTTAACATGTTTGCAACCCGCCTTCTTTAGGACGGCTGCAACTCCTCTCGTGCCAGAGAATGTGCAGACGTCCCCACGGTCACTCAAAATCTCCTCAAAAGCTTCGGCTTCACTACTGGTCCACTCGATGACGCCCTCAGGGTCGCGCCATATGAAGTTGTCTTCGTTTGAGTAGGCGCCCACGTTGGCAAAGCTAGTCTTTAGCTTTTTCACAAACTCCATAGATTTTTCAAAACATTTTTCTTTGGATGCGCGAAGCTCTGCAACTGTTTTTTCAAAATAATTTTTCCAGTATTTGCTGGCATCTCGATCAGCTTCCGCAACAGCGTATTTTAATTTGGCCTCAGCTAATTGCTTCCGAAGGTCTTCATTTTCACTCTTTTGGGCCTCAGCTTGAACTTTGGAACTAGTTTCGTATTCCTTTATCTTGTTTACCAATGAAATTAATATTTTATCCTTTTCAACGCCTCCGTTCCTTAGTTCAATCACCTCTGAACGAAGATTGTTCAGAGCCATTATCCATCCTTCATCTTCGATATTTTTCTGCGCCCTGAGGGCATTGCTAAGGATCAAGCCCTGCAAGAGGAGTATAGTATTAAGTATAAATAAATAATTTGTTTTCAAATACAAAAATTGATTTTCATACCTTTATGCTATTATATGCTAAACTGTCAGCTAATTCATCCTTCGACAGTACTGAGAGGCCATCTTCTAACATTGGGAATCCGAAGCTTCTACCCATCTCCCAGCAAACAAATATCTCTTTGCTATCCGGGAGACAGTACAAAAAATCATCTTCTCTGCTGCCGTTGAACACTAATGCCCCCTTTGGATATTTCAGCTTCTGGGCATAGTGTTGAGCTTCTCGTTCTTCTTCTTTAGAGAGTCTTTTTCCCGAAGCATGATAGATGATATATTCAATACTTTCTTTTAAAACTTCGGGAGAAGGAGCGGCAGCTTTTTCAGGTAAAGTTTGATCTATAGCCTCTTCCTCCGCTGCTTTCTCTTCAATTTCCGAAGGTTTTTTCTCAGTAGGCTCTGAAGGCCCAGCTTCGGCGCTAGCTTGGCCTACTGCAGCTTCAATTTCGGCCGGCTCTATCTCAGCTTCGGTTTGCATTTTCGAAGCCTCGGCAATTTTCCTTGAAGGAGTAGAGCTTGAAGCCTTTACTGTTTCTAGCACGTCTAGTACATTTATGATCCTTTTTCTTTTCGGGGTTGCCGCAAGACTTTTTTGTGCCTTCGGCACTGTTACTTCCGCCGAAGGGCTTAAAATTTCTAATATTTTTGTTTCTTCAGTCTTTGGTTCTTCGGCCTTATCCATACCAGCCTTTGACTCAGCTAGTTCGGCTGAGGATGCCTTCGACATGGTAGCAAGTTCTTCAACCTTCTGCGTAGGAGGAATGGGCTCCTTTGGTTCAGCAGCTGAAGAAGTCTCTCCGCCAAACTCAGGCACCACGGCTGGCTCAATATAGCATGGCTGATGGGTGAGAACCTTCAACTTCTTGCTCTTTGGTGCAGGCTCATCTGGAGTGGCCGAAGCAGCAGCCTTGGTCGAAGCAGCAGTCTTCCTCTTCTTTCCCCGTCCCCACAGCGGGTAGCAGTAGTCGGGGTAAACAAAACCAATGGCATCGAAAACTCTATTCAATCTCTTTTTTCCCCGGCCACCAAAGGATGCAGATAATGCATTATCTTCTGCTTTGGAATACGGCCCAAGCAGTTCATCACTTATAGCTTCGATACTTTTCAGCAAGTCATCATTCGGTTCATCAAATTTATCTTCGTACTTGAAGGTGTATTTTAGTCGAACCAGCTCACCTTTGCCAGACTTGGTGACAGTCTCCTTCAGCATTTCCCAGTTCTCTACAAGTGGCCATACTCTAAAGGCTATATGTTCCTGGATTAAATCTCTTGTACCAATAAAAAAGCACACAATACCAAAATCTTTTTGGCATGCTTCGGCGGCTTCGTCAATCTTAACCTTTGACCTTCGAAGGCCAAAGGGGACCAAATGGGGCGCATAATAACTTCTTTGATATCTTCTCTTGCCTTCAAGTCATTCTTCACGTAAAACCATTCCTCCATCCAGGCTCCAGGCCACCTCTTTCGGTATGTTGGCACCGGATAGCTTGCGTTGGGGCGGGCAGTAAATCCATAACATCCAAAGTTATTGTGATATTGTTCCTTGCCCATGGCCTTCATCTCATATGCAAGTTCATGCATGCTGCAGAAACTTTTCGCGCTTGGTTCCACTCCATGGCTTCTAACAGCCCAGACAAAAATTCCCATTCTAATAATAGCTTAGGGAGTTATCTGATGAAGGAAGATCTGATAAATTTTCAACACTTCGACCACAAACCTGCTTAATGGAAACCAAAGCCCAGCTTTGAAGAAGCTTCGGTAAATCACAACTTCCTTTTCCTTAGAGGCAGGGACGTTGTTGTCTCCGCCAGCTCTCACAATAGACATATCCCGAAAGTATCTTCCTCTCATGCTCTCAAGGTGATTTTGTTTGATGATCGATTTTACGAAAATCGCATGACTTGACCTCCAGGGTCGGTCCTCAGAATCATCACCCCCACTTTCAGCATCATAACTGTCACTATCGCTAGTATCTTCAGACATGCCTTCCAATATCTCTTTTGTAATCTTCTCTATATTTGATTTTGCCATTGATTCCAAAAACCCAGCTATATATATAAGGATCAACGATTTTCTTCTTCTCAAAGAGCTTCTCCTCTTCGGTGAGCTTCGTCTCAGCAGAAACTTTCTTGTCTTGAGACATCTTTTCTTTGGAAATGGCGAAAATGTATCCTCCAAACCGAAGCTTAGAAAGCTTGATAAACTAAGCAAGCGTTGGTGAGCAAGAGCTATAAAATTGAGCAAACAAAGCAATTGGCAAAAACAGCGTACCAAATGTGGTCAGGGTGAGTTCTTATTTATACGCTCGGCGCATTCCAAATTGGACGGTCCCGACTGTCATTGACTGTTGCTATTCTAGCAAAAGGAAGATGTTTTTTCGGACCTTCGGCTTAAGTCCTTCGTCCATGTCGCAGTCTGAATTCGTTATCCTAAAACAAATTAATACTGCGAGGGGCTACTGTTGGGGGCCTTCATTCTCCGAAGGTCCTCGAAAACGTAATTTAATAGTGTTTGTCAAGTTTGATTTATAAATAGGTACCTTCGGATTCAGGATTAAAAGGCATATAGGATGAGGACATGATCGTGACGAAGGTTGTCGCCGCTCCGAAGCTATGCACAAAGGAGCTTCGGCTCAATCACAGGAAAAGGAACCGACTTAAAGGGGAAAAGGCTATCTAGTCCTCATAGATTTTTCTATAAGCTAATAGTAAATGTAAAGGGCATGACTGTAATTTCTCATAGGTTGTGTCCTGCGCCTATAAATAGGTGAACAGTACCCCATACTGTTCACGCTGACTTATACCTGCTTTTGCTTCACGCTTGTGCTTTTTGCCTTCTAACAAGCCGAAGGTACCTTTGTAATTCAATATTGTCCCTGCTTTTACATGATGATATAATGAATAATAATGAGTTAATAATGTTATATGACAGTTTATGTTGTTTCATATGTCATATGCTCCTTCTTTTATTTAACGTATATTACAATGATGAAGGTATGTCCTTCATAACCTTCGTCTGAAGATCATTATATCCTAAGGGAAATAATGCTTCAAAGGACGAAGGGCATTAACATTTAACATCTTGTGTTGCCTTGTTCTTAATTCATAGTATTTGAGAACAAGTCCCCAACAGTTATCTTACTCTGCATCTTCTTGCCAGTCCTTTTGTGATTGTGTTCAATTGATGCTGCTAAGAATATTAGTGCAGTGGAGTGTGGTGTATACTTGAATCTCTTAATTGATGATTGCAGGAAGTTGTTTTCTAGTTACATGCTCGGATAGGTTGAGCAATCTCATATGTAGTAGATGTCCATAAATTCAACATGTAAAAGCCAGAATGCACATGTATACTTGCTATAAAATATTTATGCTTTCTACCAATCTTACAACGGCAATTTGAAAGTTGATGCGATTTAGATTGAGCAATGCTCCTTTGTATATGAACAAAGAAAAACCATAGCAATACTCCTTCGTATATGAACAAAGAAAAACCGTAGCAACGCACGGGCACCATACTAGTTCTAGTAGAAGTTAGTTACTAGCAAAAACACTTGACCATGTAAAGCTACTAGCGAATATACTACATTTGAGAGCACTAGAAAGCTAGAAATGAGGGCAACTACCAACTAATTAGTACTAACAATATCTATTATCTACACCAGGCAACAAATAACAAGCCAGCTAACACTACTCAACTACTCAAGAAACAAGCACTACACAAGTATGGATATGAACGTAATGAAGGTATAGAGCTTATTATATTAAACTAGACAAGATAAATGACACAATAAATTCTCCTCTTGAGGATTTGTTGCTTGTCGATAACTTAGTTTCCATTGTGGCAAGTCTTATGGTGATTGGTTCACACACTAATTAGCATCATATGTTGACCCACACAAGGGTGTCCCAAGAATCAATCTCATAAACCATCCTAGCCACACACATTCCTATTGACAATAATATCTCTTTTATAAATTGTCAAACTGCTAAATGGACCACACCATTGTATTCCACTCATCGATATGGTCAAAAAGATATATGGAACATCTAGTTCATAGTGCAGACGATGTAGTTACACTCTCAAAAAGATGCTCTAGCATCAAAGTCTCAATCCATGTCGGTAGTTCCAATGCCGAAAGATAGAACTTCAATAAAACCTATAAAACTCGCCTTGGTGCCTGAGGTCATCCCCATGTTAGAAGTTCCAATAGGAGTCGAAACTTTCAAAAAAATTAATAAAAGACCATGTTTGGATCTAGCCATTTAGATTTCGATCCAAACTATTCTAGACTTGTGGAAAAGATGAAAAATATATCTTTGAAAGACTTCCCTCTAGGATAAGACCATCCTCTCTATATGTATTAAAGGAATATGGTCGATTGAGGTATATAACACATAATCGATCAAAAAAATTCTAATGACCCTCCCTACCCTTTACTCTTTTAGCCTTCTATTGTTCAACACATCTCACAATAGGATTCGTGGGCATTCTATGTGGCCTCGCTAATCCTAGAACAACCTCTTCCTGCCCCTACCCTATCGGTCTTCCTGAGAAGTGTTCATGAGTTTTTTAGATGAAGGTCAAGCATTAAGTTCTGACAACTCTCCTGCTAGCTTAGACATGCTATTTTGATCTACCTCCAATGCGTGTTAGGTCTTGTGTGGCCTTAGACATGCTAGCCCTAGCTGCCATGTGACCCTAAATGGCACCAACACATTTAATGGCCACTACATTGGTGCAGAAGAATAATAATAAGATCCATTCTATTAGAAATATGTCTAACGATAATAAGACCAAGGAGAAGAGAGTCATACTAATCCCTTCAATCCAAAAAAACATCAACTATATGAACTTATGAAAGTCGCCTAGAGGGGGTGAATAGGCGAAACCTGAAAAATTATAAAATTGGAACATGAACTTCACCCGGGGTTAGAATTAGAAATAAGTAATAACGAATTCGGAGTGTGGAAGAGAGTTCTTGCAATGAGTTTCTCAATTGATGCTGATGACTTTGGGAGCTAACTCAAAAAGATTGTAAGCAAGAGAACTTAGAGAGAGGGGAGAGGAAGAATCAAATCGTAAGTTAATAATTAACACAAATGAACACAACGATTTGTTTCCCGAGGTTCGGTTTCAATGAACCTACTCTCCGTTGAGGAGGCCACAGAGGCCGGGTCTTTTTCAACCATTTCCCTCTCTCAAACAATCACTTATACCGGTTGAGTGCTTCTCCTTAATCTCAAGGATCACTAAGACCCTGCAAGGACCACCACACACTTAGGTGTCTCTTGCTAGCTTTACAAGTCACTAGAGTGTTTAGAAGGAGATGAAGAAAGCAAGATTAAAAACCAAGCAACAAGAAAAGACACAATATCACACTCTCTCAAGTCACTAATCGCTAATGATCACTAGTCACAATTATTGCACTTGGAGAGATTTGGAAGCTTGAATGTGTCTTGGGATGAAGTGTTTGCTCTTGTATTGAATAAGAGTGAATGAGAGGCTTGGATGAAATGAATGGGGTGGTTGGGGTTGTATTTATAGCCACAAACCACTTCCTAGCCATTGCCTCTTTTCTGCTAACCATGGATGGTCCGCGCCCCTGGTCCGGACGGTCCGCCCCTGCACATCAACGGCTGAAATCGCAACGGTCAGCGATAACGACTATATCAACGACTACAAGTGCATTAAATGCGTCGTCAGATGTCAGTTAAAGCAGTCATGGTCAGTCCGATCGTGCAACCCGGACGGTTCGTGAGGATGCTAAAAATGCATTTTATCGAACCCATCGCCTTTGGGTTTTTTCTGGATTTTCGGATGGTCCATGCCTGAGGTCGAACGGTCCAAGCTTGGACCCGGACGGTGCTCTCTTCTCCTTTGGACAGTCCGCAGTGTAAATGCATGTTTTGCATAGTTCCTGTCCGAGGCACACCTTGGTGTCGCGGATGGTCCGCTGGAAGGACCCATATTGTCCGCACACAGGTGTAATTTCCAAAAAGCTTCTCCTGTCCGGAATAATCTACGGTATTCAAGACACCGACTTAGAATTGATATATATGAACTTATGTACCTGAGAAATAATCAACTAGGCAAACTAGTTAGTCCATAAGATTTATGATGGTCGTCAAGCACCAAAATCAATTTATAGAAAATGGTTAAGGCCATTTCCCTTTCAATCTCCCCCTTTTTGGTGATTGATGCCAGCACAAATCAAAGCAAATATAAAGTGTAGAAATGTAGCTAGTTTGCATTTTGACAGGTGTGCATAAGTTACTTTGAAATGAAAGCAATTCTAATTATATATGAATGTTTTGATATAGTTAAAATTTTGGACCACATTTGCTCCACGTAGCTTGTTTTTGCAAATCTTTTGGAAAAGTCTTTTCAAATTCTTTTGCAATTAGCCAATAGCATAAGAATATAATTTTCAAAGGAATTTTTAAGTTTTGAAAGATTCTCTCCCTTTTTCAATTTCTTTTCCTTTGACTAAATAAAAGCTCCCCTAAAAAATTTCTCCCCTTAGCTGTCAAGAGGGTTTTTGCAAACGCAATAGTTCTAATTTGGAAGAAAAAAGTTCTTAGAAAACAGGGTGGTGGTGCGGTCCTTTTGCTTTGGCCTATTAATTTCTCCCCCTTTGGCATTAAGCGCCAAAAACGAAGAAATCTGGAGACCTTTAACTAGAAAGATATTAATGCAAATACATGAGTAGGACAAAGGGTATGCGATACTGGCGAAAATGTAGTGGAAGCCTTGCCTTTGCCTTCAACTTCATTTCCCTTTTAATCTAAGACTAAATATAGAAATACACTTGGAAGCACATTAGTCTTAGCTTGGCACAAAAAGAATAAGAAATATGTATTTGTACCAAATGAAAGAGACATGCCATGATTCGAAGTTATAAAATGAGCAATGTGTGCAAGATTTCAATCAAAATTTCGAGAATCTAAGACATTTAGTTCATTCCTAAGCTTTTTAAAAGTCTTTTCATCTAGGGGCTTGGTGAAGATATCGGCTAACTGGTTGTGGGTGCTTACATAATTAATTGTGATATCTCCCCATTGTTGGTGATCTCTCTGGAAGTGATACCGAATGTCTATGTGCTTTGTGCGGCTGTGTTCAACAGGATTGTCTGCCATGAGGATTGCACTCTCATTGTCACATAGGAGAGGGACTTTGCTCAATTTGTAGCCATAGTCTCTAAGTGTTTGCCTCATCCAGAGTAATTGTGCACAACAGTGCCCTGCAGTAATATACTCAGCTTCGGCGGTGGATAGAGCTACTGAATTTTGTTTCTTTGAAGCCCAAGACACCAGAGATCTTCCTAGAAACTGACAAGTCCCTAATGTACTCTTTCTATCAATCTTACATCCGGCATAATCAGTATCAGAATATCCGATTAGATCAAAGGTAGATCCCTTGGGTACCATAGCCCAAACTTAGGAGTGTAAACTAAATATCTCATGATTCTTTTTCACAGCCCTTAGGTGGATTTCCTTAGGGCTAGCTTGGAATCGAGCACACATGCATACTGAAAGCATAATATCCAGTCATGAAGCACATAAATAGAGTAAACATTCTATCATCGACCAGTATACCTTTTGATCTATAGATTTACCTCCAGTGTCGAGGTCAAGATGCCCATTTGTTCCCATAGGAGTCTTGATGGGCTTGGCATATAAACAAGTCTTTGTCAATTGTTTTAGTGAAGAGAGTAGAGTCAGCTTTTCTGACTTTAAAACCATTAGTGATAATAAAGTCTCTAGGGCATTCATACCATGCTCTTGGGGCTTGTTTGAGCCCATAAAGCGCCTTTGAGAGCTTATAGATGTGTGAAGGATACTCACTATCTTCAAAGCCGGGAGGTTCCCAACATACACCTCTTCCTTGATAGGACCATTGAGAAAGGAACTTTTCACATCCATTTGATACAACTTAAAGCCATGGTAAGTAGCATAGGCAAGTAATATTTGAATTGACCCAAGCCTTGCTACGGGTGCATAGGTTTAATTGAAATCCAAACCTTCGACTTGTGAATATCCCTTTGCAACAAGTCGTGCTTTGTTCCTAGTCACCACACCATGCTCATCTTATTTGTTGTGGAATACCCACTTGGTACCTACAACATTTTGGTTAGGACATGGAACTAAATGTTAGACCTCATTCCTTGTGAAGTTATTGAGCTCCTCTTGCATTGCCACCACCCAGTTTGGATCTCTAAGTGCATCCTATATCATGTATATGGATCAATAGAAGACATAAAAGAGTAATGTTCACAAAAATGAGCAACTTGAGAGTGAGTGGTTACCCCCTTTTGAATGTCACCAAGTATGGAGTTGACGGGGTGATCTCATTGAATTGCTTGGTGGACTCTTGGTGAGGTGGTCTTTGATCTTGAATCTCTTGTTCATCCTCCTTTTCTTGATCAACTTCGTCTCCCCCTTGATCAATGCTTTCTTCTTGAGGTGGCTCATAGTATTGAACTTGATCTTCTTCTTCTTGAGTCAGTTCCTCATCTTGAGTTAGTGGAGATGCTTGTATGGAAGATGATGGTTGATCTTGTGCTTGTGTAGGCGCTTCGGGTTCTTGTGGATACACATCTCCAATGGACATGTTTCTTAGCGCGATGCATAGAGCCTCTTCATCATCTAACTCATCAAGATCAACTTGCTCTACTTGAGAGCCATTAGTCTCATCAAACATAATGTCACAAGAAACTTCAACTAATCCAATGGACTTGTTGAAGACTATAAGCCCTTGTGTTTGAGTCATAACCAAGTAAAAAGCCTTCTACTGCTTTAGGAGCAAATTTTGAATTTCTACCTCTCTTAACAAGAATAAAGCACTTGCTCCCAAAAAATCTAAAATAAGAAACATTGGACATTTTATCGGTGAGGGGTTCATATGATGTTTTCTTGAGGATTCGGTGAAGGTAGAGCTAGTTGATGGAGTAACAGGCGGTGTTAATCGCATCCACCCAAAACCGATCTGATATCTTGTATTCCTCAAGCATGATCCTTGCCATATCCAAAAGAGTTCTATTCTTTCTCGCCACAATACCGTTTCGTTGAGGTGTGTAGGGAGAAGAGAACTCATCCTTGATGCCCTCCTTTTCAAGAAATCCTTCAATTTGAGAGTTCTTGAACTCCGTTCCATTGCTGCGTCTAATCTTTTTAATTCTCAATCCGAACTCATTTTGAGCCCGTCTCAGGAATTTATTTAAGGTTTCTTAGGTTTGTGATTTTTCCTACAAAAGAATACCCAAGTGAAGCGAGAATAGTCATCCACAATTACAAGACAATACTTAGTCCCGCTGATGCTTATGTAAGCAATCGGGCCAAATAGATCCATGTGGAGTAGCTCAAGTGGCCTCTCGGTCATCATGATGTTCTTATGTGGATGACAAACTCCAACTGGCTTCCCTACTTGACATGCACTACAAATCCTGTGTTTCTCAAAATAAACATTGATTAGTCCTAAAATGTGTTCCCCTTTAGAAGCTTGTGAAGATTCTTCATCCCAACATGAGCAAGTTAGCGATGCCAAAGCCAGCCCATATTAGTCTTAGCAATTAGGCAAGTATCTAGTTCAACATTGTTATTAGTGAAATCAACTAAATATAGCTGACCATCTAACACTCCCTTAAAAGCTAGTGAGTCATCATTTCTTCTAAAGACGGTAACATCAACATCAGTAAATAAACAGTTGTAGCTCATTTTGCATAATTGAGATACAGAAAGCAAGTTGTAACCTAGAGATTCTACAAGAAATACATTAGAAATGGAATGGTCATGTGATATAGCAATTTTACCCAAACCTTTGACCAAACCTTGATTCCCATCCCCGAATGTGATTGCTCTTTGAGGATCATTATTTTTCTCAATGAGGAGAACATTCTTTTCTCCCCTATCATGTGGTTTGTGCATCCGCTGTCGATTATCTAACTTGTTCCTCCGGATGCATAAACCTACAACACAAATTTAGGCCTTGTCCTTAGTTACCCAAACGGTCTTGGGTCCTCTCACATTAGAAACAAGCACCTTGGGTACCCAAACACAAGTCTTTGGACTCTTGTGCTTGCCCCCAACATATTTGGCAACTACTTTGCTGGATTTGTTAGTAAGAACAAAGGATACATCAAAGGTCTTATATGAAATGCTATGTTCATTTGAAGCATCAACAATATTTTCCTAGGCATCTTAACATTTGTATGCCTAGAACTAGAAGCCTCACTTTTGTAAATATAAGCATGATGAGCAACATGATGAGATTTCTTAGCATGAATTTTTCTAATCTTATGCTCAGGATAGTTCTCAGGATATAAAATGTAGCCTTCTCTATCTTGTACCTGGGAGCCTTGCCCTTAACAAAGTTGGAAATCTTGTTTCTATGGGCAGTAAGTTTGATGTTATTTTGGCTCCCAGGTTGGAAGCCAACCCCGTCCTTAATGCCAGGGCGTCTTCCATTGTAAATCATACTACGAGCAAATTTAAATTTTTCATTTTCAAGCTCATGCTCGGCAATTTGGGCATTCAACTTAGCTATGTGATGATTTTGTTCTATAATCATAGCAACGTGATCATCCATAGCATTAACATCAACATCTCTACATCTAGTCCAAATAGTAACATGCTCAATGGTAGATGTAGAGACATGTCAAGCATTCAGTTCCTCAATCTTAGCAATTAAACTTTTCAGTTTTGAGACAAGAAATTGAATCATTGCTTGTTTTAGCTCTTTAGTCAAGTTTTTGCATTTTTCAACTTCAAGAGCAAAAGCATCTTTAAGCTTAACAAATTTTTTGTTCTCCTTAATGAGTAGATCTTCTTGGCATTCCAAGATTTCATCCTTGTCATTAATGGATTTTATCAATTCATTGATTTTCTCCTTTTATTCTATGGTAAGGTTTGCAAAAAGAGAAGACAAATCATCATTCTTTTCACTAGAGCTACCATAATCATCGGAAGTAGTATATTTGGGGGTGACTCTAGAGTATACCTTATTCTTTTTGCCCTCCTTGGCCATAAGACACTTGTGTCCGACATTGGGGAAGAGAATACCCCTGTTGATGGCGATGTTGGCAGCATCCTCATCGGAGGAGGAGTCGGTGGAGCTCTCATCGGAGTCCCACTCCCTTCCTATGTGCGCCTCGCCACCCTTCTTCTCGTTGTAGTACTTCTTCTTCTCTTTGTTATCGTCATCCTTGTCACTATCACTTGCATATGTACATTTAGCAATATAGTGACCGGACTTACCATACCGATAGCAAATCCTCTTGGAGCGGGGTTTGTACTCCTTTCCTTTCCTTTGCTTGAGGATTTGCCGGAAGCTCTTAATGATAAGAGCCATTTCCTCATTGTCAAGCTTGGCAGCATCAATTGGGAGCCTTTTGGTTGGTGTAGACTCTTCCTTCTTTTCTTCTGTTACCTTGAATGCAACGAGTTGCACCTCAGGTGTGGAGGTGACACCTTACTCCAAGTTGACAATGTGTTTGGAGTCTTTGACCATAAGTTCAAAACTCACAAACTTGCCAATCACCTCCTCGAGAGACATTTTCTTATACCTAGGATTCTCACCAATTAATTGCACTTGAGTGGGGTTAATAAGAGATCTTAGAATAACCTTGACCATTTCATGGTCATTCCACTTGGTGCTCCCGAGGTTGCGGACTTGATTCACCATGGTCTTGAGTCGGTTGTACATGACTTGTGGATCTTCTCCTTTGTTGAGGACGAACTAATCGAGTTCTCCCTCGATTGTTTCCCGCTTGATGATCTTAGTTACTTCGTCCCCTTCATGCGCCATCTTTAGTACGTCCCAAATTTATTTGGCACTCTTTAATCCCTGCAGCTTGTTGTACTCCTCTCTACACAAGGAAGCGAGGAGTATGGAGGTGGCTTGGGAGTTGAAGTGCCTCACTTGAGCGGCCTCATCGGAGTCGTAGTCCTCATCGCCCACTTGTGGTGCCTGCTGCTCCAAACTCAACAATATCCCAAATACTTTTGTGGAGTGAGGTTAGATGGTGCCTCATTTTATCACTCCACATACAATAATATTCACCGTCAAAGAATGGTGGTTTGCCTAAGGCAACGAAAAGTAAAGGAGTGCATTTAGGAATTCGAGGATAGCGAAAAGGGATCTTACTATACCTCTTGCGCTCTTGGCGATTTGAAGATGTCGACTCGACATCGGAGGTTGAGGGCGTGGATGAGTTGGTCTCGTAGTAGACCACCTTCTTCATCTTCTTTTTCTTCTTGCCGCCCTTCTTATGTGATTTGATGGAGCCGGCGGATTCTTCCTTGTCCTTCTTGTGTTTGTTGTCAGCCTCCTTTGATGGAGTCTTGCCTTCATTCTTCTTCCCCGAAGATCCAGGCTTTTCCCTGGTGATCAACTCCTTTTTGGCGTGTTCTCTCGACATCACTTCGAGTTATTAGACTCTAATGAAGTACTAGGTTCTGGTACCAATTGAAAGTCGCCTAGAGAGGGGTAAATAGGCGAAACCTAAAAATTATAAACTTGAACATGAACTTCACCTGGGGTTAGGATTAGAAATAAGTAATAACAAATTCGGAGTGCGAAGAGAGTTCTTCTTGCAATGAGTTGCTCAATTGATGCGGATGACTTTGGGAGCTAACTCAAAAAGATTGTAAGTAAGAGAACTTAGAGAAAGGGGAGAGAAAGAATCAAATCGTAAGGTAATGATCAACACAAATGAACACAACGATTTGTTTCCCGAGGTTCAGTTCCAATGAACCTACTCCCCGTTGAGGAGAACATGGAGGCCAAGTCTTTTTCAACCCTTTCCTTCTCTCAAACGATCACTTAGACCGGTTGAGTGCTTCTTCTTAATTTCAAGGATCACTAAGACCCCGCAAGGACCACCACACACTTAGGTGTCTCTTGCTAGCTTTACAAGTCACTAGAGAGTTTAGAAGGAGATGAAGAAATCATGATTAAAAACCAAGCAACAAGAAAAGACACAAGATCACACTCTCTCAAGTCACTAATAACTAATGATCACTAGACACAAGATCACAATCTCTCTAGATTTGGAAGCATGAATGTGTCTTGGGATGAAGTGCTTGCTCTTGTATTGAATGAGAGTGAATGAGAGGCTTGGATGAAATGAATGGAGGTGGTTGGGGTTATATTTATAGCCACCAACCACTTACTAGTCGTTGTCTCTTTTCTAGCAACCGCGGACGGTCTGCCCCTGCACATTAATGGCTGAAATCGCAACGGTCAGCAGTAAGAGCTATATCAACGGCTACAAGTGCATTAAATGTGTCGTCAGATGTCAGATAAAGTAGTCACGGACAGTTCGACTGTGCACCCCGGACGATCCGCGACGACGCTAAAAATGCATTTTACCGAACCCGTCACCTTCGGGTTTTTCTGGTTTTTCAACGAGCGGACGGTCCACGCCTGAGGCCAGATGGCCCGAGCTTGGTCCCGAATGGTGCTCTCTTCTCCTTCGGACAGTCCGCAGTATAAATGTGTGTTTTTCATAGTTCCTGTCCGAGGCACACTTTGGTGTCGTGAACGGTCCGCGCATAGGTGTAATTTCTAAAAAGCTTCTCCTGTCCAGAATAATATACCGTATTCCGGACAGTCGACTTAGAATTGATATAGATGAACTTATGTACATGAGAAATAATCAACTAGGCAAACTAGTTAGTCCATAAGATTTGTGATGGTCGTCAAGCACCAAAATCAATTTATAGAAAATGATTAAAGTCATTTCCCTTTCACCTTAATTCATGAGATTCGTTAGAAGATTAAAACCAAGTTTGTTGCCAATCAAAAAACTTTTCATAAGAGTTGCACCAAGAATCGATAGGACAATATATCTCAAATCTACAAGTCTAAATTTAGTTGAATCTCTAGGTTCATTCTAACTTAGTCAATTGTGTTTTAGAGTCTACGCTTGGTGTCATGCATGTTTTGATGATTAGGAACCTTGGACAGGACCAACAAGGATGTGGAAAGGGTCAAGTTGTCAAAGAGGATAAGCTAGGACATCCACAACAAGAGGGAGTCCAAGTCCAACTCGACTTCGACTCCATATCAGAATCCTGGACCAGTTCGCACTCAAACTAATGCCAGAACGTATATGGACTCCATTTTTGATGCTCTTTATATGGTTGGAAAGCTAAGGAGATAAGCTTTCCAACCCAACTAGTCTCATCTAAAAATTCCTTTGGAGTCAAAGGGAATCATCGAAACAAGTCTGCATCTTGATTTTGTTCCGAGCTGCAACATTGTCTGTTGGGATGTTAGTCCGTGTATCATGTTGGAGTGAAAGGGAAATGGGAAATTAAGACATTTATATAAGTTTTGGTGATTAAATTACCAACACAATGTTTTGGACTAACTTGTTTGCTAAGTGTATGAGTATAGGTTCACTCTACTGCAATTTGAAGATTCTAAGTCCAAATGAGTTGAACAGAGGCATAGAAATTCAAATTTGTGAAAAAGGGTAAAACTATGAGATTTGAACCTATAGATAAGTTGCATATGTCTATTGCAATGTTTCTAGCACTTGTGTTTGCACTCTAACTCATTTTATAGAGAAAAGTGCCTTTTGGACTTAGTTTGGGCCAAAACAGGAACTCTGATGAAAATCTGAGAAAGTGGTGAGTTTCCTAGACTTAGTTCAATTGATTATAATCTAATCTTTTTTTCTAAGTTGTAGGAAAGCTCACAGGAAAGGCCAAGTCAAATGAAACAAGATTTGGAAGAAAACGACTTAACTATTGTTGTATAGGACTCACCGGACAGGTCTGGTGGCGCACTGGTGTAGGGTTGAGATGGTGGACTAGAGGGGGTGAATAGCCCTTTCTAAAAACTAATTACGCTGTCTAACAGAAACAAGTGCGGAATTAAAACTATTCAGTTATATAAGACCACACTCCTCTATCTATCACAAGCCCTTACAAAAGATCCTAATTAAAGCAACTAAGGTGTAGAGCTAGAGAGAGCTCTTCTACACAAGTCTAGATATCAAGGTCACACAAACTTATGCAACTATAATTATAAGCACACTGAGAGCTCCTAGACACAATAATAAGCAAAGCACACAAAGCACAATCATCACTAGTACAAACTCACTAGTTGCACTACACAAGCACAACTAGAGAGAAACAACTATTTTAGCTACACTAGCTAAGCAATACGGATTAGCTACATAAGCTAACAACAAGAGAGCATCTATCTTACAACAAGTAGGACTAGATATACAAGAGACAAAAGAAAAGAATACTCACTAGCATAAGCACATGAACAATTAAATGCAAGCTAGTGAGAAAAGAGTTGTGTAGTATTACTCGGTCCGGTAACCCCTGCACAGACTAGTATCCTGGTTTGGTTTCCAATGGCTATAAGGGGTGTTGCGCTATATAAAGGAGCCCCCACGACCCCAAGGAGTACAAGAAGGTAGCAAGCAAGTGTAGTATTATTATGCAACTATTATCTATCCCCCATGAAATGTTTTGGTGCTTCGTGGGTCTACTGTACCGCAACACCGATAGATATAAGGGAAGACTCTTTTTATCAGCTTAATGATAAATCGGAGCGGCCGAAGGAAAGAGTTGAAATAGACTGCAATCCAAGTTGGCTAACTATACTGTGGATGTAGGCAAGTATTTCAGTCTTGAACGACCCACAGAAAAAATCGCTTATGTCCTTTGTCTCTTGCTTCAATTTCTTATTTATACTTCTATACTTATCTTTGGTATAAGTTGTTTGTGAAGTGCAGGACCTTTTGAGACAAGGATTTCTATTTTGTTGCAACCTACCCAACTTGACTTAATTCTGTTGCGATCAACACTTATATTAGAGTAAGAAAAGTTCATATTTGAGTTAAAGTTTTTATTCATCTTTTTACCTCTCTCTAGGCGATATCCAGATCGTATGTATACTAAAAGGAACATTCAAATATCTATACTTTAATGGGGTTTTTATGTATCGGGTATCCACTCACATCTTCAGTGGCGACGGTGAGAAGAAACCCGCGTAATGGTCTTCGAGTGCGATTTAATTCTGATGTGCGGACGGCAGGGTCAAACGGCCAGTGCTCGCACAAAAAGGACTCTTTTTTCCCCTTGTGGTATACCAAATAGTATCTGGGAGAGAACAACAGCACGCGTGTGTGGCTGTGTGATGAGGTCCTTGCGAATAGTGCGTTGGTACGGTGGCCGTCGCATTTCAAGCCCCCTCTGCCTTTGTTGATAGCGACAAGCGAGGGGTGGACACGATGGCTCCTGTGTGCTTTTGTTAGCGTCGACCATAGATGAACGTCGAGCTAATGAGATACCCGGCACCAAGGAAGAAGAGAGAATATGGAGAAGGATAGAGACGAAGGCGATGGATTGTTATTTCTATTTTCTTCGATAATTCCTGGTACATGATACACGGTTCCATTTATACTGAAGCATACGCTATGCCTGCGGCCCAGGACCACCTACTGCTACACAGCCGACTCTGTCCCACTTATTTAAACGTTACGATGATGGGTTCGCTTGGCGCGCTCCGGTTTCTTTGGCGTCGCTTCATCAGCTTCAGCAACGACATGTCGTTCATCGCCTTCGTCCTTACGATCCATCCGTCCTCCGTTGCTGATAGCTTTACTCCTACTTATGTGTAATAAATGAAAGTCTAAGCGATTAGATGCCACGTCTTTACTGTAATGAAGCTTATGGGTGCACAGCACAGGACGGGTCACTCTTCTATCTCTGCCTCCCACGGTTGGAACGAACGATGCGCAGAAAAGCATACGTACATGTACGTAAGTCAGTGGTGTGTCTAATGATGGAATTGTGTGGTCCAATGAGATTATGCTGTTTGGTTCTCGAAGCCCGGGGCGAGTGCAACGGACACCTAATCATCAAAACACACTTATTGAATGTAGAAGAAGAATAATAAGATGACGTTTGGTTGAGCACTTGTAAGGGTAACATTAATGTAATTAAATAACAGTGGTACCTATTATCATGGAAATAAAAGGCACCAATTGTTTGGATAAAACTGGTAACGTTTTTCATTCCCTTTATATTGTTTGGATAGTCCTGAAAGTAATGAAGCCTAGCAGCCGCACATAGGAGCAAACATGTGCTAGTCTTAGGAATTCAAAATTTTCAAACATAACAGGTTTCAACAGCAACTTTATATTGGTTATTTTCACACACAGTTAACAACACAGACACCCAATAAAGCTAGTCATAAAAATTAAAAATTTTCACGAATTCAAATGTCCAAACAAAAAAGTTCTAGAAATGACTTAGGACTTCAAACGTCTTCAAAATTCAACTTCCAGAAGTTGATATGTCGATCACTCTTCACCAAATGCTCATGACATTCTTCATTGATAATTTGACAAGTCACTTCATTTGAGCTTCATCTGAAGAAAGGATATAGGTCTATATACATCAGTACATACAAGATCATTTGGGAGTGCATACAGGTCTATAAACATGAGAACATACATGTCTATAAACATGAGTACATGCGAGACTATAAGCAAGCTAGTGACTCTTTATTAACATATCTTACTGGATCATGCATGCATCAACTAGTATAAGAGATTTATTCTGAAATTCAATTAGTTATTATCTGCAATCATGTTCAGGATGAATTCTCTCCTAAGAGTCTCAGGAAGCGTGAAAAGTATCGTCATCTGATTAGGGACCTTCACAAAAACAGCAACGACTTTGAGCAGTTCACTACCCCCAAAACCAAGTCTAGTCAACTCAACAACAGACTTCTCTTGTAACTCTTGCATTTGATCCTTTTTTGCTTCCATCTCCATCACTTCTACCATCCTTCCAAAGTGTTGTGAGGCTTTGTTAAGATCACCACGGATTCCACTTGCTAAATCCAAGAATGGGTCACTTGACATGCTATCTTTGTGTTTCTTCCTTCTTTTGCTGCTCGATGAAGTTGAATGATCTGAGTTCCTATTATCCAAAGAACATTGTGGTGTATCCATAGAAATCCTATCTTCTTACACTACTTGACAATCTTCTCCCGTAGCTATTTCTTTCTCCATGTTAGTTACAACCTCACCAAGCCCTCAGCCCCTTCTCCAGTAGCTATGTCCTTGCCATATATAGCAGCCAAGGTATCGAAATGTGGAAATGCAATACCATAAAGTCCCTTTGCATCAGGATTATCCTATAAAGAAACAAACTTTTCATCAATAATACAATAGACCGAATTGTGTATGTGAAAGTCGCCTAGAGGGGGGGTGAATAGGCAAATCTGAAATTTATAAACTTAAGCACACACTACAAGCCGGGGTTAGCGTTAGAAATATAAATGAGTCCGAAAGAGAGGGCGAAAACAAATCACAAGCGAACAAGGCGAATGACACAATGATTTGTTTTACCGAGGTTCGGTTCTTGCAAACCTACTCCCCGTTGAGGTGGTCAAAAAGACCGGGTCTCTTTCAACCCTTTCCCTCTCTCAAACGGTCACCTAGACCGAGTGAGCCTTTCTCTTCAATCAAATGGGACACTCAGTCCACTACAAGGACCACCACAACTTGGTGTCTCTTGTTTTGATTACAAGTGAATTGAACACAAGAATAGAGGAAGAAGAAAAGCAATCCAAGCGCAAGAGCTCAAAAGAACACAATTGTCTCTCTCACTAGTCACTATTTGATTGGAATGATCCTTGGACTTGGGAGAGGATTTGATCTCTTGTTTGTGTCTTGTATTGAATGCTATAGCTCTTGTATGAAGTTTGAAGGCTGAAAACTTGGATCCATGAATGGTGGGTGGTTGGGGGTATTTATAACCCCAACCACCAAAAAAGCCGTTGGTGAAGGCTGCTGTCGCATGGCACACCGGACAGTCCGGTGCGCCACCGGACACTGTCCGGTGCGCCAGCCACGTCACCCGACCGTTAGGGTTCGACCATTGGAGCTTCTGACTTCTGGGCCACCAGACAGTCCGGTGGTGCACCGGACAGTCACTATTCAATGTCCGGTGCGCCTTCTGGCGCTTGTCTGACTTCTGCGCGCGCAGTCGCGCACTGTAGCGCATTTATTGTTCGTTGCAGACGACCGTTGGCGCTGTGTAGCCGTTACTCCGCTGGTGCACCGAACAGTCCGGTGCTACACCTGACAGTCCGGTGAATTATAGCGGAGCGCCTCCCAGAATTCCCGAAGGTGGCAAGTGTTGGAACTTGCTCTCAGTAGTAAAGAGGCCAACAAGGATGAACGGTGGTGTCGACAGGGATACGTGCACGGGGGCAAATAGCTCTGTTAATGTCTAGCCTCTCACGGGCACTGTGCGGGGGTATTTATAGGTATCTGAGTGCCCAGCGCCTTGTGTTAAGGACGCATGTGCCCTCGGACACCTGGTTTATCCCCAGAATATTCCCATAAAGCAGGGTTACAAGCTGTACTTACAAGAATGCCTTTACAAACTAGGCCCGTAACACAAAGGCGGTCACGCGGGGCCCGTTACAATGGGCCAGATCACACGTGGGCCTCAGAGCAGGACGAGGCCGTGCTGCGGGGAGACGTCACCGCAGGCCTTCGTCTGGTGCTGAATGAAGCGAAGGGTGTCCCTGCCCGTTTTGTCTTCGTCAAACCAGCGACTGCAGCGAGAGGCGACGAGCGAAGGGTGGCGTCTCTGCCTTCGCCCCAACAGCAAGTTCAGAGTGGAATTCCTTGGTGAGAGCACCTAGAGGGGGGTGAATAGGTGATCTTGTGAAACTTAAACTTATAGCCACAAAAACTTGTTAAGGATTAGCACAATAATCGCCAAGTGGCTAGAGAGGAGTCTCAACAAAACACAATACCACAAGAGATCAAACACAGAGATGACACAGTGGTTTATCCCGTGGTTCGGCCAAGACCAACGCTTGCCTACTCCACGTTGTGGCGTCCCAACGGACGAGGGTTGCAATCAACCCCTCTCAAGTGGTCCAAAGACCCACTTGAATACCACGGTGTTTTGCTTGCTTTTTCTCAATCCCGTTTGCGAGGAATCTCCACAACTTGGAGTCTCTCACCCTTACACTTGAAGTTCACAAAGAAACACGGAGTAAGGGAGGGAAGCAACACACACAAATCCACAGCAAAATGTGCACACACACGGCCAAGAATCGAGCTCAAAAGACTATCTCAAAGTTCTCACTAGAACGGAGCTCCAATCACTGAGAATGACAAACGAATGCGCAAAGACTGAGTGTGGATGATCAAGAATGCTCTGAGGTTGCTTGGTCTACTTCTCCATGCGCCTAGGGGTCCCTTTTATAGCCCCAAGGCAGCTAGGAGTCGTTGAGAGCAAATCTGGAAGGCCATTCTTGCCTTCTGTCATCGGGCGCACCGGACAGTCCGGTGCACACCGGACACTGTCCGGTGCCCGATTTCCTTCCAAAAATGGCGCAGTCGACCGTTGCAGATCTGGGAGCCGTTGGCGCACCGGACATGTCCGGTGCACACCGGACAGTCCGGTGCCCCCTTCCGACCGTTGGCTCGGCCACGTGTCGTGCGCGGATTCCGCGGCCGACCGTTGGCCCGGCCGACCGTTGGCTCACCGGACAGTCCGGTGCACACCGGACAGTCCGGTGAATTTTAGCCGTACGCCGTCGGCGAATTCCCGAGAGCGGCCACTTCGCTCGAGGCAGCCTGGCGCACCGGACACTGTCCGGTGCACCACCGGACAGTCCGGTGCCCCAGACCGAAACAGCCTTTTGGCTGTACCCAGCCAACTCTTCTCTTTTCTTCTTCTTTCTGTTTCTAATACTTAGACAAGTATATTAGTACACAAAACCAATGTACTAAGACTTAGAAACATACCTTTGCTCTTGTTTTGCACTTTGTCCATCCATAAGCATGAATTCACATTTAAGCACTTGTGTTGGCACTCAATCACCAAAATACTTAGAAATGGCCCAAGGGCACATTTCCCTTTCAATCTCCCCCTTTTTGGTGATTTGTGCCAACACAACATAAAGCAACTAGAATAAGTGCAAAATCACTTCAAATAAAACTCAAATTTATTTTGATTCATTTTTGGCATATATGGATCATCCTTTGCCACCACTTGGTTTGTTTTTGCAAATCAAACTCAAATCTCTATCTCTAAGTCAAACACACATGTTGAAGCATAAAGAGAGTCATTCCAAAAGAGATTGATCAAAGATTTCAAAAACTCCCCCTATTTCCCATAATCAACACTTCTCCCCACAAGAGGCCAACTTTTGACAAAAGAGACAATGCAAGAGTTTTGACAAACCAAAAGCCCCTATTTCCCATAATCAACACTTCTCCCCACAAGAGGCCAACTTTTGACAAAAGAGACAATGCAAGAGTTTTGACAAACCAAAAGCTCTATTCTACTATTTTCAAAATTTCTCAAGTGGTAGCTGATCCATTTATCACTTTGGCCTTTATTTTCTCCCCCTTTGGCATCAAGCACCAAAACGGGATCAATCTTGGCCCTTTAACCCCATTGCCTCACCAAAATCTTCAAATAAGAACACAAAGGCAATAAGAGTATAAAGATGAACTTGGAAAAGTTACTCTTTTCATCGGAGTGCAGTGGAAGTCTTGCATGGTCCAAGTCCACCTTTTCCCTTTCAATCCTCCTTGGAGACTAAAACAACCAAACTCAAGCATATGGTTAGTCTCAAAGGGTCAAGTTGTAGCACAACTCCCCCTAAATATGTGCATCACTTACACAAGGACTTGTGAGGTCCGGGGAATGTTTGTACAACTTGAGCACCACAATAAGCAACAAAATGCAGAATGAACATGATCAAGGACATAAACACATGTATGCTATAAATCAATCCAAGTTCCGCGAATCTAAGACATTTAGCTCACTACGCAACCTGCAAAAGGTCTTCTCATCTAGAGGCTTGGTAAAGATATCGGCTAGCTGGTTCTCGGTGCTAACATGAAACACTTCGATATCTCCCTTTTGCTGGTGGTCTCTCAAAAAGTGATGCCGGATGTCTATGTGCTTTGTGCGGCTGTGTTCAACAGGATTTTCCGCCATGCGGATAGCACTCTCATTGTTACATAGGAGTGGGACTTTGCTCAGATTGTAGCCAAAGTCCCGGAGGGTTTGCCTCATCCAAAGTAGTTGCGCGCAACACTGTCCTGCGGCAACGTACTCGGCCTCAGCGGTGGATAGGGCAACGGAAGTTTGTTTCTTAGAGTTCCACGACACCAGGGACCTTCCTAAGAATTGGCACGTCCCCGATGTACTCTTCCTATCGACCTTACATCCAGCATAGTCGGAATCTGAGTATCCAACCAAGTCAAAGGTAGACCCCTTTGGATACCAGAGCCCGAAGCAAGGCGTAGCAACCAAATATCTAAGAATTCGCTTCACCGCCACTAAGTGACACTCCTTAGGATCGGATTGAAATCTAGCACACATGCATACGCTAAGCATAATATCCGGTCTACTAGCACATAAATAAAGTAAAGACCCTATCATTGACCGGTATGCTTTTTGATCAACGGACTTACCTCCTTTGTTGAGGTCGGTGTGTCCGTCGGTCCCCATCGGAGTCTTTGCGGGCTTGGCGTCCTTCATCCCAAACCGCTTCAGCAAGTCTTGCGTGTACTTTGTTTGGGAGATGAAGGTGCCGTCCTTGAATTGCTTTACTTGGATCCCAAGAAAGTAGTTCAACTCGCCCATCATCGACATCTCAAATTTCTGCGTCATCACCCTGCTAAACTCTTCACAAGACTTTTGATTAGTAGAACAAAATATTATGTCATCGACATAAATTTGGCACACAAAAAGATCACCATTGCAAGTCTTAGTAAAAAGAGTTGGATCGGCTTTCCCAACCTTGAAAGCATTGGCAATTAAAAAGTCTCTAAGGCATTCATACCATGCTCTTGGGGCTTGCTTAAGTCCATAGAGCGCCTTAGAGAGCTTACACACATGGTCGGGGTACCGTTCATCCTCGAAGCCAGGGGTTGCTCTACGTACACCTCCTCCTTGATCGGCCCATTGAGGAACTGTAATACCCAAATTTGTAAAAGCATAAGAACTAAGATTATTCTCCCTATATGTGTTGCCTTTACTCATTGGTACATGTGAATAACCACATTGAAAAGTGAATAATTAACAAGTGGCACATAAACAACCTGTGCATCATGCTGGATCTTACTTTGTGTGCATTTTGTGATGATATAAAAATATGGTAAACAAAAAAAAATAATTATGTTAATACCCCAATGGGAAAATTAAATCCTAAAAGAAATTCTAGAAATTGGAAAGGAGGAGAAATAAAATATTTTGTTGATAAAAATAAGTATATAAAAACAAATACTATTGTTACACTGGAGAAATGAAGTTGAACATTTGGCCAATGGCGAAATTCATAACAAGATCCATATTCAAATTTGAAATTTGAAAAAATGAAAAGAAAAAAAAATAAAACAGAAAAGAATAAAACAAAACTAACCTAACCGGGCCCTGACCTCACTTTCAGCCCAATACACAAACTCACCCACGGCAGCCCATTTCCTCGTTTCCTTTTTTCTTTTCTGTGAAGTCACTGACGTGCGGGCCTGGGTCCTCGGTGTCTCACGCCGCGCTGTGCGCCCCTCGCTCGTGCCACTGCCACGCGGGCCCCATCTCGCGCCTCGGCCTGGTAGACTGGTTGAGGACCCGTCTTCCACCTCTCGGTCTTCGTCGCCGCGCGGAAAGCGTCGCGCCAGGCGGATCCATCGCCACCTCGCGCGGACTCCGTGGTGCCAGGGGACTTTCTCCCACCTTCCGCTGCGCAACAAACTCGCCCGCATCTGCCCACCTACCAACTACCTCCGTAACCACCGGCCGGGCATGCCGGACTTGCATGGCGACTCCCTAGGCTCCTGGTTATATGACGGGGAAATCCCTCTCTCGTGCCCTCGAACCCAATCACGTAAACCCCCTCACGGCACCGGCAACGTTGGGAAATCGCGAGCTCGAACCGGCGGGATCTGAGCTCGGGTTGACCACCGCCGCCGTCGGGATTCCTCTGCGACTGCAGTCGGCCGTTGGGCGGATTCGCGAAGGTGGCATTTTGAGCGTTCATCGGGAGCGGGTTTCGGCGGGACGGCCGCGGTCGATTCAGAGATTTGAGCAGGGCCGAGTTCGCGGAACCGGGCTGGGAGCATCTCCGGGACGCCTGGGTGCAGTGCGAATTTCTCGTCGTCGCTCTTTTGCCGCCGCAGGGCTGTGGCGTCCCGTGGCCAGGGATGTTGGGCACGCAACTCAAGGTATGGATGTCTCCCCTGGATTCATGTTGGTCGCCGCTTAGTCTAGGTTTGATTAGTCTGGGTAATAAACCATAGAATCACCGTGGGGTTGGCCGGGTGTTGCTCCGGTGGCCTCGCCGTCGCGCGGTGCGTGCTGTTCGCCGTGGCCCACAGAGATAGAAGAAGGCCTGGTGCCGTTGGATATTCTTTTGATGGCCCAGATTTGGTTGCCGCGTAACGCTTCGGATAGAGATAACAGGAACCGTTAGATTGCGATCGAACGGATCCGACCAGGCGCTCTCGTTTAAACTCTGCACCATCGATGGGAGATCCATCGGCCAGCGTGGCGTACTGTTTCGTAGATAACAGAGTCTAATCTGGACCGCTGATAGGGAATCGTGTGGATCTGAGCGCATGGTACCCCCTTCGTTGCGTCGCTTTTGCAGATGAGGCCCTAAGTTTTAGAGAAACAAACCCGCAGTCCTGCGTAGAGTATGCTGAGTCTGGGTCAGTTTTGCAGACTGACCCTGGAATTTTCCAGTTTTGTGCGCGCAGTACAGTTCACTGAGGAAATTGAATTAATTAAGGGCAGAAATCATTTTTAGTACAAAAAGAATGCCTTAATATTGGAAAATTCATAACTTCCTCATTTTAATTCCGATTTGACTCATTCCAGTTGCGTTAGTCTCGTAAAAATATCTATTACACAATAGCAATATTTATTATACCATGTCTCATTATTTTATGATTAGATCTTTATTTAACTTATGTTGGTTAGTCTCGTTAATGCGTTCATCATTATTTACTAAACTATGATCAGTGGTCAATTTATAACTTAGATTAAAGTTGAGATAATTATTCACACAGATCTTCTATAAAATCATAACTCCTTAATCGTAACTCCGATGTTAGTAGTTCTCGATTCCGCGATCTCGTAGCAGCGTGTAGAATATTCTTATTCAATTTGTACTTATGTTTGGTGTGATGTTAATTTTGTCTATACCATGTTTGTTTGTATTGCTACGACTAGCAGTGAGGTTTCGAGGATCTGAAGAATCATCCTGGTACCTGGAATCTCAAGTCCCAGGCAAGTTGTGCCCTTGATCACTTCTTTTTACCCAGCCATGTTCTGATTAATCATAATGATCTGCATAGGTTAATTTTGATGGGACCCAATAGGTTACCCTAGTTTGATTATCTTTATACCTTGTTACCACTGACCTTTTTGGGTAGTACTTGCTAGTGCTTTATGTGGTTTTGGGTATGAAGATACATTACACATGATTATACTTTTGTTATCTGTTGT
This sequence comes from Zea mays, assembly GCF_902167145.1. Taxonomy (NCBI): domain Eukaryota; kingdom Viridiplantae; phylum Streptophyta; class Magnoliopsida; order Poales; family Poaceae; genus Zea; species Zea mays. Next base: position 80,339,732 of record NC_050104.1, on the reverse strand, counting down.
TATTTATCGTTCATGATAAGATCATTATGTTAATTGGAACATGGAGCGACCACCCGGGAAAACAGTGCTACCACAAGGGTATAATGGGACGCCCTTGGCTGATTAATTAGGAAAGCTAGTGGAGGACTACCTTACCCGAAAGGGGCAAGGGCAGTAGGGGAGTGGTCAGTGTAGGGAGGCCCTCGGGAGGATTTTGCTGCGATGGCGGTCCTGCAAGGGAATTCCTGCATTGGAGCTTCCTATAAACTGTAGCGGGTTTTCTGAAGCTAGTGGAACTTTGTAAAGGCCTCGTAGTGTTACCCTGCCTCGCCTCCTCGGTAGAGGTGTATGGGAAGTCGCGATCCCTTGGCAGATGGGTAACATGACTTGTGGGTAAAGATGCGCCACCTCTGCAGAGTGTAAAACTGGTATACTAGCCGTGCTCACGGTCATGAGCAGCTCGGACCCTCACATGATTAACTTATGGAACTAAATTCAATTTGTCATATGCATTGCATCGCATGTGATGTTGTTACTTCTGTTCTACTATTTAATTGGGTTGGTATTTACTTATACTTAGTAATTGCTAATAAAATTTTGACCAACTTTAAAAGCAATGCTCAGCTTCAACCATCTCCGTTGGTAAGCCTTACACTTCACGTGAGCTCTCACTTTTGGCGAGTTCATGCACATTATTCCCCACAACTTGTTGAGCGATGAACGTATGTGAGCTCACTCTTGCTGTCTCACACCCCCCCACAGGTCAAGAGCAGGTACCGCAGGATGAGGCGCATGGAGGATGCTGCGATGTGTTCGTGAGAGGTCTAGGTCGTCGTCTCCCAGTCAACTTTGGGTTGCTGGACCGTTGTCTCCTTATAATGTAATTATTTATTTTGTATAGAACTCCTGTTATATATAAAGATGTGACATTCGATCCTGTGCCACTATGCATCATATGTGTGAGACTTGGTCCCAGCACACCTGGTGTTTATGTTCGCGCCCGGGCTTTGGACCCCTAAAATCCGGGTGTGATAGAAGTGGTATCAGAGGAATGTTGACTGTAGGACGAAACCTAGATAGAACTGGACAAGCATTCTTTACTTAACCTTGCTACTCTGATTCTTTTCTAAACTTTTCTTAATCTTTTCTCATCTATTTCCGCTTTACTCTGATTATTCTTACCTTTTCATTCTAAAGACAAATGTGGATTTCACACTTTGAAATCCTGTGCCTAAAGTGACTTTAGGAATAGGAGACCTACTCTTAGGAACAAAAACAAAACTATTTTTATAGGTATTTGTATGCTTGAATGTTTGTTCTTATGATATTTGTCTGATTTGGATCTTTGATTGAGTGTGATGAGTGGTGGAGTAATGTCCACAATTACATCTGCATATACATATAGGCATAAATAGAATTCATAAGGTAACTAGACAACTTAGATTATCCTCCATAAAAGTGTACCTATTTCATATATATCCCTCTTATCTTAAAAGACTCTCTCTTAATAAGATCCATCTTGTCTTAAAAGATACTCTCTTACATTAATAGATTCATCTCGTCTCGAAAAGATTCTCATCTTATCCTAATAGATCTAACTAATCTCAAAAGATTCTACCATGGTCTTAGAAACTCATATTGACCTCTTGTCCCTAATCCGGAAGAAGACCCCAAGATTCGAGAAGAACAAGATCAAACTCGTTGAGGAATGATAATATTCAAGCCATACCTCCAAAGGAATCAAGATCCACAATCTGGGGCGGAGTCTTTCCCTTACCCCACTCTTTCTTACCAACACCTACTCATACTTCTAGGACATCTTTTATCCTACATAATAAGGTGGCCATACATATGCCTTCCTAATCACCTGATAATTTGATATAGACTATAAAAAAAAATTCTTTTCGTACTAGAACTAATTAGAAAATGAAATCTAGACTACAAGATAGACTTGTATCCTCTTTCCTCCTAAATCTCGGGGACGAGATTATTTTTAAGGGGGTAGGATTTGTAATACCCAAATTTGTAAAAGCATAAGAACTAAGATTATTCTCCCTATATGTGTTGCCTTTACTCATTGGTACATGTGAATAACCACATTGAAAAGTGAATAATTAACAAGTGGCACATAAACAACCTGTGCATCATGCTGGATCTTACTTTGTGTGCATTTTGTGATGATATAAAAATATGGTAAACAAAAAAAATAATTATGTTAATACCCCAATGGGAAAATTAAATCCTAAAAGAAATTCTAGAAATTGGAAAGGAGGAGAAATAAAATATTTTGTTGATAAAAATAAGTATATAAAAACAAATACTATTGTTACACTGGAGAAATGAAGTTGAACATTTGGCCAATGGCGAAATTCATAACAAGATCCATATTCAAATTTGAAATTTGAAAAAATGAAAAGAAAAAAAAATAAAACAGAAAAGAATAAAACAAACCTAACCTAACCGGGCCCTGACCTCACTTTCAACCCAATACACAAACTCACCCACGGCAGCCCATTTCCTCGTTTCCTTTTTTCTTTTCTGTGAAGTCACTGACGTGCGGGCCTGGGTCCTCGGTGTCTCACGCCGCGCTGTGCGCCCCTCGCTCGTGCCACTGCCACGCGGGCCCCATCTCGCGCCTCGGCCTGGTAGACTGGTTGAGGACCCGTCTTCCACCTCTCGGTCTTCGTCGCCGCGCGGAAAGCGTCGCGCCAGGCGGATCCATCGCCACCTCGCGCGGACTCCGTGGTGCCAGGGGACTTTCTCCCACCTTCCGCTGCGCAACAAACTCGCCCGCATCTGCCCACCTACCAACTACCTCCGTAACCACCGGCCGGGCATGCCGGACTTGCATGGCGACTCCCTAGGCTCCTGGTTATATGACGGGGAAATCCCTCTCTCGTGCCCTCGAACCCAATCACGTAAACCCCCTCACGGCACCGGCAACGTTGGGAAATCGCGAGCTCGAACCGGCGGGATCTGAGCTCGGGTTGACCACCGCCGCCGTCGGGATTCCTCTGCGACTGCAGTCGGCCGTTGGGCGGATTCGCGAAGGTGGCATTTTGAGCGTTCATCGGGAGCGGGTTTCGGCGGGACGGCCGCGGTCGATTCAGAGATTTGAGCAGGGCCGAGTTCGCGGAACCGGGCTGGGAGCATCTCCGGGACGCCTGGGTGCAGTGCGAATTTCTCGTCGTCGCTCTTTTGCCGCCGCAGGGCTGTGGCGTCCCGTGGCCAGGGATGTTGGGCACGCAACTCAAGGTATGGATGTCTCCCCTGGATTCATGTTGGTTGCCGCTTAGTCTAGGTTTGATTAGTCTGGGTAATAAACCATAGAATCACCGTGGGGTTGGCCGGGTGTTGCTCCGGTGGCCTCGCCGTCGCGCGGTGCGTGCTGTTCGCCGTGGCCCACAGAGATAGAAGAAGGCCTGGTGCCGTTGGATATTCTTTTGATGGCCCAGATTTGGTTGCCGCGTAACGCTTCGGATAGAGATAACAGGAACCGTTAGATTGCGATCGAACGGATCCGACCAGGCGCTCTCGTTTAAACTCTGCACCATCGATGGGAGATCCATCGGCCAGCGTGGCGTACTGTTTCGTAGATAACAGAGTCTAATCTGGACCGCTGATAGGGAATCGTGTGGATCTGAGCGCATGGTACCCCCTTCGTTGCGTCGCTTTTGCAGATGAGGCCCTAAGTTTTAGAGAAACAAACCCGCAGTCCTGCGTAGAGTATGCTGAGTCTGGGTCAGTTTTGCAGACTGACCCTGGAATTTTCCAGTTTTGTGCGCGCAGTACAGTTCACTGAGGAAATTGAATTAATTAAGGGCAGAAATCATTTTTAGTACAAAAAGAATGCCTTAATATTGGAAAATTCATAACTTCCTCATTTTAATTCCGATTTGACTCATTCCAGTTGCGTTAGTCTCGTAAAAATATCTATTACACAATAGCAATATTTATTATACCATGTCTCATTATTTTATGATTAGATCTTTATTTAACTTATGTTGGTTAGTCTCGTTAATGCGTTCATCATTATTTACTAAACTATGATCAGTGGTCAATTTATAACTTAGATTAAAGTTGAGATAATTATTCACACAGATCTTCTATAAAATCATAACTCCTTAATCGTAACTCCGATGTTAGTAGTTCTCGATTCCGCGATCTCGTAGCAACGTGTAGAATATTCTTATTCAATTTGTACTTATGTTTGGTGTGATGTTAATTTTGTCTATACCATGTTTGTTTGTATTGCTACGACTAGCAGTGAGGTTTCGAGGATCTGAAGAATCATCCTGGTACCTGGAATCTCAAGTCCCAGGCAAGTTGTGCCCTTGATCACTTCTTTTTACCCAGCCATGTTCTCATTAATCATAATGATCTGCATAGGTTAATTTTGATGGGACCCAATAGGTTACCCTAGTTTGATTATCTTTATACCTTGTTACCACTGACCTTTTTGGGTAGTACTTGCTAGTGCTTTATGTGGTTTTGGGTATGAAGATACATTACACATGATTATACTTTTGTTATCCGTTGTTATTTATCGTTCATGATAAGATCATTATGTTAATTGGAACATGGAGCGACCACCCGGGAAAACAGTGCTACCACAAGGGTATAATGGGACGCCCTTGGCTGATTAATTAGGAAAGCTAGTGGAGGACTACCTTACCCGAAAGGGGCAAGGGCAGTAGGGGAGTGGTCAGTGTAGGGAGGCCCTCGGGAGGATTTTGCTGCGATGGCGGTCCTGCAAGGGAATTCCTGCATTGGAGCTTCCTATAAACTGTAGCGGGTTTTCTGAAGCTAGTGGAACTTTGTAAAGGCCTCGTAGTGTTACCCTGCCTCGCCTCCTCGGTAGAGGTGTATGGGAAGTCGCGATCCCTTGGCAGATGGGTAACATGACTTGTGGGTAAAGATGCGCCACCTCTGCAGAGTGTAAAACTGGTATACTAGCCGTGCTCACGGTCATGAGCAGCTCGGACCCTCACATGATTAACTTATGGAACTAAATTCAATTTGTCATATGCATTGCATCGCATGTGATGTTGTTACTTCTGTTCTACTATTTAATTGGGTTGGTATTTACTTATACTTAGTAATTGCTAATAAAATTTTGACCAACTTTAAAAGCAATGCTCAGCTTCAACCATCTCTGTTGGTAAGCCTTACACTTCACGTGAGCTCTCACTTTTGGCGAGTTCATGCACATTATTCCCCACAACTTGTTGAGCGATGAACGTATGTGAGCTCACTCTTGCTGTCTCACACCCCCCCACAGGTCAAGAGCAGGTACCGCAGGATGAGGCGCATGGAGGATGCTGCGATGTGTTCGTGAGAGGTCTAGGTCGTCGTCTCCCAGTCAACTTTGGGTTGCTGGACCGTTGTCTCCTTATAATGTAATTATTTATTTTGTATAGAACTCCTGTTATATATAAAGATGTGACATTCGATCCTGTGCCACTATGCATCATATGTGTGAGACTTGGTCCCAGCACACCTGGTGTTTATGTTCGCGCCCGGGCTTTGGACCCCTAAAATCCGGGTGTGACAGGAACGCGCTCTTCACATCCATTTGGTACAACCTGAAAGAATGGTGAGCGGCATATGCTAGCAAGATACGAATTGATTCTAGCCTAGCCACAGGAGCAAAAGTCTCCTCAAAGTCCAAACCTGCGACTTGGGCATAACCTTTTGCCACAAGTCGAGCCTTGTTCCTCGTCACCACCCCGTGCTCGTCCTGTTTGTTGCGGAACACCCACTTGGTTCCCACAACATTTTGCTTGGGACGAGGCACCAGTGTCCAAACTTCATTGCGCTTGAAGTTGTTGAGTTCCTCCTGCATGGCCAATACCCAATCCGGATCTAGCAAGGCCTCCTCTACCCTGAAAGGCTCAATAGAAGAGACAAAGGAGTAATCCTCACAAAAATTAACTAATCGAGATCGAGTAGTTACTCCCTTACTAATGTCACCCAAAATTTGGTCGACGGGATGATCCCTTTGAATCACCGCTCGAACTTGGGTTGGAGGTGCTGGTTGCGCTTCTTCCTCCATCACATGATCATCTTGTGCTCCCCCTTGATCACACGCCTCCTGTTGATGAACCTGTTCATCGTCTTGAGTTGGAGGAAGCACCATAGTTGAGGAAGACGGTTGATCTCGTTCATCTTGTTCCTGTGGCCGCACTTCTCCAATCGCCATGGTTCGTATAGCAGCCGTCGGAACATCTTCTTCATCTACATCATCACAATTAACAACTTGCTCTCTGGGAGAGCCATTAGTCTCATCAAATACCACGTCGCTAGAGACTTCAACCAGACCCGATGATTTGTTGAAGACTCTATACGCCTTTGTATTTGAGTCATAACCTAACAAAAACCCTTCTACAGCTTTGGGAGCAAACTTAGAATTTCTACCCTTCTTCACTAGAATGTAGCATTTACTCCCAAATACACGAAAGTATGATACATTTGGTTTGTTACCGGTTAGTAGCTCATACGACGTCTTCTTGAGGAGACGATGAAGGTAGACCCTGTTGATGGCGTGGCAAGCCGTGTTCACTGCTTCCGACCAAAAGCACTCGGGGGTCTTGAACTCTCCTAGCATCGTCCTTGCCATATCGATGAGCGTCCTGTTCTTCCTCTCTACCACACCATTTTGCTGAGGTGTGTAGGGAGCGGAGAACTCGTGCTTCATCCCCTCCTCCTCAAGAAACTCCTCCACTTGAAGGTTCTTGAATTCGGACCCGTTGTCGCTCCTTATCTTCTTCACCTTGAGCTCAAACTCATTTTGAGCTCTCCTTAGGAAGCGCTTGAGGGTCCCTTGGGTTTCAGACTTATCCTGCAAAAAGAACACCCAAGTGAAGCGGGAAAAGTCATCAACAATGACTAGACCATACTTACTTCCCCCTATGCTCAGATAGGCAACGGGTCTGAAGAGGTCCATATGCAGCAGCTCCAGAGGTCTTGACGTGGTCATCACATTCTTGCTGTGATGTGCTCCTCCCACTTGTTTACCTGCTTGACAAGCTGCACAAGGTCTATCTTTTTCGAAATGGACATTGGTTAGACCTATCACGTGTTCTCCCTTTAGAAGCTTGTGGAGGTTCTTCATCCCCACATGTGCTAAGCGGCGATGCCACAACCAGCCCATGCAAGTCTTAGCCATTAAGCATGCATCTAGACCGGCCTCTTCTTTTGCAAAATCAACTAAGTACAGTTTGTCGTCTAGTACACCCTTAAAAGCTAGTGAACCATCACATCTTCTAAAGACAGACACATCTATATTTGTGAATAAACAGTTATATCCCATATTGCACAATTGACTAACAGATAGTAAATTATATCCAAGAGACTCTACTAAAAACACATTAGAGATAGAGTGCTCATTGGAGATTGCAATTTTACCTAGCCCTTTTACCTTGCCTTGATTCCCATCACCAAATATTATTGAATCTTGGGAATCTTTGTTTTTGACGTAGGAGGTGAACATCTTCTTCTCCCCCGTCATATGGTTTGTGCATCCGCTGTCAATAATCCAGCTTGAACCCCCGGATGCATAAACCTGCAAGGCAAATTTAGGCTTGGGTCTTAGGTACCCAACTCATGTTGGGTCCTACAAGGTTAGCACAAATATCCTTAGGGACCCAAATGCAAGTTTTGTCTCCCTTGCATCTTGCCCCTAATTTTCTAGCAACTATCTTCCTATCCTTTCTACAAATAGCAAAGGAAGCATTTAAAGCATGATAAATTGTAGAAGGTTCATTTACCTTTTTAACAACATTTTTCCTAGGCATATTATGAATAACATTTCTCCTACCAACATTTCTATCATGCACATAAGAAGAACTAGAAGCAAACATGGCATGAGAATCAAAGACATTATATGCATTACAACTCCTATACGCATTTCTAGGTTGTCTTCTATCATGGTACATAAAGGCATGGTTCTTTTGCACACTACTAGCCATAGGGGCCTTCCCTTTTAACTTGGCGGAGATGGGAGCCTTATGGCTTGTCAAGTTCTTGGCTTCCCTCTTGTAGCCAAGTCCATCCTTAATTGAGGGGTGTCTACCAATCGTGTAGGCATCCCTTGCAAATTTTAGCTTGTCAAATTCATTCTTGCTAGTCTTAAGTTGGGCATTAAGACAGGCTAATTCATCATTTAATTTGGAAATTGAAACTAAATGATCACTACAAGCATCAATGTCCAAATCTTTACACCTATTACAAGTTTCAACAATTTCTACACAAGAATTAGATTTACTAGCTACTTCTAGTTTAGCATTTAAATCATCATTAGAACTTTTTAACTTAGCAATAGTTTCGTGACAAGAAGATAATTCACTAGAGAGCATTTCATTCCTCTTAATTTCTAGAGCAAGAGATTTCTGAGCTTCTACAAATTTATCATGCTCTTCATACAACAAATCCTCTTGTTTTTCTAAAAGTATATTCCTATCATTCAAGGCATCAATTAATTCATTAATTTTGTCTACCTTGGTTCTATCTAATCCCTTGAATAAGCATGAGTAATCTATCTCATCATCATCACTAGACTCATCCTCACTTGAAGAAGCATAAGTATTATGCGTGCTTACTTTCTTCTCCCTTGCCATGAGGCAAGTGTGACGCTCGTTGGGGAAGAGGGATGACTTGTTGAAGGCGGTGGCGGCGAGTCCTTCATTGTCGGAGTCAGACGAAGAGCAGTCCGAATCCCACTCCTTGCCAAGATGAGCCTCGCCCTTTGCCTTCTTATAGTTCTTCTTTTTCTCCCTCTTGTTTCCTTGATCCTGATCACTATCATTGTCGGGACAGTTAGCAATAAAATGACCAAGCTTACCGCATTTGAAGCATGAGCACTTCCCCTTGGCTTTGGTCTTGCTTGGCTGTCCCTTGCGACCTTTAAGCACCGTCTTGAATCTTTTGATGATGAGAGCCATCTCTTCATCATTAAGTCTGGTCACCTCAATCTGTGCCACCTTGCTAGGTAGCGCCTCCTTGCTTCGTGTTGCCTTGAGAGCAAGGGGTTGCGGCTCGTTGATCGGACCATTCAAGGCGTCGTCCACGTACCTCGCCTCCTTGATCATCATTCGCCCGCTAACGAATTTCCCAAGGACTTCTTCGGGCGACATCTTGGTGTACCTGGGATTTTCATGAATATTGTTCACCAAATGAGGATCAAGAACGGTAAATGACCTTACCATTAGGCGGACGACGTCGTGGTCCGTCCATCGTGTGATCCCGTAGCTCCTTATTTTGTTGATAAGGGTCTTGAGCCGGTTGTATGTTTGTGTCGGCTCCTCGCCCCTTATCATCGTGAACCGTCCAAGCTCGCCCTCCACCAACTCCATTTTGGTGAGCAAGGTGACGTTGTTTCCCTCATGAGAGATCTTGAGGGTGTCCCAGATCTGCTTGGCATTGTCCAAGCCGCTCACCTTGTGATACTCGTCCCTGCACAAAGAGGCTAGCAACATAGTAGTAGCTTGTGCATTTTTATGAATCTGTTCATTAATAAACACAGGGCTATCCGAGCTATCAAATTTCATTCCACTTTCCACAATCTCCCAAATGCTTGGATGGAGAGAAAACAAGTGAGTACGCATTTTGTGGCTCAAAAATCCGTAATCCTCTCCATCAAAGTGAGGGGGCTTGCCAAGTGGAATGGGGAGTAATTGAGCATTTGAGCTATGCGGGATGCGCGAATAATCGAAAGAAAAGTTTGAGTTAACCGTCTTTCGTCTATCGTAGTCGTCGTCGTCCTTTTGGGAGGAAGTAGACTCATCGCTGTCGTAGTAGACGATCTCCTTGATGCGTCTTGTCTTCTTCTTCTTCCCATCTTTGTGTCTGTGGCCCGAGCCTGAGTCGTTGGACTTGTCATCCCTTGGCTCGTTGACGAAGGACTCCTTCTCCTTGTCGTTGATCACGATTCCCTTCCCTTTAGGATCCATCTCTTCGGGCGGTTAGTCCCTTTGTGAAGAGAACTGCTCCAATACCAATTGAGAGCACCTAGAGGGGGGGTGAATAGGTGATCCTGTGAAACTTAAACTTATAGCCACAAAAACTTGTTAAGGATTAGCACAATAATCGCCAAGTGGCTAGAGAGGAGTCTCAACAAAACACAATACCACAAGAGATCAAACACAGAGATGACACAGTGGTTTATCCCGTGGTTCTGCCAAGACCAACGCTTGCCTACTCCACGTTGTGGCGTCCCAACGGACGAGGGTTGCAATCAACCCCTCTCAAGTGGTCCAAAGACCCACTTGAATACCACGGTGTTTTGCTTGCTTTTTCTCAATCCCGTTTGCGAGGAATCTCCACAACTTGGAGTCTCTCACCCTTACACTTGAAGTTCACAAAGAAACACGGAGTAAGGGAGGGAAGCAACACACACAAATCCACAGCAAAATGTGCACACACACGGCCAAGAATCGAGCTCAAAAGACTATCTCAAAGCTCTCACTAGAACGAAGCTCCAATCACTGAGAATGACAAACGAATGCGCAAAGACTGAGTGTGGATGATCAAGAATGCTCTGAGGTTGCTTGGTCTACTTCTCCATGCGCCTAGGGGTCCCTTTTATAGCCCCAAGGCAGCTAGGAGCCGTTGAGAGCAAATCTGGAAGGCCATTCTTGCCTTCTGTCATCGGGCGCACCGGACAGTTCGGTGCACACCGGACACTGTCCGGTGCCCGATTTCCTTCCAAAAATGGCGCAGTCGACCGTTGCAGATCTGGGAGCCGTTGGCGCACCGGACATGTCCGGTGCACACCGGACAGTCCGGTGCCCCCTTCCGACCGTTGGCTCGGCCGCGTGTCGTGCGCGGATTCCGCGGCCGACCGTTGGCCCGTCCGACCGTTGGCTCACCGGACAGTTCGGTGCACACCGGACAGTCCGGTGAATTTTAGCCGTACGCCGTCGGCGAATTCCCGAGAGTGGCCACTTCGCTCGAGGCAGCCTGGCGCACCGGACACTGTCCGGTGCACCACCGGACAGTCCGGTGCCCCAGACCGAAACAGCCTTTTGGCTGTACCCAGCCAACTCTTCTCTTTTCTTCTTCTTTCTGTTTCTAATACTTAGACAAGTATATTAGTACACAAAACCAATGTACTAAGACTTAGAAACATACCTTTGCTCTTGTTTTGCACTTTGTCCATCCATAAGCATGAATTCACATTTAAGCACTTGTGTTGGCACTCAATCACCAAAATACTTAGAAATGGCCCAAGGGCACATTTCCCTTTCACTTGGTGCACCGGACACTGTCCGGTGGCACACCGGACAGTCCGGTGCGCCAGACCAGGGCACACTTTGGTAGTCTTTTGCTATCTATGTTTGAACCCTTTCTTGGTCTTTTTATTGGTTTGTTGTGAACCTTTGGCACCTGTAAAACTTATAATCTAGAGCAAACTAGTTAGTCCAATTGTTTGTGTTGGGCAATTCAACCACCTAAATCAATTAGGGAAAGGTGTAAGCCTATTTCCCTTTCAATCTCCCCCTTTTTGGTGATTGATGCCAACACAAACCAAAGCAAATATAAAAGTGCAGAATTGAACTAGTTTGCATAAGGTAAGTGCAAAGGTTGCTTGGAATTAAACCAATATTCATTTCATAAGATATGCATGGATGGTTTTATTTTTATTTAAAATTTTGGACCACGCTTGCACCACTTGTTTTGTTTTGCAAAGTTTTGGAAATTCTTTTTCAAGTCTTTTGCAAATAGTCAAAGGTATATGAATAAGATTTTGAGAAGCATTTTCAAGATATGAAATTTTCTCCCCTTGTTTCAAATACTTTTCCTTTGACTAAACAAAACTCCCCCTTAATAAAATCCTCCTCTTAGTGCTCAAGAGGGTTTTAGATATTAATTTTGAAGAGGGTATACCAATTTGAAATTATATCAAAATAAGATACCAATTGAAAAAAAAAAATCTTTTTTTAACACAAATTTGAAAGACTACATTTTTGAAATTAGTGATGGTGCGGTCCTTTTGCTTTGGGCTCATACTGTCTCCCCTTTGTCATGAATCGCCAAAAACGGATACTTGTGAGTGAAATACAAGCCCTTTGTCAACTTTCTCTCCCCCTTTGGCAAATAATATATGAGTGAAGATTATACCAAATTGGAGAGCGGTGCGGAGTGACGGCGAAGGATGAATAATTCGATGGAGTGGAGTGGAAGCCTTGTCTTCGCCGAAGACTCCATTTTCCTTTTCAATCTATGACTTAGCATGAAATGCACTTGAAGAACACATTAGTCATAGCAAATGAAAGAGATAATCAAAGGTATATAAATGAGCTATGTGTGCAAAACATCAATCAAATTCCTAGAATCAAGAATATTTAGCTCATGCCTAAGTTTGGTAAAAGTTTTCTCATCTAATGGTTTGGTAAAGATATCGGCTAATTGTTCTTTAGTGTTAATGTAAGCAATCTCGATATCTCCCCGTTGTTGGTGATCCCTCAAAAAGTGATACTGAATGGCTATGTGCTTAGTGCGGCTGTGCTCAACGGGATTATCCGCCATGCGGATTGCACTCTCATTATCACATAGGAGAGGAACTTTGGTTAATTTGTAACCATAGTCCCTAAGGGTTTGCCTCATCCAAAGTAATTGCGCGCAACAATGCCCTGCGGCAATGTACTCGGCTTCGGCGGTAGAAAGAGCGACAGAATTTTGCTTCTTTGAAGCCCAAGACACCAGGGATCTTCCCAAGAACTGACAAGTCCCTGATGTGCTCTTTCTATCAATCTTACACCCTGCCCAATCAGCATCTGAATAACCAATTAAATCAAAAGTGGATCCCCTGGGGTACCAAAGACCAAACTTAGGAGTGTAAACTAAATATCTCAAGATTCATTTAATGGCCCTAAGGTGAACTTCCTTAGGATCGGCTTGGAATCTTGCACACATGCATACAGAAAGCATAATATCCGGTCGTGAAGCACATAAATAGAGTAAAGAACCTATCATCGACCAGTATACCTTTTGATCTACGGATTTACCTCCCATGTTGAGGTCGAGATGCCCATTGGTTCCCATGGGTGTCTTGATGGGCTTGGCATCCTTCATCCTGAACTTGGTGAATATGTCTTGAGTGTACTTCGTTTGGCTAATGAAGGTGCCCTCTTGGAGTTGCTTGACTTGAAATCCTAGAAAATACTTCAACTCCCCCATCATTGACATCTCGAATTTTTGAATCATAATCCTACTAAACTATTCACATGTAGATTTGTTAGTAGACCCAAATATGATAATCAACATAAATTTGGCATACAAACAAATCATTTGCAATTGTTTTAGTGAAAAGAGTAGGATCGGCTTTTCCGACTTTGAAGCCATTAGCTATAAGAAAATCTCTTAGGCATTCATACCATGCTCTTGGGGCTTGCTTGAGCCCATAAAACGCCTTAGAGAGTTTATAGACATGGTTAGGATACTCACTATCTTCAAAGTCGGGAGGTTGCTCAACATAGACTTCTTCCTTGATTGGTCCATTGAGGAAGGCACTTTTCACATCCATTTGATATAGCTTAAAGCCATGGTAAGTAGCATAGGCAAGTAATATACGAATTGACTCAAGCCTAGCTACGGGTGCATAGGTTTCACCGAAATCCAAACCTTCGACTTGTGAATACCCCTTAGCCACAAGTTGGGCTTTGTTCCTTGTCACCACACCATGCTCATATTGCTTGTTGCGAAGACCCACTTGGTTCCTACAATATTTTGATTAGGACGTGAAACTAAATGCCATACCTCATTTCTCGTGAAGTTGTTGAGCTCCTCTTGCATTGCCAACACCCAATCCGAATCCCTTAATGCGTCTTCTACCCTGTACGGCTCAATAGAAGACACAAAGGAGTAATGTTCACAAAAATGAGCGACACGAGATTGAGTGGTTACCCCCTTATGAATATCGCCGAGGATGGTGTTCACGGGGTGATCTCATTGGATTGCTTGGTGGACTCTTGGGTGTGGCGGTCTTGGACCCTCATCATCTTCCTTGTCTTGATCATTAGCATCTCCCCCTTGATCATTGTTCTCCTCTTGAGGTGGCTCATCTTCTTGATCTTCATTTTCATCCTCTTGAGCTTGATCCTCATCTTGGGTTAGTGGAGATGCTTGCATTGAGGAAGATGGTTGATCTTGTGCTTGTGGAGGCTCCTCGGATTCCTTAGGGCATACATCCCCAATGGACATATTCCTTAGCGCGACGCATGGAGCCTCTTCATCATCTAGCTCATCAAGATCAACTTGCTCTACTTGAGAGCCGTTAGTCTCATCAAACACAATGTCACAAGAGACTTCAACTAGTCCAATGGACTTGTTAAAGACTTTATATGCCCTTGTGTTTGAATCATAACCAAGTAAAAAGCCTTCTACAGCCTTAGGTACCTCTTTTAACAAGTATAAAGCATTTGCTACCAAAGACTCTAAAATATGAAACATTGGGCTTTTTACCGGTGAGGAGTTCATAAGATGTCTTCTTGAGGATTCAATGTAGGTATAACCAGTTGATGGCGTAGCAAGCGGTGTTAACCGCCTCGGCCCAAAACCGATCCAAAGTTTTGTACTCATCAAGCATGGTCCTTACCATGTCCAATAGAGTTTTATTCTTCCTCTCCACTACACCATTTTGTTGTGGCATGTAGGGAGAAGAGAACTCATGCTTGATGCCCTCCTCCTCAAGAAAGCCTTCAATTTGAGAGTTCTTGAACTCCGTCCCGTTGTCGCTTCTTATTTTCTTGATCCTCAAGCCGAACTCATTTTGAGCCCGTCTCAAGAATCCCTTTAAAGTCTCTTGGGTTTGAGATTTTTCCTGCAAAAACAACACCCAAGTGAAGTGAGAATAATCATCCACAATAACTAGATAGTAATTACTCCCACTGATGCTTATGTAAGCTATCGGGCCGAATAGGTCTATGTGGAGTAGCTCAAGCGGCCTGTCAGTCGTCATGATGTTCTTGTGTGGATGATGAACACCAACTTCCTTTCCTGCTTGACATGCGCTACAAATCCTGCCTTTCTCAAAATGACATTGGTTAGTCCCAAAATGTGCTCTCTCTTTAGAAGCTTGTGAAGATTCTTCATTCCAACGTGGGCTAGTCGGCAATGCCAGAGCCAACCCATGTTAGTCTTAGCAATTAAGAAAGTGTCGAGTTCAGCTCTATTGAAATCAACTAAGTATAGCTGACCCTCTAACACTCCCTTAAAAGCTACTGAATCATCACTTCTTCTAAAGACAGTAACACCTACATCCGTAAAAAGACAATTGTAGCCCATTTTACATAATTGAGAAACAGAAAGCAAATTGTAATCTAATGAACCTACAAGAAAAAACATTGGAAATAGAATGGTCAGGTGATATAGCAATTTTACCCAATCCTTTGACCAACCCTTGATTTCCATCCCCGAATGTGATAGCTCGTTGGGGATCTTGGTTTTTCTCATATGAGGAGAACATCTTTTTCTCCCCAGTCATGTGATTTGTGCACCCGCTATCGATGATCCAACTTGAGCCCCGGATGCATAAACCTACAAAACAAGTTTAGGCCTTGTTCTTAGGTACCCAAACGGTCTTGGGTCCTTTGACATTAGAAACAAGCACCTTGGGTACCCAAACACAAGTCTTTGACCCCTTGTGTTTGCCCCCAACATATTTGGCAACTACTTTGCCTGATTTGTTAGTGAGCACATAAGAAGCATCAAAAGTCTTAAATGAAATATTAGGTTCATTTGATTCTATAGGAGTTTTCTTCTTAGGCAATTTAGCATGGGTTGATTGCCTAGAACTAGATGCCTCACTCTTATACATAAAAGCATGATTAGGGCCAGAGTGAGACTTCCTAGAGTGAATTCTCCTAATTTTGTGTTCGGGATAACCGACAGGGTATAAAATGTAACCCTCGTTATCCTGAACCATGGGAGCCTTGCCCTTAACAAAGTTAGACAATCTTTTAGGAGGGGCATTAAGCTTGACATTGTCTCCCTGTTGGAAGCCAATGCCATCCTTAATGCTAGGGCGTCTCCCACTATAAAGCATACTACGAGCAAATTTAAATTTTTCATTCTCTAATTCATGCTCAGCAATTTTAGCATCTAATTTTGCTATTTGATCATTTTGTTGTTGAATCATAGCAAGGTGATCATGAATAGCATCTATATTAATATCTCTACATCTAGTGCAAATAGAAACATGCTCAACGGTAGATGTAGAGGGTTTGCAATCTTTTAGTTCAACAATTTTAGCATGTAAAATAGCATTCTCATCTCTAAGATTGGAAATAGCATCATTGCAAACATTTAAATCTTTAGCCTTAGCAATTAATTTTACATTTTCAATCTTAAGGCTAGAAAGAGATACATTCAATTTGTCAATCTTAGCAGTTAAACTAGCATTATCATTTCTAAGATTAACAAGTGAATCATCACAAACATTTGATTTCTCAACCTTAGAAATTAATTTTCCATTTTCATTTCTAAGGCTAGAAATAGTGTTATGGCAAGTGCTTAGCTCACTAGTTAATTTTTCACATTTTTCTACCTCTAGAGCATAAGCATTTTTAACCTTAACATGCTTTTTGTTTTCCTTAATGAGAAAGTCCTCTTGGCTATCCAAGAGTTCATCTTATCATGAATAGCACTAATCAATTCATTTAATTTCTCCTTTTGTTGCATGTTTAGGTTGGCAAAAAGTGTCAATAAATCATCCTCATCATCACTAGAGCTAGCCTCATCACTAGATGTTGCATACTTAGTGGAGGATCTAGATTTTACCTTCTTCTTCTTGCCATCCTTTGCCATGAGGCACTTGTGCCCGACGTTGGGGAAGAGAAGGCCTTTGGTGGCGGCGATGTTTGCGGCGTCCTCGTCGGAGGAGGAGTCGGTGGAGCTCTCGTCGGAGTCCCACTCCCGGCAAACATGGGCATCGCCGCCCTTCTTCTTGTAGTACCTCTTCTTTTCTCTTCTCTTTCCCTTCTTGTCGTCGCCCCTGTCAGTATCACTAGATAATGGACATTTTGCAATAAAATGACCGGGCTTACCACACTTGTAGCAAACTTTCTTGGAGCGGGGCTTGTAGTCCTTCCCTCTCCTTTGCTTGAGAATTTGGTGAAAGCTCTTGATGATGAGCGCCATTTCCTCGTTGTCGAGCTTGGAGGCGTCGATGGGGACCCTACTCGGTGTAGAGTCTTCTTTCTTCTCCTCCGTTGCCTTGAATGCAACGGGTTGTGCCTCGGGTACGGAGGAGGAGGCGCCTTGCTCGATGATCTTTTTGGAGCCTTTGATCATCAATTCAAAGTTCACAAATTTTCCTATTACTTCCTTGGGAGACATTAGTTTATATCTTGGATCACCATGAATTAATTGAACTTGAGTAGGGTTAAGAAATACGAGTGATCTAAGAATAACCTTGACCATCTCATGGTCATCCCATTTGGTGCTCCCGAGGTTGCGCACTTGGTTCACCAATGTCTTGAGCCGGTTGTACATTGCTTGTGGCTCCTCCCCTGGGTGAAGCATGAAGCGACCGAGCTCCCCCTCGATCGTTTCCCTCTTGGTGATCATGGTCACCTCGTCTCCTTCGTGCGCGGTTTTGAGCACATCCCAAATCTCCTTGGCGCTCTTCAACCCTTGCACCTTGTTATACTCCTCTCGACTTAGAGAGGCGAGGAGTATAGTGGTGGCTTGGGAGTTGAAGTGCCGGATTTGGGCAACTTCATCTGTGTCATAGTGTTCATCCCCCGGCGATGGTACCTATACCCCAATCTCAACAACATCCCAAATACTAGTGTGGAGTGAGGTTAGATGGTGCCTCATTTTGTCACTCCACATATTATAATGTTCACCATCAAACATGGGTGGTTTGCCTAATGGGACGGAAAGTAAAGGAGTACGTTTTGAAATGCGAGGATAGCGTAGGGGAATCTTACTAAACTTCTTGCGCTCATGGCGCTTAGAAGTGACGGACGGCGTGTCAGAGCCGGAGGTGGATGGCGATGAAGAGTCGGTCTCGTAGTAGACAACTTTCTTCATCATCTTTTTCTTCTCGCCGCTCTGACACGACTTGTCGTGTGAAGGGGATCCCTTCATCTTGTTGTCGGACTCCCTGGATGGAGCCTTCCCATGGCTTGTGGCGGGCTTCTCGCCGGTCACCATCTCCTTCTTGGCGTGATCTCCCGACATCACTTCGAGCGGTTAGGCTCTAATGAAGTACCGGACTCCGATACCAATTGAAAGTCACCTAGAGGGGGAGGGTGAATAGGCAAATCTGAAATTTATAAACTTATGCACACACTACAAGCCGGGGTTAGCGTTAGAAATATAAATGAGTTCGAAAGAGAGGGCAAAAACAAATCACAAGCGAACAAAGGCGGATGACACGGTGATTTGTTTTACCGAGGTTCGGTTCTTGCAAACCTACTCCCTGTTGAGGTGGTCACAAAGACCGGGTCTCTTCAACCCTTTCTCTCTCTCAAATGGTCACCTAGACCGAGTGAGCCTTTCTCTTCAATCAAATGGGACACTCAGTCCACTACAAGGACCACCACAACTTGGTGTCTCTTGTTTTGATTACAAGTGAATTGAACACAAGAATAGAGGAAGAAGAAAAGCAATCCAAGCGCAAGAGCTCAAAAGAACACAATTGTCTCTCTCACTAGTCACTATTTGATTGGAATGATCTTTGGACTTGGGAGAGGATTTGATCTCTTGTTTGTGTCTTGTATTGAATGCTATAGATCTTATATGTGGTTTGAAGGCTGAAAACTTGGATCCATGAATGGTGGGTGGTTGGGGGTATTTATAACCCCAACCACCAAAATAGCCGTTGGTGAAGGCTGCTGTCGCATGGCGCACCGGACAATCCGGTGCGCCACCGGACACTGTCTAGTGCGCCAGCCACGTCACCCGACCGTTAGGGTTCGACCGTTGGAGCTTCTGACTCCTGGGCCACCGGACAGTCCGGTGGTGCACCGGACAGTCACTATTAACTGTCCGGTGCGCCTTCTAGCGCTGCTCTGACTTCTGCGCGTGCAGTCGCGCACTGTAGCACATTTATTGTTCGTTGCAGACGACCGTTGGCGCTGTGTAGCCGTTACTCCGCTAGCGCACCGGACAGTCCGGTGAATTATAGTGGAGCGCCTCCCAGAATTCCCGAAGGTGGCAAGTTCAGACTGGAATTCCCTGGTGCACCGGACACTGTCCGGTGCGCCAGACCAGGGCACACTTTGGTAGTCTTTTGCTATCTATGTTTGAACCATTTCTTGGTCTTTTTATTGGTTTGTTGTGATCTTTGGCACCTGTAAAACTTATAATCTAGAGCAAACTAGTTACTCCAATTGTTTGTGTTGGGCAATTCAACCACCATAATCAATTAGGGAAAGGTGTAAGCCTATTTCCCTTTCAGTATGAACCTGTGTATCCAGAACATGTGTATGAGAACAGAACATGTGTAGTATAAACACGATAACAATATGGAAGTTTAGACAGAACATAGCATAACATGTCTATTAAGAATAGAACAGAACAGCATGCATCTGGAAGTTTAAACACGTGTATCCAGATGCATATGTGAAAAAAAATAAACTTTAACATAACAGATGCATATGTGTCTCCATAGGTAGCATGAGCATGCAATTCATCTATGAACTGTAAGCTGGCAGCCAATAACAACATCTAAAAAATCCTCAGACTAGCCAAAAACAGTGTACATTCATGTAAAATGCATGGTAATAGAAGACAACAGTGGCTGCCAAACCCAATTGTGTAAAATTCAGAAACAAACATAGGAGATGTTGTTACCTTACAATGGGCTTCATATTGTTGTTTCTCACATTGCACCATTTTTCTGTTATCATCCCAAATAAAACCACTCTTAGCAAGCATGACCTCAATAGCACCATACTTGGTCCTAAAATGCCTCACTCTAGACTCAATGTGTGGAATAGCACTGAGACCACACCCTGGTAGCCTTGCTTTGAGTTCATTTTCTAGAACAGAACAATACCCATTCTTAAAACCTCCCTCCCTTTTCCACTTTGGATCTAAAGATTTTATTATAAATATTTAAATTTATTAAATGGTGTACATAATTTTTCTAGCATATTATGAAAAATAAAATCATTTGTAATTTGTAATTTGGAATAAAAAATAAATTTTAATGGTTTTATGGAATATTTTTTTTCTCGAATCGGATAGTATCGGATATTTCACGGTTTTGTCGAATATGAATTTAGATTCGGATAGAGAAAAAAATTAGAAATCGAATTTGGATACATCTATTTAATATCTATATTAAAATCGAATACAAATATTTATATTAGTATTTTAAGCGAATACGGATAATTCGATATCCAGACATATAAATCCATCCATAAATCCGCACAGTGGTCTTAGAGTGCGATTAATTCTGATGTGCGGACGGCAGGGTCGAACGATGCGCAGAAAAAAACAAACGTACATCTACGTCGTCAGTAGTGTGCCTAATGATGGAACTGTGTGGTCCATGAGACTGTTTGGTTTCCGAAGCCTGGGGTAAGCGCAACGGACAGCTATCGTACACTGTACACGTACCTGCTATGTCAGGACTCAGGGGTGAGAAGAAAGTCAGGGGTGCAGGCAGGTGGGCTTTGCTCTTGATACAGGGGTACTGCACTGGTCTGGTCCTGGTCGTTCCGGATGGTTCTGGACCGCGTGGCTTGTTGCATTGCACTGCACCACGACGATCAGATCAACCTTGCCCGCCAGTGGTGACTGGACGTCCTCATCAGACCGCATGATGGGCCCGCACGCTAAGAACAGGAAAAATAAAATAAAAAAAAAACAGGTGCGACGGGATCGATCGTCCTCATCCGCCCGCCGACGCCGGACCCCAGTCTGCAGCAGCCCCGTCCGCGTTTTTTTTTGTTGTCAGCTGCCTCCGGCCACCGCCAAGAGAGCCACCACTTGGCTGGCGGGGGCGGAGATCGGAAGGGAAGGAGAGTGGCCGGGCTTTTGCAGCCAGCCTTTGCTTCCGCTCTGCGTGCTACTTTTGGGCGATTTTTCCATGACCGGTCGCAATCCCCTACATCATGATATTGTAGCCGGCGGCCAGTCTGCTGGGCGCTTTGGGAGGAAACTGGACACGTACGTACGTGGTCTATCTAGCGCCCCTGCTCCCCCTCCTCCACGATCGAAGATATCCATCGTCGCCTTCGGTTCGTCACCCGCGCGTGGCCGCGGCACAACCAGGGCCAGATTTTTTTCCCCAGCCTTACTCACGAAGCAACAGCCAACAAGCGGGAACTGGCCAGACACGCAAAAGGCTAGCTAGGCTAGCTAGCTCTTCGCCCAGTGCAAGCGCCTATCCAAGCGCAGAACCGAAGTAGTGCTTCAGTTCTTTGAAATCTGGATCTGTACAAGTAAAGAGTCTTTAGGCCATGCGCAAGGCTGCCCCCTGGCAGCCCCCTCCCCTTGCATGCGGCGCGTAGGGGCACTCTACGGCCGCAGCGGTGCCCCTATGGCGCCCCCTACGCGCCGGGCCCATTTTCTCTCCCCAGATATAGCGTGTCACTATTCATTCCCCAAACACTGTGTTGTGGGTCCACGAGTAATTGTTAGTAGATAAAAAATTGATAGTTGGTATAGAAAATGATATTTTATAGTGGTAGTGGGATATAGGGGGAGTATTTAGGGGGAACCGTTGCGAGAGATGAAAAAATAGGGGAAAAAGTGATATAGAGAGAAAAATTTAGAGGTAACGGTTATGGATAGCCTTACGTGTTTGCATCCGGGCTTCAGCAGAACCGAAGTAGTGCTTCGGACGTCAGTAGTCTTCTCGAGCGAGCACGTCTTTCAACGACCGAGTCTCGCTAAGTACCCACTGCATCAAGCCTTCTAAGGGCGTGTTCGGCAGGCTGCAAGCCGACACTGTTGCAGCTGTTTGGACTGCTGCAGCTGCAATCCATAGAGAGAAAAATACTGTAGAAGCCGCAGCCGCAGCCGGATTGCAGCCGCAGCAAGCCGCAGCGAACAAGCCCTAAGTCAAAATTTAAAAAATTTCTTTCTTTCGACGAAGCTCTGGCTGCTGAGAAAATCTTCAACATTTCTCTATGGCATCTGTTGCCTAGAGTATGGCAGTTAGCCACTAAGATCCGATAATTCTCATTCTGGCTCCTTACGTGGTTTATTCTGGCCTTCACGTCATCCATCTTCACTTGAGCACCGCCAACCACTTCGACAGACGATTGCCTCAGCTTTGTCATTTCACGATTGCCTCAACTTTGTCATTTCAAGTTCATACTTCTTTTTCATCTGCTCCATCTCAACTTCGAGCGATGTGATGTGCTTCTTCTGTTCAGCATTTGAAGTTTCGAGCCTCTGGACTTTGGTCCCACTCTCAATAAAGTCCTTTTCTAGTATCTTGAAAGATTTCCCTTTTTCTGCACAATCAAACTGAAGCCCAGACACTTTAGATCTAAGCTTTAAAATTTCTTTCTAAACAACCTCGTTCCTGTTGGGGCGAAGGCAAAGACGCCACCCGTCGCTCGAAGCCTTCGCCGTGGTTGTTGGTCCAATGGAGACAAGACAACGGGCAGGGACACCCTTCGCCAGATACAACATCGGACGAAGACCTGTGACGAGGTCACCCTACCGTGCGGCCTCGTCCAGCATGGAGGCCCACGTGTGTTCCGGCCCATTGTAACGGGCCCTGCGTGGCCGCTGCGTGTTACAGGCCTAATTTGTCAACTTGTTCGCTGCGGCTTGCTGCGGCTGCAATCCGGCTGCGGCTGCGGCTTCTACAGTATTTTTCTCTCTATGGATTGCAGCTGCAGCAGTCCAAACAGCTGCAACAGTGTCGGCTTGTAGCCAGCCGAACACGCCCTGTAAAGGCATCCCTGTAATTACAGTCTGTAACCCCGCTTTATGTGAATATTTCGGGGATAATCTAGGTGTCTGAGGGCACATGCGTCCTTAGCCCAGGACGCTGGGCACTCAGACACCTATAAATACCCCCGCACAGTGCCCGTAAGAGGCTAGATTAACAGAGCTATTGCCATCTTGCGCGAGAACCCTGTTTACGTCACTACACACCCCCGTTGGATCCCCTTGCGGCAGAGAGCAAGTTCCAACATTTGGTGCCCACCGTTCGTGCTACGAAAGAACCACCCGCGATGGCACCCAAGAAAGCTAGCTCGAAGGCTGACGAGGCTGCGAAGGCAGCACTACTCGCCGCGAGAAAAGGCAAGGCCCTCGCCCTCACCCAATCCACCCACCAAGAGGCCACTGAAGACGACGTTATCCGCACCCGCGAAGACGACACTCTCCGCACCTGCGGCCCTGAAGGACAATCGCAGCCACCCCAAGGCTTCGCCTCACTGGAGGGCGCGGACCTCACCGAGGACGGTGAAGTCCTCGGCGTCTCAGCGGAAGAACAGCTACAGCTGCGCGCCCTGCGCCTCAAGAACCGCAATCTCCAGAGGCAGAAAGAGATACTGGAGGCCAAGCGCCAGCGTGTCCGCACTAGCCAAGGTGCGGCAAATGATACGCGACGAAGAGCAGAAGGCCCAGGACCTCGAGCGGGAGATCGCGCTGATGCAGCGCGAAGGCCACCTTGGCCTACAGCACGGGCCACCCCTGCAGCAGCGCGCACAACTGGAAGACACGCGCGAAGGCCCCCTCGGACTGCAGCATGGGCCACCCCTGCAATAGCGCGCACAACCGGAAGACCCGCGTTTCCCCCAGCGCGACCACGCCTTCCCGCACGCCGCGCCATTCCAAGGGGTCAACTACCTCGACGAGCGAAGTCCCCTGGCGCCACACCTGCAAGTGATGCCTTGGCCCGCCAACTTCCGGGCAGGGACCCATCCCAAATACAACGGCAGCACCGACCCAGCACAATACATAATGAGTTATCAGGTCGTCGTTGCATCTTCCGGAGGGGACGACGCCACAATGGCCAAGTCTTTCATCATCGCCCTCGAAGGCCCAGCTCTCACCTGGTTCACCAGGTTGCCTCCGCTGTCCATTGATTCCTGGAGAAGCCTCCGGGACAAGTTCCTGCTCAACTTCCAAGGGTACCGCCCAGACACCGACGCCTTGGCCGAGCTCTCGCTCTGCAAGCAGCTGGAAAAGGAGACTCTGCGGGAATATTACCGCAAATTTTTAACACTCAAGTCACAGCTGCCCTCAGTCGATGACCAGATCGCTATACACTACGCTATCAGTGGCCTTCGCGCCGGCGTCCTCTATAGCCACTGCATCAGAGATCCGCCCAAGAACCTCCAGGAATTATATCGGCTGTTTGAAAAATACGCCAAATCCGAAGAGCTCCACCAGCGCAAGGTTGAGTCCCAAAGGAAGCCCAAAGATGCTCCACAGTCCAGCCGCACGTGGACGAGGACTCCGCAGCAAGACGCCGGTCGAGACGTCCGCAATCAACAGCAAGTGCACAACATCGCCAACCAGCACCCAGCTGCTGACGCCCCTCGTCGCCAGGAATATCCCCCCCAGGGCCGCGGAAATGGAGCTCGCGGTAGGGGTCGGGGGCGTGCGTAGCCGCCACGCCGGTTCTACTGCCTCTTCCATGGCGAAGACTGCGCCCACCAAACCAAAGACTGCCCAGAAACGAAGGCCACCAAAGACAGGATGGCACGGGCGCAGCCAGCCGACAACCCCAGAGTTGTCGCGCACACTTACCAGCAACCCCCTCCACCATATATCCACGCCCCCGCCCCGCATCCACCGCACCACGCTTACCAACACCATCAGGAAGTACAAATCGTACCTCCCCCACCCCCACCACCACACCAGCAACATCAAAACATCCCCCACACCCCAAAGCAGGAAGACTTCGCCGATCAGCCGTATCACGGAGTCATTCACATGATAACTGGGGGGTCCAGCACTGACTTCGACACAAAGCGGCAGAAGCGGGACCACTACCGCAGCATCAACCACGTCGCCATCACTGGCCCAGTCGTGCAGACAAAGTGGTCCCACATACCGCTCACCTTCGACGCACGAGACGTCGACCTGCGCAGCGCCCCCCACTGCGACGCCATGGTTATCAATTGCAGCGTGGCAGGCTGGGACCTGCACAAAGTCCTAGTCGACAATGGCAGTCAGGCGGACATCATCTTCCTCCACGCCTTCGATCGCATGGGCATAAGCCACAGCCTGCTCAAGCCTTCGGACAACCCGTTGTATGGCTTCGGCGGCAAGGGCACCTTTCCTGTCGGAAAAATAGAGCTGCCTCTCTCCTTCGGTGTAGCACCCAATGCCCGAAGTGAGCAAGTGACCTTTGATATTGTGGACATGGTATATCCGTACAACGCCATCATGGGCCGGGGCTCCATCAATAAGTTCGAAGCAGCCATTCACGGACTGTACCTATGTATGAAGATATCAGGTCCGCTAGGCGTTATTACAGTCTACGGCAATCAACAGACTGCGCACAACATAGAGCGGGACTTCGTGCCCGGTCAAAGAAACGTGCACTGCCTAACGGCCCAGCGCGAGGTCCCCGCGCCCGCCAGCCCAACCGATAAACAGCACGACAAGGCACAGATGCAGAGCAACGACGAGACCAAGACTGTCCCCCTCGACCAGGCCACGCCTAAGCAGACAGTCACTATCAGCGAAGACCTCACTTCGCATGAAGAGGAGAAGCTCCTCTGCTACCTGTCCAAGAATAAAGATGTCTTCGCCTGGTCAGCCCTCGACCTGGTCGGGGTCAGCCGATCCATAATTGAGCACAGCTTGGGAATCGACCCTTCGGTGAGGCCGAAAAAGCAGCGGCTTCGCAAGATGTCCGACGAGAAGACAGAGGCCGCCAAAGCAGAAGTGCACCGCCTCCTGGAAGCCAAATTCATCGAGCCGGTGGCTTACCCCACGTGGCTCTCCAACGTTGTGATGGTGCAGAAAAAGAGCGGGAAGTGGCGAATGTGCATCGACTTCACCAGTCTCAATAAGGCCTGCCCGAAGGACAATTTCCCATTGCCGCGGATCGACAAAATAGTCGATAGCGCGGCCGGATGCGAGGTCATGTCACTCCTCGACTGCTTCTCCGGTTACCACCAGATATACATGAAGGAGGAAGACAAGGCTAGCACCAGCTTTATAACACCCTTCGGCACATATTGCTTCATCAGAATGCCGGAGGGACTCAAGAACGCCGGGTCCACCTTCTCCAGGCTTACCAAGACAGTGCTCGAAGGGCAAGTTGGCAGAAATATATTCACATATGTGGACGACATCGTCGTCGCCAGCAAGAGCAAGACGGACCATCTCACTGACCTCGCCGAGACATTCGCGAACATGCGAGACGCACGACTCCGCCTAAACCCGGAAAAGTGCGTCTTCGGCGTTCGCCAAGGCAAAATATTGGGCTACCTGGTATCACACCGCGGCATCGAGGCCAACCCAACCAAAATTCAAGCCATCATAAACATGACGCCTCCGCAGTCCGCCAGAGACGTCCAGCGCTTGACGGGGAGATTGGCCGCCCTCAACAGATTCATCTCCAGGTCCGCTAAGCGAAGTCTCCCCTTCCTCAAAACTCTCTGTGGCGCAAAAGACTTCGCTTGGGGACCAGAGCAGGCAGCGGCCTTCGCCTCATTAAAACAGTACCTATCGGAGTTGGCAGTCCTTACAAGCCCCGACTCTTCACTACCTCTGTTGCTCTATGTTGCGGCTTCGCCGCATGCAGTCAGCGCAGCACTGGTGCAGGAGCAGACAGTTGAGGGCGTGATCAGGCAGTGCCCAATTTATTACGTCTCCGAAGTGCTGACGCCATCCAAATGTAACATGACAGAGCTGGAGAAGATTGCCTACGCAGTCGTTATGTCTTCGCGCAAATTGCGCCATTATTTTGAAGCATTCAAGGTCCGGGTCACCTCAGACAGGGGACTCGGCGAATTGTTCAGAAACCCGGAAGCATCGGTGAGGATTGCCAAGTGGGCGGCCGAACTCTCCGGCTACCACATCAATTTCGAGCCCAGGACAGCCATCAAGTCACAAGTCCTGGCAGACTTCGTCGTCGACTGGACTGGGCCAATAACACAGCCGGACCCGTCCGCAGAGAAGGTTTGGACGATCCATTGCGACGGTGCATGGTGCCATGCGGGGGCAGGCGCCGCGACAGTCATCACCTCACCAACCGGAGTCAAACACAGATATGCGGCTCGCCTCAGCTTCGCTCTGGAATCCGACAGATGCACAAATAACATAGCAGAATACGAAGCAGTCATCCTCGGTCTCCGCAAGCTGAGGGCCCTCGGGGTCACCACTTGCATCATCAAAACAGACTCCAAGGTAGTCGCCGGCCAGGTCGAGAAAGACTATGCAGCAAAGGACCCCGCACTCATGCAATACCTCACGGCCATCTGAAGTCTCGAGAGACAATTCAAGGGATTCACTTTGCAGCATGTGGACCGGGCCAAGAATGAAGAGGCCGACGCATTGGCCAAAGCTGCCGCCAGAGGCGAGCCCCTGCCCTCCGACGTGTTCTACCACGTCATCGGCACACCAGCCGTCCGGAGCCCCGAAGGGCTTCAAATAACCAATGACAACGAGGGTCACCGCATAGTCAACCTTATCATGACTGAAGACTGGCGGGCACCAATAACTCTGTTCCTACAAGGGTATTATCACCCAACCGACATCAACGAGGCCAAGCGCCTCAAACATCGAAGCCGGGACATCGCACTGATTGAGGGCCAACTCTACAAGAAGGGGGTCAGTCAGCCAATGCTCAAATGCGTCACCGAAACCGAAGGTGTCCAGATCCTACGCGAAGTCCACAGTGGTACCTGCGGCTCTCACGCAGGGCCAAGGGCCCTAGCTGCTAAGGTGATCCGCCAAGGTTTCTACTGGCCCGCAATGATCTGCGCCGCAAATCAGGTCACAAGGTCCTGCGAAGCCTACCAGAAGTTTTCCCCTCGATCAGGCAGCCCTTCGCAATTTACAAAGCTGATCGCCCACACATGGCCTCTCCAGCGCTGGGGCCTAGACATCGTCGGGCCCCTACCCACGGCTCAGGGGAACCTTAAGTTCGCCTTCGTCGCTGTCGAATACTTCACCAAATGGATCGAGGCAAGGGCTATCTCCACAACAACATCAAAGACTGCCCAAATATTCTTTTGGCAAAACATTGTTTGCCGCTTCGGAGTACCGTCCGAGCTAACAGTCGACAACGGCAAGCAGTTTGACAGCCAAGATTTCAAGGATTTTTGCTTCTCCATCGGCACCAAGCTTGCCTTCGCCTCAGTCTATCACCCGCAGTCCAACGGAGTTGTGGAACGTGCCAATGGAAAAATCTTCACAGCTGTCAAAAAGATGCTCCTCGACGAAAAAAGGGCAAGTGGGCCGATTTGTTACCCAAGGCGGTTTGGGCACTAAACACGACTGAGTGCAGGGTGACTGGGTTCACTCCCTTCCGCCTTCTATACGGATCAGAGGCCATGACCCCACAAGAAATAAAACATGGGTCCCCGCGAACAGTCCCTTCAGTTGTCCCCGACGTGGACGAGCCCACTTCAAAGGATCTCATCGATGGAGACCGAGTCTTCGCCCTACAGGCTCTAAACAAATACCAAGCCCAGACAAAAGCATGGCGTGACCATGCAGTCATCCCAAGGGAATTCAGCGAAGGGGACCTCGTACTCGTCCAAACAGCTCGGACAGAGTCCAGGGGCAAGCTGGAGCCCAGGTGGGAGGGCCCCTTCATAGTCAAGACGAAAGCTTCCCCCAGCGCTTACAGGCTCACAACGCCAAGCGGCGAAGACTTGGAGCACTCCTAGAACATCGACAACGTCCGCAAATTTTTTGTTTAACTCATCAGGGCTGATTCGCCCTTGTAATTCGCAAAAACAATTTTATTCTGGCCCGCACTCTTTTCCTCCCGGGGGGTGAGGTTTTTAACGAGGCGGAGCCATGTAATATACAAGTGCAAAATCCCCCGCAAAAACATGCGTCGAAAAAAGACCGCGACGACGGTCTTCGACATTCGACCAATACGAAGTCACCGCGAGGCTCAGCGCTAGCCACCCTCGCGTGCGACAACTCCGTGCAGAAGTCGCCCAAGGGTGCAGCCGGATTAGCACAATAAGTGCGAAAAACCAAAGTCTACCGCGAAGACTTACCGTGCAGAAGTCGCCTAAGGGTGCAGCCGGATCAGCACAATAAGTGCAAAAAACCGACGTCTACCGCGAAGACTTACCGTGTAGAAGTCGCCTAAGGGTGCAGCCGGATTAGCATAATAAGTGCGAAAAACCGAAGTCTACCGCGAAGACTTACCATGCAGAAGTCGCATAAGGGTGCAGCCGGATTAGCACAATAAGTGCGAAAAATCAAAGTCTACCGCGAAGACTTACCGTG
This sequence comes from Zea mays, assembly GCF_902167145.1. Taxonomy (NCBI): domain Eukaryota; kingdom Viridiplantae; phylum Streptophyta; class Magnoliopsida; order Poales; family Poaceae; genus Zea; species Zea mays. The sequence goes on along the minus strand of NC_050104.1, from coordinate 80,310,395 downwards.
CAGAAGTCGCCTAAGGGTGCAGCCGGATTAGCACAATAAGTGCGAAAATTCGAAGTCTACCGCAAAGACTTACCGTGCAGAAGTCGCCTAAGGGTGCAGCCGGACTAGCACAACATGTGCAAAAAACCAAAGTCTACCGCGGAGACTATCCGTGCAGAAGTCGCCTACGGGTGCAGCCGGGCTAGCTCAATAACAATTACACCTGTCCGAGCAACAGTCCGCGCAAAGACCGACCACACGCACACCAGTCCAGCATAACAATTACACCTGACCAAGTACGTAACGCCTTCGCTAGCACAGCCGAATGTGCGAGGGCACACAACTTCATCATACAAGCCATTACACATGTACAAGCGAGGGCATCACATTCTACATCGGCTCAGCCTTCGGAATAATTTTCATCTCCCTATAGTTAAATAACATTATCCTAAGCTCCTCACCTGCAAAAAGACTCCGCAATTCCCCCTCACCTGTACTCACGGCGGCCGGCAAGGACAAGAGTTCCTGCCGGCCGGCCCTATTCACACGAAGTCGACCGCCGTCCGCCCCACTCACTCTACGCTTTGCAACCGCCCTTCGCCGCCTACACCCAGTACTCGGACCAGGCACATCTTCTGCATCTGCAGCGCGCGGTGAAGCCTCCGTCGCTGCCACATCCAAGGCCGCAAAGTAGTCCAAGTCCTCATCCGACGACTCCTCAGTCCACTCAACCGAGCTCCCAGAGTCACCAAAATCAGAAAACTTAGATGTAGACCCATCCGATTTATTACCATCATCCACGGTCGAAGCCGCCAAAAAATTAGTAGTGGCGGTTGCGTGCGCAGGGCCAAAATCTTGAACCTGCGCAGCAACCAAGATTCAGCAACATATCCAAAATTCCCTAACTACCCACACCCACTACGCCACCTGCGAAGACCCAGCCGTCGCGGGAGCCTCCGCCGTCGCCTCCGCCGCCACCGTCGCAGGATCTTCAACCCTCGGCGCAGTAGTTGGCGGCGGGCCTTCGCCGGCTGCAGCGGCTGTGGGGGCATCAGAAACGCCTTCGGTGGTCTCCGGGGGTGGGCCTTCGCCGGCTGCAGCGGCTGCGGGGGCTTCAGGGGCGCCTTCGGCGGTCTCCGGGAGCGGCTCCAGGGCGGCCTCCGCCGGGTTCGACTCCGGGTCAGGCAGCGTGCTGTTCAAAGCCCCAAAGTCATCCACCCTCTCACCACGCGCCGCCTGAGACACAACACTCAAATTCAGCAAACCCATACATAGCCCACATCCAACAAACACGAAACAAAGGCCAGACATTACCTGACCCCTCGCCTCTCGACCCGTTCCCTGACCACCTCTCGACCGTGGGGGCCCCACATCCGGTCGTAGAGGGCTCCAGCGGATTCCTTCACTACAGAGTCCTCGACCTTGTAGATATCACGCTCGAAATCTTCATCAGCCTGGTCGAAGACTTCATAGTGCCGGCACCCTTCGCGAGAGAGCGCGTTCATCGCCCCCTCGCAGGTGACCAGGGAAGCATAAGACATAAACCCCTCCACGATGGTGGGGAGCGCCTGCAACTCCGCCTGCACCCACTCCAGGCAGCAAAGTCCGGGCTCTTGGTCCAGCACTTCGAACTCAGCAGTCCGCGCGCCCAGCTCATGGTATGAATCCATAAGCTGTTTGCGAGTCCGCTCAGCCTCCGTGCGCGTCGCGGCTTCGGCCCTCTCCACACGGCTCTGCAGGGCGCGGAGCCGCTCCTCCAACTGCTCGGCGCGCTCCCTGGCAAGACCGCCCTCCACCCGCGCCAAATTAGCCTTCGCCTGCGCAGCCTGCGCCTTGGCAAGGGCCTCATTGGCCTCCCTCCTCTCCTCCGCCAGTTGGCGCCGGAGGTCAGTCTTCTTCCCCTCCAGCGCGGCCACCTTGTCCGCCAGCTTGCGGCACTTGCTGTCGGCGGCCGATTTTTCCCGGACGGCGTCGGCATGTTGCGTCCGAAGTCTCTCAACTTCGGCAGACACAACTGCCGTGAGGGCCCCCGACGCCGCGCGGTCCGCGAAGTCAGCCGCCTGCAAAACACACATAAGACCACAACCCAAAAAAAACTAGCTCAACGTACCTGATTTAGCGCCTCCTTCATCTCACTCAGCCGGCGGGACACAGCACCCGCCTCGTCCCTCACAGCAGTGAGTGCCGGCATCTCGCCACCGGCACTAAGAGAACCGCCCTTCGCCTTTGGCACTACGGCAGCCGCCGTGGTCGCCGCGGCAGGCGAAACAACGACAAGTTGGCCATCGTCCGACCCTGCGACGTATCAACAAATTAAAAAAAAATTGAGCCAACGGCTTACCGACAAAATAGTCTTCCACACTAATGTCGGTGGCGAAGTCGGCGACGCGCTTGCCCGCCGGCGGCAACCCTCGGGCCGCCTTCGTGGCCTCCGGCACCCTGCTGGAAGCCGGTGCAGCCTTCGCAGACTTGGAGCCACCGGCGGCAGCCGCAACTTCCGGCGCCCTGCCGGATGCAGGGACGGCCGTCTTCGCCGCCAGCGGCGGCTGTCTTCCGCCGGGGGCAGCAGCCTTCGCAGCCCCCCGCTGCCTCTTTGGCCTAGCTTCATGAAGCCTGACAACCGCCTGGCGCTTCTGTGCAGCTCCTTGGCGATCCTTGTCCATCACTGCTGACACAACAGCAGCAATATTCCGCTCGTAAGGAAACACTTTCCATTCACGAACCATGCGAGATGTAAATAAGTCTTCGCCGGCCGCGCGGGGGATAGGAACATTCCTAGGCCACCAACCCCTGGTAACCCTCAGCATCCGCGCCGAAGACTCCCGGAGCTCGGGCGAAGACATCCTTCCTCCCGGGGCCGCGCATGTCCCCATCAACTCTCTAGCAAAACCATCGGAAACCCCAAGTCCTCCCATAGCAGTACCTAGTTTCCTCTTCTTAGAGGACGGGGCAGCCGCCGGCGCGGGGTCGTCCCCAGACTCTACCACCAGTTTCTTCCCGCGACGATCCACATCGTATTGGCCGGGATAACCGCCATACGACAGTCCATTCAATTCAAAAACCCAGTTCAAACGGTCATTCGACCCGCAGATATCCTAGCTGCGCTGACCCTCTGTCCTCGGCACGTACCGACTAACGATCCGCACCGCCCCATCCTCCGCCTCACACACAAAGGCGGCCGGATCGCGGCTCTGCAGATCCAGCGCGAAGACAGGGCTTCGCACCAGCTTCCCACCATGGGAAGGCATCCGGCGAGGGCACACTTCACCCAACGCCCAGCCATGCGCCAAGGGCCATACCCCGTACGCCACGTACTCCTCAACTAAATCGCGCCCACTGCTCAGGCCGACAGCGCACCGAAGGGCCCCTTCGTCCGCATCCTCCTCCACCACTTCAAAAGGCGGGTACGCTGAGTAAAAATGCGAGCACATCTCGGACACGGGGAGCCTCGGATGGTCTTCGACAGTACCCTCCGCAACGTAGAACCAAAACTCGTGCCAATTGCCCCACTTGTTGCGGGCGCAAGGAACTAACTCAACCACCTGCATCGTTGTCTTGCCGGTCTTCGGCGTAAATGTACAGGACCCAAACTGGGCAACTTCATCTCCAATCATCCTCTTCTGCCAGTGCAGACAATAATACTTCACGAAGACTTCGACTGATGGCCGTCCGCCGTACGAAGTCGTCGCCCAGACATACTTCGACAGAGCCACCACGGCATTCGGGGTCAGCTGATGGATCTGAACGTTAAATCTGCGCAGGACTTCTCCAACAAATCGGTGCGCAGGCAGGCGGAGACCGGCGGTGAAGAACGCCTCGAACACAACCAACTCGCCCTCCGGCTCGGGGACTTCCTCCGTCCCCGGGACACGAGCGACTCCGCCGCCAAAGTAACCCAATCGCTGCATATCTTGCACGCGGGCCGACGACATCCGCGACACACCAAAATCAACCGTGTCGCCGGCGCGCAACTCCTCCACCGCCAAAGTACTCAGCGTTTCCTCAGACGACGCGTCGGCCGGCGGCGTAGCGGCAGCGGAAGAAGAAGAGGTCGGCATCGCTACGTACCGTCGGCGGCGGCGGGCGGTTTGCTTCACTCGAGCCAGATCTCCGGTGAACAAGAGCAAGGAGGATAGACGAGCAGCAAGACGCTGGAAAAGGCGGCTAGGGTTTTCACGGAGCGCGGAAAGTGAAGTTCAAAACGCACCGCCCCCCGCCCCCTTTTATACACAGGGCGCGGCGCTTCGGGAAACCCGCAGTCCAACAGTACGGTGTCAATCAACGGTCATGTCAAAAACCCCCGCGGAACCACTTCGAGCGAGGGCAGCATCTCTGCCATCTAGCGACGTCTTCGGCACCAGATGACTTAGTCGAACTGGTCCCTCGGAGGGCAAATGTTGGGGCGAAGGCAAAGACGCCACCCGTCGCTCGAAGCCTTCGCCGTGGTTGTTGGTCCAATGGAGACAAGACAACGGGCAGGGACACCCTTCGCCAGATACAACATCGGACGAAGACCTGTGACGAGGTCACCCTACCGTGCGGCCTTGTCCAGCATGGAGGCCCACGTGTGTTCCGACCCATTGTAACAGGCTCTGCGTGGCCGCTGCGTGTTACAGGCCTAATTTGTAAAGGCATCCCTATAATTACAGTCTGTAACCCCGCTTTATGTGAATATTCCGGGGATAATCTAGGTGTCTGAGGGCACATGCGTCCTTAGCCCAGGACGCTGGGCACTCAGACACCTATAAATACCCCCGCACAGTGCCCGTAAGAGGCTAGATTAACAGAGCTATTGCCATCTTGCGCGAGAACCCTATTTACGTCACTACACACCCCCGTTGGATCCCCTTGCGGCAGAGAGCAAGTTCCAACAGTTCCCAACTTTTCTCTTATTCTTCAAGGCTTTGCCTAATAACGGCCCTACAAAGATGCAAAAGATGAGATCTTTTGTCGAAACAACCTGAACCTAAAAAAACGAAGGTTAACAAAATTACCTTGAGGCCAGACAATAAAAAAGTCTTCATCAGATATTGTTTACAACATTGCTTCCGGCTTCGGGAAGCCAACATTATCGGCCATGCAACGGCATACATCTGTTTCCCCATTGTCCGAGCAGTAGTACAGATAATCATCTTGCCCGCGCTCCAAAAATGGTGGACCCCGAAGGGTACCCCAGTTGTTCGAGCGACATTGGCATACGTGGGGTTTTCACGATTATGATTAATAAGATGAGGATCAACAATAGTAAATGACCTTAACATGAGGCCCACAACATCATGATCCGTCCATCTTGTGCTTCCATAACTTCAAATTTTGTTCACCAGGGTCTTGAGCCTATTGTACGTTTCAGCTGGCTCTTCTCCCCTCTTCATGGTGAACATCCCTAGCTCGCCTTCCACCAACTCCATCTTGGTGATCATTGTGGCATCATTACCCTCATGAGAGATGTTGGGGGTCTTCTACTCTACCGAAGGTCCCCAAGACGAAGATCTTGTGTAGAAGTTACAATGCGGAATGCCGAAGCTCGGTAGCTTCGGTTCAGACCAAGCAAAGAAGGAAAAAGGACTAGTTAGACCTTCTTAGTTTAAATTGCTTGTAAACTAATGTTCAAGGACGACATGGATGTAATTTTACCCGGGTTGCGTCCCGTGCCTATAAATAGATGAATAGGACCCCGTACTGTTCACGCTGGATTGTATTCACTCTCTCGCATTCTCGCCTTCAAACAAGCCGAAGGTATCAATATAATATTAACAATGTTTATATTCATATATGTTTTATGGAATGAAATAATAAATGAATGATTATAATATGACTATCATATTCATTCCCTCACATTCCTATCCTTGTATTAATATGATGAAGGTGTGTCCTTCTTGACCTTCGTCCGAGAAGCATTATACCCATAAGGAGATAATGCTTCGAGGGACAAATGTCATTAACGATTAACAATTGTGTTGCCTTGTTCTTAACTCACAGCATTTGAGAACAAGTAACCAACATTGGCGCCCACCTCTGGTGAATCTCACTTCCACAACTGCGATAATGGCTTCGCAAGTCAACCAAGTTGTGGCACCTTCGGCTACGAAGCTGGTGCTCCCAATCACAGGTGGCTCAAGTTCTAAACCAGCCAACAAGAAGCAGAAGAAGGAAGCACATAGAAGGGTGCAACATGTTGGAGTGCAAGGACCCTTCATCAAGTCGAAATGGTCTCATATACCAATTACCTTCTCCCAGGAAGATCTTCAGCTGAAGGGTTATCCCCACAACGATGCAATGGTCATATCTTGTGTCATCAAGGGATTTCTGGTCCATAATGTCTTAGTGGACACGGGCAGTATGACATATATCATCTTCGCGAAGGCTTTCAGGCAAATGCAAGAGCCGGATGACAAGATACATGATGCAATACATCCCCTTTGTAGCTTTGGAGGAAGACAGATTGTGGCGCTCGGCAAGATAACTATGCCAATCACCTTCGGCTATGTTCACAACACAAGGACAGAATAGGTTGTCTTTGACATTGTTGATATGGAGTATCCCTACAATGCAATCATTGGTCGAGGGACGTTGAATGCCTTTGAAGCAATACTTCATCTAACATATCTTTGCATGAAGATACATTCAAAACAAGGGCCCATTGCTGTGCATGGAAGCCAAGAGCCTGCTAGGAGAGCCGAAGGAAGCTAGACGGATTCGAAGGCCATCCATAATATAGATGAAGCCGAATCTCATCAGCAATATAAGCATAAAAGAGAAAAGGCTGCTTCAGCAGATCAACCAAAGCCATGCTTTGTGTGAAGACATAGCCGAGCAAAAAGTGCTATTGGGATCTCAATTATCTGATGAACAAGAGAAGACCTTGTTGAGATTTCTGTTCAACAACAAAGATGTTTTTGCTTGGTCGGCCAATGATCTATATGGTGTCAATAGAGATATCATTGAGCACTCACTCAACGTAGACCCGACCTTCAGACCAAGAAAGAAAAGGCTTCGGAAAATGTCCGATGACAAAGCCGAAGGTGCACGAAATGAGGTGAAAAGACTTCATAGTGCCGATGTTATCAGAGAAGTGACATACCCAGAGTGGCTAGCTAATATTGTCATGGTAAAGAAAGCCAATGGAAAATGGAGAATGTGCATTGACTTTATAGATCTCAATAAGGAATGCCCGAAGGATGATTTCCCATTGCCAAGAATAGATTCCCTTATGGATGCAGCAGCTACTTCATAACTCCTAGTGGAACCTATTGTTACCTTCGGATGCCCGGGGGGCTCAAGAATGCTGGAGGAAGCTTCAGCAGGATGACTGCCAAAGTTCTTCACTCCCAAATTGGCAGAAATGTGCTGACATATGTTGATGATATCATAGTAAAGAGCACAAAGCAAGAAAATCATGTTGCTGATTTGCAAGAGACATTTGCCAACTTCAAACTGGCGTGTCTTAAATTAAATCCAGAAAAATGCGTCTTTGGAGTGAAGGGCAAGTTTCTTGGTTGTTTGGTATCAACAAAGGGTATCGAATCTAATCCAAGTAAAATAGAAGCCATACTACGAATGGAGCCATCGAAGTCAAGGAAGGGTGCCCAAAGATTGACAGGGAGGCTGGCATCATTGAACAAATTCATTTCAAGGTCAGCAGAGAGGAATTTGCCATTCTTCGAAGTGCAGAGAGGAATTTGCCATTCTTCGAAGTGCAGAAGGCCTTCGAAGAACTGAAATAATACTTAATAGAGCTGACAACCTTAACTCCACCTTCGTCAGGAACTCCATTGCTGTTGTATGTAGCTGCTTCTCATGCTGGATTTAGTGCAGCATTGGTGCAAGAGAAGCTGGAGGGCCAGGCAAGAAAACAAGTGCCAGTTTACTTCATTTCCGAAGTGCTCAGTGCATCAAAGAAAAATTACACAGAGATAGAGAAGGTACTATATGCTGTACTAATGGCTTCAAGGAAGCTTCGGCATTATTTTCAAGCATACCACATCATAGTACCTTCTTCGCAACCTCTCAAGGACATAATGAGGAATAGAGAGGCCACAATAAGAGTTGGAAAATGGGCTGCAGAACTGAACGAATTCACTATTGATTTTGTTCATAGGTCTTCGATCCAATCCCAGGCGTTAGCAAACTTCATTGCTGATTGGACTCCAGGGGCTCAGGACGAAGAGAACATAACCGATGCCGAAGCCTGGACAATATTTTGTGATGGGCCTTGGGGAACCTTCGGCGCAAGAGCAACAACTGTCTTGATTTCACCATCAAAAATTGAAACTTGCTATGCAGCAAGATTGGACTTCAATTGCACAAATAATATTGCAGAGTACGAAGCCCTTCTTTTGGGGCTTCGAAAGCTTAAGGCGATGGGAATAAGAAGGGCAGTTCTCAAATCTGACTCACAGGTCATCACAGGCCATGTTTATAAAAGCAGCAGAGCAAGAGATCCAAAGCTAGAAAAATATCTGGATGCAGTCCGAAGGTTGGAAGCCTCCTTCGAAGGTTTTTCTGTAAAAAATATTCCGAGAGGAGAAAACGAGCACACAGATTTGCTAGCTAAATCAGCGGCACATGGGCTCTTCTTCGAAACAATAAAAGCACCTTCGGTTGAGCTCATGGAAAGAGCGGTGCTCACAATTTCACCAGTACATAGTGAAGATTGGAGGACTGAGACTGTATCTTTCCTCCAAGGCAACTGTCTTTCGGATGATGAAGTTTACAATAAAAGAATGGAAGCAAGGACAAGACTATATGTAATCATAGAAGGAGAGTTACACAAGCATGGAGTCTGCTCTCCATTGCTCAAGTGCTTGTCCAGAGCCGAAGGTCAAGAATTGATGAAGGAAATACATGGAGGATTATGTGGGGTTCATATTGGGTCTAGGCCTCTGCTGGGGAAGGTTTTCAGACAAGGTTTTTACTGGCCGAAGGCAGCTTCGGATGCAGCAGATTTGGTTCAAAAATGTGAAAATTGCCAAAGATGCGCCAGAGACCAGAAGCAACCTTCGTCTCTAACCCAGCTAATACATCCAACTTGGCCTTTGCAAAGATGGGGCTTGGATCTGTTAGGTCCACTTCCACCAGCGCAAGGTAACTTGAAGTATGTTGTGGTGGCAGTGGAGTACTTTTCTAAGTGGATTGAGGCAAAGCCCTTAGCTACAATAACTTTGGCAATAGTACAGAAATTCTTCTGGCAGAATATTGTTTGTCGCTTCGGTGTGCCGAAGGCTATCACCGTTGATAACAGAACTCAGTTCGATGCTGAAACCTTCAAAACCTTTTGTAACCATATTGGTACAAAAATACACTTCACATCAGTGAGGCATCCGGAGTCAAATGGACTAGTAGAAAGGGCAAACGAAATCATAATAACAGGAATAATGAAGTCAATCTTCAATCAACCCAGAGGGAAGTGGCCAGACGAATTAATAAAGGTAGTGTGGAACCACAACACTGTTGTTTCAAGGTCAACAGGGTTTACTCCGTTCAAGCTTCTGTTCAGTGACGAAGCAATAACATCGGAAGAAGCAAGAACGGGTTCAATAAGAACCTTAGCCTTGACAGAGGATGAAGGTGATTGCCAAGTAACAAAAGACACCATAGAAGGGGACCAGACTACAAGCAATAGAGCACATCAATAAGTACCAGACCGAAACAATCAAATGGCGTGACAGAAAGGTAAAATTGAAGAATATTAAACCAGGACATTTGGTGCTTCGAAGAGTGGCCAACCCTGATACAGTGGGGAAGCTTTAGCTCAAGTGGGAAGGTCTCTTTTTGGTGGTGTCTTCGTCAAGACCTGGATCTTACAGATTTAAAGACATGGATGGTAACGACATACCAAGGTCTTGGAATGCGGATGAGCTTCGTCGATATTATGTGTAAACAATGTTATTTTCTTATTTTTTTTCCTATGACACCCTTTTCCTTTCAAGAGGGGAGAAATGTTTTTAATGGGGCCATAGGTTGCAATTTTCATTTTTTTGTTTAGCCCTATGCAATACAAGGGCCAAATTCCCCCACATGTAAAATGTAACAAAAAGGAATGCACCATTGAGTGCAAGAGGCCATGGAGAAGCTACAAAGTCGTTCCTAAAGGGACGCAGAGTAAGTCACGAAGCTCCAAAGTCGTTCCTAAGGGAATGCAGATCTAAAATACCACCTAAATCAAAGGTGAAGAAGCTCAAAAGTCGTTCCTAAGGGGATGTAGAGCTTAAATGCCACATAAGTAAAGGGTGAAGAAGCTCCAAAGTCATTCCCAAGGGGATGCAGAGCTTAGCTCAAAAGTCGTTCCTAAGGGGATGCAGAGCGGAAATACCACCTAAGTAAAAAGGTGAAGAGACTCAAAAGATGTTCCTAAGGGGATGTAGAGTCTGGGTGTGTTTTTGGCATAACATTTGCATATTTCATCACATCATCATTTGCATTCATGTGAACATACATTAGACATTCGTAGGCTCATTATCATGGCATAAAGCATAGACATTAACAGGGAAAACAGGAAATGCCTGTCCTTGATGAGAAAACACTTCATTACATACGAAGATGCTTCGTCTTCAATGAAATGCTTTGATGCGAACAAAAAGAAGGGAAGGTGTTTTTCGCCTTGGGCTCAAAAGATTACAAGTATTGATTTCGTCCACAACAAAGCAATTCACACATGAGCGAAAGGTAAAATGGTATTACAAGGTATTAACAAATATGTACAATATTTTGTCCAATTGTCAATTACAATTCTTAGCCATATGATACAGAGAGTTCCTAAGACTTTCTACAGATAAGTGCAAAGGGAGATTCTAAAGTCTTCGGTACTTCGACACAAGCTTCGACTTAGCAACCTTCGGCGCCACCATCCTATAGACAAGACAAGGTATAAGGTAATCGAAAATTTAAAAAGGAAAAATCAAGGTAAAAAGACAAAGGTAAAGTTTCATACTGAGTTAAGCAGATTTCGTGCTTGATCCCCAGCCAATTCACGCCCGTCCTTTGCCCAAATTTGGGTAATAAATCTATTTCCTATGCTTCAGGCCTCGGTTGGAACGTCAACCAAGTCTGATGATGAAAGATTGAAATTTGGCTTGTTGATGGCCCTCACGTGATTGCACCCGGCCTTCATAAAAGTTGCAGCTATGTCGCATGAAGCCACCAGAGCACAGAAATCTCCATGCCCGGTTATAACTTCATCAAGGGCTTCAACTTCATTTTCGATATGATCGAAGGCCCTGGGGATGTCTTCGGCAGAAGGGGTGATCTCTTCAGAAGTGGCTCCGACTGAGTTAAATATTTCCTTCAACCGATTGATGCATCAGGCAGCAAAGCCGGAGCATTTGTCCCGAAGTTTCTTAACAGTTTCGTTTAACTTCGCATTCCTTTCAGCTTCGGCTTCGACCTTCGCTTTGAGCTCCTTTGTCTCAAGGTCGAAGCGCTCTGACCTTTCCTTCAAGGCTGCTCGAGCTTTGTCTAGCTCTCTGTTCAGCTTATCATTCTGAGATCTTGCTTCTGCGAGAGAGCCTTCGACCGATTGCAGCAGGATGTCTTTTTCTCTTAAAGAATCTTCAAGTTTCTTAATCTTAACTTCTAAGCCTTCAATAATAACTTCGTTTTTTCTATCTTCGGTATCCTGCTGCATTTTCAATGCCTTGCTTAATACATACTCTGCAAAACAAGTGAAAATTAGAATACTCAAACCGTTACGAAGGTAATATAAAAAAGAGAGTTTAGAAAAAAGCCTTACCTTGAAATTGGAATAAAACAAGCTGCCGACAATATGTTGTCGTCTGTAACAGCTAATGTCAGACTCCAACTTCAGGAATCCAACACTCTTGGATAAAGTGCCCACAATCTTCACCCCGGCGCGGTCGCGAATGCATCATAAGATTTCTTCATCGAGCCCGCAGAAGAGCACGGACCCCGGTTGGTAACCGCAAGCCATAGCAAATTCTTTCAGCTCTAGTTTATCTTCCTCCGAAAGTTCCTGGCCACCCAAGTGCTAAAGGTCAAAACTTTTCTCTTTCGAAGGAGTATCATCAATTTTCTTCCCTTTGTTAGGCACTGAGGCCATGCTTTCCTCCGCAGCCACATCTATCTCCTACGCAACCACATCTGATATAAGCTTGTCAATTTCTGACATTGTGGTTGCGAGTTCTTCAGCTTTGGCTCCGCCAACATCTTCGGTATCCATAGGAATTGCTGGTTTCACCGCCGAAGCTGAAGGTGGCGTTTGCTCAATTGCTTGCATTACGTTCACAATCCACCATTTCTTTTGCCCTCCAGCCTTCTGCTCCGCAGCCGAAGGCACCTTCATCTTCTGTAAAAGGTTGGTTAGTTCCGATCTCAGAGGACTTATCAGCTTGAATGGTGAGGATTCAGTCATTACCTTCAAAATTTCCGCCACCTCGACAGCAGTGGGCGACGAAGGGTTCAAGGTCTCCTTCGACGCTTCATCTACCTTTGGTTCGGCAGAAGGTATTTCATCAAAGTTTTCTTTTTTTAGGGGCTTGCACCTTCGGCTACGATGCTACTTTCACTCTCTTCAGAGCCCTTTCGTCTGCCTTTACGGACCGGGCAACTTCCCTGCTTAGAATGCTGGCAACCCTTTTCCTCTTCGCTCCCTCGACCCATTTGTCAAGTCTCTCATAATCTGGATATTCAAAGTTCAATGCATCCATTACTCGGTTTAGCCTTCATTTCGGTCGGGTGCCGAAGGTAGCAGTCATTAGTTGATCCTCTTTCTTCGTATAATTGCCAAGAATCTCGTTGCACATAGTTTCGATCATCTTTAGCCATTCAATGCATGGTTTCTTGAATTGCTTCTCAAATTTAAAACGATAGGGGAGCCGGACAAGCTCATATTTCTTTCCCCCTTCTTTCTTCTTTGGCATCCCCCAGCTGCTAGAGGTCGGAAAAGTCTTGTTTGCCAAGTACTCTTGTACTAAATCCCTGGTGCTGATTTCGACAGCCACCACTCTGAATTAAACCTCGGCCAGCTGGCATGGGGAGCCGAGTTGCATATGGCACAATGACCTTGTCATTCCGAAGCTTAATCACATAGGACTCATAACCATGGTCATCAATTTCTCCCTTTTCTTCTTGTCAATCTTCACGTAGAACCACTCATTTGTCTACCCGGTTGGCCACTTGGTGCGGTAGCCGATTACCGGGCTTTGGTGTCTTTTTGGTACGCGAAGTTATACCATCCAAAGTTTTTGTGAAGGCCATCCACCCTAACCTTCGTCTGACAGTGCAAATCGTGCACTTGACAGAAGCCTTCGGCATTGGCGCTCATGCCTTGGCTTCGGAGAGCCCATATATAAACACTTAGCCTAACAATGACATTTGGCGTTAGTTGATGAAGGTATATTTCAAACTTCTTCAAAACCTCTCCTATTACATCGTATAGAGGGAACCGAAGCCCTGCTCTGAAGAAGCTTTTAAAGACAACAACTACATCCTCCTTCGGCTCCAGAATCACCTCCTCGGCAGCAAAACGAATAAGCTTACTCTCAGCTTCCCCAAAATAGCCCAGCTTCTTCATCATATCTAGGTCTTCCGCTGACACGGTAGACTTTCCAAATTCAATGTGGCTTGGTTTCGATGGGCTCAAGATAATGTTGTCCTCTTCATACTCATCATCGCTCCCATCCTCAGCTACAATTTGCTCAGCTTCGACAATGTCACCTTCGGCAACGGCTCTTCCGGCACAACTAAACCCGATCGCCTCATCATTTCTGATATTGACGTCGTCTCTTTCATTTCAGCATCATCCCCCTCACGGGATACCGTAGCAGTGGATCTCACTCGGGCCATTTCAAGTATCGCGGTCTCTTAAAATGAGCTAACTTCGAATGATGAACAGTGTGTCTGGAAAGAGCAAACCGGAAAGCTTTGGCTTTGGTTAAAAATTTTAACAGCACAACAGTGCGATGTCAATGAATGCTGTGGTAACTCCTCACCAACCTGTCTGCTTATATAGTGCTACAGGGGAAGAAGGTGTACCGCTAGTCCGTCCACACTGGCTGAGCAGTGGACCGTTCGGCGCTCGGAATATTTTAATCATTTTTTGATAATGAGCTCAGGGAAGGTGTTTTCGGACCTTCGGCATTCCGAAGCCTTTGTGCTTTTCGCGGATCGAGCTCGTTACGAAAAGAACAATCTAGCACCGTGAAGGGCTACTGTTGGGGGTCTTCTACTCTACCGAATGTCCTCAAGACGAAGATCTTTTGTAGAAGTTACAATGCGGAATGCTGAAGCTCGGTAGCTTCGGTTGAGACAAAGCAAAGAAGTAAAAAAGGACTAGTTAGACCTTAGTTTAAATTGCTTATAAACTAATGTTCAATGACATGGATGTAATTTTACTTGGGCTACGTCCCGTGCATATAAATAGATGAACAGTACCCCTGTACTGTTCACGCTGGATTGTACTCACTCTCTCGCATTCTCGCCTTCGAGCAAGCCGAAGGTATCAATGTAATATTAACATTGTTTATATTCATATATGTTTTATGGAATGAAAGAATAAATGAATGATTATAATATGACTATCATATTCATTCCTTCACATTCCTATCCTTGTATTAATATGATGAAGGTGGGTCCTTCTTGACCTTCGTCCGAGAAGCATTATACCCATAAGGAGATAATGCTTCGAGGGACGAAGGTCCTTAACGATTAACAATTGTGTTGCCTTGTTCTTAACTCACAGCATTTGAGAACAAGTAACCAACAAGAGATTTTGAGGGCGTCCCATATTTGCTTGGCATTGTCCAAACCACTAACTTTGTTGTATTCATCACTACATAGATATGCTAAAAGAACAGTAGTAGCTTGGGCAGTTTTATGGATTTGCTCATTAATAAATATGGAATTATCATTACTATCAAAATGCATTTCGTTTTCTACTACTTCCCAAATACTAGGATGAAGAGAAAATAAACGACTACGCATTTTATTACTCAAAAAAGAATAATCTTTCCCATCAAATTGAGGGGGATTGCCAAGAGGAATAGATAATAAATGAGCATTGGAGTTGTATGGAATATGATAATAATCAAAAGAATAGTTTTGGTTAATCATCTTTTTCTTTAAAGAGGAATCGTCGTCGTCGTCCTTCGGTGAAGATGAAGAGGCATCGCTGTCGTAGTAGATTATCTTCTTGATGCACCTCTTCTTCTTCCCATGCTTCCTCTTGTTGTTTGAGCCTGACTCGATGGGCTTATCTCCTTTTGGCTCATTGTTGTTGAAGGTCTCCTTCTCCTTGTCGTCGATCACAATCTTGGTTTATAATAAGTGTTAGTGAAAACTAAAACCAAGGTAGAATGAGAAGATAGATGGAGAGAGAACTCTTCTCTTGATTGCTTCTTTAAGATGAGTATTAAACTTAGGAGCAATATTGCAAGAGATTAGAGAACTCAAGAAGATAGTAATAGCAATAAGTAAATGAACACGTGACACAACGATTTTTACAGTGGTTCAGCCAATGCCTACTCCACATTGTAGTGACCTCCTTTGGTCAAGGGCTACACTCAACCCCTCTCAAGTGATCAAAAGATCAAACTTGAGTGTCACAAATATCTTCCTTATACCAAAATCCCGTTGTGAGGAATCTCCACAAATTTGAGAGCCTCATGCCTTACACAATTGATTACAAACAAAACGGAGTAAGGATGGGAGTAGAAACGCACATAAGAGCACAACGCAACAACAACACATACAAGTGAAAAGAGAGAGCACACGAAACACAATGGTAGAGTTACAGCTCAAGAATGCGCTTAAATCTCTCTCTCTCTCTAGCAAAACAATAGAGTGGTTGCAAGGATTTAGAGTTGTAGTGTGCTCAAAGAGTGGTTGGGTGCTGCTCCATGGTGCCTAGAGGGTTCTTTTATAGCCCAAGGGTCCTAGGAGCCGTTGGAGCTCCATTTGGAAGGCGTAGACTGCCTTCTGTCCGCGGGTGCACCAGACTGTTTGGTGCACACCAGATCGTTGGTTACTTAGCACACTGGACAGTCCGATGGCGCATCAGACAATCCAGTGCAGCCTGGTGACCATTGGTTGGGATGGCGTGGCATGCGCGGATTGCGCAGATGATCGTTGGCCAGACGCGTGGCTCGCACACCAGACAGTTCAATGCACACCGGACAGTCTAGTGATTTATAGCTGCGGTGCCTCAACAAAAACCCAAGAGCAGCTTGATCGCCGACTGACAGCCTAGGCACCGGACACTGTCCGGTGCACACCAGACAGTCTGGTGCTCTCCAGACTAGCACAAGTTTGGTTAAACTTAGCCAAACACAATTTCTCCAAATTGGTTCAACTTGAGAAGTTTTCTAGCACTTAGAGGAACATAGTTTGGAACTAAAACAATTTACTAAGTGCTAGAATCATACCTTTCTTCCTTCAATGCAATAGGATTTATTTGCAATATATTCCTATCTTTCTCAATTTGCCTTTCAAGTACCTGTGCTTTTGCTCATATGTAGAGTTGTTAGTCCACAGTATCGTGTTGACCATCTAATCACCAAAACAACTTGAAATGACCTAGGGGCACATTTCCCTTTCACAAAGTTGTCTATATAAATAGCTTAGCTCAGCTACCGCATTTCACACCTCATTATGAAGGTACCAACGAAACATTAAAGGAAGACACCTTTCCATGATTATGTGGTAATCATGACTCTTCAACTCGGTTAACTTCCTAGTCTTTAAATTGGCGGCTATTCTAAAGCCAACACCATAACCATCAAGAAATTTTAACTTTTCATCCATGTCATCACTTGTTTTCTTCTTTCTAAACTTTAGGCAAAATGGGGCATGTGTCCTCCCACCATATTTCTTGAGCTCAACCATTAGTTGATTACAAATCAGTGCTAAGTCTTGTCTAGCCTTTAGATTGTCCTTCGTACTATCTGGTAAATCCATAAATGCGCTTATGATACTTTCACCAATGTAAAGTTCCTGGCGCATTACATCAATGTTGTGCATCAAAAGTAATGCCTTGACATACTAGAGCTCTCATAATCTAGATATGTGAGTCAAATTGTTCTCCACACCAAAACCTTTGAACCATTCCCATCTGTAGTTGAAACCCGTTTATTCAACTTGTCAACAATTTATGACCTTCTTAAATGTTTTGGTGGCCCATTTATGACAGTTGTGTTCTTCTCTTGAATGTGTTCCTTTGCCTCCTAAAGATGTGATTGATGGATATAAAACATATATGGCGGACAAAGTAATAGATCTTCCCACCAAATTTTAAGTGAAAACAATTAGTGTCATTGCCACAAATTGGAGATGTCAAAGTGCCATAGTAGCTCCACACATCAAAGATATTGTATGCCATGAAATCGTGCACTAATCACAAACAAGCAACCCGAAGGATGAACTTCCTTAATTGTCATACACTCTGACTCATTCTCATAACTTCTTTAGCTCTTTGATTAATGGTTGCATCATCACATGAATATTCTTTTTAGGATGTTTCCGGTCTGGTATGATGAGGCATAAGAACATGAACCCATACTTCATACAAAGCAAATATGGAAGGTTGTATGGAATAACAAAGATAGGCCAACATGAGTATGAAGATGTAATTACATTGAAAGTCATGAAGTCATTTGTCGGTGACCTGACGCTAATATTTCCCTGGTCACTGGTAAAGTCTGGGTCAAAGTAGTCCAAAGACTTCCATGCATCACCTTCGGAAGGTGGCACCCATTCTCATGAACACATTCTTCGTGCCATCTCATATATTTTCTATATAGCTAGAGGCAAGCAACCATTTCATATGCTCTTTAAGGGACATTATTCAAACTATATTATGTAAAACCTTGGTCATCACATTCTCACCATAATCATTCATGACCTGAACATTTTCACACACTTTACACTTCTCTTGTTTCTCATTACCTTTCCAGAAAACCATGCAACAATATTTACACACATCAACCTTCACATAAGACATGCATAGACCTTTTAGCAACTTTTTTGAATGATACATGCCCTTGCATATCTTGTGATTTGCTAGAAGGACATCACTAATCAAACCCATAAACTCCTTGTAACATTTACTTGAGAATGAAAACATGAACTTGATGGCCATAAGAGGGCCTACTAAAATAAGGGTGGACAATGTTGTTTGTTCGTGCAGTGGATCTTCTGAAGCCTAAGGAGCTCCAAGAACCTTTTAACCTCCTCTAACATTCAATCCTTATAATTTGGGTCATATTCTGGTCATGTATTGTTAATCATCTCGTGCCTCTTGCCATCATCAACCATATTATCATCTACCACTTGAGTTGTCGTTTGTGTCTCATGTTGACGGTGTGACTCACCATGGTGCGCCCACATCTCATAGCTTAGTATGCAACCATAGGCACAAATGTGGAGTGTCATCATTATTTTGTCCTTGCATTTGTAGTTGTGCACTACACAACGGTTCACTTACAGCGACCTACGGTTGGTTGCTAAAACGACCTTCAGCGACCTACGGTTGGTCGCTAAAAACTTTTAGCGACCCATAAGGATGGTCGTTGTAAGTGCCGTCGCTAAAGGCTTTAGCGACCGACATCTTTTTAGCGACCGACCGTCCGTTGCTAATATTGTATATTTAGCGACCAACCGTGGGTTGCTGTACTATAGATTTAGCAACCAACAGTAAGTCATCATACTATACATTTAGCAACCAACAGAAAGTCGCTCTTTTTACAGTTGCTATTAATAATAATATACATTTAATTAAGCACCACAAATCACAGATTTTTATACACAAATCATAAAGACATACACAGTTAATCAGTATACCACAGTCATAGATCCATCACATAAACACAAAAGCACCACAATTATATATTCACAAAAGCATCACAATTATAATATCATTCATAACTAGATCATTTACAATTTGTTGAAATGGGAGTACAACTCCACTAGACTGAAGGCGAGTTTGACTGATGCATTCTAATAATAGGTTCAAAAGCACCACAGCGACATCACTCCCGCACTGATTGATAATCACAAAGAACTGAATCGGTTCTTTCCCCTCATAAAAGCGCGCCTGATTAGAAAGCAAGCATAAATTAGAGAAGACAAAAGGGTCTATATCCAGTTTAACAATTCTAATTAAATAAAATCAGTAAGTTACCTGGACAGCCTGAAACTTAGCAGATTCAACCATCTTGCTTGCAAGTGAAACTGCTATTAACCTATCCTCCTGGATAAGAATTGGAAAAAAAGCCTTTATTGTTCAAGTTGATTTAACAAGATAACTGAAGACTACATAATCAACAAGCATAAGGTTATCTAGAATCTCATTAATATGCACAAACAGCATAGGTAACCTTTTGGTTTTAGTTCACACACCAAGATTCTGCTTGAACTGGTAAAACAGACAAGCTAAATAGTACACAGTAAATTGAGCATGAGCATGAACTGCTTGAGATGAATACAAATAGTGACAAGCTAAAACAGACATACAATGTGCTTCTTGAATTCAAGCTGGTCTTGTCAAAGGTTGTATCTCATTCGTGTGACTTGATTGTATTACTGATCCATGTGTTTTCTTATGTATGTTTAATGAAAGATTAATATCTCCACTAGTATACTTTTGACTTTAATGGTACACAGTAATTTTTTTGTGGAAAATAAACGTGCCATAAAATCATACTGTAGGTAATGTTAGGTGATTTTTGTTACATTATGAACTGCAACATTGCTTGGCAATCACAATTGCCTTCTGTAGTTAATCATTTCCAGTAAAATATCAAATTTGGTTTAAATAGTATTTTTCTCTTCTTTCCATTCCATGTTTTCTCAAACAACATATTGCAGGCAGGTCACATCCTTGCTTCTTCTCACAGCCATGCAACTTCAGCTGAGCATGAGCTAGATGAAAACATATATGACAATGGAATACATGAGGGAAATGCCTATCTGCTCGAACAGGTCTGATTTTAGCCCTGATTCATAATGTTAACACTATTACATTGCCTGTTCCGCCATTACAAAAAAGAACTGTTCCCAGGGAGTGCATCAAGGAGCACATGGACATTCTGGAGTGAGATTCGTTAGTGCAATAATATTAAAGTCGAAGGCACTTGCTTTTGAGCGGATGCTTTTTCGAGCTACAAGAGGAAACATGTTATTCAATCAGGCATCTGCAGGGGAACCTGTAACTGATCCCATATCTGGTGAAGAGGTCTGATCATCATGGTTTGCCCTTGCTTATTCTGTGTACATTGAGTTAAATATTTTGCTAAATTTGCTCCACAATATTTACTGATCACATTATTTGGACTCTATTTTCAGTTGTCATATACATAAGCTAAAATCAATGGAATACTCTAATTCAGAAACCAACTTAGTTCATTTGGTACCTTAAAAGATTCTGAATAATATGTCAACATTTTGACAGGTAGAGAAAGTTGTTTTTGTAGTTTTCTTTTCTGGGGAACAAGCAAAAGCAAAGATACTAAAAACTAGGGTGTGTTGATTCCGTGGAGGCCGGGCTAGGAACTGTACCTCTGAAGCCTGGAAGTCGTGCTACCCGTGCGTGGAAGCCTGGAGGCCGTGGCACCGTGCAGAGGCGCCGTTGGATTTGGCCGGAGGCGTGGCGCAGTGGCGGGCTGGATTCCGTTGAAGCCGTGCAGTGACCGGGGACGGGATTCCGTTGAAGCCTGGAAGTCGTGCCCGTGCGTGGTCCCGTGGACGCCGTGCCCGTGCGTGGAGCCTGGAGGCCGTGGCGCCGTGAAGCCGCTGGATTTGGTCGGAGGCGCTGTGCCGATGTGCCTGCGGTGAGTGGCGGCGCTGTACCTGCGACGGGCGGACGGCTGACCTAGCGGCTAGGGCGGACGGCTGAGTGAGCAGTGGGCAGTGGCGGCGGCACCCGCCACGGCTGAGGGAGGGGGTGGCCATGGGAGAAGTGACGGCGGCTGCGTGCGTCAAATAGGGGGTGGCCATGGGAGAAGTGATGGCGGCTGCGCGCGTCGAATAGGGTTTCGTTTGTTTGTTTAGCAGGCCTTTAGATGGGCTTTGGTGAGTAAATAAGAAACACAAAAATCACGTACCTCTATAGCGACCCACCATCAGTCACACACTTACCTCTATAGCGACCGACCATAAGTCGTTAAATTTCTAAACTTTTAGCGACCCACAGACCGTCGCTATAAACGCATTTAGCGACCAACCGTCGGTCCATAACTTTTAGCGACCAACCGTCGGTTCTAAATAAGGGTCGCTAAAGATCAACCGTCGTGTAGTGGTGGCAATCTGTAGGTGAGCATGACACATAAGTGTCGGTTGCGATTGTTGACAAACTTAAGGTATGGTCCCCACTTGAGAGTGAGCCCCACTCTTATTTCAACCATCATATATCCATCATTGATCCTCAACCATAATGTTGATATACCATAAGAAAGAGTTAATGACGCATAACCTTCATTAGCCCTCATGCATAAATTGCATTGGATGTCCCATGGAAATTAAATATCTACATTCATGTAATATAAAGAGTGGAGAGCATATGTTACTTTGTCGGTAGCATGTTAAACATGGACCAACAACATCATGGTGGGACAGATCGGGTGGTGGCATGATGCTTTAAGGTGGGCGGGCACGACGGGGTAGGCATGATAAGGGCAAGTGACAATGGGGCACGACAGAGACATGTCACGGTGACTACACAAAGGTGATGCTGGGTGGCGCAGTGGCGGGGGTAGGACGCAAGAGTGGGGAATTGCCGCTGAAAGGGAAATAGGGTCAAACCTTTTTCCTAAATGATTTTGGTGGTTGAATTGCCCAACACAAGTTATTGGACTAACTAGTTTACTCTAGATTATAAGTTCTACAGGTGCCAAAGGTTCAACACAAACCAATAAAAAGTCCAAGAAAGGGTTCAAATAAAAAGAGCAAAAGACAACCGAAGGCTGCCCTGGTCTGGCGCACCGGAGAGTGTCCGGTGCACCAGGGAGATCAACTCCGAACTTGCCACCTTCGGGTTTCTGGGATTGCCCTCCGCTATAATTCACCGGACTGTCCGGTGTAGCACCGGACTGTCCGGTGTAGCACGGGACTGTCCAGTGTGCCAAGCGGAGTAACGACTACAACGCCAACGGTCGACTGCAAAAGTGAACAGTGAACAGTGCCGACTACGCGCGCAGAGTTAGAGCAGGCGCCAGAAGGCGCACCGGACAGTGAACAGGACCTATCCGGTGCACCACCGGACTGTCCCGTGGCCCCACATGTCAGAGCTCCAACGGTCGAACCCTAACGGTTGGGTGTCGTGGCTGGCGCACCGGACTGTCCGGTGCGCCCTTCGATAGCAGCCATCCCCAATGGCCACTTTGGTGGTTGGGGCTATAAATACCCCCCAACCACCACACTTCAAGGCATCCAAGTTTTCAGCCAACAAATTCAATACAAGAGCTAGTGCATTCAATACAAGACACAAATAGAGTGAATCAAAATCTCTCCATGTCCCAATTCCACTCACAACAATAGTGACTAGAAGAGAGAGTTTTGTCGTGTTCTTTTGAGCTCTTTCACTTGGATCACTTTTCTTCTTCCTCTAGTCTTGCTTCCAAGTTCTTTGTAATCAAAGCAAGAGACAACAATTGTGTGGTGGTCCTTGTGGGGACTAAGTGTCCCAATTGATTGAGAAGAGAAGCTCACTCGGTCTAAGTGACCATTTAAGAGAGGGAAAGGGTTGAAAGAGACCCGGTCTTTGTGACCACCTCAACGGGGAGTAGGTTTGCAAGAACTGAACCTCGGTAAAACAAATCACCGCGTCATCCGCCATATTTGCTTGTGATTTGTTTTTTGCCCTCTCTTTTGGACTTGACTTTATTTCTAACGCTAACCCCAGCTTGTAGTTGTGCTTGAACTTTATAAATTTCAGATTTGCCTATTCACCCCCTCTAGGCGACTTTCAATTGGTATCAGAGCCCGGTACTTCATTAGAGCCTAACCGCTCGAAGTTATGTCGGGAGCTCACGCCAAGAAGGAGATGGTGACCGGCGAGAAGCCCGCCACAAGCCACGGGAAAGCTCCATCGGGAGAGTCCGGCAACAAAAGGGAGGAATCACCTCCCCGCGTCAAGTCACACCAGAGTGGCTGAAAGGGAAATGTGCCCTTGGGCCATTTCTAAGTATTTTGGTGATTTAGTGTTCAACACAAGTGCCCAAGTGTTAAATGGTGGACAAAGTACAAATCAAGTATAAAGGTATGTTTCTAAGACTTAGTATATTGTTTTGGAGACTAATGTATTATGTCTAAGTGCTGGAAACAGGAAAAATCAAGTTGGAATTAAAGATGGCTTTGTTCAGCCGAAGTTAGCTCAGTCTGGGTGCACCGGACTGTCCGGTGGTGCACCGGACAGTGTCCGGTGCGCCAGGCTGACTCAAGCGAACTTGCTGCTCTCGGGAAATCGTCGGCGACGTACGGCTATAATTCACCGGACTGTCCGGTGAGCCAACGGTCGGCCGGGCCAACGGTCGGCCGCGTAATCCGTGCGCGACGCGTGGCCGAGCCAACGGCTAGAAGGGGGCACCGGACAGTGTCCGGTGCGCCAACGGCTCCAAAGCGCCAACGGTCGGCTTCGCCAAAGAAGGAAAGAAATCCGCACCGGACTGTCTGGTGCACCAGGCGACAGAAGGCAAGAATTGCCTTATTCAAATGCTCTCAACGGCTCCTAGCTACCTTGGGGCTATAAAAGGGACCCCTAGGCGTATGGAGGAGTATACCAAGCATTCTCTAAGCATTCCTAAGCACCAAGACTTTGATTCCGCGCATTTGATTCTTTGTGATAGCAACTAGAGCTCCATTTGAGTTGTGAACTCGTCGGGTTGTGTTGTGAGCTCTTGTTGTGACTTGTGTGCGTGTTGGTACTCTGATTTCGTGTCTTGTGTGCGTTGCTCATCCCTCCCTTACTCCGTGCTTCTTTGTGAACATCAAAGTTTAAGGGCGAGAGGCTCTAAGATGTGGAGATTCCCCGCAAGTGGGATATAGTAAAGTGAAAGCAAAACACCGTGGTATTCAAGTGGGTCTTTGGACCGCTTGAAAGGGGTTGATTGCAACCCTCGTCCATTGGGACGCCACAACGTGGAGTAGGCAAGTGTTGGACTTGGCCGAACCATGGGATAAACCATTGTGCCATCTCTGTGTTGATCTCTTTGTGGTTATCGTGTTGTGCAAGCTCTCCTCTCTAGCCACTTGGCTTAATTGTGCTAACTCCTAATCAAGTTTTGTGGATTAAGTTTCAAGTTTTTACAGGATCACCTATTCACCCCCTCTAGGTGCTCTCAGTGGCGACAAGAAGAAGAAAATGAAGAAGGTGGTCTACTACGAGACCGACTCTTCGTCGCCTTCCACCTCCAGCTCCGACACGCCGTCCGTCACTTCTAAGCGCCATGAGCGCAAGAAGTTTAGTAAGATCCCCTTACGCTATCCTCGCATTTCCAAACGCACACCTTTACTTTCCGTCCCACTAGGCAAACCACCAGTTTTTAATGGTGAAGATTATTGTATGTGGAGTGATAAAATGAGGCACCATCTAACCTCACTCCACGCTAGCATTTGGGACATTGTTGAGTTTGGTGCGCAGGAACCATCTGTGGATGATGAAGGCTATGATTCGGACGAGGTAGCCCAAATCCGGCACTTCAACTCCCAAGCCACTACTATACTCCTCACCTCTCTAAGTCGAGAGGAGTATAATAAGGTGCAAGGGTTGAAGAGTGCCAAGAAGATTTGGGACGTGCTCAAGACCACGCACGAAGGAGACGAGGTGACCAAGATCACCAAGCGGGAAACAATCGAGGGGGAGCTCGGTCGATTTATGCTCAACCAAGGAGAGGAGCCACAAGCCATGTACAACCGGCTCAAGACCTTGGTGAACCAAGTGCGCAACCTCGAGAGCACCAAATGGGATGACCATGAAATGGTCAAGGTTATTCTAAGATCACTTGTATTTCTTAATCCTACACACGTTCAATTAATTCGTGGTGATCCTGGATATAAACTAATGTCTCCCGAGGAAGTGATAGGAAAGTTTGTGAGCTTTGAGTTAATGATCAAAGGCTCCAAAAAAATCATCGAGCGAGGCGCCACCTCCACACCCGAGGTGCAACCCGCCGCTTTCCAAGCAACGGAGGAAAAGAAAGAAGAGTCTACGTCAAGTAGGCTCCCCATCGACGCCTCCAAGCTCGAGAATGAGGAGATGGCTTTAATCATCAAAAGCTTTCACCAAATCCTCAAGCAAAGGAGGGGGAAGGACTACAAGCCCCGCTCCAAGAAAGTTTGCTACAAGTGTGGTAAGCCCGGTCACTTTATAGCAAAATGTCCTATTTCTAGTGACAGTGACAGGGGCGACGACAAGAAGGGAAGAAGGAAAGAGAATAAGAAGTATTACAAGAAGAAGGGCGGCGATGCCTATGTTTGTTGGGAGTGGGACTCTAACGAGAGCTCCACCGACTCCTCCGACGAAGATGCCGCCAACATCGCCGTCAACAAAGGTCTTCTCTTCCCCAACGTCGGCCACAAGTGCCTCATGGCAAGGGACGGCAAAAAGAAGGTAAAATCTAGAGCCTCCACTAAATATGCAACATCTAGTGATGAGGATAACTCTAGTGATGATGAGGATAACTTGCTTGCCCTTTTGGCCAACCTAAACATGCAACAAAAAGAAAAACTAAATGAATTGATAGGAGCTATTCATGAGAAGGATGAACTCTTGGATAGCCAAGATGACTTCCTAATTAAAGAAAATAAGAAGCATGTTAAGGTTAAAAATGCTTATGCTCAGGAAGTAGAAAAGTGTGAAAAATTGACTAGTGAGCTAAGCACTTGCCATGATGTTATCTCAAACCTTAGAAATGAAAATGCCAAATTAACTGCTAAGGTTGAGAAGTTAGATGTTTGTGATGATTCAATTGTCAGTCTTAGAAATGATAATGCTAGTTTGACTACTAAGATTGACAAATTGAATGCATCTCTCTCTAGTCTTAAAATTGAGAATGAAAAATTAATTGCTAAGGCTAAAGATTTAAATGTTTGCAATGATGTTATTTCCAATCTTAAGAATGAGAATGCTATTTTACATACTAAGATTGATGAACTAAATGTTTGCAAACCCTCTACATCTACCATTGAGCATGTTACTATTTGTACTAGATGTAGAGATATTAATGTTGATGCTATTCATGATCACCTAGCTTTAATTAAACAACAAAATGATCACATAGCTCAACTTAGTGCTAAAATTAATGAGCATGACTTAGAAAATGAAAAATTTAAATTTGCTAGAAGCATGCTCTATAGTGGGAGACGCCCTGGCATTAAGGATGGTATTGGCTTCCAAAAGGGAGACAATGTCATGCTTAATGCCCCTAAAAGATTGTCTAACTTTGTTAAGAGCAAGGCTCCCATGGCTCAGGATAACGAGGGTTACATTTTATATCCTGCCGGTTATCCCGAGCACAAAATTAGGAGAATTCACTCTAGGAAGTCTCACTCAGGCTCTCATCATGCTTTTATGTATAAGAGTGAGGTATCTAGCTCTAGGCAATCAACCCATGTTAAATTGCCTAAAAAGAAATCTCCTATAGCATCAAATGAACCTAATATTTCATTTAATACTTTTGATGCTTCTTATGTACTCACTAACAAATCAGGCAAAGTAGTCGCCAAATATGTTGGGGGCAAACACAAGGGGTCAAAGACTTGTGTTTGGGTACCTAAGGTGCTTGTTTCTAATGTGAAAGGACCCAAGACCGTTTGGGTACCTAAGAACAAGGCCTAAATTTGTTTTGTAGGTTTATGCATCCGGGGACTCAAGTTGGATAATTGATAGTGGGTGCACAAACCACATGACTAGGGAGAAAAGGATGTTCTCCTCCTATGAGAAAAACCATGATCCCCAAAGAGCTATCACATTCGGGGATGGAAATCAAGGTTTGGTCAAAGGACTTGGTAAAATTGCTATATCTCCTGACTATTCTATTTCCAATGTTTTTCTTGTAGATTCTTTAGATTATAACTTGCTTTTAGTTTCTCAATTATGTAAAATGGGCTACAATTGTCTTTTTACGGATATAGGTGTTACTGTCTTTAGAAGAAGTGATGATTCAGTAGCATTTAAGGGAGTGTTAGAGGGTCAGCTATACTTAGTTGATTTTAATAGAGCTAAACTCGACACTTGCTTAATTGCTAAGACTAACATGGGTTGGCTCTAGCAGCGCCGACTAGCCCCCGTTGGGATGAAGAATCTTCATAAGCTTCTAAAGAGAGAGCACATTTTGGGACTAACAAATGTTCATTTTGAGAAAGACATGATTTGTAGCGCATGTCAAGCAGGGAAGCAAGTTGGTGTTCATCATCCACATAAGAACATCATGACGACTTACAGGCGGCTTGAGCTACTCCACATGGATCTATTCGGCCCGATAGCTTACATAAGCATCGGCGGGAGTAAGTACTGTCTAGTTATTGTGGATGATTATTCTCGCTTCACTTGGGTGTTCTTTTTGCAGGAAAAATCTCAAACCCAAGAGACCTTAAAAGGATTCTTGAGACGGGCTCAAAATGAGTTCGGCTTAAGGATCAAAAAGATTAAAAGCGACAACAGGACAGAGTTCAAGAACTCTAAAATTGAAGGCTTTCTTGAGGATGAGGACATCAAGCATGAGTTCTCTTCTCCCTACACGCCACAACAAAATGGTGTAGTGGAGAGGAAGAATAGAACTCTACTTGACATGGCGAGGACCATGCTTGATGAGTACAAGACTTCGGATCGGTTTTGGGCGGAAGCAGTCAACACCGCTTGCTACGCCATCAACCGTCTCTACCTTCACCGAATCCTCAAGAAGACATCGTATGAACTCCTCACCGGTAAAAAGCCCAATGTTTCATATTTTAGAGTCTTTGGTAGCAAATGCTTTATTCTTGTTAAAAGATGTAGAAAATCTAAATTTGCTCCTAAGGCTGTAGAAGGCTTTTTACTTGGTTATGACTCAAACACAAGGGCATATAGAGTCTTTAACAAGTCCACTGGACTAGTTGAAGTTTCTTGTGACATTGTGTTTGATGAGACTAACGGCTCTCAAGTAGAGCAAGTTGATCTTGATGAGCTAGATGATGAAGAGGCTCCGTGCGTCGCATTAAGGAACATGTCCATTGGGGATGTGTGTCCCAAGGAATCCGAAGAGCCTCCACAAGCACAAGATCAACCATCATCTTCAAATCAAGCATCTCCACTAACCCAAGATGAGGATCAAGCTCAAGATGATGAAAATGAAGATCAAGAAGAGCCACCTCAAGAGGAGGACAATGATCAAGGGGGAGATACCAATGATCAAGACAAGGAAGATGATGAGGGTCCAAGACCACCACACCCAAGAGTCCACCAAGCGATTCAAAGAGATCACCCCATGAACTCCATCCTCGGCGATAATCATAAAGGGGTAACCACTCGATCTCGTGTCGCACATTTTTGTGAACATTACTCTTTTGTTTTCTCTATTGAGCCATATAGGGTAGAGGATGCACTACGAAATTCGGATTGGGTGTTGGCGATGCAAGAGGAACTCAACAACTTCACGAGGAATGAGGTATGGCATTTAGTTCCACGTCCTAACCAAAATGTTGTAGGAACCAAATGGGTCTTCTGCAACAAGCAAGATGAGCATGGTGTGGTGACAAGGAACAAAGCCCAACTTGTGGCCAAGGGATATTCACAAGTCGAAGGTTTGGATTTCGGTGAAACCTATGCACCCGTAGCTAGGCTTGAATCAATTCGTATATTACTTGCCTATGCTACTTACCATGGCTTTAAGCTCTATCAAGTGGACGTGAAAAGTGCCTTCCTTAATGGGCCAATCAAGGAGGAGGTCTATGTTGAGCAACCTCCCGGCTTTGAAGATAGTGAGTATCCTAACATGTGTATAAACTCTCTAAGGCGCTTTATGGGCTCAAGCAAGCCCCAAGAGCATGGTATGAATGCCTAAGAGATTTTCTTATCGCTAATGGCTTCAAAGTCGGAAAAGACGATCCTACTCTCTTTACTAAAACATTTGCAAATGATTTGTTTGTATGCCAAATTTATGTTGATGATATCATATTTGGGTCTACTAACAAATCTACTTGTGAAGAGTTTAGTAGGATCATGATTCAAAAATTCGAGATGTCTATGATGGGGGAGTTGAAGTATTTTCTAGGATTTCAAGTCAAGCAACTCCAAGCGGGCACCTTCATCAGCCAAACTAAGTACATTCAAGACATACTCACCAAGTTTGGAATGAAGGATGCCAAGCCCATCAAGACACCCATGGGAACTAATGGGCATCTCGACCTCGACACAGGAGGTAAATCCGTAGATCAAAAGGTATACCGGTCGATGATAGGATCTTTACTCTATTTATGTGCATCTGGAGTGGATATTATGCTTTCCGTATGCATGTGTGCAAGATTCCAAGTCGATCCTAAGGAAGTTCACCTTAGGGCTGTGAAACGAATCTTGAGATATTTAGTTCATACTCCTAAGTTTGGCCTTTGGTACCCTAAGGGTTCCACTTTTGACTTAATAGGATATTCAGATGCTGATTGGGCAGGGTGTAAGATTGATAGGAAGAGCACATCAGGGACTTGTCAGTTCTTGGGAAGATCCCTGGTGTCTTGGGCTTCAAAGAAACAAAATTATTTAGCTCTTTCTACCGCCGAAGCCGAGTACATTGCCGCAGGCCATTGTTGCGCGCAATTGCTTTGGATGAGGCAAACCCTTTGGGACTATGGTTACAAATTAACCAAAGTTCCTCTCCTATGTGATAATGAGAGTGCAATCCGCATGGCGGATAATCCTATTGAGCACAGCCGCACTAAGCACATAGCCATTCAGTATCACTTTTTGAGGGATCACCAACAAAGGGGGGATATCGAGATTGCTTATGTTAGTACCAAAGAACAATTAGCCGATATCTTTACCAAACCACTAGATGAGAAAACTTTTACCAAACTTAGGCATGAGCTTAGCATTCTTGATTCTAGAAACTTTGATTGATTCCTTACACACATAGCTCATTTATACCTTTGATCATATCTCTTTCATGTGCTATGACTAATGTGTTTTTCAAGTGTATTTCATTCTAAGTCATAGATTGAAAGGGAAATGGAGTCTTCGGCAAAGAAAAGGCTTCCACTCCACTCCATTGTAATATTTATCCTTCACCGACACTCATCGCTCTTCACTTTGGTATCATCCTTCACTCATATATTATTTGTCAAAGGGGGAGAGAGTTTGAAAAGGGCTTATATTTCACTCACAAGTATCCGTTTTTGGCGATTCATGCCAAAGGGGGAGAAAGTAGCCCAAAGCAAAAGGACCGCACCACCACCAATTTCAAAAATGTAGTCTTTCAATTGGTATTAAAGAAGTTTTTCAATTGGTATCTTATTTTTGATATAATTTCAAATTGGTTTGACCTCTTTCAAAATTAATATCCAAAACCCTCTTGAACACTAATAGGAGAATTTCATTGAGGGGGAGTTTTGTTTAGTCAAAGGAAAAGCATTTGAAACAGGGGGAGAAAATTTCAATTCTTGAAAATGCTTCTCTAAATCTTATTCATATACCTTTGACTATTTTGCAAAAGACTTTGAAAAGAATTTCCAAATACATTTGCGAAAACAAAACATGTGGTGCAAGCGTGGTCCAAAATGTTAAAAGAAATAAAGCAATCCATGCATATCCTATGAATGTACAATTTGGTTTAATTCCAAGCAACCTTTGCACTTACCTTATGCAAACTAGTTCAATTATGCACTTATACATTTGCTTTGGTTTGTGTTGGCATCAATCACCAAAAAGGGGAGATTGAAAGGGAAATAGGGTCAAACCTTTTCCTAAATGATTTTGGTGGTTGAATTGCCCAAAAAAAATATTGGACTAACTAGTTTACTCTAGATTATAAGTTCTACAGGTGCCAAAGGTTCAACACAAACCAATAAAAAGTCCAAGAAAGGGTTCAAATAAAAAGAGCAAAAGACAACTGAAGGCTACCCTAGTCTAGCGCACCGGACAGTGTCCGGTGCACTAGGGAGATGAACTCTGAACTTGCCATCTTCGGGTTTCTGGGATTGCCCTCCGCTATAATTCACCGGACTATCCGTGTAGCACCGGACTGTATGGTGTGCCAAGCGGAGTAACAGCTACAGCGCCAACGGTCGACTGCAAAAGTGAACAGTGAACAGTGCGGACTGCGTGCGCAGAGTTAGAGCAGGCGCCAGAAGGCGCACCGGACAGTGAACAGGACCTGTCCGGTGCACCACCGGACTGTCCGGCGGCCCCACATGTCAGAGCTCCAACGGCCGAACCCTAACGGTTGGGTGACGTGGCTGGCGCACCGGACAGTGTCCTGTGGTGCACCGGACCGTCTGGTGCGCCCTTCGACAGCAGCCTTCCCCAACGACCACTTTGGTGGTTGGGGCTATAAATACCCCCAACCACCACACTTCAAGGCATCCAAGTTTTCAGCCAACACATTCAATACAAGAGCTAGTGCATTCAATACAAGACACAAATAGAGTGAATCAAAATCTCTCTAAGTCCCAATTCCACTCAAAGCAATAGTGACTAGAAGAGAGAGTTTTGTCGTGTTCTTTTGAGCTCTTGCACTTGGATCGCTTTTCTTCTTCCTCTATTCTTGCTTCCAAGTTCTTTGTAATCAAAGCAAGAGACACCAATTGTGTGGTGGTCCTTGTGGGGACTAAGTGTCCCAATTGATTGAGAAGAGAAGCTCACTCGGTCTAAGTGACCGTTTAAGAGAGGGAAAGGGTTGAAAGAGACCCGGTCTTTGTGACCACCTCAACGGGGAGTAGGTTTGCAAGAACCGAACCTCGGTAAATCAAATCACCGCGTCATCCGCCTTATTTGCTTGTGATTTGTTTTTCGCCCTCTCTTTCGGACTCGACTTTATTTCTAACGCTAACCCCGGCTTGTAGTTGTGCTTAAACTTTATAAATTTCAGATTTGCCTATTCACCCCCCTCTAGGCAACTTTCAGCCGCAACGTGGGAGTGGGGGTAGGGCAACACCGCAATTGGGTTGTGACGGCAAGCATGTGTGCGTGTGTATAGG
This sequence comes from Zea mays, assembly GCF_902167145.1. Lineage (NCBI taxonomy): Eukaryota > Viridiplantae > Streptophyta > Magnoliopsida > Poales > Poaceae > Zea > Zea mays. The sequence continues at coordinate 80,278,310 of NC_050104.1, read as the reverse complement.
TGGGTGAGTACGGGCGAGCATAGCCGGGTGATATGGCACTAAATTTCTTGGTCCATGTGTATGGGTGGGTGAGTAGGCGTTACGGCGGCAAGGACGCAAGGTTGTGGCATTGTCGCAACTTGGAGGTGGGGGTAGTGAAAGACTGCGGTAGGGTTCTGACGGCAAGCGTGCGTGCATGTGTATGGGTGGGTGAGTGCGGGCGAGCACATCTAGGTGCTATGGCACTAGATTTCTTTGTCCTATCAGTAGCCAATGAGAGTTATTTATTTTTCGTCGACTTTTATAATACTCGACGGAAATTAACTAACTTGGATCGGCTAGTTAGAGGGTTGATAGAAGTTAGGCCTAATTTTCGTCCGCTAAGCAATAGCCGACATAAATTTGTTAATTTCTGCCCTAAAAATCAATGGAAATCAACTAGATTAACGGAAGTTCCTGTTTTTATTCGTTCTAAGATCTCAATCAATAAGATCAATTCAATAATGGAGTGCATAGATTACAAATTTTCAATTCAATAATGGAAATCAACTAGATTGACGGAAGTTCCTGTTTTTATTCTAAGTCAAAACTTTCTCAAGTTTATCCTATTCTATATAAGAAAATACTAGTATCTATGGTACAACAAAAGTATATTATAAAAATATTTTATATGTTGTATATAACTATAATTTTTTGCGTCATCAAAATTAGTATTTTTTTCTATAAAATTAACTTTATGTTAACTTTAATAAAAAAAATATGTTGTAGAACATCGTTCAAATATGTAAATATGATATTGGACACCAGTAAAACGAAATATATCCAGTATCATCACAAAATCATGTATGTTTGCCATAGACATCGTACAAATTATTTTATTTATTTCTCAGATTTTTTTAAAAGATGCTAATTTTTTTTTATCTTGTCTCCATCCCAAAGTTGAAAGCATAACACCCGCCGCCGCCAATTTGTCCTCGTCCTTCTCCGACAATCTGCCCCCATCCGAGCGGGCGCCCCGGTGGATTGAAATTGGGAAGCTTTACATGGCGTGTGCTGTGTCTGTTTGCAGCCAGCCCGTGCTGTGACTTTAAAGTCTGTGGCCAAACGACCCGTCACTGTGCTACGATGTTGCTGCACACGCCGCCGTAGATGGGGTAGAGAAGGATTCTGGAACCCGGGGGCATCAGAAAGCTGCACGGCGCGCGGCGTAGCGACCGTCGGCCGGACCTCGTTTTCGCTGGTTAATTGCAGGTGCGCGAGAACGTTGGCTCGTTTTGCTCGTCGAGTTCTCCGGGGTCACATCCGTGTTTTAGGGACCCGGCCACAAACATAATTACCAGTTATATTAGAATCAAATCTCACACATACGATGAATCATGGTATATAAACGAATGTCACATTTTTATTATATAATATGAGTTCTGTACAAAATAAATAAATAATTACATCGAAAAGAGACAATGATGCAGTAACCCAAAGTTGTTTGAGTGATGACGGCCTAGACCTCTCACGAACACATCGTAGCATCTTTCATTCGTCTCATCCTGTGGTATCTGTTCTTGACCTGTGGGGGTGAGACAACAAGAGTGAGTTCACATACGTTCATCACTCAAAAGTTGTGGGGAATAATATGCATGAACACGCTTACCAAAGAGGATGATTAAAGCTGAGCATTGCTTTTAAAGTTAGTCAAAATTTTATTAGCAGTTACTAAATATAAATAAATACCAAACCAAATAATAATAGATCAAAATTAATAATAAATCCCATGTAATGCAAATGACAAATTGAATTTAATTTCATAAATTAATCATGCGAGAGTCCTAAGCTACTCATGACCGTGAGCTCGGCTAGTATACCAGTTTTACACTCTGCAGAGGTGGTACCCTTTACCCATAAGTCGTGTATCCCATGTTGCCAGGGTTAGCTAGACCCTTAGACACTACCGAGGTGAATGACTAGGGATCCACTACGAGGCCTTTATAAAGTTCCACTAGCTTCCGAAAACCCGCTATAGTTTCTGGGAAGAGCAACGCAGAATCCCCTGTCTGACCGCCATCGCAGCAAAATCAACCCAGGAACCTCCCTACACGTCTAATCCCTACTGTCCTTGCCCCTATCGGGTAAGGTAGTCTTCCACTAGCTTTCCTTGTTAGTCAGCCAAGCGCGTCCCATTCCACCCTTGAGGTGGCACATGTTTCTCAAGTTAAGCTCCATGTTCCAATTTAAAAATATAATGATCTTGACATGAACATAAATAAAATTACAGAATAATTGGAACATGGACATAATATAGTATTAATCCCAAAACCATATAGAGCAATAGCAAAACTACTCAAATGATTCAGGGGTAAACAAGGTAACAAGATAAGAAGACTAGGGCAACCTATTGGGTCCCATCAAAATTAAACCTATGCATGAATAAATGATTATAAAGATCATTATTGGGTAATAAAAGTGATCAAGGGCACAACTTATCTGTGACTTGAGATTCTAGATACCAGGATGATCTTCAAGTGACACGTGACCTCACTGCTAAACGTAGCAATACAAACAAACATGGTATAGACAAAATTAACATCACACCAAACATAAGAACAAACTGCATAATAATAGTCTACGCGTAGCTATGAGATTGTGGGTTTGAGAACTACCAAAATCAGAGTTACGGTTATAAAGTTACGATTTACAGAAGATCTATGTGGTTGAATATCAAATTATATTATAAATTGATTATTATACATCATATGAGAAAATATAATCAATTCAACTTTAATCTTATAATTATAGACAAATTAACTTTGATTAAAAGAGTAAATCTACTAACACAGATTAAACAAATATCTAACTATAAAATTATGCAATATGGTATAATTCATACTGTTACTGCATAATAAATATTCATATGAAGCTAGCGCAATTTGAACGGATTGAAACAGAGCAAAAATGAATTAATTATGATTTTCTGAAGTTTCGAGTGCTTAGTATAGACTAAATTCAAGTGGATAATTTTAATCCAAGTTTCAAGATAAAACAGATTTACTAGGTGATAAACAACATTAAAACAAATTAATGCCACTAGAATGGATCAATTTGGAGTTAAAATGAATTTAATATGAATTATACAAGTTTCTGGAATTATTTACGTATTAAAAATCAATTTCTGAATTTAATTTCCTATTTTCTCGGTTTTCTGGGTTGCACCAATTACTCGAAAGGCTAGGGGCTTCCACGTAAGAATCCCGAGACCTAGCGCACAGCAACTGCGGATCGCAGGTTGATTTAATAAGAAGATAGGGTCTCTTCAACAAAATAGCCTAGCCGAAGGGGTGCAGGCCAAATCTGGTCGTTGGATCTGAAAGTGAGGGTGCAGATTAGATGAGCCCATGGTTGAATCGGTACACGAGGACGGCCATCAGATCACGATCTGATGACCTAGATTTAATGAAATCTGGGCTACCCACCGCCATCCGACCTAAGATCTGATAGCCCAGATTCATCAGGGCGTGTTTCAATCTAAACCACCCATACCCAGATCCACGGCTGCGACCCTGTCTTCCACCTAATGCTAGGCACGACAGTGCTTCTCTTTCACGGCGGCGTGCCCCACCAGCGACATGCGGGACGACCCTCAGGTGACCTATCCCCAACATCGACGGGCGATACTCCACGCGGGGGCTAGCACAAGCGAGGCAGAGAGCTTCTTACCTCGAATTGGATCAGTGGTGAGGGCGTCAACGTGGAATGGTGGATTGGCGGCAGCGATATACTCCGGTGAAGGATTCCTAGTCACCTTGGGCACACCCCGTGGCCCCAATGCTCGTGATCAACTTAAGGTACCACCCGCGATGCACCTAGGCTACGTGCACAAGGCCGCGCAATGACAAGTCATCGGACGGCTTGCGACGGTGAGAACCTATCCCCTTCCTCCGCTCCCATGGGCGATGATAGCAATGTTCAGGAGACGCCCCGCGAATTAGAGGGATAGTTGGGAGAGAGGAGGCTAGTTATAGGGCTAGACATGGGGAAAGGGGAGAGTTGTTACGTCGGCAGGCGCGTGCAAAATCGGCGGCGACTGTTACCGCCATGGATAGTCGAAGCAGGGCGGGCTAATAGCTTGGGCCCGCAGGTAAGCCGCCCAAGAGGGGAAGTGAGAAGGAAAAGAGACCGGTATCCGGCCCCATTAGTCGGCGCGGACGCCCCCGGTTTGAGCGTCTAGCTGAGACTGCTTGTGGGGCCGCCTAGCGCGCGCCATCCATGTGGCTGACGGCACGGGCCCACCTGTCGACGCGCGAGTCAGCCGGGCTGAGTGTTAATTGGTCTAGCCGAGGGGCATGGGAAACAGCCCAGCAAGCACATGTAGGTTTTCTCTTTTATTTTATATTTTTTTTCTATTTCTAACTCCTCATTTCAAATTCAAGTTTAAATTTATGGTTCAAATTCAAATCTGAGTCACAAGTACTAGCATGAAGAATTATAATTATTTATATATTTTTTTCTTTGTAATGCATTTTCCATTTTTTTGTTCATTCTCTTTCTTATTTCTCCTACCCATTTATTTTCTATTTCTAGTTTCAAATTCTAATTTCCTAATTTAACTTGTCTCACCTTTGAATACAAATACAAAAATGCAAGAACTTCATCATGAGGTGCATATTTCTATATTTATTTATTTTGTTATTTGGCTAGCTTAACTCCATTTAATTGAACATTCAAAACCAAATAATACCCAAAGGTTTCAAAAAACCCTTGAAACACTAACTTAAATATATTTATTTATTTATGTTGTTATTTGTTTTTACCAATTTTGAGCTTTACAAATCCTACCACCCTTAAAAGGAATCTCGTCCTCGAGATTAGTAGGAAAAGGGATGTATACCCATATTGTCTCAACACATATGCACAAAATCTCAGCATGATGCATAACTTATTAACAACACATAGGGTCAAATAGACATTATTATTATTTCTAAAATAGTAAAATACTAATTACTAACTAAAGTAACATTTAGGTCTTACAAATACTAATATATATATATAGCTTGGTGGAGCTGGCGGTGGTGGTGGAGGTAGTGAGTGTTGTTGTTGTCTTTCCAACCGTGCTTGCCTCATTTCTTAATGCATTTCCTGGCGTTCTTTCCTTATCTGATTTTGCATTTCGTTCACCATGTTTGTCATTTGTTGTAGTACCAGCATTTGGGCGGGAACCACTAGATCGGTTCCAGCCGGTTGCGGATTTGGAGGATTCATTTCTGTTTGCTGTTGCCTGATAGTCCTCCTGTTGTGGGGGTTGGCTGGTAGATCGATTCCTCCTCCCTTCCTGGTATTGACCATCTGAGTTAGAAGCATATGGTAAGATAGTTTTGCAAGGGAAATTATTTGGTAGGCAGAACGAATAGGCTAGTAGCTGATTATGAACTGAAGATTCTTTGGCAGGGCTTAATCTGTTGTTTTATGTCCAAATTGGGGTAACTAGTCGTATAAGGTGAATATCCAAAGGTAAGATAGAATCTGTCAAGATGAGATAGACTACATGATGTAGGTCAAAATCTTGTTTGATGTTAGGCAGGGATAGTCAGATTATGCAGTCCATCATGACTCTATTGGTTGGATTAGCTCTTCTGCTTAGGGTTGAGTTGGTCTAATGTACTAAGTTAAGTTATCACCTGGCTAGCAGGGTCTCATCTCTTATACCAGTATCACTAATCTGTTTAATAGACCCCATTAGATTTGATCATATTAGATTAGATCACATTAGATTCTATAATCCTATTTAGGAATATCATTTAGTTGAGCATATCAAGCTGACTTTATCTTTATGAAATTCTAGTATTTTTTCTAAGTGGAACTTTCAATTAGTATTTTTTATACCCTAAAATTTTCATACCATTAGCAGATGTGGCATAGGAAACAAGGGTACATTAGATTTTAGCTATTAGGTGAGTGTAGAGAAGATTTGGGGTAAGTTAGGTAAGGGAGACTTTAATTCCAGGTGGCGGATCTTGATTCATTTGAAGATCTGTTTCTACTCATCTCCTTCATTGTCAAAGTCAACCTTCTTCTTGGGTTCCGATTTAGGGACCATCGGTCATGGTGTTAGATGCCATTATCTAAGTTGGGATAACGATTGCAGGTACATGGGTAGGTAGGTTAAAGAGAGTTATACTTTGCTTTTGGGATAGATGGGCTAGGAAACCTATAACATAGGCTAAGTCGTGGTTTCACGAACGAGTTGGTTTAAGACACCAATTTAGGTTTAAAACCCATTCATATGAATATGGTCTAATCTGTGTTATCAGTATTAACTAGCTTGTTTAAGTAACTCCCTTTAGATTGGACCGTATTAGATTAGGTAGGGTCTAGCTTAGATTGGATATAACTAGATTAGACTAGTTTAAGTTAGATAAATCTACCAAGGTAGAATAAATATTATTAGGATATGTTAGAATCTTTTGAGATTTGACGGATCATATGATGTAGGTAAGTCAGAATCTCTATTAGGTTATAACCGAGGGGTTATGCAACCATCTGATGGTTAAGGTAGTTGCATAAGGCTGAGTTGGTCAGTCATTCTTAACTTAGTGCAGAGTGAATTAAGTTAAAACCTATTTTATAGGAGTAGAATCTCATTTATTTCATTAGAAACTCACATTAGATTCACTCAACTTGAGGTTAGCCTTTGTTAGGCTAGATTAATCTATTACATTCGATCAGATCTAAGTATGGCTAGCTTCGACTAGACAAGATCCAATTAATTTGGGTTAGATCATGATCATGGTGGGATAAGTCATGTGGTTTTAGTCACACAAATATATCTTAGATCTGATATCCTTATTTTGGATTAGATCCTGGTTGTTACTTTAGGATGAGATAAGTAAAGTGGTTAGGATAAGATGATTCCTTCAAGATAAGATGAATCTATTAATATAAGAGAGAATCTTTTAAGGTAAAATGGATCTATTAAACTAAATATATTTTTTAATAGGGAATATTCTGTGTTGTCTATTTTATAAATATTTTCCCTTATGTCTAGGTATATATGCAGATGCAATTGTGGACATTACTCCACAATCCATCACACTCAATCAAAGATCCAAATCAGACAAGTATCATAAGAACAAACACTCAATCGTATAGATACCTATAAAAATAGTTTTATTTTTGTTCCTAAGAGTAGGTCTCCTATTCCTAAAGGTCACTTTAGGCACAGGATTTTAAAAATGTGAAATCCACATTTGTCTTTAGAAGGAAAAGGTAAGAGTAACCAGAGTAAGCGGAACTAGATGAGAAAAGATTAAGAGAAGTTTAGAAAGGATTAGAGTAGCAAAAGATAAGTAAGTATTGGTGTCCATTTTTGTATAGGTTTCGTCCTACAGTCAACATTCCTCTGATACCACTTCTGTCACACCCGGTTTTAGGGACCCGGGCACGAACATAATCACCAGGTGTGCTGGGACCAAGTCTCACACATATGATGAATCATGGTACAGAAATGAATGTCACATCTTTATTATATAATAGGAGTTCTATAAAAAATAAATAAATAATTACATCAAAAGGAGACAATGTCCAGCAACCCAAAGTTGACTAGGAGACGACGACCTAGACCTCTCACAAACACATCGTAGCATCCTCCATGCGCCTCATCCTGTGGTACATGTTCTTGACCTGTGGGAGGGGTGAGACAACAAGATTGAGCTCACATACGTTCATCGCTCAACAAGTTGTGGGGAATAATGTGCATAAACTCGCCAAAGGTGGGAGCTCATGTGAAGTGTAAGATTTACCAAAGAGGATGGTTGAAGCTGAGCATTGCTTTTAAAGTTGGTCAAAATTTTATTAGCAGTTACTAAACGTAAGTAAATACCAAAACAGAATAATAATAGATCAACATTAATAATAAATCCCATGCAATGCAAATGACAAATTGAATTTAATTCCATAAATTAATCATGCGAGAGTCCTGAGCTGCTCATGACCGTGAGCTCGGCTAGTATACCAGTTTTACACTCTGCAGAGGTGGTACCCTTTACCCACAAGTTGTGTATCCCATGTTGCTAGGGTTAGCTAGACCCTTAGACACTACCGAGGTGAATGGCTAGGGATCCACTATGAGGCCTTTACAAAGTTCCACTAGCTTCCGAAAACCCATTACAGTTTCTGGGAAGAGGAATGCAGAAATCCCCCGTCTGACTGCAATCGCAGCAAAATCAACACGGGAAGCTCCCTACATGCCTAATCGGCTAATCCCCTACTGCCCTTGCCCCTTTTGGGTAAGGTAGTCTTCCACTAGCTTTTCTAGTTAGTCAGCTAAGGGCGTCCCATTCCACCCTTGTGGTAGCACGTGTTTCTCAAGTTATTAAGCTCCATGTTCCAATTTAAAATATAATGATCTTGACATGAACATAAATAAAATAACAGAATAATTGGAACATGGACGCAATGTAGTATTAATCCCAAAACCATATAGATCAATAACAAAACTACCCAAATGATTCAGGGGTAAACAAGGTAACAAGATAAGCAGACTAGGGCAACCTTTTGGGTCCCATCAAAATTAAACCTATGCATGAATAAATGATTATAAAGATCATTATTAGGTAATAAAAGTGATCAAGGGCACAACTTGCCTGAGACTTGAGATTCCAGGTACCAAGATGATCTTCAGGTGACACGTGACCTCACTGCTAAACGTAGCAATACAAATAAACATGGTATAGACAAAATTAACATCACACCAAACGTAAGAACAAACTGCATAATAATAGTCTACGCGTTGCTATGAGATTGTGGGTTCGAGAACTACCAAAATCGGAGTTATGGTTATAAAGTTACGATTTACGAAAGATCTATGTGGTTGAATATCAAATTATATTATAAATTGATTATATACATCATATGAGAAAATATAATCAATTCAACTTTAATCTAGATTATACTTGACTAGATATCATGTTTTAGTCATCTTATAATTATAGACAGATTAACTTTGATTAAAAGAGTAAATCTACTAACATAGATTAAACAAATATCTAACTATAAAATTATGCAATATGATTCATACTGTTACTGCATAAGAAATATTCATATGAACCTAGCGCAATTTGAACGGATTGAAACAGAGCAAAAATGAATTAATTATGATTTTTTGAATTTTCGAGTGCTTAGTATAGACTAAATTCAAGTGGATAATTTTAATCCAAGTTTCATGATAAAACAGATTTACTAGGTGATAAACAACATTAAAACAAAATTAATGCCACTGAAATGGATCAATTTGGAGTTAAAAATAAATTTAATATGAATTATACAAGTTTCTGGAATTATTTGCGTATTAAAAATCAATTTCTGAATTTAATTTCCTATTTTCACGGTTCTCTGGGTTGTGCCCAATTACTAGAAAGGCCAGGGGCTTCCACGTAAGAATCCCGAGACCCAGCGCACAACAACTGCGGACCGTGGGTTGATTTAATAAGAAGATAGGGTCTCTTTAACAAAATAGCCTGGCCAAAGGGGTACATGCCAAATCTGGTTGTTGGATCTGAAAGTGAGGGTGCAGATTAGATGAGCCCACGGTTGAATCGGTACGTGAGGATGGCCATCGGATCACGATCTAATGACCCAGATTTAATGAAATCTAGACTACCCACTTCCATCCGACCTAAGATCTGATGACCCAGATTCGTCAGGGCGCGATTCAATCTAAACCGCCCATACCCAGATCTACGAGTGCGACCCTGTCTTCTACCTAACGCTAGGCACGGCGGTGCTTCGCTTTCAGGGCGACGTGCCCCGCCGGCGACACGCGGGACGACTGTCAGGTGACATATTCCCAACATCGATAGGCGATACTCCACGCGGGGGCTAGCACAAGCGAGGCAGAGAGCTTCTTACCTCGAATTGGATCAGTGGTGAGGGCGTCAACGTGGAATGGCGGATTGGCGGCGGTGATATACTCCGGTGAAGGATTCCTAGTCACCCTGGGCACACTCCGTGGCCCCAATGCTCATGATCAACTTTAGGTACCACCCGCGATGCACCCAGGCTACATGCACAAGGACTTGTGACGGCGAGCACCGATCCCCTTCCTCCACTCCCACGGGCGATGATAGCAATGTTTAGGAGATGCCCCGCGAATTAGAGGGATAGTTGGAAAGGGGAGAGTTGTTACGTCGGCAGGCGCGCGCGAAATCAGCGGCGGCTGTTACCGCCATGGATGCTCGAAGCAGGGCGGGCTGACAGCTTGGGCCCGCAGGTAAGCCGCCTAGGAGGGGAAGTGAGAGGGAAAAGAGACTGGCATCTGGCCCCATTAGTCGGCGCGGACGCCCCCGGTTTGAGCACGTGGCCAAGACTGCCTGTGGGGCCGCCTAGCGCGCGCCATCCATGTGGCTAATGGCACGGACCCACCTGTCGGCGCGCGAGTCACCTGGGCTGACGGTTAATTGGGCTGGCCGAGGGGTATGGGAAACGACCCAGCAAGCACATGTAGGTTGTCTCTTTTATTTTTTATTTTTTTTCTATTTCTATCTCCTCATTTCAAATTCAAGTTTAAATTTATGGTTCAAATTCAAATCTGGGTCACAAGTACTAGCATGAAGAATTGCAATTATTTATATATATTTTTCTTTGTAATGCATTTTCCATTTTTTGTTCATTCTCTTTCTTATTTCTCCTTCCCATTTATTTTCTATTTCTAGTTTCAAATTCTAATTTCCTAATTTAACTTGTCTCACACTTTGAATACAAATACAAAAATGCAAGAACTTCGTCATGAGGTGCATATTTCTGTATTTATTTATTTTGTTATTTGGCTTGTTAATTCCATTTAATTGAACATTCAAAACCAAATAATACCTAAAGGTTTCCAAAATCCTTGAAACACTAACTTAAATATATTTATTTATTTATGTTGTTATTTTTTTTACCAAATTTGAGTTTTACATGCAGCGTGCCAGATGACTCGTCGACGGCGACCTCGAGAATGTTGCATACGTTTGCCTAGCTAGTCACTTATAGCGTCCGCGCGTCATGTATGACATTGATTAACGGTTTGGATAAGTAGTCTCGTCACATCAAATATTTGATTACTAGTTAAAAATATTAAATATAGTTTAATTATAAAACTAACTACATAGATAATGATTAAATGGTAAAATGAGTACAATAAACATTTGCTAATTATGGATTAATTAAGCTTAATAAATTCGTCTCGTCGTTTAGTCTTTATTTATGTAATTAGTTTTATAATTTGACTATATTTAATACTTATTATTGGTATTCACATATTTCGATGTGGTACATACTAAACTTTAGTCATAGAAACCAAACACACCATGAGTGCAGTACTATGTGACAAGTTAAACTGGTTTGTGGCCTGGTCAGCCATACAAGATACGACACCAATGCCACGTGCACAGCTCCAGTTGCATGCACAGCGGTTGGAGGTTACATGGGAGCACCGATGTGTGTTTACTCCCAAGAAATACGCAGATGAAGACCATTTCAAGGTTAGACGGTCAACAACAATGTCCCTAAACCGACCAATACCCTAAATATAGCTTTGGTGTGCTGATTTTTCCCTTGAGCGGTAACCGGTAAACCGTTCAATACGATAGAGGAGCACTAGCGCGTCTTCTAAATATGGAGTTTTCTGGCATTCCCCCTCCTCAATCGACAACCACTCACTCCCATCTTGTTCGGAGCTAGAGAAGGTGTGGCCTTCGCCGTCACGAAACTAGGCTCTGTGCGGCGCCCTCCTCTCGGTTGTGGAGGCGAACCCCTCAAATTTGGGGGCCATTGCTTGGCTTGCTCTGACGAGTCGGTGGAGCAGGTATGACCGGGTTGTTGTTGTCCAAGTGCAAGAGAGAAGAGGGCAATTAGACAGGGACGACATAGACTCTCAACGAGCCAGATGACGACTCGACAAGGTGGATCTATCGGGGCACTACAACGCCGAGACGGCGGAGGACTCTGTGATGCCAGTACCTAGATCTGTTGTGACAAAAGGAGGTGTTCACCAGAGCAGGGCTGTTCCGTCAGCATCGATTCATCATCACCCACTACAAGGAGGCATAGGTAAACCCTAAAACACACTTTCCCCATTCTATTGCTGGCACATCTTTGATGAAATTTATGCATTAGAGTTGAGGTTAGGATTCGTCTACAGAGTTCAGATATGTGACCCTTGTGCTACTTCATAGGCCACAAAATTGCTATTGTAAATGCATTTGCGATAGTCCCATTGATATACTGCATCATTGTTGCAACATTGTGAGAACAACCAAATTAACATTGCAATCAGTGTCCTACAAGATACACATTGCAAAACTATCTATGTACATGCAAAGTGCACTAGACTATTGTAGAAAGTATACAAGGGCATATTAAAATGTGATTATTGCTAATCACTTAATAACCATTATATGGATATCAAATCAAAACGACTTCATAATATATTCACTTATTCATCAATGAACAAAAGGAATGTCCTATGCCACTTTGTGGTGTCAATTGTCTAAACTACTATGTTAACTTTCTTCTTAGCATGATTGCGAATGCTATATCAACTAACATAGTGATACCTTTTATGAGGATGGTTCTTTGGAGTTGACATAATAAGTAGGACCTAAATAAAATAGGCAAAGTTAGAAAAAGGGGCATCAATAAAGTTATATAAGGTTACTCGACTTGATTGATATGTCTAGTTTTGTTCAATAGGGTATGCACTTATTATTTATGAAGGAAAGTCCAACTCTTTCATAATTAAGTATGTTACAAACATGGATAACATGACAAATATGTGCTTGTAGCCTATGGCTTCATAGACAGAAAAGCTCCAAAAAGGCCTTGTCTTGTTGCTTGACATCATTGAAGTTCACTGCGTTATGATCGTAGAGGTTGTCCAAGGAGCTTTCATCCATTGGAACCTTCTTGAGTTCAATGAGCTAAACGGCTGTAGATGACATTAATACTTTAGCTAAGAAGCTTGACTAGATGGCCTTTGAATGTGATCTTTTGGTTTAGAACCCTAAAGAAGCGACACAAGTTTAGCTGTTAGCCGAGGATGATGGGATGGATCCGGATGATCCTGTGTCCATTACCTATGATCTCAAAAGTGATGGCGATTACTATGATTCCATCAATTCCATGCATCATGCCCCTAGTGACTATTCTGGCTAGTCAGTAGTTTCAATACTATGTACCAATGTTTAGGGGGTTAGAAAATGATGCAATCCATGTATACTTGCCTTATTGTCCCCTCATCCCACATTAGTGGTGTGATTTATTTGTCATTAATACTATATGCGGCTATATACTTTAATTGTAAAGAATGATATAGTGGTAGTCTTATCCATGTTTGTAGAGACAATGTCACATGGGTTTGCAATGTTAATTTCCTTTGTAGTTCAGTGTGATAGCATACTGAAGTTGTTATTGGAGTGTCGCTTCATTTATTCATGTTGTTAACACATTTTCATGTGCACCTAAAGGATGGACTCTGAGTCTTCAAACTTGTTACCCCAGTATGGGGATTTCCCATGTCGAACTTCAGTTCAACAAAATGCACAACCACCAAATGTTTCAACTCAGCTACGAGATATTGTCGAAGGACCACAATCAACTGTCCAAGTGAAAAGAAGGCCAGTGGCGAGGAGAAAACTTGCAAATTTCTGTACCAAGGAGGATTGCAGGTTGTCCCAGTGTTGGCTAGCAATAAAATGTGACCCTGTTGTCAACACTGGACAAAAACAACAAGGATTATGGAATAGGCTCACCGAGGCATACAACCATCGACGGGGCAACATGCCTGAAAGATCAACTAAGTCACTTATGAGTAGATGGGATACCATAAAAACACAATGCTCACTATTTTCTGGCTACATGGCAAATGTCCTACGAGAGAACTCTAGTGGGTTGTCCGACGCTGATAAGGTACTTCACTTTTCATTCTATTTTCCCCATGCTTCCATTTGTTAGCACCTATATGTGCCAAAATTGTTCATTATTTCAAGGGTTGATGTCTTTTTTCTATTATAGACATCTCTAGCAGCTTCTCGATTTGCTACTATGGAGAAGCGCCCATTCACTCTTTTGCATTGTTGGTCTATTCTAAAGGATGAACCAAAGTGGATGGATCATAGTTCCAATAAGCAAGTTCGAATTATTGAAGTTGCACCAATTGGATCGAACATCATCGACCTAGACCCTAAAGACTCTTTTCTTGGTAGCACAACATCAAAGCAACATCTAGGTCAAGATGCAAGCAAGGGAAAAACTAAAAAGGCTCGATCAAGCTCAATCACTGTAAGCTCATCGGATGAATATCTTGCCAAAATGGATGATCTTTCTCTACAAAGGTTGTCGGTTTACCAAACAACTATGGCATTTGAGCAGCAAAAGGCAGAGAGGGATGATCAATTTCGTAAACAACAATTGGAGATTGAGCAACAAAAGTTGGCCATTGAACGAGAGCGTTTGGAACGCCAGAAAAGGATTGATGAGAAGGCAGAAGAGGAGCGTATCCTAGCAATTGACATGTCCATTTGCAATCCTGCTCAGCGTGCATACTATAAGAAGTTGCAGCAACAGATCCTATCTAAGATACAAGCCGATATGTCCAATATTGAATGAGGTTTCCATGGAGTTTTAGCATGCCAAAACCATAAAATTTATATACTTTGTTGTGTTCAGTTTCCTTACAAGTTTGGTATTGGTATTTCTTTGATTTTCTTTCATGCATTAGTTCATCAAATTTCTTGTAATAAGAGCATGTGTCTGATGTTGTTGTGATAATAGAAATGTTAAAAGCCAGTCATGTGGTTTGACATTAATTGTTGTGGAAATGCAGTTAGTTTTCTCATAATGGTGCAAATCAATCCAAGGTGTGTTTGTTGGCAACTTATGATTTCAGATTTATTTTGCAACATAGACACATGCAAACGAGGATAAACACAAACAACGATAGAGAGTCCTAGATCTTGATCGCTGCTATCACATTGATGGCAAAACACCTACCTTGATGACTACTAGAGTGGTATGTAATGCAAACAAATAACTAGTCTAGTACGAGGCTCATAAACCAAGCTAAGCCCAGTTGTCCTTGTAAAGGTCGCGTTGAAGCTAGAATTAAGTGTTCCTTTCACATAGATAGTGATGTGCTCGCACGAATGTATCACATTCATGTGTGTTGCCTTGGCTTGTGTCAGCAAGCAGGTCAAGGTTGTTAAAGTTTTGGTTCTCTATCATCCTTCTTTCATCTTTGACTAACATGGTGTGCATTGCAATGCACATAGTCATTATGTATCTAATCTATGAACACGGTCAACCATATGCTAGACTCCTGACTACCATCCACCTTGATTACAAAACACCAAATGCTCTTTCTATGTCGTTTCATGTCCATTCTTGATGAGCCACGAATTGTTGTGTCCAAAGCTCTATCAGATGTTGCATCATCTTAACGAAGGCTTGCTAATCAGGTTAATTACTATAAGCATGGTAGTAGCCCATATCTTAGTTATTCCTATCCACCTTGAAACTAATTGATAGGTTGTCCCCACTAACATGCCTAGAGAAAATAGGAGATTGGTGCAACACATTAATATCATTGTTGCTCCTAGGCATTTCGATGTACACATGCCAAATCCATAGATCGTACAAGGCTACTACCTCAAAGGTCATGGAAGGGTGATTTCCTCGACTAGTGAACATACCCTTCCAAGAGGTAGGGTAATTGTGCCACTCCCATTGCATGACAGGAAATCCCCGAGTCTCACCCACTTGAAGTCAGCACGCCTAGTCCCCAGCAATTGGTGTGCATAAGTAGACTAGTCCAAATGCTACTATGATGGCCTTACAAAAGTGTTTCAAGGCCTCGTGTGTAGGAAACTCACCGATTTTAATGTACTCATCCACAACATCGCCATGAACATCATCCACTACAATGTGAATGGCGACCACCACCATCTGGATTGTGATGAGCCCAAGTTGACCAGTGTAGACCAGAGAATGGGAAGCAGCAACCATCTTGTCGTGACGACAAGGGTGACATACAAGATCTTTCTCAAATTTCAATTTGGGAAATCCTTGGATGAGGCCAAGTGAGCTCAATCGACACAAAAGATCAAAACTTCAGTGAACTAGCCTCCTATGCCACATCCAAATCAAATAAGAAGATCCTACCAAGAGACGTCAAGAAGGGCTAGAAGAATGTGTAAAGTCATCTTAAAAAACTCGACCAAAAGGGGAAATCTGGCAAACAAGGTCCCCTAAGCATCCAAAACTAGAGAATAGCCCTTTTAAGACGCACTTCAAAGTCATTCTCAAGCAGTTGCAAAAGAGAAAGCAAATTGAAATGCATGTTTGAAACCAAAGCAACATCCTTGAGGACAAAACTCTCATTCACTCGAACAAAGCCACAAGAGACAACCTTACCTCTCGACTTATCCCCGAATGTGAACTATTCCTTACCAATCATGGGGTTGAGGCTGGAGAACAATTTGGAGATTCCAATCATGTTGCACGAACAGCCAGAATCCATGAGCCACTTGTTGTCTAGGCCTTCATCCTGCATCAGTAGAAACACACAGGGTGAACAAATGGCACAACACTTGGGTACGTAAACTGTGAAGAATACTAGTGTTGCGGCATTTGCCCCTGAAAATTCTTAGGGAAAAAACAAAAAAACCCTGGTCCTAAAGAGAGGCGATCATCACAAGAATGAAATTGTGGTCAGTTGGGGAAGTAAGAACCAAAGCCACTGCCACAGGGTAGCACTCCGTCGGGCATGACCACCCTGTGGTCCCTGTTGGGACGAAGGCGAACACGTCCCCATCACTCGACGATTGCCACATCAACATATACAAGACTGAAGGCCCTAAAGATTAAGCCCCACAAGCTAAGCCTAAGAACGATGCCCAAGCGAAGGCTCAAGAGCTCCCTTCGCCACGGCGAGCCGGAGTGAAGACCACTAAAGGCTTCGAGGCTCGGACAATCAAGACGTCGAAGACCCTACATCTTGACGTTCCTCGATGTAAAAAGCGGTCCATGTTCAATCCGGCCCATAATGTAGGGCCCCGCCCGTAGGCAGAGCGGGCCGGGCCATGTCTGTAATAAAGCATGCTGTAATGACCCACTGTAACCCTCTGGGAGGGAATATTTTGGGGATAAACTAGGTAACTGAGGGTCTAGTTGTCCTTGGCAGGGCCAGGTGGTCCCTCATTTACCTATAAATACCCCAACACTATGGCAGAACCTCCCAAGTTATTGGACCCACATGCACCTGCCCTTGTCTCAAAGACCTCAGACAAACCACTTACAACCAGATACTTAACAGGATCCGTCCGAGTGTCCCAAGGACCCCAGATAAACCACTTACAACCAGGATCGCAAGATTAAGTAAACACAAATCACACACCAACATTTTTGCCACTAAATTTCTTTATTACAAAAGTTACAAGTTACAACAAATTTACATTATGTTTATCGGAGTGATTACAAAAGTGGTTCAAAGAAATAAACTTTGAAATGTTATAAATTATTTATAATTTTGAAATATATGCTAGCTTAATGACAATCCTCAATAAGAAGTATAGAAGAGCTACTTTAACATATAAGAAGGTCGTGCCCACCGGCGCTTAACACCATCCATAGCAGCACAAATCTAGTACCTGCAACAACATGGGTTCGAAAACCCTGAGTACGAAGTGTACTTTCGCAAGTCTTACCCATCTAAGGAAAAAGACTCTCAAGGATATGCTGGCTTTTGGGAATCAAGGTAAAGCTTGATCAAGAATCAAAGACTCTGTTTGCAGAAAAGCTTACTATGAGTGGATCCTTAAGAATTCATTTTACTTGTCACGTTAAGTAAAGTTACATGCATCTAGAGTTCTTTCTATCCTAGTTCAAGCACTTGGCCTACACTAGCCGTCTTTTATCACCCCTTGAGTTCACTAGATTGCTACATGTAAGTCAGTGACCAAGTCTTCATGTCCGAGAAGTAACGACGATCCTAATCGATTAATACTCAGCTGAGGATCTCCAACCACACGACATATGTAGCACTTAACCCTTCCATATGTCAACTCGCCACCGGGTTTCTCAAGACCAGACCAGGTTCATGCCAACCGAGAGCATAGATACACCACCGTCCAGCCTCTTGCCACAGAGGGTACACGCTACTCTCGCCATCTCTCCACTCCCATTGCGAGTTGGCCTTTTTGGTATTGGTTCGACCGAGGCAAAGCTTACCCATGATGAGGCATGTGGCCAGTTAAAGGGTCCTCGATCAGTAGGCCCACATCGACACAGTCCTTAAGCGACTCAGACGGAGACACTACATCGAGACTTCCTTCTCGTGTAAGTCACCCGCTCGGTCTCATCTTTATTATTTAAAACCCAAAGTCTGGTACCTGGCAGAGGTACATCTTTTCATATGTTGAACCCATCATGGCCGTGATGGATTCACCATCATAAGTCTTTTCTTTGTAAAAATTCTCATCCACTATGAAGCATCACATTTTGTTTTAAAACAAAACATTTTGTTTTTCTAAAGCAAGGCTAAGCATCATAAAAATTCTTTTTATAAAAGGGAGTCAAGGAAGGGTAATCAATTTTCCAAGGAAGGAAATGCATCAGCTGTTTAGCACACAACTTCTATCACCTAATGCATCATTTAAGGTGATAAAGATTTTAAAGCACAAGGAAAGGGATAATGCACCGGGGCTTGCCTAGAATAACACTACGTTAGTGTTTGTTAGGTGGGGACCACTTGGCGACCATCATTGGTCTTGGCACTCGTTCCGTTCATCCATCTTTAGGTTCGTCCATCAACATCACCTTGAAATTAATCTAGCTCTTGTCCTTCACGTCACGTGATCAACTAGCGTACCTCATGAAATGCATGATGCACATGTATGAGTACGAGTGTAAATAGTATAAGATAGATAATCTACACTGAAGAGGATGAAACACTTATACCAAAGCATTAAGCAGATACTAGCTAGTGATATATGACTAATTATAATAATTACGCTTTTCCAACCTATTCAAAGTTAGCTCATGCATTGCAAAACAATAATATATATATATTCACGCTCTACTCTCATTTATGATTTATTAACACAATCATATCGCTACATATATATTTACCAAGCATATTTTTGACAATATACCATCACACCTATCACTAGACAAGAGAATCATCGATCATATCCTAATCAACCTATCATACATGCTAACTATCAAGGATAGCCAAAAAGCTCACCATAGTTAAGCTAAACTGCGAATACACTGATGATTCTGATTCAACCTTTTTGGGCAACAAGAAACACGTACCTATGACAGTTAACCGGGTAACAAATACAAAATACGACGACTAGTATGGCAAGGTATCACTTCACTACTTACACTACCGGAATCGACCTCTTTGTCGAGTGCCTGAAGCACTCGGCATAGCCTAGAAAACACTCGGCACAGGCTTTTCTGAGTGTCGCACTCGGCAAAGAGGGCTCGGCGAACAGTACATCGACAAAGCCTTCTTTGCCGAGTACTTTTTTCGGGCACTCGACACAGACTTTGCCGAGTGCCAGGCAGTACTCGGCAAAGAAAAGCCGCCGTCACGGCGCTAGAGTGACGGAGACGGCATCTTTGCCGAGTGTATTAGGAGACACTCGGTAAAGAGGTACCTTCTTTACCGAGTGTCTGCCGACTAGCACTCGGCAAAGGATCCGTCAGTTGGTCCCTTTCTCAGCTTCTTTGCCGGGTGCTCTCTGTGGCACTCGGCAAAGCGTGTCTCTTTGCCGAGTGCCAGGTCCACGACACTCGTTAAAGAAGCTATACTGGTGCCCAGGTATTGGTACTTTGCCGAGTGTTATGACCCTGACACTCGGCAAAGCACTTCTTTGCCGAGTGTCACACTCGGCAAAGTGACCAATACACATCTTTTTTATTTGTTTTTCCTATTCTATCCAAACAAACAAAAGATACATCACAGATATCACATATATACATCATAGATATCATCACAGACATAAATATCCAACACTAACATTAATATACAAGTTCTCAACACAAACAGTATCAACACATGTCTCAAGCTCTGACATAAGTATTCAACATAAATTTTGTAGTCTAAACACTAAAAACATAACTCTCATTGAAGTGGGCGGTTGGACAAGTGCTGCATTGGGCTGGGCAAAACATGAGGGTTGTTGGATGCCGCCCCAGATTGGCCCTGCACAGAGAAGAGATTGCATGTGTTATACCAGATGCATTACCAACATCTAACTACAATTTTGATACTCACAAGAGTATGGAACAGAGTAGGGTCAACTGCTGGGAACAATGGAGGTGGCGGAGCGAAACCCTGTGCGGCGCTAAGGCTCTTCATGTACTGGAACATCTCCGTCATCCTCTGATGATCTGCCAGGCGAGCCTCCCGCTCCGCCATCATCCTCGCCTCCATATCTTGACGTTCTGTCCTCTCTTCTTCTAGTTGGGTCTATAATATTACAAGCCAACGTTATAGTAACTCAAAGAGAAGGTATATAACTCAAGGAAGGATGAGTTACAGAAGCACTAACCTCGAGTTGCTGTATGCGGTGCTGTGAGCTGTCGTGCCGAGGTCGTATGGCTGGACTCGAGCCCGTGCTCCTTGCTCGCACCTGAGACAGAGTGGGAGTGGAGGACGAGTCGATTGCCCCATCGGCAATCCAGTACCGCCCATGTCTCTTGCCTCCGCATGAGCACATCGGGGTCGATCTGCTTGGTGCTCGGATCGTATTCTGGGCCATGGACCTCCAGCGCCATGGCGGTGTAGTCATGAAGGCGGCTGTAGACGGTGGGGTTGCTGTAGGCCTCGGACCCGTCATCCGGGTTGTAGGTGACGTCGGACGTTGCCTTGCCCTTATGGGCCATAGCATAGGCCGAGAAGATGGAGCAAGGCCGTCCACCATGTGACGCCGACTGCAAGAAAACCAACGAGATAGTTAGAAATAATATCTAATCCAGTGCTATATACCTAAATAAAAAAGAGGGCTTACCCATGCTTCTGCATATTGGCCTAGGCTGCGGCTTCCTTGGTGGTGGGAGGGGCCTTGCATGATCAGACGCCGTTCCCGGCTAGCATTGTGCGCCTCGTCCCACTCAGGCGAGCACCACCTATCCACCATCTGCTCCCAGCACAAAGGATGTACGACGCACCAATGTGGAATCATCTACAAAGTAAACACGTAAAGTGCATATGAGAAGATAAAATAAAATTCATGCATGGATTACTGGTACCAAACATGCATGACTTTACCTGCAGGTACTGGTCCCTGGTCAACAACATGGTTCGGGCTTGCTACTTGGTCACCTTCTCCCCAAGGACGGAGCCGTGGTAGCTGACGATGGCCTGGATTCGGACCTCATAGTGCATGTCCACAACGAGCTTCTTACAGCTCGTGGTGGCCACCACATCCGCCCTAGCCTCGTATCCAGCCTCGCATCTGAAGAAATCTTACATACAAAAACGATGTATCCATACATTATTTCAAGAATATGCAACGAATGCGACATATTTTACATTATAATAAGACTTACCCACATCTCTTGCTTCACCCGCTCTGCCTTGTTATTGAATTCCCGGCCGTCCCGGTCTACTGCATCGGGGGCGACGGCGTAGTGGTCGAAGCTGTAGGCTGGGCCCGTCACTCCGGCGTACTCAACCAGTCCAGGGAAGTGTTCCCTACACAGCAAGCCGAGGATGCCATTGGGGTTGCGACGATGACCCCCAGCATAATCCACAACCGTCCAAGACCTGTCCAAGTGATAAATAAAAAGTATTAGTTTATATTATGATTTTGAACACATAATATGAACAAGAATGAAGAACATAAAGTTACATGCCTCTCCCCTTCCGACCGAATCAGCGTCGTCTGTCCCGAAGTATGGGACGCTGAGGGAGACTCGCGGGGCCTCGCAGGTAGATGCTCCTCAAACCTGAGGCGCCAGAACCTGAGGTGACCTGCTGAGCTTCATCGTCGTCCTGCTGTTGGTCATCGTCGTCCTGCTGCGCCGCCTGCTATGCCTCGTCCGCTGTCCTGCTCCTCCTCCCCCTCCTCCTACCGCCCACCATATTTATCCAAAAACCTATAATTAAGAGTAAACAAATAAGCACATATAAAAAGATGTCCAAAACATGTGCGAAATAAAAAGTCATATAACATTACATCGATTAAAAATAATCTTCATATGTGTCGGGGTTAGCCGGATCATAACTCTCATCATCACTATCAACCATTTCATAGTCAACACCATCGGAAGGCACAAGTTCGTCATTAATGTCATTGCCTTCAAGGATTACTAAGTTATTATCATTTTGCACCTCATCATCCTCCTCATCAACAACCATTTCAATATTTACGTCCATTCCGATAGCTTTGGTTAAGTCTATCTCAAATCGCCCTTCTAGCCCATCTTCTTGGAAGAACTCTCCATCATATGTGTCCGGGTCTAAGTTATAATCTTCATCGTTAGGAACAGGTAATCTCCCGTGCGGCGATACCTTATACACCACATCCCAACCCTTAAGATGTTCTTTCGTTTGACATGCATATGGGAGATAATACACTTGTGTGGCCTGTTGGGCCGCGATATAGACATCGTCTCCTGGTAAGGTGGAATCTTGTCGAATTTCAACTATCCCAAGATTAGAATGTGTCCGTCTTGTCACTTGAGGGTCAAACCAATGACATTTGAATATCACTGGAGTAAGAGGTTTGGAACCATAAAAATTGAGCTCATATATTTCTTTGATTCGTCCAAAATAATCGACATCGTCAAGGCCGGGCGTAAAGACTCCAGAACACGTTGTTTTCCGATTGGGCCGACTTTGGTCGTAGTTTGTTGTGCGAAAACGGTATCCATTGACGTCATACCCAGAATATTTCTTGACCCTATAAGCAAAGTCGTTTGCTACTTGTCTCAACTCAGCACTCATAGACGGATCTATTTGGCCCTGCAAGTATTCGCAAGTTAAAAGACGCTAAATTGAGTTCATAGACGGATCTCTTTGACAAACTAAGCATGTACCTTACGTTTTAACCAGGAAATGAAATCAGGCAATCCGTTTCTCGCACCCTTTCTAAGAAGAGTGTTATATTCCTGTGGAGTGGGGTCCCTTGATCGACACCAGAATTCATGAAGAAATTGTTCCATGTATGGCGTCACCTCTTCAAGGTTGGTCAATACATATAGCATGATATGTCGCCACTCTTCATGTGTCAGGGTCTTGGTGGTCGAGCCACTTGCGCTTCCGAGTTGGCCTCGAAATTTGCTAAGGTTCGATTCATTGCCACCATCATTGTAACGAGGGGGTGGATTATGCACGCTCGACAGTTTGTCACCATAATAAGTTGTTGTGAAGTTTGACACCTCCTCTAGAATGTATGCCTCTGCAATGGAAGCCTCGATTTGCATTTATTTCTACATTTCTTTCGAATATTCTTTAGACATCTCTCGATTGGATAGCACCAACGTCCCTGCACGGGCCCCCCATTCGTGCCTCATTGGGGAGATGAAGAATCAAATGCTGCATTGGATTGAAGAAGCCGGGTGGAAATATCTTCTCAAGCTTACATAGTAACACGGGTGCCAATCTTTCCAAGTCTGCAACCACGGTCCACGATAACTCTTTTGCACAAAGCTGACGAAAGAAATAGCTCAACTCTGAAAGCGCTAGCCAGACATGCTCAGGGACATAGCCTCGAACCATAGCAGGAAGAATCCGTTCAATCCATATGTGGAAGTCATGACTCTTCATCCTTAAGACTCGCATAGTAGATAAGTTCACCCCCTACTCAGGTTAGCTGCATACCCATCAGGGAACATCAACATCTTGATCCACTAAAGTACTTCCTTCCTTTGGGACCTGCTTAGGACGAAATCAGCCTTAGGCCTTCTCCATGTCTTTCCACCACTTGGCGGCTTCATCTCTTGGTTTGGTCTATCACATAACGCTGCCAGATCCACTCTTGCATTTAAGTTATCCTTTGACTTATCAGGAATGTCCATAATTTTTGCCCATAGTGCCTCGACAACATTCTTTTAAGTGTGCATCACGTCAATGTTGTGTGGAAGTAGCAGGTCGTCATAATAGGGGAGCCGAGTCAAGCCAGACTTATGTGTCCACATATGCTGCTCACCATATCCCACAAAACCACCTTCTGTATTGGCCACAAGCCCATCTATCTGTTGACGAATTTTGACACTAGTCATCGTTGCAGGTGGGTGGTCTGTCACTATGACACCTTTCGTAAAGTTCTTGATGTCTAGGTAGAATGGATGGTCAGGAGGGAGAAATTGTCGATGTTTATTGAAGGACGAATATTTGCCACCCTTTTCAACCAAATGAACCTGAGAGCTTCTTTGCAAACTGGGCATGTGAACTTACCGTGAACACACCCGGCACAGAATAGCCCATACGCCGGTAAGTCATGCATTGAGTACTAGTACCAAACATGCATTCTAAAGTTTGTCTTCGTAGCTCGGTCATACGTCCATACCCCTTCCTCCCAGGCACGTACCAATTCATCGATCAAAGGCTCCATGTACACACCCATTTTATTCCCCAGGTGTCCGGGAATTATCAACGACGCGAATATATTCTGCCTTTGAAAGCACACACCAGGGGGGAGATTGATTGGGATAACAAACACGGGCCAACATGTGTACGTGGCAGCGCTCATTCCATAGGGATTGAACCCATCTATGGCCAGCGCGACACGTACATTACGAGCCTCTTCGGCTTTCTCACGGTGAATGGCACCAAAGTGTTTCCATGCTTCACCATCCGATGTGTGCACCATCTTGTCAGGACTGTATCGTTTTCCATTTTTGTGCCATGTCATCTGTTTCGCGGATTCCTCTGTCATGTACAGACGCTGGATCCTCGGTATGAATGGAAGGTGTCGTAGGATTGTCAAGGGGATGTCGAGCTGCCTCTTCTGTCCATCACCAGAGTCTACCTCCATGAACCTAGACGATTTACACTTCGGACAGTATTTTGCCTCCACATATTCTTTCCTAAATAGCACGCAGCACCTTTGGACAAGCATGAATCTGCTCATACGTCATCTTGAGTGCACGAAGGAGTTTCTGTGCCTCGTACATGCTATTTGGCAGAACTTGATCATCCGGAAGCAGGCTCCCAATAACCGTCAACAAGCCATCGAATGCGTCTCTACTCATGCTATACTGCGACTTGAACGCCATTACACGCCCAATGGCATCTAGTTGAGAAACCTTTGTCTGGTCATGAAGGGGCTTCTATGCCGCGTAAAACATGTCGTAGAACGCCTTTGCAGTCGGCTCTGGCTCGTCATCCGTACATTCTCCGGCGTACTGTGCCTCGTGATAGTCGTTCAACATATCCGCTACCCCCGCATCGGCATCATAATCCTCGACACATTGTCTCTGCACTTCCTCTCTCGTACGATGCGCTTCACCATGAAAGATCCACCGAGTATAGCCCGACATAAATCCATTCTTCCAAATATGTTCTACCATGGTCTTCTTTGGTTTTCTTTTCCGGTTGGCACATTTGCTGCACGGACATGGGACTAGACTTGCTCCTTTAGCAGCTTCACCATATGTTCGTTCCACGAAATCATCGGTCTTTCTAATCCATTCATGGGTGACATCGTTCCTTCCTCTACGGCCCGTGTACATCCATTCACGATCCTCCATCCTCTAACATAAGCCTAGCAATAGAAAATTTCGGCAGCACCTCCTCTGCACGGGGAAGTTTATAAAACCTGCAAATAAGACTATCAACACGATGGCTGACATCCACAAATAATTCAACGACACGATGGCCGTCAATCACATCTATATATATTCAATATTAACTCATATTAACCTAATCATACACATATATAAATTTAACACAACAAGACTACATATTAACCTAATCATACACATATATAAATTTAACTCAATATTAAACCTAATCATTTCATATAAATCATACACGTAGAATATAAAGTTTTTTAATTACAATATCACAAAACAGAAGCAAGCAATCACCTTGGAGGTTTGGTCGCGGGCGTGACGGCGGGTCGCGCGCGAGGTGATCGGGCGCGGGGATTGGAGGTCGGCCGCGTGCACTTTCCCGGTGTGCACTTTGGCGGTGGGCGGGCGAGGGCGCGGTTGCCAGGCTAGAAAGAGGGCGCGGGCGAGGGCAGGAAGGGCGCGCGCGGCGACTGAGGGAGTGGACGGCGCGCGACGTGGAGGGCGCGGTGGGCGGCGCGGTGAGCGGGCGAAGGCGAGGGCACGTCGAGGGCGGCGCGACGGCGGGCGGCGCGGAGGCCGGGCGTGGGCGAGGGCACGGCGACGGCCGAGGGCAGGGGCACGGCAGGGCGAGGGCGCGGCGGCTACGCGGTATAGTGAGAGAGTGAGAGAGAAAGGGGTTACCAGACGCTATGTACGCGCTCTTTGCCGAGTGCCCGCGATCTGACACTCGACAAAGATTTTTTTAATTTTAAAATACACTTTGCCGAGTGCCCTCGATCCGGCACTCGGCAAAGGCTTCTTTGCCGAGTGCCCTCTGGGTGACACTCGGCAAAGATTATTTCACTATACTTTGCTGAGTGTCCATACGTTGACACTCGGCAAAGTACATTTTTATATTTTTTATTTTCCCAACCAAACTTTTTGTGGTATGTTCCTACACTATGTAGACCTACATGTACCATTTTGGGACAATTAGAAAAGTGTTTTCTATAGCTAGTAGATTTAGTTCGTTTATTTGAATTTTTCGGAAAATTCACATTTGAACTGCAAGTCACTCGAAACTTGGAAAACCGTGCATGCAAAAATAATATCCATGCTATTTAGCACAAGTTACGACCGATTTCGTGAGCGGACAGGAAACTTCGAGCACCATGCTCACTCAACATGGCCGTGAACTTGCCATCCAGTTGTTTAAAAATTGTATAAAACACAAACAAAGTCAAAAAATCATGAAACTTGTCCACATGTCATGATATCATATGTAGAGGCTGTGATAAAAATTTGAGAATGTTTCGAGAAAGTTGTGATGTACTACGTGTAGAAACCTAGGAGAACTACATTAAAACTCTATGATTTCATGTATAGTTCTCCTAGGTTTCTACACATAGTACGTCACAACTTTCTCGAAATATTCTCAATTTTTTTTCACAGCCTCTACATATGATATCATGACATGTAGACAAGTTTCATGTTTTTTTGACTTTGTTTGTGTTTTATACAATTTTTAAACAGCTGGATGGCAAGTTCACGTCCATGTTTACTGAGCATGTTGCTCGAAGTTTCCGGTCCGCTCCTGAAATCAGTCGTAACTTGTGCTAAATAGCATGTGTATCATTTTTGCATGCACGGTTTTCCAAGTTTCGAGTGACTTGCAGTTCAAATCTGAATTTTTCGAAGAAATTCAAATAAACGAACTAAATCTACTAGCTATTGAAAAACTGTTATAATTGTCCCAAAATGGTACATGTAGGTCTATGTAGTGTAGGAACATACCACAAAAAGTTTGGTTACCAAAATTAAAAAAATAAAAATATACTTTGCCGAGTGCCCAAAAATGGCACTCGGTAAAGTGGTCTTTGCCGAGTGTCAGCTGGTTGACACTCGGCAAAGAATCCTCTTTGCCGAGTGCCTGCCCTCAGCCCTCGGCAAAGGTTAATGGCCGTCATCTTTAGACGGCCACTGACGGCTCTTTGCTGAGCATCGTCTTTGCCGAGTGTATTTATGTACCGAGTGTCCTGCACTCGGTAAACGAGATTGTTACCGAGTGAGGACTTTGCCGAGTACGGCTCTCGGTAAAGGCATCTTTGCCGAGTACCCGACAAAAAGCACTCGGCAAAGCTCCTGGCACTCGGCAAAGACCCGGATTCTGGTAGTGTTAAATACATTTAACACGGCCCATAATAACAGGAGTAATTGGCTAATTGCTTGGTATACCAAATTTATTCTTCATGATATTTACTAAACCACACCTCGTATATACGAAGTAGTTTAACAAATATCTAACACCGCCACAATGGGTATACTACAAACAAAATAATCAAAATCAACATACTTAGTCAATCCATCAAATGACTCTTCTAACAGAGGTAGCGAATATAGTTCACTAGTACTCAACTCGACCATTTCATCGAACTAGTCGGTTGCCCGTGCGTTGCGACGGCTTACAACAATACCCACGTAAACTATCCATCACAAAAATTTCAATATTTTTTATTAATTGTCTCCGCTCTCTGTATAATATATTTTTTGATTTGATTAATTGTTTACTTCATGCAAATATGTCTTGGTACAACACGACCAATGAAGTGAGCGATTAGAAGAGAATTCACAACGATTGACTGAATGAACAAAGGTTATAAAATGACATAATTCCATCATACAGAGACCAAATATGAGAAAGTTTATGAGATCAAGTTTATAAAATAAGTCCTATGAAGTTAAACTTATAAAAAAGATAGATCAAAATATGGAGTTATTGCTAAAGTCAGGCATCAATAAAAATTGGATGCGCTCCATATAAATTACGCTACTTCGTAGCAATTACTAACGTTTAAAACCAACAAATAACCTTTCATTTTGTTGTTAGTGTGACAAATCATTGCTGTTCCATCCAATTCAGCAACCTCAAACACCATATAGTCCATTGCGCCAATGTGGTCTCAGAAACGACCTAATGCTTGCAAGAGCAAAGAACGTCGTGCCGTGCTTGGGCTGTAGCCTCAGCCCGTAGTGTTGGCCCGGCCCGACACAATTATTTTTTTATTTTAGAAAAAACGTATATACCTATATACAATTTATATTCAATATTAAAAACATCTTAGCGTGATGTTCTACTGGTTAGACAGTTTCACCCAGTGTCTTCCGCCCTTCTTCCATCAGGGCATGGGTTCGAACCCCACCTCCTGCACCATTTTTTAACGTTGATTTAATTAAATGGATTAACGGGCTAACGAGCTGGTCCGACACAGTTAGCAGGCCGGCATGACGTGCCTGTGCCATAGTTGTGGCCCGCGTGCATCTAGCCCGTATCGAGCGTCGTTACGTTGATTTAATTAAATGGATCAACAGGCTAACGGTCTGGCCCGACACAATTAGCAGGCCGACATGACGTGCATGTGCCACAGTTGTGGCCCACGTGCATCTAGCCCATGTTGGGCGTCGTTTGACATCTATAGACGTGCAACGGATTAATTTAAAATAGCTGTGAGGAGTTATTTGTAAAAAAATAATGCATGACGACTGTTGAAACTGATGCTTTAAGTATAGTATAGATAACTGAGAAGCATCACGCTGGCTTCGGCTTCAACATCGAAACACAAACACACAAAGGAAACAAACATAGCGCTAAGTAACGCAGATCGCCATCAAAATTAATTACCACGAAGCTAGGTGAACTTGCAAAGATCACCCGTTATACTCAGATCATCGACAGCGCGTCATGACGAACTCCAAAAGCAACGACGGCGATGACGCAGAGCGCGGAGATATGCTACACGGACAGGGGACAAGGGCGATGTGCGTACGGAGAGAGTGAACCAGGGGGCGGCGTTGGACGCTCACAGAATTGAAGCTGCTGGCCACGACGAAGTTAAAGCCAGACGAGGAGCCGATGGCGTAGACCCAGTGGTGACGAGTTGTCGAGCGAGCAGAATAGCCGGAGGAGCTAGAGACTGGCAGCTCGGCGGAGGTAGACTCGCAGCCATGGATGGAGCAGTGACACGTTCCGTCGTCGAGGTGAACGGAGGTTGGTGGCTAGGGTGCTAGTTTGGCGAGTTCGCGACCACCGACGAGGCCACGCGCACAACCCCGGCCCAGAACTCGGACACCATGACCGAGCAGTGGAAGGAGGCCGAACGCAGGGATTGGCGGCTGTCGATCTGGCGTGTCGAGCACGAGCAGGGATAGGGTTATAGATGGCCAAAAAGCACGAGGCCCGTGAGCCCGGCACGAAGCCCGCTTTTTGGGCCCGGTCCGAACCCGGCACGGTAGAATAAGCGGGCGGGCTTGGACAAGAAACTAGGCACGGCGGGCTAGCCCGGCACGGCCCGTTTACCTCTAAGCCCGTTAAGCCCGGTTTTTTTACACTAAAACGTGCTTACCGGCCCGCTTAGCCCGCTTTTCGGCCCGTTTTTTTCGTGCTAAACGGGCCGGCCCGGCCCGTTTAGGCCCGCTGCGGGCCGGGCTTGGACAGAAACTTGAGCACGATGGCACAGCAGGCCCGGCCCGGTTTTTGGCCGGGCTTCACCGGGCCCGGGCCGGGCCGGGCCGGGCGGCCCGTTTGGCCATCTCTAGATAGGGTGCTGCGTCACGGAGAATCGGTGGCAAGGACAAGGACTGGAGCAGGGACGGGAGGGGGCTCGCCATGGCCGATCCTGGTCGGATGCTGACGACGCCGCCGTGACCAGGGCGAGCACGACCGAGGGAGGGGCCTCGGCTGGGCGCCATGGGCGGGCAGCAGGAGGGCCATCCCGGCGAGCAGGAGACCGCGCGCGTGTACCTGGTAACGAGGGAGCGGGATGTGATGGGGAGGAAGATGGAGACTGGGTGCTGCTGCCGCGGCTTGCTGAAGACTAGAGGGAGGCGCGGCCGTGGAGAGGGAAGAGAGAACTGCACGCCATGGGAGGGAGGCTGGAGGAGCACCGCGGCCAGCCGAGGAAGCTGCGCGCGTAGAAGAGGCAGGGCGCGCAGAGAGCTCCACGGCAAGGGAGCTGGGAGCAGGGCGCAGCGCTGGAGGGCGAACAGGACGCACTGCGGCCATTGGAAGTAGCTGGAGGGAGCGCCGTGAGCCGAGGGAGAAAGATAGCGACGGGAGGATAAGAGAACAGCAGCGGCAACGAAAAATCTGAGGGAAGGCGGCGTGGGGATGAGGATCGGCTGAGGAAAAAAAATCTGAGAAGATATTTTTTTATTTTTTCCATTTCCCATTTTTTATTTAAAGAACATTGTAGATATTTCAAACTTTTGGATTTTTAGCGATGCATAATGAGTCGACTATACGGCTACACATTTTATTCTATAAATTATTAAACCAAATTAATCAGTAATTACTCGCTTTCAGTTCTAATTACACTGGTCTGGTTTGTTTCGGACTGAAAACCATTTTCGTCGAGTTCCAATTAATTTGTTCAGGATAAAAATCATCCGAGTGGGTCGAGCTTCCGAATTCTTATTCTCTAATCTATAAATTTTAAACGGGCACAAGACTTGACATATCGCGAAATAAATACGCGAGATCAATGCGGCATCGAAAGTGTGATTCTTTCGGAAGCGACGACACACATCGTTAACGTGGGCGAGAAGCTGTGCGCTGTCCAGACACCGGTTAGCGCTCGCCACACGTCACAATGCCAGGCCGTAGAGGGACGCGCGCAAAGCTGGCGCGAGAGAATTCAAAGTGGATTTTACGGAACCAGATTCGATTTCAAAGGTTAGAGTTCGGACAGGGTGTAAATGGACTGAATCCATGACATCGGTATTTTAGACCATATTTAATCCATTCTAATTTTTACGATTCTCGCCAGCAAACGAGATTAGGTAATCCAAAAGTTCATGAAACCCTTTTAATGGTTTAGATTATGGAGATGAATACAACACCAAACTCGAGCTATTTTTTTCCGAAGCCGCATTCACGCTCATGACCAATCTAAACAGCATCGGACTCGACATTTTTGAAGGTCACTAAAGTCCGAGCTTCATAAAATATTTTGGGTAGTCATCTGTATTCGTCGTTAAGCGTACAGTAACACCTGGGGTGTTACACGCACTGTGCCATTACGGAGGATGGAAAAAACACACTGTTGCCCCAACGCTTTGTGTTTAGCGGCATCTAACTGTTTTCCATTCTCTCATTGTCAGAATTTGCTGTCCCCGGATTAGCAAGTTCCAACATTTGGCACCCACCCGCGATGGCCCCCAACAGAGCGAGTTCGAAGGCCGCTGCTTCCGTCGACGACGCAATGAAGGCAGCACTCCTGGTGGAGAAGAAAGGCAAGGCTCCCATTGCAGACAATATCCTTCAGGAGGCCTTCAAAGATGATGTCATCAACAGCAAGAGGCAACGCCAGGACAACCAGCCTACGCCCAATGGTACTGTGCGCACCTGTAGCTCCGAGGAGGCACCACGAACACGCCCACTAGGCTTCGCTCATCCAGATGGCGAAGACATCATAGAAGACGACTAGATTATATGCATCTCGGACGAAGATCAGTTAAAGCTGCAAGCCCTGCGCATCAAGAACAACCACCTTCAAAAACAAAAAGAAATACTCGAAGCCAAACGCCAGCGCGTCACCATGCAAGCCAAAGTTCGACAAATGATACTGGACGACGAACAAAAGGCTCAGGAACTAGAGCAAGGGATCACAGATATACAAAGCGAAGGCCCTTACCACCTACAACGTGGCCCCCTCGTGACCCCGATTGCCTTCCAACAAAATATACAAGGCGAAGGCCCATACCACCCGCAGTGTGGCCCCCTCATCCCTCCAGCCGCTTTCCAGGGAATTAATTACCTCGACGAGCGAAGTCTGCTCGCTCCGTAGCTCCAAGCTTCACCATGGCCCGCCAATTTCAGAGCCGACACTTAACCCAGTACAACGACAGCACAGATCCGACCTAGTAAATCATGAGCTACTAAGTCGCCGCTGCATCATCTGGAGGGGACGACACCACCATGGCCAAATCCTTCATCATCGCGCTCGAAGGCCCAACCCTGACCTGGTATACCAGGTTGCCGCCACTATCAATCGAGTCATGGAAAGGACTTCGCGACAAGTTCTTATTGAATTTCCAAGGGTACAGGCCAGACACAGATGCCTTGCCCAAGCTATCACTCTGCAAGCAGCAAGAGAAAGAAACTCTTCGAGAGTACTATAAGAAGTTCCTCACGCTCAAGTCGCAGTTACCATATGTCGATGACCACATAGCAATCCATTATGCAATCAGCGGTCGTCGCGCCGGCGTCTTGTACAACCACTGCATTAGAGATCCGCCCAAAAACTTGCAGGAGCTCTACCAATTGTTTGAAAAATACGCCAGGTCCAAGGAGTTGCACCAGCGCAAGATAGAATCTCAGCGGAAACCTAAGGACACTCCACAGTCCAGCAGAACATGGGTCAGGCCGGCACAGTCCAACTCTGGCAGGGAAAACCGCAACCAGCAACAAGTAAACACCATCGCCATCCAACACCTCGCCGGAGACATAGTCCACCGTCAGAGTACCCCTCAGAAGAAAACCGCGACAACAACACAAGAGGAAGAGGCAGAGGCCGGGCCTAGTAGCCGCAAAGATTTTACTACCTGTTCCATGACGAAGACTGCGCACACCCCATCAGGGACTACCCGGAAACCAAAGCCACCAAAGACAGAATGGCTAGAAATCAGCCAGCCGACAACCAACGAGTTTTCGCACATACTTATCATCCCCAGCAATACCACCAGCAACCGTACCACAACGAGCAAATCCATCACCAACCCAACCACTTGTACCATCATCATCAAGAGGTACAAGTCCACCCCCGCCACCACATCATCCAAATCCTCCACATCAAAACCCCCGCCGCCAGCACCCAAGCAAGAGGACTTCGCTGAGCAACCTTACTGCGGGGTCATTCACATTATCACTAGGGATCCAGCATAGACTTCGACACCAAGCGAGAGAAAAAGGATCACTACCACAGTGTCAACCACATCGCTCTCTCTGGCCCAGTGGTACAAACAAAGTGGTCCCACGTCCCACTCACTTTCGATGCCAGAGACATCGACTTACGCAGCGCACCACACGCATATGCCATGGTGATCAATTGCAGGGTGGCAAGCTGGGATCTACACAAAGTATTGGTCGACAATGGCAGCCAGCCGACATCATTTTTCTGCACGCCTTCGATCGCATGGGCATCATCCACATCCTCCTTAAGCCCGCAGACAACCCCTTATACGGTTTTGGAGGCAAAGGCACCTTCCCCGTTGGCAAAATAGAGCTATCGTTGTCATTCGGCAAGACACCCAGCGCGCAAAGCGAACAAATCACCTTCGATATAGTCGACATGGTTTACCCGTATAACGCCATAATGGGGCATGGATCAATCAACAAGTTTGAGCCAGCCATACATGGACTTTATCTCTGCATGAAGATTCCAGGTCAACAAGGGGTGATCACAGTCTACGGAGACCAGCAAGCAGCACGGAACATCGAGAGAGATTTGGTTCTAGGGCAGCGCAATGTTCATTGCTTAACAACAAAGCACGAAGACAGCGATAGTCATCGCTCAACAAAAAGCAAAAAGATGAACGCCCAGTTGCGGAGTCATGATGGTACAAAGATAGTACCCCTTGACGCTGCAACCCCAAAGCAAACCTTCATGATCAACTAAGACCTGTCACCACACGACTGAAAACACCCCTGGTGTTAGAACTAAAATTTGGGTATGACATCATATGCATTGACATTTCATTATGTATGTTCCACCTAGAATGCATCCACTAGGCTAAAATTTCAAAACAAGTGTGATGTGATGACTTAGAGTGATTCTTAACCCTAGGATAAGGTACTTAACCAAGGGATAGAGGTTTGTAGGTATGTGTGATAACAACTTGAGTATTATCTCAAAAGCTAGTGGAAATGTTCCCAGGAGACTAAACTTGATGAAATGGAGTGGCACATAAACCCTAGAACACTAAAAACCCTAATTGAAACCCTAATTAGTGTCCTACAAGGTGATTTCAATTTCTATGCACTTTTGGACCAAGGTGCATATGTCAAAGTGGTAGAGCATAAAAAACTAAGCAACTTTTACATTGGAATATTTTCAAGTGTTGTGGAACAAATTGGAGTAATTTGCAAAAAACCCCAATATCACCATATGGCTTAAACTCTAAAATCAGTGACATTAGGCCAAGTTTGGCCTTAATATCTCTTAATCCATGGAGATTTTGCTATAAGTCAATACAAAAAAATTTGTAGAGCTACTATAGGGGTACAAGTTTGATTAAGTGGTTAAGCCCTAAAGCTACATAGAAATTAGAGAAAAGTAGACCTGATGTTGGACTGTCAGTCAAATCAGAGACTGAAACTCGACTGACAATGTGCTCAGATGAACTTTGGGGGCCGAATTTTGCATAATCCAGTAAGAATTCGATCAAGATCTTTATAACAAAATCCAAGCTAGTATGTAGAGCAACAACTTTGGTATAGATAGATTGGTAGCTTTCCACATGAAAATTTGAGAAAAGGGCTCCTTAACTTGCTCGGTCATGCGCACTAAATGGAGTTCCCAAGGTACAATAACCTAAATAAGATCAGGTGCAATGAACCTTGCCGCCGGTGAACTCGCACCGTGATTCGCGCCGGCCGCCATGATTTGTGCGGTGTGGTACGCGGATAACGACTGGCGGTAAAAGATCTCGCGTGGGGGGATGAGCTTGGCACTATTACTGCTCAGTTCGTCGTACCCACTTGCGCAGCGACGTGGCCGGACGGTCATCGCCGTGGTGGTCGCCATTCATCGTGATTGCGCCACGCCGTGACCCTTTCACCACGTAGGTATGACTGTGGTAAGCTTGGAATTACCATCCTTGAACCGTTGTATCAGTGAGAACCACGACTGATAGCTCCGGTGACTCATTCTCTCATCACTGTGTGCTCTTCTCCATTAAAATTTGTCGTACTCTCAGTCGCCCTCTATAAATTGAGTGTTCAGCTTGCTCCGCTAACTTATCACGAACTCAAAGCATCATTGCTCACCGCCGATTAGCCACTGTAGTGACCAAATTTGGATTTTCCCCCAAATTGGTCATCTACGCCGCCGTGAAACACCGCACCGTGGCCATCCTCCCACAGGTCCGTTCGTGTCCTTCTTGTTCGTGTTTCTACACCCTCTTGCCCCTACGATACTCATCGGCTCAACCAAATGAAATTTACCGCACCGTAGCATCGTGAACGTGATGGTATTGTCCGGGAACGCTGCCGCGGACATGGCTTCCGTCGACCAATCGTTCCAGGGTGTTTCTGTCCAAGTTCACACAAACACAGTAGTTCTAGCAAGCCACTGACTCTTCCCTAGGCGCTTGATTGAACGCTACCGGTTCATGTAACCTAGAACGGGTTCGCCGGAGCATTTGTTCCGCGGTCGTCGCGGAATAGAATGAATAAGTGACAAACTAGTCCAATTAAGCATAGAGAGATGTTCGAATAGCATCAGTGATTGATCTCGTGCGATCGACGCCATCGGAACGGGTCCCCGCAGGCGAGTACACACAATTTCGGCCAGGTGTTCGACCTGTGCGTGGTCGGGGACTCGAGTCGTGAAGGAATAGAAGTGCAAGGGGTTTTGTGCAAATGTCAGAGACACATGAATAGTGCCGTGGGTTTTTACCAGTTAATTGCAAGGCCAGGGGTCTCTGCGCAAAGTCGTCAGCACAGGCGCTTTTCCCTGTTCACAGGCTGACTTGGGCTAGATTCGACCCAATACTATTCATCATTTTCCTTTTTCTTTTACTGTCAGATTAGAAAATGACTAGAAAATAATAGAAAAATGCTAAAATTGTGAGACTAATTTTGCTAGACTCCTAAAATTTTGTAGTATTTAATAGAAATAGTTCCAAGATTTTTATTCCAAACCTAGAATTATGTAGCCTTTAAAGGTGTTCAAACCAAGCCCTTTAGAATTTTAGAAATAATTTAGTAGCTCTAAAAATGGTAAAACTTTTTGGGTAGGCTTAGTATGATGATTAAAGACCTTGGGTGATGTTTGAAATGATTTGGACATTGTTTGGTCCCAAAGCCAATAAACTAGCCTCCTAGGGATTAGTTGCTTAATATTGATAGAATACTAACATAAGAAACCCTAGTGATTAATGTGAACCGTGAAGGAAAGTTGTATTCAAGATACAACTTAATATGTTTCTGTTAAGTAACTGCATATTCATAGCATCACATAAACATTCATGTACATGTACTGTCATGTATAGAAAACTAGGAAGAGACTATAGTTGAAGAAGTTGTCCCTCAAGCTGAGAATCCACCAGCCGAGAATAACTTCTACTTCGAAATTTGTGGAGTAGACCCGGAACCTCCTGCAACACAAGGCAAGCCCCGGTGCATTTACAACTTTCCTTGTTGTTTTAAATTCTTTATCACTTGAGATGATGCATTAGGTGATAGGAGTTGTGTGCTAAACAATTGTTGCATTCCTTTTACTTAAAGTTTTCTGATGCTTAGCTTTGCTCTAGAAAACAAAATGTTTTGTTTTAAACAAAAGGTGATGCCTCACATGGGATGGGATTTTAAAAAGAAAAGACTTGATGGAGAATCTATCATGGCCATGATGGGCTCAACATCTGAAAATATGTACCTCTGTCAGGTACCAAACTTTGGGTTGTAAATGATAAAGATGAGACCGGGCGGGTGACTTGCACGAGAAGGAAGTCTCGGTGTAGTGTCTCCGTCTAAGTCGATTAAGGACCGAACCAATGTAGGCTTGACGATCGAGGACCTTTTTGATGAGGACATCACTTCTATACATACAATGAATGGACCGATA
The DNA here is from genome assembly GCF_902167145.1 of Zea mays. NCBI lineage: Eukaryota > Viridiplantae > Streptophyta > Magnoliopsida > Poales > Poaceae > Zea > Zea mays. Next base: position 80,240,739 of record NC_050104.1, on the reverse strand, counting down.
ACACGATCTTGTGCACGACAGCTAAATCTCTAGGTACGTTCTACCCTAGTCAATTGTGTTTCAGAGCTTACGCTTGGGGCCATGGATGTTTTGATGATTAGGTACCTTGGAGAGGACCAGCAAAGACTTGAGAAAGGCCAAGGTGTTGAGGAGGAGCAGCAAGGGCGTCCACAACAGGAAGGAGATCAAGTCCGAGTTGGCTGCGACTCCATCTCGGGTTCCAGGACCAGTCTGCACTAAAATGGACGACCAAGATGCATCCGGACTCCGATTGCGATGGACTGGATATGGTTGGAAAGATAACAAGATTATCTAACTAACCCAACTAGTTCCACCCTAAAATTCATCCGGAGTCAACGGGAATCGTCGAAACAAGTCAGTGTTCAGATTCTGTTTTGGTGCTGCGACACCATCTGTTGGGCCGTTGGGCCGTGTATCACGTCGGAGCCCATTAGGGGCTAGTCTAGGGGTCATGCACGCCCTAATACTCTATTTATTCAGCAGCAGCCGCCACATTTAGGTTTAGGTTTTGCTTAGATGAATTCTGTCATCGAACAGTGTCGTCGTCATCGGCTTGTGAGACCCCATCCCGTAATCAATACAATTTTGGTTGCGTTTCTTTCCTGTTCTTGCTTGTGTTCTTGATTGTGCTTGCAGGGATAAGCCTTCGTAGCGAGGTCATTTATGCGTCACAGGTGATAACCAATGGAGTCGTGGTGTAGTGATTGCGAGGAACTGTTCGCTCGGAGCCTTGGATCATCAACGTCGAGATCTCCACTCAATCAAATTATCGTATCTCACGGAAGATCGGGCCGCGTCTACAATCAATTGGTATCAGATTTCTAGGTTGCCCGTGAGGTATAATTCTACCTTTAGATTAGTTTTGTTTCGTCCCATAGTCCACAAAAAGCTAAAAAAATTACGATCAGTTTATTCCGACCTAAAACCATCGCCTTAGCCTTTGCACAATTTAATTTTAGAGTCCGCAGTTCTGAGTTCGTCTTCTAGTTGAGTTTGGTTGCTGGATTAGATTTGTTTTGGTTCAGTTTGATTGTGTCCATCCGCTTCCATCCTACAAAACCGACCCTATCTACAAAACAGATCATATCTCTACAACCGACCCTATCCACAAAACAGATCCTATCTCTACAACCGATCCTATCCACAAAACAGATCCTATCTCTACAACCGACCCTATCCATAAAACAGATCCTATCTCTAAAACCGACCATATCCATAAAACAAATCCTATATTTAAACCGACCATATCCAGAAAACAAATCCTATCTCTAAAACTGACCTTGTGCTCCATAGCCGCCTGTCGGCGTTTCGAGACCGGGGGGTCCCTAAGCCGACGAGTGAATGTCGCCGCGTGCCCCAGCCCAGATGGGTTGACGCGAGGCCGAGCGCGAAGGGGGGAAGTGAGGCGGCCGGAGACAGGCGTGAGAGAGGTGGGAATCCCGCGGCCTTCGTGTTCGTCCCGCGCCCAGGTCGGGTGCGCTTGCAGTAGGGGGTTACAAGTGTCCACGCGGGAGAGGGAGCGAGCGGCCTCACGCGAGCGCCTGTCTCGTCCTCGTCCCCGCGCGACCAACCCTCTCTAAGAGGGCCCTGGTCCTTCCTTTTATAGGCGTAAGGAGAGGATCCAGGTGTACAATGGGGGTGTAGCAGAGTGCTACGTGTCTAGCGGAGGAGAGCTAGCGCCCTAAGTACATGCTGTTGTGGCAGCCGGAGAGATGTTGGCACCCAGCTGGTGTGATGTCGTGGCCGTCAGAGGAGTGCTGGAGCCTGGCGGAGGGACAGCTGTCGGAGCTGTTGAGTCCTTGCTGACGTCCTCTTGCTTCCGTAAGGGGGCTGAGAGCCGCCGTCGTCACAGAGTATGCGGGGCGCCATCATTGCCTGTCTGGCGGAGCGAGCCAGATAGGATGCCGGTCTTGTTCCCCGTGGCCCGAGTCAGCTCGGGGTAGGGTGATGATGGCGCCTCCTGTTGACGTGGCTGGTCTGCGCCCTAGGTTGGGCGATGTGGAAGCTCCTCCGAAGCCGAGGTTGAGTCTGTCTTCTGTGGCCGAGGTCGAGTCCGAGCCCCTGGTTCGGGCGACGCGGAGACCGTCGGCTAAGGCCAGGGTGGAGTCCGAGCCCTGGGGTCGGGCGGAGCGGAGTTCGTCGTCTTCTGGGGCGGAGCCCAAGTCCGAGCCCTGGGTCGGGCGGAGCGGAGTTCACCGTCTTCCGGGGCTTAGCCCGAGTCCGAGCCCTGGGTCGGGCGGAGCGGAGTTCGTCGTGTTTCGGGGTTTAGCCCGAGTCCGAGCCCTGGGTCAGGCGGAGCGGAGTTTGCCGTCTTCCAGGGCTTGGCCCGAGTCCGAGCCCTAGGTCGGGCGGAGTGGAGTTCGCCGTCTTCCGGGGCTTAGCCCGAGTCCGAGCCCTGGGTCGGGCGGAGCGGAGCTTCCTATGGTGCCTGTGGCCGGGCCTGACTGCCTGTCAGCCTCACTCTGTCAAGTGGCACCGCAGTCGGAGCGGCGCAGGCGGCGCTGTCTTTCTATCAGACCGGTCAGTGGAGCGGCGAAGTGACGGCGGTCACTTCGGCTCTGTCGGCTGAGGCGCGCGCGTCAGGATAAAGGTGTCAGGCCACCTTTGCATTAAATGCTCCTGCGATTTGGTCGGTCGGCGCGGCGATTTGGTCAGGGTTGCTTCTTGGCGAAGACGGAGCCTTGGGCGAGCCGGAAATATGTTCGCCGCTGGAGGGGGCCTCGGGCGAGACGGAAATCCTCCGGGGTCGGCTGCCTTTGTCTGAGGCTAGGCTCGGGCGAGGCGTGATCGAGTCCCTCGAATGGACTGATCCCTGACTTAATCGCACCCATCAGGCCTTTGCAGCTTTATGCTGATGGGGGTTACCAGCTGAGAATTAGGGGCCTTGAGGGTACCCCTAATTATGGTCCCCGACAGTAGCCCCCGAGCCTCGAAGGGAGTGTTAGCATTCGCTTGGAGGCTTTCGTTGCACTTTTTTGCAAGGGGACCAGCCTTTCTCGGTTGCGTTTTGTTCCAGTGGGTGCGCGCGAGCGCACCCACCGGGTGTAGCCCCCGAGGCCTCGGAGGAGTGGTTTGACTCCTCCGAGGTCTTAATGCCTCGCGCAATGCTTCGGCTGGTCTGGTCGTTCCCTCATGCGAGCTGGCTGTAGCCCGGGTGTACTGTCGGGTCCCAAGTTCTCGGGCTGGTATGTTGACACTGTCAACGGTTCGGCCGGTGCCGGGTTTGTGAGAGCAGCCCCCGAGCCTCTGCACAGGGCGAGAGGGCGATCAGGGTCAGACTCGACTTTTTTACATACGCCCCTGCGTCGCCTTTCCGCAAGGAGGAGGGGGGGGAGAGCGCCATGTTGCCCTCGGTGGGCGCCGAACATGGTGTCTCCTGTGAGCTGCAGGCGGGTGATCCGAGTGGACATCCGTGCCCCGTTCGTTAGGGGTCGGCTAGAGGCCTAGAGGCGCGCCCAAAAGTACATGCGGGTGATCTGCCGGACTCGGTCCCTTGGCGACGGGGTCCGAGGGCTCGATGCCTCCCTCTGATGGGATTCCGTTACAAGATCTTTCCCGCTGGTCTCGGAAATGTCCTAGGGTACCTCGGGAGCGCAGCCCGAGCCTTGGTTATGTATCGAACGTACCCATGGTCATCCCTCGCTCTGTGTCTGAGGCGGCTGTGAACCCTTCGGGGGCAAGCCTTCGAACCCCTGATCAGTAGTGGGCGCGGAGCCCGAGTAGCCTGAGGCGGCCGTTGAACCCTTCCGAGGGGCCGGCCTTCGAACCTCTGACCAGTAGTGGGTGTGGAGCCCACGTGCTCTAAGGCGGCTGTTGAACCCTTCCGAGGGGCCAGCCTTCGAACCTCTGATTAGTAGAGAGGCTCGGAGCCTGGTTCCTTCACGGGGAAGGATTCTTTTCGGGGTATCCCCCTTACCCGGTCCCTGTTGCAAGAGAGAGAAAGAGGAAAAAAGGAAAAGGATACGAAATCGAACGACGGCGTACCTTTTCTGACGCGGTCATTATGGCGAAGGCGAAGCGTCGCCCGCTTCTCCTGCCAGAGGTGCCGCCTGTCCCGCCGCGGAGTAAATGCGACGGGGCGTGCGGTTTGCGGGGCGGCCGTTGCGCGTGCGCAAGCCGCGAGCCGTTCGAGGAACGACTGTTTTGCTTCGTGTTTTTGAATCCCACGGCCGGTCCGGGCGGAGCGTTGAAACGGTCTCGCTTTGGTCTTTATATACTCGGAGGAGGGTCTGGCGGTGGTTCTTTGCTCCGCTTCCTACCTCCCTCTTAGGTTTTCGCAACCCGAGAGACATAGCCAGAGAAAAGGAAACCGCCCACCCTGTCCTTTGCGCCGCCACCCCTTCTGCTAGGTGATGGCCGACCGGGTTACCATCATCTCGCCGCGCGACCCATGGCCTTTCTCCACAGTGACGGCGGGTGATCTGGAGGATCTCGTTGCTGAGGGTTTACTTCGCCCTCTCTCTGATGAGAGGCGGCCGGAATGGATTCCCCCCGTGAGCGGAGCCGCTCCGTCCCCACCGCCGGGGTACATCGTGAGCTTCGTCTCCTTCCACGAGCGGGGATTTGGTGTGCCGGCGAGCCGCTTTATGCGGGCGATCCTACACCATTACGAGGTGGAGTTGCACAACCTCAGCCCCAACTCCATCTCGCAGGCCACCATCTTCGTAGCGGTGTGCGAGGGGTTCTTGGGGATCGCCCCCCACTGGGACTTGTGGACCCATCTCTTTTTCGCGGAGCTTTTCACTTCGCCGACGGGGGAGAGAAAGGTCCGCGCGGCAGTGCGGGCCGGCGGCTGCATCCTCCAGCTGAGGCAGTCGCGGGCGTCGCTGTATATTCCCGCCATCCTTGCGTCCTCGAACAAAGGGTGGCAGCGCCGGTGGTTCTACCTCCGGAATGACGGCGAGTTGCTCCCGCTGTTCTCCCAGCGAGTAGTCACCGTCGCCGCCGACGCTTGGCGCCACGGGACCCCGCACGAAAGACAGAAGAACCTCGAACCCCTTCTCAAGGCCTTGGAGGCGTTGCGGAAAGGGGGATTCACCGCCGCGGGAGTGATTGTCGCCATCCACCGCCGGAGGGTGCTTCCCTTGGTGGAGCGTCGGTTGCCGCTTTGGGAGATGACACCGGAGGCTGACTTGGAGGGCTCGCGGATGTCCTCGGATCCTCTTCCCTTCAACGTCCTCCATGGGCGGGTGGCCATCGCGTTGGGGAAACCGGACCCCAGCGCCTTCTCCTAGCCTTTGATGTGCCCTGACCAAGGGTGCGTGACTCTGGTGAGTGTCCGCTCCTTCCTTCCTCTTGCATCGGGTTGCTCCTGGTTCTTACGGTTGGGATTTCCCTCCGTCTTCAGGAGGTGGGGTGGCACAAGCCTTCCCTGCCACGGGTCCCGCAGGATGCGGTGGACCGAGCAGCGAGGCGGGTTGCCGCGGAGGAGAAGAAGAAAAAGAAGGACGCGGAGAAGGCTAGGGCCCGCGAGCGGATGCGGGCTCGAGACGCCTTGGAAAAGCTTCGTCGTCGGCAGGAGAGGGAGGGGCCCCCGAGGGAGCTGTCGCCGGTAACGCGTGATGACGACGACGATGATGAAGATGATGATGAGGAAGACGACATGGCTGCCCGCCTTGGCCTCAGCCATGGCTTGAGGTTAGGCCAGGAGTCGTCAAGCCAGCCCTCGAGCGGGCTGATGCCGTCAGCCCCCGGAGTCGGGACGCCGGGGTCCCGGCCCGAGGAGCGGGGGCAATCCGAGAGGGAACTTGACCCCTTAGCTAGGGGAGTTGAGGCGACCCCGGGGAGCCAGGCCGAGGCGTCTGCTCCCCGAGAGCCGTCGCCCACGCCAGCAGCGCAGGAGAGCGACCCTCAGGTCGCCGTGGCAGTGCCTGGGCAGTCCGCCCCCTGGGCGTTCAAAGCGCCCAAAGCAAGGGTGGTGCCGAAGCTGCCGGCGAAGCGGACCTCGGCGGCGCCTTCGGGGGTCGAGATCCGAGAGACCTCCCCCCAGGCACGGTTGATCATGGCCCGGAGCGGGTAAATATCTTGGAACGTCTTCGTCCTGGCTTTTCATTCGTATGTCCCGGCCATGATTTTTCTTTTCCCCTCAGCAAGCGAACCATGGCCTGACGGATCTAGCTCCCCAAAAGGCCCTTAAGACGGCGTCGGCTTGCGCGGCTGGCGCCGCTCCGGGCCTTGCCGTTCAGCTGACCTTTCCGCAAGGTGCTCCACAGCAGGGGGCTCAGGCAGCACCAGTCACCGTGGAGCGAGTTCCCGAGGCCGGCTCTTCTGCCGAGGCGGCCATCGTGCTAGGGGAGGCGGCTGACGCGGACGTGGCCCTGGCCCCACCGGACGTGCCGGCGGTGCTGGCACCTGTCGCTACTGAAGCCGTCTCCGTCCCAGTCGGGGAGCGACCGGTCGCTGCCGACGCTGAGACGGCCGAGGCGTCGGCGCTTGGTGCCCCGGAGGAGGGGGGCGTGGAGACGCAATCCGTCCCGCCGGGCAGCAGCCTTGTCGCCGTGCGGCGGAGCTCTGAGGGTCGGCGCCAGTTGCTCCGGTTCCGGACCCGTGAGGCCTCGGATCCCATCTTCGTTCTCGATGATGAACGGGAGGACCAGTCCTGGGACGAGCTCCGTGAGTGTGCCGAAGCAACGGTGGGGTCGCTCCGGTCGTCGCTGGAGGTTTTCTGCAGGGACGTCCCAAAAATCCACCAGGTAACGGTTTCAGGCATACCTTTTCTCTTTTGCGACCAAGGCATCTTTCGTGACGCCCCGCTTCCTTCCCTCAGGATCTGACGGATCTGAGCGCGGCCAAGTCGTCGTTCATCCGCCGCGAGGTCGACGTCTGGGGCTCGCTGCGATCCCTGAGGATCTCGCTCGCCGGGGCTACTGCGCGCCTCTCTCAGCAGGGTGCCGAGGCGGCGAACATTCGGCTGCTCTGCACCGATCTGAGAGCCGAGGCGGCAGCGGCACGCGCGGAGGCGGCCGCGGCGCGTGCAGAAGTGCAACCACAGCAGTCGGAGTTCGACTGGATCGTCAATGAGCGGGACCAATCTCGGGGCCGGGCTGCCGAGGCCGAAAGCCGGGCTAAAGCCCTTGCAGCCGACCTAGCCGTAGCCCAGGTCGCAGCCTCGGAGCAGCGTGCCCGAGCCGGAGGTACGCCTTGGCCATCTTCGGTTTTCGTTTCTGCTTGTTTCCTCCACTTGTGTTTGAGATTTTTCTTCTGGCTGTTCGTAGAGCTCGAGTTCGCCCTTGATGAGTCCGCCAAGGCGCTTGCCAAGGCGCTTGCCGGGGTGGCCGAGCAGAGGGAGGCCGACCACGCGGCCATGTCCGAGGCCGTCTCAGACTTTTGCCGGGTCCTTGGCTCCGGCGACGTCCCCTCAGGAAGCTCCCCTCAAAGTCGCCTGCAGGTCTTGGGTGATCATGTGCGCGGCAGACTCCGCGAGGCGCTACACCACGGCGTCAGGCGGGCCTTCGCCATGCTCGCTTCCCACTACATTGTGGACCTAGAGCGGGTCAGCGAGGGGTATTGCCTTCCTGACGAAGATGAAGCCGCCCTGGCAGAAGTCCAGAGGCTCGATGCGGCCGCCGCGGGTCCGAGCGCAGTGCTGGCGACCACCTTTGAGGCAGAGATCCTCCCGCCTGCGCCGTCGTCCGAAGCCGGGATGGACTTTGCCGAGGGCGGGGACGAGGCCGAAGGCGCGGCTCCTTCCCGGGGCGACGCCTAACTCTGTCGGGGCAGTTTCTGTTGGATGCATGTGTGTCTTTCTGCGGCCGCTGAGGCCTGAACACTTTGTTACCGTTGCATGAAGTCGTACTCTTTTCCCTTTCATTTTGCGCGTCCGGCCCCGCCTGTCAGTAGCAGGGTGGCTTCCCCAAGTAGGGGTCACTTTTCGTGGCGGGTGACGAGTGAGGTGTCCGTAACCTGGAGGCGTAGGAGTCCCTCAGCTCAGTCGGCCTTGCCACTTACATGCACCCGCGTTCGCTCCTTGGGGTCCTGCTTCCGACATAGCCGGGGGAACGCAAAAGCCTTTTCGATTGAAAATTTTGACGTAGAGGGGTTCCCCCCTTTTTAGCCCCCGAGGGAGGGTCGGGCTCTGCCGAGGCAAGGCCGATCCTTCCTTGACAACTAAAACTTGCGTGGGGGCAAGGTAAGGGGACAACTTGAAATCATCTTAAGGGTAGAAGCAACGTAGCTGTTAGACGTTCAAAGTGTTGGTGTAGACCTCGCCTTGACTGTCGGCCAGTTCGTTTGTCCCGGGCTTCAGAACTTTGGCGATGACAAGCGGCCCTTCCCAGGGGTGCGTGTAGCCCCCGGGTGTCTCCAACAAGGGCTCGGGGTGCTGTGTGATGGCTGCGATCTTCTCCGGGTCGGCTTCGATTCCCCGCTCGGAGACGATGAACCCCAAGAGCATGCCTCGGGGCACCCCAAAGACACACTTCTCGGGATTGAGCTTGACGCCTTTCGCCTTGAGACATCGGAATGTCACTTCAAGGTCAGAAAGGAGGTCGGAGGCTTTCCTCATCTTGACTACGATGTCATTAACGTAGGCCTCGACCGTGCGGCCAATGTGTTCGCCGAACACATGGTTCATGCACCGCTGGTACGTCGCGCCCGCATTCCTCAAGCTGAACGGCATTGTGACATAGCAGTACATGCCGAAGGGTGTGATGAAAGAAGTCGCCAGCTGGTCGGACTCTTTCATCCTGATTTGGTGATACCTTGAGTAGGCATCGAGGAAAGATAGGGTTTCGCACCCAGCAGTGGAATCCACGATTTGATCGATGCGAGGCAGAGGGTAGGGAACCTTCGGACATGCCTTGTTTAGACCAGTGTAGTCTACACACATCCGCCATTTCCCTCCTTTCTTTCTCACAAGCACAGGGTTGGCAAGCCATTCGGGATGGAATACCTCTTTGATGAATCCTGCCGCCATTAGCTTGTGGATCTCCTCGCCTATGGCTCTGCGCTTCTCCTCGTCGAATCGGCGCAGAGGCTGCTTGACGGGTCGGGCTCCGGCTCGGATGTCCAGCGAGTGCTCGGCGACATCCCTCGGTATGCCGGGCATGTCCGAGGGACTCCACGCGAAGACGTCGGCGTTCGCGTGGAGAAAGTCGACGAGCACTGCTTCCTATTTGGGATCGAGCCCGGAGCCGATCCGGATCTGCTTGGGGGCGTCGCTGCTGGGGTCGAGGGGGACGGCCTTAACTGTCTCCGCTGGCTCAAAGTTGCCGGCATGACGCTTCACGTCTGGCACCTCCTTAGAGAGGCTCTCCAGGTCGGCGATGAGGGCCTCGGACTCGGCGAGGGCCTCGGCGTACTCCACGCACTCCACGTCGCATTCGAACGCGTGTTTGTACGTGGGGCCGATGGTGATGACCCCGTTGGGGCCCGGCATCTTGAGCTTCAGTTAGGTGTAGTCGGGGACGACCATGAACTTCGCGTAGCATGGTCTTCCCAGTACCGCGTGGTAGGTTCCTCGGAACCCAACCACCTCGAACGTCAGGGTCTCCCTTCGGAAGTTGGAGGGTGTTCCGAAGCAGACGGGAAGGTCGAGTTGTCCGAGGGGCTGGACGCGCTTCCCGGGAATGATCCCATGGAAGGGCGCAGCGCCTGCCCGGACGGAGGACGGATCGACACGCAGGAGCCCGAGGGTCTCGACGTAGATGATGTTGAGGCTGCTGCCTCCGTCCATGAGGACCTTGGTGAGCCTGACGTCGCCGATGACGGGGTCGACGACGAGCGGGTATTTCCCCGGGCTCGGCACATGGTCGGGGTGGTCGGCTTGGTCGAAGGTGATGGGCTTGTCGGACAAGTCTAGGTAGACTGGCGCCGCCACCTTCACCGAACAGACCTCCCGGCGCTCTTGCTTGCGGTGCCGAGCCGAGGCATCCGCCGCTTGCCCACCGTAGATCATGAAGCAGTCGCGGACCTCGGGGAACTCTCCTGCCTGGTGATCTTCCTTCTTGTCGTCGTCGTGGGCCCTGCCACCCTCCGCGGGTGGCCCGGCCCTGTGGAACTGGCGCCGAAGGATGACGCACTCCTCAAGGGTGTGCTTGACGGGCCCCTGGTGATAGGGGCACGGCTCCTTGAGCATCTTGTCGAAGAGGTTGGCACCTCCGGGGGGTTTTCGAGGATTCTTGTACTCGGCGGCAGCGACAAGGTCCGCGTCGGCGGCGTCGCGTTTCGCTTGCGACTTCTTCTTGCCCTTCTTCTTGGCGCCGCGCTGAGTTGATGCCTCAGGGGCATCTTCCGATGGGCGGCCCTAGGGCTGCTTGTCCTTTCGGAAGATAGCCTCGACCGCCTCCTGGCTGGAGGCGAACTTGGTGGCGATGTCCATCAGCTCGCTCGCCCTGGTGGGGGTCTTGCGACCCAGCTTGCTCACCAGGTCGCGGCAGGTGGTGCCAGCGAGGAACGCGCCGATGACATCCGAGTCGGTGATGTTCGGTAGCTCGGTGCGCTGCTTCGAGAATCGCCGGATGTAGTCCCGGAGAGACTCTCCCAGCTGCTGTCGGCAGCTTCGGAGGTCCCAGGAATTCCCGGGGCGCACGTATGTGCCCTGGAAATTGCCGGCGAAAGCTTGGACCAGGTCGTCCCAGCTGGAGATCTGCCTCGGAGGCAGGTGCTCCAACTAGGCGCGAGCTGTGTCGGAGAGGAACAGGGGGAGGTTGCGGATGATGAGGTTGTCATCGTCCGTTCCACCCAGTTGGCAGGCCATACGGTAGTCCGCGAGCCACAGTTCCGGCCTCGTCTCCCCCGAGTACTTTGTGATAGTAGTCGGGGGTCGGAATCGGGTCGGGAACGGCGCCCGTCGTATGGCCCGGCTGAAGGCCTGTGGACCGGGTGGTTCGGGCGAGGGACTCCGATCCTCCCCGCTGTCGTAGCGTCCCCCACGCCTGGGGTGGTAGCCTCGGCGCACCCTCTCGTCGAGGTGGGCCCGACGGTCGCGGTGATGGTGCTCATTGCCGAGGCTACCCGGGGCCGCCGGCGCTGTGTTGCGCGTGCGCCCGGTGTAGACCGAGGCTTTCCTCATGAATCGGGAAGTCGCGGCATGAGGTTCCGAGGGGTACCCCTGCCTTCGGGAGGCGGAGCTCTCGGCCCGTCGGACCGCGGCGCCTTCCAGGAGATTCTTGAGCTCTCCCTGGATTCGCCGCCCCTCGGTGGTTGATGGCTCCGGCATCGCGCGAAGAAGCATTGCTGCTGCAGCCAGGTTCTGGCCGACCCCACTAGATGTGGGTGGCGGCCTGGCCCTGACATCATCGGCGATGCGGTGCTGGAAGCCCTGGGGTAGATGACGTATTTCTCCGGCCGGAGGTTGGCCCGCCCATGCCTGCCCGACGTTCCGGCGGGTCGGCTCAAGCGCTCCTGCTCCCTCGTCGAGCCTGGCCTGCACCCCGCGGATTTGCTCGAGCTGTGGGTCATGGCCCCCCGCCTGAACGGGGACCACAGCTAGCTCCCGTGGGATGTCAACGCGAGGCACCGGCCTAGGGAGATCACCGTCCTCTGGCATGCCGAGATGGTTGCCTTCGGAGGGACCCCCTAGATCGACGTGGAAACATTCGCGGCTTGGGCCGCAGTCCTCGTCGCCGAGGCTACGGCTACCGTCGGAACAGTCGGAAAGGCAGTAGTCGCATGTGGTCATGAAGTCCCGCATGGCACTAGGGTTGCCAAGTCCAGAGAAATCCCAACAGAAGCTAGGCTCGTCGTCTTCCTCGGACCTAGAGGGCCCGTAGGTCGAGACGTCCGTCAGCCGGTCCCAAGGTGACCGCATACAAAACCCTAGAGGGTTTGGACTCGCCTCTACGAGAGCGCCCGCCAAAGCGAAGCCGCTAGGCGGGTCGAGGCTGAATCCGAAAGGCGTGGGATGGGAATCGGTCGATACCTCTTGGTCGACGGGCGGTGATGAAGTCACGTCGGGAACTGACTGCACTGTCGTCTCAGGTACGAGGGTGACGTCCAGCAAGCCTTTCGCGAGCGCGCTGGTGTCGTCCATTTGCCCGGAATCGGCGCGTTGCGGGGAGACGGCGCCCGTCTTCGTCTCAAGCGTGAGGTCAATGCCTGGTGCGCCCCCCGTTGGGGTGCTGGCGCTATCGACTCGCTCGACAGCCGACGAGGCGCTGCCTCCTGCTTGGCCTTGGTTGCCCCGCCTTCCCCTCCGTCGGTGGGGAAGAGGGCGGGGTGAGCTCGAAGGTTGTTCTTCCACCACGCGGGGAAGACGTCGTCGATTCCGCCGCCGGCGGGCGGGCTGTCGGCCGCCATTGTCGCTGTCGCCCGACGGTGGAATAAGTATCATGTCGTAGCTACCGTCGAGGGACATGAACTCAAGACTCCCGAAACGGAGCACCGTCCCGGGTTGGAGAGGTTGCTGGAGACTGCCCATCTGGAGCTTGACGAGAAGCTGTTTGTCAACACGCAGCAGGCCCCTACCTGGCACGCCAACTGTCGGCGTTTCGAGACCGGGGGGTCCCTAAGCCGACGAGTGAATGTCGTCGCGTGCCCCAGCCCAGATGGGTTGACGCGAGGCCGAGCGCGAAGGGGGGAAGTGAGGCGGCCGGAGACAGGCGTGAGAGAGGTGGGAATCCCGCGGCCTTCGTGTTCGTCCCGCGCCCAGGTCGGGTGCGCTTGCAGTAGGGGGTTACAAGCGTCCACGCGGGAGAGGGAGCGAGCGGCCTCACGCGAGCGCTTGTCTCGTCCTCGTCCCCACGCGGCCAACCCTCTCTAAGAGGGCCCTGGTCCTTCCTTTTATAGGCGTAAGGAGAGGATCCAGGTGTACAATGGGGGGTGTAGCAGAGTGCTACGTGTCTAGCGGAGGAGAGCTAGCGCCCTAAGTACATGCCGTTGTGGCAGCTGGAGAGATGTTGGCACCCAGCTGGTGTGATGTCGTGGCCATCGGAGGAGTGCTGGAGCCTGGCGGAGGGACAGCTGTCGGAGCTGTTGAGTCCTTGCTGACGTCCTCTTGCTTCTGTAAGGGGGCTGAGAGCCGCCGTCGTCACAGAGTATGCGAGGCGCCATCATTGCCTGTCTGGCGGAGCGAGCCAGATGGGACGCCGGTCTTGTTCCCCGTGGCCCGAGTCAGCTCGGGGTAGGGTGATGATGGCGCCTCCTGTTGACGTGGCTGGTCTGCGCCCGAGGTTGGGCGATGTGGAAGCTCCTCCGAAGCCGAGGTTGAGTCTGTCTTCCGTGGCCGAGGTCGAGTCCGAGCCCCTGGTTCGGGCGAGGCGGAGACCGTCGGCTAAGGCCAGGGTGGAGTCCAAGCCCTGGGGTCGGGCGGAGCGGAGTTCGTCGTCTTCTGGGGTGGAGCCCAAGTCCGAGCCCTGGGTCGGGCGGAGCGGAGTTCGCCGTCTTCCGAGGCTTAGCCCGAGTCCGAGCCCTGGGTCGGGCGGAGCGGAGTTCGCCGTCTTCCGGGGCTTGGCCCGAGTCCGAGCCCTGGGTCGGGCGGAGCGGAGTTCGCCGTCTTCCGGGGCTTAGCCCGAGTCCGAGCCCTGGGTCGGGCGGAGCGGAGCTTCCTATGGTACCTGCGGCCAGGCCTGACTGCCTGTCAGCCTCACTCTGTCAAGTGGCACTGCAGTCGGAGCGGCGCAGGCGGCGCTGTCTTTCTGTCAGACCGGTCAGTGGAGCGGCGAAGTGACGGCGGTCACTTCGGCTCTGTCGGCTGAGGCGCGCGCGTCAGGATAAAGGTGTCAGACCACCTTTGCATTAAATGCTCCTGCGATTTGGTCGGTCGGCGCAGCGATTTGGTCAGGGTTGCTTCTTGGTGAAGACAGAGCCTCGGGCGAGCCGGAAATATGTTCGCCGCTGGAGGGGGGCCTCGGGCGAGACGGAAATCCTCCGGGGTCGGCTGCCTTTGTCCGAGGCTAGGCTCGGGCGAGGCGTGATCGAGTCCCTCGAATGGACTGATCCCTGACTTAATCGCACCCATCAGGCCTTTGCAGCTTTATGCTGATGGGGGTTACCAGCTGATAATTAGGGGCCTTGAGGGTACCCCTAATTATGGTCCCCGACACCGCCGCTTCGGTTCCTGCTGATTTATGCCTTTGAAAACCATAACTCGAGGTACCTTCCATAAAACGGGCATAACTTTTCGCTCGGTGCTCCGTTTGAGCTCAAATTTTTACAGAAGATTCCTGACTCCATTCTGGGGTGACCCAAACTTGCCTACGACCTGTTTGGTTCGGTCAAAAAATTCAAAAAAATCGGAAAGATAATTAAAAAATTGTTTAAGTGTTTTCAGGAATTTCAGAGATCCTTTGTGAATTTCTCTAGGCCACAATACAACTCTGTTTCAAGTGAAATTTTGTGTGCTACCATCCTTTGTGTTTTTGGATCAGTGGTTACAAATTCAGAATATTTCGAGCTCTTTTGATGGTACTCCTTTTGAAACGCGCCTTTGATTTCTACTAGTGCTGAAAAATCTGCCCTATTTACAGAACTGCCATTCCCACTAGATACTTGTACCTCCTAGAACTGCCATTCCCACTAGAACTGCCTTTGATTTCAGAGATCTTGTGCTTTGGTCCAACTGTTCTATTACATTTTCTAGGCCAGCAACTAGGACGAGTACTTGGAACACTTATTCAACATTGCTATCTGTTACTGACTTGTGTGCCACATATATATATATTTAGTCAGCCTTCCCATAGCTCCAATTTTCTCTCGAGCAGAACAGGTACTACTTTGCAATCACACCCACGCTCATTGGACAGTCACACCGGTCACCGTTTACCACCTGCAGTGCTGGTAAGAACGTTGTAAGAGCGGGGTAAGACGCTTCATAATTTGTATTCCACCACCTCCACCGCCACCCCTGAGAGATAGTTGTAGGGTTCACATTGTTTGTTGCCTTTTTGTCTCTGTTTTGTGCTAACAATGACAGGACCAAAGAATCAAATAGACAAGGACAAGGGGCCTAAACTTAACGACGATGAGTGTGTCTCTCAAATGGAATTGAAGGAGATGATGCGCGCGATGACTAAAGCTTTTAAAAATACCAGGACTCTGCCTCAACATCTTTTGAGCAGCTTGATTGACGAGTTGCTGAACTTGTTACACGCATGGACGTACTGGAGGCTCGTCCCCCACCACCAACTCCAACCCCAGCTCACTCTCCTGTGGACGACGACGACGATGACGACGACGACAATATTTATGCACCGCTGCGACAACGCCTCGCACGTAATCGACAAGGTATGGGAAGTAATGGTAGACGTCGTCATCATAATCCTGAACCAGACCATGATCCATTTGCTAAGATTAAGTTTTCTATTCCACCGTTCATGGGTTCTTATGATGTTGAAGCTTACTTAGACTGGGAGATGACGGTAGAACAAAAATTTAATTCCCATCTTGTTCCTGAGCAGCATAGGGTTAGACAAGCCACTAGTGAATTTAGAGATTTTGCTATCATTTGGTGGAATGAACTTGTTAACACACGTGCTGCACCACAAACATGGAATGCATTAAAAGAGGAGATGCGAGCTCGCTTTGTTCCTCCTTCTTATAGACGTGATCTTCGAAAAAAATTGCAACGCTTAGATTAGGGAGACATGTCGGTACAGGAATACTACCAAGAGCTTCAGAAAGTTATGCTAAGATGTGGGGTGGTTGAGGATCCGGAGGATCAAATGGTTAGGTTTTATGGGGGATTGAGGCAGGAGATTCAGAATATTGTTGATTATAAAGAATATCATTCTATACAACGCTTGTTCCATCTTTCTATGTTGGCAGAAAAAGAATTGCAGGGTCGTCAACAACGGAGGAGCAACACTTTCGCTCCACGCCAGCCACCGGTGCCAGCTAAGACGTCATCATCTTCGGGCGTACGGATGTCCACATCTGCTGCTGTACCTTCGGGTGTTGCAGCAAAACCTGCTACGACCACCTCTTCCACAGGCCGCTCCTCCGAAATCAAGTGCCACCGCTGCCAGGGACTTGGTCATATTCAGCGAGATTGCCCCAGCAAACGGGCATACATTGCTACTGGTGATGGTGGGTATGTTAGTGCTTTTGATGTTGAAGATGAAGATACTGTTGGAGCTAACATTGCAGAGACTTATGATGGTGATGAAGATGTTCTTGGTACAACAGCGACCGAGACCTATAAGGCCTTGATTGTGCAACGAGCTTTGAGTACCACAGCTAGTGACGACGACAACAGATAGCGCCACAACCTTTTCAACATGTTCCTCATCGTCAAGGACTGTCGTGTGCATACCATCATTGACAGTGGTAGCTGCAACAACTTGGTGAACGTTGAGGTGGTCAAGAAGCTTGGCTTGACCACATGAGAGCATCCCCACCCTTATCACATTCAATGGTTTAACAACAACGGTAAGTTCAAGGTAACAAAAACAGCAAGGGTGCATTTTTCTATTGGCTCTTATCATGACTTTGCTGATTTCGATGTGGTGACTATGGATGCTTGCTCTCTTTTACTGGGACGTCCTTGGGAGTTTGATACTGATGCTATTCACCATGGTAGATCTAATAAATATACTTTTATGCATAAGGGAAAGAAAATTGTGTTGCTTCCTATGACTCCCACTGAAATGGTCCACTTAGAACATGAGAAAAAGATTAATGCTAAGCAAAAAGGTGGTTTGAACTCTGAAAATCAGCAACCTATTAAGTTAAAAACTCCTACTTTGCTAGCCACTAAATCTGATCTTGATGAGTTACATGCCTCTGTTGGACTTTGCTATGCCTTAGTGTGCAAAAATGTTTTCTATTCCATTGATGATATGTCTATTGCTTTGCCACCGGCTATTGCTAACCTTTTGCAAGAGTATATGGATGTGTTTCCCTCTGAGATACCCCCTGGATTACCACCTGAGTTGCCTCCAGATTTTCGGGTTAGTTCCACCTTTAACATTTCAGATTTGAAGCCATATATGGGTGACGAAGATGAGATCGAGTCGAGGACGACTCCAATTCAAGAGGAGGATGATGATGAGGACATCACTTCTATACATACAATGAATGGACCGATAACACGATCTCGTGCACGACAGCTAAATCTCCAGGTACGTTCTACCCTAGTCAATTGTGTTTCAGAGCTTACGCTTGGGGCCATGGATGTTTTGATGATTAGGTACCTTGGAGAGGACCAGCAAGGACTTGGGAAAGGCCAAGGTGTTGAAGAGGAGCAGCAAGGGCATCCACAACAGGAAGGAGATCAAGTCCGAGTCGGTTGCGACTCCATCTCGGGTTCCAGGACCAGTCTGCACTAAAATGGACGTTCAAGATGCATCCGGACTCCGATTGCGACGGACTGGATATGGTTGGAAAGATAACGAGATTATCTAACTAACCCAACTGGTCCCACCCTAAAATTCATCCGGAGTCAACGGGAATCGTCGAAACAAGTCAGCATTCAGATTCTGTTTTGGTGCTGCGACACCGTCTGTTGGGCCGTTGGGCCGTGTATCGCGTCGGAGCCCATTAGGGGTGAGTCCAGGTGTCACGCATGCCCTAATTCTCTATTTATTCAGCAGAAGCCGCCACATTTAGGTTTGGGTTTTGCTTAGATCAATTCTGTCATCGAACAGTGTCGCTATCATCGGCTTGTGAGACCCCATCCCGTAATCAATACAATTTTGGTTGCGTTTCTTTCCTGTTCTTGCTTGTGTTCTTGATTGCGCTTGTAGGGATAAGCCTTCATGGCGAGGTCATTCGTGTGTCACGGGTGATAACCAACGGAGCCGTGGTGTAGTGATTGCGAGGAACCGTTCGCTCGGAGCCTTGGATCATCAACGTCGAGATCTCCACTCAATCAAATTATCATATCTCACAGAAGATCGGGCCGCGTCTACTATCACTTTTTAACTAGCCACATGCCTCTGTCGGTGTTTTGGGTCCGACCGCGCACCCGGGGTTGCCCCTCGAGAGGCAGTGGATAGTTTTGCACAGGTTCGGGCCGCTTTGAGATGCGTAACACCCTACGTCCTGGCGTGAGTACTTTATGTGGTGGGTTACAAGGAGGCTCTCTAGTGTTGAAGACGTAGAGAACCAGGTGGATGGCTAAGTAGTGAGATCGATCTTTTTGAGGGGGTGCCCCCTAGGCCTTATATACTCGACAGTGGGGCGCTACATGTGGATATGATAACAACATGTGCCTAAGTAATAGTGAACCGACTGAGTCTATCTTCCTATAATTCAACCGACTTATCCCCGCTCTGTTCCGATGCATGAGGCCCCTGTGCGGGAAGGTCGGGTCTCCCTTGTGGTCGCAATTCAAACTCGTCGGGCCGTCTGGGTTTGCGTCGATCTAGTCTTGTGTCAATCCGCTTCATTAGACGTTCTTCCCCAGGCCCACGAAGGAATGACCTTGCGAATTATTAGGCCCACGGGCCTTTTGTGAGGTCTTTTACCCTTCCGGTGGACCCGGGGGATATCCGTCCCCCACAAGCCCCCGATCTTTGGGTTGATTTTGAAATAACCGACCCAAAGATCCTAGGTCCAGCTTGCAGCCTTTTTTGATTTTGATAAGGAATGCCTTGAAAATAAGTCTGTTGGGCCACTGCTTCTGAACTCCGAGTGATCCGGTAAAAACGATCTTTTACTGTCTTCTTCTGCTATTATTCCTCAAAATTCTGTGTTCTGTCTCGGGTTTATGCTTCGGAGGTCAGCATTTTGCTCTATAGAACTTCCAAATTCATTTGGTGCACCAAAGGTGCACCCAATGGGTGTAGCCCCCGAGCTTCGAGTGGATTTTTTGTAAATAATCCACTCGAAGGTCTTCATTTCAAGTCTTCTCAGAAATCACTTTTATCTTCCACTTGTGCTTTTTCAGAAGTCAGCCTTGTCTTAGTTTCACCTTATGCTTTAGAAGTTAGCATTCTGCCTCTTGGGGTTGGTGATTCATTGGGTGCACCAAAGGTGAACCCAATGGGTGTAGCCCCCGAGCTTTGAGTGGATTTTTGAAAATAATTCACTCGAAGGTCTTCATCTAGCGCTGTTTTTCAGAAATCATCCTTTCCTTTTGTCGAATGCTTTAGAGATCATCATTATATCATCAACATTATGCTTTAGAGGTCAGCATACATTTTTGTCTTTGAGATCGAGCACGTGATCTGCCCGTATCTTGTTAGGTCTTGCAATTTTTTTGATCTGCGACTGATTGGACATTCTGTAGATGGCCTTTGGCTAGTCTTCATATCACTTCGTGCTTCAATGCATCTGTTGATTAGACTTGTACCTCATCGGCTATATTTGGCTTTCCTCTTATCTCTGTTGATATCTTCCTTCTGTCTTGAGGTATTCATTGCGTATACTGTATGGATGTGACTGCTTGGGAAAATCTATTGAAAATTCCTGGACGTCCCCCCAATGGGTGTAGGCAAGGGACGGCTTGGTGCGCTAAGCGTTTAGCAAACTGCTTCTGAGTAGTAACTTGACGTGACCGCGGGTGTAATCATATCGCCCAAGCAGTTGACTGGAGTCCCAATGGGTGTCGTGTTACGTGGAACGGAGCCAGCCGCCTGACGTGTTTCCAGACGATTTGAATTGCATATTGAATTTTTGCGACTGTTCTGTGGCCGTGGTAGGAGGTGAGCGGTTGCCTTCTTCTTCTATAAATAGTGTGCTTGCTTCTCCGTCATCTTCACATCTCTTACTGCCGCTTGTTTCTTACTCTCTTCACTTCCCTTCTACTCCACCATGGGAAAGAGCAAGAAAGGTGAGAGTTCCTCACACCATTCCAGCGATAAGCGGAAACGTGAGCCGACTCCTCCCTCGGAGGACTTCGGCGACTCGGAGGAGGAGTTCTCCTCCAAGTCAGAGGGCTCGCCGGTCCCTGCCTCTTCCCCGGCGTTGTCTGATGATTCAGACGACTCCCAGGGGATCGCTGCAAAGGTATGGACCTACATCCGGGCCGTCGAGCGTGCTGGGCTCGAGGGCTCAGATGAGTCGGAGGTCTCCTCGGACGAGGAGAACTCCTCGGACTCATTCGAGGAAGACGGCGGTGACGGCGACGGCGGGGGCGACGGCGACGGCGAAGGTGGTGGCGACGGCGGCGAAGGTGGCGGCAGGGGCAGCAGCGGTGACGGCAGGGACGACAGCAAGGGCAGCAGCAAGGGCAGCAACAAGGCCAGTGGCTAGGTGCCACTGGTTTTAAATGTTAGTTTAGATTAGTAGTAGAAGTAGTATTAGTGAAATAATGTAGTAGTAGTTAGTAGTATAGTGAAATGTAATATAGTAGTGTAGGGTATCGAACAGTGGGGAGAAAACCAACTCATAATGAGTTGGTTTTTTAAGTTTGGTAATACTTCCCCTCCCTTTATAATGAAGAAGGTTTTGCCCCATTCTGTGTGCGTTCCTTTGCTTTCCCGTTGATCAGTCGATCATATTTATGTTTGCTACAGCTGTTGTTCTTGGATGTAATGCTTGAGTAACGACTTAGATTCGTCGAGTCGCGTTTCAGATTTGCCTTTTTTGCGACGTTGCCGCTTTAGGGGTAACAGCCGAGTCCTTTGGAGCCACGTCGTCGCTTTAGGAATAACGGCCGAGTGGTTACTGGCGATGTCGGTGTTTTAGAAATAACAGCCGAGTGATATCGGGCCACGTCGGTGTTTTAGAGATAACGACCCTACGGTTACTGGTGACGCCGGCGTTTTAGAGATAACCATCGAGTGACAACAGGCCACGTCGGCCGCTTTGGAAACAGCGGCCGAGTGAAGACTGGTAACGTCAGCGTTTTTA
Organism: Zea mays; assembly: GCF_902167145.1. NCBI lineage: Eukaryota > Viridiplantae > Streptophyta > Magnoliopsida > Poales > Poaceae > Zea > Zea mays. The sequence continues at coordinate 80,220,045 of NC_050104.1, read as the reverse complement.
GAAATAACAGCTGAGTTGTATTGGGCCACGTCGGTCGTTTTGGAAATAACGGCCGAGTGATGACATGGCATGCCAGCGTTTTAGAAATAACAGCTGAGTGATGACTGGGCACTTTTTAGAAATGGCATCTGGCCCGGGAAAACCCCATTTCTACTGCGCCGTCGCATGCCTCTTTATTCTGAGCCCTAGTCTTGCTTTTCTGCATCCAGACCTTCTCTGCTTTCTTGCGATACTGCTTCCGCCCCGCTCGCCAGCAAGATTGAGATGGCGCCCAATCGGAAGACTCAGAGTTCATCTGTCGCAACCATTCCTCCCATCGATCCCAACAGCCAGTTGCCTTTCGCAGGTAACCACATGTCTGTTGTTTCTGAGTCCGACCTTCTTCACCTTGTGTCCGTCAGAGTTCTTCCTCCGAAGGAACTTTGTTCTTGGCGGATCTGACGTGGGGTCACTGTCCTGACAGAGGACACCCACGAATCTGTTATTTATATTCCTTTTCTCATCTGCGGCCTTGCTCTTCCTATTTCTCCTTTCTTCCGCGGTCTCCTTGATTTCTATCATTTGAATCTAACCCATCTAAATCCCAATTCTGTTCTGCAAGTTTTCGTTTTTGTTCATTTATGTGAAGCCTTCCTTGGTATTCTGCCACACTTTGGCTTGTGGAAATACTTGTATCACTGTCGGCCTGGGATGGCCGGGGGACAGCACCAGCTCGTGAGGGTGCGAGTTTGGAGATGCGCTGTGGGAGGAAAACCGAGTACCTCGACATCCCACTCAAGGACATCATCAAAGGATGGCGCCTGGAATGGTTTATCGTGGAGAATCACGGGAATTCTCTCCCCCCTCGGTCAGGGAGATAGCCAGATGTTCGCACTCCAAGTTGGACTGAATCCTCCACAGACCTGGAGGTAGCTGAGGCCGGGGCTCTACATGCCTAGGTTGGATTGTTGAAGGAGAAGGGTCTGACTGCCGAGGCTGTGGTCGCCGATTTTGTTTTTAAGAACATTCAGCCACTGAAAGACAGAGCATACCCAGCTTACCTGTATCGTGGCCTCACTGATTCGACCCGGGTTACCAACAGAAGGATTCCTGCTGTGGATCTGGTAAGCCGGCTTGAGATGATACTCAGAGGCAAGGTGTCGAATATCGGTGCTCCTGTTGCATACTCAGCCTGGAATCTGCCTCCTTCCAAGGTTTCATCAGTTTTGTGTCAAATCCTCCTGCTGGTGACAGTGGCTTCGGCCTTAGAGTGCGACCTTCTCCTGAAGAGGTTGAGGCTTTGGTTGTTTCGCTTGGTGAAATCCCCAATGACGAGAGGCAGGTTCATTTTGAGATGCCTTTGAATCCGAGCGACGCAGAAATAAGTGCCATGCTGGACATGTTGGCTGAGGATTCCTCTGATTCGGTCCCTGCTGAAACACTAGCTGTAGCACCCATCCCAGAGTCTAGAAAAACTTTGGGCATTCAGAGATCTGATAGTATTCGCCCAAAGCGTCCTCGCCGAACCAATCATCCAACTTCTCCTGCTGAGGGGAAGAAACAGAAAAAGAGACGTCTTCGGCGAGTGTCATGCTTGAATCAGGATGCCGGCCCTTCTGCTCCTGCTGCTGGGGAAGTGCCAGTGCCAATTTTTACTGAAGCTGAACTCAATGGGTGTGACCCGACTGATGCTGACCCCAATGGGTGTAGCCTTGATGATGCTGACCCCAATGGGTGTAGCCTTGATGATGCAGACCCCAACGGGTGTACTATCCATATTATTGATGAGGATGAGGAAGAGGAGAAGGAAATCCCCTTAATTCGGAAGAACAGCCGACGCTACATAGCTAGTGGGGAGAGTAGTGGTGTTCCTTCTCCAGCTTTGTCTGCTCTCGTTGGTCTGCAAGAATTGTCTCTGGCAAATTTTGATCAGACTCTCGAAGATATGGTCCCTGAAGATCTGTTGTCGGAGCTGGCAGATGGTGGGATGATGGAAATTTGTGCTGATGTGCCTGCTGTCGGATTAGAGTTATCCCGAGCAGCGTCTCATGCCTCATCGACCTTGGAGCGCTGTTTTAAGAGTCAAGAGGCTAATCTAGATTGTTCCGTTCCCATGGAAGTGGCTGAAATTCCTTCAGCCTTAGAGGTGGCTGCTGCAGAGAACTCGATCCCTAGGGATGGCACTTGTGTTTACCCAGCCCCCGAGGGTGTTGCCGGTAATGATCCGGCTCGGGTGGGCAGCGCGAGCTATGACCCAGCCCCCGAGGGTGTCCGAGCGGGTTCTCCTTCTCATACTTCCATGGATGTTCACGTCGGGTATAATACCCTAAAAACCAAACCATGTTTAAAATTCTAATATGGTGTGTCCTACTGATGATCGGAGACCGTAGATGCATAGATATCGTTGAGACGATTTCGATCGACTACTAGTTTGCCTTGTTTGGAGTCTGAATGAGTTTTTTCAAGTGCCGGTCGATCTGAGCCATTGGATATTAGGGTTGGGGGAGTTTTCTTCTATTTATACCTCCCTAACCCTAGCAGCCACGTCCTCCCACCCTAGCAGCCATCCCCTTTTGTGCCTTGCCCCAAGAGAAGAGAGGAAGAACAAGGGAGAGAAGAGAGGGAAGATTAGGGCACGCACTCGCCTGTCGTCGTCATCGTTCCTCTTCAAGAATTGGTTGGATTTCCTTTCCTCTCTCCATTGTCCCCACTTGATGGATGTTTTACCTTGTTTTGGATGAGTTTTAGGCCCTGCAATTAGCCCTTTATGTTGGATTAGATGGGGGATTAGATTTTTGATCTCGAAATTAGTCCCTGCAGAATGACAGATTCGATAGTTTTTATTCATACCAGTTTTTCGTGGTCTTAGAGGCCTCAAAAAAATAAAAAGTCTATTTATGAGTTGTAGATAATTTAGATATTTTTCCGTGTCCGCAAAGAACATCTCAATCAGACATCGGGTTAGAGAGTAATTGCAGTTTGATTATAACAGTTTTCCAGTCTCATAATTATGTGTAGAATCTGTTCTCATGAGATTTATACAATTCTGTCAACAGAATTGAAATTTTGGTTAGTAAGAGAAGTTGTAGATAATTTCATAAGCTTTCCATATTGATAAAGAGTGTATTCATATGAATTTTGAAACTCCAGTTATGTTTGTTTTATTGTGGCTGTTCCTGTTTGCCTGGCAAAAACCGAGCAGGTCTGTTCACTGGTGGGTTTCATATAGTAAATTGCCAAATTGGCTCCTCCAACTATGGAGACTTTGGTAGAGGGATAAATGTTCTTACTGCCAGCAAAATTTCATAATTTGTGGTTGAGTAGTTTGGGAGATATCGAATTTTGAATTTAACTATGCTGCTGTCTAAAACAGATTCAGTCAGTTATCTTGTCGGATGTTTTAGAACTTATAGATGGCAAAATTTAATTATCCATTGAATACCGAAGTTGTAGAGTATTTTGTGTAGATACTCCTAGATTATTTGTTTGATACCACCACTGTTATAATTTTAAAGATACAAAATTAACAAACAACGCTGCTGCTGTTTGACATGTGGTTCAGGGTGGGAGTCTTTTCACCAGGTCTTGGTTTCAAGCGTAGGAACGATTTGTTGATTGTTGGCAAATGTTTATGAAATATTTGTATTAAGTTTTATGCCCCGCAACAGGTGGTTATGCTCCGGATCATGCTTAGTACATTTTCTTCTTCGATGAAGGCAAGTGAATGTAGCGGTGGTTGCTACCGTTTTGACTTGTTGTTTCATCGCCTACACTCTAATATTCAGAATCATCGAATTCTTTCGTAATTGAACTCTATGGTGATGCTTTACTTGATTGTATTATATTGATGCTTAATCATATATTGATGATGATGATGATGATTCGAGTAAGACCCACGAGATTAATTCACACTCCTGAAGGTGAATGAAGTATTATTTGAGGTTTGTATTATATCTGAAGGTAAACGAAGTATTATTTGAGGTTTGTATTGTATCTGAAGGTAAACGAAGTATTGTTTGAGGTTTGTATTGTATTTGAAGGAAGTGAAGTATATTGATAAATGCAACATGCCATATACATTGCATGATTCACTTGCATCTGAAGTTTTGTCGTGACCTATGGTCCGACCGTACCGGTACAACTTAGCATCGTACGTTGCCCGAGGAGGGGTACGATGCGGCTTCATACCCTTAGAGGTATGAAGGCAGAGGACATATGCATTGCATTCATATGCATTCATTGAAGTGATATTTGCAGATGGTGTGGTTTTATACTCTAAGAGGGAAGTGTTATACAACCTATTGTGGTCGTTCGAGGAAATGAGATGGCATTGGTTATTTTGGGACATTGAGTTCTATATCTACAAGTATTTCTGATCTCAATTGTGATCCCTTTTAAAATGTTGATTAATTCAATTCTTTTGGTTTAAATATCTCGTCAAAATAATTTACTTGCTGAGATGTTTCATCTCACTCTTGCATTACTCAATGCAGGTACTTGATTTATGTTGGGAATGAGAGAAGTAGTAGCACGTCCACCTTCACTCTCATAATAACACTGCCCAGGCACAACCATGATTTAATTAGAAACTTCTTGTCAAGGATGTTTGTTTTTAACTAGTCGTGCACACTAGTTAATTCAGTTTATGTCGTTATGGTTATCTTCCCATTGCTAGCAGATTATTAATGCCTAGTATGTTTTCTTATCATGATATCTGTTTATACTCTGTTGCTTCCACGTTTATGCAAATTTCCAAAGGAGATGCTGTCGAAATTTTATATATGAATGTTAGTTGTGTAGTTTAGTAGCATTTCGTGGTGTTTGTGGATCCTGGGGTGTTACAGTTGGTATCAAAGCATAGGCTTTAGATTCTTGGCAATTTGAAGATAAATTTGACACACTTGCACATATAGGAAGGGTGTGGGTTCAAATATCTTTGATATATGTTAATGTCTTTGAAGTGCAGATGAAATAATTTCACCCTCCCTAATCCTTTACGGTGATGTGGTAAGTTGTTTATGACTTAATGCCTGATATAATTCATTTCTAAATTTTGATATTGTTTATTAATACGATTGATATAGCTATTCTTTTGTGAAATTGAAGTCGTTATTATGCTTGTGATATACATGTATGCCTATGTCGTTTTCAACATGTTTTTCATGGTTGAGTTTTATTACAATAATATTATTATATATGTTTGATTGAGGATGTTTCCAAGAGGAGTGTGAATTGCATGTTTTGGGTTACAAGGTAACCATCGATTTGGATTTAAGTTGTTGGGCGGTTGGTGGATAACTCCAACTATCTTTGCAAGGAATGATTGTTTATGCCGAGAAACCAGTTCTGAAAGAAATAAATATTGGTACTTTTATATGGATTTTGGGGGGAAAGTCTTTACATAGCTAGCCAGAGTGGATTACATGTCTCCCTTCTATCTTGTGTTTTAGTAGTCACAAAGCCTAGATGTGGTTTAAAGTGGTTGCATGTTAGTCATGCTAATTGTAGAATAAATCTTTTATTTTCTTGATCCATTGATTATATATTAATACGTTGAGGATCTGATGGTTATCTCCCTGATGCATGCTTGTGGAGCCATTGTTGGACCACTTATCTGTTGGTTTGAATGAAGTCATTGCCTAGCCTAGAGTTGGTTGGGTGTGGTTAGTCACCTATTTCTAAATGATGTTGTTCTTACATCAGATTGAGATGTTTGTCATGTGTGTGAAGGATTACAGGGTTATTATTGACCCTGTATGTCTGGTACTTTGAGTGCATCGTAGGATGGAATGAAATGTAAGTTTCTGAACTACAGTAGATGAAGACTTATATTATGTGTAGGTTAACCTTACTAGTTTGGATATTTTTTTAGTTGAGTTGTTGGATGAAGTATGGTGACATTAGTTAAGCAAAGTATTGTGTTGTTGTTGTGCTGTCAATGCTCTTTGTGGAGTTTTTGGCATTTGTTCGATGAACTGTGCCGCACAGAATGTTATTGGCTTCTTGTTGGCTTTATTGCTCCATTAGTTCTGTAGACTTTCTACCTTTTGTGGGGTGTAAAGAACGTTAGATTACATGATTATCTTTTTCATGACGTCAAGAACAAGGTTTATGAAGATTAGGAGTTTTGTTTCAATGGAACTACCTGTTTCGTGGTGCTTTGATGTGAGGTGTTTGATCTTCTTATACATTCATCTGGTGTGGATGTTTGACAATTGAATTAAAATGAATTGTTGAAGTTGGTAAGGGTTGCTCTTAGTGCATATTACCTCTTCATAAAAATAGTGTTGTTTTAAGACATTGATCTTGATGTATAGCTGCATCCAAATTCAATGATGGCAAATCCTAGTGTTGATTGCACCTATGACAATGCCTTGGGAATTCATTTTATATTGTTTTATGATTGTTGTCAAGGTGTGTCATTTTCTTTGGTAAATTAGTCCGACTTAGAGGTTATTTCTTGAAAAACTCTTTTCATGATCTCGTCAAGGCTACTAGTCTACTATATGAGTCTATTTAGGGTGTTTGACCGAGTTTTACCGTTGGTGAATGTCTTGATTTGTGGCTGAATTCGAGGACGAATTCTTTTAAGGGGGTAGAATATAATACCCTAAAAACCAAACCATGTTTAAAATTCTAATATGGTGTGTCCTACTGATGATCGGAGACCGTAGATGCATAGATATCGTTGAGACGATTTCGATCGACTACTAGTTTGCCTTGTTTGGAGTCTGAATGAGTTTTTTCAAGTGCCGGTCGATCTGAGCCATTGGATATTAGGGTTGGGGGAGTTTTCTTCTATTTATACCTCCCTAACCCTAGCAGCCACGTCCTCCCACCCTAGCAGCCATCCCCTTTTGTGCCTTGCCCCAAGAGAAGAGAGGAAGAACAAGGGAGAGAAGAGAGGGAAGATTAGGGCACGCACTCGCCTGTCGTCGTCATCGTTCCTCTTCAAGAATTGGTTGGATTTCCTTTCCTCTCTCCATTGTCCCCACTGGATGGATGTTTTACCTTGTTTTGGATGAGTTTTAGGCCCTGCAATTAGCCCTTTATGTTGGATTAGATGGGGGATTAGATTTTTGATCTCGAAATTAGTCCCTGCAGAATGACAGATTCGATAGTTTTTATTCATACCAGTTTTCCGTGGTCTTAGAGGCCTCAAAAAAATAAAAAGTCTATTTATGAGTTGTAGATAATTTAGATATCTTTCCGTGGCCGCAAAGAACATCTCAATCGGACATCAGGTTAGAGAGTAATTGCAGTATGATTATAACAGTTTTCCAGTCTCATAATTATGTGTAGAATCTGTTCTCATGAGATTTAGAAAATTCTATCAACAGAATTGAAATTTTGGTTAGTAAGAGAAGTTGTAGATAATTTCAGAAGCTTTCCAGATTGATAAAGAGTGTATTCATATGAAGTTTGAAACTCTAGTTATGTTTGTTTTACTGTGGCTGTTCCTGTTTGCCTGGCAAAAACCGAGCAGGTCTGTTCACTGGTGGGTTTCATATAGTAAATTGCCAAATTGGCTCCTCCAACTATGGAGACTTTGGTAGAGGGATAAATGTTCTTACTGCCAGCGAAATTTCATAATTTTTGGTTGAGTAGTTTGGGAGATATCGAATTTTGAATTTAACTATGCTGCTGTCTAAAACAGATTCAGTCAGTTATCTTGTCGGATGTTTTAGAACTTATAGATGGCAAAATTTAATTATCCATTGAATACCAAAGTTGTAGAGTATTTTGTGTAGATACTCCTAGAGTATTTGTTTGATACCACCACTGTTATAATTTTAAAGATACAAAATTAACAAACAGCGCTGCTGCTGTTTGACATGTGGTTCAGGGTGGGAGTCTTTTCACCAGGTCTAGGTTTCAAGCGTAGGAACGATTTGTTGATTGTTGGCAAATGTTTATGAAATATTTGTACTAAGTTTTATGCCCCGCAACAGGTGGTTATGCTCCGGATCATGCTTAGTACATTTTCTTCTTCGATGAAGGCAAGTGAATGTAGCGGTGGTTGCTACCGTTTTGACTTGTTGTTTCATCGCCTACACTCTAATATTCAGAATCATCGAATTCTTTTGTAATTGAACTCTATGGTGATGCTTTACTTGATTGTATTATATTGATGCTTAATCATATATTGATGATGATGATGATGATTCGAGTAAGACCCACGAGATTAATTCACACTCCTGAAGGTGAATGAAGTATTATTTGAGGTTTGTATTATATCTGAAGGTAAACGAAGTATTATTTGAGGTTTTTATTGTATCTGAAGGTAAACGAAGTATTGTTTGAGGTTTGTATTGTATTTGAAGGAAGTGAAGTATATTGATAAATACAACATGCCATATACATTGCATGATTCACTTGCATCTGAAGTTTTGTCGTGACCTATGGTCCGACCGTACCGGTACAACTTAGCATCGTACGTTGCCCGAGGAGGGGTACGATGCGGCTTCATACCCTTAGAGGTACGAAGGCAGAGGACATATGCATTGCATTCATATGCATTCATTGAAGTGATATTTGCAGATGGTGTGGTTTTATACTCTAAGAGGGAAGTTTTATACAACCTATTGTGGTCGTTCGAGGAAATGAGATGGCATTGGTTATTTTGGGACTATTGAGTTCTATATCTACAAGTATTTCTGATCTCAATTGTGATCCCTTTTAAAATGTTGATTAATTCAATTCTTTTGCTTTAAATATCTCGTCAAAATAATTTACTTGCTGAGATGTTTCATCTCACTCTTGCATTACTCAATGCAGGTACTTGATTCATGTTGGGAATGAGAGAAGTAGTAGCACGTCCACCTTCACTCTCATAATAACGCTGCCCAGGCACAACCATGATTTAATAAGAAACTTCTTGTCAAGGATGTTTGTTTTTAACTAGTCGTGCACACTAGTTAATTCAGTTTATGTCGTTATGGTTATCTTCCCATTGCTAGCAGATTATTAATGCCTAGTATGTTTTCTTATCATGATATCTGTTTATACTCTGTTGCTTCCACGTTTATGCAAATTTCCAAAGGAGATGCTGTCGAAATTTTATTTATGAATGTTAGTTGTGTACTTTAGTAGCATTTCGGGGAGTTTGTGGATCCTGGGGTGTTACAGTTGGTATCAAAGCATAGGCTTTAGATTCTTGGCAATTTGAAGATAAATTTGACACACTTGCACATATAGGAAGGGTGTGGGTTCAAATATCTTTGATATATGTTAATGTCTTTGAAGTGCAGATGAAATAATTTCACCATCCCTAATCCTTTATGGTGATGTGGTATGTTGTTAATGACTTAATGCCTGATATAATTCATTTCTAAATTTTGATATTGTTTATTAATACGATTGATATCGCTGTTCTTTTGTGAGATTGAAGTCGTTATTATGCTTGTGATATACATGTATGCCTATGTCGTTTTCAACATGTTTTTCATGGTTGAGTTTTATTACAATAATATTGTTATATATGTTTGATTGAGGATGTTTCCAAGAGGAGTGTGAATTGCATGTTTTGGGTTACAAGGTAACCATCGATTTGGATTTAAGTTGTTTGGCGGTTGGTGGATAGCTCCAACTATCTTTGCAAGGAATGATTGTTTATTCCGAGAAACCAGTTCTGAAAGAAATAAATATTGGTACTTTTATATGGATTTTGGGGGGAAAGTCTTTACATAGCTAGCCAGAGTGGATTACATGTCTCCCTTCTATCTTGTGTTTTAGTAGCCACAAAGCCTAGATGTGGTTTAAAGTGGTTGCATGTTAGTCATGCTAATTGTAGAATAAATCTTTTATTTTCTTGATCCATTGATTATATATTAATACGTTGAGGATCTGATGGTTATCTCCCTGATGCATGCTTGTGGAGCCATTGTTGGACCACTTATCTATTGGTTTGAATGAAGTCATTGCCTAGCCTAGAGTTGGTTGGGTGTGGTTAGTCACCTATTTCTAAATGATGTTGTTCTTACATCAGATTGAGATGTTTGTCATGTGTGTGAAGGATTACAGGGTTATTATTGACCATGTATGTCTGGTACTTTGAGTGCATCGTAGGATGGAATGAAATGTAAGTTTCTGAACTACAGTAGATGAAGACTTATATTATGTGTAGGTTAACCTTACTAGTTTGGATATTTTTTTAGTTGAGTTGTTGGATGAAGTATGGTGACATTAGTTAAGCAAAGTATTGTGTTGTTGTTGTGCTGTCACTGCTCTTTGTAGAGTTTTTGGCATTTGTTCGATGAACTGTGCCGCACAGAATGTTATTGGCTTCTTGTTGGCTTTATTGCTCCATTAGTTCTGTAGACTTTCTACCTTTTGTGGGGTGTAAAGAACGTTAGATTACATGATTATCTTTTTCATGACGTCAAGAACAAGGTTTATGAAGATTAGGAGTTTTGTTTCAATGGAACTACTTGTTTCGTGGTGCTTTGATGTGAGGTGTTTGATCTTCTTAGACATTCATCTGGTGTGGATGTTTGACAATTGAATTAAAATGAATTGTTGAAGTTGGTAAGGGTTGCTCTTAGTGCATATTACCTCTTCATAAAAAGAGTGTTGTTTTAAGACATTGATCTTGATGTATAGCTGCATCCAAATTCAATGATGGCAAATCCTAGTGTTGATTGCACCTATGACAATGCCTTGGGAATTCGTTTTATATTGTTTTATGATTGTTGTCAAGGTGTGTCATTTTCTTTGGTAAATTAGTCCGACTTAGAGGTTATTTCTTGAAAAACTCTTTTCATGATCTCGTCAAGGCTACTAGTCTACTATATGAGTCTATTTAGGGTGTTTGACCGAGTTTTACCGTTGGTGAATGTCTTGATTTGTGGCTGAATTCGAGGACGAATTCTTTTAAGGGGGGTAGAATATAATACCCTAAAAACCAAACCATGTTTAAAATTCTAATATGGTGTGTCCTACTGATGATCGGAGACCGTAGATGCATAGATATCGTTGAGACGATTTCGATCGACTACTAGTTTGCCTTGTTTGGAGTCTGAATGTGTTTTTTCAAGTGGCGGTCGATCTGAGCCATTGGATATTAGGGTTGGGGGAGTTTTCTTCTATTTATACCTCCCTAACCCTAGCAGCCACGTCCTCCCACCCTAGCAGCCATCCCCTTTTGTGCCTTGCCCCAAGAGAAGAGAGGAAGAACAAGGGAGAGAAGAGAGGGAAGATTAGGGCACACACTCGCCTGTCGTCGTCATCGTTCCTCTTCAAGAATTGGTTGGATTTCCTTTCCTCTCTCCATTGTCCCCACTTGATGGATGTTTTACCTTGTTTTGGATGAGTTTTAGGCCCTACAATTAGCCCTTTATGTTGGATTAGATGGGGGATTAGATTTTTGATCTCGAAATTAGTCCCTGCAGAATGACAGATTCGATAGTTTTTATTCATACCAGTTTTCCGTGGTCTTAGGGGCCTCAAAAAAAATAAAAAGTCTATTTATGAGTTGTAGATAATTTAGATATCATTCCGTGACCGCAAAGAACATCTCAATCGGACATCAGGTTAGAGAGTAATTGCAGTTTGATTATAACAGTTTTCCAGTCTCATAATTATGTGTAGAATCTGTTCTCATGAGATTTAGACAATTCTATCAACAGAATTGAAATTTTGGTTAGTAAGAGAAGTTGTATATAATTTCATAAGCTTTCCAGATTAATAAATAGTGTATTCATATGAATTTTGAAACTCCAGTTATGTTTATTTTACTGTGGCTGTTCCTGTTTGCCTGGCAAAAACCGAGCAGGTCTGTTCACTGGTGGGTTTCATATAGTAAATTGCCAAATTGGCTCCTCCAACTATGGAGACTTTGGTAGAGGGATAAATGTTCTTACTGCCAGCAAAATTTCATAATTTGTGGTTGAGTAGTTTGGGAGATATCGAATTTTGAATTTAACTATGCTGCTGTCTAAAACAGATTCACTCAGTTATCTTGTCGGATGTTTTAGAACTTATAGATGGCAAAATTTAATTATCCATTGAATACCGAAGTTGTAGAGTATTTTGTGTAGATACTCCTAGAGTATTTGTTTGATACCACCACTGTTATAATTTTAAAGATACAAAATTAACAAACAGCGCTGCTGCTGTTTGACATGTGGTTCAGGGTGGGAGTCTTTTCACCAGGTCTTGGTTTCAAGCGTAGGAACGATTTGTTGATTGTTGGCAAATGTTTATGAAATATTTGTACTAAGTTTTATGCCCCGCAACAGGTGGTTATGCTCCGGATCATGCTTAGTACATTTTCTTCTTCGATGAACGCAAGTGAATGTAGCGGTGGTTGCTACCGTTTTGACTTGTTGTTTCATCGCCTACACTCTAATATTCAGAATCATCGAATTCTTTCGTAATTGAACTCTATGGTGATGCTTTACTTGATTGTATTATATTGATGCTTAATCATATATTGATGATGATGATGATTCGAGTAAGACCCACGAGATTAATTCACACTCCTGAAGGTGAATGAAGTATTATTTGAGGTTTGTATTATATCTGAAGGTAAACGAAGTATTATTTGAGGTTTGTATTGTATCTGAAGGTAAACGAAGTATTGTTTGAGGTTTGTATTGTATTTGAAGGAAGTGAAGTATATTGATAAATGCAACATGCCATATACATTGCATGATTCACTTACATCTGAAGTTTTGTCGTGACCTATGGTCCGACCGTACCGGTACAACTTAGCATCGTACGTTGCCCGAGGAGGGGTACGATGCGGCTTCATACCCTTAGAGGTATGAAGGCAGAGGACATATGCATTGCATTCATATGCATTCATTGAAGTGATATTTGCAGATGGTGTGGTTTTATACTCTAAGAGGGAAGTGTTATACAACCTATTGTGGTCGTTCGAGGAAACGAGATGACATTGGTTATTTTGAGACTATTGAGTTCTATATCTACAAGTATTTCTGATCTCAATTGTGATCCCTTTTAAAATGTTGATTAATTCAATTCTTTTGGTTTAAATATCTCGTCAAAATAATTTACTTGCTGAGATGTTTCATCTCACTCTTGCATTACTCAATGCAGGTACTTGATTCATGTTGGGAATGAGAGAAGTAGTAGCACGTCCACCTTCACTCTCATAATAACGCTACCCAGGCACAACCATGATTTAATTAGAAACTTCTTGTCAAGGATGTTTGTTTTTAACTAGTCGTGCACACTAGTTAATTCAGTTTATGTCGTTATGGTTATCTTCCCATTGCTAGCAGATTATTAATGCCTAGTATGTTTTCTTATCATGATATCTGTTTATACTCTGTTGCTTCCACGTTTATGAAAATTTCCAAAGGAGATGCTGTCGAAATTTTATATATGAATGTTAGTTGTGTAGTTTAGTAGCATTTCAGGGTGTTTGTGGATCCTGGGGTTTTACATCGGGTCTTCTCCTCCACATTCTGGTTGCATGGCAGCAGCACGAGCTTCGGGTCAGGAGGTCACCTTAGAGGCCGGCGCGCCTGATGACAGAGTTTTGATTTCTGCTGGTGACGCTGAATTGGTTCCCACTGATGCTCTGTAGATTACTTCGGTTGGTAATCCTTCATCAAGTCACCAACTGAATTCCCATGATTTGGGGGTTCCTTCGTTCTTCTCCAATCTCCAGGTAATTTGGTTTTTTCTGACCTGACTATACTCCGGGTGAAACACTATTCTTATACTCATCTGTTTTCAATGTCAGGCATTGGTTGACGAGATGGCTGGTCAGCTGAGATCGCAGGGTGCCTCTGTCCCAGAAAGAGCTCTGTCTCTGACACATTGGAATCCAGTGCTGCTTCAGCAGCGGGTATCTGATTTGGAGATGGCGAATGCTGGTTAGTGCCCTTTGTTTCTTCTTTGGCTACTTGACTGATCTGCTTTTTGGCTGAACACCCTTGTTTGACCGTTTCTTGATAGATATGGCTTGGCGGTACTCTGATCTTGAAGAGAAATATTCTCAAGGTCAGACGGACTTGGCTCGGGTTTCTGCTTCTCTAAATGATGCCAACATGCTGAACTCCACTCTCAATGCTCAGCTTGACTCTGAAAAGGTGGCCAATGAATTAAGCTTTACTTGACTTTCTCTGCTGTGTTCTTAATGCTTGCTTGACGTTGGAGAACTGATTCTTGTCTGCAGGAGGAAAAACATGCCCTTGCAACTTCTCGTGACAACCTTGACAAGTTATATCGCGATGCCAGCAACTCGTTGACTATCTTGGAGAGGAGCCATCGTTTCACCATGGAGGACTTGGATAATCATCGTTATAAGCTGCAAGAGTCCCTGGATGATATGATTTGCCTTAGGCAATTGGTGTCGAGCAAAGATTCCATCATCAAGGATCTGCGCGCTTCCAAGAGATCAGTCGTCCAGGAGCTAGAAGCTGCTCGGCTGGCTGTCAAGGCTGCTGAAGACACTTCCGCTACTTTGAGGGCCCAGCGCGACAGAGCTATGGACAAAGCCATTCGCGCGGGGCGAATCTTAATGAGGAGACCTGGTGTGATTGTTCCTGACGACATAGTGGCAGATGTGAATGTTGCTCCTGATTCTTCGAGTCGCCCCTCTTCATCGGTCGCTCCTGAGAAAAACATTACCAAATAGAAACACTGAATGCCTTGTATATGTGGTTAGTGTGCTCGAATATTCTGTTAGAAAGCGCTTTCAGTACTGAATGCCATTATTGTTTTCCTGTTGTTAGAATCCAACAGTAGCTACAGTTGCAGAAGTAAATGCAGTGTGATGATTTTGAAATTTCTTCTTATTTCGCAAGGCGTAGAGATCGCCCTAAGATGAGTAATTGCAAACGTGCTTGTGTTGGATCGAGTAGGCGCGAGTGCACCATGCCGATTTAAATCATTACCGACTTAAACCGACTGCTCCGTTAGTAGGGTATAGTAGTCACTCTGAGTTACGCATGAGCATGTCACACCGCCTTAAGTCATTGTCGACTTAAGTCGATTGCTCCGTTAGTAGGGTATAGTGGTCACCCTGAGTTACGCGTGAGCATGTCACAACGCCTTAAGTCATCGCCGACTTAAGTCGATTGCTCCGTTAGTAGGGTATAGTGGTCACCCTGAGTTAAGTAAGCGTGAGCATGTCACACCGTCTTAAGTCGTCGCCGACTTAAGTCGATTGCTCCGTTAGTAGGGTATAGTGGTCACCCTGAGTTAAGTAAGCGTGAGCATGTCACATCGCCTTAAGTCGTTGCCGACTTAAGTCAATTGCTCCTTTAGTAGGGTATAGTGGTCACCCTGAGTTAAGTAAGCATGTAGGTTGACAGTAAACAATTTGAGCGCCTTTGAGAATGAAGTCTTTTTATTGATGATATATTTCCCAGTTTATAGAATACAAGGCCGTCCCAATAGCTTTTGAGATATAGCTAGGGGTAAAACTTCCTGAGATGTTCTATATTCCATGAGTTCCCAATTTCCGTGTCGTTCATTTGAGTAAGACGATATGATCCAGGCTGAGTGACTTCTGCTACTATGAATGGCCCTTCCCATAGTGGCGACAATTTGTGCTGTCCCTCCTCCGTTAGAATTCGGCGGAGGACGAGGTCTCCCACTGCGAAGGATCGATGTCGTATGGCCTTGTCATGATAGTGCCTCAGAGTTTGCTGATACCGGGCTGACTGAATCACCGTATTCAATCGTTCTTCTTCTAGTATATCAACATCATCCAGTCTAGTAGCCTCAGCTTCTGCTATGTTTTCAAAGATTAACCTCGGTGCCCCAAACTTGAGATCAGCGGGTAGCACTGCCTCCGAACCATAGACCATAAAGAAAGGAGTGTTTTCATGCAGAGCTCGTCTAGGTTGAGTTCTCAGGCTCCAGACAACATACGACAGCTCTCGGATCCACTTTCCTGCGAACTTTTTATTCTTGTCGGAGACTTTCTTTCTGAGCACTTCCAATATCATCCCGTTGGCTCTTTCTACTTGCCCGTTGGCTCTTGGGTGCGCCACCGAGGCATATTTGATCTGAATGCTTTTTTGTTCGCGGAAATCGAAGAACTCTGAGCTTGTGAAATTGGATCCCAGGTCGGTTATGATACTATTCGGTATCCCAAACCTGAATATTATGTCTTGTATGAATTCCACTGCCTTAGCTGAAGTTAGAGAAGCAATGGGTTTGAACTCTATCCATTTAGTGAATTTGTCGATAGCAACCAGTACATGAGTGTATCCTCCTTGAGCTTTCTTGAAGGGTCCAATCATATCCAGTCCCCAGCACGCGAACGGCCAGGTTACAGGTATGATTTGCAGTTGCTGTGCTGGTAGATGCTGCTGTTTTGATAAGTATTGATAGGCTTCGCACCTCTGGACTAACTCGGCTGCATCACTCTTCGCCGTTGGCCAGTAGAAACCAGACCTGAAGACCTTCCCAACCAGAGTCCTTGATGTTGCGTGTATCCCGCATTGCCCAGCATGGACCTCTTCTAGCAGTTGTTTCCGTGTAGCCGAAAGAATGCATTTCATGAGGACTCCTGATGCGCCCCTTCTATATAGTGTTTCCCCAATGAGAGTATAATGAGTTGACTGCCTTGCAATGCGTTCTGCTGTATTTTTGTCATCCGACTCTTCCTCATTCTTTATGTACCTGATGATCGGCTCCCTCCAGTCATCAGGATCTGACTCTGGTTGGCTCAGAATATTGCATTCCTCTACCCAATCTAGTGTAATGCTCGGGTGCAGTACTTCTTGGACAAAAACCCCAAGCGGGACCTGAGTCCGACTGTATCCTAGCTTGGACAATGCATTAGCTGCCGTGTTGCAGTCTCTCTCCACATGATGAAATTCCAAACCTTCAAACTTGTCTTCCAGCTTTCGGACGGCGGAGCAATATTTCTTCATGGAGTCATTCGAGCAATCCCACTCTTTGTTTATCTGACTTATGACCACCAGAGAATCCCCATATACCATCAGTCTCTTGATGCCCAGTGACATGGCAATGTTCAGTCCACGAATTAGAGCTTCGTATTCTGCTGCATTGTTGGATGCTGGGAATAACAATTGAAGAGCATATTTGAGTTGTTCACCTCTGTTGGGGACTCGTTCTCAACTGCTATGAATTAAGAACAAGGCAACATAAAATGTTAAATGTTAATGCCCTTCGTCCACGAAAGTATTATTCCCTTTAGGATTAACGAACTTCGGACGAAGGTTGAAGACAATGCAATTACAAAGGTTAAATCTTCGTAATTGACCTCCAATAGATTATATAAAATAGTACTAAATATGAAGCATCAAAGGTAAATAAATTATAAATGAACAACATTACTCTCATATTATATCAACTTAATGTATTTAAATGTTAGATATATTTATACCTTTGCCTTGACAAAGATTAATTCCCGAGTGAAGCGATTGCAATTACAGGAATGCGTGAACAGTAAAGGAATACTGTTCACTATTTATAGGCACAAGACAGCCTGTGAGGAATTACAATCATGTCCCTCATAAAAGTTTACAACAACGACTCAAACACTTATGGACTAAAAGGTCATTCTACTTTTAAGTCGGTTTGTAATTCTGAAGCTTCACGAACAGCAACCTTCGGTCATCACGTGCAGACAGCTTCAGCCGAAGCTGTTTCTTTCTGTAGGACCTTCGGCGACGAAGCATGGTCCCAACAGTAGCCCCTTCGCGGTGCTAGATCGTTTTTCGTAACGAGCTTGATCCGTGAAAAAAGTCTCTTAGGCTTCAGGAAGCCGAAGGTCCGAAAAACACCTTCCCTGAGCTCGTTGTCGAGAAACGATTCAGTTTCCGAACGTGTAGCGGTCCCACCCTGCAGGGTTACTGTTTGGCCTCTGTGGTCCACCGCGCAGCGGGTGTAAGCAGCTGTTTGCCTGGTGTAAGAATCCTGACGATTCACCTTCTTACCTGCAGCACTATATAAACAGACGGGTAGGTGTGAAGTTACCACAGCATTCATTGCTATTGCACTGTTTTGCTGCCAAAAATTTTAACCATAGCCGAAGCTTGACTCTCGCAATCAGACGAAGCTCCAGTTTAAAGCGTACTTCGTCAGAAGAAAAAACTTCGGAAGGAAAAGTTTTTTAGTTCCCAAAAAATTCAGAATTAAATGGCCAGAGTGCGCTCTACCGCTAGAGTTGAGCGTGAGGGAGGCGAAGCCGAAGGAGCGAAGACTGTTCCTATCTCCGAAGTGATGCAACGATCCGGACTGGTGACCTTGGAAGAAATTCGTACTGCCGAGACGACAGAGCAGACTATTGCCGAGACAGAACAAGTTGCTGCCGAAGCAGAAGAAGGAAATATTGAGGAGGCTGATCCCGATGATGATTAGTATATTGCCATGCCAAGCAAACCCAGTCACTTGGACTTCGGAAAGTCGACTGTCTCCAAGGTTGATCTCTCCAAGATGGTGAAGTCGGGTTATTTCAGTGAGGATGAGAAGAAGCTACTTCACTTCGGGGGGGGGGGGGAAGAAACTACCCCGAAGCCAGGAAAGGATGAAATAGTCATTTTCAAGAGCTCCCTAAAAGCTGGGTTGAGATTTCCCTTAAATAGGATGATCTCTGATGTGCTGCAAAGATTTGGCATCTATTTTCACCAACTGACTCCCAACGCGATTGTCAGGCTCAGCGTCTATATCTGGGCTCTCCGAAGCCAGGCGGTGGAGCCATTTGCCGACAGCTTCTGTCGAGTTCATGAGTTGCATTACCAAACTAAGGCCAGAAAAGATGGATTACATGAAAATTTTGGCTGCTATAATTTTGCTTATCGGAAAACCACGAAGTTTCCCGTGATCAGCTATTGAAGCAAATGGCCGGCAGGCTGGAAATCAGAGTGGTTTTATGTCAAAGTTGACGAAGACAAAGAGAAGCTGGTTCAGAGCCCTCTTGAACTAACCTTCGGAGAAACAAGACCTCGATGCAGAATGGAAGTAGAAGGTCCAACTTGGGCTGCACTGGGCGAATTCAAAATTATTGCAGAACATATTGGCACTAGAGATTTAGTGCAGGAATTCCTGGCCTTCAGGGTTTTTCCAACTATGAAAGAGTGGACAATGCCGAAGCTTAAAGGGGAAAAGAAGAAGGGGGAACTCGTCCGACTGCCCTACCATTATAAATTCAAGAAATACTTTAAAGTACCCTGCCAAGAATGGCTTGATACAATTGAAATAATGAGCAATAAAATTCTTGAGGAATTACTCTAAGAAAGAGGACCAACTGATGACAGCGGCCTTCGGCACTCGGCCGAAACGAAGGCTGAACAGGGTGCTTGATGCCATAGGATTTGAATATGCTGACTACGGTCGACTGGGCGGAGATGCTGGGGGCCCGAAGCGAAAAAGGATTGCTAGCACTACTGACGAAGAAGTCATCAAGGCAGCAAAAAAGAAAAAGAAAGATTCTGACAACATTAGCGCTGAAGAGTTAAATCCTGAGCCGAAGGTGGCTACGGCAAAAAAGAGAAAAAGTGCATCCCCAGAGCCGGAAACGCCGGTCCAAGAAGAAGATACTCCTGCTTCTCCTTCTCCTGTTGAAGTAGAAGAGATTATGAAGGTAATGACTGAACCCTTGCCTACCAGGCTAAGTCCGCTGGCATTGGAACTGACGAGGTTTTTTCAGAGGGACAAGGCAGCTTCGGCAACAAAAAGTCCTGTGAAGCCAAAAAGCGGAGAATTATTCAAGTAACAGATGTGATCCATCAGACGCCGCCACCGGCAACGGTGTCAAAAATTGTTTTTGCTGAAACTGCCGAAGCCGAAGCTTCTGGAATGAAAACTGCTGAAGCTGAAATCGTCGGAGCCGAAGCTATCGGGGCCGAAGCCGAGGCTACCGAAGAGTCGAACCTGGAAACCACAATTGAGGCTATTGACAATATACTCCTGAAAATGGCTGAAGAGGAAGCTACCGTGGCTACAATGAATACGGCAACTGAGAAGGGGAAAGAGCAAATTAATGAAATTTCAGAAGAAGAAGATTTCAACTTTCAAGATTTGCTCGGACAAGAATTAACAGACGCCGAAAAAGAGGAGTTGAAAAAATATGCCATATCTTGCGGATACAAATCAGGGGCTATGCTATTTGGTGGGGTCAACGAAGGGAAACAAAGATGCCTTCGGAACCGCACCGAGGCCAAAATTGTCAGAACCCTTTCCAAAAGCATTGGCTTGCCGAAGCTGGAAGCGGACTTGTGTCGTTATCAACGACACCACATCGCCGGAAGCTTGCTTTATGCCAACTTCAAGGTAACAAATATTCTTGTTATTTTATTACTACTATTATTAACTTTTGGGTCGTGTTCTAACGAAGATCATTTCGACAGAGTATATTATTAAGCAAGGTTCTGAAGATGCAACAAGATCTGGAGGAAGA
The DNA here is from genome assembly GCF_902167145.1 of Zea mays. Taxonomy (NCBI): domain Eukaryota; kingdom Viridiplantae; phylum Streptophyta; class Magnoliopsida; order Poales; family Poaceae; genus Zea; species Zea mays. The sequence continues at coordinate 80,199,713 of NC_050104.1, read as the reverse complement.
GAAAAACAAAGCTGTCATTCAAGATTTGGCTGAAAAAAGTTGAAAATCACGAAGCCAATCTGAAAAAGAAAGACTTCGCAATTCAAGATCTTGAACTCATGGTCAAAGAGCACGAAGGTGCATTAGAAAAGAAGGATTTTGTTATTCAGACCATGGAGGGCTCTTTGGCTGAAGTCCAAACTGAAAATGACAAATTAAAGAATGAACTGCTCCTTCAGTCAGAAAAATTCGAACAAGAAAAGAAACATTTTGAAGCAAGCCTGAAGGCTGAAGTGGATAAATACTCAAATTTACAGAAATCCTTTACAGAACTTCAGGAGAAATGCTTAAGCTTCGGCATCCGATGTGTGCAGCGGCTGAAGGACGTGTTTCACTCTGTCGGAGCTAGTTCTTCGAAATTTACACCTTTAGCTGAAAACCTGCCAAAAACATTAGAACATATTGAAGACGAAGTTGATGCCCTTGACGAAGTTATTGGTGGGCACGCTGACTTCTGCGCCCTGGTAGCTTCTCGGGGCACAGCTGCTGCTTTTTTGAAGGCTGGCTGCACACATGGAAACATTGTGAACAGACCAAACTTCAGCTTGTCAGCTTCAGATTTGTTAGATATCCCAAGCTTAGCCAGAAGCATCGGAAATAGATTCATGACCTAGATCTGGGTAAGTGGTGGGCGGAAAATGGCAGGCGACGAAGCTCGAAGCCATCTTAAGCCGGTAAAAAACTTATGTTTGTTACTTTTACCTTCTCCTTTGAAATTTGTACCTTTCTTACTGTGCTGTTTGATATATACAGGATGACGAAGCTGAAGATTGACAATGCTGAAGTTTGACAAAACTGAAGACGAAGCCTTAGCTGTAGCTTAAAATTGCTTATAATGTGCTTTCCTGCAAAAATCCTTGGAGAAACTCTTGTAATATAGATATGGAGTAACTTATGTAAATTTGTACATACCTTGTAATATATTCTATCTCCTTTAACCGCATCCAGTCTGCTTTGCTGTGGACGAAACTTCTCTTTTGAGCCGAAGGCGAAAAACACCTTCCCTTCTTTTCGTACACAACGAAGCATAGAAAATTTTTCCTTCGAATCTTTTCCTTCCCTTTTTTTTTCTCTGAAGCATCTATCTTTTTTGTGTAGCATGATGATGATTCTATATATATGTCTAAATGGATGTTTATGAATGCAAATGACATGATGATATGTTATGTGCAAATGAATATTAGAACACATGCTCAAAAAACCATAAGCACAGCCCTTCGTCCCCTCAAGTATGATAAAAATCTTTTTGCCGTTTACTTTTCGGCTTCACCGTTTATTTTTCGGTGTATCAGCGTTGACTTTTCGCTGTAAGCCTCCCTTAGGAGCTTCTTCGCCTTTTACTTTCGGCGGAATCAGCGTTTATTTTTCGCTGTATGCCTCCCTTAGGAGCTTCTTCGCCTTTTACTTTCGGTGGAATCAGCGTTTATTTTTCGCTGTAAGCTCTGCATTCCCTTAGGAACGACTTTTGAGCTTCTCCCTGTTTTCTTTTCTTTCTTTTTTGCACTCGAGGGTGCGTTCTCAGCTTTTACATTTACATTTTTGGGGGATATCGCTCTTATAGAATTGAAATAAGGAAAAGAAAAATTACATGTTGTGGCCCCATTAAAAACCTTTCTCCCCCTTTGGAAAGGAAAAGGGTGCCACAAAAAAGAATATAAAAAATTACATCAAACTAAACATAATATCTCCGAAGCTCATCCGCATTCCACGATCTAGGAATGTCATTGTCGTCCAAGTCCTTCAACCTGTAGGAACCAGGTCTTGACGAAGATACTACCAAAAAGGGGCCTTCCCACTTCAGCTGTAATTTGCCTACTGTTTCAGGGTTAGCTACTCTTCGAAGTACCAAGTGTCCTGGTTCAATGTTCTTCAACTTGACCTTTCTGTCACGCCATTTTATTGTTTCAGCTTGATATTTATTGATGTTTTCCACATCTTGGAGTCTGATCCCTTCAATAGCATCTTTTTCTACAGAGCAATCAGCTTCGTGTTCGCCCTCTGCCGAAGCTACTGTCCTTATTGATCCTGTTTTAGCCTCTTCTAGGGTTATTGCTTCGTCACCAAACAACAGTTTAAAGGGTGTAAAGCCTGTTGATCTTGAGATGGTTGTGTTATGACTCCACACCACTTTGATTAACTCGTCTGGCCACTTTCCCCTCGGCTGATTGAAGATTGACTTCATTATTCCTGTCATTATGATCCCATTGGCTCTTTCAACAAGTCCATTTGATTCTGGGTGTCGAACTGATGCAAAATGGATCTTCGTGCCGATTTGATTACAAAATTCTCTGAAGGCTTCAGAATCAAACTGTGTCCCATTATCCACAGTGATAGCCTTCGGCACTCCGAAGCGACAAACAATGTTTTGCCAAAAAACTTTTGAATAGTAAACAAAGTTATTGTGGCTAAGGGCTTCGCCTCAATCCATTTGGAAAAATATTCCACTGCCACCACCACGTATCTTAAGTTCCCCTGTGCTGGTGGTAATGGACCTAGCAAATCCAGTCCCCACCTTTGCAACGACCAAGTGGGTTGTATTAACTGAGTTAAAGACGAAGGTTGTTTTTGATCTCTTGCACATTTCTGACAACCTTCGCACTTTTGGACTAAATCCGCTGCATCCGAAGCTGCCTTTGGCCAATAAAATCCTTGGCGAAAAACCTTTCCAAGCAAAGGTCTAGATCCAATGTGAGATCCACACAGACCTGCATGTATGTCCTTCATTAATTATATACCTTCGGATCTGGATAAGCACTTGAGCAGTGGGGAACAGACCCCACGCTTATATAGCTCCCCTTCTATTATGACATATGGTCGAGCTCTTGCTTCTATTCTCCTGTTATAAGCTTCGTCGTCTGAAAGAAAATTACCCTAAAGGAAAGAGATAATTTCAGTTCTCCAATCTTCACTATAAACAGGGGATATGTTGAGGATTGCTCTTTCAAGAAGCTCGACCGAAGGTGCTTTTATTGTTTCAAAAAATACTTCCGAAGGTATAGGCAGCCCTAGGGCTGCTGACTTAGCCAATAGATCAGCGTATTCATTTTCTCCACGAGGAATATTTTTGACAGAGAAACCTTCAAAGGAAGCCTCAATCCTTCGGACTGTATCTAGATACCTTTCAAGCTTCGGGTCCCTTGCTTTGTAACTTTTGTCAATATGACCAGAAATAACTTGGGAATCAGTTTTAAGGATGGCCCTTCTGATTCCCATTGCCTTTAATTTCCGAAGACCCAAAAGCAGAGCTTCATACTCGGCAATGTTATTTGTGCAACTAAAATCAAGTTTTGCCGCATAACAAGTTTTAACTTTGGAAGGTGAAACTAACACAGCAGCCGCTCCCGCTCCGAAGGTTCCCCAAGACCCATCGCAAAACACTATCCATGCTTCGGCGTCTTTATTTGTTTCTTCCTCCTGAGCCCCTGGCGTCCAATCAGCAATGAAGTCTGCTAACGCCTGGGACTGAATCGAAGATCTATGAACATATTCAATGCAAAATTCATTGAGCTCTGCAGCCCGTTTTCCAATCCTTCCAGTAGCTTCTCGGTTCCTCATAATATCCTTCAGAGGTTGTGAAGAAGGAACAATTATGTTGTAAGCTTGAAAATAGTGCCAAAGCTTCCTGGAGGCCATCAAGACAGCATACAGTACCTTCTCCAACTCTGTGTATTTTTTCTTTGATAAACTAAGAACCTCAGATACAAAATATATTGGGGCCTACCTCTTAACTTGGCCTTCAAGCTTCTCTTGAACAAGTGCTGCACTTACCGCTGATTGCGAAGCTGCCACATATAATAACAAAGGAGCCCCTGGCGTAGGTGGAGTTAATGTTGTTAGATCTATCAAATACTGTTTCAGCTCTTCAAAGGCCTTCTGCTGGATTGGTCCCCATTGAAAGACTTCGGCTGACTTCAGCACTTCAAAGAATGGTAAGTTTCTCTCTGCTGATCTGGATATGAATCTATTGAGAGATGCCAGTCTTCCTGTCAACCTTTGAGCCCCCTTTTTTGTACTTGGTGGCTCCATTCGAAGTATAGCTTCTATTTTACTTGGGTTGGCCTCAATTCCCTTTGTTGAAACTAGGCAACCAAGGAATTTCCCCTTCTTCACTCCGAAGACACATTTTTCTGGATTTAGCTTTAGACCAGCCTGTCTAAAATTAGCAAAGGTCTCATGTAAATCAGCAATGTGGTTATCCTGCTTCGTGCTTTTTACAATGATATCATCAACATAAGTGAGTACATTCCTGCCTATCTGAGAATGGAGAACCTTTGCTGTCATTCTGCTGAAGCTTCCTCCAGCATTCTTAAGCCCTTCAGGCATCCGAAGGTAACAGTATGTCCCACTAGGGGTTATGAAACTGGTTTTTGGTTCATCTTCCTTCTTCATCCATATTTGATGATAGCCTGAATAGCAATCCAGCAAACTCATGAGCTCTGATGAAGCTGCTGCATCAACTAAGGAATCTATCCTTGGCAATGGAAATTCGTCCTTCGGACAGGCTTTATTAAGGTAAGTAAAATCGATACACATTCTCCATTTACCATTGGCCATCTTCACCACCATAATAGTGTTAGCCAACCATTCTGGATATTTTACCTCTCTAATAACTCCGGCACTGAGGAGTCTTTTCACTTCATTCCGAGCACCTTCGGCCTTGTCATCAGACATCTTCCGAAGCCTCTGCTTCGTGGGTCTGAAGGATGGGTCAACATTGAGCGAGTGCTCAATAACATCCCTGTTAACTCCGCAAAGATCATTAGCTGACCAAGCAAAAACATCTTTATTGTTGAACAAAAACCTTATCAAGGTTTTCTCCTGCTCTACGGACAATTGAGATCCCAATAGCACCTTCTGCTCTGCTATATCCTCACATAAGAGCATGGGTTTCGGCTGGTCAGCCGAAGCAGCTTTTTCCCTTCTGAACTTGTATTGCTCACAAGCTTCAGTTCCATCTATATTATGGATTGCTTTTGAGTCTATCCAATTTCCTTCGGCCCTTCTGGCAGCTTCTTGACTTCCATGAATAGCAATGGGCCCTTGGTCCGAAGGTATCTTCATGCAAAGATAAGCTGGATGCAAAATTGCTTCGAAGGCATTAAGAGTACCACGACCAATGATTGCATTGTAAGGGTATTCCATGTCAACGATATCAAACATAACTTGTTCAGTCCTTGTGTTGTTGATGAATCCGAAGGCCACTGACATTGAGATTTTACCGAGTGCTACAATCTGCCTTCCTCCGAAGCCGCAGAGGGGATGTATGGCATCAAGAATTTTATCTTCGGGCTCTTGCATCTGTCTGAAGGCCTTAGCAAATATGATATCAGCTGCACTGCCTGTATCAACCAAAACATTGTGGACCAGAAATCCTTTGATAACACAAGAGATAACCATAGCATCATTGTGTGGGTAATCCTTGAGTTGAAGGTCCTCTTGGGAGAAGGTAATAGGAATGTGAGACCATCTTGACTTGACGAAGGGTCCTTGCACCCCGACATGTTGTACCCTTCTCTGTGCTTCCTTCTTCTGTTTCTTGTTGGCTGGTTCTGAACATGAACCACCCGTTATCGGGAGTACTAGCTTCGGAACCGAAGCAGCTCCAGCTTGAATATTGAACGAAGCCATCAGCTCAGAGAAGTGGAAGTGAGTTCACCGGAGGTGGGCGCCAATGTTGGGGACTCGTTCTCAACTGCTATGAATTAAGAACAAGGCAACATAAAATGTTAAATGTTAATGCCCTTCGTCCGCGGAAGTATTATTCCCTTTAGGATTAACGAACTTCGGACGAAGGTTGAAGACAATGCAATTACAAAGGTTAAATCTTCGTAATTGACCTCCAATAGATTATATAAAATAGTACTAAATATGAAGCATCAAAGGTAAATAAATTATAAATGAACAACATTACTCTCATATTATATCAACTTAATGTATTTAAATGTTAGATACATTTATACCTTTGCCTTGACAAAGATTAATTCCCGAGTGAAGCGATTGCAATTACAGGAATGCGTGAACAGTAAAGGAATATTGTTCACTATTTATAGGCACAAGACATAGCCTGTGAGGAATTACAATCATGTCCCTCATAAAAGTTTACAACAACGACTCAAACACTTATGGACTAAAAGGTCATTCTACTTTTAAGTCGGTTTGTAATTCCGAAGCTTCACGAACAACAACCTTCGGTCATCACGTGCAGACAGCTTCAGCCAAAGCTGTTTCTTTCTGTAGGACCTTCGGCGACGAAGCATGGTCCTAACAACCTCTAGGTGCAATGAAGAGGATCCCTGCACCTGCCCCCTACAGCTTCAACGAGCCATCGAAATACATTCGCCATACTTCTGTAGTTTCCGGGTTATCGGGCACCTGTTGCTCGGTCCATTCTGATACGAAGTCAACTAGTGCTTGAGTCTTGATTGCAGTGCGAGGTCGAAACTCAATGTCATGAGCTCCTAGTTCACAGGCCCACTTGGCTATTCTTCCGATGACTTCTTTATTGTGGAGAATATCCCCTATTGGAAATCCAGTGACTACTATGACTTTGTGATCGTCGAAGTAGTGACGGAGCTTGCGTGCAGTTAGAAGCACTGCATATAATAGTTTCTGAAGTTGAGGATATTTCTTCTTCGAAGGACCCAGGACTTCGCTGATGAAATAGACAGGATGTTGCACTTGGTATGCGTGTCCTTCTTCTGCTCGCTCGACTACTAACGCGGTGCTCACCACGTGAGTCGTGCAAGAGATGTATAACAGCAGATCTTCAGCCGGTTGAATTGGCGTGGCTCGGCGCGGCGGCTTTAGCACTGGCGGTGTTGTCAAGAATTTCTTCAGTGCATCTAGAGCTTCCTGAGCTTCTGAAGTCCACTGGAATTTGTCTACCCTCTTGAGCAACTTATAGAACGGTAAGCCTTTTTCTCCCAGCCTTGATATGAATCTGCTTAGAGCTGCCATGCATCCGGTAAGTCTTTGTACTTTCTTCTGTGATCGTGGTGCTTCCATTCTCATGATAGCCTCGATCTTTTCTGGACTGGCCTCAATTCCCTGGTGGCTGACAATAAACCCGAGCAATTTTCCTGCTGGTACTCCGAAGACGCATTTTTCGGGATTAAGTTTCCATCGATATCGCCGCAGACTGTTGAAGACCAGCTGTAAATCTTCAATGAAATTTTCTGAGTTCTCTGTCCTAATTACCACATCATCCACATAAGCTTCCACACGCTTGCCCTAGTGGTCGGCTAAGCATGTCTGAATAGCCCTCTAGTAAGTCGCTCCAGCGTTTTTAAGGCCGAACGACATAAAGGTATAGCAGAAGGCTCCGAACGGGGTGATGAATGCTGTTTTTTCCTCGTCTTCTTTTGCCAGGCTGATCTGATGATACGCGGAGTAGCAATCCAAGAAAGACAGTATAGAACATCTGGCGGTCGAGTCTACCACCTGGTCAATTCTAGGAAGTCCGAAGGGATCCTTTGGACAGTGCTTGTTGAGATCCGTATAGTCGACACACATGCGCCAATCCACTTTATTCTTTTTGAGTACAAGAACAGGATTTGCTAACCACTCAGGGTGTAACACTTCTCTAATGAATCCGGCCGCGACCAAGCGAGCCAACTCTGCACGGATGGCCTCTCTCTTGTCGGGTGTGAAGCGTCATAATTTTTGTCCGATTGGCCTCGCCTGGGGGTAGACCTTCAATTTGTGCTCGGCCAGTTCTCTCGGGACTCCCGGCATATCCGCAGGTTGCCATGCGAATATGTCTCGGTTATCTTGCAGGAACTGGACGAGCGCGCCTTCCTATTTGTCATCCAGGCTGGAACTGATGATGGCCGTCTTGCGCTCATCGGCGAACCCGAGGTTGATTCTCTTGGTTTCTTCGGTCGGTCGCATAGAGGTCATGGCTTGAGCTTCATTCGCGGGTACCGCGAGGTCCTCTTCAGGCTTTGAGATCGCCTGTGCAGAAGAAGTCGCCGACGGTTTGGTGGTGAGGGCTGCCTGAATAGCCACTCAGAAACATTCTGCGGCGCCTTGGAAGTCAGCGCGCAAAGTTATGATTCCTTGTGGTCTTGACATCTTCAATATCATGTATGTATAATGTGGAATGGCCATGAACTTTGCCAATCCTGACCTGCCGATGATGGCGTTGTACCCGTAGTCGAAGTTTGCCACCTCGAACCTTAGGAACTCGGTTCTGTAATTTTCTGGAGTTCCGAAGGTGACCGGCATGTAGATGTGTCCCAGTGGATATTCTCCTTCAGTCGGCACGATGCCGAAGAAAGGAGTGTCTGACTCGTGGAGCTCTTTGAGGGGAACTCCCAAGCCTTGAAGCGTCCAGGGGAAGGTGACGTTGATGCTGCTTCCCCCGTCCACTAATACCTTCTTTACCCTGCTCTCTCGGATCACCGGATCGACGAGGAGCGGGTACTTGCCCGGGTGGTCGAAGTTGAGCCACTGATCTGCCCGGGTGAAGGTGATCGGGTGTTCGGTCCATCAATATGGGGCGGGAGGACCAGTGGTCGCCACCATTATCTGACGGTCATTGAGCTTTTGTTGCCTCTTACTTTCTTGCAACCCGTGTCTACCGAAGATGACGTTGACTTCTCTGTCGACGCATGGGAAGGCTCCACCTCCTCCCCCCTCCTGCTGTTGGGGTTGTCGAGGTTCTCCAGGTCCTCCTCGTGGCGGGGGAGGCGGCAGGGGTTGGAAGGGTCGGCCGTTCCCCAAGGAATGCTTGAAGTCTCTGCAGTTCCGAAGGGTGTGGCGCATGTCCTTGTGGTACAGGCACTAAGCATCGAGGATGTCGTCCAGCATGCGTTCGCCTCCGCGAGGTCCTCCTCAGGCGCGAGAGGCGGGTGGTCCGGCGGCATGGACTTCTTCACGAGGCCTCTCTTCCCAACGTTTGTCTGGTTGTTGGTTCGTGTCGTGTCGTGGTGCCGCCGGCGTAGGCTTTGTTCCTCCGATGAGGTCCTGAGCTCGTTCATCGGTGGTGATGTAGAGGTCGGCTTCCCGAAATAGTTGCTCGGAGGTAGTCGGCGCTTTCTGCAGTATGGCACGGACGAAGGCCGAGTCATTAGATCCCCGGTAGAAGTCCTCGATCACCGCTGCTTCTGCGACCTCGGGGATACGATTCCTCATGGTCTGAAATCTTTTGAGGTATGACCAGAGAGTCTAATTCCCTCAGCGTTTGATGGATTTGAGGTCCCATGGCTGCGCCGATTTGTCGGAGAGAGATTGGAAGTTGGCAGTGAAGCGCTGACTGAAATCACTCCAGTCATCGATGCAGTGTCGGGGTAGGTGTCGCAGCCATTGTAGTTCATCCTGCCCAACAACGATAGGCAAGTATGCGGTCATCACGTCTTTGGTTGCCCCAGCGGCTCGGGCGGCGGTGGTGTAGACAGCCAGCCAGCCTCTCGGATCCTGCTTAGGCTTGTACTTATCGACGTTGGGGATTTTGAAGTTAGGGGGCCATTGAATGGCCCTAAGGCGCGGAGTGAGTGCTGATACTCCACATGTGTCCTCCTGTCATTGATGATGACGCCTGTCCCGGGGAGGGGAGTTGTTGTCGTGGTCCCTCGACTGTCCCCGGATCGTGCCGCCAGTCGAAGCCGTCGCCGACTCAGTCCTGGTGGCCTAACTCCACACAGGGATGTCGTGGTCCTGGTCATATTCTTCCCGGCGCCGAATCTCATTCTCGTGTCGTCATTCGCGCGAGGCGTTGATGGAGCTCCGTGCGTCTCGCCGACTGTTGATAGCGTGTCGTAGGTCGCTCGGCGGGTGAGCGAGAGGTAGAAGGTGGTTGGCCGCCCGAGTGAACAGCCGCTGATAGCCCTCGGCGTCTGGAGTCCGGGGGAGGCTATCAGCTATCCGAGCCAATACTCCACCAGCTTCGCTCGGTGTGTTCATGGCTCGGGCGAAGTTGGGGTTGAGGTTGCGTCTGAAAAGTGGATTTTCTCGATGTTGCCTCGCTTCCTGCTCAGCCTGCTCTTTAGCTTGCTGACGGTCACGTCGCTGGGAATTCCTCCTTTCCCTGAAGACCCATTCTTCTAGAGTTTATCCTATCTCCGAGACCTCGTCTCGCGATACGGGCTGCGCCGGGTCCCGCTCTCTGGCCTCGTGATGTCGTCGAATATTTCGGCGTCCGTTCCTTCGTCGGTGAGATTCCCACTGAGGAGGTTCTTCCCCAGGCGCAGTTGGTTCATCGTCGGAGACAGGGGGGCGACTCCACTCTCCTGATGAAGAGGACGTCGGGGTAGAATGGAACTACCGCTGTGACGAGCTTCTTTCCGTTCTCCTTTGAGGACGGAGGCACCAAAAGAGCAGTTTGACAATCCTTTACCTTGTTTACTTCCTTTTTCCTTGTGATCCATGTCCATTTTTTCGTCGGAGAGGTGGACAACGGAGTTCTCTGGGAAGACGGACCCTCGGCTCCTAGCTTGCTGAAGGTGGTCTTTGCTCAGAGCGCTGGAGGTTGCGCTTTTTCCTGCTTCGCTCCGATTTTCCTGGAGATTTTTGAGGAAGACTTTCTCTCCGGTGGATCCGCGATGCGATGCAGAGTTCCTTCCTCATCTGCTACGGACAAAATGGTTCCGAAGCAGAACACGGACCCGGGGCGGAGGACAATCTTGTGCTGGAAAGTGATGGCCATTGAGCTAGCTTGGATCAGTGACACACCCCCTACCTGGCGCGCCAGCTGTCAGTGTTTTGGGTCCGACCGTGCACCCAGGGTTGCCCCTCGAGGTGCTTTTTGGAGTAGGACGGTGTTACCAACTATAGCTCAATGGTTCGTGCTAACGCACAAGAGGCAGTGGACAGTTTTGTACAGGTTCGGGCCACTTTGAGATGCGTAACACCCTACGACCTGGCGTTACTTTATGTGGTGGGTTACAAGGAGGCTCTCTAGTGTTGAAGACGTAGAGAACCGGGTGGATGGCTAAGTAGTGAGATCGATCTTTTTGAGGGGGTGCCCCCTAGGCCTTATATACTCGACCGTGGGGCGCTACATGTGGATATGATAACAATGTGTGCCTAAGTAATAGTGAACCGACTGAGTCTATCTTCCTATAATTCAGCCGACTTATCCCCGCTCTGTTCCGATGCATGAGGCCCCTGCGCGGGAAGGTCGGGTCTCCGTTGCGGTCGCAATTCAAACTTGTCGGGCCGTCTGGGTTTGTGTCGATCTAGTCTTGTGTCAATCCGCTTCATTAGACGTTCTTCCCAGGCCCACGAAGGAATGACCTTGCGAATTATTGGGCCCACGGGCCTTTTGTGAGGTCTTTTACCCTTCCGGTGGACCCGGGGGATATCCGTCCCCCACAGCCTCATCATGGGTAAGATTTGCCACGGTCGGACCAATACCAGAAAGGCCACCACACAATGGGAGTGGAGAGATGGCGAGAGTAGCGTGTACCCTTCGTGGCAAGAGGCTGGACGGTGGTGTATCTGTGCTCTCGGTTGGCGTGAACCCATTCTAGTCTTGAGAAACCCGGTGGTGAGTTGACATATGCAAGGGTTAAGTGCTACATATGTCGTGTGGTTGGAGATCCACAGCTGGGTATTAATCGACTTGGATCGTCGTTACTTCTCGGACATGAAGACTTGGTCACTGACTTACACGTAGCATTCCAATGAACTGAAGGGATGATAAAAGACGGCTAGCATAGGCTAAGTGCCTGATCTAGGATAGAAAGAACTCTAGATGCAGGTAACTACTTAGCCTGACAAGTAAAAATGGATTTTGAAGGATTCACTCATAGTAAGTGAAAGGGAAATAGGCTCAAACCTTTTCCTAAATGATTTTGGTGGTTGAATTGCCCAACACAAATAATTGAACTTACTAGTTTGCTCTAGATTATAAGTTCTACAGGTGCCAAAGGTTCACAACAAACCAATACAAAGTTAAAAGAAATGGTTCAAACCAAAGGAGCAAAGAAAACCGAAGGCTACCCTAGTCTGGCGCACCGGACAGTGTCCGGTGCACCAGGGAGAATCACTCCGAACTCCTCAGCTTCGGCATTCTAGAAAATGTTCTCCGCTATAATTCACCGGACTGTCTGGTGTGGCACCGGACTGTCCAGTGTGCCATGCGGAGTAACGGCTACAGCGCCAACGGTCGTCTGCAAAAGTGAAATGTGAAGCTACATTGTGCGGACAACGCGCGTAAGAGTCAGAGCAGGTGCCAGAAGGCGCACCGGACAGTGAACAGTGAATGTCCGGTGCACCACCGGACTGTCCGGTGGCCCAGCTGTTAGAAGCTCCAACGGTCGAACCCTAACGGTTGGGTGACGTGGCTGGCGCACCGGACTGTCCTGTGCGCCCTTCGACAGCAGCCCCTCCCAACGGCCACTTTGGTGGTTCGGGCTATAAATACCCCCCCAACCACCACACTTCAAGGCATCCAAGTTTTCAGCCAACACATTCAATACAAGAGCTAGTGCATTCAATACAAGACACAAATAGATTGAATCAAAATCTCTTCAAGTCCCAATTCCACTCAAAGCAATTAGTGACTAGAAGAGAGAGTTTTGCCCATGTTCTTTGAGCTCTTGCGCTTGGATCGCTTTTCTTCTTCCCCATTTCTTGTTCTCAACATCTTTGTAATCAAAGCAAGAGACACCAATTGTGTGGTGATCCTTGTGGGGACTAAGTGTCCCAATTGATTGAGGAGAAAAGCTCACTCGGTCTAAGTGATCGTTTGAGAGAGGGAAAGGGTTGAAAGAGACCCGGTCTTTGTGACCACCTCAATGGGGAGTAGGTTTGCAAGAACCGAACCTCGGTAAAACAAATCACCGTGTCACACTCTTCATTTGCTTGTGATTTGTTTTTCGCCCTCTCTTTCGGACTCGACTTTATTTCTAACGCTAATCTCGTCTTGTAGTTGTGCTTAAAGTTTATAAATTTCAGATTTGCCTATTCACCCCCCTCTAGGCGACTTTCAATTGGTATCGGAGCCCGGTACTTCATTAGAGCCTAACCGCTCAAAGTGATGTCAGGAGCTCACGCCAAGAAGGAGATGGTGACCGGCAAGAAGCCCGCCACAAGCCACAGGAAAGCTCCATCGGGGAGTCCGGCAACAAGAAGAGGGAGAAATCACCTCCCCGCGTCAAGTCACACCGAAGTGGCGACAAGAAGAAAATGAAGAAAGTGGTCTACTATGAGACCGATTCTTCGTCGCCTTCCACCTCCGGCTCCAACACGTCGTGCGTCACTTCTAAGCGCCATGAGCGCAAGAAGTTTAGTAAGACCCCCTTACGCTATCCTCGCATTTCCAAACGCTCTCCTTTACTTTTCGTCCCACTAGGCAAACCACCTGTTTTTGACGATGAAGATTATTGTATGTGGAGTGATAAAATGAGGCACCATCTAACCTCACTCCACGCTAGCATTTGGGACATTGTTGAATTTGGAGCGCAGGAACCATCCGTGGGGGATGAAGGCTATGATTCGGACGAGGTAGCCCAAATCCGGCACTTCAACTCCCATGCCACTACTATACTCGTCGCCTCTCTAAGTCGAGAAGAGTATAATAAGGTGCAAGGGTTGAAGAGTGCTAGAGAGATTTGGGACGTACTCAAGACCGCGCACGAAGGAGATGAGGTGACCAAGATCACCAAGCGGGAAACGATCGAGGGGGAGCTCGGTCGATTTATGCTCAACCAATGAAAGGAGCCACAAGCCATGTACAACCGACTCAAAACCTTGGTGAACCAAGTGCGAAACCTCGGGAGCACCAAATGGGATGCCATGAAATGGTCAAGGTTATTCTAAGATCACTCGTTTTTCTTAATCCTACACAAGTTCAATTAATTCGTGGTGATTCTAGATATAAACTAATGTCTCCCAAGGAAGTTATAGGAAAGTTTGTGAGCTTTAAACTAATGATCAAAGGCTCCAAACAAATCATCGAGCGAGATGCCATCTCCACACCCGAGGTGCAACCCGTCGCATTCAAGGCGATGGAGGAGAAGAAAGAAGAGTCTACTTCAAGTAGGCTCCCCATCGACGCCTCCAAGCTCGACAACGAGGAAATGGCGCTCATCATCAAGAGCTTCCGCCAAATCCTCAAGCAAAGGAGGGGGAAAGATTACAAGCCCCGCTCCAAGAAAGTGTGCTACAAATGTGGTAAGCCCGGTCATTTTATTGCTAAATGTCCATTATCTAGTGATAGTGACAGGGGCGATGACAAGAGGGGAAAGAAGAAGGAGAAGAAGAGGTACTACAAGAAGAAGGGCGACGATGCCCACGTTTGTCGGGAGTGGGACTCCGATGAGAGCTCCACCGACTCCTCCGACGAGGACGCCGCCAACATCGCCGTCAACAAGGGTCTTCTCTTCCTCAACGTCGGCCACAAGTGCCTCATGGCAAAGGATGGCAAAAAGAAGGTAAAATCTAGAGCCTCCACTAAATATGCAACATCTAGTGATGAGGAAAACTCTAGTGATGATGAAGATAATTTTCTTGCTCTTTTTGCCAACCTAAACATGCAACAAAAGGAAAAATTAAATGACTTGATAGGTGCTATTCATGAGAAGGATGAACTCTTGGATAGCCAAGAGGACTTCCTTATTAAGGATAACAAGAAGCATGTTAAGGTTAAAAATGCTTATGCTCAGGAAGTAGAGAAGTGTGAAAAATTGACTAGTGAGCTAAGCACTTGCCATGATATTATCTCAAACCTTAGAAATGAAAATGCAAAATTAATTTCTAAGGTTGAGAAGTTAGATGTTTGTGATGATTCAATTGTTAGTCTTAGAAATGATAATGCTAGTTTGATTACTAAGATTGACAAGTTGAATGCATCACTCTCTAGCCTTAAAATTGAGAATGAAAAATTAATTGCTAAGGCTAAAGATTTAAATGTTTGCAATACTTTTATTTGCAATCTTAAGAATGAGAATGCTATTTTACATGCTAAGATTGTTGAATTAAATGTTTGCAAACCCTCTACATCTACCATTGAGCATGTTACTATTTGCACTAGATGTAGAGATATTAATGTTGATGCTATTCATGATCACCTAGCTTTAATTAAACAACAAAATGATCACATAGCTCAACTTAGTGCTAATATTGATGAGCATGACTTAGAAAATGAAAAATTTTAATTTGCTAGAAGCATGCTCTATAATGGGAGACGCCCAGGCATTAAGGATGGCATTGGCTTCCAGCAGAGAGACAATGTCAAGCTTAATGCCCCTAAGAAATTGTCTAACTTTGTTAAGGGCAAAGCTCCCATGGCTCAGGATAACGAGGGCTATATTTTATATCCTGCTGGTTATCCTGTGGATAAGATTAGGAGAATTTATTCTAGGAAGTCTCGCTCTGGCTCTCAACATGCTTTTATGTATAAGAGTGAGGCATCTAGTTCTAGGCAATCCACTCATGATAAATTGCATAAAAAGAAAACTCTTATTGCATCAAATGAGCCTATTATTTCATTTAAGACTTTTGATGCTTCATATGTTTTAACTAACAAATCAGGCAAAGTAGTTGCCAAATATGTTGGGGCCAAACACAAGGGCTCAAAGACTTGTGTTTGGGTACCCAAGGTGCTTCTTTCTAATGTCAAAGGACCCAAGACCGTTTGGGTACCTAAGAACAAGGCCTAAACTTGTTTTGTAGGTTTATGCATCCGGGGGCTCAAGTTGGATTATAGATAGCGGGTGCACAAACCACATGACTGGGGAGAAAAGGATGTTCTCCTCCTATGAGAAAAACCATGATCTCCAAAGATCTATCACATTCGGGGATGGAAATCAAGGTTTGGTCAAAGGACTTGGTAAAATTGCTATATTACCTGACAATTCTATTTCCAATGTTTTTCTTGTAGATTCTTTAGATTACAATTTCTTTCTGTTTCTCAATTATGCAAAATGGGCTACAACTGTCTATTTACAGATTTAGGTGTTACTGTCTTTAGAAGAAGTGATGATTCAGTAGCATTTAAGGGAGTGTTAGAGGGTCAGCTATACTTAGTTGATTTTAATAGAGCTAAACTCGACACTTGCTTAATTGCTAATACTAACATGGGTTGGCTCTGGCATCACCGACTAGCCCACATTGGGATGAAGAATCTTCACAAACTTCTAAAGGGAGAACACATTTTGGGACTAACAAATGTTCATTTTGAGAAAGACAGGATTTGTAGCGCATGTTAAGCAGGGAAGCAAGTTGGTGTTCATCATCCACACAAGAACATCATGACGACCGACAGGCCGCTTGAGCTACTCCACATGGATCTATTTGGCCCGATCGCTTACATAAGCATCAGCAGGAGTAAGTATTGTCTTGTAATTGTGGATGACTATTCTCGCTTCACTTGGTTGTTCTTTTTGCAGGAAAAATCACAAACCCAAGAGACCTTAAAGGGATTCTTGAGACAGGCTCAAAATGAGTTCGGCTTAAGGATCAAAAAGATTAGAAGTGACAATGGGACGGAGTTCAAGAACTCCAAAATAGAAGGCTTTCTTGAGGACGAGGGCATGAAGCATGAGTTCTCTTCTCCCTACACACCACAACAAAATGGTGTAGTGGAGAGGAAGAATAGAACTCTACTTGACATGGCAAGGACCATGCTTGATGAATACAAGACTTCAGACCGGTTTTGGGCGGAAGCAATCAACACCGCTTGCTACGCCATCAACCATCTCTACCTTCACCAAATCCTCAAGAAGACATCATATGAACTCCTCACCGGTAAAAAGCCCAATGTTTCATATTTTAGAGTCTTTGGTAGCAAATGCTTTATTCTTGTTAAAAGAGGTAGAAAATCTAAATTTGCTCCTAAGGTTGTAGAAGGTTTTTTACTTGGTTATGACTCAAACACAAGGGCATATAGAGTCTTCAACCAGTCCACTGGACTAGTTGAAGTTTCTTGTGACATTGTGTTTGATGAGACTAACGGCTCTCAAGTAGAGCAAGTTGATCTTGATGAGCTAGATGATGAAGAGGCCCCATGCGTCGCGCTAAGGAACATGTCCATTGGGGACGTGTGCCCTAAAGAATCCGAGGAGCCTCCACATGCACAAGATCAACCATCATCTTCAATTCAAGCTTCTCCACCAACCCAAGATGAGGATCAAGCTCAAGAGGATGAAAATGAAGATCAAGAAGATGAGCCACCTCAAGAGGAGGACAATGATCAAGGGGGAGATGCCAATGATCAAAACAAGAAAGATGATGAATCAAGGCCACCACACCCAAGAGTCCACCAAGCAATACAACGAGATCACCCCGTGAACACCATCCTCGGCGATATTCGTAAGGGGGTAACCACTCGATCTCGTGTTGCTCATTTTTGTAAACATTACTCCTTTATGTCTTCTATTGAGCCATATAGGGTGGAAGACACATTAAGGGATTAGGATTGGGTGTTGGCAGTGCAAGAGGAACTCAACAACTTCACGAGGAATGAGGTATGGCATCTTGTTCCACCTCCTAATCAAAATGTTGTAGGAACCAAGTGGGTCTTCTGCAACAAGCAAGATGAGCATGGTGTGGTGACAAGGAACAAAGCCCGACTTGTGGCCAAGGAATATTCACAAGTCGAAGGTTTGGATTTCGGTGAAACCTATGCACCCGTAGCTAGGCTTGAGTCAATTCGTATATTACTTGCCTATGCTACCTACCATGGCTTTATGCTCTATCAAATGGACGTGAAAAGTGCCTTCCTCAATGGACCAATCAAGGAGGAGGTCTATGTTGAGCAACCTCCCGGCTTTGAAGATAGTGAGTACCCTAACCATGTCTATATACTCTCTAAGGCGCTTTATGGGCTCAAGCAAGCCCCAAGAGCATGGTATGAATGCCTAAGAGATTTTTTTATCGCTAATGGCTTCAAAGTCGGCAAAGCCGATCCTACTCTCTTTACTAAAACCATTGCAAATGATTTGTTTGTATGTCAAATTTATGTTGATGATATCATTTTTGGGTCTACTAACAAATCTACTTGTGAAGAGTTTAGTAGGATAATGGTACAAAAATTCGAGATGTCAATGATGGGGGAGTTGAAGTATTTCTTAGGATTTCAAGTGAAGCAACTCCAAGAGGGCACCTTCA
This sequence comes from Zea mays, assembly GCF_902167145.1. Lineage (NCBI taxonomy): Eukaryota > Viridiplantae > Streptophyta > Magnoliopsida > Poales > Poaceae > Zea > Zea mays. Next base: position 80,181,620 of record NC_050104.1, on the reverse strand, counting down.
TCAGCCAAACTAAGTACATTCAAGACATACTCACCAAGTTTGGAATGAAGGATGCCAAGCCCATCAAGACACCCATGGGAACCAATGGACATCTCGACCTCGACACGGGAGGTAAATCCGTAGATCAAAAGGTATATCGGTCGATGATAGGATCTTTACTCTATTTGTGTGCATCTCGACCGGATATTATGCTTTCCGTATGCATGTGTGCAAGATTTCAAGCCAATCCTAAGGAATGTTCACCTTAGGGCCGTGAAACAAATCTTGAGATATTTAGTTCATACACCTAAGTTTGGCCTTTGGTACCCCAAGGGATCCACTTTTGATTTAATAGGTTATTCAGATGCTGATTGGGCAGGGTGTAAGATTGATAGAAAGAGCACATCAGGGACATGTCAGTTCTTGGGAAGATCCCTGGTGTCTTGGGCTTCAAAGAAACAAAATTCTGTAGCTCTTTCTACCACCGAAGCCGAGTACATTGCCGCAGGACATTGTTGCGTGCAATTGCTTTGGATGAGGCAAACCCTTAGGGACTATGGTTACAAATTAACTTAAGTTCCTCTCCTATGTGATAATGAGAGTGCAATCCGCATGGTGGATAATCCTGTTGAGCACAGCCGCACTAAGCACATAGCCATTTGGTATCACTTTTTGAGGGATCACCAACAAAGGATGGATATCGAGATTGCTTATGTTAGCACCAAATAACAATTAGCCGATATCTTTACCAAACCACTAGATGAGAAAACCTTTACCAAACTTAGGAATGAGCTAAACATTCTTGATTCTAGAAATTTTGATTGATACTTTGAACACATAGCTCATTTATATACCTTTGATCATATCTCTTTCATGTGCTATGACTAATGTGTTTTTAAGTGAATTTCATGACAAGTCAAAGATTGAAAGGGAAATGGAGTCTTCAGCGAAGACAAGGCTTCCACTCTACTCCATCGTATTCTTTTTGCTTCGCCGTCACTCCGCATCACTCTCCAACTCTGGTATAGTCCTTCACTCATATATTATTTGCCAAAGGGGGAGAGACTTTAAAAAGGGCTCATATTTCACTCACAAAGTATCTGTTTTTGGCGATTCATGCCAAAGGGGGAGAAAGTATTAGCCCAAAGCAAAAGGACTGCACCACCACCAATTTCAAAAATGTTCAATTTGTATTTAAAAAGTTTTTCAATTGGCATCTTATTTTTGATATAATTTCAAATTGGTATGACCTCTTTTAAAATTAATATCTAAAACCCTCTTGAACACTTAAAGGAGAATTTCCTTGAGGGGGAGTTTTGTTTAGTCAAAGGAAAAGCATTTGAAACAGGGGGAGAAAATTTCAAAGCTTGAAAATGCTTCTCAAAATCATATTCATATACTTTTGACTATTTGCAAACAGATTTTGAAAAGAATTTTACAAAGACTTTGCAAAAACAAAACTAGTGGTGCAAGCGTGGTCCAAAATGTTAAAATGAAGAAAGCAATCCATGCATATCTTATGAAATGTAAATTGGTTTAATTCCAAGTAATCTTTGCACTTACCTTATGCAAACTAGTTCAATTCTGCACTTATATATTTGCTTTGATTTGTGTTGGCATCAATCACCAAAAAGGGCGAGATTGAAAGGGAAATAGGCTCAAACCTTTTCCTAAATGATTTTGGTGGTTGAATTGCCCAACACGAATAATTGAACTAACTAGTTTGCTCTAGATTATAAGTTCTACAGGTGCCAAAGGTTCACAGCAAACCAATACAAAGTTAAAAGAAAGGGTTCAAATCAAAGGAGCAAAGAAAACCGAAGGCTGCCTTGGTCTGGCGCACCGGACTGTCCGGTGCACCACCAAATAGTGTCCAGTGCACAAGGGAGAATCACTCCGAACTCCTCAGCTTTAGGTTTCTGGAAAATGTTCTCCGCTATAATTCACCGGACTGTCCGGTGTGGCACTGGACTGTCCGGTGTGCCATGCCGAGTAACGGCTACAGCGCCAACGGTCGTCTGCAAAAGTGAACAGTGACACTGGACTGTCTGGTATCGGAGCGAAGCCCGTCTCTTCGGACATTACGTAGTACTTCAAAAGATTTTTAAATACTTACCATGAAACATTCTTTCATTCTTATCTTATCACTCTCTGGAAGTAACTTATCTTTTAAAGTCGGGTAACATAGTGCCAAATAATAGTATACGTAGGAGGAAGGAGAGCAACGAAAAAGTTGATTCCATAATCATTAGGTCATGCATGCATCATGTTGAAACTATACTAAATAAATTTTTCCCGCTTATGGAGATATGACGCATACCAAGACCACCCAACAAAAAGCAACTGGACCTCGAGGTGTGCCCTAGCACCAGCTGGCCCCTAGACATGAAGGGAGAAGCAGCGGAAGCAATGACCCAATAGGGGATCTGGAGGCCAGGGTGGCACGGCTCATGTCAGAACTACGCCACGGGAGTAGGGAGCGTGCGCGAGATAGTCATCACATTGTTGAACTGTCAGCGGAGGTTGATCGCCTGTAGCAGAAAATTTTGGAACGAGACACGACCATTGACTGGGCCGTAAATTCGTGATCTTTCGCCTGGGATTGTGAGGTCAAGGCTCTAGCCCGGGTAGAGGAACTAAGCGCATCCCTAGAAAATCTGCAAGTGTATTGTAACACCCTGCATGAAGAGGTGCACATGTTATATGACCGGCTGCATCCAAATGTGTCACCAGAAGTTGCAGGAATGGAAGCCGGACCATCTGGAGCAGCTAATGGAGGACCTGATGAAGAGTTGGACCTTTTTGGAGCCCCTCCTTCCATGAACCTTGCAGATGAACGTTCTCCCAAAGCTGGCAGTGGAGCGGCCAAGGACGAAGATGATTAGAGTAGTGTAGTTTAAGTAGTGTCCTTATGTAAAGTAAATAAGGAAGTTGAGTTGTGCTAATGAGTATGTATAATTATTACCAGTTCAGCATAATGTAATAAAGATAGTGTATGTTTGGCATGTAATATTCAGGATGTTTTTCTTCCTCAGATGCCATCAAGAACTCATTCTCATGACGGGGCGAGAACTTCCCGCGGTGGGGAGGAAACTCCAAACCCGCCACATATACCTCCTACCTTGGCTGAGGTTATCGCTGCCTTAGTCAATGCTACTGCTGACAACACGCGTTTCCTACGTGAATTGGCGGGAAATCAATTTCAGCAACATGGAGGCAGAGGTCAACCTCAAGGGCCACGAGACAACACGCGTTTCTCTAAAACTCATCCACCGCTCGTTGTTAAGGATGAAGAACCTTTGGAAGGAGATGAATGGGTACGAGTTATGGAGCAAAAATTCGGCCTGATCCGATGTACTGAAACACAGAAGCCCCTATTCGCCACCTAATAGTTGAGAGGTCCTGCCAGCACTTGGTGGGCAAATTTTTTAGCCATTCAGCCTGCAAGACATCTGGTCACGTGGGCAGAATTCAAACAGGCATTCAGGGAACATTATGTTCCGGAAGGGGTTCTATAGATGAAGTTGGAGGAGTTCATACATCTGAAGCAAGGGGGAGTTCCGTAATGCAGTATCTCAGCAAGTTTAATCACCTCTCCCAATATGCCATCGATCAAGTGGACACTGATTTAAAAAAGAAAAATTGCTTCATGAGAGGGTTGAATGACCGACTCCAACGCAAAATGGCTACGTGCCTGGATCTCACCTATAGTAGGGCTATAAGCACAACACTGTCAGTTGAAGCCAAGAATTCGGGCCAAGGAAAAATCAAGGGATATGAGGGTGAAGGATCATCTCAGGGGTCTGAAAAGCGGAAAAGGTTGGTAATTCATCCCTTCAACCCAAATCATTCTTCTCCTCATCCACCCTCAGATCCCTTTAGGCAACTCGTGTTCATCCGTCCCACTCCTGCCCCCGCCCTGAACAATCAGTCTAGTGCCCCTGGTGCTCGTTTCCCCGCCCTACCTAGTTCCTCAAGTGGCTGCTTTAATTTTGGGAAGTCTGGACATTTTATCAAAGACTGCCCCTATCTGAAGCAGAACAAATCAAATCTCCAACAGACTTCGGGGAACACGAATCAAGGAAAGGGAAATGTGGTCAATTCTCTAGCGGGCAAGAATATGAAGAAAACTGGGCCAGTTTATTACACCCAGGTGGTGACTACCCCGGAAGGAGAACTGGTGATGATGGGTACGTTTCTCGTTGCCAACCATCCAGCAGTTATCCTTTTCGATTCTGGCGCATCACATACCTTCATGAGCAAGACTTTTGTGGAGAAACATTGCATACATAGTACTGAATCAAGGGAGGGATTTGTTATTCACTCACCTGGGGGTCAAATATTTACTAAGGAAGTAGTCTTCCACGTACCCGTAACATTGGCCGGACATGAGTTCCCTACTAACATGATTGTTATAAAAGGACAAGATACAAATGTAATTCTAGGCATGAATTGGTTAGCCCAGAATAAAGCCATCATCAATGTAGATCAAAGGACCATTCAATTGAGTCGTGGACAAGAAGAGGTCAAACTGTCCATCCCTGTATCTGTCCTAGTAAAAACATCTAGACAAGTTTTTGAGGCCATAGTACAAGAAATACAGGATATTCCGGCTATGTGTGAATTCCCGGATGTATTCCCCGAGATTTGCCCGGGTTACCTCCGGAAAGGGATGTGGAGTTTGTGATCGAATTAAAGCCCGGTACGACTCCTATCTCCAGAAGATCATACCGTATGCCACCCAATGAACTGGCGGAACTCAAGACCCAATTACAAGACTTATTGGAGAAAGGATTTATTAGACTGAGTTCATCGCTGTGGGGATGTCCAACAATCTTTGTCAAGAAAAAGGATCAGACTCTTCGAATGTGCGTGGACTACAGACCCCTCAATGAAGTTACTATTAAGAACAAGTATCCTCTCCCTCGGATCGATATTCTATTCGATCAACTCATTGGAGCTCGGGTGTTTTCTAAAATTGATCTCAGATCAGGCTATCATCAGATCCGAATTCGACCCGAGGATATACCCAAGACCGCTTTACTACTCGGTATGGGTTGTTTGAATATTTGGTTATGTCTTTTGGATTAACAAATGCTCCAGCCCACTTCACATACTTGATGAATTCAGTATTCATGCCCGAATTAGACAAGTTTGTGGTGGTCTTCATTGATGACATTTTAATCTATTCCAAGAATGAGGAGGAGCATGCAAAACAATTGCGGATCGTGTTAACGCGCTTGAGAGAACATCAGCTTTATGCTAAATTCAGCAAATGCACATTCTGGTTGGAAGAAATCCAATTTCTTGGACATGTTTTGTCTGCCAAAGGGATTGCGGTTGATCCCAGCAAGGTCAAGGATATTCTGAAATGGAAATCACCCACTACAGTGCATTAAGTTCGAAGTTTCCTTGGATTGGCTAGTTATTACCGCAGGTTTATTCCAGATTTCTTCAAAATTGTTAAACCCATTATTGGGTTATTGAAAAATGAAACTAAGTTTGATTGGTCCTCTAAATGCAATGAGGCCTTTAAATAGCTGAAAGTATTGTTGACCACTGCACCGGTTTTGGCCCAACCGGATATTGAAAAGCCATTTGATGTTTATTGTGACGCATCAGGCAGTGGACTTGGATATGTCCTGATGCAAGAGGGATGAGTAATAGCCTAAGCTTCAAGGCAGCTGGGTCGGCATGAGGAGCATTATCCAACCCATGATCTGGAATTGGCTACAGTAGTGCATGCCCTTAAGACCTAGCGTCGTTATCTGCTGGGGAATATATGTCACTTATATGCGGATCACAAAAGTTTGAAGTATATCTTCACCCACTCAGAGCTAAACATGAGGCCAAGAAGGTGGCTCGAGCTAATCAAAGATTATGACTTGGAAATTCATTATCACCCAGGAAAGGCTAATGTGGTGGCAGATGCTTTAAGTCATAAAGCTTCTTGTCATTGTCTCACAGTAAAGGCACCTGACACCACTTTATGTCAAGAAATGGAAAAGTTGAATCTGGGGATAGTACAACAAGGAACTTTGACACATTTGAAGCTTGAGTCAGTTCTTTTACAAAGAATTATTGATGCTCAAAGAACATATAAGGGTATGAAATATATTCATGAGAAAATGCAGGCCGGTAAGGCTATTGTTTTAGAAAAGATGATCAAGGAGTGATCTGGTTTAAAGACCGCATAGTGGTGCCAAAGGATGCTAAAGTCCGTCAACAAATCCTGGATGAAGCTCATCTTAGTCTGTATTCCATTCACCCTGGAAGCACTAAGATGTATCAAGACTTGAAACAACATTATTGGTGGACTAAAATGAAGATTGAAACCGCACGCTATGTGGCAGAAAGTGACACTTGTAGACATGTCAAGGCAATACATATGAAATCTGCTGGACCGTTACAATCTTTGCCAATCCCAGCCTGGAAATGGGAAGATATCAGTGTGAATTTCATTGTGGGATTGCCCAAGGCCGCTAAAGGATTTGATTCTATCTGGGTCATAATTGACCGGCTTAGAAAGACAGCTCATTTCCTGCCAGTCAAAACATATTACCCGGTCATTACCTATACTCAGATATATGTAGCTCGTATTCTCAGTTTACATGGAGTTCCAAAGACGATAGTGTCAGACCGGGGACCGCAATTTGTATCCAAGTTTTAGGAGGAGTTTCACAAATCCTTGGGTACTAAATTACTCCACAGTTCGGCCTATCATCCTCAGAAGAGTGGACAAACTGAGAGGGTAAATCAAATACTTGAAGATATGTTACGAGCATGTGTCCTGGAATTTCCCAAAAATGGGATGATTGTCTGCCGTTGGCAGAATTTTCTTATAATAATAGTTATCAAGAAAGTATTAAGATGGCACCGTTTGAAGCTCTGTACGGATGACGATGTAAAACACCCTTAAATTGGTCAGAACCCGGAGAACGTTGGTTTTTCAGGCCTGATTTGGTTAAAGAAACAGAAGAAAAAGTCCAACGGATAAGACATAACATGAAAGAAGCTCAAGCTCGGCAGAAAAACTATGCGGACAAGCGACGACGACCATTGGTTTTTCGAGCCGATGATTATGTATACCTGAAAGTATCACCGATGAAGGGTGTTAGCCAGTTTGGGGTTAAAGGAAAATTGGCACCTGATATATTGGTCCATTCCCCATTCTTGAGCAATGTGGACAAGTGGCGTACAAACTTCAATTGCCAGAATCATTGTCTGTGGTGCATAATGTGTTCCATGTATCTCAATTAAAGAAATGTCTTTGGATTCCTGATCGAACTATAGATGTGGTGGATGTTACTTTAGAACTAGACTTGACTTATTCAAAACATCCCATTCGAGTTATAGATCAGAAGGACATAATCACTCGAAAGAGGACTCTCAAGTTTTATAAGGTACAATGGAACCAACACACTAAAGAAGAAGCTACCTAGGAGACTCGAGACTTCCTAGAGAAAAATTTTCCTAGGTTTTTAGCTTCATGTAACCTATAAGATTTATGTACTTGATTTTGAAGTTGGAACAAACAACACACAACCCCCTACTCTGTAAGACAAATTAGGAAATAAAGTTGTGACATGTTTCCTTTTCCACTACTGACCCTAGAGCCTTAAATCTTGGGACGAGATTCTTTTATGGGGGGTAGGATGTAACACCCTGGTGTTACAAGAACAAAACTTTGGGCATGACATTATATGCATTGACATTTCATTATGTATGTTCCACCTAGAATCCATCCACTAGGCTAAAATTTCAAAACAAGTGTGATGTGATGACTTGGAGTGATTCTTAACCCCAGGATAAGGTATTTAACCAAGGGATAGAGGTTTGTAGGTATGTGTGATAATAACTTGAGTACTATCTCAAAAGCTAGTGGAAATGTTCCTGGGAGACTAAACTTGATTTAATTGAGTGGCACATAAACCCTAGAACACTCAAAACCCTAATTGAAACCCTAGAATCCCTAATTAGTGTCCTACAAGGTGATTTCAATTTCTATGCACTTTTGGACCAAGGTGCTTATGTCAAAGTGGTAGAGCTTAAGAAACTAAGCAACTTTTACATTGGAAGATTTTTCAAGTGTTGTGGAACAAATTAGAGTAATTTGCAAAAAGCCCCAATAACACCATATGGCTTAAACTCTGAAATCAGTGACATCAGGCCAAGTTTGGCCCTAATATCTCTTAATCCATGGAGATTGTGCTATAAGTCAAAACAAAAAATTTGTAGAGCTACTATAGGGGTACAAATTTGATTAAGTGGTTAAGCCCTAAAGCTACCTAGAAATTGGAGAAAAGTAGACCTGATGTTGGACTGTCAGTTAAATCAGAGACTGAAACTCGACTGACAGTGTGCTTGGATGAACTTTGGGGGCCGAATTTTGCGTAATCCAGTAAGAATTCGATCAAGATCTTTATAACAAAATCCAAGCTAGTATGTAGAGCAACAACTTTGGTACAGATAGATTGGTAGCTTTCCACATGAAAATTTGAGAAAAGGGCTCCTTAACTTGCTCGGTCAGGCGCACTGAATGGAGTTCCCATGGTACAGTAACCTGAATAAGATTAGGTGTAGTGAACCTTGCCGCCGGTGAACTCATGCCGTGATTCACGCCGGCCGCCACGATTCGTGCGTTGTGGTACGCGGATAATGGCTGGCGGTAAAAGATCTCGCGCGAGGGATGAACTTAGGCACTGTTACTGCTCAGTTCGCTGTACCCACTTGCACAACGACGTGGCTGGACGGTCATCACCATGGTGGTCGCCGTTCATCATGATTGTGCCACGCTGTGACGATTTCACCACGTAGCTATGACCGTGGAAAGCTTGGAATTACCATCCTTGAACCCTTGTATCAGCGAGGGCCACGATAGATAGCTCCGGTGACTCATTCTCTCATCACCGTGGGCTCTTCTCCATTCAAATTCGTCGTACTCGCAGTCGCCCTCTATAAATTGAGTGTTCGGCCTGCTCTGCTAACTTATCATGAACTCAAAGCACCATTCCTCACTGCCGATTAGCCACCGTAGTGCTCGAATTTGGATTTTCCCCCAAATTGGTCATCTGCACCGCCATGAGACACCGCGCCGTGGCCAGCCACCCACAGGTTCGTTCGTGTCCTTCTTGTTTGTGTTTCTACACCCTCTTGTGCATGTGATGCTCATCGGCTCAACCAAATGAACTCTACCACACCGTAGCATCATGAGCGTGACAGTATTGTCTGGGAACGCCGCCGCGGACATGGCTTCCATCGACCGGTCGTTCTAGGGTGTTTCTGTCCAAGTTCACGCAAATACTGTAGTTCTAGCAAGCCACTGACTCTTCCCTAGGCGCTTGATTGAATGCTACCGGTTCATGTAACCCAGAACGGGTTCTTCGGATCATTTGTTTCATGGTCGTCGTGGACTAGCATGAATAAGTTACGGACTAGTCAAATTAGAAAATGAGTAGAAAATAATAGAAAAATGCTAAAATTGTGAGACCAATCTTGCTAGATTCCTAAAATTATCTAGTATTTAATAGAAATAGTTCCAAGATTTTTATTCCAAACCTAGAATTATGTAGCCTTTAAAGGTGTTCAAACCGAGCCCTTTATAATTTTAGAAATAATTTAGTAGCTCCAAAAATGGTAAAACTTTTTGGGTAGGCTTAGTATGATGACTAAAGAGCTTGGGTGAAGTTTGAAATGATTTGGATATTGGTTGGTCCCAAACCCAATAAACTAGCCTCCTAGGGATTAGTTGCTTAATACAGATAGAATACTAACTTAGGAAACCCTAGTGATTAATGTGAACTGTGAAGGAAAGATGTATTCAAGATACAACTTAATATGTTTCTATTATGTAACTTCATATTCATAGCATCACATAAACATTCATGTACATGTACTGTCATGTATAGAAAACGAGGAAGACTATAGTTGAACAAGAAGTTGTCCCTCAAGCTGAGAATCCACCAGCCGAGAATAACTTCTACTTCGAAATTTGTGGAGTAGACCCGGAACCTCCTGCAACACAAGGCAAGCCCCGATGCATTTACCCCTTTCCTTGTTGTTTTAAACTCTTTATCATTTGAGATGATGCATTAGGTGATAGGAGTTGTGTGCTAAACAATTGCTGCATTCCTTTCCTTGGAATTGATTACCATTCCTTGTTACCTAATTTACTTAAAGTTTTCTGATGCTTAGCTTTGCTCTAGAAAACAAAACGTTTTGTTTTAAACAAAAGGTGATGCCTCACATGGGATGGGATTTTACAAAGAAAATACTTGATGGAGAATCCATCATGGCCGTGATGGGTTCAACATCTAAAAAGATGTACCTCTGTCAGGTACAAAACTTTGGGTTGTAAATGATAAAGATGAGACCGGGCGGGTGACTTGCACAAGAAGGAAGTCTCGGTGTAGTGTCTCCATATGAGTCGATTAAGGACCGAACTGATGTAGGCTTGATGATCGAGGACCTTTTAACTGGCCACATGCCGCGTCATGGGTAAGCTTTGCCTCGGTCGGACCAATACCAGAAAGGCCACCATGCAATGGGAGTGGAGAGATGGCAAGAGTAGAGTGTACCCTCCATGGCAAGAGGCTGGACAGTGGTGTATCTGTGCTCTCGGTTGGCGTGAACCCATTCTGGTCTTGAGAAACCCGGTGGCGAGTTGACATATGCAAGGGTTAAGTGCTACATATGTCGTGTGGTTGGAGATCCCCAGCTAGGTATTAACCGATTCGAATCGCCGTTACTTCTCGGACATGAAGACTTGGTCACTGACTTACACGTAGCATTCCTGTGAACTGAAGGGGTGATAAAAGACAGCTAGCATAGGCCAAGTGCCTAATCTAGGATAGAAAGAACTCTAGATCCAGGTAACTACTTAACCTGACAAGTAAAATGGATTTTTAAGGATTCACTCATAGTAAGATTTTCTGCAAATAGAGTCTTTGAATCTTGTTAAACTTTACCTTGATTCCCAAAAGCCATCATATTCTTGAGAGTCTTTTGCTTTGACGGGTAAGACTTGCAAAAGTACACTCCGTACTCAGGGTTTTCGAACCCATGTTGTTGTAGGTGTTGAAACTGCCGAGTTTTGTTGTTTCTGCTCAAAGGTGGTGCTAAAACAGGAGGAAGATCACTAAACTTATTTGGGGGAGGATGTTTTGCCTCCCAGTTATGTAATAATAAGTTCTGCACTCATACGCCCGACTATGTAATAATTACTCTCTCTATATTTTCGTATGAATGTGAATTATATTATTGTAATCTTTTCTGCTCGTTCTATTCTCCGATTATGTGTAATGTCTGTGTGATGGGTTAAGCAATCTTGGGCGATATGATGAAGATACAGATAACCGAACTTGCCGAGTCATTATGTGCACCTGCATGACTGTCTGAGGTCCTTAGGACAAGGACATCTATAGGCAGGCCTAATACTTTGGGAGGTTCCATCACAACGATGAGGAAAGACTTCTTTCTTGTCTCAACCACAACAAGGACGTCTTCTCCTGGTCTTCCCTGGACCTAGTGGGGGTTAGCCGCACAATCATCGAACACAGCTTGGGCATCGACCCCTCGGTGCGCCCAAAAAAGCAGCGGCTAAGAAAGATGCCCGATGAAAAACCAGAGGCAGCCAAGGCCAAGGTGCACCGCCTATTAGAAGCCAAACTCATCGAGTCAATAGCTTATCAAACATGGCTCGCCAACGTCGTGATGGTACAGAAGAAGAACAGAAAATGGCACATGTGCATTGATTTCACCAGCCTTAACAAAGCATGCCCCAAGGATAACTTCCCTCTACCGCGAATCGACAAGATCGTCGATTGCGCAGCAGGCTGCGAAGTCATGTCCCTCTTAGACTACTTCTTGGGTTATCACCAGATCCATATGAAAGAGAAAGACAAGGCCAGCACCAGCTTCATCACCCCCTTTGGCACGTACTGCTTCGTACGGATGCCCAAGTGACTCAAGAACACTGGCTCGACATTTTCCTGCCTCACCAAGAAGGTCCTCGAAAGCCAAATGGGCCACAATGTCTTCACTTATGTGGAAGACATCGTCGTTGCAAGTAAAAGCAAGGAAGATCACCTCTCTGATCTTGCAGAAACATTTGCCAACATGCGTGAAGCAAGACTCTGATTGAACCCAGAGAAGTGCATCTTCGGGGTACGTCAAGGAAAAATCCTCGGCTATCTAGTGTCATATAGAGGGATCGAAGCCAATCCAAATAAAATTCAAGCAATCATGGACATGGCATCGCCGCAATCCACCAAGGACATCAAACGATTAATAGGCAGACTAGCAGCACTGCACAGATTTATCTCTAGATCCGCCGAGCGAAGCCTCCCATTCCTCAAGACATTACGCGGCGCGAAAGACTTCGTTTAGGGCCCAGAACAAGCAACGGCCTTCGAGTCCCTCAAACAATATCTATCAGATTTGGCGACCTTAACAAGTCTAGACCAGCACTCCCCTTCCTCCTATACATCACGGCCTCGCACAACGCAGTAAGCGTGGCGCTAGTCCAAGAAAAGGAAAAGGACGGCAAGGCTCAGCAATGTTCAGTATATTTTGTCTCCGAAGTCCTCACAAGTTCAAAATGCAACATGACTGAACTTGAGAAGATAACACACGCAGTCATCATGGCTTCACACAAGCTAAGACACTATTTCGAGGCATACAAAGTACGAGTCACTTTCGACAGGGGTCTTGGCGAGTTCCTCAGAAATCCGGAGGCATTCGCCAGAATAGCAAAGTGGGCGGCAGAACTCTCAGGGTACAACATCATCTTCGAGCCAAAAAACAACAATCAAATCACAAGTCCTGGCTGATTTCATCGTAGACTAGACAGGGCCTGTTGGGCCGCAACAGGAACATGCAGAAACAGTCTGGACTATCCACTGCGATGGCGCATGGTGTCACGCAGGTGCAGGCGCCGCGACAATCATTACATCACACGCCAAAGTCAAATACAGATACGTCGTGCGCCTCAGCTTTGCACTCGAGTCAGATTAATGCACAAACAACATCGTCGAGTACGAAGCAATCATCTTAGGACTTCGCAAGCTATGAGCCCTCGGCGTGACCACATGCATCATGAAAACTGACTCCAAGGTCGTTGCCAGCCAAATCAAAAAAGACTACTCAACCAAAGAGCACGTGCTAATACAATATCTTGACGCCATTCGAAGCCTCGAGAAACAATTCAAGGGCTTCACCCTACAACACATCGAGAGAAACAAGAATGAAGAGGCTGACACATTAGCTAAAGCAGCAATGAAGGGTGAAGCCCTACCCTCTGACACGTTGTTGGTACACTAGCCGTCAGAAACCCTGAAGGTCTACAAATAACGCAAGACACCGACAGACATCAGATCGTCAACCTCATAATGGTCGAAGACTAGCGGGCTCCAATAACCCTCTACCTTCAAGGTCATTACCATCCATCTGATCACAATGAAGCCAAAAGGCTTAAACATAGAAGTAGGGACTTCGTAATCATAGACAGCCAGCTCTACAAAAAAGGAATCAGTCAACCTATGTTGAAATGCATAACTGCAGCCGAAGGCATAGAACTTCTCCGAGAGGTCCAGAGCGGTACATGCAGATCACACTCAGGACCGAGGGCCCTCATAGCTAAAGTCATACGTCAGGGATTCTATTGGCCCGCAATCATATGCACGGCCAACCGAGTAACCCGATCATGTGAAGCGTGCCAGAAATTATCGCCCTAAATAGGCGCTCCTTCGCAATTCACTAAGCTCATCGCCCATACCTGGCCACTTCAGCGGTGGGGGCTTGATATTGTCGGACCACTGCCCACAGCCCAAGGCAACCTCAAATTCACCTTTGTCACTGTCGAATACTTCACCAAGTGGATCAAGGCTAGGGCCATATCCACAATAACATCCAAGACGACACAAAAATTTTTCTGGCCGAACAACGTATGTCGGTTCGGAGTCTCATCCGAATTAACAGTCGATAATGGCAAGCAGTTCGACAATCAATACTTCCTAGAATTCTGCAACTCCATTGACACAAAGGCAGTGTTCACCTCAGTCTGCCACCCGCAATCCAACGGAGTAGTCGAGCGCGCCAACGACAAGATTTTCAGCGCAATCATGAAAAGGCTACTTGATGACAAAAAAGGAAAATGGGCGGACCAACTCCCCGAAGTCATATGGGCATTAAACACAACAGAATCTAGAGCGACTGGGTTCACACCTTTCTACTTGATGTACGGATCCGAACCAATGACGCTGCAAGAGCTAAAGCATGGATCCCCACGAGCAATCCCCACAGCCACCCCTGACGTCGACGAACCAACCTCTAAAGACCTCATCGACGAAGATCGTGTCCTTGCTTTATTGTAATACTCAAAATTCTAAATAAAGAATATTGGAGAGATCTTCTCATTTTATGTGCCTCATTTGCATCCTGAAAAGAGCGTACATGTAATTAAAAGGATTTAATCCAAACAAATGATTCAAAAATAAAATAAAGTACATCTTGTCGGAGTTTTATGTTTGTACATTAAATAAAAATAATAACAATATAAAAAAAATAACTAGAAATTGGATTAAACCCTAAATTAAAAAAATTGAAAGAAATAGGGTTTTCTAAAATGAGAAGAAGAGGAATGATACAAAAATAAAAATAATGTTATTATACTTTTAAAATTGGTATTTTTCATTTCACAATATGATTTGAGAATAAATTTGCACAAGGTTTGAAACTAAATTCGAATTCAAATTGAATTTTAGAAACAAAGAAAAGAAAATGGGAGATGAAAAGAAAAGGAAAATAAAAAGGAAAACATAACTATCTCGAAATGGGCCGACAACCACCCATTCGGCCCAGCTTTCCTTTTGGATCCGCGCAGCCCAAACCTGCCTGCGCCCGCATGCGCCGACAACTGGGGCCCCTGAGTCAGTCCCCATTCCACGTTTCCCTCTCGCGGGCGGATGTCTGGGACACTGCGGTCCGGGCCCACCTGTCGGATGCGGCTTCCCCACGAACAACCACACCGCGTCCAGCGGTGGCGCGGGCGGAGATCTCGGACGACCGGTGTATTTGGCCAGCTGCGGACTCGGCATCGCGGGTCTACAAGTACCCTCCCCGCGACCCGTTCCTCCTCTCTTCCATCCTTTCACGCGGACCCGGACACCGTAGCCATCGCACGCCATTGCTGGGTGTCGAGGATTCCGCCGCCGCCGGTGGATCTCGTCATACCGTGTCGCCTGCCCTCAGGGTTAGGTCGGGGGGGTTCGTCGTCGCCTGCGTAAACCTGTCCGCGCCCCCAATTCAAGTTGGACACCACCGTGGTCAAGTAGTGGCTTGCCGTACTTCTCCGCCGCCGCAGACGCGCGCCTCACCGTGGTCAGGTATCTTGTGCATGTTCCTCCCCCTGTAAGTCCTTCCCTTGTATTTGAATCATCCTCTGCTGCGCGTAGAACGTTTCGGGTAGGAGCATTAGTGCACGGCGGCGTGGATTGCTTGCGCCGGTGATGGCGCCACCATACACCGGAAGCGGCGCCGCCATCGGTAGGACCGGAGAGAGGGGAGTTAGCTGGGAACCCTTGATCGGGCGTTCGACGGTCAGGATTAGTCGGTCGCGTACCCCTTCGCGGGATGCAATCTGGACCGTTGATCGGCCGATGTACGGATAGGAATAGATCCCGGGTATTTAAAATCTGAGCCGTTGGATCCCGATCCCCCGGTCGGGATTGTTTGCCGTTGCGTATAAAGCGTGGGTAAAATCCTGGCGGTCGAATTCTAATCGGGCGGCCCAGATACAACCATACCCCTTCGCGGGTCCATTTTACTTAAGAGCCCCTCGGTTTCATTGAAATAAACCCGCTGTCCTACTGCATAGTGTTCTGAGTCTCAGGATCTTTTGCGCCTGGGCCCCTGCTGTTCTCAGATTTTGAGGCCCAGTCCAGAGTATTATAAAACCCGAGAAATTGAATTATAAAAGGATTTTTAATGTGAAAATATATGCTAGAACTTTGATAATTCATAGAAAATTCATTTTAGCTCCAAATTGAACCATTCCAATTCCTAAAATTTTGTAATAATATTCTCTATCATTTAGAATCACTGTTTTGACATGAACTCTGTTAGGAAATTAATTTATCATCTAATCCTATTATAATCACCTTAAATCTTAGGAAATTCATAACTTGAATTCTATAACTCAAAAATTAATAATTCTTTTTCCTGTGATCTTATTTTAATATGAATATTATTAATGTGTATTTTGTTCTTATGTTTGGTGTAATGTTAATTTTGCCTATACCATGTTGGGTTGAATTGCTACGACTAGCAGTGAGGTCACGTGTCACCTGAAGATCATCCTGGTACCTGGAATCTCAAGTCCCAGGCAAGTTGTGCCCTTGATCACTTCTTTTACCCACTCATGTTCTGATTAATCATAATGATCTGCATAGGTTAATTTTGATGGGACCCAATAGGTCACCCTAGTTTGTTCATCCTGAATACCTTGTTTACCCCTGAATCACTTGGGTAGTTCTGCTACTGCTTTATATGGTTTTGGGTTAATATTTCATTACATCTATGTTCCAATTATGTTGTTATTCTATTTATGTTCATGACAAGATCATTAAATGTTAATTGGAACATAGAGCTTAACTTGAGAACCACGTGCCACCACAAGGGTTTAATGGGACGCCCTTGGCTGACTAATTAGGAAAGCTAGTGGAGGACTACCTTACCCGAAAGGGGCAAGGGCAGTAGGGGAGTGGTCAGTGTAGGGAGGCCCTCGGGAGGATTTTGCTGTGATGGCGGTCCTGCAAGGGATTCCTGGGAAGGCCCTCGGGAGGATTTTGCTGTGATGGCGGTCCTGCAAGGGATTCCTGGGGAGGCCCTCGGGAGGATTTTGCTGTGATGGCGGTCCTGCAAGGGATTCCTGCATTGGAGCTTCCTATAAACTGTAGCGGGTTTTCTGAAGCTAGTGGAACTTTGTAAAGGCCTCGTAGTGTTACCCTGCCTCGCCTCCTCGGTAGAGGTGTATGGGAAGTCGCGATCTCTTGGCAGATGGGTAACATGACTTGTGGGTAAAGGGTACCACCTCTGCAGAGTGTAAAACTGGTATACTAGCCGAGCTCACGGTCATGAGCAGCTCAGGACTCTCTGATGATTAAATTATGGAACTAAATACAATTTGTCATATGCATTGCATCGCGGGTGAAGTTGTTATTTTTGTTCTACTACTTAATTGGGTTTGGTATTTACTTATACTTAGTAACTGCTAATAAAATTTTGACCAACTTTAAAAGCAATGCTCAGCTCTAACCATCTTCTTTGGTAAGCCTTACACTTCACGTGAGCTCCCACCTTTGGCGAGTTCATGCACATTATTCCCCACAACTTGTTGAGCGATGAACGTATGTGAGCTCACTCTTGCTGTCTCACATACACCACAGGTCAAGACCAGGTACTACAGGATGATGCTCATGGAGGATGCTGCGATGAGTTCGTGAGTGGTCTAGGTCGTCGTCTCCCAGTCAACTTTGGGTTGCTGGACCGTTGTCTCCTTATAATGTAATTATTTATTTTGTATAGAACTCCTGTTATATATAAAGATGTGACATTCGATCCTGTGCCACTTTACATCATATGTGTGAGACTTGGTCCCAGCATACCTGGTGTTTATGTTGGCGCCCGGGTTTTGGACCCCTAAAATCCGGGTGTGACAGAAGTGGTATCAGAGGAATGTTGACTGTAGGACGAAACCTAGATAGAACTGGACAACCATTATCTACTTACCTTTGCTACTCTGATTCTTTTCTAAACTTCTCTTAATCTTCCTCACCTATTTCCGCTTCACTCTGATTATTCTTACCTTTTCTTTCTAAAGATAAATGTGGATTTCACACTTTGAAATCCTATGCCTAAAGTGACTTTAGGAATAGGAGACCTACTCTTAGGAACAAAAACAAAACTATTTTTTTCTATATGCTTGAATGCTTGTTCTTATGATACATGTATGATTTGGATCTTTGATTGAGTGTGATGGGTTGTGGAGTAATGTCCACAATTACATCTACATATATATAATGCTTATAAAAATAACTAGATAAACTAGATTATTCCCCTAAAAAAAATAAAATATCTAGTATTCCGTATCTATCTCATCTTATCAGATTCTATCTTACCTTTGGACATTCACCTCATACAACTAGTTACCCTAGTCTTGACATAAAATATCTGGTCAAGCCCTACCAAAGAATCTTCAGTACATAACCAACTATTAGCTTATTCATTCTGCCTACCAAATGATTCCCTTGCAAAACTATCTTACGATATGCTTCTAACTTAGATGGTCAATACCAGGAGGGGTGGTGGAATTGATTTACCTCCTAATCGACACACTCGGCAGATATATAGACAACCCCAGCCACAGCCAGCAGAGATGAATCCTCCTAATCCTCCACCAGGCGGAGTTGACCCACTGATTGCAGCTCAAATGAGGATGATGCAGCAAATGGCTGACACTATGGCAGATATGCGCGCCCAAATGCAGCAAGAACGCCAGGAAATGCGCCAGGAAAGAGAGGATGCACGTCGGGAGATGCACCAAGAGCGGGAAGAGATACGCCAGGAGAGAAGGGTGCAACAACAGCAGCAACAGCAACAGGTGCCATTGCCTCCACCTCCACCACCAGTTCCACCCCGAGATAAGCATCGGGAATTCATGAGCCACAAACCACCAACCTTCTCCAACTCCACGGATCCACTACAAGCTGATGACTGGCTAAAGTCTATAGAGAAGATGCTCAACATAGCTCAGTGCTCGGACCGAGAGAAAGTACTCTACGCATCAGGTCGTCTCGCTGGTCCTGCTGCAGATTGGTGGGATGCGTACTGCGCTGCTCATGCTGCTGTCGATACAATTACCTGGGCAGAATTCTCCACACAATTCAGGAATTACCATATTCCTGCCGGGCTCATGAAGATTAAGAGAAAGGAGTTTCTCTCCCTCAAGCAAGGAAGTATGTCTGTGAGTGAATATAGGGACAAATTCATCCAGTTATCTCGATATGCTCCTAGAGATGTTGAGGATGATGAGCAAAAGCAGGAGCTTTTTCTGGACGGTTTGATTGGACCCTTGCAATATCAACTGGTATCGCACACATTCCCATCCTTCCAAAGGCTACTTGACAAAGCTATTGCTGTAGAAAACAAGAGGAGTATATTTGGAGAGAAAAGAAAGGCTGCTAACCAAGGGCAGGCTGGAAGTAGTTCCCGTCCTCGCTATACTACCACTCCAAGTACACCAGCTAGTGGCAGTTCTGGACAACAAACTCAACAGGCACCAACTGCTCCTCCAAAAGCAAGCACCCCCGCAGGACCTGTTGCTCCCAACACATCCACCAACAGGGCATGCTTCAAATGTGGACAACCGGGACACTACGCCAACTACTGTCCCAACAGGGCTGCCTACACTACACCAGCTCCAATGAAACAAGGTCAGGCCTCGGCAGGAAAGAGTCAGCCCCTATCTATCAACCGAGGACAAGCCTATCATGCAGAAGTAGAAGCTGAACCAGGTGAACTGGAAATTCAAGAAGAAGAGCCAGTGGAAGAGGAAATAGTCGGTGAAGAGGTCAATGAACAACAAGAATAGAGATAAACATAAACATAGATATATATTTTACTATTTGTAAGGCCTAAATATTAGTTTAGCTAGTAGCAGTATTTTACGCTTTTAGTAATAATAATAAGGTCTGTTGACCCTATGTGTTGCTAATGAGTTATGCATCATGCTCAGATTTCTTTGTTTGTGCATATGTTCCCACAACAATATGAGTATATATATCCTTTCTCTTACAAATCTCGAGGACGAGATTATTTTTAAGGGGGGTAGAATTTGTAATACTCAAAATTCTAAATAAAGAATATTGGAGAGATCTTCTCATTTTATGTGCCTCATTTGCATCCTGAAAAGAGCGTACATGTAATTAAAAGGATTTAATCCAAACAAATGATTCAAAAATAAAATAAAGTACATCTTGTCGGAGTTTTATGTTTGTACATTAAATAAAAATAATAACAATATAAAAAAAATAACTAGAAATTGGATTAAACCCTAAATTAAAAAAATTGAAAGAAATAGGGTTTTCTAAAATGAGAAGAAGAGGAATGATACAAAAATAAAAATAATGTTATTATACTTTTAAAATTGGTATTTTTCATTTCACAATATGATTTGAGAATAAATTTGCACAAGGTTTGAAACTAAATTCGAATTCAAATTGAATTTTAGAAACAAAGAAAAGAAAATGGGAGATGAAAAGAAAAGGAAAATAAAAAGGAAAACATAACTATCTCGAAATGGGCCGACAACCACCCATTCGGCCCAGCTTTCCTTTTGGATCCGCGCAGCCCAAACCTGCCTGCGCCCGCATGCGCCGACAACTGGGGCCCCTGAGTCAGTCCCCATTCCACGTTTCCCTCTCGCGGGCGGATGTCTGGGACACTGCGGTCCGGGCCCACCTGTCGGATGCGGCTTCCCCACGAACAACCACACCGCGTCCAGCGGTGGCGCGGGCGGAGATCTCGGACGACCGGTGTATTTGGCCAGCTGCGGACTCGGCATCGCGGGTCTACAAGTACCCTCCCCGCGACCCGTTCCTCCTCTCTTCCATCCTTTCACGCGGACCCGGACACCGTAGCCATCGCACGCCATTGCTGGGTGTCGAGGATTCCGCCGCCGCCGGTGGATCTCGTCATACCGTGTCGCCTGCCCTCAGGGTTAGGTCGGGGGGGTTCGTCGTCGCCTGCGTAAACCTGTCCGCGCCCCCAATTCAAGTTGGACACCACCGTGGTCAAGTAGTGGCTTGCCGTACTTCTCCGCCGCCGCAGACGCGCGCCTCACCGTGGTCAGGTATCTTGTGCATGTTCCTCCCCCTGTAAGTCCTTCCCTTGTATTTGAATCATCCTCTGCTGCGCGTAGAACGTTTCGGGTAGGAGCATTAGTGCACGGCGGCGTGGATTGCTTGCGCCGGTGATGGCGCCACCATACACCGGAAGCGGCGCCGCCATCGGTAGGACCGGAGAGAGGGGAGTTAGCTGGGAACCCTTGATCGGGCGTTCGACGGTCAGGATTAGTCGGTCGCGTACCCCTTCGCGGGATGCAATCTGGACCGTTGATCGGCCGATGTACGGATAGGAATAGATCCCGGGTATTTAAAATCTGAGCCGTTGGATCCCGATCCCCCGGTCGGGATTGTTTGCCGTTGCGTATAAAGCGTGGGTAAAATCCTGGCGGTCGAATTCTAATCGGGCGGCCCAGATACAACCATACCCCTTCGCGGGTCCATTTTACTTAAGAGCCCCTCGGTTTCATTGAAATAAACCCGCTGTCCTACTGCATAGTGTTCTGAGTCTCAGGATCTTTTGCGCCTGGGCCCCTGCTGTTCTCAGATTTTGAGGCCTAGTCCAGAGTATTATAAAACCCGAGAAATTGAATTATAAAAGGATTTTTAATGTGAAAATATATGCTAGAACTTTGATAATTCATAGAAAATTCATTTTAGCTCCAAATTGAACCATTCCAATTCCTAAAATTTTGTAATAATATTCTCTATCATTTAGAATCACTGTTTTGACATGAACTCTGTTAGGAAATTAATTTATCATCTAATCCTATTATAATCACCTTAAATCTTAGGAAATTCATAACTTGAATTCTATAACTCAAAAATTAATAATTCTTTTTCCTGTGATCTTATTTTAATATGAATATTATTAATGTGTATTTTGTTCTTATGTTTGGTGTAATGTTAATTTTGCCTATACCATGTTGGGTTGAATTGCTACGACTAGCAGTGAGGTCACGTGTCACCTGAAGATCATCCTGGTACCTGGAATCTCAAGTCCCAGGCAAGTTGTGCCCTTGATCACTTCTTTTACCCACTCATGTTCTGATTAATCATAATGATCTGCATAGGTTAATTTTGATGGGACCCAATAGGTCACCCTAGTTTGTTCATCCTGAATACCTTGTTTACCCCTGAATCACTTGGGTAGTTCTGCTACTGCTTTATATGGTTTTGGGTTAATATTTCATTACATCTATGTTCCAATTATGTTGTTATTCTATTTATGTTCATGACAAGATCATTAAATGTTAATTGGAACATAGAGCTTAACTTGAGAACCACGTGCCACCACAAGGGTTTAATGGGACGCCCTTGGCTGACTAATTAGGAAAGCTAGTGGAGGACTACCTTACCCGAAAGGGGCAAGGGCAGTAGGGGAGTGGTCAGTGTAGGGAGGCCCTCGGGAGGATTTTGCTGTGATGGCGGTCCTGCAAGGGATTCCTGGGAAGGCCCTCGGGAGGATTTTGCTGTGATGGCGGTCCTGCAAGGGATTCCTGGGGAGGCCCTCGGGAGGATTTTGCTGTGATGGCGGTCCTGCAAGGGATTCCTGCATTGGAGCTTCCTATAAACTGTAGCGGGTTTTCTGAAGCTAGTGGAACTTTGTAAAGGCCTCGTAGTGTTACCCTGCCTCGCCTCCTCGGTAGAGGTGTATGGGAAGTCGCGATCTCTTGGCAGATGGGTAACATGACTTGTGGGTAAAGGGTACCACCTCTGCAGAGTGTAAAACTGGTATACTAGCCGAGCTCACGGTCATGAGCAGCTCAGGACTCTCTGATGATTAAATTATGGAACTAAATACAATTTGTCATATGCATTGCATCGCGGGTGAAGTTGTTATTTTTGTTCTACTACTTAATTGGGTTTGGTATTTACTTATACTTAGTAACTGCTAATAAAATTTTGACCAACTTTAAAAGCAATGCTCAGCTCTAACCATCTTCTTTGGTAAGCCTTACACTTCACGTGAGCTCCCACCTTTGGCGAGTTCATGCACATTATTCCCCACAACTTGTTGAGCGATGAACGTATGTGAGCTCACTCTTGCTGTCTCACATACACCACAGGTCAAGACCAGGTACTGCAGGATGATGCTCATGGAGGATGCTGCGATGAGTTCGTGAGTGGTCTAGGTCGTCGTCTCCCAGTCAACTTTGGGTTGCTGGACCGTTGTCTCCTTATAATGTAATTATTTATTTTGTATAGAACTCCTGTTATATATAAAGATGTGACATTCGATCCTGTGCCACTTTACATCATATGTGTGAGACTTGGTCCCAGCATACCTGGTGTTTATGTTGGCGCCCGGGTTTTGGACCCCTAAAATCCGGGTGTGACATTTATAGGCACTGAGCAATTACCAAGCGTAGACTAAGGCATGGCGCGACAACACTGTCATCCCAAGAGAGTTCAAAGAAGGAGACCTAGTACTCACCAGAACCATCAGAATAGAGTCTCGGGGCAAGCTTGAACCCAAGTGGGAGGGGCCCTACATCGTCAAGACCAAAACATCCCTGAATGCCTACAGGCTCACCTCACCATCCGGCGAAGACTTAGAGCACTCATGGAACATGGATAATTTACGCAAATTCTTTGTCTAGTCTCAAGGCCTGAGCGCCTTTGTAATTCTTGCAAACAATGTCAATCAGGCCCGCACTCTTTTCCTCCTGGAGGGTGAGGTTTTTAACGAGGCGGAGCCGTGTAATAAACTACCACGAAAGCCCCCCAAAAGAAAAAACATGTTCAAACTGGCACCACGGCTGCGGGTGTCAAAAAAGCAGCCTAGGCAGCCTTTGCGTGCGACAAGTCCGAGCAAAAGTCGTCTAAGGGTGCAGCCGGAGAAAGCACAATAAGTGCATGACACCACCCACAGGGTGCGAAGTCTTCTACAAAGACACCGTCTGAGCAAAAGTCGCCCAAGGGTGCAGCTGGAAAAAGCACAATAAGTGTGTGACACCACCCACAGGGTGTGAAGTCTTCTACGAAGACACCGCCCAAGCAAAAGTCGCCTAAGGGTGCAGCAGAAAAAGACACAATAAGTGCGCGACACCACCGACAGGGTGTGAAGTCTTCCACGAAGACATTCCGAGCAATAGTCGCCCAATGGTGCAGCCAGAAAAACAAAAGTACGTAACAACACTCACAGGGCCCGATCTCTACATAAGTCATCATCCGAGCAAAAGTTGCCTAAGGGTCAGCTGGACAAGCACAACAGATGCACGGTCACCTATCAAACGTGAAGTCATCTAAAGCACGTACACGCCAATCCACACCAAAGTCGCCTAAATTTGCAGCAAACTCGCAATAGGCACAACAAATTACATGGCACAATCACAAATGAACAAACAAGCGAAGGGCTCAAAGGCACCATCCCACAACACAATAGCATACACTATACAACATTTACCCCACAAACATGGCCATCGCAGTTCTATTGCGAAGAGGGGGAGGGCAGTGTTTTCACTCAATATCGCAACAGAACAGCAAGGGCAACAAATTGTCACATAGGCTCCTCCTTCCGAATAAGACCTGCCTCCCGAAAATTGAACAACATCAACCTCAACTCTTCCCCCTCAAACAGGTCCCATAGGTCCCCTTCTCCGATGAATGACCTAGACGTCGATGAAAGTAGCTCACGCTGAGTACCTCGATCCAGTCGTGGCCGACTTCGAAGATGGGTCCTCTCCATACCCATTTGGCGATGTCTTCTTCCACTTTGCGAAGACTCATCGATGCCCTATTTCGACACGCCCATCCTTCGCCGTCGTGAGTCTTCGACTCCTGCATCAGTCGAGGTTGCCAGCACCTCGAGAGGGACGGATCACAATGGAAACTCCGCCACAGCCAGATCCAACGCGGTAAAATAATCTAAGTCGTCATCAGAAGATTCGTTAACCCACGAGAAAGGACTCCCCAATTACCTCTCCTCCGAAGACCACGACCCAAAATCAGATCCCTCCGACACATTGCCACTAAGAAATGTTGCATTCCCATCCATCAAAATATCATTAGTTTCAACATCATCAGGGTTTGCTTGCGTAGGCCCGGACGCCGGAACCTACTCAGCAACCGACCTTCAGTATCACACAAAACCAAAACCGTCAACCCTAAACCCCTAATGCATCTCTTCAACCTAGGCCAGAACTGCCGCCACCGCAGGGTCTTTGCTAGAACCTCCTGGAGGTGTTGAGAGCACTTCAACTCCCGCCTTCCGCCGGACCACCCATCCGGGTCACTGAGCTTTCAAGACCGGCGAGGTCATCAACTTCTTCTTCATTCATCATCTCCAAAGACAACCCAACATTTCACAGCTGAAGCATTTAAAAAACAAAAAATAATATACATATATAATCAGAAATATACCTGTGTGAGCGCTCGGTCGGCTCTCTCGCGGATGATGCCACGACCATGAGGACCCCACATCCTATCATAAAGCACCCTTGCGGAGCACTTTAGCACATCAACTTCAACCTGGAAAACCCCATGATCAAAGTCCTCGTTCGCTTGATCGAAGACTTCAAAGTGCCTACATCCCTCTCGGGACAAGGCATTCGCTGCCCCCTCGCAGGTAACAAGGGATGTGTAGGATATAAGGCCCGTTGCGATGGACGAGAGTGACTCTAGCCACCCAAGCAAGCGGAGCCCCACCTTGTCCCCCAATTTATTGAAGGGAGCGGTCTACGCGCCGAGCTCGCGGTACGCTTCCACAAAAAGTGTGTGCGCCCGCTCGACCCCGGCACGGGTGGAAGCTTCCGTCTTCTCACAATGGTTGTGGATGTTCCTCAGCTCTAGCTCCATGTCGGCGTCGCGCTTGCGAGCGATTTTAGCCTCCGCGCGGATAACCTGAGCTTCTGCGCGGGCAGCCTGGGCCTCCGCGTGGGCTTTTTCAGCATCTTCCTTCTCCTCGGCAAGTTGGCGACCGAGGTCTTCCCTCTCTTTCTCCGCCGCTGAGAGTTTCTCCAAGAGATTGCGGCTCTTGTTCTCCGTCGCCGACTTATCCCTGACCGCCTTCGTATGTTGCATGCGGAGGCGCTCAATCCTTCCCTCCAGTCGTCTCCTATCGGAAGCAAACTCCAAGGTTCGCGCCCCAAGGCAACCCGCCCGGCGAAGGCGGGCACCTAACACCAAAAAACACAACATTTAGGACAACATAGCAAGGAAAACCATACACCCACAAGCACTAATCACACTCACAAATTTCAGTTGCTGCACGACTGACACGGCCACGCCAGCGGCAGCAGCAGAGGCAGTCTCGCCCCCGGCGCAGAACCGCGACCACGGGTCCTGCAAAGTCCCCACATCACCCTTCACCGTAGATCCCTTCGCCGTGACCACCAGGCTAGCAGTCGATGTTGACGGCACAACCGCCAATTGGCCAGACTCCACCCCTACATCACAACCAAGTTAGAAACATGGACACCCCTTAACCCACGAAAAACAAAGACAACTCACTAGAAGGCGATAGCCCCATCTGGGCATCGAACATGGTGACCCCGCCCACCAGGTAGTTGTCTACGGACAACTCTGTGGTGGCTCCACCGGATCCCGCCACCGCCGTCTTAGCAACGCGCGGTGGTGAAGGTGGTATTGGTGCTACAACAGGCGCAGCGGGTGGAGGCAATACGGCACCCGACACGGCGGCCTTCAGGCTAGGTCGCGCCAGCTTCACCTCCCGGCGCGGGTCCACCAACCTAACGGGGGCCCGACATTTTTTCCGTTGCACATCCTGACGGTCTTTCTCCATCAATACCGACACAACAACACCAATATTCCTTCCGTAAGGAAAAATATTTAGGTCACGAGCCAGTCGATACGTAAAAAAATCTTCGCTAGCTGCCCAGGGTATCGGATCATTCCTAGGCCATCAACCCCCTGTAATCTTCAGCATTCGCAAAGAGGTTTCCCGGAGTTCAGGCGAAGACATCAATTCCCTGGGAGCCACGCACGTTTCTAGCAATTCCTCAACCAAAACAACCAGTTGCCCTCCGCCCTGACTGTTCACCCGCCGTACCTAATTTTCTCTTTCTGAAAGCCGCACCCGGAGCCCTATCCCTTGAGGGACCTTCATCGACCGAGGACTTTACCTGCTTCCCTCAGTGATCAGCAGTGTCGCCGGAGTCTCCCTCCGGGTAAGAATCATACGACAAATTATTCAGCTCAAACACATGGTTCAACCTAACATTGGAACCGCGGATATCCCAACTCCTCAATGTTTCTGTCTTCGGCGCGTATTTACCAACAATCTTGATTGCTTCGGCCTCGACTTCACGCACAAACGCAGCCGCATCTCGGCCGCGCAGGTCCACGGCGAAGGTAGGACTTTGCACCAGCTGGCCACCCAATGTCGGCATTCAAAGGGGGTAATCTCGCCCAATGCCCAACCATGCGCCAGTGGCCACACCCCAGAGGCGATAAACTCGTCGACCAAATCACGTCCACTACTCAAGCGGGCTGCATATCAAAGGGCCCCCTCGTCTTCGTCTTCTTCTGCCACCTCAAAACGTGGAAATGCCACATAACCATGCGAGCACAGGATGACAGGGGGCAAACTTGGCAACCCTTCGACTTCCCCGGGAGCCACATAAAACCAAAATTCCCACCAACTGCCCCACTTATTTATGGCACATGGGACAATCTCGATAATTCAGCCGAGGTCTTCCTAGTCCTCGGCGTTAAGGTGCATGATCCAAACTGTGGAATCTTATCACCTATTTTCCTTTTCTGCCAGTGTAGATAGTAATTCTTCGCGAAGACCTGTATAGATGCTACTCGTCATATGAGGAAACAGCCCAGACGTACTTCGCGAGCGCTGCCATGGGGTTTGGTGTCAACTAGTGAATTTGTACATCGAATCTCCGAAGAACCTCAACTACAAACTGACACATCGGCAGGCGAAGACCAGCAGCGAAAAAGCTTCAAAAACGACCAATTCACCCTCCGGCTCTGGGACATCTTTAGCCCCTAGAGCCCGCCCGACACCATTCCCAAAATAACGTATCCGTTGCATCTCCAGCACGCGGCCCGAAAATATCCTCGAGGTCCCGAACTCGACTGTGTGGCTGGGTTGCAGGTCTGCCATTGCTGAATCGCTCAACGTCTTCTCAGACGACAGCGTGGCCGGCAACGCGCTCGTGGCGAACGAAGAAGAGGATGGCATGGTCACGTACCGTCGGAGGCGATGTGTGGTTTGCTTGATGCAAGCCAGATCACCGACGGAGCGAGAGCAGAGAGGGCAGGCAAGCAGATGAAAAACTAGGGTTTCGACAGCGTGAGCTCGAGCAGGTAAAAAGCCTTAGCTGAGCCCGACTTTTTATAGGCGCAGTGCGATGCCTCAGGAAACCAATAGTCCCCCAGTAACACGTCCCATCAACAGTCACATTTCAAAAAACCCCGCGGGACCACTTCGAGCGTGGGTAGCGTCTTCACCATCTTATGACAGTCTTCGGCTTCAGCTGACTTAGTCGAACTGTGTAATACCCAAAATTGTAAAACAAAATAGAAGAGTTGATCTTCTTGATAGTTTTCCCATCCACTCATTACAACAGGGAAATATTCTTGTTTAAAGTGAACAATCAATTAATAATACCTAAAAATAATCTAGGCCTCATATTGGATTTTTGTTTGTGCATTGGATAATAATAATAACAACATTAATAGGAATACAACAATGCTTTGAGAGTTGGGTTGAACACTAAATTGAAATTTAGGATTTGAAAATAGTAAAATGAGAAAAGGGATTTATCATGAAACCATTTATTCCTCCCATAAATAAATAAAAAATAATAATATTAAACAATAGAGTATATATTCATATTTGGTTTATATTTGGGAAATGGGAATCTGAAATTCAAACATAAAGTTGAATCAGATTTGATTTTGAAAATTTGAAAGAAATCAAAATAGGAAAAAAAAAGATAAGGACAGACCTGAGCTTGGGACGACTTACCTTCCCCGCAACCAACTCTTCCCTTTTTCCCGTGCTCTCTCAGCCCAGTCCACCCACAATGCGCCCGCAGCCCATCTCCACTTCCTCCACTGCGACAGCCGATTTCCTCGCTGAGTGACTGACCGCGGGCTCGGATCGTCTGAAGCGAGCCAAACATCTCTGCGCAGCGGGGTCACCTCGTCAGGTTCTCATCCACTCACGTGTGCGCGGACTCGTGACCACTCACCGGCTCGTGGGCCCCAGTAGTCAGAACCTCCTTCCAGCTGACTCGCGTGGGTTGTTGCAACCGAATTGCCGAGATCGCTGGAGATCCTGAGCTCCTCTACGCGACCTCCGTGACCAACTAACCCTCCTTCCCTTCCCTGGGTCTATAAATAACGGTGCTGACCTTCTCCCTCGTCCTTTGGATGGACCATGGTCCGTCGAGGAACTGAGCCCTCGGACATCAACTGAGAGATGCGAGTCGGATCCCGCCGTTGCCTATCACCCTCTCTGCCGTAGGTCGGGGACCAAGGAGGGGTCAGGGACGTTCACCAGCAACCAAGGATCGTGCGTAGGCTTGCAATCGGGCATGGGCGTCGCCATAACCCGACGAATTTCTCGCTGTCGCTCCTACGCCGCCGCGGGTCTGCCTCTCGCCATGGCTAGCTCTCGTCACCGAGCAACCCCGGTAAGGAACCCACCCTTTGTTTTCGTGATGTCATTCTATTCACTTAGCACCTGGGTAGTCATACTTTGGCGCTCGGTTGTGCGGTAGATTAGCCTCGGCAATGGTGCGCCGCCACCGAGCCCTGTTCCTAATCGTGAGTTCGACCGGAGGTTGAAGAAGATGGCCCTAGCCGTTCGATGAGCTATCGACGGTTTAGATTTGATCAGCGCATACCCTTTCGCCATATTGAATCCTCGCCGTCGATCCAAATTGTACGGTCGAGATTAACTCTCGGCGCGTATCGATTCGGGGTTGCAATGGGGTCGTCTGATATAGATAGGAGGGATGCGCCTAGGTACCGTTCAATTAAATCTGATCCGTAGATCTCGGGATCAATGGCGGTTATGCGTACTGGTTCATTTAAAAACCCGATCTAATATGCACCGCTCAGATCAGATCTGGCGGTCGATATCCCTTCATACCCCTTCGGCCGACAGCTTTACAAAAGAGCCCCTCTATTTCCTCAGTATCAACCCGCAGTCCCAAGCAGTTGAAAGAACCTTACACTGAGGCCCTAGAATTTTTAGATAGCACCCTGCAGTTCTTTGTATTATATCGCGCAGTCCAAACAGCAAATAAAATCAGATAAAGTCATTCTAAATTCATTTTTAATACAAAAATAATGGTAGAAACTTGTATAAATCATAGAAAATTCATATTAAATCCTTTTTTGACCATTTCAGTTCCTATAATTTTATAATATTATTATTTATCAAATACATAAAATCCACTGATTTGACATGAAAGCCACTTTAAAATTTATTTCCTAATTAATCTTATATCAAATACATAAAACCTTAGGAAATTCATAACTCCTCAGTTTTAACTCCGATTTGATCCGTTCAAGTTGCGTTAGTCTCGTATAAGTATTTACTATGCAATAACAACATTTATTATACCATGTCTCTTATTTTATGATTAGATCTTTACTTAACTTATGTTGGTTAGTCTTGTTAATGTGCTCATCATTATCTACTAAAATATGATCTAGAGTCAATTTATAATTTAGATTAAAGTTGAATTAATTACTATTTTTGGTTATCTTTTCTCTTGAATTATAAAATAACACCTAGTTTTAATCATTTAATCACATCATAACTTGATGACCACGACTCCGATCTTTACTAGTTCTCGATCCCACGATCTCGTAGCTTCGCGTATATTATTATTATACAGTTTGTACTTATGTTTGGTGTGATGTTAATTTTGTCTATACCCTGTTTGTTTGCATTGCTACGACTAGCAGTGAGGTCACGAGGATCTGAAGAATCATCCTGGTACCTGAATTCTCAAGTGCCAGGCAAGTTGTGCCCTTGATCACTTTCATTTACCCAATAATGTTCTTTATAATCATTTATTCAATGCATAGGTTTAATTTTTATGGGACCCAATAGGTCACCCTAGACTGTTTATCTTTTTACCTTGTTTACCCCTGAATCATTGGGTAGTTATGTTATTTCTTTACATGGTTTTGGGTTAATATTTCATTATATCCATGTTCCTATTATTCTGTTATGTTATTTATGTTCATGATAAGATCATTATGTTAATGGGAACATGGAGAACCACCCGGGAAAACGTGCCACCACAAGGGAGGAATGGGACCCCTTGACTAACTAATTAGGGAAGCTAGTGGAAGACTACCTTACCCGAAAGGGGCAAGGGCAGTAGTGGAGTTGCATGCAGGGAGGTTCTCGGGTTGATTTTGCTGCGATGGCGGTCAGACGAGGCATTCTTGCAAGTGCTCTTCCCATAAACTGTAGCGGTTTTTCGGAAGCTAGTGGAACTTTGTAAAGGCCTCGTAGTGGATCCCTAGCCATTCACCTTGGTAGTGTCTAAGGGCCTTGCAAACCCTGGCGACATGGGATACACAACTTGTGGGTACAGGGTACAACCTCTACAGAGTGTAAAACTGGTATACTAGCCGTGCTCACGGTCATGAGCGACTCGGACACTCACATGATTAATTTATGGAACTTAAATTCAATTTGTCATTTGCATTGCATGGGATTATTTATTAATTTTGTTCTATTATTCTTATTATGGTTTGGTATTCACTTACATTTAGTAACTGCTAATAAATTTTGACCAACTTATTAAAAGCAATGCTCAGCTTTAAACCCCTATTATTGATCAGCTTTACATATCACATGAACTCCCACCTTTGGTGAGTTCATGCACATTATTCCCCACAACTTGTTGAGCGATGAACATGTGTGAGCTCACCCTTGCTGTCTCACACCCCCCACAGGAGAAGAACAGGTGGTTCAAGAGGGGCCACACAACGAGGAGTTCGATTCGATATAGGTGGAGTCTCCTAGTTGACTTTTTGGCACCAAGGATGGACTTTAGTTCGATCTATATTTATATTTTATTTTGTAAGACTTTCGCTATGTAATAAGTACTCTGATTATATTGTGACATTTATCTCTATACACTCTGTTATTATATGTGTTGTCTTCTTTGGCGCATATATGAGATGCACCCGGCTTTGTCCCTTAAACCCGGGTGTGACAAACTGGCCCCTCAGAGGGCAAATGTTGGGACGAAGGCGAACACGTCCCCCTCGCTTGATGATTCCCACATCAACATATACAAGACTAAAGGCCCTGAAGATTAAGCCCTGCAAGCTGAGCCTAAGAACGGCACCCAAGCGAAGGCTCAAGCGCTCCCTTCGCCACGGTGAGTCGGAGCGAAGACCATTAAAGGCTTCGGGGCTCGGACGATCAAGACTTCGAAGACCCTACATCTTGACCTTCCTTGATGTAAAAGGGGCCCGTGTTCAATCCATCCCATAATGTAGGGTCCCACCCGTAGGCAGAGCGGGTCGGGAAACGTCTATAATAAAGCATGTTGTAATGACCCACTGTAACCCTCCGGGAGGGAATATTCTGGGGATAAACTAGGTAACTGAGGGTCCAATCGTCCTTGATAGGGTCGGGCGGTCCCTCAATTACCTATAAATACCCCCGCACTGTGCCATTGCGGGGGACGAAGAAAACACATTGTTGCCCCAACGCTTTGTGTTTAGCGGCATCTAACTGTTTTCCATTCTCTCATCGTCGGAATTTGCTGTCCCTGGATTAGCAAGTTCCAACAGTCCCTCTGCTTAAGGCCTAGCACCAAGAGGCAAAGCACCTCTAGGCCTCATAGAACATCTCTGAGCAAGAAAATCATGAACATCATGAGAGGAGTGGTTCATGTTCCTTCTACTCAACTCATAACCCCACCGCTCATCTATCTTCCTCCTGGAGCAAAAGGTAGCTAGATGCCCATCCCTCTCACAATGATCACAAAGGTATCTCACCTCTCTCTTGGGTGGAATCTATTTGTGGGATGTGGCAGAACCTCCTATGGTATTAGGACCACCTACAGATGTCATTGTCCTACGGACCTCAGACAATCATGCAGGTGTGCAAAATGACTCGGCAAGTTCGGTTATCTGTATTTCCATCATATCGCCCAAGAGCGCTTAACCCATCATGCAGACACTACACATCATCGGAGTAAGGAATAAGCGAAACAGATTACAATAACATAATGTACATTCATAAGAAAATATAGAAAGAGTAGTTATTACATATCCGAGTACTTGAGTGTGTAAAGTTATTATTAGATCACTGGGAGGCTAAACACCCTCCCCAAATAAATTTTAGTTTTCATCCTCCTGCTTGGGAACCACCTTGGAACAGAAACAACAGAACTCAACCGTTTCATCACCTACAACAACATGGGTTTGAAAACCATGAGTATGAAGTGTACTTTCGCAAGTCTTACCCATCTAAGGAAAAAGACTCTCAAGGATATGCTGGCTTTTGGGAATCAAGGTAAAGCTTATCAAGATTCAAAGACTCTCTTTGCAGAAAAGCTTACTACGAGTGGATCCTTAAAAATTCATTTTACTTGTCAGGTTAAGTAGTTACCTGCATCTAGATTTCTTTTATACTAGATCAAGCACTTGGCCTATACTAGCCATCTTTTAATCATCCCTTTAGTTCACTTGATGCTACGTGTAAGTCAGTGACCATGTCATCATGTTCGAGAAGTAACGGCGATCCGAATCGATTAATACACAGCTGGTGATCTCTAACCACACGACATATGTAGAACTTAACCCTTGCATATGTCAACTCACTCCTGGGTTTCTCAAGACCAGAATGGGTTCACGCCAATCGGGAGCACAAATACTCTACCGTCCAGCCTCTTGCCACGGAGGGTACATGCTACTCTCGCCATCTTTCCACTCCCATTGCATGGTGGCCTTTCTTGTATTGGTCCGACCGAGGAAAAGCTTACCCATGATGAGGCATACGGCCAGTTAAAAGGTCCTCGGTCAGCAGGCCTACATTGGCTCGGTCCTTAAGCGACTCAGATGGAGACACTACACCGAGACTTCCTTCTCGTGCAAGTCACCCGCCTGGTCTTGTCTTTATCATTTTAAACCCAAAGTTTGGTACCTGACAGAGGTACTTCTTTTCAGATGTTAAACCCATCACAACCGTGATGGGTCTGCCATCACTAGTATTTTCTTTGTAAAAATTCCCATCCAGTGTGAAGCATTACCTTTTGTTTCAACACAAACATTTTGTCTTCTAAAGCAAGACTAAGCATCAGAAAACTTGATTGAATAAATCAGGTAACAAGGAATGCTAACCAATTTTCTAAGGAAGGGAATGCATCAATTGTTTAGCACACAACTCCTATCACCTAATGCATCATATAAGGTGATAAAGATTTTAAAACAACAAGGAAAATGGATAATGCACCGGGGCTTGCCTTGTGTTGTAGGAGGTTCTGGTTCCACACCGCAATGTCAAAGTAAAAGTTGTTCTCTGCTGGAATATTCTCAGTCTAGGAGACAACCTCTTCTTCTACTACGGTTTCTTCCTCGTGTTCTATACATGATAATACATGTATATGAATGCTTATGCTAGGTCATGAATATGCAGTTACATAATAAAAAATATAATAATTTGCATCTTGAATACAACTTTCCTTCATGGTACAACTAATCACTAAGGTTTTCTAATTAGATATTTCTTTAGGATTAGTATTAAGTAACTAACCCTTTGAGGCTCGTTATTGGGTTTCTGAGCAAACAGTGTCCAAATCATTCCAAACTTCACTCAGAGGCTCTAATCATCATATTAAGCATACTTAAATAGTTTTATGATTTTTGGAATTACTAAACTATTTCTAAAATTCTAAAAGGCTTGGTTTAAGCACCTTTAAATGCTACATAATTCTAGGGTTGGGATAGAAATCTGGAATTTATTTTTATTAAATACTATGTGATTTTAGGAATCTAACAAAATTGGACTCATGATTTTACCATTTCTCTACTATTTTCTACAGATTTCCCAAGTTGGCAGTAAAAAGAAAAGAAGAAAACATGAACAATAACGGGCCTAATTTAGCCCGACCGGCCAACGGATAAGCGAAAACGCGCTCGCGTCCGCGCCCGCGCTCGCGAATTTGCGCAAAGGTCCCTGACCATTTGGATAACCAGTAAAGAGCCCATGGCACTATTCACATGCCTCTCTGACAGTTGCACAAAGGCCCCTGTTCTTTTCTTTCTTCACGGCTCTAGGTCCTCGACGGTACCACGTCGAGCACCTGGACGGCGTCGCGGTTTCCCGACGATGACGAACCCTACTTGAGGTAACAAGCACTCGGACATCGTGCGCAAGTCTACCCGAGCTTATGCCCTCACCAAATTGGACTGGTCTGGTCCTAATTGATGCTTGTTCATGGCCACGGCGGCGCTAGAGCTCCGGTAAGCATGTTCCGAGCAACAAAATGTGGTAGCGTTTAAATTGAAGCTAGGGCGAGTTTCACTGACTCACCAGAGGTCGAGTACACCCGTGAATTTGGACGGAGCGGGCGTGGGAGAGTGGGTCGACGTGAGTGCGCTCTTGAAAGTGTTCCGCAGCTGCGAGTTGATGTTCTAGATGCCTTGTCGCGGTAGTGTTCAATCGGTTGAGCCGATGAGCTTCGTTAACATTCAAGAATGATAAAAACATGGCACAGAGAGGTATGAACGGACCTGGGAATGGCTGATCACGGCAGGGTGTCTCACGACGTCGTGAGTGACCTGATTTGGGGGAAATCCGGTGACTGGGGGCTACGATGCACGAGAGAGACTAACTGAGGGTGGCATGAGCGCGTAACAGAGAGGCAGAGCGAGGGTAGTGATCAATTTAAAGGAGCCGGCTACGTGCTTCGCTAGTTTGAGACGAAGGCGATCACGGTGGCGGCGAGATATTCCACTGGACGAGTTCCTTGTGGCGCTCGCCAGTACAATGGCTCAAGGGCAGTAACTCCTTGCTTGCCACGGTTATAGCTACGTGGTGAAATGGTCATGGGGTGGCGCAACCGCGAAGGACGGCGGCCACCACAGCGATGGTCGCCCGGCCACGTCGCTGTGCAAGTGGGTACGGTGAACTGAGCAATAATAGGACCCGAGCTCATCTCTATGCCAAGATCTCTTACCTCTAGCAATTATCCGCACGCCACTTGAAAGGGAAATGGACCTAAGCATTTCCTATAATCGATTTTGGTTGTTGATGTCCATCACAAACCACGTGGACTAACTAGTTTGTCCAGATATCATTTATCTCAGGTGCACAAGGTTCAACACAAACCAAGAAAGAAATTCAGTTAGGGACACAATCAAATTTGGAGCAAGACTGAGAGTGTGCTGCCAAGTGGCGCACCGGGCACTGTCTTGTGCACCAGGCCCTCGCATAAACAAACCGGCCACTCTCGGGAATTCGCCAGGCGCGCTTCGCGATAATTCACCAGACTGTCCGGTGTGCACCGGACATGTCCGGTGAGCCAGCGGAGCAACGACTAACTGCGCGCCAACAGTTGTCTATAAAAGCAAACAGTGCGCGACAGAGTCAGAGCAGAGAAATCAGAACGCACCGGACATGTGTCTAGTGCCACTTGAAGATAGAAGACGCCAACGGTCAACTGCTCCAAACCCTAATGGATAGCTGACGTGGCACGCATCGGACAATGAACAGTGCCATGTCCGGTGCACCACCGGACTGTCCGGTGTGCCCATCGACAGCAAGGTCAGCCAACGGCTAGGAAGTGGTTGGAGGATATAAATACCCCCAACCACCTCCATTCAAAGCATCCAAGTTTTCTGAGATCCTCATTCAATACAAGAGCAATAGCATTCACTCCAAGACACAATTCCAAAGATCAAATCCTCTCCAAGTCCCAAAATCAACTCAACCACTTAGTGACTTGAGAGAGAGAGTTTTTGTGTTCATTTGCGCTCTTGTTGCTTGGATTGCCTTCTCTTCTTCCCACTCTTATTCTTAAGTGCTTTGTAAAGCTAGCAAGAGACATCTAAGTGTGTGGTGGTCCTTGCGGGGTCTTAGTGACCTGATTGATTAAGGAGAAGGATCATCTGGTCTAAGTGACCGTTTGAGAGAGGGAAAGGGTTGGAATAGATCTGGCCTTTGTGGCCTCCTCAACGGGGACTATTTTCTTTGGAACCGAACCTCGGTAAAACAAATCACCGTGTCCATTTGTGTTGATTTCCATTTGATTTGTTTTCACTCTTTCCTCTCTCTAAAGTTTCCTTGCTAATATTCATTTGAGTTTCCTCCCAAACGCCATCCGCATTATTTGAGCAACTCATAGCAAGAGAAACAATCTTCCGCACTCGGATTTAATTCTAAAGCTAACCCCGGCCTTAGTGTGTGTTTAAGTTTATAAATTTCAGGTTTCGCCTATTCACCCCCCTCTAGGCGACTTTCAATTGGTATCAAAGCTAGTGCTTCATTAAGAGTCTAACAAACTTGAAGTGATGTCTAGAGATCACGCCAAGAGGGAGATCGTGACCGGCGACAAGCCCATGGGCTCGGGGAAGACTCTCTCAAGGGAGTCCGGTAACAAGTACAAGAAGGAATCCTCTTTCTCCATCAAGTCACATAGGAGGGGTGACAAGAAGAAAAAGAAGATGAAGAAGGTGGTCTACTATGAGACAAACTCTTCAACACCCTCTACATCCGGCATCGAGTCATCCACTACTTCTAAGCGCCATGAGCGCAAGAAGTATAATAAGATGCCCCTACGCTCTCCACGTATTTCCAAGCACGCTCCTCTACTTTCCGTTCTTAGGCAAACCACCATATTTTGATGGTGAAGATTATTGTATGTGGAGTGATAAAATGAGGCATCATCTAACCTCACTCCACGAAATCATATGAGACATTGTTGAATTTGGAGCGCAGGCACCACAGGTGGGGGACGAGGACTATGACTCGGACGAGGCCGCCCGAATTAGGCACTTTAACTCCCAAGCAACTTCTATACTCCTTGCCTCCGTATGTCGAGAGGAGTATAATAAGGTGCAAGGATTAAAGAATGCCAAAGAAATTTGGGACGTCCTCAAAACGGCGCACGAAGGGGATGAGGTGACCAAGATCACCAAGTGCGAAACGATTGAGGGAGAGCTCGGTCGATTCGTCCTCAACAAAGGGGAAGAGCCGCAAGCCATGTACAACCAACTCAAAACAATGGTGAATCAAGTGTGCAACCTCTGGAGCACCAAATGGGATGACCATGAAATGGTCAAGGTTATTCTAAGATCCCTTGTTTTTCGTAACCCTACTCAAGTACAATTAATTCATGGGGATCCTAGATGCAAACAAATGTCTCCCGAGGAGGTGATTGGCAAGTTTGTGAGCTTTGAACTTATGATCAAAGACTTCAAACACATTGTCAACTTGGAGCAAAGCGCCACCTCTACACCCGAGGTGCAACCCGTTGCATTCAAAGCAATGGAAGAAAAGAAGGAGGAGTCTACACCAAGTAGGCTTCCAATTGACGCCTCCAAGCTCGACAACGAGGAGACGACTCTCATCATTAAGAGTTTTCGCCAAATCCTCAAGCAAAGGAGAGGGAAGGACTACAAACCCCGCTCCAAAAGGGTGTGCTACCGGTGTGGTAAGTCCGTTCACTTTATAGCTAAATGTCCATATTCTAGTGAAAGTGACAGGGACGAAGACAAGAAGGGGAAGAAGAAGATGGAGAAGAAGAAGTACTACAAGAAGAAGGGCGGCGAGGCGCACATGGGACGGGAATGGGACTCCGACGAGAGCTCCACCGTCTCCTCGTCCGACGAGGACTCTGCCAACATCGCCGTCAACAAGGGAATTCTCTTCCCCAATGTTGGCCACAAGTGTCTCATGGCTAAGGACGACAAGAAGAAGAAGGTATATGTCGGAAAGGGAATTCTCCGGCCGGGTGGCAGAATGCACCCGCCCTAAATCCTAAGATGAGGAAGGGGCTTAAGCGTTTTGCCTGTCTTGCTAAGTGATCACCGAGCACACGAACACGCGAGGATTTAGAGTGGTTCGGGCCGCCGGAGCGTAATACCCTACTCCACTTTGTGTTGGATTGCTGTGGAAGCTTGAGAGCTGAGAGTCTGTCTAAGCTTGGTCTAAAAGAGCCCCCCTCGTAACGTTGCATGCCTCCCCTTTTATAGCTAAGGGGGGCATGTACAAGGGTACTGAGCCCCGACATGTAGGCCCAGGAACATAACGGATGTAGTACTTGGAGCTACTAATGTTTGCCGACCGAGCAATCTTCTTGCGCCCTGACATCCGAGATCTGCGTAGTATTGGCGTGCAAGGGAAGCTTCTCGTATAAAGGATGATGGACACAGTGTGTCGTGCAGCATGAGCGCACTGTTTGACAATGGACTGAACAGGTGCGCCGTCTGAAGGATGGCCCTCGCGCCACCTGCCAGCGGAGTGAACAGGACGCATTAAATGCTGAGGGGGCACATCGCCTGTCAGCAGGGTGGACAGGCGGTGCGTCCTCTCCACAATAAATGTAGAGACCGTGCGGCCTAGAGGCCTTACGTCAGGCTCTACGCACTGGCTTATGTCACGGGCAACAAGCCATGTGGCAGCATCGGGTCTCCACCTAAGCGGGGAGCGCAAGTGCACAGGATAAGGCCTGGACACGTGCCAGTACTGGACCCTTGCATAGGCCAGGGTATCCCTTGTCCTGGGACCTCGTTATGGGTAGCCCAGAACTTATTCGGAGGGATCCGGACCCCATCCAAGGGATCCGGCGCGCTACTTGGGAGTTGCGTACCGTACTCGGGGGTCCGGGTCGTGCGTACAGGGGTCCAGTCCAACTGACTGCATCACGGGATACACCATCTTTTCTAGCCACGTGGCGCCCCTTGAGCCATCCACGTGGTGGGGTCAGGTGATGTTCGCCGCGCGGCTAGAGATCGCCGCACGAGCACCGTGTCTTCATACTGTAGTAAGGGGTACCCCTGATCCAGGGTACCGACAGTGGCCCCTGGGCCCGCCTCAGGGGAGGATACGAGCCTACAGGTGGGGCCAAAGTTTGATTGGCGATTGGCTCGCTGCCCTGCGCGCCCGTTGATGCAATTACTGCCAGTCCACCCATGGTCACGCCGACTGCCACGCATGTCCCTGCGGCTGACTGGCCCGTGACCTCCGCACTTAATGTCTTTGTTGGGCCATGCGCGGGATGCCTCGAGTAGCTGCATTGGTTTTGAAAATTTATCTTCTCAGTCTTCTGCGACGACCCCGAGGAGACGCGGTATTGGCGAGAGCGGCGGTGCGACTTCTCTGCACCCAAAAACCGGCGCGCCAGGTGCATGACATGTGGGCCTGGGCCCCCATGCCAGAGGTTGGACCGCTGGTTGTAGCGAAGACAAGGGGGCGCACTACCGCGGGGCGGTAGCATGCTCCTTGATCGGCGGTTCGCCTTCTTGACCGTTGGTCATAGCGAAGATGAAGGAAGCGTACTACCGCGGGGCGGTAGCATGCTCCCTGTGTGGCGGTTCGCCTTCTTCGCACTCGAAGGCCAGCGCGCCAACTGTATGACCTGTGGGACCAGGCCCCCGTGTCATGGGATGGATACCCCGGTGTGCATCGGGGGAGACTTCTCACGACGCTTCGAGGCGAGAGCAGGGGAGTCTGCCTTTAAAGAGGGGTTCATCCCTCGAGTAGCAGCCATGCCTTGCTTCTCTCCCACTCGCGGCGTCCTTTCGCCTCCGAGCTCTCCGCGCCCCTTTGCCTTCAAGGTCTCTTCTTCGCGTTGTCGTAGTCACCATGGCCTTGCTAGACCCTTGTGAGCGCTTCCAGCCCGAGGTGGCACTCAACTTGGCGCACAACCCGCTCGGATGGGGTGTGCTAGCATTTGTCGGGAGGACTTGTGCTGGTGTCTCTCCTCTCGGCGACCTTGCTGCCAAAGAGTTTGTGTTCTTTGTTTCCAAACTCCCCAGCGGGTTGGCTCTGCTGATCCCATCTTTCTTCGTGCAGCTGCTGGAGGGGCTTGGCCCCCAGCCTCTACCCGTGGTGTCCTGCTTCATCCTTCAGGCGGCCATCATCGCCTACCTCCGCGGGATGTCCGTGGAGGCAGCGCTCCTTCCCGCTTCTTCTTCCAGCATTCGGGGGGAAGCATGATCACCAGCCTTGTGAAGGTGGACAGCGGGCTGAGCCACGGCTCCATCCCACGCGCGCCCCAACTCTTTGGGTTGGGAAGCGAGCCGTGCTGCGGCTCCATCTCTTTGGCTTTGATGGTTTTGGTGCCGCCTCTGACGCTGCTTCATGCCACCAAGTGGGGCATGGCTGTCCGTCCACCGCATGGGCGACGGTCGCGCTGTGCGCAGGTCCGCCGCATCCGTGGCGTCCCTTGCGCCACCGACCGTACTGCTCCGACGCTGCCCGGGGGGTCGTACAAGACGTCATACGCCGTGGAGGTGGCAGTCGCGTTCTTGGATGGTCTTGTCCTTACCCCCGTAGAAGGACGTGGGCGAGGACCTCTTCGCACGTGCTGAGGTGGCCGCCGTTGCCGGCAAGCCACCGGTGCAAAGGTGGCCACCATCGCTGGCGAGCCGTTGCTGCAGAGGTGGACGCCTCCACAGGCGAGCCGCTCGGAGTAGAGGTGGTCGCCGCCGCTGGTGAGGCTGTCCGAAGCTAGCTTCCAACGCGACCCTGCTGGTGTAGAGTAGTCCATTCCTGCAGAGTAGAGATGGAGCTAGGACTCCGCTTGAAAGTGGATGTAATACTTTTGCTTTTTGTAAGGTACTTTTGAGTACTATTTATCAAGCAGTATTAGCACTTATCTGTGTACCACTTGTCACTATTGTGTGTGGTGTAACCGATTCCTCCTTGGTACCTGGCCCCCCTGGGATGTAGGCTCGATTTGTCGAGGTTGTAGACCAGCATACCTAAGAAAGAGTTGGCAATGGCCCCCAGGAGGTAGCCTCGACTGGGACCTGGGTCTACACACAGCTTTGGCTAGGGAGCATTAGTAGTACACCGACAGGACCCGTCATCTGACACTAGCCATCCTTTGATACACGCTCGGGACCTGCAGGGTCTAGTCTGGGAAGCCAAGTTGTGCGTCCGGACCCCCTGAAGGTGGTTCTAGGTACTAGGACACCCGTCGCAGAGTGGTGGAGCGTGCAGGCCCACGGTACGGAACTAGGCTGAGCGGCTACACGGGCTCCGGACCACCCCAGGAGACAAGTGTCCATTCTCTAGTTCTGGACCCCAGTTTGCCGGACCCACAAGACTTATAGCTCCAAATACAAGGGTACCCGTCACAGAGTGGTGGAGTGTGCAGGCTTTCGGGTATGGGACCAGGCTAAGCGGCCACACAGGCTTTGAACCACCCTATGGAACGGGCTCTCGTTCTTTAGAACCGGCCCCCAGGCTGTCGGGCCCTCCTGCTTTCGCAGAGAGGTCCTAAACTGCATGCCTGGCTATTCAATTCGGATGTCATTATGTCTGATGGAATTGGAACTGTTTGGGTGGGTTAGATAAAACAACATCCGGAAAATTGCAAGGTAAGACCATGGAGCAGTAGGATAAAACTATCATAGAGGCACATATGAGGGGGAAAAATCTTTTCTTTATAACTTTTCATGCATGGGTGCAGACCAACAGGCTGGGCTTATGAGGGCGGACCTCACCGGGTTGGCGTACACGTATGCGTTACCTAGTTACAAAAGGGAGAAAAATTCAACCCCTCGGACTTGCTCCTATGGATAGAACTTACAGAGATGCTCCAGTGGCCAGGAAGAGGTACTCCTTCAGTCATAGCAAGATAGTCACCCCCGGGTCGGCGTATTCCCATCACCTTGAAGGGTCCTTCCCAACTGGGGGAGAGTTGCGGAGCCCTTCTTGGTTTGGTACTTGCCGTAGGACTAGGTACCGACCCTGGGTTCCCATCTGCATTTGATAAGGGAGTCCTCGTCCTCGTGCTGTAGCCATTTCTGCATGGACTTGTCAGAAGCCTGGACCCGTGGGGAGTCCAGAAGGGTTTCCGGGGGAAAGCAGGCTTCGGCCCCGTAGACCGAGGAGCACGGGGTCCCTCTGGGGGTCCATCTAGTTGTGCCCACCAGAGTAGGAGCCTCCGGTGAAGACATCCTTCAGGTCCCCCTCGGGTGACTGATATCCAAGGTCCCATTCAGCCGCGACCACCTCTCCGTCGTCGACCTTTTCTTTGCCATGTCAGCGATGAGGTGGGGAGCCGTCCTTGGAAGACTGCTCGCGCCGCTTGCTGACGCGTTTCGTGAGGTCAATGATCTCGCGACACTCCATGGCGTGTGGCGACTGTTGGGGTGCATAGGGCATGAGCCGCTGTTACCCCTCTACGGCCGTGGGCGTTTGTTGCGGTCGCCCTGGCCCCCGGTCGCGGCTGCAACGACCAGAGCGGTGGACCGCGACTTCTGGTGGTCGCGGTCCTTCTTCTTTTTCTTCTTACCGTCCCGGGGGACGGCACCCGAGCCACCCGATTGGGCAGCCCCGGTCTATGGGGCCGAGTACCATGCACGGCCCTCGGCGGCTCTGGCGCATTTGTCGGCCAGAGCGAAGAGTGTGGGGACAGTCTCCACGTCATGCGTGGCCAACTTCTCCAACATTTTCTCATCACGTACTCCCTGGCGAAGGCCATGATGATGGAAG
This sequence comes from Zea mays, assembly GCF_902167145.1. Lineage (NCBI taxonomy): Eukaryota > Viridiplantae > Streptophyta > Magnoliopsida > Poales > Poaceae > Zea > Zea mays. The sequence goes on along the minus strand of NC_050104.1, from coordinate 80,138,102 downwards.
CATCGGAAATGCGAGGTATAGTACCTCGCACCTTTTTGAAGCGGGAGATGAACGTCCGGAGAGTCTCCCCGGGCTCCTGCCTCACTGCATGGAGGTGGGCCTCCACACCGTGTTGCTGGTAAGCGCCAGCAAAGTTCGCAACGAACCGCGCGCAGAGCTCTTCCCAGGTGTAGATTGACCCTGGGGCGAGGTTCATGAGCCAAGTTCAGGCAGGTCCACACAAGGCGACATGAAAATATGTCGCCATCACAGCGGTGTTTCCACCTGCTGCTGTGATTGCGGTGACGTACACCTACATGAATTCTGACGGGTTTGACGTACCGTCGTACTTTTCCGGCAGGTGTGGCCGAAACTTGGATGGCCATGACGTCGCGCAGAGATGATCCGCGAGAGCAGCGCAGCCCACGCCGGCCAAGGGGACACCCGCTTGGGACCGGGTGCCCATTGGGGCCTGCGGTGCTACCGCAGCGAAGTCTTGATCGAGGTTGCGACCCATGATGTTTTGGCGGCGTTCGCGCGCCCTCTCTAAAGAGACCCGGGCGTCCTCTCCCGCACGCCTGTGGTTGAGTTCTACCCGTAGTCCCACCACTTCTTCATGGCCCCCGGTGAGGCCGTGGAGCTTGGGGGTGGTGTAGCAACTCCCTAGCCGCTGACAATGCTCCCGGAGCCGCCCTTGACGGAGTCTGGGATGTCTGCGTAGCTGTATGCTGCCGTGCAGCGTGCACAACAGCAGTGCCCAGCACTGGGCGGTTGGGAACCTGTGGCTGGAAGAAACAACTTCTTCCTCCACTAGGAAATCCGTTGAAGTCTCAGCGCGGTGCTCCACGATTTGCACCATCATGTTGAGCGAGGACACAAGCAAAAACCAAATGCCTAGGCCCCCTACCTGGCGCACCAAATGTTGAAGAGGGAATTCTCTGGCCGGGTGGCGGAATGCACCCGCCCTAAATCCTAAGATGAGGAAGGGGCTTAAGAGTTTTGCCTGTCTTGCTAAGTGATCACCGAGCACATGAACACGCGAGGATTTAGAGTGGTTCGGGCCGCCGGAGCGTAATACCCTACTCCACTGTGTGTTGGATTGCTGTGGAAGCTTGAGAGCTGAGAGTCTGTCTAAGCTTGGTCTAAAAGAGCCCCCTCATAACGTTGCATGCCTCCCCTTTTATAGCTAAGGGGCATGTACAAGGGTACTGAGCCCCGACATGTGGGCCCAGGAACATAACGGATGTAGTACTTGGAGCTACTAATGTTTGCCGCTCGAGCAATCTTCTTGTGCCCTGACATCCGAGATCTGCGTAGTATCGACGTGCAGGGGAAGCTTCTCGTATAAAGGATGATGGACATAGTGCGTCGTGCAGCACGGGCGCACTGTTTGATAATGGACTGGACATGTGCGCCGTCTGAAGGATGGCCCTGGCGCCACCTGCCAGCGAAGTGGACAGGACGCATTAAATGCTGAGGGGGCACATCGCCTGTCAGCAGGGTGGACAGGCGGCGCGTCCTCTCCGCAATAAATGCAGAGACCGCGCGGCCTAGAGGCCTTACGTCAGGCTCTACCCGCTGGCTTATGTCACGGGCAACAAGCCACGTGGCAGCATCGGGTCTCCGCCTGAGCGGGGAGCACAAGCGCACAGGATAAGGCCAGGACACGTGCCAGTACCGGACCCTTGCATAGGCCAGGGTATCCCTTGTCCCGGGACCTCGTAATTGGTAGCCCGGACCTTATTCGGAGGGATCCGGACCCCATCCAACGGACCCGACGCGCTACTTTGGAGTTCCGTACCGTACTCGGGAGTCCGGGTCGTGCGTACAGGGGTCCGGTCCAACTGACTGCATCCCGGGATACACCATCTTTTCTGGCCACGTGGTGCCCTTTGAGCCATCCACGTGGTGGGGTCAGGTGCTGTTCACCGTGTGGCTAGAGATCGCCGCACGGGCACCGTGTCTTCATACTGTAGTAAGGGGTACCCCTGATCTAGGGTACCGACAGTATACTCTAGAGCCACTCCTAAATATACTACATCCGATGATGAGGGTAGCTCTAGCGACAATGAAGATGATTTAATTTCTCTCTTTGCCAACCTTAACATGGACCAAAAGAAAAAATTAAATGAATTAATAGAAACCATTAACGAGAAGGATGATCTCTTGGAATGCTAAGAGGACTTGCTCGTTAAGGAAAACAAAAAATTTGATAAATTGAAAAATTGCAGTCACGTACAGGAGAGAGCCAATCATGCTTCTGTACTGCTTCTGGTCCATGGGTTCACCATCCTCATCGTCATCAATCATCATCGAGGTGGACATGGGCGTCGAAAGAGGCTTGGCCTCGCCCATGTCAAACTTATTTAGGAAGTTTTTTGTATACTTGCCTTGATGCACAAAGGTCCCATCTTGGGTCTGCTTGATTTGCAACCGAAGAAAGAAGTTCAGTTCGCCCATCATGCTCATCTCAAATTCCCTGTTCATAAGATCTGAAAATCTAGACACAAGAGCATGAGTATAAACACCAAAGATGATATCATCAACATAAATCTAGACTAAAAGGGTGTTGTGGGGGATAGATATCCCCTGGGTCCACTAAAGAAGTAAAAGGCCTCACGAAAGGCCCAAGGGCCCAATAATTCGTAAGGTCATTCTTTCGTGGGCCTAGGGAAGGACAACCAACAAAGAAAAGAAGACGTGAGACTGATTAGTGCCAACCCAGACGGCCCACAACGTCGGGCGAGTGAATCGCAACAGAGACCCGACTTTCCCGCGCTGAAGCCCACATGCAACAGAGCCATGCGAGGATAAGTCGGCAAGGGTTACGTAGGGATAAACTCAGGAGGTTCACTATCTTTTAGCTACTTGTTGTTATCATACTCACGTGTATTGCCCCACGGTCGAGTATATAAGACCTAGGGGGCACCCCTTCAGAACGATCGCGCCTGTTCCACTTAGCCACCCACATAAACTCTCTACGGAGAATCCTCTTGTAACCACGCTCATATACTCACCAGGACGTAGGGTGTTACGCACTTCTAAGCGGCCCGAACCTGCAAATCTTGTCCATTGTCCCTCGTGCGACCAGCACGAACCATTTTGCTACAGTCGTTGACACCGTCCTACTCCTAAAAACACCTTGAGGGGCAACCCCGGGTGTGCGGTCGGACCCAAAACACCGACAGCTGGCGCGCCAGGTAGGGGTGTGTGTCGACGATCCAAGCTAGCTCAATGGCCGTCACCTTCCACAGCAAGATCGCCGTGCGTCCCGGATTTGTATTCTGCTTCGGGACAATCTCATCCATAGCGGACGAAGAGGGAATTCTACACCGCCTCGCAGATCTGCCGGAACAGAAGTCTCCCCCAACAAACTCCGAAAATGCTGGAAAGACGCTACCTCCGGCTCTTCGGAAAAAGATCGTCTCCGGGGAGGCTGGAGCTAGAAGCTCGCTGACCCGGAAGACTCCGCTGTCTACTTCCCCGACGAAAGAATGGACACGGGTCGTGAGAAAGAAGGAGACCAGGGAGAGGCAGGTTGTTCTTCCCGTTCCTCCGGCCTCAAAGGAGAACGGAAAGAAAGTCGCCGCGGCGGCAATACCGTTCTACCCCGATGTCCTCTTCATCGGGAGAGCAGAGTCGCCCGCCGTCTCCGACGATGAGCCGACCGCGCCTGGAGAAGAACCGCCTCAGCGAGAATCCCGCCGACGAAGGAACCGACGCAGGAACGTTCGACGACATCACGCAGCCGGAGAAAGGGATCCGGAGCAGCCTGTCTCGCGAGACGAGGTCTCAGAGATAGGAGAAACTCCGGAAGAACGCGTCTTCAGGGAACGAAGGAACTCCCGACGACGTGATCGCCGACGGACTCAAGAGCAAGCCGAGCAAGATGCAAGGCAACGCCGGGAGAATCCGCTCTTCGGGCGCAACCTGAACCCCGACTTCGCCCGAGCTATGAACACACCGAGTGAGGTCGGAGGCGTTCTAGCTCGGATAGCTGATGGACTTCCTCGGACTCCCGACGCCGAAGGATACCGACGCCTGTTCACTCAGGCGGCCAACCATCTTCTACCGCTCGCTCACCCGCCGAACGATTTGCGACACGCCATCAACAGTCGTCGGGACGCGCGAAGCTCTATCAATGCTTCGCGCGAACGGCGGCATGAGAACGAGATTCGCCATCGGGAGGAGTATGACCGAGATCATGGCTTCCCGACTCAAAGCCAGGCCACTCGGACTGAGTCGGCAACAGCTTCAACTGGTGGTACCACCCGGGGAAGGTCGAGGAACCACCACCGCCACTCCCCTCCCCGGGACAGACGACATCCCCGACGACAGGAGGACACGTGCGGAGTATCCGCCCTTACTCCGCGCCTTAGGGCCATCCAATGGCCTCCCAACTTCAAGGTATCCAATGTCGACAAATATGAACCTAAGCAGGATCCAGGGGGTTGGTTAGCCGTCTACACCACCGCTGCTCGGGCTGCCGGGGCATCCGAAGACGTCATGACTGCGTATCTGCCCATCGTCCTCGGGCAAGACGCGCTGCAGTGGCTACGACATCTACCCCGACACTGCATCGACGACTGGGGAGACTTCAGTCGACGTTTCACCGCCAACTTCCAGTCTCTCTCCGACAAGCCAGCGCAACCATGGGACCTCAAATCCATCAAGCGCCGGGGGGATGAGACTCTCCGGTCATACCTTAAAAGGTTCCAGACCATGAGAAACCGCATCCCCGAGGTCACGGAGGCGGCCGTGATCGAGGACTTCTACAGAGGATCTAACGACTCAGCTTTCGTCCGAGCCATACTGCAAAAGGCGCCGACTACCTCCGAGGAGTTGTTCCGGGAAGCCGACCTCTACATCACCGCTGACGAGCGGGCCCAGGACCTCATCGGAGGAGCAAAACCCGCACCGACAGCACCACGACGTGACGCGAACCCGCCACCCGACAAACGCTGGGAGAAGAGGCCTCGCGAAGAAGTACACGCCGCTGGACCGCCCGCCTCTCGCGCCCGAGGAGGACCTCGTGGAGGCGAGCGTACACTGGACGACATCCTCGACGCCTAGTGCCCGTACCACAAGGACATGCGCCATACTCTACGTAACTGCCGGGACTTCAAGCACTCCGTCGGACATGGTCGACCCTTCCAACCCCTACCGCCTCCTCCGCCGAGGGGAGGACCCGGTGAACCACGACAACCCCATCAGCCGGAGGAGGGGGGAGGAGGAGCTTTCCCGCGCGTTGACAGGGAGGTCAACGTCATCTTCGGCGGACATGGGTCGCAGGAGAACAAAAGACAACAAAAGCTCAACGACCGCCAGATACTGGTGGCGACCACCGGCCCTCCCGCCCCGTACCGGTGGTCGGAGCACCCAATTACTTTCACTCGGGAGGATCAATGGCTCAACTTTGACCATCCAGGCAAATACCCGCTCCTCGTCGATCCGGTGATCCGAGAGAGCCGGGTAAAGAAGGTGCTAGTGGACGGGGGGAGCAGCATCAACGTCACCTTCCCCCGTACGCTCCAAGGCTTGGGAGTTCACCTCAAAGAGCTCCACGAGTCAGACACTCCCTTCTTCGGCATCGTGCCGACGGAAGGGGAATACCCGCTAGGCCACATCTACCTGCCGGTCACCTTCGGGACTCCGGATAACTACAGAACCGAGTTCCTAAGGTTCGAGGTGGCGAACTTCGACTGCGGTTACAACGCCATCATCGGAAGGCCGGGGCTAGCCAAATTCATGGCCATCCCGCACTATACCTACATGATACTGAAGATGCCAGGACCGCAAGGAATCATAACTGTGCGCGCCGACTTCCAAGGCGCCGCAGAATGTTTCCGAGTGGCCATCCAAGCAGCCCTCACCACCAAGCCGTCAACGGTTCTTTCTACACCGGCGAACTCTAAGCCTGAGGAAGACCTCGCCGTGCCGGCAAACGAAGCTCAGGCTGCGACCTCTATGCGGCCGACTGAAGAAACCAAGCGAATCAACCTGGGGTTTGTTGATGAGCGCAAGACGGCCATCATCAGCTCCAGTTTGAATGACAAATAGGAAAGCGCGCTCGTCCAGTTCCTGCAAGATAACCGAGACGTATTCGCATGGCAACCTGCGGATATGCCGGGAGTCCCGAGGGAGTTGGCCGAGCACAAATTGAAAGTCTATCCTCAGGCGAGGCCGATCCGGCAAAAGCTGCGTCGTTTCACGCCAGACAAGAGAGAGGCCATTCGTGCCGAGTTAGCTCGCTTGGTCGCGGCTGGATTTATTAGAGAAGTATTACACCCCGAGTGGTTAGCCAACCCTGTTCTTGTACTCAAAAAGAATAAAGTGGATTGGCGCATGTGCGTCGACTATACCGATCTCAACAAACACTGTCCGAAGGATCCCTTCGGGCTCCCGAGGATAGATCAGGTGGTGGATTCCACCGCTGGATGTTCTGTGCTGTCTTTCTTAGATTGCTATTCCGGGTATCATCAGATTAGTTTGGCAAAAGAAGACGAGGAAAAAACGGCATTCATCACCCCGTTTGGTGCTTTCTGTTATACCTCCATGCCGTTCGGCCTCAAAAACGCTGGAGCGACTTATCAGAGAGCCATTCAAACATGCTTAGCCGATCACTGGGGCAAGCGTGTGGAGGCTTACGTAGACGACGTGGTGATTAAAACGGAGAATCCGGAAAACTTCATCAAAGACTTACAGCTGGTTTTCAACAGCCTGAGAAGATATAGATGGAAGCTCAATCCTGAGAAATGCGTCTTCGGGGTACCAGCAGGAAAGTTACTCGGATTTATTGTCAGCCACCGGGGAATTGAAGCTAATCCAGATAAGATTGAAGCTATCATGAAGATGGAAGCCCCTCGGTCGCAAAAGAAGGTTCAGCGACTCACTGGATGTATGGCAGCCCTGAGCAGATTCATATCCAGGCTAGGAGAAAGAGGTCTGCCATTTTACAAACTGCTCAAGAAGGTGGATAAGTTTCAATGGACGTCAGAAGCACAAGAAGCTCTAGACGCACTGAAGAAATTCCTGACAACACCACCAGTACTAAAGCCACCCCGGCGAGCTACGCCAACTCAACCAGCTGAAGATTTGCTGCTATATATCTCTTGCACGACTCACGTGGTAAGCACTGCGTTGGTAGTTGAGCGAGTGGAAGAAGGGCATGCTTATCCGGTACAACATCCTGTCTACTTCATCAGTGAGGTTCTGGGTCCATCGAAGAAAAAGTATCCTCAAGTTCAGAAGCTATTATATGCAGTACTTCTAACTGCCCGCAAGCTGCGCCACTACTTTGACGACCACAAAGTCATAGTAGTTACTGGTTTTCCAATAGGAGACATTCTTCACAACAAGGAAGCCATTGGCCGAATAGCCAAGTGGGCTTGCGAGTTGGGATCCCATGATATCGAGTTCCGACCTCGCACAGCCATCAAAACTCAAGCACTGGTTGATTTCGTATCAGAGTGGACAGAACAGCAAGTACCAGATAATCCAGAAACCACAGAAGTATGGCGAATGTATTTTGATGGCTCGCTGAAACTGCAGGGAGCAGGAGCAGGAATTCTCTTCACTGCACCTGGAGGCGAGCACCTCAAGTATGCTCTCCAGCTGCTATTCCCGGCCTCTAACAACGCAGCCGAGTATGAAGCTTTGATACACGGATTAAACATCGCCATATCACTGGGTATCAAGAGACTGATGGTGTATGGAGACTCTCTGGTAGTCATCAGTCAGATAAACAAGGAATGAGATTGTTCAAGTGATTCAATGGGAAAATACTGCGTCGTCGTCCGGAAGCTAGAAGATAAATTCGAGGGTCTGGAGTTTCATCATATAGAAAGAGATCGGAACACGGCGGCCGATGTACTGTCCAAGCTCGGATCCGGTCGGACTCAGGTCCTGCCCGGGGTCTTCGTGCAAGAAATTCTCCAGCCGAGCATCTCGACGGATCAAATAGAGGAGTGCAACATCATAGATCAACTCGAGTCAGAATCTGATGACTGGAGGCAACCGATTATTAAGTATATAAAGAATGAAGAAGAACCAGATGACAAGAACTCGGCAGAGCGCATTGCCAGGCAATCAGCTCACTATACACTCATTGGGGAGGTATTATACAGGAGGGGCGCGTCAGGCGTCCTCATGAAATGCGTTCTCCCGTCCACCGGGAAGCAACTTCTGGAGGAAGTCCATGCTGGGCAGTGTGGAGTACATGCAGCATCCAGAACACTAGTCGGGAAGGTTTTCAGGTCAGGATTCTATTGGCCGACAGCGAAGAATGATGCAGCCGAGTTAGTTCAGAGATGCGAAGCTTGCCAATACCTGTCAAAGCAACAGCACATGCCAGCACAGCAGCTACAGACCATACCAGTAACTTGGCCTTTCGCATGCTGGGGATTGGATATGATTGGACCCTTCAAGAAAGCTCAAGGAGGATACACCCATGTATTGGTGGCAATTGACAAATTCACTAAATGGATAGAGTTCCAGCCCATTGCCTCTTTAACCTCTGCTAAAGCCGTGGAATTCATACAAAGCATAATATTCAGATTTGGGATACCAAACAGTATCATCACTGACTTGGGATCCAACTTCACCAGTTCAGAATTCTTTGACTTCTGCGAGCAAAAAAACATTCAGATCAAGTATGCATCTGTAGCCCATCCGAGAGCCAACGGGCAGGTTGAGCGAGCCAACGGAATGATATTGGAGGCACTTAGAAAAAGGGTCTTTGATAAAAACGAAAAATTCGCAGGAAAATGGATAAGAGAATTGCCTTATGTTGTTTGGAGCTTGAGAACCCAACCTAGCCGGGCCCTGCATGGAAACACTCCTTTCTTCATGGTCTATGGGTCGGAGGCAGTGCTACCTGCTGATCTCAAGTTTGGGGCGCCAAGATTGATCTTCGAAAGCATAGCAGAAGCCGAAGCCACTAGGCTGGAGGATATTGACGTACTTGAGGAAGAACGACTGAATGCAGTGATTCAATCAGCACGATACCAGCAGACTCTAAGGCGCTACCACGACAAAGCTGTGCGGCAACGTTTCTTTTCGATGGGAGACCTCGTCCTCCGCCGAATTCTAACGGGGGAGGGACGGCACAAGTTATCACCCTTATGGGAAGGACCTTTCATAGTAGCAGAGGTCACTCGTCCCGGATCATATCGCCTCACCCAGATGGATGGCACAGAAGTTGGGAACTCCTGGAACATAGAGCACCTCCGAAAGTTTTTCCCCTAACTGTATCTCAAAACAGCCGGGGCGACCATGTATTCTGTATAATGGAAATACGTCATCAATAAAGAGAGATTTCAAAGATACTTGGCTCATCTATGATTGACTTGCATTCTTACTTAACTCGGGGTGACCACTATGCCCTACAAACGGAGCAATCGACTTAAGTCGGCAACGACTTAAGGCGGTGCAACATGCTCACGCTTACTTAACTCGGGGTGACCACTATGCCCTACAAACGGAGCAATCGACTTAAGTCGGCAACGACTTAAGGCGGTGCAACATGCTCACGCTTACTTAACTCGGGGTGACCACTATGCCCTACAAACGGAGCAATCGACTTAAGTCGGCAACGACGTAAGGCGGTGCAACATGCTCACGCTTACTTAACTCGGGGTGACCACTATGCCCTACAAACGGAGCAATCGACTTAAGTCGGCAACGACTTAAGGCGGTGCAACATGCTCACGCTTACTTAACTCGGGGTGACCACTATGCCCTACAAACGGAGCAATCGACTTAAGTCGGCAACGACTTAAGGCGGTGCAACATGCTCACGCTTACTTAACTCGGGGTGACCACTATGCCCTACAAACGGAGCAATCGACTTAAGTCGGCAACGACTTAAGGCGGTGCAACATGCTCACGCTTACTTTACCTAGGGGGACCACTATACCCTACTAACGGAGTTATCGGCTAAAAGTCATTTACGGCTTAAACCGGTATAGCATACTCGCGCTTATGCAGTTCAGGGGATGATTTCCATATCCCACAAACAAACTTCATAATCATCATGTAGCGTTACCACAAATTCGAAATTCGGATACAATAAGAAAATGATGATGTCATTCGAATGATAAGCCGATAACCTCTAACGAGTACTTGATCATGCTAACTGCGCGCTCAGAGCACGCGAACTGTTTCTTTATTTTCCAATGTCTCTCTCAGGAACGACTGATGAAGAAGGGCGATTCGAGGAGTCAGGGGCAGCATTCACATCGGCTCTTATATCTTCAGGGACAACCACGCCAGGTCTTCTCATCAAGATTCGTCCCGCCCGAATGGCCTTGTCCAGGGCCTTATCGCGCTGAGTTTTGAAAGTGGCAGCAGCTTCTTCGGCAACTTTAACAGCCTGCTGGGCAGTTTCTAACTCTTGAGCAATGGATTTCTTAGAAGCTCGGAGTCCCTTGATGGTGGTATCCTTTGCTGATAGCAACTGTGTAAGGCGGGTCACTTCGTCCGAAGATTCTTGCAGCTGACGACGCTGATTGTCCAACTCCTCCATCGTAAAACGGTGGCTCCTCTCCAAGATGGTCAGCGAGTTGCTGGAATCTTGGTACAATCTGTCAAGGTTGTCGCGAGAAGCAGCAAGGACGCGTTTTTCTTCCTACAAGCAAAAAATCAACTCATTCAGAATCCAAGAGCATGATAAGGCGAAGCACGGGTTCGTAAGCTACCTTCTCAGAGTCGAGCTGAGCATGAAGAGAAGAACTCAGAGCGTTGGCATCATCCAAAGCCGCAGAGACCTGACTCAACTCGATCTGACTCTGAGAATACTTCTCCTCGAAGTCAGCGCACCGTTGAGCCATTTCAGCTTGATCTTGGGAATGTTTTTCCTCAAGAACTGCAATCTGCCAAGTCATTCCTATCAAGGGGTAATCAAATGAAATAAGGTCAGAAGGTAAAACAATCCACGAGCAAAGGCAAAGAAGAAGAAGGAAAAGAGCACCGACCAGCATTTGTTGCCTCCAACTCGGACACACGACGTTGAAGCCACACTGGATTCCAGCATGCAAGAGACGAAGCCACTTCCGGGACAGAAACACCCTGCAATCTCAGCTGGCTGGCCATCCCATTCACTAAAGCCTGATGAGAAGAACAGATGAGTAGAATGGCAACAGTTCATACAATGTAGGGATCAAGCTACAATACAGCGCAATTACCTGGAGGTTGGAGAAGAACGAAGATATTCCCAAATCAGGAGAGATCAGTGGATAATCAGGTGCAAGACCACCACCCGAAGCAGCTTGCAGCAGACCAGCAGGAACGAGCTCAGTACATTCAGCAGAGCCCAAAGCCAGACCAGTGGGGATGCTGCCCTCTAAAGCGACCCCCTGATCCGGAGTTTGGGCCACCACCAGGCCGCCAGAGTGTGGAGGTGAACCCGCATGAACATCCATGGAAGTGCATGAAGGAGACCCTGCTCGGGCACCCTCGGGGGCTGGGTCACAGTCGGCACTGCCCACTTGAGCCGGATCATCCCCGGCAACACCCTCGGGGGCTGGGCAGTGGCCTACACTCTTCGCCCGAGCTAAGTCACTCCCGACGACATCCTCGGGGGCTGGGCATATATCAGCGCCGTTCTTGGGACCCAGGCTCTCTGCCGTGACCACCTCTAAGGTTGACGGGCCTTCAGCTACTTCCATGGGATCAGGACGATCCAGGTCAGCATCCCGACCCTCGAGATCATGCTCTAAGGTCGACGAGGCACGGGATGACCTCAACCCAGCATCTGGCACGGCTGCACAAGTTTCTGTTGCATCAGCATCCGCAGGCTCCAACAACAAGTTCTCAGGGACCATATCCTCTAGAGCTCGATCAAAATTGGCCATGGACAGTTCTTGCAGACCAATAAGGGCAGACAAGGCAGGAGAAGGAACTCCACTACTTCCACCGCTAGCGACGAACTGCCGATTGTTTTTCCGAGTTAATGGAGTTTCATTTTCTTCCTCCTCATCCTCCACAGTAACAGCACAAACAGCATCCTCATTGGGGTCAGCAGCAGGCGGAGCACACCCATTGGGATCAATGTCAGCAAGGCCAGTTGCGGTCATTTCTTCGGTAGCAGGAGCTAAGGTACTGGCATCCTCGTCAAAGCTGGATACTCGCCGGAGGCGTCTTCTCTTCTTCTTCTGCTCATCAGCAGAAGGCTCGGGCTGACTAGTTCGGCTAGGGCGCCTCGGGCGAGTACTGACAGGTTTCGGGACATCCAAGGTCGCATCAACCTCTGGAAGGGGTACCACTGCCAATGTACCATCAGGAGCAACATCAGATGAATCCTCAGCTAGCAGATCGAGCATATCATTTATGTCAGCATCACTGGGGTTCAGAGGCACTTTGAAATAAACCTGTCGTTCATCATCAGGAATTGCCCCGAGCGAAGCAACCAAAGCACTGACTTCCTCGGCAGAAGGTCGCACTCTAAGACCCAAATTGCTATTAGTCACGGGTGGATTGGACACAAAGAGGGTGAAAGCTTTGGGAGAAGGAAGATTCCAAGCCGAGTAAGCCACTGGAGCACCAAAGTTTGAAACTTTACCCCTGAGGATCAGTTCGAGTCGGCTTACCAAATCAACAGAAGGAATTCTCCTATTGGTAACTCGGGTTGAGTCGGCCAGCCCTCGGTAAAGATACGCCGGATAGGCCCTGTCTTTCAGCGGCTGGATGTTTTTGAAAACGAAATCTGTGACCACAGCTTCGGCAGTCAGACCTCTCTCTTTCAGTAATCCGACTTCAGTAAGCAACACGCCTGCCTCGGCCACTTCTTGATCCGTGGGAGACTCAGTCCAACTTGGAGTACGAACGTCTGGCTGTCTTCCTGAGCGGGAAGGGAGAGAATTGCCATAATTGTCAATTATAAACCACTCCAGACGCCAACCTTTAATGCTGTCTTTGAGTGGTATCTCGAGATACTCGGTCTTCCGCCCACGGCGCATCTCCAAACTAGCACCTCCGACCAATTGATGTTGCCCCCCGGCCATCCCAGGACGGCAGTGATACAGATACTTCCATAAGCCAAAATGCGGCAGCACGCCGAGATAAGCTTCGCAAAGGTGAACGAAAATAGAGATTTGGAGAATGGAATTAGGGTTCAAATGAGTCAGGTTGATGTGATAAAAATCAAGGAGGCCACGGAAAAAAGGAGATATGGGAAGGCCAAGGCCGCGAAGAAGGAAAGGAGTGTAAACTACTGACTCGTGGGTATCTTCGGTTGGGACAGTGGTCCCGTGGCAAGCCCGCCAAGAACAGAGTTCCCGCGGAGGAAGAACCCCGATGGACACAAGGCGGAGAAGCTCAGCTTCAGAAATTACAGACATGTGGTTACCTGCGAAGGGTAACTGGCTGTTGGGATCGATTGCGGGGATCACTGCAGCAGACGAGTTCGCAGTTTTTCTCTTGGGCGCCATCTTGCTTCTCACTGGCGAAACAGAGTAGGAGGCGAGTGGTAGAGAAGATTCAGATGCGGAAATGCAAGAACTAGGGCACGAAAAGCAAAGGCGGCTAAAAGCGCGACTCTTAAGGGATATTCTTGAGCCAGATACCCTTTCAAAAAGTGCCCAGTCATCACCCGACGGTCATCTCCGAAATTCCAGCATACCACGTGGATATCCGACAGTTATTTCCAAGAGAGCCGACGTGCCACCTCATCACTCGGCTATTTTCCTCAAAGTAACTTGTAAAGCTGGCTATCACTCGGCGTTACCTCTAAAACGCCGACCACGTGTTCAATCGCTCGGCATTACTTCTAAAATGCCGATGCTGACCTTCAATCACTCGGCGAAACCTCTAAAACGCCGACCATGTGTTCAATCGCTCGGCATTACTTCTAAAATGCCGATGCCGACCTTCAATCACTCGGCGAAACCTCTAAAACGACGACCACGTGTTCAATCGCTCGGCATTACTTCTAAAATGCCGATGCCGACCTTCAATCACTCGGTGTCGCCTCTAAAACGCCGACCACGTGTTCAATCGCTTGGCATTACTTCTAAAATGCCGATGCCGACCTTCAATCACTCGGTGTCGCCTCTAAAACGCCGACCACGTGTTCAATCGCTCGGCATTACTTTTAAAATGCCGATGCCGACTTTCAATCACTCGGCGTATCCTCTAACGCGCCGACCACGTGTTCAATCGCTCGGCATTACTTATAAAAATGCCGACGCCGACCTTCAATCACTCGGCGTTGTTTCTAAAACGTCGACCCGGTATTCTGTCGCTCGGCATTACTTCTAAAATGCCGATGCCGACCTTCTATCATTCGGCATTGCCTCTAAAAAGGGATCTTGTGTTTGATTGCTTGGTGTTACTTCTAAAACGCTGATGACAACCTACACATCGCTCGGCGTTGTTTCTACTACATTAAAAGAATCAGTTCAACATTCAGGAAAAGCAACGACAAGTCATCGAAAAGGGGGGATCAACGATAGTTCTTCATTAAAGGGAAGTTAACGAGTTTACAAACCAACTCTTCACGAGTTGGTACTTCCCTACCTCTACTCTACATTATTACTACTACTAAACTACACTAATTACTACTACATTATTCTAACTATACTAAACTATACTAACATCTAAGAAGACCAGTGGCGTCTAGCCACTGGCCCTGCCCTTGCTGCCGCCGCCCTTGGTGCTGCCCTTGCTGCTGTCGCCCTTGGTGCTGCCCCTGCTGCCGTCGCCGCCGCCCCTGCCGCTACCGCTGCCGTCACCGTCGCCGTCGTCGTCGTCGTCGTCGTCGCCTTCACCCTCGTCGCCGCCGTCCGAGTCCTCCTCATCCGAGGAGTACTCCGACTCATCCGAGCCTTCGAGCCCGGAGCGCTCGACGGCCCGGATGTACGTCCAGACCTCCGCGGCTATCCCCTGGGAGTCGTCCGAATCATCGGACGACGCCGGGGGAGAGATGGGAGCCGGAGACCCCTCGGACTCGGAGGAGAACTCCTCCTCCGAGTATTCCGAGTCACCGAAATCCTCCGATGGAGGAGTCGGCTCGCGCTTGCGCTTGTTGTTCTTGCCCATGGCAGAAGCAGACAGAAGGGGAGGAAAAGAAGGCAGCAAGGAGCAGCGAAGAGATGTGGAGAAACTAGAGAAGCAAAGGGGTTATTTATAGAAGGGAAAGGCAACCGTTCACTTCTAACCGCGGTCACTGAACAGTCGCAAGGCATTCAATAAGCACTTCCACCCATCTGAAGACACGTCAGACGGCGGACGCCGTTTCATGCAACACTACACCCATTGGGACTCCAGTCAACAGCGCAAAGGATATGATTACACTAGCCGTCCCATCGCATTACTACTCAGAGGCAACCGGCTAAAACACTCAGCGTACCAAGCCGTCCCTTGCCCACACCCATTGGGGGGGGACGCCCAGGAATTATCAGTATATTTTTCAAATGGTCACATCCGTGCAGGGCGTGCAGTGAATACCTCAAGACAAAAATGAGATATCAGTAAGGATCAGAGGAAAGCCAAATATAGCCAGCAAAGTACAAGATATGGCCGACAGAAGCAACGTGAAGACTAGACAGAGAACGTCCGTCAAACGTCCAATCAATCGCAGAAGCAAATAAATTGCACTATCTAGCAAGATATGGATGGATTGCAAACTCGGCTGCTAAAGACAAAATATACGCTGACCTCTGCAGCAAAATATTGATGACATAATGCTGACCTCCAAAGCATAATGCAAAGTAGCTTCACGACAGTTTCTACAAGCGAAAGGAAGACCTTCGAATGGATTATCCATAAAAAATCCATTTGAAGGTCGGGGGCTACACCCATTGGGTGCACCTCCGGTGCACCCCATGGAGTATTATTCTAAGCCGATATAGCGCCGACTTCTAAGGCGTAGAGCAAGACTGAAAAGACCGACCCTCAACCGAGATGCAGGAGCGCGAATGGAGATAACCTTGGGAAGAAGACCTTCGAGTAGATTATCTTCTAAAATCTACTCAAAGGTCGGGGGCTACACCCATTGGGTGCACCTCCGGTGCACCCAATGAAGTCCAGAGTCTTACAATCCAAAATGCCAACCTCTAAGGCACAAGTACAAAACCAAACTTTGGTCAAACGAGTGATCAGAGCTAGAGAAGACAGCAGGAAGTCATTTTTCGGACCTTGGATCTTTGAGTTGATTACCTCTAAATCAACCCAAAGATCGGGGGCTTGTGGGGGATAGATATCCCCTGGGTCCACTAAAGAAGTAAAAGGCCTCACGAAAGGCCCAAGGGCCCAATAATTCATAAGGTCATTCTTTCGTGGGCCTAGGGAAGGACAACCAACAAAGAAAAGAAGACGTGAGACTGATTAGTGCCAACCCAGACGGCCCACAACGTCGGGCGAGTGAATCGCAACAGAGACCGGACTTTCCCGCGCTGAAGCCCACATGCAACAAAGCCATGCGAGGATAAGTCGGCAAGGGTTACGTAGGGATAAACTCAGGAGGTTCACTATCTTTTAGCTACTTGTTGTTATCATACTCACGTGTATTGCCCCACGGTCGAGTATATAAGACCTAGGGGCACCCCTTCAGAACGATCGCGCCTGTTCCACTTAGCCACCCACATAAACTCTCTACGGAGAATCCTCTTGTAACCACGCTCATATACTCACCAGGACGTAGGGTGTTACGCACTTCTAAGCGGCCCGAACCTGCAAATCTTGTCCATTGTCCCTCGTGCGACCAGCACGAACCATTTTGCTACAGTCGTTGACACCGTCCTACTCCTAAAAACACCTTGAGGGGCAACCCCGGGTGTGCGGTCGGACCCAAAACACCGACAGGTGTCACTATCATGCTTGAGGAGAAAATTAGTTTTGTCCACATAGCCCATTTTAAAACCCTTTGAAAGCAGAAAAGATTTCAAACGCCCATACCAGGCTCTAAGGGCTTGTTTCAAACCATACAAATATTTTTGGAGTTTAAAAACATGGTTAGGAAACTTGGAACTCTCAAAAATAGGGGGGCTGCCTCACATACACCTCTCCTCTATATACCCATTCAAAAAGGCACTTTTGACATCCATTTGAAAAAGCTTAAAACCCTTTGAAGCGGCAAAGGCTAAAAGGATCCTAATGACCTCTAAGTGGGCAACAGGGGCAAAGGTCTCCTCATAATCAATTCCCTCTTTTTGGCAATACCCTTAGGCAACCAACCTCGCCTTGTTTCTCACTACCAAACCATCCTCACTACTCTGTTTATTTTTGAAAACCCATTTTGTACCGATGGGATGGCAGTTAGAAGGAGGTGGCACCAAAACCCAAACCTGATTTCTTTCAAAATATTCAAGCTCCTCATGCACAACATTAACCTAGTTAGGATCAGATAAAGCATGTCCAACATCCCCCGGGCTAAAAATTAGCAACAAAAGCTGAGTGAGCAAAGTGAGAAATCTGTAGTGACCTAGAGCGAGTGACTCGCTCATGAAGCTCCCTGATCATCTGCTAAGGTGGGTGACGATGTTGAATGTGCTTTGGAGCCTCCCTTGAGGAAGTGGCCTCAACTCCTCCAGTCTCAGCAGGAGCTAGCTTGAGTGGACCCCAACTGGGGCAATCGGTGGAGTCTGCTTGGGATCACCCCAATTGGCGTCGTCATGCTTCTCTTCCACAAAGACGGTCTGTCCCATCTGATCAAGACCTGCAGGCTCAAAGATAGGGGATGGACAAGGTGCAGTCTCATCGAATATAACCTCACACGTCTCCATAATCCGGTTAGTCTCTAGGTTAAGAACACGATAAGCATGAGAATGTAATGCATAACCTAGAAAAACCCCATTAGAAGACCAAGACTCAAATTTGTCCAAATTTCCCTGTTTCAACACAAGGCATATGTAGCCAAACACCCTGAAATGGCTAACCTTGGGTGGTCGTCCAAATCACAGCTCATAAGCAGTTTTATTCAGAAAAGTTCGAAGAAATATGTGATTGGACACATGGCAAGCAGTGTTGATCGCTTCAGCACAAAAACACATAGGAGTCCTATGCTCATCAATCATTGTCCTGGCCATCTCAACAAGGGTCCGATTCTTGCGTTTAACAATGCCATTCTGCTGGGCCACATATGGAGAGGAAAACTGATGCTCGAGTCCCAAAGAAGCACAAAAGGTTGCAAACTGAGTATTTTTGAATTTTGTGCCATTGTCACTATATATAGATCTCATGTCATTCTTAGGAAACTCATTCTGCAACCAAAGAATTAAATCTCGAGCATGAGTAAAAGCCTCATCCTTCATCACCATAAAGAACACCCAAGAGTAGCGAGAGTAGTCATCGACAACCAAAATCACATACCACTTCCATCCAAAAGAGCAAACCCTGGCTGGACCAAAAGTGTCCATATGAAGCAATTCGCAAGGATGTGAAGTCATCACCTTGGTGACCGGGGAATGGGAAGCGGCAACCATTTTGCCATGACAACAAGGGTGACAGACAAGATCTTTCTCAAATTTTAATTTGGGCAATCCTTGGATGAGGTCAAGTGAGCTCAAACGACACAAAAGATCGAAGCTCAAGTGATCTAGCCTTCTATGCCACTTGCAAAGAGAAGAGGAATATCCTGTCAACAAACATCGAGAAGGGCAAGAAGAATGTGAAAAATCAGCACTAAAAACTCGACCAAAACGGGAAATCTGGCAAACAAGATCCCCACGGGCATCCAAAACCTGAGACAAACCCTTTTAAAACGCACTTTATAGTCATCCTCAAGGAGTTGCGAAACTGAAAGCAGATTGAAATGCAGATTCGAAACCAATGCCACATCCTTGAGAACAAAGCTCTCATTCACCCGAATGGTGCCATGAGAAATAACCTTACCTCTTGAGTTATCCCCGAATGTGATGTATTCCTTACCAATCACAGGGTCGAGGCTGGAGAACCATTTGGAGCTTCCGGTCATGTGGCACAAACAGTCGAAATCCATGAGCCACATGTTCTCTAGGCCTCCGTCGTGCATTAATAGTAAGACACGGGGTGAGCAATTAGCACAGCACTGGGGTAAGTAAACTATGAAGAATACCAGTGCTACGGCATTTGCCCCTAAAAAGTGTTAGGGAAAACGCCAAACATCCCTCGTCCCGAAGGGAAGCGATCACCAAAACATATTTCCTTGTTTTGGTGATTGCTTCCCTTCGGGACGGGACCACAAATGGTACACGCACCGAACATGCTAGACCTAGATCTCAACTCGTCGTGCTCATCTAGCAAGGTGGTGTACTTTGTCTGCAAAGTGGTGATGTTCGACATGTGTAGAGCTCGCTCATCACATTCAGTCTCGTCGGGCACCACAACTGAAGCTCTAGCAGACTCAAGTTCCCTAAGCGTTCTCTCGTACTTAGATATAAACTCTCTCCTCTCATGAGCAGCCTGCCTAAGCAACTTTTTTTGACTCATCAAAGCAACGTTCAACTCTTCTACCTCAGCGGCGAGATCATCAACGGAATGTGACACCTCAGAAGCAGAGTCGTCGTCGATGTCCTATCCGTCGATGTCCTATCCGTCGCCGCCCTTCGTATAATCACCAAGAGCCATGGTGCAAAGACCTCTTGTGGTGTCGGCGAAGAAGCACAACCCGTTTAGCTTGTCCTCGACCCGCCTCCTAGTCTCATCGTCGCTCGAGGAAGATGCAGTGTCATCTAAGTCGTGGTCAAGATCGCGGAGGGAGGGAGGGAAGGCACACTCCTTGATCTTTGCCTTTTGAAGGTACTTCTTCTAGAGCGCCTCCTTGTTGAATCCTCATTTGGACTTGTACTTGTCGAAGGTGTATTCCCGCTTGCCCTTGTGCCAACGAGACAGGTGGTCGCGTGGGCCAGCCTCCTGCTTGCCCTTCTTGGGGCAACTGGCAATGAAGTGGTCAGGGTTGCCACAGTTGTAGCATCCATCCTTTGACCTGCCATGTTGCCAGCTCATACGGTTGTTGTGAAACCACGTGAATCGACTAGCCACAAACGCTAGCTCCTCATCTCCATGGCTCTCAACCTTCTCCTCTGTGATAGACAATAAAGAAGATAGAGCAAACATAGCAGATGAGTGGTTAGAAGCAGAACCACATCTAGAGACTAGGGCCATGGTAGGTGCAGCAGGGTTCTCGATCTTGGCCCGAGTCTGGTGGTCAATCTCGGTGGACTTGAGCTTTCCGAAAAGCTTGTCCACGGTGAGAGTCTCGTAATTGGGTGACTCGATGATCGCCAATACCTTAACCTCCCAAAGCCTCTGATCTAGAGCATGTAGCAATTTCAACGCTCTCTCATGATCATCATAGGGAAGTTGTGCCTTGTTGGCACGCATCTTGTTCATGATGGACTGGAACTGAGATAACATAGTCTCTATGGTCTCTCTAGCCAACTGAACATAATTCTTGTACTCTCGCCAGTACATCTCAAAGAGCTTGGTCTTCACATGATCATTGCCCTCATGGAATCTCTCGAGGGTGGACCAGATCTCATGAGCCATAGCAAAGTGTCTAACTCGCTCAAACTCAGCCAGCGAGAGACATGAGAACATAGCGTTCCGAGCCTTGTTGTTCGTATCATGGAACTCCAACCAAATCAGAGTGATCTGAGGGCTTGCAGCATCGAACACAACATCAAGGCAAATCTCCCAGACGTGGTACCCAATACTTTGAAGGAATGCCGACATACAGATCTTCCAGTACGGGTAGTTCGTCCCATTGAGGAACGGTGGCTTGCCAGAACCACGTTCCATGTCGCCTTCGTGGATTTCGAACTGATTAGGGAAGGGAAATTCTTAACCGGCTCTAATACCAATTGAAGGACCAGTGAGGCGACCAGAGGGAGGGGATGAATGTGAGCCAATCAAATTTTGCTTTCAAACACTAAAAATGAACACTTCACTTTAATTGAGATGAAGCAAGCGCTCAAACCAAGAACACATCAGTGAACTAGTGAACTCATGATTACAAAATATTCCTAATACTCACATGAGACCAGAAAAACAATTGGATCACAAATCGGACACCAAAAAGTCTGAATCGGTCCAAAACCGTGTCGCAGACAAGTGCTGATTTCAGCAACACGCAATTTTGTTCTCGGAAGTAAAACTTAAGCAAACAAACTCTGATTGAGATCAAATTTTATAGACACATGGAGAAATATGTTTCCAAGGTCTCCAAAAACTTTGAGCTCAATCGGATTTGTGAATCAACCGCAGATCTAAAAATATGAACATAATGGGGTTTTCTCAAAACGAACTCAAAGAGACCTCAACTCGAATCATGACCAAGAACTGCATTGTAGGGGTGCACGCATTGATCCAAAGAGTCTATCTCCACACAAATCAATCCCCAACAGCACACATATCAAAACAACTCAAAGGTTCTCCACAAAACCACAAGAGAAGGAAAATGGGGAAACCAAGAGCACAAAACTTCAGAATTTTAGCAAGGATGCAAAACTGAGATTGAGGCCAAAGAATGCTGTGGGCCGGACCGGCGACCCTTCCTCGGACTAAACTTGAAGATCAAGAACACAGTCGACAGCTACAAAATCTCTACAGATCTCTAGCTAAACTAGAGAAGTCTAGGGATGAAGATGTGAGAGCACTAAAACCCTAAGCAAAAAACAAATGGCAAACAAGAGATATTGAACTAACCAGCCCTCCCCTTTATTTATAGAGGGTTATTCTCACTTTCTAAACTACCACTATTTACATAGAGCTTATCCACTCCACCAGGGGCAAAATAGACCAACTCCTAGGTTTTCGATCCAATGACCACGTCATTCACACAGAGTTGCTTCGTCTTGACGCACCCTCCGCGATCACGCCACGTGCCACCATCAGTTCCCTCAGGAATCGTCGTCGCCAAGTTTTGAGGCCCAAACTCAGCAAAACCCGCAATCTGTAGCATTGGGTGGTTGAGGCCCAAACCACCAAACCTTCCATGAGCACCGCACCTTGTACACGTCCTCCACGACTAGACGCATGTCCTACCAGTTCTCGACCATGTCGGCAACACGGTCCACTCCACCACGTCCTCGCGCGAGTGCGTGTCTCAGGTGTCAGCCACCGCGGCTGGTCACCCGACTGCTCTAGTCCATCAGTCAAGACCCAGCACTCGCTCCTTCACCATTCTCGGTCCATCAGCACGAGCCCACATGACCTTCACCTCAACCTTCGACCACTATCCCTGTGCTCCACACCTATACACCACAAGCCGACCGACATGGTTGTACAAACATAATATCACACTCGGTCAGTCCACTGACTACACCAGAATGCTACCCGTTGACAATCACTCATCATCAATATGAACCATAAGGGACAAGTCAACCTTGTGTTCGCAGCGCTGATAGCAGTGCATGAGGGACCCAGACAGGGTGGGAATGGAGTCAAACATGGTGGAGGCAGATGGTCGGAAAAGGGTGGGAATGAATCCAAGACGGCGACGTCTTATGGTAAATAACATTGAAGTGATAGAGGTTAAAGACAAGCTTATGAAATACATTTTCTCCGTTTTCTC
Organism: Zea mays; assembly: GCF_902167145.1. Classification (NCBI taxonomy): domain Eukaryota; kingdom Viridiplantae; phylum Streptophyta; class Magnoliopsida; order Poales; family Poaceae; genus Zea; species Zea mays. The sequence continues at coordinate 80,115,634 of NC_050104.1, read as the reverse complement.
TGTTGAAATAGAAATAAATAAAGTAATTGATTCAATGTGTTACGACAAATGTACACGGTCTTGTAATGTTAGTGAACATATATACATGCATGGCACGTAAGAAAAAAAAGAAAAAACTAACCACATTGTTTGTGTGCATTTAACTTGGTCGTACCGTTAGATATGTATAGGAAGTCCGTGGCACGTAAGCCCGCCTACAAACCCGTTTATGCGGCTCGTTATGAGCTTGACCCGTCCCGCTTTATACAGTCTGGGTGAGTTCGACACGAATAGGCGGGCTGAACTCGAACAGTGAGCCCGGCTGACCTGGTCTAGCTCGCTTTACGTCAGGTCCTCTAGGCCCATGTTTTATGCTTATTATTTGTGCTTATCGGCCCGTTAAGCCAGCTAATCAGTCTGTTTTTTGTGCTTGTTGGACCGTCCCGATCCGTTTAGGCCCGCAGTGGGCCAGACCCGTGCAGATAAATGAGCTGACAGGCTTAGATGGACCAACCCAGTTTACTAACCGTACCTAGCCGGTTGAGCTTTCACTTCCCGTGCCAGGCCGGGTCGGGTGTCCTGTTTATACATGTCTACGCACCATACTGTCTACTACAATGATCTATTCATCGAGTAGTCCATCCAGGTTTCTTCGTGGAGATTTGATGATCACTTGATCTAACCACCCTGCTGACGGCTGATATGGATCCGAAGGTACTTAGCAGTTCACCTATATGGTCAACAAAACATTGTTTTGAACTGTTGTACACCGTAGACTGTACTGCTTACAAAGTGAGTGGAGTTTAAAAATTGGTATAGAGATGGATAAGTTACGGGAGATAGCCTTTAGCACAGGCTGGTTGCTACACCATCATGATTCATGAATGGTCAAGCCACAATTAATTCAGATAGTGATATCCTTGAAGCGATGATCAGCTTATCAAGGCTGGTCCGGCCTCCGTTCCTGCTAATCATAGCCCACACGGTAGCTTCATAGTTGTACTCAGATCAAGAATAATTGTAGTAGTGTTAATAAGCAAACTGTTATGTAAATAAGATCCACAAGAACAATAAAAGTATGAAAGAAAATGAAATTTCATCAGATGCTAGAATATATTCATGAGTAGAAGATTCCACTATTCCAGACAGCTCCATCGATCTTTGTCAGCATACCGACCATAGATTGTCTGAAAATTACATGTAGCAGTGGTTTCTAGAACAACACTATGTACAAGTCCCTGGCATGGACAGAGGGCCAGCATGCAGGACATCAGGAACCACACACACGAGCGCAATTCTTATACTATGTAATACACCAGTGTTCTTATATGCTAATGTCTTTGCAACATGTACCTTACTTGCAGTAAAATTGATACATGTCACTACAACAAAATATACACATACAGCGTACACATATATAGGAGTACTATACATGCATGGATCTAGCTTGCAAACATGATATGATGATGTTGTACAAAATCTCTCCCTCATATCACAAAGACCAAGCTCTAGACTAGCTCTACCACCAGTAGCTAGCTCTCAAACGAACATGCTTTATCCATGCATGCATCATGCATGTTCAAACAAATACTCTATGGACACGTACATATATATTACATATGCATACGCGTGTGGATGCGTGGGTTGAATTCTAGGCGATGCCAGAGACCGGTCGCGCATACCCGCCGCAGTAGTCCGGCGTGGCGGTGGCAAGGGCCTGCTGCGTGCGCAGCTGGTCGTAGAACTTCTTGATGAAATCCTCGGCGTCCAGGTCCACCTGGCCACAGTCCCCGTCGTCGTCCCCGAGCGGGAACGGCGAGTCGGTGATCCTCAGCTGCCTGGCGTGCGCGGGCGTGCGGCCGAAGCTCGCCCACAGCGCCGGGGACGGCGTGGCCACAAGCGCGAGGGGAGACGGCTGGTCCGAGCTGTTGCCGTCGCCGCCGCTGAGCAGCTGCTCGTTGTTGTTGAGGATCTCGAAGGCCCTGGCAATGTCGGACGCGTCGTAGTTGTACCAGCCGGGCTCGGCGCCGTTCGCGCCGCGGTGCGTGCCGCGGCGGCGGCTGCTGTTGTTGTTGTTGTTGTTGCGGCGCCTGCGCTTGCCCGTGGGGACGAGGTGGAGGGACGGGTAGGACGGGGTGTTGCTGCAGCTGAACTCCACCTCGCGCGTGCCCCGCGGGTCGTAGACGGCGAGCGACGGGTCGTGGCCGCGGCGGCCGCACGAGAAGTGCTGCGGAGGCGGCGCCGCCTCAGCCGCGGCGGCCTTGTCGCTGTTGTGCCCGTGGGCGGTCATGAGGTTGCCGAGGGCCTTGCCGGCGATCTTGCCGCGGTGGATGAGGAGGTGCAGGTCCATGGCCAGCTTCCGCTTCGGCATGCCCTTGCGGAGCATGAACAGCACGGCGCGCACCACGCGCCACAGCCGCCTCGCCATGTTCGGCTCCATCGCCATCTCGATCAGTTCCTTGCGGCTGCTCGACTTAGATTCCTTGCGCTGATTTGACTTTCGAGATCGATCGAGCCGAGCGTGTTGGTTTTTGTGGTGAGATCGTGAGAGAGAGAGAGAGAGAGAGAGAGAGAGAGTAGTACTGGTTGCTTTGGTGTCTTGCGTTTTAGCACGAGTAGGAAGGATGGAGAGGTGAGGGGCTATTTAAAGCAAGGCACCGAAGGTACGTGTCTGTGACGATGGCTACTCGATGTGCGAAGTGGCTAATCAACTACTGGTGGGAACATGATTGGGCATTTGGGCCGCAGCCCACATCAGGGAACAGTAGTTTGACAAGCGGCACGGCGACCTCTCACTCCGGCCTCAAGCATTGCCGCAAGGAAAGGAGGCTTTGTTGAGTAGTCTCTTCATGAGGAGCCATCATCATGTCACTCATTAGCATGATCTATTGGATGCCAACATGTTGTAATTTCTCTGTCAAAATACAGAAAGAATAATAAAAACAGAAACAATGCGTCCAGGTTTTATTAACATATCCTGTTGATTTGACAATGGATCGAATTTTCATGTAATTCGTTTCCTATTCCATGAGAGTTGCAGACAGCTTCAGTGTCTAGCTGAAAGTAGCCAAAACACATGAGAAGGTTCCTTTTTGCCGTTCGGGAATTGTTTTTGAATTACCAGCCTTTAGCAAATTCTAATTTATTTATTTATTATTCGAATTTCAAAAACCAGTTGAACTTAAGCAGGTGAGTGAGAGACTCAAGTTTTCCATATCAATGCTTTAGCCCATTGCGCGACCCACTTCTCTATATAGGAGTTCTGTTACTGAGCTCCACTATATACTCCAAAAGCTAACTAAATTTAAAGTGATTGCACCATGGTTCAAACCTTTTCCTCGTTTATCAGCTACGTGGCACCAACCCCACAACAACAAAATGCTCTAAAGCAGATCAACTTACTAGTGCAATTATGGGCCACGCATGTCCATTTACTATGGAAGGGACACTTGTTGCAAAAAGAAGCTGCAAAGGTTAAGCATGGTATGCACCCCAGAGGTTGAAAACTAAAGATTCAAGTTAATTTATAATGTGTCCACATACAATTAATGTCTTAAATATGATATTGGGTTTTGTCGTACTTGAGTATTAGCACTACCAGTTATCTAGATGTTTTTCTTTCTATAAAGAAGTTATCTAGATGTTTTTTGCTTTGAGATGGATAAACATAATCATATAAGCACCATGGAGAGTACACTATAGCAGGAAAATGAGCACCTGTACTAAGCTAAAGACTTGCCCGAGTGGGCAAGCTCCAAAACAGCTTCCCATGAAACACGCCACGAAAAAACATAGAAATTCTCATAAACATATGAACATCTAGCAAAGTTGGTAGACTCCAATCATCACAACCAATAATAGAAATTGGATATTTTATATTCTCTAAAAACAATACTTACATTCGCTATTTTGAAAAATATATAAAGGTAATCCACAAATTGACAACCGAATTGTCCACTTTTTTCCATTATAAAAGATAAGCAAGATAATCCCTTTAATATCAAATTACTAACCTACATCATTATAACAAATAGTTAAAAGTAACACCAAAATTTGATTTTAGTTATTCGTATGTATCGTTCAAAAGATAATATGAAGTGATCCATTTAGTTGATGTTAAACCATCTACCTTTACTGGTATATCAATAAACTAAAACATCTCTCAAATCTGTGTCAAAGTATTCAGTAACCATAAAGTATGATACATACTTACATATTGTCGGCGTTTCGAACCCGGGGGTCCCTGGACCGACGAGTAAATTATCGCCGCGTGCCCCAGCCCAGATGGGTCGGCGCGAGACGGAGCGCGAAGGGGGGAAGAAGCCGGAGGGAGACAGGCGTACAAAGGGGGAACCCGTGGCCTTCGTGTTTGTCCCGCGCCCAGGTCGGGTGCGCTTGCAGTAGGGGGTTACAAGCGTCCACGCGGGAGGGAGCGAGCGGCCCTGCGCGAGCGCCGTCCCGTCCTTCTCCGCGCGGCCAACCCTCTGTAAGAGGGCCCTGGACCTTCCTTTTATAGGCATAAGGAAAGGATCCAGGTGTACAACGGGGGTGTAGCAGTGTGCTAACGTGTCTAGCGGAGGAGAGCTAGTGCCCTAAGTACATGCTATCGTGGCAGCCGGAGAGGTTTTGGCACCCGGTTTGTGTGCTGTCGTGGCCGTCGGAGGAGCGCTGGAGCCTGGCGGAAGGACAGCTGTCGGGGCTGTCAAGTCCTTGCTGACGTCTTCTTGCTTCTGTAAGGGGGCTGAGAGCCGCCGTCGTCATAGAGCGTGCGGGGCGTCATCATTACTTGTTTAGCAGAGCGAGCCAGATGGGACGCCGGTCTTGTTCCCCGTAGCCTGAGTTAGCTTGGGGTAGGATAATGATGGCGCCTCCTGTGACGTGGTCGGTCCGAGCCCTGGGTTGGACGAGGTGGAGGCTCCTCCGAGGTCGAGGTCGAGTCTGTCTTCCAAGGCCGAGGTCGAGTCCGAGCCCCTGGGTCGGGCGAGGCGGAGACCGTCGGCTGAGGCCAGGGCTGAGTCCGAGCCCTGGGGTCGGGCGAAGCGGAGTTCGTCGTCTTCCGGGGCTGAGCCCGAGTCCGAGCCCTGGGGTCGGGCGAAGCGGAGTTCGTCGTCTTCCGGGGCTGAGCCCGAGTCCGAGCCCTGGGGTCGGGCGAAGCGGAGTTCGTCGTCTTCCGGGGCTGAGCCCGAGTCCGAGCCCTGGGGTCGGGCGAAGCGGAGTTCGTCGTCTTCCGGGGCTGAGCCCGAGTCTGAGCCCTAGGGTCGGGCGAAGCGGAGTTCGTCGTCTTCCGGGGCTGAGCCCGAGTCCGAGCCCTGGGGTCGGGCGAAGCGGAGTTTCCTATGGCGCCTGAGGCCGGACTTGGCTGCTGTCAGCCTTACTCTGTCGAGTGGCACAGCAGTCGGAGCGGCGCAGGCGGCGCTGTCCTCTTATCAGACCAGTCAGTGGAGCGGCGAAGTGACTACGGTCACTTCGGTTCTGTCAACTGGAGGGCGCGCGTCAGGATAAAGGTGTCAGGCCACCTTTGCATTAAATGCCCCTGCGATTTGGTCGGTTGGCATGGCGATTTGGCCGAGGTTGCTTCTTGGTGAAGACTGGGCCTCGGGCGAGCCGAAGGTGTGTCCGTTGCTGGAGGGGGTCCTCGGGCGAGACGTAAATCCTCCGGGGTCGGCTGCCCTTGCCCGAAGCTAGGCTCGGGCGAGGCGTGATCGCGTCCCTCGAATGGACCGATCCTTGACTTAGTCGCACCCATCATGCCTTTGCAGCTTTATGCTAATGGGTGTTACCAGCTGAGATTTAGGAGTCTTGAGGGTACCCCTAATTATGGTCCCCGACAGTAGCCCCCGAGCCTCGAAGGGAGTGTTAATACTCGCTTGGAGGCTTTTGTCGCACTTTTTTGCAAGGGGACCAGCCTTTCTTGGTTGCGTTTTGTTCCGGTGGGTGCGCGCGAGCGCACCCGCCGGGTGTAGCCCTCGAGGCCTCGGAGGAGTGGTTTGACTCCTTCGAGGTCTTGGTGCATTTCACAACACTTCGGCTGGTCTGGTTGTTCCCTCATGCGAGCTGGCCGTAGCCCGGGTGCACAGTCGGGTCCCAAGTTCTCGGGCTGGTATGTTGACGCTGTCAACGGTTCGGCCGGAGCCGGGTTTGCGAGAGCAGCCCCCGAGCCTCTGCACAGGGCAAGGGGACGGTCAAGGACAGACTCGACTTTTTTACATACGCCCCTGCGTCGCCTTTCCTCAAGGAGGAGGGGGGGAAAGCGCCATGTTGCCCTTGGAGGGCGCCGAACATGGTGTCTCCAGCGAGCTGCTGACGGGTAATCCGAGTGGACGCCCGTGCCCCATTTGTTAGGGGTCGGCTAGAGGCCCGGAGGCGCGCTCCAAAAGTACCTACGGGTGATCTGCCGGACCCGGTCCCCTTTTGACGGGGTCTGAGGGCTCGATGCCTCCCTCTGATGGGATTCCGTTACACGATCGTTCCCGCTGGTCTCGGAAATGTCCTAGGGTACCTCGGGAGCGTAGCCCGAGCCTTGGTTATGTATCGAACGTACCCAGGGTCATCCCTTGCTCTGCGTCTGAGGCAGCTGTGAACCCTTCGAGGGCCAGCCTACGAACCCCTGATCAGTAGTGGGCACGGAGCCCGAGTGGCCTGAGGCGGCCGTTGAACCCTTCCGAGGGGCCGGCCTTCGAACCTCTGACCAGTAGTGGGCGCGGAGCCCAGGCGCTCTAAGGCGGCTGTTGAACCCCTCCGAGGGGCCAGCCTTTGAACCTCTCATCAGTAGGGAGGCTCGGGGCCTGTTTCCTTCGCGGAGAAGGATCCCTTTCGGGGTATCCCCCTTTCCCGGTCCCTGTTGTAAGAGAGAGAAAGAGGAAAAGGAAAAGGATATGGAATCGAATGACGTGGCGTACCTTTTTTGACGCGGTCATTATGGCGAAGGTGAAGCGTCGCTCGCTTCTCCTGCCAAAGGTGCCGCATGTCCCGCTGCGGAGTTAATGCGACGGGGCGAGTGGTTCGCGGGGCAGCCGTTGCGCGTGCGCGAGCCGTTCGAGGAATAGAACACGGCCGCGCCGTCTTCACACCATGGGAGAGGGTTCCCTTGCTGTCCCTGGATGGGACGTAAGCTTGGCTGACGACGTGACCACTGCTTCCGCCCGCCTGCCACCGCCATTACTGCCGGCCCATTTTTTGCCGTATTGACCGTCGCGCCTGGCTGGCACTGTTGGGTCATACGCAGGGTCGCCTCGAGTCGCAGTACTGGTTCAGCAGTCGAGGAGGCGTGGTAGTGGCGCGAGTGGCGGTGTAGTTGCTCGCACGTAGCAACCGGCACGCCGGTTGCATGACGTGTGGGCCTGGGCCTCCATGCTGGGTGCGTTGGAAGTCGGAGGGCTGCGCCCACTTGGCGCGGTTGCATGCCGCCTGCATGGCTGTCTGCCCTTTCACCCGCTGGTCTGGGCGATAGTGGAGGAATTCTTCTAACCGCTGGGCAGTTGTGAAAGGGAAATGTGCCCTTGGGCCATTTCTAAGTATTTTGGTGATTAAGTGCAAACACAGGTGCCAAAATGTGAAAATATGCCCATGGATGGACAATTTGCAAATCACAAGTAAAGGTATGTTTCTAAGCTTTAGTACATTGGTTTTGTGTACTAATATTCTTGTCTAAGTATTAGAAACAGAAAGAAGAAGAGAAGAGAAGACTTGGCTGTGTACAGCCAAGAGGCTGTTTCGGTCTGGGGCACCGGACTGTCCGGTGGTGCACCGGACAGTGTCCGGTGGTGCACCGGACAGTGTCCGGTGCGCCAGGCTGCCTCGGCCGAAGAGGCCGCTCTCGGGTTTTTCTCCGGCGACTTCGGCTAAAATTCACCGGACTGTCCGGTGTGCACCGGACTGTCCGGTGAGCCAACGGTCGGCCGGGCCAACGGTCGGCCGCGCGATCGGCGCGCGACACGTGGCCGAGCCAACGGTCGGAAGGAAGCACCGGACTGTCCGGTGTGCACCGGACTGTCCGGTGCGCCAGATCTGCAACGGTCGGCAACGGTCGGCTTCGCCATTTAAGGAAACAAATCGGGCACCGGACAGTGTCCGGTGTGCACCGGACTGTCCGGTGCGCCACGTGACAGAAGGCAAAGATGGCCTTCCAGATTTGTTCCCAACGGCTCCTAGCTGCCTTGGGGCTATAAAAGGGACCCCTAGGCGCATGGAGGAGCACACCAAGCATTCCTACAACTCTTCTAAGCACCAAGACATCAATCTCACGCATTCGTTTCATTGTGATAGCATATAGAGCTCTTGTGGAGTTGTGAACTCTTTGTGTTGCGTTGCGAGCTCTTGTTGCGACTTGTGTGCGTGTTGTTGCTCTGATTTTCGAGTCTTGTGTGCGTTGCTCATTCCCACCTTACTCCGTATTTCTTTGTGAACTCAATTGTAAGGGCGAGAGACTCCAAGTTGTGGAGATTCCTCGCAAACGGGAAAAGATCAAAGGAAAGAAAAACACCATGGTATTCAAGTTGATCATTGGATCACTTGAGAGGAGTTGAGTGCAACTCTCGTCCGTTGGGACGCCACAACGTGGAGTAGGCAAGTTTTGTACTTGGCCGAACCACGGGATAACCACCGTGTCAACTCTGTGATTGCTTTCTTGTGGTTATTGTGTTTTGACTCCTCTCTAGCCACTTGGCCATACCTGTGCTAATTCTTAACAAGTTTTTGTGGCTTAAGTTTTTGAAGTTTTACAGGATCACCTATTCACCCCCCCCTCTAGGTGCTCTCAATTGGTATCGGAGCCGTTCTCTTCAAGAAAAGGGACTAACCGCCCGAAGAGATGGATCCTAAGGGGAAGGGAATTGTGATCAACGACAAGGAGAAGGAGTCCTTCGTCAACGAGCCAAGGGATGACAAGTCCAATGACTCGGGCTCGGGCCACAAGCGAAGAGATGGGAAGAAGAAGAAGACAAGACGCATCAAGGAGATCGTCTACTACGACAGCGATGAGTCCTCTTCTTCCCAAAAGGACGACGACCACGACAAACAAAGGAAACCGGTTAATTCTAACTTTTCTTTTGACTACTCTCGTATTCCGCAAAGTTCAAATTCACATTTGCTTTCCATTCCACTCGGCAAGCCCCCACACTTTGATGGGGAGGACTACGGATTTTGGAGCCCCAAAATGCGTAGTCACCTATTCTCTCTCCATCCTAGCATATGGGAGATTGTAGATAGTGGAATGCACTTTAATAGTTCGGATAGTCCTATATTCATTAATGAGCAAATCCATAAGAATGCACAAGCTACTACTGTTCTTCTAGCCTCATTGTGCAGGGATGAATATAATAAAGTGAGTGGCTTGGATAACGCCAAGCAAATCTGGGATACCCTCAAGATCTCTCATGAGGGAAATGACGCTACCTTGCTCACCAAAATGGAGTTGGTGGAGGGCGAGCTTGGACGGTTCGCGATGATAAGGGGCGAGGAGCCAACTCAAACATACAACCGGCTCAAGACCCTTGTCAACAAGATAAGGAGCTATGGAAGCACGCGATGGACGGACCACGATGTCGTCCGCCTAATGCTAAGGTCCTTTACTGTTCTTGATCCTCATTTGGTGAATAATATTCGTGAGAATCCCAGGTACACCAAAATGTCGCCCGAAGAAATTCTTGGAAAATTTGTAAGCGGGCGGATGATGATCAAGGAGGCAAGGTACGTCGATGACGCGTTGAACGGTCCAATCCACGAGCCTCAACCCATTGCTCTCAAGGCATCGAGGAGCAAGGAGGCACTACCAAGCAAGGTGGCGCAAATTGAGGCGGCCGGGCTTAATGATGAAGAAATGGCTCTCATCATTAAGCGATTCAAGACGGTGCTAAAGGGTCGCAATGGACAGCCGAGCAAGACTAAGACCAAGGGGAAGCGATCATGCTTCAAATGCGGTAAGCTTGGTCATTTTATTGCTAACTGTCCTGATAATGAAAGTGACCAGGAAAAGGGAAACAAGAGGGAAAAGAAGAAGCATTATAAGAAGGCAAAGGGCGAGGCGCATCTAGGCAAGGAGTGGGACTCGGATTGCTCCTCGTCCGACTCCGACAATGAAGGACTCGCCGCCACCGCCTTCAACAAATCAACCCTCTTCCCCAACGAGCGTCACACATGCCTTATGGCAAGGGAGAAGAAGGTATGTACTCGCAACTCTACCTATGCTTCTTCAAGTGAGGACGAATCTAGTGATGAGGATGAAGTAGATTATTCATGTTTGTTCAAGGGCTTAGATAGATCTAAGATAGACAAAATTAATGAATTAATTGATGCCTTGAATGAAAAGAATATACTTTTAGAAAAGCAAGAAGATTTGTTGTATGAAGAACATGATAAGTTTGTAGAGGCTCAAAAATCTCTTGCATTAGAAATTAAGAGGAATGAAATGCTTGCTTGTGAAGTGTCAACATGCCATGATTCTATTTCTAACTTAAAGAGCATAAACGATGATTTAAATGCTAAACTAGTAGAAGCAAATAAATCCAACTCTTGTGTTGAACATGTTGAAATTTGCACTAGGTGTAAGGATGTTGATATTAATGCCTGTAGTGAACACTTAGTTTCCATTTCAAAATTGAGTGATGAAGTGGCTAGTCTTAATGCTCAACTTAAGACTAGCAAAAGTGATTTTGAAAAACTAAAATTTGCTAGGGATGCCTACACGGTTGGTAGACACCCCTCAATTAAGGATGGACTTGGCTTCAAGAGGGAAGCCAAGAACTTAACAAGCCATAAGGCTCCCATTCCCGCCAAGGAGAAAGGGAAGGCCCCTATGGCTACTAGTGCTAAAAGGAACCATGCATTTTTGTATCATGATAGAAGACAAACTAGAAATGTAAGTCATGATGCTTTTGATTCATATGTTTATGATTCTCATGCCATGTTTGCTCCTAGTTCCTCTTATGTGTATGATAGAAATGTTACTAGGAGAAATGTTGTTCCTAAAAGAAATGCTATTCATCATGTGCCTAGAAGGAATGTTATTCATGCTCCTAGGAAAGTAGTGAATGAACCTTCTACAATTTATTGTGCTTTGAATGCTTCATTTGCAATTTGTAGAAAGGATAGAAAAGTAATTGCTAGGAAGTTAGGGGCAAAATGCAAAGGTGATAAAACTTGCATTTGGGTCCCTAAGGAAATTGTGACTAACCTTGTAGGACCCAACAAGAGTTGGGTACCTAAGTCCCAAGCCTAAATTTGCCTTGCAGGTTTATGCATCCGGGGGTTCAAGCTGGATTATTGATAGCGGATGCACAAACCATATGACGGGGGAGAAGAAGATGTTCACCTCCTACGTCAAGAATAAGGATTCCCAAGATTCAATCATATTCGGTGATGGGAATCAAGGCAAGGTAAAAGGGTTAGGTAAAATTGCAATTTCTAATGAGCACTCTATCTCTAATGTGTTTTTAGTAGAGTCACTAGGATATAATTTACTATCTGTTAGTCAATTGTGCAATATGGGATATAACTGTCTGTTTACAAATATAGATGTGTCTGTCTTTAGAAGAAGTGATGGTTCACTAGCTTTTAAGGGTGTATTAGACGGCAAACTTTATTTAGTTGATTTTGCAAAAGAAGAGGCCGGTCTAGATGCATGCTTAATGGCTAAGACTTGCATGGGCTGGCTGTGGCATCGCCGCTTAGCACATGTGGGGATGAAGAACCTTCACAAGCTTCTAAAGGGAGAACACGTGATAGGTCTAACCAATGTTCAATTCGAAAAAGATAGACCTTGTGCAGCTTGTCAAGCAGGGAAACAGGTGGGAGGAGCGCATCACAGCAAGAACGTGATGACCACTTCAAGACCCCTGGAGCTGCTGCATATGGACCTCTTCGGACCCGTCGCCTATCTAAGCATAGGGGGAAGTAAGTATGGTCTAGTTATTGTAGATGATTTTTCCCGCTTCACTTGGGTGTTCTTTTTGCAGGATAAGTCTGAAACCCAAGGGACCCTCAAGCGCTTTCTCAGGAGAGCTCAAAATGAGTTTGAGCTCAAGGTGAAGAAGATAAGGAGCGACAACGGGTCCGAGTTCAAGAACCTTCAAGTGGAGGAGTTCCTTGAAGAAGAGGGGATCAAGCACGAGTTCTCCGCTCCCTACACACCACAGCAAAATGGTGTGGTAGAGAGGAAGAACAGGACGCTCATCGATATGGCGAGGACGATGCTAGGAGAGTTCAAGACCCCCGAGTGCTTTTGGATGGAAGCCGTGAACACGGCTTGCCACGCCATCAACAGGGTCTACCTTCATCGCCTCCTCAAGAAGACGTCGTATGAGCTTCTAACCGGTAACAAACCCAATGTATCTTACTTTCGTGTATTTGGGAGCAAGTGCTACATTCTAGTGAAGAAAGGTAGAAATTCTAAGTTTGCTCCCAAAGCTGTAGAAGGGTTTTTGTTAGGTTATGACTCAAATACAAAGGCGTATAGAGTCTTCAACAAATCATCGGGTTTGGTTGAAGTCTCTAGCGACGTTGTATTTGATGAGACTAATGGCTCTCCAAGAGAGCAAGTTGTTGATTGTGATGATGTAGATGAAGAAGATGTTCCGACGGCCGCTATACGGACCATGGCGATTGGAGAAGTACGGCCACAGGAACAAGATGAACGAGATCAACCTTCTTCCTCAACTATGGTGCATCCCCCAACCAAAGATGACGAACAGGTACCTCAAGTGGAGGCGCTTGATCAAGGGGGAGCACAAGATAATCAAGTAATGGAGGAAGAAGTGCAACCGGCACCTCCAACCCAAGTTCGAGCGATGATTCAAAGGGATCATCCCGTCGACCAAATTCTGGGTGACATTAGCAAGGGAGTAACTACTCGATCTCGATTAGTTAATTTTTGTGAGCATTACTCTTTTGTCTCTTCTATTGAGCCTTTCAGGGTAGAAGAGGCCTTGCTAGATCCGGACTGGGTGTTGGCCATGCAAGAGGAGTTAAACAACTTCAAGCGCAATGAAGTTTGGACACTGGTACCTCGTCCGAAGCAAAATGTTGTGGGAACCAAGTGGGTGTTCCGCAACAAACAGGACGAGCACGGGGTGGTGACGAGGAACAAGGCTCGACTTGTGGCAAAAGGTTATGCCCAAGTCGCAGGTTTGGATTTCGAGGAGACCTTTGCTCCTGTGGCTAGGCTAGAGTCAATTCGAATCTTGCTAGCATATGCCGCTCACCATTCTTTCAGGTTGTTCCAAATGGATGTGAAGAGCGCTTTCCTCAACGGGCCAATCAAGGAGGAGGTGTACGTAGAGCAACCCCCTGGCTTCGAGGATGAACGGTACCCCGACCATGTGTGTAAGCTCTCTAAGGCGCTCTATGGACTTAAGCAAGCCCCAAGAGCATGGTATGAATGCCTTAGAGACTTTTTACTTGCTAATGCTTTCAAGGTTGGGAAGGCCGATCCAACTCTTTTCACTAAGACATGTGATGGTGATTTGTTTGTGTGCCAAATTTATGTTGATGACATAATATTTGGTTCTACTAACCAAAAGTCTTGTGAAGAGTTTAGCAGGGTGATGACGCAGAAATTCGAGATGTCGATGATGGGCGAGTTGAACTACTTCCTTGGGTTCCAAGTGAAGCAACTCAAGGACGGCACCTTCATCTCCCAAACGAAGTACACGCAAGATCTGCTAAAGCGGTTTGGAATGAAGGACGCCAAGCCCGCAAAGACTCCGATGGGGACCGACGGGCACACCGACCTCAACAAAGGAGGTAAGTCTGTTGATCAAAAAGCATACCGGTCAATGATAGGTTCTTTGCTTTACTTATGTGCTAGTAGACCGGATATTATGCTTAGCGTATGCATGTGTGCTAGATTTCAATCCGATCCTAAGGAGTGTCACTTAGTGGCGGTGAAGCGAATTCTTAGATATTTGGTTGCTACGCCTTGCTTCGGGCTCTGGTATCCAAAGGGGTCTACCTTTGACTTAGTTGGATACTCAGACTCCGACTATGCTGGATGTAAGGTCGATAGGAAGAGTACATCGGGGACGTGCCAATTCTTAGGAAGGTCCCTGGTGTCATGGAACTCTAAGAAACAAACATCCGTTGCCCTATCCACCGCTGAGGCCGAGTATGTTGCCGCAGGACAGTGTTGCGCGCAACTACTTTGGATGAGGCAAACCCTCCGGGACTTTGGCTACAATCTGAGCAAAGTCCCACTCCTATGTGACAATGAGAGTGCTATCCGCATGGCGGAGAATCCTGTTGAGCACAGCCGCACAAAGCACATAGACATCCGGCATCACTTTTTGAGAGACCACCAGCAAAAGGGAGATATCGAAGTGTTTCATGTTAGCACCGAGAACCAGCTAGCCGATATCTTTACCAAGCCTCTAGATGAGAAGACCTTTTGCAGGCTGCGTAGTGAGCTAAATGTCTTAGATTCGCGGAACTTGGATTGAATTGTAGCATACATGTACTTATGCTTTTGATCATGTTCCTTTTTGCATTTTGTTGCTTATTGTGGTGCTCAAGTTGTACCAACACTCCCTGGACCTCACAAGTCCGTTGCAAAGTGATGCACATGTTTAGGGGGAGATGTGTTACAACTTGACCCTTTGAGACTAACCATTTGCTTGAGTTTGCTTGATTGAGTCTCGAAGGAGGATTGAAAGGGAAAAGGTGAACTTGGACCATGAAAGACTTCCACTGCACTCCGATGAGAGGGTAACTAATTCCAAGTTCATCTCATGAAATCTTATTGCCATTTGCTCTTAATTGAAGACTTTGGTGAGGCAATGGGGTTAAAAGGCCAAGATTAATCCCGTTTTGGTGCTTGATGCCAAAGGGGGAGAAAATAAAGGCCAAAGCAAGAAATGGATCAGCTACCACTTGAGAGATTTTGAAAATAGTAGGATAGAGTTTTTGTTTTGTCAAAAGCTTTTATTGTCTCTTATTGTCTCTATTGTCAAAAGTTGGCTTCTTGTGGGGAGAAGTATTGATTATGGGAAATAGGGGGAGTTTTTGAAATCTTTGATCAATCTCTTTTGGAATGACTCTCTTTATGCTTCAACATGTGTGTTTGACTTAGAGATAGAGATTTGAGTTTGATTTGCAAAAACAAACCAAGTGGTGGAAAAGGATGATCCATATATGCCAAAATTGAATAAAACCAATTTGAGTTTTTATTTGAAGTGATTTTGCACTTGTTCTAGTTGCTTTATGATGTGTTGGCATAAATCACCAAAAAGGGGGAGATTGAAAGGGAAATGTGCCCTTGGGCCATTTCTAAGTATTTTGGTGATTAAGTGCAAACACAGGTGCCAAAATGTGAAAATATGCCCATGGATGGACAATTTGCAAATCACAAGTAAAGGTATGTTTCTAAGCTTTAGTACATTGGTTTTGTGTACTAATATTCTTGTCTAAGTATTAGAAACAGAAAGAAGAAGAGAAGAGAAGACTTGGCTGTGTACAGCCAAGAGGCTGTTTCGGTCTGGGGCACCGGACTGTCCGGTGGTGCACCGGACAGTGTCCGGTGCGCCAGGCTGCCTCGGCCGAAGAGGCCGCTCTCGGGTTTTTCTCCGGCGACTTCGGCTAAAATTCACCGGACTGTCCGGTGTGCACCGGACTGTCCGGTGAGCCAACGGTCGGCCGGGCCAACGGTCGGCCGCGCGATCGGCGCGCGACACGTGGCCGAGCCAACGGTCGGAAGGAAGCACCGGACTGTCCGGTGTGCACCGGACTGTCCGGTGCGCCAGATCTGCAACGGTCGGCAACGGTCGGCTTCGCCATTTAAGGAAACAAATCGGGCACCGGACAGTGTCCGGTGTGCACCGGACTGTCCGGTGCGCCACGTGACAGAAGGCAAAGATGGCCTTCCAGATTTGTTCCCAACGGCTCCTAGCTGCCTTGGGGCTATAAAAGGGACCCCTAGGCGCATGGAGGAGCACACCAAGCATTCCTACAACTCTTCTAAGCACCAAGACATCAATCTCACGCATTCGTTTCATTGTGATAGCATATAGAGCTCTTGTGGAGTTGTGAACTCTTTGTGTTGCGTTGCGAGCTCTTGTTGCGACTTGTGTGCGTGTTGTTGCTCTGATTTTCGAGTCTTGTGTGCGTTGCTCATTCCCACCTTACTCCGTATTTCTTTGTGAACTCAATTGTAAGGGCGAGAGACTCCAAGTTGTGGAGATTCCTCGCAAACGGGAAAAGATCAAAGGAAAGAAAAACACCGTGGTATTCAAGTTGATCATTGGATCACTTGAGAGGAGTTGAGTGCAACTCTCGTCCGTTGGGACGCCACAACGTGGAGTAGGCAAGTTTTGTACTTGGCCGAACCACGGGATAACCACCGTGTCAACTCTGTGATTGCTTTCTTGTGGTTATTGTGTTTTGACTCCTCTCTAGCCACTTGGCCATACCTGTGCTAACTCTTAACAAGTTTTTGTGGCTTAAGTTTTTGAAGTTTTACAGGATCACCTATTCACCCCCCCCCCCCTCTAGGTGCTCTCAAGTTGCATGCACCGCACGCGGCGGTTTGGCTTCTTCTACCCTAGGCCAGCTTGCATGACGCGCGGGACCCAGCCCCCGTGCAGTAGAGGGAGGACCTTGGAGCGTGTTGGAGAAGGCTCAGCCCGCGATGACTGAGGACGCAAGTGGGGAGAGTCGCCTTTAAAAGGAGGGTGATCCCCTTGAAAGGCGATCATGTCTTTGCGCCCCCTTATGCATCGTGTCTTTCCACCTTCCGAGCCCCCGGATGGGGAACTCCCGCAATCCTTCCGCCTTGTCGTTGGAGGAACGCAACTTCGCGGAAGTTGGTACCTTTCAGCCATCGTTCGGCTTCAAGGATTTTCATCAGGCAGCCCGGCCGCACCCCCTCGCCGGCGGTCACCCAAGACGATGACCTCTAGCCCCTAGGTGGGGAGAAGCAAGCCAGGCTGCGGCCTCTACCCCTCCCTCAGCTTCAAGGATGTTCATCATCAGTGCTGGGGAGGGGAGTGCGCCGAGTTGTGGTCGGTCCCTGCGCGGGCGGCGGCCCGCTCCTTCCCTCAGTGATCGGGGGGAAGGGCGTTCGCCGTTCGTGGCGCTGGCAGCTGCCGCGTGCCCGGCTCTCTGGCCTGAGTGGCTTCGGAGCCGCTTCCGACACCGCCTTCCGCCACGGCAGCCGGAAGAGGTTTCTCCGCCGACGAGATAGCCGGTGCCGCCCACGGACTGACCTCCAACTCTACGGCCTTCTGCTCGTCCTTGCCTCTCGAGTGAGGGCATGGGTGAGGGCCTTATGGCAGCAGCATCCGCCCTGAGGTCATCGCTGCTGCTGTTCGGCCCCCCGGAGCAGAAGTCATCGTCGTCGCTGCTGCTAGAGCGGGCGACGGCGAGCCATCCGTCGGCCTTCTGTTGCTCCGCAGGCCCCCCAATTGTGTGGGGTTGTTCGTACCTGCGGAGGTGGAACCGGAGTTCCGTTTGTGATGGCACCTTGAATGTCGGTGTCTTGTTCATTGTGGCTGTCGGGGCCTGAACACATATGTATTTTCGGCACGGAGCCGTGTTTTTTCCTCATTTCGAGCACTAAGACTCGCCTGTCGGCTATCTGAACCGTTTCACCAAGCGTGAGTCGCCTCGTGCAAATGTGACGAGTGAGGTATCCGTATCCCGGAGGCGTAGGAGTCCCTCGGCTCGGTCGGCCTTTCTGTCCGAGGCTTCTCTTGGTTAGTTAAAGGAAACCCTCGGCCGCTCTTCGATGAGCCGAAGCCGGAGGTAGCGGTGTGAGCACGGACAGAGGCTGAGTTGGCTCGAAAAGAAGACTTGGTCGGCCAGAGCCTGGCCGGGTCGTCCACTGGCGGGACCGACGCCGGAGTTGAGTCGCCGAGGCCGCAAGCCGGGCCGATGTCCTCGAGGGACAGCTGGCTGAGGCTTCGGGGTGGCCGGCCCGAGCCGCCTGCTCGAGCCGGATTCCTGGAGAAGTCCCTGACAGCGATGGACCGGGCGTGGTGTTGATGTCGTCCTTCGGAGTGGGGATCCTCCAACTGCGTCGCCGTCCGAGGCTAGGTCAGACCCCGCCGAAGGTGTAGATGATGCCGAGGGTGCTGCTGCTCCCTTTAACTGTCAAGGTCCGAGCCTGCAGGATCGGGTTATCTTGTAGTGTGCGTATGTTTTCTGCGGCCGCCGAGGCCCAAACACACTGTCGTCGTGTTGTAAAGCCGCGTTTCCTTTCCTCTTGTTTCGAGTGTCTGGACTTATTTGTCGGTAACCGAATTGTTTGTCCGAGCGAGAGTTACTTTTCACGGAAGGTGATGAGTGAGGTATCCGTATCCCGGAGGCGTAGGAATCCCTCGGCTCGATCGGCATTGCCGCTTACGTGCACTCTTACTCGTCCATAGGGTTCTGTCACCGACGTAGTCGAGAAGGCCCGAAAAATCGTTTCGGCAGAGGAGTTTTCGAGCGTGAAGACTTGTTCGGTCCGCGGAATCACTTATCCGAGCGTGAGTTACTTATCACAGAAGGTGATGAGTGAGGTATCCGTATCCCGGAGGCGTAGGAGTCCCTCGGCTCGGTCAGCCTTGGCTGCTTACGTGTACTCCGTCATTTTCAGGATCCACTTTCGAAGTAGTCGAAAAGCACGAAAGACATTCTGGCAGAAAAGATCTTTTTCCGAGGAACATTTTGACGCAGAGGGGGTTCCCCCCTCCTAGCCCTCGAGGGAGGGTCGGGCTTTGCCGAGGCAAGGCTGACCCTTCCTTGATGACTAAATTTTGCGTGTGAACGAGGTATACGAACAACTTGAAAGCATCTTAAGGGTAGAAGCGACGTAGCTGTCGGATGTTCCAAGCGTCGCTGTAGACCTCGCCTTGACTGTTGGCCAGCTTGTACGGCCCGGGCTTCAGAACTTTGGCGATGACGAACGGCCCTTCCCAGGGAGGCGTGAGCTTGTGCCGCCCTCGGGCGTCTTGTCGCAGCCGAAGCACCAGGTCGCCCACCTGGAGGTCTCGGGACCGAACCCCTCGGGCGTGGTAGCGTCGCAGGGACTGCTGGTACCGCGCCGAGTGTAGTAAGGCCATGTCCCGAGCCTCTTCCAGCTGGTCCAGTGAGTCTTCTCGATTAGCTCGATTGCTTTGGTCGACGTAGGCCCTCGTCCTCGGGGAACCGTATTCTAAGTCTGTGGGCAAGATGGCCTCGGCCCCATAGACTAGAAAGAACGGTGTGAAGCCTGTGGCTCGGCTCGGTGTCGTCCTCAGGCTCCAGACCACCGAGGGGAGTTCCTTCATCCACCGCTTGCCGAACTTGTTGAGGTCGTTGTAGATCCGAGGCTTGAGTCCTTGTAGAATCATGTCGTTGGCACGCTCTACTTGCCCATTCGTCATGGGGTGAGCCACGGCGGCCCAGTCCACCCGGATGTGGTGATCCTCGCAGAAGTCCAGGAACTTTCTGCCGGTGAACTGGGTGCCGTTGTCGGTGATGATGGAGTTTGGGACCCCAAAGTGATGGATGATGTTGGTGAAGAACGCCACCGCCTGTTCGGACCGGATGCTGTTTAGGGGTCGGACCTCGATCCACTTGGAGAATTTGTCGATGGCGACCAACAGGTGCATGTAGCCCCCGGGTGCCTTCTGCAAGGGGCCGACTAGGTCCAGACCCCACACAGCAAACGGCGAGGTGATGGGTATGGTCTGCAGGGCCCGAGCAGGCAGGTGGGTCTGCCTTGCGTAGAACTGACACCCTTCGCAGGTGTGGACAATTCTAGTGGCGTCGGCCACCGCCGTCGGCCAGTAGAAACCTTGTCGGAAGGCGTTTCCAACAAGGGCTCGAGGTGCTGCGTGATGGCCACAAGCCCTCGAGTGTATCTCTTGTAGGAGCTCCTGGCCTTCGGCGATGGAAATGCATCGCTGGAGGATGCCCGAGGGGCTGCAATGGTAGAGCTCCTTCTCGTCTCCCAGCAATACGAACGACTTGGCGCGTCGCGCCAACCGCCGAGCTTCGGTTCGGTCGAGGGGTAGCTCTCCTCGGTGGAGATATTGCAGGTACGGGGTCTGCCAGTTTCGATTAGGCGTGACCCCGCTCCGCTCCTCCTCGATGCGCAGTGCCTCACCCTCGGGGGCCGAGGGTACCTCGGGCCGAGGCGAGGGTTCCTCGGGCCGAGCCGAGGGTGCCTCGGACTAAGCCGAGGGTGCCTCGGACTGAGCCGAGGGTGTCTCGGGCTCGAGCGTGTCGTCGGTCTTGACGGAGGGTTGATGCAGGTCTCGGGAGAAGACGTCCGGGGGAACCGTTGTTCACCCCGAGGCTATTTTAGCCAGCTCGTCCGCAGTCTCGTTGTAGCGTCGGGCAATGTGGTTGAGCTCGAGCCCGTAGAACTTGTCTTCCAGGTGCCGAACCTCATCGCAGTAGGCTTCCATCTTCGGGTCACGGCAGTGGGAGTTCTTCATGACTTGGTCGATGACGAGCTGCGAGTCACCGCGAGCGTCGAGGCGTCAGACCCCCAGCTCGATGGCGATGCGCAACCCGTTGACCAGAGCCTCGTACTCAGCCACATTGTTGGACGCCGGGAAGTGGAGGCGTAGCACGTAGCGTAGGTGCTTCCCGAGGGGCGAGATGAAGAGCAGGCCTGCGCCTGCTCCTGTCTTCATCAGCAACCCGTCGAAAAACATGGTCCAAAGTTCCGGTTGGATCAGAGCTGTTGGGAGCTGGGTGTCAACCCATTCAGCCACAAAGTCCGCCAAGACCTGGGACTCGATGGCCTTCCGAGGGGCGAACGAGATCGTCTCGACCATGATTTCCACCGCCCACTTCGCAATTCTACCCGAGGCCTCTCGGCACTGGATGATCTCCCCCAGGGGGAAGGATGACACCACAGTTACCAGATGAGACTCGAAGTAGTGTCGCAACTTCCGCCGCGTCAGGATCACCGCGTATAGCAGCTTCTGAATTTGTGGGTAGCGGATCTTGGTCTCGGACAGTACCTCACTGATGAAGTAGACTGGCCTCTGTACGGGCAATGCATGCCCCTCTTCTCGTCTCTCAACCACAATCGCGGTGCTAACCACCTGAGTGGTCGCGGCGACGTAGATCAAGAGGGCTTCTCCGGCAGCGGGGGGCACCAAGATGGGCGCGTTCGTGAGGAGCGCCTTCAGGTTCCCGAGGGCTTCCTCGGCCTCAGGGGTCCAAGTGAAGCACTCGGCCTTCCTTAAGAGGCGGTACAGAGGCAGGCCTCTTTCGCCGAGGCGCGAGATGAAACGGCTCAGAGCCGCAAGGCAACCCGTGACTCTCTGTACGCCTTTCAAGTCCTTGATGGGCCCCATGCTGATGATGGCCGCGATCTTCTCCGGGTTGGCCTCGATGCCCCACTCGGAGACGATGAACCCCAAGAGCATGCCTCGGGGAACCCCGAAGACACACTTCTCGGGATTGAGCTTCACGCCTTTCGCCTTGAGACATCGGAATGTCGCTTCAAGGTCGGAAAGGAGGTCGGAGGCTTTCCTTGTCTTGACTACGATGTCATCGACGTAGGCCTTGACCGTTCGGCCAATGTGTTCGCTGAACACATGGTTCATGCACCGTTGGTACGTTGCACCCGCATTCCTCAAACCAAACGGCATGGTAACATAGCAGTACATGCCGAAGGGTGTGATGAAAGAAGTCGTGAGCTGGTCGGACTCTTTCATCCTGATCTGGTGATACCCCGAGTAGGCATCGAGGAAAGACAGGGTTTCGCACCCAGTGGTGGAATCCACGATTTGATCGATGCGAGGCAGAGGATAGGGAACTTTCGGACATGCTTTGTTCAGACCAGTGTAGTCTACACACATCCGCCATTTCCCTCCTTTCTTTCTCACAAGCATAGGGTTGGCAAGCCATTCGGGATGGAATACCTCTTTGATGAACCCTGCCGCCATTAGCTTGTGGATCTCCTCTTCTATGGCTATGCGCTTTTCTTCGTCGAATCGGCGCAGAGGCTGCTTCACAGGTCGGGCTCTAGCTTGGATATCCAGCGAGTGCTCGGCGACATCCCTCGGTATGTCGGGCATATCCGAGGGACTCCACGCGAAAACGTCGGCGTTTACGCGGAGAAAGTCGACGAGCACTGCTTCCTATTTGGGATCGAGCTCGGAGCCGATCCGGATCTGCTTGGAGGCGTCATTGCTGGGGTCTAGAGGGGACGGATTTAACCGTCTCCGCTGGCTCGAAGTTGCCGGCGTGGCGCTTCACGTCTGGCGCCTCCTTAGAGAGGCTCTCCAGGTCAGCGATGAGGGCCTCGGATTCGGCGAGGGCCTCGGCATACTCCACGCACTCCACGTCGCATTCGTACGCGTGTCGGTACGTGGGGCCGACGGTGATGACCCCGTTGGGGCCCGACATCTTGAGCTTGAGGTAGGTGTAGTTGGGGACGACCATGAACTTGGCGTAGCAGGGCCTCCCCAGTACTGCGTGGTAGGTTCCTCGGAACCCGACCACCTCGAACGTGAGGGTCTCCCTTCGGATGTTGGAGGGTGTCCCAAAGCAGACGGGTAGATCGAGTCGTCCGAGGGGCTGGACGCGCTTCCCGGGGATGATCCCGTGAAAAGGCGCAGCGCCTGCCCGGACAGAGGACAGATCGACCCGCAGGAGCCCGAGGGTCTCGGCGTAGATGATGTTGAGGCTGCTGCCTCCGTCCATGAGGACCTTGGTGAGCCTGACGTCGCCGATGACGGGGTCGACAACGAGCGGGTATTTCCCCGGGCTCGGCACGAGGTCGGGGTGGTCATCTTGGTCGAAGGTGATGGGCTTGTCAGACCAATCTAGGTAGACTGGCGCCGCCACCTTTACCGAACAGACCTCCCGACGCTCCTGCTTGCGGTGCCGAGCCGAGGCATTCGCCACTTGCCCACCGTAGATCATGAAGCAGTCATGGACCTCGGGGAACTCTCCTGCCAGGTGATCTTCCTTCTTATCGTCGTCGCGGGCCCTGCCACCCTCCGCGGGTGGCCCGGCCTTGTGAAAGTGGCGCCGAAGCATGGCGCACTCCTCAAGGGTGTGCTTGACGGGCCCCTGATGATAGGGGCACGGCTCCTTGAGCATCTTGTCGAAGAGGTTGGCACCTCCGGGAGATTTCTGAGGGTTCTTGTACTCGGCGGCGGCGACAAGGTCCTCGTCGGCAGCGTCGCGTTTCGCTTGCCACTTCTTCTTGCCCTTCTTCTTGGCGCCGCGCTGAGTTGACGCCTCAGGGACATCTTCCGGTGGGCGGCCTTGGGGCTGCTTGTCCTTCCAGAAGATGGCCTCGACCGTCTCCTGGCCAGATGCAAACTTGGTGGCGATGTCCATCAGCTCGCTCGCCCTGGTGGGGGTCTTGCGACCCAGCTTGCTCACCAGGTCCCGGCAGGTGGTGCCGGCGAGGAAGGCGCCGATGACATCCGAGTCGGTGATGTTGGGCAGCTCGGTGCGCTGCTTCGAGAATCGCCGGATGTAGTCCCGGAGAGACTCTCCCGGCTGCTGGCGGCAGCTTCGGAGATCCCAGGAGTTACCAGGGCGCATGTACGTGCCCTGGAAATTGCCGACGAAGGCTTGGACCAGGTCGTCCCAGTTGGAGATCTGCCCTGGAGGCAGGTGCTCCAACCAGGCCCGAGCGGTATCGGAGAGGAACAGGGGGAGGTTGCAGATGATGAGGTTGTCATCGTCCGTTCCACCCAGTTGGCAGGCCAGCTGGTAGTCCGTGAGCCACAGTTCCGGTCTTGCCTCCCCCGAGTACTTTGTGATAGTAGTCGGGGTTCGGAACCGGGTCAGGAACGGTGCCCGTCGTATGGCGCGGCTGAAAGCCTGCGGACCGGGTGGTTCGGGCGAGGGACTCCGATCCACCCCGCTGTCGTAGCGTCCCCCACGCCTGGGGTGGTAGCCTCGGTGCACCCTCTCGTCGAGGTGGGCCCAATAGTTGCGGTGATGGTGCTCGTTGCCGAGGCGACCCGGGGCCGCAGGCGCTGTGTTGCGCGTGCGCCCGGTGTGGACCGAGGCTTCCCGCATGAATTGGGAAGTCGCGGCGCGATGTTCCGAGGGGTACCCCTGCCTTCGGGAGGCGGAGCTTTCGGCCCGTCGGACCGCGGCGTCCTCCAGGAGGTTCTTGAGCTCTCCCTGGATACACCGCCCCTCGGTGGTTGATGGCTCTGGCATCGCGTGGAGAAGTATTGCCGCTGCAGCCAGGTTCCGGCCGACCCCGCTGGAAACCGGAGGCGGCCTTACCCTGACATCATCGGCGACGCGGTGCTGGATGCCCTGGGGTAGATGACGCACTTCTCCGGCCAGAGGTTGGCCCACCCATTCCTGCCCATTGTCCCGGCGGAACGACTCAAGTGTTCCTGCTCCCTCGTCGAGCCTGGCCTGCATCTCGCGGATTTGCTCGAGCTGTGGGTCATGACCCCCCGCCGGGACGGGGACCACAGCTAGCTCCCAAAGGATGTCAACGCGAGGCACAGGCCTAGGGAGGTCACCGTTCTCCGGCATACCAAGATGGTTGCCTTCGTCGGGACCCCCTAGATCGACTTGGAAACATTCACGACTTGGGCCGCAGTCCTCGTCGCCGAGGCTGCGGCTACCGTCGGAACAGTCGGAAAGGCAGTAGTCGCACGCGGTCATAAAGTCCCGCATGGCACTGGGGTTACCAAGTCCGGAGAAATCCCGACTAAAGTCTGGCTCGTCATCTTCCTCGGACCCCGAGGGCCCGTAGGTCGAGACGGCCGTCAGCCGGTCCCAGGGTGACCGCATACGATACCCCAGAGGGTTTGGACTCTCCTCTGTGAGGGCGTCCACTGAAGCGAAGTCGCTTGGTGGGTCGAGGCTGAATCCAAAAGGCGTGAGATGGGAATCGGTCGGTACCTCTTGGTTGACGGGCGGTGACGAAGTCACGTCCGGAGCAGACTGCACCGTCGTCTCAGGTACGAGGGTGACGCCCAGCAAGTCATTTGCGAGCGTGCTAGCGTCGTCCGTTTGCTTGGGGTTGGCGTGTTGCGGGGAGACGGCGCTCGTCTTCGTCTCAGACGCGAGGTCGATGCCCGACGTGCCCCCCGTTGGGGCGCCGGCACCGTCGACTCGCTCGACAGCCGACGAGGTGCCGCCTCCTGCATGGCCTGGGTTGCCCCGCCTCCTCCTCCGTCGGCGGGGAGGGGAGGGGGCAAGCTCGAATGTTGTTCTTCAACCACGCGGGGAAGACGTCGTCGATTCCGCCGCCGGCGGGCGGGTTGTCGGCCGCCATTGTCGCTGTCGCGCGGCGGGGGAAGGAGTATCATGTCGTAGCTGCCATCGAGGGACATGAACTCAAGACTCCCGAAACGGAGCTTGACAGGAAGTTGTTCGTCAACACGCAGCAGGCCCCTACCTGGCGCGCCAACTGTCGGCGTTTCGAACCCGGGGGGTCCCTGGACCGACGAGTAAATTATCGCCGCGTGCCCCCAGCCCAGATGGGTCAGCGCAAGACGGAGCGCGAAGGGGGGAAGAAACCGGAGGGAGACAGGCGTACAAAGGGGGAACCCGCGGCCTTCGTGTTTGTCCCGCGCCCAGGTCGGGTGCGCTTGCAGTAGGGGGTTACAAGCGTCCACGCGGGAGGGAGCAAGCGGCCCTGCGCGAGCGCCATCCCGTCCTTCTCCGCGCGGCCAACCCTCTGTAAGAGGGCCCTGGACCTTCCTTTTATAGGCGTAAGGAAAGGATCCAGGTGTACAACGGGGGTGTAGCAGTGTGCTAACGTGTCTAGCGGAGGAGAGCTAGTGCCCTAAGTACATGCCATCGTGGCAGCCGGAGAGGTTTTGGCACCCGGTTCGTGTGGTGTCGTGGCCGTCGGAGGAGCGCTGGAGCCTGGCGGAAGGACAGCTGTCGGGGCTGTCAAGTCCTTGCTGACGTCTTCTTGCTTCCGTAAGGGGGCTGAGAGCCGCCGTCGTCATAGAGCGTGTGGGGCGCCATCATTACTTGTTTAGCGGAGCGAGCCAGATGGGACGCCGGTCTTGTCCCCCGTAGCCTGAGTCAGCTTGGGGTAGGGTAATGATGGCGCCTCCTGTGACGTGGTCGGTCCGAGCCCTGGGTTGGACGAGGTGGAGGCTCCTCCGAGGTCGAGGTCGAGTCTGTCTTCCAAGGCCGAGGTCGAGTCCGAGCCCCTGGGTCGGGCGAGGCGGAGACCGTCAGCTGAGGCCAGGGCTGAGTCCGAGCCCTGGGGTCGGGCGAAGCGGAGTTCGTCGTCTTCCGGGGCTGAGCCCGAGTCTGAGCCCTGGGGTCGGACGAAGCAGAGTTCGTCATCTTCCGGGGCTAAGCCCGACACCGAGCCCTGGGGTCGGGCGAAGCAGAGTCCGTCGTCTTCCGGGGCTGAGCCCGAGTCCGAGCCCTGGGGTCGGTCGAAGCGGAGTTCGTCGTCTTCCGGGGCTGAGCCCGAGTCCAAGCCCTGGGGTCGGGCGAAGCGGAGTTCGTCGTCTTCCGGGGCTGAGCCCGAGTCCGAGCCCTGGGGTCGGGCGAAGCGGAGTTTCCTATGGCGCCTGAGGCCGGACTTGGCTGCTGTCAGCCTTACTCTGTCGAGTGGCACAGCAGCCGGAGCGGCGCAGGCGGCGCTGTCCTCTTATCAGACCGGTCAGTGGAGCGGCGAAGTGACTACGGTCACTTCGGCTCTGTCAACTGGAGGGCGCGCATCAGGATAAAGGTGTCAGGCCACCTTTGCATTAAATGCCCCTGCGATTTGGTCGGTTGGCGTGGCGATTTGGCCAAGGTTGCTTCTTTGTGAAGACTGGGCCTCGGGCGAGCTGAAGGTGTGTCCGTTGCTGGAGGGGGTCCTCGGGCGAGACGTAAATCCTCCGGGGTCGGCTGCCCTTGCCCGAGGCTGGGCTCGGGCGAGGCGTGATCGCGTCCCTCGAATGGACCGATCCTTGACTTAGTCGCACCCATCAGGCCTTTGCAGCTTTATGCTGATGGAGGTTATCAGCTCAGATTTAGGAGTCTTGAGGGTACCCCTAATTATGGTCCCGACACATATGTTTATAAATTACAAACTTCGACAAATGTAAGATTTAAAGTAAGAATAAATGTTATGTGCTACATATAAACAAAGTAAACATGCATATATGAGGATAAATATATATATTTTTAGTTGTTTATCAACTATGTAAATGTTCCTTTAACAAACACATGCCAATGATACTTATAAATCTTGTAAAGAAGTTTTTAGATCAATTTATATATTATGACAAGTAATTTAATTTTAAGTACTCTATACTTTTATAAAATAATATTATACATATTATATATATCTACTACTATTGTAAAGCACCAAAATTGTTGTGTGTCAGCCCCACTCGCGCACCTAGACCTAGTTTAAACGGAATAAACAACAAAAATGTGGCGCCTACCACAAGAACATACGTCTATTTGTGTTTGTAAAGAAGTGATATTTTACATATGCATACATTAATATTGAAAAATAAAAATAATCATATTTGAATAAATAATCTATTTAATCATTGTCTATTTATATGGTATATAGTCATATAGATACCGTAGCAACATACATGCAACTGATTAGTCATTTGTAAAAGGTGTATTTGGGTCTCTACTTGTACTTTACGTCTAAGGGGGTGTTTGGTACTATTCCAGGTTTTAAATCTAGTGTGAAGTTCTAGTTTATAATCCAAATTTAAATAGCTTAAAAATAATTTTAATCTAAATATTGAATGAAATGATTTATCTAAATGTCTTCCAAAGATTTACAACTCCAGTTCCACAATTTTGTAGAGTACCTAATCACCTGCTTCACCAACTCTACCAATTTTTTTGGAGTTAGAACAGTCCCAAGTAGGGCCTAACTGTAGAATTGCTTCTATCTTTTCAGAGTTTGTATTATTGCTCTTATTTTTTTAGATAAAACTTTAATTTATTTTTGTTCTATTAACACCACTTAACAATGTTAGGTTCTATTAAAAATAAGTCTATCTTTGCACCATTGCTCCTACATATTCAATAGTAATTGCACATATGCTTCTACTTTTTAAACTAAATATTGTTAGTACTACATATATTGTTCGAAGATATTATTTTAAAAAATTATTAAATTTATTGATATTTTAAAAATTGAAAATTTGGATAACTTGTGATGGTAGTTCCAAAAATTATTTTCACATGGTTTGCGATAATAATTTAACTACTTTAACAAAAAAAACTGATAAATGTTGACAATTTACATATAATTTGAGGAAAAATTAAATATGAACAACAATTTAAAATTATTGGAACTACATATTGTTGGGGGCCTTCCTCTTCCAAATGTCCTCAAAAACGTGACTGACCATATGTTTTCCGTTTGACATGGATTATTACAGGGGGCTTTGGCTTCGGGATGAATATCTTCTTTCATGACAGGGTGAAGATGTAGCTCGAAGATGATAAGAATAGACGACGAAGCTATAGCCGAAGAGCTTCGGTTTGATGTGATGACGAAGACCAAGTATGATGATGACCGAAAAAGGACAAAGACTACTCAGCCCTTAATGATTCGTGTTATGATTGATTATAGATGAATGTCAGCGACATAAATGTACTTTTACTCGGGCTGTGTCCTGTGCCTATAAATAGATGAACAGTAGCACCATTCTGTTAACACTAACTGGTAATCGCTCTCTCATGTCCTCATCTTCGAGCAAGCCGAAGGTATCAATGTAATACGAATTCTGTTAATATTCATACGTGTTTTATAGAGTGCAAATATGAATGAGTTAACAAGATGCAGTTAGTGTCTTCATTCTTATGCATTCTTATCCATATATTAAATGATGAAGGTACGTCATTCTTGTCCTTCGTCTGATAAGCATTATACCCATGAGGGGATAATGCTTCGGAAGACGACTGTCCGTAATAATTAACAATTGTGTTGACTTGTTCTTAACCCATATCATTCGAGAATAAGTGACCAACACATATATAACTTTATATTATCAATATAATAATCTATATTGATAATTCAATTTTTTAGCATATTAGAATATTGAATTTATTAATATAGAATATTATAATGACAATATGGAGTCATATACGCAATTCAAATATAGTTAAATTATTATATAGATTTATATTTACTAAAATATTGAATTTATCAATATGGAATATTGGAGTGACAATATGAAGTTATATATTTAATTCAATTATAGTCAAATTATTGTCCATATTTGAAAATTTTCAAAATACATGTAAATTGTTGTCAATGTTTTCAAAAATATTGTTAGCATAGATGAATTATTGTTGCAAAACATGTGAAAGAATTTTTGAAATGCCCTCATAAGTTATTTTAATTTTGATTTTTAAAATACAGTCAAATTTCATAAAAAATCAAAGTTCTCTTGAGTGAGCTTGATAGACCACATAGTTGCATACATGAGTTTGCCCTCACACCCTAGGACATCTGATTGTGTAAGCCCCCGGGTCCTCACACTACTAGAATTCGGCTATTTGCCGAGTGCTTAAGGCTTTGCCGGGAGCAATTTATGGGACACTCGATAAAACATACTTTGCCAAGGGCCACACTCGGCAAAAGAAAACAATCGACAATGAGTGTCTTTGTCGAGAGCCAAACACGACAAAGTACTCTGTTCTAGTAGTGTCACTCCCTAGCCCTAGGACAACGACAATCTAAGCCCCTGGGCCCCTCACGTCATGGGGCACCTAACAACCGAAGCTCTTGGTACCAGATAGTCTAAACCCCCAAGGGCCCTCATGTCCTGGGGCACCTAGTAGCCAAAGCTCTTGGCACCCCTCACGTCGTAGGGCACTAAATAATATAAGCCCTTAGGGCCTCTAATGCTCTAGGGCACTTAGCAGTATAAGCCCTAAGGGACCTCGCACTCTAGGGACTTGGCGATATGAGCCACCAGAACCTTTACGCGCCGGAATGCCTAATGGTGTACACTCCAAGAGCTAAAGACCCCCAAAGGAGATAAGGAACTAGAGACAACCTCGGTATGTTTCAAAGCTAAACAATATTGCGGACCCACCAGCGGTTAGTTCAAGAACAAGGGACCCACATCAAATGCCCTAAAGATCGTCCCAATATGATAGCTTAATGAATAACTCTTGAGTACAACTAATTAAAAACACAATGGGTGTGACATTATTGGACTAACACTACATGCAACCACACAATAAAGCCTATAGGGACATTAGGCCGCTAAGCTCTAAACACGCCAATACCATAACCATACTTACACATGTATGGTGTACTTCTGTTGGCACTGATATGGGTGCCAAACACTGGATCGAACCGCCTAGCGGTGCTTTGTACGGAGGCGAGGACGGTCCACTACATATGGCCGGACGGTCCATGACCTGGGCGCATGAGTGGCTCCTCCTCTGCGCATGTCCGGACGGTCTGCGTCTGGGGCTCAAACAGTCCACGATGGCGCAGAACGTCGTCTTCCTCATAGCAGACCTAGATCTCGCCTCCCGGGAGGGACCCCGTTAGAGAGGAGAGATCCTAGAGTGTGTCTTAGCGTCGGCAGGCCACCCAAGTCACCTTTAGTCGACGTAGAGCCAAAGAGAGGTGAAGATTCGAGGTAGAGGAAGGCTAGACTAGGCTAAACTAGAGCTAATCCTAATGCATAATATAAAAACGATAAGTAGAGTTGATTGGATCGATTGTGGGGGGTTCAATCGATTGTAGCCCTTCATCTATATAAAGGGGGAGGTCTGGACCCATTACAAGTCGGTTCTCGAGTTAATCCCACAGGTTTAGCTAACAAATCCTACAAGAAACCTGGAACCCCAAATGATTCTACGCACGCACGGATGGTCTGCGTCGCTATGGCGGACAGTCCGAACCGTTTGCAAGGACATTTTTAGTGCTCAACATATGCCCCCATGCCTTTTGGTGGAGGTTGTTGAACCAAAAGCATATGCGCTGCTAGCACCCTTCAGGAAACAATAGATCTCACAAGTCATTTTGTTCCTGAAGTAAGAGCTAAGCCTGACGCAAGTCACCGGCTTTTCAAACCAATAGGGTGGTCATTCAATAAGCTCTAATGCATAAAGGATGTTTTCTATTGCATCTTTCTCGGCCATGACCATCTGATCAAAGGATCAAAATGTATAGAATGGAGGTGCCCCTAGCCTGAATAGGCAAATGGACTATGTATGTACCACGGGTTCATCGTCGTATCATTCCACATTTCATCATCATCATACATCATCAACATAGCCTTTTAGTCCCATGCAACTTGAAGTAGGATAGAGTTGAAACCCAACAAGATATCACCAAAAAAGAAAGAGAGAGAAAGGGGAGGGGAAAAGCTTTTGAGAGCACTACAAGGAAAAAAGTCCTAATCACGGTTCGAACACGTTCATAGCTTCTTTCCAAGCACTTCTATCCAAACACAATTCCATTGGGATATTCCATTCCTTCAAGTCCCTTTCGATTGCCTCCTCCCATATCAAGTTTGGTCGACCTCTACCTCTCTTCACATTATTGTCCTGTCTTATGATGCCTCTATGCATCGGTGCCTCTGGGGGTCTTCGGTGGACATGCCCAAACCATCTCAACCGATGTTGAATAAGCTTTTCTTCAATTGGCGCTACTCCTAGCCGATCGCGTATGCCATCGTTTCTCCCTCGGTCCAATCTTGTGTGCCCACATATCCAACGCAACACACACATCTCTGCGACACTTAGTTGTTGGATATGTCGTCTCTTAGTAGGCCAACACTCAGCCCCATATAACATAGCAAGCCTAATCATTGTCCTGTAGAACTTGCCTTTCAACTTCTGTGACACTCTCTTGTCGCATAGGACTCCCGTTGCTTGACACCATTTCATCCACCCCGCTTTTGATTCTATGGCTAACATCTTCATCAATATCACCATCTCTCTATAGCATCGATCCCAAATAACGGAACGTGTCCTTCTTTGGTACTACCTGGCCTCCCAAGCTTACATCTCCATCCTCACTAACTATAGTACCAAAGTCACATCTCATATACTTAGTTTTGGTCCTTCTAATTCTAAATCCTTTTGACTCTAGGGTCTGACGCCATAACTCTAGCTTTCTATTTACTCCTTCCCGGCTTTCATCTACTAGAACTACATCATCAGCGAAAAGCATACACCAAGGGATATCTCCTTGTATATCCCTCGTGACCTCATCTATCACTAAGGCAAAAGATAAGGGCTCAAAGCCGAACCTTGATGTAGTCCTATGTTAATTGGGAAAACATTGATATCACCATCAGTTCATCGGACTCTAGTCACAATCTTGTCATACATGTCCTTGATGAGCGTAACATACTTTGTTGGGACTTTATGCTTATCCAATGCCCACCACATGAGATTCCTAGGTATTTTATCATAGGCCTTTTCCATCTCGATAAAAACCATGTGCAAGTCCTTCTACTGTGATATCCTGGCCCCTGGGATGGTGATATCCTGGCCCAAGGCTTAATAGAATTAATAGAGTATCCATACTAACTAGGTGCATGTTCTTTTTAGGAAGCCTATATTGAAAGAACCTCCAAGTTAAGTGTGCTTAGCTTGGAGCAATTTGGGATGGGTGACGGACCAAGAAGTTTTCTCGGGTGCGCATGTGTGAGGACAAAGTGTGCACAAAAGACTCGTGTTGGTCTGTGGGGACAATATATGATCCTAGAGGGCTGGGCTGTCAGGAGTAACTACAGCCAATCCGGGAGTGGACGGGGTGTTACATCTACTCCTTATATTGCTCCATGACATGTCTTATTAAGAAAATTGCTTCCATGGTTAACCTTCCAGGCATGAATCCAAATTGGTTCATGGTGATATGCATCATTCCTCTCAGGTGATGCTCAATAACTCTCTCACATAGCTTCATAGTGTGGCTCATGAGCTTAATCCCTCGATAGTTGGTACAACTTTGAATATCTCCCTTGTTCTTGAAGATTGGTACTAATGTACTCCACTCATCGGGCATCTTGTTTGATCGAAAAATATGGTTGAACAACTTGGTTAGCCAAAAGATAACAATATCCCCAAGGCATTTCCACACCTCTGTCGGGCACATTGCCTTGCCCCCTTTGATCCTCTTTAAAGCTTCTTTGACCTCTGATTCTTGGATCCTACGTACAAAGCATATATTTAAATCATCAAAGGAGTCATATAGTTGGGTGTCCATAGTCTCATTCTCACCATTGAAAAGATTGTCAAAATACCTCTGCCACCTCTGTTTGATGTATTGTCCTTTCACCAAGAGTTCATCCATCTCATCCTTAATTCATTTAACTTGGTTGAGGTCCCTTGTCTTCCTTTCCCGAATCCTAGCTATCTTATAAACATCCTTCTCCCCTTCCTTTGTACTTAGTCTTCGATAAAGATCATCATAGGAACGACCCTTTGCCTCACTCACAGCTCGCTTTGCAGTCTTCTTTGCCACCTTATACCTCTCTATGTTGGCCGCGCTCCTATCCTGGAACAAGCTCCTGTAACATTTTTTCTTCTCCTTTATTTCCTTTTGAACATCCTCGGTCCACCACAAGTATCCTTAGGTTCATCGCTACTCCCTTTGGTCACTCCAAACACATCTGACACCACCTTCCTAATACAAGTTGCCATCTTCACCCACATGTTGTTTGCATCTTCTTCTTTAGACCAAGCGCCCTCCACAAAAACTCTTTCCCTAAAAACTTCAGATGTCTCCCCTTTGAGTTTCCACCACTTCGTCCTAGCAATTTTGGCTTATTTATCCCTATGGGTACTAATCCAAAAACAGAAGTCAACCACCACAAGATTATGTTAGGGCACAACACTCTCTACAGGTATCACCTTACAATCCAAACAAGCTTGTTTATCTTCTCTCCTTGTGAGCACGAAATTGATCTGGCTCGAACGATGGCCAATGCTAAAAGTCACTAAATGAGAATCTCTCTTTCTGAAGAAAGTGTTGGCTATCACTAGGTTGTAGGCTACAACAAAGTCCAAAATATCCTCTCCTTCTTAATTCCTACTACCATACCCGAAACCTCCATGTGCTAGCTCATAAACTGCATTTGTTGAACCTACATGACCATTGAGATCTCCTATGAAAAGCTTCTCATTGGTGGGTACTACTCTGACCATGCCATCTAAGTCTTCCCAAAACTTCCTTTTCTCGCTCTCACTGAGACCAACCTGAGGGGCATATGCACTTATAATGTTCAAGACTACATCCCCAAAACTAGTTTGACTAGGATAATCCTACCTCCCTGCCTTTTGACGTCCACCACTCCATCCTTGAGGGTCTTATCAATCAGGATACCTACTCTATTTTTGTTTGCCACTGTTCCTGAGTAGCATAGTTTGAAACCAGTGTTCTCCACCTCCTTCGCTTTTTGCCCCTTCTATTTTGGTTCCTGGACACATAGGATACTAACACGCCTCCTACTCGCTGCATCGACTAACTCTCTTAGCTTACATGTAAGGGACCCTATGTTGCAACTAACTACATGGATCCTAGTCGGCTCAACTAGCTTCCTTACCCCTCGCACCCTTTGAGATAGATGCGAATACCCTTGCACATTTGTCACTACACCTGGGCGCCGATGTAGCGCGCCACTAAAGAAGCAATGACCCAATCCTTGCTCACTTGACATCGCATCCAGATCACGACATGGTGCACCAGCAAGGGGGTGGCATCTCGGCCCTTTCCCATTTAACACCATACCTGGGTTCTGATATGGTGCATCGCTAAGAGGGTTACGTGTATCATTCCACATTTGAATAGGACAATATACTGACAATGAGTATACGAGTGGAAAGTATCATGGCCTCATTTATGGCCAACCAGCCCTCATTTATGGACGATTGTATCTGTCGACGAAAATCATTACAATTCTTGGTGGCATGGGAAAAATAATTATGCCACTTGCAATAAACAAGTCTCTTTAATTCATCAATAGGAGAAATAGTATGTATTAGTTTAATGTTACCAATCTTTAATAGCTCATCAAATATTTTATCGCATTTGGCAACATTAAAAGTAAATTTAACTTCTTCTTGCCGATTCTTTTGAACTGACTGCAAAGAAGAACATGCAGAAGATTTGGCCTTCGTTGGCCAATCAAGCTCAGTGGTATATACATCTGCTGATTCATCATCTGAACTATCACGCTCTACTAGATGTATAGTACGGGTGACCGATTTTGATGTCTCTTTATATCGGCTTTCACAGGCCAAAGGACGCTAATGTAGCTGAGCTATTGAAAATAACTGAGTGCCATCTAATTTGTCTTTTAAGTAGGATAGCAACCCATTAAAGCCAGCCCTGCTAGCTCTTTGTCTGCGACATAGACCCGAAAGCATCGATTTCCAGTGTCCTAGAACCTCCGAATATAATCATTAATCGATTATTCGTGTCACTGTCGAACTGAGGCTAAATCAGCCAACCTAATTCATATTCCCCAGAAAACAAATGCTCATGAAATTTACTCTCTAAATCATTCCAGGAATTAATGGAATTAGGAGGCAGGGTAGCGTACCATGCAAAAGCGGTACCGGTAAGGGATAAAGAAAATAAACGAACACGAAAGGCTTCCCCATCGGCCAATTCACCTAGGTGTGCTAGGAACAGGCCTACATGTTCGTGTGTGCTTCTACCACTTTCACCAGAAAACATAAAAAACTCAGGTATCCTTGCACCTTCTGGGTCTCAGACAGTGTCAAACCGATGATCATATGGCTACTCTTCTCTAGCTACACTAAATTCGAGCCTATGTCAAAAAATTTCAGCCATCTCTTCCCTAATTTTCTCCATTGCGCCCGGTGGTAAACCACTGGACCTTGGTGAAAGTTCCCTATGCCTGGGAATAGGATCTGGATGTCGCCTAGAGGGGGGTGAATAGGTGAGTAATAAATATCACTTTAAAACTGGAAATTCTTACTCTAGTCGAAGGCTGGATCGCAGTGGAATGAAAGACCCTTCGAGTAGGTTGCAGCGGAATTAAAGTTCTTGTCTTAAAATACCCTGCACTTCGAAGATAGCTTGTACCACATATAAATATAGAAGTGCAAGTATAAATAACAAATAAGACAGAGAAACAACACACAACACAGAGCAGAGCACACAGACACAGGGATTTATCCCTACGTTCGGCCAGGCCTGAAATGCTTGCCTAGTCCTCGTTGGAGTTAGCCACACCTTGGCTTGGAGTCTATTTCAACTCCTTCCTCTGTTTGCTCAGATCTATCAGTGCGACAGATAGAGCTTTCCACTATGTTGATGTCAGTTACAACGATGCCGTGGCTGTTTACAGTCTTCTCGACAGCACTCCGGCAGAGTAACAATGCACTCAAGATTTTGCTCTAGCTCTCAGCAGCACTTCCCCTATCTCTAAAGGCTTATAACTTCGCCTGTACACAAACTAGAGAGATACACAAGAGAGGGAGAGAGAATTGATCCAAATGATGGATGCACTTGTTGGCTGCTCTTGTGTCTTTGTTGGAGGTGCCTAGGGGTCCCTTTTATAGACCCAAGGGGCCTAGGAGCCGTTGGAGTTCCACTTAGAAAGCAATCCTTGCCTTCTGTCGAGTGGTGCACCAGACAGTCTGGTGCACCACCGGACATGAACAATTCTTGTCTGGTGCCCGATCTCCTTCCTTTTCTAGCGAAGCCGACCGTTGGCCCTTCGATCTCCTTGGTGCACCGGACACTGTCCGGTGTAACCAAGTGACCATTGGCCCGACCACGTGTCATCCATTGATCGCATAGTCGACCGTTGGCCATGGGCGCCGTTGGCTCATCGGACAGTCCGGTGAATTTTAGCCATGGCGCCCTCGGCGAATTCCCGAGAGCACCCTGTTTTGCTGCTCAACCCGCATGCGCACCGGACACTGTTCGGTGCACCACCAGACAGTCCGGTGCACCACAGACTGATGCAAGTTTTGGCCAGACTTAGCCAAACTTCTCCAATTCCATTTCCACTTTTCTTGACAAGGCTTCTAGCACTTATAGAACCATGTTAGTAACAAATACAATTCACTAAGTCTAGAGACGTACCTTGATTCTTGTTTTTGCACTTCTTTAGCATTTGGCACGTTTGAGATCAATGTTGGACTCTAAACCATCAAGTCAACTTGACTTGATCTAGATTGACATATCTGAGTTCCAACATCCTGCAAAGGTCACAAAGAATATATCCAAACATAGTAACAACCCAAGCTAAAGATCAAGGTGAACTTAGCTCTTTTGGGCTGCTTCTAGTTCTAGTTTTGACACTGCTTCTTCTTTTCAGTGACCTTGTTCACTTCTTGAGCTTGATCTTGAGCCTTATGACTTACACCACATAACTCTAGACGTTACCTCATTGGTTGTAAATCATGTCCTTATGTAGTGATCCTTGATGCACCATAACTCTTCTTAACTCGATCATCCTTGACTTTGCAAGTCTTCTTCTTCACCCCTGGCTTTGGGTTCCTGGTCTCCTTGACCTTCTCCCGTGCACTCGGTACCTCGAAGCTCTTCTTGCCTCCATCCTTGGCTTGATCGGTTGTCTCTGAGTTACACACATCGAGTCTCACTTAAGCAATGTCCATCTTACTTGTGATGTCCATTATCTATAGATAATCTAGTCTTTGGACCATCACACTTGTTCACTTATGTTGAACCCTGTTAGCTTTGCATTAAGCACCTGTTCAACACTTAGCACACTTGTTAGTCCTTTAGTTGGGTTGTCATCTAAACACCAAAAACCACAAGAGAGCTTTCAATCTCCCCCTTTTTGGTGATTGATGGCTACACAATTAAAGCTTACACAAGAATAAGATTTAAAGCACAAATTTTGAATTCTAAGTTTATAGAATGCCCCCCCTAAATATGTGCTTACATTAAAATCTCAACTTTGACCTTATATGCCAAATTGCACATACTTAGGCTAATTTGAAGCATAACTACACCTTAGCACCTATGGGATGCATTGTGTCAAGAATTAAACTGTGATACATATAACACACAAATGCACAGGATAAGAGTTAAACACCAATTAAATGGATATACCATAGGAATATCAACCTACCACTATTCACCATTAAGAAACCAATTTAAAGCACCAAAACCACATGAATATCTATTACAGGACAAACACAATAGATACCAATTGATTCATATCAACAGAAGCACTAATTATGCATTATCACCATATAATACAACAAGAAGCATATGATAAGTATTATCAACAAAACTAACACATTCTTCCTTAAGATCAAGGGAACTCAAGGAAACCCCTTTGAGTCCTTTAGCACACAAAAAATTAATCTTCACCCTCTTCACACTTAAGATAAGCTTTCCTCTCAGGTCGAGGTAAGCTTTAATGCACAAATTCTCCCCCTTTGACATCAAACACCAAAACCATATTCAAGCAAGAACATAGGATGATGTCAAGGGACAACAGGGTATTAAGCAGGTAAAATGCAACACATTAACATTACTCCCCCTTACACATTAAACATATGCAACACAATCATTGGAGGAAAATTAAGATACAAATACGCAAAAGGTCAATACCTCCTTTTGTACCTTTACCATTTTATGGTGTACTTTCCATCTAAGTAGGCGGAGTTCCTTTTGCCATCAATTTAAGATTTCAATCTTGAAAGTTTTATCTCTAGGGAGCTCCTTCATACTTGTGCCTGATCCTTTATCCTGACCTTTTCTTGTTGCTAAGACACCAAAACTTAGAACAAGTTATAGTATTGTGGCACAAGATGAAGCTTCTATTCTAGTGATTACCATAAGATACCGATTGAAGCACACTACCAAGGCTACCGATTGAAAGATCATCACTGTCATAGCTCCATGATATTTAAAGATAAACATCTAGGATCACCGACTATTATAGAGCATGAGCAATCTTTAAATATGCAATTACTCACAACTTTAGATACCAATTACTCGACTTGTGGAGGTACCCAAGTCCCGATTGCTCCATTTCTTGCTCTTCTTCCCTTTTCCACCTTGAGACTATATAGGATCACTCAAGAAACAGTTAGTCTCAAAAGACACAAGTTATGTTTGCTCCACCTAAAGTTGTGCATAAAGTATTTGAATGACT
Organism: Zea mays; assembly: GCF_902167145.1. Taxonomy (NCBI): domain Eukaryota; kingdom Viridiplantae; phylum Streptophyta; class Magnoliopsida; order Poales; family Poaceae; genus Zea; species Zea mays. The sequence continues at coordinate 80,076,671 of NC_050104.1, read as the reverse complement.
TGCACCTTGCACATTCTAGCGTCCTTAGAGCCAGAGGGGATCACAACATACCTTGGTCTAGGCATAATATATCATTTGCATCACAAAAAGATACCAATTGAATAGATGACATAATACAACTTATGACTAGTGGAAACAATGCATGCCTCAAGATATATAACATTTTAAAAGCAACCTAGGCACACTTCACACATGATGATCATTGCAACACATATACCAATTGAAAAACGACAAGATAATGCATATAAAGCACAATGTCTAAGTACACCATGATTAAGAAGTATTTTCTTAGGTACACCAAAGTAAATAACATTTTAAAGCATAAAGCACCTAAGCCAAGATACTACCAATTGAATGGCAAGAACATAGCTATGATCACAATCAACGAAACTTCAAGATATTCAAAAAAAATGCATAGTTCCATTCTCCATACCTTTGCCTTTTACTTGAATGCCATGAGATCCATTCTTTTAGGTAGTGTGGAGTGAGAGCACTTGTTGTCACCAATTGAGGGCTCCTTTTGCTCATGCACTTCATAGCTCGGGAGGGTGCATTAGAGACACAACATGGATTTAAAAAGATACAGGTATCGTCGTTTGGAGAGTAAGTTGCAGATTCTCATCAAAGTCCTTTGCTTAATTCACCAATAATGATTAAGGACCTCTACAACTTATTTAACTCGAGACGAACATGAGATTAGTATTGCACAATAATTCAACGTTGAGTCAATAAATAGACAATAAAATTGACAACTTAAGCATAGAGTTTGAATTAACCATCTTAAGCTCTCCCAAGGTCTCCAGTCCATCTCGAGGCACCTGCATTGTCTATTTGGCACAGTTTGGTACCCATCTCGGGATGGGTCCATAACATTCATCTAAAAGAGCCTTTGGTACCCAAATAGCATTTGTGCTAGTTCTAGGTGATCTCATTATTAATCTAGCACAAGTGTATGATTTGGGTCTCCTAAGCGAATAAGATTGACATAAATTTACTTGTTTAGGAACCTTACCCTTCTTACATACCTTAGGTAGATGACCATGCTCACCACACCATGTAGTAGAAGCGTCGCTAAACCTGACATGACACTTGCTGTTTGTATTTTTTCTTAGTGAGGGTCATCTTGGAGGGTGCACGTCTTTGATTCTTCATGAGCGGACATGAAGTGATCATATGGTCCTTATCGTTGCATCCAAAACATCTCCTCATTCCTTCATCCTTGTCTTTGTGTGGACAAGACGCAATGAAGTGACCTAATTCCTTGCACTTGAAGCACCTCCTTTTTCCTCTTCCCTTTTTGCTCTTGGATGACATAGAGAGATGATTAGTGCAAACAACATGACTAATTGAATTTTTACCTTTTTTCCTTGTTCATGTTGATTTCTTCATTTATTGCTTTAGGAACATCCTTCTTATGGAGTTTAACACTTGCTGCAGTTTCTCCCGTCTCAAGCTTCTTCACCACACGTCTGTGGATATCTTGAGGAGGTTGAGCAATGTGTCTTCTCCTTAGTTGCTTTGCTTTCTTGTTCCTTTCTTTATTGATGAGCAACTTTTCTTTTGATCCTGCAGCTTGATGCTCATTCAAAAATTGGCTTTCTTTTGAGCAACAGGGGTTAGCACATGGTGATATATTATCTAAATGAGCACGTGTGCAAGAATGAGGTTCACATGAATTTAAGTTCGCAATTACAACCTCATGAGCAACATCAAGCATGATATGGTCATCAACTAATTCATTATGAGAATAAGATAGCATATCATATTTTGCACTTAGAGCAAGTTTTTCTAAATTTATCATTTCTACTTGACTCTTAAGCATAGAATTCTCAGTTTTAAGTTGAGCAACATCAGACAATACATCATGATTATTTCTTTGCTCAAATAAAACAGATTCATATCGTTGGACCAAATTATCATGAGAGCACTTTAGCTCCTCATGTTCTTTGGTCATCTTCTGCAGGCTGTCGTTGGTTTTGATGAGAGTCTCCTCTAGCCTGAGAAGCGTCTCGCCTTGTTCCTTGTTCCTCCTCAATAGCTTAACCAAGAGCACTTTGTCTTCTTTGTTGAGATGGGTGTAGAACCGGCGAATCTCCTCTTCTTCCACATCGACGGTCTCATTTTCCCTGTCATTATTATCAGTGGAAGCAATACAGGAAAATGTACCTTGTGGTGATGAAGACTCATCCTCGCTATCATCCTCATATTCCTCCTCATCATCTCTTTCGTCTCCACTATCATTGTTAGCAATAAGACATTTATAACTAGTGGAAGACAAACATGTCGGTGAGGTGGATTCATCGTTTGGTTGCCATCATTTTTCTTCTCCCGTTGAAAGGTTAGTACCACAAGCAACATAGGGAGTAGAAGTAGTACAATTGGACTCAGAATATTTTGTTTTAATTCTAGTCCATAGATCATGGGCATCAACAAATAAATCATTATCACTACTCATGATGGCAAAATAAGCACCTCTAGAAAGAGAGTCAACTAAGATGTTGCAAGCATGGTGATTGAGAGATAGACATCTTAGTTCAACATTAGAAGGTTTTTTACTAATATCAAAGGGAAAAATACTTCTACTGAAGATCTGTCTCAAATCAGGATCAATATGCATGAAAGCATTATAAATAGAGACAGACCAAGATTTATAATTAGAACCATCGCCTAGAAGAAGATCTAGAGTTACCTCTTGTGACGACATCGTCATCTTCGGACGGCTAAGCCCACACTGGAGAGGCCTAGCTCTGATACCATTTGAAAGTTCCCTATGCCTGGGAACAGGATCTGGATGTAGCCTAGAGGAGGGGGGTGGGTGAAGCGGCGAATAATAAATATCACTTTAAAACTGGAAATTCTTACTCTACTCGAAGGCTGGATCACAGTGGAATGAAAGACCCTTCGAGTAGGTTGCAGCGAATTTGAAGTTCCTATCTTAAAATACCCTGCACTTCGAAGACAGCTTGCACCACATATTAATATAGAAGTGCAAATATAAACAACAAATAAGACAGAGAAACAACACACAACACAGAGCAGAGCACACAGACATAGGGTTTTATCCCGAGGTTCGGCCAAGCCTGAAATGCTTGCCTAGTCCTCGTTGGAGTTAGCCACACCTTGGCTTGGAGTCTATTTCAACTCCTTCCTCCGTTTGCTCAGATCTGTCAGTGCGACAGATAGAGCCTTCCACTATGTTGATGTCAGTTACAACGATGCCGTGGCTGCTTACAATCTTCTCGACAGCACTCCGGCAGAGTAACAATGCGCTCAAGATTTTGCTCTAGCTCTCAGCAGCACTTACCCTCTCTAAAGGCTTATAACTTCGCCTCTACACAAACTAGAGAGATACACAAGAGAGGGAGAGAGAATTGATCCAAATGATGTATGCACTTGTTGGCTGCTCTTGTGTCTTTGTTGGAGGTGCCTAGGGGTCCCTTCTATAGCCCCAAGGGGCCTAAGAGCCGTTGGAGTTCCACTTAAAAAGCAATCCTTGCCTTCTGTCGGGTGGCGCACCGGACAGTCCGGTGCACCACCGGACATGAACAGTTCCTGTCCGGTGCCCGATCTCCTTCCTTTTCTGGCGAAGCCGACCGTTGGCCCTTCGATCCCCTTGGGGCACCGGACACTGTCCGATGCACACTGGACAGTCCGGTGCGACCAAGTGACCGTTGGCCAGGCCATGTGTCACTCGTTGATCGTGCAGTCGACCGTTGGCCATGGGCGCCGTTGGCTCACCGGACAGTCCGGTGAATTTTAGCCATGGCGCCCTCGGCGAATTCCCGAGAGCACCCTGTTTGCTGCTCAACCCGCATGCGCACCGGACACTGTCCAGTGCACCACCGGACAGTCTGGTGCACCACAGACTGATGCAAGTTTTGGCCAGACTTAGCCAAACTTCTCCAATTCCATTTCCACTTTTATTGACAAGGCCTCTAGCACTTGTAGAACCATGTTAGTAACAAAAACAATTCACTAAGTCTAGAGACATACCTTGATTCTTGTTTTTGCACTACTTTAGCATTTGGCACATTTGAGATCAATGTTGGACTCTAAACCATCAAGTCAACTTGACTTGATCTAGATTGACATATCTGAGTTCCAACATCTTGCAAAGGTCACATAGAATATATCCAAACATAGTAACAACCCAAGCTAAAGATCAAGGTGAACTTAGCTATTTTGGGCTGCTTCTAGTTCTGGTTTTGACACTGCTTCTACTTTTTAGTGACCTTGTTCACTTCTTGAGCTTGATCTTGAGCCTTATGACTTACACCACATAACTCTAGATGTTACCTCATTGGATGTAAGTCATGTCCTTATGTAGTGATCCTTGATGCACCATAACTCTTCTTAACTCGATCATCCTTGACTTTGCAATTCTTCTTCTTCACCCCCTAGCTTCGGGTTCCTGGTCTCCTTGACCTTCTCCCGTGCACTCGGTACCTCGAAGCTCTTCTTGCCTCCATCCTTGGCTTGATCGGTTGTCTTTGAGTTACGCACATCGAGTCTCACTTAAGCAATGTCCATCTTACTTGTGATGTCCATTATCTATAGATAATCTAGTCTTTGGACCATCACACTTGTTCACTTATGTTGAACCCTGTTAGCTTTGCATTAAGCACATGTTCAACACTTAGCACACTTGTTAGTCCTTTAGTTGGGTTGTCATCTAAACAACAAAACCCACAAGAGAGCTTTCACTTGGGCTATGGGGCTCATTCGGTCGGATGTTGCTATGCCGTCCTTTTTGTCATGATCGATAGATAATGTTGATCGGCCTGCGATCATATGGTTCACTGTGGTTTAAGTATATAGGGGTGAAATGTACTGCTGTTGTGGTGTGTAATAACTTGGTGCATAGTGTGCAAAAATAGGTTCTGTGTATGTGTATCCAGACAATCTGGTGGTAAATCTGAATTGTCTGGTTATGTTCGCTACTATTGGGGCACCACGTGGTTGTCTTGGTGCGGCCTCGGACTATCTAGCAGGGAAAGCCAGATGGTTCGCACTGGGGCCGGATCGTCCGTGCAGAAAGCTCGGACGATCCGACCGTGTCCAGGGGTGCCGATCTACCAAGCAGGGATGACAATGGTGGTATTTGCCCTAGGTATGAGTTCATTGGCATACCATATAATGGTTGGGCTGTGAATCCCCATTTGTTGTTGATGTACTAGACATAGATATCCTATTACTAGTTTCATATGATGAAAAACTAGGAGCAACAAATTTCTCCAACGAATGTGTTAATTTTTTGATTGATTCTTCTAACCCTCTAAGATGTTGTTTCATTTGATTCTGCTATTTATCTACATACAGTTTAATAGATTGGATGTTGTCGGGTTTATTTATGTTGGGGACTTGAAGCGAAGATGGAAGAAATGCGACGTCAGTCTCTCCATATGTGACAACCTTCTAGTGGCGAGCCACCGTGTATTGTGACAATAATTTGTCCTTCGCTTGACGCATGTAGTCTTCATATTGTTGTTGTTCATCGGCCATTAGACTTTCAACATTCGGCTTCAGGATATTGTCCGGGGAGATATCGGTGTGATCTTTAGAACCGACCATTTGAGGCCCTGATTGTTAGTAGATCTAGACACTTGTTCCACAGTGGAGTCGCATAAAAGTGTGTTAGCGCCGATCTGGGCACCAAACACTGGATTGAACCGCCTAGCGGTGCTCTCTGCGGAGGCACAGATGGTCCGCGACACAGGGTCTGATGGTCCATGACCTGGGCGTAGAAGCGACTCCTCCTCTACGCATGCCCGGACGGTCCACGCCTAGGGCTCGAACGGTCCGCGATGGCATAGAGTGTCGTCTTCTTCGCAGCAGACCTAGATCTAGCCTTCTAGGAGGGACCCCATCGAGGAGGAGAGAGCTTAGGGTGTGCCTTGGCATCAGTAGACCACCCAAGACACCTCTAGTCAACGTAGAGTCGAAGAGAGGTGAAGGTTCGAAATAGAGGAAGGCTAGACTAAGGCTAAACTAGAGCTACTCCTAATGCATAAGGTGAAAACGATAAGTAGAGTTGATTGGATTGATTGTGAGGGTTCAATCGGACATAGCCATTCATCTATATAAAGGGGTTGGGGAGATCTGGACCCGTTACAAGTCGGTTCTTGAGTTAATCCTGTAGGTTTAGCTAACAAATCTCGCGAGAAACCCGGAACCCTAGCTGATGATTCTGCACACGCGAACAGTCTACGCCGCTACGGCGGACAGTCCAGACCACGGACCATCCGCAAGGATATTTTTGGTGCTCAACAACTTGCAAATACAAGAAACGATACTAACAACCAATCACCTATGGACAGATAGCAACGACACCATCTACATTTAATTAATGTGATCCTACAGGCATGCCTTTGCTCTAACACATAAACAACAGGTAGGTGTACCCAAAGCAACTATGCACAATTAGCTTAGTATATATCGCCACTTCTAGATAGGAAATTACACATCCTCTAGGATTGAGAGGACCCTTGTTGCTAACGTAGAACAGTATAAGGGTTCATGCTTGCAGTAAAAGGTACAAGAAACCATTAATAAGCCTAGGGAAGACTGATGTCTGCACAACACACCAGGATGATTACAACAATGCACACCAACGGTGAGATACACGACCATGATCCAGAGTGAGAGGAATAGGCGGTTGGCCTATGACACGCAGGGACCAGACAACATAAGGTATATAATGTAATACTACAACTACTTTAGACTATAAAATAGGTGATAGAGCAACATTCAATTCAAGGTTGCAAACATCCAACTGCCACTAGAATCCTAAGAGCAACTGCAGTAGTTCTCTAAAAGACTTCCTAAATCAATAATTTAGGTAGTTAACACAAAAATTCCTCTCCAGTAGTTCTCTAAATGAACTTTCTAAATTTAACAGTTTCTCATCTAACCTCATTTCCTCTACACATTTGGCAACCATTTAGCAACTCTCTAAACAAAAATGTTGACTGCATTATGTAGATAATGAAGGTAATTGATGAAATTTGTGACTTATTTTTTATGTGGATAGATACAAAAAAACTACAACCTATATTTAGAGAACTATTGGAGAACTCACATTTTTTACTCCCAAAGTTATTTAGCAACTTCTTAAATCTATGATTTAGAGAGCTAAAATTTACATAACTATTGGAGTTTCTCTAAGGTTAGGAGCTCAAATTCTGCGCCACAGTTTGCCATGCCTAAGGGAATCTTACCATACTTTTACAAGTCATTGACGAATAGGACCTATGTAGCAGGAGAAATATCTTGCCACAACTATGGCTTCAAACCAAACACATGCCTAACTTGGTAAAACTGTTGAATTAATGTGGGCCTGACCCAAATTAATATTTAATAAAATAGTCAATGCTAAAGGCCCACTTTAATGCTACGGTATACTAGTACTTTAGTACCATATCGGAAGTTCAAGGGACAATTCAATCAACTTAAATAGGTGGACTTTTAATGCATCTATTGAGAAGCTGAGAAAAGGATGAAGGACTGGCACACGTGCGGGTCGCAGGCTGGGCCGTGGCCATGGTAGATCTGACCTTGGTCCGAATATTCCTTCCTAACGGTTGCACATTTTGCCTGGAGTGATGACCATCCATTACTGTCGTTCGTTAGTGACCGTTTTCTGTGTTATGGCTAGTAATGGACGGGTTGTAATGACTGTTAGCTAGTAACAGACGCCACTGACACTACTAAAGTAAACCTCTATACAGGCAGTCCAGTTAGCCTCTACACAGGCAGTTCCAGGAACCGTTTGTGGTGCACCGCCTGTGATGTAAAACAACATCATAGGCGGTCAATCAAAAACCGCTTGTGATAGACACACATCACAGGCGGTTCTCTCTAAAGGAACCGCCTGTGATAGACACACATCACATGCGGATTCTAATCCTAGCCGCTTGTGTTAGCCACACATCACAGGCGGTTTCTAATCCTAGCCGCTTGTGTTAGACACATACCATAGGCGGTTTTAAATATAGGTCCGACTGTATTTCAATATACAGATTACAGATTCATATGCAGATTCCAGATTCATATACAGAATTAATAACAGATTCATACATAGATTCATACACAGATTCATACACATATTCATTCACATATATGTTGCATAACAAGTTCCATACACAGATTCATACACATATCAAGTTCCATACACAGAGTCATACACATATCAAGTTCCATATACAACTCAACATCTCAAGTTCCATATATTGAACATCTCAAGTTCCAAACTAAAGATCTAAACACTATGTGATATCGTGTACAAACTTAGTTCTGGGAAGTGTTGCAAATTTCCATTTGTATTGTAGAATAGCCCTTGTTGATGAAGAACTTCACGGCGCATAAAGTAAAGCAAGTCTTTTACAACCTTAGCCACGCCGACGGAAACCATATCTCTTTCTAACCATTCAGCATTGATCTTGGATTTAGGAACCTGCAATGAAAGCAAAAAGCAAGCAGTGCTAAGAGTAATGTGATGAGCAACAATATAACATAAAAATTGCAACATAGACAATGATAGCGAACTTACATCCTCACGATTGACCATGTAATGGAAGGTGACACGACACCATTCGCATACATAATAACCACACAATACAGTACCCAGAGGTTGTTTTTCACCATATGGAAATAATGATATTGACAAATTAGGCTTGTCCTCTTAGCAGCCCACCTAAGAGAAGAGAAGTGCACAGATGAAGTCGGGGCGGCTTTAAATTTTGTGACCACACATCTGGACAGAGTACACCGGCTCACCATCGTCTGGCCCCTTAACAAGCTCGCAAACGTCCACAGCCCGAAGGTCGTTTGCTGCCACCAAATGTTTCCAGCCCTCGGTGAAGCCCACAATTAACGGGCTGTCGTGGTAAACGACAGGCCATAATCTCTTCTTGGGGTCCTTCAGCATTATAACATCACAGCCATGCCTTCTCTGTCTAACTGCATTGGAAAGCGATTTGGATAGGTCCTGGGGTGACAGTGATCAGAAACACCTTTTTGTTTGGGGAGGAAAAAAGGGACACAGAGGATATACTGCACTTCTATCTGCAATTCTGTCTGCTCCGTGCTTCCCGGCCCGATTCAGGCATTCAGTCGAAGCCATTCTCCATAAGTCCCAAACAGATATGTGCTTCCATGGTTTTTAGCAACTGTCCTAGCGAGCTAGTAGTAGCGTTGTCTCATCTAGAGGGGCCAAAGCCATATGCTTTATGGCTGTGTTGTGTGCTCTTAGAACAAATTTAGGGTTTATTCATTTTAATCTCAATCTATATTGATCAAAAAAAGATTGAGTGGGTTTAAATTCCTAGCAAGTCAAAATCGCTCCTAATCCCCTCAAACGGTCCGACCCCTGTAGAATGGGAATAATCGAACAATGCCCTACTATTGCGAGGCTCGCCGGGAAAAATAGTGGGAAAAGCTCAAGACACAAGGAACTAATTCACTAATGGTGCAAACAAACTTGAGTTAATTTCAGAGTAGCGATAAAAATGTCTTTTAACCTTTAGAACAAAGGAAAAGTGAAGAAATTTTAAAAGATTGAAATCATATAGGAAATTTTCCTGTGTGGCCATTTGGAACAAAGGATTGAGTTCCTGCAAATACTATGAAATTCCTATGGACCATTGTAGTGAGATTTTGGGGGATTTCTAACATGGGGTCCAACCTCTTGAATTTTTCCTATGGAATTGCAAGTGACATGCAACTCTATTCCTATATTTTTCATATTCGTATGTTTTACCAATACTGCATTCCAAAGAAGGCCTAAAAATGTGACCATCTTTGTGAGTATGCACATATGTTTACTGCAATCCACAATAGCGACATGAATAGGAGCTTCGAGCTATTGGATATGAGGTTGGAGTATTTTATAGCAGTGGAAAGGCTATTTCGAACGCTGATATGGTAATAGCTTGGTGGGTAAATTTTGATAGTGATAAAGGAACACTTCTTTAATTTAATAAGGGAGGCAAGTAGGATTGCCTATATATACGATAAAGCAAACACGAAGTTTGACGACTGAAAGGATCACGATGCCCAAGAGGGGGGTGAATTGGGCTTTTCTAAAAATCAACACTAATTAAAACCTAAGCAAGAGCTAAACAAGAGCCCAACTTCACCCCAACAACTAGCACTAAGAATATAATACTAGAAATGTAACAAAGCTAAGATAATACTTCAAATACTTGCTAAACAAATACACAATGTAAAGTGCTTAAATTAAGTGCGGAATGTAAAGCAAAGTTTAGAAGACTCCTCCAATTTTTCCCGAGGTATCGAAGAGTCGGCACTCTTCACTAGTCCTCGTTGGAGCACCCGCGCAAGGGTATCGCTCCCCCTTGATCCTCGCAAGAACCAAGTGCTCACTACGAGATGATCCTTTGCCACTCTGGCGCGGTGGATCCCTCGAGACCGCTTACAAAATTGAGCCGGGTCACCAACAAGATCTTCACGGTGATCACCGAGCTCCCAACGCCACCAAGCCGTCTAGGTGATGCCGATCACCAAGAGTAACAAGCCATAGACTTTCGCTTGACCAAGAGAAGCCTAATGCAAGTGGTGTGTGCTCTAGGTGGCTCTCACTAGCGCTAACGAGGAACAAGCGCGGATTATGATTCTCTAATCTCCTCACTAGGCTTTTGGTGCTTGCAATACTCTACCAAGGTGCTGGAATAAATGTGGGGTGCAAGACATTGAATATGGTGGGTGGAGGGGGTATAAATAGCCCTCACCCACCAACTAGCCGTTACAGGCAATGTGCTGCGCGATGGCGCACCGGACAGTCCGGTGCGCCACCGGTGCGCCAACGGTGCGCCACCGGTGCGCCAACGGTCACTTCCAACGGCTAGTTCTGACAGAGAGCCGTTGGACTCATGGCGCACCGGACAGTGAACAGTCCACTGTCCGGTGCACACCGGACAGTCCGGTGCGGTGTCCGGTGCACCACTAAAATTCAACTCAGAACACTGCGCTCTCGGGTTTCTGCGAAGGGAAGACACTGCCGTGGACCTGCCTGGCCCCACCTGGCAGAGGGTGCACCGGACAGTCCGGTGCACACCGGACAGTCCGGTGCCCCTAAGCCAGAAACCCTAACTCTTGTTTTTCAGCTGATTTTCAAATCGGTTTTTGCTCTAACTTGTGTGTGAGTTCTAGAGTGACACCTAGCACTGTATATGAGTGTGATTGTGCACCAACACTACACTAGAACTCTCTTGGTCAAACTACTCATCGACAACCCCTCTTTATAGTACGGCTAAAAGAGAATAAAAGACCTAACTAAATCGCGAGTGTCCACATCTCCTTGACACTCGGACTCCGTAGACCTTCACCTTTTGTTCCGTCGTTTTAGCCGTCGCTTCGAGTTCTTATCTCCGGGATTGCTTTCACATTGTAGTGCTTTTACCTGTCATGCGACCTAACTTACCATTTGTCTCTACAAAACACACGTTAGTCACATATAATATTACGTTGTCATTAATCACAAAAACCAACCAGGGGCCTAGATGCTTTCAATCTCCCCCTTTTTGGTGATTGATGACAACCCTACAAGTTTTGTGAGAGTAGTTTGTTTTGAAGATTCTGTCAATAGAAAGAATGGTTAGTTATACTCAGTAATCTTTGATAGAAGGAATGTGTACCATAATAATAAGAGTGAGCGCATACACATCATAAGATTCTTGTTAATATAAAAGTGAAGTCAAATTAATGAAACAAGAGCTAGAAGACTGGTGATAAAATATAAGGTGAAAATATAATACACACAGTCAATCATACGCAACGAGAGTATATGACGAGTTTGTGAGCCAAAAACACATCAAGCTAGTACAGAGAGTAGCAGGCACACATATTACATCAAAATGACTCTGACTCTCTACTAACTCTCTAACTCCCCCTAGCTCTCACAACTCTCCCCCTAGCTCTCACAACTCATATCTCTCCCCCTTTGGCGTCAAACACCAAAAGGGACCTGAACCTAAACACCTGAAGCAGGAGGAGGCGGCGGGGGCGCATCCGGTCGAGGTCGAGGTAGTAGAGCGAACGCCGACGGAGGGTCAGAGTCAGTCTCGGATCCAGGATCTGCGGTAGAAGCTGGAGCTGGTACTGACTCGGACAGAGGCCGCGCTGCAGGAGCTACCGGAGCAGAAGCGGTCACAGATACTGCCACAGCGGTAGTGGTAACAGCAGATGCTGGTTGCACTGACGGCTGCGGACAGATAGAGCTGAGAGCCGGAGAGGTGAACGCCAAAGTGACCGGCCGGAGCGGAGAGGTACCAGTAGGGGGTCCAGACAAGATCGAAGGCACCACTGGAGCGTGAAGCGGAGGAGGCGGAGCAGACTGAACCGGAGGAGCTGAAATACCAGAATGCTGAAGCATGAGAGTCATGAAGGCCCTATTCTCTGCCCTATCCTGAATAAGCTGCTGCTGAAGTGCATCCTGTCTGTCCTGCATGCTCTGAAACATCGAGAGCATCCTGTCGGATAAACGGGCCTGCTCGGCTGCCAGGAGAGCCTGCTGCTGGGTGAGAGTCTGCTGCTGCTGGGTGAGAGTCTGAAGAATCGAAGCAAGGGCAGGGTCCATAGCCTGAGGATGAGGAGGGGCAGCACTAGAACTCCTAGCCTCATGATCATGTGAGCGTGGAGGCATAGGAGGCGGAGGCGGAGGAGGAACCCCAAAATCATCATCATCATCATCATCAGCTGTACCCTGAGTGTCAAACTGACGTAGAGCTGCATCCTCGGCCTGAGAGTCAAACACAGAAGCAGAAGCTGGCACTGGAATCTCAGGAGCAGGACGGTAAGATCCAAATACAAGGCGAGAGGCCTCAAGGGTGCTCTGAAATCGAGGTGGCTGAATCAGCTGCGCAAAGATGTGGCACAAGTAGTGAGCATAAGGTAGCTGCCGACGAGCACGAATCCCATCCAGAACGGTGTCCTCGATCTCACAGATCAGGAAGTCCACAACATCAAACTCAGAGTGGGATACCAGGGCACCAAGGAGCCAAAGCTGAATATGAGTGGTAGCCTCCCTGTATCCCATCCTTGGCAGGAGTGTCCGTCTGACGAGCTCATATAAGTACTTCGCTGCTGTAGTAAAGTCTGCTGGAGAACGTCGCGACCCATCTGAAAAGGGCGGGCGGAACAGAGCCGCGACGTGAGCTGTCCCTGGAGCCACACCACCGTGAGGGCGACGTGGAGGATCAGAAGTACCGTAGCAGAGGCTGTGAAGGCGAGTCGTCGACTCAGGGAATCCAAATAGCTGTCGGATCTGACTGGCAGTGATCGTGACATCCTCGCGCTCAAAGCGGAACCTCATCCAATGATGATCCGGGTCAATCCAAACAGAGGCGTAGAAGACACGGACCCACTCCTCAACATATCTGCCGCTGATAGTCAGAAGGGTCAGTAGGCCAGGCAGATAGGTGAGATGCGCCTCAGACTCAGCACCGGCTGCAAGCAGAAAAGCTGGAAGATCCAAGAGGCGGTGCACGCGCAGCGCAATCTGAGCAGACAACTGAGCCCTGAAGAATGACTCCTGAATCCGTGTACTAAAAAGAACACCAGCTGCTGGGTCTCTCTGAGCTGGTAGCCAGGACTCCACGGGTACGTACCTGAACCGACGTACCCGTGCTGCAGTAGCACGCTGAAGATCAAACAGACGAGGATCCGAAGCCAGAGGACGGACCTCAGTCTCATCACGCTCCCGGAAGCGAGGTGGAGGGACAGGAGGAGCTGAAGCGGGAGCGGGGGCAGGGGAAGCAGTGGAAGCTGGCGTAGTACTGGTAGTGGGTATGGCGGTGGAGGTGGATGGAGCAATAGGAGTGACTGGAGCAGGCAGAGTGGGTGGCGGAGTGGAAGCGGAGGTGTGAGTGGAGGAGCGAGACCGGGAGTCGAAACGACGAGCACGGAATGCAATCTGATCGGATGGAACATCCGGCTGATCTCCAAGTGCTGCCTGCGCAGCGGCTGCTGCAGCTGCTGCTGCTGCACGAGCCTCTCTGTCCGAACGCTGCTTCTTGCGGCCTTCCTGCTGCTCCAAAAAGACAGTCTTGCCCTTCACCTGCCTGAAGGGGCGACGAGGGTCCTCGTCATCGCCACCCCCTGACGCCGACGCATTCTTCGTGCGCGGCATCCTGAACTAAAGTCTGCAAATGAGATAGAGAGACTAAGCACAGAGCAAAAGTGACCGAGAGATTTAGCAAATAGTGAGATGTCTACCTGGAAAGTTCACACGAGAGGTGACGATCCAGGCAGGACGGGAGACGGCACACGGTCACACAGGGTCACTGAAATGACAGAAGAGGTGAGCACGTATTAGTCACATAGTCATAAGCATATGAAATGTGAATAAATACATACACAGAGAGATATGGTACGAGACGGGACGATGAAGAAGTCAAACGACGTGAAAACGACGTTTGGCAGACAAATAGTGACATATGAGGTTTGGAATTCGAAAGGAGGCATGAAATGATATGTAATTGAGCCGATACTTCACGAATAGGTTTATAGAGATGAATATGAGTGAAGTGTGTGCTTGGTTTGAATTTAGGCGAAGAAAAAGGAATTAGGGCACTCGGCTCAGAAACGATCGCTCAAAACGGGAATTTTGGTGAAATTTAAGCCTGGGATCTCGGATTGGCGTGAAATTTGGCAAGTAGGTTACTGGAAGTGTGGTGAAGGTGCCTGAAAAATTTGGGTTCAATTGGAGCAAGTTTGGCTGGTTTGGGCATTTCACCGAGCACGTGGCGTGCGGGGAGCTAGGGTTTTAGGGAAATGGCCATTTGAGGTGGGAATGCCCTCCCGAAGGAGCTAAAAGTTTGCAGGGATACACAATGGAGGTACATGAACTCATTCCATCAATTGGATTCACAGGAATTCACAGATTTGGAAGAGATTTGCAAAAGGGGTGTTCACTGCCTAACTGACAGAGAAAAGAGAGTCAGAGGGGGAGGACTGAGGGCTGCTCACCGAGGGGGAGCAGGAGGGGTGCGCAAGATCACCGGAGCACCGCCGGAGATGGTGGCCGCCGGTGGCAGGAGATCGCCGGCGGAGAAGGAGTGAATCGCCAGAGGAACCAGAGAACATAGGGCGCGCTGGCTGGGAAATAAAGGAGGTCTCTGGCTCGGCTCGGGCTGGAGGCCGTTTTTTAAAACGCGAGATGGGCACACCGGACAATCTACAGTGGCTGTCCGGTGCACACCGGACAGCGCACAGTAGCTGTCCGGTGAACCACCGGACAGCGCACAGGAAAAGAATTTTAGCGCGCGGCTGCCGGTGCACCGGACATTGCACAGTGCAGTGTCCGGTGCACACCGGACTGTCCGGTGAGCACAGACAGAGGGGAGTTTGGAAAAATTTTGAATTTTTCTATCTAACTCCTAACCAAACCAAATCCCAACTTATAATCACACAAAATAACACTTGTTGGGACAGGTATTGGCACCCTCATATACTTTTCAAAATATTTTGCCATAGGCTAGATAATTTTTTAGAGAAAATAGGCAAATGGTGAAATTTGCATTTTGGTTTGCACTCGGGGTTTTCATGAGTGATTTGAGTTTTGAATACTCCCCCTAAGTGCAGTACCTCATGCACATTTCAAGAACCAATAATTGCATAGAAAGTAAGAATTTAAGTGCTAAAAGCTTAAAAACTAAGACTTGTCAGGTTTGACCCGAGTTAAGCTTTTTCACTCGCTTTGTTGGCGGTTATCTCAACTAGGTTAGACAAGTCCTAGATGCAATACAAGGAATTTCAATATGCAATGCAAGTGACAACACCATTTGACATTTCACATAAAATTTCTGAGATCAAGAATATTTAGTTCATTCCTCAACATGCAAAAGCGGGTCTTATCAAGTGGCTTAGTGAAAATATCCGCTAGTTGATCTTCCGACCTCACTCCTTCTAAAATGATATCTCCTTTAGCAACATGATCTCTAAGGAAGTGATGACGGATATCAATGTGCTTGGTGCGAGAGTGTTGTACAGGATTATTAGCAATTTTAACAGCACTCTCATTATCACACAACAAAGGTACCTTTTTTAGAACTACGCCATAGTCTAGAAGAGTTTGTTTCATATATAAAATCTGTGTGCAACAAGCACCTGCGGCAATGTATTCCGCTTCGGCAGTTGACAAGGCAACACTATTTTGCTTTTTGGATGTCCATGAAACTAGTGATCTACCAAGCAAATGGCATCCCCCAGAAGTACTTTTCCTATCAATTTTGCAACCTGCATAATCCGAATCGGAATAGCCAATTAAATCAAAAGTAGCTCCTTTGGGATACCACAGACCAACGCTTGTGGTGTGCTTGAGATACCTAAGAATTCTCTTAACAGCGCGAAGATGAGCTTTCTTAGGATTGGATTGAAATCTAGCACACATGCAGACACTAAACATAATATCGGGCCTAGATGCGGTAAGGTATAATAAACTACCAATCATAGAACGGTAGAGAGTTTGATTAACCGGGTTACCTCCCTCATCTAAGTCGAGATGTCCATTTGTAGGCATGGGGGTCTTGATTGGTTTGCACTTCTCCATGTTGAACCTTTTCAACAAGTCTTTGGTATACTTCTCTTGTGAGAGAAAGTTACCATCTTTCATTTGCTTGACTTGAAAGCCGAGGAAGTATGTTAGCTCACCAATCATTGACATCTCGAACTCCTTCGACATCAACTCACCAAATTCCTTGCAATGATAGTCATTTGTCGAGCCAAAGATTATATCATCAACATATACTTGACAAATGAAAATATCACTGTTATGTTTCTTTGTGAAGAGAGTTGTGTCGACGGTCCCGATTTTGAAGCCCTTTTCGATGAGGAAGTCGCGAAGACGCTCATACCAAGCCCTTGGAGCCTGCTTTAGCCCATAAAGCGCCTTGGACAACCTATAAGCATGGTTAGGATATCTAGGGTCTTCAAATCCAGGCGGTTGCTCAACATATACTAGTTCATTTATGAAGCCATTTAAAAATGCACTTTTTACATCCATTTGATAAAGTTTTATATCATAGCATGATGCATATGCAAGTAGGATACGGATGGCTTCCAGTCGAGCAACCGGTGCAAAGGTCTCTCCAAAATCTAAGCCTTCAACTTGAGAGAATCCCTTTGCGACAAGTCTTGCCTTGTTTCTTACAATCACACCTTGATCATCTTGTTTGTTTCTGAACACCCACTTTGTTCCAATGATTCTTGCATCTTGTGGGGGCTTCTCCAGGGTCCAAACTTCGTTACGGGTGAAGTTGTTAAGTTCTTCATGCATGGCATTCACCCAGTCCGGATCCTGTAGCGCCTCATCTATACAAGTAGGCTCAACACAAGAAACAAAAGAGTGATGTTCAATAAAATTAGCATGTTTATGTGATCGAGTAATAACCCCTTGTGAAGGACTCCCGATGATTTGGTTTTGAGGATGAGCTTGAAGTAGTGATGAGTTCCTCCTGTCAACCACTTGGGAAGAAGATCCTGGAGCATCAACATCTTCGGCTTGTACCCTTGCTTGTTCATGAGAGACAAATGTATCTTCATTTGCATGCCTCTCATCTTTTTCATCATCTTGTGGTACATTTGATGAAGAAGGCCTGTCAATGATTTGCACCTCTTCTTCATCTTCTTTTGGTTTGATAGCTCCAATAGGCATGTTCTTCATTGCTTCCCTAAGTGGCTCATCACCTACATCATCAAGATTTTCAAGTGCTCCTTGGGAGCCATTAGTCTCATCAAATTCCACATCATATGTTTCTTCTACCACGCCAGTGGCATGGTTGAATACTCGATATGCTTTGGACTTTAATGAATAACCCAAAAGAAAACCAATATCACAACGTCTTTGAAACTTCCCTAGATGATGGCGTTTTTTGTAGATGTAGCATTTGCACCCAAACACCCGGAAGAAAGAGACGTCTGGCTTTTTCCCATTTAGCAGTTCATAAGGAGTCTTCGCAAGTAGCCGGTGAGGAAATAGCCTGTTTGATGCATAGCAAGCAGTGTTGACAGCTTCGGCCCAAAACCTCTCCGGTGTGTTATACTCATTAATCATTGTTCTTGCAAGAGTGATCAAGGTCCTATTTTTCCTTTCAACAACTCCATTTTGTTGAGGTGTATATGTGGCAGATACTTCATGCTTGATCCCAATTTCATCACAGTACTCATGAATGTTGGTGTTGTCAAATTCTTTGCCATTGTCACTTCTAATCTTCTTAATCTTGCAATCAAATTCATTTTGTGCTTTCTTGGCAAACTTCTTGAATATAGATGCAACTTCAGATTTGTCATGGAGAAAGAACACCCAAGTGTATCTTGAGAAGTCATCAACAATCACTAGACAGTAGAGGTTGCCACCGGCACTGACATAATTTGTAGGTCCAAATAAATCCATATGAAGTAGTTCCAGTGGCCTTGATGTTGACATGAAAGCTTTAGTGGGATGTGTATTAGCAACCTGCTTTCCAGCTTGACATGCACTGCATGGCTTGTCCTTTTCAAATACCACATCCTTTAATCCTCTAACCATATCTTTCTTTAATACCTTCTTGAGTGTGCTCATCCCAACATGTGCAAGCCTCCTATGCCAAAGCCATCCAAGAGAAGCTTTGGTGAAGAGGCAAGTTCTTAAGTCTGCATCTTCTGAAGTGAAATCCACTAAGTAGAGGTTGTTGTATCTAAAACCCTTGAATACCATTGATTCATCATCCATTTTTGTTACAATAACCTCTGATGGAGTGAATAAGCATTGAAGTCCAAGATCACAGAGTTGTCCCACTGATAATAAATTGAAGCTCAAAGGTGCAACTAAGAGAACATTTGATATTGATAAGTCATTTGAGATTGCCACCTTGCCAAGTCCTTGTACTTTTCCTTTTGAGTTGTCTCCAAATGTGATTTTATCTTGACCATCAACATTCTCATCTAATGAGGTGAACATCCGTGGGTTGCCTGTCATATGTTGTGTGCATCCACTGTCAATAACCCAATGGCTCCCACCGGTCTTGTAGTTCACCTACATTCACAGACAATTCAAGCTTGAGTTTTGAGAGCCCTATATTGCATAGGACCAGTGACTCTCTCAATTAAGGACTTTGCCACCCAGATTTGTCTAGGTCTACTCTTATTTGGTGGACCTAGGAATGTAACCTTAATCTTTCCATTTGCAACCTTTCTTAGAACATAGTGAGCATTGAAAGCAAATGGTCTTGAGTGCTTAGGCAAGGGAGTTGGTGGTTTAGCTTTGCAGTTGTGGGCAAAATGACCTTCATTTCCACACTCAAAGCATTTGATAGGCTTGTGAGTCTGCTTTGGCTTGTATTGAGTGATAGCTTTCTTTTGCACAAAAGCATTGTATCCAATACCACTCTTGTTATTTTTCATAACAGTGTTCATAAGCAGCTCATTTTGGAGGTATTGACCCTTGTTGAACTTTTGCACACTTGTTGCAAGATGTTCATTTTCACTTTTTAGTTTCTTGACCTCATTCTTAAGCCTTTGATTATCCACTGCCAACTCATTGTTGAAATCATTGTTCTCAATAGCAACTTTTCCTCTAGTAGTTGCATCAGTCAAATAATTCTTCAATTTTTGGTTGTCTAAAGTCAGGACTTCAACTTTTTCAGTCAATTCAGCATGTAGACTAGTTTGCTCTTCTTGAATCAAATCATCACATGAGGTTGCTACATCAAGCTTAACAACAGGGTTAATAGCCTCATGTGTTTTGCAAGATAAAAGTTCATTTTCAACAAGAAGATTGTCATGATCAAATTTAATTTGAGTATAGTCTTCCTTGATCTTAACTAGTCTATTTTGCAACTCCCTATTAGCTTCATTTAATTTGTCATACTTCTCCTTAGCATCTTTTAGGGAGTTTGTGAGCTCATTTACAGTTGATGACATAGTTTTATTTTCTTCTTTTATTTCATCACTAGCCTTTATAACTATGTCATACTTGGCATTTAAAGATTCATTTTCATTCTTCAACCTATCACATTTAGCTTTTGACTTTCTAATGATTTGAGTATATTCTTTAAGTAAGTCAGCTAACTCATCATATGAAGGTGAAGCAAATTCTTCATCACTATCACTATCACTATCATCATCAATATTAATATCATTTTGTACCTTTCGTTCACCCCTAGCCATGAGGCATAGGTGAGAAGTGGATGATGGCGATAGTGGTGGTGAAGAGAAGTCCCCGGCGATGGCCGCAACTTTTTCATCATCCTCTTCTTCACTTGAAGAAGATCCACTTGATGATTCGATGTCGGTGAGCCAATCGCCAACAATATAGGCCTTTCCATTCTTCTTCTTGTGGAACCTCTTTTGCTTCCCATCCTTCCTCTTGAAAAATTTCTTTTCCTTCTTTTCATCATCGCTGTCATCTTCCTTCTTGCCCTTGAACTTGTTCTTCTTGGGCTTGTTGCATTGATGAGCAAGATGACCAAGCTCACCACAGTTGTAGCAGTCCATCTCAGAAATGGGCTTTCTTTTGTTGGAAAAGAACTTCTTCTTTCTTGAATCAAATTTGATGCCTTCTCTATTTAGCTTCTTCAACATCTTGGTGGTCTTCCTTACCATCAAGGCAATGTTTGCATCAAGGTCATCATCACTTGAGGACTCTTCCTCAACTTGTATTTTTGCTTTTCCTTTTCTTTCATGATTTGCTTTGAGAGCCAAATCCTTTCTTTTGGAAGATGATTCTTCTTTGTTGATGTGCATGTACATTTCATGGGCATTGATCTTTCCCAAAATTTGTGTAGGTGTGGTAACTGAAAGATCCATTTGATGTAGCACAGTGACAATGTGTCCATATTTGTCTATTGGGAGGACACTGAGAATCTTTCTCACAACATCCGGTTGTGAGATTTGAGTAAGCCCCAATCCATTGACTTCCTCTACAAGAATATTAAGTCGTGAGTACATAGCGTTTGCATTTTCATTAGTAAGCATTTCAAAAGAGTTTAACTTTCGCATAGCTATGTGATATCTTTCCTCACGTTCACTTCTAGTTCCTTCGTGTAGAGCACAAATGTCCATCCACAAATCATGAGCATTTTTATGATTCCGAACTCTATTGAACACATCTTTGCAAAGGCCTCTAAAAAGGGTGTTTTTGGCCTTCGCATTCCATTTCTCATAATTGAACTCATCACCTACAAGATTTGTGGGATCTCTAGGTTGGGGAAACCCTTGTGTGGCGGCTTTATAGACACCAATGTCTATAGCCTCTAAGTATGCTTCCATACGAATTTTCCAATAAGGAAAATCGTCACCATCAAAAACGGGAGGAGGTCCATCCCCACCGGACATCGTAACTCTAGCGGTTAAGCTAATCTATGAGCAACAAGGCTCTGATACCAATTGAAAGGATCACGATGCCCAAGAGGGGGGGTGAATTGGGCTTTTCTAAAAATCAACACTAATTAAAACCTAAGCAAGAGCTAAACAAGAGCCCAACTTCACCCCAACAACTAGCACTAAGAATATAATACTAGAAATGTAACAAAGCTAAGATAATACTTCAAATACTTGCTAAACAAATACACAATGTAAAGTGCTTAAATTAAGTGCGGAATGTAAAGCAAAGTTTAGAAGACTCCTCCAATTTTTCCCGTGGTATCGAAGAGTCGGCACTCTCCACTAGTCCTCGTTGGAGCACCCGCGCAAGGGTATCGCTCCCCCTTGATCCTCGCAAGAACCAAGTGCTCACTACGAGATGATCCTTTGCCACTCCGGCGCGGTGGATCCCTCGAGACCACTTACAAACTTGAGCCGGGTCACCAACAAGATCTTCACGGTGATCACCGAGCTCCCAACGCCACCAAGCCGTCTAGGTGATGCCGATCACCAAGAGTAACAAGCCATAGACTTTCGCTTGACCAAGAGAAGCCTAATGCAAGTGGTGTGTGCTCTAGGTGGCTCTCACTAGCGCTAACGAGGAACAAGCGCGGATTATGATTCTCTAATCTCCTCACTAGGCTTTTGGTGCTTGCAATACTCTACCAAGGTGCTGGAATAAATGTGGGGTGCAAGACATTGAATATGGTGGGTGGAGGGGGTATAAATAGCCCTCACCCACCAACTAGCCGTTACAGGCAATGTGCTGCGCGATGGCGCACCGGACAGTCCGGTGCGCCACCGGTGCGCCAACGGTGCGCCACCGGTGCTCCAACGGTCACTTCCAACGGCTAGTTCTGACAGAGAGCCGTTGGACTCATGGCGCACCGGACAGTGAACAGTCCACTGTCCGGTGCACACCGGACAGTCCGGTGCGGTGTCCGGTGCACCACTAAAATTCAACTCAGAACACTGCGCTCTCGGGTTTCTGCGAAGGGAAGACACTGCCGTGGACCAGCCTGGCCCCACCTGGCAGAGGGTGCACCGGACAGTACGGTGCACACCGGACAGTTCGGTGCCCCTAAGCCAGAAACCCTAACTCTTGTTTTTCAGCTGATTTTCAAATCGGTTTTTGCTCTAACTTGTGTGTGAGTTCTAGAGTGACACCTAGCACTGTATATGAGTGTGATTGTGCACCAACACTACACTAGAACTCTCTTGGTCAAACTACTCATCGACAACCCCTCTTTATAGTACGGCTAAAAGAGAATAAAAGACCTAACTAAATCGCGAGTGTCCACATCTCCTTGACACTCGGACTCCGTAGACCTTCACCTTTTGTTCCGTCGTTTTAGCCGTCGCTTCGAGTTCTTATCTCCGGGATTGCTTTCACATTGTAGTGCTTTTACCTGTCATGCGACCTAACTTACCATTTGTCTCTGCAAAACACACGTTAGTCACATATAATATTACGTTGTCATTAATCACTAAAACCAACCAGGGGCCTAGATGCTTTCAACGACTATTGTGCATGTCAAAACAGATAGCTATAATGATAGCTTGGTGGGTGGAGCTTATGGTGCTAGGGTTGGGAAGCATAGGGAATTCATGTGTGCCAACAATGCACTTCATTGCTCCACATAACTTTGGTTCTAGGCACTCTACCACAGGGATTTTGTCTTCATTGCTATCCATAGGGTACTAGTATGGACATGAAGGCACAACAAGAATATCTAGCTTCGTATAATGCACACAGATGCAGGTGGTGTCGTAGGTAAGAAGCATTTCATTCTAGCGTATGTGCTAAAGCCTCTAATTTCCACCTAGTCAAAACCTATACAAAAGTAATCTATCTAGATGCGCAACTACAGTTTAGCTATATATATGTTTCTATCTGTCGCAAAAGAGTTATGCAACATATAAGTTCAAATCCTATCACTAGACTATAGCAAACTAACAAAAGACATTACTTTAAATGATCATATTGTTCATTAAACATCAAAATCCAAATTTGATGGTCTACGGAGTCTATTTCATTATAGCTACTTTGACCCTAAGGAAATCATGTATTCCATCCTACATTATTTGTATTTGGTCTTGTAACGTTACTATCAACTTATATCTATGTTTCGTTGCTAACATATTTGAGTCGATGAAATGTACGCAGAGGCAGAGTACAAGTCCTGTTTAGAGTTCAGACATAATTCAAAAACTCTTGGTCTTGGATGCTTGGGTTCGGCTGATACTTGGCCAGGCGCAATCAGGACTAATCCATAAACTATTACCTAGGGTTTGTTAAACAAAACTAACACTGGAGTACGGCTGGAACAGATATTCTTCGCTCTTCTCTCCAGATTGCTTTGACTGCACAAGTGCTTTGATTGCACATATTGTTAAACAAAACTAACACTGGAGTACAATCGCGTGTGTAAATGTATATGGTTCGATCCATATAGGATTGAGCACGAACCTGGCGGCGTGTCGGAGACGGCGGCGTTGGGTCTGAGCACGAACCTGGCGGCGTGTCGGGGATGGCGGCGTTGGGCTCGGGCACGGGGACAGCGGCGTTGGGCTCGGGGGACGGCGTGACCGGCGCCCAGCTCGGAGACGGGGACGGCGACGGCGTGGCGGGCGCTCACAGCTCGGAGACGGGGATGGGGACGGTGGCGCAGTATCAGCCTGGCGGCATGTCGGGCTCCGGGAGAGTTAGGGTTCCTGCTAGAACCAGCAAGCCCTTTTATATTGTATACACATCATAGGCGGATTTTTAGAAAAACCGCTTGTGATATATAACATCACAAGCGCTTTTTTATTTCGACCGCCTGTGATATGTAAACTTCACAGGTGGTCGAAATAAAAAAGCGCTTGTGATGTTATATATCACAAGCGGTTTTTCTAAAAATCCGCCTATGATGTGTATACAGTATAAAAGGACTAGCCCACGGGTTCTAGAACCCTAGCTATCTCCCAGAAACAGTCACAACACTGTAGCGGCGGCGGATTTTTTAGATCTACGGGGAGAAGGTTTTGTTTTTGAGTTTATTGATTGATTTCAAGAGTTTATGCATTTATATGATCTCCGTTTGTTTTCTTTCTCATTTTGATACGATTTTTTGCCTCAATTTTGTAATATATACCGGAGTTGAAGAAAAACTCAAAAATTCCACGATTTAGGGATTAAATTCAATTTGTCTCACCTCAAGGTACCTATATTGCTGCAATCTTGTTTCATTTTCATGCACATTAATTCGTTCATGATTTAGGGATTAAATTCAATTAATTAGGGATGAATTCAATTTGTTTTTCATGTTTTAGGGATGAATTCAATTAATTAATGATTTTATTGACGTTAATCAATATAGGGATAGGTAATGGACCGAGGTTGGATGCACAATGTGCCAAGACCACATCCGTCATACATTCGAAATTTGAGAAGCTTTATTGAAGCGGCCAACAAGCACACGAATTTGTGAAAGAGTAAGGATGCATCGATTGTGATAATAAGATAGCTTGGAGAGATACAGGAGTAATCCAATCACATCTGCTAAAAAGAGGGTTTAAAAACAATTACACGATATGGTCAGAACATGGTGAGTTGGATCCGTGTGAAGTGCCTGGTAATGACGAGAGAGTTGTCGGAATTTTAGATAAAGTTGATGGTAAAATGGATTATGTGCATGCCAATCAAGATTTTGAAGAATTTGATTGCGAAGAGATGTTGCGCCATATGGAACCAGAAATGTTGAGTTTTGTGGGATCGCCGAAAGGGCTATCTAAAATGGAGGGACCGGAAAGTGCCTCAAAAGAACCTTTATATGATGAATCAAAGGGTTGTGACAAAGAGTTTACTGCACTACGTACAGTTCTAGAACTTCTTAAGTTGAAGGCTAGCGCTGGATGGTCTGATACTAGCTTCACAGATCTTTTGAATTTTCTGTCCCAATTACTACCAAAACCCAACAAACTACCAACAAGCACTTATAAAGCGAAGAAGCTTATATCTCCCATAGCTCTGGGTGTGCAAAAAATTCATGCATGTCCGAACCATTGTATTCCGTATCGTGGCGATTTTGAGAACGCAACAAGATGCCCAGTTTGCAATGTCAGTCGATACAAGAAGAGCTACAATCAAGACTGTGTAAAAAATCCCCGAAGAAAAATAAAAACAAGAAATCCACTATTGGACCTGAAAGTGACGATGACACTTTTGATGACATGGATGGGAAAAAGAAGTCAAAGATCCCAGCTTTGGTGATGTGGTATCTTCCAGTAATTGATCGCTTGAAACGTTTGTTCTCAAATCCTAGGGAGGCTGAGCTTATGCGTTGGCATGCTGAAATCCGCAAGCAGAATAACAAACAGATTCGACACCCTGCTGATGCATCACAATGGAAAAATTTCGATCTTATGTATCCTGAGTTTGCCAAAGAAACCAGAAATGTAATATTTGCTTTGGGTACAGACGGAATGAATCCATTTAGTGAAAAAAGAAGTCTACATAGCACCTGGCCCATGACTTTAACGATGTACAACCTTCCGTCATGGTTGTGTCACAAAAGAAAGTACATTATGTTGAATATTCTTATTCAAGGTCCGAAATCAGCTGGTGTTGATATTGATGTGTTCCTAGAACCTCTTATGGAAGATATGACAAAGCTCTGAAATGAAGGAGTTTGAATATGGGATGAGTATTGCCATGAGTATTTCAACTTAAGAGCAATTATATTTGTTACCATCCATGATTCTCCCGGTGGCGCCACACTATCAGGGCAAAAGACTAAAGGAAATAATGGTTGTGTAGTGTGCGTCGATGGAACTGCTTCCTTGTACCTTAAATCATCCAAGAAGTTGGTGTTCATCGGACACAGACGGTTCTTGATGAAGCAGCATAAGTACCGAAAGATGAAAGAGGAATTTAACAATGAACCGGAAAGTGAAGGTCCACCAAAGCCTTATAGTGGGAAACTTGTTTTTGAAATTGTAAAGAGCATTCATGTTGTATTCGGAAAGGGAAAAAACAAAGGAGAAAAGAGAAAGAGAACTTACCCTTCAACTTACACAACTTTCAAGAAGCAATCAATTTTTTTCAAGTACCTCCCATACTGGAAGGATATGGAAATTTGCCATATCATTGATTTGATGCATGTAACAAAGAATGTTTTTGACAGCATCATTGGAACCTTGCTGGGCATGCCGAGTAAGACAAAGGACAGACTTAAATCATGCAATGACCTAGTAGATCTTCAAATCAGATCAGAACTTCATCTAGTGGATAATGGCAAAGGGAAGCCTTACCTCCCCCAACTAGCTACAATTTGTCAGTTGAGGAGAGAACAAAAATTTGCAAATGTTTGCGTGGGTTCAAAGTGCCCACATGTTTCTCATCCAATATCAGTAAACTAGTCAGGATGAAGGACTTGTCTCTATTTGGCTACAACTCTCATGTCTGCCATGTGATGATGACAGTGTTCCTCCCAATTGCGGTAAGAGCCCTCGAAACAGAGCATGTCAAAGTTGTCATCACACGTTTGTGTTACTTTTTCAATGCGGTGTCACAAAAAGTAATAGCTTTAGAAGACTTGGACTATCTGAAGGCATACATCATCGAGACTATGTGCAAGCTTGCAATGTGTTTTCCTCCATCATTTTTTGATATGCAAGTACACCTAATCATACATCTCGTGGATTAGATAAAAATATTAGGGCCACTATATTTACATCATATGTTTCAGTTGGAGCGATACCTGAGAGTATTAAAAGGTTATGTGTGAAATCGCGCTTACCTAGAGGGTTCAATCATGGAGGGATACACTACAGAAGAAGTGATTGAGAATTGTATAGATTACATCAGAGACAGAACAATGATAGGTGTGCTTGTACCTAAACATGAGGGTAAACTATGTGGGAGAGGGAGAATGGGCAGGAAAACTTTTCGCGTTGATGATTACAAGCTAGTACATTGTGCTCATGGTAGTGTACTACAACATCTCGCGATAGCAGAGCCTTACATAGAGGAACACCTGGATCAACTTCGTAAAGAAAATCAGAACCGCACAGAGGACTGGATCATGAGGGAACACAAACATCGTTTCAGCGAATGGTTAATGGACAAAAACATCCCATTCGGAGACTCTTTGGAAGAGAAAACAATGAAGAATTTGGCTTCTGGGCCATTGTGTTTTGTGACATCATGGCAAGCATATGACATCAATGGGTACACATTCTACACTAAATCAAAAGACATGAAAAGTGTTGCACAAAATAGCGGTGTTCGTATCGATGCTTTTGACCTACAGGGACAGAAGACCACATATTTTGGATTCATAGAGGAAATATGGGAACTTGATTATGGCCCAAGCATGAAAATACCCTTATTTAAGTGCCAATGGGTACAACATCCCGTGGGGGTGATATTGGATAACTACGGACTCACACTGGTAGACTTAAAGAAAGTAGGATATAAAGATGACCTGTGGATTCTCGCCGAATGTGTTGCACAAGTGTTCTATGTACTCGATCCAGCAGATGAGAAGTTGCCTGTAGTTATTTCTGGAAAGCAAAAAATTGTTGGAGTTGAGAATGTGGGAGACGGAGATGAGGAATACAATAAGTATGAAGACATGTTCGTCGTTAACGGTCCAGAGAGAATCAAGCGTGTGGAAAAGAAAATTGATAAGAACTTAAAGCCATACATGCGGAAAAATGGTAGTTCATGAAAAATTGTATGAATCAAATTGTATTTGTTAGCATGTATGATCGACTATGCATTGTGGTTGCCAATTAATTTAAAATCTCTCTAGTTATCTATGTGTGCTATTAAAATTCATTTAAATTGTATTTGCATTTTTTTGTTAAAAATTAAAATATTAATATGGTAATCAAATCACAATCGGTTCTAATTTAGAACCGCTTGTGATACGAATAGTGCATCACAGCCGGTTTTTTCATTACGGACCGTTTGTGAAACAAATCGAGCACCACAAGCGGTTTGTATTTCGGACCGCTTGTGATACTAATACATCATAGGCGGTCCGAATAGCCTGGGACATCCCTGGCGGTTTTCTATCCGAACCGCCTGGGATGTAAAAAACCTACCGCTTGTATAGAGCCAAATTGTACTAGTGTGATGGCGTCAGTTTCTGGATGGCTGTAACGATAGCTCTGACGGTGACCGTTACTGTCTGTTGGCCTCCCTCCGTGCGTGTATATATACGGAGGAGGTGAGGCTGTTTCTGGTTACGATAGTATGTATGAACACCGAACAGTCTTAGACGCGTTGCACACAGTCATTCTTGTCCCACCTTCTGCGAGCATAGAGAGTGTGAGAGAGCAGGCCTCCGAAATAATTGTCCGCAAAGCTACACTTGCACGGGTGTGCGGACGATCAGGTTTTTGGGAGCGTACTCGTGACTGCTCTCTCCGTCCGCTCGACCAACGATGATCCAGTTCTTTGTCGTCGGCGCCGTTCATGGGACTGCACTACATACATCTGCCTGCATCGACTGCGTACGACTACATCAAACATACACACGAGATGTCTCGTGTGAATGGAGCCACTGATGCTTTAAGCATCGGTCCCTCCGCAGGGTACACTCTGTTCTTAGTATTTATGCATATTTTACTGTTGTTTACTGCTTATGTGAGTACTGATACACATATGCACATACATGTCGTCACATACATCACTGTGATTTTCTGGATTAAATTAAAACTGAAAATGTTTTTTCTCTAACAATCAAAAAACCTAATATTAGGCATTTTTCTGTTAGTGGTTTTGCTGCTGCGTTAAAACCAAGTGATCCTTTTGGGGACATTTTACATAAGATGGCGTAGTAAGATGATACTGTGGTTGACTGCAATGAACTGCTATCACGCCGCACAGGGGAAACCCAAACAGTTGAATCCTAAAGAGGAGAGAATGTTCGATGTTGCCGATAACCTATTTCGAGGCGCCATGATTGGTGCTCTTGCCAAGAAGTATGTTGATTCTTATCTAACGTGCACATCTGCAAAAGAGTTATGGGATGCATTAGATGAGAAGTTCGGTGTTTCTGATGCTGGTAGCGAGCTGTACATCATGGAGCAGCTAATTGACTATAAGATGGTGGAAAGTTGTCCTATAGTCGAACAGGCTCATGAATACAGGCACTAGCTAAGGAACTCGAACAGTTTCCATGTGTCTTGCCTGACAAGTTCGTGGCTGGCGGTATTATCGCTAAGCTGCCACCTTCTTTGGATGGATTTTGCTACCACTCTAAAACATAAGAGACAAGAGTTTAGTGTGGCTGAGCTTATTGGTTCTCTTAATGTTGAGAGGGCGAGAGCAAAAGACACTCGTGGAAAAGGAGTTGAGACTTCTAGTGCCAATATGGTACAATAGAAGAACTCCAATGCGTCACATAATAATAAAAAGAAGAACAAGCAATAGAATGCCATGAAGCCCAAGCAAGCAGCCTCATTTAAAAAGTAGAACAAAGGTGTTGGTTGGTTTGTTTGCGGGAGTACTAATCACTGGGCAAGCGCTTGTCCAGACCACAAATTTAAGCAAGAGAAAAAAAACCAGCTCAAGAGAAGAAATCAGTAAACATGGTTGTTAACGAGACCGCAGAAGGAACATCGGGTATGGTAATCTTTTACCTGTTGTTCTTTCAGTGCGTCAATCCCTGAGTGGTGGGCTGACACTAGTGCTAACATTCATGTGTGTGCGGATATTTCTTTGTTTTCTTCTTATCAGTGCAAAGGGGCTAGAGCCTTGCTAATGGGAAACAGAACACATGTGTTCTTGGTGTTGGTACAGTCATTCTGAAGTTTACTTTGGGAAAGATGGTGTTATTGAAGAACGTGCAGCATGTCCCCTCCATCAAAAAGAATCTTGTTAGTGGCTCGTTGCTATGTCAAGATGGCTATAAACTTGTGTTCGATTCCAATAAATGTATACTGTCAAAGTATGGGACATTTGTTGGAAAAGGCTATGACAGTGGAGGCTTATTCCGCTTATCTTTGCATGATGTGTGTAATAAGTCTGTGAACAACATGATTTCGAATGAGTCATATATTTGGCATTCACGGCTTTGCCACAACAATTTTGGTTGTGTCATGGTAAGCAAATTTAAATTTAATCCTAAAATTTGATTTAGTCAAAGGTTCTAAGTGCTAGGTGTGTGTGCAATCTAAGCAACCTCGCAAGCCTCATAAGGCCGCAGAGGCGAGAAACTTGGCACCACTAGACTTAATACATTCCGATTTATGTGAGATGAAAGGAATATAGACCAAATGAGGCAAGCGATATTTTATTACTTTTATCGATGATTCTACTAGATTTTGATAAGTGTATGTCTTAAAGTCAAAAGATGAAGCTTTGCATTATTTTAAGACCTACAAAGCTAAAGTGGAAAATCAACTAGAGAGGAAGATTAAACAGTTAAGGTCTGATCGTGGTGGCGAATATTTTTTAGGTGATTTTTCTGATTTTTGTGTAGAATATGGTATTATTCATGAGAGGACACCGCCATACTCACCACAATCCAATGAGGTTGCTGAAAGAAAGCACCGTACTCTAACTGATTTGGTTAATCCCATGTTAGACACATCAGGACTATCTAAGGAATGGTGGGGTGAAGCGATCTTGACGGCGTGTCATGTCCTGTATAAAGTTCCCACAAAGAACAAAGAAATCACACCATTCAAGGAATGGGAAAAGAGGAAATTAAATATCTCCTATTTGTGCACCTGGGGTTGTTTGGCTAAAGTGAATGTGCCAATTAACAAGAAGCGCAAATTATGACCAAAAAATATTGATTGTGTTTTTCTTGGGTATGCTTTCCACAGCATTGGATATAGGTTCTTAATTATAAACTCTGGAGTACCGGACATGTTGGTTGGTACTATTATGGAGTCCAGAGATGCTACATTTTTTGAGGGCGAATTTCTATGAAAGCTACACATGATACGTCAAATGATGAACCAATGATACCCCATGAGCATTTTATTCCGGTAGAACACACTGAGGAATCCCATATACATAATCCTATGGAAGATGACAATGTATCAACTCGAAAGAGTAAGAGACCAAGGATTGCAAAGTCCTTTGGTGATGATTGCATTGTATATCTTGTGGATGACACCCCAAGTACCATTGAAGAGGCATATTCCTCTCCTGATGCTGAGTTTTGGAAGGAAGCAATAAGGAGTGAGATGGATTCTATTATGCCTAATGCAACTTGGGAGGTCGTGGAGCGTCCTTATGGGTGTAAGCCCATTGGGAGTAAAAGGGTGTTCAAGAAAAGCTTAGGCCTCATGGTACTATTGAAAGGTACAAGACGAGGCTTGTAATTAAAGGCTATTCATAGAAGGAGGGTGAGGATTTCTTTGATACTTATTCACAAGTGGCTCGATTGACCATAATTCATGTGCTACTTTCTCTGGCTGCCTCTCATGGTCTTCTCGTCCATCAAATGGATGTTAAGACAACATTCCTAAATGGAGAGCTAGATGAGGAAGTCTACATGGAGCAGCCAGTTGGGTTTGTAGCAAACGGTCAAGAAGGCATGGTGTGTAAGTTATTGAAATCTTTATATGTCCTAAAACAAGCACCTAAGCAATGGCATGAAAAGTTCGATATAACTTTGACATCTGTCGACTTTGTTTTGAACGAAGCAGACAAATGTGTATATTATCGGTATGGTGGGGGCGAGGGAGTAATTTTATGCCTGTATGTTGATGACATTCTGATCTTGGGGATGAGTCTTGATGTGATTAAAGAGACAAAAGTCTTTATGTCTAATAATTTTGAAATGAAGATGTGGGAGAAGCTGATGTTATTCTTAACATTAAGCTACTGAGAGAAGGCAATGGTGGGATGACACTGGTGCAATCCCATTATGTGGAAATGAGTCGCTTTGGTAATAGCGAATGTGAACCTGCTCCAACACCTTATGATCCTAGTAAGTTTTTGAAGAAAAATCAAAGGATATCTAGGGATCAATTGAGATATTCCCAAATAATTGGTTCACTCATGTACTAAGCTAGCACTACGAGGCCTGACATCTCATTTGCTGTGAGCAAACTTAGCTGGTTTGTTTCAAATCCGGGAGATGATCAATGGCATGCTCTTGAGAGAGTTCTGCGCTATCTAGAAGGTACTATGAGTTTAGGCATCCATTATACCGGGTACCCAACAGTACTAGAGGGTTCTTGTGTTGTAAACTGGATATCTGATACTGACGAGATATATGCCATAAGTGGATATGCGTTTTCACTTGGAGGTGGCATTGTTTCATGGATGTCTTGCAAGCAGACCATCTTAACGAGGTCGACTATGGAAGCAAAACTCACAACATTAGATACCGCT
This sequence comes from Zea mays, assembly GCF_902167145.1. Classification (NCBI taxonomy): domain Eukaryota; kingdom Viridiplantae; phylum Streptophyta; class Magnoliopsida; order Poales; family Poaceae; genus Zea; species Zea mays. The sequence continues at coordinate 80,043,964 of NC_050104.1, read as the reverse complement.
TCAGTTGAGGTTGAGTGGCTTCGTGAATTCCTTATGGATTTACCGGTGGTTGAAAAATCTGCGCCGGCTATTTCTATGAACTGTGATAATTAGACTGTGATAATCAAGATAAATAGTTCTAAGGATAATATGAAGTCGACAAGGCACACAAACAGGCGTTTAAAATCTGTCAGGAAATTAAGAAACTCCGGAGTAATAGCGTTGGACTATGTTCATATGTCTAAAAATCTAGCAGATCAATTTACTAAGTGGCTATCACATAGTGTGATAGATAGTGCATCGAGTGAGATGGGCCTGAGACCCACCCAAAAGTTTATCATAGTGGTAACCTGTTCTACGTGATCGGAGATCCCGTGAATTAGAATGGTGAAACAAGCTAGTGGTAGACTGAGAGGAAAGACCCTTAATAAGGTTCATTTCAAATGCACATCTTTCCTTACTATAATGTAGGTTGGTGTTTACACCTTAATATGTTCCAAGTGGCTTTGTTAAGCAAAGATGTTGTCCTACAGAACATCTTTAAAGGAACATACCTATATGGGTTAACTGTTAGTCACAGTTTATGAGATCTAGGTGGCCTCTAGATACCCATGAAAGGCTATGGAGTTTGACTTATATGCTCCAAACAGAGGGGATGCGCTCGACAATCTAGTACTGGTAAAAGAGTTTAGATGAAACTTATTCCACGCAAAACTGCCAATTCACGGCCTAGTTCATTGTGCAGTTGTGGTTAATTGTAGTCTAGATTCTAGGTGGATGTTCAACGTAACAGTCTCTATCGAAACACCACTATATCCAACGTTTGAGATGATGAGAGCATTTTAGTGTGACTTAGCATTTGGTGGGGATTGTTGAATTAATGTGGGCTTGGCCCAAATTAATATTCAATAATAGTCAATGATAAGGCCCATTTAATGCTATGGTGTACTAGTACTTTAGTACCATATCGAAAGTTTAAGGGACAATTCAATCAACTTAAATAGGTGGACTTTTGGTGCACTATCGAGAAACTGACAAAAGGATGAAGGACTGCCACACGCCGCGCCACTGGCCAGACCGGGCGGTGGCCGAGGCCATGGTAGATCGGACCTGGGTCCGAATATTCCTTTCTAATAGTTGCACATTTTGCTCGGAGTGATGACCGTCCATTACTGTCATCCGTTATTTCCTGTGTTATGGTTAGTAATGGATGGGCTATCATGGAGTAACGGACGTCACTAATGGCATCAGTTTCTGGAAGGCTGTAACGGTAGCTCTAATGGCGACCGTTACTGTCAGTTGGCGACCGTTACTGTCCGTTGGCCTCCCTCTGCGCGTGTATATATACGGAGGAGGTGAGGCTACTTCTGGGTACAACAGTATGTATGAACATCGAACAGCCTTAGACGTGTTGCACATAGCCATTCCCGTCCCACCTTCTAAGAGCACAAAGAGTGTGGGACAGTAGGCCTGCAAAATCACCGTCCGCAGCTACACTTGCACGGGTGTGCATGCGATCAGGTTTATGGGGAGAGTACTCGCGACTGCTCGCTCCGTCCGCTCGACCAATGCTGATTCAATTCTTCGTCGCCGGTGTCGTTCGTGGGACTGCATTGTGTACATCTTCCTGCATTGACTGCGTACGACTACATCGAACATATACACGAGATGTCTCATGTGAATGGAGCCACTGATGCCTTAAGCATCGGTCCCTCCACAGGGTACACTCTATTCTTAGTATTTTTCATATTTTACTGTTGTTTACTGCTTATGTGAGTAGTGATACACATATGCACATACATGTCGTCACATACATCACTGTGATTTTCTAGATTAAATTAAAACTGAAAATGTCTATTTCTCTAACACAAACTTGCTTAACCTTAGACGTGGCAAACTATAGCAAGTTAGGCACCAAACCAAACAGCCCTTACAAAGCAGTTTGGCCAAGGCAAGACGACAATACGATAGTTAATATACTAGACAATAATAGACATTCTAGAGCTGTACCGGACTTCGCACCAGATACCTGTATAGAAATTATTCAATATAGCAAATAAATTCACCATTGTGGAGTGTCGTGGTGGAGGCTAAAATGACTCTTTATGCCATTGTAATAACTAAGATGAAGTCATTATTCCTATAATCTAATTTTCAAAATAAAGTATAAAGGGAAATTTTGGACAAGATAAAATTATTAACACTACAGTTTTACCTCATTAAAACGTGGCTAAAAGATTAGAACAACCAATAAGATGTAAAGATAAAAATCCAAAATATAGATTCTTTATGTAAAAAATGTAGCAAAGAGGTGATATAACTTAAGCTATGTTTCAATTAAATACATATTAGAAACCAACTAAAGTGTAATTCAAAAGATTAAAACACATGTAGAGAGTAATTTGTAAATTTGTCACAGCCCAAATATATTGCAAAGTATCTAAATGCTGTGTTAAGAACCCGAGAGAGGGAGTAATCACAATCGATTTTGATTAGTTGTACATATTAAATTTATTTGTATAGATTTTAATACCCTATTTATATAAGATGAGATTTTAGGACTTGTTGAAGCACGTGACGACGAGCTAGTGTAATTATAACTTAAATTAAGCAATAATAAATTGATAAAGTTAGTGAAACTGATGGCAATGGGGTCGATCCCCGATTCCTAATGAGGAATTATTCCGTTAGAGGATAGGGATTCTGACGGGTAAATATGATGGGGTGGAGAAGCATTCTACAACCCTATTCTCTGTGGGACCCATTAAACTTACACATGATGAAGACATTTTTGTGTGATAGTTAATGGTAAAATAATTGCTTGTCAAGAAACCACTCAATGTACAAATATCTTTATTTTAATAATGAATTTTTACATCTGAGAATATGTTTACGTGAGAATGTTTTGCATTAATTAATAACAAATAATGTTTGTCCAAATTATGTTTTAAGAAGGGACGATGATTCCAATTGGGGATTTATTCCCACGGGGAACAAAGATGGGAAAAAAATGTCCCCCACAAGTATTTATAGGACCTCGGCGGGAATATTTTTTGTCGCGAGACAGGGATGAGGAGCCATCCCCACGGAAGGCTTCATCTAAGTAGGGTACATAACTGAAGTTTAGTCATTAGTCTATCTCACCAGTCCATGTCTCTAAACAGTACATAACTTAAGAACCCGAGAGAGGGAGTAATCACAATCGATTTTGATTAGTTGTACATATTAAATTTATTTATATAGCTTTTAATACCCTACTTATATAAGATGAGATTTTAGGACTTGTTGAAGCACGTGACGACGAGCTAGTGTTATTATAACTTAAATTAAGCTATAATAAATTGAGAAAGTTAGTGAAATAGATGGCATTAGGGCCGATCCCTGATTCCCAATGAGGAATTATTCCGTTAGAAGATAGGGATCCAGACGAGTAAACAGGATTGGGTGGAGAAGCATTCTACAACCCAATTCCCTGTGGGACCCATTAAACTTACACATGACGACGACGTTTTTGTGTAATAGTTAATGATAAAATAATTGCTTGTCAAGAAACCACTCAATGTACAAATGTCTTTATTTTAATAATGATTTTTTACATCTGAGAATATGTTTACGTCAGAATGTTTTGCATTAATTAATAACAAACGACGTTTGTCCAAATCTCTACTACTCCTTATGTTTGTATTATAGGCGTCCACAGTGCAGGATGGCACACGGTTCTGTCGTCGCGCTCCCTCCGCCTCCCTCCACGCTCCATCCGTCCTCCGCGCTCCATCCGTCCTCCGTGCTCGAACCCAGATTCCCGTGGCTTCCATCCTCGCATCCTCGAATCCCGCCCGCGGATCAAGCAACCGCGGTTCCTTCCATCCTCGAATCGAGCAGCTCCATCCTCGAACCCCCACAGCGGCTCCCATCCTTGAATCCCGTCGGCTCCCATCCTCTTCCTCGAACCCCGTAGCGGCTCCCATCCTCGAATCCCGCCTGCGGATCAAGCAGCGGCGGTTGCTTCCATCCACCTCCCCCATCTGATCCGGAATTACCTGGAACCGAGGCCGCAATTCGGAAGGTGCCGCAGATGTTGTTGATTTCTTGATTTCTTGCCGTGGATGGAAGGTGCCGCGGATCCCCCCACCCTCCTCCCCACCGCCCGTCATGGAAGGTGTCGCTCTTGATTTCTTGTCGTGGATGAAGGCGCAACTAGCTCGACTACAGCATCGATGGCGTGCTGGGGTCCCTGCCCAGGGGCAGCGGCGCATTGTGCTGGACATCGGCGGCGGGTCTGGGGCGTTCGCGAGATGCGTCCACGCCGCGGCCACCAACCCGCCGCCCTGAAATCTCACTGTCACCCGCACCCCTCACCATAAGCCTCCATTTCTTCCTTGCTTATGGTTTGTCGGCAGCAACTCGACGGTGCCGCTGGCCACAGGCATGACCGACACCGCCACTGTGCTGCTGAAAGGGAAATGTGCCCTTGGGCCATTTCTAAGTATTTTGGTGATTGAGTGCCAACACAAGTGGTCATGTGTTAATCTATGCCAAATGATGGACAAAGTGAAAACCAACATAAAGGTATGTTTCTAAGTCTTAGTACTTTGTTTTAAGGACTAATGTATTGTGTCTAAGTACTGGAAACAGGAGAAATCAATTTGGAAAAGTGATGGCTTTGTTCAGCCAAAGACAGTTCAGTCTGGGAGCACCGGACTGTCCGGTGGTGCACCGGACAGTGTCCGGTGCGCCAGGTTGGCTCTGGTGAAAAGGCCGCTCTCGGGAAATCGTCGGCGGCGTACAGCTAAAATTCACCGGACTGTCCGGTGTGCACCGGACTGTCCGGTGTGCACCGGACTGTCCGGTGAGCCAACGGTCGGCCGAGCCAACGGTCGGCGGCGCAATCCGCGCGTGACGCGTGGCCGGGCCAACGGTCTGAAGGGGGCACCGGACTGTCCGGTGTGCGCCGGACAGTGTCCGGTGCGCCAACGGCTCCAAACCTTCAATAGTCGGATGCACCAGAATAGGAAAGAAATCCGCACCGGACAGTCCGGTGCGCCAGGCGACAAAAGGCAAAAATTGCCTTCCTGGAATGCTCTCAACGGCTCCTAGCTGCCTTGGGGCTATAAAAGAGACCCCTAGGCGCATGGAGGAGGACACCAGCATCCTTTGAGCATTCCTAAGCACCAAGACCTCATTTCTGCGCATTCGATTCTTTGTGATAGCAACTAGAGCTCCATTTGAGTAGAGAACTCTTTGAGTTGTGTTGTGAGCTCAAGTTGTGACTTGTGTGCGTAGTGTTGCTCTGATTTTGTGTCTTGTGTGTGTTGCTCATCCCATCCTTACTTCCGTGATTCTTTGTGTTAATCAAATTGTAAGGGCGAGAGGCTCCAAGTTGTGGAGATTCCTCACAAGCGGGATATAGTGAAACAAAGCAAAACACTGTGGTATTCAAGTAGGTCTTAGGACCGCTTGAGAGGGGTTGAGTGCAACCCTCGTCCGTTGGGACGCCACAACATGGAGTAGGCAAGTGTTGGACTTGGTCGAACCACGGGATAAACCACTATGCCTCTCTATGTTGATCTCCTTGTGGTTATTGTGTTTTGCAAGAACTCGTCTCTAGCCACTTGGCTTTATTATGCTAACTCCTAATCAAGTTTTGTGGCATTAAGTTTCAAGTTTTTACAGGATCACCTATTCACCCCCCCCCCCCTCTAGGTGCTCTCAATTGGTATCAGAACCACTCTCTTCAAGAAAGGGACTAATCGCCCAAAGGGATGGATCCTAAGGGAAAGGGGATAGTGATCAATGACAAGGAGAAGGAGTCCTTCATCAATGAGCCGAAAGACGACAAGCCCACTAACTCGGGCTCAAGTCATAAGAAGAAGGACGGGAAGAAGAAGAGGCGCATCAAGAAGATCGTCTACTACGACGACAGCGACGAGTCCTCTTCTTCCCAAAAGGACAACGACGACAACGACTACGAGAAAAAGAAGACGGTTAACTCGAACTTTTCTTTTGATTACTCTCGTATTCCACAAAATTCCAATGCTCATTTGCTTTCCATTCCCCTTGGTAAACCCCCTCACTTTGATGGAGAGGACTACGGATTTTGGAGTCACAAAATGCGTAGCCACTTGTTCTCTCTCCATCCAAGTATATGGGAGATAGTAGAAAATGGAATGCACTTTGATAGTACGGATAGTCCCATGTTCATCAATGAACAAATTCATAAAAATGCACAAGCTACTACTGTGTTGTTAGCCTCATTGTGCAGGGATGAGTACCATAAGGTGAGCGGCTTGGACAACGCCAAGCAGATTTGGGACACCCTCAAGATCTCACATGAGGGGAACGACGTCACCATGCTCACCAAGATGGAGTTGGTGGAAGGCGAACTAGGAAGGTTCACAATGATCAGGGGGGAAGAGCCAACCCAAACATACAACAGGCTCAAGACCCTCGTCAACAAAATAAGGAGCTATGGAAGCACACGATGGATGGACCACGACGTCGTCCGCCTAATGCTAAGGTCTTTCACTGTCCTTGATCCACATCTTGTAAACAATATTCGTGAAAATCCTAGGTACACCAAGATGTCGCCCGATGAAATACTTGGAAAGTTCGTAAGCGGGCGGATGATGATCAAGGAGGCAAGATACATCGACGAGGCATTGAATGGTCCAATTCATGAGCCTCAAGCCATTGCTCTCAAGGCAACAAATAGCAAGGAGACGCTATCTAGCAAGGTGGCACAAGTTGAGGCGGCGGGGCTCAATGAGGAAGAAATGACACTCATCATCAAGCGCTTCAAGACGACGCTAAAGGGTCGCAAGGAGCATCCCAAAAGGAGCAAGACGAAGGGAAAGCGCTCCTGCTTCAAGTGTGGTAAGATTGGTCACTTTATTGCTAACTGTCCCGATAATGATAGTGACCAGGAACAAGGAAAGAATGGGAAAAGAGAGAACAAGAAGGTTTACAAGAAGGCTAAAGGCGAGGCACACCTTGGAAAGGAGTGGGATTCGGATTGCTCTTCGTCCGACTCCGACGATGAAGGACTCGTCGCCACCGCCTTCAACAAATCGTCTCTCTTCCCCAACGAGCATCACACCTGCCTCATGGCAAAAGAGAAGAAGGTAAGTACTCGAAATGCCACTACATATGCTTCTTCTAGTGATGACGAATCTAGCGATGATGAAATAGACTACGCTAGTTTATTCAAGGGCTTAGATAGAACTAAAATCGATAAGATCAATGAATTGATTGATGCCTTGAATGATAAGAATAGATTGTTAGAAAAGCAAGAGGATCTTTTGTATGAAGAACATGATAAATGTGTAGAGGTACAAAAATCTCTTGCTTTAGAAGTTAAAAGGAATGAAATGCTTTCTTGTGAACTATCTACTTGCCATGAGACCATTTCTAGTTTAAAAGGTGTAAATGATGATTTAAATGCTAAACTAGAAGTAGCAAATAGATCTAACTCTTGTGTAGAACATGTTGTGATTTGCAATAGGTGTAAAGATCTTAATATCGATGCTTGTAGTGAACACCTAGTTACTATTGCAAAATTAAAGGATGAAGTGGCTAGTCTTAATGCCCAACTTAAGACTAGCAAAAATGAATTTGATAAACTAAAATTTGCAAGGGATGCCTACACCATTGGTAGACATCCTTCAATTAAGGATGGGCTTGGCTTCAAGAGAGAAGCCAAGAACTTAACAAGTCATAAGGCTCCCATTCCCGCCAAGGAGAAAGGGAAGGCTCCTATGACTAATAGTGCTCAAAAGAACCATGCCTTCATTTACCATGACAGGAGATATTCTAGGAATGTTCATAGAAATTATGATGCTTTTGATTCTCATGTCATGATTGCTTCAAGTTCTTCAATTATGCATGATAGAAGTTTGGCTAGGAAAGATGTTGTTCATCATATGCCTAGAAGAAATGTTGTTCAAGTACCTAGGAAAGTAAGTAATGAACATTCTACAATTTACCATGCTTGAAATGCTTCCTTTGCTATTTGTAGAAAGGATAAGAAAGTGGTTGCTAGGAAATTAGGGGCAAAATGCAAGGGAGACAAAACTTGCATTTGGGTTCCTAAGACCATTGTCACTAACCTTGTAGGACCCAACACGAGTTGGGTACCTAAGACCCAAGCCTAATTTGCCTTGCAGGTTTATGCATCCGGGGGATAAAGCTCGATTATCGACAGCGGATGCACAAACCACATGATGGGGGAGAAGAAAATGTTCACCTCCTACGTCAAGAATAAAGATTCCCAAGATTCAATCATATTCGGTGACGGGAATCAAGGCAAGGTTAAAGGCTTAGGCAAGATTGCCATCTCAAGTGAGCACTCTATCTCCAATGTATTTTTAGTAGAGTCGCTAGGCTATAATCTTTTGTCGGTTAGTCAATTATGTAATATGGGATATAATTGCTTATTCACAAATGTAGATGTGTCTGTCTTTAGGAGTGACGGTTCATTAGCTTTTAAGGGTGTACTAGACAGCAAACTCTATTTAGTTGATTTTGCAAAGGAGGAGGCTGGTCTAGCTGCATGCTTAATTGCTAAGACTAGCATGGGCTGGCTGTGGCATCGCCGTTTAGCACATGTGGGGATGAAGAACCTTCACAAACTTCTAAAGGGAGAACATGTAATAGGTCTAACAAATGTAACCTTCGAAAAAGATAGACCTTATGCAGCTTGTCAAGCAGGTAAACATGTGGGAAGCTCTCATCATACCAAAAATGTGATGACCACATCAAGACCTTTGGAGTTGCTTCATATGGACCTCTTCGGACCAGTCGCCTATCTAAGCATAGGAGGAAGTAAGTATGGTCTTGTTATCATTGATGACTTTTCCCGCTTCACTTGGGTATTCTTTTTGCAGGATAAATCTGAAACCCAAGGGACCCTCAAGCGCTTCCTAAGGAGAGCACAAAATGAGTTTGAGCTCAAGGTGAAGAAGATAAGGAGCGACAACGGGTCCGAATTCAAGAACCTTCAAGTGGAGGAGTACCTTGAGGAGGAAGGAATCAAGCACGAGTTCTCTGCTCCCTACACACCACAACAAAATGGTGTGGTAGAGAGGAAGAACAGGACACTCATAGACATGGCAAGGACGATGCTTGGAGAATTCAAGACGCCCGAGCGGTTTTGGTCGGAAGCTATGAACACGGCTTGCCACGCCATAAACCGGGTCTACCTTCATCGCCTCCTCAAAAAGACGTCGTACGAACTCCTAACCGGTAACAAACCCAATGTGTCATACTTTCGTGTATTTGGGAGCAAATGTTATATTCTAGTGAAGAAAGGTAGAAATTTTAAGTTTGCTCCCAAAGCTGTAGAAGGGTTTTTGTTAGGTTATGACTCAAATACAAAAGCGTATAGGGTCTTCAACAAATCATCAGGTTTGGTTGAAGTCTCTAGTGACGTTGTATTTGATGAGACTAATGGCTCTCCAAGAGAGCAAGTTGTTGATCTTGATGATGTAGATGAAGAAGACGTTCCAACGGCCGCAATACGTACCATGGCGATTGGCGATGTGCGACCACAGGAACAAAAGGAGCAAGATCAACCTTCTTCCTCAACAATGGTGCATTCCCCAACTCAAGACGCTGAACAGGTTCATCAAGAAGAGGTGTGTGATCAAGGGGGAGCACAAGATGATCATGTTATGGAGGAAGAAGCACAACTGGCACCTCCAACTCAAGTTCGAGCAACGATTCAAAGGAATCATCCTGTCGACCAAAATTTGGGTGACATTAGCAAGGGAGTAACTACTCGCTCTAGATTAGTTAATTTTTGTGAGCATTACTCTTTTGTCTCTTCTATTGAGCCTTTCAGGGTAGAAGAGGCCTTGCTAGATTCGGACTGGGTGTTGGCCATGCAGGAAGAGCTCAACAACTTCAAGCGAAATGAAGTTTGGACACTGGTGCCTCATCCCAAGCAAAACGTTGTGGGAACCAAGTGGGTGTTCCGCAACAAACAAGACGAGCACGGGCTGGTGACAAGGAACAAGGCAGGACTTGTGGCAAAAGGTTATGCCCAAGTCGCAGGTTTGGACTTTGAGGAGACTTTTGCTCCTCTGGCTAGGCTAGAGTCCATTCGCATTTTGTTAGCCTATGCCGCTCACCATTCTTTCAGGTTGTTCCAAATGGATGTGAAGAGCGCTTTCCTCAACGGGCCAATCAAGGAGGAGGTGTACGTGGAGCAACCCCCTGGCTTTGAGGATGAACGGTACCCCGACCACGTGTGTAAGCTCTCTAAGGCGCTCTATGGACTTAAGCAAGCCCCAAGAGCATGGTATGAATGCCTTAGAGACTTTTTAATTGCTAATGCTTTCAAGGTTGGGAAAGCCGATCCAACTTTATTCACTAAGACTTGTGATGGTTACTTATTTGTGTGCCAAATTTATGTCGATGACATAATATTTGGTTCTACTAACCAAAAGTCTTGTGAAGAGTTTAGCAGGGTGATGACGCAGAAATTCGAGATGTCGATGATGGGCGAGTTAAACTACTTCCTTGGGTTCCAAGTGAAGCAACTCAAGGAAGGCACCTTCATCTCCCAAACGAAGTTCACACAAGACTTGCTAAGGCGGTTTGGGATGAAGGACGCCAAGCCCGCAAAGACTCCAATGGGAACTGACGGACATGTCGACCTCAACAAAGGAGGTAAGTCCGTTGATCAAAAAGCATACCGGTCCATGATAGGTTCATTGCTTTATTTATGTGCTAGTAGACCGGATATTATGCTTAGTGTATGCATGTGTGCTAGATTTCAATCCGATCCAAGGGAATGTCACTTAGTGGCCGTGAAGCGAATTCTTAGATATTTAGTCGCTACGCCTTGCTTCGGGATCTGGTATCCAAAGGGGTCTACCTTTGACTTGATTGGATATTCAGACTCCGACTATGCTGGATGTAAGGTCGATAGGAAGAGTACATTGGGGACGTGCCAATTCTTAGGAAGGTCCCTGGTGTCGTGGAGCTCTAAGAAACAAACTTCTGTTGCCCTATCCACCGCTGAGGTCGAGTATGTTGCCGCAGGACAGTGTTGCGCGCAACTACTTTGGATGAGGCAAACCCTCCGGGACTTTGGCTACAATCTGAGCAAAGTCCCACTCTTATGTGATAATGAGAGTGCTATCCGCATGGCGGACAATCCTGTTGAACACAGCCGCACAAAGCACATAGACACCCTGCATCACTTTTTGAGAGATCACCAGCAAAAGGGAGATATCGAAGTGTTTTGTGTTAGCATCGAGAACCAGCTAGCCGATATCTTTACCAAGCCTCTAGATGAGAAGACCTTTTGCAGGCTGTGCAGTGAGCTAAATATCATAGATTCACGGAACCTGGATTGATTTATAGCATACATGTGTTTTATTCCTTGATCATGTTCCTTATGCATTTTGTTGATTATTTATGGTGCTCAAGTTGTACAAACACTCCCCGGACCTCACAAGTCCATTTGCAAGTGATGCACATATTTAGGGGGAGATGTGCTACAACTTGACCCTTTGAGACTAACTGTGTGCTAGAGTTTGCTTGATTTAGTCTCAAAGGTGGAATGAAAGGGAATATTGGACTTGGACCATGAAAGACTTCCACTGCACTCCGATGAGAGGGTAACTTACTCCAAGTTCATCCCCATGTCACTTATTGCCTTTTTGCTCTTAATTGACAATTTTGGTGAGGCAATGGGGTTTAAGGGCCAAAAATGATCCCGTTTTGGTGCTTGATGCCAAAGGGGGAGAAAATAAGGGCCAAAGCAACAAATGGATCAGCTACCACTTGAGAATTTTGAAAATAATAGAGAATTTTGAAAATAATAGAGTTAGGACTTTTGTTTTGTCAAAATTCTAAATGTCTCTTTTTGTCAAAAGTTGGTCTCTTGTGGGGAGAATGTTTGATTATGGGGAATAGGGGGAGTTTTTGAATGAATGATCAATTTCTCTTCGAATACCTTTCTCTATGGCTCAACAAGTGAATTTGACTTAGAGATAGGAAATTGAGTTTGATTTGCAAAAACAAACCAAGTGGTGGCAAAGAATGATCCATATATGACAAATTTGAATCAAAACATATTTGTGTTCTTATTTGCATTGATATTGCACTTCTTTTAGTTGCTTTTTGTTGTGTTGGCATAAATCACCAAAAAGGGGGAGATTGAAAGGGAAATGTGCCCTTGGGCCATTTCTAAGTATTTTGGTGATTGAGTGCCAACACAAGTGGTCATGTGTTAATCTATGCCAAATGATGGACAAAGTGAAAACCAACATAAAGGTATGTTTCTAAGTCTTAGTACTTTGTTTTAAGGACTAATGTATTGTGTCTAAGTACTGGAAACAGGAGAAATCAATTTGGAAAAGTGATGGCTTTGTTCAGCCAAAGATAGTTCAGTCTGGGAGCACCGGACTGTCTGGTGGTGCACCGGACAGTGTCCGGTGCGCTAGGCTGGCTCTGGTGAAAAGACCGCTCTCGGGAATTCGTCGGCGGCGTACGGCTAAAATTCACCGGACTGTCCGGTGTGCACCGGACTGTCCGGTGAGCCAACGGTCGGCCGCGCAATCCGCGCGTGACGCGTGGCCGGGCCAACAGTCTGAAGGGGGCACCGGACTGTCCGGTGTGCACCGGACTGTGTCCGATGCGCCAATGGCTCCAAACCTTCAACGGTCGGATGCGCCAGAATAGGAAAGAAATCCGCACCGGACAGTGTCCGGTGGTGCACCGGACAGTGTCCGCTGGTGCACCGGACTGTCCGGTGCGCCAGGCGACAAAAGGCAAAAATTGCCTTCCTGGAATGCTCTCAACGGCTCCTAGCTGCCTTGGGGCTATAAAAGAGACCCCTAGGCGCATGGAGGAGGACACCAAGCATCCTTTGAGCATTCCTAAGCACCAAGACCTCATTTCCGCGCATTCGATTCTTTGTGATAGCAACTAGAGCTCCATTTGAGTAGAGAACTCTTTGAGTTGTGTTGTGAGCTCAAGTTGTGACTTGTGTGCGTAGTGTTGCTCTGATTTTGTGTCCTGTGTGTGTTGCTCATCCCATCCTTACTTCTGTGATTCTTTGTGTTAATCAAATTGTAAGGGCGAGAGGCTCCAAGTTGTGGAGATTCCTCGCAAGCGGGATATAGTGAAACAAAGCAAAACACCATGGTATTCAAGTAGGTCTTAGGACCGCTTGAGAGGGGTTGAGTGCAACCCTCATCCATTGGGACGCCACAACATGGAGTAGGAAAGTGTTGGACTTGGCCGAACCACGGGATAAACCACTGTGCCTCTCTGTGTTGATCTCCTTGTGGTTATTGTGTTTTGCAAGAACTCCTCTCTAGCCACTTGGCTTTATTGTGCTAACTCCTAATCAAGTTTTGTGGCATTAAGTTTCAAGATTTTACAGGATCACCTATTCACCCCCCTCTAGGTGCTCTCAGCTGCCGCTGCCGGACATCGGGGTCAAGGACGCCACCACCAAGGTGCTTTAACTTGTGCTTCATTTCTTTCCTTTTGCTTGTCACGTCAGGTACTACTCATGTGATTTCTCATGCTTTTGCTCTACTTCACTTCGCTGCAGGCAGTGGGGTTGGCAGCATCCATTTGTGCTCTCGTCTCCACCATGATTGGGCTTGGGGTTTCCCCCGCCACCCTATTCCTGTGCAACATCTAATCATGAGATCTACTAACAGTTCTTGGCATAAACTAATCTAGAAATGTACTACCGGTTCCTTTCACCTCCCAGTTAATTCAATTCGACAATAGCATCACGCCTCATTTGTGGCGGAACTGCCCGAATTATTCCAATTTAAGTGCCTAAGTCCCGCCTTAGAGGCTAGACCACACTTAATTGGGAATAACCCGTCAATCCCTCGGATCTAGTCCGACGAGGCCACTGACAGGATCAAGTACCACAGTCTCACTCGATGGTGAGTCACAGAGCAAATACAATAAAACATAAAACCATACATTAAGGAGTATTAAACTTATTACATCATCATCGAAGTTTTAGCAAAAGTAGTCATCATTGTTCGAAGTGCAGCGGAATAAAGCTAACGGTAAATAAACAGAGAGATGGGGAAGCCTGTCCCATCACTCCTCATGCTCCTCCTCAGCCGAGGTAGGGTCCCACTCGACTGTCCAACCCGGTGGCAAGATGGACGGCCAAGTCACTCCAGCAACCATGTCCTCCAGAGAACCTGTAAAAATTATGCCACAAGCAAGGCTGAGTATACTAATACTCAGCTAGACTTACCCGGTGTGAGGAGTCTACTCCTCTACCTCTAGACATGCAGCTGTTTGGCTGTGGGGTTTGGTTGCCAAAAGCACTAGCTGAGTTTATAAATCAAGTTTTAGCTTTGTCAAGTTTTAGTGTGACTCTCTTAAAACTAAATGTATACCTATCTAATCATACATGGTATCAAACATTTAGCAATCAACAACTTTTGCCAAGTCATCTCATTTCCACTTGTTACTCAATGTAGCAGCATGGATCAAGCAGTCTCATTAGCTCCGAGAAGCAGACGATTCAAATCGAGTTTTTATCCTTGCAAGGTAAACCTAAACACACGACGTGGCGAGGCACTCCGTCCCCACACACATCAACCGTCCCCATCAATTCCCCGTCAGTAGATCAGGGCTCACCGCCTTGGCGTACAATGGCTCACTGACCCCGACTGTCGTCGTGCAGTGACCACACTTGTACCCACCATAACCGGAATGGGAGACCACGTCTCAGGTCGCATGAGGGGTAAAGTCCACTGCCAGGTTTAATCAGGTACTAGGCTTACCGATTTACCATATTTCTCGGCATGTGCTTAGTACGTTCAAACGCTTGACTCACGGTACCACACCTTAATCCTTATTCCAATTTCCGTCTCGTAGACAACCTATCCCCATGGACCGTTGTCCACAGACTATCATCATTACGATATTAAAATGGATACAACCAATTCCTGACCTCGCGCGAGTGCTATAAAAATCACTCGACTTCTACCGAGATCCCTAATTAATAAAGCAGCTACTCGACCTAGCATACTAGTATCCATCACAAAAAGGAATCCTGAGTTCATGCAACTAGGGTTTCATTCAACTCCTACACTTAAGTGCACAGTACAAGCCTACAAACATTAAGTGTAGTAAAAATAGCATATATAAACGGTTATGCATAAAACCGGAGCTTGCCTTCCAAAGCTGGGATAGGCAGATCCTCTGGGGCAGGCTCTGGTGCTGGATCCGGGGCTACCTCCTGAGCAACTCCTTGCTCCGGCACAAGGACGTACTCTCCGTCGGCGAGGTTGCAATCTATCGAATGCAATGAATAAGAATATGTATGTCATGATTATGCAGGATTTAGTAATCATTATGCTAAGTGAAGAAAAACTAAGTTAGTTAGCAACTTAGGGTTTCCTGGTCATACGTGGCTCTTAGTGGTGTATGCTTATCAATTTAGGTTTGGGTTTTGTTTAAAGATAAACATAGTGGATTGGATTCCCCTTAGATATTTTAGTGGGCACTTAAGGGGTTTTGCTGGTTAGGGTAACATTAGTCTCCACTATTACTTCCCCTTTTTCATTTTCTGTTTATGAATTCTAATGTGGGTTTGAACTACAACAGTGATATAACTTTTTCCAAAAATTTTGTAAACATTACAGTGGGTTACTAGTTGTCACTGTAATCTGTCCTATAAATTTGAGGTGGATACTGATTCAGATACTACTTGTGCAAAATTAACAAGGATAAGTTTTAAAAGGGCACTTTACACTATAGCTATGATTTAATTGAAGTTTCTGTACCAAATTTTATTTTTGTCCAGATACATAGGTGATATTAGGGCCTTGTGTTAAAAATCACAGAAAAAGGCCTACTGGATATTTAGTTGTGAATTTCTAAGGTTTTATGCCAAAAAGGTGCTTATGACTAACTTGTTAATTGAAAAATGTCAAACAACAAATTTCATATTTTTCCTATGTTTATAATAACAAAACATTAGTTATCCCAAGGTTTGGGGTGTTGTCTCTTCAGGGTTATTTTTCTAGGGTTTTTCTAAGGTTTCCTTGTTTTTCTAAATTAAAAGGTATTTCCTTTCTTTTGCACTAAACAAGGGTATAATAATTTTTTCTAGTGAACTACACTGAATAAGGGAGCTAACAAAAATATGGGTGTTCCCTGGTTCTTATTATAAACTACCTTTAATATTTTCTCTAACTTTAGGCTAAAAATGATTTAAATGGTAAACTCTACCTTAACTTGGTGTACAGAGAGGTTTATTATTTTTAAACAGATTAGGAAGTGATTAAGTACTTGTCTAAATTTTCTTAACCCCAGTCAAATAGTGTAGCTATTTTTCCTTATTTCTTTTAGCTTTTGACCAGTTAATCATTTAAATCAAAACTTTAAAGTTTTTTTGTAACACTTAGGGGTTTTATATTTTTTCTAAGTATTTTATATTATTTAGAATCTAGCAAAATTGATTTGACTCAATTTGAGTAAACCAAATTGAAGTTATGAATTTTTTAAGTTCTTGTTTGGATTTAAATCAGAATATTTTAAAGGTTTTCTGGAAAACTACTTTGCACCGAAGACCCTCGGTTCTTTCTAAATCAATCCATTCATTTCTACCCCTGCGCTACTATTCCCCTATGTCACTAACAGCGCACAAAACCCCCTGGCCTTTCCTTCTTCTTCCCCGAGGTCCCTCCCCTTATGTAAACAGTGATCGCGGAAAGGAAAAGGGTGGCGCGACTTACCGGCGGCGAGAGAGGTCCGGCGAGGGGCGGGGTTGGCTTCAGGAGGTCCTGGCGGTCACAGCGAGGTACGGCTCGACGGCTGTGGTGGCCGAAATCGGCCGGTCCACGTGCGCAGGCGGGTGAACTCATCGGCAGCGAGTGCTCCGGCCTAACCACGACGATCTAGTCCAATTAAACGGCACGATGAGCTCCACGGGATGACGTAGAGGCTATGTGCGCAAGGAATCGAAAAATGGTGCAGACTTACCCGACCTACGTTCACCGGCGATCGGGCGAAGTTCGGCGACCGTGGACTGGCTTCTCCAGCGAGGCAAAGTCTGATTCCTTGCTCGAGGAGCTTCACCGAGGCATGCACGGTCTACTCCGAGGGTCGGGCGTGGCTGGGAAGGGCTCTGCTGGCCGGTCTATGGTGGCGGGGGATCGGGTGGCCGCGGGCACGCCATTTGCGGGGCAAACGTCGGTGATCTCTGGCTCCGGTGAGGTTGAGCGCGCGCGGAGGAGTACGGTCGACGTCTCTGGGGGCTTTATAGGCGCGGGCACAGGCAATGGCATCGGCTCAACTTTGGCGCGACGTGGGGCACGGGGGGGCGCGCGTCGGGCGTGCTCTGGCGAGCTCAGAGCGCGTCGAACATGTGGCTCTTTGCTTCTATTCGTGTTCTACCCTCTGCTGAGCGGCCAAAACGTGCGAATCTTGCCCTAAGACCTGTGAGAGATCTCTTCCCTGTACCTAGGGCTACCTAGTTCATGTGAGTTCCAAGGGGAGATGTGGTCGGGTTAGAGAGATATGGGGGTGGGAAGTTGTCTTTGTCCTAGCTGTCTAAACCGAGACAAAACTTGTGCCAAGTCGTGTCAAACGACTTAGGGTTGGGTTCAAACTTTTCCAGGGTGTTCTAGAGGTATTTTGGCGCCACTTTGTCAATTGGGCCAACTGGTTTTAAGTTTGGGATCAAGGTGAACATGTTTGATCTTTGTAAAGGGGGTGGTTTTGGACATAGAAGAATTCTGATTTTTATTTTGTGCTCACCCCTTTTGTGAATCTTTTGGGGCTTTTATGAAATCTTTTTGGGGTTACTTTCTTACTATTATTTGTAGGGTATTAAGTGCACTACATCTTTTATAATGGGCCCAAGCCATGATCAAGTGGTTTTCATAACTTTTTGGTCATGCTTACCTATAGTACTCCAATTGTCCACAGGGGGTGCATTAGGGTTTTGGCAAATTTCTCCCCCTTTAAGGTACATGGTAAGCCAAGGCTTGACATCTAAGATAGGTTGCACTTACTTAGGATCTTGAGCTCCAACTTTGGTGTACTTTTCCAACTTAAGTCACATGTGATGATGGGCTTACTTGTATATTCTTTAGTGAAAACCCTAACTAACACCTGGGGTGTTACATCATTGTTATGCATGCCTTTCCTTGGCTTTGTCAGTGTTTTGACTCCCACAGGCCCATATGACTTATTACCAGAACCATATGCAATAGATACAGAACACTCAGTCATAGTTATGGTAGTTGAGAGATACCTCTTTGTCGGGGACCATAATTAGGGGTACCCTCAAGACTCCTAATTCTTAGCTGGTAACCCCCATCAGCATAAAGCTGCTAAGGCCTGATGGGTGCGATTAAGTTAGGGATCAGTCCATTCGAGCGACTCGATCACGCCTCGCCCGAGCCTAGCCTCGGACAAGGGCAGCCGGCCCCGGAGGATTTCCGTCTCGCCCGAGGCCCCCCTCCGACGGCGAACATATCTTTGGCTCGCCCGAGGCCCTGCCTTCGCTAAGAAGCAACCCTGACTAAATCGCCGCACCGACCGACCAAGTCGCAGGAGCATTTAACGCAAAGGTGGCCTGACACCTTTATCCAGACGCGCGCCCCCGGCAGAGCCGAAGTGACCGTCGTCACTTCGCCGCTCCACTAACCGGCTGACAGAAGGACAGCGCCGCCTGCGCCACTCCGACTGCAGTGTCACTTGGCAGAGAGAGACTGACAGGCAGTCAGGCCCTGCCAAAGGCACCATAGGAAGCTCCGCTCCGCCCGACCCAGGGCTCGGACTCGGGCTCAGTCCCGGAAGACGGCGAACTCTGCTCCGCCCGACCCAGGGCTCGGACTCGAGCTAAGTCCCAGAAGACGACGAACTCCGCTCCACCCGACCCAGGGCTCGGACTCGGGCTCAGCCCCAGAAGACGACGAACTCCGCTTCGCCCGACCCCAGGGCTCGGACTCCGCCCTGGCTTCTGCCGACGACCTCCGCCTCGCCCGACCCAGGGGCTCGGACTCGGCCTCGGCCATGGAAGACAGACTCGACCTCGGCTTCGGAGGAGCCTCCGCATCGCCCAACCTAGGGCGCAGGCCAGCCACGTCAACAGGAGGCGCCATCATCACCCTAACCCGAGCTGACTCGGGCCGCAAGGAACAAGACCGGCGTCCCATCTGGCTAGCTCCGCCAGATAGGCAATGATGGCGCCCCGCATACTCTGTGACGACGGCGGCTCTCAGCCCCCTTACGGAAGCAAGAGGACGTCAGCAAGGACCCAACCGCTCCGACAGCTGTCCCTCCGCCAGGCTCCGTCGCTCCTCCGACGGCCACGACATCACACCAGCTGGGTGCCAAAATCTCTCCGGCTGCCACATCGGCATGTACTTAGGGCTCTAGCTCTCCTCCGCTAGACACGTAGCACTCTGCTACACCCCCATTGTACACCTAGATCCTCTCCTTACGCCTATAAAAGGAAGGACCAGGGCCCTCTTAGAGAGGGTTGGCCGCGCCGGGACGAGGACGAGACAGGCGCTCTCTTGGGGCCGCTCGCTTCCCTCTCCCGCGTGGACGCTTGTAACCCCCTACTACAAGCGCACCCGACCTGGGCGCGGGACGAACACGAAGGCCGCGGGATTCCCACCTCTCTCACGCCAGTCTCCGGCCGCCTCGCTTCTCCCCCCTTCGCGCTTGCCCTCTCGCTCGACCCATCTGGGCTGGGGCACGCGGCGACACTCACTCGTCGGCCCGAGGGACCCCCCGGTCTCGAAACGCTGACAGTTGGCGCGCCAGGTAGGGGCCTGCTGCGTGTTGACGAACAGCTTCCCGTCAAGCTCCAGATGGGCAGTCTCCAGCAACCTCTCCAACCCGGGACGGTGCTACGTTTCGGGAGTCTTGAGTTCATGTCCCTCGACGGCAGCTACGACATGATTCTCCTTCCACTGCCGCGCGACGATGGCAATGGCGGCCGACAGCCCGCCCGCCGGCGGCGGAATCGACGACGTCTTCCCCGTGTGGCGGAAGAACAATCTTCGAGCTCGTCCCGCCTTCTTCCCCATCGGCGGAGGGGAAGGCAGGGCAACCAAGGCAAGCAGGAGGCAGCGCCTCGTCGGCTGTCGAGCGAGTCGACAGCGCCGGCACCCCAACGAGGGGCACACCGGGTATCGACTTCGCGCCTGAGACGAAGACGAGCGCCGTCTCCCCGCGACACGCCAATCCTGAGCGAGCGGACGACGCCAGCGCGCTCGCGGAGGGCTTGCTGGACGTCACCCTCGTACCTGAGACGACGGTGCAGTCAGTCCCCGACGTGACTTCGTCGCCGCTCGTCGACCAAGAGGTACCGACTGATTCCCACCCTACGTCATTTGGATTCAGCCTCAACCCGCCTAGTGACCTCGCTTTGGCGGACGCTCTCATAGAGGCGAGTCCAAACCCTCTGGGGTTTCGCATGCGGTCGCCTTGGGACCGGTTGACGGACGTCTCGACCTACGGGCCCTCTGGGTCCGAGGAAGACGATGACCCCAGCATCTGTTGGGATTTCTCTGGACTTGGCAACCCCAGCGCCATGCGGGACTTCATGGCCGCATGTGACTTCTGCCTCTCCGACTGTTCCGACGATAGCCGCAGCCTCGACGACGAGGACTGCGGCCCGAGCTGCGAATGTTTCCACGTCGATCTAGGGGGTCCATTCGAAGGCAATCATCTCGGCATGCCGGAGGATGGTGATCTCCCTAGGCCGGTGCCCCGCA
This sequence comes from Zea mays, assembly GCF_902167145.1. NCBI lineage: Eukaryota > Viridiplantae > Streptophyta > Magnoliopsida > Poales > Poaceae > Zea > Zea mays. Next base: position 80,023,244 of record NC_050104.1, on the reverse strand, counting down.
TTGACATCCCACGGGAGCTAGCTGTGGTCCCCGTTCAGGCGGGGGGTCACGACCCACAGCTCGAGCAAGTCCGCGGGGCGCAGGCCAGGTTCGACGAGGGAGCAGGAGCGCTTGAGCCGGTCCGCCGGGATGTCGGGCAGGCATGGGCGGGCCAACCCCCGGCCGGAGAAATACATCACCTGCCCCAGGGCCTCCAGCACCGCATCGCCGATGACGCCAGGTTCAGGCCACCACCCGCATCTAGTGGCGTCGGCCAGAACCTGGCTGCAGCAGTGATGCTCCTCCGTGCGATGCCGGAGCCATCCACCACCGAGGGTCGGCGAATCCAGGGGGAGCTCAAGAATCTCCTGGAAGGCGCCGCGGTCCGACGGGCCGAGAGCTCTGCCTCCCGAAGGCAGGGATACCCCTCGGAACCTCACGCCGCGACTTCCCGATTCATGCGGGAAGCCTCGGTCTACACCGGGCGCACGCGCAACACCGCGCCTGCGGCCCCGGGCCGCCTCGGCAATGAGCACCATCATCGCGACCGTCGGGCCCACCTCGACGAGAGGGTGCGCCGAGGCTACCACCCCAGGCGTGGGGGACGCTACGACAGTGGGGAGGATCGGAGTCCCTCGCCCGAGCCACCCGGTCCGCAGGCCTTCAGCCGGGCCATCCGACGGGCACCGTTCCCGACCCGGTTCCAACCCCCGACTACTATCACAAAGTACTCGAGGGAGACGAGACCGAAACTGTGGCTCGCGGACTACCGTCTGGCCTGCCAACTGGGTGGAACGGACGACGACAACCTCATCATACGCAACCTCCCCCTATTCCTCTCCGACACCGCTCGCGCCTGGTTGGAGCACCTGCCTCCGGGGCAGATCTCCAACTGGGACGACCTTGTCCAAGCTTTCGCCGGCAATTTCCAGGGCACGCACGTGCGCCCCGGGAATTCCTGGGACCTCCGATGCTGCCGGCAGCAGCCGGGAGAGTCTCTCCGGGACTACATCCGGCGATTTTCGAAGCAGCGCACCGAGCTGCCCAACATCACCGACTCGAATGTCATCGGCGCGTTCCTTGCCGGCACCACTTGCCGTGACCTGGTGAGCAAGTTGGGTCGCAAGACCCCCACCAGGGCGAGCGAGCTGATGGACATCGCCACCAAGTTCGCCTCTAGCCAGGAGGCGGTCGAGGCTATCTTTCGAAAGGACAAGCAGCCCCAGGGCCGCCCATCGGAAGATGCTCCCGAGGCGTCTACTCAGCGCGGCGCCAAGAAGAAAGGCAAGAAGAAGTCGCAAGCGAAACGTGACGCCGCCAACGCGGACCTTGTCGCCGCCGCCGAGTACAAGAACCCTCGGAAGCCCCCCGGAGGAGCCAACCTCTTCGACAAGATGCTCAAGGAGCCGTGCCCCTATCATCAGGGGCCCGTCAAGCACACCCTTGAGGAGTGTGTCATGCTTCGGCGCCACTTCCACAGGGCCGGGCCACCCGCGGAGGGTGGCAGGGCCCACGACGATGACAAGAAGGAAGATCACCAAGCAGGGAGTTCCCCGAGGTCCGCGACTGCTTCATGATCTACGGCGGGCAAGCGGCGAATGCCTCGGCTCGGCACCGCAAACAAGAGCGCCGGGAGGTCTGCTCGGTGAAGGTGGCGGCGCCAGTCTACCTAGACTGGTCCGACAAGCCCATCACCTTCGACCAAGCTGACCACCCCGACCATGTGCCGAGCCCGGGGAAATACCCGCTCATCGTCGACCCCGTCATCGGTGATGTCAGCCTCACCAAGGTCCTTATGGATGGGGGCAGCAGCCTCAACATCATCTACGCCGAGACCCTTGGGCTCCTGCGCGTCGATCTGTCCTCCGTCCGAGCAGGCGCTGCGCCCTTCCACGGGATCATTCCCGGGAAGCGCGTCTAGCCCCTCGGACGACTCGACCTCCCCGTCTGCTTCGGAACGCCCTCCAACTTCCGAAGGGAGACTATGACGTTCGAGGTGGTCGGGTTCCGAGGAACCTACCATGCGGTACTGGGAAGGCCATGCTACGCGAAGTTCATGGCCGTCCCCAACTACACCTACCTGAAGCTCAAAATGCCGGGCCCCAACGGGGTCATCACCGTCGGCCCCACGTACAAGCACGCGTTCGAATGCGACGTGGAGTGCGTGGAGTACGCCGAGGCCCTCATCGCCGACCTGGAGAGCCTCTCTAAAGAGGTGCCAGACGTGAAGCGTAATGCCGGCAACTTCGAGCCAGTGGAGACAGTCAAAATCGTCCCCCTCGACCCCAGCGGCGACACCTCCAAGCAGATCTGGATCGGCTCCGGGCTCGACCCCAAATAGGAAGCAGTGCTCGTCGACTTTCTCCGCGCGAACGCCGACATCTTCGCGTGGAGTCCCTCGGACATGCCCGGCATACCGAGGGATGTCGCCGAGCACTCGCTGGATATTCGGGCCGGAGCCCGACCCGTCAAGCAGCCTCTGCGCCGATTCGACGAGGAGAAGCGCAGAGTGATAGGCGAGGAGATCCACAAGCTAATGGCAGCAGGGTTCATCAAAGAGGTATTCCATCCCGAATGGCTTGCCAACCCCGTGCTTGTGAGAAAGAAAGGGGGGAAATGGCGGATGTGTAGACTACACTGGTCTCAACAAAGCATGTCCAAAGGTTCCCTACCCTCTGCCTCGCATCGATCAAATCGTGGATTCCACTACTGGGTGCGAAACCCTGTCTTTCCTCGATGCCTACTCAGGTATCATCAAATCAGGATGAAAGAGTCCGACCAGCTCGCGACTTCTTTCATCACGCCCTTCGGCATGTACTGCTATGTCACCATGCCGTTCGGCTTGAGGAATACGGGCGCGACGTATCAGCGGTGCATGAACCATGTGTTCGGCGAACACATTGGCCGCACGGTCGAGGCCTACGTCGATGACATCGTAGTCAAGACGAGGAAAGCTTCCGACCTCCTTTCCGACCTTGAAGTGACATTCCGATGTCTCAAGGCGAAAGGCGTCAAGCTCAATCCCGAGAAGTGTGTCTTCGGGGTGCCCCGAGGCATGCTCTTGGGGTTCATCGTCTCCGAACGGGGCATCGAAGCCAACCCGGAGAAAATCGCAGCCATCACCAGCATGGGGCCAATCAAGGACTTAAAAGGCGTACAGAGGGTCATGGGATGTCTCGCGGCTCTGAGCCGCTTCATCTCACGCCTCGGCGAAAGAGGTCTGCCTCTGTACTGCCTCTTAAGGAAGGCCGAGTGCTTCACTTGGACCCCTGAGGCCGAGGAAGCTCTCGGGAACCTGAAGGCGCTCCTCACAAAGGCACCTATCTTGGTGCCTCCAGCTGCCGGAGAAGCCCTCTTGGTCTACGTCGCCGCAACCACTCAGGTGGTTAGCGCCGCGATTGTGGTCGAGAGGCAAGAAGAGGGGCATGCATTGCCCGTTCAGAGGCCAGTTTACTTCGTCAGCGAGGTACTATCCGAAACCAAGATCTGCTACCCACAAGTTCAGAAGCTGCTGTATGCAGTGATCCTGACATGGCGAAAGTTGCGACACTACTTCGAGTCTCATCCGGTAACTGTGGTGTCATCCTTCCCCCTGGGGGAAATTATCCAGTGTCGAGAGGCCTCGGGCAGGATTGCCAAGTGGGCGGTGGAAATCATGGGCGAGACAATCTCGTTCGCCCCTCGGAAGGCCATCAAGTCCCAGGTCTTGGCGGACTTCATGGCCGAATGGGTCGATACCCAGCTACCGACGGCTCCGATCCAACCGAAGCTCTGGACAATGTATTTCGACGGGTCACTGATGAAGACGGGAGCCGGCGCAGGCCTACTCTTCATCTCGCCCCTCGGGAAACACCTACGCTATGTGCTACGCCTCCATTTCCCGGCGTCCAACAATGTGGCTGAGTATGAAGCTCTGGTCAACAGGTTGCGGATCGCCATCGAGCTAGGGGTCAGGCGCCTCGACGCCCGCGGTGACTCACAGCTCGTCATCGACCAAGTCATGAAGAACTCCCACTGCCGCGACCCGAAGATGGAGGCCTACTGCGATGAGGTTCGACGCCTGGAAGACAAGTTCTATGGGCTCGAGCTTAACCACATCGCTCGGCGCTACAACGAGACTACGGACGAGCTGGCTAAAATAGCCTCGGGGCGAACAACGGTTCCCCCGGACGTCTTCTCCCGGGACCTGCATCAACCCTCCATCAAGATCGACGACACGCCCGAACCTGAGGCGCCCTCGGCCCAGTCCGAGGTACCCTCGGTCCAGCCCGAGGTACCCTCGGCACAGCCCAAGGCACCCTCAGCTCGGCCCGAGGCGACCTCGGTTCAGCCCGAGGTATCCTCGGCCTCCGAGGGTGAGGCACTGCGCATCGAGGAGGAGCGAAGCGGGGCCACGCCTGATCAAAACTGGCAGACCCCGTACCTGCAATATCTCCGCCAAGCAGAGCTACCCCTCGACCGAGGCGAGGCGAGGCGGGTGGCGCGGCGCGCCAAGTCGTTCGTCTTGCTGGGCGACGAGAAGGAGCTCTACCACCGCAGCCCCTCAGGCATCCTCCAGCGATGCATCTCCGTCGCCGAAGGTCAGGAACTCCTGCGAGAGATACACTCGGGGGCTTGCGGCCATCACGCAGCGCCTCGAGCCCTTGTCGGGAATGCTTTCCGACAAGGCTTCTACTGGCCAACGGCGGTGGCTGACGCCACTAGAATTGTCCGCACCTGCGAAGGGTGCCAATTCTATGCGAAGCAGACCCACCTGCCCGCTCAGGCTGTGCGGACGATACCCATCACCTGGCCCTTTGCTGTGTGGGGTCTGGACCTCGTCGGCCCCTTGCAGAAGGCGCCCGGGGGCTACACGCACCTGTTGGTCGCCATCGACAAATTCTCCAAGTGGATCGAGGTCCGACCTCTGAACAGCATCAGGTCCGAGCAGGTGGTGGCGTTCTTCACCAACATCATCCATCGCTTTGGGGTCCCGAACTCCATCATCACCGACAACGGCACCCAGTTCACTGGTAGAAAGTTCTTGGACTTCTGCGAGGATCACCACATCCGGGTGGACTGGGCCGCCGTGGCTCATCCCATGTCGAATGGGCAAGTAGAGCGTGCCAACGGCATGATTCTACGAGGGCTCAAGCCTCGAATTTACAACGACCTCAACAAGTTCGGCAAGAGATGGATGAAGGAACTCCCCTCGGTGGTCTGGAGCCTGAGGACGACGCCGAGCCGAGCAACGGGTTTCACGCCATTCTTCCTAGTCTACGGGGCCGAGGCCGTCTTGCCCACAGACCTGGAATACGGCTCCCCGAGGGCGAGGGCCTACAGCGATCAAAGCAACCAATCTAGCCGAGAAGATTCGCTGGACCAGCTGGAAGAGGCTCGGGACAAGGCCTTACTACACTCGGCGCGGTACCAGCAGTCCCTGCGACGCTACCACGCCCGAGGGGTCCGGTCCCGAGACCTCCAGGTGGGCGACCTGGTGCTTCGGCTGCGACAAGACGCTCGAGGGAGGCACAAGCTCACGCCCCCCTGGGAGGGACCATTCGTCATTGCCAAAGTTCTGAAGCCCGGAACGTACAAGCTGGCCAACAGTCAAGGCGAGGTCTACGGCAACGCTTGGAACATCCAACAGCTACGTCGCTTCTACCCTTAAGATGTTTTCAAGTTGTTCATATACCTCGCACCCACGCAAAGTTTAGTCATCAAGGAAGGGTCGGCCTCGCCTCGGCAAAGCCCGACCCTCCCTCGGGGGCTAAAAGGGGGGGGGAACCCCCTCTGTGTTGAAATTTTTCTCGAAAAAAGATCTCTTCTGCCAGAATATCTTTCGTGCTTTTTGACTGCTTCGAAAAGTGGATGCTGAAAACGACGGAGTACACGTAAGCAGCCAAGGCTGACCGAGCCGAGGGACTCCTACGCCTCCGGGATACGGATACCTCACTCATCACCTTCTGCGATAAGTAACTCGCGTTCGGATAAAGTGATCCCGCGGACCGAACAAGTCTTCACGTCCGGAAGTCCTTCTGCTGAAGTGATCCTTCGAGCCTTCTCGACCGAGTCGGTGACAAAGCCTCATGGACGGGTAAAAGTGCGCGTAAGCGGCAAGGCCGACCGAGCCGAGGGATTCCTACGCCTCCGGGATACGGATACCTCACTCATCACCTTCCGCGAGAAGCAACTCTTGCTCGCACAAACATCCCTGTTACCGGCCAAAAGGTCTAGATATTCGAAACAAGAGGAAAAGAGACGCAGCTTTACAACACATCGAGGGTGTGTTCCGGCCTCGGCGGCCGCAGAAGGCACACGCTACAAGACAGTCTGATCCTGCAGGCTCGGGTCTTGGCGCTGGGAGGGGGCAGCGGCACCCTCGGCATCGGCGACACCTTTGGCAAGGTCCGACCTAGCCTCGGACGGCGACGCGGTCCGAGGACTCCCACTCCAAAGGACGACGTCATCACGCCTGGGCAATCGCTGCCAGGGCCTTCTCCGGGTATCCGGCCCGAGCAGGAGGCTCGACCGGTCGCCCCAGGGCCTCGGCCAACCATCTTCCAAGGGCGCCAGCCCGACCCGAGGCCTCAGCTGGTCAACTCCGGCGTCGGTCCCGCTAACGGACGACCCGGCTAGGCTCCGGCCAACCAGGTTTCATTTTTGAGCCAACTCTGCCCCTGTTCATGCTGATATCGCTACCCCTGGCCTCGGCTCATCGAAGAGCGGCCAAGGGGTCCCTTTAACTAAGCCTGAGGAGCCTCGGACAACAAGGTCGACCGAGCCGAGGGACTCCTACGCCTCCGGGATACGGATACCTCACTCGTCACCTTGACACGGGGCGACTCACGCTTGGTGAAGCGGTTCAGACAACCAACAGGCGAGTCTTAGTGCTCGAAAATGAGGAAAAAACACGGCTCTGCGCCAAAACTACATACATGTTCAGGCCTCGACAGGCATAATGAACAAAAACACCGGCATTCAAAGTGCCATTACGAACGGAACTCCGGTTCCCCCTCCGCAGGTACAAACAACCCCACTCGATAGGGGAGGGCCTGCGGAGCAACAGAAGACTAACGAGCGGCTCGCCGCCGCCCGCTCTGACTACGATGACAACGACCCCCGCTCCGGGTGGCCGAACTGCAGCAGCGCAGGCCTCAGGGTGGGCGCTGCTGCAATCTTGCCCTCGCCCACGCCGACGCTCGAGGGGCGAGGACAAGTACAAAGAGCCGGAGGCCCGAAGCGCGGATGGTGGCGGTGATCCCGTTGGCGACGGGGACTTCTCGAGCCGCCTCCGCCTCGGCACCGACGACAGGAGCCATCAGCCCTCCGGCAGATCCCCACTCAAATCCTCCCGGATGAGTGGGGCACCAGCCTCCGCGTGGAGGCGCCATACCGGTGCAAAGGCAGGGCCACCCCAGAACACGAACGCCGCCCTAGCAGCGCGCGGCATCTAGGGCGGTCCTCCCGTGCCCACGGCGCGGCAGCCGCCCTCCGGCAGGAGGGGCCGCCGGGAGCCAAGCCGACGAGCCCGACACGCTGGGGGTGACGACGCCCGCCGTCGACCAGCCCTGAGTTATCGAAGTCCGGGCCGCCCGCAGGGCCAGTGAGCGCCCTCTCCCTCAAACGCCGCAGGAGAGGGTGACCCACGAACCCGCGCGGGAGGTAGAGCGCCGGCTCAGCCCGGCCTCCACCCCAGCGAGGATGATGAACATCCTTGAAGCTGAGGGTGGGACCAAGATCGCAGCCCGGCTTGCTTCTCACCACCCAAGAGCTGGTGGTCACCGTCTTGGGTGACCGCCAGCGGGGGGGGGGGGGTACTGCCAGGCTGGCTGATGAAAATCCTTGAAGCCGAACGATGGCTGAAAAGTACCAACTCCCACGGAGTTGCGTTTCTCCAACGATGAGGCGGAAAGACGGCGAGTATCCCCCATCCGGGGGCTTGGAAGGTGGAAAGTCGCGATGCATGAAGGGGCGCGAAAACATGGTCTACTTCCAAGGGGGTCACCCTCCTTTTAAAGGCGACTATCCCTACCTGCGTCCCCAGCCGTCACGGGCTGAGTCTTCTCCAACACGCTCCAAGGCCCTCCCCTGCGGCGTGGGGGCTGGGTCCCGCATGTCATGCAAGCCGGCTCAGAGCAGAAGAAGCCAAACCGCCGCGCTCGGTGCACACGACCGCCCAGCGGTTACAAGTGACCCTCCACTTTTGCCCAGACCAACGGGCGAAAGAGGCGGGCAGCCATGCAGGCGGCATGCAACCGCGCCAAGTGGGCGCGCTTCTTCGACTCCCAACGCGCCCAGCCTGGAGGCCCAGGCCCACGCGTCATGCAACCGGCGCGCCGGATGCTTCATGCAAGCAACTGCACCGCCACTTGCGCCACCACCGCGCCTCCTCGATTGCGGAACCAATACCGCGACTCGAGGTGACCCAGCGCACGACCCAGCAGCGCCAGCCTGGCGCGGCGGTCAATGCGGTCAAAAATGGGCCGGCAGTAATGACGGTGGCAGGCGGGCGGGAGCAGCGGTCACGTCATCAGCCTAGCCCACGTCCCATCTGGGGGCAGCAAGAGAACCCCCTCTCACGGCGTGAAGACAACGCGCCCGTGATCCGTTCCTCGAACGGCTCGCGCACGCGCAACGGCCGTCCCGCCAACCACTCGCCCCGTCGCATTAACTCCGCGGCGGGACAGGCGGCGCCTCTGGCAGGAGAAGCGGGCGATGCTTCGCCTTCGCCGTAATAACCGCGCCAAAAAAGGTACGCCACGACGTTCGATTTCGTATCCTTTTCCTTTTTTCCTCTTTCTCTCTCTCTTGCAACAGGGACCGGGAAAGGGGGATACCCTGAAAAGGATCCTTCCCCGTGAAGGAACCAGGCTCCGAGCCTCCCTACTGATCAGAGGTTCAAAGGCTGGCCCCCCGAAGGGTTCGAGAGCCGCCTCAGATCGCGTGGGCCCTACACCCACTACTGGTCAGAGGTTCGAAGGCCGGCCCCCCGAAGGGTTCCACGGCCGCCTCAGGCTACTCGGGCTCCGCGCCCATTACTGATCAGGGGTTCGAAGGCTAGCCCCCGAAGGGTTCACAGCCGCCTCAGACGCCGAGCGAGGGATGACCATGGGTACGTTCGATACATAACCAAGGTTCGGGATGCGCTCCCGAGGTACCCTAGGACATTTCCGATACCAGCGGGAGCGATCTTGTAACGGAATCCCATCAGAGGGAGGCATCGAGCCCTCGGACCCCGTCGCCAGGGGACCGGGTCCGGCAGATCACCCGCAGGTACTTTTGGGCGTGCCTCTGGGCCCCTAGCCGACCCCTAACGAACGGGGCACGGACGTCCACTCGGATTACCCGCTTGCAGCTCACCGGAGACACCATGTTCGGCGCCCATCGAGGGCAACATGGCGCTTTCCCCCCCTCCTCCTTGCGGAAAGGCGACGCAGGGGCGTATGTAAAAAAGCCGAGTCTGTCCCTGACCGCCCTCTCGCCCTGTGTAGAGGCTCGGGGGCTGCTCTCGCAAACCCGGCTCCGGCCGAACCGTTGACAGCGTCAACATACCAGCCCGAGAACTTGGGACCCGACCGTACACCCTGGCTACGGCCAGCTCGCATGAGGGAACCACCAGACCAGCCGAAGCGTTACGCGAGGCATTAAGACCTCGAAGGAGTGAAACCACTCCTCCGAGGCCTCGGGGGCTACACCCGGCGGGTGCGCTCGCGCGCACCCACCGGAACAAAATGCAACCGAGAAAGGCTGGTCCCCTTGCAAAAAAGTGCGACGAAAGCCTCCAAGCGAGTGCTAACACTCCCTTCGAGGCTCGGGGGCTACTGTCGGGGACCATAATTAGGGGTACCCTCAAGACTCCTAATTCTCAGCTGGTAACCTCTATCAGCATAAAGCTGCTAAGGCCTGATGGGTGCGATTAAGTCAGGGATCAGTCCATTCGAGCGACTCGATCACGCCTCGCCCGAGCCTAGCCTCGGACAAGGGCAGCCGGCCCCGGAGGATTTCCGTCTCGCCCGAGGCCCCCCTCCGACGGCGAACATATCTTCGGCTCGCCCGAGGCCCTGCCTTCGCTAAGAAGCAACCCTGACTAAATCGCCGCACCGACCGACCAAGTCGCAGGAGCATTTAACGCAAAGGTGGCCTGACACCTTTATCCTGACGCGCGCCCCCCGGCAGAGCCGAAGTGACCGCCGTCACTTCGCCGCTCCACTAACCAGCCTGACAGAAGGACAGCGCCGCCTGCGCCACTCCGACTGCAGTGTCACTTGGCAGAGAGAGACTAACAGGCAGTCAGGCCCTGCCAAAGGCACCATAGGAAGCTCCGCTCCGCCCGACCCAGGGCTCGGACTCGGGCTCAGTCCCGGAAGACGGCGAACTCCACTCCGCCCGACCCAGGGCTCGGACTCGGGCTAAGTCCCAGAAGACGACGAACTCCGCTCCGCCCGACCTAGGGCTCGGACTCGGGCTCAGCCCCAGAAGACGACGAACTCTGCTTCGCCCGACCCCAGGGCTCGGACTCCGCCCTGGCTTCTGCCGACGACCTCCGCCTCGCCCGACCCAGGGGCTCGGACTCGGCCTCGGCCATGGAAGACAGACTCGACCTCGGCTTCGGAGGAGCCTCCGCATCGCCCAACCTAGGGCGCAGGCCAGCCACGTCAACAGGAGGCGCCATCATCACCCTACCCCGAGCTGACTCGGGCCGCAGGGAACAAGACCGGCGTCCCATCTGGCTAGCTCTGCCAGATAGGCAATGATGGCGCCCCGCATACTCTGTGACGACGGCGGCTCTCAGCCCCCTTACGGAAGCAAGAGGACGTCAGCAAGGACCCAACCGCTCCGACAGCTGTCCCTCCGCCAGGCTCCGTCGCTCCTCCGACGGCCACGACATCACACCAGCTGGGTGCCAAATTCTCTCCGGCTGCCACATCGACATGTACTTAGGGCGCTAGCTCTCCTCCGCTAGACACGTAGCACTCTGCTACACCCCCATTGTACACCTAGATCCTCTCCTTACGCCTATAAAAGGAAGGACCAGGGCCCTCTTAGAGAGGGTTGGCAGCGCGGGGACGAGAACGAGACAGGCGCTCTCTTGGGGCCGCTCGCTTCCCTCTCCCGCGTGGACGCTTGTAACCCCCTACTGCAAGCGCACCCGACCTGGGCGCGGGACGAACACGAAGGCCGCGGGATTCCCACCTCTCTCACGCCGGTCTCCGGCCACCTCGCTTCTCCCCCCTTCGCGCTCGCCCTCGCGCTCGACCCATCTGGGCTGGGGCACGCGGCGACACTCACTCGTCGGCCCGAGGGACCCCCCGGTCTCGAAACGCCGACACTCTTATTCATCATTAGGGATTTGACACCTATTCATAGAAGGATACTTTTTATTCACCTGTGGGGAGTCACCATCTGTTGATTATATGAAACTTAGCTTACTAGATGGAATCATCTTTCTTCTATTGGCCCTTGAGCGCAATTTTAGCAGGTTGAGTCATAACCTGATGAATATACTTGAGCTCACCCTCTGTTTAATAAGTTGTGACAGGGGACTTCTTTTATTGGGCATCTGTAATTTGAATTCTTTCTGGTATTTAGGTACAACTTCTTCCCCGTCAGTGGTCAGTATCCGTGGATCGAGGTGCGGCAGGTCAGGGCGTCGCCGCGGATCGTGGGCTTGGCCGGGACTACTTCGTCACCAACGTCCTCGTCAACTCTCTCACTGTGGACATGGGCGCCGACCCGTGGGACCCCGAGAGCATGCGGCCCCCAACGGCGAGATCCACCACCTGTTGCAGCTATACTACCACTGATTCCTTGTTTGCCACTTTGGATCTGTTTCCCTTCGGGGAAATGGTTCCCGCTTCAGTTTTACCTTCTTGGAATCTTTGGTTTGATGAATTGAAGGATTCCACCGAACTCTGACGGTCTCTATTTCATCGTGTTCTTTTCTGATAAGTTGGTGAAATTCAGTTTCTTTTCATGAAGCAGCATTAGCAGATGAAGAGGCGAAATATTCTTCTTGGGATAGTGACGACGAGTACCAGAAATTCATCCAAAACATGAACCCTCTAAGGTATACTAACCACTTCTTCAACAATTTCCTTGTTTCAGAAAAAATCAATTCCTTACTTAACCTCTATTGATGTCCAGGGTCACCATCGACAATACCTCATGTCCAAGTGCTACAGTTATTCATGTGAGTCCCTCAAAAATTAGATGCTTCTCATTGGCGTGTTTTCCTTGTTTGTGCCTAAAGGTAAAGCTAGCATAGTTTTTGTTTGAACGATATAGGTGGACAACACCAACAAGTATGGCATACTGTTGGAGGTAGTGCAGGTCCTCACTGACCTCAAGCTCATAGTCACGAAGGCATACATATCCTCAGACGGAGGATGGTTCATGGACGGTAGGAGAGCCATTGGTTTCTTTCCTTTTCGTCAAAATGGTGCAACAATTTCTAAGCTGACTTATTTATTTTCTTCATTGTTGGTGTATTCTTGCTAATCTTCAGTTGTCCATTTTGTCGGAAGGTGATTACATCCAATCTCTTGCAACTGCATTTTGCAGCTGTCATTCTTCATGGACACGAACAATTTTGTTGTTTGTATTCACCATGAAAATGACAGGCCAGAGAGATGGTAACACGAATATTACATTAACAAAGCATAGAACATGAGTAATAACATAGAATAGGGTAGCGGGGGAAACAACCAGTGAGACCATACCACTAATTTTATTATGGCAGCCATGGAATGATCTACAACAGTTTGCAGAGTCCATGGTTCAGTAATGAAATTATCTTTACTGTTGTATAATATTTTTGCATGCAATATATTCAGAACAGTGGTATATTTAGAACATGGCACTTCTTTATAATTTTTTGTGTGCTATTGCTGTTTGTTCTGGCCTGCTACTTGCAACTGTTAGCCGATTACCATAAGAATTTAACAACTTTTTAAACCTAAGGTGTCTATGTTGGTGATCCTTTTAAGCTCAGTATGAAGGCTGCATTGGAAAGGTTTGGTGGTTGAAAGAAGCTGGTGGTAGTATTATTGGTGGAACCATCAAGACAAATTCAGGAGATGAGCAAGAATCCAAAACCACCCAGGGATGCGTAAGAGATTGATGCATTTTCTTTTTGTTCCACTAATTGGCTGTTCCCGGATATATATGCAACGCCCGTGTCATCTGTTCCAATACTTGAAGAAGCAGCACACTACGAGTTGAGATATGGGCACTGAACTAGAGCTACAAGAGGTCTATTTTCTTCTTATCATTTTGATCAATCATGTGTTTATATGATTCAATCATGGAAACAACTGTCGGTTTTGATAGTGTGCAGGATGTGGATATTTTGGCATATTACACGTTGAGTGGTGAACTCAAGTATCAATTTGGGTCTACAAGGTGAAGCTGATCAGTTGCTGCTGGATGACGTTACTAAATATTAATTGTCACAAATACGCCCTTCTCATGCTCTGTCCAGTTCAAGTTCGTCTGTTTGTATGGGCACTTCTATGTAGAGCACCAAAGTTGTTATTTACTTAATATTTTTTGCCATCATTTTTTAGAAAACGAATCAGTCATTGATTATGGTGGTTAACATATATATGAACTGCTTGTGAGACTCTTTACTTGTGATCATATCCAGTGTTTCCTTGCATTTGTTTATGGTGGTGATCCACTGACAGACCTATCACTTCATGCTCTCCTTGACAAATTAATGGAAAATAAACCAAAAGGGAGCTGCATAGCTGAAGGAAGATGGCACAGTGGAACACAAATTGCCCTAGCTAAAAAGGTTGGCCCTTTTTACTTGGATTCTCTTGACTCTGGGAGTCGTTTTCCTATATCTGGATTTGTAGATGACCTTATTACTCTTCCCTCCAATCACACTAGATGCTCTTGAGAAGATATGCTCAAAACTTAGACATAAAATATTTGTGTCAAAATTTGAATAAATGTGTTTAGATTGTCTTAAATACTAAATACTATCAAACACATTTTTTATACCTTTCTGACCCATGCTTTTGTCTTCAGCTTAACCTGAATCATCATATTATTGGAGGAGAGCTTCTAGAATTGTCAGAAAATGAAGTGCCTCCTGAAGATATTGTTTTCCATCGTTTCTATTTGAACAAGACTGCCCAGTTAAGCATAAGGCAAAGTGGAAGGACTCAGTTCTTGATGAAGGAATAGTGTGAGGAGATTGGTTAGTTACTCTAACACTCTCCTTCCTCTTTTGTTGGCACTGTTTTTGTTATAGGAGGATTTAGGACTAAAATAGTTCAAGATCTCAGGCCGATTAACTGCAGAACAAGTAACTCCATCTTTGAGCCCAGCATTATCAACCGTATATGACATACCATTATCAGCAAGCTCTTCTGGCAAACAAGAGCAGCTCAAACCTGACAGTACCCGCCTTGACAGTTCTTCAAGTGCATTATTAACTGACCCAACAAAGGCATCTGAACTGCTCTGCTTCTCCATTCGTGAATAATTTGTTACAAAAGGCTTCAACTGGGATTCATCGCACCATGCAAAAGTACTGTCACCAAAATAAGCTACTAAGTGGCTACCCTTTTTCCGATGCTTTAGCGCCAATTCAGATGCATCTGTTGGATCAAAAATTTCACCAGGCCACCAAGGATGACTTTCACTTTACCCCAGACAAGATTAGCAACTTGAAACCTACCTTTATCAAGAGGTGGGAGGCGGTATCTAGCACCCTGATCAACATTCCCCAGACTAGCAGCCTCTAAGTTGCTGTCTGGGCTATTTCAACTGTCAGAAAACTGCTCTCCTGTTTGTGGGAGCATTTCAGCTATGTTATTGGGCTGGTCAACTGCAGGTGCTCCATCACCTTCATGTTCCTCGGAGCTTTCCTCCATGTCACCAAGCACATTGTTTTGTATTTCCTTATCAGAAGGCACTACACCATGATCACTTTCATTATTCTTTCTTCCAGGCTCCACATTTACATGATTTTCTTCGACTTTGTTGGATTCTGAAATGCAATAGGCTATATAATTCAAGATGTTAATGAGTTAAAACGGTGTCATCAATAGGAAGCACACCTACCAGCACAGGGCTCTAAGAAGTCTCCTTACCGGCTTCAGCATGTTCAGGAGTGGCAGAACCAGCAGCAGCAGGCACATCTACCACTAGAACCGGCTTCTCACCAGGGGTTTGACTTTGTAACACAGGAGATACAGTGTGCTCTTCTGGAACTTCAACCCTAACATCATCCTCACTATGATCTTGTGCAGTACTTGGCACTTCAGTGACGGCTTCAAATACATCATTATCTCCTCGATTGTGACTCTGTTTTGGGGCCGTGGCTATACCAGTTTGCATATTATCTGGAGCCTTCTGAGGCAACCCTTTTATTATAGCATCGGAATGTAAGGTTTCTATCTCTGTAGGTAGATCACTGACTGACTCTTCCTTTTGAGTGTAAGCTTGCTCAATGTCGTCCACTTGCTGAGATGACTCTTTAGATACAGATGCAGCTTCTGCATCTTCCCCAATCTAATTCACATGGACAATTAGCTCAACATCAATATTTCCTGCTTTCTCAAGCCTGTCAACTTCACTGACAAATGTACTGTCTGCAGCTTCCACTTGAGATGTTTGCCTTGCAGTCTCAACTTCTTCAGATGTCCTGTAACTTTTACTTTTTCTGTTTTCTGCACCAGGTCAACTTCCATGGAATCCTTAGGAGCTTCGGACATATTCAAATCTAGAGCAAAGACATGATCACATGGCAGCAACAATCATTTACTTTTGTGGAAGTGTAGAGTAGCTTTATTAAATACTCGCTCCATTTATTTTACTAAAGTGTATTTGTATTCGAAAAAAAGAATGTAGAGTATACTTTGACTATCAATTACTCTCATGTAATATGCCATATATTGCAGTAAAACCAACTTGTGTTGAACTATATGGTGAATGTGAATTCATTGATACTATGTCCTAATCATGAATATAATTAGAGTAATGTTGGTCAAAATTTACAAAGTTACTATTTAAATCCTAACTAACTAATATGCCCCATATTTTGAAACAGAAGTGCCATGCATGGACACGTAAATTGCAAGAATGTTTACCTGGAATCTCCAAGCCATGATTTTCAAGATATAAAGATATAACTGTTATAGGAGTATTTAGGAAGATATCATCTGCATATGGAGAATTTAGGACTAAAAGGGCAGGTCAAGCGCAAGGCTGGAATCAACTGAGAGGAGGGAAATTGAATGTGCATGAGATATATTGTCGAGTATAACTGTTAAAGGAGAAGCTGATTTTTTCTTAGCATAATACTAATACACTTACTGATATGATTTATTTGTATCTATTGGGAGGATGAAATCTCATCAATTTTTATTTTAGTTCATTATGATTGTATTTTTAGTCTATTATTTGGCGTGTTTGATGGATATGGAGCATGGAGGTAACTAAATGCAAAGAATAGTACTTTTTACGTCTATGATTTATTTTACATCATACCAAAATGAGACACGGACCCCTTCATATTGCTTTAGCTTACTTTAGACATAATTTCTTCTTTTTAGCATGTCTATTAAGATAAAATAATAGAAGGCTTAATTTCGTCGCCTAAAGCAAGTGATTCAAATGATAGACATGACGATTGGGCTTTTGAGGAGGTACTTGTAAAACTGTCATGTATCCTTTCTATAGTCATCTTTCTATGTCAATTGAGTTAGTGTTTTTAAAGGTTTGAAACCTTGAAACAAGGCCTATTTATGTGATATATAAAACCTCCGTAGCAAAAGTACATGCACCTAAGTAGATAGGGATGTAATTAAAGGGATATAGACTGATATTACTGGTTTTATATTTGTTTTATATTTTTTTTCTTCAATTTGGATACGGTAATTATTTGGTTAGGTCTGGTAAAGTTTAAATGGATAAAACAAATATAATTCTCTGATTGTATTCACTTTGGGAAGGGCACGTGGATTTAGTGATGAACACATCCTTATGAAGTCCCAAGTTCAATTGCTGGAGAGGCAGGGATGGTGATGCCAGGAGCCATGACTCCTAATCTTTATCCAGTGATGATTCCTACTCCATACTATCATACTGCTTTTGTGCCAGTGCACTGCTATAATTATGTTCCTTTTTATTGTGGGCCACCAAATGTTGCACAAGCTCTGCATGAGGTTATCAAGCCAGTGGTTGTGCACTCAACGCCTCCACTGAACACCAAAACCTTTACAGCATGTCTGAATTGGGCGACTCAAATGCAAACGGTGGTATTATATGCTCCCGTTGCAACGTACGGGCACTCACCTAGTTATATTTTAAGCAGGGACGAGGATCCCTATTAGGGCTTGTTCGGTTCTACCCCAATCCATATGGATTGAGGGGGATTGAGGGGGTTTCAATCCCCAGTAAGTCAAAATCCCCTCCAATCCGTATCAATCCCCTCCAATCCATATGGATTGGAAATAACCGAACAAGCCCTTAGGGATTTATTCCCACGGGGAACAAAGATAGGAAAAAATGTCCCCCACAAGCATTTATAGGATCTCGGCACGAACAATTTTTGTCGCGAGGACAGGGATGAGGAGCCATCCCCACGAAAGGCTTCATCTAAGTAGGGTACATAACTGAAGTATAGTCATTAGTCTATCTCACTAGTCCATGTCTCTAAACAGTACAGAACTTAAGTTTAGTCTTCTAAATTTGCAGTTATACTTTAGTTGGACTAACAATTTTTCTAGTCCCTTGCGCAGCTTTGAATTAATAATTATCGAGACCGAAATTTCAGTTACTCACCATCTGGAGAGGTTAGACGCGCATGCAGTCGTTATACACCACGAGATTTGCACCTGTCACTTTTCTATCCTCCACCTCCTTTCGGTTTCTTCTTTGCTCCTTCATGCGTGAAATCATGCATTAGGCTGCTTTTCATATGGCCTTCTTGTGGTTACACGGATTCAGTCCCCCCAAAGACCGCTGCCGCATGGTTACTGCTTTGTTGGACCGCAAGCTCTTTTTAGGTAAAGATAGAATAGTCACTTCACTATCTTTTAGCTTGCCGACCCGCTCGATCAGAACGCAAAAGATTATGGAACAAAACCCATGGTCAATCGTGTTATGGTCATGGTCAAAACTCATGCTAATTTAGCCTCCGGGGGATTATAAAATTACAATCGATCTCTAAATTTAAGTGTCTCTTTGCTTTAGCTTAGTTATATTGAGGGGACATAATAAATACAGCTAGCTATAAGACGTTCATGGGTTAAAGGAGTATTGGGATGTAAGAGCAATTCCAATAGATTGGTTATTTTTGTCGTGGATGCCATTTTACAGTTTTGTGTAGTAAAAAATTGACTCCAACAGATGTGCTCTCTGATTTTGTAAAATAGAGTTAATTATCCCTTGCTTTTTGTTGGCCATATATAGCCAACCATGGGGGTTTGTGTTGGGTGCTGACACGTGGGTCCAAGCACTAGGGAGTAGGTGAGACAGGTGGCATGATAAAACGGATGCCACGGAACTCAAAAATGTCTCATCAAGCTTGTCTCATCGGCACATGGGATGTTGGTATTTATAAAGTAACCAAGACCTTAGGGACTAAAGTACGATTATGCTCTAGGTTACCTGCTCATTCCCCAAATATGTTGTATAACGAGGTAATTACAGAATAGTAACGTCTCATGCCTAACTATACAGTGTCGCGTGCTCGCCCTAGAGGCTTACATGTGGGGCATCCTCGACAGAGTGGGAGAGGCCACCGGTCATCAAGGGTCGACTGTAACTAACCTCGGGCTGGGATCCTGAGGGACTTCGCCTCAAAGTTTTCAATGCATTCTCATTTCCTAGTAGATGGCGTCAAAGGGGAACAACAACCCTTTGGCCTCAACAAGCCTTCGCCTCGGCTTGGACCCATCGCCCAGTGTGACCTGGGCGATGGGGGAGCAGGTGGCCTTCGTCTCCTCTTGGCTTGCCTTCGCTTGGATAGACCGAGCCCCCACTGGCTACTGGGGGTAATCATGCTTTTGGGCTGCCTTCGAGGAGCGAAGGGGAAGCGCCCTCATCCTTGGTGGTATATCGCGTCGTCCGATCATCTGAAGAGGCTAATTATTTGGCTTGATAGTTTTTTTTGGATATCCTCAGAATTTTTGGATTTCGGATATTACAGTTCGGATATTGGGTACGAATATGAGATGACTGATATCCGTCGGATTTTGGATATCCGGATATCTTCTCGGATACCTGTCCAGATTTCAGATTTTGGATATCCGGACATCTTCCTAGATATCTTACCATATTTCAAATTTCGGATATTGAGATAGTTACATGTGGAATCGCCCTAAATATCAAAGTTTCAACATAATCAATGCTTCACTTTATTATTTTCATATGGGGACTTGAGGTTATGTTTTTATATAATGTTTATTGGTCCTGTTAACCTATTTGCAATTTTCGGTCGACAGTGGTATAATTTACTGTAGAAAAAATAGTAATAATACACAAATAGTCTCAGAAATTCATGAAATTTGACGGAGGGGGAATATATGCCCATATAGCATCCTCAAAAATGTTTGGGCCATAAAATCCAAATATTGCCAGTGTTTCTTTCAATTCACTTTCATTTGTTGCGTGAGTTACATGTGAAATCACCTTAAGTATCCAAATTTTAACATGATCAATACTTCACTTTATCATTTTCACATGAGGACTTGAGTTATCTTCTTATATGATATTTATTAGTTTTGTTAACTTATTTTCTATTTTAGGTCGACATTAGAATATTTTATGGATTTATTTGCATTTTGATGATTTTCTATAGAAAGAAAATAATAATACACAACTAGCCTAAAAAATTCATGAAATTTGACGGAGGGGTAACATATGTCCACATAGAATTCTAAAAAATGTTTGGACCATAAATTTCATAATGTGCCAGGGATTCTTTCATTTCACTTCCACTTATTGCATGAGTTACATGTGAAATCATCATAACTATCCAAGTTTCTACATAATCAAAATTCACTTTATCATTTTCACATAGGGACTTAATATTATCCTTAATAGAATGTTTATTGGTCCTTGGAACTTATTTGTAATTTTTGGTAGACAATAGATTATTTTATGAATTTAATTGCACTTTGAAGATTTTCTTTAGAAAGAAATTATTAATACACAAATAGCCTCAGAAATTCATAAAATTTGACAACGGACTAACATTTGTCCACATAAAATTATAAAAAAATTGTTTGGGCCATAAAGTCCATAAGATGTCGTTAATTCTTTTCATTTTACTTCCACTTGTTGTGCGAGTTACATGTGAAATCAACTTAAGTATCCAAGTTTCAACATAATCTTTACTTTATTTTATCATTTTCATGTAGGGACTTGAGGTTATCTTCTTATGGAATGTTTATTAGTCTTGGTAACTTATTTGCAACTTTCGGTCGATACTAGAATTTTTATGGATTTAAATGCATTTTGATGATTTTCTGTATAAAGAATTTAATAATACACAAATAGTCTCAGAAATTCATGAAATTTGGCGTAGGGGCAACATATGTCCATATAGCATCCTCAAAAATATTTGAACCATAAAATCCACAAGATGTCAGCAATTATTTCATTTCATTTCCACTTATTTGTGTGAGTTCCATGTGAAACCACCATAAACATTTAAGTTCCAACATAAACAATACTTCACTTTTATCATTTTCATGTGGGTACTTGATGTTATATTCTTGAAGAATATTTATTAGTCTTGATAACTTATTTGCAATTTCTGGTCGATGCTAGAATATTTTATGAATTTAATTGCATTTTAACAATTTTCTACATAAAGCAATTAATAATACTCAACATAGCCTTAGAAATTCATGGAATATTATGGAGTCGTAGCATATGTCGACATATAATCCTCAAAAATGTTTGGACTAAAGGAGGGGCTAAATGATTACAACTATGATATGTGTGGAATGGTGTCTTACATGCTATCCGTGCCTGACTAGTTCTGTATTCGACCCACGACTATCTGTATTTGTATTCGAGAACATCCGTATTTGTATTCGTATTTGAAGCTATCCGTATTCAAATTCATATCTGAATAAAAATATGAAAACTAATATGATTTCATTGATATCCTTCCGTATTCGATCCGATTACACCCCTAGTCCTACCAGCACAACATATGAGTTGTGGCGGATGGATATCCCCTGGGTCCATACGAGTGCAAAAATGCGCCTGGGGCCACACAACAGTCGCCCCTTTGAGGCGTCCCGCTATGGCCCGGGTAAACGTGGCCAATAGAAGCGAGCGGTTCTAGATGAGAAAGAGGCCCAAGTCTGAGTTAGCCACAACATAAGTGTGAATATGTCGGGCCAGGTTTGTTCCACACACCCGACATCCTGAACCGCCGGTGATAGCTCGGGCGCGGGAGGGCCGGATTTCCCCAGGATAATGGAAGACCGTTCACTATTAATTAGGCGATAAGTAGGGAGATTATAATCAACACCTATACGGGCGAGCCCTCTCTGGTTGTGTATATAAGGCCAGGGGGCACCCCTACCATTTTTGGCTCATCAATAACCCATCATCTTAGCAGTCACAACCTATAAACCCATCTCTATACAGAAAACCACCACAGGAAGTAGGGTATTACGCTTCTCAAAGCGGTCTGAACCTGTGCAAACTTGTGTGTTTCCCTCTCGTGCAGCAGCACGAACCATCGGGTCACAATCTACGATGTCGTCCTACCCAAAAGCACCACGAGGGTAACCTCGAGTGTGCAGTCGGACACAAAACACCGACAGCTGACGTACCAGGTAGGGGGGCATCATCGATCAACGCTGACTCCATGGTCGTCGTTTTGAAGAGCAAGATCACCTTCAGACGAGGGGCAGTTTTCTGCTTTGGGACCATCTCCTATGTGGTGGATGTAGAGGGAACTCTGCATTGCATAGCAACTTCACATGAGAAGAAATCTTCCTCAGGATCACCAAAAGAAGCTATGGTGAAACCATGAATCGCGCCAGCAACCCTACTGATGGCGCGACAAGGCGTGGTCCCACACAAGGCTAGACTCGAGACCCCCAGAGGGTAGAAGGCCGATCAACCATGGCCTCCTCATCTCGATGAGCTCCGTTGTCCACCTTGCCCACTAAGGAGTGGACACGGATCACCCGGCAAAAGTGGGTGAACACTCTGAACCAGGGCAGAGCAGCGCAACGGACAACCACCCTGATTCCTCAGCCCTCAAAGGAGAATGGGAGGGAGTGCACCGCTGCACCAACTCCTTTCTTCCCAGACGTCCTCTTCATTCAGGGGAGACTAGAGTCGTCGCCTGTCTCTGACGACGAACCCACCGTGTTGGGGGAAGAGCCTCCCCAGCGCTATGCACGACAGCAGAGAAACAGGCGTCGAAACGTGCGACGACACCACGAGGCCAGGGAATAGGACCCGGCTCAACCCGTCTCTCGGGATGAAGCTTCGGAAATGGGGGAGACCCCTGACGAACGAACACACCGAGAACGGCACAACTCCCACCGCCGCGATTTTTGCCAAGCTCAAGAATGCGAGCACGAGGAAGCTGAACATGATGCTAGCTTCGACGAGAGAACCCACTCCTCGCACGGAAACTATACCCTGACTTCTATCGGATGCTGAACACGCCAAGCAAGGTTGGAGAGGTCCTAGCGCAGATAGCCAATGGCCTTCCACGAACTCCAGACGCAGAGGGCTATCGACGAGTGCTCACTCAAGCGGCCAATCATCTTCTACCTCTCGCCCATTCATCGAACGATCTGTGTCACTCCATCAATAGCGGAAGAGACGCGTGGAGCAACATCAGTGCTTCACGCGATCGTCGACATGAAAATGAAATAAGATGCTAGGAGGAATACGACCGAGATCATGGGGCACCGACACGTAGCCGTGCAACCAGGATCGAGTCTGTGGCAGCCTCCACAACTACTCTAGTCTGGGGACGGTCGAGGTGACATGAGACTCGCTCCCCTCCCTAGGACTGGTGGCATGATCATCGACAAGAGGAAACGTGCAGGGTCTCCACGCTCGCCCCCCGGCTTCGGGGCATCCAATGGCCTCCCAACTTCAAAGTCTCCAATGTCGACAAATACGAACCCAAGCAAGACCCGGGGGGCTGCTTGAATTTCTACACGACCGCCACCCGGGCTGCTGGGGCAACAGAAGATGTCTTGACAGCGTACCTGCCCATTGTCCTAGGCAGGACGTGCTACAATGGCTTCGACATTTAACTCGACACTGCATCGACGATTGGGGAGATTTCAGCCGCCGGTTTGTCGTGAACTTCCAATCCCTCTCTGACAAACTGGTGCAACCATGGGATCTCAAATTCATCAAGCACCAAAACAACGAAACTCTCTGCTCGTTCCTTAGAAGATTTCAAATGATGAGGAACCGCGTCCCTGAGGTTTTCGAGGCAGCCGTGATTGAAGACTTCTATCGGGGATCCAACGACTCGGCTTTCGTCCGAGCTATACTCTAAAAGGCACCTGCCACCTCTGAACAACTGTTCAGGGAGACGGACATCTACATCACTGCGGATGAGCAGGCTCAAGACCTCATTGGAGGCATGAAGCCCGTGCCTCCGGCACCTCAGAAACACATAAACCAGCAACCAGACAAGCGCTGTGAAAAGAAGCCCCGGGAGGAAGTGCACGCCGCCGGGCCAGCCATGGCTCGAGCCCGTGGCGCTCCCCGCGGTGGAGTAAGGACACAGGATGAGATCCTCGACTCCTAGTGCCCATAGCACAAGGACATGTGGCACACCCTGCGGAACAGTAGAGATTTCAAAAACTCTGTCGGGCATGGCCGACCATCCCCGAGGAGAGCCTGTCGATCTAGGGCAGCCTCAGCAGCAGGAGGGAGGTAGAGGCGGAGCCTTCCCGCGCATCGAACGGGAAGTTAACGCCATATTCGGAGGGCATGGGGCACAACAAAACAAGAGGCAACAAAAACTCACTGATCGACAAGTTCTAGTGGCCACTTACAACGTTGTAGCCCCATATCGATGGTCGGAACACACAATATCCTTCAGTCGGGACGATCAATGTAACATCCCAGGTGTTTTGGCTCAATACATGCACTTATGGCCTATTATCACATGTGTTTAAGTGGGGGAGAAGGGGCACCAAAACTTTAGAAACCATGGTTTAATTAAGGAATGATCATGACAAAAGAAATACCCAAGATTTTCATGCATCTTCACCTTGGAAAAAGATGCTCACACCCTAGACCCCCTCTTGAGCCATTGGACCTCCAAGCATGGGATTAGTGGGAAAGCTATGCAAATGACCATTTCATGATGTAAACCCTTCACCAAAGTTGAAGTACATTTATATATCTACAAGAAATAGTAAGGAAGGTATTCCAAAAGGGTCCCGCAAAATTCTCAAATTCAGCCCCTAAGTGAAGAGCACTCAAGAGCAACCAAATTTTCTCTAAGTTAAAAATCAGCCCTCTTCCAAAGATCAGAGATGTTCACTTAGTTGCTGGCGCCAAATCCATATGGTCCAATTGGCAAAAGGGAGCCAAATTACCTAAGGCACACCTCTTGAAAATTTGAAACCAATCTAGAACCGTTTGACACAGTTTGGCACCAGTTTTGTCGCGGGTTGAACAGTGCCGACACTACTGACTTGGCGCCACCATATCTCCCAAACCAGACCCAATCTTCCCTTGGAACTCACATGAACTAGGTAGCCCTAGGTGCAGAGAAGAGATCTCACAAAAGTCTTATGGCGAGATTTGCACGTTTGGCTGCTCAGCAAGGGATAGAACTCGGGCAGAAAGAAATGGCCACATGTTCGACGCGCCCTGGCAACGCCAGAGTATGCCCCTACGCTCGACCCCGCGCGCGCTGCGCCGCGCCACGCCAGACCCCGTGCCAACGCCCGCGCCTATAAAGCCGGCCCCGGCCTTGACCGTACGCCCCCACTCGCTCTTGACCCCGCCCGAGCGCAAGTTCACCAGCTATCGCTCTGCGCACGGCGTGCCAGCGGCCGCCCGAGCCCCGGCAACCGTGGACCGGCCACTCTAGCCCTCCTCCACCCCAACCAATCCCTTGGCTAGCCTCCCTCGAACTCAGTGAAGCTCCCCGAGCCCTTGGACCGAGCACCACCTCACCGGAGGTGCCGGATTGACGTCGCCGAACTTCGCCCGACTGCCGATGCACGTAGACCAAGCTACACGGTGAGCCGCTCTTCGATTCCGTGTGCATACAACACTAGTAACCTCCCGTGAAGCTCCTCGTGCGGTTTAATTGAACTCTACCGCCGTGAGCAGGCCGGAGCATACGCCGCCGACGAGCCCGACCGCCTGTGCACGTGTCCCGACCGATTCCGGCCATCACCGTCGACGAGCCGCACCTCGACGTGACCGCCCCTCGCCGGACCTCCCTCGCCGCCGGTAAGCCGCGCCACCCTGTTTATTCCCCACGGTTACTGTTTCAGAGGGGGAGGGAGGTCGAGGAAAAAGAAGAAGAAGTCGAGGGTGTTTTTGAATAGTCAGTGACTCATGTGAATAGTCCCGCAGGGGTATAATTTAAAGACTTGGTTTAAGAAAAGCCCAGGGGTCTCGGTGTAAACTGGTTTTTCATAAAACCTTTAAACATTATTCGTTTAAATGTAGACATATCTTGCAAAATTCATAACTTCAGTTTTATCCAACCAAATCTGGTCAAACTAATTTTGCTAGGTTATAAATAATATGGACTACTTAGGAAAAATACCAAACACCCTAAGTATTTAAGGAAATTTTAAAGTTTAGATTTAAATAGTAAACTGGCCAAAAGCTAAATAAAGAAGGGAAAAATAGCTACACTTTTAGACTGGGGTTAAGAAAAATCATAGAGGTACTAAACCACTACCTAGCGTGTTTAAAAATAGTAAACCCCTCAGTACACCAGATTAGGGAAGGGTTTACCATTTAAATTTACTTTGGTTCATAACTAAGGAAAATAGAAAAGGGAGTTTAAAATAAGAACCAGGGGGCAACCACATTTTGCTAGCTTACTTTATTAACATAGTTCACTAGAAAATTTTGTTAAGCCCTCTATTAGTACAAAAGAAATACACCACATTTTATTTCATGAAAACAATGAAAACTTAGAAAAATCCTAGAAAAATAACCCTAAGGAGAACCCACCCCAATCCTTGGGATAACTAATAATATGATAGTATGAATCTAGGAAAAATATAAGTTTTGTTGTTTGACATTTTTCAAATAACAAGTTAGTTATAAGTGCATTTTTTTGCATTAAACTTTAGAAAATTACAACTAAATACCCGGTGAGTATTTTTCTGTGATTTTTAACACAAAGACCTATTATCACCTAGGAATTATGGCAAAAATAAAATTTTGTCCAGAAACCTCACTTAAAGTAGAGCTATAGTGTAAACTGCCCTTTTACCCTTACTTTTGTTAATTTTGTATAAGGAGTATCTGAATTAATTTCAACCTCAAATTTTTAGAATAAACCATAGAGGCCAATGTTTACCCACTGTAATTTTTGTAACATTTTCGGAAAATGTTAACTTGCCATGACAGTTCAAAGGAACTCAATAAGAAAACCTAATAGAGAGTAAAATGCGAATTTTTGGGGAATTTAGTGGAGTGCAACCTTATTTCCTCAAAGAGCCACAACAACAAAAATCCAAGGGATGACTGAAATTGTAAGTTCATTCAAGACCCTAAAATGAATGTATGAAACTCTTAAGGCCAACAAAGGAAACCCTAGTGTACCACTATTTTAGTACTGATTTACTATACTTAGTAATTACAAATTGTCATATCATTAATATAAATATATCTTATTCATTGCATTCGATAGACTGTAATCTCGCTGACGGGGAGTACATCCTCGTTCCAGAGCAAGGAGTTGCTCAGGAGATAGCCCAGGAGCCAGCACCAGAGCCTGCCATCGAGGATCTGCCTGCACCAACTTTGAAAGGCAAGCCCCGGTTTTATGCATAACCTAATCTATATGCTATTTTACTGCACTTAATGTTTGTAGGCTTGTATTGTGCACTTAAGTGTAGGAGTTACCTGAAAAACCTAGTTGCATTAACTCAGGATTCCTTTTTGAGATGGATACTAGTATGCTAGGTCGAGTAGCTGCTTTGCTAATTAGGGATCTCGGTAGAAGTCGAGTGATTTTTCTAGCACTCGCTCGAGGTCAGGAATTGGTTGTATCCATTGTATATCGTACTGATGATGGTCTGTGGACAACAGTCCATGGGGATGCGTTGTCTACAAGATAGAAATTGGAATAAGGATTAAGGTGTGGTACCGTGTGTCAAGCGTTTGAACGTACTAAGCACATGCCGAGAAATATGGTAAATCGGTAAGCCTAGTACCTGAGTGAACCTGGCAGCAGACTTTGCCCCTCACACGACCTAAGACGTGGTCTCCCATTCCGGTTATGGTGGGTACAAGTGCGGTCACTGCACGACGGCAGTCGGGGTCAGTGAGGCATTGTACGCCACGGCGGTGAGCCCTGATCTGTTGACGGGGAATCGATGGGGACGGTTGATGTATGTGGGGATGGAGTGCCTCGCCACGTCATGTGTTTCAGTTTACCTTGCAAGGATAAAAACTCGATTCGAATCATCTGCTTCTCGCAGCTAATGAGACTGCTTGATCCATGTTGCTACATTGAGTAACAAGTGGAATTGTGTTGTTTTGGCAAAAGATGTTGATTGCTAAATGCTTGATACCATGTATTATTAGATAGGTGCACTAGCCTTAAGAGAGTCACACTAAAACTTGAAAAGCTAAACTTGATTTTAGACTCAGCTAGTGCTTTTGGCAAACCAAACCCCTCAGCCAAACAACTCCATGTCTAGAGGTAGAGGAGTAGACTCCTCACACTGGGTAAGTCTAGCTGAGTATTAGTATACTCAGCCTTGCTTGTGGCATAATTTTTACAGGTTCTCTGGAGGACATGGTTGCTGGAGTGACTTGGCCGTCCATATTGCCACCGGGGTGGACAGTCGAGTGGGACCCTACCTCGGCAGAGGAGGAGCACGAGGAGTGATGGGCCAGGCTTTCCCATCTCTCTGTGTATTTACGTTAGCTATATTCTGCTGCATTCCAAACAATGATCACTATCTTTGATAAACTCCAATAATGTTATAATAAATTACGTACTCCTTAATGTATGGTTTTATGCTTTATTGTATTTGCTTTGTGCCTCACCTTCGAGTGAGTATGTGGTACTTGATCCTGTTAGTGGCCTCGTCGGACTAGATCCGAGGGACTGACGTTTTATTCCTATTTAAGTGTGGTCTAGCCTCCAAGGCGGGACTGAGGCACTTAAGTTGGAATAATTCGGGCGGTTCCGCCACAGCTGGTATCAGAGCTTGTACCACCACAGAGGAATCAATAAACCATAATTTTCATCATTTCAAAAAGTAAAACTTGTTAGAAACCAATGTTGGATAAGATCGGTAAGGCGATAAGGATGGACATAGAGCGTGAAACCTTAGGACACTAGATGGGTAGCTAGGTGGCTATTTGAATGTGCCCTACAGGCTACTATAATGGGTGGAGATTTCTCTATCCCTATAGGTTGAGGTGAGGTCGCTTAGGATGAGCATGCATGCATCATTTTATTCAAACTACTTGGTAAGTGGTCAAGAACTTTTAAAAGATATGAGGCAAGATAATAAAAGCTTAAGTATACTCCAAGACCTCAACATAACCTTAGAAAAGCCAAGCACTAATTCCCTTTCATTTTTGTAATTCTTTTTCCTTTTTCGCTTATGCTTACCCTTACACAGATGACTTCTCACGAATCCTCGGAAGGAGGGAACGCACATTCCCACACGGACGGACTTGCACGCGAGGGCTTTCCCCGCATTTTATGGGAGGTACTGCAGGGAGCCAGGTATAAGACGCCTCCCTAGTATGCGGTGCAGTTGTTCGAGGAGCACCAGGTACCCCGCTGTAGGGTGAGGATGACCTTGGAGCCTCATCCCTTGCAGCCGAGCTGGCGTTCGTTGGACTCCGAGTCTTTCGGGTTCAGGGCTGAAGACACCATCGAGTCCATTGCTCTCCACGTGCTGACGAACTTTTGTGGCTTTCACCCCTTAGAGTTGTCAACTCATCCCATTGGCTTGTTTCCCGCTGAAAAGGAGGACGACCCAATGTGGAAGGATCGAGTGGAGCATGCCAAGGATGTGTGGGCTCTTTACCCAGGGCAGACTGCTCACCTGACAGTGCGATGCATGAATGCCCTGTATCGTCTGCAAGCAGTGTGAGGTGAGGCAATGTCACAACTAATGGGACTGGTGGAGTCTACCAAGATCACCCTGGATAACAGGGAGGACCTTGTGGTAGACCTGTCTATCGAATTGGTGGAAAAGGACCTCCAGGTGGAGCAGATGGCCACCCAAATCCAAGAGGTTGAGGAGCAAGTAGGGGCTAGGAAGAACACCATCGAGGTTCTCGAGGATCAGCTCCTGACCACGCAGCAACAACTTGAGGAAGCCAACCAGCACTTGGATTTGAACCATCATGAAATTCAAGACATGGAGGCAGAAGGAGCCGACGAGGATGTCGACATCGAGGGAGGAGAGGAGCCGGAGCCTGCATCTAGTTTGGAAACTGCTGGCTCGGGAAGACCACCTTCCCCCGAGTCTAGTGTTGCCTCGTTTGCCCATTAGGTTTCAGAAAATTGGGATAGAAGTGTGCGGTAGTAGAACTCCTCGAAACTAGCTTAGCTTTTGCACCTAGAAGGTACTAGGCTAGAGAGAGTCGAGTATTTTGAACACTGCTGTAACCATTAGAAAACTCTTTTGGCTTGATGAATAATGGATGATGTCTATTTTAATTATGAAGGAAATTTATGTCATGTGGTACCTCTTATGAAAATGCAAGGAAATGTTTGACATTTTATAGACTTTGTCCTTTAAGAAAATCTCTTAACATGTGCAAACTCTAATTTCCAAAAGTATGATATTCTGAGCATCCTGAAATTTCAGATGGCAGGAAGAGCGCGCCGTGGACAGAATGAGCACATTCCTCCACCACCGCCGCTGCCTCCTTCCATGCAAGAACTGATGGCTCAGCAGAATGAGATTCTGTGACAGTTAGCTCAGCGTCAGCCACCACCCCAGCACTATGGTGGTGGTGATCACCATCAGCGTCCCCCAGCAGCGGCCACCTATCAGGAGTTCCTCAGCACTCAGCCGCCATTGTTCACTCAGGCAGAGGATCCCCTTGATGCTGACGTATGGCTCAGAGTGGTGGAATCCAAATTCCCACTACTTAATGGGGTTTGTTCAGATGTGGCCAAGGTCCGTTTCGCCACCCAGCAGCTTCGCGGACCCGCGCGAACATGGTGGGATCACTTCCTCGCTATGCAGCCGGTTGACCACGTGGTGGAATGGGGAGAATTTAAGGAAGCATTCAGAGGACATCACATCCCAGCAGGCATCATGGACCGCAAGCTTAATGAGTTTCTTGCACTCACTCAGGGGAGTCGTACAGTGATATAGTACGCCCAAGCCTTCAATGACCTGTGTCAGTACGCGGGCTATCATGCTGACACGGATGAGAAGAAGAGGGACAGGTTCAGAAGGGGCCTCAGTACTAAGCTCTGCGACCGTCTCAACACAGTTAGGGCCAACAGCTACAATGAGTTAGTCAACATGGCCATTTCTCAGGAAGACTGCATCACAGCTCGCCAGGCAGAAAAGAAGAGGAAGACCCCTATGGCAGGACCTTCAGCTCAGCCTCAGTGCTTCAGGATTGTGTCTGACACTCAGAGTAGGGGACCTCAGCAGCAAGGACGATGGGTGATCCGACCACAACAGCAGCAGCAGGCACCCAACCGCTCTCAGCCCTCAGTTCAGAGGAACGACAACCAGCCATAGTAGTAGTACCGTCAGGCCAATGACAACAGATGTTTCACTTGTGGCAGCACTGGACACTACGCCAAGAATTGCCCCAAGAACCAGCAGAGGCAGGGGCAGAATTCCAATCAGAACCAAGGCAAGAGGCAGAAGGTGCAAGTGAGGCAAGGCAGGCTGAACTTCACCACTATGGCTGACGTTGCAGAGGGAGCACCCGTCATGACTAGTATCTTTTCCGTTTTGAATTATCCTGCAGTCATTCTTTTTGATTCAGGTGTATCACACAGTTTTATCAGTGCACAATTTAGTGCCAAATGCAAGTTGCCTTTTCATCACACCAATGGGAGCATTACAATTTCAACACCAGGAGGCAGGGTTGCCACCTATCAAATCAATAGGCATGTGCCTATAAAATTTGGTAGTCTTGTAATTAAAACCACCCTTCTTATCTTGGGATTGGATAGTGTGGATATCATATTAGGAACTGACTGGTTATCAAGGCATCAGGCAGTGATTGATATCGCAGCGAGGGCCATTGAGATACACTCACCTACTTGTGGTGAAATCACGTTATATTTGCCTAACCAAGGTTGTACCCGTTCCTGTGCCTTCACCTTGATAGAATCACCTGTCGAGAGGATTTCAGTGGTCTGTGAGTACCCCCGATGTTTTCCCAGATGAATTGCCAGGGATGCCACCCGATAGAGACATAGAGTTTGCAATTGAGCTACAACCCGGAACTGCACCTATATCCAAGGGACCCTACAGGATGCCTCCAGCGGAGTTGGCAGAATTGAAAAAGCAGTTACAAGAGTTGTTGGACATGGGATTCATTCGCCCAAGTACTTCACCATGGGGATGTCCAGCCTTGTTCGTGATGAAGAAAGATGAAAGTCTGAGATTGTGTGTTGATTACCGCCCTCTCAATGCGGTGACAATCAAAAATAAGTATCCATTGCCCTGCATTGATGTATTTTTCGATCAGTTGGTGGGAGCCAAGGTGTTTTCCAAGGTAGACCTTCGCTCTGGCTATCATCAGATCAAGATCAAGGCCAGTGATATTCCGAAGATGGCTTTCTCTACCTGATATGGACCTTATGAGTATTTGGTGATGTCTTTCGGGCTGACCAATGCCCCGGCTTATTTCATGTATTTGATGAACTCAGTGTTTATGCCGGAGCTGGACAAGTTTGTGGTGGTCTTCATTGATGATATTTTGGTCTATTCAAAGAATGAAGACGAACATACTGAGCATTTCCACATCGTACTTCAGCGACTACACGATCATCGCTTATATGCTAAGTTGTCCAAATGTGATTTCTGGCTGAGGGAAATTAAATTTTTGGGTCACACCATTTCTCAGGATGGGATATCAGTTGACCAGGAGAAAGTGCAAGAAGTGATGAATTGGAAGCCTCCTACCACCACCGTATGGCAGATTCAGAGTTTTCTGGGATTGGCAGGATATTATCGGTGATTTATTCCAGATTTCTCCAGGATTGCAAAGCCAATGACTGAATTGTTGAAGAAAGGAGTAAAGTATGAATGGAGTCAGAAATGTGAAGATGTCTTTCATACATTGAGGCAGCATCTAACAACAGCACACGTGCTAGCACAGCCTGACAACACCAAATCTTTTGAGGTTTATTGTGATGCTTCAAGCACTGGATTGGGATGTGTCTTGATGCAAGACAACAGAGTTATTGCCTATGCATCCCGAGCACTTAGGCCTCATGAGCAGAACTACCCCACACATGATCTGGAATTAGCAGCCGTAGTTCATGCCCTGAAGATATGGAGACATTATTTGATGGGAGCACATTGTAATATTTATACTGATCACAAGAGTCTCAAGTATATTTTCACTCAGGCTGATCTTAATATGAGGCAGAGAAGATGGTTGGAATTAATCAAGGACTATGAATTGGAAATGCATTACCATCCAGGCAAGGCCAATGTTGTAGCAGATGCCTTAAGTCGAAAAGCCGAGTGCAACTGTGTAACTATGAACTCTAAGATCGCCACTCTGTGTGACGAGTTGTGCAAGTTGAACATGGAAGTTGTTTCCTTAGGTACCTTGAATTATATCTCAGTAGAGCCCACTCTACATGAGCAAATGTCCTGGCACAGATTGGTGACAAGGGTGTTCAAGTCATTAAGGATATGCTCGAACAAAAGGTGGATAAGTACAAATGCTTTCGTCAGGACAGCAAGGGAGTTCTATGGTTTGAAGACCGATTGGTTGTTCCTAAGAATCTCAAACTCAGGAAGAAAATATTGGATGAAGCTCATCTTTCCAAATTTTCCATGCACCCCGGCAGTAACAAGATGTATCATGATCTCAGATCCTTGTATTGGTGGACCAGAATGAAGAGGGAAATTGCTAAGTATGTATCTGAATGTGATACATGCCAAAGAATCAAGGCTAGCCATTTGAAGGTAGCGGGTACCTTACAGCCTCTTCTCATACCATCTTGGAAATGGGAGGACCTCAGCATGGATTTTATTGTGGGTTTGCCCAACACCTCCTGACACCATGATTCTATTTGGGTCATTGTGGACAGGCTAACTAAGACAGCTCATTTCTTGCCAGTACATACCACCCACAGGGCAGAAAAGTATGCAGAAATCTATATTGACCAGATAGTGCGTTTGCATGGAATACCAAGGACTATCGTGTCAGACAGAGGAGCACCGTTCGTAGCACGTTTTTGGGAGCAGCTGCAAGAGTCACTGGGAACTTAGGTAATAAGGAGCTCAGCATACCATCCTCAAACCGATGGTCAGACAGAAAGAGTAAATCAGATTCTGGAAGACATGTTGAGGGCATGTGTGTTACACTATGGTAAGAACTAGGATAAGTGCCTTTCCTTGGCGGAATTCTCCTATAACAACAGCTACCAGTCCAGCCTAAAGATGGCACCTTTTGAGGCCTTGTATGGGAGAAGGTGTAGGACACCGCTAAATTGGTCACAAGCTGGAGAGAGGGAAATATTTGGGCCTGACCTAGTCCTTTGCAGTAGGAGACCTGGTACTCTGCCGCATATTGGTAGGAGAAGGACGACACAAACTATCACCACCGTGGGAAGGACCTTTCATCATTACAGAGGTCACTCGGCCTGGGTGCTACTGGCTTAGCCAGATGGATGGAACTCAAGTAGGAAACTCATGGAATATTGAGCATCTCAGGAGATTCTACCCGTAGTGATACCATAAACTCCAGTCGGCAAGCTACACATTGTAAACAAGAGATCTCATTATCAATAAAGCTTCTGTGTTCGTCCACTTGCAAACAAACTCTCAAATAGCAATCAACTTAAGTCAGAAATGCCTGAAACCGATGCAGCTTGCATACATGACTAAGGGTGATCACTATACCACTACTAACAGAGCAATCGACTTAAGTCGGAAACACCTTAAGTTGGTGCGACATGCTCACGCATACAAGACTAAGGGTGATTACTATACCCTACTAACAGAGCAATCGGCTTAAGTCGAAAACGCCTTAAGTCGGTGCGGCATGCTCACGCATACATGACTAAGGGTGATTACTATAGCCTATTAACAAAGCAATTGACTTAAGTCAGAAATGCCTTAAGTCGGTGCAACATGATCACACATACATGACTAAGGGTGATTACTAAACCCTACTAACGGAGCAATCGGCCAAAATCGGAAACGCCATAAGTCGGTGTGACATGCTCATGCATACATGACTAAGGGTGATTGTTATACCCTGCTAATAGAGCAATCGGCTTAAGTCGAAAACACCTTAAGTCGGTGCAACATGCTCACACATACTTAGGGTGACCATTATACCCT
This sequence comes from Zea mays, assembly GCF_902167145.1. NCBI lineage: Eukaryota > Viridiplantae > Streptophyta > Magnoliopsida > Poales > Poaceae > Zea > Zea mays. The sequence goes on along the minus strand of NC_050104.1, from coordinate 79,988,571 downwards.
ACTAGCGCAGCAATCGGTTTAGGTCGGAAATGCCTTAAGTCAGAGCAGCACGATCAATTAGAAAAATGTCATCTCAACAAAAAATGCCTTCTGTTTGAACAAATTAATGTTTGCTTTCACTCCATGGTTACTGTGCTGGAGCATCCTCGCGAGGAACCTTATCTGCAAGATCATCGGAAGTAGAAGGATTACTCGAAGTAGCCGACGCAGCAAGCACGTCAGCCACAATGTCATCAGGCACCACAACGCCAGGCCTCTTCATTAGGATCCGGCCAATACGGATGGCCTTGTCCATCGCTTTGTTGCACCACGCCTTCATAATATCATGGTCGTCCTCTAAGACCTTGATATCTCAACGGGCAGCCTCTGCATCGCGATGAGCAACCTCTTGAAGACGGAATCTCTGATGATGGAATCTCTTGAAGACAACAACCTGTTAAGTCGTGATACCTCATTCTGAGAGATTTTCAACTTGTCTCTATGGAGATCGAGCTCTGACATAGTGAAATGGTGACTCCTCTCCAAGGTGGTGAGAGAGACGTTGGCATCATGGTATGATTTATCTAGACTATCCCGAGAATCAAGAAGTTTCTACATCTCCTCCTACAGACAAGAAGAGTTTCAAATATCAAGGCAAAAACACAACACAAAATACTACAAGCCCTCAAAGAGGTTACCCCATGGGGTCTTTTCTCTAAATCAAGTTGGGCATTTCGGGAAGAGTTCATGGCTCAGGCACCATCGAGGAATGTGGATACTTGATCAAGATCCGCCTGACTCTGAGTGCACCTTTCTTCAGCATCAGAGCACTGGCGAATCAACACTGGAAAAGCAAGCAAAAATGATCCGTGGTGTTAGCAGGGAAGCAATGAACACCAAAAGAGTTATTGACCCACTAACCGGCATTCAAAGCTTTCAGGTCGTCTATCCGCTTTTGAAGAAGAAGAGGTTTCCATTGGGACATAGATAAATTCTGATCAGAAATGGGAACACCACATGACTTCAGCTGAGCTGACACCGAGTCTAGAATACTCTGCAAATATAAAAGTTAACGAGAAATCATCTATTTACAAAGATAGAACATGGTAAGGATGCACTCACCTGAAGGTTGGAAAGGAACAAAGGAAATCCCAATGTCGGAGGCATCGAGATACTATCAGATGGCAAGGCACTAACAAAAGCAGTATCAGGAGCAGGTTTGAACGTCAAAGGAAGATTGTAATTCATGCTCAGCGCGACTCCCAGCGGGATATCGGCTCCAGCAGCACATATTGGATCCTCGGTACCTAGATTACTAACCTCTAAAGTAGCCGAACCAGCGAGGACAGCAGGAAGATCAAGCCTCATCACCACAGCCTCCTCGGATTGAACCAGCGATGACCCAACATGAACATCCATAGAAGCAACAGAATAAGAACCAGCTTCAGGACCCTCGGGGGCTGGATCATCCTCAGCAGCTCCCTTGGAGGCTAGATCATCCTTAGCAGCACCCTCGAGGGTTGGATCATCCTCAGCATCACCCTCGGGGGCTGGACAACCCTCAACTGTATCCTTAGGAACCAGAGTATTCTCACAAATCAGAGTACCCTTAAAGGTTGGAGGCGCATGGCTAACTGGCACGATTATTTCTTGCCTAGCCAGAAAACTAGCGGAGGGAGCACAATCCGGGACCTCCATACGGATGTCGGCACCTCCAGCTTCAGAAAGTTCCAACAAGAGGTCTTCGGGAATAATATCCTCTAATGCATGGTCAATGGCGGACATTGTCATTCCTTGAAGGCTAACCATCCCCAAGAGAGCTTGAACTGGGACATTGTTGTTGACCTTGCTACGATGATTCCTACGAACCAAAGAAGGCACATCCTCTTCCTCCGAAACATACCTACTAGCTCTAGTGCCGCCACAACTCTCAATGTCACTCTCAAGATTGACGCTCGCCTCATCATCACCAAGGTCTGGAGCAGCGAAATCAGCCTCCAGCTCTAAGCCGGATGAACGACAATGTTTTCTTTTCCTCCTCTTCGTCTAGGTGGACACGGTCGGAGAGCCTACGTGGCGTGTCCGCTTGCGACGAGCGCTACCAGGGCTGCAAATTCTTTTCTCCCCACAGCACACACACCCGATAACAGCATCCGCCAACTCAGCTAGAGCAGACTAGGTGACTCTCCATCCAGTACATCTAGAATTGTGTTCACCTCGGCATCATCAACAACAGGCTGCATTTAGAAGTGAGTCAGTCTCTTCTCTTTAGGGAAACCCCTATGCGCAGTGATGAGGGCCTCAATCTCATCCAAAGAAGGTTGCACTCTATGGCCTGGGCTCCCATCTTAGACAGGTGGATTGGACACGAACTCTATAAAGGACCTGTGCAATAACAAAATGACACGTTAAGAGCACCACATGTGGCAGTACAAAAACTCTTACATGTCGGTACTTACCACTAGGGGAAGATTCCAAGCGGAGTATGAAGGAGGAGTGCCAACCTTTGAAGTTTTACCCCTCAGCATCGAATCAACTCGACTCAGTACGTCCTCCTCAGATATCTGCTTATCAGTAACTCGAGAAGGGTCATTAACCCCTTTGTACTGATAAGTTGGGTAGACTCTGTCCTTCAAAGGTTGAATCTTCTTGAAAATGAAGTCGACAACGACAGCTTCAGCAGTCAGGCCTATGTTCTTCAGTGCAGATATCTCGGCGAGCAAAACCCTGGCATCAGCAAGCTCCGAGTCAGTCGGGACCTTTGTTCAACTAAGTGTTTGGATGTCAGGTTGTCTCCCCGAGCGAGCGGGTAGCAACTTGTTATGATTCTCCATGGTAAACCACTCGAAACGCCATCCCTTGATACTGTCCTTCAAAGGAATGTGAAGGTATTCAGTTTTCCTACCTCGGCGAAGCTCCAAACTGGCACCTCTAGCCAACTAATGCTGCCCTCTAGCCATTCCACGCCGACAATGGTAATGGTATTTCCACATGCCAAATTTTGAAAAAATTCAGAGGAAGGATTCGCAGAGGTGAACAAACACATCAATTTGAAGCATGGAGTTGGGATTCAGATGCATAAGATTGAGAGAATAAAAATCAAGGAGGCCACGAAAGAAGGGAGAAACTGGCATGGCCAATCCTCTGATGAGGAAAGGCACGAAAATAACTGCCTTGTGAGTATCCTCCGTCAGGACGATAACTCCTCGCCAGATCTACTACTACTGCTACTGCTACTACTACTACTGCTACTGCTACTGCTGCTGCTGCTACTATTGCTACTACTGCTATTGCTGCCCCTGTTGTTGCTACTACTACTGCTGCTGCTGCTGCTACTATTGTTGTTGTTGCTACTACTACTACTACTACTACTACTACTACTACTACTGCTGCTGCTGCTGCTGCTGCTGCTCCTACTACTACTACTACTACTACTACTACTACTACTACTACTACTACTACTACTACTACTACTGCTGCTGCTGCTGCTACTGCTACTACTACTTCTACTACTGCTACTACTGCTGATACTACTGCTACTTCTGCTACTACTACTATTGTTGCTACTACTACTACTGCTACTGCTACTACTGCTACTGCTACTACTACTGCTGCTGCTGCTACAACTGCTACTCCTACTGCTACTACTACTATTGTTGCTACTGCTACTGCTACTGCCGCTACTACTGCTGTTGCTGCTGCTACTACTACTACTACTACTACTACTACTACTACTACTACTACTACTACTACTACTACTACTACTACTACTGCTGCTGCTGCTACTACTACTGCTACTCCTACTGCTGCTACTGCTACTTCTACTGTTGCTGCTGCTACTACTACTACTGCTGCTACTCCTACTGATACTACTACTGCTACTACTGCTGCTGCTAATACTACTACTCCTACTTCTACTGCTACTACTACTACTTCTACTACTACTGCTGCTGCTGCTACTACTACTACTGCTACTGCTCCTTATACTACTACTACTACTACTTCTACTTCTACTGCTACTACTACAGCTGCTGCTACTATTACTGCTGCTACTACTACAACTACTCCTCCTGCTGCTACTACTACTACTGCTATTGCTGCTACTACTACTACTTCATTCGACCCACCGAGCCCCGCACGCACGACGGATCAGATGTAGGCTCGCTCAACCGTCGACAACCCCATGGAGTCGTTCGAGTCATCGGACGACGCCACGGGGGACGCCGGAGCGGGTGAGCCATTGTACTCGGAGGAGAACTCCTCCTCCGAGAACTCTGAGTCCCCAAAGTCCTCCAACGGAGGGCTCGGTGGATGCTTGCGCTTTCCCTCGGTCGAGCGATGTCCGCTCCTGTTTCCTTTCCCTCCGGCCATCGCTCTCTTGGGTGAGGAGGAAGGTGAGAAGAGGAGAATGACTGAACAAGAGCAAGTGAGGAGGGCAACCAAGGCGAGCGAGCTATATCAAGGAGCCGGGAGGTGATCGTTCATTTCCCGCCCGTTCACCGAATAGTCGCAAGACTTAAATAGCTGCTCAAGTCTCCAAGAAATGGGTCAGGCATCTGGCGCCGTTTCACATAACACGGCACCGGATGGAATCAAAGTCAACCGCTCAAACATTGCATTACACCTCTGTAAAGCCCAAAATCTGTATAAGAGAAAAATAATAAGGTAAATAACTAAGTATACTTAATTGTTGGTGATTTGGGGCTCAGATGATTTTTTTCTGGTGCATACTCAATTAAGGGAATTAAAGTAGTTGAGCAATCAATCAATAAATAAAGAAATATGAATCTCATGCTGATGTTATTTTTGTGATGCATTTTATTTGAATAAAGAAATCACAACTTAAATTGACCTCAAATTACTAATATAAATATAAAACAGAATATGAGAAAGGAAATTTTCATAAAGTCCTTCCTTTCTTCCATAATTAAACCATAGGGAGAAGAATAAATAATAATAATCAGTAAATAGTATTATTGCAAACTGTAGAGTATTATTCATATCATAATTTGTTTGATCGTTGAAATCTGAAATTTAAAATGAGAATTTAAACATAGATTGAACCCTGAAAATGGGAATTTGGAAATAAATAAGAAAAAAAGAAAGAAAACTCACCTGCTAACCGCGCCATGGGCCAAAACCCCCTCGACCTAGCCCATTTACCATCTCCCCCAACCCGCTCTACCCGACCCAGTATTCCAAGAACCACCGTGCGGTCCACGCGCTCCCTTCCCTTTTTTCCATTGCTGACAGATGGGACCTAGGAGTCGGATCCGTCTTCCTCACCGGGATCACGGGCACCGTAACAGAAACCCCTGATTCTACACCGCTGATCTACCAACCTTCTCAGCACAGACTTTTCCCCTATCTCTATACACGCACTCATAAACCTTTCTTCCCCCTCGCTCATCTGATTCGCACTCGAAGGCGCCACCATGGGGAACGTAGAAAAAGAAAGCGGAGAGGAGAGAGAAAGTGACGTCGCCGTGGTCCTGCACCTTCACCATCGTTCGGAGTGTGTGACCGGGTCGTGGTGGGGCGCCAGCGTGTGTTGAAAGTCACAGAGGCACCAACATGTGAGGATGAGCCTCGAAGCCACTGCGGTTTCTCGCCGGAGCTCGCGCTCAACCTCTCAGCCGCACTGTGCTGTGAACGGGCTCGCCGTCGCGGCAATTCGCGGTGAGTATATCCTCCTGTGTTCCACTCACTTCCCTCTTTGCGTTGCACCATTTCTGTTGGGTAGTTGGTGGCCGGAGCGTGGAGCATGGTTGCTCCGGTGAGGGCGCCACCTCCCTGGGCGGAGCGCCGCCGCATCCTGGTAGCGTGGGGAGATGATGGCTCTGGCCATCGATTTGAAATTGGCGGCAAGGATTAGATCCGGGGAGAAATCAGCATGCGTCGTCAATCTGTTAACATGTGGTAGAGATTTGACGATCGCATACCGCTTGGGGTTATTAAATCGTGACTGTAGGATCGATGATGGACGACCTAGATTATGTCAAAGGATACCCCTTCGTTCCTTTAGTCGTGGGCCATTAGATCGTGATCCAACACGCGCGATTTGTTGCCAGCTCATGCCCTTTTAGTTGCCGTCATATCTAGATCCGAGGCTCCACATGGCGTACCCCTTCGCTGTGTTAAGTTGCGGTCATGGGATGAATATCTAACGGCTCAGAGGGCATGCGCGTAGTGCTGCCGACCATAATTGGTAAAGAGCCCCTAGGATCTTTATTTTTCAACCCGCAGTCCACAACAGAGAAGTTCTGAGTCTACGAAACATTTATGGTTTAGCCCCTGGACTCTCTGGTAATGATGCGCTCGGTCCAGATAATCTGAAAATCAAATAAATTCATTTGGAAAATACTTTTTAATGCAAAAATAAATGCTAGGATTTGTTTAATTCATAGAAAATTCATATGAAGACCAAATTAATCCATTCCAATTCCTACAATTTTGTAATATTATTGTTTATCAGTTAGTACCACTGTTTTGGCATGAAAGTGACATTAAAATGTATATCCTATTTAATCTTGTATCACATACATAAAACCTTGGAAATTCATAACTTACCGTTTTAACTCCAATTTGACCGTTCCAGTTGCGTTAGCTTCGTATAAATATTTAGTACACAGTAACAAAATTTATTATATCATGTCTCATTATTTTATAATTAGATCTGTATTTAAATGATATTGGTTAGTCTGGTTAAACTGCTTACCATTATAAACTACTAGAATATGATCTATGATCCATTTATAACTTAGATTAAAGTTGAGATAATTATTTATAGAATAACCTCTTATATGATTTATATTAACCAATTTATAATATAGTTTAACATTTTAATCACATAAATCCTCTATAAAATCATAACTCCTTAACCGTAACTTCAAATTTAGTGGTTCTTGTTTCTACAATCTTGTTACACAGCGTACAATATTATTATACAGTTTATTCTTATGTTTGGTGTGATGTTAATTTTTGCCTATACATGTTTATCTGTATTGCTACGTTTAGTAGTGAGGACACGTGTCATCTGAAGAGCAAGTTGGTACCTGGAATCTCAAGTCCCAGGTAAGTTGTGCCCTTGATCACTTCCTTTTTACCCAGTCATGTTCTTATTAATTATAATGATCTGCATATGTTAATTTTGATGGGATCCAATCGGCTACCCCAGTTTTGGCTATCTTTATATCTTGATTTACCACTGAATATTTTTGGGTAATACTTGCTATTGCTTTATGTGGTTTTGGGTATGGAGATACATTATTCATGATTACACTTTTTATTATTACTGATCATGTTAAGATCATTATGTTAATGGGAACATGGAGCGACCACCCGGGAAAACAGTGCTACCACAAGGGTAGTATGGGACCCCCTTGGCTGATTAACTAGGAAAGCTAGTGGATGACTACCTTACCTGAAAGGGGCAAGGGCAGTAGGGGAGTGGTTAGTGTAGGGAGGTCCTTGGGCTGATTTTGCTGCAATGGCGGTCAAGCGAGGGATCCCTGCATTGGAGCTTCCTTTAAACTGTAGCGGGTTTTCTGAAACTAGTGGAACTTTGTAAAGGCCTCGTAGTATTACCCTGCCTTGCTTCCTTGGTAGAGGTGTATGGGGCCCGTACAACCCTATGGCAGATGGGTAACATGACTTGTGGGTAAATATACGCAACCTCTACAGAGTGTAAAACGGGTATACTAGCCGTGCTCACGGTCATGAGTAGCTCGGACCCTCACATGATTAATTTATGGAACTAAATTCAATTTGTCATATGCATTGCATTGAGGGTGTTGTTAATACTTTTGTTCTACTACTTAATTGGTTTGGTATTTAATTATACTTAGTAATTGCTAATAAAATTTTGACCAACTTTAAAAGCAATGCTTAGTTTCAACCATCCTCTTTGGTAAGCCTTACACTTCACATGAGCTCCCATCTTTGGCGAGTTCATACACATTATTCCCCACAACTTGTTGAGCTATGAACGTATGTGAGCTCACTCTTGCTGTCTCACACCCCCCATAGGTCAAGAACAGGTACCACAGGATAAGGCGCATGGAGGATGCTGTGACGAGTTCGTGAGAGGTCTAGGCCGTCGTCTCCCAGTCAACTTTGGGTTGCTGGATCATTGTCTTCATATGATGTAATTATTTATTTATTTTGTATAGAACTCCTGTTATGTAGTAATGTCACACCCGGTTTTAGAAGGCAAACCGAATGCGAACCATGTACGTGCCAGGATCATCAATTCATGTACACAGCAATTACATAACTGGACATCATCACACAGTGCTCAAATCATAATATAAAAGGGGAATAATAGTCAATTACATCATATGTCTGAGACATCCACATAGTCTTTACAATAATCATAGTGCGGAAAAGAAACGTAGATACACGCGGCCTTCACAGGCAGCCGACTGGGGGTTGCCGTTAACCCACGCCTAGAACTCATCGCAATCTTGGAACTCCTGGAAGTCTCCTTCCACGGCTTCATCTTCTCCTGAGCAGTGGTTGCAATGCTGACAACCTGAGGGGGTTGGTGTGTAGAGCAAGGGTGAGTACACATCAACATACTCAGCAAGTGTCCTGTTTGGCTGTAGTGGACTAGCTTTATGTGGGGGTAAGTCAAGCAGTTGCTTTTAGTTGGTCAGATTATTATTACTAGTAGAGAAAGCCAAGTTTTAGTATTAACCCACGTTATTAACCCAAACGTACCCTTTCCAAACAGAAAGAATACCACTTACCATTACTAGAGTCAATACCAAAACCATCATTCTCATTGCCACCTGTAATCCGGACATCTCTGATCAAGTACCACTAATCAATGGAGCTCCCTTGGCCGCTCATAACTGCGAGCACGACTGATATATCAGTTTTCAAACACTATGCAGAGGTTGCGCACTTTACCCACAAGTCGTGATCCCCTTTCTGCCCGGAGATCATGACTCTCCATTGATCACTACCAAGGTGACCCAGCAGGGCATCACTATGTAGCTTTTACAAAGATTCCCCAGGGCTATAGCCGCTCGTTAGGTTTCCTAAATGCACCACACTCCTCCCCAAGGGGCGAACCCAACTTGGCAGAGCGAGCCGCATACACCGAGCCCCATTAACGGCACGACGACTAAGCGAACTACACCCCGGTTCCTCTAATTATTCAGCTAAGGGCGTCCCACTCCACCCTCATGGTTGCACTGTTTTCCTGGGCTATCATCCAACGAACAGGTCCTTACGAAGAGGCACTCGAGAAACCGCTCGAGCCCCCTTAAATGCCACAAGTATAACATCATAATAAAGGAGGGAAACAACGTATCATTGATAATTCTCATCATGTTCATTGATTAGTGTTGAGCAATAGCATAAAGCCAAACAATAATAATCCAACCCAAATAGGTAAGGAATGACATGGATAACAAAAGCTAGTCAATCCTTAGTTATAACTGTGTAAATGCAGAAAGTGAATTAAGGAATGTATAGGACATAAGTGGGTCAAGGGACACTTGCCTCCACCAACCAGCTGCTGCTCAGGAGCTTATCCTGCGAGTTCTTCGGGCTCTTCAACCAGATCATTCTCTATACGAGTTCAAACATACATTCCACACATTTAATACAAAAGAACAGTACACCATACAATGGAATGCAATAATCAAACAGACGTTCAATGCGGGGCTCGCAATTACGGTTAAGCGAGAAAGAGGAAATGACGGTCGAGTCTACGGTCGAGAAGCGATCACGTTACATAATTATAAATTAAACCACTCGTTTAACAGAAGGGTATTAATTTGGCCACTGCGTTTAGCATAAAGTAAGGTCATGTTCCACATTTAATCCTTATAAATAGATAAAGATGAATGAAAGGGATTGGTCGCACGGCGAGACGCGCGACACAACATTTAAATTGAATTAAGAAATAAACGACTCGCCGCGCGACAGAGCGTGCAACGAGATTCATACATTAATTATAGATAAACGTTAAGCGTTGCGCGACGAAACGCACAATGGCTTACGTCAACAGAACTGCATTTAAAACGAATCGTCGCACGACAAAGCGCGCGACACAGCACCTTAATAAATATAAATTTTAAAATAAATCGTCGCGCGACGAAGCGCGCGACGCAGCACATTAATAAAGACGAATTTAGAATGAACCGTCGCGCGACGAAGCGCGCGACGCAGCACATCGACTAAACTAAAATTAAAATGGATTAAGACGAGAGTTGAACGCAGCGCGACTACATCGCACGTGCAAGAGCACGCTGAGCGTGCCGAGGGCACGCGAACCGTGCATGCGCGCGGGGCGCGAGGCCGCCAGGGCACGAGCTCGGGCAGGGGCGCGCGAGAGCGCGACCGGGGGCACGGTCGGGGCACGGCCAGGGCACGCGGCCGAGGCACGGCCGAGGGCGCATGGCCAGGGCACGGGGGCAGGGCTGGGGCGCGGCCACCTCCGCGTGGGGCCAGGGCGCGGGGCGTGGCAAGGCGGGGCGTGGCCGCCGGCGCGCGGAGCCGGGCGCGGCCAGGGTGCGGGGGGCGGGCTTGCTAGGGAGGGCCGCCGGGGAGGGGGCGCGACGGGGCGGGGCGCACACAGGGGAGGGGCTCGCGCGGGGTGGAGGGGTGCGACAGGGGCGGGGCTCGCGTGGGGGGAGGGGCGCGACGGGGGCGGGGCTCGCCGGGGAGGGCCGCCAGGGAGGGGCGCGTGGGCAGGGGAGGGCACGTGGACAGGGCAGGGGGAGGGCGCGCGACCACGGGGAGGGCGCGCGGGCAGGGGAGGAAGAAAGGGAGGGGGAGGGAGAGAGAGAGGGAGAGGGAAGGGGAAGCTCACCTCGGGGATCCAAACTCCGGCGATCACTGTCTCCAAACCCTAGGACACCATGGGGAGAGAGAGAGAGGGAAGTGGGAGAGGGAGAGGAAGGTTGCTGTGCGGGAGAAATCAAATGAGAGAAAGAGACCAGGGGGAGGGGGGCACGCATGGGGAGGGCAGGGGGCGCCAGGGGCGCACGGGCCGGACTGGTCCAGACCGGGCCGAGCTGGGTCACACCGTGGGTCAAAACCCACGACACGCATAACCACCAATCGGAATCCGATCGCGAACCAAAAATCCAAACGGGACGAGACGAACGCGCGACTAACCACTACATCAGACAAAGAAATATGCTTCAGCATGATGCAACACCCATGACATTTAGCTTTTGTTTACACATGACATGGACATCCGTCACTATATTGCTTTGAAATTGGGAAGAAGGAGCGAAACGGGAAGAGAAAAGAGAGTAACGCCTGAATTTGGAGAGTGAAAGGGAGAAAAAATTCGACCCCCAAATTTAGGGCGTTACAAACCTATCCCCCTTAAAAGAATCTCGCCCTCGAGATTCAAGGTTGGCCAGCAAAGAGTTCGGGGTACTTGGCCATCAGATCATCTTCACGCTCACAGGTTGCTTCTTCCTCAGAGTGGCGACTCCATCTGACTTTGCACATTCTGATAGTTTTCCTCCGGGTGACTCTGTCTGCAGTCTCAAGAATCTACGCTAACTTCTCTCAACTGGTCGAACAGATCTTCTATCCTGGGCAAGGGGTACTTGTTCTTGATTGTGACCTCATTCAGAGCTCGATAGTCGATACACATCCTTCTGGTGCCATCCTTCTTCTCCACGAATAGGACAGGGGCGTCCCAAGGCGAGGAGCTTGGCTGGATGAAACCTTTCTCTGATAGCTCATCAATCTGCTTCTTAAGCTCAACCAACTCTAGTCCAGATACTCTGTAAGCTCTCTTAAAGATGGGGGCGGTTCCAGGAAGAAGCTCTATAGCAAACTCAACTTTTCGCTCAGGTGGCATACCTGGTAGGTCCTTTGGGAACACATCTGGGAACTCAGACACAACCTTGATAATCTCAATTGGATCTGCTTCACTGCTATCAACAGCCATCTGATAACAACTTCCTTTCTTTGGCTCAGGCGGGACTAACTCGGTCACCACTTCCTCTCCTAGTGGGGACATCAACTTGATTGTCCTCTTATCACAACTGATAACTGCCTAATACTTATCTAGCCAATTCATCCCTAGGATGACATCTATTCCCTGAGTACCCATTATTATGAGATTAGCGGGAAACACTATCCCCCTTATTTCCACACTTACATTCAAGCAAATGCTATCGTCTCAAATTCTACCACCGGATGAGTCAATTTGAATAGGTGTTGACATGGTAGTTATTGGAAGATTATGTGCTTCTACCCATGATGCAGTAATGAATGAATGTGTTGCTCCAGTATCAAATAACACTTCTGCAATATGGGAGTCGACTGGAAACATACCTACTATCATGACGGGGGTCTCCTGAACTGCTTCAGCCTCCAAGTGGTTCAGTCTCCCATGGTTATAGCGTGGCTGAGAGCGGTTGCCTGCTCCTGGCTGAGGCACATTCTGCTTTGCTGGGGCACTGAGGCCTGACTGCTGTTGGGCTGCCTTCTTCGGACATTGCATCACCCAATGGCCTTGCTCTCCATAGTGGAAAAATGCTCTGTTTCCACCCTAAACTGGTGCTGCTTGACTGTTCTGCTGGTTCGCTGGGTCAGGAAGACGAGGTCCTGCTGATTCTGCCTCTGGAACGGACCTCCTCCTCACTGATTGTTCTGGCGAGTGTTAGAAATATAGGCATTTTCCGTACCATTTTAATTCCATAAATTAACATTATGATGATGACATATAATAGATAATCAAACATAGATAACATGATCTCAAAATTATCCATAACAATATGGATCATGAGAACACAACACATATGAATCATATAAATATAATAAGCAAATAAACATGGAACATGTATTATTATGGAACAACTGAAAATAAACAGATAGCAACATAAACAGCATGACTGTAAAATTAAGACAAACAGATTTATCATATTACTAGTATGATCAGGCATCAGACATGTCATGATATAATACGACAAAACAGATTGGATAAATTTATGGCTATAAATAAAACAGCAGGTATGAACATATATAATTTGCAGAATGAAAAACAGTAAGGAGATGAATTGATCATACCCTGCCATGCGCTTCGAGGATCTAGATCCTTGTCCAACTTCACTTGTCATGTCAGCAGGAAGAAGACTTTGGGCAGTCGCGTAGACGCTCCCCAAAAACCTAATTGCCGATCCCTCGTGCAAGGTCTCGAATGGCAAGGGCTCCGGAGGCACCTGCCCTCTCGCTTCTCTGTGCGCGCAGAGTCACGAGATGGAAATACCCTCACTCGGCTGCTGGATTGTGTTCTGAAAGTGTTTTCTCGCGTGTACCGAGTGACAGGGGTGCTCCTCTATTTAACGTCTCGCAGAGGGAAGCTGAAGGAGAAAGGTCGCCGAGTCACGCCAAGAGTCGGCCAGCTCTAGCCGAGTTATGCCATGAGTCGGCCAGCTCTCGCCGAGTCACGCCATAAGTCGGCAGCTGAAGGAGAAGGGTCACTCGGATGGCTGACGAAGAGACAGAGTCACCCGGCTGACGAAGAGACAGGGTCACTCGGCTGACGTACGCGGTTAGTGAGTGCTAAAAATTAACACAACCACACCACGCCCGCTCGCCTGCCTGCCTGCCTGCCTGCCTGCCTGCCTCGCCTCGCCACGCCACGCCACGCCACGCCACGCCCGGCCCGGCCCGGCCGGCGGCGGCGGCGGCACGCGCGCGCGCGTGTGGCACGCCCTTGTCCATTTCCTGACTTCTCAAGTTAAGTGGAATAAATCTCACCATATAAGTCAAGGCAAAAGACCCTTGGACTTCCAATGTGGTACTATAGGTATTCTCCACCATTACACACCTTAGAGTTTATTCAATAAATGGGCCAAGCCCATAAAAGATCCAACAATCCCCACCAAACTCTAGGGTTTGTAATGATGAAGTATCAGAATCACAATCCTTTGATATACCAGTGTTTCGATGGAGACTGTTAAGTTGAACTTCCATCTAGAATAAGAGTTTCACTCATTCACAACTGAACAATGGACTAAGCCTTGAATTGACAGTTTTGTGCGAAATAAGATTCACTCAAATCCTTTGCTGATACTAGGCTGCAAAAGGGTATTCCCGCTGTTTAGAAGCATATAAGTCACACTTCAGTGCCTTTCATGAGTATTTAGGGATTACCCAAGTCCCATAGACTGTGACCAGCAGTCTGACTCATATAGGTGTATTCCTCAAAAGATGTTCTGTAGGACAACATCTCACCTTTATAAGACTCTTGGAATACATTAAGGTAAAAACCATCCTGCCTTACAGATAGGAAAGATGTGCATCAGAAATGAGTTAAAGAAGGGATCTTTCCTCACAATCTACTCCTAGCTTGTTTCTCCACTCTACTTCACGGGATCTCCGATCACATAGAGCAGGTTACCACTAGAGTAGATCTCACATGGGTCTCATACCCATTTCCCTCGATGCACTTTCTATCACATTGCGTGATAGACCCTTAGTGAATTGATCTGCCAGATTATTCGATGTGTGGACATAATCCACAGTTATAACTCCAGAGTTTTTCAACTTTCTGACAGATTTCAATCTCCTCTTAACATGCCTTGTAGACTTCATGTTATTCCTAGAACTGTTAACCTTTGTAATCACCGTTTGGTTGTCACAGTTCATGGAAATAGCTGGTATCGGTTTTTCAACTACCGGTAAGTCCAATAGGAAATCACGAAGCCACTCGGCCTCAGCCCCAGCAGTGTCTAATGCTGCGAGTTCTGCTTCCATTGTAGACTTCGTTAAGATAGTCTGCTTGCAAGACTTCCAGGAAACAGCGCCACCTCCAAACAGAAACACATATCCGCTTGTGGCATAAAGCTCATCAGCATCAGAAATCCAGTTGGCATCACAATAGCCTTCCAGCACTTTTGGGTTTCCGGTATAGTGAATACCGTATGTCATAGTACCTTTCAAATACCGCAACACTCTCTCAAGAGCACGCCAGTGATCATCTCCTGGTTTCAACACAAACCGACTTAGCTTACTCACAGCATAAGAGATGTCTGGCCTTGTTGCACTTGCAAGGTACATGAGCGAGCCAATGATCTGGGAGTATGTCAATTGATCCCTTGCTATTCTCCGATTCTTTCTTAATAGCACACTGGGGTCATAAGGTGTTGGAGCAGGATCACAGTCACTAAAACCAAAGCGACTCAATACCTTTTCCACATAATGGGATTGTAACAAAGTTACCCCACCATCAGCTTCTCTAACAAGCTTGATGTTTAGAATGACATCAGCCTCTCCCAAATCTTTCATCTCGAAATTGCTCGATAGAAGATTTTTAATTTCCTCAATCACATTGAGATTTGATCCAAAGATCAAGATGTCATCAACATAAAGGCACAGCATAACAGACTCACCCCCACCATACCGATAGTATACACACGTGTCAGATTCATTTACAACAAAGCCAGCTGCTGTAAGAGTATTATCAAATTTTTCATGCCATTGCTTAGGTGCTTGTTTTAGGCCATACAATGATTTTATCAACCTGCACACCTTGTTCTCTTGACCATCCGCAATGAACCCTTCTGGATGATCCATATAGATCTCCTCATCCAACTCTCCATTTAGGAAAGCTGTCTTAACATCCATCTGATGAATGATAAGACCATAAGAGGCTGCCACGGCTATTAATGTGCGAATTGTAGTCAATCGAGCCACTGGTGAGTAGGTATCAAAGAAATCTTCACCCTCCTTTTGGGTATATCCTTTGGCCACAAGTCTTGCCTTGTACCTCTCAATTGTACCATCAGGCCTAAGCTTTTTCTTGAAGATCCATTTGCAACCTATAGGTTGACAACCATAAGGACGGTCAACGACCTCCCAAGTTCCATTAGACATAATAGATTCCATCTCACTCCTTACTGCTTCCTTCCATAAGTCAGCATCAGGAGAGGAATATGCCTCACTAATGGTAGTTGGTGTGTCTTCCACAAGGTACACTATAAAGTCATTACCAAAGGATTTTGCAACCCTCTGTCTCTTGCTCTTTCGAGTGACTATAGTGTCATCCTCCTCAGGGATGTGCACGTGAGAATCCTCAGCATGATCTATAGGAATCGACAGTTCGTGCTCATGGGGAATTATAGTCTCATGACTTGTATCACTAGGTGTATTCTTCATGGGAAACTCATTCTCAAAAAATGTTGCGTCTCTTGATTCCATGATAGTATCAACATACATATCAGGCACATCAGATTTTATAATTAAGAACCTATACCCAGTGCTGTGAAAAGAGTACCCAAGGAATATACAGTCAACAGTTTTAGGCCCAAGTTTACGCTTTTTGTTGATTGGCACATTCACTTTAGCCAAGCAACCCCAAGTGCGCAAATACGAGAGATTTACTCTTCTCTTTTCCCATTCCTCAAATGGAGTGATCTCTTTGTTCTTTGTTGGAACTCTATTCAGGACATGACATGCTGTCAAAATCGCCTCACCCCACCATGCCTTGGATAATCCCGCTGTACTCAACATGGCATTCACCAAATCTGTTAGAGTGCGGTTTTTCCTTTCAGCAATCCCATTGGATTGTGGTGAGAATGGCGGTGTCCTCTCATGAATAATACCATGTTCCACGCAGAACTCATCGAACACATTAGAGAAATATTCTCCACCTCGATCAGACCTTAACCGTTTTATTTTCCTCTCAAGTTGGTTCTCAACTTCAGCTTTATAGGCCTTAAAATAATTGAACGCTTCATCTTTTGTTTTTAAGAGATACACATAACAAAATCTAGTGGAGTCATCTATAAAAGTGAGAAAGTATCTTTTACCACCTTTGGTCAAAATTCCATTCATCTCGCACAGTTCAGAATGAATAAGTTCTAGAGGTGCCAAACTCCTCGCCTCAGCAGCCTTGTGAGGCTTGCGGGGTTGTTTTGATTCAACACACACATTGCACTTAGACTTTTTGACCAAGTTAAATTTAGGAATTAAATTTATATTTGCTAACCGCATAAGACAGCCAAAGCTTGCATGACAAAAACGTGAATGCCATAAATCTGACTCATCAGAAAAATGAACAGAATTCACCAGTTTATTACACACATCATGCAGTGATAAACGGAACAACCCTCCGCAGTCATATCCTTTCCCAACAAAAGTACCATGTTTAGACACAACACATTTATTAGACTCAAGAACAACTTTGTATCCATCTCGACATAGCATAGACGCGCTAACGAGATTCTTCTTGATAGAGGGCACATGCTGCACGCTCTTCAATGGCACCGTCTTTCCCGAAGTAAACTTCAGAATGACCGTACCAACACCAAGAACATGAGCACGCGACCCATTTCCCATCAACAAGGCGCCAGACCTCCCGACCTGATAGGAAGTGAACATAGAGGCATCAGCACACACATGAATGTTTGCACCACTGTCCATCCACCACTCAGGTGAATTACAGACTGAATGAACAAATGGTAAACAATTACCATACCCAGATGTTCCTCCTTCAGTTTCAGTGGTTACAACATGAGCTGATTTCTTGTCTTGAGTGAACTTGCGATCAGGGCACTCTCTTGCCCAGTGTTTATCACTGCCACAGACAAAGCATCCTCCCTTTCCCTTGTTATTGTTGTTCTTCTTTTTTAAACTGTGCTGTTTGAACAGGTTTATTTGCATTCTCTTGTTTGTTCTGGTTTTTCTTCTTGTTAAGCTTGCAGAAGTTTCTCTTCTGCACCACATTAGCAGTAGAGGTCTCCACACCTTTTCCATTGTCCTTAGTTCTAGCCCTTTCCTCAACATCAAGAGTACCAATGAGCTCTTCCACATTGAACTCTTGTCTCTTATGTTTGAGAGAGGTAGCAAAGTCCTTCCAAGAAGGTGGTAACTTGGCGATTATACCGCCAGCCACAAACTTGTCAGGCAAAGGACAAGGAAAAAGTTCGAGTTCCTTAGCTAGTGCCTGAAACTCATGAGCCTGTTCCACTACAGATCGGTTCTCAACCATCTTGTAGTCATACAGCTGCTCCATGAGATACAGCTCGCTACCAGCGTCAGTAACTCCAAACTTTCCAACAAGAGCATCCCACAGCTCTTTCCCCGTGGGAAGGATGATATAGCTTTTCTGGAATTTTGTGTCAAGTGCGCTAATCACTGCACCTCGAAAGAGGTTGTCTTCAGCCTTAAACTTAGCCTCATCCTCAGGAGGTAAGTTGGCAGGCTTGCCCTCAGCGGTATGAAAACAAGACATTGCAGTTAGCCACAATTCCATCTTAGCTTTCCATATCAAGAAGTTTTTACCATCAAAAGGATCAGGCTTTAGCACAGCAGCAAAACCTCTGACAGAAAAATGCCTAACATTAGGTTTTTGGAGTGTTAGAAATATAGGCATTTTCCGTACCATTTTAATTCCATAAATTAACATTATGATGATGACATATAATAGATAATCAAACATAGATAACATGATCTCAAAATTATCCATAACAATATGGATCATGAGAACACAAAACATATGAATCATATAAATATAATAAGCAAATAAACATGGAACATGTATTATTATGGAACAACTGAAAATAAACAGATAGCAACATAAACAGCATGACTGTAAAATTAAGACAAACAAATTTATCATATTACTAGTATGATCAGGCATCAGACATGTCATGATATAATGCGACAAAACAGATTGGATAAATTTATGGCTATAAATAAAACAGCAGGTATGAACATATATAATTTGCAGAATGAAAAACAGTAAGGAGATGAATTGATCATACCCTGCCATGCGCTCCGAGGATCTAGATCCTTGTCCAACTTCACTTGTCATGTCAGCAGGAAGAAGACTTTGGGCAGTCGCGTAGACGCTCCCCAAAAACCTAATTGCCGATCCCTCGTGCAAGGTCTCGAACGGCAAGGGCTCCGGAGGCACCTGCCCTCTCGCTTCTCTGTGCGCGCAGAGTCACGAGATGGAAATACCCTCACTCGGCTGCTGGATTGTGTTCTGAAAGTGTTTTCTCGCGTGTACCGAGTGACAGGGGTGCTCCTCTATTTAACCTCTCGCAGAGGGAAGCTGAAGGAGAAAGGTCGCCGAGTCACGCCAAGAGTCGGCCAGCTCTAGCCGAGTTATGCCATGAGTCGGCCAGCTCTCGCCAAGTCACGCCATAAGTCGGCAGCTGAAGGAGAAGGGTCACTCGGATGGCTGACGAAGAGACAGAGTCACCCGGCTGACGAAGAGACAGGGTCACTCGGCTGACGTACGCGGTTAGTGAGTGCTAAAAATTAACACAACCACACCACGCCCGCTCGCCTGCCTGCCTGCCTCGCCTCGCCACGCCACGCCACGCCACGCCCGGCCCGGCCCGGCCCGGCCGGCGGCGGCGGCGGCGCGCGCGCGCGCGTGTGGCACGCCCTTGTCCATTTCCTGACTTCTCAAGTTAAGTGGAATAAATCTCACCATATAAGTCAAGGCAAAAGACCCTTGGACTTCCAATGTGGTACTATAGGTATTCTCCACCATTACACACCTTAGAGTTTATTCAATAAATGGGCCAAGCCCATAAAAGATCCAACAATTCTAATGCTGGTGCTGAGGATACTGCCTTTGGAACTGCTGCTGCTGAGGTGGGCGCTGGTTCTACCTGAACTGCTGAGGTGAGTTGCCTGAGAACCAAGGAAGATTGCTGCTTCCAGGATGAGGTCCACTGATCTTATGCTTGCGATCCTCCATCTCTTTACGCTTCCTCTCTTTCATGATCACTCTGTCAATCAGGTGCTAAAAAGTGGGGAAGGTATGATTCATCAGCTGATAATGCAGAGGGTCGACCAAGCCTCTCAGGAAACGATACCGCCTCTTGGTGTCGGTGTTGACATCTTCAGGAGCATAGCGAGACAGCTGCCGAAACCTGTCTCGATACTCACTGACAGACATTGACCCTTGCTTGAGTGTCAGGAACTCCTCCTTCACTGTCATCAGACCTGCAGGAACATGGTACTGACGGAAGTTATCTCTGAATTCTTCCCAGGTGATAGTGTCGGGGTTGGCATGGGTGGCGAGGTAAGACTCCCACCAAGACTGAGAGGCTCCTCTCAACGGACGGGGACCAAACAGAACTTTCTCCCTGTCATCACACTGAGCGGTATGCAACTCCCGCTCCACTGTGCGTAGCCAGTCTTCAGCATCCATGGGGTCAGAAGAGTGAGCGAACAATGGGGGATGACCTCTCATGAATTCAGCACGCTTGTCCCTAGGCATCTGAGGCATCTGAGGCTGAGGTGGTGGCTGCTACTGCTACTGCTGAATGGCGGCCAGAGTTTGACTGATGGCTTGAACTGCCTGAGTCTGCATCATGAACATCTGCTCGATGGACATCGGGGGCGGGGGTGGCAGCTGCTGTTGCTAGGGTGCCTCATCCTGTGGTGCTGCCTGCTCCTGCTGAGCACAACTTCCTCCTCTGCGCCTGTTTTCTGACATCTGCAGAATGCAACCACACATCAGAACTGACCTTGCAAATCTTGCAGCATAAGAAAAGAGTATAGAATTCTTCCACAACACTGAATAGAAGAACATCTTCACTGATCTCCAACACAGACCAACACAGCTTCTCAGATAAAGGGGAAAGTAGAATAAAAAGGCTTCCCAACTAGATAACTAACTGCATTAACATATAACAGGTACACCAAAATGGAGGAGATACCCACACTCCAGTGACAGTCATTACAAAGATCCAAATCCAACATAGTTCATCATGACAAACATAAATGCACAGGATAAGCAAACTACCATGTCTAACTAAGACTAACTAAAAGAAAGACTAACGCTAAGACTATAGCTTCTATGTATATATTTTCATATTAATTACAAGATCCGACTCCGACAATCTATGGTTCTAAATTTATCCTGGTCCTGCAGTCGGGGTTGCCATAGGACTGGTGTCCACGCCGAGGTGAGCGGTACAGGTGCTGAGTTGCGACGGGAGCGGGGGAGCCATCCTCCAGGTGACGATGCTCCACGCGCTTAGCCCGTAGTTGGGCGATCTCAACACGAGCCCTACTCAACTCATCTAGTGCATGGTCCAGCTCCCTGTTTAGCACGGCGGCTAGGTTGACTATGCTGCTCAACCTAGGATTGTCCTCACCAACAGGTGAGACAATCACGCCTCTTGTGCTGCCAGATGGACGACGGGGGTAATACTTCAGGTTGAGACCATCAGCTACCCCACCGAGCACTGAAAAGTAGTGCGAAAGCGCATGCTGTGCGGCATCTTGCATGGCTGCCTTAGCCAAGTCCCGCTCAGAGATGGAATAGTGCTCTGAGTAGACCTCTGCACCCCGAAGACTATTCTCCAGACGGCGCACCAAGCAGGTCGCCTCCCAGCGGTCCGGGTAAACTCCGCGACTGTGTTGGAAGACCACACAGCGATACTCGATAGACCAAGTATGCCGGTCGAGTGCCTGGCGCAGCAGGGTGTCGAGCGCGTCGTGGAAGTGACACCCGCGAGCAGCGTCGCGAGTGATGGGTCGAGCAACCCATCCTTCCAACTCCTGGTCGGCGGAAAGGTCGGTGCTGAAGCTCGAGCTATCGTCGCCACCTCCGTCGTCTGGGTCTCCTCCAACAGCTAGTCCAGGGGCTGGGGCGCTCAGTGGTGGTGCAGGGGGCGCCTCCAGTGGAAGCACGGGAGAGCAGCTCCTCATAGACTCTATCTCCTGCTGGAGCGAGAAAGAAGAGCCCTGCTGCTCCTACTCCTGTCGTCAACGCTCCTGCTCCTCATGCAGGCGGTGGTGCAGCCTCTCCAAGTGAATGGACTGACCGGTCACTGGACGGCGAAGCGGACACTCCGCGAGACGGGAGGGTAAGAAGGGGATGACAGACTTCCGTGTAGTGTGTCTAAGACGAGCCATCTACAAAAGACACCGCAAGCATAAGAGTGAGAACAGAACTAATATGACCAGCAAGTAATAAACCATAAATAAAATGAAGAATTAGAGTAAACAACAAGATTTTTAGCAAAGGTATAATATATAGTAGAACATAGGTTTGGTCGATATGACCAATTTTGAAGGGATATCTAAGTCAAGGTTATAATAGGGGTCTATAATCCTTAGAACGTCCATTCTACTCTAGGTTAGCGGTCCTACAGTCAGCACGGGCTTTGATACCACCTATGTCACACTCGGTTTTAGAAGGCAAACCGAATGCGAACCATGTACGTGCCAGGATCAGCAATTCACGTACACAACAATTACATAACTGGACATCATCACACAGTGCTCAAATCATAATATAAAAGGGGAATAATAGTCGATTACATCATATGTCTAAGACATTCACATAGTCTTTACAATAATCAAAGTGTGGAAAAGAAACGTAGATACACATGGCCTTCACAGGCAGCCGACTGGGGGTTGCCGCTAACCCACGCCTAGAACTCGTCGTAATCTTGGAACTCCTGGAAGTCTCCTTCCACGGCTTCATCTTCTTCTGAGCAGTGGTTGCAATGCTGACAACCTGGGGGGGTTTGGTGTGTAGAGCAAGGGTGAGTACACATCAACATACTCAGCAAGTGTCCTATTTGGCTGTAGTGGACTAGCTTTATGTGGGGGGTAAGTCAAGCAGTTGCTTTTAGTTGGTCAGATTATTATTACTAGTAGAGAAAGCCAAGTTATAGAATTAACCCACGTTATTAACCCAAACGTACCCTTTCCAAACGGAAAGAATACCACTTACCATTACCAGAGTCAATACCAAAACCATCATTCTCATTGGCACTTGTAATCCAAACATCTCTGATCAAGTACCACTAATCAATGGAGCTCCCTTGGCCGCTCATAACCGCGAGCACGACTGATATATCAGTTTTCAAACACTCTGCAGAGGTTGCGCACTTTACCCACAAGCCGTGATCCCCTTTCTACCCGGAGATCATGACTCTCCATTGATCACTACCAAGGTGACCCAGCAGGGCATCACTACGTAGCTTTTACAAATATTCCCCGGGGATGTAGCCGCCCGTTAGGTTTCCTAAATGCACCGCACTCCTCCCCAAGGAGCGAACCCAACTTGGCAGAGTGAGCCGCATACACCGAGCCCCATTAACGGCACGACGGCTAAGCGAACTACACCCCGGTTCCTCTAATTATTCAGCTATGGGCGTCCCACTCCACCCTCATGGTTGCACTGTTTTCCCGGGCGGGCATCCAACGAACAGGTCCTTATAGAGAGGCACTCGAGAAACCGCTCGAGCCCCCTTAAATGTCACATGTATAACATCATAATAAAGGAGGGAAACAGCGTATCATTGATAATTCTCATCATGTTCATTGATTAGTGTTGAGCAATAGCATAAAGCTAAACAATAATAATCCAACCCAAATAGGTAAGCAAGGACATGGGTAATAAAAGCTAGTCAATCCTTAGGTATAATTATGTAAATGTGGAAAGTGAATTAAGGAATGTATAGGACATAAGTGGGTCAAGGGACACTTGCCTCCACCAACTAGCTGCTGCTCAGGGGCTTCTCCTGCGAGTTCTTCGGGCTCTTCAACCAGATCGTTCTCTATACGAGTTCAAACATACATTCCACACATTTAATACAAAAGAACAGTACACCATACAATGGAATGCAATAATCAAACATACATTCAACGTGGGACTCGCAATTACGGTTAAGCGAGAAAGAGGAAATGACGGTCGAGTCTACGGTCGAGAAGCGATCACGTTACATAATTATAAATTAAACCACTCGTTTAACAGAAGGGTATTAATTTGGCCACTGCTTTTAGCATAAAGTAAGGTCATGTTCCACTTTTAATCCTTATAAATAGATAAAGGTGAATGAAAGGGAGTGGTCGTACGGCGAGACGCGTGACACAACATTTAAATTGAATTAAGAAATAAACGACTCGCCGCGCGACAGAGCGCGCAACGAGATTTTTGCATTAATTATAGATAAACGTTAAGCATTGCACGACGAAACGCACAACGACTTACGTCAACAGAACTGTATTTAAAACGAATCGTCGTACGACGAAGCGCGCGACGCAGCACCTTATTAAATATAAATTTTAAAATGAATCGTCGCGCGACGAAGCGCGTGACGCAGCACATTAATAAAGGCGAATTTAGAATGAACCGTCACGCGACGAAGCGTGCGACGCAGCACATCGACTAAACTAAAATTAAAATGGATTAAGACGAGAGTTGAACGCAGCGCGACTACGTCGCACGAGCGAGAGCACGCTGCGCGTGCCGAGGGCACGCGAACCGTGCAGGCGCGCGAGGCGCGAGGCCGCCGGGGCACGGGCTCGGGTAGGGGCGCGCGAGAGCGTGGCCGGGGGCACGGCCGGGGCACGGCCAGGGCACGCGGCCGAGGCACGACCGAGGGCGCGCGGCCAGGGCGCAGCCAGGGTGCGGGGCCGGGGCGCGGCCACCGGCGCACGGCCAGGGCGCGGGGGGGGGGGGGGGGCTCGCCGGGGAGGGGGCGCGACGGGGCGGGGTGCGTGCGGGGGAGGGTCTCGCTGGGGAG
Source organism: Zea mays (assembly GCF_902167145.1). Taxonomy (NCBI): domain Eukaryota; kingdom Viridiplantae; phylum Streptophyta; class Magnoliopsida; order Poales; family Poaceae; genus Zea; species Zea mays. The sequence continues at coordinate 79,964,095 of NC_050104.1, read as the reverse complement.
GGCCGCTGGGGACGGGGCTCGCCGAGGAGGGGCTCGCGCGGGGTGGAGGGTCGCAACGGGGGCGGGGCTCGCCGAGGAGGGGCTCGCGCGGGGGGAGGGGCGCGACGGGGGCAAGCTCGCCGGGGAGGGGCTCGCGTGGGGGGAGGGGCGCGACGGGGGCAAGGCTCGCCGGGGAGGGCCGCCGGGGAGGGGCGCGTGGAGGGGCAGGGGAGGGCGCGCGGGCAGGGTAGGGGAGGGCGCGCAGCCAGGAGGAGGGCGCGCGGGCAAGGGAGGAAGAAAGGGAGGGGGAGGGAGAGAGAGAGGGAGAGGGAAGGGGAAGCTCACCTCGGGGATCCAAACCCCGGCGATCACCGTCTCCAAACCCTAGTGCACCACGGGGGGAGAGAGAGAGAGGGAGGTGGGAGAGGGAGAGGAAGGTTGTTGTGCGAGAGAAATCAAATGAGAGAAAGAGACTAGAGGGAGGGGGCGCGCATGGGGAGGGCAGGGGGCGCCAGGGGCACGCGGGCCGGACTGGGCCGGACCAGGCCGGGCTGGGTCACACCGCGGGTCAAAACCCACGACACGCACAACCACCATTCGGAATCCGATCGCGAACCGAAATCCCAAACGGGACGAGACGAACATGTGACTAACCACTACATCAAACAAAGAAATATGCTTCATCATGATGCAACACCCATGACATTTAAGTTTTGTTTACACATGACACGGACACCTGTTACTATATTGCTTTGAAATTGGGAAGAAGGAGCGAAACGGGAAGAGAAAAGAGAGTAACGCTTGAATTTGGCGAGTGAAAGGGAGAAAAAATTCTACTCCCAAATTTAGGGCGTTACAAGTAAAGATGTGACTTTCGATCCTGTACCATGATTCATCATATGTGTGAGACTTGGTCCCAGCACACCTGGTGTTTATGTTCGTGCCCGGGTCTTGGTGCCCTAAAACCCGGGTGTGACAGAAGTGGTACCAGAGAAATGTTGACTGTACGATGAAACCTAGATAGAACTAGACAACCCTTACCTACCTACCTTACTATGATTCTTTTCTAAACTTTTCTTAATCTTTTCTCATCTATTTCCGCTCTACTCTGATTATTCTTAGCTTTTCTTTCTAAAGATAAAGGTGGATTTCACACTTTGAAATCTTGTGCCTAAAGTGACCTTTAGGAATAGGAGACCTACTCATAGGAACAAAAATAAAACTATTTTTATAGGTATCTATACGCTTGAGTATTTGTTCTTATGATACTTGCCTGATTTGGATCTTTGATTGAGTGTGATGGGTTGTGGTGTTATGTCCATAATTGCATCTGCATATACACCTAGACATAAGGGAAAATGTTTATAGAATAGACAACACAAAATATTCCCTATTAAAAATATATCCAGTTTAATAGATCCACGTTATCTTAAAAGATTCTCTCTCATCTTAATAGCTTCATCTTATCTTGAAAGGTTCTCTCTTATCTTAATAGATCCATCATATCCCGAAAAGATTTTTTCTTAGCCTAATAGATCTAACTAATCTCAAAAGATTCTATCTTACTCTTAGAAACTCATCTTGTCCTAATAAGCATACTTATCCCCACCACTTTGCTTATCTCATAACAGTGTAACAAACGTGACCTATTCCAAAATAAATTATGTAGATTTTACCCAGTCTAATCTGATTACACCAATTTAATTCTGATCCCATCTAATCTGATCAGATCTAACCTAATGGACAAACATGTTAGATAATATTGGTAAAATAAGATTGGATCCTACTCTTATAAATATGTTTTAATCTAAATTGGAATCTTAGTCCAACCTGGCCATAGGCAACTACCTTAAGCACCCAATATTTGCATAACCCCTCTGTTTTAACCGAAAGAGATTCTGACTTACCTACACCATATAATTCCTCCTACTCAAAAGATTCTAGCATATCCTAATAATATGTTACCCTACCTTGGTAGATCTATCTAACTTAAACTAGTCTAATCTAGTTATATCCAATCTAATCTTGACCCTACCTAATCTAATATGGTCTAATCTATGTTACAAGTATTAACTAAACCATATTCCCAAATGGGTTTTAAACCTAAATTGGTGATTTAGATCAACTCAGCCAAACTCAGCCATATACAATCAATCTACACATTCTTGATAAATTGCCCAAGCTATTTATTAAAAAAAGAGATAGATTCTAATCTACCAGCTTGATCTACATTATTCCAAGGATATATATCATTGCTTTTCCAACTCCGACCTAAAACAGAGTCACCTAACTAAAATTTGACATAACACACTCAACTTATACTAATCTAGAGCTTATTCAATCTAGTGTGAGTCACTTAACAAGTTAACACTAGTGAAATGAACTAGATCCTACTCCTATAAACCTTGTTCTCCCCTCATGCACTTAAACCTAAATTAGTGCATTAAACCAACTCAACCGTGAGCCAAAAAAGAGCTAACCCAACTGAAAGGGAAATGTGCCCTTGAGCCATTTCTAGTATATTTTGGTGATTAAGTGCCCAACACATATTGAGTGAGTAATTATATACCAAATGATGGATGAAGTGCAAATCGACAAGAAGGTATAGTTCTAGACTTAGTACATTGGTTTTTGTGTACTAATATATTTGTCTAAGTGCTAGAATCAGGAAAAGAGAAGGATTGGAAATGAGTTGGCTGTGTACAGCCAACTGCTGCTCAGTCTGGGTGCACCGGACTGTCCGGTGGTGCACCTGACAGTGTCCGGTGCGCCAGGCTGGGCTCTGGCGAACTGGCCACTCTCGGGAATTCGTCGGCGGCGTACGACTATAATTCACCGGACTGTCCGGTGAGCCAACGGCCGCCAGCGCAACGGTTGTGGCGGAACTGCCCGAATTATTCCAACTTAAGTGCCTAAGTCCTGCCTCCGAGGCTAGACCACACTTAAATGGGAATAACCCGTCAATCCCTCGGATTTAGTCCGACACGACCACTGACAGGATCAAGTACCACAATCTCACTCGATGGTGAGTCACAGAGCAAATACAATAAAGCATAAAACCATGCATTAAAGAGTATTAAATTATTACATCATCATCGGAGTTTTGCAAAAGTAGTCATCATTGTTCGAAGTGCAGCGGAATAAAACTAACGGTAAATAAACAGAGAGATGGGGAAGCCTGTCCCATCACTCCTCATGCTCCTCCTCAGCCGAGGTAGGGTCCCACTCGACAGTCCAACCCGGTGGTAAGGTGGACGGCCAAGTCACTCCAGCAACCATGTCCTCCAGAGAACCTGTAAAATTGTGCCACAAGCAAGGCTGAGTATACTAATACTCAGCTAGACTTACCCGGTGTGAGGAGTCTACTCCTCTACCTCTAGACATGCAGCTGTTTGGCTGTGGGGTTTGGTTGCCAAAAGCACTAGCTGAGTTTCTAAGTCAAGTTTTAACTTTGCCAATTTAAGTGTGACTCTCTTAAGGCTAAATGTGTACTATCTACTCATACATAGTAGCAAACATTTTTAGCAATCAACATCTTGTATCATCTCAGCACAATTCCACTTATTACTCAATGTAGCAGCATGGATCAAGCAGTCTCATTAGCTGCGAGAAGCAGACGATTCGAATCGAGTTTTTTTATCCTTGCAAGGTAAACCTAAACACACGACATGTAGGGGCACTCCGTCCCCACACACATCAACCGTCCCCATCGATTCCCCGTCAACAGATTAGGGCTCACCGCCTTGGCGTACAATGCCTCACTGACCCCGACTGCCGTCGTGCAGTGACCGCACTTGTACCCACCATAACCGGAATGGGAGACCTCGTCTCAGGTCGCGTGAGGGGATATGTCCACTGCTAGGTTCACTCAGGTACTAGGCTTGCCGATTTACCATATTTCTCGGCATGTGCTTAGTACATTCAAACGCTTGACTCACGGTACCACACCATAATCCTTATTCAAATTTTTATCCCGTAGACAACCAATCCCCATGGATTGTTGCCTACAAACCAGCATCATTATGATAAGAAAGTGGATACCACCAAATTCCTGATCTCGCGCGAGTGCTAGAAAATCACTCGACTTCTACCGAAATCCTAATTAATAAAGCAGCTACTCGTCCTAGCATACTAGTATCCATCTCAATAGGATTCCTGAGATCATGCAACTAGGGTTTCAACACAACTCCTACACCTAAGTGCACAATCAATCCTACAATCATTAAGTAAATTAAAATAGCATAATTAACAGGTTATGCATAAAACCGGGGCTTGCCTTCCAAAGAAGTGGCAGGCAGATCCTCTGATGCAGACTCTGGGGCTGGATCCGGGGCTACCTCCTGAGTAGCTCCTTGCTCCGGCACGAGGACGTACTCTCCGTCAGCAAGGTTACAGTCTATCGAATGCAATGAACATGTATGTCATGATTATGCAGGATTTAATAACATTATGCTAAAAGAAACTAAGTCAAGAAGTAACTTAGGGTTTCTTGGTCATGCGGGGCTTCCAGTGGGTTATGCTTATTACTTTTTAGGCTTAGGTTTTTATTGTTGAGGATAATCATAGGGAATTGGTATTGACTTTTTATATACTTTAGTGGGCAAGTTATAAAGAGTTTTTAGGATGGCACTAAATTCCTGGCATTCACTTTCCCTTTTCTTTATTTTCTACTTATGGTTTCTAGGGTAGGTTTGAACTACGACAGTGGTTTAATACTTTCCAAAAATTCTGTAAAAATTACAGGGGGTTGCCATCTGCTATTTTAGCCTTTTTTAAGAATTTGAGGCTTAAAATATAAAGGCTATGCTTTAGATAAAAATAACAAGAGTTGTGCAAAATGGGCCACTTACACTACATCTCCTAATTAGGGGTGGGTTCTGTCCTAAAGGTTATTTTTGCTAGCATCTAATAGCAATAATAGGCTTCTGTGCCACAAATCACAGAAAGCTAAGGGGTGGTTATTTAGTTATGATTTTCTAAAGTTTAATGCCTAAAAGGCACTTTCTACTACATGGTTATTTGAAAAATGTCAAACAGCAGATTTCATATTTTTCCTAAGTTTTTAATAACAAAACATTAACTATCCCAAGGGTTGAGGTGTTTTCACCTTGGGGTTATTTTTGTAGGGTTTTTCTAAGTTTTCCTTGTTTCATTAAAATAAAAGGTATCCTACTTATTTTATACTAAATCAGGGTAGGATAGATTTTTCTAGTGATCTTCATTGGATAAGTACCTTAACAAAAATAGGGGTGCCCTCTGGTTCATTATTTAAATCACATTTTCTATTTTTCTTAACCTTAAGCATATTGTCAAATAAGGGGCAAAAACTAACTTAATGTGGTGGACAGAGAGGTTTAACATTTTTAAACAGATCAGTAGGTAGATATAAACTTCTCCAAATTTTTCTAACCCTAGTCAAATAGTGCAACTAATTTTTTGCCCTATTATTTAGCTTATGGCCAAAACAATAATTAAATTAGAACCCTAAGGTTTTCTGTAGTACATAGGGGTTTTTATATTTTTCTTAAGTAGTTTACATTATTTAAAGTCTGGCAAAATTGGTTTGACCAAATTTGGATGAACTAAACCGAAGTTATGAATTGTTAAAGTTTATGTTCAATTTAAAAATAGATTTAATAAGAGTTTCCTGGAAAATCAGTTTACACCGAGGCCCCTGGGTTTAAACTAAATCAACCCGCACAAATCTACCCCTGCGCCATTATTCCCCTGGGTCGCTGACAGTTCAAAAAGCCCCCTGACCTTTCCTTCTTCTTCCCCGAGGTCCTTCCCCTAATGTAAACAGTACCCGCGGGAAAGAAAAGGGTGGCGCGGCTTACCGGCGGCGAGATAGGTCCGGCGAAGGGGCTGTAACACCCCAGGTGTTACCATGGCTAGAGCACACCTTGATACTAAAGGCTATGATCACATGTGGAAGAACTTAAGGAGCAAAAGCATGAGGGCCTTGGAAAGCTAAATTTTAGCCAAGGATTGTGAGTGACCAAAAGCATTACTCTAATCCTTGCACACTTACTACCTTGGATAAGAGGGGAGAAGAACCCTAGACCTCTCTTAAACCCTATCACCCAAAACCCTTGATGAGAGGGAAAAGAGATTGAACAAGTGTGCAAAGCATGAGTAACATTTACCCAAACCTTAAGTAACCTTATAACCAGCAATTAGGGGAGGGAAATATTGCAAAAAGACCCCTGGAGAAACCCCTATTCAAATCTCCAAGTGGAGAGAGAGCTAGAGCTCTCTATTTCTCTCTAAGTCAAATTCTAACCCTAATCCAAAGACCAACCGTGTTCACCTCGAAGATGGCACCAAAACCACTTAGGTTCTATACCAAAAGTGTGGCATACCACCTAAGGCACCCCCTGGAAAAAGTGGAAGCCGAGACCTTGACGTTTGACAGGTATTGGCATCAGTTTTGTCGCGATATGGGCAGTGAGACAAGCCAGATTTGGCGCCCGTCTATCTCCTGATCTAGGGCGTATCCTCCATTGGAACTCACACATGAGAGATAGCCCTAGGTGCCAGGAAGAGATCTGCGCCGGATTCATGGCAAGATTCGCACGTTTGCGATCTCTACAGACGTTTGAACAATGGAAGAAACACACCTCCACGTGTTCGACGCTTTCTGCCCGCGCCAGAGCACGCCCGCGCGCGCCCCCGCATGCCCAGCGCCGCGCCCGAGCCAAGCCAGCGCCATGGCCCGCGCCCGAGCCTATAAAGCCCTCCCAGGCTTCGACTGCACTCTTCCGCGCACCCTCAAACCACACCGGAGTTTAGCTCGCCGCCGTTTGCCCGTGCGCAGCGTGTCCGCGGCCGCCCAATCCCTCTGCCACCGTAGACCGGCCAATAGAGCCATTCCCAACCCCGTCCAGCCCTCGGAGAAGACTGTGCACACCTCCGTGAAGCTCCCCGAGCGAGGAATCGGAGTTTGCTTCGCCGGAGAGGCCAGTCCACGCTCGCCGGAGCTCTCAACCCCGCTGGAGTACGTGGACCGGGTAATCCACTCAACCATCCTTCGATTCCTTGTGCACACGGTCACTACGTTACCCCGTGAAGCTCACTGTGCCCTTGGATTGAACCAGTTCGCCGTGGTTTAGCCGGTACGCTCGCCGTCGACGAGAACACCCGCCTGCGCGCGTGGACCGAGCGATTCCGGCCATCCCCGACGTCAAGTCGTACCTCGACGTGACCGCTAGAGTCTCCCCGAGCCAACCCTGCCCTTCGCCGGACCTCCCTCGCCGCCGGTAAGCCGCGCCACCCTTTTCTTTCCCGTGGTTACTGTTTACATTGGGGGAAGGACTGCGGGTGAGAGGGAGAGAAGGTCAGGGGGTTTTGTGAAATGTTAGAGACACAGGGGAATAGTGGTGCAAGGGTAGAATTGCGAAGGTTGATTTAGTTTAAACCCAGGGACCTCGGTGTAAACTGTTTTTCCAGAAAACCTTTATTAAGTCTGTTTTTAATTTGAACAGAAACTTTAAAAACTCATAACTTCAGTTTAGTTCATCCAAATTTGGTCAAACCAATTTTGCCAGACTTTAATTAATGTAACCTACTTAAGAAAAATATAAAACCCCTTGGTACTATAGAAAACTTTAAAGTTCTGATTTAATGATAGTTTTAGCCAAAAGCTCAATAATAGAAAGAAAAATAGTTGTGCTATTTGACTAGGGTTAGAAAAATTTGGAGAAGTTTATATCTACCTACTGACCTGTTTAAAAATGTTAAACCTCTCTGTCCACCCCAATAAGTTAGTCTTTACCCCTTATTTTGCAATATGCTTAGGATTAAGAAAAATAGAAAAGGGGGTATAAATAATGAACCAGAGAGCACCTCTATTTTTGTTGGGATACTTATTCAATATAGTTCACTAGAAAAATCTATCATACCCTGGTTTAGTATAAAATAAGTAGGATACCTTTTATTTTAATAAAATAAGGATAACTTAGAAAAACCCTACAAAAATAACCCCAAGGTAAAAACACCCCCACCCTTGGGATAACTAATGTTTTATTAATGAGAACTTAGGAAAAATATGAAATCTGCTGTTTGACATTTTTCAAATAATAATGTAGTAGAAAGTGCCTTTTTGACATTAAACTTAAGAAAATCATAACTAAATAACCACCCCTTAGTTTTCTGTGATTTTTAGCACAGAAGCCTATTATTACTATTGGATGCCAGCAAAAATAACCTTTAGGACAGAACCCACCCCTAACTAAGAGATGTAGTGTAAAGTGGCCCATTTTGCATAACTCTTGTTATTTTTGTTTAAAGCCTAGCCTTTGTACTTTAAGCCTCAAATTCTTAAAACAGGCTAGAATGGCAAATGGCAACCCACTGTACTTTTTACAGAATTTTTGGAAAATATTAAACCCCTGTCATAGTTCAAACCTACCCTAGAAACCATAAGTAGAAAATAAAAGAAAGGGAAAAGTGGGTAATAGAAGAATGGTGCCATCCTAAAATCCTTTATATCTTATCCATTGAAGGATACAAGAGCAATACAAATTCCCTATGTTTATCCTCAACAAAAACCTAAGCCTAAAGGTGATAAGTCTAACCCACTAGAAGCCCCACATAACCAAGAAACCCTAAGTTACTTCTTGACTTATTTTCTTTTTAGCATAATGTTATTAAATCCTGCATAATCATGACATACATGTTCATTGCATTCGATAGACTGTAACCTTGCTGACGGAGAGTACATCCTCGTGCCGGAGCAAGGAGCTGCTCAGGAGGTAGCCCCGGATCCAGCACCCGAGCCTGCACCAGAGGACCTGCCTGCCACTGCTTTGGAAGGCAAGCCCCAGTTTATGCATAACCATTATATATGCTATTTTACTGCACTTAATGATTGTAGGATTGATTGTGCACTTAAGTGTAGGAATTGTTTGAAACCCTAGTTGCATGATCTCAGGAGTCCTTTTGAGATGAATACTAGTATGATAGGTCGAGTAGTTGCTTTAATTAATTAGGATCTCGGTAGAAGACGAGTGATTTTTCTAGCACTCGCGCGAGATCAGGATTTGGTTGTACCACCTTCATACTATTATGATACTAGTGGTAGACAACAATCCATGGGGATTGGTTGTCTACGAGATGGGAAAATGGAATAAGGATTAACGTGCGGATACCTGTGTCAAGCGTTTGAACGTACTAAACACATACCGAGAAATATGGTAAATCGGTAAGCCTAGTACCTGAGTGAACCTGCCCGCAGACATCCCCTCACGCGACCTGAGACAAGGTCTCCCATTCCTGTTATGGTGGGTACAAGTGCGGTCACTGCACGACGGTAGTCGGGGTCAGTGAGGCATTGTACGCCAAGGCGGTGAGCCCTGATCTGTTGCCAGGGAATCGATGGGGACGGTTGATGTGTGTGGGGACGGAGTGCCCCTACATGTCGTGTGTTTAGGTTTACCTTGCAAGGATAAAAACTCGATTCGAATCGTCTGCTTCTCGCAGCTAATGAGACTGCTTGATCCATTGTACTGCATTGAGTAACAAGTGGAAGTGTGATGAGATGATGTAAGCTATTGATTGATAATAATGCTTGCTACCATGTATGAATAGATAGTACATCTTTAGCCTTAAGAGAGTCACACTTAAATTTGAGAATACAAAGAGTTGACGTGGGTGGCTAAGTAAAGGGTCGATTGTTCTGAAGGGGTGCCCCCTAGGCCTTATATACTCGACCGTGGGGCAGTACACGTGGATAAGATAACAACAAGTAGCTAAAAGATAGTGAACCTCTTGAGATTATCCCTACGTAACCCTCGCCGACTTATCCTCGCATGGCTTCGTTGCATGGAGGCTCCAGCGCGGGAAAGTCGGATATCTGTTGCGGTCACTCACTCGACGCTGTGGGCCGTCCGAGTTTGCACCAATCCGGCCTCATGTCGTTCTGCTTTGCTGGTTGTTTCTCCCCAGGCCCACGAAAGAATGACCTCACGATTTATTGGGCCCTTGGGCCTTTCGTGAGGTCCTTTACTCTTTTAGTGGACCCGGGGGATATCTATCCCCCACAAGCCCCCGATCTTTGGGTTAATTTAGAGGTAATCAACCCGAAGATCCCAGGTTCAGCTTGCAGGTGATTTGAAGAAAGATGGCTTCCTGTTGTCTTCCCCTGCTCCGATCACTCGTTGACCAAAGCCTAGTTTCGTGTTTGTGCCTTAGAGGTCGGCATTCCAATTTGTAGGATTCTGAACTTCATTGGGTGCACCGAAGGTGCACCCAATGGGTGTAGCCCCCGAGCTTCGAGTAGATTCTAGAAAATAATCTACTCGAAGGTCTTCAGTAGAGATTATTTCCATTTGTGTTCCTTCATTTTGGTTGAGGGTTGGCTTTTTTAATCTTGTCCCACGCTTTAGAAATCGGCACTATCTCGGCTTGGAATGATAATCCATGGGGTGCACCAGAGGTGCACCCAATGGGTGTAGCCCCTGACCTTCAAGTGGATTTTTGAGGATAAACCACTCGAAGGTCTTCCTTTTGTGTCCTTTTGCTGAAGATTATCCTTTCTGCTTGTAAAAAATTGGTATGATGTCATCCGCACTATGTCATCAATATTATGCTTCAGAGGTCAGCATGTATTTTGTCTTTTGCAGCCGAGTTCGCAATCCATCCATATCTTGCTAGGTAGTGCAATTTATTTGCTTCTACGACTGATTGGACGTTTGATGGACGTTCTCTGTCTAGTCTTCACGTCGCTTCTGTCGGCCATATCTTGTACTTCGCTGGCTATATTTGGCTTTCCTCTGATCCTTACTGATATCTCATTTTTGTCTTGAGGTATTCACTGCGTGCCCTGCACAGATGTGACCGTTTTGAAAAATATACTGATAATTTCTGGGCGTCCCCCCCCAATGGGTGTGGGCAAGGGACGGCTTGGTACGCTGAGTGTTTTAGCCGGCTGCTTCTGAGTAGTAATGTGATGGGATGGCGAGTGTAATCATATCCTTTGCGCTGTTGACTGGAGTCCCAATGGGTGTAGTGTTGCATGAAACGGCGTCAGCCGCCTGACGTGTCTTCAGACGGGTGGAAGTGCTTATTGAATGCTTTGCGACTGTTCAGTGATCGCGGTTGGAGGTGAGCGGTTGCCTTCTCCCTTTATAAATAACGCCGTTGCCTTTCTGGTTTTTTCACCTCTCCTCGTTGTTCTTTACTGCTTCCTTCTCTTCTCTCCCGTCTGCTTCCGCCATGGGCAAGAGTAACAAGCGCAAGCGCGAACCGACTCCTCCATCGGAGGATTTTGGTGACTCGGAATACTCGGAGGAGGAGTTCTCCTCCGAGTCCGAGGGATCTCCGGCTCCCGTCTCTCCCCCGGCGTCGTCCGATGACTCGGACGACTCCCAGGGGATAGCCGCGGAAGTCTGGACATACATCCGGGCCGTCGAGCGCTCCGGGCTCGAGGGCTCGGATGAGTCGGAGTACTCCTCGGATGAGGAGGACTCGGACGGCGGCGGCGAGGACGAGGACGACGACAACGAAGATGGCGACGACGACGACGGTGGCGACGGCGACGGCAGCGGCAGTGGCAGGGGCAGCGGCGACGGCGGCAGGGACGGTGACGGCGGCAGCAGCAGGGGCAGCACCAAAGGCGGCAGCAGCAAGGGCAGCACCAAGGGCGGCAGCGGCAGCAGGGGCAGGGCCAGTGGCTAGACGCCACTGGTCTTCTTAGATATTAGTATAGTATAGTATAGTTAGAATAATGTAGTAGTAATGTAGAGTAGTATAGCGTAGTGTAGTAGTAGTAATGTAATGTAGTAATAGTAGGGGAGTATCAACTCGCGAAGAGTTGATTTGTAAGTTTATTAACTTCCCTTTGAATGAAAGAATGGCGTTTGGCTTCTCTTTTGATGACTGTCCTGCTTACTTGTGAGTCTAATCCCTTTGAAAGAGTAAGTAAAATACTTGGGCATTGAACTGATGTTTTCTGAAATGGTTGCCGAGTAACTTTGTAGGTGGTGTCGGCGCTTGTAGAAGTAACTGCCGAGTAACTGAAGATTGTGTCAGCGTTTTTAGAAGCAACGCCGAGCAACTGATCATTGTATCAGCGTTTTAGAGGCAACGTCGAGTGACTGAATATGATATCAACATTTTAGAAGTAACATCGAGTGACTGGAGGTCGGCATCGGCATTTTTAGAAGTAATGCCAAGCAACTGAACATGAAAACAGCGTTTTAGAGGCAACACCAAGTGACTGGAGGTCGACGTCGTCATTTTAGAAGTAATGCCGAGCGACTGAATACGAAATCAGCGTTTTAGAGGTAACGCCGAGTGACTGGAGGTCGACGTCGGCATTTTAGAAGTAATGCCGAGCGACTGAATACGAAATCAGCGTTTTAGAGGCAACGCCAAGTGACTGGAGGTCGACGTTGGCATTTTAGAAGTAATGCCGAGCAACTGAATACGAAATCAGCGTTTTAGAGTCAACGCCGAGTGATAGCAGGCCGCATGAGCTATTTTGAGGATGATAACCGAGTGATGAGGTGGCGCATCGGTTTTTTGGAAATAACTGCCGGATGACCACGTGGCATGCTGGGGTTTTGGAAATAACCGCCGGGTGATGACTGGGCACTTTTTGAAACGGTATCTGGCTCGAGAATATCCCATAAGAGCTGCGCTTTTAACCGCCTTTGCTTTCCGTGCCCTAGTTCTTGCATTCCCGCTTCCGAATTCTCTCTGCCATTCGCCTCCTGCTCTGCTCGCTGGTGAAATCGAGATGGCGCCCAAGAGGAAGACTGTGAGCTCGTCTGCTGCGGTGATCCCTCCGATCGACCCCAACAGCCAGTTGCCTTTCACAGGTAACCATATGTCCATCATTTCCGAAGCTGAACTTCTCCACCTCGTATCCATCGGGGTTCTTCCTCCGCGGGAACTCTGTTCTTGGCGGATTTGCCACGGGACTACTGTCCCGACACAGGATACCCACGAGTCTGTAGTTTACGCTCCTTTTCTTCTCCGCGGCCTCGGCCTTCCCATCTCTCCCTTTTTCCGTGGCCTCCTTGATTTCTACCACATTAACTTGACCCATTTGAACCCTAATTCCATTCTGCAAATCTCCATTTTCGTTCACCTATGCGAAGCCTTTCTTGGCGTGCTGCCGCATTTCGGTTTATGGAAGTATTTGTATCATTGTCGCCCTGGGATGGCTTGGGGACAACATCAGTTGGTCGGAGGTGCCAGTTTGGAGATGCGTCGCGAGCGGAAAACTGAGTATCTTGAGATTCCCCTCAAGGACAGTATTAAGGGGTGGCGTCTAGAGTGGTTCATAGTTGATAATTATGGAAATTCTCTCCCCTCCCGGTCGGGAAGACAGCCAGACGTTCGCACTCCGAGCTGGACCGAGTCTCCTACAGATCAGGAAGTGGCTGAGGCAGGTGTGTTGCTAACTGAAGTTGGACTGCTGAAAGAGAGAGGTCTGACAGCTGAAGCTGTGGTTGCTGACTTTGTTTTCAAGAACATTCAGCCACTGAAAGACAGGGCCTATCCAGCATATCTGTATCGAGGGCTAGCCGACTCAACTCGGGTTACCAATAGGAGAATTCCTTCTGTAGACTTGGTAAGCCGACTTGAAATGATCCTCAGTGGTAAGGTGTCAAATGTTGGTGCTCCAGTGGCATACTCAGCCTAGAACCTGCCTCCTCCCAAAGCCTTCACCCTTTTTGTGTCAAATCTGCCTGTGACTGATGGCAATTTGGGCCTTAGAGTGCGACCCTCTGCTGAAGAAGTCAGTACTTTGGTTGCTTCGCTTGGGGAGATTCCTGATGACGAACGGCAGGTCCATTTTGAGGTGCCCCTGAACCCTAGTGATGCGGATATAAATGCCATGCTTGATCTGCTAGCTGAGGATTCCTCCGACGCTGCTCCTGCTGGTACGTTGGCAGTGGTGCCCCTTCCAGAGGTTGATACAACTTTGGATGTCCAGAAACCTGTCAGTACTCGCCCGAGGCGCCCTAGCCGAACCAATCAGCCTGAGCCTTCTACTGATGAGCAAAAGAAGAAAAGAAGACGCCTCCGGCGAGTATCCAGTTTTGATGAGGACGCTGGTACCTCAGTTCCTGCTACTGAAGAAGTGCCTGCGACTGGACTTACTGACGCTGACCCCAATGGGTGTACCCAAAGTACTACTGATCCCAATGTGGGTGCTCCATCTGTTGCTGATCCCAATGGGGGTGCTGCTTGTGTTGTCACTGTGGAAGATGAGGAGGAAGAAAATGAGGCTCCTTTAACTCGGAAAAACAGTCGGCAGTTCATCGCCAGCGGTGAAAGTAGTGGAGTTTCTTCTCCTGCTTTGTCTGCCCTCATTGGTCTGCAAGAACTGTCCCTGGCCAACTTTGATCAAACTCTTGAGGATATGGTCCCAGAGGACTTGTTATCAGAGCCAGTGGATGATGATGCAACGGAGGCTTGCGCTGCCGTGCCTGATGCTGGGTTGAGGTCATCCCGTGCCTCGTCGACCTTAGAGCGCGATCTTGAGGGTCGGGATGCTGACTTGGATTGTCCTGGTCCCATGGAAGTGGCTGAAGGCCCGTAAACCTTAGAGGTGGTTACTGCGGAGAGTCTGGACCTCAAGAATGGTGCTGACCCATGCCCAGCCCCCGAGGATGTCGCCGGGGATGACTTAGCTCGGGTGAAGAGTGTAAGCCACTGCCCAGCCCCCGAGGGTGCTGCCGGGGATGATCCAGCTCAAGTGGGCAGTGCCAACTATGACCCAGCCCCCGAGGGTGCCCAAGCAGGGTCTCCTATTTGCACTTCCATGGACGTTCACGCGGGATCACCTCCACATTCTGGTTGCATGGTGGTAGCTCAAACTTTGGACCAGGGAGTCGCTTTAGAGGGCAGCGTCCCCGCTGATCGGGCGTTTGGCTCTGTTGAAGGCACTGAGCTGATTCCTACTGGTCCGTTGCAAGCTGCTTCGGGTGGTGGCCTTGCGCCTGGTTATCAGCTGATTTCTCCTGATTTGGGGATCCCTTCGTTCTTTTCCGACCTCCAGGTATTGTGCTGTATTTTAGCTTGATCTTTACTTTGCATGAACTTTTGTCATTATGTTCATCTGTTCTTCTCATCAGGCTTTGGTGGATGGGATGGCCAGCCAGCTGAGATTGCAGGGTGCTTCCGTCCCAAAAGTGGCTTCGTCTCTTGCGTGTTGGAATCCAGTGTCACTTCATCGTCGTGTATCCGATTTGGAGGCAACTAACATTGGTTAGTGCCCTTTTTCTTCTCTTCGCCTTTGTTGTGGACTGTTTTACCTTCTGACCTCGTTTTGTTTGATTACCTCTTGCTAGGAATGACTCGGCAGATTGCAATTCTTGAGGAAAAACATTCCCGAGATCAGGCTGAAATGGTTCAACGGTGCGCTGACTTCGAGGAGAAGTACTCTCAGAGCCAAACTGAACTAAATCAGGTCTCCGCTGCCTTGGATGACGCCAATGCCCTGAGTTCTTCTCTTCATGCTCGGCTTGACTCTGAAAAGGTAACTTACAAAACTGTGCCTTGCCTTGCTATGTTCCTATTACTTGCTTGGTTTCTGAAGGAGTTGATTTTTGTTTGCAGGAAGAAAAGCGTATCCTTGCTGCTTCTCGTGACAACCTTGACAGATTGTATCGTGATTCTAGCAACTCGCTGTCAATCTTGGAGAGGAGTCACCGTTTTACAATGGAGGAACTGGACAATCAACGTTGTAAGCTGCAGGAATCTGCGGACGAAGTGACCCGCCTTAAGCAATTGATATCAGCAAAGGATGCCACCATCAAGGAACTCCGAGCCTCCAAGAAATCCATTGCTCAGGAGTTAGAGGCTGCTCGGCTGGCTGCTAAAGTTGCCGAAGAAACTGCTGCTACTCTCAAAGCCCAGCGCGATAAAGCCATGGACAAGGCTATTCGGGCGGGACGAATCTTAATGAGGAGACCCGGCGTGGTTGTTCCTGAAGACATAAAAGCTGATGTGAATGCTGCCCCTGATTCCTCGAGTCGCCCTTCTTCGTCGGTCGCTCCTGAGAAAGACATTGTGAAATAGAGAAACATTTTGCGTGCTCTGAGCGCGCGGTTAGCATGATCGAGTATTTGTTAGAGGACATCAGTTTATCATTCGAATGACATAATTACTCTCTTATTGTATCAGAATTTATTGGTTCGTAAATTTGCGATAATGAAATGACGCATGATGATTATGAAATTTGTTTGCGGGATATGGAAGTCATCCCCTGAATTACATAGGCGCGAGTATGTTGCACCGGCTTAAGTCGCCACTGACTTTAGCCGATAGCTCCGTTAGTAGGGTATAGTGGTCACCCCGAGTTAAGTAAGCGTGAGCATGTTGCACCGCCTTAAATCGTTGCCGACTTAAGTCGATTGCTCCGTTTGTAGGGCATAGTGGTCACCCCAAGTTAAGTAAGCGTGAGCATGTTGCACCGCCTTAAGTCGTTGCTGACTTAAGTCGATTGCTCCGTTTGTAGGGCATAGTGGTCACCCCGAGTTAAGTAAGCGTGAGCATGTTGCACCGCCTTAAGTCGTTGCTGACTTGAGTCAATTGCTCCGTTTGTAGGGCATAGTGGTCACCCCGAGTTAAGTAAGCATGAGCATGTTGCACCGCCTTAAGTCGTTGCCGACTTAAGTCGATTGCTCCGTTTGCAGGGCATTGTGGTCACCCCGAGTTAAGTAAGCGTGAGCATGTTGCACCGCCTTAAATCGTTGCTGACTTAAGTCGATTGCTCCGTTTGTAGGGCATAGTGGTCACCCCAAGTTAAGTAAGCGTGAGCATGTTGCACCGCCTTAAGTCGTTGCTGACTTAAGTCGATTGCTCCGTTTGTAGGGCATAGTGGTCACCCCGAGTTAAGTAAGCGTGAGCATGTTGCACCGCCTTAAGTCGTTGCTGACTTGAGTCGATTGCTCTGTTTGTAGGGCATAGTGGTCACCCCGAGTTAAGTAAGCGTGAGCATGTTGCACCGCCTTAAGTCGTTGCCGACTTAAGTCTATTGCTCCGTTTGCAGGGCATTGTGGTCACCCCGAGTTAAGTAAGCGTGAGCATGTTGCACCGCCTTAAGTCGTTGCCGACTTAAGTCGATTGCTCCGTTTGCAGGGCATAGTGGTCACCCCGAGTTAAGTAAGAATGCAAGTCAATCGTAAACGAACTGAGTATCTTTGAAATCTCTCTTTATTGATGACATATTTCCACTTTACAGAATACATTGTCGCCCCAGCAGTTTTGAAATACAGCTAGGGATAAAACTTTCTGAGGTGCTCTATGTTCCAGGAGTTCCCAACTTCTGTGCCATCCATCTGAGTGAGGCGATATGATCCGGGCCGAGTGACTTCTGCTACTATGAAGGGTCCTTCCCATAAGGGTGATAACTTGTGTCGTCCCTCCCCTATTAGAATTCGGCGGAGGACGAGGTCTCCTACTGAAAAGAACCGTTGCCGCACAGCCTTGTCGTGATAGCGCCTTAGAGTCTGCTGGTACCGTGCTGATTGGATTACCGCATTCAGCCGTTCTTCCTCAAGTACATCAATGTCCTCCAGCCTGGTGGCCTCAGCTTCTGCTATGCTTTCGAAGATCAACCTTGGCGCCCCAAACTTGAGATCAGCAGGTAGCACTGCCTCCGACCCATAGACCATGAAGAAAGGAGTGTTTCCATGCAGGGCTCGGCTAGGTTGAGTTTTTAGGCTCCAAACAACATAAGGCAATTCTCTTATCCACTTTCCTGCGAATTTTTCATTCTTATCGAAGACCTTTTTCCTGAGTGCCTCCAATATCATTCCGTTGGCTCGCTCAACCTGCCCGTTGGCTCTTGGATGTGCTACAGATGCGTACTTGATCTGAATGCTCTTTTGCTCGCAGAAGTCAAAGAATTCTGAACCTGTGAAGTTGGATCCTAAATCAGTTATGATGCTGTTTGGTATCCCGAATCTGAATATTATGTCTTGTATGAATTCCACAGCCTTAGCAGAGGTTAAAGAGGCAATGGGCTTGAACTCTATCCATTTAGTGAATTTGTCAATTGCTACCAATACATGAGTGTATCCCCCTTGAGCTTTCTTGAAAGGTCCAATCATATCCAGTCCCCAGCATGCGAAAGGCCAAGTTACTGGTATGGTCTGCAGTTGCTGTGCTGGCATGTGTTGTTGCTTTGACAAGTATTGGCAGGCTTCGCACCTCTGAACTAACTCGGCTGCATCGTTGTTTGCTGTTGGCCAATAGAATCCTGACCTGAAGATCTTCCCGACTAGTGTTCTGGAGGCTGCATGTATTCCACATTGCCCAGCATGGACCTCCTCCAGAAGTTGCTTCCCAGTGGACGGGAGAATGCACCTCATGAGAACGCCTGATGCACCCCTTCTGTATAATGTCTCCCCAATAAGTGTATAGTGAGCCGACTGTCTTGCAATGCGCTCTGCCGAATTCTTGTCGTCTGGTTCTTCTTCATTCTTTATATACTTAATGATCGTCCTTCTCCAGTCATCAGGGTCTGACTCGGGTTGATCTATGATGTTGCACTCTTCTGTTTGATCCACTGAGATACTCGGCTGCAGAATTTCTTGCACGAAAACTCCGGGTGGGACCTGAGTTCGACTGGACCCTAGCTTGGACAGTACATCGGCTGCTGTGTTCCGATCTCTTTCTACATGATGAAACTCCAGACCCTCGAATTTATCTTCCAGCTTTCGGACGGCAGTGCAGTATTTTTCCATTGAATCACTTGAGCAATCCCACTCCTTGTTTATCTGGCTGATGACTACCAGAGAGTCTCCATATACCATTAATCTTTTGACGCCCAACGATATGGCAATGTTCAATCCATGGATCAAAGCTTCATACTCGGCTGCATTGTTGGAGGCCGGGAATAGCAACTGGAGGGCGTACTTGAGGTGTTCGCCTCCAGGCGCAGTGAAGAGAATCCCTGCTCCTGCTCCCTGCAGCTTCAGTGAGCCATCAAAATACATTCGCCATACTTCTGCAGTCTCCGGGTTGTCTGGTACTTGTTGTTCGGTCCACTCTGATACGAAATCAACCAGTGCTTGAGTCTTGATGGCAGTGCGAGGTCGGAACTCGATGTCATGAGATCCCAGCTCGCAAGCCCACTTGGCTATTCGACCGATGGCTTCCTTGTTGTGAAGAATATCCCCTATTGGAAAACTTGTAACTACTATGACTTTGTGGTCGTCAAAGTAGTGACGCAGCTTGCGGGCAGTTAGAAGTACTGCGTATAATAGCTTCTGAACTTGAGGATACTTTTTCTTTGAGGGGCCTAGGACTTCACTAATGAAGTAAACAGGATGTTGTACTGGATAGGCATGTCCTTCTTCTACTCGCCCGACTACCAACGTGGTGCTTACCACGTGAGTCGTGCAAGAGATATACAGTAGCAAATCTTCAGCTGGTTGAGTTGACGTAGCTCGCCGGGGTGGTTTCAGTACTGGTGGTGTTGTCAAGAATTTTTCCAGAGCATCTAGAGCTTCTTGTGCTTCTGAAGTCCATTGAAACTTATCCACCTTCTTGAGTAGCTTGTAAAATGGCAAACCTTTTTCTCCTAGCCTGGATATAAATCTGCTCAGAGCTGCCATACATCCAGTAAGTCGCTGAACCTTCTTTTGCGATCGAGGTGCTTCCATCTTCATGATAGCTTCAATCTTATCTGGATTAGCCTCAATTCCCCGGTGGCTGACGATAAACCCGAGCAACTTTCCTGCTGGTACCCCGAAAACACATTTCTCGGGATTAAGCTTCCATCTATACCGCCTCAGACTGTTGAAAACCAGTTGTAAGTCTTCGATGAAGTTTTTTGAGTCCTGTGTTTTGATTACCACGTCATCCACGTAGGCCTCCACACGCTTGCCCCAGTGATCGGCCAAGCATGTTTGAATGGCTCTCTGGTAAGTTGCTCCAGCGTTTTTGAGGCCAAACGGCATGGAGGTATAACAGAAAGCACCAAACGGAGTAATGAATGCCGTTTTTTCTTCATCTTCCTTTGCCAGACTAATCTGATGGTATCCAGAATAGTAATCCAGGAAAGACAGCATAGAACATTCGGCGGTGGAGTCCACCACCTGATCTATCCTCGGGAGCCCGAAAGGATCCTTCGGACAGTGTTTGTTGAGATCAGTGTAATCAACACACATGCGCCAATCCACTTTATTCTTTTTGAGTACAAGAACAGGGTTGGCTAACCACTCGGGATGTAACACTTCTCTAATGAATCCAGCCGCGACCAAGCGAGCTAACTCAGTGCGAATGGCCTCTCTCTTGTCGTGCGTGAAACGACGTAGCTTTTGCCGGATCGGCCTCGCCTGGGGATAAACCTTCAACTTGCGCTCGGCCAGTTCTCTTGGGACTCCCGGCATATCCGCAGGTTGCCATGCGAATACATCTCGGTTATCTTGCAGGAACTGGACGAGCGCGCTTTCCTATTTGTCGTCCAAGCTGGAGCTGATGATGGCTGTCTTGCTCTCATCAGCGAACCCCAGGTTGATTCTCTTGGTTTCTTCAGTCGACCGCATAGAGGTCGCGGCCTGAGCTTCGTTTGCCGGTACTGCGAGGTCCTCCTCAGGCTTAGAGTTCGCCAGTGTAGAAGGGACCGTTGACGGCTTGGTGGTGAGGGCTACTTGGATGGCCACTCGGAAACATTCTGCGGCGCCTTGGAAGTCGGCGCGCACAGTTATGATCCCTTGCGGTCCTGGCATCTTTAGTATCATGTATGTATAGTGCGGAATGGCCATGAATTTGGCCAATCCCGGCCTTCCGATGATGGCGTTGTACCCGCAGTCGAAGTTCGCCACTTCAAACCTCAGGAACTCGGTTCTGTAGTTCTCCGGAGTTCTGAAGGTGACCGGCATGTAGATGTGGCCCAGCGGGTATTCCCCTTCTGTCGGCACGATGCCGAAGAAAGGAGTGTCCGACTCGTGGAGCTCTTTGAGGTGAACTCCCAAGCCTTGGAGTGTCCGGGGGAAGGTGACGTTGATGCTGCTCCCCCCGTCCACTAACACCTTCTTCACCCGGCTCTCTCGGATCACCGGATCGACGAGAAGCGGGTATTTGCCCGGATGGTCAAAGTTGAGCCATTGATCTGCCCGAGTGAAGGTGATCGGGTGCTCCGACCACCGGTATGGGGCGGGAGGACCGGTGGTCGCCACTAGTATCTGGCGATCTTTGAGCTTTTGCTGTCTTCTGTTCTCCTGTGATCCGTGTCCGCCGAAGATGACGTTGACCTCCCTGTCAACGCGTGGGAAAGCTCCTCCTCCTCCCTCCTCCTGCTGATGGGGTTGTCGTGGTTCATCTGGTCCTCCCCTCGGCGGAGGAGGAGGTAGAGGTTGGAAGGGTCGGCCGTGTCCGACGGAATGCTTGAAGTCTCGGCAGTTACGAAGAGTGTGGCGCATGTCCTTGTGGTACGGGCACTGGGCGTCGAGGATGTCGTCCAACGTGCGTTCGCCTCCACGAGGTCCTCCTTAGGCGCGAGAGGCAGGTGGTCCGGCGGCGTGCACTTCTTCGCGAGGCCTCTTCTCCCATCGTTTGTCGGGTTGCTGGTTCGTGTCGCGTCGTGGTGCTGCCGGTGCAGGCTTTGCTCCTCCAATGAGGTCCTGGGCCCGCTCGTCGGCGGTGATGTAGAGGTCGGCTTCCCGGAACAGCTCCTCAGAGGTAGTCGGTGCCTTCTGTAGTATGGCTCGAACGAAAGCCGAGTCATTGGATCCTCTGTAGAAGTCCTCAATCACGGCCGCCTCCGTGACCTCGGGGATACGATTTCTCATGGTCTGAAACCTTTTGAGGTACGACTGGAGAGTCTCGTCCCCCCGGTGCTTGATGGATTTGAGGTCCCACGGTTGCGCCGGCTTGTCGGAGAGGGACTGAAAGTTGGCGGTGAAGCGTCGACTGAAGTCGCCCCAGACGTCGATGCAGTGTCGGGGTAGATGTCGCAGCCATTGCAGCGCGTCTTGCCCAAGGACAATGGGTAAGTACGCGGTCATCACGTCTTCGGACGCCCCGGCAGCTCGAGCAGCGGTGGTGTAGACGGCTAGCCAACCCCCTGGATCCTGCTTAGGTTCATATTTGTCTACATTGGATACCTTGAAGTTGGGAGGCCATTGGATGGCCCGAAGGCGCGGAGTAAGAGCGGACACTCCACACGTGTCCTCCTGTCGTCGGGGACGATGTCTGTCCCTGGAGGGGAGTTGTGGTTCCTCGACCATCCCCGGGCGGTTCCGCCAGTTGAGGCCGTTGCTGACTCAGTTCCGGTGGCTTGGCTCTGAGTCGGGATGCCATGATCCCTGTCGTACTCCTCCCGACGGCGAATCTCGTTCTCATGCCGCCGCTCGCGCGAAGCATTGATGGAGCTTCGCGCGTCTCGGCGGCTGTTGATGGCGTGTCGTAGATCGTTCGGCGGGTGAGCAAGCGGTAGAAGATGGTTGGCCGCCTGGGTGAACAGTCGTCGGTAGCCCTCGGCGTCAGGAGTCCGAGGAAGTCCATCAGCTATCCGAGCCAATACCCCTCCGACTTCGCTCGGCGTGTTCATAGCTCGGGCGAAGTCGGGATTCAGGTTGCGCCCGAAGAATGGATTCTCCCGGCGCTGCCTTGCATCTTGCTCAGCCTGTTCCTGAGCTCGTCGGCGATCACGTCGTCGGGAGTTCCTTCGTTCTCTGAAGACGCGTTCTTCCGGAGTTTCTCCTATCTTCGAGACCTCGTCTCGCGAGACAGGCTGCTCCGGATTCCGCTCTCCGGCCACGTGATGTCGTCGAACGTTCCTGCGCCGGTTCCTCCGTCGTCGGGACTCTCGTTGAGGCAGTTCTTCCCCGGGTACGGTCGGCTCGTCGTCGGAGACGATATGCGACTCCACTCTCCCGATGAAGAGGACGTCGGGGTAGAATGGTGCTGCTGTCGTGGTGACCTTCTTCCCATTCCCCTTTGAGGCATGAGGAACAGAAAGAGCAACTTGCTTCTCCCCGGTTACCTTCTTCCTTGCGATCTGTGTCCACTCTTTTGTCAGAGAGGTAGGCAGTGGAGTTCTCCGGGTCAGCGAGCCCTCGGCCCCCGACTTTCCGGAGACGATCTTCGTCCGGAAAGCTGGAGGTTGTGCTTCTCCGGTATTTTCGGAGTTCGTTGGGGGAGACTTCTTTTCCGACAGACCCGCGATACGGTGCAGAATTCCTTCTTCGTCCGCTACAGATGATATTGTTCCGAAGCAGAATACGGATCCGGGACGCAGGGTGATCTTGCTGTAGAAGGTGACGGCCATTGAGCTAGCTTGGATCGTCGACACACCCCCTACCTGGCGCGCCAGCTGTCGGTGTTTTGGGTCCGACCGCACACCCGGGGTTACCCCTCAAGGTGTTTTAGGAGTAGGACGGTGTCGACAACTGTAGCAAAATGGTTCGTGCCGATCGCACGAGGGACAGTGGACAAGGTTTACAGGTTCGGGCCGCTTAGAGATGTGTAACACCCTACGTCCTGGTGAGTATGCTTGGTGAATGTGGTTACAAGAGAGCTCTCTGGATTGAGAATACAGAGAGTTGACGTGGGTGGCTAAGTAAAGGGTCGATTGTTCTGAAGGGGTGCCCCCTAGGCCTTATATACTCGACCGTGGGGCAGTACACGTGGATAAGATAATAACAAGTAGCTAAAAGATAGTGAACCTCTTGAGATTATCCCTACGTAACCCTCGCCGACTTATCCTCGCATGGCTTCGTTGCATGGAGGCTCCAGCGCGGGAAAGTCGGATATCTGTTGCGGTCACTCACTCGACGCTGTGGGCCGTCCGAGTTTGCACCAATCCGGCCTCAT
Organism: Zea mays; assembly: GCF_902167145.1. Classification (NCBI taxonomy): domain Eukaryota; kingdom Viridiplantae; phylum Streptophyta; class Magnoliopsida; order Poales; family Poaceae; genus Zea; species Zea mays. The sequence goes on along the minus strand of NC_050104.1, from coordinate 79,940,332 downwards.
ATCGTTCTGCTTTGCTGGTTGTTTCTCCCCAGGCCCACGAAAGAATGACCACACGATTTATTGGGCCCTTGGGCCTTTCGTGAGGTCCTTTACTCTTTTAGTGGACCCGGGGGATATCTATCCCCCACAACAGGCTTCCCCATCTCTCTATTTATTTACCGTTAGTTTATTTCCGCTGCACTTCGAACAATGATGGTTACTTTTGCAAAACTTCTATGATGATGTAATAACTTACTACCCCTTTCATGCATGGTTTTATGCTTTATTGTATTTGCTCTGTGACTCACCATCGAGTGAGATTGTGGTACTTGATCCTGTCAGTAGCCGTGTCGGACTAGATCCGAGGGATTGACGGGTTATTCCCATTTAAGTGTGGTCTAGCCTCTAAGGCGGGGCTTAGGCACTTAAGTTGGAATAATTCGGGCAGTTCCGCCACAGCTGGTATCGGAGCTTGTACCACCACAGAGGAATCAATAAAATGTGAATACCATCGTTTTCTAAAGTAAAACTTGGTAGAAACAATGTTGGATAGATAGTAGGACGAGCAGGATAGACCTAGGACATGAAGCCTTAGGGTAATAGAAGGGTAGCTAGGTGGTTAAGTAACTAGGCCCTACAGGCCACTTTTACAGGATGGGAGTTCTTCCCGATTCCTTTTATCTTATTGTGAGGTCGTTCAGGACGAGCATGCATGCATTCTTAATTAAGCAAATGGATAACTAAGTAAGGACTTAAAAACAAGATAACAATCAACGAAGTTCCCAGTACCATTTTATTTTAACTAGAGAAAGGGGCTGAGTTTTATTTTTCTTGTTCTTTTTATAATTCTTTTTTTCTTTTACTTACGCTTAACCGTACACAGATGACTTCCCACGGATCCTCCGATGACGGAAATGCACTGTCCCACACTGACGGACTTGCACAAGAGGGCTTTCCCCGCATTTTGTGGGAGGTACTTCAGGGGGCCGGATACACGACGCCTCCTCAGTACGTGGTGCAGCAGTTCGAGAAGCACCGAGTGCCCCGCTGTAGGGTGAGGATGACTTTGGAGCCTCATCCCCTGCAGCCAGGCTGGCGCTCTTTGGACTCCGAGTCTTTTGGATACCGAGCTGAGGACACCATCAAGGCGATTGCCTTGCATGGATTGACCACTTTCTGCGGATTCCATCTGTTGGAGCTGTCTACCCACCCCATTGGCTTGTTCCCCGCCGAGAAGGAGGACGACCCAATGTGGAAGGATCGGGTGGAGCATGCCAAGGACATCTGGGCTATCTACCCAGGACAGACTGCGCACTTGACCGTACGGTGCATGAATGCGATGTACCGTCTGCAAGTAATGCGCGGTGAGGCGATGTCCCACCTGATGGCATTATTGGAGGCTACCAAGATCACCTTGGACAACAGAGAGGAACTCGTGGTTGACTTGTCCCAAGAGATGGTGGAGAAGGACTTGCAGGTGGAGCAGCTATCCACTGATATCCAAGAGTTGGAGGAATTAGTGGGCACCAGGGAGAACACCATCGAGGTTCTCGAGGACCAGCTTATCAACACTCAGCAGCAGCTTGCCGAAGCTAATGAGCACCTGGATATGCATCACCAGGAGGCTGACGAGGAAGCCGACATCGAGGGAGGAGATGAGCCTGCCTCTAGTTTGGACACTGCCGGCTCAGGGAGACCACCATCCCCCGAGTCGAGTGTTGCCTCGTTCGCTCACTAGGTGTTCAGGATAGAGTTAGACGTTGGTGATGGTAGGACTCCTCGCAGCTAGCTTAGCTTTTGCACCCTTGGGGTACTAGGCTAGATAGAGTTGAGTCATTTTGGGACAATTGATGTAATCGTGCTAAACCCTCTTGGAAGCTTGTTGATGGATGCTGTCATCAGTTTAAATTTGGAAGGAAGAATTTATGCCTTTTTAAAATCCTTTTGTTGAAGTTGGAGTATATCATTTTGTTTCTGACTCTTTTTCTCCGCAATAAAATCTTGAACTTGGAAATAAGGTGTTAAGTATGTGGTTTTTCAGATGGCCGGGAGGCAGCGTCGTGGTCAGAATGAGCACGTTCCTCCACCGCCGCCACCACCTCCCACTCTGCAGGAGCTCATGGCTCAGCAGAATGAGATTTTGAGGCAGCTAGCTCAGCGTCAGCCACCACCTCAGCACTATGGTGGTGGAGACCATCAGCGTCACCCCGCGACAGCCACCTACCAGGAATTCCTCAGCACCCAGCCTCCATTGTTCACAAGGGCAGAGGACCCACTTGATGCAGACGTGTGGTTGCGAGTGGTGGAATCCAAATTCCCACTACTCCATGGAGCTTGCTCAGAGGTCACCAAAGTCAGGTTCGCCACCCAGCAGCTTCGCGGACCTGCAAGGACTTGGTGGGATCATTTTCTTGCTATGCAGCCAGAGGACCGAGAGGTGGAGTGGAGAGAGTTCAAGGCAGCTTTCAGGGGACACCATATACCAGCCGGGATTATGGACCGGAAGCTCAATGAGTTTTTGGCACTCACTCAGGGCAACAGGACAGTGTTGCAGTATGCCCAGGCTTTTAATGACCTGTGCCAGTATGCTGGGTATCTCGCAGATAAGGATGAGAAGAAGAGAGACAGGTTCAAGAGGGGGCTCAGCACCAAGCTCCGTGACCTTCTCAACACCGTCAGGGCCAACAGTTACAATGAGTTGGTCAACATGGCTATCTCCCAGGAGGACTGCATTACAGCTCGACAGGCGGAGAAGAAGAGGAAGACCCCTGTGGCAGGACCTTCAGCTCAGCCACAGCGCTTCAGGATTGTATCCGACACTCAGAACAGGGGACCTCAGCAGCAGCAGGGGAGATGGGTGATCCGACCGCAGCAGCAGCAGGCACCCAACCGCACCCAGTTTCCAGCTCAGAGGAGCAATCAGCAGCAGCAGCAGTACCGCCAGGCAAATGACAACATGTGCTTCACATGTGGCAACACCGGACACTATGCCAAGAATTGCCCCCGGAACCAGCAGAGGCAGGGGCAAAATGTTAATCAGAACCAAGGGAAGAGGCAGAAAGTGCAAGTGAGGCAAGGCAGGCTGAACTTCACCACCATGGCTGATATTCCAGAGGGAGCACCCGTCATGACTGGTATTTTTACAGTTTTGAATTATCCTGCTATTATTCTTTTTGATTCTGGTGCTTCGCATAGTTTTATCAGTGCCAAATTTAGTGCCAAGTGCCAATTACCTTTTCACCACACCAATGGAGGTATCACAATTTCAACACCAGGAGGCAGGGTTGCCACCTACCAAATCAACAAGAATGTGCCTATAAAGTTTGGTAGTCTGATAATTAAAACCAACCTCCTCAATTTGGGTTTGGATAGTGTGGATATCATATTGGGAACTGACTGGTTGACCAAACATCAGGCTGTGATTGATATTGCAGCTAGGGCCATTGAGGTGCACTCACCAACTTGTGGTGAAACTACACTATATCTGCCTGACCAGGGTTGTACCCGTTCTTGTGCCTTCGTCATGATAGATTCCCCAGTGGAAAAGATCCCAGTGGTCCGTGACTACCCGGATGTTTTTCCGGATGAATTGCTAGGGATGCCACCTGACCGAGACATTGAGTTCGCAATTGAGTTGCAACCCGGGACTGCTCCTATCTCCAAGAGACCCTATAGGATGCCTCCCGCGGAATTGGCAGAATTGAAGAAGCAATTGCAAGAGTTATTGGACAAGGGGTTTATTCGCCCAAGTACTTCACCATGGGGATGTCCAGCTTTATTTGTGAAGAAAAAGGATGAGAGTTTGAGGATGTGTGTTGACTACCGCCCTCTCAATGCGGTGACTATCAAGAACAAATACCCACTGCCCCGTATTGATGTTCTGTTTGATCAGTTGGTAGGAGCCAAGGTATTCTCCAAGATAGACCTTCGCTCAGGTTACCATCAAATCAAGATCCATGCCAGCGATATTCCCAAGACAGCCTTTTCTACCAGATATGGGCTGTATGAGTTTTTGGTGATGTCTTTTAGGCTGACCAATGCCCCGGCTTATTTCATGTACTTGATGAACTCAGTATTTATGCCAGAGTTAGACAAGTTCGTGGTCGTTTTCATTGATGACATTCTGGTTTATTCCAAGAATGAAGCCGAGCACACCAAACATTTGCATATTGTACTTCAGAGACTGCGTGACCATCAGTTGTATGCTAAGTTGTCTAAGTGTGAGTTCTGGCTGAAGGAAATCAAATTCTTGGGTCACACAATTTCTCAGGATGGGATATCAGTTGATCCTGAGAAGGTGCAAGAGGTAATGGATTGGAAACCCCCGACTACAGTAAGGCAGATTCGAAGTTTTCTGGGTTTGGCAGGGTATTATCGACGATTTATTCTGGATTTCTCCAGGATTGCCAAACCAATGACTGAACTATTGAAGAAAGGAGTCAAGTATGAGTGGAGCCAAAAGTGTGAAGATGCTTTTCATACCTTGAGGCAGCATTTGACAACAGCCCTAGTGCTGGCTCAACCGGATAACACCAAGCCATTTGAAGTTTATTGTGATGCTTCTGGTACAGGATTGGGGTGTGTCTTGATGCAAGAGAACAGAGTCATTGCTTATGCTTCCCGAGCACTCAGGCCCCATGAGCAGAACTACCCTACACATGATCTAGAATCGACAGCTGTAGTTCATGCTCTTAAGATATGGAGACACTACTTGATGGGAGCTCACTGTAACATCTACACCGATCACAAGAGTCTCAAATACATCTTCACTCAGGCTGATCTGAACATGAGGCAGAGAAGATGGTTGGAGTTGATCAAGGACTATGATCTAGAGGTGCATTATCACCCTGGTAAAGCCAATGTAGTGGCAGATGCTTTGAGCAGAAAGGCCCAGTGCAATTGTATGAACATGGATGTGGGAGTTACCACTCTGTGTGATGAGTTGTGCAGATTGAACCTGGAAGTTGTTTCTTTGGGTGACCTAAGCTATATCTCGGTAGAGCCCACATTGCAAGAACAGATAGTCAGGGCATAGTTTGAGGATAAGGGTGTTCAGGTTATCAAAGATATGATCAAGCAAAAGGCAGAAAAATACAAGTGTTTCCGACAGGACAGCAAGGGAATTCTATGGTTTGGAGATCGATTGGTTGTTCCCAAGGACCCTGAGCTCAGAAAGAAGATACTGGATGAAGCTCACCTTTCCAAATTCTCCATGCACCCTGGTAGCAACAAAATGTACCATGACCTCAGATCTTTATATTGGTGGACCAGAATGAAGAGGGAAATTGCCAAGTACATATCTGAGTGTGATACCTGCCAGAGAATCAAAGCTAGTCATTTGAAGGCAGCAGGCCCTTTGCAACCCCTTCCCATACCGTCTTGGAAATGGGAGGACATTTGCATGGATTTTATCGTAGGATTACCCAATACCTCCAGGCACCATGATTCTATTTGGGTTATTGTGGACAGGTTGACCAAGACCGCTCATTTCTTGCCAGTGCACACCACCCACAAGACAGAAAAGTATGCGGAAATTTACATTGATCAGATAGTAAGATTGCATGGTATTCCAAAGACCATTATATTCGACAGAGGAGCACTGTTTGTGGCACGCTTTTGGGAGAAGCTACAAGAATCTCTTGGGACACAAGTAATTCGAAGCTCAGCATACCATCCACAAACAGATGGTCAGACAGAAAGGGTGAATCAGATTTTGGAAGACATGTTGCGGGCATGTGCACTACATTACGGAAAGGATTGGGACAAGTGTCTGTCTTTGGCAGAGTTTTCTTACAATAACAGCTATCAGTCCAGTCTAAAGATGGCACCTTTTGAAGCTTTATATGGGAGAAGATGTAGGACCCCACTAAATTGGTCTCAAGCAGGAGAAAGGGAAATTTTTGGGCCAGACTTGGTACTTGAGGCAGAGGCAAAGGTCAGGGTTATTACCAAGAACTTAGAAGCTGCTCAGGCCAGGCAAAGGAGCTATCATGATAAGAGGCGGAAGCCTCTACAGTTTGAAGTGGGAGATCATGTTTATCTCAAGGTATCACCAACCAAGGGTGTCCAGAGATTCGGGATCAAGGGCAAGTTAGCTCCTCGTTACATTGGACCCTATGAGATCAAGGCAAGTTGTGGACCTGTAGCATATCAATTGGAATTGCCACCTCACATGTCAGTAGTTCACAATGTGTTCCACGTATCTCAGCTGCGGAAATGTGTTCGCCTACCCACTGAGATGCTGCCAGAACCAGACATTGAGATAGAACCAGACTTGTCCTACCAAGAATACCCCGTCAAGGTATTAGATCAAAAGGAGAGATCAACTCGGGCAAGGTCGGTCAGAATGTATAAAGTTCAGTGGAGTCACCATTCAGCAGAAGAAGCTACATGGGAGACTGAGGATTTTCTACGCTCCCACTTCCCCGACTTTCTACCCAAAGGAGTCGGTATGTAACCCCAAAACCCCACCCCCGCCTGCCCTTTGAATTCAATTATAAGAAAAACTTAGATAACAAGGATAGTCTAAGTTGTGGATTTAACTTAAGAAGGGCTTCCTTCTAAAGTTGCAAAGAGAATGACATTCGAAGAGCAGTTAATAAGAGAAACTCGAGTATAAAGAAAGAATAGCACTAACACACCTTCAAGCACCCCCAAGGGACTCTACCTAAAATCTCGGGACAAGATTCCTTTTAGGGGGGAGGGCTGTAACACCCCAGGTGTTACCATGGCTAGAGCACACCTTGATACTAAAGGCTATGATCACATGTGGAAGAACTTAAGGAGCAAAAGCATGAGGGCCTTGGAAAGCTAAATTTTAGCCAAGGATTGTGAGTGACCAAAAGCATTACTCTAATCCTTGCACACTTACTACCTTGGATAAGAGGGGAGAAGAACCCTAGACCTCTCTTAAACCCTATCACCCAAAACCCTTGATGAGAGGGAAAAGAGAATGAACAAGTGTGCAAAGCATGAGTAACATTTACCCAAACCTTAAGTAACCTTATAACCAGCAATTAGGGGAGGGAAATATTGCATAAAGACCCCTGGAGAAACCCCTATTCAAATCTCCAAGTGGAGAGAGAGCTAGAGCTCTCTATTTCTCTCTAAGTCAAATTCTAACCCTAATCCAAAGACCAACCGTGTTCACCTCGAAGATGGCACCAAAACCACTTAGGTTCTATACCAAAAGTGTGGCATACCACCTAAGGCACCCCCTGGAAAAAGTGGAAACCGAGACCTTGACGTTTGACAGGTATTGGCATCAGTTTTGTCGCGATATGGGCAGTGAGACAAGCCAGATTTGGCGCCCGTCTATCTCCTGATCTAGGGCGTATCCTCCATTGGAACTCACACATGAGAGATAGCCCTAGGTGCCAGGAAGAGATCTGCGCCGGATTCATGGCAAGATTCGCACGTTTGCGATCTCTGCAGACGTTTGAACAATGGAAGAAACACACCTCCACGTGTTCGACGCTTTCTGCCCGCGCCAGAGCACGCCCGCGCGTGCCCCCGCATGCCCAGCGCCGCGCCCGAGCCAAGCCAGCGCCATGGCCCGCGCTCGAGCCTATAAAGCCCTCCCAGGCTTCGACTGCACTCTTCCGCGCACCCTCAAACCACACCGGAGTTTAGCTCGCCGCCGTTTGCCCGTGCGCAGCGTGTCCGCGGCCGCCCAATCCCTCTGCCACCGTAGACCGGCCAATAGAGCCATTCCCAACCCCGTCCAGCCCTCGGAGAAGACTGTGCACACCTCCGTGAAGCTCCCCGAGCGAGGAATCGGAGTTTGCTTCGCCGGAGAGGCCAGTCCACGCTCGCCGGAGCTCTCAACCCCGCTGGAGTACGTGGACCGGGTAATCCACTCAACCATCCTTCGATTCCTTGTGCACACGGTCACTACGTTACCCCGTGAAGCTCACCGTGCCCTTGGATTGAACCAGTTCGCCGTGGTTTGGCCGGTACGCTCGCCGCCGACGAGAACACCCGCCTGCGCGCGTGGACCGAGCGATTCCGGCCATCCCCGACGTTAAGCCGTACCTCGACGTGACCGCCAGAGTCTCCCCGAGCCAACCCTGCCCTTCGCCGGACCTCCCTCGCCATCGGTAAGCCGCGCCACCCTTTTCTTTCCCGCGGTTACTGTTTACATTGGGGGAAGGACTGCGGGTGAGAGGGAGAGAAGGTCAGGGGGTTTTGTGAAATGTCAGAGACACAGGGGAATAGTGGTGCAAGGGTAGAATTGCGAAGGTTGATTTAGTTTAAACCCAGGGACCTCGGTGTAAACTGTTTTTCTAGAAAACCTTTATTAAGTCTGTTTTTAATTTGAACAGAAACTTTAAAAACTCATAACTTCAGTTTAGTTCATCCAAATTTGGTCAAACCAATTTTGCCAGACTTTAATTAATGTAACCTACTTAAGAAAAATATAAAACCCCTTGGTACTATAGAAAACTTTAAAGTTCTGATTTAATGATAGTTTTAGCCAAAAGCTCAATAATAGAAAGAAAAATAGTTGTGCTATTTGACTAGGGTTAGAAAAATTTGGAGAAGTTTATATCTACCTACTGACCTGTTTAAAAATGTTAAACCTCTCTGTCCACCCCAATAAGTTAGTCTTTACCCCTTATTTTGCAATATGCTTAGGATTAAGAAAAATAGAAAAGGGGGTATAAATAATGAACCAGAGAGCACCTCTATTTTTGTTGGGATACTTATTCAATATAGTTCACTGGAAAAATCTATCATACCCTGGTTTAGTATAAAATAAGTAGGATACCTTTTATTTTAATAAAATAAGGATAACTTAGAAAAACCCTACAAAAATAACCCCAAGGTAAAAACACCCCCACCCTTGGGATAACTAATGTTTTATTAATGAGAACTTAGGAAAAATATGAAATCTGCTGTTTGACATTTTTCAAATAATAATGTAGTAGAAAGTGCCTTTTTGACATTAAACTTAAGAAAATCATAACTAAATAACCACCCCTTAGTTTTCTGTGATTTTTAGCACAGAAGCCTATTATTACTATTGGATGCCAGCAAAAATAACCTTTAGGACAGAACCCACCCCTAACTAAGAGATGTAGTGTAAAGTGGCCCATTTTGCATAACTCTTGTTATTTTTGTTTAAAGCCTAGCCTTTGTACTTTAAGCCTCAAATTCTTAAAACAGGCTAGAATGGCAAATGGCAACCCACTGTACTTTTTACAGAATTTTTGGAAAATATTAAACCCCTGTCATAGTTCAAACCTACCCTAGAAACCATAAGTAGAAAATAAAAGAAAGGGAAAAGTGGGTAATAGAAGAATGGTGCCATCCTAAAATCCTTTATATCTTATCCATTGAAGGATACAAGAGCAATACAAATTCCCTATGTTTATCCTCAACAAAAACCTAAGCCTAAAGGTGATAAGTCTAACCCACTAGAAGCCCCACATAACCAAGAAACCCTAAGTTACTTCTTGACTTATTTTCTTTTTAGCATAATGTTATTAAATCCTGCATAATCATGACATACATGTTCATTGCATTCGATAGACTGTAACCTTGCTGACGGAGAGTACATCCTCATGCCGGAGCAAGGAGCTGCTCAGGAGGTAGCCCCGGATCCAGCACCCGAGCCTGCACCAGAGGACCTGCCTGCCACTGCTTTGGAAGGCAAGCCCCGGTTTATGCATAACCATTATATATGCTATTTTACTGCACTTAATGATTGTAGGATTGATTGTGCACTTAAGTGTAGGAATTGTTTGAAACCCTAGTTGCATGATCTCAGGAGTCCTTTTGAGATGAATACTAGTATGATAGGTCGAGTAGTTGCTTTAATTAATTAGGATCTCGGTAGAAGACGAGTGATTTTTCTAGCACTCGCTCAAGATCAGGATTTGGTTGTACCACCTTCATACTATTATGATACTAGTGGTAGACAACAATCCATGGGGATTGGTTGTCTACGAGATGGGAAAATGGAATAAGGATTAACGTGCGGATACCTGTGTCAAGCGTTTGAACGTACTAAACACATACCGAGAAATATGGTAAATCGGTAAGCCTAGTACCTGAGTGAACCTGCCCGCAGACATATCCCCTCACGCGACCTGAGACGAGGTCTCCCATTCCGGTTATGGTGGGTACAAGTGCGGTCACTGCACGACGGCAGTCGGGGTCAGTGAGGCATTGTACGCCAAGGCGGTGAGCCCTGATCTGTTGCCAGGGAATCGATGGGGACGGTTGATGTGTGTGGGGACGGAGTGCCCCTACATGTCGTGTGTTTAGGTTTACCTTGCAAGGATAAAAACTCGATTCGAATCGTCTGCTTCTCGCAGCTAATGAGACTGCTTGATCCATTGTACTGCATTGAGTAACAAGTGGAAGTGTGATGAGATGATGTAAGCTGTTGATTGATAATAATGCTTGCTACCATGTATGAATAGATAGTACATCTTTAGCCTTAAGAGAGTCACACTTAAATTTGACAAAGTTAAAAACTTGATTTAGAAACTCAGCTAGTGCTTTTGGCAACCAAACCCCACAGCCAAACAGCTGCATGTCTAGAGGTAGAGGAGTAGACTCCTCACACCGGGTAAGTCTAGCTGAGTATTAGTATACTCAGCCTTGCTTGTGGCATAATTTTTACAGGTTCTCTGGTGGACATGGTTGCTGGAGTGACTTGGCCGTCCATCTTGCCACCGGGTTGGACTGTCGAGTGGGACCCTACCTCGGTTGAGGAGGAGCATGAGGAGTGATGGGACAGGCTTCCCCATCTCTCTATTTATTTACCGTTAGTTTATTTCCGCTGCACTTCGAACAATGATGGTTACTTTTGCAAAACTTTTATGATGATGTAATAACTTACTACCCCTTTCATGCATGGTTTTATGCTTTATTGTATTTGCTCTGTGACTCACCATCGAGTGAGATTGTGGTACTTGATCGTGTCAGTGGCTGTGTCGGACTAGATCCGAGGGATTGATGGGTTATTCCCATTTAAGTGTGGTCTAGCCTCTAAGGCGGGGCTTAGGCACTTAAGTTGGAATAATTCGGGCAGTTCCGCCACACAGGGTTGGCTCGGGGAGGCTCTGGCGGTCACAGCGAGGTGCGGTTCGACGGCGGGGATGGCCGGAATTGCTCGGTCCACGTGCGCAGGCGGGTGTTCTCGTCGGCGGTGAGTGTACCGGCCAAACCACGGCGATCTGGTTCAATCCAAGGGCACGGTGAGCTTCATGGGGTAACGTAGAGACCGTGTGTACAAGGAATCGGAAAATGGTTGAGTGTATTACCCGGTCCACGTACTCCGGCGGGGTTGTGAACTCCGGCGACCGTGGACTGGCCTCTCCGGCGAAGCAGGCTTCGATTCCTCGCTCGAGGAGCTTCACTGAGTTGTGCACACTCATCTCCGAGGGTTGGATGGGGCTGGGGAAAGCTAGGCTGGCCGGTCTACGGCGGCAGTGGCTCGGGTGGCCGCGGACACATCGCGCACGGGCAAACGGCGGTGAACTGAGCTCCGGTGAGGCTTGAGGGTGCGCGGAAGAGTGCAGTCGACGCCCGAGCGGGCTTTATAGGCGCGGGCGCGGGCCATGGCGTCGGCTGGCCGTTGGCGCGACGCAGGGCGCGCGCGGGCGTGCTCTGGCGCACACAGAGCGCGTCGAACACGTGGAGCTTTTCTTCTGCCCGTGTTCCACATCTCACCCAAGTCAGAAACGTGCGAATCTTGGCAAAAATCCGGCGCGAGTCTTTTCCTGGCACCTAGGGCTGTCTCTCATCCGTGAGCTACCATGGCAGATATGGCCTAGGTAGGGAGATCTTCGGTTGCCAAATCGGGTGTGTCACACTGCCCACCTCGCAACAAAAACCATGCCAAGGCATGTCAAACGTCCAAGTCTCGGGCTCAGCTTTTTCCAGTGGGTGCCTTAGGTGGTATGCCACATTTTTGGTATAGAACATAGGTGGATTTGATGCCAGCTTCGAGGTGAACACGACTGATCTTTAGTGTAGGTGTAGTTTTTAACTTAGAGAGAAATAGAGAGCTCTAGCTCTCTCTCCACTTGGAGATTTGATTTGGGGTTTCTCCAGGGGTCTTTTTGCAATATTTCCTTCCCCTAATTGCTGGTTATAAGGTTACTTAAGGTTTGGTTAAAGATTACTCATGTTTTGCACCTTTGCTCACTCTCTTTCCCCTCTTATCCATGGTTTTGGGAGATAGGGTTTAAGAGAGGTCTAGGGTTCTTCCCCCCTCTTATCCAAGGTAGTAAGTGTACAAAGATTTGAGTAATACTTCTTAGGTCATTAACAAACTTTGATTAACACATGATCTCCAAAGTTCTTATGTGTTCCCTTAAGTCTCTACCACATATGATCACAGTCCTTAGGACCAAGGTGTGCTCTAGCCATGGTAACACCTGAGGTGTTACAGCCCTCCCCCCTTAAAGGAATCTCGTCCCGAGATTTTAGGCAGAGTCCTCTAGAGGGGTGCTACTAAGGTACGATGGTGTGTTACTCTTCCTTATACTCCAGTTTCTCTCGTTAACTGCTCTTCGAATGTCATTCTCTTTGCAACTTCAGAAGGAAGCTCTTTTTAAGTTAAATCCACAACTTAGACTATCCTTGTTATCTAAGTTTTTCTTATAATTGAGTTCAAGGGGCAGGTGGGGGTGGGGTTTTGGGGTTACGTACCGACTCCTTTGGGCAGAAAGTCGGGGAAGCGAGAGCGTAGAAAATCCTCAGTCTCCCATGTAGCTTCTTCTATCGAATGGTGACTCCACTGAACCTTATACATTCTGACCGACCTTGCCCGAGTTGATCTCTCCTTTTGATCTAATACCATGATGGGGTACTCCTGGTAGGACAAGTCTGGTTCTATCTCAAAGTCTGGTTCTGGCAGCACTTCAGTGGGTAGGCGAACACACTTCCGCAATTGAGATACATGGAACACATTGTGAACTGCTAACATGTGAGGTGGCAATTCCAATTGATAGGCTACGGGTCCACAAGCTTCCTTGATCTCGTAGGGTCCAATGTAGCGAGGAGCTAACTTGCCCTTGATCCCAAATCTTTGGACACCCTTGGTGGGTGACACCTTAAGATAAACATGATCTCCCACCTCAAACTGTAGAGGCTTCCGCCTCTTATCATGATAGCTCTTTTGTCTGGCCTGAGCAGCTTCTAGGTTCTTCTTGATGATTCTGACCTTTGCCTCTGCTTCAAGTACCAAATCTGGCCCAAAAATTTCCCTCTCTCCCGCTTGAGACCAATTCAGTGGGGTCCTACACCTTCTCCCATATAAGGCTTCAATAGGTGCCATCTTCAGACTGGACTGATAGCTGTTATTGTAAGAAAACTCTACCAAGGAAAGACACTTGTCCCAATCCATTCCGTAGTGTAGTGCACATGCTCGCAACATGTCTTCCAAAATCTGATTCACCCTTTCTGTCTGGCCATCGGTTTGGGGATGATAGGCTGAGCTTCGTATGACCTGGGTCCCAAGTGATTCCTGCAATTGTTCCCAAAATCGTGCCACGAATGGTGCTCCTCTATCCGAGACTATAGTCCTTGGTATCCCATGCAGACGAACTATCTGGTCAATGTAGATCTCTGCATACTTCTCTGTCCTGTAGGTGGTGTGCACTGGCAAGAAATGAGCAGTCTTAGTTAATCTGTCCACAATAACCCAAATAGAATCATGGTGTATGGATGTATTGGGCAATCCCACTATAAAGTCCATGCAAATGTCCTCCCATTTCCAAGATGGTATGGGAAGGGGTTGCAAAGGACCTGCTGTCTTCAAGTGACTAGCTTTTATCCTCTGGCAAGTGTCACACTCAGATATGTACTTGGCAATTTCCCTCTTCATTCTGGTCCACCAATATAAAGATCTGAGATCATGGTACATCTTGTTGCTACCAGGGTGCATGGAGAATTTTGAAAGATGAGCTTCATCCAGTATCTTCCTTCTGAGCTCAAGGTCCTTGGGAACAACCAATCGATCTCCAAACCATAAAATTCCCTTGCTGTCCTGACGGAAGCACTTGTATTTTTCTGCCTTTTGCTTGATCATGTCTTTGATAACCTGAACACTCTTATCCTCAATCTGTGCCCTGACTATTTGCTCTTGCAATGTGGGCTCTACCGAGATATAATTTAATTCACTGGAAGGAACAACTTCCAGGTTCAGCTTGCACAATTCATCACATAGGGTGGTAACCCTTGCATCCATGCTCATACAATTGCACTGGGCCTTCCTGCTCAAGGCATCTGCCACAACATTTGCTTTGCCCGGATGGTAGTGCACCTCCAAATCATAGTCCTTGATTAACTCCAACCATCTCCTCTGCCTCATGTTCAGATCTGCCTGAGTGAAGATGTATTTGAGGCTCTTATGATCAGTGTAGATGTTACAGTGAGCTCCCATCAAGTAGTGTCTCCATATCTTAAGAGCATGAACCACAGCTGCCAATTCCAGATCATGTGTAGGATAGTTCTGCTCATGGGGGCTGAGTGCTCGGGAAGCATAAGCAATGACTCTGTTATCTTGCATCAAGACACAACCCAAACATGTACCAGAAGCATCACAATAAACTTCAAATGGCTTGGTGTTGTCAGGTTGAGCCAGCACTGGGGCTGTTGTCAAATGCTGCCTCAAAGTATGAAAGGCATCTTCGCACTTTTGGCTCCAATCATACTTGACTCCCTTCTTTAACAGTTCAGTCATTGGCTTGGCAATTCTGGAGAAATCCGGAATAAATCGTCGATAATACCCTGCCAATCCTAGAAAACTCCGAATTTGCTTCACTGTAGTCGGGGGTTTCCAATCCATTACCTCTTGTACCTTCTCAGGATCAACTGATATCCCATCCTGAGAAATTGTGTGACCCAAGAATTTAATCTCCTTCAGCCAGAATTCACATTTAGACAACTTAGCATAAAGACGATGATCGCGCAGTCGCTGAAGCACAATGTGCAGGTGCTCAGCGTGTTCGTCTTCATTCTTGGAATAGACCAGAATATCATCAATGAAAACGACCACAAACTTATCCAACTCTGGCATAAAAACTGAGTTCATCAGGTACATGAAATAAGCCGGGGCATTGGTCAGCCCAAAAGACATCACCAAAAACTCATACAGCCCATATCTAGTAGAGAAAGCCGTCTTGGGAATATCGCTGGCACGGATCTTGATCTGATGGTAACCTGAGCGAAGGTCTATCTTGGAGAATACCTTGGCTCCTACGAACTGATCGAACAAAACATCAATGCGGGGCAGTGGGTATTTGTTCTTGATAGTCACCGCATTGAGAGGGCGGTAGTCAACACACATTCTCAAACTCTCATCCTTTTTCTTCACGAATAAGGCGGGACATCCCCATGGTGAAGTACTTGGGCGAATGAACCCCTTATCCAACAACTCTTGCAATTGCTTTTTCAGTTCTACCAATTCTGCGGGAGGCATCCTATAGGGTCTCTTGGAGATAGGAGCAGTCCCGGGTTGTAACTCGATTGCGAACTCAATGTCTCGGTCAGGTGGCATCCCTGGCAATTCATTCGGAAACACATCCGGGTAGTCACAGACCACTGTGATCTTTGCCACTGGGGATTCTATCATAACGAAAGCACAAGAATGGGTACATCCCCGGTCGGGCAAATATAGCGTGGTTTCACCACAAGTGGATGAGTGCACCTCAATGGCCCTAGCTGCAATATCAATCACAGCCTGATGTTTGGTCAACCAGTCAGTTCCCAATATGATATCCATGATATCCAAACCCAAAATGAGGAGGTTGGTTTTAATTATCAGACTACCAAACTTTATGGGCACATTCTTGTTGATTTGGTAGGTGGCAACCCTGCCTCCTGGTGTTGAAATTGTGATACCCCCATTGGTGTGGTGGAAAGATAATTGGCACTTGGCACTAAATTTGGCACAGATAAAGCTATGCGACGCACCAGAATTAAAAAGAATAATGGCAGGATAATTTAAAACTGTAAAGATACCAGTCAAGACGGGTGCTCCCTCAGGAATATCAGCCATGGTGGTGAAGTTTAGCCTGCCCTGCCTCACTTGCACCTTCTGTCTCTTGCCTTGATTCTGATTAACATTCTGCCCCTGCCTCTGCTAGTTCCTGGGGCAATTCTTGGCATAGTGCCCGGTGTTGCCGCAAGTGAAACACCTGTTATCATTTGCCTGGCGGTACTGCTGCTGCTGATTGTTCCTCTGAGCTGGAAACTGGGTGCGGTTGGGTGCCTGCTGCTGCTGCTGCTGGGGTCGGATCACCCATCTTCCTTGCTGCTGCTGGGGTCCCCTGCTCTGAGTGTCGGACACAATCCTGAAGCGTTGTGGCTGAGCTGAGGGTCCTGCCACCGGGGTCTTCCTCTTCTTTTCTGCCTGTCGAGCTGTAATGCAGTCCTCCTGGGAGATAGCCATGTTGACCAACTCGTTGTAACAATTGGCCCTGACGGTGTTGAGACGGTCACGGAGCTTAGTGCTGAGCCCCCTCCGGAACCTGTCTCTCTTCTTCTCATCCGTGTCTGCGTGATATCCAGCATACTGGCACAAGTCATTAAAAGCCTGGGCATACTGCAATACTGTCTGTTGCCCTGAGTGAGTGCCAGAAACTTGTTGAGCTTTCGGTCCATAATCCCGGCTGGTATGTGGTGTCCCCTGAAAGCTGCCTTGAACTCCCTCCATTCCACCTCTCGATCCTCTGGCTGCATGGCAAGAAAATGGTCCCACCAAGTCCTTGCGGGTCCGCGAAGCTGCTGGGTGGCGAACCTGACTTTAGTGACCTCTGAGCAAGCTCCATGGAGTAGCGGGAACTTGGATTCCACCACTCGCAACCACACATCTGCATCAAGTGGGTCCTCTGCCCTGGTGAACAATGGTGGCTGGGTACTGAGGAACTCCTGGTAGGTAGCTGTCGCGTGGTGACGCTGATGGTCTCCACCACCATAGTGCTGCGGTGGTGGTTGACGCTGAGCCAGCTGCCTCAAGATCTCATTCTGCTGAGCCATTAGCTCCTGCAGAGTGGGAGGCGATGGCGGCGGTGGAGGAACACGCTCATTCTGGCCTCGACGCTGCCTCCCGGCCATCTGAAAAGCCACATATATACTTAACACCATATCTCCAAGTTCAAGGTTTAATCGCGGCGAAAAGAGTCAAAAGCAAAATGATAGATTCCAACTTAAACAAAAGGATTCAAAAAGGCATAAATTTTTCCTTCCAAATTTAAAACTGATAACAGCATGCATCAATCATGCTTCCAAAAGAGTTTATCACGGTTACATCATTTGTCCCAAAAAGACTCAACTCTATCTAGCCTAGTACCCCAAGGGTGCAAAAGCTAAGCTAGCTGCGAGGAGTCCTACCATCACCAACGTCTAACTCTATCTCGGACACCTAGTGAGCGAACGAGGCAACACTCGACTCAGGGTAAGGTGGTCTCCCTGGGCCAGCAGTGTCCACACTAGAGGCAGGCTCAGCTCCTCCCTCGATGTCGACGTCCTCGTTGGCCTCCATATCCTGGATCTCTTGGTGATGCATATCCAAGTGCTCGTTAGCCTCAGCAAGCTGCTGCTGAGTGTTAATGAGCTGATCCTCGAGAACCTCAATGGTGTTCTCCCTGGTGCCCACTAATTCCTCCAACTCTTGGATATCAGTGGATAGCTGCTCCACCTGCAAGTCCTTTTCCACCATTTCAGTGGACAAATCAACCACGAGCTCCTCCCTGTTGTCCAAAGTAATCTTTGTTGCCTCCAATAGTGCCATCAGATGGGACATCGCCTCACCTCGCATCACTTGCAGACGGTACAGAGCATTCATGCACCGTACGGTCAAGTGCGTAGTCTGTCCTGGGTAGATGGCCCAGATATCCTTGGCATGCTCCACCCGATCCTTCCACATTGGGTCGTCCTCCCTTTCGGCGGGGAACAAGCCAATGGGGTGGGTAGCCAGCTCCAAAGGATGGAATCCGCAGAAAGTGGTCAACCCGTGCAGAGCGATCGCCTCGATCGTGTCCTCAGCTCGGTACCCAAAAGACTCAGAGTCCAATGAGCGCCAGCCGGGCTGCAGGGGATGAGGCTCCAAGGTCATCCTCACCCTACAACGGGGCACTCGGTGCTTCTCGAACTGCTGCACCGCGTACTGAGGGGGTGTCGTGTATCCGGCCCCCTGAAGTACCTCCCACAAAATGCGGGGAAAGCCCTCTCGTGCAAGCCCGTCAGTGTGGGACAGTGCATTTCCGTCCTCTGAGGATCCGTGGGAAGTCATCTGTGTACGGTTAAGCGTAAGTAAAATAAAAGAATTATAAAAAGAACAAGAAAAATAAAACTCAACCTTTCTCTAGTTAAATAAAATGGTACTGAGGACTTAGTTGGTTATCATCTTGTTTTTAAGTCTTTACTCAATTATCCATTTGTTTAATTTAGTAATGCATGCATGATAGTCCTGAACGACCTCACCAATATAAGGGGATAGGGAAGAACTCCCATCCCTTAAGGTGGCCTATAGGGCCTAATTACGTAGCCACCTAGCTACCCTTCTATCACCCTAAGGCTTCACGTCCTAGGTCTATCCTGCTCGTCCTACTATCTATCCAACATGGTTTCTAGCAAGTTTTATTTTGAAAAAAATGATGGTATTCACATTTTATGGATTCCTCTATGGTAGTACAAGCTCCGATACCAGCTGTGGCGGAACTGCCCGAATTATTCCAACTTAAGTGCCTAAGTCCCGCCTCCGAGGCTAGACCACACTTAAATGGGAATAACCCATCAATCCCTCGGATCTAGTCCGACACGGCCACTGACAGGATCAAGTACCACAATCTCACTCGATGGTGAGTCACAGAGCAAATACAATAAAGCATAAAACCATGCATTAAAGAGTATTAAATTATTACATCATCATCGGAGTTTTGCAAAAGTAGTCATCATCGTTCGAAGTGCAGCGGAATAAAACTAACGGTAAATAAACAGAGAGATGGGGAAGCCTGTCCCATCACTCCTCATGCTCCTCCTCAGCCGAGGTAGGGTCCCACTCGACAGTCCAACCCGGTGGTAAGGTAGACGGCCAAGTCACTCCAGCAACCATGTCCTCCAGAGAACCTGTAAAATTGTGCCACAAGCAAGGCTGAGTATACTAATACTTAGCTAGACTTACCCGGTGTGAGGAGTCTACTCCTCTACCTCTAGACATGTAGCTGTTTGGCTGTGGGGTTTGGTTGCCAAAAGCACTAGCTGAGTTTCTAAGTCAAGTTTTAACTTTGCCAATTTAAGTGTGACTCTCTTAAGGCTAAATGTGTACTATCTACTCATACATAGTAGCAAACATTTTTAGCAATCAACATCTTGTATCATCTCAGCACAATTCCACTTATTACTCAATGTAGCAGCATGGATCAAGCAGTCTCATTAGCTGCGAGAAGCAGACGATTCGAATCGAGTTTTTTTATCCTTGCAAGGTAAACCTAAACACACGACATGTAGGGGCACTCCGTCCCCACACACATCAACCGTCCCCGTCGATTCCCCGTCAGCAGATCAGGGCTCACCGCCTTGGCGTACAATGCCTCACTGACCCCGACTGCCGTCGTGCAGTGACCGCACTTGTACCCACCATAACCGGAATGGGAGACCTCGTCTCAGGTCGTGTGCGGGGATATGTCCACTGCTAGGTTCACTCAGGTACTAGGCTTGCCGATTTACCATATTTCTCGGCATGTGCTTAGTACGTTCAAACGCTTGACTCACGGTACCACACCATAATCCTTATTCAAATTTTTATCCCGTAGACAACCAATCCCCATGGATTATTGCCCACAAACTAGCATCATTATGATAAGAAAGTGGATACAACCAAATTCCTGATCTCGCGCGAGTGCTAGAAAATCACTCGACTTCTACCGAAATCCTAATTAATAAAGCAGCTACTCGTCCTAGCATACTAGTATCCATCTCAATAGGATTCCTGAGATCATGCAACTAGGGTTTCAACACAACTCCTACACCTAAGTGCACAATCAATCCTACAATCATTAAGTAAATTAAAATAGCATAATTAACAGGTTATGCATAAAACCGGGGCTTGCCTTCCAAAGCAGTGGCAGGCAGATCCTCTGATGCAGACTCTGGGGCTGGATCCGGGGCTACCTCCTGAGTAGCTCCTTGCTCCGGCACGAGGACGTACTCTCCGTCAGCAAGGTTATAGTCTATCGAATGCAATGAACATGTATGTCATGATTATGCAGGATTTAATAACATTATGCTAAAAGAAACTAAGTCAAGAAGTAACTTAGGGTTTCTTGGTCATGCGGGGCTTCCAGTGGGTTATGCTTATTACTTTTTAGGCTTAGGTTTTTATTGTTGAGGATAATCATAGGGAATTGGTATTGCGTTTTTATATACTTTAGTGGGCAAGTTATAAAGAGTTTTTAGGATGGCACTAAATTCCTGGCATTCACTTTCCCTTTTCTTTATTTTCTACTTATGGTTTCTAGGGTAGGTTTGAACTACGACAGTGGTTTAATACTTTCCAAAAATTCTATAAAAATTACAGGGGGTTGCCATCTGCTATTTTAGCCTGTTTTAAGAATTTGAGACTTAAAATATAAAGGCTATGCTTTAGATAAAAATAACAAGAGTTGTGCAAAATGGGCCACTTACACTACATCTCCTAATTAGGGGTGGGTTCTATCCTAAAGGTTATTTTTGCTGGCATCTAATGGCAATAATAGGCTTCTGTGCCACAAATCACAGAAAGCTAAGGGGTGGTTATTTAGTTATGATTTTCTAAAGTTTAATGCCTAAAAGGCACTTTCTACTACATGGTTATTTGAAAAATATCAAACAGCAGATTTCATATTTTTCCTAAGTTCTTAATAACAAAACATTAACTATCCCAAGGGTTGAGGTGTTTTCACCTTGGGGTTATTTTTGTAGGGTTTTTCTAAGTTTTCCTTGTTTCATTAAAATAAAAGGTATCCTACTTATTTTATACTAAACCAGGGTAGGATAGATTTTTCTAATGATCTTCATTGGATAAGTACCTTAACAAAAATAAGGGTGCCCTCTGGTTCATTATTTAAATCACATTTTCTATTTTTCTTAACCTTAAGCATATTGTCAAATAAGGGGCAAAAACTAACTTAATGGGGTGGACAGAGAGGTTTAACATTTTTAAACAGATCAGTAGGTAGATATAAACTTCTCCAAATTTTTCTAACCCTAGTCAAATACTGCAACTAATTTTTTGCCCTATTATTTAGCTTATGGCCAAAACAATAATTAAATTAGAACCCTAAGGTTTTCTGTAGTACATAGGGGTTTTTATATTTTTCTTAAGTAGTTTACATTATTTAAAGTCTGGCAAAATTGTTTGACCAAATTTGGATGAACTAAACCGAAGTTATGAATTGTTAAAGTTTATGTTCAATTTAAAAATAGATTTAATAAGAGTTTCCTGGAAAAACAGTTTACACCGAGGCCCCTGGGTTTAAACTAAATCAACCCGCACAAATCTACCCCTGTGCCACTATTCCCCTGGGTCGCTGACAGTTCAAAAAGCCCCCTGACCTTTCCTTCTTCTTCCCCGAGGTCCTTCCCCTAATGTAAACAGTACCCGCGGGAAAGAAAAGGGTGGCGCGGCTTACCGGCGGCGAGATAGGTCCGGCGAAGGGCAAGGTTGGCTCGGGGAGGCTCTGGCGGTCACAGCGAGGTGCGGTTCGACGGCGGGGATGGCCGGAATTGTAACACCCCTGGTGTTACTATAACTAAAACTTGAGCATGGCATCATAAGCATTGGCATTGCATATGTTTGACACACCTAGAGTGCATTCACTAGGCAAAAATTTCAAACAAGTTGTATTGTTTTAATGTTTTTGCAAATTGAACCTTGGTTAAAGGATTTAACCCTAAACAGGGATTAAAGGGGTAAAACTTAACCCAAGTTAAGGAAACCTAAAAACTTTAGGGTAAAAGTCATAAAATGACCCCAAGAATAAACTTGAATCACATTTATACCCCTGGGATACCAGAAACCCTAATTGGAACCCTGGAAACCCTAAAACCAAACCCTAGGGGCTTATGTGCAAAAGTGATGAACCTTTGGACCAAAGTGTAAAAACTACTATGTTTACACACATAAAGTCAATTGGTTCACAAATATGTGGACTTGAAAGCCAAACCCTAAGTTTTGGACTTAAATGCAAAATGGACCTCATTTGAGTTCTACACTAAGTCTGAAATTCAGTGTTAAAGGCTCCACTTTTGGGCTTTGTAACTTGCAGAGCATAGGGTTTTTGCCCTAGGTCACCACATCAAAGTTGAAGACCAATCATAGGAGAATAGCCTTGCTTAAGAAGGAAAACATAGTTAATAAGAAAAAGTCAGAGATAATTAAGCCTCAAGTTTGGCTGTCAGGCTGATCCATTCTGAAATTCAGATTCTCAGTGGAACAGAGCCAACTTGGTGTGTGAATTCAAACCTGAATTGTTGAGAAGTTGATCAAGGTTGCTGTGACAAAGTTGTAGCTGGTTTGTCAGGCTATAATTTTGGTACAGGGAGCTAGCTTAGTCGCCACACAAAATTGAGAGAAAACTAAGCCTCAAAAGGCTCTGTCAGGCATCTAAACTGAACTTCGCCATGGTACAGTAGCCGGATAGGATTAGAACGCCAGCGCGGCTTGCTCACCGTCGGCGACCTCTTTGCGCCAAAATCCGTGCCGCCGCCGTCCGTGTTCGTGCGCGATCGGAAATGGATAGAGTCGGAGTTAAACAGCGCATAAGTGGCACCGTTCCCTGAGTCCAGCCGGAGACCTCACCGGCGGCCACCGTGACCCAGTGACTTTGCCGCGGTGTCACCCATGCCGCGATCTCCCTCACTATGTCTTCTACCGACGTGGTAAGCATGCGTGTGTGTTACTGTCCGTGGCCGCAGGTCGACTATTGGGTCGCCGTGGCTATAAATAGCACGGTGGTCCACGGCGAGGTGTCTTCCTCTTCACCTACAAACCCATCGCAACCCAAAATTCGCCGTGTCTCTTCTCCCACTCTCCAAATTGGTTGTGCACGGGGAATCAGTGGTTCTTTACGGCCGCGTAGCCCCAATCCCATCTCCTAATTTCGTCCAGAGACGCCGCAACACCATTTTCCCCCAAAACTGGTCCGCCACATCGCGTAGAACAGCCCGTCCGTGGCTAGGCCACTCTGGTAAGTCCCTGTCCAATTCAAGCCTTGTTTTAGCAGCTCTGTGTGTTCATGAAACTCCTCGTAGTGGCCGTTCAATCAATCCGAGCGTGGATAATTGAGAACACGGGATCGACACCGCGGTTCTCGCCGTGAACGTGGACAGGCCGTTCGCAGGGCGCTCTTGTCAAATTAATGCGTGTTCCGAGGCCATCCTAGGTTAGTGAAGCCTCCCCGATGGTTAGTCCGGGCAGTCGTCGCCGGCCATGGCCGGTACAGACCCCGTCCAGGATGAACGGCGAGCGCGCCGTAGACCGGGGTGTAGTTGGAGAAGAATTAGAAATATGGGGGTATTTCTGCAATGTGTCAGCGACCTAATACAATAGTAAACGAACCTGCTTCGGTTTAGCTGAAAAGACCAGGGCTTCTGTGCAAATTAGCTAGAGCACGCGGGCACGCGACCCTTTTCCTGTGTCGTTGGGCCGACCAGGGTTAGAATCGGCCCAAGACTGTTACAAGTTTCTCTTTTTCTTTTTATTCCAGAACTAAAACAATTATAGAAAAATGTAGAAAAATGCTAAAATTGTGAAACTAATTTTTCTAGGCTTGTTATTTTCCCTAGAATTTAATAAAAATAGTTTTGTGATTTTTAGCGGAAGTAAGAAATTGTAGGGTATTTAAAGTGGTTAAAAGTATTGGTTATAGATTTTTAGAAAATAATTGATAAGTCCAAAAATGCCCAAAATTTTTATATGAGTGTTATACACTATTTAGAGACCTTGGGTAAAGTTTGAATTGATTTGGACCTTGTTTGATCACCAAACCCCAAAACACCCCCCCCCCCCCCCCCCCCCGCCCTATGAACTCCTTTACCGATTCCGGAAACCCTAAGTTCCCGGAACTCCGTGAAGGAAAGTTGTATACAAGACAAAAATAATAAGTTTATGCTATCTTTGCATCCTCATGAGCATCCCATGGCATCCATTCTTATACCTATGTACGGTTATGATTAGAACGTGAAGAAGAAATCGAAGTAACTGAAGAGGAGACACCACCACCACCTTCGGAGTCTCAGGCCGGGAATCATTTCTACTTTGACATCTGTGGATCTGAGCCTGATTCACATGTAAACGAAGGCAAGCCCCGGTGCATTTGCCACCTCCCTTGCTATTTCAAAATCTTTCTCACTTGATTGCTGCATTAGGTGATAGGAGTTGCTTGATAAAACCATTCCTGCATTACCTTCCTTGAATTTGATTACCTTCCTTGATCACCTGTTTTACAAAAGCTTTTTGATGCTTAGCTTTGCTTTAGAAAAACAAAAGGTTTTGTTTTTACAAACTATGATGTGGCAAAAGTGGGTGGGATGTTTTTCGAAAATAAAACTTGATGATGGATCTATCAAAGGCCTTGATAGGTTCAACATCGGAAAAGATGTACCTCTGCCAAGTACCAAACTTTGGGTTTGAAATGATTAAGCTGAGACCGGGCGGGTGACTTGCACGAGAAGAGAGTCTCGGTGTAGTGTCTCCGTCTGAGTCGATTAAGGACCTTGTCGATGTAGGCTTGTTGATCGAGGACCCTTTAACTGGTCACATGCCTCGTCATGGGTAAGCCTTGCCTCGGGCAGACTAAGGCCGGAATAAGACAACACGAGATGGGCGTAGAGCGGTGGCGAGAGTAGCGTGTACCCTCCGTGGCAAGAGGCTGGACGGTGGTGTATCTGTGCTCTCGGTCTGCGTGAACCTGATCCGGTCTTAAGAACCCCGGTGGCGGGTTGACATATGCAAGGGTTAAGTGCTACATATGTCGTGTGATTGGAGATCCTCAGCTGAGTATAATCGATTCGGATCGCCGTACCTTCGTGGTTATGAAGACTTGGTCACTACCCTACACGTAGCATTCCACTAAAGACGATGGGCTTTTGTTAAGAAATTGGCCAGTGCAGGACCAGTGATTGAACTAGGGTAGAAAGAACTCTAGTACAGGTAATTTTACCTAACTTGACAAATAAAATTGGATTTTTAAGGATCCACTTTAGTAAGCATTTCTGCAAAAAAACAGAGTCATTGATGATTGAAAAGCCTTACCTTGACTCCCATATAACCAGCATACCCTTGAGAGTCTTTTCTTTAGTCGGGTAAGACTTGCTGAGTATCCCATACTCAGGGTTTATCCCTTCGTTGTTTTTAGGTGAGGAAGTAGCAGACTTTTGCTGCTTCTGTGCCAAGGTGGTTCCAAAAGAAGAACAACAAGACTGAAGTGCGGGAGGACTCGGTCCTCCACTTAGGTTCTTTTGCTTATAGCTTATCGGGAGGAGTTTGTGCCTCCCCTGGTTTGTATAATATTACTACTCTGCACTCACTTTTAGTCTGGTCTGTAATAACATAACTCAAGCTTGCTTTTGAAATAAATGTAAGATTATGTAATTCGCTTCCGCATTTCTTTATCTCCGATGTTCTGTAATGTCTGCAAGACGGGTGAGACGTTCCTGGTAAGGTAAGGAAAGATACCGAACTTGTCGAGTAGTCAGGGGCACCTACAGGGTTGTCTAAAGTCCGTTGGACAAGGACAACTGTAGGTGGGCCTAATTACTTGGGAGGTTCCGTCACAGCTGGTATCGGAGCGTAGCCCTTCTTGGCAGATATTATGAGGCATCTTCAAAAGGATTTTCAAAAGTCTTACCTAAAAACTCTTTTCTCTCCTTACCTAAGTATTCTGAAGAGTCTATCTTAAAGACCAGATAGGAAGAGTGCAACGTATAGAAGGTTGAATCGACTAAGGTTGATTCTGTAATTATACATGCATCATGCTAAGCACTATACTAATAATATTTTCCCCCTTAGAAAAGATGCCGCCACGCACCAGGCTAACGGCACGCAAGTCTACGGGACCAATTGGGGTGCCTCGGCATCAATTGGCTCCCCGACATGAAAGCAGCAGCAGTGGAAGTAATGACCCCATCGGAGATCTTGAAGCTCGTGTGAGTCGACTTCAAGCAGCTCTTCAACAGAGGACCGATGCTTGGGTCGCTGACGGAGATAGAATCAATGAACTGAGAAGGGACATCCGACACTTGCAGGATCAACTCGCTGATCGAGACTTAGCACTTGACTGGGTCGTACAGTCTCGTTTGCTAATGTGTGCTAAGGAAGCAAGGGCTCAGGCCCGAATTAAAGAACTTAGCTCGACTGTCGATGACCTGCAGGTTTACTGCAATACGTTGCATGAGGAAGTCCATATACTTTACTCACAATTACACCCAAGTGAGCCTGCACAACCTGCTGAGGCGGAAGCTGGACCATCTCACGTTGCGGGACGTGCGCTGGGTGGGGAGTTAGACCTTTTTGAGCCCCCTCCTTCTTTGAGGTTGGTTGATGTCTGGACTCCCACACCTGAAGATGAAGCCGCCAAGAGTAATGGCAAGCAGGAATAAAGGTGTGATAGAAGTAGAGTAGTGTATAGTAGGGTATTGTAGGGTGTACTGTTGTATAATAGGTTGAACTTTTGTATAATGGGTATTGTATCCTGTTATGTAATATCGAGTCTGTATCATTACTTTTTATAGTAATGTAAAATGGAAGGTTTTCTCTGGCATATTATGTTTACTTCAAATGTTCTTTGCCACAGATGCCGACCAGGACTCGAGGACAGGACGCAGCCGGAACTTCTGGGGGCAGGGATGTTACCCCAAACCCACCTCCGGTTCCTCCCACGTTAGCCGAGGCGATCGCCGCCTTGGTGAATGCCACCGCAGACAATACCCGCTTCCTTAGGGAAATGGCGGGTCAGCAGCAATTCCAGCAGCAGGCAGGAAGAGGTTATCCGCAAGGTCCCCGTGAGACCACCTATCTGGATTTCTCGGAAACTCGTCCACCCCTATTCGTTAAAGCTGAAGATCCCCTAGAAGCTGATGAGTGGATTCGGGTTATTGAACAAAAGTTTGGTCTTCTCCGTTGCTCAGAGACGCAGAAGCCGTTATTTGCAGCACAACAACTCCGTGGTCCTGCCAGTACCTGGTGGGGAAATTTTGTGGCTATCCAACCTGTCAACCATCAAGTCACTTGGGATGAGTTTAAAGCAGCCTTCCGTGAACACTACATTCCCGAAGGAGTGCTACATATGAAACAAGAGGAGTTTATGAAGTTACAACAAGGTGGAGATACCGTCAACCAATATCTCAACAAATTTAATCACCTGTCGCAGTATGCCATCGACCAGGTGAATACGGATTTAAAGAAGAAGAACTATTTTATGCGAGGATTGAATGATCGGCTACAAAGGAAAATGGCCACATGCATAGATCTCACGTATGGAAAGGCTGTCAGCACGACCTTATCTGTTGAAGCCAAGTACACAAATTCTGGGAAGAATAAGGGATTCGGTGGTGAGAGGCCTAGTCAGGGCCAGGCGAAGAAACCACGGTTTGTGATCCGACCTTCAAGCCAAAATCGCACTTTTTCTCGTCCACCCTCATTCCCCTTCAAACAGCCTATCATTATCCGCCCCAACAATACCCCCACTACCCCAAAACAGCCGGGTGCCCCAGGCACTCGATTTCCTGCCTTGCCTAGTTCTTCAACTGGGTGCTTTAATTGCGGCAAGTCGGGACACTTCATCAAAGACTGCCCATATCCTAGGCAAAATCAATCAAATGCTTCGCAAGGATCTGGGAAATCAAGTCAGCCCAAAGGAAATGCTATGGGGAAGAATACGAAGAAAACGGGGCGTGTATATTACACTCAAGTGGCTACTACACCGGAAGGAGAGCCGGTGATGATGGGTACGTTTCCCGTGGCCAGTCACCCAGCAATTATTCTTTTTGATTCTGGTGCTTCACATACATTTATTAGTAAGAAGTTTGTGGAACAACATCATATTGCATACCATGAATCAAAGGAGGGATTTAAAATTCATTCACCTGGGGGACACATTTATACTAGAGAAGTGGCCTATGGAGTGCCAGTAACAATGGCCGGACGGAACTTTCCTGCTAACATGATTGTTCTGAAAGGCCAGGATATAGATGTAATATTGGGTATGAATTGGTTAACCCAACACAAGGCAATTCTCAACACTGAACTCAGAACCGTCAGGTTGAGCTATAATCAAGAAGAGATTCTTTTGACTCTCCCCGCAACCAATCCAGCCAAAGCTTCTGGTAGAGTCTATGAAGCCATTGTACCGGAGATCAAGAACATTCCGGTAGTGTGTGAGTTTCCAGATGTATTTCCGGAAGATTTGCCTGGACTGCCCCCTAAAAGAGATGTAGAATTCATAATTGAGCTAAAGCCCGGTACGGCTCCCATCTCCCGAAGATCGTACCGCATGCCCCCTAATGAATTAGCGGAACTGAAGATTCAATTACAAGATCTACTGAACAAGGGATTCATCCGGCCAAGCTCGTCCCCATGGGGTTGTCCCGCCATTTTTGTTAAGAAGAAGGATCAAACCTTGAGAATGTGCGTGGATTATCGACCCCTAAATGCGGTCACTATCAAGAATAAGTACCCTCTTCCAAGGATCGACATCTTATTTGATCAACTGACTGGGGCGAGGGTATTTTCCAAAATTGATCTCAGGTCGGGCTATCATCAAATCCGTATTCGGCCCGAGGATATACCGAAGACCGCGTTTACTACGCGGTATGGATTGTTTGAATACTTGGTAATGTCTTTCGGGCTTACAAATGCTCCTGCCCATTTCACCTACTTGATGAACTCGGTGTTCATGCCCGAGTTGGATAAGTTCGTGGTAGTCTTCATCGACGATATCTTGATATATTCCAAGAATGAAGAAGACCATGCTCAGCATTTACGGATTGTATTGACGCGCCTGAGGGAACACCAGCTATATGCCAAGTTCAGCAAGTGCGCGTTCTGGCTGGAAGAAATTCAATTTTTGGGGCACGTGTTATCGGCTAAAGGAATTGTGGTAGATCCTAGCAAGGTCAAAGATATTCTGGAGTGGAAACCCCCAACAACCGTTCACCAAGTCCGAAGTTTTCTTGGACTAGCTGGGTATTATCGCAGATTCATACCAGATTTTTCTAAGCTTGTGAAGCCAATCACAAGTTTATTGAAGAATGACATTAAGTTCAATTGGTCTTCTGAGTGTAATGAAGCCTTTGAGCAACTGAAGACACTATTGACCACTGCTCCGGTATTGGCTCAACCGGACATCACTAAACCTTTTGACGTATATTGTGATGCATCTGGCAGTGGGCTCGGCTGTGTACTGATGCAAGAGGGCCGAGTGATTGCGTATGCTTCAAGGCAGTTGCGCCGACATGAGGAGCATTATCCAACTCATGATCTGGAGCTAGCTGCTGTGGTTCATGCCCTAAAGATTTGGCGTCACTATCTGCTGGGTAATATCTGTCACATATATACAGATCATAAAAGTTTGAAGTACATCTTCACCCAGTCAGAGTTAAATATGAGGCAAAGACGATGGCTTGAGCTCATCAAAGACTATGAACTGGAGATCCATTATAACCCAGGCAAAGCCAATGTGGTGGCAGATGCATTGAGTCGTAAGACTTCCTGCCACTGTCTTATGGCAAAGACCTCCGAGAACACTTTGTGTCAAGAAATGGAAAAGTTAAACCTGGGGATCATCCAACAAGGGACTCTGAATCAACTAAAGTTTGAGTCAATCATTTTGCAAAGGATAAATGATGCTCAAAAGGATAATCTGGGTATGAAGCACATACGAGAGAAAATAAGGGCTGGAACAGCCAAGTGTTTCAAGGAAGACGATCAAGGTGTGATATGGTTTAAAAACCGCATAGTTGTGCCAAAGAACGAAGAGCTCCGCCAGCAAATTCTAGATGAAGCACATCTTAGTCGTTATTCTATTCATCCCGGAAGCACTAAGATGTACCAAGATTTAAAGCAACATTACTGGTGGACAAAAATGAAGATTGAAATTGCACGCTATGTGGCGAAGTGTGACACTTGCAGACGTGTCAAGGCCATACACATGAAAACTGCTGGTCCATTACAATCCTTGCCAATCCCAACATGGAAATGGGAAGACATCAGTATGGACTTTATTGTGGGACTGCCCAGGACGGCCAAAGGGTATGACTCTATTTGGGTTATCACTGATCGATTTACCAAGATCGCCCACTTTCTCCCGGTCAAGGTAAAATATCACGTCAATATCTATGCGGAGTTGTACATCGCCCGTATTCTCAGTTTGCATGGTATCCCAAAGACAATAGTGTCGGATCGTGGACCACAATTTGTATCTAAATTCTGGGAAGAACTTCATAAATTCCTGGGTACTAAACTGATCCACAGTTCGGCCTATCATCCTCAAACCAGTGGACAAACTGAGAGAGTGAACCAAATACTTGAAGATATGCTGCGGGCATGTGTCCTGGATTTCTCACTAAAATGGGATGAATGTTTACCTTTAGCGGAGTTTTCATATAATAATAGCTACCAAGAAAGTATCAAGATGGCACCCTTTGAAGCTTTATATGGACGACGGTGTCGGACTCCGCTAAATTGGTATGAACCTGGTGAGAGGTGCTTCTTTAGACCTGATCTGGTGAAAGAAGCCGAGGATAAAGTTCAGAAAATTATTTATAATCTGAAGAAAGCACAAGCTCGTCAGAAGAGTTATGTAGACACACGGCGAATGCCCCTATATTTCTTGAAAGGAGACTATGTCTACTTGAAGGTCTCACCAATGAAAGGTGTATCGCGTTTCGGGGTTAAAGGGAAACTTGCACCCAGGTACATTGGTCCATTCTTGGTGCTTGAGCAATGTGGACCAGTGGCATACCGACTTCAGCTCCCCGAAACATTGTCTGCTGTGCATAATGTGTTCCACGTGTCACAATTGAAGAAGTGTCTGCGGGTTCCTGATCGAACCATTGAAGCGACTGATGTTGTCCTGGAACCAGACTTAACATACTCGGAACATCCTATTCGAGTTCTGGACCAAAGGGACAGGATCACCCGAAGAAAGACTCTCAAGTTTTATAAGATACAGTGGAACCAGCATTCTGAAGATGAAGCTACATGGGAAACCCAAGATTTTCTAGAAAAGAATTTTCCAGGCTTTCTAGCCTCTTGTAAATTGTAAAGTCTGTATAGCTGTGTAATAAAGAAGTAACCCCCACATCACCCCTGCCTTGTACCAAAATTAAGGAAATAAAAATGTGATGCGTTTCCTTTACCATTACCTACCCTAGGATTTTAATCTCGGGACGAGATTCTTTTATGGGGGGAAGGATGTAACACCCCTGGTGTTACTATAACTAAAACATGAGCATGGCATCATAAGCATTGGCATTGCATATGTTTGACACACCTAGAGTGCATTCACTAGGCAAAAATTTCAAACAAGTTGTATTGTTTTAATGTTTTTGCAAATTGAACCTTGGTTAAAGGATTTAACCCTAAACAGGGATTAAAGGGGTAAAACTTAACCCAAGTTAAGGAAACCTAAAAACTTTAGGGTAAAAGTCATAAAATGACCCCAAGAATAAACTTGAATCACATTTATACCACTGGGATACCAGAAACCCTAATTGGAACCCTGGAAAACCCTAAAACCAAACCCTAGGGGCTTATGTGCAAAAGTGATGAACCTTTGGACCAAAGTGTAAAAACTATGTGGACTTGAAAGCCAAACCCTAAGTTTTGGACTTAAATGCAAAATGGACCTCATTTGAGTTCTACACTAAGTCTGAAATTCAGTGTTAAAGGCTCCACTTTTGGGCTTTGTAACTTGCAGAGCATATGGTTTTTGCCCTAGGTCACCACATCAAAGTTGAAGACCAATCATAGGAGAATAGCCTTGCTTAAGAAGGAAAACATAGTTAATAAGAAAAAGTCAGAGATAATTAAGCCTCAAGTTTGGCTGTCAGGCTGATCCATTCTGAAATTCAGATTCTCAGTGCAACAGAGCCAACTTGGTGTGTGAATTCAAACCTGAATTGTTGAGAAGTTGATCAAGGTTGCTGTGACAAAGTTGTAGCTGGTTTGTCAGGCTATAATTTTGGTACAGGGTGCTAGCTTAGTCGCCACACAAAATTGAGAGAAAACTAAGCCTCAAAAGGCTCTGTCAGGCATCTAAACTGAACTTCGCCATGGTACAGTAGCCGGATAGGATTAGAACGCCAGCGTGGCTTGCTCACCGTCGGCGACCTCTTTGCGCCAAAATCCGTGCCGCCGCCGTCCGGGTTCGTGCGCGATCGGAAATGGATAGAGTCGGAGTTAAACAGCGCATACGTGGCACCGTTCCCTGAGTCCAGCCGGAGACCTCACCGGCGGCCACCGTGACCCAGTGACTTTGCCGCGGTGTCACCCATGCCGCGATCTCCCTCACTGTGTCTTCTACCGACGTGGTAAGCATGCGCGTGTGTTACTGTCCGTGGCCGCAGGTCGACTATTGGGTCGTCGTGGCTATAAATAGCACGGTGGTCCACGGCGAGGTGACTTCCTCTTCACCTGCAAACCCATCGCAACCCAAAATTCGTCGTGTCTCTTCTCCCACTCTCCAAATTGGTTGTGCACGGGGAATCAGTGGTTCTTTACGGCCGCGTAGCCCCAATCCCATCTCCTAATTTCGTCCAGAGACGCCGCAACACCATTTTCCCCCAAAACTGGTCCGCCACATCGCGTAGAACAGCCCGTCCGTGGCTAGGCCACTCTGGTAAGTCCCTGTCCAATTCAAGCCTTGTTTTAGCAGCTCTGTGTGTTCATGAAACTCCTCGTAGTGGTCGTTCAATCAATCCGAGCGTGGATAATTGAGAACACGGGATCGACACTGCGGTTCTCGCCGTGAACGTGGACAGGCCGTTCGCAGGGCGCTCTTGTCAAATTAATGTGTGTTCCGAGGCCATCCTAGGTTAGTGAAGCCTCCCCGATGGTTAGTCCGGGCAGTCGTCGCCGGCCATGGCCGGTACAGACCCCGTCCAGGATGAACGGCGAGCGCGCCGTAGACAGGGGTGTAGTTGGAGAAGAATTAGAAATATGGGGGTATTTCTGCAATGTGTCAGCGACCTAATACAATAGTAAACGAACCTGCTTCGGTTTAGCTGAAAAGACCAGGGCTTCTGTGCAAATTAGCTAGAGCACGCGGGCACGCGACCCTTTTCCTGTGTCGTTGGGCCGACCAGGGTTAGAATCGGCCCAAGACTGTTACAAGTTTCTCTTTTTCTTTTTATTCTAGAACTAAAACAATTATAGAAAAATGTAGAAAAATGCTAAAATTGTGAAACTAATTTTCCTAGGCTTGTTATTTTCCCTAGAAGTTAATAAAAATAGTTTTGTGATTTTTAGTGGAAGTAAGAAATTGTAGGGTATTTAAAGTGGTTAAAAGTATTGGTTATAGATTTTTAGAAAATAATTGATAAGTCCAAAAATGCCCAAAATTTTTATATGAGTGTTATACACTGTTTAGAGACCTTGGGTAAAGTTTGAATTGATTTGGACCTTGTTTGATCACCAAACCCCAAAACACCCCCCCCCCGCCCTATGAACTCCTTTACCGATTCCGGAAACCCTAAGTTCCCGGAACTCCGTGAAGGAAAGTTGTATACAAGACATAAATAATAAGTTTATGCTATCTTTGCATCCTCATGAGCATCCCATGGCATCCATTCTTATACCTATGTATGGTTATGATTAGAACGTGAAGAAGAAATCGAAGTAACTGAAGAGGAGACACCACCACCACCTTCGGAGTCTCAGGCCGGGAATCATTTCTACTTTGACATCTGTGGATCTGAGCCTGATTCACCTGTAAACGAAGGCAAGCCCCGGTGCATTTGCCACCTCCCTTGCTATTTCAAAATCTTTCTCACTTGATTGCTGCATTAGGTGATAGGAGTTGCTTGATAAAACCATTCCTGCATTACCTTCCTTGAATTTGATTACCTTCCTTGATCACCTGTTTTACAAAAGCTTTTTGATGCTTAGCTTTGCTTTAGAAAAACAAAAGGTTTTGTTTTTACAAACTATGATGTGGCAAAAGTGGGTGGGATGTTTTTCGAAAATAAAACTTGATGATGGATCTATCAAAGGCCTTGATAGGTTCAACATCGGAAAAGATGTACCTCTGCCAGTTACCAAACTTTGGGTTTGAAATGATTAAGCTGAGACCGGGCGGGTGACTTGCACGAGAAGAGAGTCTCGGTGTAGTGTCTCCGTCTGAGTCGATTAAGGACCTTGTCGATGTAGGCTTGTTGATCGAGGACCCTTTAACTGGTCACATGCCTCGTCATGGGTAAGCCTTGCCTCGGGCAGACTAAGGCCGGAATAAGACAACACGAGATGGGCGTGGAGCGGTGGCGAGAGTAGCGTGTACCCTCCGTGGCAAGAGGCTGGACGGTGGTGTATCTGTGCTCTCGGTCTGCGTGAACCTGATCCGGTCTTAAGAACCCCGGTGGCGGGTTGACATATGCAAGGGTTAAGTGCTACATATGTCGTGTGATTGGAGATCCTCAGCTGAGTATAATCGATTCGGATCGCCGTACCTTCGCGGTTATGAAGACTTGGTCACTACCCTACACGTAGCATTCCACTAAAGACGATGGGCTTTTGTTAAGAAATTGGCCAGTGCAGGACCAGTGATTGAACTAGGGTAGAAAGAACTCTAGTACAGGTAATTTTACCTAACTTGACAAATAAAATTGGATTTTTAAGGATCCACTTTAGTAAGCATTTCTGCAAAAAAACAGAGTCATTGATGATTGAAAAGCCTTACCTTGACTCCCATATAACCAGCATACCCTTGAGAGTCTTTTCTTTAGTCGGGTAAGACTTGCTGAGTATCCCATACTCAGGGTTTATCCCTTCGTTGTTTTTAGGTGAGGAAGTAGCAGACTTTTGCTGCTTCTGTGCCAAGGTGGTTCCAAAAGAAGAACAACAAGACTGAAGTGCGGGAGGACTCGGTCCTCCACTTAGGTTCTTTTGCTTATAGCTTATCGGGAGGAGTTTGTGCCTCCCCTGGTTTGTATAATATTACTACTCTGCACTCACTTTTAGTCTGGTCTGTAATAACATAACTCAAGCTTGCTTTTGAAATAAATGTAAGATTATGTAATTCGCTTCCGCATTTCTTTATCTCCGATGTTCTGTAATGTCTGCAAGACGGGTGAGACGTTCCTGGTAAGGTAAGGAAAGATACCGAACTTGTCGAGTAGTCAGTGGCACCTACAGGGTTGTCTAAAGTCCGTTGGACAAGGACAACTGTAGGTGGGCCTAATTACTTGGGAGGTTCCGTCACAGGAATTGCTCGGTGCACGTGCGCAGGCGGGTGTTCTCGTCGGCGGTGAGTGTACCGGCCAAACCACGGCGATCTGGTTCAATCCAAGGGCACGGTGAGCTTCACGGGGTAACGTAGAGACCGTGTGTACAAGGAATCGGAAAATGGTTGAGTGTATTACCCGGTCCACGTACTCCGGTGGGGTTGTAAACTCCGGCGACCGTGGACTGGCCTCTCCGGCGAAGCAGGCTTCGATTCCTCGCTCGGGGAGCTTCACTGAGTTGTGCACACTCGTCTCCGAGGGTTGGATGGGGCTAGGGAAAGCTGGGCTGGCCGGTCTACAGCGGCAGTGGCTCGGGTGGCCGCGGACACGTCGCGCACGGGCAAACGGCGGTGAACTGAGCTCCGGTGAGGCTTGAGGTTGCGCGGAAGAGTGCAGTCGACGCCCGAGCGGGCTTTATAGGCGCGGGCGCGGGCCATGGCGTCGGCTGGCCGTTGGCGCGACGCGGGGCGCGCGCGGGCGTGCTCTGGCGCACATAGAGCGCGTCGAACACGTGGAGCTTTTCTTCTGCCCGTGTTCCACAGCTCACCCAAGTCGCAAACGTGCGGATCTTGGCAAAAATCCGGCGTGAGTCTTTTCCTGGCACCTAGGGTTGTCTCTCATCCGTGAGCTGCCATGGCAGATATGGCCTAGGTAGGGAGATCTTCGGTCGCCAAATCGGGTGTCTCACACTGCCCACCTCGCGACAAAAACCATGCCAAGGCATGTCAAACGTCCAAGTCTCGGGCTCAGCTTTTTCCAGTGGGTGCCTTAGGTGGTATGCCACATTTTTGGTATAGAATATAGGTGGATTTGGTGCCAGCTTCGAGGTGAACACGACTGATCTTTAGTGTAGGTGTAGTTTTTAACTTAGAGAGAAATAGAGAGCTCTAGCTCTCTCTCCACTTGGAGATTTGATTTGGGGTTTCTCCAGGGGTCTTTTTGCAATATTTCCTTCCCCTAATTGCTGGTTATAAGGTTACTTAAGGTTTGGTTAAAGATTACTCATGTTTTGCACCTTTGCTCACTCTCTTTCCCCTCTTATCCATGGTTTTGGGAGATAGGGTTTAAGAGAGGTCTAGGGTTCTTCCCCCCTCTTATCCAAGGTAGTAAGTGTACAAAGATTTGAGTAATACTTCTTAGGTCATTAACAAACTTTGATTAACACATGATCTCCAAAGTTCTTATGTGTTCCCTTAAGTCTCTACCACATATGATCACAGTCCTTAGGACCAAGGTGTGCTCTAGCCATGGTAACACCTGAGGTGTTACAACGGTCGGCCGCCAAATCCGCGGGCGACGCGTGGCCTGCTCCAACGGTCGGCAGGGGGCACCGGACTGTCCAGTGCGCCAACAGCTACAATTCTGCAACGGTCAACTGTGCTATTTTAGGAAGGAGAACCGCACCGGACACTGTACAGTGGATGTCCGGTGGTGCACCGGACTATCCGGTGCGCCACCCGACAGAAGGCAAGAATTGCCTTCCCAGATTGCATCCAACGGCTCCTTGCTGCCTTGGAGCTATAAAAGGGACCCCTAGGCGCATATAGGAAGAACCCAAGCATTCCTTGATCATTCCTATGCACCAAGACTCCATTCTCGCGCATTCGATTCTTTGAGATAATGCATTAGCTCCATTTGAGTAGAGAACTCCTTGAGTGGTGTTGTGAGCTCAAGTTGTGGCTTGTGTGCGTGATTGTGCTCATGCTCTTTGTGATCATCAATTGTAAGGGCGAGAGGCTCCAAGATTGTGGAGATTCCTCGCAAACGGGAAAGAGTATAAGAAAGAAAAACACCGTGGTATTCAAGTCGATCATTGGATCACTTGAGAAGGGTTGAGTGCAACCCTCGTCCATTGGGACGCCACAACGTGGAGTAGGCAAGTGTTATACTTGGCCGAACCACGGGATAAATCATCGTGTCTCTTGTGCTTGTTTTCCTTGTGACCATTGTGTTTCACAAGAAGCTCGGTCCTTAGCCACTTGATTTCATTGTGCTAACACTTAACCAAGTTTTGTGGCTACAAGTTTTAGATTTTTATAGGATCACCTATTCACCCCCCTCCCTCTAGGTTCTCTCAATTGGTATCAGAGCTGTTCTCTTCACGAAAGGGACTAATCGCCCAAAGAGATGGATCCTAAGAGAAAGGGGATGGTGGTCAACGACAAGACTAAGGAATCCATCGTCAATGAGCCAAAAGATGATAAGCCCTCGGACTCTAGCTCGAGTCATAAGAAAAGAGATGGGAACAAGAAGAGGCGCATCAAGAAGATTGTCTACTACGACAGCGACGAGTCTTCTTCTTCCCTAAGAGACGACGACTACGACGAGGAAAAGAAACCAGTTAACTCAAACTTTTCTTTTGATTATTCTAGTATTCCGTTTAACTCCAATGCTCATTTACTTTCAATTCCACTTGGGAAACCTCCGCACTTTGATGGAGAAGACTACTCATTTTGGAGTCACAAAATATGTAGTCACCTATTCTCTCTCCATCCAAGTATTTGGGAGATTGTTGAAAACAGAATGCTTTTTGATAGTACTGACAATCCCGTTTTCATTAATGAGCAAATCCATAAAAATGCACAAGCTACTACTGTTTTGCTAGCATCCTTGTGCAGGGACGAGTACCACAAGGTGAGCGGGTTGGATAACACCAAGCAAATTTGGGACACCCTCAAGATTTCTCATGAGGGGAACGACGCCACCATGATCACCAAGATGGAGTTGGTGGAAGGCGAACTGGGAAGGCTCGCAATGATCAGGGGGGAGGAGCCAACCCAAACGTACAACAGGCTCAAGACCCTGGTCAACAAGATCAGGAGCTATGGAAGCACGAGATGGACAGACCACGACGTCGTTCGACTTATGCTCAGGTCTTTCACCGTCCTTGATCCTCATCTTGTGAACTCGATTCATGAAAATCCTAGGTATACGAAGATGACGCCCGAGGAAATACTCGGAAAGTTTGTAAGCGGGCGTATGATGATCAAGGAAGCAAGATACGTTGACGAGGCATTGAATGGCCCAATGCCCATCTACGAGCCTCAAACCGTTGCTCTCAAACCAACAAGCAGCCGGGAGGCACTACCTAGCAAGGTGGCGCAAGTTGAAGCGGTCGGGCTAAACGAGGACGAAATGGCCCTCATTATCAAGCGCTTCAAGACGGCGCTAAAAGGACGAAAGGAGCATCCCAACAAGAGCAAAGCAAAGGGAAAGTGCTCCTGTTTTAAATGTGGTAAGACTGGTCATTTCATAGCAAATTGTCCCGATAATACAAATGACCAGGAACAAGAAAGGAATGGGAAGAGGGAGAAAAAGAATACCTACAAGAAGATGAAGGGCGAGGCGCACCTTGGCAAAGAGTGGGACTCGGATTATTCTTCGTCTGATTCCGACGACAAAGGACTCGCCGCCTCGGCCTTCAACAAGTCGTCGCTCTTTACCAATGAGCGCCACACTTGCCTAATGGCAAAGGAGAAGAAGGTAAACACTTGAGAAACTTCTAAGTACTCTACTTCTAGTGATGAGGACTCTAGTGATGATGAAGTAGATTACACTAGCTTGTTCAAAGGATTAGATAGATCTAAAGTAGAAAAGATAAATGAGTTGATTG
This sequence comes from Zea mays, assembly GCF_902167145.1. Classification (NCBI taxonomy): domain Eukaryota; kingdom Viridiplantae; phylum Streptophyta; class Magnoliopsida; order Poales; family Poaceae; genus Zea; species Zea mays. Next base: position 79,901,298 of record NC_050104.1, on the reverse strand, counting down.
ATGCCTTGAATGAAAAAGATAGACTGCTAGAGAGGCAAGAGGACATTTTGTATGAGGAACATGACAAATTTGTTAGTGTTCAAAAGTCTCTTGCCTTAGAGATTAAAAGGAATGAATAACTATCTTTTGAGTTATCTATTTGCACTGAATCTATTTCTAGTTTGAAGACTTTGAATGATGATTTAAATGCTAAGCTAGAAATAGTTAGTAAATCTAGTCCTTGTGTAGAGCATGTTGTGATTTGTGATAGATATAAGGATTTCAATATTGATGCATGTGTTGAGCACCTTACTTCTATTTTAAAATTAAATGATGAAGTGGCAAGTCTTAATGTACAACTTAAGACTTGCAAAAATGACTTTGATAAACTAAAATTTGCAAGGGATGCCTACACTATTGGTAGACACCCCTCAATTAAGGATGGGCTTGGCTTTCGAAGGGAAGCCAAGAACTTAACAAGTCAAAGGGCTCCCATTTCCAACAAGGAGAAAGGGAAGGCCCCAATGGCTAGTAGTAGTCAAAAGAATTATGCTTTCATGTACCATGATAGAAAATATTCTAGAAATTTTCATTATGATAGGAGTTATAATGTTTTCGAGTCATATGCCATGATTGCTTCGAGTTCCAATATTAATGGTAGGTCTAGGAGAAATTGTGTGTCTCATGCTCCTCGGAAAGTCTGTAATAAACCTACCACTGTTTTTCATGCTTGCAACACCACATTTGTTCTTTCATGTAAAAATGAAAAAGTGGTTGCTAAAAAGATGGGGGCCAAAAGCAAGGGAGACAAGACTTGCATTTGGGTCGCTAAGGCTATTGTTACTAACCTTGTAGGACCCAACAAGAGTTGGGTACCTAAAGCCCAAGCCTAATTTGCCTTGCAGGTTTATGCATCCGAGGGGTCAAGCTAGATTATCGATAGCGGATGCACAAACCACATGACGGGGGAGAAGAAGATGTTCATCTCCTACGTCAAGAACAAAGATTCCCAAGATTCGATCATCTTTGGAGATGGGAATCAAGGCAAGGTTAAAGGACTAGGAAAGATAGCTATTTCATCTGAGCATTCCATATCTAATGTGTTCTTAGTTGAATCGCGCGGGTATAACTTGTTGTCCGTTAGTCAACTATGTAATATGGGTTACAATTGCTTATTTACCAATGTAGATGTGTCTGTCTTTAGAAGGAGTGATGGTTCATTAGCTTTTAAGGGTGTACTAGACGACAAACTCTATTTAGTTGATTTTTCGAAGGAGGAGGTCGATCTAGATGCATGCTTTATCGCTAAGACTAGCATGGGCTGGTTGTGGCATCGTCGTCTAGCACATGTTGGGATGAAGAACCTTCATAAACTTCTAAAGGGAGAACATGTGTTAGGTCTAACCAATGTAACTTTTGAAAAAGATAGACCTTGTGCAGCTTATCAAGCAGGTAAACAGGTGGGAAGTACTCATCACAGCAAGAATGCGATGACCACATCAAGACCTCTGGAGCTACTTCACATGGACCTCTTTGGACCCATCGCCTACCTCAGCATCGGGGGAAGTAAGTATGGTCTTGTTATTGTTGATGATTTTTCCCGCTTCATTTGGGTATTCTTTTTGCAGGATAAATCAGAAACCCAAAGGACCCTAAAGCGCTTCCTAATGAGAGCTCAAAACGAATTTGAGCTCAAGGTGAAAAAGATAAGAAGCAACAATGGGTCCGAGTTCAAGAACCTTCAAGTGGAAGAGTTTCTTGAGGAGGAAGGAATCAAGCACAAGTTCTCCGCTCCCTACACACCACAGCAAAATGGTGCGGTAGAGAGGAAGAACAGGACGCTTATAGACATGGCGAGGACGATGCTTGGAGAATTCAAGACACCCGAGCGGTTTTGGTCGGAAGCTGTGAACACAGCTTGCCACGCCATAAACCGGGTCTACCTTCATTGCCTCCTCAAGAAGACGTCGTACGAACTTCTAACCGGTAACAAACCCAATGTTTCATATTTTCGTGTATTTGGGAGTAAATGTTACATTCTAGTGAAGAAAGGTAGGAATTCCAAATTTGCTCCTAAAGTTGTAGAAGGGTTTTTGTTAGGTTATGACTCAAATACAAAGGCGTATAGAGTCTTCAACAAATCATCAGGTTTGGTTGAAGTCTCTAGCGACGTTGTATTTGATGAAACTAATGGCTCTCCAAGAGAGCAAGTTGATCTTGATGATGTAGATGAAGATGATGTTCCAACGGACGCAATTCGCACCATGGCTATTAGAGATGTGCGACCACAGGAACACCAAGAGCAAGATCAACCTTCTTCCTCAACGATGGTGCATCCCCCGACTCAAGATGAAGAACATGCTCCTTAAGAGAAGGTGTGTGATCAAGGGGGAGCACAAGAAGAACAAGTTGTGGAGGAAGAAGCACCACTGGCCCCTCCAACTCAAGTCCGAGCGACGATTCAAAGGAATCATCCCGTCGACCAGATTTTAGGTGATATAAGCAAGGGAGTAACTACTTGCTCTAGATTAGCTAATTTTTGTGAGCATTACTCGTTTGTCTCTTCTATTGAGCCTTTCAGGGTAGAAGAGGCCTTGCTAGGTCCGGACTGGGTGTTGGCCATGCAGGAAGAGCTCAACAACTTCAAGCGAAATGAAGTTTGGACCCTGGTGCCACATCCCAAGCAAAATATTGTGGGAACCAAGTGGGTGTTCCGCAACAAACAAGATGAGCACAGGGTGGTGACAAGGAACAAGGCTCGACTTGTGGCAAAAGGTTATGCCCAAGTCGCAGGTTTGGACTTTGAGGAGACTTTTGCTCCTGTGGCTAGGCTAGAGTCTATTCGCATTTTGTTAGCCTATGCCGCTCACCATTCCTTCAGGTTGTTCCTAATGGATGTGAAGAGCGGTTTCCTCAACGGGCCAATCAAGGAGGAGGTGTACGTAGAGCAACCCCTGGCTTTGAGGATGAACGGTACCCCGACCACGTGTGTAAGCTCTCTAAGGCGCTCTATGGACTTAAGCAAGCCCCAAGAGCGTGGTATGAATGCCTTAGAGATTTTCTAATTGCTAATGCTTTCAAGGTTGGGAAAGCTGATCCAACTCTATTCACTAAGACTTGTGATGGTGACTTATTTGTGTGCCAAATTTATGTCGATGACATAATATTTGGTTCTACTAACCAAAAGTCATGTGAAGAGTTTAGCAGGGTAATGACTCAGAAATTTGAGATGTCGATGATGGGTGAGTTAAACTACTTCCTCGGGTTCCAAGTGAAGCAACTCAAGGACGACACCTTCATCTCCCAAACGAAGTACACGCAAGACTTGCTCAAGCGGTTTGGGATGAAGGACGCAAAGCCTGCAAAGACTCCAATGGGAACCGACAGACATGTCGACCTCAACAAAGGAGGTAAGTCCGTTGATCAAAAGGAATACCGGTCTATGATAGGTTCCTTGCTTTACTTATGTGCTAGTAGACCGGATATTATGCCTAGCGTTTGCATGTGTGCTAGATATCAATCCGACCCAAGGGAATGTCACCTTGTGGCCGTTAAGCGGATTCTTAGATATTTAGTTGCTACGCCTTGCTTCGGGATCTGGTATCCAAAGGGGTCTACCTTTGACTTGATTGGATATTCAGACTCTGATTATGCTGGATGCAAGGTTGATAGGAAGAGTACATCAGGGACGTGCCAATTCCTAGGAAGGTCCCTGGTGTCTTGGAGTTCTAAGAAACAAACTTCTGTTGCCCTATCTACCGCTGAGGCCGAGTACGTTGCCACAGGACAGTGTTGCGCGCAACTACTTTGGATGAGGCAAACCCTTCGGGACTTTGGCTACAATCTGAGCAAAGTCCCACTCCTATGTGACAATGAGAGTGCAATCCGCATGGCGGATAATCCTGTTGAACACAGCCGCACTAAGCACATAGACATTCGGCATCACTTTTTGAGAGACCACCAGCAAAAGGGAGATATCGAAGTGTTTTATGTTAGCACCGAGAACCAGCTAGCTGATATCTTTACCAAGCCTTTAAATGAAAAGACCTTTTGCAGGCTGCGTAGTGAACTAAATGTCTTAGATTCGGGTAACTTGGATTGATCTATAGCATACATGTGTTTTATGCCTTTGATCATGTAACTTATGCATTTCAATCTATTTTGTTCATTTGTGGTGCTCAAGTTGTACACATGATCCCCGGACCTCACAAGTCCATTTGCAAGTGATGCACTTATTTAGGGGGAGGCATGCTACAACTTGACACTTTGAGACTAACCTTATGTATTGAGTTTACTTGTTTGAGTCTCAAAAGTGGATTGAAAGGGAAAAGTGAACTTGGACCATGCAAGACTTCCACTGCACTCCGATGAGAGGGTAATTTACTCCAAGTTCATCTCCATACTCATATTGCCTTTTTTGCTCTTCGTTGACAATTTTGGTGAGGCAATGGGGTTAAAGGGCAAAGATTGATCCTGTTTTGGTGCTTAATGCCAAAGGGGGAGAAAATAAGGCCAAAGCAAATGGATCAGCTACCACTTGTGAAATTTTTTAAAAAGAGTAGAGTAGAACTTTTGATTTGTCAAAATAACTCTTACTATCAAAATTTGGTCTCTTGTGGGGAGAATGTTTGATTATTGGAAAAAGGGGGAGTTTTGGCTCTTAATCATTTTTCCTCTTGGATTATCTCCCTTTGTGTCTAAACATGTGTGTTTAACTTAGAGATAGGAAAATGAATTTGATTTGCAAAAACAAACCAAGTGGTGGCGAAGAACGATCCAAATATGTCAAATCGTGTCAAAGACTATTTATGTTCTCAATTGCATTGATGCTGCACTTCTATTTGTTGCTTTTTGATGTGTTGGCATAAATCACCAAAAAGGGGAAGATTGAAAGGGAAATGTGCCCTTGGGCCATTTCTAGTATATTTTGGTGATTAAGTGCCCAACACATATTGAGTGAGTAATTATATACCAAATGATGGATGAAGTGCAAATCGACAAGAAGGTATGGTTCTAGACTTAGTACATTGGTTTTTGTGTACTAATATATTTGGCTAAGTGCTAGAATCAGGAAAGGAAAAGGATTGGAAAAGAGTTGGCTGTGTATAGCCAACTGCTGCTCAGTCTGGGTGCACCGGACTGTCCGGTGCGCCAGGCTGGGCTCTGGCGAACTGGCCACTCTCGGGAATTCGTCGGCGGTGTACGACTATAATTCACCAGACTGTCCGGTGGTGCACCGGACTGTCCGGTGAGCAAACGGCCGCCGTCGCAACGATCGACCACCAAATCCGCGGGCGACGTGTGGCCCGCTCCAACGGTCGGCAGGGGGCACCGGACTGTCCGGTGCACCAACAGCTACAATTCTGCAATGGTCGACTGTGCTATTTTAGGAAGGAGATCCGCACCAGACACTGTATAGTGGATGTCTGGTGGTGCACCGGACTGTTCGGTGCGCCACCCAATAGAAGGCAAGAATTGTCTTCCCAGATTGCCTCCAATGGCTCCTTGCTGCCTTGGAGCTATAAAAGGGACCCCTAGGCGCATGGAGGAAGAACCCAAGCATTCCTTGATCATTCCTAAGCACCAAGACTCCATTCTCACGCATTCGATTCTTTGAGATAGTGACTTGAGCTCCATTTGAGTAGAGAACTCCTTGAGTGGTGTTGTGAGCTCAAGTTGTGGCTTGTGTGCGTGATTGTGCTCGTGCTTTGAGTCTTGTGTGTGTTGCTCTTCCCAACCTTACTTTCATGCTTCTTTGTGATCATCAATTGTAAGGGCGAGAGGCTCCAAGATTGTGGAGATTCCTCGCAAACGGGAAAGAGTATAAGAAAGAAAAACACCATGGTATTCAAGTCGATCATTGGATCACTTGAGAAGGGTTGAGTGCAACCCTCGTCCATTGGGACGCCACAACGTGGAGTAGGCAAGTGTTATACTTGGCCGAACCACGGGATAAATCACCGTGTCTTTTGTGCTTGTTTTCCTTGTGACCATTGTATTTCACAAGAAGCTCGGTCCTTAGCCACTTCATTTCATTGTGCTAACACTTAACCAAGTTTTGTGGCTACAAGTTTTAGATTTTTACAGGATCACCTATTCACCCCCCTCTAGGTTCTCTCACCAACCAATAGTGTCATGATTGATTGTATAATCTATCTGTCCTCACCTAACAGCAAATAAACTTTTGACCTACATCATGTAGTCTATCTCATCATATCTATCTTAACCATATTCCCCAACTCCGCTAAAATACACTAACATCGAATCAATGAGACCAAGACCGGAGAAGGAAAAAGATCAACATCGACAAGGGAGGATACAACAATCAAAGCGAATCTCGAGATGAATCAAGACTTAAACCTTTCAAACGAAGCCTTTTCCATTGCCGTAATATTTCCTACATCAACCTATTCAGCTTATATCATACATAATAAGTAGCTGGATACCTAAGCTCTTCTAATCACCCACTATTGTCTATAAAAAAAGAGGGCTCTAGATTTCTAAACCCATTCTAGACTAAAAGTTGATCACTTCCTTTTTACCCACTCATGTTCTTATTAATCATAATGATCTGCATAGGTTAATTTTGATGGGATCCAATAGGTTACCCCAGTTTTGGCTATCTTTATACCTTGATTTACCACTAAATATTTTTGGGTAGTACTTGATATTGCTTTATGTGGTTTTGGGTATGGAGATACATTATTCATGATTACACTTTTTATTATTACTGTTCATGTTAAGATTATTATGTTAATGGGAACATGGAGCGACCACCCGAGAAAACAGTGTACCACAAGGGTAGTATGGGATGCCCTTGGCTGATTAACTAGGAAAGCTAGTGGATGACTACCTTACCCGAAAGGGGCAAGAGCAGTAGGGGAGTGGTCAGTGTAGGGAGGTCCTTGGGTTGATTTTGCTGCGATGGCGGTCAAGCGAGGGATCCCTGCATTGGAGCTTCCTATAAATTGTAACGGGTTTTTTAAAACTAGTGGAACTTTATAAAGGCCTCGTAGTGTTACCCTGCCTCGCTTCCTTGGTAGAGGTGTATGGGGCCCGTACAACCCCGTGGCAGATGGGTAACATGACTTGTGGGAAAAGATGTGCAACCTCTGCAGAGTGTAAAACTGGTATACTAGCCATGCTCACGGTCATGAGCAGCTCTGTCGTCGTTTTGACCCTGGCGGGTCCCTGGACCGACGAGTAAACTGTCGCCGCGTGCCCCAGCTCAGATGGGTCGGCGCGAGACGGAGCGCGAAGGGGGGAAGCCGGAGGGAGACAGGCGTAAAAGGGGAATCCCGCAGCCTTCGTGTTTGTCCCGCGCCCAGGTCGGGTGCGCTTGCAGTAGGGGGTTACAAGCGTCTGCGTGGGAGAGAGCGAGAGGCTTACGCGTGCCGTCCCGTTCCCCCACGTGGCCAACCTCCTCGTAAGAGAGCCCTGGACCTTCCTTTTATAGGCGTAAGGAGAGAGTCCAGGTGTACAATGGGGGGTATAGCAGTATGCTAACGTGTCTAGCAGAGAGGAGCTAGTGCCCTAAGTACATGTCGTTGTGGCAGCCAGAGAGGTTTTGGCACCCTGTTCATGTGATGTCGTGGCCGTCGGAGGAGCGTTGGAGCCTTGCGGAAGGACAGCTGTCGGGGCTGTCGAGTCCTTGCTGACGTCTCCTTGCTTCCGTAAGGGGCTGAGAGCCGCCGTCGTCATGGAGCACGCGGGGCGCCATCATTATTTGTTTACCGGGGCGAGCCAGATGGGACACCGGTCTTGTTCCCCGTAGCCTGAGCTAGCTAGGGGTAGGGTAATGATGGCAGCCCTGTGAAGCGGTCGGTCCGAGCCCTGGGTCGGGCGAGGCGGAGGCTCCTCCAAGGTCGGGGTCGAGTCTGTCTTCCGAGGTCGAGGTCGAGTCCGAGCCCTAGGGTCGGGCGAGGCGGAGTTCGTCGTCTTCCGGGGCCGAGCCCGAGTCCGAGCCTTGGGGTCGGGCGAGGCGGAGTTCGTCGTCTTCCGGGGCCGAGCCCGAGTCCGAGCCCTGGGGTCGGGCGAGGCAGAGTTCATCGTCTTCCGAGGCCGAGCCCGAGTCTGAGCCCTGGGTCGGGCGCGGCGGAGTTCATCGTCTTCTAGGGCCGAGCCCGAGCCCGAGCCCTGGGGTCGGTCGAGGCGGAGTTCGTCGTCTTCCGGAGCCAAGCCCGAGTCCGAGCCCTGGGGTCGGGCGAGGCGGAGTTCGTCGTCCTCCGGGGCCGAGCTCGAGTCCGAGCCCTGGAGTCGGGCGAGGCGGAGCTTCCTATGGCGCCCGAGGCCGGACTTGGCCACTGTCAGCCTCACTCTGTCGAGTGGCACAGCAGTCGGAGCGACGCGGGCGGCGCTGTCTTCTTGTCAGGCTGGTCAGTGGAGCGGCGAAGTGACTGCGGTCACTTCGGCTCAGTCGACCAAAGGGCGTGCGTCAGGATAAGGTGTCAGGCCACCTTTGCATTAAACGCTCCTGCGATACGGTCGGCCGGTGTGGTGATCCGGCCAAGGTTGCTTCTCGGCAAAGACTGGGCCTCGGGCGAGCCGAAGGTGTGTCCGTTGCTTGAGGGGACCCTCGGGCGAGACGTGAATCCTCCGGGGTCGGCTGCCCTTGCCCGAGGCTGGGCTCGGGCGAGGTGAGGTCGTGTCCCCTTGAGTGGACCGAACCTTGACTTAATCACATCCATCAGGCCTTTGCAGCTTTGTGCTGATGGGGGTTACCAGCTGAGATTAGGATTCTTGGGGGTACCCCTAATTATGGTCCCTGACAGTAGCCCCCGAGCCTCGAAGGGAGTGTTAATACTCGCTTGGAGGCTTTTGTCGCACTTTTTTGCAAGGGGACCGGCCTTTCTCGGTTGCGTTTTCGTTCCGGTGGGTGCGCGCGAGCGCACCCGCCGGGTGTAGCCCCCGAGGCCTCGGAGTGGTTTAACTCCTTCGAGGTCTTAATGCGTTTCGTGATGCTTCGGTCGGTCTGGTTGTTCCCTCATGCGAACTGGTCGTAGCCCGGGTGCACAGTCGAGTCCCAAGTTCTCGGGCTGGTATTTTGACGCTGTCAACGGTTTGGCCGGAGCCGGGTTTGCGAGAGCAGCCCCCGAGCCTCCGCACAGAGCGAGAGGACGGTCAAGGACAGACTCGACTTTTTTACATACATCCCTGCGTCACCTTTCCGCAAGGAGGAGGGGGAAAAGCGCCATGTTGCCCTTGGAGGGCGCCGAACATGGTGTCTTCAGTGAGCTGCTAACGGGTAATCCGAGTGGATGCCCGTGCCCCATTCGTTAGGGGTCGGCTAGTGGCCCGGAGGCGCGCTCCAAAAGTACCTGCGGGTGATTTGCCGGACCCGGTCCCCTTTTGACGGGGTCTGAGGGCTCGATGCCTCCCTCTGGTGGGATTCCGTTACAAGATCGTTCCCGTGGGTCTCAGAAATGTGCTAGGGTACCTCGGGAGCGTAGCCCGAGCCTTGGTTATGTATCGAACGTACCCAGGGCCATCCCTCGCTCTGCGTCTGAGGTGGCTGTCGAACCCTTCGGGGGCCAGCCTACGAACCCCTGATCAGTAGTGGGCGCGGAGCCCGAGTGGACTGAGGCGGCCGTTGAACCCTTCTGAGGGGCCGGCCTTCGAACCTCTGACCAGTAGTGGGCGCGGAGCCCGAGTGCTCTGAGGCGGCTGTTGAACCCTTCCGAGGGGCCAGCCTTCGAACCTCTGATCACTAGGGGGCTCGGGGCCCGTTTCCTTCGCGAAGAAGGATCCCTTTCGGGGTGTCGTCTTTCCCAGTCCCTATCGCAAGAGAGAGAAAGAGGGAGAGGAAAAGGATACAAAATCGAACGACGTGGCGCACCTTTTTTGACGTGGTCATTATGGCGGAGGTGAATTGTCGCCTGCTTCGCCCGCCAAAGGTGCCGTCTGTCCTGCCGCAGAGTTAATGCGACGGGACGAGTGGTTCGTGGGGCAGCCGTTGCGCATGCGCGAGCCGTTCGAGGAACGGAGCACGGATGCGCCGTCTTCACGCCGTGGGAGAGGGTCCTCTCGCTGTCCCAGGAGGGGGCGTGAGCTTGCTGACGACGTGACGGCTGCTTCCGCCCGCCTGCCACCGTCGATACTGCCGGCCCATTTCTGGCCGTATCGATCGTCGCGCCTTCTCCCGTGGCTGACTGACCCATGACCGATGTGCCTGGTTGATACTGTTGGGTCATGCGTAGGGTCGCCTCGAGTCGCGGTATAGGTTCCGCAGTCGAGGAGGCACGATAGTGGCGCGAGTGGCGGTGCAGTTTCTTGCACGTAGTAACCGGTGCGCCGGTCACATGACGTGTGGGCCTGGGCCTCCATGCTTGGACGCATCGAAGTCGAAAGGGTACGTCCCCTTGGTGTGGTTGCATGCCGCCTGCATGGCGGTCCGCCCTTTCACCCGCTGGTCCGGGCGAAAGTGGAGGAATGCTCGTAACCGCTGGGCAGTTACGTGCACCGCGCGCGGTGGTTTGGCTTCTTCTACCCTGGGCCAGCTTGCATGACGCGTGGGACCCAGCCCCCATGTCGTAGGGGGAGAACCTTGGAGCGTGTTGGAGAAGACTCAGCCCGCGACGGCTGAGGACGCAAGTGGGGAGAGTTGCCTTTAAAAGGAGGGTGACCCCCTTGGAAGACAACCATGTCTTCGCGCTCCCCTTATGCATCGCGTCTTTCCACCTTCCAAGCCCCAGGATGGGGAACACTCGCAGTTCTTCCACCTTGTCGTTGGAGGAACGCAACTTCGCGAAAGTTGGTACCTTTCAGCCTTCGTTCGGCTTCAAGGATTTTCATCAGCCAGCCCGGCCGCATCCCCTCACCGATGGTCACCCAAGACGGTGACCACCAGCTCCTGGGTGGGGAGAAGCAAGCCGGGCTGCAATCTTGGTCCTGCCCTCAGCTTCAAGGATCTTCATCATCCTTGCTGGGGCGGAGAGCGAGGTGAGCCGGGGCTCTACCTCCCGCACGGGTCGGCTGGCCACCTCTTCTTCTAGCTTCTGGTGGTGGAAACCATCCTCTAGCTCTGCGGAGGAGGCGTCCTCCAACCATGCCGGGGAAGGTGAACTGTTGCTGCCTAGCTAGGATGCAACATTCCATCCTCTGTCCTCGCTTTCGTGGCGAGGACGGGAGCGAGGACCTGCCGGTGCGCTTTGGAGCGGTCTGCGCTCGCTGGTGCGACGTTGGTGGACAGCTGGAGAAAGCTTCTCCGCCGTCGAGGCCGTCAGCGTCGCCTACGGACTGACCTCCGGCTCTTTGGCTTTAATGTCTGGTTCTCGTCCCTTGAGTGGGGACGCGAACGAGAGCCTTCCGGTGGCTGCGTCCGTCCTGGGACCATGGCTGCTGCTGTAGAGGTCGTTGTCGAGTCGCCCAGAGCTTGTCGCCCCGCAGGCTCTCCGGTGTGGAGGTCGTTCATACCCGCGGGGGGTGGAACCGGAGTTCCGTTTGTAATGGCACCTTGAGTGCCGGTGTCTGTTCATTGTGGCTGTCGGGGCCTGAACATGTATGTATTTTTGGCACGGAGCCGTGTTTTTTCTTCATTTCGAGCACTAGGACTCGCCTGTCGGCTAACTGAACCGCTTAACCAAGTGTGAGTTGCCCCGTGCGAAGGTGACGAGTGAGGTATCCGTATCCTAGAGGCGTAGGAGTCCCTCGGCTCGGTCGGCCTTGCCGCCCGAGGCTTCTCTTGCTTAGTTAAAGGAACCCTCGGCCGCTCTTCGATGAGCCGAAGCCAGGGGCAGCGGTGTCAGTGTGGGCAGAGGCGGAGTCGGCTCGAAAAGAAGTCTTCGTCGGCCGGAGCCTGGCCGGGCCGTCCACTGGCGGGACCAGCGCCGGAGTCGAGTTGTCGAGGCCATGAGTCGGGCTGATGTCCTCGGCGGACAGCTGGCTGAGGCTTCGGGTCGGCCGAGCCGTCTGCTCGGGCCGGATTCCTGGAGGAGACCCTGGTGGCGATGGCCCGGGCGCGGTGCTGACGTCGTCCTTTGGAGTGGAGATCCTCCGACCGTGTTGCCGTCCGAGGCTCGGTCAGACTTCGCCGAAGGTGGAGTTGACGCCGAGGGTGCTGTTGCTCCCCTTCCGTCAAGGTCCGAGCCTGCAGGATCGGTTTACCTTGTAGTGTGCGTATGTTTTCCGCGACCGCCGAGGCCCAAACATACTGTCGTTGTGTTGTAAAGCTATGTTTCTTTTCCTCTTATTTCGAGTATCTGGACTTATTTGTCGGTAACAGAATTGTTTGTCCGAGCGAGAGTTACTTTTCACGGAAGGTAATGAGTGAGGTATCCGTATCCCGGAGGCGTAGGAGTCCCTCGGCTCGGTCGGCCTTGCCGCTTACGTGCACTCTTACTCGTCCATAGGATTCTGCTAACGATGTAGCCGAGAAGGCCTGAAAAATCGTTTCGGCAGAAGGGTTTCCGAGTATTAAGACTTGTTCGGTCAGCGGAATCGCTTATCCGAGCGTGAGTTACTTATCGCAGAAGGTGATGAGTGAGGTATCCGTATCCCGGAGGCGTAGGAGTCCCTCGGCTCGGTCAGCCTTGGCTGCTTACGTGTACTCCGTCATTTTCAGGATCCCACTTTCGAAGTAGCCGAAAAGCACGAAAGACGTTCTGGCAGAAAAGATCTTTTGCGAGGAAAATTTTGACGCAGAGGGGGTTCCCCCCTTCTAGCCCCCGAGGGAGGGTCGGGCTTTGCCGAGGCAAGGCTGACCCTTCCTTGATGGTTAGACTTTGTGTGTGAACGAGGTGTATGAACAATTTGAAAGCATCTTAAGGGTAGAAGCGACATAGCTGTCGGATGTTCCAAGCGTTGTTGTAGACCTCGCCTTGACTGTTGGCCAACTTATATGTCCCGGGCTTCAGAACCTTGGCAATGACGAATGGCCCTTCCCAGGGAGGCGTGAGCTTGTGCCGCCCTCGGGCGTCTTGTCACAGCCGAATCACCAAGTCGCCCACCTAGAGGTCTCGGGACCGAACCCCTCAGGCGTGGTAGCGTCGCAGGGACTGCTGATACCGCGCCGAGTGTAGTAAGGCCATGTCCCGAGCCTCTTCCAGCTGGTCCAGTGAATCTTCTCGGTTTGTTCAATTGCTTTGGTCGTCGTAGGCCCTCGCCCTCGGGGAACCGTATTCTAAGTCTGTGGGCAAGATGGCCTCGACCCCATAGACTAGAAAGAACAGTGTGAAGCCCGTGGCTCGGCGTGGCGTCGTCCTTAGACTCCAGACCACTGAGGGGAGCTCCTTCATCCATCGCTTGCCGAACTTGTTGAGGTCGTTGTAGATTCGTGGCTTGAGTCCTTGCAGAATCATACCGTTGGCACGCTCTACTTGCCCATTCGTCATGGGGTGAGCCACGGCGGCCCAGTCCACCCGGATGTGGTGATCCTCGCAGAAGTCCAGGAACTTTCTATCGGTGAACTGGGTGTCGTTGTCGGTGATGATGGAGTTCGGGACCCCAAAGCGATGGATGATGTTGGTGAAGAACGCCACCGCCTGTTCGGACCTGATGCTGTTTAGGGGTTGGACCTCGATCCACTTGGAGAATTTGTCGATGGCGACCAGCAGGTGCGTGTAGCCCCCGGGTGCCTTCTGTAAGGGACCGACGAGGTCCAGGCCCCACACAGCAAACGGCCAGGTGATGGGTATTGTCTGCAGAGCCTGAGCGGGCAGATGGGTCTGCATTGCGTAGAATTGACACCCTTGACAGGTGCGGACAATTCTAGTGGCGTCGGCCACCGCGGTCGGCCAGTAGAAACCTTGTCGGAAGGCATTTCCAACAAGGGCTCGGGGCGCTGCGTGATGACCGCAAGCCCCCGAGTGTATTTCTTGTAAGAGCTCCTGGCCTTCGGCGATGGATATGCATCGTTGGAGGATGCCTGAGGGGCTGCGGTGGTAGAGCTCCTTCTCGTCCCCCAGCAAGACGAACGACTTGGCACGCCGCGCCAGTCGCCGAGCCTCGGCTCAGTCGAGGGGCAGCTCTCCTCGGTGGAGATATCGCAGGTACGGGGTCTGCCAGTTTCGATTAGGCGTGGCCCCGTTCCACTCTTCCTCGACGCGCAGTGCCTCACCCTCGGGGGGCGAGGGTGCCTCGGGTTGAGCCGAGGGCGCCTCGGGCTGGGCCGAGGGTGCCTCGGGCTCGGACGTGTCGTCGGTCTTGACTGAGGGTTGCTGTAGGTCTCGGGAGAAGACGTCCGGGGGAACCGTTGTTCGCCCCGAGGCTATCTTAGCTAGCTCGTCCGCAGTCTCGTTGTATCGTCGGGCGATGTGGTTGAGCTCGAGCCCGTAGAACTTGTCCTCCAGGCGCCGAACCTCATCGCAGTAGGCTCCCATCTTCGGGTCGTGGCAGTGGGAGTTCTTCATGACTTGGTCAATGACGAGCTGCGAGTCACCACGAGCGTCGAGGCTTCGGACCCCTAGCTCGATGGCGATGCGCAACCCGTTAACCAGAGCCTCGTACTCGGCCACATTGTTGGACGCCGGGAAGTGGAGGCGTAGCATGTAGCGTAGGTGCTTCCCGAGGGGCGAGATGAAGAGCAGGCCTGCGCCTGCCCGGGTCTTCATCAGCGACCCATCGAAAAACATGGTCCAGAGTTCCGGTTGGATCGGAGCTGCTGGAAGCTGGGTGTCGACCCATTCAGCCACGAAGTTCGCCAAGACTTGGGACTTGATGGCCTTCCGAGGGGCGAACGAGATTGTCTCGCCCATGATTTCCACTGCCCACTTTGCAATCCTACCCGAGGCCTCTCGGCATTGGATGATCTCCCCCAGGGGGAAGGATGACACCACAGTCACCGGATGAGACTCGAAGTAGTGTCGCAACTTCCGCCGCGTCAGGATCACCGCGTACAGCAGCTTCTGAATTTGTGGGTAGCGGATCTTGGTCTCGGACAGTACCTCACTGATGAAGTAGACTGGCCTCTGGACGGGCAATGCATGACCCTCTTCTCGTCTCTCAACCACGATCGCGACGCTGACCACCTGAGTGGTAGCGGCGACGTAGATCAAGAGGGCTTCTCCGGTAGCGGGGGGCACCAAGATGGGCGCGTTTGTGAGGAGCGCCTTCAGGTTCCCGAGGGCTTCCTCGGCCTCAGGGGTCCAAGTGAAGCACTCGGCCTTCCTTAAGAGGCGGTACAGAGGTAGGCCTCTTTCGCCGAGGCGCGAGATGAAGCGGCTCAGAGCCGCGAGGCATCCCATGACCCTCTGTACGCCTTTCAAGTCCTTGATGGGCCCCATGTTGGTGATGGCCGCGATTTTCTCCGGGTTGGCCTCAATGCCCCGTTCGGAGACGATGAACCCCAAGAGCATGCCTCGGGGTACTCCAAAGACGCGCTTCTCGCGATTGAGTTTTACGCCTTTCGCCTTGAGACACCGGAATGTCGCTTCAAGGTCGGAAAGGAGGTTGGAGGCTTTCCTCGTCTTGACTACGATGTCTTCGACGTAAGCCTCGACCGTTCGACCAATGTGTTCGCCGAACACGTGGTTCATGCACCCTTGGTATGTCGCACCTGCATTCCTCAAACCAAATGGCATAGTAATGTAGCAGTACATGCCAAAAGGTGTGATGAAAGAAGTCGCGAGCTGGTCGGACTCTTTCATCCTGATTTGGTGATACCCTGAGTAGGCATCGAGGAAAGACAGGGTTTCGCACCCAGCAGTGGAATCCACGATTTGATCGATGCGAGGCAGAGGGTAGGGAACCTTCGGACATGCTTTGTTTAGACCAGTGTAGTCTACACACATCCGCCATTTCCCTCCTTTCTTTCTCACAAGCACAGGGTTGGCAAGCCATTCGGGATGGAATACCTCTTTGATGAACCCTGCTGCCATCAACTTGTGGATCTCTTCGCCTATGGCTCTATGTTTTTCTTCGTCGAATCGGCGTAGAGGCTGCTTCACGGGTCGGGCTCCAGCTCGGATATCCAGCGAGTGCTCGGCGACATCCCTCGGTATGCCGGGCATGTCCGAGGGACTCCACGCAAAAACGTCGGCGTTTGCACGGAGAAAGTCGACGAGCACTGCTTCCTATTTGGGGTCGAGCTCGGAGCCGATCCGGATCTGCTTGGATGCGTCGTTGCTGGGGTCGAGAGGGACGGACTTAACCGTCTCCGCTGGCTCGAAGTTGCCGGCATGGCGCTTCACGTCTGGCACCTCCTTGGAGAGGCTCTCCAGGTCGGCGATGAGGGCCTCGGCGTACTCCACGCACTCCACATCGCATTCATACGCGTGTCGGTACGTGGGGCCGACGGTGATGACCCCGTTGGGGCCTGGCATCTTGAGCTTGAGGTAGGTGTAGTTGGGGACGGCCATGAACTTGGCGTAGCATGGCCTCCCCAGCACTGCGTGGTAAGTTCCTCGGAACCCGACCACCTCGAACGTGAGGGTTTCCCTTCGGAAGTTGGTGGGAGTCCCGAAGCAGACGGGCAGATCGAGTTGTCCGAGGGGCTGGACGCGTTTCCCGGGGATGATCCCGTGAAAAGGCGCCGCGCCCGCCCAGACCGAGGACAGACCGATCCGCAGGAGCCCGAGGGTCTCGGCGTAGATGATGTTGAGGCTGCTGCCTCCGTCCATGAGGACCTTGGTGAGCCTGACGTTGCCGATGACGGGGTCGACAACGAGCGGGTATTTCCCCGAGCTCGGCACGCGGTCGGGGTGGTCGCCCTGGTCGAAGGTGATGGGCTAGTCGGACCAGTCTAGGTAGACTGGTGCCACCACCTTTACCGAGCAGACCTCCCGACGCTCTTGCTTGCGGTGCCGAGCCGAGGCGTTCGCCACTTGCCCATCGTAGATCATGAAGCACTCGTGGACCTCGGGGAACTCCTCTGCCTTGTGATCCTCCCTCTTGTCGTTGTTGTGGGCCCTGCCACCTTCTGCAGGTGGCCCGGCCTTGTGAAAGTGGCGTCGAAGCATGGCGCACTCCTCAAGGGTGTGCTTGACGGGCCCCTGATGATAGGGGCACGGCTCCTTGAGCATCTTGTCGAAGAGATTGGCGCCTCCGGGAGGTTTCCGAGGGTTCTTGTACTCAGCGGCGGCGACAAGGTCCGCGTCGGCGGCGTCACGTTTTGCTTGCGACTTCTTCTTGCCTTTCTTCTTGGTGCCGCGCTGAGTAGACGCCTTGGGGACGTCTTCCGGCGGGCGGCCCTAGGGCTGCTTGTCCTTCCGGAAGATGGCCTCAACTGCCTCCTGGCCAGAGGCGAACTTGGTGGCGATGTCCATCAGCTCGCTCGCCCTGGTGGGGGTCTTGCGACCCAGCTTGCTCACCAGGTCGTGGCAGGTGGTGTCGGCGAGGAACGCGCCGATGACATCCGAGTCGGTGACGTTGGGTAGCTCGGTGCGCTGCTTCGAGAATCGCCGGATGTAGTCCTGGAGAGACTCTCCCCGCTGCTGGTTGCAGCTTCAGAGATCCCATGAGTTCCTAGGGCGCACGTACGTGCCCTGGAAATTGCCGGCGAAGGCTTGGACCAGGTCGTCCCAGTTGGAGATCTGCCCCAGAGGCAGGTGCTCCAACCAGGCTCGAGCGGTGTCGGAGAGGAACAGGGGGAGGTTACGGATGATGAGGTTGTCATCGTCCGTTCCACCCAGTTGGCAGGCCAACCGGTACTCCGCGAGCCACAGTTCCGGCCTCGTCTCCCCCGAGTACTTCGTGATAGTAGTCGGGGTTCGGAACCGGGTCGGGAACGGCGCCCGTCGTATGGCCCGGCTGAAAGCCTGCGGACCGAGTGGTTCAGGCGAGGGACTCCTATCCTCCCCATTGTCGTAGCGTCCCCCACGCCTGGGGTGGTAGCCTCGGCGCACCTTCTCGTCGAGGTGGGCTCGACGGTTGCGGTGATGGTGCTCGTTGCCGAGGCGTCCCGGGGCCGCAGGCGCTGTGTTGCGCGTGCGCCCGGTGTGGACCAAGGCTTCCCGCATGAATCGGGAAGTCGCGGCGCAATGCTCCGAGGGGTACCCCTGCCTTCAGGAGGCAGAGCTTTTGGCCCGTCGGACCGCGGCGTCTTCCAGGAGATTCTTGAGCTCTCCCTGGATACGCCGTCCTTCGGTGGTTGATGGCTCTGGCATCGCGCGGAGAAGTATCGCTGCTGCAGCCAGGTTCTGGCAGACCCCACTGGAAGCCGGTGGCGGCCTTGCCCTGACATCGTCGGCGATGCGGTGCTGGATGCCCTGGGGTAGATGACGCGCTTCTCCAGCCGGAACTTGGCCTGCCCATTCCTGCCCGATGTTCCGCCGGAACGGCTCAAGTGTTCCTGCTCCCTCGTCGAGCCTGGCCTGCATCTCACGGATTTGCTCGAGCTGTATGTCCTGACCCCCCGTAGGGACTGGGACCACAGCTAGCTCCCGAAGGATGTCAACGCGAGGCGCAGGCCTAGGGGGATCACCGTTTTTCCGGTATACCAAGATGGTTGCCTTCGCCGGGACCCCCTAGATCGACGTGGAAACATTCACGACTTGGGCCGCAGTCCTCGTCGCCGAAGCTGCGGCTACCGTTGGAATAGCCGGAAAGGCAGTAGTCGCATGCGGTCATGAAGTCCCGCATGGCACTGGGGTTACCAAGTCCAGAGAAATCCCAACAGAAGTTGGGCTCGTCATCTTCCTCGGAACCCGAGGGTCCGTAGGTCGAGATGGACGTCAGCCGGTCCCAGGGTGACCGCATACGATACCCTAGAGGGTTTGAACATGCCTCTATGAAGGCTTCCACCGAAGCGACGTCGCTCGGTGGGTCGAGGCTGAATCCAAAAGGCACGAGATGGGAGTCGGTCGGTACCTCCTGGTCGACAGGCGGTGACGAAGTCGCGTCAGGGGCAGACTGCACCGTCGTCTCGGGTACGAGAGTGACGCCCAGCAAGTCCTTTGCGAGCGTGCTGGCGTCTTCCGTCTGCTTGGAGTTGGCGTGTTGCAGGGAAACGACGCTCGTCTTCATCTCAGACGCGAGGTCGATGCCCGACGTGTCCCCCGTTGGGGCGCCGGCGCCGTCGACTCGCTCGACAGCCGGCGAGGTGCCGCCTCCTGCTTGGCCTTGGTTGCCCCGCCTCCTCCTCCGTCGGCGGGGGAGGCGACGGGACAAGCCCGTATGTTGTTCTTCCGCCACGTGGGGAAGACGTTGTCGATTCCGCCGCCGGCGGGCGGGTTGTCGACCGCCATTGTCGCTGTCGCGCGGCGGAGGAAGGAGTATCATGTCGTAGCTGCCGTCGAGAGACATGAACTCAAGACTCCCAAAACGGAGCACCGTCCCGGGCTGGAAAGGTTGCTGGAGACTGTCCATCTGGAGCTTGATGGGAAGTTGTTCGTCAACACGCAGCAGGCCCCTACCTGGCGCGCCAACTGTCGGCGTTTCGACCCCGGGGGGTCCCTGGACCGACGAGTAAACTATCGCCGCGTGCCCCAGCCCAGATGGGTCGGCGCGAGACGGAGAGCGAAGGGGGGAAGCCGGAGGGAGACAGGCGTAAAAGGGGAATCCCGCGGCCTTCATGTTTGTCCCGCGCCCAGGTCGGGTGCGCTTGCAGTAGGGGGTTACAAGCGTCCGCGTGGGAGAGAGCGAGAGGCTTACGCGCGTCGTCCCGTTCCCCCGCGTGGCCAACCTCCTCGTAAGAGAGCCCTAGACCTTCGTTTTATAGGCGTAAGGCGAGGGTCCAGGTGTATAATGGGGGGTATAGCAGTATGCTAATGTGTCTAGCAGAGAGGAGCTAGTGCCCTAAGTACATGCCGTCGTGGCAGCCAGAGAGGTTTTGGCACCCTGTTCATGTGATGTCGTGGCCGTCGGAGGAGCGTTGAGCCTAGCGGAAGGACAGCTGTCGGGGCTGTCGAGTCCTTGCTGACGTCTCCTTGCTTCCGTAAGGGGCTAAGAGCCACCGTCGTCATGGAGCACGCGGGGCGCCATCAATATTTGTTTACCGGGGCGAGCCAGATGGGACGCCGGTCTTGTTCCCCGTACCCTGAGCTAGCTAGGGGTAGGGTAATGATGGTCCCCCCTGTGACGCGGTCGGTCCGAGCCTTGGGTCGGGCGAGGCGGAGTTCGTCGTCTTCTGAGGCTGAGCCCGAGTCCGAGCCCTGGGGTCGGGCGAGGCGGAGTTAGTCGTCTTCCGGGGCCGAGCCCGAGTCTTGGGGGTCGGGCGAGGCGGAGTTCGTCGTCTTCCGGGGCCGAGCCCGAGTCCGAGCCCTGGGGTCGGGCGAGGCGGAGTTCGTCGTCTTCCGGGGCCGAGCCCGAGCCCGATTCCTGGGGTCGGGCGAGGCGGAGTTCGTCGTCTTCCGGGGCCGAGCCCGAGCCCTGGGGTCGGGCGAGGCGGAGTTCGTCGTCCTCCGGGGCCGCGCTCGAGTCCGAGCCCTGGGGTCGGGCGAGGCGGAGCTTCCTATGGCGCCTGAGGCCGGACTTGGCCGCTGTCAGCCTCACTCTGTCGAGTGGCACAGCAGTCGGAGCGATGCGGGCGGCGCTGTCTTCTTGCCAGGCTGGTCAGTGGAGCGGCAAAGTGACTGCGGTCACTTCGGCTCAGTCGACTGAAGGGCGTGCGTCAGGATAAGGTGTCAGGCCACCTTTGCATTAAACGCTCCTGCGATACGGTCGGTCGGTGTGGTGATCCGGCCAAGGTTGCTTCTCGGCGAAAACTGGGCCTCGGGCGAGCCGAAGGTGTGTCCGTTGCTTGAGGGGACCCTCGGGCGAGACGTGAATCCTCTAGGGTCGGCTGCCCTTGCCCGAGGCTGGGCTCGGGCGAGGTGAGGTCGTGTCCCCTTGAGTGGACCGAACCTTGACTTAATCACACCCATCAGGCCTTTGCAGCTTTGTGCTGATGGGGGTTACCAGCTGAGATTAGGAGTCTTGGGGGTACCCCTAATTATGGTCCCCGACAAGCTCGGACCCTCACATGATTAATTTATGGAACTGAATTCAATTTGTCATATGAATTGCATTGAGGGTGTTGTTAATACTTTTGTTCTACTACTTAATTGGTTTGGTATTTACTTATACTTAGTAATTGCTAATAAAATTTTGACCAACTTTAAAAGCAATGCTCAGCTTGAACCATCCTCTTTGGTAAGCCTTACACTTCACATGAGCTCCCATCTTTAGCGAGTTCATACACATTATTCTCCACAACTTGTTGAGCTATGAACGTATGTGAGCTCACTCTTGCTGTCTCACATCCCCCCACAGGTCAAGAACAGGTACCACAGGATAAGGCGCATGGAGGATGCTGTGACGAGGTCGTGAGAGGTTTAAGCCATCGTCTCCTAGTCAACTTTGGGTTGTTGGATCATTGTCTTCATATGATGTAATTATTTATTTATTTTGTATAGAACTCCTGCTATGTAGTAAAGATGTGACATTCGATCCTGTATCATGATTCATCATATGTGTGAGACTTGGTCCCAGCACACCTGGTGTTTATGTTCGCGCCCGGGTCTTGGTGCCCTAAAACTGGGTGTGACAACCTCCCCGTCACATCAGGTTACTATTTTAGGACAACACGATGGACGTCTTTCACTGGACAGACACCCAATGGGTGTACCATCCAGATTTTTTGAGATTTTCTGAAGCAGCGAGACCTGCAACATATACGCAATGAATACATAATGACAAGGGGGAAGATCGGTCAAACTAGAGGAAGTCCAGACTCTACCGAGCACAAGTCCAATCAATAGAGGCATTGAAGTCCAGGGCCGAGTGCCGTCCAGCCAGGCCCCCTCTGGTTTCGGTTTGACCGACTGGGCTCCAACTCGTCAAAGGGTCCGATCAGAGTAACTCCAAACCAAGCAGGGTATGGACAGATGTCATCACCGAGCTACTCTAAAAATCATTTTGAAAAGCAAAGCAGTGAATACCTTTGAGTTGATTATTTCAAAATGAAATCAAAGCTCGGGGGCTACACCCATTGGGTGCACCGTCGGTGCACCTAACGGAGTCATAAAATTTCAGAGAGAAATGCTGAACTCTAAAGCATACAATGAAGACCTTTGAGTTGATTATTTCAAAATCAAATTAAAGCTCGGGGGCTAGACCCATTGAGTGCACCTTCGGGGCACCCAACAGAGTCTTAAAACTTCGAAGACGAATGTTGAACTCTAAAGCACACAATGAAGACCTTTGAGTTAATTATTTCAAATGCAAATCAAAGCTCGGGGGCTACACCCAATGGGTGCACCTTCGGTGCACCCAATGGAGTCATGAAATTTCGAAGCTGAGTGTTGAACTCTAAATCACACAATGAAGACCTTTGAGTTGATTATTTCAAAATCAAATCAAAGCTCATGGACTACACCCATTGGGTGCACCTTCGGTGCACCTAACAGAGTCATGAAATATCAAAAGAAAATGGTGAACTCAAAAGCAAGTAGTGAGGACCTTTGAATTGATTATTTCAAAATCAAATCAAAGCTCGGGGGCTACACCAATTGGGTGCACCTTCAGTGCACCCAACGGAGTCATGAAATCTCAAAAGAAAATGTCGAACTCAAAAGCAAGTGGTGAGGACCTTTTAATTGATTATTTCAAAATCAATTTAAAGATCAGGGGCTTGTGAGGGATGGATATCTCTCGGATCCACACAAGTGTAAAAATGCGCCCGGGGCCACACAACAGTCGCCCCTTTGAGGCGTCCCGCTATGGGCCGGGTAAACGGAGCCAACAGAAGCGAGCTGGTCCAGATGAGAAAGAGGCCCACGTCTGAGTTAGCCGCGGCATAAGTGCGAATATATCGGGCCAGGTTTGTTCCGCACACCCTACATCCTAAACTGTCGGCGATAGCTCGGGCGCGGGAGGACCGGATTTCCCAGGATAATGGAAGACCATTCGCTACTAATTAGGGGATAAGTAGGGAGATTATAATCAACACCTATGCGGGGGAGCCCTCTCTGGTTGTGTATATAAGGCCAGAGGGCACCCTTGCCATTTTCGGCTCATCAATAACCCATCATCTTAGCAGTCACAACCTGTAAACCCATCTCCATACAGAAAACCACCATAGGAAGTAGAGTATTACGCTTCTCAAAGAGGCCCGAACCTGCTCAAACTTGCGTGTTTCCCTCTCGTGCAGCAGCACGAACCATCGAGTCACAATCTGCGACGCCGTCCTACCCAAAAGCACCATGAGGGTAACCCCAGGTGTGCGGTCGGACACAAAACAACAACAGGTGTCCTACGACCAGAGATGAAGTTAGCATGATGTGTGATCGAGATTAAGATTCGACCCTCGTCCCAACAGTTTTTTATGTGACTTTATAAAATAGCAAGGTTGTTGTGGACCTCTTCCTTTTTGAGGGATTTAGCTATTAATTTTAGCCAAGTCATTGGAGTTGATCTAATGATGTTTTAATAAGTCTACTCTAGAGAGACTCATGATATCTAATTTGCTATCTAATAACCGTTATGCTTTGTATGTCGGATGGGTCGATGGTTAGAAAACTTACGTAGAATTTACTACTCACATGCCAAAATAAAAATACATATCTCGTACCTTGAGCGGTAAGAATTTATTAGTTTTGCTATGAATTTGAAAAACAATATGAACATTATCTCTAAATAATCTTATTATAAAAATATACTTCCGTTGAACCAAATTTAGCACTGAACGATCGGAAGGTCCACCTTGTGGTCTGGATGGTCCGTGTGCTTGAGGGCCTCATAAGCGTCCTGACATCTTCCGCCACTTCCATCCAAGGTTGCGTTGCACTATCGTTTACCACCTCACTTAGAAGTATCGCTGCTACCGGCACAATGGTTAACTCATGTCTGCTCACCTGATGCCAAGATTGCTCTCAAATGTGTGGCAATGCGGCCTAGTCTGTAAGGTATCCCGACCGTTGAGCACCAAATGTCCAAATGCCTGCGTGATTGGACGGTCTATCCTAGGTATAAGAAGATTAGCCGAACTAACGCATGTTTTTGATAAAGATGTCATTGATGGAACTACCAATGGACTAGGTCTTGCTAGTTTTTGTAGAGAAGAAATCAAATATGTAGGGAGAGGGCGAATATTATCTTATCTATTCTTTTTTATGTTATGTATTTTTGTTCTTATTCTTTATTCCATGAAATGGATTATTTCATGAATTCCTCAAAACGAGGCTCATCAAAATGCAAAATCTAAGACTACTATAAGACTACTAATAAAACAAGAAAAAATGAGAAATGAGAAAAAATGAGAACGATTAAATTACTTCCCCCGAATATCCAACTGACTAATTAATTTCTTATAAATTACTCTATTTTTCTTTGCCAAATAAGCCAGCAAACGTTGACGTTTTCCCAAAAGTCTTCGTAGAACTCTTTCTGATGAAAAATCTTTTTGTGTAATTCTAAATGTGAAGCAAGTCTCCATATCTTATTGGTGAAACTGAATACTCCATGATTATATTAGTTTAGATAGGAGTCCTTATCCTGTGCGTGGTTATCCTAACAAACTCGAGAGAAACTGTTGGATCTCACCTAGAAATGGGTCTAGACCTCCCCCTATATATATGAAGGGGTACGACCGATTGAGAACACACAATCCATTCGAATCAATCTATTTACGTTATCATGCCTTAGGAGTAGATATAGCGTAGCTCTAGTTGTAGTTTCCCAATCTCAATCTTCACCTCTCTTCGGATCTACTTTGTCAAGAGGCGCTTTGGGTGGCCTGTGGATCTCGAAGAAACCCTACAGTCTGAGGTCCCTCTCGGGAGGTGAGATCTAGGTTCTACACTAAGCCCTCTACGCCATCGCGGACGGTCCACCAACTACACATGGACGGACCATGTACCTGCAGAGAAGAGCGTAATTATCTGCTTGACACTGACCTACATGTGGACGATATGGTGACATATCGCGGACCGTCCAGTGCCTCGCAGAGAGGTCCCCAAGGTATCGAATCCCCGTGAGCGGGATCTAAGGATCATTGGTGTTTGGGTCGAAAAGGCACCAACATACTTTTTGGTGACTCCACTAGGGACAAGAGAATTTAGATCTATTAAAATCAGGCTACAATGACCGATTCTAAAGATCTCAATGACGTTCCCCTAGGCAACAACACAATACTGACTATAGATAATCTATCGGCCGCTGAGCGAAAAGAATTTGAAGAGTACATGGAGAAGTTGGACGAGGAAGACCAGCGACAACAAGCTTAGATTCGCAAGGAGGCGAAGAGATGGTTTCTCTAGCACTTTAGGATAGATCACCACCAGAAGGACATCCAAGAGAGAGAAATAAAGCTTGCTTCCATGATGGCCTCGCTACAACTCCCCACTGTAAGTAACACCATGTCATTCGACGTTATTCAATGTCCTAAGAATTCTTGTTAGGATCGGATTGAACTTATGATGGAGTCTATAGAAAAGATGGCACAAGCACTAGAAAAAAAATAATATACCTAATTTTTTGTCACATAAATTGAGCACTAAAACAGTTGCGCCAAACACATCTGCAATAAATGGGCTTTTGCAATTCTAACCATATCATGGTATGCCGATAAACTCATATCCGGGACAACTATTTCCACCACCTACACTATACGATAGGCCGCCCATAAGTATGGTCGGACTGTCCAAGTACAATTCTGGACCGTCCGGTCCTCCCGTGGACCATACGACTCCATATGCCAAACTATCTAGTGCAGCGCAAATCCTACCACATGGCACACAGATAGTGCCAAACATTATCAGACATTCCGGATATAACCTCGAACAACCCGGCGTCATACCAGACCGTTCGGCCACCCATGCCAAATTGTCCGAGTATATCTATGTAGGACAAGGTGCTGCACAAAACACACAGTTTTCTACCCACCTCAGCAGCACTACTATCTCCCTCCCATAGCACATCAAAGTCGCAACATGCCACCTTTCCCATGCATTAGGCTGAATATTTTCAATCACTAGGGAGCCAGAGAGGTTCACCCCATGTTAGATGATAGTGGGATGCGGTACTGGTATGCCTCGGGGGCTTAAACCGGAGGCCACCTTTGATCATCTTGGGGCAGAAGGTCGACATAATAATAATCAGTCACTTGAGCCCCACGTCTCGAGGACCGGTGGGTTACCAACGGCCACTATGGATGAAGTTTGAGAGGAAATAACTAAGTTGTTTCGATATAAATTGTGTGTCGGTGTGTCTAGCCTAGGAAAATCATATTATAGACCATACTTCATGGTAGAGGTGAAGGAACACTTCTAGAAGAGTGTTCTAAAGAAGGAAGCACCAATATATCCTTCAATAAAAGCCTTCTTTGCAAAGATGAGTAAGCCAATAAAGTAGTCTATCTCTGACTATGAGTCGTTGCTGGGTAAAGAAAAGAAAAAATCTATGAATAAAAATGTGTCGTCCCATCAGTTTGCATGGAGATTCTAGCATGGTTAGCATCTAGTGTGGCCAGAAGAGGTCACAGAATTGACAACAGAATTGTGCAGTTTCCATGACTGCTATATGAAGGTATCAGTCAGGGTAGGACAAACTTTGGTGTGCTTGTACAAGACCACTAGTTCAACAACATTGATGTGATGTGGCTAGAGTTTAAAGATATATATGAGATATACCCGTGGAATGCGTTAGGCCTCTCTCTCCCATGAGTACTTGGGTTTTGTAAGTGTTTGGCTTCTCTCTTGTACATTACTGAATAATATATATTAAATGCTAGTAGAAGTGCTCTTACACCTACTATGTTTCATGAAGGATGAGATCCAACCATGCTGTAAAGAAGGGATTTTGAATATCATCTTCGTGGACACAATGTACATAAACCAAAAACCAATTAAGGGTTGTTGGGCAGACATCCTACCAAAATTGCACAAGTTTCTTCACAAGCAACACTATAGGAAATACATACTTATTCCACATAATTTGAAGTTAGTGCCCGTTATCTTTTCGCATCCATACCTTTTCAAACTAAATATGTATTCTTATTTGTTCTCCCTGTTTATAATGTTTCTATAGATTTCACTAGGTACTTTTAGTGGTCTCAATGGAAGAAGGCACTATAATTATCTTTGACACCTTGAGGAAGCTAGTCAAGGACATACAAGAACTAATAGAGCTTCTTAAAGAGTAATTCTTTCCATTCAAAACCTAACTCTCTAGACCTCTAAATAATTGAATTATTCATGCACCAAGGACTTATCATTTTCATTATACTAGGCATGGAGTCGAATACACAAAAAGCAGCCTAGCCTGAATGAAACTCTTAAGATTAGGCCAAATTTCCTATACGTTTGTAACTTTTTTATCCCTCCAGTTATTTGTTAATAATAATTCATAACTTTTTCTCCATTTCAGTGTTTGATATAGGAAAAGGGAAACAACATGTGTGGTTATTATATTACACATTCTTAGGTAACAAGTTAGTGGCCAAAGATATCAAGGTACATCAATATTTTCTACAGTATAGATGTTGATTTCATAATAATAAAGTATCTTGACTTTCAGTTTTATGTGATAACACTTTTTATTAATGTCTTTGGTAAATCTTAGGTACGAAGGATGAAGAAAGAAGTACTGCCTTCAGATAGGATACAAGCAATTCAAGAACAATTTATAAGGTTTATATATATATAGAGGGATCATGTCTAAAGACAAAGAGTTCTATTATGATGGATGAAATCTTCCGCCCTCACTCGATGAAGACGATTCATATTGAGAACATAGGAAACGATGATATATTTAAAGGAAAACGTCCAAATTACTCCCTTCACCTATGGACAAATGTTCACATGACCCCTTAAAGTATTTTTTGGTTCATTTTACCTCTCCATTCCTTTGAGTTGGTTCAATTTACCCCTTAACAAAAAAGATAAATTTTGTTAAGGGGTAAAGTGAACCAACTCAAAGGAGTGGAGGGGTAAAATAAACTAAAAAAATACTTTAGGGGTTATGGGAACATTGTCCATAGGTGAGAGGAGTAATATAAACTATTCCCTTAACTTAATCTAAAAGTCGAAAAACTTCATAGACATTTGTGCGTGTGTATCTATATCCATTTTAATGTAAACAAGCATGTAATAATTACTGATACTAAAGTCCCCTATTTAATACCGGTCTATACAAATGAACTAAAGACTTAAGTCTTTAGTTCTGGGACTGAGTATCGATTGAGAATCCAGATGAGGAATTGGCGCACGAGATAACTGCTCAGTTTAGAGAGATAAGTCTTAGCCATTTATTCACTAATATTATGGGGTAATTTAGTTGGATAAATCTTAGTAGTTATCTCCTAGTATTGTGGAGTAGTCGTGATAGGAACGGGGGTGCCCAATCTTCTGTCAGGTGAAGATAACTATCGATTTGGTGGAGATGTCACACAGACGATCCGGCTTCCAATCAACACGACTAGAACCCCGCAATCGCAGCACCACTTCTCCTTTGGTTATCAACCATGCACTGCGCGATTGACCTCGCCACGAGGGCTAATTCCTGCCTGAGAATCGAAGACACAAGCAAGAACAAGAAAGAACACAATCTAGAATATTGCGGATGAAAGATTAAGCTCACAAGTTGGGGTCTCACAAACCGATCTACGGCGACTGTTCTTGACAGATCTAAACTTAAGCAAAATCCAACCTAATTGTGGCGGTAGCTGCTGAATAAATAGAGTATTAGGACGTGCGTGACCCCTGGACTCGCCCCTAATGGGCTCCGACGCGATACATGACCCAACGGCCCAACAAACGGTGTCGCAGCACCAAAACAGAATCTGAATGCTGAATTGATTCGACGATTCCCGTTGACTCCGGATGAATTTTAGGGTGGAACCAGTTGGATTGGTTAGATAATCTCTTTATCTTTCCAACCATATCAATCCTGTCGCAATTGGAGTTCGGATGCATCTTGGGCGTCCATTTAAGTGCAGACTGGTCCTGGAACCCGAGATGGAGTCGGAGCCGAGTCGGACTTGATCTCCTTCTTGTTGTGGGCGCCCTTGCTGCTCCTCCTCAACACCTAGGTCTTTCCCAAGTCCTTGCTGGTCCTCTCCAAGGTTCCTAATCATCAAAACATCCATGGCCCCAAGCGTAAGCTCTGAAACGCAATTGACTATGGTAGAACGTACCTGGAGAATTAGCTGTCGTGCACGCGATCGTGTTATCGGTCTATTCATTGTATGTATAGAAGTGATGTCCTCATCATCCTCCCCCTCTTGAAGTGGAGTCGTCCTCGACTCAAGCTCATCTTCTTCCCCCAAATACGGTTTCAAATCTGCAATGTTAAATGTAGGACTAACCCGGAACTCGGGAGGCAACTCAAGTTTATATGCATTATCATTTATTTTCTCCAAAATCTTATATGGACCAGCAGCACGTGGCATCAATTTAGACTTTATTAACTCTGGAAATCTATCTTTTCTCAAGTGCAACCACACTAAATCACCCACTTCAAGCTTAACTTGTTTACTACCTTGACTACCAGCAATTCTATATTTTCAGTCATCTTTTCAATGTTTGCTTTAGTTGTAGAGGCAAAAGATCAATAGGAGCACGAGGGTTAAAACCATATACTACCTGAAAAGGACTTACCTTGGTGGTGGAGTGTTCCGCCCGATTATATGCAAACTCCACATGCGGCAAACACTCTTCCCACATTTCAAGTTTTTCTTCAATATTGCTCGCAGCATTGCAGACAATGTTCTATTCACAACTTCCGTTTGTCCATCAGTTTGGGGATGACAAGTAGTAGAAAACAGCAATTTTGTCCCCAATTTGTTCCATAGAGTACGCCAAAAATGACTCAAGAATTTTACATCACGATCTGAAATAATAGTAGAAGGCATACCATGCAAACGAACAATCTCTTTGAAAAAGAGGTTAGCAATATGAATGGCATCATCCGTTTTGTGACAAGGTATAAAATGTGCCATCTTAGAGAAACGATCAACCACAACAAAAACACTATCACTCCCCTTCTTCGTCCTAGGCAATCCCAAAACAAAATCCATAGAAATATCCGCCCACGGAACTGAAGGAATAGGAAGAGGCATATACAAACCATGTGGGTTCAATCATGACTTAGCTTTTTGACACATCGTGCATCTTGCTACAAAGCGCTCAACATCATGCCGCATTCGAGGCCAAAAGAAGTGTGTGGACAGCACAACCTCCGTCTTCTTGGCACCGAAGTGACCCATCAAACCACCACCATGCGCCTCCTGCAACAACAAAAGATGAACCGAACCAACTGGGATGCATAGGCGGTTAGCTCTAAACAAGTATCCATCATTTAGCACAAATTTATTCCATGTATGGCCCTCTTTACAATTTAATGCAACCTCTTTAAAATCATCATCAAAAGCATATTGTCCCTTAATTGTTTCAAGTCCAAAAATACGACAATCAAGTTGAGACAACATAGCATAGCGTCTAGACAAAGCATCAGCAATCACATTATCATTCCCCTTTTTATATTTAATGATGTAAGGAAAAGTTTCAAGAAATTCTACCCACTTAGCATGTCTACTGTTCAGATTTGTTTGACTACGAAGATGCTTAAGTGACTCATGATCAGAATGAATAACAAATTCCTTAGACCACAAATAATGTTTCCATGTTTGCAAAGATCGTATGAGAGCATATAATTCTTTATCATAAGTGGAATAATTAAGAATAGGGCCATTCAATTTCTCACTAAAATATGCAACGTGTTTACCTCCTTGCATCAAAACAGCACCAATGCCAAGTCCACCTGCATCACATTCGAGTTCAAAAGTCTTACCAAAGTCAGGAAGTTGGAGTAGTGGCGCGTGAGTAAGCTTCTCTTTTAAAAGAGCAAAAGAATCCTCTTGTGACTGCCCCCAATTAAATGAAACACCCTTCTTGGTCAACTCATGTAATGGGGCAGCGATGATGCTAAAATGCTTCACGAAACGATGATAAAATCCTGCAAGTCCAAGAAAACTCCGTACTTGTGTCACCGTCGATGGCATTGGCCAACTCTGAATAGCATGCACCTTGGCGTCATCAACCTCAATACCCTGTGGAGTGACAACATAGCCAAGAAACGATACACGTTCGGTGCAAAAGGTGCATTTGTCAAGGTTAGCAAATAAGCGCGCGGCACGCAAAGCATCAAAAACAGCACGTAGATGGTCAAGATGTTCAGATAAACAAGTGATGTAGATCAAGATATCATCAAAATAAACCACCACAAATTTCCAATAAATGGGCGCAAAACCTCGTTCATCAAACGCATAAAAGTACTAGGGGCATTAGTTAATCCAAAAGGCATCACTAACCACTCATACAAGCCGAACTTGGTTTTAAAAGAAGTTTTCCATTCATCGCCTAATTTCATTCTAATTTGGTGGTACCCACTGCGCAAATCAATCTTAGAAAATATTTTAGAACCACTTAACTCATCAAGCATATCATCTAATCGAGGAATAGGATGACGGTACCGGATAGTGATGTTGTTAATGGCTCTACAATCTACACACATGCGCCAACTGCCATCTTTCTTTGGAACCAAAATGACAGGAACAGAACAAGGACTAAGGCTCTCACGTACATACCCGCGGTCCAAAAGGTCTTGGACTTGGCGCTGAATCTCCTTAGTCTCCTCAGGATTTGCTCGATATGCAGCACGGTTGGGCAAGCTCGCTCCAGGAATCAAATCAATCTGGTGCTCAATCCCACGAATGGGAGGAAGTCCTGGAGGTAACTCAGAGGGAAAAACATCTCGGAACTACTGCAAAAGGTTAGTCACAGATGCAGGCAAAGTGCTAGCAATATCATCAATAGAAAAGAAAGCATCTTTGCAAACCAAGGCATAGCAACAAGCATCAGTAGCATGAGTTTCAAGAAGATCAGATTTAGTAGCAAGCATGACAGGAGCTTTCAATTTAATTTGTTGCTGAATTTCTGTCTCATTAGTTGTTTTCTTATGGGTACTTGCAGCTCTATCTTTATCAGCTTGTACAATTTCAGCAAGAGTCAAAGGTAGCAAAGTAATGTTTTTATCTTTATGCCTAAAAGTGTATGTATTACTCCTACCATGGTGACGTGCATCAGTATCATATTCCCAAGGTCTACCCAACAAAAGAGAACAAGCTTCCATAGGTACTACATCGCAATCCGCATAATCATAATACATACCAATGGAGAAATGCACTCGTACCATGTGTGTTACCTTAACCTTGCCTGAATCATTGATCCACTGAATGTGGTATGGATGTGGTCGTGGACGTGTGGTCAAGCCAAGCTTCTTGACCAAATCTGAACTCACCAAATTATTGTAGCTTCCACCATCAATAATAACACGGGCACGCCAATTCTCGATGGCGAAGAAACTCTGGAACAAATTATGGCGTTGCTGCTTCTCTGATGATTCAGGCTGAGAACTAAGAACACGCTGCACCATGATGCTTTGAAGGTTCACCGTAGCATCAGCACCAAGCATGGCATCATCAGTAGCAGCAACATCACTGGAGTCATCATTGTCACCCTCACCGTCGGAAGCACTAATATAGCCATCATCCGTAGCAATGTATGTTCGCTGACTCGGGCAATCCTTCTTCACGTGACCAATCCCATGACAGCGGTGGCAAACAATACCCGAAGAATGACCACTGGAAGGTGCTGCAGGTGCTGGTGAATTCTGTTTCTTGGCGGGTACCTGCAAAGGAAGTTTACCAACATGTGCAGCAGGTGTCGAGGGAGGTCGCGTGGACGCTGGAGTGGTCGAAGGTGTATGACTCGAGGCAGGTGTGTGTGTCCGTGATGTAGAGGAGGCACCAAAAGTAGCCCTAGGTCGATGTTGGCATCCCTGCAATTCCTTCTCTGCAAGCATAGCAAACTGGAACAACTTGTTGACAGTGTTAAATTCTTTGTAATCCACAATGTCCTGAATGTCACGCCGCAAACCTAAATAAAAACGGCAAAGAACGTCCTCATGTCCCTATACTATCCCACAACGCTGCAATCCCTTCTGAAGCTCAGCATAATAATCTTGAACAGATTTATCCCCTTGCTCTAAACGCATCAATTTCTTACGCAATTCTCTAGGATAAGATGGGGGAACAAATCTATCGCCCATAGCTACCTTAAGATCTTCCCAAGTCGTAGGTGCTCTACCATCCCCAACTAGACCAGTCCACCAAATAATAGCAAAATCTTTAAATTCACTAGTGGCTTGTCTAACTTGATGTCGTTCAGGTACAAGGTGGGAAGCAAATTTCTGTTCTATCATCATCTCCCAATCAAGATATCCCTCAGTGTCATAATGACCCAAAAAAGATGGTATAGAAAATTTAATCTTAGCATAAGGGTCGTCAGGAGCACGATTGTTATTACCTTGCTGGCGGTGTGGCATACCTTCTTTGTTTTGATGAAGACGGCGATGTAGGTGCAAATCTCTGGTGGCTGCTTCATCATAATTACCTTCTTCATCAAACACCGCATCATCGGGAAGGCGTGGACGAGGAGGTGGTGGTGGCGGTGCTTGTTGTTGCGTCTCCAACACAGCAAGTCTGTCGACGATCTGGGACAATTGTCGATCCAGCCTCTCGTAAGTCTTGCCAAGGTTCATGTTAATGAAGGCATCATGCACTGACTTGTGGACCGTCTCCTCCATTTGCTCCTTCAGGATCTTGTTGTTTGCCTCAAGATCTTGGCGGCTAACACATTCATTGAAGTTAGTAGGGATCCTTGCTTCTTCGTCGTCGCCTGCCATCGAAACACAAAAACAGGAAACAAACGGTGACGGTTATCCCTAATAATTTCACTACACGCTCCTCTCAGGTGGAACATAGGAACACGCTCTATTGTATCTTACCAAGCTCTTACAAGTGTCTGACGAAATACAAGCAAAGGATGGTACAATCGGAGGCTGGTTCGTGATACTTACCAAGAGGTAGTGAAACAGCGATTGCAAGGTCAAATCTGTATTGATCAGAAGATATAGTATGTGGAGCTGTAGGACAGGCACACTATGTATGTAAATGTGGAACAAAATCGAGTGCAGATGAGAGAAGTTCAATCAATATCCAAAGCACAAGTCACAATTGCTGGCTAAGAGATGTATCCGAGGCGTATCACAACAAGTTGGAACAAAGAACAAT
Source organism: Zea mays (assembly GCF_902167145.1). Lineage (NCBI taxonomy): Eukaryota > Viridiplantae > Streptophyta > Magnoliopsida > Poales > Poaceae > Zea > Zea mays. The sequence goes on along the minus strand of NC_050104.1, from coordinate 79,867,337 downwards.
GGGACTAGCAGGATGATAGTACCATAAATGTTGTACAAGCGAGGCCAAAAAGGCACTAGTAGGATTCACTGGTGATTTTGTTTTTCTTTTTTGTATGGTTTTTTGATATTTTTTTAGCACAAGAAGCAACAAAATAGGAGCTACACCAAGTTTCACCTAAAACAGAGATCATATGTGGTCTATAGAAAATGAGCAAGTTCTCTGAAAAGCGTGCAAGAGCTTTGACAATTTTTTCTTTATTTTCCTGAATGGTGTCAACAAGCTCCTCTAAAAATTTTAGATTTTTGGACACCCGAGCGAAAAGTTATGCCCGGTTTAAGGAAGGTACCTCAAGTTATGTTTTTGGAGGCACGACTAGAAAACGGCGGTTAGGGCAAAAATTCCCTATCTGCAATCACAGCGATTAATGGGGTGGATCAACTTGTGATTTGGGAAATGGTGGACGGGATAGCGACGTATCTGCAATCTATCTAGGGCTGGAACGGTGGCGGCTAGCGAGGGCAAGTCGATTAATGGGTGGATCGACTTGTGATCTGGATAATGGTGGATGCGATAGCGGCTAGCGAGGGCAGTTGATCTACGACGAAGATACACCCTAAACCAGCAACACGACTCGACCACGGACACGAACTGAACAAAGCCAAACTGAAAATGAAATTGCAAATGCTAAACAAGGGTTCTAGGACAGCGGAATTTTTTTGTATGGCAATTATCTGGAGTTATAGGATGAAAACCCTAAACTAAACTAGGGTAAGCCTGACGGTAATACCTGAGTCTTTGAATACCACTTGATAGGAACGAGGGTGCCTGATCTTCCGTCAGGTGAAGATAACTATCGATTTGGTGGAGATGTCACACAGACGATCCAGCTTCCAATCAACACGACTAGAACCCCGCAATCGCAGCACCACTTCTCCTCTGGTTATCAACCGTGCACTGCGCGATTGACCTCGCCACGAGGGCTAATTCCTGCCTGAGAATTGAAGACACAAGCAAGAACAAGAAAGAACACAATCTAGAATATTGCAGGTGAAAGATTAAGCTCACAAGTTGGGGTATCACAAACCGATCTACGGCGACTGTTCTTAACAGATCTAAACTTAAGCAAAACTCAACCTAATTGTGGCGGCGACTGCTGAATAAATAGAGTATTAGGGCGTGCGTGACCCCTGGACTTGCCCCTAATAGGCTCCGACGCGATACACGGCTCAACGGCCCAACAGACGGTGTCGCAGCACCAAAACAGAATCTGAACGCTGAATTGATTCGACGATTCCCGTTGACTCCGGATGAATTTTAGGGTGGAACTAGTTGGGTTGGTTATATAATCTCTTTATCTTTACAACCATATCAAGCCCGTCACAATCAGAGTTCGGATGCATCTTGGGTGTCCATTTTAGTGCAGACTGGTCCTGGAACCCGAGATAGAGTCGCAGCCGAGTCGGACTTGATCTCCTTCCTGTTGTGGGCACCTTTGCTGCTCCTCCTCAACACCTAGGCCTTTCCCAAGTCCTTGCTGGTCTTCTCCAAGTTTCCTAATCATCAAAACATCCATGGCCCCAAGCGTAAGCTCTGAAACACAATTGACTAGGGTAGAACGTATCTGGAGAATTAGCTGTCGTGCACGCTATCGTGTTATCGGTCCATTCATTGTATGTATAGAAGTGATGTCCTCATCAAGTCGGTTGGCCTTAGGCCTATATAATTAGGGCTTTGTAATCAAGAGAAGACAAGGAATAACTGTATCTCTGCTAACTTCCCCAGGAGAGCTAGAGCCCCCAACTCTGTGCACTACCCTCTGCCATTATGGCGCCCAAGGGACAGCCATCGCCCCGTGGTTGCAGCCTACCCTCCTCTCACTCTTACTCTCTGTGCAGCTCCCTCGTAGGGCTAGGAAACCAACCACCCACACTAGTTTGCATACCTTACAGGAATTATTACGCCTACTGCAAAAAGGCATGCATGCAAACAAATTTCATTTTTGCCTAGGATTTAAGACCGCCTCCAGCAGGTCATCTAAAGTATTCAGTACTCTAAATTTTAGAGGACGTTGTCGTCCTCTACTCTCTCCAGCAACATTCTCTAAATGGTCCTTTAAATTTAGAGGAGACTGTAAAAGACATATATTGTTGGCGCCGATCTGGGCAGCGCCAATCACTAGGGGTGTATCGCCTGGCGGTGCCCTCGGCGGTGGCACGAACAGTCCGCGGCCTTGAGCCAGACGGTCCATGACCTGGGCATCGAAGCGACGCCTTCCCTATGTCGCACCGGATGGTCCGCGCACGGGGCCGGACGGTCCGCGATGGCATAGGGTCGCCTTCCTCCTCCTCGCTGGAACCTAGATCTCGTCCCATGGGGGAAGAGATTTTAGGGTGTCCTGGGTCGACAGGTCACCCGGGGCGTTCCCAGATGATGTGGAGTCACTTAGGAATTAAAAGATCAATTCGAGGAATAGGCCTTGGGTGGACAACTAGCGGAAGGGGTAATATCCTAGGGTCGTCTTGGGGTCGGCAGGCCACCCAAAACGAATCTAGACGACGTAGAGTCGAATAGGGGTGGAGGTGGAGATGCAGAAGGCTATAACTAGAACTACGCTACATCAACTCATAGGGCAGGAATGATAAAAAAAAGTAATTGATTCGATTGGAATGTGTTCGGTGGTTATCAATCGGCCGTACCCCTTCATATATATAAGGGGAGGTTTAGACCCATTCTAAGTGATAGCTAACAAATTACACGTGATTAGATGGATAACCACGCATGAGATAAGGATAATCGACCAAGTTAATCTGATCGTGGGGTGCGGTCAAACGCAGGAAGAATATGAATACGAACAAGTAATCTGAAAACTTGATACCATTGGCGATCGGAGATTCACTCCAAACCACGCAGAAACCTCACGAACAGGGCGCTGGCGCGCTTCAATACCAAGAAAGTGACCTACCTCCTGTGAGAGTGAGAAGGCAGCAGTGACGAGCGGTGTCTGCAAACTGCATGATTGGCACGAGGGCCGGGGGTCGCTTTTGTGTGCACTGGAAAACAAACACCCAGGGGCCCCAGCTGTCGACGTTCTTAATCATCAAATTTAATCAATCAAACCGGGTGATATTTGCGACGCGAAGCACTCGATCGCACTCTACCAGCGTGCTCCACGTGTACAGCCAGGTTTGGCGAAATTGATGAGTAGTTTTCTGTCCAGATCCCAATCGATGCGGAACTGAATGACTGTGTTCGCTGTTGGTGTCTGAGATGGAGATCTTGCTTGTGGCGGCAAGCTAACGTGTGCAGTACTTCCGTTTGATAGCGAAGTTTAGGCCAGATCACCAACACTAAATGCGTTAACTTTGAGCATGTTAAGTTTTCCGTCGAGATCTCGAGTATAATCGATGGAAACTCATTGACTCTGATCGAGCTCTGGTGGTGTCGTTGTAGATGGAGATGGTGCAGTTTCGTCTATCTGACAGCGAAGTTCTTCGGTTTTAATCGTGGTTAAGCTATCAATAATGGCGCAGATCACCAACAAACTAGATAGATGTGTCTGTCAATCTGGCATTGGCTGAAGCCGCCCAGCAGTCAAATGAAAGCTTCATCGCTTTCACCACCACGCGCGGTTCAAAAGAGGTTGCACATGTACACGCTCGTACTACAACGCTTGGCTACCACCTGTACACACTAGTAGAAAAGAGCTTAAAGCCTGCGGCACCCATAAATTATCACTGGCGGTTTCAGTTACCGTGCGCCAGTAAAAAAATCAGGTGGGCCCGGCTTGGGAACCGCCAGTGAAAACCTATTTCCACTGGCGGTTATCTTAACACAACCGCTAGTGGAAATAGGATGGCGTTTGGTGTAACAGAACCTAATTAATTAGCTGATTTCACAATGTCTATTACACATGCATGATTTCTTGTGCATTTTATTACATGAATAGGAGGTCTTGTCTCAATTTCGTGTGATGCTCGAAAAAGCTGCGGCACGATACCAAGACGCACCGGAACCGACCCAAGACGCACCGGAACCGACCCAAGGCGCACCGGAACCGACCGAGACAACCACCGGGAGGTCAAGGAAAAGGAAGCAGAGCGAACGGAACAGAGGTGATAGGGGGCTAAACAAGTTTCCTGACAAGACATATAAAATCGCAGACGTGAGCCCGAATGGTTAGCCCCTAGCTCCAGAAGAATCACTGCCTAAGTTCCGGAATGCACTTGGGTTCTTAGTTAGAGATAATCTTGACATCACAATCCGACAGTGGAGAGATGTATCAGATGATGTCAAGAATCAAATGTGGAATAAGCTAATAACGAGGTTCGTTTTGCCTCGGGGTTCAGAAGAACTCGTGAAAAAATACACAATGAAGCAGTTTGCAATCAATTTCTGAAACTGGAGGTCTGAGATGAATACAAAGTTTGCAAAGAAAGACCTAGACCCGACGAAAAAATATAAAATCTCAGCAGGTCAGTGGTCAGTATTTTTAGAGCAGAGGAGCAGTCCTGATTTCATATCGCTAAGTGAGGCAAATTCGGAACTATCTAAGAAGAACAAATACCACCACCACCTTGGCACAGGTGGTTACAAGCGTCAGGTTCCTAAATGGAGGCAAGAAGACGCCGAGAAGAAGGCTGCAGGGTTGCCGACGCTGTCCGAGCAACTTGGTGAAAGGACAGCTAATTGGATCCGTGCTAGAAAACCAAGGGAAACTGAGTCTGGTGTATCTTTTGATGATCCCACTGTCGAAGAAGCGGCAAAAAACATATATGCAATTGCAGCTAAGCAGAGCCAAGGAACATTTAAGCCGCAAAGAGAGAGAGACATTCTAACGGCTGGTCTCGGTAACCCTGAGCATCCTGGACGTGTACGAGGAATCTCATCTAAGGAAGGATGGAAGGAAGGATTCAGACCACAATGGGAAGGTCTGTACAAGAAACGTGATCGATACAAGGAAGAGATGGTGAATTATTTTAAGGAGGAGGCCAAGAAAGAGTTCAAAGGCCTGATGTCTGAAATGCTATCGAATCCTCCTCCAGAATTGATGCAGCAATTGGCGATGGCGAGTGCGATGTCTGTTCAACAGATGACCAGTCCACAGATGCAAATAATTCCAGCAGCTCAAACGTCGGCTTCCATCGAGGGTACGACCATCCCAAGCTCTATCACGTCAACAGGAAATAAGGTCCGCTATCCAGTTGATGACATCACAAGGCCTGTGGCATGCACACTAGTTATAAGATATGGTATTAACAATCAGCGTACAAAGAAAGTAGCCACAGGCCTTGCGATCCCAGGACGCAAGTTCCATGGAAACGACATTCCAGAAGAATATTGCAGGGTAGAAGTGACGACAGTTGTCCAAGGATACGAGGACGACATGCTAGACATCCCTGGGCCCGAAGGTATCGAGACACTTGGACAAGCTATCAAGAAATTTATCCTTTGGCCTCGAAGGGATGTCGAATTGGTTGATCCACCACGACAACCGTCGTCGTAGGCCCAACCGTCTCCGCCTTCTCAAATTGTTGTTCCTATTGTACATCCATCATCACCTCCTCAAACTTCACATGCTGCTCCTCATCCTCTTTCTGACCCTCCTTCTCCTCATCCTCATGGTGGCCCACCGTCTCCGCCACATACATCACCCTTCAGGGATCCACCTTCTCCACAGCCATCTCCACGACCATCAAAGAAATCTAAAGTTTCTATACCAAAATTAGTGTCCCCGTTCGAGAAGAAAAAGAAGAGTAAATCCACTGCTGGCACAACTCGTTTTTTGAAAGGGATTGGACGGAGCCTCACGTCAGACACTGTTGATTTGGCCGATCTCGAGGAGTCCGCAAAAAAGGCTGAGGCAATGGCCGCAAAGATAAAGAAGCCAACTAAGGCAGATTATAAAAACGTGCCTAAAAAATATGTGCCGGGCAGACCACTACTCACTTTTGAGAAACTAAGGAAGGTCCCGGCTAATATTAAAAGGTTGCATGATTGGTACATGCGGGCATCTTCAGTTGGCATCGACACCATCAGTGTTAATATACCAGCCCATGCTTTTATTGGTTCAAATCAAAAAGTCGTTGTTGCATTCGAGGACATGTGGTTAATGATGAACCTTCAGAGACTCGACGTGCAACTTGTAACCATATTTGCATTGTAAGTGTCACTCATACTCCACATATATGTGTTATTATTAGTGAGTTGTATAAATTTTCAATATCTGACATGCACGTGTGCGTTGCAGAATGCAACATGATCAGCAGGAGATCCTTTATGGTATCAATCCCAATGCTAGTGCCAGTAAAAGGGTGGGTATCTCAACCCAATAAAGATATGCGAGGATAACCACACTTTTAGAATTGGAAAAGGCAACGAAGCATTACAGGGACTAACGGACGAAGAAATTGAGGTGCGTATCGAGGATCTGAAGAAGGATTTTGAAGCAAGATACGCCACCTACATAGGACACGCAATGCTTCAATTTCAAGACAGGGAATCCATAGTGGCCTCGTACAACTTTAAGTAAGTGTGATTTTGCATAAATAAAATTAATAATTTCAATACACATGTATCACAAGTTTGATTCGTACAGGGACCACTGGATATGCTTCTTCATTTATCCTAAGGTTGGAAAGGTGCTGGTGCTCGACTCCTTGCACACTGAGCCTTCGGCCTATTCAAAATTCCTCGGCCTCTTAGAGTTGTAAGCCTTTTCTATGCATGCATACTTATATCGATGAGAATTGTAGAATAACATGGTGATTCTATTTGAGATCACAGGGCATTTAGGTTTTATAAGCTACGAGGTGGAAACTACGACACGTCCAAAAAAGGCGTGCCACTAGACATCCATTATAACTGGCCGGTAAGTATGTGAATTTATGAATACATATCATACATGTACGTACATAGGACAATGTTGCAACTAAATAACCAATCTCCCGTTATGTAGTGCCACAAGCAACCACCCGGATCGGTCCTATGTGGGTTCTACGTGTGCGAGTTCATGAGAATGAACGAACGATACATCACGAACCCTGGCAAGATATTATTAGTAATAGTCACGTATGTATTTATGTCATTAAAGATACAAATGTGTTATTATTGAGTATAAATAGATAATGTTTATAAGCTTCCTTTCAACAATTTCAACAAGGAAGCCTGGAGAACTTAACTAAAGGTGCATTGTATGGCATAGTTGAGGACTTGTGCACATTTATATTGAAAGAGGTCATTCCCGCAGAAGGGAAATATCACGATGCTTCCGAAACATTAGCTTTGCCAGAGTTTAGAATACTAACAGAAATTAGTAGACTATCTCTTAGCCGAGATAGTTATTAGAGCTTAAGTGAAAACTTTGATGTATATAATGTGTGATGCATACATGGTTGTAAACAAGACTTTGATGTATATAAATGTATGATAGAATTTAATTCCATGTTGCTTTTAATATCAATACTACATGTTTATCAATATCAATATATATATATATATATATATATATGTTTGTGTGTGTAAATATATATAAATTTCAGTACAAAAATTTAAAAAAAGGCGGGAAAACTTCCACTGGCGGCTAAATAAAAAAAACCGCCAGTGGAAATAGCATTTCCACTGGCGGTTTTCTTAATAAAAACCGCTAGTGGAAATGCTATTTTTACTTGCGGTTTCTTAAAAAAAACCGCAAGTGGAAATGCTATTTTCACTGGCGGTTCTAGAATAACCGCCAGTGGAAATGACGATTTCTACTGACCCCTAGCACTGGCGGTACTGAAAAACGCCAGTACAAACGTCTCTAGAACCGCCACTGATCTATGTACTAGTGACATATATATTTTGTCACGATTTGAATTCACATTGTCAACAAAATACAAAACGTGCACAGCATCGATACGGTGCGCGCGGATTCTCATGATTGCCTTCCTTGCCCACGTGTTTACATGTAAAAAACAAGTCCCAGTTCATACGACCACAGATGCACAACTCAAATCAGCGTAATGCATGTCTGTGTGATTTGAAAATCATTGAGTGAATTATTGTGGCTGAACTTTGGTGATCTACGTAGGCTGACTCAGCTCGTCTGCCGGTGCAATTATTGTTTCAGACGAATATATAGCTTTTTTTTATCCTTCTTTGGAGCGATATGCATGCCTGTGTTCTTGCTTTGTTGCTGCCGTGGAATGCAGCAACCTTGTGCGCTCTGTCACAGGAGGAGTCTGACAAAAGGAGGTCCGGGCCCTTTTATTTCATCTGTCTAGGGATGACAATGAATAAATTTATAACGGATATTGATACCCCATGCTTATACTCTCATTCCCCACCAGAAAAATGTAAAACCACCAAAATTCTTCCCACCATAATGGGTAGAGAGTTTTTTTTAAAAAATATACCTTCTAGGTAAACTAGACGTGAGCTTGAGTGGAGGATTTGGCCGATTGGAAGCAATTAGGTTAACCTAGGGTTTCCAGTTATTTGGCCAAGTACTAGGCTACATTGATTTTGGGCTAAGCAAAGTATTAACGTACCCAAAGGTTTAAGGGGTTTTGCCCGTTTGTGCACCATAGGGGTAGCGTGTTTAGTTCATATCAGAGCCTTAATAAAGTAATTAAATACCTACTGATGGATAACATGTCCCTTGCCATCTTTCCTTGTGTCGACAAGAGTGTTCAGCGCTTTGTTATCTGATCTACTGAGCATGCATATTATATTTATATTATATTGTTGATTCACGGAACCCTCTAGAAAAGAGGACCTGTATGCATGTGAGATTCACTAAACAGCATATATATATATATATATATATATATATATATATATATATATATATATATATATATATATATATATATATATATATATATATATATATATATATATAGCCTTTTTTTCTTCCCCCGGAACAACCACGAGACTTGCGTGTCATTTTGTTAAAAAAAAGGAGCAAATAAGTTAATAATACACTGACTGTAATAAGATACAACTAATTCATGATGGAGCCCCACGTACTGACAAATTAATAAAGCTAGCTGGGCAAGAGCTCCTGTGATACTTTAAACTGCACCGTCGTTTCAAAAAGGCCCACTATGCATGCGCGCTTGTTGTTGTGCTTTTAACCGTCAAACCATTATTATTCAGGTTAAAACAGACCAACTACTGATCACCCAAGGCAACACACAGGTTCAGAGCAGTTTCATTTGAGCAGCTAATAATAAGCTAGAGAGACCCCCTGTGTGCCTGAGCGATCAGTTAGTTCCCAAAAGCAGGCCGTGTTAGGTACTCCCTCCGGTTTCCTATTAGTTGTCGTTTTGGATAAGGTTCGAGTCAAACTTATAAAATTTTGACTACAAATAACTATTTTGTTATTTAGTTTTGGAACCTAATATTTATATGCACCAATTTGTCATAAAAAGTACTTTTATAAAAGTATAAATGTATTAAAAGTTCATTTATATTTTAACAAAAAACATTGGTCAAAGTTATATTTTGGAGACCGTGTCGTTGTCCTAAACGACAACTAATAGGAAACCGGAGGGAGTACATGTCTCTGTACCTTTGCGAGCCTCGCCATCGCAATTGCATGCCATCCCCCCACTAGCTAGCTAGCGCCATCTTTAAGAGCGTAGTTAACTCATGTCGCAAAATTAAAGGCGAAAGCACACATAAACACTAATTAATTAACCCCATCCACCCACTAATAATCAGCTCTTTGTTGACTAGGTAGTGCAGAGAAACCTGTGAAGCAGCGTTCGTGATGAGTAGGAGATATGTTTTCATAAGCTAAGCTGCCATCTCCTTTCACTAGACTTATTAATTGGTCTGTCGTCGTGTATTTACCGGCCGGAAAAATTTCCGCTGGTTTTTGGAGGCAGCTGCACACGGGCACAAAGGGGTCGTTGTTTTAGGGTTCTTGTAAAGCTGTGAATATCCCGCTTTAAACTGCTTTGGAGAGGCCGGGCGGGCATGATTGCCTGTGTGTGGCCTAACCGGGGAGCAGATAGGGGTCTGAATGGACGACGCGCGCTCTTGCATTGCATGCTCTTTGCGCTATCCTTTCTCATTATTATTGCTCATCTGGTGCCTCTTTTTCTTTGTGTATTCAAATTGCAAGTTGACGAAGAACCAATAAGTAGCAGGAGATTGGCTGTATGGCCCACGTACGTACGTACTATTCGTATTATTTTCGCAAAAAGTTCAGCATGCATGTGTTGCATGCGCGCGCTTTCTCTCACAGTAGCTGAGAGCCTGAGACGTACGCGTACGTGTTGGCCAAATATCCTGTGGACCTTTCGCGCTTAGTATTAAGCAGCATCGCATTTCGGCACAGCTTTCACGAGGCATTATATATATCAGCACTACATCATCGCTGCGTTTTGTAAGCGCACAGCCCTTTTCGGAATGAAGAAGAATGAGCGGAGATATTCGTTTTTTTAAAAAAATGATCCGAACTAGCTAACATCCAGCTCCTTCCCCTCTCAGCTCAAAAGGGGAAATAATAATTAGATCACGCTTATTAATTACAAGGTGATGGCAAAAAAAAAAAGAACCGTAGCAGTAGCAGCCTTTATTTTCGTTTCGACTCCAGCTAGCCACGGGTGGACCCAAACCTGTTCTGGAAAAAAAACACAATCACAAACTCCAAAACTTTACAGATAAAAAGGATTGGAAACATTAACGGGCCATGTAGAAGGCCGGAATGCCTGATTTGGAATTTGGAACGCAGGTCCAATGGTGTTCGATCGGGTCTCGAAATAGGCCTATTATGGACCAAAACCAGACAGAATATTCGGGCATCGGATTGTTGCGTTCGCCACATCCACATTGGAGCCCGAGCAAAAGAAGGCCCACATTCGTTCCAACCTTATTTTTTTTTCTCTCTCTCTTTTTTTTGTCTCACACGTGGCACTAATTAAGTTTGCTTCGACTTCCAGATTACATACTTTCTCTTAAACATACTATCCTCTCGGTTCTTTTTTACGTGTCGCGGTTTAGTTAAAATAATAATAAATTAGTGAGCAATAAATATTTGAGAACGGAGATAGTATTTTTCAGTGACTAATTATGAATCTACGTATAAGCTAGAGAATTGCATATTCAGCACCCTATCGTTGCCCCTCAATTATATACAGGGCATCTGTTTATTCAGCGTTGTCGGATTAGTTTGTGTGGCCACAACGTGGCAGCCGATGACCACCCTGCTTGTCGGCACGGCCCGGATCTAGCTCGCTCACCCTCTCAACGGTGGTTTCAGCGACGAACGCTGTGAGCCGCTGCTCCTGTATCTATCTTGGCACTGGACTAGAAGTCCAGGAATAGCCTGCTTTATCTATAACTTCGTAAAGAAAAGTCACTATGACGGTGACAAATGATGGTGACAGAACTTTGCCGACTGTACTTAATAACACTCGGTAGTCTTTGTCGAGTGCCTGTTGTACATGCACTCATCAAAGAAAGCTCTAGTGGTTCCCCACGGCAGCCTCTCGGTGCCAATAGCTACAAGCTGACACTCGGCAAAGGGAGAACAAGTGGACCCCTTTTCCAGTCTCTGTGCCGAGTGCACCGGTCGACACTCAGCTGTGATATTTTGGTCCCGGTGGATGGTGATATCTTGGTTAAAGACTTAATAGAATTAATAGAGTACTCATACAAAAAAGTGCATCTTCTTTTTTGGAAGGCTATCTCGAAATAACCTTTAAGTTAAGCGTGCTTGACCCAGAGCAGACTTGGGAATGGTGACCGACCGGGACGTCTTCTCGGGTGTGCACGAGTGTGAACAAAGTGCGCACAAAAGACTCATGTTGGACAATGGGGATTGTCTCTGATCCTAGAGGGCTGATAGGAGTATGAAACGCCGGTCTGGGATTGGACGGGGGTGTTACAAATGCTATCAGAACCGACCCTCGCGTTTTCACGGGTGTGTGTGGGCTAGGGATTTAGACATATGGCGCAGAGCGCATGTGTGCCCGAAGTGGTCAAATGGATGGCATATGACGACACTATACACACAGACATGGCCAAGCGTGAAGGTTCCTAGTGTGCCGGAACCGCCCAAATTATTCCAGCTTAAGTTCATTGGTCTTGCCTAAGGGCAACAACACACACTTAAATCGGAATAAACTGTCAATTCATCGGATCTAGTCCGATTGAAGCCACTTACCAAGGATCGAGTACTATTTGCTCACACGAAGGTGAGCCACAGAGAAATACAATAAAATATAACACCACAAATTTAAATAAGCGCTTAAAATTATTACATCATCGGAGTTTGAAAAATAGTAAACATTGTTCTCGTTGCATTGGAAATAACTAATGGTAAATAAAGAGTGAGCTGAAGCCTGGCCCATCACTCCTCCTGATCATCTCCTGCTGAGGCGAGGTTCCACTCGACTTTCCAACCCGGTGGCAGGGTGGATGGCCAAGTCAACCCAGAAACCATATCCTCCTGGAAGGTAGCTATAAAAATTATGGCACAAGGAAGGCTGAGTATACTAATACTCAGCTAGACTTACCCGGTGTGAGGAGTCTACTCCTCTACCTCTAGACTATGAAGTTGTTTGGCTGAGGGGTTTGGTTTGCCAAAAGCACTAGGTGAGTCTAAAATCAAATTTTAGCTTTTGCAATTTTAATAATATTCCTTTAAGCTAGGTTTCATCCTTCTGAACATACATGGTAACAAACATTTAGTGAAAGCAACACTTTATCTCATGAAAACTTATTTCACTTCTTACTCGATGTAGCAGCACGTATCAAGCAGTCTCATTAGCTGCGAGAAGTAGACGATTCCAATCGGGTTTTAAACCTTGTAAGGGAAACCTAAACACACGACATGTAGGAGCACTCCGTCCCCACACACGTCAACCGTCCCTAACGATTCCCCGTCAACAGAACATGCCCACTGTCATTGGCATACATTGCTCCACTTACGTCGGTCGCCACCGTGACGTGACCGCACTTGTACCCACCATAACCAGAATGGGAGACCCTGTCTCATGAACACGTGGGATGGTATGTCTGTGGGTAGGTTCACTCAGGTACTAGGCTTACCAATTTACCATATTTCTCGGCATGTGCTTAGTACTTTCAAATGCTTGACACACAGTACTACACATTAATCCTTATTCCAGTTTCATCTCGTAGACAAGGCATCCCCATGGATCCTTGTCCATAGGCCATCATAATTTCAGTATCAAAAGTGGATACAACCAATTCCTGACCTCGCGTGAGTGCTAGAAAAATCACTCGACTTCTACCGAGATCCTCAATTTGCATAGCAGCTACTCGATCTAGCATACTAGTATCCATCTCAAAAGGAAACTTGAGTTCATGCAACTAGGGTTTCGAAAAACTCCTACAGTTAAGTGCACAGTACAAGCCTACAAACATTAAGTGTAGTAAAATAGCATATATAAACGGTTATGCATAAAACTGGGGCTTGCCTTCAATTGCTGGGACAGCAGGGAAATCCTCGGTGGTAGGCTCCGGGGCTAGCTCCTGAACTTCTTCTTGGTTAGCTCCTTCCTCGGGGATGAGCATGTACTCTCTATCAGCGAGGTTGCAATCTATTTAATGTGATGCATAAGATGTGATGCATAAGATGCATGTACATTTATAATATGCAGATGATAAATGTGATGTAAGGTTCAGTAACACTATGTCATTTAGTAATGCTAGGGTTTTAACCCAGCTTCTTAATAGTGTTCTTGTTGATTTCTATGCTAAACTGGCTGAAACGGAAATGGCCTAAACATTTCCTATAATCGATTTTGGTGTTTGACGTCTATCACAAATCTTATGGACTAACTAGTTTGCCTATTTGATATTTTTCTCATGAGCATAAAGTTCACATACACATACAAAGAAGACTCAGTCCGCAACGGCTGAGGACGCAAGTGGGGAGAGTCGCCTTTAAAAGGAGGGTGACCCCCTTGGATGGCAACCATGTCTTCGCACTCCCTTTATGCATCGCGTCCTTCCACCTTCTGAGCCCCCGGATGGGGAGCGCCCGCGGTTCTTCCGTCTTGTCATCGTTGGAGGAACACAACTTCACGGAAGTTGGTACCTTTCAGCCATCGCTCGGCTTCAAGGATTTTCATCAGGCAGCCCGACTGCATCCCCTCGCCGGTGGTCACCCAAGACGGTGACCACTAGTTCGATGGTGGGGAGAAGCAAGCCGGGCTGCGGCCTCTGCCCCGCCCTCAGCTTCAAGGATCTTCATCATCCTGGCTGGGGCGGAGGCCGGGCTGAGCCAGAGCTCTACCTCCCGCATGGGTTCGTGGGTCACCCTCTCCCTCAGCATTCAGGGGAGAGGGCGCTCACCGGCCTAGCGGAAGGGGCGGACTCCGACAACGCGAGGCTGGTCGGCCGCGAGCGTCGTCAGCTTTAGCGCGTTGGGCTCGCTGGCTCAGCTGGCCCTGGCTCGGCTCTCGGTGCCCCCTCCCGCCGTACGAGCGGTCGTCGCGCCGCGCGCACCGGAGGACCGCCCAAGACGTCGCGCGCTGCTAGGGCGGCATTCGTGTTCTTGGGCTGTCCTGCCTTTGCTCCGGTACGACGCTTCTGCGCGGAGGTCGGTGCTCGCCCGTCCGGGAGGATCCGAGTGGGGATCTGTCGGTGGGCAGACGGCTGCCGTCGTCGGTGCCAAGGTGGTGGCGGCTGGAGAAGTCCTCGTCGCCGACGAGATTACCGCCACCATCCGCGCTCCGGGCCTCTGGCTTTTTGGCTTTGATAGCTTGTCCTCGCCCCTCGAGTGGGGATGCGGGCGAGGACCTTATCGCAGCAGCGTCTGCCCTGAGGTCATCGCTGCTGCTGTTTGGCCGCCCGGAGTGGAGGTCGTTGTCGCTGCTGCCGGAGCGGGCGGCGGCGAGCCACCTAGGGTTTGTCGCCCCGCAGGCTCTCCGATGTGGAGGTTGTTCGTACCCGCGGGGGCGGAACCGGAGTTCCGTTTGTAATGGCACCTTGAGTGCCGGTGTCTGTTCATTGTGGCTGTCGGGGCCTGAACATGTATGTATTTTGGCGTGAAGCCATGTTTTTCCTCATTTCGAGCACTAGGACTCGCCTGTCGGCTAGCTGAACCGCTTAACCAAGTGTGAGTTGCCTCGTGCGAAGGTGACGAGTGAGGTATCCGTATCGCGGAGGCGTAGGAGTCCCTCGGCTCGGTCGGCCTTGCCGCCCGAGGCTACTCTTGCTTAGTTAAAGGAACCTTCGACCGCTCTGCGATGAGCTGGAGCCGGAGGCAGCGGTGCCAGCACGGACAGAGGCAGAGTTGGCTCGAAAAGAAGCTTCATCGGCCGGAGCCTGGCCAGGCCGTCCACTGGCGGGACCGACGCCGGAGTCGGGTTGCCGAGGCCACGAGCCGGGCTGATGTCCTCGGGGGACAGCTGGCTGAGGCTACGGAGCGGCCGGTTGAGCCGTCTGCTCGGGCCGGGTTCCCGGAGGAGACCCCGACGACGATGGCCCAGGCGTGGTGCCAACAGGTTCCTTCGAGGTGGAGATCCTCCAACTGTGTTGCCGTTCGAGGCCGGGTCGGATTCCGCCGAAGGTGGAGTCGACGCCGAGGGTGCTGCTGCTCCCCCATTGATGTCTGACCCTGCAGGAACAGTTTATCTTGTAGTGTGCGTATGTTTTTTGCGGCCGTCGAGGCCCAAACATATCGTCGTCGTGTTGTAAAGTTGCGTTTCTTTTCCCCTTGTTTCGAGTATCTGGACTTATTTGTCGGTAACATAATTGTTTGTCCGAGCGAGAGTTACTTTTCGCGGAAGGTGATGAGTGAGGTATCCGTATCCCGGAGGTGTAGGAGTCCCTCGACTCGGTCGGCCTTGCCGCTTACGTGTGCTCTTACTCATCCGTAGGATTCTGTTATCGATATAGTCGAGAAGGCACGAAAAATTGTTTCGGCAGAAAAGTTTTCGAGCAATAAGACTTGTTCGGACAGCGGAATCGCTTATCCGAGCGTGAGTTACTTATCGCAGAAGGTGATGAGTGAGGTATCCATATCCCGGAGGCGTAGGAGTCCCTCGGCTTGGTCGGCCTTGCCTGCTTACGTGTACTCCGTCGTTTTCAGGATCCCACTTTTGAAGTAGTCGAAAAGCACGAAAGGTGTTCTGGCAGAAAGACTTTTTCCGAGGAAAATTTTGACGCAGAGGGGGTTCGCCCCTTCTAGCCCCCGAGGGAGGGTCGGGCTTTGCTGAGGCAAGGCTGACCCTTCCTTGATGGTTAGACTTTACTGGCGTATGTAAACGAGGTGTATGAACGACTTGAAAACATCTTAAGGGTAGAAGCGACGTAGCTGTCGGATGTTCCAAGCGTTGCTGTAGACCTCGCCTTGACTGTTGGCCAGCTTGTATGTTCCGGGCTTCAAATTCTTGGCGATGATGAATGGCCCTTCCCAGGGAGGCGTGAGCTTGTGGCACCATCGGGCGTCTTGTCGCAGCCGAAGCACCAAGTCGCCCACCTAGAGGTCTCGGGACCAAACCCCTCGGGCGTGGTAGCGTCGCAGGGACTGCTGATACCGCGCCGAGTGTAGTAAGGCCACGTCACAAGCCTCTTCTAGTTGGTCCAGTGAGTCTTCTCGGTTGGTTCGATTGCTTTGGTCGTCGTACGCCCTCGTCCTCGGGGAACCGTATTCTAAGTCTGTGGGCAAGATGGCCTCGGCCCCATAGACTAGAAAGAACGGCGTGAAGCCCGTGGCTCGGCTCGGCGTTGTCCTCAGACTCCAGACCACCGAGGGGAGTTCCTTCATCCATCGCCTGCCGAACTTGTTGAGGTTGTTGTAGATCTGTGGCTTGAGTCCTTGTAGAATCATGCTGTTGGCACGCTCTACTTGCCCATTCGTCATGGGGTGAGCTACGGCGGCCTAGTCTACCCGGATGTGGTGATCCTCGCAGAAGTCCAGGAACTTTCTGCCGGTGAACTGGGTGCCGTTGTCGGTGATGATGGAGTTTGGGACCCCAAAACGATGGATGATGTTGGTGAAGAACGTCACCGCCTGTTCAGACCTGATGCTGTTTAGGGGTCGAACCTCGATCCACTTGGAGAATTTGTCGATGGCGACCAGCAGGTGCGTGTAGCCTCCGAGTGCCTTCTGCAAGGGACCGACGAGGTCCAGACCCCACACAGCAAACGGCCAGGTGATGGGTATTGTCTGCAGAGCCTAAGCGGGCAGGTGGGTCTGCTTCGCGTAGAATTGACACCCTTGGTAGGTGCGTACAATCCTAGTGGCATCGGCCACCACGGTTGGCCAGTAAAAACCCTGTCGGAAGGCATTCCCAACGAGGGCTCGAGGTGCTGCGTGGTGACCGCAAGCCCCCGAGTGTATTTCTTGTAATAACTCCTGACCTTCGGTGATGGATATGCATCGCTGGAGGATGCCTGAGGGGCTGCGGTGGTAGAGCTCCTTCCCGTCCCCCAGCAAGACGAACGACTTGGCGCGCCGCGCCAGTCGCCGAGCTTTGGCTCGGTCGAGGGGCAGCTCTCCTCGGTGGAGATATCGCAGGTACGGGGTCTGCCAGTCTCGATTAGGAAGGACCCCATTCTGCTCTTCCTCGACACGTAGTGCCTCACCCTCGGGGGCCGAGGGTGCCTCGGGCTGAGCCGAGGGCGCCTCGGGTTGGGCCGAGACCTTCTCAGGCTCGGGCGTGTCGTCGGTCTTGACTGAGGGTTGATGTAGGTCTCGGGAGAAGACGTCCGAGGGAACCGTTGTCCGCCCCGAGGCTATCTTAGCCAGCTCGTCCGCAGTCTCGTTGTATCGTCGGGCGATGTGGTTGAGCTCGAGCCCGTAGAACTTGTCCTCTAGGCGCCAAACCTCATCGCAGTAGGCTTCCATCTTCAGGTCGCGGCAATGGGAGTTCTTCATGACTTGGTTGATGACAAGCTGCGAGTCGCCACGAGCGTCGAGGCGTCGGACCCCTAGCTCGATGGCGATGCGCAACCCGTTAACCAGAGCCTCGTACTCGGCCACATTGTTGGACACCGGGAAATGGAGGCGCAACACGTAGCGGAGGTGCTTCCTGAGGGGTGATATGAAGAGCAGGCCCGTGCCCGCTCCTGTTTTCATCAGCGACCCGTCGAAAAACATGGTTCAGAGTTCCGGCTGGATCGGAGCCGCTGGAAGCTGGGGTCGACCCATTCAGCCACAAAGTTCGCCAAGACTTGGGACTTGATGGCCTTTCGAGGGGCGAACGAGATTGTCTCGCCCATGATCTCCACCGCCCACTTTGCAATCCTACCCGAGGCCTCTCGACACTGGATGATCTCCCCCAGGGGGAAGGATGACACCACAGTCACCGAATGAGACTCGAAGTAGTGTCGCAACTTTCGCCGCGTCAGAATTACCGCGTACAGTAGCTTCTGGATTTGCGGGTAGCGGATTTTGGTCTCGGACAGTACTTCACTGATGAAGTAGACCGGCCTCTGGACGGGCAATGCATGCCCCTCTTCTCGTCTCTCAACCACGATCGCGGCGCTGACCACCTGAGTGGTAGCGGCGACGTAGATCAAGAGGGCTTCTCCGGCAGCGGGGGGCACCAAGATGGGCGCGCTGGTAAGGAGCGCTTTTAGGTTCCTGAGGGCTTCCTCGGCCTCGGGGGTCCAAGTGAAGCGCTCGGTCTTCCTCAAGAGGCGGTACAGAGGTAGGCCTCTTTTGCCGAGGCGCGAGATGAAACGGCTCAGGGCCGCAAGACATCCCATGACCCTCTGTACTCCTTTCAAGTCCTTGATGGGGCCCATGTTGGTGATGGCCGCGATTTTCTCCGGGTTGGCCTCGATGCCCCGCTCGGAGACGATGAACCCCAGGAGCATGCCTCGGGGGACTCCGAAGACACACTTCTCGGGATTGAGTTTTACGCCTTTCGCCTTGAGACACCGGAATGTCGTTTCAAGGTCGGAGAGGAGGTCGGAGGCTTTCCTCGTCTTGACTACGATGTCATCGATGTAAGCCTCGACCGTTCGACCAATGTGCTCTCCGAACACGTGGTTCATGCACCTTTGATATGTCGCACCCGCATTCCTCAAACCGAATGGCATAGTAACGTAACAGTACATGCCAAAGGGTGTGATGAAAGAAGTCACGAGCTGGTCGGACTCTTTCATCCTGATTTGGTGATACCCTGAGTAGGCATCGAGGAAAGACAGGGTTTCGCACCCAGCAGTGGAATCCACGATTTGATCGATGCGAGGCAGAGGGTAGGGAACCTTCGGACATGCTTTGTTTAGACCAGTGTAGCCTACACACATCCGCCATTTCCCTCCTTTCTTTCTCACAAGCACAGGGTTGGCAAGCCATTCGGGATGGAATACCTCTTTGATGAACCCTGCGGCCATCAGCTTGTGGATCTCCTCGCCTATGGCTCTGCGCTTTTCTTTGTCGAATCGGCGCAGAGGCTGCTTCACGGGTCGGGCTCTAGCTCGGATATCCAGTGAGTGCTCGGCGACATCCCTCGGTATGCCAGGCATGTCCGAGGGACTCCACGCAAAAACTTCGGCGTTCGCGCGGAGAAAGTCGACGAGCACTGCTTCCTATTTGGGGTCGAGCTCGGAGCCGATCCGTATCTGCTTGGAGGCGTCGTTGCTGGGGCCGAGAGGGACGGATTTGACCGTCTCAGCTGGCTCGAAGTTGCCGGCGTGGCGCTTCGCATCTGGCGCCTCCTTGGAGAGGCTCTCTAGGTCGGCGATGAGGGCCTCAGCGTACTCCACGCACTCCACGTCGCATTCGTATGCGTGTCGGTACGTGGAGCCGACGGTGATGACCCCATTGGGGCCTGACATCTTGAGCTTGAGGTAGGCGTAGTTAGGGACGGCCATGAACTTGGCGTAGCATGACCTCCCCAGCACTGCGTGGTAGGTTCCTCGGAACCCGACCCCCTCGAACGTGAGGGTTTCCTTTTGGAAGTTGGAGGGAGTCCCGAAGTAGACAGGCAGATCGAGTTGCCCAAGGGGTTGGACGCGTTTCCCGAGGATGGTCTCGTGAAAAGGCGCCGCGCTGGCCCGGATCGAGGACAGATCGATCTGCAGGAGCCCGAGGGTCTCGGCGTAGATGATGTTGAGGCTGCTGCCTCCGTCCATGAGGACCTTGGTAAGCCTGATGTTGCCGATGACGGGATCGACAACGAGTGGGTACTTCCCTGGGCTCGGCACGCGGTCGGGGTGGTCGCCCTGGTCGAAGGTGATGGGCTTGTCGGACCAGTCTAGGTAGACTGGCGCCGCCACCTTTACCGAGCAGACCTCCCGGCGCTCTTGCTTGCGGTGCCGAGCCGAGGCATTCGCCACATGCCCACCATAGATCATGAAGCAGTCGTGGACCTCGGGGAACTCCTCTGCCTTATGATCCTCCTTCTTGTCGTCGTTGTGGGCTCGGCCACCTTCCGCCGGTGGCCCGGCCTTGTGGAAGTAGCGCCGAAGCATGACACATTCCTCAAGGGTGTGCTTAACGGGACCCTGATGATAGGGGCACGGCTCCTTGAGCATTTTGTCGAACAGGTTGGTGCCTCCGGGAGGCTTCCGAGGGTTTCTATGCTCGGCGGCGGCGACAAGGTCCGCGTTGGCGGCGTCGCGTTTCGCTTGCGACTTCTTCTTGCCCTTCTTCCTCGCGCCGCGCTGAGCGGACGCCTCGGGGACGTCTTCCGGCTGGCGCATCTGAGGCTGCTTGTCCTTCCGGAAGATGGCCTCGACCGCCTCCTGGCCAGAGGCGAACTTGGTGGCGATGTCCATCAGCTCGCTTGGCCTGGTGGGAGTCTTGCGACCCAGCTTGCTCACCAGGTCGCGGCAAGTGGTGCCGGCGAGGAACGCGCTGATGACATCCGAGTCGGTGATGTTGGGCAGCTCGGTGCGCTGCTTCGAAAATCGCCGGATGTAGTCACGGAGGGATTCTCCTGGTTGCTGGCGGCAGCTTCGGAGATCCCAGGAGTTCCCAGGGCGCACGTATGTGCCCTGGAAGTTGTCGGCGAAGGCTTTGACCAGGTCGTCCCAGTTGGAGATCTGCGCAGGAGGCAGATGCTCCAGCCAGGCTCGGGCAGCGTCGGAGAGGAACAGGGGAAGGTTGCGGATGATGAGGTTGACATCGTCCGTGCCACCCAGCTGGCAGGCCAGCCAGTAGTCCGCGAGCCACAGCTCCGGCTTTGACTCCCCCGAGTACTTGGTGATGGTAGTCGGGGTTCGGAACCGGGTCGGGAACGGCGCCCGTCGTATGGCCCGGCTGAAAGCCCGCGGACCGGGTGGTTCGGGCGAGGGGCTCCGATCCTCCCTGCTGTCGTAGCGTCCCCCACGCCTGGGGTGGTAGCCTCGGCGCACCCTCTCGTCGAGGTGGGCTCGACGGTCGAGGCGGTGGTGCTCGTTGCCTAGGCGACCCGGGGCCGCAGGCGCTGAGTTCCGCGTTCGCCCGGTGGGGACCGAGGCTTCCCGCATGAATCGGGAAGTGGCGGCACGATGCTCCGGGGGGGGGTACCCCTGCCTTCGGGAGGCAGAGCTTTCGGCCCGTCGGACCGCGACATCTTCCAGGATATTCTTGAGCTCTCCCTGGATACGCCGCCCCTTGGTGGTGGATGGTTCCGGCATCGCTCGGAGTAGTATCGCTGCTGCAGCCAGGTTCTGGCTGACCCCACTGGAAGCCGGAGGCAGCCTTGCCCTGGCATCGTCGGCGATGCGATGCTGGACGTCCTGGGCCAGGTGACGCGCTTCTCCGGCCGGTGCTCGGCCTGCCCACTCCTGCCCGATATTTTGCCGAAGCTGCACAAGTTGTCCTGCTTCCTCGTCGAGCCTGGCTTGTACCTCGTGGATTTGCTCGAGCTGTGCGTCCTGACCCCCCGTAGGGACTAGGACCACAGCTAGCTCCCGAAGGATGTCAACGCGAGGTGCAGGCCTAGGGGGATCACCGTCCTCCGGCATACCAAGATGGTTGCCTTCGTCGAGACCCCCTAGATCGACGTGGAAGCATTCGCGACTTGGGCAACAGTCCTCGTCGCCGAGGCTGTGGCTGCTATCGGAGCAATCAGAGAGGCAGTAGTCACATGCGGTCATGAAGTCCCGCATGGCACTGGGGTTATCGAGCCCGGAGAAATCCCAACCAGAGTCGGGCTCGTCATCTTCCTCGGAACCCAGAGGCCCATAGGTCGAGACGGCCGTCAGCCGGTCCCAGGGTGACCGCATATGATACCCCGGAGGGTTTGGACACGCCTTTAAGAAAGCGTCCACCGAAGCGGGGTCGCTTGGTGGGTCGCAGCTGGATCTAAAAGGCATGGAACGGGAAATGGACGGTACCTCTTGATCGATGGGTGGTGACGAAGTCGCGTCAGGGGCGGACTGCACCGCTGTCTCAGGTACGAGGCTAACGCCCAGCATGTCCTTCGCGAGCTTGCTGGCGTCGTTCGTCTACTTGGAGTTGGCGTGTTGCGGGGAAACGACGCTCGTCTTCGTCTCAGACGCGAGGTCGACGCCCGACGAGTCCCCCGCTGGGCGCCGGCGCCGTCGACTCGCTCGATAGCCGATGAGGTGCCGCCCCCTGCTTGGCCATGCCTGCCCCGCCTCCTCCTCCGTCGGCGGGGAAGGTGACGGGACAGACCCGGATGTTGCTCTTCTGCCACGAGGGGAAGACGTCATCGATTCCGCCGCCGGCGGGCAGGCTGACGGCCGCCATTATCATTGTCGCGCGGCGGAGGAAGGAGTATCATGTCGTAGCTGCCGTCGAGGGACATGAACTCCAGACTCCTGAAACAAAGCATCGTCCCGGGTTGAAGAGGTTGCTGGAGACTACCCATCTGGAGCTTGATGGGAAGCTGTTCGTCAACACGCAGCAGGCCCCTACCTGGCGCGCCAACTGTCGGCGTTTTGACCCCGGGGGGTCCCTGGACCGACGAGTAAATTGTCGCCGCGTGTCCCAGCCCAGATGGGTCGGCGCGAGATGGAGCACAAAGGGGGGGGGGGAGAAACAGCAAAGGAAAAACCCGTGGCCTTCGTGTTGTCCTGCGCCCAGGTCGGGTGCGCTTGCAGTAGGGGGGTTACAAGCGTCCGTGTGGGAAAGAGAGAGAGAGAGAGAGGGAGCCCTGTGCGTCGGCCCGTTCTCCCGCGCAGCCAACCTTCTCGTACGAGAGCCCTAGACCTTCCTTTTATAGGCGTAAGGAGAGGGCCCAGGTGTACAATGGGGGTGTAGCAGTGTGCTAACGTGTCTAGCAAGAAGAGCTAGAGCCTAAGTACATGCCGTCGTGGCAACCGGAGAGGTTTTGGCGCCCTGTTCATGTGATGTCGTGGCCGTCGGAGGAGTGCTTGAGCCTTGTGGAAGTATAGCTGTCGGGGCTGTCGGATCCTTGCTGACGTCTCCTTGCTTCCGTAAGGGGCTGAGAGTCGCCGTCATCATGGAGCACGCGGGGTGCCATCATTACTTGTTTACCGGGGCGAGCCAGATGGGACACCGGTCTTGTTCCCCGTAGCCTGAGCTAGCTAGGGGTAGGGTAATGATGGCCTTCCCTGTGACATGGCGGGTCCGAGCCCGAGGTCGGGCGAGGCGGAGGCTCCTCCAAGGTTGAGGTCGAGTCTGGGCCCTGGGGTCGGGCGAGGCGGAGTTCGTCTTCCGATGTCGAGGCTGAGTCCGAGCCCTGGGGTCGGGCGAGGCAGAGACCGTCTTCCGAGGCCGAGGCTGAGTCCGAGCCCTGGGGTCGGGCGAGGCGGAGTCCGTCTTCCGGGGTCGAGGCTGAGTCCGAGCCCTGGGGTCAGGCGAGGCGGAGTCCGTCTTCCGGGGTCGAGGCTGAGTCCGAGCCCTAGGGTCGGGCAAGGCGGAGTCCGTCTTCCGGGGTCGAGGCTGAGTCCGAGCCCTGGGTCGGGCAAGGCGGAGACCGTCTTCCGAGGCCGAGGCTGAGTCCGAGCTCTGGGTCGGGCGAGGCGGAGCTTCCCATGGAGCCCGAGGCTGGACTTAGCTGCTATCAGCCTCACTCTGTCGAGTGGCACAGCAGTCGGAGCGGGGCAGGCGGCGCTGTTTTCCTGTCAGGTCGGTCAGTGGAGCGGCGAAGTGACTGCGGTCACTTCGGCTCTGTCGACTGAGGAGCGCGCATCAGGATAAGGTGTCAGTCGATCCTTGCATTAAATGCTCCTGCGATACGATCGGTTGGCGTGGCGATCTGGCCAAGGTTGCTTCTCCGCGAAGACTAGGCCTCGGGCGAGCCGAAGGTGTGTCCGTCGCTTGAGGGGGCCCTCGGGCGAGATGTGAATCCTCCAGGGTCGGCTGCCTTTGCTTGAGGCTGGGCTTGGGCGAGGCGAGATCGTGTCCCTTGAGTGGACTGAGCCTTGACCTTAATCGCGCCCATCAGGCCTTTGCAGCTTTGTGCTGATGGGGGTTACCAGCTGAGATTAGGAGTCTTGGGGGTACCCCTAATTATGGTCCCCGATAGTGTCCAACCCCACCACGCCGCCAATGCTGTCCAACCCCACCGTGCCCACGCATGCACCCTCTAGCCCCACCGCGCCGGCCTACGCCCACTCGATCTCCCCGATGATGATGTCCTCCGGCCTCACTTCCTCCCATGCCTCCCTGACCCCTCCGTCCTCCGGCCACAAATCTCTTCAATTTTCACCACAGATGATGCGTGCACGATGTTGTGGAGGTGGATTGTGGCGGTCCCCCTCACTCCACGTGCATAGCCATATCAAGCCCATCATGCATCTAGGGTTTTATCATTGTCGAATCATGTGTCCACACATGAAGCAGGTTGGTGGCATCCTCTAAATCTCTCCCCTCCTTGTATGAATTGCTACCCTCTGATCCGCTTGGCCATGTCACAGGTTGCAACGGCGATGGTGGTGACACCGGTGCAAGTAGATGCAAAATACTGGACAATGGATGACGTCGTGTCTTCAACGAAGGGATCAACAACAGCACACCAAATCGCCCCGACCTCGAAATCCATGGGACCAGACCTAGCCCCTGCATACAACGCTTTCTCTCATCTACCCAGGGTGATGCACATCGTTGTCCTTATATTTCCTGTCATTGCCTTTTCTCACCCGCATGGATGCATCTGCTTTCAAGTTTCTTATATTTTCAGATAGCAAATTTAGGCTTTTTTAACCAACACATATGATGGAACTTAGAAATTGGTTTGATTTTGTTGGTCCCATGAGCTTGCTATAATAGTTGTTATTGAATAGGGACCTATCTTTTTCTTCATGAGGTTGTTATGTTGGTAGTGCATACTATATCAATAGTTGAATATGTTTATTTGGAAAAAACTTGAACTCCACATCAGGTATAGAACTGGGTCTGTCTATAGGATATATTTTGCAACATGTTTTTTGAAAGAAACTGAATTATGAGTCTGTGACCAAAAAATTCATATCCTAAGCCCCTACTTGGCCCCAAAGTTAAAAAGTTGAGCTTAATATTTTATTTCAAGGCATTTAATGGGATCAATGTTAATGAAAACTTGTCATCGTTTTCTTTTGTTTATTGTGGTAAATCAATCAGTAGCTTGTGTAGTGCTGATTTTTTAGATACCTAATTGTACTTTATATATAACTAGAGAATATTGCCTTAAGTTTGTAATGGTCTATAATGGTACTGTATACATGAGGAAGATTTTGTAGTGCTGATTTCTTGTATGCCTAATTGTATTGCCCAAACCATTTGTTAGGTACAATATGTTATATCCCTTATTCTATATGTATTACATGTGGATGTGTAAGTTTCAAAATGGAGCTCAAGATTATATTGCAGATAGAGGTCCTATGGTTTCTCCAGCACAGACCTTTGGTTTCTTCTCGTCCATCTATAAGCAGAAGACATCTTATAATTATTTTTCTGCTCCAGGTATGCCTTTCTTGGAAATTTAATTTGTTTGTGCAGCCTTAACCATAACAGGTTGCCAGATTCGGTGATGCTAAGACTATAATGCTTGAAGCTTCATTTATTTTAGTATGTTGCATGATTCCCTCCTACATTCTTCTCAACTACATTTGACCAAGGATGGGCATAAGGAATATCAGCAGCTACAATACAAGGGCTTTTAGACTTGTTGGTAGAGGATGGTGCGGACTGCAGATAATGTGAACCAATGCTTTCTTGAAGCCGCACGCCATGGAAGCACTCAACTTGTGCGGATCTTACTACAGGTAATAATGAAAGAACATATTACATTTGACATTTATTAAATGCATATTTTTTGTTAGAACTATAAGGCATTCAGATATGTTTCTTCATTGCAATACAATAAGAGTTTGACGCTGCCACATATGGTAAAGCAGTCCAAATGTACTCCGAATGAGATATAAGTTGCTTGCCATAGAGAAAAACAATTTGTTTTAGCCTTTGTTTTAGTTTGTTCACTAACTAATACATGTAAAAATGAGAGGTGTTAAACATATGTGTCTACCTACTGACTATTACCTCTCATATTTGTTATACAGAAAAAGATGGATTGCAACTTAAATGTCGATGGTTGCACAAGGATGATGACTTGAATTCATATATACATATAGTGAGGCTCAACGTTAGTGCAAACAATTGATAACCAAGTTTTTAGATTAGTATTTTGTTTTGGATTTAGAGTAATATTGTGTATGGATTATTTGACATTGTTTATTTATGGAATGTTGAATGACACTCATATTTAATACTATATTCATTATATTAATATTAATTATATGTGTATGTATATTTCTCTTTCAATTTTTTATAATGGGGTATCTGAAAAATGATTATAAATTAAAGAATGTTATGCTATGTAAGACAATTTGTTTAAATCTAAATTAGACGGTTCCCCAACTGTTTGTTACGTCCAATTTTGGTTTACCAAATAAGACACTGTTCACATTGCAAGTGTCTATTATAATAGTACATTATAAACAATTTAGTGAATATCTTGTGACTTAATGTCCGTATCCTCAACGGTTGTTCAGAAGAAGTGTCTTAAACAAAACACAAGTCAAGACGGTTTATCAAACAAAATGACTTAGACAAACAATTTTAGACGATTATAAACTACAAACCGTCTTATGTAATATCTTTTAAGGCGGTTTACAATTGTCTTAAATGAGACATATTTTTTGCGACTCCATCAAATTTGGACACTTCATAAACGTCTTAATAAGCGAAAATGAACTGTCTCATATGACTTATTATGTAGTAGTGTTTGTGGCCTCCTCAAAGGGGAGTAGGTTTTTTGGAACCGAACTTGGGAAAACAAATCGTCGTGTCCACTTGTGTTGATCTTCGCCATTCGATTTGTTTCTTCCCTCTCCTCTCTCTCTCTCTAAAGTTCTCTTGCTCACATTGTTTTGAGTTGGCTCCCATCCGCATTGATTGAGTAACACATTGCAAGGAGAACTATCTTCCACACTCCAAATTAACAATTATTTATTTATAACCCTAACCCCAGGTAAAGTGTGTGTTCAAAGTTTATAATTTTCAGGTTTTGCCTATTCACCCCACCTCTAGGCGACTTTCAATTGGTATCAGAGACCGGTACTTCATTAGAGTCTAACAACTTGAAGTGATATCAGGAGAGCATGCTAAACAGGAGATGGTCACCAGTGAAAAGCCCAAAGCTTCGGAAAAGAAGATCGAAGAAAGGACTCCATCAAAGGAGGCTGGCGACAAGGACAAGGAGGAATCTGCCGGCTCCATCAAGTCACATAAAAAGGGTGACAAGAAGAAAAAGAGGATGAAGAAGGTGGTCTACTACGAGACCGATTCTTCCTCACCCTGAACTTTCGGCGTCGAGTTGTCATCCTCGAAGCACCAAGAGTGTAAGAAATATAGTAAGATCCCACTTCGCTATCCTCGTATTTCTAAGCGCGCTCCTTTACTTTCCGTTCCATTAGGCAAACCACCATATTTTGATGGTGAAGATTATTGTATGTGGAGTGATAAAATGAGGCACCATCTAACCTCACTCCATGAAAGCATATGGGATATTGTTGAGTATGGAGCGTAGGTACCACAAGTGGGCGACAAGGATTACGACTCCGATGAGGCCACCCAAATAAGGCACTTAAACTCCCAAGCCACCTCCATACTCCTCGATTCCTTGTGTCGGGAGGAGTACAACAAGGTGCAAGTGTTGAAGAGTGCCAAAGAGATTCTAGACATCCTCAAAACGGCACATGAAGTGGACGAGGTGACCAAAATCACCAAGCACGAAACGATCGAGGGAGAACTCGGTCGGTTCGTCCTCAACAAGGGAGAAGAGCCACGAGCAATGTATAATTGGCTCAAGGCGATGGTCAACTAAGTACGCAACCTTAGGAGCACCAAGTGGGATGACCATGAAATGGTCAAGGTTATTCTAAGATCTCTTGTCTTTCGTAACCCCACTCAAGTGCAACTAATTCGTGGACATCCTAGATATAAACAAATGTCTCCTGAGGAGGTGATCGGCAAGTTTGTGAGCTTGGAACTTATGATCAAAGACTCCAAACATATTGTCAACTTGGAGCAAGGCGCCACCTTCACACCCGAGGTGCAACCCGTTGCATTCAAAGCAACGGGAGAAAAGAAGGAAGAGTCTACACCAACAAGTAGACTCCCAATAGACGCCTCCAAGCTTGACAATGAGGAGATGGCTCTTATCATCAAGAGCTTTCGGCAAATCCTCAAACAAAGGAGGGGGAAGGACTACAAACCCTGCTCCAAGAGGGTCTGCTACAGGTGTGGTAAGTCCGGTCATTTTATTGCTAAATGTTCATATACAAGTGATAGTGACAGGGACGACGATAAGAAAGGGAAGAAGAAGATGGAGAAGAAGAGATACTACAAGAAGAAGGGTGGCGAGGCTCACATAGGACAGGAATGGAACTTCGACGGGAGCTTCTTCGACTCTTCCTCTGACGAGGACGCTGCCAACATCGCCGTCCACAAAGGTCTTCTCTTCCCCAACATCAGCCACAAATGTCTCATGGCCAAGGAGGGCAAAAAGACGAAGGTACATTCTAGAGATACTCCTAAATATACTACTTCCGATGATGAGGGTAGCTCTAGTGAAGAAGATGATGATTTGACCTCTCGTTTTGCAAACCTCACCAAAGAACAAAAAAAAATTAATGAATTGATATAAACCATTAACGAGAAGGATGAAATCTTGGAATGCCAGGAAGACTTGCTCGTTAAGGAAAATAAGAAATTTGTTAAACTAAAAAATGCTTATGCTCTTGAAGTTGAAAAGTGTGAAAATTTGTCTAAAAAGCTTAGTATTTGCAATGATTCAATTTCGTGTCTTAGAACTAAAAATGTTAGTTTGATTGCTAAGATTGAAGAATTGAATGCTAGCAAACCCTCTACATCCACCATTGAGCATGTTACCATTTGCACTAGATGTAGAGATATTAATGATGATGCTATGATTGACCACATTGCTATGATTAAAGAACAAAATGATCACATAGCTAAATTAAATGCTAAAATTACCGAGCATGAACATGAGAATAAAAAAATTAAATTTGCTCATAATATGCTTTATAATTCCAATCTGGGAGCCAAAGCAACATCAACCTTAATGCCCCTAAAAACAAGCTTTCTAATTTTGTAAAGGGCAAGGCTCCCATGGTTTAGGATAGGGAAGGTTACATTTTATGTCCCGAAAACTATCCTGAGCATAAGATTAGGAGAATTCATGCTAGAAAATATCATTCTCATCATGCTTACATTTACAGTAATAAGACATCTAGTTCTAGGCATTCCACTCATATCAAAATGCCTAATAAAAAGATTGTTGATGCATCTAATGAACATAGTATTTAATTTAAAACTTTTGATGCATCTTTTGTGCTTACTAACAAATCAGGCAAGTTAGTTGCCAAATATGTTGGGGGCAAACACAAGAATCCTAAGACTTGTGTTTGGGTACCCAAGGTGCTTGTTTCTAATGTTGTAGGTACCTAAGAACAAGGCCTAAATCTATGTTGTAGGTTTATGCATCCAGCGGAACAAGTTGGTTAATCGACAGTGGGTGCACAAACCATATGACAGGGGAGAAAAGAATGTTCTCCTCATATGAGAAAAAACGATGATCCCCAACGAGCAATCACATTCGGGGATGGAAATCAAGGTTTGGTAAAGGTTTGGGTAAAATTGCTATATCTCATGACCATTCCATTTCTAATGTTTTTCTTGTAGACTTTTTAGACTACAACTTGCTTTATGTTTCTCAATTATGTAAAATGGGCTACAACTGTCTATTTACTGATACTGGTGTTACCGTCTTTAGAAGAAGTGATGATTCAATAGCTTTTAAGGGAGTGTTAGATGGTCACCTATATTTAGTTGATTTCGATGATAACAATGCTGGACTAGACACTTGCTTAATTGCTAAGACTAACATGGGCTGGCTCTGGCATCGCCGACTTGCTCATGTTGGGATGAAGAATCTTCACAAGCTTCTAAAAGGGGAACACATTTTAGGACTAACAAATGTTCAAGCAGGGAAGCATGTTGGAGTTCATCATCCACACAAGAACATCATGACAACCGAGAGGCCTCTTGAGCTACTCCACATGGATCTATTCGTCCCGATTGCTTACATAAGCATCAGCAGGAGTGAGTATTGTCTTGTGATTGTGGATGATTATTCTCGCTTCACTTGGTTGTTCTTTTTGCAGGAAAAATCACAAACCCAAGAGACCTTGAAGAAATTCTTCAGACGGGCTCAAAATGAGTTTGGATTGAGAACCAAAAAGATTAGAAACGACAATGGAACGGAGTTCAAGAACTCTCAAATTGAAGGATTTCTTGAGGAGGAGGGCATCAAGCATGTGTTCTCCTCTCCCTACACACCTCAACAAAACAGTGTTGTGGAGAGAAATAATAGAACTCTCTTGGATATGGAAAGGACCATGCTTGATGAGTACAAGACACCGGATCGGTTTTTGGCGGAGGCGATTAACACTGCTTGCTACTCCATCAACTGACTCTACCTACATCGAATCCTCAAGAAAACATCATAAGAACTCCTCACCGATAAAAAGCCCAATGTTGCTTATTTTAGAGTTTTTGGGAGAAAATGCTTTATTCTTATTAAGAGAGGTAGAAATTCTAAATTTGCACCTAAAGCAGTAGAAGGCTTTTTTACTTGGTTATAACTCAAACACAAGGGCATATGGAGTCCTCAACAAGTCTACTGGATTAGTTGAAGTTTCTTGTGACATTGTGTTTGATGAGACTAATGGCTCCCAAGTGGAGCAAGTTGATCTTGATGAATTAGATGATGAAGAGGCTCTGTGCGTAGCGCTAAGGAACATGTCCATTGGAGATGTGTGTCCAAAAGAACCCAAAGAGCCTTCACAAGCACAAGATCAACCATCATCTTCCATACAAGCATCTCCACCAAGTCAAGATGAGGAACATGCTCAAGAAGAAGAGGATGAAGATCAATACGATGAGCCACCTCAAGAGGAGGACACTGATCAAGGGGGAGATGAATATTATCAAGAAAAGGAAGATGATCAAGAGATTCAAGATCAAGGACCACCGCACCCAAGAGTCCACCAAGCAATTCAAAGAGATCACCCCATCAACTCCATACTTGGTGACATCCACAAGGGGGTAACCACTCGATCTCGAGTTGCTCATTTTTGTGAACATTACTCTTTTGTGTCTTCTATTGAGCCATATAGGATAGAAGATGCACTTAGATGGCAATGCAAGAGGAGCTCAACAACTTCACAAGGAATGAGGTATGACATTTAGTTCCACGTCGTAACCAAAATATTGTAGGTACCAAGTGGGTATTCCGCAACAAACAAGATGAGCATGGTGTGGTGCTAGGAACAAAACCCGACTTTTGGCTAAAGAATATTTACAAGTCGAAGGTTTGGATTTCGGTGAAACCTACGCACCCGTAGCTAGGCTTGAGTCAATTTGTATATTACTTGCATGTTGCATATGCTACTTACCATGGCATTAAGTTATATCAAATGGACGTGAAGAGTGCCTTCCTCAATGGCCCTATCAAGCATGGTGTATGTTGAGCAACCTCCCGGCTTTGAAGATTGTGAGTATCCTACACATGTTTATAAGCTCTCAAAGGCGTTTTATGAGCTCAAGCAAGCCCCAAGAGCATGGTATGAATGCCTAAGAGACTTTCTTCTCACTAATGGATTTAAAGTCGGTAAAGCTGACCCTACTCTCTTCACCAAAACAATTGATAAAGACTTGTTTATATGCCAAATTTATGTTGATGATATTATCTTTGGGTCTACTAACAAGTCATGTTGTGAAGAGTTTAGTAGGATTATGATACAAAAATTTGAGATGTCTATGATGGGGGAGTTGAAGTATTTCCTTGGATTCCAAATCAAGCAACTCCAAGAGCGCACATTCATTTGCTAAACAAAGTACATTCAAGATATACTCAAGAAGTTTGGAATGAAGAATGCCAAACCCATCAAGACTCCCATGGGAACCAATGGGCATCTCGACCTTGACACAGGAGGTAAGTCTGTAGATCAAAAGGTATACTGGTCAATGATAGGATCTTTAGTCTATTTATGTGCTTCACAACCGGATATTATGCTCTCAGTATGTATGTGTGCAAGTTCTAGGCCAATCCTAAGGAAGTTCACCTTAGGGTCATGAAAAGAATTATGAGGTATTTAGTTTACACTCCTAAGTTTGGGCTATGGTACCCCAAGGGATCTACCTTTGATCTAATCGGGTATTCTAATGACGTTTATGCCGGATGTAAAATTGATAGGAAGAGCACATCAGGGACTTGTCAGTTTCTAGGGAGAACCCTGGTGTCTTGGGCTTCAAAGAAACAAAATTCAGTAGCTCTATCCACCACCGAAGCCGAGTATGTTGTTGCAGGACATTGTTGTGCACAACTACTCTGGATGAGGCAAACCCTTAGGGACTATGGCTACAAGCTGAGCAAAGTCCCTCTCCTATGTGAAAATTAGAGTGCAATTCGCATGGCGGATAATCCCGTTGAACACAGCTGCACTAAGCACATAAACATCCGGTATCACTTTCTGAGAGATCACCAACAAAGGGCAGATATCGAAATTGCCTATGTTAACACTCACAACACAACCAATTAGCCGATATCTTTACCAAGCCCTTAGATGAAAAGAACTTTATCAAGCTTAGGAATGAACTAAATATTTTATATTCTCGGAACTTTGATTGAAATCTTGCACATATTGCTCTTTTTATACCTTTGATCATATCTCTTTCTTTTGGTACAAATGCATATTTCTTACTCTTCTTGTGCCAAAGCTAAGACTAATATGCTTCCAAGAGTATTTCTACGTCAAGTCTTAGATTGAAAGGGAAATGAAGATTAAGGCAAAGGCAAGGCTTCCACTATGACTCTACGGTATCATATATCCTTTGCCCTACTCATGTATTTACATTCACGTCTTTCTTGTAAAAGGCCTCTAGATTTCTTCGTTTTTGGCGCTTAATGCTAAAGGGGAGAAATTAATAGGCCAAAGCAAAAGGACCGCACCACCACCCTGTTTTCTAAAACTTTTTTCAAAAAGGGGAGAAATTAAAAGCAAAAGTAAAAACCCTCTTGAAAGCTAAGGGGAGAACCTTTTCAGGGGGGGCTTTAATTTAGCCAAAGGAAAAGCATTTGAGCGAGGGGGAGAATCTTTCAAAACTTTAAAAATGCTTTCAAAATCATATTCTTATACCATTGGCTAATTGCAAGAGAATTTGAAAATATTTTTACAAAAGACTTGCAAAAACAAGCTAAGTGGTGCAAATGTGGTCCGAAATGTTAAATATATCAAAACAACCATATACACTTAGAACTGCTTTCATTTCAAAGTTACTTATGCACATCTGACTAAATGCAAACTAGTTACATTTCTACACTTTGTATTTGCTTTGGTTTGTGTTGGCATCAATTAACAAAAAAAGGGGAGATTGAAAGGGAAATGGCCTAAACATTTCCTATAATCGATTTTGGTGTTTGACGTCCATCACAAACCTTATGGACTAACTAGTTTGCCTAGTTGACATTTTTCTCAGGTGCATAAAGTTCATATACACATACAAAGAAAACGACCTTGGGGCAATTCTACAAGAATGGAGCAAAAAGACTTGCTGTAGCCAGTGGCGCACCGGACTGTCCGGTGTGCACTGGACAGTGTCTAATGCCCTGGTTGGAGCACTCCGCGAACTGGCCGCTCTCGGGAATTCTCAGCGCTTGTCCACTAAAATTCACCGGACTGCCCGGTGTGCCACCGGACTGTACGATGTGACCACGAGCAACGATCATCTTTGCCCAACGGTCGGTTGCGGCCGACTGCAGTGCAATCTGCAACTTCAGAAGTCAGAAGACTGTTTGCGATGTCAGGTCGAACCGAACTGTCGGGTGTGCCACCGGACTGTCCGGTGCACCACAAGGACAGAAAACTTCAACGGTCAATAGCTCCAAACCCCAACGGTCAGCAGATGTGGCACACACCGGACAGTGAACAATATTGTGTCCGGTGCACCACTAGACTGTCCAGTGTGCCCATCGACAGAGCAGTTAGCCAAAGGCTAGTATAGTGGTTGGGGCTATAAATACCCCCCCAACCACCACCATTCAAGCCATCCAAGTAGCCCACTCTCTTCATTCAATACAAGAGCAAAGAATACACTCCAAAGACACATTCAAAGCCTCAAATCCTCTCCAAGTGCCAAAATCTAATCAAAATGATCTAAAGTGTTTAATGACTTGAGAGAGGGTGATTTGTGTTTTAATTGTTGCTCTTATTGCTTGGTTGCTTTCTTCTTCTCCTTCTAAACTTCTCAAGTGTTTTTTAAAGAAAGCAAGAGACGCCTAATTGTGTGGTGATCCTTACGGGGTCTTAGTGACCCGTGTGATTAAGAAGAAGCACTCGACCGGTCTAACTTACCGATTGAGAGAGGAAAAGGGTTGAAATAGACCCGGCCTTTGTGGTCTCCTCAACGGGGAGTAGGTTTTTTTGGATCCAAACCTCGGGAAACAAATCATTATGTCCACTTGTGTTGATCTTCACCATTTGATTTGTTTCTTCCTTCTCCTCTCTCTCTCTCTCTCTAAAGTTCTCTTGCTCACATTGTTTTGAGTTGGCTCCCAAAGTTATCCGCGTTGATTGAGCAACTCATTGCAAGGAGAACTATCTTCCATACTCCAAATTCACAATTATTTGTTTCTAACCCTAACCCCAGGTAAAGTTCGTGTTCAAAGTATATAATTTTTAGGTTTCGCCTATTGACCCCCCTCTAGGCGACTTTCACTGGCACCTAGTGGAAATAAGAGTGGGTTGAGACTTAATTATTTCTTCCAAGAATTTAGTAAAAGTTCAACTAAGTCTTTGTACTTTAATTACTTAAATGAACCCGGGCAATTCTTACCTTTTTATTCTATTTTCCTTTAGGCTTTAAAGGTGGTTTAAACTATGAATGCTATTTATAATTTTCCAAAAATTATGTAAAATTACAGTAGCTTATTACTGGTTGAACTAGTCTGTCCTAGGAATTTAAGGTCGAAACTAATTAGAATCTGTTTTAAACAAAAATAACAAGAACTAGGGTAGAGGGGTCACTTTACACTACACTTTCTATCTAGAAGTGACTTCTGCTACAAAGGTTATTTTTACTGGCATTTACATGTAGTATCATGGTCTTGTGTCAAAAATTATTTAATGATACTTAGTGAATATTTATCTATGATTTTCTAAAGTTGTGGGGCTAAGAGGTGCTTATAACTAACTTTCCCTTCGAAAAATGTCAAACAACAGATTTGGCTTTTTTTCTATTTTTTCTTTGCACAAGAGCAATCATTCCTAAGTTTGGTTATTTTTCCTTATAGGGAAAGGGTTGTATGATTTTCTAAAGTTTTCTATAATTTCTCATGGGGCAAAGGGAAACATATTTCCTAGTTAAACTTATGCCATTTTTATATTTTCCCTTGAAACCTTGTTGTTCAATTATCATAAGAAAAATAGGTTGGTCTTGTGGTTCACATGTTTAGGTTCTGATTTTAATTTCCAAAGAAATGGGCAGAAACCTAATTTCATTTATGATCTCTAATTAAATGAGAAAACTATGGTGCATAATATTTTTGTATGACTCTACTATTAAGTGGTTATCTACTAAAAATTTCTCAGCCACAGTACGATAGTTCTACTAATTTTACTTCTATTTTTGCATATTACTTGATATCTTAATAAAAATTCAAGCTTCCATAACAATAATGGACTAATGGGTTTTCTATTTTTATTCTAAAGTTTACCTTGACCAGAACCTAACAAAATTAGTTTGACTAAATTTGGGCAAATTTTGTTCAAGTTATGCATTTCTCAAGTTTTCTGTTGATTAAATAAAATAGATTTTCAAAAAGGAAAAAGGAAAACATACTTCTAAACGGGTCCCTAGTTTTCTTTCCCTTTTTCCCTTACGGATTGGTCCTTGGTACACTATTCATCTTAGTCTAGGTCTTTACATTTAACCCCCTAAACTCATCTAACCTTTAACCCGCGGTCCTCGGCTAGGGTAAATAGTAACCGCGGCGAAAGAGACAGCAGAGCGGCTTACCGATGATGGTTAGTCTGGTAGAGCTCTGCCGAAGTGTCGGGTGAGATTGGGGAGTCTTTGGCGGTCACGTCGATGTGCGGGTCGGTGTCGGGGGTGACCGGAGTCGATCTGGCCAAGGACTCATGCGGTGGAGCTCATCGGTGGCATCTGTTCTGGCCAAACCACGGTGGTAGAGTTCAGTTAGACCGCATAAGGAACTTCACTAAGTGGCAGAGAGTGTGTGTGTGCAAGGAATCGAAGAATGGTGGGCCAGATTACCTGGACCACGAAACCAGCGGAAGAAAGAAGTTCGGCGAAGTGATTTGGCACCTCCGACGAAGTGATGCTTGGTCTGAGTGTTTGGGGAGCTTCACTAGCCTCTGGGGACGCTGGCAGTGAAGCTAGGCGGGGTGGAGAGAGAGAGGCTAGGATGGCTAGGCTATGGTGGTCGAGGCTTTGGCGAGCTTGCGGGCGGCGTCGCGCTCGGTTTCCTGGCGATCACTGGTGTCCAGTCGTCAGCAAGGTGTGAGGCATGCGGAAGGGCAAGGCCGAGGGGCTGGGGCTTCTTATAGGCGAAGGAGTAGGCACGGGCGCGGGGCCAGGCACGCGGTCGAGCAGACTAAAGCTTATGGCGTGCGCGGGTGCGGTCAGAGCGCGTTCCCGAGTGCCAGCTAAGGTCGAACACGTGGAGGTTTGCTTATGCCCATGTCCAAGCGCCTGTTAGCTACCCTAACATGTGTATCTTGGCAAGGATCCCATGTAACGTCTCTTCCTTGCTCCAAATCCTATCTTTTCTATGTGAGTCCCGAGCGTAGATATGCTTAGGGTGAGGAGAAAAGCTTGTGTCAAGTCGGGTCTGTCGCTCAGCTTGGGTTGCGACAAAAACCAGGCTAAAGCATGTCAAATGGTTTTGGTGTAGTTTCAAACTTCACCAGGGTGTGTCTGAGGTATTTAGGCGCCACTTTGTCCATTGGTTCATTTGG
Source organism: Zea mays (assembly GCF_902167145.1). Classification (NCBI taxonomy): domain Eukaryota; kingdom Viridiplantae; phylum Streptophyta; class Magnoliopsida; order Poales; family Poaceae; genus Zea; species Zea mays. The sequence goes on along the minus strand of NC_050104.1, from coordinate 79,829,915 downwards.
TTTTGAGTTTTGGAACTAGGTGAACACGATTGAACTTTGAAAACGAGTTGAAAAAGACTTAGAGAAAATGTTGATTTCTCCCTTTAAGTTCCCTAGTTGAGTATCCAATTTGGGGCTGTTTTAGATTCATTTTGGGGAAACTTCCTTACTATCTTTAGTAGATATTTTGGTAATCTTCAACTTGTATAATTAGCCCAACTCATGATAATGTTGTCCTCGTTGTCTTTTTACTTAATCTCTGCGTAGTTTCATATGTTCCATGTAAATAGACTTAAGGTTTTAGAAACTTTTCTCTCTATTATTTGCACAATAAGGTTAAGGTAGGCATTTTAAGATTATCTTGGGATTAACTAAACCACATGTGATAATAGGTCAAAGGTGTGGGTGTAGAGTAGAAACCGTGAGTAACACTTGGGGTGTTACACCTAGCTTGGGTTTGACCGATGAGGACGTCGATCTTCTAAGGGGGTGGATTGTGATATCCTGGCCTAGTGGATGGTGACATCCTGGTCCAAGGCTTAATATAAACAAGGTGTATCTTCTTTTTCGGAAGCCTATCTCGAAAGAACCTCTAGGTTAAGCATGCTTGGTCCAAAGCAATCTTGGGATGGGTGATCGACCGAGAAGTCTTCTCGGGTGTGCACGAGTGAGGACAAAGTGCACACAAAAGACTCGTGTTGGTCTGTGGGGATGGTCTATGATCCTAGAGGACTGGTAGGAGTAAGTATCGCCGGTCCGGGAGTGGACGGGGTGTTACATCAGCAAAGTGAGGTTCTTTGTCGAGTGTTGGGACCACAACACTCGGCAAAGAAGCTTTATCGGTTCCTAGGTGTGCCTTCTTTGCCGAGTCCTTTGGCCACTGCACTTGGCAAACGAACTCTTTGCCGATTGTAATACTATGCAAAATGACCAGAAACCCCCTTTTCTAATTTGTTTTTATTATTCCATCCAAACAAACAAAACATATATCACATAATCTTCACATATACATCACAAAGTTCATAGAATCATCACATACATAATAGAGACCACATATCTCACAAAAACCACAAATATGACAAGTTTTTCACAAACATAAGTACTATCACAAACGTAAGTACCACAAAGACCACAAATCTCACAAGTTCAAACCAAGTTTCACAAACATAAGTATTGTCGGACCCACACAAACATGTGTATCTCAAGTTTGAAACTACATAAGTCTCATAAGCACAACTAAGAGATCAACGGAGAGGTAGGCGATTGGACTAGTTCGGCGATGGGCTGGGCGATTCATGATGGCTGTTTGATGTCGTCGATTGTTCCTACACAGAGAAGAGATTGCATATGTGAGACCAGATAAATATATATCATGCAGGGCTAAAATTTTAATACTCATAGGAGTATGGAACTGAGCAAGGTCAGCTGGAGGGAACAACAGAGGTGGTGGAGCAAGACCTTGTGCAGCGCCAAGGCTCTGCATGTATTGAAACATATCTGTCATCCTTTGTTGATCTGTCAAGCAAGCCACCTGCTCCGCCCCCATCCTCGCCTTCATCTCCATACATTCCCTCCTCTCTTCTTCTAGCTAGGCATGTAATATTTGACCCTAATGTTATAATAATGCAAAGAGAAGGTATATAACTCAATGAATGACGAGACACAGAAGCACTAACCTGGAGTTCTGTTGTGAGTTGTCCTGCTGAGGTCGTATGGCTGGACTCGTGCTTGTGCTCCTTGCTCGCACCTGAGACAGACTGGGAGTAGAGGACGAGTTGATTGCCTCGTTGGCAATCTAGTACTGCCCATGCCTCTTGCCTCCTCCGACCCTCATGAGGACATCTCCGTCGATGTCCTCGGCCCTTGGATCATAATCTGGCCCATGGACTTCCTTTGCCATGGTGGAGTACTTAGTGAGGCGGCTGTGGAAGGCAGGGTTGTTGTATGCCTGGGGCCCATCCTCCAGGTTGTAGGTGTCTTTGGAGGTCGCCTTGCCCTTGTGGGCCATAGCATACGCTGAGAAGATGGAGCAAGGCTGGCTACCAAATGATGTCGATTGCGAGAAAACCAACAAGATGGTTAGAAATCACGCCTAATTAAAAGTTGGACTAAATAAAAGAGATCATGTACCCATGTTTCTGCGTATTTGTTGAGATTGCGACTGCCTTGGTGGTGGGAGGAACCTTGCACCATCAAACATCGTTCGCAGCTAGCGTTGTGCCCCTTGTCCCACTCATTCGAATACCACCTTTGCACCATCTGCTCCTAGCACTAAGGTTGCGTGGCACACCAATAGGGAAGCATATACAAAAAAATCAAGTACAAGACATATCAAAAGATAAAATGAAGCATATTTAATACCAATATTAAAGTTTTGTATTTACCTGCAAGTACTGCCCCCGAGTCAACAATATGGTTCTAGCGTCCTTCTTGCCGACCTTGTCTCCAAGGACAGAGCCATAGTAAGTTATGATGGCCTAGATGCGCGCCTCGTATTGCATGTCCACGACGAGCTTCTTACAGCTCGCGGTAGCCACCACATTCGTTGTAACACTCCAAAATTCTATTCTGGATAAATTAAGAAAAATTATTTCATGATTTAAATAATTTTGTTTTCAAATAATAGATTACCTAAAAGATTCTTATGTGAACTATCGTTTGTGTTAAAGATTTATTCTCCAAAAAAAGAATTAAGTTAAACTATCTCTTAATATAGATTTTACATAAGAATATATATCCTTTTAAATAAATATGTGAAGAGTATAAATTTATTTTATTGTACTTCGAAAATGTGGCTATGTGTTTGAATTATTTTCTTTAATAAATATTATTATAAAATATCTTACATGAATTATTCCTACTAATTTTCATTTGCTTATGGATAAATTAATTAATAAAAATTCTTTGCATTCATGTTGAGTTTTTGTTTGTTGCAATTTATGCTTGAACAAAATATTTAAATAAAAATATATTCTAAGATTTATTTAAATTGAAGGACTAATATGATTAGTACAAATTAACAATAATATTATTGGAATAAAAGGGATAGGTTAGAATTCCTAATAGATAGGATATGATTGTAACATATAAGTACCAGATTAGATCTATCATGTAACAGATTTGAATTCGAGTTTGTTAGAGTTCCTAATATATAGGATATGGTTGTAACAGATAAGTACTAGATTAGATCTATCATGTAACAGATTTGGGTTCGAGTTTGTTAGAGTTTCTAATATATAGGATATGGTTGTAACTGATAAGTATTAGATTAGATCTATCATGTAACCACCAACCTCCTAGCCTATATAAATATATGTCACCATAATACCTCAAGCCATCAATCAAAGACTCATCTCATCCATAGCCTCGCAGCAGCCACCGCTCGCCGGTGGGCCTGCCACCGTGGGCAGGATGTCGCAGCCCCGTTCCGGCGTGAATAGGATCATGCTGGGGAGAAACGACCCTGGTCGTCGATCCAGTGATGAGCGCTTACGATTGAATCTCAAATACCCCATCATGATCGAAAATCATAGCAGTTGATCTCTGATCTATTAGCCAAGACCAGATCACGGGATCCTTTAATCTCGAGCGTTGACTTTAGATCCGACCATTGTGATAGATTACCGGTTTAGGTGAGATAAGTCTCTGATCCTTGCCGTCGGATTTGGATCCCAGGGCTAGCAATCCACCGTACCCCTTCGCCATGTCCATATTTATAAAGAGACCCTGGACTTTATAATAACTAACCCGTGCTCCTGCCCAATTCAAGAATCATCACAGAAACGTCCTTTTCTTTGTAAAATTTACACTGAGCTTCTTAGGAATTGTGGCCGCATCCCAGAGGATAAATAATATATTAATATAGAAAATGGTTTTTAGTATGAAAATAATTCCAGAAACTTGTTTAATTCATATTTAATTCATTTTAACTCCAAATTGATCCATTCCAGTCGCATTAAATTCATAATAATATTGTTTATCAGCTGGTAACCTTACTTTGTTATGAAACCTAGATTAAAAATTATACACTTAGATTCTTTTATAACCAACATTTAAATCTTAAGAAAATCATAACTCTTTAACCTTAACTCCGAATTTAGTTGTTCTCAAACCTAGGTTCTCGTTACAACGCGTAGACTATTATTATGCAGTTTGTGCTTATGTTTGGTGTGATGTCAATTTTTCCTATACCATGTTTGTTTGTATTGCTACGAATAGTAGTGAGGTCACGAGAATCTGAAGATCATCCTTGTACCTGGAATCTCGAGTCCCAGACAAGTTGTGCCCTTGATCACTTCTTTTTACCCAATCATGTTCTTATTAATCATAATGATTTGCATAGGTTAATTTTGATGGGACCCAATAGGTTACCCTAGTTTGGCTATCTTTATACCTTGTTTACCACTGAATTTTTGGGTAGTACCTGCTATTGCTTTATGTGGTTTTGGGTATTGAGATACATATTATTCATGATCATACTTTTATTATCAGTTTGTTATTTACTGTTCACGATAAGATCATTATGTTAATTGGAACATGGAGCGACCACCCGGGAAAACAGTACTACCACAAGGGTGGTATGGGACGCCGTTGGCTGACTAATTAGGAAAGCAAGTGGAGGACTACCTTACCCGAAAGGGGCAAGGGCAGTAGGGAAGTGGTCAGTGTAGGGAGGCCATTGGGTTGATTTTGCTGTGATGGCGGTCAGACGAGGGGTCTGTGCATTGGAGCTTCCTAGAAACTATAGCGGGTTTTCTAAAGCTAGTGGAACTTTGTAAAGGCCTCGTAGTGGTACACTGCCTCGCTTCCTTGGTAGAGGTGTATGGGGTCCGATCAACCCCATGGCAAATGGGTAACATGACTTGTGGGTAAATATGTGCAACCTCTGTAGAGTGTAAAATTGGTATATCAGCCGTGCTCACAGTCATGAGCAGCTCGGACCCTCACATGATTAATTTATGGAACTAAATTCAATTTGTCATATGCATTGCACTGAGGGTGTTGTTATTACTTTTGTTGTACTACTTAATTGGGTTGGTATTTACTTATACTTAGTAATTGCTAATAAAATTTTGACCAACTTTAAAAGCATTGCTCAGCTTCAACCATCCTCTTTGGTAAGGCTTACACTTCACGTGAGCTCCCACCTTTGGCGAGCTCATGCACATTATTCCCCACAACTTGTTGAGCGATGAACGTATGTGAGCTCACTCTTGCTGTCTCACACCCCCCCATAGGTCAAGAACAGGTACCGCAGGATGAGGCGCATGGAGGATGTTGTGACAAGTTCGTGAGAGATCTAGACCGTCGTCTCCCAGTCAACTTTGGGGTTGTTAGATCGTTGTCTCCATATGATGTAATTATTTATTTATTTTGTACATAACTCCTGTTATATAGTAAAGATGTGACATTCGTTTATGTACCATGAGTCATCATATGTGTGAGTCTTGGTCCTAGCACACTTGGTGATTATTTCACGCCCGGGTTTTGGACCCCTAAAACCCGGGTGTGACAGAAGTGGTATCAGAGCAATGTTGACTCTAGGACGAAACCTAGATAGAACTAGATAACCCTTATCTACTTACCTTTGCTACTCTGATTCTTTCTAAACTTTTCTTAATCTCTTCTCATCTACTGCTGCTTTACTCTGATTACTCTTACCTTTTCACTTCTAAAGACAAATGTGGATTTCACATTAGAAATCCTGTACCTAAAGTGACTTTTAGGAATAGGAGACCTAATCTTTGGAACCGAATCGAAACTGAAAGTCGCCTAGAGGGGAGTGAATAGGCAAAACCTGAAATTTGCAAACTTAAACACACACTAAAGGCTGGGGTTAGCGTTAGAATTAAATTCAAGTCTGAAAGATTGTTTCTCTTGCTAAGTGTGCGGATGATGTATGGGAGCAAACTCAAATCAATACTCGCAAGGAAACGTTAGAGAGAGGAAAGAGGGGAAAACAAATCAAATGGAAATCAACACAAGGAGACACGATGATTTGTTTTACCGAGGTTCGGTTCCAAAGAACCTAGTCCCTGTTGAAGAGGCCACAAAGGTCGGGTCTATTTCAACCCTTTCCCTCTCTCGATCGGTCACTTAGACCGGTTGAATGCTTTTTCTTAATCTCACGGGTCACTAAGACCCCGCAAGGATCACCACACAATTAGGTGTCTCTTGCAAGCTTTACAATTTACTTAGAAGGTTGAGAAAGAGGTGAAGAAAGCACGATTGCGAAAACCAAGCAACAAGAGCAACAAATAACACACGGATCACTCTCTCTCTCAAGTCACTAATCACTAATGATTACTTGTCTCAATTGTGGAACTTGGAGAGATCGGAAGCTTTGATTGTGTCTTGGAATGGATTGCTAGCTCTTGTATTGAATGTGAAGGATTGAAGTGCTTGGGTGAAGTGAACGGAGGTGGTTGGGGTTTTATTTATAGCATCCAACCACTTCCTAGCCGTTGCTCCTTTCCTGCCGACAGCGGATGGTCCGCGCCCCTGGTCCGGACGGTCCGCCCCTGCACATCAACGACTGAAATCGCAACAGTCAGCAGTAACGGCTATAGAGCATTTAATGTGTCATCAGAGGTCAGATAAAGCAGGCGTGGACGGTCCGGTCGTGCACCCCGGACGATCCACGAGGACGCTAAAAATACATTTTACCGAACCCGTCACCTTCGGGTTTTTCTGGTTTTTCACCGACTAGACGGTTCGCGCTGGAGGGTAGACGGTCCGCGCTTGGTCTCGGACGGTGCTCACTTCTCCATCGGACGGTCCATAGTGTTGACTTGCGTTTTTGCAGTGTTCCTGTCTGAGGCACACCTTAGTGTCGCAGACGGTCCGCCGCAAGGGCCCGGACGGTCCGCACATAAGTATTTTTCCAAAATCTTCTCTTGTCCAGTATAATCTACGGTATTCCGGACAGTCAACATAGAATAGTTGTAGATGAACTTATGCAACTGAGAAATGATTAACTAGGCAACCTGGTTAGTCCACAAGGTTTGTGATGGTCGTCAAACACCAAAATCGATTATAAGAAATGTTGAGGCTATTTCCCTTTCAGTCTCCCCCTTTTGGTGATTGATGCCAACACAAACCAAAGCAAATACAAAGTGTAGAAATGTAACTAGTTTGCATTTTGATAGATGTGCATAAGTTATTTTGAAATGAAAGCATTTTAAGCAGATAAGTTTGATTTGATATATTTAACATTTTGGACCACATTTGCACCACTCAGATTGTTTTTGCAAATCTTTTGAGAAAAGTCTTTTCAAATTGTTTTGCAAATAGCTAAAGGTATAAGAATACGATTTCAAGGAGCATTTTTAAGATTTGAAATTCATCCCCCTGTTTCAAATGCATTTCCTTTGACTAAGTAAAAGCTCCCCCTGAATGAATTATCCCCTTAGCTTTCAAGAGGGTTTTTGAAACGATTTTCCCTTTTTGAAATGAATATAAAAAACCAATTGAAATTTTTCATACTAATGAGATACCAATTGAAAATTGACTTTAAGACACCAATTTGAAAATTCATTTTGAGGTTCCCTCAAATACCAATTGAAATAAACATTTGTAAAATTTTTGAAATGGTGGTGTGGTCCTTTTGCTTTGGGCATAATACTTTCTCCCCCTTTGGCATGAAGCGCCAAAAACGGAGAACTTGAGATCCCTTTAACACTTCCTCCCAAATGGTAAAGTAAATATGAATGAAGGGTCATACCAATGAGAGTTGAGTAATGACAAGGGGTAAATGATACCGTCAGAGTTGGAGTGGAAGCCTTGTCTTTGCCGTATACTCTATTTCCCTTTCAATCTAAGACTAAGGATAGAAATATACTTGAAAGCACATTAGTCTTAGCATTGGCACAAGAAGAATAAGAAATATGCATTGTACCAAATGTAAGAGACATGATCAAAGGTATATACATGAACTATGTGTGCAATTGTTTCAATCAAAGTTCCGAGAATCAAGTATATTTAGCTCATTCCTAAGTTTGCTAAAAGTTTTCTCATCTAGTGGCTTGGTAAAGATATCGGCTAATTGGTTGTGGGTGCTCACATAAGCAATTTTGATATCCCCCTTTTGTTGGTGATCTCTCAGAAAGTGATACCGTATGTCTATGTGTTTAGTGCGGTTGTGTTCAACGGGATTATCCGCCATGGGGATTGCACTCTCATTATCACATAGGAGAGGGACTTTTCTCAATTTGTAGCCATAGTCCCTAAGGGTTTGCCTCATCTAAAGTAATTGTGCATAGTAGTGGCCTGTAGCAATGTACTCAGCTTCGGCGGTGGAAAGAGCTACGGAGTTTTGTTTCTTTGAAGCCCATGACACCAGGGATCTTCCCAGAAACTGATAAGTCCCTGATGTGCTCTTTCTATCAATTTTACATCTGGCATAATCGGCATCAGAATACCCAATTATATCAAAGGTAGATCCCTTGGGGTACCAAAGCCCAAACTTAGGAGTGTAAACTAAATATATCATGATTCTTTTCATGGCTCTAAGGTGAACTTCCTTAGGATTTGCCTGGAACCTTGCACACATGCATACAGAAAGCATAATATCCGGTCGAGATGCACATAAGTAGAGTAAAGATCCTATCATCGACCGGTATACCTTTTGATATACGAATTTACCTCCCATGTCGAGGTCGAGATGCCCATTGGCTCCCATGGGTGTCTTGATGGGTTTGTCGTTCTTCATCCCAAACTTCTTAAGTATATCTTGTATGTACTTTCTTTTGCTGATGAAGGTGCCCTTTTGAAGTTGCTTAATTTGAAATCCAAGGAAATACTTCAACTCATCATAGACATCTCAAATTTCTGTATCATGATCCTACTAAACTCTTCACAAGTTGACTTGTTAGTAGACCCAAATATAATATCATCAACATAAATTTGGCATATAAACAAGTCTTTTGCAACAGTTTTAGTAAAGAGTGTAGGATCAGCTTTTCCGACTTTGAAGCCATTAGTGATAAGGAAATCTCATAGACATTCATACCATGCTCTTGGGGCTTTCTTGAGCCCATAAAGCGCCTTTGAGAGTTTATACACATGGTTAGGATACTCACTATCTTCAAAGCCAGGAGATTGCTCAACATAAACCTCTTCCTTGATAGGTCCATTTAGGAAGGCACTTTTCATGTCCATTTGATAAAGCTTGAAGCCATGGTAAGTAGCATAGACAAGTAATATGCGAATTGATTCAAGCCTAGCTATAGGTGCATAGGTTTCATCAAAATCCAAACCTTCGACTTGTGAATAACCTTTGGCCACAAGTTGGGTTTTGTTCCTTGTCACCACACCATGCTCATCTTGCTTGTTGCAGAAAACCCACTTGGTACCTACAACATTTTGATTAGGACGTGGAACTAAATGCCATACCTCATTCCTCGTGAAGTTGTTGAGCTTCTCTTGCATTGCCACCACCCAATCCGGATCTCTTAATGCGTCTTCTATCCTGTATGGCTCAATAGAAGACATAAAAGAGTAATGTTCACAGAAATGTGCAACTTGAGATCTAGTGGTTACCCCCTTATGAATATCACCAAGAATGGAGTTGACGGGGTGATCTCTTTGAATTGCCTGATGGACTCTTGGGTGTGGCTGTCTTTGATCCCTGATTTCTCGATCATCTTCCTTGTCATCATTGTCTTCATCTCCCCCTTGATCAATGTCCTTCTCTTGAGGTGGCTCATCGTCTTGATCTTCATCTACATATTCTTGACCTTGATCCTCATCTTGAGTTGGTGGTGATACTTGCATGGAAGATGATGGTTGATCTTGTGCTTGTGTGGGCTCTTCAGATTCTTTAGGGCACACATCCTCAATGGACATGTTCCTTAGTGCAACGCATGGAGCATCTTCATCATCTAGTTCATCAAGATCAACTTGCTCCACTTGGGAGCCATTAGTCTCATCAAACACAATGTCACAAGAAACTTCAACTAATCGAGTGGATTTGTTGATGACTCTATATGCCCTTGTGTTTGATTCATAACCTAATAAAAAGACTTCTACTGCTTTAGGAGCAAATTTTGAGCTTCTACCTCTTGTAATAAGAATAAAACATTTGCTCCCAAAGACTCTAAACTATGAAACATTAGGCTTTTTACCAGTGAGGAGTTCATAATATGTCTTCTTGAGGATTCGATGGAGATATAACCAGTTGATGGAGTAGCAGACGGTGTTAATCGCCTCATCCCAGAACCGGTCCGGTGTCTTGTTGAAAGGGAAATAGGGTCAAACCTTTTCCTAAATGATTTTGGTGGTTGAAATGCCCAACACAAATAATTGGACTAACTAGTTTTCTCTAGATTATATATTCTATAGGTGCTAAAGATTCAACACAAACCAATAAAAGGATTCAAGTTAGGGTTCAAAAGAAAGGAGCAAAAGAAACCGAAGAGAACCCTGGTCTCGCGCACCAGACTGTCCGATGTGCCACTGGACAGTGTCCGATGTGCCAGGGACCGTACAGGCTGAACTCTTCACCTTCGGGTTTCTGGAGAGTCACTCCGCTATAATTCACCGAACTGCCCGGTGGGCCACCGGACTATCTGGTGTGCCAGCGGAGCAACGACTCCAGCGCAACAGTCGACTCCAACGGACACCTGCAAAAGCGCTACAGTGCGCGGACAGTTCGCATAGAGCCAGAACAGCGCTAAAAGGCGTACCGGATAGTGAATAGTGCCTGTCCGGTGTGGCACCGGACTGTCCGGTGCCCCAAGCTGTCAGAGATCCAACGGTCAAAACCGTCAGAACCCTAACAGTTGGGTGACGTGGCTGGCGCACTAGACAGTGTCTAGTGGCGCACCGGACTGCCTGATGCGCCCATCGACAAACAACCTCCCCAACGGTTGGTTTGGTGGTTGGGGCTATAAATACCCCCCCAACCACCACCACTCAAGGCATCCAAGTTTTTCAGACTTCACATTCAATACCAGAGCTAGTGCAATCAATACAAGACACAATTCAAAAGAATCAAAGCCTCTCCAAGTCCCAAATACACTCCAAACAAATAGTGACTAGAGAGAGAGTTTTTGCTCGTGTTCTTTGAGCTCTTGTTCTTGGATCGCTTTTTCTTCTTCCCCATTCTTGTTCTCAAGACACTTGTAATCAAAGCAAGAGACACCAAGTTGTGGTGGTCCTTGTAGGGGTCTAGGTGACCCAATTTGATTAAGGAGAAAGCTCACTCGGTCTAGGTGACCGTTTGTGAGAGGGAAAGGGTTGAAAGAGATCCGGTCTTTGTGACCACCTCAACGGGGAATAGGTTCTTTGGAACCGAACCTCGGTAAAACAAATCACCGTGTCATCCGCTCTATTTCTTTGGTTGATTTGTTTTTGCCCTCTTTTTCGGACTCGATTTTATTTCTAACGCTAATCCCGGCTTATAGTTGTGCTTTAAGTTTATAAATTTTAGTTTCCGACTATTCACCCCCCTCTATGCGACTTTCAATTGGTATCAGAGCCTGGTACTTCATTAGAGTCTAACAACTCAAAGTGATGTCGGGAGGATCCGCCAAGAGGGAGATGGAAACAGCCACAAGCCACAGGAAGGCGCCATCGAAGGAGTCCAGCACCAAAGGAATGGAGGAATCACCTCCCCGCGTCAAGTCACACCGGAGTGGCGACAAGAAGAAGAAAATGAAGAAAGTGGTCTACTAAGAGACCGACTCTTCGTCGCCATCCACCTCCGGCTCCGACTCTCCGTCCGTCACTTCTAAGCGCCATGAGCGCAAGAAGTTTAGTAAGATCCCTTACGCTATCCTCGCATTTCTAAACGCACTCCTTTACTTTCCGTCCCATTAGGAAAACCACCAGTTTTTTACGGTGAAGATTATTGTATGTGGAGTGATAAAATGAGGCATCATCTAACCTCACTCCACGCTAGCATTTGGGACATTGTTGAGTTTGGAGCGCATGTACCATCCGTAGGGGATGAAGCATATGATTCGGACGAGGTCGCCCAAATCCGACATTTTGACTCCCAAGTCACTACTATACTCCTCGCCTCTCTATGTCGAGAGGAGTATAATAAGGTGCAAGGGCTTAAGAGTGCCAAAGAGATTTGGGACGTGCTAAAGACCGCGATGAAGGGGATGAGGTGACCAAGATCACCAAGTGGGAGACGATCGAGGGGGAGCTCGGTCGATTCATCCTCAACCAAGGAGAGGAGCCACAAGCCATGTACAACTGGCTCAAGACCTTGGTGAATCAAGTGCGCAACCTCGGGAGCACCAAATGGGATGACCATGAAATGGTCAAGGTTATTTTAAGATCACTCCTTTTTCGTAATCCTATGCAAGTTTAATTAATTCGTGGTGATCCTAGATATAAGCTAATGTCTCCCGAGGAGGTTATAGGAAAGTTTGTGAGCTTTGAGTTGATGATCAAAGGCTCCAAACAAATCGTCGAGCAAGGCGCCACCTCCACACCCGAGGTGCAACTCGTCGCATTCAAAGCGACGGAGGAGAAGAAAGATGAGTCTACATCAAGTAGGCTCCCCATCGACGCCTCCAAGCTCGACAACGAGGAAATGGCGCTCATCATCAAGAGCTTTCGCCAAATCCTCAAGCAAAGGAAGGGGAAGCACTATAAACCCCGCTCCAAGAAAGTGTGCTACAAGTGTGGTAAGCCCGGTCATTTTATAGCTAAATGTCCATTATCTAGTGATAGTGATAGGGGCGATGACAAGAAGGGAAAGAGAAAGGAAAAGAAAAGATACTACAAGAAGGGCGGCGATGCCCATGTATGCCGGGAATGGGACTCTGATGGGAGCTCCACCGACTCCTCCTTCGACGAGGACGCTGCCAACATCGCCGTCACCAAAGGCCTTCTCTTTCCCAACGTTGGCCACAAGTGCCTCATGGCAAAGGACGGAAAAAAGAAGAAGGTAAAATCTAGAGCCTCCACTAAATATACAACATCTAGTGATGAAGGTAGTTCTAGTGAAGATGAGGATGATTTGCTTGCTCTTTTTGCCAACTTAAACATGCAACAAAAAGAAAAATTGAATGAATCGATAGGTGCCATTCATGAGAAGGATGAACTCTTGAATAGCCAAGAGAAATTCCTTATTAAGGAAAACAAAAAGCATGTTAAGGTGAAAAATGCTTATGCTCAGGAAATAGAGAAATGTGAAAAATTGACTAGTGAGTTTAGCATTTGTCATGACACTATCACCAACCTTAGAATTGAAAATGCAAAATTGATTGCTAAGGTTGAGAAGTCAAGTGAGTGTGATGATTCAATTGCCAATCTTAAAAATGAGAATGCTAATTTAATTGCGAAGATTGACAAAATGGATGAATCAATTTCTAGCCTTAAGATTGAGAATGATAAACTAATTTCTAAGGCTAAGGATTTAAATGTTTGCAATGTTTCTATTTCCGATCTTAGAAATGAAAATGTCATGCTAAAATCTAAGATAGATGAATTAAAATCTTGCAAACCCTCTACATCCACCGTTGATCATGTTTCAATTTGCATGAGATGTAGAGATATTAATGTTGATGCTATCCATGATCACATTGCTATGATTAAACAACAAAATGGTCATATAGTTAAACTATATGCTAAAATTGCCGAGCATGAACTAGAAAATGAAAAATTTAAATTTGCTTGTAGCATGCTTTATAATGGGAGACGCCCTGGCATTAAGGATGGCATTGGCTTCCAACAGGGAGACAATGTCAAGCTTAATGCCCCTAAGAGATTGTCCAATTTTGTTAAGGGCAAGGCTCCCATGGCTCAGGATAACGAGGGCTATATTTTATATCCTGCTGGTTATCCCGAGCATAAAATTAGGAGAATTCATTCTAGGAAGTCTCATTCTAGTTCTCATCATGCTTTTATGTATAAGAATGAGACATCTAGTTCTAGGCATTCTACCCATGTTAAAATGCCTAAAAAGAAATCTCCTGTTTCATCAAATGAGCCTAATGTTTCATTTAAAACTTTGATGCTTCTTATGTTTTAACTAACAAATCAGGCAAAGTAGTTGCCAAATATGTTGGGGAGCAAACACAAGGGCTCCAAGACTTGTGTTTGGGTACCCAAGGTGCTTGTTTCTAATGTGAAAGGACCCAAGACCGTTTGGGTACCTAAGAACAAGGCCTAAACTTGTTTTGTAGGTTTATGCATCTGGGGGCTCAAGTTGGATAATAGATAGCGGATGCACAAACCATATGATAGGGCAGAAAAGGATGTTCTCCTCCTACGAGAAAAACGAAGATCCCCAAAGAGTTATCACATTCGGGGATGGAAATCAAGGTTTGGTCAAAAGACTTGGTAAAATTGCTATATCACCTGACCATTCCATTTCCAATGTTTTTCTTGTAGACTCTTTAGATTATAACTTGCTTTCAGTTTCTCAATTATGCAAAATGGGTTACAACTATCTTTTTATGGATATAGGTGTTACTGTCTTTAGAAGAAGTGATGATTCAGTAGCATTTAAGGGAGTATTAGAGGGTCAGCTATACTTAGTTGATTTTAATAGAGCTGAACTCGATACTTGCTTAATTGCTAAGACTAATATGGGTTGGCTCTGGCATCGCCGATTAGCCCATGTTGGGATGAAGAATCTTCACAAGCTTCTAAAGGGAGAACACATTTTGGGACTAACCAATGTTCATTTTGAGAAAGACAGGGTTTGTAGCGCATCTCAAGCAGGGAAGCAAGTTGGTACCCATCATCCACACAAGAACATCATGACGACCGACAGTCCGCTTGAGCTACTCCACATGGATCTATTCGGCCCGATCGCTTACATAAGCATCGGTGGGAGTAAGTATTGTCTTGTAATTGTGGATGATTATTCTCGCTTCACTTGGGTGTTCTTTTTGCAGGAAAAATCACAAACCAAAGAGATCTTAAAGGGATTCTTGAGACGGGCTCAAAATGAGTTCGGATTAAGGATCAAGAAAATAGGAAGCGACAACGGGATGGAGTTCAAGAACTCTCAAATAGAAGGCTTTCTTGAGGATGAGGGCATCAAGCATGAGTTCTCTTCTCCCTACACACCACAACAAAATGGTGTAGTGGAGAGGAAGAATAGAACTCTACTTGACATGGCGAGGACCATGCTTGATGAGTACAAGACTCCGGACCGGTTTTGGGCGGAAGCAATCATCACTGCTTGCTACTCCATCAACCAGCTCCACCTTCACCGAATCCTCAAGAAGACATCATATGAACTCCTAACCGGTAAAAAGCCCAATGTTTCATATTTTAGAGTCTTTGGTAGCAAATGTTTCATTCTTATTAAGAGAGGTAGGAAGACTAAATTTGCTCCTAAGGCTGTAGAAGGCTTTTTACTAGGATATGATTCAAACACAAGGGCATATAGAGTCTTCCACAAATCCACTGGATTAGTTGAGGTTTCTTGTGACATTGTGTTTGATGAGACTAATGGCTCCCAAGTGGAGCAAGTTGATCTTGATGAGCTAGATGATGAAGAGGCTCCATGCGTTGCGCTAAGGAACATGTCCATTGGGGATGTGTGTCCTAAGGAATCCGAAGAGCCCACTAATGCACAAGATCAACCGTCATCTTCCATGCAAGAATCTCCACCAAACCAAGATGAGGATCAAGCTCAAGATGATGAAAATGAAGATCAAGAAGATGAGCCACCTCAAGAGGAGGACAATGATCAAGAGGGAGATGATAATGATCAAGACAAGGAAGATGATCAAGAAGTACAGGGTCAAAGACCGCCACACCCAGGAGTCCATCAAGCAATTCAAAGAGATCACCCCGTGAACTCTATCCTCGGTGATATTCATAAGGGGGTAACCACTCGATCTCGAGTCGCTCATTTTTGTGGACATTACTCTTTTGTGTCTTCTATTGAGCCATACAGGGTGGAAGATGCATTAAGAGATTTGGATTGGGTGTTGGCAATGTAAGAGGACCTCAACAACTTCACGAGGAATGAGGTATGGCATCTAGTTCCACGTCCTAACCAAAATGTCGTATGAACCAAGTGGGTATTCCGCAACAAGCAAGATGAGCATGGTGTGGTGACAAGGAACAAAGCACGACTTGTGGCCAAGGGATATTCACAAGTCGAAGGTTTGGATTTCGGTGAAACCTATGCATCCATAGCTAGGCTTGAGTCAATTCGTATATTACTTGCCTATGCTACTTACCATGGCTTTAAGCTTTATCAAATGGACGTGAAAAGTGCCTTCCTCAATGGACCAATCAAGGAAGAGGTCTATGTTGAGCAACCTCCCGGCTTTAAAGATAGTGAGTACCCTAATCACGTTTATAAACTCTCAAAGGCGCTTTATGGGCTAAAGCAAGCCCCAAAAGCATGGTATGAATGCCTAAGAGATTTTCTTATCACTAATGGCTTCAAAGTTGGAAAAGTCGATCCTACACTCTTTACTAAAATCATTGCAAATGATTTGTTTGTATGCCAAATTTATGTTGATGATATCATATTTGGATCTACTAACAAATCTACTTATGAAGAGTTTAGTAGGATCATGGTTCAAAAATTCGAGATGTCTATGATGGGGGAGTTGAAGTATTTTCTAGGATTTCAAGTAAAGAAACTCCAAGAGGGCACCTTCATCAGTCAAACTAAGTACATTCAAGACATACTTACCAAGTTTGGAATGAAGGATGCCAAGGCCATCAAGACACCCATGGGAACCAATGGGCATCTCGACCTCGACATGGGAGGTAAATCCATAGATCAAAAGGTATATCGGTCGATGATAGGATCTTTACTCTACTTATGTGCATCTCGACCGGATATTATGTTTTCTGTATGCATGTGTGCAATGTTCCAAGCCGATCCTAAGGAGGATCACCTTAGGGCCATGAAAAGAATCTTGAGATATTTAGTTCATACACATAAGTTTGGTCTTTGGTACCCCAGGGGATCCACCTTTGATCTAATAGGTTATTCAGACGCTGATTGGGCAGGGTGTAAAATTGATAGGAAGAGCACATCAAGGACTTGTCAGTTTCTGGGAAGATCCCTGGTGTCTTGGGCTTCAAAGAAACAAAACTCAGTAGCTCTTTCCACCGCTGAAGCTGAGTACATTGTCGTAGGCCATTGTTGCGCGCAATTGCTTTGGATGAGGCAAACCCTTAGGGACTATGGCTACAAATTGAGCAAAGTCCCTCTCCTATGTGATAATGAGAGTGCAATCCGCATGGAGGATAATCCCGTTGAACACAACCGCACTAAGCACATAGCCATTCAGTATCACTTTTTGAGAGATCACCAACAAAGGGGGAATATCGAAATTGCTTATGTTAGCACCAAAGAACAATTAGCCGATTTCTTTACCAAACCGTTAGATGAGAAAACCTTTACCAAACTTAGGAATGAGCTAAACATTCTTGATTCTCGGAACTTTGATTGATACTTTGCACATATAGCTCATTTATGTACCTTTGATCATATCTCTTTTATGTCTACGACTAATGTGTTTTCAAGTGTATTTTTATGCTAAGTCGTAGATTGAAAGGGAAATGGAGTCTTCGGTGAAGACAAGGCTTCCACTCCACTCTATCGGTATTATTTACCCTTCACCGTCACTCCACACCGCTCTCCACTTTGGTATAATCTTCACTCATATTCATTTGTACCATTGAGGAGAAAGTAATAGGGCTCTTAAAAGACTCCGTTTTTGGCGATTAATGCCAAAGGGGGAGAAATATAGCCCAAAGCAAAAGGATCGCACCACCACCAATTTCAATGTTTTTTAAGAAGTTTTCAATTGGCATCTTATGATGAAAATTTTTAACAGTTATATTTCAAAATTGGTATCTAAAATATTTGATCTTTTTTAAATTGGTAAAACCCTCTTGAACACTAAGAGGAGAATTTCATCCTGGGGGGTTTTGTTTAAGTCAAAAGGAAAAGCATTTGAAATAGGGGGAGAAAATTTCAAATCTTGAAAATGCTTCTTACAACTTTATTCTTATACCTTTGACTATTTGCAAAAGAACTTTGAAAAGATTTTCCAAAAGAATTTGCAAAAAAACAAAACTAGTGGTGCAAATGTGGTCCAAAATGTTAAAAGAAAGAAAGCAATCCATGCATATCTAGTGAAAGTAAAAATTGGTTTAATTCCAAGCAACCTTTGCACTTGCCTTATACAAACTAGTTCAATTCTACACTTATATATTTGCTTTGGTTCGTGTTGGCATCAATCGCCAAAAAGGGGGAGATTGAAAGGGAAATAGGGTCAAACCTTTTCCTAAATGATTTTGGTGGTTGAAATGCCCAACACAAATAATTGGACTAACTAGTTTGCTCTAGATTATGTATTCTATAGGTGCTAAAGGTTCAACACAAACCAATAAAAGGATTCAAGTTAGGGTTCAAAAGAAAGGAGCAAAAGAAACCGAAGAGAACCCTGGTTTGGTGGACCGGACTGTCTGGTGTGCCACTGGACAGTGTCCGGTGCACCAGGGATCGTACAGGCTGAACTCTTCACCTTCAGGTTTCTAGAGAGTCACTCCGCTATAATTCACCGGACTGTCCGGTGGGCCACCGGTCTGTCCGGTGTGCCAGCGTAGCAATGGCTCCAGCGCAACGGTCGACTCCAACGGACACCTGCAAAAGCGCTACAGTGCGCAAATAGTTTGCACAGACTCAGAACAGCGCCAGAAGGCGCACCGGACAGTGAACAGTGCCTGTCCGGTGCGGCACCGGACTGTCCGGTGCCCCAAGCAGGCTGTCAGAGCTCCAACAGTCAAAACCGTTAGAACCCTAACGGTTGGGTGACGTGGCTAACGCACCAGACTGTCCGGTGCGCCCATCGACAGACAGCCTCCCCAACGGTTGGTTTGGTGGTAGGGGCTATAAATACCCCCCAACCACCACCACTCAAGGCATCCAAGTTTTTCAGACTTCACATTCAATACAAGAGCTAGTGCATTCAATACAAGACACAATTCAAAAGAATCAAAGCCTCTCCAAGTCCCAAATACACTCCAAACAAATAGTGACTAGAGAGAGAGTTTTTGCTCGTGTTCTTTGAGCTCTTGTTCTTGGATCGCTTTTTCTTCTTCCCCATTCTTGTTCTCAAGACACTTGTAATCAAAGCAAGAGACACCAAGTTGTGGTGGTCCTTGTAGGGGTCTAAGTGACCCGGTTTGGTTAAGGAGAAAGCTCACTCGGGTCTAGGTGACCGTTTGAGAGAGGGAAAGGGTTGAAAGAGACCTGGTCTTTGTGACCACCACAACGGAGAATAGGTTCTTTGGAACCGAACCTCGGTAAAACAAATCACAGTGTCATCCGCTCTATTTCTTTGGTTGATTTGTTTTCGCCCTCTCTTTCGGACTCGATTTTATTTCTAACGCTAATCCCAGCTTGTAGTTGTGCTTTAAGTTTATAAATTTCAGTTTTCGCCTCTTCACCCCCTCTAGGCGACTTTCACTTGTATTCATCAAGCATGGTCCTTGCCATGTCTAGTAGAGTTCTATTCTTTATCTCCACTACACCATTTTGTTGAGGTGTGTAGGTAGAAGAGAACTCATTCTTGATGCCCTCTTCCTCAAGAAATCCTTCCATTTGAGAATTCTTGAACTCCGTCCCATTATCGCTTCTAATCTTTTTGATCCTTAGTCCAAACTCGTTTTGAGCCCGTCTTAAGAACCTCTTTAGAGTCTCTTGGGTTTGAGATTTTTCCTGCAAAAATAATACCCAAGTGAAGCGAGAATAATCATCCACAATAATTAGACAGTACTTACTCCCACCAATGCTTATGTAAGCTATCGGGCTGAATAGGTCCATGTGGAGTAGCTCAAGTGGCCTATTGTCACACCCGGTTTTGGAAGGTAAATCGAATGCGAACCATGTACGTGCCAGGATCAGAACTCACGTACACAGCGATTACATAATTGGACATCATCACACAATGCTCGAATTAAATAACGGAAAGGTACTTAATTACATCAAGATGTCTGAGACATCCATAGAGTCTAATACATATCCATAGTGTTTAACATTAACATCAAAGTGCGGGGTAACGAAACGTAGAAGATAAGCCTACACAGGCAGCTGACTGGGAGTTTGCCACTAAAGTAAACTAAAACTCGTCGTAGTCCTAGAACTCCTCGAAGTCCTCCATGTTGTCAGCATCACCTCCTGAGCACTGAGTACAATGGGGATAACCTGGGGTGGGGTGGTTTGTAAAGCAAGGGTGAGTACACATCAACGTACTCAGCAAATGTCCCGTTTGGCTAAAGTGGACTAGTTGTATGTGGAGTTAAGGTTAAGAAGTTGCTTTTAGTTGGTCAAGTTTTATTATTATAAGTAGAGCCAGATTTTAGTAATAAACCCAGTTATTACCTAGAAGTACTCCCTCCAAGAGGAAATACCAGAAATCAAAATTATAATCATCATTGCTAATCATCATCATAAAAGTAATCAAAGTTCTTCTAATCAAAGAGGATCCCAAGGCTGCTCTTAACCGTGAGCACGACTGATATACCAGTTTCTAACACTCTGCAGAGGTTGCACACTTTACCCACAAGTCGTGATTCCCATTATGCCCGGGGTTCTAGCCTCCCCATTGATCACTACCAAGGTGACCTAGCAGGGTCTCACTACGTAGCCTTTACAAAGATTTCCCAGAGGACATAGCCGCCCGTTAGGTTTCTCCAGTTTGATAAACACAGTACATCTCCCCAAAGGAAGGGTGACTAACAAAACCAAATCAAGAACCTCTGCACCCAGCCTCGACAGAGCAAGTACTGTGCCTAGACCCCATTGACGGTCCTATGGCGAAGCCAACTACTCCTCTGGTTCCTCTCATTAATCAGCTAAGGTTATCCCATTCCACCCTCATGGTTGCACTGTTATCCCGGGTTGTCACTCCCCAAACAGGTCCTTATGGAGAGGTACTCAGGAAATAGCCTGAGCCCATAAAGTATCACAGGAACATCATCGGGATAACATCATCGTATCATAAATATTCACATCATGTTCATTGATTAAAATAAAGCAATAGCATAAAGCTAACCATGATAACCCCAAAAGGTAAACAAGGATAAGGTAAATACAGACTAGTCAATCCTTATGTTTCAATAATGTAATGCGGGACGGTGCATTATAAGTATGTAGGACATAATAGATCAGAGGACACTTGCCTTCACCAGGTTGTTGCTCAGGGAGCTCTCCAACAACACACTCGGGAACCTCGGACTGCTCGTTGTCTAAATAAAGCGAGCATGCATTCAATACATTTGGAAAGTATAAATGAACAACACACCAAACATGTACAAATATAGGAATACATCTTAAAAAGACACAATACTCAATAAGGAATAATGAGATCAAAGTAAAACATGAACTATAACATAAACTAATTTCATTTAGAAATAGATTATTGTTTAAGTGTTGTCCAAGATTACACAACCTAGTTCCATTTATTTTACTGTGACCTAAAAGTTAGACCAGAGATAAATTCATGTAATACATATTATTAACCTTCACAAGATTAAATACACTTTAATCTCTAGGGTTTTGCTTTTATTTATTTTATTAAATAAATAAATCTACACCTATACTAATTCATCATTAACCATAAAATTAGAAAGTACAGAATGTAAATAGAACTAATTTATTTAAACCAAGAATAATCCTATGAACATTTTGCATTTTGAATCACTAAATTTGGAGTTCATATGCAAAAGATATGAAATAAACAAGTTTGGGAATTCAAAATATGAAAATAGGTCTAATTCTATGAATATTTAAAAGTCCAGGGTTCAATCTGCAAGAATACAGGGGCCTGCGCACGAAAACCAGGGACGGCGGGTTGATTCGAAACAAACCAAGGGTCTCTTTAATAAAACTACCGCGCGAAGGGGTATCGGGCGATTTAAACCGTTAGATCAGAAACCGATAGTCGAGATTAGATCTGCGGCCAAGGGCGTGCGCACGTGCGCGGGCGAGCGCTGACAGGCGGGCCAGGGGGTGTCAGCGACCGAGGGGGAGAGCGCACTGACCGATCGGGCCCAGCGCCAGGGGACACGGGCACTGACAAGTGGGCCAGGGGTGTAGGGCACGCGTGCGCGAAGCGGTATCCCACGATTTGTGTCGTGCGATCAAGATCGGACGGGGGAGATCAGACCAGGGGGTGAACGGTTGCGGGCGACACCGCTCCTCCTCGTGACGGTGAAGTCGCCGAAGTTAGGCTAGGCGCGTGCTAGGGTGGTTTCGGGGTCACCGGGGTGGGTCAGAGAGGGGGAGAACGACACGGCGAACTCAGTGGCGGGGAAAAGGCCACGGATCCGAGGTCAGAGCGGGGGAATGGCGGGGAAAAGGCCTCGGGCGGGCCGAAGGAACTCCGGTGAGGAATTCCGGCCGCGGGGAGGGGGCTTGAGGCGCGCTAAGGCCTGGGATAGTTTCAGCAGAGGGAGGGGTACCTTAGGGACCAACGTGAGGGCACTAGGCCGGGCAAATTTGGCCGGTCACCACGCGGGCGCGGCGGACCGCCACGGCCGAACTCCGGCGAAGCCAAAATTGGCCAACGACAAAACGAAATTGGGGAAACTGAGCACGGGCACAGGTGTCTCACCTTGGGGCAGAGCTCGGGGTGGCTTGGCGTGGTTTCCGGCGAGCTAGATGGCCGGGGAGGCGGACGCGGGTCTCCGGCGAGGTCTGGCGGCATGAGCAGAGCGCGAGCGAGGGCGGTACTGCATGAAACGAGGCGGGGGAGTGAGTGCGGGCATGGGCGGGGCTCAAAAAGGAGCTGGGGCGTGGGTAGAGCGACGTGGCTGAGGATCCCGGCGACGTGCGCGAGTGCGTGCTCGCTGGTCCACGGCAGGTGCGGGGAGGGCGAAGCTGACAGGGGAGGCCCACGGCGTAGAGAGAGAGATAAGGGGCGTGCGGGGCAACGGCTCAGTGACTGGCGAACTAGGCCCTTGAGGTAGAGAGGGGAGAGGGGCACGCGGGCAAGAAACTGGCGCCGATAGCCTGGCCCCACGGGGCAGCGAGGGAGAGAGAGAGGGCGCGCGGGAGAGGAAGTTGCCGCTAACAGGTGGATCCCACCTGTTAGGCGGCGCGGGCGCACGGCCTGGCTGGGCCGAGCTAGGCTGCCTGGGCTGCTTTGCCTTTTTCTTTTTCTCTGGATTTTCCAATTGCTTTTCCATTTCTTTTCTCTAGGGTTTTCAATCCAAGTTCAATTCAAGTTTCAAATTCAAACTAATTCAAACATTTGCAACAATTCGAAGAATATTTAAGCTCAGCATGATGCAACATCATGACCCATAGTGTTTTGGCAAAAATAAATAAACAATCTCCCCTAACTTAAGCTAATTCTACTTAAAAGGGAAAACGGGAGAGAGAATCTAGAGAGAGATAGAACCTAGGGTGAGAGAGAGAAGAGTAACACATGAATTTGGGTGATCATTAGAAAGAAATTTTATACCCCCAAATTCAGGGTGTTACAGGCCTATCCCCCTTAAAAGAATCTCGCCCTCGAGATTCAGGGCTGGCTAGCAAAGAGTTCAGGGTACTTGGCTCTCAGATCATCTTCTATTTCCCAGGTTGCTTCTTCTTCTGAGTGATGTCCCCATTTGACTTTGCACATCCTTATGGTGTTCCTCCGAGTGACCCGATCTGCTCTCTCTAGAATTTGCGTTGGCTTCTCATTATACGTCAGATCTTCCTGAACTTCAAGGTCTTCCATTGGCAACTGCTCTTCTGGTATTCGCAAGCATTTCTTCAACTGAGACATGTGAAACACACCAAGTACAACAGACAGATTCTCTGGTAAGCTAAGTTGATAAGCCACTTCTCCACGTCTTACTTGAATATGATACGGCCCGATATATCCAGGTGCTAGCTTGCCTTTGACTCCAAACCTTTTGGTTCCTCTGATGGGTGACACCTTCAAGTAGACATAGTCTCCCACTTCAAAACTGAGTTCCCTTCTTCTGGTGTCAGCATAGCTTCGCTGTCTGGACTGCGCTGCCTTCAAATTCTCTCGTACCATTCTGATGTTCTCTTCGGCTTCAAGCAAAATATCTGGACCGAACACCTGTCTTTCGCCGGGTTGGTCTCAATGCAATGGAGTTCTGCAATTCCTCCCATAGAGCGCTTTGAATGGTGACATCTTAAGACTGGCTCGATAGCTGTTGTTGTAAGAGAATTCCGCATATGGTAATCTCTTGTCCCAACCTAACTTGTCTTGCAAAGAACAAGCTCTCAACATATCCTCAAGAATCTGGTTGGTTCTCACAGTCTGACCATCTGTCTGCGGGTGATAAGCTGAGCTGAACTTCAAGTGTTTGCCCAAAGCTTCATGCAACTGCTGCCAAAAATGAGAGGTAAATTGGGTGCCTCTATCCGATATTATCTTCTTTGGAATACCATGCAAGCACACAGTCTGGGACATGTATAACTCTGCCAACACTGCACTATTATAGGTGGTCTTGACTGGTATGAAATGGGCCGCCTTTGTCTAAACGGTCCACTACTACCTAGATGGAGTCGTAACCAGCTCGAGTGCGGGGCAGATCGACTATAAAGTCTATTCCAATCTCATCCCATTTCCACTAAGGAATCTGCAACGGCTGCAACAACCCTGCGGGTCTCTGATGTTCTACCTTGATCCTCTGACAACTGTTGCATCTGGCCACATACTCTGCTATCTCTCTTTTCATTCCGTACCACCACAATCTCTTCTTCAAGTCTTGGTACATTTTATCGCTACTAGGGTGTATAGAATATGCTGTCTCATGAGCTTCCTTGAGAATCAGTTCCCGGATCGATTTGATGTCGGGAACGCACAACCTATCATTGAACCATACCACTCCTTCTGCATCTTCATGGAAATCTGGACCTTTCCCATCGATGATTAGCTGCCAGATCTCGTTGATCTTCTCATCATCCTTCTGACCTTTCCTGATGTCTTGCTCTTGGGTGGGTTCCAACTCAATTGTCACTCCCTGAGTGTTGTTTAGAAATCCGAGACTCAACCTATCGAATTCCTTTGCTAGCTCGAACGACATCGGGTGAGCGGCCAACATATTGACTTGACTCTTCCTGCTAAGAGCATCTGCAACCACATTCGCTTTGCCTGGGTGATAATGGATCTCCAGTTCGTACTCTTTGATCAATTCTAGCCATCTTCGCTGCCTCATGTTTAACTCACTGAGTGAATATGTACTTGAGGCTCTTGTGGTCCGTGTAGATATCACACTTCTGCCCATAAAGATAATGTCTCCAGGTCTTCAGTGCATGAACCACTGCTGCTAGCTCCAAATCATGAGTGGGGTAATTCTTCTCATGAACTTTCAATTGTCGGGACGAGTATGCCACTTGAAAGGGAAATAGGCTCACACCTTTTCGTAAATGATTTTGGTGGTTGAATTGCCCAACACAAATTATTGGACTAACTAGTTTGCTCTAGATTATAAGTTCTACAGGTGCCAAAGGTTCAACACAAACCAATAAAAAGTCCAAGAAAGGGTTCAAATAAAAAGAGCAAAAGACAACCGAAGGCTGCCCTGGTCTGGCGCACCGGACTGTCCGGTGTGCCACCGGACAGTGTCCGGTGCACCAGGGAGATCAACTCCAAACTTGCCACCTTCGGGAATTTGGGAAGCTACTTCGCTATAATTCACCGGACTGTCCAGTGTGCCAAGCGGAGCAACGGTCGCCAGCGCAACGGTCGAGTTCAATGGTTGGCTGACAATGCTACAGTGCGCGGACTGCGCGCGCAGAAGTCAGAGCAGGCGCAGATGGCGCACCGGACAGTGAACAGGACCTATCTGGTGGCCCACATGTCAGAAGCTCCAACGGTCGAACCCTAACGGTTGGGTGACGTGGCTGGAGCACCAGACAGTGTCCGGTGGTGCACCGGACTGTCCGGTGTGCCATACGACAGCAGCCTTCCCCAACGGCCATTTTGGTGGTTGGGGCTATAAATACCCCCAACCACCACTCTTCAAGGAATCCAAGCATTCACTACTCCTCATTCAATATAAGAGCAATACACAACACTCCAAGACACAAATCAAAGCCTCCGATCAAATCAATGTCCACAATTCAACTCTGGTCTTTAGGACTTGTGAGAAGATCGACTTGTGTTCTTTTGTTGTTCTTCTTGCTTGGTTGGCTTTCTTCTTTCTCTCATTCTCATTCTCAAAGCCTTGTAAGCAAATCAAGAGACACCAATTGTGTGGTGGTCCTTGTGGGGTCTAAGTGACCTGGGAAATCAAGGAAGGAAGCTCACTCGGTCTAAGTGACCGTTTGAGAGAGGGAAAGGGTTGAAAGAGACCCGGTCCTTGTGACCACCTCAACGAGGAGTAGGTTTGCAAGAACCGAACCTCGGTAAAACAAATCACCGTGTCATCCGCTCTTATTCGCTTGTGATTTGTTTTCGCCCTCTCTTTCAGACTCGATTATATTTCTAACGCTAACCCCGGCTTGTAGTTGTGCTTAAACTTTATAAATTTTAGATTTGCCTATTCACCCCCCCTCTAGGCGACTTTCAATTGGTATCAAAGCCCGGTACTTCATTAGAGCCTAACCGCTCGAAGTTATGTCTGGAGCTCACGCCAAGAAGGAGATGGTGACCAGCGAGAAGCCCGCCACAAGCCATGGGAAAGCTCCATCGAGGGAGTCCGGCAACAAGAAGAGGGAGGAATCACCTCCCCGCATCAAGTCACACCAGAGTGGCAACAAGAAGAAGAAAATGAAGAAAGTGGTCTACTACGAGACCAATTCTTCGTTGCCTTCCACCTCTGGCTCCGACACGCCGTCCGTCACTTCTAAGCGCCATGAGCGCAAGAAGTTTAGTAAGATCCCCTTACGCTACCCTCGCATTTCCAAACGCACCCCTTTACTTTCCGTCCCACTAGGCAAACCATCGGTTTTTGATGGTGAAGATTATTGTATGTGGAGTGATAAAATGAGGCACCATCTAACCTCACTCCACGCTAGCATTTGGGACATTATTGAGTTTGGTGCACAGGAACCATCCGTGGGGGACGAAGGCTATGACTCGGACGAGGTAGCCCAAATCCGGCATTTCAACTCCCAAGCCACCACTATACTCCTCGCCTCTCTAAGTCGAGAGGAGTATAATAAGGTGCATGGGTTGAAGAGTGCCAAAGAGATTTGGGACGTGGTAAAGACCGCGCACGAAGGAGACGAGGTGACCAAGATCACCAAAAGGGAAACGATCGAGGGGGAGCTCGGTCGCTTCATGCTTCATCAAGGGGAGGAGCCACAAGCAATGTACTACCGGCTCAAGACCTTGGTGAACCAAGTGCGCAACCTCGGGAGCACCAAATGGGATGACCATGAAATGGTCAAGGTTATTCTAAGATCACTTGTATTTCTTAATCCTACACAAGTTTAATTAATTCGTGGTGATCCTAGATACAAGCTAATGTCTCTCGAGGAGGTTATAGGAAAATTTGTGAGCCTTGAATTGATGATCAAAGGCTCCAAGAAAATCATCGAGCAAGGCGCCTCCTCCACACCCGAGATGCAACCTGTCGCATTCAAGGCGACGGAGGAGAAGAAAGAAGAGTCTATATCAAGTAGACTTCCCATCGACGCCTCCAAGCTCGACAACGAGGAGATGGCGCTCATCATCAAGAGCTTCCGCCAAATCCTCAAGCAAAGGAGGGGGAGGATTACAAACCCCGCTCCAAGAAGGTTTGCTACAAATGTGGTAAGGCCGGTCATTTTATCGCTAAATGTCCTTTGTCTAGTGATAGTGACAGGGATAACGACAAGAGGGGAAAGAAGAAGGAAAAGAAGAGGTACTACAAGAAGAAGGGCGGTGATGCCCATGTTTGCCGGGAGTGGGACTCCAACAAAAGCTCCACCAACTCCTCCTCCAAGGACACCGCAAACATCGTCGTCAACAAGGGACTCCTCTTCCCCAACGTCGGCCACAAGTGCCTCATGGCAAAAGACGGCAAAAAGAAGAAGGTAAAATCTAGAGCTTCCACTAAATATGCAACATCTAGTGATGAGGCTAGCTCTAGTGATGATGAGGATGATTTGCTCACCCTTTTTGCCAACTTAAACATGCAACAAAAAGAAAAATTGAATGAATTGATTAGTGCTATTCATGAGAAGGATGAACTCTTGGATAGCCAAGAGGACTTCCTTATTAAAGAAAATAAGAAGCATGTTAAAGTTAAAAATGCTTATGCTCAGGAGATAGAAAAATGTGAAAAATTAACTAGTGAGCTAAGCACTTGCCATGACACTATTTCCAACCTTAGATTTGAGAATGATAAATTAATTGCTAAGGTTGAGAAATTAAATGTTAGTGATGATTCTCTTGTCAACCTTAGAAATGATAATGCTAATTTGATTGCTAAGATTGACAAATTGAATGCATCTCTCTCTAGCCTTAAAATTGAGAATGAAAAATTAATTGCTAAGGCTAAAGATCTAAATGTTTGCAATGTTTCTATTTCCAATCTTAGAGATGAGAATGCTATTTTACATGCTAAGATTGTTGAATTAAATACTTGCAAACCCTCTACATCTACCGTTGAGCATGTTACTATTTGTACTAGATGTAGAGATATTAATGTTGATGCTATTCATGATCACCTAGCCTTAATTAAACAACAAAATGATCGCATAGCTCAACTTAGTGCTAAGATTAATGAGCATGACTTAGAAAATGAAAATTTTAAATTTGCTAGAAGCATGCTCTATAGTGGGAGACGCCCTGGCATTAAGGATGGCATTGGCTTCCAACAGGGAGACAATGTCACGCTTAGTGCCCCTAAGAAATTGTCTAACTTCATTAAGGGCAAAGCTCCCATGGTTCAGGATAATGAGGGTTACATTTTATACCCTGCCGGTTATCCCGAACACAAAATTAGGAGAATTCATTCTAGGAAGTCTCACTCTGGCTCTCATCATGCTTTTATGTATAAGAGTGAGGCATCTAGTTCTAGGCGTTCCACTCATGTTAAAATGCCTAAAAAGAAATCTCCTATAGCATCAAATGAACCTAATATTTCATTTAAAACTTTTGATGCTTCCTATGTGCTCACTAACAAATCAGGCAAAATAGTTGCCAAATATGTTGGGGCCAAACACAAGGGCTCAAAGACTTGTGTTTGGGTACCCAAGGTGCTTGTTTCTAATGTCAAAGGACCCAAGACCGTTTGGGTACCTAAGAACAAGGCCTAAATTTGTTTTGTTGGTTTATGCATCCGGGGGCTCAAGTTGGATCATTGATAGCGGGTGCACAAACCACATGACTGGGGAGAAAAGGATGTTCTCCTCCTACGAGAAAAACCATGATCCCCAAAGAGCTATCACATTCGGGGATGGAAATCAAGGTTTGGTCAAAGGACTTGGTAAAATTGCTATATCTCCTGACCATTCTATTTCCAATGTTTTTACAATTTGCTTTATGTTTCTCAATTATGCAAAATGTACAAATGTCTTTTTACAGATTTAGGTGTTACTGTCTTTAGAAGAAGTGATGATTCAGTAGCATTTAAGGTAGTGTTAGAGGGTCAGCTATACTTAGTTGATTTTAATAGAGCTGAACTCGACACTTGCTTAATTGCTAAGACTAACATGGGTTTGCTCTGGCATCGTCGACTAGCCCACGTTGGAATGAAGAATCTTCATAAGCTTCTAAAGGGAGAGCACATTTTGGGAATAACAAATGTTCATTTTGAGAAAGACAGGATTTGTAGCGCATGTCAAGCAGGAAAGCAAGTTGGTGTTCATCATCCACACAAGAACATCATGACGACTGATAGGCCGCTTGAGCTACTCCACATGGACCTATTCGGTCCGATCGCTTACATAAGCATCGGTGGGAGTAAGTACTGTCTAGTTATTATGGATGATTATTCTCGCTTCACTTGGGTGTTCTTTTTGCAGGATAAATCTCAAACCCAAGAAACCTTAAAGGGATTCTTGAGACGGGCTCAAAATGAGTTCGGCTTGAGGATCAAAAAGATTAGAAGCGACAACGGGACGGAGTTCAAGAACTCACAAATAGAAGGCTTTCTTGAGGATGAGGGCATCAAGCATGAGTTATCTTCTCCCTACACACCTCAACAAAATGGTGTAGTGGAGAGGAAGAATAGAACTCTACTTGACATGGCGAGGACCATGCTTGATGAGTACAAGACTTCGGATCGATTTTGGGCGGAAGCAATCAACACTGCTTGCTACGCCATCAACCGTCTCTACCTTCACCGAATCCTCAAGAAGACATCATATGAACTCCTAACCGGTAAAAAGCCCAATGTTTCATATTTTAGAGTCTTTGGTAGCAAATGCTTTATTCTTGTTAAAAGAGGTAGAAAATCTAAATTTGCTCCTAAGGCTGTAGAAGGCTTTTTACTTGGTTATGATTCAAACACAAGGGCCTATAGAGTCTTTAACAAGTCCACTGGACTAGTTGAAGTCTCTTGTGACATTGTGTTTGATGAGACTAACGGCTCTCAAGTAGAGCAAGTTGATCTTGATGAGCTAGATGATGAAGAGGCTCTGTGCGTCGCGCTAAGGAACATGTCCATTGGGAATGTGTGTCCTAAGGAATCCGAAGAGCCTCCACATGAACAAGATCAACCATCTTCCTCCATGCAAGCATCCCCACCAACCCAAGATAAGGATCAAGCTCAAGATGATGAAAATGAAGATCAAGAGGAGCCACCTCAAGAGGAGGACAATGATCAAGGGGGAGATGCTAATGATCAAGACAAGGAAGATGATGAGGGTCCAAGACCGCCTCACCCAAGAGTCCACCAAGCAATACAACGAGATCACCCCGTGAACACTATCCTCGGCGATATTCAAAAGGGGGTAACCACTCGATCTCGTGTTGCTCATTTTTGTGAACATTACTCCTTTGTGTCTTCTATTGAGCCATACAGGGTGGAAGACGCATTAAGGGATTCAGACTGGGTGTGGGCAATGCAAGAGGAACTCAACAACTTCACTAGGAATGAGGTATGGCATTTAGTTCCATGTCCTAACCAAAATGTTGTAGGAACCAAGTGGGTCTTCCGCAACAAGCAAGATGAGCATGGTGTGGTGACAAGGAACAAAGCCTGACTTGTGGCCAAGGGATATTCACAAGTCGAAGGTTTGGATTTCGGTGAAACCTATGCACCCGTAGCTAGGCTTGAGTCAATTCTTATATTACTTGCCTATGCTACTTACCATGGCTTTAAGCTTTACCAAATGGACGTGAAGAGTGCCTTCCTTAATGGACCAATCAAGGAGGAGGTCTATGTTGAGCAACCTCCCGGCTTTGAAGATAGTGAGTACCCTAACCATGTATATAAACTCTCTAAGGCGCTTTATGGGCTCAAGCAAGCCCCAAGAGCATGGTATGAATGCCTAAGAGATTTTCTTATCGCTAATGGCTTCAAAGTTGGAAAAGCCGATCCTACTCTCTTTACTAAAACTATTGCAAATGATTTGTTTGTATGCCAAATTTATGTTGATGATATCATATTTGGGTCTACTAACAAATCTATATGTGAAGAGTTTAGTAGGATAATGGTTCAAAAATTCGAGATGTCTATGATGGGGGAGTTGAAGTATTTTCTAGGATTTCAAGTCAAGCAACTCCAAGAGGGCACCTTCATCAGCCAAACAAAGTACATTCAAGACATACTCACCAAGTTTGGAATGAAGGATGTCAAGCCCATCAAGACACCCATAGGAACCAATGGGCATCTCGACCTCGACACGGGAGGTAAATCCGTAGATCAAAAGGTATACCGATCGATGATAGGATCTTTACTCTATTTTTGTGCATCTCGACCGGACATTATGCTTTCCATATGCATGTGTGCAATATTCCAAGCCGATCCTAAGGAAGTTCACCTTAGGGCCGTAAAACGAATCTTGAGATATTTAGTTCATACTCCTAAGTTTGGCCTTTGGTACCTCAAGGGATCCACTTTTGATTTAATTGGATATTCAGATGCTGATTGGGCAGGGTGTAAAATTGATAGAAAGAGCACATCAGGAACTTGTCAGTTCTTGGGAAGATCCCTGGTGTCTTGGGCTTCAAAGAAACAAAATTCTGTAGCTCTTTCTACCGCCGAAGCCGAGTATATTGCCACAGGCCACTGTTGCGCGCAATTGCTTTGGATGAGGCAAACCCTTAGGGACTATGGTTACAAATTAACCAAAGTTCCTCTCCTATGTGATAATGAGAGTGCAATCCGCATGGCGGATAATCTCGTTGAGCACAGCCGCACTAAGCACATAGCCATTCGGTATCACTTTTTGAGGGATCACCAACAAAGGGGGATATCGAGATTGCATATGTTAGCACCAAAGAACAATTAGCCGATATCTTTACCAAACCACTAGATGAGAAAACTTGTACCAAACTTAGGCATGAGCTAAACATTCTTGATTCTAGGAACTTTGATTCCTTGCATACATAGCACATTTATACCTTTGATCATCTCTCTTTCATTTGCTATGACTAATGTGGTTTTCAAGTGTATTTCATGCTAAGTCATAGATTGAAAGGGAAATGGAGTTCTTCGGCGAAGACAAGGCTTCCACTCCACTCCATCAAATTATCTATCCTTCGCCGTCACTCCGCATCGCTCTCCAAATTTGGTATAATCTTCACTCATATGTTATTTACCAAAGGGGGAGAAAGTTTGAAAGAGGGCTTATATTTCACTCATAAGTATCTGTTTTTGGCGATTCATGTCAAAGGGGAAGAAAGTATTAGCCCAAAGCAAAAGGACCGCACCACCACCAATTTCAAAAAATGTGTTCTTTCAATTTGTATTAAAGAAGTTTTTCAATTGATATCTTAGTGTTGATATAATTTCAAATTGGTATGACCCCTTTCAAAATTAATATCTAAAACCCTCTTTAACACTAAGAGGAGAATTTCATTGAGGGGGAGTTTTGTTTAGTCAAAAGAAAAGCATTTGAAACAGGGGGAGAACATTTCAAAATCTTATTCATATACCTTTGACTATTTGCAAAAGACTTTGAAAAAGAATTTCCAAAACATTTGCAAAAAAACAAAACAAGTGGTGCAAGTGTGGTCCAAAATGTTAAATTAGAAGAAA
The DNA here is from genome assembly GCF_902167145.1 of Zea mays. NCBI lineage: Eukaryota > Viridiplantae > Streptophyta > Magnoliopsida > Poales > Poaceae > Zea > Zea mays. The sequence goes on along the minus strand of NC_050104.1, from coordinate 79,796,876 downwards.
GCATCCATGCATATCTTATGAAATGTATATTGGTTTAATTCCAAGAAACCTTTGCACTTAACTTATGCAAACTAGTTCAATTCTGCACTTATATATTTGCTTTGGTTTGTGTTGGCATCAATCACCAAAAAGGGGGTATTTGAAATTGAAATAGGCTCACACCTTTTCCTAAATGATTTTGGTGGTTGAATTGCCCAACACAAATTATTGGACTAATTAGTTTGCTCTAGATTATAAGTTCTACAGGTGCCAAAGGTTCAACACAAACCAATAAAAAGTCCAAGAAAGGGTTCAAATAAAAAGAGCAAAAGACAACCGAAGGCTGCCCTGGTCTGGCGCACCGGACTGTCCGGTGCACTAGGGAGATCAACTCCAAACTTGCCACCTTCGGGAATTTGGGAAGCCACTCCGCTATAATTCACCGGACTGTCCGGTGTAGCACCGGACTATCCGGTGTAGCACCGGACTATCTGGTGTAGCACTGGACTGTCCGGTGTGCCAAGCGGAGCAACGATCGCCAACGCAACGATCGAGTTCAATGGTCGGCTGACAACGCTACAGTGCACGGACTGCGCGCGCAGAAGTCAGAGCAGGCGCAGATGGTGCACCGGACAGTGAACAAGACATGTCCGGTGCACCACCGGACTGTCCGGTGGCCCACATGTCAGAAGCTCCAACGGTCGAACCCTAACGGTTGGGTGACGTGGCTGGCGCACCGGACTGTCCGGTGCGCCATACGACAGCAGCCTTCCCCAACGACCATTTTGGTGGTTGGGGCTATAAATACCCCCAACTACCACTATTCAAGGCATCCAAGCATTCACTACTCCTCATTCAATACAAGAGCAATACACAACACTCCAAGACACAAATCAAAGCCTCCGATCAAATCAAAGTCCACAATTCAACTCTAGTCTTTAGGACTTGTGAGAAGATCGACTTGTGTTCTTTTGTTGTTCTTGTTGCTTGGTTGGCTTTCTTATTTCTCTCATTCTCATTCTCAAAGCCTTGTAAGCAAAGCAAGAGACACCAATTGTGTGGTGGTCCTTGCGGGGTCTAAGTGACCCGAGAAATCAAGGAATGAAGCTCACTCGGTCTAAGTGACCGTTTGAGAGAGGGAAAGGGTTGAAAGAGACCCGGTCTTTGTGACCACCTCAACGAGGATTAGGTTTGCAAGAATTGAACCTCGGTAAAACAAATCATCGTGTCATCCGCTCTTATTCGCTTGTGATTTGTTTTTGCCCTCTCTTTCGGACTCGATTATATTTCTAATGCTAACCCCGGCTTGTAGTTGTGCTTAAACTTTATAAATTTCAGATTTGCCTATTCACCCCCCTCTAGGCGACTTTCACCACTACTTTCCCTTCCTACATTAACACACATCCCAGTCTGGTGTACGAAGCATCACAATATACCGAGAATGGCTTGTGAACATCTGGCAGAACCAACACTGGTGCTGTTGTCAACTTTTGCTTCAACATTTCAAATAATTCTTGGCGCGCTGGGGTCCACTTGAAATCTACCTTATTTGCTAGCAAGGTTGTCATTGGTCTAGCAATCTTGGAGAAATCTTCATTGAAACGCCGATAATAACCGGCCATTCCAATGAAACTCTTGATTCCTTGGATATCTTTTGGTGCTTTCCAGTCCCGAATCGCTGCTACCTTCTTTGGATCCACAGCTAGTCCATCTCGGTTTATAATATGACCCAAGAATAGAACTTCGTTGATCCAGAACTCGCACTTGCTATGCTTGGCATATAACTAGCAATCTCGTAACCTCTGAAGTACCTTCCTAAAATGTTCCTCATGCTCTTGCTCATTCTAGGAATATACGATAATATCATCAATCAACACCACTACGAACTTGTCGAGGTAGTCCATGAACACACTTGCTCTTGAGCATCCTGGATTGCCTCGGCTTCCTGGTTGTTCACCTTTCCACAGTTGTAGGCCTGACCATGGACTCCTGGTGCTTGCTGTGGTGCTCCTTGTCTTGCTGAGGCATTGACTGCTGGCGGCTGCTGAGCTGCTTTCTTGGGATAGTTCTTTGCCCAGTGATTTTGTTCTCCACAGCAGAAGCATGCACGACCTCCTACTTGTGTTGTGGCTGCTTGGCCGTTCTGGTTGGTTGCTGGGGCAGGAAGATGAGTTGCTTAGTTGTTCTGATGCTAGTACTGATTTCCTCCAGACTGGGTGTTCTGACGGTACTGCTGCTGCTGCTGAGGAAACTGCCTCTGGTACTGGTGCTGGTGCTGATGCTGGTGCTGATGCTGGTGACCTTGCTTGAATTGCTAGGGTGAGTTGCCTGAGTAGCGGGGACGGCTGCTACTCCCGGCCTGAGGTCCACCAATCTTGCGCTTCCTATCCTCCATCTCCCGACGCTTCGTTTCAGTCATGATTGCTCTGTCTATCAAATGCTAGAAAAGTGTGATTCATCAACTAATAATGGAGAGGATCAACAAATCCTCTCAGAAAGCGGTACTGCCTCTTAGCATCCGTGTTAACGTCTTCTAGGGCATAACGTGATAGCTACAAAAACTTATCCCTGTACTCACTGACGGACAGGGGACCTTGCTTCAGGGCGAGAAACTCCTCCTTCCTCACTATCATCAGTCCCTCGGGCACATGGTAGTGACAGAAGTTGTCCCTGAACTCCTCCCAAGTGATGGCTTCAGGGTTGGCATGGGTGGCGAGGTAAGACTCCCACCAAGACTGTGTTGCTCCCCTCAGCTGTCGGGAATCACACAACACCTTCTCACGATCGTTGCACTGAGCAGTGTGCAACTCACGCTCCACACTACGCAGCTAATCTTCCGTGTCCATGGGATCAGCAGAGTGGGTAAAGACAGGGGGATGGCCCCTCACGAATTCTGCCCGCTTGTCTCTGGGCACTTGTGACATCTGAACTTGCACTGGAGGCTGAGGTGGGGGTGGCTGCTGCTGCACCTGCTGCATCGCTGCTAAGGTCTGACCAATTGACTAAACTGCCTGAGTTTGCATCATGAACATCTGCTCGACTGTCATCGGGGTGGCGGTGGCAACTGCTGTTGTTGGGTTGCATCCTCCTAGGGTGTCTGCTGTTCTGGCTGAGCACACCTTGCACCTCTGCGCCTGTTCTCAGACATCTATAGAAACCACACACATATCAGATCTGACTCTGTAGTCTTTCAGCATAAGAAAAGATATACGGAGATCTTCATAGCATTGAACAATTGATCATCTTCACTGACAACTTCTCAGATAAATAGGAAAATGGAAATAAATGGATTACCAACTAAATAACTGACTTTATTAATAACTACACCAAGTTGCAGGGGATACCCACACCTTGATGACAATGATTACAAAGATCCAACTTCATTACATGTCCATCATATCAAGCATTCCAACCGACTAGTTTTCCTAGTTAATCAGCCAAGGGCGTCCCACTAAACCCTTGTGGTAGCACTGTTTTCCTGGGTGGTCGCTCCATGTTCCCATTAACATAATGATCTTAACATGAACAGTAATAATAAACAGATAATAAAAGTGTAATCATTAATAGTGTCTCTCCATACCCAAAACCACAATAAGAAATAGTAAGTACTACCCAAAAATATTCAGTGGCAACAAGGTATAAAGATAGCCAAAACTCGGGTAACCTATTGGATCCCATCAAAATTAACCTATGCAGATCATTATGAATAATAAGAACATGGCTGGGTAAAAATAAGTGACCAAAGGCACAACTTGCCTTCAATGAGCTCCTGCTCAGCAACTTCTATCTGCTGAACCTCAGGATCCACAGTAGCTTGCTCGTCTACTCGCAACAATACAACACATACATAGTATAGCAAACATTAACATCACACCAAACATGTAAATAAAATATACAATAAAAATCTACATATTAAAATAAGAACCTAGGAACAAGAATCATTAATTTTGGAGTTATAGATTTTAGGATATGAATTTCCAAAGGTTTTATGTATTTAATACAAGGTTAAGCGAGAGATAAGTTTTAATGTGTCTTTCATTTCAAAACAGTGGCACTAATGGATAAACAACAATATTATAAAATTATAGAAATTGGAATGGATCAATTTGGACTAAAAATGAATTTTCTATGAATTTTACAAGTTCTAGCAATTGTTTTTGTATTAAAAATGCATTTACTAATTCATTTATTCATTTTAAATAAGTTCTGGACTGGGCGCATAAAAACCAGAGAGGTCAGGGGCTATCCCACAAAAATTCCTAGACTCAGTAAACACCACTCAGGACGGCGGGTTGATGTATAAATGATTCAGGGTCTCTTATAAAAGAATACGCTCGCGAAGGGGTATGGCTAGATACTGGTCGTTCAATCTAAATCAAGCGTCCGGATTAAACCAGCCCACACGTGACCCGGTCAACGACGCCAACCCTAGGATCCGAGGTCAATGCCCGAGATTTGGCCACGTCGACACACACAGCCCGCCATCGGATGAGTAGCCCACGGCTTGGATTTAAAGTGCGATGGAGGTATTTCCCCGGCTACATCTCGATCATCCATGTGAAGATCAACGACAGCGCGTGGCTCGCCACCTCAACTCCGACGCGCGGTAGCTCACGCCCGATCCCGCGACGGAGGCCATCGCCGGCGACCTCCACACGATGAGCCATCTGGCGGTTCGTCGCTCCATAAACGAATCTGAGACTATATACTCAATCCCAATGAGTGAACGAATGCAAGGGCAGTGCTAATACCTTGATTCGAAGTGCCGAACGCCCTAGCCACGGCAGCGAGCGCGGTCACGGCGGTGCTCTGACGCCATCGACAAATTCGCTCGACACCAGCCACCAATCCCCCGCAGCGAGCTCGGAAACACCAACAGAGGACTGACCGAAGCACCCAGGGTTGAATAATGGCTGCGGTCGTGGGGGAATTTCTGATACGCGGGGCCGGCGGCAATGGCAGCTTGAAGATTTGCACGGCTGGTGACTTCTCAGGGCGACGACCGCACGGTTTCTTCGGTTGGCAAATGGGGAGGCGAGCACAATGGCTTGGTCAATTTATGGGCACGAGGGCGAAGTTTACCAGAACGTGGTCGCGACTGGAGTGCGGAGTCCCCGGCTTCCGTTGCGCCATGAACGCAAGTCAAAATCTGGGCGCGAGGCGACCTAATCCTTCTAGGTTTTGTAGGGCGTGGGGTCCGTGGAATTGGGCCGTTATGGGTCTCGCCCGGGTGGCGCGATTGTTGCGCCCAGTTGGAGGAATCGCAGGTGGTCATCGCGCGATTCACGACGCCATTCTGTTGAGTCCCAGCGGAGAGGACGGTCCTGACAACATTGGCCCATGCGGTAGCGGACGCGCGGCAGATGCGGTATGCGGAAGCGGGGCTGGCAGATGGGCCCGAGAACCAGTGGGCGGAGAGACGCGAGCACGAGGAAGGATGGCTGGCCAATGGGGCCCGGGTGTCAGTAGGCGGTGCGCGCGAAGCATCCGTAGTTGGGCTGCGCGAGAGCGGAAAGGAGCCGTGGGCTAGAAAGGAGGCAGTCGGCCCATGTACCTCTTTTCTTTTTTTTCATTTTATCTTTTATCTTATTTTCTCTATTTCTAAGTTCAATTTGAATTCGAATCTTGTATTCAAACTTGTGCCAAATTTATTCTCAAATCATATTGTGAAATTAAAATACCAATTTTGGAAATATAATTATATTATTTGTATTTTTATATCATTTCTCTTCTTCTTATTTTCAAAACCCTAATTTTAATTTAGGGTTTAATCAAACTTCTAGTAATTATTATCTTATTATTATTATCCTTATTATTTTATTTAATGCACAAACATATAAAACTCCAACAATGTGCGCTTTCTTTTATTTTAGTATTATTTGTTTTAATTAATCACTCTTAATTATATGTATGCTCTTTTTATGATGCAAATATGGCACACAAAATAAGGAGATCCAATATAGTATCACTTTATACATTTTGGGTATTACAAGGTGTATGGGGTCTGATCAACCTCGTGGCAAATGGGTAACACAACTTGTGGGTAAAGATGTGCAACCTCTGCAGAGTGTAAAACTGGTATATCAGCCGTGCTCACGATCATGAGCAGCTCGGACCCTCACATGACTAATTTATGGAACTAAATTCAATTTGTCATATGCATTGCATTGAGGGTGTTGTTATCACTTTTGTTCTACTACTTAATTGGGTTGGTATTTACTTATACTTAGTAATTGCTAATAAAAATTTTACCAACTTTAAAAGCAATGCTCAGCTTCAACCATCCTCTTTGGTAAGCCTTACACTTCATGTGAGCTCCCACCTTTGGCGAGTTCATGAATATTATTCCCCACAACTTGTTGAGCGATGAACGTATGTGAGCTCACTCTTGCTGTCTCACACCCCTCCCCCCACACAGGTCAAAAACAGGTACCGCAGGATGAGGCGCATGGAGGATGTTGTGACAAGTTCGTGAGAGATCTAGGCCGTCGTCTCCCAGTCAACTTTGGGGTTGCTGGATTGTTGTCTCCATATGATGTAATTATTTATTTATTTTGTACAGAACTCCTATTATCTAGTAAAGATGTGACATTCGTTTCTGTACCATGAGTCATCATATGTGTGAGACTTGGTCCCAGCACACTTGGTGATTATTTCGCGCCCGGGTTTTGGACCCCTAAAACCCGGGTGTGACATCCACCCTGGCCTCGTATACAGGCTCGCATATGAAGAAATCCTACATACAAAGATGATGTATCCATACATTATTTTAAGAATGTGCAATGAATGTGATGTATTAAACAATATAGTGTGAGGAAGACTTAACAAAAACTCTTGCTTCGCCCGCTCCGCCTTGTTGTTGAATTCCCTGTCGTCCCGATCTACTGCATCGGGGGCGATGACGTAGTGATCAAAGGAATAAGCCGGGCCCATCACTCTGACGTACTCAACAAGACCATGGAAGTGTTCCTTGCACAGAAGGCCGAGAATGCCATTGTGGTTGTGTTTGTGACCCCGTGCATTCTCAACAACCTTCCAAGACCAGTCCAATTTATTAAGAAAAAGTATTAGTTTCTATTACGAATTTGAACATATAATATGAAGAAGCAGCGACAACATCTAAAGTTACATACCTTTCCCCATTGTGTCGAACCAGCAGGCGCCTACCACGAAGTATCGGTCGCTAAGGGAACTCGCGGGACCTCGCAAGTAGACTCACTCTGAACCTGAGGTGCCAGAACTAGAGGTGTCCTGCTGCGCCTCATCATCGTCCAGCTGAGCATTGTTGTCGTCGTCTTGCTATGTTGTATCGACGTCCTACTGTTGAGCCTCGACAGCGGCCTGCTGCACCACGTCGTCCTCCTATTGGTGCACGTCATCGTCCTGCTACGCCTCCTCCTCCATCGTACGGGTGGTCCCCCTCCCCCTCTCCCTCCTTGTCCTCGCCCTCATCCCATCGCCCACCATATTTGTCCAATCACCTGCAATTAATAGTAAGCAAATAAGCATATATAAAAAATAAGTATTTAGAAACAGATGCAAAATAAATAAAATATAACATTACATTGATTAAAAATAATCTTCATAGTCAGGATTAGTCGGACCATAAGTCACATCATCACTATCAACCATTTCATAATCAACACCATCTGAAGGCGCAAGTTCATCATTGTCATTGCCTAAATGTAATCCTTCAAGCATTTTAAGTCATTCTCATTTTGCACCTCTTCCTCATCCTCGTCAACAACCATTTCATCCTCCTCGTCTACTTCCATTATGATCACTTCAGTTAAGTCTATCTCAAATCGCCCTTCTAGACCATCTTCTTGAAAGAACTCTCTATCATATATGTTTGGGTCTAAGTTATAATCTTCATCGTTTGGAACAGGTAACTTACTGTGCGGTGATACCTTGTACACAACATCCCAACCCTTAAAATGCTCTTTTGTTTAGCACACATATGAGAGATAAAACACTTGTGTGCCCTGTTGGGCCACGATATAGACATCGTCTCCTGGTAAGATGGTATCTTGTCGAATTTCTACTAGCCCAATATTAGAATGTGTCTGCCTCATCACTTTAGGGTCAAATCAATGACATTTGAATATCACTGAAACCATGAAAATTGAGTTCATATATTTTTTTTAATTCTTCCATAATACTCGACCTCGTCCTGCTCTAGCGTAAAAACTCCAGAACACGTGGTTTTTCGATAGGGCCGACTTCGGTCGTAGCTTGTTGTGCGAAAACGGTATCCATTAACATCATACCTAGAAAATGTCCTGACCCTATATGCAAAGCCATTGGCTACTTGTCTCAGCTCGGCACTCATAGACAGATCCCTTTGGCCCTATTTGAACCAGGAAATGAAACCGGGCAATCCATTTCCCACACTCTTTTTAAGAAGGGTATCATATTCATGTGAAGTTGTATCCCTTGATCAACACCAGAATTCATCAAGAAATTTCTTCGTGTATGGCATGATATGTCACCTCGTCAAGGTTGGTCAACAGATATAGCATGATATGGTGCCACTCTTCATGTCTCAAGGTCTTGGTGGTTGAACCACTTGCTCTTCTGAATTACCCTTGAAAAATGTTGAGGTTTGTTTCATTTTCGAAATCATTCTAACGAGGGGTGGATTATGCACGCTTGGGAGTTTGTCACCATAGTAAGTTGTTGTGAAGTTTGACACCTCCTCTAGTATGTATGTCTATGCAATGGATGTCTCGATTTTGCATTTATTTCTACATTTCTTTCTAATAGTCTTTAGTATTTAGGCATCTCTTGACGCATAGGCCCCCATTCGTGCCTCATATGGAAGATGCAGAATCAAATGCTACATCAGATTGTGCCATTCTTACGATCTCTTGACTTAGACCTTGATTTAGGTTTATTAGGACTACCCGCTTGTTGAGTTTTACCTCGAACAATAAAACCTTCACCATTAGACTCGGAACGAGAATCAACATCAATTTTTTCATGGACAATAAATTTGGCATAAGATTCTCAAAAGTCAATGAAGTATAATACCTATAAAGAATAATATCTTTTAAATGCTTAAAATAAGAGGGCAACGATACTACCAACAAAATTTCTTTATCTTCACATCGAAACTCTTAAGATCAACACAAATTGAATTAAATTCATTAAAATGTGACTGAATAGATGTACCTTCCAACATATGAATAGTGCAAAGACGCTCTTTAAGATGGAGCTTATGGACAAGACCCTTGGTCATATATAGCTCCTCCAATTTCTTCTAAAATTCTGTCATATATTTTTGCATTAGTTAGTTCACACAGAATATCATAAGATAAAATGAACTGCAATACAGACAAAGTCTTTTCATCAAGATCATCTCATTTATCATTAGTTGTATTAGTATGTTGCTTTTGGGATGACTTTCGCACAATCAATTGAGTAAGAACATCCTTCATTTAAATATGCCAAATACAAAAATGATTTTATTATCAGATTCGAAATATCAAGGTTAGTCAACATTTATAATGCGAAATAAAAAAATCCCAAATGAAATAGAAATCTCCGTGCAATCTAACGAGTGCATATAACGAAGAAACAAAAAATAATAGATTCTTTGGTCCTTGCGTGAGATTTGTGCACAAGCACTGAAGATCCACAGTTAGGGTAGTAATGAGATCTAGATTTATACTCTAAAATTTAATGATCGAATCCGATTAGGATTGAGCTTTATTCTTATTTATTTTTGAACTAAAATTATTTATAGGCTCTAACTTATTGTAAAAAAATATTTGGATCATGATTTATTACCATCCCTATCCATAGTATTAGCACTTCACGTGTGTGTGCGACTGCATATTGGTGAATGTCCGTCGTTGCCTTCCAATAGAATGGCGAGATGCTCGCGGCACAGTAGAAATTACGAGCCGACCTCGTGCCTAGAGAACATGCTGATCGGCGTGATGTTGTTGTCGATGCAAGCATCAAGACCCGCTAGAGGCAGCCCCCGATGAGCGTGCCATGCGAGATAGAGGACAACAACGGATCTATAGAATGGTGCCATTATAGATCTGATGTGACAAAGAACCAGCAGCGACAACACTAGAGAATAAAAAACTGCGTGAAGCGACTACCATGCAAACAGGAACAAAATGCAAGCATGAAAGCGAACATTATGAGCCCTTAGATGTTGATGAATCTTTTACACTTAAATCCTCCTACCAGCAAATGAATCTTAACGATAACACCCCCCCCCCCCTCTGTCCTTACTCTCGTTCTGAGCGTGCTTCTCTCCATCCCTATACTAGTCGCTTCCCATTACTGAAATACCAAATACATATCTTTAACATACTTACTATAAATTACATACTTGCCCTTGTCTTTAGAGTATCATATCAATAAAAACAATATCCGCTTTTACATAACCTTATACTCGTTTCCAATTGAATAGTTGGTTTCACGAAAGATTCCATGTGAAATGAATTGGGCATGAACAAAACTTTCTCATAGATGTGCTCTTACAAATTACAATGTTCCACAGTTAAACGGCTAGAAATCTGTATAAGACCTCGCCACATTTGACGATGTGTGGAATACCGAAGCTACACCCTATATACATTGCAATATATTAAAGGGACTCAAAAATGAAAGGAGAAAAGGAAGTATTTTCCAAAAAAAGAAAAAATACTCTCAAGAGCTTTTCTGCCATATCTTGTTCCTATCGTTGCTGAAAGTTCAACTTCTTGATGCAGACTGCGTACATGAAAGCGAAGAATACTGCAAAGAGCACGAGAACTGGCGCAACGACTGGCATAAAATCCCTATGGTATCCAAAATGATGTGTTATATAGTAGCTAATCGTCTGGTTGCTTTCGCCAGGGACTGTGATGGGGTCTTGCAGGTCTCCGTATTGTGTCACGATGAGCCCATACACTGTCCATGCCAATGGGCAAATCCAGTAGTACCAGATCCACCATCTAGGAATTCTCTGAAATAAGAATAGAGAAAAAACAACATAAGCATTATTTTTAATCCTACAGAAAAGGATCACGGTAAAGGTGATTGAAGAAACAACTAACCGGTCTTGGAATGAAAAAGCCTGAGAAGAGGTTGAACAGAGAATAGAAAGCTGCGGCGAAGATGGATGCAACCTCATGGTTTGGGGAGATTGAGACAGTCATCATGCCATAGTAGGTGAAGTAGAGGAAGGAGAAGTAGGAAATGAAGAAGAACCAGAAGAACTTGGCAGCTGTCCATTGGAAACTCATCATGGCGTATACGATGAGGGTGTAATACGTTGTTTGGACAAACACATATGGTATCTCTATGACAACCTGCGAAGCATAAAAACTGAGCGACTGCGGAGAGAAGATAGCACCTTAGTCACCACTGTATTCTGTATACTATGATATTTCTTTACCTGAGCAATGGCATATGGCATTGCAGAGTACATCCCAGCAGCCCTCTCTCTGTAGAAGACCGTCCTCTCAATTGAAACAATTGGCTGCACAGTTGAACAATTGTTGATGCCGACAAACATCACAGCAGTGTACATTGATCCAATAACCATCCTGAGAGTGGTTGAATCTCCCCTGCAATAGAATACACCAACACTTTCAGATTTGGAAGGTTGGCACCAGCAACCAAACACGAAGAAAGTAAGAAAATTTACATGTTGGTGCCTATCCTCCAGAAAATGGAGCCGAGCAGCAAGGCAACTAACAAAGTGAAGGAAAATCTAACAAGGTTGTAATCCGGGCTGCGCCAATAGGTCAGCCATTGCTTCCAGAGGCAGGCTTTGAACTGTCCTACTGTGGATTGTGAGTACTCTGTAGGGAAATAAAGATCTGATGTTCCTGGTTCTGGTTGACTCAGCTGGTTCACCAGTACCTTGTTTTGCCTGCATACAATAGTATTGAATTCCAAGGAATTAGATACTAAACTCAAAAGCATATTAAATAAAGCAGGCTAGCTGAGGAAATAGGAAACAAAATATTTTCTACAAAAAAGCATATCTATCACTTACATGTTGAGATCTGATGTTTTATAGTACTCAGCAAAATCCATCTTTAGTCGCACTTCAGCTGCAACTGAACTGACCTCCAGCATCCACGTTGCAGGATTGTACTTATCTTTAATTTTAGGCACTCCAGGAATTGCCTAGTTGCATAATTGAACATAAGATTAGATACTTCACTTTATTTTTATTTTTTAACCCTGTTTTAAATTTATTAACGAACAAAAAAGTAAGTACAACATAGAGCTTTATGTACCTCAAAATACTCAACCATTTTCTGGGAGTTGCGACCCAATTTCCCAGAGTAGATCACCTGGCCTCCTCTTTTTAACAATAGCAACTGCACATGAGAACTTAGGTTAATATTTAGTTTCTGAAAAGGTGCAATAACTACTTATAAAAAATTCCTCATAGCCACCTCATCAAAAGCCTCAAAGATGTCAATGCTTGGCTGATGGATTGTGCAAACAACTGTCCGTCCGGTGTCAACTGTGTTTCGCACGGTTCTCATGACAATTGCCGCAGCTCTTGCATCAAGTCCTGATGTTGGTTCATCCATAAATATGATTGATGGATTGGCAACAAGCTCCACGGCTATTGTCAACCTTTTTCTTTGCTCTGTTGAAAGCCCTGTGATTCCTGGTAGCCCAACTATAGCGTCGCTCAGATTGTTGAGTTCCACTAGTTCCATAACTTCATCCACAAATTGCTGCAACCATTGAGACATGTACATGTTAGCTTGATAAATTGTAATGTGTAGTTTTACTTTAAAAACGAAAAATAAGATGTTACTGTTGACACTGTTTGTTATCATATCTTTCAAATCTCTAACTTCACCTAGACCTAGTTAATAGGTCCTAGTGACAATGAACAAAACAAACTACATAGTTTGTTTGGTCTTACTACCAGACATTTTATCTTCCAAGCAAAGATGTCAATCAACAAAAAGAAAAAATGAATAGTGTCAGAAACATGAAAAAGGACATGACTTACAATCTTTATATCATCAGTTATTTCTTTATCTCCAATCTTTTCAGGAAGGCGCAAAAAGGCAGAGTATATCAAAGACTCCCGAACTGTGACCTGAGGAGAATGGATATCATTTTGCTCGCAGTATCCAGAAATCCTTGCAAATGTTGCTTGGTTCTTGGGATAGCCTGCAATTCTGATATCTCCTTCAATATAACCCCCAGTCTTTCTTCCAGCTAAAACATCCATAAGAGTAGTCTTTCCAGCTCCACTGACACCCATAAGTGCTGTCAGCACTCCAGGCCTGAATGATCCCGTAACCTCACGCAACAATTGGAGTCGGTCATCCTGCACTCCTTGCTGTTTCATTTCCTGGGAAACAACGGAGTTTTCCATCAGTTTCCATATTTGACGATACAAGCACATTGAGGAAGGTAACAAATGGGACAGGAAAAATTGCTGAGAATAATTGAAGGTGAACTCACCGCAGGCATGTCGACATAGTAATTCACATTATCAAAAGACATGGCAAGAGGGTTGAATGGAAGAACCATGCCTCTTGACAGAGCGGCTTCATTGCTGCCAATGGACATGACTCGTGAAACCCCATTAGATGAACTGCTGCTCAAACGCGCATTCAATCTCATCTCCTTCATTTCCTCTGAAAAAACAAAACCTCAGATTAGAAGATGTAATTTGTTTTTCAGTTTTTTCTTATAAGCTGGGACTTTTGTTAAGAGTTTCTTACTATCATGGCTACCGTCCTTCGATTTCGTGCTTCCATTTCTTATTGTCCCTTTTGCATGCCCATTCCCTTCCGCTTCTTTTGCAGTTTCTTCTGATATAATAGCTTGTGGCTTGCCAAGAGCTGAGAATTAAAGAATACATGCTTATGATATTGACACAGAAATTATCATCTGTAGGATTTTATTTTAAGGATGATAAGCAAGGAATCAAGACTATAGCGCTTACGGTTCAGGTACATGAGTGACAATGTGAAAAGAACATTGAAAAAGATGGTGAAACCCAAGAGCCCTGCTGCTCCAATCCAGTACCAATTTTTGTCAACAAAGATGTTGGCACCTTCAAGCATAGCTATCCCCAGTCTTTTTGGAACACCATTTTGATCCTACAAACATGAGCACATACACCTTGTCAACAAAAAAAGCCTTAAGCAGTGAAAAAACAATGATGTAGTGAGCATACCAGTACAAACTTATTCATCCACCGAGGAGAATAGAATTCATTGACTGCTAGAGCATTGTATCCATACATTAAAGGTGAAATCCAGTATCCCCAAATCCACCATTTAGGGATGAAAGCTGTTAACATTGGAATGGCAAATAAGTAGTCAGCAAAGAAAATATTGATCTGTGCGAATAAAAATGGAAGACAAGCAATGAACCTTTTGGCAGGAGAAAGCCTCCAAGAACAAAGAAGAGAAGAAGAGATAGTGCTCCACCAGTGTGAGCAATGATCATGGACCTGCAAAGTCCAGCGATTGCTCTGAAAAGCCCACCTGCCATCTGCTGGATCAAGAACACGAGCAGCAAGTGCTTGAAAAACCTGCACATAGATATAACATAATTAGCAGTTATAGAATTATGATCCCGAAATGGAAAAAATAAAAGAAAAGACAACTCATTCATTTACCTGTCAGCCTCTGGAGAAAACCCTATGGTATAATATGTGACAAGAACCCAGACTATAGATTCAATAATGGAGAATGGGATCCTAAGAATGACGTTCGGTAGTGTGAAGACCCAAGCAGGATAGAAGAGCAGGTCCCGGTGCTTGAAGAACACCGGCAACCTTGTTATGGCCAAGGAGAGCTCAGCAAAACCATTGAACATGTTCACAATCAGAGTAAAGAGCAGTGCTCCAATGTAGACAAAGCCATCATCTAGATTCCTCGTATGCATGTGAGTTCTCAGAAACACCGTTGAAGCAACGAGGGCTACAATGATAAGCTTCAGAGTTCACAAGACAAACAACAATGGCAGCCAATTAGCAAAGGGACTCTTGGAAAATTTCACGACGGTGGCTCCAAAAAAAATTGCTTTTACCTGTAAGGTCTTGAAGATGTACACGAATGAATTGCGCTTGATGAGGAGCCACTCCTTGTCAAAAGATGCCTTGAGGAGTTCTGTTGTTGACACAGAATGCTTTGAGAATACAAGGGCAGCCTGATGGCTACGGCTCTTGTCAAACGGAAGTGAGAGGTGGTTCTCAAGCTGCAGCCCGACATGGAACCGTTGAAACCGCTGTGCAAATTCTGGCACCGAAATGTATCTGTAAGGCCTCTGCTTGTCAGCCCAGTACTGCTCCTGATCCTTCCTTGATGTTACCTGGAAAGTGTCCAAAGAATAGGTTGTCATGCAATTCATAAACTGAGCTTTCAAAGGATATGATGTGATTACTAAACAAGTGATGAATGCTACCTCCTGAAGAAAGTCTGCAGTACCCTTGCGCTCGGGGCAGCTGAATCCGCAAGATTCGAAGAACTCAAGGACGTGTTCGCGGGGTCCCTGGTAAACAATCTGGCCTTCTGACAGTAGGATGATGTCATCGAATAGGTCGAAGGTCTCGGGGGCAGGCTGGAGGAGGGACATGAGGATGGTGGCCTCGCCCAAGTGGACAATCTGCTGGAGACATTTGACGATTTGGAATGTCGTGGAGCTGTCCAGCCCAGTTGATATCTCGTCCATGAATAGCACCTTGGTCGGGCCAACAATCATCTCTCCTGCATTCCAAAAATAAGAACAGTTATCTCAAATATCATGCGTCCTGAAAATGTTCAGAAAACCGTGCAGCTTCATATAAAACCGGCTTTGAAATGGTACTTGTGCATCGCTACATCATTCCCTGAACTGAACATTGAGTTGCTTCAGAGTGTAGCTGCGCAGTTCAGTTGCGTAGAAATTTACCACTCGTCAGTGCTTTTCAACTGGCGAAGCAAGCATAGCTATCGCACTAATCATCATCAGGATTTTCTAGTAATCAGAGTTCTGTACAGAGATTATCAGTCACACGTTGTCCCCTGAACTATTGTAGCATCTCCCTCTGTACTTTGTCTTATTTGTACTCTTGAAGAGAAAAGGAGTGGTTACTGTTTGGACAAGTGACCAACCAAACCAACAACCCTGGAATCCCTGAACCACGAGATGCTACACTATCAAATGCTGCGTTCCAACCAAAGCCCAAAGGCACGGTGTGCCTTGTGTGTGGACCTCGGAGGCGCAGCACAAAAAAGCACAGTGCCTTTTTTCTTTTCTGCAGTGATGGATTGTACCGTTAGAAATTTCAGTCTTCTAGAAATGTCACATGCAGGCAAACAGGAGTTTGTTTCCGTTGCACATGACAGAAGCTCAAGCCTCAAGGATAGGAACCCTAATTTTCGCATAAAACCGAATCCAATGTCAATCCGGGCATCTGAGCCCACCATTCTGTAAAGCCTAAACCACAAAGAACCCGACACAATCATGTCGTCCCACCTTTTTCTTCTCAACATCAGCATGTCGTGAGCATGACATAACGCTGAAGGGGAAGCATGCAGTTCATGTGCAGCAGTAACTGTTTACCTGTGGTGACACGCTTCTTCTGGCCACCGGAGATCCCCCGCTGCATCTGGTCGCCGACGATGGTGTCCGCGCAGATGTCCAGCCCCAGTATCTGCAGCAAAGACCAGCCCGCCCTGTCAGACACCCCCACCCATCGCATCGCATCGCAGTCCAGGACAGTTACACGTCTGACGCCGGCAAAGCGCCATTAGCCTGATTCACACTAGTCTTCGCTTAACGTCCTGAGAGCGACCGCTTCACCGCTCCCCGCGGAAATCCCCCCCTTCACTTTCAAACTCCACCAAACGTACATCCCTCCCTGCCCATGCAAATCGTGCCCAGAACAGTGCCAGAGCCAAGCTGGGAAAAAGTAGAAACCTTTGGCCTGGCATTTCGGCGAACACGTCGTGGGCGTTCGCAAATCTGGGCTGATCGGGTCGCGCCATCGCCGCGAGGTCGGGTTGTTGCACCAACCCTCTGCGTCCTGATTGGCCCCACCAGGCACAGGCAGGAAGACGATGGCTTTGGTTTACGGTCAAAAAAAGAGGCGGGTAGCAGGAGTGAGCGAGCGAGCAAACCAACCCACTGAACCCCGCCACAAACTGCCCTGACGCTTATCCTGTTTCAGCCTCAGCCTCAACTAATCAATCGGTGTGTGGTGAGTGTCAAAGCAGTGGACTTGGTGCGGATTCTTCCTGGAAAAAAAATGATTTCCCATTCCACTGCTCTTGTCCAACCACTCATGGCGCTACGATCCACAGGATCTTAACCAACTTGGTGTTGCGCGTGGGCCATATATAACGCGGCCATATGTGTGTAAAGCATCTTGGCAGCGTTTCTCTCCGTGATGGGTTATTGTGGAAGTGGCAATGGGTTGTTGATGTGGAAAAACTAGCGTTTTGGGGTGACCTAATGCTTAGGAATTAAAATGCCGCCGTTGAGAGCCTCGTGTCGTGCGTCGATGGCGCTGTCAACTTTGGAGTGCCGTAGAAAGAGCTCGCCATAGAAAAGTTAACTGTAATTCTTAGTGGTTGTTTTTATCTTCTGGATAATATTGATTAAAAAAAGTAGTCTGATGTTAAAGGGAGCTCCAGACGTTTGTAAAAAGAACTTCCGTTCTGGCATTTTCTCCACCGGTACGTTAACCGCCCAATAAAAAAATAGTTTATAAAGCCATTAGCCATAAGACTCTTACCCTGAGAGTATAATCCGTTTGGAGACTGCTCCCCACACCTTCCATTGAAGTGGCCTGGAAACAGTAGAAACATGATGAGTATAAGGATAGCATATATGCAGAGACTATTAGGCATGGTGTACTTTGATCATGAGACTTCACAGCACCAGCTGATCGAGTACTTTACTTATGTGGATGTCCCACTTACTGGGGTCCAGATGATTGTTTTTAGTTAGCTTTCAAAAAAAAGGCTCAATTAGTTATATAAGTTTAGACAACATGTTTCTGTCGTCTATATGCACCACTTGTTGGGACCGTGCATATATGATTTGAACTTGATGTGTCGTTTTCCTTAATGGATGTGGTGCCGCGCGCGCGACAAGCTAGGTTTGTTCGTGCTGAGAGACAAACAATCCCTAGCTACGTTACCTTCATGAAGAGGTCGACTTCAGGCTCCGGGCGGATGCCGGCCTCCTTCTCCCTCCTCGCCAACTCGGTCATGAGATCTGGAAAATAAAGACGCGCGTCAAAACCCACATCGACTGAACTGAAGAAGCAACAAAATTTTACCAAAGCAAAACTTAATTAACCTACCGTATTTGGTGCCGACGCCCTGGCACCTGGCGGAGAAGTCGAGCGTCTCCTTGACCGTCATCTCGCCGACGTGCACGTCCGTCTGGCTGATGTACGCCGCCGTCTTCTGCGGCACGAACTCGTCGAGGCGGAAGCCGTTGTAGGTGACCTCGCCGGCGCGCGTGAGCGCGGGGTCCAGCTTGCCGGCGAGGGCGAGCAGCAGCGTGGTCTTCCCCGACGACGGCGGGCCCAGCAGCAGCGTCATCCGCGAGGGGCGGACGGCGCCGGACACGTCCCCGAGGATGGTGAGCCTGGCCTGCCGCCCCAGCCGCACGCCGCACAGGCCCAGGGCGCCCTCCGCGATGTTGCGCGCCGTGTTCAGCAGCGTCGGCAGCGCGCGGCTGCCCACGTGGCACTTGGCCTGCACCGTCAGCCTCTCGAACCGCACCTCCACCGTCGGCAGCTCGATGCCCACCCTGCATCACATGCATGCATGTCTTCGTATTGGTATTGCTATTTTTTTTTCAATTCCTCATCAGCTGCTCTCGCGCGCGGCATGCATACCATACCATGCTTCAAATAATTTTTATAAATATAGAAATGAGAATAATGATTGGGCTCTTGTTGCTTTGATTCCTGTTGGAGTAAGTTAGCTGCTCATCTCTGGGGTTCGATGTGTGAACTTCAAATGGATTTGTTCAACTGCAATGGCCTCTCATGACGCACGCACCCTCAAAAATTTGCAAGGGAAACACTATGGATAATGGGGGGCAGGAAAGACAGGTTCATCTGCTCTTGGAGTGACCCCTATCAGTCAACCGATCAAAGTCATATTCAGAGGCCTGTATTATGATGGGGATTCGAAGCAGGGAACCGTATTCTAGCTAGCTAGCCAACAATCGACGCGAGCTGAGGGAAAAACATAAGAAAAGAAAAAGGTAGTTTCTTTCTCAAAACATGGTCAAAAGTAGTTTGAAAAAAAAAACGAAAATTGTGTTCATTTCTTGTATCCGAAAATTTGTACATGTTCCTGGTTTTGTGCACGTTTGCAAAGGTGCTCGATATGACGATATGTCCTACACTTTTGGAAGTACTAGAAGCTGAAGTTTCGTCTGGAATCAATTGTTTGGGCACCTCCTGAAGCTAAGATAAAGCGATAACGCTTGTGCTTCCGGCCACAGAAACCAGCATGCAGATTCATCTCTCACCCTGCCTCTTTTGTGTGTGTGTGTCGGCCGGAGCTAGCACTGGGCAAATTAAAGAAAACAAACAGAAGCAGGCGCGCGGCGAGCGTGTTTGTTGCGCACCTGTCGATGCGGTTGCGGAGCTTCTGGAGGAACCGCTGGTTGTCCTCCTCGGCGACGCGGAAGACGCGCTCGATGAACTCCTGGCGCTCGCCAACGCCGAGCTTCCTCACGTCCACCTCCTTGAACCGCTGCTGCTTGCCGCCGTCGTCGTCGTCGTTAACCCCGCCCACGGCGGCGGCCTCCGACAGGATGGCGGTGCGCACGCGGCTGTAGGTGGGGAGGCGCTCGATGGCGGCCCATCGCAGCGCCTCCTCGTCGTCGTCGACGCGGCCGCCGCGGCTGCTTGTCCGGGACCGGGAGCCGTGCTGCGGCATGAAGACGTCGTCGACGCCCCACGCCTCCATGCCCATGCCGCGGCCGATGCTCCGGCTCATCCGCCGCCCCGACTCCCACACCTTCTCCATCGCGCTCTCCATCGCGTGTGTGACTGTGTGTGTGTCTATATATGTGCGCGCCTGTCTCTTGTCTACCGGCCGGTGTCGCTTGATCGGTCCAGGCCGGGCAGGCAGCACCCGGCTCCCGGCAGGTGGTCGTCACGCCGCTCTTGCCTTGCTCAGACGTACTGCGTCCGCGCGCTAGACGCCTGGTGTTGCCGTGCTAGGACGGAGCTCCTCTCAGGCAAGGCCGCAGGCCGGGCGCTGGCTCCTTCTGCGCATGCATGCACGTCAGTGCGGCAGTTGGTGGTGGTGGCGGCGTGCGAGCTGCATGAGTAGCCTGGATTGGAAGGGAGGAGAGAGGGGGGTGAGAGGAGTGAGCCCGGAGGTGGAGTTTATATATATGCGCTGCTGCGGGTGGCGCGCGGGGCGGGGAAATGGCCAACTGAAATTTCCAATTGTTTTTACCAGGCCTAGGTCGCGTCTAGGAGCTACGCTGTGCTCTGGTTGGGTTGGTGGGGACTGGGGGGCGGCGGCGAAGCCCTTTTGGCTTTCGCAAGGAAGCAGGGACCGGAGGACGACTCGCGGGGGCATTTTAGCGGCGCTGCACGCGGTTGACCCGAGTCGACCGCGGTGGGTGGACACAGCCCCGGCCGGTGCTGAGTGCTGAGTGCTGAGCGCCCCACGCGGTAGGTGGACACACACAGCCGCTGCTGAGCGTGAGCGGTGAGGGCGGCGGATGCGTCGTCCGTGGACGTGGCTGCATCATATCGGCAGATCAGAACCAGATGGCAGCGCATTTTTGCGCTGTGTTGTGTTCATGCGTTGACTGTTGAGTGATGTGTTGCGGGAGCGCTGGTGGCCGGCCAGCCGATCTAGCCGCTGCTACACGTACGGTAGGAGGAGTGCCGTACCGTTCCACTTCTAGCGGTCTAGCTAGTCACTTCGTCTGCATTCCGACTTCCCAGCAGTTCAGTGGTTACGTGTCAGGTTTTGGCGCACATGGCTGCCTCTCATTTCGTTCTGTGTGGTGTGGGCAGGCCGTGTGTTTCATGACGCATCGGCCTCGCTACTCGATGGCCGGCCATTGCAGTTTTGGCGAGTTACTTATGATGGTGAAAACGGTCGGAAACGATTGGTAAACACAAAAACCATTTTCGTTTTCATATTTTTCCTCGGAAACGAGATAAAAAACGGTAACTCTAGAAACGAAAACGATATCGGTAATTCGGAAACATAGGAAACGAAAGTTCGGTACGAAAATTACACCGGTTACGATCGAAATCTAAAAATTCGATCGATAAAAACTGTAACTTGTACCCTCAATTGACTTCAAAAATTCACGTAAGTCATACATTTATATAAAATTAATAATAATATATAAGGTAGCAGGCCACAATAAATATATAAAGTAAGAAATCATAAAACAATAAAATCATTATTATGTATTTAAATAAAGTAGAATCAAGATGTGTATAATGATATGGCACTTACATTCTATTTATACACCTACTACTTGGTATAGTCAATATAATTAGTGTCCTCTTGGTACTTCTTAAGTTCTCATTCAAATTATGAATATATGTATCAAGAGTAATAAGAGGTAAGAAAAAATAAATAAGATTTATAAAAGTTTCAAACGATTCTAAACTATATATCATTAGATAAATCTTGATTTTAGAAAAATAATAAAATTATTTTTATATTTTTCTAAGCTAAGATGAATTTATTATGAATTTATAAAGATCAGTTCAGATTTAATATTTTTTCTGAAAAATACCGAATTTATTACCGACGGTAAAATACCGAATAAAAACGGTAATTTCCGGAAACGGTCGGAACAGACCCAAACCGTTTTCGTTTCCGAGTTTTTCTACCGATTCCGTTTCCATATTTTCGGTAACCGTTTCCGTTTCCGTTTAAACCTAAATTTCGGTAAAATTTCGAAAACGATTTCCGGTATCCGAAAAATACCGTTTCCGTTTTCATCCCTACTTATGATCAGCTGCAGACAGATAGCAATAGAGAGTGGCCTAAATGATATGAGTGGCGTGATTTCTTCATCAGGTTGAGAAGCTGGTAGCTTGCGGAGTTACGGTACTAGTATTAGAGAAGATTTTTCTCTAGAAAATTAAGGTACGGCAAGTGTCATATCTTGCCACAAGAGTCTTCGCACCCCCTATGGTAAATAACATATAGATTTACATTTGCATGGTTGTGATTGATGCTAAAGGTGTATTTGGTTTCCGTTTTGGCTGTGACTTCTGTCTCTCAAAAGCCAAACCAAAGACCTCGTTTTAGCCCGCATTTCCCACAACATCCTTTTTTCATAGCCGCTAGACTCTAAATCCTCGTGTAATGTACCCACATCTCTACTATATTTAAGTGTGAGTTTCGTCATGTGTCGCTTCCTCCAGCAAGTGAGCGAGCGAATAATTTCTCCTCCCGCACAGAACATCCAAAAATATAGGGTGAGGCAAATTTGAACCCTACTCACTTGGTATAAAATACTCAGGTTCTACCACTATAACTCATGTCCATTTGCGTTATATGAAGGAGAGATATTGTAAATATAAGATTCATCTATATGACATATAGAAATTGTAGCAATGTATGGGTAACTAACTAGTTTATCATGAAATGTGTAATAAAAAGTAACCCAAAATATGCATCTAAATCTATCATAATAAAAGATAAGTAAAGCAGGCATATGCATATAATTACCTACATATAAGTATGCCATTGTTAGAAACAACTAAATAGACCCTCAAGTATACTTCTAAAGTACAAACTGTGGTGGAACCGTCCAACTTAAGTGCTCTGGTCCCACATCAAGAGCGATGACACACTTAAATCGAATTAAACCGTCAGTCCATCAAATCTAGTCCGATTTAACCACTAATACATGATTGATAACCACATCTCATTTAAAGATGAGAACATAGAAAACATCATTCCATAGATAGCAGAAATTGTTGAATTAAGCATCATTGACATTACATCACAGAGGTTTGATCATGAAATAGTAGTTCAATGTTCATACGTAGCAGAATTTAAAGTGACGAAACAGCTGATGGAGATAGATGAGTAGCATGGTGAAGCCGACCATGATCTACTATGCATGATCCTCTCCTGCAGAGGTCGTGTCCCAATCGACTATCCATCCTGGTGGCAAGTGGCTCGGCCAAGTCACTCCAACAACCAGTACTTGAAAAATTATGCCACAATCAATGTCGAGTATGCTAATACTAAGTGAGTATTACTCGGTGTGTGGAAACTACTCCATGACTCCTAGACATATGAGGCTTTTTGGCTAAGGGGTTTGTTTTGCAAAAAGCAGGTGCTAGTTGTCTACTTTAAACTTTAGCTCTAGATTCTAGTTGAATACGTATTCTACGTATGCATCCTTCTAGACAATCATGGTAGCAAACAATTAATTCAAATCATCTACTTTATTCATCAACCTCATTCCTCTTTTTACTCACTGGGGTACAATGATCAAGAAGTCTCATTAGCTACGAGAAACTGACGATTCGAATAGGATTTTTAGCCTTCAAGTGAAAACATAAACACATGACATGTAGGTGACTCGTCGGCCCCACACACGACAACCATCTCCATCGATTCCCTAAAACATGGTCAGAGCCCACTTCCCTTGGATACAGAGCCCCACTGCCCTAGACCCCAGCCATATAGTGACTAATCTTGTACCCACCACTTGCTATTATGGGAAACCTTGTTTCAGAGCAAGTGGGAGAAAGTCCATGTGTAGGTTTAATCAGATACTAGGCTTGTCGATTACCCATATTCTTGGCATGTATTTAGTACGTTCAAACGCTTGATACAAAGTATCCACATGTTAATCCTTATTCCAATTCTGTTCCATAGACAGCGCATCCTCTAGGGATCTGTGTCCATGAGCATTTCATAATCGCATTCTCAAAAGAATAACATTCAATTCCTGACATCACATGAGTGCTAGAGAAATCACTCGACTTCTACAGTAAACCTTATTTAGTATTGCATCTAAGCGACTTACCATACTAGTGTTTCGCCACATAGGTAATACTGTCATGCAATGCAACTAAGTTTTCAAGAAATTTCTACAACATAAATGCACAACACATTCAAGTAATAGAATTGCAATAATATAATAACAATATATAGGAGTTATGCATAGACTAAGGGGCTTGTCTTCTTGAGAGGGGTTAGTGATAACTCCTTCTAGGGTTGGATTCGAGTCATGGGTAACTTCCATCCCAGCGAGGTCGTATTCTTGCTGACCTCCTTTGGATTTGAAGATAAGTATGTACCCTCCATCCGCAAGGTTGCAGTCTACACAGGATGTATATGCATGAATTATTTGATCGGGACATCTTTATTGCCATCACATAATATGTAAAACCTTAAAGGTAAAGTTCTCAGGAATGTGGCATTTAGATTAGAGCGTAACTTCTCTATGTTTTGAAAAGAATAGATTAGGTTTACTCTTGACTCTTGAAAGGGAAACAGTCTTAAAACCATTTCTTATATTTTGGTGCATGATGACCTTCACAACCATTCGGACTGACCAGTTTGCCTAGTCTCTGATTCACAGGTTCATAAGATCAACAGTTCAGTTTCTAAGTCAGAATCAGCTCAGTTTCAACCAAATAGGGTAATACATGGAATAGATGAACTACCAAGAGCTCTACTCTTTGGACAAATTCTAAATACCCCGAGGAACCTTTTCAACACGTCTAGAAAGGTTGGAAAGCTCAAAATCAACATATCACTATTGTGGGGCTAGTATTGGGCAAAAGAGGATATATGTGTGAAAGAATCAAAATGCAAAGAGGATTGAACTAAGGGATGAGGATGCAACACCTCAATATAAGACATAAAAAAGAAGTAGAAAAGTTCAAGACTCAAGATCAAAAGAAGCCCAAAAGAGTCAGCGAAGAAATCCAACAAAGGGGCAAGACAGGCTTGCACCAGCCTGCGGCGCATCGGAGTGTCCAGTGTGCACCGGACAGTGTCTGATGTGTAGGCTAGCGCACCCAACGAACTGGTCGCTCTCGGAAAAACGAAGAGCTCCGCGGCTAAAATTCACCGGATTGTTCGATGTGCACTAGACTGTCCGGTGAAGCCCACGGCCAAAGACCATCTTCTCCAACGATCGACTGCCACCCGCGTCAGAGACATCAGGAAGTCAGAAACAGTCAGAGAAGATAGTCGCGCTGGACTGTCTGGTGTGCCACCGGACTGTCCGGTGCAGCACGGGGACAGGCAGAACCAACGGACGACTGTAGCAAACCCTAATGGCTAGCTGACGTGGCAGGCACCGGAGAGTGAACAGTGCCATGTACGGTGTGCATAAGACAGTCCGGTGCGCCCGTCGACAGAAAGATGTTGCTTTCTGTCCAACGTCTATATGTGGGTTGGGGCCTATAAATATCACCCCAACTGGCCATTTCAAGGGAGGGAGCCCAAGCAACATATCAAGGCATATAGTAGACATATCCAAGCCCTCCCAACCACCTCCATTCATTGATCTATCTCATATACAAGAGTTAGCACTACAGGAAAACACTTAATTCCCGTCGGCCAGGAACCGACGGGAATAAGCCTTAAACCGACTGGAATAAGTAATTCCCGTCGGTTTAAGGCTTATTCCCGTCGGTTGTCAGCCGACACGCGTCAGATGTCGGGGATAAAGTTATTCCCGTCGACGACCGACGGGAATAATTAATCCCCGTCGGCCACTAACTAGCCGACGAGAGTTAATAGTTAATTCCCATCGGCCAGGTCAACCGACGGGAGTTATTTAATTAATCCCCGTTGGCCCTACTAGCCGACGGGAATTAACTATTAACTCCCGTCGGCCAAGTCAGCCGATGGGGATTAACTGGGCCGACGAGAGTTAATAGTTAATTCCCGTCGGCTATGGTCAAACCGACGGGGATTAACTAGGCCGACGGGAGTTAACCTATAATTCTGCAACAGCAACACCAAATTAGATATTTCTCCACAATTACACACATAACATACACAGAACATACACACCACAAACATATGACAAAACATATATATCATCCACATGAACATACACATCACAAACGCATTATAGGTTAAATCCGTCACATAACATACACAAACATTTCCGATACGAATTAAGATCAAGTGTTTACACAAAAATAACGTCCACGAGTTAAAAACATAACGAGCATGAGTTCAAGTGTTTAGAGATAACCACCACTTGGGTGGTTAGAGCTTTGACCGCTGCCGCCACCACCACCAGGAGGAGGGAACGCGAAGAGGGAGTCAACAAATCCAGTCCATGCTGCGGGATCAGACCCACTACCACCCGCTTCAGGCATAACCTATGCAAGTTAGCAAATATCAACACATTAAATGCAAATATCAAAAAGTATACAAGTGTATAAATTAATCGAGAGTTATCAAACGTACCCTATCTCCAGGTGCAGGTATATGTGTCGGAGGGGTGTTGAACTGTGGTGGCGGAGCTGATGTGTTTGCAAACTGGCTCCATTGTGGTGGCGGTGGAAAATTTATTGTCATGCCCTGTTGCTGCATTAACTGTTAAACATATGTGTTACTATTGAAGATGTTGTATTGAAATATAAGAATTTAGAGTTCGGATTATGTGTACTCACTTGATACATTGCTTGGTTATGTGCATTGCAAGCCTCCATAAATTCGCGTTGTTGTCTCATCTCTTCACGCATCCTCATAATCTCCAACTCCTGCTCGTTCGGTCGATGAGAGCATGAGCTACGGGAAGACGAACCCGTCCTCTGAGATCTCACCGACGACGAGTCAATGAATCCATCGAAGAGTGCGTATCTATAAGTGATTCAAAAAATGTGATTACTGATAGTCGCCTAGAGGGGGGGTGAATAGGGCGAAACTGAAATTTACAAATATAAACACAACTACAAGCCGGGTTAGCGTTAGAAATAT
Source organism: Zea mays (assembly GCF_902167145.1). Taxonomy (NCBI): domain Eukaryota; kingdom Viridiplantae; phylum Streptophyta; class Magnoliopsida; order Poales; family Poaceae; genus Zea; species Zea mays. The sequence continues at coordinate 79,769,979 of NC_050104.1, read as the reverse complement.
AACCGAGTCCGAGAGAGGGCGTGAAAACAAATCGCAAGCGAATAATCAAGTGAGACACGCGGATTTGTTTTACCGAGGTTCGGTTCTCTCAAACCTACTCCCCGTTGAGGAGGCCACAAAGGCCCGGTCTCTTTCAACCCTTCCCTCTCTCAAACGGTCCCTTGGACCGAGTGAGCTTCTCTTCTCAGATCAAAGCCGGGAACAAAACTTCCCCGCAAGGGCCACCACACAATTGGTGCCTCTTGCCTTGATTACAATTGAGTGTTGATCACAAGAGCAAGTGAGAAAGAAAAGAAGCAATCCAAGCGCAAGAGCTCAAAAGAACACGACAAATCTCTCTCACTAATCACTAAAGCCTTTTGTGGAATTGGAGAGGATTTGATCTCTTTGGTGTGTCTAGAATTGAATGCCTAGCTCTTGTAAGTGGTTGAGAAGTGGAAAACTTGGATGCAATGAATGGTGGGGTGGTTGGGGTATTTATAGCCCCAACCACTAACTTGACCGTTGGTGGAGGCCGTCTGTTCAATGGCGCACCGGACAGTCCGGTGCACACCGGACATGTCCGGTGCCCCCGCCATGTCATCACTGCCGTTGGATTCTGACCGTTGGAGCTTCTGACTTGTGGGCCCGCCTGGATGTCCGGTGCACACCGGACATGCACTGTTCCTTGTCCGGTGTGCCAGTATGGGCGCGCCTGCCTTCTGCGCGCGCTGCGCGCGCATTAATTGCGTCGCAGGTAGCCGTTGGCGCCGAATAGCCGTTGCTCCGGAGTTGCACCGGACAGTCCGGTGCACACCGGACATGTCCAGTGAATTATAGCGGACTAGCCGTTGGAGATTCCCGAAGCTGGCGAGTTCCTGAGGCCGCTCTTCCTTGGCGCACCGGACACTGTCCGGTGTACACCGGACAGTCCGGTGAATTATAGAGCGAGTGCCTCTGGAAATTCCCGAAGGTGGCGAGTTCGAGTTGGAGTCCTCTGGTGCACCGGACATGTCCGGTGGTGCACCGGACACTGTCCGGTGGCACACCGGACAGTCCGGTGTGCCAGACCAGAGGTGCCTTCGGTTGGCCCTTTGCTCTTTTGTTGAACCCAACTCTTGGTCTTTTTATTGGCTAAGTGTGAACCTTTAGCACCTGTATAACTTATACACTAGAACAAACTAGTTAGTCCAATTATTTGTGTTGGGCAATTCAACCACCAAAATTATTTAGGAACTAGGTGAAAGCCTAATTCCCTTTCAATCTCCCCCTTTTTGGTGATTGATGCCAACACAAACCAAAGCAAGTACAGAGATGCATAATTGAACTAGTTTGCATAATGTAAGTGCAAAGGTTGCTTGGAATTGAGCCAATATAAATACTTACTAGATATGCATGGATTGTTTCTTTCATTTTTAACATATTGGACCACGCTTGCACCACATGTTTTGTTTTTGCAAACTCTTTTGTAAATCCTTTTCAAAGTTCTTTTGCAAATAGTCAAGGGTAAATGAGCAAAGCATTTTCAAGATTTGAAATTTTCTCCCCCTGTTTCAAATGCTTTTCCTTTGACTAAACAAAACTCCCCTAAATGAGATCCTCCTCTTAGTGTTCAAGAGGGTTTTGATGTATCATTTTTGAAATACTACTTTCTCCCCCTTTTTGAACACAATGGGATACCAATTGAAAAATATTCTTTGAAAAACTAAGTTTTTGAAATTGGTGGTGGTGCGGTCCTTTTGCTTTGGGCTCATACTCTCTCCCCGTTTGGCATGAATCGCCAAAAACGGAATCATTAGAGCCCTAGAAGTAATTTCTTCCCCTTTGGTCATAAACAAATGAGTTAAGATTATACCAAAGATGAAGTCCTTTTGCTCTCTCCCCCAAGGATGGAGAGTGGCATGGAGCGACGGCGAAGGATGAGTTACGGAGTGGAAGCCTTTGTCTTCGCCGAAGACTCCAATTCCCTTTCAATATACCTATGACTTGGTTTGAAATAGACTTGAAAACACATTAGTCATAGCATATAAAAGAGATATGATCAAAAGTATATAAATGAGCTATGTGTGCAATCTAGCAAAAGAAGTTGCGTGAATCAAGAATGTTGAGCTCATGCCTAAGTTTGGTAAAAGTTTGTTCATCAAGAGGCTTGGTAAAGATATCGGCTAATTGATCTTTAGTGTTAATGTACGAAATCTCGATATCCCCCTTTTGTTGGTGATCCCTAAGAAAATGATACCGGATGGCTATATGTTTAGTGCGGCTATGCTCGACAGGATTGTCGGCCATTTTGATTGCACTCTCATTATCACATAGCAAAGGGACTTTGGTTAATTTGTAACCGTAGTCCCGCATGGTTTGCCTCATCCAAAGTAGTTGCGCGCAACAATGACCTGCGGCAATGTACTCGGCTTCGGCGGTGGAAAGAGCGACCAAATTTTGCTTCTTTGAAGCCCAAGACACCAAGGATCTCCCCAAGAACTAGCAAGTCCCCGATGTGCTCTTCCTATTAATTTTACACCCCGCCCAATCGGCATCCGAATAACTAATCAAATCAAATGTGGATCCCCGAGGGTACCAAAGCCCAAACTTAGGAGTATAAGCCAAATATCTCAAGATTCGTTTTACGGCCGTAAGGTGGGATTCCTTAGGGTCGGATTGAAATCTTGCACACATGCATACGGAAAGCATAATATCCGGTCGAGATGCACATAAGTAGAGTAAAGAACCTATCATCGACCGGTATACCTTTTGATCCACGGACTTACCTCCCGTGTCGAGGTCGAGATGCCCATTTGTTCCCATGGGAGTCTTGATAGGTTTGGCATCCTTCATTCCAAACTTGGTTAGAATGTCTTGAGTGTACTTCGTTTGACAAATGAAGGTGCCCTCTTGGAGTTGCTTGACTTGAAATCCTAGAAAATACTTCAACTCCCCCATCATAGACATCTCGAATTTTTGTGTCATGATCCTACTAAATTCTTCACAAGTAGGTTCGTTAGTAGACCCAAATATGATATCATCAACATAAATTTGGCATACAAACAAATCATTGTCAAGAGTTTTAGTGAACAAAGTAGGATCGGCCTTGCCGACTTTGAAGCCATTAGCAATAAGGAAATCTCTAAGGCATTCATACCATGCTCTTGGGGCTTGCTTGAGCCCATAAAGCGCCTTAGAGAGCTTATAGACATGGTTAGGGTACTTACTATCTTCAAAGCCGGGAGGTTGCTCAACATAGACCTCTTCCTTGATTGGTCCATTGAGGAAGGCACTCTTCACGTCCATTTGATAAATCTTGAAGCCATGGTAAGTAGCATAGGCTAATAATATGCGAATTGACTCAAGCCTAGCTACGGGTGCATAGGTTTCACCGAAATCCAAACCTTCGACTTGGGAGTATCCCTTGGCCACAAGTCGTGCTTTGTTCCTTGTCACCACATCATGCTCGTCTTGCTTGTTGCGGAAGACCCATTTGGTTCCTACAACATTTTGGTTAGGACGTGGAACTAAATGCCATACCTCGTTCCTCGTGAAGTTGTTGAGCTCCTCTTGCATCGCCACCACCCAATCCGAATCTTGCAGTGCTTCCTCTACCCTGTGCGGCTCAATAGAGGAAACAAAAGAGTAATGCTCACAAAAATGTGCAACACGAGATCTAGTGGTTACCCCCTTATGAATGTCGCCGAGGATGGTGTCGACGGGGTGATCTCGTTGAATTGCTTGATGGACTCTTGGGTGTGGCGGCCTTGGTTCTTGCTCATCCTCCTTTTCTTGATCATTTGCATCTCCCCCTTGATCATTGCCATCATCTTGAGGTGGCTCATCTTCTTGATCTTGCCCTTCATCAACTTGAGCCTCATCCTCATTTTGAGTTGGTGGAGATGCTTGCGTGGAGGAGGATGGTTGATCTTGTGCTTTTGGAGGCTCTTCGGATTCCTTAGGACACACATCCCCAATGGACATGTTCCTTAGCGCTATGCACGGAGCCTGTTCTTCACCTATCTCATCAAGATCAAGTTGCTCTACTTGAGAGCCATTAGTCTCATCAAACACAACGTCACAAGAAACTTCAACAAGTCCCGAGGATTTGTTAAAGACTCTATATGCCCTTGTGTTTGAGTCATATCCTAGTAAAAAGCCTTCTACAGTCTTAGGAGCAAATTTAGATTTTCTACCTCTTTTAACAAGAATAAAGCATTTGCTACCAAAAACTCTAAAATATGAAATATTTGGCTTTTTACCGGTTAGGAGTTCATAGGATGTCTTTTTGAGGATTCGGTGTAGATACAACCGGTTGATGGCGTAGCAAGCGGTGTTGACCGCCTCGGCCCAAAACCGATCCGAAGTCTTGTACTCATCAAGCATGGTTCTTGCCATGTCCAATAGAGTTCTATTCTTCCTCTCTACTACACCATTTTGTTGAGGGGTGTAGGGAGAAGAGAACTCATGCTTGATGCCCTCCTCCTCAAGAAAGCCTTCAATTTGAGAGTTCTTGAACTCCGTCCCGTTGTCGCTTCTTATTTTCTTGATCCTTAAGCCGAACTCATTTTGAGCCCGTCTCAAGAATCCCTTTAAGATCTCTTGGGTTTGAGATTTTTCCTGTAAAAAGAATACCCAAGTGAAGCGAGAATAATCATCCACAATAACTAGACAGTACTTACTCCCGCCGATGCTTATGTAAGCAATCGGGCCGAATAGATCCATGTGGAGTAGCTCAAGCGGCCTGTCGGTCGTCATGATGTTCTTGTATGGATGATGAGTGCCAACTTGCTTCCCGGCTTGGCATGCGCTACAAATCCTGTCTTTCTCAAAATGAACATTGGTTAGTCCTAAAATGTGTTCTCCCTTTAGAAGCTTATGAAGATTCTTCATTCCAACATGGGCTAGTCGGCGGTGCCAGAGCCAACCCAAGTTAGTCTTAGCAACCAAGCAAGTGTCGAGTTCAGCTCTATCAAAATCTACCAAGTATAGCTGACCCTCTAACACTCCCTTGAATGCTATTGAATCGTCACTTCTTCTAAAGACAGTAACACCTATATCAGTAAATAGACAGTTGTAGCCCATTTGACATAATTGGGATACGGAAAGCAAATTGTAATCTAAAGAATCTACGAGAAAAACATTGGAAATAGTATGGTCAGGTGATATAGCAATTTTACCCAATCCTTTGACCAAACCTTGATTTCCATCCCCGAATGTGATAGCTCGTTGGGGATCTTGGTTTTTCTCATAGGAGGAGAACATCTTCTTCTCCCCGGTCATGTGGTTTGTGCACCCGCTGTCGAGTATCCAACTTGAGCCCCCGGATGCATAAACCTACAAAACAAGTTTAGTTCTTGACTTTAGGTACCCAAATGGTTTTGGGTCCTTTGGCATTAGACACAAGAACTTTGGGTACCCAAACACAAGTCTTTGACCCCTTGTGCTTGCCCCCAACATATTTGGCAACTACTTTGCCGGATTTGTTAGTCAAAACATAAGATGCATCAAAAGTTTTAAAAGAAATATTATGATCATTTGATGCAATAGGAATTTTCTTCTTAGGCAACTTAGTATGGGTTGGTTGCCTAGAACTAGATGTCTCACTCTTATACATAAAAGCATGGTTAGAACCAGAGTGAGACTTCCTAGAATGAATTTTCCTAATTTTGTCCTCGGGATAACCGGCAGGGTATAAAATGTAACCCTCGTTATCCTGAGGCATGGAAGCCTTGCCCTTAACAAAATTTGACAATCTTTTAGGAGGGGCACTAATTTTGACATTGTCTCCCCTTTGGAAGCCAATGCCATCCTTAATGTCAGGGCGTCTCCCATTATAAAGCATGCTTCGAGCAAATTTAAATTTCTCATTTTCTAAGTTGTGCTCGGCAATTTTAGCATCTAGTTTAGCTATATGATCATTTTGTTGCTTAATTAAAATCATGTGATCATGAATAGCATCAACATCAATATCTCTACATCTAGTACAAATAGTGACATGCTCAATGGTAGATGTAGAGGGTTTGCAAGAATTAAGTTCAACAATCTTAGCATGTAGTATATCATTCTTATCTCTAAGATCGGAAATTGTAACTTTGCAAACATCAAAATCTTTTGCCTTAGTAATTAATTTCTCATTTTCACTCCTAAGGCTAGCAAGAGAAATGTTTAATTCTTCAATCCTAGCAAGCAAATCATCATTATTATCTCTAGGACTGGGAATTGAAACATTACAAACATGTGAATCAACCTTAGCATTTAAACTAGCATTTTCATTCCTAAGGTTGTCAATCATCTCATGGCAAATGCTTAGCTCACTAGATAGTTTTTGACATTTTTCTACTTCTAGAGCATAAGCATTTTTAACTTTAACATGTTTCTTATTTTCCTTGATTAGGAAGTCCTCTTGGGAGTCCAAGAGATCATCCTTTTCATGGATGGCGCTAATTAGCTCATTTAATTTTTCTTTTTGTTCCATGTTAAGGTTGGCAAAAAGGATACGCAAATTATCTTCCTCATCACTAGCATTATCATCACTAGAAGATTCATATTTGGTGGAGGATTTTGATTTAACCTTCTTTTTGCCGTCCTTTGCCATTAGGCATTTGTGGCTGACGTTGGGGAAGAGGAGTCCCTTGGTGACGGCGATGTTAGCGGCATCCTCGTCGTCGGAGGAGTCGCTTGAGCTTCCGTCGGAATCCCACTCCCGACAAAAATGGGCATCGCCGCCCTTCTTTTTGTAGTACCTCTTCTTTTCTTTTCTTCTTCCCTTCTTGTCGTCGCCCCTGTCACTGTCACTTGATAATGGACATTTAGCTATAAAGTGACCAGGCTTACCACACTTGTAGCAAACCTTCCTGGAGCAGGACTTGGAATCTTTCCCTCTCCTTTGTTTGAGGATTTGGCGGAAGCTCTTGATGATGAGTGCCATTTCCTCATTGTCGAGCTTGGAGGCGTCGATTGGTTGTCGACTTGGTGTAGGCTCCTCCTTCTTTTCTTCCGTCGCCTTGAATGCGACGGGTTGAGCTTCCGACGTGGAGGAATCATCAAGCTCGTTGATCTTCCTCGATCCTTCGATCATGCACTCAAAACTTACAAAATTCCCGATAACTTCCTCGGGGGTCATTTTAGTATATCTAGGATTACCACGAATTAATTGAACTTGAGTGGGGTTAAGGAAAATAAGAGATCTTAGAATAACCTTAACCACCTCCTGGTCATCCCACTTTACGCTCCCGAGGTTGCGCACTTGATTCACCAAGGTCTTGAGCCGGTTGTACATGTGTTGTGGCTCCTCCCCTTTGCGAAGCCAGAATCGACCGAGCTCCCCCTCGATCGTTTCCCGCTTGGTGATCTTGGTGAGCTCGTCTCCCTCGTGCGCGGTTTTGAGCACATCCCAAACCTCCTTGGCACTTTTCAACCCTTGTACTTTGTTATACTCCTCTCTACTTAGAGAGGCGAGGAGTATTGTTGTTGCTTGAGAGTTGAAGTGCTCGATTTGGGCCACTTCATCCTCATCATAATCCTCATCCCCTACGGATGGTACCTGTGCTCCAAACTCAACAACATTCCATATACTTTTGTGAAGTGAGGTTAGATGAAATTTCATTAAATCACTCCACCTAGCATAATCTTCACCGTCAAAGGTTGGCGGTTTGCCTAATGGAACGGAAAGTAATGGAGTATGTCTAGATGTACGAGGATAGTGTAAAGGGATCTTACTAAACTGCTTACGCTCTTGGTGTTTAGAAGTTACGGAGGGCGCATCGGAGCCGGAGGTCGATGTTGATGAAGTGTCGGTCTCGTAGTAGACCACTTTCCTCATCCTCTTGTGCTTGTCCCCACTCTGATGCGGCTTGTGAGAGGAAGATCTCTCCTTCTTCTCTTTGTGGTGATAAGAAGATTTCTTCTCCTTCCCTTTGTTGGAGGAGCTCTTCTTCTTCTCCTTCCTCTTGGTGCGGGACTCTTCCGATGAAGTGCTCCCGTGGCTTGTAGTGGGCTTTTCGCCGGTCTCCATCTCCTTCTTGGCGTGATCTCCCGACATTACTTCGAGCGGTTAGGCTCTAATGAAGCACCGGGCTCTGATACCAATTGATAGTCGCCTAGAGGGGGGGGGTGAATAGGGCGAAACTGAAATTTACAAATATAAACACAACTACAAGCCGGGTTAGCGTTAGAAATATAACCGAGTCCGAGAGAGGGCGTGAAAACAAATCGCAAGCGAATAATCAAGTGAGACACGCGGATTTGTTTTACCGAGGTTCGGTTCTCTCAAACCTACTCCCCGTTGAGGAGGCCACAAAGGCCGGGTCTCTTTCAACCCTTCCCTCTCTCAAACGGTCCCTTGGACCGAGTGAGCTTCTCTTCTCAGATCAAAGCCGGGAACAAAACTTCCCCGCAAGGGCCACCACACAATTGGTGCCTCTTGCCTTGATTACAATTGAGTGTTGATCACAAGAGCAAGTGAGAAAGAAAAGAAGCAATCCAAGCGCAAGAGCTCAAAAGAACACGACAAATCTCTCTCACTAATCACTAAAGCCTTTTGTGGAATTGGAGAGGATTTGATCTCTTTGGTGTGTCTAGAATTGAATGCCTAGCTCTTGTAAGTGGTTGAGAAGTGGAAAACTTGGATGCAATGAATGGTGGGGTGGTTGGGGTATTTATAGCCCCAACCACTAACTTGACCGTTGGTGGAGGCCGTCTGTTCAATGGCGCACCGGATAGTCTGGTGCACACCGGACATGTCCGGTGCCCCGCCACGTCATCACTGCCGTTGGATTCTGACCGTTGGAGCTTCTGACTTGTGGGCCCGCCTGGATGTCCGGTGCACACCGGACATGCACTGTTCCTTGTCCGGTGTGCCAGTATGGGCGCGCCTGCCTTCTGCGCGCGCTGCGCGCGCATTAATTGCGTCGCAGGTAGCCGTTGGCGCCGAATAGCCGTTGCTCCGGAGTTGCACCGGACAGTCCGGTGCACACCGGACATGTCCGGTGAATTATAGCGGACTAGCCGTTGGAGATTCCCGAAGCTGGCGAGTTCCTGAGGCCGCTCTTCCTTGGCGCACCGGACACTGTCCGGTGTACACCGGACAGTCCGGTGAATTATAGCGCGAGTGCCTCTGGAAATTCCCGAAGGTGGCGAGTTCGAGTTGGAGTCCTCTGGTGCACCGGACATGTCTAGTGGTGCACCGGACACTGTCCGGTGGCACACCGGACAGTCCGGTGTGCCAGACCAGAGGTGCCTTCGGTTGGCCCTTTGCTCTTTTGTTGAACCCAACTCTTGGTCTTTTTATTGGCTAAGTGTGAACCTTTAGCACCTGTATAACTTATACACTAGAACAAACTAGTTAGTCCAATTATTTGTGTTGGGCAATTCAACCACCAAAATTATTTAGGAACTAGGTGAAAGCCTAATTCCCTTTCAATTACTGCATAATCAATTTAGTGTCAACCATATAATTTCATAAGTTAGAGCTTATCGTCCATGCGCTTTGCCACCACCACTTGCGTACACCACCGAGGGATCCACCGGTTCATGGCGCCAGTCGAAGTCAGGGTCATGGCAACGAACCATTGAGAGCACCTAGAGGGGGGGTGAATAGGTGATCCTGTGAAACTTGAAAACTTAAGCCACAAAAACTTGTTAAGTGTTAGCACAATAATCGCCAAGTGGCTAGAGAGGAGTCTCAACAAAACACAATACCACAAGAGATCAAACACAGAGATGACACAGTGGTTTATCCCGTGGTTCGGCCAAGACCAACGCTTGCCTACTCCACGTTGTGGCGTCCCAACGGACGAGGGTTGCAATCAACCCCTCTCAAGCGGTCCAAAGACCAACTTGAATACCATGGTGTTTTGCTTTGCCTTTCAATATCCCGTTTGTGAGGAATCTCCACAACTTGGAGCCTCTCGCCCTTACACTTGAGATTCACAAAGAAATACGGAGTAAGGGAGGAACTAGCAATGCACACAAGACTCAAAATCAGAGCAACAGCACGCACACAAGTCGCAACACGAGCTTGCAACACAACTCAATGAGTTCACAACTCAACAAGAGCTCTAGATGCTATCACAATGAACCAAATGCGCGGAATCGATGTCTTGGTGCATAGGAATGTTGTAGGAATGCTTGTTTTTCTCCTCCATGCGCTTAGGGGTCCCTTTTATAGCCCCAAGGCAGCTAGGAGCCGTTGAGAGCAATCAGGGAAGGCAATTCTTGCCTTCTGTCGTCTGGCGCACCGGACAGTCCGGTGCACACCGGACACTGTCCGGTGCCAGATTTCTTTCCTTAAATGGCGAAGCCGGCCGTTGGCAGACCTGGAGCCGTTGGCGCACCGGACATGTTCGGTGCACACCGGATAGTCCGGTGCCCCTTCTAGCCGTTGGCTCGGCCACGTGTCCCGCGCAGATTGCGCGGTCGACCGTTGGCCCGGCCGACAGTTGGCTCACCGGACAGTCCGGTGCACACCGGACAGTCCGATGAATTTTAGCCGTACGTCGCCGGTGAATTCCCGAGAGCGACCACTTCGCTCGAGCCAGCCTGGTGCACCGGACACCACCGGACACTGTCCGGTGCACCACCGGACAGTCCGGTGCTCCCAGACTCAGCAGATTCTTGGCTGCTCGAGCCAAGACATTTCCAATTGCATTTTTCCTGTTTCCAGCACTTAGACACAATACATTAGTCCATTAAACAATGTACTAAGTCTGAGAAACATACCTTAATTCTTGATTTGTACTTTGTCCACCTTTTTACACTTAGGCACTTGTGTTGGACACTAAATCACCAAAACACTTAGAAATGGCCCAAGGGCACATTTCCCTTTCACTCTCCCCCTTTTTGGTGATTTATGCCAACACAACATAAAGCAAGTAGAACAAGTACAAAATCAAATCAAATAAGAACTCAAAATTGTTTTGATTCAAATTTGACATATATGGATCACTCTGTGCCACCACTTGGTTTGTTTTTGCAAATCAAACTCAAATTTCTATCTCTAAGTCAAACACACATGTTAAGACATAAAGAGAGTCATTCTAAGAGAAATTGATTCAAGATTTCAAAAACTCCCCCTTTTTCCCATAATCAATACTTCTCCCCACAAGAAGCCAACTTTTGACAAGAGAGACAACAAAAGAGTTTTGACAAACCAAAAGCTCTATTCTACTATTTTCAAAATCTCTCAAGTGGTAGCTGATCCATTTATCGCTTTGGCCTTTATTTTCTCCCCCTTTGGCATCAAGCACCAAAACGGGATCAATCTTGGCCCTTAAACCCCATTGCCTCACCAAAATCTTCAACTAAGAGCAAAATAGGCAATAAGAGTATAAAGATGAACTTGGAAGAGTTACTCTTTTCATCGGAGTGCAGTGGAAGTCTTGCATGGTCCAAGTCCACCTTTTTCCCTTTCAATTCTCCTTGGAGACTAAAACAACCAAACTCAAGTACATGATTAGTCTCAAAGGGTCAAGTTGTAGCACAACTCCCCCTAAATATGTGCATCACTTGCAAACAGGACTTGTGAGGTCCAGGGAGTGTTTGTACAACTTGAGCACCACAATAAGCAACAAAATGCAGAATGAACATGATCAAAAGCATAAACACATGTATGCTACAATTCAATCCAAGTTCCGCGAATCTAGGACATTTAGCTCACTACGCAGCCTGCAAAAGGTCTTTTCATCTAAAGGCTTAGTGAAGATATCGGCTAGCTGGTTCTCGGTGCTAACATGAAACACTTCGATATCTCCCTTTTGCTGGTGGTCTCTCAAAAAGTGATGCTGGATGTCAATGTGCTTTGTGCGGCTGTGCTCAACAGGATTTTCCGCTATTCGGATAGCACTCTCATTGTCACATAGGAGCGGGACTTTGCTCAGATTATAGCCAAAGTCCCTGAGGGTTTGCCTCATCCAAAGTAGTTGCGCGCAACACTGTCCTGCGGCAACGTACTCGGCCTCAGCGGTGGATAGGGCAACGGAGGTTTGTTTCTTAGAGTTCCACGACACCAGGGACCTTCCTAAGAATTGGCACGTCCCCGTTGTACTCTTCCTATCGACCTTACATCCAGCATAGTCGGAATCTGAGTACCCAATTAAGTCAAAGTTAGACCCCTTTGGATACCAGATCCCGAAGCAAGGCGTAGTGACTAAATATCTAAGAATTCGCTTCACAGCCACTAAGTGACACTCCTTAGGATCGGATTGAAATCTAGCACACATGCATACGCTAAGCATAATATCCGGTCTACTAGCACACAAATAAAGTAAAGACCCTATCATAGACCGGTATGCTTTTTGATCAACGAACTTACCTCCTTTGTTGAGGTCGGTGTGTCCGTCAGTTCCCATCGGCGTCTTTGCGGGCTTGGCGTCCTTCATCCCAAACCGCTTTAGCAAGTCTTGCGTGTACTTCGTTTGGGAGATAAAAGTGCCGTCCTTGAGTTGCTTCACTTGGAACCCAAGGAAGTAGTTCAACTCGCCCATCATCGACATCTCGAATTTCTGCGTCATTACCCTGCTAAACTCTTCACAAGACTTTTGATTAGTAGAACCAAATATTATGTCATCGACATAAATTTGGCACACAAAAAGATCACCATCGCAAGTCTTAGTAAAAAGAGTTGGATCGGCTTTCCCGACCTTGAAAGCATTAGCAATTAAAAAGTCTCTAAGGCAGTCATACCATGCTCTTGGGGCTTGATTAAGTCCATAGAGCGCCTTAGAGAGCTTACACACGTGGTCGGGGTACCGTTCATCCTCGAAGCCAGGGGGTTGCTCCACGTACACCTCCTCCTTGATTGGTCCATTGAGGAAAGCGCTCTTCACATCCATTTGGTACAACCTGAAAGAATGGTGAGCGGCATATGCTAGCAAGATTCGAATTGACTCTAGCCTAGCCACAGGAGCAAAAGTCTCCTCAAAGTCCAAACCTGCGACTTGGGCATAACCTTTTGCCACAAGCCGAGCCTTGTTCCTTGTCACCACCCCGTGCTCATCCTGTTTGTTGCGGAACACCCACTTGGTTCCCACAACATTTTGCTTGGGGCGAGGCACCAGTGTCCAAACTTCATTGCATTTGAAGTTGTTGAGTTCCTCCTGCATGGCCAACACCCAGTCCGGATCTAGCAAGGCCTCTTCTACCCTGAAAGGCTCAATAGAAGAGACAAAAGAGTAATGCTCACAAAAATTAACTAATCTCGAGCGAGTAGTTACTCCCTTGCTAATATCACCCAAAATTTGGTCGACGGGATGATCCCTTTGGATCGTCGCTCGAACTTGGGTTAGAGGTGCCTGAGGTGCTTCTTCCTCTTCAACTTGAACATCCTGTGCTCCCCCTTGATCATGCGCCTCCACTTGAGGTACCTGTTCATCACCTTGGGTTGGGGGATGCACCATAGTTGAGGAAGACGGTTGATCTTGCTCCAAATGTTCTTGAGGCCGTACATCTCCAATCGCCATGGTGTGTATCGCGGCCGTTGGAACGTCTTCTTCATCTATATCATCAAGATCAACAACTTGCTCTCTTGGAGAGCCATTAGTCTCATCAAATACAACATCGCTAGAGACTTCAACCAAACCCGATGATTTGTTGAAGACCCTATACGCCTTTGTATTTGAATCATAACCTAATAAAAACCCTTCTACGGCTTTGGGAGCAAATTTGGAATTCCTACCCTTCTTCACTAGAATGTAGCATTTACTCCCAAATACACGAAAGTACGATACATTGGGTTTGTTACCAGTCAGCAGCTCATATGAAGTCTTCTTGAGGAGGCGGTGAAGGTAGACCCTATTGATGGCGTGGCAAGCCGTGTTCACGGCTTCCGACCAAAAGCACTCGGGGGTCTTGAACTCTCCAAGCATAGTCCTCGCCATATCTATGAGCGTCATGTTCTTCCTCTCTACCACACCATTTTGCTGAGGTGTGTAGGGAGCGGAGAACTCGTGTTTGATCCCCTCCTCCTCAAGGAACTCCTCCACTTGAAGGTTCTTGAATTCGGACCCGTTGTCGCTCCTTATCTTCTTCACCTTGAGCTCAAACTCATTTTGAGCTCTCCTGAGGAAGCGCTTGAGGGTCCCTTGGGTTTCAGACTTATCCTGCAAAAAGAACACCCTAGTGAAGCGGGAAAAGTCATCAACAATAACTAGACCATACTTACTTCCTCCTATGCTCAGATAGGCGACGGGTCCGAAGAGGTCCATATGTAGCAGCTCCAGGGGTCTTGATGTTGTCATCACATTTTTGGTGTGATGAGAGCCTCCCACCTGTTTCCCTGCTTGACAAGCTGCACAAGGTCTATCTTTTTCGAAATGAACATTTGTTAGACCTATCACGTGTTCTCCCTTTAGAAGCTTGTGGAGGTTCTTCATCCCCACATGTGCTAAGCGGCGATGCCACAACCAGCCCATGCAAGTCTTAGCCATTAAGCATGCATCTAGACCGGCCTCTTCTTTTGCAAAATCAACTAAGTAAAGCTTGCCGTCTAGTACACCCTTAAAAGCTAGTGAACCATCACATCTTCTAAAGACAGACACATCTATATTTGTAAAAAGACAATTATATCCCATATTGCATAGTTGACTAACAGATAGCAAATTGTAACCAAGAGATTCAACTAAAAACACATTGGAGATAGAGTGCTCATTAGAAATTGCAATTTTACCTAACCCTTTTACCTTGCCTTGATTCCCATCAACGAATATAATTGAATCTTGGGAATCCTTATTCTTGACGTAGGAGGTGAACATCTTCTTCTCCCCCGTCATATGGTTTGTGCATCCGCTGTCGATAATCCAGCTTGAACCCCCGGATGCATAAACCTGCAAGGCAAATTTAGGCTTGGGTCTTAGGTACCCAACTCATGTTGGGTCCTACAAGGTTAGTGCAAATATCCTTAGGGACCCAAATGCAAGTTTTGTCTCCCTTGCATTTTGCCCCTAACTTCCTAGCAACTATTTTCCTATCCTTTCTACAAATAGCAAAGGAAGCATTTAAAGCATGATAAATTGTAGAGGGTTCATTCATTACTTTCCTAGGAACATTAACAACACTTCTCCTAGGCATATTATGAACAACATTTCTCCTATCAACATTTCTATCATGCACATAAGAAGAACTAGAAGCAAACATGTCATGAGAATCAAAAGCATCATATACGTTACATCTCCTATAAGCATTTCTAGATTGTCTCCTATCATGGTACATAAAAGCATGGTTCTTTTGCACACTACTAGCCATAGGGGCCTTCCCTTTTTCCTTGGCGGAGATGGGAGCCTTATGGCTTGTCAGGTTCTTGGCTTCCTTCTTGTAGCCAAGTCCATCCTTAATTGAGGGGTGTCTACCAATTGTGTAGGCATCCCTTGCAAATTTTAGCTTATCAAAATTACTCTTGCTAGTCTTAAGTTGAGCATTAAGACTAGCCAATTCATCATTAAGTTTGGAAATTGAAACTAGGTGTTCACTGCAAGCATCAATGTCAAAATCTTTACACCTATTGCAAGTTTCAACAATTTCTACACAAGATGTTGATTCACTAGCTATTTCTAACTTAGCATTCAAATCATCATTAACACTTTTTAATTTAGAGATGAATTCATGACAAGTAGATAATTCACTAGAAAGCATTTCATTCCTTTTAATTTCTAGAGCAAGAGAATTTTGTGCACTAACAAATTTATCATGCTCCTCATATAAAAGATCCTCTTGTTTTTCTAGTAATCGATTCTTGTCATTCAAAGCATCAATCAACTCATTAATCTTATTAATTTTAGATCTATCTAATCCCTTGAATAAGCATGAGTAATCTATCTCATCATCATCACTAGACTCATCCTCACTTGAAGAAGCATAAGTACTAGTATCATGAGTGCTTACTTTCTTCTCCCTTGCCATGAGGCAAGTGTGACGCTCGTTGGGGAAGAGGGATGACTTGTTGAAGGCGGTGGCGGCGAGTCCTTCATTGTCGGAGTCGGAGGAGGAGCAATCCGAATCCCACTCCTTTCCGATATGTGCCTCGCCCTTGGCCTTCTTGTAATGCTTCTTCTTCTCCCTTTTGTTCCCCTTTTCCTGGTCACTTTCATTATCGGGACAGTTAGCAATGAAATGACCAATCTTACCACATTTGAAGCACGAGCGCTTCTCCTTTGTCTTGGTCTTGCTTGGCTGTCCCTTGCGACCTTTAAGCGTCGTCTTGAAGCGCTTAATGATGAGGGCCATCTCCTCATTATTTAGCCCGGCCGCCTCAACTTGCGCCACTTTGCTCGGTAGCGCCTCCTTGCTCCTCGTTGCCTTGAGAGCAATGGGTTGAGGCTCATGAATAGGACTGTTCAACGCGTCGTCCACATATCTTGCATCCTTGATCATCATTCGCCCGCTTACGAACTTCCCCAGAACTTCTTTGGGCGACATCTTGGTGTACCTAGGATTTTCACGAATATTGTTCACCAAATGAGGATCAAGAACGGTAAAGGACCTTAGCATTAGGCGGACGACGTCGTGATCCGTCCATCGCGTGCTTCCGTAGCTCCTTATTTTGTTGATAAGGGTCTTGAGCCGGTTGTATGTTTGAGTTGGCTCCTCGCCCCTTATCATTGCGAACCGTCCAAGCTCGCCCTCCACCAACTCTATCTTGGTGAGCAAGGTGACATCATTCCCCTCATGAGAGATCTTGAGGGTGTCCCAGATCTGCTTGGCATTGTCCAAGCCGCTCACCTTATTGTACTCGTCCCTGCACAAAGAGGCTAGCAACACAGTAGTAGCTTGTGCATTTTTATGAATCTGTTCATTAATAAACATGGGACTATCCGTACTATCAAAGTGCATTCCACTTTCTACAATCTCCCATATGCTAGGATGGAGAGAGAACAAGTGACTACGCATTTTGTGACTCCAAAATCCGTAGTCCTCTCCATCAAAATGAGGAGGTTTACCAAGTGGGATAGATAATAAATGAGCATTAGTACTTTGAGGAATACGAGAGTAATCAAAAGAAAAGTTCGAATTGACCGGTTTCTTTCTCTCGTATTCGTTGTGGTCGTCGTCCTTTTGGGAGGAAGTAGACTCATCGCTGTCGTAGTAGACAATCTCCTTGATGCGTCTTGTCTTCTTCTTCTTCCCATCTTTGCGTCTGTGGCCCGAGCCCGAGTCGTTGGACTTGTCATCCCTTGGCTCGTTGACGAAGGACTCCTTCTCCTTGTCGTTGATCACGATTCCCTTCCCTTTAGGATCCATCTCTTCGGGCGGTTAGTCCCTTTGTGAAGAGAACCGCTCTGATACCAATTGAGAGCACCTAGAGGGGGGGTGAATAGGTGATCCTGTGAAACTTGAAAACTTAAGCCACAAAAACTTGTTAAGTGTTAGCACAATAATCGCCAAGTGGCTAGAGAGGAGTCTCAACAAAACACAATACCACAAGAGATCAAACACAGAGATGACACAGTGGTTTATCCCGTGGTTCGGCCAAGACCAACGCTTGCCTACTCCACGTTGTGGCGTCCCAACGGACGAGGGTTGCAATCAACCCCTCTCAAGCGGTCCAAAGACCAACTTGAATACCACGGTGTTTTGCTTTGCCTTTCAATATCCCGTTTGTGAGGAATCTCCACAACTTGGAGCCTCTCGCCCTTACACTTGAGATTCACAAAGAAATACGGAGTAAGGGAGGAACTAGCAATGCACACAAGACTCAAAATCAGAGCAACAGCACGCACACAAGTCGCAACACGAGCTCGCAACACAACTCAATGAGTTCACAACTCAACAAGAGCTCTAGATGCTATCACAATGAACCAAATGCGCGGAATCGATGTCTTGGTGCTTAGGAATGTTGTAGGAATGCTTGTTTTTCTCCTCCATGAGCTTAGGGGTCCCTTTTATAGCCCCAAGGCAGCTAGGAGCCGTTGAGAGCAATCAGGGAAGGCAATTCTTGCCTTCTGTCGTCTGGCGCACCGGACAGTCCGGTGCCAGATTTCTTTCCTTAAACGGCGAAGCCGACCGTTGGCAGACCTGGAGCCGTTGGCGCACTGGACATGTCCGGTGCACACCGGACAGTTCGGTGCCCCCTTCTAGCCGTTGGCTCGGCCACGTGTCCCGCGCAGATTGCGCGGTCGACCGTTGGCCCGGCCGACAGTTGGCTCACCAGACAGTCCGGTGCACACCGGACAGTCCGATGAATTTTAGCCGTACGTCGCCGGTGAATTCCCGAGAGCGACCACTTCGCTCGAGCCAGCCTGGTGCACCGGACACTGTCCGGTGCACCACCGGACACTGTCCGGTGCACCACCGGACAGTCCGGTGCTCCCAGACTCAGCAGATTCTTGGCTGCTCGAGCCAAGACATTTCCAATTGCATTTTTCCTGTTTCCAGCACTTAGACACAATACATTAGTCCATTAAACAATGTACTAAGTCTGAGAAACATACCTTAATTCTTGATTTGTACTTTGTCCACCTTTTTACACTTAGGCACTTGTGTTGGACACTAAATCACCAAAACACTTAGAAATGGCCCAAGGGCACATTTCCCTTTCAACCATCTCCTCCCCATATGCCGCCTATACATCATTCACAACCTTACAAATGCAGGAATTTCTATACTTTGAACGTTTGTAGTTTTGGGCCAAAACTCACCAGCCGATGCGTGGCTGTCTGGCTGCAGAGTTGGTCAGGGTTGTTCGGGTCTGGTCCTTTGTGGCCCTCCTGGTAGACCTCAATGTCACTAGGCTTTTGGCCACTCGTAGCTTCCTCTATAAACAAAAAAACATTCATAAGCAATCGTACTATTTGCTGATCGACATAGCTATATCAAACTTACCATTCTTTTAGCTTTTCGTATCATGTCGTCACCGCCAAACTTGTGGTTAGGATTGGTTCCTCGATATTGTCTGTGATGCGCTGACGCTTTCTGGAAGCCTTCGGAAGCCCAATATCGACACCAAGCATAGTACGCATCACGCACAGGCGCCATCCATGGAACCATCACCTGCACACACAATGTTACATATTATATCAATCACAACAATCAATATAAAGGGTAAAACAAATTGAATACTAACCTCACGATATTGATCCTCAGTCAAATATATCTTTGAGGACCCTTCCTTTTTATTCAAGGGTCCTGCTTCTTCCGGATGCTTTTGAAAATACAGGTTTGTAGCCTGAATTCTCGCATAGTATATGGCATCCTTCACCAGCTTCTTTGCATTGTTTTGGAAGACACATTCAGCGTGCCCCATGTAATCCTCTCTGTCAGGCAACCGATATCGAAGCTACAACATAAAGAATACAAATACAATGGTATAAGTCATAGATTTACAATATTAAGAAACATAACAAAAATAATAAAGAATTCATACCCAAAAGTCATTACGCACAAGTCCCTGTCTGTCGGTGTGGTTTCGTTCCTTTTTAAACTTGTACTCGTCCCAGGTACTGACGAGCACCTCATCCTCGGTATCACCGTTTGACACCTTCACTATACCAGGGTAGTGAAGGCGGCAAAGAGAACTGATAGTCGCCTAGAGGGGGGAGGGGGGGGGGTGAATAGGGCGAAACTGAAATTTTACAAATATAAACACAACTACAAGCCGGGTTAGCGTTAGAAATAAAACCGAGTCCGTGAGAGAGGGTGGAAAACAAATCACAAGCAAATGAAGAGTGTGAAGCACGGATTTGTTTTACCGAGGTTCGGTTCTCTCAAACCTACTCCCCGTTGAGGAGGCCACAAAGGTCGGGTCTCTTTCAACCCTTCCCTCACTCAAACGGTCCTTCCGACCGAGTGAGCTTCTCTTCTCAAATCAAAACCGGGAACAAAACTTCCCCGCAAGGGCCACCACACAATTGGTGCCTCTTGCCTTGATTACAATGGAGTTTTGATCATAAGAACAAGTGAGAAGGAAAAGAAGCAATCCAAGCGCAAGAGCTCAAAAGAACACGACAAATCTCTCTCGCTAATCACTAAAGCCTTGTGTGAAATTGGAGAGGATTTGATCTCTTTGTATGTGTCTAGAATTGAATGCCTAGCTCTTGTAAGTGGTTGAGAAGTGGAAAACTTGGATGCAATTAATGGTGGGGTGGTTGGGGTATTTATAGCCCCAACCACCAAACTTGACCGTTGGTGGAGGCTGTCTGTTCGATGGCGCACCGGACAGTCCGGTGCACACCGGACATGTCCGGTGCCCCCGCCACGTCATCACTGCCGCTGGATTCTGACCGTTGGAGCTTCTGACTTGTGGGCCCGCCTGGATGTCCGGTGCACACCGGACATGCACTATTCCTTGTCCGGTGTGCTAGTATGAGCGCGCCTGCCTTCTGCGCGCGCTGCGCGCGCAATTAATGCGTCGCAGGTAGCCGTTGGCGCGGAGATAGCCGTTGCTCCGGAGTTGCACCGGACAGTCCGGTGCACACCGGACATGTCCGGTGAATTATAGCGGACTAGCCGTTGGAGATTCCCGAAGCTGGCGAGTTCCTGAGGCCGCTCTTCCTTGGCGCACCGGACACTGTCCGGTGTACACCGGACAGTCCGGTGAATTATAGCGCGAGTGCCTCTGGAAATTCCCGAAGGTGGCGAGTTCGAGTTGGAGTCCTCTGGTGCACCGGACATGTCCGGTGGTGCACCGGACACTGTCCGGTGGCACACCGGACAGTCCGGTGTGCCAGACCAGAGGTTCCTTCGGTTGGCCCTTTGCTCTTTTGTTGAACCCAACTCTTGGTCTTTTTATTGACTAAGTGTGAACCTTTAGCACCTGTATAACTTATACACTAGAACAAACTAGTTAGTCCAATAATTTGTGTTGGGCAATTCAACCACCAAAATTATTAGGAACTAGGTGTAAGCCTAATTCCCTTTCAATCTCCCCCTTTTTGGTGATTGATGCCAACACAAACCAAAGCAAGTATAGAGATGCATAATTGAACTAGTTTGCATAATGTAAGTGCAAAGGTTGCTTGGAATTGAGCCAATATAAATACTTACAAGATATGCATGGATTGTTTCTTTCATTTTTAACATTTTGGACCACGCTTGCACCACATGTTTTGTTTTTACAAACTCTTTTGTAAATCCTTTTCAAAGTTCTTTTTCAAATAGACAAGGGTAAATGAGTAAGATTTTGCAAAGCATTTTCAAGATTTGAAATTTTCTCCCCCTGTTTCAAATGCTTTTCCTTTGACTAAACAAAACTCTCCCTAAAAGAGATCCTCCTCTTAGTGTTCAAGAGGGTTTTGATATATCATTTTTGAAATACTACTTTCTCCCCCTTTTGAACATAATAGGATACCAATTGATAAATACTCTTGGAAAACACTAAGTTTTTTTTGAAATTGGTGGTGGTGCGTGCGGTCCTTTTGCTTTGGGCTAATACTTTCTCCCCCTTTGGCATGAATCGCCAAAAACGGAATCACTAGAGCCCTCGAAGTACTTTCCTCTCCTTTGGTCATAAATAAATGAGTTAAGATTATACCAAAGACGAAGTCCTTTTGCTTTCTCCCCCCTAGGATGGAGAGTGGCTTGGAGCGACGGCGAAGGATGAGTTACGGAGTGGAAGCCTTTGTCTTCGCCTGAAGACTCCAATTCCTTTTCAATATACCTATGACTTGGTTTGAAATAGAGTTGAAAACATATTAGTCATAGCATATAAAAGAGATATGATCAAAAGTATATAAATGAGCTATGTGTGCAATCTAGCAAAAGAAGTTGCGTGAATCAAGAATATTGAGCTCATGCCTAAGTTTGGTAAAAGTTTGTTCATCAAGAGGCTTGGTAAAGATATCGGCTAATTGATCTTTAGTGTTAATGTAAGAAATCTCGATATCCCCCTTTTGTTGGTGATCCCTAAGAAAATGATACCGGATGGCTATGTGTTTAGTGCGGCTATGCTCGACAGGATTGTCGGCCATTTTGATTGCACTCTCATTATCACATAGCAAAGGGACTTTGGTTAATTTGTAACCGTAGTCCCGCAGGGTTTGCCTCATCCAAAGTAGTTGCGCGCAACAATGACCTGCGGCAATGTACTCGGCTTCGGCGGTGGAAAGAGCGACCGAATTTTGCTTCTTTGAAGCCCAAGACACCAAGGATCTCCCCAAGAACTGGCAAGTCCCCGATGTGCTCTTCCTATTAATTTTACACCCCGCCCAATCGGCATCCGAATAACCAATCAAATCAAATGTGGATCCCCGAGGGTACCAAAGCCCAAACTTAGGAGTATAAGCCAAATATCTCAAGATTCGTTTTACGGCCATAAGGTGTGATTTCTTAGGGTCGGCTTGGAATCTTGCACACATGCAAACGGAAAGCATAATGTCCGGTCGAGATGCACATAAATAAAGCAATGAACCAATCATCGATCGGTATACCTTTTGATCCACGGACTTACCTCCCGTGTCGAGGTCGAGATGCCCATTTGTTCCCATGGGAGTCTTGATGGGCTTGGCATCCTTCATTCCAAACTTGGTTAGAATATCTTGAGTGTACTTCGTTTGGCTTAGGAAGGTGCCCTCTTGGAGTTGCTTAACTTGAAATCCTAAGAAAAACTTCAACTCCCCCATCATAGATATCTCAAACTTTCGTGTCATAATCCTACTAAATTCTTCACATGTAGACTCGTTAGTAGACCCAAATATAATATCATCAACATAAATTTGGCATACAAACAAGTCATTTTCAAGAGTTTTAGTGAATAGAGTAGGATCGACCTTTCCGACTTTGAAGCCATTAGCAATAAGGAAATCTCTTAGGCATTCATACCATGCTCTTGGGGCTTGCTTGAGCCCATAAAGCGCCTTAGAGAGCCTATAGACATGGTTAGGGTACTCACTATCTTCAAAGCCGGGAGGTTGCTCAACATAGACCTCTTCCTTGATTGGTCCATTGAGGAAGGCACTTTTCACGTCCATTTGATAAAGCTTAAAGCCATGGTAAGTAGCATAGGCCAATAATATGCGAATTGACTCAAGCCTAGCTACGGGTGCATAGGTTTCACCGAAATCCAAACCTTCGACTTGGGAGTATCCCTTGGCCACAAGTCGTGCTTTGTTCCTTGTCACCACACTATGCTCGTCTTGCTTGTTGCGGAAGACCCACTTGGTTCCTACAACATTTTGGTTAGGACGTGGAACTAAATGCCAGACCTCGTTCCTCGTGAAGTTGTTGAGCTCCTCTTGCATCGCCACCACCCAATCCGAATCTTGCAGTGCTTCCTCTACCCTGTGTGGCTCAATAGAGGAAACAAAAGAGTAATGCTCACAAAAATGTGCAACACGAGATCTAGTGGTTACCCCCTTATGAATGTCACCGAGGATGGTGTCGACGGGGTGATCTCGTTGAATTGCTTGATGAACTCTTGGGTGTGGTGGCCTTGGTTCTTGCTCATCCTCCTTTTCTTGATCATTTGTATCTCCCCTTTGATCGTTGCCGTCATTTTGAGGTGGCTCATCTTCTTGATCTTCTTGTTCAACATCTTGAGCCTCATCCTCAATTTGAGTTGGTGGAGATGCTTGCATGGAGGAGGATGGTTGATCTTGTGCATTTGGAGGCTCTTTGGATTCCTTAGGACACACATCTCCAATGGACATGTTCCTTAACGCGATGCATGGAGCCTCTTCATTACCTATCTCATCAAGATCAACTTGCTCTACTTGAGAGCCGTTAGTCTCATCAAACACAACGTCGCAAGAAACTTCAACTTGTCCGGAGGACTTGTTAAAGATTCTATATGCTCTTGTGTTTGAATCATATCCTAGTAAAAAGCCTTCTACAGTCTTAGGAGCAAATTTAGATTTTCTACCTCTTTTAACAAGAATAAAGCATTTGCTACCAAAGACTCTAAAATATGAAATGTTGGGCTTTTTACCGGTTAGGAGTTCATAGGATGTCTTCTTGAGGATTTGGTGTAGATACAACCGGTTGATGGCGTAGCAAGCGGTGTTGACCGCCTCGGCCCAAAACCGATCCGAAGTCTTGTACTCATCAAGCATGGTTCTTGCCATGTCCAATAGAGTTCTATTCTTCCTCTCTACTACACCATTTTGTTGTGGCGTGTAGGGAGAGGAGAACTCATGCTTGATGCCCTCCTCCTCAAGGAAGCCTTCAATTTGAGAGTTCTTGAACTCCGTCCCGTTGTCGCTTCTTATTTTCTTGATCCTTAAGCCGAACTCATTTTGAGCCCGTCTCAAGAATCCCTTTAAGGTCTCTTGGGTTTGAGATTTTTCCTGTAAAAAGAATACCCAAGTGAAGCGAGAATAATCATCCACAATAACTAGACAGTATTTACTCCCGCCGATGCTTATGTAAGCAATCGGGCCGAATAGGTCCATGTGTAGGAGCTCCAGTGGCCTGTCGGTCGTCATGATGTTCTTGTGTGGATGATGGGTTCCAACTTGCTTCCCTGCCTGGCAAGCGCTACAAATCCTGTCTTTCTCAAAATGAACATTTGTTAGTCCTAAAATGTGCTCTCCCTTTAGAAGCTTATGAAGATTCTTCATCCCAACATGGGCTAGTCGGCGATGCCAGAGCCAACCCATGTTAGTCTTAGCAATTAAGCATGTGTCGAGTTCAGCTCTATCAAAATCTACTAAGTATAGCTGACCCTCTAACACACCCTTAAAATCATCACTTCTTCTAAAGACAGTGACACCTATATCAGTAAAGAGACAGTTGTAGCCCATTTTGCATAATTGAGATACAGAAAGCAAATTGTAATCTAAAGAATCTACAAGAAAAACGTTGGAAATAGAATGGTCAGGAGATATAGCAATTTTACCCAAGCCTTTGACCAAACCTTGGTTTCCATCCCCGAATGTGATAGCTCGTTGGGGATCTTGGTTTTTCTCATATGAGGAGAACATCCTTTTCTCCCCTGTCATGTGGTTTGTGCACCCGCTGTCGAGTATCCAACTTGAGCCCCCGGATGCATAAACCTACAAAACAAGTTTAGTTCTTGACTTTAGGTACCCAAATGCTTTTGGGTCCTTTGGCATTAGACACAAGAACTTTTGGTACCCAAACACAAGTCTTTGACCCCTTGTGCTTGCCCCCAACAAACTTGGCAACTACCTTGCCGGATTTGTTAGTCAAAACATATGATGCATCAAAAGTTTTAAAAGAAATGTCATGCTCATTTGATGCACTAGGAGTTTTCTTCTTAGGCAACTTAGCACGGGTTGGTTGCCTAGAGCTAGATGTCTCACCCTTATACATAAAAGCATGATTAGGGCCAGAGTGAGACTTCCTAGAGTGAATTTTCCTAATTTTTCTCTCAGGATAACCGACAGGGTACAAAATGTAACCCTCGTTATCCTGAGGCATGGGAGCCTTGCCCTTAACAAAATTTGACAATCTTTTAGGAGGGGCACTAAGTTTGACATTGTCTCCCCTTTGGTAGCCAATGCCATCCTTAATGCCAGGGCGTCTCCCATTATAGAGCATACTTCTAGCAAATTTAAACTTTTCATTCTCTAAGTTATGCTCGGCAATTTTAGCATCTAATTTTGCTATATGATCATTTTGTTGTTTAATTAAAATCATGTGATCATGAATAGCATCAACATCAATATCTCTACATCTAGTACAAATAGTGACATGCTCAATGGTAGATGTAGAGGGTTTGCAAGAATTAAGTTCAACAATCTTAGCGCGTAGTATATCATTCTTATCTCTAAGATCGGAAATTGTAACTTTGCAAAGATCAAAATCTTTAGCCTTAGCAATCAAGTTTTCATTTTCTAATCTAAGGCTAGCAAGAGATACATTTAATTCTTTAATCTTAGCAAGTAAATCATCATTATTGTTTCTAAGATTGGGGATTGAAATATCACAAACATGAGAATCAACCTTAGCATTTAAACTAGCATTTTCATTTCTAAGGTTGGTAATAGTGTCATGGCAAGTGCTTAGCTCACTAGATAATTTTTGACATTTTTCTACTTCTAGTGCATAAGCATTTTTAACCTTAACATGTTTCTTGTTTTCTTTAATTAGAAAATCCTCTTGGGAATCCAAAAGGTCATCTTTTTCATGAATAGCACTAATCAATTCATTTAATTTTTCTTTTTGCTCTATGTTAAGATTGGCAAAGAGGATACGCAAATTATCCTCCTCATCACTAGCATTATCATCACTGGAAGACTCATATTTAGTGGAGGAGTTAGATTTAACCTTCTTCCGTTTGCCGTCCTTTGCCATGAGGCACTTGTGGCCGACGTTGGGGAAGAGAAGTCCTTTGGTGACGGCGATGTTGGTGGCGTCCTCGTCGTCGGAGGAGTTGCTAGAGCTTTCGTTGGAGTCCCACTCCCGACAAACATGGGCATCGCCGCCCTTCTTCTTGTAGTACCTCTTCTTCTCCTTTCTTCTTCCCTTCTTGTCGTCGCCCCTGCCACTGTCACTAGATAATGGACATTTAGCAATAAAGTGACCGGGCTTACCACATTTGTAGCAAACCTTCTTGGAGCGGGACTTGTAGTCTTTCCCCCTCCTTTGTTTGAGGATTTGGCGGAAGCTCTTGATGACGAGCGCCATTTCCTCATTGTCAAGCTTGGAGGCGTCGATTGGTTGTCGACTTGGTGTAGACTCCTCCTTCTTTTCTTCCGTCGCCTTGAATGCGACGGGTTGAGCTTCCGACGTAGAGGAATCATCAAGCTCGTTGATCTTCCTCGATCCTTCGATCATGCACTCAAAACTTACAAAATTCCCGATAACTTCCTCGGGGGTCATTTTAGTATATCTAGGATTACCACGAATTAATTGAACTTGAGTGGGGTTAAGGAAAATAAGAGATCTTAGAATAACCTTAACCACCTCGTGGTCATCCCACTTTACGCTCCCGAGGTTGCGCACTTGATTCACCAAGGTCTTGAGCCGGTTGTACATGTGTTGTGGCTCCTCCCCTTTGCGAAGCCGGAATCGACCGAGCTCCCCCTCGATCGTTTCCCGCTTGGTGATCTTGGTGAGCTCGTCTCCCTCGTGCGCGGTTTTGAGCACATCCCAAACCTCCTTGGCACTTTTCAACCCTTGTACTTTGTTATACTCCTCTCTACTTAGAGAGGCGAGGAGTATTGTTGTTGCTTGAGAGTTGAAGTGCTCGATTTGGGCCACCTCATCCTCATCATAATCCTCATCCCCTACGGATGGTACCTGTGCTCCAAACTCAACAACATTCCATATACTTTTGTGAAGTGAGGTTAGATGAAATTTCATTAAATCACTCCACCTAGCATAATCTTCACCGTCAAAGGTTGGCGGTTTGCCTAATGGAACGGAAAGTAATGGAGTATGTCTAGATGTACGAGGATAGTGTAAAGGGATCTTACTAAACTTCTTACGCTCTTGGCGTTTAGAAGTTACGGAGGGCGCATCGGAGCCGGAGGTCGATGTTGATGAAGTGTCGGTCTCGTAGTAGACCACTTTTCTCATCCTCTTGTGCTTGTCCCCACTCCGATGCGGCTTGTGAGAGGAAGATCTCTCCTTCTTCTCTTTGTGGTGAGAAGAAGATTTCTTCTCCTTCCCTTTGTTGGAGGAGCTCTTCTTCTTCTCCTTCCTC
This sequence comes from Zea mays, assembly GCF_902167145.1. Lineage (NCBI taxonomy): Eukaryota > Viridiplantae > Streptophyta > Magnoliopsida > Poales > Poaceae > Zea > Zea mays. Next base: position 79,742,483 of record NC_050104.1, on the reverse strand, counting down.
TTGGTGCGGGACTCTTCCGATGAAGTGCTCCCGTGGCTTGTAGTGGGCTTTTCGCCGGTCTCCATCTCCTTCTTGGCGTGATCTCCCGACATCACTTCGAGCGGTTAGGCTCTAATGAAGCACCGGGTTCTGATACCAATTGATAGTCGCCTAGAGGGGGGTGAATAGGGCGAAACTGAAATTTTACAAATATAAACACAACTACAAGCCGGGTTAGCGTTAGAAATAAAACCGAGTCCGTGAGAGAGGGTGGAAAACAAATCACAAGCAAATGAAGAGTGTGACACGCGGATTTGTTTTACCGAGGTTCGGTTCTCTCAAACCTACTCCCCGTTGAGGAGGCCACAAAGGCCGGGTCTCTTTCAACCCTTCCCTCTCTCAAACGGTCCTTCCGACCGAGTGAGCTTCTCTTCTCAAATCAAAACCGGGAACAAAACTTCCCCGCAAGGGCCACCACACAATTGGTGCCTCTTGCCTTGATTACAATGGAGTTTTGATCACAAGAACAAGTGAGAAGGAAAAGAAGCAATCCAAGCGCAAGAGCTCAAAAGAACACGACAAATCTCTCTCGCTAATCACTAAAGCCTTGTGTGAAATTGGAGAGGATTTGATCTCTTTGTATGTGTCTAGAATTGAATGCCTAGCTCTTGTAAGTGGTTGAGAAGTGGAAAACTTGGATGCAATGAATGGTGGGGTGGTTGGGGTATTTATAGCCCCAACCACCAAACTTGACCGTTGGTGGAGGCTGTCTGTTCGATGGCGCACCGGACAGTCCGGTGCACACCGGACATGTCCGGTGCACACCGGACATGTCCGGTGCCCCCGCCACGTCATCACTGCCGTTGGATTCTGACCGTTGGAGCTTCTGACTTGTGGGCCCGCCTGGATGTCCGGTGCACACCGGACATGCACTGTTCCTTGTCCGGTGTGCTAGTATGGGCGCGCCTGCCTTCTGCGCGCGCTGCGCGCGCAATTAATGCGCCGCAGGTAGCCGTTGGCGCGGAGATAGCCGTTGCTCCGGAGTTGCACCGGACAGTCCAGTGCACACCGGACATGTCCGGTGAATTATAGCGGACTAGCCGTTGGAGATTCCCGAAGCTGGCGAGTTCCTGAGGCCGCTCTTCCTTGGCGCACCGGACACTGTCCGGTGTACACCGGACAGTCTGGTGAATTATAGCGCGAGTGCCTCTGGAAATTCCCGAAGGTGGCGAGTTCGAGTTGGAGTCCTCTGGTGCACCGGACATGTCCGGTGGTGCACCGGACACTGTCCGGTGGCACACCGGACAGTCCGGTGTGCCAGACCAGAGGTTCCTTCGGTTGGCCCTTTGCTCTTTTGTTGAACCCAACTCTTGGTCTTTTTATTGGCTAAGTGTGAACCTTTAGCACCTGTATAACTTATACACTAGAACAAACAAGTTAGTCCAATAATTTGTGTTGGGCAATCCAACCACCAAAATTATTAGGAACTAGGTGTAAGCCTAATTCCCTTTCAAGAACCCAACGTAAGGTTAACCTGAGTGTGGTGTCCCTTGCCGTCAAAGGACAAGTCCTCCCAATTCCTGCATTACACAAAAACATTAACAATACACATAATAGTTATATGAGATAAGTTAATATATTACACTCATCGATCTCCATGTGGCATGATTAAAGTCCTATCAGCCTCTCGCTCTAACGCGTGACGAGGCTTTACTGAGTGGATTTTTCTTGAGCGACGTGTGCGTGTCGCTGAAGAGCCTCCCGAGCCATCATCCATCGGGTTGTCAGCCGGTTTGCCCTGTTGGCCCCACTGGTCCCACGCCTGTTGCTGCTCTCTCTGGTGGTCCCACTGGTCCCATGGCTGGTGATGCTATGCGGCCTGGTCCCATGTCACGTGCTCCACCTCCTCATTGTGCTCCACCTCCTCATTGTGCTGCTCAGCCTCATTGTGTTGCTCTCGACGTCTGCTGCTGCTCGAAGAACTGCCCTAAAAAAGGCCCAGGCCCTTGAACAGCCCCTTCACTGACTTCTTTGATTTTGGTGGCATCCTGCATCAAAAATAAGAAATTATTCATTAGTGCATCAAAAATGACATAATCCTTAAAAAATATAAACAAATGAAATAACAAAACAACTTTACTTGTTAAATATCATCAAAATCAGGATCTATTTGTTCTATTCTATGTAGAGGTTGCCATGTAACTTTTCTCCTAACAGGTTGTCTTCTCCGTCTCTCAGGAAAAGTTAAGTCGTTAACGTCTGCAACTAGTGAATCTAATGCCGGTGCAGGGTCAATATGAAAACTAGTTGGCAACTCTTCTTCTTGAAACACCTCATCAACCTGCTCAAGGTGACCAATTTGATATTCGTCCTCAGCAGGAGTGTATAGGCGTTCATGGGGATTTACATTGTACACAACCATCCATTTAGACAACTTTTTGCATGGATATGTCGAGAAATAAACTTGGTCTGCTTGATGGGCAAGGATATACGTGTCGTGTCCTTGAAGCAATTTTTCAGGTTGGATCTGTGTCATCCCAAATTCGGTCCTATAATACTTCGGGTCATACCATTTACTCTCAAAGAAAACTAGCGCTAAAGGCTTATATCCAGCAAATGTAATCTCGATTATATTTTTGATTTTCCCGTAATAGCAGGCTTCGTGTCCTTCCATGTCGGTTGCCATAGTAACGACTCCACTATTTTGAGTGGCAGCCATAGGATGACTTGATTCGAAAATGCTTGAACGAAAGCGATATCCATTGACGTCGTAACATCCATAGCTTTTGGCAGTTACGCTTCCAATAGATAACTGACGTAAGTCATCATTCAAATTCATTTCCTCCCCAAACTGTCAATTATGCCACAAAGCATTAGCAAATTTTGTAATATTAGTTAACTAAAATTAGGTCTCGGAGCCACATAATTAAGACTTACACGGTCCCGAAGCCACATAATGAAATTAGGTCGCCCATGCATACCATCGCGTCGCAATTTGTCTATGTCTCTCGCTGTTGGCCTACTAAGACACCTCATGTTTTGTTCATCAAACTCGTTGTCAAATATTATTGTATGACATGAGATATTTGATAGCATAAACTAATTTACATATGAACAGTTTAAGAAAATAAGTCTTACACAAAGTATTTCTCCACCTCAGGCATATTCGTGAACATGTACAGTAAAGCAGACTTCCGTTCTTCCATAGTGAGGTGATATGCCTTGGGTGGACCAACGGCTTTGCCGTTTGTCTGAAAAATTGAAAGATCACTACACGGAGGCATCTCTCGTTCATCATCATGGTACCTTTTCTTTCGAGCAAATACATTATGTTCTTCTGCAAAGTAACAACTTGTGAAGTGTGCTACCTCCTTTAGTTTAAATTGTTCCGCAATACATCCTTCAACTCTTGCCTTATTGCCCACCATTGCTCTAAGCTTCTTTTATGCTCTTTCTATATGAAACATCCATGTGTACTGAACAGGACCACCGACCTTAGCCTCATATGGAAGATGTATAAAGAGATGCTGCATAGGATTGAAGAAACCCAGTGGAAATATTTTTCCAATTTGCACAAAAGCACTGGTGCTTCTTTCTCCATCTGTTCCATCACATCTCTTCTGATTTCTTTAGAACACAACTGTCTGTAGAAATAGCTAACTTCAGCTAAAGTTTTCCACACAGCTTCAGAAATGTACCCACGAAACATTACAGGCATGAGCCTCTCCATAATTATGTGGAAGTCATGGCTCTTCAGTCCATTCATCTTCATTGTCTTCAAGTTCACATATCTTCTAAAACCAGCGGCATAACCATCGGGGAATTTAATATCCTTCATCCACTTCATCACTTCTTTCCGTTGCTTAGGTTTCAGACAATAGTCAGCTTTTGGTTTGCCTCCGTTTTCTCTAAGCACTTGGGTTGGACGATCACATATCACTGCTAAGTCCATGCGTGCCTTGTCATTGTCTTTCGTTTTATCAGGGAAATCCATGCATGTATTTATGAGGGCTTGGAAAAAGTTACTCTCTTGATGCATGACATCAATGTTGTTCATCAAAATCAATGACTTAGTATAAGGAAGCTCCCACAAGCCACATACGTGAGTCCAGTTATGCTCCTCACCAAAACCTCGATACCTTTTCCCACTCTCGTCTAGGACAAGTTTCCTATGCTCTTCTGTTATTTCTATCCCACTACGTCGGTTGGGCGGTCCCTTCGTGACGATGGTGCCCTTCCTAAATTCCTTTCTCTGCCTTCTGAAGGGGTGATTGAAGGGTATAAAACATCTATGGCAATCAAAGTAACATATCTTGCCACCAGCACTAAGACAAAAACAATCTGTATCTTTAGCACAATAAGGACACGTGACCATGCACGCTCCATCCAGAGAAAATACCATACGCCATAAAATCATGAACCGAGAACATATATGCAACACGAAGATTGAATTTTTGCTTCTTGAAGCAGTCATAGGCTTCCACACCTTGCCATAGCTTCTTTAACTCTTCAATTAGTGGTTGAAGCATCACATTGAGGCGTATGCCAGGATGCTCAGGCCCAGGTATAACAAGACATAGGAACATAAACTCATATTTCATGCAAAGAGCAGGTGGAAGGTTGTACGGTATGGCAATGACAGGCCAACATGAATACGACGCAGCGGTCATATTGAACGGCGTGAAACCATCAGTTGCCAAGCCGATACGAATGTTTCTTGCATTGCTGGCAAAATCTGGATCAAAGTTGTCAAGAGCCTTCCATGCATCACCATCTGACTGGTGCACCATTAACCCATCTTGTCTGTCCGTACAATCTTTATGCCACCTCATGTGCATAGCGGTCTTCCTCGAGAGAAACAAACGTTTCACTCTAGGAGTGAGAGGCATGTACCGAAGCTGTTTATGTGCAACCTTTGTCACCACCTTCTCCCCATCTTCATTTACAAGCTCCACATACCTCGATTTCCCACATTTTAAGAATTTCTGCTCTCTGCCATGTTCCTTCCAAAAAAGCATACAGTTGTCCTGGCAAACATCAATCTTCTCATACTCCATACCAAGACCTTCAAGCAATTTCTTGGACTGGTACATGTCTTTGGGCATCTTGTGACCCGTAGGAAGAACCTCGCTAATCAAATCCACAAGCTCCTTGTAACAATTAATTGAAAATGCAAACTTGGACTTCATTGACATCAGCCGGGTCACGAATTCGAGGACGGTCACGTCAGTGTGCCCGTGAAGAGGCTCTTCTGACGCTTTGAGTAGATCGAAGAACTTCTGAACCTCCTGTGTAGGTGAATCATGATGATCTGGTGCCAGTTCAGGCTGCAGATCCTCAAGCATCTGGTCCATCCTATCAACATCATCTTCACCGTCGTCAACTTCTACTTCTGTTGCTCATTCAACATCTTCACCGTGGAGATACCAGACCTTATAGCCTGGCACGAAACCATGCGAGCACAGGTGTAGTGTGACCTGCCTCTTGGTGTGGCTCGTCATATTTCTACATTTATTGCATGGACACCTAATATTATCTATTTGTGACAAAGCAGCTGCATGGTCCAAAAACATCTGCGTCTTAGCAAACCATTCACTTGTGTGACACCCACCCTTCTTGAAACCTTCATACATCCAATCACGTCTATCACCCATTATTGCGGCTGTGTGTACGAGTAAAGAGTGCATGTGAGACATTCATGTTTCTACACGTCACACATACATCTATAGGTAAGTAGTAAAACTATATATATATATAACATCACCTTCATCACATTAACATGATAATCATTAATTAACAATATTGCAACATCCAAATTTAAGTCAAATCATACTAACAAATAACATGTGATATTAAAACCGACGAAAATTAACATGTGATATTAAACTAACAAATTGTAATCGTATTACAGTTAACTCCCGTCGGCCATCAAAACCGACGAAAATAAACAATAATCACACTCTAATCAAGCCACATAAACTAACTCTAATCACATATTATATTAAACTAACTCTAATCATATGAAAGCTAACTCCCGTCGGCCATAAAAACCGACGAAAATAAACAATAATCACACTCTAATCAAGCCACATAAACTAACTCTAATCACATGTTATATTAAACTAACTCTAATCACATGAAAGCTAACTCCCGTCGGCCATAAAAAACCGACGAAAATAATCACATGTATTTACATATAGGTAGGATTGTACCTCGACGAGCCTACGTCGGTACACGGGCGGACGGTGGACGACGGTACACGGACGGACGATGAACGACGGCGGGTTGGAGACAGCGACGCTCGGGGGCTAGAGGCGGCGTTCGGGTGGGCGGCGGTGCTCCGGGACGAGCAGAGGGCGGCGGCGCTCGAGCCGGGCCAGGGGGCGACGGCCCACGGGGTTTGGCGTCCTCGGGGGCGGCGTTCCGGCCTCGGGGGCGACTGCGTGGTGGCGCAGCGGCGCGGGAGCGTGGCAGCGCGGTGGCTCGGGCGGGCAGCGGCAGCTCGACGGTTTGAGTGGAGAGATGAGGAAGAATGAGTCCGCGCGCGGCCGCTGGTGGCTCTAAAACCATTAATCCCCGTCGGTTTGTGACTTGGTTGACGGGAATTAAATAACCCCCGTCGGCTTTGTCCCACGGCCGACGGGAATTACTTAACCCCGTCGGCTTTGTGACGTGGTCGACAGGAATTAATTAATCCCCATCGGCCTGTGGCTGGGCCGACGACAATTAAATTAATTCCCGTCAGCTAGTAGACGGCCGACGGGAGTTACTTAATTCTCGCCGGCTTTTGCACGGGCCGACGGGAATTAATCTGGCCGACGGGAATCAACGGGATTCCTGTAGTGTAGGCCACATCAAAGCCTCACAAGTGCCACAAAAGAGAGATCAAGCAAAATAGAGCTACCCGTGTGTGTTTAGCGATAGTGCCTTGTGAGAATCATTGAGAGAAAGTGTGTGCTACATCTTGTGATCATTTGAGCGTGGAGTTTGGACTCCCATTCATCTTCCTCCAAACTTTTTGGAGACTTATAAAGCTAGCAAGAGACACCTAAGTGTGTGGTGGTCCTTGCGGGGTCTTAGTGATCCTTGAGATTAAGAAGAAGCACTTGCCGGTCTTGGTGATCGGTGGAGAGAGGGAAAGGGTTGAAAAAGACCCGTCCTTAGTGGACTCCTCAACAGGGATTAGATTCTTGGTGAACCGAACCTCGGTAAAACAAATCACACGTGTCACTTGTGTGTTTATTGCTTGTGATTTGTTTGTCTTCTCTTTCTCTAAGTTCTCTTGCACTATTCTTTGTTGATATTACTTTGTGTTGCTTCAAGTCATATTCTCATATATAGAAGCAACGACTTGCAAGAAAGAACTTGTGTTATTCCTCTTCTTATCTAAGCCCTCTTTCTTTATTCTTCATAGATATTTTAGTTGTGTTGCTTTTTGTTAATTCTGCACTCTTTAAAAGCAATATCTTTGTAAGCAAAGGACTTAGTTTTATACTCTGATTATTGTTCATCTTGTTATAACCGCTAATCGAGGGATCAAGTCTGAGTTTAAAGTTATAATTTTCAGATTTCGCCTATTCACCCCCTCTAGGCGACTTTCAGCTCTTTCTCTGGTTATTGTTGTCTTTTCATTTGTTTCTCCAATGGCATTATAAAGTTTTTCGTAGTTTCCTTTATGAGGGTTGTGGTATTCTCTTGCACACACACCTAAATACATTTAAGGGAAATCAACCAACTACTTACAATAGTAAGTACTTTTACCCCTAAAATTGCCCCGTCGGTTCTTGATTTTAGGAGATCACCTTAATCCTTTATTTTCCAAATTCATCTTAATTAGTGTTGAATGGCAAAAAGTATCTCATGTGTTCTAAAAATTCTACAAAAATTATAGTGACTACTCTTCCTCTGCTAGGTTCTATTCTACCATAAAAATATCAACATTTTTGGACTAACAGTATTTACTACACAAAAATAAGAAATAACTGGATAGATAAGCACTAATAACCACTTTGCACTATGAAAAGTGTAAAAAACCAATTTCCTATTTTTACTACCAACTTCTTAGCATAGGAGCAATCTAAAAAAATTTAGAGGTGGATTCACTATATTCTATTTTCAGTGATTTCTAAAGAAAAAACATTTTGAGTTTTTAATTCACAACTATTATTTTCCCCACATAACCAGTACCCAGTATATTTTATCACAAGTGTTAAAGCACTTAAGAAGTCTACACAAATTTTACCATACATTTCTCAGAATAGTTTCTATTTATTATGCCTTTTTCATAAAATTAGCAGTTTATTGTTTTAATTAAAACTCCATAAAAATATCATGAATATGTCATTTCATATTTTTATACCATAGATCCACTAATAATAAATAGTACAATATTTGTTTCACATATTTTGGACCAGTGAAACGTTTGTGATTTTTATAAGTATTCTAGCACATTTAAAAAATAGAAAAGGAAAAGGAAATCTACTTTGAATTGGCCCCTGAGTTTTGTGCTAAAGAAATCCTTCAAACCAAGCCCTCGGTCACTATTCCCACGAGTCTTAGGCCTTGTAGAAAACTCCCTCGGCTTCCACCTATTTTAACGTGCAGACCCTTCTCCAGGGGCAAGGGGGAAAGGAGGCGGGCGCGAGCTCGAGCGGCGATTTCGGCTCGGGGAAGGATGGGAGAGGACTAGGGTTGAAAATGAACACATTGGTGCACTTGGTTTGCCCAGAGATGGCCGAGAGGAGGCTAGTCACAGGCATAGGCAAAGCGATGCGAGCAGCGTCATCGACGGTGGCCTCGCTGGCATGGTTCGGCCTCGGGAAAGCGCACTAAAGCTTCATCAGGGCTTGGGGAAGATGATGGCGTCTTGGTTTGAGAGGAGGGAGGCTAGAGTAGTGTGTTCATGGGAGCATAGCTCCGACAACGATGCAGACGACAGCTTGGGCTCAGGTGTGGGAGAAGCACGACGAGAGCGGACGAGAAGGCGAAAGTGAGGCGAGGGAAAGGTGGTGGTGTGCTCCGCGCTTGGTTTAGAAGGGCAGGGAGCTCCACGTAGCGGCCATGGCATGGGCGCACACGTGCATATCAAGTTCCTGGAGCATATAGTCGAGCACATGGCGGGTTGGCTCTAGGGCGTTTGCAAACGACTATAGTGGAGCTTGGCATGCTCATTTCGCCAAGATCATTATATAAGAGTTGTTCCTTGATCTCCACACTACATATATTGTAAAGTACCTGTGTATACTAGAGTTACAGTTTAGGAGTTAATGACTAATGAAAATATGTTTGTCACTGCTAATGGTTTCAGTGGAAACTAAATGCCAAAGCATGTCAAATTGATTTGTTTGCTTCCCAAGTTTTTATAGGAAGTGTCTTACTTAGTTATGCACTATTTTCATAATTGGAGCAAAGTGATTTGACGAGTGTAGGTTAGTGAACATTGTGGGTTTTAGTGATAGGTATAGGATTTAGACTTAGAAAATTTCAATTTTCTTGATTTTGCTCTCGCACTTACTTCTAACCTCTAGTAAGCAAACTTTCACACTTTTTCATGGTTTGGGCTAAAATAACTTTCATTAGCTTATGAAATTCTCTACAACTTTTAGTTAGGGCTCTCATCCATTTTAAGCATGTTTGCTAGAGTTCTCAATTTAGTTAAACAAACTACTTTTAGGCCAACTAGTGCCTACTATGGATTAGGAACTTAATTAAGCAAGTTTCGTCACATGAACATTACACAAGGTGGCAACTCTTGATGATTTATACCAGGGGTATTACACAGACAACCATAAAGTATGTTTATACATATTTCTAAATACCCAGTTATATTTCTGACAAAAAATAATATATACAAAATAGCTCACAATTCATTTAAATTATATTAATACTCCATGATCCTAAATTACACATGTTGTTAGAAACATTCTAACGGAACTATGATGATAAATTAATTGTAAACACTCTATTTCCATAATAATAGTAATAACATACATGTTTTTTGTTAGAGGAAATTTAATATCTAGAGTACCGGAATGACTATTTATGCTATCGTAGGCCAACTCAAGGGCGCCCATATGAGCGTGTAAAACAATGTTTTGTATTGTAGATGTATTTTTTGGAGTGGAGTTTGAAATAAGGAGTGAGATAGGGAATATGATAGTGAGATATGGAGGCTGCTGGAGATGCTCTAATAACTAAGAATGAAATTTATGACTTATAGACCATTTTGTAAGAGGAGACTTTTGAGTAAAAGGTACAAGTACATGAGTTTTAACTTAAACATGGATAAAAATTTATAACAACAAATAAGTTCTTATACTAGAAATAAAAATCCTTAAAGTCAGACACGTGTACTACAACAAGAGCTGATATTACTTAGGTTGAAGTTTTAACAAAAACATACATTAAATCTGTGGCAGCAACTGTGTTAGAAAATGGTTACGGACCGCGCGCAATGAAGAAATCTTAAATTTATCCAAAAACTTTCCTGGTCAAAAGTCTTTGCGCTACAAGAGCATGAGCATGGTGTGGTATAAATAGAAAAAAGTTCGGCAGTGTTTTGCTGTGACCCATTTGTAATTTGGAGGAGACAGAAATAATGGCCCCAAATAATTTTGTAATTTTGCGAGCATCGCGGATGGTCATAAAATGAGTAAGGGCCTGTTTGTTTACCCCCCAGATTATATAATCTGGATTAAATAATCCTAAGAGACAAACAAACAGTCTAGCTTATTTGCCCAGATTATATAATCTAACCCCTTGGATTATGATAATCCATAAGCAAGTGAGGAGGTGCTTATTTCAGATTATTTTTTTCCCACTTCCCCACTACCCTTTCAAGTTTCCTAGAAATTACCCACCATTGCCATTATAATCTACCGAATCGTTTTTGCGCCTATCAGATCAGAGAAGCCCGCCGCCCAACAGAAACACGCCAGATAATCTGGGTAAACAAACAAGACTACTCAGATTATATAATCCAAATTATATAATCCAGATTATATAATCTTTCAAAAATAATCCAGATTATATAATCCATTGGGGTAAACAAACAGGCCCTAAATCCCGGTCTTTCATTGGTATTGTTGCGAAACATTCACATGTGATCAAACCCATCCGATGAGTTACTACCCAAGGGTCGCACCCCTTGGGGGAGTACCCCTGCAATCTGTATATAATACAATGTTCCCCTGCAATAAAGACTTATCGCTGTCATTTGTCTCTCTCTCAATCTCGTTACCACTGAGTATACTTCAACACGTTATCAGCACGACTCGCGAGAGAACCGAGAGAAATTTCTGTTGGAAACAGACAGAGGAGATCGCTCGCTATACAATGGAACCGATGATCGGTCAAGGCAAAAGCAGACAGGAGGAACATCGGACGCAAAGAGGACGACCTCCATCCGCGAAAGGCGGTGAGCAATCAATTGTCAATTAGAAGCAAAATCGACATTAATGTTCCCTCGCCGTCTGTTCTAGCACGAACGGTGGCTGGGCAGGCCCTCCAATCCGTGCACTCACGCGCAGATCCGGTGCGGGGTAGCCATCACACGGATGGGCATGCCCCCGGCAGCCGAGCGCCCCGGTGCGGGTGTGCTCGGACGCGGCCAGTTACCGGCGCGGGCACTGACGCTCGGCCCCGGCGGCGAGCACTGCCGACCTCGGCTTCGGCAAGGGTGGCCAGGCCCCCATCGAGGCGCACGACTGTGCGCGACGGCCTTGGCTCGCTCCGGCAAGGGTGGCCAGGCCCCCACCCTCGGCGCGAGCGGGCGCGACCCAGCCACGCTGGCCGCCGACGCGGATCCGGCATGGCGTGCGCGGGCACAGCCCCGACGGTGCGGTGGCGCGTGGCTAGCAGGCGAGCCCGGCCACGCGTGAGCGGCCCGGCCAGCCACACCACGGGCGGCTCCGGCCAGCCTGGCCACGCGGGCGCGCGAGCACGCCGCAGCCATGCGGGCGGGCGGGCCATTCCCGGTGCAGGCCAGGGCGAGTGCCCCTGCGTGGACTGCCCCGCGGCCTCGCGCGGATGGCCTGCCGGCCGCCGGCCTCGGCGGACCACGGCGGTCCTCCTCGGGCGCGGCTCCTCGGCTGGAGCGCTTCTGGCGGCTCGGCCACGGCCCAGCCGGCGTGGATAGGGTGCGAGCGCTCCTCGGCGCGAGCGCCCTCGGCGGCGGCGCGGTGAAGGCGTAGGTCCGGCGGCGGCTGGGGCGCTCCCTGGAAGACGACGGCTGGGGCGGTTAGGGTTTGGAAAACCTAACCGCCCCTATTTCTAATGGGCTTCGTGGCCTCAGTTGGGCCGCTTAGGCCAGCCAGCCAGGCTGGGCCGGCGTGCTGGCCACCAGGCCGCTGCCTGGCCCGCCTGGCAGGCCGCCAGGGCTGTTTCTGAGGATCTAAAATGGCCTATTTTATCATTTTTAAATTCTAAATTTAAGTATAAGTCTCTGTTTTATATGTAATTTCAGTTCAAAATTATCTTAGGCATCTAGATTCGTTATTTAGATTGCTAAAGATATATGTAACTGTACATATTTGTCCATTTTATTATGGAAATTACAGACTTGTTAGTGAATTATCTTTGTTTTTACATTTATAATTCACATATTTTCGACTTGCTTTGTTTTTGCATTCTTTATGATTGCATGGAAAACATAGCACATATAAGAAGTCGAAACTGAATGGTCTACATGCAACATGAGGTTGCATTTTTTTGGGTGAAGCATAGGGTGATGGAGTCCTAAGCACTGGCTGCGCTAAATTCTTTATAGAATTTAGTAGCCCAGAGACCGTGCTTTAGGCCGCATTTGAAATGCCTATCACTATGAGGTCTACATCTTTCGAGATGATTACCTATACGTGCTATCCCAAAAAGATCACGGACCAAGCAGGCGTCGCGGGCTATGGAGCCAGGCTGGACGCTTCAGTCATGGTGACTGCTAAAAGAATTCTTTTAATTAAGTTCTACTTAATTAAACGATGAATTCTTGTAAAATATGACACATATCTTGAACTTGGGATATTTCAACACATGATGTAGATCTAAGCTTTGGCTGCAATAAGTTCTTGGAATTTATTTGCCCAGAGACCAAGCTTTTAGACAGCAAAATGTTATTTGCCCATCAATAAGAGGTCTACATCATATGGTTATGATGATTACCTATGTGTTCTCCCAAGTAGATATGTAGGAGACTTGATGTTGGTTATTCACCTTTATGGTGATTACCATTTTGTTTTTTGAAAATTTGGTCAAGCACAGGGTAGTGGAGTCCTAAGCATTGGCTGCGGTATGTTTCTTGAATATATCAGCCCAGAGACCATGCTTTCAGGCAGCAAAAGTTTTGCCCACTACTGGGAGATCTACTCCATTGTTGCATTACATGGAGATTATCTACGTTGTGTCCACCAAATTTTTCAAAAATCTGTTGGTACACTGTATGTGATACCTATAATTCTCCAACATATGAAGATATGATATATTTTGCAGCATATTACAACATCAGAAAAATGGTTAAGCCATTTGGAGGATAATTATTTAATAGAGTTTGATGAACTCGCCTAATGGGCTTAATTATCCTTAATGTTCATTGCATATGTTCATTTCATTTTTGCATGATATGGGAATTCATCTCTTCATTTTGGAGGAAATAAGATGCTTTCTTTCTCTTACGGTTCTTATGAAAAGAACTTATGTGCTTTTGCGGCTTGATATGCAAGCGCAAAATGAATATCAAAGAAAATCATAAGAATTGTGTACTTATGAGTATGTGTCTACATAATGTTGTGGACTAACACTTTGTATTCATATATTTTTGCTTGAAAGCAAATATATAAGCACATTAAAAAGGGAAGGGCAATGAGTATGACAAACTCTTTTGTCATTACACTATACGTGGTATAGTGTTGTATGCCTAAGCATCTAATCTTGTATATGAAATACCAATAGATGCATACTACTCATGAAAGCTAAGATATGAAGTGTACTTCAATCTGCCATCTGACATGATAACAGTGGTTAGTTGTGTAAATCATGATTTAGAATAATCATGTAACAACACTTCTTTTTCTAAGAGAAGACCACTTTGTTAGATGATTTGCTTTTGAGTACTATTTAAATAATGCATGAGATTTGGTATAATCTCATAATTGATAGGTTCAACTCATGTGATGTGAGTTGAACACACTCATGTGATTTGAGTGTAAAAACTCATATGAATTTGAGTTAAACAAACTCATCGATTGGAGTTGATCACTCATGTGATTTGAGTTGAACAAGCTCATCGATTAGAGTTGAACCAACTCATCAAGGGAGTTGAAGACTCATTAATTTGAGTTGTGCAAACTTGTACAGGGATTCTTCCAATTGAGGAAGAAACATGCAATGTGGAGAATTGAGCCACAAACTCTATAAGTGGGGAAACAAAATATTCTCATATTCCTTTGGAAAGAGGAAAGAATATTTTGACAATCGCTTCGCGCGATATCATGATATGTTAATATCTAGTCCCCTTTTGGTAATGGAAGTATCAAGGATGTGTTGATATATCCTAATTGTTATCTTACCATATTATAGAGATATCCATATAATTTCTATCATGTGGAAACACAAGGTGATAGTGATGGATATTGCATATGTTTTTTAGAAACATTTCTTATGGACTGTATTCTACATACATCCTCCTATACAAAGTGTTGCATATGTTATAACTTTTCAAGTGATGATACTTACCACGCTGGGTAAGATTGAATTGGTCATCCCATTGTTGGGTTGAAATGAAAAGTTATGGACAATTCTATTGGTCATGTTTTTCCCATAAGATAGATACTTGATGAATATCATTGGGAATGAGATTTTAATTCCCTCTTATCTTAAAATCTGATCTGAATTGGTTAAGTTCTTTGAATTGTTTCAAAGGAACGAGTGTGGTCCATTACAAAGATTGTATGGACATCGAAGGCTTTATATGGTTCTTTGGTGCATCTATATGATGACCTCAAGTGTGTCCTTCGGACAACACATGACCATTAAGCAATAGTGTCTCAAGCTTGAGCACATTAGCCTCCACACTACTGAATTTACCAAATGTACTTACAATCGTGATTGTTTGTCTTGGTATTCAGAATGATATCCATAAAGGATATGATGAATCTGTGATAGATTCGAAAATTTCAGATTATTAATGACCATCAGTAATGAATTGTCATTTCCAACTGGTTATGGTTGGAGTCAGGAAGTTTTGCACGCTCCTGACTTGTGATTAACTGCATGTACTGCATGTACAAGTTCCCCTATGGTTTTTAGTACGTGGGAATCCGTAAAAGATTTCCCATGCGTACATTGGGTATGTTCCCAATCTCACCACCGCAGCGTACATATATGGGCACACAGAAAACTGGGGATCTATGTGAGAATTCATTCTCCGTCGATCATTAAGATTTAGAATCTCTTCATGAGAATCTATTTATGGCCCGTACGCTTGCTTGAATCATGAGCTTTTCCAGGCATTAGGGGGAGATTTCGAGTACCAAAATGAATGCCAGGAAATTATAATGAATGCAGTAAACATTCAGGCTCAGGATCACGTACTAAAACTGAACCTTTGGGTTCGAATGATTTGCAAGAAGTTGCAAATTGACTGCCTTGTGCATTTACTATGAGGTGTCACTCAAATTAATCCTATGAGGAAGTGCCAGAAAGAGTGGTTACATGGAAAACCACTTAACTCCCTATTGCAACGTTGTTGTAAATAAGAGGGGGAGAAGTATGGTCACAAATTGGGATTAAGATGCTTGCAAGCAGCTGAAGGCTAGGCCTTCTGAGATAGTAAATGCAGACCAACTATTCGTTGGTAACCAACCTAGTGTTGGTAGACACCTAGAGGATATGGATTATCCTGTGAATGGAAGACATTCACAACCTAGCTCAGTGCGCACTGATGAGGCTAGGTTATCGGAAGCCCTTGATTCTCGTTTTGGGATTTCACGAGGAATCATAAGGGTACATAAAAAATGACTTTATGTCAACTGGAGAATTGTGTTATTTAAAAGCTACAAGTGTCGACACATACATCTCAGCAATTGTATATGCACTCCAAGTGATCCAAAAGACTATGGCCATAGCAGAGCACGAGTATGCTCAAATTGGATCTTGTTGAGTGATACAATGTTGCAGAGATGGCCTTGCTCACCGGAAAGAAGTGTTAACTTATTTTCACTTCAAGGTATCTTACTGTGGATACAAGTTTGTTTTCATGGACTTGGAAACAATGAGGTGGTGAGAAAGCATGGCTAGTAGCAACTGGGTTTTATACGCAAACCCAAGCATTATTTTAATGCTACAAATTCTCATCTACTATGAGTAGTAAAATTCCGATACAATACAAAGGGCAGTAAATCATCTATCTGTGCAGTTGATAGATGTAGTGACAACATATGCATATGTGGTCACTAGATTATGGTATATGTGGAGTCTTGAAGGATTCCAAATACATAATCACCAATCACAAATTTGCAATGCTTGGAAAGTCTTTGTGACTTAGAGCATCTTGGTCAAATATGGTACATTCGACCTAGTGAATCCTTCTTTCTGAAAGGATACACAAAGTATGGTATGTTAAGTGTAAATATGTGCATCATATTTTAAACATACATTACTTATCGACGGAGTTTAAGATAGAGGATATGAATTGAAAGAGATTTTCAATTCAAACTAAACTATCTTGAGTATCTTGGATACAAAGTTGTCTATATCCAACGTATATTGAAGAAATTCAATATAATGGAATCATAGTCATTTGATTCTTTCAGATCATGAGATGTGCTATTGTATCTTGCAAGAGCATCCGGCCGGATATTGCTTTGCAATGATTTGCTAGCTAATAGCACATGAGATCGAGTTATGATCTCTAGATGTACTCATGCTCTCCTTATGTTTGGATATACTGATCTTGGATATCTATAGAAGATCCCCAGGTACAAGATCAATGACATACTTCTAGTAAGTTGGACCTACTGTTTGATAAATGTTGATCAACAGAGATTAATGGTCACTTACACTAATCATTCTATAGTACACTTCGTGGGATTGTACAGAATGATATACTACATACTGAAGGTATGTGGTGGTCATGATTTTATATCACTGACCTTATTATCTATGGAGATAATATTACTTTGTGTTGTTTAGATGAAAAACAAGTTATGAACTAAGTCTCTACTTACTCCACATTTTAGATGTGTTTGAGAGCAGGTATGGGATGACTTAGTGATTTGTAAGAACAGGGGGAGTTTCCTCTTGATCTGAAGAACTTGTTTCTGCATCATGTTGTACTCTTTTCTTTGCATGAGTTTTTCCCCTGATTGGGTTTCTCATTCAAAGTTTTTAACGAGACAACATCAACACAAGGTCTATGTCGTATCATCTATTTTTCCCGTAGAGGTTTTCAAGGATGATACATTATGGCATAGTTATTGTTGTATTTGAACTAGGTGATGAGTTTATCTCCCTAGAGTTCAAATGAATCAACAATAGAGTATGACTACTCTCCTTATTTCTCCCACTGGGTTTTTAAGGAGACTCGGCTCATATGTTGATTTCCCAGATTTTCTGACATGATTATCTTGGAGAAATATTAGCCTGAGTTATATGTCTCATCATTTATTTTCCCCACTGGGGTTTTTGAGATGATGGCTATAGACATATTATTGTTCTTTGGGCTAGAGGTCCATTGGAGAACAACGTACCATGATTCGATTGAATCACCGACAATTATCTATAAGGATAATTGAGCTTGTGTTGTTCAGATGGAAACAGGAAACAGGAAATATTAACATCTTGCAAACAAAGTCTTGTGATAATCTTACTGATCTATTCACAAAATCTCTACCATGCTCCACGTTTCAGAAATATGTTAAAGTGGTTGGTATGAGAAGACTTAAGTGATTGCAAGAATCAGGGGGAGAAATTCTCCGTGATATTTGACCTGTCTTGTCCATCATATTACACTCTTTTCTTTGTATGAGTTTTGCCTTGTTAAGGTTTTCTCATCCAAAGTTTTTAATGAGGTAATATCAACTAAGCTATATGCTTCATCATTGATTTTCCTCACAGGGGTTTTTATGCATGATGATTATAAGCATATTTTCTTTTGGAGTTCATGTGAGATTATTCTCATTATCCAAAAGATATTGTGTACTCCTTATTTTTTTCCCACAGGGTTTTTGAGGAGATGGTACATTGGAAGACGACTTGCAGGTGATCAAAGGGATTTGGGTTGATCAAGGGGGAGTGTTGCGAAACATTCACATGTGATCAAACCCATCCGATGGGTTACTACCCAAGGGTCGCACCCCTTGGGGGAGTACCCCTGCAATCTGTATATAATCCAATGTTCCCCTGCAATAAAGACTTATCGCTGTCATTTGTCTCTCTCTCAATCTCGTTACCACTGAGTATACTTCAACAGGTATATTCATTCGCGTGACTTGGTATTGGCCATGCCACGTGGATAGTATGATCAACATGGTTCAAATTAATGGAGAAGGGATTAAACACTGTACCTGTACTATGTGGTACGATTTTTATCTAATAAACAATAGTACACAACTGGTATTCTAGTTTGATACGCACGCGTTCCAGCAGCTTCCGTGTACGTGCGACCGATCCTCTCATATATATTAGTAGTATAGTAGTCGTCAGCGAGAATAACGTGGTCATAGACTCATAGTGTGGTCTGGTCTCACAATACTTTCACCCTTTGGATTCGACCAATCATATTGGATATGATGCTTAGCTAGGAAAAGGAGAGTCCGCGTGAGAAAATTTCCCGCCCAAGCAGGCAAGCAGGATGCGTTCTCCAACCATTGTACCGTAACGCGTTTGTTGCTGAGATGATTTTCATGCTAATTAATAATTGACACCTCGATTCCGCAGAAGCCATGCATAGCGCTACATGACGGTCTTGGGCTGCCTTACTTTTCTAATACCTAGCAGGTCTAAGCTAGTAAGCTGGTAATGGGTCACGCCTCAAATATTTCTTCACAATTCACTTTAGCTCTTAAATAATTTTAGTTTAAAATTAAATAAAATAAAGTCTGATCCTAATCCGATTCGATTGGAAAACAATTCTATGCAACCGGACGCTGAGAAGCAACAGTGCATGCTCCGTTTAGTTCATGGCACACGTATTCATCTCATTAATCTTAAAGCAATGGAACAACCAACCATATTGGCTCATGCTTTGAAATTGGTGTTATGCTGTTTTAATAGGGACACTTCCTAGAGCAGGTGAAGGCATGAGCTTCTTCTTAAGATATCTCAAGCAGCTTATCCATCACTATACTCATATCAAACTCTACTATATGATGATCAACCTTTTGTATGAATCCCCAACCCGTCTTATATATGTTGACAGATTCAGGGTTACAAGTTGGTTTTTTTCTCCATTATCACTAACCCCCACGCTCTCGGGAGTCTATTTCTGAGTTCCGCGTGAGTTGTTGCGCTTCCTTATCCCGAAACACTTGTGTTGCAGCTTTGGCTTGATCTCCAAGCCTTCATGCAGCCATCGGGCCTGAGTCAACCGGTAGTCAGCCCATGAAATGAACCATCCGGTCTACTTAGGCCCTTCAATGGCCCATGCCCTGGAACCAGTGGATATCTATCCCCCACAGGCCCCTCAGGCTCGAGTTAATTTTGAGGATAATTAACTTGAGGCTCCAAAAAACCCTGGTCCTCTGTGTCAGGATCACCGATGTATGTACAATTCTGCTAAGTCAACAAAACTGCTTTTTCTCCAACGCTTTTCTCCATGGGGTGCATCGCCTCGGTTCATCCAATGGGTGTAGCACCCGAGCTTCGAGCTGATTTGAGCAAAAATCAATTTGAAGGTCCGAAAAGAAACTTCCTAAGAGTCAACATGATTTCTTTTTCTTCGACGCTTCTCTCCGATGGCTATAGCCCCCGAGCTTCGAGCTGACTTGAGTAACTATCAGCTTGATGGTCTAGAAAGAAACTTCCTATGAGTCATTAATCCGACTTACTTTAAGTAAAGTCGGTTGGTACAGTATCTTGCAAGCATGCAATTATGAAGTCCGACCAAAGGCTCCACTATTTGAATTGGTAGAATTTTTAATAAACTCCTCACCCAATGGATGTGAATAAGGTTGGAATAGCTGCCACGTAGACCAGTGCTTCATTTGGAAGTTTGTCATGAAGCAAATAACTGCCTTTTGATACCATCATGATGTTAATAAATGAAAACTCACACTGTCTTGGAGATTGAATTTCCATCATGATGTTTCCATTATGATGTAAGCGTGTAAAGTCGAAAATACCAAGCAGCACCTTCCCCGCTACATAAGCTAGTCTCTAGGCCTTCCTTTCACCACATTGCCATCTTTCTCTTCATACTTCCTTGAAAACCCCATCCTCTTTGGCTCCTCGAAAGAATAAGGAGGACTCCCAGAGGAAGAGTTGTCTAAAAGCAGTGCTAGAGAAGAGCTGTCAAAGCACATTCTCCTAGAGGAACCCGAGCCAACTGACTCTATGGGGTATAACACCCTAGAGCGAGACATCATCTAAGGCCTTGAGTGCCCTAGGCTTGAGGGTTCCTCCGATGAGGAGTAGGACGGCGATGATGACAATGACGACGACGGCGGCAGCGATGAGGCCATCCCACCATTGCCGAAGTGTCACCACGTCGTAGTGTAGATGTTGGCTAGGAATAATTTATTATCTAGGAATGGTTCTTGAAGAACCACTTTTGTAATCCACCCTTCATATGAATAAATTACAGTTTATTGATAATGTCTACTGTGTTCGTTCCTTTGAGTGTTAATTATTTTGATTTGCTGCTTATTTGTGTGAAATGTTGAAGACCAAACCCCATATACTTCTGACTAAATAATATCGACTGAATCTTCAAGCAACCAACTTTTCCGACCAGACATAGATTTGTTGCGTTTGATGTCATCGGGACTTATGGTAATCCATGCCCTAACAGTCCCTTCCACTTGAAAACCCTTATTCCTTAGTCCATTCATTTCTAACACCACTATTGTTACTGAGTTTGAGATCCCATACTTTAACTGCCTTTGAATTTAGCCGTGCAGCTTGCTCCACCAGCGATGGCCTCAAAGAAGAAAACCTTGAGCTAGCACGGAAACATTAATGAGATTCTTTCACATGATAAAATGCTTAGATCCCCAATCCCTTCCTTGCTTTTCATAAGTCCACTGTCTCTGAATCAGATCTTCTTCAATTGGTGGAAATGTGTGTTCTTCCCCTAAGAATGTGGATGCTTGGAAAAGTTGGATAGGGAAAGGAGAAGGAACCCCGAGGAAGATACTCATGAATCAGTAGTCTTTGCTCCTTTCTTTATTCATGGGTTAGGTTTGCCTATTTGCTCCTTTGTCTAAGGCTTTCTCAATTTCTACACCATAGATCTCACCCATTTGAACCCAAATTCCATAGCGCAAATTGTCATCTCCATTCATCTGTGTAAAGCATTCCTTGGGACCATTCCACATTTTGGTTTATAGAAGTATTTGTACCACTGTAAGCCTAGTATGAGGGAGGGAGTGTTGCAAGTTGTTGGTGGTGCCATTCCTGAATTACGTCATGGCTAGAAATGAGTTATCTAGACATTCCCTTCAAGGATAGTAACATAGGATGGCATGCCAAGTGGTTTACCATGGAGAATCACGAGAACTCGTTGCCAGCTCGATTAGGGAGACACCCCTACACGAAACTGCCTAGTTGGTAAGAGCCACCAACTGATCAGGATACTGTTGAGACTAATGCTCTGCTAGCTGAGATTGCCGATTTGAAATGAAAGGATTTGATAGCCCAAGCTATTGTAATTGACTTTATTTTTCGCAATATTCAATCTCTGAAGGACCGAGTTTATCCAACCTACTTGTTTGTTAGAGCTAAAGATCGTACACGTAAGTTGACCGAGTCATCACTGAAGAAGAAATCTTAGCCCGGTTGGTTTGATGCCGAGGGGTGAGATTTACAATGAGGGAGCTCCACGGGCCTATTATGCATGGCATCCTTCTACAACTGTAAGTATTTTCTTTCCAGACTGAGTCGATCTCGAAAAACCCGCTGACATATGGATTAAATTCTAAATCTGGACCAAAGGCAAGAAACCTTGGAAAAGGTTAATTTTGTCGGTCCGGCAAATTATATGCCATCGACCATGTTATTTCGTCGACTCTATGGTCGACGAAATTAGCTTCCAGGTGGCTATTTATTTTTGTCGGCCACGTGGCCAGCAAAAATAAAGACAACTATTTTCGTGGGTCTAACAACCGATAAAAAATGTAAATATTTTTGTTGCCTAAGTTATTCCTGTATCACATGAATTGAATGAAATTGAAAAAAAAATTAGCAGAGATTTTAACTTGCTATGGATTGAAACCCATCTAATCATCTTCAATCCACATAGATTGAAGAGAAAACGAATGGACCCTTATGCGGAAAAAGTATATGTAGCCATGCACTAGCTAGGGATATGTGAAGTTTTATTCTTGAGCAATTGGAAAATCTTTTAAAACTATTTTCTTGTCCTCACCTAAGACACGGTCTCCACATACACTGATACGCACATACTTTTGTTCCAACCTTTCACACGGCAATACTAAATCAGAAACAAGTTACCTGTTCCCCTTGTTGCGAATGAGTATTCCCACCACACATACCGTGGTAGGTGGACTGAACTCTGTCTGGTTCAGAAGATCACAAGTACAAGCGGCGCACCAATCAGTACGTCTACTCCTTCCACACCTTTACCAAACGTAACTTTAAGACTATAAATCTGCTTCCGGAGGAACCATGCAAGTGCGACCTGAAAGTAAAAAAAGTATCACGACCCTGTGGTGTATACGCAGAACCGGCCGGGTAAATTTCGCAGTAGTCCAAAAGTGAGCTAAAGTGACCAAGAAACTTGGGCAAAAAGAAGAGGCGAAGAAGCAGCAACCAGGTGACGCCGCATCTCCTGCCATCCTGTTGGTTGGGCGCCTGACAATAACCACTGAAGGACAACTAACCGAGATACTACTTACGAAGACGCATCGGCTTAAAACAAATCAGTCAAAGAATGTGCAAGTCCTGCTGTGTCTTCACGTTTCTGGCAGTATGATTAATTGCATGGATACGGATGACGATGCTGCTGGCCGGCTCATCAGTTTTTTTTTTTGTTTTTGTGCATATATAGCCATGCATTGTACCTCGACCGCCGTAAACATCCGATATGATTGCCCGACGAAGCGACAATAATGTGTGGCCGTTTTAGTGAATAGATCAGGTTCGTTTTTCTCAATCAACGCAACACTACACTACACTAGCTTGTTAGTAGAAGATTCATCTCAAGTCGACAGCTCTCAACCGTGTGTGATGATGACAAGCAGAGCAGGCAAGCAGCCTTCTACAAGCGCCACACATATGCTTGACCGGGCCGGTCTCAAAATAAATAATAAAGTGGCACGTACTAGCGCGACCAGTGCGTTGGCATTGCATTTGCATTGCATGGGATAGATCCACCGGGATACGTACATGCGTCGTGGATCGTAGTAGACGCTGAGCACTCGCAACTTGCCAGCTGAGCACACAAATCATCACACTCGATCGCCACCCTAGCTATCTGCCAGTGAAATTTTTTTACGGCCAATTATGTTAAACATTTTTACAGAATTATTAAGGCCCGCCAGCCGGCGGCATGTACATGTATATGATTGGGGGTGTTCTTTCATACGTGTTCTGGCGTTCGTATTCTTGACCAGGTAAACGTCCTGACTGTGACTGTGACTGTGAAAGCTGATGGATTTATACAGCTGTCAGCCAACATTTGTAACGGATGAACGAAATGGACCGGGTAAACTCTCCCGGTTAGACTGTGGTTCGCGTAAAATAGGGAAGGCGATCCGTTAAATTTAAAATAAGAGATAGATAGGTTTGTTTTAAATCGAGCTACAATTAAGTTTTAAGTATGACTAAATGTATAGGAAAAATACTAATATTTATGATAACGCCAAACAGAAATATTATTAAAATAGGTGGCATAATAAATCTAGTTTATTTGGCGTTTTAAACATCTTTTCTTTATATATTTTTGTATAAAATGTTTTATTATTTCAAAATCATTAATCAAATTGATTCGTAACGTGCGTTTTGTAGAAACAAGGTAGCTTAGATCACAATAACGAAAAATGATTAATGGAACTCAATGGTCAATTTTTAAAGGATGATCGAGAAGGTTAAGGCTCAGTTAGTTCTAAGTGTTTAGAGTTGTTGGAAATTTAAAGTATTATATAACCTTATTTTTTATTTAAATCATTCTATAAAGGGGGACACAAATCGAGTAGCTTAACCTAGACAAGTCTAGTTAGGTATGATGGTGCACGCTTATGAAACCCAGTGCTAGGTAAACCAAAGAGAGATCACGAGAAGTTTGAAACACAATCCAACTAAAAAAAGACCGAAACAAGTGAATCAACAATGCTGCGATAGCATCGAACATGTTTGGTGTGCACTACTGTGCACTGGACAGAATTGTGTCTTGTTATGTTTGAGCATAGTACCATCATGTCTGGTGCACACTAGATACGGTGCACCGGACACAACACTTAGAGAGCTTGAAGAAGTGGCCTAAGACACTTGTATTCACCGGACGTGTCCAGTGTATCACCATACATGGGACCCAACAAAGAGCTTAGAGTGGATGTAAATTGTGTCTGAAAGGCCAACTACTCACTAGACATGTCTCGTGTACTACCGGGCATGTCACCAGATAGGGTACATGACATTCGAGAGGACCACTTAACGCTTTTATTCTAGTGATTCTTCTCAAGGTACAAGAAATGATTACATAATAAAATCATGCATAACAGAGACGATGAAAGGAACTTGGATGTTTAAGAGGGGGGCAAATTACAACTTCTACTTTTCGCACTAATCTAGGCCTCTAATTTTACCTCTTAAACAAAACCTATATGGATAACCAAACTGAAAGGGAAATGTGCCCTTGGGCCATTTCTATATTGTTTTGGTGATTAGATGCTCAACACATTTCGTTTTGACTAATATGAGTTTAGAGTTAAAGAGAAGTAAATTGGAGAAACAAAGGTATGATTCTAGCAATTAGTAAATTGTTTTTGGTACTAACTATGTTCTGTAAAGTACTAGGGATCTTCTCAAAATGAGAGAAATTAAATTGGAGGTGTTTGGCTAAGTTCCGCCAAACTTGCACCAGCCTGCGGCTCACCGGACTGTCCGGTGTACACCGGACTGTCCGGTGTACACCGGACAGTGTCTGGTGCCCAGGTTGGTGCCCCGGCGAACTGGCTGCTCTCGGGAAAATCTATGGGCACTTGGGCTAAAATTCACCGGACTGTCCAGTGTGCCAGCCGAGCGCCCAGCCAACGATCGACCGCGTGATCAGTAGGCGACATGTGGACTTCGCCAACGATCTCCAGCCCACACCGGACTATCTGGTGCGCCACCGGACTGTCCGGTGTGCCACGGGGCCAATGTCTGCAACGGTCGGCTTCGCCAAACAAGGAAGGGAATCGCGCACTGTTCACTATCCGGTGGTGCATCGGACTGTCCGATGCGCCCATGGACAGAAGGCAACCAGGGCCTTAAAATGAGACTCCAACGACTCCTAGCATCCTTGGGGCTATAAAAGGGACCCCTAGGCTCATGGAGCAGAACACCAAGCACCCATTGAACATTCTACAACGCCGAGACTTCGCAAACACGCAATTGATTCATTGTGATATAGATTTGAGCACTTCTTTGAGTTGTCACTCCGCTGTGCTATTTCGTGTGCTCTTTCTTGTCGTGTGTGTGTTGTTGTTGCTGCAACTCCCGCTCTTGTGTGTGTTTATATTCCCCCTTACTCTTGTGTTTATTTGAGATCATTTGTGTAAGGCGTGAGAGACTCTAAACTATGGAGATTCCTCACAACGGGATATTATTGAGATTAAGAGAACTGTGGTATTCAAGTTGATATTTGGATCATTTGAAAGGGGTTGAGTGCAACCCTCGTCTGTTGGAACGCCACAATGTGGAGTAGGCAAGTATTCTACTTGACCGAACCACAGGATAAAAATCGTTGTGTCACTTGTCTTCAACCTACTACGATTTTCTCTCTATTTCACTTCACTTACATTATTGCTCTAAGTTTAATACTCACTCAATGAAGAGCATTTAAGTGAAGAAGTTCTCCGCTCATACTCCTCATTCGAACTTGGCTCTTACTTTCACTAATCCAATATTAGTCCAAGGTGGTTTTGTTGAGCTGTTTTTTATAGGATCACCTATTCACACCCCCTCTAGGTGCTCTCACAAACAAGTTAGTGCAACAAAGGTTTTGCCAAAGTGTTGCTATCTCTACCAAAAATGGAGTTATTGAGAGCACCTAGAGGGGGGGGGGGTGAATAGGTGATCCTGAATAACTTCAAAACTTAAGCCACAAAAACTTGTTAAGTGTTAGCACAATTATGGCCAAGTGGCTAGAGAGGAGTCAAAACACAATAACCACAAGAAATCAATCACAGAGATGACACGGTGGTTATCCCGTGGTTCGGCCAAGTACAAAACTTGCCTACTTCCACGTTGTGGCGTCCCAACGGACGAGAGTTGCACTCAACTCCTCTCAAGTGATCCAATGATCAACTTGAATACCACGGTGTTCTTGCTTTTCTTTTCTCAATCCCGCTTGCGAGGAATCTCCACAATTTGGAGCCTCTCGCCCTTACAAAAGATGTTCACAGAGAATCACGGAGCAAGGGAGGGAATGAGCGACGCACACAAGACTTCAAAAGATCAGAGCAACACGCACACAAGCAGCAATAAGAGCTCGCAACACAACTCAAAGAGTACACAACTCCACAAGAGCTCTATATGCTATCACAATGAATCGAATGCGCTAGATCAATGTCTTGGTGCTTAGAAAGGTTGTAGGAATGCTTGGTTTCCTCCTCCATGCGCCTAGGGGTCCCTTTTATAGCCCCAAGGCAGCTAGGAGCCGTTGAGAACACAACTGGAAGGCTATCCTTGCCTTCTGTCGTCGGGCGCACCGGACAGTCCGGTGCACACCGGACACTGTCCGGTGCCCGATTTGTTTCCATAAACAGCGCATCTGACCGTTGCTGTCTTAGTCAGATCTGCGCACCGTTGGCGCACCGGACATGTCCGGTGCACACCGGACAGTCCGGTGCATCTTTCCGACCGTTGGCTCGGCCACGTGTCGCGCGCCGATCGCGCGGCCGACCGTTGACCCGGCCGACCGTTGGCTCACCGGACAGTCCGGTGCACACCGGACAGTCCGGTGAATTTTAGCCGAAGTCGCCGGAGAAAAACCCGAGAGCGGCCTCTTCGGCCGAGGCGGCTTGGCGCACCGGACACTGTCCGGTGCACCACCGGACAGTCCGGTGCCCCAGACCGAAACAGCCCCTTGGCTGCACACAGCCAAGTCTTCTCTTCTCTTCTTCTTTCTGTTTCTAACACTTAGACAAATATATTAGTACACAAAACCAATGTACTAAGGCTTAGAAACATACCTTTACTTTTGATTTGCACTTTGTTCATCCATAGGCATAGATTCACATTTAAGCACTTGTGTTGGCACTTAATCACCAAAATACTTAGAAATGGCCCAAAGGCACATTTCCCTTTCAATCTCCCCCTTTTTGGTGATTTATGCCAACACCACATAAAGCAACTAGAACAAGTGCAAAATCACTTCAAATAAAAACTCAAATTGGTTTTGATTCAATTTTGGCATATATGGATCATCCTTTGCCACCACTTGGTTTGTTTTTGCAAATCAAACTCAAATCTCTATCTCTAAGTCAAACACACATGTTGAAGCATAAAGAGAGTCATTCCAAAAGAGATTTATCAAACTTTTCACAAAACTCCCCCCTAAATCCCATAATCAACACTTCTCCCCACAAGAAGCCAACTTTTGACAATAGAGACAATAAATGCTTTTGACACAACAAAAACTCTAATCTACTATTTTCAAAATCTCTCAAGTGGTAGCTGATCCATTTTTCACTTTGGCCTTTATTTTTCTCCCCCTTTGGCATCAAGCACCAAAACGGGATCAATCTTGGCCCTTTTAACCCCATTGCCTCACCAAAGTCTTCAATTAAGAGCAAATGGCAATAAGATGTCATGAGATGAACTTGGAATAAGTTACCCTCTCATCGGAGTGCAGTGGAAGTCTTTCATTGGTCCAAGTCCACCTTTTCCCTTTCAATTGTAACGCCCTGAATTTGGGGGTAGAATTTTTTTCTTTTCTCTCACCAAATTCAGGCGTTACTCTTTTCTTTTCTCGTTCCCTCGCTAAACCTTGACCTTTTCCAAAGTTATAGCGGGGTTTGGCTTGGATTTCCCGTGTTATGAAAAACCCTAAATTACTTTATGTTGTTTGATGCACCATGCCGAACTATGCATTCTTTGATTGCTTAGAGATGTAAGTGCATTCATCTAGAAAGATCGGATTTCGAAAAGGAGAAAAAAACCCTTTTCTTTCTTTTCTTTTTCTTTTTCTTTCTCTCTCTCCTCTCTTTCTCTCTCCCGCGCCGTGGGCCGCCCCTGGCCGGCCCAGCCGCCCCGCCCGCGCGCCCCCCCTTGGGCCCAATAGGCCCATGCCGCCCCCACCTCCCCTTTTTCCCCAAACCCTCTCCCTCTCCCTCTCATTTTTTCCCTCTCTCATTCTCTCCCTAGCCGCCGCCCCTACCCGCCCCCTGCCCTAGCGCCGCCCCTACCCTAGGCCGCTGCGCCGCCCCCTGCCGCCGGCCGCCCCTCGCCGTCGATCCCCGCCAGTGAGCCCCCTCCCCCTCCTCCCTCTCCTCCCTCCCCTCTTCTCTCCCCACCCCCGCGCGCCCCCTGGCCGCGCCGGCAGCCGCCCCAGCCCCGCCGTGGCCCCTGGCCGCCGCTGGCCGGCCCTCGGCCGCGCCCAGCCGCGCCCCGCCCGGCCGCCGCTGGCCCGCCCCGGCCGCCTGGCCCCCTGGCCGCACCCCCCTGTCCCGGGCCGGTTCAGCCGGCCTCGGCCCCGGCTCAACCGCCCCCGGCCCCAGCTCGGCCGCCCCCCCGCGCTCGGCCGCCCCAGCTCGGCCGCCTGCCCCCGGGCCGGTTCAACCGCCCCTAGGGCCGGTTCAACCGCCCCCCCTCTGTTTTTTTTTATTTTTTTTTATTTTATTTTATTTACTTTCTGTGATCATAATTACTGTATTTTAAGTAGGCTAATCACTGTTCATGCTATGGGAAAATAGGAAGTTTAATTTAAAATTCCGTTATGTTATTGATTCACGTAGTTAATTGTTTACCCTGTGCAATGTTGATCAACTAAAAGTGATTAGGTTTCCATCAGTATATATAAATATATATAACAGAATTATTTTGTTAAAAACCAATTGTGTCATTAGTGCATAAGATTTAACCCCCTGCGAGACCTTTCCCGTTTCTTTCTAACCATAACAAATGCGTTATCGAATGTCATACTTGGTGCATATTCACTTTATTTGTTATCTTGTATGGTGTACTGTTCTTTTGTATTAAATATGTGGATGGATGTATGTATGTTTGCGCTCGCATAGAGAACGATCCGGTCGAAGAGCCCGAGGAATTCGCAGGAGAAGCCCCTGAGCAGCAGTCGGTTGGTGGAGGCAAGTGTCCTTTGACCTATCTCTGTCCTATTCATTCTTTAATTCACCTCCCGCATTACACATTTATACCTAAGGATTGACTAGCTTTTGTTATCCATGTCCTTGTTTACCTATTTGGGTCGGATTATTACTACTTAGTCTGATGCTATTGCTCAATTCTAATCAATGAACATGATGTGATTATCTATGATACGCTGTTTTCCCGTTCTTCTTTATGATTATACTTGTGGTTTTCAAGGGGACTCGAGCGGTTTCTCGAGTGCCTCTCCGTAAGGACCTGTTCTATGGATGACCGCCCGGGAAAACAGTGCAACCATGAGGGTGGAATGGGGTGCCCTTAGCTGAATAATTAGAGGATCCGGGATGTAGTTCACTTAGCCGTCGTGCCGTCAATGGGGCTCGGTGTATGCGGCTCGCTCTGCCAAGTTTGGGTTCGCCCCTTGGGGAGGAGTGCGGTGCATTTAGGAAACCTAACGGGTGGCTACAGCCCCGGGGAATCTTTGTAAAGGCTACGTAGTGAAACCCTGCCTATTCACCTTGGTAGTGTTTAAGGGTTTGATCGGCCCGAGGCAAGAGGGAATCACGGCTTGTGGGTAAAGTGCACAACCTCTGCAGAGTGTTATGAAACTGATATATCAGCCGTGCTCACGGTTATGAGCGGCCAAGGGAGCTCCAGAGATTAGTGATACTTGATCAGAGATATTTTGGTACAGGTGGCAATGAGATTGATGGTTCTGGTTATGATTATGGTATTGGTAAGTGGTATTCTTTCCGTTTGGAAAGGATACATTGGGTTAATAACTTGGGTTAATGTTAAAACCTGGCTTTCTACTAGTAAGTAATAACCTGACCAACTAAAAGCAACTGCTTGACTTATCCCCACATAAAGCTAGTCCACTACAGCCAAACAGGATACTTGCTGAGTATGTTGATGTGTACTCACCCTTGCTCTACACACCAAACCCCCCCCAGGTTGTCAGCATTGCAACCACTGCTCAGGAGAAGATGAAGCTGTGGAAGGAGACTTCCAGGAGTTCCAAGATTACGACGAGTTCTAGGTGTGGGTTAGCGGCAACCCCCAGTCGGCTGCCTGTGAAGGCCGCGTTATCTACGTTTCTTTTCCGCACTTTGATTTATTGTAAGAACTATATGGACGTCTCAGACGTATGATGTAATCGACTATTATTTCCCCTTTTAATACTATTTTGAGCACTGTGTGATGATGTCCATATTATGTAACTGCTGTGTACGTGAATAACTGATCCTGGCACGTACATGGTTCGCATTCGGTTTACCTTCTAAAACCGGGTGTGACATAAGTGGTATCAAAGCCGTGCTGACTGTAGGACCGCTAACCTAGAGTAGAATGGTCGTTCTAAGGACTATAGACCTCTGTCTCTTCCTTGACTTTGATATCCCTTCAAAAGTTGGTCCTACCGACCAAACCTATGTTCTACTATATATTATACCTTGCTAAAAAAAATTGTGTTTCATTCTGATCCTTCATTTACTTATTACTTGCTGGTCATATTAATTCTGTTCTTACCCTTTTGCTTGCGATGTCTTTTGTAGATGGCTCGACTTAGACACACTGCACGAAAGTCAGTCATCCCCTTCTTACCCTCCCGCCTTGCTGAGCGTCCGCTTCGCCGTCCCGTGGCCGGACAGTCCAGCCACTTGGAGAGACTACACCACCGTCTGCGTGAGGAGCAGGAACGTCGACGACAGGAGCAGCAGAGCTCTTCCTTCTCGCTCCACCAGGAGATAGAGTCTGTGAGGAGCTGCTCCCCTGTGCTTCCTCTGGAGCCGCCCCCTGCATCACCACTGGGCGTCCCAGCTTCTGGAGTAGCTGCTGGAGGAGACCCAGACGACGGAGATGGCGATGACAGCTCGAGCCACGACACCGACTTCTCTGCTAACCCTGAGCCGGAAGGATGGGTTGCTCGACCCATCACTCGCGACGCCGCTCGCGGGTGTCACTTCCACGATGCGCTCGACACCCTGCTACGTCGGGCATTTGACCGGCATACTTGGTCCGTCGAGTATCGCTGTGTGGTCTACCAGCACAGTCGCGGGGTCTACCCGGACCGCTGGGAGGCGACTTGCTTGGTGCGCTGCCCGGAGAACAGTCTCCAGGGTGCAGAGGCTTGCTCAGAGCACTATTCTATCTCTGAACGGGACTCAGCTGAGGCAGCCATGCAAGATGCTGCACGGCGTGCGCTTTCGCACTACTGCTCGGTTTTCGGTGGGGCAGCTGATGGTCTTGACCTGAAGTATTACCCCCGCCGTTCATCTGGCAGCACAGGAGGCGTGATTGTCTCACCTGTCGGTGAGGGCAATCCTAGGTTGAGCAGCACAGTCAACCTAGCCGCCGTGCTAAACACGGAGCTGGACCATGCATTAGACGAGCTGAGTAGGGCTCGTGCTGAGATCGCCCAGCTGCGGGCTGAGCGCGCGGAACGTCGTCACTTGGATGGTGGTTCCCCCGCTCCCGTTGGGACTCAGCACCCGTACCGCTCACCTCAGCGTGGACACCAGTCTTATGGCAATCCCGCCTGCAAGACCAAGATAACTCTAGAACCATAGATCGTTAGAGTTGGATCTTGTAATTAATACGAAATATATATACATAGAAGCTTCAGTCTTAGCGTTAGTCTCAGTCTTAGTTAGTCTTAGTTAGACAGGGTAGTTTGCTATATCCTGTGCATTTATGTTTGTCATGATGAACTATGATTGGTTTGGATCTTTGTAATGATTGTCACCAGAGTGTGGGTATCCCCTGCATTTTGGTTTACCTATTATGTTAATAAAGTTAGTTATATAGTTGGGAAACCCATTATTCTCCTTTCCTCTTTATCTGAGAAGCTGTGTGGTCTGTGTTGGAGATCAGTGAAGATGCTCACCTGCTCAGTGCTGTTGAAGAATTCTATACTCTTTTCTTATGCTGCAAGCTTTGCCAGATCAGTTCTGATGTGTGGTTGCGTTCTGCAGATGTCAGAGAACAGGCGTAGAGGAGGAAGGCGTGCTCAGCAGGAGCAAGCCGGTCAGCAAGATGAGGCGCCCCAGCAGCAGCAGCTGCCGCCCCCGCCCCCGATGTCGATTGAGCAGATGTTTCTGATGCAGACTCAGGCAGTTCAAGCCATCGGTCAGACTTTGGCCGCCATTCAGCAGCAGCAGCAGCAACAGCAGCAAGCACCACCCCAGCCTCAGATGCCTCAGATGCCTAGAGATAAGCGTGCTAAATTCATGAGAGGTCATCCACCAACGTTCGCTCATTCTTCTGACCCCATGGATGCTGAAGATTGGCTGCGCACTGTGGAGCGGGAGTTGCATACCGCTCAATGTGATGACAGGGAGAAAGTCTTGTATGGTCCCCGTCTGTTGAGAGGAGCAGCCCAATCATGGTGGGAGTCTTACCTCGCCACCCATGCCAACCCCGACACCATCACCTGGGAAGAGTTCAGAGGTAGCTTTCGTCAGTACCATGTCCCTGCAGGTCTGATGACAGTGAAGAAGGAGGAGTTCCTGGCCCTCAAGCAAGGGCCATTGTCTGTCAGTGAGTACCGGGACAAGTTTCTGCAATTGTCTCGCTATGCTCCTGAAGATGTCAACACCGACGCCAAGCGACAATACCGTTTTCTGAGAGGCTTGGTTGACCCTCTGCAGTATCAGCTGATGAATCACACCTTCCCGACATTCCAGCACCTGATTGATAGAGCGATCATGACAGAAAGGAAGCGTAAGGAGATGGAGGATCGTAAGCGCAAGATCAGTGGACCCCAGCCTGGAAGCAGCAGTCGTCCTCGTTTCTCAGGCAATCAACCTCAGCAGTTCAGGCAGAACCAGCGTCCACCTCAGCAGCATCAGCAGCGTCAGCAGTATCAGCAGTTCCAAAGGCAGTATCCTCAGCATCAGTACCAGAACCGTCAGAGCAATCAGTCAGGAGGAGGTCAGTTTCAGAGGCAGAATCAGCAGACACCTCGTCTTCCTGCCCCAGCAAATCAGCAGAACAGTCAGGCAGCACCAGCTCAGGTTGGAAACAGGGCATGTTTCCACTGTGGAGAGCAAGGCCATTGGGTGATGCAATGTCCGAAGAAGGCAGCCCAGCAGCAGTCAGGCCCCAATGCCCCAGCAAAGCAGAATGTGTCTCAGCCTGGAGCAGGCAATCGCCCTCAGCCGCGCTATAATCATGGAAGGCTGAACCACTTGGAGGCTGAAGCAGTTCAGGAGACCCCCGACATGATAGTAGGTATGTTCCCAGTCGACTCCCATATTGCAGAAGTGTTATTTGATACTGGAACAACACATTCTTTCATTACTGCATCATGGGTAGAAGCACATAATCTTCCAATTACTACCATGTCAACCCCTATTCAAATTGACTCAGCCGGTGGTAGAATTCGAGCTGATAGCATTTGTTTGAATATAAGTGTGAAAATAAGGGGGATAGCGTTTCCCGCCAACCTTATAGTAATGGGTACTCAGGGAATAGATGTCATCCTAGGGATGAATTGGTTAGATAAGTATCAGGCAGTTATCAGTTGTGATAAAAGGACAATCAAGTTGGTGTCCCCACTAGGAAAGGAAGTGGTGACCGAGTTAGTCCCGCCTGAGCCAAAGAAAGGAAGTTGTTATCAGATGGCTGTCGATAGCAGTGAAGCAGACCCAATTGAGAGTATCAAGGTTGTGTCTGAATTCCCAGATGTGTTTCCAAAGGATTTACCGGGTATGCCACCAGAGCGGAAAGTCGAATTTGCTATAGAGCTTCTTCCTGGAACCGCCCCCATCTCTAAGAGAGCTTACAGAATATCTGGACCAGAGTTGGTTGAGCTTAAGAAGCAGATTGATGAGCTGTCAGAGAAAGGTTACATCCGGCCAAGCACCTCGCCTTGGGCCGCCCCTGTCTTGTTTGTGGAGAAGAAAGATGGTACCAAGAGGATGTGTATCGATTATCGAGCTTTGAATGAGGTCACGATCAAGAACAAGTATCCTTTGCCCAGAATAGAAGATCTGTTCGACCAGTTGAGAGGAGCCAGTGTGTTCTCCAAGATCGATCTGAGGTCAGGTTATCATCAGCTCAGGATCCGACCTTCGGACATTCCGAAGACGGCATTCATTACCAAGTATGGTTTATATGAGTTCACAGTGATGTCTTTTGGTTTGACCAATGCACCAGCGTTCTTTATGAACTTGATGAACAGTGTATTCATGGATTATCTTGATAAGTTCGTGGTGGTATTCATTGATGACATTCTGGTTTATTCTCAAAGTGAAGAAGAGCATGCAGATCATTTGAGGATGGTATTGCAGAGATTGCGAGAGCACCAGTTGTATGCAAAGTTGAGCAAATGTGAGTTCTGGATCAGTGAAGTCCTGTTCTTGGGTCACATAATCAACAAAGAAGGATTGGCTGTGGATCCGAAGAAAGTGGCAGACATTCTAAACTGGAAAGCGCCAACAGATGCTCGAGGAATCAAGAGTTTCATTGGAATGGCCGGATATTATCGGCGATTCATTGAAGGGTTTTCGAAGATTGCGAAACCAATGACAGCGTTGCTAGGCAACAAGGTTGAGTTCAAGTGGACCCAGAAATGCCAAGAGGCCTTTGAAGCGCTGAAAGAGAAGTTGACAACAGCGCCTGTCCTAGTCTTGCCCGATGTGCACAAGCCCTTCTCGGTGTATTGCGATGCTTGCTACACAGGTTTGGGATGTGTGTTGATGCAAGAGGGAAGAGTTGTGGCTTACTCGTCCCGACAGTTGAAGGTTCATGAGAAGAATTACCCAATCCATGACCTAGAGTTGGCAGCAGTGGTTCACGCACTGAAGACATGGAGGCACTATCTGTATGGACAGAAATGCGATGTTTACACAGACCACAAGAGTCTGAAGTACATATTCACTCAGTCAGAATTGAACATGAGGCAACGAAGATGGTTAGAATTGATCAAAGACTATGAGTTGGAGATTCATTACCATCCAGGCAAAGCAAACGTAGTGGCAGATGCTTTGAGCAGAAAGAGTCAAGTCAATCTGATGGTCGCTCGCCCGATGCCTTATGAGTTGGCCAAGGAGTTCGACAGGTTGAGTCTCGGGTTTCTGAACAATTCGCGAGGAGTCACAGTTGAGTTGGAACCTACCTTGGAGCGCGAAATCAAAGAAGCGCAAAAGAATGATGAGAAAATCAGTGAGATCCGGCGACTGATTCTAGAAGGCAAAGGCAAAGATTTTCGAGAAGATGCAGAAGGCGTGATATGGTTCAAAGATCGCTTGTGTGTTCCCAATGTCCAGTCCATTCGGGAGTTGATTCTCAAGGAAGCTCATGAGACAGCCTATTCGATTCACCCTGGCAGTGAGAAGATGTATCAGGATCTGAAGAAGAAATTCTGGTGGTACGGAATGAAGAGGGAAATCGCAGAGCATGTGGCTATGTGCGATAGTTGCCGAAGAATTAAGGCAGAACACCAGAGACCTGCTGGATTGTTGCAACCGTTGCAGATCCCTCAGTGGAAATGGGATGAAATTGGTATGGATTTCATAGTCGGATTGCCTCGCACTCGAGCCGGCTACGATTCCATCTGGGTAGTAGTGGACCGTTTGACCAAGTCAGCCCACTTCATACCTGTCAAGATCAACTACAGCAGTGCAGTATTGGCAGAATTGTATATGTCTCGGATCGTTTGTCTTCATGGTGTGCCAAAGAAGATAGTGTCAGACAGAGGAACACAGTTCACCTCTCATTTCTGGCAGCAGTTGCATGAAGCCTTGGGCACACATCTGAATTTCAGTTCAGCTTATCACCCGCAGACAGATGGCCAAACTGAAAGGACCAATCAAATTCTCGAAGATATGTTGAGAGCCTGTGCGTTGTAAGATCAGTCCGGATGGGACAAGCGATTGCCTTATGCAGAATTTTCCTATAACAACAGTTACCAGGCCAGTTTGAAGATGTCACCATTTCAGGCGCTCTATGGAAGGAGTTGCAGAACTCCGTTGCAATGGGATCAGCCTGGAGAGAAGCAGGTGTTTGGGCCAGATATTTTGCTCGAAGCCGAAGAGAACATCAAGATGGTTCGAGAGAATCTGAAGATAGCGCAATCGAGGCAGCGAAGCTATGCAGACACAAGAAGAAGAGAGCTGAGTTTCGAAGTCGGAGACTTTGTCTATCTGAAAGTGTCACCGATCAGAGGAGTCAGAAGATTCGGAGTCAAAGGCAAGCTGGCACCCCGCTACATTGGTCCGTATCAAATTCTCTCAAAGCGTGGAGAAGTGGCTTATCAGCTCAGCCTGCCAGAGAATTTGTCTGCTGTGCATGATGTCTTTCATGTGTCTCAATTGAAGAAGTGTTTGCGTGTGCCAGAAGAGCAGTTGCCAGTGGAAGGTCTTGAAGTCCAGGAGGACTTGACCTATATTGAGAAGCCAGCTCAGATCCTTGAGGTTGCAGATAGAGTCACCCGAAGGAAGACCGTCAGAATGTGCAAAGTCAGATGGAGTCACCACTCTGAGGAAGAAGCAACCTGGGAGCGTGAAGATGATCTGATGGCCAAGTACCCTGAGCTCTTTGCTAGCCAGTCCTGAATCTCGAGGGCGAGATTCTTTTAAGGGGGATAGGTTTGTAACGCCCTGAATTTGGGGGTAGAATTTTTTTCTTTTCTCTCACCAAATTCAGGCGTTACTCTTTTCTTTTCTCGTTCCCTCGCTAAACCTTGACCTTTTCCAAAGTTATAGCGGGGTTTGGCTTGGATTTCCCGTGTTATGAAAAACCCTAAATTACTTTATGTTGTTTGATGCACCATGCCGAACTATGCATTCTTTGATTGCTTAGAGATGTAAGTGCATTCATCTAGAAAGATCGGATTTCGAAAAGGAGAAAAAAACCCTTTTCTTTCTTTTCTTTTTCTTTTTCTTTCTCTCTCTCCTCTCTTTCTCTCTCCCGCGCCGTGGGCCGCCCCTGGCCGGCCCAGCCGCCCCGCCCGCGCGCCCCCCCTTGGGCCCAATAGGCCCATGCCGCCCCCACCTCCCCTTTTTCCCCAAACCCTCTCCCTCTCCCTCTCATTTTTTCCCTCTCTCATTCTCTCCCTAGCCGCCGCCCCTACCCGCCCCCTGCCCTAGCGCCGCCCCTACCCTAGGCCGCTGCGCCGCCCCCTGTCGCCGGCCGCCCCTCGCCGTCGATCCCCGCCGGTGAGCCCCCTCCCCCTCCTCCCTCTCCTCCCTCCCCTCTTCTCTCCCCACCCCCGCGCGCCCCCTGGCCGCGCCGGCAGCCGCCCCAGCCCCGCCGTGGCCCCTGGCCGCCGCTGGCCGGCCCTCGGCCGCGCCCAGCCGCGCCCCGCCCGGCCGCCGCTGGCCCGCCCCGGCCGCCTGGCCCCCTGGCCGCGCCCCCCTGTCCCGGGCCGGTTCAGCCGGCCTCGGCCCCGGCTCAACCGCCCCCGGCCCCAGCTCGGCCGCCCCCCGCGCTCGGCCGCCCCAGCTCGGCCGCCTGCCCCTGGGCCGGTTCAACCGCCCCTAGGGCCGGTTCAACCGCCCCCCCCCCTCTGTTTTTTTTATTTTTTTTATTTTATTTTATTTACTTTCTGTGATCATAATTACTGTATTTTAAGTAGGCTAATCACTGTTCATGCTATGGGAAAATAGGAAGTTTAATTTAAAATTCCGTTATGTTATTGATTCACGTAGTTAATTGTTTACCCTGTGCAATGTTGATCAACTAAAAGTGATTAGGTTTCCATCAGTATATATAAATATATATAACAGAATTATTTTGTTAAAAACCAATTGTGTCATTAGTGCATAAGATTTAACCCCCTGCGAGACCTTTCCCGTTTCTTTCTAACCATAACAAATGCGTTATCGAATGTCATACTTGGTGCATATTCACTTTATTTGTTATCTTGTATGGTGTACTGTTCTTTTGTATTAAATATGTGGATGGATGTATGTATGTTTGCGCTCGCATAGAGAACGATCCGGTCGAAGAGCCCGAGGAATTCGCAGGAGAAGCCCCTGAGCAGCAGTCGGTTGGTGGAGGCAAGTGTCCTTTGACCTATCTCTGTCCTATTCATTCTTTAATTCACCTCCCGCATTACACATTTATACCTAAGGATTGACTAGCTTTTGTTATCCATGTCCTTGTTTACCTATTTGGGTCGGATTATTACTACTTAGTCTGATGCTATTGCTCAATTCTAATCAATGAACATGATGTGATTATCTATGATACGCTGTTTTCCCGTTCTTCTTTATGATTATACTTGTGGTTTTCAAGGGGACTCGAGCGGTTTCTCGAGTGCCTCTCCGTAAGGACCTGTTCTATGGATGACCGCCCGGGAAAACAGTGCAACCATGAGGGTGGAATGGGGTGCCCTTAGCTGAATAATTAGAGGATCCGGGATGTAGTTCACTTAGCCGTCGTGCCGTCAATGGGGCTCGGTGTATGCGGCTCGCTCTGCCAAGTTTGGGTTCGCCCCTTGGGGAGGAGTGCGGTGCATTTAGGAAACCTAACGGGTGGCTACAGCCCCGGGGAATCTTTGTAAAGGCTACGTAGTGAAACCCTGCCTATTCACCTTGGTAGTGTTTAAGGGTTTGATCGGCCCGAGGCAAGAGGGAATCACGGCTTGTGGGTAAAGTGCACAACCTCTGCAGAGTGTTATGAAACTGATATATCAGCCGTGCTCACGGTTATGAGCGGCCAAGGGAGCTCCAGAGATTAGTGATACTTGATCAGAGATATTTTGGTACAGGTGGCAATGAGATTGATGGTTCTGGTTATGATTATGGTATTGGTAAGTGGTATTCTTTCCGTTTGGAAAGGATACATTGGGTTAATAACTTGGGTTAATGTTAAAACCTGGCTTTCTACTAGTAAGTAATAACCTGACCAACTAAAAGCAACTGCTTGACTTATCCCCACATAAAGCTAGTCCACTACAGCCAAACAGGATACTTGCTGAGTATGTTGATGTGTACTCACCCTTGCTCTACACACCAAACCCCCCCCCCCCCCAGGTTGTCAGCATTGCAACCACTGCTCAGGAGAAGATGAAGCTGTGGAAGGAGACTTCCAGGAGTTCCAAGATTACGACGAGTTCTAGGTGTGGGTTAGCGGCAACCCCCAGTCGGCTGCCTGTGAAGGCCGCGTTATCTACGTTTCTTTTCCGCACTTTGATTTATTGTAAGAACTATATGGACGTCTCAGACGTATGATGTAATCGACTATTATTTCCCCTTTTAATACTATTTTGAGCACTGTGTGATGATGTCCATATTATGTAACTGCTGTGTACGTGAATAACTGATCCTGGCACGTACATGGTTCGCATTCGGTTTACCTTCTAAAACCGGGTGTGACATCAATCCTCCTTCGAGACTCAATCAAGCAAACTCAAGCAAATGGTTAGTCTCAAAGGGTCAAGTTGTAACACATCTCCCC
The DNA here is from genome assembly GCF_902167145.1 of Zea mays. NCBI lineage: Eukaryota > Viridiplantae > Streptophyta > Magnoliopsida > Poales > Poaceae > Zea > Zea mays. The sequence goes on along the minus strand of NC_050104.1, from coordinate 79,702,403 downwards.
CTAAACATGTGCATCACTTTGCAACGGACTTGTGAGGTCCAGGGAGTGTTGGTACAACTTGAGCACCACAATAAGCAACAAAATGCAGAATGAACCTGATCAAATGCATAAACACATGTATGCTACAATTCAATCCAAGTTCCGCGAATCTAAGACATTGAGCTCACTACGCAACCTGCAAAAGGTCTTCTCATCTAGAGGCTTAGTGAAGATATCGGCTAGCTGGTTCTCGGTGCTAACATGAAACACTTCGATATCTCCCTTTTGCTGGTGGTCTCTCAAAAAGTGATGCCGGATGTCTATGTGCTTTGTGCGGCTGTGCTCAACAGGATTCTCCGCCATGCGGATAGCACTCTCATTATCACATAGGAGTGGGACTTTGCTCAGATTGTAGCCAAAGTCCCGGAGGGTTTGCCTCATCCAAAGTAGTTGCGCGCAACACTGTCCTGCGGCAACATACTCGGCCTCAGCGGTGGATAGGGCAACGGAAGTTTGTTTCTTAGAATTCCATGACACCAGGGACCTTCCTAAGAATTGGCACGTCCCTGATGTACTCTTCCTATCGACCTTACATCCAGCATAGTCGGAGTCTGAGTATCCAACTAAGTCAAAGGTAGACCCCTTTGGATACCAGAGCCCGAAGCAAGGCGTAGCAACCAAATATCTAAGAATTCGCTTCACCGCCACTAAGTGACATTCCTTAGGATCGGATTGAAATCTAGCACAAATGCATACGCTAAGCATAATATCCGGTCTACTAGCACATAAATAAAGCAAAGAACCTATCATTGACCGGTATGCTTTTTGATCAACGGACTTACCTCCTTTGTTGAGGTCGGTGTGTCCGTCGGTCCCCATCGGAGTCTTAGCGGGCTTGGCGTCCTTCATCCCAAACCGCTTTAGCAGATCTTGCGTGTACTTCGTTTGGGAGATGAAGGTGCCGTCCTTGAGTTGCTTCACTTGGAACCCAAGGAAGTAGTTCAACTCGCCCATCATCGACATCTCGAATTTCTGCGTCATCACCCTGCTAAACTCTTCACAAGATTTTTGGTTAGTAGAACCAAATATTATGTCATCGACATAAATTTGGCACACAAACAAATCACCATCACATGTCTTTGTAAAAAGAGTTGGATCGGCTTTCCCAACCTTGAACGCATTAGCAAGTAAAAAGTCTCTAAGGCATTCATACCATGCTCTTGGGGCTTGCTTAAGTCCATAGAGCGCCTTAGAGAGCTTACACACATGGTCGGGGTACCGTTCATCCTCGAAGCCAGGGGGTTGCTCCACGTACACCTCCTCCTTGATTGGCCCGTTGAGGAAAGCGCTCTTCACATCCATTTGGTACAACCTGAAAGAATGGTGAGCGGCATATGCTAGCAAGATTCGAATTGACTCTAGCCTAGCCACAGGAGCAAAAGTCTCCTCAAAATCCAAACCTGCGACTTGGGCATAACCTTTTGCCACAAGTCGAGCCTTGTTTCTCGTCACCACCCCGTGCTCGTCCTGTTTGTTGCGGAACACCCACTTGGTTCCCACAACATTTTGCTTCGGACGAGGCACCAGCGTCCAAACTTCATTTCTCTTGAAGTTGTTGAGCTCCTCCTGCATGGCCAACACCCAGTCCGGATCTTGCAAGGCCTCCTCTACCCTGAAAGGCTCAATAGAAGAGACAAAAGAGTAATGCTCACAAAAATTAACTAATCGAGAACGAGTAGTTACTCCCTTGCTGATGTCACCCAGAATTTGGTCGACGGGATGATCCCTTTGAATCATCGCCCGAACTTGGGTTGGAGGTGCCGGTTGCACTTCTTCCTCCATCACATGATCATCTTGTGCTCCCCCTTGATCACACGCCTCCTGTTGATGAACCTGTTCATCGTCTTGAGTTGGGGGTAGCACCATGGTCGAGGAAGAAGGTTGATCTCGTTCCAAGTGTTCCTGTGGTCGCACATCACCAATCGCCATGGTGCGCATAGCGGCCGTTGGAACATCTTCTTCATCTACATCATCACAATCAACAACTTGCTCTCTTGGAGAGCCATTAGTCTCATCAAATACAACGTCGCTAGAGACTTCAACCAAACCCGATGATTTGTTGAAGACTCTATACGCCTTTGTATTTGAGTCATAACCTAACAAAAACCCTTCTACAGCTTTGGGAGCAAACTTAGAATTTCTACCCTTCTTCACTAGAATGTAGCACTTGCTCCCAAATACACGAAAGTAAGATACATTGGGTTTGTTACCGGTTAGTAGCTCATACGACGTCTTCTTGAGGAGACGATGAAGGTAGACCCTGTTGATGGCGTGGCAAGCCGTGTTCACGGCTTCCGACCAAAAACGCTCGGGGGTCTTGAACTCTCCAAGCATAGTCCTCGCCATGTCGATGAGCGTCCTGTTCTTCCTCTCTACCACACCATTTTGCTGTGGTGTGTAGGGAGCGGAGAACTCATGCTTGATCCCTTCTTCTTCAAGGAATTCCTCCACTTGAAGATTCTTGAACTCGGACCCGTTGTCGCTCCTTATCTTCTTCACTTTGAGCTCAAACTCATTTTGAGATCTCCTGAGGAAGCGTTTGAGGGTCCCTTGGGTTTCAGACTTTTCCTGCAAAAAGAACACCCAAGTGAAGCGGGAAAAGTCATCAACAATAACTAAACCATACTTACTTCCTCCTATGCTCAGATAGGCGACGGGTCCAAAAAGGTCCATATGCAGCATCTCCAAGGGTCTTGATGTCGTCATCACATTTTTGGTGTGATGAGAGCCTCCCACCTGTTTCCCTGCTTGACAAGCTACACAAGGTCTATCTTTTTCGAATTGAACATTAGTTAGACCTATCACGTGTTCTCCCTTTAGAAGCTTGTGAAGGTTCTTCATCCCCACATGTGCTAAGCGGCGATGCCACAGCCAGCCCATGCTAGTCTTAGCTATTAAGCATGCATCTAGACCGGCCTCTTCTTTTGCAAAATCAACTAAATAAAGTTTGCCGTCTAATACACCCTTAAAAGCTAGTGAACCATCACTTCTTCTAAAGACAGACACATCTACATTTGTAAATAGACAGTTATACCCCATGTTGCATAATTGACTAACAGATAGCAAATTATAACCAAGAGACTCTACCAAAAACACATTAGATATAGAGTGCTCATTAGAAATTGCAATTTTACCTAGCCCTTTTACCTTGCCTTGATTCCCATCACCGAATATAATTGAATCTTGGGAATCCTTATTCTTGACGTAGGAGGTGAACATCTTCTTCTCCCCCGTCATATGGTTTGTGCATCCGCTGTCTATAATCCAGCTTGAACCCCCGGATGCATAAACCTGCAAGGCAAATTTAGGCTTGGGACTTAGGTACCCAACTCATGTTGGGTCCTACAAGGTTAGTGCAAATATCCTTAGGGACCCAAATGCAAGTTTTGTCTCCCTTGCATTTTGCCCCTATCTTCCTAGCAACAATTTTCTTATCCTTTCTATAAATAGCAAAGGAAGCATTTAAAGCACAATAAATTGTAGAAGATTCATTTACTACTTTCCTAGGAGCACTATGAGCATCATTTCTCCTAGGCATTTGATGAACAACATTTCTTCTAAGCACATTTTTACCAAGCATAACATGAGAACTAGAAGCAGTCATAGCATAAGAGTCATAAGCATGTGAACCAAAAACATCATGACCTTTAAAAGCATTTCTAGAATATCTCCTATCATGATATAAAAAGGCATGGTTCTTTTTATCACTAGTAGCCATAGGAGCCTTCCCTTTCTCCTTAGTGGGAATGGGAGTCTTATGGCTTGTTAATTTCTTGACTTCCCTCTTGAAGCCAAGTCCATCCTTAATTGAGGGGTGTCTACCAATAGTGTAGGCATCCCTTGCAAATTTTAGTTTATCAAATTCACTTTTGCTAGTCTTAAGTTGGGCATTAAGACTAGCCACTTCATTATTTAACTTTGCAACAGAAGCTATGTGTTCACTACAAGCATCAATATCAAAGTCTTTACATCTATTGCAAATAACAACAGTTTCACCACAGGAGTTGGATTTATTTGCTTCTACGAGTTTAGCATTTAAATCATCATTTATGCTCTTTAAGTTAGACATAGAATCATGGCATGATGACACTTCACAAGCAAGCATTTCATTCCTCTTAATTTCTAATGCAAGGGATTTTTGAGCCTCTACAAACTTATCATGTTCTTCATACAACAAATCCTCTTGCTTTTCTAAAAGTATATTCTTTTCATTCAAGGCATCAATTAATTCATTAATTTTGTCTATCTTAGATCTATCTAAGCCCTTGAATAAACATGAATAATCTACTTCATCCTCACTAGATTCATCATCACTAGAAGAATCATAAGTATTAGCATTACGAGTGATTACCTTCTTTTCCCTTGCCATGAGGCAAGTGTGATGTTCGTTGGGAAAGAGAGATGATTTGTTGAAGGCGGTGGCGGCGAGTCCTTCGTTGTCGGAGTCGGACGAGGAGCAATCCGAATCCCACTCTTTTCCAATATGAGCCTCGCCCTTTGCCTTCTTGTAATTCTTCTTCTTTTCCCATTTTCCACTCTTCTTTTCCTGGTCACTATCATTATCGGGACAATTAGCGATAAAGTGACCAATCTTACCACACTTGAAGCATGAGCGCTTCCCCTTCGTCTTGGTCTTGTTGGGATGCTCCTTGCGACCCCTTAACGCCGTCTTGAAGCGCTTAATGATGAGAGCCATTTCTTCATCATTAAGCCCGGCCGCCTCAATTTGCGCCACCTTGCTTGGTAGTGCCTCCTTGCTTCTCGATGCCTTGAGAGCAATGGGTTGAGGCTCGTGGATTGGACCGTTCAACGCGTCATCGACGTACCTTGCCTCCTTGATCATCATTCGCCCGCTCACGAATTTTCCAAGTACTTCCTCGGGCGTCATCATCGTGTACCTGGGATTCTCACGAATATTGTTCACGAGATGAGGATCAAGAACGGTAAAGGACCTGAGTAGTAGGCGGACGACGTCGTGGTCCGTCCAACGCGTGCTTCCGTAGCTCCTTATTTTGTTGACAAGGGTCTTGAGCCGGTTGTAAGTTTGAGTTGGCTCCTCTCCCCTTATCATGGCGAATCGTCCAAGCTCGCCCTCCACCAACTCCATCTTGGTGAGCATGGTGATGTCGTTCCCCTCGTGAGAGATCTTGAGGGTGTCCCATATCTGCTTGGCATTGTCCAAGCCACTCACCTTATTGTACTCTTCCCTGCACAAAGATGCTAAGAGAACAGTAGTAGCTTGTGCATTTCTATGAATTTGTTCATTTATAAGCATAGGACTATCCGAGCTATCAAATTTCATTCCATTCTCCACAATCTCCCATATGCTTGGATGGAGAGAGAATAAGTGACTACGCATTTTGTGACTCCAAAATCCGTAGTCCTCCCCATCAAAGTGTGGGGATTTGCCAAGAGGAATGGAAAGCAAATGCGAATTCGAACTATGTTGAATACGAGAATAATCAAATGAAAAGTTCGAATTGACCGTCTTTTTGTAGTCGTTGTCACCATCCTTTTGGGAAGAAGTAGATTCATCACTATCGTCGTAGTAGATGATCTCCTTGATGCGCCTTGTCTTCTTCTTCCCATCTTTGCGCCTGTGGCCCGAGCCCGAGTCGTTGGACTTGTCATCCCTTGGCTCGTTGACGAAGGACTCCTTCTCCTTGTCGTTGATCACAATTCCCTTCCCCTTAGGATCCATCTCTTCGGGCGGTTAGTCCCTTTCTTGAAGAGAACGGCTCTGATACCAATTGAGAGCACCTAGAGGGGGGGGTGAATAGGTGATCCTGAATAACTTCAAAACTTAAGCCACAAAAACTTGTTAAGTGTTAGCACAATTATGGCCAAGTGGCTAGAGAGGAGTCAAAACACAATAACCACAAGAAATCAATCACAGAGATGACACGGTGGTTATCCCGTGGTTCGGCCAAGTACAAAACTTGCCTACTTCCACGTTGTGGCGTCCCAACGGACGAGAGTTGCACTCAACTCCTCTCAAGTGATCCAATGATCAACTTGAATACCACGGTGTTCTTGCTTTTCTTTTCTCAATCCCGCTTGCGAGGAATCTCCACAATTTGGAGCCTCTCGCCCTTACAAAAGATGTTCACAGAGAATCACGGAGCAAGGGAGGGAATGAGCGACGCACACAAGACTTCAAAAGATCAGAGCAACACGCACACAAGCAGCAATAAGAGCTCGCAACACAACTCAAAGAGTACACAACTCCACAAGAGCTCTATATGCTATCACAATGAATCGAATGCGCTAGATCAATGTCTTGGTGCTTAGAAAGGTTGTAGGAATGCTTGGTTTCCTCCTCCATGCGCCTAGGGGTCCCTTTTATAGCCCCAAGGCAGCTAGGAGCCGTTGAGAACACAACTGGAAGGCTATCCTTGCCTTCTGTCGTCGGGCGCACCGGACAGTCCGGTGCACACCGGACACTGTCCGGTGCCCGATTTGTTTCCATAAACAGCGCATCTGACCGTTGCTGTCTTAGTCATATCTGCGCACCGTTGGCGCACCGGACATGTCCGGTGCACACCGGACAGTCCGGTGCATCTTTCCGACCGTTGGCTCGGCCACGTGTCGCGCGCCGATCGCGCGGCCGACCGTTGACCCGGCCGACCGTTGGCTCACCGGACAGTCCGGTGAATTTTAGCCGAAGTCGCCGGAGAAAAACCCGAGAGCGGCCTCTTCGGCCGAGGCGGCTTGGCGCACCGGACACTGTCCGGTGCACCACCGGACACTGTCCGGTGCACCACCGGACAGTCCGGTGCCCCAGACCGAAACAGCCCCTTGGCTGCACACAGCCAAGTCTTCTCTTCTCTTCTTCTTTCTGTTTCTAACACTTAGACAAATATATTAGTACACAAAACCAATGTACTAAGGCTTAGAAACATACCTTTACTTTTGATTTGCACTTTGTTCATCCATAGGCATAGATTCACATTTAAGCACTTGTGTTGGCACTTAATCACCAAAATACTTAGAAATGGCCCAAAGGCACATTTCCCTTTCAGTTATGCAACCTACCAATTAGCCTATTATTGAAACTAGGAAAGGTAAAGAACACAACCGAAGGAAGCAATATAAATGCAGGAGCTTAAGTGTATTAGAGATGTGAACTCCCATTGATGAATCGATATTTTTACCGAGGTATCAAAAACTGCAAGGTTCTTACTAATCCTTGTTAGTGCCCCTAGGTAAAGGAAAACTCACGTGAGGGCCAATTGGTCGAGTAACTCTGTTGAAGGCCACATACCTTCTCCAGGCATAATTGGTACTCCACTTCTGGCCTCTCTTGGAAGTTCCCAGTCGTCTCCACTATCGAGCTTCTGATTGAAACGTCATGGGCCTCGTTCGCTCCGATACATGGTAGCGGCACAACACAAACACGGTTGGTGTGATATCACTAGACTCTTTCCCCACTCCATACAATTGCAATGGCCACATGCATCAAGGTGTTTGATGGTGTCTAACCTCACTCTAATCACCTAAGCAGAACGTAGAGCAAGCACAATGAATTGATCTAACTAACCTAGGCATTTTGCAAAGATTGGTGTCTTGAGCTAAAGGATTGGAGTCTTAGCTCACATACTATGTTTCTTAGCTCTCCACACTTGTAGATGGCCGGTTGGTGTGGTATTTATAGCCCAGACTCAAAAGAGTCATTGTAAGAGTGGCAGCTTTTCTGCGTCGCTCTGGACACGTTCGGTGTGCCACTTTGTGTTACACGGGACACGTCAGGTGCCTTCCACATTAGCACCAAGTCGAACTAGCCATTATAGTCAGGCAGATTATAGTTTAGTAACAATCTCATTTGGCACCGTTGGCGCCTGAGCTCTAAGACGCAGAAACCTTCGGACATACGCTTGTAAGTATTCCTCATGGTCCTGTGTGCACTGAAATAGAGCTTGAGCAGTCACTGGCTTTGTTTGGAAACCCTGGAAAGCTGGTTACCAGCATGTCCTTCAGCTTCTGCCATGACGTGATTGTTCCCTGGCCAAACGGAAGAATACCACGTTTGAGCCACACTCCTGACTGCCATGACGAAGGACTTCGCCATGACGACAGTGTTGACACCATATGATGATATGGTCGCCTCGTATCTCATAAGGAACTGTTTCGGGTCGGAATTCCCGTCATACATGGGGAGTTGTGGTGGTTTGCACGAAGGTGGCCACGGGGTAGCCTGCAACTTTGCTGCTAGAGGAGAAACATCATCAAAAGCAAAGTTACTATGATTGAATCGTCATACCATACATCATCATAACTTGGGCTTTCCTGACGAAGCTCTCTCTGTTGTGGCCTTCATCCTTGCTCGTTGTCTTGTGTGATATGGGGCATTTCTTTGGCAGCTTCATCAATCTTCTTTTGGAGTTTAGCTAGCCGAGAATTTTCTCCTTTCTTTTTTCCACTTGCTAGTGGATGGCCTCTAGATCTCTGATCTCTTGATCTAGCTCCTCTTCTCTGGTGTTGGGCTAATGCCCTTCCTTTTCTGGTTTCAGGCTTCTCTCAAAGGAAGTCCTTCTTGGTTGATGCCCAGTGGTGCAAGGGCAGCCTCTGGCGCTATTGCCTTCTTCGGCGGCATGATGAAGGTGGTTACTCGAGCTGTTGTCGAAGGTGGTCGTTTGAGTTCACCGGAGGTGGGCGCCAATGTTGGTCACTTGTTATCAAATGTTGTGAATCAAGAACAAGACAACACAATTGTTAAAGATTAAGAACCTTCGTCCTTTGTAGCATTATCTTCTTTCAGATATAATAATCTTCGGACAAAGATCATGAAGGACACACCTTCAACATTTATGAGAATAAAAATCCATAGAGATAATATATGTTATCCATTTATTCATTCATATATTTATTTCATAATAGATATACATGAACATTAACCGGATGTATATTACATTGATACCTTCAGCTTGATTGAGGGTGTAGACGCGAAAGCAATTACAATCCAGCATGAATATTTATAGGCACGAGACGCAGCCCGAGTAAAAATACATTTATAAATTATGACGCTAACATATAGCCATATTCGTGACATAAAACATCATAGATTAGCTAGTCTTTTCCTTTTCGGCTCGACATCATGTTTGACCTTCGTTGTCGTCTTAAGCCAAAGTCGTCGTCATTCGGCTGCAGCTTCGGCATTCGTTGTTATTGGTCTCAGACATTGTCTTTGCCTCGAGGACCTTCGACGGGGAAGAAGATCATCATCATGATAAAACTTTTCTTATAACGAAGCTCCTGTAATATCCAACAGTATGCTAAAAATAAATGGTTAGTCATATTTTTTATGACTTTTGGAAGATGAAGGCGCCAACAAGGCCATAGTGGCGTCGTTGTAGCAGATACGGCGGCGGTGGCTACACATTTCCTGCGAGGAGACGGAGAGAGAAATGGAAGAAGATGAACAGGCAATGTATGGGGCCACACGCCATAGAGAGAAACTAGGGAGCATGCATGCGGTATTCAAGTGGGCCAAAAAGGGCTAGGCGAGGGATGTGCATGTATGGGGAGCAGGGGTTGAGGACGTGTAGGCATGCTTGGCCGTGCAATTGTGTTGTCTCGTTTCCCTTTTTTTTCTTTATATATATATACATATATATATATATATTTATATATTCCAGAAAATATTACATAAATCCAAAAGTAATACTTTTATAAATAAATACCTAATTTGAGAAATAAATTATTTTATGTAACACTAACTAAATAAAATGGCTTAAAAAGGGATAAATCAACCAAATGGGATTTTTGCAAATACGAAAATTATTTGCATGACAAAAATTAACAATTCATTATTGTGAGATCTTTCGAATCAAATTAAACCAAAAATGGATTTGAAAATCGAATCAAAACAAAACATATGCTTCGTCAATGCATCGAACACTTGGTAAAATTTTACCTATTTAAGAAAATGTTATTTATATTTCCATTTCATTACTTGAAAAAACATATTTTTATTTCTATTGGAGATTATTAAATTTAACAAGGTTACTTTTTATTGATGAATTCACTAGTACACAGAAGCTCTATAGTGACGGTCCTAGAGCTATTTGTATTGACGTTTTTCAGTGCCGCCAGTGCTAGGGGCCAGTAGAAATCGACCTTTTTCACAGGTGGTTGATTGCCAACCGCCAGTGTAAATAACATTATCACTGGCGGTTTTCTTTAGTAGTCCGCCAGTGTAAATAACATTAGCACTGGCGGTTTGCTTAAGAAACCGCATGTGGAAATATTATTATCACCGACGGTTTTCTTTAGCAAACCGTCAGTGTAAATAACATTAGCACTGACGGTTTGCTTAAGAAACTGCATGTGGAAACATCATTTTCACATGCGGGCTGTTTAAGACACCGTCCGTGGAAACATTATTATCACTGACGGTTTTCTTTAGCAAACCGCTAGTGTAAATAACATTAGCACTGGTGGTTTGCTTAAGAAACCGCATGTAGAAACATCATTTTCACAGGCGGGCTGCTTAAGACACCGCCGACGGAAACATTATTATCACTGGTGGTTTTCTTTAGCTGCCCGCCAGTATAAGTTTTCCTGTCTTTTTTCAAATTTTTAAACAAAACTGACTTTTCACTGGCAGACTGCTTAAGAAAACGCCTGTGAAAACATTATTATCACTGGCGGTTTTCTTTATCAGCTCGCCAGTGGACATAATATTAGCACTGGCGGTCTGCTTACCATTTCCCGCCAGTATAAGTTTTCCTATATTTTTTCAAATTTTCAAACAAAACTGAATTTTATATTTATTTACACAAATCTGTTTACAATATATTGTTTACAACACATATTTTTCTGTTTACAACTATAAATTTTCAATCAATCAAAACTGAATTAAATTCTATACATTCTATACATCAAAACTGAACATATAAGTTTTCACTTATGCTCTTGCTAGTAACTATCTCGTTTAAGAGATAGTCTACTAACTTCTGTTAATATTCTAAACTCTGGCATAGCTAATATACTGGAAGCGTCGTGATATTTCCCTTCAGCTGGAATGACCTCTTTTAATATGAATGTGCATAGGTCTTCAACTATACCATACAATGCAGCTTCGGTCAAGTTCTCCGGATTTCTTTTTTGAAATTCCTGTAAAGGAAGCTTATAAACATCATCTATTCACATTTGCATCGTTAATTTACAAATACAAACATGACTATTACTAATAATACCTTGTTAGGCTCTGTGAAGTATCGTCCGTTCATTCTCATAAACTCGCACACATAGAACCCACATAGGACCGATCATTGTGGTTGCTTGTGGCACTACATACATAACAGGAGAGATTGGTTATTTAGTTGCAGCATTGTGTATGATATGTATTCATAAATTCACATACTTATTGGCCAGTGATGATGGATGTCTAGTGGAACACATTTTTTGGTCTTATCGTACTTTCCACCTTTAAACTTATAAAACCTAAATGCTCTGTGGTCTCAATTAGAATCTCCATGTTATTTTAAAATTCTCAACGATATAAGTATGCATGCATGCATAGAAAAGACTTACTGCTCTAAGATACTAAGGAATTTTGCAAGGTTGAAGGGTCATAGTTCAAGGAGTCGAGCACCAGCACCTTTCCAACCTTAGGATAAATGAGAAAGCATATCCAGTGGTCCCTATACGAATCAAATTAATTTGTGATGCATGTGTATTGAAATTATTATTTTTATGCAAAATCACACTTACTTAAAGTTGTACGGGGCCATTATAGCTTCCCTGTCTTGAAATTTAAGCATTGCATTTGCTATGTAGGTGGCGTATCTTGCTTCAAAATCCTTCTTCATAGTATTTATGCGATGCTCAACTTCTTCGTCCGTCTTTCCCTTTAACTCTTCATTGTCTTTGCCGATTCTGAAAGTGTGGCTTTCCTCACATATCAGTATTGTGTTCAGATACCCAATCCTTTTACCGGCATTAGCATCGGGCTTGGTACCGTACAGGATCTCTTGTTGGTCATGTTGCATTCTACAAGTCACACGTGCATGTGTCACATATTGAAAATTAATAACACACAGATGTCGAAATATGAGCGACACTTACAGTGCAAACAGAGTCACAAGTTGCACGTCGCGTTTCTGAAGGTTCATCATTAACCACATATCCTCGAATGCAAGAAAGGCCTTTTGGTCTGAACCAATAAAAGCATGGTCTGGTATATGCACACTAATGGCGTCAATGCCAACTGATGATGCACGCATGTACCAATCATGCAACCTTTTAATACCAGCAGGGACCTTCCTCAGTTTCTCAAGAGTTAGTAGAGGTCTGGCCGATACATAATGTTTAGGCACATTTTTATAATCTGCCTTAGTTGGGATCTTTATCTTTGTGGCCATTGCCTTTGCCTTTTCTGCAGACTCCTCGTGCTCGGCCAAATCAACAGTATGTGAGGTCTCATCCAATCCCTTTCAAAAATCGAGCTGTGCCAGCAGTAGTAGCTTTACTCTTCTTTTTGTCGAATGTGGACACCAATTTTGGTAGAGGGAATTTAGATTTCTTTGATTGTTGTGAATCCCTTGATGGCTGTGGAGAAGGTGGTGGTGTCCTAAATGTTGATGCTTGTGGCGGAGACGGTGGATTACAAAGAGGATGAGGAGCAGCATGGGAAGATTGTGGAGGTGATGATGGATGTAAAGGTACTAAAGTTTTAGGAGGCAGAGATGGTTGGGGATGAGATGACGACGGCGTTGGTGGATCAACCAATTCGACATCCCTTCGAGGCCAAATGATGAAATTTTTGATGGCTTGTCCAAGTGTCTCGATTCCTTCGGGCCCAGGGATGTCTAGCATGTCATCCTCAGATCCTTGGACGACCATCGTCACTTCTACCCTGTAATAATCATCTGGTATGTCGCTTCCATGAAACTTACATCCTAGGACCGCAATGCTTGTTCCTACTTTCTTCGTGCGATTATTATTAATACCATATCTTATAACCAGTGTGCACATCACTGGCCTTGTTATGTCATCAACTGGATAACAGACCTTATTTCCCGTTGACGCGACAGAGCTTGGGAAAGTTGTACAATCGGTGGAAGCCGGCGGTTGAGCTGCTGGAATTATTTGCAGTTGTGGAGTGGTCATCTGTTGAATAGACATCGCACTTGCCAAATGCTGCATCAATTCTGGTGGAGGATTTGATAGCATTTGAGACATCAAGTCTTTGAACTCTTTCTTTGCCTCCTGCTTAAAATAATCCGACAACTCTTCTTTATATCGATCACGTTTCTTATACAAACCTTCCCACTGTGGTCCGAATCCTTCCTTCCATCCTTCCTTAGACGAGATTCCTCGTACTGGCTTAGATGCTCAGGGTTATCGAGACCAGCCGTTAGGATGTCTCTCTCCCTTTGTGGCTTAAATGATCCTTGGCTCTGCTTAGCTGCCATTGCATATATGTTTTTCGCAACTTCTTCGACATTTGGATCATCAAAAGATACACCTGCCTCAGTTTCTCTGGGTTTTCTAGCACAGATCCAATTTGCCATCCTTTCACCAAGTTGCTCGGAAAGCGTCGGCAACACTGTGGCCTTCTTCTCGGTGTCTTCTTGTCTCCATTTAGAAACTTGATGCTTGTAACCACATGTGCCTAAGTGGTGGTGGTACTTGTTCTTCTTAGATAGTTCTGAATTTGCCTCGCTTAGAGATATGAATTCAGGGCTGCTCCTCTGCTCTAGAAATACTGCCCACTGACCTTCTGAGATTTTATATTTTTTTGTCGGGTCTAGGCCTTTCTTTGCAAATTTTGTATTCATCTCAGACCTCCAGTTTCGAAAATTGATTGCAAGCTGCTTCATCGTGTATTCCTTCACGAGTTCTTCTGAATCCCGAGGTAGAACAAACCTCATTAATAGCTTATTCCATATTTGATTCTTGACATCATCTGACACATCTTTCCAATGTCGGATTGTGATGTCAAGATTATCCCTAACTAAGAACCCAAGTGCATTCCGGAACTTAGGGAGTGCCTCTTCTGGAGCTAGGGGCTGAACTTTCGGGCTCACATCTGAGATTTTATATGTTTTGTCAGGAAACTTGTTCAGTCCCCTGTCACTTCTTTTCTAGTCGATCCGTGTCCTTTTCCTTGACCTCTCGGTGGTTCTATCGGTCGGTACCGGTGCGTCTTCGTCCTGGTTCAGCCCCGGTGCGTCTTGGTAATGTGCCACGACTTCATCAAGTATCGCACGATGATATTCAAGAACGAGTCAAAGCCAGCATCAGACAGACCATATCTAGCTTTTAACATCAACAACTTTAACACAGGCCGGAGCGTCATGAACTCTTTGGTACAACCTTTAGACTCATCGTACAAAGGCTCTTATGCTGCCTTCTTCAGGGACTCCATACCTTTCTTGAAGAACATCGATGAATCCGTATGACGACGCAACATTGCCTCTAACAATTCTGCATCTTCCTCATCAATAACATTCAGCAAAACATGAGTTTTATCATGTTCGCTTCCTCCATAGTAACCATGATCAGTAACATTTGGCATTACATGTTCGCTCTGTGGAAGAGGTGGGTGTGTCCCGTGAACAAACTGAAACCTTTCGTCCTCAGCGGCTTCAGTCGTATAAGGCGCACTACCCTCTCCATGCTTTGTCCAAACTATGTAATCCTTCACAATTCCTCGACATACTAGATGAGATATGATTTGGTTTGTGTCACAAATACAACAACATTTTTGCAGTCCATGCATGGACAATATATGTTCTTTGTCTTTGTTCTCCAAGCATGTTCCGTAGCGACATCAATAAACCTATGGACCTCGGATATGTATGACAGATCTAGCCTTGATAAGTTATACATCCACGATGTCCTCTCCATCACTACATGTAAAAAGTAATAGAAAACACACTAGAACACTTGTAAATTGGCAAGAGAAAAAAGCTAACATTTCCTAACAACCAAGGAACGAAACTTAAAATTGACATATATTTCTAACATGAGAACGTATCTAATGCACATGGAATTTTAGTGCACATGACACATGAGAACGTATCTAATGCACATGGAATTTTAGTGCACATGATGCACATATTAAATCATCACCACTCATTTTAGATCTAACGTCTGTAGTTGTTTGGTATATTTGCTAAGGACACCATTCGACGTGGTGGGCTATAGTGGTGGAAGGTGTTATTTGTAAATTACAATGATCAACTAGAGACGTTAGATCTGAGATAGATAGTGGTGATTTAATATGTGCACCATGTGCACAAAGCTTTCATGTGAACTGGATATGTCCTCTTCTAACATAAGCTGAACATACGAACAGCTACACACTGCTCTCTCTCACATGGTATAAAAGCCTAGATACAAAATTTGGCTAAAATGATAAATAATATGAACAAAAATTGACAATAAAACATAAAACCAACCTTTCTTAGCAACCTTCCTCCAAAAAATGAAGATCAAAACCTCGACCCTTGTATTTTATATAATCTGGACCTCCAAAATCGCCTCCAATGGAAGTTGGCTACGAGCTAGCTTCCTGTCGGGGGTGGGGGGTATTTATAATACAGATTTCATAGGCGGCTTGCTTAAGAAACCGTTAGTGAAAAACATAGCACTGGCGGTTGTCTTATGGAACCGCCAGTGGAAATCTTCTTTCCACTAGCGGCACCTTAACTCAGCCGCATGTGGAGACCGTTTCATGTTGAACAGTTGTGTCTTTTCAACTGTTCCTGTAGCCTTAACTCAACCGCTTGTGGAGACCGATTTATGTTGAACAGTTGGAGACCGTTTCATGTTGAACACGAAGCGGCGACTTTTGACTCCTCTTTGCTCCTCGAAGTTCGAGTAAACGTCGATTCAGTTATCGATTTGAATGTATTTAAATGGTCATCGACCACATTTCCATTCATCACAACTCAGAAAAAACTATGGCGCCTAGCTTTACCCATGTCGACATCACCGAGTGATTCCTCTACTTCTTTTGTCTCCCATTCTTCTAGCCGTGAACCAACCCCAGAGTGGGATCCTATAGCGGCATATAAAAACATGCACCTTTGTACTAGGATGCAGATGGATGGGACTTTGCAGTTGCATCGGAATCCGACGGCGACCTCACTGATGGGGACGACCTCCAGTTCCTCGTTGACGGGGAGCTAGACTCCGACACCAGCACTGAGTGGTCTTAGACGTACGACGGAGAATCGTCAGATGTGGAGTCCTTGGACAACGATGACGACCCGATGTTTGGACATTGGATGGGCATGGTCTCCTCCGACAACGAAGATGACGAGAACGACGATGACGACAGCAGTGACTACAACAGCAGTGACGAGGGCAGCGACGGCAGTGGCGACGATGACGGCGATGATGATGGCGGGGCAAGTGAAAGGGAAATGTGCCTTGGGCCATTTCTAGTATATTTTGGTGATTAAGTGTCCAACACATATTATGTGGATTATTATATGCCAAATGATGAATGAAGTGCAAATCAACAAGAAGGTATGATTCTAGACTTAGTACATTGGTTTTTGTGTACTAATATATCTGTCTAAGTGCTAGAATCAGGAAAAGAAAAAGATTGGAAAAGAGTTGGCTGTGTACAGCCAACTGCTGCTCAGTCTGGGTGCACCGAACTGTCCGGTGGTGCACCAGACAGTGTCCGGTGCGCCAGACTGGCCTCCGGCGAACTGGCCGCTCTCGGGAAAAGTTCAACGGCGTACGACTAAAATTCACAGGACTATCCGGTGGTGCACCGGACTGTCCGGTGAGCCAACGGCCGCTAGTGCAACGGTCGGCCGCGCAATCCGCGGGCGACGCGTGGCCCGCACCAACGGACCAACGGTCGGCTGGGGGCACCGGACTGTCCGGTGTGCATCGGACAGTGTCCGGTGCGCCAACCAGCCCGAAGATCCAATGGTCGACTGCGCCAGGAATGGAAGGAGATCCGCACCGGACATGCTATAGTGGCTGTCCGGTGGTGCACCGGACTGTCCGATGCGCCACCCGACAGAAGGCAAGAATTGCCTTCCTTGTTGGGTTCCAACGGCTCCTAGGTGCCTTGGGGCTATAAAAGGGACCCCTAGGCGCATGGAGGAGTAACCCAAGCATTCCTTGATCATTCCTAAGCACCAAGACTCCATTCTCGCGCATTCGATTCTTTGAGATAGTGACTTGAGCCCCAATTGAGTAGGGAACTCCTCGAGTTGTGTTGTGAGCTCAAGTTGTGGCTTTGTGTGCGTGATTGTGCTCTTGCTTTGAGTCTTGTGTGTGTTGCTCTCCCCTCCCTTACTTCCGTGCTTCTTTGTGATCATCAATTGTAAGGGCGAGAGGCTCCAAGTTATGGAGATTCCTCGCAAACGGGAGAAAGTATAAGAAAGGAAAACACCGTGGTATTCAAGTTGATCATTGGATCACTTGAAAGGGGTTGAGTGCACCCCTCGTCCATTGGGACGCCACAACATGGAGTAGGCAAGTGTTATACTTGGCCGAACTACGGGATAAATCACCGTGTCTTTTGTGTTGTCTTTCCTTGTGATCATTGTGTTTCGCAAAAGCTCGGTCCTTAGCCACTTGGTCCTATTGCACTAACTCTTAACCAAGTTTTTGTGGCTACAAGTATTTGATTTTTACAGGATCACCTATTCACCCCCTCTAGGTGCTCTCAATTGGTATCAAAGCCGTTCTCTTCACGAAAGGGACTAATCGCCCGAAGAGATGGATCCTAAGGGAAAGGGGATGGTGGTCAACGATAAGGAGAAGGAGTCCATCTTCAACGATCTAAGAGACGATAAGCCCACTGACTCTGGCTCGAGTCACAAGAAGAAGGACGAGAAGAAGAAGAGGCGCATCAAGAAGATTGTCTACTACGACAGCGACGAGTCTTCTTCTTCCCCAAGAGATGATGAGTACGACGAGAAAAAGAAACTGGTTAACTCAAACTTTTCATTTGATTATTCTTGTATTCCATATAATTCCAATGCTCATTTGCTTTCTATTCCTCTTGGTAAACCTCCACACTTTGATGGAGAGGACTACGCTTTTTGGAGTCACAAAATGCATAGTCACCTTTTCTCTCTTCATCCTAGTATTTGGGAGGTAGTTGAGAACGGGATGCATTTTGATAGCACTGACAACCCCGTTTTCATTAATGAGCAAATCCATAAAAATGCACAAGCTACCATTGTTCTGCTAGCATCCTTGTGCAGGGACGAGTACAATAAGGTGAGCGACTTGGACAACGCCAAGCAAATCTGGGACACCCTCAAGATTTCTCATGAGGGTAACGACGCCACCATGATCACCAAGATGGAGTTGGTGGAAGGCGATCTACGAAGGTTTGCCATGATCATGGGAGAGGAACCAACACAAACGTACAACAGGCTCAAGACCCTGGTCAACAAGATCAGGAGCTATGGAAGCACGAGATGGACGGACCACGACATCGTCCGACTTATGCTCAGGTCTTTTACTGTCATTGATCCACATCTTGTGAACCTCATCCGTGGAAATCCCAGGTACACAAAGATGACTCCCGAGGAGATTCTTGGGAAATTTGTGAGCGGGCGAATGATGGTGAAGGAAGCGCGATATGTTGATGATGCTCTCAATGGCCCTCTACTCGTCTACGAGCCTCAACCGGTTGCTCTCAAAGCAACAAGCAGCAGGGAGGTGCTACCTAGCAAGGTGGCACAAGTTGAGGCGGCCGGGCTAAACGAGGATGAGATGGCCCTAATCATAAAGCGCTTCAAGACCGCATTGAAAGGACGCAAGGAGTACCCTAACAAGAACAAGGCAAAGGGAAAGCGCTCCTGCTTTAAGTGCGGTAAGACTGGTCATTTTATAGCAAATTGTCTTGATAACTCTAGTGACCAGGAACAAGGAAAGGGCGGGAAGAAAGAGAAGAAAAAGAGCTATAGGAAGGCGAAAGGCGAGGCGCATCTGGGCAAAGAATGGGATTCGGATTGCTCTTCTTTCGACTCCGACGATGAAGGACTCGCCGCCTCGGCCTTCAACAAGTCATCTCTCTTCCCCAACGAGCGCCACACTTGCCTCATAGCAAAGGAGAAAAAGGTAAGCGCTCGAGATACCCCTAAGTATACTACTTCAAGTGATGATGACTCTAGTGATGATGAAGTAGATTACACAAGTCTATTCAAAGGTTTAGATAGAACTAAGGTAGATAAAATCAATGAATTGATTGATGCTTTGAATGAAAAGAATAGATTGTTAGAAAAGCAAGAAGATATTTTATATGAAGAGCATGACAAGTTTATTAGTGTGCAAAAATCTCTTGCTTTAGAAGTTAAAAGGAATGAAATACTTTCTTCGAAATTATCTGCTTGTCATGAAACTGTGTCTAGCTTAAAAAGTATTAATGATGATTTAAATGCTAAGCTAGAAGTAGTTAATAAATCTAGTTCTTGTGTAGAACATGTTGTCATTTGCAATAGGTGTAAGGATTTTAATGTTGATGCTTGTGATGAACATCTAGTTTCCATTTCTAAATTAAATGATGAAGTAGCAAGTCTTAATGCTCAACTTAAGACTTGCAAAAGTGACTTTGATAAATTAAAATTTGCTAGGGATGCCTACACTGTTGGTAGACACCCCTCAATTAAGGATGGGCTTGGCTTTCGCAAGGAAGCCAAGAACTTAACAAGCCAAAGGGCTTCCATTCCCGCCAAGGAGAAAGGGAAGGCCCCTATGGCTAGTAATGCTCAAATGAATCATGCTTTCATCTATAGTGATAGAAAACTTTCTAGAAATGCTCATAGGAGTTATACTTATGATTCACATGCCATGATTGCTTCAAGTTCTTCTTTTGTGCATGGTAGCAATATGCCTAGGAAAAATGTTGTTCATCATGTGCCTAGGAAAGTATGTAATGAAAGTTCTTCTTTTGTGCATGATAGAAATATGCCTAGGAAAAATGTTGTTCATCATGTGCCTAGGAAAGCATGTAATGAACCTTCTACAATTTACTATGCTTGCAATGCTTCTTTTGCAATTTGTTGTAAGAATAAGAAAGTGGTTGCTAGGAAGGTGAGGGCCAAGTGCAAGGGAGAAAAGACTTGCATTTGGGTCCCAAAGACTATTGTAACTAACCTTGTAGGACCCAACAAGAGTTGGGTACCTAAGACCCAAGCCTAAATTTTCTTGCAGGTTTATGCATCCGGGGGCTCAAGTTGGATTATCGTCAGCGGATGCACAAACCACATGACGGGGGAGAAGAAGATGTTCACCTCCTACGTCAAAAGCAAAGATTCCCAAGATTCGATCATCTTTGGAGATGGGAACCAAGGCAAGGTCAAAGGCTTGGGCAAGATAGCTATCTCAAATGAGCACTCTATTTCTAATGTATTTTTAGTAGAGTCACTAGGCTATAATCTTCTGTCTGTTAGTCAATTGTGCCACATGGGCTACAATTGTTTGTTTACAAATGTTGATGTATCTGTCTTTAGAAGGAGTGATGGTTCATTATCATTTAAGGGTGTACTAGATGGCAAACTCTACCTAGTTGATTTTTCGAAAGAGGAGGCCGATCTAGATGCATGCTTAATTGCTAAGACTAGTATGGGCTGGCTGTGGCATCGCCGTCTAGCACATGTTGGGATGAAGAACCTTCACAAACTTCTAAAGGGAGAGCATGTGTTAGGACTAACCAATGTATGCTTCGAAAAGGATAGACCTTGTGCAGCTTGTCAGGCAGGAAAACAGGTGGGAAGCACTCATCACAACAAGAATGTGATGACTACATCAAGACCACTGGAGTTACTACATATGGACCTCTTCGGACCCGTCGCCTACCTTAGCATCGGGGGAACTAAGTATGGTCTTGTTATTGTTGATGATTTTTCCCGCTTCACTTGGGTATTCTTTTTGCGGGATAAATCAGAAACCCAAGGGACCCTCAAGCGCTTTCTAAAGCGAGCTCAAATCAAATTTGAGCTCAAGGTGAAAAAGATTAGAAGCGACAACGGGTCCGAGTTCAAGAATCTTCAAGTGGAAGAATACCTTGAGGAGGAAGGGATCAAGCACAAGTTCTCCGCTCCCTACACACCACAACAAAACGGTGTGGTAGAGAGGAAGAACATGACGCTTATTGACATGGCGAGGACGATGCTTGGAGAGTTCAAGACGACCGAGCGGTTTTGGTCGGAAGTTGTGAACACAGCTTGCCATGCCATAAACCGGCTCTATCTCCATCGTCTCCTCAAGAAGACCTCGTATGAACTTCTAACCGGTAACAAACCCAACGTTTCGTACTTTCGTGTATTTGGGAGTAAATGTTACATTCTAGTGAAGAAAGGTAGAAATTCTAAATTTGCTCCCAAAGCTGTAGAAGGGTTTTTGCTAGGTTATGACTCAAATACAAAGGCGTATAGAGTCTTCAACAAATCATCAGGTTTGGTTGAAGTCTCTAGTGACGTTGTATTTGATGAAACTAATAGCTCTCCAAGAGAGCAAGTTGATCTTGATGATGTAGATGAAGAAGATGTTCCAACGGACGCAATTCACACCATGGCAATTGGAGATGTGTGACCACAGGAACAACAAGAGCGAGATCAACCTTCTTCCTCAACAATGGTGCACCCCCCAACTCAAGAAGATGAACAGGTTCATCAGGAAGAGGCGTGTGATCAAGGGGGAGCACAAGATGATCAAGTGATGGAGGAAGAAGCACCACGTGCCCCTCCAACTCAAATCCGAGCGATGATTCAAAGGAATCATCCCGTCGACCAGATTCTGGGTGATATAAGCAAGGGAGTAACTACTCGCTCAAGACTAGCTAACTTTTGTGAGCATTACTCGTTTGTCTCTTCTATTGAGCCTTTCAGGGTAGAAGAGGCCTTGCAAGATCCGGATTGGGTGTTGGCCATGCAGGAAGAGCTCAACAACTTCAAGAGGAATGAAGTTTGGAGCCTGGTGCCACGTCCCAAGCAAAATGTTGTGGGAACCAAGTGGGTATTCCGCAACAAGCAAGACGAGCACGGGGTGGTGACAAGAAACAAGGCTCGACTTGTGGCAAAAGTTTATGACCAAGTCGCAGGTTTGGATTTTGAGGAGACTTTTGCTCCTGTGGCTAGGCTAGAGTCCATTCGCATTTTGTTAGCCTATGCCGCTCACCATTCTTTCAGGTTGTTTCAAATGAACGTGAAGAGCGTTTTCCTCAACGGGCCAATCAAGGAGGAGGTGTACGTGGAGCAACCCCCTGGCTTTGAGGATGAACGGTACCCCGACCATGTGTGTAAGCTCTCTAAGGCGCTCTATGGACTTAAGCAAGCCCCAAGAGCATGGTATGAATGCCTTAGAGATTTCCTAATTGCTAATGCTTTCAAGGTTGGGAAAGCCGATCCAACTCTTTTCACTAAGACTTGTGATGGTGACCTATTTGTGTGCCAAATTTATGTCGATGACATAATATTTGGTTCTACTAATCAAAAGTCTTGTGAGGAGTTTAGCAGGGTGATGACACAGAAATTTGAGATGTCGATGATGGGTGAGTTGAACTACTTCCTTGGGTTCCAAGTGAAGCAACTCAAGGACGGCACCTTCATCTCCCAAATGAAGTACACGTAAGACTTGCTCAAGCGGTTCGGGATGAAGGATGCCAAGCCCGCGAAGACGCCAATGGGAACCGACGGACATGTCGACCTCAACAAAGGAGGTAAGTCCATTGATCAAAAGGCATACCGGTCTATGATAGGATCCTTGCTTTATTTATGTGCTAGTAGACCGGATATTATGCTTAGCGTATGCATGTGTGCTAGATTTCAATCCGATCCAAGGGAGTGTCACCTTGTGGCCGTTAAGCGAATTCTTAGATATTTAGTTGCTACGCCTTGCTTCGGGATCTGGTATCGAAAGGGGTCAACCTTTGACTTGATTGGATACTCAGACTCCGACTATACTGGATTCAAGGTTGATAGGAAGAGTATATCAGGGACGTGCCAATTCCTAGGAAGGTCCCTGGTGTCTTGGAGTTCTAAGGAACAAACTTTCGTTGCCCTATCCACCGCTAAGGCCGAGTATGTTGCCGCAGGATAGTGTTGCGCGCAACTACTTTGGATGAGGCAAACCCTCCGGGACTTTGGCTACAATCTGAGCAAAGTCCCACTCCTATGTGATAATGAGAGTGCAATCCGCATGGCGGATAATCCTGTTGAACACAGCCGCACTAGGCACATAGACATCCGGCATCACTTTTTGAGAGACCACTAGCAAAAGGGAGATATCGAAGTGTTTTATGTTAGCACCGAGAACCAGCTAGCCAATATCTTTACCAAGCCTTTAGATGAGAAAACTTTTTGCAGGCTGCATAGTGAGCTAAATGTCTTAGATTCGCGTAACTTGGATTGATTTATAGTATACATGTGTTTTATGCCTTTGATCAAGTTACTTTATGCATTTATGAGATTTATATGGTGCTCAAGTTGTGCAAGGGATCCCCGGACCTCACAAGTCCATATGTGAATGATGCACATATTTAGGGGGAGAAGTGCTACAACTTGACCCTTTGAGACTAACAATTGTGCTTGAGTTTACTTGATGTAGTCTCAAAGGTGACTTGAAAGGGAAAGGTAAACTTGGACCATGCAAAGACTTCCACTGCACTCCGGTATTAACTCTAAGTTCATATCTATGCTCTTATTGCCTTTTTGCTCTTAATTGACAATTTTGGTGAGAAAATGGGGTTATAGGGCCAATAATGATCCCGTTTTGGTTCTTAATGTAGTACAAGAAATCATTTAATCCATGACGAATTCTCAGTGATGTAATTAGAAAACGTCATGAAGATGGCTTTGTGACGGTTTTTTGCTATTCGAATTTTGTGAACCCCATTACAAAAGAAACGTCATAGATTACAATTTATGACCCCCATTACATGACGTTATCAAAATTCGTCATAATCATGGCTTCGTGACGGTTTTTTGCTAATCCATGACAAATTTTGTCTGTCATTGATTAAAGGATTTCTTGTTGTTATGCCAAAGGGGGAGAAATTAAGGCCAAAGCAAATGGATCAGCTAGGCCAAAGCAAATGGATTAGCTACCACTTGTGAAATTGTGAAAATAGTAGAGTTAGAATTTTTGATTTGTCAAAATACTCTTATTGTCAAAATTTGATCTCTTATGGGGAGAATGTTTGATTATGGGGAAAAGGGGGAGTTTTTGGCTCTTAATCATTTTTACTCTTGGATTATCTCTCTTTGTGCCCAAACAAGTGTGTTTGACTTAGAGATAGGAAAATGAATTTGATTTGCAAAAACAAACCAAGTGGTGGCAAAGAACGATCCAAATATGTCAAATCTTGTCAAAGACTATTCTTGTTCTCAATTGCATTGATATTGCACTTCTATTTTTTGCTTTTTGATGTGTTGGCATAAATCACCAAAAAGGGGGAGATTGAAAGGGAAATGTGCCTTGGGCCATTTCTAGTATATTTTGGTGATTAAGTGCCCAACACATATTAAGTGGATTATTATATGCCAAATGATGAATGAAGTGCAAATCAACAAGAAGGTATGATTCTAGACTTAGTACATTGGTTTTTGTGTACTAATATATCTGTCTAAGTGCTAGAATCAGGAAAAGAAAAGGATTGGAAAAGAGTTGGCTGTGTACAGCCAACTGCTGCTCAGTCTGGGTGCACCGGACTGTCCGGTGGTGCACCGGATTGTCCGATGGTGCACCGAACAGTGTCCGGTGCGCTAGACTGGCCTCCGGCGAACTGGCCGCTCTCGGGAAAAGTTCAACGGCGTACGACTAAAATTCACCGGACTGTTCGGTGGTGCACCGGACTGTCCGGTGAGCCAACGGCCGCCAGCGCAACGGTCGGCCGCGCAATCCGCGGGCGACGCTTGGCCCGCACCAACGGTCGGCTGGGGGCATCGGACTGTCCGGTGTGCACCGGACAGTGTCCGGTGCACCAACCAGCCCGAAGATCCAACGGTCGACTGTGCCAGGAATGGAAGGAGATCCGCACCGGACATGCTACAGTGGCTGTCCGATGGTGCACCGGACTGTCCGGTGGTGCACCGGACTGTCCGGTGGTGCACCGGACTGTCCGGTGCGCCACCCGACAGAAGGCAAGAATTACATTCCTTGTTGGGTTCCAATGACTCGTAGCAGCCTTGGGGCTATAAAAGGGACCCCTAGGCGCATGGAGGAGTAACCCAAGCATTCCTTGATCATTCCTAAGCACCAAGACTCCATTCTCGCGAATTCGATTCTTTGAGATAGTGACTTGAGCCCCAATTGAGTAGAGAACTCCTCGAGTTGTGTTGTGAGCTCAAGTTGTGGCTTTGTGTGCGTGATTGTGCTCTTGCTTTGAGTCTTGTGTGTGTTGCTCTCCCCTCCCTTACTTCCGTGCTTCTTTGTGATCATCAATTGTAAGGGCGAGAGGCTCCAAGTTGTGGAGATTCCTCGCAAACGGGAGAAAGTATAAGAAAGGAAAACACCGTGGTATTCAAGTTGATCATTGGATCACTTGAAAGGGGTTTAGTGCAACCCTCGTCCATTGGGTCGCCACAACGTGGATTAGGTGATAGTCGCCTAGAGGGGGGGTGAATAGGGCAAAACTGAAATTCTCAAAAATAATCACAACTACAAGCCGGATAAGCGTTAGAGATATAATCAAGTCCGCGAGAGAGGGTGCAAAACAAATCGCAAGCGAATAAAGAGTGTGACACACGGATTTGTTTTACCGAGGTTCGGTTCTCGCAAACCTACTCCCCGTTGAGGTGGTCACAAAGACCGGGTCTCTTTCAACCCTTTCCCTCTCTCAAACGGTCCCTCGGACCGAGTGAGCTTTCTCTTCTCAATCACTTGGAACACAAAGTTCCTATAAGGACCACCACAAGATTGGTGTCTCTTGCCTCAATTACAAGTGAGTTTGATTGCAAGAAAGAATCAAGAAAGAAGAAAGCAATCCAAGCGCAAGAGCTCGAAAGAACACAAGCAAATCTCTCTCACTAGTCACTAAAGCTTTGTGTGGAATTTGGGAGAGGATTTGATCTCTTGAGTGTGTCTAGAATTGAAAGCCTAGCTCTTGTAAGTGGTTGGAAGTGTGAAAACTTGGATGCAATGAATGGTGGGTGGTTGGGGGTATTTATAGCCCAACCACCAAACTAGCCGTTTGGTGGGGCTGACTATCGTATGGTGCACCGGACAGTCCGGTGCACACCGGACATGTCCAGTGCGCCAGCCACGTCACAAAAGCCATTGGGTTCCGACCGTTGGAGCTCTATCTTCTGGGCCCGCCTGGATGTTCGGTGGCGCACCAGACATGTACTGTAGAGTGTCCGGTGCGCCAGTATGGGCGTGCCTGACTTCTGCGCGCGCTGGCGCGCATTCAATGCGCTGCAGGTAGCCGTTGGCGCCGAAATATCCGTTGCTCTGTTGTCACACCGGACATGTCCGGTGAATTATAGTGGACTAGCCGTTGCGAATTCCCGAAGCTGGCGAGTTCCTGAGGCGCTGTTCCTTGGAGCACAGGACAGTCCGGTGAATTATAGCGGAGCGCCTCTGGATTTTCCCGAAGGTGACGAGTTTGAGTTGGAGTCCTCTGGTGCACCGGACACTGTCCGGTGGCACACCGGACAGTCCGGTGCGCCAGACCAGAGGTGCCTTCAGTTGTCCCTTTACTCTTTTGTCGAACCCAATACTTGGTCTTTTTATTGGCTAAGTGTGAACCTTTGGCACATGTATAACTTATACACTAGAGCAAACTAGTTAGTCCAATTATTTGTGTTGGCCAATTCAACCATCAAAATTATTTAGGAACTAGGTGTAAGCCTAATTCCCTTTCAATCTCCCCCTTTTTGGTGATTGATGCCAACACAAACCAAAGCAAATATGGAAGTACATAATTGAACTAGCTTGCATAATGTGAGTGCAAAGGTTGCTTGGAATTGAGCCAAAATAACTACTCATAAGATATGCATGGATTGTTTCTTTGTTTTTAACATTTTGGACCACGCTTGAACCACTTGTTTTGTTTTTGCAAATTCTTTTGTAAATCCTTTTGAAAGTCCTTTTGCAAATAGTCAAAGGTAAATGAATAAGATTTCGAGAAGCATTATCAAGATTTGAAATTCTCCCCTGTTTCAAATGCTTTTCCTTTGACTTAAACAAAACTCCCCCTAAATGAAATCCTCCTCTTAGTGTTCAAGAGGGGTTTGAGATATCAATTTTGAAATACTACTTTCTCCTCCTTTTGAGCACAATAGGGTACCAATTTGAAATTTCCAATTGAAAATATTTTAAAATTAGGTGGTGGTGCGGTCCTTTTGCTTTGGGCTAATACTTTCTCCCCCTTTGGCATGAATCGCCAAAAACGGAGTCATTAGAGCCCTTAGAATTACTCTCTCCCCCTTTGGTCATAAATAAATGAGTGAAGATTATACCAAGACGGAGTCCTTTTCTCCCCCAAAGATGGAGAGTTGCTTGGAGTGACGGCGAATGATGAGTTACGGAGTGGAAGCCTTTGTCTTCGCCGAAGACTCCAATTTCCTTTCAATACACCTATGACTTTGTTTGAAATAGACTTGAAAACATATTAGTCATAGCATATGAAAGATACATGATCAAAGGTATATAAATGAGCTATGTGTGCAAATCAACAAAAGAAGTTCCTAGAATCAAGAATATTTAGCTCATGCCTAAGTTTGTTAAAAGTTTGTTCATCAAGTGGCTTGGTAAAGATATCGGCTAATTGATCTTTAGTATTAATGTAAGAAATCTCGATATCTCCCTTTTGTTGGTGATCCCTTAAAAAGTGATACCGAATGGCTATGTGTTTAGTGCGGCTATGTTCGACGGGATTATCCGCCATTTTGATTGCACTCTCATTATCACATAGAAGAGGAACTTTGGTTAATTTGTAACCATAGTCCCTAAGGGTTTGCCTCATCCAAAGTAGTTGCGCGCAACAATGTCCTGCGGCAATGTACTCGGCTTCGGCGATAGAAAGAGCAACGGAATTTTGCTTCTTTGAAGCCCAAGACACCAAGGATCTTCCCAAGAATTGGCAAGTCCCTGATGTGCTCTTTCTATTGATTTTACACCCCGCCCAATCGGCATCCGATTAACCAATCAAATCAAATGTGGAACCCCTAGGATACCAAAGCCCAAACTTAGGAGTATAAACTAAATATCTCAAGATTCGTTTTACGGCCTTAAGGTGAGCTTCCTTAGGGTCGGCTTGGAATCTTGCACACATGCATACGGAAAGCATAATATCCGGTCGAGATGCACATAAATATAGCAAAGAACCAATCATCGACCGGTATACCTTTTGATCAACAGATTTACCTCCTTCGTCGAGGTCGAGATGCCCATTGGTTCCCATGGGTGTCTTGATGGGTTTGGCATCCTTCATTCCAAACTTGCTAAGAATATCTTGAGTGTACTTCGTTTGGCTGAGGAAGGTGCCTTCTTGGAGTTGTTTCACTTGAAATCCTAAGAAATACTTCAACTCCCCCATCATAGACATCTCGAATTTTTGTGTCATGATCCTACTAAATTCTTCACATGTAGACTCGTTAGTAGACCCAAATATAATATCATCAACATAAATTTGGCATACAAACAAGTCATTTTCAAGAGTTTTAGTGAATAGAGTAGGATCGGCCTTTCCAACTTTGAAGCTATTAGTGATAAGGAAATCTCTAAGGCATTCATACCATGCTCTTGGGGCTTGCTTGAGCCCATAAAGCGCCTTAGAGAGTTTATAGACATGGTTAGGGTACTCACTATCTTCAAAGCCGGGAGGTTGCTCAACATAGACCTCTTCCTTGATTGGTCCATTAAGGAAGGCACTTTTCACATCCATTTGATAAAGCTTAAAGCCATGGTAAGTAGCATAGGCTAATAATATGCGAATTGACTCAAGCCTAGCTACGGGTGCATAGGTTTCACCAAAATCCAAACCTTCGACTTGGGAGTATCCTTTGGCCACAAGTCGAGCTTTGTTCCTTGTCACCACACCATGCTCATCTTGCTTGTTGCGGAAGACCCATTTGGTTCCTACAACATTTTGATTAGGACGTGGAACTAAATGCCATACCTCATTCTTAGTGAAGTTGTTGAGCTCCTCTTGCATCGCCACCACCCAATCCAAATCTTGTAGTGCTTCCTCTACCCTGTGTGGCTCAATAGAGGAAACAAAAGAGTAATGCTCACAAAAATGTGCAACACGAGATCTCGTGGTTACCCCCTTATGAATGTCGCCGAGGATGGTGTCGACGGGGTGATCTCGTTGGATTGCTTGATGGACTCTTGGGTGTGACGACCTTTGTTCTTCATCCTCCTTGTCTTGATCATTTGCATCTCCCCCTTGATCATTGCCGTCATCTTGAGGTGGCTCATTTGCTTGATCTTCTACTTCATCATCTTGAGCTTCATCCTTATTTTGAGTTGGTGGAGATGCTTGCGTGGAGGAGGATGGTTGATCTTGTGCATTGGAGACTCTTCGGATTCCTTAGGACACACATCCCCAATGGACATGTTCCTTAGCGCGATGCACAGAGCCTCTTCATCACCTATCTCATCAAGATCAACTTGCTCTACTTGAGAGCCGTTAGTTTCATCAAACACAACGTCACAAGAAACTTCAACTAGTCCGGAGGACTTGTTGAAGACTCTATATGCCCTTGTGTTTGAATCATATCCTAGTAAAAAGCGTTCTACTGTCTTAGGAGCAAATTTAGATTTTCTACCTCTTTTAACAAGAATAAAGCAT
Source organism: Zea mays (assembly GCF_902167145.1). Taxonomy (NCBI): domain Eukaryota; kingdom Viridiplantae; phylum Streptophyta; class Magnoliopsida; order Poales; family Poaceae; genus Zea; species Zea mays. The sequence goes on along the minus strand of NC_050104.1, from coordinate 79,672,633 downwards.
TTGCTACCAAAGACTCTAAAATATGAAATATTGGGATTTTTACCGGTTAGGAGTTCATAAGATGTCTTCTTGAGGATTCGGTGTAGATACAACCGGTTGATGGCGTAGCAAGCAGTGTTGACCGCCTCGGCCCAAAACCGATCCGAAGTCTTGTACTCATCAAGCATGGTTCTTGCCATGTCCAATAGAGTTCTATTCTTCCTCTCCACTACACCATTTTGTTGTGGCGTGTAGGGAGAAGAGAACTCATGCTTGATGCCCTCCTCCTCAAGGAAGCCTTCAATTTGTGAGTTCTTGAACTCCGTCCCGTTGTCGCTTCTTATTTTCTTGATCCTTAAGCCGAACTCATTTTGAGCTCGTCTCAAGAATCCCTTCAAGGTCTCTTGGGTTTGATATTTTTCCTGCAAAAAGAATACCCAAGTGAAGCGAGAATAATCATCCACTATTACAAGACAATACTTACTCCCGACGATGCTTATGTAGGCAATTGGGCCGAATAAATCCATGTGGAGTAGCTCAAGCGGCCTGTCGGTCGTCATGATGTTCTTGTGTGGATGATGGGCACCGACTTGCTTTCCTGCTTGGCATACGCTACAAACCCTTTCTTTCTCAAAATGAACATCGGTTAGTCCTAAAATGTGCTCTCCCTTTAGAAGCTTATGAAGATTCTTCATCCCAACATGGGCTAGTCGGTGGTGCCAGAGCCAACCTATGTTAGTCTTAGCAATTAAGCAAGTGTCGAGTTCAGCTCTATCAAAATCTACCAAGTATAGCTGACCCTCCAACACTCCCTTAAATGCTATTGAATCATCACTTCTTCTAAAGACAGTGACACCTACATCAGTGAAAAGACAGTTGTAACCCATTTTGCATAATTGAGATACAGAAAGCAAATTGTAATCTAATGAATCTACAAGAAAAACATTGGAAATAGAGTGGTCAGGAGATATAGCAATTTTACCCAATCCTTTGACCAAACCTTGGTTTCCATCCCCGAATGTGATCGCTCGTTGGGGATCTTTGTTTTTCTCGTAGGAGGAGAATATCTTCTTCTCCCCTGTCATGTGGTTTGTGCACCCGCTGTCGAGTATCCAACTTGATCCCCCGGATGCATAAACCTACAAAACAAGTTTAGTTCTTGACTTTAGGTACCCAAACGGTTTTGGGTCCTTTGGCATTAGGAACAAGAACTTTGGGTACCCAAACACAAGTCTTGGAGCCCTTGTGTTTGCCCCCAACAAACTTGGCAACTACTTTGCCGGATTTGTTAGTTAAAACATATGATGCATCAAAAGTTTTGAATGAAATGTCATGATCATTTGATGCATTAGGAGTTCTCTTCTTAGGCAACTTAGCACGGGTTGGTTGCCTAGAACTGGATGTCTCACCCTTATACATAAAAGCATGGTTTGGGCCAGAGTGAGACTTCCTAGAGTGAATTCTCCTAATCTTGCTCTCGGGATAACCGACAGGGTACAAAATGTAACCCTCGTTATCCTGAGGCATGGGAGCCTTGCCCTTAACAAAATTAGACAATCTTTTAGGAGGGGCATTAAGTTTGACATTGTCTCCCCTTTGGAAGTCAATGCCATCCTTGATGCCAGGGCGTCTCCTATTATAAAGCATACTACGAGCAAATTTAAATTTTTCATTCTCTAAGTTATGCTCGGCAATTTTAGCATCTAATTTTGCTATATGATCATTTTGTTGTTTAATTAAAGACATGTGATCATGAATAGCATTAATATCAACATCTCTACATCTAGTACAAATAGATACATGCTCAACGCCAGATGTAGAGGGTTTGCAAGATTTTAATTCTACAACCTTAGCATGTAATATATCATTCTCACTTCTAAGGTTAGAAATAGTAATATTGCAAACATCAAAATCTTTAGCCTTAGCAAGCAATTTTTCATTTTCAATCCTAAGGCTAGAAATAGAAACATTTAACTCATCAATCCTAGCAAGTAAATCAACATTATCATCTCTAGGATTGGAAGTTGAAACATTACAAACATGAGAATCAACCTTAGCTAACAAATTAGCATTTTCATTTCTAAGGTTGTCAATAGTTTCATGGCAAGAACTTAGCTCACTAGAAAGTTTTTCACATTTTTCTACTTCTAGAGCGTAAGCATTTTTGACCTTAACATGTTTCTTATTTTCTTTAATAAGGAAGTCCTTTTGGGTGTCCAAGAGATCATCCTTCTCATGAATAGCACTAACCAATTCATTAAGTTTCTCTTTTTGTTGCATGTTGAGGTTGGCAAAAAGAGTGCGTAAGTTATCTTCCTCATCACTAGCATTTTCATCACTAGAAGACTCATATCTAGTGGAGGATTTAGATTTAACCTTCTTCTTTTTGCTGTCCTTTGCCATGAGGCACTTGTGGCCGACGTTGGGGAAGAGAAGGCCTTTGGTGACGGCGATGTTGGCGGCGTCCTCGTCGTCGGAGGAGTCGCTAGAGCTTTCGTCGGAGTCCCACTCCCAACAAACATGGGCATCGCCGCCCTTCTTCTTGTAGTACCTCTTCTTTTCTCTCCTCTTGCCCTTCTTGTCGTCGCCCCTGTCACTGTCACTAGATATTGGACATTTTGCAATAAAATGATCGGGCTTACCACATTTGTAGCACACTTTCTTGGAGCGGGGTTTGTAGTCCTTCCCCCTCCTTTGTTTGAGGATTTGACGGAAGCTCTTGATGATGAGCGCCATCTCCTCGTTGTCGAGCTTGGAAGCGTCGATGGGTTGTCTACTTGATGTAGACTCCTCTTTCTTCTCCTCTGTCGCCTTGAATGCGACCGGTTGTGCTTCGGGTGTGGAGGAGGTGCCTTGCTCGATGATTTTTTTGAGCCCTTAATCATTAGCTCAAAGCTCACAAATTTTCCTATAACTTCTTCGGGAGACATTAGCTTATATCTAGGATCACCTTGAATTAATTGAACTTGTGTAGGGTTAAGAAATACGAGGGATCTAAGAATAACCTTGACCATCTCATGGTCATCCCATTTTTCGCTCCCGAGGTTGCGCACTTGGTTCACCAAGGTCTTCAAGCGGTTGTACATAGCTTGTGGATCCTCCCCTTGGTGAAGCATGAAGCGACCGAGCCCCCCCTCGATCGTTTCCCGCTTGGTGATCTTTGTCACCTCGTCTCCTTCGTGCGCGGTCTTGAGTACGTCCCAAATTTCCTTCGCACTTTTTAACCCTTGCACCTTATTATACTCCTCTCGACTTAGAGAGGCGAGGAGTATAGTAGTGGCTTGGGAGTTAAAGTGGTGAATTTGGGCTGCCTCGTCCGAGTCGTAGTCTTCATCCCCTACGGATGGTACCTGTACACCAAACTCAACAACATTCCATATGCTTGTGTGGAGTGAGGTTAGATGATGCCTCATTTTGTCACTCCACATATTATAATCTTCACCGTCAAAAACCGGTGGTTTGCCTAATGGAACAGAGAGTAAAGGAGTACGCTTTGAAACATGGGGATAGCGTAGAGGAATCTTACTATACTTCTTGCGCTCTTGGCGCTTAGAAGTAACGGACGGTGCATCGGAGTCGGAGGTCGATGGTGATGAAGAGTCGGTCTCGTAGTAGACCACTTTCCTCATCCTCTTGTGTTTGTCGCCTCTCCGATCCAACTTGTGGGAAGAGGATTTCTTCTCCTTCCCCTTCCCTTTGTTGGAGGAGCTTTTCTTCTCCTTCCTCTTGTTGCGGGACTCTTCCAATGAAGTTGACCCGTGGCTTGTAGCGGGCTTGTCGCCGGTCTCCATCTCCCTCTTGGCGAGTTCTCCTGACATCACTTCGAGCGGTTAGGCTCTAATGAAGCACCGGGCTCTGATACCAATTGATAGTCGCCTAGAGGGGGGGGGGTGAATAGGGCGAAACTGAAATTCTCAAAAATAATCACAACTACAAGCCAGGTTAGCGTTAGAGATATAATCAAGTCTGCAAGAGAGGGTGCAAAACAAATCTCAAGCGAATAAAGAGTGTGACACACGGATTTGTTTTACCGAGGTTCGGTTCTCGCAAACCTACTCCCCGTTGAGGTGGTCACAAAGACCGGGTCTCTTTCAACCCTTTCCCTCTCTCAAACGGTCCCTCGGACCGAGTGAGCTTTCTCTTCTCAATCACTTGGAACACAAAGTTCCTACAAGGACCACCACAAGATTGGTGTCTCTTGCCTCAATTACAAGTGAGTTTGATTGCAAGAAAGAATCAAGAAAGAAGAAAGCAATCCAAGCGCAAGAGCTCAAAAGAACACAAGCAAATCTCTCTCACTAGTCACTAAAGCTTTGTGTGGAATTTGGGAGAGAATTTGATCTCTTGAGTGTGTCTAGAATTGAATGCCTAGCTCTTGTAAGTGGTTGGAAGTGTGAAAACTTGGATGCAATGAATGGTGGGTGGTTGGGGGTATTTATAGCCCCAACCACCAAACTAACCGTTTGGTGGGGCTGACTGTCGTATGGTGCACCGGACAGTTCGGTGCACACCAGACATGTCCGGTGCGCCAGCCACGTCACAAAAGCCGTTGGGTTCCGACCGTTGGAGCTCTGTCTTCTGGGCCCGCCTGGATGTCCGGTGGTGCACCGGACATGTACTGTAGAGTGTCCGGTGCGCCAGTATGGGCGTGCCTGACTTCTGCGCGCGCTGGTGCGCATTCAATGCGCTGCAGGTAGCCGTTGGCGCCGAAATATCCGTTGCTCTGTTGTCACACCGGACAGTCCGGTGCACACCGGACATGTCCGGTGAATTATAGTGGACTAGCCGTTGCGAATTCCCGAAGCTGGCGAGTTCCTGAGGCGCTGTTCCTTGGAGCACCGGACACTGTCCGGTGTACACCGGACAGTCCGGTGAATTATAGCGGAGCGCCTCTGGATTTTCCCGAAGGTGACGAGTTTGAGTTGGAGTCCTCTGGTGCACCGGACAGTCCGGTGCGCCAGACCAGAGGTGCCTTCGGTTGTCCCTTTGCTCTTTTGTCGAACCCAATACTTGGTCTTTATATTGGCTAAGTGTGAACCTTTGGCACCTGTATAACTTATACACTAGAGCAAACTAGTTAGTCCAATTATTTGTGTTGGCCAATTCAACCATCAAAATTATTTAGGAACTAGGTGTAAGCCTAATTCCCTTTCAGTAGGCAAGTGTTATACTTGGCTGAACCACAGGATAAATCATCGTGTCTTTTGTGTTGTCTTTCCTTGTGATCATTGTGTTTCACAAAAGCTCGGTCCTTAGCCACTTGGTCCTATTGCACTAACTCTTAACCAAGTTTTTGTGGCTACAAGTATTTGATTTTTACAGGATCACCTAGTCACCCCCCTCTAGGTGCTCTCAGCAAGCCAATACGATGAGATGCCTCCCAACAAGCGTCGTCGGCTGCAGCATGACAGCTTATTCTGGTAGGAAAAGTAGTTTGTACTAGGATGATCCTTTCTAATGAATAAAGTAGTTCTTGTTTATAATGGCGGCTTGCTTAAGGAACCGCCAGTGAAAAAGTTTCACTGGCGGCTGGCTTAAGGAACCGCCAGTGAAAAAGTTTCACTAGCGGCTGGCTTTAGGAACCGACTGTGAAAATAGTGAATTAACACTGGCGGCTGGCTTTAGGATCCGGCTGTGAAAATAGTGAATTAACACTGGTGGCTGGCTTTAGGAACCGGCTGTGAAATTTGTGAATTAACACTGGCGGCTGGCTTTAGGAACCGGCTGTGAAAATAGTGAATTAACACTGGTGGCTGGCTTTAGGAACTGCCTGTGTAAATCGTTTCTACGGGCGGCTGGCTATTGGAACCGCCTGTGAAAATCATTTGGTGGAAGCACTTCCGTCTGCAGCTGAGTTACCACAACCCACTAAGTCCGCTTTCAGGTGTCTTCTCGCATTCGACACGACTCGTTCCCAACCCTAACCCACCGTTCCGGTGTCTCCGCCGTCACTTCGGACGCTCCAGCTCCACCATTGTCCGCCTGTCGCCAAGGTAAGATTGTTCTCCCCCTGTACTCCTCCAACTGAGTCATCGGCTTGTTTGTCTAATTTGTATTTCGTACGACCTCGCTCTTGTGTTTAGGGTTTATGGTTAAGGGTTCATCCCACCCTCTATTGACTTTGAATCAGATCGAGTTTAGGGTTTGTACTAACGATTTTTCTTTGAAATGTGCCTTTCAGATATCCGAGAGAAATCCAGTTTCGTCTTTGGTCCAAAGATCCACTGCAATAAAGGTGATGTAAATCTGAACTTGTTGGTTATTTCAAGTTTGTACACAGAGCCGGTTATAGTGTGGTTAAATTGTTTAGGGTTTTAGGGTTCTTTTACTGCTTATTAGGATCACGGTTTATGGTTCGTTTGCCACTTCAACCCAAGTTCAGTTAGTTACTAGGCGACGGAATTAATACCTGGTTGTTAGTACATTATCCCCATGTCAAACTAACAACCTAAATCCACATCAGATGGATTCAGCAAACTCCATAGCCGATAAGGCAATTGGAAGGATGCAAGATATTGCGGACAAGATATTTTCTGTAGCGAGGGAAACAATCCGTCCTGGACAAGGGTTGACCTCATTTGAGGCTACCAAACTCCGTGTAGCATTGGAGGACATTGCTTGCATGTTGGAGCAGGACTCTCTTGTGTTGCAAGAGGATTTGGACAAGGTCAACAACGTTACCAACCATGTTAACGCCGACTATGAACCCTCATACTTGTCCTCACCAATCTCTGCTGAAGACAACCTCGGTGAAGACTGGGATTTTGCCGAGCACTTTGAAAACATTTGGGGTGGTGAATACGAATCAGATCAGATGCCTTTCTTTAGTGATAATGAGGTTTAAGTTAGTACATGGTTAGCCTGCCAGTAAGGGTTTAGGCCTACGTGTTTTGTGATAGGAACATACTATTGCTTAGTGTGCAGGTGTCATCTGTTCCAAGTGTTTTGTGTCCATGATAGGTTGGATTCAACTAAAGTATGTTAGTGTATGTAATAAGTCAAACCTGAATCTTAGCAGTTCTGCTAGTACCTTATGGTATTATGGTACCTTCAGCGTGTTATTTTGCTTCTTTTTTCGAGTACGCTTCCTAGTTCTTTAACTTTATACTTGTTTTGCATTAGATGGGGAAGTCTGGCAAAGTGATTGCAAAGTGGGACACAAGAGCAACAAAGGTTTACACAGAAATTTGTGTAGAAGAGGTCAATGCAGGCAACAGGCCGCATAACTTTCTAAATGCAAAAGGGTATGCTAACCTCATTAGGAAGTTTAAGGAACGCACTGGCCGCACGTACACCAGGGAGCAAATGAAGAATAGGTGGGACTCTTTAAAGAGAATGTACACACAATGGAAACACTTAATCAAATGGCAACAGGTCTTGGTCGAGACCCTTATACTAGATCAATCAGTGCACCAGATGAGTGGTGGGCTAAGCAAAATGAAGTAAGTAGCCTCTTGTTTTTTTGTAGTTTAGGAATACTGATCGGCAACTGAAAGTAGGAAATTCCATTTTACTGCAGGCAATGCCAGGGTGCATTATATTCAAAACTGCCCCGCTTGAAAATGAGGACAACCTTAAGATAATGTTTGGACCCATTGTGTGCACCAACGAGACAACCCTTGTTCCTGGAGTTGAGGATGCTAATTCATCATCTGATGGTCATGAAGAAGACATTTTTGGTGTGGGTGAAAACATCACACCTAACCCCAGCTCTACAGTTAAGGAAAAGCGTAAGGTTTTGCATGACTCTCCTAAACCAAAGAAGAAAAGGATATGAGGGATGAATACATGAAACAGATTGTCGATGCTTTCGAGTCCAGGGGCTCTTACAAGTCCATAACCTCATTTGAAAACGACCTCGTGCGTAAAGAGGTTGCGCCCAATTGGAACAAGTGATCAATGATGGTGCAGAGGAAGGAAGTGACTTACATTTCTTTGCGACTCATCTTTTAATGGAGAAACGTTATAGAGATGTATTTGCTACCCTCAAGACCAAAGAAGGAAGGAACGCATGGCTGCGCCGTGCTTACGAGAAGAATGAGAAGTCAAATTAGGTGTTGGTAGCCCTATTATGCTTCAAACTGTCAGGCTTACGAGTCCTTTTTCCATCGTCCAGTGTTGTTACAAACAATCTATCGTTTTTTATGTCGTCCAGTGCGTTACAAACATTGAGTCCTATGAGTATTTTTTTTTCAGTCGGAGAAGTATTTCCAATATTCAAGTTCAGGTAGTATTTGCAATAATAAATGTTGTATATGTGTGAGAACTATGTTGGACTTATGATAAATGTACAACCGTCAGTTTGTTGTATGTTAAATTGCTTATTGCAGAAAATTGGTTATTGTTTGTATCTGTGCAGATGTTTTAGCCTGATACCGACCATAGTGATGATGATAGGGATCATGAGGAATTATTAGTGGCAGCATTGACTTTTGATATTTGGGGTAGCTCGTCAAGTAGGGTACCCAGAAGAAGCATGGTCGAAACAGGTATCCAATGGGTTGAGCGTACATTGGAGAATAGTGATGATTGCTATGACATGTTTCGCATGCGGCGCACTGTGTTTTGTCGTTTGCATGATACGTTAGTGCATAATTATGGTCTGCAACCAAGTTGGGGAGTAAGTACAAAGGAAGCGGTTGCAATTTTCTTGTGGGCATGCGGGGGTCCACAATCTTTTAGATAGATTAGGAACAAGTTTGGTCACTCGTTGGAAACAATTAGCCGCAAATTTAGCGAAGTCCTTAACGCAATTTATAGGATGTCTTCAAACGTCATCAAGCCTAAGGACACACATTTCAATGAGATTCATCCTAGGCTGCGAGAGAGTAGATTTTGGCCACACTTCAAGGATTGCATAGGTGCAATAGATGGAAGCCACTTTCCCGCTTCTGTCCTGGCCTCTGAGCAACCGAAGTATATTGGTCGACACGGTTATGCATCGCAAAATGTCATGGACGTTTGTGACTTCGATATGAGGTTCACATTTGTCGTCACAGGTTGGCCTGGATCAGTGCATGATACTAGAGTATTACAGGATACTTTGATCACGTATCGAGATAGGTTCCAGCATCCACCTGAAGGTAAAAATATATTTAAGTTTTGTACCATACATTATTAATGTGTATCACATGTATTGAAGTACAAATTTGTTTTGGTGCAGGTAAATACTACCTTGTAGATTCTGGTTATCCCAACAGGAAGGGAGACCTTGCACCATATAAGGGTCGTATGTACTATACTTCTGAATGGCAAAATGCGAGGCGACCAGTAGGTAGTAAAGAAGTGTTGAACTTTGCACACTCTTCCCTCCGTAATGTTATAGAGCGATCGTTTGGGGTCATCAAAATGAAGTGGAGAATCCTGCTAAATTTACCTTCATTTTCGCTTAGGAAACAATAGAAGATTATTATTGCTTGCATGGCACTGCATAACTTCATTCGAGACAGTGCTATACATGATCAAGACTTTGATCAATGTGTGCCTACTAACCTTGTTAATGATGTACACTTAGGTGAGAGTAGCAGTAGCACATTTGATGAGTTAGACATGAGTGCATTTCGAGGCTACTGCCTTAGTGTTGTAGGTTATTTATTCAGAATTGTAGCGATAGTTAAGTTGTAAAGAAGCCTCATTTTGTTAATGTAATTCACTAGTTGGCTCGGTGTATTTATCTGTTTCCATTTTTCAATCAGAATCTACAATCTCCCGTAAATGTCGTAAATTAAGGGGGTGTTTGAATGCACTAGAGCTAATAGTTAGTTAGCTAAAAATTTGCTAGTGCAATTTTAGCCACTAACTATTAGCTCTAGTGCATTCAAACACGCGCTAAGCGACTTTCCACTGACGGTTCAGTTAAGTGACCCACCAGTGTATATATATTTCCACTGGCGGGTTACTTAATATAGCCGCCAGTGCAAATACATCCTTTCTACTGACGGTTCAGTTAAGAGAACCGCCAGTATATATTATATTTCCACTGGCGATGTACTTAATACAACCGCTAGTGGAAATTGATCCTTTCCACGGACGGTTCTGTTAAGTGAACCGCCAGTATATATATATTTACACTGGCGGTTCGTTAAGGCGGGCCAACCTATTTTTTTCACTAGCGTACTGTAACTGAAACCACCAGTATAAATTTCTGTGTGCCGCCACCTTAGAGCTCTTTTCTACTAGTGATTTAGGGTGTTACAGCCGTCGACCATCTTTTCGCTGGAACTCGTGTGGATCTATATTTTTTATGAATTTATGTTACTTGTGACATGTTTGAAGTGTGAAATGTATTTCTCTTTTAAAGAAAGAAAGATGGAAGCAAATAAAAGGCCTCAAGGATATTATGAGAAACTAGTAGGTCAGGCATGGATCTAGTGGTAGAGTTCGAGCCTCCTACTATTTCCGAGCCCATAGAGTTCCACCAAAGCCTCTTCTAAAATTTAAAATTTACATAGTATAATTTCATTGTGAATTTAATGATTTTTATCGTTCATCGATATTTTAATATAATGCTACTTCAAACTATTACGCATGCCTATTGTGAGTGAGTGGGCGATTGATCATTGAGATTATATTGCTATAGCGGTTTAGTTTAGCTCCTCCTAAAAAATTTTCTGGCTCCATCCATGTAGTAGGTTCAGTCAACCTAATTAGGCCTGCAAATGGGGTGGGTGTAAGCGGGTATTTTAGGTGGGTTTAAGAAATGGGTTTATTTTGGTGGGTTGTGATGAGTTTTAATTGTGAATGGGTTGGGTTGGGTGGGTTTTTATTTTGTAATGTGGGTCAAAATGGTTAATACCCATGGGTGTAGATGGGTTTGCATAGGCATAGACTTCCATGGGTCTTCACCCATCCGTAGACTGTAGGACTGTATTCGAGTCGACTCCAAACTTAGTCCCAAGTCCCAACATACTCAACTCAACCCTAACACCCCAAGTCTTCACCCGTACACCAACGGTCGCATCCTGCTCCCAGCCCCTAAATGTTCATTAAGATAATTATTCATTAAGGATCTTTAACAGATATTTTTTGTTATTTTCTCGAGACCTAAATGTTCATCGACCAAACTTGTTTTTGTATCAGTGTATAATATTATTGTCACTGTTTTTATGTCGTGGACTATGTTTTTTGTACGTCATTGAAACTACCTATAAAATTATCACTGTGTATCAGTGTATGTGTATGCAGTTGGCTTAATGTGAGACAATAAGTTGAACCCATGGGGTTTCCATGGGTTTCCACTCAATTACGGGTTGGTTTGAGATCAATAATATTATTGAATGGGTTGGGTTTAATTTCCTTCTTATATTTTAGGGTGGGTGTGTGATGGATATTAAAGTTATTATATTTGGGTATGGGTGGGAGTGGGTTGGATTTTTTATTATTAGCAGACCTAAACCTAATAGCTAAAGATCCCAAACAACACTCAGCTAATAGTTAGCTAATCAATTTTAGGTCATATTAGTTTATTTTTAACTTCAATCCTTATATTTGAATTTCCAAACTAGCGTGAAAGGCAATTAAAAACTTGTTAACCACAACATAGTAGAAGTAAAAGACTGAAGCTACATCCACGACCAACGTACAGTTCGTGTGAAACATGACTATGTTCCCTAATAGCCATATTATAAGAACTAGGTCAGCGCCCGTGCGTTGCAACGGAAAACATATAATACCAGAATAACTTATAAACAAATGTGTGTCATACTGTTATGAGATGGAGGATGGCGTCCTCGAGCTATTTGGGATGACGTCAAAGCGAAACTCGGCCCGCGATCGAGCGCATCGAGCCCACGGTAAGAGGTCACCCGTCTGTGAGGCACGCGAGGTGGAGGGCGGGGGGCAGTCTCATGGAGAGGGCAATCTCCGGGGATGGTGGTGGAGTGGCGACGCGTGATAGAGAAGGTGTACGTGGGAGCCAACGGAGGGAGAGCGCAGCGGTAGAGCAGCGTCGGAGTCGATGTCCAGTGGAGCTTCGCGCTGCTGCGGCGGGAGGGAGAGGCAGGGCGCCAAGGACGACCTCGCCTGTGCATTCGCGCGAGCGAGACTGGGAAGGAAGAGGCTATCTCGGTCAGGGGCATCGACATCGTGCCTTGATGGCGGCAGCGATGGGCGCGCGAGATGGGGGGCATCACAGGAGGACATGGGCGGGGGCATGGCCTCGTCCATATAGACGCACACCCTTCCACGCTTAATAGTAGTAGGGATTACCAGGTTATCATTTTTTAAAATCAAAGGGATGAGGCATATGATAATTGATCACAGGTTTCAATTATTACAGTTTAGTATGTCATTTGTATAGTTCACATGATTAGCAAATTGAACAAAACTATCATTAGGACAAAAAATAATCAGTAATGTTATCTTTTACACAGAAAATGATACCTGGTCGGTCAGAAACTCACCATATTTTCAATTTAGCTATTCAGTTACATGCCAATATGGTACTAACAGAAATTAGAAATTATAATTTTAAAAACAATAATGGTCAGAAATAGACAAATAAAATCACTTTTATGGAAACTATTCTTAGTAAACGGGTTTATCACAAAGACTAATGGCCAGCTTAAAAGTAGAAATTTGAATAGATAACACATTAGCTTTTTAATTAAAAAACACAGAAAAGAGCCACTAAATGAACTTGCAAGTATATTACAAACGTAAAGAAAGAGACCATAGCATACTAAAAAAGGGTATTAGAAAAACCATAGCATACTCAAAGCTAGTAAACATAGGATAACTCACTTCATATATATCACAATAGTTTCACTCGAACAACAACCCTAATACACGGATTTTCATGAGACTGACTTCAACACGCGCACAGCCTTCCTCCAAGAACTGTCGTCCATCCGAACCTGGGGAGAAGATTGGAGGTATCAGCCATCAAATGACTAACTGTGAATACTACGCTACATGTGGTCTAAATGAAAAATGCACTGCATTGTAAGATGGCAATAAAAAAGCACCTAGACAAAAAGGTTTGTACCCACGAAAAAATTACAATGCTATTTTTTACAATGCAAGCAACATAGTTTTTCTCCACTATAATGCTTAAACATTTGACACTTGACTTCTGACCCAAACTCATCTTTTCAACTTTTCAGACTTCTTGAACAACAGCTATGTTGCCCTCTTTTATTTAAGAAAAGCATTGTCTACCTTCATTTTATTTTGTGACCTTGGTTTTGAGCGTTAGTTGCTAGAACTTATACATTGTATAACAGGTCGCTGTTGAAAATATACCTGAAACTAATATGCCTGCTACAACATGAATCCCACTCGAGTAATTGCTAGTGATGTCATTATGTTCTTAGCAAAACGTTGGGTTTCCTCAATGAATATATAGACATAAAAGTCAACCTTGTTGAATGCAGCATAACCAAGATACTCGGTGATACGATATCTTCCAACTATAACTAAATCCATGATAATAGGGAATTCTTTGTTTTCCTCAAAGCCAGTCCTGCTTACAAGAATAGCTTACTAAAAATAGGATTGCTTATGTTTTCCTCAAAGAATAGCTATGTTTTCCTCAAAGTACTATTAAGACACATATTTACTAAAAGAATAGCTTACAAGAAATAGGATTGCTTATTCAGGAAGCGCACATGTACCATTAAGGATTTATCTCCCCTATTTTCCCAATATATCACTAAAGTGGCAAACTGACATACCATAAAAAGAACCAACATTGTCTGGCATAATTAAAATCATGTGGCATCCTATGGCACCTAGGGTATGCCTTAGCGCTGCTTGCTCCCAAGAAAACATACTTTAAATCCTTCAGTGAGCTGCTTGCTCCCAAGAAAACATACTTTAAATCATTGCACACAGTATTATATTGTTTGATAGATTTTGTGCTAGTAAGAGATAATAGAGAGAGAATTAAATGTTAAGTTATTTAAGTGTAGAGGAGAAACAGATAGAAAAAGACATCGGCACACAAAATAAAATATAAAAAAGCACACCTCAAAGCAGGAAAATCATTGGGAGTAGAAGATTCTACTTCATCCTATTGATCAAGACTACGCTTATTCCTTGCTTCCTGCGACTGACCATCAAACAAAGTGCAGGTTTCTCGGGTCTCTTGGGGAATTTAGCTCTAGCACGCTGCCAGACTGAAATATAAGATCATAATCTTGTCAAATACACCACAAATCAAAAGAGCCAATTGAAAATTTTGAAACAGTAAATTGAGTCGAGCTTCAAAATTAACCACTAACTCATGGTATGCTACATAGTATTGTGGGTATCTTGCATGTGGTCCCCCAAACACATCTTGCCATGTATCTATGAGCACCAATACATTCTCTATAACACGAGGACCAGACTGTAACATGAAGACAAAACACCATCAGAAACCAACAGTTCATTAAAATAAGAGCTACAGTTTTGCAAGCGTGAAGCATATTGAACATTTTTCTTGACTATCTTCACCATCTCGTGCAATCTTTCTCTCTCTGTGACATGCATGTGAAGTATACCCCACGGTTTTTTATAACAGTTTCCAACTACTGAAATATACAGATATCGTCAGCAAGACAATGCTAATATTTTAGCAGTAGTTTAATATTAAATTAAAAAACATCATAACAAAACTATACATGTTCTGCGCCATATACATATTCTGGACCTCTACAATCATAAAAATATAATAGACATATTGAGCTTAACCAATTCAAAAGAACTGGATGTTAGTGTTTGTATTCCTTTAGTGATTTTAACAAGGAAACAATATGTGCAAGTTTAAGTTTTTAGGATCTAAATAAATTAAATAGTAAGAACCCACCGGAATAGTCTACCACCAGTTCCTAGTAAGAATAGACATAATGTGTTCATTGTGCTATCCAGATAGCGTCGCAGAATGCATGCATATGATTACATGAGTAAGTGCATATGCAATAAAGCATAAGACAAATGATAGGAACATAAATCGAAACATGACTGAACATATAATAAAAATGCAACACATAACTTAGGAGAGGATCAGGTGTTTGATCTGTGAAAGCAAGATACAAAACGACAAAAAAATCTTCAATAATTACCAGTGCTAGAGGATCAGGTGTTCAATTTTGTGGGAGCACAATACAAAACAACAGAAAATTCTTTGACAGTTACCAATAGCCTTCCATACCTAAGACATAAAAGTAAACGACAAGTCACAAACAGACTTACACTTAGAGCAAGAAGTTGAACTTTTGGATTCATGTGGCCAATCTGTTTCTTCAGTGCCTTGACGACATCTTTTGATTGCCTGTTACAATAATGGATATGAACAATCAATAACATATAACCGAAAGATAGTAGGACAAAGCAAACTAAATAGGCTTCTTTTTCAGCGGAAACGAACTGAGCATAAGCTACCTAGTAGAATGTTTGATATTCAATCCCAATTCTTGGCCATGAACCAAATAAAAACAAAAATGCATCATTAGTTTGAATCAATTGCCATTAGATTTAGATGCTCAAATATATTGTCATATGCTAAATCAAAACATTTGGACTAAAAATATGGAAACCGAGTACAATATCTTCCCCGTATTCCCAATGGTCTAGCTCACTGTTGATTCGGTTGTGCGCCTCTCATGTGCCTAAAATGAAACCCACATGACCTAGTGGTTAGCTGCTAAGAAAAAATCGATAAGGAAATTGTTACTGTTTTTGAAATGGGGGAAGGAAACTATTAGCAGTACATGTTTTCCTTGTGACCATAGATTCAATGCAAATGAAAGAGCTGTCATGGGTCCTGATGCCTTTTGAGTTAGCCCACCATCACTTGAGCTCTTATTTCCACCCTGTAAGCAGTTAAAAAGAACAAGAAGGAAAAACAACATTTATCACACTTTGAATTGATCGTGGAATCAGTATCCATGAGGGCTGCTTCTGTGAAAAATTACTCACCGTGACAGCGAAGAACTGAGTGTCTGACTGCTCTTGCTCTTGTTCCCTGTAGACTTATTTATAGACTTGATCACATCCTTTGTTTCCCTGGTGTGAGTAACATGACATAGAAAATTAACACACCACCAACAGTAAACAAATAAAATGCCCTTTCCAAATGGCAACTAATGCGCGACAAGAAAAATGAAAGTCAACTGGCAACGAGAAATTGGCACCTCTTCTAGAACCCTATCTTGTGTAATAAAACCATTCCAAGCGTAAAGATCACGCCTTTGAGCACAAAACCGCAGCCCACGAGTAAGAAAGAACCATTGTGCCTAGGCCAAAGGAGGAAGAAGCGGGAGATGCAGAGAGATAAATTATTGATAACTAAGAATCTACTACAGCAAACATGGTGACTGAAAACGTACCAGCCAGATAATTTGATTTGATGAAAGTGCAGTACTTGATTATACTATACACATACCTGGAGAATTAGGTATATGTCTGCAAACCAGTTAATCCAATCGTACCGGCACTTCCGCCATGATATGCATTTCCGAGTGCAACCATACTAAGATTCCCACTATACAGAGGGGCCATCAACATTGCCAACTCATTCGCTTCAGTCCCAAAACTCAAAACGCAACATACAGGACCTGGAAACATGACGAGGCCTTCAGCTCATGTGTCCAGCAGTTCACATATGGTCACTCAAAACACTATTTCGCACTGTAGACCGTACTGTTTGCATAGCGGAGTTTGAATATGGGTACAAGGATAGGTAAGCTGCTGAAAAGAGCCTTACTTGCATACATAAATGAAATGGTGAGTGTTATGGCTGCACCGAGACAGACAGTACTCTTACCTTGAGATTCCTAGGCATTTTGGAGGTGAGTGCCTCCCAAACTCTACAGTAGCATGGTGCAAATAAATGGTGGTTGTGTGCTAGAGCTACTTGGTCTGCCCCATCTCAACATTCACAATATCCGGATGACAATGGCCACACGACACTGTCAAGATGCCCCCAAAGCATTCGAGATATCTCTTTCCATGCTCGTCATACAGGTAATGCATCTTCCCCTCTACAATGTTGAATTGTGAATACATTTGAATAGCAGATTATTCAGACATGTCAATGTCATTCTATCACTACCTTAATTTTTATGGAGTAAAGACTACATGGTGGTTGCACTACAATGATTCTTTAGCATGACCAGTTGTCCAGTTTCACCCCTAAAACTTACACGGTGAAGCTAAACCGCCAAATGCAGAACACATTAAAATTATTTCTCCAAGTAAATTTGGTGTTGCACCAACCAAAGATGGCACTGCTTTGTGATGAAGATGAACACATGTTTCTGAACCCCACATTTTTGTAACACTAATCTAATTTCAACGCACGAAGTCTGTTTAGCAAAGACGAGCAGCCGATTAGATGGATTTAATTAAGATCAACACCTGGAGGGCATACCGACTTCTGGTAGTAGTGGAAGAGAGATAGGCCGAGCACCATCTTCTTCTTCTCGAAGATCTCGATGCCACCCAGCCCAGCATACGGGCGGGGCCGATGGTCAAACTACAACATCTCTAGCGGCGGCGGTGGCGATGCCCGATTAGGCGCGCGCATGGTGCGAGCGGGGCTGGTTGCGGCATATGCGCGACATGTGAAATAGAACCAGCAGATCAGAATGCAAGAATTACAATTGCCTATTTGCCTTACTATATGGTAGTTAATTGATGCATCACATGAATGGTGAAAAGATCGATAAAAAAGGCACATAAAAAAGATAATTGGACCTAGCAAAATTGTCATGGCATATGGATTTCCATCATTTAGCACTATGTTCCCACACAGTGCCAAAATTTCATATTCCCCAACAATTTGAGAAGTATATGAAACATTAAATTTAGTGGTATGTGCATTTGAATTCCCAGCGATGGTCTATTAACATAAAAATTTCAGTAATGATGCCACTTATTTGTACCAATTAAAATTAAGCAAAAGAATATGGTAGTTGCTTCCTGATGGCCAGCAAGTCATAAATTGATAGTACTTTCTCCTCCATTAGATATAGTCCCTACAAATTTATTCAACATTCAAGTCAAAAAATCAGGATTAATAGAAGGTTGAATCGCTAAATTAACATACAACATTACCATTCAATTCGCTTGTAGGTAATATGATCACGTCTGCGTACGATGTGACATTTTTACCCAAAATTCTCACTTGCAGCTTTGCAGTTTCAATAGCAGAAGGGATGTTGTAGTGATCCACTAAGAAAACAGAATATGTTGACATTGAGCCGACAATAGAATTTGCCAAACCAGACCCATTTGCAAAACAGTTTGTTCCATCACAATATCCTGAAAGTAGCAACACAATAAAATCAACCATGATCAGGAATGGAGCATCCTAGTGAGCGAACTTAATAGCATAGTTGCATACATACAAAACATCAAACAAATACACAGTGTTGGAAACCGTTTTGCAAATAAAATATGCTGAAGATAAACATTAAAATAATTCACACTGAATACTACTTGAATCACATGCATAAGACAAACATGGCTAAATTATAGCATCGAGCCATCCATAGTTAGCTACATAGTTTACCTAGATTTTCATGAGCTGCACGGTCATCTTATGAAACACCAGCATCCTTTCGCAGTATTTATCATACAACGAATCAAGCAGGATGTTTGTCATCGCTGATGCCCGCCTCCAGCCAAGCTACAACTGCATGTCAGGAGCTACAACCAAGCATATAAGAGAACATCCATAATCCATAGTAAACATAATCGACTGACATTGAAGAAAGAACGATACTCCATTGTAGTCAGCCTTGCATGTGGAAGTTCCACGGGTGTTACACAAGGAGGATTTCTTAAATAGATGGTGGGCTTGCTGTAATCCGTGCTTGCTGTAGACCTAAGGTAGATGGCAGGCTCTAACGCCTGGAAGGGGATCCAAGCATGAAGATGGCGGATGGAAGGGAGGCACACAGGTGTTCTTGTGGAAGGGAGGCGGAGATGGTCGGCCAATGGAATGGGATCGCTGCCGTTGGACGGAGGGCGCCAAGGATGGAAGGGCCAATGACGCCAAGGATGGAAGGGGATCCAAGCGCGATTCAAGGCGGGGCGATGATCGTGGAGATTGCTTCCCTCTTTCCCGTGGCAGGCGTGGACGGGGGAGTGGGAGAGGGGCAGTGCCGCGTGGACGGGGGAGTGGGAGAGGGGCAGTAGAACCAAGATGTACGCGTGGGAGAGGGGCAGGGGCAGCAGAACCATCGCGAGTGGAAGCATCACCCTCCACCTCGGCCTCCACCTTCGTCGCCACCATGACCTTGGTCTAGACCCGGATTGAGGCCTCCGCCGTCGCCGCAGCAGCCTGGACGTGGATCTAGTCCTCGATCATCGCCGCCACAACCTGGACGCGCAGATCTGGAGCGGCTTGGAGCCCATTCGCACGAACCCCCATGCCACGGACACCGACCAGCGGTTCGCGCTATCGTAGCAGATGGACTGCTGCATCAGCCCCGCCGTGTCCAGCTTCACCGGCCCGTCGAACAGCCGCCGCACCGCCGAGGGGCGTGACCTCGCGTCCGGGAACAGCGGCTTCACTACGTCGAGGTGGTGAAGCGTCACGATCGGCGCCACCGGGTGGGACGCGAGGAGGCCGAGGAGGTCGCCGTACACGTCGTACTGGTGGAACCTCGGGTGCTTGGTGAGCGGCACGCCCAGCTCCGCCATGCATGCCTGGATCCGGTCGTCGCTGTCGCACAGCGCCGGGTACCGGCGGAGGCAGCCATCATGCATCCGCGCGAGCGCCTCAGCTAGCGGCCGGCTGATGGCGAAGCCGCCGCCGCCGTACGCCGAAAAAGTAGATGTTCTGCAGGTGGCTCTCGGAGAGGGAGCCGATGTAGTAGGGCTGGCGGTGGTCGAACCTGTTGAGAACGGTGAGGAGGTTGTCCGGGAAGAAGACGGTGTCGTAGTCGCCCAAGACGAACCAGCGCACACCAGGGAGGCCGAGGCGGAACGTCTCGGAGACGATGCGGCCCGGCAAGCGGGTTGGAGCGCGATGAGCCGTGTGGAGGGTGGGGGTGCCTCCTCCACGTCGCGCGCAGTCGCTACCGCCCACCGCAAGCAGAGCTAGGGTTTCGGCTGGGAGTCTGTGGAGGGGCGGTGCAGATGAGGCGGGCGGTTGGTGCGGGGTGGGGAGGGGAAGGGGGCGGGCACGACTGGATGGCGCGTGCGGCTGGATGGCATAGGCAATAGAAACAGACGGTCCAAATAGATGGGAGGCAGAATGGCAGAACGAGGGAAGGCAGACTACTATTGCTTACTTAATAAGTAGTAGGAACAATTGGATATATACCATTAAAAGATCCAAACTTTAGATATATACCATGGACCCCACATGTCATTGACTCATGTGCACCCACATGTAAGTGAGATAGTAATGGTATGGATCCAAAGTGGTGATCTTTTAATGGTATGGATCCAAATTTCCCGTAGTAGGAACTAGGGAGAGAAATAAAAAAACGGTTCTAAAGCTGGTGATTCTGCATGGGCCGGTGTCCTTGTACGGTTGTAGTACGTAGGATCTAGCTAGGAGACGAATTGTTTCTCGTTCGCACTTCGCAAGTCGCAAGGTAAAAGAGACATGTCGGACCAACACTATCTTTGAATCGGAGCGAATCAGGTTGTAAAAGAAGCCAACGACTGAATCCTTTTCAAGGCATAAAATCGAATCAGCCACGTCCATACTGGTACTATAGTCTAGTGGTGGTGTGGATATATACAAAGAACGACGCGCGCGGCTGGGGGCAGGCACTCGTGGTCGTGGGTCAAACGATGAAATCGAGCACAGGCACACAGCCCGGGGGTTGGTGGTGCGCGACGCGAGCAATGGATATGTGATCGACGGTCGCTTCTCATCTCGTCTCGTCGGCGACGGCGACGGCGACGCGAGCTCCATGTCAATGCCTACCACCGTTGGGCCATGCGTGGAACGACGAAAAGTGCCGCCGTGCCCGAGGGCATTATTAGTTGAAGGGCACCGCGTGGCTGGCTTCGTTCCATTTCAATCATTCTTTAAAAGATAATAATAATAATAAAAGTAATATGCCCTATGCTTCTCCACACCTTTTTTTTCTGAAAGCATCTTTGAGTATTTGATTATTGGAATTTATAGCCAATCGGTATCTTATCTAAGAAAGCCCTTCTAACGTGTGGTCAAAGATAAATATTGATGGAAAATTGATCAATCGGTACATGAAGCCCCCCGGATCGGTGCTAATATTATACGAACCGAACTGAATTATAAATACCTTCAATTTCGCCTATCATTTTTCAATCTCTTCTGGCTTCAACTTGTCCACCTGCCATGTTATTTTTCTATCCTCTCTCCCACTTAGGAGGTGGTAATGGGCTCTAGATTTTACACTATTCATTTTAAGGATTAAATCGGATTAGGGTCGTCGGGCTCTATTCATATTCATTTTTGAACTAAAATTATTTAAGGATCTTACCTTTTTGTGAAGGGACATTTGGATCGTGATCCATTACCACCCTACTCCCACGGCAACGATGGCTTGTGCAAACTCATACGAGTCATAGTCATCTTTCTCCTCGTTGGCGTCGATCTGGGCACCAAACACAGGAAGATGAAACACATGCCTGTGCTATCTGCAGACGCACAAACAGTCAGCGGCCCTGAGCTGGATGGTCCACGACCTAGGCGCAAGAGCGGCTCCTTCTCTGCGTGCGTCTGGACGGTTCGCGTCTGAGGCTCAGATGGTCCGTGATGACATAGGGGGTCGTCTTCTTCATAGCAGACCTAGATCTTACCTCCGAGAGGGACCCCGTCGGGGAGGAGAGATCTCATGGTGCGTCTTGGGGTTGGCAGACCACCTAAGACGTCTCTAGTCGACGTTGAGCCAAAGAGAGGCAAAGATTCGAGGTATAAGAAGGCTAAACTAGGACTACTCCTAATACATAAGGTAAAAACGATAAGTAGAATTAATTGGATCGATTGTGGGGGTTCAATCGGCCATACCCCTTCATCTATATAAAGGATAGAGGTCTAGACCTGTTACAAATCGGTTCTCGAATTAACCCTATATGTTTTGCTAACAAATTTCGCTAGAAATCCAGAACCCTAACTGATTCTGCGGACGCGCGGACCGTCCGCGCCGCCACCGCGGACAGTCTGAACCGTGGACCATCCAGCCCCAGGGGCCGACATTCCGTAGCGCGATTTAAGTGTTCAACATGTGCCCCTGCCTTTTGGTGAACGTTGATGATCCAAAGGCATATGCACTAATCCTGATACAAGTCACCGTCTTTTCAATACAGTAGGGTGATCATTTAATAGAGCTCTAATGCATAAAGGTCGTTTCTCGGCCATGGCCATTTGATCAATGGATCAAAAGGTATAGAATAGATGTGCCCCCCAATCTGAATAGGCAAAGGGACTATGCATGTACCAAAGGTTCATTGTCTTACCATTCCACATTTGAATCGGACAATATATCGACGATCAGTAGGCAGGTGGAAAGTATCCCGGCATCATTGGACGAATAAGCGATGCTTGCTACATCATCTTTCGGGTCGTTTTATTCGGCCGTTTTGTTTTAGCGGGTGACCAGGGTTTCTTTGTTCGCCCATCACATAGAACTACCTTCTTGCTAGCATATTTGCAGAGCAATTGATCAAAACTAGGGCCTGCTTTGACCAGCTGACCATGTGCATTATGTGTGCTTTGCTCCTGTGTCCCCTTTTCTGCTTTGTGTGGAGGTCGATGCCTCTGGTTATGGGCGGACAGTCCGGCTGAGTCATCGGACCGTCTGCTTGAGCACTGGACCGTCCGTGCGGAGGTGCCGAATCGTCCGTGATGCTCGAGTTAGGAAGCTTTGCTCCACTGCTCGATTGAGCCTATTCTTCGGCGCCTCTGGACTTGTTAGTCTTCCTGTCCGGAGCTTTCCGAGCAATCCCTCCTTGTGATATATTCGACGTGCAAGGATCACCAATGACGATGATTTTTCCTTTGCCTTTATCGGCCACTTTCGGTCGAACCAAGACTTTTTTGCTTGCTAGTTCTATTATATTGACAAGAAATGGTTACGTGTTCACTTGCATCTCCTGAAAACTCAATCGACCCTCATTTATGGTCGATTGTATCTGTCGACGAAAAACGTTACAATCATTGGTGGCATGGGAAAAGAATTATGCCACTTGCAGTAAGCACGTGTCTTTAATTCATCTAGAGGAGGAAGAGTATGAGTCACTTTAATGCTGTCACTTTTCACTAGTTTGTTAAATATTTTATCACACTTGGCAACATTAAAAGTAAATTTAACTTCTTCTTGCCGATTCTTTTGAACCCGCTGTAAAGAATAACAAGATTAAGGTTTGGCCTTTGTTGGTCAAAGAAGTTCAGTGGTACATATATCTGTGGATTCATCATCCGAATTATCGCGCTCCACTAGATATATAGTACGACCGATCGATTTTGGTCAAAGAATAACAAAGCTTGTTGATGTAGCTGACCTATTGAAAAGATGAGTGCCATCTAATTGGTCTCTTAAGTAGCATAGCAACCCATTAAAGTCCAGCCCTGCTAGCTCTCTATCTGTGACATGGATTTGAAAGCATCAGTTTCTAGTGTCCTCGAACCTCTGAATATAATCAATAACCGATTATTCGTCTCCCTATTGGATAGAGGCTAAATCAACTAACTCTAATTCATATTCCTCAAAAAAGGAATGACTATGAAATTTACTTTCTAAATCATTCCAGGAATTAATGAAACTAGGAGACAGGGCGTCGTACCATGCAAAAAGTGGTACCAATAAGGGATAGAGGAAATAAATGAACACGAAAATATTTCCCATCAGCCAATTCGCCTGGGTTTGCTAGGAACTTGCCTAAAAACTTGGAAAACTCTGGTATCCTTGCCCCTTGTGGGTACGAGACAATGTCAAACCAGTGATCATATGGCTTTTGATATGATTGTCCTACTGTAGCTACACTAACTCCGAGCTTATCTCGAAATAGTTTAGCCATCTCTTCCCTAATTTTCTCCATTGCGCCTAGTGGCAGACCACTGGATCCTTGGGCTGTGGGACTCATTCGGTCGGTCGTTGCTATGCCGACCTTCCTCCCGTGACCGATTGAGAATGTTGATTGGCCTATGATCATATGGTGCACTATGGTTTAAATATGCAAGGGCGGAATGTACTGCTACTGTGGTGTGTAATAAATTGGTGCATAGAGTGCAACAGTAGGTTCTGCGTATGCGTATCCGGACTGCTTGGCCTAGGCGGCCGGACGGTCCAGCATGATGTCAGAGTGTCCGATGGTAAATGTGGAATGTTCGATTGTGTTCGCTACTATCGGGGCGCCACGTGGTGGTTTGGTGTAGCCTCGGACTATTTGGCAGGGAAAGCTAGATGGTCTGACCGTGTCCTAGGGCACCGATCTACCAAATAGGGACGAAGGTGGTGGTATTTGCCCTGGATATGAGTTCATCGACATACCATTTGTTGCCGATGTATTAGACATAAACATCCTATTACTAGATTCAAATGATGGAAAACTAGGAGCAACCGATTTCTCCAACGAACGTGATAATTTTCTAATTGATTCTTCTAACCCTCCAATCTGTTGTTTCATTTGATTCTGCTGTTGATCTACATAATGTTTAATAGATTGTGTGTCATCAGGCTTACTTACGTTGGGGATTTGAAGCGAAGATAGAAGAGATGTGTCGTCGGTCTCTCCATGTTTGACAACATAGTGGTGGCGATCCACCGTATATTGTGACAAGAATTTCTCCTTCGCTTGACACATGTAGTCTTCGTATTGCTGTTGCTCATCGGCCGTCAGGCTTTCAACAACCGGCTTCAGGATATTGTCTGAGAAGATATCGGTATAATCTTTAGAACCGGCCATTTGAGGGCCTAATTTTTAGTAGATCTAGACACTTGGTCCCTAGTGGAGTCGCCAAAAAGTGTGTTGGCACCGGTTTGGACACCAAACACCGAGAGATGAACCGCCTAGCGGTGCTCTCTGTGGAGCCACAGACGGTCCACAACCTTGGGTCGAACGGTCCTTGACCTAGACGCAGGAGCGGCTCCTTCTCTGCGTCCAGACGGTCCACGCCTGAGGCTCGAATGGTCCGCAATAGCGCTGAGGGTCATCTTCTTCGCAGCAGATCTAGATCTCGCCTCTCGGGAGGGATTCCATCGGGGAGGAGAGATCACAGGGTATGTCTTGGGGTCGGCAGGCCATCCAAGACGTCTCTAGTAGACGTTGAGCTGAATAGAGGTCAAGATTCGAGATAGAAGAAGGCTAAAATAGGGCTACTTCTAATGTATAAGGTAAAAACGATAAGTAGAATTGATTGGACCAATTGTGGGGGTTCAATCGGTCATACCCACAGGGGCGACAGCCGGAGGCACAGGGGGGCAATGTCCCCCCTAATGCTCCCCTAATTTTATAGGAGATGTTAGTTTTTTAAACTAATTCTCATGTAAATAGTGTAAAAAATGCTTCTAACAGCCCTCTAATCTAATTGGCCCCCCTAATTTTGGATCCTGGCTTCACCCTCGCATACCCCTTTATCTATATAGGGTGGACGTTTTTACCCATTACAAGTCATTTCTCGAGTTAATCCCGTAGGTTTTGCTAACAAATCCCGCTAGAAATCCAAAAAACTAATTGATTCTGCGCACGCGTGGACCATCCTCGTCACCCCATGGACAGTCAGGACCGCTGGGGCGGATAGTCCGGAGGGCGATTTTAGTGTTCAACACTCCTCTAATCCATTTGGTTTCATATTTATTTAACAATTCACTGCACTTTACAATCAGCCAGCCCAATTAATTGGTAACCATACATTCAAAGTAGCAACAACCAACAAAGGGAAAGAATAATCAGGTTTCAGAGGGCCTTACTATGCGTATGTGCCATTGTGCCGAACTATTGTCTGAAGGTTTGGATGGAGTTGCGGAGGGCTGTAACTACAAGTGACAAATTGGATCATGCCATCAGCCGTCAGGGCAGTTTGAGCGAAGACGCGAAGTTGCCGAGGGCTGTAGAGTACCACGGTGCCAGTTCGACCGTGAATTTGCGATCAACACGAAGGGCTTGCAGTCTCTTGAGAACAAACAGACGGACTTGTACGCAGTGCTGTAGTCTACGCTGATTCTTTATCCTAAGTCAGAAAGCCCATATGGCTATACGTTTCACCACAACTACAGCCCACATGGCCCACAGGCTGAATATCGGTTTATTTTCATCGGAGTAATCTTCTACCTCGGACGGACCTGTGGCCATCTTTAGAATTCCAGCAATTGTGATCTCCTGCGGTTCTGCCCATGGCGCGCGCCGTATCTTGCACTGCCGGGTCCTCCACCTATGGCCCCTGCTGGTGCTGGTGGCGCTTACCTCAGGTGTGTAACATCCGGCCCACTTGTGAAGTGGTGACACCGCAGCCCAGTCCATGGCCCAAGTCGAGATGCTGATACAAAAGGACATTTAGAACACGAGAGGGGCATCAAAGAGAATATCCAGAACAGTTTTCCAGTCGTCTTCCTCGTGGAGAAGCGGCAAGGCAAGTTTGTCGGAGTCTCACGTCCCGTTTCTCGTCGACGGTGGCCACGGGACGTGACAAGTGGTATCAAAGCTTCGGGTCCTCGGCGGTGCGGTGTGGTCACGCTCTCTCGATAGCGATCCTGTTCGGCGGCCACGATTTTGCGGTGCTAGAGTTCCTTATCTGACCGTTCGCGACGTCCTACAACACCTCATCGGCGTTCGTGGTGGACGGTGTGGCGATCAGTTTGGAAGGTCTTGGCGGCGGTGATTAGTGGCGAGTGAAGGCGGAAGACTGGAAGCTCTTCACCTGTTCGACATAAGGCGTCCCCAGAGTGCAGGACATCGAGACGGCTACCATGGTCGCGCACCACCAGAAGACGGTGATCGGCGGCGGCGCGTTGGAGTCGCCACCGAACCTCGTGAACTTCCTTGGTGGCATCGACCCGTGTGATGGAAGACAGAGCGGGTCGAGGGAGCTGTGGAACGACATCCACTGTCGCTTGGTGGAGCCCGCGGCATGGGACGTGCGGGAGAACTTTGAGCAGAGGTGGAAGAAGCAGGACAAGGGCGACAACCTCCTAGTGGCGCTGAACAGGGCATGTGCGGAGCTGCCGGAGAACAATGGTTGGGCGAATCCACGATCTGGAGAAGGAGGGCGTTGGTGGGGACTTGATGGACAGGGCGACAGAGGTATGGCTTTTCCAGTGCTCGATGAAATGCCTCACAATGGCAGTGAGGCGGTGATTGTTCCATTCTCTGAAGGTTTTGATTATCCAATGTTCGATGAAATGTCTGCTGAGGAGGTGGTCTGGGATGCAGAAGTGCTACTTGGTTGTGATTCACGTGGCCTATGTCAGCGGCTTGCTCAAGGGGTGGGTGACCAGATGCACAGCGCTTGCGAGAAGGATGTTGTGCCTGATGCCCCATGGATGTTTGTTGGAATGTGAGAGCACCTAGAGGGGGGGTGAATAGGTGATCCTGTAAAACTTTAACTTAATGCCACAAAAACTTGGTTAAGCGTTAGCACAGTATTGCCAAGTGGCTAGAGAAGAGTCTTAGCGAAAACACAATAACCACAAGAGAATCAACACAGGTAGACACAGTGGTTTATCCCGTGGTTCGGCAAAGTACAACACTTGCCTACTTCCACGTTGTGGCGTCCCAACGGACGAGGGTTGCAATCAACCCCTCTCAAGCGGTCCAAAGACCTACTTGAATACCACGATGTTTGCTTTTCTCTTCTATATCCCGTTCGCGAGGAATCTCCACAACTTGGAGTCTCTTGCCCTTACAAAGATGTTCACAAGGAAGAACGGAGTAAGGGAGGGATTAGCAACTCACACAAGACACAAGGATCACAGCAAATACGCACACACAAGACCCAGACTAAAGCTCAAAAGACTAGCACACTAGAACAGAGCTCAAATCACTAGAATGTCGAACAAGTGCGCAAGAATGGAGTGTGAGTGATCAAGAGTGCTCAAGGAATGCTTGGTCATCTCCTCCATGCGCCTAGGGGTCCCTTTTATAGCCCCAAGGCAGCTAGGAGCCGTTGAGAGCAATCAGGGAAGGCAATTCTTGCCTTCTGTCGCATGGCGCACCGGACAGTCCGGTGCACTACCGGACACTGTCCGGTGCGGATTTCCTTCCTTGTTTGGCGAAGCCGACCGTTGGCAGCCTTGGAGCCGTTGGCACACCAGACACTGTCCGGTGCACACCGGACAGTCCGGTGCCTCATTCTAGCCGTTGGCTCGGCCACGCGTCGCGCCCGGATTAAGCGGCCGACCGTTGGCTCGGCAACCGTTGGCTCACCGGACACTGTCCGGTGCACACCGGACAGTCCGGTGAATTATAGCCGTACGCCATTTATTTCATCCCGAGAGCAGCAAGTTCGCCTGAGCCAGCCTGCACCACCGGACACTGTCCGGTGCACCCAGACCGAGCTGACTTTGGCTGAACAGAGCCATCTCATTTCCAATTCAATCTTTCCTGTTTCCAGCACTTAGACACAATACATTAGTCCATAAAACAATGTACTAAGTTTAGAAACATACTTTTTGACATGATTTGCACTTTGTCCACCATATTGCATAGATCAACACAAAAGCACTTGTGTTGGCACTCAATCACCAAAATACTTAGAAATGGCCCAAAGGCACATTTCCCTTTCAATCTCCCCCTTTTTGGTGATTTATGCCAACACAACATAAAGTGACTAGAACAAGTGCAATATCAATGCAAATGAAAACCAAAAGTTGTTTTGAATCAAATTTGGCATATATGGATCATTCTTTGCCACCACTTGGTTTGTTTTTTTTGCAAATTAAACTCAAATTTCTATCTCTATGTCAAACACACTTGTTAAGACATAAAGAGAGTCATTTCAAGAGAAATTGATTCAAGATTTCAAAAACTCCCCTTTTTCCCATAATCAACACTTCTCCCCACAAGAAGCCACCTTTTGACAACAAGAGCCAATAAGAGTATTTTGACAAAACAAAAGCTCTATTCTATTATTTTCAAAATTCTCAAGTGGTAGCTGATCCATTTATTGCTTTGGCCTTTATTTTCTCCCCCTTTGGCATCAAGCACCAAAACGGGATCAATTGTGGCCCTTGAACCCCATTGCCTCACCAAAATCTTCAATAAGAATACAAAGGCAATAAGAGTATGTGAGATGAATTTGGGATAAGTTACCCTCTCATCGGAGTGCAGTGGAAGTCTTTCATGGTCCAAGTCCACCTTTTCCCTTTCAAACCTCCTTTGAGACTAAAACAAGCAAACTCAAGCATATGGTTAGTCTCAAAGGGTCAAGTTGTAACACATCTCCCCCTAAATTTGTGCATCACTTGCAAAGGACTTGTGAGGTCCGGGGAGTGTTTGTACATCTTGAGCACCACAAGTAAGCAACAAAATGCATAAGGAACATGATCAAAGGCATAAACACATGTATGCTATAAATCAATCCAGGTTCCGCGAATCTAAGACATTGAGCTCGCTATGCAACTTGCAAAAGGTCTGCTCGTCTAAAGGCTTGGTAAAGATATCGGCTAGCTGGTTCTCGGAGCTAACATGAAACACTTCGATATCTCCCTTTTGCTGGTGGTCTCTCAAAAAGTGATGCCGGATGTCAGTGTGCTTTGTGCGGCTGTGTTCAACAGGATTATCCGTCATGCGGATAGCACTCTCATTATCACATAGGAGTGGGACTTTGCTCTGATTGTAGCCAAAGTCCCTAAGGGTTTGCCTCATCCAAAGTAGTTGCGCGCAACACTGTCCTGCGGCAACATACTCGGCCTCAGCGGTGGATAGGGCAACGGAGGTTTGTTTCTTAGAACTCCATGACACCAGGGACCTTCCTAAGAATTGGCACGTCCCTGATGTACTCTTCCTATCGACCTTACATCCGGCATAGTCGGAGTCTGAATATCCAATCAAGTCAAAGGTAGACCCCTTTGGATACCAGATCCCGAAACAAGGCGTAGCGACTAAATATCTAAGAATTCGCTTCACAGCCACTAAGTGACACTCCTTAGGATCGGATTGAAATCTAGCACACATGCATACGCTAAGCATAATATCCGGTCTACTAGCACATAAATAAAGTAAAGACCCTATCATAGACCGGTATGCTTTTTGATCAACGGACTTACCTCCTTTGTTGAGGTCGGTGTGTCCGTCGGTTCCCATCGGAGTCTTTGTGGGCTTGGCGTCCTTCATCCCAAACCTCTTGATCAAATCTTGTGTGTACTTCGTTTGGGAGATGAAGGTTCCATCCTTGAGTTGCCTCACCTGGAACCCAAGGAAGTAGCTTAACTCGCCCATCATCGACATCTCAAATTTCTGAGTCATCACCCTGCTAAACTCTTCACAAGACTTTTGGTTAGTAGAACCAAAGATTATGTCATCGACATAAATTTGGCACACAAAAAGATCACCATCACAAGTCTTAGTAAAAAGAGTCGGATCGGCTTTCCCAACCTTGAAAGCATTAGCAATTAAAAAGTCTCTAAGGCATTCATACCATGCTCTTGGGGCTTGCTTAAGTCCATAGAGCGCCTTAGAGAGCTTACACACGTGGTCGGGGTACCGTTCATCCTCGAAGCCAGGAGGTTGCTCCACGTATACCTCCTCCTTGATTGGCCCGTTGAGGAAAGCGTTCTTCACATCCATTTGGAACAACATGAAAGAATGGTGAGCGGCATATGCTACCAATATACGAATAGACTCTAGCCTAGCCACAGGAGCAAAAGTCTCCTCAAAGTCCAAACCTGCGACTTGGGCATAACCTTTTGCCACAAGTCGAGCCTTGTTCCTCGTCACCACCCCGTGCTCGTCTTGTTTGTTGCAGAACACCCACTTGGTTCCCACAACATTTTGCTTGGGACGAGGCACCAGTGTCCAAACTTCATTCCTCTTGAAGTTATTGAGCTCCTCTTGCATGGCCAACACCCAGTCCGGATCTAGCAAGGCCTCCTCTACCCTGAAAGGCTCAATAGAGGAGACAAAAGAGTAATGCTCACAGAAATTAACTAATCGAGATCGAGTAGTTACTCCCTTGCTAATATCACCCAAAATTTGGTCGACGGGATGATCCCTTTGAATTATCGCTTGAACTTGGGTTGGAGGTGCCGGTTGCGCTTCTTCCTCCATTACATGATCATCTTGTGCCCCCCCTTGATCACACGCCTCCTGTTCATCATCTTGAGTTGGGGGGTGCACCATTGTTGAGGAAGAAGGTTGATCTCGTTCATCTTGTTCCTGTGGCCGCACATCTCCAATCGCCATGGTGCGTATTGCGCCCGTTGGAACTTCTTCTTCATCAGTTAGCAGCTCATACGCAGTCTTCTTGAGGAGGCGGTGAAGGTAGACCCGGTTGATGGCGTGGCAAGCCGTGTTCATGGGTTTCGACCAAAACCGCTCGGGGGTCTTGAACTCACCAAGCATCGTCCTCGCCATGTCGATGAGCGTCCTGTTCTTCCTCTCTACCACACCATTTTGTTGTGGTGTGTACGGAGCGGAAAACTCGTGCTTGATCCCTTCCTCCTCAAGGAACTCCTCCACTTGAAGGTTCTTGAACTAGGACCCGTTGTCGCTCCTTATCTTCTTCACCTTGAGCTCAAACTCATTTTGAGCTCTCCTGAGGAAGCGCTTGAGGGTCCCTTGGGTTTCAGATTTATCCTGCAAAAAGAATACCCAAGTGAAGCGGGAAAAATCATCAACTATAACAAGACCATACTTACTTCCTCCTATACTTAGATAGGCGACGGGTCCGAAGAGGTCCATATGAAGCATCTCCAAGGGTCTTGATGTAGTCATCACATTTTTGGTGTGATGAGAGCCTCCCACCTGTTTCCCTGCTTGACAAGCTGCACACGGTCTATCTTTTTCGAATTGCACATTAGTTAAACCTATCACGTGTTCTCCCTTTAGAAGCTTGTGAAGGTTCTTCATCCCCACATGTGCTAAGCGGCGATGCCACAGCCAGCCCATGCTAGTCTTAGCAATTAAGCATGCATCTAGACCGGCCTCCTCTTTTGCAAAATCAACTAAGTAAAGTTCGTCGTCTAATACACCCTTAAAAGCTAATGAACCATCACTTCTTCTAAAGACAGACACATCTACATTTGTGAATAGACAATTGTATCCCATATTGCATAATTGACTAACAGATAACAAGTTATATCCAAGAGACTCAACTAAAAACACATTAGATATAGAGTGCTCGGATGAAATAGCAATTTTACCTAACCCTTTTACCTTGCCTTGATTCCCATCACCAAATATTATTGAATATTATTGAATCTTGGGAATCCTTGTTTTTGACGTAGGAGGTGAACATCTTCTTCTCCCCCGTCATATGGTTTGTGCATCCGCTGTCGATAATCCAGCTTGAACCTCCGGATGCATAAACCTGCAAGGCAAATTTAGGCTTGGGTTTTAGGTACCCAACTCTTGTTGGGTCCTACAAGGTTAGTCACAATGGTTTTAGGGACCCAAATGCAAGTTTTATCTCCCTTGCATCTTGCCCCTAATTTCCTAGCAATTACCTTCCTATCCTTTCTACAAATGGCAAATGAAGCATTGCAAGCATGATATATTGTAGAAGGTTCATTAATTTTCCTAGGAACATTAACACCATTTCTCCTAGGCATGTGATTACTAGCATTTCTCCTAGCTACATTTCTACCATGCATATAGGAAGAACTGGAAGCAAACATAGCATATGATTCATAAACATGTGAATTAAAAGCATCATAACTTCTATTTGCATTTCTAGCATGTCTCCTATCATGATACATAAAAGCATGGTTCTTTTTAGCACTACTAGCCATAGGGGCCTTCCCTTTCTCCTTGGCGGGGATAGGAGCCTTATGGCTTGTTAAGTTCTTGGCTTCTCTCTTGAAACCATGTCCATCCTTAATTGAGGGGTGTCTACCAATTGTGTAGGCATCCCTTGCAAATTTTAACTTATCAAATTCGCTTTTGCTAGTCTTAAGTTGGGCATTAAGACTAGCCACTTCATCATTCAATTTAGAAATTGAAACTAGGTGTTCACTACAAGCATCAACATTAAAATCTTTACACCTAGTGCAAACCACAACATGTTCTACACAAGATGTTGATTTATTAGCTATTTCTAACTTAGCATTCAAGTCATCGTTTATGCTTTTTAAACTAGAAATAGAGTCATGGCATGTAGACAATTCACCAGAAAGCATTTCATTCCTCTTTATTTCTAAAGAAAGGGATTTTTGAGCTTCTACAAACTTATCATGTTCATCATATAAGAGATCCTCTTGCTTTTCTAGCAATCTATTCTTATCATTCAAAGCATCAATCAATTCATTTATTTTATCCACCTTGGTTCTATCTAGACCCTTGAATAAACATGAATAATCTATTTCATCATCATCACTAGACTCATCCTCACTTGAAGAAGCATAAGTACTAGTGTTACGAGTGCTTACCTTCCTTTCCCTTGCCATGAGGCAAGTGTGATGCTCGTTGGGGAAGAGGGATGACTTGTTGAAGGCAGTGGCGGCGAGTCCTTCGTTGTCGGAGTCGGACGACGAACAATCCGAGTCCCACTCCTTGCCAAGATGTGCCTCGCCTTTTGCCTTCTTATAGTTCTTCTTCTTCTCCCTCTTGTTCCCTTGTTCCTGGTCACTATCATTGTCGGGACAGTTAGCAATAAAATGACCAACCTTACCACATTTGAAGCATGAACGCTTCCCCTTTGTCTTGGTCTTGCTTGGCTGCCCCTTGCGACCCTTTAGCGCCGTCTTGAAGCGCTTGATGATGAGGGCCATCTCTTCATCATTGAGCCCGGCGGCCTCAACTTGTGCCACCTTGCTAGGTAGCGTCTCCTTGCTCCTCGTTGCCTTGAGAGCAATGGGTTGAGGCTCATGGATTGGACCGTTCAACGTGTCGTCGACATATCTCGCCTCCTTGATCATCATTCGCCCGCTTACAAATTTCCCAAGAACTTCTTCGGGCGACATCTTGGTGTACCTAGGATTTTCACGGATATTGTTCACCAAATGTGGATCAAGTACAGTAAAGGACCTTAGCATTAGACGAACGACGTCGTGGTCTGTCCATCGTGTGCTTCCGTAGCTCCTTATCTTGTTGATGAGGGTCTTGAGCCGGTTGTATGTTTGGGTTGGCTCCTCTCCCCTGATCATTGCGAATCTTCCAAGCTCGCCCTCCACCAACTCCATTTTGGTGAGTAAGGTGACGTCGTTCCCCTCATGTGAGATCCTGAGGGTGTCCCAGATCTGCTTGGCATTGTCCAAGCCGCTCACCTTATGATACTCGTCCCTGCACAAAGAGGCTAACAACACAGTAGTAGCTTGTGCATTTCTATGAATCTGTTCATTGATAAACATAGGACTATCTGAGCTATCAAATTTCATTCCACTTTCCACAATCTCCCATATGCTCGGATGGAGAGAGAACAGGTGACTGCGCATTTTGTGACTCCAAAATCCGTAGTCCTCTCCATCAAAGTGAGGAGGTTTGCCAAGTGGAATGGAGAGCAAATGAGCATTTGTACTTTGCGGAATACGAGAGTAGTCAAAAGAAAAGTTCGAATTAACCGGTTTCCTTCTCTCGTAGTCGTTGTCGTCGTTGTCCTTTTGGGAGGAAGTGGACTCATCGCTGTCGTCGTAGTAGACGATCTCCTTGATGCGTCTTGTCTTCTTCTTCTTCCCATATTTGCGTTTGTGGCCCGAGCCCGAGTCGGTAGGCTTGTCATCCTTGGGCTCGTTGACGAATGACTCCTTCTCCTTGTCATTGATCACAATCCCCTTGCCCTTAGGATCCATCTCTTCGGGCGGTTAGTCCCTTTCTTGAAGAGAACGACTCTGATACCAATTGAGAGCACCTAGAGGGGGGGTGAATACGTGATCCTATAAAACTTTAACTTAATGCCACAAAAACTTGGTTAAGCGTTAGCACAGTATTGCCAAGTGGCTAGAGAAGAGTCTTAGCGAAAACACAATAACCACAAGAGAATCAACACAGGTAGACACAGTGGTTTATCCCGTGGTTCGGCCAAGTACAACACTTGCCTACTTCCACGTTGTGGCGTCCCAACGGACGAGGGTTGCAATCAACCCCTCTCAAGCGGTCCAAAGACCTACTTGAATACCACGGTGTTTGCTTTTCTCTTCTATATCCCGTTCGTGAGGAATCTCCACAACTTGGAGTCTCTTGCCCTTACAAAGATGTTCACAAGGAAGCACGGAGTAAGGGAGGGATTAGCAACTCACACAAGACACAAGGATCACAGCAAATACGCACACACAAGACCCAGACTAAAGCTCAAAAGACTAGCACACTAGAATGGAGCTCAAATCACTAGAATGTCGAACAAGTGCGCAAGAATGGAGTGTGAGTGATCAAGAGTGCTCAAGGAATGCTTGGTCATCTCCTCCATGCGCCTAGGGGTCCCTTTTATAGCCCCAAGGCAGCTAGGAGCCGTTGAGAGCAATCAGGGAACACAATTCTTGCCTTCTGTCGCCTGGCGCACCGGACAGTTCGGTGCACCACCGGACACTGTCCGGTGCAGATTTGCTTCCTTGTTTGGCGAAGCCGACCGTTGGCAGCCTTGGAGCCGTTGGCACACCGGACACTGTCCGGTGCACACCGGACAGTCCGGTGCCTCATTCTAGCCGTTGGCTCGGCCACGCTCGCGCCCGGATTAAGCGGCCGACCGTTGGCTCGGCAACCGTTGGCTCACCGGACACTGTCCGGTGCACACCGGACAGTCCGGTGAATTATAGCCGTACGCTATTTATTTCATCTCGAGAGCAGCAAGTTCGCCTGAGCTAGCCTGGCACACCGGACACTGTCCGGTGCACCACTGGACAGTCCGGTGCACCCAGACCGAGCTGACTTTGGCTGAACAGAGCCATCTCATTTCCAATTCAATCTTTCCTGTTTCAAGCACTTAGACACAATACATTAGTCCATAAAACAATGTACTAAGTTTAGAAACATACCTTTTGACATGATTTGCACTTTGTCCACCATATTGCATAGATCAACACAAAAGCACTTGTGTTGGCACTCAATCACCAAAATACTTAGAAATGGCCCAAAGGCACATTTCCCTTTCAGAATGTCACAGCAAGCAAGTACACACCCAGTGTTTAGGGAAATGGGTCCTAAAGTTGCATGGGATGAGGAGATGCAAACTGAAATTCACATGCATGAAGGTTTACTGAAGCAGCTTGTTCAAGGTGGAGAAGCCTTAAAAGAATCAGCTAACAAGGATGATGTTGGTGATGATGTGGGGGCTCTGAGAGGTGAAGAAGCCCTAGTAGAATCGACCAAGAAGGATTCTGATGTTGAAGATGAGGCCGGCAGGCCTCACCCACCGAGGGAGGTTATGCCAGATGATTCACTTCTGGTGGATGAGCCGGATGAAGGTCCAGCCAGGTCATGGATGCGCAGTGGGAGGGGAGCTATGCCATGGTTGATAGGTTGTTTGGATATGCATGGACCAGCAGCATGGGGCCTGAGTGTTGGAGCATCTGGTTGGGGTCATCAGGGTGGTATTTCTACTTCACTCATGCCTAGGATGCAAACTACTGGACCAAGTTCTAAGGGAGGAGCTGACATTCAACCTATGCAGGTTGACGAGAACGTGAGCTATATAAGTGGACTATCATAGTACATTGATGCTCTATAGGAAATGGTTTTTTTCCCATTGCTATATCCAATTTTTTTTTGCAAACTATCACATCACTTCTCCAAGAGGCATTCACTACGGGAGAGACAAACTTTGCCTAGCGCTAAATATTTTGCCGAGTGTGAATTCACGGGCACTAGGCAAAGATCTTCTTTGCCGAGTGTTACGCTCGGCAAATCAAGACACTAGGCAAATCAGTCGTTTGCCGAGTGTCCGCCACTAGGCAAAGAAAAACACTAGGCAAATCGAACGTTTGCCTAGTGCCAGACACTAGGCAAAATAAAACACTCGGCAAACCGGACGTTTGCCTAGTGCCAGACACTAGGCAAAGAAAACCACTTGATAAACTAGCGTCGTCATCCAACACCATCCACCAACCGTTAACTTTGCCGAGTATCTGCCTTCAACACTCGGCAAAGAAGGTCTCTTTGCCTAGTGTCGGACTGGAACACTAGGCAAAGAGGAACTTTACCTAGTGTCTTATTTTGGCACTCGGTAAAATAATTTTTTCCTTTTCTTTCTGCTTCCAAACTTTTTATGATGTGTTTCTATAGCACCTAGAACTACATGTCAAGCTTTGGTAAAATTTTTGAAGTTTTTGCTATATTTATTCAATTTATTTCATTTAATTGAATTTCTTTTGATAATTCAAATTTGAACTGCAAGTCATTCGCATGACGGAAAACTGATATTCATGTTATTTATCATAATTTAAGACCTTATCGAGTAACCGACTATAAATTTTAAACATCATGTTCACGAAACATGACCACAAACTTACGGTCCAATTGTTTTTTAATTGTATAAAAATAAAAAAAAAGTCAGAAAATCATTAAACTTGTCGAGATGTCATGATATCATATGTGGAGGCTGTGATAAAAAGTTGACAAGGTTTCATACAAGTTTAACACGAACGATAGTTACCACCTAGTCGGCCTCTACATTAAATCATTAAACTTCTCTCTCAATTCTTTGGTTTGTAAGCATTGTACATAAAAACTTTTATGGAATATTGTCAAATTTTTATCATAGCCTCCATATATGGTATCATGACATCTCGACAAATTTTATGATTTTCCGACTTCATTTGCTTTTTATGCAATTTAAAAAACAACTAGACCACACGTTTGTGGTCAAGTTTCGTGAACATGATGTTCGAAATCTCTAGTATGTTACCGGATAAGGCCTCAAATTATACTAAATAACATGAATATCATTTTTCCATCGATTTTTCCATTATGCGAATGACTTGCAGTTCAAATTTAAATTATCAGACGAAATTCAATTAAATGAAATAAATTTACTAAATATAGCTAAACATTTTTAAAAATTATCAAAACTTTACATGTAGTTCTAGGTGCTATAGAAACATATCATAAAAAGTTTGGAAGCAAAAAAGAAAAGAAAAAAATATTTTACCGAGTGTCAAAAAAAGACACTAGGCAAAATGCCTCTTTGCCTAGTGTCCTGAACTGACACTAGGCAAAGTGTCTGTTTGCCTAGTTCCTGAACTGACACTAGGCAAAGTAAAAATGGAGTGTGCCACGCACACCAGCTCCAATTCACATCAGTGACAAGTGGGGCCACGACTCACGAACTGGACTTGGGTGAGCGCGACCGGTCCAACCCTAGCGTGGCGGCGGCGGCGGCTTCGGATTTGGCCTGTGCGCTGGCCGACGGTGAGCTTCTGGGCACTTCCGCTGCCGTTGTGCGGCGCGCCTGCAACTGCAACGCTACCACCTCGACTCGCCCTTGCTAGCAGCATCCGGGAAGCTGCCCTGCCAGGCTGCCACACCGAGATGCTCCCTTGACTCCCTCTCCTCTCCTCTTCTCGCGCACGTGGTCTGTGCCCGTACGCGGCGGCGCTGTCGCTCACCAGACCGGCCGCCGCCACGTCTGCTTCCGCGCCTCCCTGCCTCCTCACCCGTCCGCCCCCCTGCCTGGTAAGTAACGGTGACATCTTGCCTTGCAGCTTCGTGATTTGTCTCTACTGTGCTGTGGGTGCTTATTTCCCACCCCAGAACGGAGAACGGATCTCCAGCAGCGACATTAGATTTGCCCCTCTGTTTATGCTTTGTTTTTAGTGGCCGACGGTGAGCTTCTGGTGCCTCCGGTCGCCATGTCCCTCCGTCCACTTGATTTAGACGTTCTAGTCCTTTTCAGTTGTCCACGGATTTTGTCACACTAGCAGCCCAAGTGTTTTGTTCACAGCTAGAATTGAGGGGGCGCAATATCCCCCATGCCAACGCTGCCTCGTTCTTCTCGTTAGCGCCATCTAGCTGGAAGATTTGTCTCCTGAGAAAAATAGTTGACGCCATCTAATTGGACATGCAAGTGGGTCCTTTTAGTGCCGTCTGGGAGAAAGCGTCTGACTCTTAATTAGCTTTTATTAGTTGCACTGCAATTAACATTTAAATAGGAGAAAATAGTGCGTCATGTGTCATTTTGCCACTCACTTAATCAGTCCAAAAAATTCTAGAGCGTCTAGCCTATCGAGCAGATAGATTACAGGGGTTATGCATTGAACCATGTTCACCAAATCGCATGAAAGACTGAACTACTCAGAGTACATCAGCAAGACTATCTACGAGTTGCATGTGCTATGGCTAACGTGATAACAGTAATAAGAATTTGTAAAGCTCAAATGGGTTCCACGGACACCAGTTGAACTTTTTAAGTGCCAGAAACTAGATGTATCTCACATGAATTCTCAGGTAAATCCAGTATTATGTGAACAGCTTCGTGTCCATAAATACAAAAGCCCTTCAAGTCCATAAATCTGAGTAGTAGTAGTGCCGGTAAACAGCTTCGTGCTCTCTCTCAGGCGAAGTTCTGTTCGCCGCTGTTCCCCACCATCGTAAGCAGCAAACAGTTTGGTTTTGTTGAATTCAGTCTGCCGCTGTTCCCCGCTCCGTGCTGAAAGTAGCAGTTTTGTTGAATTCAATTCGCTGCTGTTCCCCGCCGTCGTAAGTAGCTGAAAGTAGCAGTTTTGTTGAATGCAGCAAGTAGGAAGTAGGAAAGTTTCAGTTTGGCTGAAAGTTTTGTTGTTTGGCTCAAATTACCGTTTAGCTGAAAGTAGCCATTTTGCTGTTTGGCTGAAATGCATACTCTAATAATCGTACTATGGATAACTTTTATCATGCCATCGCAAGAGTGATCTTTCTTTCTAGATAATCCTTCAAGTGATGTATGACTTATGTATTAATTGTGAATTATGACTTACGAATGCTTTCCTAATATTACTCTATAATTTTTTCACCATAATATTCTTTTGTTGTAATTGATTCTATAAAAAAAATTCACCATAACCTTTTGCCTCATACACATAACCTTTTGGCCTCATTCACAAAATAAAAAAAATGCACAAAGAGTCATTTTTCCTGCAATTGAGTTGTGTTGAGAAATGCAAAAGGAGCGAGTAGAGCTTTCCTGCAATTCGACCTAGTTCACTCGTTCTTTTCAGCATGTCCATGTTCACTCGTTCACTCGTTCTTTCCTGCAAAATTCAGAATTAACAAAACAATTCCACCCAATTCACTCGTTCTTTCCTGCGATTGTTGTTTATGTTACTCTCTACTATATATGTTAGGCGATGGAGGACCGTGAGTGGATGTACATGGGCCGCTCAGGTCAGGGTCAGGTCACCAATGAATGGATCAACAAGACTGATGCT
The DNA here is from genome assembly GCF_902167145.1 of Zea mays. NCBI lineage: Eukaryota > Viridiplantae > Streptophyta > Magnoliopsida > Poales > Poaceae > Zea > Zea mays. The sequence continues at coordinate 79,632,299 of NC_050104.1, read as the reverse complement.
TTCTTGGAACGAGCATTTGGTGAGGCTGCTAAAGGAGCGAGTAGAATTTGTTGTCCATGCAGTAAATGTGCAAACAGGAAAAGACAAACAAAGAAGGTCATGGGGGAACATCTTTGGTTGAATGGATTTACAGCAGACTATTCCCGTTGGATCTATCATGGTGAAGCCGGTCGAATGAGAGAGGAGGTGGTGAGACCACGCGTTGAGGATTATGATGATGACGCTGGGGTAGCGGATATGTTAAATGACTATCACGAGGCACAGTTCGCTGAAGGATGCATGGAGGAGGAGCCAGAGGCAACCGCAAAGGCGTTCTACGACATGTTTGCTGCAGCACAAAAACCCCTTCATGACAAGACAAATGTTTCTCAATTGGATGCCATTGGACGCATAATGGCGTTAAAGTCGCAGTATAGCCTGAGTCGAGACGCCTTCGATGGTATGTTGACAGTTATCGGTAGCCTGCTTCCAGAGGGTCATGTTCTGCCAAAGAGCATGTATGAGGCACAAAAACTTCTTCGTGCAATCAAGATGCCATATGAGCAGATACATGCTTGTCCGAAGGGGTGCATCCTATTTAGAAAAGAATACTCGGAAGCAAAGTACTGTCCAAAGTGTAAATCCTCTAGGTTCATAGAGGTAGGCTCTACTGATGGCCAGAAGAGGCAGCTTGACATCCCCATGAAAATCCTACGGCACCTTCCGTTCATACCAAGGATCCAGCGGCTATACATGACCGAGGAATCCGCGAAACAGATGACATGGCACAAAAATGGCAAACGATACAATCCCGACAAGATGGTACATGCATCCGATGGTGAAGCATGGACCCACTTTGATTCCATTCACCATGTGAAAGCTGAAGAGGCTCGTAATGTACGTGTTGCGCTTGCCACAGATGGGTTCAATCCTTATGGACTAATGGCTGTCCCATACACATGTTGGCCTGTGTTCGTAATCCCCCTCAATCTCCCCCCCGGCGTATGCTTTCAACGACAAAACGTGTTCTTGTCGTTGATAATTCCTGGACACCCGGGGAATAAAATGGGTGTGTATATGGAGCCTGTGATTGATGAATTGGTCCGTGCTTGGGAGGAAGGGGTGTGGACATACGATCGAGCTACAAAGAAAAACTTCAAAATGCATGTTTGGTACCAGTACTCCATGCATGACTTCCCAGCGTATGGGCTATTCTCCGCCTGGTGTGTTCACGGGAAGTTCCCATGCCCAGTATGCAAGGAAGGTTTGAGGTTCCTTTGGTTACAGAAGGGTGGCAAGTATTCATCATTCGAAAAACATCGACAGTTCCTTCCTCTTGACCATGCATTCAGACTAGACATCAAGAACTTTACGAAAGATGTCATAGTGACAGACCACCCACCTACAATGATGACTGGTGCTGAAGTTCGTCAACAAATAGATGGTCTCGTGGTCAATCCAGAAGGTGGTTTTGTGGGATATGGTGAGCAACATATGTGGACCCACAAGTCGGGCTTGACTCGGCTCCCCTATTATGATGACCTTCTCCTTCCACACAATATTGACGTGATGCACACTGAAAAGAATGTCGCCGAGGCACTTTGGGCAACAATCATGGACATTCCTGATAAGTCAAAGGATAATGTAAAGGCAAGAGTGGATCTGGCAGTGTTATGTGATAGACCAAACCAAGAGATGAAGCCGCCTAGTAGTGGAAAGACATGGAGAAGGCCTAAGGCCGATTTCGTCCTGAGCAAGGCACAGAGGAGGGAAGTACTAGTATGGATCAAGACATTAATGTTCCCTGATGGGTATGCGGCTAACCTGAGTAGGGGGTGAACTTATCTACTATGCGAGTCTTAGGGATGAAGAGTCATGACTACCACATATGGATTGAGCGGCTTCTTCCGACGATGGTTCGAGGCTATGTCCCTGAGCATGTCTGGCTAGTGCTTGCAGAGTTGAGCTATTTCTTCCGCCAGCTTTGTGCCAAGGAGTTATCTCGGACCGTGATTGCAGACTTGGAAAGGATGTCTTCGGTGTTGTTGTGTAAGTTGGAGAAGATATTTCCACCCGGCTTCTTCAATCCGATGCAACATTTGATTTTGCACCTCCCATATGAGGCACGAATGGGGGGGCCTGTGCAGGGCCGTTGGTGCTATCCAATCGAGAGATGTTTAAAGGTTCTTCGAAAGAAATGTAGAAATAAATGCAAAATCGAGGCTTCCATTGCAGAGGCATACATTCTAGAGGAGGTGTCGAACTTCACAACAACATACTATGGTGACAACCTCCCTAGTGTGCATAATCCACCCCCTCGTTACAATGCTGACGAAAATGAATCGAACCTCAGCCTTTTCTGTGGGCAACTCGGAAGCGCAAGTGGTTCGACCACTAAGACCTTGAATCATCAAGAGTGGTGCCATATCATGTTATATGTGTTGACCAACCTTGACGAAGTGACACCGTACCTGCAGTAAGTTTTCAACAAACCTTTTTAAGTATGCCTCAACCCGTACATGATGTAGTAAGTTCTCAATTATGCATGATGCAGAGAATTTCTTTCTAAATTCTGGCGTGGATCAAGGGATCCTACCCCACAGGAATCTGATATCCTTCTTAGAAAGGGTGCAGGAAATGGTTTGCCCGATTTTATTTCTTGGTTTAAACAGAAGGTACCGTCCAATCTAGTTATTGATTTCATTTCTGAAATGTGCGAATAATATAACGATCTATTTTGCTTGAGCTCACAGGGCCAAAGGGATGTGTCTATGAGTCCCGAGTTGAGACAGGTTGCCGATGGTTTTGCCTATAGGGTCAGGTCATTTTCTGGTTATGACGTAAATGGATATCGTTTCCGCACAACAAGCTACGAGCAGAGTCGACCTAATAGAAAAACTACAAGTTCTGGAGTTTTTACGCCTGGCCTTGATGGGGTCGAGTATTATGGAATAATTGAAGAAATATACGAACTCAAGTTTTATGGTTCCAAATCTCTTAATCCTGTCATATTCAAATGCCATTGGTTTGATCCTGAAGTAACGAGACAGACATATTCTAATCTGGGTCTAGTCAAAATTCGACAAGATTCTGTATTACCAGGAGACGATGTCTATATTGTGGCCCAACAGGCAACACAAATTTATTATCTCTCATATGCATGCCAAACCAAAGAGCATCTTAAGGATTGGTATGTTGTGCACAAGGTATTGCCGCACGGTAAACTACCTGTCCCAAATGATGAAGATTATAACTTAGACCCAAACACATATGACAGAGAGTTCTTTCAAGAAGAGGGGCTAGAAGGGAGGTTTGAGATAGACTTAACTGGAGCGATCGAAATTGAAGTAGACATTGAAATGGCTGTGGATGAGGAGGGAGATGAGGTGCAAAATGTGAAGGACTTACAAATTCTTGAGTAATTACATTTAGACAATGACAATGACAACATTGATTCTTCAGATAGTGTTGATTATGACATGGTTGATAGTGATGATGATACTTATGATCCAACTAATCCTGATCATGAAGATTATTTCTAATCAATGTAATATTATGTTATTTTGTAATTATCTTTTATTTATTTTGCATATATTTATAATTGTGCCTTGTTTATATGTGCTAATTAGTTTAGTGTTCTTAATTGCAGATAATTGAATAAAGATGGTGGGCGGTGGGATGAGGAGAGTAGCGTCGCTTTACCAAAGGCCGAGGTTTGTTTTACCGTTAGAGAGGAGGAGGAGGAGGAGGAGCACTCGCAGGGCGAACGGGGAGCAGGCGCCTCCCGCCCCGTCATGTGAGGAAGAGCAGCTGCCCTTGGAGGCTGAGGAGGCGTAGAACGATGCCGAGGAGGCGCAGAACGATGCCGAGGAGGCACAGGGCGACGCTGAGGAGACGCAACAAGACGTCGAGGGGGCGACAGTAGGAGATTCTACTGCCTCTGGTTCGTCGAGCGTCTACTTGCGAGGTCCCGCAAGCCTCCCTAAGCGACCGATACCTCTTGAGAGACGTCCGGTGATTCAACCCGAGGCGGAAAGGTGAGTAACTTTAGATGTCATCACTACTACTTCATATCAAGGTTTAAAATAGCGGGCTATGTCAAAAGAGTTTAGCAGCAAACAGTTCAATAGTTCCAACTTCTAAAATACTACTTACTACAACAGCAAACAAGTAGTTCATTGGTATCAATCATTGCATTCATTAATATCAATGAGCTTCCTTGTCCTTTTCTTTCTTTTAGGCTGAACTTTTCTCTTCCTTTTTCCGGTTTCTATTGCTGTCCTTGATGACTGACCTTGTGCATTTGTGGCTTCAACAAATTTAGTGTTTTGTGCTTGTTCTTGTTCAATTGATGCAACTCTAGTGATCCACTCATTGCCACTATCTTCTAGTAACAAGCAATTATGAAAAATTGCACAATCTGTTCTTACCTTTTCAAAATCACTCCAATTCCTTTCACATGCTGATGAGCTACATGTTAAGCCTAAATTTTTTATTGCTAGCTTTCTAAGATTTGGAGAACTATTTCCATGGTTCAACCACCATTTAGCTGCATAAAAAAGTAGAGTATCAGTATTTAGATTGGCTTAATGAATACATGTGAAGTTAGGCTGCTGCTGCCCAATTGAAGGTCTGCTGCTGCTGCCCAATTGAAGGTCTACTGCATAAAAGAGTAGAGTAGCAGTATTTTCAATCACCTGGACAGATTTTTAATAGGGCTGTTGCTGCCCAATTGAAGGTCTTTTTGCCTTTAATAGGGCTGCTGCTGCCCAATTAGGACTAGCTTTATAAAAACATTGCTTCTCTGTTGTTTCTCTGTTGTCTGTCCAGAAAAAACCCACAGCCGCTATTGCTTCTCTGTTGTCTGTCCAGAAAACATTGCTTCTCTATTGTCTGTCCAGAAAACCCACAACCGCTATTGCTCGATTTTGACAGATGACAATTAACAACCCACAGCCTTTCAGTGCACAGTGAGTGACTGACCAGCTAGCATAGGAAACCAGTGACTGTTTCCTCCTTCAATACAAAATCGGCTTTGCCCCTTTGCCTGTTTCCTCCTTGCTGTTGCTGTGCGGTTACAGAAGCCAATTACAGAAACCAGCTAGCATAGGAAACCAGTGACTGTTTCCGCACAACAAGTAGCAGTAGAAGCTAGGAAGGTACAAGCCCGCTATTTTAAACCTTGCTTCATATAATCTTGATATTATATGTTCAAATTCAAAATAGAAACTAATAATTTTCTTAATCACTTGGGCAGGAACTGGTCGACTGTGGTGAGTGGAGGTGCTCACACACGCCGAGTCAATGGCATACTCGGTCTTCTGTGCAAGGAACACTTCCCTGGCATGGTTGAGTACGACGGAGTGATGGTGCCAGCCTACTCGTTCGACCACTATGCCATTGCCCCCGATGCTGAAGATCGAGTCGGTAGGGTATTCAACAACAAGGCAGAGCGGGTGAAGCAAGAGTTGTGGGTAAATATTTCTTATCCCATATTGCTCAATACATTGCATTCGTTGGACATTTTTGAAATAATGAATGTATGCATCGTGTTTGTATATATAGGATTTCTACAGATGTCAGGAGGGATATGAGGGCAGGGCAGATGCGTTGGCTACCAGATGTTGTAAAAAACTCGTCGTAGATATGCACTACGAGGCGCGCATCCAGGCCATCATAAAATACCATGGGGCCATCCTTAGAGAGAAGGTCTCCAAAAAGGACGCAAGGACCATGAAGTTGACTCGGGACCAGTACTTGGAGGTAAATACAAAACATTAATACCGATTACTTTTGAGATTAGGTAGCCTTAATTTCATCTTCTCATATATCATGTACTTGATTTTCTATAGATGATTCCTTATTGGTGTGCCACGCATCCCGAGTGTTGGGAACGAATGGTGGACAAATGGTGCTCAGACGAGTGGGAGGAGGTGCACAACACTTGTCGGGATCGACGTTTGATGATGCCAGGTGTACCACACCATCAAGGCAGTCGCAGCCTCAGCGGATACGCACAAGCATGGGTATGTGAATTCATTTATTTATTGAAACACTCAATTATGCATAATTTCTAATCATCTCGCTGGTTTTCTCGTAGTCGGTGTCACATGGTGGACAGACTTGTTCCATCTTCAAGGCATTTGCTATGTCCCACAAGGCCAAGGCGACGTCCGACGTCAACTATAACCCAGAGGATGGGCCAGAGGCGTACAACAATGGAACCATCCACAGTCGCCTCAGTGAGTACACATCGATGGCAAGGGAGGTCCATGGGTCTGAATACGATCCGAGCACCGAGGAGCTTGATGCAGAAGTTGTCATGAAGGTTGGAGGAGGCAAGAAGCATGGACGCTACTGGATTTGCGACGGTGCAATCGACTCAGCCGCTACTCCCTCTCTATCTCAGATTCGAGCAAGTAGCACGAGCGCGAGCCCAGCTATACGACCTCGGCAGGACACTTCACAGCATCGGATACAAGCACTCCAGGTTGTTCATGATATATTCATCGTTCATTGAAATATTTCTTTTCTATGCATTATTTTAACATTTGAGTGAAATATTGCAGAACCAACTGGTAGAAGAGAGGAGGGAACTCCAGGTTGTTCATGCTATATTCGTCGTTCATTGATAATATATCTTTTCTATGCATTATTGTAACATGTGGGTGAAATGTTCTAGGCCCAACTTGAAGAAGAGAGGAGGCAACGTTTGGAGTTGGATGCGAGGATGAGGTCCGAGCAGCAGAGGACGGAGGACATTCTTCGTTACATACAGTCCGCAACGGGTGTAGCTCCACCACCTTCGCTATTCACTCCAAATCCACCTCCATCTCAGTTTTCCACTCCTGTGAGTATGACTGTTTTAGTTTGTATGTTCATGCTTAGGGTCAAACCACTGCACTAATTGAAACCTAGTAGAGTATGAAAGTTTTCGTTAAATATAATATATATTTATCTTGTCTCACACATGCAATGCCTTCTCATTTTTGCAGAATCAATCGGCGGCATCGAATGATCCTCATGTTTCACCAACTGAGCCTAATTGCGTGCGTCGTTTGTGAACTTATTTGTGAGATATGTATTGTTGGTGATATATTGTGATCTTTGTGAACTTATTTGTGAGACATGTGGACTTATTTGTGAGACATGTGGACTTATTTGTGAGACATGTGGACTTATTTATGAGACATGTGAACTTATTTGTGAGACATGTGTTGTTGCTGCTTTACATGTGATGTTGATGATATGTATGTGGTGTTTGATATGTATTTTCTGTCTGTTTGGATGGAATATATACAAATAAATAAAAAGGGTGGCTCTGGTCATTTTGCCTAGTGTTGCACTCGGCAAAGAGGGTCTTTGCCGAGTGCAACAACCATAGCACTCGGCAAGGTAAGGAGCGAGGGTAGCCTGGAAACACACTTTGCCTAGTGCTGCACTCGGCAAAGGGGCCACCTCTGCCTAGTGCTGCACTCGGCAAAGGGGTCGTCTCTGCCTAGTGCTGCACTCGGCAAAGGGGTCGTCTCTGCCTAGTGCTGCACTAGGCAAAGCTTCCGTTACTGTGCCTTCCGCCGTCATGGAAACTTTTATTCACCGAGTGACGTGTGGCACTAGGCAAAGTGTTTGCCGAGTGCCCGAGAAATGGCACTCGGCAAAGGCACTTTGCCGATTCCTTCGTTACCGACTCCACTTTGCCGAGTGCAACACTAGGCAAATCGTTTGCCGAGTGTAAAAGAGGCTTTGCCTAGTGTTTGTGGCACTTGGCAAAGAAGACAAGTCCTGTAGTGATTCTGCTTTGTGGTCCACCAGGCACAGGAAAGACGTTGGTTGCCCGTGCATTAGCTTGTGTTGCCTCCAAAGCTAGCCAGAAGGTCAATTTTGATATGCGCAAAGGAGCTGGTGTTCTTAGCAAATGGGTGGGTGAGGCTGAAAGACAGCTAAAGCTATTTTTTGAGGCATCTCAAAAAAATCAACTGTCAATTATATTTTTTGATGAAATATATGGCCTGGCACCGGTGAGGTCTAGCAAGCAAGAGCAGATTCACAATTCAATTGTTTCAACATTGCTTGTTTTATTGGATGGCCTTGCTTCTCGTGGGCAAGTTGTTTTGGTTGGAGCAACTAATAGAATTGAGGTCATGGATGGGGCATTGCGTAAACCTAGCTGTTTTGATCATGAGTTTTATTTTCCTTTACCTGGCTCTGAGGCTCGAGCAGAAAAACTGGATATTCATACAAAAAAATGGAAGGATCCTCCACCGAGGAAACTAAAGATGGAACTTGCTGCTAGCTGTGTGGGCTATTGCGGAGCTGATTTGAAGGCATTATGTACAGAAGCAGCTATTAGAGTATTTAGAAAGACGCATTCTCAGGTTTATGCTAGTGATGACAAGTTCTCCTATGAAAATTTCAATGGATCAACTCCAATACTATACATTTTGAAGGATATGAATGAGCCATCCATCTTCAATGGCTCTGAGGTCCTCATGCCAAAGGATGCAATGCACTTTGGAGATGTTGAACATCGAGAAATGCATACTATACATGGGTACTACTTTCGTATGGCTACCATGGCTGGACTTCTCCAGCGAGGTGAGGGAAAAGATAGACCCTTTGTTTTTTCAAGTCAATGGTATAGTGCGGTTTGGATAATTAGACCTTGGAATCCAGGTCTACAACCATAACATGTTGTTGCTTGGGGACAAGCAACATTTCGATGGGGCGATAATGTAACATCCGGCCCACTTGTGAAGTGGTGACACCGTAGCCCAGTCCATGGCCCAAGTCGAGATGCTGATACAAAAGGACATTCAGAACACGAGAGGGGCATCAAAGAGAATATCCAGAACAGTTTTCCAGTCGTCTTCCTCGTGGAGAAGCGGCAAGGCGAGTTTGTCGGAGTCTCACGTCCCGTTTCTCGTCGACGGTGGCCACGAGACGTGACAAGGTGGCACTGGCTGGCGTTGCCTCTGGAATAACTATTGCTAAATGTACATATAGCTCCACGAATGCCAAGGAAATTGTTTGGAACTCATCGAGGTTTATAAAAAACCTTGAAGAATTATTTCAAGTTTTTATGTCAACTCGATGTAATATGCTTAGAATTTAAATGAATTCTTTGTTTATCAAACATGCTTGCTTGCTAGTTGTAGAAGCAGTGCGCCTGCCAGCGTGCAGTCATGGCCATCCACTGCTCTCACAACCCTAAATTTTTAGGGCCGCCTTCAGTTGCAAAAAGATTAGAGTGGATTAAATCTCTCCTATTAAATAGGAGATGATATTTGATCTACGTGCAATCGAGTATATAAGGTTTTAATGTTATTTAGTACAGACTTATCCTTACTATTATTAAGGGTCTATTTGGTTGGGCTGTGGTGGTGAAAAAAAACTAAAAGCTGCTGTGAGCTGTGAAAAAAGCTGTTGTGGATGTGAGATGTTAAAAAACTACAAACCGTTTGGTGGAAACCACTCAAAACCGTTAAAAGTTCTTCGATATATGTTTTCACGGTTCCATCCGAAAGCCACAAAAAGCAGGTCCAGGGGTGATTTCAATTTTGCACTGCGAGAAAGTCAGCTTTTAGAAAAACTTGCTTTCTGGACCAACCCTTTGGTTTGGCTTTTGGCTTTTAGGGGGCAAAAGCCAAAGCCAAAATTTAAACCAAACACACCCTAAGAACGGAAGGTGGGCAACTGGTGCTACCACGGCTTCACCTCGCGCTGACACACTGGACCCGCCCCACGCGCCCCGGCATCGACGCATCGTGCCCTTTTGGCCCCACACTTAGCATGCTCTCAACTACTGCCCTATGGACACTAGCTCTCCCACACCACCAGACCACACATATCTTAGTGTTTAGAAATAAACAATAATTATATAAAAAATAGTGCAACTGGTGCTACCACGGCTTCACCTCGCGCTGACACACTAGACCCGCCCCACGCGCCCCGGCATCGACGCATCGTGCCCTTTTGGCCCCACACTTAGCATGCTCTCAACTACTGCCCTATGGACACTAGCTCTCCCACCACCAGACCACACATATCTTAGTGTTTAGAAATAAACAATAATTATATAAAAAATAGTGCCCCCCTACTCTAGAAATTTGTGGTAACCACTAAACTACACATACCTTAGTGTTTAGAAATAAACAATAATTATATTTGAATAAATATCTTAATACCTATTTATATGATATATATAGGGCCCGTAGCAAAAGCATGGGCAACTGGCTAGTTTAGCTCTAAGCCTCTAGCTCTTCATTACTACAGAACATAGAAACATAGCTCAGCTGTAGTTGGTAGGACAAAAATTTGTAATTTTGCCTTCTTAGTTCACTGGTCGGTTGCCCGTTTGGACGTGTCTTACTACAGTTTCTATATCCACAATATTTATATATCTATCTTTTATTGAACACATATAAATATGTATTCTAGTGGATAGACACTACCGGAATTCGGCTCTTTGCCGAGTGCCAGCGGCTTTGCCGAGTGCTTTTTATCGGGCACTCGGCAAAGCCGACTTTGCCGAGCGCCGCACTCGACAAAGTCCTACGCTCGGTAAAGATCTTATTTACCGAGTGCGGGACACTCGGCACAGCCCAGCACTCGGCAAAGACTGCTTTGCCGAGAGTCAAACACTCGGCAAAGACGACTCTCGGCAAAGGGTCGTTTGCGGTCATCTACAGCTGACGGCCGTCAGTCTTTGCCGAGTGCCACATATTGGGCACTCGGCAAAGGACGCTTTGCCGAGTGCCTTCTCTAGACACTCGGCAAAGTATATTTTTATTTTTTTTATTTTGTCTCCCAAACTTTTTGTGTTATGTTCCTACACTATGTAGACCTATATTTATCATTTGTGGACAATTATAACAGAATTTTCAATCGTTAGTAGATTTAGTTCGTTTATTTGAATTTCTTCGGAAAATTCAGATTTGAACTGCAGGTTACTCGAAACATGGAAAACCGTGCATGCAAAAATGATATTCATGTTACTTAGCATAAGTTACGACCGATTCCAGGAGCGGACCAGAAACTTCGAGCAACATGCTCACTAAACATGGCCGTGAACTTGCCATCCACATGTTTAAAAATTGTATAAAACACAAACAAAGTCAGAAAATCATGAAACTTGTCCACGTGTCATCATATCATATGTACAGGCTGTGATAAAAAATTGAAAAAATTTCGAGAAAACTATGACGCGCTATGTGTACAAACCTAAGAGATCCACATTGAAACTCTATGATTTCATGTGTAGTTCTCTTAGGTTTCTACACATAGTGTCTCACAACTTTGTCCAAACATTCTCAATTTTTTATCACAACATGTACATATGATATCATGACACGTGGACAAGTTTCATGATTTTCTGACTTTGTTTGTGTTTTATACAATTTTTAAACATGTGGATGGCAAGTTCATGGCCATGTTTAGTGAGCATGTTGCTCGAAGTTTCCGGTCTGCTCCTGGAATCGGTCGTAACTTGTGCTAAATAGGACGGGTATCATTTTTGCATGCACGGTTTCCCAAGTTTTGAGTGACCTGCAGTTCAAATATGAATTTTCCGAAGAAATTCAAATAAACGAACTAAATCTAATAGTTATAAAAAACACTTTTATAATTGTACCAAAATGGTACTTGTAGGTCTACATAGTGTAGGAACACACCACAAAAAGTTTGGTTGCCAAAAATAAAAAAAATAAAATATACTTTGCCGAGTGCTGTCCAGTTAGCACTCGGCAAAGGCGGCTTTGCCGAGTGCCTGTCCGTTGGCACTCGACAAAGTCTGTAGAACACATCTTTGTCGAGTGCTCTACAGCTAGCACTCGGCAAAGGCGTCTTTGCCGAGGGCCCGAGATCCAGCACTCGGCAATGTTTATTTTTAAATTTAAAAAAAATCTTTGCCGAGTGCCGGATCGCGGGTACTCGGCAAAGAACGTTTTAATAGCTGTTACGGCGCCCTCACTCACTATCTCTCTCTCACTCTCACTCACTCGCTCGCTCGCCGCCGTCGCGCCGCCACCCGCTCGCGCCCGTGGCGACCACCGCCGCGCTGCCGGCCTCCCGCACCCGCGGCGAGCACCGCCGTGCCCACCGCCGTCGCGCCAACGCGCCCACCGCCGTCACGCCACCGCGCCCAGCACCGCTGCGCCCCGCCACCGTCGTCGCGCCGCCGGCCTCCCGCGCCCGTGGCGACCACCGCCGCGCCCACCGCCGTCGCGCCACCGCCATCGCCGACCCAACACCGTCCCGTCTTCTACCCCGGTCCCTCTCCGACGAATTTAGTGAGTATAATAAGTTTAATTAGTTTAATATGTATTTATTGAGTTTATAGTATATGTGTTTAGTGGATTTAGTGATTTTCGTGAGTTTAATTAGTTTAGTATGTGTGTTTAGTGAGTTTATACTATATGTTTTTAGTGAATAAAGTGACTTTAGTGAGTTTAATTAGTTTAGTATGTGTGTTTAGAGAGTTTATACTATTTGTGTTAATTTGGCATAATGTGATGGTGGATATGGATGCCGTTGAAATATGTGTGATGGTGGATATGGATGCCACTTAGATGTGACTTGCATTCATCGTGTCGTTTGTATATGTGCGTGTCAGCCATCGTGCTGTTAGATCTATTTGCAGGTTTTGGAAACCTCCCCGTACAGGGAAAGTGCTGCCGATTTTTTTTGACATGCTTGTTTATTTTTTACAGAGAAGATACTTGTCTTCCTAGCCACTGCGGGTCTGCCTGCACCGCGTCGCGTCGCCACTGCACCAACCCGCCACAGCCCCGCTAGCCTGATTCCACCGTCACCCTAGGTATAACCTCAATTTCCATATCATGGTCGTAGATCACGTAACCCAGTTAGGCGTCTCCCGTTCGAAAGAGATACGGTGTAGATATGCAGATCTTTGCATATCTACAATTGTATCAGTTTCGAATTGTCCACGTTTTTTGGACAGCCCGCGGTTGCGTAGATGGTGTTAGTTTCCATGCTCTCTTTCGGTCCGAGACAGAGTTTCGGCGTCACCTCCCTGTTGTTCTCCGAACAGTACACTTTCCCTGCCAGGACGTGTATCCGGAGAACAGCGGGGAGGTGCTGCCAAAATTCTATCTCGGATCGGAGTAGAGCATGGAAACTAACTCCATCTACGCAACCGCGGGTGGGATTAGGACCTATCCTCACCTATTAGAAGGTAGGAACGTAGTGTACATGCATTACATGTCTATATTAAACTATACTCGGTTATATATGTTAGAGGATGGAGGACCGTGAGTGGATGTACACGAGCCGCGTTCGACGTAATGATGTCACCCCTAAATGGATTAGGAAGACCGATGCTTTCGTGGAACGGGCATTTGGCGAAGCTGCTAAAGGAGCTAGTCTAGTCCCTTGTCCGTGCAGCAAATGTGCCAACAGGAAAAGGAAAACAAAGAAGGTCATGGTAGAACATATTTGGAAGAATGGATTTACGCCGGACTATACTCGGTGGATCTTCCATGGTGAAGTGCATCGCACGAGAGAGGAGGTGGTGAGACAACGCGTCGAGGATTACGATGCTGATGCCGGGGTAGCGGACATGTTGAACGACTATCACGAGGCACAGTTCGCCGAAGGACGTATGGAGGACGAGCCAGAGGCGACCGCAAAGGCATTCTACGACATGTTTGACGCGGCACAGAAACCCCTTCACAGCAAGACAAAGGTTTCTCAATTGGATGCCATTGGGCGTATAATGGCGTTCAAGTCGCAGTATAGCATGAGTCGAGACACCTTCGATGGTTTGTTGACAGTTATTGGCAGCCTGCTTCCGGAGGATCACATTCTGCCAAAGAGCATGTACGAGGCACAGAAACTCCTTCGTGCACTCAAGATGACGTATGAGCAGCTACATGCTTGTCCGAAGGGCTGCGTCCTATTTAGGAAAGAACACACTGAGGCAAAGTACTGTCCGAAGTGTAAATCGTCTAGGTTCATGGAGGTAGACTCTGGTGATGGACAGAAGAGGCAGCTCGACATCCCCGTGACAATCCTACGCCACCTTCCGTTCATACCGAGGATCCAGCGTCTATACATGACAGAGGAATCCACGAAACAGATGACATGGCACAAAAAAGGCAAACGATACAATCCTGACAAGATGGTTCACGCATCCGATGGTGAAGCATGGACCCACTTTGATGCCATTCACCATGAGAAAGCCAAAGAGGCTCGTAATGTTCGTGTTGCGCTGGCCACAGATGGGTTCAATCCCTATGGAATGACCGCTGCCCCATACACATGTTGGCCCGTGTTCGTTATCCCCATCAATCTCCCCCCGGCGTATGCTTTCAAAGACAGAACATATTCGTGTCGTTGATAATTCCTTGACACCTGGGGAATAAAATGGGCGTGTACATGGAGCCTTTGATTGATGAATTGGTCTGTGCTTGGGAGGAAGGGGTATGGACGTACGACCGAGCTACGAAGACAAACTTCAAAATGCATGTTTGGTACCAGTACTCCATGCATGACTTTCCGGCATATGGGCTATTTTGCACCTGGTGTGTTCACGGTAAGTTCCCATGCCCAGTTTGCAAGGAAGCTCTTAGGTTCATTTGGTTGAAGAAGGGTGGCAAATATTCGTCATTCGATAAACATCGACAATTTCTCCCTCCTGGCCATGCATTCCGACTAGACATCAAGAACTTTACGAAAGGTGTCGTGGTGACAGACCGCCCACCTGCAATGATGACTGGTGCCGAAGTTCGCCAACAGATAGATGGTCTCGTGGCCAACCCAGAAGGTGGTTTTGTGGGATATGGTGAGCAACATATGTGGACACATAAGTCGGGCTTGACTCGGCTCCCCTATTATGATGACCTGCTCCTTCCACACAACATTGACGTGATGCACACTGAAAAGAATGTCGCCGAGGCACTTTGGGCAACAATTATGGAGATTCCTGATAAGTCAATGGATAACGTAAAGGCAAGAGTGGATCTGGCAGAGTTATGTGATAGACCAAACCAAGAGATGAAGCCGCCTAGTGGTGGAAAGACATGGAGAAGGCCTAAGGCTGATTTCGTCCTGAGCAGGGCCCAGAGGAAGGAAGTACTACAGTGGATCAAGATGTTAATGTTCCCTGATGGGTATGCAGCTAACCTTAGTAGGGGGTGAACTTATCTACTCTGCGAGTCTTAGGGATGAAGAGTCATGACTTCCACATATGGATTGAACGAATTCTTCCGGCGATGGTTCGAGGCTATGTCCCTGAGCATGTCTGGCTAGCGCTTGCAGAGTTGAGCTATTTCTTCCGCCAGCTTTGTGCAAAAGAGTTAGCTCGGACCATGATTGCAGACTTGGAAAGGATGGCACCCGTGTTACTGTGTAAGTTGGAGAAGATCTTTCCACCCGGCTTCTTCAATCTGATGCAGCATTTGATTCTTCATCTCCCGTATGAGGCACGAATGGGGGGGCCCGTGCAGGGACGTTGGTGCTATCCAATCGAGAGATGTCTAAAGACTATCCGAAAGAAATGTAGAAATAAATGCAAAATCGAGGCTTCCATTGCAGAGGCATACATACTGGAGGAGGTGTCAAACTTCACAACAACTTACTATGGTGACAAACTGCCGAGTGTGCATAATCCACCCCCTCGTTACAATGATGGCGACAATGAATCGAACCTCAGCATTTTTCGAGGGCAACTCGGAAGCGTGAGTAGTTCGACCACCAAGACCCTGAGACATGAAGAGTGGCGCCATATCATGCTATATGTATTGACCAACCTTGAAGAGGTGACGCCATACATGGAGCAATTTCTTCATGAATTCTGGCGTCGATCAAGGGACCCAACTCCACAGGAATATGATACCCTTCTTGGAAAGGGTGCAGGAAATGGATTGCCCGATTTCATTTCCTGGTTTAAACGTAAGGTACGTGCTTAGTTTGTCATTTGAAGTTGCTCTTACGTGGGAATAATATAACAATCTAGCGTGTTTGAACTTGCAGGGCCAAAGAGAGTCGTCTATGAGTGCCGAGTTGAGACAAGCAGCCAATGGCTTTGCCTATAGGGTCAGGAAATTTTCTGGGTATGACGTCAATGGATACCGTTTTCGCACAACAAGCTACGACCAAAGTCGGCCCAATCAAAAAACCACGTGTTCTGGAGTCTTTACACCCGGACTTGACGAGGTCGAGTATTATGGAAGAATTGAAGAAATATATGAACTCAATTTTTATGGTTCCAAACCTCTTACTCCAGTGATATTCAAATGTCATTGGTTTGACCCTGAAGTTACGAGACGGACACATTCTAATCTTGGGCTAGTCGAAATTCGACAGGATTCCACCTTACCAGGAGACGATGTCTATATTGTGGCCCAACAGGCCACACAAGTGTATTATCTTCCATATGTGTGCCAAACGAAACAACATCTTAAGGGTTGGGATGTTGTGTATAAGGTATCACCGCACGGTAAATTACCTATTCCAAACGATGAAGATTATAACTTAGACCCGGACACATATGATGGAGAGTTCTTCCAAGAAGATGGGCTCGAAGGGCGATTTGAGATAGACTTAACCGAAGCGATCGGAATGGAAGTAGATATTGAAATGGTTGTTGATGAGGAGGATGATGAGGTGCAAAATGAGAATGACTTAGAAATGCTTGAAGGCAATGCCAATGACGAAATTGCGCCTTCAGATGGTGTTGACTATGAAATGGTTGATAGTGATGATGACACTTATGATCCGGCTAACCCGGACACATATGAAGATTATTTTTAATCGATGTAATGCTATATTTCATTTATTTTGCATATGTTTCTAAATACATATTTTTTTATCTGTGCTTAATTGCTTACTCTTAATTGCAGGTTGTTGGACAAAGATGGTGGGTGGTGGGACGAGGACGAGGAGGGGGAGGGGGAGGGGGAGGAGGAGCACCCGTAGGACGGAGGAGGAGGCGCAGCAGGACGACGTCGTATAGCAGCAGGTGGAGCAGCAAGCCGCTGTCGATGCGGCGCAGCCCGACGACGATGATGCGGCGCAGCAGGACGACGATGACGACGCCGCTCAGCAGGACGTCTCAGGTTCTGGCTCCTCAGGTTCGAGGAGCATCTACTTGCGAGGTCCCGCGAGTCTCCCTCAGCGACCCATACTTCGTGACAGACGTCCGCTGATACGACCCGATGGAGAGAGGTAGGTAACTTTAGATGTTGTTGCTGCTTTTTCATATTATATGTTCAAATTAATAATAGAAACTAATACTTTATCTTAATCACTTGGACAGGTCTTGGATGGTTTTGGAGACTGCAGGGGGTCACGGCCGCAACCCCAATGGCATCCTCGGCCTTCTATGCAGGGAACACTTCCCTGGACTTGTCGAGTACGCCGAAGTGACGAGCCCAGCATACACCTTCGACCACTACGCCGTCGCCCCCGATGCAGTAGATCGGGACGGCAGACAATTCAACGACAAGGCGAAGCGGGTGAAGCAAGAGCTGTGGGTAAGTCTTCCTCGCACTATATTGTTTAATAAGTCGCATTTGTTGCATATTCTTGAAATAATATATGGATACATCGTCTTTGTATGTAGGATTTCTTCAGATGCGAGGCTGGATACGAGACCAGGGGCGGATGTGGTGGCTACCACGAGCTGTAAGAAGCTCGTCGTGGACATGCACTACGAGGCGCGCATCCAGGCCATCGTCACTTACCATGGCTCCGTCCATGGGGAGAAGGTGAGCAAGAAGGACGCCCGAACCATGTCATTGACTCCGAACCAGTACTTGCAGGTAAATACAAAACTTTATTATTGGTACTAAATATGCTTAATTTTATCTTCTAATATGTCGTGTACTTGTATTTTTTTAGATGATTCCTCATTGGTGCGCCGCGCATCCTGAGTGCTGGGAGCAGATGGTGCAGAGGTGGTGCTCGGCTGAGTGGGACGAGGCGCACAACGCTAGCCGGGAATGACGTTTGATGATGCAAGGTCCCTCCCACCATCAAGGCAGCCGCAGCCTGGGCAACTACGCGGAAGCATGGGTACGCGTTCTTTTTTATTTAGGTATATAACTTTCAATTAGACATGATTTCTAACCATCTCGTTGGTTTTCTCGCAGTCGGCGGCACATGGTGGCGCGCCTTGCTCCACGTTCTCGGCATATACTATGGCCCACAAGGGGAAGGCGACGTCCGACGTCACCTACAACCCGGATGACGGGCCCAAGGCGTACACCAACCCCGCCGTCCACAGCCGCCTCAGTGAGTACACCGCCATGGCCAAGGAGGTCCATGGGCCAGATTACGATCCAAGGACCGAGGACATCGATGGAGATGTCCTCATGAGGGTCGGAGGAGGCAAGAGGCATGGGCGGTACTGGATTGCCGATGGGGCAATCGACTCGTCCTCCACTCCCACTCTCTCTCAGGTGCGAGCAAGGAGCACGAGCGCGAGCCCAGCCATACGACCTCAGCAGGACAGCTCACAACATCGTATCCAGCAACTCCAAGTTATTCCTTATCTATTCATCGTTCATTGATTATTATATATCTTCTCTTTGCATTATCGTAACATTAGGGCGAAATATTACAGACTCAGCTAGATGATGAGAGGAGGCAACGTGAGGAGCTGGAGAAGAGGATGGCGGAGATGTTCGCGTACATGCAGAGCCTTGGCGCCGCACAGGGTCATGCTCCACCACCTCCGTTGTTCCCTACAGCTGACCCTGCTGAGCTCACTACTCCTGTGAGTATCAAAATTTTAGTACTGCATGATATATATTCATATGTTCTCACACATGCAATCTCTTCTCTGTGCAGGGTCAATCGGCGACGTCGAACAACCCTCACGCTTCGTCCAGCCCTTCGCCGAACCAGTCCAGATGCCCACCTCGTTGATGATCTGTTTTGTGATGATCCAGACTTATATTTGTGAGTTTTGGTGATGTTAGTTATACTTGGTCTTGTGAGATACTTAGTGAGACTTATGTGCTGTGAAACCTGATTTATGTGGTGATATTTGTGATATATATGGTGTTGATGATAAATGTGTTGATTCTGTGATGCGATTGATATATAATGTGATGTGAATGATATATATCTTTTGTTTGTTTGGATGGAACAGCAAAAACAAATAAAAAAGGGACTTCCTGGTCACTTTGCCGAGTGTAACACTCGGCAAAGGGTAGCTTTGCCGAGTGCTATGACCATGGCACTCGGCAAAGAAGGAAACCTGGGAACCGGTAAAGCCATCTTTGTCGAGTGCTGACCATGGCACTCGGCAAAGAAGGAAACCTGGGAACCGGTAAAGCCATCTTTATCGAGTGTTGTGGTCAAGGCACTCGGCAAAGGGACTGGCAAAGGGGCCCACTGGAGGACTCTTTGCCGAGTGCCAGTCCACTAGACACTCGGCAAAGAAGCCTCCTTTGCCGAGTGCCTATGAGAGCTCTCGGCACAGGGACTGGCAGTGGGGCCCACTGGACCCGTCTTTGCCGAGGGCCGTGAGAGGAGACACTCGGCAAAATTGGCCTCTTTGCCGAGTGCCAAAGAAGACACTCGGCAAAGGATCCGTCACCGTCACCGTCACTTGGCGTCGTGACAGTGACTTTTCTTTGTCGAGTGCCAAATGGCACTCGGCAAATTCGTTGCCGAGTGCCCGACAAAAAGTACTCGGCAAAGAGGCCGTTGTCGATGTACAGTTCGCCGAGTGTTCTTTGCCGAGTGTTACACTCAGCAAAGCCTTTGCCGAGTGTAAAATAGCCTTTGTCGAGTGTCTGAGACACTCGGTAAAGGAGCTGTGTCCGGTAGTGAGAAGCTAAGCTTGGGAGAGAGAGGTTAGGGTTTGAACTCTAGGTTCTACATTTATTTTTTGTATTTTTTTGCCATTACGCGTGAGAGGGAGATGTGGGGAAAAAATCCACTTAAATATACTAGAAATTTGGCACATCAGAACTCTCCTCGCTACATTTGTTAGTGCTGCTATAGTATTTATCATGAGCTAGAAAAATTTGTACCAAATGGTACCCTAGTAGTCGAGGACAATTCGTTAAAATATCTTAGTGAGTCACTAAGATATGCTAACTTTGCATGGCAGAACAATTTGTTTAGAGGCTTCATATATATTATGTTGGGGTCTTCGTCCTTCGAAAGTCCTCAAAAACACACAGTTAACCACTATTTTCCGATATATCTCTAAGTGTTGCAGGTGCTCCGGCAATAGCCACCTTCGGAACAAATCACGAAAAAGATGAAGACATTAGCTTTGTCATAACAACACGGAAGACCATGATAGAAGTCAAATGAAGCTGGAAGAAGGTGTTTACAAGATTCTAATGAAAAGATGATAGAGATAGAATACAGTAATACCTTTATGTCATTTGTAAACCATATGTACAATCTTTGTGGATATACTTGTAATTTCATACGAAGTTGTATCTCTCCCCTATAAATAGAGGAACGATGCCATGCATAAATTCACCTTTTTCGGAGGGGAGAATACTCCCATTTGTTCAGCTTCCGAAGTTACCTTCGAGCTCTAATTCATGTAAAGTCGAAGGTATGCTTGTAATTGTTTATCACATCGCCAGGAATAAAATTTGAGATGAATATGCAGATAAGTTAGAGGACTTGTTCTTTATTATTTGCACTTTCTATTGTTGTTAGAGATATACAAATTTTTTATTTGTCACCTTTTTCTTTCATATGACCTTCGGAAAGAGGTTAAATGAAGGAAGAAGCGGGTTACATATTAATTTATGTTGCCTTGTTTTTGACATCCCGAAGGATTCAAAAGCAAGAGCCTAACATTGGCGCCCATCTCCGGTGAACTCATTTACAACCACAAGTTGTTTCGTCATGCCACCAAAAAAGATGACAGTACCCGGTCCCGTCCTTACTCCCATGGATCCTAACCAAGATTGAATTCTCTTGAGAGAGGTACGAAGCCAGAAAAGGAAGACCACCGGTCCAACACCACAAGATGACGCATTGGACCATGAGATCAGTAATCTCGAAGCTATCCATCAGCAAGTTCAAAAGCGAAAAGAGAAGATGCTTCGGCTTTCTGAACTTCAGGAGAAGATTGATGATGCGACTGAAGAGATGCGAAATATTTCACACGATACTTAGCATCAAGAGCATCACCAGAATCAGAAAGACCTTCGGCATGAAGGCCAAAATCACGAAGCCTTTAACCACGACAATTTTCCTTATGATGATGCTTCTCCTTTAGCTACAGAGTTGCAAGCAATACCATGGCCACCTTGTACAAACCACCTCAATTGCCTATGTATGACGATCACTCTCATCCGAAACAATTCCTGGTGAGTTATGGAGCAACAATATCATCATACAGAGGCAACACATCGGTCATGGCCAAGTCCTTTGTCATGGCAGTAAGGAGTGTTGCTCAAATATGGTATTCTTCTCTTCAACCAGGAACATAACCTCTTGGCGGAAATTAAAGGACATGTTGATCACAAGCTTTCAAGGATTATAGACGAAGCCAGTCACTGCCCAGACCCTTTTCTAGTGTACACAAGATCATGATGAATACTTGCAAGCTTATGTCCGAACATTCCTCCGGCTTCGGGCTCAAGCACTAATAGTACCAAATGAAATAGTTACCGAGGCCAGGATCAAGGGGCTTCGTCCGGGACCGGCGGCTCAATACTTTGCCAGAAAACCACCTCAGTCCTTAGAAAAGCTTCTTTAGAAGATGGATGAGTATATCAGAGCAGACAATGACTTTCGTTAGAGGAAGGAGGCCTTGACATATTCCGAGATGACCAGCGGCTTCAGCGGATGGTTCAACCCAAGACATATCAGAACCATACATAATCCAAATCAGAATGAAGACAAAAATAATCACGCTTAGGGATAACAAAGTCAACCTCAACCTAGAAGAACCCAATAACAACAACAACAACAACAATCACAAAATACCTTTAGACCACCGGCCCCAAGACGTGGAAGAGGGGGGAAGGAGTTTTGGAGGAAGATTCAACTTTCAATGAAGGAAAACGTTCTTCCTTTCCTGTGGAGAAGACAAGGGGCATACAGTAAGAACCTGTCAAGTCACAATCCAAAAGTAGAAAGAAATTGCCGAAGCTGAAGCACGACAGAATTAACCAAAGCAAGTCTTTCACACCACTTCATACTATTCCCCATACATTCTAGAATATGTTCATAACCAACAACCAAGTCCACAACCCTCAGGCTCAGTTGCTTCGGCAAGTCACTCTTTGGCTCTTTGGATTTTGCCTCAGCCATTTACACCAGCGCCTTCGTCATATGAGCAACAACATCCAGGGCCACTTCAGATCCAGCAGCAATTTTCTGTGCAAAACACTCCACAACAAGACATAAGGGAACAATATGAGGCAAGCATAGTCAATAGTACTGTGCCAGAATCAAAGCGCATCTACTGAAATGCCTGAGGGACTGGATCAAACAACCAAAGCTATTCAAAATATCTATTGTAATTTCATTTTTTTCCTTTACATTTTTGTCCCAAGAAACATCAAGAAGGTATATTCTTTGACACTCTATAATAAATATGAGATTACACCGAGTGTAACAAAGTAAAGGTGTAAAAGCTTTGAAGTCATTTCTAAGGGAATGCAGAGCTCAATGAAAACACCTAGTAAAGGTGTAAAAGCTTCGAAATCGTTCCTAAGGGAATGCAGAGCTCAATGAAAACGCCTAGTAATTGTGTAAAAGCTCCAAAGCCGTTCCTAAGAGAATGCAGTGCTCAATGAAAACATCTAGTAAAGGTGTAAAAGCTTCAAAGTCATTTCTAAGGGGATGCAGAGCTCAAATGAAACACCTAGTAAAGGTGACAAGGACTCTAAAGTCATTTCTAAGGGAATGCAGAGTCATGACACAAAAGCATACAGAGACACACTTGTTTTCTTTCCCTTTTTACCATCATTATCTTGCACCAAACATCATGCATCATAACATCTGTTGGGGACTTGTTCTCAAATGCTATGAGTTAAGAACAAGGAAACACAAAATGTTAATGATTAAAGCCCTTCGTCCTCCGAAACATTATTTCCCTTAGGATATAATGATCCTCAGACGAAGGTCATGAAGGACGTACCTTCACATTGCAGTATATATTAATGAAAGAAGAAACATATGAAACATGAGAGACAACATAAATAATTATATGACATCATTAATATATCCTTTTTTATACCATCATGGATAAACAAGAACAATATTGAATTACATGTGTACCTTCGGCTTGACAGAAGGCAAAAAGTCCGAGTGTGACGCACGAATGAATACAAGTCAGCGTGAACAGTACGAGGGTACTGTTCATCTATTTATAGGCACAGGGCGCAGCCTGTGTAAATTTACATTCATGCCCTTCATATTTACTATTGACTTATGGACAGCCCAACGAGGACTATATAGCCTTTTCCCCTTTAAATCGGTTCCTTTTTCGCCATTGGGCCGAAGCTCCCTTGTGCTAGCTTCGGAGCAATATCAGCCTTCGTCTCGACCATGCTTTTCACATCGTGTATGGTTTTAACCCGAGTCCAAAGGTACCTATTCATATATTACACTTGGGAAACATTGTTAAATCATGTTTTTGAGGACCTTCGGAAGACGAAGGCCCCCAATAGTAGCCCCTCACAGTATTAATTAGTTAAGATAACGAATTCAGACTGTGATATGGACGAAGGCCTTAAGCCGAAGGTCCGAAAAAACACCTTCCCTTTGCTAGAATAGCAATAATCAATGACAGGCGGGGCCCTCCAATTTGTAGTGCACTGGGCGTATAAATATGGACTCACACCAGCTGCATTTGATACATTGTTTCTGCCATTTGCTTTATTTTCTCAATCTTTTAGCTCCTGCTCACTAGCGCTCGCTAGATTTTCAAGCTCTCTGATCTTCGGTTTGAAAAGCGCATTTTTACCATGTCTGGTGAAAAAATGTCCCAGGAAAAGAAGGTTGTTGTGGAGACGAAACTGACTGAAGAGGCGAAGCTGTTTGAGGAGAAGAAGGCGGTGGATCCTTATGTTGCTGGATTTGTTGAATCGATGGCAAAGACAAACACTAAGAAGATTACTAGAGAGATACTAGAAGGTTTATCTGAAGATACTTGTGATAGCGATAGTTATGATGTGGAAAGTGGGGATGAAGATTCTGAAGATCGGCCCTGGCGACCAAGCCATTCTATCTTTAGAAAATCAACCATTAAATAGAGTCATCTTGAGAACATGAGAGGACGCTATTTTTGGGACATGTCTATTGTGAGAGCTGGTGGAGACAACAACGTCCCTGCTCTTAAGGAAAATGAAGTTGTAATTTACCGAAGCTTCTTCAAGGCTGGGCTTCGGTTCCCTTTGAGCAAGTTTGTAGTTGAAGTGTTGAAAATCTACCAGATCTTCCTCCATCAGTGTTGGGGCGAAGGCGAAGACGCCACCCTTCGCTTGATGCCTTCGTCGTAATCGTCGGACCAACGGAGACAAGACAACAGGCAGACTCACCCTTCGTCCCACACGTCATCGGACGAAGACCTGTGACGAGGTCGTCCCATCATTGCGACCTCGTCCAGCA
Source organism: Zea mays (assembly GCF_902167145.1). Lineage (NCBI taxonomy): Eukaryota > Viridiplantae > Streptophyta > Magnoliopsida > Poales > Poaceae > Zea > Zea mays. The sequence continues at coordinate 79,607,756 of NC_050104.1, read as the reverse complement.
TGGAGGCCCACGTGTGATCCGGCCCATTGTAACAGGCCCTGCGTGGCCGCTGCGCGTTACGGGCCTAATTTGTAAAGGCATCCCTGTAATTACGGTCTGTAACCCCGCTTTATGGGAATATTCCGGGGATAACATAGATGTCTAAGGGCACATGCGTCCTTAACACAGGACGCTGGGCACTCAGATACCTATAAATACCCCCGCACAGTGCCCTTGAGAGGCTAGATTAACAGAGCTTTTGCCATCTCGTGCGAGAACCCTGTTTACGTCAACTCTCACCCCCGTTGGATCCCCTTGCACCTGGTAGCAAGTTCCAACATTTGGCGCCCACCGTTCGTGCTACGAAAAAACCACCCGCGATGGCACCCAAGAAAGCTAACTCGAAGGCTGACGAGGCTGCGAAGGCAGCACTGCTTGCCGCAAAAAAGGGCAAGGCCCTCGCCCTCACCCACTCCACCCACCAAGAGGCTACTGAAGACGACGTTCTCCACACCTGCGAAGACGACGCTCTCCGCACCTGCGGCCCTGAAGGACAATCGCAGCCTCCCCAGGCTTCGCCCCACCGGAGGGCGCGGACCTCACCGAGGACGGTGAAGTCCTCGGCGTCTCAGCGGAAGAACAGCTACAGCTACGCGCCCTGCGCCTCAAGAACCGCAATCTCCAGAGGCAAAAAGAGATACTGGAGGCCAAGCGCCAGCGCGTGTCCGCACTAGCCAAGGTAGGGCAAATGATACGCGACGAAGAGCAGAAGGCCCAGGACCTCGAGCGGGAGATCGCGCTGATGCAGCGCGAAGGCCACCTCGGCCTGCAGCATGGGCCACCCCTGCAACAGCGCGCACAACTGGAAGGCATACGCGAAGGCCACCTCGGCCTGCAGCACGGGCCACCCCTGCAACAGCGCGCGCAAATGGAAGACCCACACTTCCCCCAGCGCGACCACGCCTTCCCACACGCCGCGCCATTCCAAGGGGTCAACTACCTCGACGAGCGAAGTCCCCTGGCACCACACCTGCAAGTGACACCCTTGCCTGCCAACTTCCGGGCAGGGACCTATCCCAAGTACAACGGCAGCACGGACCCAGCACAGTACATCATGGGCTATCAGGTCGCCGTTGCATCTTCCGGAGGGGACGATGCCACGATGGCCAAGTCTTTCATCATCGCCCTCGAAGGCCCAGCTCTCACCTAGTTCACCAGGTTGCCCCCGTTGTCCATTGACTCCTGGAGAAGCCTCCGGGACAAATTCCTGCTCAACTTCCAAGGGTACCACCCAGACACCGACGCCTTGGTCGAACTCTCACTCTACAAGCAGCTGGAAAAAGAGACTCTGCGGGAGTATTACCGCAAGTTTCTAACACTCAAGTCACAGCTGCCCTCAGTTGATGACCAGATCGCCATCCACTACGCCATCAGTGGCCTTTGTGCCGGCGTCCTTTACAGCCACTGCATCAGGGACCCACCCAAGAACCTCCAGGAATTATATCAGCTTTTTGAAAAATATGCCAAATCCGAAGAACTCCACCAGCGCAAGGTTGAGTCCCAGAGGAAACCCAAAGATGCTCCACAGTCCAGTCGCACGTGGACGAGGACTCCGCAGCTAGACTCCGGTCGAGACGGCCGCAATCAGCAGCAAGTGCACAACATCGCCAACCAGCACCCCGCTGCTGATGCCCCTCGCCGCCAGGAGTATCCCCCCCAGGGCCGCTGTTGGGACCATGCTTTGTCGCCGAAGGTCCTGCGGAAAGAAACAGCTTCGGCTGAAGCTGTCTGTACGTGATGCCGAAGGGTGCCGTTCATGAAGCTTCAGAATTATAAACCGACTTAAAGATAGAATGACCTTTTAGTCCATAAGAGTTTGAGTCGTTGTTGTAAACTTTTATGAGGGGTATGATTGTAATTGCTCACAGGCTGTGTCCTGTGCCTATAAATAGTGAACAGTATTCCTTTACTGTTCACGCATTCTTGTAATTGCAATCACATCACTCGGAAATTATTCCTTGCCAAGGCAGAGGTATAAATGTACTTAAACATTATATTTGAATATCTTAAGTTTATATAATATGTAAATGATGTTGTTTACTTCTAATTTACTTGTCTTTAATGCTTTATGACTCGTGTTATTTTACATTATCTTTGAGAGTTCAATTACGAAGATATAACCTTCATAATTGTGTCATTATAACCTTCGTCCGAAGTTCATTAAATCCTTGAGGAAATAATGTTTCAGCGGACGAAGGACATTAATATTTAACATTTTATGTTGCCTTTGTTCTTAATTCATAGCATTTGAGAACAAGTCCCCAACATTGGCGCCCACCTCCGGTGAACTCACTTCCACTTTTTTGAGCTGATGGCTTCGTTCAACATTCAAGCTGGAGCTGCTTCGGCTCCGAAGCTTGTACTCCTGATAACAGGCGGTTCATGCTCAGAGCCAGCCAACAAGAAGCAGAAGAAGGAGGCACAGAGAAGGGTACAACACGTCGGGGTGCAAGGACCCTTCATCAAGTCAAGATGGTCTCACATTCCTATTACCTTCTCCCAAGAGGATCTTCAACTCAAGGATTACCCACACAACGATGCTATGGTTATCTCTTGTGTTATCAAAGGATTTCTGGTCCACAATGTTTTGGTTGATACAGGCAGTGCAGCTGATATCATATTTGCTAAGGCCTTCAGACAGATGCAAGAGCCCGAAGATAAAATTCTTGATGCCACACATCCCCTTTGCGGCTTTGGAGGAAGGCAGATTGTAGCACTCGGCAAAATTTCAATGCCAGTGACCTTCGGATTTATCAACAACACAAGGACTGAACAAGTTGTGTTTGATATTGTTGACATGGAATACCCTTACAATGCAATCATTGGTCGTGGTACTCTCAATGCCTTCGAAGCAATTCTTCATCCAGCTTATCTTTGCATGAAGATACCTTCGGACCAAGGGCCCATTGCTATTCATGGAAGTCAGGAAGCTGCCAGAAGGGCCGAAGGAAATTGGACAGACTCAAAAGCAATCCATAATATAGATGGAACTGAAGCTTTTGAGCAATACAAGTTCAGAAGGGAAAAGGCTGCTTCGGCTAATCAGCCGAAGCCCATGCTCTTATGTGAGGATATAGCAGAGCAGAAGGTGCTATTGGGATCTCAATTGTCCGAAGAGCAGGAGAAAACCTTGATAAGGTTTTTGTTCAACAATAAATATGTTTTTTCTTGGTCAGCTAATGATCTTTGTGGAGTTAACAGGGATGTTATTGAGCACTCGCTCAATGTTGATCCATCCTTCAGACCCAGAAAGCAGAGGCTTCGGAAGATGTCTGATGACAAGGCCGAAGGTGCTCGGAATGAAGTGAAAAGACTCCTCAGTGCCGGAGTTATTAGAGAGGTAAAATACCCAGAATGGTTGGCTAACACTGTTATGGTGAAGAAGGCCAATGGTAAATGGAGAATGTGTATCGATTTTACTGATCTCAATAAGGCCTGTCCGAAGGACGAGTTTCCATTGCCAAGGATAGATTCCTTAGTCGATGCAGCAGCTTCATCAGAGCTTATGAGTTTGCTGGATTGCTATTCAGGCTATCATCAAATCTGGATGAAGAAGGAGGATGAACCGAAAACCAGCTTCATAACCCCTAGTGGGACATATTGTTACCTTCGGATGCCTGAGGGGCTTAAAAATGCTGGAGGAAGCTTCAGCAGAATGACAACGAAGGTTCTCCATTCTCAGATAGGCAGGAATGTGCTAACTTATGTTGATGATATCATTGTAAAAAGCACGAAGCAAGATAACTACATTGCTGATCTACAGGAGACCTTCGCTAATTTTAGACAGGCTGGCTTAAAGCTGAATCCAAAAAAAATGTGTCTTCAGAGTAAAGAAGGGGAAATTTCTTGGTTGCTTAGTTTCAACAAAGGGAATTGAGGCTAATCCAAGTAAAATCAAAGCTATACTTCGAATGGAACCACCAAGTACAAAGAAGGGGGCCCAAAGATTGACAGGAAGGCTGGCACCTCTCAACAGATTCATATCTAGATCAGCAGAGAGAAATTTACCATTTTTCGAAGTGCTGAAGTCAGCCGAAGTTTTTCAATGGGGACCAGTCCAGTAGAGAGCCTTCGAAGAACTGAAGCAATATTTGATAGATTTAACAACATTAAGTCCACCAACGCCAGGGGCTCCTTAGTTATTATATGTGGCAGCTTCGCACTCAGCGGTAAGTGCAGCACTTGTCCAGGAGAAGCTTGAAGGCCAAGTCAAGAAACATGCTCCAATATATTTCGTATCCGAAGTTCTTAGTTTTTTAAAGAAAAATTATACAGAATTGGAGAAAGTACTGTATGCTGTTTTGATGGCTTCCAGGAAGCTTCGGCATTATTTTCAAGCTTATAACATAATTGTTCCTTCTTCACAACCGTTGAAGGACATTATGAGAAATCGAGAAGCTACTGGAAGGATTGGAAAATGGGCTGCAGAGCTCAATGAATTTTGTATTGATTATGTTCATAGATCTTCGATTCAGTCTCAAGCGTTGGCAGACTTCATTGCTGACTGGACGCCAGGGGCTCAGGGGGAAGAAACGAATAAAGATGCCGAAACATGGACAGTGTTTTGCGATGGGTCTTGGGGAACCTTCGGAGCAGGAGCAGTTGCTGTGTTGGTTTCACCTTCTAAAGTTAAAACCTGTTATGCGACAAGACTCAATTTCAGTTGCACAAATAATATTGCTGAGTACGAAGCTCTGCTCTTGGGTCTTTGGAAGTTAAAGGCAATGGGAATCAGAAGGGCCATTCTTAAAACTGATTCTCAAGTTATTTCTGGTCATGTTGACAAGAGCTATAAAGCAAGAGACCCGAAGCTTGGAAAATATCTAGATACAGTCCGAAGGATTGAGGCTTCCTTCGAAGGTTTCTCTGTCAAAAATATTCCTCGTGGAGAAAATGAATATGCTGATCTATTGGCCAAGTCAGCAGCCCAGGGGCTGCCTATACCTTCGGAAGTATTTTTCGAAAAAATTAAAGCATCTTCGGTCAAGCTTCTTGAAAGAGCAATCCTTAACATATCCCCTGTTTATAGCGAAGATTGGAGAACTGAGATCATCTCTTTCCTTCAGGGTAATTTCCTTTCAGACGACGAAGCTTACAACAGGAGAATAGAAGCAAGAGCTCGACCATATGTCATAATAGAAGGGGAGTTATACAAGCGTGGGGTCTGTTCCCCATTGCTCAAGTGTTTATCCAGATCCGAAGGTATAGAATTAATGAAGGAAATACATGCAGGCCTGTGTGGATCTCACATTGGATCTAGGCCCTTGCTTGGGAAAGTTTTTCGCCAAGGATTTTATTGGCCAAAGGCAGCTTCCGATGCAGCGGATCTGGTCCAAAAGTGCGAAGGTTGTCAGAAATGTGCAAAAGATCAAAAGCAACCTTCGTCTTTAACCCAATTAATACAACCCACTTGGCCGTTGCAAAGGTGGGGCCTCGATTTACTAGGCCCATTACCACCAGCACAGGGGAACCTAAGATATGTAGTAGTGGCAGTGGAATATTTTTCCAAATGGATTGAGGCAAAGCCCTTAGTCACAATAACTTCATTTACTATTCAAAAGTTTTTCTGGCAAAACATTGTTTGTCGCTTCGGAGTGCCGAAGGCTATTACTGTGGACAATGGGACACAGTTTGATTCTGAAGCCTTCAGAGAATTTTGTGATCAAATTGGCACGAAGATCCATTTTGCATGAGTCCGACACCCAGAGTCAAATGGACTTGTCGAAAGAGCAAATGGGATCATAATGACAGGAATAATGAAGTCAATCTTCAATCAGCCCAGGGGAAAGTGGCCAGACGAGTTAATCAAAGTGGTGTGGAGCCATAACACAACCATGTCAAGGTCAACAGGCTTTACGCCCTTTAAACTATTGTTCGGTGATGAAGCAATAACCCCAGAAGAGGCCAAAGCAGGATCAATAAGGACAGTAGCTTCGGCAGAAGGCGAAGACGAAGCCGATTGCTCTGTAGAAAAAGATGCTATTGAAGGGATCAGACTTCAAGCTGTGGAAAACATCAATAAATATCAAGCTGAAACAATAAAATGGCGTGACAGAAAGGTCAAGCTGAAGAACATTGAACCAGGACACTTGGTACTTCGAAGGGTAGCCAACCCTGAGACAGTAGGCAAGTTACAGCTGAAGTGGGAAGGCCCCTTTTTGGTAGTATCTTCGTCAAGACCCGGTTCCTACAGATTGAAGGATATGGACGGCAACGACATTCCTAGATCATGGAATGCGGATGATCTTCGGCGATATTATGTTTAGCTTAATGTAATTTTTTATATTCTTTTTTGTGGCACCCTTTTCCTTTTCAAAGGGGGAGAAAGGTTTTTGATGGGGCCACAATATGTAATTTTCTTTATTTCAATTTTATGAGAGTGATATCCCCCAAAAATGTAAATGTAAATGCAAAAGGAAAAGGAAATAGGGAGAAGCTCAAAAGTCGTTCCTAAGGGAATGCAGAGCTTACAGCGAAAAATAAACGCTGATTCCGCTGAAAGTAAAAGGCGAAGAAGCTCCTAAGGGAGGCTTACAGCGAAAAATAAACGCTGATTCCGCTGAAAGTAAAAGGCGAAGAAGCTCCCAAGGGAGGCTTACAGCGAAAAGTCAACGCTGATACACCGAAAAGTAAACGGTGAAGCCGAAAAGTAAACGGCAAAAAGATTTGAATCATTCCTAAGGGGATGAAGGGTTGTGCTTATGGTTTTTGAACATGTGTCCCAATATTCATTTGCACAGTACATTTCATCATATCATTTGCATTCATAAACATTCATTTAGACATATATAGAATCATCATCATACCACACAAAAAAGACAGGTGCTTCAGCAATGAGGAAGAACTTCGAAGGAAAATTTTTATGCTTCGTTGTGTACGAAAAGAAGGGAAGGTGTTTTTCGCCTTCAGCTCAAAAGAGAAGTTTCGTCCACAGCAAAGCAGATTGTACACAGATAGCAGAAACAAAATATATTACAAGGTATGTACAAATTTACATAAGTTGTTCCATAACTATATTACAAAAGTTTCTCTAGAATTTTTGCAGGAAAGTATATTGTAAACAACTATCAAGCTTCAGGCTAGGCTTCGTCAAGCTTCAGCTTCGTCATTCTTCAGCTTCGTCATCATGCGTGTATCAAACAGCAGAATAAGAAAGGTGCAAATTTCAAGGAGAAGGTAAAAGTAACAAGTATAAGTTTCTTACCGGCTTAAGATGACTTCGAGCTTTGTCACCCGCCATTTTTCGCCCGCCACTTACCCAGATCTGGGTCATGAATCTATTTCCAATGCTTCGGGCTAGGCTTGGGATATCTATCAGATCTGATGCTGATAAGCTGAAGTTTGGTCTATTCACAATATTTCCATGTGTACAGCCAGCCTTCAGAAAAGCGGTGGCTGTGCCCCGAGAAGCTACCAGGGCGCAGAAGTCCGCATGCCCACCAATAACTTCGTCAAGGGCATCAACCTCGCCTTCAATATATTCTAATGTGCTGGGCAGATTTTCAGCTGAAGGTGTAAATTTTGCAGAGCTGGCTCCGACAGAATGAAACACATCCTTCAGCCGCTGCACGCATCGGTCGCCGAAGCTTAGGCATTTCTCTTGATGTTCTTTAAAGGATTTCTGCAAATTTGAATTTTTAGCCACCTCAGTTTTCAGGCTTGCTTCAAGATATTTCTTTTCTTGCTCAAATTTTTCTGACTGTTGGAGCAATTCATTCTTTAAACTGTTATTCTCAGTTTGGACTTCAGCCAAAGAACCCTCCATAGTCTGAATAATAAAATCTTTCTTTTCTAATGCACCCTCGTGCTCTTTAACCATGATTTCAAGGTCCTGGATGATGAAGTCTTTCTTTTTCAGATTAGCTTCGTAATTTTCAACTTTTTCAGCCAGATCTTGGATGACGGCTTTATTCTTCTCCTCTTCGAGATCTTGTTGCATTTTTAGAACCTTACTTAATAATATGCTCTGTCGAAACGATCTTCATTAGAAAACGACCTAAAAGATAATAATAATAATAATAAAATAACAAAAATATTTGTTACCTTGAAGTTGGCATAAAGCAAGCTTCCGGTGATATGGTGTCGTTGGTAACGGCAGAGGTCCGTTTCTAGCTTCGGCAGGCCAATGTTTTTGCAGAGAGTTCTAACAATTTTAGCTTCGCTGCGGTTTCGAAGGCACCTCAGCTCTCCTTCGTTAACCCCACCGAACAGTGTAGCCCCTGGCTTATATCCGCAGGCTATGGCACATTTTTTAAGCTCTGCTTTTTCAGCGTCTGTCAGTTCTTGCCCAAGTAAATCTTGAAATTCAAAATCTTCTTCCCCCAAAATGTCTTCAGTTTGTTTTTTCCCCTTTTCAGTAGCTGTGCTCGCCGCGGCCACAACAGATTCTTCCTCAGTCATTTTTAGGAGTATGTTATCAATAACTTCAAGTGTCTCTTCCAGGTTCGGATCTTCTGTGGCCCCAGTTTTAACCCCGGCAGCTTCGGTTGTGCCAGTTTCAGCTTCGAAGGTTTCCGCTCTGGTGGCTTCGGCTGCGGCGCCATTAGCTTCGGCGGTTTCAGCGGTCTGGTCAATAGCAATTCTTGATGCCGGTGTCGGTGACGGTGTCCCATGAATTACATCTGCTATTTGAATAATCCTTCGTTTTTTCGGCAGTGCAGGACCTTCTTCTGCCGAAGCTGCCTTGTCCTTCTGAAAAAACTTCGTCAGTTCCAGCGCCAGCGGACTTAGCTTGACAGGCAAGGGTTCAGTCATTACCTTCATAATCTCTTCTACTTCAACAGCAGAAGGCGTTGCAGGAGTATCTTCTTCTTGAACCAACGTTTTTGGTTCTGGAGATGCAGTTTTCCTCTTTCTTGCAGTGGCCACCTTCGGCTCAGGGTTCAACTCTTCAGGGCTAAGTTTTTTAGAATCTCCCCTTTTCTTTTTGGCTACCTTGGCGACCTCTTCGTCAGCAGCACTGGGAATTCTTTTTCGCTTTGGGCCTCCAGCATCTCCGCTCAGTCGACCATAATTAGCATATTCAAATCCTATAGCATCAAGCACCCTGTTCAGCCTTCGCTTCGGCCGAGTGCCGAAGGCTGCTGTCATCAGCTGGTCTTCTTTTTTGGAGTAATTTCCAAGAATTTCATTACTCATTACTTCGATTGTATCGAGCCATTCTTGGCAGGGTGCTTTAAAATATTTCTTAAACTTATAATAATAGGGTAGTCGGACAAGCTCCCCCTCTTTCTTTTCTCCTTTAAGCTTCGGCATAGTCCACTCCTTCATAGTTGGAAATACTCTGAAGGCCAGAAATTCCTGCACTAAATCTCTAGTGCCAATGTGTTCTGCAATAATTTTGAATTCAGCCAGTGCGGTCCAAGTTGGACCTTCTGCTGCCATATTGCATCGGGGTCTGGTTTCTCCGAAGATCAGTTCAAGAGGGCTCTGTACCAGCTTCTCTTTGTCATCGTCAACTTTGACATAAAACCATTCTGACTTCCAGCCTGCCGGCCATTTGCTTCGGTAGCTAATCACAGGAAATTTTGTGGTTTTCCGATAGGCAAAATTATAACAACCAAAATTTTCATGCAACCCATCCTTTCTGGCCTTAGTCTGGTAATGCAGCTCATGTACTCGACAGAAGCTGTCGGCAAGCGGCTCCATCGCCTGGCTTCGGAGAGCCCAGATATAACGCTAAGCCTGACAATGGCGTTAGGAGTCAGTTGGTGAAAATAAATCCCAAACTTTTGCAGCACATCAGAAATCATTCTATTTAAAGGAAATCTCAACCCAGCTTTTAGAAAACTCTTGAAAATAACTATTTCATCCTTTTCTGGCTTCGGGGTAGTTTCTTCTCCCCCGAAGCGAATCAGCTTCTTCTCATCTTCACTGAAATAGCCCGACTTACCATTTTGGAAAATCAGCCTTGCAGATAGTCGACTTTCCGAAGTCCAAATGGCTAGGCTTGCTCGGTACTGCGATATGGTAATCACCGTCAGAATCAGCTTCCTCAATATCTCCTTGTTCCGCTTCGGCAGCAGCTTGTTCTGTTTCGGCAGTGGGGATTCTTTCCGAGGTCACTAATCTGGATCGCTGCATTGCTTCGGAGATAGGAACAGTCTCCGCACCTTCGGCTTCGTCTCCCTCACGCTCAACTCTAGCAGTAGAGCGCACACTGGCCGTTTAATTTTGAATTTCTTGAAAGATCTCTTGGGAATTAAATAACCTTTTCTCTCGAAGCTTTTCTTCTGACGAAGTAGGCACCAAACTGGAGCTTCGTCTGAATGCGAGAGTCAAGCTTCGACTATGGTTAAAATTTTTGGCAGCAAAACAGTGCAATAGCAATGAATGTTGTGGTAACTTCACACCTACCTGTCTGTTTATATAGTGTTGCAGGTAAGAAGGTGAATCGTCAGGATTTTTACACAAGGCAAACAGCTGCTCGCACCCGCTGCGCGGTGGGCCGCAAAGACCAAAATAGTGAACCTGCATGGTGGGACCGCTACGCGCTCGGAAACTGTATCGTTTCTCGACAACGAGCTCAGGGAAGGTGTTTTTCGGACCTTCGGCTTCCTGAAGCCTAAGAGACTTTTTTCACGGATCAAGCTCGTTACGAAAAATAATCTAGCACCGCGAAGGGCTACTGTTGGGACCATGCTTCGTCGCCGAAGGTCCTGCGGGAAGAAACAGCTTCGGCTGAAGCTGTCTGTACGTGATGCCGAAGGGTGCCGTTCATGAAGCTTCGGAATTATAAACCGACTTAAAGATAGAATGACCTTTTAGTCCATAAGAGTTTGAGTCGTTGTTGTAAACTTTTATGAGGGGTATGATTGTAATTGCTCACAGGCTGTGTCCTGTGCCTATAAATAGTGAACAGTATTCCTTTACTGCTCACGCATTCTTGTAATTGCAATCACATCACTCGGAAATTATTCCTTGCCAAGGCAGAGGTATAAATGTACTTAAACATTATATTTGAGTATCTTAAGTTTATATAATATGTAAATGATGTTGTTTACTTCTAATTTACTTGTCTTTAATGCTTTATGACTCGTGTTATTTTACATTATCATTGAGAGTTCAATTACGAAGATATAACCTTCGTAATTGTGTCATTATAACCTTCGTCCGAAGTTCATTAAATCCTTGGGGAAATAATGTTTCAGCGGACGAAGGACATTAATATTTAACATTTTATGTTGCCTTTGTTCTTAATTCATAGCATTTGAGAACAAGTCCCCAACAACCGCGGAAACGGAACTCGCGGTAGGGGTCGTGGGCGTGCGCAGCCGCCGCGCCGATTCTACTGTCTTTTTCATGGCGAAGACTGCGCCCACCAAACCAGAGACTGCCCAGAAATGAAGGCCACCAAAGACAGGATGGCATGGGCACAGCCAGCCGACAACCCCAGAGTTGTCGCGCACACTTATCAGCAACCCCCTCCACCATACATCCACGCTCCCGCCCCGCATCCACCGCACCACGCATACCAACACCACCAGGAAGTACAAATCGTACCTCCCCCACCCCTACCTCCACACCAGCAAAATCAGAACATCCCCCACCCCCATGACCCAAAACAAGAAGACTTCGCCGATCAGCCGTATCGGGGAGTCATTCATATGATCACTGGGGGGTCCAGCACCGACTTCGACACAAAGCGGCAGAAGCGGGACCACTACCGCAGCATCAACCACGTCGCCATCACCGGCCTAGTCGTGCAGACGAAGTGGTCCCACGTACCGCTAACCTTCGACGCACGAGACGTCGACCTGCGTAGCGCCCCCCACATCGACGCCATGGTTATCAACTGCAGCGTCGCAGGCTGGGACCTGCACAAAGTCCTAGTCGACAATGGCAGTCAAGCAGACATCATTTTCCTCCATGCCTTCGACCGCATGGGCATAAGCCACAGCCTGCTCAAGCCTTCGGACAACCCATTGTATGGTTTCGGCGGCAAGGGCACTTTTCCTATCGGCAAAATAGAGCTGTCTCTCTCCTTCGGTGTAGCACCCAATGCCCGAAGTGAGCAAATAACCTTTGATATCGTTGATATGGTGTATCCGTACAACACCATCATGGGCCGGGGTTCTATCAACAAGTTTGAGGCAGCCATTCACGAACTGTACTTGTGCATGAAGATACCAGGTCCGTTAGGCGCCATTGCGGTCTACGGCAATCAATAGACTGCACGCAACATAGAGCGGGACTTCGTCCCCGGACAAAGAAACGTGCACTGCCTCACGGCCCAGCACGAGGTCCCAGCGTCCGTCAACCCAACCGACAAAGAGCACGACAAGGCACAGCTGCAGAGCAACGACGGGACCAAGACTGTTCCCCTCGACCAGGCCACGCCCAAGTAGACAGTCACTATCAGCAAAGACCTCACTTCGCATGAAGAGGAGAAGCTCCTCTGTTGCCTGTCCAAAAACAAAGATGTCTTCGCCTGGTCAGCCCTCGACCTGGTCGGGGTCAGCCGATCCATAATTGAGCACAGCTTGGGAATCGACCCTTCGGTGAGACCGAAAAAACAGCGGCTTCGCAAAATGTCCGACGAGAAGACAGAGGCCGCCAAGGCAGAGGTACACCGCCTCCTGGAAGCCAAATTCATCGAACCGGTGGCTTACCCCACGTGGCTCTCCAACGTTGTGATGGTGCAGAAAAAGAGCGGCAAGTGGCGAATGTGCATCGACTTCACCAGTCTCAACAAGGCCTGCCCAAAGGACAACTTCCCGTTGCCGCGGATCGACAAAATAGTCGATAGCGCGGCCGGATGCGAAGTCATGTCACTCCTCGACTGCTTTTCCGGTTACCACCAGATATACATGAAGGAGGAAGACAAGTCTAGCACCAGCTTTATAACACCCTTCGGCACATATTGCTTCATCAGAATGCCGGAGGGACTCAAGAACGCCGGGTCCACCTTCTCCCGGCTTACCAAAATAGTGCTCGAAGGGCAAGTTGGCAGAAATATATTCACATATGTGGACGACATCGTCGTTGCCAGCAAGAGCAAGGAGGACCATCTCGCTGACCTCGCCGAGACATTCGCGAACATGCGAGACGCACGACTTCGCCTGAACCCGGAGAAGTGCGTCTTCGGCGTTCGCCAAGGCAAAATATTGGGCTACCTGGTATCACACCGCGGCATCGAGGCCAACCCAACCAAAATTCAGGCCATCATCAACATGACGCCTCCGCAGTCCGCCAGAGACATCCAGCGCCTGACGGGCAGGTTGGCCGCCCTCAACAGATTCATCTCCAAATCCGCTGAGCGAAGTCTCCCTTTCCTCAAAACTCTCCGTGGCGCAAAAGACTTCGCTTGGGGACCAGAGCAGGCAGCGGCCTTCGCCTCATTAAAACAGTACCTGTCGGAGTTGGCAGTCCTTACAAGCCCCGACTCTTCGCTACCCTTGTTGCTCTATGTTGCAGCTTCGCCGCAAGCAGTCAGCGCGGCACTGGTGCAGGAGCAGACAGTTGAGGGCGTGATCAGGCAGTGCCCAGTTTATTACGTCTCCGAAGTGCTGACACCGTCCAAATGTAACATGACAGAACTGGAGAAGATTGCCTACGCAGTTGTTATGTCTTCGCGCAAATTGCGCCATTATTTTGAAGCATTCAAGGTCTGAGTCACCTCAGACAGGGGACTCAGTGAATTGTTCAGAAACCCGGAGGCATCGGTGAGGATTGCCAAGTGGGCGGCCGAACTCTCCGGCTACCACATCAATTTCGAGCCCAGGACAGCCATCAAGTCACAAGTCCTGGCAGACTTCGTCGTCGACTGGACTGGGCCAATAACACAGCCGGACCCGTCCGCAGAGAAGGTTTGGATGATCCACTGCGACGGCGCGTGGTGCCATGCGGGGGCAGGCGCCGCTGCAGTCATCACCTCACCCGCCGGGGTCAAGCACAGATACGCAGCACGCCTCAGCTTCGCTCTGGAATCTGACAGATGCACAAATAACATAGCAGAATACGAAGTAGTCATCCTCGGCCTCCGCAAGCTGAGGGCCCTTGGGGTCACCACCTGCATCATCAGAACAGACTCCAAGGTAGTTGCCGGCCAAGTCGAGAAAGACTATGCAGCAAAGGACCCCGCACTTATGCAATACCTCGCGGCCATCCGAAGTCTCGAGAGACAATTCAAGGGATTCACCTTGCAGCATGTGGACCGGGCCAAGAATGAAGAGGCCGACGCACTGGCCAAGGCTGCCGCCAGAGGCGAGTCCCTGCCCTCCGGCGTGTTCTACCATGTCATCGGCACGCCAGCCGTCCGGAGCCCCGAAGGGCTCCAAATAACCAATGACAGCGAGGGCCACCGCATAGTCAACCTTATTATGACCAAAGACTAGCGGGCACCAATAACCCTGTTCCTACAGGGGTACTATCACCCAATCGACATCAACGAGGCCAAGCGCCTCAAACATCGAAGCCGGGACTTCGCACTGATTGAGGGCCAACTCTACAAGAAAGGGGTCAGTCAGCCAATGCTTAAATGTGTCACCGAAACCGAAGGCGTCCAAATCCTGCGCGAAGTCCACAGTGGTACTTGCGGCTCTCACGCAGGGCCAAGGGCCCTAGCCGCAAAGGTGATCCACCAAGGTTTCTACTGACCCGCAATGATCTGCGCCGCAAATTGGGTTGCAAGGTCCTGCGAAGCCTGCCAGAAGTTTTCTCCTCGATCAGGCAGCCCCTCGCAATTCACAAAACTGATCGCCCACACATGGCCTCTCCAGCGCTGGGGCCTGGACATCGTTGGGCCCCTGCCCACGGCTCAGGGGAACCTTAAGTTCGCCTTCATCGCTGTCGAATACTTTACCAAATGGATCGAGGCGAGGGCTGTTTCCACAATAACATCAAAGACTGCACAGAAATTCTTTTGGCAAAACATTGTTTGCCGCTTCGGAGTACCGTCCGAACTAACAGTCGACAACGACAAGCAGTTTGACAGCCAAGACTTCAAGGATTGTTGCTTCTCCATCGGCACCAAGCTTGCCTTCGCCTCAGTATATCACCCGCAGTCCAACGGAGTTGTGGAACACGCCAATGGAAAATTTTTCACAGCTGTCAAAAAGATGCTCCTCGACGAAAAAGGGCAAGTGGGCCGATTTGCTACCTGAGGCGGTCTGGGCGCTAAACACGACTGAGTGCAGGGCGACCGGGTTCACCCCTTTCCGCCTTCTATATGGATCGAAGGCCATGACCCCACAAGAAATAAAACATGGGTCCCCGCGAACAGTTCCGTCAGCCGTCCCCGACGTGGACGAGCCCACTTCGAAGGATCTCATCGATGGAGACCGAGTCTTCGCCCTACAGGCTCTAAATAAATACCAAGCCCAGACAAAAGCATGGCGCGACCACGCAGTCATCCCGAGGGAATTCAGCGAAGGGGACCTCGTACTCGTCCGAACAGCTCGGACAGAGTCCAGGGGCAAGCTGGAGCCCAAGTGGGAGGGCCCTTTCATTGTCAAGACGAAGGCTTCCCCCAGCGCTTACAGGCTCGCAACGCCAAACGGCGAAGACCTGGAGCACTCCTGGAACATCGACAATCTCCGCAAATTTTTTGTTTGACTCATCAGGGCCGATTCGCCCTTGTAATTCGCAAAAACAATTTTATTCTGGCCCGCACTCTTTTCCTCCTAGGGGGTGAGGTTTTTAACGAGGCGGGGTCATGTAATATACAAGCGAAAAATCCCCCGCAAAAACCTGCGTCGAAAAAAGACCGCGCCGACGGTCTTCGACATTCGACCAATACAAAGTCACCGCGAGGCTCAGCGCTGGCCACCCTCGTGTGCGACAACTCCGCGCAGAAGTCGCCTAAGGGTGCAGCCGGACTAGCACAACAAGTGCGAAAAATCGTAGTCTCCCGCGAAGACTATCCGTGCAGAAGTCGCCTAAGGGTGCAGCCGGGCTAGCACAACAAGTGCGAAAAATCGTAGTCTTCCACGAAGACTATCCGTGCAGAAGTCGCCTAAAGGTGCAGCCGGGCTAGCACAACAAGTGCAAAAAATCGTAGTCTTCCACGAAGACTATCCGTGCAGAAGTCGCCTAAGGGTGCAGCCGGGCTAGCACAACAAGTGCGAAAAATCGTAGTCTTCCGCGAAGACTATCCGTGCAGAAGTCGCCTAAGGGTGCAGCTGGACTAGCGCAACAAGTGCGAAAAACCGAAGTCTTCCACGAAGACTATCCGTGCAACAGTTACCTAAGGGTGCAGCCGGGCTAGCGCAATAAGTGCGAAAAATCGAAGTCTTCCACGAAGACTATCCGTGCAACAGTTACCTAAGGGTGCAGCCGGACGAAGCCTAACAAGTGCGAAAACGACTATGCCAAACTGTCCACATAAAGACCAACTACATGCGCACCAGACCAACATAACAAATACACCAGACCAAGTACGTAACGCCTTCGCGAGCATAGCCGAATGTGCGAAGGCACACAACCTCATCATACAAACCATTACACATGTACAAGCGAGGGCATCACACTCTACATCGGCTCAACCTTCGGAATAATTCCCATCTCCTTATAATTAAATAACATTATCCTAAGCTCCTCACCCGCAAAAAGACTTCGCAGCTCCCCCTCACCTGCACTCACAGCGGCCGGCAAGGACAACAGTTCCTGCCTGCCAGCCCTACTCACACGAAGCCGACCGCCGTCCGCCCCACTGACTCTACGCTTGGCAACCGCCCTTCGCCGCCTACGCCCAGTACTCGGACCAGGCACAACTTCAGCATCCGCAGCATGCGGCGAAGCCTCCGCCACTGCCACATCCAAGGCCGCGAAGTAGTCCAAGTCCTCATCCGACGACTCCTCAGTCCACTCAACCGAGCTCTCAGAGTCACCAAAATCAGAAAACTTAGATGCAGACCCATCTGATTTATTACCATCATCCACGGTCGAAGCCGCCAAAAAAATTAGTAGTAGCGGTTGCGTGCGCAGGACCAAAATCTTGAACCTGCGCAGCAACCAAGATTCAGCAACATATCCAAAATTCCCTAACTACCCACACCCACTAAGCCACCTACGAAGACCCAGCCGTCGCGGGATCCTCCGCTGTCGGCTCCGCCGCCACCTTCACAGGATCCTCAGCCCTCGGCGCAGCAGTTGGCGACGGGCCTCCGCTGGCTGCAGTGGCTGCGGGGGCATCAGGAACGCCTTCGGCGGTTTCCGGGGGCGGCTCCAGGGCGGCCTCGGACACATCCGCCGCCGGGTTCGACTCCGGGTCAGGCAGCACGCTGTTCAAAGCCCTGAAGTCATCCACCCTCTCGCCACGCGCCGCCTGAGACACAGCACACAGATTCAGCAAACCCACACATAGCACACATTCAACAAACACCAAACAAAAGCCAAACATTACCTGACCCCTCGCCGTCTCGGCCCGCTCCCTGACCACCTCCCGACCGTGGGGGCCCCACATCCGGTCGTAGAGGGCTCCCGCGGATTCCTTCACCACAGGGTCCTCAACCTTGTAGATATCGCGCTCGAAATCCTCATCAGCTTGGTCGAAGACCTCATAGTGCCGGCACCCTTCGCGAGAGAGCGCGTTCATCGCCCCCTCGCAGGTGACCAGGGAGGCATAGGACATAAACCCCTCCACGATGGTGGGAAGCGCCAGCAACTCCTCCTGTATCCACTCGAGGTAGCGAAGTCCGGGCTCTCGGTCCGGCACTTCGAAGTCAGCGGTCCGCGTGCCCAGCTCATGGTATGAATCCATAAGCTGTTTGCGTGTTCGCTCAGCCTCCGAGCTCGTCGAGGCCTCGGCCCTCTCCACACGGCTCTGCAGAGCGCTGAGCCGCTCCTCCAACTGCTCGGCGCGCTGCCTGGCAAGACTGCCCTCCGCCCGCGCCAAATTGGCCTCCGCCTGCGCAGCGTGCGCCTTGGCGAGGGCCTCATTAGCCTCCTTCCTTTCCTCCGCCAGTTGGCGCTGGAGGTCAGTTTTCTCACCCTCCAGCGTGGCCACCTTATCCGCCAGCTTGCGGCACTTACTGTCGGCGACCGACTTTTCCCGGACGGCGTCAGCATGTTGCGTCCGAAGTCTCTCGACTTCGGCAGACACAACTGCCGTCAGGGCCCCCGACGCCGCGCGGTCTGCGAAGTCAGCCGCCTACAAGGCACACATAAGACCACAGCCCCAACAAAGCCGGTAAAAAACTGAAGTCTAGCTCAACGCACCTAACTTAGTGCCTCCTGCATCTCCTTCAGCCGGCGAGACACAGCACCTGCCTCGTCCCTGACGGCAGTGAGTGCCGGTATCTCGTCGCCGGCACTAAGAGCACTGCCCTTCGCCCTGGGCACCACGGCAGCCGCCGCGGTCGCCACGGCAGGCGGAACAACAACAAGTTGGCCTTCGTCCGACCCTGCGACGTGTCAACAGATTAAAAAAAAACCCGAACCAACGACTTACCAACAAGATAATCTTCCACACTAATGTCGGTGGCGAAGTCGGCGGCGCGCTTGCCCGGCGGCGGCAACTCTCAGGCCGCCTTTGTAGCCTCCGGCACCCTGCTGGACGCAGGGGCGGCCTTCACAGACTTGGAACCACCGGCGGCAGCCGCCTTCGCAGCCTCCGGTGCCCTGCTGGATGCAGGGATGGCCGACTTCGCCGCCAGCGGTGGCTGGCCTCCACCGGGGGCAGCAGCCTTCACAGCCCCCCGTTGCCTCTTCGGCCTGGCCTCATGAAGCCTGACGACCGCCTGGCGCTTCTGCGCAGCTCCCTGACGATCCTTGTCCATCACTGCCGACACAACAGCAGCGACATTCCGCCCATAAGGAAACACTTTCCAATCACGAACCATGCGAGATGTAAAAAAGTCTTCGCCGGCCGCGCGGGGGATAGGAACATT
Organism: Zea mays; assembly: GCF_902167145.1. Taxonomy (NCBI): domain Eukaryota; kingdom Viridiplantae; phylum Streptophyta; class Magnoliopsida; order Poales; family Poaceae; genus Zea; species Zea mays. Next base: position 79,588,887 of record NC_050104.1, on the reverse strand, counting down.
CTTAGGCCACCAACCCCCGGTAACCCTCAGCATCCGCGCCGAAGACTCCCGGAGCTCGGGCGAAGACATCCTTCCCCCCGGGGCCGCGCATGTCCTCATCAACTCCCTAGCAAAACCATCAGAAACCCCCAGACCTCCCATAGCAATACCTAGTTTCCTCTTCTTAGAGGACGGGGCGGCCACCGGCGCGGGGTCGTCTCCAGTCTCTACCACCGGTTTCTTCCCGCGACGATCCACATCGTCTTGGCCGGGATAACCGCCATACGGCAGACGGTTCAACTCGAAAACCCTGTTTAAGCGGTCATTGGACCCGCGAATATCCCAGCTACGCTGGCCCTCTATCTTCGGCACGTACCGACCGACGATCCGCATCGCCCCATCCTCCGCCTCACGCACAAAGGCGGCCGGGTCGCGGCTATGCAGATCCAGCGCGAAGGCGGGACTTCGCACAAGCTTCCCACCATGGGAAGGCATCTGGCGAGGGCATACTTTGCCCAACGCCCAGCCATGTGCCAAAGGCCATACCCCGTACGCCACAAACTCCTCAACCAAATCGCGCCCGCTTCTCAGGCCGGCGGTGCACCGAAGGGCCCCTTCATCCGCATCCTCCTCCGCCACTTCAAACGGCGGGTATGCTGAGTAATAATGCGAGCACATCTCGGACACGGGGAGCCCCGGATGGTCTTCGACTGTGCCCTCCGCGACGTAGAACCAAAACTCATGCCAGTTGCCCCACTTGTTGCGAGCGCAAGAAACCAACTCAACTACCTCCATCGAGGTCTTGCCGGTCTTCGGCGTAAATGTACAGGACCCAAACTGGGCAACTTCATTTCCGATCATCCTCTTCTGCCAGTGCAGGCAATAGTACTTCGCGAAGACTTCGACTGATGGCTGTCCGCCGTACGTAGTCGTCGCCCAGACATACTTCGACAGAGCCACCATGACATTCGGAGTCAGCTGATGGATCTGAACGTTAAATCTGCGCAAGACTTCTCCCACAAATCAGTGCGCAGGCAGGCGAAGACCAGCGGCAAAGAACGCCTCGAACACAACCAACTCGCCTTCCGGCTCGGGGACCTCCTCCATCCCCGGGACACGAGCGACTCCGCTGCCAAAGTAACCAAGCTGCTACATATCTTGCACGCGGACCGAGGACATCCGCGACACACCGAAATCCACCGTATCGCCGGCGCGCAACTCCTCCGCCGCCACAGTACTCAGCGTCTCCTCAGACGACGCGTCGGCCGGCGGCGTAGCGGTAGCAGAAGAAGAAGAGGTCGGCATCGCTACGTACCGTTGGCGGCGGCGGGCGGTCTGCTTCACTCGGGCCAGATCTCCGGCGAACAAGAGCAAGGAAGGCAGACGAGTAGCAAGATGGTGGAAAAGGCGGCTAGGGTTTTCACGGAGCGCGGAAAGATAAAGTTCAAAACGCCCCCCCCCCCCCCCCCCCCCCGCCCCCTTTTATACATAGGGCGCGGCGCTTCGGGAAACCCGCAGTCCAACAGTACGGTGTCAATCAACGGTCATGTCAAAAACCCCCACGGAACCACTTCGAGCGAGGGCAGCGTCTCCGCCATCTAGCGACGTCTTCGGCACCAGATGACTTAGTCGAACTGGTCCCTCGGAGGGCAAATGTTGGGGCAAAGGCGAAGACGCCACCCTTCGCTCGATGCCTTCGTCGTAATCGTCGGACCAACGGAGACAAGACAACAGGCAGGCTCACCCTTCGTCCCACACGTCATCAGACGAAGACCTGTGACGAGGTCATCCCATCATTGCGACCTCATCCAGCATGGAGGCCCACGTGTGATCCGGCCCTGTTGGAGACTTGTTCTCAAATGCTATGAATTAAGAACAAGGCAACATAAAATGTTAAATGGTACTGTCCTTCGTCCGTGAAGCATTATTCCTTTGAGGATAATGGGTTTTGGACGAAGGTTGATGAGAGTATTATTACGAAGTTGAACCTTCGTAATAAACTTTCAATAAACATTGTAAAACAATGTAAAATAAAAGGTACAAAATGGATGGATGAATCACAGATGTACCATATTATATTCATTTAATATATTGAATCATTAAATACAATGATACCTATGCCTTGACAAAGGTTGTATTCCGAGAGATGCGATTGCAAATACCAGAATGCGTGAACAGTAACGGAATACTGTTCACTATTTATAGGCACAGGACGCAGCCTGTGAGGAATTACAAGTATGCCCCTTATAAAAACTTACAACATTGACTCAGACCTTTATGGACTAAAAGGTCATTCTATCTTTAAGTCGGTTTGCAATGCCGAAGCTTTACGAAGAGGAACCTTCGGCTATCTTATACAAACAGCTTCATCCGAGGATCACTTCCTTCTATAAGACCTTCGGCGACGAAGCATAGACCCAACAGTAGCCCCTTTCGCGGTGCTAGATCGTTTTTCGTAACGAGCTTGACCCGTGAAAAAAGTTTCTTAAGCTTCGGAGCGCCGAAGGTCTCAAAAACACCTTCCCTGAGCTCGTTGTCGAGAAACGATTCAATTTCCCTGCGCGTAGCGGCCCCACCTTGCAGAGTTACTGTTCGGTCTCTGCGGTCCACCGTACAGCGAGTGTGAGCGGGTGTCCGCCTGGTGTAAAACTTCTGGCGCTTCGCCTTCTTACCTGCGGCACTATATAAACAGACGAGTAGGTGTGAAGTTACCACAGCATTTACTGCTATTTGCACTGTTTTGCTGCCAAAATTTTTAACCGTAGCCGAAGCTTGTTTGTCAGAATCGAACGAAGCTCCATCTTGAAGCCTACTTCGGAGGAGAAAAGTATTAAAGTTTCACAAGTTCATAGTTAAATGGCCAGAATCCGCTCTACCGCCAGGGTTGAACGTGAGGGGGACGAAACGGAAGCTTCGGAGACTGTCCCTATCTCCGAAGCCATGCAACGATCCGGGCTAGTGACTTCGGAAAAGATTCCTATTGATGATGCAGAACAAGCAATCGCTGAAGCAGAAGGAGAAGATGCTGAGGAAACTGACCCCGAAGATGATTATCACCTTGCCACACCAAGCAAACCTAGCCATTTGGACTTCGGGAAATCTACTGTTTCGAAGGCTGATCTGTCCAAGATGGTAAAATCAGGCTATTTTACTGAAAATCAAAAGAAACTATTACGCTTCGGGGGAGAAGAGACTACCCCAAAGCCGGAGAAAGATGAAATTGTTATTTTTAAAAGCTTCCTAAAGGCTGGATTAAGATTCCCCCTTCATGGGATTATTGCAGAGATACTGAAGAATTTCGGAATCTATTTTCACCAGCTAACCCCTAACGCTATCGTTAGGCTCAGTGTTTATATCTGGGCACTCCGAAGCCAGGCGATGGAACCGTTTGCGGACAGCTTTTGCCGAGTTCACGAACTGCACTATCAGACAAAGGCTAGAAAGGATGGATTACATGACAATTTTGGTTGCTATAATTTTGCTTATCGGAAAACTACGAAGTATCCTGTGATCAGCTACCGAAGCAAATGGGCAGCAGGGTGGAAATCGGAATGGTTCTATGTTAAGGTTGATGATGATAAAGAAAAGCTTGTGCAAAGTCCACTTGAACTGACCTTCGGAGAAACCCGCCCCCAGTGCCACATGTTACCAGAGGGTCCGACTCAAAAAGCAATGTATGAATTCAAAATAATTGCAGAGAATATCAGTACAAGGGACCTGGTCCAGGAATTCTTGGCTTTCAAGGTTTTTCCTAGTGTAAAAGAGTGGGAAATGCCGAAGCTGAAGGGGGAGAAGAAAAAAGGTGAACTTGTACGTTTGCCTTACTACTTCAAATTTAAGAAACACTTTAAAACTCCTTGCCAAGAGTGGCTGGATACGATTGAAGTGATGTGCAACGAGATACTTGGCAATTATTCAAAAAAGGAAGATCAATTGATGACCGCAGCCTTCGGCACCCGTCCGAAACGAAGGCTAAATCGAGTGTTGGACGCCTTGGGTTTCGAATACCCAGACTACGAAGATCTGAACAAAGGTGCCGGAGGCCAAAAAAGGAAAAGGGTAACTGAAGCCTTAGATGAAGGTGAAAAAGAGCCAATAAAGAAGAAAATTCAAAAGAAAAGGAAAACTTCTTCTCCGAAGCAACAAATATCCGAAGCAGAAGAAACCCCCGCATCACCTTCTGCTGCTGTTGTTGAGGAAATTCTGAAGGTAATGACTGAATCCTTACCTGCGAAGCTAAGTCCACTGGGTCCTCAACTGACAAAGTTTTTTCAGAAGGACAAGGAGCCCGAAAAATCGAGGAAAACAATCAAGGCAAAGAAACAAAGAATCATTACCGTGACAGAGGTAATTGACAAAACGCCGCCAAGAGCTTCGACCCAAAAAACACAAGCGGCAGCAGAGGGGGCAGATATTGAAATTGCACCTTCGGAGGCCGCAGCCGCCGAAGTTACCTCAGCTGAAGATTTGAATTTGGAGAGCACAATTGAACATATTGACCAAATGCTACTAGACATGGCTGCAGAAGAAGCTACCACTGCTGCCGAAGAGGCCGTGACCGCAGCGTCAAAGAAAGGAAAAGAAATTGCTGATGAAGCTTCAGGAAACGAAGCCTTCGCGTTCCAAAACTTAATTGGAGAACATCTAACAAAAGCTGAAATAGAAGAGCTTAAAGAGTATGCCCAATCCTGTGGATACAAACCTGGGGCACTCCTCTTCGGAGGCGTTGATGATGAGAAATTAGAGTGTATTCGAGACCAAACAGGGGCCAAAGTTATCAGTACCCTGTCCAAGAGTATTGGATTCCCGAAGCTAGAAACAGACATCAGCCGCTACCGACGACAACATGTCGTTGGTAGTTTATTTTACTCCAACTTCAAGGTAAATGACTTGTCCTTTAACTTTTAATGCTTCTAATAAAAACATGTCTGACGAAGGTTGTGTTTGTGTAGAGTATGCTATTGAGCAAAGCCTTGCAAATGCAGCAAGATCTTGAAGATAAAAAGCATGAAGTTATAATTGAAAATTTGGAAAACAAAATAAAGGAGCAATCAGATGCTTTTGAGAAAAAGAACTTTGAGCTCCAGGCAGCCGAAGGTTTACTGGCGGAAGCTGAAGCAAAAATATCAGAACTGAACACGAAGCTTCTCCGCCAGTCTGAGCAGTTCGAACGAGAAAAACAAGATCTCAATGCAAAACTTGAAGCCGAAGCTCAGCAAAATTCGGATTTGAGAAAACTACTGACAAATCTTCAAGAAAAATGCCTGGAATTTAGCAACAAGTGCATTCAACGACTAAGAAAGATTTTTTACTCAGTTGGAGCCAGCAGCGAAAAATTTACCCCCTCAGCTGAAGATCTACCAAAAACCTTCGAACACATTGAGGGGGAGATTGACGAGCTCGACGAAGTCATAGCTGGGCATGGTGACTTCTGTGCCTGGGTGGCTTCTCGAGGGACTGCTGCAGCCTTCCTGAAGGCTGGCTGTGATCATGGGAAAATTGTCAATAGGCCAAATTTCACTTTGTCACCATCAATCCTGGATGACATCCCTGATCTCGCCCGAAGCATCTCGAATCGATTTGTAAAAATGATATGGACAAAAGGTGGTCGAGAGAAAGCTGGAGACGAAGCTCGTAGCCACCTTGATCCAGTAAGAAATCATACCTTGTGCTTACCTTTCTCTGTAAACTTGATTTTGACTTCCAACAACCTTATTCGTGTAGGATGACGAAGCCGAAGCTGATGATCAAAAATAACGCCGAAGCCGAAGCTCCTTGGAGATTTAGATAGTAGACTGCAGACAGTACTTGAAAAACTTTTGAGATAACTTTTGTAAATGTAAACAAAACTTGTTTTTAATGTATGCTGTTCATACCTTGTAATATATCCTTAACCTTTCACTGATGTATGAGAAATGCTTTGATGTGGACGAAATTTCCTTTTTTGAGCCGAAGGCGAAAAAACACCTTCCCTTCTTTTCGTACGCAACGAAGCATAGAAAACAACATTTTCCTTTTTTCCGAAGCTTTCCTTCATAGAAAACAACATTTTCCCCTCTTCTTTGTGCACGAAGCTCTTTTTTCCCTTTCTTTTTTCTCTTCTTGCCGAAGCAACCATTTTATGCGATGAAGATGATTATCCTAGATATGCCTAGATGAATGTTTATGAATGCAAATGCTATGATGTAATGTGATGTGCAAATGAATGGCCAAACACGTATCCGAAGCCATATTCATAGCCATTATTTTCTTAAAAACAATCACACCTCAGCTCTGCATTCCCTTAGGAACGACTTTGGAGCTTCTTCGCCTTTACTTTTGGCGGAATCAGCGTTGACTTTTCGCTGTAAGCTCTGCATTCCCTTAGGAACGTCTTTGGAGCTTCTTCGCCTTTACTTTTGGCGGAATCAGCGTTGACTTTTCGCTGTAAGCTCTGCATTCCCTTAGGAACGTCTTTGGAGATTCTTCGCCTTTACTTTTGGGCACTCGATGGTGCACTCTCAGCTTTTACATTTACATTCTTTGGGGGATTTTGCTCTTATAAGACTAAAAAAGGAAATTACATATGCTGGCCCCATTAAAAACCTTTCTCCCCCTTTGGAAAGGAAAAGGGTGCCATGAAAGAAAAAATAAAAAATATGAAAAATTACATCGAATTATACATAATATCGCCGAAGCTCATCCGCATTCCAAGATCTAGGAATGTCATTGCCGTCCATATCTTTCAGTCTGTATGAGCCGGGTCTTGACGAAGATGCTACTAAGAAAGGCCCGTCCCATTTCAACTGCAATTTGCCCACTGTTTCCGGGTTGGCCACCCTCCGAAGCACCAAGTGCCCTGGCTCAATATTTTTTAGCCGAACCTTTCTATCCCGCCATTTGACTGTTTCAGCTTGATATTTATTGATATTCTCCACGGCTTGCAGTCTGATCCCCTCTAAAGCATCTTTTTCTATAGAATAAACAGCTTCGGAATCTGATTCTGCCGAAGCTACTATCCTTATTGATCCGGTTTTAGCTTCCTCTGGAGTTATTGCTTCGTCACCGAATAACAACTTGAATGGAGTGAAGCCTGTAGACCTTGATGTTGTCGTGTTGTGGCTCCATACCACTTTGGTTAACTGATCTGGCCATTTTCCTCTGGGTTGATTGAAGATTAGCTTCATTATTCCTGTCATTATAATGTCGTTGGCTCTTTCAACGAGTCCATTTGACTCCGGGTGCCTAACTGATGCAAAATGGATCTTCGTACCAATTTGGTCACAGAAATCCCTGAAAGCTTCGGAGTCAAACTGTGTTCCATTGTCCACAGTGATAGCCTTTGGCACCCCGAAACGACAAACAATATTTTGCCAGAAAAACTTTTGGACGGTAGCCGAAGTTATTGTGGCTAAAGGCTTCACCTCAATCCATTTAGAAAAATATTCCACAGCTACTACAACATACCTCAGGTTCCCTTGGGCCGGTGGTAACGGACCTAACAAATCAAGGCCCCACCTTTGCAATGGCCAAGTGGGTTGTATGAGCTGTGTTAAGGACGAAGGTTGTTTTTGATCTCTTGCACATTTCTGACAACCTTCGCACTTTTGAACCAATTCTGCTGCATCCGAAGCTGCCTTCGGCCAGTAAAACCCTTGACGAAAAACTTTTCCAAGTAACGGCCTAGATCCGATGTGAGATCCACACAGGCCTGCATGTATTTCTTTCATTAACTCTATACCTTCGGTTCTGGATAAACATTTGAGCAGCGGAGCACAAACTCCATGTTTGTACAACTCCCCTTCTATCATGACATATGGACGAGCTCTTGCCTCTATCCTCTTGTTATAAGCTTCATCATCTGAAAGGAATTTACCCTGAAGGTAAGAGATGATCTCGGTTCTCCAATCTTCGCTAAAAATAGGAGATATGTTAAGGACTGCTCTTTCAAGAAGTTCCACCGAAGGTGCTTTTATTGTTTCGAAGAACACATCCGAAGGTAGAGGCAGCCCCTGTGCTGCTGACTTAGCTAGCAAATCAGCATGCTCATTTTGTCCTCGAGGGATATTCTTGACAGAAAACCCTTCGAAGGAAGCTTCGACTCTTCGAACCATATCCAGATATTTTTCAAGCTTCGGATCCTTAGCCTTGCAACTCTTGTCAACATGACCCGAAACAACCTGGGAATCGGTTTTGAGTATGGCTCTTCTGATTCCCATTGCTTTTAACTTCCGAAGACCTAGAATCAATGCTTCGTACTCAGCAATGTTGTTTGTGCAATTAAAATCAAGCTTTGCCGCATAACAAGTTTTGACTTTGGAAGGTGAAACCAACACAGCAGCCGCTCCTGCTCCGAAGGTTCCCCAAGATCCATCACAAAACACTGTCCAGGCTTCGCTGTCTTTATTAATTTCCTCCTCCTGAGCCCCTGGCGTCCAATCAGCAATAAAGTCTGCCAGCGCCTGTGACTGAATCGAAGATCTATGAACATATTCAATACAAAATTCATTGAGCTCTGCAGCCCATTTTCCAATCCTTCCAGTAGCTTCTCGGTTCCTCATAATATCCTTCAGAGGTTGTGATGAAGGAACAATTATGTTGAAAGCTTGGAAATAATGCCGAAGCTTCCTGGAGGCCATCAAAACAGCATACAGTACCTTCTCCAGCTCTGTATAATTTTTCTTTGACAAACTAAGAACCTCGGATACAAAATATATTGGTGCCTGTCTCTTGACTTGACCATCAAGCTTCTCCTGAACAAGCGCTGCACTTACCGCTGAGTGCGAAGCTGCCACATATAATAACAAAGGAGCCCCTGGCATTGGTGGAGTCAATGTTGTTAGATCTATTAAGTACTGTTTTAGTTCTTCAAAAGCCTTCTGCTGAATTGGTCCCCATTGAAAGACTTCTGCTGACTTCAGTACTTCGAAGAATGGTAAGTTTCTCTCTGCTGATCTGGATATGAATCTATTGAGAGATGCCAATCTTCCTGTCAATCTTTGAGCCCCCTTCTTTGTAGTTGGTGGCTCCATCCGAAGTATAGCTTCAATTTTACTTGGATTGGCTTCAATTCCCTTTGTTGAAACCAAGCATCCAAGAAATTTCCCCTTCTTCACTCCGAAGACGCATTTTTCTGGATTTAACTTTAGGCCAGCTTGCCTGAAACTGGCGAAGGTCTCCTGCAGATCAGCAATATGATTCTCCTGCTTCGTGCTTTTGACAATGATGTCATCAACATAAGTTAACACGTTTCTGCCTATTTGAGATTGGAGAACCTTCGCAGTCATTCGGCTGAAACTTCCTCCAGCGTTTTTGAGCCCCTCAGGCATCCGAAGATAGCAATATGTGCCACTTGGAGTTATGAAGCTAGTCTTCGGCTCATCTTCCTTCTTCATCCAAATTTGGTGATAGCCTGAATAGCAGTCTAACAGACTCATGAGCTCTGACAAAGCTGCTGCATCAACTAAAGAGTCTATCCTTGGTAGTGGGAATTCATCCTTCGGACAAGCCTTGTTAAGATCTGTAAAATCGATGCACATTCGCCACTTGCCATTGGCCTTTTTTACCATAAAAGTGTTAGCCAGCCATTCTGGGTACTTCACTTCTCTGATAACTCCTGCACTGAGGAGTCTTTTGACTTCGTTGCGAGCACCTTCGGCCTTATCATCTGACATTTTCCGAAGCCTTTGCTTTCTGGGTCTGAAGGATGGATCAACATTGAGCGAGTGCTCAATAACATCTCTATTAACTCCGCATAGATCATTGGCTGACCATGCAAAAACATCTTTGTTATTGAACAAAAACCTTATCAAGGTTTTTTCCTGCTCTTCGGATAGTTGAGAGCCTAACAGCACCTTCTGCTCTGCTATGTCCTCACATAAGAGCATAGACTTCGGCTGATCTGCTGAAGCTGCTTTCTCCCTTCTGAATTTGTACTGTTCACAAGCTTCAGCTCCATCTATGTTATGGATTGCTTTTGAGTCAGTCCAATTGCCTTCGGCCCTTCTTGCAGCTTCCTGACTTCCATGGATAGCAATGGGTCCCTGATCCGAAGGTATCTTCATGCAAAGATAGGCAGGATGAAGGATTGCCTCAAAGGCATTGAGAGTACCACGACCAATAATTGCATTATAAGGGTATTCCATGTCAACAATGTCAAACACAACTTGCTCAGTTCTAGTGTTGTTAATGAATCCGAAAGTCACTGACATGGTGATCTTGCCCAGTGCTACAATCTGTCTTCCTCCGAAGCCACAGAGAGGATGTGTAGCATCATGAATCTTATCTTCTGGCTCTTGCATTTGTCTGAAGGCCTTAGCAAATATGATGTCAGCTGCACTGCCTGTGTCAACCAAGACATTGTGGACCAGAAATCCTTTGATAACACAAGAGATAACCATGGCATCGTTGTGTGGGTAATCTTTGAGCTGAAGGTCCTCTTGGGAGAAGGTAATAGGAATGTGAGACCATCTTGACTTGATGAAGGGTCCTTGCACCCCAACATGCTGTACCCTTCTCTGTGCTTCCTTCTTCTGTTTCTTGTTAGCTGGCTCTGAGGACGAGCCACCTGTGATCGGGAACACCAGCTTCGGGTCCGAAGCAACTCCAGCTTGGTCGTTGAACGAAGCCATCAGCTCAAAAAGTGGAAGTGAGTTCACCGGAGGTGGGCGCCAATGTTGGAGACTTGTTCTCAAATGCTATGAATTAAGAACAAGGCAACATAAAATGTTAAATGGTACTGTCCTTCGTCCGTGAAGCATTATTCCTTTGAGGATAATGGGTTTTGGACGAAGGTTGATGAGAGTATTATTACAAAGTTGAACCTTCGTAATAAACTTTCAATAAACATTGTAAAACAATGTAAAATAAAAGGTACAAAATGGATGGATGAATCACAGATGTACCATATTATATTCATTTAATATATTGAATCATTAAATACAATGATACCTATGCCTTGACAAAGGTTGTATTCCGAGAGATGCGATTGCAAATACCAGAATGCGTGAACAGTAACGGAATACTGTTCACTATTTATAGGCACAGGACGCAGCCTGTGAGGAATTACAAGTATGCCCCTTATAAAAACTTACAACATTGACTCAGACCTTTATGGACTAAAAGGTCATTCTATCTTTAAGTCGGTTTGCAATGCCGAAGCTTTACGAAGAGGAACCTTCGGCTATCTTATACAAACAGCTTCATCCGAGGATCACTTCCTTCTATAAGACCTTCGGCGACGAAGCATAGACCCAACAGGCCCATTGTAACAGGCCCTGCGTGGCCGCTGCGCGTTACGGGCCTAATTTGTAAAGGCATCCCTGTAATTACGGTCTGTAACCCCGCTTTATGGGAATATTCCGGGGATAACATAGATGTCTGAGGGCACATGCGTCCTTAACACAGGACGCTGGGCACTCAGATACCTATAAATACCCCCGCACAGTGCCCTTGAGAGGCTAGATTAACAGAGCTTTTGCCATCTCGTGCGAGAACCCTGTTTACGTCAACTCTCACCCCCGTTGGATCCCCTTGCACCTGGTAGCAAGTTCCAACAATCAGATTACCCCCGAAGCTATAATAAGGATGGGGATTTTTGTCTGGGCAGTAAGGAGTCAAGGGCTAGAGCCAAGCATGAAGTGCTTCTACAGTATGCACGAACTTCTATATAAGACGAAGGCCATGGGTAAAGAACAGTACCACAACAACTTCGGTTGTTATGGATTTATCGCTCGCCCCAACACAAGCCACCCGGTGCCAACATTTCGGAAGAGATGGCCTGTAGCTTGGATGGAAGAATGGTTTTATGTGAAGAATGATTTGAAAGTGAGGGAAGATATTAAGGAAGTCATCATGCACCCCATTTGGTCCCGCTTTGGCCTTCGAAGGCCGAAGATAGAAATTGATGAGACAGTTGAAGCATGTCAGAGGGCCTTCAGCACTGTTTGCTCCTTTATTGGGACAAGACATTAAATTCAAGAACATATAGCCTTTAGGGTATGGCCGCTTGTAGACAGCTGGGAAATGGCGAAGGAGACCACCACCGACTCTAGTAAAGGTGGTCTGGTCCGGCTGAAGTATACCTTCAAATTCAGGGAGAAGTTTGATGAGCCAAAGGACGACTGGCTGAAGTGTATCGAAGCTACAAGTGATGAACTGCTTGGAGCATATTCTAAGGCGGAAGATAATGCTTTGTCTGCAACTTTCGGAGGTCGAGGAAAGAAAAGAATGAACAGAGTCTTTGACGCCATCGGCTTCGTATACCCCGATTACCGCTATCCACTGCGGGGACAGGGGGAAAAGAGGAAAGCTGTTACTTTGGCCACCCCAGTTGAGCCTGTGCCGAAGGGCATAAAGGTGAAGGTTCTTACCCACCGACCGTGTTACATTGAACCGGCTGTGGTGCCTGAGTTTAGCGCAGGGACCTCTTCTGCTACCAAAATAAAAGAAATTGTCCCGACTGCGCTGAGCACTGAAGAGCCGGCTGTAATGCCAAAGGTGCTTACAGTCAAGCTGGATGAAATGAAGGTTGATAAGGCGGAAGAGCCAAAAATTGAAGAAATAATGAAGATGCCAGAGATTTTGAGCCCTTCAATAGAGGCAACAGTATCGAAGGTACAAATGGGTTCTGCCGTAACTCCTAAGAGGAGAAGGATGGAAAATGTGCTGGATGTTGTGCTAGAAACAACAAAAACCTTGAGTCCTGCTCCTACAAGGAAAGTTGCCGAAGCTTCCAAGTCGCAACCCGAAGCTGATACTAAGCAGGCTAAAGTCAAAGCTACAACAATTCAGGCTGAAACCAAAGCTGGGCCTTCAGTGCCCATCGAGATGGAGCACGCTGACCCTAAGGAAAAATCAACAGAGAGGATTGCAACTGAAAAAATCGAAGCTCCTGGTCTCGAAGCGTCGAACAAAAGTATTGACTACATTATTCGTCATGCTTCGGGAAAGGTACTATCCCAAGAAGAAATGTTAGAAGCGCACCACTATGCCCAAAAATTGAAATATCTGAAGGGGGTGTTAGTGTTCAATGGCAGTGGCGCAGAAGACTTTTTGTACTGTCTCCCGGATAACAAAGAAATATTTGTTTGCCAGGAGATAGGTAAAAGCATCGGATTCCCGAAGCTGGAAGACGGTCTTTCGATTTTATCGAAGGACGAACTTGCTGACAGCCTAGCATACAATAGCATAAAGGTATAAAAACTAACTCTAAATTTGAAAAATGAGGTATTTTATTTGTCATACTTATTCTTTCCTCCACCTTCCAGGGCTTGATTCTTAGTAATGCCCTTAGGGCACAGAAAAATATAGAGGACGAAGGCTATACAATGGCCCTGAACAACCTTCGTTCAGAGGTAATTGAACTGAGAAATGAAGGTCTTGAAAAAGACAAAATCTTATTCTCTCTAGTTAACAAAATCAAAGAAGATGAAGCTAGCTTCAAAGCCCAGGCCGAAGCCCAAAATATTGAAATTGAAGACCTTCGGAGGCAACTGGCCGAAGCTAAAGAAAAATGCGCGCTTACAGAAGCTAACCGAGAAATCAGCGAATATTGGAAAAATCATTTAGAGAAAACATTGAAGAACTTCGCACATCCAAGGAAAGATGCTTTGAAAAATCCTTGGACTGTGTGAAGAAAATAAAAACCAGTTTTGCCAACGTGGGCGCCTAATCTACCGAAGAAAACTTCATACGAGGCGACCCCGAAGGCGTTATTGAATGGATAAGTGGGAGGCCGAGAGCTTCGAAGAAATCTTAAGTGATCGCGGGGATGTCTGTGCATTTTCTGGTGCACGGGGGATTTCAGCTATGTGAAAGGGCAACAGAAATACCTGCTCTCTTTCCTTGTGACAAAGAATTTGTTACTCAGACGATGGCAATTGACAAGCCTAAGGTTGAACCGCCGAAGGTTCTGTTGCCCACATCTATGAAGGCATATTGATTGCTACATTTTCCTTGCTTCGACTAGGTATATTGCGATTCATTTTGTGATGACATTTAATTTTTAATCATAGGAAAAGAAGAATGATGAAGAGGTCGCTGAAGTCCAAGTTCAAGACGAAGTGCCTTTGGCTAGCATTGAACCTGAGGTACTTACGAAAACTGAAGTTCAGCCAAAGATAAAAACAGTTCTTGGGGGAAGACCTCAAAAGGGGAAGAGAATGGCCAATGTTCTGAAGCCTTTGAAGGTGGTGTCGACCGTAATTTCAAAGGTTACCACGATTCCTCTCAGCACACCTGTTGCTAGGAGTTTAACTTCTGAGTTAAAGGTGCCTTCCAGCCTGAAGACTTCTCTTCACACTAGCGAGGGTAGCATTTCGAAAGTTTACTCAATAACAGATACTATTAGAGAAAAGGAGCAAGAGAAAACCAAGGCCCTTGAAGATGAATGTTTTACAGAAAGGAAGGCTAAGGAAGCACCCTCTAAACAACATGAATACATTATTCGCCACGCATCTGGGGGAAAACTGACTACTGAACAAATTGTTGAGGTTCAATACTATGCCAAGGATCTAAAGTACCCTTCAAGTTCTGTTGTTTATGGTAGCAACAATGAAGACGACTATCTCTATTGTCTTTTAGACATTAGGGAACTTGAAGTCTGCCGTGAAATGATGGACAAGATGGGCTTTCCAAAGCTTGAATGTGGGTTGTCTGCTATGCTGAAGGATTAGCTTGCAGATTGTCTGGCATATAATAACTTAAAGTTTGGCATGTGATTTTGAATATTTCCCCATAAATGTAACTCTTTTGACTAACTTCTGTTGCTTCCTTTCACACATGGACTTATATTGAGTAAGGATTTAAAGGCGAAGAAGGATGCCGGAGACGAGAGCACTCGGATAGCCTTTGGAAACTTATGATCCAAAATTATCGAGCTTCGGCATTAGGCTAGAGAGAAGGAAATAATCTTGAATACTCTTGCTAACGAGATGATTGAAGATTGTGCTAATTTTAAGAAATTGTCTGAAGCGAAAGATGATAAAATTTTTAAGCTAGAAGCTGAGATGTCTATGTTGAAGGAGAAACTTGATGAAGTAGCAAAGTGTGAGATGGCTGAAGCTGAATGTGATAGAGTTTAAAAGAATGTTGACAAACTTTGAGAGTCGAAAGAACGATGCTTTTCTATTGCGGCAGAGTGTTGTGAGAAATTGAGAAATACGTTTGCTAGTGTTGGAGCTTTTTCTAGTGAGAAAGAGTTTGTTTGAGGTGATGCTGAAGGGGCAATAAAATGGATAGAAGGTGAAGTTGAAGCCTTCGACGAAGTCCTTATTGGTCATGGAGACTTTTGTGCCTATATGGGTGCACGAGGAGCAATCTCGCTTCTTGAGAAGGCTGGTTGTGATCATTTGAAATCTATGATCTAGCCTGAATTTAAGATCTCTGCCAACGATATCAAAGATCCTTTAGCCGAAACTGTTGAATTGGGAGGGAAATTCTATTCTGACGTCTGGCTTGCTAGTGGCAGACAAATGGCAGATGAGGATGTTAGAGATAGTGGGGGGAGGTTTCTTTTTTATTTTTACTCTTGTGGCTTAGATTATTTGCACTCTTCTAAAATACATTGATTGTTTTTTCAGGCTCACCGGGCAGCAAAGGCAGCTGAAAAAGCTAAAAAAGCTTTACGTTTAGAAGAACTTATTGGTATCTCTTTTGCATATTTTATTTGTGCTTCGAAAGATTATTCCTAATTTATCATTGTATTGCTTATAGCTACCCTCTCGCCTCTACCCGACCGTACATACCTGAGAATGATCTAGAGCTTAAAGATGCCTTGGCCTTGCTTGAGGTTGTACACAAGATAATTGACAAGACTATGGATGAAGCTTTAAATGATGTAGCTGAAAAAGTTCTAAGAGAAGAGTGATGAGAGCTTGTGTATTGAGATTTAAAAACATGTCCGAGTTATAAAGCTTTATGTAAAAATACACATGCTTTGTATTATCATTTTCTTTGTAAAGCGTGAAACAATCGCACGTACCTTTTTGAGCGTGAGCAAAAAACACCTTCACTTCTTTCACGCTTTGCAAAGAAAAGCTGTTTTAGAAGCTTATGAGTTAGGATCCCATCATTGAGACATTCAAAGTTAGCTATATATCGTAAGAAGAATAGTGACTTGCCTTCCCCTTTTTCGGTATCCCAAAGGGAACAATTTCCCTTCTGCTGCTCTCACACTTAAAGGTAATGACATGCATGATATGATGATGAAATGATGACATGATGCATGATGTATGGTATGAAATGGTAATGGTAAAAGGAATAGGGAAGAAGTGTGCTTGTTTAATAACTCTGCATTCCCTTAGGAATGACTTTGGAGTCCGCCACCTTTACTAGGTGTTTCGTCTGAGCTCTGCATTCCCTTAGGAACGACTTTGGAGCTTTTTCCACCTTTACTAGGTGCTTCATCTAAGCTTTGCATTCCCTTAGTAACTACTTCAGAGTTTTTTCCACCTTTACTAGGTTCTTCATCTGAACTCTGCATTCCCTTAGGAACGACTTTGGAACTTCGTTAGTTCCTTTGTTACACTCAATGGTGTAACCTTACAATTATTACAGTCTGTCAAAGGATGTATCTTCTTAATGTTCTTTGCAACAGAAATATAGAAAAGTGGAAACTAAATTTACAATAGATTTCTCAGATTTTTCCTCTTGTGGCTTCGTCCTTTAGAACCTGTCCCTCAGGCACTTAAGAAGATGTGTTTTGATTATGGGACCACGCTATTGACAGTTCTAGCCTTAGGTTGTTCCCTTGTATCACGTTGTAGCAGGTTTTGTGCAGAAAACTGTTGTTGGATCTGAGATGGTCCTAGAGGTTGTTGTTTATATGATGAAGGTGCCGGTGTGAATGGCTAGGGCACGATCCAACGAGCTAGAGAGTGACTTGTCGAAGCAACATACCCTGAAGGCTGTGGGTTTGGATGTTGATGATGAACATACTCTGGAATATATGGAGAATAACAAGATGAAGTGTGAAAAACTTGCTTTGACTTGCTTTGACGTGCCTGAGCTTCAGCAATCTTTGAATGGTCACCTTACATGTTCTTGTTGTGTGTCCCTTATCTTCCCCACAAAAAAGACAGAGTAGTTTCTTGACTGAGAACTAAACCTTCCACTAGAGTTTCTCCCTTCGATACCACCCCTTAGGGCTGGTGGTCTAAAGTTGTTTTGTGATGATTGTTGGGTACTCGAGACTTGTGATTTACTCTATTGTCCTTGAGTTTCTCCCTCCTCTACCACCCCTTGAGGTTTAGGGTTTAGGGTTTAGGTTGGTTGTGTATACTCCTAACATGCCTTGGGTGGTAATGCCCTCTGAAGCCCCTAATCATTTCTGCATATCTTTGAGCTTCTTCTCTGGAAAAAATCATTGTCCGCCCTAATGTATTCACCATCTTCTGGCAAAGTTTTTCCAAAGTTGGAGGGTCTTCCTGGCAAAGTATTCAGTTGTGGTCCTGGCCGCAGTCCCTTGATCATGGCTTTTGTAACTTTCTCATTCAGAACTGTTGGTGCTTGAGCTCTGAGCCGAAGGAACCTTCGGACATAAGCTTGCAATACTCTTCATGGTATTGTGTGCATTGGAATGAGGCCTAGGCAATGACTGGTTTCTTCTAAAAACCTTGGAAACTTGTAATCAACATATCTTTAAGCTTTTTCTAGGAGGTCACTGTCCTTGGACGGAGAGAAGAATACCTTGTTTGAGTGACATTCCTACCGCCATGATGAAGGATTTTTCCATCGCTGATGTGTTGCCCCCATCTGAAGATATCGTGGCCTCATAACTCATCAAGAATTGTTTTGGGTCAGAATGGCCTTCATACATCGACAACTGGGGGGTTTGTACGAAGGTGGCTAAGGTAGTGCCTGCAACTACAGCGAGGGGGAAGCATCATCATAGAGAAAATCATTATGCTTGAAAGCTTCGTACCAAAGATTGTCTTGGTTCTGGTCTTCATTCCGAAGATCCCTGTGTTGGTACTGATGTTCTGGCTTAATGTTGCCCATTTCTTCGGTTGCATCATCAATCTTCTTCTGTAACTCTGAGAGACGAAGCATCTTTTCTTTGCGTTTTTTCACTTGTTGATGGATGGCCTCTAGGTTTTGTATCACTTGATCAAGTGTTTTGTCTTGTTGAGTCAGACTGCCTGCCTTCCTCTTTTGGGTGTTGTTGCAACACTTCTTCTTCCTGGTTCATGTCCAAGGATGCGAGGATGGAGCCATCATTGCTGACTTCTTTGGTGCCATGACAAAGCTTGTTGTGGTTGCAGAAGTGAGTTCATCGGAGGTGGGCGCCAATGTTGTGATCTTGTTTTCAATTCCTATATGGAATAAAAAACAAGGTAACACAAATTAATACATCTAGACCTTCGTCCTTAAGTTATCTCTTCTCTGAAGTGTTAGCTTAAGAACGAGGGTCTTTAGAAGGAAATATGAACAAAGCAATATTAAACAAGATAATAATGAACAATGAAACATGGAACTCATCTCATGAGCCTTAGCATTACTTATTTCATCTTCCTTTGTATTACATAAGTTTAGAAATATACCTTCGACTTATTTGTACAAGATAGCCCAAAGGTACTATAGAAGTTAAGCGAGGTAAAGCCTAATGCCCTCCAAAAAGGTCAATTTATGCAAGCATTGTTCACCTATTTATAGTCGTGGGGTACAACTTTGATAAAGTTACAATTCACACTCTCAAGCCTATACATTTGAGCTATACTGCACAACAAGGGTGAAGTTGTCTTTTCCCTTCATTACTTTGTTGAGAACTTCAGCTTCATCATACTTCGTATTTTATCCATTGCTTGTTCACGGTAATATTCCAAAGCATGCTTCTGTCCCTCCAATTTATCCATCTAGAGGTACTCCGGGCGAAGGTACATGTAATACTTAGAAATATACCGAAAAGCGGCCATTATCTTGGTGTTTCTAGGACCTTCGAAAGAATAAGGCCCCCAACATGCGGGTTTGTGTCGATGGAGCCCCCAACATGCGGGTTTGTGCCGATGACCAAGAGCGATGAAGGACAAGCATTTATCCTTAACTGAGGGACTAGAGAAGCTAGGTGACTAGCCATGGAGGTTGACATTCAGGGACACCCATGAGCGCAAGGACACATGTCTAGGAGCGAATCGTGTTGCCAACAAGGTTACGGACCAATAGGACACATGTCTAGAACTTGGGGAATGTATACAGAGTACGCTACCTGTGCGGGGATTTAGTTGTTGAACCTCAAAACCACCTGAGGTAGTTCATAGGTTTCACTGGATTTAAGTCTCAAAACCCGGCAACACGGTTCTAGTGAGAATCAGAGGTGGCACATGGCATCATCATAGAGGGTTTGTCAAGTCTAAGAAACTTCGTGAAGAGCATTTGATCTTTAGATGAAAGCATCAAGAGTTGATCCATTTTGTCGTGGCCGAGTGGATATGCTACTAGTGCACACAATTTAAAACTACCCAATGAAAAGTAGATCAAGTAAATTTGTAACACCCCAGGATCCTCAAACACCCAGAATCCTACTAAACTACACATCTAACATTCATATATAAAATTTCGACAGCATCCCCTTTGAAAATTACATAAATGGGGAAGCAACAAAATATAAATAGATATCATGATAAGAGAACATAATAGACATTAATAATCTGCTAGCAATGGAAAGACAACCATAACGGCATGAACTAAATCAACCAGTGCGCACAACTAGTTAGAAACAACATCTTTTGACAAGAAGTTTCTAATTAAATCATGACTGCGCCTAAGCAGCGTTATTATGAGAGTGAAGGTGGATGTGCTGCTACTTCCCACTTCCCTTGATGAGCAACAAGCACCTGCATTGAGTAATGCAAGAGTGAGATGAAACATCTCAGCAAGCGAATTGTTTTGACAAGATATTTAAACCACAAATTGAATTAATCAACATTTTAAAAGAATCACAATTAAGATCAGAAATTCTTGTAGATATAGAACTCAGTAGTCTCAATATAACCAATACCATCTCATTTCCTTAAACAACCACAATAGTTTGTATAACACTTCCATGCATCAACAATACCTGCAAATATCACTTCAATGTATGCATAGGAACACAAAGTGTAGGTACTCTGTCTTCATACCTCTAAGGGTATAAAACCACATCATATGCAAATATCACTTCAATGAATGCATATGAATGCAATGCATATGTCCTCTGCCTTCATACCTCTAAGGGTATGAAGCCGCATCGTACCCCTCCTCGGGCAACGTACGATGCTAAGTTGTACCGGTACGGTCGGACCATAGGTCACGACCCAACTTCAGATGCAAGTGAATCATGCAATGTATATGGCATGCTGCATTTATCAATATACTTCACTTCCTTCACATACAATACAACCTCAAATAATACTTCATTTACCTTCAGATACAATACCAACCTCAAATAATACTTCATTTACCTTCAGGGGTGTGAATTAATCTCATGAGTCATACTCGAATCATAATCATCATCAATATATGATTGAGCATCAGTATAATGCAAGCAAGTAAAGCATCACCATAGAGTCCAATTATGAAAGAATCCAATACTTCTGAATATTAGAGTGTAGGCAATAGAAATAACAGGTCAGAACGGAAGCAACCACCGCTACATTCACTTGCCTTCATTGAAGAAGAAAAATGTACTAGGCATGATCTGGAGTGTAGCCACCTGCTAGCGGGCATAAAACTTAGTACAAATATTTCACAAACATTTGCCAACAATCAACAAATCGATCCTACACCTGAAACCAAGACCTGGTGGAAAACCTCCCACTCTGAACCACATGTCATACAACAACAATGTTGTTTGTTAATTTTGTATCTTTAAAATTATAAAAGTGGTGATATCAAACAAATACTCCATGAGTATCTACACAAAATATTCTACAACTTCGGTATTCGATGGATAATTAAATTCTGCCATCTATAAGTTCTAAAACATCTAACAAGATAACTGACTGAATCTGTTTTAGACAGCAGCATAGTTAACTTTCAAAATTCGATATCTCACAAACTACTCAACCAAAAATCATGAAATTCTGCTGAAAGTAAGAAATTTTATCCCTCTACAAAAGTCTCCATAGCTGGGAGAGCCAATTCGGCCATTTACTTGATGAAACCTACCAGTGAACAGACCCGCTCATTTCTATCAGGCTAACAGAAACAGCCACAGTAAAACAAACATAACTGGAGTTTCATAATTCATATGAATGCACTCTTTAACAATCTGGAAAGCTTATGAAATTATATACATTTTTTCTTACAAACCCAAGGTTTAATTCTATTGATAAAATTGCTTAAATCTTAAGAGAACAGATTCTGCACAGAATTAAGAGACTGAAAAACTGCTATAATCAAACTGCAATAACTCTCTGATCTGATGTCCGATTGAGGTGTTCTTCGCGGCCACGGAAAGATCTACAAATTATCTACGACTTATATATAGACGTTTTATTTTTTTGAGGCCTCTAAGACCACAGAAAACTGGGATTAACAGAAACTGTTGAATCTGCCATTCTGCAGAAAACTAAATTCGAGATCAAAACCTAACCCCACATCTAATCCAACCTCTAATCCTTTAATTCCCATGATCCACAACCTCCAAAAGCACATAATTACAGGGAGGAACAAGGATCTCATCCATACCTAGGGTTTCCCCAAGAAATTCTGCAAGAAGAGATGGGGAAGAACATCTCCTTGATCCTCTCTTCCCCTTCAACTCAATGTGCTCCTCCTCTTCTCGATCCTTGCTGCGCGTGGGGAGATCTAGAGGGAGGAGGAAATCATCGAGAGGGGCTGCCATGGGAGGAGAGGACAGCCAGCCCAAGGGAAAAGTAGAGAGGGGCGGCCAAGTGTGGGAGGGGGGGGAAAGGGGTGGCGGCCAAGTAGGGGCAAAAGGGGGAAAATGCCACCACTAGGGTTTTCTTTGCGAAAGAAAAGAAGCGACGCCACAGATGACTCCGACTTAGCATCCAACGGCCCACAACCCTTTTCCCACATCCACGCACTGAAGATCAACCTTTGGCAACATTTTTTTGGGATATTACACTCTACCCCCCTTAAAAGGAATTCGTCCTCGAATTCGTCCACTCCAAACAAAACATCCATGGTACCCCATATAACACCACCATTGCAAAACATGGGTCCATTATTGGTCTTAATTAACACAAGAACTTCGACCTCAGACTAAATGTCTAAGGAAACTACACCACCTGACATCAAGCATGAACCAACATGTAATGAAGCTCAAACCAAGTCATAGATGCAATCAACACTACGATTTCACAACATCGAATTTGGATGCAGCCATACATCTGCATCAATGTCTTAAAACGACACTCTTTGATGAAGGGGTAATATGCACCAAGCACAACCTTTACCAACTTCAATAATTCATTTTAATTTAATGGTGAAACATCCACACCAGATGAATGTATAAGAAGATCAAACACCTCTCCTCACAGCACCACGAAAGAATTAGTTCTATTGAAACAAAACTCCTAGTCTTCCTAAACCTTGTACTTGCCATAATGAAAAGATAATCATGTAATCTAACATTCTTTGCACCCCACCGAAAGGGAGAAAATCTACAGAACTAATGGAGCAATAAAACCGACAAGAAGCCAATAACATTATGTGTGGCACAGTTCATCGAAGAAATGCAAAAAACTCCACATAGAGCACTGACAGCCCAACGACAACACAATACTTGCTTAACCCATGTCACTATACTTCATCCAACAACTCAACTAAGAAAAATATCCAAACTAGTAAGGTCAACCTACACATAATATAAGTCTACATCTACTGTAGTTCAGAAACTTACATTTCATTCTATCATATGATGCACTCTGAGTACCAGACATAAAATGTCAATCCTAGCCCCGTAATCCTTCACACATTTGGAAAACATCCCAAGCTGATGTTAAAACCACATCATCTAGGAATAGGTGACTAACCACACACAACCAACTCTAGGCTAGGCAATGACTTCATTCAAACCAATAGATAAGTGGTCCGACAATGGCTCCACAAACATGCATCGGGAAGAGAACCATCACATCCTCAACGTATTAATACATAATCAATGGATCAAGAAAAATCAAAGATTTATTCTACAATTAGCATGACTAACATGAAACCACTTTAAACCACATCTAGGCTTTGTGGCTACTAAAACACACGATAGAAGAGAGAGAGACATGTAAGCCATTCTGGCTATGTAAAGACTTCCCCCAAAAATCCATATAAAAGTACCAATATTCATTTCTTTGAGAACTGGTTTCTCAACATAAACAATCATTCTTTGCAAAGATAGTTGGAGCTATCCACCAACCGCTCAACAACTTAAATTCAAATTGATGATTACCTTGTACCCCAAAACACGCAATTCACACTCCTCTTAGAAACATCCTCAATAAGGCATATATAACAATATTATTGTAATAAAACTCAACCATGAAAAACATGGTGAAAACAAGATAGGCATACTTGTATATCACAAGCATAATAACAACTTCATTTTCACAAATGACCAGCGATATCTACAACATTAAACAAACAATATTAAAATTTCAGAAATAAATTATATCAAGCATTAAGCCATAAACAACTTACCACATCACCGTAAAGGAATAGGGAGGGGTGAGGTTATTGTCATCTGCACTTCAAAGACACTAACATATATCAAAGATATTTAAACCCATACCCTTCCTATATGTGCGAGTGTGTCAAATTTATCTTCAAATTGCCAAGAATCTAAAGCCTATGCTTTGATACCAACTGTAACACCCCAGGATCCTCAAACACCCAGAATGCTACTAAACTACACATCTAACATTCATATATAAAATTTCGACAGCATCCCCTTTGAAAATTACATAAATGGGGAAGCAACAAAATATAAATAGATATCATGATAAGAGAACATAATAGACATTAATAATCTGCTAGCAATGGAAAGACAACCATAACGGCATGAACTAAATCAACCAGTGCGCACAACTAGTTAGAAACAACATCTTTTGACAAGAAGTTTCTAATTAAATCATGACTGCGCCTAAGCAGCGTTATTATGAGAGTGAAGGTGGATGTGCTGCTACTTCCCACTTCCCTTGATGAGCAACAAGCACCTGCATTGAGTAATGCAAGAGTGAGATGAAACATCTCAGCAAGCGAATTGTTTTGACAAGATATTTAAACCACAAATTGAATTAATCAACATTTTAAAAGAATCACAATTAAGATCAGAAATTCTTGTAGATATAGAACTCAGTAGTCTCAATATAACCAATACCATCTCATTTCCTTAAACAACCACAATAGTTTGTATAACACTTCCCTGCGTCAACAATACCTGCAAATATCACTTCAATGTATGCATAGGAACACAAAGTGTAGGTACTCTGTCTTCATACCTCTAAGGGTATAAAACCACATCATATGCAAATATCACTTCAATGAATGCATATGAATGCAATGCATATGTCCTCTGCCTTCATACCTCTAAGGGTATGAAGCCGCATCGTACCCCTCCTCGGGCAACGTACGATGCTAAGTTGTACCGGTACGGTCGGACCATAGGTCACGACCCAACTTCAGATGCAAGTGAATCATGCAATGTATATGGCATGCTGCATTTATCAATATACTTCACTTCCTTCACATACAATACAACCTCAAATAATACTTCATTTACCTTCAGATACAATACCAACCTCAAATAATACTTCATTTACCTTCAGGGGTGTGAATTAATCTCATGAGTCATACTCGAATCATAATCATCATCAATATATGATTGAGCATCAGTATAATGCAAGCAAGTAAAGCATCACCATAGAGTCCAATTATGAAAGAATCCAATACTTCTGAATATTAGAGTGTAGGCAATAGAAATAACAGGTCAGAACGGAAGCAACCACCGCTACATTCACTTGCCTTCATTGAAGAAGAAAAATGTACTAGGCATGATCTGGAGTGTAGCCACCTGCTAGCGGGCATAAAACTTAGTACAAATATTTCACAAACATTTGCCAACAATCAACAAATCGATCCTACACCTGAAACCAAGACCTGGTGGAAAACCTCCCACTCTGAACCACATGTCATACAACAACAATGTTGTTTGTTAATTTTGTATCTTTAAAATTATAAAAGTGGTGATATCAAACAAATACTCCATGAGTATCTACACAAAATATTCTACAACTTCGGTATTCGATGGATAATTAAATTCTGCCATCTATAAGTTCTAAAACATCTAACAAGATAACTGACTGAATCTATTTTAGACAGCAGCATAGTTAACTTTCAAAATTCGATATCTCACAAACTACTCAACCAAAAATCATGAAATTCTGCTGAAAGTAAGAACTTTTATCCCTCTACAAAAGTCTCCATAGCTGAGAGAGCCAATTCGGCCATTTACTTGATGAAACCTACCAGTGAACAGACCCGCTCATTTCTATCAGGCTAACAGAAACAGCCACAGTAAAACAAACATAACTGGAGTTTCATAATTCATATGAATGCACTCTTTAACAATCTGGAAAGCTTATGAAATTATATACATTTTTTCTTACAAACCCAAGGTTTAATTCTATTGATAAAATTGCTTAAATCTTAAGAGAACAGATTCTGCACAGAATTAAGAGACTGAAAAACTGCTATAATCAAACTGCAATAACTCTCTGATCTGATGTCCGATTGAGGTGTTCTTTGCGGCCACGGAATACAAATTATCTACGACTTATATATAGACGTTTTATTTTTTTGAGGCCTCTAAGACCACGGAAAACTGGGATTAACAGAAACTGTTGAATCTGCCATTCTGCAGAAAACTAAATTCGAGATCAAAACCTAACCCCACATCTAATCCAACCTCTAATCCTTTAATTCCCATGATCCACAACCTCCAAAAGCACATAATTACAGGGAGGAACAAGGATCTCATCCATACCTAGGGTTTCCCCAAGAAATTCTGCAAGAAGAGATGGGGAAGAACATCTCCTTGATCCTCTCTTCCCCTTCAACTCAATGTGCTCCTCCTCTTCTCGATCCTTGCTGCGCGTGGGGAGATCTAGAGGGAGGAGGAAATCGTCGAGAGGGGCTGCCATGGGAGGAGAGGACAGCCAGCCCAATGGAAAAGGAGAGAGGGGCGGCCAAGTGTGGGAGGGGGGGGGGAAAGGGGTGGCGGCCAAGTAGGGGCAAAAGGGGGAAAATGCCACCACTAGGGTTTTCTTTGCGAAAGAAAAGAAGCGACGCCACAGATGACTCCGACTTAGCATCCAACGGCCCACAACCCTTTTCCCACATCCACGCACTGAAGATCAACCTTTGGCAACATTTTTTTGGGATATTACAAAATTATTGAGGTTCCTAGGTAATTGTAGAGCCTATGTCACCACTTGAATAAGGTTGGATTCTATGGCACAAGTAGATCGTTTGCAAACCATAAATACAACAACAAAGCAAGTAGAGGACAACACAATACCAAAAACACAAGAGATAAGTGATCAATCATATGGTTTAGATCACCAGTAAGGCTTGCCTACCTCCATGTTGTTGAGGAATCAACTCAGGATTGGGTTTCACTAAACTCTACCCTCTTCTCAATTAAAGAGCCCAAGTCACTTCATTGAGAGTTCTTACTGGATGTTGGGTCAGATACAAACTTCCTAGAGTATGCACAAGAGTTTAAGCAATGCAAAGCCAGCTAGGATCTCTTCATTCAAAACAAATGAATCTGATCCACTAGCTTGAACATGAACAAGTTCTCTAGGAGTTTGATCATAGTTTGGAAAAATCTCTAGTTGAATTATGGAGGCCAATCTCTCAAGGAATCTCAAGGGAAAGAGTAGGATAGGTTGAGTGCCTTTAATGGAGAGTGGAGAGATTGTGTAGTTCTAGTGAGAAGTGAATGCTCAAGATGGCTATTGTGGAGGCAGGATAAGCGGTATAAATACCCATCATTTCCTAATTGATCATTAAGTCATAGTAGTGTAATGGAATACATGGTAGTGTCACAATGTAGCAATGTGCATAGATCTACGACAATGTCGTGCAAGCCAACAACAAAAGTTTGGAGAGTTGCTTGGTCTATCTTGGCGTAGCATGCTAAAGTGTCTTTGTGGGTTTGAAATGAGCACTTGGTTACATAATAAAGCTTGTACATTGCATCCTCCTTTACATTATGGCAGTTCCTATACTCAAATTTAAATTAGAAAACAAATAAAAACATTCTTTGTGTCCACCACCACAATTTGTTGTATTTTGGGACTCTGCCATTTCACAACAAATCGTCATCACTTTAACACCTATTTGTAACCTCGAGAAATCTCATTAGTCCTATAATTGTGTGGCCATTATCACTGAAACCCACATTATGGCTTGATTGCACTTACACCCTAAGTCGTAATAGAACTTTTGGTGTCGGCCATGGGGGCTCAGTATTGGTAGTGGAGACTACTAGCTGGCTTGAAGGGTGTTTTCCTAGCCCCTTCCTTCCATCCCACTCTAACTCCCTATTCTTGCAGTTTGAGATCCAACTTGTTCTAGTATTCATTTTCTCTCCTCTTTCCCTCTCATGCTTGGTGCAAATTTATAGTTAGAGATTGAGTACCCTACGTGGATAGTCTTGAGATATTGAAGAACAGCTCCTTCACCTCGTCTCCCTCTTAAACTTAGTCCTAATTTATGTGAGAGGTTAAGATACCTTGGGTGTGCATTTGAGATTTGCATTTGGTGGTACTAGATAATATTTGTGATTTAGGATTTCTTAGTACTCTTGGTGATTTCCATCACCTAGCCTGCTTGGTGCTTATGGAGAATCGTTTGAGTGGCTCTTAGTGACTGTTGCCACCTCTGATCAATTGGCTATTTGTAAGATGGATTATGCTCACCTCATGAAAGTTCACAAAGGGAAACTACTAGTGGAGCAAGGTGTGAAGGGAACCAAGTGATCTAACAGGATTAAATGCTAGAAGCTCTTGTGTGACCGCTCCCTTTGGTGAAGAGAGTGATCTTGTGTGATCACCACTAGCAGCAAGAGAATCAATGACTTAAGTGGTTAGCAAACCACTGAACCTTAGGATAAAAAATATTATGTCATCATCTTTCTGTTGGTTTACAATTATTATAACAAGCTTGTAATTCTTGTGTTGTTGTTGTTGCTGCTCTTATGCTTGCTTAGCTTGTATATCTAAGTTATAGTTGCTCTCTAGTTTAGCTTATGTAGCTTTCCTAGTTTAGTAGTGCTAGTGTAGTACTATTGTTAGTTAGGCCTTATGCACTTTGCTCATAATTGAAAGCTCTCTTGTAGGTTCTGGTGGTTTGGATGACAACCCAATTAAAGGACTAATAGGTGTGTTAAGTGTTGGACAGGTGCTTAGTGTAAAGCTTGTAAAGTTCAACACAAGTGTTCAAGAGTGATGGTCCAAAGGCTGAATTGATTATGGTTGTGGACATCACAAGTGAAGGAGAACATTGCTTAAGTGATAGTTGGTGTGAGTAACTCGGAGACAACTAATCAAGCCAATGATGGAGGAAATAAGAGCTTCGAGGTACCGAATGCATGGGAGAAGGTCATGGAGGTCGAGTAACTCAAAGCCAAGGGTGAAGAAGACTTGCAAAGCCAAGGTTGATCGAGTTGAGAACAGATATGGTGCATCGAGGATCACGACTTAAGAATGTGACTTATAACCAATGAGGTAACATCTATGGTTATGTGGTGTAAGTCATAAGTCTCAAGATCAATCCCAAGACATAGAGCAAGGTCACTAGAAGGAGGAGTAGTGTCAAATCTAGAACCTAGAAGCAACCCAAAAGAGCTAAGTTTACTTTGACCCGGAGTTTGGATTATTCCTGTGTTTGTATAGGTTCTGTGTGACCTATGGAGGGTGTTGGAGCTCGGATATGGCAATATAGATCAAGTCATGAAGACTTGGAGTTCTGGAGTCCAATATCAACCTCAAACGAGCCAAAAGGAGCAAAACGGTGAAGAAGGTTAAGTATGCAGGTTTGAGTGTTCAAATATGTTGCATACACCTTCTACTATGCATATGACACTTTGGTTTTGCTCTCTAACCATGTTTGTTGAGAACATGTCATCTGGAGCTCTGTTTCAGGTGAAACAGAAAAACTGAGAAGACGTAATCTTCTAGGACTTAGTTAATTGAATTATACTCTAAATGTGTTTGGCTAGTCATAGGAAGATCCTCCCAAGAGTTGAAATCAAGTGGAGAAGAGTTGTAGAAGTTTGGCTCTATTTGGGCCTCTCTGAGCAGTCACCCGTGACACCCTCAAGAGAGTTGAAGATACGCTCGGGCTAGTCGTTACTGCGCTCGAGCGAATCGGGTCTGGCTTGGGCAAGTCGGAGATGCGCTTGGGTGAATCGTTTCTAGCTCGGGCGAGTCAAAGATGCGCTCAGGTGAATCGTGTCTGGCTCGGGCGAGTTGGAGATGCACTCAGGCAAATCGTTCCTGCGCTCGAGCGAGTCATGATTGTGGTTAGGTGAATCGAAACCGTGTCTCCCGCCGAGGTTGGCCTCGGGCGAATCAGAACTACATCTCCCACCGAGGTAGACCTTGGGCAAATCATGATTGACTCCTGCCGAGGTTGGCCTCGGGCAAGACATGACTGACTCGGGCGAGTCGTGACTGCCTCCGGTGAGTCGTGACTACCTTGGGAGGGACATGACTGCCTCAGGCGAGTTGTGGCCTCGGGCGAGTCATTGTTCGGTGTGCCAGGCGGCTGAAGGCTTCAAGGGTCGGGTCGGGTCGGCCATAGAAGGAAATAGACCGCACATAGAAGGAAATTGAGATCTTCTTCACAAGGGAAGGGGCAACGGCTATGCAGCCAACAAGTCGATACATCAAGTGATCATATTATTTCTCTCTATCTCTTGTGTATCTCTCTAGTTTGTGTAGAGGCTCGGTTATAAGCCTTTAGAGAGAGGAGCAGTGTTGGAAATATGCCCTAGAGATAATCATAGAGATGAGCATATTTCTTTTGTATCCATGACATATATTGCTTAATTGAATATTCATGAAAGGCACCTTGTATTGATTAGCAATTATGTGAATTGTTTGTGAGATTCTTTACTTGTATGGTTATTCTAAATGATGTCCCTGGTCAGAGTCGATGACTAGCACATATATTAGTTAATGACTACATTTCACAAGTCATGGACATGGAGATGTCAAACTAATAATGTGGGCGCATGTATGACATGAGGCTGGATCGACCCAATGTGAGATATTGTAATATAGTTCTCTTTTTGCAACATGTATACTGTGTCCTTAGACCTGAGAATGTCGCATGTTCTTAAGATGTGGATTGACCTACTTAGGGACTATCAAACGCTATTCTGTAACTGGGTAGTTATAAAGGTAGTTTTGAGTTTGTCAAGAAGCATGTTGTGAGGCATGGTCAGTCAAGATGGAATTTGTCCCTCTCTTCTTGAGAGAGATATCTCTGTGCCCCTCGAGTGATTGGATCAAGAAATGCATGGTCGTGCTAGGGTTAAGAGTTAACCATTGAAAGGATTCCAATTCACAGTATCGAGAAAGAGAGGTCAGCTTAGAGCCAGACCAAATATCGTGAGACAAAGGCAACAACATATACGTAATGTTGCAATGGTTCATCTGATATGATCTTTATGTGCGCATAGGAGTTGACATGTTTTGCTAGAGGCCGCTGTCAATTATTGGGCCAAGTAAGAGTACTCGGGCCATGTCTATTTGTACGTGAACCTATAAAGTCACACACTTAAGGGGAAGGAAGCCTAACTCAGATTAGATTTGAAATTAGACTTGGCTTTAGGGTTACTGATGGGCCTCGGAGTCAGAAGCTAACCATAACGCCTATATAATGAGGGTCAGGGCGCGGTTAGGCTAACCCTAATTCACCACCAGCAAATGAGCAGCCGCTCGTCTCCCGCCCTCGCGAAGCCGCCGTCGTGAACCTAGCAGTTCGGTACGCGGCGCTTCCTCCCTGTACGTGTGGATACCTCGGAGGTGTTGCATTTGGAGCACTAGGACGAACCACGCGAGGACGTGAAGGACGTCGCGACTGCACGGCACTGCTCGACGCGTTCGTCTACATCGAGACGTCTTCTGCTGCCCTGCGCGTCTAGTGGTAATTCCATGACCTATAACCGCAGTAGTTCTTGGTTTTATGGGGTCGAAAATTTTGTTTTTCGCTAGCGTAGCCTCCCCATAATCCTACACTAAGAACAAGAACAAGATCTTGAGTGCATTGTTACTCTACCGGAGTGCTATCAAAAAGATTGTAAGCAACCACGACATTGTTGTAACCGACATCAACATAGTGGAAAACTCTATCTATCGCATTGACAAATCTGAGCATATGGAGGAAGGAGTTGAAATAGACTCTAAGCCAAGGTGTGGCTAACTCCAATGAGGACTAGGCAAGCATTTTAGGCTTGGCCGAACCGTGAGATAAATCCCTGTGTCTGTGCTCTGCTCTGTGTTGTGTTATGTCTATTTGTCTTTATTGCTTTTATGCTGTCTTTGAAGTGCAGGGTATTTTGAGACATGAACTTCATTTCCGCTGTGATCTACTCAAAATGTTTTTTCATTCCTCTGCGATTCAGTCTTCGAGTAGAGTAAGAAACTCTAGTTTTTAAGTGTTATTTTTATTCGCATATTCGCTCCCCCTCTAGGCGACATCCAAATCATGTTCCTAGGCAAAAGTAACTTTCAATTGGTATCGGAGCTAGGCCTCTCCAGTGTGGGCTTAGCCGTCCAGAGAAGACAATGTCGTCGCAAGAGGTAACTCTAGAACCTCTTTTAGGCGATGGTTCTAATTATAAATCTTGGTCTGTCTCTATTTATAATGCTTTTAAGAATATTGATCTTGATTTGAGATAGATTTTTAGTGTAAGTATTTTGTCCCTCTGATGTTAGTAAAAATCCTTCTGAGGTAGAACTAAGATGTTCATCTCTCAATCACCATGCTTGCAACATCTTAGTTGAGTCCCTTTCTAGAGATGCTTATTTTACTATCATGAGTGGTGACAATGATTGTTTTGCTAATGCTTCTGATTTGTGGACTAGAATTAAGTAAAAATATTTTAAGTTCATGTGCACCGCTTCTGCTCCCTCTATTGCTTGCGCTAGTAACTTTTCAAAGGGAGAAGAACAACAACGATGGCAACCAAACGTAAATCCACTTCACTGGCAGGTTTGTCTTCCACTAGTTATAAATGCATTGTTGCTAACAATGATAGTGGAGACAAAAGGGACGATGAGAAGGAACATGATGATAGCAAGGATGAATCTACATCATCACAAGGTACATTCTCCTGTATTGCTTCCACTAATAATAATGACAGGGAAAATGAGAACAATGATGTGGGAGAAGAAAAATTCGCCATTTCTACACCAATCTTAACAAAGGAGACAAGATGATCTTGATGAAGTTGTTGATAAGAAACAAAGAACAAGGTGAGACTCTTCTCAGGCTAGAGGAAACACTCATCAAGACAAACAATATCCTAGAGAAGACGACCAAAGAACATGAGAAGCTTAGGTGCTCTCATGATAATTTGGTCCAATGGTATGGTTCAATTTCAATTAAGCAAAGGAATGATGATGATGTCTTATCTTGTGTTGCTCAACTTAAAATTGAAAATATCATGCTTAAGAGTCAAGTAGAATTGTTAAATCTTGAGAAACTTGCTCTTAGTAAAAAATATGATATGTTATCTTATTCTAATGATAATCTTTTGGATAGTCAAATAATGCTTGATGTTGCTCATGAGGTTGGAATTGCATGTTTAAATTCATGTGAACCTCATTCTTGCACATGTGCGTATTTAGACAATATATCACTATGTGCTAACCCCTGTTTCTCAAAATAAAGCCAATCTTTGATTGAGCATCAAACTGCAGGATCAAATTAAAAGTTGTTCATAAATAAAGAAAGTAACAAGAAAGCAAAGCAACTAAGGAGAAGATGCATTTCTCAACCTCCTCAAAATATGCACGGACGCTTGGTGAAGAAGCTTGAGAAGGGAGAAACTGCATCACGCATCAAACTCCACAAGAAGCGAGTTCCTAAAGCCAGAAACGAAGCAATCAACATGAACAAGGAAAAAGGTAAAACTCAATTATTCATGTTGTTTGTGCTGACGATGTCTCCACATCCTCCAAGGGTAAAAGAAGAGGCAAAAGGAGATGCCTCAAGTGTAAGGAGCTAGGCCACTTCATTGCATCTTGTCCACACAAAGACAAGGAAGAAAGGATGAGAAGATGCTTTGGATGCAACAATGAGGACCATGTGATTGCTTTATGCCCGCTCATGAAGAATCAAGGACATGCATCCCCCACGATGACCCTCACCAAGACAAAGAATGAACAGCAAGCGTAATACCAAGTTGAGCGATGTTTCTGTTACAAGTGTGGTAAACAAGGTCATCTATGAAAGGTATGTAAAAAGGGTAAGGCTCCTAGGTAAATAACTTCATCTCATTCTTATTCGCTTAGGAGACCCAAAACATACACTTGTGCTAGACCTATGTTGAGATCACCTAGAACTAGCACAAATTCTATTTGGGTACCCAAGTCACTTTTAGATGATCGTTCTGGACCCATCCAGAGATAAATACCAAACTATGACACCTAGACCATGAAGGTGCCCCAAGATGGACTAGAGACCTTGGGAGAGCTTAAGACGGTTAATTTGAACTCTCATACTTAAGTTGTCAATTTTATTGTCTATATATTGACCCAAGGTTGAATTATTATGCAATACTAGTCCCATGTTCATCTCGAGTTAAATAAGTAGTAGAGGTCCTTAATCATTATTGGTGAATCAAGCAAAGGGCTTTGATTAGAATCTGCAACTTGCTCTCCAAAGGACAGTGTCACATCCAGTTTCAAAAGGCAAACCCAATGCAAACCATATGAATGACCGAGGCTACATGGGCATCAGTGGGACCAAGCTAGGTGGCTCGACCATGCTTGGGGCACAGCCGCGTCGAGGGCGGTCACAGCCATGCCAATGGCAGGCACAACTGCGATGAGGGTAGACACAATGGGTCGAGGGAGAACACAGTCGCGCCGAGTGCGGGCACATCCGTGCCGAGGGCGAGCACATATGGTAACCTTGTATCCTAAGTGCATTATTTTCAATTGGTATTGCTCTTAAGTTGGCTTGTCTTTCTTGACCTGTCGTTGGAGTAATTATGCCATTAAGATTGCTTGAGTTGTGTATCTTTCAATTGGTGTTCTTGCAATCCATGTTTTTCAATATAATAATCATGCTTTGCTTGATCATGGCAGTGTGCTTTATAGTTTATATATATTGAATCTTTCAAATTGGTAGCTTTTCATTTGATATATCTAACTGCCATGATTAGTTTTCTTGGTGTATATGGCTAAACTTGTATCTTTTTGTGTAAATCATGTTGTGTTGTTTTTTATGATTATGCACCAATTGATATTAACCTATGCGTGAACATGATAGTTTTGTTTAGTCCATGTTCACATGATTTCTTTGTCTTGGTACTCTGTGTACACCAAAACAAGAAATCCACGTTGTGTCTCTAGTGAACCCCCTTTGAGCTATGTCGAGGTAATCTTAAGGAGGTGTATGGGCAAAAGGATCCATGCGATACGTTGAACCTCCGGCCATCGAAGACGAGATCCAAAAACCTGCACGAAGCAGCCGCCATGGAGATGTTGGCGGCTTAGCACACATGCTCATTGCGATGGAGCTCACCGCGATGGAGCCACCGCCCCCAGACAAGACATATTGCTCCACGTTCATCCAAAACCGAGGACAACAAGAGATATTCATGTCTCAGTTCTCAAGTTGCCGTCCTCTCCACACTACCTAAAAGAATGGATCTATTGGTATTTAGATAAAATTCAAAGGTATGGAGTAGGGAACTATGTAATTCATTGAAAATCTTGAAGTTCCATTGATTGTGATAAAAGTTGTTATCTTGCCTTTCAATTGGTAGTATCTTGGCTTAGGTGCTTTATGCTTTAATATGTTGATTCCTTTCATTTGGTGTACCTAAGAAAAATTCTTCTTAATCATGGCGTGCTTAGATATTGTGCTTCGAATGTAGGTTCTTGTCTTTCTCAATTGATACATGTGTTGCAATGATCATCATGTGTGTAGCATGTCTAGCTTGTTAATGTGTTTTATCTATTAAAGCATGCTTTGTTTCCACTAGGCATAAGTTGTATAATGTCATTTTTTCAATTGGAATCTTTTGTGA
Organism: Zea mays; assembly: GCF_902167145.1. NCBI lineage: Eukaryota > Viridiplantae > Streptophyta > Magnoliopsida > Poales > Poaceae > Zea > Zea mays. The sequence continues at coordinate 79,553,654 of NC_050104.1, read as the reverse complement.
TGCAATTGACATATTATGCCTAGACCAAGGTATGTTGTGATCCCCTCTAGTTTTGAGGATGCTAGAATGTGCAGGGTGCAAGTCATTCAAAGACTTAATGTACAACTTTAGGGGGAGCACACATAACTTGTGTCTTTTGAGACTAACTATTTTTTGAGTGATCCTATATAGTCTCAAGTTGGAAAAGGGAAGATGAACAATATATGGAGCAATTCAGACTTGGATACCTCTACAAGTCGATAACTGGTATATAAAGTTATGAGTAATTGCATATTTAAAGATTGCTCGTGCTCTATGATAGTTGATGATCCTAGATGCTTTTTCTTTAAATATCATGGAGCTATGTTAGTGGTGATCTTTCAATTGGTAGCCATGGTAGTGTGCTCCAATTGGTATCTTTTGGTGATCACTAGAATAGAAGTTTTATCATGTGCCACAATGTTATAACTTGTTCTAAGTTTGGTGTCTTAGTAACAAGAAAAGATCAGGATAAAGGATCAGGCATAAGTGTGGAGGAGCTCCCTAGAGATAAAGCTTTCAAGGTGGAAATCTTAAATTGATGACAAAGGGAACTCCACCAACCTAGATGGAAAGGACACCATCACATGGTAAAGGTACAAAAGGAAGTATTGACTTTCTTATATTAAGTATTTGTACCTTGATTTTCCTCTGATACTGGTACTACATATGTAAGGGGGAGTAATGTTAGTGTGTTGCTTTTTCCCTGCTTCATACCCTCTTGTCCTTTGACATCATTCTATGTTTATGTTTGAATATGGTTTTGGTGTGTCATGGCAGTCGACTGGGGGTTTGCCACTAACCCATGCCTAGAACTCATCATAGTCTTGGAACTCCTGGAAATCCTCCGCCATGACTTCAGCTTCTCCTAAACAGGGGTTGCAATGTGGACAACCTGGTGTTTTGGTGTTTTAAGCACGGGTGAGTACACATCAATGTACTCATCAATTGTCATGTTTATCTAAAGTGGACTAGCTGTATGTGGGGTCAAACTCAGAGCAGTTGCTTTTAGTTGGTCAGGTAATTATTACTAGTAGAGAGCCAGGTTTTAGCATTAAACCCAAGTTATTAACCCAAAGGTAGTCCTTTCAAACGAAAAGAACAATGGAATCCATAATCATAATCATCACCATTAAAACCATTATTATCCTCGTCATCATTTATATCATAGTATCTCTAATTAAAGGAGCTTCTAAGGCCACTCATAACCATGAGCACGGTTGATATATCAGTTTCATAACACTCTGCAGAGGTTGCACACTTTACCCATGAGTCGTGATTCCCTCTCTAGCCTAGGTTGTACAGACCCGATCTTCACTACCGAGGTGAATGGCCAGGGATTCACTATGAAGCCTTTACAAAGATTCCCTAAAGATGTAGCCACCCGTTAGATTTCCTAAATCTACCACACTCCTCCCAAGGGGCAAACCACGCACGGTAGAGCAAGCCACATACACCGAGCCCCATTGATTGCATGACGGGGAAGCAAACTACAATGCAGTTCTTCTAATTAATTAGCTAATGGCGTCTCATTCTACCTTCATGGTTGTACTGTTATCCCGGGTGGTCATCCAACCAACAAGTCCTTATGGAGAGGCACTTGAGAAACCGCTCGAGCCCCCTTAAATATCATAATGCCATCATCATATCCAAAAGTAAACATCGTGTCATAATCTCATCATGTTCATTGATTATAGTAAAGCGCTAGTGTTGGGGGCCTTCTTTCCGCCAAAGGTCCTTTAAGCAAAAACACCTTCGGTAGAACGATACACAAGCATGTGTGACATGAAGGTGTAAGCCGAAGCTACCATTGAAGGAGCTTCGGCATGGTGACGCGCTAAAGACGAAGGACGTTACCGACTTAAAGAGGAAAAGACTGTATAGCCCTTGATAATTTGTATTGTAATTGTAATCAGCCGTCAGGATCATGTTTGTAATTTTGTCTGGGCTGTGTCCCGTGCCTATAAATAGATGAACAGTACCCCTGTACTATTTACGCTGACTTGTAATCAGTCTCGTGTCACTCCCGCTTTTTCACCTTCTGTCAAGCCGAAGGTACAAATGTAATATAAATATCATTGATGTTTATTCATGTTTATATAAAATAAGAATATGAATAGTCTAATGATTTGAAATGATTATTCATATTCCCTTTGTGTTTCATATGTCTCTATTTATATTCTTGCTTACTAAAATGATGAAGGTATGTCCTTCATGACCTTCGTCTGAAGATCATTATATCCTAAGGGAGATAATGCTTCGAAGGACGAAGGTCTCTAATCATTAACAATTGTGTTGCTTTGTTCTTGGTATTTAGCATCCGAGAATAAGGACCAACATTGGCGCCCACCTCCGGTGAACTGACTTCCACATTTGTGACGATGGCATCGTACAACAACCAAGTTGTAGCACCTTCAGCCACGAAGCTGGTGCTCCCAATCACAGGTGGTTCAAGCTCTGAACCAGCTAACAAGAAGCAGAAGAAGGAAGCACAAAGAAGAGTACAACATGTTGGGGTGCAAGGACCCTTCATCAAATCCAAGTGGTCTCACATTCCAATTACCTTCTCCCAGGAAGATCTTTAGCTCAAAGATTATCCTCACAATGATACCATGGTTATATCTTGTGTTATCAAGGGATTTCTATTTCACAATGTTCTGGTTGACACAGGCAGTGCAGCAGACATCATCTTTGCAAAGGCTTTCAAGCAAATGCAAGAACCAGAAGACAAGATACATGATGCAACACACCCTCTTTGTGGCTTTGGAGGAAGACAAATTGTGGCACTTGGCAAGATAACAATGTCAGTGACTTTCGGCTACGTCCATAACACAAGAACTGAATACTGTAGTGGGTACGCTCCACTCCATTATCTACTTGACTTTAGCAGGATCCACTGATATTCCGCCATTAGAAATGATATGTCCAAGGAATGGCACCTCACCAATCCAAAACTCGCACTTGCTAAACTTGGCATAGAGTTGGTTATCTCGTAGCTTCTGTAGCACCAATCTTAGATGTTCCTCATGATCACTATCACTCTTGGAATAAATCAGAATATCGTCGATGAATACTACGACGAATCTGTCCAAATACACCATAAACACCTTATTCATCAAATTCATAAAATAAGCTGGTGCATTAGTCAGTCCAAATGACATAACTGTGAACTCATATAATCCATATAGAGTCAAGAAAGTTGTCTTGGGAATATCTGATGGCCTAATCTTCATTTGATGGTAACCTGATCGAAGATCAATCTTTGAGAATACCCTGGCACCTCTCATCTGATCAAATAAATCCTCAATGCGGGGTAACGGATACTTGTTCTTCACGGTAACATCATTAAGAGATCTATAATCCACACACATCCGTTGTGATCCATCCTTCTTCTGTACAAACAGAACTGGCGCTCCACAAGGTGAGGAACTCGGACAAATGTACCCAGCCTCTTGCAACTCCGTTAACTGTTTCTTAAGTTCTTTTAATTCTTCTACAGACATCCTGTATGGTCGTTTATAAATAGGGGCAGTCCCAGGTAAGAGATCAATGACAAACTCCACTTCCCTATCTGGTGGCATCCCTGGTAACTCCTCTGGAAAGACATCCGGAAAATCCCTAACCACACGGATGTTGTCACCAACAACCTCCTCAGGTATAAAGAACATCGCACGTTTGGATGAGGTGGTTACTGCAATTTGAACTTGAAACCTTTCTCCTTTAGGGCTCGTGAGTTCTACGGTACCCCTACCACATGCTATAATGGCCTTTGCCTTTCTTAACCATGACATACCAAGGATCACGTCTATACTGCTCTCTTCTAACACTATAGGGGTAGCCCATCTAGGTTAGAAACACAGGGTAAGAAAGAAAGGATGGTAGACAAGGCATGTAATTACGAAGCATGTTACTTTGGGGGATTTATTAGCTAAGTGTGTCGCCTACTAAAGCTAATTCATTACCTTATGGTGGTACATGCTATACTATTTCAATCAACCAAAGAAGCAAATCAGGCATTGATCATCAGAACAATCAACCAACATTTTTAAATAGAGAAATTAGTTTTGTTTTTTTGTCTTAGGCCTCCTATCTCTTAGAAAGGTCATAAACGTAGGATTCCAAGGTGTGAAATCCATCTTGTCTCAGAGTAGAAAAGGTAAGATTGATCAGAGTAGAACAGCAAAAGGTGAGACAGGATCAAGATAAGGTAAGTATGGAATGAATCAGAGTAAGGTAAGTAGGTAAGGATGTTGTCCATTTCTATCTAGGTTTCGTCCTACAGTCAACATTTCCTCTGATACCACTTCTGTCACACTCAGGCTTTAAGGGACAAAGCCGGGTGCATCTCATACATGCGCCAAGAAGACAATATATAATAACAGAGTGTATAGAGATAAATGTCATAATATAATCAGAGTACTTATTACATAGCGGAAGTCTTATTACAAAATAAAAGATAAATATAAAATGAACTAAGGATCATCCTTGGCGCAAGAGTCAACTAGGGAAACACCACCTAGATCAGATCAAACTCCTCGCTTTGTGGCTCCTCCTGACCACCTATTCTTCTCCTGTGGGGGTGTGAGACAGCAAGGGTGAGCTCACACATGATCATAGCTCAACAAGTTGTGGGGAACCAGTGGCATGAACTCACCAAAGGTGGGAGTTCATGTGATGTGTAAGGCTAATCAACAACAGGGGTTAAAGCTAAGCATTGCTTTTAAGTAGTTGGTCAAAATTTTATTAGCAGTTACTAAATGTAAGTAAATACCAAACCTTAATAAAAATAATAGAACAAAATTAATAAATAATTCCATGCAATGCAAATGACAAATTGAATTTAAGTTCCATATATTAATCATGTGATAGTCCTAAGCTGCTCATGACTGCGAGCACGGCTAGTATACCAGTTTTACACTCTACAGAGGTTGTACCCTGTACCCACAAGTCATGTTACCCATCTGCCAAAGGATCGCGACTCCCATACACCTCTACCAAGGAAGCGAGGCAGGGCAACACTACGAGACCTTTACAAAGTTCCACTAGCTTCCGAAAACCCGCTACAGTTTATGGGAAGAGCACTTGCAAGAATCCCTCGTCTGACCGCCATCGCAGCAAAATCAATCCGAGAACCTCCTTGCATGCAACTCCCCTACTTCCCTTGCCCCTTTCGGGTAAGGTAGTTTTCCACTAGCTTTCCTAATTAGTCAGCCAAGGGTGTCCCATTAAACCCTTATGGTGGCACGTGTTTCTCAAGTTAAGCTCCATGTTCCAATTAACATTAATGATCTTGACATGAACATAAATAGAATAACAAAAGAATTGGAACATAGATATAATAAAATATTATCCCAAAACCATATAAAGCAATAGCAAAACTACCCATGTGATTCAGGGATGACAAGGTAAAGAGATAAACAGTCTAGGGTGACCTATTGGGTTCCATCAAAATTAAACCTATGCATGGTAAATGATTACAAAGAACATTATTGGGTAACAAAAGTGGTCAAGGGCACAACTTGCCTTCAATGAGCTCCTGCTCAGCTACTTCTATCTGCTGGTCACCAGGATCCTCAGTCACGGGCTCTTCTACTCGCCACAATACAAACAAGCACATTATATAAAGAAAATTAACATAACACCAAATATTTAAACAAAATACATAATAATAATCTACTCATTAAAATAAAGTCCTAGGAACAGGAATTATAATTTTTGGAATTATAGATTTTAAGATATGAATTTCTAAAGGTTTTATGTGCTTAAAATAGGATTAAATGAGATATTAATTTTCTTACTGTTTTCATGTCAAAACAGAGACTCTGGGTGATAAACATTAATATTCAAAATTTTAGAAATTGGAATGGATTAATTTGGGGCTCATATGAATTTTCTATGAATTATTCAAATTCTAGTACTCATTTATATAATAAAAACATATTTTCTAACTCCTTTATTCAATTTATCATGGCACTGGGCTAGGCCTCATTTTCTGTGAAGCGCAGGGGGCTATGCGCAAGATATCCCAGACACAGAGAACAGGGTCCCTGGACGGCGGGTTGGTTACACAATTTTGCAGGGACACGTTAGCAAAACGGCCAGCGGCCAGATCTCGCGCTAAACCCGAGCCATCTGATCTCATCACGACGGCTCCGATCCAATCGTGCGAAGGGGTATCCTTACGATCTAATCTCAACCGTAGACCGAAGGATCAACGGCCCGTGCTGCTATGGCCGCGCCCGCCCAACTCCGGTCACCGGGGATTGTTTCCCTACGGCGGCGCCATCGCCGCACTACGCCCGAGCTCGTTCCCGAGCGCAATCCACCATAGCTACCCGGTAAAAACCAAATCGGAGGGTCCACGAAATGGAAGGGGGAGTTCATATCGTGGATGGTTGCCTGGATGGTGCTGGTCGCGGCGTTAGGCGGATCCGAGACTGAGCGCGATCGTCGGCGAGCGATTGCAGTTGTCCCGATGACCGGTTCCGCCCGGCCGATATGCAAACGACTTCACTAGGTCCCGGCGACGCTACCCGACCACAATCCCGAGGCGGGGCGCAAGCACAGTGGAGGTTTCGCCATCGGCGGCCGCGAGGTGGCTTCCCGTTTCGTTTCCTAACCACTACGGTGGTAATTCGCGAGAGCAGACGAGGAAGGGATTAGGAGAGCCCGGCGCAGGTCATCCTATAAAGACGTGGTCGTGGCCAGGGCGCCTCAACGGACCCACGCGAAATCCGCGCACCGCACGCTCCGCCATGCGCGGAACTCCGTTGACGGGGGTGAAACTGACTGCAAGGGTCTACGATGCAGTGAGTCACGCGCGGGGGACACGCTGCTGCTGACGATCCGTCCCTACAACGCAGTGTTAGTGCGCGCGACATGAGACAGACAGCCTGGTCCCACCCGTCGGCGCGCGGTGAGAATGTAAGGAATTTGGGCCGCGTGGGAGGTGTTTTCCTAGTGGGCTGAAAGCTGGTTCCAAAGCCCAAATAAGCCTACTTCCCTTTTTCTTTTTCTTTTATGTTTTATTTTCTGTTTTATTTTATTCCTAATTATTTTGAATCAAATTTGAATTTGAATATGAGTTCCTCCTTTGAACCATTTATACAAATTCAAACCTTAATGTAGAAATATATTTTTATTTCCTTATTTTTTATTTAAATACTATTTGTTTTGCTTTTCCTTTCTAAATTCTACAATTCCTTTTTAATTTTAAATTCCACTTTGGACTTTAATATATTTCTTGTCACATTTTTATTTTAATTTGTCATAATATGCAGACACACAAATAATATCTAGCATGATGCATAATTTAATTGCATATATTCTTTTATTAATTATTTGTTTTTGAATATGGTGTTCACATGTGATGATAAGTAGATTCAACACACACATAAAATATAGGAAAATAACTTTTATCCTCTTTTATTATCTATTACAAATTGGGTATTACATCTATGTAGCAAAGTTAGACTTTAGTTGCACAAATAACATTGCCGAGTACGAAGCTCTTCTTTTAGGGCTTCGGAAGCTAAAGGTAATGGGAATAAGAAGGGCTATCCTTAAAACTGATTCACAAGTTATTTCTGGCCACGTGGACAAAAGCAGTAAGGCAAGGGATCCAAAGCTTGAAAAATATTTGGATGCAGTCCAAAGATTGGAAGCTTCTTTTGAGGGATTTTCTGTAAAAAATATCCCAAGGGGGGAAAATGAGCATGCGGATTTGCTAGATAAGTCAGCGGCACAGGGGCTCCCTTTGCCTTCGGAAGTATTCTTTGAAACAATAAAAGCACCTTCAGTCGAACTTATGGAGAGAGCAGTGCTCACAATATCACCTGTACATAGTGAAGATTGGAGAACTAAGATTATATCTTTCCTCCAAGGCAACTGTCTTTCGGATGACGAAGTTTACAATAAAAGAATGGAAGCAAGAACAAGACCATATGTAATCATAGAAGGGGAGTTATATAAATATGGAGTTTGCTCTCCATTGCTCAAGTGCTTGTCCAGAGCCGAAGGTCAAGAATTGATGAAGGAAATACATGCAGGATTATGTGGGTCTCATATTGGGTCTAGACCTTTGCTGGAGAAGGTTTTTAGACTAGGATTTTACTGGCCGAAGGCAGCTTCGGATGCAGCAGACATGGTTCAAAAATGTGAAAATTGCCAAAGATGCGCAAGTGACCAGAAACAATATGTGTCTTTAACCCAACTATACAGCCAACTTGGCCACTGCAAAGGTGGGGTCTAGATTTACTAGGTCCACTTCCACCAGCACAAGGAAACTTGAAATATGTTGTCATAGCAGTGGAATATTTCTCTAAGTGGATCGAAGCTAAGCCCTTAGCCACAATAACTTCGACCACAATACAGAAATTCTTTTGGCAAAATATTGTTTGTCGCTTCGGTGTGCCGAAGGCAATAACCGTTGACAATGGAACTCAATTCGATGCTGAAATGTTCAAAGATTTTTGTGACCGAATTGGTACAAAAATACATTTTGCATCAGTAAGGCACCCAGAATCAAATGGGTTAGTAGAGAGAGCAAATAGAATTATAATGACAGGAATAATGAAGTTAATCTTCAATCAGCCTAGAGGAAAGTGGCCAGATGAGTTGATCAAAGTGGTGTACAGCTAGGGGTGGTAATGGATCATGGCCCTAATATTTGCTTCACAAACCAACAAAGCCCTTAATTTTGTTAGTTCAAAATTGTATTGTTTTATGATCTGACCCTAACTTGATTCGATCCTTAAATTTGCTAGGCTAAATTAAATGGCCCATTACCACCCCTATGTACAGCCACAACACTACTGTCTCAAGGTCAACAGGTTTCACCCCCTTCAAGCTCCTGTTCGGTGACGAAGCAATAACACCAGAAGAAGCAAGAACAGGATCAATAAGAACCACAACTTCAGTAGAGGACAAAGTTGATCTCCAAATAACAAAGGACACTATAGAAGGGACCATACTTCAGGCCATAGAGCACATCAATAATGTCGGGGACCATAATTAGGGGTACCCTCAAGACGCCTAATTCTCAGCTGGTAACCCCCATCAGCATAAAGCTGCAAAGGCCTGATGGGTTCGATTAAGTCAGGGATCAGTCCACACGAGTGACTCGATCACGCTTCACCCGAGCCTAGCCTCGGCCAAGGGCAGCCGACCTCGAGAGACTTCCGTCTCGCCCGAGGCCCCCCTTTTTACGGCAGACACATCACCGGCTCGCCCGAGGCCTTGGCTTCGCTCAGAAGCAACCCTGACTAAATCGCCACACCGACTGACCGAGTTGCAGGAGCATTTAACGCAAAGGTGGCCTGACACCTTTATCCTGACACGCGCCCCCCCGGCAGAGCCGACGTGACCGCCGTCACTCCACCGCTCCACTGACCAGCCTGACAGAAGGACAGCGTCGCCTGCGCCACTCCGACTGCGGTGCCACTCTACAGAGTGAGTCAGACAGACAGTCAGGCCTTGCCAAAGGCGCCACGGCGAACTCCGCTCCGCCCGACCCCAGGGCTCGGACTCGGGCTAAGACCCGGAAGACGGCGAACTCCGCTCCGCCCGACCCCAGGGCTCGGACTCGGGCTAAGACCCGGAAGACGGCGAACTCCGCTCCGCCCGACCCCAGGGCTCGGACTCGGGCTAAGACCCGGAAGACGGCGAACTCCGCTCCGCCCGACCCCAGGGCTCGGACTCGGGCTAAGACCCGGAAGACGGCGAACTCCGCTCCGCCCGACCCCAGGGCTCGGACTCGGGCTAAGACCCGGAAGACGACGAAACTCCGCCTCGCCCGACCCCAGGGCTCGGACTCCGCCCTGGCCTCGGCCAAACGACCTCCGCCTCGCCCGACCCCAGGGCTCGGACTCGGCCTCGGCAACAGAAGACAGACTCAACCTCGGCTTCGGAGGAGCCCCCACGTCACCCCGCCTAGGGCACAGACCCGCCACGTCAACAGGAAACGTCATCATCGTCCTACCCCGAATCGACTCGGGTCACGGAGAACAAGACCGGCGTCCCATCCGGCCAGCTCCGCCGGATGGGCAATGATGGCGCTCCACAAGCTCTGTGACGACGGCGGCCCCCAGCTCTCTTACGGAAGCAGGGCGACGTCAGCAAGGACTCGACCGCTCCAACAGTTGTCCCTCCGCCAGGCTCCGTCGCACCTCCGACAGCCACGACATCACGCCAGCAAGGTGCCAAGACCTCTCCGGCTGCCACATTGGCATGTACCTAGGGCGCTAGCTCTCTCTCCGCTAGACACGTAGCACTCTGCTACACCCCCCATTGTACACCTGGATCCTCTCCTTACGACTATAAAAGGGAGGACCAGGGCCTTCTTAGAGAAGGTTGGCCGCGCGGGACCGAGGACGGGACAGGCGCTCTCTTGGGGCCGCTCGCTTCCCTCACCCGCGTGGACGCTTGTAACCCCCCTACTGCAAGCGCACCCGACCTGGGCGCGGGACGAACACGAAGGCCGCGGGACTTCCACCTCTCTCACGCTCGACTCCGGCCACCTCGCCTCTCCCCCCTTCGCGCTCGCCCACGCGCTCGACCCATCTGGGCTGGGGCACGCAGCACACTCACTCGTCGGCTTTGGGACCCCCCTGTCTCGAAACGCCGACAGTTGGCGCGCCAGGTAGGGGTCTGCTGCATGCTGACGAACAGCTCCCCGTCAAGCTCCAGATGGGCAATCTCCAGCAACCTCTCCGACCCGGGGCGGTGCTTCGTTTCGGGACTCTTGAGTTCATGTCCTTCGACGGCAGCTACGACATGATACTTCTTCCACCGCCGCGCGACAACGACAATGGCGGCCGACAACCCGCTCGCCGGCGGCGGAATCGACGACACCTTCCCCGCGTGGTGGAAGAACGACATTCGAGCTCGCTCCGTTCTCTCCCCCGTCAACGGAGGAGGAGGCGGGGCCATCAAGGCCAAGCGGGAGGCCGCGCTTCGTTGGCCGTCGAGCGAATCAACGCTCCCGACGCCCCGACGGAAGGCACGCCGGACGTCGACCTCGCGTTCAAGACGAAGGCAAGCGCCGTCCCCCCGCGACACGCTGACCCCGAGCAAGAAGACGACGCCGGCGCGCTCGTGGAAAGCCTGCAGGACGTCGCCCTCGTACCTGAGATGACGGTGCAACCAGTCCCCGATGCGGCTACGTCGCTCCTCGTCGACCAAAAGGTACCGACTAACTCCCATCTTACGTCATTTCGACTCGGCCTCAACCCGCCAAACGACCTCGCTTTGGCGGGCGCTCTCATTGAGGCGAGTGCAACCCCACTGGGGTTTCGTATACGGTCGCCTTGGGACCGGCTGACGGACGTCTCGACCTACGGGCCCTCTGGGTCCGAGGAAGATGACGACCCCAGCGTCTGTTGGGATTTCTCCGGACTTGGCAACCCCAGTGCCATGCGGGACTTCATGACCGCATGTGACTACTGCCTATCCGACTGTTCCGACGGAAGCCGCAGCCTTGGTGACGAGAGCTGCGGCCCAAGCCGCGAATGTTTCCACATCGAGCTAGGGGATCCCTCCGAAGGCAACCGTCTCGGCATGCCGGAGGACGGTGATCTTCCTAGGCCGGTGCCTCGCGCCGACATCCCACGGGAGCTAGCTGTGGTCCCCGCTCCGGCGGGGGGTTACGACCCACAACTCGAGCAAGTCCGCGAGGCGCAGGCCAGGCTCAACGAGGGAACAGGAGCGCTTGAGCCGATCCGTCGGGACGTCGGGCAGGTATGGGCGGACCAACCCCTGGCCGGAGAAATACGTCACCTGCCCCAAGGTCTCCAGCACCGCGTCGCCAACGATGTCAGGGTCAGGCCGTCGCCCGCATCCAGCGGGGTTGGTCAGAACCTGGCAGCCGCAGCGATGCTCCTCCGCGCGATGCCGGAGCCATCAACCACCGAGGGTCGGCGAATCCAGGGAGAGCTCAAGAATCTCCTGGAAGGCGCTGCGGCCCGACGGGCCGAGAGCACTGCCTCCCGAAGGCAAGGACATCCCTCGGAACCTCATGCCGCGACTTCCTGATTCATGCGGGAAGCCTCGGTCTACACCGGGCGCACGCGCAACACCGCGCCTGCGGCCCCGGGCCACCTCGGCAACGAGCACCATCGACGCGACCGTCGGGCCCACCTCGACGAAAGGGTGCGCCGAGGCTACCACCCCAGGCGTGGGGGGCGCTACGACAGCGGGGAGGATCGGAGTCCCTCGCCCGAACCACCCGGTCCGCAGGCCTTCAGTCGGGTCATCCGACGGGCGCCGTTCCCGACCCGGTTCCGACCCCCGACTACTATCATGAAGTACTCGGGGGAAACGAGACCGGAACTGTGGCTCGCGGACTACCGCCTTGCCTGCCAACTGGGTGGGACGGACGACGACAACCTCATCATCCGTAACCTCCCCCTGTTCCTCTCCGACACTGCTCGCGCCTGGTTGGAGCACCTGCCTCCGGGGCAGATCTCCAACTGGGACGACTTGGTCCAAGCCTTCGCTGGGAATTTCCAGGGCACGTACGTGCGCCCCGGGAATTCCTGGGACCTTCGAAGCTGCCGGCAACAGCCGGGGGAGTCGCTCCGGGACTACATCCGGCGATTCTCGAAGCAGCGCACCGAGCTGCCCAACATCACCGACTCGGATGTCATCGGCGCGTTCCTCGCCGGCACCACTTGCCGCGACCTGGTGAGCAAGCTGGGTCGCAAGACCCCCACCAGGGCGAGCGAGCTGATGGACATCGCCACCAAGTTCGCCTCTGGCCAGGAGGCGGTCGAGGCTATCTTCCGAAAGGACAAGCAGCCCCAGGGCCACCCATCGGAAGAGGCTCCCAAGGCGTCTACTCCGCGCGGCGCCAAGAAGAAAGACAAGAAGAAGTCGCAATCGAAACGCGACGCCGCTGACGCGGACCTTGTCGCCACCGCCGAGTACAAGAACCCTCGGGAGCCCCCTGGAGGTGCAAACCTCTTCGACAAGATGCTCAAGGAGCCGTGCCCCTACCATCAGGGGCCCGTCAAGCACACCCTCGAGGAGTGCATTATGCTTCGGCGTCACTTCCACAGGGCCGGGCCACCCGCCGAGGGTGGCAGGGCCCGCGACGACGACAAGAACGAGGATCACCAAGCAGGAGAGTTCCCCGAGGTCCGCGACTGCTTCATGATCTATGGAGGGCATGCGGCGAATGCCTCGGCTCGGCATCGCAAGCAAGAGCGCCGGGAGGTCTGCTCGGTGAAGGTGGCGGCGCCAGTCTACCTAGACTGGTCCGACAAGCCCATCACCTTCGACCAGGCCGACCACCCCGACCATGTGCCGAGCCCGGGGAAATACCCGCTCGTCGTCGACCCCGTTGTCGGCAATATCAGGCTCACCAAGGTCCTGATGGATGGGGGCAGCTGCCTCAACATCATCTACGCCGAGACCCTCAAGCTCCTGCGCATCGATCTGTCCTCCGTTCGAGCAGGCGCTGCGCCCTTCCATGGGATCATCCCTGGGAAGCGCGTCCAGCCCCTCGGGCGACTCGACCTCCCCGTCTGCTTCGGGACGCCCTCCAACTTCCGAAGGGAAACCCTGACGTTCGAGGTGGTCGGGTTCCGAGGAACCTACCACGCCGTACTAGGGAGGCCATGTTACGCGAAGTTCATGGCCGTCCCCAACTACACCTACCTGAAGCTCAAGATGCTGGGCCCCAACGGGGTCATCACCGTCGGCCCCACGTACAAACACGCGTTCGAATGCGACGTGGAGTGCGTGGAGTACGCCGAGGCCCTCGCCGAGTCCGAGGCCCTCATCGCCGACCTGGAGAACCTCTCCAAGGAGGTGCCAGACGTGAAGCGCCATGCCGGCAACTTCGAGCCAGCAGAGACGGTTAAGGCCGTCCCTCTTGACCCCAGTGGCGACACCACCAAGTAGATCCGGATCGGTTCCGGGCTCGACCCCAAATAGGCAGCAGTGCTCATCGACTTTCTCCGCGCAAACGCCGACGTCCTTGCGCGGAGTCCCTCGGACATGCCCGCCATACCGAGGGATGTCGCCAAACACTCGCTGGATATCCGGGCCGGAGCCCGATCCGTCAGATAGCCTCTGCGCCTCGGTCATCAAGGGAGGGTCGGCCTCGCCTTGGCAGAGCCCGACCCTCCCTCGGGGGCTAAAAAGGGGGAACCTCTCTACGTCAAGATCGGGCATACTCCTCCGTGTCAAAAATTTTCAATCAAAAAAGGGGCCTCTTGCGCCCTCCCGGCTACGTTCTCCCGGCTATGTCAGAAGCAGGGTCTCGAGGAGCGAACGCGGTACATGTAAATGGCAAGGCCGACTGAGCCGAGGGGCTCCTGTGCCTCCGGGTTAGGGATACCTCACTCATCACCTGCCACGAAGAATGGCCCGACTCGAGAAGCTACCCTATTATTGACAAGCCAGGACGAACATGCAGATGGAAAGAAAGGAGAAGTATGACTCCATGCAAGAAAGACAAAGTGTTCAAGCCTCAACGGCCGCGGTGAGACGCACATCCAACAAGAAACTGTTCAAACAAGAATTAGGCGCCGCCTTGGGAAGGAGCCGCGCCCTCAGCTCCATCCCCGCCGTCGGTGGGGTCCATCTCGGCCTCCGGTAACGTCGCAGGGGGAAGGATCTCCGCCTCAAAGGTGGTCGCCAGCACCGCGCTCGGACCCGCGGCGACCGCGTCGAGCCGTTGGACCTCCGCTAGGGCAGCATCGTCTTCGTCAGGAAGACAGTACCCCTCACTAACCCGCTCCAGGTCCACAACGTAGTGGGAAGCAAGCACGGCGAAGGCCCGCCTGACGCCGTGGTGTAACGCTTCGTGGACTCTGCCGCGCGCGTGATCACCCAAGGCTCGAAGGCGGCTCTGAGGGGAGCTTCCTGAAGGGACGTCGCCGGAGCCGAGGACACGATAAAAGTCCGAGACGGCCTCGGACATAGCCGCAAGGTCCGCACCCCTCTGCTCGACAGCTCCGGCAAGCGCCTCAGCAAGCGCCTTGGCGGACTCGTCAAGGGCGGACTCAAGCTCTGCAAGCAACCGGGAGAAATACCTCAAGCACAAGCAAAGGAAACGGACAAGAAAGAGAACCAGGGAGGACCAAGACGTACCTCCGGCTCGGGCACGATGCTTCGAGGCCGCGACCTGGGCCGCGGCTAAGTCAGCCGCAAGGGTCTCGGCACGGCTTTCGGCCTCGGCAGCCCGGCCCTGAGATCGGTCCCGTTCCTCGACGACCTGGGCGAGCTCCGATCGCTGCCGTTGCGCCTCCGCACGCGCTGCAGCCGCCTCGGCTCTCAGGTCGGCGCAGAGCAGCTGGAGGTCCGCCACCTTGGCATCCTGCTGGGAAAGGCGCGCGGTAGCCCCGGCGAGCGAGGACCTCAGGGATCGCAGCGAGCCCCAGACATCAACCTCGCGGCGGATGAACGACGACTTGGCGGCGCTCCGGTCCGACAGATCCTGGGGAAAGGAAATAGGGCGTCACGACGGGTGTCTCGCCCACAGAAGGAAAAAGGTATGCCCGAAACCGCTACCTGGAGGATTTTGGGGACGTCTCTACAGAAAACCTCCAGCGACGACCGGAGCGACCCCACCGTAGCCTCTGCGCACTCGCGGAGCTCACCCCAGGACTGGTCCTCCTGCTCATCATCGAGAACGAAGACGGGGTCCGAGGCCCCGCGGGTCTGGAATCGGAGCAACGGGCGCCGGGCCTCGGGGCTCCGCCGCATAGCGATGAGGCTGCCGCCCGGCTGGACGGATTACGCGTCCACGCCCGCCTCTTCTGAAGTCTTGGGCGCCGACGCATCAGCCATCCCGACGCTGGCGGCAACTGGACGCCCTTCGACAGGGACGGCGGCAACCTCGGCGGTGGCAGGCGCCGGCATGACCGGCACGACAGGCGAACTCAGGGCCACGTGGGCGTCAGCTGCCTCCTCAACCACGATAGCCGCCTCGGCCGAAGAGCCGGCCTCGGGAGCCCGCTCCTCAGAGATTGGCGACGCCCGAGCCCCCAGTGGTGAAGTACCCCGCGAAAGGGTCGGTGGAATGGCGCTGGCCACACAGTTCGGCGCCGTCTTGAGGGCCTTCCGGGGTGCCAGGTCGGTCTGGCCATGACTTCGCTTGCTGGATACAAAAAAAAGGAGAGGAGGAAAGAAAGATCACGACCGAGACATATGAATGGGAAGCCAAGACGAAGACATTCCGAGATACTCACCCACTTCGGGCCATGATCCACCGCGCCTGGGGGGAGCCTTCTTGGATCCCGGCTCCCGAAACAGCCGCCGAGGTCCGCTCCGCCGGCACCTTCGACACCACCCTTGCTTGGGGCGCCCGGGAAGCGGATTCCCCGGGCACGGCCGCGACGACTTGAGGGTCACCCCCATGCGCCACCGCCACGAGCGGCGGCCCCTGGGGAACAGACGCCTTGGCCTGGACCACCGGAGCTGCCTCAGCTCCTCCGGTTGAGGGGTCAGGTGACCTCTCGGTTCGCCCCCGTGCCTCGGGTCGGGAGCCCGACGCGCCGACTTCGGGGGCTGACGGAGTCGGCCCGCTCGGGGGCTGGCTCGACGGCTCCTGGCCACACCCCAAGCTGGGGCTGAGGCCGAGACGGGCGGCCATGTCGTCCTCTTCATCATCATCATCGTCATCATCGCCGTCGGGCGTCTCCGGCGACGGCTCCCTCGGGAGTCCGTCCCTCTCCTGCTGGCGACGGCGCTTCTCCAAGGCGTCCCGAGCCCGCCTCCGCTCGCGGGCCCGGGCCTTCTCCGCGTCCTTCTTTTTCTTCTTCTCCTTCGCGGCGACCCGCCGCGCTGCACGGTCCACCGCGTCCTTCGGGACCCGTGGCTGGGAGGGTTTGTGCCACCCCACATCCTAAAAGGAGGGGAGAAAGGAACCCGGTCATAAGGACCCGGGGCGACCCGATATACGAAGAAGGAAGGGGCGAACACTCACCAAAGTCACACACCCCTGGTCGGGGCGCATCCGAAGCTGGGAGTATGCGTGGGGGTCCGGCTTCCCCATCGCAGCCGACACCCGCCATTGGAGGGCGTTGAAGGGGAGAGGATCAGGGGACATTCGTGAGCCCTCCCAGTCAGCCTCCGGGGTCATCTCCCAGAGCGGCAGCCGCCGCTCCGCCAATGGAAGCACCCTCCGACGGTGGATAGCGGCGATCACTCCCGCAGCGGTAAGTCCCCCCTCCCGCAACTCCTTCAGGGCTTGGAGAAGGGGTTCGAGATTCTTCTGCCTCTCGTGCGGGGTCCCGTGGCGCCAGGCGTCGGTGGCAGCCGTAACCACTCGCTGGGAAAACGGTGGGAGCAACTCACCGTCATTCCGGAGGTAGAACCACCGGTGCTGCCACCCCTTGTTCGAAGACGCAAGAGTGGCCGGAATGTACTGCAGCGCCCGCGACTGCCTCAACAAGAGAATGCAGCCGCCGGCCCGCACCGCGGCACGGATCCTCCTCTCCCCCGTCGACAAGGCGAAAGGCTCGGCGAGGAAGAGATGAGTCCACAAATCCCAATGAGGAGCGATCCCCAAGTATCCTTCGCATACCGCTACGAAGATAGCGGCCTGCGAGATGGAGTTGGGGGAGAGGTTGTGCAACTCCACCCCGTAGTGGAATAGGATGGCCCGCATAAAGCGGCCCGTCGGCACACCAAATCCCCGCTCATGGAAGGAGACGAAGCTCACGACATACCCCGGCGGTGGGGACGGAGCGGCTCCGCCCACGGGAGGAATCCACTCTGGCCGCTGCTTGTCGGTAAGGGGGCGGAGCAAACCTTCGCCGACCAGCTCCTCCAGATCACTCGCCGTCACCGTGGAGAAGGGCCACGGATCGCGCGGGGGGATTATGGTCACTCGATCCGCCATTACCAAAATGGAGAAGATGGCGGCGCGGGGGGCAGGGAGAGCGGTTTCTCTCTTCTCCGACTAAAGTTTCCCGGGTTGCGAAAACCTAAAGGGAAAAGAAGGGAGCAGAGCGAAGAACCGTCACCGGACCCCCTCTCAAGTATATGAAGGCCAGGGCGAAGCCGTTTCCAGCACATCGCCTGGACCGGACGCGGGATTCGAAAAGCGCGAAGCGGTACAGCCGTTCCTCAAACGGCTCGCGCACGTGTAACAGCCACCCCGCCAACCACTCGCCCCGTCGCATTAACTCCGCGCGGGACACGCGGCGCCTCTGGCGGGAGAAGCGCATGACGCTTCACCTTCGCCGTAATAACCGCGTCAAAAAGAGGTACGCCACGTCGTTCGATTTCGTTTCCTTTTTCCTCTTTCTCTATCTCTTGCAACAGGGACCGGGAAAGGGGGATACCCCGAAAAGGATCCTTTTCCGCGAAGGAACCGGGCTCCGAGCCCCCCCTACTGATCAGGGGTTCGAAGACTGGCCCTCCGAAGGGTTCAACAGTCGCCTCAGATCGCGTGGGCCCGACACCCACTACTGGTCAGGGGTTCGAAGGCCAGCCCCCCGAAGGGCTCCATGGCCGCCTCAGGCTACTCGGGCTCCGCGCCCATTACTGATCAGGGGTTCGAAGGCTGGCCCCCGAAGGGTTCACAGTCGCCTCAGACACCGAGCGAGGGATGACCAGGGGTACGTTCGATACATAACCGAGGCTCGGGCTGCGCTCCCGAGGTACCCTAGGACATTTCCGAGACCAGCGGGAACGATCTTGTAACGGAATCCCATCGGAGGGAGGCATCGAGCCCTCGGACCCCGTCGCCAGGGGACCGGGTCCGGCAAATCACCCGCAGGTACTTTTGGGCGTGCCTCTGGGCCCCTAGCCGACCCCCAACGAACGGGGCACGGACGCCCACTCGGATTACCCGCTTGCAGCTCACCGGAGACACCATGTTCGGTGCCCATCGAGGGTAACATGGCGCACTCCCCCCCTCCTCCTTGCGGAAAGGCGACGTAATGGCGTATGTAAAAAGTCGAGTCTGTCCCTGATCGTCCTCTCGCCCAGTGCAGAGGCTCGGGGGCTGCTCTCGCAAAAACCGGCTCCGGCCAAACCGTTGACAGCGTCAACATACCAGCCCGAGAGCTTAGGCCCCGACTGTGCACCCGGGCTAAGGCCAGTTCGCATGAGGGAACGACCAGACCAGCCGAAGCATTACGCGAGGTATTAAGACCTCGAAGGAGTGTAACCACTCCTCCAAGGCCTCGGGGGCTACACCCGGCGGGTGCGCTCGCGCGCACCCACCAGAACAAAATGCAACCGAGAAGGGCTGGTCCCCTTGCAAAAAAGTGCGACGAAAGCCTCCAAGCGAGTGCTAACACTCCCTTTGAGGCTCGGGGGCTACTGTCGGGGACCATAATTAGGGGTACCCTCAAGACGCCTAATTCTCAGCTGGTAACCCCCATCAGCATAAAGCTGCAAAGGCCTGATGGGTTCGATTAAGTCAGGGATCAGTCCACACGAGTGACTCGATCACGCTTCACCCGAGCCTAGCCTCGGCCAAGGGCAGCCGACCTCGAGAGACTTCCGTCTCGCCCGAGGCCCCCCTTTTTACGGCCGACACATCACCGGCTCGCCCGAGGCCTTGGCTTCGCTCAGAAGCAACCCTGACTAAATCGCCACACCGACTGACCGAGTTGCAGGAGCATTTAACGCAAAGGTGGCCTGACACCTTTATCCTGACACGCGCCCCCCCGGCAGAGCCGACGTGACCGCCGTCACTCCACCGCTCCACTGACCAGCCTGACAGAAGGACAGCGTCGCCTGCGCCACTCCGACTGCGGTGCCACTCTACAGAGTGAGTCAGACAGACAGTCAGGCCTTGCCAAAGGCACCACGGCGAACTCCGCTCCGCCCGACCCCAGGGCTCGGACTCGGGCTAAGACCCGGAAGACGGCGAACTCCGCTCCGCCCGACCCCAGGGCTCGGATTCGGGCTAAGACCCGGAAGACGGCGAACTCCGCTCCGCCCGACCCCAGGGCTCGGACTCGGGCTAAGACCCGGAAGACGGCGAACTCCGCTCCGCCCGACCCCAGGGCTCGGACTCGGGCTAAGACCCGGAAGACGGCGAACTCCGCTCCGCCCGACCCCAGGGCTCGGACTCGGGCTAAGACCCGGAAGACGACGAAACTCCGCCTCGCCCGACCCCAGGGCTCGGACTCCGCCCTGGCCTCGGCCAAACGACCTCCGCCTCGCCCGACCCCAGGGCTCGGACTCGGCCTCGACAACAGAAGACAGACTCAACCTCGGCTTCGGAGGAGCCCCCACGTCACCCCGCCTAGGGCACAGACCCGCCACATCAACAGGAAACGTCATCATCGTCCTACCCCGAATCGACTCGGGTCACGGAGAACAAGACCGGCGTCCCATCCGGCCAGCTCCGCCGGATGGGCAATGATGGCGCTCCACAAGCTCTGTGACGACGGCGGCCCCCAGCTCTCTTACGGAAGCAGGGCGACGTCAGCAAGGACTCGACCGCTCCAACAGCTGTCCCTCCGCCAGGCTCCGTCGCACCTCCGACAGCCACGACATCACGCCAGCAAGGTGCCAAGACCTCTCCGGCTGTCACATTGGCATGTACCTAGGGCGCTAGCTCTCTCTCCGCTAGACACGTAGCACTCTGCTACACCCCCCATTGTACACCTGGATCCTCTCCTTACGACTATAAAAGGGAGGACCAGGGCCTTCTTAGAGAAGGTTGGCCGCGCGGGACCGAGGACGGGACAGGCGCTCTCTTGGGGCCGCTCGCTTCCCTCACCCGCGTGGACGCTTGTAACCCCCCTACTGCAAGCGCACCCGACCTGGGCGCGGGACGAACACGAAGGCCGCGGGACTTCCACCTCTCTCACGCTCGACTCCGGCCACCTCGCCTCTCCCCCCTTCGCGCTCGCCCACGCGCTCGACCCATCTGGGCTGGGGCACGCAGCACACTCACTCGTCGGCTTTGGGACCCTCCTGTCTCGAAACGCCGACAAATAAGTATCAGGCCGAAACAATAAAATGGCATGATAGGAAAGTTCGATTGAAAAATATCAAGCCAGACCATTTGGTGCTTCGGAGGATAGCCAACCCAGATATAGTGGGCAAGCTACAGCTGAAATGGGAAGGTTCTTTTCTAGTAGTATCTTCGTCAACACCCGATTCTTATAAATTGAAGGATATGGACGGCAATGACATACCTAGATCTTGGAATGCGAATGAGCTTCGGCGGTATTATGTGTAATTGATGTAATCTTTTTCATTTTTTTCCTATGGCACCCTTTTTCTTTCAGGAGGGGAGAAAGGTTTTTAATAAGGCCATAGTTTGTAATTTTCATTCTTATTTAGCCCTATGCAATACAAGGGCCAAAATCCCCCAAAAATGTAACATGTAATATCAGAACCTGCACCATCAAGTGCAAAAGAAAACAGGGAAAAGCTCAAAAGTCGTCCCTAAGGGGATGCAGAGCTGTAATCACTCCAAGCATGTCGAAGCTGCAAAAGTCGTTCCTAAGGGAGCGCAGAGTAAGTCCTGAAGCTCAAAAGTTGTTCCTAAAGGAATGCAGAGCCAAATACCACCGAAATAGAAGGTGAAGAAGCTCCAAAGTCGTTCCTAAGAAGATGCAGAGCTTAAATGCCACCGAAATAGAAGGTGAAGAAGCTCCAGAGTCGTTCCTAAGGGGATGCAGAGCTTAAATGCCACCGAAATAAAAGGTGAAGAAGCTCCAAAGTCATTCCTAAGGGGATGCAGAGCTGGGTGTGGCTTCGTGTGCGTTTGGGTCATACATTTGCATATTACATTACATCATTCACTGCATTCATACAGACATTCATTAGACATTCGTAGGATCATCATCATGACATGAAGCACGAACGATAATATGAACAGAAATAGTCCGGCGTCAACGACAAAGTGCTTCGTTGACCACGAAGAAGCTTCGTTTCAAATATAAATACAGGCATTTTATGCAAGGAAATGCTTCAATGTGTATGAAAAGAAGGGAAGGTGTTTTTCGCCTTCGGCTCAAAAGACACAAATTTCGTCCACAGCAAAGCAATTCGTACATGGATGGAAAGGTAAAATTATATTACAAGGTATGGACAAATATATATAGTATTGAGTTTAACTCTCGATTACAATTTTTTGCAAAAATAATGCAAATATTTCCTAAGCTCTATACATGAAGGCTTAAAAGGAAGCTTCATCTCAGCAACCTTCAGAATGTGCTTTGGTTTATTAACCTTCGGCACCGCTATCCTGCAGACAAACAATGGTATAAGGTAAAAGTGATTATAAAAATCAAGGCAAACAACAGGTATAAGTTTCGTACTGGTTTAAGCAGACTCCGAGCTTCGTCTCCAGCCAACTCTCGTCCGCCTTTAGCCCAAATCTGAGTGATGAATCTATTTCCGATACTTTGGGCCTCACCAGGGATATTAGTCAGGTCTGATATTGATAGGCTGAAGGCTGGCTTGTTTACTGTCTTTGCATGCGTGCATCCGGCCTTCAAGAATGCAGCAGTCGTGCCGCGAGAAGCTAACAGGGCACAGAAGTCACCATGCCCAGTTATCACTTCACCGAGTGCATCAACTTCATTTTCAATGTGCTTGAAGATATCTGATATATCTTCAGCCGAAGGGGCAATATCTTTAGAGCTGGCCCCAACCAAGCTGAAGACTCCTTTTAACCATTGCGCGCAGCGGCTGCCAAATTCCAAGCATTTGTTCTGAAGGTCCCTCAAAGATTCCTGCAGCTTCGTGTTCTTATCAGCTTCAGCTTTATATTTTGCTTGCAGTGCCTTTGTCTCCTGTTCGAAGTACTCTGATTTTTCTTTTAAGGTTGTTTGAGTCTGGAGAAGCTCCTCGCTCAGCCGAGCATTTTCAGCTTGAAGTTCCGCAAGGGAACCCTCCGTTGCTTGGAGCAGGAAGTCCTTATTTTCAAGAGAAGCTTCACAATCTTTGATTTGCTTTCCAAGCCTTCAATTACGACCTCATTTTTCTTGTCTTCAAGGTCTTGTTGCATTCTTAGTGCTTTGCTTAGCAGCATACTCTGTGAAAATAAGCTGACGTCATAAAATTTTAATTCATCACAAAGTTAGCATAAATCTAGGCAAAAGAATTTTACCTTGAAATTGGAGTAAAAGAGACTGCCGACGATATGTTGCCGTCGGTAGCCGCTTATATCAGACTCAAGCTTCGGGAAACTGACACCCTTTGATAGAGTGCCGATTATTTTTGCCCCAGCACGATCGCGAATACATCCCAAGACTCCTTCGTCAATTCCACCGAAAAGCATAGATCATGGTTGGTAGCCACAGGATACTCCATATTCCTTTAGCTCCTTTTTCTCAGCCTTGGACAATTCTTGACCCACCAGGTTCCAAAGGTCAAAATCTTTTTCTTCTGAAGCAGCATCAGCAACCTTTTTTCCTTTGGCAGGCACTGCGGCCATGACCTTCTCTGCAGTTGTAGCCGTCTCTTCTGCAGCCATATCCAAAAGGAGTTTGTCAATTCCTGACAATGTACTCGCAAAACTAGCAGCTTCGGCAGCAGCTGTAGCTTCGGCAGTAGCTGTAGCTTCGGCAGCGGTTACAGCTTCAGTAGTGGCCTCGGCACTTGCAACATGCACTATTTTGGACGCCGAGGCCAGAGGTGGTGTCCGCTCAATATTTTGCATAACATTAACAATTCTTCGTTTTTTCTGACCCTCAGTCTTCCCCTTTATGGCCGAGGGTTGATCCTTCTTCTGTAAAAGTTTCGTCAGTTCTGGTCCCAAAGGACTTAGGAGCTTGATGGGTAGGGATTCAGTCATTACCTTTAGAATTTCTGCTATTTCAGCAACAGGAGGTGTTGAAGGAGTTTCTTTTGTTGCCTCAGTTACCTTCGGCTCCGGAGCTTCAGGCTTCCTCTTTTTTGAAACTGTTGCCTTCGGCTCAGGAGTAGATTTTGTCTTCTTAGAAATCTTCTCATCTTCCTTAACCATTCTGGCAGCTTGCCTGCTTAGAATACTGACAACCCTTTTTCTTTTCACCCCTTTGACCCTTTGTCAAGCTTTTCATAATCAGGGTAGTCAAAATTCAAGGCATCCATCACCCGGTTTAATCTTCGCTTCGGCCGAGTACCGAGGGCTGCGGTCATCAGCTGATCTTCCTTCTTGGTATAATTCCCAAGTATCTCGTTGCACATGGTCTCAATCATGTCTAGCCATTCTTTGCAAGGCTCCTTGAATTGTTTTTCAAACTTAAAACGGTAAACAAGTCGAACAAGTTCATGCTTCTTCCCCACTTCTTTCCTCTTCGGCATTCCCCAACCACTTGACATTGGATATGTTCTATTTGCCAAGTATTCTTGCACCAAGTCCCTAGTACTGATCTGCTCAGCTACCACTCTAAATTCTACTTCAGCCAGCTGACAAGGTGACCCCAGTTGCATATTACATAAGGGCCTAGTCATGCCGAAGCTCAAAGTCAGTGGACTCATAACCGTAGCCATCAGCTTCTCCCTCTTTTTCTCGTCAGCCTTCATATAGAACCACTCACTCTTCCAACCAGTTGGCCACTTGGTACGATAGCTAAGAACTGGTGCCTTTGTATCCTTTCGATATGCAAAGTTGTAACAACCAAAATTCTCGTGAAGGCCATCTGCCCTGGCCTTCGTCTGATAATGCAGCTCGTGCACTCGGCAAAAAGCTTCGGCATTTGGACTCATTCCTTGGCTTCGGAGGGCCCAGATATAGACAATGAGTCTAACAATAGCGTTGGGAGTCAGCTGATGAAGATATATCTCAAAGTTCTTTAAAACTTCCCCTATCATATCATTTAGGGGGAATCGGAGCCCTTCTCTGAAGCTCTTAAAAACGACAACTTCATTCTCTTTCGGCTCCGGAACTACCTCTTCCCCAGCAAATCGAACAAGTTTGCTCTCAGTCTCTCCAAAATACCCCAATTTCATCATCATAGGCATGTCATCTTCTATTACAGTGGATTTTTCAAATTCAAGATGACTAGGCTTTGTCGGGTTCAAAATGTTGTAGTCTTCTCCACTCTCATCATCATTCTCACCCTCAACCACAGCTTGTTCAGCTTCGGCATTGGAAGCACCTTCGGCAATAGGCCCTTCTGGCACAACAAGACCTGATTGCCTCATCACCTCTGAAATTGGTGCTATCTCAGTTACGTCGACTTTGTCTCCCTCGCGAGACACTCTAGCAGTTGATCGCACTCTAGCCATTTCAATGATTTCACCTTTTGACGAAGCTAACCTTAAACGATGAAGCGTTTGCTCGAGAGCGCAATGCAGAAAGCTTCGGCTATGGTCAAATTTTTTAACAACACAACAGTGCAATGGCAATGAATGTTGTGGTAACTCCTCACCAAACCGTCTGTTTATATATAGTGCTGCAGGGGGAAGGTGAACCGCCAGGCCGCTCGCACTCGCTGAACGGTGGACCGTCCGATGCCTGGAATATTATAATCATTTCTCTGCAACGAGCTCAGGGAAGGTGTTTTTCGGACCTTCGGCATTCCGAAGCCTTCGTGTTTTTCGTGGATCGAGCTCGTTACAAAAAACGATCTAGCACCGCGAAGGGGCCACTATTGGGGGCCTTCTTCTCCGCCGAAGGTCCTCTAAGCAAAAACACCTTCGATAGAACAATACACAAGCAGGTGTGACATGAAGGTGTAAGCCGAAGCTACCATTGAAGGAGCTTTGGCATGGTGACACGCTAAAGACGAAGGACGTTACCGACTTAAAGAGGAAAAGACTGTATAGCCCTCGATAATTTGTATTGTAATTGTAATTAGCCATCAGGGTCATGGATGTAATTTTGTCTGGGCTGTGTCATGTGCCTATAAATAGATGAACAATACCCTTGTACTGTTCACGCTGACTTGTAATCACTCTCACGTCACTCCCGCTTTTTCACCTTCTGTCAAGCCGAAGGTACAAATGTAATATAAATATCATTGATGTTTATTCATGTTTATATAAAATAAGAATATGAATAGTCTAATGATTTGAAATGATTATTCATATTCCCTTTGTGTTTCATATGTCTCTGTTTATATTCTTGCTTACTGAAATGATGAAGGTATGTCCTTCATGACCTTCGTCTGAAGATCATTATATCCTAAGGGGGATAATGCTTCGAAGGACGAAGGTCTCTAATCGTTAACAGTTGTGTTGCTTTGTTCTTGGTATTTAGCATCTGAGAACAAGGACCAACAGCTAGCATAGAGCTAATCCAGAAATAATCCAACCCAAATAGGTGATCAAGGACAGGATAAACAGAGGACTAGTAAATTCTTAGGTATAAATTGTGTAAATAGGTCAGAGGACACTTGACTTCACCAACCAGCTGCTACTCATGGTCTTCTCCTGCAACTTCCTCAGACTCCACCAACGGACCGTTATCTATATGAGTGCAAACATACATTCCACATTCTTAACGTAGAGGGAAACAATACACCATACAACAAAACAGATCAATTAAACAGACATGTGGCGCAGGGCTCGCATTTACGACTATGCGAGAAAAGAAACTACGCCGGTCGAAGCTACGACTGAGAGACAGCGATTACGTTAAGCAGTTGTGGACTAAAATATTTATCTCAACATAATTATATTAATTGGTGTTCATACGACCTGCACATAAAATTAGTGCTAGATCCTAATTAGTTCGATACTCGATTAATCGTCGTTACTCTATGCACTTTAACTATTATACGAGATTCTAGGTGAATTAAAAAGGGTCGTCGAGCGGCGAAGCGCGCGACACGATGCATGACTCAAATGAAATTTAAAATGCAACGACGCGCGTGAAGCACCGAACGACGAACCGAAGCGTGCCGAAGGCACACGAGCTAGGGCTACGCGCCGAGGCCGCGCCATAGCCGCGACAAGGCTACGCGCAGGGGCCGGGCCAAGCAGGGGATGCGCGCATGGGGCTGGGCACCGCGCTGGAGGGGGGGATGGGGCCGCCGCGCCGAGGGCCGGGCACGCCGGACCGGGGTCGAGCCGCGCGAGGAAGAGCCACCGCACCGAGGGCTGGGCTGTGCAGGGGAAGGGGCGACGCGCTGGGGGCCAGGTTGCATGGGGGAGGGCGGGCCGGGGAGGGGCTTCCATGGCCAGGGGGCGCCGCGGGCAGGGGAGGGCGCGCGCAGGCAGAGAGAGGAGGAGGTAGGAGAGGGAGGGGCATACCAAGGGCTCGATGAACGGCAGCAACCACAGCTTCGGTGATCCAAACGATGGTAGGGAGAGAGTGGGAGAGAGGAGGAAGAGGGAGAGGGCAGTTTCTCTCTTCCTAGATCATGGTTGTGCGGGAGAGGGGAGGTGGGGGCGGTTTGGGCGTGCATGGGGGGAGGGGCGGCTGGGCGTGCACTAGGGCTGGGGCTGCTTCTCTAATCGATCTTGCTTGCTTTCTAATCAAATCCATTCCTTGAATAAAAATCCTAAATTAAATGAATGCACGCTTAGACATGACATTGGATAGAAATAAATATGCTCCGGCATGATGCAACAACAATATCAACTTAGGGTTTTTCATACACGTAGCATGGACACCAATCTCTATATTGCTTTGAAAATAGGAAGAAGGAGCAGAACAGAGAGAGAGAAAATGAGAGTAACGCCTGAATTTGGTGAATATTGGAGAAGAAATTTTATACCCCAAATTCAGGGTGTTATATATATGTTGTGGTTTTTTACGATCGTATTTAGATTTCTGTCGTGACCAGTGTATTTTCCGTATCGAACTTTCGTTTTCGATTCGTTTTCAATGTTTTTGAATTACTAATGTTATTTTCATCTATGGAGTTATCATTATCAATTGTTTCCAAGAAAAGCTATGAAATCGATAATAGTTTTAGTGTTTACCAACTGTATTTATCCCTAAGGGCTAGTTTGGGAACCCCATTTTTCTAAGGTCTGGTTTGGCAGACCAAAACCTAGCTGATTTTCCGGCCTTTTCCACCGGAAGAAAGCCCACACGAAGATTGTCCATGGGTTTTTCATTTATGTCATTTGGCAGCCCACAATCGGACGGAGATTCGTCCAAGAAACCCTATTTTACACTAGGAAAGAACCTTGTCCTTGGGAGGCCAGGTGATTCTCCCTCCCCACGTGCGTCTCCTCGGCCACCATCTCCACGAGCACCTCCGTCGCCGCGTCTCCTCAGCCGCCATCTCCGCGAGCACCTCCGCTGCCGCATCTCCTCAGCTGCCATCTCCACGAGCACCTCTGCCGCCTCTCCAACATATTCTCCGACGCTATCCCCTTTCCCTCGACAAGGTCAGCTCTCCTGCTCTGGATCCCATCTTGTTGTGTCTTGCTGCGCCCCCTTCCCTGCTCCTGTTGATCTCGGCAAGGTTTGTGCGGGTTGCGACAATCCCCTCGCGAGTCAAGCCTCCCCCAGATTTGGTTGGTAGCTAGGTTACTTGCTTGCTGCACACACACCACACTTTTGTAGCTATATATGTTTTCCTTCGTTCTAGATTTCAGATTTGTATGCTAGCCAGTGTTTTCAGAGTACAACATTGGAGCTACTCTTTTGTCACTCTGAATTCACACGTATATTGGCCGCGTCTCTCTAATGCCAAGACACACGTACTTATTGGTAGGTTACTCTCTGCACACACCACTCTTTTGTAGCTATGTTTTCTTTCGGTCTAGAATTGTATGCTAGCTAGTGTTTTTAGTGCATGTACGACGTCGGAGCTACTCTTTGCCACTCTGCATTCACACGTACTGGGTGGGGGCAAGAGTGCATACATGTATGATGAAGATTCAGCAAAATCGTGACTAGCCAGCCGCAATTTCCTGGACAAGCAACTGCACTAAACTGAATGGCAGTTGCACTTTGAGATATTCTTCTAGTGCTGGTTTAAAAACATGGTGACTGTTCTTGTAAGCATTCTTATTTAAAACCTGGTTGCTTCTGTATGCATTCTTGTTCAGTATAGATGTACTATTAGCAAAGGATTTAGTGTGCCAGAAGGAAAGTTTTATCTAGTAGATGGTGGTTATGCAAATACATCATCCTTCATTGCACCATATAGAGGGGTTCGATATCATCTCAATGAGTTTAGGAGGCGTCGTTCATCACAAAGTGGTTATGCGAACTACAGAGAGTTGTTCAACCACCACCATGCAATCCTCCGTAACCATATAGAGAGGGCCATCGGTGTTCTAAAGAAAAGGTTCCCAATTCTAAAAGTAGGCACATTTCATCCCATGGAGAACCAAATTAAGATCACAGCTGCAACTGTTGCATTTCACAACATAATTAGAGGGCAAAATGGAGACGAAAGATGGCTTGACAACCAACCAGATTACATCTCTCCAAGTCAATATGTTGATGTTCCAGAGGGAGATATCAACTATCTCAATGACACAGAATCAAGTGATGGAAGTGCTCTAAGAGATCAGATCGCACTTCAGATGTGGGCTGCCTACAATAGCTAGATGTTATAATAGGATGCCTACAATAGCTAGATGTGGGTTGCCTACTATTATTACTTATAAAGTCTTTATGGTTTGTAGTTTGTCATGTAGCTAGTTGCCAAGTTATGAACTTAAAGTTGCTTAGTTATGTACTATTATTTCCACAATTTCAGTTTTGAATAAAGTATGATTTGGAACAATGTGTATGAGAAAGGCTTAGTCGATGTGATGCATGATCACAAAGATAATCCAAAATTCAAAGGTCAAAATGGTTGGAATCGTGATGGATGGAACAGTATCACTACCAAGTTCAATGAAAAGTTCCCTCTAGCTCATTTTTCTAAACAACAACTGCAAGAGAAGGAGAGAGAGAGCTTAAAGGATACTACAAGGCAATAAGGGATTCAAGAAAAGAAGCGGGGTTGGTTGGAATGACACCCTATGCATGGTACTGGCTGAACCAGAAGTTTGGCCTGTGGATTCAATATGTTCACTTTTGCTACTAATAATATATTTCATGTTGCATTTAATAGGCTCACCCAAAGGTATCAAAGTTTTGCAACAGGCCATTCCCTCTTTTTTACAGTTTAGAAGGGCTATATGAAGGTGTGTGTGTGTGTGTATACTTCTACATTTTGTTTATTTTTGTGATGAGCTAGCTGTTTATATTTTGTTCTGCTGTTTATATTTTTGTCATAAATTTTATATTGTGGATATCTTCCCTTCTTTTGGTTCTTTTCGGCACTTTCTTGCATTGGTTGCCTCTTGCTCTTGGCATGACAGTCACCACAATCTAGGGTGCCAGTATACAAATGAAATTGTTCCTGGGAGTGTCAGTACAAATTGGAAGAAAATGTACAGGAAACTGACAGGAAACTGGGAGTGTCGGTACATTCTAGGGTGCCAGTATATTTTTGTGATGAGCTAGCTGTTTGTTTTTGTCACTATGATGAGCTAGTTGTTTGTTTTTGTCCTGCTGTTAACAACATACCAAACAAATAGCATTTTGTTCTTAATTTCTTGATCAGAAGTTCTACTACATTTTGTATAGGTAGTGTGGCTACCAGAGAGTTAAATTTCACATCAACCTTTGTTGATCTTCCTCCACCTTCAGCTCCATCCAGGAGTGTGTCTGCACAAAGTCTCAATCCCTTGGTACTAATTCACTTGATTTGGATGGACAAGAAACCACAAGTGTCTTCAATCTATCTTCTGATGCTCAATATGTCCCAGTCAATACTAATGAACCCACTGAAGCTCAATTTGTCCCATCTAATCAAGAATCAAGCCAGAGAGAAGGTGGCAGTGGGAGAAAGTGTAAGCAAAGCCATGTTGGATTAGCTCTTGAAAGTTATGTGGAGTTTAAAAAGATCCAAAATACAGAAACACTTGAAACTCTTAAAGAACATAAGAGGCAAGAGGATCAATTTTCTATTAGCAAGTGCCAGGTTGAATTGAAAGGAATGGATGGATTAACAACCATGAACAAATCATATGCTTTGGAGCTTTTCGTATCTGCGACAAACCGAGAGATGTTCTTAACAACAACAGAACATGATGTTAGAGAAATTTGGCTCAAACGCAAAATTAGGTATGCCATAACTTGAATCTACTAAGCATGCAATATTGTAGACTACAAGCATATAATGTCATTTTTATAAATGTAGGTTGCTTCGGGGGAGTGATGCATGGACTGAACAAATGATATGAGCAAAATTGGTATGTTCTTTCAAGCATCTTTATTTCAAATTATGGCATACCTAATTTGTCGGTTAATAAGATTTTTTGCATACTAACTTCTAATTGATTTGTTGCATGTTTGTTTTAACATTATGCTTCCTTGCGGTACCTCTTTCCATCTCATGTCGCTGCCTCTACCATATCTACCTGAAGGAACAAATTTTAGATGTATTTTGTTGACGGTGGCTTCACAATCTGGCACATGACTCATGAAAAGCAGTGTTCTGCTACAAACATTTTGTTGATACTGCCTTTAGTTTGTGTTGATGCTTCAGTTTGCTGACGATGATGCTTATACTGTCTTTTACTACTTCGATTTGCTTGACAAACTATTGTAATGACAGATAAAGTGTGATGTCATGATGGATGAACCAATTTACTATGCTTCAGTTTACTATGTCTTTTATATTGGCTTTACTTTGTTTGATTTTCCCCTGATTTTTTGAAGTATTGTTTATAGCATCACATATATATGGATGAACCATTTTCTGATGATGGATAAAGTTCTCATCCAATATAGTAGTATAGTGTTTTTGCTCAAGATGGATATTTTGCCCCTTGGTTCCCAAACAGTGGCCGGGAAAATACACCCAAAAGGGAAAATCCACCCAGAAAATTTAGTGGCATCTAAAATCCTGTTGGTGGATATCTTCCCTAGCATTTTTCCCACGTTGCTGCCAAACTAGCCCTAAGGGATTTCTATTTTCCCAAGGGAAATTAGTTCATTTTCCCTTAGAAAAATAGGAATTCCTTAGATAAATGAAGTTCCCAAACTAGGCCTAACTGTTAGCATCTTACTCTAGTAATAGATTTTGATTGCTTACTCAATTAATAAGGGCATCATCAATGGCGACTGTAGCATCATTTTCTGGACATTACATTAAGATGACATAAAAAAAACTCCTCTTACCCCACCTATACAGAGGAGGCACATGTCAACTCGCACCCATGACGTGAGAAATGCAACTCAAGCCGTCTAACAGACCCTTTCGCTAATAGGAGACCCAAAAAATGCCTCTTGACCTAGAGTTAGTATTATACATATACATGAAGATCATTTGAGACTATATTATGCTTTATATGTTCAAAGTTAATATTATTGTTGTCTTGAAACCTTACTGCTGTGGGTGCCCTAACGGGTGTTTAAACGTGTGATGACATTTTGGGATAGTAGTTCCAGTCCCAGCAGCTGAGCAGCCCACTAAAACACTTCTAGCTTTCATTATAGTCCTGAAATGAACTTTGGAACTATCAGTACAACTGCAAGGGTAAAGTTTAGAAATGAAACTTTTACTGCTACTATTTACATGTCTCAACAGAAAATTTGTCCCATTCATTGTCATAGAAAAGTTCGTAAGATATGCATTTTCTTCAAGTGCCCACTTGCTTTTTGTCATGCGCTTCAATTTGAAAGTTGGTCCAGTTTCTAAAACAAAGCGATTGGAAATGGTTGCTAAACATGATTTGCAGATAAAAAAGACCGCAAAATAAATAAGATAACTTCTCACTATTATTTCCCTCATAATTCTATTAAGCACTAATGACTTTCCAATCTGGCAGGCACGTCCTTAACTTAGTTTCTTCTATATTTTATCACAGATTGATAATACTCGAATCATCGCTAGGTTATCCAAGCCATCAGCTTGTCTTTGCAATCACACTCTACCAAAGTTTGTGTTCATTCTTCTCCAAATAAATGTTGATTGACGTTGGCTTGAGATACTGATCCCAGAATGAGATCATTGCCATGGTGGCAATTCCAATGAAAACCTCTGGGCATGATCGTAATGCACCATCTGATCAACAGACTGTGTGAAAGACAAACTCAGAAGCCCCAGCTCGTACTCCACACCTATCACTCAAGCAGCAGATCAGAACTGATACCTCATCTACATCACAGAAGACCAAGCTATGTCAAACATGACAGCAGTTCCTTTTGACTGCTGAGGAAACCATACACCTGTTTCAAGTTTCCTCTAGATGGCCGTGCGTTTACAGCAAATTTACAGATGAATACCAGCCTCCTCCTCATCTCCAACTTTGTAACATCTCTTTTGACAAAATAATTTCCATAGTCAAAGCATCCTTGAAAGAAACAATTAGTTATTACTTATTAATTCATGATGCAACCATACTTGACATACTTAAAGTATAGACACAAGAAAGTAGGACCTGAGGGCACAACTACTCATCAACAAATCTAGAGCACGCATCATTATGTTTCTTGACATGGCATAACAAAAGTGCATCTGTGGGAACTAATAATCTCAAGCACTAATGCAAATTAGGAAGAGCCTCAAATCCTTGTGTAGCAGTTTCACAAGACAATCAACATTATTATACTTACCGTTATCATCGAATAACAAGGCCAATATTGCCAAGGCCACACAAATACTTATATCTTCTCCTGAAAGGAAGTAAAACAATAAATCAGAGCTCAATTAATCACAGACAGAAATGCAAGAAATCACATGACATTCTATATTGATGTGCAAGAAAAATAGATGAAATACTGTTTCTTTTTGGTAGTTGAACCTTGTTAATTTACCATTTTGACAGCACACGAGAATTTTTCTCCCAGCCATCAAATTCCTCTTTGCAAAGTCAACTGCTTTTGGAAGGTTTCTCATCAATGAAAATCGGTCATCCTTTGAGCCCTACCAACATTATCAGCATGATGTAAGAAACCTTACATAAATATAAAATGCATAAGGTCAAATAAAGGTGCACTTACAACAATAGATAGCTCAAGGTAAGAATTTTCTGATGAACTAGCAGGTAGCTTCGACGTGCTGTCACAGTTCAGTATGCAGTCCACACCAACTAAGGCACCTGCAACTAAACAAAAGGGCAGATAAGAAAGCAATCATCTAGACATATATTTGCAAATTTTCATATGACACAACACAACTGACAAGAAAACATGCTATACAGAAAATTGCAAGTGCCCAATTAATCATAATACCATGGAAAGTAGATGATACTGCAAGGTTTGATGTTCCAATCCAAAAGAGTAGAAGGCCATTATTAGAACAGTGTGCATCCATTGTACTGGTACAATGATCCAAGTTCATAGCACACATCTCGGTTGTCTGATCATCATTACATTTGGCACCAGCAAGGCTCCTCAGAGACTTACATGTAATTTGAGGACAATGTTCACCTCTCTGTGCACGATAAACCCTATCTTTTTCAACAATATCAGCAACTATCTGGTTACAACGATCTGGTCCAGCATCAATAAGGTCATATGAATGTTTCCAGAATAAGGTAGGAGTTAGACCACGTGCCCAACTCTCTTCATCATCTCCTGCTCCAGGAATATAGTGCCAACTGAATTCTGAAGACATCCTTTGTGTAGCAACTGCATCAGATGCAGAAATTAGAATTATAGGAGTGAAATCCCATGACTCAAGCTCCGGCACTTCATTTAACCATATACGTGTCCTTTGTGAGATCCATAGAGGACGTAGCGGTTTTTGCAAACCTACCGCAAGAGAATGAATATCTGCACCACATGATTCAAATTGGTCTGTCCATTCATCAATACGCCCCTCTATAGCATTTTTCTCTGTGCCTAGAACCCATACAGGAAGGTGCACTGAGCTATCCCAATTAGATAGATCAGAGTTGTTTTCTGCATCTCCATTCAGCAGGGTAGACGACTACAAAGAAAAGTGAAATATTATCAGAACAAGTGGACAAAGAAATTATATGATTCTTCAGACAAAAATTATAGAAATATAACAGAGATTATATCATAGACATTGCATAATCCAAGCATTAATTACTAGAAACAGTAGTATAATTTTTATCTAACATAACATTATTGGCCTCTATTAACAATATTTTGAAGCATTGCTGAACTAGTGAACCAGTTATTCCTTACACCATTCGCTCCTAAGTTAAGCTTAACCTAAGGATACAGTAAACAACAAGGGACTTCTGAGACATGTTCACCACACAGAATTATAGCAGGAGATAAAATTAGCAAGCCATAACTAACCACCTGATAATTCACTTCGGCACTTTTGTGGATAGCCTGCAGCCGATGCCTCTCAATCGCTCGGTTCAAGACAGAGCACCAAATGGGTATGGTCTTTGACATGCTATCAGGGAATCGTTTCCCTCTCCTTGTTGAATCAACTATTATGCACCCTCCTCTCTCCCCTGCTCCAAGAAAACAAACAAATAAACTGAGGCCAAATCAAGGTATTACTCAGAAGTTAAAGTATTTTGCATTCCCCAGGTCATCATATTCACTCAGAAGAGTGGATCACCCCAAAAACATTGACTCAAATATCCAGATAGTTTACCTAGGATATCTGTGCTTCAGTTTACCCCAAGATTGTGTTATGAATATAGATTATAGAGAAACCAATGAAGCAAAGTTCCTCGGCCTTCTTGGACAGGGAACAAAACTACAGTCATAAACCTTAAATTCTGGTTCAAGATTCCTGAAATACAAGAACATATGCTATACCCTGATTCAAGATCCTTGAAATGCTTTAACAGTAATATAACTTTACAATTTGTTATGGTCTTTCAAGAATTTTTCGTGAATCCCTCAAAAAATTATAATTTAATCCAATCCAAGTAAACTACCCGGATTAGCCGTCTCTCGCTTTGAGTAAGCACATCAACAAATTTTTTTGCAGTACGTAGTAGCAAGAGCCACCAAACTTACCAAAAGATGCACTACTATATAGTACTCTGTTGTCGATTATTTGTTCCCGGCTAGTTTATTTTTGAACTAAAACACGACAAATAAAAAATAACGGAGTGGGTAAGAGAGAAGCAGCTCGCACCAGCGAGGAGGGCGAGGTGGAGGTTGAGGCGGGCAGTTGAGAAGGACCAGTTCCCGGCGTGGCCATCCGTGGACTTGAAGTAGCAGGTGGCTGCGAAGGCACGGGGCGGGGCGTACCAGAGACCGCAGCGGAGGTTGGCCACCAGCGGCAGCGAGGGCCACAGCGCCGCGACCTCCGCCACGAAGGCCGCGTCCTCCGCCACGCTCCGCAGCGCGTTGTACAGCGTGCTCGCCCGCCGCTTGATGCACCGTGCCGCCTTGTAGACGCTCAGCGTCGCCGACGGCGCAACCTCGTCCGCAGCCTCCGGCGCCGCCGCGGCCATGGGGAGAGAGATGGGAGCTGCGGATTTGGACTTCTAGTCTAGAATTTGGCCCATCTAGTCCAAGCCCTTAATCATCTAGACAAGATGGGCCAAATTCTAGATCAATTCAAACTAGTGTCCCATCAACGCGAATCCTCCCGGATTTTTGGCCCACCCAAACGAAGCTGACAAAAAAGGATTCAAACATTATTCCATTGTTTCACAAACCAGAAACCACAATGTTTCTTCCTTAATTCATCACTAGGTCTATGCCCGTGCGTTGCCACGGGAAACACATGAAATCGTTATATGTTTGGTACCGCAAAACAAATAAAGTGAAAAACATGAAATATTTATACACACGATATTGTAAATCAAACAACATATCATAGCATGAGACTTCTCGACCTAAATTAGGTATATTTAAAATTTGCATGATGTCAACAACACGGTGTTTCAATCCAGACAATTTAATTTCCTTTCTAAACGCTACCGGATTTATATTTACAAATTTACATGGCTGCACCCACGTACATGTACATATGGCAGCAAATAAACCCTACACTACAATTCCCCTCTCTGCATTCTTGCAGTGTAGATGACTGACAGGTCACAGCCACAGGGTTAGGCTAGTCCTGTACTGCTACTGTACATGAACCAGAAACTGATGATCAAGGGCATATCTAGACTCATGTTCTAACAGTTTGGACTTCAGGGAGGACTTGTACATTCTGTACTCACTCGGCTCGCGTTCCCAGACCATACATTCTAAGTAACAGCGGGTATTAAACGGATTAACCTCTTCACATTACATGCACCAAGTACTTGTGTCAGTTACATGCTGCATAACTGTTGAGATCATGAGCATTTTAGATGTTGAATTCCTTGCCGGCAGTGATGTGTGGTCTCACCTTGAGCTCTAGGCTGTAGTAGCTACTCCACACTTCCCTTTCCTGGGGATACATGTCGACCACTGAATCATATAGCCATCGAGCATTTGTGAGGGCGCCATGGTCTCCGAGCGATGCAAGGCTCGCCTCTAGCTCTATGCAGTACTGCATCAACTTGAGGCTTGGCCGAGGTAAAGCAAGCAATCTGTGTCGACTGCAACAAGCAAAAGGCCAAGGTGTCATCAGGTCCCAACACTTAGGAGGCAATATTGACTGCATGCAGTTACTTTTTTTTTCCTGTTTTAACTTCAATGCACTCAGCAATGGGATGGGACTCTGGAGAAAGGCGGAAAATAAGCATGACCTATTAAAACCAAAACTACAAGTATTTAATGGAAAACAATTTCATGGCCTGAAATGCATCACGAACGATTTCAAGCACAGTCATAGTAGTAAGGTAAAACCCAAAGTTTGTCAATGTTGATCTAAGGAACTTACCATGTGCCAAACAGATCAAACAGAGAGCTCAAGTTCTCCTTATTCAATGGAGAGCTGCCAGAAGCAGTCGCCAACGAATTTATCTCCATAGAAGCTCTCAGGATCCACAAATTTGCAGCACTTGAAAGAGGGCCATCACAAAGCTTTTCTGCAAGAGTCTTAGCTTCCTCCAGTCTTAGCTCCGTCGCGTTCAGCGTGCTGTTCGAGGAAGCGATGGAGTTGGAGCACAGCGTCAGCGACAACTCCCTCGCTGCTGCCGCGGACGCGTTGGCTCCAATGCAGGAAACCTTATTAGCCATGAAGAAAAATAAGGGCATAAATTAACCAGATCTATTAACATATTTCAATTGCAATAAAAGAAGTAGAAACTTACTTCAGCACCATCTTCTTAGCCTCAAGAAACCTTCATCAACTACATATTTTTACAAGAACCAAAGAAATAAAATAAGAATTAATGATGTGTACATTTTACAATGCAACTATGCAAGTAACAATGTATTAAGCAACATAGTAAGCTAGCTCCCACACATATACCAGGATAGGATTTGAAAGGCAGCAGAAACACAACAAAACTAATTTTCTAATGAAAGGGTAGAGATTTTGTTACCTTGTTCTGCGAGGAGTTGATCAACCACCTTTCCAACCTTCAGTTGATAACGAATTGGCAACAAGAATAGCATAAGTACAAATCAGAGTTCATGCATGCATCCAGTCAATGTAGACACACCAGCAAACCTTGTTAAAGTGCTCGTACTGTCTATTTCCGAGGTCAAACACCCCAAGCCGAAGATTATTCAACCACTCGCCTCTCTCATTACCCTG
This sequence comes from Zea mays, assembly GCF_902167145.1. NCBI lineage: Eukaryota > Viridiplantae > Streptophyta > Magnoliopsida > Poales > Poaceae > Zea > Zea mays. Next base: position 79,515,222 of record NC_050104.1, on the reverse strand, counting down.
CAGCCAAACCCAAAAAAGGCAATTAATACATAGTACCAAAGTGTCATCCACAAGTGCAACCATAAAAGAATTTGTATTACAACCTCTGAGAACCATTTATAAAACCTCGCCGCATTGTCAGTTGGCTCTCCATCGCCATAACTGCAACGACAACAAGACATGTTGGCAATTCACCAGAAACAAAATTCATACTTTCTCCATGCTTGATTAACTAACTTTAATCACACCACCCCAATTCTTACGTTGCTAGGAAGAACAATGTGATGCTCTCCTTAAGCTTATCCTCGTATTCCTCATCCTCAGCGGCGTAATCTTCCTGAACCCCAAGGCAACAGATGAGCTGACAAAAGCAAGAAATTTTGAGAAGCGGCATAAGGATGAAGCTTCATCGACATACCAGATCGACCACCTTGAAGACAGCCTTGTCGTACCTTACCTTGGCCTCTTCGGCGAGCGCCTACATCCACGCCCAAAAGTGCCGTCAAATCTGATCTTAGCCAGCGGTGCAAGCAAGCGAGCAGAGCGCCGAGCTCTGGCTGTAGTCTGTAGAAGGGACCGCAAACACAGCAAACAGAGGAGCAGAGTTTGAGTAGGGACCTTGGCAAAGCCCTCAGCGGTGCCGGTTTGCGTGCCGAAGAAGACAGTGACCCTCTGCCTGCCGTCGTCGGGGTCCGGCTCGTCCTTGGGCTTTGCGGCGAGCGGGCGCGGCGGCGCCTGTGCACCTTGCCTCCCTCTGCACCCTCTACCTCGGCTTCTGGCGCTTCCCAGACAACGCCACGCTCCCGCGGGGCTACGCTTTCACCGTTCAGACTTCAGACTTCGCGGCTCCCCAATCTTTCAAGATACTGGGCCTTGCGCCCTGCTTGCCGTCCACAGTCATCTCCATTCCCGCTGACTCCATGCCATCGAACGACTTGGCGGGGCTGTACGGAGCTTTGCTCACGACCCTGTTTCGTGCCATCATTTATTTAATCACTTGAAATCAGTAGATCCACGATAAAAAAAGTTATACTAAGAAACAATTCTAAACTCAGTTCTAAGATAAGGCAAAAACAGGCATCTAAAGCTTACATCAGAAAAAAAATGGTGCTAGTTTGCAACCTTGAGACTGGATCTTTAAGTGGCCAGCTTTTCCAAATAGAACAGGATAATACACAGGAACATCCCGATTCTCAGATATGTTATTTTCCTAACAGGGGAAAAACATGGTATTTGGAGCAGCTAAATGGGGGTAATGTTGGTTTTTGTATCTACTGCTGGTCCCAGAACTCTGTCTTGTGTTAATATCGATTTGCAGATTTTTTAAAAAAAATCTCAAGGGAGTTACATGATCCAAGGCTATTTGCAGCTATATGTTGTATTATGGAAGCAGGCTCTCTACCAATCTTTCTGTGAAGAAATTATAGATTTTTTTTAGGGATGTCATTGAGCACTTGTCAGCAGAAAGTGCAATCATTTAAATGCTATAACAGCAAATTTTATTTTATTTTTACCCTGCCTGGAGGACAAAAAACAGAATACGGTACAAAATATACTGTTGATTACTGTGGTGCCAATAGTCGGGGAAAAAATTAGTGTGGTACCACATACAGCAGTTTATAACAAAAGTTTTAAACATGTAGATTGTAGAATAAGAGGCCTAACAATAAGATTCAGAATATCAGAGCCCTGTTGCTCTCATGTATCATGCTAACCTGTCACGACGTTTCTCAAGGAAGCGCTGGAGAGAGTGCCTCCTGGCAATGGGGAGATCTGGCCAACAGATCAAGATAGTTTAAAGACGTGTTGGACAATGTCAACACTGGAAAAGGTATTCCATTTCTGGATTTTTACACAAAGATGTAGTGGTCTTACCAGCCTGAAGCTTGCTTATTGAGCTAGGGTCAGCAACAACCTGAGCTTGTCCAGCTGCTACAGAAGTGCTCTGCAGTGATGGAGACCGTGTAAGCACAGGAGAGAAGACTGCTGCTGGGGCGACAGTGGCTGTATGTACCATTGGAGGATTAAAAGCAGTGGCAGCACTGCCTTTGGTGGCTGCCGCAGCTGCCGCAGCTGCAGCTATAAGCATGATTGCCTGAGCCTGTCAATGCCAAATTAGTGTATTAGCATGTGTATTTTAACAGATGGTACAGAAGGACAAGATATCTGTAAATGGCGTGAAGTGTAAAAAGAATTGGGAGTGAGAGCAGACCTCCAAGATCAATGTCCCTTTTAAGGAACCGATGAGGATTATAATGGTCAGCATCATCACCCCAAACAGAAGCATCCATTTGCACGAGATGAAGAGGAACTACTAATATTGATCGCGCTGGCACAGTGACACCTGAGCCAAGAGTCAAATCTGCACTCAAGGAAAATGAAATCCAAAGTGAGTCAGAATGGAAAACATACGACAATTAAAACAGGACTACAGGTGACACACGGGTTTCTCTTGCAGCTAGATGTACAGAGTACAGACCAATCAAAATCAAACTTCAAACATCATGAATTCATGATCTCAACACACACAAAATCAGGATTGGCGAAGGCATTCAAACAGATTCCTCAAATGTCGATCAATCCTCTTGGCTGCCTCAACCACCAATGCCTCCAAAGCATCAGTCTCCCCATAACCAAGGCCACCCCGAGATGTTGTGGTGCCAACATATGCAGCAGCCTCGGCAGCACATCAGCCTAGCCACTATCGTCACAGCATACTCTCAGAAAGTTGATTGACTTGCCAACATATGAGATAGAGTTGTGTTGACTGAAAAACATATGTATGTAGAATTTAGAATAAAAAATACACTTTAAGTATTCTAAGCTTCTAGAACGAGGCTTCCTTTGTAATAACCAATTAACCATGCATAGAGAAATAGCATTATATGATCGGTTTTGTAGAGCTCACCCGATGGCGTTGCTTCCACTTTTGAAAAAAAGACAGCCCTAGAAGCTCGAATATGTGATCTCTCATTTCATCATTAGTCACAAGCAAACAATTTAGTTTGATCGCTGCATATAGCCAATACCTGGATGTTTGCATCTCATATAATTAGAAACATCCAGGAGGAAACATAACAATGAAGAAAACTGAATAATCAACAAACTATGTGATAATAGATGTCTGTGATCTCTACAGAATTACAACATAAACAAGAAACACCTCCTGGTTTACAAGAAAAGGTGGCCGCAACCACAAGGTCTTTCCGTTGTCTTTGAGAATTGAGCATAAACAGCAAGTTCAGAGATACTGAAGGCTAGAAACTTAGCATTACCAGTCATCATTTGACCCACTTGGTGAAGTATACAAAGCCCCATTTGTTCTCCAGGTCTCAATCAAATGCCTATTAGATGGATTTTCCATAAGCTTGGAAATTCATTTATTGTGTAGTATGACAAGTGGCCATTTTCCATGATATCTATCTAGAAGCTCTGTTAAAACGCCATCCAGCTGCTCTATATTAAGCATGCAAAGTTGAACAATAATTAGCATGCACTGCTTAATTCTCGATGTCAACATGTTGAAATTCAGGGCAAAGTGGTGCACAGACCTGGGTCAAACTGAAACCGCCCTCCGCAAAATTTGGTTGATATAGTGCAATATTCGCACCATCGACTATAGCTCGGTAGTCTTTATTTGCTTCCAACCACTCCTATAACAGTCATAACCAGCATGTGAGATTATGTTCACAAATGGGTATTGTTTCTAATACAGGAAGAACCAAAGAAACAAAGTTACATCAATAAGCAAGATCTATTGGCATACAACTACAATGCATTAGCTATAACACAAGTTATAAGTGACATCTTAGTCTAGTTATTAGGATATAGGATCAGCTACATGAACAAGCAGTTAGAACCCCGTTTTATCTGAAGGATGGGCAAAACAGGAAGCGATTTCTAGGTGCACAAGGATGCCTCAAATATGTGGCTCAATTCCTCGGCTTAATTCCTCTGATGTACATAGGCTCATCGAGCACCAATCATGTTTACATACTTAAAGCACACATCAGGTCACCATTAGTAGTTAGTGTAAAATATGGCAGAATGCACCATCTTCCCGTCTATTTCCCCCCATAATATTGTTTCTCCGTGATTTAGCAAATGAATAATCAACTTCAGTTAGCAGTGAGATAACCAGAATGCCAACATCAACACGTGCGAGCCATTGAAAGTTGAGAGGTAGGTAATCACAAGTCACAACAATGGGAGAGGGAAGTAATCACAGGTCACATCATCCCACAGCGTTATCTTTAAATTGATCATAGCATATTTCTTTCATAATCTACAGCCACAAGGGACACTAAGTCACTGAGATACAGGGGCGACGAATCATTTCCACTCTATAATCTATATATTCAACACCAGTCCAAGTCTAGACAAACAAACATGATGACAAACAAACAGGATGACAGGAGATTCCTAATGTTTTCTTCAGTATGTTTGTGAAATATATGCAGTCCAAATTATTCTTCCTAAACTGACAAGCAAATGCACTATAAGATTTCAAGTATATCTTCACGAAAACAATATGTTTTTCATGTATTAAACTATCATGATGCAGTTTAACTGAGAACCAAGGATATTGATTGTCCATCTCAAGCTATCTAATGCAAAGTAAAAAAAGAAATGTCATATAGAATCCAACAAGGTTGCAAGTAAACATGTGCACCAGTTCAATCACAAACCAGATTGGCTCTATGTACAGAAGAAAGGAAACTTTCAACAGGACTACCATCAATGAGTTAAACTGCATCTAGAAATTTAGCACTATCATCTACAATCAGCTTAGTTCTTGTAAAATTGAGACCATCCCGATAATATCAACAAGCAATGTTTTAGGTAAAGGGTACACCAACGAACCAAGTTAGACAACTGATACTTGTGTAATGAGAACTATGTGTGTGTCGAAGGAAATCAATTACCTCACATTTTTCTGCTCTAATTTTGTTGTTGCCATTACAGTATTTCAAACACAGTTGGCCTAGGAAATATAAGAGCTTAGGAAGAATAAATTCCACTGAAAGGGTATGTTGATGAACAGCTTTTAGAGACAATAATTCTACCTTTGCAAAATGAGCATGCATCAAACAGGCCTCCAAATATGTAGCTTTCCTTGCAAGACGGAAGAAGGAAATAAAGTTCCCCATTCTGCATGCTCTGAATGTATAGGAAATGTAGGCATTAGATGAAAGCTATTACAAATATGGTAAGCACAAAATAATGCTTGATGGTATGACTACCTTGCAACTTCTCTTGCAAACAAGATCTCTGGACTGCCTCTAATTTCACGAGACATCTTAGCAAGATCCAGAGAAGTCCACTGAAACCAGACAGTAGGTATATTGCACCAATGCGAACTTGCAAGCAGGAAAAACAGTGTCAGTGAAATGACCATGAAGGACGAATGGTTGCAACACTTAACTGAAATGAATGGTTGGATCGATATTGGTGTACCATGAAAATGATTTTAAAAGCTTACCAAATCCAAATTGCTGCTCAAGGCGGATTCCAATAAACAGCAAACTTAGCATGTTCACAACCAAATGGATTAGGCCAGCATGGAGCCAGTTGCAGTCTGATTGTCCTTCATCTGCTCCACATTGTCCTATACCCCCTGCTGCCACATCATAATCTGCACCTCGATCACCCTCTGCTCCTCCTATCTAAAACTCCCAGCTCCAACCAAAAAAGGTGAGCTTGGTATCTAGGTGCATCAATAGAAAAAATGGATTTCGCGTGTAGATGACAAGATGTAAAATGGATTTAGTTCACTGCACCCTTAATAGTTAGTAGAGATTTAAAACATGTAAACCACACACAAACCATATTGGTCTACATCAACCTGTTTATTGATGCAACCTCAATTAAAATTATGATGTCTTACAATATTTAATAATAGTCAAATATGTCGACAACCGTACATTAATCTAATCTTTTTTAGCGATACTGATAAGTCGTTGTTGTATATTTGGAGGGATAGCATAGCGGCATGAATTCTCCTCATAACTTAATAGATCAATTACAAAGTTCCTTCGAATAATTTTTGCATCCTACACACAAAGACATAAGAGAACAAAACGTCAAATTTATATTATGTAACTGAAATGTATGTTTGAACATGAACCAAACGTACTCCACTCACCCTATTAAATTCCATTCGTCTACCACTCCCCCACATAACCATAGCTTGTAGAACGAAGTAGCTTGTATTAACCCTACAAAATAATGTTTGGCCAACTATATTATATACAATGGTTATCATAGACATAATTTAAACTGTCGAGAACATGGTATTGAGAAAATACCCTTTTAAGTCCATCGGAAGACCAGACCGAATTGTATGTTCCCACTTAAAAATATCATCTGCCCATCCAGAACGTTTCTTATTGTAGGCAATCTTATATTTCTTGGAGGCCATAATAATTGCTTCCGCAAACCTCTTGTATGGCATGTGTTTACACCAATCTTGAGTGGGTGTAAAGTCTATAAAAGTTACGTGCTTTTTACCATGATCGATTACGAAAAGTGCATAGCATCCGTTGAATTTCCATGGCATAAGAACCTACAAAATATCAGTCATTAGGATTGCAAGGAAGTGTCTTTTATAAATACATTAGAAATGAACAAATACTTACATATTTACAACCAGTGATATAATAGTTCAATGAAGGCCAACAGTCGAGTGTGTTAGCTAACTCTTCTGCTGTAGGATCCTGATGGTACTTTGGAAGTTTACCAAAACCAACCATTCTCTAGATAAATATATATACATGTCCACATGAGGATTGTATGTATAGATAAAATATATTACTACATTATTGATTGGAAACAAACTTACCCAGAAGCGCGTGTCCATATAATGTTTTTTATCCTTTATCATTTCATCTTTCGACATATGTGACTCTTTAATGGCCAACAATCGAACAGCCATGTCAAAACATTTTAGAGTCATATCTAGATTTACCCTTAATACGTTTTGCAGGTCTTTGACAGATATTTCTATCTTAAAAGGGTTGAAACTTCGCACCCATGTCATCCTGTAATGGAACATGACAAAAGTATATATCAAAACTCTATGTAGTTGGTACATATAAAATAAATAAAACAATGAGCACTTACTCTAATGTCGTATCATCTTGGATTGTCATGATGTAATCACATAGAACATCTATTAAATCGGCTTTGGTCACTGGCATGTCCTTTGTGGAAAGGCCACTCAGTAAAAATTCATTAGTGCACTCATCGGTCGGGATTTTTATAGGAGTTCTTTTATCCCAATCATGAACAAACCACTTTTCTAAGTCTGCTTGAGTGATGGGGCCATCATCATCTTCCATCAATACTTCGCTCTTTTCAGATACACAAAGTAGTTTCCTCTTCTTAGGATTTGTGGGACTATCTAATATCTGAACATCAGAGGAGCATCCAACATCGACTTCTTTGTCATACTTGTATAACGGACACCCCTTTCTCTTGTTTATATCTGAAGATAGTAATATAGCAGCCAATTTTTTCCTAAAGTGTGACATGTCATCCTGCAAATAAGAAACAATTTATTTAGCAATTATATGTATCAATTGGTTTGGCATAATAACAGAAGACAGCAAACAGATATTCATGTTATAGCCACATGTAATTTATTGTTAAAAAAGAGACCCATCAGAATGTGCAAACTGCCAACAAGAAAATCTGTGCATGTGATAAATATGCAGGTTGCAGTTATGTTCACAGTGTATGCAAAGCAAAACGACTGAACCAATCTGCAGTCTGAAAGAAAGCTCTACCACAATTCATGACGTCCATGATGCACGCATAATGTCATAGTAGTAATAATATACCTGGGTAAAATTATCAGATAGTTCATCCCCTGTCCAGTATTCGATATAGTTTAGTAGAAAGAGGCCACACGAGGAGCTACATCAACCAGATGATAAAATGTCAAGATTAACAGCAATGAATATTAATAGCAACACATATGAATGTATGGTGTACCTATCTGTTTGCTTTGCATATTCCATTTCTATTTCTCTAAGTGGCCAAGAAGCAACTCGGAGGTCTGGCCACCTGTGATCTTTTAACTCCTTACGCTGAGATACCATATCAATTTGTCTTTGGAGTCCTTTTATCTTTATATTATTATAAAAACATAGATTTAGAAGTTGAGATTTTAAGTTAATAAGGGATTAGTAATTGTTGAGTTTGTATAAACTCACAGTGTCAATGAGGTCATTGCGACCGGATGATGTACCAAGTGAGTCGAGCACTTGTATCTCCATATTTCGTGCATTGATCACGGCAAGATACCAGTGCATTTCTCGGATATTTATTGGAATAAACACCTACAAGTCAATTATAAATATTGCATAATAATACATGTAAACACTAATCATGTAGATTGCAATCTCGTATTTACCATGTCATGGTCTAGATAAAGTAAAACCCTTCTTTCGGCGCTAGATATTTGTGCCATGTCTTTACTTGGATATAACTCATCTGTTTTAGTGTCAACATCACCGTCTCGCTTTAGAAAGTTGAACTGAAAAGCATTTTCTATGTGTACACGACCTCCAGATCGGCATTTTAGATGCTCTTGAGCTTTTATTAAATTTATGTAACAGTCTATCACCTGCAAGTATGTAAGTTATGGTTTAAAATACCAGGTTGAGTATCTTGGAAGTGTGGTGCTCCTAGCTAGTTGAGTTATCATGAATTACCTCATCACCTAGATATGCGTCCGGTTCAAATAGGCATTCCATCCACTTCCTTTCCACAAAGGCATCATCAATAAGCACGACTTCTACCCTTGGTTCACAAGGGATTTCTTTAATCCAATCGATGAGTGCAAGATCACCCTGCGTGCAAATATAATCTACGAACAAAACAATCATGAGATCAAACATAAATCACTTGCAATAAAAACAATACAAATTGATCCATACGGTAGTCTGGAAGTTATCATACCTTTTGGAACTATTGTAGTAGTCACCGATGTTTTTGGCTTGTTATGAGACAAGGACATTAGTAGAGATTCATCTATAGATAATGTATTATCTCTTTGGATGACCGTAAGTGCAACATTTTCCTCTTTAGACTCCATCCACGATAGACAAAAACCTATAATCATTGTTACTAATGTATTATTTGATACACGATTCAAATGTTTGTACTATAACCAGCTGAACAATTTTACATGCATTAGTGATAACATAACAATGAACAATCAATATTGCAAATAAAATGATATAAACATATTGTAGAGGGGAGGCGGCGGCAGTCTACAGTCAATCATTTGAACGCAGATTTACGTAACATTTTTCTCCAGAGACTAACATACTGCACTGGAGTTATAAACTTCAATAAATAAAATATGAGACTGATTGTACATTTTTTGACCCCAATAAAATATGAAGTTGCATAAAACCTCAAATTGTCCACAACCCGAAACATCCGCATATAGTGTTCACATACAGTGTTGGCCGAGTTTACAGACATTATACTGACAGAAACAAATTCACATTCCAGCTACGGCGTAAGGACCTCCTTATAGACGATATTCTTTGTGTATGTTACGCCATTTATTGTTGACTTCTTTTCCACCCCCTTCTTCATTTTATCATCAGTGACTGGAATTACAAGTACCTTCACATTCAATCGAGTTGTGGCCCTTGAGAGAGCAACATATAGCTGGCCATGAGAGAATACTGGTTCGGGCAAGTACACAGCAACATTAGGAATCGTCTGTCCCTGAGATTTGTTAACAGTCATGGCGAAACTTAGTCTTACCGGAAACTGCTTCCTTTTAAAATGGAAAGGGAACATCTCGTCATCAGAAGGGCACAAGGGTATACGAGGCAAGAAAACCCGCATTCCAGCATGCTGACCAAGGACAATTTCAGCATCGATACTATTTTTTTGGAAACCACGTACCACCAGCCGTGTACCGTTGCAAAGTCCGTTAGCAGGGTCTATATTCCTAAGCAACATGATTGGACACCCAATTTTGAGCTTCAGAACGTGCGGGGGTAGTCCATTAGGAGTCAGTGTGTTTAGGAATTCCGATGGATAATAGTTATTAGGATCGTCCACCGCGGTGTCAAAGCTATGGTACATCATCTGCTCCTGTTGGAAACGATCAATCATCCTCATATTTATCATATCCACCCAGTCGTTCCGAGTAGTCAATATTGCTCTTGAAGTGATGTAGCTTGTATTAGACATGTTTTCGTTTAGACTGGGGTAAATGTCATCTATCAATCTATCAAGGTCGCGGTCATCACCGGTATATGGCACACATACCTCATCTGGAAGACGAACATCACCATCGCTATTCACTTCCTCAGTTCCACCACCGACACGCAACAAATATTCTGCAAACCATGGGTCGCTCTTTGCTCTCATGTTGCGAACAAGCTTTAGGTGGCACATTGATTCCCATAGGTAAGAACTCCGTAGAGAGGCAGCAACTATCTGAGCCCTTGACCCCTTACGTACAACAGGGAGTACTTGTCTGAAATCTCCCCCAAACACAATAGTCTTCCCACCAAAGGGCAGACCAGGGCGTCCCATGATATCACGCATGCTGTTGTCCAATGCTTCAATTGATTGTCTCTTAGCCATTGATGCCTCGTCCCAAATAATCAGCGACGCTTTCTGTAGCAACTTCGATGTCCCACTTTGTTTCGTGAAGGTACATATAGCACCATCATCAATAGTAAGTGGTATCTTGAAGCGTGAATGGGCAGTTCTCCCACCAGGCATTATGGAAGCCGCAACCCCAGATGTAGCTGTTGCAACTGCAATCTTGTCCTGACTACGTAGCACCGCAAGCAATGCCTTATACAGATAAGTCTTTCCAGTCCCACCAGGCCCATCCACAAAGAACACACCGCCATTACTGGTGTCAACAACAGATAAGATCTTTTCATATGCAGACTTCTGCTCCTCATTTAGGGTTTCTTGCAAAGCAACATCTTCTGTCGTCGCCTCGATACTTAACTCCTCGTAAATCTCTCTATCAATACCTTGTGAATCGTCATATCTATCGATGATAGAGGGGAGAGGGAATGTCTTTATGTCTTTACCCATTGACTGCAACATGTTTCTAATGTCAATCAAGACCATCTGCTGCAAATGGGTTTTGCTCTGAGTAATACGATGATAATCCTCGGACATTGTGTCAAGGTGTCTCTGCCACAATTCGGCCACATCATTCGGCTCGCAGTATACCAGTATCGTTGCAAACAACCTTCGTAGCGCTGATGGCATTTGGTAAAGAGCAGCTTCATTGAGACACTCATCTATTGTGTTGTCTGCTTCAAGTAATCCCCTTCTTTGTGCTGCCTCACGAAACGATGGTAGTGTGTCACCGTCTACTGTCCTTAGATCCACATAGGAGGTAGCACCAGTCACATGGTTTAGGAGGAGCCGAAGATAGAAGCGCTCCCCTTCAGATGGTAGAGCAGAGACGATTCTACCGACTTGTCCACCCGTATTTTGTTTCCTCCTTTGCCACACTTTGCCCTGCTTCCAAGTGTACCACTCAGGGAAGTCACGATACAGGATGCCCCGAGCCTCCTCGTACAGCTTATTCGCCTCAAAATATGCTGTAATCATTGACCTATCAGCACCTGGACGGTTGACGACTCGCTCGACCATTTGTCGCTCGTGAAACGTCACCATGTGCATGTTTGGAAGATGGAGTTGCAGCTGCATCACAGATGGAGAGTTTTGACTAAGCTCAAATCCATATATCCTCCATAAGGCTTCCGGAGGAGTCACCCACCTTGCATCTCTATACTGTTGTATCTCATCTACATCACCATTTTCCTTACTTGCATCTCTCATAACAACAGACGCACGATCATGGCCTTTGTATATGTACTTGAACAGGTACTTAACAGCCTTGATGCTCCCACACGCCTCAACATTGATGTGACAGTTGAAGAGCCGAAGGAGGTAAGGGTTGTAAGGGACAACCCATCTATTGTCCAATTCACATCCTCGAACCTTTTCCTTACGTCCATCGTCACGACGTCTGTAATTAGGATATGAATCCTTCCCTTGCATGGTTGCCTCACGGAAATGCCGGGGGTATTGATTCTTGCACGATGCACGACCTTTAGTGCATGGGCAGTTAGGGTTTAGCGACCCGCACGGGCCATGCATCATATGCTTGATAACCATCTTTCGCAGTTCAGGGTACTTGTTGGATGGGATCTCAGCTGAGATCAAAAGGTCATACTGTTCAGGGCACGTGAGCTTGTACTTCCTTTGCATGATGAGTAGAAAATGGGCATGTGGCAAACCTCGTTTCTGAAATTCCACGACGTAGACGTAGGCTCGGACTTTACCGAGAATATCCTGTTTAGTCAACCTATGCTTTAGCTCCTGTAGTTTCGCATGAAAGACACGCACTACAAGATCCGGACGATCTTGCGGTGTCTGTCCAGGTAGAAGCTCTCTCCGTATCTCATCCCAGTTAGGGTTACATGTCATGGTAAGAAAGATGTCTGGTTTACCAAACTTCCGCACCAGAGCCATAGCATCCATATATCGACGTCTCATGTCACGAGGACCGCCAATAAACGACGGTGACAACACAGTTCGCTTTCCAACCTTCTCTCCTCTAACATCGCCATCTAACATGCTATCCACCAAGCCCTGGTATAGATCTGCCCTTAACCGATCCTGGTTCTTACGTATGAAATCTAAACGGGAGCTCTCAATCTTAATGTATGTGTCGACCGCGAACTGCTGGAAAAGCCGTTTACCATGAAGTATTGGATTGAATACCCCTGGACGTATCTGGAATTTGTAGCAGTAGTAATCACGCACGGACACACATAGATGGGTAGGAGGTTCTGCATACACAAGAATCGATTATTTAGCGATGCCGAAAACATATTTAATAATGTGAACAACGTAGAAATTACAAAGAAACAACTAACCCGCATCTGCATCATTTGCATTACTTGCCCTATGCGTCGCCCGGTATGCATCCACTTCGTCCATGGATACACCAACCTTTGGGATATTTGCATGCCATCCAAGTTCACCTCTAGGGAAGAACAGTGGATATGATAGCGCATCGTAGCATCCATGGTATGAGCGGATGCCATGGCTTGACCTATCCTTCCCATGTAGCATAACACTCTTGCTGAACTGGCCTCGCCGTTCGCTCCCCTCGATCCAGACAGCGGCCACCTCCAAAGTGAGAGGTGTGTTATATGTCTTCTGATTCAACGTCTGGTCAAGGTTCAATGCGATGTGATAGTCAGCAAGGTTCTCAACATGACCCATGCTCCTAAGGTGCTCAGAGTATGGATTTCCACGAAGTATGCCAACTATCTGTTTAATAACCTCTTGGTCTTTTTGAATCTGATCTTCACGACACTTACGGAATCGATGCTCGAGACTGGGATCATCATCGTAAAAGTAAAGCTCTAGGTGTTTATGCTCTTCCCCACATTCACTACCGAATGACTTGATATTATGGTACATCATGCCTTGTGCACGGAATGTGTATATACCAGAATCCCTCATATTAGTTGTCATACTGTCGAGGCAACAGTACAGGGAAGTGAAAGAAAAATGGCCATTAAAAAACCTGATGTTATCACGAAAGTGCCTAGCATCAGAGTCTGCACTATCCCACAACCTCCTGAGCTGGGGAGGGGTCTCTAGTGGGGCTAGCTCAACCTTCCCACCTCGACAGCAAAACCCAGGCGGCTCATACTCAAACTTCTTCGCAGTGCAATAACCACAGTCGGGAACGTGCTTCAGCATATGTGTTTCTTCAGGGATGTTACTGTAGACCTTGTCGTACGGGTCAGGCACATCAGTGACAACAGATAGATCTTGAGTACCATCTATCTCGAAGTCCTCGTTAGTGTCCTCATCTGATATGTTTTTGGAAAAGAACGATTAAGACATTTGAATTTAGGTACGCATTGGTATTGTAATAGAAATTGACGTAAGTACATTTACCAGCGAATATATATCCCTCGTTCTCATCATTATCCTCTCCGAATATGACACCCTCATCATCGTCATCAACTGGATCGTGAAAATACAATCCAAGTAAAAGACAGGGCATTCAGGGTTGAGAAAATATATAACCTCAATAAAGATTTTTAACAATTACCATTGGAAATGAACCTTGGGACCGACTGGCTTTGCTCCAACCCACTTCGTTGTTCGACCATGTTTGCACTCCCATTTGTTGCCACGATCGCACTTTGGCGTGTATTCCTATATTGTACTGATGGAAACACGCGTTTAGTTGGACTACATTGTATCGTCGTCGTGCAAGATCCATTTAAAACTGGTTAGTATAATTACCAGTGTTGTTGATCTCTATAGTTGAACCGGGTTGTGTCGAATCATCCATTTGTCCGACGTCACTGATAGTATCCTCAGTCAAAGTAGCCACGTTACGTGCAACGTTTGCTTCAAATTTCTTGTTTTGACGGGCTAAGATAGCTTGTCTTTCACCACGCAGAACATGATGTTTACGTCTTAGTGGCTCAGTAGACATATCGGGTGAACCGACATCCTCAGTTTGTGTTGAAGCTGGCATGAAAGGTGTACTGGTGTATTCAGGGATAACCCAGTCGCATGCGTTATCAGAGGATGAATCAGGTTCCGATACATATGCTGTAGGGTGTAGAACCTCAGAGGTATATGTTGGGACCTCCATGGCGATGGACCCCTGATTCAAAGTGCTAGCTTGCAGTGCTCTACGCTTTCTTATGTACTCTAACTTTCCCTCTTTCCGCCTTGGTGTCTGATTATACAACCTAAGCTGTTCATTTTGGTCACCTATAAAATATGAACACAATTACTTTCGAATTGTAGGTTTATGCGCAGATTTATTAATTAAAATGTGACGTTTTTCATCACCTCCTGACACATTGGGCATCACATTGTGTCCCTTGTTTCGTTGACGTGCTTCACGACGCTTCCTATTCTTCTCGTTTTTTTGTTCAACGGACATCGCTGCATATCTTTCCCTATCCCTTTTCCTCTTACGCTCCTTAGCATCGACCATTGGTCCGAGCAATTCATTTTGATCACCTATAATGTAAGTTAGTGTATTAGTGTTCCCTACTTACTACGTTTCGACGATGTATGGTCAGTTTGTATATTGACCTTTACCTCTAATGATATTGGTAGAGATGTCTGTGAATGGTTTGCGACCGGCATTATGTCCCATTTGATCTATAACAAGAACAGTACCCGAGAAAACATGAGCATAAAAATAATACTGCAAGAACCAAGGGTGAAATGAAATGTCTGCAATAAACCAAGCTAATAGAAGATCAAAAAAGATGCCCTTGGTAATAGAGGTTATAGAAACAAGCATCATAACCGAGAGTAAAGAGATAAGACCTAGAGAGAGAGGTGATAGGAGAACAATTTTGGTGTCCGTATAAGATATTGTATTATATTCCAAGTTTGAACTGCGTAGATGGATATGGGTGACGCGCTAAGTAATTGTTTTAATAACTCTGGTGATGTGGAATATCATTTCTGGAGCACGCCTAGCTCCTATATATGGGCTTCGGTATACCGAATGTACATTAAATATGTTCCGGATTAGATCTGTATATTTGACGTAATTTCACGATAGAAGTTACGAATTTAATGTCAAACATGACACAACATTAAACCAATATAGTGTTCTAAATGGAAAACGTACGGGCTAAACGATTTGATGTTCCACTTATTCATTGATATGCCCTTGGTAATAGAGGTTATAGAAACAAGCATCATAACCAAGAGTAAAGAGATAAGACCTAGAGAGAGAGGTGATAGGAGAACAATTTTGGTGTCCGTATATGATATTGTATTATATTCCAAGTTTGAACTGCGTAGATGGATATGGGTGACGCGCTCAGTAATTGTTTTCATAACTATGGTGATGTGGAATATCATTTCTGGAGCACGCCTAGCTCCTATAGATGGGCTTCGGTATACCGAATGTACATTAAATTTGTTCCGGATTAGATCTGTATATTGGACGTAATTTCACGATAGAAGTTACGACTTTAATGTCAAACATGACACAACATTAAACCAATATAGTGTTCTAAATGGAAAACGTACGGGCTAAACGATTTGATGTTGCACTTATGCATTGATATGTCCCAGTAGAACAAAATGTTTTACAAACCTTGACACATGTAAGTTACATCAATAACAGTACATGTATTCCATCATAAAATTCAGATTTGCAAAAGTTACAGACTCTATCTACTCCTTTGGTCGTCAAGATATCTAACGGCAAACTGACGATCGTTCCGCGCCACCAAAGCCTTTTGAATTGCTGCAATGAGTGCAACATTTAATCACATGTATACTCAGTTCACAATATAAAGAAAACAAGAACATAATTTTGATGTAGGTAATCTTATAAAATACTTACGTTCAAAATAATGGGTGTTGTGATGGAACGGTTTGAAGTGTATTGTTGTATGGTCAGTTGATTCGAGACACTCTAGAATAGCAAATTTAAATATTCAATATTAATCATTATAAAAGAAAATTAGTGAATAATGTGTTTGCAAGGCGTAAACATTTGTTGTACCTTGTTTTCTGAACCGCCGAAACATGGTCCCAATTATGATGCTATAATTCTCATTAGCCAACGCCCAGCGAAGTGCATTTTTATTTAGTAAATCGCCCCAAACTTTAATGGTATGTAAAGACCACCTTATGACATTGATGTTGTGAAGAATATATCAGTACTAATAGATTTAACATCATATCGGTAATATATTAATGAAATGTACCTAGCATCCATTATAACAATCTTCCTGAATGTACCCCACATTGTGCGATGGATTGTATCCAAGTGGACTACAATAGCCATAATGTCTACAAAAAGCACAATTAAATATGGATTAATACTCAATTTTGTGTAAAGGAAATTTTAATAGGGTTAGTAGATCAATATATTCTTACCAACTAAAGTCCTGTTGGGCAGCTCGGCAATATCATCAAGGTTCAAGAATATATGTTTTGGAAATGGCGGCATTTGAACTGGGACAGCGTATGGCTCTACGATAGTTTGGTGGGTGAAATACAACTCCATGGTACCATTTAGATGTCGAAAATTAAATGCACCCGGATTAAGACCAAACCATACGTTGTGCATCTTGTAGACATGCTTTTCATGGAGCAAACTGTTGAAGTATTTGACTATCTCATACCGATTTGCAATGGCCTCGATCTTGGCTCCCTAATTTGATTTCAGCACAAAATAGATTGTGGTACGAACAGTATATATAGTTATGTAAATGAAACCTAAAGAGGAGTTGTCTTACATTGATGTCAGACAAAATATAATGTTGCCTGTCACGATAACGTGGTTCAATCGGGAATTTAACTTCAACTCGAGCGACAATACTATACTTCCGTTGTACCCCATAAAAATCGTCATCGCTATAGTCGTCGAACAACCTGAAACTATATTAAACATGCGACTACATAACGTTCATAAATTTGATAGCGAAATCTTGTGTTAACTATTGTTTATAATATAACTTACACAGGCATCCTATTTTTCTTGTCCAATGCAACTCTTTCACGGTTCAATACGGCTGGCTCCATCAAAAACCTATTATCATTTGAAAATATTTTAAACTGAATTGTAAAATAGTCCAATGCATTGATATAGCACGACATAGGAGCAGTGTGGGTTGGTTGGTTGAACACTTATTTTGGACTGTAGGTGCGACTGTGACTAAGGCTTGTAGTTCACGAGTATGCAGCTCATGTAGAGTTTTGTGCTTCAGTGAGTCATTCCGGCTGTCAGACCGCCAAACATGAACAGTCGATGTATAACGCATGGTGGTGCTGAGCGTCTGCAGGTTTATCTAAAGACGAGAAGGAAGGGTCCGATTCCCTAGTGGTATTAGTTGCTTGGGAGCCTTTTGAAAACATAAGAATGCTTGTGTTTTTCAGGGTATAAGGCCTGCTGTCCAAAAAGTTGTGCTTGCTATAATGACTGAGAGACAGATTTGGTGCCTGGCTGGGGCTTCTGCCCTGCATGACTTGGTCCTTAAGCTGGACCACTTTGGTTCGTTTTTGGAAGTCAGTGTAGAAGTGTGAGTTGTATTCAACACCCCCGGGTGTATAATCTGTGTGGGGGGCATTTTTTATTCTTTATGAATTGACACACAGCTCTCCTGCGTGGTTCGAGAAAAAAAGAATGGCCAAATTGGTGGAAGTGGTCGCTAGTATGCAGCTCATCCGGCAAGAACTGTAGTACCTTCTGAAAGACAGAAAGATGTGCATTTCTCATGTGCTCAGTGTAGCCGGTAATGGGATCGAGCAAGCAACACAAGGGATGCGGTCATCCAAGTTCTGCGTCAACATTGCAGGTGATGCGGTCATCCAAGTTCTGCGTCAACATTGCAGGTGACACTCCATCCTCCAACCGCCTCTTTGACTACATAGTCAGTCACTGTGTTCCCGTCATTATCAGCGATGAGATGGAGCTCCGTTTGAGAATGTCCTCGACTACTCGAAGTTTAGTGTCATAGTACGTGGCGCAAACGTTGGAGGTGAATTTTATGGAAGAAAAAATTTGATAGTTAGATGGTGTTTTTTATTTGAGCAGTAAATGGTGTTTATTCTTGTACTTAATGGCAGATCCAAAATAGAAGGAAGAGAAGCATGTGAGAAAGAGAATTATGAACGGATGCAACTCACCGTACACAAATCATACTATTAGCTAAGCCTTACCACTATCATTAGATAAATAGCATCGACCTCTATATACAGGAAGTATGCATATATAAACTTTACAGTTCCCAATAAATACCCAAAGTACACACAAGTTTGGAATATTTATACTATAGAAAAGCCAAAGTGACCAATAATTAGGAACACAGGAACACATGGAGTAGATAATAACGTAAATAACAAAAATCACCTCCCATGGTGCAGGATAGATACAGTAGTTTTACATGTTACAGTAGTAAGGAAAAAAATTTTAAGAAATAAAAGGAATCCAAAATAAAATTAACAATAGCATAATATTTTGTGAACTGCGAGCACTTTAATGCTTAACACATGTATAAATTAGTGAAGAGTGAACAGATCAATGTATTACGTATTCCTATTAATGAAAGCACTAAAAACTCAATCAGTAAAATTAAACAAAACCAACTAACAGACAACTTGATACCTGCACCGCAAGGGGGCACGCGAGTGGTGATGTGGATAACCTTAGTAGGGATACTGAGAGGTCCCTTAACCCTCAAATGCTTGTCCTTGGCTCCCTTTACCAAATCCGCACAGTCTGAAATGTACCAGAAATCGCACAAATTCATTGAAAATAACTCCGCAACGACAGTCCAATACTATGGTGTAGCATGCAACATAGCCAATGAACAAATGCAGAATAATCAGCCTAATGATAGAAGGTAGTATATATACAGAAGCAGATGAGTGCAAATCAGAAAAGGGCAGTCCCAGTGCAGGAGACTCCCACATTAGTGGGGTATGGAAAAGGGAAAACCAAGCAAGCAGTCAGCCAGTTTTGCTTGGTTATATGTAGGTGTAACGAGGGAATAAGAAGATTTCTGTGTAAACCAGTGCTACAAGTGATGAATTTGGCAGCTTACCATATCTCTACTAACAATTAAGGGTCAAATGTATTTACTAAACTGCTTACATTTGATCCCAAACAAATAAAAAATATACATATCGTAAAAAACCGTGCTTCTTAAATTATATAACATGTTGTATTTTTCCTTAAAATGTTTGACCTTGTATTGACATCTGCTAATGTGATCTGTTCATGCTGGTTCTTATGCAACTTGTACTTGTGATCTGTCTTTTGTCCCCCTTCACATGATTCTGCGTGTCCTTTGAAGGTAACATTAAACCAACAGTTGAGGTGATTACCCTGTTGAGCTGTTTGCTTCACTATTGCCAAAGTAATGTTTCGCAAGAATCTATATACTCTTGTTTTGTTAGTCTGAGATATTTAAAGCACTGGAAAGAGCAAAACTGATGGTTGGCAATAGGAAAGAATCATGCTACTCGAGGTGTGGAAGAACTGACAAAGGAGTTTCGGCTAGTGGACAGGTAGCTGCAGAATTCCTGTTATTATGAATAATGAGCAAATAGATGAACTAGAGAAGGCTCTAGTAGATGAGCCTGAGATGCACAACAACCCTGTTCTATTGCAGAGTTGGTCAGAGAAGTTAAGTCTGCAGGTAATATGTTTTCACTTTGGGGCATTCTATTTTGGACCGACCAAATATGTGTCATTCAAAATGAAGATGACAATCAAGGTGTTTTGAGGCAAGAAAATTTTAGCCACACTGCCATAGAAGGTTGTAAGTTGGTCCAACCATATGGCAGCAATATATTCTAGCACAAAACACCTTTATTTAAATGGACTCCCAGGTATTCTATAGTAATGAGTTGTTTCTGGTTTTCATGTTATTAAGAGCACCCATGAGGGCTTATATGTGTTCTGAAGTCTGAAGTAACACTATTGCCTGTTTTTAGTGCTAAAAGTACACCTTTTGTCATCATGGTCTCAGCAAGTGGTGGCCCTTCAGCTGTCGCTTGCGGTGTTAGCACTGGACAGCAGCACAACAGAATGAATCCTGATCCAGCATCCACCGGCATGGATAATTTCAAAACACCAGAACTTACAAAAGAAAATGGTCTCCAGGAGGATGGGATAGGAGAGAGTAGTATGTATGACGAAAGGCAACCTAAGAGAAGGAAGCGTACCCTTATGAATAATGAGCAAATAGATGAATTAGAGAAGGCTCTAGTAGATGAGCCTGAGATGCACAACAACCCTGTTCGATTGCAGAGTTGGTCAGAGAAGTTAAGTCTGCAGGTAATAGTTTTTCACTTTGGGGCATTCTATTTTGGACCGACCAAATATGTGTCATTCAAAATGAAGATGACAATCAAGGTGTTTTGAGGCAAGAAAATTTTAGCCACACTGCCATAGAAGGTTGTAAGTTGGTCCAACCATATGGCAGTAATATATTCTAGCACAAAACATAGAAGGTTGTAAGTTGGTCCAACCATATGGCAGTAATATATTCTAGCACAAAACACCTTTATTTAAATGGATTCCTAGTCTCATCCCTTCTGCCAAGCTTCAGCAGTGGTAGTTTAAATTCAGAGCAAGTCAACATATGTACTAACTATTTTCCAATCCTTTATCCAATCCATGGGACATACTAATAACCGAACAAGGCCTACATTTAATATATTCTAGCACAAAACACCTTTATTTAAATGGATTCCTAGTCTCATCCCTTCTGCCAAGCTTCAGCAGTGGTAGTTTAAATTCAGAGCAAGTCAACATATGTACTAACTATTTTCCAATCCTTTATCCAATCCATGGGACATACTAATAACCGAACAAGGCCTACATTTAATATATTCTAGCACAAAACACCTTTATTTAAATGGATTCCTAGTCTCATCCCTTCTGCCAAGCTTCAGCAGTGGTTGCTGCTGCATCATTATCGTTTACCACAGATTGTATTGCAAAAAAGAACAAATCCGTCCAGCAAGAAGTGATCCCTTAGGTACCCACTACAGGTCTGTTGTACACCCATCCATGTGGATTGGAGGAGATTTGGTAGTTTAAATTCAGAGCAAGTCAACATATTGTACTAACTATTTTCCAATCCTTTATCCAATCCATGGGACATACTAATAACCGAACAAGGCTTACATTTGGGGCTGCTACCTTCTGACCGATTAAGGCTTTCACCTATACGAAACATAGCTTCAGCTTTAGGGTCAAATACACCTATGACCTATACTCGAAATTTATTCCGAAATGCAATTCACATGAGAACTAAGTTTTCAGAATTAAGCAAAACAAAGCATAGTATAATTGCATACCTTGGTCGAGGCCTGCGCGGCTGATATCGTTCCTCTCCGGATGGCGGGGGCAAGATCCTTTCCGTCGTTCTTCCTATCCAGCGGCACAATGGCGTGCGAATGAAGGGGGTGTGGCGAGGGAATGAAGGGGGCAGGGTGGGGGAATGAAGGGGGCAGGGATTTGAGCAGGGATGAACTGGATTTGAGCAGGGATGAACTGGATTTGAGCAGGGATGAACTAATTGATGACGGCGGATTGATGCGGGCAGTTGTTGGAGGATAGCTCGGGGCGAATAGCGCGCGGGTGTGCGGGCGTTTGCGGTGGCTGTTCGCGGAGAGGTCTTGAGACAGGGGATGACGAGCGTGCGCGTCGTGAGCGTCATGGCGGCGGGATTCCCGGAAGCAGGGCGTGCGCGCGCGGGATTCCGCGGGATCCGCGAGCGCGGGATCCGCGGCGCGGAGGTGGTGGGCGGCCGAGCGCGCGCCTGGGTGTGGGTGAGCGGCTGCGAGATCCTCGACGGCTGTGCGCGCGGGAGCGGGGGCGGGCTGTTGCGCGCGCTGGAGCCACGGGCGTGAGGGGAGAGCGGGCGGTTGTGCGCGCGGTCGCCACGCGAGCTGGCGGCGGTTGCGGGCGGTCGTGCGTCCGCCATCCACGCGAGCTGGCGGTGAATCCGGAGGTCGGGCAAGCGGGGATAGCAGACGGTTTGCAGCGGCGCGGAGAGGTAGGGCGGGTTGGCGAGCGGGGGCGGTCTACATTTAGGCCTTAATAGTTAGTAGAGATATCATCATCAGTCAAAAAGGTTACAGCCCTTTTATCCAAAAAAAGGTTACTTCTCGATGAGTCGAAGTCAGCATCTTCAAAGGTTCTAACTTGCGAATCATCGATGATCTCTCGCTTAAACTTTATGTACTAGAGAATCACCTTTCAGGTGCCATCCGTCACCGGTCACCACAGGAGGTGCCAATTCCGGCTGCGTCAACGTCACGTTAACTTCCACCCTGAGGTTGCTGGTCAGTCTTCACACTTCACCCACATCGAACGCGACTACTTGCTATGTGCAGAAAAGAACATAATTAAAGTATTCAGGTTTGATCATTTATTATGAATATTTATAGCTTTAAATCAGTTTATTAAAAATATGGGGGAGAAACAAATCCACACGCTTCACGCACGACGACGGACGAAAGTGAACCCTCTCCACAAAAATAAAAATAAATTAAAATAGCCATATGTCCACATTTTATATATTAAACTACAGATATTGTACTTTATTTTAGCCAAGGTCTAAGTAAAAAATAATTTTAAAATTGAAGTAGACCCTCTCCATAAAAATAAATTTAAAATTAAAATGGACATATGGCCTACATTCCAGATATTAAACTGCAGATGCTGTACTTTACTTAGTCAAAAGGCTTAGAAATGTATGAGTTGAAAAGGAGACCTACTCCTTTTTATAGCTCGCTTGGCCGCTCGTACTCCATCTAACGAGGTAATACTATTCGACTGTGTGTGGCTTTGTGTTGTGTTGGACTTGAACGTTTTCTCGCAACCCATATGGTAACCGTGAGGAGAAAGTGTTGGTGTTGATTGCATGATTGATTGTGCATACAAGAGGTAAAACTTATCTAATTGTTAGGCGAGACGTGGGGAACATATCTACGACGTGCGGCTTTGTGTCGTGTTGGGCTTAGATGTTTTTTCACAGCCCATCTAATAATGGTGAGGAGAAAGTGCTCATGTTGGTTGAATGGTTGGTTGCGCATATGAGATGTAAGACTTGTATTATCTAGTTGTCAGACGAGACATATTGTCACATCCAGATTTAAGGAAAAATCCAGGTGCGAATCAAATGTGTGCTAGGTGTGCTAGGATCAAGTCTCACACATAAGATGACTCATGGTACAGAAACGAATGTCACATCTTTACTATATAATAGGATTTCTATACAAAATAACTAAATAATTATATCATACGAAGACGACGATCCAGCAACCATAGATGACTAGGATACGACGACCTAGACCTCTCACGAACTCATAGCGGCATCCTTCATGCTTCTTATCTTGTGGTACTTGTCCTTGACTTGGGGGATGTGAGTACAACAAGGGTGAGCTCACATGCATTCATCGCTCAACAAGTTGTGGGAAATAATATGCATGAGCTTACTTACGATGGGGCTTATGTGAAGTGTAAGGCTTACCAAAGAAGATGGTTAAAGCTGAGCATTGCTTTTAAAGTTGGTCAAAATTTTATTATCAGATACTAAGTATAAGTAGATACCAACCCAATCAAATAAGATACCACAATTAATAATAAACCCACAATGTAATGCAAATGAAGAATTAAGTTTAATTTCATAAGTTAATCATGCGAAAGTCTTGAGTCACTCTTGACCGTGAGCACGGCTGCTATACCAGTTTTACACTCTGCAAAGGTTGCGCCCTTTACCCACAAGTCGTGTTATCCATTTGCCAAGGGATCACGACTTCTCATTCATCTCTACCGAGGAGACGAGACAGGGTAGCACTACGAGGCCTTTATAAAGTTCTACTAGCTTTAGAAAACCCGCTACATTTCTGAGGAGAGAGATAGAGGAATCCCTCGATCAGCCATAGCAGCATAATCAACCCAAGAACCTCCCTATACCGACAACTCCCCTACCGCCTTTGCCCCTTTCGGGTAAGGTAGTCCTCCACTAGCTTTCATAATTAGTCAGCCAAGGGCGTCCTATACCACCCTTGTGGTAGCACTGTTATCTCAAGTTAAGCTCCATGTTCCAATTAGCATACCTAAACAAATTAGAGAATAACTAATTAATCAATGTTTTGAGGACCTTCCGTTAAAAAGGTACCCCCAATAGAGTTCTAAGATAAAGTGAAGTAGATGTCTAATTTAGGCATGAATCTGGTTCGTGCTCCATGAGTGGGCCTCATGAAACGGATGCTCAGGCCACACACGGACTCCATTTTGGATGTTATAGATATCGTTGGAAAGCTAAGAAGATATGATTTCTAACCCAATTGGTCCCATGTAAAAATACGTTTGGAGTCGACGAGAATCATCATAACAATATTATATCCAGAATCTTCTAGAAATCAGCCAACCTATTTTTGGCCTGAAGGCCTTGTACACTCTAGGGTTGCTCGGCCACTCTATTGGCCACCTGCCTTAGCCACCTTTCTTGTATATATATTCAGTAGTATCTATTAAATTAGATGGGTTTTGCTTAGACTATATGTACTCATATAGTTTTGTTGTTCATCGATTTGTACTCCCACATGAGATCTTCATTATATCTTTGTAGTTGTCACTTCAATTAAGTTGCGTATTTTTAAGTTCTTGCTTTGTTCTTCGATTCACGTGCATGGATTAGCCTTCTTGGCAAGGTCAACCAGATTGTGACATAGTTGACAATCAGAGAAGTGCTAAGGTTGCAGTGTTCGAGTGTTTGTGGTCTAAAGCCGGATGGGTATTGTCGGGTACCCAGGAGCTGGGTGCCCAAGGAAAGCCTAGAAGGCCTCCCAAAGGCGGCCCACTGGCCCAACAACCAGCCTGTCGAGCGATCCGGCGAGGCGGGATAGCCAACCAACCAGCCCGACTAGCAACCCGGTAAGGCGGGGCTACCAACTAAACTACCCACTGAGCAACCCAGTAAGACGACTACCGACTCTTTGGCGAGTAGATCTACAAGAAGGAAGAGCCAACCCAATACTATCAACCCACGTCAGCATAATAAAACAAACCATCATCAAACCATGTCCGTAATAGGGGAACAGTGCCGAAGGTCCTATGTCAAACACGGCATCCAATACGTTCTCGGATGTGCCCCCACTGACCGGTGGGACCAGTCAACCCCGGTCACAGGGACCTCAGCATCGAAGCCTCTACAGTAACTGGAATACTTGAAAGAACGGGACGATACGCCATACCGGGTGAATGCCAACGCGCACCGAAAGGTGACGCAAGGGTCATGACGGAAGATGAAGTTGTACTGAATACAACCCTGAACCTCGTCGTGAGGCCACTATGCGGGACCCGCCGGGTACCGCTGCGTTGGCATCAAACAAGATACATGGACACAAACACCAGGTAGACATCAAGAATACGGCAGCGCGCGCCCCTACGGATTACGCCGGGAGGGCTAAGGCAACCCAAGGCAACAGGCCGAACTCAATTGTAACATGCTCCAAGCAATACTATGATCAGCACTACACTAGACTAGAGCGTAAGCCTGAACCAGTACAACCCTTGTCTCATATCCACCTTTCGAGCCCCCGTGGCTCTCCATTTAAATTGAGTCCGTGCTAGCACCCCTATCGAACACAAATCTTATTGTTCCCCGATTTCTGAAACCGCAATAGGTATGCCACATCTCAAATAAATTGATAGTTAACGTGAACCTAACGTAAGATCATGAACCCTCTCCCATCAATGTTTGTTTATTATAAGTACTAACTTAACTTGTACTAGCTCTTTTTTATAATATTAATAATAAGATACATATACTACCGTAGAAACAATAGTCCAAAGAGACAACATGTGAAAGGTATCAAACATCTACAAAGAGGAAACGCGCAAAACACGTACGCAGAGCTCTCGCAAAGAGTGTATACCATGTATTATTCAATCGTTGCATTGCATTTCTTTAAAGCCTTGACCATCAATATATAAACCCTCGTGAGAACACAAAGCTGAAAGGATACGCTTGAATATGTGCCGGTCCACGTGCACGTCGCGACACGTGATCTCTTTTTTTTTTCTGTTAGCGGACTGAACATTTCTTTTTTCCAGTTATTTTGACGCTTTCTATCTTGTACTACCTCGATCCGTTATTATATATTTATCGTCCGCTAGTTCATTTTTAAACTTAAATACGATAAATACTTAAAACTAAGGTAGTTAGCTCGCCAGAGAATAATGCCAGTATGAACGCCGCGTGTGGCGTGCCATGAAAACTAAAGTATATGCAGCGAAGTGATCTGTACGTCTGGGTTTGCGGTACGCATTTGTTTACGTACGTATGTATGCGAATTTGAGGACCATTGTTGGTCCACAATTATTGAATTGGTACATAAACAAAAGGAGGTAGCAAAGATTCCTACTTCAACTGCGCTGGCGCCGCGCCACGATTATTGGACGCTAAGAACTTCAGTCATTGACAAATGACAAGCTCCTTTGAATAAAACATGCTTATTGTCTCGTTCGGTGGAGCTGGTAACCTAAGAAAATCTCTCTTTTTTTGGATATCTGTTTAAGCAGATCCTGTATCAATAGAGCATGCACGTAGGAAAACAAAATCTGAACAACACGGTAGACGGTAACCTTGATTTTGACAGTGTGTTACATGAGTAGAGCGATGGATCAGTCACCATAATGTAAGTGGTGGTAGTAATGGATCACGATTTAAATGTTTCGCCATGATTCATTTGATTTTTAATTAGTTTTAATTTAAAAATGAGTAGAAATAAGTTTTATCCTAATATAATTTGATCCTCAAACTTTTATAGTGTAAAATTTTGAGTCCATTATCACCTCTAGATGCAACTTGCTGCTCTGATCCTTCAATTGCTCTGATCCTTCAATAACTCGTCCTCTGCCCAATGAAGAGTAAAGTTGCTCGTGTGATTTTTTTTCTAAAAAACGTTTGTGCCTTACCTAGCTCAACCACCTTTGGGTCTTGTCCGATTACTTCTATTCCATGTGGATTAGATGAGATTAAAATAAATTAATAAGAATTTTGACTTGATAAAAATTTAAACACACTCATTTTCATCCAATCCACATAGATGATTAAAACAAACATATCTTTGTTGTAACATAACGCTAGATGTTGAGGCCATTCCCCCTGCCTTTTACATGGGACACATGCGACACACACTATCTCTCAAAAAAGACAAGTATATCCTTATGTGGTAGACAGTTTTATCTTTTTTCCAAGATTCATGACTGTTACTATAGACCTAATTATAAGTTATGTCTAGACATATATAAAAATTATGAATTGAAAACTACAAAAACATTCAATAATTTAGAATAGAGTCGCAGCGATAAAACAACAAATTTCTAACGGCCAAAACTATCGGAAATAAGGTCAAAGCCATCAAAAATAGATTATTTCCGATGGCTTTTGTCTTATTTCCGGCAGATGGCGTCCGCGGTTAGGGCTAGATATCGAGCCAACTCGGCTCGGCTCGACCAAGCTCGAGATAGCTCGTTAAGTTAACGAGCTGGCTTGGCTCGGCTCGTTAAGCAACCGAGCTAGAGAATCACCTCGGCTCAGCTCATTTTCAAGCTCGAGTTGGCTCGTTTAGCTCGTGAGCCGCAAAAAAATATACATGTATATATATACAACAATATAATCAATTGCTAGTTAATTTCATACTAATTTAACACTAGAAAAGAGTAATAATACTCATAATTTCATATATCACACCAATTAAAACCCTAAATTAATATAGTTTATCACTTATTAGTCCATCCAATACAAGTGTAGGCTTTGTTTTAGTGATAAATGCTAGCTCATTCGAGCTAACGAGCTAGCTCGAGCTCATGTTGAGCTGGCTCGCTAACGAACCAAGCTGGGATGCTAGCTCAGCTCATGACAAAATTAAAACGAGCCAAATTGAGCTAAGTCGAATTGACCACGAGTCGAGCGAGCTCACAAGCCACGAGTATTTTGTCCAACCCTATCCACGGTTGTAACTCATCAGAAATAAAACTATTTTCAACGATCGCCATCGGAAATTAATTATGTTTGATGGCCTCAAGAGGTCGTCGTCTATTAAAACCGCTAACGGTGGTAACAACACTAAGTAGGCTGTCACGGTACCTCCCAAGGTATTAGGCCCACCTACAGATGTCCTTGTCCTAAGGACCTCGGACAAACATGTATATGCGCATAATCACTCGACAAGTTCGGTCATCTGTATCTTCATCATATCGTCCAAGAGCACTTCACCCATCACGCAGACATTACACACATAATCGGAGTAAAGAATAAGCGGAAGGATTACAATAACATAATTTACATTCATATAAAATATAGAGAGAGTATTTATTACAACACCGGGTGTATGAGTGCATAATTTATTATTACATAACAGGGAAGTAAAACATCCTCCCGCCAACAAGTTTACTGATTTTCCTCCTGCTTTGGCACCACCTTCGAGTAGAAACAGCAAAACTCGGCTGTTTCATCACCTACAACAACATGGGTTTGAAAACCCTGAGTACAAAGTGTACTTTCGCAAGTCTTACCCGACAAAGGAAAAAGACTTATGAAGGATACCCTGGCTTATGGGATTTAAGGTAAAGCTGATCAATAATCAAAGACTCTGTTTGCAGAAAAGCTTACTAACAGTGGATCCTTAAAAATCCAGTTTTATTATCAGGTTAAGTCATTACCTGTATCTACAGTTTTTTCTATCCTAGTTTAGGCACTTAGCCTACACTAGCCATCTTTTATCACCCCTTCAGTTCACTGGATTGCTACGTGTAAGTCAGTGACCAAGTCTTCATGTCCAAGAAGTAACGGCGATCCGAATCGATTAATACCCAGCTAGGGATCTCCAACCACACGACATATGTAGCACTTAACCCTTGCATATGCCAACTCGCCACTAGGTTTCTCAAGACCAGAATGGGTTCACGCCACCCGAGAGCACAGATACACCACCGTCCAGCCTCTTGCCACGGAGGGTACACGCTACTCTCGCCATCTCTCCACTCCCATTGTGTGGTGGCCTTTCTGGTATTAGTCCGACCAAGGCAAAGCTTACCCATGACGAGGCATGTGGCCAGTTAGAACGTCCTCAATCATCAAGCCTACATCGACACGGTCCTTAATCGACTCAGACGGAGACACTACACCGAGACTTTCTTCTCGTGCAAGTCACCCGCCCAGTCTCGTCTTTGTCATTTACAACCCAAAATTTGGTACCTGACAGAGGTACATCTTTTCAGATGTTGAACCCATCATGTCCAGGATGGATTCACTATCAAGTCTTTTCTTTGAAAACTTGCCCTCCCATATGAAGCATCATCTTTTGTTTAAAACAAAACATTTTGTTTTCTAAAGCAAAGCTAAGCATCAGAAAACTTTTAAGTAAAACAGGTATCAAGGACTGGTAATCAGTTCCAAGGAAGGAAATGATTAAAATTGTTTAGCACACAACTCCTATCACCTAATGCATCATCTTAAGTGATAAAGAGTTTAAACAACAAGGAAAGGGGTAAATACACCGGGACTTGCCTTGTGTTGCAGGAGGCTCTGGGTCTGTCCCACATATGTCAAAATAGAAGTTGTTCTCAACCGGGGGATTCTCAGCCTGTGGGGCAACTTCTTCTTCGACTACAACTTCTTCTTCGTTTTCTATACATAACAACACATATACATGAATGCTTATCTGATGCTATGAATATGCAGTTATAATAAAAACACACTAAGTTGTACCTTGAATACAACTTTCCTTCACGGTACACACTAGTCACTAGGGTTCCCCGAGTTAGTACTCTATTAGGGTTAGGCAATTATACCCTATGAAGCTAGTGTATTGGGTTTTGAGACCAAACAATGTCCAAAGCATGTCAAACTCTACCCAAGGGCTTTAATCCTCAAACTAAACTTACCCAAAAAGTTTTATTATTTTTGGAGCTACCAAATTAGTTCTAAAATTCTAAAAGGCTAGGTTTAGTCATCTTTAAATGCCAAATAATTCCAGGTTTGGACTAAAAATCTTGGAACTATTTTTATTAACTACTAGATGAATCTAGGAGTCTAGCAAAATTGGTCTCATAATTTTACCATTTTTCTAGAATTTCCTATAAATTTCCAAGTCTGGCAAAAAAAGAAAAAGGAAAAGTATGAATAGTACTGAGATGAATCTAGCCCGATCCGGCCCATGACCAGGCAAAGCATGCCTGCGCTGGTGATTTTGCGCAGGGGTCCTCGGCGATTTGAAAAAACGGTAAAGAATCCTTACTCACTATTCCCTTGTGTCTCTAACAAGTGCACTAAGGCCCCTCTCCTTTCTTTTCTTCGCAAGACCGGGTCTCCGACCATGGACGGCGGCGTGTGCGCTCCAGCGAACTTGTATCAGCCGCAATACCTAACAATCTGTGCTCTAATTCAGTCTACGCCTAATTCTAACATTGGCGCTCCACTGGGGATCACTAATTGAGCCCGAACGCTGCTCTAGAGCTCAGTCCACGTACACCCGCGGAGCTTGAGACTTTCCCGACGTGTTCCCAACGACATAGTGCGGTAACATACGAATTTGGGGCACAGTAGGCTTTAGCAACTTACCAGGACTCAAGAACAACAGCTAGGAGGGCGGGTGGAGGGACAGGATGGTGGGTCGATGGAGGGGGTGCTCGCGGCAGTGCAGAGAACCGATTTGGGGGAAAACCCAAATTAAGGCGCTACGGTGGACGATCGAGAGTGAGGAGTGGTTCACTGGGTTCGTAACGAGTAGGCGGAACAGGCCGAGGCATCAATTTATAGAGGACGACCACGAGGAGGGTGAATTTGGATGGGGAAGCGCTCATGGTGAGAAAGGGGGAAGAGTCACCATAGTTGCTAATGTGGCGCTCACTGGTTTACGGTCTACGGCGGTCACTGCCGAGTCTTCACGGCTTGCGATGAGTGGTGAGATGACAGTGGCACGACAACGACGGTCGCGCAGCCACGTCGTCGGTGCAAGTGGGTACGGCGACAGGGCAAAACAGTGCCCCAAAGTCATCCATGCGCAAGATCTTTTCACCGTCAACCGTTATCCGCACGTCAGAGCGCACGAATCGCAACGCCGGCGAGGATCACGGCGCGGCTCACCGGCGGTGAGAGGTTCACTACATTTGGGATCTTTTGCAGATACTGTACCATCGCGATTAAGTTTAGTCTGTCTGACCGAGCAACTTGCAGGGTGTTGGGGGCCTGCTTCGTCGCCGAAGGTCCTTTAAGAAGAAACACCTTCGGAAGATTAGCACATAAGCAAATACAGTGCGAAGGTACACGCCGAAGCTACCATCCAGGGAGCTTCGGCATAGCGACATGCCTTGAGACGAAGGGCTGCACCGACTTAAATTGGAAAAGACCAATCGGTCCACGATAATTTGTGTCATGATTGTAACTAGTTGTCGAGGACATAAATGTAATTTTGACCGGGCTGCGTTCCGTGCCTATAAATAGGTGAACAGTACCCCTGTACTGTTCACGCTGATTGTATTCGCTCGTGCATCACGCTTGGACTTTTGCCTTCTGTCAAGCCGAAGGTACAAATGTAATTCAATATTGTTCTTGTTCATCCATGATAATATAATAAAGATATATTAATGATGTCATATGATTATTCATGTTATTTCTCATGTTTCATATGCTTCCTCTTTCATTAACATATACTATGATGATGAAGATATGTCCTTTATGACCTTCGTCCGAAGATCGTTATATCCTAAGGGAAATAATGCTTCGAAGGACGAAGGGCATTAACCATTAACCTCTTTTTGTGTTGCCTTGTTCTTAACTCATAGCATTTGAGAACAAGTCCCCAACATTGGCGCCCACCTCCGGTGAACTGACTTCCACTTTTGAGTTGATGGCTTCGTTCAACAACCAAGTCATAGCACCTTCGGCTACGAAGCTGGTGTTCCTGATAACAGGCGATTCAAGTTCAGAGCCGACTAAGAAGAAGTAGAAGAAGGAAGCGCAGAGAAGGGTGCAACATGTTGGGGTGCAGGGACCCTTCATCAAGTCCAAATGGTCCCACATCCCAATCACCTTCTCCCAGGAGGACCTTCAGCTCAAAGATTACCATCATAATGATGCTATGGTCATATCTTGTGTCATCAAGGGATTTCTGGTCCATAATGTTCTGGTTGATACAGGTAGTGCAGCGGATATCATATTTGCTAAGGCCTTTAGACAGATGCAAGAGCCAGAAGACAAGATACATGATGCTACACACCCTCTTTGTGGCTTTGGAGCAAGGCAGATTGTCGCACTTGGTAAAATCACAATGTCAGTTACCTTCGGCTATGTCCATAACACAAGGACTGAGCAGGTCATCTTTGACATTGTTGATATGGAGTACCCCTACAATGCAATCATTGGTCGAGGGACACTCAATGCCTTCGAAGCAATACTTCATCCAACATATTTATGCATGAAGATACCTTCGGAACAAGGGCCTATTGATGTCCATGGGAGTCAAGAAGCTGCCAGAAGGGACGAAGGGAATTGGACAGATTCAAAGGCAATCCATAACATAGATAGAGTTGAAGCCTGTCAGCAGTACAAATACAAAAGAGAGAAGGCTGCTTCGGCAGATCAGCCGAAGCCTATGCTTCTATGTCAAGATATAGCAGAACAAAGGGTACTACTGGGTTCTTAGTTATCTGATGAGCAAGAGAAGACTTTGCTAAGATTTTTATTCAACAACAAAGATGTCTTTGCTTGGTCAGCCAATGATCTCTGTGGCGTCAATAGAGATGTTATTGAACATTCACTCAATGTGGATCCATCCTTTAGGCCAAGAAAACAAAGGCTTCGGAAGATGTCTGAAGACAAAGCTGAAGGTGCCCGGAACGAAGTAAAGATACTTCTTAGTGCTGGTGTCATCAGAGATGTGAAATACCCAGAATGGCTAGCCAACACTGTTATGGTGAAGAAGGCCAATGGTAAATGGAGAATGTGTATAGATTTCACAGATCTCAACAAGGCATGCCCAAAGGACGAGTTTCCATTGCCAAGAATAGACTCTCTAGTAGATGCAGCAGCTTCTTCATAGCTCATGAGTCTAATGGATTGTTACTCAGGCTATCATCAAATTTGGACGAAAAAGGAAGACGAGCCGAAGACTAGCTTCATAACTCCCAGTGGCACCTATTGATACCTTCGGATGCCTGAGGGGCTCAAGAATGCTAGAGGAAGCTTCAGCAGAATCACAACCAAGGTCCTTCATTCTCAAATAGGCAGGAATGTACTAACCTATGTTGATGATATCATAGTGAAAAGCACGAAGCAAGAAAATCACATTGCCGATTTGCAAGAGACATTTGCCAATTTTAGGCAAGCTGGCCTAAATCCAGAAAAGTGTGTTTTTGGGGTGAAGAAGGGCAAATTCCTTGGCTGTTTGGTATCAACAAAGGGAGTTGAAGCCAACCCGAGCAAGATTGAAGCTATCCTTCGGATGGAGCCGCCAAGCACAAAGAAGGGGGCCCAACGGCTGGCAGGAAGACTAGCATCATTGAATAGGTTCATATCCAGAACAGCAGAAAAAAATCTGCCATTCTTTGAAATACTAAAGTCAGCCGAAGTTTTTCAATGGGGTCTGGCTCAGCAAAAAGCTTTCGAAGAGTTGAAGCAATACTTGATCGATCTAACGACACTAACTCCACCTTCGCCAGGGGCTCCATTACTCTTATATGTGGTAGCTTCGCACTCTGCAGTTAGTGCGGCTCTTGTACAGGAGAAGCTAGATGGCCAAATCAAAAAGCAGGCTCCAGTGTACTTTGTCTCCGAAGTTTTAAGTTTATTAAAGAAAAATTATACATAATTGGAGAAGGTGTTGTATGTTGTGTTAATGGCCTCCAGGAAGCTTCGGCATTATTTTCAAGCATATCACATAATTGTTCCTTCGTCACAGCCTCTGAAGGACATAATGAGGAACAGAGAAGCTACTGGAAGGATTGGAAAATGGGCTGCGAAGCTTAACGAATTCAGTATTGACTATGTACATAGATCCTCAATTCAGTCCCAGGCGTTAGCAGACTTCATCGCTGATTGGACGCCAGGGGCTCAGGAAGAAGAAACAAATAAAGACGCCAATGCTTGGACAGTGTTTTGCGATGGTTCCTAGGGAACCTTCGGTGTAGGAGTCGCTGCTGTCCTAGTTGCCCCTTCTAAAGTCAGAACATGTTATGCAGCAAAGCTTGACTTTAGTTGTACAAATAATATTGTTGAATACGGAGCACTTCTGTTGGGGCTTCGGAAGTTAAAGGCAATGGGAATAAAAAGGGTCATCCTTAAAACTAACTCTCAAGTCATTTCTGGTCATATTGACAAAAGTAGCAAGGCCAGAGACCCGAAGCTTGAAAAATATTTGGACACAGTTCGAAGCCTCGAAGCTTCTTTCGAAGGATTTTCTGTCAAGAATATTCCAAGAGGGGAATTATATAAACGTGGAGTCTATTCTCCACTCCTCAAATGTTTATCCAGAGCTGAAGGTATTGAATTAACGAAGGAGATACATGCAGGTCTGTGTGGATCTCATATTGGGTCTAGGCCCTTGCTGGGAAAAGTGTTTAGACAAAGATTTTACTGGCCGAAGGCAGCTTTAGATGCAGTAGAGCTAGTTCAAAAATGTGAAAATTGTCAAAAATGTGCAAGAGACCAGAAGCAACCTTCATTTCTCACCTAGCTAATACAGCCTACTTGGCCATTGCAAAGATGTGGCCTGGATTTGTTAGGCCCCCTTCTACCAGCGCAAGGTAATTTGAAATATGTCGTGGTGGCTGTAGAATATTTTTCTAAGTGGATTGAAGCAAAGCCTTTGGCTACAATAACTTCGGTTACAGTTTAGAAATTCTTCTGGCAAAATATTGTTTGTCGCTTCGGCGTGCCGAAGGCTATAACTGTGGACAATGGAACACAGTTTGATGCTGAAACGTTCAAGGATTTCTGTGACCAAATTGGCACGAAGATTCATTTTGCATCAGTTAGGCATCCGGAGTCAAACGGGCTGGTAGAAAGAGCAAATGGCATTTGAGAGCACCTAGAGGGGGGGGTGAATAGGTGATCCTGTAAAACTTCAAAACTTAAGCCACAAAAACTTGTTAAGAGTTAGCACAAGTATGGCCAAGTGGCTAGAGATGAGTCAAAACACAATAACCACAAGAAAGCAATCACAGAGTTGACACGGTGGTTATCCCGTGGTTCGGCCAAGTACAAAACTTGCCTACTCCACATTGTGGCGTCCCAACGGACGAGAGTTGCACTCAACTCCTCTCAAGTGATCCAATGATCAACTTGAATACCACGGTGTTTTTCTTTCCTTTGATCTTTTCCCGTTTGCGAGGAATCTCCACAACTTGGAGTCTCTCGCCCTTACAATTGAGTTCACAAAGAAATACGGAGTAAGGTGGGAATGAGCAACGCACACAAGACTCGAAAATCAGAGCAACAACACGCACACAAGTCGCAACAAGAGCTCGCAACGCAACACAAAGAGTTCACAACTCCACAAGAGCTCTATATGCTATCACAATGAAACGAATGCGTGAGATTGATGTCTTGGTGCTTAGAAGAGTTGTAGGAATGCTTGGTGTACTCCTCCATGCGCCAAGGGGTCCCTTTTATAGCCCCAAGGCAGCTAGGAGCCGTTGGGAACAAATCTGGAAGGCCATCTTTGCCTTCTGTCTCGTGGCGCACCGGACAGTCCGGTGCACACCGGACACTGTCCGGTGCCCGATTTGTTTCCATAGAAAGCGAAGCCGACCGTTGCCGACCGTTGCAGATCTGGCGCACCGGACAGTCCGGTGCACACCGGACAGTCCGGTGCTCCCTTCCGACCGTTGGCTCGGCCACGTGTCGCGCGCCGATCGCGCGGCCGACCGTTGGCCCGGCCGACCGTTGGCTCACCGGACAGTCCGGTGCACACCGGACAGTCCGGTGAATTTTAGCCGAAGTCGCCGGAGAAAAACCCGAGAGCGGCTGGTTTGCGCTGCGCTGATCTGGCGCACCGGACACTGTCCGGTGCACACCGGACAGTCCGGTGCCCCAGCCCGAAGCAGCCTTTGGCTGTACACAGCCACTCTCCACTTCTTTTCTTTTCTTCTTTCTCCTGTTTCTAACACTTAGACAAGATGTTAGTACACAAAACTAATGTACTAAGGCTTAGAAACATACCTTTACTTGTGATTTACACTTTGTTCATCCATGAGCATATTTTCACATTTAGGCCCTTGTGTTTGCACTCAATCACCAAAATACTTAGAAATGGCCCAAGGGCACATTTCCCTTTCAATCTCCCCCTTTTTGGTGATTTATGCCAACACAACATAAAGCAACTAGAACAAGTGCAAAATCACTTCAAATAAAAACTTAAATTGATTTTGATTCAATTTTGGCATATATGGATCATCCTTTGCCACCACTTGGTTTGTTTTTGCAAATCAAACTCAAATCTCTATCTCTAAGTCAAACACACATGTTGAAGCATAAAGAGAGTTATTCCAAAAGAGATTGATCAAAGATTTCAAAAACTCCCCCTATTTCCCATAATCAATACTTCTCCCCACAAGAAGCCAACTTTTGACAAGAGAGACAATAAAAGCTTTTGACACAACAAAAACTCTATTCTACTATTTTCAAAATCTCTCAAGTGGTAGCTGATCCATTTATCACTTTGGCCTTTATTTTCTCCCCCTTTGGCATCAAGCACCAAAACGGGATCAATCTTGGCCCGTTAACCCCATTGCCTCACCAAAGTCTTCAATTAAGAGCAAATGGCAATAAGATTTCATGAGATGAACTTGGAATTAGTTACCCTCTCATCGGAGTGCAGTGGAAGTCTTTCATGGTCCAAGTCCACCTTTTCCCTTTCAATCCTCCTTCGAGACTAAATTATCAAACTCAAGCACATGGTTAGTCTCAAAGGGTCAAGTTGTAACACATCTCCCCCTACACATGTGCATCACTTTGCAACGGACTTGTGAGGTCCAGGGAGTGTTTGTACAACTTGAGCACCATAATAAGCAACATAATGCAAAAAGGAACATGATCAAAAGCATAACTACATGTATGCTACAATTCAATCCAGGTTCCGCGAATCTAAGACATTTAGCTCACTACGCAACCTGCAAAAGGTCTTCTCATCTAGAGGCTTAGTGAAGATATCGGCTAGCTGGTTCTCGGTGCTAACATGAAACACTTCGATATCTCCCTTTTGCTGGTGGTCTCTCAAAAAGTGATGCCGGATGTCTATGTGCTTTGTGCGGCTGTGTTCAACAGGATTTTCCGCCATGCGGATAGCACTCTCATTATCACATAGGAGTGGGACTTTGCTCAGATTGTAGCCAAAGTCCCTGAGGGTTTGCCTCATCCAAAGTAGTTGCGCGCAACACTGTCCTGCGGCAACATACTCGGCCTCAGCGGTGGATAGGGCAACGGAAGTTTGTTTCTTAGAGTTCCATGACACCAGGGACCTTCCTAAGAATTGGCACGTCCCCGATGTACTCTTCCTATCGACCTTACATCCAGCATAGTCGGAGTCTGAGTATCCAACTAAGTCAAAGGTAGACCCCTTTGGATACCAGAGCCCGAAGCAAGGCGTAGCAACCAAATATCTAAGAATTCGCTTCACCGCCACTAAGTGACACTCCTTAGGATCGGATTGAAATCTAGCACACATGCATACGCTAAGCATAATATCCGGTCTACTAGCACATAAGTAAAGCAAAGAACCTATCATTGACCGGTATGCTTTTTGATCAACGGACTTACCTCCTTTGTTGAGGTCGGTGTGTCCGTCGGTCCCCATCGGAGTCTTTGCGGGCTTGGCGTCCTTCATCCCAAACCGCTTTAGCAGATCTTGCGTGTACTTCGTTTGGGAGATGAAGGTGCCGTCCTTGAGTTGCTTCACTTGGAACCCAAGGAAGTAGTTCAACTCGCCCATCATCGACATCTCGAATTTCTGCGTCATCACCCTGCTAAACTCTTCACAAGACTTTTGGTTAGTAGAACCAAATATTATGTCATCGACATAAATTTGGCACACAAACAAATCACCATTACACGTCTTAGTAAAAAGAGTTGGATCGGCTTTCCCAACCTTGAAAGCATTAGCAATTAAGAAATCTCTAAGGCATTCATACCATGCTCTTGGGGCTTGCTTAAGTCCATAGAGCGCCTTAGAGAGCTTACACACATGGTCGGGGTACCGTTCATCCTCGAAGCCAGGGGGTTGCTCCACGTACACCTCCTCCTTGATTGGCCCGTTGAGGAAGGCGCTCTTCACATCCATTTGAAACAACCTGAAAGAATGGTGAGCGGCATATGCTAGCAAGATACGAATTGATTCTAGCCTAGCCACAGGAGCAAAAGTCTCCTCGAAATCCAAACCTGCGACTTGGGCATAACCTTTTGCCACAAGTCGAGCCTTGTTCCTCGTCACCACCCCGTGCTCGTCCTGTTTGTTGCGGAACACCCACTTGGTTCCCACAACATTTTGCTTCGGACGAGGCACCAGTGTCCAAACTTCATTGCGCTTGAAGTTGTTTAACTCCTCTTGCATGGCCAACACCCAGTCCGGATCTAGCAAGGCCTCTTCTACCCTGAAAGGCTCAATAGAAGAGACAAAGGAGTAATGCTCACAAAAATTAACTAATCGAGATCGAGTAGTTACTCCCTTGCTAATGTCACCCAGAATTTGGTCGACGGGATGATCCCTTTGAATCATCGCTCGAACTTGAGTTGGAGGTGCCGGTTGCACTTCTTCCTCCATCACTTGATTATCTTGTGCTCCCCCTTGATCAAGCGCCTCCACTTGAGGTACCTGTTCGTCATCTTTGGTTGGGGGATGCACCATAGTTGAGGAAGAAGGTTGATCTCGTTCATCTTGTTCCTGTGGCCGTACTTCTCCAATCGCCATGGTCCGTATAGCGGCCGTCGGAACATCTTCTTCATCTACATCATCACAATCAACAACTTGCTCTCTTGGAGAGCCATTAGTCTCATCAAATACAACGTCGCTAGAGACTTCAACCAAACCCGATGATTTGTTGAAGACTCTATACGCCTTTGTATTTGAGTCATAACCTAACAAAAACCCTTCTACAGCTTTGGGAGCAAACTTAGAATTTCTACCTTTCTTCACTAGAATGTAGCACTTGCTCCCAAATACACGAAAGTAAGATACATTGGGTTTGTTACCGGTTAGAAGCTCATACGACGTCTTCTTGAGGAGGCGATGAAGGTAGACCCTGTTGATGGCATGGCAAGCAGTGTTCACGGCTTCCGTCCAAAAGCACTCGGGGGTCTTGAACTCTCCTAGCATCGTCCTCGCCATGTCAATGAGCGTCCTGTTCTTCCTCTCTACCACACCATTTTGCTGTGGTGTGTAGGGAGCGGAGAACTCGTGCTTGATCCCTTCTTCTTCAAGGAACTCCTCCACTTGAAGGTTCTTGAATTCGGACCCGTTGTCGCTCCTTATCTTCTTCACTTTGAGCTCAAACTCATTTTGAGCCCTCCTGAGGAAGCGCTTGAGGGTCCCTTGGGTTTCAGACTTATCCTGCAAAAAGAACACCCAAGTGAAGCGGGAAAAGTCATCAACAATAACTAGACCATACTTACTTCCCCCTATGCTTAGATAGGCGACGGGTCCGAAGAGGTCCATATGCAGCAGCTCCAGGGGTCTTGAAGTGGTCATCACATTCTTGCTGTGATGCGCTCCTCCCACCTGTTTCCCTGCTTGACAAGCTGCACAAGGTCTATCTTTTTCGAATTGAACATTGGTTAGACCTATCACGTGTTCTCCCTTTAGAAGCTTGTGAAGGTTCTTCATCCCCACATGTGCTAAGCGGCGATGCCACAGCCAGCCCATGCAAGTCTTAGCCATTAAGCATGCATCTAGACCGGCCTCTTCTTTTGCAAAATCAACTAAATAAAGTTTGCCGTCTAATACACCCTTA
Source organism: Zea mays (assembly GCF_902167145.1). NCBI lineage: Eukaryota > Viridiplantae > Streptophyta > Magnoliopsida > Poales > Poaceae > Zea > Zea mays. Next base: position 79,474,676 of record NC_050104.1, on the reverse strand, counting down.
AAAGCTAGTGAACCATCACTTCTTCTAAAGACAGACACATCTATATTTGTAAACAGACAGTTATATCCCATATTGCACAATTGACTAACAGATAGTAAATTATATCCTAGTGACTCTACTAAAAACACATTAGAGATAGAGTGCTCATTAGAAATTGCAATTTTACCTAACCCTTTTACCTTGCCTTGATTCCCATCACCAAATATGATTGAATCTTGGGAATCCTTATTCTTGACGTAGGAGGTGAACATCTTCTTCTCCCCCGTCATATGGTTTGTGCATCCGCTATCAATAATCCAGCTTGAACCCCCGGATGCATAAACCTGCAAGGCAAATTTAGGCTTGGGTCTTAGGTACCCAACTCATGTTGGGTCCTACAAGGTTAGTGCAAATATCCTTAGGGACCCAAATGCAAGTTTTGTCTCCCTTGCATTTTGCCCCTAACTTCCTAGCAACAATTTTCTTATCCTTTCTACAAATAGCAAAGGAAGCATTTAAAGCATAATAAATTGTGGAAGGTTCATTCACTACTTTCCTAGGAGCATGAATAGCATTCTTTCTAGACACATGATGAATAGTATTTCTCTTAGGAACAACATTTCTCCTAGTAACATTTCTATCATACACATAAGAGGAACTAGGAGCAAACATGGCATGAGAGTCAAAATCATCAAAAGCATTATAACTCCTATAAGCATTTCTAGTTTGTCTCCTATCATAATACATAAAAGCATGGTTCTTTTGCACATTACTAGCCATAGGGGCCTTCCCTTTCTCCTTGGCGGGAATGGGAGCCTTATGGCTTGTTAAGTCCTTAGCTTCTCTCTTGAAGCCAAGTCCATCCTTAATTGAGGGGTGTCTACCAATTGTATAGGCATCCCTTGCAAATTTTAGCTTATCGAAATCATTCTTGCTAGTCTTAAGTTGAGCATTAAGACTAGCCAGTTCATCATTAAGCTTGGAAATTGAAACTAGGTGTTCACTACAAGCATTAATGTCAAAATCTTTACACCTAGTACAAATTTCAACATGTTCTACACAAGAATTGGATTTATTTGCTACTTCTAATTTAGCATTTAAATCATTGTTGACACCTTTCAAAGTAGAAATGGTTTCATGACAAGTAGATAGTTCAAAAGAAAGCATTTCATTTCTTTTAACTTCTAAAGCATAGGATTTTTGTGCCTCAACAAATTTATCATGCTCTTCATACAACAAATCCTCTTGCTTTTCTAAAAGTATATTCTTTTCATTCAAGGCATCAATTAACTCATTAATATTGTCTATCTTAGATCTATCTAAGCCCTTGAACAAACATGAATAATCTACTTCATCCTCATCACTAGATTCTTCCTCACTTGAAGAAGCATAGGTAGAGTTGCGAGTACATACCTTCTTCTCCCTTGCCATAAGGCATGTGTGACGCTCGTTGGGGAAGAGGGTTGATTTGTTGAAGGCGGTGGCGGCGAGTCCTTCATTGTCGGAGTCGGATGAGGAGCAATCCGAGTCCCACTCCTTGCCTAGATGCGCCTCACCCTTTGCCTTCTTATAATGCTTCTTCTTTTCCCTCTTGTTTCCCTTTTCCTGGTCACTTTCATTATCAGGACAGTTAGCAATAAAATGACCAAGCTTACCGCATTTGAAGCATGATCGCTTCCCCTTGGTCTTAGTCTTGCTCGGCTGTCCATTGCGACCCTTTAGCACCGTCTTGAAGCGCTTAATGATGAGAGCCATTTCTTCATCATTAAGCCCGGCCGCCTCAATTTGCGCCACCTTGCTTGGTAGTGCCTCCTTGCTCCTCGATGCCTTGAGAGCAATGGGTTGAGGCTCGTGGATTGGACCGTTCAACGCGTCATCGACGTACCTTGCCTCCTTGATCATCATCCGCCCGCTCACGAATTTTCCAAGTACTTCTTCGGGCGTCATCATCGTGTACCTGGGGTTCTCACGAATATTGTTCACGAGATGAGGATCAAGAACGGTAAATGACCTGAGCATTAGGCGGACGACGTCGTGATCCGTCCAACGCGTGCTTCCGTAGCTCCTTATCTTGTTGATAAGGGTCTTGAGCCGATTGTAAGTTTGAGTTGGCTCTTCTCCCCTTATCATGGCGAATCGTCCAAGCTCGCCCTCCACCAACTCCATCTTGGTGAGCATGGTGATGTCGTTCCCCTCGTGAGAGATCTTGAGGGTGTCCCATATCTGCTTGGCATTGTCCAAGCCGCTCACCTTATTGTACTCTTCCCTGCACAAAGATGCTAAGAGAACAGTAGTAGCTTGTGCATTTTTATGAATTTGTTCATTGATAAACATAGGGCTATCCGAGCTATCAAATTTCATTCCATTCTCTACAATCTCCCATATGCTTGGATGGAGAGAGAATAAATGACTACGCATTTTGTGACTCCAAAATCCGTAGTCCTCCCCATCAAAATGTGGAGGTTTACCAAGAGGAATGGAAAGCAAATGCGAATTCGAACTATGTGGAATACGAGAATAATCAAATGAAAAGTTCGAATTAACCGGTTTCCTTTGTTTGTCGTGGTCGTCGTTCTTTTGAGAAGAAGAGGACTCATCGCTGTCGTAGTAGACGATCTCCTTGATGCGTCTTGTCTTCTTCTTCTTCCCATCTCTTCGCTTGTGGCCCGAGCCCGAGTCATTGGACTTGTCATCCCTTGGCTCGTTGACGAAGGACTCCTTCTCCTTGTCGTTTATCACAATTCCCTTCCCCTTAGGATCCATCTCTTCGGGCGGTTAGTCCCTTTCTTGAAGAGAACGGCTCCGATACCAATTGAGAGCACCTAGAGGGGGGGGGGGGTGAATAGGTGATCCTGTAAAACTTCAAAACTTAAGCCACAAAAACTTGTTAAGAGTTAGCACAAGTATGGCCAAGTGGCTAGAGATGAGTCAAAACACAATAACCACAAGAAAGCAATCACAGAGTTGACACGGTGGTTATCCCGTGGTTCGGCCAAGTACAAAACTTGCCTACTCCACGTTGTGGCGTCCCAACGGACGAGAGTTGCACTCAACTCCTCTCAAGTGATCCAATGATCAACTTGAATACCACGGTGTTTTTCTTTCCTTTGATCTTTTCCCGTTTGCGAGGAATCTCCACAACTTGGAGTCTCTCGCCCTTACAATTGAGTTCACAAAGAAATACGGAGTAAGGTGGGAATGAGCAACGCACACAAGACTCGAAAATCAGAGCAACAACACGCACACAAGTCGCAACAAGAGCTCGCAACGCAACACAAAGAGTTCACAACTCCACAAGAGCTCTATATGCTATCACAATGAAACGAATGCGTGAGATTGATGTCTTGGTGCTTAGAAGAGTTGTAGGAATGCTTGGTGTACTCCTCCATGCGCCAAGGGGTCCCTTTTATAGCCCCAAGGCAGCTAGGAGCCGTTGGGAACAAATCTGGAAGGCCATCTTTGCCTTCTGTCTCGTGGCGCACCGGACAGTCCGGTGCACACCGGACACTGTCCGGTGCCCGATTTGTTTCCATAGAAAGCGAAGCCGACCGTTGCCGACCGTTGCAGATCTGGCGCACCGGACAGTCCGGTGCACACCGGACAGTCCGGTGCTCCCTTCCGACCGTTGGCTCGGCCACGTGTCGCGCGCCGATCGCGCGGCCGACCGTTGGCCCGGCCGACCGTTGGCTCACCGGACAGTCCGGTGCACACCGGACAGTCCGGTGAATTTTAGCCGAAGTCGCCGGAGAAAAACCCGAGAGCGGCTGGTTTGCGCTGCGCTGATCTGGCGCACCGGACACTGTCCGGTGCACACCGGACAGTCCGGTGCCCCAGCCCGAAGCAGCCTTTGGCTGTACACAGCCACTCTCCACTTCTTTTCTTTTCTTCTTTCTCCTGTTTCTAACACTTAGACAAGATGTTAGTACACAAAACTAATGTACTAAGGCTTAGAAACATACCTTTACTTGTGATTTACACTTTGTTCATCCATGAGCATATTTTCACATTTAGGCCCTTGTGTTTGCACTCAATCACCAAAATACTTAGAAATGGCCCAAGGGCACATTTCCCTTTCAGCATTATAATGACGGGAATAATGAAGCTAATCTTCAATCAGCCCAGAGGAAAGTGGCCAGATGAGTTGATTAAAGTAGTGTGGAGCCACAATACAACCACATCAAGATCGACACGTTTTACACCTTTCAAACTATTATTTGGTGATGAAGCTATAACTCCAGAAGAAGCTAAAGCAGGGTCAATAAGAACAACAGCTTCGGCAGAAGACGAAGCTGATTATCATGTAGCAAAAGATACTATAGAAGGGACCAGACTTCAGGCTGTGGAGAACATCAATAAATATCAAGCCAAAACAATAAAATAGCGTGACAGAAAAGTTCGGTTGAAAAATATTAAGCCAGGGCATTTGGTGCTTCGGAGAGTGGCCAATCCAAACACAATAGGCAAATTGCAGCTGAAGTGGGAAGGACCTTTTCTAGTGGTATCTTCGTCGAGGCCCGCTTCTTACAGATTGAAGGATATGGACGGCAACGACATACCCAGATCTTGGAATGTGGATGAGCTTCGGCGATATTATGTGTAATTTGATGTAATCTTTTTTCATTTTTTCTGTGGCACCCTTTTCCTTTCTAAAGGGGGAGAAAGGTTTTTAATGGGGCCATAGCTTGTAATTTTTCCTTTCTTATTTAGCTCCACGAGAGTCAAATCCCCCAAAAGAATGTAAAATGTAAAATCTGAGCATGCACCATCAAGTGCAGAGAGAAAAAAAGAGGAAAAGCAGGGAGAAGCTCAAAAGTCGTCCCCAAGGGGATGCAGAGCATGACGAAGCTACAAAAAGTAGTTCCTAAGGGAGCGCAGCGTAAGTTTTCTGCTCAAAAGTTGTTCCTAAGGGAATGCAGAGCCAAATACCGCCGAAATATAAGGCGAAGAAGTTCAAAAAGTCGTTCCTAAGGGGATGCAGAACTTATACCACCGAAATAGAAGGCGAAGAAGTTCAAAAGACGTTCCTAAGGGGATGCGGAACTTATACCACCGAATAGAAAGTGAAGAAGCTCAAAAGACATTCCTAAGGGGATGCAAAGCTTAAGACTCAAAAGACATTCCTAAGGGGATGCAGAGTCTGGGTGTAGCTTCGTGTGCGTGTGTTTGGACATTCATTTGCACATTACATCACATCATTCATTGCATTCATAAACATTCATGTAGACATTCGTAGGAGCATCATCATCATAACATTAGAGTACAAACAGATGCTTCGGCTTTGATGACAATGCTTCGATGAGTATAAAGAAGCAAAGATATGCTTCGTTGTGTACAAAAAGAAGGGAAGGTGTTTTTCGCCTTCGGCTCAAAAGATACAAGTTTCGTCCACATCAAAGCAATTCACACACGGATGAAAAGGTAAAAATATATATTACAAGGTATGGACAAATTTACAGAGTAATGTTTGATTCCTAAATTACAATAAATTTTACAAAGATAATTCAAATGTCTCTAAAGCTTTGTGCAGCAGCTTCATCAGTCTCCGTCAAGCTTCGGATTACTGACCTTCGACATCGTCATCCTGTACACAACAAAATAGTATAAGGTAAAAAGTAATCTTAGGAGAAGGTAAGCAACAGGTACAAGTTTAATACCGGCTTAAGATGACTTCGAGCTTCGTCACCAGCTAAGTCCCGCCCACCCTTCGTCCAAATTTGTGTTATAAATCTATTCCCAATACTTCAGGCTAGGCTGGGGATATCAGTCAAGTCCGCTGGTGATAGGCTAAAGTTCGGCCTATTTACAATCTTTCCGTGCGTGCAACCAGCCTTCATAAAAGCTACAGTTGTGCCGCGAGAAGCCATCAGGGCACAAAAGTCGTTGTGCCCAACTATAACTTCGTCAAGCGCCTCAACTTCGCTTTCAATGTGCTCGAAGGTGCTGGGCAAGTCTTCAACCGAGGGTTCAAATTTCTCAGAGTTGGCTCCCACTGAGTTAAAGACCTGCCTTAGCTGTTGCACGCAGCGGTTGCCGAAGTTTAAGCAAGCATTCCGAAGCTCTTGTAGGGATTCTTCCAATTTTGAGTTTTTCTCAACTTCGGCTCCAAGCCTTGCATCAAAACTTTTCCTTTCTTGCTCGAAGTTTTCTGATTTTTGGAGGAGTTCATCGTTTAATCTAGCAACTTCGACTTAGGCTTCTGCCAATGAACCCTCCATTGTCTGAAGAAGGAAGTCTTTCTTTTCTAGAGAAGCTTCATGATCTTTGATTTTATTTTCCAAGCCCTCGATTATAACCTCATTCTTCTTATCTTCGAGGTCCTGTTGCATTCTCAAGGCTTTGCTTAGCAGCATACTCTGTGCAAAATAGCCTTCATCAGAAATCATTTCTTCATCACAAAAAGATTAAAAATCTAAGAAAAAAAACTTTACCTTAAAATTAGAATAGAATAAGCTGCCGACGATATGTTGTCGTCGGTATCTCCTAATGTCAGCTTCAAGCTTCGGAAAAACAACACTCTTCGACAGAGTGCTGATAATCTTCGCCCCAGTGCGATCTCGAATACATCCTAAGGCTTCTTCATTAATTCCACCAAAGAGCATGGCTCCTGGCTGGTAGCCACAGGATATAGCATACTCCTGTAGCTCCTCTCTCTCGGCCTTGGATAATTCTTGATCAACTAGATTTTGGAAACTGAAGCCCTTTTCTTCAGATGCAGCTTCGGCAATTTCTTTCCCTTTCTCAGGCACTATGACCAAGGCTTCTTCTATAGCCGCAGCAGTCTCCTCTGCGGCCATATCCAAGAGCACTTTATCAATAGCAGATAATGTACTCTCAAGATTGGTAGCTTCGGTGGCTCTAGCTTTGGCAGAAGTATCTGCTTCGGTAGCTGGTGTCATCTTTGATGCTGAGGTCGGTGGCAGCATTTCCTCAATAGCTTGCATAACAGTAACAATTCTTCGCTTTTTAGGCCCAACCGCCTTTTTTGCTGCCGAAGGCTTGTCCTTCTTCTGTAAAAGCTTCGTCAGATGCGGCCCCAGAGGACTTAGCAGCTTGATAGGTAAGGATTCAGTCATTACCTTTAAAATTTCTTCTACTTCGGCAGCAGAAGGCGTTGAAGGAGCTTCCTCTTCTATCTCAGCCATCTTCGGCTCTGGAGTTGCAGCTTTTCTCTTCTTCGAAGTTGCCACCTTTGGCTCAGAGCTGGATTTTTTCTTCATCAGAGTTTTTTCATCCTCTTTCACCATCCTAGCAGCCTGTCTGCTCAGAACACTAACAACTCTCTTCCTTTTTGCCCCTTCAGCACCTTTGTTGAGACACTCGTAGTCAGGGTATTCGAAGTTTAGAGCGTCCATTACTCGGTTCAACCTTCGTTTTGTTCGGGTACCGAAGGCTGCATTCATCAATTGATCTTCTTTTTTGGTGTAATTTCCCAAAACTTCATTGCACATTGTCTCAATCATTTCCAGCCACTCTTGGCAAGGCTCCTTGAATTGTTTCTCAAATTTAAAGCGATAAGGAAGTCACACAAGCTCAAGTGCCTTCTTCGTTCCTTTTAGCTTCGGCATGCTAAATTCACTTAAGGTCAGAGATGTTCTGTTAGCCAAATATTCTTGAACTAGATCTCTACTGCTGATCTATTCAGCCACCACCCTGAATTCTGCTACAGCTTGTTGGCATGGTGACCCCAACGTCATGTGACACAGGGGCCTAGTCAGTCCGAAGCTTAGAGTCATCTGACACATAACCATTTGCATCAACTTCTCTCTCTTCTTCTCATCGGCCTTGAAATAAAACCATTCACTCTTCCAGCCGGTCAGCCACTTGGCACGATAGCTGAGGACCGGAGCCTTCATATCTTTGTGATACGCAAAATTATAGCAACCAAAATTTTCATGTAGCCCATCTTCTCTGGCCTTCGTTTGGTAATGCAGCTCATGCACTCGGCAAAAAGCTTTAGCATTTGGGTCCATCCCTTGGCTTCGAAGGGCCCAGATGAAGATGCTAAGCCTAATGATGGCGTTAGGGGTCAGCTGATGAAGAAAAATCTCAAAATTATCCAAAACTTCCCCAATCATCTCGTTCAAGGGAAACCGCAATCCTGCTCTAAAAAAGCTTTTGAAAACCACTACTTTGTCATCCTTCGGCTTTGGAGTGGTTTCTTCTCCGGCAAAACGAATAAGCTTCTTTCTAGCTTCTCTGAAGTAACCCAGCTTTATCATCATGGGCACGTCGGCCTCAGACACAGTAGATTTTTTAAAATCCAAGTGGCTGGGTTTTGTTGGGATCAGAGTGCTATAGTCTTCCTCTTCTTCATCAACATTTTCTTCCTAGATATCATCCTGTTCAGCTTCGGTAGTAGGTGTACCTTCGTCAATGGCTCCCTCCGTCACAACTAATCCCGATTGTCTCATGACTTCGGAGATCGGAGCTGTCTCAGAGGCTTCAGTCTCCTCCCCTTCACGGGTCACCCTCGCAGTCGAGCGTACTCTCGTCATCTGATGATGAATCCTCTGCGGTCTTTACGAAGCTGATGTTTTTACAGTTTTGACGAAGCTTCCTCTTTTGACGAAGCTAATTCAAAGTGACGGTTCGCTCGAGAATGCGGTGAAAAAGATTCGGCTATGGTTAAAGTTTTCAACAGCACAACAGTGCAATAGCAATGAATGCTATGGTAACTTCACACCTACCCATCTGTTTATATAGTGTTGCAGGTGGGCAGGTGAATCGCCAAGTCGCCCACACCCTCTGAACAGTCACCTGCACCCGCTGAACGGTGGACCATTACCCGCTGCGTGGTGGGCCACCTCGCGCCCGAAATACTTTAATCGTTTCTCAGCAACGAGCTCAGGGAAGGTGTTTTTCGGACCTTCGGCATTCCGAAGCCTTGAAGATTTTTCATGGATCAGGCTCGTTACGAAAAATGATCTAGCACCGCAAAGGGGCTACTGTTGGGGGCATGCTTCGTCGTCGAAGGTCCTTTAAGAAGAAACACCTTCGGAAGATCAGCACATAAGCAAATACAGCGCGAAGGTACACGCCGAAGCTACCATCTAGGGAGCTTCAGCATAGCGACATGCCTTGAGACGAAGGGTTGTACCGACTTAAAGAGGAAAAGACCAATCGGTCCACGATAATTTGTGTCATGATTGTAACTAGTTGTTGAGGACATAAATGTAATTTTGACCAGGCTGCGTCCCATGCCTATAAAATAGGTGAACAGTACCCCGTGCTATTCACGATGACTTGTATTCGCTCGTGCATCACGCTTGGACTTTTGCCTTCTGTCAAGCCGAAGGTACAAATGTAATTCAATATTGTTGTTGTTCATCCATGATAATATAATAAAGATATATTAATGATGTCATATGATTATTCATGTTATTTCTCATGTTTCATAAGATTCATCTTTCATTAACATATACATACGAATTGGGGGCACAGTAGGCTTTAGCAACTTACCAGGACTCAAGAACGACAACTAGGAGGGCGGGTGGAGGGACAGGATGGTGGGTCGATGGAGGGGGTGCTCGCGGCAGTGCGGAGAACCGATTTGGGGGAAAACCTGAATTAAGGCGCTACGGTGGACGATAGAGAGTGAGGAGTGGTTCACTGGGTTCGTAACGAGTAGACAGAACAGGCCGAGGCATCAATTTATAGAGGACGGCCGCGAGGAGGGTGAATTTGGATGGGGAAGCGCTCGCGGTGAGAAAGGGGGAAGAGTCACCGTAGTTGCTAATGTGGCGCTCACTGGTTTACGGTCTACGGCGGTCACTGCCGAGTCTTCACGGCTTGCGACGAGTGGTGAGATGACTTAAGGCGTGTCACAACCGAGCTAGACAGTGGCACGACGACGACGGTCGCGCAGCCACGTCGCCGGTGCAAGTGGGTACGGCGACAGGGAAAAACAGTGCCCCAAAGTCATCCATGCGCAAGATCTTTTCACCGTTGACCGTTATCCGCACGCGAGAGCGCACGAATCGCAACGCCGGCGAGGATCGCGGCGCGGCTCACCAGCGGCGACAGGTTCACTACATTTGGGATCTTTTACAGATACTGTACCATCGCGATTAAGTTTAGTCTGTCTAACCGAGCAACTTGCAGGGTGTTGGGGCCTGCTTCGTCGCCGAAGGTCCTTTAAGAAGAAACACCTTCGGAAGATTAGCACATAAGCAAATACAGCGCGAAGGTACACGCCGAAGCTACCATCCAGGGAGCTTTGGCATAGCGACATGCCTTGAGACGAAGGGCTGCACCGAGTTAAAGAGGAAAAGACCAATCTGTCCATGATAATTTGTGTCATGATTGTAACTAGTTGTCGAGGACATAAATGTAATTTTGACCGGGCTGCGTCCCGTGCCTATAAATAGGTGAACAGTACCCTCGTACTGTTTACATTGACTTGTATTCGCTCGTGCATCATGCTTGGACTTTTGCCTTCTGTCAAGCCGAAGGTACAAATGTAATTCAATATTGTTCTTGTTCATCCATGATAATATAATAAAGATATATTAATGATGTCATATGATTATTCATGTTATCTCTAATGTTTCATATGCTTCCTCTTTCATTAACATATACTATGATGATGAAGATACATCCTTTATGACCTTCGTCCGAAGATCGTTATATCCTAAGGGAAATAATGCTTCGAAGGATGAAGGGCATTAACCATTAACCTCTTTTTGTGTTGCCTTGTTCTTAACTCATAACATTTGAGAACAAGTCCCCAACACAGGGCTTTGCTCTCAAATTTTTGTGTGGCAACTTACTCACCTGCCTGTATCAAAGTTGTTATCCAATGTACCAGCTACAACTTTGTTACAAAGACCTTGCTCAAACATCCACTAAATTCCCCACAACTCGCTCACAAAGTTCATCCAAGTTCACTGGTGGTCACGATTCAGTCTTAATGTTGACTGATAGTCCAACTTCATGTCCATTTTTCTCCAATTTTTGTACAGCATCAATGCTTAGTCTCTTAATCAAACTTGTACCCCTAACATAGCTCTACAAGTTTGCTGTATTGACCTAGGGCAAAACCTTCATGGATTAAGACATACAAGGCCCCAAACTTGGCCTAATTACACTGATTTTTCAAAGTTAACCACATGGGTGCTATTGGGGCTTTTGCAATTAAGTCCAAATTGTTCCACATTACTTGAAAATCCTCCAATGTAAAAGTTGTTTAGTTTTTGATACTTTACCACTTTGATATATGCATTTTGGTCCGAAAGTGTATAGAAATTGAAATCACTCCATAGGGTACAAATTAGGGTTTTTCTAGGGTTCCTCTTAGGGTTTTGAGTGCTCTAGGGTTTTTGTGCCACTCAAATCTATCAAACTTAGTTTCTTATGAACATTCTCAATAACTTTTGAGGTAATACTCAATTTGGTCTCACATTCACCCATATACCCCAAACCCCTGGTTAAGTACCCTATTCTAGGGTTAAGAACACTTCAAGTCACCGCATCACACTTGTTTTGAAGTTGTTTTGCCTAGTGGATGCATTCTAGGTATAACAACCATAATGACATGTCAATGCATATGATGCCATGCTCAAATTTTAGTTCTAGTAACACCAGGGGTGTTACATCCTTCCCCTAATAAAAGAATCTCGTCCCGAGATTTAAGGTCCTAGGGTGAGTAATGGAAAAGGAAACACGTCACAACTTTATTTCCTTATCTATCTTACAGAGCAAGGAGTGGTATGGGGCTTGTTCCAGTTTTACAATAAGATATACAAATCTTACAGGTTAATGAAGCTAAAAACCTAGGAAAATTTTTCTCCAAGAAATCTTGAGTCTCCCAGGTAGCTTCGTCTTCAGTGTGTTGGTTCCATTGTACCTTATAGAACTTGAGAGTCCTTTTTCGAGTGATTTTGTCCTTTTGATCCAGAACTCGAATGGGATGTTTTGAATAAGTCAAATCTGGTTTCAAAGTAACATCTACCACATCCATGGTTCGATCCGGAACTCGAAGGCATTTCTTCAACTGAGATACATGGAACACATTATGCACCGCAGATAATGATTCGGCCAGTTGAAGTCTGTACGCCACTAGTCTGCATTGTTCAAGAATAGGAAACAGACCAATATATCGGGGTGCCAACTTTCCTTTTACCCCGAACTGGCTAACACCCTTCATCGATGATACTTTTAGGTATACATGATCCTTAACTTGAAAGACTAAGGGTCGGCATCATTTATTTGCATAGTTTTTCTGCCGAGCTTGAGCTTCTTTCAAGTTGTGTCTTATCCATTGAACTTTTTCCTCCGTTTCTTTAACCAAGTCAGGCCTAAAAACCACCATTCCCTGGGTTCAGACCAATTTAAGGGTGTTCGGCATGGTCGTCCGTAGAGTGCTTCAAACAGTGCCATCTTAATGCTTTCTTGATAACTATTATTACAGGAAAATTCTGCCAATGGCAGACAATCATCCCATTTTTGTGGAAATTCTAGGACACATGCCCGTAGCATATCTTCAAGTATCTGATTTACCCTCTCAGTTTGTCTACTTGTTTGAGGATGATAAGCGGAACTATGGAGTAATTTAGTACCCAAGGATTTGTGCAACTTCTCCTAGAACTTGGATACAAATTGCGGCCCCCGGTCCGACACTATCGTCTTTGGAACTCCATGTAAATTGAGAATACAGGCCACATATATCTGAGCATAAGTAATGACTGGATAATATGTTTTGACTAGTAGAAAATTAGTTGTCTTTGTAAGCCGGTCAATTATGACCCAGACAGAATCAAATCCTTTAGCTGTCCTGGGTAATCCCACAATGAAATCCATACTGATATCTTCCCATTTCCAGGTTAGGATTGGTAGAGATTGCAACGGTCCAGCAACCTTCATGTGTATCGCTTTGACCCATCTGCAAGTGTCACACTTGGCCACATAGCGTGCGATTTCAATCTTCATTTTAGTCCACCAATAATGCTATTTTAAGTCGATACATCTTAGTGCTTCTAGGATGAATGGAATATCGACTAAGATGAGCTTCGTCCAGGATTTGTTGGCAGACCTCAGCATCTTTTGGCACTACTATGCGATCCTTAAACCATATTACTCCTTGCACTATAGGAAACTAGTTAAAGAACGTGGGTGACAAACCGTCGAACTTAATGTAATAAGCCGTCGAACTTACCGTAAGAACGTGGGTTTACCGACGAATATAGCCGACGGCGATTTTTGGACGAACTTAGAGAAGTAAGTTCGACGGCCCCATCGAACTTAACATTAAGAACGTGGGTACCGTCGAACTTAACATTAAGAACGTGGGTACTGTCGAACTTAACATTAAGAACGTGCGCTTTTAAGTTTGACGGGGGTCGTCAAATTTTTTCCCATAAGTTCGTGGGTACCCACGTTCTTACGGTTAAGTTCGACGGGGCCACGTGGCCGTCGAACTTATGTGTCCTGCGTGGGTCTGCGAGGACTGCACATTAAGTTCGACGGTACCCACGTTCTTAACCCTTTTCCAGAAAAAAAAACAAAAAAATACAGAAATGAAAATTAGACACACATAATATCACATGCAACACATAATATCACATACAATACAGATTTCAAACACATTGATATATGTTCATATCACAAATTCACACAAGTCCAAAATATATAAGTTCACATAATATCACATACAATACAGTTAGTCCTATAGCCTTTTGTTGTACTGTGTCCGCCAACCACTACCTCTCCTCTCGGCATCAAATAATCAGAAATCTTGTAACCACCTTCTTCCCATGAAACAAGCTACATTGGTTTGACGAAAAAAGGAACATATTTTAGATAATTAAGGCCTAGACATGCTGGAAAGAGATCATATAAGAACAAGAGTTATTTGCTCATCTCTGGTGTGACTATATCAAGTTTCATTTGCTCATCTCTGGTGTGGCGCCAAAACCATCTCCAAGAAAGTCAACTGCCTTCACATGGTCAAGAGTTATTTCCTGAAAATTCAAAATAAAGTGAGGTACAACAAAATAAAATGGACCAAAAGTAAATAGAGCAAAAAAGGGTAAATAAACTAAGTTTCATGGTATCATTGTGCCACCTAGAAATGATTCATTAATGTCTCTATAGAAGTCGTACGATCAACACCAATCTAATAGGACCGAATCAAAAAGTTTTACCTGAAGACCAACCCATCTTAGATGATTCTACCAAAACCATATGTATCAACAAGCAGACCTCTAAAAACCACAACCAACATCATCGTCAAGGAAACTGATATGAAATTCATGTGAAGAAAACGACAATGGGCCAGCTGTGTACAGGTTCTTCCTACCATTATAGGTCGGTAGCCTCTCACCCAACTAAGATTGCTTGTAGAGAGTCATTAAGACAATGATTTATGCATATTTGTGGGGTTCTTTTGTGGCTTTCATGTGCTTTATGGTGAAAGAAAATATGTGTACAAAGTACAGGCATATAAGACAAGAGGCATATAAGACAAGAAGAAAAAACATGTACATGCACAGTGTTGGAAATAGTAGAATGTACCTGGGCAAGGTGAGCCCAACAGTCAAGGAAACTCTCGTCACACCTTAAACCAATGAGATGCTCATCTTCAGCACTCTTGTACTATCCAAGTGCTGAAAGAGTGAGACACTAGAAAATTGAGGAAATGATTACAATGTCCACATATAAAATTAACATGGGAAAAGAAATTTGTGTGCAGTGAGAGATCAGGTAATTAAGACAGTAATTTATGCATGCTACGCGATAGCACACAGTAAATCTAATTTTTTTAGTCACGCCAGTAGCTTGAATATAGAAAGTTTCACTCATTAGTAATCTTCAGTTTATCGCCTTTGAATTGGTAAGGAAATTCATAATAATGATAACTCTAGATATTTAAGGATGAACTAATCCAACGGAGAATGACTGAGATTCAAGATAACATGGACCTGGACCCAATATGAGCATGTCAAATTTGTCATTTGTGTACATTCAACACCGTCTAGTGATATTCTACTAGAATCTGGGTCGTACAAACGCTACAGCAAAGCGATTATCGTCGACTTGCCGCTGCCACTCTCTCCGACAAGCGCCACTGTCTGCAAACAAAAAGAAGAAAGAAAAAGGAAGGGAAAAATGTTGCAGTCACCTAGAGCTTGGCAAATGTCAGATGTGAAATTAAAAAAACAGCAGATGTTACGTATGTCACTAGGGTCTAGGACTAACGAAAAGCAGCTGTTATTATTGTGCGTCACCTTAGCATCTTCGCTGAACTCCTTCAAGAACTTCACCTGGGCGTAACCCTGCGCACCCACCACAGGAATCACCCTCAATTCCCCTCAATTGATGCAAGATTCCGCTTATATGCAAAATCAAACAACTTTTTCGTGAGGCCACCCTTCTCACCAACCTGGAAAGAGATAAACTCATGGATGTATTAGTTGATCTCCAATGTCTCAGCTGCTTTATTCAAATCAGTTTGGGGCTGCTGAAACGGCGAAGGAGTTGTTGCTTAAATCCTTGGTTATGAAGCAACCGATTTTTCATCAGTAATCATACACAATAAAAAAAGATTGGTATGATCCGACAAAGCAGCATGGTGTCACTACAGTTAGTTTCTTACACAACATTCAATTTGGTCATGCTGCTTAGATCTGGCAATGATCCAGTGAGCTGGTTGCTGGCCAAGTTCCTGCGGGAGGTTACATTTCTTTAATTGAATAATGGTGCTTAGTACCAGCTAAGATAGCTGGTTGTTTAAGGATCATGGGCCACTTACAGCTCGTTCAGATTGACCAAGTTGCTGATGTTAGGAGGAACTGTTCCCTTAAGGTTGTTCCTATCTAGTCGGCTGCCAAAGATGCGAATCAAGTTAATAAAGAGGGGGGGGGGGGTAAAATACAATAAACCAACGTTTGTGACGAAGAAAAAAAATCTCGTGTTTTCGTAGATCCTATGAGATACTTATAGAACTTGGAGCGATCAAATGCCCCCTAGCTCCTCTGGTATCGGGCCAGTCAGTTGATTGCTGTTGAACAGTCTAACAAGGGTAGCAGCAAGACGAGTTAGCAGGGCGAGGGCGTGTTTTATCCATGCCTTGTGAACTGTATATATAGACTGAAAGTCTCGCGGTCGCTTACATGTGGATCAGGCTCATGTTAGAGTTGAAGAGGCCTGTGAGTGTTCCAGACAGCTGGTTCTTGTTGAAGTGGCTGCTCATACATCAGAAGTTCAGAACATAGGAGTATTTACAGAAAATGAAAACGGTGGCATTGGGTACATTTTGATACGAAAAGCACAAACCAAGATTGACATTGACTTACAAGTGCTTCGTGTCGGTAAGTTGGTCGAGCCCCGGAGTTGTTGCTGTGGAGACCGGGATAGATCCAGTGAGCTGATTGTCAGCCAGATCCAGCCAGAAGAGGTTCGAGAGTAAACCGAGCGTAGGGGGTATTGTGCCGGTAAACTTGTTTGAATTCAACGCCCTAGAGAGAATGTGCGGCAAAACCACCAGTCCAGACGTTCAGTCTATGCTCCAACAAATCACAAGGACTGAAGACAGAACAGATCTTTTTTTCTCTCTATGGATTTTCCATCAGAACAAATAATCAGGGTAGTAGTTAGTTAATTACAGGAACGAGAGCTGTTGCAGGTTGCCGAGTTGCTGTGGGATGCCTCCGATGAAGCTACAGCCTGCCAGGATCCTGAGATGTATATATATAGTTCGGTTAAGCTCTGGTGATTTTGTGTGTTAAGGTAAGGTAAAGCAGGATCAGAAATGGAGAGTAGTGTAGTAGCGCCATACAGCGTGGTGAGCTGTGCGAGGTTCCTGATTGTAGCAGGCATTCGGCCGTTGAGACCGAGGTTGAAGGAAACGTCCCTGCATGTGGTTATGCTGTGAGATAGAACACCTTTTTCCTTCCTCGCTATTGTTAAAGTAATTCATAGCATTAACCACTAATCTGGCTACAGCTCGAGCGTAGGCCACAAGAGTTGCAACATCTACTCCCTTAACTCTCTACACATCTGTAGTTCGAGCTCCAATTGCTCTGCTTCCTCCGTTAGGACCCGCTTCCTCCTTCAGGATCCAGAACCTGCAGGAACACAGACTTGTGTAACCAAAGCTGAGTAATAACAACAATAAATATCAAACTGAAAGAATAGATTTTGGAGTTGTAGACTGAGGAGCACCACCATATTCCATCAGAGTGGAGGCAACAAAAGATCTCGATTAGCCAAATCTCTTCTCCAAGCTCATTTGAGACATACGAAGTGATTTCTCATCATCACGTCTAGCTCCTGCCATATAAAAAATGCCGTCATGAATACATGTTTTGCCGCCCCCAAAATATACAAGAAAAAACAGCATGAGACAAAAAGATACACTTTTCAGGAACTAAACATTAGTCTTAACTGTGAACATTTAAAATTTCGACTCTCCTTGTTTAGTGGCCAGATTCATGTTGCATCCTTATTTTGTTGAGGATCCTGGAAGCTACATTCGTTAAGTAATTTAGAGAAGATGCAGCAACTTAGTGGACAGATTCACTCATTTGAGCAAAGCACATCACGAATCTAGAAAAGGGGAACAAAGATTTCAAGCCCTCGAGGTACCTTTGGACGATATGAGCCTTGTTCCTGGTGCGATGGTAGCAACGACTCGCCCATGACGGCGGTGACCTACGATACCTCTGTGCTCTGGGTCTAACCTCACTGCACCGTCTCGAGGTCGGACGAGGCTCTCTCTCCTCTTCGACAGGCTTCGGAGCTGGTGGAAGCTCCGCCCCACGACTATGACTGCGCGTCGTTCACCACCGCTGCCAGCAAGGTTCGGCTCGAGGATCGGATGCAGCACACCCTCACCCTGAAGAAGTAAAAGCGAGAAGGGGATCGATCGAGTTACCTACGGGGCCGGGCGGCTGAGCTCGCATAAGGCGCAGTAGTCGTCGGTGTAGAGCCAGGACACGGCGGGCGGTCATGGCGGCGAGGAGGGGGGCGACAGTGGTGGAGGAGAGGAGGTGCGCGACATAGTGGCAGATGCGCATGGCACTGGTCGGCCGTGGGACGCCGTGGTGTGGGCATACCGGCATACGCATGGGGGAGCCGCGGGGTTCGGAGGTGGGCGGGTGTGGGCTAGGAAGAGGTGGGCGGGTGTGGGCTGGGCGGCGTGCTACTACTAGGGGCAAGAGGAGGCTGACGGCTGCGGAGGAAGGATCTGGACGCCGGGGATGGGCACTACCACGGCAGCCGCGCGGAAGGGGGACGGGCCGGAGACAGGCAAGGACGGGAGCGAGAGGCGGTTGATGGCTGCGGAGGAAGGATCTGGACGCCGGGGATGGGCGCTGCCACGGCATCCACGCGGAAGGGGGACGAGTCGGAGATGGGCAAGGACGGGAGCGAGATGTGGCGGAGGTCCACCTCGCCGAAGGTGAAGTACAACAGCAGTCTGGTGGTGCGGGTCCGGAGGTCCGGCGGCGTGGCTTGTGAGTCTGTGTTTGGCGGCGGCGCCGTGGAGGGGATGAGAGCGTGTGAGAGACGGTGTCCACGGGTTAGGGGTTTTGGTTTTTTTAGTTAAGTTCGACGGTTTCCAGCTGGCCCACGAACTTAAATTAAAAATGTGGGTACCCACGTTTCTAATACCTTAAGTTCGACGGTTTTAGCCAGGCCGCACGAACTTAAATTAAAAACGTGGGTACCCACGTTCTTCGTCAAACCCATGAACTTAACTCAAATAAGAACGTCGGTACCCACGTTCTTAGTTTGCCCCCACGAACTTTTGTCAGTTTCTTGTAGTGTTGATTATCTTTCCTGAAACAATTTGCCTTGCCGGCCTCCATTTTCTCATGAATATACTTCATACCCTTATACGTTCTTTGAGCATCAATAATTCTTTGTAGAAGAACTGACTCAAGCTTCAAATTTGTCAAAGTTCCTTGTTGCAATATCCCCAGATTCAACTTCTCCATTTCTTGACATAAAGTGGTGTTAGGAGTTCTTATTGTAAGACAATGACAAGAAGCCTTGCGACTTAAAGCATCTGCCACCACATTAGCTTTTCCTGGGTGATAATGAATTTCCAAGTCATAATATTTGATTAGCTCAAGCCATCTTCTTTGTCTCATGCTTAGTTCTGACTGGGTAAAGATATACTTCAAACTTTTGTGATCCGTATACAAGTGGCATATATTCCCCAACAGATAATGACGCCAAATCTTAAGGGCATGAACCACTGCAGCCAATTCCAGATCATGGGTTGGATAATGTTCTTCATGCCGGCGCAGTTGCCTTGAAGCATAGGCTATCACTCGTCCTTCTTGCATCAAGACACATCCAAGTCCACTGCCTGACGCGTCACAATACACATCAAAAGGCTTTTCAATATCAGGTTGGGCCAACACCGGTGCAGTGATCAACAATACTTTCAGCTGCCCAAAGGCTTCGTTGCATTTCGAGGACCAATCTAACTTAGTATCATTCTTCAATAACCCAGTAATGAGTTTAACAATTTTGGAGAAATCCAGAATAAATTTGTGGTAGTAACCAGCCAATCCAAGGAAACTCCGAACTTGATGCACTGTAGTAGGTGAGTTCCATTCCAGAACATCCCTTTTGCAGACAAAACATGTCCAAGGAATTGGATTTCCTCCAACCAGAACGTGCATTTGCTGAATTTGGCATACAATTGATGTTTCCTGAAGCGCGTTAACACGATCTACAGGTGTTTTGCATGCTCCTCCTCATTTTTAGAATAGGTTAGAATATCGTCAATGAAAACCACCACAAACTTGTCTATCTCGGGCATGAATACCGAATTTATCAAGTATGTGAAGTCGGTTGGAGCATTTGTTAATCCAAAAGACATGACCAAATATTCAAATAATCCA
Organism: Zea mays; assembly: GCF_902167145.1. Lineage (NCBI taxonomy): Eukaryota > Viridiplantae > Streptophyta > Magnoliopsida > Poales > Poaceae > Zea > Zea mays. Next base: position 79,454,844 of record NC_050104.1, on the reverse strand, counting down.
TACCGCGTGGTGAATGTGATCTTGGGTATATTCTCGGGTCGAATACGGATCTGATGATAGCCCGATCTGAGATCAATTTTAGAAAACACCTAGGCTCTAGTGAGCTCATCGAATAAAATATCGATCCGAGGGAGAGGATACTTATTCTTAATAGTAACTTCATTTAGGGGTCTATAGTCCACGCACATTCGAAGAGTCTGATCCTTCTTCTTGACGGAGATTGCAGGACATCCCCACGATGATGAACTTGGCCTAATGAACCCTTTCTCTAGCAAGTCTTGTAGTTGTGTTTTGAGTTTCACCAGTTCATTAGGTGGCATACGGTACGACCTTCTAGAAATAGGAGTCGTACCGGACTTCAACTCGATCACAAATTCTGTGTCCCTTTCTAGAGGAAATCCGAGCAAGTCTTTGGAAAATACATCCAGAAATTCACATACAACCGGAATATCCTGGATTTCTTGTACTATAGCCTCAAAAACTTGTCCAGATGCTTTGACTAGGACAGTTATAGTGATGGACAATTGGACTTCTTCATGACCATAACTCAATTTAATGGTCCTTTGGTCCACATTGATGATGGCCTTATTCTAGGCTAACCAGTTCATTCCTAGAATCACATCTATATCTTGTCCCTTTATAACAATCATGTTTGTAGGGAATTCCCGTCCGGTCAAGGTTACGGGTACGTGGAAGACTACTTCCTTAGTAAATATCTGACCCCCAGGTGAGTGGATAACAAATCCCTCCCTTGATTCAGTGCTATGTATGCAATGCTTATCCACAAAAGTCTTGCTCATAAAGGTATGCGATGCACCAGAATAAAAAAGGATAGTTGTTGGGTGGTTGGCAACGAGAAACGTACCCATCATCACTGGTTCGCCTTCCGGTGTAGTAGCCACCTGGGTATAATACACTCGTCCAGTCTTCTTCATATTTTTGCCCGCTGGAGGGTTGGTCGTGTTTCCCTTTCCTTGATTTGTGTTCCGGGAAGTCTGTTGAAAGTTTGATTTGTTCTACTTCTGGTAGGGGCAGTCTTTGATGAAATGTTCGTACTTGCCACAATTGAAGCAGCCACTCGAGGAATTGGGAAGGGCAGGGAAACGAGCACCAGGGGCACTCGGCTGATTGTTCTGGGCAGGGGCAGGAGTGGGACAAATGAACACAGGTTGTCTAAAGGGATATGTGGGCGGACGAGGAGAAGAACAATTTGAATTGAAAGGTCAGATTACCAACCTTGTCCTATTTTTAGGTCCATGAGTTGATAGGGTGAACTAACACATTTAGAAGTTTGTTATTCTCTAAGTGTTGTCTATCTTCATGATTACATAATTTAATTCCACTTATTTCAATGAGACACAAAAGTTATACCAGGGATAAATCCATACATTACATATTATTAGTCTCACAAGATTAAACATCTAATTACCACTAGGGTTTCCTTTTTATTATCTTATTAAGTAAATAAACTATTACATAAACTAACATATAGTCTAGTCATAAATTTAGAATGCGCAGACAGTGGATGATCATAATTTATTTGAACAGAAAATAATCCTATGAACATTTTGCAATTTGAATCACTCAATTTGGAGTTCATATGCAAAAGATATGAAATAAACAAGTTTTGAAGTTTAAAATACAAAATTAGGCCTAAATCTTTAATTAATTAAATGGTCAGGGGTCTGTCTGTAAGAAGGTAGGGGCCTGCGCGCGAAACTGAGGGACGACGGGTTGATTTCTAAACAGCCGGGGGTCTCTTTAACAATTTTACCACGCAAAGGGGTATCAGGCTCTCTCGGCCATCGGACCCCAGATCAACGACCGAGAACAGATCCTGCGGGCGAGCGCGCACTGACCAGTGGGCTAGGGTGGTCAGCGACCGAGGTTGGGAGACAGATTGACTGGTCGGACCCAGCTGCAGAGCGTGAGCGGTGGCGCGCACCCGAGTGGCTAGATCCGAAACGGACGACTGAGATTAGATCTATTCTAATTAAACCTAGATCGCCAGATCTCGGATGGCCGCCCGATATCCAACGGCAAGCATGGTCAGGGTTCCATGACCGCCAGCGGTGGCGCCGCTCGCTCCCACGGTGGAGGTTCGCCGGAGACGAGGGCGTGCTGGGGGCCATGGGACGATGGGAAGGGCACAGGAAGGTTCAGGGTGGCACGACGAACATGGTCGTGGGCACGACACCGATGCGGGGACACCCAAGAGTGGCAGTCTGCGATGAGGTGGCCTAGCGGTGGCGCGGACTTGCTCCGGCGAGCAATCGCGCCGACGACAGGGCAGTACATGGGAAATTAAGGGCATGGGGGAGTTGTTCACCTCGAGAGGAAACTCTGGAGTGCTTTAGCAACGACGGGGACACAGGGATGCCTTGGGTCAACAGCGGTGGGGCTTTGGCTGCACAAGGAGAACGCAGGTGAGTGTGGACTAGGCGAAATAGAGAGGCTGGGGCAAACCAGAGGGTGTCCCGCATTGCTAGCGAAGAGGCAGAGCTCACCAAGGCAACAAACACGGTAGACGCTCGACGACGGCCACAGAACGGTGGTGGATCACGACGGAGCTCCACGGGCGTGCACGTAGAGCGAGAGAGAGCGAGGGAGTTTGGCTGAGGGCACAATTGAGCAAGGGAGCGAGTGAGTGGGCATGGGCTCCAGAAAAGGCTCGGGTGCGTGGGACGTGGCCGGGAAACGCGCGGTCGTGGGCGCGTCCACGACGGAGATCGTGGGCGAGAGGTTAGGGAAGGGGTAGTGGCTGACAGGCGGGGTCCATAGACCAGTGAGGGTGAGCAGGCGAACGGGCGGTCAACGCTGACAGGGAGGTCCCACCGAGCAGCGAGCAAGAGCGGGCGCGGTCGTGGACGGATCGGCACCGACAGGTCGGTCCCATCGGGCAGCGGGAGGGAGAGAGGGAGAGAGAGCACGTGTGAGGTTGTCGCTGACAGGTGGGGTCCACCTGTCAGGCGACGCGGGCGCGCGCGAGGCCTGGCTGGGCTGAGTTGGGCCGACTAGGCTGCTTTTGGTTTTTCTTTTTTCAGGGAATTTCTAATGCCTTTTTTATTTTCTCTAGGGATTCAAATCAAATTCAAAAACTAAACCAAATTCAAATAATTTCAAACATGTGCATCAAACAAAAGAATCATTTAGGCTCAACATGATGCAACAATTCATGACTCACATAGTTTTGATAAAATAAATAATTAATCCCTCACTTAATTAACCTAATTCTACTCAATAGGAAAAGGGAGAGAGAGACAAAGGGTAACACCTGAATTTGGTAGGCATTTAGAGAAGAAATTTTATACCCCCAAATTCAGGGTGTTACAAGCTATTCCTACACTTTGAGTTTCTGTCCTGACTTATCTATATTTCATATAGAACTTTAAATCAAGATAAGTCACTCGAAACTCATCTCAAATCCTTCTTATACCTAGTGTGTAAGGAAGATTTGAAAAATTGAATCTACTCCGTATGAAATATGTAGTGTTGTCATCAATTACCAAAAGGGGGAGATTGTGAATCATCTAGGCCCCTTAGTGGTGTTTTGGTAATTAATGACAACTACTTGTGGACTAACAATTCTTGGAGAAATAAGAATGCAGGTTGGACCACAGAGAACAGAAAAGTCTTGGAGACTTATAAGAATTGGTTGTGTATCAAGTGAAGGCAAAGGTATAACATAGGTTTTTATTTTGCCGATCATCAAGAGTTTAGAGAAGAGATTGACCAGATTAGTAGACTAGATAGCCATACTGTTAAGAGGGGTCAATGATTTTGATCAGTGTAAAACTTAGTGCCTCATAGAGCATAAAGAGTTGCATTTGCATGAGTACTAACAATGCTTCGTTTTTCGAGAGTTAAAATCTTTTGTAAAGTGTGTTTAGAAAATGACTGAGTTCTAGGGTCGGCGGACCGTCCGAGCCAAGAGGACGGACCGTCCGCGACCTTACCAGAGGGGTCTGTAGCCGCACAAGTCTCTGTGTTCTTGTGTGGACCGTCTGACCAGGTTTGTCGGACCGTCCGCAAGTGCCAAAATAGATTTGGACAGGGACTCTGTGTTTTCAGGCTCTTGTACTATGGCCCATCCGGGGCTTTAGCCTGGACAGTACTTACTAACAGGGGCGGACCGCCTGGTCATGTTGGGCGGACTGTCCGCCCATGAATTTCAACTTGGTCAATGCTCTGGCATTTCAAGTTGACAGGTCCCGGATCGTTCGGCCTGGGCTAGCGGGCCATCCGGGCTTGATTTGTTCTAACAGCACTAACATGTTTCAAACGAGAATTATAGCCTGTGGGGGACAGATACCCCTCGGGTCCACCAGAAGGATAAAAGACCTCACGAAAGGCCCATGGGCCCAATAGTTCACGAGGTCATCCCTTCATGGGCCTGGGAGAGACGTCCAATAAGGCGGATTGACACAAGACTGGATCAACGCAAGCCCAGACGGCCCGATGGATTGGAGCAGTGATCACAACAGTGACCCGACCTTCCCGCACAGGGGCCCCGCACATCAGAACTGAGCGAGGATGAGTCGGCTGAATTATAGGAAGATAGACTCAGTTAGTTCACTATTACTTAGGCACGCGTTGTTATCATATCCACTTGTAATGCCCCACGGTCGAGTATATAAGGCCTAGGGGGCACCCCTTCAAGACGATCGACCTCATTCTACTTAGCCATCTACACCAGCTCTCTACGTTTCCCATACCAGAGAACTTCCTTGTAACCCGCCGCATAAAGTACTCACACCAGGACGTAGGGTGTTACGCATCTCAAAGCGGCCCGAACCTGTACACAACTGTTCACTGTTTCTCGTGCAACTAGCACGAACCATCGAGCTACAGTCGATAACACCGTCCAACTCCAAAAAGCAACTTGAGGGGCAACCCCGGGTGCGCGGTCGGACCCAAAACACCGATAGCTGGCGCGCCAGGTAGGGGGTGTGTCGTCAATCCAAGCTAGCTCAATGGCCGTCACCTTCAGGCACAAGATCATCCTCCGTCCCGGGTCCATGTTCTGCTTTGGAACTATCTCATCTATAGCGGATGAGGAGGGAACTCTGCATCGCATCACGGATCCACCGGAGAGAAAGTCGTCCTCAAAGATCTCCGAGAAAATCGGAGCAAAGCAGGGAAAAGCGCAACCTCCAGCACTCCAAGAAAAGATCACCTTCAGCAAGCTAGGAGCTGAGGGTCCGTCTACCCAGAGAACCCCGCTGTCCACCTCTCCGACATAAAAATGGACATGGATCACAAGGAGGAAAGAAGCAAATGAAGCCGAGGGTTGTCAAGCTGCTCTTTTTGTGCTTCCATCCTCAAAGGAGGACAGAAAGAAGACCGTCGCGACAGCTGCTCCATTCTACCCTGACGTCCTCTTCGTCGGGGGAAGAGTGGAATCGAATCCTATCTCCAACGATGAACCAACTGCGCTAGGAGAGGAACCTCTTCATCGGGAGTCTCGTCGACGGAGGAACCGACGCCGAAATATTCGACGGCATCATGAAGCCGGAGAACAGGATCCGGCGTAGCCCGTATCACGAGACGAGGTCTCAGAAGTAGGAGAAACTCCGGAAGAACGGGTCCTTAGAGAAAGAAGGAACTCTCGATGACGTGACCGACGGCAAGCTCAAGAACAGGCTGAGCAGAAAACGAGGCAACGTCGGGAAAATCCACTCTTTGGACGCAACCTGAACCCCGACTTCGCCCGAGCCATGAACACGCCGAGTGAAGTCGGTGGAGTGTTGGCTCAGATAGCTGATGGCCTCCCCCAGACTCCCGACGCCGAGGGCTATCGGCGGCTATTCACTCAAGCAGCCAACCACCTTCTACCCCTCGCTCATCCGCCGAACGATCTACGACACGCCATCAACAGTCGGCGGGATGCACGGAGCTCCATCAACGCTTCGCGCGAACGTCGACACGAGAACGAGATCCGTCACCAGGAAGAGTACGACTGGGATCACGACATCCCAGCACGGAGTCAGGCTACTAGGACCGAGTCGACCACGACTTCGACTGGTAGCACCACCTGGGGACGATTGAGGCACCACGACAACCACTCCCCTCCCCAGGAAAGACATCATCACCGACGACAAGAAGACAGTTGTGGAGTATCGACGCTTACTCCATGCCTTAGGGCCATTCAATGGCCCCCTAACTTCAAGGTCTCCAACGTCGACAAATATGAACCTAAGCAGGATCCGGGAGGCTGGCTGGCCGTCTACACCACCGCTGCCCGAGCCGCTGGGGCAACCGAGGATGTGATGACCGCGTACTTGCCTATCGTCCTTGGGCAAGATGCGCTGCAATGGCTACGACACCTACCCCAACACTGCATCGATGACTGGAGCGACTTCAGTCGGAGCTTCACCGCCAACTTCCAATCTCTCTCCGACAAACCGGCACAACCATGGGACCTCAAGTCCATCAAGCGCCGGGGGGACGAAACTCTCCGGTCGTACCTCAAAAGATTCCAGACCATGAGAAATCGTATCCCCGAGGTCGCGGAAGCAGCAGTGATCGAGGACTTCTACCGGAGATCCAATGACTCGGCCTTCGTCCGAGCCATACTACAAAAGGCGCTGACCACTTCGGAGTAGCTATTCCGGGAAGCCGACCTCTACATCACCGCCGATGAACGAGCTCTAGACCTCATCGGAGGAGCAAAGCCGGCACCGACAGCACCGCGACGCGACACGAACCAGCAACCCGACAAACGCTGGGAGGAAGAGGCCTCGTGAAGAGGTCCACGCCGCCGGACCTCCCGCCTCTCGCGCCCGAGGAGGACCTCGCGGAGGCGAACGCACGCTGGACGACATCCTCGACGCCTAATGCCCATACCACAAGGACATGTGCCACACCCTCCGGAACTGCAGAGACTTCAAGCACTTCGTGGGGAACGGCCGACCCTTCCAACCTCTACCTCCTCCCCCGCCGCGAGGAGGACCAGGAGAACCACGACAACCCCAGCAACAGGAGGAGGGAGGAGGTGGAGCCTTTCCGCGCGTTGACAGATAAGTCAACGTCATCTTCGGCGGACACGGGTCACAGGAAAGCAAAAGACAACAAAAGCTCAACGATCGTTAGATACTGGTGGTGGCTACCGGTCCACCCGCCCCGTACCGATGGTCTGAGCACCCGATCACCTTCACCTGGGCAGATCAGTGGCTCAACTTCGACCACCCAGGCAAGTACCCGCTCCTCGTCGATCCGATGATCCGAGAGAGCAGGGTAAAGAAGGTGTTGGTGGACGGGGGAAGCAACATTAACGTCACCGTCCCTCGGACGCTCCAAGGCTTGGGAGTTCCCCACAAAGAGTTCCACGAGTCGGACACACCCTTCTTCGGCATCGTGCCGACTGAAGGAGAATATCCATTGGGCCACATCTACATGTCGGTCACCTTCGGAACTCCGGAGAACTACAGAACCGAGTTCCTGAGGTTCGAGGTGGTGAACTTCGACTGCGGATACAATGCCATCATCGGGAGGCCTGGGTTGGCGAAGTTCATGGTCATTCTGCATTATACATACATGATATTGAAGATGCCAGGACCACAAGGAATCATAACTATGCGTGCTGACTTCCAAGGCGCGGTAGAGTGTTTCCGAGTGGCCATTCAGGCGGCCCTCACTACCAAACCATCGACGACTTCTTCTGCACAGGCGAACTCAAAGCCTGAGGAAGACCTTGTGGTACCCGCGAATGAAGCTCAAGATGTGACCTCTATGCGGCCGACTGAAGAAACCAAGAGAATCAATCTTGGGTTCGCCGACGAGCGCAAAACTGCTATCATCAGTTCTAGTGTGGATGACAAATAGGAAGGCGCGCTCATCCAGTTTCTGCAAGATAACTGAGACGTATTTGCATGGCAACCTGCGGATATGCCGGGAGTCCCGAGAGAACTGGTCGAGCACAAACTGAAGGTCTACCCCCAGGCGAGGCCGATCCGACAGAAATTACGTCGTTTCATGCTCGACAAGAGAGAAGCCATCCGTGCTGAGCTGGCTCGCTTGGTCGCGGTAGGGTTCATTAGAGAGGTGTTACATTCTGAATGGCTAGCTAATCCTGTTCTTGTACTCAAAAAGAATAAAGTGGATTGGCGCATGTGCGTCGACTATACAGATCTCAACACACACTGTCCAAAGGATCCCTTCGGGCTTCCTAGGATAGACTAGGTGGTGGATTCAACCGCCGGATGTTCTGTGTTGTCTTTTTTGGATTGCTACTCTGGGTATCATTAGATTAGTCTGGCAAAAGAAGACGAGGAAAAAACAGCATTCATCACCCCGTTCGGAGCCTTCTGCTATACCTCCATGTCGTTCGGCCTCAAAAACACTGGAGCGACTTATTAGAGAGCTATTCAGACATGCTTAGCCGACCACTGGGGCAAGTGTGTGGAAGCTTATGTGGATGATGTGGTAATCAAGACAGAGAACTCAGAAAATTTCATTGAAGATTTACAGCTAGTCTTCAATAGTCTACGGCGATATCGATGGAAGCTTAATCCCGAAAAATGTGTTTTCGGTGTACCAGCAGAAAAGTTGCTCGGATTTATTGTCAGCCACCGGGGAATTGAAGCCAATCTAGAAAAGATCGAGGCTATCATGAGGATGGAAGCAGCACGATCACAGAAGAAAGTACAAAGACTTACCGGATGTATGGCAGCTCTGAGCAGATTCATATCAAGGCTGGGAGAGAAAGGCTTACCATTCTATAAGTTGCTCAAGAAGGTAGACAAATTCCAGTGGACTTCAGAAGCACAAGAAGCTCTAGATGCGCTGAAAAAATTCTTGACAACACCACTAGTGCTAAAACCGTCGTGCCGAGCCACGCCGACTCAACCGGATGAAGATCTGCTATTATACATCTCTTGCACGACTCACGTGGTGAGCACCACGTTGGTAGTCGAGCCAGCAGAAGAGGGACACGCATACCCAGTACAGCATCCTGTCTATTTCATCAGTGAAGTTCTGGGTCCTTCAAAGAAGAAATATCCTCAGGTTCAGAAGCTATTATATGCAGTACTTATGACTGCACGCAAGCTCCGTCACTACTTCGACGACCACAAAGTCATAGTAGTCACTGGATTTCCGATAGGGGATATTCTCCACAATAAAGAAGCCATTGGAAGAATAGCCAAGTGGGTCTGTGAATTGGGATCTCATGACATCGAGTTTCGACCTCACACCGCAATCAAAACTCAAGCACTGGTTGACTTTGTATCATAATGGACCGAGCAATAGGTGCCGGATAACCCGGAAACTGCAGAAGTATGGCGAATGTATTTTGATGGCTCGTTGAAACTGCAGGGAGCAGGTGCAGGGATCCTCTTTATTGCACCTGGAGGTGAACAACTCAAATATGCTCTTCAATTGTTATTTCCAGCATCCAACAACGCAGCAGAATACGAAGCTCTGATTCATGGACTGAACATTGCCATATCAATGGGTATCAAGATACTGATGATATATGGAGATTCTCTGGTGGTCATAAGTCAGATAAACAAAGAATGGGATTGCTCGAATGATTCCATGGGGAAATACTGCACCGCTGTCAGGAAACTAGAAGACAAATTTAAAGGATTGGAATTTCATCATGTGGAGAGAGATCGCAACACGACAGCTGACACATTGTCCAAGCTCGGGTCCAGTCGGACTCAGGTCCCACATGGAGTTTTCGTACAGGAAATACTGCACCCGAGCATCTCACTAGATCGGGTGGAGGAATGCAACGCTCTAAGCCAACCAGAGTCAAATTCTGATGACTGGAGGGAGCTGATCATCAGGTACATAAAAATGAGGAGGAGCCAGACGACAAAAATGCAGCAGAAAGAATTGCAAGGCAATCAGCTCATTATACTCTCATTGCGGAAACACTGTACAGAAGGGGCGCATCAGGAGTCCTCATGAAATGCATTCTCTCAGCCACCGGAAAGCAACTGCTAGAAGAGGTTCATGCTGGGCAATGCGGGATACACGCAGCATCCAGGACCCTGGTTGGTGTCGGCGTTTCGAGACAGGGGGGTCCCTAAGCCGACGAGTGAGTGTGCTGCGTGCCCCAGCCCAGATGGGTCGAGCGCGTGGGCGAGCGCGAAGGGGGGAGAGGCGAGGTGGCCGGAGTCGAGCGTGAGAGAGGTGGAAGTCCCGCGGCCTTCGTGTTCGTCCCGCGCCCAGGTCAGGTGCGCTTGCAGTAGGGGGGTTACAAGCGTCCACGCGGGTGAGGGAAGCGAGCGGCCCCAAGAGAGCGCCTGTCCCGTCCTCGGTCCCGCGCGGCCAACCTTCTCTAAGAAGGCCCTGGTCCTCCCTTTTATAGTCGTAAGGAGAGGATCCAGGTGTACAATGGGGGGTGTAGCAGAGTGCTACGTGTCTAGCGGAGGGAGAGCTAGCGCCCTAGGTACATGCCAATGTGGCAGCCGGAGAGATCTGGGCACCCTGCTGGCGTGATGTCGTGGCTGTCGGAGGCGCGGCGGAGCCTGGCGGAGGGACAGCTGTTGGAGCGGTCGAGTCCCTGCTGACGTCGTCCTGCTTCCGTAAGAGAGCTGGGGGCCGCCGTCGTCATAGAGCTTGTGGAGCGCCATCATTGCCCCTCTGGTGGAGCTGGCCGGATGGGACGCCGGTCTTGTTCTCCGTGACCCGAGTCGATTCGGGGTAGGATGATGATGGCGCTTCCTGTTGACGTGGCGGTCTGTGCTCTAGGCAGGGCGACGTGGGGGTTCCTCCGAAGCCGAGGTTGAGTCTGCCTTCCGTTGCCGTGGCCGAGCCCGAGCCATGGGGTCGGGCGAGGCGGAAGTCGTTCGGCCGAGGCCAGGGCGGAGTCTGAGCCCTGGGGTCGGGCGAGGCGGAGTTTCGTCGTCTTCCGGGTCTTAGCCCGAGTCCAAGCCCTGGGGTCGGGCGGAGCGGAGTTCGCCGTCTTCCGGGTCTTAGCCCGAGTCCGAGCCCTGGGGTCGGGCGGAGCGGAGTTCGCCGTCTTCCGGGTCTTAGCCCGAGTCCGAGCCCTGGGGTCGGGCGGAGCGGAGTTCGCCGTCTTCCGGGTCTTAGCCCGAGTCCGAGCCCTGGGGTCGGGCGGGGCAGAGTTCGCCGTGGCGCCTTTGGCAAGGCCTGACTGCCTGTCAGACTCACTCTGTCGAGTGGCACTGCAGTCGGAGTGGCGCAGGCGGCGCTGTCCTTCTGTCAGACTGGCCAGTGGAGCGGTGGAGTGACGGCGGTCACTTCGGCTCTGCCGGGGGCGCGTGTCAGGATGAAGGTGTCAGGCCACCTTTGCGTTAAATGCCCCTGCAATTTGGTCAGTCGGTGTGGCGATTTAGTCGAGGTTGCTTCTGAGCGAAGCCAAGGCCTCGGGCGAGCCGGTGATGTGTCCGCCATAAAAAGGGGGCCTCGGGCGAGACGGAAGTCTCTCGAGGTCGGCTGCCCTTGGCCGAGGCTAGGCTCGGGTGAAGCGTGATCGAGTCACTCGTGTGGACTGATCCCTGACTTAATCGTACCCATCAGGCCTTTGCAGCTTTATGCTGATGGGGGTTACCAGCTGAGAATTAGGCGTCTTGAGGGTACCCCTAATTATGGTCCCCGACAGTAGCCCCCGAGCCTCGAAGGGAGTGTTAGCACTCGCTTGGAGGCTTTTGTCGCACTTTTTTGCAAGGGGACCAGCCTTTCTCGGTTGCATTTCGTTCCGGTGGGTGCGCGCGAGCGCACCCGCCGGGTGTAGCCCCCGAGGCCTCGGAGGAGTGGTTACACTCCTTCGAGGTCTTAATACCTCGCGCAATGCTTCGGCTGGTCTGGTCGTTCCCTCATGCGAACTGGCCGTAGCCCGGGTGCACGGTCGGGGTCCAAGCTCTCGGGCTGGTATGTTGACGCTGTCAACGATTTGGCCGGAGCCGGTTTTTGCGAGAGCAGCCCCCGAGCCTCTGCACAGGGCGAGAGGGCGATCAGGGACAGACTCGACTTTTTACATACGCCCCTACGTCGCCTTTCCGCAAGGAGGAGGGGGGGGGGGAGTGCGCCATGCTACCCTCGATGGGCACCGAACATGGTGTCTCCGGTGAGCTGCAAGCGGGTAATCCGAGTGGACGTCCGTGCCCCGTTCGTTGGGGGTCGGCTAGGGGCCCAGAGGCACGCCCAAAAGTACCTGCGGGTGATTTGCCGGACCTGGTCCCCTGGCGACGGGGTCCGAGGGCTCGATGCCTCCCTCCGATGGGATTCCGTTACAAGATCGTTCCCGCTGGTCTCGGAAATGTCCTAGGGTACCTCGGGAGCGCAGCCCGAGCCTTGGTTATGTATCGAACGTACCCCTGGTCATCCCTTGCTCGGTGTCTGAGGCGACTGTGAACCCTTCGGGGGCCAGCCTTCGAACCCCTGATCAGTAATGGGCGCGGAGCCCGAGTAGCCTGAGGCGGCCATGGAACCCTTCGGGGGGCTGGCCTTCGAACCCCTGACCAGTAGTGGGTGTCGGGCCCACGCGATCTGAGGCGGCTGTTGAACCCTTCGGAGGGCCAGCCTTCGAACCCCTGATCAGTAGTGGGGGGCTCGGAGCCCAGTTCCTTCGCGGAGAAGGATCCCTTTCGGGGTATCCCCCTTCCCCGGTCCCTGTTGCAAGAGATAGAGAAAGAGGAAAACGGAAAAGGATACGAAATCGGACGACGTGGCGTACCTTTTCTGACGCGGTTATTACGGCGAAGGTGAAGCGTCGCGCGCTCCTCCCGTCAGAGGCGCCGCGTGTCCCGCCGCGGAGTTAATGCGATGGGGCGAGTGGTTGGCGGGGCGGCCGTTGCGCGCGTGCGATCCGTTCGAGGAACGGGTCACGGGTGCACCGTCTCCACGCCGTGAGCCGACGCCGAAGTCGATCAGTCGAGGCCTCGAGTCGGGCTGGCGCCCTTGGAAGCCGGTTGACCGAGGCCCCAGGGGTAACCGGTCGAGCCGCCTGCTCGGGCCGGATTCCCGGAGGAGTCCCTGGGCCGCGTCGCCACCCGAGGCTGGGTCGGGCTTTGCTGAAGACGTCGTCGATGCCGAGGGTGCTACGGCTCCCTTCAGCGTGAAGACCCGAGCCTGCAGGATCAGATCATCTTGTAGCGTGTGCTTTCTGCGGCCGCCGAGGCCAGAAAAAACACACCCTCGCCACGCTTGCGAAGCTGCGCCTTTTTTCCTCTTGTTTCGAGCATCTGGACTCTGTCGGTAACAGGGATGTTTGTGTGAGCGAGAGTTGCTTTTCGCGGAAGGGACGAGTGAGGTATCCGTATCCCAGAGGCGTGGGAATCCCTCGGCTCGGTCGGCCTTGCCGCTTACGCGTACTTTCACCCGTCCATGAGGCCCTGTCCCCGACTTAGTCGAGAAAGCTTGAAGGACTGCTTCGGCAGGAGAGCTTCCGAACGTGAAGACTTGTTCGGTCCACGGAGTCGCTTTATCCGAGCGCAAGTTACTTATCGCAGAAGGTGATGAGTGAGGTATCCGTATCCCGGAGGCGTAGGAGTCCCTCGGCTCGGTCAGCCTTGGCTGCTTACGTGTACTCCGTCGTTTCCAGGATCCGCTTTCCGAAGTAGTCAAGAAGCACGAAAGAAATCCTGCTAAAAAGAGATCCTTTTTCGAGGAAAAATTCGACGCAGAGGGGGTCTCCCCCCTTTTAGCCCCCGAGGGAGGGTCGGGCTTTGCCGAGACTAAGCCGACCCTTCCTTGACGACTAAACTTTGCTTAGGTGCAAGGTATATGAACAACTTGAAAACATCTTAAGGGTAGAAGCGACGTAGCTGTTTGATGTTCCAAGCGTTGCTGTAGATCTCGCCTTGATGGTTGGCCAGCTTGTATGTTCCGGGCTTCAGAACTTTGGCGATGACGAATGGCCCTTCCCAGGGGGGCGTGAGCTTGTGCCTCCCTCGGGCGTCTTGCCGCAGCCGAAGCACCAGATCGCCCACCTGGAGTTCTCGGGACCGGACCCCTCGGGCGTGGTAGCGTCGCAGGGACTGTTGGTACCGCGCCGAGTGTAGTAAGGCCATGTCCCGAGCTTCCTCCAGCTGGTCCAGCGATTCCTCTCGGCTAGCTTGGTTGCTTTGTTCGGTGTAGGCCCTCGCCCTCGGGGAGCCGTATTCCAGGTCAGTGGGCAAGATAGCTTCAGCCCCGTAGACCAGGAAAAACGGCGTGAAGCCCGTGGCACGACTCGGTGTCGTCCTTAGGCTCCAGACCACCGAGGGGAGTTCCTTCATCCATCGCTTGCCGAATTTGTTGAGGTCGTTGTAGATCCGAGGCTTGAGCCCTTGTAGAATCATGCCGTTGGCACGCTCTACTTGCCCATTCGACATGGGATGAGCCACGGCGGCCCAGTCCACCCGGATATGGTGATCCTCGCAAAAATCCAAGATTTTTTTGCCGGTGAACTGGGTGCCGTTGTCGGTGATGATGGAGTTCGGGACCCCGAAGCGATGGATGATGTTGGTGAAGAACGCCACCGCCTGCTCGGACCTGATGCTGTTCAGAGGTCGGACCTCGATCCACTTAGAGAATTTGTCGATGGCGACCAGCAGGTGCGCGTAGCCCCCGGGCGCCTTCTGCGAGGGACCGACGAGGTCCAGACCCCATACAGCGAAGGGCCAAGTGACGGGTATTGTCTGCAGAGCCTGAGCGGGCAGGTGCGTCCGCTTCGCATAGACTTGGCACCCTTCGCAGGTGCGGACAATTCTAGTGGCGTCAGCCACCGCCGTTGGCCAGTAGAAGCCTTGCCGGAAAGCATTTCCGACAAGGGCTTGGGGCGCTGCGTGGTGGCCGCAAGCCCCCGAGTGTATTTCTTGCAGCAGTTCCCGACCTTCGGCGATGGAGATGCATCGCTGGAGGATGCCCGAGGGGCTGCGATGGTAGAGCTCCTCTTCGTCGCCCAGCAAGACGAATGACTTGGCGCGTCGCGCTACCCGCCGAGCCTCGACTTGGTCGAGGGGTAGCTCTCCTCGATGGAGATATTGCAGGTACGGGGCCTGCCAATCTTGATCTGGCGTGGCCCCGCTCTGCCCTTCCTCGACGTTCAGTGCCTCACCCTCGGAGGCCGAGGGTACCTTGGGCTGTGCCGAGGGTACCTCGGGCTGAGCCGAGGGTACCTCGGGCTCGGGCGCGTCGTCGAGCTTGACGGAGGGTTGATGCAGATCCCGGGAGAAGACATCCGGGGGGACTGTCGTTCGCCCCGAGGCTATCTTAGCCAGCTCGTCTGCGGTTTCGTTGTAGCACCGAGCGATGTGGTTGAGCTCGAGCCCGAAGAACTTGTCTTCCAGGCGCCGAACCTCGTCGCAGTAGGCCTCCATCTTTGGGTCGCGGCAGTGGGAGTTCTTCATGACTTGGTCGATGACGAGCTGCGAATCACCGCGGGCGTCGAGGCGTCTGACCCCTAGCTCGATGGCGATCCGCAATCCGTTGACCAGAGCTTCGTACTCGGCCACATTGTTTGTCACACCCGGTTTTAGAAGGCAAACCGAATGCGAACCATGTACGTGTCAGGATCAGTTATTCACGTACACAGCAGTTACATAATATGGACATCATCACACAGTGCTCAAAATAGTATTAAAAGGAATAATAGTCGATTACATCATACGTCTGAGACGTCCATATAGTTCTTACAATAAATCAAAGTGCGGAAAAGAAACGTAGATAAACGCGGCCTTCACAGGCAGCCGACTGGGGGTTGCCGCTAACCCACACCTAGAACTCGTCGTAGTCTTGGAACTCCTGGAAGTCTCCTTCCAAAGCTTCATCTTCGCCTGAGCAGTGGTTGCAATGCTGACAACCTGGGGGGGGTTTGGTGTGTAGAGCAAGGGTGAGTACACATCAACATACTCAGCAAGTATCCTGTTTGGCTGTAGTGGACTAGCTTTATGTGGGGATAAGTCAAGCAGTTGCTTTTAGTTGGTCAGATTATTACTTACTAGTAGAAAGCCAAGTTTTAACATTAACCCAAGTTATTAACCCGATGTACCCTTTCCAAACGGAAAGAATACCACTTACCAGCACCATAGTCATAACCAAAACCATCAATCTCATAACCACCTGTACCAAAGTATCTCTGATCAAGTACCACTAATCACTGGAGCTCCCTTGGCCGCTCATAACCGCGAGCACGGCTGATATATCAGTTTTCAAACACTCTGCAGAGGTTGTGCACTTTACCCACAAGCCGTGATTCCCTCTTGCCTCGGGCCGATCAAACCCTTAAACACTACCAAGGTGAATAGGCAGGGTTTCACTACGTAGCTTTTACAAAGATTCCTCGGGGCTGTAGTCGCCGGTTAGGTTTCCTAAATGTACCGCACTCCTCCCCAAGGGACAAATCAACCTTGGCAGAGCGAGCCGCATACACCGAGCCCCATTGACGGCACGACGGCGAAGCGAACTACACCCCGGATCCTCTAATTATTCAGCTAAGGGCACCCCATTCCACCCTCATGGTTGCACTGTTTTCCCGGGCGGTCATCCATAGAACAGGTCCTTACGGAGAGGCACTCGAGAATCCGCTCGAGTCCCCTTAAAGGTCACAAGTACAACATCATAATAAGAGAAGGGAAAACAGCGTATCATAGATAATCTCATCATGTTCATTGATTAGAGTTGAGCAATAGCATAAAGCTAGGTAATAATAATCCAACCCAAATAGGTAAGCAAGGATAGGGATAACAAAAGCTAGTCAAACCTTAGGTATAAATATGTAAAGCGGGAGGTGAATTAAAGAATGAATAGGACAGAGATAGGTCAAAGGACACTTGCCTCCACCAACCGACTGCTGCTCAGGGGCTTCTCCTGCGAGTTCCTCGGGCTCTTCGACCGGATCGTTCTCTATGCGATTGCAAGCATACATACATTCATCCATTCAAATTGGGAAACAAACAGTACATCATACAAGGGAACCATTAAAGTGAATATACATCAAGTATGACATTCGGTATCGCATTCATTATGGTTAGAAGGAAACGGGAAAGGTCTCGCGAGGGGGGTTAAAGCTTATGCACTAATGATTAGTTACAATTGGCTCTAACAAAAGAATTCAGTTATATGCACTAATGGGAACCTAGTCATTTTTAGTTGATCAACATTGAACTGGATAAACAATTGATTATATGAACCAACTAGCGTAACGAAATTCTAAATTAAGTTTCCTATTTCAATAATATGAACAATGATTAACCTACCTAAAATAAAATAAGTAACAGTAATGAAAGACAATATAATAATATAAAAAAAATAAAAATAAAAAAAAGGGGGGGTTGAACCGGCCAGGGGGCGGTTGAACCGGCCTGGGGCAGGGGCGGGGGCGGCCGAGCCGGCGGCGGGCGGCCGAGCTGGCGAGGGGGGCGGGCGGCCGAACCGGCGGGGCGCAGGGGCAGGGGGCGGCCGAGCCGGGCGGGCACGGGGCAGGGCGCGCAGGGGCGGCCGAGCCGGCCATGGGGCGGGGCAGGGCGCGCAGGGGCGGCCGAGCCGGCCATGGCGGCCGAGCTGGGCGGCGGGCGGCCGAGCGGCGAGGGGAAAGGGGGAGGGGAGATGGGGGAGGGAGGAGAGGGGGAGGGGGATCTCACCGGGGACGGGCGGCCGAGCGGCGAGGCGACCGAGCGGCGGGGCGGCAGCTAGGGCAGGGGGCGGCGGCTTGGGCAGGGGGCGGCGGCTGGGGTGGGGAAGAGAGAAAATGAGAGGGAGGGAGAGGGGTTTTGGGGAAAATAAAGGGAGAGGGGGGCGGCATGGGCCAACTGGGCCCAAAGGGGGCGCGCGGGGGGCGACTAGGCCGGCCAGGGGCGGCCCACGGCGCGGGAGAGAGAAAGAGGAGAGAGAGAAAGAAAAAGAAAAAGAAAGAAAAGGTTTTCTTCTCCTTTTCGAAATCCGATCTTCCTAAATGAATGCACTTACATTTCTAAGCAATCAAAGAATGCATAGTTCGGCATGATGCATCAAACAACATAAAGTAATTTTAGGGTTTTTCTTTACACGGGAATTCCAAGCCGAACTCCGTTATAACTTTGGAAAAGATCAAGGTTTAGCGAGGGAATGAGAAAAAGAAAAGGGTAACGCCTGAATTTGGTGAAAGAAAAGAAGAAAAAATTCTACCCCCAAATTCAGGGCGTTACAAACCTATCCCCCTTAAAAGAATCTCGCCCTCGAGATTCAGGGCTGGCTAGCAAAGAGCTCAGGGTATTTAGCCATCAGATCATCTTCACGCTCCCAGGTTGCTTCTTCCTCAGAGTGGTGATTCCATCTGACTTTGCACATTCTGATGGTCTTCCTTCGGGTGACTCGGTCTGCAACCTCAAGGATTTGCACTGGCTTCTCAACGTAGGTCAAGTCCTCCTGGACTTCAAGACCTTCCACTGGCAACTGCTCTTCTGGCACACGCAAGCACCTTTTCAACTGAGACACATGAAAGACATTATGCACAGCAGACAAATTCTCTGGCAAACTGAGCTGATAGGCCACTTCTCCACGTCTTGCAAGAATCTGATACGGACCAATGTAGCGGGGTGCTAGCTTGCCTTTCACTCCGAATCTTCTGACTCCTCTGATCGGTGACACTTTCAGATAGACAAAATCTCCGACTTCGAAATTCAGCTCTCTTCTTCTTGTGTCTGCATAGCTTCGCTGTCTTGATTGCGCTATCTTCAGATTCTCTCGAACCATCTTGATGTTTTCTTCGGCTTCAAGTAAAATGTCTGGCCCAAACACTTGCTTTTCTCCAGGCTGATCCCATTGCAACGGAGTTCTGCAACTCCTTCCATAGAGCGCCTGAAATGGTGACATCTTCAAACTGGCCTGGTAACTGTTGTTATAGGAAAACTCTGCATAGGGCAATCTCTTATCCCATCCAGACTGATCTTGCAACGCACAGGCTCTCAACATGTCTTCAAGAATTTGATTGGTCCTTTCGGTCTGGCCATCCGTCTGCGGGTGATAAGCTGAACTGAAATTCAGATGCGTGCCCAAGGCTTCATGCAACTGCTGCCAGAAATGTGAGGTGAACTGCGTTCCTCTGTCTAACACTATCTTCTTCGGCACACCATGAAGACAAACGATCCGAGACATATACAACTCTGCCAATACGGCACTACTATTGTTGGTCTTGACAGGTATGAAGTGGGCTGACTTGGTCAAGCGGTCCACTACTACCCAAATGGAATCGTAGCCGGCTCGAGTGCGAGGCAATCCGACTATGAAATCCATACCAATTTCGTCCCATTTCCACTGAGGGATCTGCAACGGTTGCAACAATCCAGCAGGTCTCTGATGCTCTGCCTTAATTCTTCGACAACTATCACACATAGCCACATGCTCTGCGATTTCCCTCTTCATTCCGTACCACCAGAATTTCTTTTTCAGATCCTGATACATCTTCTCACTGCCAGGGTGAATCGAATAAGCTGTCTCATGAGCTTCCTTAAGAATCAACTCCCGAATAGACTGGACATTGGGAACACACAAGCGGTCTTTGAACCATATCACGCCTTCTGCATCTTCTCGAAAATCTTTGCCTCTGCCATCTAGAATCAGTCGCCGGATCTCACTGATCTTCTCATCATTCTTCTGCGCTTCTTTGATTTCGCGCTCTAAGGTAGGTTCCAACTCAACTGTGACTCATCGCGAATTGTTCAGAAATCCGAGACTCAACCTGTCGAACTCCTTGGCCAACTCATAAGGCATCAGACGAGCGACCATCAGATTGACTTGACTCTTTCTGCTCAAAGCATCTGCCACTACGTTTGCTTTGCCTGGATGGTAATGAATCTCCAACTCATAGTCTTTGATCAACTCTAACCATCTTCGTTGCCTCATGTTCAACTCTGACTGAGTGAATATGTACTTCAGACTCTTGTGGTCTGTGTAAACATCACATTTCTGTCCATACAGATAGTGCCTCCATGTCTTCAGTGCGTGAACCACTGCTGCCAACTCTAGATCATGGATTGGGTAATTCTTCTCATGAACCTTCAACTGTCGGGACGAGTAAGCCACAACTCTTCCCTCTTGCATCAACACACATCCCAAACCTATGTAACAAGCATCGCAATACACCGAAAAGGGCTTGTGCACATCAGGCAAGACTAGGACAGGCGCTGTAGTCAACTTCTCTTTCAGCGCTTCAAAGGCCTCTTGGCATTTCTGGGTCCACTTGAACTCAACCTTGTTGCCTAGCAACGCGGTCATCGGTTTCGCGATCTTCGAAAACCCTTCAATGAATCGCCGATAATATCCGGCCATTCCAATGAAACTCTTGATTCCTCTAGCATCTGTTGGCGCTTTCCAGTTCAGAATGTCTGCCACTTTTTTCGGATCAACAGCCAATCCTTCTTTGTTGATTATATGACCCAAGAACAAGACTTCACTGATCCAGAACTCACACTTGCTCAACTTTGCATACAATTGGTGCTCTCGCAATCTCCGCAATACCATCCTCAAATGTTCTGCGTGCTCTTCTTCGCTTTGAGAATAAACCAGAATGTCATCAATGAATACCACCACAAACTTATCAAGGTAATCCATGAATACACTATTCATCAAGTTCATAAAGAACGCTGGCGCATTGGTCAAACCAAAAGACATCACTGTGAACTCATACAAACCATACTTGGAAATGAATGCCGTCTTCGGAATATCCGAAGGTCGGATCCTGAGCTGATGATAACCTGACCTCAGATCAATCTTGGAGAACACACTGGCTCCTCTCAACTGGTCGAACAGATCTTCTATTCTGGGCAAGGGATACTTGTTCTTGATCGTGACCTCATTCAAAGCTCGGTAATCGATACACATTCTCTTGGTGCCATCTTTCTTCTCCACAAATAGGACAGGGGCGGCCCAAGGCGAGGTGCTTGGCCGAATGTAACCTTTCTCTGACAGCTCATCAATTTGCTTCTTAAGTTCAACCAACTCTGGTCCGGATATTCTGTAAGCTCTCTTAAAGATAGGGGCGGTTCCAGGAAGAAGCTCTATGGCAAACTCAACTTTCCGCTCTGGTGGCATACCCGGTAAGTCCTTTGGAAACACATCTGGGAACTCAGACACAACCTTGATACTCTCAATTGGGTCTGCTTCACTGCTATCAACGGCCATCTGATAACAACTTCCTTTCTTTGGCTCAGGCGGGACTAACTCGGTCACCACTTCCTCTCCTAGTGGAGACACCAACTTGATTGTCCTTTTATCACAACTGATAACTGCCTGATACTTATCTAGCCAATTCATCCCTAGGATGACATCTATTCCCTGAGTACCCATTACTATAAGGTTGGCGGGAAACGCTATCCCCCTTATTTCCACACTTATATTCAAACAAATGCTATCGGCTCGAATTCTACCACCGGCTGAGTCAATCTGAATGGGGGTTGACATGGTAGTAATCGGAAGATTATGTGCTTCTACCCATGATGCAGTAATGAAAGAATGCGTTGCTCCAGTATCAAATAACACTTCTGCAATATGGGAGTCGACTGGGAACATACCTACTATCATGCCGGGGGTCTCCTGAACTGCTTCAGCCTCCAAGTGGTTCAGCCTTCCATGATTATAGCGCGGCTGAGAACGGTTGCCTGCTCCAGGCTGAGGCACATTCTGCTTTGCTGGGGCATTGGGGCCTGACTGCTGCTGGGCTGCCTTCTTCGGACATTGCATCACCTAGTGGCCTTGCTCTCCACAGTGGAAACACGCCCTGTTTCCAACCTGAGCTGGTGCTGCCTGATTGCTCTGCTGGTTTGCTGGGGCAGGAAGACGAGGTGCCTGCTAATTCTGCTTCTGAAACTGACCTCCTGACTGATTGCTCTGACGGTTCTGGTACTGGTGCTGAGGATACTGCCTTTGGAACTGCTGATGCTGCTGAGGTGGACGCTGGTTCTGCCTGAACTGCTGAGGTTGATTGCCTGAGAAACGAGGACGGCTGCTGCTTCCAGGCTAGGGTCCACTGATCTTGCGCTTACGATCTTCCATTTCCTTACGCTTCCTTTCTGTCATGATTGCTCTGTCAATCAGGTGCTGGAATGTCGGAAAAGTGTGATTCATCAGTTGGTACTGCAGAGGGTCAACCAAGCCTCTCAGGAAACGGTACTGTCGCTTGGCGTCGGTGTTGACATCTTCAGGAGCATAGCGAGACAACTGCAGAAATCTGTCCTGGTATTCACTGACAGACGATGACCCTTGCTTGAGGGCCAGGAACTCCTCCTTCTTCACTGTCATCAGACCTGCAGGAACATGGTACTGACGAAAGCTACTTCTGAACTCTTCCCAAGTGATGGCGTCAGGGTGGGCATGGGTGGCGAGATAAGACTCCCACCATGACTGGGCTGCTCCTCTCAACAGACGGGGACCATACAGAACTTTCTCCCTGTCATCGCACTGAGCGGTATGCAACTCCCGCTCCACATTGCGCAGCCAATCTTCAGCATCCATAGGGTCAGAAGAATGAGCGAACGTTGGTGGATGACCTCTCATGAATTCAGCACGCTTGTCTCTAGGCATCTGAGGCATCTGAGGCTGAGGTGGGGCCTGCTGCTGTTGCTGCTGCTGCTGCTGAATGGCGGCCAAGGTCTGACCGATGGCTTGAACTGCCTGAGTCTGCATCAGAAACATCTGCTCGATGGACATCGGGGGTGGGGGCGGCAGGTGCTGCTGCTGGGGCACCTCTTCCTGCGGAGCGGCTCGCTCCTGCTGAGCACGCCTTCCTCCTCTGCGCCTGTTCTCTGACATCTGCAGAATGCAACCACTCATCAGAACTGATCTGGCAAATCTTGCAGCATAAGAAAAGAGTATAGAATTCTCCAACAGCACTGAACAGATGAGCATCTTCACTGATCTCCAACACAGACCACACAGCTTCTCAGATAAAGAGGAAAGTGGAATAAAGGGTTTCCCAACTATATAACTAACTTTATTAACATAATAGGTAAACCAAAATGCAGGGGATACCCACACTCTGGTGACAATCATTACAAAGATCCAAACCAAACATAGTTCATCATGACAAACATAAATGCACAGGATATAGCAAACTACCCTGTCTAACTAAGACTAACTAAAACTGAGACTAACGCTAAGACTGAAGCTTCTATGTATATATATATTTCGTATTAATTACAAGATCCAACTCTAACGATCTATGGTTCTAGAGTTATCTTGGTCTTGCAGTCGGGATTGCCATAAGACTGGGATCCACGCCGAGGTGAACGGTACAGATGCTGAGTCCCGAAGGGAGCGGGGGAACCATCCTCCAGGTGACGACGTTCCGCGCGCTCAGCCCGCAGCTGGGCGATCTCAGCACGAGCCCTACTCAGCTCGTCTAGTGCATGGTCCAGCTCCGTGTTTAGCACGGCGGCTAGGTTGACTGTGCTGCTCAACCTAGGATTGCCCTCACCGACAGGTGAGACAATCACGCCTCCTGTGCTGCCAGATGAACGACGGGGGTAATACTTCAGGTCGAGACCGTCAGCTACCCCACCGAAAACCGAGCAGTAGTGCGAAAGCGCACGCCGTGCAGCATCTTGCATGGCTGCCTCAGCTGAGTCCCGTTCAGAGATAGAATAGTGCTCTGAGCAGGCCTCTGCACCCTGGAGACTGTTCTCCGGACGACGCACCAAGCAAGTTGCCTCCCAGCGGTCCGGGTAGACCCCGCGACTATGCTGGTAGACCACACAGCGATACTCGACGGACCAAGTATGCCGGTCAAATGCCCGACGTAGCAGGGTGTCGAGCGCATCGTGGAAGTGACACACGCGAGCAGCGTCGCGAGTGATGGGTCGAGCAACCCATCCTTCCGGCTCAAGGTTAGCAGAGAAGTCGGTGTCGTGGCTCGAGCTGTCGTCGCCACCTCCGTCGTCTGGATCTCCTCCAGCAGCTACTCCAGAAGCTGGGGCGCCCAATGGTGGTGCAGGGGGCGCCTCCAGGGGAAGCTTAGGGGAGCAGCTCCTCATAGACTCTATCTCCTGGTGGAGCGAGGAAGAAGAGCCCTGCTGCTCCTGTCGTCGACGCTCCTGCTCCTCATGCAGGCGGTGGTGCAGTCTCTCCAAGTGGCTGGACTGTCCGGCCACAGGACGGCGAAGCGGACGCTCAGCAAGGCGGGAGGGTAAGAAGGGGATGACTGACTTTCGTGCAGTGTGTCTAAGTCGAGCCATCTATAAAATACATCGCAAGCAAAAGGGTGAGAACAGAACTAATATGACCAACAAATAATGAATCATAAGTGAATGAAGGATTAGAATAAAACATGTTTTTCAGCAAGGTATAATATATAGTAGAACATAGGTTTGGTCGGTATGACCAACTTTTGAAGGGATATCAAAGTCAAGGCAGAGACAGAGGTCTATAGTCCTTAGAACGACCATTCTACTCTAGGTTAGCGGTCCTACAGTCAGCACGGCTTGGATACCACTTATGTCACACCCGGTTTTAGAAGGCAAACCGAATGCGAACCATGTACGTGCCAGGATCAGTTATTCACGTACACAGCAGTTACATAATATGGACATCATCACACAGTGCTCAAAATAGTATTAAAAGGAATAATAGTCGATTACATCATACGTCTGAGACGTCCATATAGTTCTTACAATAAATCAAAGTGCGGAAAAGAAACGTAGATAAACGCGGCCTTCACAGGCAGCCGACTGGGGGTTGCCGCTAACCCACACCTAGAACTCGTCGTAGTCTTGGAACTCCTGGAAGTCTCCTTCCAAAGCTTCATCTTCGCCTGAGCAGTGGTTGCAATGCTGACAACCTGGGGGGGGGGGGGGGGTTTGGTGTGTAGAGCAAGGGTGAGTACACATCAACATACTCAGCAAGTATCCTGTTTGGCTGTAGTGGACTAGCTTTATGTGGGGATAAGTCAAGCAGTTGCTTTTAGTTGGTCAGATTATTACTTACTAGTAGAAAGCCAAGTTTTAGCATTAACCCAAGTTATTAACCCGATGTACCCTTTCCAAACGGAAAGAATACCACTTACCAGCACCATAGTCATAACCAAAACCATCAATCTCATAACCACCTGTACCAAAGTATCTCTGATCAAGTACCACTAATCACTGGAGCTCCCTTGGCCGCTCATAACCGCGAGCACGGCTGATATATCAGTTTTCAAACACTCTGCAGAGGTTGTGCACTTTACCCACAAGCCGTGATTCCCTCTTGCCTCGGGCCGATCAAACCCTTAAACACTACCAAGGTGAATAGGCAGGGTTTCACTACGTAGCTTTTACAAAGATTCCTCGGGGCTGTAGTCGCCCGTTAGGTTTCCTAAATGTACCGCACTCCTCCCCAAGGGACAAATCAACCTTGGCAGAGCGAGCCGCATACACCGAGCCCCATTGACGGCACGACGGCGAAGCGAACTACACCCCGGATCCTCTAATTATTCAGCTAAGGGCACCCCATTCCACCCTCATGGTTGCACTGTTTTCCCGGGCGGTCATCCATAGAACAGGTCCTTACGGAGAGGCACTCGAGAATCCGCTCGAGTCCCCTTAAAGGTCACAAGTACAACATCATAATAAGAGAAGGGAAAACAGCGTATCATAGATAATCTCATCATGTTCATTGATTAGAGTTGAGCAATAGCATAAAGCTAGGTAATAATAATCCAACCCAAATAGGTAAGCAAGGATAGGGATAACAAAAGCTAGTCAAACCTTAGGTATAAATATGTAAAGCGGGAGGTGAATTAAAGAATGAATAGGACAGAGATAGGTCAAAGGACACTTGCCTCCACCAACCGACTGCTGCTCAGGGGCTTCTCCTGCGAGTTCCTCGGGCTCTTCGACCGGATCGTTCTCTATGCGATTGCAAGCATACATACATTCATCCATTCAAATTGGGAAACAAACAGTACATCATACAAGGGAACCATTAAAGTGAATATACATCAAGTATGACATTCGGTATCGCATTCATTATGGTTAGAAGGAAACGGGAAAGGTCTCGCGAGGGGGGTTAAAGCTTATGCACTAATGATTAGTTACAATTGGCTCTAACAAAAGAATTCAGTTATATGCACTAATGGGAACCTAGTCATTTTTAGTTGATCAACATTGAACTGGATAAACAATTGATTATATGAACCAACTAGCGTAACGAAATTCTAAATTAAGTTTCCTATTTCAATAATATGAACAATGATTAACCTACCTAAAATAAAATAAGTAACAGTAATGAAAGACAATATAATAATATAAAAAAAATAAAAATAAAAAAAAGGGGGGGCGGTTGAACCGGCCAGGGGGCGGTTGAACCGGCCTGGGGCAGGGGCGGGGGCGGCCGAGCCGGCGGCGGGCGGCTGAGCTGGCGAGGGGGGCGGGCGGCCGAACCGGTGGGGCGCAGGGGCAGGGGGCGGCCGAGCCGGGCGGGCACGGGGCAGGGCGCGCAGGGGCGGCCGAGCCGGCCATGGGGCGGGGCAGGGCGCGCAGGGGCGGCCGAGCCGGCCATGGCGGCCGAGCTGGGCGGCGGGCGGCCGAGCGGCGAGGGGAAAGGGGGAGGGGAGATGGGGGAGGGAGGAGAGGGGGAGGGGAATCTCACCGGGGATGGGCGGCCGAGCGGCGAGGCGACCGAGCGGCGGGGCGGCGGCTAGGGCAGGGGGCGGCGGCTTGGGCAGGGGGCGGCGGCTGGGGTGGGGAAGAGAGAAAATGAGAGGGAGGGAGAGGGAGAGGGGTTTTGGGGAAAATAAAGGGAGAGGGGGGCGGCATGGGCCAACTGGGCCCAAAGGGGGCGCGCGGGGGGGCGACTGGGCCGGCCAGGGGCGGCCCACGGCGCGGGAGAGAGAAAGAGGAGGAGAGAGAGAAAGAAAAAGAAAAAGAAAGAAAAGGTTTTCTTCTCCTTTTCGAAATCCGATCTTCCTAAATGAATGCACTTACATTTCTAAGCAATCAAAGAATGCATAGTTCGGCATGATGCATCAAACAACATAAAGTAATTTTAGGGTTTTTCTTTACACGGGAATTCCAAGCCGAACTCCGTTATAACTTTGGAAAAGATCAAGGTTTAGCGAGGGAATGAGAAAAAGAAAAGGGTAACGCCTGAATTTGGTGAAAGAAAAGAAGAAAAAATTCTACCCCCAAATTCAGGGCGTTACATTGTTGGACGCCGGGAAATGGAGGCGCAGCACGTAGCGCAAGTGCTTTCCGAGGGGCGAGATGAAGAGCAGGCCTGCGCCGGCCCCCGTCTTCATCAGCGACCCGTCGAAAAACATGGTCCAGAGCTCCGGTTGGATCGGAGTCGTTGGCAGCTGGGTGTCGACCCATTCGGCCACGAAATCCGCCAACACCTGGGACTTGATGGCCTTCCGAGGGGCGAACGAGATCGTTTCGCCCATGATTTCCACCGCCCACTTTGCGATCCTGCCCGAGGCCTCTCGGCACTGGATGATCTCCCCCAGGGGAAGGATGACACCACAGTTACCGGATGAGACTCGAAGTAGTGTCGCAGCTTCCGCCTTGTCAGGATCACAGCATACAGCAGCTTTTGAACTTGCGGGTAGCGGATCTTAGTCTCGGACAGCACTTCGCTGATGAAGTAGACCGGCCTCTGAACGGGCAATGCATGCCCTTCCTCTTGCCTTTCGACCACAATCGCGGCGCTAACCACCTGAGTGGTCGCGGCGACGTAGACCAAGAGGGCTTCTCCGTCCGCCGGGGGCACCAAGACAGGCGCCTTTGTAAGGAGCGCCTTCAGGTTGCCGAGGGCTTCCTCGGCCTCGGGGGTCCAAGCGAAACACTCGGCCTTCCTTAAGAGGCGGTACAGAGGCAGACCTCTTTCGCCGAGGCGTGAGATGAAGCGGCTCAGGGCCGCGAGGCATCCCATGACCCTCTGTACCCCTTTTAAGTCCTTGATGGGTCCCATGCTGGTGATGGCCGCGATCTTCTCCGGGTTGGCTTCGATGCCTCGCTCGGAGACGATGAACCCTAGGAGCATGCCTCGGGGCACCCCGAAGACACACTTCTCAGGATTAAGCTTGACTCCTTTCGCCTTGAGACACCGGAATGTCACTTCAAGGTCGGAGAGGAGGTTGGAAGCCTTCCTTGTCTTGACTACGATGTCATCGACGTAGGCCTCGACTGTGCGACCGATGTGTTCGCCGAACACATGGTTCATGCACCGCTGGTACGTCGCGCCCGCATTCCTCAAACCGAACGGCATGGTGACATAGCAGTACATGCCGAACGGTGTGATGAAAGAAGTCGCGAGCTGGTCGGACTCTTTCATCCGGATCTGGTGATACCCTGAGTAGGCATCGAGGAAGGACAGGGTTTCGCACCCAGCGGTGGAATCCACGATTTGGTCGATGCGAGGCAGAGGGTAGGGAACCTTCGGACATGCTTTGTTGAGACCAGTGTAGTCTACACACATCCGCCATTTCCCCCCTTTCTTCCTCACAAGCACAGAGTTGGCAAGCCATTCGGGATGGAATACCTCTTTGATGAACCCTGCTGCCATTAGCTTGTGGATCTCTTCGCCAATCACTCTGCGCTTCTCCTCGTCGAATCGGCGCAGAGGCTGCCTGACGGGTCGGGCTCCGGCCCGAATATCCAGCGAGTGCTCGGCGACATCCCTCGGTATGCCGGGCATGTCCGAGGGACTCCACGCAAAGACGTCGGCGTTCGCGCGGAGAAAGTCGACGAGCACTACTTCCTATTTGGGGTCGAGCCCGGAACCGATCCGGACCTGCTTGGTGGTGTCGCCACTGGGGTCGAGAGGGACGGCCTTGACCGTCTCCGCTGGCTCGAAGTTGCCGGCGTGGCGCTTCACGTCTGGCACCTCCTTGGAGAGGTTCTTCAGGTCGACGATGAGGGCCTCGGACTCGGCGAGGGCCTCGGCGTACTCCACGCACTCCACGTCGCATTCGAACGCGTGTTTGTACGTGGGGCCGACGGTGATGACCCCGTTGGGGCCCGGCATCTTGAGCTTCAGGTAGGTGTAGTTGGGGACGGCCATGAACTTCGCGTAGCATGGCCTCCCTAGCACGGCGTGGTAGGTTCCTCGGAACCCGACCACCTCGAACGTCAGGGTCTCCCTTCGGAAGTTGGAGGGTGTCCCGAAGCAGACGGGGAGGTCGAGTCGCCCGAGGGGCTGGACGCGCTTCCCAGGGATGATCCCGTGGAAGGGCGCAGCGCCTGCTCGGACGGAGGACAGATCGACGCGCAGGAGCTTGAGGGTCTCGGCGTAGATGATGTTGAGGCAGCTGCCCCCATCCATCAGGACCTTGGTGAGCCTGACATCGCCGACAACGGGGTCGACGACGAGCGGGTATTTCCCCGGGCTCGGCACATGATCGGGGTGGTCGGCCTGGTCGAAAGTGATGGGCTTGTCGGACCAGTCTAGGTAGACTGGCGCCGCCACCTTCACCGAGCAGACCTCCCGGCGCTCTTGCTTGCGGTGCCGAGCCGAGGTATTCGCCGCATGCCCTCCATAGATCATGAAGCAGTCGCGGACCTCGGGGAATTCTCCTGCTAGGTGATCTTCGTTCTTGTCGTCGTCGCGGGTCCTGCCACCCTCGGCGGGCGGCCCGGCCCTATGGAAGTGACGCCGAAGCATAACGCACTCCTCGAGGGTGTGCTTGACGGGCCCCTGATGGTAGGGGCACGGCTCCTTGAGCATCTTGTCGAAGAGGTTTGCACCTCCGGGGGGCTTCCGAGGGTTCTTATACTCGGCGGCGGCGACAAGGTCCGCGTCAGCGGCGTCGCGTTTCGATTGCGACTTCTTCTTGCCTTTCTTCTTGGCACCGCGCGGAGCAGACGCCTCGGGAGCTTCTTCCGATGGGCAGCCCTGGGGCTGCTTGTCCTTTCGGAAGATAGCCTCGACCGCCTCCTGGCCAGAGGCGAACTTGGTGGCGATGTCTATCAGCTCGCTCGCCCTGGTGGGGGTTTTGCGACCCAGCTTGCTCACCAGGTCGCGGCAAGTGGTGCCGGCGAGGTACGCGCCGATGACATCCGAGTCGGTGATGTTGGGCAGCTCGGTGCGCTGCTTCGAGAATCGCCGGATGTAGTCCCGAAGCGGCTCCCCCGGCTGTTGCCGGCAGCTTCGAAGGTCCCAAGAATTCCCGGGGCGCACGTATGTGCCCTGGAAATTGCCAGCGAAGGCTTGGACCAAGTCGTCCCAGTTGGAGATCTGCCCCCGGAGGCAGGTGCTCCAACCAGGCGCGAGCAGTGTCGGAGAGGAACAGGGGGAGGTTACGGATGATGAGGTTGTCGTCGTCCGTTCCACCCAGTTGGCAGGCAAGGCGGTAGTCCGCGAGCCACAGTTCCGGTCTCGTTTCCCCCGAGTACTTCGTGATAGTAGTCGGGGGTCGGAACCGGGTCGGGAATGGCGCCCGTCGGATGGCCCGACTGAAGGCCTGCGGACCGGGTGGTTCGGGCGAGGGACTCCGATCCTCCCCGCTGTCGTAGCGCCCCCCACGCCTGGGGTGGTAGCCTCGGCGCACCCTTTCGTCGAGGTGAGCCCGACGGTCGCGTCGATGGTGCTCGTTGCCGAGGTGGCCCGGGGCCGCAGGCGCGGTGTTGCGCGTGCGCCCGGTGTAGACCGAGGCTTCCCGCATGAATCGGGAAGTCGCGGCATGAGGTTCCGAGGGATAACCTTGCCTTCGGGAGGCAGTGCTCTCGGCCCGCCGGGCCGCAGCGCCTTCCAGGAGATTCTTGAGTTCTCCCTGGATTCGCCGACCCTCGGTGGTTGACGGCTCCGGCATCGCGCGGATGAGCATTGCTGCGGTTGCCAGGTTCTGACCAACCCCGCTGGATGCGGGCGGCGGCCTGATCCTGACATCGTTGGCGACGCGGTGCTGGAGACCTTGGGGCAAGTGACGTATTTCTCTGGGCAGGGGTTGGCCCACCCATGCTTGTCCGACGTCCCGACGGATCGGCTCAAGCGCTCCTGTTCCCTCGTTGAGCCTGGCCTGCGCCTCGCGGACTTGCTCGAGTTGTGGGTCGTAACCCCCCGCCGGAGCGGGGACCACAGCTAGCTCCCGTGGGATGTCGGCGCGAGGCACCGGCCTAGGGAGATCACCGTCCTCCGGCATGCCAAGATGGTTGCCTTCGGAGGGATCCCCTAGCTCGATGTGGAAACATTCGCGGCTTGGGCCGCAGCTCTCGTCGCCAAGGCTGCGGCTTCCATCGGAACAGTCGGATAGGCAGTAGTCACATGCGGTCATGAAGTCCCGCACGGCACTGGGGTTGCCAAGTCCGGAGAAATCCCAAGCGATGCTGGGATCGTCATCTTCCTCGGACCCAGAGGGCCCGTAGGTCGAGACGTCCGTCAGTCGGTCCCAAGGCGACCGCATACGGAACCTCAGTGGGGTTGCACTCGCCTCAATGAGAGCGCCCGCCAAAACGAGGTCGTTTGGCGGGTTGAGGCCGAGTCGAAATGACGCAAGATGGGAGTTAGTCGGTACCTTTTTGTCGACGAGGAGCGACGTAGTCACATCGGGGACTGGTTGCACCGTCAACTCTGGTTCGAGGGCGACGTCCTGCAGGCTTTTCGCGAGCGCGCCGGCGTCGTCTTCTTGCTCGGGGTCAGCGTGCCGCGGGGGGACGGCGCTTGCCTCCGTCTTGAACGCGAGGTCGACGTCCGGCGTGCCTTCCGTCGGGGCGTCGGGGGCGTCGATTCGCTCGACGGCCGACGAAGCGCGGCCTCCCACCTGGCCTTGACGGCCCCGCCTCCTCCTCCGTTGGCGGGGGAGAGAACGGAGCGAGCCCGAATGTTGCCCTTCCACCACGCGGGGAAGACGTCGTCGATTCCGCCGCCGGCGGGCGGGTTGTCGGCCGCCATTGTCGTAGTCGCGCGGCGGTGGAAGAAGTATCATGTCGTAGCTGCCGTCGAAGGACATGAACTCAAGAGTCCCGAAACGAAGCACCGTCCCGGGCCGGAGAGGTTGCTGGAGACTACCCATCTGGAGCTTGACGGGGAGCTGTTCGTCAGCACGCAGCAGGCCCCTACCTGGCGCGCCAACTGTCGGCGTTTCGAGACAGGGGGGTCCCTAAGCCGACGAGTGAGTGTGCTGCGTGCCCCAGCCCAGATGGGTCGAGCGCGTGGGCGAGCGCGAAGGGGGGAGAGGCGAGGTGGCCGGAGTCGAGCGTGAGAGAGGTGGAAGTCCCGCGGCCTTCGTGTTCGTCCCGCGCCCAGGTCAGGTGCGCTTGCAGTAGGGGGGTTACAAGCGTCCACGCGGGTGAGGGAAGCGAGCGGCCCCAAGAGAGCGCCTGTCCCGTCCTCGGTCCCGCGCGGCCAACCTTCTCTAAGAAGGCCCTGGTCCTCCCTTTTATAGTCGTAAGGAGAGGATCCAGGTGTACAATGGGGGGTGTAGCAGAGTGCTACGTGTCTAGCGGAGGGAGAGCTAGCGCCCTAGGTACATGCCAATGTGGCAGCCGGAGAGATCTGGGCACCCTGCTGGCGTGATGTCGTGGCTGTCGGAGGCGCGGCGGAGCCTGGCGGAGGGACAGCTGTTGGAGCGGTCGAGTCCCTGCTGACGTCGTCCTGCTTCCGTAAGAGAGCTGGGGGCCGCCGTCGTCATAGAGCTTGTGGAGCGCCATCATTGCCCCTCTGGCGGAGCTGGCCGGATGGGACGCCGGTCTTGTTCTCCGTGACCCGAGTCGATTCGGGGTAGGATGATGATGGCGCTTCCTGTTGACGTGGCGGTCTGTGCTCTAGGCAGGGCGACGTGGGGGTTCCTCCGAAGCTGAGGTTGAGTCTGCCTTCCGTTGCCGTGGCCGAGCCCGAGCCATGGGGTCGGGCGAGGCGGAAGTCGTTCGGCCGAGGCCAGGGCGGAGTCCGAGCCCTGGGGTCGGGCGAGGCGGAGTTTCGTCGTCTTCCGGGTCTTAGCCCGAGTCCGAGCCCTGGGGTCGGGCGGAGCGGAGTTCGCCGTCTTCCGGGTCTTAGCCCGAGTCCGAGCCCTGGGGTCGGGCGGAGCGGAGTTCGCCGTCTTCCGGGTCTTAGCCCGAGTCCGAGCCCTGGGGTCGGGCGGAGCGGAGTTCGCCGTCTTCCGGGTCTTAGCCCGAGTCCGAGCCCTGGGGTCGGGCGGAGCGGAGTTCGCCGTCTTCCGGGTCTTAGCCCGAGTCCGAGCCCTGGGGTCGGGCGGGGCGGAGTTCGCCGTGGCGCCTTTGGCAAGGCCTGACTGCCTGTCAGACTCACTCTGTCGAGTGGCACTGCAATCGGAGTGGCGCAGGCGGCGCTGTCCTTCTGTCAGACTGGCCAGTGGAGCGGTGGAGCGACGGCGGTCACTTCGGCTCTGCCGGGGGCGCGTGTCAGGATGAAGGTGTCAGGCCACCTTTGCGTTAAATGCCCCTGCAATTTGGTCAGTCGGTGTGGCGATTTAGTCGAGGTTGCTTCTGAGCGAAGCCAAGGCCTCGGGCGAGCCGGTGATGTGTCCGCCATAAAAAGGGGGCCTCGGGCGAGACGGAAGTCTCTCGAGGTCGGCTGCCCTTGGCCGAGGCTAGGCTCGGGTGAAGCGTGATCGAGTCACTCGTGTGGACTGATCCCTGACTTAATCGTACCCATCAGGCCTTTGCAGCTTTATGCTGATGGGGGTTACCAGCTGAGAATTAGGCGTCTTGAGGGTACCCCTAATTATGGTCCCCGACAGTTGGGAAGGTCTTCAGGTCGGGTTTCTACTAGCCAACAACAAAGAGTGATGCAGCCGAGTTAGTCCAGAGGTGCGAAGCCTGCCAGTACTTGTCAAAACAGCAACATCTACCAGCGCAGCAACTGCAAACCATACCCATAACTTGGCCGTTTGCATGCTGGGGATTGGATATGATTGGACCTTTCAAGAAGGCTCAAGGAGGATACACTCATGTACTGGTTGCTATCGATAAATTCACTAAATGGATAGAATTCAAACCCATTGCTTCTCTAACTTCATCTAAGACAGTGGAATTCATACAAGACATAATATTTAGGTTTGGAATACCGAATAGCATCATAACCGACCTGGGATCCAATTTCACAAGCTCAGAGTTCTTCGATTTCTGCGAGCAAAAGAGCATTCAGATCAAATATGCCTCGGTGGCACACCCAAGAGCCAACGGGCAGGTAGAAAGAGCCAACGGGATGATATTGGAAGCACTCAGAAAGAAAGTCTTCGACAAGAATGAAAAGTTTGCAGGAAAGTGGATTAGAGAGCTACCATATGTTGTTTGGAGCCTGAGAACTCAACCTAGTCGAGCTTTGCATGGAAACACACCTTTCTTTATGGTCTATGGTTCGGAAGCAGTGCTACCTGCTGATCTCAAGTTTGGGGCACCAAGGTTAATCTTAGAAAACATAGCAGAAGCTGAGGCTACTAGGCTGGAAGATGTCGATGTACTAGAAGAAGAACGATTGAATACGGTGATTCAGTCGGCCCGGTATCAGCAAACTCTGAGGCGCTATCATGACAAGGCTATACGGCGTCGATCCTTTGCAGTGGGAGACCTCATCCTCCGCTGAATTCTAACGGGGGAGGGACGGCATAAACTGTCGCCACTATGGGAAGGACCATTCATAGTAGCAGAAGTCACTCGGCCTGGATCATATCGTCTCACTCAGATGGACGACACGGAAATTAGGAACTCATGGAACATAGAACATCTCAGGAAGTTTTACCCCTAGCTATATCTCAAAAGCTATTGGGACGACAATGTACTCTGTAAACTGGAAAATATATCATCAATAAAAAGACTTCAAAGGCACTCGAATTGCTCACTGTCAACCTGCATGCTTACTTAACTCGGGGTGACCACTATACCCTACTAACGGAGCAATCGGCTTAAGTCGGCAATGACTTAAGGCGGTGCGACATGCTCACGCTTACTTAACTCGGGGTGACCACTATACCCTACTAACAGAGCAATTGGCTTAAGTCGGCAATGACTTAAGGCGGTGCAACATGCTCACACTTACTTAACTCGAGGTGACCACTATACCCTACTAACAGAGCAATCGGCTTAAGTCGACAATGACTTAAGGCGGTGCGACATGCTCACGCTTACTTAACTCGGGTGACCACTATACCCTACTAACGGAGTAATCGGCTTAAGTCGGCAATGACTTAAGGCGGTGTGACATGCTCACGCTTACTTAACTCGGGGTGACCACTATACCCTACTAACAGAGCGGTCGGTTTAAGTTGGTAATGACTTAAATTCACACGACACGCTCGCGCCTACTTAATCCAACACAAGCACATTTGCGATTACTCATCTTAGGGCGACCTCTATGCCCCACGAAGAAATTCCATACTGCATTTACTTCTACGATTGTAGATACTGTTGTATTCTAACAACGGGAAAACAATAGAGGCATTCAGTACTAAAAAGTGTTTTCTAACAAAATATTCGGGCACACTAACTACATATTCAAAGCATTCAGTGTTTCTATTTGGTAATGTTCTTCTCAGGAGCAACCGACGAAGAGGGATGACTCGAGAAATCAGGAGCGGCATTCACATTAGCCACTATGTCATCAGGAACAACCACGCCAGGTCTCCTCATCAGGATCCACCCCGCGCGAATAGCTTTGTCCATAGCTTTGTCGCGCTGGGCCCTCAGAGTAGCAGAAGTCTCTTCAGCAGCCTTGACAGCCAACCGAGCAGTTTCAAGCTCCTGGACGACTGATTTCTTGGAAGCACGCAGATCCTTGATGATAGTATCCTTGTCCGACACCACTTGCCTGAGGCGAATCATATCATCCAAGGACTCTTGCAGCTTATAACGATGATTATCCAAATCTTCCATGGTGAAGCGATGACTCCTCTCCAAGATGGTCAACGAGTTGCTGGCATCACGATATAGCTTGTCAAGGTTGTCGCGAGAAGTGGCAAGAGCACGTTTTTCCTCCTGCAGACAAGAATCAGTTTCTCCAACGTCAGCAAGCACTAAGAACACAACAGACAAACCCAAATAAAGCTTAATTCACTGGTCACCTTTTCAGAGTCGAGCTGAGCATGGAGAGTGGAGTTCAGCATGTTAGCATCATTCAGAGAAGCAGAAACCCGGGCCAGTTCAGTCTGACCTTGAGAATATTTTTCTTCAAGATCAGAGTACCGCCGAGCCATATCTGTCAAGAAATAGTCAAGCAAGGGTGTTCAGCTACAAAGCAGATTAATCAAGAAGTCAAAGAAGAAACAAAGGGCACTGACCAGCATTTGCCATCTCCAAATCGGATACTCGCCGCTGAAGCAGCACTGGATTCCAATGCGTTAGAGATAGAGCTCTTTCTGGGACAGAAGCACCCTGCGACCTCAGCTGACCAGCCATTTCATCAACCAATGCCTGACATTAAAAACAAATGAGTGTAAGAACAATCACACCCGGGGTACAACCAGATCAGGAAAAACCAAGTTACCTGGAGGTTGGAGAAGAACGAAGGAACTCCCAAGTCGTGAGAAATCAGTTGATGGCTCGATGAAGGATCAACACCCGGAGCAACCAGCAACGCATCAGTGGTGACCAGGTCAGTGTAAATAGCAGAAATCAAAACTCTATCATCAGAAGCGCCGGTCTCTAAGGCGACTTCCTGACCCGAAGCTTGAGCTGCTGCCATGCAACCAGAATGCGGAGGAGAAGACCCTACGTGAACATCCATGGAAGTGTGAGAGGGAGAACCAACTCGGACACCCTCGGGGGCTGGGTCATAGCTCGCGCTACCCATCCGAGCCGGATCATCCCCGGCGACACCCTCGGGGGCTGGGTAAGCGCTAGCGCCATCCTTGAGGGTTGAGCTCTCTATAACAGCCACCTCTAAGGCTGAAGGACCTTCATCCACTTCCATGGGAGCAGAACAATCCAGACCAGCCTCCTGACCCTTAAGACTGCGCTATAAGGTCGACGAGGCACGAGATGCTGCTCGAGATAATTCCAGCCCGGCATCAGGCACATCAGCACAAATATCCATCATTCCACCATCCGCCGGCTCTGACAACAGATCTTCTAGGACCATATCTTCAAGAGTCTGATCAAAGTTTGCTAGAGACAATTCTTGCAGACCAATGAGGGCAGACAAAGCTGGAGAAGGAACACCACTGCTTTCCCCGCTGGCTATGTAGCTTCGACTGTTCTTCCGAACTAGAGGGATTTCATCCTCCTCTTCCTCATCTCCATCAACAATGCGGACGGTACACCCATTGGGGTCAGCTTTGACCGGATCACACCCATTGGGGTCAGCATCATCTAAGTCATACCCATTGGGATCAGCCTCAGTCGGGTTACACCATCGCCTCCGTCGTCGTCGCCGTCACTGCCATCGCCTCCGCCGTCCTCCTCGGACGAGTCCGAGGAGTTCTCCTCGTCTGAGGAGTACTCCGACTCATCCGAGCCCTCAAGCCTGGCACGCTTGACGGCCCGGATGTAGGTCCACACCTCTGCGGTGATCCCCTAGGAGTCGTCTGAGTCATCAGACGACGCCGGGGGAGAGGCAGGGGCCGGTGAACCCTCGGACTCGGAGGAGAACTCCTCCGAGTACTCTGAGTCGCCGAAGTCCTCCGAGGGAGGAGTCGGCTCATGCTTCCGCTTATCACCGGAGTGATGCGAAGAACTACCACCCTTCTTGCTCTTGCCCATGGTGGAGTAGAAGGAAAGAGAAGAAAGTAAAACAGCGAGCAGCGGTAAGAGATGTGAAAATGCCGGAGAAGCAAGAACACTATTTATAGAAGACGAGGGCAACCTCTCACCTCCTACCACGGCCACCGAACAGTCGCAAAAATTCAATATGCAATTCAAACCGTCTGGAGGCACGTCAGGCGGCTGAAGCCGTTCCACTTAACACGACACCCATTGGGACTTCAGTCAACTGCTTGGGTGATATGATTACACCCGCGGTCACATCAAGTTACTACTCAGAAGCAGTTTGCTAAATGCTCAGTGCACCAAGTCGTCCCTTGCCTACACCCAATGGGGGGGACGTCCAGGAATTTTCAATAGATTTTCCCAAGCAGTCACATCCATACAGTATACGCAATGAATACCTCAAGACAAAAGGAGGATATCAACAGATATCAGAGGAAAGCCAAATATAGCCGATGAGGTACAAGTCTAATCGACAGAAGCATTGAAGCACGAAGTGATATGAAGACTAGCCAAAGGCCATCTATCGAACGTCCAATCGGTCGCAGATCAAATAAATTGCCAGACCTAGCAAGATATGGGCAGATCACGTACTCGGCTTCAAAGACAAAAATGTATGCTGACCTCTAAAGCATAACGTGGATGACATAATGCTGACCTCTAAGGCATTCGACAAAAGAAAAGGATGATTCCTAAGAAAAAAAGAGACACCATGAGATGAAGACCTTCGAGCGGATTATTTTCAAAAATCCACTCGAAGCTCGGGGGCTACACCCATTGGGTGCACCTTCGGTGCACCAATGAATAATCATCCCCAAAAGACAAAATGCTGACCTCTAAAGCATATGGCAAAACTAAGGCAAGGCTGACCTCTGAAAAAGCACAGGTGGAAGATAAAAGTAATTTCTGAGAAGACTTGAAATGAAGACCTTCGAGTGGATTATCTGCAAAAATCCACTCGAAGCTCGGGGGCTACACCTCGGTGCACCCAATGAACTTCAAAGTTCTACAGTACAAAATGCTGACCTCTGAAGCATGAACCAGAGATAGAACACCAAATTTCAAGGAGTAATAGTGGAAGAAAACAGTAAAAGATCGTTTTACCGGATCACTCAGAGTTCAGAAGTAGTGACCCGACAGGCTTATTTTCAAGGCATTTCTTGGTAAAATCAAAGACCGCAAGCTGGACCTAGGATCTTTGGGACGATTATTTCAAAATCAACCCAAAGATCGGGGGCTTGTGGGGGACAGATACCCCCCGGGTCCACTAGAAGGATAAAAGATCTCACGAAAGGCCCATGGGCCCAATAATTCACGAGGTCATCCCTTCATGGGCCTGGGAGAGACGTCCAATAAGGCAGATTGACACAAGACTGGATCGACGCAAGCCCAGACGGCCCGATGGATTGGAGCAGTGATCACAACAGTGACCCGACCTTCCCGCACAGGGGCCCCGCACATTGGAACTGAGCGAGGATGAGTCGGCTGAATTATAGGAAGATAGACTCAGTTAGTTTACTATTACTTAGGCACGCGTTGTTATCATATCCACTTGTAATGCCCCACGGTCGAGTATATAAGGCCTAGGGGGCACCCCTTCAAGACGATCGACCTCATTCTACTTAGCCATCTACACCAGCTCTCTACGTTTCCCATACCAGAGAACTTCCTTGTAACCCGCCGCATAAAGTACTCACACCAGGACGTAGGGTGTTACGCATCTCAAAGTGGCCTGAACCTGTACACAACTGTCCACTGTTTCTTGTGTAACTAGCACGAACCATCGAGCTACAGTCGATAACACCGTCCTACTCCAAAAAGCACCTTGAGGGGCAACCCTGGGTGCGCGGTCGGACCCAAAACACCGACATAGCCGTTACTTGTATGACGGACCGTCCGACCATAGGGCACAGACCGCTCGCGTGTGCGCAGAAGCTGTGCTAATTGCACATAACGGCTAGTATTGAGATGGGGGCTATAAATATAAGTGGAGCTCGTGTGTGAGGGCTCTCTTGGCCATTCCTAGTATACATTGAGCTCATTTGTGATCCTCTAACTCAATCTTTCACACTCCTTGCTTGAGATTGCATTCTAGTGAGTGATTGAGAGATCCTACTGCATTTGCATCCATTGGTGATCCTTGA
Organism: Zea mays; assembly: GCF_902167145.1. Taxonomy (NCBI): domain Eukaryota; kingdom Viridiplantae; phylum Streptophyta; class Magnoliopsida; order Poales; family Poaceae; genus Zea; species Zea mays. Next base: position 79,415,204 of record NC_050104.1, on the reverse strand, counting down.
GACACTAGGTGGTACACCGGGCATGCTTCATTGGCTTGTTACTCTTGGAGGTTGTCGCTTCCTAGATGGCTCGGGTGTTGTCTCCGTCGAGCTCTCCATGAAGGTTGTGGAGGAGCCGCGGTGTTGATTGTAAGGGGTTCGCGCCGACCTCGAATGAGCGGCAAAGGCGACGCTAGTGGAATCGAGGTATTGAGTGATTTATTGTCCATTTGGCTCAAAGATCAAGTCACGTCTCGATAGAGGGCATTCTCTTCACTCTTTACTTATTACTTTTGCAAGTATTTAGTAATTTGTGTATTGTCTATCATTTATAGTATTGTCATAATTGTTCATCATAGTTTGTTTGCCTATCATATCTAGGAAATTTATATCTTGTGTCGTATTTATTAAATTTCTCTAGTGTCTTTGATTTTAGTTAAAACCGTCTATTCACCCCCCTCTAGTTGGTGTCCTAGATCCTACAGACGGAAACCAAAAATAAAATAAGTAAGTTTGCCCAACATACCGACAGGAGCGCTTACGTGTTTTTTGGGTCGCTCTTGGTAATTTCTTGGATGCGTTGGCTAAAAATCACTGGACAGTCTTGTGCGTCAGGCGGCCAACGGTTCTGCCCAGCACCAACGGTCGGCCGCGCGATTAGCGTCGACCACGTCAACACGGCAACAGTCGGGAGGGTCACCGGACATGTCCGATATCCACCCAAAAGGAAGGCAACTAATCAAACGATCTGGTGACCATTGCACTGTGCACTGTCCGGTGTGCCACTGGACAGTCCGGTGCACTCGCGGACACAGACGGCAACTAGGGCCTTCTAAATGGAGGAGCAACGAGTCCTAAGGCTCTTGGTTCTATTAAAGGAGGCCCCAAGGCACCTCTATAGCCCAACCAAGTATTCTAAGAGCACACTACAACTCCGAAACTCCGCGACCACGCCTTCGAAGTATTTTGAGAGAGATTTGAGCGCTTTTTTGAATCGTCACTTTGTCGCTTTGTTGTTGCTCTGTTCTTTGCATTTGTGTGTGTTGTTGTTGCGTTGTGCTCGTGTGTGTACTCTACTCCCTCCCTTACTTTGATTTCTATTGTGATCATCTTGTGTATGGTGTGAGAGACTCCAATGTGTGGAGATTCCTCACAAACGGGATTGATATAAGGAAGAATACCATGGTACTCAATTTTGATCTTTGGATCACTTGAGAGGGGTTGAGTGTAACCCTTGAACGAAGGAGGTCGCCACAACATGGAGTAGGCTTTGGCCGAACCACGGAAAAAATCGTTGTATATCTTGTCCATTTACTTTATTGCAATTTCCATCTTCCTTTGAGCATAAAACTTCACTTACATATTGCTCCTAGTTTAATACACATCTCAAGTGAGCAATCAGGCGAAGAGTCTTTCTTTCTATCCTCGTCTTATCCGAACTTGATTTTTAGTCACTCTAACTCATAATTTGGACCAAGGTTGTGTTGTTTTTAGCTAGTTTTGTAGGATCACATATTCACCCCTCTAGGTGCTCTCAAGAGCGACCTACCAAGCTACTATTGAGCAACCGTGCGAGGTGGAACGATCGACCAACTCCTGACCGAGTAACTTGGTGAGGTGGAGGTCCCAGTCCGGTACTGCTGACCCACGTCAGCTGCTACAAGACATGTCATCCCTGAGCTACGTCTGGACATACGTGTGGCACACCTAAGGCGCGTCGGGAAGTTGCTGTTTGACATAATTGTATGCCCCCACTTACGGTCCCAAATGTACCTCGCTGTCGGGTGGGGTCGGTCAAACCCGGTCGTGGGGGACCTCAGCACCGGGGTCTCTACAGTGACTCGCGTACCGGGAGGGACACGACGATATGCCACACTGTGTGTATGCCTACACACGACGGAGGGTGACACAAGGATTATGATGATAAGCAAGGTTGCTCCATGCGCGACCGCCCCATGAGACTGACCGACGGGACCCGCCATGCACTACTATGAGGTCATCAGTGCCATACTCGCTACAGGACACGCATGACGGGCGAGCGGAGCGGTACACCATACCAGGAGTACGCTACGCACGACCCTACGGACGACATAAGAGGGACTACGCCACCCAAGGGGAACATGCATCACACTCTCATCAATAGAATACAAGTCCTCTCTTTAAGGTTCTACCCTTGAGGGCTAGACCCCCTCCTTCTACACACGCGCACCAGTTGTAACACGCGCCAAGGCAATACTACGATCAACACTATACCGGACTAGGGCACAAGACTAAACCAGTATAAACCCTCTGTCTCAATCCCCATGTTCGAGTCCCAACGATTTACCATTCCAGTGAATCTGCGTCCCCCACCGAACACAAATCTTATTATCCTTCTAGTTTCTGAAACCACGACAATATCTGATCCAATTATACCACTAGTGTATGGGTCATTGTAATCCACAGGGAGAGTCATGAGCAGTGCATAATACGTTTATACAGTGCTTTCAACAAAGTGAGATTCTTTGGCTGCACTTTTCTAATAATAGTAATTGCCATTTACTTACTATAGCCGTACTTTGACTCCTCACGCACGTTGACGGCATGGCAGTTGGCAGGAGCCGATAGCTGAGACCCGTGATTGTGCTTCCAAATCCAGGCCGCGGGCCAGGTTGCACGTGTTTTATTGACAGCTTTCTTTTCCACGTTCAAATCTGGCTCGAACTACTCGACTGTGCCGCGTTGTGTCCGGTGTGCCGTGTGCCCATGGCAGCCCTGTGCTGCGTTGCATTGCACGCTCCTAATCGCGTTGCCACACTACTCCCGCGTCTATAAAAATCTGCCGCGGCCCCTCTGGCCCTCCGCGCGCCGGCCGCCCTACTCGAGCGGGCTTTCTTCTTCGAGTCAATAGGAACCAAAATCCCCCAACCGCCCCAGCGCACGGCCCGGCCGTCTCAGGCGTCCGCGGAGATGACGCAGCAGGACGTGGAGATGGCGGCGCGCCACGGGACCGGCGCCGACGGAGCGGGATTCTACCCTCAGCCGCGGAACGGCGCCGGCGGCGAGACGCTCGACGACGACGGCAAGAAGAAGCGCACGGGTACGTATGATCGAACAACGGATCTCTAGCCCCGCCGCCGGCCGTCTCTTCTCTTCGGCCCTCCTTTGTTCTGCTGCCTTCGCTGGGAAAAATATTATTGTGGGGCAGTCCGACGTCCATACGGGGCTTGGTCACATCGAAGCTTTTCGGCTTCTGATTCGAAGTGACCGATAATAGAGCCTGAGCGCAGTTCTTCTTGTTTGGTCTGGAATACTTGATGTTCTCGCAATATATGGATTTGCATGGACGGATTTAGGCTGGTATCAAACTATACAAACCATTTCGTAGAACACCGTTAGAGCATATACAAAATCTAGAGACTTCAGCTCGATTTTCCGAAACTAAGAAATTGCATGATACAACTTTAATCTCCTAAATCAAATCATAAGTATAGTAAAAAAAGGACACAATATACAGAGATAGTCCTGTAGAGACGGATTATTTATAAAAGAACCCGTTTTTTACATAACTTTTTAGAGACCACTTAAAAGATATCTCATTTAATTGGTTTGTACATCCCGAAGTTAGGAAAAAAACATATTGACCTCAGCTACGACCAAATTTACCATGGGCGGTGTAGTATATATCATCTGCCTTGTAATCACATCAGCCATAATGATAAGAAAGTGGCTCAAAACTTCGGTGGCATCGACGGGAGTAGAATCAGCAGGCGTGGCAAAGGAATGTGGCGTACGCCGTTCGCGGAATCATGACGTGCGCAGGACCCAGCCAGAAGCCAGAGGGGGACGACGGCAGCTGTGGCATCGTTGCCTGATTAGCTCGTATTTGTCTTGTTGTGCACCCTGAGCAGGGCCGTTCCTGACTTTTCAGGGGCCCAGTGCGAAATCCGATATCGAGACCCATCCACACACAAATATATATATATATATATATATATATTATGCACTATTTTAAAGTTTACAAGATAATAAATGTAAAATATAGCAAAAAACATTTGTTATCTGATATTATTAAAAATATCTTTTAACATTTTGTGATACAAAGTCATCTCTTATATCATTGAGATCAATCTCATCCAACAACTTTTTTTCGATATATAGAATCAGCAAGCCATTTAACATCTCTTGAGTTATTGTTGATCAAAAATGGTTCACAAAAACATTTCAATTTTAAAAAGCTTCTCTCTGCCAAAGCAACTATCATATATACAGTTTATAATACTCTTCCTATATCAAAATAGAATTTGTTTTGCTTCTTTAGTGGATTCATCATCATCAATATAAACATAAAAATCAAGAACTAAAACAAATATTATTTTGAAACGGACGGAGTATTCGATAAGTAATTGAGACAGTTTAAGAATATAAACGAGACTAGTCGATAACTCGATAATGTATCGCTCTTTACGTATTTGTGTCTATAATAGATAAATTTAATAGAAAAAATGCTACCGTACAGTGGCTAGGGGCCCCTTTATTTTTGGGGGCCCGGTGCGGCCGCACCCTTGGCACCCCCACACGGACGGCCCTGACCCTGAGCCTGAGTCGAGGAGGAAGACGCAGACGACGCGCCTTTGGCTGTGGCCTGTGGCGGGCATGGGATATGGGTTATGTATGGGTCGGGGCGTGCTGGTCCAGCGTAGACCCAGGTCAAATGCCACGGGCGGCGCAGGCCGGGCTGGGGTCCTGCAGATACAACGCGCGGTCGCCTTTGTAATGTGCATATAGGGGGAGCTGGGAGTCAATGCTGACATCTTATACACCATAATAGTAATATATCTAGCCTTGGAGAAACATACAGTACCTTTGAAAAAAACTTAACATTCTAGAATATTTCCATTCCATAAAGTGCCTCAAAATAGTACTTCAGAAATTAAAATACTACATCATTTAAAGTAACTAGGGCACTAAAAATAAATTAAGCTTCAACATTTAAACCCTAAACCATGTATTTTAGTAAATAAATTACATTGTTAGTAAAAAAGGTTGAGGGTGATATAGAGAACAAGGATATGGTAATAATCTGGGGTGTTATATATTTGGTTCATTTTATAGTTTGCTCTATATTTTTTTAATAAAAAATTGTAAAATATAGAATACTGCTGTAGCTGCTTTTTATAAGTTAAGCCCTGTATTTAACAATAGATCACTCTCTGTTGGAGATGCTTGCATAATTGAATCAGTTAGCTAGCTACACATGTAGCTATAATTGATAAGAGCCCGCCCTATAGCCATGTGGATAGAGGAGAGAGGTGTATAGTTGAGTCAACGTGTGCAAGCTCTATTGTTGTTGTCCAAAGACTACATGACAAGCTCTAATGTGAATATGGAACTACACGCATGCGACTTTCTGTTGTTTATTTTCTCACTTTATATAGGTTCCTTCTTCACGTGTAGGGAAAAAGTTACAATGCTTTTTGACACGCAATCCCCACTTCGACTATGACTAGTATATAGTAGTGTATATATATGCGTGGCATTGTGGCAATCAGCCTGCATTTCTTGACTGGAAATTCCATTTCGGCGCTGATCTTCCTGATCCCTGAAACTTTTCTGGGTTTCTCTCTCTTTTGCTTTTCACCCATTTGTACTTTCTATGCTTCATTTTCAAAATAAAAGAGTTCATTGACCGCACAATATGTACTTTGACAATGAGGCTGTGTATATGGCCGCACTATCTTTTTTTTTGACGGAAGCCGCTATATATATCCAATAAGGAGATATCGTCCTGACAAGAGTCTGTCGACTGCGGCTGGCGACGAGCATACCAATGCAAGATTTTTTGGCGTACAGCCCTATAAAATCTTTTGTTCTAGATCTATGTGACATATATGTGCCGTAGGCCGGCCTTCTCTGACTTTTTGGCGTACAGCCCTATAAAATCTTTTGTTATAGATCTATTTTCTTTTTTAGGCTGTCTTCATGTCTCATATCACGTCTTCTATCTCATATTTTATTTTAAACTTCACTTGTAAAATTGTTTTACACAATTATATGCACGAAATACCCTGTTTTTTTTCACTCTGGTTTGGTTAACGTGTATTGCCCATTTTCTAAAGATGCATAGACTATCTAACATAGATTGCTCATCGGGGTCGGGGAGTCAATTTTACTGTATATCCACTTGTTATTCCCTTTTCATCAAGATAGCATGAGTTCACCTGCTAGACTATTTTTTTGTGGTCTTTAGATTGTGAAGTGCTTCACGTACGACTCACCTTTACGGCTAAAAGACAACTAACATTAATCTATGTTTGTTGTTGTCTCTTGTTCTGGACCATTAAATTATGAGCCATTATATGCTCGACGTTCTAAAATGGTGTTTTCCCCCTTTTGATGAAGTCAATTATCTAATTTTTATCATATCTAGATAAAGGATATTAATGTTTATGATAATAAACAAATGTTATTAAATTAATTATGGAATATTTTTTATAATAACTGATATTATTAATCAAACTTAAAAATAATTATTTTTATTAGAAAGTGAGACGAATATATATTTTAGACAGTGGGAGCACATGCTAGTATATATATGCTAATGGACGAGATAGGATAGCCTTTTGTGCGTTGGCAATCTCCGTTCTCCGAGCGAGGACAGCAGCGGTCGGAGATTTTAGCACATCGGACCAAACGCAAATCGGGGGGCTTTTGTTGACCAAGGGGAAAGCGAGCGACCTTTGCGTCGCTGAATTGTGCGGCTCGAGGACAGTGGGAGGGAGATATTTATCTCCGAGGTCCAATGATTAGTTTGGACACTTCGTCCCTGTCACTTCGGTGACCAATCATGTAAGATAGGGACATGGGTCAATAGCATGTGCCACTCGATTAGCAGGTCAAACTATAGCTTGTTGATTCTCCACCTGTAACCTTTAAATTTTATAAGGCATAAATGTAATCGAGAGGTCAGAGTGTGACCACAAGGGCGCAAAAGGATCCGAGGCAAATATCACTAATTATTATATTTTTTTAGTCATACAGATCTGAGTGTTCCCACTATATAATCCATCGGTTTTAGCTTTGTAAAACCCACCTAAACAAATCACCCACATCCATAACATCCACTAAATTTACCAAACAAATTACACCAAGACTTAACACCATCAAAATCAACGGTTCAGACCATTGGATAACCCCTCTTTTTTACTCATTCAAATCTAATGGGCAATATTTTTTGCATTTCTCATTCCCGACTATTGTATTTACCTCTTGGCAACAACTTCATAGATTCTATCCATGGGATTGGAGCAATCACCTCGTTGTAGTCTATCCCGACTATTGTATTTACCTCTTGGCAACAATCTAGGCTTTGTGCCTGGTGGCGATGCCCTTCTCATCGCGCCTTCATTTGCCAGCCACTTCAGGCCAAATTGGGCAATGGCGTGGAGGAAGGTCGACGAGAGGCCACGTCTTGTTCTCCTCAATGGATGTTATCTCCTATATCATAGCCTTATGCTAGCGGGCATCGCCTCAAGCCTCCTCGAATGTGGCTGATTCATCATTATCTATGGTAAGGAGCAAGTCCTCATCCACCACGAACTCTGTTATGCTAAGCCACAAATTTCCACCAACCCAAGCACATTGTCCAACATTCTGAATCAGAGAGGCATCTCACCGTCGTGGTCGACATCAAGGTATGAAGTAGTGTCAGGTGGTGATACAAACTCCACCTCCATTGGTGATGAAGGTGTAATAGCCACTATTGGAGGTGTACCAAGCACTGGTGCAAATGTTCCGCCTAATGTTGGTGTCCTTGATGAGCCTGGCACTGATGCTATGCCACTCATGCGCCCTAGTGAGCCCGACGTAGTATTGTGTTGCTTGGACCTAACACATATGTTATGTTTTATGTGTCTTCCTGTTCTGGTCCAATGATGTCCATGCCCTGGATCGTCACTATAAAAAATTCAACATGGAATAGTTCTGCTCCTGTTGCACCAGACCCGTCGACACTGCTCTAGTCCCATGCCTTTCCTTCTTCAAACACCATGTCACATGAGATGATCACACATCCTATGTTGGGATTGTAGAACTTTGTACACCTTGGACCCTGGCTCATACCCGATGAACACCATTGTTGTACTCCGGTCATCCAACTTCTAATGGTGCTTTTCGGTCACCTTCACATGTGCCATGCACGCAAAAGTATGAACGAAGTGAACTGGAGGCTTTATATCATACCAGGCTTCATATGACATATTTTCTTTAACACTCCTCATTGGTGATCAGTTGAATAAGAAGACGACTGTGGCGATCACCTCTCCTGACAAACAACCTGACATCCCCTTAGCCTTCAGGGGTCAGCATTCTTATAGCGTTGCCAAGCACTGTCTGGTTGCGCCACTCCGCCACACCATTTTTCTGGGGCATGTACGGCACATTGAGGTGACGTTGGATGATGTCCTTGGCACATTAGTTGTTTAATGTGTGCATCATGAACTCGCCATAGCAATCAGTGCGGAGCATACCCATCTTCGGCCTGCCTCTGCCTTGGCTCGTGCCTGGAGTTGGATGATAACTGTCACAACCTAGTCCTTTGATGCCAGCAACATGGGCCACAAGAAGCGACTCTTTTCATCGACGACAAGGAGGAACAACTTCACTCATGTGTCTTTGAGGTGATCAAAACACACAATATGCATGCACTAGGTCAAGTAGAAGAGCCACATGGTACTTGCTGGCCATAGGGGACAAACATTGTCGCTGCTTCTTGGCCAAGCAACTCTCACAGACCTAGACGATGTGCTCAATTGGTTGTAGTCCATGCACTAGGCCACCCTTCAGTACTTTCCTGAGTCCCTAGAACCCAAGATGTCCAAACCTGACATGCTATTGCCAGGGAACCTCTGAGGTTCAAGCGGTGAGGCATACATGCTAAGCGATGCTGATGTTGAGGACGTAGAGGTGGCTCACGGAACGTCGCACCTCGACCATCAACCATCGTAGTTGGTCCCAAATCCTAGGAACATTTTTCTCGATTAGAACTTTGTGGCTATCATCGTTGAGCTAACCCAGGTTAACGATGTTTGTTGTCAATCTGAGTTTGACGTAGACGCTGACTAGCTCCTTGTGCTTGCCGCTTTTGCACCAGAAGAGGACATTGTCGTGGCCCTCGATGGCGACCATGGAGCCATCAACAAACTGAATGGTCCCAGGGACGCCGATGTCGAGCTCGAAGAAGGCCATGTGCTCTCCCGTCATATGGTTCATCGTGTCGGTGTCAAGGATCCATTGTGTGCTCCCACCACCACCTTTCTCCTTAAGCTGGACGAATGGCCGGTTCTCATTGAGGTGGATCTTCGGTGTTGGGGTGGGGACCGCCTTCATGGGGACAATCTAGTGTCGCTGGCGCACGCCAGAGCCACGAGCGCGCGCCATAGTTTCTAGCTCCTCCTAGGTGAACGGCCTTCACTTGTCTCCGCTCTTGATCTGGACGGTGAGTCCATCTCCAGCTCATGGTGACACGATATATCGAAGCTCCCTTGCTCGCCTCTTCTTCAGTTTGGGCCATGATGGAGGTAAGGCCTAGCATCGACACCCCTTTAGTGGGATCTTCCTAGATAGGAAACATGGGCCTTTCGTCCCTCTTCTTGTGACATTCGCGAGTCTAATGGTCTATTTTGCCACAATACTTATATTTGTCGACAACAATACGCTTCGCCTTTTTTTTTCTATAAGTGTTCCATGGTAGCCTCAAGATACCACCATCTCTGTTGCGCTCGCCACCATGCCCATGACTCATGCCCGACGACATTCTATTGCCACCCGAGCTTTCACTATCGGAGAGTTGGAGCCATGACACAACATGTGCACCAACTCATCCTCGATTGGGTTTAGGACTGCTAAGGCTCCACAACCGCTGCTACCATCGAGAGCGTATCGTTCTTCTGCCATGTTGAGCCTCCTGATCAACTCCTCCATAAGTAATGTATCGAGATTGAGAAGGGTTTCAATCGCCATCACAATATGTGAGTTGGTGGAGTGGCTTATAAGAATTTATGCATAATCTTCGGCTCCAGGTACCTAGCATAGAGGATCTCTAGCTACTTGACTGGGTCGGTGATGCACATGCCGAAGTTGTCAACAAATTCACCACCCTTGAACTTGAGCAAGTCAAGCTCGTGTCGTAGCGTGATTGCTTTCGCTTGGCACACTCGGTCCATGTTGGGTGCGTTTTCTTGAGTGCATCCCATGCGATCTTGGCAGTTACTTTGCTCGCACTTGCCCCTTACATCTCCGGAGGTACCCCAAGGGCGATGGGTTCTAGAGCATTACGATCGTCGATGTAGTCGGTGGTGCAGACGTTCACTGCTATCCTCAGGCCTCTCGCCTGCTGCTTCAACTTTATGAGCGTCGACCAAGAGTAAGTAGTTGATCTTGGTCAGCAACGGGTACTGCCTGCTATCACCACTCGCCCTCACAACGTGATGGATCACCATGTCGCTGTCATCGTTGCTATAGCCACTCCCCGTCTCTTGATAGTGACACGGTGGTGAGGCAGTTCGTCCGCGTTGCATAACTGCAAGCACGACCGTGACAACAATAGCGACTCTGATACCAATTGTTGCATTCTATTCGTTGGTGTGCCTTGCCGGAGATGAAGAACATGATTTTTTGAACAAACGTAGGAGAGCTGCGTGTCATTTTATTAAGAAAAAAAAACATAGGAGAGACAAGACTTGTCAACCCCTAATACAAAGGCCCATAGGCCAAGACCCCCTTGACTTTAACACAACGCGCCACACACATAGAGCAACACCACGACCAAAGCGACAACCAGCAACCAAACTGCTAGGGTCCCCTAGAGAGCTGGCGCAAGAGGTCTTGCAGAGCTGATGCACCAGCCAAGCACCAAGCACTGCCCTCCTCAATCACAGCACGCCTAACTTGCTGGACGCAGGGTACAACCCCCTCAAACACACAAGCATTACAGTGCTTCCAAATCTCCCAAGCAAGCAAAATGATCAGGGAATTAAGACCTTTTCTTAGACTCTTCTCAACTCTTTTGATACTTTGGCACCACCAGTTTGAGAACCGTGTGCATCCAGGCTGAGGGACAATGGCTAGGAGGCCTAAATTGTGTAGGATGGATGTAGAACATGATATTTAGATCACCTATTTAGATCACCCAAACTCTTATAAAACTCAACACGAACACTAGAAGAACGCACTTGATTTTTTTGTGCTGCCAAACTACATTGCTGCAATAGGTGTATTCTATTGATATGTTTATATACACAATTACAAAGGTAAATCATGGCATCAATCAACAATCAGTCAGCTAAGAATGAAAATTATCTAATCAGCTATCAATTAGTTAATAAAGAAAACCATTTAACCAAATATCAATTAGCTGAGAAAGAAAACTAATCAACCTACTAGAAAGGAAACAAATAAATCGAGTTGGATTATGCAATAAATTGTGGCTTCTTTGTTTTAAAAGGGAGTATCATGATGCTACATGATTGAAGATGCATGGACATGATTCAAACATGTCCTGTGAAATATTGTTTGTGCGATCAAATTATTATATGTCAAATGTGAAGCATTTTTCTTTATTTATTATTGGAAGAAATAACCTTCTAAGATGAGATGGAAAATTAGCTCTAATACAACTGTTTTTGATTGTATTGTGTTATACTTATATACAGAGATGACTGGTTGATTTTACAATATCTTGATAATTGTTCCAGGAACGGTATGGACGGCAAGCGCGCACATCATCACAGCCGTCATCGGCTCCGGCGTGCTCTCCCTCGCCTGGTCGACTGCACAGCTGGGCTGGGTCGTGGGGCCGCTCACCCTGATGATCTTTGCCTTGATCACGTACTACACCTCTAGCCTTCTTGCTGACTGCTACCGCAGCGGCGATCAGCTCACCGGCAAGAGGAACTACACCTACATGGACGCTGTTGCCGCGTACCTGGGTACTACGTACTTTCTTTGTGCTCCCGTCATGTCATCTCAGATAAGCAAACGGTTCGTTTTCTGAATTTCGACAGTGAAGATGATGCATGTCGATCGCGTATGATGCAGGTCGATGGCAAGTCCTGTCCTGTGGTGTTTTCCAGTATGTTAACTTGGTTGGAACTGCCGTTGGGTATACAATTACAGCGTCCATCAGTGCAGCGTGAGTAATTCTTGCATAAAAAAAGGCTCATTTAGTAGTGAATGTTTTGGCAGATTCAGTCTCATCGTCGATTGAGAAACCCCTTTTGGCTGAATGGCGATGAGCAGGGCCGTGCACAAGGCAAACTGCTTCCACAACAAGGGCCACGCGGCCGACTGCAGCACCTACGACACCATGTACATGGTCGTATTTGGGATCGTTCAGATCTTCTTCTCTCAGCTCCCTAACTTCAGCGACCTTTCGTGGCTGTCCATCGTCGCCGCCATCATGTCGTTCTCTTACTCCAGCATCGCCGTCGGCCTCTCGTTGGCGCGGACCATTTCAGGTGAACTAGCCAGTAGATAAATTTTACTCCATAAAGGTCTCACACAATACGATTAAGGATCATTCTGTGCGTGTTGTCACTGCAGGCCGTAGTGGTACGACCACTCTGACCGGCACTGAGATCGGAGTCGACGTTGATTCAGCCCAGAAGGTCTGGCTCGCGCTTCAAGCTCTTGGCAACATCGCGTTCGCTTACTCCTACTCCATGATTCTCATCGAAATCCAAGTAAGCACAAGCACCGCGTACGGTCGAAGCGTGTGTTCAGAATTAGCTAGTCAGTCACGACCTCTGAACTGCAATTTCAGGACACGGTGAAGTCTCCTCCAGCCGAGAACAAGACGATGAAGAAGGCGACGCTGATGGGCGTGACGACCACCACGGCGTTCTACATGCTTGCTGGCTGCCTCGGGTACTCGGCATTCGGGAACGCGGCGCCAGGGAACATCCTGACCGGGTTCGGCTTCTACGAGCCCTACTGGCTGATCGACTTCGCCAACGTCTGCATCGTGGTGCACCTGGTGGGCGCGTACCAGGTCTTCTCCCAGCCCATCTTCGCGGCCTTGGAGACGGCGGCCGCCAAGCGCTGGCCGAACGCCAGGTTCGTCACGCGCGAGCACCCCCTCGTGGCCGGCAGGTTCCACGTCAACCTGCTCAGGCTGACGTGGAGGACGGCGTTCGTGGTGGTGAGCACGGTGCTCGCCATCGTGTTGCCCTTCTTCAACGATATCCTGGGCTTCCTCGGCGCCATCGGCTTCTGGCCGCTCACCGTGTACTACCCAGTGGAGATGTACATCCGGCAGCGGCGTATACAGAAGTACACCAGCAGGTGGGTGGCGCTGCAGCTGCTCAGCTTCCTGTGCTTCCTGGTCTCGCTCGCCTCGGCGGTCGCGTCCATCGAGGGAGTCACCGAGTCGCTCAAACACTACGTTCCCTTTAAGACCAAGTCGTGATGACTGACTGAGCTTCAATTCTCCGGTCCCTGTACAATGCAATGGCCTACCACCTTGCAGTGGTCGCTAAGGGTTATATAGTCCACATGAAAAACTGATGTACATAGAAAATCCTGACCTTCAAAAACAGATTTGGTGTGTGATTGTTTTGCACCGTTATATCTGATTTTGAAGACTAGGATTTTATATGTGTACGTGTATACCAAACTTTCATGTGTACCAAATACCATGGGCTAATGAAAAACTGATACAATTGAGTCCCGTGCAAATCGTCGTACAATAAACTAACAAAATTAAAAAATTCTCTAAAAATTATAATCTTACTTTATTATTTACTTTATTAATTTATTGAATTTTAAATTCTAAATTACCGTGTGTTAATAGATACAAAAAAATTGTATCCCACGTAAGGATTAATTGAATATATGCCACAACTTTTATAAAATTAGATGGCTAGTTCATTTTGATGCCATGCAGGGGCATGAAAATAAACTAGTTTCTAATTTTTCAAAAATTTGAGTGGCAATTTTTCCAACTAACCCCCAACATAAAGGGATAAAATGATAATTTTCTCAATCTGTCTCTTATATATTGATAGAGTAAATTATGAGTACACTTATACCTATCTTAAGAAATTTTCATGATCTATGATAGTTTGATTGCAGTATTTGTTGTCTCCGATTTGGGGCCAAACATTAAGGATGTAGCTCCTGACGATGCTCTCTGCGGGAGCGCGAACTGTCCGCGTCATGAGGCCGGTCAGTCCGCGACCTCGTTGCATGAGTGGATCCTCTCTGCGTCACACCAGACGGTCCGTGCGTAGCACTAGAGTGGTCTGTGATGCCGTAGAGCATCTCCTGGCTACGTAGAACCCTAGACCTCACCTCTTGGGAGGGACCCGTCGGGGAGGAGAGTTCTTGGGGTGCTACAAGGTCGGCAAGCCACCCGGGGCATCCCTAGATGGCTTATAGTCGCCTACGACTAAGAAAGTAGGTTGAGGAAGATTAAGTGTCTGTTTGGTTGAGCTGTGGCTTTGGAAAAGCCACTGTTGGATGTGAGTTGTGAAAAAAGTTGTTATGGGCTGTTAAATATCATAAAATTATTTGGTAGAACCCACTAAAGCCACTAAAAGTTCTTACATATATATTTTCGCAGTTCCATCCAAAAGCCACTAAAAGCAACTCTAGAGGTGCTTTTAATTTTATACTGCGAGAAAGTCGGCTTTAAAAAACTGCTTACTGGATCCAACCCTTTGGTTTAGCTTTTGGCTTTTAGGGGACAAAAGTCAAAGCCAAAAGCTAAACCAAACACACCCTAATACTAGACTGATTACTCCTATTACTAGTGCAAGAAAGTAAAGGAACTGAAAATTAGATTGATTGGTTCGATTGTTGGTGCGCGCAATCGATTGTAACCCTTCATAAATTTATAGGGGAAGGTCTAGACTCGTTCCTAGGCGTTCCCTAATAGAACCCGCGTGATTAGATGGATAAGTACGCATGAAAATAGGAGTTATCTCCCCTGAGTTAATTCTATTGCGAACCGTCCGGGCTACCCCATGGACTATCTAGGGCGTAGACCGTTCGATCTTCCCAAGCATCACATATGGTGCTCAACACATGCCCTTGCCTTTTGGGTAAGCTTGAGCAAACCAAAAGCACCTGGTATAAGCCATAAACAACCCAATGTGAATCCATCGGTTTTCTAGACATCTTGCCATACAATAGAATGATATTGATTTAGGAAAGGACCATTTAATGTCTTAGATAATTCATTACCTTGCAATGCCTGTAGCATGTGTGCATTACCAAAGATTTATGTGTAACTCTATAAGGCCATTCCCAGCTTGGTGACTGTTGGGGGCCTTCCTCTTTCGAAGGTCCTCAAAAACATAATTAACCATTTGTTTTCAGCATAAGTTATTACAAGGAGCTTCGTCTTCAGGATGGAAGTCTTTTCCTCAAGATAAAGGCATACGAGATGAAGATATGATTTAGGAATGATAAGAATAAACGCCGAAGCTATCGTCAGATTGATAACTTCGGCTTGTAACGGTGATGAAGTATGATGATGATGCTGTCCAAAGGGGAAAAGACTACTTAGTCCTTAATGACTTATATTACGATCATAAGTGAATATCAGGGACATAAATGCACTTTTGCTCGGGCTGCGTCCCATGCCTATAAATAGATGAATAGTAGCACCGCACTGTTCACGCTGAATTGTAATCCCTCTCACGTCAAGACATTCAAGCAAGCCGAATGTATCAATGTAATACATATTTTTGTTAATACTCATATATGCTTACTTAGTACAAACACGAATGGATCAATAAGTTATGCTTGCCATTTCTATCTCTTCGTATTTTGATTTATTTATAAGATGATGAAGGCATATCCTTCATAACCTTCGTCTGATGATCATTATGTCCATGGGGAGATAATGCTTCGGAAGATGAAGGTCCTTAATACTAAACAATTGTCTTGCCTTGTTCTTGACTCACAGTATTTGAGAACAAGTGACCAAAATTGGTGCCCACCTTCGGTGAACTCACTTCCACAACCTTTGGCAAGCGTTTTCCTTCGTCATGCCACCGAAGAAGGCAATAGCGCCAGGGGCTGCTCTGCAGCCACCAGACACCAATCAGGAGACACTCTCACTGAGAGAAGCTAGAAGCTAGAAGAGAAAGGCTACTAGCCCAACACCTCAGGAGGAGGAGTTGGACCAGGAAATAAGAGACTTAGAAGCTACACATTACCGAGTACAGAGGAAAAGGGAAAAGATGCTTCTGCTAGCTGAACTTCAAAGGAAGATCGACGAAGCCGTTGAAGAAATGTGCCACATCGCGCAGGATGATCAAGGACGAGGGCCTCAACACAGAGAGCTTCGTCAAGAAACTCCAACCAACGATCATGGATGGTATGATGACCTATTGAAAGAGAAATAGTCTCGACATTTCCTATAATCGATTTTGGTGTTTGACGACCATCACAAACCTTGTGGGCTAACCAGTTTGCCCAGTTGATCATTTCACAGGTGCATAAGTTCATCTACAACTATTCTAAATCGACTGTCCAGAATACCGTAGATTATTCCGGACAGGAGAAGCTTTTTTGGAAAAACACCTAAGCGCGGACCGTCCGGGCCCTTGCGGTGGACCGTCCGTGACACCAAAGTGAGCCTCGGACAGGAACACTGCATAAACGCAAGTCAACACTACAGACTGTCCGATGGAGAAGCAAGCACCGTCCGAGACCAAGCGCGGACCGTCTGGCCTCAGGCGCGGAGCGTCCGGTCGGTGAAAACCAGAAAACCCCGAAGGTGACGAGTTCGGTAAAATGTATTTTTAGCGTCCTCGCGGACGGTCCGGGGTGCACGACCGGACCGTCCACGACTGCTTTATCTGACATCTAACGACGCATTTAATGCATAGTAGCCGTTGATATAGCCGTTACTGCTGACCGTTGCGATTTTAGCCGTTGATGTGCAGGGCCGGACCGTCCGGACCAGGGGCTCGGACCATCCGCGGTTGGCAGGAAAGGAGCAACGGCTAGAAAGTGGTTGGGGGCTATAAATACAACCCCAACCACCTCCATTCACTTCACCGAAGCACTCCAATCCTTCACATTCAATACAAGAGCTAGCAATCCATTCAAAGACACAATCAAAGCTTCCAATCTCTCCATGTTCCACAATAGAGACAAGTGATCATTAGTGATTAGTGACTTGAGAGAGAGAGAGAGTGATCTGTGTGTTATTTGTCGCTCTTGTCGCTTGGCTTTTGCAATCGTGCTTTCTTCTTTTCCCATTCTTATTCTCAAGTGACTTGTAATCAAAGCAAGAGACACCAAGTGTGTGGTGGTCCTTGCGGGGTCTAAGTGACCCGTTTGATTAAGGAGAAAGCTCACTCGGTCTAAGTGACCGTTTGAGAGAGGGAAAGGGTTGAAAGAGACCCGGTCTTTGTGACCACCTCAACGGGGACTAGGTTCTTTGGAACCAAACCTCGGTAAAACAAATCACCGTGTTCATCTGCTTTATTTCTTGGTTGATTTGTTTTCCGTCTCTTTCGGACTCGGTTTTTATTCTAACGCTAACCCCGGCTTGTAGTGTGTTTAAAGTTATAAATTTCAGTTTCCGCCTATCCACCCCCCTTTAGGCGACTTTCAATTGGTATCAGAGCCCGGTACTTCATTAGAGTCTAACCACTCGAAGTGATGTCGGGAGATCACGCCAAGAGGGAGATCGTGACCGGCGATGACAAGTCCGCAAGCTCGAGAAGAACCCATTCGAGGGAGTCCGGCCACAAGCATAAGGAGGAATCCGCTTCCTCCATCAAGTCACAACGAAAAGGTGATAAAAAGAAGAAGATGAAGAAAGTGGTCTACTACGAGACCGACTCTTCGTCACCCTCCACCTCCGGCTCCGAATCGACGTCCGTCACTTCTAAGCGCCATGAGCGCAAGAAGTATAGTAAGATGCCCCTCCGCTATCCTCGCATTTCTAAACGCACTCCATTACTTTCCGTTCCCCTAGGCAAACTGAAAGGGAAACAGGCTTACACCTTTTCCTAATTGATTTTGGTGGTTGAATTGCCCAACACAAATAATTGGACTAACTAGTTTGCTGTAGATTATAAGTTTTACAGGTGCCAAAAGTTCACAACAAACCAATAAAAAGACCAAGAAAGGGTTCAAACAAAGAGAGCAAAAGACAACCTAAAGGCAGCTCTGGTCTGGCGCACCGGACTGTCCGGTGCACCACCGGACAGTGTCCGGTGCACCAAGGAACCCAACTCCAAACTTGCCACCTTCGGGAATTCTGGGAGCCACTCCGCTATAATTCACCGGACTGTCCGGTGTAGCACCGGACTGTCCGGTGTGCCAGCGGAGTAACAGCTACACAGCGCCAACGGTCGTCTGCAGAGGAATAGTAAAAGTGAACAGTGCGCGCCTGCACGCGCAGAAGTCAGAGCAGCGCCAGAAGGCGCACCGGACATTGAATAGTGACTGTCCGGTGCACCACCGGACTGTCCGGTGGCCCAGTTGTCAGAAGCTCCAACGGTCGAAACCCAACGGACTGGTGATGTGGCTGGCGCACCGGACTGTCTGGTGCGCCATACGACAGCAGCCTCCACCAACGGTTCTTTTGGTGGTTAGGGCTATAAATACCCCCCAACCACCACACTTCAATGCATCCAAGTTTTCAGCCTTCAAACCTCATACAAGAGCTCTAGACTTCATTCAAAGACACAAACAAGAGATCAAGTCCTCTCCCAAGTCCAAAGATCATTCCAATCAAATAGTGACTAGTGAGAGAGACAATTGTGTTCATTTGAGTTCTTGCGCTTGGATTGCTTTTCTTCTTCCTTCTTTCTTGTTTCCAACTCAATTGTAATCAAGGCAAGAGATACCAATTGTGTGGTGGTCCTTGTGGGGACTTAGTGTCCCGATTGATTGAGAAGAGAAGCTCACTCGGTCTAAGTGACCGTTTGAGAGAGGGAAAGGGTTGAAAGAGACCCGATCTTTGTGACCACCTCAACAGGGAGTAGGTTTGCAAGAACCGAACCTCAGTAAAATAAATCACCGTGTCATCCGCCTTTTTTGCTTGTGATTTGTCTTCGCCCTCTCTTTCGGACTCGATTATATCTCCAACGCTAACCCCGGCTTGAAGTTGTGCTTAAACTTTATAAATTTCAGATCTACCTATTCACCCCCCTCTAGGCGACTTTCAATTGGTATCAGAGCCCGGTACTTCATTAGAGCCTAACCGCTGGAAGTGATGTCGGGAGCATCCACCAAGAGGGAGATCGGGACCGGCGACAAGTCCGCAAGCTCGGGGAGAACGCACTCAAGGGAGTCCACCCACAAGCACAAGGAGGAATCCTATTCCTCCATCAAGTCCCAACGGAAGGGTGACAAGAAGAAGAAGATGAAGAAGGTGGTCTACTACGAGACCGACTCTTCGTCACCCTCCACCTCCGGCTCAGAATCGGCATCCGTCACTTCTAAGTGCCATGAGCGCAAGAAGTATAGTAAGATGCCCCTTCGCTATCCTCGCATTTCAAAACGCACTCCATTACTTTCCATCCCATTAGGCAAACCACCTATGTTTGATGGTGAAGATTATTCTATGTGGAGTGATAAACTGAGGCATCACCTAACCTCACTCCACAAAAGCATATGGGATATTGTTGAGTATGGAGCGCAGGTACCAAAGGAAGGGGACAAGGATTATGATTCGGAGGAGGTCGAACAAATCCAACACTTCAACTCCCAAGCCACTACTATACTCCTCGCCTCTCTAAATCGAGAGGAGTATAATAAGGTGCAAGGGTTGAAGAGTGCCAAAGAGATTTGGGATGTGCTCAAGACCACGCACGAAGGAGATGAGGTGACCAAGATCACCAAGCGGGAAACGATCGAGGGGGAGCTTGGTCGATGCTTCACCAAGGGGAGGAGCCACAAGCGATGTACAACTGACTCAAGACCTTAGTGAACCAAGTGCGCAACCTCGGGAGCACCAAATGGGATGACCATGAGATGGTCAAGGTTATTCTTAGATCACTCGTTTTTCTTAACCCTACACAAGTTCAATTAATTCATGGTGATCCAAGATATAAACTAATGTCTCCCGAGGAAGTGATAGAAAAATTTGTGAGCTTTGAATTGATGATCAAAGGCTCCAAGAAAATTATCGAGCAAGGTGCCACCTCAACACCCGAGGTGCAACCCGTCACATTCAAGGCGACGGAAGAAGAAAAGAAGGACTCTACATCAAGTAGGATCCCCATCGACGCCTCCAAGCTCGACAACGAGGAAATGGCGCTCATCATCAAGAGGTTTCGCCAAATCCTCAAGCAAAGGAAGGGGAGAGATTACAAGCCCCGTTCCAAGAAGGTGTGCTACAAGTGTGGTAAGCCCGGTCATTTAATTGCTAAATGTCCATTATCTAGTGATAGTGACAGGGGCGACGACAAGAAGGGAAAGAGAAGAGAAAAGAAGAGATACTACAAGAAGAAGGGCGGCGATGCCCACGTTTGCCGGGAGTGGGACTCTGACGAGAGCTCCACCGACTCCTCCTCCGACGAGAACGCCGCAAACGTCGCCGTCAACAAGGGTCTTCTCTTCCCAAATGTCGGCCACAAGTGCCTCATGGCAAAGGACGGCAAGAAGAAGAAGGTAAAATCAAGATCCTCCACTAAGTATGCAACCTCTAGTGATGAGGATAATTCTAGTGATGATGAGGATAACTTGCTCACTCTTTTTGCCAATCTTAATATGCAACAAAAGGAGAAATTAAATGAATTGATTAGTGCTATTCATGAGAAGGATGAACTCTTGGATAGCCAAGAGGACTTCCTTATTAAGGAAAACAAAAATCATGTTAAAGTTAAAAATGCTTATGCTCAAGAGATAGAAAAATGTGAAAAATTAACTAGTGAGCTAAGCACTTGCCATGACACTATTTCCAACCTTAGATTTGAAAATGACAAATTGATTGCTAAGGTTGAGAAATTAAATGTTAGTGATGATTCTCTTGTCAATCTTAGGAATGATAATGCTAATTTAATTGCTAAGATTGACAAATTGAATGCATCTCTCTCTAGCCTTAAAATTGAGAATGAAAAATTAATTGCTAAGGCTAAAGATTTAAATGTTCGCAATGTCTCCATTTCCAATCTTAGAGATTAGAATGCTATTTTACATGTTAAGATTGTTGAATTAAATACTTGCAAACCCTCTACATCTACCGTTGAGCATGTTACTATTTGCACTAGATGTAGAGACATTAATGTTGATGCTATTTATGATCACCTAGCTTTAATTAAACAACAAAATGATCACATAGCTCAACTTAGTGCTAAGATTAATGAGCATGACTTAGAAAATGAAAAATTTAAATTTGCCAGAAGCATGCTCTATAGTGGGAGACGCCCTGGGATTAAGGATGGCATTGGCTTCCAACAGGGAGACAATGTCAAGCTTAATGCCCCTCCTAAAAGATTGTCTAATTTTGTTAAGGGCAAGGCTCCCATGCCTCAGGATAACGAGGGCTATATTTTATATCCTGCTGGTAATCCTGAGGATAAGATTAGGAGAATTCATGCAAAGAAGACTCATTCCCACCATGCTTTTATTTATAAGAATGAGGCTTCTAGCTCTAGGCGTTCTACACATGTTAAAATGCCTAAGAAGAAAACTCCTATTGCATCAAATAATCATAACATTTCATTCAAGACTTTTGATGCTTCCTATGTGCTCACTAACAAATCAGGCAAAGTAGTTGCCAAATATGTTGGGGACAAACACAAGGGGTCAAAGACTTGTGTTTGGGTACCCAAGGTGCTTGTTTCTAATGTGAAAGGACCCAAGACTGTTTGGGTACCTAAGAACAAGGCCTAAATTTGTTTGTAGGTTTATGCATCCAGGGGCTCAAGTTGGATCATCGATAGCGGGTTCACAAACCACATGACAGGGGAGAAAAGGATGTTCTCCTCCTTTGAGAAAAACCATGATCCCCAAAGAGCTATCACATTCGGGGATGGAAATCAAGGTTTGGTCAAAGGACTTGGTAAAATTGCTATATCACCTGACCATTCTATTTCCAATGTTTTTCTTGTAGATTCTTTAGATTACAACTTGCTTTCTGTTTCTCAATTATGTAAAATGGGTTACAACTGTCTTTTTACGGATATTGGTGTTACTGTCTTTAGGAGAAGTGATGATTCAGTAGCATTTAAGGGAGTGTTAGAGGGTCAGCTATACTTAGTTGATTTTAATAGAGCTAAACTCGACACTTGCTTAATTGCTAAGACTAACATGGGTTGGCTCTGGCATCGCCGACTAGCCCACGTTGGGATGAAGAATCTTCATAAGCTTCTAAAGGGAGAGCACATTTTGGGACTAACCAATGTTCATTTTGAGAAAGACAGGGTTTGTGCGCATGTCAAGCAGGGAAGCAAGTTGGTGTTCATCATCCACACAAGAACATCATGACGACTCACATGCCACTTGAGTTACTCCACATGGATCTATTCGGCCCGATCGCTTACATAAGCATCGACATGAGTAAGTACTGTCTAGTTATTGTGGATGATTATTCTCGCTTCACTTGGGTGTTCTTTTTGCAGGATAAATCTCAAACCCAAGAGACCTTAAAGGGATTCTTGAGATGGGCTCAAAATGAGTTCGGCTTAAGGATCAAAAAGATTAGAAGCGACAACGGGATAGAGTTCAAGAACTCACAAATAGAAGGTTTCCTTGAGGAAGAGGGCATCAGGCATGAGTTCTCCTCTTCCTACACGCCGCAACAAAATGGTGTAGTGGAGAGGAAGAATAGAACTCTATTGGACATGGCAAGGACCATGCTTGATGAATACAAGACTTCGAATCAGTTTTGGGCCGAGGCGGTCAACACCGCTTGCTACGCCATCAACCGGTTATATCTTCACCGAATCCTCAAGAAGACATCTTATGAACTCCTAACCGGTAAAAAGCCCAATGTTTCATATTTTAGAGTCTTTGGTAGAAAATGCTTTATTCTTGTCAAAAGAGGTAGAAAATCTAAATTTGCTCCTAAGGCTGTAGAAGGCTTTTTACTTGGTTATGATTCAAACACAAGGGCATATAGAGTCTTTAACAAGTCCTCTGGACTAGTTGAAGTTTCTTGTGACATTGTGTTTGATGAGACTAACGGCTCTCAAGTAGAGCAAGTTGATCTTGATGAGCTAGATGATGAAGAGGCTCCGTGCGTCGCACTAAGGAACATGTCCATTGGGGATGTGTGTCCTAAGGAATCCAAAGAGCCTCCACATGCACAAGATCAACCATCTTCCTCAATGCAAGCATCTCCACCAACTCAAGATGAGGATCAAGCTCAAGATGATGATGATGAAGATCAAGAGGAGCCACCTCAAGAGGAGGACAATGATCAAGGGGGAGATGCTAATGATCAAGACAAGGAAGATGATGAGGGTCCAAGACCGCCACACCCAAGAGTCCACCAAGCAATCCAACGAGATCACCCTGTGAACACCATCCTTGGCGATATTCATAAGGGGGTAACTACTCGATCTCGTGTTGCTCATTTTTGTGAACATTACTCCTTTGTGTCTTCTATTGAGCCATACAGGGTAGAAGATGCATTAAGGGATTCGGATTGGGTGTTGGCAATGCAAGAGGAACTCAACAACTTCATGAGGAATGAGGTATGGCATTTAGTTCCACGTCCTAATCAAAATGTTGTAGGAACCAAGTGGGTCTTCCGCAACAAGAAAGATGAGCATGGTGTGGTGACAAGGAACAAAGCCCGACTTGTGGCCAAGGGATATTCACAAGTCGAAGGTTTGGATTTCGGTGAAACCTATGCACCCGTAGCTAGGCTTGAGTCAATTCGTATATTACTTGCCTATGCTACTTACCATTGCTTTAAGCTTTATCAAATGGACGTGAAAAATGCTTTCCTCAATGGACCAATCAGGGAGGAGGTCTATGTTGAGCAACCTCCCGACTTTGAAGATAATGAGTACCCTAACCATGTTTATAAACTCTCTAAGGCGTTTTATGGGCTCAAGCAAGCTCCAAGAGCATGGTATGAATGCCTAAGAGATTTTCTTATCGCTAATGGCTTCAAAGTCGGAAAAGCCGATCCTACTCTCTTTACTAAAACCATTGCTAATGATTTGTTTGTATGCCAAATTTATGTTGATGATATCATATTTGGGTCTACTGACAAATCTACTTGTGAAGAGTTTAGTAGGATTATGATTCAAAAATTCGAGATGTCTATGATGGGGGAGTTGAGGTATTTCTTAGGATTTCAAGTGAAGCAACTCCAAGAGGGCACCTTCATTAGCCAAACGAAGTACATTCAAGACATTCTTGCCAAGTTTGGGATGAAGGATGCCAAGCCTATCAAGACACCCATGGGAACCAATGGGTATCTCGACCTCGACACGGGAGGTAAATCCGTAGATCAAAAGGTATACCGGTCGATGATAGGTTCTTTACTCTATTTATGTGCTTCACGACCGGATATTATGCTTTCCGTATGCATGTGTGCAAGATTCCAAGCCGATCCTAAGGAAGTTTACCTTAGGGCCGTAAAATGAATCTTGAGATATTTAGTTTATACTCCTAAGTTTGGCCTTTGGTACCCTAGGGGATCCACTTTTGATTTAATTGGTCATTCAGATGCTGATTGGGCAGGGTGTAAGATTGATAGAAAGAGCACATCATGGACTTGCCAGTTCTTGGGAAGATCTCTGGTGTCTTGGGCTTCAAAGAAACAAAATTCTGTAGCTCTTTCTACCGCCGAAGCCGAGTATATTGCCGCAGGCCATTGTTGTGCGCAATTGCTTTGGATGAGGAAAACCCTTAGGGACTATGGTTACAAATTAACCAAAGTTCCTCTCCTATGTGATAATGAGAGTGCAATCCGCATGGCGGATAATCCTGTTGAGCATAGTCGCACTAAACACATAGCCATTCGGTATCACTTTTTGAGGGATCACCAACAACGGGGAGATATCGAGATTGCATATATTAACATCAAAGAACAATTAGCCGATATCTTTACCAAGCCATTAGATGAGAAAACATTTACCAAACTTAGGCATGAGCTAAATATTCTTGATTCTAGGAATTTTGATTGATATTTTGCACACATAGCTCATTTATATACCTTTGATAATATCTCTTTCATGTGCTATGACTAATGTGTTTTCAAGTGAATATTATGCTAAGTCATAGATTGAAAGGGAAATGGAGTCCTCGGCGAAGACAAAAGGCTTCCACTCCACTCCATTGAATTATTCATCCTTCACCGTCGCTCCACACCGCTCTCCAATTTGGTATAATCTTCACTCCTATATTATTTACCAAAGGGGGAGAAAGTTTGAAAGAGGGGCTTATATTTCACTCACAAGTATCCGTTTTTGGCGATTCATGCCAAAGGGGGAGAAAGTATTAGCCCAAAGCAAAAGGACCGCACCACCACCAATTTCAAAAATTTGTAGTCTTTCAATTTGTATTAAAGAAGTGTTTTTAAAGATTTTCAAATTGGTATCTTATTGTTGATATAATTTCAAATTGGTATACCCTCTTCAAAATTAATATCTAAAACCCTCTTGAACACTAAGAGGAGGATTTCATTAAGGGGGAGTTTTGTTTAGTCAAAGGAAAAGCATTTGAAACAGGGGGAGAAAATTTCAAATCTTGAAAATGCTTCTCAAAATCTTATTCATATACCTTTGACTTTTTGCAAAAGATTTTGAAAAAGAATTTCCAAAACTTTGCAAAACAAAACAAGTGGTGCAAGCGTGGTCCAAAATTTTAAATAAGAAGAAAGCCATCCATGCATATCTAGTAGAAATAATTATTGGTTTCATTCCAAGCAACCTTTGCACTTACCTTATGCAAACTAGTTCAATTCTGCACTATTTTATTTGCTTTGGTTTGTGTTGGCATCAATCATCAAAAATGGGGAGATTGAAAGGGAAACAGGCTTACACCTTTTCCTAATTGATTTTGGTGGTTGAATTGCCCAACACAAATAATTGGACTAACTAGTTTGCTCTAGATTATAAGTTTTACAGGTGCCAAAGGTTCACAACAAACCAATAAAAAGACCAAGAAAGGGTTCAAACAAAGAGCGCAAAAGACAACCTAAAGGCAGCCCTGGTCTGGCGCACGAGACAGTGTCCGGTGCACCAGGGAACCCAACTCCAAACTTGCCACCTTCGGGAATTCTGGGAGCCACTCCGCTATAATTCACCGAACTGTCCGGTGTAGCACCGGACTGTCCGGTGTGCCAGCGGAGTAACGACTACACAGCGTCAACGGTCGTCTGCAGAGGAACAGTAAAAGTGAACAGGGCGCGCCTGCGCGCTCAGAAGTCAGAGCAGCGCCAGAAGGCGCACCGGACATTGAATAGTGACTGTCTGGTGCACCACCGGACTGTTCGGTGGCCCAGTTGTCAGAAGCTCCAACAGTCGAAACCCAACGGACTGGTGACGTGGCTGGTGCACCGGACAGTGTCTGGTGGCGCACCGGACTGTTCGGTGCGCCATACGACAACAGCCTCCACCAACGGTTCTTTTGGTGATTGGGGCTATAAATACCCCCCAACCACCACACTTCAATGCATCCAAGTTTTCAGCCTTCAAACCTCATACAAGAGCTCTAGACTTCATTCAAAGACACAAACAAGAGATCAAATCCTCTCCCAAGTCCAAAGATCATTCCAATCAAATAGTGACTAGTGAGAGAGACAATTGTGTTCATTTGAGTTCTTGCGCTTGGATTGCTTTTCTTCTTTCTTCTTTCTTGTTTCCAACTCAATTGTAATCAAGGCAAGAGACATCAATTGTGTGGTGGTCCTTGTGGGGACTTAGTGTCCCAATTGATTGAGAAGATAAGCTCACTCGATCTAAGTGACCGTTTGAGAGAGGGAAAGGGTTGAAAGAGACCCGGTCTTTGTGACCACCTCAACGGGGAGTAGGTTTGAAAGAACCGAACCTTGGTAAAACAAATCATCGTGTCATCCACCTTATTTGCTTGTGATTTGTTTTCGCCCTCTCTTTTGGACTCGATTATATCTCTAACGCTAACCTCGGCTTGTAGTTGTTGGGACCATGCTTCGTCGCCGAAGGTCCTGCAGAAAGAGACAGCTTTGGCTGAAGCTGCCCGTACGTGACGCCGAAGGTATCATTCATGAAGCTTTGATAATACAACATATCCGAAGGTGAAGGGACGAACCGACTTAAAGATAGAATGACCTTTTAGTTCATAAAGGTCTGAGTCAATGTTGTAAACTTTTATGAGGGGCATGATTGTAATTCCTCACAGGCTGTGTCCTGTGCCTATAAATAGTGAACAATATTCCTTTACTGTTCACGCATTCCTGCAATTGCAATCGCATCACTCGGAAATTATTCTTTGCCAAGGCAGAGGTATAAATGTATCTAACATTTGAATACATCAAGTTTGTATAATATGAAAATGATGTTGTTTATTTATAATTTACTTGTCATTAATGCTTCATATCTCGAATTATTTTATACAATCTCTGAGAGTTCAATTACGAAGATTCAACCTTCGTAATTGTATCGTCTTTAACCTTTGTCCGAAGTTCATTAAATCCTTAAGGAGATAATGCTTCAGCGGACGAAGGGCATTAACATTTAACATTTTATGTTGCCTTGTTCTTAATTTATAGCATTTGAGAACGAGTTCCCAACATTGGCGCCCACCTCCGGTGAACTCACTTCCACTTTTCTGAGCTGATGGCTTCGTTCAATATTCAAGCTGGAGCTGCTTCGGTTCCGAAGCTGGTACTCCCGATAACAGGCGGTTCATGTTCAGAACCAGCCAACAAGAAGCAGAAGAAGGAAGCACAGAGAAGGGTACAGCATGTCGGGGTGCAAGGACCCTTCATCAAGTCAAGATGGTCTCACATTCCTATTACCTTCTCTCAAGAGGACCTTCAACTCAAGGATTACCCACACAATGATGCTATGGTTATCTCTTGTGTTATCAAAGGATTTCTGGTCCACAATGTTTTGGTTGATACAGGCAGTGCAGCTGATATCATATTTGCTAAGGCCTTCAGACAGATGCAAGAGCCCGAAGATAAAATTCTTGATGCCACACATCCCCTCTACGGCTTCAAAGGAAGGCAGATTGTAGCACTCGGCAAAATCTCAATGTCAGTGGCCTTCAGATTCATCAACAACACAAGGATTGAACAAGTTATGTTTGATATTGTTGACATGGAGTACCCTTACAATGCAATCATTGGTCGTGGGACTCTTAATGCCTTCGAAGCAATTCTGCATCCAGCTTATCTTTGCATGAAGATACCTTCGGACCAAGGGCCCGTTGCTATTCATGGAAGTCAAGAAGCTGCCAGAAGGGCCAAAGGAAATTGGACAGACTCAAAAGCAATCCATAATATAGATGGAACTGAAGCTTGTGAGCAATACAAGTTCAGAAGGGAAAAAGTTGCTTCGGCTGACTAGCCGAAACCCATGCTCCTATGTGAGGATATAGCAGAGCAGAAGGTGCTATTGGGATCTCAATTGTCCGAAGAGCAGGAGAAAACCTTGATAAGGTTTCTGTTCAACAATAAAGATGTTTTTGCTTGGTCAGCTAATGATCTTTGTGGAGTTAACAGGGATGTTATTGAGCATTCGCTCAATGTTGATCCATCCTTCAGGCCCAGAAAGCAGAGGCTTCGGAAAATGTTTGAAGACAAGGCCGAAGGTGCTCGGAATGAAGTAAAAAGACTCCTCAGTGCCGGAGTTATTAGAGAGGTAAAATACCCAGAATGGTTGGCTAACACTGTTGTGGTGAAGAAGGCCAATGGTAAATCGAGAATGTGTATCGATTTTACTGACCTCAACAAAGCCTGTCCGAAGGACGAGTTTCCATTGCCAAGGATAGATTCCTTAGTTGATGCAGCAGCTTCATCAGAGCTTATGAGTTTGCTGGATTGCTATTCAGGCTATCATCAAATATGGATGAAGAAGGAAGATGAACCAAAAACCAGCTTCATAACCCCTAGTGGGACATATTGCTACCTTTGGATGCCTAAGGGGCTTAAAAATGCTGGAGGAAGTTTCAGCAGAATGACAGCGAAGGTCCTTCACTCTCAGATAGGAAGGAATGTGCTAACTTATGTTGATGATATCATTGTAAAAAGCACGAAGCAAGATAACCACATTGCTGATTTGCAGGAGACCTTCGCTAATTTTAGACAGGCTGGTCTAAAATTAAATCCAGAAAAATGTGTCTTCGGAGTAAAGAAGGGGAAATTTCTCGGTTGCCTAGTCTCAACAAAGGGAATCGAGGCTAATCCAAGCAAAATCGAAGCAATACTTCGAATGGAACCACCAAGTACAAAAAAGGGGGCTCAAAGATTGACAGGAAGGCTGGCGTCTCTCAACAAATTCATATCTAGATCAGCAGAGAGAAACTTACCATTCTTCGAAGTGCTGAAGACAGCCGAAGTCTTTCAATGGGGACCAATCCAGCAGAAGGCCTTCGAAGAGCTGAAGCAGTATTTGATAGATCTAACAACATTAACTCCACCTACGCCAGGGGCTCCTTTGTTATTATATGTGGCAGCTTCGCACTCAGCGGTAAGTGCAGCACTTGTTCAGGAGAAGCTTGAAGGCCAAGTTAAGAGGCAGGCCCCAATATATTTTGTATCCGAGGTTCTTAGTTTATCAAAGAAAAATTATACAGAGTTGGAGAAGGTACTGTATGCTGTCTTGATGGCCTCCAGGAAGCTTCGGCACTATTTTCAAGCTTACAACATAATTGTTCCTTCTTCACAACCTCTGAAGGATATTATGAGGAACCGAGAAGCTACTGGAAGGATTGGAAAATGGGCTGCAGAGCTCAATGAATTTTGTATTGATTATGTTCATAGATCTTCGATTCAGTCCTAGGCGTTAGCAGACTTCATTGCTGACTGGACGCCAGGGGCTCAGGAGGAAGAAACAAATAAAGACGCCGAAGCATGGACAGTGTTTTGCGATGGGTCTTGGGGAACCTTCGGAGCGGGAGCGGCTGCTGTATTGGTTTCACCTTCCAAAGTTAAAACTTGTTATGCGGCAAGACTTGATTTTAGTTGCACAAATAACATCGCCGAGTATGAAGCTCTGCTTTTGGGTCTTCGGAAATTAAAGGCAATGGGAATCAGAAGGGCCATCCTTAAAACTGATTCTCAAGTTATTTCTGGTCATATTGACAAAAGTTACAAAGCAAGAGACCCGAAGCTTGAAAAGTATCTAGATACAGTCCGAAGGATTGAGGCTTCCTTCGAAGGTTTCTCTGTCAAAAATATTCCTCATGGAGAAAATGAATACGCTGATCTATTGGCTAAGTCAGCAGCCCAGGGGCTGCCTATGCCTTCGGAAGTATTTTTTGAAACAATAAAAGCACCTTCGGTCGAGCTTCTTGAAAGAGCAATCCTTAACATATCCCCTGGTTATAGTGAAGATTGGAGAACTGAGATCATCTCTTTCCTTTAGGGTAATTTTCTTTCAGACGACGAAGCTTATAACAGGAGAATAGAAGCAAGAGCTCGACCATATGTCATAATAGAAGGGGAGTTATACAAGCGCGGGGTCTGTTCCCCATTACTCAAGTGCTTATCTAGATCCGAAGGTATAGAATTAATGAAGGACATACATGCAGGTCTGTGTGGATCTCACATTGGATCTAGGCCCTTGCTTGGGAAAGTTTTTCGCCAAGGATTTTATTGGCCAAAGGCAGCTTCGGATGCAGCGGATTTAGTTCAAAAGTGCGAAGGTTGTTAGAAATGTGCAAGAGATCAAAAACAACCTTCGTCTTTAACTCAATTAATACAACCCACTTGGCCGTTGCAAAGGTGGGGTCTGGATTTGCTAGGTCCATTACCACCAGCACAGGGGAACTTAAGATATGTGGTGGTGGCAGTGGAATATTTTTCCAAATGGATTGAGGAGAAGCCCTTAGCCACAATAACTTCATTTACTATTCAAAAGTTTTTCTGGCAAAACATTGTTTGTCGCTTCGGAGTGCCGAAGGCTATCACTGTGGATAATGGGACACAGTTTGATTCTGAAGCCTTCAGAGAATTTTGTAATCAAATTGGCACGAAGATCCATTTTGCATCAGTCCGACACCCAGAGTCAAATGGACTTGTCGAAAGAGCCAATGGGATCATAATGACAGGAATAATGAAGTCAATCTTCAATCAGCCCAGGGGAAAGTGGCCAGATGAGTTAATCAAAGTGGTGTGGAGTCACAACACAACCATGTCAAGATCAACAGGCTTTACACCCTTTAAACTATTGTTTGGTGACGAAGCAATAATCCCAGAAGAGGCCAAAACAGGATCAATAAGGACAGTAGCTTCGGCAGAGGGCGAAAACGAAGTTGATTGCTCTGTAGAAAAAGATGCCATTGAAGGGATCAGACTTCAAGCTGTGGAAAACATCAATAAATATCAAGTTGAAACAATAAAATGGCGTGATAGAAAGGTCAAACTGAAGAACATTAAACCAGGACACTTGGTACTTTGAAGAGTAGCTAACCCTGAAACAGTAGGCAAATTACAGCTGAAGTGGGAGGGCCCCTTTTTGGTAGTATCTTCGTCAAGACCCGGTTCTTACAGATTGAAGGATATGGACGTCAATGACATTCCTAGTTCGTGGAATGCGGATGAGCTTCGGCGATATTATGTTTAGTTCGATGTAATTTTTTATATTCTTTTTTGTGGCACCCTTTTCCTTTCCAAAGGGGGAGAAAGGTTTTTAATGGGGCCACAACATGTAATTTTTCTTTTTCTTATTTTAATTCTATAAGAGCAATATCCCCCAAAAAATGTAAATATAAAAGCTGAAAACGCACCTTCGAGTGCAAAGGAAAAAGAAAAGAAAACAAGGAGAAGATCAAAAGTCGTTCCTAAGGGAATACAGAGCTTACAGCGAAAAATAAACGCTGATTCCGCCGAAAGTAAAAGGCGAAGAAGCTCCTAAGGGAGGCTTACAGCGAAAAATAAACGATGATTCCGCCGAAAGTAAAAGGCGAAGAAGCTCCTAAGGGAGGGTTACAGCGAAAAGTCAACGCTGATACACCGAAAAGTATACGGTGAAGCCGAAAAGTAAATGGCAAAAAAGATTTGTATCATTCTTGAGGGGATGAAGGGCCGTGCTTATGGTTTTTTGAACATGTGTCCTAATATTCATTTGCACATTACATGTCATCATGTCATTTGCATTCATAAACATCCATTTAGACATATATAGAATCATCATCATGCTACACAAAGAAGACAGGTGCTTTAGAAAATAAGGAAAAGATTCGAAGGAAAAAAATTTTATGCTTCGGTGTGTACGAAAAGAAGGGAAGGTGTTTTTCGCCTTCGGCTCAAAAGAGAAGTTTCGTCCACAGCAAAGCAGACTAAATACGGATAAGGGAGACAGGATATATTACAAGGTATGTACAAATTTACATGAGTTGTTCCATATCTATATTACAAGAGTTTCTCCAAGAATTTTTGCAGGAAAGCACATTATAAGCAACTTTAAGCTTCAACTAAGGCTTCGTTTTCAGTTTTGTTAAACATCAGCATTGTCAATCTTCAGCTTCGTCATCCTGTATATACCAAACAACAGAGTAAGAAAGGTACAAATTTCAAAGGAGAAGGTAAAAGTAACAAACACAAGTTTCTTACCGGCTTAAGATGGCTTCGAGCTTCGTCGCCTGCCATTTTCCGCCCGCCACTTACCCAGATCTGGGTCATGAATCTATTTCCGATGCTTCTGGCTAAGCTTGGGATATCTATCAAATCTGAAGCTGACAAGCTGAAGTTTGGTCTGTTCACAATGTTTCCATGCGTGCAGCTAGCCTTCAAAAAAGCAGTAGTTGTGCCCCGAGAAGCTACCAGGGCGCAGAAGTCGGCGTGCCCACCAATAACTTCGTCAAGGGCATCAACTTCGCCTTCAATATATTCTAATTTTCTTGGCAGATTTCCAGCTGAAGGTGTAAATTTCGAAGAGCTAGCTCCGACAGAGTGAAACACGTCCTTCAGCCGCTGCACACATCGGCTGCTGAAGCTTAAGCATTTCTCCTGAAGTTCTTTAAAGGATTTCTGCAAATTTGAGTATTTATCCACTTCAGTTTTTAGGCTTGCTTCAAGACATCTCTTTTCTTGCTCGAATTTTTCTGATTGTCGGAGCAATTCATTCTTTAATTTGTCATTCTCAGTTTGGACTTCAGCCAAAGAGCCCTCCATGGTCTGAATAACAAAATCCTTCTTTTCTAATGCACCTTCGTGCTCTTTGACCATGATTTCAAGGTCTTGGATTATGAAGTCTTTCTTTTTCAGATTGGCTTCGTGATTTTCAACTTTTTCAGCCAAATCTTGAATGACGGCTTTGTTTTTCTCTTCTTCCAGATCTTGTTGCATTTTTAGAACCTTGCTTAATAATATGCTCTGTCGAAACGATCTTCGTTAGAACGCGACCTAAAAGATAGTAATAATAGTAATAAAATAACGAAAATATTCGTTACCTTGAAGTTAGCATAAAGCAAGCTTCCGGCGATGTGGTGTCGTTGATAACGGCACAAGTCAGTTTCCAGCTTCGGCAAGCCAATGCTTTTGGAGAGGGTTCTAACAATTTTGGCCTCGGTACGGTTCCGAAGGCATCTTAGTTTCCCTTCGTTCACCCCACCAAATAGCATAGCCCCTGATTTATATCCGCAAGATATGGCATATTTTTTCAACTCCTCTTTCTCAGCGTCTGTTAACTCTTGTCCAAGCAAATCTTGAAAGTTAAAATCTTCTTCTTCCGAAATTTCATCAATCTGCTCTTTCCCCTTTTCAGTTGTCGTGCTCACCGCAGCTGCAGTAGTTTCTTCTTCAGCCATTTTCAGGAGTATATTGTCAATAACCTCAAGTGTGGTTTCCAAGTTCGACTCTTCGGTGGTCCCGGCTTCGGCCCCGGTAGCTTTGGCTTCGCCGGTCTCAGCTTCAGTGGTTTCCACTCCAGTAGCTTCGGCTGCGGCGCCTTCGGCTTCGGCAGTCTCGGTAAAGACAATTTTTGACACCGTCGCCGGTGGCGGTGTCTGATGGATCACATCTGTCACTTGAATAATTCTCCGTTTTTTCGGCTTCACAGGACTTTTTGCTGCCGAAGCTGCCTTGTCCCTCTGAAAAAACTTCGTCAGTTCCAGTGCCAGCGGACTTAGCCTGATAGGCAAGGGTTCAGTCATTACCTTCATAATCTCTTCTACTTCAACAGCAGAAGGAGAAGCAGAAGTATCTTCTTCTCGGACCGGCGTTTCCGGCTTTGGGGATGCACTTTTTCTCTTTCTTGTAGTGGCCACCTTCGGCTCAGGATTTAACTCTTCAGCACTAAGATTTTCAGAATCTTTCTTTTTCTTTTTGGCTACCTTGACGACTTCTTCGTCAGTAGCGCTGGCAATCCTTTTTCGCTTCGGGCCTCCAGCATCTCCGCCCAGTCGGCCGTAGTCAGCATATTCAAATCCTATGGCATCAAGCACCCTGTTCAGCCTTCGTTTCGGCCGAGTGCCGAAGGCCGCTGTCATCAGTTGGTCCTCTTTTTTAGAATAATTCCCAAGAATTTCATTACTCATTATTTCAATTGTATCAAGCCATTCTTGGCAGGGTACTTTAAAATATTTCTTGAACTTATAATAGTAGGGCAGTCGGACGAGTTCCCCCTCTTTCTTTTCCCCTTTAAGCTTCGGCATTGTCCACTCTTTCATAGTTGGAAAAACCCTGAAGGCCAGGAATTCCTGCACTAAATCTCTAGTGCCAATATGTTCTGCAATAATTTTGAATTCGCCCAGTGCAGCCCAAGTTGGACCTTGTACTGCCATTTTGCATCGGGGTCTTGTTTCTCCGAAGATTAGTTCAAGAGGGCTCTGAACCAGCTTCTCTTTGTCCGCGTCAACTTTGACATAAAACCATTCTGATTTCCAGCCTGCCGGCCATTTGCTTCGATAGCTGATCACGGGAAACTTCGTGGTTTTCCGATAAGCAAAATTATAGCAACCAAAATTTTCATGCAATCCATCTTTTCTGGCCTTAGTTTGGTAATGCAGCTCATGAACTCGACAGAAACTGTCGGCAAACGGCTCCACCGCTTGGCTTCGGAGAGCCCAGATATAGACGCTGAGCCTGACAATCGCGTTGGGAGTCAGTTGGTGAAAATAGATACCAAATCTTTGCAGCACATTAGAGATCATCCTATTCAAGGGCAATCTCAACCCAGCTTTTAGAGAGCTCTTGAAAATAACTATTTCATCCTTTTCTGGCTTCGGTGTAGTTTCTTCCCCCCCGAAGCGAAGCAGCTTCTTCTCATTCTCACTGAAATAGCCCGACTTCACCATTTTGGAGAAATCAGCCTTGGAGACAGTCGACTTTCCGAAGTCCAAATGGCTGGGCTTGCTTGGTACGACAATATGGTAATCATCATCGGAATCAGCTTCCTCAATATCTCCTTCTTCCGCTTCGGCAGCAACTTGTTCTGTATCGGCAACAGTCTGCTCTGTCTTGGCAGTGCGGATTCCTTCCGAGGTCACCAGTCCGGATCGTTGCATCACTTCGGAGATAGGAACAGTCTCCGCTCCTTCGGCTTTGCCTCCCTCACGCTCAACTCTAGCGGTAGAGCGCACTCTGGCCATTTAATTCTGAATTTCTTGGGAACTAAAAAACTTTCTCTCCCGAAGCTTTTTCTTCTGACGAAGTAGGCTTTAAACTGGAGCTTCGTCTGATTGCGAGAGTCAAGCTTCGACTATGGTTAAAAATTTTGGCAGCAAAACAGTGCAATAGCAATGAATGCTGTGGTAACTTCACACCTACCCGTCTGTTTATATAGTAGTGCAGGTAAGAAGGTGAATCGTCAGGATTTTTACACCAGGCAAACAGCTGCCCACACCCACTGCGCGGTGGACCGCAGAGACCAAATAGTAACCCTGCAGGGTGGGACCGCTATCGTTTCTCGACAACGAGCTCAGGGAAGGTGTTTTTCGGACCTTCGGCTTCCTGAAGCCTAAGAGACTTTTTTCACGGATCAAGCTCGTTACGAAAAACGATCTAGCACCGCGAAGGGGCTACTGTTGGGACCATGCTTCGTCGCCGAAGGTCCTGCAGAAAGAGACAGCTTCGGCTGAAGCTGCCCGTACGTGACGCCGAAGGTATCATTCATGAAGCTTTGATAATACAACATATCCGAAGGTGAAGGGACGAACCGACTTAAAGATAGAATGACCTTTTAGTCCATAAAGGTCTGAGTCAATGTTGTAAACTTTTATGAGGGGCATGA
Organism: Zea mays; assembly: GCF_902167145.1. NCBI lineage: Eukaryota > Viridiplantae > Streptophyta > Magnoliopsida > Poales > Poaceae > Zea > Zea mays. Next base: position 79,378,935 of record NC_050104.1, on the reverse strand, counting down.
TTGTAATTCCTCACAGGCTGTGTTCTGTGCCTATAAATAGTGAACAGTATTCCTTTACTGTTCACGCATTCCTGCAATTGCAATCGCATCACTCGGAAATTATTCTTTGCCAAGACAGAGGTATAAATGTATCTAACATTTGAATACATCAAGTTTGTATAATATGAAAATGATGTTGTTTATTTATAATTTACTTGTCATTAATGCTTCATATCTCGAATTATTTTATACAATCTCTGAGAGTTCAATTACGAAGATTCAACCTTTGTAATTGTATCGTCTTTAACCTTCGTCCGAAGTTCATTAAATCCTTAAGGAGATAATGCTTCAGCGGACGAAGGGCATTAACATTTAACATTTTATGTTGCCTTGTTCTTAATTTATAGCATTTGAGAACGAGTCCCCAACAGTAGTTGTGCTTAAACTTTATAAATTTCAGATTTACCTATTCATCCCCCTCTAGGTGACTTTCACAAACCACCATTTTTTGATGGTGAGGATTATTGTATGTGGAGTGATAAAATGAGGCATCATCTAACCTCACTCCACAAAAGCATATGGGATATTGTTGAGTATGGAACGCGGGTACCGAAGGTAGGGGACAAGGACTACGATTCGGACGAGGCCGACCAAATTCGGCACTTTAACTCCCAAGCCACAACTATACTCCTCGCCTCCTTGTGTCGAGAGGAGTATAATAAGGTGAAAGGGTTAAAGACGATCAAATAAATTTGGGACGTCCTCAAAACGGCGCACGAAGGGGACGAGGTGACCAAGATCACCAAACGGGAAATGATTGAGGGGGAGCTCGGTCGGTTCATCCTCAACCAAGGAGAGGAGCCACAAGCCATGTACAAATGGCTCAAGACCTTGGTGAATCAAATGTGCAACCTCAGGAGCACAAAATGGGATGACCATGAAATGGTCAAGTTTATTCTAAGATCACTCGTTTTTCGTAATCCTACGCAAGTTCAATTAATACGTGGTGATCCTAGATATAAGCTAATGTCTCCCGAGGAAGTTATAGGAAAGTTTGTGAGCTTTGAATTGATGATCAAAGGGTCCAAACAAATTGTCAACTTGGAGCAAGGCGGCATCTCCACACCCAAGGTGCAACCCGTCGCATTCAAGGCGACGGAAGAAAAGAAAGAAGAGTCTACATCAAGTAGATTCCCCATCGACGCCTCCAAGCTCGACAACGAGGAGATGGCGCTCATCATCAAGAGCTTCCGTCAAATCCTCAAGCAAAGGAGGGGGAAAGATTACAAGCCCCGCTCCAAAAGGGTGTGCTACAAGTGTGGTAAGCCTGGTCATTTTATTGCAAAATGTCCTATGTCTAGTGATAGTGATAGGGGCGACGACAAGAGGGGAAAGAAGAAGGAGAAGAAGAGGTACTACAAGAAGAAGGGCGGCGATGCCCACGTGTGTCGGGAATGGGACTCCGATGAGAGCTCCACCGACTCCTCCGACGACGAGGATGCCGCCAACATCGACGTCAACAAAGGACTTCTCTTCCCCAATGTCGGCCACAAATGCCTCATGGCAAAGGACAGCAAGAAAAAGAAGGTACAAGCTAGAACCATCCCCAAGTATACTACATCTAGTGATGAGGGTGGTTCTAGTGATGATGAAGATAACTTGTTTAGTCTTTTTGCCAACTTTAACATGCAACAAAAAGAAAAATTAAATGAATTAATAGGTGCTATTCATGAGAAGGATGAACTCTTGGATAGCCAAGAGGAATTCCTTATTAAGGAAAATAAAAAGCATGTTAAGGTGAAGAATGCTTATGCTCAGGAAATAGAGAAAAATGAAAATTTGACTAAGGAGCTTAGCATTTTCCATGACACCATTTCCATCCTTAGAACTGAGAATGTTAAAGTTGAAAAATCAAATGTTTGTCATGACTCAATTGTCAATCTTAAAAATGATAATGCTAGTTTAAATGCTAAGATTGATAAATTGAATGAATCAATTGCTAGCCTTAAAACTGAGAATGAAAAGTTAATTTCTAAGGCTAAAGATTTAAATGTTTGCAATATTTCTATTTCCAATCTTAGAAATGAGAATGCTATTTTACATGTTAAGATTGATGAATTAAATGCTTGCAAACCCTCTACATCTACTATTGAACATGTTGCTATTTGTACTAGATGTAGAGACATTAATGTTGATGCTATTCATGATCACCTAGCTTTAATTAAACAACAAAATGATCATATAGCTCAATTAACTACAAAAATTAATGAGCATGAAATTGAAAATGAAAATTTTAAATTTGCTAGAAGCATGCTTTATAATGGGAGACGCCCTGGCATCAAGGATGGCATTGGTTTCCAACAGGGAAGCAATGTCAAACTTAATGCACCTAAAAGATTGTCTAATTTTGTTAAGGGCAAGGCTCCCATGGCTCAGGATAACGAGGGTTACATTTTATATCCTTCTGGTTATCCTGAGCATAAGATTAGGAGAATTCATGCTAGGAAACCCCATAAGATTTCACACCATGCTTTTATGTATAAAAATGAGGCTTCTAGCTCTAGGAAATCAACCAATGTTAAATTGCCTAAAAAGAAAACTCCTACTGCATCAAATGAATCTAATATTTCTTTAATACGTTTGATTCTTCCTATGTTTTAACTAACAAATCAGGAAAAATAGTTGCCAAATATGTTGGGGGCAAACACAAGGGCTCCAAGACTTGTGTTTGGGTACCCAAGGTGCTTGTTCTAATGTGAAAGGACCCAACACCGTTTGGGTACCTAAGAACAAGGCCTAAATTGTTTTGCAGGTTTATGCATTCGGGGGCTCAAGTTGGATAATTGATAGCGGATGCACAAACCACATGACAAGGGAGAAAAGAATGTTCTCCTACGAGAAAAACGAAGATCCCCAAAGAGCTATCACATTCAGGGATGGAAATACAGGTTTGGTCAAAGGACTTGGTAAAATTGCTATATCATATGACCATTCTATTTCCAATGTTTTTCTTGTAGATTCTTTAGATTATAACTTGCTTTTAGTTTCTCAATTATGCAAAATGGGTTTTACAACTGTCTTTTTACAGATTTAGTTGTTACTGTCTTTAGAAGAAGTGATGATTCAGTAGCATTTAAGGGAGTATTAGAGGGTCAGCTATACTTAGTTGATTTTAATAGAGCTGAACTCGATGCTTGTTTAATTGCTAAGACTAATATGGGTTGGCTCTGGCATCGCCGACTAGCCCATGTTGGGATGAAGAATCTTCACAAGCTTCTAAAGGGAGAACACATTTTGGGACTAACCAATGTTCATTTTGAGAAAGACAGGGTTTGTAGCGCATGTCAAGCAGGAAAGCAAGTTGGTACCCACCATCCACACAAGAACATCATGACGACCGATAGGCCGCTTGAGCTACTCCACATGGATTTATTCAGCCCGATTGCTTACATAAGCATCGGCGGGAGTAAGTATTGTCTTATAATTGTGGATGACTATTCTCGCTTCACTTGGGTATTCTTTTTGCAGGAAAAATCTCAAACCCAAGAGACCTTAAAGGGATTCTTGAGACGGGCTCAAAATGAGTTCGGATTAAGGATCAAGAAAATAAGAAACGACAACGGGATGGAGTTCAAGAACTCACAAATAGAAGGCTTTCTTGAGGATGAAGGCATCAAGCATGAGTTCTCTTCTCCCTACACACCTCAACAAAATGGTGTAGTGGAGAGAAAGAATAGAACTCTACTGGACATGGCGAGGACCATGCTTGATGAGTACAAGACTCCGGACCGGTTTTGGGCTGAGGCGATTAACACCGCTTGCTACTCCATCAACCGGCTCTACCTTCACCGAATCCTCAAGAAGACATCATACGAACTCCTTACCGGTAAAAAGCCCAATGTTTCATATTTTAGAGTCTTTGGTAGCAAATGTTTTATTCTTATGAAAAGAGGTAGAAAATCTAAATTTGCTCCTAAGGCTGTTGAATGATTTTTACTTGGTTATGACTCAAACACAAGGGCATATAGAGTCTTCAACAAATCCACTGGATTAGTTGAGGTTTCTTGTGACATTGTGTTTGATGAGACTAATGGCTCTCAAGTAGAGCAAGTTGATCTTGATGAGCTAGATGATGAAGAGGCTCTGTGCGTCGCGCTAAGGAACATGTCCATTGGGGATGTGTGTCCTAAGGAATCCGAAGAGCCCACTCATGAACAAGATCAACCGACACCTTCCAATCAAGTATCTCCACCAACTCAAAATGAGGAACAGACTCAAGACAATGAAGATGAAGATCAAGAGGATGAGCCACTTCAAGAGGAGGACAATGATCAAGGGGGAGATGAAGTTGATCAAGACAAGGAAGATGATCAAGAGATACAGAGTCAAAGACCACCACACCCAAGAGTCCACCAAGAGATACAAAGAGATCACCCCGTGAACTCCATCCTCGGCGATATTCATAAGGGGGTAACCACTCGATCTTGAGTCGCTCATTTTTGTGAATATTACTCTTTTGTTTCCTCTATTAAGCCATACAGGGTATAGGATGCACTAAGAGATTCGGATTGGGTGCTGGCAATGCAAGAGGAACTCAACAACTTCACGAGGAATGAGGTATGACATTTAGTTCGACATCCTAACCAAAATGTTGTAGGTACCAAGTGGGTATTCCGCAACAAACAAGATGAGCATGGTGTGGTGACAAGGAACAAAGCCCGACTTGTAGCCAAGGGTTATTCACAAGTTGAAGGTTTAGATTTCGGTGAAACCTATGCACCCGTAGCTAGGCTTGAGTCAATTCGCATATTACTTGCCTATGCTACTTACCATGGCTTTAAGCTTTACCAAATGGACGTGAAGAGTGCCTTCCTCAATGGACCTATCAAAGAAGAGGTCTATGTTGAGCAACCTCCCGGTTTTGAAGATAGTGAGTACCCTAATCATGTTTATAAACTCTCAAAGGTGCTTTATGGGCTCAAGCAAGCCCCAAGAGCATGGTATGAATGCCTGCGAGATTTCCTTATCACTAATGGCTTCAAAGTCAGTAAAGCCGATCCTACTCTCTTTACTAAAACCATTGCAAAAGATTTGTTTGTATGCCAAATTTATGTTGATGATATTATATTTGGGTCTACTAACAAATCTACATGTGAAAAGTTTAGTAGGATCATGATTCAAAAATTCGAGATGTCTATGATGGGGGAGTTGAAGTATTTTCTAGGATTTCAAGTCAAACAACTCCAAGAGGGCACCTTCATCAGCCAAACGAAGTACACTCAAGACATACTCAACAAGTTTGGAATGAAGGATGCCAAGCCCATCAAGACACCCATGGGAACAAATGGGCATCTCGACCTCGACACGGGAGGTAAGTCCATAGATCAAAAGGTATACCGGTCGATGATAGGATCTTTACTCTATTTATGTGCATCTTGACCGGATATTATGCTTTCCGTATGCATGTGTGCAAGGTTCCAAGCCGATTCTAACGAAGTTCACATTAGGGCCGTGAAAAGAATCATGAGATATTTAGTTTATACACCTAAGTTTGGTCTTTGGTACCCCAAGGGATCCACCTTTGATTTAATAGGATATTCAGATGTCGATTGGGCAGGGTGTAAAGTTCATAGGAAGAGCACATCAAGGACTTGTCAGTTTCCGGGAAGATCCCTAGTGTCTTGGGCTTCAAAGAAACAAAACTCAGTAGCTCTTTCTACCGCCGAAGCCGAGTACATTGCCGCAGGCCATTGCTGTGCGCAATTACTTTGGTTGAGGCAAACCCTCAGGGACTATGGCTACAAATTGAGCAAAGTCCCTCTCCTATGTGACAATGAGAGTGCAATCTGCATGGCGGATAATCCTGTTGAACACAGCCGCACTAAGCACATATACATTCGGTATCACTTTTTGAGGGATCACCAACAAAGGGGGGATATCGAGATCGCTTATGTTAGCACCAATGAACAATTAGCCGATATCTTTACCAAGCCATTAGATGAGAAAACCTTTAGCAAACTTAGGAATGAGCTAAATATACTTGATTCTCGGAACTTTGATTGAAACTTTGCACACATAGCTCCTTTATATACTTTGACCATATCTCTTTCATGACTATGACTAATGTGTTTTCAAGTGTAATTTTATGCTAAATCGTAGATTGAAAGGGAAATGGAGTATTCGACGAAGACAAGGCTTCCACTCCACTCTAACGGTATCATTTACCCTTCACCATCACTCCGCATCCTCTCCAAATTGGTATAATCTTCACTCGTATTTCCTTGTACCAATGGGGGAGAAAATAAAAAAGGCTCTCAAACGTCTCTGTTTTTGGCGATTAATGCAAAAGGGGGAGAAGTAGTAAGCCCAAAGCAAAAGGACCGCACCACCAACTTCAAAAACTTTCAAAATGATGATTTATGTTTGTCTTTTCAATTGGTATCTTATGATAGAAATTTCTTCAATTTATATGACATTTTCAATTGGTATATTTAAAGATGGAATTTCAAAACTAGTATCTAAGTAAACCCTCTTAAAGACTAAGAGGAGAATTTTATTCAGGGGGAGTTTTGTTTAGTCAAAAGAAAAGCATTTAAAACAGGGGGAGAAATTTCAAAACTTGAAAATGCTTCTTGCAATCTTATTCATATACCTTTGACTATTTGCAAAAGTCTTTGAAAAGAATTTCCAAAAATAATTTGCAAAAACGAAACAAGTGGTGCTAATGTGGTCCAAAATGTTAAATATATCAAATCAAACTTATATGCTTAGAAATGCTTTCATTTTAACTTATGCATATCTGTCAAAATGCAAAGTAGTTACATTTCTACACTTTGTATTTGCTTTGGTTTGTGTTGGCATCAATCACCAAAAAGGGAGATTGAAAGGGAAATAGTCTCAACATTTCCTATAATCGATTTTGGTGTTTGACGACCATCACAAACCTTGTGGACTAACCAGTTTGCCCAGTTGATCATTTCATAGGTGCATAAGTTCATCTACAACTATTCTAAATCAACTGTCCAGAATACCATAGATTATTCCGGACAGGAGAAGAGTTTTTGGAAAAACACCTAAGCGCGGACCGTCCGGGCCCTTGCGGCGGACCGTCCACGACACCAAAGTGAGCCTCGGACAGGGACACTGCATAAACGCAAGTCAACACTACGGACTGTCCTATGGAGAAGCAAGCACCGTCCGAGACCAAGCGCGGATCGTCCAGCCTCAGACGCGGATCGTCCGGTCGGTGAAAACCAGAAAAAACCCGAAGGTGACGGGTTCGGTAAAATGTATTTTTAGCGTCCTCGCAGACCGTCTGGGGTGCACGATTGGACCGTCCGTGACTGCTTTATCTGACATCTGACGATGCATTTAATGCATAGTAGCCATTGATATAGCCGTTACTACTGACCATTGTGATTTTAGCCATTGATGTGCAGGGCCGGACCGTCCAGACCAGGGGCTCAGACCGTCCGCGGTTGGCAGGAAAGGAGCAACGACTAGGAAGTGGTTGGGGGCTATAAATACAACCCCAACCACCTCCATTCACTTCACCCAAGCACTTCAATCCTTCACATTCAATACAAGAGCTAGCAATCCATTCAAAGACACAATCAAAGCTTCCAATCTCTCCAAGTTCCACAATAGAGACAAGTGATCATTAGTGATTAGTGACTTGAGAGAGAGAGTGATCTGTGTGTTATTTGTCGCTCTTGTCGCTTGGCTTTTGCAATCGTGCTTTCTTCTTTTCCCATTCTTATTCTCAAGTGACTTGTAATCAAAGCAAGAGACACCAAGTGTGTGGTGGTCCTTGCGGGGTCTAAGTGACCCGTTTGATTAAGGAGAAAGCTCACTCGGTCTAAGTGTCGGCGTTTTGGACCCGCGAGGACCCTCAACCGACTAGTGAATTTGACGCTGCGTATCCCTGCCCAGATGGATTGATGCAAGATGAAACACAAGAGGGGGGATGAGGCTTATATTATCTTGCACCGGTGTGCTCGTAGTAGGGGTTACAAGCTTCGCGAGAGAGGGTTTGGCCTTGAAGTGAGCCGTCTGAGTCAGCCTCCTCCCGCGTGCCTTGGGAAGGCCCTGGGCATCCCCTTTTATAGATACAAGGGGATGGTCCAGCTGTACATATGGGGGTGTAGCTATGTGCTAACATGGCCGGCGGAGAAGTGCTTGAGCCCTGTAGAAGCGTAGCTGGCGGTGCGGCCCTGGGTTCTGCTGATGTTTCTTTGCCTTCGTAGAGAGCTGAGAACAATCGACGTAATAGACGCGTGCAGGGAACCATCATTACCTGTTGCCGGAGTAATCTAGATGTGACACTGGTCTTGTTCCTTCGTAGCCTGAGGCGGCTAGCTAGGGTTAGGGTAATGATGTATCCCCTGTAGCGTAGTCGGTCCGAGGCCGAGGTCAGGCGAGGCGATGACTTCTCCTGAGGCCGAGGCTGAGGTCGGGCAAGGCGGGGTCCTTCTCCTGAGGCCGAGGCTGAGGCCGAGGCCTAGGGTCGGGTGAGGCGGAGACCTTCTCCTGAGGCCGAGGCTGAGGCCGAGGCCTGGGGTCGGGCGAGGCGGAGCTCCTTGTTGCGCCCGAGGCTGAACTCGGGAGAGACCGTGACTTACTGTTGTTAGTCTTACCCTGGTGGTTGGCACAGTAGTCGGAACGGGGTGAATAGTGTTGTTTTCCTGTTAGAACGATCAGTAAAGGGTCGAAGTGACTGCGGTCATTTCTACCTTGCCAATTGAGGCGCGCATGTCAGGATAAGGTGTCAGGTGATCCCCGCATTAAATGCGCATGAGATACGGTCGGTGGTAAGGCGATTTGGCCAAGGTTGCTATACGACAAAGTTTGCCCGAGCTTAGCCTCGGGCGAGCCGGGGGTGCGCCCACTGCCTGAGGAGGCCCTCGGGCGAGGCGTGAATCCGTCTGGGACTACTGTTTTTGCCCGAGGCCGGGCTCGGGTGAGACGAGATCACGTCCCTTGGTAGATGAGGCCTTAACTTTGAGCTGTGCTTACCAGTCTTTACGGTCTGTTTTGAAGATGTTTTCCAGCCATGCTTAGGAGTATTGGGGGTACCCCTAATTACGGTACCCGACAGTAGCCCCCGAGCCTCAAAGGGAGTGTAGGCACTCACTTGGAGGTTCTGCCAGATTTTTTGCAAGGGGACTAGCCTTTCTCGGTTATATTTTGTTCTGATGGGTGCGCGCGAGCGCACCCGTCGGGTGTAGCCCCCGAGGCCTCGGAGGAGTGGTTTGACTCCTCTGAGGTCTTAATTCTTCTTGTGATTCCTCGGTCGGCCTTGTTGTTCCCTCATGCGCCTGGCCGCAGCCCGGGTGCATGGTCAGGCTCCGAGTTTTTAAGCTGGTTTGTCGACGTGGTCAACAATTTGGCCGTAGACTGGTGCGAGAGCAGCCTCCGAGCCTCTGCACGGAGCGAGAGGACGATCGAGGACCGTCTCGGCTTTTTATTGTACGCCCCTTCGTCGCCTTTCCACAAGGAGGAGGGGGAAACACGCCATGTTACCCTCGGTGGGCGCTGAACATGGCGTTTCCAGTGAGTTGCTATTGGGTAATCCGAGCGGACGCCCGAGCCCTGTTCGATAAGGGTCGGCTAGTGGCCTAGAGGCGCGCTCCAAAAGTACCTGCAGGTGATTTGCTGGACCTAGACCCATTCAATAGGGTCCGAGGGCTCGGTGCCTCCCTTCGGTGGGATTCCATTACAAACTGTTCCCGCTGGTCTCGGAAATGTCTTAGGGTACCTCGGGAGCGTAGCCCGAGCCTTGGCCATGTAACGGACGTACCCAGGGTCATCCCTGACTCTGCATGTTCTAGGGCGGCTGTCGAATCCCTTCGAGGGGCCAGCCTTCGAACCCCTGATCAGTAAAGGGCTCGGAGCCCGAGTGCTCTGGGGCGGTTGCCGAACCCCGCAGGGCGCAACCTTCGAACCCCTGATCAGTAGGAGGGCTCGAGGCCCGTTTCTTTTGCTGTGAAGGGCTCCTTCAAAATGTCCCCTTTCCCGACCCCTGCAAAGAGAGAGAAAGAGAGAGGAAAGGAAGAAAGGAGATATTTCGAAACAGTGTGGCACACCTTTTTTGAGGCAGTCATCATGACGGAGGCGAAACGGCGCCCGTCTGCCTGCCAGAGGAGACGTGTGTCCTGCCAGAGAGTTAATGCGACGGGACGGGCGACTCGCGGGGTATCTGTTGCGCGTGCGTGAGTTGTTCGAGGAACGGGAAAACCATTTTGCCATCGAGTTTGAAATTCACGAAGGGTTCGAGCGAAGTTTTGGGTGGATTTCGCCCGGGCCTTTATATACCCGGAAGAGGGGCCAGCAGTGGTTCTTTACCCTGCCATTTGCGCTTGTCTTCTGCTTTTGTTTTCGCAACCTAAGAGAGTAGACGGAGAAGAGAAAACTGCGCACCTCATCCCCTCCGCTTCCACCGCTTCAGCTCGGCGATGGCTGACAAGGCGACCGTAATTCCGCCGCGTGACCCGTGGCCTTTCTCCACCGTCACTGTGGAGGATCTGCAGGCCCTTGTTACTGAGGGTTTGCTCCGTCCTCTCTCCAGCAGGCCGCAACCTGAGTGGTTGGCCCCCGGGAGCGAGGCCGACCCGACTCCGCCACCGGGGTACGTGGTCAGTTTCACCCCTTCCATGAGCGGGGGTTTGGGATGCCGACGAACCGCTTCATGCGGGCTCTCCCGCATTACTACGGGGTGGAGCTTCACAACTTCAATCCCAACTCCATCGCGCAGGCGGCTATTTTCGTGGTGGTTTGCGAGGGGTTTCTGGGGATCGACCCCCACTGGGACCTGTGGATCCATCTCTTCTCCGCGGAGTTCTTCACCGCATCGACGGACGTGAAGAAGGTTCGTATCGTGGTGCGGGCTGGCGGCTGCACCCTCCAGCTGAGGTTAGGGCGCGCACAGCAGTACATCCCCGCCTCCCTTGTATCTTCGAACAAGGGGTGGCAGAACCGGTGGCTTTATCTCCAGAACGACGATGGGATCCTTCCGCCGTTTTCTCAACGAGTGGTGACCGCTGCCGGTGATAACTGGCGCTGGGGGGCCACACGCGAGAACCAGGAGAAGCTCCAGCCCATTCTCCGTGCCCTGCACAAGTTACAAGCCGAGGGCCTTACCGCTGCGGGGGTCGTCGCCGCTATCCACCGCCGGAGGGTGCTCCCATTGACAGAGCGGCGGTTGCGGCTTTCGGAGATGAAGCCGGGGGTTGATTTGGAGGGTTCACGGATGTCCTCGACCCCCTCTCCGCCGACGACCTCCTCAGACGGGTAGCGGGCACGGTGGGGAGGCTAGGCGCTGGCGTCCTTATCCAGCCCTCGATGCGTCCCAACCATGGGTATGTGTCCCTGATAAGTGTCCGACCCTCCTTCTGTTTTGCGCCGTGTTTCTTACGTCTTTAGTTCTTACTGTTGGGATTTTCGTTCATCCCCAGGGGTTCAGGAATTTTAAACTCTCCTGGCCACCGGTCCCGGAGGACGCGGCGGGCCGAACCGCGCGTAGGCTTGCCGCGGAGAAGGATAAGGAGAGGAAGGACGCGGAAAAGGCCCAAGCTCGCGAGAGGATGCGAGCTCGGGAAGCCTTGGAGAAGCGTCATCGGAGGCAAGCAAGTGATGGGCTCCCGTTAGAGCCGTCGTCGGACACGCCTGACGACGACGATGATGATGATGATGATGATGATGACGAAGACGATGACATGGCGGCCCGGCTTGGCCTCAGTCTGGATCCGAGGTTAGGCCAGAGGTCGTCAAGCCAGCTTCCAGGAGGGCTGGCGCCACCAGCGTTCGAGGCCGGGACACCGGGGTCCCGGTCCGAGGAGCGGAGGCTGGCCAAGGGGGTACTTGACCCCTTGGCCGAGATAATTGGGGCGACTCCAGGGGGTCAGGCCGAACCGCATGTCCCCCAAGAGCAGGTGCCCGTGCCGGCCGTACGGGAAGCTGATCCTTCGGCTGTCGTGATGTTGCCTGGGCAGGCCGCCCCTTGGTGCCTCAGGCGTCCGAGGTGGAAGCGGCGTCGAAGCCGGCTGCGAGGCAACCCTCGGCAGCGCCTACGGAGACCGGGGCCCAAGGGGTCTCCCCGCAGGCACGATTGGCCTTGCCCCGGAGCGGGTAAGTATCTGAGGGTACCCCTATTTCAGTTATTTCGTTGTGTGTCTTGATTTTGCCCTTTCTTCCTTTCAGCAAGCGGAGGCAGGGCTCGGATGGTCTGGCCCCCACGAAGGCCCTTAAGACGGGGCCGGCCCCTGCAGCCGGAGTGGCGGCGCGCCACGCTGGTTGGTTGGCCTCCTCGCAAGGCGCCCTCCGGCGGGGGGGCCCAGGCGGCACGGGCTGTCATGGGGCAAGCCTCCCAGGTCGACCCCCCTGTTGGAGCGGCCATCATGCCGGGGGAGGCCGTTGACGCGGTCGCGGCCCAGAGTTCGCCTGTCTTGTTGCCGGTGCCGGCATTGATTCCTGCCGGGGCCGTCTCTGATTCACCCGCGGAGCCACCCGTCGCCGCCGATGTTGAGATGGCTGAGGTGCCTCCGCCCCTGGTCATCTCCGATCTCCCCATTTTCGACCATGAGGAGGGGGCGACCGTTGTTGCCGAGGTCAGTGAGCGGAGGCTTGATACCTTGGTCGAGGAAAGGCCTGATACGTCGACTGCGGTGGCACCCGATGCATCAACTGCAGGGGGACCCGACGCCTCGGTCGTGGGGCGCGCAGAACCGTGGCCCGTCTTGGGGAGCAGCGGCCTTATCCCCACGCAGCTCAATCCCAATGAGTGGTGTGGGTAGGCCTGCTAATGGCAAAAAATCCAACCCACTCCCACCCATACCCAAATATAATAACTTTGATATCCATCCCACACCCACCCCAAAATATAAGAAAAAAATTAAACCCAACCCATCCAATAGTATTATTGACCCCAAACCAACCCTTAATTGGGTGGAAACCCATGGAAACACCGTGGGTTCAGCTTATTGTCTCACATCAAGCCAACTGCATACACATACACTGATACACAGTGATAATTTTATAGGTAGTTTCAATGGCGTACAAAAAACATAGTTCACGACATAAAAAATAGTGACAATAATATTATACATTGATACAAAAACAAGTTTGGTCGATGAACATTTAGGTCTCGAGAAAATAACAAAAAACATCTGTTAAAGATCCTTAATGAACAATTATCTTTTTGGCAAGAAATATAAACTAGCAGCAACGAAAAGAGTCTCTGATCAAGCTCGAAGCTAGCAACAGTGGAAGGGCACGTCTAGGTAGCATCAGAAGCCCATCGAACGACACATAAATCTCCCTGGAACTGAAAAGAAAATAACTATGTGTGAACGGTCCCGGGGCAACAGTGTATTCGCTTCTTACGGGCATGGCGTCAGCAGGAGCCAGGGGACAGGGGGCGTCGGCGTCTAAGTGTGAAAGTGTCTAATTAGCGTCGGGCGTCAGCAGGAGCCAAGGGAGCTCCGTCCGTCGAGGCGAAGACATGGAGAGAGGGGAGACTCCGGTCGCCAGGGCAGGGAGCAGGATGCGACCGTTGGTGCACGGGTGAAGACTTGGGGAGTTAGGGTTGAGTTGGGTATGTTGAGACTTGGGACTAGAGATGGCCAAACGGGCCGCCCGGCCCGGTCCGGGCCCGATGAAACCCGACCCGTTTTGGGCCCGGCCCGCCAGGCACGGTTAGAAAACTGGGCCGGGCCATCTAAGCACGCTGGCTCAATTTCCTGTCCAAGCCCGCAGCGGGCCTAAACGGGCTGTGCGGGCCGATAAGCGAGCTATGCGGGCCGGTAAGCACGTTTTAGTGTAAAAAAGCAGGCTTAACGGGCTTAGAGGTGTCGGCGTTTCGAACCCGGGGGGTCCCTGGACCAACAAAAAATTATCGCCGCGTGCCCCAGCCCAGATGGGTCGGCGCGAGACGGAGCGCGAAGGGGGGAAGAAGCCGGAGGGAGACAGGCGTGAGAGGTGAAATCCCGCGGCCTTCGTGTATGTCCCGCGCCCAGGTCGGGTGCGCTTGCAGTAGGGGGTTACAAGCGTCCACGCGGGAGGGAGCGAGCGGCCTCAAGCGAGCGCCGTCCCGTCCTTCCCCGTGCGGCCAACCCTCGTAAGAGGGCCCTGGATCTTCCTTTTATAGGCGTAAGGAAGGGATCCAGGTGTACAATGGGGGGTGTAGCAGTGTGCTAACGTGTCTAGCGGAGGAGAGCTAGTGCCCTAAGTACATGCCATCGTGGCAGCCGAAGAGGTTTTGGCACCCGGTTCGTGTGGTGTTGTGGCCGTCGGAGGAGCGCTGGAGCCTGGCAGAAGGACAACTGTCGGGGCTGTCAGGTCCTTGCTGACGTCCTCTTGCTTCCGTAAGGGGGCTGAGAGCCGCCGTCGTCATAGAGCGTGCGGGGCGCCATCATTACTTGTTTGGCGGAGCGAGCCAGATGGGACGCCGGTCATGTTCCCCGTAGCCTGAGTCAGCTTGGGGCAGGGTAATGATGGCGCCTCCTGTTGACATGGTCGGTCCGTGCCCTGGGTTGGGCAAGGTGGAGGCTCCTCCGAGGTCGAGGTCGAGTCTGTCTTCCAAGGCCGAGGTCGAATCCGAGCCCCTGGGTCGGGCGAGGCGGAGACCATCGGCTGATGCCAGGGCTGAGTCCGAGCCCTGGGGTCGGGCGAAGCGGAGTTCGTCGTCCTTCGGGGCTGAGCCCGAGTCCGAGCCCTGGGGTCGGGCGAAGCAGAGTTCGTCGTCTTTCGGGGCTGAGCCCGAGTCCGAGCCCTGGGGTCGGGCGAAGCGGAGTTCGTCGTCTTCCGGGGATGAGCCCGAGTCCGAGCCCTGCGGTCGGGCGAAGATGTAACACCCCTGGTGTTACTATAACTAAAACTTGAGCATGGCATCATAAGCATTGGCATTGCATATGTTTGACACACCTAGAGTGCATTCACTAGGCAAAAATTTCAAACAAGTTGTATTGTTTAAGTGTTTTGCAAATAGGACCCTGGATAGGGAACTTAACCCTAAACAGGGATTAAAGGGGTAAAACTTAACCCAAGATGAGAAAATCTAAAAGCTTTAGGGTAAAAGTCATGAAATGATCCCAAAAATAAAGTTGAATCACATTTATACCCCTGGGATACCAGAAACCCTAATTGGAACCCTGGAAAATCCTAAAACCAAACCCTAGGGGCTTATGTGCAAAAGTGATGAACCTTTGGACTAAAGTGTAAAAACTACTATGTTTAAACATATAAAGTCATTTGGTTCATAAATATGTGAATTTGCAAGCTAAACCCTAAGTTTTGGGCTTATTTGCAAAAAATCACCTCTTAAGCACTATAGAGCCTAAGTCTGAAATTCAGTTTAGTTGGTTCAACTTTGGAGCCCTGTATCTTTTAAAATATAGGGATTTTGTCCAAAGTGACCACAACAAGTTTGTAGACCAATTAATGGAGAACAACTTTGCTTAAGGTTGTGAGCTCATTTGTTAAGAAGAATTTAGAGATAATTAAGCCTGAAGTTTGGCTGTCAGGCTGATTAAGTCTGAAAATCAGGCTGACAGTGGACTGACATCAACTTCAAGCCCAAGTTTATGCCTGATCTACTGTCCTTTTGTGACAACACCATATAGCAAAGATGTAGTTGGTATAATGCTCTACAAGTTTGCTGCAATGCTTGACTTGTGTTGTCATAGGGAATTAAGAGAAAATCTCTCTCCAAGTTGGGCTGTCAGGCGACTGAATCAAGTTTTGCCATGGTACAGTAACTATAATGGATGAGATCGCCAGTACGGCTGTCCTCACCGCCGGCGACCTTTCTACGCCAAAATTCGCGCCGCCGCCGTCCGGGTTCGTGGGCGGTAGGGAATAGATAACGCCAGAGTTAAACGGCGCAAACGTGGCACCGTTCCCTGAGTCCAGCCGAAGACCTCACCGACGGCCACCGTGACCCAGTAACTTTGCCGCGGTGTCACCCATGCCGCGACCTCCCTTACTGTGTCTTCTACCGACGTGGTAGGCATGCACTAGCAAAGCTATCCGGGGCCAGAGATCGTCTGCCGGGTCGCCGTGGCTATAAATAGCACGGTGGTCCACGGCGGGGTATGAACTTCGCACACACCGTGAGTTGATTGATGCCTAAATTCGCACTATCTCTGCCCCCTCTTTCCAAATTGGTTGAGCACGGTAAAACTAGAGTCTCTTGTCGTTGTATAGCCTCAATCCCCGCCCTCAATTTCACCCGAGTACACCGCGACGCCGTTTCTCCCCAATTCAGTCCGCCGCGCCGCCAAGAACAGTTCGTCCGTGACCAACCCTCTCTGGTAAGTCCCTGTCCAATTCAAGCCTTGTTTTAGCAGCTGTGTAGGCACTTAAAGCTCACCGTAGCATCCGTTTGACCAATTCGGGCGTAGATAATTAAGAACACGGGCTCGACGTCCCTGCTTCCGCCATAGGCGTGGACAGAACATTTTGTAGGTGTGCCAGTTGAAATTGATGGGTGTTCTCGGATCGCCTTAGGTCGGGAATGCCCATTCCGTAGCCATTTTAGATAGCCACCGCCAATCGAGGCCGGAACAAGTCGCTTGGTGCTCGGCGGCAACCACGCCGTGACCAGGGGTACTCGTGGGGAAGAAAAGAAAGTAGAGGGACCTTTCCGTAAATGGTCAGTGACCCTGGACAACAGTAACGAAACCGGATTCCAATTAGTGAAAACCCTGAGGGCGTTTTCGCAAATCCGCCAGAGCGCGCGGGCGCGCGTGGGCGCGCGACCCGGATTTCCTATTGCGTTGGGCTATCCCGGGCCAAAAACGGCCCATCACTGTTTCAACGTTTTCTTTTTCTTTTTCAGTGGATCTTTAAAAATATATAGAAAATTAAAGAAAAATCCTAAAAATATGAGACCAATTTTCCTAGGCTTCTTATTTTCCATAGTATTTAATAAAAATAGTTTCATGAATTTTAGTTTAAATAAGGAATTTCAAGGCATTTAAAATAGCTTAAATCAATAGTTCTGGATTTTTAGAAAACAACTAGTAATTCCAAAAATGCCCAAAATTTTTATATGAGTTTTATACACTATTTAGAAGCCATGGGTAGAATTTGGTTTGATTTGGATCTTGTTTGACACTTAGAACCCAAAACACCCCCCCTGCCCTTTGAAATCCTTTACTGACTCCGGAAACCCTAAGTTCTCGGAGTTACGTGAAGGAAAGTTATATTCAAAATATAGATAATAAGTTTATATTATCTTTGCATCCTCATGAGCATGACATGACATTCATTCTTATATATATACCTATATGGTTATATTTAGAAAACGAAGAAGAGAGTGAGGTGACTCAAGAGAAGACACCACCTTTGGAATCTCGGGCAAGGACTTGGCTCTACTTCGATAACTGCGAGTCCGAGCCTGACTCACCTACTAACGAAGGCAAGCCCCGGTGCATGCAACCCCTTTCCTTGTGTTTTTAAATACTTTTCGCACACTTAAGTCTAGTGAAATGTGCATTAGGTTCATAGGAATTGCTTGAAACCCTTTGATGCATTGCTTTCCTTGATATCCATACCTTTATAGATACTTCTGTGAAGTATCAAAATATGATTTACAAAAATGCTTAGCCTTGCTTAGATCTTGTGGTTAGAGGTTGTCCTTAATTTAACTCGAGAAAGGATGGCTTCTACCTGCAAGAATATTTTCATTTGGAGCAATGGTGGGATCTTACTGCAAAGCTCCCTGTGATGCTCTTTTCATCCTTGGGAACAGAAACAATCCTAAGGATGGAAGTATGTAAATCGAGACTTGGGTTAGGAACAGGTGATGTTCTACCCAGGTTGATTAAGGATTAACGCGTATGTAGGCTTGATGATCGAGGACCCTTTAACTGGTCACATGCCTCGTCATGGGTAAGCCTTGCCTCGGGCAGACTAAGGCCGGAATAAGATAACACGAAATGGGCGTGGAGCGGTGGCGAGAGTAGCGTGTACCCTCCGTGGCAAGAGGCTGGACGGTGGTGTATCTGTGCTCTCGGTTTGCGTGAACCTGATCCGGTCTTAAGAACCCCGGTGGCGGGTTGACATATGCAAGGGTTAAGTGCTACATATGTCGTGTGATTGGAGATCCTCAGCTGAGTATAATCGATTCGGATCGCCGTACCTTCGCGGTTATGAAGACTTGGTCACTGCCCTGCAACCTAAAGTCAGGATGTGAACACTATGGATAAAAATGATGTTGTATGGATGAGATGTTGAAATTAGACTAGATGCAAATAGAGTCTATTAATACTTAATATGGCGTTAAAAGATTGAAAGTAAGGACTCACTTTAGTAAGCTGCTTCTGCAAAAGTATAAGTTGATTTTTGCTAAAGCCTCTCCTTGACTCCTATTTATCCAGCATACCCTTGAGAGTCTTTTCCTTAGTCGGGTAAGACTTGCTGAGTAATTCCATACTCAGGGTTTATCCCTTTGTTGTTTTTAGGTGAGGAAGCGACAAAGTTTTGTTGCTTTTGCTCCAAGGTGGTATCTAATGAAGAAAAACAAGAATGAAGATACGGGAGGACTTGGTCCTCCACATAGGATCTTTTTGTTTGATAGTTATTGGGAGGAGTTTTTGTCTCCCTTGATATGTGTACTCAGCACTCGTTTATAGCTCTGGTCTGTAATAAGTAACTTGATCTTACTTTCTAAATAAATGTAAGTTTATGTAATTGCTTCCGCACTTCTATATCTCCGATGTTCTGTAATGTCTGCAAGACGGGTGAGACGTTCCTGGTAAGGTAAGGAAAGATACCGAACTTGTCAAGTAACTTAGGAACATCTACAGGGTGTCTGATGTCTGTTAGACAAGGACAACTGTAGGTGGGCCTAATTACTTGGGAGGTTCCGTCACAGCTGGTATCGGAGCGTAGCCCTTCTTGGCAGATATTATGAGGCATCTTCAAAAGAATTTTCAAGAGTCTTACCTAAAAACTCTTTTCTCTTCTTACCTGAGTATTCTGAAGAGTCTATCTTAAAGACCAGATAGGAAGAGTGCAATGTATAAAAGGTATGAATCAACTAAGGTTGATTCTGTAATTACACATGCATCATGTCATACAAACTTTAAGTTAAACCCCCTGTGTAGCTAGTTTAGTACATGATTCATCTACCTTGTTCATACATCCTTAGTGAATAGTGTATCCGTTGCCCTTCTCTTTAGATGAATCAACAAGAAGCTCCTACAGGAGTTGGAGAGTTTCTACGAGATTTTGGTGTTCCAGTGGTCCTGTGGCGACTACTTCAAGAGGTCGGATATACCGAAGCACCCAAGTACCAGTGGTCACGCACTGTTCTTAGAGGACAACCATGGTATGAGGTAGTAGTGCGTATTCCAGAACGTACTAGAAAACCATCTTGGCCGTATTGGATGTTCCATGCCGAAGGAATGACTCCTTGGGAGGGTGCTCAGGTAGCTGCCTTAGAGGTGCTAACAACCATTTGTTACCAGAAAAGGGAAGAAATACAAGCCACATCTATGAGGTTGTTCCCTGCAGTTGCCTTAAGTGACCCATTGGTGTATCATCACCAGGCCCGATTAATGGAAAGCATTCCTATTGGGCAGGATTCTGTTGAATCGGCATCTGCTCGAGTTTTGATGGCCGTGCTAGAGTTGCAACTTACTCGGGGGCACAGTCGTCAAAAGTGGCAGCAGTTGTACACTGGGAGTTATGCAGCATTTAAGATGATGGAAATGGCCAAGAATAGTGCTTGTACTCAAGCACAAGAACGACTTGAGGAAACGAAGGTTCAAGCGGAACAGGTTATTGGACTAGAGCATCAGGTGACAGAACTTCAGATGCAACACCAAGCTGATCAGAATCGCATTAAGGTGCTTGAGCATCAGCTAATTAATGCTCATTCTAAATTAAAAATTTTGGGTCAGCAACAAGAAGAAATTTGTCTGTATGCTGTTGCTGTTAGAGAAGACCTTAAGGAAACCATGAGCTTCATAAGCCATCAGGATCAGGCGATCAAAGAATTGAATCGTGCTCATCCCATGGAGTTTCAAGTAGCACAACGGCTTGTCAACCATCTGCAGCAATCAGTGCATAGGCTCAATGCTGCTTTTCATCCTACTCCTGCATCGGCGGACTAAGGGTCCCTTGGAAGAATGGCAACGAACATCTGGCAGATGGTGTAGCTAGAGAAGATGTAGTAGATCAATGTAATAAGGTAGGTGTAGATAGACCAGCTTGGTAAATAAAAAAACAGGTTAAACTTTGTTGGAAAGAGTTTTCCTGTTTCACCTGGATCATGTAACATGTGAGCTTTTATATGACTATGGTGTAAGAAACGACTGCCGGTTTCTGAGGCAACTTTTAATATCTGTAGTAGTTTGTCAAAATTAAAGAGTTAAGATGGCTATTCCTTTGGATATTCCATGCGGATCACCATGTTGCTTTATTAACCTAACCTAGGAAAGACATGTTATCTATCGAAGGCATACCAACTTAATCCTTGACCTGGTGATCCCTATGATGGGCATAGAAATATGCTTGGGCTGAATTAACAGTCTCCCATCATACTTCTTTCATCAAGTTTAGGTTATGGCCATGCCTTGTTCACTTCCTTGGGCCATGATCTATTTGGATCTCTACTTGTGATCGTACTTACAGGTGGAGTCTCTTTTGTACCTTGTCATCCTTGATCAGTCTATTTGTGTTGTGTGAGATTCCTTATTGGTTATGTCTAGTATTGGCGTTATGACTAAAATTGATGATGCCGCGCCAAAACCGAGGGCCTCTTGTGGGTATACACACAAGGTTGTGCTGCTCGATGCACGCTTGTATCACAGTTAGTAGTCATAATCCATTATGAGATTATATCAATATGTTATCTCTACACAAATTATTCTTACCACGTGAGATTCAGTATTGGTGCTAGTTTTGTAATGGTGTCATGGTTAAGAACTTATGGTACTGCAGCGAAACTGAGAGCCTCCTGTGAATGCGCACACAGGATTTTGCTGCTTGGTGCCTGCCGGTACCAAGGTCTCTGGTCATGATCCATTGTGAAACTACACTGATGTGTGATCTTCTGTGGACTCCTTCCTTAAAACAGTTTCTTGTTGTTTGTAAAGAGATCAAGCAACATCTGTCATTTCCATTGGATCAAAAGGCCATACCACTTTCATGTGTGGTCTTATTTCTTTTGATCTTGGTAGTGACTACTTACACAAGTTCCCTTTGCATTCTTTGTGTAAAGGTGAAGCCTTGGATCTTTTTAGTGTTGAATAACAACTGATTAGCTCCCAAAATGAAGACTGGTTTTCCCTACTGCTGAGATACAGGAGTTTGTTCATTCGCTTCCCTAATTAATCCATGTATTCCTTAACCAAGTGGATAATTCATCTTGCATGAAGAAACGGATGAACAACATGACCAAATGGATTTTTACCCAAATGCATGACCTTTTGCTTGCAAATGTAAACTCTCAACCTCTTGGCTTACCAATGGTACTGAGAGGATTTGCTTAATGTCAAAAGTAGTTCAACAAGTTGGTTTTGACTAACTTGTAACTGCCCGTTGAACGAATGTTGAGTTTAGAGATCGTTTTATCGAGTTGTCTAAACTCACTTTGGTTCAACCCACCCTAAAGAAAGTACTTGCCAAAATGAGATTAAGTCAGCCAATAGCCACCTAATCATTGCTCTAGTCGCGCCTCGACCACCTCACGCATGCTTTTCCTGTGTGTGTGATCATGCCGATCCATGACTAGTGCTGGATAAAATGGACTGGTTGCAAAGTTCGCATTTATAGATCCCTCCGCTGGTGATTTTTCCTGAATCAATATCACCTTTCGTGGACTTGGATTCCCTAGCTAACACAAGTTGACCGTGATGTTATTCGACATTCACACCCGTCTCGTGTGCTATGAACTTACTGTAACCACTTGTTGGTAAACCTCTTTTGTGTTTTACCCAAGGTGGTGCATCTGATTCTATTTGGGTAAAGTTGCATAATTGCCACCCAACAGACTCAGATAGTACAGTGTCATCATAAGAAGCAAGTTGCACACATAGAACCTTATGTGTTCTTCTGGTGGGCAATGATGCAAATTGAAATTGCACACTACGTGGCTAGATGTGACACTTGTAAACATGTCAAGGCCATATACATGAAGACTGTTGGTCCATTACAATCCTTACCTATCCCAACACGGAAAGGAGAAGATATTGTATGGACTTTATCGTGGGATTACCCAGGACTATAAAAGGGTATGACTCTATCTGGGTTATTGTTGATCGGCTTACGAAAATTTCTCATTTTCTGCCAGTCAAGACCGATCCCCAGTCACTGTCTATACCCAATTGAACATTGCTCACATTCTTAGTCTACATGGTGTTCCGAAGACCATAGTGTCGGATCGTGGATCGCAATTTGTATCCAAATTTTGGGAAGAACTTCATAAATCCCTGGGTACTAAGTTGCTGCACAGTTCGGCCTATCATCCTCAAACCAGTGGACAGACTGAGAGAGTGAACCAAATATTGGAAGATATGCTATGGGCATGTGTTCTGGAATTCCCACAGAAATGGGATGAATGTTTGCCCTTAGCGGAGTTTTCATATAATAATAGCTATCAAGAAAGCATCAAAATGGCACCCTTCGAAGCTTTATATGGACGACGATGCCGTACTCCGCTAAATTGGTCTGAACCTGGAGAAAGGTACTTCTTTAGGCCTGATATGGTGAAAGAGGTCGAAGAAAAGGTTCAGAAAATTATTCATAATATGAAGAAAGCTCAGACTCGACAAAAGAGTTATGCAGACCGACGACGACAACCCTTATGCTTTCTGGTAGGCGATTACGTCTACTTGAAAGTTTCATCAATGAAGGGTGTATCACGTTTCGGGGTTAAAGGGAAGTTTGCACCCTGGTACATTGGTCCATTCCTGGTACTTGAGCAATGTGGACCAGTGGCGTACCGACTTCAACTACCCGAAACATTGTCTGCTGTGCATAATGTGTTCCACGTGTCACAATTGAAGAAGTGTCTTCGGGTTCCTGATCGAACCGTTGAAGTAACTGATGTTGTCCTGGAACCAGATTTAACATACTCGGAACATCCTATTTGAGTTCTGGATCAAAAGGACAGGGTTACCCGAAGAAAGACTCTCAAGTTCTACAAGATACAGTGGAACCAGCATTCTGAAGATGAGACTACTTGGGAAACTCAAGACTTCTTGAATAAGAATTTCCCAGGCTTTTTAGCCTCTTGTAAATTGTAAAGCCTGTATAGCTGTGTAATAAAGAAGTGACCCCCACATTACCCCTGCCTTGTACCAAAACTTAAGAAATAAAAATGTGATGTGTTTCCTTTACCATTACCTACCCTAGGATTTTAATCTCGGGACGAGATTCTTTTATGGGGGGAAGGATGTAACACCCCTGGTGTTACTATAACTAAAACTTGAGCATGGCATCATAAGCATTGGCATTGCATATGTTTGACACACCTAGAGTGCATTCACTAGGCAAAAATTTCAAACAAGTTGTATTGTTTAAGTGTTTTGCAAATAGGACCCTGGATAGGGAACTTAACCCTAAACAGGGATTAAAGGGGTAAAACTTAACCCAAGATGAGAAAATCTAAAAGCTTTAGGGTAAAAGTCATGAAATGATCCCAAAAATAAAGTTGAATCACATTTATACCCCTGGGATACCAGAAACCCTAATTGGAACCCTGAAAAATCCTAAAACCAAACCCTAGGGGCTTATGTGCAAAAGTGATGAACCTTTGGACTAAAGTGTAAAAACTACTATGTTTAAACATATAAAGTCATTTGGTTCATAAATATGTGAATTTGCAAGCTAAACCCTAAGTTTTGGGCTTATTTGCAAAAAATCACCTCTTAAGCACTATAGAGCCTAAGTCTGAAATTCAGTTTAGTTGGTTCAACTTTGGAGCCCTGTATCTTTTAAAATATAGGGATTTTGTCCAAAGTGACCACAACAAGTTTGTAGACCAATTAATGGAGAAAAACTTTGCTTAAGGTTGTGAGCTCATTTGTTAAGAAGAATTTAGAGATAATTAAGCCTGAAGTTTGGCTGTCAAGCTGATTAAGTCTGAAAATCAGGCTGACAGTGGACTGACATCAACTTCAAGCCCAAGTTTATGCCTGATCTACTGGCCTTTTGTGACAACACCATATAGCAAAGATGTAGTTGGTATAATGCTCTACAAGTTTGCTGCAATGCTTGACTTGTGTTGTCACAGGGAATTAAGAGAAAATCTCTCTCCAAGTTGGGCTGTCAGGCGACTGAATCAAGTTTTGCCATGGTACAGTAACTATAATGGATGAGATCGCCAGTACGGCTGTCCTCACCGCCGGCGACCTTTCTACGCCAAAATTCGCGCCGCCGCCGTCCGGGTTCGTGGGCGGTAGGGAATAGATAACGCCGGAGTTAAACGGCGCAAACGTGGCACCGTTCCCTGAGTCTAGCCGAAGACCTCACCGACGGCCACCGTGACCCAGTAACTTTGCCGCGGTGTCACCCATGCCGCGACCTCCCTTACTGTGTCTTCTACCGACGTGGTAGGCATGCACTAGCAAAGCTATCCGGGGCCGGAGATCGTCTGCCGGGTCGCCGTGGCTATAAATAGCACGGTGGTCCACGGCGGGGTATGAACTTCGCACACACCGTGAGTTGATTGATGCCTAAATTCGCACTATCTCTGCCCCCTCTTTCCAAATTGGTTGAGCACGGTAAAACTAGAGTCTCTTGTCGTCGTATAGCCTCAATCCCCGCCCTCAATTTCACCCGAGTACACCGCGACGCCGTTTCTCCCCAATTCAGTCTGCCGCGCCGCCAAGAACAGTTCGTCCGTGACCAACCCTCTCTGGTAAGTCCCTGTCCAATTCAAGCCTTGTTTTAGCAGCTGTGTAGGCACTTAAAGCTCACCGTAGCATCCGTTTGACCAATTCAGGCGTAGATAATTAAGAACACGGGCTCGACGTCCCTGCTTCCGCCATAGGCGTGGACAGAACATTTTGTAGGTGTGCCAGTTGAAATTGATGGGTGTTCTCGGATCGCCTTAGGTCGGGAATGCCCATTCCGTAGCCATTTTAGATAGCCACCGCCAATCGAGGCCGGAACAAGTCGCTTGGTGCTCGGCGGCAACCACGCCGTGACCAGGGGTACTCGTGGGGAAGAAAAGAAAGTAGAGGGACCTTTCCGTAAATGGTCAGTGACCCTGGACAACAGTAACGAAACCGGATTCCAATTAGTGAAAACCCTGAGGGCGTTTTCGCAAATCCGCCAGAGCGCGCGGGCGCGCGTGGGCGCGCGACCCGGATTTCCTATTGCGTTGGGCTATCCCGGGCCAAAAACGGCCCATCACTGTTTCAACGTTTTCTTTTTCTTTTTCAGTGGATCTTTAAAAATATATAGAAAATTAAAGAAAAATCCTAAAAATATGAGACCAATTTTCCTAGGCTTCTTATTTTCCATAGTATTTAATAAAAATAGTTTCATGAATTTTAGTTTAAATAAGGAATTTCAAGGCATTTAAAATAGCTTAAATCAATAGTTCTGGATTTTTAGAAAACAACTAGTAATTCCAAAAATGCCCAAAATTTTTATATGAGTTTTATACACTATTTAGAAGCCATGGGTAGAATTTGGTTTGATTTGGATCTTGTTTGACACTTAGAACCCAAAACACCCCCCCTGCCCTTTGAAATCCTTTACTGACTCCGGAAACCCTAAGTTCTCGGAGTTACGTGAAGGAAAGTTATATTCAAAATATAGATAATAAGTTTATATTATCTTTGCATCCTCATGAGCATGACATGACATTCATTCTTATATATATACCTATATGGTTATATTTAGAAAACGAAGAAGAGAGTGAGGTGACTCAAGAGAAGACACCACCTTTGGAATCTCGGGCAAGGACTTGGCTCTACTTCGACAACTGCGAGTCCGAGCCTGACTCACCTACTAACGAAGGCAAGCCCCGGTGCATGCAACCCCTTTCCTTGTGTTTTTAAATACTTTTCGCACACTTAAGTCTAGTGAAATGTGCATTAGGTTCATAGGAATTGCTTGAAACCCTTTGATGCATTGCTTTCCTTGATATCCATACCTTTATAGATACTTCTGTGAAGTATCAAAATATGATTTACAAAAATGCTTAGCCTTGCTTAGATCTTGTGGTTAGAGGTTGTCCTTAATTTAACTCGAGAAAGGATGGCTTCTACCTGCAAGAATATTTTCATTTGGAGCAATGGTGGGATCTTACTGCAAAGCTCCCTGTGATGCTCTTTTCATCCTTGGGAACAGAAACAATCCTAAGGATGGAAGTATGTAAATCGAGACTTGGGTTAGGAACAGGTGATGTTCTACCCAGGTTGATTAAGGATTAACGCGTATGTAGGCTTGATGATCGAGGACCCTTTAACTGGTCACATGCCTCGTCATGGGTAAGCCTTGCCTCGGGCAGACTAAGGCCGGAATAAGATAACACGAAATGGGCGTGGAGCGGTGGCGAGAGTAGCGTGTACCCTCCGTGGCAAGAGGCTGGACGGTGGTGTATCTGTGCTCTCGGTTTGCGTGAACCTGATCCGGTCTTAAGAACCCCGGTGGCGGGTTGACATATGCAAGGGTTAAGTGCTACATATGTCGTGTGATTGGAGATCCTCAGCTGAGTATAATCGATTCGGATCGCCGTACCTTCGCGGTTATGAAGACTTGGTCACTGCCCTGCAACCTAAAGTCAGGATGTGAACACTATGGATAAAAATGATGTTGTATGGATGAGATGTTGAAATTAGACTAGATGCAAATAGAGTCTATTAATACTTAATATGGCGTTAAAAGATTGAAAGTAAGGACTCACTTTAGTAAGCTGCTTCTGCAAAAGTATAAGTTGATTTTTGCTAAAGCCTCTCCTTGACTCCTATTTATCCAGCATACCCTTGAGAGTCTTTTCCTTAGTCGGGTAAGACTTACTGAGTAATTCCATACTCAGGGTTTATCCCTTTGTTGTTTTTAGGTGAGGAAGCGACAAAGTTTTTTTGCTTTTGCTCCAAGGTGGTATCTAATGAAGAAAAACAAGAATGAAGATACGGGAGGACTTGGTCCTCCACATAGGATCTTTTTGTTTGATAGTTATTGGGAGGAGTTTTTGTCTCCCTAGATATGTGTACTCAGCACTCGTTTATAGCTCTGGTCTGTAATAAGTAACTTGATCTTACTTTCTAAATAAATGTAAGTTTATGTAATTGCTTCCGCACTTCTATATCTCCGATGTTCTGTAATGTCTGCAAGACGGGTGAGACGTTCCTGGTAAGGTAAGGAAAGATACCGAACTTGTCAAGTAACTTAGGAACATCTACAGGGTGTCTGATGTCTGTTAGACAAGGACAACTGTAGGTGGGCCTAATTACTTGGGAGGTTCCGTCACAGAAGCGGAGTTCGTCGTCTTCCGGGGCTGAGCCCGAGTCCGAGCCCTGGGGTCGGGCGAAGCGGAGTTCGTCGTCTTTCGGGGCTGAGCCCGAGTCCAAGCCCTGGGGTCGGGCGAAGTGGAGTTTCCCATGGCGCCTAGGGCCGGACTTGGCTGCTGTCAGCCTCACTCTGTCGAGTGGCACAGCAGTCAGAGCGGCGCAGGCGGCGCTGTCCTCTTGTCAGGCCGGTCAGTGGAGCAGCGAAGTAACTACGGTCACTTCGGCTCTGTCAACTGGAGGGCGCGCGTCAGGATAAAGGTGTCAGGCCACCTTTGCATTAAATGCCCCTGCGATTTGGTCGGTTGGCATGTCAATTTGGCCAAGGTTGCTTCTTGGTGAAGACTGGGCCTCGGGCGAGCCGAAGGTGCGTTCATTGCCGTAGGGGGTCCTCGGGCGAGACGTAAACCCTCCGGGGTTGGCTGCCCTTGCCCGAGGCTGGGCTCGGGCGAGGCGCGATCGCGTCCCTTGAATGGACTGATCCTTGACTTAATCGCAACCATCAGGCCTTTGCAGCTTTGTGCTGATGGGGGTTACCAGTTGAGATTTAGGAGCCTTGAGGGTACCCCTAATTATGGTCCCCAACAAGAGGTAAACGGGCCGTGCTGTGCTAGCCCACCATGCCTAGTTTCCTGTCCGAGCCCGGCCCGCTTATTCGTGACTGTGGCAGAACCTCCCAAGTAATTAGGCCCACCTACAGTTGTCCTTGTCCAACGGACTTTAGACAACCCTGTAGGTGCCCCTGAACTACTTGACAAGTTCGGTATCTTTCCTTACCTTACCAGGAACATCTCACCCGTCTTGCAGACATTACAGAACATCAGAGATAAAGAAATGCGGAAGCGAATTACATAAACTTACATTTATTTCAAAAGCAAGCTTGAGTTATTTTATTACAGACCAGACTAAAAGTGAGTGCAGAGAAGTAATATTATACAAACCAAGGGAGGCACAGACTCCTCCCGATAAGTTATTAGCAAAAGATCCTATGTGGAGGACCGAGTCCTCCCGCACTTCAGTCTTGTTTCTCTTCTTTTGGAACCACCTTGGCACAGAAGCAGCAAAAGTCTGCTACTTCCTCACCTAAAAACAACAAAGGGATAAACCCTGAGTATGGGATTACTCAGCAAGTCTTACCCGACTAAAGAAAAGACTCTCAAGGGTATGCTGGTTATGTGGGAGTCAAGGTAAGGCTTTTCAATATTCAAAGACTGTGTTTTGCAGAAATGCTTACTAAAGTGGATCCTTAAAAATCCAATTTTATTTGTCAAGTTAAGTAAAATTACCTGCACTAGAGTTCTTTCTACCCTAGTTCAATCACTGGTCCTGTACTAGCCAATTTTTCAACAAAAACCCTTTATCTTTACTGGAATGCTACGTGTAAGTCAGTGGCCAAGTCTCCATAACTGCGGAGGTACGGCGATCCGAATCGATTATACTCAGCTGAGGATCTCCAATCACACGACATATGTAGCACTTAACCCTTGCATATGTCAACCCGCCACCGGGGTTCTTAAGACCGGATCAGGTTCATGCAAACCGAGAGCACAGATACACCACCGTCCAGCCTCTTGCCACGGAGGGTACACGCTACTCTCGCCACTGCTCCACGCCCATTTCGTGTTATCTTATTCTGGCCTTAGTCTACCCGAGGCAAGGCTTACCCATGACGAGGCATGTGACCAGTTAAAGGGTCCTCGGTCAGCAGGCCTACATCGACAAGGTCCTTAATCGACTCAGACGGAGACACTACACCGAGACTCTCTTCTCGTGCAAGTCACCCGCCCGGTCTCAGCTTAATCATTTAACCCAAAACTTGGTACCTGGCAGAGGTACATCTTTTCCAATGTTGAATCCATCACGGCCATGATGGATCCACCATCAAGTTTTATTTTTGAAAACATCCCACCCACTTTTGCCACATCTTTTGTAAAAACAAAACCTTTTGTTTTCTAAAGCAAAGCTAAGCATCAAAAAGCTTTTGTAAAACAGGTGATCAAGGAAGGTAATCAGATTCAAGGAAGGTAATGCAGGAATTGTTTTAGCAATCAACTCCTATCACCTAATGCATCAAGCAAGTGAGAAAGATTTTAAAAGTATCAAGGGAGGTGGCAAATGCACCGAGGCTTGCCTTCGTTTACAGGTGATTCGGGTTCGGATCCACAGATATCAAAGTAGAAACTATTCCCGGCCTGGGATTCCGAAGGTGGTGGTGTCCTGTCTTCGGTGACTTCTATCTCTTCTTCACGTTCTAATCATAACCATACATAAGTATAAGAATGGATGCCATGGGATGCTCATGAGGATGCAAAGATAGCATAAACTTATTATTTATGTCTTGAATACAACTTTCCTTCACGGAGTTCCGGGAACTTAGGGTTTCCGGAGTCGGTAAAGGAGTTCATAGGGCAGGGGGGTGTTTTGGGGTTTGGTGATCAAACAAGGTCCAAATCAATTCAAATCCTACCCAAGGCTTCTAAATATTATGAGGAACTCATATAAAAATTTTGAGCATTTTTGGAATTACCATTTGTTTTCTAAAAATCCATAACCAACATTTTTAACCACTTTAAATACCCTAAAATTTCTTACTTCCACTAAAAATCACAAACTTATTTTTACTAAATTCTAGGGAAAATAACAAGCCTAGGAAAATTAGTTTCACAATTTTAGCATTTTTCTACATTTTTCTACATATTTCTAAAGCTCTGCTGAAAAAGAAAAAGGAAAAGGATTAAATAGGACTGGGCTGGTTCTGGCCCAGACGGCCCAGGTCCAGGTCAAAACGCGCCCACGCCCTGGCGGTTTTGCAGAACGACCCTCGCGTTTCTGGATAACAGGAAACAAGTTCTCATACTGTTTTTATGAGTCGCTGACCGTTTACAGAAAAACCCTTCGCGTTCTATTCATTTACCACACCAAGTCCCCGACGGTGCTCCGCACGGGAGGCCGAGCTCCGGCGAGCTAGACCGGCCGAATGACGCGACGGCTGAAGTTCCCAAGCGACAGGAACACAATTGAACTCCTACGGATCATTTCCCCCAAATCAATTTTATGGTTGGGACTACGAATCAATCGGTCCACGGTGACCGAGCGGATGGGTAAGAGGATGAACGCATTCCGAGCAAACGACGGCGAGGACGACCGAATTAAGGCTGGGGAAAGGTTCATGGGTGCACTAGGGTCTACGGACATTCTTTGATTTGGGTAGAACAAGGCCCGAAGAACGGGTCAACGGTGGGGGGGGTCACAGCGGTGTTTGACGGCGCATAGGTGCGTTCCGGTAAGGGGCTTCGGTCAAACTCCAAATTGTTGCATCTAGGGGCAATAATAGATCACATACTAACTAAAACAAAGAGTAATTTGATCATTACTGACCAGAGGAGCGCTGGCTATGAAGAAGCTCTTCACGGCGGAGCAAGAACGAAGAAGAGAGGGAATTGGGGCTGCGCGGGTATTCCTGGTGAGCTCGAGTCAAGTGCTTAGCTGCGGATGTGCGGAATGCGGTGACGACGCAGTGCCCGCGCTTAATTTATAGGTGGCTGGCCGGCGACGGATGAGGATCGTGGATTTCAGACGGTGCAGGGGAGCTTGCCTCGCGGCGAATTCCGGTGACAGCGCGGTGGTCGCCGTTTAACCGGAGCATGACACCTCGGTGATTCGCTGCCACGTTGCCAGGAGTATTTACCGCGGCCGCCAGCCCATCCCGACCGCCATGGCGTCCTTATCACCGGCGAGGGCTAACACTTATCCTCGGCGCGATATTATCTGATGACGATGAACAGTGCTTTGGATTCTGTAAAAGACTTGACTGACAGATCAAACTGGAGCCCAGTTTTCTCAAATTTTCATGTGAAACCTAAGCCAACTTTTTGTAGTAAAGTTGTAGAACTATAATCCCTCTACAACTTTGCTACAATGTGCTCTCACAAAAAGTCACTAGATCCCATTCAAAATCGAGTTCAAAGTTCATCTCATAACACTGTTACTCTGAAATTCAAACCTCAAGCAGTCTGACAGCCCATCTTTGATTGGGTTTTTCTCCAAATTTCTCCTAAGATCATGGCTTGAATCCTTAAACATAGTTGTTCTCCAATGATTGGCCTTCGACTTTGATGTGGTGACCTAGGGCAAAAACCCTATAATTTGAAAGATGCAAAGCTCCAAAGTTGAGCCAATTCTCTGATTTTCAGACTTAGAATAGAACTCAAATGAGGTCCATTTTGCATTTAAGTCCAAAACTTAGGGTTTGGCTTTCAAGTCCACATATTTGTGAACCAAAGGACTTAAAATACTTATTTAGCTTGGTTTTTGCACTTTAGTCCAAAAGTGGACCAATTTTGCATATAAGCCCCTAGGGTTTGGTTTTAGGGTTTTCCAGGGTTCCAATTAGGGTTTCTGGTATCCCAGGGGTACAAAAGTGATTCAAGTTTATTCTTGGGGTCATTTTATGGCTTTCACCCTAAAGCTTTTAGGTTTTCTTAACTTGGGTTAAGTTTTACCCCTTTAACCACCATTTAGGGTTAAGCCCTTTAACCAGGGTTCTATTTGCAAAAACATTAAAACAATACAACTTGTTTGAAATTTTTGCCTAGTGAATGCACTCTAGGTGTGTCAAACATATGCAATGCCAATGCTTATGATGTCATGCTCAAGTTTTAGTTATAGTAACACCAGGGGTGTTACATTCTTCCCCCCATAAAAGAATCTCGTCCCGAGATTAAAAATCGTAGGGTAGGTAATGGTAAAGGAAACACATCACATTTTTATTTCTTTATTTTTGGTACAAGGCAGGGGTGATGTGGGGGTTACTTCTTTATTACACAGCTATACAGACTTTACAATTTACATGAGACTAAAAAGCCTGGGAAATTCTTATCTAAGAAGTCTTGGGTTTCCCATGTAGCCTCATCTTCAGAATGCTGGTTCCACTGTATCTTGTAGAATTTGAGAGTCTTTCTTCGGGTAACCCTGTCCTTTTGATCCAGAACTCGAATAGGATGTTCCGAGTATGTTAAATCTGGTTCCAGGACAACATCAGTTATTTCAACGGTTCGATCAGGAACCCGAAGACACTTCTTCAATTGTGACACGTGGAACACATTGTGCACAGCAGACAATGTTTCGGGTAGTTGGAGTCGGTACGCCACTGGTCCACATTGCTCAAGCACCAGGAATGGGCCAATGTACTTGGGTGCAAGTTTCCCTTTAACCCCAAAACGCGATACACCTTTCATTGGTGAGACCTTCAGGTAAACATAGTCTCCTTCCAGGAAATATAAGGGCCTTCGCCGTTTGTCTGCATAACTCTTCTGACGAGCTTGTGCCTTCTTCATATTATAAATAATTTTCTGAACCTTATCCTCGGCCTCTTTCACCATATCAGGCCTAAAGAAGCATCTTTCTCCAGGTTCAGACCAATTTAGCGGAGTTCGACACCGACGTCCATATAAAGCTTCAAAGGGTGCCATCTTGATACTTTCTTGATAACTGTTATTGTATGAAAACTCCGCCAAAGGCAAACATTCATCCCATTTTGGTGAGAAGTCCAGGACACATGCCCGCAGCATATCTTCAAGTATTTGGTTCACTCTCTCAGTCTGTCCACTGGTTTGAGGATGATAGGCCGAACTGTGGAGTAACTTAGTACCCAAGGATTTGTGAAGTGCTTCCCAAAACTTGGCTACAAATTGAGGTCCACGATCCGACACTATGGTCTTTGGAACACCATGCAGACTAAGAATACGAGCAATGTACAATTGGGCGTAGACAGTAACCGGGGAATTTGTCTTGACCGGCAGAAAGTGAGCAACCTTTGTAAGTCGATCAATTATAACCCAAATAGAGTCATACCCTTTTATCGTCCTGGGCAGTCCCACAATAAAGTCCATACTGATGTCTTCCCACTTCCACGTTGGGATTAGCAAAGATTGTAATGGACCAGCAGTTTTCATGTGTATGGCCTTGACACGTCTGCAAGTGTCACACTTAGCCACATAGCGTGCAATTTCGATTTTCATCTTCGTCCACCAATAATGTTGCTTTAAGTCTTGATACATCTTAGTGCTTCCGGGATGAATAGAATAACGACTAAGATGTGCTTCATCAAGAATTTGCTGGCGGAGCTCTTCATTCTTTGGCACTACTATGCGGTTTTTAAACCATATCACACCTTGATCGTCTTCCTTGAAACATTGGGCTACTCCAGCCCTTATCTTCTCTCGTATGTGCTTCATACCCAGATTATCCTTTTGAGCATCAATTATTCTTTGCAAAATGATTGACTCAAGCTTTAGCTGATTTAGAGTCCCTTGTTGGATTATTCCCAGGTTTAGCTTTTCCATTTCCTGACACAAAGTGTTCTCGGAGGTGTTCGCCATAAGACAGTGGCAGGAAGTTTTACGACTCAATGCATCTGCCACCACATTGGCTTTGCCTGGGTGATAATGGATCTCCAGTTCATAGTCTTTAATGAGCTCAAGCCATCGTCTTTGCCTCATATTTAACTCTGACTGGGTGAAGATGTACTTCAAACTTTTATGATCTGTATATATGTGACAGATATTTCCCAGCAGATAGTGACGCCAAATCTTTAGGGCATGAACCACAGCAGCTAGCTCCAGATCATGAGTTGGATAATGCTCCTCGTGACGGCGCAACTGCCTTGAAGCATACACAATCACTCGGCCCTCTTGCATCAGTACACAGCCGAGCCCACTGCCAGATGCATCACAATATACATCAAAAGGCTTAGTGATGTCCGGTTGAGCCAATACCGGAGCAGTGGTCAATAGTGTCTTCAGTTGCTCAAAAGCTTCATTACACTTAGAAGACCAATTGAACTTAATGTCATTCTTCAATAAACTTGTGATTGGCTTCACAAGCTTAGAAAAATCTGGTATGAATCTGCGATAATACCCAGCTAGTCCAAGAAAACTCCGGACTTGGTGAACAGTTGTTGGGGGTTTCCACTCCAGAATATCTTTGACCTTGCTAGGATCTACCGCAATTCCTTTAGCCGATAACACGTGCCCCAAAAACTGAATTTCTTCCAGCCAGAACGCGCACTTGCTGAACTTGGCATATAGCTGGTGTTCCCTGAGGCGCGTCAATACAATCCGTAGATGCTGAGCATGGTCCTCTTCATTCTTAGAATATATCAAGATATCGTCGATGAAGACTACCACAAACTTGTCCAATTCGGGCATGAACACCGAGTTCATCAAATAGGTGAAATGGGTAGGAGCATTTGTGAGCCCGAAAGACATTACCAGGTATTCAAACAATCCATATCGCGTAGTAAACGCGGTCTTCGGTATATCCTCGGGCCGAATACGGATTTGATGATAGCCCGACCTGAGATCAATTTTGGAAAATACCCTCGCCCCAGTCAGTTGATCAAATAAGATTTCGATCCTTGGAAGAGGGTACTTATTCTTGATAGTGACCTCATTCAGGGGTCGATAATCCACGCACATTCGCAAGGTTTGATCCTTCTTCTTAACAAAAATGGCGGGACAACCCCATGGGGACGAGCTTGGCCGGATGAATCCCTTATTGAGTAGATTTTGCAATTGAATCTTTAATTCCGCCAACTCATTCGGGGGCATACGGTACGATCTTCGGGAGATGGGAGCCGTACTGGGCTTTAGCTCAATTACGAATTCTACATCTCTTTCAGGGGGCAGTCCAGGCAAATCTTCCGGAAATACATCTGGAAACTCACATACTACCGGAATGTTCTTGATCTCCGGTACAATGGCTTCATATACTCTACCAGAAGCTTTGGCTGGATTGGTTGCGGGGAGAGTCAAAAGAATCTCTTCTTGGTTATAGTTCA
Source organism: Zea mays (assembly GCF_902167145.1). Lineage (NCBI taxonomy): Eukaryota > Viridiplantae > Streptophyta > Magnoliopsida > Poales > Poaceae > Zea > Zea mays. Next base: position 79,343,646 of record NC_050104.1, on the reverse strand, counting down.
ACCTGACGGTTCTGAGTTCAGTGTTGAGAATTGCCTTGTGTTGGGTTAACCAATTCATACCCAAAATTACATCTATATCCTGGCCCTTCAGAACAATCATGTTAGCAGGAAAGTTCCGTTCGGCCATTGTTACTGGCACTCCATAGGCCACTTCTCTAGTAAAAATGTGTCCCCCAGGTGAATGAATTTTAAATCCCTCCTTTGATTCATGGTATGCAATATGATGTTGCTCCACAAATTTCTTGCTAATGAATGTATGTGAAGCACCAGAATCAAAAAGAATAATTGCTGGGTGACTGGCCACGGGAAACGTACCCATCATCACCGGCTCTCCTTCCGGTGTAGTAGCCACTTGGGTGTAATATACACGCCCCGTCTTCTTCGTATTTTTCCCCACAGCATTTCCTTTGGGCTGAGTTGATTTCCCAGATCCTTGCGAAGCATTTGATTGATTTTGCCTAGGATATGGGCAGTCTTCGATGAAATGTCCCGACTTGCCGCAATTAAAGCACCCAGTTGAAGAACTAGGCAAGGCAGGAAATCGAGTGCCTGGGGCACCCGACTGATTTGGGGTAGTGGGGGTATTGTGGGGGCGAATAATGATTGGCTGTTTGAAAGGGAATGAGGGTGGACGAGAAAAAGTGCGATTTTGGCTTGAAGGTCGGATCACAAACCGTTGCTTCTTCGCCTGGCCCTGATTAGGCCTCTCACCACCGAATCCCTTATTCTTCCCAGAATTTGTGTATTTTGCTTCAACAGATAAGGCTGTGCTGACAGCCTTTCCATACGTGAGATCTATGCATGTGGCCATTTTCCTTTGTAGCCGATCATTCAGTCCCCGCATAAAACAGTTCTTTTTCTTTAAATCAGTATTCACCTGGTCGATGGCATACTGCGACAGGTGATTGAACTTGTTGAGATATTGAGTGACGGTATCTCCACCTTGTTGTAACTTCATAAATTCCTCTTGTTTCATATGCAGCACTCCTTCGGGGATGTAGTGTTCACGGAAGGCTGCTTTAAACTCATCCCAGGTGACTTGATGGTTGACAGGTTGGATAGCCACAAAATTTCCCCACCAGGTACTGGCAGGACCACAGAGTTGTTGTGCTACAAATAACGGCTTCTGCGTCTCTGAGCAACGGAGAAGACCAAACTTTTGTTCAATAACCCGAATCCACTCATCAGCTTCTAGGGGATCTTCAGCTTTGACGAATAGGGGTGGACGGGTTTCAGAGAAGTCCAGATAGGTGGTCTCACGGGGGCCTTGCGGATAACCTCTTCCTGCTTGCTGCTGGAATTGCTGCTGACCCGCCATTTCCCTAAGGAAGCGGGTATTGTCTGCGGTGGCATTCACCAAGGCGGCAATCGCCTCGGCTAACGTGGGAGGAACCGGAGGTGGGTTTGGGGTAACATCCCTGCCCCCAGAAGTTCCGGCTGCGTCCTGTCCTCGAGTCCTGGTCGGCATCTGTGGCAAAGAACATTTGAAGTAAACATAATGTGCCAGAGAAAACCTTCCATTTTACATTACTATAAAAAGTAATGATACAGACTCGGTGTTACATAACAGGATACATTACCCATTATACAAAAGTTCAACCTATTATACAACAGTACTCCCTACAATACACTACTCTACTTTTACTTCTATTACACCATTATTCCTGCTTTCCCTTACTCTTGGCGTCCTCATCGTAAGGTGTGGGAGTCCAGACATCAACCAACCTCAAAGAAGGAGGGGGCTCAAAAAGGTCTAACTCCCCACCCAGCGCACGTCCCGCAACGTGAGATGGTCCGGCTTCCGCCTCAGCAAGTTGTGCAGGCTCACTAGGGTGTAATTGTGAGTATAGTATATGGACTTCCTCATGCAACGTATTGCAGTAAACCTACAGGTTGTCGACAGTCGAGCTAAGTTCTTTAATTCGGGCCTAAGCCCTTGCTTCCTTAGCACACATTAGCAAACGAGACTGTACGGCCCAGTCAAGTGCTAAGTCTCGATCAGCGAGCTGATCCTGCAGATGTCGGATGTCCCTTCTCAGTTCATTGATTCTATCTCCGTCGGCGACCCAAGCATCGGTCCTGTGTTGAAGTGCTGCTTGAAGTCGACTCACACGGGCTTCAAGGTCTCCGATGGGGTCATTACTTCCACTGCTGCTGCTTTCATGTCGGGGAGCCAATTGATGCCGAGGCACCCCAATTGGTCCCGTAGACTTGCGTGCCGTTAGCCTGGTGCGTGGCGGCATCTTTCTAAGGGGAAAATGTTATTAGTATAGTGCTTAGCATGATGCATGTATAATTACAGAATCAACCTTAGTTGATTCAACCTTCTATACATTGCACTCTTCCTATCTGGTCTTTAAAATAGACTCTTCAGAATACTTAGGTGAGAAAAGAAAAGAATTTCTAGGTAAGACTTTTTGAAAATCCTTTTGAAGATGCCTCATAATATCTGCAAAGAAGGGCTACGCTCCGATACCAGCTGTGGCAGAACCTCCCAAGTAATTAGGCCCACCTACAGTTGTCCTTGTCCAACGGACTTTAGACAACCCTGTAGGTGCCCCTGAACTACTTGACAAGTTCGGTATCTTTCCTTACCTTACCAGGAACATCTCACCCGTCTTGCAGACATTACAGAACATCGGAGATAAAGAAATGCGGAAGCGAATTACATAAACTTACATTTATTTCAAAAGCAAGCTTGAGTTATTTTATTACAGACCAGACTAAAAGTGAGTGCAGAGAAGTAATATTATACAAACCAAGGGAGGCACAGACTCCTCCCGATAAGTTATTAGCAAAAGATCCTATGTGGAGGACCGAGTCCTCCCGCACTTCAGTCTTGTTTCTCTTCTTTTGGAACCACCTTGGCACAGAAGCAGCAAAAGTCTGCTACTTCCTCACCTAAAAACAACGAAGGGATAAACCCTGAGTATGGGATTACTCAGCAAGTCTTACCCGACTAAAGAAAAGACTCTCAAGGGTATGCTGGTTATGTGGGAGTCAAGGTAAGGCTTTTCAATATTCAAAGACTCTGTTTTGCAGAAATGCTTACTAAAGTGGATCCTTAAAAATCCAATTTTATTTGTCAAGTTAAGTAAAATTACCTGCACTAGAGTTCTTTCTACCCTAGTTCAATCACTGGTCCTGTACTAGCCAATTTTTCAACAAAAACCCTTTATCTTTAGTGGAATGCTACGTGTAAGTCAGTGGCCAAGTGTCCATAACCGCGGAGGTACGGCGATCCGAATCGATTATACTCAGCTGAGGATCTCCAATCACACGACATATGTAGCACTTAACCCTTGCATATGTCAACCCGCCACCGGGGTTCTTAAGACCGGATCAGGTTCACGCAAACCGAGAGCACAGATACACCACCGTCCAGCCTCTTGCCACGGAGGGTACACGCTACTCTCGCCACCGCTCCACGCTCATTTCGTGTTATCTTATTCCGGCCTTAGTCTACCCGAGGCAAGGCTTACCCATGACGAGGCATGTGACCAGTTAAAGGGTCCTCGGTCAGCAGGCCTACATCGACAAGGTCCTTAATCGACTCAGACGGAGACACTACACCGAGACTCTCTTCTCGTGCAAGTCACCCGCCCGGTCTCAGCTTAATCATTTAACCCAAAACTTGGTACCTGGCAGAGGTACATCTTTTCCGATGTTGAATCCATCACGGCCATGATGGATCCACCATCAAGTTTTATTTTTGAAAACATCCCACCCACTTTTGCCACAACATCTTTTGTAAAAACAAAACCTTTTGTTTTTCTAAAGCAAAGCTAAGCATCAAAAAGCTTTTGTAAAACAGGTGATCAAGGAAGGTAATCAGATTCAAGGAAGGTAATGCAGGAATTGTTTTAGCAATCAACTCCTATCACCTAATGCATCAAGCAAGTGAGAAAGATTTTAAAAGTATCAAGGGAGGTGGCAAATGCACCGGGGCTTGCCTTCGTTTACAGGTGATTCGGGTTCGGATCCACAGATATCAAAGTAGAAACTATTCCCGGCCTGGGATTCCGAAGGTGGTGGTGTCCTGTCTTCGGTGACTTCTATCTCTTCTTCACGTTCTAATCATAACCATACATAAGTATAAGAATGGATGCCATGGGATGCTCATGAGGATGCAAAGATAGCATAAACTTATTATTTATGTCTTGAATACAACTTTCCTTCACGGAGTTCCGGGAACTTAGGGTTTCCGGAGTCGGTAAAGGAGTTCATAGGGCAGGGGGGTGTTTTGGGGTTTGGTGATCAAACAAGGTCCAAATCAATTCAAATCCTACCCAAGGCTTCTAAATATTATGAGGAACTCATATAAAAATTTTGAGCATTTTTGGAATTACCATTTGTTTTCTAAAAATCCATAACCAACATTTTTAACCACTTTAAATACCCTAAAATTTCTTACTTCCACTAAAAATCACAAACTTATTTTTACTAAATTCTAGGGAAAATAACAAGCCTGGGAAAATTAGTTTCACAATTTTAGCATTTTTCTACATTTTTCTACATATTTCTAAAGCTCTGCTGAAAAAGAAAAAGGAAAAGGATTAAATAGGACTGGGCCGGTTCTGGCCCAGACGGCCCAGGTCCAGGGCAAAACGCGCCCGCGCGCGCCCGCGCCCTGGCGGTTTTGCAGAACGACCCCCGCGTTTCTGGATAACAGGAAACAAGTTCTCATACTGTTTTTATGAGTCGCTGACCGTTTACAGAAAAACCCTTCGCGTTCTATTCATTTACCACACCAAGTCCCCGACGGTGCTCCGCACGGGAGGCCGAGCTCCGGCGAGCTAGACCGGCCGGATGACGCGACGGCTGAAGTTCCCAAGCGACAGGAACACAATTGAACTCCTACGGATCATTTCCCCCAAATCAATTTTATGGTTGGGACTACGAATCAATCGGTCCACGGTGACCGAGCGGATGGGTAAGAGGATGAACGCATTCCGAGCAAACGACGGCGAGGACGACCGAATTAAGGCTGGGGAAAGGTTCATGGGTGCACTAGGGTCTACGGACATTCTTTGATTTGGGTAGAACAAGGCCCGAAGAACGGGTCGACGGTGGGGGGGTCACGGCGGTGTTTGACGGCGCATAGGTGCGTTCCGGTAAGGGGCTTCGGTCAAACTCCAAATTGTTGCATCCAGGGGCAATAATAGATCACATACTAACTAAAACAAAGAGTAATTTGATCATTACTGACCAGAGGAGCGCTGGCTACGAAGAAGCTCTTCACGGCGGAGCAAGAACGAAGAAGAGAGGGAATTGGGGCTGCGCGGGTATTCCTGGTGAGCTCGAGTCAAGTGCTTAGCTGCGGATGTGCGGAATGCGGTGACGACGCAGTGCCCGCGCTTAATTTATAGGCGGCTGGCCGGCGACGGATGAGGATCGCGGATTTCAGACGGCGAATTCCGGTGACAGCGCGGTGGTCGCCGTTTAACCGGAGCATGACACCTCGGTGATTCGCTGCCACGTTGCCAGGGGTATTTACCGCGGCCGCCAGCCCATCCCGACCGCCGTGGCGTCCTTATCGCCGGCGAGGGCTAACACTTATCCTCGGCGCGATATTATCTGATGACGATGAACAGTGCTTTGGATTCAGTAAAAGACTTGACTGACAGATCAAACTGGAGCCCAGTTTTCTCAAATTTTCATGTGAAACCTAAGCCAACTTTCTGTAGTAAAGTTGTAGAACTATAATCCCTCTACAACTTTGCTACAATGTGCTCTCACAAAAAGTCACTAGATCCCATTCAAAATCGAGTTCAAAGTTCATCTCATAACACTGTTACTCTGAAATTCAAACCTCAAGCAGTCTGACAGCCCATCTTTGATTGGGTTTTTCTCCAAATTTCTCCTAAGATCATGGCTTGAATCCTTAAACAAAGTTGTTCTCCAATGATTGGCCTTCGACTTTGATGTGGTGACCTAGGGCAAAAACCCTATAATTTGAAAGATGCAAAGCTCCAAAGTTGAGCCAATTCTCTGATTTTCAGACTTAGAATAGAACTCAAATGAGGTCCATTTTGCATTTAATTCCAAAACTTAGGGTTTGGCTTTCAAGTCCACATATTTGTGAACCAAAGGACTTAAAATACTTATTTAGCTTGGTTTTTGCACTTTAGTCCAAAAGTGGACCAATTTTGCATATAAGCCCCTAGGGTTTGGTTTTAGGGTTTTCCAGGGTTCCAATTAGGGTTTCTGGTATCCCAGGGGTACAAAAGTGATTCAAGTTTATTCTTGGGGTCATTTTATGGCTTTCACCCTAAAGCTTTTAGGTTTTCTTCACTTGGGTTAAGTTTTACCCCTTTAACCACCATTTAGGGTTAAGCCCTTTAACCAGGGTTCTATTTGCAAAAACATTAAAACAATACAACTTGTTTGAAATTTTTGCCTAGTGAATGCACTCTAGGTGTGTCAAACATATGCAATGCCAATGCTTATGATGCCATGCTCAAGTTTTAGTTATAGTAACACCAGGGGTGTTACAGTGACGTGCCGGCCCGGGCCCACATAGAACCGGGCCATGCTGGGCTCGGACCGGGCCCAAACAGCGGGCTTCGTGCCGGGCTCGCGGGCCTCGTGCTTATTGGCCATCTATACTTGGGACTAAGTTGAGAGTCGACTTGAATACAGTCCTACGGTCTACAGATGGGTGAAGATCCATTGAAGCCCACGCTTATGTAAACCCATCTACACCCATGGGTATCAACCATTTTGACCCACAATACAAAATAAACCCACCCAACCCAACCCATTCACAATTAAAACCCATCACAACCCACCAAAATAAACTCATTTCTTAAACCCACCTAAAATACCCGCTTACACCCACCCCATTTGCAAGCCTAGGTGTGGGCAGCCGCTCCTGTTCTGGAGCCACGACACCTCGAAGCCCCTCCTTTCCCTTAACGATGAGTTGGAGGAGCAGTTCCGGGATAATTTCCGTGAATATACCGAGGCGGCGATGAGGTCGCTTCGGACGACCATGGAAATCCTTTCTAGGGACATTCCCAGGGTCTTCCAGGTAAGAATTTAGACGTACACCTCGCGTGATCAGGGCACTCTTTGTGATATTCTATTTTCCTCCCTCAGGAGCTCGCGGACGTGAGCACCGCTAAGTCACTATTCATTCGTCGCGATAGCGACGTTTGGGAGTCGATGCGGTCCCGGTGGGCCGCGCTTACTGAGGCCAATGAGCGCCAAGCCCAACGGAGCGCTGAGGTGGTGGACCTTCGGCTGCTCTGTGATGAGCTGAAGTCGGAGGCAGCGGCGACGTGGACAGAGGCGGCGTCGGCACGAACGGAGGCTTCGTCGGCACGGGAGCAGGTGGCTTCCTAGGCCGAGGAGATGCAGTAGCGGCAGCTGGAGCATGGCCAGGTCACCAGCGAGCGGGACCAATTCCGGAGCAAAGCTGCTGAGGCCGTGAGCCGGGTAGAGGCCCTTAGGGGACAGCTGGCTGAGGTTACGGAGCGGCTAGCCGAGGCGACCGCTCGGGCCGGGACCCTTGCGGAGGGCCTGGCCGTGGCCATTGGGTCTGCCTTGTCCGCCCGAGCCATGGCCTCACAGCAGCGTGCCCGGGCCGAAGGTACGTTTTGCCTGCTTTGTGATTTTGTTTTAGCTTAATTCTTCTCCTCGTGTCTGAAGAATATTGTCCGGCTGTCTTTAGGGTTTGAGACGGCTCTTAACGAGTCTGTCAAGGACTGCAAGGCGCTTGCCCAGACAGCCGAGCAGAAGGAGGTCGACCGCATGGCCATGTCCGAGGCCATCTCGGCTTTTTTCCAGACCTTTGGCCTCGACGACGTCCCCTCGGGCAGCTCCCCCCTAGAGTCGCCTGCGGGCCTTGGGCGGCCACGTGCACAGCAGACTCCGCGGGGCGCTGCACCACGGTGTTAGGCGGGCCTTCGCCGTCCTCGCTTCCCACTACGATGTGGATTTGGAGCGGGTCAGCGAGGGCTACTGCTTACCCGGCAAAGAGGAGGCCGCCCTATCCGAGGTCCAAAGGCTTGATGCGGCTGCCGAGGGCCCAGGCGCGGTGCTGGCTTCCTTTTTCGAGGTGGAGATCCTTCCGCCCGTGTCGCCGTCTGAGGCTAGGCCAGATTCCACCGTGGGTGGGAACGACGCCGAGGGTGTTGCCCCTCCCCCTGCCGACACCTGAGCCTGCAGGGAACAACTTATTTTAAGTATGTGTATGTTTATTGCGGCCGCTGAGGCCTAAACATTTTAGTGTCAGAGTATAAAGCTGTGTTTCTTTCCTCTTGTTTTGAGCGTTAGGACTTGTTCGGTAGCAGAATCACTTATCCGAGCGCGAGTTACTTTTCGCGGAAAGTGATGAGTGAGGTATCCGTATCCCGGAGGCATAGGAGTCCCTCGGCTCGGTCAGCCTTGCCGTTCAAGGTCTCTCTCGCTCGTTTTTAGGATTCCGTTATCGATATAGTCGAAAGGCACGAAAGTCGTTTTGATAAAAAAACTTTTCCGAGGAAAATTTTGACGCAGAGGGGGTTCCCCCCTTCTAGCCCCCGAGGGAGGGTCAGTTTTTGCTGAGGCAAAAGGCTGATCCTCCCTTGACAGTTAGACTTTTTATTTATACATGTAAAGGGACCGAGATACATGAACGACTTGAAACACTTTAGGGATAAAAGCGACGTAGTTGTTCGATGTTCCAAGCGTTGCTGTAGACCTCGCCTTGATCGTTGGCCAGCTTGTATGTCCCAGGCTTCAAAATTTTGGCGATGATGAATGGCCCTTCCTAGGGAGGAGTAACCTTGTGGCGCCCTCGGGTATCTTGTCGTAGCCGAAGCACCAAATCTCCCACTTGGAAGCCTCGGGGCCGAATCCTTCGGGCGTGGTAGCGTCGCAGAGACTGCTGATACCGCGCTGAGTGTAGTAAGGCTACGTCTCGAGCCTCTTCCAGCTGGTCCAGTGAATCTTCTCGGCTGGTCTGGTTGTTTTGGTCGTCGTATGCCTTTGTCCTCGGGGAACCGTATTCTAAGTCCGTGGGTAGGACAGTTCGGCCCCATAGACTAGAAAAAACAGCGAGAAACCCGTGGCCCGGCTCGGCGTCGTCCTCAAACTCCAAACCACCGAGGGTAGCTCTTTTATCCACCTCTTGCCAAACTTGTTGAGGTCGTTGTAGATCCTTGGTTTTAGCCCCTGCAAAATCATGTCATTGGCACGCTCCACCTGCCCATTTGTCATTGGGTGAGCTACGACGACCCAGTCCACACGGATGTGGTGGCCTTCGCAGAAGTCTAGGAACTTCTTCCCAGTGAATTGTGTGCCATTGTCGGTGATGATGGAGTTTGGGATTCCAAAGCGGTGGATGATATTTGTAAAGAACACCACCGCCCGCTCGGACCCGATGCTGGTTAGGGGTCGGACTTCGATCCATTTGGAGAATTTGTCGATGGCGACCAGCAGGTGTGTGAAGCCCCCGGGTGCCTTCTGCAACGGACCGACAAGGTCCAGACCCCATACGGCAAACGACCAAGTGATAGGTATTGTCTGTAGGTCCTGAGCGGATAGGTGCGTCCGTCTCGCGTAGAATTGACACTCTCGGCAGGAGCGTACAATCCTGGTGGCGTCGGCCACCGCGGTCGGCTAGTAGAACCCTTATCGGAAAGCGTTTCCTACGAGGGCTCGAGGTGCTGCATGGTGACCGCAAGCCCCTGAGTGTATTTCTTGTAACAGCTCTTGTCCTTGGGCGACAGATGTGCATCGTTGGAGAATGCCTGAGGGGTTGCGGTAGTACAACTCCTTTTCATCACCCAGTAAAACGAACGACTTGGCGCGCTGAGCCAGTCGCCGAGCTTCGGCCTTGTCGAGGGGCATCTCTCCTTGGAGGAGATATTCCAGGTACGGGGTCTGCCAGTTTAGGTTTGGCGTAACCCCATCCTGCTCTGTCTTGACACGCAGGGCCTCACCCTCGTCGGCCGAGGGTACCTCGGGCTGGGCCGAGTTCCCCTCGGGTTCGGGTGCGTCGTTGAGTTTGATGGATGGTTGATATATGTTCCTGGAGAAGACATTCGGGGGAACTATCATCTGTCCCGAGGCTACTTTAGCCAGCTCATCCGCAGTCTCGTTGTATCGTCGAGCAACATGGTTGAGTTCCAGCCCATAGAACTTATCTTCCAAGCGCCGAACTTTGTCACAATAGGCCTCCATTTTTTGATCGCGGCAGTGAGAGTTCTTCATGACTTGGTCAATAACGAGCTACGAGTCACCATGAGCGTCGAGGCGCCGAACCCCTAGCTCGATGGCGATGCGCAACCCATTAACCAAGGCCTCGTATTTGGCCACGTTGTTTGACGCCAGAAAATGGAGGCGTATCACGTAGCGCACATGTTTCCCGAGGGGTGAGATGAAGAGCAAGCCAGTACCTGCTCTGGTTTTCATAAGCGACCCATCAAAGTACATGGTCCAAAGTTCGGCCTGGATTGGAGCTGTCGGCAATTGGGTGTCGACCCATTCAGCTAGGAAGTCTGCCAAGACTTGGGATTTTATGGCCTTCTGAGGAGCGAATGAAAGTGTTTCCCCCATGAGTTCCACTGCCCATTTTGCTATCCTACCCGAAGCCTCTCGACACTGGATGATCTCTCCTAGGGGAAGGATGACACCACAGTCACTGGATGAGACTCGAAGTAGTGTCGCAACTTTTGCCGTGTTAGAATCACCGCGTACAGTAGCTTCTGGATTTGCGGGTAGCGGATTTTGGTCTCAGATAGCACCTCGCTGATGAAGTAGACTAGCCTCTGGATGAGCAGTGCATGCCCCTCTTCTCGTCTCTCGACTACGACCGCAGCGCTGACCACCGGAGTGGTTGCGGCTACGTAAATCAAGAGGTTCTCTCCCGCAGCGAGGGGCACCAAGATGGGCGCATTAGTAAGAAGTGCCTTTAAGTTTCCGAGGGCTTGTTCGGCCTCAGGAGTCCAAGTGAAGCGCTCGGCCTTCCTTAAGAGGCGGTACAAGGGCAATCCTTTCTCGCCAAGGCGCGAGATGAAGCGGCTCAGAGCCGCAAGGCATCCCATGCCCTTTGTACTCCTTTTAAATCTTTGATGGGTCCCATGTTGGTGTTGGCCACGATTTTCTCTCGGTTGGCCTCGATGCCTCGTTCGGAGACGATGAACCCTAGGAGCATGCCTCGGGGGACTCTGAAGACACACTTCTCGGGATTGAGTTTTACGCTCTTCGCTTTTAGGCACCTAAATGTCACCGCAAGGTCAGAGAAGAGGTCGGAGGCTTTCCTTGTTTTGACAACGATGTCATCGACGTAAGCCGCGACCGTTCTGCCGATGTGCTCTCCAAACACATGGTTCATGCACCTTTGGTATGTTGCACCTGCATTCCTCAAGCCAAATGGCATAGTAGTATAACAATACATGCCAAAAGGTGTGATAAAAGAAGTCGCGAGCTGGTCGGATTCTTTCATCTTGATTTGGTGATAGCCTAAATAGGCATCAAGGAAAGACAGGATTTCGCACCCAGCGGTGGAGTCCACAATTTGATCGATGCGAGGCAGAGGGTAGGGAACCTTTGGACATGCTTTATTTAACCCAGTGTAGTCTACACACATCCTCCATTTCCCACCTTTTTTCTTTACAAGTACAGGGTTAGCTAACCATTCTAGATGGAATACTTCCTTGATGAACCCTGCAGCCATTAGCTTGTGGACCTCCTCGGCTATGTCTCTGCGCTTTTCTTCATCAAAACGGCGCAGGTGCTGTTTCACGGGTCGGGCACCGGCTCGGATGTGCAGTGAGTGCTCGGCGACATCCCTCGGTATGCCTGGCATGTCCGAGGGACTCCACGCAAAAATTTCGGCGTTCGCGCGGAGAAAGTCGACGAGCACTGCTTCCTATTTGCGGTCGAGCTCGGAGCCGATCCTGACTTTCTTGCTGACGTCGTTGCTGGGGTCAAGAGAGAGGGACTTAACCGCCTCGGCTGGTTTGAAGTTGTCGGCGTGCTGCTTCGCGTCGGGCGCCTCTTTGGAGAGGCAATCCAGGTCGGCGATGAGGGCTTCGGACACGACGAGGGCTTCGGCGTACTCCACGCATTCCACGTCGCACTCGTAAGCGTGGCGCTATGTCGATCTGACGGTGATGGTTCCCTTGGGGCCTGGCATCTTGAGCTTGAGGTACGTGTAGTTGGGGACGGCCATGAACTTGTCGTAGCACGGTCTTCCCAACACCGCGTGATAGGTCCCTCGGAACCCGACTACCTCGAAAGTGAGGGTTTCCTTTCGGAAGTTGGAGGGAGTTCCGAAGCAGACGGGCAAATCGTTGCCCAAGGGGCAGGACACGCTTGTCGGGGACAATCCCGTGAAAAGGTGCTGCACCGACCCGGATCGTGGACAGATCGACCCCCAAGAGCCCTAGGGTCTCGGCGTAGATGATGTTGAGGCTGCTGCCTCCGTCCATGAGGAGCTTGGAGAGCCTAGCGTTGCCGATGACAGGGTCGACGACAAGTGGGTACCTTCCTGGGCTCGGTATGCTATCGGGGTGGTCGCCTTGGTCGAAGGTAATGGGTTTGTCAGACCTGTCTAGGTAGACTGACATTGCTACCTTTGCCGAGCAGACCTCCCGGTGTTCCTGCTTGCGGTGTCGAGCCGAGGCATTCGCTACTTGCCCACCGTAGATCATGAAGCAGTTGTGGACCTCCGGGAACTCCTCTTCCTTATCGCCCCCTTCTTGTTGTTGCCTTGGTCCTTGCCACCTTCTGCAGAGGGCCCGACCTTATTGAAGTAACATCGGAGCATGTCGCACTCTTCAAGGGTGTGTTTGACGGGACCCCTGTGATAGGGGCACGACTCCTTGAGCATCTTGCCGAACACGTTGGCCCCTCTAGGAGGTTTCCGAGGATTCCTGTGCTCAGCAGCAGCGACGAGATCCGCGTCAACGGCGTTGTGTTTTTCTTGCGCCTTCTTCCTGGTCTTCTTCTTCGTGCCACGCTGGACGGACGCCTCGGGGACGTCTTCCTTCTGCCTTCCCTGAGGCTGCTTGTCCTTCCGGAAGATGGCTTCGACCGCCTCCTGACCAGAGGCGAACTTGGTGGCTATGTCCATCAATTTGCTCGCCTTGGTGGGAGTCTTGCGTCCCAGTTTGCTTACTAGGTCCCGGGAAGTGGTGCCGGCGAGGAATGCTCCGATGACGTCCGAGTCGGTGATGTTAGGCAACTCGGTGCACTGCTTTGAAAACCACCGGATATACTCTTGCAGGGATTCCCCTGGCTGCTGGCGGCAGCTCCAGAGATCCCACGAGTTCCCAGGGCGCACGTACGTACCTTGGAAATTTCCAGCGAAGGCCTTGACTAGGTCGTCCCAGTCAAAGATCTACGCAGGAGGCAGATGCTCCAGCCAGGCCCGGGCAGCGTCGAAGAGGAAAAGGGGGAGGTTGCGGATGATGAGGTTGTCGTCGTCCGTCCCTCCCAACTGGCATGCCAGCCGGTAATCCGCGAGCCACAACTTTGGCCTCTTCTCCCCTGAGTACTTGGTAATGGTAGTCAGGGCTCGGAACCGAGCCGGGAACGACGCCCATCGTATGGCCCGGCTGAAGACCCGCGGACCTGGTGGTTCGGGCGAGGGGCTCCGATCCTCCTCACTGTCGTAGTGTCCTCCACGTCTGGGGTGGTAGCCTCGGCGCACCCTTTCCTCGAGGCGGGCTCGACGGTCGCAGCGGTGTTGCTCGTTGCCGAAGCGATCCAGGGCTGCAAGTGTCCTGTCTCCTATGTGCTCGGTGTGGACCGAGGCCTCGCGCATGCATCGGGAGGATGCTGCGTGATCCTCCGAGGGGCCTCCTCGCCTTCGGGAGGCAGAGCTCTCGGCTCGTCGGACAGCGGCATTTTCCAGGAGGTCCTTGAGTTCGCCCTGGATACGTCGCCCCTCGGTGGTGGATGGCTCCATCATGGTTCGAAGTAACATCGCCGCTGCAGCTAGGTTCTGGCTGGCCCCGTTGAAGGCCGGGGGCAGCCCTGCCCTGGCATCGTCAATTATACGTCGCTGGACGTCCCAGGCCCGATGTCGCGCTCCTCCAGCGAGTGCTCGACCTGCCCACCCCTTCTCGATGTTTTGTTGGAGCTGCACAAGTCGCCCCGTTTCTTTGTCGAGCTTGGCATACATCTCGCGGAGTTGCTCGAGTTGTGTGCCCTGACCCCCCGCAGGGACCCGGACCACAGCTAGCTCCCGCGGGATCTCAACGCGAGACTCAGGCACAGGGGCGTCGTCGTTTCCTGGCATGCTGAGGTGGTTGTCTTCGTCGTGATCCCCCTGATCGATGTGGAAACACTCGCGAGTTGAGTCGTAACCCTCGTCGTCAAGGCTGTGGCCATCGTCAGAGTAGCCGAAGAGGCAGTGGTCACATGGGGATATGAAGTCTCGCATGGCACTGGGATCACGGAGTCTGGAGAAATCCCAACTGAAGTCGGGGTAGTCCTCTCCCTCGGAACCCATGGGTCTGGAGGTTGAGACCGCCGTCAGTAGGTCCCAAGTTGACCACATATGGTACCTCGGAAGGTCAGGATATGCCCTTGCAAAAGCGCTCGCCGAAGTGGGGTCGCTTGGTGGATCGAAGCTAAATCTAAAGGGAACAGGATGGAAAACTGATGGTACCTCCTGGTTGATGGATGGTGGTGAAGTTGCATCGGAGATGGAATGTGTCGTTATCTCAGGTGCGAGACTAATGCCCGACAAGTCCCTCGCAAGGGTGTTGGCGTCATCAGTCCACCTGGGGTTGGCACATTGCTGGGAAGCGACACCCGTCGTTGTCCCAGGTGTGAGGATAACACCCGACATGTCTCCCGCAGGGGTGCCGGCGTCGTCGGCTCGCTCTGGTCCGACAGCCGACGAGGTGCCACCTCTTGCCTGGCCATGGTTGCTCCGTCTCCTCCTCCTCCGGCGAGGAGGGTGGCGGGGCAAACCCGGGTGTTCCTCTTCCGCCATGGGGAGATGTCGTCGTCGAGTTCGCCTCCGCCGGGTGAGCCGACGACCGTCGTTGTTGTCGTGCTGCGGGGGGAGGAGTACCATGTCGTAGCTGTCGTCGGGGGACATGAACTCGAGACTCCCAAAGCGGAGCACCGTCTCGGGCCAAAGAGGTCGTTGCTGAAGATTGTCCATCTGGAACTCAACGAGAAATTATTGCCAACACGCAGCTGGTCCCCTACCTGGCGCGCCAACTGTCAGCATTTTGGACCCGCGAGGACCTTCAACCGACTAGTGAATTTTACGCTGCGTGTCCCTACCCAGATGGATTGATGCAAGATGAAACACAAGAGGGGGGATGAGGCTTATATTATCTTGCACCAGTGTGCTCATAGTAGGGGTTACAAGCTTCGCGAGAGAGGGTTTGGCCTTGAAGTGAGCCATCTGAGTCAGCCTCCTCCCACGTGCCTTGGGAAGGCCCTAGGCATCCCCTTTTGTAGATACAAGGGGATGGTCCAGCTGTACATATGGGGGTGTAGCTATGTGCTAACGTGGCCAGCGGAGAAGTGCTTCAGCCCTGTAGAAGCGTAGCTGGCGGTGCGGCCGTGGGTTCTGCTGACGTTTCTTTGCCTTCGTAGAGAGCTGAGAACAATCGACGTCATGGACGCGTGCAGGGAACCATCATTACCTGTTGCCGGAGTAATCTAGATGTGACACTGGTCTTGTTCCTTCGTAGCCTGAGGCGGCTAGCTAGGGGTAGGGTAATGATGTATCGCCTGTAGCGTAGTCGGTCCGAGGCCGAGGTCGGGCAAGACGGTGACTTCTCCTAAGGCCGAGGCTGAGGTCGGGCGAGGTGGGGTCCTTCTCCCGAGGCCGAGGCCTGGGGTCGGGTGAGGCGGAGACCTTCTCTCGAGGCCGAGGCCTGGGGTCGGGCGAGGAGGAGCTCCTTGTTGCGCCCGAGGCTGAACTCGGAAGAGGCCATGAATTACTGTTGTTAGTCTTACCCTGGTGGTTGGCACATTAGTCGGAACGGGGTGAATAGTGTTGTTTTCCTGTCAGAACGATCAGTAAAGAGGCGAAGTGACTGCGGTCATTTCGACATTGCCAACTGAGGCGCGCGTGTCAGGATAAGGTGTCAGGTGATCCCCGCATTAAATGCGCATGCGATACGGTCGGTGGTAAGGCAATTTGGCCGAGGTTGCTATACGACAAAGTTTGCCCGAGCTTAGCCTCGGGCGAGCCGGGGGTGCGCCCACTGCCTGAGGAGGCCCTCGGGCGAGGCGTGAATCCGTCCGGGACTACTGTTCTTGCCCGAGGCCGGGCTCGGGCGAGACGAGATCGCGTCCCTTGGTAGATGAGGCTTTAACTTTGAGCTGTGCTTACCAGTCTTTCTGGTCTATTTTGAAGATGTTTTCCAGCCATGCTTAGGAGTATTGGGGGTACCCCTAATTACGGTACCCGACACTAAGTGACCGTTTGAGAGAGGGAAAGAGTTGAAAGAGACCCGGTCTTTGAGACCACCTCAATGGGGACTAGGTTCTTTGGAACCGAACCTCGGTAAAATAAATCACCGTGTTCATCCGCTTTATTTCTTGGTTGATTTGTTTTCCCTCTCTTTCGAACGTGGTTTTTATTCTAACGCTAACCCCGGCTTGTAGTGTGTTTAAAGTTGTAAATTTCAGTTTTCGCCTATCCACCCCCTATTTAGGCGACTTTCACCTATACCATGGTAATTTTGCTTTTGATGATGCTTCTCCCCTAGCAGCAGAGTTGCAGGCTACCTATGGCCACCTTCATACAAGCCACCACAACTACCGATGTATGATGGGCACTCTGACCCGAAGCAATTCCTCATGAGCTACGAAGCAACCATATCATCATATGGTAGCAACACTGTTGTCATGGCAAAATCCTTTGTCATGGCGGTCAGGAGTGTGGCTCAGTCTTGGTATTCTTCACTTCGGCTGAGAATAATTAAATCGTGGTAGAAGCTGAAGGATATGCTAGTCACAAGCTTCCAGGGTTTCCAAACTAAACCAGTGACTGCTCAAGCTCTATTCTAGTGAAAGTAAGACCATGAGGAGTATTTGCAAGCATACATCCAAAGGTTCTTGTGACTTAGGGCCTAGGCACCAATGGTGCCTAACGAGATCATCATCGAAGCCATGATCAAGGGGCTCCGACCAAAACTGACAGCACAATATTTTGCAAGGAAGCCACCACAAACCTTGGAGAAGCTTTTCTAGAAGATGGATGAGTACATCCGAGCTGACAATGATTTCCGTGAAAGAAGGGAGGAAGCTTACATGTATTCTGAGATGACTAGAGGCTTCAGAGGAAGACTCTGTCACACCCGGGTTTTAGGGGTCCAAAACCCAGACGCGAAATAATCATCAGATGTGGTGGGACCAAGTCTCACACATATGATGAATCATGGTACAGAAACGAATGTCACATCTTTACTATATAATAGGATTTCTGTACAAAATAAATAAATAACTACATCATAAGGAGACAACGATCCAGCAACCCAAAGTTGACTGGGAGACGACGGCCTAGACCTCTCACGAACGCGTCACATCATCCTCCATGCGCCTCATCCTGCGGTACATGTTATTGACCTGTGGGGGGTGTGAGACAGCAAGAGTGAGCTCACATATGTTCATTTCTCAACATGTTATGGTGAATAATGTGCATGAACTCGCCAAAGGTGGGAACTCATGTGAACTGTAAGGCTTACCAAAGAGTTTGGTTAAAGCTGAGCATTGCTTTTAAAGTTGGTCAAAATTTTATTAGCAGTTACTAAGTATAAGTAAATACCAACCCAATTAAGTAGTAGAACAAAAGTGATAACAACACCTGTAATGCAATGCATATGACAAATTGAATTTAGTTCCATAAATTAATCATGTGAGTGTCTGAGCTGCTCATGACCGTGAGCATGGCTAGTATACCAGTTTTACACTCTGCAGAGGCTGCACATCTTTACCCACAAGTCATGTTACCCATCTGCCAAGGGATCGCGACTTCCCATACACCTCTACCGAGGAGGCGAGGCAGGGTAACACTACGAGGCCTTTACAAAGTTCCACTAGCTTCAGAAAACCCGCTAAAGTTTCTAGGAAGCTCCAATACAGGGACCCCTCGCCTGACCGCCATCGCAGCAAAATCAACCCAAGGGCCTCACTACACTGACCACTCCCCTACTGCTCTTGCCCCTTTCGGGTAAGGTAGTCCTCCACTAGCTTTCCTAATTAGTCAACCAAGGGCGTCCCATACCACCCTTGTGGTAGCACTCTTTTCCTGGGTGGTTCTCCATGTTCCAATTAACATAATGATCTTATCATGAACAATCAATAACAAACTGATAATAAAAGTATGATCAGGAATAATATGTATCTCCATACCCAAAACCACATAAAGAAATAGCAAGTACTACCCAAAAAGTGCAGTGGTAATCAAGGTATAAAGATAGTCAAACTAGGGTAACCTATTGGGTCCCATCAAATTTAACCTATACAGATCATTATGATTAATAAGAACATGATTAGGTAAAAGAAGTGATCAAGGGCACAACTTGCGTGAGACTTGAGATTCCAGGTACCAACTTGCTCTTCAGGTGACTCATGACCTCACTGCTAAACATAGCAATAAAAACAAACAATGTATAGGAAAAATTAACATCACACCAAACATAAGAACAAACTGTATAATAATAATCTACATGTCACTACGAGATCGTGTGTTCGAGAATCATTAAATTCAGAGTTACGGTTAAGGAGTTATGTTTTATGGAAGATAAATGTGATTTAAATATTAAACTATATTATAATTTGGTAAATATACATCATATGAGAAAATATACTCCAAATAGTTAAGTAAAATTTAATCCAGATTATAACTTGTTTAGGAATCATATTATAGTCAAATCACTATCATGGTCTAGTTTAACTTTGGTTAAAAGGTATAATCTACTAAACATAGGCTAAACAAATATCTAATTATAAAAATATGTTCTATGGTACAATTAATGTTGCCACTGCGTAGACAATATTTTTATGAAGCTAACGCAATTCGAACGGATCAATTCGGAGTTAAAATGAATTAATTATGAATTTCTGAAACCTTCTTCTATTCTAGGGGTGTTTTTGTGAATACCCAGGAACTAATTTGTAATTTCTAGAATTCTAGGGTAAAGCTGTGTATGTGGCCAAGGACGGCGGGTTTATACAAAGAAAAGGCAGGGTCTCTTATGCATAAGTCGCTCAGCGAAGGGGTACAGAGAGATTCTGGCCATTGGATTAGAGATTCATGGCAGGGATTACATCCATTTATTTGATCACAGATTTTTACCCAGCCATGTTCTTATTAATCATAATGATCTGCATAGGTTAATTTTGATGGGATCCAATAGGCTACCACCGTTTTGACTATCTTTATACCTTGTTTTACCACTGAATATTTTTGGGTAGTACTTGCTATTTGTTGGCGTTTCAAGACCGGGGGGTCCCTGAGCCGACGAGTGAATGTCGCCGCGTGCCCCAGCCCAGATGGGTCGAGCGCGAGGGCGAGCGCGAAGGGGGGAGAGCGAGGCGGCCGGAGACCGGCGTGAGAGAGGTGGGAATCCCGCGGCCTTCGTGTTCGTCCCGCGCCCAGGTCGGGTGCGCTTGCAGTAGGGGGTTACAAGCGTCCACGCGGGACAGGGAGCGAGCGGCTTCGAGCGAGCGCCTGTCTCGTCCTCGTCCCCGCGCGGCCAACCCTCTCTAAGAGGGCCCTGGTCCTTCCTTTTATAGGCGTAAGGAGAGGATCCAGGTGTACAATGGGGGTATAGCAGAGTGCTACGTGTCTAGCGGAGAAGAGCTAGCGCCCTAAGTACATGCCGTCGTGGCAGCCGGAGAGATTTTGGCACCCAGCTGGTGTGATGTCGTGGCCGTCGGAGGAGCGATGGAGCCTGGCGGAGGGACAGCTGTCGGAGCGGTTGAGTCCTTGCTGACGTCCTCTTGCTTCCGTAAGGGGGCTGAGGGCCACCGTCGTCACAGAGTATGCGGGGCGCCATCATTGCTTATCTGGCGGAGCGAGCCAGATGGGACGCCGGTCTTGTTCCCTGCGGCCCAAGTCAGCTCGGGGTAGGGTGATGATGGCGCCTCCTGTTGACGTGGCTGGTCTGCGCCCTAGGTTGGGCGATGTGGAAGCTCCTCCGAAGCCGAGGTCGAGTCTGTCTTCCGTGGCCGAGGTCGAGTCCGAGCCCCTGGGTCAGGCGAGGCGGAGGCCGTCGGCTGAGGCCAGGGCGGAGTCCGAGCCCTGGGGTCGGGCGAAGCGGAGTTCGTCGTCTTCTGGGGCTGAGCCCGAGTCCGAGCCCTGGGTCGGGCGGAGCGGAGTTCGTCGTCTTCCGGGACTTAGCCCGAGTCCGAGCCCTGGGTCGGGAGGAGCGAAGTTCGCCGTCTTCCGGGACTTAGCCCGAGTCCGAGCCCTGGGTCGGGCGGAGCGGAGTTCGCCGTCTTCCGGGACTTAGCCCGAGTCCGAGCCCTGGGTCGGGCGGAGCGGAGTTCGCCGTCATCCGGGACTTTGCCCGTGTCCGAGCCCTGGGTCGGGCGGAGCGGAGTTCGCCGTCTTCCGGGACTTAGCCCGAGTCCGAGCCCTGGGTCGGGCGGAGCGGAGTTTCCTATGGTGCCTTCGGTCGGGCCTGACTGCCTGTCAGCCTCACTCAGTCAAGTGGCACCGCAGTCGGAGCGGCGCAGGCGGCGCTGTCCTTCTGTCAGGCCGGTCAGTGGAGCGGCGAAGTGACGACGGTCACTTCGGCTCTGCCGGCTGGGGAGCACGCGGCAGGATAAAGGTGTCAGGCCACCTTTGCATTAAATGCTCCTACGATTTGGTCGGTCGGTGCGGCGATTTGGTCAGGGTTGCTTCTTGGCGAAGACAGGGCCTCGGGCGAGCCGGAAATATATTCGCCGCTGGAGGGGGGCCTCGGGCGACCCGGAAATATATTCGCCGCTGGAGGGGGGCCTCGGGCGAGACGGAAATCCTCCGGGGTCGGCTGCCCTTGTCCGAGGCTAGGCTCGGGCGAGGCGTGATCGAGTCCCTCGAATGGGCTGATCCCTGACTTAATCGCACCCATCAGGCCTTTGCAGCTTTATGCTGATGGGGGTTACCAGCTGAGAATTAGGAGCCTTGAGGGTACCCCTAATTATGGTCCCCGACAGTAGCCCCCGAGCCTCGAAGGGAGTGTTAGCACTCGCTTGGAGGCTTTCGTCACACTTTTTTGCAAGGGGACCAGCCTTTCTCGGTTGCGTTTTGTTCCGGTGGGTGCGCGCGAGCGCACCCGCCGGGTGTAGCCCCCGAGGCCTCGGAGGAGTGGTTTCACTCCTTCGAGGTCTTAATGCCTCGCGTAATGCTTCTGCTGGTCTGGTCGTTCCCTCATGCGAGCTGGCCGTAGCCCGGGTGTACGGTCGGGTCTCAAGTTCTCGGGCTGGTATGTTGACGCTGTCAACGGTTCGGCCGGAGCCGGGTTTGCGAGAGCAGCCCCCGAGCCTCTGCACAGGGCGAGAGGGCGATCAGGGACAGACTCGACTTTTTTATATACGCCCCTGCGTCGCCTTTCCGCAAGGAGGAGGGGGGAAAGCGCCATGTTGCCCTCGATGGGCGCCGAACATGGTGTCTCCGGTGAGCTGCAGGCGGATAATCCGAGTGGACGTCCGTGCCCCGTTCGTTAGGGGTCGGCTAGGGGCCCAGAGGCATGCCCAAAAGTACCTGCGGGTGATCTGCCGGACCTGGTCCCCTGGCGACGGGGTCCGAGGGCTCGATGCCTCCCTCTGATGGGATTCCGTTACAAGATCGTTCCCGCTGGTCTCGGAAATGTCCTAGGGTACCTCGGGAGCGCAGCCCGAGCCTCGGTTATGTATCGAACGTACCCATGGTCATCCCTCGCTCTGTGTCTGAGGCGGCTGTGAACCCTTCGGGGGCCAGCCTTCGAACCCCTGATCAGTAGTGGGTGCGGAGCCCGAGTAGCCTGAGGCGGTCGTTGAAACCTTCCGAGGGGCCGGCCTTCGAACCTCTGACCAGTAGTGGGTGTAGGGCCCACGTGATCTGAGGCGGCTGTCGAACCCTTCCGAGGGGCCAGCCTTCGAACCTCTGATCAGTAGGGAGGCTCGGAGCCTGGTTCCTTCACGGGGAAGGATCCTTTTCGGGGTTTCCCCCTTTCCCGATCCCTGTTGCAAGAGAGAGAAAGAGGAAAAAGGAAAAGGATATGAAATCGAACGACGCGGCGTACCTTTTTTGACGCGGTCATTATGGCGAAGGCGAAGCGTCGCCCGCTTCTCCTGCCAGAGGCGCCGCCTGTCCCGCCACGGAGTTAATGCGACGGGGCGAGTGGTTCGCAGGGCGGCCGTTGCGCGTGCGCGAGCCGTTCGGGGAACGGCTGTTTCGCTTTGCGTTTTTGAATCCTGCGTCCGGTCCGGGCGAAACGTTTGAACCGGTCTCGCCTTGGTCTTTATATACTCGGGAGAGGGTCTGGCGATGGTTCTTTGCTCCGCTTCCTGCCTCCCTCTTAGGTTTTCGCAACCCGAGAGACTTAGCCAGAGAAGAGGAAACCGCCCACCCTGCCCCTTGCGCCGCCACCCCTTTCGCTCAGTGATGGCTGACCGGGTGACCATCATCTCGCTGCGTGACCCATGGCCTTTTTCCACGGTGACAGCGAGTGATCTGGAGGATCTGGTTGGCGAGAGTTTGCTTCGCCCTCTCACCGATGAGCAGCGGCCGGAATGGATTCCCCCCGTGGGCGGAGCTGCTCCGTCCCCACCGCCGGGGTACATCGTGAGCTTCGTCTCCTTCCACGAGCGGGGATTTGGTGTGCCGGCGAGCCGCTTCATGCGCGCGATCCTGCACCACTACGGGGTGGAGTTGCACAACCTCAGCCCCAACTCCATCTCGCAGGCCGCCATCTTCGTAGCGGTGTGTGAGGGGTATTTGGGGATCGCCCCCCATTGGGATTTGTGGACCCATCTCTTTTTCGCGGAGCTCTTCGCTTCGCCGACGGGGGAGAGGAAGGTCCACGCAGCAGTGCGGGCCGGCGGCTGCACCCTCCTGCTGAGGCAGTCGTGGGCGTCGCTGTATATTCCCTCCATCCTCGCGTCCTCGAACAAGGGGTGGCAGCGCCGGTGGTTCTACCTCTGGAATGACGGCGAGTTGCTCCCGCCGTTCTCCCAGCGAGTAGTCACCACCGCCGCCGACGCTTGGCGCCACGGGACCCCGCATGAAAGACAGAAGAACCTCGAACCCCTTCTCAAGGCCTTGGAGGCGTTGCGGAAGGGGGGACTCACCGCTGCGGGAGTGATTGCGGCCATCCACTGCCGGAGGGTGCTTCCCTTGGCGGAGCGACGGCTGCCGCTTTGGGAGATGACACCGGAGGCTGACTTGGAGGGCTCGCGGATGTCCTCGGACCCTCTTCCCTTCGACGTCCTCCATGGGCGGGTGGCCGTCGCGTTGGGGAAACCGGACCC
Organism: Zea mays; assembly: GCF_902167145.1. Lineage (NCBI taxonomy): Eukaryota > Viridiplantae > Streptophyta > Magnoliopsida > Poales > Poaceae > Zea > Zea mays. Next base: position 79,320,234 of record NC_050104.1, on the reverse strand, counting down.
CAGCGCCTTCTCCCAGCTTTTGATGCGCCCAGACCAGGAGTGTGTGACTCTGGTGAGTGCCCGCTCCTTCCTTTCTCTTGCATCGGGTTGCTCCTGGTTCTTACGATTGGGATTTTCCCCCTTCTTTAGGAGGTGGGATGGCACAAGCCTTCCCTGCCACGGGTCCCGCAGGATGCGGTGGACCGAGCGGCGCGGCGGGTTGCCGCGGAGGAGAAGAAGAAAAAGAAGGACGCGGAGAAGGCCCGGGCCCACGAGCGGAGGCGGGCTCGAGACGCCTTGGAAAAGCTTCATCGCCAGCAGGAGAGGGAGGGGCTCCCGAGGGAGCCGTCGCCGGAAACGCCCGACGACGACGACGATGATGAAGATGATGACGAGGAAGACGACATGGCTGCCCGCCTTGGCCTCAGCCCTGGCTTGAGGTTAGGCCAGGAGCCGTCAAGCCAGCCCCCGAGCGGGCTGATGCCGTCAGTCCCCGGAGTTGGGACGCCGGGGTCCCGGCCCGAGGAGTGGGGGCAATCCGAGAGGGTACCTGACCCCTCGGCTGGAGGAGCTGAGGTGACCCCGGGGAGCCAGGCCGAGGCGTCTGCTTCCCAAGAGCCGCCGCCCACGCCGGCAGCGCAGGAGAGCGACCCTCAGGTCGCCGTGGCAGTGCCTGGGCAGCCCGCCCCCCGGGCGTCCAGGGCGCCCAAAGCAAGGGTGGTGCCGAAGCTGCCGGTGAAGCGGACCTCGGCGGTGGCTCCGGGGGTCGAGATCCGAGAGACCTCCCCCCAGGCACGGTTGATCATGGCCCGGAGCGGGTAAGTATCTTGGAATGTCTTCGTCCTGGCTTTTCATTCGTATGTCCCGGCCGTGATTTTTCTTTTTCCTTCAGCAAGCGAAGCCATGGCCTGACTGACCTGGCACCCCGGAAGGCCCTTAAGACGGCGCCGGCTTGCGCGGCCAGCGCCGCTCCGGGCCTTGCCATTCAGCTGACCTTCTCGCAAGGTGCTCCATAGCAGGGGGCTCAGGCGGCACCAGTCGCCGTGGAGCGGGTTCCCGAGGCTGGCTCTTCTTCTGAGGCGGCCATTGTGATAGGGGAGGCGGCCAACGCGGGCGTGGCCCCGGGACCACTGGACGTGCCGGCGATGCCGGCACCTGTCGCTATTGAAGTCGCCGCCGTCCCAGTCAGGGAGCGACCGGTTGCTGCCGACGTTGAGACAGCTGAGGCGTCGGCGCTCGGTGCCTCGGAAGAGGGGGGCGTGGAGACGCGATCCGTCCCGCCGGGCGGCAGCCTCGTCGCTGTGCGGCGGAGCTCCGAGGGCCGGCGCCAGTTGCTCCGGTTCCGAACCCGTGAGGCCTCGGATCCCGTCTTCGTTCTCGACGATGAACGGGAGGACCAGTCCTAGGACGAGCTCCGCGAGTGTGCCGAAGCAACGGTGGGGTCGCTCCGGTCGTCGCTGGAGGTTTTCTGCAGGGACGTCCCCAAAATCCTCCAGGTAACGGTTTCAGGCATACCTTTTCTTTTTTGTGACCAAGGCGTCTTTCGTGACGCCCCGCTTCCTTCCCTCAGGATCTGACGGATCGGAGCGCCGCCAAGTCGTCGTTCATCCGCCGCGAGGTCGACGTCTGGGGCTCGCTGCGATCCCTGAGGACCTCGCTCGCCGGGGCTACTGCGCGCCTCTCTCAGCAGGGTGCCGAAGTGGTGGACCTTCGGTTGCTCTGCACCGATCTGAGAGCCGAGGCGGCAGCGGCGCGCGCGGAGGCGACCGCGGCGTGTGCGGAAGCGCAACGACAGCAGTCGGAGTTCGACCGGGTCGTCAAGGAGCGGGACCAATCTCGGGGCCGGGCTGCCGAGGCCGAAAGCCGGGCCGAAACCCTTGCAGCCGACCTAACCGTAGCCCAGGTCGCAGCCTCGGAGCTGCGTGCCCGAGCCGGAGGTACGCCTTGGCCATCTTCGATTTTCGTTCCTGCTTGTTTCCTTTGCTTGTCTTTGAGATCTTTCTTCTGGCTGTTCGCAGAGCTTGAGTCCGCCCTTGATGAGTCCGCCAAGGCGCTTGCCGGGGCGGCCGAGCAGAGGGAGGCCGACCACGCGGCCATGTCCGAGGCCGTCTCAGACTTTTGCTGGGTCCTTGGCTCCGGCGACGTCCCCTCAGGAAGCTCCCCTCAAAGTCACCTTCAAGTCTTGGGTGATCATGTGCGCGGCAGACTCCGCGAGGCGCTACACCACGGCGTCAGGCGGGCCTTCGCCGTGCTTGCTTCCCACTACGTTGTGGACCTGGAGCGGGTCAGCGAGGGGTATTGCCTTCCCGACGAAGATGAAGCCGCCCTGGCAGAAGTCCAGAGGCTTGATGCGGCCGCCTCGGGTCCGAGCGCAGTGCTGGCGACCACCTTTGAGGCAGAGATCCTCCCACCTGCGCCGTCGTCGGAAGCCGGGATGGACTTTGCCGAAGGTGGGGACGAAGCCGAAGGCGCAGCTCCTTCCCGAGGCGACGCCTAACTCTGTTGGGACAGTTTCTGTTGGATGCACGTGTGTCTTTCTGCGGCCGCTGAGGCCTGAACACTTTGTTACCGTTGCATGAAGTCGTACTCCTTTCCCTTTCATCTTGCGTGTCCGGCTTCACCTGTTAGTAACAGGGTGGCTTCCCCAAGTAGGGGTCACTTTTCGTGGCGGGTGACGAGTGAGGTGTTGGTAACCCGAAGGCATAGGAGTACCTCGGCTCAGTCGGCCTTGCCACTTACATGCACCCGCGTTCGCTCCTTGGGGTCCTGCTTCCGACATAGCCGGGGAACGCAAAAGCCTTTTTGATTGAAAATTTTGGACGCAGAGGGGTTCCCCAATCTTGACGCAGAGGGGTTCCCCCCTTTTTAGCCCCCGAGGGAGGGTCGGGCTCTGCCGAGGCAAGGCTGACCCTTCCTTGACGACTAAAACTTGCGTGGGAGCGAGGTATACGAGCAACTTGAAAACATCTTAAGGGTAGAAGCGACGTAGCTGTTGGATGTTCCAAGCGTTGTTGTAGACCTCGCCTTGACTGTTGGCCAGCTTGTACGTTCCGGGCTTCAGAACTTTGGCGATGACAAGCGGCCCTTCCCAGGGGTGCGTGTAGCCCCTGGGTGTCTCCCACAAGGGCTCGGGGTGCTGCGCGATGGTCGCGGTCTTCTCCGGGTTAGCTTCGATGCCCCGCTTGGAGACGATGAACCCCAAGAGCATGCCCCGGGGCACCCCGAAGACACACTTTTCGGGATTGAGCTTGAGGCCTTTCGCCTCTTTGATGAACCCCGCCGCCATTAGCTTGTGGATCTCCTCGCCTATGGCTCTGCGCTTCTCCTCGTCGAATCGGCGCAGAGGCTGCTTGGCGGGTCGGGCTTCGGCTTGGATGTCCAGCGAGTGCTCGGCGACATCCCTCGGTATGACGGGCATGTCCGAGGGACTCCACGCGAAGACGTCGGCGTTTGCACGGAGAAAGTCGACGAGCACTGCTTCCTATTTGGGTTCGAGCCCGGAGCCGATCCGGATCTGCTTGGAGGCGTCGCCGCTGAGGTCGAGGGGGACAGACTTAACCGTCTCCGCTGGCTCAAAGTTGCCGGCATGTCGCTTCACATCTGGCACCTCCTTAGAGAGGCTCTCCAGGTCGGCAATGAGGGCCTCGGACTCGGCGAGGGCCTCAGTGTACTCCAAGCACTCCACGTCGCATTCGAACGCGTGTTTGTATGTGGGGCTGACGGTGATGACCCCGTTGGGGCCCAACATCTTGAGCTTCAGGTAGGTGTAGTTGGGGACGACCATGAACTTCGCGTAGCATGGTCTTCCCAGTACCGCGTGGTAGGTTCCTCGGAACCCGACCACCTCGAACGTCAGGGTCTCCCTTCGGAAGTTGGAGGGTGTTCCGAAGCAGACGGGAAGGTCGAGTTGTTCGAGGGGCTGGACGCGCTTCCCGGGAATGATCCCATGGAAGGGCGCAGCGCCCGCCCGGACGGAGGACAGATCGACACGCAGGAGCCCGAGGGTCTCGGCGTAGATGATGTTGAGGCTGCTGCCTCCATCCATGAGGACTTTGGTGAGCCTGACGTCGCCGATGACGGGGTCGACGACGAGCGGGTATTTTCCAGGGCTCGGCACATGGTCGGGGTGGTCGGCTTGGTCGAAAGTGATGGGCTTGTTGGACCAGTCTAGATAGACTGGCGCCGCCACCTTCACCGAGCAGACCTCCCGACGCTCTTGCTTGCTGTGCCGAGCCGAGGCATTCGCCGCTTGCCCACCGTAGATCATGAAGCAGTCGCGGACCTCGGGGAACTCTCCTGCCTAGTGATCTTCCTTCTTGTCGTCGTCGCGGGCCCTGCCACCCTCCGCGGGTGGCCCGGCCCTGTGGAAGTGGCGCCGAAGCATGACACACTCCTCAAGAGTGTGCTTGACGGGCCCCTAGTGATAGGGGCACGACTCCTTGAGCATTTTGTCGAAGAGGTTGGCACCTCCGGGGGGTTTCCGAGGGTTTTTGTACTCGGCGGCGGCGACAAGGTCTGCGTCGGCGGCGTCGCGTTTCGCTTGCGACTTCTTCTTGCCCTTCTTCTTGGTGCCGCGCTGAGTTGACGCCTCGGGGGCATCTTCCGATGGGCGGCCCTGGGGCTTCTTGTCCTTTCGGAAGATAGCCTCGACCGCTTCCTGGCCGGAGGCGAACTTGGTGGCGATGTCCATCAGCTCGCTCGCCCTGGTGGGGGTCTTGTGACCCAGCTTGCTCACCAGGTCACGGCAGGTGGTGCTAGCGAGGAACGCGCCGATGACATCCGAGTCCGTGATGTTGGGCAGCTCGGTGCGCTGCTTCGAGAATCGCCGGATGTAGTCCCGGAGAGACTCTCCCGGCTGCTTTCGGCAGCTTCGGAGGTCCCAGGAATTCCCGGGGCGCACGTACGTGCCCTGGAAATTGCCGGCGAAAGCTTGGACTAGGTCGTCCCAGTTGGAGATCTGCCCCGGAGGCAGGTGCTCCAACCAGGCGCGAGCGGTGTCGGAGAGGAACAGGGGGAGGTTGTAGATGATGAGGTTGTCATCGTCCGTTCCACCCAGTTGGCAGGCCAGACGGTAGTTCGCGAGCCATAGTTCCGGTCTCGTCTCCCCCGAGTACTTTGTGATAGTAGTCGGGGGTCGGAACCGGGTCGGGAACGGCGCCCGTCGGATGGCCCGGCTGAAGGCCTGCGGACCAGGTGGTTCGGGCGAGGGACTTCGATCCTCCCCGCTGTCGTAGCGTCCCCCACGCCTGGGGTTGTAGCCTCGGCGAACCCTCTCATCGAGGTGGGCCCAACAGTCGCGGTGATGGTGCTCGTTGCCGAGGCGACCCGGGGCCGCAGGTGCGGTGTTGCGCGTGCGCCCGGTGTAGATCGAGGCTTCCCGCATGAACCGGGAAGTCGCGGCATGAGGTTCCGAGGGGTACCCCTGCCTTCGGGAGGCAGAGCTCTCGGCCCGTCGGACCACGGCGCCCTCCAGGAGATTCTTGAGCTCTCCCTGGATTCGCCGCCCCTCGGTGGTTGATGGCTCCGGCATCGCGCGGAGGAGCATTGCTGCTGCAGCCAGGTTCTGGCCGACCCCACTAGATGCGGGTGGTGGCCTGACCCTGACGTCGTCGGTGATGCGGTGCTGGAAGCCCTAGGGTAGATGACGTATTTCTCCGGCCGGAGGCTGACCCGCCCATGCCTGCCCGACGTCCTGGCGGATCGGCTCAAGCGCTCCTGCTCCCTCGTCGATCCTGGCCTGCACCCCACGGATTTGCTCGAGCTGTGGGTCATGGCCCCCCGCCTGAACGGGGACCACAGCTAGCTCCCGTGGGATGTCAACGCGAGGCACCGGCCTAGAGAGATCACCGTCCTCCGGCATGCCGAGATGGTTGCCTTCGGAGGGACCCCCCAGATCGACGTGGAAGCATTCGCGACTTGGGCCGCAGTCCTCGTCGCCGAGGCTACGGCTACCGTCGGAACAGCCGGAGAGGCAGTAGTCACATGCGGTCATGAAGTCCCGCACGGCACTGGGGTTGCCAAGTCCAGAGAAATCCCAACAGAAGCTGGGCTCGTCGTCTTCCTCGGACCCGGAGGGTCCGTAGGTCGAGACGTCCGTCAGCCGGTCCCAAGGTGACTGCATACGAAACCCCAGAGGGTTTGGACTCGCTTCTACGAGAACGCCCGCCAAAGCGAAGTCGCTAGGCGGGTTGAGGCTGAATCCAAATGACGTGGGATGAGAATCGGTCGGTACCTCTTGGTCGGCGGGCGGTGATGAAGTCACGTCGGGGACTGAATGCACCGCTGTCTCAGGTACGAGGGTGACGTCCAGCAAGCTTTTCGCGAGCGTGCTGGCGTCGTCCGCTTGCTCGGGATTGGCGTGTCGCGGGGAGACGGCGCTCGTCTTCGTCTCAAGCGCGAAGTCGATACCCGGTGCGCCCCCCGTTGGGGTGCCGACGCTGTCGACTCGCTCGACAGCCGACGAGGCGCTGCCTCCTGCTTGGCCTTGGTTGCCCCGCCTTCCCCTCCGTCGGCGGGGAAGAGGGCGGGATGAGCTCGAAGGTTGTTCTTCCACCACGCGGGGAAGACGTCGTCGACTCCGCCGCCGGCGGGCGGACTGTCGGCCGCCATTGCCGCTGTCGCCCGGCGGTGGAATGAGTATCATGTCGTAGCTGCCGTCGAGGGACATGAACTCAAGACTCCCGAAACGGAGCACTGTCCCGGGTTGGAGAGGTTGCTGGAGGCTGCCCATCTGGAGCTTGACGGGAAGCTGTTCGTCAACACGCAGCAGGCCCCTACCTGGCGCGCCAACTGTCGGCGTTTCGAGACCGGGGGGGTCCCTGAGCCGATGAGTGAATGTCGCCGCGTGCCCCAGCCCAGATGGGTCGAGCGCGAGGGCGAGCGCGAAGGGGGGAGAGCGAGGCGGCCGGAGACCAGCGTGAGAGAGGTGGGAATCCCGCGGCCTTCGTGTTCGTCCCGCGCCCAGATCGGGTGCGCTTGCAGTAGGGGGTTACAAGCGTCCACGCAGGAGAGGGAGCGAGCGGCTTCGAGCGAGCGCCTGTCTCTTCCTCGTCCCCGCGCGGCCAACCCTCTTTAACAGGGCCCTGGTCCTTCCTTTTATAGGCGTAAGGAGAGGATCCAGGTGTACAATGGGGGGTATAGCAGAGTGCTACGTGTCTAGCGGAGAAGAGCTAGCGCCCTAAGTAGATGCTGTCGTGGCAGCCGGAGAGATTTTGGCACCCAGCTGGTGTGATGTCGTGGTCGTCGGAGGAGCGATGGAGCCTCGCGGAGGGACAGCTGTCGGAGCGGTTGAGTCCTTGCTGACGTCCTCTTGCTTCCGTAAGGGGGCTGAGGGCCACCGTCGTCACAGAGTATGCGGGGCGCCATCATTGCTTATCTGGCGGAGCGAGCCAGATGGGACGCCGGTCTTGTTCCCTGCGGCCCGAGTCAGCTCGGGGTAGGGTGATGATGGCGCCTCCTGTTGATGTGGCTGGTCTGCGCCCTAGGTTGGGTGATGTGGAAGCTCCTCCGAAGCCGAGGTCGAGTCTGTCTTCCGTGGCCGAGGTCGAGTCCGAGCCCCTGGGTCGGGCGAGGCGGAGGCCGTCGGCTGAGGCCAGGGCGGAGTCCGAGCCCTGGGGTCGGGCGAAGCGGAGTTCGTCGTCTTCTGGGGCTGAGCCCGAGTCCGAGCCCTGGGTCGGGTGGAGCGGAGTTCGGCGTCTTCCGGGACTTAGCCCGAGTCCGAGCCCTGGGTCGGGCGGAGCGGAGTTCGCCGTCTTCCGGGACTTAGCCCGAGTCCGAGCCCTGGGTCGGGCGGAGCGGAGTTCGCCGTCTTCTGGGACTTAGCCCGAGTCCGAGCCCTGGGTCGGGCGAAGCGGAGTTCGCCGTCTTCCGGGACTTAGCCCGTGTCCGAGCCCTGGGTCGGGCGGAGCGGAGTTCGCCGTCTTCCGGGACTTAGCCCGAGTCCGAGCCCTGGGTCGGGCGGAGCGGAGCTTCCTTTGGTGCCTTCGGCCGGGCCTGACTGCCTGTCAGCCTCACTCAGTCAAGTGGCACCGCAGTCGGAGCGGCGCAGGCGGCGCTGTCCTTCTGTCAGGCCGGTCAGTGGAGCGGCGAAGTGACGGCGGTCACTTCGGCTCTGCCGGCTGGGGAGCGCGCGTCAGGATAAAGGTGTCAAGCCACCTTTGCATTAAATGCTCCTACGATTTGGTCGGTCGGTGCGGCGATTTGGTCAAGGTTGCTTCTTGGCAAAGACAGGGCCTTGGGCGAGCCGGAAATATATTCGCCGCTGGAGGGGGGCCTCGGGCGAGACGGAAATCCTCCGGGGTCGGCTGCCCTTGTCCGAGGCTAGGCTCGGGCGAGGCGTGATCGAGTCCCTCGAATGGGCTGATCCCTGACTTAATCGCACCCATCAGGCCTTTGCAGCTTTATGCTGATGGGGGTTACCAGCTGAGAATTAGGAACCTTGAGGGTACCCCTAATTATGGTCCCCGACACTATTGCTTTATGTGGTTCTGGGTACAGAGACATACATTATTCATGATTACACTTTTATTATCAGTTTATTATTATTGTTCATGTTAAGATCATTATGTTAATGGGAACATGGAGCGACCACCCAAAAACAGTGCTACCACAAGGGTAGTATGGGATGCCCTTGGCTGATTAACTAGGAAAGCTAGTGGATGACTACCTTACCCGATAGGGGCAAGAGCAGTAGGGGAGTGGTCAGTGTAGGGAGGTCCTTGGGTTGATTTGCTGCGATGGCGGTCAGACGAGGGATCCCTGCACTGAAGCTTCCTATAAATTGTAGCGGGTTTTCTGAAGCTAGTGGAACTTTGTAAAGGCCTCGTAGTGTTACACTTCCTCGCCTCCTCGGTAGAGGTGTATGGGATTGACCGTCTCTTGGCATATGGGTAACATGACTTGCGGGTAAAGATGCGCAACCTCTGCAGAGTGTAAAACTGGTATACTAGCCGTGCTCACGGTTATGAGCAGCTCGGATCCTCACATGATTAATCTATGGAATTAAAACTCAATTTGTCATTTGCATCGCATTGGGATTATTTTTTTATTACTTTATTTATTATTACTATGGTTTGGTACTCCCTTACACTTAGTAACTGCTAATAAAATTTTGACCAACTTATAAAAGCAATGCTCAGCTTCAACTTTTGTTTTGTTGATCAGTCTTACACTTCACATGAACTCCCACCTTTGGTGAGTTCATGCACATTATTCACCACAACTTATTGAGCTATGAACGTATGTGAGCTCACTCTTGCTGTCTCACACCCCCCACAGGAGAAGAACAGTTAGTCGAAGAGGAGCCGCTTAACATTGAGGCTTTCGACTTGATCTAGGTGGCGTTTTCCAGTCAGCTTTGTGGCACCAGGGAATAATAATTAGTGCACTTTATTTTATCATTTATTTTGTAAGACTTTCGGTATGTAATAAGTATATTTATGATATTTCTGACATTTATCTCTATGCACTTTGTTATTATGTGCGTTATTCTTTCTCGACGCACATATGAGATGCACCCGCCTTTATCCTTTAAATCCGGGTGTGACAAGGTAATACACCTAAAAAAAGTAACTGTAAAAAATATCTTACTAGGTAAAAAATTGTTCGCAATGTATATAATCTATCAAAAAAACCGTTTTGAAGTATGAAAAAAGCATAGGACTACTGATGCAAACTACTTACTATCAAAATATGCATCTTTGTATTGTGGGTGTGACTGTTTTTTGGAGCGGTCAGTCCTCAATTAATTTGACTGCCTTTACATTCAGATAATCATAAATAGTTTGACACCAATCATATTCATATCCCTTTGCTGCCTCCAAATCTTCAATAGGAGCGTAATCGCTCGCCGAGATATTCAAGCTAGCCGAAGGCAACAAAAGAGAGTTGCTTACAGGAACCAAAAAAACAGTGTATAATCCAATCATCACTGTGGGTTCTCATTATTTCAACAACCCAGCGAGGGACCTCATTGGAACGAAGCTTGTTATATGCAGGCATGCGCTTTGTGCGATCATCACTGAAGAGCTTAACGATGTCAGTTTCCTCGCTTAGTCATCTATGAAAGGAACAATAAAAAAGAAAAATTACTTAACATGTGGCAAAACATACAAAAAACCATTTAAAAAAAAATCCTGGCATGAAACTGTATTTGGCGGTGCTCATCGAATGATAGTCCAGCTCTAGAATCTTCTCATGTCCTCTAGGAAAACCAGTAACAAGATGCACATCCCCAGTTGTTATAGGGAGCAGTCACCAACTTCAATGCAGTGGATCATCGTTAACACTAGACAACAGAAATGCCCCCAGGTGCCTATCTTCCGGTCCCTCAATGTCCATTTGCATTAAAGTACTGAAACCTAACTCTATTATCCTTTGTTTCAACTAATCTGGCATCATAAGTGTTGCATTGTCCATAGTCGTCGGAGAACATCTCATTGTAATGTTACACCCATGCATCTCCTCCCCCTCATGAAAAAACAAAAAAATGTATATAATAATGTACGTACTAATAACACCTAAAACATACAAAAAAATAAGATTACCTCGGGTTTTCTGCTAGCAACGTTTTCCTCCTTCTCAACTGCTCGCCGCTTTGTCGGATTTTGACCTTTCAAAGATTTACTGGTTGTACGACGCTTAGAAGATTTCCCCCACGTGGGCCTCCGAAGCGGCGATGGCGGGAACTCTAGATCTGAGTCATCTCCGCTTGAAACATCGACTGCAGGGATTTTTTTTCAACCTTCGATTGTTTTCCCCTGTCCCCTGATACATCAGGTGCGTGATTATTTCCGCCGGTTCCGTGGAGTGTCTGAATGCGTGCGGTCAGATGATGTAGACATTGTTTGCGACAATAAAACATAAAACATCTCATAAAAAATGTTTGTAGTCATATATTATTGACTATTCATCATTATTACTGATTACTGTACATATTACTGATGCTATTATCTGAATTATTACTGATTGATGGTTATTACCGACTGCATATAGTGTACATGTCCACAGAATTCAATCCCATGTCGACTGCGACCTGTGGTACCCCTCCTTGTCCGTGCAAATCTTTACTACTCTATAAGACGGTAGTGTAGACGTCCACATCTGTCATGGTGCACGGTTCTGCCATCGTCTCCACACGCACGCCGATATCCTCTCCGTGACGCACGCCGACCTCTCCTTCGCCCCACCCTCCTCCCCACGCCATCGGCGCCGCAATCATCGGATCCACCCCAGCCGCGCCCCATTCCATCCTACCATGCCCCTGCCCGCGTCTGCCTCATCATCCCCGCCCACCCCCGAACCCCGCGCCCCTCCCGAGCTCCGTCGCATCATCCCCTCATTTCCCTCAGAACCCCGTCGATCCGTATGCGAGGAGGAGGACGACAGCCCCGAGCCCGTCCTCATCTGCCTGTGAACCCTAGACGTCGCAGGCTCCGTCCGCAACTGCACCCTCCTATCAGTGCTCCGCCTCCACCCCATCTCCACTGCCCTCCCGGTTCTTGATTTCTTTCCCCTTCGGTAGGGTAGCTTCTCGGAAGTGGCGGCGGCGGATGTGGAGGAGGGGGCACTGGCTGGGGAAAGCTCAGACGGCGGGTGAAGCTTCGGGGGCCTAGTGAGTACGTTCGCGTCGCGGTCGGAGTCGGTCCTGGGAGGCTACCGCCGCGATCTCGAGGACCTCGGCTCAGGGCTCCGCCTCGAGACGGCCGCGCTCTAGGCCGCCGCCGCCCGCGCTGCCTCAGCGCTACCTGACGCGCTAGAGGCCGGTGTGTCTGTCGTCTCTAACAGGCTTGAGTCCGTCGGCCAGGTCGTTGACGACCTCCGTGCCGCCACCGCTGGGCTCCTCTCGCATGCCAACAAGGCCCTCCGGTCCGCTGAAGCTGACAGTGTTGATGGTGACCGTGCCGCCCGCCCCTCCGACGACTCTTGTGCAGCACCGAAATACGACTTTATAAACCTTGTTCAGTTACTATGCCTGTTATATCCATGAACATGCTTGCTATTCTGACACTATTCTGGCTTTCAGTATACAGGCTCTACTGAGTGCACCAAATCCAGATGACCCTCTCTCCGATAACACTGCAAAGCACTGGAAATCCAATGAGGTAGAAGCTGTTGAAACAGGTAAATTGAAGGTGACAAATCAGTCAATGTTGTCGCTTCTGCCCCCCGATTTCCATAGCTGACAATGGGAGTTTTCATATGATTTGCAGCCAAGGAGTGGACTCGCCTGTATGCGAGCGGTGCATGAGAGCGCAGTGCTGTTCTTGGTGTAATAACCCCATCATACTTCAGTCCTAATCCGTTGCCATTTGCTTGATAAAAATAGACTGGAGATATTTGCCATGGAATTGCACCGCATCCTTCATATTTGCCATGGAATTGCGCGGCGGTGCATGAGAGCGCAGTGCTGTTCTTTGTCCTCAAAGGTGGAATCCTTCATATAAACATCTGTTTCTGTATTCTGTCTCTACAGACACCTTCTCTACCAGTGTTGGGTTCTCTTGTCCCTATTGTTGGTGGAGTTGTATTGGCGTCGATGACTGAAGTTTCATTCAACTGGTAATTTATTGCTTTAAAGCGTCAAAGAATTTACTCAAAGCAATATTGTGTATTTGATTCTAATACTAGGAGAAAACAGGATTGGATTCTGGAGTGCCATGACTTCGAATCTTATGAATCAATCGCGGAATGTTTACAGCAAGAAAATTCTCGCCGATAAAGAGGTGAGCCTTTTGGGCTTATAATGTTCCCTAACTGTAAATCCACAACAGTTCAGCACGATATATACTGTGAACGCTACACCCCCTAACTGCGCCGGTGCCGCTCCCGAGGATTCGCCCGGGCGTTTGCGTCAGCGACGACAGCTCCTACCGCGGGTGCGGCTTCATGTCGCAGTCGCAGAAGTTCTGCGGAGGCTCCGGCAGGATCTGCGACGCCCTCTGCGACGATTCGCCGCCGCCGCCTACTCCCGCACCCCCTTCTCCGCCGTCGTCGTCGAGTAGACGCGTGTCCAAGGCCTGGATCGCGTTCTGCGTGGTAATATTTGACAGCTCCTGCCGCGGATAGCATCACTTCCATTGAATTTCGTGCAGCTTATATTCCCTTTCGTAGACCTCGACATCAAATATTTTGACCTCGGGCTTCCACACCGTGATGCTACCGACGACAAAGTCACAGTGGAGGCTGCGGAGGCCACACTCAAGTAAGAATTGCATGTTACTGTTACTGTCACTTCCTTAAGAAGGTGGAAATGGAAAGCAAAGCACAGAAAAGAGTGTTGTGGCTCAGTGTTATTTATATCAAATCCAGATGCTCAAGTTTGTGTTTAGTTGCGTTGTCTAACAAGTGTTTGTGGTGGAATATGCATAATCGATTTAACCTTTTTTTCCATGAGTCATTTAATCACTGGAAAAGACTTCCTTGAGAAAGTGGCGTGTTTAAGGGCCTTTTTGCTACTCAGCCAGTTGCTTATCTGTTGTTGCTTCAGTAGTCTGGTATTGCGGGCTTTGAATATTTTGCTGCATCGTGCACCTATCTTTTCTATGCTTCTCCATTATTTGTAGGTACAATGTGGCTATCAAGTGTGCCACCATTACACCAGGTACATTTGGGTTACTGTTCTGCTGACAAAGTTTTAATAGATTCTAGATTTACTGACATCGCATCAAATCCATGGCAGATGAAGCAAGGGTAAAGGAGTTTGGCTTGAAGGCTATGTGGAAGAGCCCAAATGGCACAATTAGGAATATTCTGAATGGTAAGATGCTGCTGCAGCCTGTAAGTGTAACATTTCTTGGGTCCTCGGGACTGACAGTTTTATTCATGTGCTCGCTGCGTGTAGGCAATGTGTTCAGAGAACCAATCATCTGCAGAAACATCCCACAGCTTGTTCCAGGTATGGAAGGAAGACCATAATCATAGGAGTACTAATTTATGAAATTGCCTTGTAAACTGAACTGTTTGTGAATTCAGGGTGGACAAAGCCCATTTGCATCGGGAGGCATGCATTCGGCGATCAGTACCGGGCAACTGATGCAGTTATCAAGGGGCCAGGGAAGCTTAAATTAGTTTTTGGTATGTATGTATGTATGAATCACTCAGCATTTGAGAATCAATGAAATGCTTGTCCTATTAAACGTCCTATGATTCATTTTCTAAAATTCTGCTGAGAGAATCCTATAAATAATTGACATCTTCCCCTTTGTCCTTTGTTGTTACTGATAGAGGGAAAAGAAGAGCAAGTTGAGCTAGAGGTGTTCAACTTCACTGGTGCAGGAGGAGTTGCCTTATCAATGTACAACACTGACGAGGTGCAGTTGGTGCTTGCTGCTATTCCACTACTTGACATATATAATGTGCTCCTCTTGTGATTTATCATTTCAGTATTTGTGTAATTATGCAGTCCATCCATGCCTTTGCTGACGCTTCTATGGCCACTGCTTATGAAAAGAAATGGCCATTGTATCTTAGCACCAAAAACAATATTTTGAAGAAATATGATGGCATGTAAGGGTTTTGCTAAACTGTTTCTCATTATTTTTCAGGTCTTACTGACGGTGCCTTTTCTCTGGCGCAGCATGTTTACCTGTGTATTTGATTTGTTTGCAGGTTCAAGGACATTTTCCAGGAGGTGTATGAAGCTGGTTGGAAACCAAATTTGAAGCTGCCGGCATATGGTATAGTTTCAAATCCCGTTTCATATCCCATCTTTTTCTTTAATAAGGTGTGAGTCCCAAGGTTTTTCTTGTCATTTGGTCTTTGATGCCTGTAGGTATGAGCACCGCCTTATCGATGACATGGTAGCATACACACTTAAGAGTGAAGGAGGGTATGTCTGGGCTTGCAAGAATTATGATGGAGATGTGCAGAGCGATTTCTTAGCTCAAGGTTACAATTTGCTTCAGTTTTTACAGTCTGGACTCTCAAGTTCTGAGTAACACTTGCTACTTTCTTGCTCTTAGTTAAAAAAGTGATGTATTTGATTATATGAGTCTTTCTTTAACTGCAGGTTTTGGCTCATTGGGTTTGATGACTTCGGTACTGGTAACTGTCAGTTCTCCAAGTGATGCATCGTTTTCAGCGTGTGAGTACCTGTTTTAGTATATTGTTTGATGACATATGTCTCAATTAACCATTTGCAGCATACAAATGTGCCCGTTTGTGTTCTTTATAGGAAAAAAAAGTTTGGTGGTAGTCATTAGATTTCTTTATAGGCATCATCCCTTTTGGACATTTAGTTTGATCAGTGCTCTAACGATTTCTGGCCTAAGTGGCTTGTTTGGAGATAATTGCTTTAGTGCATATCTTGATAGCTATAACTTGGTTGTCTTGTTCGCTTGCGTTTGTGCCGACCTTCGCCTCCTGCCCACCTTGCTCACAATGCCCGTCGTCGCATTGCAAGTAGATCTCCAGCAACTCCTGCCCGCTTCTGGCTAACAAGAACAACCCACGGAGCTTGGATCAGATAACAACTATTCGACATTTTGCATTTGAGGAAACTGCAATTAGGTCAAGGTTTGTCCTCATATAGTGTAAAGAAAAACGGTTTCTTATTACAATACATCTATTTTGGTGGAATACTAATCTGATGCTGGAACTACAGCAGAATTTCAAGATATCACATCCATGGTTTCTCAAAAATCACTAGCAGCTTTCTACACTAATGTTTCCTTAATGATGACTCTTGTTCTCTTTTATTGGGAATGTTTTTAGTAGCATGATTGCTGTAAGTTATACCTATTGCTTTGCATATTCAACAACTAATCCAAGTATGATTGTCAGATCGTCATTTTTCCTAGCTTGCTTGTGGTTTATGTTTTCTAGAAATTTTAACCTTGTTCTTGGTGGTTGCTAACTTGCTATACTTTGAGTCATTAATGAAAGATAAATTTATGTGATGAAGGTATCAATGTCTCGGTTAAGTGAACTGCAGGGGAGGCCTTGGTACATCCATTGGATGATATTAAGCATAAAAAGGATGTTGAACAGGAAAATCGCATGTTCTGTTGGGCTCGATCGCTAGAGAAAATACTTCTGCAGTATACTTATCTAGCATTGGCAACTGTATTTATTATTTTAAGGTTGTAGTATCGTCTTTTTCCAAATATTTCTTTGCTAGAAGGGCATGGAGCAGGCATAATCAGTTTGCAAACTTGATGGGGGCACATGGATATTTCCTCACCTACCTTGAGCAAGGAAGCCAGAAGTTTCATAGGTTATACCTTTCAAGTTTGAAGCGAGGAAATCTGTAGGAGGGGACAATGAACGCTATTGCTTGGGCCTCCAAATCATTAGCATCTGTTTAGATTGGAGAACCAAGTGAGATTGGGTGGACAAACCGTACTAGCGAGCTAAGATGAAGTGTAACCCTTTTTCTGTCTGTGGGGATATATCTACAGTACAGTATAGCCATCAGGATATGAACACCCAGAATCTATTGTAACCACTATATTACTTTTGTATCTTCTCCTCCTTAGAATAAGTACACCCATGATTTGGTGTTGTTTTGCTGTTGTTACGACCCATCACATTTTAGTTCAAAAATGAACTAGCGATAAATATTCGAGAACCGAGATAGTATTTCTCATGTCAAATAATTTTTGTTATTTGTCTTCATGTAATCATTGTACACTAACATATTTTATCGTATAGTTTGTGTGTCGTCGCAACACACGTCAATAGTTTGAATTTAACCTATGCTAAGTGCTTCTTATAATTCATTATTTTTAGGCATTATCATTATTATCTACTCATAAAAATGTTCCTTTACTCCCCGGGGCGCATCATGGGTCACGTGCGCACCCCGGAGGCATTTGTGGGCTGGCGTGCGGGACCTTGAAAAAATGAGCTAAATAAAAATTGTGTCCATGTTAAAATCTCTCGTAGATGAGGTAAGGCAGTCTTATGGAAGTTTATGTGACTTTTGATTGGACTTTGCAGACTTGCCCCACCGATGTTTTATTTAGGTGATGAATATTTTAATTGGCTTTTCATGGTCTTGTGATGTTGTATAGATAAGATAATAATTAGCTTTTCATGATCTTGTTTGGTCAGTTATGGTTAGTGGGACTGGTACCTGATTCCTTCATGAGCATGTATGTTGTAAATTTTGAACCTCACTATTTATCTACTTCAACTTCTGTATGATGCCAAAATTTTCCTGCAACACTTTTTTTTTACCAAAATTGGTAACCTAATCAGGATACAAACCAACCAAGGCTGACTACAAGTTAAAGATGCTCTGTAAAAAGGAAGGATCAGTTTGACTTTATCTTTTTGCTGGTAGATTGCAATATCACATGGTACTCATAGCTTAAATTCTACACAGGTCTTGAAACCAGCTACAAAGCAGAAGTTGCGTTTTGAGGGAGATTCGTACAAGAAGGCATTGGCGGAGTTCCTGCAGGCTGTGCCAGCGTTTCTGGGCGGTAAATACAGCTGCCTGCGATGTGAGAGTCCTCGTGATGATTCAGTGATACAGGCAGGGGAAGGGAGCAAGAAGCAGCCCCGCTTGGTCAGCGTATGACGGGTCACCTGTCACAGACTTGGACTTCGACTTGAATGAAGAAGAGATCCCATCACCTTATAGCTGCGAGAACGCCATCAGGGCTGCGATAATCGGGCTGCTGATGGTGTGCATCTTCGTCGCGTTTCTGGCTGGGATGATCGACCCTGCATCCGTTCCAGCCAGTGCTTGAGAGCTTGTGGAATAGAGCATGCACGTACATGTGTTGCTAATTAGGATGCAGGGTGCTGTATTTCTTGGCAGGCTTCTTGTATGTTGTCATCAGACCGCCATAGAGCGCTTTCTCCTAGAAAGGAAGGTATATGTGTATCTGCCATTTATATAAAAAGCAAATATTGTAGCATTTGCAGCTGCTACCGTCCTTAAATCAGCACCGAATAAGTGGACTAATTGTTAACTTACGTAGCGAAGCACGGGCATATACCTAGTATCCTTATTATTATCGTAACCACTGACTTATATATAGAAAATGGAAGAAAAAGAGGATGTCTAGCCTTTACACAAACAAAAGAGCTCAACTGCTATAAAAATACATGTTTGTATTATCGTGTAATTAATAAATATCTAAGAAAACGCACAATAATGTCTTCAATCAAATCTGCATCGCCGCTACACACGTCTCTCTCGGCACGGGTGAATAATCACACCGTCGTCGGGGCTCGCTGGACCGCGAGGACCACCGCCGTCCACACCGGCAGGCAGGTGATGCGTCCATTTCTCGTTTCTGTCCTGCAATTTTTGTTCTTCGATCTGTAGGAGCACGATTGTCTCCCGCGTGGCGTCGCGTCGTCACTGTGCAGTGGGGCTCACCATCAGTACAGAGCCCCTGCTAGCGCGAGGGACACAACGGCGAGGACCACGACGTGGTGGAGGAGGCCGCTCGGCAGCCGGGCCGCGGCTGTGGCGGATCCGACCTGGTCGCCGCCGAGGTACACCATGGTGGCGTTCATCAGCGGCAGGGCTCCTTGCGCCTGCGGGCTACCTCCGGCCGCCTTGACGCTGCAGTTACACAGGAAACACAGACACAAAGAAGTCACACAGTCTGTAATCACACATGTATGACAAACCACTGAAACCAAGTACAAAGAGTAGCTAGGACCCTAATTAAAGACATGTGTAGAAGCAACCTAGTTTTTAGCTAGGAGAGACCAACTTCTTGGTATTTAAGAAGCTGAGAATCTAATTTCTATAAACTGAGGCATAAATAGATATGTTTGGAATCACCTCAATTTCCAAAATCAGTTTTTTTAAAAAACTGGGTACTTTCAAACAGGCCATAAGCCTCAAATAACATCATAGGAGAGTCATCATAGTGATTCTAACAGGGGGTTGAAAACTTGAAACCATGGGTATAAAGTAGTTTAGAAAAAAAAAGTACGTGGTCAAGTAGGGGTGCTCTTAGGGCATCTTGTTGCCTTGGAAAAAGTTTGTAGTTAGTGAGGCAAGATTTATTAGATTGATCTCATCTGAACTCGGCCAGGAAACCAAGTTAGACCTCTCCTATCCTTTTTGGAGGCATAATAACCACCTTAGTCGCGGTCCTCCTTTAGGCCACATAAATAAAAAGAGAAGAATGACAACATCTGATCTAATGTTCATCGGTACTTCTTCACCTTCATCGTATAAAACTATTGCTTTAAAAGAGTAGAGAATTCATTTTTTCTCCTAAGGCTATCCTTAATCTATAGTAACGTACTCATTTGTTAAATGTCATATAAACATTTTTAAATAAGCTGCGAAAGAGTTAAAGAGGAAAGTGAAGAAAGTCGTATCTTGAGAGATCTTGGATCTATTTAGACTTGAATTATCTACGTGACTCACATCTCATGTTTTATATGTGCTAATCTCTATGTTCCAATTTATAATGTATTTAACTTTTTATGTTAAGTTTGACCGTCTCTTATTATTCAATTTTTTGGTTAAAAAAAATAAAAACCATATTTGAAGTACATTATATGCTTAATGACATCACATTAACGACATCACAGTAAAAAATAATGATTTTTTTGAATAAGATAAGTTAATCAAATTTAGGGTAAAAAAGTCAAATAAATTATAAATTAAATAGTGGGAGTGATATTTATATTCTGTAGAGGATAGTAAAAACGGGTAAAAGGGTAGGTGATCTGAGGAAGGGGGAGCCGTCGTGACTCGTGCGGGCTGGGTTTGGGAGGAGCGTAGGATCCGAAGAGGAGAGAACTACACGGAATCGGGACATTCTCGAGGAAAAGTGAGTCACGGCGTGGGCTCGTGCAGAAAACAACACATGATGCAAAAGAAAGAAAGAAAAAAATACACGGAACACGGGAAGGAGGCGTGTATCGTGCAGATTTCGCAACACACACAAAGTAGTGTGGTCAACACCAAAATCAATTCGTGGACCTGCACCCAGGGCCAAGGCCAACACAAACCAACAACACAAACCAAGCGGCGGTGGATCGATGCTGACTCGTGGGATGTGGACGTGAGGCGCCTGCAGTATGGACATGGACATGGACATGGACATGGACATGGACGGACGCGTACGCGCCGCTCGGCATATGGGGGTGGGCAGGCAGGCGGGCGGGCGGCACCGCCGTTGCTGCCGACTGCCGACACGGATGGCCATTGACGCGGACACGGTTGCACGCGGTGGCTCGCCCCTGGGCTGGACCTCACCTCACCGGTGCGCGTCCTGCATCTGCGCGTGCTTGCATCATAGGATGCGAGTAGCTGCTGTTTGGTTGCTGTGAGCCAGGTTGTACGCGTGCAAGCTCTGTGTTTGGTTGCCTGCATGTAGATTTAGATCCAGGCTCGCACAATCCTTAAAGCACCCTGGGCCAGGCTCACCAGATACGAGCAGATTGATCGCATCTCCAGAGCCAGGCTCCAGTGATCCTGGCTCACACAGCCAGATTGGCAAGAGAAACCAACCAAACAGACCCTAAACTGAGCGCCAACGAGCACCTTGCGCGGTGTGTTCTGTTGCCGACCGGGTCCGTGACACAAATGGTGATGAGCTGGTGCCTGACTTGTAGCTTCTGGAGCCAGCCGTTTTGGTTTCATGTAACTTGGCTCGCATAGGCATGCTTACGCACACGAAATAATAATAATAAAAAGTGAATCTTTTTTTTCTCGCGTGACACTACACTAGTGACGAACAAGAAACTTGTGATTTGATCCCTAATTAATAATAAGTGCTAGGCCGGCTTCAGTCGTTCAGTAGATAGATAGATATATGTCGTATGAAACGTCGTATCTATCGTATGCGCATGTATTACCTGGTCGTGCTGGGGCAGAAGGTGATGGCGTAGGCGGTGTCGCCGGCGCAGGTGAAGGTGGAGGTGGCGTCGTCGTAGGCGTAGCTGTACGCCCGGGGGCACGCGTTCTTGAAGAACTGCGAGTACGCCGACGGCTTGCAGGTGCTGGGGTTCCCGTAGTCGCCGTTGCAGCAGTACTGCGCCGACCCGAACGCCTCGCACGCGCTCTTGCAGGCCACGCCGCCGCCGCCGGAGGACGTCGTCGAAGCCGCCACGCGCAGGTCGGCGGGGCACGCGCCGTTGAGGTCCGCCATGCAGCCGGTGGGCACGCAGCTGCCCCCCGCGGCAGCGGCCGCGCCCTGCGGCGCCACCAGCATCGGCAGGTTGTACCCGTCCACCAGGCTCACGTCGTAGAAGTCCATGCCCCCGCTGCCGTCCATGGTGAACTCGGCCAGCGTGGCCGGCGGGGCGGCCCCGCCGCCGCCGCAGTCCTGCCTGCCCGAGCCGCAGTCGCCGGTCACGCAGGCGAACCGGCCCGTGGCCGCGTCGGTGGAGCAGAGCGTGCGGCCCCACAGCCGGCCCGACCACCCCGACGGCACGCTCAGAGCGCGCGACTCCCCCGGCGCCAGCGCGAAGCCTGTGGTGTCCACCCCCGCGGACCCGGCGCTCGAGAGGATCCCCGGCCACACCGTGTGCTCGCAGTTGTTGGCGATGGTGAACGACTTGGACGCCGCACCTGTTCCATTTCCAACCGGCACCGAACCAAACAGCGCAGCTAGCTAGATTACCAAACATGCATGCATTGGATTGGAATAGAAAGAAACGGATCAGAGACCTGCAGCAGCCTAGCTTACCAATAATTGAGGCAGCGAAGAAGCTGACCAGGGCTAGGTGTGCTCTCGCCATGATATTGCGGGCGGGAGAGAGAGAGCGCTCTCCGCTTCCTCTTGTGCGCCAGGATGGATGGAAACGTGATTTTTGTTGTCAACGGTGTGGGCATGAGCCGCTCATATTTATAACAAAGCGCAAATTGGTACGGGACCCACTACTACACTCCGATTTTTGCTACCGTATTAACTTGAACCAAGCACGCATATGTCAAACAAAAATCAAGATGACCCGTCCACGTCAAGAATGGTGAACAATAGCGAAGTCAATAAATGTTGCACGCAACCTCAACCTTAGCATCAACACATCGACCAATCAAGACAAGTAAGCGATGCTCACGCGGTATATATGTCTCAAGCTAGCTAGTGGTCAAAGACAGGATCATGAAGATAACGAACCGTGATGACATTTTTGAAAGGCTTAGGGTATGTCTCGGAGAAGGGGATTAGAGAGGATGATATTTTTAGAAGGTTTAGGGCATGTTTGGGAGTAGGGGGATTGGAGAGAATTGAGGAGGCTAAAATCGTTTTGCTATTAAATTTTGAATAGCAGGGACGTAGGTTCTTTAGAACTGAACCTCGAGAAACAAATTGTTGTGTCTTGTACTCTTTACTTTCTGCAATTTGTTTTTTCCTCTCTCTATAAGTTCATTCTATAATCTTGACTTGTGATATTGCTATCGTATTAATTCGCAATCAAGAAGAGCATCAAGTGCAAGAACTTCCCTCTCTCCTTACTTTATATTGTTTAAGATTTTGAGCTAACATCTAATTTGGAAGTCAAGTGTGCTTTAAGTTGTGAAATTTCAGGGTGTTGCCTATTCACCCTCTTCTAGACAACTATCAATTGATGTTGGTGCTCGGCGCTTGATTTGAGGGTCTAACAATCTGAAGCGATGTCGGGAGAAGAATCCCAAGGGAAGGAGATGGACAACCATAAGGAGAAGGAAGTGGATAAGACGCAAGATGAAAAGCCCATCGACTCGCACCGCAAGAAGGATGGCAAAAAGAAAAGGATGAAGAAGGTCGTCTACTACAAGACCGACTCATCTACATCTCCATCAACATCAAGTAGCAGCTACTCCACCTCCAAACATCACCAACAAAAGATAGTTAAATATAACTTTAATCGCACTTTATTTAATTATTCTCGCATTCCTTACAATTCAAATACCCAATTATTTTTCATTCCTATTGGTAAACCACCTCACTTTGATGGTGAGAATTATCCATGGTGGAGTCATACGATGAAAAGTCATTTATAATCACTCCACCCAAGTATTTGGGATATTGTTTAAATAGGAATTGTTGGTCACTTGTTCTCAAATGCTATAGATCAAGAACAAGGCAACACAATTGTTAATGGTTAAAGACCTTCATCCTTCGAAGCATCATTTCCTCTCGGATATAATGATCTTCAGATGAAGGTCATGAAGGATATACCTTCTGTTGGCCCTTGTTCAAAGATGCTATACATCAAGAACAAAGCAACACAATTGTTAATGATAAAAAACTTTCGTCCTTCGAAACATTATCTCCTTTCGGGTATAATGATCCTCAGACGAAGGGCATGAAGGGCATACCTTCATCATCTCAGTAAACAAATACAAATGAAGGTGCATAAAATACGAAAGAATGTAAATAATGATGACATATAGACAAATTATTAACATTCTCATTTCATAAACGTGAGTAAATATTCACAATATTTATATTACATTGATACATTCGGCTTGTCAGAAGGTGAAAATGTGAGAGTGACGCGAGAGCGATTACAATGCAGCGTGAACAGTACATCGGTACTGTTCATCTATTTATAGGCACAGGACGCAACCCAGACAAAATTACATCCATGTCCCTGATAACTAATTATAATCATAATGCAAACTATTAAGGACTATATAGTCTTTTCCTATTTAAGTCGGTATTGTCCTTCGCCTTTATCATAATACCAAGCCGAAGCTCTCTCGGTCATAGCTTCGGCTTTGTCCGCATCATCCTCGGCTTATATCTTCATGTCGCACCTGCCTTTGTACTGTCTTGCCGAAGGTGTTTTTGCCTAGAGGACCTTCGACGGAGAAGAAGACCCCCAACAGTAGTCCCTTCGCGGTGCTAGATCGTTTTTTTGTAACGAGCTCGATCCGCGAAAAACACGAAGGTTTCGAAATGTCGAAGGTCCAAAAAACACCTTCTGAAAAACACCTTCCGAAAAACACCTTCCCTGAGCTCGTTGCCGAGAAACGATTATAATATTCCGGATGCCGAACGGTTCACCGCTCAGCCAGTGCGAGCGGCATGGCGGTTCGCCTTCCCCCTGTAGCACTATATAAACAGACGGGTTGGTGAGGAGTTACCACAACATTCATTACCATCACACTGTTGCACTGTTAAAAAATTTAACCATAGCCGAAGCTTTCTGTATTGCATTTTCGAGCAAACGCTTCGGCACTTGAGATCAGCTTCGTCTCAAAAAAGCGTAAACACTGAAATGGCCAGAGTACGATCCACTGCTAGAGTTTCTCGTGAGGGAGACGAGGCCGAAGCTGCCGAAACAGCGCCCATCTCAGAAGTGATGAAGCAATCAGGTCTTGTTGTGCCAGAGGAGGTTGTTGCAGAAGGTACCTTGATTGCTGAAGCTGATAGATCGCAGTTGAAAGAGGGAGTGAGAACGAAGATGAAGAGGATTACACTATTCTGAGCCCAGCGAAACCCAGCCACATTGAATTTGGTAAATCTATTGTGACGGCAGACGATATGGTTATGATGAAAAAATTGGGCTACTTTGGAGAAGCTAAGAGTAAACTTATTCGTTTTGCTGGCGAGGAGGTGATTCCAGAGCCGAAGGAGGATGAAGTTGTTGCCTTTAAAAGCTTCTTCAGAGCAGGGCTTCGGTTCCCTCTATATGTTATAATAGGAGAGGTTTTGAAGAACTTTGAAATATACCTTCATCAGCTGACACCCAATGCAATCGTTAGACTTAGTGTCTACATATGGGCTCTCCGAAGCCAGGGTATGAGTCCTAATGCCAAAGCTTTCGGTCGGGTGCACGAGCTGCATTACCAAACGAAGGCCGGAGCGGATGGTCTTCATGAAAACTTCGGTTGCTACAACTTTGCGTATCGAAAGGATACGAAAGCTCCGGTTCTCAGCTATCGTACAAAATGGTCGACCGGTTGGAAAAGCTAATGGTTTTACATAAAGGCAGACGAGAAAAGAAGGGAGAAGCTAATGACTATGGTCATGAGTCCATTGAAATTGAGCTTCGGGATGACAAGGCCCTTGTGCCATATGCAGCTTGGCTCCCCATGCCAGGTAGCCGAAGTAGAATTCAGAGTGGTAGCAGCCGAAGTCAGCACTAGGGATCCAGTGCAAGAATACTTGGCAAATAGAGTATTTTCGACCTCTAGTGGCTCGGGAATGCCTAAGAAGAAGGAGGGGGGCAAAAAGCATGAACTTGTTCGGCTCCCCTACAGATTTAAATTTGAGAAACAATTCAAGAAGCTATGCAAAGAGTGGTTAGAAATGATTGAAACAATGTGCAATGAAAGTCTTGGGAACTACACCAAGAAAGAGGACCAGTTAATGACTGCTGCCTTCGACACTTGGCCAAAACGAAGGATGAATCGAGTGATGGACGCGTTAAATTTCGAATACCCAGACTATGAAAGGCTTGACAAAGGGGCCGAAGGGGTGAAAAGAAAAAGGATTGTGAGCATCCTAAATAGGCAAGCTGCTAGGCTGGTAAAGGAGGATGAGAATATTTTGAAGAAGACAAAAACAGCCCCTGAGCCAAAAGCGGCAATCTCTAAAAAGCGGAAGCTTGACATGACTCCCTCTGCTGAGCCGAGGGTGGTTGAGACAAGAGAAGAAGCTCTGTCAACGCCCTCTGCTGCCGAAGTAGCAGAAATTTTAAAGGTAATGACTGATTCCTTGCCCATCAAGCTGCTAAGTCCTCTGGGACCGGAACTGATGAAATTTTTATTGAACAAGGATCAACCTTCGGCCGCAAAGGAGAAGGATGAAGGTCAAAAGAAACAAAGAATTGTCAACGTAATGCAAGCTATTGAGCGAACACCGCGTTCAGCCTCGGCGTCCAGAATGGTTCCTGCTGCAAGTGACGAAGCCGAAGCTACTGCCAAAGCTGCTAAACTTGTGACCACAATGTCAGGAATTGACAAGCTCATATCAGATATGGTCGCAGAAGAGACAGTTGTGACTGCAAAGGAAAACATGGCCGCAGTGCCTGACAAAGGAAAAGAAGTTGTTGATGCTTCTTCGGGAGAAAAAGGTTTTGACCTTCGGCACCTGGGTGGTCAGGAATTGTCTGAGGTAGATAAAGAGGAGCTAAGAGAATATGGAATATCTTGTGGTTATCAGCCGGGATCTATGCTCTTCGGTGGGGTTGACGAAGAAATTTTGGGATGTATCAGCGACCGCGCCAGGGCAAAAATAATCGGCACTCTGTCTAAGAGTGTTGGTTTCTCGAAGCTAGAATCTAACATTAGCGGTTACTGACGGCAACACATTGTCGGTAGCTTATTTGACTCCAATTTCAAGGTGAAATATGTGTCTAGATTCTTGTTATCCTCGTGATGGATTAAAATATTCTAACCTTAACTTGTTTTCACAGAGCATGCTGCTAAGCAAGGCGCTAAGAATGCAGTAAGATTTTGAAGATAAGAAGAATGAAATAATAATTGAAGGCTTGGAGAACAAAATTAAAGAATTTGAAGCCTCGCTTGAAAAGAAAGATTTTTTGCTTCAAGCAACCAAAGGTTCTCTCGTGGAAGCTCAAGCTGAGAATGCTAAATTGAGCGAAGAACATTCCAATGCCCGAGCAACTTTAAAGGAAAAAAATAGAGCGCTTTGATCAAGAAAGAAAAGAACTATAAGAGAAATCTGAAGCTGAAGTTGCTAAGAATACGAAGCTGCAGGAATCACTGAAAGACCTTCGGAATAGGTGTTTGGACTTTGCTACCCGCTGCATGCATCGATTAAAAGGATTTTTCAACTCTGTCAAGGCTAGCTCTGAAGAAATTGCCCCTTCGGCTGAAGATATTTCGAAAACCTTCGAGCATACTGAAAATGAAGTTGATGCGCTCGATGAAGTTATAACTGGGCACAAGGATTTCTGTGCTCTGTTAGCTTCTCGTGGCACGGCTGCTGCATTTTTGAAGGCCGAGTGCATGCATGCTAAAATAGTGAACAAGCCAAAATTCAGCCTATCACCATTAGACTTAGTCAATATTCCTCATGAGGCCCAAAGCATTGGAAATAGATTTATCACTCAAATTTGGGCTAAAGGCGGGCGAGAGCTTGCTGGAGACGAAGCTCGGAAATTACTTGGCTCGGTATGAAACTTTTACCTGTCTTTTACCTTGAGTTTTCTTTATTATACTTGCATTTAGCTTATACCGTCATCTTTCTGCAGGATGGTGGCTTCGAAGATCAATAAGCCGAAGCGTGTTCCGAAGGTTGCTGGGCTGAAGCTTCTTTTTGTACCTGTAAAAAGCTTAGGATCTCTTTGCATTATTTTTGCAAAAGATTGTAATTGAGAGCTAAACAAAACAATGTACATATTTGTCCATACCTTGTAATATAATTTTACCTTTTCGTCCATGTATAAATTGCTTTGTTGTGGACGAAACCCACAGTTACAACTTTTGAGCCGAAGGCGAAAAACACCTTCCCTTCTTTTCGTGCACATCGAAGCATTTTTCATTGTATAAAGTGTCTCTGTGTTCGTCTTGTCTGAGACGAAGCTTCTTCGTAATCAACGAAGCATTTTGTCGCCAAAGCCGGGCAACTCTTTCTTTCATATTATTGTCCATGTCTCATGCTATGATAATGATGATCCTACAAAAGTCTAATGAATGTTTGTATGAATGCAATGAATGATGCGATGAAATATGCGAATGTATGACCCGAACACACACGAAACCACACCCAGACTCTACATCCCCTTAGGAACGACTTTTGAGTCTCTTCACCTTCTATTTTGGTGGTATTTAAGCTCTGCATTCCCTTAGGAACGTCTTTTGAGCTTCTTCACCTTCTATTTCAGTGGTATTTTGGCTCTGCATTCCCTTAGGAACGACTTTTGAGCTTCAGAACTTACTCTGCGCTCCCTCAAGAACGACTTTTGAGCTTCGAACTTACTCTGCGCTCCCTCAGGAATGATTTTTGTAGCTTCGTTGCCTCCGGAGTGACATTGCAGCTCTGCATCCCCTTAGGGACATCTTTTGAGCTTTCCCTGTTCTTTTTTGCATTCGATGGTACAGATTCTTGGTGTTACATGTTATATTTTTTGGGGGAATTTGGCCCTTGTATTGCATTGGGCTAAACAAAAAATGAAAATTACAAACTATGGCCCCATTAAAAACCTTTCTCCCCTCCTGAAAGGAAAAGGGTGCCATAGGGAAAAAATAAAAAGATTACATCAATTACACATAATATTGCCGAGGCTCATCCGCATTCCGAGACCTGGGTATGTCGTTGTCGCCCATATCCTTCAATCTGTAAGAACCGGGTCTTGACGAAGATACTACCAGAAAAGGACATTCCCACTTCAGCTGAAGCTTCCCCACTGTTTCTAGGTTAGCTATCCTTCGAAGCACCAAATGGTCTGGTTTGATATTTTTCAATCGAACTTTTCTATCACACCATTTTATTGTTTCGGCCTGGTACTTATTGATGTGCTCTATGGCCTAATGTTTGGTCCCTTCTATGGTGTCTTTTGTTATTTGGCAATCAACTTCATCCTCCGTAGAAGCTTTGTTTCTTATTGATCCTGTTCTTGCTTCTTCTGGTGTTATTGCTTTGTCACCGAACAAGAGCTTGAATGGAGTAAAACCTGTTGACCTTGAGACAACAGTGTTGTGGTTCCACACCACTTTTATTAATTCATCTGGCCACTTTCCTCTAGGCTGATTGAAGATTGACTTCATTATTCCTATTATTATAATTCCATTTTCTCTTTCTACTAATCCATTTGATTCTAGATGCCTTACTGACGCAAAGTGTATTTTTGTACCAATCTGGTCACAAAAATCCTTGAACGTTTCAGCATCAAATTGAGCTCCGTTATCGACTGTAATAGCCTTCGGCACACCGAAGCGACAAACAATATTTTGCCAGAAGAACTTCTGGACTGTGGCCGAAGTTATTGTAGCTAGGGGTTTAGCTTCGATCCACTTTGAGAAATATTTCACTGCTACTACAACATATTTTAAGTTTCCTTGTGCTAGTGGAAGCGGTCCTAACAAATCTAGGCCCCATCTCTGCAATGGCAAAGTAGGTTGAATCAATTGTGTTAGAGACGAAGGTTGTTTCTGGTCTCTGGCACACTTCTGACAGTTTTCGCATTTCTGGACCAAGTCCGCTGCCTCCGAAGCTGCCTTCGGCCAATAAAAACCTTGTTTAAAAACCTTTCCCAGTAGAGGTCTGGGTCCAATGTGGGCTCCACACAGTCCTGCATGTATTTCCTTCATTAATTCCTGTCCTTCATTCCTAGATAGGCATTTAAGCAACGGGGAACAAACTCCATGCTTGTATAACTCTCCTTCAATTATTACATAAGGTCTTGTTCTTGCTTCCATTCTCTTGTTGTAAGCTTCATCGTCTGAGACAGTTGCCTTGGAGGAAGGATATTATTTAGGTCCTCCAGTCTTCACTATGTACAGATGAGATTGTGAGCACTACTCTTTCCATGAGCTCGATTGAAGGTGCTTTTATTGTTTCAAAAAATACTTCCGAAGGCAAAGGGAGCCCCTATGCCGCTGACTTAGCTAATAAATCTGCATGCTCATTTTCTCCCCTTGGGATAATTTTTTACAAAAAATCCCTCGAAAGAAGCTTCCAATCTTCGGACTGCATCCAAATACTTTTCAAGCTTCGGATCTCTTGCCTTGCTACTCTTATCCACATGGACCGAAATAACTTGCGAATCAGTTTTAAGGATTGCCCTTCTTATTCCCATTGCCTTTAGCTTTCGAAGCCCCAAAAGAAGAGCTTCGTACTCGGTAATGTTACTAAAGTCTAACTTTATTGCATAACATGTTCTGACTTTAGAGGGTGCGACTAGGACAGCAGCTGCTCGTGCGCCGAAGGTCCCCCAAGATCCATCGCAAAATACCGTCCAAGCTTTGGCTCGCTTCTTCACCCTGAGCTCCTGGCGTCCAATCAGCAATGAAGTCTGCTAACGCCTGAGATTGAATTGAGGATCTGTGCACGTAATCAATGGTGAATTCGTTAAGTTCCGCGGCCCATTTTCCAATCCTTCCGGTAGCTTCTCTGTTCCTCATTATGTCTTTCAGGGGTTGTGATGAAGGCACTGTTATATGATATGCTTGGAAGTAATGCTGAAGCTTCCTGGAGGCCATCAATACAGCATACAGTACCTTCTCCAATTCTGTGTAATTTTTCTTTGATGGGCTGAGTACTTCGGAGACGAAGTATACCTGTGCTTGCTTTTTTATTTGGCCATCTTGTTTCTCTTGTACAAGTGCCGCACTAACCACAGCATGGGAAGCAGCCACATAAAGAAGTAGCGGAGTTCTGATGAAGGTGGGGTTAGAGTTGTCAGATCTATCAAATACTGCTTCAGCTCTTCGAAGGCTTTCTGTTGAGCCGGACCCCACTAGAAGACTTCGACTGACTTCAGTATTTCGAAGAAAGGTAAATTCCTCTCTGCTGATCTTGATATAAATCTATTCAATGATGCCAACCTTCCTGCCAACTGTTGAGCCCCCTTCTTTGAATTTGTTGGCTCCATCCGAAGGATAGCTTCAATTTTGCTTGGATTAGCTTCGATGCCTTTTGTTGATACCAGGACATTGTGGACCAGAAATCCCTTGATGACACAAGATATGACCATTGCGTCGTTATGAGGATAATCCTTGAGCTGAAGGTCTTCCTGAGAGAAGGTAATTGGAATGTGAGACCACATGGATTTGATGAAGGGTCCTTGCACCCCAACATGTTGTACCCTTATTTGTGCTTACTTCTTCTCCTTCTTGTTGGCTGGTTCAGAACTTGAGCCGCCTATGATTGGGAGCACCAGCTTCGTGGCTGAAGGTGCTACAACTTGGTTGTTGTGCGAAGCCATCGTCACAACTGTGGAAGTGAGTTCACAGGAGGTGGGCGCCAATGTTGGCCCTTGTTCTCAGATGCTATACATCAAGAACAAAGAAACACAATTGTTAATGATAAAAAACCTTCGTCCTTCGAAACATTATCTCCTTTTAGGTATAATGATCCTCAGACGAAGGGCATACCTTCATCATCTCAGTAAATAAATGTAAATGAAGGTACATAAAATACGAAAGAATGTAAATAATGATGACATATAGACAAATTATTTACTTTCTCATTTCATAAACGTGAGTAAATACTCACAATATTTATATTACATTGATACCTTCGGCTTGTCAGAAGGTGAAAATGTGAGAGTGACGCGAGAGCGATTACAATGCAGCGTGAACAGTATAGGGATACTGTTCATCTATTTAGAGGCACGAGACGCAGCCCAGACAAAATTACATGCATGTCCCTGATAACTAATTATAATTATAATGCGAACTATTAAGGATTATATAGTCTTTTCCTCTTTAAGTCAGTATCGTCCTTCGCCTTTATCATAATACCAACCCGAAGCTTTCTCAATCGTAGCTTCAGCTTTGTCCGCATCATCTTCGGCTTATATCTTCATGTCACACCTGCCTTTGTACTGTCTTGCCGAAGGTGTTTTTGCCTAGAGGACCTTCGGAGGAGAAGAAGACCCCCCAACACCTTCATCATTTCAACATATAAATGTGAATGTAAATAAGCAAGTAAAAGAACATAAAGGAATAAAGGTAAAGTAATAATAATTATGTATTAATAATCTATATATTATCGTAATGTGAATGTAAATAAGCAAGTAAAAGAACATAAAGGAATAAAGGTAAAGTAATAATAATTATGTATTAATAATCTATATATTATCGTATTTCATAAACATGAATAAACATCAATAATATTCATATTACATTGGTACCTTCGGCTTGTCAGAAGGCGAAGGTGCGAGAATGACGCGAGTGATTAAAATCCAGTGTGAACAGTATGAGGGTACTGTTCATCTATTTATAGGCACGGGACGCAGCCCGGGTAAAATTACATCCGTGCACTCGAACACTTGTTTATAAGTAATTAAAACCAAGAAGGCATATCTAGTCCTTTTTCCTTCTTTGCTTTACCTGGGCTGAAGCCATTGAGCTTTGGTATCTCACACTGTCGTATCTACACAGAGTCTTCATCTTGAGGAGCTAAACTGAGGCTGAAGGAGGCTTCGGCGATCCTTTGTATCATTTTGCCGAAGGTGTTTTTTTCTTGAGGACCTTCGGCGGAGAAGAAGACCCCCAACAATAGCCCGTTCGCGGTGCTAGATCGTTTTTTCGCAACGAGCTCGATCCATGAAGAACACAAAGGCTTCGGAATGCCGAAGGTCCAAAAAACACCTTCCCTGAGCTTGTTGTCGAAAAACGATTAAAATATTCTGAACGTCAAACGGTCCACCACTCAGCCAGTGTAAGCGGTGTGGCAGCTCGCCTTCTTCCCCTGTAGCACTATATAAACAGACAGGTTGGTGAGGAGTTACCACAACATTCATTGCAATTGTACAGTTGTGCTGTTAAAATTTTTAACCAAAGCCGAAGCTTTTCTAGATTGTTCCTTGCAGACACACGCTTCGTCATTCTGAATCAACTTCGGCTTAAGGAACCGCGAAACTTAAGATGGTTTGAGTGAGATCCACCGCTAGAGTGTCCCGCGAGGGAGATGATACTGAGACAACAGAGACAACGCCAATATCAGAAATGATGAGGCGATCAGGTTTAGTGATATCAGAAAAAGTTGTTTCCGAAGATGAAGCTACCGAAGTTGAGCAAATTGTAGCTGAGGACGGGAGTGATGATGAGGATGGTGAAGACTACAGTATTTTGAGCCCGTCGAAGCCAAGCCACATCAAATTTGGAAAATCTATCGTGACAACAGAGGACATGATTATGATGAACAAGCTGGGTTATTTTGGGGAGGCTGAGAGCAAACTTGTCCGCTTTGCTGGGGAGGAAGTGGTTACGGAGCCAAAAGAGGACGAAGTTGTTGCTTTCAAGAGCTTCTTCAGGGTGGGGCTTCGGTTCCCTTTATATGACATGATCGG
This sequence comes from Zea mays, assembly GCF_902167145.1. Classification (NCBI taxonomy): domain Eukaryota; kingdom Viridiplantae; phylum Streptophyta; class Magnoliopsida; order Poales; family Poaceae; genus Zea; species Zea mays. The sequence goes on along the minus strand of NC_050104.1, from coordinate 79,287,408 downwards.
AGAAGTTTTAAAGAATTTTGAGATATATATCTTCACCAGTTAACACCAAATGCCATCATCAGACTCAGTGTTTACATACGGGCTCTCCGAAGCCAGGGCATGAGCGCCAATGTCGAAGGTTTTTGCTGGGTGCACGAGTTGTACTACCAGACGAAGGCCAGAGCAGATGGCCTTCACAAAAAATTTGGTTGCTATAATTTTGCGTATCGAAAGGATACCAAAGCCCCGGTAATTGGCTATCGTACCATGTGGCCGACCAGGTGGACAAGTGAGTGGTTCTATATAAAAGCTGATGAGAAAAAGAGGGAAAATTGATGACTATGGTCATGAGTCCGATGAGACTAAGCTTCGGAATGACAATGCCCTTGTGCCACATGCAACTTGGCTCCCCGTGCTAGTTGGCCGAAGTTGAATTTAGAGTGGTAGCTACCGAGATTAGCGCTAGGGACCTAGTGCAGGAATATTTGGCAAATAGAACATTTCCAACTTCTAGGGGCTAGGGATGCCGAAGAAAAAGGAAGGTGGAAAAAAGTATGAACTTGTTCGGCTCCCCTATCGCTTCAAATTTGAGAAATAGTTCAAGAAGTCTTGCAATGAATGGCTAGAAATGATCGAGACCATGTGCAATGAGATTCTTGGCAATTATACAAAGAAGGAGGACCAGCTAATGACTGCTGCCTTCGGTACCCGACCGAAACGAAGGTTGAATAGGGTAATGGATGCGTTGAACTTCGAATACCCAGATTATGAGAGGCTTGATGAATGGGGCGGGGGTGTAAAGAGAAAACAGGTTGTCAGCATCCGAAGCAGGTAGGCTGCCCGGTCCGTAAAAGAAGATGAAAAGGCCCTAAAGAAAGCAAAAACAACGCTAGAGCCAAAGGCAACAATTTCTAAGAAGCAAAAGCTTGACCGGATGCCCTCTACTGAACCGAAGGTAGACGAAGCAGCAGAGAAAACCCCTCTGTCGCCGTCTGCTGCCGAAGTGGTCGAAATTTTGAAGGTAATGACTGAATCTCCACCATTCAAGCTGCTAAGTCCTCTAGGATTGGAACTGACAAAAAATTTTACAGAGGAAGGAAATGCCTTCGGCTACAGAAGAGAAGATTGAAGGGCAAAAGAAATGGCGAATTGTGAATGTAATGCAAGCAATTGAGCGCACGTCACCTTCAGCTTCGGCGATGAAAGCAACAATTCATGCGGATGCTGAAGATGCTGGCAATGCCGAAGCTGAAGAACTTGCAGTCACGATGTCGGAAATCGACAGGCTTGTATCAGATGTGGTTGTAGATGTGATTGCAGAGAAAACAAGTGTAGTTGCAGAGGAGAACATGGCCACAGTGCCAGATAAAGGAAAGGAAATTGATAATACTCCTTCGGACAAGAAAGATTTTGATCTTCGGCACCTGAGTGGCCAAGAATTTTCCGACGAGGACAAGTTGGAATTAAAAGAATTTGCTATATCTTGTGGCTACCAACTGGAGTCCATGCTCTTCGGTGGGGTCGATGAGGAAATCTTAGGATGCATTCGCGACCGCGCAGGGGCGAAGATTGTTGGCACCCTATCCAAGAGTGTTGGATTCCCGAAGTTGGAGACCAACATTAGTTGCTACCGACGACAACATATTGTCGGTAGCCTGTTTTATTCCAAGTTGAGCGAGGAACTATACGAAGCTCGAAAAATTTTAAACGAAAAGTCACACCGCTTCGACCACGAGACAAAAGAGCTCAAAGCAAAGGTCAAAGCTGAAGCTGAAAGAAATACGAAGCTACACGAAGCTATTGAGAACCTTCGGAACAAGTGCTCTGACTTTGCCACTAGGTGCATTAACCGGCTGAAGGGAATATTTAACTCGGTTGGAGCTACTTCTGAAGAAATTAACCCTTCAGCCGAAGATATCCCCGGGACCTTCGAACATATTGAAAATGAAGTTGAAGCCCTTGATGAAGTATAACCGGGCACGGAGATTTATGTGCACTGGTGGCTTCACGCGGCACAGCTGCAGCATTTATGAAGGTCGGGTGCAATCATGCCAAAACTGTTAATAAGCCAATTTTCAACCTTTCAACATCAGATCTAATTGATATTCCAGTCGAAGCCCGAAGCATAGGAAACAGATTTATTACCCAAATTTGGGCAAAGGACGGGCGTGAACTGGTCGGGGACGAAGAACGAAAACTGCTTGACTGAGTATGAAACTTTTACCTTTGTCTTCTTTACCTTGGTTTTCCTTTATTAAATTTCTGATTACTTATGCCTTCATCTCTGTGACGGAACCTCCCAAGGTATTAGGCCCACCTACAGTTGTCGTTGTCCTAAGGACCTTGGACAATCCTGTCGATGCACATAATCACTCGACAAGTTCGGTACTGTACCTTCATCATTTCGCCCAAGAGCGCTTCACCCGTCACGCAGATATTACATCACATCAGAGAAAAGAATAAGCAGAAGCAATTTACAATAACTTAATTTACATTCATAGAGAGAGAGTATTGTTATTACAGTACCAGGGTATTATGAGTGCATAAAGTATGATTATTACAGACCCGGGAGGCAAAACACCCTCCCTATAATACCCTAAAAACTAAACCATGTTTATAATCCTAATATGGTGTGTCCTACTGATGATCGGAGACCGTAGATGCATAGATATCGTCGAGACGATTCCGATCGACTACTAGTTTGCCTTGTTTGGAGTCCGAATGAGTTTTTTCAAGTGCCGGTCGATCTGAGCCATTGGATATTAGGATTGGGGGAGTTTTATTCTATTTATACCTCCCTAACCAGAGCAGCCACGTCCTCCCACCCTAGCAGCCATCCCCTTTTGTGCCTTGCCCCAAGAGAAGAGAGGAAGAACAAGGGAGAGAAGAGAGGGAAGATTAGGGCACGCAGTCGCCTATCGTCGTCATCGTTCCTCTTCAAGAATTGGTTGGATTTCCTTTCCTCTCTCCATTTTCCCCACTTGATGGATGTTTTACCTTGTTTTGGATGAGTTTTAGGCCCTGCAATTAGCCCTTTATGTTGGATTAGATGGGGGATTATTTTTTATCTCAAAATTAGTCTCTGCAGAATGACAAATTTAATAGTTTTTGTTCATGCCAGTTTTCCGTGATCTTAGAGGCCTCAAAAAAATAAAAAGTCTATCTATGAGTTGTAGATAATTTAGATATCTTTCCGTGGCCGCAAAGAACACCTCAATCGGACATCAAGTCAGAGAGTAATTGCAGTTTGATTATAACAGTTTTTCAGTCTCATAATTCTGTGCAGAATCTGTTCTCATGAGATTTAGACAATTCTATCAACAGAATTAAACTTTTGGTTAGTAAAGAAAGTTGTAGATAATTTCATAAGCTTTACAGATTGATAAAGAGTGTATTCATATGAATTTTGAAACTCTAGTTATGTTTGTTTTACAGTGGCTGTTCCTGTTTGCCTGGCAAAAACCGAGTAGGTCTGTTCACTGGTGGGTTTTATATAGTAAATTGCCGAATTAGCTCTTCCAACTATGGAGACTTTTGTAGAGGGATAAAAGTTCTTACTGTCAGAAAAATTTCATAATTTTTGGTTGAGTAGTTTGGGAGATATCGAATTATAAATTTAACTATGCTGCTGTCTGAAATAGATTCAGTCAGTTATCTTGTCGGATGTTTTAGAACTTATAGATTGCAAAATTTAATTATCCATTGAATACCGAAATTGTAGAGTATTTTGTGTAGATATCACCACTGTTATAATTTTAAAGATACAAAATTAACAAACAGCGCTGCTGCCGTTTGACATGTGGTTTAGGGTGAGAGTCTTTTCACCAGGTCTTGGTTTCAAGCGTAGGAACAATTTGTTGATTGTTGGCAAATGTTTATGAAATATTTGTACTAAGTTTTATGCCCCACAACAGGTGGTTATGCTCCGGATCATGCTTAGTACATTTTCTTCTTCGATAAAGGCAAGTGAATGTAGCGGTCGTTGCTACTGTTTTGACTTGTTATTTTTATCGCCTACACTATAATATTCAGAATTATTGAATTCTTTCATAATTGAACTTTATGATGATGCTTTACTTGATGGTATTATATTGATGCTCAATCATATATTGATGATGATTATGGTTTGAGTATGACCCATGTGATTAATTCACACACCTGAAGGACGATGAAGTATTATTTGAGGTTTGTATTGTATTTGAAGGAAGTGTAGTATATTGATAAATGCAGCATGCCATATGCATTGCATGACTCATTTGCATCTGAAGTTTTGTCGTGACCTATGGTCCGACCGTACCGGTACAACTTAGCATCGTACGTTGCCCGAGGAGGGGTACGATGCGGCTTCATACCCTCAGAGGTATGAAGGCAGAGGACATATGCATTGCATTCATATGCATTCATTGAAGTGATATTTGTAGATGATGTGGTTTTATACCCTCAGAGGTGTGAAGGCAGAAGACATACACATTGCATTCCTATGCATACATTGAAGTGATATTTGCAGATATTGTTGACGCAGGGAAGTGTTATACAACCTATTGTGGTTGTTCGAGGAAATGAGATAGTATTGGTTATATTGGAACTATTGAATTCTATACCTACAAGTATTTCTCATCTTAATTGAGATTCTTTTAAAATGTTGATTAATTCAACTTGTGGTTTAAATATCTTGTCAAAATAATTTGCTTACTGAGATGTTTCATCTCACTCTTGCATTACTCAATGCAGGTGCCTGATGCTTATCAAGGGGAGTGGGAAGTAGCGGCACGTTGCACGCATAGTTTAAAGAACCAAATAATTAGCTTGGGTTATTGACTTTTGAGGTTCATACTTTAAAGTATGATGTAGGCATAAGCTGGTTCATTCGTGGTTAATCGTCCTTGATGAGAATCATATCATGCTAGTATGATTCATTTTGTATTGATATATCTCTTTTGCTTCTGCGATGCTTATAAATACAAAGTAGATGTTGCCGAATTTTTTATTTCTTAGTTTTCGGCTGTTCGTAGTGAGATTTAGTAGCATCCCGGGGTATTTGTGGATCCCGGGGTGTTACAGTTGGTATCAAAGCCTAGGCTTTAGATTGTAGGTAAATTGAACATGAAATTGCACACATGCACATATAGGAAGGGCATGGGTTCAAATATCTTTGATATATATTAGTGTCTTTGAAGTGCAGATGACAATAATTTCACCCCTCCCTATTCCTTTACGGTAATGTGGTAAGTTGTTTATGACTTAATGCCTGATATAATTTATTTCTAAATTTTGATATTGTTTTCTTAATGCGATTGATATTGCTGGTCCTTTGTGAGATTGAAGTTGTTATTATGCTTGTGTTATACAAGTATGCCTACGTTGTTTTTCACCATGTTTTCATGGTTGAGCTTTATTACAATAATATTGTTATATATGCTTGATTGAGGATGTTTCTAAGAGGAGTGTGAATTGTGTGTTTTGGGTTACAATGTAATCATCAATTTGAATTTAAGTTGTTGAGCGGTTGGTGGATAGCTCCAACTATCTTTGCAAAGAATGATTGTTTATGTCAAGAAAACTAGTTCTAAAAGAAATGAATATTGGTACTTTTATATGGATTTTGGGTGAAGTCTTTACATAGCCAGAATGGCTTACATGTTTCTCTTCTATCGTGTGTTTTTAGTAGCCACAAAACCTAGGTGTGGTTTAAAGTGGTTGCATGTTAGTCATGCTTATTGTAGAATAAATCTTTGGTTTTCTTGATCCATTGATTATGTATTAAAACGTTGAGGATCTGATGGTTCTCTTCCCGATGTATGCTTGTGGAGCCATTGTTGGACCACTTATCTATTTGTTTGAATGAAGTCATCACCTAGCCTAGAGTTGGTTGTGTGTGTTAGTCACCTATTTCTAAATGATGTGGTTCTTACATCAGATTGAGATGTTTGTCATGTGTGTGAAGGATTACAGGGTTATTAATGACCATGTATGTCTGGTACTTTGAGTGCATCGTATGATGGAATGAAATGTAAGTTTCTGAACTACAGTAGATGAAGACTTATATTATGTGTAGGTTAACCTTACTAGTTTGGATATTTTTTTAGTTCAGTTGTTGGATGAAGTATAGTGACATTAGTTAAGCAAAGTATTGTGTTGTTGCTGTGCTGTCAGTGCTCTTTGTGGAGTTTTTGGCATTTGATCGATGAACTATGCCGCACAGAATGTTATTGGCTTCTTGTTGGCTTTATTGCTCCATTAGTTCTGTAGACTTTCTCCCTTTTGTGGGGTGTAAAGAACGTTAGATTACATGATTATCTTTTTCATGACGTCAAGAACAAGGTTTAGGAAGATTAGGAGTTTTGTTTCAATAGAACTACTTGTTTCGTGGTGCTTTGATGTGAGGTGTTTGATCTTCTTATACATTCATCTGGTGTGGATGTTTGACAATTGAATTAAAATGAATTGTTGAAGTTCGTAAGGGTTGTGCTTAGTGCATATTACCTCTTCATAAAAAGACTGTTGTTTTAAGACATTGATCTTGATGTATAGCTGCATCCAAATTCAATGATGGCAAATCCTAGTGTTGATTGCACCTATGACAATGCCTTGGGAATTCGTTTTATATTTTTTTTATGATTGTTGTCAAGGTGTGTCATTTTCTTTGGTAAATTAGTCTGACTTAGAGGTTGTTTCATGAAAAACTCTTTTCATGATCTCGTCAAGGCTACTAGTCTACTATATGAGTCTATTTAGGGTGTTTGACCGAGTTTTACCGTTGGTGAATGTCTTGATTTGTAGAAGTGGCTGAATTCGAGGACGAATTCTTTTAAGGGGGGTAGAATATAATACCCTAAAAACTAAACCATGTTTATAATCCTAATATGGTGTGTCCTACTGATGATCGGAGACCGTAGATGCATAGATATCGTCGAGACGATTCCGATCGACTACTAGTTTGCCTTGTTTGGAGTCCGAATGAGTTTTTTCAAGTGTCGGTCGATCTGAGCCATTGGATATTAGGATTGGGGGAGTTTTCTTCTATTTATACCGCCCTAACCCTAGCAGCCACGTCCTCCCACCCTAGCAGCCATCCCCTTTTGTGCCTTGCCCCAAGAGAAGAGAGGAAGAACAAGGGAGTGAAGAGAGGGAAGATTAGGGCACGCAGTCGCCTGTCGTCGTTATCGTTCCTCTTCAAGAATTGGTTGGATTTCCTTTCCTCTCTCCATTTTCCCAACTTGATGGATGTTTTACCTTGTTTTGGATGAGTTTTAGGCCCTCCAATTAGCCCTTTATGTTGGATTAGATGGGGGATTAGATTTTTGATCTCGAAATTAGTCTATGCGGAATGATAGATTCGATAGTTTTTGTTCATGCCAGTTTTCCGTGCTCTTAGAAGCCTCAAAAAAATAAAAAGTCTATCTATGAGTTGTAGATAATTTATATATCTTTTCGTGGCCACAAAGAACACCTCAATCGGACATCAGGTCAGAGAGTAATTGCAGTTTGATTATAACAGTTTTTCAGTCTCATAATTCTGTGCAGAATCTGTTCTCATGAGCTTTAGACAATTCTATCAACAGAATTAAACTTTTGGTTAGTAAGAGAAGTTGTAGATATGTTCATAAGCTTTCCAGATTGATAAAGAGTGTATTCATATGAATTTTGAAACTCCAGTTATGTTTGTTTTACTGTGGCTGTTCCTGTTTGCCTGGCAAAAACCGAGCAGGTCTGTTCACTGGTGGGTTTTATATAGTAAATTGCCGAATTGGCTCTTCCAACTATGGAGACTTTTGTAGAGGGATAAAAGTTCTTACTGCCAGAAACATTTCATAATTTTTTGTTGAGTAGTTTGGGAGATATCGAATTTTAAATTTAATTATGCTGCTGTCTGAAATAGATTCAGTCAGTTATCTTGTCGGATGTTTTAGAACTTATAGATTGCAAAATTTAATTATCCATTGAATACCGAAGTTGTAGAGTATTTTGTGTAGATACTCCTTGAGTATTTGTTTGATATCACCACTGTTATAATTTTAAAGATACAAAATTAACAAACAGCGTTGCTGCCGTTTGACATGTGGTTTAGGGTGAGAGTCTTTTCACCAGGTCTTGGTTTCAAGCGTAGGAACGATTTGTTGATTGTTGGCAAATGTTTATGAAATATTTGTACTAAGTTTTATGCCCCGCAACAGGTGGTTATGCTCCGGATCATGCTTAGTACATTTTCTTCTTCGATAAAGGCAAGTGAATGTAGCGGTGGTTGCTACTGTTTTGACTTGTTATTTTTATCACCTACACTATAATATTCAGAATTATTGAATTCTTTCATAATTGAACTTTATGATGATGCTTTACTTGATGGTATTATATTGATGCTCAATCATATATTGATGATGATTATGGTTTGAGTATGACCCATGTGATTAATTCACACACCTGAAGGACGATGAAGTATTATTTGAGGTTTGTATTGTATTTGAAGGAAGTGAAGTATATTGATAAATGCAGCATGCCTTATGCATTGCATGACTCATTTGCATCTGAAGTTTTGTCGTGACCTATGGTCCGACCGTACCGGTACAACTTAGCATCGTACGTTGCCCGAGGAGGGGTACGATGCGGCTTCATACCCTCAGAGGTATGAAGGCAGAGGACATATGCATTGCATTCATATGCATTCATTGAAGTGATATTTATAGATGATGTGGTTTTATACCATCAGAGGTGTGAAGGCAGAAGACATACACATTGCATTCCTATGCATACATTGAAGTGATATTTGCAGATATTGTTGACGCAGGGAAGTGTTATACAACCTATTGTGGTTGTTCGAGGAAATGAGATAGTATTGGTTATATTGGAACTATTGAATTCTATACTACAAGTATTTCTCATCTTAATTGAGATTCTTTTAAAATGTTGATTAATTCAACTTGTGGTTTAAATATCTTGTCAAAATAATTTGCTTGCTGAGATGTTTCATGTCACTCTTGCATTACTCAATGTAGGTGCCTGATGCTTATCAAGGAGAGTGGGAAGTAGCGGCACGTTGCACGCATAGTTTAAAGAACCAAATAATTAGCTTGGGTTATTGACTTTTGAGGTTCATACTTTAAAGTATGATGTAGGCATAAGCTAGTTCATTCGTGGTTAATCGTCCTTGATGAGAATTATATCATGCTAGTATGATTCATTTTGTATTGATATATCTCTTTTGCTTCTGCGATGCTTATAAATACAAAGTAGATGCTGCAGAATTTTTTATTTCTTAGTTTTCAGCTATTGGTAGTGAGATTTAGTAGCATCTCGGGGTATTTGTGGATCCCGGGGTGTTACACTCCCGCACGAAAGTATATTGTTTTCAAAGTGGGAGGCCAACATCCTCCCTCGACGGACTTCACTACTGGGGCTCATCCTTGGGTACCACCTTAGAACAAAAACAACAAAAGTTTGATGTTTCCTCACCTACAACAACATGGGTTCGAAAACCCTGAGTATGGAGTGTACTTTCACAAGTCTTACCCGACAAAAGAAAAGACTCTCAAGGATATGCTGGCTTGAGGGAGTCAAGGTAAGGCTATTCAAGAGTCAAAGACTCTGTTTGTTGAAATGCTTACTAATAGTGGATCCTTAAAAATCCAATTTTATTTTCAAGTTAAGTCATTACCTGAATCTAGAGTTCTTTCTACCCTAGTTCAAGCACTTGACCTACACTAGCTGTCTTTTAACAACCCTTAAGTTCACTGGAATGCTACGTGTAAGTCAGTGACCAAGTCTTCTTATCCGAGAAGTAACGGTGATCCGAATCGATTAATACCCAGCTGGGGATCTCCAATCACACGACATAAGTAGCACTTAACCCTTGCATATGTCAACTCGCCACCGGGTTTCTTAAGACTAGACCGGGTTCACTCCAACCGAGAGCATAGATACACCACCGTCCAGCCTCTTGCCACAGAGGGTACACGCTACTCTCGCCATCTCTCCACTCCCATTGCGTGTTGGCCTTTCTGGTATTAGTCTGCCCGAGGCAAAGCTTACCCATGATGAGGCATGTGACCAGTTAAAGGGTCCTCGGTCAGCAGGCCCACATCGGTACGGTCCTTAATCGACTTAGACAGAGACACTACACCGAGACTTCCTTCTCGTGCAAGTCACCCATACGGTCTCAACTTTATTATTTAAAATCCCCAAAGTTTGGTACCTGACAAAGGTACATCTTGTTCGATGTTGAACCCATCATGGCCATGATGGATCCACCATCAAGTTTTATTTTTGAAAACATCCCAGTCCATCTGAAGCATCATCTTTTGTTAAAAACAAAACATTTTTGTTTTCTAAGGCAAGACTAAGCATCAGAAAACCTTTTAATAAAACAGGTAATCAAGGAATGGTAAACAATGCCAAGGAAGGAAATGCAGCAATTGGTTTAACACTCAATTCCTATCACTTAATGCATCATTCAAGTGATAAAAGTTTAAAACAGCAAGAAGGTGGCAAATGCACCGGGGCTTGCCTTGTGTTGTACGGGATACGGGATCTGTTCCACAAATATCAAAATAAAAAGCAGTTCCCAACAGGTGGATTTTCAGCTGGTGGTGCAGCCTCTTCTTCTTCTTCAACACTTACTTCTTCGTTTTCTATACATAACCATACATATACATGAATGCTCATGTGATGCTATGAATATGAAATTGTAATATAGATTTTTCCAGTTGTATCTTGAATACAACTTTCCTTCACGGTACACCAGGGAAACTAGGGTTTTCTGAGTTAGTATCCCACTAGAATAAGGCAACTATTACTTAGAAAGCTAGGATTTTGGGGTTTTGGGTCAAACAATGTCCAAATCATACCAAACTTTACTCAAAGGCTCTAATTATTATATTAAGTTTTCCCTTTTGGAGTTATTAAATAATTTCTAAAATTCCAAGAGGCTAGGTTTAGGCCTTCTTAAATACTACATGATTTCTAGTTTGAGCTAAAAATGTTGGGACTATTTTTACTAAATACTAGAGAAATTTAGGAGTCCAATACAATTGGTCTCATATTTTTATCATTTTTCTATAATTTTCTACGAATTTCCCAAGTCTGGTAGAAAAAGAAAAGGGAAAAAGATGAATAGTAATGGGCTGAAACCAGTCCAAGTCAGCCCACGTCCAGGGAAACGCGTCCAAGCGCGTACCCGCAATGTTTACTTTGCGCAGAGGACCCTGGATTTTTGAACAAACAGTAAAGAACCTTGGGCACTATTGTCTTGTCTCACTGACGTTTGCACAAAGGCCCTCGGAGTCTGATTCCTTTACAACGTCAAGTCCCCCATGGAGATCGCCGGTGAGCATGCTTTCCGGTGAACTCGTACCGGCAGATATGCTCATGATCAGAGCCCTAACCTGGCTCACATCGAATCCCACCTATAACGACCTTAACCCCCAATCAATTGCAAAGTTCTAGCTCAACATCACCCTGTCCACGGTGATGGCGCACACCGAGGACAATCTAAGGTGTTCCCGATAATCTAATGGGGTCTCACTCAATTGACTGGGCCGATAAGCATCTATAGCACACAAGAGTGCCAAAACGAGGGTCAGAAGGGTATGAACGGACCTGGAAACGACAGTCCACGGCGCGGTGGTTCACGGTGGCACAGAGAACAGAATTGGGGGAAATCCCAAATTGGGGAGCTGTGGGTGACGATTGGAGGTGAGGGCTGGTTCACTAGGTGCACAATTACTTAGCGGAGCAAGCTGAGCATAAATTTATAGTCTTTGAGCGGCGGCTCCGAATATGGAAGGGAGGTGCTGGCGGCCGGAGAGAGAAGTATACTGGCGCGGGTGACCGTGGCTGTCACCATGGCAAGGCCCTAGGCGATAGATGGGCTGTCTACTGTGATCAATTGCGACGTGGTAAGATGGCTGACGGTGTGGCATAACCGCGAGGAACGGTGGCACGACGGTGATGGTCACGCGGCCACATCGCCGGGCAAGTGGGCACAGCGACAGGGCGAAACAGTGGCCCAAGTTTATCTTTAACTCGATATTTCTTACCCCGAGTAGTTATCTGCTCGCCACCGGGCACGAATCACGCAAATCAGCACGAATTCGAGCGCAAGGTCACCGGCGGCGAGGGGGGCTGTACCTGAGATATTTCTGCAGACACTTTACCATCAGACTTCTCATCAGAGCGCCTGACAGAGCGATTTTAGGAGCCTGGATCTTTGATTTTCATGTAGCAACTACTTAATCTATCTGTAACAAAGTTGTTGCCTTATAGTCCAGCTATAATTCGACTATAGCATCCTTACTCAAATTCTCATTGGATCATGCTCAAATTCGATCCCAAAGTTCTGCCAATATCTCAGGTGGTTATAATTCAGTCTAAGAGCTGACTGACAACCCAACTCCAAGCTCAATTATCTCCTATTGTTGTATATCACTAATGCTCAGTCACATAAGCAAAGTTATACTCCTAACATAGCTCTATAAATTTCATGTGTTGACCTAGGGCAAATTCCTTACAGATTTAGAAATATAGAGCTCCAAAGTTGACCCCATTTACTGAAATTCAGACTTAAGCATATATGGTTCATGGGGTACTTTTTGCAAATAAGTCTAAATTCCACTATTTAACTTGCAAATTCTCAAATGTGAAAAACACATGATTTGTGGTGTTATATCACTTTGGTATTTGCACTTTGGTCCAAAGTGCACAAAATTTACATCTACCCCTTAGGGTTTCAATTAGGGTTTCTAGGGTTTGTTTTTAGAGTTTTAGGCACATTAGGGTTCTGGTGCCACTAAAGCCCATCAACTTTGATATCTTGTACATGTTTCTAATGATTCTTGAGATCTTTATCTGTTTGGGCTTCACTTTTCTCCATAAGCCCAAACTTAGGGCTAAGTACCCTACTCTAGGTTAAGCACTCTTCAAGCCACATCATCACAACTTGTTTGAAATTTTTGCCTAGTGAATGCATTCTAGGTGTAACAAGCAACATGAAATGTCAATGCACATGATGTCATGCTCAAGTTTTAGTGCTAGTAACACCAGGGGTGTTACATCCTTCCCCCCATAACAGAATCTCGTACCGAGATTTAAGGTTCTAGGGTAAGTAATGGAAAAGGAAACGTGTCACGTCTTTATTTCCTTCTTTGTTTTACAGAGCAGGGGTGGTATGGGGTTCATCCCAACTTTTACAAACAATTGTACATATATTACAGATTACATGAAGCTAAAAACCTAGGAAAATTCTTTTCCAAGAAGTCTTGAGTCTCCTAGGTAGCTTCATCTTCCGTATGTTGGTTCCATTGTACCTTATAGAATTTAAGAGTCCTTTTTTGGGTAATTCTGTCCTTCTGATCCAAAATTCGAATGGGACGTTCTGAATAAGTTAAGTCGGGTTTCAAGGCAACATCTACCACATCGATGGTTCGATCAGGAACCCAAAGGCACTTCTTTAATTGAGATACATGGAACACATTATGCACTGCAGACAATGTTTCTGGCAGTTGAAGTTGGTAGGCCACTGGTCTGTATCGTTCAAGAATAAGAAACAGGCCAATATACCAGGGTGCCAGTTACCCTTTTACTCTGAAACGGTTCACACCCTTCATTGGTGACACCTTCAAGTATACATGATCATTAACTTGAAAAACCAAAGGTTGACGTCGCTTATCCGCATAATTCTTTTGCCGAGCTTGTGCCTCTTTCAAGTTGTGTATGATCCGTTGGACTTTTTCTTTCGTTTCTTTAACCATGTCTGGCCTGAAAAACCATCTTTCTCCGGGTTCAGACCAATTTAAGGGTGTCCAGCACCGTCGTCCATACAGTGCTTCAAATGGTGCCATCTTAATGCTTTCTTGATAGCTATTGTTATATGAAAACTCTGCCAATGGTAGACATTCATCCCACATTTGTGGAAATTCCAGGACACATGCTCGCAACATATCTTCAAGTATTTAATTTACTCTTTTAGTTTGTCCACTTGTTTGAGTATGATATGTCGAACTGTGGAGCAACTTAGTACCCAGAGACTTGTGGAGCTCTTTCCAAAATTTGGATACAAATTGTGGTCGGTCCGACACTATTGTTTTTGGAACTCCGTGGAGACTAAGAATACGAGCACTATATAACTGGGTATAGACAACAACTGGGTGATCTGTCTTGATGGGCAGAAAATGGGCTATCTTGGCAAGCCGATCAATTATAACCCAGATAGAATCAAATCCTTTAGTTGTTCTGGGTAATCCCACAATGGAGTCCATACTAATGTCCTCCCATTTCCATGTTGGGATGGGTAAAGATTGTAATGGCCCAGCGGTCTTCATATGTATTGCTTTGACACGTCTGCAGGTGTCACACCTTGCCACATAGCATGCAATTTCAATCTTGAATTTCGTCCACCAGTAGTGCTGCTTTAAATCTTGATACATCTTAGTACTTCCAGGATGAATGGAATATCGACTAAGATGAGCTTCATCCAAGATCTGTTGGTGGACCTCAACATCTTTAGGCACAACTATGCGATCATTGAACCATATTATACCTTGGTCATCTTTTCTGAAGCAATTAGCTTTGTCAGCTCCTATTTTCTCATGAATATGCTTCATACCCTTATCACTTCTTTGGGCATCAATAATTCTCTATAGAAGGACTGACTCAAGCCTTAATTGAGTCAAAGTTCTGTGTTGTATCATTCCCAGGTTTAACTTCTCATTTCTTAACATAATGTGGTGTCAGAAACCCTCACTATAGGACAATGGCAGGAAGCTTTGCGACTCAGTGCATCTGCCACCATATTGGCTTTCCCTGGGTGATAGTGGATTTCTAAGTCATAATCTTTAATCAGCTCGAGCCACCTTCTTTGTCTCATGTTCAATTCTGACTCGGTAAAAATATATTTCAGACTTTTATGATCTGTATATAAGTGACAAGTATTTCCCAGCAGATAATGACGCCATATCTTGAGGGCATGAACAACTGCAGCTAATTCCATGTCTTGAGTTGGATAGTGCTCCTCATGCCGGCGTAGTTGTCTTGAAGCATAAGCTATGACTCGGCCCTCCTGCATTAGGACACACCCAAGTCCACTGTCGGATGTGTCACAATACACATCAAAAGACTTTTCTATATCTGGTTGAGCCAATACTGGAGCAGTGGTCAATAATACCTTCAACTGTTCAAAGGCTTCATTGCACTTTGAGGACCAGTCAAACCTTGTATCATTCTTCAATAAACTTGTGATAGGTTTCACAATTTTGGAGAAATTCGGAATGAACCTGCGGTAATAACCAGCTAGTCTAAGGAAACTTCGTGCTTGATGTACCGTAGTTGGTGGTTTCTATTCTAGAATGTCTTGGACCTTGCTGGGGTCGACCGCAATCCCTTTTGCAGACAATACATGTCCCAGAAATTGGATTTCTCCTAACAAAAATGCACATTTGCTGAATTTAGCATACAATTGGTGTTCCCTTAAGCGCATTAACACGATCCGTAAGTGTTTAGCATGCTCCTCTTCAATTTTGGAATAGATCAGAATGTCATCAATGAAGACCACCACAAATTTATCCAACTCGGGCATAAATACCGAGTTCATTAAGTATGTGAAGTGGGCTAAAGCATTTGTCAATCCGAAGGACATAACCAATTATTCAAATAATCCATACCGCGTGGTGAATCCGGTCGTGGGTATATCTTCGGGTCGAATACGGATCTGATGATATCCTAATCTGAGGTCAATCTTGAAGGATACCCGAGCTCCAGTAAGTTGATCAAATAGAATATCGATCCGGGGAAGGGGGTACTTGTTCTTGATAGTGACCTCATTAAGGGGTCTGTAGTCCACACACATTCATATTGTCTGATCCTTCTTCTTAACAAAAATTGTGGGACATCCCCAAGGTGATGAACTTGGCCTAATGAATCCCTTTTCCAGCAGGTCTTGTAATTGAATCTTGAGTTCTGCCAATTCATTAGGTGGCATTCGATACGACCTTCTAGAAATAAGAGCCGTACCAGGCTTCAGTTCAATCACAAATTCTACATCCCTTTTCGTAGGCAACCCAGGCAAATCTTCAGGGAAAACATCCAGAAATTCACATACCACCGGAATATGCTGGAATTCTTGCACAATAGCTTCATAAACTTGTTCAGATGGTCTGGCTGGAATATCTACAGGGACGGACAATTGAATTTCTTCATGGCCATGGCTCAATCTGATAGTCCTTAAGTCTGTATTGATGATGACCTTATGCTGGGCAAACCAATTCATGCCCAGAATTACATCTATGTCTTGGCCTTTAAAACAATCATGTTGGTAGGGAATTCACTTCCGGCCAATGTTACTGGTATATGGAAGACTACTTCCTTAGTAAATATCCGTCCCCTAGGTGAATGGATAATAAATCCTTCGCTTGATTCAGTGCAAGGAATGAAATGCTTTTCCACAAAATTCTTGCTTATGAAGGTGTGTGATGCACCAGAATCAAAGAGAATAACCGATGGGTAATTGGCAACAAGGTACGTACCCATCATTACCGGCTCACCCTCCGGTGTTGTAGCAACTTGGGTATAACATATCCATCATGTTTTCTTGAAGTTCTTGCCTGCTAAAATATTAGCCATATTTCCCTTTCCTTAGTTGGAATTCCCAGAGTTCTGTTGGAAGTTGGTTTTATTTTGCTTTGGGTATGGGCAGTCCTTGATAAAGTGTCTGGACTTCCCACAGTTGAAGCAACCAGTAGAGAACTAGGGAGAGCAGGAAAACGAGCACCAGGGGCACTTGGCTAATTTGTAGGAGTGGGGGCAGTATTGGGACAAATGAAAACAGGCTGCTTGAAGGGATAGGAAGGTGGGCGAGGTGAAGAACGATTCTGATTAAAAGGCCAGATCACCAACCTGGTTCTCTTCTCAAGCCCTTGATTTGACCTTTCACCTCAAAACCCCTTTGATTTTCCATGCCCGACATTTTTGGCTTCCACTGCCAGTGCAGTACTGACATCCCTACTGTAGGTGAGATCCAGACATGTCGCCATTTTCTGTTGAAGTCTGTCATTGTGACGGAACCTCCCAAGTTATTAGGCCCACCTATGGTTGTCCTTGTCCTACAAACTTTGGACAACCCCGTAGGTGCACATAATCACTCGATGAGTTCGGTATCTGTATCCTTATTTCCTCACCCAAGAGCGCTTCACCCGTCATGCAGATATTACAACACATCGGAGGAACGAATAAGCTGAAGCGAATTACAATAACTTAATTTACATTCATCAAAATATAGAGAGATTGTTATTATTACATTACCAGGTTATGAGAGTGCATAGAGTAATAATATTATTACAGACTTGGGAGGCAAAAACCCCTCCCGCATAAAAGTATATTGTTTTTTGAGTGGGAGGCTGACATCCTCCCGTGGCTTCACTGTTGAGGTTCTTCTTTGGGCACCACCATAGAGCAAAAGCAGTAAAAGTCTGCTATTTCCTCACCTACAACAACATGGGTTCGAAAACCCTGAGTATGAAGTGTACTTTCGCTAGTCTTACCCGTCAAAAGAAAATACTCTCAAGGATATGCTAGCTTAAGGGAGTCAAGGAAAGGCTGATCAAATCCAAAGACTCTGTTTGCAAAAATGCTTACTAATAGCGGATCCTTAAAAATCCAGTTTTATTAGCAAGTTAAGTCGTTACCTGAATCTACAATTCCTTCTACCCTAGTTCAAGCACTTGGCCTATACTAGCCATCTTTTATCAATCCCTTTTTACTGAATGCTACGTGTAGGGCGGTGACCAAGTCTTCATGTCCGAGAAGTAACGGTGATCCGAATCGATTAATACCCAGCTGGGAATCTCTAATCCCACGACATATGTAGCACTTAACCCTTGCATATGTCAACTCGCCACCGGGTTCTTAAGACCAGACCGGGTTCACGCCAACCGAGAGTACAGATACACCACCGTCTAGCCTCTTGCCACGGAGGGTACCCACTACTCTCGCCATCTCTCCACTACCATTGCGTGTTGGCCTTTCTGGTATTAGTCTGCCCGAGGCACTACACCGAGACTCTCTTCTCATGCAAGTCACCTGTCCGGTCATAGCTTTATCATTTCAAACCCAAAGTTTGGTACCAGGCAGAGGTACATCTTCTCTGATGTTGAACCCATCACGGCCATGATGGATCCACCATCAAGTTTTATTTTTGAAAACATCCCATCCACTGTGAAGCATCACCTTTTGTTTTAAAACAAAACATTTTATTTTCTAAAGCAGGACTAAGCATCAGAAAACCTTTTAATAAAACAGGTAATCAAGGAATGGTAAATAGTTTCAAGGAAGGAAATGCAGCAATTGGTTCAGCACGCAACTCCTATCACCTAATGCATCATATAAGGTGATAAAGATTTAAAACAACAACGAGGTGGCAAATGCACTGGGGCTTGCCTTATGTTGCAGGGGAGTCGGGCTCTGTTCCACAAATATCAAAATAGAAATAGTTCCCGGCAGGTGGATTTTCTGTTGATGGAGCAGTCTCCTCTTCTTCAACATCTACTTCTTCTTCGTTTTCTATACATAACCATATATAACCATGAATGCTCATGTGATGCTTATGAATATGCAATGATAGTAGAGATACATCAAGTTGTCTCTTAAATACAACTTTCCTTTACGGTACATCGGGAAAAACTAGGGTCTTCTAGGTCAACATCCTAATAGGGTTAAACAGTTTTACCCTAAGGAGCTAGGGTTTTGGGTTTGGTAATCAAACAATATCCAATACATGTTAAACTTCACCCATGGGTTCTAATTATCAAATTAAGTTTATCCAAAAAGTTTTAT
The DNA here is from genome assembly GCF_902167145.1 of Zea mays. NCBI lineage: Eukaryota > Viridiplantae > Streptophyta > Magnoliopsida > Poales > Poaceae > Zea > Zea mays. The sequence goes on along the minus strand of NC_050104.1, from coordinate 79,268,616 downwards.
GATTTTTGGAGTCTTCAAATAATTTCTAAAATTCCAAAAGTATAGGTTTAAGCCCTTTTAAATACTGAATAATTCCTGGTTTGGGCTAAAAATCTTGGAACCATTTTTATTAAATATTAGAGAAATTTAGGAGTCCAACAAAATTGATCTCATATTTTTATCATTTTCTATAATTTTCTATGGATTTCCTAAGTCTGTCAGAAAAATAAAAAGGAAAATCATAAACAGTAACGGGCTTAATCTAAGCCCGAGTCGGCCCGCGACAGGCAAAACGTGCCCGCACGCGCGCCCGCAGTGTTCACTTTGCGCAGAGGAACCTGGCGATTTGAAAAACCCTTAAAGAGTCCGTAGCACTATATCCTTGTGTCACTAAGAGTCGCAGATAGACCCTCCCCTTTCTATTCCTTCGCAAATTGAGGTCCTCGACCATGGACGGCGGAGCAGCGGCTCCAACGAGCCTATACCGGCCGGATAACGCAACGACCGACGCTCCGATGTGGCTGACACCTAATTCTACCCATAATGACCATAATCCCTCAATCAATTGCAAGGTTTTTGCTCACAATCATGCTGTCCACGGTGATGGCGCGAACTTCGAATGAACCGAGGTGTTCCCGGCGATCTAGCGTGGTCTAGTTCAGTTGGCCGAGGCGCTAAGCATCTATAGCACATAGGGACGTTGAAACGAGAGCGAGGAAGATGTGAATGGACCTGTAGAGAGCTAGCCATGGTAAGCTCACTCACGACGGAGTTTTGACTGATTTGAGGGAACTTCAAAATTGGAGCGCTCTAGTGGACAAACTGAGGCACGGGCTGATGTGTTGGGTGTGTGATTACTTAGCGGAGCTCACTGGGGCGGCAATTTATAGGTTCCATCGGCGGTGGTGGCTAATTTTTGAGAAGACGTGCGGTGGCCGCAAAAGAGAGTGAGTCATCGTAGCGGTCTACCGTGGCGGTCACTGGGCAATGAGCTACGGTGGTTACTGGGCAGTCACTACGGCTCGCGACGACGTGGTAAATGGCCTAAGGCGTGGCACAACCACGGTGAATGGTGCATATTCCGGTGACGGCCGCTCAGCCACGTCGCCGGCGCAAGTGGGCATGGCAACAAGGCAAAACAGTGGCCCGAGTTCATCCTCAACGCGATATTTCTTACCCCGAGCAGTTATCTACACTTCACTGAGCACGAATCGCAACGATGGCGACGATCATGGCGCGGGATCACTGGCAGCGATACACTGAATCTGGCGATCTTCGTCAGGTCACTGTACCATGGGAACTTGATTCAGGCGCCTGACAGAGTAGGTTTCAGGGTCTTGATCTCAAATTTTTATGTGATAACTTGTTAACCTTCCTATAACAAAGTTGTTGATCTATACTCCAGCTTTAATCTTGCTATAGTAATCATAGTCAAACAATCACTGGATCATGGTCAAATCTGATCTCAAAGTTCACCTAACTTCACTGCTAGCCAATATTCAGTTCAAAGACTGACTGTCAGCCCGACTTTAAGTCCTTTTATTTCCAATTTCTGTACAATACCAATGCTTAGTCACTTAACAAAACTTGTACTCCTAACATAGCTCTACAAGTTTGCTATGTTGACAAAGAGCAAAATTCTCAAGAATTCTGAGATATGGAGTTCCAAAGTTGACCCTAGTCAACTGAATTTAGACTTAGACATATGAAGTGCATGGGGTGCTTTTTGCAAATAATTCCAAATCCCAATATTTGACTTGCAAATCCCCAAATATAGAAAACACATGATTTTTGGTGTTCTATCACTTTGGTATTTGCACTTGGGTCCAAAAGTGCACAAAATTTACAATTAACCCCCTAGGGTTTCAATTTAGGGTTTCTAGGGTTTGTCTTTAGGGTTTTGGGCACATTAGGGTTTTAGTGCCACCAAGGTCCACCACATGTGATACCTTATGACCATTTCTCATGTCCTTTGAGGTTTTAGCTTGTTTGGGCTTCACTTATATCCATAAGCCCTAATTTAGGGTTAAGCACTCTACCCTAGGGTTAATCACCCATCAAGTCACATCATTACAACTTATTTGAAATTTTTACCTAGTGAATGCACTCTAGGTGTAACAAACACATGATATGACAATGCTCATGATGTTATGCTCAAGTTTTAGTGATAGTAACACCAGGGGTGTTACATCCTTCCCCCCATAAAAGAATCTCGTCCCGAGATTTAAGGTCCTAGGCTAAGTAATGGAAAAGGAAACACGTCACATCTTTATTTCCTTATTTGTCTTACAGGGCAGGGGTGGTATGGGATCTATTCCATCTTTACAAACAAATATACATATTTCACAAGTTACATGAAGCTAAAAACCTAGGAAAATTCTTTTCCAAGAAGTCTTGAGTCTCCCAGGTAGCTTCATCTTCAGTATGTTGGTTCCATTGTACCTTATAAAATTTAAGAGTCCTTTTTCGGGTGACCCTATCCTTCTGATCCAGAACTCGAATGGGATGTTCTGAATATGTTAAGTCTGGTTCCAAGGTAACATCCACCACATCAATGGTTCGATCTGGAACCCGAAGACACTTCTTCAATTGGGATACATGGAACACATGGTGCAATGCAGAAAATGTTTCAGGTAGTTGGAGTCGGTAAGCCACTCGTCCACATTGTTCAAGAATAGGGAACAGACCAATGTATCGGGGTGCAAGCTTTCCTTTTACACTGAAACGGGTCACACCCTTCATTGGTGATACTTTTAGGTACACATAATCTTTGACTTGAAAGTACAAGGGTCGGCGTCGTTTGTCTACATAACTCTTTTGTCGAGCTTGTTTCCTTGACTAAGTTAGGCCTGAAGTACCATCGTTCTCTAGGTTCTGACCAATTTAAGGGGTACGACACCGTCGCCCATACAATGCTTCAAATGGTGCCATCTTAATACTTGCTTGGTAACTATTGTTATATGAAAACTCTGCCAATGGTAAACATTCATCCCATTTTTGTGGGAACTCCAGAACACATGCCCGCAACATGTCTTCAAGTATTTGATTTACTCTCTCAGTCTGTCCACTTGTTTGGGGATGATATGCCGAACTATGGAGCAACTTAGTACCTAGAGATTTGTGGAGTTCTTCCCAGAATTTGGATACAAATTGTGGTCTGCGGTCCGACACAATTATTTTTGGGACCCTGTGCAAAATGAGAATACGAGCAATGTAAAGTTCCGCATATGCGACCACTGGATATTTTGTCTTGACGGGTAGAAAATGGGCTATCTTGGTAAGTCGGTCAATTATAACCCAGATAGAATCAAATCCTTTTGCTATCCTAGGTAATCCCACAATGAAGTCCATACTGATGTCCTCCCATTTCCTAGGCATATGAAGTGCATGGGGTGCTTTTTCCAAATAATTCCAAATCCCACTATTTGACTTGCTAATCCCCAAATATAGAAAACACATGATTTGTGGTGTTCTATCACTTTGGTATTTGCACTTGGGTCCAAAATTGCACAAAATTTACAATTAACCCCCTAGGGTTTCAATTTAGGGTTTCTAGGGTTTGTCTTTATGGTTTTGGGCACTTTAGGGTTTTAGTGCCACCAAGGTCCATCACATGTGATACCTTATGACCATTTCTCATGTCCTTTGAGGTTTTAGCTTGTTTGGGCTTCACTTATATCCATAAGCCCCAATTTAGGGTTAAGCACTCTACCCTAGGGTTAATCACCCATCAAGTCACATCATTACAACTTATTTGAAATTTTTACCTAGTGATTGCACTCTAGGTGTAACAAACACATGGTATGACAATGCTCATGATGTTATGCACAAGTTTTAGTGATAGTAACACCAGTGGTGTTACAGTCATTAAGTCCCTGATTGGGTCATTGCTGCCACTACTACTTTCCTCATGTCTGGGGGCTAGCTGATGGCGAGGCACGCCAAAAGGTCCAGTAGATTTGTGTGCAGTTTTCCTTGTACGCACCATGTCTCCATAAGAGGGGAAGATTTATTAGTATAATTTAATCATGATGCATGTATAACCTAGTAAATATGGAATCAACCTTCGTTGATCCCCAACTTCCTATATACTGCACTCTATTACCCTGACTTTACAAGGGGAAAGATTACCAGAAAGTGATAGGGTAAGAATGAAAGAATATTCCTTAGGTAAGTGTTTAAAAATACTTTTGAAGTTCTATGTAATATCTGAAGAGATGGGCTTCGCTCCAATACCAGCTGTGACGGAACCTCCCAAGGTATTAGGCCCACCTACAGTTGTCCTTGTCCTAAGGACCTTGGACAATCTTGTAGATGCACATAATCACTCGACAAGTTCGGTATTGTACCTTCATCATTTCGTCCAAGAGCGCTTCACCCGTCACGCATATATTACATCACATCGGAGAAAAGAATAAGCGAAAGCAATTTACAATAACTTAATTTACATTCATAGAGAGTATTGTTATTACAGTACTATGGTATTATGAGTGCATAAAGTATGATTATTACAGACCCGGGAGGCAAAACACCCTCCCGCCAGAAAGTATATTGTTTTCAAAGTGGGAGGCCAACATCTTCCAGCGACGGACTTTACTGCTGGGGCTCATCCTTGGGTACCACCTTAGAACAAAAACAACAAAAGTCTGTTGTTTCCTCACCTACAACAACATGGGTTCGAAAACCCTGAGTATGGAGTGTACTTTCGCAAGTCTTACCCGACAAAAGAAAAGACTCTCAAGGATATGCTGGCTTGAGGGAGTCAAGGTAAGGCTATTCAAGAATCAAAGACTCTGTTTGCTGAAATGCTTACTAATAGTGAATCCTTAAAAATCCAATTTTATTTTCAAGTTAAGTCATTACCTGAATCTAGAGTTCTTTCTACCCTAGTTCAAGCACTTGACCTACACTAGCTGTCTTTTAACAACCCTTAAGTTCACTGGAATGCTACGTCTAAGTTAGTGACCAAGTCTTCTTATCCGAGAAGTAACGGCGATCCGAATCGATTAATACCCAGCTGGGGATCTCAAATCACACGACATATGTAGCACTTAACCCTTGCATATGTCAACTCGCCACCGGGTTTCTTAAGACCAGACCGAGTTCACGCCAACCGAGAGCACAGATACACCACCGTCCAGCCTCTTGCCACGGAGGGTACACAATACTCTCGCCATCTCTCCACTCCCATTGCATGTTGGCCTTTCTGGTATTAGTCTGCCCGAGGCAAAGCTTACCCATGATGAGGCATGTGACCAGTTAAAGGGTCCTCGGTCAGCAGGCCCACATCGGTACGGTCCTTAATCGACTCAGACTGAGACAATACACCGAGACTTCCTTCTCGTGCAAGTCACCCGCCCGGTCTTAGCTTTATTATTTAAAATCCCCAAAGTTTGGTACCTGACAGAGGTACATCTTGTCCAATGTTGAACCCACCATGGCCATGATGGATCCACCATCAAGTTTTATTTTTGAAAACATCCCAGTCCATCTGAAGCATCATCTTTTGTTAAAAACAAAACATTTTTGTTTTCTAAGGCAAGACTAAGCATCAGAAAACCTTTTAATAAAACAGGTAATCAAGGAATGGTAAACAGTGCCAAGGAAGGAAATGCAACAATTGGTTTTACACTCAATTCCTATCACTTATTGCATCATTCAAGTGATAAAAGTTTAAAACAACAAGGAGGTGGCAAATGCACCGGGGCTTGCCTTGTGTTGTAGGGGATACGGGATCAGTTTCACAGATATTAAAATAAAAGCAGTTCCCGGCAGATGGATTTTCAGCTGGTGGTGCAGCCTCTTCTTCTTCAACACTTACTTCTTCTTCGTTTTCTATACATAACCATACATATACATGAATGCTCATGTGATGATATGAATATGCAATTGTAATAGATATTTTTCCAGTTGTATCTTGAATACAACTTTCCTTCACTGTACACCAGGGAAACTAGGGTTTTCTAAGTCAGTATCCCACTAGAATAAGGCAACTATTACTTAGAAAACTAGGGTTTTGGGGTTTTGGGTCAAACAATGTCCAAAGCATACCAAACTTTACTCAAAGGCTCTAATTATTATATTAAGTTGTCCCAAAAAGTTTTATGATTTTTGGAGTTATTAAATAATTTCTAAAATTCCAAGAGACTAGGTTTAGGCCTTCTTAAATACTACATGATTTCTGGTTTGGGCTAAAAATCTTGGGACTATTTTTATTAAATACTAGAGAAATTTAGGAGTCCAATAAAATTGGTCTCATATTTTTGTCATTTTCTATAATTTTCTATGAATTTCCAAAGTCTGGTAGAAAAAGAAAAGGGAAAAAGATGAATAGTAATGGGCTAAAACTAGCCCAAGTCGGCCCACATCCAGGGAAACGTGCCCACGTAAGCGTCCGTGATGTTTACTTTGCTTAGAGGACCCTAGCTTTTTCAACAAACAGTAAAGAACTCTGGGCACTATTTCCTTGTCTCACTAACGTTTGCACAAAGGACCTCGGAGTCTGATTCCTTTACAACGTCAAGTCCTCGATGGAGATCGCCGGTGAGCATGCTTTCCGGTGAACTCGTACCGGCAGATATGTTCAATGATCATAGGCCTAACCTGGCTGACACCGAATCCCACCTATAAAGACCTTAACCCCCCAATCAATTGCAAAGTTCTTGCTCAACATCTCCCTATCCACGGTGATGGCGCACACCGAGGACAATCTAAGGTGTTCCCAGTAATCTGATGGGGTCTAACTCAATTGGCTGGGCCGATAAGCATCTATAGCACACAAGAGTGCCAAAACGTGAGTCAGGAGGGTATGAACGGACTTGGAAACGATAGTCCACGATGTGGTGGTTCGCGGTGGTGCAGAGAATAGAATTGGGGGAAATCCCAAATTAGGGAGATGTGGGGGACGATTGTAGGTGAGGGCTGGTTCACTGGGTGCACAATTACTTAGCGGAGCAAGCTGGGGCATAAATTTATAGAGTCTTTGAGCGGCGGCTCCAAATTTGGAAGGGAGGTGCTAGCGATCGGAGAGAGGAGACGCGTACTGGCACGGGTGACCGTGGCTGTCACCGTGGCAAGGCCCTAGGCGATAGATGGGTTGTCTACTATGATCAATTGCGACGTGGTAAGATGGCTGACGGTGTGGCATAACCGCGAGGGATGGCGGCATGACGGTGATGGTCGCGTGGCCACATCGCCGGGCAAGTGGGCATGGCGACAGGGCAAAACAGTGGCCCAAGTTCATCTTTAACGCGATATTTCTTACCCCGAGTAGTTATATGCACTCCGCCGGGCACGAATCGCGGCAATCAGCGTGAATCCGAGCGCAAGGTCACCGACGGTGAGGGGGTCTGTACTTGAGATATTTCTGTAGACATTGTACCATGAGACTTCTCATCAGGGCGCCTGACAGCGATTTCAGGAGCCTGGATCTTTGATTTTCAAGTAGCAACTACTTAATCTATCTGTAACAAAGTTGTTTCCTTATAGTCCATCTATAATTTGACTATAGCATCCTTAGTCAAATTCTTATTGGATCCTGCTCAAATTTGATCCCAAAGTTCTGCCAATATCTCATGTGGTTATAATTCAGTCTAAGAGATGACTGACAGCCCAACTCCAAGCTCAATTATCTCCTATTCTTGTACAACACTAATGCTCAGTCACATAAGGAAAGTTATACTCCTAACATAGCTCTATAAATTTGATGTGTTGACCTAGGGAAATTTCCTTGTAGATTTAGAAATATAGAGCTCCAAAGTTGACCCCATTTACTGAAATTCAGACTTAAGCATATAGGGTTCATGGGTACTTTTTGCAAATAAGTCCAAATTCCACTATTTAACTTGCAAATTCTCAAATGTGAAAAACACATGATTTGTAGTGTTCTATCACTTTGGTATTTGCACTTTGGTCCAAAGTGCACAAAATTTACATCTACCCCCCTAGGGTTTCAATTAGGGTTTCTAGGGTTTGTTTTTAGGGTTTTAGGCACATTAAGGTTCTGGTGCCACTAAAGCCCATCAACTTTGATATCTTGTACATGTTTCTAATGATTCTTGAGATCTTTATCTGTTTGGGCTTCACTTTTCTCCATAAGCCCAAACTCAGGGCTAAGTACCCTACTCTAGGTTAAGCACTCTTCAAGCCACATCATCACAACTTGTTTGAAATTCTTACCTAGTGAATGCATTCTAGGTGTAACAAGCAAGTAAGCTAGTAACACCAGGGGTGTTACAATCTCTCTGCAGGATGGTGGCACCAAAGGTCATTAAGCCAAAGCTTGTTCCGAAGTACCGAAGATTCTAGAACTTCCTTTTGTATCTATCTATAGAAAGACTTAGGAACTCTTTGAATCATTTGGCATAAAATTGTAATTGACATTTGAACAAAATATTGCATTTATTTGTGAATACCTTGTAATATAATTTTATCTTTTCGCTCCTGTCTGAATTGCTTTGTTGTGGATGAAACCGATGCTTGCAATCTTTTGAGTCGAAGGCGAAAAACACCTTCCCTTCTTTTCATTCACACCGGAGCATTTTTTCATTAAAGGCGAAGTACCTCCATTCGCCGCTAAGTTTTATCTAAGTCGAAGAAGCTTCATATTCTACGAAGCATTTTGTCACTGAAGACAAGCATCTTCTGTCTTTCCTGTTAATGTCTGTGCTTTATGTTATGATGATGATCCTACGAATGTCTAATGAATGTTTGTATGAATGCAAAAGATGATGTGATGAATTATGCAAATGTATGTCAAAAACACACCCAGACTTGGCATCCCCTTAGGAACGACTTTGGAGTCTCTTCACTTTTACTTAGGTGGTATTTCAGCTCTGCATCCCCTTAGGAACGACTTTGGAGCTTCTTCACCTATGACTTAGGTGGCATTTAAGCTCTACATCCCCTTAGGAACAACTTTGGAGCTTCTTCACCTTTGATTTAGGTGGTATTTTAGCTCTGCATTCCCTTAGGAACAACTTCAGAGCTTCGTAACTTACTCTGCGTCCCTTCAGGAACGACTTTGCAACTTCTTCACCTCTTGGGTGACATTTTAGCTCTGCATCCCCTTAGCGACTATGTAAAGCCCAAAATTTGTATAGAAAATAAAATAAGGAAATAAAATAGTAAGGTGAGATACTCCATCGATTTGCTCTCCTCATAAATTATACATACTCTTAAAACGATCAAGAAACCCTAAAATGGAAGTGTACAGTACCTCCTTTCAAAATAAATAGATAATGAATATGTATTATTGAGGTAACTTTTCATTCTTATCCCACATTCAAAATACTATTTTTCTAAAAAGAAAGAAAACAATATGAGTGTTTTTTTCAAACATCTACCAAACAAATAAATCAATTAAAATAAATATATAGCTATTGCATCATAATTGATTTTGAGTATGTATTAAAAAATTGAATTCCTAAACTTTATCTTGGATTTGAATTTTAAATTTTAAATCAAAAGGGAATAGAAAATAGAGAAAGAGAAGGGAATTTTCTTTATGAAACCATTTACTCGTTCCATAAATAAGTGATAAGGAAAAGAATAGAAAAATGATATTTTAAACAGTAGATTTTATATTAGGAATTATTTTGACACTTGAAAAGTTGAAGTTCAAAACATGAGTTTGAATTTCAATTGAATTTGAAGTGAGAACTTTGAAATAGAAAAGGAAAATAGAAAAGAAAACTATGCGCCTCGACCTCATTCCCTCACTTTCGGCCCATTTCCCATTTTCCGCCGCGCGACCCAAATCCTGCAACGTGGGCGTGCCGACATGTGGGGCCACCGGGCAGCCGAGCTCTCTTTCTGCTCTCTGACCTGCGGGCCCAAGGAAACTAGCGACCGCGCCCGCGCTTGTGTGCCGCTGCTCGCGGCCCAAACGACAGCGTGCCCTCCCGCGCGCTGTTCTGGCGGATCGCCGACACGTGAGCCAGTGTGGTCAGCCACTGGGTGCCCTTGTGCCGTTATCGTCACCGACCCGTGGACTCGTGTGGATAGACTCTCCGCCTTTCTGGTCACCATGGTATGCGGACTCGCGGTGATGCCGGGAGACTCGAGCGGGGCCGTTGCACGCGGTGCATGCGGGTATGCGCCATCCTCCGCTGACCGGGATAAAAGGGTGCTAGGCCAACCCCCTCGAGACCTAACAGCTTCACCAACCCATGGCGTGCCACGCAAATTAATGACACCGCCGTATGGGAGGGAGATAACGGCGCCAGTCCAACCGTGGTTCCACGACGATTCAGCTCCATTGAAGTGTCGTGGAGCACCGGCTGGGGTCGCAGTAGTCAATCCGGGTGCTGCGGGTGTCTAAAATTGCCTCGCGTGTGGGCAATTTCTCGTCGGCGCTCCTCCCCCGCCGCGGTATCGCCCCTCGTCGTGGCCAGCATCGTCTCAGCCGCCATCTTCGGTGAGTTCGCTTCCAGGGATTTTCCCCGCTCTTCTACTTAGCCTAGCGCCCTTCGGGTAGAAGTTTTAGGCACGGAATCACTAGGTGGCGTGTGTCAGCAATGGCGGCCGTCGTGACTGGCTTCGGCGCCGCCGTCTTGAGAGCAGGGTAGTTGACGGAGATAGCTGGCCGTAGATCGATAGATGGACGAACTAGATTAAACCGAAGAAAACTGGTTCGACTGCTTCATCCGGGCCGTCTAAATTGTTTGGGACGGTTGAGATCGGAACTCAGTTGTTTTAAATCGTGACCGTAGAGACTCGATCAGACGACTCTGGATTATAAGGAAGTTTGTTAACGACTGATATAATCTGGACCATGCATTTTAGATCCGACGGTCCATCTCCACCGATACCTCTTCGCCGAGCCCTTTTACAAATGGGTCCCTGTGCTTAGTAGAAATAGAACCCGCCGTCCACCGCGGGTTAAATCTGAGTCTGGGATATTTTTATACGTTAGCCCCCGAGCTTCTCTGTATTGTGTGCATAGTCCACGAAACAGGAAAATAAGTAAATAAATATAGAAAATGGATATTTAGTATAAAAACAATTCCAAAACCTAGTTTAATTCATATAAAATTCATTTTAACTCCTTTTTAGCCCATTCCAGTTCCTGTAATTTTGTAATGATATTTTTCATCACATAGTGTCTCTGGTTTGACATGAAAACTGTGTTAAAATTTATCTCTTAATTAATCTTATATCAAATACATAAAACCTTCAGAAATTCATAACGTCCCCATTTTAACTCTGAATTGACCCGTTCTAGTTGCGTTAGCTTCGTAATAAAATTATCTACACTTTGGTAACCTTAGTTTATCATGAGACATGTTGTAAATAATTAATTTGTTTATACTATGTTAATTGGATTAATCTATGTCTATTGGATTAACTTCTTTAATATTAATATAGTATTATGAGCTTATGGTTATAAATTGACTAGATGGTCTTTAATCAAATAATGACTTAGATTAAAATTGAGATAATTATTTATAGAATAACCTCTCATATGATTTATACTAACCAATTTATAATATAGTTTAATATTTTAATCACATAAATCTTCTATAAAATCATAACTCCTTAATCGTAACTCCGATCTTAGTAATTCTCGAACCCACGACCTCGTAGCAACGCGTAGATTATTATTATGCAGTTTGTACTTATGTTTGATGTGATGTTAATTTTGTCTATACCATGCTTGTTTGTATTTCTACGACTAGCGCGAGGTTACGAGGATCAGAAGAATCATCCTGGTACCTGGAATCTCAAGTCCCAGGCAAGTTGTGCCCTCGATCACTTTTATTTACCCAATAATGTTCTTTATAAACATTTTATCATGCATAGGCTTAATTTTGATGGGACCCAATAGGTCACCCTAGTTTGGTTATCTTTACACCTTGTTTACCTCTGAACTATTTGGGTAGTTTTTTCTATTGCCCTATATGGTTTTGGGATTATTATTATATTATGTTCATGTTCCAATTATACTGTTGTTTTACATATTGTTCATGACAAGATCATTATATTAATTGAAACATGGAGCTTAACATGAGAAACACGTGCCACCATAAGGATGGAATAGGACGCCCTTGGCTGACTAATTAGGAAAGCTAGTGGAAGACTACCTTACCCGAAAGGGGCAAGGGCAGTAGGGGAGTAAGCGTGTAGGGAGGTTCTCGGGTTGATTTTCCTGCGATGGCAGTCAGACGAGGGATTCATACATTGCTCTTCCTAGAAACTGTAGCGGGTTTTCGGTAGCTAGTGGAACTTTGTAAAGGCCTCGTAGTGGATCCCTAGACATTCACCTCGGAAGTGTCTAAGGGTCTTGCAAACCCTGGCGACATGGGATACACAACTTGTGGGTACAGGGTACAACCTCTGCAGAGTGTAAAACTGGTATACTAGCTGTGCTCGCGGTCATGAGCAGCTCAGGACTCTCGCATGATTAAATTATGAAACTAAATTCAATTTGTCATTTGCATTGCATGGGATTTATTATTAATTTTGTTCTACTATTATTATGGTTTGGTATTTACTTACATTTAGTAACTGCTAATAAAATTTGACCAACTTATTAAATGCAATGCTCAGCTCAAACCCTATTATTGATCTGCCTTACACTTCACATGAACACCCACCTTTGGCGAGTTCATGCACATTATTCCCCAGAACTTGTTGAGTGATGAACAAATGTGAGCTCACCCTTGTTGTCTCACACCCCCACAGGTCAAGAACAGGTACCACAGGATGAGGCTCATGGAGGATGTTGTGATGTGTTCGTGAGAGGTCGAGGTCGCCGTCTCCCAGTCAACTTTGGGTTGCTGCATCGTTGTCTCCTTTCGATGTAATTATTTATTTATTTTGTACAGAACTCCTATTATATAGTAAAGATGTGACATTTGTTTCTGTACCATGATTCATCATATGTGTGAGACTTGGTCCCAGCACACCTGTTGATTATGTTTGCGCCCGGGTCTTGGTGCCCCTAAAACCTGGGTGTGACAGAAGTGGTATTAGAGAAATGTTGACTATAGGATGAAACCTAGATAGAAATTGACAACCCTTACTTACCTCTGCTACTCTGATTCTTTTCTAAACTTTTCTTAATCTTTTCTCATCTATTTACGCTTTACTCGTATTATTCTTACCTTTTTCCTTCTAAAGACAAAGGTGGATTTCGCACTTTAAAATTCTGTACCTAAAGTGACCTTTAGGAATAGGAGACCTACTCTTAAGAACAAAATCAAAACTTTTTTTTAAAATATTTGTATGCTTGAATGTTTGTTCTTGTGATACATATCTGATTTGGATCTTTGATTGAGTGTGATGAGTTGTGGAGTAATGTCCACAACTACATCTACATATACGTATAGGCATAAATATAAATAAATAAAATTCATAAGATAACAAAACAACCTAGATTATCCCCCATTAAAGTGTATCTATTTTAGATAGAATCCCTTAAGTTGAGAAAAAAATTATATCTTATCCTAACAAGTTCATCTTATGTTAAAAAGAAAACATATCTTATTCTCATAAATTGTTTATGAGATAAACTAGACCAACTAAGAATACCCCACTAGAATATATCAAGCCTAATGATCCATCTTATCTTAAAAGACTCTCTCTTATCTTAATAGATCCATCTTATCTTGAAAGATTCGTCTTATCCTAACCACTTTACCTATCTCATCCTAAAGTAACAACCATGATCTAATCCAAAATAATGGGATCTTATCTAGTCTAATCTAGTCTTACAAATATAACTTAGATATGATCTAATGTGACAAATTAATCTAACCTAACAAAGGCTAAACTCAAGTTGAGCTAATCTAATGTAAGTTACTTAAACAAGTTAGTTAATACTGGTAACACAGATTAGACCATATTCCTATAAATGGGTTTTAAAACCTAAATCGGTGTCTTAGACCAACTCGTCCGTGAAACCACAACCTAGCCTATGTTATAGGTTGCTCAACCCATTTATCCCAAAAGCAAAGTAAAACTCTGTTTAACCTACATACCCCATGTACCCGAAATTATTATCCCAAGTCAAATAATGGCATTTAACACATGATCAATGGTCCCTAAATCAAACCCAAGAAGAAGGTTAACCTCGACAATGAAGGATATGAGTAGAAACAGATCTTCAGATGAATCAACATCCACCATCCGGAATAAAAGTCTCCCTTACCTAACTTTCTTTTACCCCAAATCTGCTCTACACTCACCTAATGGCTAAAATCTGACGTACCCTTGTTTTCTATGCCACACCTGCTAATGGCATGAAGAATTTCAGGTGTATAAAAATATACTAATGGGAAGTTCCACTTAGAAAAAAATATATACTAGAATTTCATAAAGATAAAGTCATTTTGATATGCTTAACTAAATGATATTCTTAAATAGGATTATTTAATCTACTATGATCCAATCTAGTGTGAGTAGCTTAATGCTGATACAAAAGATAAGGCCATACACTTAAGCCTAAATTGGTGACTTGGATCAACTCAGCCATATACCAACGACCTACACCATTTTGATAAATTTCTTAATCTATCTATAAAAAAGAGAGAGTGTGATTCTAATCTACCAGCTTGACCTACATGTTTCCAATGATATACATAATTTTTCTTTTCCAAGTCCGACCTAACGCAAAGCCACCCAACTAGAATTTGATATGACCCCCTCAACTTATACTAATCGAAATCTTATTCAATCTAATGTGAGTCACTTAACAAGTTAACACTAGTGAAATAAACTAGATCCTACTCCTATAAACCTTGTTCTGCCCTCATGCACTTAAACCTAAATTAGTGCATTAAGGCAACTCAAACCATGAGCAGAAGACCTAACCCAACCAATAGAGTCATGATGAATTGTATAATCTATCTATCCCCACCTAACATCAAACAAGATTTTGACCTACATCATGCAGTCTATCTCACCCATATCCATATCATCTTGATAGATTCTATCTTACCTTTGGAAATTCACCTTATACGACTAGTTACTCCAATCTGTACATAAAACAACAGATTAAGCCCTACCAAAGAATCTTCATAACCAGCTATTAGCCTATTCGTTCTACCTACCAAATAATTTCCCTTGTAAAACTATCTTACCATATGCTTCTAACTCAGATGGTCAATACCAGGAAGGGAGGAGAAATTGATCTACCAACCAACCCCCACAGCGGGAGGATTATCAGGCAACAACAAACAGAAATGAATCCTCCAAATCCTCCACTGGCTGGAACCGATCCAGTGGTTGCCACCCAAATGCTAGTACTACAACAAATGAAAACATGGTGAACAAAATGCAAAATCAGATAAGGCAAGAACGCCAGGAAATGCGCCAAGACCGGCTGGAGATGCGTCAAGAAATGAGGCAAGCACGGTTGGAAAGACAACAACAACAACACCCACTACCTCCACCACCCCCACCAGCTCCACCAAGCTATATATATTACTATTTGTAAGACCTAAATGTTACTTTAGTTAGCAGTTAGTATTTTACTATTTTAGGAATAATAATAAGGTCTATTTGACCCTATGTGTTTCTAATAAGTTATGCATCATGCTGAGATTTTTCTTTGTACATATGTGCTGGGACAATATGAGTATACATCCCTTTTCTTACAAATCTCGAGGACGAAATTTCTGTTAAGGGGGGTAGGATTTGTAAAGCCCAAAATTGTATAAAAAATAAAATATGGAAATAAAATAGTAAGGTGAGATACTCCATCGATTTGCTCTCCTCATAAATTATACATAGTCTTCAAACAATCAAGAAACCCTAAAATGGAAGTATACATTACCTTCTTTCAAAATAAATAGATAATGAATATGTATTATTGAGGTAACATTTAATTCTTATCCCACATTCAAAATACTATTTTTCTAAAAAGAAAGAAAACAATATGAGTGTTTTTCATATTTCAAACATCTACCAAACAAATAAATCAATTAAAATAAATATATAACTATTGCATCATAATTGATTTTGAGTATGTATTAAAAATTTGAATTCCTAAACTTTATCTTGGATTTGAATTTTAAATTTGTAAATCAAAAGGGAATAGAAAATAGAGAAAGAGAAGGGAATTTTTTTATGAAACCATTTACTCCTTCCATAAATAAATGATAAGGAAAAGAATAGAAAATGATATTGTAAACAGTAGAATTTATATTAGGAATTATTTTGACACTTGAAAAGTTGAAGTTCAAAACATGAGTTTGAATTTGAATTGAATTTGAAGTGAGAACTTTGAAATAGAAAAGGAAAACAGAAAAGAAAAGAAACAAAAGAAAACTATGCGCCTCGCCTCATTCCCTCACTTTCGGCCCATTTCCCATTTTCTGCCGCACGTCCCAAATCCTGCAACATGGGCGTGCCGACATGTGGGGCCATTGGACAGCCGCGCTCTCTTTCCGCTCTCTGACCGGCGGGCCTGGGGAAACCAGCGACCGCGCCCGCTCTTGTGTACCGCTTCTCGTGGGCCCAAACGAGAGTGTGCCCTCCCGCGCGCGCAGTTCTGGCGGATCGCCGACACGTGGGCCAGTGCGGTCAACCACTGGGTGCCCTTGTGCCATTATCGTCACCATCCCGTGGACCCGCGTGGACAGACTCTCTGCCTTTCTTGTCGCCATGGTTCGTGGACTCGCGGTGATGCCGGGAGACTCGGGCGGGGTCGTTGCACATGGTGCATGCGGGTATGCGCCATCCTCCGCTGACCAGGATAAAAGGGCGCTGGGGCCAACCCTCCTCGAGACCTAACATATTCACCTGCCCATGTCGTGCCACGCAAATTAATGATGCCGCCGTTCGGGAGGGAGATAACAGCGCCAGTCCAACCGCAGTTCCTCGACAGTTCAGCTCCGTTGAAGTGTCATGGAGCACCGCCTAGGATCGCGGTAGTCAATCCGGGTGCTGCGGGTGCCTGAAATCGCCTCGCGTACGGGCAATTTCTCGTTGGCCCTCCTCCCCTGCCGCGGTATCGCCCCTCGTCGTGGCCAGCATCGTCTCGGCCGCCGTCTTCGATGAGTTCGCTCCCAGGGATTTTCCCCGCTCTTCTACTTAGCGTAGCGCCCTTCAGATAGAAGTTTTAGGCACGGAATAACTAGGCGGCATGTGTCGGCAATGGCGGCCATCGTGACTGGTGCCAGCGCCACCATCTTGAGAGCAGGGTAGTTGACGGAGATTGCTAGCCGTGGATCGATAGATGGACGGACTAGATTAAACCGAAGAAAACCAGTTCGACTGCTTCATCCGGGCCGTCTAAATTGTTTGGTACGGTTGAGATCGGAACTTAGTTGTTTTAAATCGTGACCGTAGAGACTCGATCGGACGGCTCTGGGTTATATGGAAGTTTGTCGTCGACTGCTATAATCTGGACCATGCATTTTAGATCCGACGGTCCATCTCCACCGATACCTCTTCGTCGAGCCCTTTTACAAATGGATCCTTGTGCTTAGTAGAAATAGAACCCGCCGTCCACCGCGGGTTAAATCTGAGTCTGGGATATTTTTATACGTTAGCCCCCGAGCTTCTCTGTATTGTGCGCGCAGTCCACGAAACAGGGAAAATAAGTAAATAAATATAGAAAATGGATATTTAGTATAAAAACAATTCCAAACCCTAGTTTAATTCATATAAAATTCATTTTAACTCCTTTTTAGCCTATTCCAGTTCATGTAATTTTGTAATAATATTGTTCATTACATAGTGTCTCTGGTTTAACATGAAAACTGTATTAAAATTTATCTCTTAATTAATTTTGTATCAAATACATAAAACCTTCAGAAATTCATAACGTCCCCATTTTAACTCCGAATTGACCCGTTCTAGTTGCGTTAGCTTCGTAATAAAATTATCTACACTTTGGTAACCTTAGTTTATCATGAGACATGTTGTAAATAATTAATTTGTTTATCCTATATTAATTGGATTAATCTATGTCTATTGGATTAACTTCTTTAATATTAATATAGCATTCTTAGCTTATGGTTATAATTTGACTAGATGATCTTTAATCAAATAATGACTTAGATTAAAGTTGAGATAATTATTTATAGAATAACCTCTCATATGATTTATACTAACCAATTTATAATATAGTTTAATATTTTAATCAAATAGATTTTCTATAAAATCATAACTCCTTAATCGTAACTCCGATCTTAGTAATTCTCGAACCCATGACCTCGTAGCAACGCGTATATTATTATTGTGCAGTTTGTACTTATGTTTGATGTGATGTTAATTTTGTCTATACCATGCTTGTTTGTATTTCTACGACTAGCGCGAGGTTACAAGGATCTGAAGAATCATCATAGTACCTGGAATCTCAAGTCCCAGGCAAGTTGTGCCCTTGATCAGTTTTATTTACCCAATAATGTTCTTTATAATCATTTTATCATGCATAGGCTTAATTTTGATGGGACCCAATAGGTCACCCTAGTTTGGTTATCTTTACACCTTGTTTACCTCTGAACTATTTGGGTAGTTTTTGCTATTGCTCTATATGGTTTTGGGATTATTATTACATTATGTTTGTGTTTCAATTATACTGTTGTTTTACATATTGTTCATGACAAGATCATTATATTAGTTGGAACATGGAGCTTAACTTGAGAAACACGTGCCACCATAAGGGTGGAATGGGACGCCCTTGGCTGACTAATTAGGAAAGATAGTGGAAGACTACCTTACCCGAAAGGGGCAAGGGCAGTAGGAGAGTAGGCGTGTAGGGAGGTTCTCGGGTTGATTTTGCTGCGATGGCGGTCAGACGAGGGATTCCTACATTGCTCTTCCTAGAAACTGTAGCGGGTTTTCGGAAGCTAGTGGAACTTTGTAAAGACCTCGTAGTAGATCCCTATCCATTCACCTCGGAAGAGTCTAAGGGCCTTGCAAACCCTAGCGACATGGGATACACGACTTGTGGGTACATGGTACAACCTCTGCAGAGTGTAAAACTGGTATACTAGCTGTGCTCGCGGTAATGAGCAGCTCAGGACTCTCGCATGATTAAATTATGGAACTAAATTGAATTTGTCATTTGCATTGCATGGGATTTATTATTAATTTTGTTCTATTATTATTATGGTTTGATATTTACTTACATTTAGTAACTGCTAATAAAATTTGACCAACTTATTAAAAGCAATGCCCAGCTCCAACCCTTTTATTCAGGAGCCTTACACTTCACATGAACTCCCATTTTGGCGAGTTTATGCACATCATTCCCCACAACTTGTTGAGCGATGAACAAATGTGAGCTCACCCTTGCTGTCTCACACCCCCACAGGTCAAGAACATGTACCACAGGATGAGGCGCATGGAGGATGCTGCAATGTGTTCGTGAGAGGTCTAGTTCGTCGTCTCCCAGTCAACTTTGGGTTGCTGGATCGTTGTCTCCTTTTGATGTAATTATTTATTTATTTTGTACAGGACTCCTATTATATAGTAAAGATGAGACATTCGTTTCTGTACCATGATTTATCATATGTGTGAGACTTAGTCCCAGCACACCTGGTGATTATGTTCGCGCCCGGGTCTTGGTGCCCCTAAAACCCGGGTGTGACAGACGACTTCGGAGCTTCTCCATGACCTCTTGCACTCGATGGTGCGAATCCTGATGTTACATTTTACATTGTGGGGGAATTTGGCCTTTGTATTGCAGAGGGCTAAACAAAAAATGAAAATTACAACCTATGGCCCCATTAAAAACCTTTCTCCCCTCCTGAAAGGAAAAGGGTGCCATAGGGAAAAATAAGAAAATTATATTGTTTATACATAATATCGTCGAAGCTCATCCGCATTCCAAGACCTGGGTATATCGTTGCCGTCCATGTCTTTCAGTCTGTAAGACCTAGGTCTTGACGAAGACACCACTAAGAAGGGACCTTCCCACTTGAGCTGGAGCTTCCCTACTGTATTAGGGTTGGCCACCCTTCAAAGCACCAAATGACCTGGCTTGATATTCTTCAATCTTACTTTTCTAACACGCCATTTGATTATTTCGGCCTGGTATTTATTGATGTGCTCTATTGCTTGTAATCTGGTCCCTTCTATGGTGTCTTTTGTTATTTAGCAATCACCTTCGTCCTCTGTCGAGGCTATATTTCTTATTGAACTCGTTCTTGCTTCTTCTGGTGTAATTGCTTCAACACCGAACAGAAGTTTGAACGGGGTAAATCCTGTTGACCTTGATACTGTAGTGTTGCTTCCACACCACTTTTATTAATTCGTCTGGCCACTTTCCTTTGGGTTGGTTGAAGATTGACTTCATTATTCCTGTTAGTATGATTCCATTTGCTCTTTCTACCAATCCATTCGACTCCGGATGCCTCACTGATGCGAAGTGTATTTTTGTACCAATCTGGCTACAAAAAGTATTGAATGTTTCAGCATCAAACTGAGTTCTGTTATCAACTATTATAGCCTTCGGCACATCGAAGCGACAAACAATACTCTGCCAAAACAATTTCTGGACTGTAGCCGAAGTTATTGTGGTTAAGGGCTTTGCTTGAATCCACTTAGAAAAGTACTCCACTGCCACCACAACATATTTCAAGTTGCCTTGTGCTGGTGGGAGTGGTCCTAGCAAATCCACCTTTGCAATGGTCAGGTTGGTTGTATTAAGTGGGTTAAAGACGAAGGTTGCTTTTGGTCTCTGGTGCATCTTTGCCAATTCTCACATTTTTGAACCAAATCCGCGGCATCCGAAGCTGCCTTTGGCCAGTAAAAACCTTGTCTGTAAACCTTCCCCAGTAAAGGCCTAGACCCAATATGGGCCCCACATAATCCAACATGTATTTCCTTCATCAATTCTTGACCTTCGGCTCTAGACAAGCACTTGAGCAATGGAGAGCAGACTCCGTGCTTGTATAAATCCCCTTCTATAATTACATATGGTCTTGCTCTTGCTTCCATTCTTTTATTATAAACTTCATCATCCGAAAGACAATTACCTTGAAGGAAAGATACAATCTCGGTCCTCCAATCTTCACTATGTACTGGTGAAATTGTAGCACCATTCTTTCCATAAGCTCAACCGAGGGTGCCTTTATTGTTTCAAAATACTTCCAAAGGTAATGGGAGCCCCTGAGCCGCTGATTTTGCTAATAAGTCTGCATGTTCATTTTCTCCCCTTGGGATATTCTTTACAGAAAAACTTTCAAAGGAGGCTTCCAACCTTCGGACTGCATCTAAATACTTTTCAAGCTTCGGGTCTCTTGCTTTACTGCTTTTGTCTACATGACCCGAGATAACTTGTGAATCTGTCTTGAGGATTGCCCTTCTTATTCCCATTGCCTTTAGATGGTGCAATATTAATTCTGAATCCCCAAAAGAAGGGCTTCGTACTATGCAATATTATTTATGCAGCCAAAGTCCAATTTTACTGCATAACAGGTTCTGACTTTAGATGGTGCAACTAGAACGGCAGCTGCACCTGCGCCGAAAGTCCCCCAAGACCCATCACAAAATAATGTCCAAGCTTCGGCATCGCTTATTCTTTCTTTGTCCTGAGCCTCTGGCGTCCGATCAACAATGAAGTCTGCTAACGCTAGGGACTAGATTGAAGATCTATGGACGTAATCAATGGTGAATTCATTGAGTTCTGCAGCCCATTTTCCGGCCCTTACTGTAGCTTCTCTGTTCCTCATTATGTCCTTCAGGGGTTGTGATGAAGGCACTATTATGTGGTATGCTTGGAAGTAATGCCAAAGCTTCCTAGAGGCCATCAGTACATCATACAGTACCTTCTCCAATTCTGTGTAATTCTTCTTTGATGGACTAAGTACCTCGGAGATGAAGTATACTGGTGCTTGCTTCTTTACTTGGCTATCCTGCTTCTCTTGTACAAGCGCCGCACTAACCGCAGCGTGGGAAGTAGCCACATATAGAAGTAATGGAGTTCCTGGCGAAGGTGGGGTTAAAGTTGTTAGATCTATCAAATACTGCTTCAGCTCTTCGAAGGCTTTCTGCTGAGCTGGTCCCCATTGAAAGACTTCGGTTGATTTCAATACTTCGAAGAAGGACAGATTCCTCTCTGCTGATCTTGAGATAAATCTGTTCAATGATGCCAGTCTTCCTGCTAACCTCTGAGCCCCTTTCTCGAATTTGGCGGTTCCATCCGAAGGATAGCTTCGATTTTGCTTGGGTCAGCTTCAATACCCTTTGTTGATACCAGGAAGCCAAGAAACTTGCCCTTCTTCACTCCAAAGACGCATTTTTCTAGATTTAACTTAAGACCAGCCCGTTTGAAGTTGGCAAATGTCTCTTGCAAATCAGCAACATGATTTTCTTGTTCCGTGCTCTTTACTATGATATCATCAACATATGTCAGCACATTTCTGCCAATTTGATAGTGAAGAACTTTGGCAGTCATTCTGCTGAAGCTTCCTCTAGCATTCTTGAGCCCCTCAGGCATCCGAAGATAACAATATATCCCACTAGGAGTTATGAAGCTTGTCTTCGGCTCATCGTCCTTTTTTTATCCAGATTTGATGATAGCCTGAGTAGCAATCCAATAAGCTCATAAGCTTCGAAGTAGCTGCTGCGTCCACAAGGGAATCTATTCTTGGCAATGGAAATTCATCCTTCGGGCATGCCTTATTGAGATCTGTAAAGTCAATACACATTCTCCATTTTTTGTTAGCCTTCTTTACCATGACGGTATTGGCCAGCCATTCTGGGTATGTCACTTCTCTAATAACCCTAGCACTTAAAAGTCTTTTCACTTCGTTCCGTGCACCTTCGACCTTATCATCGGATATTTTCCGAAGACTCTGCTTTCTTGGTCTGAAGGACGAATCTACATTGAGTGAGTGTTCAATAATATCTCTATTGACACCATAGAGATCATTGGCTCACCAAGCAAAAACATCTTTGTTGTTGACCAAAAATCTCAGCAATGTCTTCTCCTATTCATCAGATAATTGAGATCCCAATAGCACTTTCTGCTCAGCTATGTCTTCACACAAAAGCATGGGCTTTGGTTGATCTGCCGAAGCAGCCTTTTCTCTTTTATGCTTATACCGCTGATGGGCTTCGGCTTCATCTATATTATGAATGGCCTTCGAATCCGTCCAACTTCCTTCGGCTCTCCTGGCAGCTTCTTGACTCCCATGTACAGCAATAGGCCCTTGTTCTGAAGGTATCTTCATGCAAAGATATGCTGGGTGGAGTATTGCTTCGAAGGCATTGAGCGTCCTTCGACCAATGATTGCATTCTATGGATATTCCATATCAACAATGTCGAAGACAACCTGTTCTGTCCTTGTGTTGTGAACGTAGCCGAAGGTGACCGGCATGGTTATCTTGTCGAACGCCATAATCTGTCTTCCTCCGAAACCACAAAGGGGGTGTGTTGCATCATGTATCTTATCATCCGACTCTTGCATTTGCCTGAAAGCCTTCGCGAATATGATATCCACTACATTGCCTGTGTCTACTAGGACATTGTGGACCAGAAATCCCTTGATGACACAAGATATGACCATTGCATCATTGTGGGGATAATCCTTGAGCTGAAGATCCTCCTGGGAGAAGGTGATTGGTATGTGAGACCATTTGGACTTGATGAAGGGTCCTTGCACCCCAACATGTTGTACCCTTCTTTATGCTTCCTTCTTCTGCCTCTTGTTGGCTAGTTCAGAACTTGAGCCACCCGTGATTGGGAGCACCAGCTTCGTAGCCGAATGTGCCATAGCTTGGTTGCTTTGTGAAGCCATCATCACAGTTGTGGAAGTGAGTTCACCGGAGGTGGGCGCCAATGTTGGTCACTTGTTCTCAAATGCAATAGATCAAGAACAAGGCAACACAATTGTTAATGGTTAAAGACCTTCATCCTTCAAAGCATCATTTCCTCTCGGATATAATGATCTTCAGATGAAGGTCATGAAGGATATACCTTCATCATTTCAACATATAAATGTGAATGTAAATAAGCAAGTAAAAGAACATAAAGGAATAAAGGTAAAGTAATAATAATTATTTATTAATAATCTATATATTATCGTATTTCATAAACATGAATAAACATCAATAATATTCATATTACATTGGTACCTTCGGTTTGTCAGAAGGCGAAGGTGCGAGAATGACGCGAGAGTGATTACAATCCAGCATGAACAGTACTGGGGTATTGTTCATCTATTTATAGGCACGGGACAAAGCCAAGATAAAATTACATCCGTGCCCTCGGACACTTGTTTATAAGTAATTAAAACCAATAAGGCATATCTAGTCCTGTTTCCTTCTTTGCTTGACCTGTGCTGAAGCCATTGAGCTTCAGCATCTCGCACTGTCGTCTCTACACAAAGTCTTCGTCTTGAGGAGCTAAACCGAGGCTGAAGGAGGCTTCAGCGATCCTTTGTATCATTTTGCCGAAGGTGTTTTTTCCTTGAGGACCTTCGGTGGAGAAGAAGACCCCTAACAGGAATGGAGATCCCCGACAATGACAATGAGAACTACAATCCTGAAGAGGTAGAGCACCAGAACTCCCAAGCTACCACAATATTACTAGATTCTCTATGCTGGAAAATACAATAAGGTGAACGACTTGGAGAGCGGCAATAAGATATGAGACACTCTAAAGACAACGCATGAAGGTGACAAGATCACCCAGATTACCAAGATGGAGCTCCTAGAAGGGGAGCTCGGAAGATTTGCCACGCTTAAGGGAGAAGGAATGAAAGAAATGTACGATCACCTTAAAAGCTTGGTGAATCAAGTCCGCAACATTGGGAGCAAGAAGTGGATGGACCATGAAGTGGTAAAACACATGTTAAGGTTATTTATTTCTCGCAATGCTACACTTGTATCTTTGGTTCATGGGAATGCCAGGTACAAGAACATGTCTCCCGAGGAAGTGCTTGGTGAGTTCCTTAGCCATGAGATGATGGTGAGGGACTGCAAGTACATTGAAAACTTCACACAAGGGAACGTCTCCACCAACAAACCACAGGTTGTTGCCTTCAATGCAATAAATGAGAGGAAGGAGGAGACCTTAAGCAAGGTGGCACAAGTCAAGGCAGGAGACCTCATGATGAGGAGATGGCGCTTATCATCAAGAGATTATAGCAAGTGTTGAAGGCTAGAAGAACAATGATAACAAGCCAAGGGGGAAGCGCACATGCTTCAAATGTGGTAAGAATGGTCACTTTATAACTAACTGTTTATATAATGATGACAATGATGATGACATGGAAGAAGACAACAAAGGGAAGAAGGTAGAGAATAAAAAGTTCTACAAGAAGAAGAAAGGTGAAGCCCACATCGACAAGGAGTGGGATTCAGATGCTAGCTCCTCTGACTCCGATGATGACCTCACCATAATTGCCTTGAACAAGTCTTCTCTCTTTCTAAAAGGTCAACCACATTTGCTTAATGATGAAGAATAAAAAGGTGTGCTATAGAGCGTGTTTGAAAGATGATGAAGATAACGAACCAGTCCAACATGATGCCCAATCATCACATCTAAGGGTCGTCCAAAGAGATAATCTGGTGATGACATCTTTGGAAGCCTTAGAGTGTGTTTGGGAGTAAAGGGATTGGAGGGACTAAAACCCCCTTGCTATTCAATTTTGATCAGCAAGGAGATTTTTGTCCTTCAATCTGCTCCATTTTATCTGCTCCCAAACAAGTCCTTAGAAAGTGACCACTAACTAGATCAAGATTGGCAGCCTTTTGTGAGCTCCATTCTTTTATCTCATCATTGGATCCCTTGAGTTGAATAAATACTTGATGATGTGAATTCGGTTAAGGTAATACAAGAAGAATTGAACAACTTCACTAGGAATACATTATAGTCCTTGGTATAAATGCACACTAAAATAATTAGCACCAAGTAAGTCTGTTGCAACAAATAAGACGAGCATGGTGTAGTGATAAGAAACAAATGCTAGGTTGATGGCATAGGTTGATCTCATGGGTCAATAAATTGACCGAGATTTTAGGAGGGCTAACTGCCCACTTGCCCTAATCGAGGGGCAACTGTTGAAATATAATATAATGCCCATATTTTACTATTAACTTAAGCTTTTGGGTTGAACTGGTTGATGCATGTAACTTAATGTGGTATCAGAGCCAGAGGTCTCATGTTCAAATCCTGGTTAGTGGAATTAAATAAAATAATTGTTGCTTGCTCCTATATTGCAACATGAGAGAGCCCAGAGAGCCTCAACATGAGGGGTTGAACTGGTTGGTACATGCAACTGAATAGCATCAAACCAAACGACCTTCTATCTTGATCCCATGTCACATCGCCATATATATGTGATGCTTCCTATCACCAAAGTGTGATATTGATGAAAGGAAGAGACTATCCTAATTTAGTTTAAGGGATGGACATACGCTATCGCTGGTCTCCTATACCACCATTCATTTCCATTGCTAATGCAATAATGGTTGTTGCCATCATCGCTAACAAGCTCACCATGCCTTTTCCCCAAAGCAGGCGTATCACTTTCAGCCCCAGCTTCTACAAATTCCAAGATATTTGAATTCTAGTGGATAAAGGTTAAGAGCATGGGCGGAGCATAGGCTTGGTCAGCCTGGGCACTGCTCGATCTTTGCCCTACAATAGCCTAGCGTAGCACCTCCTTGGCTCCCCAAACCAGAAGTTGGCAATGTCGTCGCCATGTCCTTCGTGAAGATCCGCAACAAACTAAAGCGGGAGGCACACCACATCATGAAGTAGAGAATAGACCTTGTCATATCGTATGCTCTCCCCACCTCAAATCAAGCGCATCCTTTACCTATAATGTTGAATTTGATCGTCAAGTATTGTCGGCACCTTACATTTGATATTTGATTTGATCAGATCAGGCGCAGATGGTCCATGATTAGATCAGATCAGGCGTGATTAACACCTTTTTTGCAGGTGTTTATCCATCTAAAGTCACTGATTTTGTTGGGGAACAACTAGGAATGGGTTTAGACCTCCCCTTATATATGTAGGGGTACGACTGATTGTGCACATCAACAATCAAACAAAATCAATATATCTTCTATTCCTTTACATTTTTGCCCTAGGAGTAGACAATAACATAGCCTTCTTCACCTCAATCTTCACCTCTATTCAACTCTATGTCATCTAGGGGCATCTTGGGTGGCCTGCCAATCTCAAGATAAACCCTAGGATCACTCCTCCTTAATGGGGTCCCTCTCAAGAGGAGTGATCCAGGTACTGTTGGCGAATGTTGCCGCCCCTGTGAACTCGTGGACCTAGCCACCAGGCGTAGACCGTCTGGCTTGATGCTGGGAGACCCTATCCTGCTGCCAGGCCACGAACTGTCTGGTCCTAGGCCACGAACCATCCACGCTACCGAAGAGAGCCCGCCAAGCGGAACAACTCCCAGTGATTGGCACCCAGATCCGCGCCAACACACTTTTGTTGACTCCGCTGGGGAAACTAAGATTGGATCTATCAGATCGGCCCTATATGGCCGGTCCAAGAGATAACTCCAATCTCTCCCCAAGCAATATCATCAAACCAACTATGAACGACCTATCGGTTGAAGAATATCAGAGACTGGAAGACATCAGGAAGAAGATGTAGGTCGTACTCAGCAAGTTGTTATTGGCTATTTAAAAGGTTGATCGAGACCAGAAGCTCGTCCGATAGAGGGAATACAACCTATCGAATCTTCAACTCGCTGCACTCGAACCCACTGTAAGTAAATCCGACGACATCCAAGCTCTTCAATCTTACGTAGAAGAACAACAGGAACAGATGCAACAAATCTTAAGTCGTGTGCAAAAAAGATTATAGGAGGCTGGTGTGTGAGTTTGATAAATCTGCCATTACTAATTTTTCATCGCATGAGGTCAAAACCAAAGAACACCCGCAAAATTCATCAGCTGCAAATGGCCAGCCACATCCTCCACCGCCTGTATGGGAACAAACTGTGCCCCTATGCATGGCCAGACAATCCGGGTCTGAGGCTAGACAGTCCGGTCTAGCGGTGGTTAGCTCTGTCCCCCACGACAAGCCACCGAAAACCATGCTAGGGACAATAGAGATGCTCGGACCGTCCGGTTATACGCGCAGACCGTCCGAGCACGTCATCGGACCGTCTAGGTATTACACCAGACCGTCCATGATAGGGTATGAGGAGCAAAATGTAGAATATTACCAGCAGCCCTACTACCAACCCCCAAACTAATGTCTCTCTACCACCCACGGCCCTCAAGGATGTGGAATGATCCCACCCACACATAGGTACAACCCTTTTCGGCCCCTAGAAGGCCAAAAAGACCTAACATGCAATATGGAGTACCTAGGGCCAACATTATTTCCCCACATTACCCAAACCCTTGGGCAAGAGAGCGACATAATGATACATCAGCACACGCACACACATATGGGCCTAAGGGCTGGTGGATTACCATCGTCCGCCATTAATATAGTTAGAGAGGAGATAACTAAGGCATTCCGAAACAAACTCAGAGTTAACGTGTCCCATGTAGGGCAGTCCTATCGGAGATCATACAACAACTGATTCGATTACGACCCATACCCATAGGGGACGAGAATACCTGAATTTACAAAATTTTCGAGTGACCAAGGGAGAAGCACACATGAGTACATAGGCTGATAAGGAGGCATTCCGTGTATGTTTATTTTCATTATCCTTAACCAGCACTGGCTTCGCATGGTATGACACCTTGCCACCTAACTCTATTTACTCATGGGGATACCTAGAGCAGAATTTTCACAATCGTTTTTTCTCTAGGGATTATGAGTTAGACTTAGTCAATTTAGCTACCCTATGCCAAGGAAAGGACAAATTTGTTAATGATTACGTTTGGAGGTTCTGTGACATTAGAAACGGATGCTTCTAAATCCATATTGCGGAAGAACAATCCATAGGGTTAGCGCTTAATGGGATGCATTATTATTTAAAGGAAAAATTAGAAGGCATCCAATTTTTTACACTAGCTCAGTTACACCAAAGGGCTTTGGCTTATGAGAGCCAAAGTAAAGACACTCCCAAAGCGACTCATCACAATGTCCATATAGTAGAATGTGACGAGGATAGTTCGGATGACAAGCCACATGAAGTGTATGCCACTGAAATTGTTTGGTCAAAATAGGCCAAACTCTAGTTTGTTCCTCTCTACAACCGGTTCAGAAGAAATGCCAAGAGGAAGTTAAATTTACATTTAATGTTGCCAAGTGTGACATAATATTTGATGAATTACTAAGGAGCGGCAATATTAAAAAAATAACTCATACTATTCCATCTGTCGACATGCTCAAACGTTGTGCTTATTGTAAGTGGCACAACTCATTTTCTCAAGCCACTAATGTTTGTTATGTGTTTCGACAACAGGTCCAATTGGCCATTAACGAGGGTCGATTGAGTTTTCAAGAAATGTAGGTGAATACATAACCTTTTCTTGTGAACATGATAGATTTTGATGGTCAGAAAGTGTTGGTTCGTCCTAACACGGCCGATAAGGGCAAAGACAATGAGATCATCATCGACGACTCTTGAGCTGCAGACAAAAATGTCAAACCTACTTGCAGGAAAGTGGTTCCTAAAAAGACCCTTGATGGAGGAGAGACATTGAAGATCACCATCATGGCCTCCAATGCTTGGGGCAGACATGAGCAGGTGACATTGTGCAGCCCCCTATTCTCTGCATTGCGGAAAGTCCGGCACATAGGAACGAACGGTCTATGTCACCGTCGGACAGTCCAAAGGGGCCTAGCAGATGGTCTGACAACACGTAGGAGCATCAATGACCTCGTACCTTCAAACCACGACGTCCTGAAATAGGTACGTGGAAGACAAATATAGCTAAAGCATTAGGTTGGCTGATCAAAGTTGTACCATCTTTTGATCAATTATTATCTAAATATGTCAAAAAGGGTTGGTACCCATGGTCGGCTAGCAAAGTGACCTCAGTCGCCTCCCCAGAAGAGACAGGTAAAGTCAATTGGATCATCCCAAAACAATATCCAGTTAGTACCCAACATACATGCATGGACACATCCACCGCAGAATGCACCTATGCCATATCATTATGCATACCCGCCAGCACCCTACGTGCCCAATCAAATGTGGAGCATGCCACCATATCCATATGGGATGCCACAATACCCTGCTTAGGGCACCGTGGGTTTCTGTGTTTGACAGGTTAGCACCGCCAGTGCAAGACCGATTAAGTTTGACTTAATACGGTCATTAGACACAGGAATAACAAGATTGCCGGAATGCTTGGCCACAAAGGCCGACCAATCCAGCAGGGGCATAGAGAGAAAGTGTCCACAATTGAAGCTACCAATGTGAAAAGAACGACCAACAGAATATTATCAAGATAGGCACAACAAACGTCATCATATAAGGAAATAAGGAAGAGCCGATGAATTTTGGTGAATCGCCCAAAACAAATGAGGAGGAAGACATAGGAACAACTAGTAAAACAACTGAGCCAAAATACTCCATGCCGGGATGGTGCCCATCAGGACTAACACATTCTCAAAAGCGCAAATTGCAGCGCCTAAGATTAGGAGAGCTGGGTAAAGGAGGCAGAAAAAATATTCAAGGATACGCATCCACAATACCCGCCACCATAGAAGAGGTGGAAACCAAAGGCCACTGAAGCAACTAAAGCGGACACAAAAATAGAAAACAAAGAAACACATATACTAGCTCGGACCATCCGAACCTAGCGCGGATCGTCTGACCTAGCGTCCGGACCATCCACGCCTCACTAGGAGGCATCCAAAGATGCGCCAACGCCCATGGATGAGGACAACATCGAAGAGGATGACCTACTAGATGGAGACCTAGTCGACTATAGAGCTTCACCCGAACACCTAGGTATGAATGTTAATATAATTACATTCTCAGCCGATTACAGTATTATCAGCGATGAAGAACCTGTAGTTTCTTAATTCAATTTTGTTCCTAAAGAGACAGTTTTTACCAAACCAAAGGAATCAATTAACCAATTAAAATCGCTCTTTGTGTGCAGTCATGTTGATGAAATACTGATTTCTAGAATGTTAGTAGATGGTGGGATATTCGTGAATTTAATGCTTTATCCATTGTACAGAAAATTAGGAAAGCAGGACAATAAGCTGATCAGGACTAATATGACGCTCAGCGGTGTTGGGAGCGACAGTACGATCGAGGCCGAGGGTGTCAGGTCCATTGAGTTAACCATTAGGACAAAGACCCTCGCTGGTGCTTTCTTCATCATCGAAGTAGATGGGAATTATATTCTCATCTTAGGCAGAGATTGGATTCATGTGAATCATTGTATACCTTCTAATTTACACCAGATGTTATTGCAATGGGTAGGTGATGACGTAGAAAAGGTACATGCAGATGCATCGACTTGTATTGCTTTAGCCGATGCCCTCGTGCTTTGGATCTATGAGACTGCCACGTGTCTCACAGGAGTTGATTTCTTTGATTATCAATTTATAAGCATAAACAAGAAAGGCTTCATCCCTGTAATGTTAGAGCCGATGGAGAATCGACTAAATCATAAATAAAGTTAAAATGACGCACACACCTAAAGGGACATATCAGGTCGCAGATGATCCGTCCCCAGAGGCTGGACGGTCCAGAGTACACCAGAGAGCACCATAGTGTGAAGCCGCTATCGCAGACAGTTTGGCCGCTGAGGCCATACGGTCCGATAGCCACAAGAGAGCATGTGGTGATACCGCCCAATTTATAAGAGCAAAAGTACCAAAAACATCTGCTTCCATAGTGCCTAAACGTACTTGAGCCCATATAAACCCGGTAGATCGCTGAGCATCCCGAAGGACCTTGGTAAATTAACTCACAACCAAGATCGTAGATCAAGCAAATACACAACCACATACCGAAGTTTTTGGCTGCGAAAATAATATTACAATAAGTTTACAATACGGAGATGAGAGTAAGTACAAAACCTGGTTTGAAGGAATATAACTTTATACATTATAAATGTAATTATAATTTTGAAATACATGCTAGCTTAGTGACAGTTCCTCTAGAAATAGCAGGGATGAGAAAACTATATAGAAGGTCGAGCACACTGACACTTATCCACCATCATCAGCAGGCCTACATCTTCACCTGCAACATGGTGGGATAAACCCTGAGTACCCGAATATACTCATCTAGGCTTACCCATCTAAAACTAGAAAATAAGAAAGTAAAAGACACCAATGATCATGCAAGGCTTTATCTGGAGTTGGTTGTTTCTTTTGGAAAAGTATCAGAATTAATATAATTATTAGCATCTTAAGGGGTATCATGATAATTAAGCATCTTTTAGCATTTTAGCATTGTTACCTGTTCTACTGCAAATCTAGGTTAGCACATGATTAGCTAGATGTCATTGCTAATTTGCTATGTCTACTATAGCTTTAGTGATTGATCAAGTTTGACATTATATCACTTAGTAGACAAACAAGATTAACCCAACCCTTGATTATATTTAATCATGTCATCATCATTAATCAGTAACAATATAATCATTCTCATGGTTCTCATGGTGTAGTTCTTACTACGATAAGATAGCTCAAGTCAAGTGCTCACTATCCAGGAGCGATGACGATTGGAATCGATTACTCACTAGATGGCAGGGTATTACTAACACAAATCATACCCACAGTATTTCATGAGATACGGTCACCACCATACTCATTCCAGTAGCAACCTTGCTACACATCGCAGATTCCATAGAGGCCACCATACCTAGGGACCACTCGAATAACAAAAGCAAGTTCAAGCGATTAACTACGCATTTGCATATTTTGGACAGCAACACAACACATACTTGTTTTATTCATAACTAGAGATTTAAACATCCAAAACATGCTATTCAAGACTTCCTGGAAAGCTAATAAAATGGTCTACAAGACATCTATAAACATCACAGGCTGTTTCAATACTTAACAATGGCAAACAATACAAGGAAGGGGCAGCTATCCAGATTTAGACAGATTCAATCCTCCAACTTCAAACAACTATAACTGAAGTTCTAGACCACCAAAAATAGTGATCCACAACTTTCTGGAAAGCTTAGAAAATATACTACAACTTTCTTATATAATTACTAAGAGCTGATTCTATGTTTAATTTGGTTGAACAGTGCAATCATTAAAATCTGGACAGAACCTGGACATATTCTGATATTGAATTTGGGAGAAGCATAACTCCTAAACTATCAGACTTATGACTGTCAAATTTTAATACAACCAATATAAATAAGTTATCTACAACTTTTCTATAAGACATTTCTATAGAAAACATAATTTAGTACATCACACAAAGGCACGGCAAAAACAACGCGTGCAGCCCAAAACTACAATTATTAATTTTTGCTTCTATTTGCTTCAAGGATGATCATGCTTTAAATACTTGAATTACTCTAACGCTTTATAATTAATTAGCAACCTAGAACATAACCCATCAGCTGCACTTGAAGTATTTATTTTTCTATTGCATTCAAGACACGATACACAATATGACATTTAGACAACAACAAGCAAATCCTCGCGAGTATGTGCCGGATTCAAAGCCGCCTAAGAATCGATTATCTGGAGTGACAAAATAACTCATTATTCGATTCATTTACTCGACCATATATTTTATACATAGGTAACAAATGCGTTCATCACACGGATCCGCACATTCCAACCTAACCTTTGTATCAATTTTACTTCTAACAACGATCGGAAACATATGAACATCCTAATCCCTTTTTACTTAACTATCTTTCTCCACACACTTCCATTCACCCCTAAACATATTCAAACACATATATACACTGCATCGACCAGAACATATTTAGAACAAACTACAAATCACACACATAAGCGATAGAAAAACACACACACATCGAACAACCTGGTCGATCGGATTTGGGTTGCGCATGTCGCGTGTGCTGTCCATGGGCTTGGGATTTTTGTCGAATAAGCGATGCACGAGGAGCAGTGTCAACAACTAGCTGCGAGCAACGATGCCACACTAGTTTAGACATTTAATCAAACACATAGAAGTGTGGGACAGCGAGGAGCTCACCGGGTTCAACGACATCGCGTAAGAGCTGCACAGATCCGGCGAGAGGTTGAGCATTCCATCGAGCAGGTAGGTTGCAGCAGGTGCTAGGCTTTCGCTGTCAGGAACCTGATGCAGGGGCTCAGAGGTGAAGTTTGGGCGATGCCCCCCACCCTCCCTTCCCGGCGCTCATCGCTGGCGGACCCAACAGAGGGCGTGCCCTGGCCAAGCTGCAGGGGGATGGACGTTCAGTCCATGGGAGAAGACCATCGCAGACGCGTCCATGCAGGGGGAAGCTCGGCGGCTGGAGGATGGAGACGGCCGACGCCCGAAGAGGGAGATGCAGACCGGCTGGCGGAGCTTGCCATCGATGGGAGCGGCCACGGATGGACGAGATCCGGTGCTGGGGCTTGGCCAGCAGAGAGAGCCGGATGCCAAGCCCTAGGCGAGGCCAACGGCTATGGCTGGGAGTGTGATGACCCTTGGCCGCGGCTAGCGTTCGCCGGACGTGAGTCAGTCATAGATCAGCGACGCGAACACCGACAAGGACACAAGTGAGTTCAATTTCAGGTATTTTTCTATTTCATTTTGTATTCCCATCTCAACAACCGATTAGGGCTTGTTCGGTTAGCGCTCAATCCATGTGGATTGAGTGGGATTGGGTGGGTTTAAATCCCAAGCAAGTCAAATTTCTTCACAATTTTTTCTAATCCCATCCAATCTATATGTAACGGGATTAACCGAACAAGGCCTTAAAGTATTTATAGATCTCAGATCCAGCTACTAGTACGGCTAATGCCTTCGCTAATAGCTTATTACAGCCCATAGAAGATTAATACGGCCCTAATATGGCCCAAACTCTGATACTCAAAAGATCCACTAATACTCCATACCTGCGCCTAAGCAATGCCCCCTTGTGTCATCACATCTCCCCTGTCGTCAAAAGAAGCTTGTCCCCAAGCGTGCGCTGTAGGAAGACCTGTCCATTTGACCAGCACCTGGACAATAGCATTTTTTTCGTTTACGTACCATCCTTCGATTCAGAATTTTCTTAGGCTCCACAAGCCCTTGGGACAGATTAGCCAAGAGAGGAAGTTCTGTGTAAACTGGAGAATAACATAGGTAAACGACTTATGTTGAGACACATGAAACACCGGATGCATCTGAGCATCAGGTGGCAATTCCAACTTATATACCACTGCCAACTCGAGTTGTAATCTTGTAAGGCCCAAAAAAACTTAAAAGGACAATTTAGGACAAGGCCGATTCACCATTTCTTCTGTGCATATGGTTGAAGTTTTAACAGCACCAATTTTCCAAATTGAAACTCTCTTGGTGTTCCGCCCTTATCAGCATATTGCTTCATATGCAACTGTGCTCTAGCCAACTGTTCCTTTAACATAGCAAAAAAGCATTCCTTTCCTTGACCCACTTAGTGACATCCGGGTCCTCAATACAAACTAGAAGCTAAATACAAACAAAACCCTCTATATCCCTTTTCTTAGTAATCTCAAGGACAAGATTATTTTTAAGGGGGTAGAATTTGTAACACCATAAAATATTGATTTTAAAGATTAGCAAGATTTCTCCAAGTTGTTGATAACTATGTTTTCTAATGATAGATTAGAAGCCGAATTCCAATATAGGTGTTATCTTTGCTTCCTCTAAAGATTTAACTTAAAATAAAGATTATATCAATGTGCCTTTATGGGAACAGATAAGGCACTAGACTTGGTTAAAATTTAGGAATGAGGACACTATTAATTTGGCCAAACATCATGTTTGAATTTTGACAATGAAATATAAACTCGGAAAAAGAAGGGTTTTCAAATTTTGATTAAGAATGTGATTTATTCTCTTTTATGTGCATGCAAGACTATATTCAAGTCAATAGAACTATAAAATAAATAATAAAATAATACTCTCCACACATACTGGATTTTGGTTTGCATTGGCTTGAAGTTTGTGAACTTTAGCTTTGAATATAATTTCAAATAGGAAAACAAATTCAGAATAGAAAATAGAAAATAGAAATGAAAATAGAAAAGAAAAAATGGAGGGAGAGCTATTGGGGCCCAAACCCCTTCACCTCGGCCATGCGCGCCAGCCTAACCTTCCTCCATATCGCGCTGACGCGTGGACCCAGGGTCCAGCCATACCTCTGCCTCCACTGCCACATGGGGCCCACTTCTCTGCGTGGTCCGCACTCGTTGAATGGTGTCACCACTAGGGGGCCCGCTGGTCAGCTCTATCCCTGACCTCGGGGGCTGGCTTTGGACAAAAAACACAGAATCCCACCCCAAATATCTTCTCTGTATTGTTCTCCTCATCTCGACCATCCCTATCCGAGATTGTTGTAACTGGCCCTCGATCGCCCAGAAACCACGCTGGCCGTTCTTGGACTTGGCCCGGAATCTGGGCGCCCCTAGGGATGTATATTTGAGGCCACGGCCTCCCTCCACTCATCCGTCTGTGCCAAAGCCGAGTGCATCATGTGAGCAGAGAGGAGAAGAAAGAGAGAACAACGCTGCTACCGTCGATCTCGTCCCGCACTATCTCTCGAGGAACAGCTGAATCACTCGACAGAGTTCCTCGAGCGCCGCTCGTAGGCTCCTTGCAGCGTATTCTCTGGTATGATTCGCTTCCCAAGCTTCACAAAAAGTCGTTTGGCTTATTTGCGCTGGTTCGTTTGGAGGTTGGGGGCACCTGGCTGCGAAGTGGACTTGCTCTGGCGATGGTGCCGCCGTGGGTCGTGTGGGCGCCGACGCGCCTAGGTTAGTCGAAGAGGAGACGAGAAAAGGGGTTGCGCTCGACGACCGTTGGATCTTCAACGGATGGATGGGATTAGAACCGGGTAACGTTTCGAGTTAATCGATCTAGCAGGTTGATCCGAAAGTAAACAGTCTAGAGCCAACTAGGTGATTTTAAATCTTAACCACCGATCATTGATCCGATGGAATGTGTTGCTTACTTGTGTAGAGTTATGAGCGAATTAATCTGGGGCGTTGGTGGACCATCTAATGGCCGAAATCGTATGATACCCCTTCACCGCGGAATATATTCATAAGAGACCCTAAGCTATTGTATAATGAACCTGCCGTCCACCTCAAGCCAAAAGTAATTACAAGTAGGTCCTGGAATTTATAGTTTTAACCCCGAGCTCTCTGGTAATTATGTCCGTGGTTCAGAACCATTAGGAAAATTCAGAATTAAATCAGAAAATGATTTCTAGTATAAAAATAATTCCAGAAACTTGTTTAATTCATAAGTAATTCATTTTAGCTCCTTTTTGATCCATTCCAGATGCATTAATCTTGTATTAATATTGTTTATCATCTAGTAACCTTGTATTACCATGAAACCTGTGGTTAAAATCTTGTACCTTATTTGTTTTATAGTAGACACTTAAACCTTCGTAAAATCATAACTTTATGACCATAACTCTGAATTTAGTGATTCTCGAACCTAGGATCTAGTTACGACGTGTAGAACATTATTATGCAGTTTGTTCTTATGTTTGGTGTGATGTTAATTTCTCCTACACCATGTTTGTTTGTATTACCAGAGTAGCAGCGAGGTTAACGAGTCACTTGAAGACCAAGTTGGTGAAATACCTAGGAATCTTGAGTCTAAGGCAAGTTGTGCCCTTGATCACTTTTCTCTTTACCCAATAATGTTCCAATTAATCACTATGACATGCTCAGGTTAATTTTATGGGACCTAATAGGTTCCCTAGATTTGTTTATCCCACACCTTGTTTACCACTGAACTTTTGGGTAGTTTTGCTATTGCTCTACCTGGTTTTGGGATTAATGTTACATTATGATCATGTTCCAGTTATGCTGTTGTTTTAATTATTGTTCATGACAAGATCATTGTGTTGATTGGAACATCCGAACATGGAGCTTAACTTGAGATATCCATGATACCACAAGGGTGGAATGGGACGCCCTTGGTCGACTAATTAGGAAAGCTAGTGGAGCACTACCTTAACCAAAAGGGGCAAGGGCGATAGAGGAGCTGTGTATAGGGAGGTTCTCGGGTCGATCATGCTGCGATGGCTTTTCGGACGAGGGATTCCTATATTGCCCTTCTTAGAAACCGTAGCGGGTTTTCTAAAGCTAGTGGAACTTTGTAAAGGCCTCATAGTGGATCCCTAGCCATTCACCTCGGAAGTGTCTAAGAGCCTTGAAACCCTGGCTAGACGGGATACACGACTTGTGGGTAAAGGGCGCAACCTCTGCAGAGTGTAAAACTGGTATATCAGCCATGCTCACGGTCAAGAGCGACTCAGGACTCTCGCATGATTAACTTATGGAACTAAACTTAATCTGTTAGATGCATTGCGTCGTGGGTGTTATTATCAATTGTGATCTTTTATTTAATTGGGTTGGTATCTACTTATGCATAGTAAATGCTAATAAAATTCTGACCAACTCTAAAAGCAATGCTTAGCTTTAACCATCTCCTTTGGTAAGCCTTACACTTCACATGAGATCCCACCTTCGATGAGTTCATGCACATTATTCCCCACAACTTGTTGAGCGATGAACGTATGTGAGCTCACCCTTGCTGTACTCAGATCCCCCCAGGTCAAGAATAGGTACCGTAGGATGAGGCGCATGAAGGATGCTGTGATGAGTTCATGAGTGGTCTAGGCCATCGTCTCCCAGTCAACTTTGGTTGCTGGATCGTTGTCTTCGTATGATGTAATTACTTAACTATTTTGTATAGAACTCCATTATATATAAATGATGTTACATTCATTTCTGTACCATGAGTTATCATATGTGTGAGACTTGATCCTAGCACACATGTGAATCGCGCCCAGGTTTGGCCCCCTAAATCCGGGTGTGACAATATTGATGAGTCTAGGAAGGGCTAGCAAAGCAGCATCATAACCATATAACACCCTGAATGGTGTACAACCCAAAACAACATGATAAGTGGTATTGTACCAATACTCCGCGAGAGCCAACCAACTCTTCCATTTGATGGGCTGAGAATTGACAGCACATCGGAGATACATCTCCAAACATTGGTTCACATGCTCACTTTGGCCATCAGTCTGTGGGTGATATGATGTAGACATCAACAGCTTGACCTCTATCAACTAAAACATGAGCTTCCAAAAACTGCTAGTAAACACTTTATCCCTATCAGATACTAGCGATTTGGGCACTCCATGTAGCTTAACCACATTGTCCAGAAAGACTTGTGCAACACCCTTCACAGTAAAAGGATGTTTCAAAGGACAGAAATGACTATATTTCGAAAATCAATCAACCACAACTAAAATTGTATCAAACCTTTCCGACTTAGGCAAACCTTCAATGAAATCCATAGTCACATCTTCCCACACACCCTGTGGTATAGGCAAAGGTTGTAATAACCTAGTTGGATGAGTTCTTTCACTCTTGGCCTTTGACAAATTGCACACTATTGGACAAACTGGACCACATCTGCCTTTAATCCCTTCCAATAAAACACTTTCTTTACCCGTTGATATGTGGCCTGTGTACCAGAATGACCACCAATGGCATTGTCATGCAACGCTGCCACCAACTTAGTTCTCAGAGCAGAATTAGCACCAATCCAAATCCTTCCTGCCTTGCGAATAATGCCTTGATACAATGAAAACCAATTCTCATCAGGACTGCGCACCAACAATGGAGCTATCAACTATTGAGCTTCAGCATCAGTAGCATAAGAATTCAGCACCTCCTGTACCTAAACTGGTTGCACTTCAGAAATGGCAGCTAAGTCCAAAACTGAACTCCTCCTTGACAATGCATCAACCACTACATTCTATGCCCCCTTTTTATATACAATATGATATTGCAACCCCATTAACTTGGTCGTAGCCTTCTTTTGAAGATCTGACTGTAACTGCTGATCTCCCAAGAAGGTCAAAGATTTGTGATCTATCTTAATCACAAATGCACCCCTCTGCAAATACTGCCTCCACTTATCTACAGCCATAATCAAGGCCAAAAACTCCTTCTCAAATATCGAAATATGTTTGTTCTTTTCTCCCAGAGCTTTACTCAGAAAGGCAATGGGTCTGCCCTGCAGCATCAACACAGCTCTAAGACCCACATCTGATGCATCTGTCTCGACTGTGAAAGGAAGATCAAACTTGGGTAGGGCAAGAACCGGTGTTGAAGCCATATCCTGTTTCAACTCCTGAAAAGCAACCTGAGCGTCTTCAGACCACTGAAACACTTGTTGTTTTTGCAACAACCTAGTAAGAGGTCTAGCCATAATACCATAATCTTTCACAAATTTCCTGTAATAGCCTGTTAAACCTAAGAATCCCCTCAACTCTATCACATTCATAGGTTGTTTCCAGGACAACATAGCTTCAGTTTTACTAGAGTCTGTGGCCACCCCATCTCTTGAAATCACATGCCCCAAATATTTGAGTTCATGCTTCACAAAAGTGCATTTCTTCATCTTAAAGAAAAACTAGTGCTCTCTCAGCTTGGCCAACACCATCCTGATATGCTGATAATGCACTTCCAAACTAGGGATGTAGATGAGAATATCATCCAAGAAAACCATAACAAATTTTCTAAGAAAAGTCTCCAACACTGAGTTCATGGCACACTGGAAGCTAGCTGGTGCATTAGTGAGATCAAAAGGCATCACTCAAAACTTATAATGGCCATGATGTGTTTTAAAAGCAGTCATGTATTCATCCTCAGGTCCCATCCGAATTTGGTGATATCCTGCTGTCATGTCAAGACTAGTGAAATACTGGGCACCAACTAATTCATCTAGTATCTCATCCACCATAAGCATAGGAAATATGTTCTTTATAGTCATTCCATTTAACTTCTAGTAATCTATACAGAACCTCCAGCTGCCATCCTTTTTTTGCACAAGTAAAACTAGAGAAGAAAAAGAACTGACACTAGGGACTATCAACCCTGCTGCTAGCAGTTCAGTAATTTGCTTTTAAATCTCAGTTTTGTGAGCTAGAGAATATCTATAAGGCCTTGAGTTTACCGAAATAGACCCTGGCAACAGAGGAATGTGATGGTCATAAGGCCTGATTAGAGGCAATTTCGAAGGCACAACAAAAACATCTTCTAATTCCTTTAAAATCTCCCGTAGAACTGCATCATTTTTCCCAACTATTTCTTTTGTAACCTACTCCAGAAGCACAAATACCTAGACTTCCTCTCCCTTCATCCATTTCTCCAGTTGCAACACAGATACTTGTCGCACTTCCTACACCTCTCTAGCATCACCCTGTAACCTTACCATCTTTCATTGATCAGTAAAGGTTAACACCTTGTTATTCCAGTCACACTCCATAGGACTCTGAGCCTTCAACCAATCATACCCTAGGATCACATCATATGCTTCCAAATCCAACAACCTCATAGCAGTGTTGTACAGGTGCCCCCCAGAACTCCACACTATCTCCTTAACTCTTTTATCACTGATCATAGCTGTTTCATTTGCCACATTAACCCGCACAGTGGAGCAATCTTCAGTGACCAACCCCAATTTTGCTACAATTCTCTGGATGATAAAGGTTGCAGAACTACCAGAATCAATGAGCATGACCAACATCTGATTCTGAATCAGAGCTTGGACCCTCATACATCCGTCACATTATGTGCCAAACTCCTCCACACACTTCTCCTCATTCTCCAACTTCTGCAATACTTCATCAGTCAAAACTAGACCCATGTCTTCCACGATCAGATTATGTAGTTGAGTTACCACCCTCTTCGGACATTTTGCTTGATGGCCTGGCTCAAATTTATCTCCACAAATAAAACACAACCCATTCGCTCTTCTATATTCCCTCAACTACCTGAACTCAGGATACAATATTCCTTCCCTATTCTCTCCCCTTACTCCTGCAACCTGAGTTTTGAGAACCAGTCCCTTTTGATTTCTAACTCTATTCTTCTCTACAATCTCCTGATACACCTTGGCCAACCTCTTCGCCTTATCCATTGTCTTAGGCATCTGAGCCATGACTTGGTTCTGAATTTCAGGTTACAACCCCTTAATATAGTGTGTCACAAATAGGGTCTCATCCAACTCAGAATTGTGCAAAGTAGCGGCATATCTGATATCATCAAAAGCTTGAGAGTATTCCTCCACTCCTTGTTGTTGGGTCACATTAACCAAATCTCTCATAGCTTGAGGGTATTCGTCCACTCCGAACTTCTCCCTAACTACTTGTGTAAACTTCCCCCAATCACTAAATCCATGTTTCAGCTTATACACTTGTAACCACTTCGACGCATTCCCCTCCATGTGCATAGAAGCTGAACTCGCCTACAACCACTCTGGCACCTGATAAACGGTGAAGTAATCAACACACCGATTGTTTGCATCCCTATCAACAACTTGTGCATATTGATAATTTTGGAAAAGGAAATATAACTAACAAAAATCATATTGATAAGCTAAAAGCGCAAGGACAAGTAAACTCCGCAATACATAATGGCATGAAGTCATGGATTAGAAGGTCGCCATAGTTGAGTTGCTCTAGCTAAACATTTTTCTTCAAAATTTACAGCCAGTAAGTAACATCTAGCTATTACTAAATAGTAGTTAGAATAAGAGTACAATAGATGTACTTGTACAAAATTTTCCCTTCTATAAATTAAGAAAAAGCAGCACACTGCAAGTCAGTTCAGCAGCACCAAGAACTTGTGTGTTTTGTTCTCCCTTCCTCTCCCTAATTGTGTGTGTCTAGAGTGAGGTAGTAGATGCACAAGAAAATAAAAAAATGAATTGACGAGATGAACTGAACTAAATTGGATATCTATTTAAAAAACAAAAAAAAACAAAGCTGAACGGAGGGCACTATGTTCATGCTCTTTATCGGCTATCCACTTATTATTCCAACAGATAGAAATAGCTCATTTGATCTCTTCGGTTTCTCGCTCTAGACTACACGCCACCAACCATGTCTCATGTTTCTCGCTCCAGCTGATTACCAAATCGAGCAGCTAGCTACAGATGCAAAACAAGTGGAGTGGCAGGAGAAGAACCTATCAAGCAGGTGTAAGATCTACCACCGGGTAAGTAACAATTGATAAATCTACGGAGGGCGAGGCGGCGCGTGACACAGCAGTGCACCACAAAATCCGGGCGGCTGCAGCAGTATGTAGGGGTGAAAACGGACAGATACGGATGGATAGTAGCTCATCCTGTATCCTACCCTAATGTATTTAAAACGGATTCGGGATCGGATACGGATAGTTAGAAACGGGACGGATACGGATACAGGGACCGGATATTTATCCGAGCGGATAAGTGACGGATACAGATATTATTTGATCGGATATCGGATACTTGTCGGATAATGCATTAATTGGTTATCATAAAATATTCTTGTTCGACCACGAAATTGCAAGTAAATTAATACTAATAAACATTTAATAGAAGATAATCTCAAGTTCCCACATAAAAATGGTAAAGTGAAGTATTGATTATGTTGAAACTTGGATACTTAGAGTGATTTCATGTGTAACTCACGCAATAAGTGAAAATAAAATAGAAAAAACGTTGACATCCTGTGGATTTTATGGTCCCATTATTTTTTATGACTATATGTGGCCATATGTTGTACCTTCGTATAATTTCATAGATTTCTGAGGCTATTTGTACATTATTAATTTCTTTCTACATAAAATCATCAAAATATAATTAAAATTCATAAATACACTAGTTTTAACCCAAAATTGCAAAAAACTTACCAAAACAAATAAAAAATTTATTCAAATAAAACCTCAAGTCGCCACATGAAAATGATAAGTGAAATATTAATTATGTTGAAACGTCGATATATAAAATGATTTCACGTGTAACTCACGCAATAAGTGGGAGTGGAATGGAAGAAACACCAACATCTTGTGAATTTTATAATCCAAATATTTTTGATAACTATATGTGGATATATGTTGTGTCCCCGTAAAAATTCATGAATTTTTTAG
The DNA here is from genome assembly GCF_902167145.1 of Zea mays. NCBI lineage: Eukaryota > Viridiplantae > Streptophyta > Magnoliopsida > Poales > Poaceae > Zea > Zea mays. The sequence goes on along the minus strand of NC_050104.1, from coordinate 79,224,683 downwards.
GCTATTTGGTGTATTATTAATTTCTTGTTGTAGAAAATCATCAAAATATAATTAAATTCATAAAAATTTTGTAGTGTCGACCATAAATTGCGAATAAGTTACCAATATTAATAAATAGTTTATAAAAAGATAATTCTAAGTTCCCACATGGAGATAATCTTAAGTCCCCACATGAAAATGTTAAAGTCTATTATTTTGATATAAATTTAGACATTATTTCAATGATTTTGGCCTAAAGATATGTTTAAACAAAAATGTGTTGTACTACAAAGTTATAGATCTCTTCGAGCTCTACACTTTTTATAAACTTTATTTTCATCCGATTTCATATGTAAAAGTTATAATTTTATAACTGTTGGGGGCCTTCGGCTTACGAAGGTCCTCAAAAACAGGATTTAACAGTATTTCTGGAGTTTAATGTGTGAACAGGTATCTTCGGACTCAAATCGGTATCACAGCAGACCAGAATAATACGAAGGTTGATACAGCGCCGAAGGTGTGAGCAGGAAAGCTTCGGCATGATAGCAACAAAATGAAACCGACTTAAAGATGAAAAGGCTATTCAGACCTCGATAGATTACAATAGAATTATTATCAAATGTAAAGGGCATGAATGTAATTTTGCATAGGCTGTGACCTGTGCCTATAAATAGGTGAACAGTACCCCCGTACTGGGGGGGGCTGATTAGGGCATTCACTTTTGCGTCACGCTTGTACTTTCATCTCCTTCAAGTTGAAGGTACATTTGTAATTCAATGATTATTTCTGTTTATATATGATAATAAGACATATTTGTTTATTTTGTTCATTATATTTCTTATAATTCATCCTTCGTCATTATACAATATATTTATGAAGGTATGCCCTTCATAACCTTCGTCCGAAAACCATTATACCCTGAGAGGAATAATGCTTCGAAGGACGAAGGACTTTACCTATTAACATTTTCTATGTTGCCTTGTTCTTAACTTATAGCATTTGAGAACAAGTCCCCAACATTGGCGCCCACCTCCGGTGAACTCACTTCCACTCTTTGAGTTTTTTGAACACCTTCGGCGATCATAAACCTTCGTTATGGCGCCGAAGAAAGCTTCAGCAACTGCGGCCGCAGCTCTGCAACCGTTGGACCACAATCAGGAGACAGTCTCCCTTCGGGAGGCCCGAAGCCAGAAAAGGAAGGCTGTTAGCCCGACACCACCAGAGGACGAGATAGATCAAGAAATCAGAAATATGGAGATGCTTCATCAACAAGTACAGAGGAAGAAAGAAAAGATGGCCAGGCTAGCTGAACTGCAGAGGCAGATAGACGAAGCCTCTGAAGAAGTTCGTCATCTTGCTCAGGATGAGCAACACCGAAGGCCTCAGCACCAAGACTTTCATCAGGAGGGTTTTCCCAACGAAGATGACTGGTATGACAATTTCCATCATGGGAATTTTGTTTTTGACGATGCTTCTCCTCTGTCCGCTGAGCTGCAGGCTACACCTTGGCCTCCGTCCTACAAGCCGCCTCAGCTTCCCGTATTCGATGGCCACTCAGACCCGAAGCAGTTTTTGATGAGCTACGAAGCAACAGTATCTTCGTATGGTGGCAATGCTGCAGTCATGGCCAAGTCTTTTGTTATGGCTGTCAGGAGTGTCGCTCAAACCTGGTATTCCTCCCTTCGACCAGGAACGATCACTTCATGGCAGAAGTTGAAGGACTTGTTGTTAACTAGCTTCCAAGGGTTTCAGACGAAGCCGGTTACTGCTCAAGCTCTGTTCCAGTGCACCCAGGATCACGAAGAATACCTTCAGGCGTATGTCCGAAGGTTCTTGCGTTTGAGGGCACAGGCACCAACGGTGCCCAATGAAATTGTCATTGAGGCCATGATCAAGGGGCTTCGGCCAGGACCTTCAGCTCAGTACTTCGCTAGGAAGCCTCCTCAAATTTTGGAGAAGCTGCTCCAGAAGATGGACGAGTACATTCGGCCCGATAATGATTTTCGCCAAAGACGGGAGGAGGCTTTCAGGTTTTCTGAAATGACCAGGGGCTTCGGAGGGAGGTTCTACCCGAGGCATGTTAGATCAATTCATAACTCTACACAAAATGATGATAGAGGGAGCCAACAGCAAAGTCCACAATGTTCCTCACAAGCTTCGGGGCAACAGCAAGGCTCCTTCCGACCACCAGCTCCAAGAGGCAGAGGCGCCAGGGGCTTCGGAGGAAGATTTGGCGATCAACCGAGAAGAATTTTTTGCTTATTCTGTGGTGAGAACAAAGGTCATACCACCAGGATGTGCCATGTTACCATCCAGAAGCAAAAAGAAATAGCCGAAGCGACAGCACAACAGGCTCAGCCGAAGCAGGTCATGCACACTGCTTCGTATCATTCGCCTTACATCCCAGAGTATGTAGGCAATCACCCTGCAGTTTCTGTTGCTTCGGCGAGTCAACCTCAGGCTTCCTGGCAACAACCTCCGCCTCCACCACCGCTGCAACAAGGTCAGCAGCCAGAAGGGAGCCAATATGCTCCACATCAAAGGGACTTCAGAGAACAGTCCGAAGCTCGCACAGTCAACAGCACTGTGCCAGAGTCAAAGCACATCTATTGACAAATATCCTACCTTAATAGCAATCTTTTTCATTCAGTTTTATTTTCTGTAATAAAGGACATTGTTCAGATTTCATGTAAATAGTTTCGTTGATTCCCACAAGGAAAATATATTTTCTTCACAGGATTAAATTGTTGAAAGACTTGTGATAACAAAGAGGACCTTCGAACTATCGAAAATTCTTCGAAGCAACAAAAAGTCGTTCTAAAGAACGCAGAGTAAGTTTGCCGAAGTCACAAAAAAGTCGTTCCAAAGGGAGCGCAGTGTAAGTTTTCTGCTCCAAAGTCGTTCCAAAGGGAATGCAGAGCATACAGCGAAAAGTCAACGCTGATACCGCCTAAGTAAAAGGCGAAGCGCGAAAAGTCAACGCGAATACCGCTGAAAGTAAAAGGCGAAGAAGCTCCTAAGAGAGGCTTACAGCGAAAAATAAACGCTGATTCCGCTGAAGTAAAAGGCGAAGAAGCTCCTAAGGGAGGCTTATAGTAAAAAGACAATGCTGGTTCAAAAGATTGTGTTTTTCGCAGGAATGTGTGTATCTTCGGAATAAACACCATCTTACACAGCATAACATCATCACATCATTTCGCATAGCATAAGCATCATACATCATGTTGCATATGGCACAAGAGGTGGTCATCATGTTAATCTACAGAAGAACGTTTTGAAAAAAGGGAAAAATCATAATGTCACAAGGAGATACATTATTGATCTTCAGACGTATAGCTTCGGAAAGTATCTTCACGAAGCCTGGATATTATTTATTAGAACATTGGATATTGTTGTGACAAAGAAAAATTCCTCTTCACGAAGCATGAAAAGAAGGGAAGGTGTTTTTTCGTCAAAGACTCAAAAGCGGTACGTCTAAAGTTTCATGCATCGTTAAGAGTTGAGCAATAAAAACGGGTATATTACATTCAGGATTACAAAATGTTACAATATATTACATTTCAGAGGTTTAATTTACAATAGTATTTAATCTTCTCTCAGAACAACTTCTGCAGCCTCATTCAGGAGCCGATTGACGACTTCGTCCATAATGGCTTCAGCCATCTTTTTAATTTCGTCGTCTCCTTTCGGCTGGGGGCCCGGAGACGCTTCAGCAGGATCTGAAGAAGGACAGGATACGGCTACATTGCTATTACAAATGGCAAACGAAGCTTAAAACCAAAAATTACAACATAATAAAAACTATTAGTTACTACCTAATTGACCTTCGGGCCCTGCGCTCTTTTCAGCAGCCTCAGCCACTTCTCTAGCATCGTGAATGCCCTTTTCACTTTTTTGAATAATTTCTCCGGCCATTTCTCGGCCACCATTATCCCAGACATCGGTGAAAAATTTTCCACCGATCATACTAGCTTCGGCCGAAGGATCTCTTGCATCTTCAAAGGACAAAGCAGCTTCGGATTGTGCTAAAATTTTTACATGTCCGTAGCCCTTCTTCTCTAAAATGGTGGCAATTCCTCTAGCACCAGAGAAAGCACATATATCTCCACGGCTATTTAAAATTTCTTTGAAGGCCTCAGCTTCGTGGTCGATCCATTCAATGGGACCTTCGGGATTGCCTCTTGTAAAGTTTTCTTCGCTTGAGAAGGCGCCGACCCTGGCGAAGCTAGCTTTTAACTTCTTAACACACTCTATATATTTGTTGTAGCATCTTTTCTTGGACGAACGAAGCTCTTCAACGGTTACTTCTAAGTGATCTGCCCATTGGTCGCTGAGTTCTCGCCTTGTTTCTTCAAGTATGCGTTCTTCCTTGGCTCTGGCCAGTTGTTTCCGAAGATCTTCAATTTCGCGCTTCTGAGCTTCAGCTTGACCCTTAAAAGAAGCTTCGTCTTCCTTTATTTTATTTATCAATGAGTGTAATATTTTATCTTTTTCGAGGCCTTCGTTCCTCAGTTCAATTACTTCGGAACGAAGGTTGCTCAGGGCTATAGCACACCCTTCGTCTTCAACATCTTTCTGTGCCCTGAGGGCATTGCTAAGTATCAGACCCTGCAAAGCGAAATATGTGTGTGTCAATAAATTTAAACAAACGAAAAATTTTGGTCTCAACAAAAAATACAAGGATTCTATTTGTCGCACCTTTAAGCTATTATAGGCCAAGCTGTCGGTCAGATCGTTCTTCGACAGCACCGAGAGCCCGTCTTCCAAAGTTGGGAATCCGAAGCTCTTGCTCATCTCCCGGCAGACAGAAATCTCCTTGCTGTCAGGGAGACAATACAAAAAGTCTTCTTCTCCACTACCATTGAATATTAACGCCCCCTTTGGATACTTCAGTTTTTGGGCGTAGCGCTGGGCCTCTTGCTCTTCTTTTTCTGATAGTTTTTTCCCCGAAGCATGACGAACAATATAATCACGAATTTTGAAGGATGCTTCGGGGGCAACGACACCGACTTCTTCAACAAAATTTGGCTTTGTTATTTTTTCTTCCTTAGTTTCCAAGGATTTTATCTTTACGGGCTCTGAGGCCCCAGCTTCGGCTTTAGTTTCTTGCTCTGGAGCTTTTGTATCAGAAATTTCAGCTGTTGTTTCAGGAGTGGCAGCAGCATTCTTCGGAGGAGTGCTTGAAGATTTGATTGTTTCCAGTACATCTAGCACATTAGCCATTCTCTTTCTTTTCGGAGTCACTGCTGGCACTTTTTGATTTTTTACTGTCTCAACATTTGCTGCAGGACTCACTTTTGATGCTTTTTCTTCAGATGGTTTTTTCACTTCTTCCATTTTTTCTGTGGATGGCGCTTCGGCTATTTTTTCGGTTTCTGGTAGCAAAACCTTCGGTTCTTCCAATTCTATCCTTTTTGGCGTTTCGGCCATTTCTGTAACTACTGGCAGCAAGGTTGGTTCGGTTGGCCTTTCAGCCTCGGCGGCCGAAGGAGTTTTCCCTGTAAACTCAGGCACCGAAGCTGGTTCAATATAGCGCGGCCGATGTGTGAGGACCTTTATCTTCTTTCTTTTCGGTTCTGGCCCGCTAGGAGCAGTTTCAGCTTCTTCTTTTGCAGAGGTTGTGTTTTTTCTCTTCTGCCTTCGAATGGGATAGCAATAGTCAGGGTAGACAAACCCAATTGCATCGAATACCCGATTCAGCCTCTTCTTTTTTCGGCCTCCGAAGGCTGCTGACATCGCAGTATCTTCGGCCTTCGAGTAAGCCCCAAGCAGCTCATCACTTAAATTTTCAATGCTTTTTAACCAGTCATCATCTGGCTCAACAAATTTATCTCCGAACTTGAAGGTGTACTTCAGTCTGACAAGTCCACCTTCGTCGGCCTTTTTTATGATTTCTTGCGGCATTTCCCATTTCTCCGCGAGCGGCCATACCCGGAAGGCAATATGCTCTTGTACTAAATCTCTCGTTCCAATAAAAGAACAGATAACGCCGAAGGCCCTCTGGCATTCTTCGGCAGCTTCATTCATTTCAACCTTTGGCCTCCGAAGGCCGAAGCTTTGCCAAATAGGGCGCATAATTATACCTTTGATATCTTCTCGTTCTGACAGGTCATTCTTCACATAAAACCATTCTGTCATCCAGTCGCCGGGCCATCTCTTCCGAAAGGTTGGCACGGGACAGCTTGACCCGGAGCGAGAAACGAAACTGTAGCAGCCAAAATTATTATGATACTGTTCCTTACCCCAAGGTTTTGTTTCGTAGGATAATTCGTGTATATTGCAGAAGCTTTTTGCATCAGGCTTCAGACCTTGGCTTCTCACGGCCCACACGAAGATATTCAGCCTTATAATTGCCTCGGGGGTAAGTTGGTGAAGATAGACTTCGAAGATTTTCAACACCTCCACGACGAAGTTGCTCAAGGGAAATCGCAGCCCAGCTTTCAGAAAGCTCCGGTACACTACGACTTCATTCTCTTCAGGGTGTGGACAAGTCTTCTCCCCTTCGTCGGCCCTCACAATGGACAAATCCCGGAAATACCTCCCTCTCATGTTGACAAGATGATTCTCTTTGATAGTTGATTTACCATAAACTGAGTGGCTTGGTCGCCAGGGACGATCTTCAGAGTCCTCACCACCGCTGTCCACATCATAACTGTCGCTGTCACCAGTATCCTCAGACAAACCTTCTAGAATCTCCTTGGTGATTTTTTCCGTGTTGGTCTTCGACATCGCTATAAGAAACCCCAAGTTTTTCTCTTCGTCAAGACTCAGCTTCGTCTCAGCAGCAGCCTTCTTATCTCCAGACATCTTCGGAAACACTAAAAAACTGTTTTCAAAGCCGAAGCTTCAAAACTAAAAGCTCACAAATTCTTAGTGCACAAAAGCTAAAAATCGAGTGAGCGAGAGCAGATGACAAGAGAGCGTGCCAAATGAGTTTGCGGTATGACCGTATTTATACGCCCAGTGCGCTGAAAATTGAAAGACCCCGCTTGTCAGTGAATGTTGCTATTCTAGCAAAGGGAAGGTGTTTTTTCGGACCTTCGGCGTAAAGCCTTCGTCCATATCGCAATTTAAATTTATTGTTTTAAACAAATTAATATTGCGAGGGGCTACTGTTGGGGGCCCTTCGGCTTACGAAGGTCCTCAAAAACAGGATTTAACAGTATTTCTGGAGTTTAATGTGTGAACAGGTATCTTCGGACTCAAATCGGTATCACAACAGACCAGAATAATACGAAGGTTGATACAGCGCCGAAGGTGTGAGCAGGAAAGCTTCGGCATGATAGCAACAAAATGAAACCGACTTAAAGATGAAAAGGCTATTCAGACCTCGATAGATTACAATAGAATTATTATCAAATGTAAATGGCATGAATGTAATTTTGCATAGGCTGTGACCTATGCCTATAAATAGGTGAACAGTACCCCCGTACTGGGGGGGGGGGGGGCTGATTAGGGCATTCACTTTTGCGTCACGCTTGTACTTTCATCTCCTTCAAGTTGAAGGTACATTTGTAATTCAATAATTATTTCTGTTTATATATGATAATAAGACATATTTGTTTATTTTGTTCATTATATTTCTTATAATTCATCCTTCGTCATTATACAATATATTTATGAAGGTATGCCCTTCATAACCTTTGTCCGAAAACCATTATACCCTGAGAGGAATAATGCTTCGAAGGACGAAGGACTTTACCTATTAACATTTTCTATGTTGCCTTGTTCTTAACTTATAGCATTTGAGAACAAGTCCCCAACAATAACTATATTATTATGCAGAAAAAGAAAAAACGGGTACCCGAATTCCGGGTACCCGTATCCGACCCGAATTCCGGGTACCCGAATCCGACCCGAATATTCGGGTATTTACCGGGTAGTACTCGTTCCGTATCCGACCCGAATCCGAAGTTGTACTATCCGGGTATTACCCGTATCCGCCCTGAATATAAAAATAACCGTATCCGTATCCGAAAAATGGTCCCGAATCAGTACCCGTATTCGGTACCCGTTTCGGGTACTCTACCCGTTTTCACCCCTAGCAGTATGTGATTACCGGACAATTCTCAGCGATCTGAACGAATGCCCCAGCGAATCCGGGCAGCTGTACAGCGAACCCAGGCGGCTGCCCTAGCGAGGTCAATGTTGCGGTCCACCAAGAACTCCCACCTCTTAATTCATGGACAGTAAATAGAAAGGAGGAGGACGTGATGGCCAAAGATAAAACATCCACCATATCGTAGGGGACAGAGAGGACTCGTAGGTGTCGCCCTAGCGCGTCGTCGCCGCACGAGTCACACACACCTCCCTCCCCTCGCCTTCGCGTGGAAATGTTCCACGCCGTTGCAGCGAGGGTCAATTCCTAAGTCGAGCCCCGGGAAATACCGGGATAAGTCCAGGGAACGACATTGAGTGGATTAACCGAACACAGTTATAAATGTGGACCGGGATGATCCACGTGGATTGGGCCGCAATCCTGGTCGATCCATGGCTAACCAAACATGGCCTTAGGTGGAAATCACTAAAAACCGCTAAAAGTTATTCCATATAAATCTTCACAGATCTATCTAAAAGCCGCTAAAAGCAGGTCTAGAGGTGCTTTCATTTTTACACTGCAAGAAAGTCGGCTTTTAGAAAAAAATTGTTTCCTGGTTCCGCCCCTTTGGTTTGACTTTTGGCTTTTATGGGGCAAAAGCTAAATTTAAAAGCCAAACCAAACACACACTTACTATTGTGTCGTGTCGTACCTTTGTCGTGCCAAAATGGCCGTGTCTCGTGCTGGTCCATATATCCCGGACCTTCTATGACGATTGTATGATGACATGAAAGAAATTCGTCATTAAATTAATTGGTTTATGATGATTTCAAGCAGCCAACCAAGTTTAGTGACAAAAATCTAACATCTACCATTAGAAATGTCATAAATTTTTCAGAAATTATGTTTGTGACGGTATTATATGACAATTTACATTTGTCATTGAAAATAATTCGTGTACATCATAATTGTGATGATATTAATTAGCAATGTCTATTCGTAATAAATATTTAATCTATTTTTAGAAAAGAACCATATATAATCCGTAGCAAGGTCATGTCATGTTGGATGGACATGTATGATATCGTGGGTCCCATGAGTGACGTGTTTTGTTTGTATAATAAAATTTTAAATTGACACATAAAAAGTAGCATGTAGATACGTCATAAAAGCGTATCACCATCCATATGCACACAAACCATATATTCAATGAAAACTTAAAAAAAGAGAAAATGATGCGCTATGAAGTCGAATAATGTAGGCTTACTATACGTACCACTATATAATGTACCAGTTTACACTTCGCGAAACCCACCAACCAAATAACCCCACACCCATAACACTAAGTTTATTTCTAATAACTAAATTCCATGTTTCCTATCAACAAGAGAACCACATAACACTAAGTTTATTTCTAATAACTAAATTCATGAACAACAAACTCAAAGAAGATTCAGAAACTGCATACATTATAGTCCTGGCCCAAAAGAAAATATTCATAAACAGCTTAGACATCATCAACTATGCTTACCTAGATTTCTTTTGTTACTTGAAAAATGAAGAAATTTGTTCTAATAAATTTGTAGCACTTGTCATTTGTCACTTGTCACTGAATATTCCATTGGATACATTTGCTTCTGCATTTCCACTTTGTGCGTACTTTCTCTGATGCTCCTTCGGCACTGGCGTGATTGGACAGACAAAGCTTATCCATAAGTTATTACACTCAACACCATTTGTCATGTTTTTGGGGTGCGTGTGCATTTGTGGCACATTTTTAAGGAGATTACTTTTACGATGAGCAAATGCAATAGTACTATGATTCCATTCCCCTGAGCCATTTAGTTCGTTGTCCCCACAAATTTGGAGTTATATGTTATGTGATAGCTGACTGTATACACAGGGTCGTTGTTCTATCATTGCCCATGTAAACATTCTACTGGTTGAGCTGTTGTTAGAAAAGGTATGTGGTCGGTTGCATTTCTTGAAGAGGCCAGCACATATGATTTGCTTTTTTGAGATATAAATTGTTGTCTTCTTTAAATATAGGTCTATTTTTTTAGTGCTTCTAGCTTGTTCTTTCCAGTTAACACTGCTCGTAAAAGCAAGATGGGCCAAATACACTACTATCGGGCTAGAATCAGCGAGCTTGAGAGGAGGGTAAGTCTTCAGCTCCTGATTATATGATTCATCGTCAATGATATACATAACTCTTAAATATGTGAACTGAACCTGTGGAACTGTTGAATATCTGCTTTCTGAGCATAAATAAAGTCTTTTATTTCTTGTGTGTACATTGTTAACACAGGCTGTTTACAGTATTGATGTTTTCAGATGACATCAGAACAACAGAAAGTTCTCAATGACCCAAAAGTTGTTATGCCAGTTTCTTTTGTGACATTTGACTCACGAGGTGCTGCTGTTTGTGCACAGACACAACAGTCAAATAACCCAACCCAATGGCTGACTGATTGGGCTCCTGAACTGCAGGGTGTTTATTGGCAAAATCTTGGCATCCCATTTTTCTCTCTCGGTATCCACAGGTTTCTGATATCTGTCATAGTATAGTGTTTTTCTACATGATCCCCATCTTGTTTGTTTAATCACTTGCTAATCTCGAGGGTCTGAAAAAGTTGCTCCTTTTCTGAAGCCAGTAATAGAAGCGTAAGACTTTTCCTTCTCTGCGCACATTCGTTCTCTTCGTGATGCAATTAGTAACTCTTCACTTCTACAGTACTTAGGGTCTGTTCGTTTTGCTCTCAATCCATATTGATTGAATTGGATTGCATGTGTTTCAATCCCAAATAAGTCAAAATCTTTTATAATTTTTTCAAATCCCATAAAATCCACATGGGATAGTAATAACCGAACAAGCCTTTAGTAGGTTTGTTCCCTACTCTCTTATGCTTTCTTGTTTGGTCTAAAAAAGTGGTAAACTCTTTCCTTTAGGGCTGGTTTGGAAACCATATTTTTTTAAGTGATTTTTATTTTCTTAAGGCAAACTAGTTCATTTTTCTTAGGAAAATAGGAATCTTTTGAAAAAATGGAGTTTCTAAACTAGCCCTTAGTGATTTCTTCCTGGTCTGACTCTGAAGGTTTTTTCTCTATATTCTCAATATTGTTCTGCTAATCATGTCAAAGGTTGAAGGCTATGTCTCTTTATCATCGCTGGAAAGGAGGACTGCTTTGAAATATTACTACTTCATGCTACTGAATGTATCTTCTTTACATGAAGCTTATGGTCTTCTTGACACTAGTACAGAGAAGTTCTATAGTGGCGGTTGTAAACCTATTTATAATGGCGTTTTTCGTAACCGCCAGTGCTAGGGGTCAGTAGAAATCATCATTTTTACAGGCGGGTAACTGAGGACCGCCAGTGAAAATCGATTTTCACTGGCGGTCGGCGTAATAAAACCGCCAGTGAAAATCGATTTGCACTGGCGGTCGACGTAATAAAACCGCCAGTGCAAATCGTTTCCAGGAAACATAAAACATATTTTAAAAAAAGTTAAAAAAATTATTTTTATTAGGCCCACCCCACCCGTCGAAGTCGCAAGTCGCGGCATTTTTCGCACAAAATTCGCGCGTACCCTCCCCTACCACTCCGTCTATGACATGTCTTGTGTCTAGTTTGTAGTTGTTTTCTCCATATATTACAACCATTTGAGTGTAAATTGCTTATTTGAGACCCTAAACGAATTCAAATAAAAAAGTTGTCAACTACAAAGATAAATAACTTTTGAAGTTCTACAACTTTTATTTTGACACTTTTTTCATCCGAGGTAGTTTGCAAAATTTGAATTTTAAATTTGACATACTTAGATTCAATTTTTGAGAACCGAAATGAGTTCAAATAAAAAAGTTGTCAACTACAAAGTTTCATAACTTTTAGAGATCTACAACTTTTATTTTGGTGGTTTTGTCATACGAGGCCGTTTGAAAAACTCGCAAAATTAAGGATAAAAATGATTTCTAGTGGTGGTTCCTTAAGAAAACCGCCACTAGAAATCGTATTTCTAGTGGCGGTTCCTTAAGAAAACCGCCACTACAAATCATGGATTTCTACTGGCGGTTTTCTTAAGGAACCGCCAGTAGAAATAATACAGTCGGTGGATAACCGAATCCGCCTGTAAAAATATATCGTCCCCACAGGCTTTGAGCCTTTTTGTACTAGTGTGATATGAATTCAGTACGCTAATAATGCTGTGACACTGCAGGGAGAGAAAAGGGCGCCTGCTATTCTAGTTGGACGTCAAATTTGGTCTATGATGGTGATATCTGATATGATTGTTCTTCAAGGCCAGGAGAAGAATTTCCTAGCTGCATCCAAGGAGTCTTCTGTAGATGTTAATCATGAGTACACAAAGATCACATTCACACACACGCAGTCTGATCGGTTTGTTTTAGCATTCCGTACATGGCTAAGAAAATTTGTCAATAGCCAACTTGAGTGCAAGAAAAATATAAAGAATTCAGGAAGACAACAACCAAAGTCATGTAAAACAAAAGGTCATCATTGGTTCTGCAGAACCAAGTATTATGAATCATGTTCTCTTATGTGTTGAATGCATTATGTTTGAAACATATCTGGATGTTTGACAAAGTTGTTGCTTTGGATGGTTGTGAAATATATACATATGTTTTCGATGGTCATGGGTCTTCTGCCGTAATATGATTGTCATATCGCCTTTCATGCCATCAACCACGTCGTGTTTTTATGACGGAAATATTCGTCATAATTTGTTTGACATGTCAACTGCCACATCATCCATGTAAACTTATTTATAACGAATATATTTGTCATAAAATTTTGCCACGTCATCTGCCATGTCATTTTGTCGTATCAGCAGCCACGTGGCAACCTATCCGATAGTACACTTAATGACGTTTTTGTTCCTTATTTATGATGATTTGGAGTGTCATAGATTTAATGATGAACATAGTGGTCATCACTAAATCTATGACGTTTTTAACCATTCATCACAATAGACGCCTTAACACGTGCCTTCTATGATGATAGTGTTTTTGTCATAAAGACGTCACAACCACATTGTAACACCCTAAATTTGGGGTATAAAATTTCTTTGATTATATCCACAAATTCGGGTGTTACTCCTCTTTTCTTTTCCCTCTTAACCCCTATTCCTTTTTTCCTTTAGAGGGAGTGTTCTTGTTTTAGTTGGAGTTGTACTTATTTTTTTAGGAGATAAAACATTAAAGTATTTATGAAGTGTTGCATCATGTTGAACCCTAAATTTTACCCTTGTGTGATGCATATGCTTGTGGCGATCTCCTTTGAATGTGTGGTATGCTTGAGTATGCATCCAAAAGAGAAATAAAAAAGAAAAAGGAAAATAGAATTCATAAATAAAAGAAAAAGGGAAAGAGGTCCGGAATCCCTGCCTAGCCGGCCTTTCGGCCATCCCCGTGCGCCCACACATTCCGCCCGGTCTCTCTCTGCCCCTCGGCCCCACCAGTCGACGCTCCCCCGCTCGTCCATTGCATGTGTCCGGCGCTGCTGACCAGCGGACCCCACCTGTAGCCCCCTCCCCTTCCTCTAATCGCTTGCCCACGCAGACAGCGTGCACGCCGAGACCATCGCGCCCACGTCGTACGGATACCCCCCCTGTCAGCAACCTCATGGCGTCCAAGCATGGCGGGAAGGAGAAAGCTAAGGATGATGGGCCGTCCAGGCCGGGACCTCGAAGGAGCAAGAGAATACCAAAGCCCAATAGTCGTTTCGCTGGCCCAGAGTGGCAGCCGTAACCTGCACATGAATATATACCTATTAATAAGATAAGCAGAGGCATCGAAGAGGAGAGAACTCTGTTCCCGGCTGCGTCCGGTGGCTGGCGCTGCGTCGCCGTGTAAGAACCGCAGACATTCGTAAACCCCAGAGTTCTTCGAGAGAGGACCTTGAGCACCGGGAGCGGTGCTCAACCATCGAAATCCCGCTGGTGCTTACATTTGGTATTCGGAGCTAAGCTGGAGCCCATGCACGAGTACGCGACCCGATTCCAGGCAAGAGGTGGAGGTATGGCGCCGCCGCGGAATGAAGATCCGATGGCGCAGCTGCTTGCCAAGATCGAGGAGGGCAACAAGGAGACACATCGGCGCATGGAGACGATCCAGTCGTCCATGGCGAGCGTGGAGGCAACAGTGAAAGGGATGATGAAGGAACAAGGTGAATTTCGCAAGTGGCGTCCAGAAGTGGAGGCGAAGGTGGCGGAGGTGGCAGAGGCCTTGAAGACAATTCAATCTAAGGTGGATCAATTCGGTCCACAGCCGCTGGAGGGCGATCCTTCTGGCGTGAGCAAAGCGAAGGGAACTGCGTCGACCACCGCCCAACTGGGGGTTCCACCGATCGACGCGACGCAAGGGCAAAATCGCCACCGCTTCACTGAAAATCACCGGAGATCGGGTGTTGGGATGGAAACCATCCACACACCCCCTCCGGTCGGAGGTATGCACCCTCCTCCTGAACGTACACCAATGTTTATGGATTGGGGTTCAATGGGAAGGGATTCCAGCGCAAATTGGTCTCATCTGTCGGGATCGGGTATGCCCCACATGAGTTTTCCTGTTTTTGAGGGATCAAACCCTAAAGCACAGATGCGAAACTTACTTTGAGTTCTATGGGGTCCCAGTAGAACGGTGGGTGAGAATGGCTACCATGCATTCTGGGGGTGCTGCTGTGTACTGGGTTGAAGCAATGGAGTCAAGAATTAGAGAGATGAATTGGGAGGAATTGGGATCAGCCCTGAACACTCGATTTGGTAGAGACCAGCACAACATGCTCATTAGACATTTTTATCATGTGCACCAAGTGGGCTCAGTAGCTGATTATATAGAAAACTTTGATCAACTTATGCATCAGTTATTAGCTCATGAAAACAACTTGACTTTGACTATGATCACTGCTAGATTTATAGATGGGTTAAAGGATGAGATTAAAAATGATGTGATTATTCAACGCCCACCCGAATTGGATACTGCTTGTTCTCTTGCACTATTGCAGGAAGACGTGCTGTTGCACGCCGGGCGCCGGGACACCAGAAGATCAGAGTTCAGTTACCCTTCTCGACTGTCCTCTAGGCCAAGCCCCTTACCTCTGCCATTACCCCCGGTTATCAGAAGTGGTGTAACTGCTGAATAACGTAGAAGTCCAAGACCGAACCTGAACAAGGGAGATGACAGCAAGTTGACAGCCCTCAAATCCTATCGGAGAGCTAAGGGACTTTGCTTCAAATGTGGTGAAAGGTGGGGTCATTCGCATCGCTGTTCCACAAGTGTACCATTACATCTGGTTGAGGAAATGTGGGAGATGGCAGCCGAGGGGGAAGAGAAGGTGGATGCAACTATTGGTAGTGATCAGGAAGTGGCTGAAGAAAATGTGCAGGCCATCTCGATTGATGCAGTGAGTGGTGGGGAAGGCAACAAGACCATTCGTTTATGGGCATCAGTGCACTGTCAGCAGGTTTTAGTGCTGGTAGATTCGGGCAGCTCGGCCAGCTTCTTAGGCAGCCACCTAATGGGAGTCATGCCTGGTGTTCAACTGTTGGATAAGCCAGTTCGAGTGAAAGTTGCTGATGGGAGATTGTTATGGAGCAAATATATGGTACCTGACTGTAAGTGGCTCTGTGGAGGCATTACATTTTCAACCCAGTTCAAGATTCTTCCATTGGGAAGCTATGATATTATTTTGGGAATGGATTGGCTGGAATGTCACTGTCCAATGTCGGTCCATTGGGCACAGAAATGGCTGGAATTTGATTATGGTAACAGAAAAGTACATCTGCAAGGAGTCCAACCAAGGGTAGAAGTTTGCCACACCTTGACAGGATTACAACTGGATTCTCTCATCAAACATGAAGCTGTTGAACAACTGTTGGAGCTCCAAGCAGTGGACAGTAACCTGTCTGATCCCATTCCCTTGCCCATACAACAGTTGCTAGAACAGTACCAACATCTGTTCACCAAACCAAACTGTCTACCACCTAAAAGAGTTGTGGATCATGCTATCGACCTAATACCAGGGGCATCATCTTTCAGACTGAGACCGTATCGGTATACTCCTCAACAAAAAGACGAAATTGAGAGACAAATTCGCGAGATGCTGGACAATGGTATTATTCAACAGAGTTCAAGCCCCTTTGCTTCCCCCATTCTTCTGGTAAAGATAAAAGATGGTGAATGGCGCCTTTGTGTGGATTACAGAAGGCTAAATGCTCACACTGTGAAGAACCGCTACGCAATGCCTATATTTGATGAGATTGTTGACGAATTAGGAGGGGCAACAATATTCTCAAAAGTTAGACCACCGCTCAGGCTACCATCAGATTCGTATCAAGGAGGGAGATGAGTATAAAACGGCATTCCAAACGCACCATGGGCACTTCGAATATCGTGTCATGCCTTTTGGTCTGACTGGAGCACCTGCCACTTTTCAAGATTTCATGAACACGTTGCTATCTCCCTTGCTTCGAAAATGTGTAGTGGTATTCTTGGATGATGTCCTTGTGTACAGTGCCACACTTGAACTACATGTCCAGCATCTGGGACAAGTTTTCGAATTGCTTGACCAGCAACAGCTACATCTCAAACAATCCAAATGCCTTTTTGCTCAAAAGAAGTTGGAGTTTCTTGGTCATGTCGTGAGTGCTCAAGGAATATCTACAGATCCCAGAAAGGTGGAGGTTATCCAAAATTGGCCCATTCCCAGGTGTGTCAAGGACGTCAGGAGTTTTCTGGGTATGGCTGGTTACTACAGGAAGTTTGTAGCTCAGTTTGGAATTATAAGCAAACCTCTTACTGCTCTTGTAAAGAAGGACAATTTGTTTGTGTGGACTGATCAGACCAACCAATCCTTTATGGCTCTGAAGGAAGCTTTGGCTCAGGCTCCAGTCCTTGCCCTGCCCAACTTTACCAAGACTTTCACCGTCGAGACCGATGCTAGTGGAGGAGGAATAGGTGCAGTTTTACAGCAGGATGGACATCCTATTGCATACATCAGCCGTGCGCTAGGACCAAAGAACCTGGGACTGTCTACCTATGAAAAAGAGTGTCTAGCAATTTTATTCGCAGTCGAGCAGTGGCGCCCCTACCCGCAACAGGGAGAATTTATCATAAAGACTGACCAGCAAAGCCTCACTCATCTTGATGATCAAAGACTTTCAACACCCTGGCAACAAAAGGCCTTCACCAAGCTGATGGGGCTGCAGTTCCGTATCACATACCGCCAAGGAACTGATAACCGGGTAGCAGCTGCGTTGTCTCGGAGACCCAACATGGATCAGGATATTGCAGAGGATCAACTGAACAATATGGCAATCTCATCCGTCACCCCAGACTGGCTGTCGCAGGTAACCCAGGGATATGAGAGTGACGAAAATACCAAGAAATTGTTCAATCATTTGGCCACTGGTGGCAGTAAGGAACACTACACTTTATCCCAAGGGATCATCCGATTTAAAGGAAGAATTTGGTTGGGGACCAACAAGGAGATGCAACTTAAAGTCACCTCAGCGTTACATGATAGCGCTGCGGGAGGTCATTCCGGCTTTCCGGTGACCTATCGAAGAATCAAAGCGAGTTTTGCGTGGCCAGGAATGAAATAGCAAGTTAGAGAGTTTGTTAGGACCTGCCAAATATGCCAACAAGCAAAGCCCGAGCATATCAAATACCCGGGACTTCTACTCCCATTACCGATTCCTGAACAGTCATGGCAAACAGTCAGTATGGACTTTATTTCAGGTCTCCCGCCGTCTCGCAAGGGTAACTGTATTCTGGTGGTGGTGGACAAGCTGTCTAAGTATGCACATTTCATACCAATGCTTCACCCGTTCACAGCTTTGACGGTTGCCAAGGTATACATGTCTGAGATTTATCGGTTGCATGGGATGCCTACTGCCATTATTTCTGACCGAGATCCCATTTTCACAAGCAAAATGTGGCAGGAACTATTCAAACTAACTGGAACCCAGTTGTGCCTCAGTAGCTCATACCACCCCCAGTTCGACGGACAAACAGAACGAGTAAACCCGTGTCTGGAAACTTATCTGAGGTGCTTTGTTCACTCATGTCCCAGACTGTGGCCTAACTGGTTACCCCTAGCAGAATTTTGGTACAATACTTGCCACCATTCATCACTTGGAAAAACCCCTTTTGAAGTGCTCTATGGCCATCCACCATCTCAATTGGGGTTGATATCCTCAGCTCAGTGTTCTGTCCCAGACCTGAAACAATATCTCCTAGACCGACAGGGCATGTTACAGCAGGTACGGTTGCATCTCCAGCGTGCTCAGGACCGAATGAAGAAGCAAGGAGATCAAGGTAGGACTGAAAGAGTGTTTGCAGTGGGGGATCGGGTGTTCCTCAAATTACAGCCCTACTGTCAGTCTTCTATCACTGAACGAGTCAACCAGAAGTTGTCATTCAGGTTCTTTGGTCCATACACTATCATACGACAAATTAATCCAGTTGCTTATGAACTGCAGTTACCAGCTGGAAGTTCAGTTCATCCCATATTCCATGTCTCGCAGCTGAAAGCCATGGTCGGTCCACATACCCCGGTGAGCCCCTCTCTGCCTGACTCAGTTCATAATCTGCAGATACCAGAAACAGTGCTCGATACGAGACTACGACACCGCGCCGGCAGTGTCATCACCCAGCTGCTGATCAAATGGACGGGCTGGCATCCTTCACTGGCCACGTGGGAGGAGGAAGCTGACATCAAACGTCGCTTCCCGTTCGCTCCAGCTTGGGGACAAGCTGGCTGTCTACGGAGGGAAAATGTCAGTAACCTCATGGCATCCAAGCATGGCAGGAAGGAGAAAGCTGAGGATGATGGGCCGTCCAGGTCGGGACCTCGAAGGAGCAAGAGAATACTGAAGCCCAATAGTCGTTTCGCTGGCCCAGAGTGGCAGCCGTAACCTGCACAGGAATATATACCTGTAAATAAGATAAGCAGAGGCATCGAAGAGGAGAGAACTCTGTTCCCGACTGCGTCCGGTGGCTGGCGCTGCGTCGCCGTGTAAGAACCACAGACATTCGTAAACCCCAGAGTTCTTCGAGAGAGGACCTTGAGCACCGGGAGCGGTGCTCAACCATCGAAATCACGCTGGTGCTTACACCCCCCCCCCCGCCCACACACGACTCCATCTCCCCTGGCCTCGCCCGAACTTCAAAACTGGAGACCCCAACTTCTCCCCCTCCTCTGCGCACCCCGCCCCTCACCTCGCCACATGGAAACCGCCGCACCCGGAGCCGCCCGATGTCTTTGCTGTCGCGTAGAGCACCGCCACCTGCAGCGTCTCGTCACCATCGCACGACCACTGCATCGGAGCCTCGGTACCGCCTTCGCCTGGAGCTCGCTATCAAGTATTCACGCTGCGGGGGAGCACCTACATTCCCCTCCCTCTTCGTCTACCCCCCACCTACTCCTACCTCTCGTCGTGCCTTGGCACCATCTAGAGCTCCACCGGAGATCCGTCGGGGATCCCCCATGTTCCCATGCACGCACAGCAGGAGGAGGAAGGCGACCCTGACAGCTTGGGCCCGCCTAACAGTCCCCCATGTCGGTCCCCCCCTCTTCCACCTCTCTCGGTCACTGACTGATGGGCCCTGCCCTTCAGCGCGGGCACCATACCTCACCACACCCGTACTCAACCGTGCCGCTGACCAGTGGGCCTAGCCACGTCGGGGCTCACCCGTCATCCTCCACCCACCGCGCGCTCACCGCCTACCCGTGCCATTGACCCATGGGCCCCGCGTGTCAGCCGCACACATCCCCCACGGGCGCGCTCGCCCCTGCCCGGTCTAATCTCGGTCGTTGATTCGAGATCCAACGGCCGAGAGAGCCCGATACCCCTTTGCTCGCGCATTTTTTGCTTAAGAGAACCCAGTTTCTCGAGAATAAATTCGTGTCCCCATTTCCTTCACCCGAGTCCCTATAATCCTGCTGTTAGGCCCTTGGGCTTTTATTTAATCAGAAAAATGTATTTAAAATAGAGTTTTAAATCCCAAAACTTCCAAAATTCATAACTTTGCCATATGAACTCCAAATTAAGTGCTTCAAATTGCAAAATGTTCTTTATGATTTTGTCTATCTACTGGAATTATGTTTATACACTGTTTTAATGTCTCAATAAATAGATAACCTCTGGTTTGAAAATGAAGTTAGAGCCTTAATAAATTAAGGGTAGACAATTCTAACAAATGTTCTAGTTTTGAAACTTAACATCATCTAATGCTTAAACCCATCACTACACTGACTTTATTTGAACAAATATTATAATAACGTAGACTTGGTTAGTGAACAACAAACCACCTTGTGTAGTGATCTACCCTAGACTTAGGGAACACCACATTGTCTATACCTTTCTGTTAAACCTATGATTACTGTGTTGCATATGTTTGGTGTATTGTTCTTTTGTTATTTCCCAAGTGTGTTAAATTAATGATTGTTTCGCATGGACAACGAGTAGTTCGTGTTTCCTGAGGGAGTTGCAGGAGAAGTCCATGAGCAGCAGCTTGGTGAAGGCGAGTATTCTTTGATCCCATTATGTCCTACTTACTTTATAATTTACTCTCCCACATACCATGATCAACCTAAGGATTTACTAATTTTCTGTTTATCCTGTCCTTGAATTACCTTATTGGGTTCAGCTATTATGATAAATATCATGCTAGTGCTTACTTTAATCAATGAACATGATGAGAATACTGATGAGTACATAGATGCCAACTATATGGTCAAGGCCCAATCAATCATAGAGTCCCAAGCTCAAGGGGAGTTGAAGTCCAGTTTATTCGCTAATCTGATTCGGACTGCAGCAGTGGGTCTCGCAAAATCGGACGCCTAGGCTACATACGGACTCCGTTTTCAACATACTAGATACCGTTAGAAAGCTAAGAAGATAAACTTTCCAACCCAACTGGTCCCAATATATGGTTGGAGCTGATCAAAAATGTCGTATCAAGATGATGTCTAGAATCTGCCAGAAATCAGCGACACCTATTTTTGGGCCTAAATGCCTTGTACATCATAGGGTTGCTCGGCCTCCCCCTTGGCCATCGCCTGAGTCAAGGACGACTCCAATTCAAGTGGGGTAATATGATGAGGATATCACTCCCATATAAACAATGAGCATGGACTGACAATACGAGCACATGCACGAAAGCTGAATCTTCAGGTTCGTTCTAACCTAGTCAGTTGTGTTTTAGAGCTTACACTTGGTGCCATGGATGTTTTAATGATTAGGAACTTTGGAGAGGACCATTAAGGACTTGGAAAAGGCCATAGTGTCGAGGAGGAGAAGCAAGGGTGTCCACAACATAAAGGATATCAAGTCTGACTCGCCTGCGATTCCATCTCGGGTTACAGGACCAGTCTGCACTAAAATAGATGCCTAGTTGTGGCAGAACCACCCGAATTATTCCAGCTTAAGTGCCTAAGTCACGCCTCAGGGGCCGTAACACACTTAAATCGGAATAACCCGTCAGTCCCTCAGATCTAGTCTGATAGAGCCACTTAACCAGGATCAAATTCCACAATCTCACTCGAAGGTGAGTCACAGAAGAAATACAATAAAACAGGAAACCTCAAATTAAGTACGGAGTTATTACATAAATCGGAGTTTTGGAGTAGCAAATAAAGTTCACAAATTAAAGTGCAGCGGATAATCGATGTCGTCGGTAACGAGGAAATGGGCAAGGCCTAGCCCACTACTCCTCATGCTCCTCTCCTGCCGGAGCAACATCCCACTCGACCGTCCAACCCGGTGGCAGGGTGGTAGGCCAAGTCACACCATCAACTACATCCTGCATGGTACCTGCAAAAATGGTGCCACAAGCAAGGCTGAGTATACTAATACTCAGCTAGACTTAACCGGTGTGAGGAGTCTACTCCTCTACCTCTAGACTATGCAGCTGTTTGGCTGAGGGGTTTGGTTTGCCAAAAGCACTAGCTGTTTCTAAAATCAACTTTTAGCTTTTCAATTTCTACCATCATTAACTTAGCTAGATTGGCTCCTTCTAAGCATACATGGTAACAAGCAATTAGTTCAATCAACAAGTTATCTCATGTAATCCACATTTCACTTCTTACTCGATGCAGTACAAGGAATCAAGCAGTCTCATTAGCTGCGAGAAGCAGACGATTCGAATCGAGTTTTAACCTTGCAAGGTAAACCTAAACACACGGCATGTCAGGGTACTCCGACCCCACACATGACAACCGTCCCCATCGATTCCCCGTTCGCGTCCAGGCCTCACCGCCTTGGCATACAATGCTCCACTGACCCCGGCTGCCGCCGTGCAGTGACCGCACTTGTACCCACCATAGCTAGCATGGGAGACCCTGTCTCAGGTCGCATGAGGGATAAAGTCCGCGCCCGGCTTCACTCAGGTACTAGGTTTACCGGTTACCATTTTTCCCGGCATGTGCTTAGTACGTTCAAAAGCTTGACTCAGGTATCCACACATTAATCCTTAATTCATTTTTCCCGTCTCATGGACAAGGCATCCTCCCTGGATCCAAGTCCATAGACCAACATATATCCCATTATCAAGATGAATACAATCAATTCCTGACCTCGCGCGAGTGCTAGAAAAATCACTCGACTTCTACCGAGATCCTGATTAGCAAGCAGCTACTCGACCTAGCATTCTAGTATTCATCTCAAAAAGGAATCCTGAGTTCATGCAACTAGAGGTTTCAAGCAACTCCTACACTTAAGTGCACATTACAGTCCTACAAGCATTAAGTGTAGTAAAGTAGCATATATTAACATGGTTATGCATAAAACCGGGGCTTGCCTTCAATTGCTGGGGCTGCGGGGAGATCCTCAATAGCAGCCTCTGAAGCCTGCTCCTGGTCCTCCTCTTGGACAGGTCCTTGCTCGGGGATGAGCACGTACTCTCCGTCGGCAAGATTACAATCTAATGAATGCAATGCGTAAGATATATGCATGATACAATATGTGCTTTAGAATTTACAACTTTTTAAAAAAATGTAGGGTCTTTAGAATTTTAAGCAAGTTAACCTTACTTATGTAAAACCTTTTAGTGGTATACTTGGTAAATTGGGTTAGTTTTAATGGGATGAGGTTTATTCCTCCTTTTCTTTTCTTTTATTCCTTTTTAATGTTTTGGAGTAGGTTTGAACTACAAGTTGCTTTTATAGAATTTCAAAAATTCTGCAAAAATTACAGTGGCTTGTTACTGGTGTATGATTCTCTGTCTGAAAATTTGGGGTTCAGAAAGTGAATGGTTTTCTCTGGACAAAATTGCCAAATCTCAAGGCAGAAGGGGTACTTTGAACTACAACTATTATTTAATAGTGGGTAATTCTTTAAAACTTATTTTTGCTGGCTTTTAGGTGTCATAACATGACTTGATACAAATTTCTAGTCATTAATACCTTTTAATTCTTTTCCTATGGTTTTCTTAAGGTTTCTAGCCAAAGGGGTGCTTTCTACTACCACTATGTTTGAAAAACATCAAACAACAGAGTTCTTATTTTTCTTAGCTAGTATTTTGTGCAAGAGCAATCATTCTGGAGTTTGGTTTCTTTTTGCTTAAGGGAAGGGGTGGTTTGCATTATTTAAGTCAAATGGCCTTTCTTACAAATTGCTAGCAAAAGGCATGGGTTCACTTCTTTTTCATGGGTTTGTATTTTTCTCTGGTGGTTTATCTCATCATGGACTTAGCTAATTTTTGGTTGCCCATTATCTCATTATTTGAGGTTGTTTATGATTTATTGGGAAAATGCCTTATTACCACTTTGTATTTATTTTCCTTACGTAAAAAGTTAGGCTGGGGTGCTCTGTATTTTTGTAGTGGGGCTCTGGTGGTTATAAGTTCACTGGATTTTTGTTAACCACTTTGGTTATGGTTTTGCAATTTTAATAATTGATTTTCAGTCTATATAAGGCTGATTAAAGCATCTTAATTAGAAACTGGTCCTAATTAATGGTCTCTGCATTTTTCCTAGGTTCTTGGTTGCATAAGTAAACTAGGAAAAATATTACTAATCATTGTTCAACATTTTCTAATGCTTTTCTGATTTTCTCTAAGTTGTGGACAAAATGGCTTTAAATGGATAACTACATCATAATCTCTAATGCTGGGGATTCTACTATTTTTAAACAATGTCTAATTAGGGTATAAGCATCTACAAATTTTCTTAAGCTCAGTACAGAAGAAAAACTAATTTTCCTTAATTAAACAAGGTTTAGGGGGTTTCTGTTTTTAATTTTAAGCTCTAAAATTTAGAACAGAAAGCATATGGTTCAATAATTTTAAATGATAGATCATAATATTCCAGAGCTAGCAAAATTGGTTTGACAGCTTTTCATTAAGATTTCATCAAGTTATGAATTTTCTAAGTTCTTTGGTCATTTAAAAAGAATAACAGAATTGATAAAAGGGAAAAACCACTTTGCACTGGGGTCCCTAGCGGTTTTTCTAAGTTTTCCTCGCGAATCAGTCCTTAGGTTACTATTCATATGAGTCGCTGACATTACAGAAAACCCCTCGGGTTCTACAGAACCTAACCCGAGGTCCTTCTTCTACCTCAAACAGTAGCCGCGGCGAAGAAAAGGGCGAAGGGGCTTACCGGCGGCGAGACTGTTCCGGTGAAGTGGTCGAGGGCGAAGGGGAGGTCGCGGGGATCACAACGGTGTGTGGAACGTCAACGGAGATGGCCGGAGTTGGTCGGTCCACGCGCGCAGGCGGGGATGCTCGTCGGCGGCGAGGAGACCGGCCTGGTCACGGCGAGATAGTTCAATCAAATGGGTCAGGGAGATCCACGGGATGCCAGAGAAGACATGAGCGAAAGGAATTGGGCGGAGACTCACTGGATAGCTCGGTCCACGCGCTGCGGCGGAAGACCGAAGTCCGGTGAGGTTGATCTCGAGCCTCCGGTGAAGTCCGGTCGGGTCCGAGGGCTTGGCGAGCTTCACGGGCTACTGGCGGAGCTAGCCGAAGCACAGGTCGGGCTGGAGGGCGGCTGGAGTGGGCTGGCCACGGCGGCCGTAGCTCTGGCGGCAATGGCGGGCGGAAATACGCTCGCCGGAGCTAAGGAACGGTGGCTGGCCGATGAGGGTGAGTGCGGGGCGAAGAGAGGTGCGCCCGGGGAGGCTTTATAGGCGCGGGCGGGCACGGCCGAGGGCGTGGGCGCGCGGCGGACTTGACCGGACGCCGGGGCGAGCGCGCGCGCGGGTTGGGCGAGCTCTGGCGTGCCGACCAGGGTCGAACACGTGTGCCCGTGCGTTCTGCCCAAGCTCTGGCGCGTGTGGTCGCTCATCCGAGCCTGCTCTCGCCTGGGTCAGTGCACAAAACCTCTTCTCCTCCCTACAAGCTACCATTCTTGTGTGGAGGTCATAGGATTTTGCCTACTGGTTGCAGAGATATGGAGCCAGGAAATCTGGTCTGTCTCCCTGCCCAAACCCGAGGCAAATCCCAAGTTTTGTCGTGTCTAGGGCTCGCGTCCCAATGCCATCTTCTGGCACACGACAGAGGGGTTAGTTAGACACAAATTTGTCAATGGGGCCATTAGGATTCGAGTTAGGGATCAAGGTGAACATCCCTGATCTTTGGCTCAAGGTCTGAATTTCAGAATTCTGAAATTCAGAATTCCCAATGAGTCCCAACAAAAGAAGCTTGATTTGGGGGTTTTCTTGAATTATTTTGGCTAAGCTTTCTCAATCTATCTTGTTGCTTATCAAATATACTTTAACTTATATTATTGGCTCAACTCAAAATTTTAAACTTTTCATTCCCTTTTGCTTATTTTCTTGAATTTTGTTCATGGGGTTCACTTAGAGTTCTTAATTAGGGTTGCTCATTCTTATCTTTTCAAGGACTCAATTGTTTTGATCATGACACTTTTAAACATATACTTGGTGAATTCTTTGTCACTTAAGTTATTTTGATGCTCATGCTTACTTTGGTTCACAGGAAGTAATGGCTCTTGGTGTGGCTTTTTAAGAGAAACCCTAGGTGACACTGGGGTGTCACAGCCTTCCCCCTTAAAGGAATCTCGTCCCGAGATTCAGGCCAGAGTCCTCCCGGGGTGAAGCGAAGGGTGAGACTGATAGGAAAAAGGGTGATGATTGTTATTATTAGGGCAAAACTGCTCTTCGAATGTCATTCTCTTTGCAACTTCAGAAGGAAGTCCTTTTAAGTTTTATCTTTTAGTTACTTCATTCTGAATTAAGATCATATTTTTGGAAATTAGATTCGAAAGGCAGGAGGAGGGGTTGGGGGTGATTACATACCAGCTTCCTTAGGTAGGCAATCGGGGAAGTTGGATCTTAAGAATTCCTCGGTTTCCCAAGTAGCTTCCTCCTCTGAGTGATTACTCCACTGGACCTTGAACATCTTGATCGATTTAGCCCGAGTTGATCTTTCCTTGCAATCCAGAATCTTGGAGGGGTACTCTTGGTACGAGAGATCTGGCTCTATCTCCAATTCTGGCTCTGCTAGAATCTCAGTCGGCAATCGAACACACTTCTTTAGCTGAGATACATGGAATACGCTGTGAATGGCAGACATCTTCGAAGGTAACTTCAGCTTGTATGCCACGGGTCCACATGCTTCAATGATCTCATAAGGTCCAATGTAACGAGGGGCTAGCTTGCCTTTGATTCCAAACCTCTGCACTCCCTTGGTGGGTGATACCTTGAGGTATACAAAACTTCCCACCTCGAACTGGAGAGGTTTCCTTCTTCTGTCATGATAGCTCTTCTGCCTGGCCTGAGCAGCTTCTAGATTCTTCCTGATCAGCTTGACCTTCCTTTCGGCTTCAGTCACCAAATCAGGTCCAAAAACTTCTCTTTCACCAGGCTGAGACCAATTGAGTGGTGTCCTGCACCTTCTCCCATAGAGAGCTTCAAAAGGTGCCATCTTTAGGCTGGACTGATAACTATTGTTATAAGCAAACTCTGCCAAGGAGAGGTGCTTATCCCAGTTCTTGCCACAATCGATCGCACAAGCTCTCAGCATATCCTCCAGAATCTGGTTTACCCTTTCCGTCTGACCATCAGTCTGTGGGTGGTAAGCTGAACTCCTGATTAGCTTAGTTCCCAAAGACTCTTGCAATTGTTCCCAAAATCTGGCAACAAATTGGGCTCCTCGGTCAGAAACAATGGTCCGAGGTAATCCATGCAAACACACGATCCGGTCGATATACAATTCTGCATACTTCTGAGCCTTATCAGTGGTGTGCACAGGAAGAAAATGTGCCACTTTCGTCAATCGGTCCACAATAACCCAAATTGAATCATGATGACGAGAGGTGTTGGGTAGACCCACAATGAAATCCATGCTGATGTCGTCCCACTTCCACGAAGGTACGGACAGTGGTTGCAAAGCTCCAGCGGACTTCAAGTGGCTTGCCTTTATCCTCTGACAGGTGTCACACTCTGATACATACTGGGCTATCTCCCTCTTCATTCTGGTCCACCAGTACAAAAGCTTCAGATCATGGTACATCTTGGTGCTTCCCGGATGCATAGAGAATTTGGAGAGATGAGCCTCATCCAAAATTTTCTTCTTGAGATCCCGGTCCTTAGGAATTACCAATCTGCTTTTGAACCATAACACACCCTTCTCATCCTGGCGGAAACAATCATACTTCTCAACCTTCTGATGGAGATTCTTCTTGATAATCTGCACTCCCTTGTCACTGAGCTGGGCCATGATAATCTGGTCTTGCAAAGCTGGCTCAACAGAAATGTGAGACAAAGAACCAGAAGGAATCACTTCAATTTGCATCTTGCTCAACTCATCACACAAGGTGTTAACACGAGAATCCATCAGAATACAGTTGCATTGCAACTTCCGACTCAAGGCATCAGCTACCACATTAGCTTTCCCCGGGTGATAATGTACCTCCAGG
This sequence comes from Zea mays, assembly GCF_902167145.1. Classification (NCBI taxonomy): domain Eukaryota; kingdom Viridiplantae; phylum Streptophyta; class Magnoliopsida; order Poales; family Poaceae; genus Zea; species Zea mays. The sequence continues at coordinate 79,196,763 of NC_050104.1, read as the reverse complement.
TCATAATCCTTGATCAGCTCTAGCCATCTTCTCTGCCTCATGTTGAGATCAGCCTGAGTAAAAATGTACTTAAGGCTCTTATGATCAGTGAAGATGTTGCAGTGGGTTCCCATCAGGTAGTGCCTCCACATCTTCAATGCATGAACCACTGCTGCTAACTCAAGGTCATGAGTGGGATAATTTTGCTCATGAGGCCTGAGTGCTCTTGAGGCATAAGCAATGACTCGGTTGTCTTGCATCAAGACACAACCTAGCCCGGTGCCAGAGGCATCGCAATACACATCAAAAGGCTTGCTGCTGTCGGGTTGCGCCAAAACTGGTGCGGTGGTCAGATGCTGCCTCAATGCATGGAAGGCATCTTCGCACTTCTGACTCCACACAAACTTGACTTCTTTCTTCAGCAACTCAGTAATAGGCTTCGCAATCCGAGAGAAGTCCGGAATAAATCTTCGGTAATAACCGGCCAATCCCAGAAAACTCCGAATTTGGCGAACAGTCGTTGGTGGCCTCCAGTTCATCACCTCTTGCACTTTATCAGGATCAACAGCTATTCCATCCTGAGAGATAGTGTGACCCAAGAATTTGATTTCCTTTAGCCAAAAATCACACTTGGATAGCTTGGCATAAAGGTGGTGCTCTCGCAGACGTTGAAGCACTACATGCAAATGCCCGGCATGTTCTTCTTCGTTCCTTGAGTACACCAGAATATCATCGATGAAAACCACTACGAACTTGTCCAATTCTGGCATGAAAACAGAATTCATCAGATACATGAAGTATGCTGGTGCATTTGTCAGCCCGAATGACATCACCAAAAATTCATACAGCCCATATCTGGTTGAGAATGCCGTCTTCGGAATATCACTTGCTCGTATTTTGATCTGATGGTAGCCAGAGCGAAGGTCTATCTTGGAAAACACCTTGGCCCCGACCAACTGGTCAAAGAGAACGTCAATACGAGGCAAAGGATACTTGTTCTTGATAGTTACCGCATTAAGAGGGCGGTAATCTATACACAGCCTCAAGCTTTCGTCCTTCTTCTTCACGAATAGCGCTGGACATCCCCAAGGCGAAGTGCTTGGGCGAATAAATCCCTTATCCAGCAACTCTTGCAACTGCTTTTTCAACTCTGCCAACTCAGCGGGTGGCATTCGGTAGGGCCTCTTAGAAATTGGGGCCGTTCCCGGTTGCAACTCGATGGCGAATTCAATATCCCGGTCCGGTGGCAATCCTGGCAATTCATCAGGAAAGACATCTGCATACTCACAGACCACTGGGATCTTCTTCAGGGGTATCTCCGTCATAGAGAAAGCACATGACTGAGAAGAACCCTGACTAGGCAGAATCAAAGTGAAATTCCCGCAGAAAGGAGAATTAACTTCCACGGTACGACTGGCTACATCAAGCACAACTTGGTGCAAGGTCATCCAATTTGCTCCTAGAATAATGTCCACATTTTCCAATCCCAACACAAGAAGAGTGGTTTTGACAATGTGGCTTCCCAGTTGAATAGGCACACTTTGGTTTAATTGGTTAGTTGCAATTTTACCCCCAGGTGTGACTATCATGAATGACCCTTTTTAGTGAGAGAATGGCAGTTTGCAATTAGCACTGAACTTTTGGCTAATGAAACTATGAGATGCACCAGAATCAAACAGAATTAAAGCAGGTTGATTATAAACTGAAAAGGTACCGGTCATGATAGGAGCTCCTTCTGGCACTTCCTCTAGAGCAGTGAAGTTGAGCTTCCCTTGCCTGACTTGCACCTTCTGCTTTCTTCCCTTGTCTTGATTTGGTGCTGGCATCTGCCTCTGCTGGTTCCTGGGACAATTCTTGGCATAGTGGCCCACATTGCCACAAGTGAAACACTTGTTCCCATTGCCCTGGCGGAACTGCTGCTGCTGCGGAGGCTGATTGTTCCTTGGGGCGGGAGCTGGATAGCGGTTGGGTGCCGGCTGCTGCTGCTGCTGAGGTGGCCTGATCACCCATCTGCCTGCCTGCTGCTGAAAACCCCTGCTCTGATTGTGAGAAACAATCCGGAACCTCTGAGCCTGAGCGGATGGTGCTACCATTGGTGCCTTCCTCTTCTTCTCTGCCCGGTGAGCAACAATGCAATCCTCCTGAGAGATGGCCATGTTGACCAACTCATTGAAGCTATTGGCCCGGACAGTGTTGAGTCGTTCCCGCAGCTTGGTATTGAGACCCCTGCGGAAGCGATCCCTCTTCTTTTCATCAGAATCAGCATGATACCCTGCATACTGGCATAAGTCGTTGAAGGCTTGCGCATACTGCAGTACCGTGCGGGTTCCTTGATTGAGGGCTAGGAATTCATTCAACTTCCGATCAAGAATGCCAGCTGGAATGTGGTGTCCTCTGAAGGCGGTCTTGAATTCCTCCCAAGATACTTCATGATCAGCGGGGAGCATAGCACGGAAGTGGTCCCACCAAGTCCGAGCTGGGCCGCGAAGCTGCTGTGCGGCGAAGCGAGCCTTGGCCTCATCAGGGCAGTCTCCCGTGAGGAGGGGAAACTTGGACTCGATGACGCGAAGCCACACGTCGGCGTCCAACGGATCCTCTGCCTTGGTGAACAAGGGCGGCTGCGTGCTCAGAAACTCCTGGTATGTTGCCATAGCCGGAGGTCGCTGATGCTGGCCTCCACCATGATGCTGTTGGTGGGGCTGGCGCTGCAAGAGCTGTCGCAGAATCTCATTCTGCTGGGCCATCAGCTCCTGCACTGTGGGAGCTGGAGGAGGTGGCGGGGGAGCTTGCTCATTCTGCCCGCGACACTGCCTCGCTGCCATCTGAAAACAGAGATTGTCGCCAATGTTATCCCGACTCATATTTCCGAACGACAAGATATCATCTCATATGGAAGGAAAAGGCCATAATCATAATATTAGGTTCGAAAATGAAGATAACATGGTGACAAGGATCCCACAGATATCAAAAGTTTACAGGGTTACATTAATCAGGGGAAAGTACCCACAAGCCTAGTCCAAAAGGTGATACTACTAAGCTCGCATAGGTTTCTATCCGCCTAAAAAAATGTCAAAGCGACTGCTTAACCCTGAGCGGTGGAAGCGACACTGGATACGGGTGAAGGAGGCATCGCGGAGGTAGTCCCATTGGCACCAGGGGCTGGTCCTAGCTCCTCGGGAGCCTCTTCTCCCTCGCTTCCTGCTTCATTGGCCTCCATCTCCAGGTGGTGCATGTCCAAGTGGTCATTGGCTTCCTCGAGTTCCCTCTGCACGTCGTGGAGCTGGTTCTCCAAGACATCAATAGTGTTATCTCGGATCTCCACTTGCTGCTCCAGGGTGGTAATACGCTGGCTCAGCCTTTCCACCTGCAGATCCTTCTCCACCAACTCTGTGGATAGGTCGACCACAAAATCTTCCCGACTATCGAGAGTGAGCTTGGCAGCCCGAGCGGTGTTAGCAAGAAGTGTCATAGCATCGCTCTGAAGGGCCTGAAGGCGGTACAGCGCACTCATGCACTGAACAGTGACCCTCCCAACCAAGTCAGGATACATTGCCCACACATCCTTCACATGGCTCACACGGTTACACCACATGGGATCATCCTTCTTTTCAGCAGGGAAGAGTCCCAAGGGGTGCATCACCATCTCCAGGGGATGGTAGCCACAGAAAGTCGTCAGAGTCTTCATGGCTGCTGCCTCAACGGTGTCGTCCGTCCTGAGTCCAATCGTCTCAGAGTCAAGAGAACGCCAACCCGGCTGAAGGGGATGAGCCTCCAAAGTTAGCCAAACCCGACAACGAGGTACCCGATGCTCCTCATACAACTGCACCGTGTACATAGGGGGCGTAGGGTAACCGGCGGAGTTAAGCACTTCCCACAAGATGGAAGGAAAGCCATCGCGAGAAAGGAAGTCAGAACTGAAACGAGAGTCTCCTCCACTGGCGGGGGTAGGTGAATTCATCTGCGGAAGGGAATCAAGATAAAGATTATGGTGGAAGGAAAAAGAAAAAGAGAGCCCGGATGATTTTAAAGAAAAGGGGTTAGCTCAAATTTTAATTCCTCTTTGTGTTTTATAATGCATGCATGCGGAAAGAAACATTGCCTCTCAAAAGGGAAATAGGGTGCCTTTTTAGGGCATCCTAAAATATAAGTATTGGCCCACAGGGCCTAATTAATTAGCCACCTATTTCTCCCTCTATGCCTAAGGCCTTTCGTCCTAGGTCTAGCGGTCTAGTCCTGACGATCCGTAGTAGTTTCTAGGCAAGTTTTAGATTTTGAAAATCGGTATTCATGGTTTATTGTCCTTCTCTGTGGTGAAATTTGCTCCGATACCAGCTGTGGCAGAACCACCCGAATTATTCCAGCTTAAGTGCCTAAGTCACGCCTCAGGGGCCGTAACACACTTAAATCGGAATAACCCGTCAGTCCCTCAGATCTAGTCTGATAGAGCCACTTAACCAGGATCAAATTCCACAATCTCACTCGAAGGTGAGTCACAGAAGAAATACAATAAAACAGGAAACCTCAAATTAAGTACGGAGTTATTACATAAATCGGAGTTTTTGGAGTAGCAAATAAAGTTCACAAATTAAAGTGCAGCGGATAATCGATGTCGTCGGTAACGAGGAAATGGGCAAGGCCTAGCCCACTACTCCTCATGCTCCTCTCCTGCCGGAGCAACATCCCACTCGACCGTCCAACCCGGTGGCAGGGTGGTAGGCCAAGTCACACCATCAACTACATCCTGCATGGTACCTGCAAAAATGGTGCCACAAGCAAGGCTGAGTATACTAATACTCAGCTAGACTTAACCGGTGTGAGGAGTCTACTCCTCTACCTCTAGACTATGCAGCTGTTTGGCTGAGGGGTTTGGTTTGCCAAAAGCACTAGCTGTTTCTAAAATCAACTTTTAGCTTTTCAATTTCTACCATCATTAACTTAGCTAGATTGGCTCCTTCTAAGCATACATGGTAACAAGCAATTAGTTCAATCAACAAGTTATCTCATGTAATCCACATTTCACTTCTTACTCGATGCAGTACAAGGAATCAAGCAGTCTCATTAGCTGCGAGAAGCAGACGATTCGAATCGAGTTTTAACCTTGCAAGGTAAACCTAAACACACGGCATGTCAGGGTACTCCGACCCCACACATGACAACCGTCCCCATCGATTCCCCGTTCGCGTCCAGGCCTCACCGCCTTGGCATACAATGCTCCACTGACCCCGGCTGCCGCCGTGCAGTGACCGCACTTGTACCCACCATAGCTAGCATGGGAGACCCTGTCTCAGGTCGCATGAGGGATAAAGTCCGCGCCCGGCTTCACTCAGGTACTAGGTTTACCGGTTACCATTTTTCCCGGCATGTGCTTAGTACGTTCAAAAGCTTGACTCAGGTATCCACACATGAATCCTTAATTCATTTTTCCCGTCTCATGGACAAGGCATCCTCCCTGGATCCAAGTCCATAGACCAACATATATCCCATTATCAAGATGAATACAATCAATTCCTGACCTCGCGCGAGTGCTAGAAAAATCACTCGACTTCTACCGAGATCCTGATTAGCAAGCAGCTACTCGACCTAGCATTCTAGTATTCATCTCAAAAAGGAATCCTGAGTTCATGCAACTAGAGGTTTCAAGCAACTCCTACACTTAAGTGCACATTACAGTCCTACAAGCATTAAGTGTAGTAAAGTAGCATATATTAACATGGTTATGCATAAAACCGGGGCTTGCCTTCAATTGCTGGGGCTGCGGGGAGATCCTCAATAGCAGCCTCTGAAGCCTGCTCCTGGTCCTCCTCTTGGACAGGTCCTTGCTCGGGGATGAGCACGTACTCTCCGTCGGCAAGATTACAATCTAATGAATGCAATGCGTAAGATATATGCATGATACAATATGTGCTTTAGAATTTACAACTTTTTAAAAAAATGTAGGGTCTTTAGAATTTTAAGCAAGTTAACCTTACTTATGTAAAACCTTTTAGTGGTATACTTGGTAAATTGGGTTAGTTTTAATGGGATGAGGTTTATTCCTCCTTTTCTTTTCTTTTATTCCTTTTTAATGTTTTGGAGTAGGTTTGAACTACAAGTTGCTTTTATAAAATTTCAAAAATTCTGCAAAAATTACAGTGGCTTGTTACTGGTGTATGATTCTCTGTCTCAAAATTTGGGGTTCAGAAAGTGAATGGTTTTCTCTGGACAAAATTGCCAAATCTCAAGGCAGAAGGGGTACTTTGAACTACAACTATTATTTAACAGTGGGTAATTCTTTAAAACTTATTTTTGCTGGCTTTTAGGTGTCATAACATGACTTGATACAAATTTCTAGTCATTAATACCTTTTAATTCTTTTCCTATGGTTTTCTTAAGGTTTCTAGCCAAAGGGGTGCTTTCTACTACCACTATGTTTGAAAAACATCAAACAACAGAGTTCTTATTTTTCTTAGCTAGTATTTTGTGTAAGAGCAATCATTCTGGAGTTTGGTTTCTTTTTGCTTAAGGGAAGGGGTGGTTTGCATTATTTAAGTCAAATGGCCTTTCTTACAAATTGCTAGCAAAAGGCATGGGTTCACTTCTTTTTCATGGGTTTGTATTTTTCTCTGGTGGTTTATCTCATCATGGACTTAGCTAATTTTTGGTTGCCCATTATCTCATTATTTGAGGTTGTTTATGATTTATTGGGAAAATGCCTTATTACCACTTTGTATTTATTTTCCTTACTTAAAAAGTTAGGCTGGGGTGCTCTGTATTTTTGTAGTGGGGCTCTGGTGGTTATAAGTTCACTGGATTTTTGTTAACCACTTTGGTTATGGTTTTGCAATTTTAATAATTGATTTTCAGTCTATATAAGGCTGATTAAAGCATCTTAATTAGAAACTGGTCCTAATTAATGGTCTCTGCATTTTTCCTAGGTTCTTGGTTGCATAAGTAAACTAGGAAAAATATTACTAATCATTGTTCAACATTTTCTAATGCTTTTCTGATTTTCTCTAAGTTGTGGACAAAATGGCTTTAAATGGATAACTACATCATAATCTCTAATGCTGGGGATTCTACTATTTTTAAACAATGTCTAATTAGGGTATAAGCATCTACAAATTTTCTTAAGCTCAGTACAGAAGAAAAACTAATTTTCCTTAATTAAACAAGGTTTAGGGGGTTTCTGTTTTTAATTTTAAGCTCTAAAATTTAGAACAGAAAGCATATGGTTCAATAATTTTAAATGATAGATCATAATATTCCAGAGCTAGCAAAATTGGTTTGACAGCTTTTCATTAAGATTTCATCAAGTTATGAATTTTCTAAGTTCTTTGGTCATTTAAAAAGAATAACAGAATTGATAAAAGGGAAAAACCACTTTGCACTGGGGTCCCTAGCGGTTTTTCTAAGTTTTCCTCGCGAATCAGTCCTTAGGTTACTATTCATATGAGTCGCTGACATTACAGAAAACCCCTCGGGTTCTACAGAACCTAACCCGAGGTCCTTCTTCTACCTCAAACAGTAGCCGCGGCGAAGAAAAGGGCGGAGGGGCTTACCGGCGGCGAGACTGTTCCGGTGAAGTGGTCGAGGGCGAAGGGGAGGTCGCGGGGATCACAACGGTGTGCGGAACGTCAACGGAGATGGCCGGAGTTGGTCGGTCCACGCGCGCAGGCGGGGATGCTCGTCGGCGGCGAGGAGACCGGCCTGGTCACGGCGAGATAGTTCAATCAAATGGGTCAGGGAGATCCACGGGATGCCAGAGAAGACATGAGCGAAAGGAATTGGGCGGAGACTCACTGGATAGCTCGGTCCACGCGCGGCGGCGGAAGACCGAAGTCCGGTGAGGTTGATCTCGGGCCTCCGGTGAAGTCCGGTCGGGTCCGAGGGCTTGGCGAGCTTCACGGGCTACTGGCGGAGCTAGCCGAAGCACAGGTCGGGCTGGAGGGCGGCTGGAGTGGGCTGGCCACGGCGGCCGTAGCTCTGGCGGCAATGGCGGGCAGAAATACGCTCGCCGGAGCTAAGGAACGGTGGCTGGCCGATGAGGGTGAGTGCGGGGCGAAGAGAGGTGCGCCCGGGGAGGCTTTATAGGCGCGGGCGGGCACGGCCGAGGGCGTGGGCGCGCGGCGGACTTGACCGGACGCCGGGGCGAGCGCGCGCGCGGGTTGGGCGAGCTCTGGCGTGCCGACCAGGGTCGAACACGTGTGCCCGTGCGTTCTGCCCAAGCTCTGGCGCGTGTGGTCGCTCATCCGAGCCTGCTCTCGCCTGGGTCAGTGCACAAAACCTCTTCTCCTCCCTACAAGCTACCATTCTTGTGTGGAGGTCATAGGATTTTGCCTACTGGTTGCAGAGATATGGAGCCAGGAAATCTGGTCTGTCTCCCTGCCCAAACCCGAGGCAAATCCCAAGTTTTGTCGTGTCTAGGGCTCGCGTCCCAATGCCATCTTCTGGCACACGACAGAGGGGTTAGTTAGACACAAATTTGTCAATGGGGCCATTAGGATTCGAGTTAGGGATCAAGGTGAACATCCCTGATCTTTGGCTCAAGGTCTGAATTTCAGAATTCTGAAATTCAGAATTCCCAATGAGTCCCAACAAAAGAAGCTTGATTTGGGGGTTTTCTTGAATTATTTTGGCTAAGCTTTCTCAATCTATCTTGTTGCTTATCAAATATACTTTAACTTATATTATTGGCTCAACTCAAAATTTTAAACTTTTCATTCCCTTTTGCTTATTTTCTTGAATTTTGTTCATGGGGTTCACTTAGAGTTCTTAATTAGGGTTGCTCATTCTTATCTTTTCAAGGACTCAATTGTTTTGATCATGACACTTTTAAACATATACTTGGTGAATTCTTTGTCACTTAAGTTATTTTGATGCTCATGCTTACTTTGGTTCACAGGAAGTAATTTGGTTCACAGGAAGTAATGGCTCTTGGTGTGGCTTTTTAAGAGAAACCCTAGGTGACACTGGGGTGTCACACTAGTACACATCCAAACTCTGATTGCTACGACCTTGATATGGTTGGAAAGATAATCAGATTATATAACGAACCCAACTAGTCCCACCTTAAAATTCATTAGGAGTCAACGGAAATCGTCGAAACAAGTCAGCGCTCAGATTATGTTTTGGTGCTACGACGCCATCTGTTGGGCCGTTGGGCCTTGTACCATTTTGGAGCCCATTAGGGCTACCTCTATTTTAAAAGCTTCCAATGCCACATTAGGGTTTGGGTTTTTCTTAGATCATATCTATCATCGAACAGTGTCGTCGTTCATCGGTTTGTGAGACCCCATCTTGTAATCAACACAGTTTTGGTTACATTCTTCATGTTCTTGCTTGTGTTATTGATTGCGCTTGCAGGGATAAACCTTCATGGCAAGGTCACTCGTGTGTCACGGGTGATAACCAACGAGCAGTTGTGTAGTTATTGCGAGGATCCGTTCGCTCAGAGCCTTGGATCATCAATGTCGAGTTCTCCACCCAATCAAGTTATCCTACCTCATGGAAGATCGGGCCTTGCCTTCTATATAGTGGTATCAAGAATCAGGTTGCCCGTGAGGTATAATACTACCTTTAGATTCATTTTGTTTCATCCCATAGTCCATAGAAAACCAAAAAATTGCGATCAGTTCATCCAGACCTAAAATCATCACCTTATCCTTTGCACAATTCAGTTTTGGAGACCGCAGTTCTGAGTTTATGTCCTAGGTTGAGTTTGGTTACTGGTTTAGATTTGTTTTGGCTCCGTTTGATCCTTTCCATCTGCTTCCATCCTACAAAATCGATCTACAAAACAGATCCCATCTATAAAACCAATCCTAACTGATCTTATTTTATCTCATCATCACGTCCTTATGAGATTAGTTTATGTCCAATTCGATATTTTGAGCAACAATTACGCATATGTCCTTATCAGTTTAGTTTCTGTCCAGTTCTTGTACTTTCTGGAAATCTCATAAACGTATCTATAACTTTCTTATTTACGTGTTTTCTAGAGAACGTCATTATCAAGGAGTTATTTGTACTGGAATTAAATCTGATTGGGATCCTAAAATTTCGGAGCAGTCTGTTTTCGGGGTCATTATCTCCCACTTTCGTTATCCAAACAGGTGATCCATATATCTAAAAGAAAGATAAAAACAGTCACTATATTTGTCAAAACAGTATGTTGAAGTTAGAACAAAAAATCTATAACAGATAGATAGACGAGAATTGTTTTTATACTCTTAAGTTGTATCTTGTTTTTGTGGCACTTTTGTGAAAATAGAGAATATAAAAGGCAAGTGCACAAAAAAAAGGCTGCAGAAAACAAAGAAAAAAATCACAAAAAGAGAAAAAGTGTGCGCATAAGCAGGAACACCATTGATTTGTGCACTTATATGATTCATCTTATTTCTATCTTGTTTCCTTGTTGTACCTAGATCCTTGTTACCTACTTTGTGTCTTCCTCCAACTGTTCTAATACATTCTCTAAGCCAACATATAGGACAAGTACTTGAAACACTTATTTAGCATTGCTATCTATTATTGACTTGTGTACCACAAATATATATTTTGTGAGCCTTTGGAAAGCTTCACCTTTCTCTCGAGCAGAATAGGTACACCTTTGCAATCACACCCACGCTCTTTGGGTAGTCACACCGGCCACCGTTTGCCACCTGCAGTGTTGGTAAGAAACTTGTAAGAGCGGGGTAAGACACTTTCATAACTTATGTTCCACCAGCACCCTGAGAGTACTTGTAGAATTCACATTGTTTGTTTGTTGTCTTTTGTCTCTATTTTGTACTAACAATGACAGGACCAAAGACCCAAACATACAAGGATAAGGGCCCTAAGACTACTGATGGTGAGTGTATCTCCTATTTGGAATTGAAGGAGATGATGCGCGCATTGACTAAAGCATTTGAGAGCCACACCATTAATGCTGATTCGTCTCCCTTAGGTTTGATATATCCATCATTCTCTTCTTTTGATGAAAATATTGCAAATGAGTATAATGAATGGAAGTATCAATGGATAAGATTTTTGCATGATGTCGTATATGTGATAGGAGAAAAATCAAAATTGTGGTTGGTATGTGTTAGTTTAGTGGAATAATTTGTATGACTATGAGAAACCAGAAACTTGGACAGACATGAAAGCACTACTGAGACAACAATTTGTTTCTATGGATGATTCTAAAAATAATTTGAGTAATTCTACTGATATCATGCCTTCAGATAAATCTGAGTTGCCTTTGTAATAAGAGGATTGTCTTGTTGTTCCTTGTGATAAAGAAGAGATGTGTGATGATAATACTATTATTTCTATGCCACAACTAGAGAACAAACTTAATGTTGTTGCTTCTGATCCTATTAATTACGCCAAAATTAGAATTTTCAATACTATAACTAGTGTGCATGATGAGCTGAAATTGTTATCTTATTTAAATACTTTGGGCTATATTGAATTTGATGTTCTATGTAATCTAAATAATTTATAGGAGAAACTTTCTTTTAGTGTTGATTTTTCATGGTTATCTAAACATACATATCATGTTATTGGAAGATATAATTGGAAAGGAGAATATATGGTACATCGAGTATATATTTGTTCAAATATGAAATCTCCTTTTGTCATGAAACATTATGATCAATTAGAGGGCCGTGTTAAAGCTAACCATATCACGTTCAGTTCCACTTGTCCTTCTTTGTATGTTTTACAACAACAGGGTCAACTCAAGAAGGGGAGCAAGGTTGGATGACATCAAGCACTACGTACGTCAACACCTTTTGCAGACACCAACAACTTTGAGTTGAAGATGACTCAAAACCAAGAACGGGAGAATGATGAGTACATAGATGTCAAATATATGGTCAAGGCCCAATCAATCATAGAGTCCCAAGCTTAAGGAGAGTTGCAGTCTAGTTTATTCGTGAATCCGGTTCGAATTGCAGGAGTGGGTCTCGCGAACGGATGCCCAGGCTACATACGGACTTCGTTTTCGAAGTTCTAGATACCGTTGAAAAAATAAGGAGATAATATTTCCAACCCAACTAGTCCCACATCAATATACCATTGGAGCTGATCATAATTGTGACAGCAAGATGATGTCCAGAATCTGCTAGAAATCAGCGGCGCCTGTTTTTGGGCCTAAAAGCCTTGTACATCCTAGGTTTGCTCGGCCACTCCCTTGGCCACCACCTGAGTCGAGGAAGACTCCAATTCAAGTGGAGGAAGCTGATGAGGATATCACTCCCATATAAACAATGCATGGAACGACAATATGAGCACGCGCACGAAAGCTGAATCTCCAAGTTCGTTCTAATCTAGTCAATTGTGTTTTAGAGCTTACGCTTGGTGTCGTGGATGTTTTAATGATTAGTAAATTTGCAAAGAACTATCAAGGACTTTGGAAAGGCCAAGGTGTCAAGGAGGAGCAGCAAGGGCATCCACAATAGGAAGGTTATCAAGTCCGACTCGGCTGCGATTCCATGTCGGGTTCCAGGACTAGTCTACACTAAAATAGATGCCTAGCACGCATCCAGTCTTCAATTGTTGTGGACTTGTAATGGTTGGAAATATAATAATATTATCTAACCAACCCAACTGGTTCCATCTTAAAATTCATTCAGAATCAATGGGAATTGTCGAAACAAGTCAGTGCTAAAATTCTGTTTGGGTGCGGCGACACCATCTGTTGGGCTGTTGGGTTGTTGGGCCATGTATCGTGTTGGAGCGCATTAGGGGTATCTCCAGGGGTTGTGCACGCCCCTAACCTCTATTTTTACAGAAGCCACTGTCACATTAGGGTTTTGGTTTTGCTTAGATCATATATGTCATTAAACAGTGTCATCGTTCATCGGTTGTGTGACCCCGTCTCGTAATCAACACAGTTTTGGTTGTGTTCTTCCTGTTCTTGCTTGTGTTCTTGATTGATCTTGCAGGGATACGCCTTTGTGGTGAGGTCACTCGTGTGTCACGGTTGATAACCAACAGAGAAGTAGTGTAGTGATTGCGAGGATCCGTTCACTTGGAGCCTTGGAAGATCGGGCCTTGCCTTCTATCAAATACTTTATGATATGATGATTTTATTCTGGATATGATGATGAACTTGTGACACTAAAGGGGACTCAGGTTGTTTCTCGAGTACCTCTCCGTAAGGACCTGTTCGTTGGATGACCATCCAGGAAAATAGTGTAACCATGAGGGTGGTATGGGATGCACTTAGCTGATTAATTAGAGGAACTTGAGGTGTAATCTACTTCACTGTTGTGCCATCAATGGGGTCCTGGCATAGTACTTGCTCTGTCGAGGCTGGGTGCCGAGGTTCTTCCATTTTGATTTTGTTAGTCACCCCTACTGCGGGGAGAGGTATTGTGTTTATCAAAATGGAGAAACCTAATAGATGGCTATGACCCCCTAGGGATCTTTGTAAAAGCTACATAGTGAAACCTTGTTGACTCACCTTGGCAGTGTTTAAGGGTCTATACAACACAAGGCAAAAAGAAATCACGGCTTATGGGTAAAGTGTGTGACCTCTGCAGCGGGTTAGAAACTAGTATATCAGCCGTGCTCACGGTTATGAGCGGCCTTGGGAGCTCCTTTAATTAGAGATACTCTGGGTACATGCATGATGGTGGTTTAATGATGATGATTATAATTATGGATTCTTGTAGTTCTTCTCTGAGGGAGTACATTTAGGGATAATAACTTGGGGTTATGGTAAAACTTGGCGTATAACTAATGATAAAACTTGACGTATTAAAAGCAACTACTTTGAGCCTCACCCACATAAAGCTTGTCCACTTTAGCTAAGCAGGACATTTGCTGAGTACGTTGATGTGTACTCACCCTTGCTTAAACACAAAACACCAGGTTGTCCACATTGCAACTCCTGCTAAGGAGAGGATGAAGGCCATGCAGAGGACTTCCAGGAGTTCTAGGACTTTGAGGAGTTCTAGATTAGATTAGCGGCAATCCCCCTAGTCAGCTGCCTGTGAAGGCCTTGTTGTTATTGTGTTTTGCTTTAGCACTTTGATTACTGTTTAAGTTAATGACTAGGTGGATGTCTCTGACATCAGGATGTAATAAAGTAATACCTCTTTATGTTATTATTATTCGAGCACTATGCGATGATGTTCTGTTATGTAATCAATGTGTACGTGAATTTCTGATCCTGGAACGTATATGGTCCGCATTCGGTTTGCCTTCTGAAACCGGGTGTGACACACATAGACTATGACAAAAATGTCAATGTGTGTGACATAATCCAAATGTCATAGAAGGCAACATGTGTTGTAGTGTCCTTAGCAGCAAAGACTAACCCAAGTAGGGCTCACTGCTAGGTACCTAGCTCAAGACTGTGCAAACACAAGGTTGACTTGTCCCTTGTGGTTTGGGTTGATGATGAGTGATTGACAATGGGTAGTGCTTTGGTGTGAGTCTTGGACTAACCATAGTATGAGAGTATATGTTGTGCAACCATGTCTATCGGCTTGTGGTGTGCAGGTGTTGAGCATAGGGATAGTGGTCGACGGCGAAGGTGAAGGTCGTGTGAGTTCGTGTCAAAGTACTAGGAGTGGCGAAGAACGAGCACTAGGACTTGACCAAGGGATCAGAGAAGGCAGGTGACTAGCCGTGCTGGCTAATACCTAGGACACGTACTGGCGCAAGGAAGAGACAGAGTGAATCGTGTCATCGATGCGGTAAAGGATTTGGGGACACGTGTCTAGGACATGGGGAATGGGCACACAGTGTAATACTCATGGTGCTTTGGTGGTTGAGCCTCAAAACCACCTAACATTATGGATGACGGGTTTTTCGGAGTTTGTGCCTCAAAACTCGGTGATGCGGTTCTGGCGGGAATCGGGGGTGGCACATGGCATCAACGCGTAGAGTGAGTCGAGGCGAAGCAACATCGTGTGTAGCATGTGGACTTTAGATCAAAATCCTAGGAGTCAATCCATTTGTCCCATAGTTAAGTGGATGATCTCTATGTATGTAGGGGTAGACTAGTGAATAACACTCTATAAATAGATAGGTGAGATCTTGTGGACATCCACCTCTTTGGCTAACACACTTGTTGGGGACTTGTTCTCAAATGCTATGAGTCAAGAACAAGGCAACACAAAGTATTAAATGTTAATGTCCTTCGTCCTTCGAAGCATTATTTCCGTTGGGATATAACGATCTTCGGACGAAGGTCATGAAGGACGTACCTTCATCATCATGATATAAAAAGATGAAAGGCGAAACATATGAAATATGAAAGACAACATGAACAAACATATAATATCATTCACATGTCTTCATTATATAAACTTGGATATTTAAATACGATATTTAATTATATTTATACCTTCGGCTTGACAGAAAGCAAAAATCCGGGTGTTGTGTCCGAGCGAATATAAGATAGCGTGAACAGTACAGGGGTATTGTTCGTCTATTTATAGGCACAGGACACAGCCTGTGAGAAATTACATTCATATCATTTACAAAGGTTTACAATCATAATACAGGTTATCATGGGCCGATTGGTCATTCCATCTTTAAGTCGGTGCATTTGGAAATGTACTCCGAAGCCTTCTGATTGATAGCTTTGGCTTTGTGTCAATCTTCCGAAGGTGTGTCTTCTTATGGGACCTTCGGCTACGAAGTAGACCCACCAACAGTAGCCCCTTCACGGTGCCAGATCATTTTTTGTGACGAGCTCGACCCGTGAAAAACTCTCTCAGGCTTCGGAATGCCGAAGGTCCAAAAAACACCTTCCCTGAGCTCGTTGTCGAGAAACGATTTAAATATTCCGAGTGAAGGATGGTCCCACCATGCAATGAGCACGCGCGATCTAGCGATTCAACTTCTTGGGCACTATGGTCCACCGTTCAGCGAGTGCGGGTGACTGTTCGGCAGGTGCAAGCGGCTTGACGATTCACCTTCCCACCTGCAGCACTATATAAACAGACGGGTAGGTGTGAAGTTACCACAACATTTAGTGTTATTGCATTATTGTGCTGCCAAAAAATTTGACCACAGCCGAAGCTTGTTCACTGCATTCTCAACCAAAGGATCAATTTGCTCCAGCTTCGTGACAAGAAGGAGCTTCAACAAAAGATAAAAATTCTCAACTTCGTAAAAACGCAAGAAATTCAACATCAGATGGCCAGGGTGCATTCAACAGCCAGGGTTACACGAGACGGAGAGGAAACCGAAGCTGCTGAAACTGCCCCGATCTCCGAAGTTATGAGGCGGTCCGGATTGGTTGAAACTGAGGGCGCTTCTGACGAAGATACACCCGCTACTGAAGCTGAGCAGGCAGATATTGAAGAGGGCAATGCTGGTGAAGAAGAGATTGATTTTAACACCATTATGCCATCGAAGCCCAGCCATTTGGATTTTGGAAAGTCGACTGTGTCTGAAGCTGACATGGCTATGATGAGGAAGCTAGACTACTTCAGAGAAGCCGACAAGGTGTTGATTTGCTTTGGTGGGGGAAGAAACTATCCCGAAACCAGAAAATGATGAGGTGGTGGTCTTTAAGAGCTTCTTCAAAGCAGGGCTGAGATTTCCTCTGCACGAGATGATTGCAGATGTCTTGGAAAATTTTGAGATTTACCTTCATCAGCTGACCCCTAACGCCATTGTTAGGCTCAGCGTGTACATCTGGGCTCTCCGAAGTCAAGCGGTGGAGCCGCTCGTCGAAGCCTTCTGTCGAGTACATGAACTTCACTATCAGACGAAGGCTAGAGAAGACGGACTGCATGAGAACTTCAACTGTTATAATTTTGCTTATCGGAAGGATATGAAGACACTGGTGGTTAGCTATCGTACTAAATGGCCGACCGGTTGGAAATCTGAATGGTTTTATGTTAAGATTGATGAGAAAAAGGAGAAGCTAGTTTAGAGCCCGCTGGAGCTAACCTTCGGGCTGACTAGGCCTCAGTGCAACATGACGCCAGGAACACCATGCCCAGATGCTGTGTATGAGTTTAGAATTGTGTCCGAACATTTTGGAACTAGGGATCTAGTCCATGAATACTTAGCCAACAGAGTATTTCCAACGCTAAGGGAATGGGGTATGCCGAAGCTTGAAGGAGAGAAAAAGAAGAAAGAACTCGTTCGGCTACCCTACCATTTCAAGTTCAAGAAACATTTCAAGGAACCCTACCAAGAATGGTTGGATACAATTGAAGTTATGTGCAACGAGATTTTGGGCAATTATACAAGAAAAGAAGATCAGTTGATGACTGCAGCCTTCGGCGCCCGACCGAAGCGAAGATTGAATCGGGTAATGGATGCCCTAAATTTTGAATATCCTTACTATGAGCGATTGAGCAAGGGCGCCGAAGGGCAAAAAAGAAAAAAGAGTTGTTAGTGTTGTGGGCAGACAGGCCGCTAGAATGGTAAAAGAAGATGAAGAAAACCTAAAGAAGAGAAAATTGAGCCCTGAGCTGAAGGCAGCTGCTCCGAAGAAAAGGAAAGTTGCGGCTCCGAAGCAGAAGGCGACTGATATGGGAGAAGAAGCTCCTTCAAAACCCTCTGCTGCCATCGTGGAGGAAATTCTAAAGGTAATGACTGAATCCTTGCCTATCAAGCTAAGTCCACTGGGGCCACATCTGACGAAGCTTTTACAGAAGAAGAAAGAGCTCTCGTCAACGAAGAAGTCTGCTGGGCCAAAAAAGCGAAGAATTATTACTGTGACCGAAGACATTGAAGAAACACCACGGCCAGCTTTGGTGTCAAAGACACCAGCTGTCGAGAGCACTACAGCTGCCGAAGCTGCACCTACTGAAGCTGCAACAGCTGACGATGCAAATTTAGAAAGCACACTTTCTAATATTGATAAAATACTTCTGGACATGGCCGCAGAAGAAGCTGCTGCAGTCGCCGAAGAAACCATGGCCACAGTGCCTGAGAAAGAGAAGGAAATAGCCGAAGATGCTTCGGAAGAAGAAAATTTCAATTTTCAAAACTTAATTGGACAAGAATTGTCGAAGGCTGAGAAAGAAGAGTTGAGAGACTATGCCATATCCTGCGGGTATGAACCAGGGGCGCTACTCTTCGGTGGTGTTGACGATGAAACCTTAGGCTGTCTCCAAGACCGAACAAGAGCGAAGGTTATCGGTACTCTGTCGAAGAGTATTGGTTTCCCGAAGCTTGAGACAGACATTAGCCGCTATCGACGATAGCATATCGTCGGTAGTTTATTCTATTCTAATTTCAAGGTAAAAACTTTTCTTCCACTTTTTATTGTTTTTAACAACGAAGGTGTTTTCTAACGAAGGTTGTTTCTGCACAGAGTATGATATTGAGTAAAGCTTTGAGGATGCAACATGATCTTGAAGATAAAAAGCATGAAGTTATAATTGAGGGTTTAGAAAGCAAGATGAAAGATCAAGCAGCTGCTCTTGAAAAGAAAGATTTCAAACTTCAGACAATAGGGAGTTTACTGGCAGAAGCTAAAGCCAAAATTACAAAGTTGAACGAGGAGCTTCTCTCAAAGTTAGAAAGCTTTGAACAAGAAAAGCAGAAATTTGATGCAAAATTTGAGGCTGAGGTCGAGAAAAGTTCAAATTTGCAAAAATCATTGAAAGAGCTTCAAGATAGATGTCTAGAGTTCAGGAACCGATGCGTGCAGCGGCTAAAGCAGGTCTTCAACTCGGTTGGAGCCAGCTCTGAAAAATTCAGTCCTTTGGTTGAAGACCTGTCAGGGACCTTCGAGCATATTGACGGCGAAGTTGATGCTCTTGATGAAGTTATAGCCAGACATGGTGATTTCTGTGCCCTGCTAGCTTCTCGGGGCACAACTGTTGCCTTCATGAAGTCTGGTTGCACACACGGGAAGATTGTTAATAGACCAAACTTCAGTTTATCACCAGCAGATCTGATTGATATCCCCAGCCTAGCTCAAAGCATAGGAAACAGATTTATAAAGTAAATATGGACGAAGGGTGGGCGAAGCCTAGCTGGTGACGAAGCTCGAAGTCACCTCAAGCCGGTAATGAAATCATACCTTGTGCTTACCTTTTCCTTGAAACTTGAATTTTCCTTATAACACTTTGATATGTACAGGATGACGAAGCCGAAGAACATAGAGCCGAAGCTTAGTAGACAATCCGAAGCTCAACAGATGGTGATGAAGCTCGAATACCTAGCTGTGGAAAAATTCTAAGAAAACTCTTGTATTAACCTTTATAAAGAATATTGTAACTTAAGAATCAGATTCTACTCTGTAAATTTGTCCATACCTTGTAATATATTTTTACCTTTCCATCGATGTATGAAATGCTTTGATGTAGTCGAAACCTATATTTTTTGAGCCGAAGGCGAAAAACACCTTCCCTTCTTTTCGTACACAACGAAGCATGAATCTTCTTTGAAGCTGTATGCTTAGAGCCGAAGCAACTGTTTGTATCTGTATGATATGATAATGATGATGATCCTATGTATGTCTAAATGAATGTTTATGAATGCAATGTATGATGTAATGTATCGTGCAAAAGAATGCCCAAACACACGCATTCGAAGCTTCATCCACAACCTTCATTCCCTTAGGAATAACTGAAATCTCTTTGCCGTTTATTTTTTGGCTGCACCGCTTATTTTTCAGTGTAAGTTCTGCATCCCCTTAGGAACGTCTTTTGAACTTCTTCACCTTCTATTTCGGCGGTATTCGCGTTGACTTTTCGCGCTTCGCCTTATATTTCGGCGGTATTTGGCTCTACATTCCCTTAGGAACGACTTTTGAGCAGAAAACTTACGCTGTGCTCCCTTAGGAACACCTTTTTGTAGCTTCGTCATGCTCTACATCCCCTTAGGGACGACTTTCGAGCTTCTCCCTGCTTTTTCTTTTTCTCTACACTCGATGGTGCATGCTCAGATTTTACATTTACATATTTTGGGGGATATTGCTCTCATGGAGCTAAATAAGAAAAGAAAAAATTACAAACTATGGCCCCATTAAAAACCTTTCTCCCCCTTTGGAAAGGAAAAGGGTGCCATAGAAAAATGAAAAAGATTACATCAATCTATACATAATATCGTCGAAGCTCATCTGCGTTCCAAGATCTAGGAATGTCATTGCCATCCATATCCTTTAATCTATAAGAACCGGGCCTTGACGAAGATACTACCAAAAAAGGTCCTTCCCACTTCAGCTGCAATTTGCCTACTGTGTTCGGATTAGCCACTCTCTGAAGCACCAAATGCCGTGGCTTGATATTTTTCAGTCGGACTTTTCTGTCGCGCCATTTTATTGTTTCGGCTTGGTATTTATTAATATTCTCCACAGCCTGAAGTTTGGTCCCTTCTATGGCATCTTTTGCCACAGAATAATCGGCTTTGTCCTCTGCCGAAGCTACTGTTCTAATTGACCCTGCCTTAGCTTCTTCTGGGGTTATAGCTTCATCACCAAACAATAACTTGAATGGTGTAAAACCTGTAGACCTTGATATTATTGCGTTGTGGCTCCACACCACTTTAATCAACTCATCTGGCCACTTTCCTCTGGGCTGATTGAAGATTAACTTCATTATTCCCGTCATTATGATACCATTTGCTGTTTCGACAAGTCCATTTGACTCTGGATGTTTGACTAATGCAAAATGAATCTTCGTGCCAATCTGATCACAGAATTCCTTGAAAGCTTCGACATCAAATTGTGTTCCATTGTCTACAGTGATAGCCTTCGGCACGCCGAAGCGACAAACAATGTTTTGCCAGAAGAATTTCTGGACTGTGACCGAAGTTATTGTGGCCAAAGGCTTCGCCTCAATCCACTTGGAAAAATATTCTACCGCCACCACAACATATTTTAAATTGCCTTGTGCTGGTGGTAGTGGACCTAGCAAATCAAGGCCCCATCTTTGCAACGACCAAGTGGGCTGTATTAATTGAGTGAGAGATGAGGGTTGCTTCTGGTCTTTTGCACATTTTTGACAGCCTTCACATTTTTGGACTAGCTCTGCTGCATCCGAAGCTGCCTTCGGCCAGTAAAATCCTTATCGAAAAACTTTTCCCAGCAAGGGCCTAGACCCAATGTGAGATCCACACAGACCTACGTGTATCTCTTTCATTAATTCAATACCTTCAGCTCTTGATAAACACTTGAGGAGTGAGGAACAGACTCCATGTTTATACAATTCCCCTTCTATTATCACATACGGTCTTGTCCTTGCCTCCATTCTCTTGTTATAAGGTTCGTCACTTGAAAGACAATTGCCTTGCAGGAAAGATATGATTTCAATCCTCTAATCCTCACTGTGTACTAGAGAAATAGTAAGTACTGCTCTCTCTATGAGTTCAACCGAAGGTGCTTTTATTGTTTCAAAAAATACTTCCGAAGGTAAAGGGATCCCCTGAGCCTCTGATTTGGCTAGCAAATCTGCATGCTCATTTTCACCTCTTGGAATATTCTTGACAGAAAAACCTTCGAAAGAAGCCTCCAACCTTCGAACTGTATCCAGATATTTCTCAAGCTTCGGGTCTCTTGCCCTGCAACTCTTATCAACATGACCAGAAATAACTTGGGAATCGGTTTTAAGCACTGTCCTTCTTATCCCCATTGCCTTTCACTTCTGAAGCCCCAAAAGCAAAGCTTCATACTCAGCAATATTATTTGTGCAGCTGAAATCAAGTTTTACTACATAGCATGTTCTGACTTTGGAAGGTGCAACCAAGACAGCAGCTGCACTTGCCCCGAAGGTTCCCTAGGAACCATCGCAGAACACTGTCCAAGCTTCGGCATCTTTATTTGCTTCTTCTTCCTGAGCCCCTGGCGTCCAGTCAGCGATGAAGTCTGCTAACGCCTGGGACTGGATCGAGGATCTATGCACATAATCAATGCTGAATTTGTTGAGTTCCGCAGCCCACTTTCCAATCCTTCCAGTAGCTTCTTTGTTCCTCATAATATCCTTCAAAGGCTGTGATGAAGGAACAATTATATGGAATGCTTGAAAATAATGCCGAAGCTATATCCTTACTATGAGCGATTGAGCAAGGGCGCCGAAGGGCAAAAAAGAAAAAGAGTTGTTAGTGTTGTGGGCAGACAGGCCGCTAGAATGGTAAAAGAAGATGAAGAAAACCTAAAGAAGAGAAAATTGAGCCCTGAGCTGAAGGCAGCTGCTCCGAAGAAAAGGAAAGTTGCGGCTCCGAAGCAGAAGGCGACTGATATGGGAGAAGAAGCTCCTTCAAAACCCTCTGCTGCCATCGTGGAGGAAATTCTAAAGGTAATGACTGAATCCTTGCCTATCAAGCTAAGTCCACTGGGGCCACATCTGATGAAGCTTTTACAGAAGAAGAAAGAGCTCTCGTCAACGAAGAAGTCTGCTGGGCCAAAAAAGCGAAGAATTATTACTGTGACCGAAGACATTGAAGAAACACCACGGCCAGCTTTGGTGTCAAAGACACCAGCTGTCGAGAGCACTACAGCTGCCGAAGCTGCACCTACTGAAGCTGCAACAGCTGACGATGCAAATTTAGAAAGCACACTTTCCAATATTGATAAAATACTTCTGGACATGGCCGCAGAAGAAGCTGCTGCAGTCGCCGAAGAAACCATGGCCACAGTGCCTGAGAAAGAGAAGGAAATAGCCGAAGATGCTTCGGAAGAAGAAAATTTCAATTTTCAAAACTTAATTGGACAAGAATTGTCGAAGGCTGAGAAAGAAGAGTTGAGAGACTATGTCATATCCTGCGGGTATGAACCAGGGGCGCTACTCTTCGGTGGTGTTGACGATGAAACCTTAGGCTGTCTCCAAGACCGAACAAGAGCGAAGGTTATCGGTACTCTGTCGAAGAGTATTGGTTTCCCGAAGCTTGAGACAGACATTAGCCGCTATCGACGATAGCATATCGTCGGTAGTTTATTCTATTCTAATTTCAAGGTAAAAACTTTTCTTCCACTTTTTATTGTTTTTAACAACGAAGGTGTTTTCTAACGAAGGTTGTTTCTGCACAGAGTATGATATTGAGTAAAGCTTTGAGGATGCAACATGATCTTGAAGATAAAAAGCATGAAGTTATAATTGAGGGTTTAGAAAGCAAGATGAAAGATCAAGCAGCTGCTCTTGAAAAGAAAGATTTCAAACTTCAGACAATAGGGAGTTTACTGGCAGAAGCTAAAGCCAAAATTGCAAAGTTGAACGAGGAGCTTCTCTCAAAGTTAGAAAGCTTTGAACAAGAAAAGCAGAAATTTGATGCAAAATTTGAGGCTGAGGTCGAGAAAAGTTCAAATTTGCAAAAATCATTGAAAGAGCTTCAAGATAGATGTCTAGAGTTCAGGAACCGATGCGTGCAGCGGCTAAAGCAGGTCTTCAACTCGGTTGGAGCCAGCTCTAAAAAATTCAGTCCTTTGGTTGAAGACCTGTCAGGGACCTTCGAGCATATTGAGGGCGAAGTTGATGCTCTTGATGAAGTTATAGCCAGACATGGTGATTTCTGTGCCCTGCTAGCTTCTCGGGGCACAACTGTTGCCTTCATGAAGTCTGGTTGCACACACGGGAAGATTGTTAATAGACCAAACTTCAGTTTATCACCAGCAGATCTGATTGATATCCCCAGCCTAGCTCGAAGCATAGGAAACAGATTTATAAAGTAAATATGGACGAAGGGTGGGCGAAGCCTAGATGGTGACGAAGCTCGAAGTCACCTCAAGCCGGTAATGAAATCATACCTTGTGCTTACCTTTTCCTTGAAACTTGAATTTTCCTTATAACGCTTTGATATGTACAGGATGACGAAGCCGAAGAACATAGAGCCGAAGCTTAGTAGACAATCCGAAGCTCAACAGATGGTGATGAAGCTCGAATACCTAGCTGTGGAAAAATTCTAAGAAAACTCTTGTATTAACCTTTATAAAGAATATTGTAACTTAAGAATCAGATTCTACTCTATAAATTTGTCCATACCTTGTAATATATTTTTACCTTTCCATCGATGTATGAAATGCTTTGATGTAGTCGAAACCTATATTTTTTGAGCCGAAGGCGAAAAACACCTTCCCTTCTTTTCGTACACAACGAAGCATGAATCTTCTTTGAAGCTGTATGCTTAGAGCCGAAGCAACTGTTTGTATCTGTATGATATGATAATGATGATGATCCTATGTATGTCTAAATGAATGTTTATGAATGCAATGTATGATGTAATGTATCGTGCAAAAGAATGCCCAAACACACGCATTCGAAGCTTCATCCACAACCTTCATTCCCTTAGGAATAACTGAAATCTCTTTGCCGTTTATTTTTTGGCTGCACCGCTTATTTTTCAGTGTAAGTTCTGCATCCCCTTAGGAACGTCTTTTGAACTTCTTCACCTTCTATTTCGGCGGTATTCGCGTTGACTTTTCGCGCTTCGCCTTATATTTCGGCGGTATTTGGCTCTACATTCCCTTAGGAACGACTTTTGAGCAGAAAACTTACGCTGTGCTCCCTTAGGAACGCCTTTTTGTAGCTTCGTCATGCTCTACATCCCCTTAGGGACGACTTTCGAGCTTCTCCCTGCTTTTTCTTTTTCTCTACACTCGATGGTGCATGCTCAGATTTTACATTTACATATTTTGGGGGATATTGCTCTCATGGAGCTAAATAAGAAAAGAAAAAATTACAAACTATGGCCCCATTAAAAACCTTTCTCCCCCTTTGGAAAGGAAAAGGGTGCCATAGAAAAATGAAAAAGATTACATCAATCTATACATAATATCGTCGAAGCTCATCTGCGTTCCAAGATCTAGGAATGTCATTGCCATCCATATCCTTTAATCTATAAGAACCGGGCCTTGACGAAGATACTACCAAAAAAGGTCCTTCCCACTTCAGCTGCAATTTGCCTACTGTGTTCGGATTAGCCACTCTCTGAAGCACCAAATGCCGTGGCTTGATATTTTTCAGTCGGACTTTTCTGTCGCGCCATTTTATTGTTTCGGCTTGGTATTTATTAATATTCTCCACAGCCTGAAGTTTGGTCCCTTCTATGGCATCTTTTGCCACAGAATAATCGGCTTTGTCCTCTGCCGAAGCTACTGTTCTAATTGACCCTGCCTTAGCTTCTTCTGGGGTTATAGCTTCATCACCAAACAATAACTTGAATGGTGTAAAACCTGTAGACCTTGATATTATTGCGTTGTGGCTCCACACCACTTTAATCAACTCATCTGGCCACTTTCCTCTGGGCTGATTGAAGATTAACTTCATTATTCCCGTCATTATGATACCATTTGCTGTTTCGACAAGTCCATTTGACTCTGGATGTTTGACTGATGCAAAATGAATCTTCGTGCCAATCTGATCATAGAATTCCTTGAAAGCTTCGACATCAAATTGTGTTCCATTGTCTACAGTGATAGCCTTCGGCATGCCGAAGCGACAAACAATGTTTTGCCAGAAGAATTTCTGGACTGTGACCGAAGTTATTGTGGCCAAAGGCTTCGCCTCAATCCACTTGGAAAAATATTCTACCGCCACCACAACATATTTTAAATTGCCTTGTGCTGGTGGTAGTGGACCTAGCAAATCAAGGCCCCATCTTTGCAACGACCAAGTGGGCTGTATTAATTGAGTGAGAGATGAGGGTTGCTTCTGGTCTTTTGCACATTTTTGACAGCCTTCACATTTTTGGACTAGCTCTGCTGCATCCGAAGCTGCCTTCGGCCAGTAAAATCCTTATCGAAAAACTTTTCCCAGCAAGGGCCTAGACCCAATGTGAGATCCACACAGACCTGCGTGTATCTCTTTCATTAATTCAATACCTTCAGCTCTTGATAAACACTTGAGGAGTGGGGAACAGACTCCATGTTTATACAATTCCCCTTCTATTATCACATACGGTCTTGTCCTTGCCTCCATTCTCTTGTTATAAGGTTCGTCACTTGAAAGACAATTGCCTTGCAGGAAAGATATGATTTCAATCCTCTAATCCTCACTGTGTACTAGAGAAATAGTAAGTACTGCTCTCTCCATGAGTTCAACCGAAGGTGCTTTTATTGTTTCAAAAAATACTTCCGAAGGTAAAGGGATCCCCTGAGCCTCTGATTTGGCTAGCAAATCTGCATGCTCATTTTCACCTCTTGGAATATTCTTGACAGAAAAACCTTCGAAAGAAGCCTCCAACCTTCGAACTGTATCCAGATATTTCTCAAGCTTCGGGTCTCTTGCCCTGCAACTCTTATCAACATGACCAGAAATAACTTGAGAATCGGTTTTAAGCATCGTCCTTCTTATCCCCATTGCCTTTCACTTCCGAAGCCCCAAAAGCAAAGCTTCATACTCAGCAATATTATTTGTGCAGCTGAAATCAAGTTTTACTACATAGCATGTTCTGACTTTGGAAGGTGCAACCAAGACAGCAGCTGCACCTGCCCCGAAGGTTCCCTAGGAACCATCGCAGAACACTGTCCAAGCTTCGGCATCTTTATTTGCTTCTTCTTCCTGAGCCCCTGGCGTCCAGTCAGCGATGAAGTCTGCTAACGCCTGGGACTGGATCGAGGATCTATGCACATAATCAATGCTGAATTTGTTGAGTTCCGCAGCCCACTTTCCAATCCTTCCAGTAGCTTCTTTGTTCCTCATAATATCCTTCAAAGGCTGTGATGAAGGAACAATTATATGGAATGCTTGAAAATAATGCCGAAGCTTCCTGGAGGCCATTAAGACAGCATACAACACCTTCTCCAATTCTGTATAATTTTTCTTTGATAAGCTTAGAACTTCGGAGACAAAGTATACTGGGGCTTGCTTTTTGATTTGTCCTTCCAATTTCTCCTGCACAAGCGCCGCACTTACTGCAGAGTGCGAAGCTGCCACATACAATAGCAACGGAGCCCCTAGCGTGGGTGGAGTTAATGTTGTTATATCAATCAAGTATTGCTTTAGCTCTTCGAAGGCTTTCTGCTGAGCTGGGCCCTGTTGGAAGACTTCGGCTGATTTTAGTATTTCAAAGAATGGCAAGTTTCTTTCTAATGATCTAGATATGAATCTATTCAATGAAGCCAGTCTTCCTGCCAACCGTTGGGCCCCCTTCTTTGTGCTTGGCGGTTCCATTCGAAGGATGGCTTCGATCTTGCTTGGGTTAGCTTCAATCCCCTTCGTTGAAACTAGACAGCCAAGGAACTTACCCTTCTTCACTCCAAAGACACACTTTTCAGGTTTTAACTTTAGGCCAGCTTGTCTGAAATTAGCAAATGTTTCTTGCAGATCAGTGATATGATTTTCTTGCTTCGTGCTTTTTACTATGATATCATCAACATATGTTAGCACATTTCTGCCTATCTGAGAATGAAGGACCTTGGCTGTCATCCTGCTGAAACTGCCTCCAGCATTTTTGAGCCCCTCAGGCATCCGAAGATAGCAATAAGTTCCACTGGGAGTTATGAAGCTAGTCTTCGGCTCATCCTCCTTCTTCATCCATATTTGATGATATCCTGAGTAGCAATCCAGAAGACTCATAAGTTCTGACGAAGCTGCTGCATCCACAAGAGAGTCCATCCTTGGTAATGGAAATTCGTCCTTCGGACAGGCCTTGTTGAGATCCGTGAAATCAATACACATTCTCCATTTGCCATTGGCCTTCTTCACCATAACAGTATTGGCGAGCCACTCTGGATATTTTACTTCTCTGATGACACCAGCACTTAGAAGTCTTTTTACTTCATTCCGAGCACCTTCGGCTTTGTCATCAGACATTTTCCGAAGCCTTTGCTTTCTAGGCCTGAAGGATGGATCGACATTGAGTGAATGTTCAATGACGTCCCTATTGACACCACAGAGACCATTGGCCGACCATGCAAAAACATCTTTGTTGTTGAATAAAAACCTTATCAAAGTTTTTTCTTGCTCTTCAATACCTTCTGCTCTGCTATGTCTTCACATAGAAGCATGGGCTTCGGCTGGTCAGCCGAAGCGGCCTTCTCTCTTCTGTACTTGTACTGGTCACAAGCTTCAACTCCATCTATATTGTGGATGGCTTTTGAGTCTGTCAAATTTCCCTCAGCCTTCCTGGCAGCTTCCTGACTTCCATGAATTGCAATAGGCCCTTGTTCTGAAGGTATCTTTATGCATAGGTATGCTAGATGAAGAATTGCTTCGAAAGCATTAAGTGTCCCACGACCAATGATTGCATTGTAGGGGTATTCCATATCAACAATATCAAAAACAACCTGTTCAGTCCTTGTGTTGTGGACAAATCCGAAGGTCACTAGCATTGTGATCTTGCCAAGTGCTACGATATGCCTTCCTCCGAAGCCACAAAGAGGGTGTGTAGCATCATGAATTTTTTCCTCTGGCTCTTGCATCTGTCTAAAGGCCTTAGCAAATACGATATCCGCTACACTTCCTGTATCAACCAGAACATTGTGGACCAAAAATCCCTTGATGACACAAGATATAATCATAGCATCATTGTGAGGGTAATCCTTGAGCTAAAGGTCCTCTTGGGAGAAGGTGATTGGGATGTGGGACCATTTTGACTTGAGCCAATGTTGGGACTTGTTCTCAAATGCTATGACTCAAGAACAAGGCAACACAAAGTATTAAATGTTAATGTCCTTCGTCCTTCGAAGCATTATTTCCCTTGGGATATAACGATCTTCGGACGAAGGTCATGAAGGACATACCTTCATCATCATGATATAAGAAGATGAAAGGCGAAACATATGAAATATGAAAGATAACATGAACAAACATATAATACCATTCACATGTCTTCATTATATAAACTTGGATATTTAAATATGATATTTAATTACATTTATACCTTCGGCTTGACAGAAAGCAAAAATCGGGGTGTTGTGTCCGAGCGAATACAAGATAGCGTGAACAGTACAGGGGTACTGTTCATCTATTTATAGGCACAGGACACAACCTGTGAGAAATTACATTCATATCCTTTACAAAGGTTTACAATCATAATACAGGTTATCATGGGCCGATTAGTCATTCCATCTTTAAGTCGGTGCATTTGGAAATGTACTCTGAAGCCTTCTGATTGATAGCTTCGGCTTTGTGTCAATCTTCCGAAGGTGTGTCTTCTTATGGGACCTTCGGCTACGAAGCAGACCCCAACAACACTAGTCCCTTCTTTCCATTTTCCTAGTTTTAGCTTGAGGTCTACAAATGTTTTGAACTCATTACATGTGTTTTGTAATCTTCACCACATCATTCTAAGGGTGGCCAGATCCATCCACATGGTATGTTCAAATATTGTGCTCAGTTTGGATGTGTTGTAGTTCTTTATTTGATTTTGCCCTCGCTTATTCCCTTTCCTTCTCTCTTTGGATTTGTGGAAGAACCATCAAGTTCTTGAGTTGTGGTTGTTGTTGGGGATTGTTGAGGGTGAGATACACTCTTTGGATCACTGCATGTACCCATTTGAAGTAGTTTGTTGTCATGATCCGAGTTGATCTTGTTTTGAGTTCATTTGAGAAAACCCCAACAAAACACCATTCCTCTCGGGGTTTTAGATATGCGCACTGAGTTTTGTTTTCTCTGTCCGAAACTTCACAAATCATCACCTTTTTCCTTGCAGAAACTTCATGTGAAGTTTGAGGTGATTTTGTGCGTTTTTGCCTGCCCAGCACTGCCGCCCCTGTGAGCGGCACTGTCGCTTGTGCTGCTTTGTGTTTTTGACTCTGATCTTCTACAAATAGTTGAGCATGTTTCTTGCTAGCAGTTTGGTATTTCAATCGACATCGGATTGAGTATTACTGTGCTATGTAGTTTTTGTCATCCCGTAGGGGGTTGTGTGAATGTTTGGGAATAAGTCAAAGTGCTCAAAAGTTGAGGAATTTTTAGTGGTTCCCATTCACCCCCTTTGGTTACCTCACTAGTCCTTCAATTAGTATCAGAGTCGATTAAGGATCAATCCACCATAATCGATTCTTGATCCATAGAAGGTGACATGGAACGAGGTGTTGGTGAACCTCTCTTCTTCGATGGGATGAACTACCCATACTAGAAGATCCACATGTCTATGCATATCTAGAGTATTGTGTATTGAGTCCAGGAGATTTGCCTCGATGCTACGTTCGATGCCCATGGTGCTTGGATCACTCCTCTTCAGATAGAGTTCCATGATTTGAACAACAAGAAACGAAACACTTTGTTCTCGTGTCTCTCGCTTGCTAAATTTTAGTGAGTTGGACAATTGGCTATGACTCGCTAGATTCGGTCCACCCTAGAGAGATTCCATGAGAGCAATGATCATGTAAAGACCAGATTGTTTGAAATGTACGGTGAGATTACAAGAACTTTATGCAATTGGCTAGAGAGACAATCGACACGATGCTCTCTCGATTCTAGTCAATTATGAACAAGATGCGCGCAAACAAGGCACAATGTAACACCCTGAATTTGGGGTATAAATTTGCTTCTCCAATATTCACCAAATTCAGGCGTTACTCTCTTTTTCTCTTCCTGTTTTGCTCCTTCCTCCTATTTTCAAAGCAATATAGAGACTGGTGTCCGTATCGCGTGTAACCAAAACCTAAGTTGATATTGGTGTTGCATCATGCCGGAACATATTTATTTTGTCTGAAGTAATACGTAGGCGTGCGTTAGTCTAGTTTTGGTGTCTAGTTCGTGGATCGATCTAGATTAGAAGCATGCGAGATCAAGTAGAGGGAAGTCGGTTCGGCTTGTGGCCCAGCCTGGCCAGCGACGCGGCCCAGGCGCCGCTGCCCCCATGCGCACCCCCTCCCCCTCATTCTCTCTTTCCCGCATAAAATAACCTCCCTCTGCCTCTCTTCAACATCTCTCCCTGCCCTAAGGTGGATCCCGGTGAGTGGTTGCTGCTGTCCGTCGAGCCTGTGGTGAGGTCCCCTCTCCTCCCTTCCCTCTCTCTCCTCCCTATGGCTGATCCCCTCTCTCTAGCGTGCGGCTCCCTGGCAGTGCAGCTCCTAGGCGCATGGCCCCTAGGTGGCGCGCGCGGCTCCTCGGCCCCTCGGCGCGTGTGGCCCCTGCTCCCTGATGCGGGCGAGCGCGGCCCTGGCATGCGCAACCCCTGCCCTCGACGTGGTGCCCTAGCACGGCCCCTGCGCAGCCCTAGCGCGCGTCATAACATTTTAAATTTAGTTTAATTCACGTGTGGTGTCACGCGCTTCATCGCGCGACAATCCATATAAATTCAGTCTCGATCACGTATTCCTTTCTTGCC
This sequence comes from Zea mays, assembly GCF_902167145.1. Taxonomy (NCBI): domain Eukaryota; kingdom Viridiplantae; phylum Streptophyta; class Magnoliopsida; order Poales; family Poaceae; genus Zea; species Zea mays. The sequence goes on along the minus strand of NC_050104.1, from coordinate 79,165,680 downwards.
CTATCATCTTGTGGAGCATCCGCTTCATTGCCTAGTGACTGCCAGTCCAGCCACTTGGAGAGGTTGCACCACCGCCTGCACGAGGAGCAGGAGCGTCGGCACCAGGAGCTGGAGCAGCAGGGCTCTTCCTCCTTGCCTCAGCAGGAGGTAGAATTTGTGAGGTGTTGCTCTCATGTGCCCCCGCTGGAGGCGTCCCCTGCACCACCACTCGGCGCCCCGGCCGCTGGAAGAGCTACTAGAGGAGACCCTCGTGATGGAGACGGCGACAACAGCAGCTCAAGAAACAACACTGACCTCTCCGAGGAGCAGGAGCTGGAGGGATGGGTCGCCCGACCCATCACTCGTGACGCCGCTCACGGGTGTCACTTCCACGATGCACTTGACACCTTGCTGCACTGAGCACATGACCGACACACTTGGTCCATCGAGTATCGCTGTGTGGTCTACCATCATAGTCGTGGGGAATACCCGGACCACTGGGAGACGACTTTCTTGGTGTGCCATCCGGAGGATGGTCTCCGGGGTGCGGAGGTCTGCTCGGAGCATTATTCTATCTCTGAGCGGGACTCAGCTGAGGCGGCCATGCAGGATGCCACATGGCGTGCACTTTCTCACTACTGCTCAGTGCTTGGTGGGGTGGCCGATGGTCTTGACCTCAGGTATTACCCACGCCGTCCATTAGGTAGCACTGGAGGCGTGGTTGTCTCACATGTTGGTGAGGACAATCCTAGGTTGAGCAGCATAGTCAACCTAGCCGCCGTGCTAATCACAAAGCTGGACCACACTTTCGATGAGCTGGGTAGGGCTTGTGCTGAGATCGCCCAGTTGCGGGATGAGCGCGAAGAGCGCCATCACCTGGCGGATGGCTCTCCCGCCCCCGTCGGGACTTAGCACCCGTACCACTCGCCTCAGCATGGACACCATGTCTACGACAACCCCAACTGCAAGACCCGGATAAATTTAGAACCCTAGATCGTCAGCGCTGAATTTTGTAATTAATGCTTAAAATGGAAGTTTTAGGCTTAGTCTTAGTCAGTCTTAGTTAGTCAGGATAGTTTGCTTATCCTGTGTTTTTATGCTTGTCATGATGAACTATGATGGATTTGGATATTTGTAATGACTATCGCCAGAGTGTGGGTACCCCCTGCATTTTGGTTTAGCTATTAATGTTAATGGAATTAGTTATTGAGTTGGGAAACTTTTTGTCTCTACTTTCCTATTTATCTGAGAAGCTGTGTTTGCTTGTGTTGAGAGTCAGTGAAGATGCTTGTTTGTTCAGTGTTGTGGAAGAACTCTATACCCTTTTCTTATGCTGCAAGATTTACAAGATCAGTTCTGATGTGTGATTGTCTTCCACAGATGTCAGACAACAGGAGCAGAGGTGGAAGGCATGCCCAGCAAGAGCAGCAGGAAATGCAAGATGAGGCACCCCAGCAGCAGTTGCCTCCACCACCCCCAATGACAATAGAGCAGATGTTTCAGATGCAGACTCAGGCAGTCCAAACGATTGGTCAGACTCTGACAGCCATGCAATAGGTGCAGCAACAGCAGCCCCCATCCCAACCTCAACTGCAAGTGTAGATGCCTCAGATTCCCTACACTATCCACTGATGAATCATACCTTCCCCGCCTTTCAACACCTGATTGACAGAGCAATCATGACTAAGAAGAAGCGCGAGGAGATGGACGATCGAAAGCGTAGATTGGTGGACCTCAGCCTGGGAGCAACAATCGCCCCCATTTCTCATGTAATCCACCTCAGCAATTCAAGCAGAGTCACCCTCAGGGATATCAGCAGCAGACCCAACGTCTGCATCAGCAGCAGTACCGCTAGAACAGTCAGCCAGAAGGGAGTGAGTTCTAGAGGCAGAATAATCAGGCACCTCGTCTTCCTGTCCCAGCAACCAATCAGGGCAGTCAAGCAGCCTTAGTGCAAGGTGGAGGCAAAGGATGTTTCCATTGTGGAGAGCAGGGCCATTGTGCGATGCATTGTTCGAAGAAGATGGATCAGTAGCAGCCGGCCCCAATGCCCTAGCAAGGCAGCATGTACCTCAGCAAGGAGTAGGCAATCATGTTCAAACGCGCTACAACCATGGTAGGATGAACCATCTAGAGGCCGAAGCAGACCGGAAAACACTAGGCATGATAGTAGGTACGTTTCCAGTCGAATCTCATCTTACAGAAGTGTTATTTGATACTGGAGCAACGCATTCAATTATTACTGTATCATGGGTAGAAGCGCATAATCTCCCAATAACCACCATGATAACACCAATTCAAATTGACTCAGTCGGTGGAAAAGTCTGAAGCGATGGTGTATGCTTGAATGTAAGTGTGGAAATAAGGGGATAGAATTTCCCGCTAACCTGATAGTGATGGGTACTCAGGGAATAGATGTTATCCTAGGGATAAATTGGCTAGATAAGTATCAAGCATTTATCAGCTGTGATAAGAGGACGGTGAAGTTGGTGTCCCCACTAGGAGAAGAAGTGGTGACTGAGCTAGTCTCACCCGAGCCAAAGAAATGAGGTTGTCACCAGATGGCTATTGATAGCAAAGAGGCCGATCCACTCGAGGCTATCAAGGTTGTGTTAGAATTTCTGGATGTGTTCCCTAAAGATTTACCAGGGATGCCACCTAAGCATAAAGTTGAGTTTGTCATAGAGCTTATTCTTGGCACTGCCCCTATTTCTAAAAGAGCCTATAGGGTATCTGGACCAGAATTGGTTGAGCTCAAGAAGCAGATAGATGAGCTATCAGAGAAAGGTTACATCAGACCAAGTACCTCACCTTGGGCCGCTCCTGTCCTGTTCGTGGAAAAGAAAGATGGCACCAGGAGGATGTGCATCGATTACCGAGCTCTGAATGAATTCACGATCAAGAATAAGTACCCTCTACCGAGAATAGAAGATCTGTTTGACCAGCTGAGAGGAGCCAGCGTGTTCTCGAAGATAGATCTAAGGTCAGGTTATCATCAGCTCAAGATTCGACCTTCGGACAACCCAAAGACGACATTTATTACCAAGTATGGGTTGTATGAGTACACAATTATGTCTTTTGGCCTGACGAATGCGCCAGCCTTCTTCATGAATCTGATGAACAGTGTGTTCATGGAGTATCTAGAAAAATTTGTGGTGGTATTCATTGATGACATTCTTATATATTCTCAAAGCAAGGAAGAGCATGTGGATCATCTGAAGATGGTATTGCGAGATTGCGAGAGCACCAGCTGTGTGCAAAGTTGAGCAAATGCGAGTTCTGTATTGATGAAGTCCTGTTCTTGGGTCACATTATAAACAGAGATGGATTGGCTGTGGATCCAAAAAAAGTGGTAGACATTCTGAACTGGTAAGCGCCAACAGATGTTCGGGGAATCAATAGCCTCATTGGAACGGGCAGATACTATCGGTGATTCATTGAAGGTTTTTCAAAGATTGCTAGACCAATGACATCTTTGCTAGCAAATAGAGTTGAGTTCAAGTGGACCCAGAAGTGCCATGAGGCTTTTGAAGCGCTGAAAGAGAAGTTGACTACATCGCATGTCTTAATTTCACCTAATGTGCACAGGCCATTTTCGGTGTATTGCGATGCTTCCTACATTGGCTTGGGATGTGTATTGATGCAAGAGGAAAGAGTTGTGGCATACCCGTCCCCATAGCTGAAGGTTCATGAGAAGAATTATCCAATCAATGACCTAGAGTTAGCAGTAGTGGTTCATGCACTGAATACATGGAGGCACTATCTGTACGAGCTGAAGTGCGATGTTTATACAGACCACAAGAGTATAAAGTACATATTCACCCAGTCGGAGCTGAATATGAGACAGTGAAGATGGTTAGAGCTGATCAAAGACTATGAATTGGAAAGTCACTACCATCCGGGCAAAGCAAACGTGGTGGCAGATGGTTTAAGCAGAAAAAGTCAAGTCAATATGATGGTCGTTCACCCGATGCCTTATGAGTTGGCCAAAGAATTTGACAGATTGAGCCTCGGATTTTTGAACAACACGCGAGGAGTAACAGTCGAATTAGAACCCACCTTAGAGAGTGAAATCAAAGAAGCGCAGAAGAACAATGAGAAGATCAATGAAATCCAGCACCTAATTCTAGAAGGAAGAGGTAAAGATTTTGGGAAGATGCAGAAGCGGTGGTATGGTTCAAGGACGGCTTGTGTGCTCCTAATGTCCAATCCATTCAGGAGTTGATCCTCAAGGAAGCTCATGAGACAGCTTATTCCATACATCCTGGAAGTGAGAAGATGTATCAGGATCTAAAGAAGAAATTATGGTGGTATGGAATGAAAAGGGAGATCGCAGAGCATGTGGCTATATGTGATAGTTGTCAAAGAACCAAGGCAGAGCATCAGAGGCCCGTAGGTTTGTTACAGTCATTGCAAGAAATGGGATGAGATCGGAATGGACTTCATAGTCGGGTTGCCTCGCACTCGAGCCGGCTATGATTCCATTTGGGTAGTAGTGTACCGCTTGACCAAGTCAGCCCACTTCATACCCGTCAAGACTAGCTACAACAGTGCAATATTGGTAGAGTTGTACATGTTCCAGATCGTTTGTCTTCATATGGTGTGCCAAAGAAGATAGTGTCAGACCGAGGAACGCAGTTCACCTCTCATTTCTAGCAGCAGTTGCATGAAACTTTGGGTACACATTTGAATTTCAGCTCAGCTTATGATCCACAGACAAACAGTCAGACTGAAAGAACTAATCAAATCTTAGAAGATATGTTGAGATTCTGTGCGTTGCAGGATAAGTACGGATGGGACAAGAGACTACCTTATGCAGAATTCTCCTACAACAACAAGTACCAGGCCAGTTTGAAGATGTCACTGTTTCAGGCACTTTATGGGAAGAGTTGCAGAACTCCGTTGCATTGGAATCAGCCTGGAGAAAAGCAAGTGTTTGGGCCCGACATTTTGCTCGAAGCTGAAGAGAATATCAAGATGGTTCAGGAGAATCTGAAGATAGCATAGTCAAGGCAGTGAAGTTATGCAGACATAAGAAGAAGAGAGCTGAGTTTTGAAGTGGGAGATTTTGTCTACCTGAAGGTATCGCCTATCAGAGGAGCCAGATGGTTCGGAGTCCGAGGCAAGCTAGCACCTCGATATGTTGGTCCCTATTAAATTCTCGCAAAGCGTGGAGAAGTGGCCTGTCAGGTTAGTTTGCCAGAAGATTTGTCAGCGGTGCATGATGTCTTTCATGTGTCTCAGTTAAAAAAGTGTCTGCGTGTGCCAGAGGAGTAGTTGCTAGTGGAAGGTCTGGAAGTCCAAGAAGACTTGACCTACATAGAGAAGCCAACGCAGATTCTGGAGACTGCAGATAGGGTCACCCGGAGGAACACTATCAGGATGTGCAAAGTCAGATAGGGTCACCACTCTGAGGAGGAAGCAACTTGGGAGCGTGAAGATGATCTGATGACCAAGTATTCTGAGCTCTTTGTTGGCCAACCCTGAATCTCGAAGGCGAGATTCTTTTAAGGGGGATAGGTTTGTAACGCCCTGAATTTGGGGGTATAAATTTTCTTCTCTATAATATTCAACAAATTCAGGCGTTACTCAGTTTTTCTCTTCTTGTTTCGCTCCTTCCTCCTATTTTCAAAGCAATATAGAGACTGGTGTTCGTATCGCGTGTAACCAAATCCCAAGTTGATATTGTTATTGCATCATGCCGAAGCATATTTATTTTGTCTGATGTTGTGCCGAGGCATGCGTTCATCTAGTTTTGGTGTCCGATTCGTGGATCAATCTAGATTAGAAGCAGGCGAGATAGAGTAGAGGGAAGTTGGCCCGGCCCAGCTTGGCCCTGGCGCGTGTGCCCAGGTGCCCCTGCCCCATGTGCGCCCCCATTGGCGGAGTCTGAAGGAGTTGCAGGCGAAGACCCTGAGCAGCAGCTGGTTGGTGAAGGCTAGTGTCCTCTGACCTATTTATGTCCTACTCATTTTATAATTCATATCCCGCATTACACAATTTATACCTAAGGATTTACTAGTTCTTGTTTATCCTGTCCTTGTTCACCTATTTGGGTTGGATCATTTTTGGTTTAGCTCTATGCTAGCGCTTTACTCTAATCAATGAACATGGTGAGATTATTTATGATATGAAGTTTTCTTTTGATTATGATGATGGCATTGTGACATTTAATGGAGCTCAACCAATTTATCGAGTGCCTCTCCGTAAGGACTGGTTCGTTTGATGACCATTCGGGAAGACAGTACAACCATGATGGTGGTATGGGACGCCCTTAGCCAATTAATTAGAGGAATTGGGGTGTAGTTTGCTTTGTCGTCGTGCCGTCAATGGGGCTCGGTGTATGCGGCTTGCTCTGCCGAGGGTGGTTTGCCCCATGGGAAGGAGTGCGGTACATTTAGAAAACCTAACGGTGGCTACAGCCCAAGGGAATCTTTTTAAAGGCTACATAGTGAAACTTGTCTATTCAGGTTGGTAGTGTTTAAGGGTTGGATCGGCCCGGGCCAAAAAGAAATCACAGTTCGTGGGTAAAGTGTGCAACCTCTACAGAGTGTTATGAAACTGATATATCAACCATGCTCACGGTTATGAGCGGCCTTGGGAGCTCCATTGATTAGATATACTATGATTACAGATGATGACGAGGATAATTATGGTTTTGATGATTATGATTATGATTATGGTTTCTGGTATTCTTTCCATTTGGAAGGAGTACTTTGGGGTAATAACTTGGGTTTAATGCTAAAATCTGGCTCTCTACTAGTAACAATTACGTGACCAACTAAAAGCAACTGCTTGATCTTGACCCCACATAGATCTAGTCCACCACAGCCAAACGGTTTGCTGAGTTTGTTGATGTGTACTTACCCTTTCTTTACAACACCAACCCCCAGGTTGTCCACATTGCAACCACTGCTCAGGAGAAGATGAAGTTGTGGTGGAGTATTTTTAGGAGTCCCAAGACTATGATGAGTTCTAGGCGTGGATTAACGGCAAACTCTCAATCGGCTGCTTCTGAAAGCCATGATTAGCTACGTTTTGTTTTCGCACTTTGATTTATGTTAATGACTATGTGGATGTCTCGGGCATCATGATGTAATCAATTTAATACTCTTTTAGGTTATTATTTGAGCACTGTGATGATGTCCAACAATGTAATTGTTGTGTATGTGAATTGCTGATCCTTGCACGTACATGGTTCGCATTCGGTTTGCCTTCTAAAATTAGTTGTGACACACAACTACCCTATGCTGATCATCAGAGAGCACTCAAGCTACATCATGCTCTGGATCAGAGAGTTTGGGAGGTTAAGGTCTCGATGATTATCGAGTCACCCAACTATGAGATTCCCACCATGGACGAACTATTCAGCAGGCTCAAGTCCACTGAGGTTGACCACTAGACCCGGGCCAAGATTGAGAATCCTAATGCACCCACCATTGCCCTGATCTCTAGTGTGGTTCTATTCCTAACCCCTTACCTTCTTTGTTTGCTCTATTTTCTTTGTTGTCTATTACAGAGGAGCAGGTGGAGAGCCTTAGGAATGAGAAGTTGGCGCTTATGGCCAGTTGGTTCGCACAGTTTCACAACAATCGGTTGAATCGCCGGTGTGGCGGGTCCAAGGATGGATGCTACAACTGCGGAGACCCCAACCACTTCGTCACCAATTGCCCCAAGAAGGGCAAGTCGGAGGTTCGGTCCACGCGACCACCACTCTAGTTAGTGCAAGGGCAAGCAGAAGCACACCTCTGGCAAGCACAAGTCCAAGGGGAGGTTTGACAAGGACACACTCAAGAAGAAGTGCCTACAGAAGGCTAAGGCCAAGGAGCACGCCTTCCTCGCCTTCCTGAGCGACCTCGACCACAACTCCGGTGAGTCGGCCTTTTCTTAAAGTGACGAGGAGCTCAAGAGGCATGTTGAGGACAAGCTCAACAGGCTGTGCTTCATCGCCGACACCACAGAAAGCCTTTGCACCATTGTAACACCCCATCCAAACCCTGGACCAGTGGTGCTTACTCCTTGCAGCTCTCTAGGATCATATATCATCCCCACAAACCAACACGAGTCTTTTGTACACACTTTGTCCTCACTCATGCGCACCCGGGAAAACTTCTCGGTTGGTCACCCATCCCAAATTGCTCCAAGCCAAGCACACTTAACTTGAAGGTTCTTTCGAGATAGGCTTCCGAAAAAGAAGATGTACCTTATTGGTATGAATACTCTATTAATTTTATTAAGCCTTGGGCCAGGATATCCCATCCCAGGGGCCAGGATATCACAATCCACCCCCCTTAGAAGACCGACGTCCTCGTCGGTCAACCCAATCCAGGAACCTCCCCTCTTAGCCACGTCTGTGTGTCTAGTGTCGTCATATGCCATGCCATGTGACCACTCTAGCTCACATGCACCATGCACCATATACCCGAACCCCCTAACCCACACACGACGGTGAAACCACAAGGGTCGGCTCTGATACCACTTGTAACACCCTGTCCAAACCCTGGACCAGCGATACTTACTCCTAGCAGCTCTCTAGGATCATATATCGTCCCCACAGACTAACACGAGTCTTTTGTGCGCACTTTGTTATCACTCATGCGCACCCGGGAAAATTTCCCGGTCGGTCACCCATCCCAAATTGCTCCAAGCCAAGCACACTTAACTTGAAGGTTCTTCCGAGATAGGCTTCTGAAAAAGAAGATGCACCTTATTGGTATGAATACTCTATTAATTCTATTAAGCCTTGGGCCAGGATATCCCATCCTAGGGGCCAGGATATCACAACCATGACCCTTGGTGAGGATGCGATGGGCGACAATATCAAGGACATCGGCGATGACTCCACTTCTAAGGTATCTCATTCTGCTGATGATCTCGCCGCTGAGGTAGATGAGCTGATGAATGTTTTGGCTAGTCAGGATAAGTTGCTTAGGCTTGCTGCTCATGAGAGGAAAGATTTCAAGAGCAAGTATGACAACATGCTTAGGGAGTTTGAATCTGCTAGAGCTTCTGTCGTGGTGTCCGACGAGACTGAATGTGATGAGCGTGCACTACACATGTCAAACATCACCACATTGCAGACTGAGTACGCCACCTTGCTAGATGAGCATGTTGAATTGAGATCTAGGTCTAGCTTGTTGGGTGTGTGTACTGCTTGTCCTGGATTACAGACTGAGCTATAGCATAGAAGAACACTAGGATAACCTTGCTTGAGAAGGCTAGCTCAGTGAGTGCATCTACACCTGCGCAATGTGCACCGTATGAGGGTTTGCAGTCTGCCCTTAAGTTCTACATACACGACAAGACTAGGATTGAAGAGGAAAACACATACCTTCAATCAGTCTTGAGTTTGGTGTCTAGCAGTGAGCCCTAGTTGGGCATGATGGCCAGTTAGTTCAAAAGGGAACTGGCTTATCGAGGTTAGGCTTGATGCTAGCGCTAGAGTGACACTCATCTTGTGAAGGTTGGTGAGTGGAGTGGTTTGAGTCAATCAGAAAAACATCCAGCCACCTCCAAGCTTGTCAAAGTCACTCCACCAAAATCTACCACCCCTATTGTGAGACATGGAGTGCCTGTGGAGCCTATGAGAGATCCACCTCAGAAACAAGTGTGGTCTCCTAAACCTAACCATCTCAGGATTTAGGAACACACTTGACACCCCTACCTGACATCACTAGTGATCCCCTTTATAGAGCCCCTCAGCCACCCAAAAGAACCCACTCCACAAATAGATTCCACCTAAGAGGGAGGTGAGTTCCATTGTGATTATTGTGAGAGAGATGGGCATTTGGCTGCTTTTTTCTTTAGGAGGAAGAGAGATGAGTGTGGGGTTCTGAGTTGTGTTAGAAGAACAGGAATTGCCCTTCTCATGGTGTTCATGATCCTCATGTCCAGAGATGTCCTGCTAGGCCTAGAGGTGCTTTGCCTCATGTTTCTAGGCCTCAACGAGTAAGACCACAGGGTGGTCATGCCCGGTGGGGTATTGGTCATGTTCCATACGGCTAAGGACCCTTGTGGCAGTGGTTGAGGGACCAGTCGGGGCGCCTGAACCGGAGGGTGAGTCGGCACGGCCTGTGCCTTGGCCAGGCATGCCCTAGCCATGGATCTCGCGGGAGTCATTTCAGGCCCAGTGGATGGACCCTTCCGAGTTGGAGCAGCTGCTAACTATCTCTTGATTTTACCCTCTATGTCGACGATGCGGTGGGGCTCTGCTCTAGTCAGCGATGCACGAGATTGATCCAAAATGGAACATCTCACCCAGAGCGAAGTTGACGATGGTGGTGAAGGTGACAGCCATGGAGCTATCCATAGTCGATGTTGCACCCCCTACCTGGTGCGCCAGCTGATAGTGTCTAGCACTGACAACACACTATGGGGTATACCGTAGAGTACTTTTGGTGGTCGGCGATGTTGATTGTAGCTCGATGGTTCATGCAAAGCACGACATGACACAAAGATGTATACAGGTTCAGGCCGCTAAGGAGCATAATACCATACGTCTTGTGTGTTGCTGGAGTTTGAGGTTACAGAGGAGATGAGTTCAGTGTTCTAGATGTGTCTAATAGAAGATCCAATCGCCTTTTAGGGGTCCCTATCATGCCTTATATACACGATGCGATTAGAGTTACACACTTGAGCTCGCTACCACCTTCAAGCCTACAACTACGGAATTGTCTCGACCCACATGGTCGCGTGTGATCCTTCACTGTGTTTATCTTATCCTCTGCATGCATGAGGGTTGGTTGCGATACTTTAGATCCACATGCTTGAATTCTCGCGTCTCCCTCTGGCCATGTTCAACTGAATAGCGCATGTGGGTTGTCTTATTCAACTGAATATTGTCTCCCTCTGGCCATGGAGGCCCTTTAATGGCTCATAGACTAAATCTTGATTGTAGGGACCTTGGGGATATCTAGGAATGTTCCTAAAACATCAAATCTAATATTTTAACATAGATATACATAGAATTTAAAGCTAATTTTTGACAATGTTATTAATATTTTTTTCATGTACAATATTTTCTCCCTACAACAAAAAAGATGAAAACATCCAAATCTGTATTCAGATAGACATCCGAATTTTATATCAATTATTTAAAAAGATATAGAACGAATTTAATGTTTATTTTTGTGAAGATTAATAGCCTCAATGTTAACAATAAGAATATAAATTTACATATCAAATGTTATATATTATTTATTCACAATCAAAGAAAGAAGACAAAAAATTTGACATCCGAATAAATATCCGGATCCATCCCTAGGGATATCTATCTCCCACAACCTCATCTTGATCTGTAGCGAGTTTTCTCATACTAGTAGAACTTTGTAAAGGCCTCGTAGTGAACCCTGCCTCAGCTCCTTGAAAGAGATGAATGAGATTCATGACCCTTTGGCCTTTGGCAAATGAGTATCATGACTTGTGGCTAAAGATGTTGTAAGGAAAATGGACCATGAGCCATTTGGCTAAGTGATTTTGGTGTTTGATGATCAACATAACCTTGTGGACTAATGTGTTTGCTAGTGTTTATGTTTATAGTTCATAGGATGCGAAGAGGATTGGACTAACGCACTGAGGGTGCAACACCTCAAACGAAGACCTAAAAGACACATAGAAGTCCAAGACTCAAGAAAAAAGAACCCCAAAAGAAACAGTGAAGAGATCCATGAAGTGGACAGTCAGCCAGCGCTCTTGTGGCGCACCGGACAGTGAGCAATACCTGTCCGGTGTGCACCGGACTATGCGGTGTGCAACCCAACAGTCTGAGCAGAGAGCCCGCAACCAAGGACTCTCGGGCGCTGTAGCACCGGACTATCTAGTATGCACCGGACAGTCTGGCCAACGGTCGGATCCAACGGTCGCCTGCTACAGACCTCAACGGTCGGCTAGCGTGGCCAGGGCACGGGTCATATCTGGTGTGCACCAGACTGTCCGATGCACCCGACGACAGAGGAGTCAACTTTCTGTCCAATAGCTATAATTGTGGGGGAGGTTATAAATATCCCACCAACCGACCATTTGAAGGTATGGGAGCCCAAGCAACATACCAATACATCTTGTAAACATTTTCAAGTGCTCAAACACCCAAGTGCTTAATAGAATCACTCGGTGATTAGCGTAGGTGCTTTGCAAAGTGCTTAGGTTAGTTAGACCGCTTATGCACTTGCTCTAGGTGAATCCTAGTTAGTTGAGTGAGTTTAGAAAAAACAGACAACCCTTCGTATTTTGCGCGAGCCGTTGTAATTGTACCGAGTGGGGCGAGAGTCTTGCGAGACCGTGACAACTGAGTTTGTGTCACGACCGCCACCATATACCAAAGGGAACGAGGCCCGCAGCGTTTCGGCCGGAAGCTCGATAGTGGAGATGGCAGGGAGCATCCAAGAGGAGCCGGAAGCGGAGCACCACTTGCGCGTGGAGAAGGCATGCGACTCTCTACGAAGTTACTCGACCAAGGTGCTTGGCCCTCACGTGGGCTACCCTTTTTGCGTAAGGGCACCAACGAGGATTAGTCGGGACCTTGCGTGTTTCCGGATACCTCGGTAAAAATATCAGCGTCATCCACGAGAGTTTGCATCTCTACTCTTGCTCTTTACCTTTTGCATTTATATTAAGTATTTATGTTTCAATCTCTCCTTTCTAGTTAGATTATTTAGGATTGAAACTTAGGCTTTGCGGTAGAGATAGCAACACTTAGACAAAACCTAGTTTGCATATTCTAGATTGATTAATTGCATAGGTTTTGTTCTAGGGATTTAATTGTGGTCTAGTTTAGAAAAATGTTTTTAGAAGTCCTACTTCATCCCCTCTTAGACGTCATTGTTTCCTATAGATGTGCGACATCTGCAGAGTGTAAACCTGATATATCAGTTATGCTCACGGTTAAGAGTGGATCGAGCCTGTCACATGATTAATATATGGAAGTAAATTTTGATATACTTAATTAAAAGATGAGTGTACTCACCCTTGATTTAATTATTGCTCAAATCAGAAACAAGTACCACTGGATGAGGATTATTATGACGAGTTCTAGGTTATCGTCTTCCAGTCAACTGTGTATGTAGAAAAGTCATCTTCGTTTAGTTTAGTTTATTTAGTTTAGTTTATTTAGTTATTTTATGTAAAGACATTTCGTTATGTAATAAAAAAATTGTATCATTGATTTTTTTTACACTAAATCATTATATGTATAAAACTTGATCCTGACATAAATATAAGATGCATATCAATTATCCTTAAATTTGGGTTTAGATCACGAAAATAACAGATTTATTTTTTGATGGCCTGACGTGAGCTATCGAAAATTATTGACCACCAAGAAATTCTCGATTTTCTATAATAAATAAGAGAAACATGAAAAAATCGTGCACAGAGTCTGGGAGATTTACGTATAGATCTGTTGAACAGTTAAACCGATATTCACGGTAACGAGACCCGATATTAAGTACACAAATACAACACGTATTTGATCTAGATTCTAATTGAGGTTAAAATCGGAATATCTGTTGGAAATTTGGTCTCCTCGTCCAACAGAATAACAACAACCTTCTCATTTTCCGTCTATATATAGCGCCATCGATTGGCTCCCCGGTCCCTATTCCCTCTCAAGTCTCGAGACCCACCACCGCACCCCGCGCTCGGCGGACTCTTTTGCTGCTGCACCTGCCATCGTCACGCACCGGTGTGTGGAGCGAAGCCAGCGAGCGAGAAGTAGCCACAGAGCGGCCTCAGAGAGACGTGCAGATCGAGAGAGAGACGAACAGAGAGAGCGATTCATGGTAGGTGCGATGCGCGGCGGAGCCATGGAGTTGGAGGACCGCCTGGCCACCCTTCCTCGCTTCCGCGGCGATCACGATGACGACGGCAAGGAAAGGAGGACAGGTACGTAGAAGCATCGATCGATCCCTCGCCGCAGATCTGAAAATAGCATGCATGCAATGATTTTTTTTCCTGCTTGCTATCGCTTCTTGTTCATTGTTTCGTACGTTGGGATGGACTGCGCGCGGCGGCCGTCTCGTCGTTCCGTGATTCGCCCTGGCCTCGCTCCAGATATTTGAAGGCGAAACCAAATATTTAGCCGACGACGAGAGAATTAAAATCCGGTGCCGCTCGTTCCTACTCCCTACCATCTATAGACAATCTCGATGAGCATGCACCTACCTACTGTTAACCCAGCATTTACTGTCCCTTAGCTTGTTGATGATCTGCACAACTAGAAGATTCTCCTCTAATTATTACACTCTAGCCGTGTGCATGCATGAGGTGGCTGCATGTATGCTGGGTCGCTGTGGCATGCATAGCTAGAGTATTACAGCTTGGATTTCTAAATCACTTTCTACCATACGTAATGGGTTTGTTTGCTTGACAGTCGTCCGCTCTATGTTTTTTTAGCTAAATAGATAAAGGTTTATATATAAACGCTTCAGGAAAAAAAATATAGAGAGAGAGTTACGAGGGCCCCTAGAAAATGCTTTAAAAACTCTAGCTTTTTTTAGAGCTGTCCTATGGTAGAATCTGCGAAGCTAACAGGTATACGTTTTCCTCTATTTATAAAGTGACAAAAGATGGAATACACTCACATTTATGAACACTGTGTCACTGTCCTTCGTTCTAGAGACTCCAATCAGAGCGTGCATTTATTAAAAAAAATTGGACATAAAATGTATTTCTTGGCATCTCGGCCTGTTGTAGAGGGCCTGGTTCAAAAAAAAAAAAATTGAACACTATTTTTTTCGAATTGTAATCTGGCCACCAGATTATATAATCTAATTTATTTTTAACTTGTACTTATAGTTCAAATAAGTTAGATTATAGTTATATAATATCTAGATTATAATTCTAAACAAACAGGCCCTATAATTTGTAGAATATTCATGCACCGAGATTCTTTTGTTAACGTATGAAAGGGAAATAATAACAGATAAACGCGTGCCGCCAGGCGCCAGCGCGTCACTGGCGCCCCCCTGCGTGCATGATAAAAAGAGCCAGCACAACATGTGCCCTGGTGATGTAATTTAAAGCAACTAAGCTACCAAAAATACAAGTGAATGGAATGGTAGCACGCTGTCGTTTACTGTTTTCGTTTCCACAATTCCACTTGCACCCATTCCAAATTCATATTTATATTCTTGGACGGGAAGAATTAATTAGTATTGTCGTTTTTTGTGAGGATTTAATTCCTTTCCACGCATAGTTATCATCACACTGCCAAATTTGCCACGCATATCCTTGTTACATCAGTTAATTAGATTGCAATAAGCAAAATCTTTCTCCTCAAGAAAACAATCCAATGTGCTCCTTTTAGATCAAGCAAGTATAATAACAGGCTATAAGTTAAGAAGGCTAAATGCTGAGTTATAGGAGAGAGGAGAAACGTCTTACTAACTTATAGCTGGTTTTGAAACATGAGAACCAAGAAAACTTGTGAGAGAGACAAGTGAGGCCAAACATTAATAACGAAGAGCTAACTATTATACCAGTCGGCTAAGAAGTTGGCTGCAAAGACCCTTGCAATAACCAGCAATCAGCTATATTATTAGACTTGCTCTCCGGTAATCTTGTCTTTTTTTTTCCCTCTAGCCTTGTACCCTGTGCTGTCAGGAGTACTTTAAGCCTTCTACTGCTTCGATAATGTTGTCTCCAATGTAGGAGTATTGTGTTTTTCCCATGTTAAGCTTTGGTCAAGTTTATTAAAAGAATACACCAACATCAACAAAAGAGTTTTGTTTCACTAAATTATCGTTCATGAAATATGTTTTGAAATTATATTTACTTGATTTACTGATGCTCAACAAACCCTACTAAGATTGAGCTTAGCAACTATTTTCTCAGCCTTAAATTATAAATCATCCTTTGACTCTCTAAGAGGTTAGAATAATTTATAATTTTAAAACAAGTGAAAGTATATATATAATCAAACATGGGCCCTAGCTACCACACATAGGACTATAGGAGTAGCCTCAAGGACCATGACACTGGCACGGCTTCCAGAGTTTGTTTATCTCGTGATTGAAGTAGGCTTGCTGCTGTATAGAAGCTAGACAGCTAGCAGAGAAGGCTGGTACGGTGTGGCAAGAAGCAGTGAAAAGAACGATGGATATGATGCAGAAGAGCTGCAGAGAGAGGCCGACGATCTCTTCTGAATTCCGAGCACTGAATGAATGCCGCCAAGTAACCTAGCTGCGGCGCTACGTACCCGTGCGTGGACTCGACCGTCGCCATCATGCATCTACCGCGCCCTAGCTAGCTAGCTTAGCCGCTGTCCATTGATGACCACCTCCGCGATGGTTTCCCGTAGCTTTCTCGCCGATTCTTGGCTATGGCTCTCTGCTGCTTTCTGCATGGCAACGCGCCGAAAGGGCCGGGATCGGAGCAGTGAGAAGGTTCCGTATGCCTTTCTGTACGTCGTCTGTCCTTTTGTGAGTTCTTTTGTCGTCGTCGTCGATTCTGATATCGTTCTGTTATGGTGATGCGGTTCGATGGATGCGTCGTCGTCGACGACGACGACTGTTTTGTTTCCATGCTGAATATTGAGTGCAGATGCATGGTACGCATTGAATTGAGCACCTAGTATATGCCCATCGTTCCATGCATGCATGCTTGCTGTTAATTTCGGAGTGGTTTGATGTGGATTTTAAATTAAATTCTATATATATTAAACCAATATAACCTATATATTTATAATATATGGATGGATTGTGGCGTGTAACATTTAAATAAGTCATCGTTATTAATGGACTTTGTTTACGCAACATTATATATTATATAACTGGATGTTCCTCAATCGTCATGCATGCAGGGACGGTATGGACGGCAACGGCGCACATCATCACGGCGGTGATCGGCTCCGGCGTGCTGTCGCTGGCGTGGGCGATGGCGCAGCTGGGGTGGGTGGCCGGGCCGTTGACCCTGGTGCTCTTCGCGGCGATCACCTTCTACACCTGCGGCCTCCTCGCAGACTGCTACCGCGTTGGCGACCCCGTGACGGGCAAGCGCAACTACACCTACACCGAGGCCGTCAAGAGCAACCTGGGCGGCTGGTACGTCTGGTTCTGCGGCTTCTGCCAGTACGTCAACATGTTCGGCACAGGCATCGGCTACACCATCACAGCCTCCATCAGTGCAGCGTGAGTCGTCGTCGTCTCTTTAACCATTGAAACTACTACAATGACACTGTTAGTTGACATGTGTGTATATATATGCATGCTTGCAGGGCCATCAACAAGTCCAACTGCTTCCACTGGCACGGCCACGATGCCGACTGCAGCCAGAACACCAGCGCCTACATCATCGGCTTCGGCGTGGTGCAGGTCATCTTCAGCCAGCTCCACAACTTCCACAAGCTGTGGTGGCTCTCCATCATCGCCGCCATCATGTCCTTCTCCTACTCCGCCATCGCCGTGGGCCTCTCCCTGGCGCAGATCGTCATGGGCCCCACGGGGAAGACCACCATGACCGGCACCCTGGTCGGGGTGGACGTGGACGCTGCGCAGAAGGTGTGGATGACGTTCCAGGCGCTGGGCAACGTGGCCTTCGCGTACTCGTACGCCATCATCCTCATCGAGATCCAGGACACGCTGCGCTCCCCGCCCGCCGAGAACAAGACCATGCGCCGCGCCACCATGATGGGCATCTCCACCACCACCGGCTTCTACATGTTGTGCGGCTGCCTCGGCTACGCCGCGTTCGGCAACGCCGCGTCGGGGAACATCCTCACCGGCTTCGGCTTCTACGAGCCCTTCTGGCTCGTCGACTTCGCCAACGCCTGCATCGTCGTGCACCTCGTCGGCGGCTTCCAGGTCTTCTGCCAGCCGCTGTTCGCGGCCGTCGAGGGCGCCGTGGCGGCGCGGTACCCCGGGTCGACGCGCGAGTACGGCGCCGCGGGCCTCAACGTCTTCCGCCTCGTGTGGCGCACGGCGTTCGTGGCTGTCATCACGCTGCTGGCCATCCTCATGCCCTTCTTCAACAGCATCCTGGGCATCCTCGGCAGCATCGCCTTCTGGCCGCTCACCGTCTTCTTCCCCGTCGAGATGTACATCCGGCAGCGGCAGGTGCGAAGGTTCAGCACCAAGTGGATAGCGCTGCAGAGCCTCAGCTTCGTCTGTTTCCTCGTCACCGCCGCCTCCTGCGCGGCCTCCGTGCAGGGCGTGGTCGACTCGCTCAAGACCTACGTGCCGTTCAAGACGAGGTCGTGAGCTCCTGCTGCTTAGTTATTATACATGTAGCATACATACTACTCGTGCCTCCTTTGTAGTGGCACCGAAACAAACTGAGCAAACTCAGCCAAATTAGTTATGCGGGAGTTTAATTTTGAACTACTAGTATGTTGCTGTCGAATGCAACAAAACTAATAACGTTTACAGTTTTTCTATTTGGCATCAACCTTGTCCAGCAATAATTGGCGTATGTTGTTTCAGAAAAGTCAAACTGCGCAGGTCTTGTAAACGGAGCAACTACGTTTATTTGGAATAGCTCCCTCTTCCATCGTTTTCAACCATGCTCTAATCTCCAAGATACTATCTAAAATAATTTAAAGCACATAGATTTTAACGAAAAATACCATCTAACAACCTCTTCAATTAGATATGCAAATATAGATACGACCCTCTATTCGGAATTTCTAGCCAAATAAGAACTAGGATAGCTATCTAGACTATATATGCACATGATACAGAAAAGCTGTTGGAGGCAAAAGATATAGAAAGTAATATTTAGTAAAATAGCTCTCTAAATAACGATTTAGAGAATATATTTTAGAAAATTTCTTGGAGATGCTCTAAAACATCACTAAGCTAAACATGATCCACAACATAAACAGGGACTATTTTCGGATGTTGCACCTAATTTCAGCAGCGAGGCAAAGGCCATCGAAAATAGGCATTATTTTTTGGCGGTCGTCCCTCGCTTCCAAAAATTAGTTAATTTTCGGCGGCAACCAATCAAGGTCTAGCCTATGCCACCGAAAATTGACCAATATAATTTTCGTGCGACTAAAAAGGCCGCACCGAAAATAAAAAAGGCTTATTAGAGCATCTCCAACAAAGAAGCTAAATAGCTAGTCCAGCTAAATTTTGGCTATTCAACCCCAAGTCGCCAAATAACTCTCCAACAGACTAAATATCTGACTCACCAAGATATCTGACTCTCCAAATTAGCTCTCTCACTAGTCAAACTTGGCTAGTCACCTAACTAGCTAAATTAGATAGATAATCTTTTGGAATGAGATGCTACATATAATATGTAATCTTTATGAAAAGACAAATAGAGAGTCAAATAGAGAGCAAAAAATGAAAATTCTTTTGGAGATGCTCTTAGGAATTGCAAAAAACCCAAAAAAAACAAAAAAAATGTTTTTTAATTGCAGAACGACCCCAAACCAATGCCATTGCCCTACCCATTTTCATCATTTTTGAATTGAAATCACGTGTTTTGTGGCCAATGAGATTCGAACTCGTAACATCTCTCTCAAGCACAATCACTTCTACCACGCTACCCCTGTATCATTGTGTCTATATTACGTTTTTTGCCTCACATATTATAACAAATTGAGAGTAAATTGATTATTGAGGCACAAAATGAATTCAAATGAAAGCGTTGTTAACTACAAATTTGCACAACTCTTTGAGACCTACAACTTTCTCTCTAAAGTTTTTTCATCCGAGATCGTTTACAAAATTTTGAATTGAAAACTTTAAATGTATTTTTATAAGATAAGATGATTTCAAATTTAAAACTTGTCAACTATAAAGTTAAATATTTTTTTGAAACCTACCACTTTTATTTTGGTGGTTTTTCATCGGAGGTCGTTTGGAAAATTCGAATTTGAATTCAAATATAGTTTTTCATGACCAAATGATTTCAACTCAAAAAGTTGTCAACTACAAAGTTTCATAACTTTTCAATACCTATAACTTTAATTTTGGTGATTTTTCCATCCAAAGTCGTTTGGGAAATTAAATTTTTTAATTTTTAAAATTTATACTTAGTTTTCGTTGATAAGATAACTTTAAATAAAAAGTTGCAACCTATAAAACTCTATAACTTCTCAAGATCTACAATGTTTTATTTTAGTTGTTTAGTCATTTGCTCATCCAACATGGTGGTTCTAACATTGTTCACAAATCTTATACATCTCTCTTGTAGTTTTATAAACTACAAGAGAGAGATATAAGTTTTGTGAAGAATTTTATTTTTACTTTGTCATATGAAGAAATGCCCAAAATAAAATTTGTACATCTTGATGAGTTAAAACCTTTTTCATTAAAATTAATGTAATGCCCAAAATTTGTATTAAAAATCATGATATAAATAAATTTTGGCAATACTAAAATGTTATTAGCCAAATATAAATCCTAAAACATTAGAATGGAATAATCCTCTCATGAACTATACAATTCGGGATACCTTCCACAATATATAAATAATTCTTAAAATGAAATATGTGTTACTTCTCTAAAAATAAGCAAAACAACATAGATTCATTTTTATTGATTTTAACCTTTAATTCGATCACACGTTCACAAATGATATTTTCCTAAAATGAATTATTCTTTATGGCATGATTATAGGCATTTACTTAAAGGCATGAAATAATAAGTAAAATAATAATAATAATGATACCTCTCTATGCATCCATTATGGATTCTAGGATTTATAAAACTTTCTCCAAGGGATTAAAAAATAAAGATGCCTATCAATATGGGTTCCTCACTATTAAAGTTATTCCCCCCCCTAAAGTTATGGGTTGGCAACACAAAATTATTATTAGACAAATGTAGAACCTAAAACTTTTGAAAACTAGAATTTGAAATATATAGAAAACAGGAATTAGAATAGGAAAGAGCTTCTTACCTGGGCCAAATCTCCCCTGGCCTCAGCCCATCCGGTTCCTTCCTCCCACCGCGGCCCAAAAAAACTACTTGTGGCCTGCCCCCTATCTGGTGCGTTCGCGCGCTTAAACCCTGCCTCTGTCGTGTGGACCTGCCCCGACATTCGCTCCCGCCACCACGCCCTTACTCTCTCTGTCTGGTGGCCCAGGGTCGTTAGGATCATCTTCCCAACAGACTTCACCGAGCTCCGGCCCGAGAATCTCGCCTCTACCTCAACCCCTTTCCCCCCGATTTCCTATCTCGGACTTTGCCGCTCGGCATATAAACGGTAGCCGCTACCCCCCTATGCCATCTTCATCCCGATAGAACACCCTGAACAGAGGGCTCGCGCGGGGGGAAAGCAATGTGGGATTGTCGCCGCCAACGCGGTCATCACAATTCACCGATGTTTGGTCGCGGGGCGTGGTCCGGTGATATTCGCGGATGCACGCGCATGGTGACCATGCCTTCTCCCTGCGGTTCCCGTGGCGGGACTACGAGGAATTTCTCATCGAAGCCCGCCACCGCCGTAGATCCGCTATCGACTGTGGTCGTGGTGAACAGCTACACGAATCACGGTATGAAGCTCACCATGCTGTACCTCATGGCCTCCTCCTCGTCTAGCACCTTGCGTGGTATAATTTTGAACCCTCGGGGCACGATTATGGCCTCTCCGGCAGGGCGCCACCGTGAGGAGTCACGACACTGCTGGTGTCCCGCGTCCAGAGATTGAAGACGAGCGCGGACCATCGATCTCGTAGCGCTCAGCCAAGATTAGATCGCAGAATACCGCTTTGGCGTGGGATCCGTGACCGTTGGATTATCCGTGGGCGGTTCTGATTTGATGACGGACATGTTAAATCTGCGCCATCGGTCCTTGATCCAAGGGCCCTGGCTGCACAACGGTTCGGGATCTAATCCGATCCGTGGATGCACGATCCAACAGCCCTGGTAACTGGGTACCCCCTTCGACCGTGATACTTTGCAAAAAAGCCCTCGAGATTTTAATAAAACAACCCGTCGTCCGTGTGGCCTTGGAGGAATAGAGTTTAGGGTCCTGGAATTTTGCGCAGAGCACCCTGAACTTTGTTAAAATAATGTCCGCAATCCAGAATCCTTGGGAAATATGATTCTAACAAGTTATAACTTAGGTTAAAATTTAATTAATATTTTCTTAAGGTTATATTTCTCACATGATGTATTAATTAACATAGGCATACTCCCCATAATTGATCACATAAATATCATAACTTTTCAACCGTAAATCTGATTTTAGTGATTCTCGCGCCCACGATCTCATAGCAACGCGTAGATTATTATTACTCAGTTTGTGCTTATGATTTATGTGATGTTAATTTTGCCTATACCATGTTTTTCTGTATTGCTACGTTTAGCAGTGAGGTCACGAGTCACCTGAAGAGCAAGTTGGTACCTGGAATCTCAAGTCCCAGGCAAGTTGTGCCCTTGATCACTTCTTTTTACCCAATCATGTTCTTATTAATCATAATGATCTGCATAGGTTAATTTTGATGATACCCAATAGGTCACCCTAGTTTGGCTATCTTTATACCTTGTTTACCACTGAATATTTGGGTAGTACTTGCTATTGCTTTATGTGGGAGATACACAATATTCATGATCATACTTTTATTATCAGTTGTGATTTATTGTTCATGATAAGATGATTATGTTAATTGGAACATGGAGCGACCACCCGGGAAAACAGTGCTACCACAACGGTGGTATGGGACGCCCTTGGCTGACTAATTAGGAAAGCTAGTGGAGGACTACCTTACCCAAAAGGGGAGGCAAGGGCAGTAGGGGAGTGGTCAGTGTAGGGAGGCCCTTGGGTTGATTTTGCTGCGATTGTCGGTGTTTGGAGCCTGACCGCACACCCGGGGGTTACCCCTCGTGGTGCTTTTGGGTAGGACGGTGCTATTGACTGTAACTCAATGGTTCGTGCGAGATGCTCGAGAGACGACATGTGATTTTCTACAGGTTCGGGCCGTGTTGAGATGCATAATACCCTACTTCCTGTTGTGGATCTTTATGTGGTAGGTTACAAGGGAAATCTTCTGTATGGAGAGAGACTAATGAGTTAAGTAGATGGTCGATGAAAATGATAGGGTACCCCCTAGGCCTTATATACTTGACCGTGGGGCACTACATGCGTGTATGATGACGATGTGTACCTAAACAATAGTGAACCGACTAAACTTATCTTCCTATAATCTTACCGACTTATCCCTAGTTTGCTCCGATATTCAAGGTCGCTGTTGTTGGGGCGAAGGTGAACACGCTACCCTTCGCTCGATGCCTTCGTCTCCTCATCACTCCGACGATGGTTACATCCACAGAACGCGTCCGAACAAGCCGAAGGTGTCGACTGGACGGAGACTGGCGCAGTCCCCTTCGTCCTCGCTGTTGCAAGATGAAGGCTTTGTTGAAGTCTACGGGTCTCACGTCGTCACCGCCCCAGGAGGCCCATGCGAGATTCGGCCCATGGTAACGGGCCTCGCGAGGATAAGCGTGTTACGGGCCATGTCTGTAATAGCCTTTATCGTAATGACTGTCTGTAATCTTCCCTCGTGGGAATATTCAGGGGATAAACCCGGTACTCGAGGGCATAAACATCTTTGACAAGGGACAGCGGCCACTCGAGTGCCTATAAATACCCCCGTACAGTGCCCTCACACGGAAAATTAACGAATCTTTTGCCATCCCTCGACAAACTTTGCAAATACTCTTTCCACTTTCCCATTGAATCAACTTGCCCAGGAGGACAAGTTCCAACATTTGGCGCCCACCGTTTGTGCTACAAAAAACAACCTGCGATGGCCCCCAAGCGAGCTAGTTCGAAGGCAGCCCCATCCATCGACGAAGCAGCGAAGGCAACGCTACTAGCGAAGAAAAAAGGCAAGGCCCTCGTGGACAACACCCCCAAGAGGCCTTCGAAGATGAAGCTGTCAGCAAAAGACAGCGCCAAGACCATCCCACCTCCAAAGTCACCCTACGCACTTGCAGCTCTGAAGGCGTACCGCAAGCACCACCACCAGGCTTCGCTCCACCAGAGGGCGAAGACGTAATAGAAGACGGAGAAGTCATAGGCATATCAGCCGAAGACCAGCTACAGCTGCGGGCCCTACGCATCAAGAACCACAACCTCCAAAAGCAGAAAGAAATCCTCAAGGCCAAGCGCCAACATGTCACCATGCAAGCCAAGGTGCGTCAGATGATACAAGATGAGGAGTAGAGAGCTCTGGAGCTAGAGCAAGATATCGCGCTCATGCAGGGCGAGGGCCAGTACAATCTGTAGCATGGACCGCTTGCACCGCTTGCACCGCTATCACCCCTCTAGCAGCGCGTCCAAGCCGGAGACCCATTCATACCACAGCGCGCCCCCTTCATTCCGCACGCCACAACTTTCCAAGGGATCAACTACCTCGATGAGCAAAGCCCCTTGGCTCCGCAACTCCAAGCATCGCCTTGGCCCACCAACTTCAGGGTGGCACCTACCCCAAATACAACGGCAGTGTCGACCCGGTACAATACATCATGAGCTACCAGGTTGCCGTTGCATCATCCGGAGGGGACGACGCCACAATGGCCAAATCCTTCATCATCGCGCTCTAAGGCTCGGCCTTCACATGGTACACCAGGTTACCGCCGCTGTCCATTGACTCCTGGAAAGGGCTCCGCGGCAAGTTCCTGCTCAACTTTCAAGGGTACCGACCTGATACCGACGCCCTGGCCGAGTTATCCCTCTGCAAGAAGCAAGAGAAGGAAACCCTTCACGAGTACTACAGAAAATTCCTGACGCTCAAGTCGCAACTGCCATCAGTTGATGACCACATCGCGATCCATTACGCCATTAGCGGTTTTTGGGCTGGCGTCCTGTATAGTCATTGCATCAGGGACCCACCCAAAAATCTACAGGAGCTATATCAGCTATTTGAGAAGTATGCCAAGTCTGAAGAGCTGCATCAACGCAAGGTTGAATCTCAGAGGAAGTCTAAGGACCCTCCGTAGTCCAGCAGAACCTGGACCAGGCCATCGCAGCCAGACTCCGGACGGGATAGCCGCAGTCACCAACGGGTGCACAACATAGCCAATCAGCATCCAGCCGGAGAGACTGCTCGTCACCAGGATTACCCCCCCCCCTAGGCCGTGGCAACGACACCATAGGGAGAGGCCGAGGACGGACGCAGCAGCCGCACATATTCTACTATCTGTTTCATGGCGAGGACTGCGCGCACCCAACAAGGGATTGTCCAGAAACCAAGGCTACCAGGGACAGAATGTCCAGAGCACAGCCAACCGACAACTAGAGGGTCGTCGCGCACACATACCACCACCAGCAACACTACAACGACCAAATCCAGCATCCACCCAACCACGCGTACCAGCACCATCAAGAAGTGCAGGTTCTACCACCACTGCCTCCGCATCACCCAAATCCACCACACCATAACCACCCCCCACAAGCACCCAAGCAGGAAGACTTCGCCGAACCACCATATCGCGGAGTCATCCACATGATCACCGGAGGGTCCAGCGTGGACTTCAAAACAAAGCGGCAGAAAAGGGACCACTACCGAAGTGTGAACCACGTTGCTCTCACTGGCCCAGTAGTGCAAACAAGGTGTCTCATGTACCACTCACCTTCGACGCCAGAGACGTTGATTTGCACAGCGCTCCT
Organism: Zea mays; assembly: GCF_902167145.1. Lineage (NCBI taxonomy): Eukaryota > Viridiplantae > Streptophyta > Magnoliopsida > Poales > Poaceae > Zea > Zea mays. Next base: position 79,140,138 of record NC_050104.1, on the reverse strand, counting down.
CATGTCGATGCCATGGTGATCAACTACAGTGTAGCAGGCTGGGACCTACAGAAAGTCCTGGTCGACAATGACAGTCAAGCTGATATGGTCTTCCTGCCCACCTTCGATCGCATGGGCATAAGCCACAGCTTACTCAAACCTTCGGACAACCCCCTATACGGCTTCGACGGCAAGGGCACTTTCCCCATCGGCAAGATAGAGCTACCCCTATCATTTGGTGTAGCACCCAATGCACGAAGTGAGCAGGTCACTTTTGATATCATCGACATGGTATACCCATACAACGCCATAATGGGCTAGGGCTCCATCAACAAGTTTGAGGCGGCCATTCACGGACTCTACCTCTACATGAAAATCCCAGGTCCGCAAGGCGTGATCACAGTTTATGGCAAACAGCAGACAGCGTGCAACATTGAGAAGGACTTCGTTCCAGGGCAACGGAACGTACACTGCCTCACGGCACAGTGCAAAGGTTTTGAAGAGACCCGCTCAGTCGCAGACGAAAAAGTCAAGGCGCAGCTCCAAAGCAACGACAGAACGAAGGAGGTACCCCTTGACCCGGCAACGCCTAAACAAACGGTCGTAATAAGCGAAGACCTAACCTCGCGAGATGAGGAAAAACTCATCTCTTGTCTCTACCAAAATAAGGACTTCTTTGCTTGGTCCGCCCTCGATTTGGTTAGGGTCAGCCGCACCATCATCGAGCACGGCCTAGGCATCGACCCTTCGGTGCACCCAAAAAAGCAACGATTGCGCAAAATGTCCGATGAGAAGACTGAAGCCGCCAAGGCCGAGGTGCACCGCCTATATTGGAAGCCAAATTCATCGAGCCAATCGCTTATCCTACATGGCTCGCCAACGTGGTCATGGTGCAAAAGAAGAGCGACAAGTGGCGCATGTGCATAGACTTCACTAGCCTCAATAAGGCTTGTCCCAAGGATTACTTCCCCCTGCCACGGATTGACAAAATAGTCGATAGCGCAGCAGGCTGCGAAGTCATGTCCCTCCTTGATTGCTTCTCCAGTTACCACCAGATTTTCATGAAAGAGGAGGACAAGGCCATCACAAGCTTTATCACACCCTTCGGCACGTACTACTTCGTCTGAATGCCAGAAGGACTAAAAAATGCCGGGTCAACCTTTTCTTGCCTCACCAAGAGGGTCCTCGAAAGTCAAGTAGGCCGAAACATTTTCACCTATGTAGACAACATCATCGTTGCAAGCAAAAACAAAGAGGATCACCTGGTCGACCTCGCAGAAACATTCGCTAATATTTGCGATGCACGACTTCGGCTCAACCCTGAGAAGTGTATCTTCGGAGTTCGGTAGGGGAAGATACTTGGTTACCTAGTGTCACACCGAGGGATCGAGGCCAACCCATCTAAGATCCAAGCGATCATTGTTGGGGGCCTTCGTCTGCTGAAGGTCCTCAAAAACATGACTAATAATGTTTCCCAAGTGTAATACACATACAGGCACCTTCAGACTTAGGATGAAGCTGTACACAATATGAGAAGCAGGGTCGGAATGAAAGGTGAACCAGCGCCGAAGCTGCGAGCAAGGGAGCTTCGGCTCAGTACCAGAAAAAGGAACCAACTTAAGGAGGAAAAGGCTATCTAGTCCCTGACAGATTGTTCTTAAGTCAATAGTAAACATGAAGGGCATAAATGTAATTTCACATAGGCTGCGTCCTGTGCCTATAAATAGATGAACAGTACCCCCGTACTGTTCACGTTGACTTGTACTCGCTCGTGCATCACGTTTGTACCTTTACCTTCTGTCAAGCCGAAGGTACAAATGTAAACCAATATTGTTTTTATTCATTCATGATTATATAATAAAAGATATATTGATGGTGTCATATAATTATCCATGTTATTTCTCATGTTTCATATGCTTCGTCTTTCATTGATATATGTTGTGATGATGAAGGTACGTCCTTCATGACCTTCGTCCGAAGATCGTTATATCCTTAAGGAAATAATGCTTCGAAGGACGAAGGGCATTAACCATTAATCTATTTTTTGTATTGCCTTGTTCTTAATTCATAGCATTTGAGAACAAGTCCCCAACATTGGCGCCCACCTCCAGTGTACTCACTTCCACAACCTTCGGCAAAGCATAGACCTTCGTCATGCCGCCGAAGAAGATAACAGCGCCAGGGGCTGCAATGCAGCAACTGGACACAAACCAGGAGACTCTCTCTCTCCGAGAGGCTCGGAGCCAAAAGAGAAAGGCCACCAGTCCAACATTCCAGGAGGAGGAGTTGGACCAGGAGATCAGGGACATGGAAATCATCCACCAACAGGTGCAAAGGAAAAAGGAGAAGATGGCTCGGCTGGTCGATCTTCAAAGGAAGATCGATGAAGCTACTGAGGAAGTGCGTCATCTTGCTCAAGATGATCAAGACCGAAGGCCCCAACACAGGGAGCTTCGTCAAGAGGGCTTATTCAACGAAGAAGGATGGTACGATGATTTTAATCATGATACCTTTACTTTTGATGATGCTTCTCCCTTGGCAGCAGAATTGCAGGCTATCCCATGGCCACAATCCTACAAGCCACCCCAGCTACCCATGTACGATGGGCACTCGAACCCAAAACAATTCTTGATGAGCTATGAGGCAACAATATCCTCATACGGAGCAATGCTGCTGTCATGGCAAAGTCCTTCGTCATGGCAGTGTGGAACGTAGCCCAGACATGGTATTCTTCCCTTCGGCCAGGGACAATCACATCGTGGCAGAAGCTCAAGGACATGCTAGTTACCAGTTTCCAAGGCTTTCAGACGAAGCCAGTCATAGCCCAGGCTTTATTCCAATGCACGCAAGACCATGAGGAATACCTTCAGGCATATGTCCGAAGGTTCTTGTGACTGAGAGCACAAGCGCCCATAGTGCTCAATGAAATTGTCATTGAGGCCATGATCAAGGGTCTTCGGCCAGGACCTACGGCTCAATACTTCGCTAGGAAGCCCCCAGACTCTGGAGAAGCTACTTTAGAAAATGGATGAGTACATCCGGGCTAACAACGACTTCCGCCAAAGAAGGGAGGAAGCCTACAAATTCTCTGAGATGACTAGGGGCTTCGTAGGGAGAGTCCACCCTAGGCATGTCAGATCAATCCATAGCTCCAGTCAGAATGATGACAGAGGAAGCTAGCTTCAGAGGCCACAACACACCTCACAGTCTTCGGGACAGCAGCAAAGCTCCTTCAGGCCGCCTACTCCAAGGGGCAGAGGCGCCAGGGGCTTCGAAGGAAGATATGGGGATCAGCCCAGGAAAATCTATTGCTTATTCTATGGTGAGGACAAGGATCATACTACAAGAATGTGCCAAATCACTATTCTAAAGCAAAAGGAGATAGCAGAAGCCAAAGCTCGGCAGAATCAGCCGAAGCAGGTCTTGCACATCACGCTTGTACCTTTACCTTCTATCGAGCCGAAGGTACAAATGTAAATCAATATTGTTTTTATTCATTCATGATTATATAATAAAAGATATATTGATGGTGTCATATAATTATCCATGTTATTTCTCATGTTTCATATGCTTCGTCTTTCATTGATATATGTTGTGATGATGAAAATACGTCCTTCATGACCTTCGTCCGAAGATCGTTATATCCTTAAGGAAATAATGCTTCGAAGGATGAAGGGCATTAACCATTAATCTATTTTTTGTGTTGCCTTGTTCCTAATTCATAGCATTTGAGAACAAGTCCCCAACAATGGCGCCCACCTCCGGTGTACTCACTTCCACAACCTTCGGCAAAGCATAGACCTTCGTCATGCCGCCGAAGAAGATAACAGCGCCAGGGGCTGCACTGCAGCCACTGGACACAAACCAGGAGACTCTCTCTCTCTCTCTCTCTCTCCGAGAGGCTCGGAGCTAGAAGAGAAAGGCCACCAGTCCAACATTTCAGGAGGAGGAGTTGGACCAGGAGATCAGGGACATGGAAATCATCCACCAATAGGTGCAAAGGAAAAAGGAGAACATGGCTCGGCTGGCCGATCTTCAAAGGAAGATTGATGAAGCTACTGAGGAAGTGCGTCATCTTGCTCAAGATGATCAAGACCGAAGGCCCCAACATAGGGAGCTTCATCAAGAGGGCTTATTCAACGAAGAAGGATGGTACGATGATTTTAATCATGATACCTTTACTTTTGATGATGCTTCTCCCTTAGCAGCAGAATTGCAGGCTATCCCATGGCCACAATTTTACAAGCCACCCCAGCTACCCATGTACGATGGGCACTCGGACCCAAAACAGTTCTTGATGAGCTATGAGGTAACAATATCCTCATATGGAGAAATGCAGCTGTCATGGCAAAGTCCTTCGTCATGGCAGTCTGGAACGTAGCCCAGACATGGTATTCTTCCCTTCGGCCAAGGACAATCACGTCGTGGCATAAGCTCAAGGACATGCTGGTTACCAGTTTCCAAGGCTTTCAGATGAAGCTAGTCACAGCCCAGGCTTTGTTCCAATGCACGCAAGACCATGAGGAATACCTTCAGGCATATGTTCGAAGGTTCTTGCGACTGAGAGCACAAGCGCCCATAGTGCCCAATGAAATTGTCATTGAGGCCATGATCAAGGGTCTTCGATCAGGACCTACGACTCAATACTTCGCCAGGAAGCCCCCCAGACTCTGGAGAAGCTGCTTTAGAAAATGGATGAGTACATCAGGGCTGACAACGACTTCCGCCAAAGAAGGGAGGAAGCCTACAGATTCTCTGAGATGACTAAGGGCTTCGGAGGGAGAGTCCACCCTAGGCATGTCAGATCAATCCATAGCTCCAGTCAGAATGACAAAGGAAGCCAGCTTCAGAGGCCACAACACACCTCATAGTCTTCGGGACAGCAGCAAAACTCCTTCAGGCCGCCAGCTCCAAGGGGTAGAGGCGCCAGGGGCTTCAAAGGAAGACATGGGGATCAGTCCAGGAAAATCTATTGCTTATTCTGTGGTGAGGACAAGGGCCATACTACAAGAATATGCCAAATCACTATTCTGAAGCAAAAGGAGATAGTAGAAGCCAAAGCTCGGCAGAATCAGCCGAAGCAGGTCTTGCACACTGCTTGGTGCCACTCTCCCTACATACTAGAATATGTAGGCAATCATCTTGCAGCTTCTGTTGCTTCGGCTAGCCATTCACAGGCTTCTTGGCCTCAGCTCCCGCCACCACCACTGCAACCTACCTATTCCCGAACCCAGCAGCCAGAGGGCCGCCCGCATTCTCAACAGCAACGTGAATTCAGGGAGGAATCCGAAGCTCGTACAGTCAACAGTACTATACCCGAATCAAAGCACATATATTGAGCGATATCCTGCCTCTGAAATATTTGTACGTTCTATGTCATTTTGTTCTTTTTTAATAAGGAACAAGCAATGTAAATTTAGTTTCAATTTTTTTGTAACGACTTTTGCTTCTATCAGAATGGAATATATCTTCTTCACAGACTTACGAAACTCAAAAGTTGCGAAGCTCAAAACATACGAAGCTCAAAAGTCGTTCCTAGGGGAATGCAGAGCTAAAATTGCCGAAGCTACAGAAAGTCGTTCCTAAGGGAGCGCAGCGTAAGTTTTCTGCTCAAAAGTCATTCCAAAGGGAATGCAGAGCCAAATACCACCGAAATATAAGGCGAAGAAGTTCCAAAGTCGTTCCTAAGGGGATGCAGAACTTATACCGCCAAAATAGAAAGCGAAGAAGTTCAAAAGACGTTCCTAAGGGGATGCAGAACTTACACCGAAAAATAAACGATGAACACCGAAAAATAAACGGTGAAGAAGACTCCAAAGTCGTTCCTAAGGGGATGCAGAGCTTGTGTGTTTCAGTGTGGGCGTGTGTCTTCAGCATCCTCATAATTTTGCATCATATCATCACATCACTTCGCATAAAATCACATCATACATCATATTGCATCAATAACACGAATTGAATACGAAGTCGATCTTCGTCGAATGCTTCGTAAAAATGCAAATGTGCTAAGGCACGAAGTAAGCTTCAGGAAATAGAGTTTCATCAGCCTTGTTACAAAAGAGGGGATCCCTTCTTGCGAAGCATGGATATTTTTGCGAAGCATGGATCTTTTTCTTTACGAAGCATGAAAAGAAGGGAAGGTGTTTTTTCACCGAAGGCTCAAAAACGGCATGTATGTAAAGTTTCATGCTTCGCAAAGAAATGAATTACAATAATTTACATTTTCGATTCAAAGCTATACACATCAAATATTACAATCTTGTTACAATAAAGGTAAAATGTTCATTCTAGTGTTTCAAACATTGACCATCTAAAAATGTTTTTACAATAAGTGCTATTCCTCTTTAAGGACTTTCTCTGCAACTTCGTGCAGTAATTTGTCAACAACTTCATCAACAACGGATTCTGCCATGTTTATAATGTCCAGTACTTCCTTCATTTCTGGATCCACTAGGGGATCGAATGGTTCCGGCGGCGGAGATAATTCAGCTGAAGTAGGAAAAGTTAATTAGTCCGAAGCAACAAAAATAAATGCCGAAGCTAAAAGAAAAAAAGCAATACCTATACGTTTTTCAAGCTCTGTAGCTTCTTCAACTCGCCTTGCTTCTATTCGGGTATCATGGGTATCTTTTTCACTTTTCTTTATAATTTCATGGGCCATCTCTCGGCCACCATTCACCCAGACATCATTGAAAAATTTCCCGCCCATCAAGGATGCTTCAGCTGAAGGATCCTTCGTATCATTTATGGAGAAGGCAGCTTCGGTCTGGGCCATGGTTTTAATATGGTCGCATCCCGCCTTCTCAAAGATAGCTGAAATACCCCGCGCACTGGAAAATGCACAAACATCCCCGTGATCACTTAAGATTTCTTTGAAGGTCTCGGCCTCCCCACTTATCCATTCAATAACACCTTCGGGGTCGCCTCATATGAAGTTTTCTTCGGTAGAGTAGGCACCCACGTTGGCGAAACTAGCTTTTATTTTCTTCACGCAGTCCAAGGATTTTTCAAAACATCTTTCCTTGGATGTGCGAAGTTCTTCAACATTTTTCTCTAAATGATTTTTCCAATATTCGCTAATACCTCGGTTAGCTTCTGCGAGTGCACATTTTTCTTTAGCTTCGACCAGCTGTCTCCGAAGGTCTTCAATTACAGTCTTTTGGACTTCGGCCTGAGCCTTGAAACTAGCTTCGTCTTCTTTCACTTTGTTTACCAATGAAATTAAGATTTTGTCTTTTCAAGACCTTCGTTTCTTAATTCGATCACCTCTGAACGAAGGTTGTTCAGAGCCATCGTATAACTTTCATCTTCAATATTTTTTGTGCCCTAAGCGCATTGCTAAGAATTAAGCCCTGCAAGAGGAGGACAGAATTGAGTATAGCAAATAAAATATTTCATTTTCCAATACAAAGTTAACTTCTATACCCTTATGCTATTGTATGCCAGGTTGTCTGCAAGATCATCCTTCGACAAAATTGAAAGGTCGTCTTCTAGCTTCGGGAATCTGATGCTTCTACCTATCTCCCAGCAAACAAATATTTCTTTGTTGTCTGGGAGACAGTATAATAAATCATCTTCACTACTTCCATTAAAAACCAAGGCACCCTTCGGATATTTCAATTTTTGTGCATAATGCCTGGCTTACAAAATTTCTTCTTCGGACAATTTCTTCCCCGAAGCGTGTCGAAAGATGTAGTCGACATTTTCGATTAAAGCTTCAGGGGCAGGAATCTCAATCTTTTCTAGAACAGTTTGCTCTGTCGCCTTTTCTTCAGGTGCGGCAGGCTCTGTCATAGTGGCCACTGAAGGCCCAACTTCGGTTTCAGCTTGAACTTATGTAGCTTCGGCTTCTGCTTGCCCACTTTCGGTTTTGGTCTGTGATTTGGCTTCAGTTGGAGTGACTTTCTATGCAGGAGCAGGGCTCAGTGCCTTTGTAGTCTCCAGTACAGCATCTAGTATGTTAGCCATTCTCCTCCTCTTGGGAGTTGCGGCAGATGTTTTTTGCACTTCGGCAAACCTGCCGCTCCCAGTGGACTCAGGATTTATGGTATTTTTGTCAGTTTTTCCACATGTGGTTTTTTGGCATTATTGTGACACCCCAGTGTCACCTAGGGTTTCTCTCAAGTGCTAACCCAAGAACCATCATCTTATGTGAACCAAATTGAGCATGAGCATCAAATTGACTTAAGAATAAAGGATCCACTAAGCTTATACTTAAAAGTATAATGTTCAAAACAAATGGGTTTTTCAAAAAGGCAAAAATGTGCAACCCCAATAAAAACCCTAATTGAGCCCTATAAACAAAATTCAAGAGAAAGGGCAAAAGGGTATGAAGAATATAGAATCATGGCTTGGGCCAATTATAAACATTAAAGTATACTAAATAAGCAACAACAAAGATTATGGAAGCTTGGCCAAAACAATTTAAATAAAACTCTAAACAAGCCTCTCAAGTGGGATTTCATTAGGGAATTCTGAAATTTAGAATTCTGAATTTCAGACCTTGAGCCAAATATCAAGCGTGTTTACCTTGATCCCTAACTCAAATCCTAATGGCCCCATTGACAAAAACGTGCATAACTAACCTCTCTATCTTGTGCCAGAAGATGACATCGGGACGCGTGCCTTGGACACGTCAAACCAAAGATCTTCTCCCTGTGTGCGACAGTGAGACAAAGCAGATTTCTCCCCTCTCTATCTCTTAATCCAGTCAGCCAAACCTGCTAGTCTCCACACACAAACGACAAAGGAACCTGAGAGGAAGAGATCTCTCAACGGGATCATGGCCATAATCTCAAAGATTTGGGGCCAATCCGCGCTTGAACTCGACCTCTCTCTACGCTGCCTCGTGCTCGACGCTGTGCCAGACGCCAGAGCGCGCACTAGCGTTCGCCGCGCACGCCCCGAGCGCTTGTCAGAGCCCTGCCCTTGGCCGTGCTCGCCCGCGCATATAAAGCCTCCTCGGGTGTGCCTCACTTCACCCTGTGCTCACCATCGCCGGCCAGACACCCCTCCTTAGCTCCGGCGAGCTCCTTTCTGCCCGCCATTGCCGCTAGAGCCTCAGCCACCGTGGCCAACCCACTCCAGTCACCCCAAGTTGCGCCAGCACTTCGGTTAGCTTCGCCATTGGCTTGTGAAGCTTTCCAAGCCCTCGGACCTGGTAGAACTCCACCGGAAGGCGAAGATCGACCTCACCGGACTTCGGCCGCCCGCCTGCGCGCGTAGACAGGGCACTCCGGTGAGCCACTCTTCAATTCCTCGCGCACACACCTTCCTTGATCCCTGGTGAAGCTCTCTGACCCATTTGATTGGTCAATTGTGCCCTGGGTAGGCCGGACTCCTCGCCACCGACGATCTCCCCCGCCTGCACACGCGGACCGGCCGACTCCGACCATCCCCGACGGCGACCCGCACATCGCCGTGACCCTCAGGACCTCCCCTACACCCTCGGCCACCTCACCGGAGCAGTCTCGCCGCCGGTAAGCCCCTCCGCCCTTTCTTCTGCCGCGGGTACTGTTTAATTTGGGGGAAGGACCTCGGGTTAGGATTAGAAGAATCCAGGGGTTTTCTGCGATGTCAGTGACTCAATTGAATAGTAGCCCAGGGACCAGTTTGTAAGGAAAACTTAAAACACCCGCCAGAGACCCCGTTGCAAAGTAGTTTTCCATTTAATCGTTTCTGTTTAATCTTTTTAATGAACAGAGAACTTAGAAAATTCATAACTTGATGAATACTTAACCAAAAGTTGTCAAACCAATTTTGCTAAATTCTAAATATTATGAACTATCAATTAAAAATACTGAACCCTATGCTTTTTGTTCTAATTTTTAGAGTTTAAAATTAAATACAGAAACTGACCAAACCTTATTTAATTAAGGAAAATTAGTTATGCTTCTGTGCTGAACCTAAGAAAATTTGTAGATGTTCAAACCCCATTTAAACACTGTTTAAAAATAGTGAGAACCCCAGTATTGAAAAATTTAGTGTAGATATCCATTAAAAGCCATTTCTGCCCAAACCTTAGGAAAATCAGAAAGGCCTTAGAAATTAATGACCGGTGGATAAAATTATTTTTCCTAGTTTGCTTAAATAACAAAGAACGTAGGAAAAATAAAGGAACCTCTAGTCCAGATCAGATTCAAAGTGAAATGTTTTATTTAGCATTATTCCAACTAGAAATCAATTATTAGAATTACAAAACCAGACCCAAAATTGATAATAAAAATCCAGTGGACTTGTAACCACCAAGACCCCACTGCAAAAATAATGAACACCCAAGCCCATCATTTTAAGTAAGGTAAATAAATATAATATGATAATGAGTCATATTCCAAATAAATCATGAGTAACCCAAAATAATGCGATAATGGGCAAATAAAATTTTGCTAGGTCAATAATGAGATAGGCCACCAGATAAAAATACAAACCCATTGGAAAGATGCAAAATAATACTTATTGCCAATATTTTATAAGAAAGGCCATTTAATCCAATTAATGCATACCACCTCTTCCCTTAAGCAAAAAGATGCCAAACTTCATAATGATTGCTCTTGCGCAAAGAAGAATCAGAAATCTGTTGTTTGATATTTTTCAAATATAGTGGTAGTAGAAAGCACCCCTTTTGCTAGAAACTTTAGAAAATCCTAGTAAAATAACTAATAAGTATTAATGACTAGAAATTTGTACCAAGTCATTTTATAGAATCTAAATGTCAGCAAAAATAAGTCCTAGAGAATTACCTACTATTGAATGATAGTTGTAGTTCAAATCACCCCTTATGCCCTAAAATTTGGCAATTTTGTCCAGAGAAAACTATTCACTTCTAGAACCTTAAATTTTGAGACAGGGAATCATACACCAGTAATAAGCCATTGTAATTTTTACAGAATTTTTGGAAAATTTTTAAGGTGACTTATAGTTCAAACCCACTCCAAAAACATAAAGAGGATAAAGAAAAAGAAAGGAGAAATAAACCTCACTCCAATAAGTCCAACTTGAATTCTTGACAATTCTCACTAAGATCTTAAAAAGAATTCAGTGGAACCCCAAAAATAAACCTACCACTTAACTTAGCTAAGTTTGATCCAATTTACCAAGTATACCACCAAAAGTCTCGTATAAGCAAGACTTAGCTCTATCTAACTCAAGTAGATCATACACCATCAAAAGTTTAAATTACTAAAGCACATATCATATGATGCATATATCTTACGCATTGCATTCATTAGATTGTAATCTCGCCGACGGAGAGTACGTGCTCATCCTCGAGCAAGGAACTATCCAAGAGGAGGACCAGGAGCAAGCTCCCGAGGCTGCTATCGAGGATCTCCCCGCAGCCCCAGCTATTGAAGGCATGCCCCGGTTTATATGCATAATCGTATTATTATATGCTACTTTACTACACTTAATGCTTGTAGGATTGTAATGTGCACTTAAGTGTAGGAGTTGCTTGAAACCTCTAGTTGCATGAACTTAGGATTCCTTTTTGAGATGAATACTAGTATGCTAGGTCGAGTAGCTGCTTTGCAAATCTGGATCTCGGTAGAAGACGAGTGATTTTCTAGCACTCGCGCGAGGTCAGAAATTGATTGTATTCATCTTGATAACGGGATCTATGTTAGCCTATGGACTTGGATCCAGGGAGGATGCCTTGACCATGAGACGGGAAAAGGAATTAAGGATTAATGTGTGGATACCTGAGTCAAGCTTTTGAACGTACTAAGCACATGTCGGGAAATATGGTAACCGGTAAACCTAGTACCTGAGTGAAGCTGGGCGTGGACTTTATCCCTCACGCGACCTGAGACTGGGTCTCCCATGCTAGCTATGGTGGATACAAGTGTGGTCACTGCACGGTGGCAGCCGGGGTCAGTGGAACAATGTATGCCAAGGCGGTGAGGCCTGGACGTGAATGAGGAATCGATGGGGACGGTTGGCATGTGTGGGGACGGAGTACCCTGACATGTCGTGTGTTTAGGTTTACCTTGCAAGGATAAAACTCGATTCGAATCGTCTGCTTCTCGCGGCTAATGAGACTGCTTGACCCCTTGTACTACATCGAGTAAGAAGTGAAATGAGGTTACATGAGACAATTTGTTGATTGAACTAAATGCTTGTTACCATGTATGCTTAGAAGGAGCAAACCTAGCTAAAATAATGATACTAGAATTTGAAAAGCTAAGAATTGATGTTAGAAATAGCTAGCGCTTTTGGCAAACCAAACCCCTCAGCCAAATAGCTACATAGTCTAGAGGTAGAGGAGTAGATTCCTCACACCGGGTAAGTCTAGCTGAGTATTAGTATACTCAGCCTTGCTTGTGGCACAATTTTTGCAGGTACGATTCAGGATATGGTTGATGGTGTGACTTGGCCTACCACCCTGCCACCGGGTTGGACGGTCGAGTGGGATGTTGCTCCGGCAGGAGAGGAGCACGAGGGGTAGTGGGCTAGGCCTTGCCCATTTCCTCGATACCGACGACATCGATTATCCGCTGCATTTTATTTCGTGAACTCTTATTTGCTACTTGAAAAACTCCGATCTATGTAATAATTCAGTACTTAATTTGAGGTTTCCTGTTTTATTGTATTTCTTCTATGACTCACCTTCGAGTGAGATTGTGGAATTTGATCCTGGTTAAGTGGCTCTATCAGACTAGATCTGAGGGACTGACGGGTTATTCCGATTTAAGTGTGTTGCGGCCCCTGAGGCGTGACTTAGGCACTTAAGCTGGAATAATTCGGGTGGTTCTGCCATAGCTGGTATCAGAGCAAATTCCACCACAGAAAAGGACAATAAACCATGAATACCATTTTCAAAATTTAAAACTTGCCTAGAAACTGCTACGGATTGTTAGGACTAGACCGCTAGACCTAGGACGAAAGGCCTTAGGCATAGAGGGAGAAATAGGTGGCTAATTAAGTAGGCCCCGTGGGCCAGTACTTAGACTTTTTAAGGATGCCCTAAGAGCACCCTATTATTTGGAGAGGAGACGTTACTTCCAGCATGCATGCATAATAAACACAAAAGGGAATTAAAACTTGAGCTAACCCACTTCCTTTAAAAAACCATCCGGGCTCTTTTTTTCCTTCCACCATAATCTTTACCTATGATACCCTTCCGCAGGTGAATTCACCTACCCCAACCAGTGGAGGAGACACCCGTTTCAGTTCTGACTTCCTTTCTCACGATGGCTTTCCTTCCATCTTGTGGGAAGTGCTTAACTCCGCCGGTTACCCTACGCCCCCTTTGTACACGGTGCAGTTGTATGAGGAGCATCAGGTACCTCGTTGTCGGGTCTGGCTGACTTTGGAGGCTCATCCACTTCAGCCGGGTTGGCGTCCTCTTGATTCCGAGACAGTTGGATTCAGGACGGACGACACCACTAAAGCAGCAGCCATGAAGACTCTGACGACTTTCTTTGGCTACCATCCCCTAGAGATGGTGATGCACCCCTTGGGACTCTTCCCTACTGAGAAGAAGGATGACCCCATGTGGTGTAACATCGTGAGCCATGTGAAGGATATGTGGGCAATGTATCCTGACTTGGTTGGGAGGGTCACCGTTCAGTGCATGAGTGCGCTGTACCGCCTTCAGGCCCTTCAGAGCGACGCTATGGCACACCTTGCTAACATCGCTCAAACCACCAAGCTCACTCTCGACAGTCGATACGATTTTGTGGTCGGTTTATCCTCCGAGTTGGTGGAAAAGGATCTGCAGGTGGAAAGGCTGAGCCAGCGCATTACCACCTTGGAGCAGCAGGTGGAGATCCGAGACAACACTATTGATGTCTTGGAGAACTAGCTCCACGATGTGTAGAGGGAACTCGAAGAAGCAAATGACCACCTAGACATGCACCACTTGGAGATGGAGGGCAATGAAGCCAGAAGCCAGGGAGAAGAGGCTCCCGAGGAGCTAGGACCAGCCCCTGGTGCCAATGGGACTACCTCCGTGATGCCTCCCTCACCCGTATCCAGTGTCGCTTCCACCGCTCAGGGTTGATCAGTCACTTCGACGCTTTTAGGCGGATAGAAACCTATGCGAGCTTAGTTAATGTCAGATTTTGGACTAGGCTTATGGGTACTTTCCCTTGATTGATGTAACCCTGTGAACTTTTGAAATCTGTGGGATGTTTGTAGCCATGTTATCCTCATTTCAAACCTAATATTATGATTATGGCATTTTTCCTTCCATATGAGATGATATCTTGTCGTTCGAAATTGTGAGTTGGGATAACAATGGCGACAATCTCTGTTTTCAAATGGCAGCTAGGCAGCGTCGCGGGCATAACGAGCAGGTTCTCTCGCCACCTCCTCCAGCTCCCACAGTGCAGGAGCTGATGGCCCAGCAGAATGAGATTCTGCGACAGCTCTTGCAGCGCCAGCCCCACCCTCAGCAGCATGGTGGAGGCCAGCATCAGCGACCTCCGGCAGTGGCAACCTACCAGGAGTTCCTGAGCACGCAGCCACCCTTGTTCACCAAGGCAGAGGATCCGTTGGACGCCGACATATGGCTCCGCGTGGTTGAGTCCATGTTTCCCCTCCTCACGGGAGACTGCCCTGATGAAGCCAAGGCTCGCTTCGCCGCACAACAGCTTCGTGGCCCTGCTCAGACTTGGTGGGACCACTTCCGTGCTATGCTCCCCGCTGATTGTGAAGTGTCTTGGGAGAAATTCAAGGCTGCTTTCAGAGGGCACCACATCCCAGCTGGCATTCTGGATCGCAAGCTAAATGAGTTTCTGGCACTTAATCAAGGAACCCGCACGGTACTGCAGTATGCGCAGGCCTTCAACGACCTATGCCAGTATGCAGGTTACCATGCTGATTCTGATGAGAAGAAGAGAGACCGCTTCCGCAGGGGTCTTAACACCAAGCTGCGGGAATGACTCAACACTATCCGGGCTGATAGCTTCAATGAGTTGGTCAACCTGGCCATCTCCCAAGAGGACTGTATTGTAGCCCACTGGGCAGAGAAGAAGAGAAAGGCACCAATGGCAGCACCATCCGCTCAGGCCCAGAGGTTTAGGATTGTTTCTCACAATTAGAGCAGGGGTTTCTAGCAGCAGGCAGGCAGATGGGTGATCAGGCCACCTCAGCAGCAGCAGCCGGCACCCAACCGCTTTCCAGCTCCCGCTCCAAGGAATAATCAGCCTCCGCAGCAGCAGCAGTTCCGCCAGGGCAATGGGAACAAATGTTTCACTTGTGGCAATGTGGGCCACTATGCCAAGAATTGTCCCAGGAACCAGCAAAGGTAGATGTCAGCACCAAGTCAAGACAAGGGAAGAAAGCAGAAGGTACAAGTCAGGCAGGGAAGCTCAACTTCACTACTCTGGAGGAAGTACCTGAGGGAGCTCCTATCATGACCGGTATCTTTTCAGTTTATAATCAACCTGCTTTAATTCTGTTTGATTCTGGTGCATCTCATAGTTTCATTAGCCAAAAGTTCAGTGCTAAATGTGAACTGCCATTTTCTCACTCAAAAGGGTCATTTATGATAGTCACACCTGGGGGTAAAATTTCAACTAATCAATTAAACCAAAGTGTGCCTATTCAACTGGGAAGCCACATTGTCAAAACCACCCTTCTTGTTTTGGGTTTGGAAAATGTGGACATTATTCTGGGAGCTAATTGGATGACCCTGCACCAAGTTGTGCTTGATGTAGCCAGCCGTACTGTGGAAATCAATTCTCCGTTTTGTGGGAACTTCACCTTAATTCTGCCCAGTCAGGGTTCTACTCAGTCATGTGCTTTCTCTATGACGGAGTTACCTCTGAAGAAAATCCCAATGGTCTGTGAGTACGCGGATGTCTTCCCTGATGAATTGCCAGGAATGCCACCTGACCGGGATATTGAATTTGCCATCAAGTTGCAACCGGGAATGACACCAATTTCCAAGAGCCCCTACCGAATGCCACCCGCTGAGTTGGCAGAATTGAAGAAGCAATTGCAGGAGTTGCTAGATAAGGGATTTATTCGCCAAAGTACTTCGCCTTGGGGATGTCCAGCACTGTTTGTGAAGAAGAAGGATGAAAGCTTGAGGCTGTGTATAGATTACCGTCCTCTTAATGCGGTAACTATCAAGAACAAGTATCCTTTGCCTCGTATTGATGTCCTTTTTGACCAGTTGGTCGGGGCTAAGGTGTTTTCCAAAATAGACCTTCGCTCCGGCTACCATCAGATCAAGATACGAGCAAGCGACATTCTGAAGACGACATTCTCAACCAGTTATGGGTTATATGAATTCTTGGTGATGTCTTTCGGGCTGACTAATGCACCAGCATATTTCATGTATCTGATGAATTCTGTTTTCATGCCTGAATTGGACAAATTTGTAGTGGTGTTCATCGATGATATCTTGGTGTACTTTAAGAACGAAGAAGAACATGTCGGGCATTTGCATGTAGTGCTTAAACGTCTGCGAGAGCACCACCTTTATGTCAAGTTGTCCAAGTGTGATTTTTGGCTAAAGGAAATCAAATTCTTGGGTCACACTATCTCTCAGGCAGGAATAGTTGTTGATCCTGATAAGGTGCAAGAGGTGATGAACTGGAAGCCACCAACGACTGTTCGTCAGATTCGGAGTTTTCTGGGATTAGCTGGTTATTACCGAAGATTTATTCTGGATTTCTCTCGAATTGCGAAGCCTATAACTGAGCTGCTGAAAAAAGAAGCCAAGTTTGTTTGGAGTCAGAAGTGCGAAGATGCCTTCCATGCATTAAGGAAGTATCTGACCACAGCACCAGTATTAGCGCAACCCGACAACAGCAAGCCTTTTGATGTGTATTGTGATGCCTCTGGCACTGGACTAGGTTGTGTCTTAATGCGAGACAACTGAGTCATTGCTTACGCCTCAAGAGCACTCAGGCCTCATGAGCAAAATTATCCCACTCATGACCTCGAGTTGGTAGCAGTGGTTCATGCATTAAAAATGTGAAGGCACTATTTAATGGGAACCCACTGCAACATCTTCACTATTCACAAGAGCCTTAAGTACATCTTTACTCAGGCTGATCTCAACATGAGGCAGAGAAGATGGCTAGAGCTGATCAAGGATTATGACCTGGAGGTACATTATCATTCAGGGAAAGCCAATGTGGTAGCAGATACCTTGAGTCGGAAGTTGCAATGCAATTGTATTCTGATGGATTCTCGCATCAACACCTTGTGCGATGAGTTGAGCAAGATGCAAATTGAAGTGATTCCTTCTGGTGCTTTGTCTCACATTTCTGTCGAGCCAGCTTTGCAAGACCAGATCATCATGGCCCAGCTTAGTGACAAGGGAGTGCAGATTATCAAGGAGAATCTCCATCAGAAGGTTGAAAAGTACAAATGTTTCCGCCAAGATGAAAAGGGTGTATTATGGTTCAAAAGCAGATTGGTGATTCCTAAAAACAAGGACCTCAAGAAGAAAATCTTGGACGAGGCTCATCTCTCCAAATTCTCTACGCATCTGGGAAGCACCAAAATGTACCATGATTTGAAGCCTTTGTATTGGTGGACCAGAATGAAGAGGGAGATAGCCCAGTATGTATTGGAATGTGACACCTGTCAGAGGATAAAGGCAAGCAACTTGAAATCAGCTGGAGCTTTGCAACCCCTATCTATACCTTCGTAGAAATGGGATGACATCATCATGGATTTCATCGTGGGTCTGCCCAACACCTCTCGTCATCATGATTCGATTTGGGTTATTGTGGACCGACTGACGAAAGTGGCACATTTTCTCCCTGCGCACACCACTGATAAGGCACAAAAGTATGCAAAGTTGTACATTGACCGGATCGTGTGTTTGCACGGATTACCTCGGACCATTGTTTCTGACCGAGGAGCCCAATTTGTTGCCAGATTTTGGGAACAACTGCAGGAGTCTTTGGGAACCAAGCTAATCAGAAGTTCAGCTTACCACCCACAGACTGATGGTCAGACTAAAAGGGTAAACCAAATTCTGGAGGATATGCTGAGAGCTTGTGCAATCGATTGTGGCAAGAACTGGGATAAGCACCTCTCCTTGGCAGAGTTTGCTTATAACAATAGTTATCAATCCAGCCTAAGGATGGCACCTTTTGAAGCCCTCTATGGAAGAAGGTGTAGGACACCACTCAATTGGTTCAGCCTGGAGAAAGAGAAGTTTTCGGACCTGACTTAGTGACCGAAGCCGAAAGGAAGGTCAAACTAATCAGGAAAAATCTAGAAGCTGCTCAGGCCAGGCAGAAGAGTTACCATGATAAAAGAAGGAAACCTCTCCAGTTCAAGGTGGGAGATTTCGTGTATCTCAAGGTATCACCAACCAAGGGAGTGCAGAGGTTTGGAATCAAAGGCAAGCTAGCCCCTCGTTACATTGGACCTTATGAGATCATAGAAGCCTGTGGACCCGTGGCATATAAGCTGAAGTTACCTTCAAAAATGTCTGCCATTCATAGTGTGTTCCATGTATCTCAGCTGAAGAAGTGTGTTCGATTGCCGACCGAGATCATAGCAGAGCCAGAATTGGAGATAAAGCCAGATCTATCGTACCAAGAGTACCCTTCCAAGATTCTGGATTGCAAAGAAAGATCAACTCGGGCTAAATCGATCAAAATGTACAAGGTCCAGTGGAGTAATCACTCAGAGGAAGAAGCTACTTGGCAGACCGAGGAATTCTTGAGATCCAACTTCCCCAATTGCCTACCTAAGGAAACTGGTACGTAATCACACCCAACCCCTCCTCCTGCCCTTCTAATCTAAAGTTCAGAAATATGATCTTAAATCAGAATGAAGTAACCATGGAACAAAATTTAAAAAGGACTTCCTTCTAAAGTTGCAAAGAGAATGACATTCGAAGAGCAGTTTGCCCTAATAATAACAATAAGCACCCACTTCCTATAAGTCTCACCATTCGCTTCACCCCGGGAGGACTCTGACCCAAATCTCGGGACGAGATTCCTTTAAGGGGGGAAGGTTGTGACACCCCAGTGTCACCTAGGGTTTCTCTCAAGTGCTAACCCAAGAACCATCATCTTATGTGAACCAAATTGAGCATGAGCATCAAATTGACTTAAGAATAAAGGATCCACTAAGCTTATACTTTAAAGTATCATGTTCAAATCAAATGGGTTTTTCAAAAAGGCAAAAATGTGCAACCCCAATAAAAACCCTAATTGAGCCCTATAAACAAAATTCAAGAGAAAGGGCAAAAGGGTATGAAGAATATAGAATCATGGCTTGGGCCAATTATAAACATTAAAGTATACTAAATAAGCAACAACAAAGATTATGGAAGCTTGGCCAAAACAATTTAAATAAAACTCTAAACAAGCCTCTCAAGTGGGATTTCATTAGGGAATTCTGAAATTCAGAATTCTGAATTTCAGACCTTGAGCCAAAGATCAAGCGTGTTCACCTTGATCCCTAACTCAAATCCTAAAGGCCCCATTGACAAAAACGTGCATAACTAACCTCTCTGTCTTGTACCAGAAGATGGCATCGGGACGCGTGCCTTGGACACGTCAAACCAGAGATCTTCTCGCTGTGTGCGGCAGTGAGACAAACCAGATTTCTCCCCTATCTATCTCTTAATCCAGTCAGCCAAACCTGCTAGCCTCCACACACAAACGACAAAGGAACCTGAGAGGAAGAGATCTCTCAACGGAATCATGGCCATAATCTCAAATATTTGGGGCCAATCCGCGCTTGAACTCGACCTCTCTCTGCGCTGCCTCGTGCTCGACGCTGTGCCAGACGCCAGAGCGCGCACTGGCGTTCACCGCGCACTCCCCGGGCGCTTGTCAGAGCCCCGCCCTTGGCCGTGCTCGCCCACGCCTATAAAGCCTCCTCGGGTGCGCCTCACTTCACCCCGTGCTCACCATCGCCGGCCAGACACCCCTCCTTAGCTCCGGCGAGCTCCTTTCCACCCGCCAGAGCCTTGGCCACCGTGGCCAGCCCACTCCAGTCACCCCAAGTCGCGCCAGCGCTTCGGTTAGCTTCGCCATTGGCTTGTGAAGCTTTCCAAGCCCTCGGACCCGGCAGAACTCCACCAGAAGGCGAAGATCGACCTCACCGAACTTTGGCCGCCCGCCTGCGCGCGTAGACTGGGCACTCCGGTGAGCCACTCTTCAATTCCTCAAGCACACACCTTCCTTGATCCCTGGTGAAGCTCTCTGACCCATTTGATTGGTCAATTGTGCCCTGGGTAGGCCGGACTCCTCGCCGCCGACGAGCTCCCCCGCCTGCGCACGCGGACCGGCCGACTCCGACCATCCCCGACGGCGACCCGAACATCGCCGTGACCCTCAGGACCTCTCCTACACCCTCGGCCACCTCACCGGAGCAGTCTCGCCGCCGGTAAGCCCCCCCGCCCTTTCTTCTGCCGCGGGTACTGTTTAATTTGGGGGAAGGACCTCGGGTTAGGATTAGAAGAATCCAGGGGGTTTTCTGCGATGTCAGTGACTCAATTGAATAGTAGACCAGGGACCAGTCTGTAAGGAAAACTTAAAACACCCGCCAGGGACCCGTTGCAAACTAGTTTTCCATTTAATCATTTCTGTTTAATCTTTTTAATGAACAGAGAACTTAGAAAATTCATAACTTGATGAATACTTAACTAAAAGTTGTCAAACCAATTTTGCTAAATTCTAAATATCATGAACTATCAATTAAAAATACTGAACCTTATGCTTTCTGTTCTAATTTTTAGAGTTTAAAATTAAATACAGAAACTGACCAAACCTTGTTTAATTAAGGAAAATTAGTTATGCTTCTGTGCTGAACCTAAGAAAATTTGTAGATGTTCAAACCCCATTTAAACACTGTTTAAAAATAGTGAGAACCCCAGTATTGAAAAATTTAGTGTAGATATCCATTAAAAGCCATTTCTGCCCAAACCTTAGGAAAATCAGAAAGGCCTTAGAAATTAATGATGGGTGGATGAAATTATTTTTCCTAGTTTGCTTAAGTAACAAATAACCTAGGAAAAATAAAAGGACCTCTAGTCCAGATCAGATTCAAAGTGAAATGTTTTATTTAGCATTATTCCAACTAGAAATCAATTATTAGAATTACAAAACCAGACCCAAAATTGATAATAAAAATCCAGTGGACTTGTAACCACCAAGACCCCACTGCAAAAATATAATATGATAATGAGTCATATTCCAAATAAATCATGAGCAACCCAAAATAATGAAATAATGGGCAAATAAAATTTTGCTAGGTCAATAATGAGATAGGCCACCAGAGAAAAATACAAACCCATTGGAAAGATGCAAAATAATACCTATTGCCAATATTTTATAAGAAAGGCCATTTAATCCAATTAATGCATACCACCCCTTCCCTTAAGCAAAAAGATGTCAAACTTCAGAATGATTGCTCTTGCGCAAAGAAGCTAGGAAAAATCAGAAATCTGTTGTTTGATATTTTTCAAATATAGTGGTAGTAGAAAGCACCCCTTTTGCTAGAAACTTTAGAAAATCCTAGTAAAATAACTAATAAGTATTAATGGCTAGAAATTTGTACCAAGTCATGTTCTAGCATCTAAATGCTAGCAAAAATAAGTCCTAGAGAATTACCTACTATTGAATGATAGTTGTAGTTCAAATCACCCCTTCTGCCCTAAAATTTGGCAATTTTGTCCAGAGAAAACTATTCACTTCAAGAACCTTAAATTTTTAGACAGAGAATCATACACCAGTAATAAGCCACTGTAATTTTTACAGAATTTTTGGAAAATGTTTAAGGTGACTTGTAGTTCAAACCCACTCCAAAAACATAAAGAGGATAAAGAAAAAGAAAGGAGAAATAAACCTCACTCCAATAAGTCCAACTTGAATTCTTGACAATTCTCACTAAGATCTTAAAAAGAATTCAGTGGAACCCCAAAAATAAACCTACAACTTAACTTAGCTAAGTTTGATCCAATTTACCAAGTATACCACCAAAAGTCTCGTATAAGCAAGACATAGCTCTATCTAACTCAAGTAGATCATACACCATCAAAAGTTTAAATTACTAAAGCACATATCATATCATGCATATATCTTATGCATTGCATTCATTAGTTTGTAAGCTCGCCGTCGGAGAGTACGTGCTCATCCCCGAGCAAGGAACTGTCCAAGAGGAGGACCAGGAGCAAGCTCCCGAGGCTGCTATCGAGGATCTCCCTGCAGCCCCAGCTATTGAAGGCAAGCCCCGGTTTATATGCATAACCGTATTATTATATGCTACTTTACTACACTTAATGCTTGTAGGATTGTAATGTGCACTTAAGTGTAGGAGTTGCTTGAAACCTCTAGTTGCATGAACTTAGGATTCCTTTTTGAGATGAATACTAGTATGCTAGGTCGAGTAGCTGCTTTGCAAATCAGGATCTCGGTAGAAGACGAGTGTTTTTTCTAGCACTCGCGCGAGGTCAGGAATTGATTGTATTCATCTTGATAACGGGATCTATGTTAGTCTATGGACTTGGATCCAGGGAGGATGCCTTGACCATGAGACGGGAAAAAGGAATTAAGGATTAATGTGTGGATACCTGAGTCAAGCTTTTGAACGTACTAAGCACATGTCGGGAAATATGGTAACCGGTAAACCTAGTACCTAAGTGAAGCCGGGCGCAGACTTTATCCCTCACGCGACCTGAGACTGGGTCTCCCATGCTAGCTATGGTGGGTACAAGTGCGGTCACTGCACGGCGGCAGCCGGGGTCAGTGGAGCATTGCATGCCAAGGCGGTGAGGCCTGGACGCGAATGGGGAATCGATGGGGACGGTTGGCATGTGTGGGGACGGAGTACCCTGACATGTTGTGTGTTTAGGTTTACCTTGCAAGGATAAAACTAGATTCGAATCGTCTGCTTCTCGCAGCTAATGAGACTGCTTGACCCCTTGTACTACATCGAGTAAGAAGTGAAATGCGGTTACATGAGACAATTTGTTGATTGAACTAAATGCTTGTTACCATGTATGCTTAGAAGGAGCAAACCTAGCTAAAATAATGATACTAGAATTTGAAAAGCTAAGAATTGATTTTAGAAACAGCTAGCACTTTTGGCAAACCAAACCCCTCAGCCAAACAGCTGCATAGTCTAGAGGTAGAGGAGTAGATTCCTCACACCGGGTAAGTCTAGCTGAGTATTAGTATACTCAGCCTTGCTTGTGGCACAATTTTTGCAGGTACGATTCATGATATGGTTGATGGTGTGACTTGGCCTACCACCCTGCCACCGGGTTGGACGGTCGAGTGGGATGTTGCTCCGGCAGGAGAGGAGCACGAGGAGTAGTGGGCTAGGCCTTGCCCATTTCCTCGATACCGACGACATCGATTATCCGCTGCATTTTATTTCGTGAACTCTTATTTGCTACTTGAAAAACTCCGATCTATGTAATAATTTAGTACTTAATTTGAGGTTTCCTGTTTTATTGTATTTTTTCTGTGACTCACCTTCGAGTGAGATTGTGGAATTTGATCCTGGTTAAGTGGCTCTATCAGACTAGATCTGAGGGACTGACGGGTTATTCCGATTTAAGTGTGTTGCGGCCCCTGAGACATGACTTAGGCACTTAAGCTGGAATAATTCAGGTGGTTCTGCCACACTTATTATCTTCAGCCTTGGCTGGCTCAACTGTAGTTACCTTCGGCACTATAGTCGGCTCTTCAGTGCTCTACGCAGCTGGGACAGTTTCTTTTTCTTCGGCAGTTGAACGAGTCCCTTTGCTAAATTTAGGTATCATGGTCGGTTCAATGTAACGCGACCGGTGAGTCAGAACCTTCATCTTTTTGCCCTTCGGCTCAGTTGTGATGGCCGAAGTAGCAACCTTTCCCGAAGCAACAATCTTTCTTTTTTTACCCCTTGCCCTCGCAGCGGGTAGCAATAGTCAGGGTATACAAAGCCAATAGCATCAAATACCCTGTTCAATCTTTTCTTATTCGACCCCCGAAAGCTGCAGACAAGGCATTGTCCTTGGCCTTGGAGTATGCCCCAAGTAGCTCGTCGCTAGTAGCTTCAATGCACTTCAGCCAGTCATCATTTGGCTCATCAAACTTATCCCCAAACCTGAAGGTATACTTCAGTCGGACTAAATTACCCTCACCGGAGTCAGCGATGGTCTCCTTCGGCATTTCACAGCTTTCCACAAGCGGCCATACCCTGAAGGCTATATGTTCTTGAATCAAATCTCTTGTACCAATGAAGGAGCAAACAATGCTGAAGGCCTTATGACACGCTTCGGCGGCGTCATCAATTTCTACCTTCGGCCTTCGGAGGCCAAAGCGGGACCAGATGAGGCGCATGATGATTTCTTTAATGCCTTCCCTCACCTTTAAATCATTCTTCACATAAAACCATTCTTCCATCTAGGCTCTGGGCCATCTCTTCTGAAATGTTGGCACTGGGTGGCTTGCGTTGGGGCGAGCGATAAATCCATAACAACCGAAGTTGTTGTGGTACTGTTCTTTACCAATGGCCTTCGTCTCATATAAAAGTTCATGCATATTGCAGAAGCACTTTGCGCTTGGCTCTAGCCCTTGACTCCTTACTGCCCAGACAAAAATCCCCATCCTTATTATAGCTTCGGGGTGATCTGATGGAGGAAGATCTGTTAGGTTTTCAACACTTCAACTACAAACTTGCTCAAAGGGAACCGAAGTCCAGCCTTGAAGAAGCTTTGGTAAATTACAACTTCATTTTCCTCAGGGGCAGGGACGTTGTTATCTCCGCCAGCCCTCACAATAGACATGTCCCGAAAGTACCTTCCTCTCATGTTCTCAAGATGACTCTGTTTAATGGTTGATTTTCCGAAGACAGAATGGCTTGGTCGCCAGGGCCGATCTTCAGAATCCTCATCCCCACTTTCCACATCATACCTATCGCTATCACCAGTATCTTCAGATAAACCCTCCAGTATCTCTTTAGTGATCTTCTCTGTGTTTGTCTTTGCCATCGACTCAACAAATCCATCAACATAAGGACCCACAGCCTTCTTCTCCTCAAACAGCTTCGTCTCTTCAGTCAGCTTCGTCTCCGCAACAACCTTCTTTTCCTTGGACATTTTTTCTCCAGACATGGTGAAATAGCGTCTTTTAGCCAAAGCTTGAAAATCTAGCGAGCGCTAGTAAGCAAGAGCTAAAAGTTTGAGAAAATAATGCAAATGGCAGAAACATCATATCAAATGATGCCAGCGTGAGTTCATATTTATATGCCTAGCACGCTACAACTTGGAGGGCCCCATCTGTCATTGATTGTTGCTATTCTAGCAAAGGGAAGGTGTTTTTTGGACCTTTGGCTTAAGGCCTTCGTCCACGTCTTAGTCTGAATTCGTTGTCATAACAAATTAATACTGCGAAGGGCTACTGTTGGGGGCCTTTGTCTGCTGTAAGGTCCTCAAAAACATGACTAATAATGTTTCCCAAGTGTAATACACATACAGACACCTTTGGACTCAGGATGAAGCTGTACACAATATGGGAAGCAGGGTCGGAATGAAAGCTGAACCAACGTTGAAGCTGCACGCAAGGGAGCTTTGGCTTAGTACCAGAAAAATGAACCGACTTAAGGAGGAAAAGGCTATCTAGTCCCTGACAGATTGTTCTTAAGTCAATAGTAAACATGAAGGGCATAAATGTAATTTCACACAGGCTGCGTCCTGTGCCTATAAATCGATGAACAGTACCCCCGTACTGTTCACGCTGACTTGTACTCACTCGTGCATCACACTTGTACCTTTACCTTCTATCAAGCCGAAGGTACAAATGTAAATCAGTATTGTTTTTATTCATTCATGATTATATAATAAAAGATATACTGATGGTGTCATATAATTATCCATGTTATTTCTCATGTTTCATATGCTTCGTCTTTCATTGATATATGTTGTGATGATGAAGGTACGTTCTTCATGACCTTTGTCCGAAGATCGTTATATCCTTAAGGAAATAATGCTTCGAAGGATGAAGGGCATTAACCATTAATCTATTTTTGTGTTGCCTTGTTCTTAATTCATAGCATTTGAGAACAAGTCCCCAACAATCATCAACATGACACCCCCGCAGTCAGCCAGGGATGTCCAGCAACTGACAGGAAGATTGGCCGCTCTGAACAGATTCATCTCCAAATCCACAGAGCGTAGTCTACCTTTCTTCAAGACATTGCGTGGTGCAAAAGACTTCGCTTGGGGACCAGTGCAGGTGGCGGCCTTCGAGTCGCTCAAACAACACATGTCCGACTTAGCAACCCTTGCTAGCCCCGATCCTTCGTTGCCTCTTCTTCTATACATTGCGGCCTCACCATGTGCAGTCAGCGCAGCGTTTGTCCAAGAGTAGGACAGAGAGGGCACAAGTCGGCAGTGCCTAGTGTACTATGTCTCTGAAGTCCTCACAGCTTCTAAGTGCAACATGACCGAACTAGAAAAAAATTCATACACAGTCGTCATGGCATCACGCAAACTGCGCCACTACTTTGAGGCATTCAAAGTACGGGTCACTTCGGATAGGGGTCTGGGAGAATTGTTCAGAAACCCGGAGGCATATGTTCGAATCGCCAAATGGACAGCCGAACTCTCCGGGTACCACATCACCTTCGAACCCAGAACAACAATCAAATCACAAGTCCTTGCAAACTTCATCGTTGACTGGACAGGACCAACATGGCAACAAGAAGAGTCCCTAGAGAGTTTGGACCATCCACTGCGATGGCGCGTGGTGCCATGCGGGGGCAGGCGCCGCGACGATCATAACATCACCCGCAGGCGTCAAGTACAGATACGCAACACACCTCAGCTTCGCCTTGGAGTCCGACAGATGCACTAACAATATAGCAGAGTATGAAGCCGTCATCCCGGGACTTCGCAAATTACGAGCACTCGGTGTCGCCACATGCATAATCAGGACAGACTCGAAAGTAGTCGTCGGCCAGGTTGAGGAGTACTCAGCAAAAGATCTCGCGCTCATGCAGTATCTCACAGCTGTCCGCAGCCTCGAGAGACAATTCAAGGGTTCACCCTGCAGCATGTCGACCGCAACAAGAACAAAGAGGCCAATGTGTTGGCCAAAGCAGAGGCCAAGGGCGAGGCCTTGCCCTCCGACGTGTTCTACCACGTCATCGGCACACCAGCTGTCCGTAACCCCGAAGGTCTGCGAATAACTCAGGACACCGAAGGACACCGCATCGTCAACCTCATCATGGCCGAAGACTAGCGGGCCCCAATAACACTGTACCTACAAGGCCACTACCATCCAACCGATCGCAACGAGGCCAGACGACTAAAGCACAGAAGTAGGGACTTCACATTAGTCGAGGGTCAGTTGTACAAAAAGGGAATCAGCCAGCCCATGCTGAAGTGCATAACTGAAACCGAAGGCATAAAAATCCTCCACAAAGTCCACAGCGGAACTTGTGGATCCCACTCGGGACCTAGGGCCCTCGCTGCCAAGGTGATTCGTCAGGGATTTTACTGGCCCGCAATAATCTACACCGCCAATCGAGTCACAAGGTCATGCGAAGCATGCCAAAAGTTCTCGCCTCGCTTAGGCAGCCCTTCGCAATTCACCAAACTCATCGCCCATACATGGCCACTTCAACGCTAGGGGCTGGACATCATTGGACCACTACCTACAGCTCAAGGGAACCTCAAGTTCACCTTCGTCGCCGTCGAATATTTCACAAAGTGGATTGAGGCCAGGGCAGTATCCACAGTAACATCGAAGACCGCCAAAAAATTCTTCTGGCAAAACATTGTCTGCCGCTTCGGAGTCCCGTCCGAACTCACAGTCGACAACGGCAAACAGTTCGACATCCAAGACTTCAGGGATTTCTGCTTTTCCATCGGCACCAAGCCTGTCTTCACCTCTTTGTACCACCCACAATCCAATAGTGTTGTTGAGCACGCCAATGGCAAGATTTTTAGTGCCATCAAGAAAAGGCTTCTTGATGACAAAAAGGGCAAATGGGCCGACCAATTACCTAAAGTTGTATGGGCCCTGAACACGACAGAGTGCCGGACAACCGGTTTCACACCCTTCCGCCTATTGTATGGATCTGAGGCCATGACGCTGCAAGAGTTAAAGCACGGGTCCCCCCGAACAAACAAATCAGCCATCCCCGATGTCGACGAACCAACTTCCAAAGATCTCATCGACGGAGACCGCGTCCTCGCCCTGCAGGCCCTCAACAAATATCACGTTCAAACCAAGGCATGGCGCGACAACGCAGTCGTCCCAAGAGAATTTAACAAAGGGGACCTCGTACTCGTAAGAACCACCCGGACAGAGTCACGAGGCAAGCTAGAGCCAAAGTGGGAAGGCCCATTCATAGTCAAGACGAAGGCATCCCCCAGTGCTTACAGGTTGGCAACATCATCCGGTGAAGACTTAGAACACTCCTGAAACATCGATAATCTCCAGAAATTTTTTTGTTTAAGTCCCATGGGCCTACGCACCTTTGTAATTCTGCAAACAATGTTGTTCAGGCCCACACTCTTTTCCTCCCGGGGGGTGAGGTTTTTAACGAGGCGGAGCCATGTAATATACTAGTGAAAAGCCCCCGCAAAAAAATTCAAGAATCACCATGTCGAAAAAGACCATCCGACGGCCTTCGGCATTCGACCGATTCGAAGTCACCGCGACAGGTAGCGTAGACTACCCTCACGTGCGACAAACTCCACGCAAAAGTCGCCTAAGGGTGCAGCCGGACAAGCACAACAAGTGCACGATACGAAGTCTTTAATAAAAGACAACTCCGCGCAAAAGTTGCCTAACGGTGCAGCCGGACAAGCACAACATGTGCACGATACGAAGTCTTTACTAAAAGTAAACTCCGTGCAAAAGTCGCCTAACGGTGCAACCAGACAAGCACAACAAGTGCATGATTCGAAGTCTTTACTAAAAGGCAACTCTGCGCAAAAGTCACCTAAGGGTGCAGCCGGACAAGCACAACAAGTGCACGATACGAAGTCTTTACTAAAAGACAACTCCGCGCAAAAGTCGCCTAAGGGTGCAGCCGAACAAGCACAACAAATGCATGATACAAAGTCTTTACTAAAAGACAACTCCGCGCAAAAGTCGCCTAACGGTGCAGCCAGACAAGCACAACAAGTGCATGATACGAAGTCTTTTCCAAAAGACAAATCCATGCAAAAGTCGCCTAAGGGTGCAGCCGGACAGTCACAACACACGAATTCTGCATCTCATTCAACGAAGGGTAACCGACCACATTACACAAACAATAAACAGATAGTCACAGATTACATACACACAGCGAGGGGCCACCAACCCTACCGCACAAAAAAATACAATCGCATTTTTTCCTGTCTTTATTACGAGCCTAGGGAGGGTAGCGTTTTCACTCACTACCGCAAGACAAGAGCGAGGGCACCAAACATACTACATCGGCTCAGCCTTCGGGATAATGCCCACCTCCCGATAATTAAACAACATCATTTTCAATTCCTCACCCTCAAAAAGATTCCGCAGATCCTCCTCACCAATACTCGTCCCAAACAACAAGGACAACAGATCTCGTTGGCCACCCCAATCCACTCCAAGGCGGGTTCGCTCGATCCCCATCCGACGGTGTCTACCACTTCGCGACATCTCGCAAATGCTATGCTTCGGCACCACTTTTCATTGCCGATGCTCGATCTCCGAGCCAGCTGGGGGATCAGACGCTTCGCCCACCTCCAGTCGCGGCGAGGACTCCGTCGCGGCCACATCTAACGCAGCAAAATAATCCAAATCTTCATCCGAAGACTGTTCAGTCTAGGAAAACAGGCTCCCAAACTCACCATCAGATGAAAAAGACCCGGATTCAGAACCAGATAAACTATCACTAGCAGGCACTACGGTTGCGGCCGCCACAAAATTAGTATCATCAGTGGGGGTTGCTTGCGTAGGCCCAGATGTCGGAACCTGCGCAACAACCGATTTTCAGTATCATAAAAATAAAGCCCTACATCCAACACCCCTAACTCTATCCCGCCACCTGCGAAGGGCCGGCCGACGCTGCAGGGTCTTCGGCAGCTGGCGCGGCTGCCACCAAAGTGTCTTCACCAGGCGGCGCGGTGGCTGCCACAGGGTCCTCGCCAACGCCAGTCGGCGGCGCCAGCTCCTCCCCAATCCCCGCCCTCGCATCCTTCGCCAGAGGCACCATGCTCTCCAGGCCTCCAAAGTCGTCGACCTCCTCATCATTCGACATCTATAGAAATAGCACCAAATATAAGTACATATTCCAAAAAAATCCGTACCTACTCCATCGCCCTGTTAGATCTTTCTTGGACAGTATCACGGCCGTGAGGGCCCCACATCCTATCATAAAGCACCCCAACAAACCACTTAGCCCCTCGTCTTCGACCTAGAAAATTCTGCGGTCGAAGTCTTCGTCGGATCGGTCAAAGACTTTGAAGTGCATGCATCCCTCATAGGACAAGGCATTTGTGGCCCCTTCACAGGTGATGAGCGAGGTGAAGGACATGAGACCCGTCACGGTCGCAGGAAGCACCTTCAGTTCCTCCTGCAGCCATCCGAGAAAGCGGAGGCCCACCTCCTTACCGGACGCATCAAAGGGGGCGATACGCGCACCAAGCTGCCGGTACGCGTCCACGAGCAACGCGTGTGCTCGGTCGACCTCTGTGTGGGTAGAGGCCTCCGCTTTGTCCAGATAGCCACGCAGGCTCATGTGGCTCGCCTCCGCAGCACATTGGAGAGCGAGGTTGGCCTCGGCGCGCAAGGTTGGCCTCGGCACGCGCAGCCTAGGCCTCCACGCAGGCCTTATCCGCATCCTCCTTTTCCGCCGCCAGCCGGCGGCCGAGGTCCTCTTTTTCGGCCTCCGTAGCCGACAGCTTCTCCATCAGGTTGCGGCTCTTGTTCTCCGCGGCCGATTTGTCCCGCACAACCTCAATGTGCTGGGTCCGGAGGCGCTCAATCCTCCCCTCGAGTCATCGCCTTTCGGCAGTGAACTCCGAGGTCAGGGCCCCTACGCAATATGTTCGGCGAAGGCGGCCACCTGGCATAGAAAGCCATCAAATTCGAAGTCATATAAGAAGAGAAAACTGCCGAAGTCCAAGACTACTTACATGCTTCAGCTGATGCACAACTGAGCCCGCCACGTCCTTAGTGGCGGCGGCCGAAGCGATCTCGCCGCTGGCGCAAAACTTGGACCATGGGTCCTGCGAAGACCCCTTCGCCCCAGTCGTCACGGCGACCGACCCAGTCGCCACAGCGACCGACCCAGCCGCCACCGGCACCGGGACAACAGCCAGTTGCCCAGCCTCCGACCCTGCACCATAGTCTCGTCAAACACCCAGACCCCATAAAAAAAACTCACCGACAGGTCCCCGCCCTGTATGGGCGTCGAAAATCGCGACCCGCCCACAAGATAGTCATCCATGGAAATATCCATGGAGACCTTGGCCCCACCCACCTCCGTCTCAGCAGTACACGGCGGGGATGGAGGCCTTCGCTCCTGTGCGGGCATGGCAGGAAGCAGTTTGCTGGGGCCGGGGGCGGCGGACTTCGTGCCTAGCGGAGGCTTGCTGGTGGCGGGGGCGGCAGACTTCGCGATCCCCCGCGCCATCTTGACCTCGCGACGCGGGTCCCCAACCCTCGCGAACGCCCGATGTTTCCGCGACGAGTCTGGGCGATCCTTTTCCATCACTGCTGATACAACAGCAGCAACATTCCATCCGTAAGGAAAAATCTTCATCTCACGAGCTAATCGAGACATACACATGTCCTCGCCGGCCGCCCGGGGCATCAGAACACTCCTAGGCCAGCGACCCCCAGTAACCTTCAGCATTCGCGCGGAAGATTCACGGAGCTTGGGCGAAGACATCCTCTCCCCGGGAGCCACGCAAGTTCCCAATAAATCCACAGCAAAACGATCGGAAGCCCCCAACCCCTCAGCTGTTGTACCTAGTTTCCTCTTCTTAGCGGCCGCAGCCAGCACTGCTCCCCGTGAAGGGCCTTCGACAACCGCTGCCACCACCCTTTTCCCCGGCAGTCAGCAACAATGGCATCGTCGTCCCCTGGGTAGTCGGCATATGGCAGACGGTTCAAATAAAAAACATGATTCAATCGAACATTCGAACCGCAGATATCCCAACTCCACAGGGTCTCAGTCTTCGGCACATATCGCCCTACAATCTTTGCGGCCTCGGCCTCCACTTCACGCACAAACGCGGCCGATTTCCGGCCCCGTAAATCCACAGCGAACGAAGGACTTTGAACCAACCGATCTCCCAGGGTCGGCATCTGACGAGGGCACACCTCGCCAAGTACCTAGTCGTGTGCCAAGGGCCACACTCAATAGCCGATAAATTCCTCAACCAAATCGTGTCCGCTACTCATGCGGGCAGCGTGCCGAAGGGCCCCTTTGTCATCGTCATCGTCTGCCACCTCGAATCGAGGGAACACCACATAGCAGTGAGAGCACAGAATGGCCGGATGGAGCCCAGGCAGATCTTTGACTTCCCCACAAGAAACATAAAACCAAAAGTCCCACCAGTTGCCCCACTTATTCATGGCACAAGGGACTATCTCCACGACTTCCGCCGACGTCTTTCCAGTCCTCGGCGTAAAGGTGCACGATCCAAATTGTGCAATCTTATTTCCTATTTTCCTTTTTTGCTAGTGCAAGCAATAATTCTTGGCGAAGACTTCCACAGACGGCTGCCCGCCGTAAGAAGCAACCGCACAAACATACTTCGCCAGTGCAACCACGGCGTTAGGCGTCAGCTCGTGGACCTGCACTTCGAACCTCCACAAAACCTCCGCCACGAAGCGATGCAACGGGAGACGAAGGCCGGCAATGAAAAATGCCTCAAACACAACCAATTAGCCCTCAGGCTCAGGGATCTCCTATGCGCCCAAAACCCGCCCGACACTGTTGGGTCTATGCTTCGTCGCCGAAGGTCTTATAGGAAGAAGTGGTTCTCGGCTGAAGCTGTTTGTATAAGATAGCCGAAGGTTCCTCTTTGTGAAGCTTCGGTATTACAAACCGACTTAAAGATAGAATGACCTTTTAGTCCATAAAGGTCTGAGTCAATGTTGTAAGCTTTCATAAGGGGCATATTTGTAATTCCTCACAGGCTGCGTCCTGTGCCTATAAATAGTGAACAGAATTCCGTTACTGTTCACGCACTCCAGTATTGGCGATTGCATCATTTGGGAACCAGTCTTTGCCAAGGCAAAGGTATAATTGTATTCAATGGATAAATATAATGAGTAGTCATAATGTGGTTCATTATGATTCGTTTACCTTTGATACTTTGTGTTTTATGCAATCTATTAAAATACAATTACGAAGATTTAGTCTTTGTAATTGTACTGTAATCAACCTTCGTCCAAAGTCCATTAATCCCCAAAGGAATAATGCTTTGTTGGACGAAGGACATTAACATTTAACACTTTATGTTGCCTTGTTCTTGATTTATAGCATTTGAGAACAAGTCCCCAACATTGGCGCCCACCTCCGGTGAACTCACTTCCACTTTTTGAGCTGATGGCTACGTTCAATGATCGAACTGGAGCTGCTTCGGACCCGAAGCTGGTACTCCCGATTACAGGTGGTTCGTCCTCAGAGCCAGCCAACAAGAAACAGAAGAAAGAAGCACAGAGAAGGGTACAGCATGTTGGGGTGCAAGGACCCTTCATTAAGTCCAGATGGTCTCACATTCCTATTACCTTCTCCCAAGAGGATCTTCATCTCAAGGACTACCCACACAATGATGCCATGGTTATCTCTTGTGTTATCAAAGGATTTCTGGTCCATAATGTTTTGGTTGACACAGGCAGTGCAGCTGATATCATATTTGCTAAGGCCTTCAGACAAATGCAAGAGCCAGAAGATAAGATTCATGATGCTACACATCCTCTCTGTGGCTTCGGAGGGAGACAGATTGTAGCATTGGGCAAGATCACCATGTCAGTAACCTTCGGGTTCATCAACAACACTAGAACTGAGCAAGTCGTGTTTGACATTGTTGACATGGAATACCCTTACAATGCAATTATTGGTCGTGGCACCCTCAATGCTTTCGAAGCAATTCTTCATCCTGCCTATCTTTGCATGAAGATACCTTCGGATCAAGGACCCATCGCTATACATGGAAGTCAGGAAGCTGCCAGAAAGGCCGAAGGTAATTGGACTGACTCAAAAGCAATCCATAACATAGATGGAGCTGAAGCTTGTGAACAGTACAAATTCAGAAGGGAGAAAGCAGCTTCAGCAGATCAGCCGAAGCCTATGCTCTTATGTGAAGACATAGCAGAGCAGAAGGTGCTATTAGGCTCTCAATTATCTGAAGAGCAGGAGAAAACTTTGATAAGGTTTTTGTTTAACAACAAAGATGTTTCTGCATGGTCAGCTAATGATCTCTGCGGAGTAAATAGGGATGTTATTGAACATTCGCTTAATGTTGATCCATCCTTCAGAGCCAGAAAACAGAGGCTTCAGAAGATGTCAGATGATAAGGCCGAAGGTGCTCGTAACGAAGTCAAAAGACTCCTCAGTGCAGGAGTCATCAGAGAAGTAAAGTACCCAGAATGGCTAGCTAATACCGTTATGGTAAAAAAGGCTAATGGCAAGTGGCGAATGTGTATTGATTTTACAGATCTTAACAAGGCTTGTCCGAAGGATGAGTTCCCATTGCCAAGGATAGACTCTTTAGTTGATGCAGCAGCTTCTTCAGAGCTCATGAGTCTGTTAGACTGTTATTCAGGCTATCATCAAATTTGGATGAAGAAGGAAGATGAGCCAAAGACTAGCTTCATAACTCCAAGTGGCACATATTATTATCTTCGGATGCCTGAGGGGCTCAAAAATGCTGGAGGAAGTTTCAGCAGAATGACTGCGAAAGTTCTCCAGTCTCAGATAGGCAGAAATGTGCTAACTTATGTTGATGACATCATTGTCAAAAGCACGAAGCAGGAGAATCATATTGCTGACTTGCAGGAGACCTTCGCTAGTTTCAGACAAGCTGGTTTAAAGTTGAATCCAGAAAAATGCGTCTTCGGAGTGAAGAAGGGGAAATTTCTAGGATGCTTGGTTTCAACAAAGGGAATTGAAGCCAATCCAAGTAAGATCGAAGCTATACTTTGGATGGAGCCACCAACTACAAAAAAGGGGGCTCAAAGATTGACAGGAAGGTTGGCATCTCTCAATAGATTCATATCCAGATCAGCAGAGAGAAATCTACCATTCTTCAAAGTGCTGAAGTCAGCCGAAGTCTTTCAATGGGGACCAATTCAGCAGAAGGCCTTCGAAGACCTGAAGCAGTATTTAATAGAGCTAACAGCATTAACTCCACCTGTGCCAGGGGCTCCTTTATTATTATATGTGGCAGCTTCGCACTCAGCGGTAAGTGCAGCACTTGTCCAGGAGAAGCTTGATGGCCAAGCCAGGAAACAGGTTCCAGTATATTTTGTATCTGAAGTTCTCAGCATCTCAAAGAAAAACTACACAGAATTAGAGAAGGTGTTATATGCTGTTTTGATGGCATCCAGAAAGCTTCGGCATTATTTTCAAGCCTACAACATAATCGTTCCTTCTTCACAACCTCTGAAGGATATTATGAGGAACCGAGAAGCTACTGGAAGGATTGGAAAAAGGGCTGCAGAGCTCAATGAATTTTGTATTGAATATGTTCATAGATCTTCGATTCAGTCCCAGGCGTTAGCAGACTTCATTGCTGACTGGACGCCAGGGGCTCAGGAGGAGGAAGCAAATAAAGACGCCGAAGCATGGATAGTGTTTTGTGATGGATCTTGGGGAACCTTCGGAGCAGGAGCGGCTGCTGTGTTGGTTTCACCTTCCAAGGTCAAAACTTGTTATGCTGCAAAACTTGATTTTAGTTGCACAAATAACATTGCCGAGTACGAAGCCCTACTTCTAGGTCTTCGAAAGCTAAAAGCAATGGGAATCAGAAGGGCTATACTCAAAACTGATTCCCAGGTTGTTTCGGGTCACATTGACAAGAGTTGCAAGGCTAAGGATCCGAAGCTTGAAAAATATCTGGATATGGTTCGAAGAGTTGAAGCTTCCTTCGAAGGATTTTCTGTCAAAAATATCCCTCGAGGACAAAATGAGCATGCTGATTTGTTAGCTAAGTCAGCAGCACAGGGGCTGCCTTTACCTTCGGATGTATTCTTCGAAACAATAAAAGCACCTTCGGTGGAACTTCTTGAAAGGGCAGTCCTTAGTATATCTCCTGTGTATAGCGAAGATTGGAGAACTGAGATCATCTCTTATCTTCAGGGAAAATTCCTTTCAGATGACGAAGCTTATAACAGAAGGATAGAGGCAAGAGCTCGTCCATATGTTATGATAGAAGGGGAGTTGTACAAGCATGGAGTTTGTGCTCCGCTACTCAAGTGTTTATCCAGAACCGAAGGTATAGAGTTGATGAAAGAAATACATGCAGGCCTGTGTGGATCTCACATCGGGTCTAGGCCGTTACTTGGAAAAATTTTCCGCCAAGGATTTTATTGGCCGAAGGCAGCTTCGGATGCAGCGGAATTAGTTCAAAAATGCGAAGGTTGTCAGAGATGTGCACGAGATCAAAAACAACCTTCGTCCTTAACACAGCTCATACAACCCGTTTGGCCATTGCAAAGGTGGGGTCTTGATTTGTTAGGTCCGTTACCACCGGCCCAAGGGAACCTAAGATATGTTGTAGTGGCGGTGGAGTATTTTTCTAAATGGATTGAGGCAAAGCCTTTAGCCACAATAACTTCGGCCACCGTCCAAAAGTTTTTCTGGCAAAATATTGTTTGTCGGTTCGGGGTACCAAAGGCTATTACTGTGGATAATGGAACACAGTTTGACTCCGAAGCTTTCAGGGATTTCTGTGATCAAATTGGTACGAAGATCCATTTTGCATCAGTCAGACATCCGGAGTCAAATGGACTCGTTGAAAGAGCTAATGGCATCATAATGACAGGAATAATGAAGTTAATCTTCAATCAACCCAGGGGAAAATGGCCAGATCAGTTAACCAAAGTGGTGTGGAGCCACAATACAACAATATCAAGGTCTACAGGCTTTACTCCATTCAAGTTATTATTCGATGACGAAGCAGTAACTCCGGAAGAAGCAAAAACCGGATCAATAAGGGTAACAGCTTCGGCAGAATCAGGCTCCGAAGCTGCTTATTCTGTGGAAAAAGATGCTTTAGAAGGGATCAGGCTGCAAGCCGTGGAGAACATTAATAAATATCAAGCCGAAACAATTAAATGGCGAGATAGAAAGGTTCGGTTAAAGAATATTGAGCCAGGACACTTGGTGCTTCGGAGAGTGGCCAACCCAGAAACAGTGGGCAAGTTGCAGTTAAAATGGGATGGACCTTTCTTAGTAGCATCTTCGTCAAGACCCGGTTCATACAAACTGAAGGATATGGACGGCAACGACGTTCCTAGGTCTTGGAACGCGGATGAGCTTCGGCGATATTATGTATAACTCGATGTAATTTTTCATATTTTTCTTTCATGGCACCCTTTTCCTTTCCAAAGGGGGAGAAAGGTTTTTAATGGGGCCAGCATATGTAATTTCCTTTCTTAGTTTTATAAGAGCAAAATCCCCCAAGGAATGTAAATGTAAAAGCTGAGAACGCACCATCGAGTGCCAAAAGTAAAGGCGAAGAAGCTCCAAAGTCGTTCCTAAGGGAATGCAGAGCTTACAGCGAAAAGTCAACGCTGATTCCGCCAAAAGTAAAGGCGAAGAAGCTCCAAAGTCGTTCCTAAGGGAATGCAGAGCTTACAGCGAAAAGTCAACGCTGATTCCGCCAAAAGTAAAGGCGAAGAAGCTCCAAAGTCGTTCCTAAGGGAATGCAGAGCTTACAGCGAAAAGTCAACGCTGATTCCGCCAAAAGTAAAGGCGAAGAAGCTCCAAAGTCATTCCTAAGGGAATGCAGAGCTTACAGCGAAAAGTCAACGCTGATTCCGCCAAAAGTAAAGGCGAAGAAGCTCCAAAGTCGTTCCTAAGGGAATGCAGAGCTTACAGCGAAAAGTCAACGCTGATTCCGCCAAGAGTAAAGGCGAAGAAGCTCCAAAGTCGTTCCTAAGGGAATGCAGAGCTGAGGTGCGATTGTATTTAAGAAAATAATGGCTGTGAATATGGCTTCGGATACGTGTTTGGCCATTCATTTGCACATCGCATTACATCATAGCATTTGCATTCATAAACATTCATTTAGGCATATGTAGGATAATCATCTTCATGGCATAAATGGTTGCTTCGGCGAAAAGAGGAAAAAGAAGGGGAAAAAAGAGCTTCGTGTATAAAAAGTAGAGCTTCGGAAAAAAGGAAAAATGTTGTTTTCTATGCTTCGTTGCGTACGAAAAGAAGGGAAGGTGTTTTTTTCGCCTTCGGCTCAAAAGAAAATTTCGTCCACATCAAAGCATTTCTCATACATATATGATAAGGATATATAACAAGGTATGAACAGAAGTTATCTCAAAAGTTTTAGTTACATTTACAAAAGTTATCTCAGAAGTTTCTCAAGTACTGTTTACAGTCTACTATCTAATCTCCAAGGAGCTTCAGCTTCGGCGTCATTTTTGATCATCGGCTTCGGCTTCGTCATCCTATATGATTAAGGTCGTTGTAAGTTAAAATCAAGCTTTCAGGAAAAGGTAAGCATAAGGTATGGTTTCTTACTGGTTCAAGGTGGCTACGAGCTTCGTCTCCAGCCTTTTCCCGCCCACCTTTTGTCCATATCATTTTTACAAATCTATTCGAGATACTCCGGGCGAGATCAGGAATATCATCAAGGATTGATGGTGATAAGGTGAAATTTGGCCTATTGACAATCTTTGCATGATCGCAGCCAGCCTTCAGGAAAGCTGCAGCAGTGCCTCGAGAAGCCACCCAGGCACAAAAGTCACCATGCCCAGCTATGACTTCGTCGAGCTCGTCAATCTCCCCCTCAATATGTTCGAAGGTTTTTGGTAGATCTTCAGCTGAGGGGGTGAATTTTTCACTACTGGCTCCAACTGAGTAAAAAATCTTTCTTAAGCGTTGAATGCATTTGTTGCTAAATTCCAGACATTTTTCTTGAAGGCCTGTCAATAGTTTTCTCAAATCTGAATTTTCTTGAGCTTCGGCTTCAAGTTTTGCATTAAGCTCTAGCTTTTCTCGTTCGAACTGTTCAGACTGGCGGAGAAGCTTCGTGTTTAGTTCTGTTATTTTTGCTTCAGCTTCCGCCAATGAACCTTCGGCTGCCTGGAGCTCAAAGTTCTTTTTCTCAATAACATCCGATTGATCCTTTATTCTGCTTTCCAAATTTTCAATTATAACTTCGTGCTTCTTATCTTCAAGATCTTGCTGCATTTGCAAGGCTTTGCTCAACAGCATACTCTGCACGAAAATAACCTTCGTCAGACATGTTTTTATTCTTAGAAACAATAAAGTTAAGGGACAAGTATCACCTTGAAGTTGGAATAAAATAAACTACCAATGACATGTTGTCGTCGGTAGCGGCTGATGTCTGTTTCCAGCTTCGGGAAGCCGATACTCTTTGACAGAGTACCGATAATTTTGGCCCCAGTTTGATCTCGAATGCAATCTAATTTTTCGTCGTCAACGCCTCCGAAGAGGAGTGCCCCAGGTTTGTATCCACAGGATTTGGCATACTCTCTAAGCTTTTCTATTTCAGCTTTTGATAGTTGTTCTCCAACTAAATTCTGGAACATGAAGGCTTCGTTTTCTAAAGCTTCGTCAGCAATTTCTTTTCCTTTTCCCGAAGCTGCGGTTACGGCCTCTTCGGCGACGGTAGTAGCCTCTTCTGTAGCCATGTCTAGCAGTAGTTGGTCAATGTGTTCAATTGTGCTCTCCAGGTTCAAATCTTCAGCTGAGGCAACTTCGGCAGCTACGGCCTCCGAAGGTGCAATTTCAATATCTGTCTTCTCTGCAGCCGCTGGTGTTTTCTGGACCGAAGCTCTTGGCGGCGTTTTGTCAATTACTTCTGTCACAGTGATAATTCTTTGTTTCTTTGCCTTGATGGTTTTCTTCGATTTTTCGGGCTCCTTGTCCTTCTGAAAAAACTTTGTCAGTTGAGGGTCCAGTGGACTTAGCTTCGCAGGTAAGGTTTCAGTCATTACCTTCAGAATTTCCTCAACGTCAGCAGCAGAAGGTGATGCGGGGGTTTCTTCTGCTTCGGATATTTGGTGCTTCGGAGAAGAAGTTTTCCTCTTCTTCGGAATTTTCTTCTTTAATGGTTCTTTTTCTTCACTTATGGCCTCAGTTATCCTTTTTCTTTTTTGACCCCCAGCACCTTTGTTCAGATTTTCATAATCAGGATAATCAAAGCCCAAGGCGTCCAACACTCGATTTAGCCTTCGCTTCGGACGGGTGCCGAAGGCGGCGGTCATCAATTGATCTTCCTTTTTGGAATAATTGCCAAGAATTTCATTGCACATTGCTTCAATTGTATCTAGCCACTCTTGACAAGGTGTTTTAAAGTACTTTTTAAACTTGAAATAGTAAGGTAAACGTACAAGTTCACCTTCTCTCTTTTCCCCCTGTAGCTTCGGCATTTCCCATTCTTTCAAACTGGGAAAAACTTTGAAAGCTAAAAACTCTTGAACAAGGTCCCTTGTGCTGATATGCTCTGCAATAATTCTGAATTCACTCATTGCTTGTTGTGTTGGACCTTCGGGTGTCATGTCGCAGCGAGGTCGGGTTTCTCCGAAGATTAGTTCCAGCGGGCTTTGCACAAGCTTTTCCTTGTCGTCATTAATCTTGACATAGAACCACTCTGATTTCCAGCCTGCTGCCCACTTGCTTCGGTAGCTAATTACAGGAAACTTTGTAGTTTTTCGATAGGCGAAGTTATAGCAACCAAAATTATCGTGCAATCCATCTTTTCTAGCCTTTGTTTGATAATGCAACTCGTGAACCCGGCAGAAGCTGTCCGCAAATGGTTCCACTGCTTGGCTTCGGATTGCCCAGATATAAACAATAAGCCTAACGATACCGTTAGGGGTCAGCTGATGAAAATAGATACCGAACCTCTTCAGCACCTCTGCAATGATCCCATGTAGGGGGAATCTTAATCCAGCCTTTAAAAAGCTCTTGAAAATAACAATTTCATCTTTCTCTGGTTTTGGGGTAGTTTCTTCTCCTCCGAAGCGTAATAGCTTCTTCTGATTTTCAGTAAAAAAGCCTGACTTTACCATCTTGGACAGATCAGCCTTCGAAACAGTAGATTTCCCGAAGTCCAAGTGGCTGGGCTTGCTTGGCATGGCAATGCGATAATCATCTTCAGAATCAGTTTCCTCAATATCTTCTTCTTCTGCTTCAGCGATTGCTTGTTCTGCTTGTCCTGCATCATCATGAGGGATCTTTTCCGAAGTCACCAGCCCGGATCGTTGCATAGCTTCGGAGATGGGAACAGTCTCCGAAGCTTCAGTTTCGTCCCCCTCACGCTCAACCCTGGCAGTAGAACGCACTCTGGCCATTCAATTATGAACTTGTGGAACGTTAATACTTTCTTCCTCCGAAGCAGGTTTCAAACTGGAGCTTCGTTCGACTCTGACAGACAAGCTTCGGTGACGGTTAAAAATTTTGGCAGCAAAACAGTACAAATAGCAATGAATGCTGTGGTAACTTCACACCTACTCGTCTGTTTATATAGTGCTGCAGGTAAGAAGGCGAAGCGCCAGAATTTTTACACCAGGCGGACACCCG
Organism: Zea mays; assembly: GCF_902167145.1. Lineage (NCBI taxonomy): Eukaryota > Viridiplantae > Streptophyta > Magnoliopsida > Poales > Poaceae > Zea > Zea mays. The sequence continues at coordinate 79,098,519 of NC_050104.1, read as the reverse complement.
CTCGCACTCGCTGCGTGGTGGACCGCAGATACTGAACAGTAACTCTGCAAGGTGGGGCCGCTACACGCTGGGAGATCGAATCGTTTCTCGACAACGAGCTAAGGGAAGGTGTTTTTCAGACCTTCGGCGCTCCGAAGCTTAAGAGACTTTTTTCACGGATCAAGCTCGTTACGAAAAACGATCTAGCACCGCGAAAGGGGCTACTGTTGGGTCTATGCTTCGTCGCCGAAGGTCTTATAGGAAGAAGTGGTTCTCGGCTGAAGCTGTTTGTATAAGATAGCCGAAGGTTCCTCTTTGTGAAGCTTCGGTATTACAAACCGACTTAAAGATAGAATGACCTTTTAGTCCATAAAGGTCTGAGTCAATGTTGTAAGCTTTCGTAAGGGGCATATTTGTAATTCCTCACAGGCTGCGTCCTGTGCCTATAAATAGTGAACAGAATTCCGTTACTGTTCACGCACTCCAGTATTGGCGATTGCATCATTTGGGAACCAGTCTTTGCCAAGGCAAAGGTATAATTGTATTCAATGGATAAATATAATGAGTAGTCATAATGTGGTTCATTATGATTCGTTTACCTTTGATACTTTGTGTTTTATGCAATCTATTAAAATACAATTACGAAGATTTAGTCTTTGTAATTGTACTGTAATCAACCTTCGTCCAAAGTCCATTAATCCCCAAAGGAATAATGCTTTGTTGGACGAAGGACATTAACATTTAACACTTTATGTTGCCTTGTTCTTGATTTATAGCATTTGAGAACAAGTCCCCAACAGACACCGTCACCAAAGTATCCAAGCCGCTGCATCTCTAGCACGCGGACCGAGGAAATCCTCAAAGTGCCAAACTCCACGGTGTGACCCAGTTGCAACTCCATCACCGCCAAATCACTCAAAGTATCCTCGGTCGACGGGTCAGCCGACGACGCACTCGCAGCAGACGAGGAAGAAGACATTGCTACGTACCGTCGGCGGCGGCGCGCGGTCTGCTTGACACGGGCCAGAATTCCGAGGCGGGACAGCAAGGAGGGCAGGCGAGCGGTTTGCAAAAGCTAGGGTTTTCTATAGCGCAAGCAAGGGTAGGAAACAGTCCCGGCCGAGGTCGCCTTTTTATAGACAGGACACGACGCTTTGGGAAACATGCAGTCCAACAGTAACACGTCCATCAATGGTCACATTTCAAAAACCCCCGCGGGACCACTTCGAGCGAGGGCAGCGTCTCCCCCATCTAGCGGCGTCTTCGGCACCAGATGACTTAGTCGAACTGGTCCATCGGAGGGCAAATGTTGGGGCTAAGGCGAACACGCTACCCTTCGCTCGATGCCTTTGTCTCCTCATCACTCCGACGAAGGTTACATCCACAGAATGCGCCCAAACAAGCCGAAGGCGTCGACTAGACGGAGACCAACGCGGTCCCCTTCGCCCTCGCTGTTGCAAGACGAAGGCTTTGTCGAAGGCTACGGGTCTCACGTCGTCACCGCCCTGGGAGGCCCATGCGGGATTCGGCCCATGGTAATGGGCCCCGCGAGGATAAGCGCGTTATGGGCCGCGTCTGTAATAGCCTTTATCGTAATGGCTGTCTGTAACCTCCCCTCGTGGGAATATTCTGGGGATAAACCGGGTACTCGATGGCAAAAACATATTTGACAAGGGACAACGGCCACTCGAGTGCCTATAAATACCCCCGTACAGTGCCCTCACACGGAAAATTAACAAAGCTTTTGCCATCCCTCGACAAACTTTGCAAATACTCTTTCCACTTTCCCGTTGGATCAACTTGCCCAGGAGGACAAGTTCCAACAGCTGTACGCGGGAAAGTCGGATCGGCGCTGTGGATAGCGCTTAAGTCCAATGAGCTGCTTAGGTCTGAGTCTGCTTCTTTCTCGCGTCGGCCCATTCTGCCAGCAATCCTCCCTGGCCCACGAAGGGATGGCCTTGCGAGATAATAGGCCCAAAGCCTTTCGCGAGGCCTTCTTGCCTTCTAGTGGACCCGGGGGATATCTGTCCCCCACAAGCCCCCAATATTTGAGTTGATTTTGAAATAATCAGCCCAATGATTCTAGGTCCAGCCCGCGAGTTTGTGGCTTGATTTCCACTCTGGCAATGCCACATGTGCGCTTATTGTGCGTTGCTCCTGAACTTTGAGTGAATCAATAAAAACAGTCTTCTCAAAGGTCCTCATTTGATGCTTTGGAGATCAGCAGGTCCTCATTTGATGCTTTGGAGATCAGCATCTTGTGATCATATCGTGCTTTGGAAGTCAGCATTCGGAACTTTGAGTGGGTTTTTGAAAACAAACCACTCAAAGGTCTTCATTTCATGCCTTGGCAATCAGCATTCTGTCATCGGTTTATGCTTTAGAAATCAGCATTCTGCCTTCTGGGATTAAAAATCTAAGGTGCACCCAATGGGTGTAGCCCCCGAGCTTTGAATGGATTTTTGAAAATAATCCACTCAAGGATCTTCATCTTATGCTTTAGAAATCAGCATTTCGTCTTCATCTCATGCTCTTGCGAATTCAAACAATATTATCTTCCCACACCTTGTTAGGTCTGAAATTTATTTGATCGGTGACATATTTGATGTTTGGTAGATGGCTCTTGACTGGTCTTCACCCCGCTCTGCGCTTCAATGCCTCTGCTGACTAGACTTGCGGTTCAGTAGCTATATTTGGATTTCCTTCAATCTCTTCCTTCTGTCTCAGTACATTCATTGCATATACTGTATGGATATGACTTCTTTAGAAAATCTATTGAAAGTTCCTGGCCACCCCCCCAATGGGTGTGACCAAGGGGCGTCTTGGTGCGTAGAGCGTTTAGCACACTGTCCTGGAGTAGTAACTTGATGTGACCCCGGGGTGTAATCATATCGCTCGAGCAGTTGACCTTGGTCCAAATGGTGTCGTGTTATGCGAAGCGGCGTCTATTGCCTGACTCATTTTTAGGCGGCTTGAATTGCTTATTGAATACTTGCGACTGTTCGGCGAGCATGGTAGGAAGTGGACGGTCACTCCTGGCCTCTATTAATAGCCTGCTTGCACCGTTGTTCTCTTCGCTCATCCTTCAATCATCTGCTACTTTCTTCTCCTTTTATCCTCTTCTCCATCTGACCATGGGCAAGGGTAAGAGAGGTCGAGGCTCGCTCCACCATGCCGGCGATAAGAGGAAGCGCGATCCAAGCCCTCCCTTGGAGGACTTCGGCGATTCAGAGTACTCGGAGGAGGAGGTTTCTTCCGAGTCCGAGGGGTTGCTGGCTCTCACCTCTCCCCCAACATCGTCCAATGACTCGGATGACTCCCAGGGGATAACCGTAGAGGTCTGGACTTACATCCGTTCTGTCGAGCGCGCCGGGCTCGAGGAGTCAGATGAGTCAGAGGTCTCCTCGGATGAGGAGAACTCCTCTGGCTCATCCGAGGAGCGGAGCGGCGATGACAGCAACAATGAGGGCGGTGGCAGCAGTGACGACAGCGATGGCGAAGGCGATAACGACGACGGCAAGGGCAAAGGAGGCGACGATGGCAACGATGGCGATGGTGGCGGCAAGGGCGGCAAGGCCAGTGGCAAAGCGCCACTGGTTTAAATATTAGTATAGATAATTAGTAGTAGTAGAATAATGTAGTAGTAGTTAGTAGTATAGTGTAGTGTAAGTAGTGAAGTAATGTAATGTAATGTAGTAGAAAAAAGGGGGAAGAAGGTCGACTCATAATGAGTTAGCTTTTGAGTTTGTGTAACCCCCTCCAATATTAATGAGAAACTTTAGTTGCTCCGAGTGACTGTTGCCTTTGCTGTTTTCTCTATTTACACGCTTAATAGTTCACCCGTATGTCTAATGCTGCCGACGTTTTTAGAGGTAACCGCCGAGCGATGACTGATACTGCCAGCGTTTTAGAGGTAACCACCGAGCGATGACTGATACTGTCGGCGTTTTAGAGGTAATCGCCGAGTGATGCCTGAAACTTTGCTTTCACGAGTAGTGACCTGGCACTTTTAGAAACAGTGCCCGACCCAGGAAACCCCATTTATACTTGCGCTGACGTGCTTTTTTGATTTATGAGCCCTAACATCACTTTTTCACCTTGAACCACTCCTCTACTTCCCTGAGATCTCGATCCTGCTCGTTCTGCCAGAAAGATTGTGATGGCGCCGAAGCGGAAGAGGCAGAGCACCGTTGCTGCGATCATCCCGCCTATCGACCCCAACAGCCAGCTGCCATTCGCTGGTAACCATATGTCCATCATTTCAGAATCCGACCTCCTTCATCTTGTTGACGTTGGGGTTTTGCTTCCAAAAGAGCTCTACTCTTGGTGGATTTGCCGCGGCGTCACCATTTCGACAGAGGATACCCATGAATCTGTCGTTTATGTTCCTTTTCTTATTCGTGGTCTTGCTCTTCCCGTCTCCCCCTTTTTCTGCGGTCTCCTTGATTTCTACGAATTGAACTTGATGCATCTGAACCCTAATTCCATTCTGCAAATTTCCATTTTCGTACATCTGTGCGAGGCCTTTCTCGGGATTCTCCCCCATTTCGGTCTCTGGAAATACCTTTATCATTGTCGGCCTAGGATGGCTGGGGGACAACACCAGCTTGTTGGTGGCGCAGGTCTGAAGCTTCGCCGGGGGAGGAAAACAGAGTACCTCGACATCCCTCTCAAGGATAGCATCAAAGGGTGGCGCCTTGAGTGGTTCATTGTGAAGAACCACTGCAAGTCCCTCCCCCTCGGTCAGGGAGGTAGCCAGATGTTCGCACAATGAGCTGGATAGAATCTCCGACCCTTTCGGAGATAACAGATGCTAAAGTGCTGCTTGCCGAGATCTGCTTGCTAAAAGATAGAGGTCTGACTGCTGAAGCTGTAGTCGCTGACTTCGTATTCAAGAACATTCAACCCTTAAAGGACAGGGCCTACCCCGCTTACTTGTACAACGGTGTCAACGATTCTACCTGGGTCACGAACAGAAAAATTCCTACTGAAGACCTGCTGAGTCGACTGGACATGATCCTGAGGGGTAGAGTTTCAAATGCTGGTGCTCCTGTGGCTTATTCTGCATGGAACCTGTCGTCACTTAAGCCATTCTCTAAGTTTGTGTCCAACCCTCCTGCTCGTGACGATAGCTTGGGTCTTAGAGTGCGACCCTCTGCTGAAGACATTGAGGCTTTGATTGCCCCACTTCGGAGTCTTCCTGAGGATGAGAGGTAGACTCACTTTGAGATGCCAGCTAGTACTGATGACGCGGAGATGGATGCTGTGCTTAACTTGTTGGCTGGGGAATCATCCGACTCAACCCACATCGAGCCGTTGGTCATCACAACTGGCCAAGAACTTGGTGAAGAGGTGCAAACTCAGGAACTCGAAGGTGTCCGCCCAAAGCGTCCATGCCGAGTGAGCCGGCCGACTGCACCTATCGAGGAGAAAAGGAAGAAGAGGCGACTTCGGCGGCTGTCGTGCTTGGACCAAGGTGCAGGCCCTTCTGCACCGGCTACTGTTGATGTCCCGATGGAAGCCATTCCTAAGGTTGATGCCAAGGGATGTAATCATGCACAGGCTGTTGGCTGCCTGTTTGACGAGGATGAAGAGGAAGAAGAAGAAGAAGAAGTCCCGCTGATTTGCAAGAACAACCGGCACTATAGAGGTAGCGAGGGGGGTAGTGATATTCCCTCTCCAGCTCTGCCCGCCCTTGTCAGTCTTCAGGGGCTCTCAATATCAGATTTTGATCAAGTACTGGAGGAGGTCGTCCCTAAAGACATGCTATTAGAGCCTCCTAAAGATGATGTACCGGCCGTCTGTTCAGAGGTCCTAGACGGTGGGCTTTCCTTGCTCGATTCCGCTGGGCAAGAGGTAACCCGAGCGGTGTCTCGTGCATCATCGACTTTGGAGGGCAGCCTTCCATGCCGAGACACTGATTTGAGTCATCCAACTCCCATGGAGGTGGCTGAGGGGCCTTCAGCCTTAGAGGTGGCTACTACAGAAGACCCAGCCCCCAAGGGTGGTGCCGGCAGCTACCCAGCCCCCGAGGGTGTTGCTAGTAGTGATCTAGCTCTTGCGAGTAGTGCAAGCTACAACCCAGCCCCTGAGGGTGTTCAGGTGTGCTCTCTTTCCCATGCCTCCATGGATGTCCACGTTGGGTCGTCCCCACCTCAGTTCGATGGAGCGACGGCGGTACATGCTTCCACAGTTTTAACTGGACAAGTTGCCTTAGAGGTCGGCGAGCTAAATGCAAGGAGCCTGCCATCTGCTAGTGGAGCTGAGGTCACCCTAGATAATGCTCTTCAGATCGTTCCTGCTGACCTTCCCTCGTCGAGCCATGCCTCAGTTCCTCCTGCCCTGGGTCTACCACTGTTCTTCTCCAATCTTCAGGTGAGTCGGCCTATTGCTCTATGTTGTTCATATTAGCGAATTATCTTTCTTCTGCTCATTTGTCCATGATCACAGGATTTTGTTGATGGAATATCTGCCCAGCTGAAATCCTGCGGCGCCACTGTTCCCGAACAAGCTCTGTCTCTGATGCAGTGGAATCCATTGCTGCTCCAGAAATAGATCGATGACCTGAAGGCGTCGAATGCTAGTTAGTGATCTTACAGCTTCCCTAGTTATTTTTATTGATCGACTTGTTCTTAGTCATGCATTCCCTTTCAGCTGCGTTGTCGGATATGGCCCAACGATGCTCTGACCTTGAGGAGAAGTATTCTCAAAGTCAAGCCAGCTTGGCCCAGACTTCTGATTTTTTGGACGGTGCACGTTCTTTGAATTCCTCACTTAATGCCCAGCTTGACTCTGAAAAAATGGTGCATGAGGTAAACTTCATTGGTTGACCCTGCCATGCTATTTTTGCCTGGGTACTGAATATTGCTTTCTGTTCGCAGGAGGAGAAACAAGCACTCGCAGCCTCTCGTGACAATCTGGACAGGCTGTACCGTGACACTAGCAACTCCTTGACCATATTGGAGAGAGCCACCGCTTCACCATGTCTGACCTGGATCATCACCGCCATGAGCTGCAAGTATCCCAAGATGAGGTTCTACGAATTGGACAACTGTTATCAACCAAGGATTCCACTGTCAAGGATCTGCGTGCCTCCAAGAAGCTTGTCGCGCTGGAGCTAGAGGTCGCTCGACTAGCTGTTAAAGCTTTTGAGGACAACTGCACCGTCTTGAAGGCTCAGCGCGACAAGGCTATGGACAAAGTCGTTCGCACTAGACGAATCCTGATGAGGAGGCCCGACGTCGTGGTGCCTGACAATATTGTCGCTGATGTCAAGGCTGCGCCCGATGGTTCAAGTCGTCCTTCTTCTGTCGCTCCTGTGAAAAACATTGCTTGCAAGGACGTTTCGATGCAGTGATGTCCTGCAAAACACTCGATGTAATATGAATTCTATGTGCATGTGATGGTTGTGTTAGAACTCGAATATTTTGTGGACAGGGCGCCAGAACATGCCCCTGGTGCCAACAAGTAAAACATTTTTTTCCTGAAGGGCTAATTGTTTCGTTGTTAGGGCATAGTAGTCATCCTGAACAATCATGAAAGCAAGTGTGCCATGCTGGTTTTAAGGCGTTTTCCGACTTAAGCCGATCGCCTTGCTGGTAGGGCATAGTGGTCGCCCTAACATAAGTAGACGTGAGCATGTTGCATCGTATTAAGTCATTGCCAACTTAAGTCGATTGCTCTGTCAGCAGGGTATAGTGGTCACCCTAAGCCGAGTTAGCGTGAGCATGTCGCATCGACTTAAGTCGTCGTTGACTTAAGCCGATTGCTCCGTCAATAGGGTATAGTGGTCACCCTAAGTCGAGTTAGCGTGAGCATGTCGCACCGACTTAAGTCGTCGTCGACTTAAGCCGATTGCTCCGTTAATAGGGTATAGTGGTCACCCTAAGTCGAGTAAGCGTGAGCATGTCGCACCGACTTAAATTGTTGCCGACTTAAGCCGATTGCTCTGTTAGTAGGGTATAGTGGTCACCCTAAGCCAAGTAAGTGTGAGCATGTCGCACTGACTTAAATCGTTGTCGACTTAAGCTGATTGCTCCGTTAGTAGGGTATAGTGGTCGGCCTAAGTCGAGTAAGTGTGAGCATGTCGCACCGACTTAAGTTGTCGCCAACTTAAGCCGATTGCTCCGTTAATAGGGTATATTGATCACCCTAAGTTGAGTAAGCGTGCTGATTTCAAGTCCAATCAAATCGAAGTTAGATGAAAGTCAAGAGTCTGAATGCCTTTGAGAACGAAAACTTTATTGACGATGAAGTCCCCCGATTATAGAGTACAAATGTTTCTTCGAGAATTTTTGAGGCCTCGCTAGGGATAGAACTTTCTGAGATGTTCTATGTTCCATGAGTTCCCCACTTCCATGCCATCCATTCGAGTAAACTGGTATGATCCTGGCCGAGTGACCTCTAATACAATGAATGGCCCTTCCCATAGTGGTGACAATTTGTGCTGTCTTTCCCCCGTTAGAATTCGGCGAAGGACCAAGTCTCCCACTCCAAAGGACCAGTGTCGCACGGCTTTATCATGGTAGCGCCTCAAGGTCTGCTGGTACCTAGCCGACTGAATTACTATGTTCCATCGTTCTTCCTCCAGCACATCAATATCTTCTAGCCTGGTAGCTTCTGCTTCTGCTATGTTTTCGAAAGCCAACCTCGGCGCCTCGAATATTAGGTCGGCGGGCAGCACTGCTTATGACCCATAAACCATGAAGAACGGGGTATTTCCCTGCAAGCTTTTCACTCTTGTCAAATACTTTCTTCCTGAGTGCTTCCAGTATCATCCCGTTAGCTCTTTCTACTTGGACATTGGCTCTTGGATGCGCTAGTGATGCATACTTAATCTGGATGCTCCGCTACTCGCAGAAGTCGAAGAATTCAGAGCTGGTGAAGTTGGATCCTAGGTCGGTAATGATGCTATTTGGTATCCCAAACCTGAATATTATGTCTTATATGAATTCCACTGCCTTGGCTGAGGTCAAAGAGGCAATGGGCTTGTACTCTATCCATTTTGTGAATTTGTCAATGGCAACCAGCACGTGAGTATAGCCTCCCTTAGCTTTCTTGAAAGGTCCGATCATGTCCAGCCCCCAACATGCAAATGGCCACGTTACAGGAATGGTCTGCAGCTGCTATGCAGGTAAATGTTGTTGCTTTGATAAAAATTGGCAAGCTTCACATCTCTGGACTAACTTGCCAGCATCACTCTTCGTTGTTGGCCAATAGAAACCAGATCTGAAAGCCTTCCCAGCCAAAGTTTTGGATGCTGCATGTACTCCGCACTGCATGTTTGAATGGCTCTCTGGTAGGTTGCTCCCGCGTTCTTGAGGCCGAACGACATGGAGGTATAGCAGAAAGCTCCAAACGGGGTGATGAATGTGATTTTCTCCTCATCTTCTTTTGCCAAGCTAATCTGATGGTATCCAGAATAGCAATCTAGGAAGGACAACATAAAACATCCAGCGGTCGAATCAACCACATGATCTATTCTAGGGAGCCCGAACGGATCCTTCAGACAATGTTTGTTGAGATCGGTATAGTCGACGCACATGCGCCAATCCACTTTATTCTTTTTGAGTACAAGAACAGGATTTGCTAGCCACTTAGGATGCAACACTTCTCTAATGAACCCTATCGCCGCTAAGTGAGCTAACTCGGCGCGAATAGCTTCTCTCTTGTTAGGCGTGAAACGACGCAATTTCTATCGAATCGGCCTTGCTTGAGGATAGACATTTAGTTTGTGCTTGGCCAGTTCTCTCGAGACTCCCAGCATATCCGCAGGTTGCCATGCGAATACGTCCCGGCTATCTTGTAGGAACCGAACGTGCGCGCTTTCCTATTTGTCGTCGAGGCTGGAGCTGATGATGGCGGTCTTGCGTTCATCAGCGAACCCCAGGTTGATCATCTTTGTCTCCTCAGTCGACTGCATAGAGGTCACAGCTTGAGCTTCATTCGCGGGTATTGCGAGGTCTTCCTCAGGCTTTGTGTTCGCCTGCACGAAGGAAGTCGTTGGTGGTCTAGTAGTGAGGGCCGCCTAGATAGCACCTCGAAAGCATTCTGCGGCGCCTTGGAAGTCAGCGCGCACGGTGATGATTCCCTATGGTCCTGACATCTTCAATATCATGTATGAATAGTGCTGAATGGCCATAAATTTTTGTAACACCCCACTGATCCCACACAATGGATGTTACCAAATACCCTTCCCACTAAACTTATGCAACACAAGAAAAGAAATAGAGAAAGAAAGTATTGCAAAATCCGGTAGCACCTCCCTTGAAAGAAGCATAACAAGGGGTAACATAGAGTTTACACAGGATATAAAAGAAAGATAATTCACGTAGTATAATCAAAATGCAAAAGTAGTAATGAACATTCATGACCAAATAAAAGATAGGTAACTCAGCCCACCCCAAAATCAGCTCAACTACCATGAAAGGCTAGAACATAATAATTCCCTAGACTTGACCCTCCCTGTTTAACAACTTTATTAAGCAGTGGTTCCTTTATTTAAAGATGTAGTGGCCGTGCTGCTATATCCCTTCTTCCCCAAAGCAAAGATCAGGTGCCTGCATCAGACAATGAAAGAGTGAGACGACACATCTCAGCAAGTAAAAAGAGCAAACAACAATTGGACAATGTAAACCAACCGTGCTTAAACAACCACGTAGTTCATAACTTTCTTCTTGACTATTAATTTGCAACAAGTAAGCAAGTATCCAATTACTTAATGCCAAGATGAATCACAATGTAAAGATCCACACTATCCACATCCACATAATAGGTTCCACACTTCTCCCATGAATGCACATGGCTACAGATGCAGTAATGACTTCTGCCTTCATACCTCTAAGGATATGAAGCTGCATCATACCCTTCTCGGGCATCATATGATGCTCATTGTACCGGTACGGTCGGACCATAATATCGCGATGAAACTTCCATGCAATGGATGATGAATGCATTATGCATGTCAACAACATGAGTTCTTCCCAAATAAAATGTGCTAGACATATACTTCCACTCATTCCACATAATAAACCACATGGGTAACATGATCAAACCACAACCTCAACATATGTAATAAATAAAACATGAATATCTTCAAACGATGGTACCCAATTAGGAATATGAATACGAACACAAATAGCACAAACATAATCAAGTATAAGACTCTTCAATCGACAGACGGAATAACCATCACTGTTTTACTTGCCTTCACCAGAAGTTTGGGAAAAACCCTAAGTACGATCCGGAAGTCCACCACCTATTTTTGACACACAACTTAGTGCACCAATTTCACATAATAAGGCTCATAAACGACGCCGCACCTACGCACAATCTCAAACTCCGCCGCGGGTAACAACTCTCCCCACACCCACCAAACTGCAGCGGCGCTGCTTAATATTTTCATAACTTTAAAATTATGACAGCAGTGGTAACAAAGAAAAACTCCAGAGGCATCTACATAAAATTTCCCACAAGTTTTGTATACAATTTATAATTGAATTCCAACGTCTAATTATCCCAAAACAGTCCACAAGATAAACTCTGTAATCTGTTTTTTTTCTTTTGGGCAGCGACAAACCCGGATTCAAACAGCGATATCTTTTAAAATATAATTCCAAATCAAGCGCATAAGTACTCATTGGAAAGATAAGACAAGGCCCTACGTGATTCTCATACTGGTTATCACTAATTACCCACGAAAAAGTCCCAGAAACTGCTAATACTACTGTTGTTCGCCCACCTGAAAAATCTGTTTTTTGGACAGCAACATACCCGGATTCAAACAACGATATCTCCTAAATTATAACTCCGAATCGAGCGCATAAGTACTCGTTGGAAAGGTATGACAAAACTCTACATGATTCTACCACTTGTTCCCACTAAGTGACCCACGAAAATTCCTAGAAATCACTAGGACTACTGCTGTTCGCCCACCCACAAAATTTCTGGACAGCACCTCTACCGATTCGCATAGATAAACACATAATCAAATTGATTGCAGCACAAAAACAACAAAAGTTAATCACAAATTCACCTTGGGTTCTTCTCTTCCTCCTTCCTTTTTCCTCCCTCCAAACTCCAATTGAGATCGCAGCCACACGACGGAGAACCACGCGGGAGGGCTGCACCTTGGAGGGGGGCGGCTAGGGTTTTGGGTGGTGATGTCTGCAAGGGTTTGAGGAGGAAAAAGATGGGAGAGGGGAGGGGGCAGCGTCCAAGGGAAAGGGGAGGGAAGGGGGCGGCTGCAATCCCAAGGGGGAAAAAGGGGGGCGGCTAGGGTTAGGCGAAGGCTAGTGGGCCGGATTGAGATCCACGGCCCAACTCGCTTGCACGACAGCTCCCGATCAACCATTCTACTATTATACTGGTGAATGTTTTCCAAAAGTTCCAAATCCCCAAAGCGCATCACCCGAATAAGAAAAAAACAAAAAGAATAACCTCCAACTTCTCTTCTTTGCAAACCGGGTATCACATTCTACCCCCTTAGAAAGAATTCGACCTCGAATTCTGGCGCTTCTATCGAAACGACAAAAGGAAAGATTAATGAATCAACAACACTTACCCACAACGAAAAGCTCCGGATATTTCTGCCGCATCAGCTCCTCAAGTTCCCACATAGCCCCGTGCTTAGACTGATTAGTACATAAGACCTTGACATACTTAATTGATCTCTTCCTCAAAACACACTCCGATGATTCCAAGATACTCACCGGACGACACTCCAAAGTCAGATCCTGCTGCACAGCAATTGGTTCCATCTCAATATGATGGTCCGGATCCTGCAAGAACTTCCTCAGCATAGAGACATGAAAAACCGGGTGTACCCCTGCCATGGAATCTGGCAATTGCAAGAGATAAGCAAAGTTGCCCACCCAAGCCAAGATAGTGAACAGTCCAATATATCTCGGGCTAAGCTTACCGGAGACACCGAACCGAACAACTCCTTTAGTGGGTGATACCCTGAGAAGGACTTGGTCACCCACTGCAAATTCCAAATCCCGCCTCCTCACATCAGCATAACTCTTCTAATGACTTTGAGCGGCCAAAATATTCTGACGAATTTCCCGAACCTTCTCAGAAGTCTGCTGAACCCAATCAGGACCAACCAGGGATCTCTCTCCCAAAGTCTCCCATCACAGAGGGGACATACACCGCCTGTCATATAAAGCCTCAAATGGTGCCATCTTGATGCTAGCCTGGTAGCTGTTGTTATAAGCAAACTCTGCCAATGCAAGATGATCTTCCCAGCTACCCTTCCAAGACAAAACACAAGCACGCAACATATCTTCCAAGGTTTGGATCGTTCGCTCCAACTGACCATTAGTCTGAGGATGAAAAGCGACACTAAGAGAAAGCTTGCTGCCCAATGCACTGTGAAGACTCTCCCAGAATTTGGATACAAATTTGGAGTCTCGATCAGAAACAATGGACTTAGGTACCCCGTGGAGCCTGATTACTTCCTTCATATACAAGGGGACCAATTCTGAAGCTGAATTTGTGGTCTTCATGGGAATAAAGTGCGCAGACTTAGTCAAGCGATCCACTACCACCCAAATAGCATCACTGTCCCGAGGAGAACGAGGTAAGCCCACCACAAAATCCATGGTGATATGCTCCCACTTCCACTCCGGAATTTCCAATGGCTTCAGCAAACCTGCAGGCCTCTTATGCTCAGCCTTCACGTGCTGACATACTTCACATGCGGCCATGTACTTAGAAACGTCAACCTTCATCCGCTTCCACCAGAAGTTTTGCTTCAGATCTCGGTACATTTTGGTTTCGCCAGGGTGAACGGTGTAAGGCGTTTTATGAGCTTCTCTCAAGATATCCATCTTCACCTCTGATTTCTGAGGCACACAAAGGCGACCCCTAAAACGAACCAAATCATTCTCATCAATGGAGAACTCCCGGGGTTTACCATCGCCAACCCTCTTTTGAGCTTCCTGCAATAAACGATCCTGCTGCTGAGCCGCACGCACTCTCTCCATGAGGGAAGATTGAATAAGCATACGAGTCTCCTCACTAGCGGTGCCGACATAGCACAAAGCGGTCCCCAAACAGTCCAAATCAGTGATCAACGACAAGGCCACTTTTGGAACCCCGGACCTGCTAAGGGCATCAGCCACCACATTTGCCTTCCCTGGGTGATAATGAATGGACAAATCATAATCTTTAATCAATTCGAGCCACCGACGCTGCCTCAAATTCAGCTCCTTTTGAGTGAAAATATACTTGAGACTTTTATGATCGGTGTAAATGTCACAAGCCTCGCCATAAAGATAATGCCTCCATGACTTTAGAGCAAAAACCACCGCGGCCAATTCAAGATCATGAGTTGGATAATTCCTCTCATGCTTCCTCAGCTGCCTTGAGCTATAAGCAATCACTCTGCCTTCCTGCATCAACACACAGCCAAGACCAATTCACGAAGCATCCGTATAAACTGTGAAACGCTTACCACTCTTAGGCAAAGCTAGGATAGGGGCGTCCACCAACTTGCTCTTCAATGTCTGATAACTGACCTCGCAATCGATGGACCAGACGAAGAGAACACCCTTCTCCAAGAGTCTAGTCAAAGGCTTAGCAATGCTGGAAAAATTTGGTACGAAGCACCGATAATATCCAGCGAGCCCCAAGAAACTTCGGATTTCAGAGACACTAGAGGGTCTCTTCCACTCCACCACAACCGCAACATTCTTGGGATCAACCGCAATGCCCTGCTGATTAATCACATGCCCCAGGAAAGCCACTTCGGACAGCCAAAAGGCACACTTCTTCAACTTGCCATAGAATTGATTCTTCCTTAGGGCACCCAGAACGAGACAGAGATGCTGCTCATGCTCAGCCTCGGTCTTTGAATAAATCAGAATATCATCCCGGAACACGACCACAAAGTCGTCCAAGAACTCATGCAACATCCTATTCATTGCTTCTATAAAAGCAGCAGGGGCATTAGTTAAGCCAAAAGACATGACTATGAACTCATAATGCCCATACCTGGTGCAAAAAGCGGTCTTCTCAATATCCTCCTCACGAATCCTCAATTGATGATAACCAGAGTTCAAATCAATTTTGGAGAACACCTGGGCACCCCTCAACTGTTCAAAGAGAACCTCAATACGGGGTAGCGGATATTTATTCTTGATTGTCACTTGATTCAAAGCGCGATAATCCACACATAGCCTCTTGCTTATATCCTTCTTCTCAACAAACAATACTGGGGAAGCCCATGGAGACCTGCTAGGCCTAAAGAAACCCTTAGCCAGCAGATCATCCAATTGCCGCTTCAATTCAACCTGCTCCTTTGGGGCCATCCGATACGGGGCCTTATGAATAGGCTGCGTACCCGGAATCAGCTTGATCTCAAAAGTTGCATCGCGCTCCAGCGGAATGCCTAGAAGCTCTGCCGGAAACACGTCGGCAAAGTCACACACCACACCGATGTCCTACACTCGTAAGGCAGCCTCACCCTCCACCACCATGGAGAAAAAGATTCCCGACTTCCTTGACTGGCGATCCAGAAGCAATTGCGCCAACAAGGATAACATGTACTTTGGGGAACTTCCCAAGAATACCACCTCCCTACCCGACGGCGCCTGTAATAACATTGTCTTCCAAAAATAGGATATAACTGCGCGATACTGAGATAACCAATCCATACCCAAAATAACATCGAATGCCCCCAAGGAAATCACAACAAGATTGGCCGAAAAGACCTCATCAGCAAGAATGACGGAACACCCCTGACAAACTGAACAGCTACTAATGGAGCCATTAGCAGAACTAACCAAAATTGGGTGACCCAACCTCTGCACCGAAAGACCAGCCCACGACACAAAATTCTCCGAAACAAATGAATAGCTAGCGCCAGAGTCAAAAAGAGCATGGGCCACAAACGAATCAACTGAAACCGTACCTGTCACCACGTCTCCTTGCTCTCTGCCATCCGCAGCGGGTAGCACATAAGCTCCGGAAATACCCACAGAAGAGGAAGCTCCCGGAGTGAAATTAACAGAAGAACCCCACTGAGCTACCGGGTGAGGCAGACGCGGAGCTCCAAACTGAGACGACATAGGAGTAGTCGGTGCAGGAGTAGGCGCAGCCAGATACTGAGGAAAACCCTGCATCGTCACGAACTGAGAAGTCCCATGCACATAAAACTGCTGCGGAGGAAGTGGAACTGAAAATTGCTGCTCAGCGCTTGACATCATGTTGACAGTGCCCTGAGAAGAGGAGGAAGTCACTGGCTCCCATCTGAGCTTCCCATTGGGATTCCTCCTACACACCACATCCTTGTGGTCTTGACTGCAGATTGAACACCTGCTATTCCACTGGCACTCTGCACGGCGATGCGCATCACCATAACGGAAACACACCAGCCCCAGCCCGGGCTTAGGAACAGCCCGAAACCTCTGAGTACTTCCTCCTGAAGTACCCGAGTCAGAAGATTTGCCACGGTAGGGATGGTGGCGGTGATGCTGAGACTTGCCCCTCTTGTGGGCTAGACCTCCAATGTTGCCCCTCCTCGCGTCCTGGCCACGAGGCTAATCAACACCCGAAGACTTCTGCGACTCCATGCTATACTGGTGTTGCATCTCCACACCCAGTGCCTGCTCCACTGTAGTACGGAAGTCCACCAATGGAAAGGCTCCTAGGGCATGCCTGATAGAAGGTTTCAGGCCCTGACGGAACTGGCTTGCCTTCTCCATATCATTATAAGCCACATGAGGGACAAAGCGGACCATCTTGTTGAAGCCCACTTCATACTCTGTGACAGACTTCTTCTCTTGCTTGTAGGACTGCAAATCAATCTTCATTTTCTCCAGGAAGGTGACCAGGTAGAAACTCCTTTCAAACTGCCTGATGAAGACATCCCAAGACAGGACTCCTGGTGAGGAGTGTGCTGCCTGCACGCCTCTCCACCAAATTTGAGCCTCTCCCTTCAGCAGCTGTGTGCTAAAGCGAACACGATCACCATACACAATCTCAAAGACATTCATCTTATCCTCCACATAAGTTAGCCAATCCGCCGCCTCGACCGGAGTACCACTGCCATCAAAAGTATCCAACTTCATGCCCATCCACTGCATCAGAGAAAGACCACTGACTGGAAGAGGCACCTCGGCCCCGCCACCTAGAGCAGCACCCGCAGGGACAGCGCCCCCGGGCACTCCTCCACCACCAGCACCCTGAACAGCACCCGCAGGGGCAACAGGAATAGCTTGCCTCAGAATGGCCAACTCCTGCTGCATGGCCTGCATCGTGGCTAACATTGCCGCCGGACTCATCGAGTCCCCACTAGGAACTTGCGGACTACCCCGAGCCCTACGAGGCGGCATAGTTGTAGCCACAGGGGTGAGAATAATAAGTAAATAAGATTG
This sequence comes from Zea mays, assembly GCF_902167145.1. Taxonomy (NCBI): domain Eukaryota; kingdom Viridiplantae; phylum Streptophyta; class Magnoliopsida; order Poales; family Poaceae; genus Zea; species Zea mays. The sequence continues at coordinate 79,081,159 of NC_050104.1, read as the reverse complement.
GCATAGCATCTCTTAAGATAATGTCAAACTAGCACAGACAATAACATAACATATCAATAGTAAAGCAGAAAACCCATCCTACATGTGCAGTGTGTCAATTTATTGTTATTCCACTTGCTAGGACCTACAGCCTATTCCTCTGATACCAACTGTAACACCCCACTGATCCCACACAATGGATGTTACCAAATACCCTTCCCACTGAACTTATGCAACACAAGAAAAGAAATAGAGAAAGAAAGTATTGCAAAATCCGGCAGCACCTCCCTTGAAAGAAGCACAACAAGGGGGAACATAGAGTTTACACAGGATATAAAAGAAAGATAATTCACGTAGTATAATTAAAATGCAAAAGTAGTAATGAATATTCATGACCAAATAAAAGATAGGTAACTCAGCCCAACCCAAAATCAGCTCAACTACCATGAAAGGCTAGAACATAATAATTCACTACACTTGACCCTTCCTATTTAACAACATTATTAAGCAGTGGTTCCTTTATTTAAAGATGTAGTGGCCATGCTGCTACATCCCTTCTTCCCCAAAGCAAAGATCAGGTGCCTGCATCAGACAATGCAAGAGTGAGACAACACATCTCAGCAAGTATAAAGAGCAAACAACAATTGGACAATGTAAACCAACCGTCCTTAAACAACCACGTAGTTCATAACTTCCTTCTTGAATATTAATTTGCAACAAGTAAGCAAGTAACCAATTACTTAATGCCAAGATAAATCACAATGTAAAGATCCACACTATCCACATCCACATAATAGGTTCCACACTTCTCCCATGAATCTACAGATGCAGTAATGACTTCTGCCTTCATACCTCTAAGGATATGAAGCTGCATCATACCCTTCTCGGGCATCATATGATGCTCATTGTACCGGTACGGTCGGACCATAATATCGTGACGAAACTTCCATGCAATGGATGATGAATGCATTATGCATGTCAACAACATGAGTTCTTCCCAAATAAAATGTGCTAGACATATACTTCCACTCATTCCACATAATAAACCACATGGGTAACATGATCAAACCACAACCTCAACATATGTAATAAATAAAACATGAATATCTTCAAATGATGGTACCCAATTAGGAATATGAATACGAACACAAATAGCACAAACATAATCAAGTATAAGACTCTTCAATCGACAGACGGAATAACCATCACTGTTTTACTTGCCTTCACCGGAAGTTTGGGCAAATCCCTAAGTACGATCCAGAAGTCCACCACCTGTTTTTGACACACAACTTAGTGCACCAATTTCACATAATAAGGCTCATAAACGACGCCGCACCTACGCACAATCTCAAACCCCGCCGCGGGTAACAACTCTCCTCACACCCACCAAACTGCAGCGGCGCTGCTTAATAATTTCATAACTTTAAAATTATGACAGCAGTGGTAACAAAAAAAACTCCAGAGACATCTACATAAAATTCCCCATAAGTTTTGTATACAATTTATAATTAAATTCCAATATCTAATTAGCCCAAAACAGTCCACAAGATAAACCCTGTAATCTGTTTTTTTCTTTTGGGCAGCGACATACCCGGATTCAAACAGCGATATCTTTTAAAATATAATTCCAAATCGAGCGCATAAGTACTCATTGGAAAGATAAGACAAGGCCCTACATGATTCTCATACTGGTTATCACTAATTACCCACGAAAAGTTCCCAGAAACTGCTAATACTACTGTTATTCGCCCACCTGAAAAATCTGTTTTTTGGACAGCAACATACCCGGATTCAAACAACGATATCTCCTAAATTATAACTCCGAATCGAGCGCATAAGTACTCGTTGAAAAGGTATGACAAAGCTCTACATGATCCTCCCACTTATTCCGACTAATTAACCCACGAAAATTCCCAGAAATCACTAGAACTACTGCTGTTCGCCCACCCACAAAATTTCTGGACAGCACCTCTACCGATTCGCATAGATAAACACATAATCAAATTGATTGCAGCACAAAAACAACAAAAGTTAATCACAAATTCACCTTGGGTTCTTCCCTTCCTCCTTCCTTCTTCCTCCCTCCAAACTCCAATTGAAATCGCAGCCACACGACGGAGAAGCACGCGGGAGGGCTGCACCTTGGAAGGGGGGGGGGGGGCTAGGGTTTTGTGTGGTGATGGCTGCAAGGGTTTGAGGAGGAAAAAGATGGGAGAGGGGAGGGGGCGGCGTCCAAGGGAAAGGGGAGAGAAGGGGGCGGCTGCAATCCCAAGGGGGGAAAAGGGGGGCGGCTAGGGTTAGGGGAAGGCTAGTGGGCCAGATTGAGATCCACGGCCCAACTCGCTTGCACGACAGCTCCCGATCAACCATTCTACTGTTATACTGGTGAATGTTTTCCACAAATTCCAAATCCCAAAGCGCATCACCCGAATGAGAAAAAACAATAAGAATAACCTCCAACTTCTCTTCTTTGCAAACCGGGTATCACAATTTTGCCAATCCTGGCCTACCGATGATGGCGTTGTACCCACAGTCCAAACTCGCCACCTCGAACCTTAGGAATTCGGTTCTGTAGTTTTTTGAAGTTCCAAAGGTGACGGTCATGTAGATGTGCCCGAGCAGGTACTCTCCTTCGGTCGGCACAATGCCGAAGAAAGGGGTGTCTGACTCGGTGAGGTCTTTGAGTGCGACCCCCTAGCCTAGGAGCGTCCGGGGGAAGGTAACGTTGATGCTGCTTCCCCCGTCCACTAGTACTTTCTTTACCCTGCTCTCTTGGATCACCGGATCAACGATGAGTAGGTACTTTCCTGGATGGTCAAAGTTAAGTCATTGATCTGCTCGACTGAAGGTGACTGTGTACTCTGACCACCGATAGGGAGCTGGAGCACTGGTGGTTGCCACTAGGACCTGCCGGTCATTGAGCTTTTGCTGCCTTCTGTTCTCCTGCGACCCGTGTCCTCTAAAGATGATGTTGACCTCCCCGTCAACGTGTGGGAATGCTCCACCCCCTCCCCCTTCCTGTTGCTGAGGCTACCTGGGCTCTCCAGGCCCTCCTAGTGGTGGTGGAGGTGGTAGAGGCTGGAATGGTCGGCTATTCCCGACAGAATGCTTGAAGTCTCGCAATTTTGCAAGGTGTGGCGCATGTCCTTGTGGTACGGGCACTAGGCGTCGAGGATGTCGTCTAGTGTCCGCTCGCCTCCACGGGGTGCCCCTCGGGCACGAGTGACGGGTGGTCTGGCGACATGGAACTGCTCACGAGGCCTCTTCTCCCAACGCTTGTCTGGTTGCTGGTTTGCGTCGTGTCGTGGTGCCGGTGGTGCAGGTTTCGCTCCCCTGATGAGGTCCTGGGCCCGCTCGTCAGCGGTGATGTAGAGGATCGCTTCTCGAAACAGTTGTTAGGAAGTGGTCGGTGTTTTCTGCTGTATGGCTCGGACGAAGGCTGAGTCATTAGATACCCGGTAGAAGTCCTCAATCACTGCTACCTCAGTGACCTCAGGGATACGATTTCTCATGGTCTGAAACCTCTTGAGGTACGACCGAATTGTTTCATCGCCCCGGTGCCTGATGGATTTGAGGTCCCATAGCTGCGCTGGCTTGTCGGAGAGGGACTGAAAGTTGGTGATGAAACGCCGACTGAAGTCACTCCAATCGTCGATGCAGTGCCGCGACAGATGTCGTAGCCACTGTAATGCATCCTGCCCAAGAATGATGGGCAAAAATGCAGTCATCACGTCTTCAGTTGCCCCGGCGGCCCAGGCGGCGGTCGTATAGGTGGCCAACCAGCCTCCCAGGTCCTGCTTAGGCTCGTACTTGTCGACATTGGAGACCTTGAAGTTTGGGGGCCACTGGATGGCCCTGAGATGCAGAGTTAGCGAGGATACTCCACATGTGTCTTCGTGTCGATGTTCATGGTATCGGTCCTAGGGAGGGGAGTCGGTGATGTGTCGTCTCGACCGTCCCCAGATCGGGCCACTGGTTCAGGCTGCTGCCAACTCAACTCAGGTGGCGTGACTTCGAGCCGGGATGCCATGGTCCCGATTGTATTGCTCCCGACGCCTTATCTCGTTTACGTGTGGTCGGTCGCGCGAAGCGTTGATAGAGCTCCACACGTCTCGGCGACTGTTGATGGCGTGTCGCAGGTCGCTTGGGGGATGAGCGAGGGGTAGAAGATGATTAGCTACCCGAGTAAGCAGCCGCTGATAGCCTTCAGCATCCGGAGTCCATGGGAGGCCATCAACTATCTGAGTCAGTACTCCTCTGACTTCACTCGGCATGTTCATTGCCCGAGAAAAGTCAGGGTTCAAGTTTCGACCAAAGAGAGGGTTCTCTCGGCGTATCCTTGCACCCTGCTCAGCTTGTTCTCGATCTCGGTCTTGAGCTTGCCGACGGTCACGCCGACGAGAATTCCTCCTTTCTATGAAGACCCGTTCGTCGGAAGTTTCTCCCACTTCCGAGACTTCATCCCGGGATACGGCCTGCGCTGGGTTCCGCTCCCCAGCCTTGTGATGTCGCCGAACATTTCGGCGTCTGTTCCTTTGTTGTCGAGCTTCTCATTGGGGAGGTTCTTCCCCTGGCATGGTTGGCTCGTCGTCGGCGATGGGAGATGACTCCAATCTCCCCCCGATGAAGAGGATGTCGGGATAGAAAGGAGTTACTGCAGTGGTGAGTTCCTTTCTGTCCTTCTTTAAGGGAGAAGGTGTCGAAAGGATAGCCCAATGGAGCTCCGTTCCCTTTCCAGGAACGCTTGCTTCTTTCTTTTTTATAATCCGTGTCCACTCCTTTATGGGCGAAGTGGACAACGGAGTTCTTCGGGCAAGTGAATTCTCAGCTCTCGACTTACAAGAAGTAGTCTTCGTCTAGGGCACAGAAGGTTGCGCTGTCCGCTGTCTTGTTCTGGCTTTCCTGGAGATTTCCAAGGAAAGCTTTTTCTCTGGTGGATCCGCTATGCGGTGCAGAAGTCCCTTTTCATCTGCTACAGACAAGATGGTCCCGAAGCAGAATACGGATCCAGGGCGAAGAGCGATCTTGCACTGGGAGGTGACGGCCATTGAGCTAGCTTGAATCAACGACACACCCCCTACCTAGCACGCCAGCTATCGGTGTTTGGAGCCCGACCGCACAGCCGGGGTTACCCCACGTGGTGCTTTTGGGTAGGACGGTGCTGTTGACTGTAACTCAATGGTTCATGCGAGATGCACGAGAGACGACAGGTGGTTTTCTACAGGTTCAGGCCGCGTTGAGATGCGTAATACCCTACTTCCTGGTGTGGATCTTTATGTGGTAGATTACAAGGGAAATCTCATGTATGGAGAGAGACTAATGAGTTGAGTAGATGGTCGATGGAAATGATGGGGTACCCCCTAGGCCTTATATACTTGACCGTGGGGCACTACATGCGTGTATGATGACGATGTGTACCTAAACAATAGTAAACCGACTGAACTTATCTTCCTATAATCTTGCCGACTTATCCCTAGTTTGCTCCGATATTCAAGGTCGCTGTACGCGGGAAAGTCAGATCGGCGCTGTGGATAGCGCTTAAGTCCAACGAGCTGCTTGGGCCTGAGTCTACTTCTTTCTCGCGTCGGCCAATTCTGCCAGCAGACATCCCCTGGCCCACGAAGGGATGGCCTTGCGAGATAATAGGCCCAAAGCCTTTCGCGAGGCTTTCTTGCCTTCTAGTGGACCCGGGGGATATCTGTCCCCCACAGCGATGGCGGCCAGGGGAGGGGTCCCTGCATTGGAGCTTCTTAGAACTGTAGCGGGTTTTCTGAAGCTAATGAAACTTTGTAAAGGCCTCATAGTGTTACCTTGCCTCGCCACCTCGGTAGAGGTGTATGGGAGTGGCCTTCCCTTGGCAGATGGGTAACATGACTTATGGGTAAAGATGTACAACCTCTGCAGAGTGTAAAACTGGTATATCAGTCGTGCTCACGGTCATGATCAGCTCGGACCCTCACATGATTAATTTATGGAACTAAATACAATTTGTCATATGCATCGCATTGGGATTATTTATTATTATTTTGTTCTACTATTTAATTGGGTTGGTATTTACTTATACTTAATAATTGTTAATAAAATTTTGACCAACTTTAAAAGCAATGCTCAGCTTCAACCATACTCTTTGGTAAGCTTTACACTTCACATAATCTCCCACCTTTGGCGAGTTCATGCACATTATTCCCCACAACTTATTGAGTGATGAACGTATGTGAGCTCACTCTTGCTGTCTCACACCCTCCCACAGGCCAAGAACAGGTTCTGCAGGATGAGGCGCGTGGAGGATGTTGTGGCGAGTTCTTGAGAGGTCTAGACCATCGTCTCCCAGTCAACTTTGGGTTGCTGGATCGTTGTCTCTTTATGATGTAATTATTTATTTATTTTATACAGAATTATTATTATATAGTAAAGATGTGACATTCATTTCTGTAGCACTATTCATCCTATGTGTGAGACTTGGTCTCAGCACACCTGGTGATTATGTTCGCGCCCGGGTCTTGGTGCCCCAAAACCCGGATATGACAATTAATTTACTGCTTCAAAATGTGATATAAAAAATTATCTTTGTCTCGTGTAAAAAACACTTGACAATTTTTTTCCGAATGGCGAAAAAACTCGACAAAGAGCTTCTTTACCGAGTGTTTGGAAAAAACACTCGACAGATTACTTAAAACTCAGCAAAGACTCGTTTTCAATTTTCGTAATTTCTGACAGCTGAAAATGGATCAACTCTAGGTTTTTTATAAACTCCCACGAAATCTGTTCTAGAAAAAAATAGAGTTGACGACCAACTCCGTATTTTCTTTAGCAATACTACTCTGCTCTATAAAAGAATTCGAGTTCATCTCTTTCTCTACCTATATATAATCTACCACTTGAAACATCACTAAGTCCACACAAAAAGTTAACCCAGTCATCTCCCATCATTAAGAACAACGTTCAAGATCGTTTCATTTACCTTCTCCCTCCTACCTTAATCGTATCTAATGGTGAGAAATTTACGAATCATCCCTCGTCATCACTCACGAGACAACGCTCCCAGCCCCCAACAACGCCCACGCTATCAGACTGACTCCAGCAGCAACCTGTAAAGGGTCTTGTACTCTAAATGTAGGGGACGGTCATGTCTTTTATCCCTCCAACAAGAGACTCTAAAAGATCCTCTAAAATTTAGAGGATGGCTTGCGTGAGCTATCTACAGAGGATGCTCTATACACTGTACATGCGTGTCAGGTCCTTTTTGTGTCTGTACGCTCACGTGGTGACGAGTAGTAAAAAATAATATAGAATGTCAAATCTAGTACACTGTTGATATAGAGGATGGATTTAGGGGATATTGCTGGAGATGAAGAAGATATTGTCGGCGTTTCGAAACCCGGGGGTCCCTGGACCGACGAGTAAATTATCGCCGCGTGCCCCAACCTAGATGGGTCGGCGCGAGACGGAGCACGAAGGGGGGAAAGGCAGCCGGAGGGAGACGGGCGTGAGAGGTGGAAATCCCGTGGCCTTCGTGTTTGTCCCGCGCCTAGGTCAGGTGCGCTTGCAGTAGGTGGTTACAAGCGTCCACACGGGAGGGAGCGAGCGGCCTCACGCGAGCGCCGTCCCGTCCTTCCTCGCGCGGCCAACCCTCTGTAAGGGGGCCCTGGTCCTTCCTTTTATAGGCGCAAGGAGAGGATCCAGGTGTACAATGGGGGTGTAGCAGTGTGCTAACGTGTCTAGCGGAGGAGAGCTAGCGCCCTAAGTACATGCCATCGTGGCAGCCGAAGAGGTTTTGGCACCCAGTTCGTGTGGTGTCGTGGCCGTCGGAGGAGCGCTGGAGCCTGGCGGAAGGACAGCTGTCGGGGCTGTCGAGTCCTTGCTGACGTCCTCTTGCTTCCGTAAGGGGGCTGAGAGCCGCCGTCGTCATAGAGCGTGCGGGGCGCCATCATTACTTGTCTGGTGGAGCGAGCCAGATGGGACGCCGGTCTTGTTCCCCGTAGCCTGAGTCAGCTTGGGGTAGGGTAATGATGGCGCCTCCTGTTGACGTGGTCGGTCCGTGCCCTGGGTTGGGCGATGTGGAGGCTCCTCTGAGGTCGAGGTCGAGTCTGTCATCCGAGGTCGAGGTCGAGTCCGGGACCCTGGGTCGGGCGAGGCGGAGACCGTCGGCTGAGGCCAGGGCTGAGTCCGAGCCCTGGGGTCGGGCGAAGCGGAGTTCGCCGTCTTCCGGGGCTGAGCCCGAGTCCGAGCCCTGGGGTCGGGCGAAGCGGAGTCCATTGTCTTCTGGGGCTGAGCCCGAGTCTGAGCCCTGGGGTCGGGCGAAGCGGAGTTCGTCGTCTTCCGGGGCTGAGCCCGAGTCCGAGCCCTGGGTCGGGCGGAGTGGAGTTCGTCGTCTTCCGGGGCTGTGCCCGAGTCCGAGCCCTGGGGTCGGGCGAAGCGGAGTTCGTCGTCTTCCGGGGCTGAGCCCGAGTCCGAGCCCTGGGGTCGGGCGAAGCGGAGTTCGTCGTCTTCCGGGGCTGAGCCCGAGTCCGAGCCCTGGGGTCGGGCAAAGCGGAGTTCGTCGTCTTCCGGGGCTGAGCCCGAGTCCGAGCCTTGGGGTCGGGCGAAGCGGAGTTTCCCATGGCGCCTAGGGCCGGACTTGGCTGCTGTCAGCCTCACTCTGTCGAGTGCCACAGCAGTCGGAGCGGCGCAGGCGGCGCTGTCCTCTTGTCAGACCGGTCAGTGGAGCGGCGAAGTGACTACGGTCACTTCGGCTCTGTCGACTGGAGGGCGTGCGTCAGGATAAAGGTGTCAGTCCACCTTTGCATTAAATGCCCTTGCGATTTGGTCGGTTGGCGTGGCGATTTGGCCAAAGTTGCTTCTTGGTGAAGGCTGGGCCTCGGGCGAGCCGAAAGTATGTCCATTGCTGGAGGGGGCCTCGGGCGAGACGTAGATCCTCCGGGGTCGGCTACCCTTGCCCGAGGCTGGGCTCGGGCGAGGCGTGATCGAGTCCCTCGAATGGACCGATCCTTGACTTAGTCGCACCCATTAGGCCTTTGCAGCTTTGTGCTGATGGGGGTTACCAGCTAAGAATTAGGAGTCTTGAGGGTACCCCTAATTATGGTCCCCGACAGTAGCCCCCGAGCCTCGAAGGGAGTGTTAATACTCGCTTGGAGTCTTTTGTCGCACTTTTTTGCAAGGGGACCAGCCTTTCTCGGTTGCGTTTTGTTTCGGTGGGTGCGCGTGAGCGCACCCACCGGGTGTAGCCCCCGAGGCCTCGGAGGAGTGGTTTGACTCCTCCGAGGTCTTAATTCCTCGCATAATGCTTCGGCTGGTCTGGTCGTTCCCTCATGCGAGCTGGCCGTAGCCCGGATGCACGGTCGGGTCCCAAGTTCTCGGGCTGGTATGTTGACGCTGTCAACGGTTTGGCCGGAGCTGGGTTTGCGAGAGCAGCCCCCGAGCCTCTGCACAGGGAGAGAGGACGGTCGAGGACAGACTCGACTTTTTTACATACGCCCCTGCGTCGCCTTTCCGCAAGGAGGAGGGGGGGAAAGCGCCATGTTGCCCTCGGAGGGCGCCGAACATGGTATCTCCGGTGAGCTGCTGGCGGGTAATCCGAGTGGACGCCCGTGCCCCATTTGTTAGGGGTCGGCTAGAGGCCCGGAGGCGCGCTCAAAAGTACCTGCGGGTGATCTGCCGGACCCGGTCCCCTTTCGACGGGGTCCGAGGGCTCGATGCCTCCCTCTGATGGGATTCTGTTACAAGATCGTTCCCTCTGTTCTCGGAAATGTCCTAGGGTACCTCGGGAGCGTAGCCCGAGCCTTGGTTATGTATCGAACGTACCCAGGGTCATCCCTCGCTCTGTGTCTGAGGCGGCTGTGAACCCTTCGAGGCCCAGCCTACGAACCCCTGATCAGTAGTGGACGAGGAGCCCGAGTGGCCTGAGGCGGCCGTTGAACCCTTCCGAGGGGCCGGCCTTCGAACCTCTGACCAGTAGTGGGTGCGGAACCCACACGCTCTGAGGCGGCTGTTAAACCCCTCCGAGGGGCCAGCCTTTGAACCTCTGATCAGTAGGGAGGCTCGGGGCCTGTTTCCTTCACGGAGAAGGATCCTTTTTCGGGGTATCCCCCTTTCCCGGTCCGTGTTGTAAGAGAGAGAAAGAGGAAAAGGAAAAGGAAAAGGATACGAAATCGAATGATGTGGAGTACCTTTTTTGACGCGGTCCTTATGGCGAAGGCGAAGCGTCGCTCGCTTCCCCTGCCAGAGGCGCCGCCTGTCCCGCCGCGGAGTTAATGCGACGGGGCGAGTGGTTCACGGGGCGGCCGTTGCGCGTGTGCGAGCCGTTCGAGGAACGACCGTTTCGCTTTGAGTTTTTGAATCCCGCGGCGGGTCCGGGCGAAACGTTGAACGGGTCTCGCCTTGGTCTTTATATACTCGGGGGACGGTCTGGCGTCGGTTCTTTGCTCCGCTTCTCGCCTCCTTCTTAGGTTTTTGCAACCTGAGAGACTTAGCCAGAGAAAAGGAAACCGCCCACCCAGTCCTTTCCGCCGCCACCCCTTTTGCTCGGTGATGGCCGACCGGGTGACCATTGTCTCGCCGCGCGACCCATGGCCTTTCTCCACAGTCACGGCAGATGACCTGGAGGATCTTGTTGTTGAGGGTTTACTTCGCCCTCTCTCTGATGAGAGGCAGCCGGAGTGGATTCCCCCCGCGAGCGGAGCCGCTCCGTCCCTGTCGCCGGGGTACGTCGTGAGCTTCGTCTCCTTCCACGAGCGGGGATTCGGTGTGCCGGCAAGCCGCTTCATGCGGGCGATCCTGCACAACTATGGGGTGGAGTTGCACAACCTCAGCCCCAACTCCATCTCGCAAGCCGCCATCTTCGTAGCGGTGTGCGAAGGATACTTGGGGATCGCCCCCCACTGGGACTTGTGGACTCATTTCTTTTTCGCGGAGCTTTTTGCTTCGCTGACGGGGGAGAGAAGGGTCCGCGCGGCAGTGCGGGCCAGCGGCTGCATCCTCCAGTTGAGGCAATCGCGGGCGTCGCAGTATATTCCCGCCGTCCTTGCGTCCTCGAATAAAGGGTGGCAACGCCGGTGGTTCTACCTCCAGAATGACGGTGAGATGCTCCCGTCGTTTTCTCAGCGAGTGGTCACCGTCGCCGCCGATGCTTGGCGCTACGGGACCCCGCACGACAGACAGAAGAATCTCGAGCCCCTTCTCAAGGCCCTAGAGGCGTTGCGGAAAGGAGGGCTCACCGCCGCGGGAGTGATTGCCGCCATTCACCGCCGGAGGGTGCTTCCCTTGGTGGAGCGGCGGTTGCCGCTTTGGGAGATGACGCCGGAGGCTGACTTGGAGGGCTCGCGGATGTCTTCAGATCCCCTTCCCATCGACGTTCTCCACGGGCGGGTGGCCGTCGCGTTGGGAAAACCGGACGCCAGCGCCTTCTCTCAGCCCTTGATGCGCCCCGACCACGGGTGTGTGACCCTGGTGAGTGTCCGCTCCTTCTTTCTCCTTGTGTCGGATTGCCCTTGGTCCTTACGGTCGAGACTTTTCATCTGTCTCTAGGAGGTAGGGTGGCACAAGCCTTCCCGACCACGGGTCCCGGAGGACGCGGTGGACCAAGCAGCGCGGCGGGTTGCCTCGGAGGAGAAGAAGAAGAAGAAGGACGCAGAGAAGGCTCGGGCCCGCGAGCGGACGCGGGACCGAGACGCCTTGGAAAAGCTCCGTCGTCGGCAGGAGAGGGATGGACTCCCGAGGGAGCCGTCGCCGGAAACGCCTGACGACGATGACGATGATGAAGACGATGACGAGGATGACGACATGGCTGCCCGCCTCGGCCTCAGCCCGGGTTTGAGGCTAGGCCAGGAGTCGTCAAGCCAGCCCCCGAGCGGGCTGGCGCCGTCAGTTCCCAGAGTCGGGACGCCGAGGTCCCGCCCGAAGAGCGGGGGCAGACCGAGGGGGTACTCGACCCCTCGGCCGGGGAAGTTGAGGTGACCCCGGGGAGTCAGGCCGAGGCGTCTGTTCCCCGAGAGCCGTCGCCCACGCCGGCAGCGCAGGAGAGCGACCCTCAGATCGCCGTGGCAGCGCTTGGGCAGTCCGTCTCCCGGGCGTCCAAGGTGCCCAAGGAGAGGATGGTACCGAAGCTGGCGGCGAGGCGGACCTCAGCGGTACCTTTGGGGGTCGAGATCCGAGAGACCTCTCCTCAGGCACGGTTGATCATGGCCCGGAGCGGGTAAGTACCTTGGAACGTCTTCGTCCTGGCTCCTCGTTCGTATGTCCCGACCGCGACTTTCCTTTCCTCCCCAGCAAGGGAAGCCATGGCCTGACCGATCTGGCTCCCCAGAAAGCCCTTAAGACGGCGTCGGCTTCCGCAACCGGTGCCGCGCCGGGCCTTGCCGTTCAGCTGACCTTCTCGCAAGGCGCTCCACAGCGGGGGGCTCAGGCGGCACCAGTCGCCGTGGAGCGAGTTCCCGAGGCCGGCTCTTCTGTCGAGGTGGTCGTCGCGCTGGGGGAGGCGGCTGGCGCGGACGTGGCCTCGGGCCCACCAGACATGTCGCCGGCGCTGGCGCCAGCTGCTGCTGAAGACGCTGCCGTCCCAGTCGGGGAGCGACCTGTCGCTGCCGACGCTGAGATGGCCGAGGCATCGGCGCTGGGTGCCTCGGAGGAGGGGGGCGTGGAAACGCGATCCGTCCCACCGAGCGGCAGCCTTGTCCCTGCGCGGCTGAGCTCCGAGAGGCGGCGCCAGTTGCTCCGGTTCCGGACCCGTGAGGCTTCGGATCCCTTCTTCATTCTTGACGATGAGCGGGAGGAGCAGTCTTGGGACGAGCTCCGCGAATGTGCCGAAGCAACGGTGGGGTCGCTCCGGTCATCCTTGGAGGTCTTTTGCAGGGACGTCCCCAAGATCCTCCAGGTAATGATTTCGGGCATACCTTTTTTGTGACCAAGGCGTCTTTTGTGACGCCCCGCTTCCTTCCCTCAGGATCTGACGGATCTGAGCGCCGCCAAGTCATCGTTCATCCGCCACGAGGTCGATATCTGGGGCTCGCTACGATCCCTGAGGACCTCGCTCGCCGGGGCCACTGCGCGCCTCTCCCAGCAGGGCGCCGAGGTGGCGGACCTTCGGTTGCTCTGCGCCGATCTGAGAGCAGAGGCGGCAGCGGCACGCACAGAGGTGCAACGACGGTAGTCGGAGTTCGACCAGGTCGTCGATGAGCGAGATCAATCTCGAGGCCGGGCTGCCGAGGCCGAAAGCCGGGCCGGAGCCCTTGCAGCAGACCTAGCCGTAGCCCAGGCCGCAGCCTCGGTGCAGCGTGCCCGAGCCGGAGGTATGTCCTGGCTGTTTTCGGTTTTTGTTTCAGCTTGTTTCCTCCACTTGTGTTTGAGGCTTTGCGCTCTGGCTGCTCGCAGAGCTCGAGTCTGCCCTTGATGAGGCCACCAGGGCGCTCGCCCAGGCGGCCGAGCAGAGGGAGGCCGACCACACGGCCATGTCCGAGGCCATCTTGGACTCTGCCGGGTCTTCGGCTTCGGCGACATCCCCTCAGGAAGCTCCCCTCAGAGTCGCCTGCAGGCCTTGGGTGACCATGTGCGCGGTAGACTCCGCAAGGCGCTACACCATGGTGTCAGGCGGGCCTTTGCCGTGCTCGCTTCCCACTACGTCGTGGATCTGGAGCACGTCAGCGAGGGGTATTGCCTCCCTGACGAAGATGAAGCCGCCCTGGCTAAAGTCCAGAGGCTCGACGCGGCCGCCGTGGGCCCGAGCGCAGTGCTGGCGACCACCTTCGAGGCAGAGATCCTCCCACCTGCGCCGTCGTCCGAAGCCGGGGTGGATTCTACCGAAGGCGGGGACGAAGCCGAAGGCGCGGCTCCTTCCCCGGGCGACGCCTGATTCTGCCGGAGCAGTTTCCTTTGAATGCACGTGTGTCTTTTGCGGCCGCTGAGGCCCAAAACACTTTATTATCGTAGCATAAAGTCGTGCCCCTTTTCCTTTCATTTTGCGTGTCCGGCCCCGTTCGTCAGTAGCAGGGTGCCTTGCCCAAGTAGGAGTCATATTTCGTGGTAGGTGACGAGTGAGGTATCCGTAACCCAGAGGCGTAGGAGTCCCTCGGCTCAGTCAGCCTTGCCACTTACATGCACCTGCGTTCGCTTCTTGGGGTTCTGCTACCGACATAGCCGAGGGAACGTGGAAGCCTTTTTGATTGAAAATTTTGACGCAGGGGGGGGGGTTCCCCCCTTTTAGCCCCCGAGGGAGGGTTGGGCTTTGCCGAGGCAAGGCTGACCCTTCCTTGATGACTAAACTTTGCGTGGGAATGAGGCATACGAACAACTTGAAAGCATCTTAAGGGTAGAAGCGACGTAGCTGTTGGATGTTCCAAGCGTTGCTGTAGACCTCGCCTTGACTGTTGGCCAGCTTGTATGTTCCGGGCTTCAGAACTTTGGCGATGACGAACGGCCCCTCCCAGGGAGGCGTGAGCTTGTGCCGCCCTCGGGCGTCTTGTCGCAGCCGAAGCACCAGGTCGCCCACCTGGAGGTCTCAAGACCGAACCCCTCGGGCGTGGTAGCGTCGCAGGGACTGCTGGTACCACGCCGAGTGTAGTAAGGCCATGTCCCGAGCCTCTTCCAGCTGGTCCAGTGAGTCTTCTCGATTAGCTTGATTGCTTTGGTCGGCGTAGGCCCTCGTCCTCGGGGAACCGTATTCTAAGTCTGTGGGCAGGATGGCCTCGGCCCCATAGACTAGAAAGAACGGCGTGAAGCCCGTGGCTCAGCTCGGTGTTGTCTTTAGACTCCAGACCACCGAGGGGAGTTCCTTCATCCTTCGCTTGCCGAACTTGTTGAGGTCGTTGTAGATCCGAGGCTTGAGTCCTTGTAGAATCATGCCGTTGGCACGCTCTACTTGCCCATTCGTCATGGGGTGAGCCACGGCGGCCCAGTCCACCCGGATGTGGTGATCCTCGCAGAAGTCCAGGAATTTTCTGTCGGTGAACTGGGTGCCGTTGTCGGTGTTGATGGAGTTCGGGACCCCAAAGCGATGGATGATGTTGGTGAGGAACGCCACTGCCTGTTTGGACCTGATGCTGTTTAGGGGTCGGACCTCGATCCACTTGGAGAATTTGTCGGTGGCGACCAACAGGTGTGTGTAGCCCCCGGGTGCCTTCTGCAAGGGGCCGACGAGGTCCAGACCCCACACAGCAAAAGGCTAGGTGATGGGTATCGTCTGCAGGGCCTGAGCGGGCAGGTGGGTCTGCCTTGCGTAGAACTGACACCCTTCGCAGGTGCAGACAATTCTAGTGGCGTCGGCCACCGCCGTCGGCCAGTAGAAACCTTGTCGGAAGGCGTTTCCAACAAGGGCTCGAGGTGCTGCGTGATGGCCGCAAACCCCCGAGTGTATCTCTTGTAGGAGCTCCTGGCCTTCGGCGATGGAAATGCATCGCTGGAGGATGCCTGAGGGGCTACGGTGGTAGAGCTCTTTCCCGTCCCCCAACAAGACAAACGACTTGGCGCGCCGCGCCAACCGCCGAGCTTCGGCTTGGTCGAGGGGTAGCTCTCCTCGGTGGAGATATTGCAGGTACGGGGTCTGCCAGTTTCGATTAGGCGTGACCCCGCTTCGCTCCTCCTCGATGCGCAGTGCCTCACCCTCGGGGGCCGAGGGTACCTCGGGCTGAGCTGAGGGTGCCTCGGGTTGAGCCGAGGGTGCCTCGGGCCGAGCCGAGGGTACCTCGGACTGTGCCGAGGGTGCCTCGGACTGAGCCGATGGTACCTCGGACTGAGCCGAGGGTGTTTCGGGCTGTGCCAAGGCCTTCTCGGGCTCGGGCGTGTCGTCGGTCTTGACGGAGGGTTGATGCAAGTCTCGGGAGAAGACGTCCGGGGGAACCGTTGTTCGCCCCGAGGCTATTTTAGCCAGGTCGTCCGCAGTCTCGTTGTAGCGCCGGGCGATGTGGTTGAGCTCGAGCCCATAGAACTTGTCTTCCAGGCGCCGAACCTCATCGCAGTAGGCTTCCATCTTTGGGTCGCGGCAGTGGGAGTTCTTCATGACTTGGTCGATGACGAGCTGCGAGTCACTGCGAGCGTCGAGGCGTCGGACCCCTAGCTCGATGGCGATGCACAAACCGTTGACCTGAGCCTCATACTCAGCCACATTGTTGGACGCCGGGAAATGGAGGCGTAGCACGTAGCGTAGGTGCTTTCCGAGGGGCGAGATGAAGAGCAGGCCTGCGCCTGCTCCCGTCTTCATCAGCGACCCATCGAAGAACATGGTCCAGAGTTCCGGTTGGATCAGAGCTGTTGGGAGCTGGGTGTCGACCCATTCAGCCACAAGGTCTGCCAAGACCTGGGACTTGATGGCCTTCCGAGGGGCGAACGAGATCGTTTCGCCCATAATTTCTACCGCCCACTTTGCAATTCTACCCGAGGCCTCTCGGCACTGGATGATCTCCCCCAGGGGGAAGGATGACACCACAGTTACCGGATGAGACTCGAAGTAGTGTCGCAACTTCCGCCGCGTCAGGATCACCGCTTATAGCAGCTTCTGAATTTGTGGGTAGCGGGTCTTGGTCTCAGACAGTACCTCGCTGATGAAGTAGACTGGCCTCTGGACGGGCAATGCATGCCCCTCTTCACGTCTCTCAACCACAATCGTGGCGCTAACCACCTGAGTGGTCGCGGCGACGTAGACCAAGAGGGCTTCTCCGGCAGCGGGGGGCACCAAGATGGGCGCGTTTGTAAGGAGCGCCTTCAGGTTCCCGAGGGCTTCCTCGGCCTCAGGGGTCCAAGTGAAGCACTCGACCTTCCTTAAGAGGTGGTACAGAGGCAGGCCTCTTTCGCCGAGGCGCGAGATGAAGCGGCTCAGAGCCGCAAGGCATCCCGTGACTCTCTGTACGCCTTTCAAGTCCTTGATGGGCCCCATGCTGGTGATGGCCGCAATCTTCTCCGGGTTGGCCTCGATGCCCCGCTCAGAGACGATGAACCCCAAAAGCATGCCTCGGGGAACCCCGAAGACACACTTCTCGGGATTGAGCTTCACGCCTTTCGCCATGAGACATCGGAATGTCACTTCAAGGTCGGTGCGCTAAATCAGTGATGTTGGGCAGCTCGGTGCGCTGCTTCGAGAATCGCCGGATGTAGTCCCGGAGAGACTCTCCCGGCTGCTGTCGGTAGCTCCGGAGATCCCAGGAGTTCCCAGGGTGCACGTACGTGCCCTGGAAATTGCCGGCGAAGGCTTGGACCAGGTCGTCCCAGTTGGAGATCTGCCCCGGAGGCAGGTGCTCCAACCAGGCGCGAGCGGTGTCGGAGAGGAACAGGGGGAGGTTGCGGATGATGAGGTTGTCATTGTCCGCTCCACCCAGTTGGCAGGCCAGCCGGTAGTCCACGAGCCACAGTTCCGGTCTTGTCTCCCCCGAATACTTTGTGATAGTAGTCGGGGTTCGGAACCGGGTCGGGAACGGCGCCCGTCGTATGGCGCGGCTGAAAGCCTGCGGACCGGGTGGTTCGGGCGAGGGACTCCGATCCTCCCCGCTATCGTAGTGTCCCCCACGCCTGGGGTGGTAGCCTCGGCGCACCCTCTCGTCGAGTTGGGCCCGACGGTTGCGGTGATGGTGCTCGTTGCCGAGGCGACCCGGGGCCGCAGGCGCTGTGTTGCGCGTGCGCCCGGTGTGGACCGAGGCTTCCCGCATAATCGGGAAGTCGCGGCGCGATGTTCCGAGGGGTACCCCTGCCTTCGAAAGGCGGAGCTTTCGGCCGGTTGGACCGCGGCGTCCTCCAGGAGATTCTTGAGCTCTCCCTGAATTCGCCGCCCCTCGGTGGTTGATGGCCCCGGCATCGCGCGGAGAAGCATTGCTGCTGCAGCCAGGTTTTGGCCGACTCCACTGGAAGTGGGTGGCGGCCTCACCCTGACATTGTCGGCGATGCGGTGCTGGATACCCTGGGGTAGATGACGCACTTCTCCGGCCGGAGGTTGGCCCGCCCATTCCTGCCCGACGTCCCGGCGGATCGGCTCAAGTGTTCCTGTTCCCTCGTCGAGCCTGGCCTGCACCCCGCGGATTTGCTCGAGCTGTGGGTCATGACCCCCCGCCGGAACGGGGACCACAGCTAGCTCCCGTAGGATGTCAACGCGAGGCATAGGCCTAGGGAGGTCACCGTTCTCCGGTACACCAAGATGGTTGCCTTCGTTGGGACCCCCTAGATCGACGTGGTAACATTCACGACTTGGGCCGCAGTCCTCATCGCCGAGGCTGCGGCTACCGTCAGAACAATCAGAAAGGCAGTAGTCACATGCGGTCATAAAGTCCCGCATGGAACTGGGGGTACCAAGTCCGGAGAAATCCCAACAGAAGTCGGGCTCGTCATCTTCCTCGGACCCCGAGGGCCCGTAGGTCGAGACGTCCGTCAGCCGGTCCTAGGGTGACCGCATACGATACCCTAGAGGGTTTGGAGTCGCCTCTACGAGAGCGTCCGCCAAAGCGAAGTCGCTTGGCGGGTCGAGGCTGAATCCAAAAGGCGTGAGATGGGAATCGGTGGGTACCTCTTGGTCGATGGGCGGTGATGAAGTCACGTCAGGGACTGACTGCACCGTCGTCTCAGGTACGAGGGTGACGCCCAGCAAGCCTTTCGCGAGCGTGCTGGCGTCGTCCGTTTGCTTGGGATTGGCGTGTTGCGGGGAGACGGCGCTCGTCTTCGTCTCAGACGCGAGGTCGATGCCCGACGTGCCCCCCGTTGGGGCGCCGGCGTCGTCGACTCGCTCGACAGCCGACGAGGTGCCGCCTCCTGCTTGGCCTTGGTTGCCCCGCCTCCTCCTCCGTCGGCGGGGGAGGGGACGGGGTGAGCTCGAATGTTGTTCTTCCACCACGCGGGGAAGACGTTGTCGATTCCGCCGCCGGCGGGCGGGCTGTCGGCCGCCATTGTCGCTGTCGCACGGCGGGGGAAGGAGTATCATGTCGTAGCTGCTGTCGAGGGACATGAACTCAAGACTCCCGAAACGGAGCACCGTCCCGAGCTGGAAAGGTTGCTGGAGACTGCCCATCTGGAGCTTGACGGGAAGCTGTTCGTCAACACGCAGCAGGCCCCTACCTGGCGCGCCAACTGTCGGCGTTTCGAAACCCGGGGGTCCCTGGACCGACGAGTAAATTGTCGCCGCGTGCCCCAGCCCAGATGGGTCGGCGCGAGACGGAGCGCGAAGGAGGGAAAGGCAGCCGGAGGGAGACGGGCGTGAGAGGTGGAAATCCCACGTCCTTCGTGTTTGTCCCACGCCCAGGTCGGGTGCGCTTGCAGTAAGGGGTTACAAGCGTCCACGCGGGAGGGAGCGAGCGGCCTCACGCGAGCGCCGTCCCGTCCTTCCTCGCGCGGCCAACCCTCTGTAAGGGGGCCCTGGTCCTTCCTTTTATAGGCGCAAGGAGAGGATCCAGGTGTACAATGGGGGTGTAGCAGTGTGCTAACATGTCTAGCAGAGGAGAGCTAGCGCCCTAAGTACATGGCATCGTGGCAGCCGGAGAGGTTTTGGCACCCGGTTCGTGTGGTGTCGTGGCCGTCGGAGGAGCGCTGGAGCCTGGCGGAAGGACAGCTGTCGGGGTTGTCGAGTCCTTGCTGACTTCCTCTTGCTTCCGTAAGGGGGCTGAGAGCCGCCGTCGTCATAGAGCGTGCGGGGCGCCATCATTACTTGTCTGGCGGAGCGAGCCAGATGGGACGCCGGTCTTGTTCCCCGTAGCCTGAGTCAGCTTGGGGTAGGGTAATGATGGCGCCTCCTGTTGATGTGGTCGGTCCGTGCCCTGGGTTGGGCGATGTGGAGGCTCCTCCGAGGTCGAGGTCGAGTCTGTCATCCGAGGCCGAGGTCGAGTCCGAGCCCCTGGGTCGGGCGAGGCGGAGACCGTCGGCTGAGGCCAGGGCTGAGTCCGAGCCCTGGGGTCGGGCGAAGCGGAGTTCGTCGTCTTCCGGGGCTGAGCCCGAGTCCGAGCCCTAGGGTCGGGCGAAGCGGAGTCCATCGTCTTCCGGGGCTGAGCCCGAGTCCGAGCCCTGGGGTCGGGCGAAGCGGAGTTCGTCGCCTTCCGGGGCTGAGCCCGAGTCCGAGCCCTGGGGTCGGGCGAAGCGGAGTTCGTCGTCTTCCGGGGCTGATCCAGAGTCCGAGCCCTGGGTCGGGCGGTGCGGAGTTCGTCGTCTTCTGGGGCTAAGCCCGAGTCCGAGCCCTGGGGTCGGGCGAAGCGGAGTTCGTCGTCTTCCGGGGCTGAGCCCGAGTCCGAGCCCTGGGGTCGGGCGAAGCGGAGTTCGTCGTCTTCCGGGGCTGAGCCCGAGTCCGAGCCCTGGGGTCGGGCGAAGCGGAGTTCGTCGTCTTCCGGGGCTGAGCCCGAGTCCGAGCCCTGGGGTCGGGCGAAGTGGAGTTTCCCATGGCGCCTAGGGCCGGACTTGGCTGCTGTCAGCCTCACTCTGTCGAGTGGCACAGCAGTCGGAGCGGCGCAGGCGGCGCTGTCCTCTTGTCAGACCGGTCAGTGGAGCGGCGAAGTGACTACGGTCACTTCGGCTCTGTCGACTGGAGGGCGTGCGTCAAGATAAAGGTGTCAGGCCACCTTTGCATTAAATGCCCCTGCGATTTGGTCGGTTGGCGTGGCGATTTGGCTAAGGTTGCTTCTTGGTGAAGGCTGGGCCTCGGGCGAGCCGAAAGTATGTCCGTTGCTGGAGGGGGCCTCGGGCGAGACGTAGATCCTCCGGGGTCGGCTACCCTTGCCCGAGGCTGGGCTCGGGCGAGGCGTGATCGAGTCCCTCGAATGGACCGATCCTTGACTTAGTCGCACCCATCAGGCCTTTGCAGCTTTGTGCTGATGGGGGTTACCAGCTGAGAATTAGGAGTCTTGATGGTACCCCTAATTATGGTCCCCGGCAGATATAGAGTACATAATCTTTTAGAGTGTGCTGTAAAGGACAAATAATATTCCTTTAGGGGATAAAATTTAGGGGACGTTGCTGGAGACAGCCTCAGCTCCGTATCCTACGACGCCGCTCCACCGCTCCGTGCCCTCTCAAACGCGATCAACACAGTAACACGTCACCACCCCACGCCATCGCCCCCTCCGACGCAATCAGCGCCGCCACAGGCCCGCTCCAACAATTCGTTGGCCATCGAGAGAGCAGTGGCGGACCGGAGGTTTTAGGGTCCGTGGTAAATTGAAAATAGAGTTTATCAAATTATTGTTATATGAAAAGATATCAATATATAAACTCAAGACATATCTAAAAATATTCATACCAAGCAATAAATAAATAAAAAGATACATATTATAGTATTATCTTAAAAGTTTTTGAACATGTTTAAATACGACAAGATTGTGAATGTTTCGTGGCTGCTAATTATTCAACATTTTACTAATATATAAATATATGAACTTAATTAGTTTTGTCTAAATTATAATTATTAAAATGGAATTCAATTCCAACGAAACAAACGGGCCCTTAAGCTATTGTGTATGATGTGTTATTGTGTTGTTTCCACTCTTATCTGGTTAAGAAAATAAAGACGTTCATCATAAGTTAAAACTAGAACTAGATGCAAATAAAAACGTTCAACATAACGGTCTATAACGGTTGAAATCTAAAACTAGATACAAATAATAAAGACGTTCATCATATAAGTTTCCACTAATCAGGTCAAGAAAATATACATCGACAAATCATCTTACTTCAAAATCGCCATCTTTGATATGCAGGTCGCCCCTTTCCCGCTGGTGGAAGTCTGAGAACTTTTGGCACTCACTTGTGTCAATCCTTCCTGATATAGTAACTAGAAGTACTATTTGCAATCTTTCATACAGATTATGACTCTATTCAGAGTATCAAGAGTTGTTGCTGTTGTTGATCAAACACTTGGTGAAAGCAGCCTCGGTGCGTGTTTGGCACACTACACCAAAAACATACACTTACTACGGTTTTTTAACTTTCTACGGCTTTTATAACAAATCGTATGAAATAAATAACTTCCGAGAGGCAACTGGTAGCTCTATGAAATAAACATAACTTCATACGATATTTTATAAGAGCTGTAGGAAGTTAGCTTTCACATGCTCACTCATGTGTGTGGTCAAACGAGCCGCTAACTTCTTACGGCCTGCTCTAGGAAGTTAGCTTCTCCTGCTAACTTCCTACGACCTACTCTACGAAGTAATATTCTCCTGCTAACTTCCTACGACCTCCTCTAGGAAGTTAGTTTTCAGTTGCTGATCCGCGGGTATGGTTAAATGAGCCACTAACTTTCTACGGCCGCCTCTAGGAAGTTAGCTGCCCATGCTAACTTCCTACGACCTCCTTTAGGAAGTTAGCTTTCAGCTTTTGACCAGTCAAACGAAAAGCTAACTTCCTACGGCCTGCTCTAGGATGTTAATTAACTTCGTAGAGTACATATACAACCTCTAGGAAGTTAAGTAACTTCCTACGGCTTTACTCTAGTAAGTTATATTTTTTATCTTAACCCGCGAATCTCCCTTGTCTTCCCCTCACTATCCTTTCTCGCTCCGATTCCTCGCAGTCACCGCCCTCCGCGCCCCACGCACACCCCGTCGGCGCCAACCCTGCTTGTCGCATGCTCGCGGCTCCTCCAACTCCTGCCGCGACCGAGATCGGGATCGAGATAGTGACCGCGACCGATATGACTCATCTCACGCGACAGGGACCGAGATTACGCGACTGCGACCGTGATAGGGAGCGGGAACAGTGTTTTTATACTATGGTTTTGAAATACTATGGTTTAAATTTGTTCAAGACAAAAATTTTCAAAACCACGACAAAACTATGTTTTTAAAAATACCGAATCTATAGTAACGGGAAGATGGCAGACTTCTGGGGATCCAGTTGGATTGAAGGACAGACACCAAGGACTATTGTACCAAATCTATACAAGAAAGCAAGAAGAAAGAACATCACTGTGTCCAAGGCTCTTCGAAACATTACTGGATACAGTTCTGCGCGCCTTTCATTCAGGAGGAGGAAGTGAGAGAATTCATCTCACTATGGCATTCAACCAGCAGTACACAAGGCCTCAATGATTTCGAAGACACCATTTCTTGGAGATGGACGGTATACAGTTCAAGTAGTGCCTACAAAATTCGGTTCACAACGAATTTCTGTAAAATTAAAATCAACCCCATTTGGAAAGCAAAAACCGAACCAAAATGTCATTTCTTTGCTTGGACGTTGTTGCACAACAAAATTTTAACTACAGACAATATGCAAAAACAGGGATGGCCGCAATCCAAGTTATTCTCTTTGTAATTTGTCTCCTCAGACAGCGACGCACCTTTGTAAGGATTGCCCCTTCTCCGAGGAAGTGTGGAGCATGATCTTGTCTTGGGCCGATCTGCGGTTCCTAGACGGTACTCCAAAGACGGGAACCCTGTACACTTGGTAGCATAGACTAAGGATGCTCTGTAGCAAGCAATCAAGAAAAAGTTTCAATGGGCTACTAATTTACTTCTGGTGGAGCTTATGGTTGGAAAGAAACAACAAAATCTTCAAAGGACAACAAAGAACCACAGAGCAAGTTGCGCAGGTGGTGAAAGAGCTCGTTGGTGGAGGTTTAGCTTGTCTATAGCGGCTGGTTGCCCTAACCCTCTTTCTAGATGTCTGTTTACTAGGCAGTTCTGGTCAAAGGGGTCCGGTCTTTTGTTTCAGTGTCAGTGTTCCGGCTAGTGCAGGATTGTTAAGTTTTATGGGTTTGTGCTAGTTTGGGCTAGTTTGTAAAGTTTTTTCTCTCTTCTAATATATTGGAATGACAAATCTTTTGCCTTTCCCTTTCAAAAAAATACCGAGATATGTTTGTGTAACACCTCAAAATCTCATTTTGAGAATTATGTAAAATTTTCCAAAGATTTTGAGTTAGAATATTTTTTCTTCTTCTTTCTTCTTTCAAAACTTTTGAAGTCACATCTCCTAAAATAAATGTTTTACAATAAAGATGCAATAAAAGGGATTCTTATACAAATTATCCTTTGTTGAAGTTGATAAGTATTATATAAGGATAAATGGTAGAGCATCGTTTAATCGAGATTATACAATCAAAGCTATTTTTCTCAAATTAATTATGTGGAGCAACATGTCCAAAAGTAATTACTTATGTAGGATAATAAACAAATAATTAAATAAAGTAAAATGACTACTACATCACATGTTGGTTTTGATGGTGCTCTTTATTTTGAATATTAAATATGAAACCGTAGTCAAATTTGAATTTGAAAGTTTCAAAATACAAAGAAATAGAAATAAGGAAAGAAAAAAAGGAATAGAAAAGAAAAGGAAAATTCCAGAACTGGCTCTGGGCCGAAACCCTAGCACGACCCATCCCTTTTTCCTAAATCCTTCTGCTGCCAGCCCAACTTCGCGCTACGCCCGCGCTCACTGACCACTAGGACCGCCCACGCACACACTCATCTCCACTTGCCGCGTGATGTCACTAACGCGTCGGGCCCGCATTGCCAGTCACATTCACCCACGCGCGCTCAGGGCCGCGCCCGCTACGGCTGGTGGTGGGACCGTGTGGCAGTCGTCGCTTGCCTCGCGCCAGGCACTTCCATGTGGGCCTGGGTCGTCAGCTCCATCTCACCCAACTGCTCACCGAGATCTGCAGACCCAACCATGGCGAATCTCGTGAATCTCGGCCGGGCGACGAGCTGGCGTAACAACCTCCGCATGGGCGGGATCGGGTGCGCGATGGATATAAAGCTTTCCCCCCTCGCGCCCATGACCATCCCATCCTATACCATCGTGCGCCAACGGGGCACTAGCAGAGAGAGAAGAAGAGCGCCTCCACGGGCAAACTTGTTGCACGCCATTGCCAGAACCTCGACGTGTGGCCCTGGTTGCTCCCGTTGATGCACTAACCATTTATGGGAGCGAATCGGGGGCTCTATCCACCCCAGAGAGCACGAATTCCTCACCGGAGTTTGGCGTGACTGTCGGTGTTTAGAGTCCAACCGCACACCCAGGGTTACCCCTTGCAGTGCTTTTGGGTAGGATGATGTTGTTAACTATAGCTCAATGGTTCGTGCTAGAAGCACAAGAGAGGGAAAGGCAATTTTCTGCAGGGTCGGGCCGCTTAGAGAGGCATAATACCCTACTTTCTGGGATGGATCTTTATCTAGTGGGTTACAGGCGAAGTCTCCTGAATGGAGAAAAGCTAATGACATAGGTAGATGGTCGATGGATATGATGAGGTACCCCCTGGGCCTTATATATTCGATCGTGGGGCACTCCATGCGTACATGAGGATCACACATCTCCTAATATAATAGTTAACCAACTGAACTAATCTTCCTACAATCTTGCCGACTTATCCCTAATTCGCCCTGATATTCAAGGACGCCATGCGCGGGAACGTCGGGTGGTAGCTGTGGATAGCGCACGAGTTGACAGATTGCCCGGGCTTGAGTTTGTTAACTTCTCAGGTCGGCCCATTCCGCCAGTAGCTCTAGCCCGGCCAACTTGGCCTTGCGAGGTAACTGGCCCGAGGCCCCGTGCGAGGGCTTCTTACCTTCTAGTGGACCCGAGGGATATATGTCTCCCACAAGCCCCTAACCTTTGAGTTGATTTTGAAATAATCAGCCCAAAGATTCTAGGTCCGGCTCATGGGTTTGTTATATGACACAATTTCTGTTTTGCCGATGGGTGCATCGAATGTGCACCCATTGGGTGTAGCCCCCGAGCTTTGAGTGTATTTTGAAAATAATTCATTCAAAGGTCTTCATCTTATGCTTTAGAAATCAGCATTTTATCTTCACAGGACTAAAAATCTATTGGGTAGGTGCACCCAATGGGTGTAGTCCCTAAGCTTTGAGTGGATTTTGAAAATAATCCATTCGAAGGTCTTCATCTCATGCTTTAGTAATCAGCATTTTGTCTTCATGGGACTAAAAATCTATTGGGTGCACCGAAGGTGCACCCAATGGGTGTAGCCCCCGAGCTTTGAGTGAATTTTGAAAATAATCCATTCAAAGGTCTTCATCTTATGCTTTAGAAATTAGCATTTTGTCATCATCTTATGCTTTAGAAATTAGTATTTTGTCTTCATGGGACTAAAAATCTATTGGGTGTAGCCCCGAGGTTTGAGTGGATTTTGGAAATAATCCATTCAAAGGTCTTCATTTTATGCTCTGTGAATTCAAACGATGCTATCTGTCCACGCCTTGTTAGGTCTAAAATT
Organism: Zea mays; assembly: GCF_902167145.1. Lineage (NCBI taxonomy): Eukaryota > Viridiplantae > Streptophyta > Magnoliopsida > Poales > Poaceae > Zea > Zea mays. The sequence continues at coordinate 79,055,061 of NC_050104.1, read as the reverse complement.
AATTTGATCGATGACAGATTGGACGTCTGGCTGGTTGAGACAGATGGCTCTCAGCTGGACATCACCCTGCTCTGTGCTTCAATGCTTCTACTGGTTAGACTTGCACTTCAGTAGCCACATTTGGACTTCCTCCCATCTTAGCCGATCTCCTCCTTTTGCCGTGGTACATTCATTGCGTATATTTTGTGGATATGACTTCTTCAGAAAACTTTTGAAAATTCTTGGCGACACACCCATTGGGTGTGGCCAAGGGGTGTCTTGGTACGCAGAGTGTTTACCACACTGTCCTGGAGTAGTAACTTGATGTGACCGCGGGGTGTAATCATATTGCCTGAGCAGTTGACCTTGGTCCAAACGGTGTCGTGTTACGCGAAGCGGCGCTTGTTGCTTGACTCATTTTTAGATGGCTTGAATTGCTTATTGAATTCTTGCGACTGTTCGGCGAGCATAGTAGGAAGTGGATGGTCACCCCTGGCCTCTATAAATAGCCTGCTTGCCCCATTGTTCTCTTCACTCATCCTTCGATCGTCTGCTTTCTTCTTCTTCTTCGCTCTTTCCTTCTCCAACCAACCATGGGTAGAGGCAGGAGGGGTCGTGGTTGGCATCGCCACGCTGATGGCAAGCGCAAGCGTGCTCCGAGTCCTCCCTCAGAGGACTTCGGGGACTTTGACTACTCGGAGGAGGCCTCCTCTAAGTCTGATCGTTCGCCTGCTCCGACTTCTCCCAGGCGTCATCCGTGGACTCGGATGACTCCATGAGGCTCTCCACCACGGCCCGGGCGTACTAGCGCTCAATCGAACGCACCGGGCTCGGTGGGTCGGATGAGTCTAGGGTCTCCTCAGATGAGGCGGACTCCTCTGACTCCTCTGAGGAGTGGAGCGGCGGCGACGGTGACGACGAAGGCGATGACAGTAGCAGCGGCGACGACGACAAGGGCGACGGCGGCAAAGGCGGCGGTGGCGGCAGCAGCAGCGACGGCAGCAAGGGCGACGGTGGCGACAGCAGCAGCGACGGCAGCAGCGACGGTGGCAAGGGCGACGGTGGCGATGGCAGCGGCGACGGCGGCAGGGGCGACGGCAGCGGTGGCAAGGCCAGTGGCATAATGCCACCGGTTTAAATATTAGTATAGATAGTAGTAGTAGTAAGTAGTAGTAGAATAATGTAGTGTTAGTTAGTAGTGTAGTGTAGTGTAAGTAGTAAGGTAATGTAATGTAGTGGCAAGGGTAGAAGAAGTTGACTCATAATGAGTCGGCTTCGAGTTTGTATTACTCCCCCTATTATGAATCAAGGATGAAGTTGCTCCAGATAATCACTGTTGTTTGCTTTTCATTTGTGCGCTTGAAAGTTTGTCCATGTGCTTGACAGTGATGGCATTTTAGAGGTAATGCCCGAGTGACGATTGCGGTTTTTACTTTTCCGAGTGGTGATTTGGCACTTTAGAGGTAATTTCCGACCTAAGGAGCCCATTTATACTCATGCCGACGTGCCTTTTTGATTTCTAAGCCCTAACTTCTCTTTTTGCTCTGCAGCTTCTCTGCTTTTCTGAATTCTTGAGCCCACTCATTCCGCCCGAGAGATTGCGATGGCTCCCAAGCGGAAGAGACAGAGCACCGTTGCTCCGATCATTCCGCCCATCGATCCCAACAGCCAGCTTCCATTCACTGGTAATCATATGTCCATCTCTGAATTAGATCTTTTTCACCTTGTTGAGACTGGGGTTTGGCCATCAAAAGAACTATGTTCTTGGCGGATCTGACGTGGGGTCACTATTCCGATAGAGCACACCCACGAATCCATTGTTTATGTGTCGTTTCTCATACGCGGACTTGCTCTTCCCATTTCTCCTTTTTCCGCGGTCTCCTCGATTTCTACGATTTAAATCTGACGCACTTAAACCCTAACTCCATTCTTCAAGTCGCCATTTTCGTACACCTGTGCGAGGATTTTCTTGGGATTCTTCCCCATTTCGGACTATGGAGGTACTTTTATCACCGTCGGTCCAGCATGGCTGGAGGGCAGCACTAGCTCTTCGGCGTCACGAGTTTGGAACTTCGCCGGGGGAGGAAAGTGGAATATCTCGACATTCCCCTCAAGGACAGTATTAAGGGATGGCGCCTCAAGTGGTTTACCATGGAGAATCACAACAAATCCCTCCCCCTCGATTAGGAAGGCAACCAAATGTTCGCACGCCTAGCTGGGTGGAGTCTCCCACTTATTTAGAGGTAGCCCAAGCCAAAGTGCTGCTTGCTAAAATCTGCTCATTGAAGGACAGGGGCCTGACTGCCGTGGCCATGGTCGCTGACTTTGTCTTCAAGAATATTCAACCTTTGAAGGATAGAGTCTAGCCTTCTTACTTGTATACTAGCATCAATGATTCTACCCGGGTCACAAATAGGCAGATTCCCAACGAGGACTTGCTAAGCCGACTGGATATGATACTGAGGGGCAGGGTCTCGAATGCTGGTGCTCCCTTAGCTTACTCTATGTGGAACCTGCCTCCGAATAGTCCTTTCTCTGAATTTGTCTCCAATCCTCCTGCTCGAGATGGTAGCCCAGGCCATAGAGTGTGGCCCTCCCCCGAGGACATTGAAGCCTTGATTGCTCCCCTTTGGAATCTTCCCGAGGCTGAGAAACAAACTCACTTCGAGATGCCATCCGGCACTGATGATGCTGAAATGGATGTCGTTCTTAGCCTGCTGGCCAGGGAATCATCTGACTCAACCCGCACTGAGCCGATGACAATTGTGACTGGGCAAGAGTTTGGCAAGGATGAGGAAATCTAGAAACCTGAAGGTGCCCGTCGGGAGCGTTCACGTCGAGTGAACCACCCAGCTGCACCTGTCAACGAGAAGAAGAAGAAAAGGCAACTCCGGCGATTGTCATGCCTGGAACAAGACGCTGGCCCTTCTACATTATTCCTTGGCGATGGCCCGGCGAGCGTCATCCCCGAGGACAATGCTGAAGGTTGTGATGATGCTCAGGCTGCTGACAGTGTGTTTGATGAGGAAGAAGAAGAAATTCCGCTGATCCGCAAGAATAGCCGTCACTACAAGGGTAGTGACGGGGGCAGTGACATTCCCTCGCAAGCCTTGTCAGCACTCGTCAGCCTTCAAGGGCTGTCAATATTAGACTTTGATCAAGCACTGGAAGAGGTTGTCCCCGAAGATATTCTATCAGAGCCTCCTGAGGCTGACATTCCAACCATCTGTTCAGAGGTCCTAGATGGTGGTCTTCTGTTGCATGATTCTGCTGGGCAAGAGGTAACCCGGGTGGTATCTCGTGCCTCGTCGACCTTAGAAAGCAGTCTTCCTTGCAAAAGCACTGATTCGAGTCATCTAGCCCCTATGGACGTGGCTGAGGGATCTTCAGCCCTAGAGGTGGCTGCTGCGGAAGTCCCAGCCCCGAAGGTGGTGCTGGTAGCGACCCAGCCCCCGAGGGTGTTGGGGCGGGCTCCCTCTCTGTTGCTTCTATGGACGTCCACGTTGGATCACCCCCAGTCCGGTACGAGGAGGCTGCGGTGACACACCTTTCTACGGCTCTCGCTGGTCTGGTCGCTTTAGAAGCCAGCGAACCAGACGCCAGGAGCCTGCCGCCTGCTGATGGGGCCGAAGTTCCCCCAAGTCATGCTCTTGATATTATTCCTACTGATCTCCCCTCATCGAGCAATGTACCAACTCTTCCTACTTTGGGTCTTCCCCTATTCCTTTCCAATCTTTAGGTGAGTAAACTTTTTGCTTTTATTGTTCTTACTAGCAAATTAGCTTTTTTGCTTATATGTCCATGATCACAGGATTTTATTGGCGGTTTATGTGCCCAATTGGAATATTGTGGTGCTCCAGTTCCCGATCACGCTTCATCTCTGATGCAGTGGAACCCTTTGCTGCTCCACAAACAAATAGATGACCCGAAGGCATTAAATATTGGTTAGTGAGCTCATAGTTTCCTTGTTTGCTTTCATTACTCCGCTTATTCTTAGTCATGCACTCTTCTTCTGCTGCTTTATCAGATTTGGCTCGGTGGTGCTCTGACATTGAAGAGAAGTACTCTCAGAGCCAGGCCGACTTAATCCAGACTTCTGCTTTTCTAGATAGTGCTCGTTCATTGAACTCCTCTCTAAATGCACAGCTCGATTCCGAGAAGATGGCACACGAGGTAAACTTCCTTGGCTGCTCCTGCTTTGCTCTCCTTGCTTCAATGCTTAGTGTTGTTCTTGCTTGCAGGAAGAAAAATAAACACTTGTTGCTTCCCATGACAATCTGGACAGGCTGTACCGTGACGGTAGTAACTCCTTGACCATCCTAGAGAGGAGCCATCGCTTCACCATGTCTGATTTAGACCATCATCGCCACGAGCTGGAGGCATGTCAGGATGAAGTCTCTCGACTTGGCCAGTTGTTGTCCACCAAGGATTCCACCATCAGGGAGCTGCGTGCCTCCAAAAAGCTTGTCACGCAGGAGCTGGAGGCTGTCCAATTTGCTATTAAGACTTTTGAGAATAATTTTGTCGTCCTAAAGGCTCAGCGCGACAGGGCTATGGACAAAGCCGTTCACGCTGGGCGGATCCTGATGAGGAGACTCGGTGTCGTGGTGCCTGATGATATCGTTGCTGATGTCAGGGCCGCGCCTGATGCCGCAATCCGCCCCTCTTCTTCTGTTGCCCCTGCAAAGGACGTTGTCTGCAAGGATACTTCAGCGTAGTGATTTACCTATAAGACACTTATTTATCGAGTTAGCATCTTTTAGAGAAAAGATGTAATAAGAATTCTGCATGTGCGCAATAGTTATGTTTGAACTGATTATTCTGAGGGCAGGGTGCTGGAAAACACCCCTGGCACTTATACACGAGATATTTCTTTTTTCGAAGTACTCCCAATTTGAGTTGGTTATTTTGCTACTAGGGTATAGTGGTCACCCTAAATCATGTGAGTGTGAGCATGTCGCATCGACTTAAGGCATTTCCGACTTAAGTCGATTGTTCTGATAGTAGGGCATAGTGATCTCCCTAAGTTAAGTAAGTGTGAGCATGTCACACCGACTTAAGGCATTTCTGACTTAAGCCGATTGCTCTATTAGTAGGGCATAGTGATCACCCTAAGTTAAGTAAGCGTGAGCATGTTGCAACGTCTTAAGGCATTTCCGACTTAAGCCGATTGCTCCGTTAGTAGGGCATAGTGATCACCCTAAGTCAAGTAAGCGTAAGCATGTTGCACCGACTTAAGGCATTTCTGACTTAAGCCGATTGCTCCGTTAGTAGGGCATAGTGATCACCCTAAGTCAAGTCATGCCGATTTCGAGTCAAGCCCAATCGAAGTCAGTTGTCAATCAAGAGTTTGAACGCCTTTGGAAAATGAAAGATTTATTGATGATGAAATCTTCTGGTTACAAAGTACAACTTTTCTTCGAGGGTTTATGAGGCATCGCTAAGGGTAGAACTTTCTGAGGTGCTCTATGTTCCATGAGTTTCCCACTTCTGTGCCGTCCATCTGAGTAAGTTGATATGATCCCGGCCGTGTGACCTCTGTTATGATGAACAGTCCCTCCCATGGTGGTGACAGCTTGTGTCGTCCCTCCCCAGTAAGAATTTGGCGGAGGACCAAGTCTCCCACTGCAAAGGATCGGTGCCACACAACTTTGTTGTGGTAGCAGCTCAAGATGTTCTGGTACCTGGCTGACTGAATTACTGTGTTCAATCATTCTTCCTCCAGCACATCAATGTCTTCCAGCCTGGTTGCTTCTGCCTCAGCTATGTTTTCAAAAGTTAGTCTCGGCGCCCCGAAGATCAGATCGGCAGGCAGCACTGCTTCCGACCCATAAACCATGAAGAACGTGGTATTTCCATGCAGAGCTCGACTGGGTTGAGTTTGCAGGCTCCAGATCACGTATGGCAGTTCCCTGATCCATTTTCCTGCAAGCTTTTCGCTCTTGTTGAATACCTTTTTTCTGAGTGCATCCAGTATCATTCTGTTGGCTCTTTCCACCTGGCCATTGGCTCTTGGATGTGCCACTGATGCATACTTGATCTGGATGTTCCTTTGCTCGTAGAAATCAAAGAACTCAGAGCTGGTGAAGTTGGATCTCAGGTCAGTGATGATGCTATTCAGTATCCCGAACCTGAATATTATATCCTGGATAAACTCTACTGCTTTTGCTGAGGTTAAGGAGGCAATCAGATTGTACTCTATCCATTTTGTGAATTTGTCAATGGCAACCAGTATATGAGTATAGCCTCCCTGAGCCTTCTTGAAAGGTCCGATCATGTCCAGCCCCCATCATGAAAATGGCCAGGTTATGGGAATGGTCTGTAGCTGCTGCATAAGCAAGTGTTGTTGCTTTGACAATAATTGGCACACTTCCCACTTTTTGGCTAACTTGGCAGCATCACTCTTCGCAGTGGGCCAGTAGAAACCGGATCTGAAAGCCTTTCCAACTAGAGTCCTTGATGCAGCATGCACCCCACACTGCCCGGCATGGATTTCATCTAACAATTGTCTCCGAGTGGCCGAGTGGATGCATTTCATGAAGACTCCTCCTGCGCATCTCTTGTACAGCAAGCCCCCTATGATGGTGTAGTGGGCTGACAGCCTTGCGATGCGTTCTGTCGTGGCCTTGTCATCCGGCTCTTCTTCATTCTTTATGTACCTGATGATAGGCTCTCTCCAGTCGTTGGGATCTGCCTCTAGCTGACTCTAGGCGTTGCATTCTTCCACCTGGTCCGTGAGGTTGCTTAGCTGTGATATTTCTTGGACGAAGATCCCAGGCGAAGCCTGGGCTCGACTGGATCCCAGCTTCAACAACGCATCTGCCGCTACATTGCGATCCCTTTCCGCGTGATGGAACTCCAATCCTTCGAACTTGTATTCCAGCTTTTGCACAGCTGCGCAGTATTTGCCCATTGAATCGGTCGAGCAGTCCCAATCCTTGTGTATCTGGCTTATGACCACCAGCGAGTCGCCATATACCATCAACTTCTTGATGGCAAATGATACTGCGATGCTCAGCCCGTGGACCAGTGCTTCATACTCTACCGCATTATTTGATGCTGGAAACAACAGCTGAAGTGCATACTTGTTCACCTCTAGGAAGAATAAAGAGAATCCCTGCACCCTCTCCTTGTAGCTTTAGCGAGCCAACAAAGTACATTCTCCACACTTCAGTAACTTCTAGGCTATCCGTGTCATGGTGCTTAGTCCATTCTGATATGAAGTCGACCAATGCCTGAGTTTTTATCGCCGTGCGGGGCCGGAACTTTATGTCATGAGATCCGAGCTCGCATGCCCACTTGGCTATCCTTCCAATAGCTTCTTTGTTGTGGAGAATATCCCCTATCGGAAATCTTGTGACTACTATGACTTTGTGGTTGTCAAAGTAGTGCCGGAGTTTGTGAGCGGTTAGAAGTACCACGTACAACAGCTTCTGGACTTGAGGATACCTTATCTTTGAGGGCCCGAGGACTTCGCTGATGAAGTAAACTGGAAGTTGCACCGGGTATGCATGTCCTTCCTCCGCCCGCTCGACTACTAATGAAGTGCTCACTACGTGAGTCGTGCAGGAGATATATAGGAGCAGATCTTTTGCCGGCTGACCAGGCGTAGCCCGACGCGTCGGCTTGAGTACTGGTGGTGTGGTCAAGAACTTCTTCAGTGCCTCTGTGGTCCACTGAAACTTGTCCACCTTCTTGAACAGTTTGTAAAATGGCATCCCTTTCTCTCTTAGCCTCAATATGAACCTGCTCAGGGCTGCCATGCATCCAGTAAGCCTTTGCACCTTTTTCTGTGACCATGGCGCTTCCATTCTCATGATGGCCTCGATCTTGTCTGGATTTGCTTCAATTCCTCAGTGGCTGACAATGAATCCGAGTAGCTTCCCAACCGATACTCCAAAAACACACTTTTCTAGGTCCAGCTTCCACCGGTAGCGTCTCAAGCTGTTGAAGACCAACTGCAAATCTTTGATGAAGTTTTCTGAGTTTTCTATCTTGATAATCACATCATCGACGTAGGTTTCCACCCGCTTGCCCCAGTGATCGGCTAAGCATGTTTGGATGGCTCTCTTGTAAGTCGCTCTAGCGTTCTTGGGGCCGAACAACATGGAGGTATAGCAGAAAGCTCTAAATGGGGTGATGAAAGCAGTCTTCTCCTCATCTTCTTTTGCCAAGCTGATATGATGATATCTTGAGTAGCAGTCTAGGAAGGAGAGCATAGAACAACCAGTAGTCAAGTGAACTACCTGATCTATTCTAGGGAGCCCGAAGGGATCCTTCAGACAATGCTTGTTGAGATCAGTATAGTCGACACACATGTGCCAATCCACTTTATTCTTTTTGAGTACAAGAACATGATTCGCTAGCCACTTGGGGTGCAGCACTTCCCTAATGAACCCTGCAGACACTAAGCGAGCTAACTCGGCGCGAATAGCTTCCCTTTTGTCAGTCGTGAAACGACGCAACTTTTGTCGAATCGGCCTTGCTTGAGGATAGACCTTCAATTTGTGCTCGGTCAGTTCTCTCGGGACTCCCGACATATCCGCAGGTTGCCATGCAAATATGTCTCGGTTAGCTTGCAAGAACTGGACGAGCGCACTTTCCTATTTGTCATCAAGGCTAGAAATGATGATGGCAGTCTTGCGCTCATAAGCAAATCCCAGATTGATCCTCTTAGTCCCTTCAGTCGGCCGTATAGAGGTCACGACCTGAGCTTCATTGGTGGGTATTGTGGGACCCTCATCCTCCGACCTAGTGTTCGCTTGTGTGGGAAGAGCTATCGAGGGCCTAGCAGTGAGAGCTGTCTGAATGGCTCCCTGAAGGCACTTTGCGGCGCCTTGGAAATCAGCGCACACAGTGATGATTCGTTGAGGTCCCAGCATCTTTAGTATCATGTACGGGTAATGTGGAATAGCCATGAACTTTGCCAGTCCCGGCCTTCCGATGATGGAGTTGTACCCACAGTTGAAGCACGCCACCTCGAACCTCAGGAACTCGGTTCTGTAGTTCTCTGGGGTCCCGAAGGTGACAGACATGTAGATGTGCCCGAGCGGGTACTCCCCTTCAGTCGGCACGATGCCGAAGAAGGGAGTATCTGACTCGGTGAGGTCTTTGAGTTCAACCCCCAGGGCCTAGAGCGTCCGGGGAAGGTGACGTTGATGTTGCTTCCCCCGTCCACTAATACTTTCTTCACCCGGCTCTATCGGATCACTGGATCAACAAGGAGCGGGTACTTGCTGGGATGATCAAAGTTGAGCCATTGATCAGCTCAGCTGAAGGTTATTGCATGCTCCGACCACCGGTAAGGAGTTGGGGCACTGGTGGTGGCCACCAGGACCTGCCTATCGTTGAGTTTTTGCTGCCTCCGGTTCTCTTGTGCCCCGTGTCCTCCGAAGATGACATTGACCTCCCTGTCAACGCGTGGGAAAGCTCCGCCCCCTCCCCCTTCTTGCTACTGAGGCTGCCTGGGCTCTCCAGGCCCTCCTCGTGGTGGGGAGGTGGTAGAGGCTGGAACGGTCGGCCATGCCCAACGGAGTGCTTGAAGTCCCTGCAATTCCATAGGGTGTGGCGCATGTCCTTGTGGTACGAGCACTGGGCATCGAGGATTTCATCCAGTGTCTGTACACCTCCGCGGGGTGCACCACGGGCTCAAGCCACAGGTGGTACGACGGCGTGCACCTCCTCGCGAGGCCTCAACTCCCAACGCTTGTCAGGTTGCTGGTTCGTGTCGCGCCGTGGCGCGGGTGGTGCAGGTTTCGTACCTCCGATGAGGTCCTGGGCCCGCTCATCTGCGGTGATGTAGAGGCCTGCTTCTCGAAACAATTGTTCGGAGGTGGCAGGTGCTTTCTGTAGTATGGCTCGGACGAAGGTCGAGTCATTGGATCCCCGATAGAAATCTTCAATCACCGCTGCATCAGCGACTTCGGGGATGCGGTTCCTCATGGTCTTAAACCTCTTGAGGTATGACTAGAGTGTTTCATCACTCTGGCGCCTAATGGATTTGAGGTCCCATGGCTGCGCCGGCTTGTCAGAGAGAGACTGGAAGTTGGCGATGAAACGTCGACTGAAGTCGCTCCAATCGTCAATGCAATGTCGTGGCAGATGTCAGAGCCACTATAGTGCGTCTTGCTCTAAGACGATGGGCAAATACGTTGTCATTACGTCTTCCTTTGCCCCAGCGACGCAGGCGGCAGTCGTGCAGACGGCCAGCCAGCCCCCCAGGTCCTGCTTGGGCTCGTACTTGTCGATGTTGGAGACTTTGAAGTTGGGGGGCACTGGATGGCCCGGAGACGCGGAGTAAGCGCGGAGACCCCGCATGTGTCTTTATGTCGGCGTTCCTGAGGTCAGTCCCGGTGAGGGGAGCTGGTAGTGTGTCGTCTCGACCGTCCCCGGGTCGGGCCACTAGTCGAGGCCGCAGCCTACTCAACTCGGTTGGTGCGATTTCAAGCCAGGACACCGTGATCCTGGTCATACTCCTCCCGGCGCCTTATCTCACTTTCGTACCGTCGGTCACGCGAAGCATTGATGGAGCTCTACGCGTCTCGTCGGCTGTTGATGGCATGGTGTAGGTCGCTCGGGGGATGAGTGATGGGTAGAAGGTGATTAGCTGCTCAAGTAAGCAGCCACCGGTAGCCTTCCGCGTCTGGAGTTCGCGGGAGGCCATCAGCTATCTGGGCCAGCACCCCTCTGACTTCACTCGGCGTGTTCATTGTGCGAGCAAAGTCGGGGTACAGTGTGACACCCGGTTTTAGAAGCCAAACCAAATGCGAACCATGTACGTGCCAGGATCAGCAATTCACGTACACAGCAGTTACATAATTGGACATCATCACACAATGCTCAAATAATAGCATAAAATAAGGTAATAGTCGATTACATCATCATGTCCGAGACATCCACATAGTCATTAACATTTATCAAAGTGCAGAAAAGAAACGTAGATACACACGGCCTTCAAAGGCAGCCGACTGGGGGTTTGCCGCTAACCCACGCCTAGAACTCATCGTACTCTTGGAATTCTGGAAGTCCTCCTCCACGACTTCATCTTCTCCTGAGTAGTGGTTGCAACGTGGACAACCTAAGGGGGGGGGTTGGTGTGTAAAGCAAGGGTGAGTACACATCAACAAACTCAACAATTGTCCTGTTTGGCTGTAGTGGACTAGCTTTATGTGGGGTTAAGTCAAGCAGTTGCTTTTAGTTGGTCAGGCTATTATTTACTGGTAGAGAGCCAGGTTTTAGCATTAACCCATGTTGTTAACCCAAAAGTACCCTTTCCAAATGGAAAGAATACCAGAAACTTTACCATAAGCATAATCAAACCATCATCCTCGCCACCATTTGTAAACCAAACAACTCTAATCAAAGTATCTCTAATCAATGGAGCTCCCTTGGCCGCTCATAACCACGAGCACGGCTAATATTTCAGTTTCATAACACTCTACAGAGGTTGCACACTTTACCGACAAGCCATGATTACCTCTTGCCTCGGGCCGATCAAACCCTTAAACACTACCAAGGTGAATAAGCAGGGTTTCACTATGTAGCCTTTACAAAGATTCCCTGAGGCTGTAGCCGCCCGTTAGGTTTCCTAAATGTACCACACTCCTCACCAACGGGCAAACCACCCTTGGCAGAGCGAGCCGCATACACCAAGCCCCATTGACGGCACGACGACAAAGCAAACTACACCTCAGTTCCTCTAATTATTCAGCTAAGGGCGTCCCACTCCACCCTCATTGTTGCACTGTTTTCCCAGGTGGTCATCCAATGAACCAGTCCTTACGGAGAGGCACTCGAGAAACAGCTCGAGTCCCCTTAAATGCCACAAGTATATCATCATAATCAAAAGGGAAAACAGTGTGTCATAGATAATCTCATCATGTTCATTGATTAATGTGAAGCACTAGCATATAGCTAAACCAAAATAACCCAACAAAAATAGGTAAACAAGGACAAGATAAACAAAAGCTAGTCAATCCTTAGGTATAAATCATGTAAATGTGGGGACTGAATTATAAGAACGCGTAGGACATAGATGGGTCAAGGGACACTTGCCTTCACCAACCAGCTGCTGCTCAGGGTCTTCACCTGCAATTCCTTCGAACTCCACCAACTGACCGTTATCTATATGAGTTCAAACATACAATCCAAAAATTTAATACAAAAGAACAGTACACCATGCAATAAAATATCATAAATAAACAGACGCTCGGTACAGGGCTCACACCTACGACTAAGCGAGAAAGAGAGAGTAACGGTCGAGGCTACAGTCGAAGAGCAATCACGTTACGCGATTATAAATCAAAGTACTCGTCTAAACAAAATGGTATTAATTTGGCCATCGCGTTATGCATCGGATAAAATCATGTTCCGTGTTTAATCATTATAAACAGACCAAAGTAAATTTAAAAAGGATTGTCGCGCAGTGAAACGCGCAACACAACACCTAGACTGAATTGAGAATGAAACGACTCGTCGCGCGACGGAGCGTGCCACGAGGCACTTGAATTATTATGAAAATAACGTCAAGCGTCGCGCGATGAATCACACGATGGCATACGTCATCTAAACTGAATTTAAAACGAAACATCGCGCGACCAGACGCGCGATGCTACTCATTAAATATTTCAAGATGAACCGCCATGCGACGAAGCGAGCGACACAGCACACTAATAAAATCTGAATTTAAACTAATTCGCCGCGCGACGAAGCACACGACGCAACACGTTAATTAAACTAAATTCAAAACTAATTAAATTAAAATTAAACTAGTTTGTCGCGCGCCGCAGCACGTTAATTAAACAAAATTTAAATTAATTAAAACAAAAAAATAACCACCGCGCGCGGGAACGCGTTACGCGTGCCGGGGGCGCGCAGCCGCGCCAGGGGCAGGACGGGCGCCGCCGTGGCCGAGCAGGGGGCCGCGCGGGGGGGGGGGGGAGTAGGGGGGGTGCGCCGAGGGGGCCAAGCGGGGGGGGGGGGGGGGTGGTTCAGCGCCGGGGGGCCGAGCAGGGGGCCGCCGCTAGGGCCGAGCAGGGGCGCGCCGAGGGCAGCAGGGGGCGCCGCGCGGGGGAGAAGGGGAGGGGGAGGAGAGAGAGAGAGGGAGGGAGGGCTCATCTCGGGAATTCAAATCCAGCGATAACTGTCACTAAATCACCTAGGGCACAAGGGGAAGAGAGAGAGGTGGAAGAGAGGGAGTTGCTGCGTGGAAAAAAATTGAATGAGGGAAAGAGAGAGAGAAGGGGGGTGCATGGGGGAGGCAGGGGCGCCAGGGGCGCGCGGCCAGGGCCGGGCCGGGCTAGGTCGGGCTAGGCCGGCTGGGCTGGATCACGTCGCGGGTCGAAATCCCACGGCACACACAACCACTGATTGGAATCCAATCGTGAATCGAAATCCGAAACGAGATGAGGAGAACACGCGATTAAACACGACATCAGACAAAAGAAATATGCTTCGGCATGATGCAACACCCTTGACAACTTAGGTTTTTGTTTACACGCAATAAAGACACCAGTCTCTATACTGCTTTGAAACTAGGAAAAGGAGCGAAACGGGAAGAGAATAGAGAGTAACGCCTGAGTTTGGTGAGTATTAAAGAAGAAAAATTCTACCCCCAAATTCTGGGCGTTACAAACCTATCCCCCTTAAAAGAATCTCGCCCTCAAGATTCAAGGTTGGCCAACAAAGAGTTCAGGATACTTGGCCATTAGATCATCTTCACGCTCCCAGGTTGCTTGTTCCACAGAGTGATGACCCCATCTGACTTTGCACATTCTGATAGTTTTCCTTCGGGTGACCCTGTCTGCACTCTCAAGAATCTGCACTAGCTTCTCTATGTAGGTCAAGTCTTCTTGGACTTCCAGACCTTCCACTGGCAACTGCTCTTCTAGCACACGCAGACACTTCTTCAACTGAGACACATGAAAGACATCATGCACCGCTGACAAGCCTTCTGGCAGACTAAAATGATAGGCCACTTCTCCACGCTTTGCGAGAATCTGATACAGACCAACATATCGGGGTGCTAGCTTGCCTTTGACTCCGAATCTTCTGACTCCTCTGATAGGCGATACCTTCAGGTAGACAAAATCTCCGACTTTGAAACTCAGCTCTCTCCATCTTGTGTCTGCATAGCTTCGCTGCCTTGATTGCGCTATCTTTAGATTCTCCCGAACCATCTTGATGTTCTCTTCCGCTTCGAGCAAAATGTCTGGCCCAAACAATTGCTATTCTCCAGGCTGATCCCATTGCAACAGAGTTCTACAACTCCTTCCATAAAGCGCTTGAAATGGTGACATCTTCAAGCTAGCCTGGTAACTGTTGTTATAGGAGAATTCTGCATAAGGTAATCTCTTGTCCCATCTGGACTGATCTTGCAGCGCATAGGCTCTCAACATATCTTCAAGGATTTGATTAGTTCTTTCAGTCTGACCGTCTGTCTGCGGATGATATGCTGAACTGAAATTCAGATGTGTACCCAAGGCTTCATGCAACTGCTGCAAAAAATGAGAGGTGAATTGTGTTCCTCTATCTGACACTATCTTCTTTAGCACACCATGAAGACAAACGATCTGGAACATGTACAACTCCGCCAATATTGCACTGTTGTAGCTAGTCTTGACAGGTATGAAGTGGGCTAACTTGGTTAAGCGGTCCACCACTACACAAATGGAATCATAGCCAGCTCGAGTGCGGGACTATGAAGTCCATCCCGATTTCATCCTAATTTCACTGAGGAATTCTCAACGGCTGCAACAACCCAGTTGGCTTCTGATGTTCTGCCTTGATCCTTTGACAACTATCACATATGGCCAAATGCTCTGCGATCTCCCTTTTCATTCCGTACCACCAGAATTTCTTCTTCAGATCTTGATACATCTTCTCACTTGCAGGGTGTATAGAATAAGCTGTCTCATGAGCTTCCTTTAGGATCAACTCCCGAATGGACTGGACATTGGGAACACACAAGCGGTCCTTGAACCATACCACACCTTCTACATCTTCCCGAAAATCATTGCCTCTTCCTTCTAGAATCAGTTGCCGGATTTCACTGATCTTCTCATCATTCTTCTATGCCTCTTTGATTTTCCGTTCTAAGGTGGGTTCTAACTCAACTGTTACTCCTCGCATGCTGTTAAGAAAGCTGAGGCTCAACCTGTCAAACTCTTTGGCCAACTCATAAGGCATCGGATGAGCGACCATCATATTGACTTGACTTTTCCTGCTCAAAGCATCTTCTACCACGTTCGCTTTGCTTAGGTGGTAATGAATTTCCAATTCATAATCTTTGATCAACTCTAACCATCTTTGTTGCCTCATATTCAGCTCCGACTGAGTGAATATGTACTTCAGACTCTTGTGGTCCGTGTAAACATCACATTTCTGCCCATACAGATAGTGCCTCCATGTCTTTAGTGCATGAACCACTGCTGCCAACTCTAGGTCATGGATTGGATAATTCTTCTCATGAACCTTCAGCTATCGGGACGAGTAGGCTACAACTTTTCCCTCTTGCATCAATACGCATCCCAAGCCAGTGTAACAAGCATCGCAATACACTGAGAAGGGCTTGTGCACATCAGGCAAGACTAAGACACGCGATGTAGTCAACTTCTCTTTCAGCGCTTCAAAGGCTTCTTGGCACTTTTGGGTCCACTTGAACTCCACTTTGTTGGCTAGCAAAGCTGTCATCAGTTTCACAATCTTCGAAAACACTTCAATGAATCGCCGATAATATCTGGCCATTCCAATGAAGCTCTTGATTCCTCGGGCATCTGTTGGCGCTTTCTAGTTCAGAATATATAAGGATATCAATCCAGAACCCGCACTTACTCAACTTTGCATACAGCTGGTGCTCTCGCAATCTCTGCAACACCATTCTCAAATGATCCACATGCTCCTCCTCAATTTGAGAATATATAAGGATATCATCAATAAATACCACCACAAACCTGTCAAGATAATCCATGAATACACTATTCATCAGATTCATGAAGAAGGCTGGTGCATTTGTTAGGCCAAAAGACATAACATTAAACTCGTACAACACATACATGGTAATAAATGTCGTCTTCGGAATGTCTGAAGGTCGAATCCTGAGCTGGTGATAACCCCCATACCACCCCCATATCACCCCTGCCCTGTAAGACAAATAAGGAAATAAAGATGTGACATGTTTCCTTTTCCATTACTTGCCCTAGGACTTTAAATCTCGGGACGAGATTCTTTTATTGGGGGAAGGATGTAACACCCCTGGTGTTACTAGCACTAAAACTTGAGCATAACATCATGTGCATTGACATTTCATATGTTTGTTACACCGAGAGTGCATTCACTAGGTAAAAATTTCAATCAAGTTGTGATGTTAGGGCTTGTTGAATGGTTAACCCTAGGGTAGGGCACTAAACCCTGAGTTAGGGCTTATGGAGGTAAGTGAAGCTCAAGTAAGTTAAAACCTCAAAAGACATGAGGATTGATCATAAGATATCATTTTTATAGACTTTGATGGCATCAAAACCCTAATGTTCCCAAAACCCTAAAAACAAACCCTAGAAACCCTAGGGGGTAAATTGTAAATTTTGTGCACTTTTGGGCCAAAGTGCAAATATCAAAGTACTAGGACATTACAAATCAAGTACTTTTCACTTTTGAGGATTTCCAAGTCAAATGATGAAGTTTGACTTATTTGCAAAAAGTACCCCCATGAAACCCATATGCCTAAGTCTAAAATTCAGTGCATGGGGTCAACTTTGGAGCTCAATATCTCTCAATTCATAAAGAATTTGCCCTAGGTCAACACATCAATATTATAGAGCTATTAAAGGAGTATAACTTTGTTTAAGTCATAAGACATAAGTGCTGTACAAAAGTTGGAGTTAAATGGACTCAAAGTGTGGCTGTCAGTCAGCCCTAAGACTGAATTCTGATTAACAGTGAAGTTGGATGAACTTGGAGATCAATTTTGAGTAGGATCCAGTGACTATTTGATTGTGGATACTATAACAAAGTTAGAGAGGGATTGTAGGGCAACAATTTCTCTGCAGGTCGAAGATCATGTTGTCACATAGAAATTAGAGAATAAGGCGCTTCATTTAGCTCTATTAGGCGTTCTGAATGGGATCCCAATGGTACAGTTCCTGACAAAGATCAGCAAATACAGCGTATCTCGCTGCCGGTGACCTTGCGCTTGGATTCATGCCGGCGTCGCGATTCACGCCCGGTCGAACGCGGATAACGATCCTCGATGAAAAATCGGGCGATGGGAATGAGCTTGGGACATTGTTCCACCCTGGCCGTCGTACCCACTTGCCTCACATCCGGTCCAGATAACCTCGCCGGAGTTGGTTGCCTGCCGCTCGGGTGCCACGTGCCTAAACGCAGTACTCCGTCACAGTGACTCACCTTAGCATGTCTGGTCATCGTCGGTGGTCTTGCCACGGTGAAGTGCCACGGTAACCCTGCGCTAGTGACCATCCCTTTCTCCGGCCGCCACGCGTCTGCTCAAAATTAGCCGCCACCACCGATGGAAACTATAAATTGCCGCCCAGTGAGCTCCGCTAAGTAGTTGTGCACCCAGTAAACCAGCCCTCACCTCCAATCGTCCCCTATAGCTCCCTAATTTGGGATTTCCCCTAAATCTGTCAAGAACACTACAGTGTGTGAGCTCGCTGTGACCAGCTCGCTACAGGTACATCCATGTCCCCCTCGCTCTCATTTCAATAACCTTGTGAGCTGTAGATGCTCACCGGTCCAGCCAATTGAGCCAGAACACGTAGGATCACCGGGAATGTGATAGCCCTCCCAAGTTATCAAGCCCACATGCACCAATCCTTGCCTTACTGGCCTCAGATGGCTGTGCACGTGTACCGGGTAACTTAACAAGGCTATCGAGTTCGCCAACTGGAACTCATCATCCCAAGGATCTCCCACATAACAGGTATATTACAGTAATCACATTTGATACACACACATTGGAGATTGAGCGGAAGACTTTTACAAAGTACACTTTATATTCCAGAACTCAAGTTTTACATGGTAGAATGAGATGTATTTATTACAAGTCCTGATAGTACTCGAGTGCATAACTTATTACAATAATTGGAAGGGTGAAGCCTTTCCATAAGAGATATATAAAAACATTCTAAGCTTCAAGTCTTCCACATGAAGTAACTAACCCAAAGATAAGGGAATAAAACTTCTCCTACAAAAACAACAAGGGATGAAACCCTGAGTACGCAATTACTCAGCAAGACTTACCCGACTAAAGAAAAGACTCTCAAGGGTATGATGGCTTTTGGGAATCAAGGTAAAGCTCATCAAAGTTCAAGGACTCATTTTGCAAAAAAGCTTACTAGAAGTGGGTCCTTAAGCCAAGTTTTATTTCACAAGTTAGTTTATTACCTGAATCTTCTAGCCTGAATCTAGCATTTTCCTAATCTAGATCATTCACTTGACCTACACTAGGTTACTTTTAAAATCCAAATTTTGTTTCGCTTGTTATTTACGATGAAGGGCAACAATCCAGTCTTCATATCCAAGAAGTAACGGCGATCTGAATCGATTAATACCCAGCTGGGGATCTCCAACCACACGACATATGTAGCACTTAACCCTTGCATATGTCAACCATTCCCACAGATCCTCCACTACATGAACTGGTCCACCTACCCGGGAGCACATTACCCTACCATTCAGCCTCTTGCCAGGAGGGTAACTGCTACTCCCACCATCTCCCACGCCCAGTGTGCGGTTGTCTTTTCACGTATGGAATAGCCAGGTTCAGGCTTACCCATGACGAGGTATGTGGCCAGTTAAAAGGTCCTAGATCATCAGGCCAACAATCGGTACGGTCCTTAATCGACACAGACGGGCGACCTTTCCTGCTCAACGTCTAGTCCCATTTTAAATTATTTCAAAAATTTGACGCCTCACAGAGGGGCCATGCTTGGATAATGAATTTATCAACTTCTTAATGCCTTCATTATCCCAAGCCCATTTTCCTGTTTGTAAAAAAACATGAGTCATAGATCAAAAACATTTTTCTTAGTCTATCAGCATGACTAAGCATCTCTAGCTTTTATAAAACAGGTGACAAGGTATGGTAATCAATCTTTCAAGGATGGTAATGCATCAAGTGTTTAATCAATCAACTTCTATAACCTAATGCAGCATATAAGTGATAAAATTTTGTAAACACAAGGGAGATGGCAAATGCACCGGGGCTTGCCTTATTGCAGGAGAAGATCGCAAAATTATTCTACTCTGGTAAGTAGTTAGATGAAACTCCACCACTGGATCAACAGACACTGAAGTGAACTCCTTCAAACATCACTTCTTCTAGGTGTTCTACATGAAATGATATGAATATGAATGCTTGCTTATGTCAAAGAGAATGCAACTCGTAAAAGAGACAACATAGATTACTACTAGACTAAATCTATAATCCAACATCTTAGGCTACAATTACCAGGGAGCTACTTAACCCTAGACCTCACCTATCACTCCAAAACTTGTTAAGCCACCTCATCACTTCATTAAGACACTAGGTGCCCAAGTACTCAAGGCTGAAATCCTTTTTCTATTTTGAGCAACAATTAGTTTGCTAAGCAAACCATGTCCAAACAGCTTCAAACTTTACCCAGGAGCTAATTGTTCAAGATAAACTTACACAAATTTTCCCACAACTTTTATTGCTCTATTTTCATTGAGTGATTTATTTTACTAATGGCAAAAGTATTTATAATTAAGTGGATATTTGACGACCAAATGAATATGCCCCAAACTGAACCAAACCTTACAGCAAGCAAATCTAAGCTTATGTAACACCAAAGTCGAGTGGATGTTCGCCAAAATGGTGACGAATCAAACCCGGGCAATATACAGAGAACCCGACGAGCGACGTTCTGCACTCCACTATTCTATATGATCTAGTTCCCTTCATTTTCAAATAGTTGCAGCGCTGCGATTCACACGTATAGCCACAGGATTGACGCCGATAGTGCAAGCCGCTAGTCGACTTCCAAGTTCCAATCAAAGGCACAATACACCAGCGTGATTCCTAATACGAAGTCCACACAACAATTATACTCGATCTAGAATATGCACAACCATTTCGTTTTCCGGAGATAATAACCGCCGAATGACATCGGTCACCAATCAAAGCTGCGACACTCACCGAAGATCAAAGCAGGGAGGCCTCACATTCGAACGGATGAAGGGCGTGATGGTAATGTGGCTGGAGATCGAATGCAGCCAGCGAAGTTGACAACCAGAAAAGCACTGGTGACAGCGAAGTCCCGAGGTGACGAACAGGGGAAGTGTCTGAGCGTGCAATGGAGGGTGCAGACAGGAGGAGCCGGTCGGAGACTAGCTGGGATGGCACGTCGGCTAGCACGAAGAACTGGACAACGGCGTAGGGTCGAAGCTTATAGGGATCCATGACCTGAGACGAGCAAGGACGTCAAGGTCCGAGCACTGGTAAAGGAGCTCGGCCCAGGGATCTGATCGTTGGCGCAGACACCGGGCGCTGGTGAACCGGCACCAGGTGACGGATGGTGAGGGAGCGGAACATACACCAGACTGGGGCGAGTGCGGTGAAGGGAAGTGAGCGGCTAGGAACTGAGCATCACCTGGCAACATCAGACGACACCCGGCGTACTGCTGCTGCTGCTTGTGGAGTAGAGGCGTGCTGGGACTGGCTCAAAAAGAGGCAAGGTGAAACCGAGCTCTGGTGGAGACCGAGAGGAAGACATGCGCTGTGAGGGAGATGGAATGCGCGGCTTCCGTGGAGATATGGAAGAGAGAAAATATCACAAGATGGAGGAGTGTCCGGTAGTTTCCAGGGCTGAACAAAGAGGTTACGTGGAGGGGATAAGGAGGGATTTGGTGTACACGAGAAGACTTCCAGACGAGCACTAATTGGATAAGAACAGGAGCATTCCAAGGATTTAATAAAAGAGGAGAACATATACAACTTGGGGAAAAATAAATAGAGAGGGCTGAGCAGTGGACAACAGTCAGCTGCTGGCTCGAAATGACCTAAGGGAAACACACAACAGGCGTGGAGATCCTTGCTTCATTCCCAGACTGAGCCAGTTTCAGTCACCTGAAACTGCACTCACACTACTTGGCTGAACCCTCCCCTTTATCCCTCTTTAATCCCACGATTTCAAATGGTAACAAGGGATCAACCTTTGCTAATAAAATTTGCTCACCAAACAAAGCACTACAAATTGCTGTAGCAACCGAAGACCGAAGGTTCACAGATCAAGAGCCGTAGCGCTCCCAAGTGGGACGAAAACACTGAAATTTCAATTGATCCAGCTGAAACAAGAACAGAACATCACATGGCTGACATCACAACTTGGAACAGCAGTTTCTCCCATTCTAAGCAAGGTCAGGGAGATCTACCTTAATGGAAATTACTCACCACAATGCCCTGTAACACTTTGCTATGGAGAGTGCAGGCCCTAACATCAGGGATTTATCACAACAGAAGTCTGAAGTTTAGTAAAAATGATGAAACTGCACTTCAATTTCTGAATCAAGTTCAGAAAATAACAAGTCTGACAGCCCCTATTTTAAGCAACTATTACTCCGCTTTTTATGCAGTACCAAGCCAACCTTATTTAAGAAAACTTGTTCACTATTGTATGGTCTTCCATTTTACTATAGAAACCATAGTCCATAACTCCATAGATTAGCCACAAGAAAGCTTCAAAGTTGAGAAAAACTCACTGAAATTCAGTTGTCTGCTAACTGAACAAAAGTTCAGTCCTTGTAAACTGACAGCCCAGTTTTGAGTAACTTTTACTCCATGTTCCGAGTCAGATCAAGACTAACGCACACAACGAAATTTGTTCACTGACATATGCTCTTAAACTCTTCCATAGCAACCATGGTCCAAAACTGCATATAACAGGCAGCACACAGCCCCAAAACTGCACTAAAAATACAGATCTCAGATTCAGATACTATTCACAAATCTGAAAAATTCAGAATTCTGATAGCCCCTCTTTTGTCACCTTTTTCTCCTGGTTCCAAATGCTTCTAAGGCCAAGTGGCTTAATCAAATTGGTGCTCCACATGTTGCTCCACAAATTTGGTACAATGACCCTTAGCTAGAACCATATGGATTCCAAACCATCAAAGCCCAAAGTTGGCATTAAACACACAAATTCATACTTTGGTTTTTCACTAAGTCTGAAAATCCAGAATTAAACACTACATTTTTGGACCACTGTTTCTACTAGTTCAAAATAGTTTCAGGGGTATGAACCTTAACCAAACTTATACCCCAACATGTGGTCTTTCACTTTGGTACATAAACCTTAACCATAGCTGTATGGATCAGCCACCAACAGGCTTTCAAAGTTGCTTCAGAATATAAAATCTTCAGTTTCAGATATTGCAGTCTGAAATTCAGATTCTGATATTCCCACTTTGGACTAGTTTTACACCTAGTTTTATATGGTTTTAGGGCTATCACATCTCATAAACATTGTTCTCCTATAGTTACTCTACAGGTTTGTTGTAGCAACTGTTTTCAAAATAATCATGGATTAAAAGTTATAGGAATCCAAAAACAGATAAACAAAACTGTTTTGGGCTGATTCCAAACCGACCCAAATCTGAACTTTTGCAATTTACTTCAAATTCTTCCACACCACTTGGAGAGCTCTAAATATGAAAATTGTTCACTTTTCCAAGCTCCATAACTTTGGTATATGGACTTTTAGCAAAACATAGCTAGATCTTAAAATCCACTTTTGGGCTAGTTTAAGGTTTCAATTGGGATTGCTTTTCTCCAACAATCTCTCCACTTTGGGTTCATCACTTAAGAGTAGAGTTACTCCTTAACCTAAGATCCCACTTTGGTGTATATATCTCATGTCCAAAATGACACTGGTTTAGAAGTGGTGCACTTAAACTTGATTGCAAACAGGGTTTTTAATCTTCCCTGGCTCCCAACAACACAACACACCACATTTGAGTTGAATTTTTGACCTAGTAAAATGCATTCTATTCTAGGGATATCAAACAAGATAATGTGAGTGCATATGATGACATGCCAAATTTTTTTGTTCTCGTAACACCAGGGGTGTTACAGGGAACGCCTCGGTTCATCCATAGTTTGTGCTATCACCATGGGCAGAGCGATTAGAAGCTAGAACCTTGCAATTACTTGAGGGGTTATGGTCGTTATAGGTGGAATTAGGTGTCAGTCGCATCAGAGCGTCGATCATTGCGTTTTGTGGCAGGTACGGGCTCGCCGGAGCCACTGCTCCACCGTCCACGGTCGGGGACCTCAATTCGCGAAGGAATAGAAAGTGAAGGACCTTGATGCAATTATCAGTGACCCGTGTGAATAGTGCGCAGGATTCCTTACTAGTTATTTGAAAAGCTAAGGTCCTCTGCGCAAAGTGAACACCGCGGGCGCGCGCGGGCGCTCTTTCTCCCGTGTATGGGCTGACTCGGGCCAGATTCAGCCCACCACTGTTCACCATTTCTCTTTTTCTTTTTCTACCAGGATTAGAGAAATCATAGAAAATTCTAGATAAATGCTAAAAATATGATACCAATTTTGTTGGACTCCTAAATTTCTCTAGTATTTAATAAAAATAGTTTCAAGATTTTTAGTCCAAACTAGGAATTATGTAGTATTTAAGAAGGTCAAAACCTAGTCTCTTGGTATTTTAGAAATTATTTAATAATTCCAAAAGTCACCAAACTTTTTGGATAAGCCTAATATGGTATGTAGATCCCATGAGTGAAATTTGCCTTGTTTTGGACATTGTTTGAATTCCAAACTTAAAACCCTAGTCTTCTAGGTAGTGTGTGCCCTATGAAATGAAGTACTCACTCCAAAAACCCTAGTTCCCTGGAGTACCGTGAAGGGAAGTTGTATTCAAGATACAACTTGATGTATCTTTTCTATCATTGCATTTTCATAAGCATTACATAAGCATTCATGGTTATATATGGTTACATATAGAAAACGAGGAAGAAGTGACTGTTGAAGAAGAGGAGACTACTCCATCAACAGAAAATCCACCTACCGGGAACTGCTTTTATTTTGATATTTGTGGAGCAGAACCCGACTCTCCTACAACACAAGGCAAGCCCCAGTGCATTTGCCACCTCCTTGCTGTTTTAAAATCTTTATCACCTTGATTGATGCAATAGGTGTAGGAGTTGTGTGGTAAACCAATTGCTGCATTTTCTTCTTTGAAAGCTGATTACCAATCCTTGATTACCTGTTTTAATAGAAAGGTTTTTCTGATGCTTAGTCCTGCTTTAGAAAAACAAATGTTTTGTTTTAAACAAAAGATGATGCTTCAAGTGGATTGGGATGTTTTCAAAAATAAAACTTGATGGTGGATCCATCATGGCCATGATGGGTTCAACATTGGAAAAGATGTACCTCTGCCAGGTACCAGACTTTGGGTTTTAAAATGATAAAGCTGAGACCGGGCGGGTGACTTGCACGAGAAGAGAGTCTCGGTGTAGTGTCTCCGTTTGAGTCGATTAAGGACCGTCTCTATGTGGGCCTAAAGATCGAGGACCTTTTAACTGGTCACATGCATCATCATGGGTAAGCTTTGCCTCGGGCAGACTAATACCAGAAAGGCCAACACATAATGGGAGTGGAGAGATGGCGAGAGTAGCGTGTACCCTCTGTGGCAAGAGGCTGGACGGTGGTGTATCTGTGCTCTCGGTTGGCGTGAACCTGGTCTGGTCTTAAGAAACCCGGTGGCGAGTTGACATATGCAAGGTTTAAGTGCTACATATGTCGTGTGATCGGAGATCCCTAGCTGGGTATTAATCGATTCGGATCGCCGTTACTTCTCGGATATGAAGACTTGGTCACTGACTTACACGTTGCAATCTAGTGAACTAATGGGATGATAAAAGATGGCTAGTATAGGCCAAGTGCTTGAACTAGGGTAAAAGAACTCTAGTGACAGGTAATGACTTAACTTGCTAATAAAACTGGATTTTTAATTGTGACGGAACCTCCCAAGTAATTAGGCCCACCTACAGTTGTCCTTGTCCAACGGATCTCAGACAACCCTGTAGGTGCCCCTGAACTACTTGACAAGTTCGGTATCTTCTTTCTTACCTTACCAGGAACGTTTCACCCGTCTTGCAGACATTACAGAACATCGAAGATAAAGAAATATGGAAGCTATTACATAAACTTACATTATTTAGAAAGTAAGATCAAGTTACTTATTACAGACCAGAGCTATAAAGCGAGTGCTGAGTAGTATTATTACACATACCAAGGGAGGCAAAAACTCCTCCCGATAGTTTTAAAACAAAAAGTCCTATATGGAGGACCACGTCCTCCCGCATCTTCACTCTTGTATTTCTTCATTTGATACCACCTTGGAGCAAAAGCAACAAAAATTTGTCGCTTCCTCACCTAAAAACAACGAAGGGATAAACCCTGAGTATGGAATTACTCAGCAAGTCTTACCCGACTAAGGAAAAGACTCTCAAGGGTATGCTGGATAAATAGGAATCAAGGAGAGGCTTAGCAAGAATCAACTTAGATACTTTTGCAGAAATAGCTTACTAAAGTGAATCCTTACTTTCAATATTTTAACGCCAGATTATATATCAATAGACTCTGTTTGCATCTAGTCTAATTTCATCATCTCATCAATACAACATCCTTTTTATTCATAATGTTCACATCCTGACTTAGGTTGCAGGGCAGTGACCAAGTCTTCATAACCGCGAAGGTACGGCGATCCGAATCGATTATACTCAGCTGAGGATCTCTAATCACACGACATATGTAGCACTTAACCCTTGCATATGTCAACCCGCCACCGGGGTTCTTAAGACCAGATCAGGTTCACGCAAACCGAAAGCACAGATACACCACCGTCCAGCCTCTTGCCACGGAGGGTACACGCTACTCTCGCCACCGCTCCACGCCCATTTCATGTTATCTTATTCTGGCCTTAGTCTGCCCGAGGCAAGGCTTACCCATGACGAGGCATGTGACCAGTTAAAGGGTCCTCGATCATCAAGCCTACATACGCATCAATCCTTAATCAACTTGGGTGGAACATCACCTGTTCCTAACCCAAGTCTCGATTTACATACTTCCATCCTTAGGATTGTTTCTATTCCCAAGGATGAAAAGAGCATCACAGGGAGCTTTGCAGTAAGATCCCACCATTGCTACAAATGAAAATATTCTTGCAGGTAGAAGCCATCCTTTCTCGAGCTAAGCTAAGGACAACCTCTATCCACAAGATCTAAGCAGGGCTAAGCATTTTTGTAAATCATATTTTGATACTTCACAGAAGTATCTATAAAGGTATGGATATCAAGGAAAGCAATGCATCAAAGGGTTTCAAGCAATTCCTATAAACCTAATGCACATTTCACTAGACTTAAAGTGTGCGAAAATTATTTAAAAACACAAGGAAAGGGGTTGCATGCACCGGGGCTTGCCTTCGTTAACAGGTGAGTCAGGCTCGGACCCGCAGATGTCGAAGTAGAGCCAAGTCCCTGCCTGAGATTCCAAGGTGGTGGTGTCTTCTCTTCAGTCACTTCACTCTCTTCTTTGTTTTCTAAATATAACCATATAGGTATATATATAAGAATGAATGCCATGTAATGCTCATGAGAGTGCATAGATAATAAAGGTTTATTAACTAAGTCTTGAATACAATTCTCCTTCACGGAACTCCGAGAACTTAGGGTTTCCGGAGTCAGTAAAGGATTTCAAAGGGCAGGGGGGTTTTGGGTTCTAGTTATCAAACATGGTCCAAATCAATTCAAATACTACCCATGGCTTTCTAAGTATTGTTTTAAGTTCATACAAAAAAATTTTGGGCATTTTTGGACTTATTATCTATTTTCTAAAAATCCAGAACCAGTAGTTTAAGCTATTTTAAATACTCTAAAATTCCCTATTTGATCTAAAAATAATGAGTTTATTTTTATTAAATACTACAGGAAATTAGGGTTCTAAGAAAAATGGTCTCATATTTTTAGGATTTTTCTACAATTTATGACAGATTTCCAAAGCCTGCTAGGAAAAGAAAAAGGAAATTTATGAATAGTCTCGGGCCGAAAGCAGCCCAAGTCGGCCCAACTACAGCAGAAATGCGCCCGCGCGCGCGCCTGTGGTAACTTTGCATGGAGGCCCCCGCGGTTTTGCATATCTAGAACCAAGTTCAGCGTACTGTTGTAATAGGTCACTGACAGATTACAAAGAAACCCCTGAGGTTCTATTCCTTTACACCGCCCGATCCTCGACGGCGAGCAGCACGACAGAGCTCCGGCGAGCCTGCGTACCGGCTGATTCATGCGAGGAACGGCGTCCTTCTTCGGCCTAAACTAGATTCGGGACCTAGTAAATGTTTCCCCTAAGTTAATTTCAGGAACGGCTAACCAAATGTTTCTGGCCACGGTGAGCGCGCGGATGAACTAACAATCTACACGTTCCCGGTGATTCATGGGATCTTAGCTTAATTGGGCGAGTTGGTGAGCATCACCAGCACACAGAGATGCTAAAACAAGAACAAGGATGGTATGATTAAACCTGTGGAGAACTGGCCACGGTGAGCTCGACCCAGCGGTGTTTAAGAACAGAATTGGGGGAAACTTGAAATTGGAGCTCACGGTTGCAAGATTGGGAGCGATACTAGACGGTGTGGTGCGTGATGAGGTTGCGGAGCTAACAGTGGGCTCAATTTATAGATTCCAGGGGGCGGTAGCGCTTGAATTGATGATGGCGCGGTGGCGGCCGGAGAGGAAAAGGGCTCTAGCGCATGACACAGTGGTCTTTCACCGTGGCAGGTGCTCCGGTGATCACCGGGCATGCACCGCATGATTCACCGTGACGGGAGCCAGTGCTAAGGCACGTGGTGCGCAACGGCGACAGTACGACGGCGGTGAGGGTTATCCGAGCGTCCGACGAACTGGGGGAAAGTACGGCATGCTTAGCCGCAACCGAGCTCGAGTGGATCAGACGCCGAGATCTTTACTGGGTTGTGCTTATCCATGGCCATGGCGCACGAATCACGGCAAGCAATCGATCAACGGCGACGGGCCACCAGCGACGAGATCTTTTGGCGCTGGCGGTCTGATCCTCCCGATAGCACTGTACCATGGAGGAGTTCAGTTAAATGAACCTGGCAGCCAGATTTGAAGCCAAGTTTTCTCTTGATTTCTGATGATAACTCATACCAAGCTCTGCAGCAAAGTTGTAGAGCAATATGCCATCTACAATATTGCCATATGATATTGCCCCAAAAAGCCACTGCATCTGGTTTGAAATTGGGCTTGAAGTTCAGGGCATCCACCTGTCAGTCTGATTTTCAGACCTAGTCAGCCTGACAGCCTGACTTTAGGCTTAATCATCTCTAAATTCTTCTTAACAACTGAGCTCACATTCTTAAGCAAAGTTGTTCTCCTTAGTTTGGTCTACAATTTTGATGTGGTACCCTAGGGCAAAATCTCCTTTGTTTTAAAAGTTGCAAGGCTCCAAAGTTGAGCTCACCAATTTGAAATTTAGACTTAGGTTGAAATCACAACTAGGGGCCTTTTTGCAAATGAATCCAAATCTTAGGGTTTGGCTTCCAACTACACACCTTAGTGAACCAAGTGACTTAAGATACTTTATTAACTTGGTTTTTGCACTTTAGTCCAAATGTGCATCAATTTTGCACATAAGCCCCTAGGTTTTAGTTTTAGGGTTTTCCAGGGTTCCAATTAGGGTTTTTGGTACCTTAGGGGTATAAAGGTGATTCAAGTTTATTCTTGGGGTCAATTAATGACTTTTCCCCTAAAGCTTTTAGGTTTTCTCAACTTGGGTTATGTCTTACCCCCTTTAATCCCTATTTAGGGTTAAGTTCCCTATCCAGGGTTCTATTTGCAAAACACTAAAACAATACAACTTGTTTGAAATTTTTTTACCTAGTGAATGCACTCTAGGTGTGTCAAACATATGCAATGCCAATGCTTATGATGCCATGCTCAAGTTTTAGTTACAGTAACACCAGGGGTGTTACATCCTTCCCCCCATAAAAGAATCTCGTCCCGAGATTAAAAGTCCTAGGGTAAGTAATGGAAAAGGAAACACGACATACTTTTATTTCCTTATTTCTGGTACAAGGCAGGAGTGGCTTGGGAATTTACTCCTTTATTATAACAGTCATACAGGCTTTACAATTTATAAGAGGCTAAAAAGCCTGGGAAATTCTTATTTAAAAAAATCTTGAGTTTCCCATGTAGCCTTATCTTCGGAATGTTGGTTCCACTGTATCTTATAAAACTTGAGAGTTTTTCCCCGAGTAACCCTTTTGATCCAAGACTCAAATAGGGTGCGCAGAGTATGTCAAGTCCGGTTCAAGGACAACATCTATTACTTCAATGGTTCGATCGGGAATCCGAAGACACTTCTTCAATTGAGACACATGGAACACATTAAGCACGGCAGACAATGTTTCGGGGAGCTGCAGTCGATACGCCACTGGTCCACATTGCTCAAGTACCAAGAATGGACCAATGTACCTAGGTGCAAGCTTCCCTTTAACCCCGAAACACGATACACCCTTCATTGGTGAAACTTTCAAGTAGACATAATCTCCTACGAGAAAGCATAAGGGTTGTCGTCGTCGGTCTGCATAACTCTTTTGACGAGTTTGGGCTTTCTTTATATTATGTATTATTTTCTGAACTTTGTCTTCAGTTTCTTTTACCAGGTCAGGCCTGAAGAAGTACCTTTCACCTGGTTCAGACCAATTTAGCGGAGTACGACATCGTCGTCCATATAAAGCTTCGAAGGGTGCCATCTTGATGCTTTCTTGATAGCTATTATTAAATGAAAACTCCGCTAAGGGCAAACATTCATCCCATTTCTATGAGAAGTCCAGAACACATGCCCGCAGCATATCTTCAAGTATCTGGTTCACTCTCTCAGTCTGTCCACTGGTTTGAGGATGATAGGCCGAACTGTGGAGCAACTTAGTACCCAGGGATTTATGAAGTTCTTCCCAAAATTTGGATATGAATTGCAATCCACGATCCGACACTATGGTCTTCGGAACACCGTGCAGACTAAGAATACGAGCAATGTACAATTGGGCATAGACAGTAACTGGGTAATCTGTCTTGACTGGCAGAAAATGAGAAATTTTCATAAGCTGATCAACAATAACCCAGATAGAGTCATGCCCCTTTGTAGTCCTGGGTAATCCCACAATGAAGTCCATACAATATCTTCCCATTTCCATGCTGGGATAGGTAAAGATTGTAATGGACCAGCAGTCTTTATGTATATGGCCTTGACACGTTTACAAGTGTCACATCTAGCCACATAGCGCAATTTCAATTTGCATCTTTGTCCACAAATAAAGATGACATCAGCCAGAAGAATACATAAGGTTACATGTGTGCAATTTGCTTCTTCTGATGACACTGTACTATCTGAGTCTGTTGGGTGGGCGGCACTTATGCAACTTTACCCAAATAGAATCAGATGCACCATCTTGGGTAAAACACAAGAAAGAGGTTTACCAACAAGTGGTTGCAGTAAGTTCATAGCACACGAGACGGGTGTGAATGTCGAATAACATCACGGATAACTCGTGTAAGCCAAGGAATCCAAGCCCACGGAAGGTGGTATAGATTCAGGAAAAATCACCAGCGGAGGGATCTGTAAATACGGACTTTGCAACCAGTCCATTTTATCCAGCATTTAGGGTGGGTTGAACCAAAGTGAGTTTAGACAACTTGATAAAACGATCTCTAAACTCAGCCTTCGTTCATTGGGCAATTACAAGTTAGTCAAAACCAACTTGTTGAACTATTTTTGACATTAAGCAAATCCTCTCAGTACCATTGGTAAATCAAGGGTTGAGAGTTCACATTTGCTAAGAAGAAATCCCGCACTTGGTTAAAAATCTATTTGGTCATGTTGTTCATCCGTTTTTCTCATACGAGATGAATTATCCACTTGGTTAGGGAATACATGGATTAAATAAGAGAACGAATGAACAAACTTTTGCATTTCAGCAGCAGAGAAACAGATCTCCATTTTAGGAGCTAATCAGTTGTTTTCTTACACTAAAAAGCTCCAGGGCTTCACCTTTACACAAAGGATGTAAAGGGAACTTATATGAGTAGTCACTACCAAGAGCAAAAGAAATAAGACCACACATGAAAGTGGTATGCCCTTTTAATCCAACAGAGATGATAGATGTTGCTTGATCTCCTCACAATCAACATAGAAATTGTTTTAAGGAAGGAGTCCACAGAAGATCACACATCAGTGTAGTTTCACAATGGATCATGACCAGAGACCTCGATACCAACATGCGCCAAGCAGCAGAATCATATGTGTACATTCACAGGAGGCTCTCAGTTTCGCCGCGGTACCATAAGTCCTTAACCATGACACCATTACAAAACTGGCACCAATAATGGATCTCACGTGGTAAGAACAATTTGCGTAGAGATAACATATTGATATAATCTCATAATGGATTATGACTACTAACTGTGATACAAGCGTGCATCGAGCAGCACAACCTTGTGTGTATACCCACAAGAGGCCCTCGGTTATGGCGCGACATCATCAATTTTAGTCATAACGCCAATACCAGACATGACCAATAAGGAATCTCACACAACACAAATAGACTAGTCAAGGATGACAAGGTACAAAAGAGACTCCACCTGTAAGAACGATTATAAGTAGAGATCCAAATAGATCATGGTCCAAAGAAGTGAACAAGGCATGGCCATAACCTAAACTTGATGAAAGAAGTATGATGGGAGACTGTTAATTCAGCCCAAGCATATTTCTATGCCCATCGCAGAGAGCACAAGGTCAAGGATTTAGTTGGTATGCCTTTGATAGATATGAAGAAACCAAAGGCATCAAATTCAAGGAAAATGGTTGGACATGTCTTTCCTAGGTTGGGTTACTAAAGCAACATGGCGATCCGCATGGAATATCCAAAGGAATAGTCATCTTAACTCTTAAATTTTTGACAAACTACTATAGATATTAAAAGTTGCCTCTGAAACAGGCAGTCGTTTCTTACACCATAGTCATAGAAAAACTCACATGTTACATGATCCAGGTGAAACAGGAAAACTCTTTCCAACGAAGTTTAACCTGTTTTTATTACCAAGCTGGTCTATCTACACTTACCTTACTACATTGATCTACTACATCTTCTCTAGCTATACCATCTGCCAGATGTTTGTTACCATTCTTCCAAGGAACCCTTAGTCTGCCGATGCAGGAGTAGGATAAAAGGCAGCATTGAGCCTATGCACTGCTTGCTGCAGATGGTTGACAAGCCGTTGTGCTACTTGAAATTCCATGGGATGAGCATGATTTAATTCTTTTATCGCCTGATCCTGATGGCTTATGAAGCTCATGGTTTCCTTAAGGTCTTCTCTAACAGCAACAGCATACAAACAAATTTCTTCTTGTTGCTGACTCAAAATTTTTAATTTAGAATGAGCATTAGTTAGCTGATGCTCAAGCTCCTTAATGCGATTCTGATCAGCTTGGTGTTGCATCTAAAGTTCTGTCACCTGATGCTCTAGTCCAATAACCTGTTCCGCTTGAACCTTTGTTTCCTCAAGTCGTTCTTGTGCTTGGGTACAAGCACTATTCTTGGCCATTTCCATCATCTTAAATGCTGCATAACTCCCAGTGTACAACTGCTGCCACTTTTGACGACTGTGCCCCCGAGTAAGTTGCAACTCTAGCACGGCCAACAAAACTCGAGCAGATGCCGATTCAACAGAATCCTGCCCAATAGGAATGCTTTCCATTAATCGGGCCTGGTGATGATACACCAATGGGTCACTTAAGGCAACTGCAGGGAACAACCTCATAGATGTGGCTTGTATTTCTTCCCTTTTCTGGTAACAAATGGTTGTTAGCACCTCTAAGGCAGCTACCTGAGCACCCTCCCAAGGAGTCATTCCTTCAGCATGGAACATCCAATATGGCCAAGATGGTTTTCTAGCACGCTCTGGAATACGCACTACTACCTCATACCATGGTTGTCCTCTAAGAATAGTGCGTGACCACTGGTACTTGGGTGCTTCGGTGTATCCAACTTCTTGAAGTAGTCGCCATAGGACCACTGGAACACCAAAATCTCGTAGAAACTCTCCAACTCCTGTAGGAGCTTCTTGTCGATTCATCTATAGAGAAGGGCAACAGATACACTCTATTCACTAAGGATGTATGAACAAGGTAGATGAATCATGTACTAAACTAGCTACACAGGGGGTTTAACTTAAAGTTTGTATGACATGATGCATGTGTAATTACAGAATCAACCTTAGTTGATTCAACCTTCTATACATTGCACTCTTCCTATCTGGTCTTTAAGATAAACTCTTCAGAATACTTAGGTAAGAAAGGAAGAGAGTTTCTAGGTAAGACTTTTAGAAAATCCTTTCGAAGATGCCTCATAATATCTGCAAAGAAGGGCTACGCTCCGATACCAGCTGTGACGGAACCTCCCAAGTAATTAGGCCCACCTACAGTTGTCCTTGTCCAACGGATCTCAGACAACCCTGTAGGTGCCCCTGAACTACTTGACAAGTTCGGTATCTTCTTTCTTACCTTACCAGGACCGTTTCACCCGTCTTGCAGACATTACAGAACATCGAAGATAAAGAAATGCGGAAGCTATTACATAAACTTACATTTATTTAGAAAGTAAGATCAAGTTACTTATTACAGACTAGAGGTATAAAGCGAGTGCTGAGTAGTATTATTACACATACCAAGGGAGGCAAAAACTCCTCCCGATAGTTTTAAAACAAAAAGTCTTATATGGAGGACCACGTCCTCCCGCATCTTCACTCTTGTATTTCTTCATTTGATACCACCTTGGAGCAAAAGCAACAAAAATTTGTCGCTTCCTCACCTAAAAACAACGAAGGGATAAACCCTGAGTATGGAATTACTCAGCAAGTCTTACTCGACTAAGGAAAAGACTCTCAAGGGTATGCTGGATAAATAGGAATCAAGGAGAGGCTTAGCAAGAATCAACTTAGATACTTTTGCAGAAATAGCTTACTAAAGTGAATCCTTACTTTCAATATTTTAATGCCAGATTATATATCAATAGACTCTATTTGCATCTAGTCTAATTTCATCATCTCATCAATACAACATCCTTTTTATTCATAATGTTCACATTCTGACTTAGGTTGCATGGCAGCGACCAAGTCTTCATAACCGCGAAGGTACGGCGATCCGAATCGATTATACTCAGTTGAGGATCTCCAATCACACGACATATGTAGCACTTAACCCTTGCATATGTCAACCCGCCACCGGGGTTCTTAAGACCAGATCAGGTTCACGCAAACCGAGAGCACAGATACACCACCGTCCAGCCTCTTGCCACAGAGGGTACACGCTACTCTCGCCACCGCTCCACGCCCATTTCGTGTTATCTTATTCTGGCCTTAGTCTGCCCGAGGCAAGGCTTACCAATGACGAGGCATGTGACCAGTTAAAGGGTCCTCGATCATCAAGCCTACATACGCATCAATCCTTAATCAACTTGGGTAGAACATCACCTGTTCCTAACCCAAGTCTCGATTTACATACTTCCATCCTTAGGATTGTTTCTGTTCCCAAGGATGAAAAGAGCATCACAGGGAGCTTTGCAGTAAGATCCCACCATTGCTCCAAATGAAAATATTCTTGCAGGTAGAAGCCATCCTTTCTCGAGCTAAGCTAAGGACAACCTCTATCCACAAGATCTAAGCAGGGCTAAGCATTTTTGTAAATCATATTTTGATACTTCACAGAAGTATCTATAAAGGTATGGATATCAAGGAAAGCAATGCATCAAAGGGTTTCAAGCAATTCCTATAAACCTAATGCACATTTCACTAGACTTAAAGTGTGCGAAAATTATTTAAAAACACAAGGAAAGGGGTTGCATGCACCGGGGCTTGCCTTCGTTAACAGGTGAGTCAGGCTCGGACCCGCAGATGTCGAAGTAGAGCCAAGTCCCTGCCTGAGATTCCAAGGTGGTGGTGTCTTCTCTTCAGTCACTTCACTCTCTTCTTTGTTTTCTAAATATAACCATATAGGTATATATATAAGAATGAATGCCATGTAATGCTCATGAGAGTGCATAGATAATAAAGGTTTATTAACTAAGTCTTGAATACAACTCTCCTTCACGGAACTCCGAGAACTTAGGGTTTCCGGAGTCAGTAAAGGATTTCAAAGGGCAGGGGGGTTTTGGGTTCTAGTTATCAAACATGGTTCAAATCAATTCAAATACTACCCATGGCTTTCTAAGTATTGTTTTAAGTTCATACAAAAAAATTTTGGGCATTTTTGGACTTATTATCTATTTTCTAAAAATCCAGAACCAGTAGTTTAAGCTATTTTAAATACTCTAAAATTCCCTATTTGATCTAAAAATAATGAGTTTATTTTTATTAAATACTACAGGAAATTAGGGTTCTAAGAAAAATGGTCTCATATTTTTAGGATTTTTCTACAATTTATGACAGATTTCCAAAGCCTGCTAGGAAAAGAAAAAGGAAATTTATGAATAGTCTCGGGCCGAAAGCAGCCCAAGTCGGCCCAACTACAGCAGAAATGCGCCCGCGCGCGCGCCTGTGGTAACTTTGCATGGAGGCCCCCGCGGTTTTGCATATCTAGAACCAAGTTCAGCGTACTGTTGTAATAGGTCACTGACAGATTACAAAGAAACCCCTGAGGTTCTATTCCTTTACACCGCCCGATCCTCGACGGCGAGCAGCACGACAGAGCTCCGGCGAGCCTGCGTACCGGCTGATTCATGCGAGGAACGGCGTCCTTCTTCGGCCTAAACCAGATTCGGGACCTAGTAAATGTTTCCCCTAAGTTAATTTCAGGAACGGCTAACCAAATGTTTCTGGCCACGGTGAGCGCGCGGATGAACTAACAATCTACACGTTCCCGGTGATTCATGGGATCTTAGCTTAATTGGGCGAGTTGGTGAGCATCACCAGCACACAGAGATGCTAAAACAAGAACAAGGATGGTATGATTAAACCTGTGGAGAACTGGCCACGGTGAGCTCGACCCAGCGGTGTTTAAGAACATAATTGGGGGAAACTTGAAATTGGAGCTCACGGTTGCAAGATTGGGAGCGATACTAGACGGTGTGGTGCGTGATGAGGTTGCGGAGCTAACGGTGGGCTCAATTTATAGATTCCAGGGGGCGGTGGCGCTTGAATTGATGATGGCGCGGTGGCGGCCGGAGAGGAAAAGGGCTCTGGCGCATGACACAGTGGTCTTTCACCGTGGCAGGTGCTCCGGTGATCACCGGGCATGCACCGCATGATTCACCATGACGGGAGCCAGTGCTAAGGCACGTGGTGCGCAACGGCGACAGTACGATGACGGTGAGGGTTATCCGAGCGACCGACGAACTGGGGGAAAGTACGGCATGCTTAGCCGCAACCGAGCTCGAGTGGATCAGACGCCGAGATCTTTACTGGGTTGTGCTTATCCATGGCCACGGTGCACGAATCACGGCAAGCAATCGATCAACGGCGACGGGCCACCGGCGACGAGATCTTTTGGCGCTGGCGGTCTGATCCTCCCGATAGCACTGTACCATGGAGGAGTTCAGTTAAATGAACCTGGCAGCCAGATTTGAAGCCAAGTTTTCTCTCGATTTCTGATGATAACTCATACCAAGCTCTGCAGCAAAGTTGTAGAGCAATATGCCATCTACAATATTGCCATATGATGTTGCCCCAAAAAGCCACTGCATCTGGTTTGAAATTGGGCTTGAAGTTCAGGGCATCCACCTGTCAGTCTGATTTTCAGACCTAATCAGCCTGACAGCCTGACTTTAGGCTTAATCATCTCTAAATTCTTCTTAACAACTGAGCTCACATTCTTAAGCAAAGTTGTTCTCCTTAGTTTGGTCTACAATTTTGATGTGGTACCCTAGGGCAAAATCTCCTTTGTTTTAAAAGTTGCAAGGCTCCAAAGTTGAGCTCACCAATCTGAAATTCAGACTTAGGCTGAAATCACAACTAGGGGCCTTTTTGCAAATGAATCCAAATCTTAGGGTTTGGCTTCCAACTACACACCTTAGTGAACCAAGTGACTTAAGATACTTTATTAACTTGGTTTTTGCACTTTAGTCCAAATGTGCATCAATTTTGCACATAAGCCCCTAGGTTTTAGTTTTAGGGTTTTCCAGGGTTCCAATTAGGGTTTTTGGTACCTTAGGGGTATAAAGGTGATTCAAATTTATTCTTGGGGCCAATTAATGACTTTTCCCCTAAAGCTTTTAGGTTTTCTCAACTTGGGTTATGTCTTACCCCCTTTAATCCCTATTTAGGGTTAAGTTCCCTATCCAGGGTTCTATTTGCAAAACACTAAAACAATACAACTTGTTTGAATTTTTTTACCTAGTGAATGCACTCTAGGTGTGTCAAACATATGCAATGCCAATGCTTATGATGCCATGCTCAAGTTTTAGTTACAGTAACACCAGGGGTGTTACATTAATGATCCACTATTAGTAAGCATTTCTGCAAACACAGTCTTGATTCTTGAATAGCCTTACCTTGACTCCCTCAAGCCAACATATCCTTGAGAGTCTTTTCTTTTGACGGGTAAGACTTGCGAAAGTACACTCCGTACTTAGGGTTTTCGAACCCATGTTGTTGTTGGTGAGGAAACAGCAGACTTTTGCTGTTTTTGCTCTAAGGTGGTGCCCAAAGAAGAACCTCAACAATGAAGTCGTGGGAGGATGTTGGCCTTCCACTTGAAAAACAATATACTTTTATGCGGGAGGGGTTTTTGCCTCCCAAGTTTGTAATAATAATACTTATGCACTCATATACCCTGGTTTGTAATAACTACAACACTCTCTATGTTTTGATGAATATAAATTAAGTTATTGTAATTGCTTCCGCTATTCTTTCCTCCGATGTGTTGTAATATCTGTGTGACGGGTGAAACGCTCTTGGGCGAGGAAACGGTTACAGATACCGAACTTGTCGGGTGATTATGTGCATCTATAGGGTTGTCCAAGGTCCATTGCAAAAGGACAACTGTAGGTGGGCCTAATGACTTGGGAGGTTCCGTCACAGTCCACCGCGCCCGCGCGGTGGCCGGCTAGTTTAGCCCGGTCCAGTGCCCAAGTGTAGGTCCCTGTGTCACCCCTGCCTCTGCTAAAGCCTTCCTAGGCCTTAGCACGCCTCAAGCCCCCTCCCCGTGGCCGGAATTCGTCATCGGAGTTCCTCCGGTCCGCCCGAGGCCTTCTCCCCGCCGTTCTCCCCTCTCTGACCTCAAATTTGTGGCTTTTTCCCCGCCACTGAGTTCGTCGTAGCATCCTCTCCCGCTCTGCCCAATCCCGGCGACCCCGGAGCCACCCTAGCACGCGCCTGCCTCAACTCTAGCGACCTCACCACCGCGGAGAGGAGCAGCGCCGCCCGCAACGGTTCATCCCTCCCTGGTCTGATCTCCCTCGTCCGATCTTGATCGCACGACCTAGATCGCGGATACCGCTTCGCGCACGCGTGCCCTGCTCCCGTGCCCCCTGGCGCTGGGCCCGCTCGGTCAGTGCGCCCTCCCCCTCTGTCGCTGACATCCCCTAGCCCACCTGTCAGTGCTCTCCTGCCCGCGCGCGCCCTCGGCCGCAAATCTAATCTCGGCCGTCGGTTTCTGATCTAACGGTAGGAATCACCCGATACCCCTTCGCGCGGTAGTTTTATGAAAAAGACACTCGGTTTGTTTAGAATCAACCCGCAGTCCCTGGTTTTCGCGCAGGCCCCTGTAATCTTGCAGACTTAACCCTGGACTTTTAAATATTTATAGAATTAGACCTAATTTCATATTTTGAATTCCCAAACTTGTTTATTTCATATCTTTTGCATATGAACTCCAAATTTAGTGATTCAAATTGCAAAATGTTCATAGGATTATTCTCTGTTTAAATAAATTAGTTTCAGTTACTGTCTGCATATTCTAATTTTTATGATTAAGTATGAACTAATGTAGGTGTAGATTTATTTATTTAATAAAATAAATAAAAGGAGAACCGTAGAGATTTAAACATATTTAATCTTGTGAGATTAATAATGTGTATTACATGAAATCATCTCTAGTCTAATTTTTAGGTCACAATAAAGTAAATTGAACTATGTTAGGTATTTGTGAGTAACACTTAGAGAAATAATAATCTATTTCCAAAGAAAGTTGGTCTATGTTATAGTTCATATTATACTTTGATCTCATTATTCCCTATTGTGTTTTTTAAGATGCATTCCTATGTTTGTACATGTTTGGTGTGTTGTTCATTTGTACTTTCCAAATGTATTGAATGCATGCTCGCTTTATTTAGACAACAAGCAGTCCGAGGTTCCTGAGTGTGTTGTTGGAGACCTTTGCAGAGGTTGCACACTTTACCCACAAGCCGTGATTCTCTCTTGCCTCGGGCTGATCAAACCCTTAAACACTACCAAGGTGAATAGGCAGGATTTCACTACGTAGCCTTTACAAAGATTCCCTGAGGCTATAGCTGCCCGTTAGGTTTCCTAAATGTACCACACTCCTCCCCAAGGGGCAAACCACCCTTGACAAAGCGAGCCGCATACACCGAGCCCCATTGACGGCACGACGGCGAAGCGAACTACACCTCAGTTCCTCTAATTATTCAGCTAAGGGCGTCCCACTCCACCCTCATGGTTGCACTGTTTTCTCGGGGGTCATCCAACGAACCAGTCCTTACGGAGAGGCACTCGAGAAACAGCTCGAGTCCCCTTAAATGCCACAAGTATATCATCATAATTGTTGGGGGCCTTCTCCGCCGAAGGTCCTCTAAACAAAAACACCTTCGTCAACACGACATGGAGAAAAACGCCGAAGCTATTATTGAAGGGGCTTCAGCATGGCGGCATCCACGAGACGAAGGATGGCACCAACTTAAAGAGGAAAAGACCACATAGCCCCTAATAACATGCATCATGATTGTAATTAGTTACTAGGGACACAAATATAATTTTGTCCGGGCTGCGTCCCGTGCCTATAAATAGATGAACAGTATCCCTGTACTGTTCACGCTGACCTGTAATCATTCTTGTGTCACTCCTGCTTTTCTACCTTCTGCCAAGACGAAGGTACAAATGTAATACAAATATCATTGATGTTTATTTGTACTTGCATTATAAGAATATGAATAATCTAATTAATGATTTGAGATGATTATTTATATTCTCCTTTTTATGTCTTACCTGTTTTCATCTACACCTTTATTCAATATGATAATGAAGGTATGTCGTTCATGACCTTCGTCTGGAGATCATTATATCCCAATGGAAATAATGCTTCGAAGGACGAAGGTCTTTAACCATTAAAAATTGTGTTACCTTGTTCTTGATTCATAGCATTTGAGAACAAGTGACCAACATTGGTGCCCACCTCCGGTGAACTCACTTCCACTGTTGAGACGATGGCTTCGTTCAACAACCAAGCCGTAGCACCTTCGGCCATGAAGCTAGTGCTCCCAATCACAGGCGGTTCAAGCTCAAAGCCAGCTAACAAGAAGCAGAAGAAAGAAGCACAAAGAAGAGTGCAACATGTTGGGGTGCAAGGACACTTCATCAGATCCAAGTGGTCTCACATCCCAATTACCTTCTCCCAGGAAGACCTTCAGCTTAAAGACTATCCTCACAATGATGCCATGGTTATATCTTGTGTCATCAAGGGATTTCTGGTCCACAATGTTCTGGTTGATACAGGCAGTGCAGCGGACATCATCTTTGCAAAGGCCTTTAGACAGATGCAAGAGCTAGAAGACAAGATACATGATGCAACACACCCTCTTTGTGGCTTCGGAGGAAGAAATATTGTGGCACTTGGCAAAATGACAATGTCAAATACCTTTGGTTACATCCACAACACAAGGTCTAAACAAGTTGTATTTGACATCGTTGACATGGAATACCCATACAATGCAATCATTTGTCGAGGGACGCTTAATGTCTTCGAAGCCATACTCCATCCAGCGTACTTATGCATGAAGATACCTTCGGAACAAGGGCCCATTGCTGTTCATGGGAGTCAAGAAGCTGCCAATAGGGCTGAAGGGAGTTGGATGGATTCAAAGGCGATCCATAACATAGATGGAGCCGAAGCTTGTCAGCAATATAAGCACAAAAGAGAGAAGGCTGCTTCGGCAGATCAACCGAAGCCTATGCTTCTGTGTGAAGATAGAGCAGACCAAAAGGTACTGCTGGGATCTCAGCTATCTGGTGAACAAGAAAAGACCCTGCTAAGATTTTTGTTCAACAACAAAGATGTTTTTGCCTGGACAGCTAACAATCTCTGTGGTGTTAACAGAGACGTCATTGAGCATTCACTCAATGTGGATCCTTCTTTCAGGCCAAGAAAGCAAAGACTTCGGAAAATGTTTGAGGATAAAGCCGAAGGTGCTCGGAATGAAGTATAGAGACTTCTCAGTGCTGGTGTCATCAGAGAAATAACATATCTAGAGTGTTTAGCTAACACTGTTATGGTGAAGAAGGCTAATGGGAAATGGAGAATGTGTACTGATTTCACAGATCTTAACAAGGCATGTCCAAAGGATGAGTTCCCTTTACCAAGAATAGATTCCCTTGTAGATGCAGCAGCTTCTTCGGAACTCATGAGCCTATTGGACTGCTACTCAGGCTATCACCAAATTTGGATGAAGAAAGAGGATGAGCCAAAGACAAGCTTCATAACTCCCAGTGGTATTTATTGCTACCTTCGGATGCCTAAGGGGCTCAAAAATGCTGGAGGAAGCTTCAGCAGAATGACCGCCAGAGTTCTTCACTCCCAAGTAGGCAGAAATGTGCTAACTTATGTTGATGACATTATAGTAAAAATCACAAAACAAGAGAATCATGTTGCTGACTTGCAAGAGACATTTGCCAATTTCAGGCAAGCTGGTGTCAAGTTGAATCCAGAAAAGTGTGTCTTCGGAGTGAAGAAGGGTAAGTTTCTTGGCTGCCTAGTATCAACAAAGGGTCTCGAAGCTAATCCAAGCAAGATTGAAGCTATCTTTTGGATGGAACCGCCAAACTCAAAGAAGGGGGCTCAACGGTTGGCAAGGAGACTGGCATCGTTAAACAGATTTATATCAAGATCAGCAGAAAGAAATTTACCATTCTTTTAAATATGGAAGTCAGCTGAAGTCTTTCAATGGGGTCTGGCTCAACAAAAAGCCTTCGAAGAGTTAAAACAATATCTGATAGATTTGACAACTCTAACCCTACCTTCATCAGGAACTCCATTACTCCTGTATGTGGCTGCCTCCCATTCTGTAGTTAGTGTGGCACTGGTACAGGAGAAGCTAGATGGCCAAGTAAAACGACAAGCACCGGTATATTTCGTCTCTGAAGTACTCAGTTTATCAAAGAAAAATTATACAGAATTGGAGAAGGTATTGTATGGTGTGTTGATGGCCTCCAGGAAGCTTCGGCATTATTTTCAAGCATATCATATAATAGTGCCTTCATCACAACCTCTGAAGGACATAATGAGGAACAGAGAAGCTACTGGAAGGATTGGAAAATGGGATGCGGAGCTTAATGAATTCACTATTTATTATGTGCACAGATCCTCAATTCAATCTCAGGCATTGACAGATTTCATTGCTGACTGGACGCCAGGGGCTCAGGGAGAAGAAGCTGAGAGCACCTAGAGGGGGGGTGAATAGGTGATCCTGTAAAAACTTAACTTATAGCCACAAAAGCTTGTTAAGAGTTAGCACAATAATTGCCAAGTGGCTAAGGAGGAGATTTTGCACAATATGACAATCACAGAGAAGACACAGAGATTTATCCCGTGGTTCGGCCAAGTACAAAACTTGCCTACTTCCACGTTGTGGCGTCCCAATGGACGAGGGTTGCAATCAACCCCTCTCAAGTGGTCCAAAGACCCACTTGAATACCACGGTGTTTTTGCCTTGCTTATCTTTATCCCACTTGCGAGGAATCTCCACAAATTGGAGTCTCTCGCCCTTACACTTAAGATTCACAAAGAAGCACGGAGTAAG
This sequence comes from Zea mays, assembly GCF_902167145.1. NCBI lineage: Eukaryota > Viridiplantae > Streptophyta > Magnoliopsida > Poales > Poaceae > Zea > Zea mays. Next base: position 79,011,994 of record NC_050104.1, on the reverse strand, counting down.
GGAGGGAAGCAACACACACAAATCCACAGCGAAACGCGCACACACACGGCCAAGATTCGAGCTCAAAGACTATCTCACAGTTTCTCACAAGAACGGAGCTCGAATCACTTAGAATCACAAACGAATGCGCAAGAACTTAGTGTGGATGATCAACAATGCTCAAGAGTTGCTTGGTATACTCCTCCATGCGCCTAGGGGTCCCTTTTATAGCCCCAAGGCAGCTAGGAGCCGTTGAGAACAAATCTGGAAGGCCATCCTTGCCTTCTGTCGTCGGGGGCACCGGACAGTCCGGTGCACACCGGACACTGTCCGGTGCCCGATTTGTTTCCATAAAAAGCTCATCCGACCGTTGCTTTCTGATGCAGATCTGCGCACAGTTGGCGCACCGGACATGTCCGGTGCACACCGGACAGTCCGGTGTACCTTTCCGACCGTTGGCTCGGCCACGTGTCGCGCGCCGATCGCGCGGCCGACCGTTGGCCCGGCCGACCGTTGGCTCACCGGACAGTCCGGTGCACACCGGACAGTCCGGTGAATTTTAGCCGAAGTCGCCGGAGAAAAACCCGAGAGCGGCCTCTTCGGCCGAGGCGGCCTGGCGCACCGGACACTGTCCGGTGCACCACCGGACACTGTCCGGTGCACCACCGGACAGTCCGGTGCCCCAGACCGAAGCAGCCCCTTGGCTGCACACAGCCAAGTCTTCTCTTCTCTTCTTCTTTCTGTTTCTAACACTTAGACAAATATATTAGTACACAAAACCAATGTACTAAGACTTAGAAACATACCTTTGCTCTAGATTTGCACTTGGTTCATCCATTGCATAAATTCACATTTAAGCACTTGAGTTGGCACTCAATCACCAAAATACTTAGAAATGGCCCAAGGGCACATTTCCCTTTCAATCTCCCCCTTTTTGGTGATTTATGCCAACACAACATAAAGCAACTAGAACAAGTGCAAAATCACTTCAAATAAAAACTCAAATTGGTTTTGATTCAATTTTGGCATATATGGATCGTCCTTTGCCACCACTTGGTTTGTTTTTGCAAATCAAACTCAAATCTCTATTTCTATGTCAAACACACATGTTGAGGCATAAAGAGAGTCATTCCAAAGAAATTTGACCACGGATTTCAAAAACTCCCCCTTTTTCCCATAATCAACATTTCTCCCCACAAGTAGCCAACTTTTGACAAAAGAGACAATAAAAGCGTTTGACACAACAAAAACTCTATTCTACTATTTTCAAAATCTCTCAAGTGGTAGCTGATCCATTTATCACTTTGGCCTTTATTTTCTCCCCCTTTGGCATCAAGCACCAAAACGGAATCAATCTTGGCCTTTTAACCCCATTGCCTCACCAAAGTCTTCAATTAAGAGCAAATGGCAATAAGATCATAGAGATGAACTTGGAATAAGTTACCCTCTCATAGGAGTGCAGTGGAAGTCTTGCATGGACCAAGTTCACCTTTCCCCTTTCAATCCACCTTCGAGACTAAATCAATCAAACTCAAGCAAATGGTTAGTCTCAAAGGGTCAAGTTGTAACACATCTCCCCCTGAACATGTGCATCACTTTGCAACGGACTTGTGAGGTCCAGGGAGTGTTTGTACAACTTGAGCACCACAATAAGCAACAAAATGCAGAATGAACCTGATCAAATGCATAAACACATGTATGCTACAATTCAATCCAAGTTCCGCGAATCTAAGACATTTAGCTCACTACGCAACCTGCAAAAGGTCTTCTCATCTAGAGGCTTAGTGAAGATATCGGCTAGCTGGTTCTCGGTGCTAACATGAAACACTTTGATATCTCCCTTTTGCTGGTGGTCTCTCAAAAAGTGATGCCGGATGTCTATGTGCTTTGTGCGGCTGTGCTCAACAGGATTCTCCGCCATGCGGATAGCACTCTCATTATCACATAGGAGTGGGACTTTGCTCAGATTGTAGCCAAAGTCCCGGAGGGTTTGCCTCATCCAAAGCAGTTGCGCGCAACACTGACCTGCGGCAACATACTCGGCCTCAGCGGTGGATAGGGCAACGGAGGTTTGTTTCTTAGAGTTCCATGACACCAGGGACCTTCCTAAGAATTGGCACGTCCCCGATGTACTCTTCCTATCGACCTTACATCCAGCATAGTCGGAGTCTGAGTATCCAACTAAGTCAAAGGTAGACCCTTTTGGATACCAGAGCCCGAAGCAAGGCGTAGCAACCAAATATCTAAGAATTCGCTTCACCGCCACTAAGTGACACTCCTTAGGATCGGATTGAAATCTAGCACACATGCATACGCTAAGCATAATATCCGGTCTACTAGCACATAAGTAAAGCAAAGATCCTATCATTGACCGGTATGCTTTTTGATCAACGGACTTACCTCCTTTGTTGAGGTCGGTGTGTCCGTCGGTTCCCATCGGAGTCTTTGCGGGCTTGGCGTCCTTCATCCCAAACCTCTTTAGCAAGTCTTGCGTGTACTTCGTTTGGGAGATGAAGGTGCCATCCTTGAGTTGCTTCACTTGGAACCCAAGGAAGTAGTTCAACTCGCCCATCATCGACATCTCGAATTTCTGCGTCATCACCCTGCTAAACTCTTCACAAGACTTTTGGTTAGTAGAACCAAATATTATGTCATCGACATAAATTTGGCACACAAACAAATCACCATCACATGTCTTTGTAAAAAGAGTTGGATCGGCTTTCCCAACCTTGAAAGCATTAGCAAGTAGAAAGTCTCTAAGGCATTCATACCATGCTCTTGGGGCTTGCTTAAGTCCATAGAGCGCCTTAGAGAGCTTACACACATGGTCGGGGTACCGTTCATCCTCGAAGCCAGGAGGTTGCTCCACGTACACCTCCTCCTTGATTGGCCCGTTGAGGAAAGCGCTCTTCACATCCATTTGGTACAACCTGAAAGAATGGTGAGCGGCATATGCTAGCAAGATACGAATTGACTCTAGCCTAGCCACAGGAGCAAAAGTCTCCTCAAAGTCCAAACCTGCGACTTGTGCATAACCTTTTGCCACAAGTCGAGCCTTGTTCCTCGTCTCCACCCCGTGCTCGTCCTGTTTGTTGCGGAACACCCACTTGGTTCCCACAACATTTTGCTTCGGACGAGGCACCAGTGTCCAAACTTCATTGCGCTTGAAGTTGTTAAGCTCCTCCTGCATGGCCAATACCCAGTCCGGATCTAGCAAGGCCTCCTCTACCCTGAAAGGCTCAATAGAAGAGACAAAGGAGTAATGCTCACAAAAATTAACTAGTCAAGATCGAGTAGTTACTCCCTTGCTAATATCACCCAGAATTTGGTCGACGGGATGATCCCTTTGAATCATCGCTCGAACTTGGGTTGGAGGTGCCAGTTGCGCTTCTTCCTCCATCACTTGATCACCTTGTGCTCCCCCTTGATCAATCGCCTCCACTTGAGGTACCTGTACGTCACCTTCGGTTGGGGGATTCACCATAGTTGAGGAAGAAAGTTGATCTCGTTCATCTTGTTCCTGTGGCCGTACTTCTCCAATCGCCATGGTTCGTATAGCGGCCGTCGGAACATCTTCTTCATCTACATCATCACAATCAACAACTTGCTCTCTTGGAGAGCCATTAGTTTCATCAAATACAACGTCGCTAGAGACTTCAACCAAACCCGATGATTTGTTGAAGACTCTATACGCCTTTGTATTTGAGTCATAACCTAACAAAAACCCTTCTACAGCTTTGGGAGCAAACTTAGAATTTCTACCCTTCTTCACTAGAATGTAGCACTTGCTCCCAAATACACGAAAGTAAGATACATTGGGTTTGTTACCGGTTAGTAGCTCATACGACGTCTTCTTGAGGAGGCGATGAAGGTAGACCCTGTTGATGGCGTGGCAAGCCGTGTTCACGGCTTCCGTCCAAAAGCACTTGGGGGTCTTGAACTCTGCTAGCATCGTCCTTGCCATGTCGATGAGCGTCCTGTTCTTCCTCTCTACCACACCATTTTGTTGTGGTGTGTAGGGAGCGGAGAACTCGTGCTTGATCCCTTCCTCTTCAAGGAACTCCTCCACTTGAAGGTTCTTGAACTCGGATCCGTTGTCGCTCCTTATCTTCTTCACTTTGAGCTCAAACTCATTTTGAGCTCTCCTGAGGAAGCGTTTGAGGGTCCCTTGGGTTTCGGACTTTTCCTGCAAAAAGAACACCCAAGTGAAGCGGGAAAAGTCATCAACAATAACCAGACCATACTTACTTCCTCCTATGCTCAGATAGGCGACGGGTCCGAAGAGATCCATATGCAACAGCTCCAGAGGTCTTGAAGTGGTCATCACATTCTTGCTGTGATGCGCTCCTCCCACCTGTTTACCTGCTTGACAAGCTGCACAAGGTCTATCTTTTTCGAATTGCACGTTAGTCAAACCTATCACGTGTTCTCCCTTTAGAAGCTTGTGAAGGTTCTTCATCCCCACATGTGCTAAGCGGCGATGCCACAGCCAGCCCATGCTAGTCTTAGCTATTAAGCATGCATCTAGACCGGCCTCTTCTTTTGCAAAATCAACTAAATAAAGTTTGTCGTCTAATACACCCTTAAAAGCTAGTGAACCATCACTTCTTCTAAAGACAGACACATCTACATTTGTAAAAAGACAATTATATCCCATATTGCATAATTGACTTACAGATAATAAATTATATCCCAAGGACTCAACTAAAAACACATTAGAAATTGAGTGCTCATTAGAGATTGCAATTTTACCTAACCCTTTTACCTTGCCTTGATTCCCATCACCGAATATGATTGAATCTTGGGAATCCTTATTCTTGACGTAGGAGGTGAACATCTTCTTCTCCCCCGTCATATGGTTTGTGCATCCGCTGTCGATAATCCAGCTTGAACCCCGGGATGCATAAACCTGCAAGGCAAATTTAGGCTTGGGACTTAGGTACCCAACTCATGTTGGGTCCTACAAGGTTAGTGCAAATATCCTTAGGGACCCAAATGCAAGTTTTGTCTCCCTTGCATTTTGCCCCTAATTTCCTAGCAACTACCTTCTTACCCTTTCTACAAATAGCAAAGGGAGCATTGCAAGCATAATAAATGGTAGAAGGTTTGTTTACAACTTTTCCAGGAACATGAGCAAAATTTCTCCTAGGCATATGCACAACATGAGAACTAGAAGCAGTCATAGCATAAGAATCATAAGCATGTGAATCAAAATCATTATAAGCATTTCTAGCATGTCTCCTATCATAGTACAAGAAAGCATGGTTCCTTTTAGCACTACTAGCCATAGGGGCCTTCCCTTTCTCCTTGACGAAGATGGGAGCCTTATGGCTTGTTAAGTTCTTGGCCTCTCTCTTGAAACCAAGACCATCCTTAATTGAGGGGTGTCTACCCACTGTGTAGGCATCCCTTGCAAATTTTATTTTATCAACTTCACTCTTGCTAGTCTTAAGTTGAGCATTAAGACTAGCCACTTCATCATTTAGTTTTGAAATTGAAACTAAGTGTTCACTACAAGCATTAATATCAAAATCCTTACACCTAGTGCAAATTGCAATATTTTTACTACTAGAGTTACTTGCTACTTCTAGTTTAGCATTTAAAACATTAATTTCACCTTTTAAAGAAGAAATGGTTTCATTACAAGTAGAAAGTTCACAAGAAAGTATTCCATTTCTTTTAACTTCTAGAGCAAGAGAATTTTGTGCACTAACAAATTTATCATGTTCTTCATATAAAAGGTCTTCTTGTTTCTCTAAGAGTCTATCCTTTTCATTTAAGGCATCAATCAACTCATTAATCTTAGCTATCTTAGTTCTATCCAGTCCCTTGAATAAACTAGAGTAATCAATCTCATCCTCACTAGATTCATCATCACTAGAAGAATCATAAGCATTAGCATTATTAGTGATTACCTTCTTTTCCCTTGCCATGAGGCAAGTGTGATGCTCGTTGGGGAAGAGAGCCGATTTGTTGAAGGCAGTGGCAGCAAGCCCTTCGTCGTCGGAGTCGGACGAAGAGCAATCCGAATCCCACTCCTTTCCAAGGTGTGCTTCACCTTTGGCCTTCTTGTAGACCTTCTTGTTCTCTCTCTTCCCATTTTTCCCTTGCTCCTGGTCACTATCATTTTCGGGACAGTTAGCAATAAAATGACCAAGCTTACCGCATTTGAAGCATGATCGCTTTCCCTTGGTCTTGGCCTTGCTTGGCTGTCCCTTTCGACTTTTTAGCGCCGTCTTGAATCTTTTAATGATGAGGGCCATCTCTTCATCATTAAGACCGGCAGCCTCAATTTGTGCCACCTTGCTGGGTAGCGACTCCTTGCTCCTTGTTGCCTTTAGAGCAATGGGTTGAGACTCGTGGAGTGGACCGTTCAACGCGTCGTCGACGTATCTTGCCTCCTTGATCATCATCCGCCCGCTCACGAATTTTCCAAGTACCTCTTCGGGCGTCATCTTCGTGTACCTGGGATTCTCACGAATATTGTTCACGAGATGAGGATCAAGAACGGTAAATGACCTGAGCAGTAGGCGGACGACGTCGTGATCCGTCCAACGCGTGCTTCCGTAGCTCCTTATTTTGTTGATAAGGGTCTTGAGCCGGTTGTATGTTTGAGTTGGCTCCTCGCCCCTTATCATCGCGAACCGTCCAAGCTCGCCCTCCACCAACTCCATTTTGGTGAGCAAGGTAGCGTCATTTCCCTCATGAGAGATCTTGAGGGTATCCCAGATTTGCTTGGCGTTATCCAAGCCACTCACCTTGTTATATTCATCCCTGCACAATGAAGCTAGAAGAACAGTAGTAGCTTGTGCATTCTTATGGATTTGCTCATTAATGAATATAGGACTATCCGAACTATTAAAGTGCATTCCACTATCTACAATCTCCCATATACTAGGATGGAGAGAGAATAGGTGACTACGCATTTTGTGGCTCCAAAATCCGTAGTCCTCCCCATCAAAGTGTGGGGGCTTGCCGAGTGGAATGGAAAGCAAATGTGAATTTGAACTTTGCGGAATGCGAGAGTAGTCAAAGGAAAAGTTAGAATTGACCGGTTTCCTTTGCTCGTAGTCGTTGTGGTCGTCGTCCTTTTGGGAAGAAGTAGACTCATCACTATCGTCGTAGTAGACGATCTCCTTGATGCGCCTTGTCTTCTTCTTCTTTCCTTCCTTCCGTCTATGACCCGAGCCAGAGTCGTTAGGCTTGTCATCTTTGGGCTCGTTGACGAAGGACTCCTTCTCCTTATCGTTGATCACGATTCCCTTCCCCTTAGGATCCATCTCTTCGGGCGATTAGTCCCTTTCTTGAAGAGAACGGCTCTGATACCAATTGAGAGCACCTAGAGGGGGGGTGAATAGGTGATCCTGTAAAAACTTAACTTATAGCCACAAAAGCTTGTTAAGAGTTAGCACAATAATTGCCAAGTGGCTAAGGAGGAGATTTTGCACAATATGACAATCACAGAGAAGACACAGAGATTTATCCCGTGGTTCGGCCAAGTACAAAACTTGCCTACTTCCACGTTGTGGCGTCCCAATGGACGAGGGTTGCAATCAACCCCTCTCAAGTGGTCCAAAGACCCACTTGAATACCACGGTGTTTTTGCCTTGCTTATCTTTATCCCACTTGCGAGGAATCTCCACAAATTGGAGTCTCTCGCCCTTACACTTAAGATTCACAAAGAAGCACGGAGTAAGGGAGGGAAGCAACACACACAAATCCACAGCGAAACGCGCACACACACGGCCAAGATTCGAGCTCAAAGACTATCTCACAGTTTCTCACAAGAACGGAGCTCGAATCACTTAGAATCACAAACGAATGCGCAAGAACTTAGTGTGGATGATCAACAATGCTCAAGAGTTGCTTGGTATACTCCTCCATGCGCCTAGGTGTCCCTTTTATAGCCCCAAGGCAGCTAGGAGCCGTTGAGAACAAATCTGGAAGGCCATCCTTGCCTTCTGTCGTCGGGGGCACCGGACAGTCCGGTGCACACCGGACACTGTCCGGTGCCCGATTTGTTTCCATAAAAAGCTCATCCGACCGTTGCTTTCTGATGCAGATCTGCGCACAGTTGGCGCACCGGACATGTCCGGTGCACACCGGACAGTCCGGTGTACCTTTCCGACCGTTGGCTCGGCCACGTGTCGCGCGCCGATCGCGCGGCCGACCGTTGGCCCGGCCGACCGTTGGCTCACCGGACAGTCCGGTGCACACCGGACAGTCCGGTGAATTTTAGCCGAAGTCGCCGGAGAAAAACCCGAGAGCGGCCTCTTCGGCCGAGGCAGCCTGGCGCACCGGACACTGTCCGGTGCACCACCGGACACTGTCCGGTGCACCACCGGACAGTCCGGTGCCCCAGACCGAAGCAGCCCCTTGGCTGCACACAGCCAAGTCTTCTCTTCTCTTCTTCTTTCTGTTTCTAACACTTAGACAAATATATTAGTACACAAAACCAATGTACTAAGACTTAGAAACATACCTTTGCTCTAGATTTGCACTTGGTTCATCCATTGCATAAATTCACATTTAAGCACTTGAGTTGGCACTCAATCACCAAAATACTTAGAAATGGCCCAAGGGCACATTTCCCTTTCAGAAGCAACCAAGGAAGCCGAAGCTTGGATGGTATTCTGTGACGGTTCTTGGGGAACCTTCGGCGCAGGAGCGGCTGCTGTTCTAGTAGCACCCTCTAAAGTCAGGACATGCTATGCAGTCAAACTGGACTTTAGTTGTACAAATAATATTGCCGAGTAGGAAGCTCTTCTGTTAAGGCTTCGGAAGCTAAAGGCAATGGGAATAAGAAGGGCAATACTCAAAACTAATTCTCAAGTTATTTCTGGTCATGTAGACAAAAGTAGCAAGGCAAGGGATCCGAAGCTTGAAAAATATTTGGATGCAGTCCGAAGATTGGAAGCTTCATTTGAAGGATTCTCTGTAAAAAATATTCCAAGGGGGGGAAATGAGCATGCAGATTTACTAGCTAAGTCAGCGGCACAGGGGCTTCCTTTGCCTTCGGAAGTGTTCTTTGAGACAATAAAAGCACCTTCAGTCGAACTTATGGAGAGGGCAGTGCTTAAAATTTCACCTGTACATAGTGAAGATTGGAGGACTGAGATTATATCTTTTCTCCAAGGCAACTTTCTTTCGGATGACAAAGTTTATAATAAAAGAATGGAAGCAAGAACAAGACCATATGTATTCATAGAAGGGGAGATATATAAATGTGGAGTCTGCTCTCCATTACTCAAGTGTTTGTCCAGAACTGAAGGTCAAGAATTGATGAAGGAAATACATGCAGGATTATGTGGATCTCATATTGGGTCTAGGCCTTTGCTGGGGAAGGTTTTCAGACAAGGATTTTACTGGCCGAAGGCAGCTTCGGATGCAGTAGATCTGGTTCAAAAATGTGAAAACTGCCAAAGATGTGCAAAGGACCAGAAACAACCTTCGTCTTTAACCTAGTTAATATAGCCAACTTGGCCACTGCAAAGGTGGGGTCTAGATTTGCTAGGTCCACTTCCACCAGCTCAAGGAAATTTGAAATATGTCGTCGTAGCAGTGGAATATTTCTCTAAGTGGATCGAAGCAAAGCCTTTGGCCACAATAACTTTGGCCACAATACAGAAATTCTTTTGGCAAAATATTGTTTGTCGCTTCGGCGTGACGAAGGCAATAACTGTTGGCAATGGAACTCAATTTGATGCTGAAACATTCAAATAGTTTTGTGACCGAATTGGTACACAAATCCATTTTGCATCAGTAAGGCATCCAAAATCAAATGGGTTGGTAGAGAGAGCAAATGGAATTATAATGACAGGAATAATGAAGTTAATCTTCAACCAGCCCAGAGGAAAGTGGTCAGATGAGTTGATCAAAGTGGTGTGGAGCCACAACACAACTGTGTCAAGGTCAACAGGTTTTACACCTTTCAAGCTCTTATTTGGTGACAAAGCAATAACACCAGAAGAAGCAAAGACAGGATCAATGAGAACAACAGCTTCAGCGGAGGACAAAGTTGATTATCAAATAACAAAAGACACTATAGGAGGGACCAGACTTCAGGCCATAAAACACATCAATAAGTATCAGACCGAAACAATAAGATGGCGTGATAGGAAAGTTCGATTGAAAAACATCAAGCCAGGTCATTTGGTGCTTCGGAGAGTGGCCAACCCAGATACAATGGGCAAGTTACAACTGAAGTGGGAAGACCCTTTTCTGGTAGTATCTTTGTCAAGACCCGGTTCTTATAGATTGAAGGATATGGACAGCAACGACATACCCAGATCTTGGAATGCGGATGAGCTTCGACGGTACTATGTGTAATTGATGTAATCTTTTCATTTTTCCTATGGCACCCTTTTCCTTTCAGGAGGGGAGAAAGATTTTTAATGGGGCCATAATTTGTAATTTTCATTCTTATTTAGCCCCATGCAATACAAGGGCCAAAATCCCCCAAAGATGTAATATGTAAAATCAGAACTTGCATCATCGAGTGCAAAAGAAAATAGGGAGAAGCTCAAAAGACGTCCCTAAGGGGATGCAGAGCTGTAATCACCCCAAGGACGACGAAGCTGCAAAAAGTCGTTCCTAAGGGAGCGCAGCGTAAGTTCTGAAGCTCAGAAGTCGTTTCTAAGGGAATGCAGAGCCAAATACCACTGAAATATAAGGTGAAGAAGCTCCAAAGTCATTCCTAAGGAGATGCAGAGCTTAAATGCCACCGAAATAGAAGGTGAAGAAGCTCCAAAGTCGTTCCTAAGGGGATGCAGAGCTTAAATGCCACCGAAATAGAAGTTGAAGAAGCTCCAAAGTCGTTCCTAAGAGAATGCAGAGCTTAAAGACTCCAAAGTCGTTCCTAAAGGGATGTAGAGCCTGGGTGTGGTTTCGTGTGTGTTTGGGACATTCATCTGCACATTACATTACATCATTCATTGCATTCATAAACATTCATTTAGACATCCATAGGATCATCATCATCATAACATGAAGCACGAACAAAAATACTCCAGCTTCGACGACAAGGTGCTTCGATGAAACGAAGAAGCTTAGCTTCGTTTCAAACATATTTTATGCAAGGAAATGCTTCGATGTGTACGAAAAGAAGGGAAGGTGTTTTTCGCCTTCGACTCAAAAGATACAAGTTTCGTCCACAGCAAAGCAATTTGTACATGGATGGAAAGGTAAAAATATATTCCAAGGTATGGACAAATATACAAAGTACTGTTCAATTCTCGATTACAATTTCTTTTGCAAAGATAATACAAATATTCCTAAGCTCTATACATGCAGGCCAAAAGAGAAGCTTCAGCAACCTTTGGAATGTGCTTCGGGTTATCAACCTTCGGCACCACCATCCTGCAGACAAACAACGATATAAGGTAAAAAGTAATTACAGGAATCAAGGCAAGAAATATGTATAAGTTTTGTACCGGTTTAAGCAAGTTTTGGGCTTCGTCCCCAGCTAACTCTCGTCCACCCTTAGCCCAAATCTGAGTTATGAATCTGTTTCCGATGCTTCGGGCTTCACTGGGAACATCAATCAAATCTGATGGTGACAGGCTGAAGGTTGGCCTATTTACTGTCCTTGTGTGCGTGCAGCCAGCCTTCAAAAATGCAGCAGCTGTGCCGCGAGAAGCTAATAGAGCACAGAAGTCACTTTGCCCTGTTATCACTTCATCAAACGCATCAACTTCATTTTCAATATGATTGAAGGTATCTGATATTTATTCAGCCGAAGGGACAATCTCATCAGAGCTGGCCCCAACCGATCTAAAGATTCCTTTTAATCGCTGCACGCAACGACTACCAAATTCTAGGCACTTATTCTGAAGCTCTTTCAAAGACTCCTGCAACTTCGTATTATTATCGGCTTCGACTTTGCATTTTGCTTGCAGTTCTTACTTCTCTTGCTCGAAGCATTCTGAATTTTTCTTTAAAGCTACTTGAGCCTAGAGAAGCTCCTCGTTTAATCTGGCATTTTCAGTTTGAAGCTCCACGAGGGAACCCTCTGTTTCCTGGAGCAGGAAGTCTTTCTTCTCAAGAAAAGCTTCGTAATCTTTAATTTTATTTTCCAAGCCCTCGATTATGATATAATTTTTGTTGTCCTCGAGGTCTTGTTGCATCCTTAACGCTTTACTCAGCAGCATGCTCTATGTAAATAAGATGATGTCAGAAAATTTTTAGTTTATCACAAAGATAACAGAAATCGAGACAATAGAATTTTACCTTGAAGTTGGAATAGAAGAGACTTTCAACGATATGTTGTCGCCGGTAGCCGCTAATATGAGCCTCAAGCTTCGGAAAACTGACACTCTTCGATAGAGTGTCGATTATTTTAGCCCTGGCGTGATCGCAAATGCATCCAAAGGCTCCTTCGTCAATTCGACCAAAGAGCCTAGCTCCTGGCTAGTAGCCACAGGATATCCCATATTCTTGTAGCTCCTTCTTCTCAGCCTCGGACAATTCTTGACCCACTAGGTTTCGAAGGTCAAAGTCCTTTTTTCTGAAGCGGCATCAACAATTTTCTTTCCTTTGTCAGGCACTGCGGCCATGACCTTCTCCGCAGCCGCAGCTGTCCCTTCCGCAGCCATATCCAAAAGAAGTTTATCGATTCCTGACAATGTATTTTCAAGATTGGCAGCTTCGTCAACAGCGGCAGTTTCGGCACAAGTTTCAGCTTAGGCAATACCCTCGGCACTTGCAACAGACATTATTTTGGTCGAGGGTGGTGTTCGTTCAATAGCTTCCATGATAGTAACAATTCTTCATTTTTTCTGGCCCTCAGTCTTCTTCTTTAAGGCCGAGGGCTGATCCTTCTCTGTAAAAGTTGTGTCAGTTCTAGTCCCAGAGGACTTAGCGGCTTGATAGGTAAAGATTCAGTCATTACCTTTAAAATTTCTGCTATTTTGGAAGCAGGAGGCATTGAAGGAGTTTCCTCTGTTGCCTCAGTTATCTTCGACTCCAGAGTTTCAGCCTTCCTCTTCTTCGAAACTGCCACCTTCGGCTCAGGAGTGGATTTTCTCTTCTTTGAAACCTTCTCATCCTCCTTTACCATTCTGGCAGCTTGTCTGTTCAGAATGCTGACAATTCTTTTCCTTTTTACCCCTTTGGCACCTTTGTTAAGTCTCTCATAATCAGGGTATTCAAATTTCAGGGCATCCATTACCCGGTTCAATCTTTGTATGGGCCGGGTACCAAAAGGCCACAATCATCAGCTGCTCTTCTTTCTTGGTAAAATTCCCAAGTATTTCGTTACACATGGTCTCAATCATCTCTAGCCATTCTTGGCAAGGCTCTTTGACCTGTTTTTCAAACTTGAAACGATAAGCTAGTCGAGCAAGTTCATGCTTCTTCTTCGTTTCTTTCATCTTTGGCATTCCCTAGCCACTTGACGTTGGATACGTCCTGTTGGCCAAATATTCCTACACCAGGTCCCTGATACTGATTTGCTCAACCACCACTCTGAACTCTACTTTAGCCAACTGACATGGTGACCCCAGTTGCATATTGCATAGGGGCCTGGTCATTCCGAAGTTCAAAGACAGTGGACTCATGACCATGGTCATCAGTTTCTCCCTTTTTTCCCGTCAGCCTTCATATAGAACCATTCACTCTTCCACCCAGTTGGCCATTTGGTGTGGTAGCTGAGGACTGGTGCCTTCGTATCCTTCCAGTATGCAAAGTTGTAGCAACCAAAATTTTCATGAGGGCCATCTGCCCTGGCCTTCGTCTGATAGTGCAGCTCGTGCACTCGGCAGAAAGCTTCGGCATGTGGGCTCATCCCTTGGCTTCGGAGGGCCCAGATAAAGACGCTGAGCCTAACAATGGCGTTGGGAGTTAGCTGATGAAGATATATCTCAAAATTCTTTAAAACCTCCCCTATCATCTTATTTAGGGGGAACCGGAGCCCTGCTCTGAAGAAGCTCTTGAAAACGACAACTTCATCCTCTTTCGGCTCCGGGATAACTTCTCCCCCAGCAAACCGAACAAGTTTGCTCTCAGCTTCTCCAAAATAGTCCAATTTTATCATCATCGGCATGTCATCCTCCGTCACGGTAGATTTTTCAAATTCAAGGTGACTGGGCTTTGTTGGGATCAAAATACTATAATCTTCTTCGCACTCATCAACATTTTCTTCTTCAGCAACTGTTTGTTCAGCTTCGGCATCATGAGCACCTCTGTCAACAACTTCCTCTGTCACGATTAGACCTGATCGTTGCATTACTTCTGATATTGGCGCTATTTTGGCGGCCTCAGTTTCGTCCCCCTCGTGAGACACCCTAGCAGTCGAGCGCACTCTGACCATTTCAATGATTTTACCCTTTTGACGAAGCTAACCTCAAGAGATGAAGCGTTTGCTCGAAAATGCAATACTGAAAGCTTCGACTATGGTCAAATTTTTTAACATCACAAAAGTGCGATGTCAATGAATGATGTATTAACTCCTCACCAACCCGTCTGTTTATATAGTGCTGCAGGAGGGAAGGTGAACCGCCAAGCCGCTTGCACTCGCTGAACGGTGGACTGTCCGACGCTTGGAATATTCTAATCGTTTCTCGGCAACGAGCTCAGTGAAGGTGTTTTTTGGACCTTCGGCATTACGAAGCCTTCAAGTTTTTCGCGGATTGAGCTCGTTACAAAAAACAATCTAGCACTGCGAAGGGGCTACTGTTGGAGGCCTTCTTCTCCGCCGAAGGTCCTCTGAGCAAAAACACCTTCGGCAACATGACATGGACAAAAGCGCCGTCGCTGTAATTGAAGGGGCTTCGGCATGGCGGCGTCCACGAGACGAAGGATGGCACCGACTTAAAGAGGAAAAGACCACATAGCCCCTGATAACATGCATCATGATTGTAATTAGTTACTAGGGACACAAATGTAATTTTGTCCGGACTGCGTCCCGTGCATATAAATAGATGAACAGTACCCACGTACTGTTCACGCTGACCTGTAATCATTCTTGTGTCACTCCTGATTTTCTACCTTCTGCTGAGACGAAGGTACAAATGTAATACAAATATCATTGATATTTATTTGTACTTGCAGTACAAGAATATGAAAAATCTAATGAATTGTGGCGGAACTGCCCGAATTATTCCAACTTAAGTGCCCAAGTCCCGCCTTAGAGGCTAGACCACACTTAAATGGGAATAACCCGTCAATCCCTCGGATCTAGTCCGACACGGCCACTGACAGGATCAAGTACCACAATCTCACTCGAAGGTGAGTCACAGAGCAAATACAATAAAGCATAAAACCATATATGTCGCAATGTTAAATTATTACATCACCATCATCATCATCGGAGTTTTGCAAAAGTAATCATCAATGTTCGAAGTGCAGCGGAATAAAACTAACGATAATTAACCGGAGAGATGGGGAAGCCTGTCCCATCACTCCTCATGCTCCTCCTCAGTCGAGGCAGGGTCCCACTCGACAGTCCAACCCGGTGGCAGGGTGGTCGGCCAAGTTATCCCAGCAACCATCTCCTCCAGAGAACCTGTAAAAAATTATGCCACAAGCAAGGCTGAGTATACTAATACTCAGCTAGACTTACCCGGTGTGAGGAGTCTACTCCTCTACCTCTAGACATGCAGCTGTTTGGCTGTGGGGTTTGGTTGCCAAAAGCACTAGCTGAGTTTCTAAATCAAGATTTTAACTTAATCAAAGTTAAGTGTGACTCTCTTAAGGCTAAAAGTGGACTATCTACTCATACATGGTAGCAAGCATCATTAACAGTCAACATCTTATCTCAACTCATCATACTCCCACTTATTACTCAATGCAGTACAATGGATCAAGCAGTCTCATTAGCTGCGAGAAGCAGACGATTCGAATCGAGTTTTTATCCTTGCAAGGTAAACCTAAACACACGACATGCAGGGGCACTCCGTCCCCACACATACCAACCGTCCCCATCGATTCCCCGTCAGCAGAACAGGGCTCACCGCCTTGGCGTACAATGCCTCACTGACCCCGACTGGCCGTCGTGCAGTGACCGCACTTGTACCCACCATAACCGGAATGGGAGACCCCGTCTCAGGTCGCGTGAGGGGCAAAGTCTACTGCCAGGTTCAATCAGGTACTAGGCTTACCGATTTACCATATTTCTCGGTATGTGTTTAGTACGTTCAAACGCTTGACACAGGTATCCGCACGTTAATCCTTATTCCATTTTCCATCTCGTAAACAACCAATCCCCATGGATTGTTGTCCACCAACTAGTATCATGATAGTGTGAAAGTGGGTACAATCAATTTCCTGATCTCGCGCGAGTGCTAGAAAAATCACTCGTCTTCTACCGAGATCCTATTTGATTAAAGCAACTACTCGACCTGTCATACTAGTATTCATTTCAAAAGGATTCCTGAGATCATGCAACTAGGGTTTCAAACAATTCCTACACCTAAGTGCACAATCAATCCTACAATCATTAAGTGAAGTAAAATAGCATAAATAACATGTTATGCATAAAACCGGGGCTTGCCTTCCAAAGCAGTGGCAGGCAGGTCCTCTGGTGCAGGCTCGGGTGCTGGATCTGGGGCTACCTCCTGAGCAGCTCCTTGCTCCGGCACGAGGATGTACTCTCCGTCAGCAAGATTACAGTCTATCGAATGCAATGAACATGTATGTCATGATTATGCATGATTTAATAACATTATGTAAAAGAAACTAAGTCGAGAAGTAACTTAGGGTTTCTTAGTCACGTGGGCTTCCAGTGGTATATAAATATGTAGATACATAGACTTATGACCCTTTAATCTTAGGTTTTCTTTGAGGATAACATAGTGGTTTGGTATTGCCTTGATATATTTTAGTGGGCAGATTGCAAAGTTTTTGGGACAACATTTATTCATATCTTTCATTTTTCTTTCCTTAATTTCCATTTAGGGCTTTTAGTGTAGGTTTGAACTACAACAGGGTTGTAATAATTTCCAAAAATTCTGTAAAAATTACAGTGGGTTGTCACTGGCTATTCTAGCTTGTTTTAAGAATTTGAGGCTTAAAGTATAAAAGTTAGGCTTTAAACAAAAATAACAAAAGTTAGGCAAAATGGGCCATTTCACACTACACCTCCTAGTTAGGGGTAGGTTCTGTCCTAAAGGTTATTTTTGTTGGCATCCTCTGGTAATAATAGGTCTTTGTGCTAAAAATCACAGGAAACTAATGGGTGGTTATTTAGTTATGATTTTCTCAAGTTTAATGTCAAAAAGGCACTTTCTACTACATTATTACTTGAAAAATGTCAAACAGCAGATTTCTTATTTTTCCTAAGTTCTTTCTAATAAAACAATAGTTATCCCAAGGGTGGGGGTGTTTTTACCTTGGGGTCATTTCTGTAGAATTTTTCTAAGTTATCCTTGTTTTATTAATTTAAAAGGTAGCCTTCTTAATTTACACTACAACAGGGTATGATACATTTTTCCAGTGAACTACATTGACTAAGTATCTCAACAAAAATAGGGGTGCCCTCTGGCTCACTATTTATGTCACTTTTTCTATTTTTCTTAAACTTAAGCATATTATGGAATAAGGGGTTAAAACTAACTTAATGTAATGGACAGAGGGGTTTAACATTTTTAACTAGGTCAGTAGGTAGATATAAACTTCTCCAAATTTTTCTAACCTTAGTCAAATAGCCTAACTATTTTTCTTACTATTATTTAGCTTTTGGCCAAAGTTAACATTAAATCAGAACTTTTAAGTTTTCCACAGCACCAAGGGGTTTTATATTTTTCCTAAATAGGTTACATGATTTAGAGTCTGGCAAAATTGGTTTGACCAAAATTGGATAAACCAAACAGAAGTTATGGGTTTTTAAAGTTTCTGTTTGAATTTAAATTAGGTTTTAATTAAGTTTTCCTGGAAAAACAGTTTGCGCCGAGGTCCCTGGGTTTAAAACAATTCAAACCTCGCAGATCTACCCTTAAGGCACTATTCACTTGAGTCTCTGACCTTTCACTTAACCCCCTGGGTTTCTCTCCCTCTCACCCGCAGTCCCTCCCTCAACTGAAACAGTAGCCGCGGGAAAGAAAAGGGTGGCACGGCTTACCGGCGGCGAGGGAGGTCCGGCGAAGGGTAGGGTTGCCTCGGGGAGGGTCTGGCGATCACGTCGAGGTACGGCTCGTCGTCGGGGATGGCCGGAATCGCCCGGTCCACGTGAGCAGGCGGGCGAGCTCGTCGGCGGCGTGTGCTCCGGCCTATCCACGGCGGCATAGTTCAATCCAAGGGCATAGGGAGCTTCGTGGAGGTCTAAGGAATCTAACCGTGCAAGGAATCGAAGAGAGGTGCATGGTGTACCTCGGTCCACGGTTGCCGGCGGTCGGTTGAAATCCGGTGACCTTGGGCCGGCCTCTCCGGTGAAGCAGAGCCCGATTCCTTGCTCGGGGAGCTTCACGGAGACGTGCACAGTCTTCTCCGAGGGCTGGGCGGGGTTGGGAATGGCTGGGCTGGCCGGTCTACGGTGGCAGGGGCTCAGGTGGCCGCGGGCACGTCGCGTATGGGCAAACGGCGGCGAACTGAGCTCCGGTGAGGCTTGAGCGCGTGCGGAGGGGTACGGCCAAGGCTCCTGGGCGTTTTATAGTCGCGGACGCGGACCAGGGCACTGGCTTGGCTTGGGTGCGGCGCGGGCGCGCGCGCGGGCGTGCTCTGGCGCGGCAGACGGCGTCGAACACGTGGCGGTTTGTTTCTTCCAGTGTTCAAATGTCGCCAGAGGTCGCAAACGTGCGAATCTTTGCAAAAGTCCGGTGCAGACCTCTTCCTAGCACCTAGGGCTGTCACTCAACTGTGAGGCGCCGGGGCAGATACGGCCTAGGGAGGGAGATCTTCGGGTGCCAAAACAGGTGTGTCATACTGAGCATATCACGACAAAAGCCATGCCATGGCATGTCAAACGTCCGAGTCTCAAGCTCAACTTTTTCCAGTGGGTGCCCTAAGTGGTATTGCACATTTTTGGTATAGAACCCAAGTGGTTTTGGCGCCATTTTTAAAGTGAACACGGTTGATCTTTGATTTAGGGCTAAAATGGGACTTAGAGGGAATTAGAGAGCTCTAGCTCTCTCTCCACTTGGAGATTTGAAATGGGGTTTCCCTAGGGGCCTTTTTGTAATATTTCCCTCCCCTAATTGATGGTTATAATGTTGCTTAGGGTTTGGGTAAAGATTACCCATGTTTTGCACATTTGCTCACTCTCTTTCCCCTCTTATCCATGGTTTTGGGAGATAGGGTTTAAGAGAGGCCTAGGGTTCTTTCCCCCTCTCCCAAGGTGATAGTTGCACACAATTAGGGTAATGCCTTTGGTCATTCCCATCTCTTGGTAAAAACTTAGTTTCCAAAGCCCCTTATACTTTTGCTCCTTAAGTTCTTCCACATGTGATCATAGTCTTGAGTGCCAAGGTGTGCTCCAGCCATGGCAACACCTGGGGTGTTACAGCCCTCCCCCCTTAAAGGAATCTCGTCCCGAGATTTGAGGTAGAGTCCCTTGGAGGGTGCTGGAAGGTGTGTTGGTGCTACTCTTTCTTTATACTCAAGTTTCTCTTGTTAACTGCTCTTCGAATGTCATTCTCTTTGCAACTTCAGAAGGAAGCCCTTCTTAAGTTGAATTCACAACTTAGACTATTCTTGCTATCTTAGTTTCCCTTAGAATTGATTTCAAAGGGCAGGTGGGGTGGGGTTCTGTGGTTACATACCGACTCTTTTGGGTAGAAAGTCGGGGAAGCGAGAGCGTAGAAAATCCTCAGTCTCCCATGTAGCTTCTTCTGTTGAATGGTGACTCCACTGAACCTTATACATTCTTACTGTCCTTGCCCGAGTTGATCTCTCCTTTTGATCTAATACCTTGACGGGGTACTCTTGGTAGGATAAATCTGGTTCTATCTCAATGTCTGGTTCCGGGAGTACTTCAGTGGGTAGACGAACGCATTTCCGCAGTTGAGATACATGGAACACATTATGCACTGCTGACATGTGAGGTGGCAATTCCAATTGGTAAGCTACGGGTCCACAACTTGCCTTGATCTCATAGGGTCCAATGTAGCGAGGGGCTAGCTTGCCCTTGATCCCGAATCTCTGAACACCCTTGGTGGGTGATACCTTAAGATAGACATGATCTCCCACCTCAAACTGTAGAGGCTTCCGCCTTTTATCATGATAGCTCCTTTGCCTGGCCTGAGCAGCTTCCAAGTTCTTGGTAATGATCCTGACCTTTGCCTCTGCCTCGAGTACTAAGTCTGGCCCAAAAATTTCCCTTTCTCCTGCTTGAGACCAATTCAGTGGGGTCCTACACCTTCTCCCATATAATGCCTCAAAAGGTGCCATCTTCAGACTGGACTGATAGCTATTGTTGTAAGAGAACTCTGCCAAAGACAGACACTTGTCCCAATCCTTTCCATAATGTAGTGCACAGGCTCGCAACATATCTTCCAAAATTTGATTCACCCTTTCTGTCTGGCCATCGGTTTGTGGGTGGTATGCTGAGCTTCGGATGACATGGGTCCCAAGTGATTCTTGCAGTTTCTCCCAAAAGCGTGCCACAAACAGTGCTCCTCTGTCAGATATAATGGTCTTGGGAATACCATGCAATCTCACTATCTGATCAACATAAATCTCAGCATACTTCTCGGTCTTGTGGGTGGTGTGCACTGGCAAGAAATGAGCTGTCTTGGTCAATCTGTCCACGATAACCCAAATAGAATCATGGTGCCTGGAAGTATTGGGTAATCCTACTATGAAGTCCATGCAAATGTCCTCCCATTTCCAAGATGGTATGGGAAGGGGTTGCAAAGGACCTGCTGCCTTCAAGTGACTAGCTTTAATTCTCTGGCAGGTGTCACATTCGGATATGTACTTGGCAATTTCCCTTTTCATTCTAGTCCACCAATATAGAGATCTGAGATCATGGTACATCTTGTTGCTACCAGGGTGCATGGAGAATTTGGAAAGGTGAGCTTCATCCAGTATCTTCTTTCTGAGCTCAGGGTCCTTGGGAACAACCAATCGATCTCCAAACCATAGGATTCCCTTGCTGTCCTGACGGAAACACTTATATTTCTCTGCCTTCAGCTGGATCATTCCTTTGATAACCTGAACTCCCTTATCCCCAAGCTGTGCCTGAACTATTTGCTCTTGCAATGTGGGTTCCACCGAGATATAGCTTAGGTTACCCGAAGAAACAACTTCCAGGTTCAGTTTGCACAATTCATCACACAGGGTGGTCACTCCCACATCCATGTTCATACAATTACACTGGGCCTTTCTGCTCAAGGCATCTGCCACAACATTGGCCTTACCTGGGTGGTAATGCACTTCTAAATCATAATCCTTGATCAACTCTAACCACCTCCTTTGCCTCATGTTCAGGTCTGCCTGAGTGAAGATGTATCTGAGACTCTTGTGATCAGTGTAAATGTTACAGTGAGCTCCCATCAGGTAGTGTCTCCAAATCTTAAGAGCATGAACTACAGCTGCCAACTCTAGATCATGTGTAGGGTAGTTCTGCTCATGGGGCCTGAGTGCCCGGGAAGCATAAGCAATCACTCTGCTCTCTTGCATCAAGACACATCCCAAACCAGTACCAGAAGCATCACAATAAACTTCAAATGGTTTGGTATTGTCAGGTTGAGCTAACACCGGGGCTGTTGTCAAATGCTGTCTCAAGGTATGAAAGGCATCTTCACACTTTTGACTCCACTCAAATTTGACTCCCTTCTTCAACAGTTCAGTCATTGGTTTGGCAATTCTGGAGAAATCCGGAATAAATCGTCGATAATACCCTGCCAATCCCAGAAAACTCCGAATCTGCTTCACTGTAGTCGGGGGTTTCCAATCCATTACCTCCTGCACCTTCTCAGGATCAACTGATATCCCATCCTGAGAAATTGTGTGACCCAAGAATTTAATCTCCCTCAGCCAGAACTCACACTTAGACAATTTAGCATAAAGATGATGAACGCGCAGTCGTTGAAGCACAACGTGCAGGTGCTCAGCATGTTCGTCTTCATTTTTGGAATAAACCAGAATATCATCAATGAAGACAACCACGAACTTATCCAATTCCGGCATAAACACTGAATTCATCAGGTACATGAAATAAGCCGGGGCATTGGTCAGCCCAAAAGACATCACCAGAAACTCATACAGTCCATATCTGGTAGAGAAAGCCGTCTTGGGAATATCGCTAGCGCGGATCTTGATCTGATGGTATCCTGAGCGAAGGTCTATCTTGGAGAATACCTTGGCTCCAACCAACTGATCAAACAGAACATCAATGCGAGGCAACGGGTATTTGTTCTTTATGGTCACCGCATTGAGAGGGCGGTAGTCAACACACATCCTCAAACTCTCATCCTTTTTCTTCACAAATAAGGCTGGACATCCCCATGGTGAAGTGCTTGGACGAATAAACCCCTTGTCCAACAACTCTTGCAATTGTTTCTTCAATTCTGCCAATTCTGCGGGAGGCATCCTATAGGGTCTCTTGGAAATAGGAGCGGTCCCGGGTTGCAATTCGATGGCGAACTCAATATCTCGGTCAGGTGGCATTCCTGGCAATTCATCTGGAAAAACATCCGGATAGTCACAGACCACTGGGATCTTTTCCACTGGGGATTCTATCATAACAAAGGCACAAGAACGGGTGCATCCCTGGTCGGGTAAATATAAGGTAATCTCACCATCCAAAGGGGAGCGGAGTTCTATGGCTCTAGCTGCGACATCAATCACTGCGTGGTGTCGTGACAACCAATCAGTCCCTAAGATGATATCCACACTATCCAATCCCATTATCATTAGGGTGGTTTTGAAAATGAGACTACCCAGCTTAATTGGCACGTGCCTACAGATCTGATAGGAGGCAACCCTGCCTCCTGGTGTTGAGATTGTGATACCCCCATTGGTGTGGTGAAAAGGCAATTGGCACTTGGCACTAAATTTGGTACTGATAAAACTGTGTGATGCACCAGAATCAAAAAGAATAATAGCAGGATAATTCAAAACTATAAAGATACCAGTCAAGACGGGTGCTCCCTCTGGGATATCAGCCATGGTGGTGAAGTTCAGCCTGCCCTGTCTCACTTGCACCTTCTGCCTCTTACCTTGGTTCTGATTGACATTCTGCCCCTGCCTCTGCTGGTTCCTGGGGCAATTCTTGGCATAATGCCTAGTGTTGCCACATGTGAAGCATCTGTTGTCATTGGCCTGGCGGTACTGCTGCTGCTGCTGCTGATTGCTCCTCTGAGCTGGAAATTGGGTGCGGTTGGATGTCTGCTGCTGCTGCGGTGGTCGGATCACCCATCTCCCTTGCTGCTGCTGGGGTCCTCTGCCCTGGGTGTCGGACACAATCCTGAAGCGCTGTGGCTGAGCTGAGGGTCCTGCCACAGGGGTCTTCCTCTTCTTCTCTGCCTGCCTAGCTGTAATGCAGTCCTCTTGGGAGATAGCCATGTTGACCAACTCATTGTAGCTGTTGGCCCTGACGGTGTTGAGACGATCCCGGAGCTTAGTGCTGAGCCCCCTTCTGAATCTGTCCCTCTTCTTCTCATCTGTATCTGCATGATATCCCGCGTACTGGCACAAGTCATTAAAAACCTGGGCATACTGCAACACTGTCCTGTTGCCTTGAGTGAGTGCCAAGAACTCATTGAGCTTCCTGTCCATGATCCCGGCTGGTATATGGTGTCCTCTAAAAGCTGCCTTAAACTCCCTCCACTCCACCTCTCGGTCCTCTGGCTGCATAGCAAGAAAATGATCCCACCAAGTCCTTGCAGGTCCGCGAAGCTGCTGGGTGGCGAACCTGACTTTGGTGACCTCTGAGCAAACTCCATGGAGCAGTGGGAATTTGGATTCCACCACTCGCAGCCATACATCTGCGTCAAGTGGGTCTTCCGCCCTTGTGAACAGTGGAGGCTGGGTGCTGAGGAATTCCTGATAGGTGGCCGCCGCGGGGTGACGTTGGTGGTCTCCACCACCATAATGCTGGGGTGGCGGCTGACGTTGAGCCAACTGCCTCAGGATCTCATTCTGCTGAGCCATGAGCTCCTGCAGAGTGGGAGGTGGGGGTGGTGGTGGAACGTGCTCGTTCTGGCCACGGCGCTGCCTCCCAGCCATCTGAAAAACCACATACTTACTTAACACCACAGTTCCAATTTCAAGATTTCAACACGGGGAAAAAAAGTTAAAAACAGCATGAAAGATCTAACTTCAACAAAAGGGATTCTTTAGGAGGCATAAATTCTTCCTTCCAAATTAAACTGACAATAGCATCCATCAAACAAGCTCCCAAGATAGTTTAACACGGTTACATCAAATTGTTCCAAAATGACTCAACTCTATCTAGCCTAGTACCCCAAGGGTGCAAAAGCTAAGCTAGTTGCGAGGAGTCCGACTGTCCGACTTCTAAGCCTACCCTGGACACCTAGTGAGCGAACGAAGCAACACTGGACTCGGGGGAAGGTGGTCTTCCCGAGCCAGCAGTGTCCACACTGGAGGCAGGCTCCTCTCCTCCCTCAATGTCGACGTCCTCGTCGTCCTCCTGGTCCTGGATCTCTTGGTGATGCATGTCCAGGTGCTCGTTAGCCTCAGCAAGCTGTTGCTGAGTGTTAAGGAGCTGATCCTCGAGAACCTCGATGGTGTTCTCCCTGGTGCCCACCAGTTCCTCCAACTCCTGAATATCAGTGGATAGCTGCTCCACCTGCAAGTCCTTTTCCACCATTTCCTGAGATAAATCAACCACGAGTTCTTCTCTATTATCCAACGTGATCTTTGTTGCCTCCAGTAGTGCCATCAGATGGGACATTGCCTCACCGCGCATCACCTGCAGACAGTACAGGGCATTCATGCACCGTACTGTCAAGTGCGCAGTCTGACCTGGGTAGATGGCCCAGATATCCTTGGCATGCTCCACCCGATCCTTCCACATTGGGTCGTCCTCCTTCTCAGCGGGGAACAAGCCAATGGGGTGGGTAGCCAGCTCCAAGGGATGGAATCCGCAGAAGGTAGTCAATCCATGCAGAGCGATTGCCTCGATCGTGTCCTCTGCCCGGTACCCGAAAGACTCTGAGTCCAAGGAGCGCCAGCCTGGCTGCAGGGGATGAGGCTCCAGAGTCATCCTCACCCTACAGCGGGGCACCCGGTGCTTCTCAAACTGCTGCACCGCGTACTGAGGGGGTGTCGTGTATCCAGCCCCCTGAAGCACCTCCCACAAAATGCGGGGAAAGCCCTCTCGTGCAAGTCCGTCAGTGTGGGTCAGTGCATTTCCTTCATCGGAGGATCCGTGGGAAGTCATCTGTGTACGGTTAAGCGTAAGTAAAAGAAAAGAATTATAAAAAGAACAAGAAAAATAAAACTCAGCCTTTCTCTAGTTAAGTAAAAAGGCACTAAGGACCTAGCTGGTTGTTATCTTGTTTTTATGTCCTTACTTAGTTATCCATTGCTTAATTATGAATGCATGCATGCTCGTCCTGAACGACCTCACAACAAGCTAATAGGAATAGGGAGGAACTCCCATCCTGTAAAAGTGGCCTGTAGGGCCTAATTACTTAGCCACCTAGCTACCCTTCTAGTAACCTAAGGCTTCACGTCCTAGGTCTATCCTGCTCGTCCTACTATCTATCCAACCTTGTTTCTATCCAATTTTATTTAGAAAAATTGGTGGTATTTACATTTTATTGATTCCTCTGTGGTGGTACAAGCTCCGATACCAGCTGTGGCGGAACTGCCCGAATTATTCCAACTTAAGTGCCCAAGTCCCGCCTTAGAGGCTAGACCACACTTAAATGGGAATAACCCGTCAATCCCTCGGATCTAGTCCGACACGGCCACTGACAGGATCAAGTACCACAATCTCACTCGAAGGTGAGTCACAGAGCAAATACAATAAAGCATAAAACCATATATGTCGCGATGTTAAATTATTACATCACCATCATCATCATCGGAGTTTTGCAAAAGTAATCATCAATGTTCGAAGTGCAGCGGAATAAAACTAACGATAATTAACCGGAGAGATGGGGAAGCCTGTCCCATCACTCCTCATGCTCCTCCTCAGCCGAGGCAGGGTCCCACTCGACAGTCCAACCCGGTGGCAGGGTGGTCGGCCAAGTTATCCCAGCAACCATCTCCTCCAGAGAACCTGTAAAAAATTATGCCACAAGAAAGGCTGAGTATACTAATACTCAGCTAGACTTACCCGGTGTGAGGAGTCTACTCCTCTACCTCTAGACATGCAGCTGTTTGGCTGTGGGGTTTGGTTGCCAAAAGCACTAGCTGAGTTTCTAAATCAAGATTTTAACTTAATCAAAGTTAAGTGTGACTCTCTTAAGGCTAAAAGTGGACTATCTACTCATACATGGTAGCAAGCATCATTAACAGTCAACATCTTATCTCAACTCATCATACTCCCACTTATTACTCAATGCAGTACAATGGATCAAGCAGTCTCATTAGCTGCGAGAAGCAGACGATTCGAATCGAGTTTTTATCCTTGCAAGGTAAACCTAAACACATGACATGCAGGGGCACTCCGTCCCCACACATACCAACCGTCCCCATCGATTCCCCGTCAGCAGAACAGGGCTCACCGCCTTGGCGTACAATGCCTCACTGACCCCGACTGGCCGTCGTGCAGTGACCGCACTTGTACCCACCATAACCGGAATGGGAGACCCCGTCTCAGGTCGCGTGAGGGGCAAAGTCTACTGCCAGGTTCAATCAGGTACTAGGCTTACCGATTTACCATATTTCTCGGTATGTGTTTAGTACGTTCAAACGCTTGACACAGGTATCCGCACGTTAATCCTTATTCCATTTTCCATCTCGTAAACAACCAATCCCCATGGATTGTTGTCCACCAACTAGTATCATGATAGTGTGAAAGTGGGTACAATCAATTTCCTGATCTCGCGCGAGTGCTAGAAAAATCACTCGTCTTCTACCGAGATCCTATTTGATTAAAGCAACTACTCGACATGTCATACTAGTATTCATTTCAAAAGGATTCCTGAGATCATGCAACTAGGGTTTCAAACAATTCCTACACCTAAGTGCACAATCAATCCTACAATCATTAAGTGAAGTAAAATAGCATAAATAACAGGTTATGCATAAAACCGGGGCTTGTCTTCCAAAGCAGTGGCAGGCAGGTCCTCTGGTGCAGGCTCGGGTGCTGGATCTGGGGCTACCTCCTGAGCAGCTCCTTGCTCCGGCATGAGGATGTACTCTCCGTCAGCAAGATTACAGTCTATCGAATGCAATGAACATGTATGTCATGATTATGCATGATTTAATAACATTATGTAAAAGAAACTAAGTCGAGAAGTAACTTAGGGTTTCTTAGTCACGTGGGCTTCCAGTGGTATATAAATATGTAGATACATAGACTTATGACCCTTTAATCTTAGGTTTTCTTTGAGGATAACATAGTGGTTTGGTATTGCCTTGATATATTTTAGTGGGCAGATTGCAAAGTTTTTGGGACAACATTTATTCATATCTTTCATTTTTCTTTCCTTAATTTCCATTTAGGGCTTTTAGTGTAGGTTTGAACTACAACAGGGTTGTAATAATTTCCAAAAATTCTGTAAAAATTACAGTGGGTTGTCACTGGCTATTCTAGCTTGTTTTAAGAATTTGAGGCTTAAAGTATAAAAGTTAGGCTTTAAACAAAAATAACAAAAGTTAGGCAAAATGGGCCATTTCACACTACACCTCCTAGTTAGGGGTAGGTTCTGTCCTAAAGGTTATTTTTGTTGGCATCCTCTGGTAATAATAGGTCTTTGTGCTAAAAATCACAGGAAACTAAGGGGTGGTTATTTAGTTATGATTTTCTCAAGTTTAATGTCAAAAAGGCACTTTCTACTACATTATTACTTGAAAAATGTCAAACAGCAGATTTCTTATTTTTCCTAAGTTCTTTCTAATAAAACAATAGTTATCCCAAGGGTGGGGGTGTTTTTACCTTGGGGTCATTTCTGTAGAATTTTTCTAAGTTATCCTTGTTTTATTAATTTAAAAGGTAGCCTTCTTAATTTACACTACAACAGGGTATGATACATTTTTCCAGTGAACTACATTGACTAAGTATCTCAACAAAAATAAGGGTGCCCTCTGGCTCACTATTTATGTCACTTTTTCTATTTTTCTTAAACTTAAGCATATTATGGAATAAGGGGTTAAAACTAACTTAATGTAATGGACAGAGGGGTTTAACATTTTTAACTAGGTCAGTAGGTAGATATAAACTTCTCCAAATTTTTCTAACCTTAGTCAAATAGCCTAACTATTTTTCTTACTATTATTTAGCTTTTGGCCAAAGTTAACATTAAATCAGAACTTTTAAGTTTTCCACAGCACCAAGGGGTTTTATATTTTTCCTAAATAGGTTACATGATTTAGAGTCTGGCAAAATTGGTTTGACCAAAATTGGATAAACCAAACAGAAGTTATGGGTTTTTAAAGTTTCTGTTTGAATTTAAATTAGGTTTTAATTAAGTTTTCCTGGAAAAACAGTTTGCGCCGAGGTCCCTGGGTTTAAAACAATTCAAACCTCGCAGATCTACCCTTAAGGCACTATTCACTTGAGTCTCTGACCTTTCACTTAACCCCCTGGGTTTCTCTCCCTCTCACCCGCAGTCCCTCCCTCAACTGAAACAGTAGCCGCGGGAAAGAAAAGGGTGGCGCGGCTTACCGGCGGCGAGGGAGGTCCGGCGAAGGGTAGGGTTGGCTCAGGGAGGGTCTGGCGATCACGTCGAGGTACGGCTCGTCGTCGGGGATGGCCGGAATCGCCCGGTCCACATGAGCAGGCGGGCGAGCTCGTCGGCGGCGTGTGCTCCGGCCTATCCACGGCGGCATAGTTCAATCCAAGGGCATAGGGAGCTTCGTGGAGGTCTAAGGAATCTAACCGTGCAAGGAATCGAAGAGAGGTGCACGGTGTACCTCGGTCCACGGTTGCCGGCGGTCGGTTGAAATCCGGTGACCTTGGGTCGGCCTCTCCGGTGAAGCAGAGCCCGATTCCTTGCTCGGGGAGCTTCACGGAGACGTGCACAGTCTTCTCCGAGGGCTGGGCGGGGTTGGGAATGGCTGGGCTGGCCGGTCTACGGTGGCAGGGGCTCAGGTGGCCGCGGGCACGTCGCGTATGGGCAAACGGCGGCGAACTGAGCTCCGGTGAGGCTTGAGCGCGTGCGGAGGGGTACGGCCAAGGCTCCTGGGCGTTTTATAGTCGCGGACACGAACCAGGGCACTGGCTTGGCTTGGGCGCGGCGCGGGCGCGCGCGCGGGCGTGCTCTGGCGCGGCAGACGGCGTCGAACACGTGGCGGTTTGTTTCTTCCAGTGTTCAAATGTCGCCAGAGGTCGCAAACGTGCGAATCTTTGCAAAAGTCCGGTGCAGACCTCTTCCTGGCACCTAGGGCTGTCACTCAACTGTGAGGCGCCGGGGCAGATACGGCCTAGGGAGGGAGATCTTCGGGTGCCAAAACAGGTGTGTCATACTGAGCATATCACGACAAAAGCCATGCCATGGCATGTCAAACGTCCGAGTCTCGAGCTCAACTTTTTCCAGTGGGTGCCCTAAGTGGTATTGCACATTTTTGGTATAGAACCCAAGTGGTTTTGGCGCCATTTTTAAAGTGAACACGGTTGATCTTTGATTTAGGTCTAAAATGGGACTTAGAGGGAATTAGAGAGCTCTAGCTCTCTCTCCACTTGGAGATTTGAAATGGGGTTTCCCTAGGGGCCTTTTTGTAATATTTCCCTCCCCTAATTGATGGTTATAATGTTGCTTAGGGTTTGGGTAAAGATTACCCATGTTTTGCACATTTGCTCACTCTCTTTCCCCTCTTATCCATGGTTTTGGGAGATAGGGTTTAAGAGAGGCCTAGGGTTCTTTCCCCCTCTCCCAAGGTGATAGTTGCACACAATTAGGGTAATGCCTTTGGTCATTCCCATCTCTTGGTAAAAACTTAGTTTCCAAAGCCCCTTATACTTTTGCTCCTTAAGTTCTTCCACATGTGATCATAGTCTTGAGTGCCAAGGTGTGCTCCAGCCATGGCAACACCTGGGGTGTTACATGAATCATTTGAGATGATTATTTGTATTCTCCTTTTAATGTCTTACCTATTTTTGTCTACACTTTTATTCAATATGATAATGAAGGTATGTGTAACACCCCTGGTGTTACTGTCACTTAAACTCTAGCATAACATCATAAGCATTGGCATATCATGTGTTTGTCACACCTAGAGTGCATTCACTAGGCAAAAATTTTAAATAAGTTGTCTTGATGTGGCATTTCATGGGTGAAACCCTAGGGTACAGTACTTAACCATAAACTGGGCTTAGAAGAATAAACAAAGCCTAAACAAAAGAAAGCTTCAAAACTTATTAATAATGATCATAGAATATCACCATTAATGAACTTAAGTGATATCCAAACCCTAGAAGTACCAGAAACCCTAAATAGACCCCTAGAAAACCCTAGACTGAAACCCTAAGGGGTTGTATGCAAAATGTGCACACTTTTGGACCTAAGTGCAAAAACCATGGAATTAGGGTACCTTAACTCATATGGTTCACATGTGAGAGGACTTGCAAATTAAACCATGAGTCTTGGGATTATTTGCAAAAAGGCCACCCTAGTGCTCCAATGGTTAAGTCTGAAAACAGTGAAATAGAGCTGACTTTAGGGCTCTGTAGATACAAAAATATTAAGAATTTGCCCTAGGTCAGCACATCAAATTGGTAGAGCTAGGTAAGGAGAACAACTTTGCTATAGGGATTAAGCCTTGGTCACATGAAAAATTTGGAGTAAAATGAGCCCAAAGTCGGGCTGTCAGATTGCCCTTGGTCTGAATTCAGACTAAAAGTGAGATTGAAGCCATCTTTGAACTGGGATTCGACCATGATCCATTGGGAATTTGACTAGGGATGCTATAGCAAAAGTGCAGATGGATTATAGATCTATAACTTTGATGCAGATGGATTATGAGGTTGTCACATAAAATTAGGAGAAAATTTGCCTTGATTGTGCTCTGTCATGCGCTTTAAACAGAGATTCCCACGGTACAGTAGCAGAAATATCTCAGATACAGTGCATCTCACCGCCGGTGACCCTCCGCCGCAATTGACAACAATCGTCACGATTCGCGCGTCGTGACTTGCGGATAACCGTGGGCAAGGAAAGATCTCAACTCGGGGAAGGGACAGAGGCTTATCGCCGGACTGTTCACCGTGACACTTGCCGCGCAGTGGACAGTGGTGTCCTCGTCGGAGTTCGCCGGCGATTGTAGCCGCGCCACATGCTTAGAAGATCTACCACGTCGCAGTAGATATCTGTAGGAGGCCAGTTCATCGCCGGAGGAATTACCCAAGGGAGCACCACGATAGTTTACGCCGGTGACTCAACTCTCCTCTCAGCCGCCGGTCTCCCCTTTCAAAATTGGACAACACCGCTTAGCGCTCCTATAAATTGATGGCCTGGTCTTTGCGCCATGTTATCACGAAGCCATAGCACCCATTCCCGCCTTCAATTAGCCACCATAGCCGGAGAATTTCCTTCTTCCCCCAATTTGGTCGACTGCGCTGCCGTGAACCACCTCATTGCGGCTAGTTGCTTCTAGGTCCGCCCTCGCTCTTTTTGTCCATGTTTTAGAACCCACACGTGCTTGTGATCGTCATCTTTTCAGCCCATTGAGCTTGACTTCACCTAATCAACCGGAACGTCTTGATCGGTGTTCGGTGTCCGCTACCACCATGGTCAGGCACATCCTGGTCCGAATTAATCAAATTAGAGCTTGTTCTAGGGTCGCCTCGGGTCCGTAATGCTTACCCAACAACTTGTTTGGGCAGTCGCCGTTGTTCTTGGCCGATTCGAGCAACGGGATGGTCGGAGGTGAGCGCGTCGTGTTCTAGGGGTCAGGTTAGAGAAGAAACAAAACTGGAGGGGGGTTTTTGTAAGGTGTTAGTGACACAGGGAATAGCCCATTGGACACTTTTCAAGTTATTTAAAATGACAAGGACCTTGTCACAAGATTGATACGCAGGCGCGCGCGGGCGTGCTTTCGCCAGTGAATGGGCCGACTCGGGCCAGATTCAGCCCAATCCTGTAGCATCTTTTCCTTTTTATTTTTCTTCTGGAGTTAGAGAATTCCTAGAAAATTATAGAAAAATGCTAAAAATACCAGACCAATTTTGCTAGGCTCCTAATTTTCTATAGTATTTAATAAAAATAGTTTCATGATTTTTAGTTCCAATAGGGAATTTTGGGATATTTAAAATAGCCAAAACCCATGCTTCTGGAATTTTAGAGAGTAATTAATAATCCCAAAATTCGCCAAACTTTTTAGATAAGCTTTACATATTATTTAGAAGCCTTGGGTAAAATTTGGTATGATTTGAACCATGTTTGGTACTTAGAACCCAAAACCCTAGTCCCCTTCTCTATGAACTTCACTATAGACTCCAAAAACCCTAGTTTCCCGGAGGCTCGTGAAGGAAAGTTATATTCAAGACATTAGATAATAAACTTTTATTATCTTTGCATTTTCATAAGCATTACATGAGCATTCATGATTATATATGGCTATACTAGAGAATGAGGAGGAAATAGAAGTTGAAGAAGCGAGGACTACACCACCACCACCTGAAGAACCTCAGGCAGGAAACTGCTTTTACTTTGAAATCTGTGGAGCAGAGCCTGATTCACCTATCACACAAGGCAAGCCCCGGTGCATTTGCCACCTCCTTGCTATTTTAAAATCTTTTCTCACTTACTTGATGCATTAGGTGATAGGAGTTGGGTGCTAAACCAGTTGCTACATTTCCTTCCTTGGATTTGATTACTTCTCCTTATTCCCCTGTTTACAAAAAGGTTTTTCTTATGCTTAGCTTTACTCTAGAAAAACAAAATGTTCTGTTTTGACAAAAGATGATGCTTCAAAGTGGGTGGGATGTTTTCAAAATAAAACTTGATGGTGGATCCATCATGGCCATGATGGGTTCAACATCGGAAAAGATGTACCTTTGCCAGCTACCAAACTTTGGGCTTGAAATGATAAAGCTGAGACCGGGTGGGTGACTTGCACGAGAAGAGAGTCTTGGTGTAGTGTCTCCGTATGAGTCGATTAAGGACCTTGTCGATGTAGGCCTGCTGACCGAGGACCCTTTAACTGGTCACATGCCTCGTCATGGGTAAGCTTTGCCTCGGGCAGACTAATACCAGAATAAGATAACACGCAATGGGAGTGGAGAGATGGTGAGAGTAGTGTGTACCCTCTGTGGCAAGAGGCTGGACGGTGGTGTTAAGAGTTGAGATATGGAAGGAGAACCGGTCATGATGGGTACGTTTCTCGTGGCCAATCACCCTGCAGTTATTCTTTTTGATTCTGGCGCTTCACATACATTCATAAGCAAGAAGTTTGTGGAGAAACATTGCATTATATACAATGAATCAAGGGAAGGGTTTACAATTCATTCACTTGGGGGACAAATATTCAATAAAGAAGTGGCTTTCCATGTGCCCGTAGCATTGGCTGAACCGGACTTTCCCACAAACATGATTGTTTTAAAAGGCCAAGATATAGATGTAATTCTGGGCATGAATTGGTTAGCCCAACACAAAGCAATCCTCAACACTGATCTGAGAACCATCAGGTTGAGCTATGGCCAGGAAGAGGTTCTCTTGTCCATCCCTGTAGCTATTCCAGCTAAACCAATTGGCAGAGTATATGAAGCCATCATACCGGAGATCCAAGATATTCCGGTAGTATGTGAATTTCCGGACGTCTTTCTGGAAGATCTGCCTGGATTGCCTCCAGAGAGAGATGTAGAATTTGTGATTGAGTTGAAGCCCGGTACGACTCCTATTTCTAGAAGGTCGTACCGAATGCCTCCGAACGAGTTGGCAGAACTCAAGACCCAATTACAAGATCTACTAGAAAAGGGATTCATCTAACCAAGTTCATCACCTTGGGGTTGTCCAGCCATCTTTGTCAAGAAGAAGGACCAAACACTTCGGATGTGCGTGGATTATAGACCCCTTAATGAGGTCACAATCAAGAATAAGTACCCTCTTCCCCGGATTGACATCCTATTTGATCAACTTACCGAAGCTCGGGTATTTTCCAAAATTGACCTCAGGTCGGGTTACCATCACATCCGTATCCGACCCAAAGATATACCCAAGACCGCATTCACTACACGGTATGGATTATTTGAATATCTGGTAATGTCTTTCAGACTAACAAATGCTCCTGCCCACTTCACATATCTTATGAACTTGGTATTCATGTCCGAGTTGGATAAATTCGTGGTGGTGTTCATTGATGATATCTTAATATATTCCAAGAATGAAGAGGAGCATGCTCGGCATTTGCGGATCGTGTTAACACGCTTAAGGGAGCATCAATTATATGCTAAATTCAGTAAATGCGCATTTTGGCTGGAGGAGATCCAATTTTTGGGACAAGTGTTGTCTGCTAACGGGATTGCGGTGGTCCCAGCAAAGTCAAGGATATTTTGGAGTGGAAACCCCCAACCACTGTACATCAAGTCCGAAGTTTCCTTGGACTGGCTGGTTATTACCGCTGATTTATTCTAGATTTTTCCAAGCTTGTGAAACCAATCACAAGTTTATTGAAGAATGATACTAAATTTAATTGGTCTTCAAGTCCGAAGTGTTGTTGACCACTGCTCCGGTATTAGCTCAACCGGACATTGAAAAGCCCTTTGTTGTGTATTGTGACGCATCAGGCAGTGGTCTAGGCTGTGTCCTAATGCAAGAAGGCCGAGTGATAGCTTATGCTTCAAGGCAGTTGCGCCGCCATAAGGAGCATTATCCAACTCATGACCTGGAATTAGCTGTTGTGGTTCATGCTTTAAAAATATGGCGTCATTATCTGCTGGGGAATATCTATCATATTTATACATATCATAAAAGCTTAAAGTACATCTTTACCTAGTCAGAGTTGAATATGAGGCAGAGGAGATGGCTTGAGCTGATTAAAGATTATGAATTGGAGATTCATTATCACCTAGGCAAGGCTAATGTAGTGGCAGATGCGTTAAGTAGCAAGGCTTTCTATCATTGTCTTACAATGAAGACTTCTGACATTACGTTATGCCAAGAAATGAAGAAGTTGAACCTAGGAATGATTCAACATGGAACTTCAAATTACTTAAAGCTTGAGTCAGTCCTCCTGCAGAGGATAATTGATGCACAAAGAGAGGATGAGGGTATGAAACACATTCATGAGAAAATGGAGGCTAGTAAAGCCAACTGCTTCAGAAGAGATGATCAAGGTGTTGTATGGTTTAACAGCCGCATAGTTGTGCCTAAGAATGATGAGATCCGCCAGCAAATTTTAAATGAAGCACATCTTAGTCGCAATTCTATTCATCCCAAAAGCACTAAGATGTATCATGATCTAAAGCAGCATTATTGGTGGATGAAGATGAAGATTGAAATTGCACGCTATGTGGCGAGATGTGACACATGCAGACGTGTCAAAGCCATACATATGAAAACTGCTGGTCCATTACAATCTTTACCTATCCCTACATGGAAATGGGAGGATATAAGCATGGACTTTATTGTGGGATTGCCCAGGACAGCAGAAGGATATGATTCTATTTGGTTTATAGTTGATCGACTTACCAAGATAGCCCATTTTCTGCCAGTCAAAACAGATCATCCGGTTGCTCTCTATGCCCAATTATACATTGCTCGTATTCTTAGTCTGCATGGGGTTCCAAAGACCATAGTGTTGGATCGTGGACCGCAATTTGTAGCCAAGTTTTGGGAAGCACTTCATAAATCCCTAGGTACCAAGTTGCTTCATAGTTCGGCCTACCATCCCCAAACCAGTGGACAGACTGAGAGAGTAAATCAGATACTTGAAGATATGTTGCGAGCATGTGTTTTAGAATTCCCACAAAAATGGGATGACTGTTTACCATCAGCGGAGTTCTCGTACAATAATAGCTATCAAGAGAGCATCAAAATGGCACCCTTTGAAGCCTTGTATGGACGATGGTGTCGTACTCCGTTAAACTGGTCTGAACCAGGTGAAAGATGTTTCTTCAGGCCTGATATGGTAAAGGAAACAAAAGAGAAAGTTCAACGAATAATTCATAATTTGAAAGAAGCCCAAGCTCGACAGAAGAGTTATGCACACAAACGACGCAAACCCTTGTACTTTCAAGTTGAAGATTATGTCTACCTGAAAGTCTCACCAATGAAGGGTGTATCACGTTTCGGGGTAAAAGGGAAGCTTGCACCCCGGTACATTGGTCCTTTCCCTATTCTTGAACAATGTGGACCAGTGGCATACCGACTCCAGTTACCCGAAACCTTGTGTGCTGTGCATAATGTGTTCCACGTGTCTCAATTGAAGAAGTGTCTTCGGGTTCTAGATCGAACTGTTGAAGTAACAGATGTTGCCTTAGAACCAGACTTGACCTATTCAGAACATCCTGTTTGAGTTTTGAATCAAAAGGACAGGATTACCCGAAGGAAAACTCTCAAGTTTTACAAGATACAGTGGAATCAACACACGAAAGATGAAGCTACTTGGGAAACTCAAGACTTTTTGGATAAGAATTTCCCAGGCTTTTTAGCTTCGTGTAAATTGTAAGATATGTACATTTGTTGTAATAGAGGAATGAACCCCATACCACCCCTGCCTTGTACCAAAAATAAGGAAATAAAAATATGGCACTTTTCCTTTTCCATTACTTGCTCTAGGATTTTTAATCTCGGGACGAGATTCTTTTATGGGGGGAAGGATGTAACCCCATTGCTGTTACTGTCTCTAAAACATGAGCATAACATCATAAGCATTGGCATATCATGTGTTTGTCACACCAAGAGTGCATTCACTAGGCAAAAATTTTAAATAAGTTGTCTTGATGTGGCATTTCATGGGTGAAACCCTAGGGTACAGTACTTAACCCTAAACTGGGCTTAGAAGAATAAACAAAGCCTAAACAAAAGAAAACTTCAAAACTTATTAATAATGATCATAGAATATCACCATTAATGAACTTAGGTGATATCCAAACCCTAGAAGTACCAGAAACCCTAAATAGACCCCTAGAAAACCGTGGACTGAAACCCTAAGTGGTTGTATGCAAAATGTGCACACTTTTGGACCTAAGTGCAAAAACCATGGAATCAGGGAACCTTAACTCATATGGTTCACATGTGAGAGGACTTGCAAATTAAACCATGAGTCTTGGGCTTATTTGCAAAAAGGCCACCCTAGTGCTCTAATGGTTAAGTCTGAAAACAGTGAAATAGAGTTGACTTTAGGTCTCTGTAGATCCAAAAATATTAAGAATTTGTCCTAGGTCAACAAATCAAATTGGTAGAGCTAGGTAAGGAGAACAACTTGGCTATAGGGATTAAGCCTTGGTCACATGAAAAATTTGGAGTAAAATGAGCCCAAAGTCGGGCTGTTAGACTGCCCTTGGTCTGAATTCAGACTAACAGTGAGATTGGAGCCATCTTTGAACTAGGATTCGACCATGATCCAGTGGGAATTTGACTAGGGATGCTATACAAAAAGTGAAGATGGATTATAGATCTATAACTTTGATGCAGATGGATTATGAGGTTGTCACATAAAATTTGGAGAAAATCTGCCTTGATTGTGCTGTGCCAGGCGCTTTAAACAGAGATTCCCATGGTACAGTTGCAGAAATATCTCAGATACAGCGCATCTCACCGCCGGTGACCCTCCACCGCGATTGACGACGATCGTCGCGATTCGTGCGCCGTGACTTGTGGATAACCATGGGCAAGGAAAGATCTCAACTCGGGGAAGGCAGAGAGACTTATCGCCGGACTGTTCACCGCGACACTTGTCGCGCAGTGGACAGTGGTGTCCTCGTCAGAGTTCACCGGTGATTGTAGTCGCGCCACGTGCTTAGAAGATCTACCACGTCGCAGTAGATATTCGTAGGAGGTCAGATCGTCGCCGGAGGCATTACCCCGGGGAGCGCCACGATAGTTTACGCCGGTGACTCACCTCTTCTCTCGGCCGCTGGTCTCACCTTTCAAAATTGGACACCACCGCTTAGCGCTCCTATCAATTGATGGCCTGGTCTATTACGCCATGTTATCACGAAGCCAGAGCACCCATTCCCGCCTTCAATTAGCCACCATAGCCGGAGAATTTCCTTCTTCCCCCAATTTGGTCGACTGCGCCGCCGTGAACCACCTCATCGCGGCTAGCTGCTTCTAGGTCCACCCTCGCTCTTTTTGTCCGTGTTTTAACGCCCACACGTGCTTGTGATCGTCATCTGCTCAGCCCATTGAGCTTGACTTCACCTAATCAACCGAAACATCTTGATCGGTGTTTGGTGTCCGCTACCACCGTGGTTAGGCACATCCTTGTCCGGATTAATCAAATTAGAGAGTGTTCTAGGGTCGCCTTGGGTCGGTAATGCTTACCCAGCAACTTGTTTGGGCAGCCGCCGTTGTTCTTGTCCGGTCTGAACAACGAGATGGTCGGCGGTGAGCGCGCCGTGGTCTAGGGGTCGGGTTAGAGAAGAAACAGAACTGGAGGGGGGTTTTTGTAAGGTGTCAGTGACACAGGGAATAGCCCGTTGGACGCTGTTCAAGTTATTTAAAACGACAAGGACCTTTTCGCAAGATCGGCATCGCGGGTGCGCGCGGGCGCTCTTTCGCTAGTGAATGGGCCGACTTGGGCCAGATTCAGCCCAATCTTGTAGCATCTTTTCCTTTTTGTTTTTCTTCTGGACTTAGAGAATTCCTAGAAAATTATAGAAAAATTCTAAAAATACCAGCCCAATTTTGCTAGGCTCCTAATTTTATATAGTATTTAATAAAAATAGTTTCATGATTTTTAGTTCCAATAGGGAATTTTGGGATATTTAAAATAGCCAAAACCCATGCTTCTAGAATTTTAGAGAGTAATTAATAATCCCAAAATTCACCAAACTTTTTAGATAAGCTTTACATATTATTTAGAATCCTTAGGTAAATTTTGGTTTGATTTGAACCATGTTTGGTACTTAGAACCCAAAACCCTAGTCCCCTGCTTTATGAACTTCACTATAGACTCCAAAAACCCTAGTTTCCCGGAGGCTCGTGAAGGAAAGTTATATTCAAGACATTAGATAATAAACTTTTATTATCTTTGCATTTTCATAATCATTACATGAGCATTCATGATTATAGAACGAGGAGGAAATAGAAGTTGAAGAAGCGAGGACTACACCACCACCACCTGAAGAACCTCAGGCAGGAAACTGCTTTTACTTTGATATCTGTGGAGCAGAGCCTGATTCACCTATCACACAAGGCAAGCCCCGGTGCATTTGTCACCTCCTTGCTATTTTAAAATCTTTTCTCACTTACTTGATGCATTAGGTGATAGGAGTTGGGTGCTAAACCAGTTGTTGCATTTCCTTCCTTGGATTTGATTACTTCTCCTTATTCCCCTGTTTACAAAAAGGTTTTCCTTATGCTTAGCTTTGCTCTAGAAAAACAAAATGTTCTGTTTTGACAAAAGATGATGCTTCAAAGTGGGTGGGATGTTTACATAATAAAATTTGATGGTGGATCCATCATGGCCATGATGGGTTCAACATCAGAAAAGATGTACCTCTGCCAGGTACCAGACTTTGGGTTTTAAAATGATAATGCTGAGACCGGGCGGGTGACTTGCACAAGAAGAGAGTCTCGGTGTAGTGTCTTCGTCTGAGTCAATTAAGGACCGTCTCGATGTGGGCCTTATGATCGAGGACCTTTTAACTGGTCACATGCCTCATCATGGGTAAGCTTTGCCTCGGGCAGACTAATACCAGAATGGCCAACACACAATGGGAGTGGAGATATGGCGAGAGTAGCGTGTACCCTCCATGGCAAGAGGCTGGACGGTGGTCACTGACTTACATGTAGCTTTCCAGTGAATAAGAAGGGTTGAAAAGAAATTGGCTAGTATAGGTGAAGTGATTGAACTAGGGTAGAAAGAACCCTAGATGCAGGTAACTTTACTTAACCTGACAAATAAAACTAGATTTTAAGGATCCACTATTAGTAAGCATTTCTGCAAACATAGTCTTTGATTATTGATAAGCCATACCTTGATCCCCAAAGGACAGCATATCCTTGAGAGTCTTTTATTCTGACGGGTAAGACTTACGAAAGTACACTTCGTACTCAGGGCTTTGTCCCATGTTGTTTTAGGTGAAGAAGTAACAAATTTTTGTTGCTTCTGTTCCAAGGTGGTGTCCAAATAAGAAAATCAAGACTGAAGCTGCGGGGGAAGTGCCCTCCTTTAAGAAAAAACTTTTTACTGTTTATCGGGAGGGGTTTTTGCCTCCCAAGTTATGTAATAATATTACTTAGTACTTTGATATTTTGTTCTGGTCTGTAATAATACAACTCTTTCTTACTTTAAAATAAAGTAAGTTATTATAACTGCTTCCTCATTTTCGTACCTCCGATGTATTGTAATATCTGCGTGACGGGTGAAACGCTCTTGGACAAGGTAAGGAATATAGATACCGAACTTGTCAAGTGATCAGGGGCACCTGCAGGGTTGTCTGAGGTCCGTTGGACAAGGACAACTGTAGGTGGGCCTAATGACTTGGGAGGTTCTGTCACAGTATGTCCTTCATGACCTTCGTCTGGAGATCATTATATCCCAAAATAATGCTTCAAAGGACGAAGGTCTTTAACCATTAACAATTGTGTTGCCTTGTTCTTGATTCATAGCATTTGAGAACAAGTGACCAACAATAATCAAAAGGGAAAACAGAGTATCATAGATAATCTCATCGTGTTCATTTATTAATGTGAAGCACTAGCATATAGCTAAACCAAAATAACCCAACCAAAATAGGTAAACATGGACAAGATAAACAAAAGCTAGTCAATCCTTAGGTATAAATCATGTAAATGCAGGGAGTGAATTATAAGAACAAGTAGGACATAGATGGGTCAAGGGACACTTGTCACACCCGGGTTTTAGGGGTACCAAGACCCGGGCGCGAACATAATCACCAGGTGTGCTGGGACCAAGTCTCACACATATGATGAATCATGGCACAGGATTGAATGTCACATCTTTACTACATAACAGAAGTTCTATACAAAATAAATAAATAAATACATTATAAGGAGACAACGGTCCAGCAACCCAAAGTTGACTGGGAGACGACGACCTAGATCTCTCACGAACACATCACAGCATCCTCCATGCGCCTCATCCTGCGGTACCTGTTCTTGACCTGTGGGCGGGGGTGTGAGACAGCAAGAGTGAGCTCAGATACGTTCATCGCTCAACAAGTTGTGGGGAATAATGTGAATGAACTCGCCAAAGGTGGGAGTTCATGTGAAGTGTAAGGCTTACCAAAGAGGATGGTTAGAGCTGAGCATTGCTTTTAAAGTTGGTCAAAATTTTATTAGCAATTACTAAGTATAAGTAAATACCAAACCCAATTAAGTAGTAGAACAAATGTAACAACATCACTGCGATGCAATGCAT
Source organism: Zea mays (assembly GCF_902167145.1). Taxonomy (NCBI): domain Eukaryota; kingdom Viridiplantae; phylum Streptophyta; class Magnoliopsida; order Poales; family Poaceae; genus Zea; species Zea mays. The sequence goes on along the minus strand of NC_050104.1, from coordinate 78,970,513 downwards.
ATGACAAATTGAATTTAGTTCCATAAATTAATCATGTGAGGGTCCGAGCTGCTCATGACCGTGAGCACGGCTAGTATACCAGTTTTACACTCTGCAGAGGTTGCGCATCTTTACCCACAAGTCATGTTACCCATCTGCCAAGGGATCACGACTTCCCATACACCTCTACCGAGGAGGCGAGGCAGGGTAACACTACGAGGCCTTTACAAAGTTCCACTAGCTTCAGAAAACCCGCTACAGTTTATAGGAAGCTCCAATGCAGGGTTCTTGCCTAACCGCCATCGCAGCAAAATCAACCAAGGACCTCCCTACACTGACCACTCCCTTACTGCCCTTGCCCCTTTCGGGTAAGGTAGTCCTCCACTAGCTTTCCTAATTCATCAGCCAAGGGCGTCCATAAACCCTTGTGGTAGCACTGTTTTCCCAGGTGGTCGCTCCATGTTCCAATTAACATAATGATCTTATCATGAACAGTGATAATAAACAGATAATAAAAGTATAATCGTGAACGATGTATCTTCATACCCAAAACCACATAAAGCACTAGCAAGTACTACCCAAAAAGTTCAGTGGTAAACAAGGTATAAAGATAGACAAACTAGGGTAACCTATTGGGTCCCATCAAAATTAACCTATGCAGATCATTATGATTAATTAGAACATGAGTGGGTAAAAGAAGTGATCAAGGGCACAACTTGCTTGGGACTTGAGATTCCAGTTACCAGGGTGATTCTTGAGATGACTCGTAACCTCGCGCTAGTCATAGCATTACAAACAAATAGTGTATATGCAAAATTAACATCACACCAAACATGAGAATAAACTGCATAATAATAGTCTATGCGCTGCTACGAGATCGTAGAAACAAGAACCACTAAATTCGGAACTACGCTTATTAAGTTATGAAATTCCGAAATTTATTAGTGCTTAGAATAGTTTAATCCAAATGAACAATTTTAATTCAAGTTTCGTGGATAAACAAAGGTACTAGGTGATAAACAATATTAATACAAAATTATTTCAACTAGAATGACTCAATTTGGAGTTAAAATGAATTAACTATGAATCATACAAATTTCTGGAATTATTTTTGTATTAAAAATCAATTTCTATAATTAATTTTCTATTTTTTTATTGTTATCTGGACTGGGCATCAAAAACAGAGGAACTCGGGGTTTGCTTTGTAAAAATTCTCAAGACTCAGCTACACCTAGGAAAGAATCGCGGGTTGATTTCGACATAAGGCAGGGTCTCTTTTGCAAAACGCGCCGGTCGAAAGGGTATCTGTTAATTCTGGCCGTTTGATCAAAAAACAATGCTCCAGATTAGATCTGTTTATTGATTTCAACAGGTATGCTACCAGAGCCGATAGATCCGATCGACGGCCCAGATCTGCACGCTCGAAGGTACACGCCAGATCGAATCTCCACCACACATCTTCAGATCAATGGTCCGCCCAATGTCTAATCCTAACCACTTGCTAAGGAATCAACGGCCCACAGTGATTCCTTCCCCAGATCTAATCCCACGCGTTGACTGCAGATCCAACGGTCGTGATGCCATATAGCCGAACGCGTACGCCCGGCCCGATCCGAGCCGTTAGCGGCTGGATCAACGGCAGTCAAAGTGTCTTCCCCGCCCGACCACACAGCGCAGCGGCGCACAAAGCCAGTATGGCAGCGGCCATTGCCGGACACAGGAAGACCGGCCACCGGGCACAAAGCTTCATCCTGATGGGCTCTACTCAAAAAGGAAGGACGGGCGAACGACATAAGTGGGTTCTTACCGGCCAAAGGGCAGTCGTAGACTCCGACCACGACACGAGGCGGCACTGCGGCGACGATGTACATTGGCGACGAATTCCAAACTACATGGTGATCCCCGAGTCCTCCCAGATGCTAATACGCGATCAATGAGCCCGGCGTACCACCACGACCCAACCAATCGACCCAGATTGACGGCGGGCCGGAATACGGCAGTGGCGGCCGATCTACCCACCAACCGCGTTCACGGCCATGGAGGTGCTGCCGCGAGGTAGTGGTAGAGGTGAATTCAATGGGCGATGAACGCAGAGGAAAGGCTTCGGGTTTATTTTATACTCGCAGATCCACGAGAATCACGGAGGATTTGTGGGGAATTAGTTGGGGAGCCCCCCGCGCACAGCTCGGACGCAGAGAAGAGATAGGGAGGAGAAGAGGATGGTCGAGCAGAGAGCTTCAAGCGCGAGGTTAACCACCTCCGGCAGAAACGGTGCGCATGGTTAGAGATCCGATCTCCGCGGCCGAGCTCGAAGGCGTTGTTGATCGGCGGAAGTGGGGCTGGAGCGTGCGCAGTTGTTGTCGATCCCGCTTATGGCGGCAATGAACTAGGGACGGCCGCACAAGACCCGGCATGGTTGCGGCAACAGGGAAGGTCGGCGCGGGTTCACAGGCCGGTGGAGGCACGCGCGGATACCGGTCAGGGGACTAGCTGACTAGGTCGTGCGATGGTTGTGGGGGAATCTCCACCGAACAAACCCGATAATGGCGGCCGCGAACGGAGGCAAAAAGAGGAAGAAGATACCGACACGAGGGTCCCACTTGTCATCCACTGTTCGGAAGCAAACCTGTGCACAGGCAAGGATTGGATCGCGGGCCCGCATGGCAGCACCGGGCACCATCTAGCACGCGGTGATTTGAGGCATAGCTGGGCCGAAATGGAGTAGGAGGCCTAGCTAGGTAGAGTTTTCCTTTTTTTTATTTTTATGTTCCAAATTCAAGGATTCAAACTATGTCTAATTTCTTATTTTAAATTTTAGATTTCAATGATCAACAAATTATGATGTGAATCATACTCCTACAGCCTGCAATGACATTATTTATTTATTCATTTTTTTTCTTATACCAATTTTGGGCTTTACAAATCCTACCCCCCTTAACAGAAATCTCGTCCTCGAGATTTGTAAGAAAAGGGATACAATAAGTTTGGTCTAGAATTTTAGTTTCTCATTTGGTTTTGGGAATCAAAGTTTTGTTTAAATTTTTTTTATATGGATATGTATGTCTAGCCATTTATTATGTCAGATGAGGTACGGTTATGGCAAGTATAGGTTGTGGCAAGGTAGAGTATAATAAGGAAAGACTTCATCCAGAACTGTGGATCTTGATTCATCTGGTGATCCCGCTTGATCCTTGAAGACTTGAGTTGATGCTTATCCTTCTTTGACGTGGTTGGTCTTCTTTGGCCTTTCTTCTTGGAGTTGCCATCCGAGTTAAGGACATATAGTTAGGATAGCCGGGGTACACGAGGTGGGTAGGTTTGGATAGAGTTTTACTTGGCTTTTTGAACAAATGGATTAGACAACCTATGATGTAGGTTAGGTTGTTGTTTACGGACGAGTTAGTCCAATGTATTAATTTAGGGTAAGATATGTTTATAGAATTAGGGCCTAATTTTTGTCGCCAACATTATCTAACTTATTTAAGTAACTCAATTTGGATTAGATCATGTTAGATTAGGTGGGATCTTGATCAAATTGAAATAAGATAAAATATTTTCAAGATAAGATGAATCTATAAAGATAAGAGAGAATCTTTTAAGATAAGATGAATTGGTTAGAATGGGATCTTTTAGGATAAGATAAATCTCTTAAGCTAGATGTATTCCAATGAAGATAATTTAGGTTGTCTAGTTATTTTATAAATATATATTTTCTTTATACCTATGTGTATATGCAGATGTAATTGTGGACATTACTCCACAACTCATCACACTCAATCAAAGATCCAAATCAAACAAGTATCATAAGAACAAACACTCAAACGTATAGATACCCATAAAAAATAGTTTTGTTTTTGTTCCAAAGAATGGGTCTCCTATTCCTAAAAGTCACTTTAGGCACAGGATTTCAAAATGTGAAATCCACATTTGTCTTTAGAAAGAAAAGGTAAGAATAATCAGAGTAAGCGGAAATAGATGAGAAAAGATTAAGGAAAGTTTAGAAAAAGAATCAGAGTAGCAAAGGTAAGTAGATAATGGTTGTCCAGTTCTATCTAGGTTTCGTCCTACAGTCAACATTCCTCTAATACCACTTCTGTCACACCCGGGTTTTAGGAGCACCAAGACCCGGGCGCGAACATAATCACCAGGTGTGCTGGGACCAAGTCTCACACATATGATGAATCATGGCACAGGATCGAATGTCACATCTTTACTACATAACAGAAGTTCTATACAAAATAAATAAATAATTACATTATAAGGAGACAACGGTCCAGCAACCCAAAGTTGACTGGGAGACGACGACCTAGATCTCTCACGAACACATCACAACATCCTCATGCGCCTCATCCTGTGGTACCTGTTCTTGACCTGTGGGGGGTGTGAGACAGCAAGAGTGAGCTCACATACGTTCATCGCTCAACAAGTTGTGGGGAATAATGTGAATGAACTCGCCAAAGGTGGGAGTTCATGTGAAGTGTAAGGCTTACCAAAGAGGATGCTTAGAGCTGAGCATTGCTTTTAAAGTTGGTCAAAATTTTATTAGCACTTACTAAGTATAAGTAAATACCAAACCCAATTAAGTAGTAGAACAAAAGTAACAACATCACCTGCGATGCAATGCATATGACAAATTGAATTTAGTTCCATAAATTAATCATGTGAGGGTCCGAGCTGCTCATGACCGTGAGCACGACTAGTATACCAGTTTTACACTCTGCAGAGGTTGCGCATCTTTACCCACAAGTCATGTTACCCATCTGCCAAGGGATCGCGACTTTCCATACACCTCTACCGAGGAGGCGAGGCAGGGTAACACTACGAGGCCTTTACAAAGTCCACTAGCTTCAGAAAACCCGCTACAGTTTATAGGAAGCTCCAATGCAAGGTTCTTGCCTGACCGCCATCGCAGCAAAATCAACCAAGGACCTCCCTACACTGACCACTCCCTTACTGCCCTTGCCCCTTTCGGGTAAGGTAGTCCTCCACTAGCTTTCCTAATTAATCAGCCAAGGGCGTCCATAAACCCTTGTGGTAGCACTGTTTTCCCGGGTGGTCGCTCCATGTTCCAATTAACATAATGATCTTATCATGAACAGTGATAATAAACAGATAATAAAAGTATAATCGTGAACGATGTATCTTCATACCCAAAACCACATAAAGCACTAGCAAGTACTACCCAAAAAGTTCAGTGGTAAACAAGGTATAAAGATAGACAAACTAGGGTAACCTATTGGGTCCCATCAAAATTAACCTATGCAGATCATTATGATTAATTAGAACATGAGTGGGTAAAAGAAGTGATCAAGGGCACAACTTGCCTGGGACTTGAGATTCCAGTTACCAGGGTGATTCTTCAGATGACTCGTAACCTCGCGCTAGTCGTAGCATTACAAACAAACAGTGTATATGCAAAATTAACATCACACCAAACATGAGAATAAACTGCATAATAATAGTCTATGCGCTGCTACAAGATCGTAGAAACAAGAACCACTAAATTCGGAACTACGGTTATTAAGTTACGAATTTCCGAAATTTATTAGTGCTTAGAATAGTTTAATCCAAATGAACAATTTTAATTCAAGTTTCGTGGATAAACAAAGGTACTAGGTGATAAACAATATTAATACAAAATTATTTCAACTAGAATGACTCAATTTGGAGTTAAAATGAATTAACTATGAATCATACAAATTTCTGGAATTATTTTTGTATTAAAAATCAATTTCTATAATTAATTTTCTATTTTTTATTGTTATCTGGACTGGGCATCAAAAACAGAGGAACTCGGGGTTTGCTTTGTAAAAATTCTCAAGACTCAGCTACACCTAGGAAAGGATTGCGGGTTGATTTCGACATAAGGCAGGTTCTCTTTTGCAAAACGCGCCGGTCGAAAGGGTATCGGTTAATTCTGGCCGTTCGATCAAAAAACAATGCTCCAGATTAGATCTGTTTATTGATTTCAACCGGTATGCTACCAGAGCCGATAGATCCACAATCGACGGCCCAGATCTGCACGCGCGAAGGTACACGCCAGATCGAATCTCCACCACACATCTTCAGATCAATGGTCCGCCCAATGTCTAATCCTAACCATTTGCTAAGGAATCAACGACCCACAATGATTCCTTCCCCAGATCTAATCCCACGCGTTGACTGCAGATCCAACGGTCGTGATGCCATATAGCCGAACGCGTATGCTCGGCCCGATCCGAGCCGTTAGCGGCTGGATCAACGACAGTCAAAGTGTCTTCCCCGTCCGACCACACAGCGCAGCGGCGCGCAAAGCCAGTATGGCAGCGGCCATTGCCAGACACAGGAAGACCGGCCACCGGGCACAAAGCTTCATCCTGATGGGCTCTACTCAAAAAGGAAGGACGTGCGAACGGCATAAGTGGGTTCTTACCGGCCAAAGGGCAGTCGTAGACTCCGACCACGACACGAGGCGGCACCACGGCGACGATGTACATTAGCGATGAATTCCAAACTGCACGGTGATCCCCGAGTCCTCCCAGATGCTAATACTCAATCAATGAGCCACGGCGTACCACCACGACCCAACCAATCGACCCAGATTGACGGCGGGCCGGAATACGGCAGTGGCGGCCGATCTACCCACCAACCGCGTTCACAGCCATGGAGGTGCTGCCGCGAGGTGGTGGTAGAGGCGAATTCAATGGGCTATGAACGCAGAGGAGAGGCTTCGGGTTTATTTTATACTCGCAGATCCACGAGAATCGCGGAGGATTTGTGGGGAATTAGTTGGGGAGCCCCCTGCGCACAGCTCGGACGCAGAGAAGAGATAGGGAGAAGAGGATGGTCGAGCAGAGAGCTTCAAGCGCGAGGTTAACCACCTCCGGCAGAAACGGTGCGCATGGTTAGAGATCCGATCTCCGCGGCCGAGCTTGAAGGCGTTGTTGATCAGCGGAAGTGGGCTGGCGCGTGCGCAGTTGTTGTCGATCCCGCTTATGGCGGCGATGAACTAGGGACGGCCACACAAGACCCGGCATGGTTGCGGCAACAGGGAAGGTCGACGCGGGTTCACAGGCCGGTGGAGGCACGCGCGGATACCAGTCGAGGGGACTAGCTGACTAGGTCGTGCGATGGTTGCGGGGGAATCTCCACCGAACAAACCCGATAACGGCGGCCGCGAACGGAGGCAAAAAGAGGAAGAAGATACCGACACGAGGGTCCCACCTGTCATCCACTGTTCGGAAGCAAACGTGTGCACAGGCAAGGATTGGAGCGCAGGCCCGCATGGCAGCACCGGGCACCATCCAGCGCGCGGTGATTTGAGGCATAGCTGGGCCAAAATGGAGTAGGAAGCCCAGCTAGGTAGAGTTTTCCTTTTTTTATTTTTATGTTCCAAATTCAAGGATTCAAACTATGTCTAATTTCTTATTTTAAATTTCAGATTTCAATGATCAACAAATTATGATGTGAATCATACTCCTACAGCCTGCAATGACATTATTTATTTATTCATTTTTTTTCTTATACCAATTTTGGGCTTTACACACTTGCCTTCACCAACCAGCTGCTGCTCAGGGTCTTCACCTGCAGCTCCTTCGGACTCCACCAACTGACCGTTATCTATACGAGTTCAAACATACATTCCACAAATTTAATACAAAAGAACAGTACACCATGCTATAAAATATCATAAATAAACAGACGCTCGGTGCAGGGCTCAAACCTACAACTAAGCGAGAAAGAGAGAGTAACGGTCGAGGCTATGGTCGAAGAGCGATCACGTTACGCGATTATAAATCAAAGTACTCGTCTAAACAGAATGGTATTAATTTGGCCATCGCGTTATGCATAGGATAAAATCATGTTCCATGTTTAATCATTATAAATAGATCAAAGTAAATTTAAAAAGGATTGTCGCGCGGCGAAACGCGCGACACAATACCTAGACTGAATTGAGAATGGAACGACTCGTCGCACGACGGAGCGCGCCACAAGGCACTTGAATTATTATGAAAATAACGTCAAGCGTCGCGCGACGAAGCGCATGATGGCATATGTCATCTAAACTGAATTTAAAACGAAACGTCGCATGACCAGACGCGCGACGCTACTCATTAAATAATTTAAGATGAACCACCGTGCGACAAAGCGCGCGACGCAACACACTAATAAAATCTGAATTTAAACTAATTTGTCGCGCGACGAAGCACGCGACGCAACACGTTAACTAAACTAAATTCAAAACTAATTAAATTGAAATTAAACTAGTTTGCCACGGACGAAGCGAGCTACGCATCACGTTAATTAAAAAAAATTTAAAATTAGTTAAAACCAAAAATTAACCACCGTGCTCGTGGGGCTGCGTGCGCGGGAACGCGCGAGGCCGCGCAGGCCGCGCCACAGGCCACACGAGCCGCGCCGGGGGCAGGGCGGGCGCCGCTGGGGGGCGAGGAGGGGGCCGCGCTGTGATATCCTGGCCCCTGGGATGGGATGTCCTGGCCCAAGGCTTAATAGAATTAATAGTGTAATCATACCAACAAGGTGCATCTTCTTTTTCGGAAGCCTATCTCGAAAGAACCTCCAAGTTAAGCGTGCTTGGCTTGGAGCAATTTGGGATGGGTGACCGACCGGGAAGTTTTCTCGGGTGCGCATGAGTGAGGACAAAGTACGCACAAAAGACTCGTGTTGGTCTGTGGGGACAATATATGATCCTAGAGAGCTGCCAGGAGTAAGTACCGCCGGTCCAGGGATTGGACGGGGTGTTACAAGTGGTATCAGAGCCGACCCTCGCGGTTTCACGGGCGTGTGTGGGCTAGGGGGTTCGGGTATATGGCGCATGGCGCATGTGGGCCTGGAGTGGTCACATGGCATGGCATATGACGACACTAGACATACAGACGTGGCCAAGAGGGGAGGTTCCTGGATTGGGGTTGACCGACGAGGACGTCGGTCTTCTAAGGGGGGTGGATTGTGATATCCTGGCCCCTGGGATGGGATGTCCTGGCCCAAGGCTTAATAGAATTAATAGTGTAATCATACCAACAAGGTGCATCTTCTTTTTCGGAAGCCTATCTCGAAAGAACCTCCAAGTTAAGCGTGCTTGGCTTGGAGCAATTTGGGATGGGTGACCGACCGGGAAGTTTTCTCGGGTGCGCATGAGTGAGGACAAAGTACGCACAAAAGACTTGTGTTGGTCTGTGGGGACAATATATGATCCTAGAGAGCTGCCAGGAGTAAGTACCGCCGGTCCAGGGATTGGACGGGGTGTTACACGCGCCGGGGGGCTGAGCGAGGGGGCCGCCGTCGGGGGCCGAGCAGGGGGCACCGCCGGGGCCGTGCAGGGGGCCGCGCGGCGGGGCGGGCATGGGGTCACGCCAGGGGGTGGCGAGCGGGGGGGCGCCGGGGGGCCGCCGCCGGGGCCGAGCAGGGGCACGCCGAGGGGAGCACGGGGCGTCACGCGGGGGAGAAGAAAGGGGAGGGGGAGGGAGAGACAGAGAGAGGGAGGGAGAGAGGGAGGGCTCACCTCGGGGATCCAAATCCGACGATAACCGTCACCAAATCACCTAGGGCACAAGGGGGAAGAGAGAGAGGTGGAAGAGAGGGAGTTGCTACGTGGAAAAAATTGGATGAGGGAAAGAGAGAGAGAAGGGGGCGCATGGGGGAGTCAGGGGCGCGTGGCCAGGGCTGGGCCGGGCTAGGTCGGGCTTTGCCGGGCTGGGCTGGGTCGCGTCGCGGGTCGAAATCCCACGGCACACATAACCACTGATCGGAATCCAATTGCGAATTGAAGTTCGAAACTGTAACACCCCGGGATCCACAAACACCCCAGAATGCTACTAAACTATACATCTAACATTCGTATATAAAATTTCGACAGCATCTCCTTTGAAAATGGCATAAACGGGGAAGCAACAAAGTATAAATAGATATCATGATAAGAAAACATAATAGACATTAATAGTCTGCTAGCAATGGGAAGACAACCATAACGGCATGAGCTAAATTATCCAGTGCGCACAACTAGTTAGAAACAAACATCCTTTGACAAGAAGCTTCTAATTAAATCATGACTGCGCCTAAGCAGCGTTATTATAAGAGTGAAGGTGGATGTGCTGCTACTTCCCACTTCCCTTAATGAGCAACAAGCACCTGCATTGAGTAATGCAAGAGTGAGATGAAACATCTCAGCAAGCGAATAATTTTGACGAGATATTTAAACCACAAATTGAATTCATCAACATTTTAAAAGAGTCACAATTAAAATCAGAAATACTTGTAGATATAGAACTCAGTAGTCCCACTATAACCAATACCATCTCATTTCCTCGAACAACCACAATAGGTTCTATAACACTTCCCTGCGTCAACAATACCTGCAAATATCACTTCAATGTATGCATAGGAATGCAATGTGTAGGTACTCTATCTTCATACCTCTGAGAGTATAAAACCACATCATCTGCAAATATCACTTCAATGAATGCATATGAATGCAATGCATATGTCCTCTGCCTTCATACCTCTAAGGGTATGAAGCCGCATCGTACCCCTCCTCGGGCAACGTACGATGCTAAATTGTACCGGTACGGTCGGACCATAGGTCACGACAAAACTTCAGATGCAAATGAGTCATGCAATGTATATGGCATGCTGCATTTATCAATAACCTTCACTTCCTTCAGATACAATACAAACCTCAAATAATACTTTATTTACCTTCAAATACAATACCAACCTCAAATAATACTTCATTTACCTTCGGATACAATACCAACCTCAAATAATACTTCATTTACCTTCAGGGGTGTGAATTAAGCTCATGAATCATACTCGAATCATAATCATCATCAATATATGATTGAACATCAGTATAATGCAAGCAAGTAAAGCATCACCATAGAGTCCAATTATGAAAGAATCCAATACTTCTGAATATTAGAGTGTAGGCAATAGAAATAACAGGTCAGAACGGAAGCAACCACCGCTACATTCACTTGCCTTCATCGAAGAAGAAGAAATGTACTAGACATGATCTGGAGTGTAGCCACCTGCTAGCGGGCATAAAACTTAGTACAAATATTTCACAAACAATTGCCATCAATCAACAAAACACTCCTACACTTGAAACCAAGACCTAGTGGAAAGACTCTCACCCTGAACCACATGCCATACAGCAGCAGCGCTGTTTGTTAATTTTGTATCTTTAAAATTAAAACAGCGGTGATATCAAACAAATACTCTAGCAGTATCTACACAAAATACTCTACAACTTCAGTATTCAATGGATAATTAAATTCTGCCATCTACAAGTTCTAAAACATCTGACAAGATAACAGACTGAATCTATTTTAGACAGCAGTATGGTTAACTTTAAAATTCGATATCTCCCAAACTACTGAACCAAAAATTATGAAATTCTGCTGGAAGTAAGAACTTTTATCCCTCTACAAAAGTCTTCATAGTTGGAAGAGACAATTCGGTCATTTACTAGATGAAACTCACCAGTGAACAGACCCACTCATTTTTGTCAGGCAAACAGGAACAGCTACAGTAAAACAAACATAACTGAAGTTTCACAAATCATATGAATGCACTCTTTAACAATCTGGAAAGCTTATGAAATTATCTACAACTTCTTTTACCAACCCACAGTTTAATTCTGTTGATAAAATTGCCTAACTCTTAAGAGAACAGATTCTGCACAGAATTATGAGACTGAAAAACTGCTATAATCAAACTGTCATAAATTTCTGTTCTGATGTCCGATTGAGGTCTTCTTCGCGGCCACGGAAAGATCTACAAATTATCTATGACTCATATATAGACTTTTTATTTTTTTGAGGCCACTAAGATCACGGAAAACTGGTATGAACAGAAACTGTCGAATCTGCCATTCTGCAGAAATTAAATTCGAAATCAAAACCTAACCCCACACCTAATCCAACCTCTAATCCTTCAATCCATATGATCCACAACCTCCAAAAGCATATAATTATAGGGAGAAACAAGGATCCCATCCTTACCTAGGGTTTTCCCTAAGAAAAATCTGCAAGAGATGGGGGTAGCACATCTCCTTGATCCTCTCTTCCTCTTCAATCCATCTTGTTCCTCCTCTTCTCGATCCTTGTTGCGTGGGGGGGGGAGATCTAGGGAGGAAGAAGTATTGGAGGGCTGCTGCAATGGGGGGAGAGGGGGCGACCAGCCAAGGGGCAAAAGTGAGGCAGCCAAGAAAGGGGAGGGGTGGCGGCCAAGAAGGGGAAGAGGGTGGCCACCTAGGGTTTATTTTGTGGGAGAAAAGAAGTGACGCCTCAGATGACTTCTGATGCATCATCCAACGGCCCACAACCCTTTTTTCCCATATCCACTCATCAAAGATCAACTTTTGGGTCAACATTTTTTTGGGATATTACACTCTACCCCCCTTAAAAAGCATTCGTCCTCGAATTCAACCACTCCAACCAAAACATCCAAGGTACCCCATATAGCACCACCATTCAAAACATGGGTCCATTATTGGTCTTAATTAACACAAGAACTTCTACCTTGGACTAATTGTTTAAGGAAACTACACGACCTGACATCAAGCATGAAACAACATGCAATGAAGCTCAAAGCAAGTCATAGATGCAATCAACACTACAATTTCACACCATCGAATTTGGATGCAACTATACATCAACATCAATGTCTTAAGACAACACTCTTTTATGAAGGGGTAATATGCACTAAGCACAACCCTTACCAACTTCAACAATGAATTTTAATTAAATGGTGAAACATCCCCACCCGACGAATGTATAAGAAGATCAAACCCCTCACCTCAAAGCACCACGAAACAAGTAGTTCTATTGAAACAAAACTCCTAATCTTCCTAAATCTTATTCTTGCCATCATGAAAAGATAATCATGTAATCTAACATTCTTTGCACCCCACAAAAGGGAGAAAATCTATAGAACTAATGGAGCAATAAAGCCAACAAGAAGCCAATAACATTCTGCGTGGCACATTTCATCGAAGAAATGCCAAAAGCTCCACAAAGAGCACTGACAGCACAACAACACAATACTTGGTTAACCAATGTCACTATACACCATCCAACAACTCAACTAGGGAAAAATATCTAAACTAGTGAGGTTAACCTACACATAACATAAGTCTTCATCTACTGTAGTTCAGAAACTTACATTTCATTCTACCATACGATGCACTCAAAGTACCAGACATACAAGGTCAATAATAACCCATAATCCTTCACACATTTGACAAACATATTAAGCTGATGTAAAAACCACATCATCTAGAAGTAGGTGACTAGCCACACCCAACCAACTCTAGGCTAGGCAATGACTTCCTTCAAACCAATAGATAGGTGGTCTAAAAATGGCTCGACAAGCATGCATCGGAAAGGGAACCATCAGATCCTCAATGTATTAATACATAATCAATGGATCAAGAGAATCAAAGATTTATTCTACAATTAGTATGACTAACAGGCAACCACTTTAAACCACATCTAGGCTTTGTGGCAACTAAAACACACAATAGGAGAGAGACATGTAAGCCATTATGGCTATGAAAAGACTTCCCCCAAAAATCCATATAAAGTGCCAATATTCATTTCTTTCAGAACCGGTTTCTCGTCATAAACAATCATTCTTTGCAAAGATAGTTGGAACTATCCACCAACCGCTCCACAACTAAAATTCAAATTGATGGTTGCCTTGTAACCCAAAACACACAATTCACACTCCTCTTAGATACATCCTCAATCAAGCATATATAACAATATTATTGTAATAAAACTCAACCATGAAAAACATGGTGAAAACAACATAGGCATACTTGTATATCACAAGCATAATAACAACGTCAATCTCACAAAAGACTAGCGATATCAAACGCATTAATAAAACAATATAAAGATTTAGAGATAAATTATATCAGGCATTAGGTCATAAACAACTTACCACATCACCATAAAGCAATAGGGAGGGGTGAAATTATTGTCATCTGCACTTCAAAGACATTATTATATATCAAAGATATTTGTACCCATACCCTTCCTATATGTGCAAGTGTGTCAAATTTATCTTCAAATTGCCAAGAATCTAAAGCCTATGCTTTGATACCAACTGTAACACCCCGGGATCCACAAACACCCCAGAATGCTACTAAACTATACATCTAACATTCGTATATAAAATTTCGACAGCATCTCCTTTGAAAATGGCATAAACGGGGAAGCAACAAAGTATAAATAGATATCATGATAAGAAAACATAATAGACATTAATAGTCTGCTAGCAATGGGAGGACAACCATAACGGCATGAGCTAAATTATCCAGTGCGCACAACTAGTTAGAAACAAACATCCTTTGACAAGAAGCTTCTAATTAAATCATGACTGCGCCTAAGCAGCGTTATTATAAGAGTGAAGGTGGATGTGCTGCTACTTCCCACTTCCCTTGATGAGCAACAAGCACCTGCATTGAGTAATGCAAGAGTGAGATGAAACATCTCAGCAAGCGAATAATTTTGACGAGATATTTAAACCACAAATTGAATTCATCAACATTTTAAAAGAGTCACAATTAAAATCAGAAATACTTGTAGATATGGAACTCAGTAGTCCCACTATAACCAATACCATCTCATTTCCTCGAACAACCACAATAGGTTCTATAACACTTCCCTGCGTCAACAATACCTGCAAATATCACTTCAATGTATGCATAGGAATGCAATGTGTAGGTACTCTATCTTCATACCTCTGAAAGTATAAAACCACATCATCTGCAAATATCACTTCAATGAATGCATATGAATGCAATGCATATGTCCTCTGCCTTCATACCTCTAAGGGTATGAAGCCACATCGTACCCCTCCTCGGGCAACGTACGATGCTAAATTGTACCGGTACGGTCGGACCATAGGTCACGACAAAACTTCAGATGCAAATGAGTCATGCAATGTATATGGCATGCTGCATTTATCAATAACCTTCACTTCCTTCAGATACAATACAAACCTCAAATAATACTTTATTTACCTTCAAATACAATACCAACCTCAAATAATACTTCATTTACCTTCGGATACAATACCAACCTCAAATAATACTTCATTTACCTTCAGGGGTGTGAATTAAGCTCATGAATCATACTCGAATCATAATCATCATCAATATATGATTGAGCACAGTATAATGCAAGCAAGTAAAGCATCAACATAGAGTCCAATTATGAAAGAATCCAATACTTCTGAATATTAGAGTGTAGGCAATAGAAATAACAGGTCAGAACGGAAGCAACCACCGCTACATTCACTTGCCTTCATCGAAGAAGAAGAAATGTACTAGACATGATCTGGAGTGTAGCCACCTGCTAACGGGCATAAAACTTAGTACAAATATTTCACAAACATTTGCCATCAATCAACAAAACACTCCTACACTTGAAACCAAGACCCAGTGGAAAGACTCCCACCCTGAACCACATGCCATACAGCAGCAGCGCTGTTTGTTAATTTTGTATCTTTAAAATTAAAACAGCGGTGATATCAAACAAATACTCTAGCAGTATCTACACAAAATACTCTACAACTTCAGTATTCAATGGATAATTAAATTCTGCCATCTACAAGTTCTAAAACATCTGACAAGATAACTGACTGAATCTATTTTAGACAGCAGTATGGTTAACTTTAAAATTCGATATCTCCCAAACTACTGAACCAAAAATTATGAAATTCTGCTGGAAGTAAGAACTTTTATCCCTCTACAAAAGTCTCCATAGTTGGAAGAGACAATTCGGCCATTTAAAACAAACATAACTGAAGTTTCCATAGATGAAACTCACCAGTGAACAGACCCACTCATTTTTGTCAGGCAAACAGGAACAGCCACAGTAAAACAAACATAACTGAAGTTTCACAAATCATATGAATGCACTCTTTAACAATCTGGAAAGCTTATGAAATTATCTACAACTTCTTTTACCAACCCACAGTTTAATTCTGTTGATAAAATTGCCTAACTCTTAAGAGAACAGATTCTGCACAGAATTATGAGACTGAAAAACTGCTATAATCAAACTGTCATAACTTTCTGTTCTTATATCCGATTGAGGTGTTCTTCGCGGCCACGGAAAGATCTACAAATTATCTACGACTCATATATAGACTTTTTATTTTTTTGAGGCCACTAAGATCACGGAAAACTGGTATGAACAGAAACTGTCGATTCTGCCATTCTGCAGAAATTAAATTCGAAATCAAAACCTAACCCCACACCTAATCCAACCTCTAATCCTTCAATCCACATGATCCACAACCTCCAAAAGCACATAATTATAGGGAGAAACAAGGATCCCATCCTTACCTAGGGTTTTCCCTAAGAAAAATCTGCAAGAGATGGGGGTAGCACATCTCCTTGATCCTCTCTTCCTCTTCAATCCATCTTGTTCCTCCTCTTCTCGATCCTTGTTGCGTGGGGGGAGATCTAGGGAGGAAGAAGTATTGGAGGGCTGCTGCAATGGGGGGAGAGGGGGCGACCAGCCAAGGGGCAAAAGTGAGGCAGCCAAGAAAGGGGAGGGGTGGCGGCCAAGAAGGGGAAGAGGGTGGCCACCTAGGGTTTATTTTGTGGGAGAAAAGAAGTGACGCCTCAGATGACTTCTGATGCATCATCCAACGGCCCACAACCCTTTTTCCCATATCCACTCATCGAAGATCAACTTTTGGGTCAACATTTTTTTGGGATATTACAGAAACGAGACGAGGCGAACACGCGATTAAACATGACATCAGACAAAAGAAATATGCTTTGGCATGATGCAACACCCATGACAACTTAGGTTTTTGTTTATGAGCAATACGGACACCAGTTGCTATACTGCTTTGAAACTGGTAAGAAGGAGCGAAACAGGAAGAGAAAAGAGAGTAACACCTGAATTTGGTGAGTATTAAAGAAGAAAAAAAATTCTACCCCCAAATTTAAGGCGTTACAAATAGGTTCTGAGCAAAGAGAGGGTTCTCTTGGCGCAGCCTTGCACCTTGCTCGGCTTTCTCCCACTCTCGATCCTGAGCTTGTCGACAATCACGGCGGCGAGAATTCCGTCTTTCTTGGTGTACTCGCTCGTCGGGAGTTTCTCCCACATTTGAAGCTTCGTCCCGGGATACAGGGTGTGCCGGGTCCCATTCCCCAGCATCGTGATGTCGACGCACGTTCCGACGTCTGTTCCTCCGTCGCCACGCTTCACGCTGTGGAGGTTCTTCCACTTGCATGGTTGGCACATCGTCGGAGATGGGAGACGACTCCAATCTCCCCCTAATGAAGAGGACGTCGGGGTAGAAAGGAGCTGTCACGACGGCGCTTTTTTTTCCGTCCTCCTTTGAGGGCGAAGGTGCCACAAAGATGACTCGGCGAGGTCTCGTCCCCTTACTTGGGACGTTTGCCTCCTTATTTCTAGTGATTCGTATCCACTCCTTTGTGGGCGAGGTGGTATGTTAGTGGTCAGGGTTCTACTGAATTTTTCTTGCCATTATTGCATGTGCCCTTATATTTTTAATCATGGCCTTTATTGACTTCTTAATGCCTAAATAAAATTATAACCTTAGATTAGCACTAGACCAGGGTTCCATATATTTTTCCTATGATCTATATCATTTAGACATACTAGGAAAAATATGGTCACTCTCTGGTTTTTATTTTCTATCCCCCTTTTCATTTTTCTAAGGTTTCGGCAGAAATAGTCTTTAATGGATATTTTTGGCTTAGTATTCTATAATGTGGTGTTCATTATTTTTAAACAGTGTATATACTAGGTGAGTGTCTCCACAATTTTTCTCAAGTCCAGTATAGAAGTATTTCTATTTTTCTTTGTATTATTAAGATTTGGGAAGTTTCCTATTTAATTCAAAACTCTAAAAATTAGTACAGAAAACATGGGGTTCAATATTTTTATTTGACAGTTCATATTTTACAAAGTCTAGCAAAATTTGTTTGACCAAATTTGGATGAATATTTTTCAAGTTATACATTTATCAAGTTTACTACAGATTTAAATAACTTAATAATCAAAAAGGGAAAGGAAAAAACATCTTGCACTCGGGTCCCTGGTGTATTTTTCCTTTTTCCTTACATACTAGTCCTCGGTTTACTATTCAACTGAGTCACTGACATTGCAGAAAACCCCCTAGGGTTAACCTAAATCTATCCCGCGGTCCCTGGTTGGTCGGAACATTGACCGGGGCAAGGATAACATCGGCGAGACTTACCAGCAGCGATTTAGCTCCGGTGAAGTGGTCGACGACGTCGGGGAGGTCACGGCGGTCACATCGGTGTGTGGGTCGGTGTCGGAGATGGTCGGAGTTAGTCGGTCCTCGCGCGCAGGCGAGGGAGCTCGTTGGCGGCGAGTGATCTGGCGTAACCACGGCGGTATAGCTCTATCCAGTGAGTTGGGGAGCTTCACGGGAAGTCAGGGAGGTTGTTGGCGCAAGGAATTTGTAAATGGCTCACCTGGTAGCCCGGTCTACGTGCGGTGGCGGGCGGGCGAAGTCCGGCGAGGTCGCGCTCGCTGCTCCAGCGGGGCAGGGTCTCAGCTCAAGCTTGGATAAGATTCACGGCCTCTCAGGAAAGTTGTCCAAGGGCTTGGGCGAGGCTGGGGGTCAACGGAAGAGGCTGACTACGGCAGCCGTGCTCGGGAAGTGGTGGCGGGCGGTGGCGCTTGCCTTTCGCCATGAACTCCGGTGACCACTAGCTCAGGCGGGGGTTAGGGTGCACGAGTGAAGACGGCTAAGGCCTTGGGGCACTTATAGGTGGGGGCGAGGTGCAAGCGCGCAGGGCGGGGAAATCACGCGCGGGGGTGCGCGTGTCGCGGACAGTCCGCGCTCGGCCGGCCTGGCAAGGCACCGAGCACGTGGCGCTTTGCTTCTTCCTGCGTTTAAGCGTCCATAGGCTCCATATCTTCACGTATATGGGCAAGATCACTATACAAGATATGTTCTCCCGACGTTGCTTTGTCGTTTTTGTGTGGAAGTCGAGAGGTTTCCGGTCGTGTACAGAGAGTTGTCGCGTCGCCAAGTCTTCGGTGTCTGGTTGTCGCGTCCCGAGGTAAATCCATGCCAAGATCGTGTCAACGGCTGAGATTTGTTTTCAAACTTTGCCAGGGCATGTTCAAGGTAATTTGACGCTACTTTGATATTTGGATCATGTGGATTTGAGTTTTGGAATTTAGAGAACACGGTCGATCTTTATGAAGAGGTCAAATTTCATAGTTCTGAATTTTCCGAATTTTATTTAAAGTTTCTACTTAAGTGGCTATTTTGGGAATTTTGCAAAACTCTTCTAATTAAACATTCTTACTATATTTTGTAGCTTATTTAGTGTGCTTCAAACTTGTTATTTGGTCCAAAACATGATTTTATGTTTTTCATAGCCTTTTCATTAGATTCCTTATTGGTGCCCAAATGGCTCAATTAGGGTGGTTTTAGAGTTTTGAATATTTTTCCCCACTCGAGGTATATGATGGTGTTAGAGTATGGTTCTTGAGATGAAGAGAATTAACTTGGGTTTTTAGTTCCTTAAATTTGGTGTCTCTTGCCCAATTAAAATCACATGTGATAATGGTCACCAGTTGGGTACTGAGGGAAAATCCCTGAGTAACACTGGGGTGTTACACCAGCACACTTGGTGATTATTTTGCGCCCGGGTTTTGGACCCCTAAAATACGGGTGTGACACTTGCGGCCGGAATCCTGCCAATGAGTTCGTCGGACCTTCTTCACCCGTTCCAGCCCTCACCGGTGACCCTAGACCCCCGGCGACCGCGTCTCGTCTACCTCGCCTCCGGTGGCCTCGCAGCCGCGGAGGGAGCAACGCCAGTCACCGAGCTGTAAACCCCCACGCGCCCCATCGTAACCATATGTCCCCGATCCAACGGTTCAGATCTGCAGACATCGGTTCGCGTCCGTGCACTCTGCCCCTGGGCCCCGCCAGTCAGTGCCTGTGCACCCTAGTGCTGGGCCCGGCTGGTCAGCCCGGCTCCCACCCCAGTCGCTGACACCCCTGGCCCGCTTGTCAGTGCTCGCCCATGCCCTCCGCTTGCGCTCGCGCTCAGATCTAATCCTGGTCATTGATCTGCGATCCTGCGATCGAGATCAGCCGATACCCATTTGTTTGGAAACTTGTTAAAACCCCCTTGGGTTTCCAGATATCAACATGTCGTCCCTGGTTTTCACGCGTAGGCCCCTATAATCTTGTAGATTGAACCCTGGACTTTCGTTTAATCACATATTTAGGCCTAATTATGTATTTTAAACTTCAAAACTTGTTTATTTCATATCTTTTGCATATGAACTCCAAATTTAGTGATTCAAATTGCAAAATGTTCATATAATTATTCTCTGTCTAAATAAATTATGATCATTCACTATCTGTACACTTTAATTTCATGCCTAAGCTATAGGTTAGTGTATGTAATAATTTGTTTATGAAATAGAAAATAAAAAGGAAAACTCTAATGATACTTAGGTATTTAACTTTGTGAGATTAATAATATGTCATGTATGGATTTATCCCTGGTTTAAATTTTATGTCTCATTAAAATGAGTAGAATCAGATTATGTAATCATGGAGATAGACAACACTTAAAGAATAACAAACTACTAAATGTGATTAGTTCACCCTATAACCTAAACTCCCTTTTGAGTTTATACTTTCCCTTTTGAGATGTGTTCCATTGTTTGTACATGATTGTTGTGTTGTTCATTTGACATTTTCCAAATGTATTGAACGTATTATCGCTTTATTTAGATGACGAGCAGCCCGTGATTCCTAAGTGTGTTGCCGAAGATCTTCTTGAGCAACAACCTGGTGAAGGCAAGTGTCCTTTGACCTATTATGTCCTACTTACTTTATAATTCACCATCCCAAATTACATTATTGAAACCTAAGGATCGACTAGCCTGTATTTACCTTATCCTTGTTTACCTTTTGGGTTATCATGGTTAGCTTTATGCTATCGCTTTAACTTAATCAATGAACATGATGTGAATATTTATGATACGATGATGTTATCTCGATGATGATCTTGTGATATTTTAGGGGACTCGAGCCTTTTTCCTGAGTACCGCTCCGTAAGGACTTGTTCGTTGAGTGACCACCCAGGATAATAGTGCACCATGAGGGTGGAATGGGACACCCTTAGCTGAATAATTAGATGAACCTGGGGATGTAGTTGGCTTTGCCGGAGGGCCGTCAATGGGGATCGGGGTGTAGTGCTCGCTCTGCCAAGGGGGGGTGCAGAGGTTCATTTGATTTGGTTTTGTTAGTCACCCACCTTGGGGAGGTGTACTGCGTTTGTACGACTGGTGAAACCAAACACGTAGCTATGCACCAGGGGAGTCTTTATAAAGGCTACGTAGTGAGACCCTGCCAGGTCACCTTGGTAGTGGTCAAATGGGGAGTCATGATCTCCGGGCATAATGGGAATCACGACTCGTGGGTAAAGTGTGCAACCTCTGGAGAGTGATAGAAACTGGTATATCAGCCATGCTCACGGTTAAGAGCAGCCTTGGGATCCTCTTTCATTAGAAGAACTTTGGATACTTTTATGATGATGGTTAATAATGATGGTTATAATTATGATCTCTGGTATTTTCTCTTGGAGGAGTACATTTGGGTAATAACTGGGTTCATTACCAAAATTTGACTCTACCTTTAGTAATAAATACTTGACCAACTAAAAGCAACAACTTAACCTTAACTCCACATACAGCTAGTCCACTTTAGCCAAATGGGACATTTGTTGAGTACATTGATGTGTACTCACCCTTGCTTTAAAAACACCTCCACCATAGGTTGTCCCCACTATATTCAGTGCTTCTAACTCTGAGGCCCATCGGTAACCCTAAAGCCCTGTCTAATTTCAGATCTAATCTGATTAGGCTTCCTTCCCCTTAAGTGTGTGACCGTATAGGTTCACGTACATAAAGACATGGCCCAAGTACTCTTACGTGGCCCAATAATTCACAGCACCGAGCTGTAAACCCCCACGCACCCCATCGTAACCATCTGTCCCCGATCCAACGGTTCAGATCTGCGGACATCGGTTCGCGTCCGTGCACTCTGCCCCTAGGCCCCGCCAGTCAGTGCATGTGCCCCCTAGTGCTGGGCCCGGCTGGTCAGCCCGGCTCCCATCCCAGTCGCTGACACCCCTGGCCCGCTTGTCAGTGCTCGCTCGTGCCCCCCGCTTGCGCTCGCGCTCAGATCTAATCCTGGCCGTTGATCTGCGGTCCTGCGATCGAGATCAACCGATACCCATTTGTTTGGAAACTTGTTAAAACCCCCTCGGGTTTCCAGATATCAACATGCCGTCCCTGGTTTTCACGCGTAGGCCCCTATAATCTTGTAGATTGAACCCTGGACTTTCGTTAATCACAGATTTAGGCCTAATTATGTATTTTAAACTTCAAAACTTGCATATGAACTCCAAGTTTAGTGATTCAAATTGCAAAATGTTCATATGATTATTCTCTGTCTAAATAAATTATGATCATTCACTATCTGTACACTTTAATTTCATGCCTAAGCTATAGGTTAGTGTATGTAATAATTTGTTTATGAAATAGAAAATAAAAAGGAAAACTCTAATGATACTTAGGTATTTAACTTTGTGAGATTAATAATATGTCATGTATGGATTTATCCCTGGTTTAAATTTTATGTCTCATTAAAATGAGTAGAATCAAATTATGTAATCATGGAGATAGACAACACTTAAAGAATAACAAACTACTAAATGTGATTAGTTCACCCTATAACCTAAACTCCCTTTTGAGTTTATACTTTTCCTTTTGAGATGTGTTCCATTGTTTGTACATGATTGTTGTGTTGTTCATTTGTCATTTTCCAAATGTATTGAACGTATTATCGCTTTATTTAGATGACGAGCAGCTCGTGATTCTTAAGTGTGTTGCCGAAGATCTTCTTGAGCAACAACCTGGTGAAGGCAAGTGTCCTTTGACCTATTATGTCCTACTTACTTTATAATTCACCATCCCAAATTACATTATTGAAACCTAAGGATCGACTAGCCTGTATTTACCTTATCCTTGTTTACCTTTTGGGTTATCATGGTTAGCTTTATGCTATCGCTTTAACTTAATCAATGAACATGATGTGAATATTTATGATACGATGATGTTATCCCGATGATGATCTTGTGATATTTTAGGGGACTCAAGCCTTTTTCCTGAGTACCTCTCCGTAAGGACTTGTTCGTTGAGTGACCACCCGGGATAATAGTGCACCATGTGGGTTGAATGGGACACCCTTAGCTGAATAATTAGATGAACCTGGGGATGTAGTTGGCTTTGTCGGAGGGCCGTCAATGGAGGTCAGGGTGTAGTGCTCGCTCTGCCAAGGGGGGGGTGCAGAGGTTCTTTTGATTTGGTTTTGTTAGTCACCCACCTTGGGGAGGTGTACTGCGTTTGTACGACTGGTGAAACCTAACACGTAGCTATGCACCAGGGGAGTCTTTGTAAAGGCTACGTAGTGAGACCCTGCCAGGTCACCTTGGTAGTGGTCAAATGGGGAGTCATGATCTCCGGGCAGAATGGGAATCACGACTCGTGGGTAAAGTGTGCAACCTCTGCAGAGTGATAGAAACTGGTATATCAGCCATGCTCACGGTTAAGAGCAGCCTTGGGATCCTCTTTCATTAGAAGAACTTTGGATACTTTTATGATGATGGTTAATAATGATGGTTATAATTATGATCTCTGGTATTTTCTCTTGGAGGAGTACATTTGGGTAATAACTGGGTTCATTACCAAAATTTGACTCTACCTTTAGTAATAAATACTTGACCAACTAAAAGCAACAACTTAACCTTAACTCCACATACAGCTAGTCCACTTTAGCCAAATGGGACATTTGTTGAGTACATTGATGTGTACTCACCCTTGCTTTAAAAACACCTCCACCACAGGTTGTCCCCACTATATTCTGTGCTTCTAACTCTGAGTCCCATCGGTAACCCTAAAGCCCTGTCTAATTTCAGATCTAATCTGAGTTAGGCTTCCTTCCCCTTAAGTGTTTGACCGTATAGGTTCACGTACATAAAGACATGGCCCAAGTACTCTTACGTGGCCCAATAATTCACATTAGCCTCTAGCAAGACATGTCAACTCCTATGCGCACGTAAAGATCATATCAGACGAACCATTTGAACATTATGTACATGTTGTTCCCTTTGTCTCATGATATTTGGTTTCGCTCTAAGCTGATCTCTCTTTCTCGATATTGTGAATTGGAATCCATTCATTTGTTAACACTTAACCCTAGCATGGCCATGCATTTCTTGATCCAATCACTCAGGGATCCCAAAGATATCTCTCTCAAGAAGAGAGGGACAAATTCCATCTTGACTGACCATGCCTCACAGCAAGCTTCCTTACAAACCCAAAACTACCTTTAGAACTACCCAGTTATGGACTAGCGTTTGATAGTCCCTAAGTAAGTCAATTCACATCTCGAGAACATGTGACAATCTTATGTCTAAGGATACAATATACATGTTGCAAAAAGAGAACTATATTACAATATCTCACATTAGGTCGGTCCAGCCTCATGTCATACTAATATTGACTTTGCAACTAGGTGACCCTCATAGTTGGATACATGGGTGCTATTTGTATGTTGTGTGTTTCTACCCATGATGTAGTCATAAAAGAATGCATTGCTCTAGTATCAAATACCACATTTGCAGAATGAGATTCGACTAATAACGTACCTAGTGCCACTCCTGGGGTCTACTGAACTGTGTCAGCCTCCAGGTGGTTCACCTTTTAGTACTAGGAACGAGGCTGCCCATGGTTGTTTGCTCCTTGCTTGGGTACATTCTATCTTGTAGGGGCCTTGGGAGCTAACTGCTGCTAAGCTGCTTTCTTTGGGCAATGATTCGCCTAGTGACCTTGTTTCCCACAGTGGAAACATCTGCGGCCTCCTCCTTGTGCTGGAGCTGCTTGGTTGCTCTGATTGGTTGCTGGGGTAGGAAGGCGAGGTGTCTGGTTGTTCTGGCGGTACTGCTGCTGCTGCTACTGAGGGAAATGCCTCTGATACTACTGTTGGTGCTGGTGTCCTTGAGGGTGACTTTGCTTGAAGTGCTGGGGTGAATTGCCTGAGAAACGAGGATGGCTGCTACTGCCATCCTACGGTCCACTGATCTTACTTACGCTTCCTCTCACTCATGATTGCTCTGTCGATCAAATGCTGGAAGGTAGGGAAGGTACGGTTCATTAGCTGGTAGTGAAGGGGATCAACCAAACCTCTCAGGAAACGGTCTCTCTCTTGGCATCAGTATTGACATCAACTTGAGAAATTTTTCCCTATACTCACTAACAGACAGGGGACCTTGCTTCAGGGCCAAAAATTCCTCCTACCTTACTATCATCAAGCCTTTAGGCACATGGTAACGACGGAAGTTGTCTCTGAACTCCTCCTAGGTGATGGCTTCAGGGTCTGCATGGGTGGCAAGGTAGGACTCCCACTAGACTGTGTTGCTCCCCTTAGCAGACGGGGACCATACAGAACCTTCTCACGATCGTTGCACTGAGTAGTATGCAACTCCCGCTCCACTATGCGTAGCCAATATTCGGCATCCATGGGGTCTGCAGAGTGGGCAAACACAGGGGGATGACCCCTCATGAACTCCGCCCACTTGTCCCTGGCATCTGCACTTGCATCTGAGGTTAAGGTGGGGGTTGCTGTTGCTGCACCAGCTGCATTGCTGCTAGAGTCTGGCCAATTGCTTGGACTGCCTGGGTTTACAATAGAAACATCTGCTCAATAGTCATCGGGGGTGGTGGTGGCAATAGCTGTTGAGGTTCCTCATCTTGGGGTGCCTACTGCTCCTGATGAGCACGCCTTCCACCTCTGCGCCTGTTGTTAGACATCTGTAGAAAGCATACACACATCAGATTTGACTCTGCAGTCTTTCAGCATAAGAAAAGATATATAGAAGTCATCATAACACTGAACAAATGAGCATCTTCACTGACTCTCAACACAACCAAACATAACTTCTCAGATAAAGAGGAAAGTGGAAATTAAGGTTGCCCAACTAAGTAACTGACATTATTAATAACTACACCAAGTTGCAGGGGATACCCACACCCTGGTGACAATCATTACAGAGATCCAACTTCATCACGACAGACATAGAAAAACATGATAAGCAAACTAAAACTAAGACTAACTAAGACTCTGACATTGATTTAAACATTATTACAGACTCTAACTATGTCGATCTATGGCTCCAAATCTATCTGCGTCCTACAGTCAGGGGTGCCATAAGCATAACGACCACGGGGCGGCGAGCGGTAAGGGTGCTTAATCTCGACAGGAGCGGGGGAACCACCCTCCTGATGGTGATGCGCCGCTCGTTCAGCACGCAATTCCGCGATCTCTGCCCGAGCCTTGCCTAACTCATCAAGGGCGTGGTCCAGCTCGTTGTTGAGCACGTCGACCAGGTTGACCATCCTGTTCGGATTGCCCTCACCAACGGGTGAGACAATCACACCTCCGACATTGCCGGTCGAATGGCGAGGGTAGTACTTTAGGTCGAGGCCCTCAGCTACCTCACTGAACAACGAAGAGTAGTGTGAAAGCGCACGCCGTGCAGCATCTTGCATGGCTGCCTCGACAGTGTCCCTCTCAGTGATAGAGTAATGCTCTAAGAAGGCCTCTGCACCCCGGAGATCATCGTTCGGACGTCGCACCAAGCAAGTAGCCTCCCACTGGTTTGGGTATAACCCGCGACGATGCTGGTAGACCACACAACGGTACTTGATGGACTAGGTGGGTCGGTCGAAGGCCCGACGCAGCAAGGTGTTGAGAGCGTCGTGGAAATGACAACCGCGAGCGGCGTCACGAGTGATGGGTTGGGCGATCGATCATTTCGGCTCCTGCTCCTCTGAAAGCTCCATGATGTGGCTCAAGCTGCCACCATCGTTGTCGTCGTCTCCATCTCCGTCAGGGTCTGCTCCAGTAGTCGGGATGCCCTGTGGTGGTGCAGGGGGCATCTCTGGCTGAGGCGCAGGGGAGGGCTGCCTCCCAGACTCCACCTCTAGCTAAGGCAAGGGGGAAGAGTCCTGCTGCTGCTCCTGGCGTCGATGCTCCTGCTCCTCATGCAGGTGGTGGTGCAGTCTCTCCAGGTGGCTAGATTTACCCATCACTGTGCGGCGCAGTGGGCACTCCACAAGGCGAGAGGGCAAAAAAGGGATCACCGACTTACGTGCGGTGCATCTAAGATGGGCCATCTACAAAAGACATCGTAAGCACAAGAGTGAGAATAGAACTATATGACCAGAAAGTAAACTTTTGTAAGATAAGTATATAAATAGTAATATAACATAGAATAAGTATATAAATAGTAATATAACATAGATTGGTCAAGACGACCAACTTTTGAAGTGACACCAAAGGTCAAGGTGACAATAAGGGTCTATAGTCCTTAGGGCAACCATTCTAGTCTAGGTTAGTTGTCCTATAGTCAGCAAGGCATTGATACCACTTATGTCACACCCGGTTTTAGAAGGCCAACCGAATGCGAACCACGTGCGTGCCATGATCATAAACTCACGTACACAGCGATTACATAGTTGGACATCATCACACATTGTTCAAAATTAAATAGTGGAAAGGTACTTTATTACATCAAGATGTCCAAGACATCCACGGAGTTATTAACATAACATAGACATAATTGTAATCAAAGTGCGGAATACGAAACGTAGTAGATAAGGCCTTCATAGGCAGCTAACTGGGGGTTTGCCACTAACACAGCTAGAACTTGTCGTAGTCCTGGAACTCCTCAAAGTCCTCCATGTTGCCTGCATCTCCTCGTGAGCACTGATTCCAATGGGGACAACCTAGGGTGAGTGGTATTTAAAGCAAGGGTGAGTACACATCAACGTACTCAGCAAATGTCCCATTTGGCTAAAGTGGACTAGTTGTTTGTGGAGTTAAGATTAAAGCAGTTTCTTTTAGTTGGTCAGGTATTTATTACTAGTAGTAAGCTAGCTATTAGTAATAAACCCAGTTATTACCCAAATGTACTCCCTTCAAGAGGAAATACCATCATCATAATAGTATCCAAAGTTCTTCTAATAAAATAAGATCTCAAGGCTACTCGTAACCGTGAGCACGACTGATATACCAATTTCTAACACTATGTATAGGTTGCGCACTTTACCGCGAGTCGTGATCCCTTTCCAGCCTGGGTTGTACATACATGATCTTCACTACCGAGGTGAATGGCCAGGGATACACTACGTAGCCTTTACAAAGACTCCCCTGGTGCATAGTTGTTTATTAGGTTTCGCTAGTCGTACATACATAGTACTCCTCCCTAAGGTGGGTGACTAAGAAAAACAAATTGAATAAACCTCAACACCCACCCTTAGCAGAGCGAGCACTATACCCCGACCCCCATTGACGGCCCTCTGGCAAAGCCAACTACACCCCAAGTTCATCTAATTATTCACCTAAGGGCGTCACATTCCACCCTCATGGTTGCACTGTTATATCGGGTGGTCACTCAACGAACAGGTCCTTACAGAGAGGTACTCAGGAAAATAGCCTAAGTCCCCTAAAGTGCCATAAGAACATCATCATAAACAAGATAACATCATATCATAAATATTCACATCATGTTCATTGATTAAAGTAGAGCAATAGCATGAAGCTAACCTTAAAAATCCAAAAGGTAAACAAGGACAAGATAAATACAAACTAGTCAATCCTTAGGTTTCAATTAAGTAATGCAAGACACTGAATTATAAACTAAGTAGGACATAATAGGTCAGAGGACACTTGCCTTCACTAGGTTGTTGCTCAGGAAGATCTTCGGCAACACACTCAGGAACCACGGGCTGCTCATTGTCTACGCAAAGCGATCATGCATTGAACACATTTGGATAATTATAAAGAAACAGTACACCAAACATGTGCAATCATGTGAACACTAATTCAAAAGAAAGTAACAAACTCAAAAGTGAAGCCTAGGGTCTAGGGTGGACTAATACACTTAAGGGGTCGTGATTCTCTAAGTATTGTCTACCTCGGGGATCACATGACTTAAATTCATGTATCTTAATGGATTACCAAAATTATACCAGGGATGGCTTCATACGATATTAAACTCACAAAATTAGCCATCTAATTACTATTAAGGTTTCCCTTTTATTTTCCTATTAATAAATAAGCCATCACTTAAACTAACCTACAGTCTAGGCATAAACTTAATACAAGCAGACAGTAAAAGGTTATAATTTAAGCAGGTAGAGAATAATCTTATGAACATTTTCCAATTTGAATCACTCAATTTGCAGTTCATGTGCAAAAGATATGAAATAAACAAGTTTTGGAATCCAAAATACAAAACTAGGTCTAATTCTACGATTAACTAAAAGGCTAGGGGTTTTTATGCAAATTCTCAGGGACCTACGCGCTAAACATAGTGACGGTGGGTTGAATCTCTGAAATCCAAGGGCTTCTTAGCAAATCTACCGCGCGAAGGGGTATCGGTAGATCTTGATCGCATGATCGCGAACCAACAGCCACGATTATATCTGAGCGCGAGCGTTGATGCGCGAGCGAGCGCTGACAAGCGGGCCAGGGCGGTCCATGACTGGGGAGGGGAAACTGGCTGACCGGTCGGGCCAAGAGCCAGGGGGCGCAGGCACTAACGGGCGAGGCCTAGGGCAGAGCACGCATACGCGGTTGATTTCCGCAGATCCGAACCGTTCGATCTAGGACGAACAGTTGCGATGGGGTGCGTGGAGGTTTTGCAACTCGATGACCGGTGTTGCCTCTCCGTAGCGGGGAAGTCGCCGGAGACAAGGCAGACGCGGTCGCTGGGGGATCTGGGGTCGTCGGTGCAGGCTGGAATGGGCTAGGAAGGTCCGGCAAACTTGTTGGTGGGACTCCAGCCACGAGAACAGGATCGGAGATGGGATAACGGCGGAGGAGGGTGCTCTGGGCGGGTCAGGTAACACCGGCGAGGAATCCCGGTCGCGGAGAGGGGGTTTCGGGCGCTCTAAGGCCTGGACTGGCTTCGGCAGGGTAATGGAAATTCCACTGACCAACGCAGCGGCACGGCGCGAGGCTAAATCCACTGGTCTTCGTGCGAGCGTGGCCGAACTCCAGCGAGGCCAAAAATACCTAAAGCAAGCCAGAATTAGGACAAACCAAGCATGGGAATGAGTTCCTCACCATGGGACGAAGCTCGGGGTAGCTTGGCGCGACTTCTGGCGGGCTGGACGGTCGGGTGCACGGTCGCGGATCTCCAGCGAGCGCGAGCGGCAAGGGTAGAGCGCGAGAGAGGGCGAGCGAGTGCGAAATGAGGCAGGGGATAGAGAGCGGGTGCTGACAGGGTTCAAAAGGGAGCTAGGGCGTGTGGGCAGGTGATGTGAGTGGTCTCCACGGTGAAGGCGCAGATGTGGGTCAGCAGTGGTTGCGTTGAATACAGAGCTGACAGGGCTGGCCCACCGCGCAGCGAGAGAGAGCGAGCGCGCGGGCGAACGGTTCGTGGCGCTGACGTGGCAGGCCCGAAGCGCAGAGAGGGAGTGGGCGCGCGCACGCGAGGGAAACGGCGTCGACAAGTCGGCCCCACCGGGCAGAGGGAGGGAGAGAGGGCGCGGGTTGTCGCTGACAGATGGGACCCACCTGTCAGGCAACACGGGCATGCATGCGGTCTGGCTGGGCTAAGCTGGGCTTAATGGGCCGAATTCCGTTTTTCTATTTCTCCAAATTTTGAAATACTTTTCTTTTTATTTTTTCTCTATGGATTTCAAATCAAAATCAAACCAAATTCAAATTCAAATCATTTCACACATGTGCATCAAACAAAAGAATAATTTAGGCTCTGCATGATGCAACATTTCATGACTCACATAGGTTTTGATAAAATAAATAGTTAATCCCTCGCCTAATTGACACAACTCTAATCAAAAGGAAGAGAAAGGAAGTCTAGAGAGAGAAACAAGAGGTAACACCTGAATTTGGTAGACATTTAGAGAAGAAACTTTATACCCCCAAATTCAGGGTGTTACGACCTTCAAAGGATTGGAACCAAGAATACGACACCTTCGTCTTTCATTATGCATTAAAATCTTCGTCCTCGAGCTGTTACACCTGTTGGGGGCCTTCGTCTTCTGAAGGTCATCAAAAACATGGCTAACTATTTGTTTTTGGTATATTACTAAATATCTTTGTCTGAAGGAAAGCTTCGACATAACTCAAGGGAGGTACGATGAAGCAAGTTTCATCACGATGAAGCACGGAGACGACATAGGGAGAAGGTGTTGTTCAAGTTATTGAATACAAATGACGATGTTGTCCCTATGACATTTGTAAACTCTGTATATAATTGTTGAGGGCATGAATGTAATAACGTAGGAAGCTGTACGATTACCTATAAATAGGTGAATAGTACCCTCGTACTGTTCACGCTAGATTGTAATTGCTCTCGTGCCATTACCTTCTACTAAGCTGCAGGTATCAATGCAATACGAATTGTTTATAATGTCTATACATTTATTATGAAATAAATAGGTGACTTGGTGTTACATTTTGCAAATAATAAGGATGTGCTTTTCATGACCTTCGTCTGGGATGCATTATGATCGAGAGAGAATAATGCTTCGAAGGACGAAGGTCTTTAACGTATAATAAATGTGTTGCGTTGTTCTTGATCTACAGCAATTGAGAACAAGTGAACAACATTGGCGCCCACCTTCGGTGAACTCAAACGACCACATTCGACAGGAAGAGCTTGAACAGCTACCTTCACCATGCCGCCGAAGAAGGCAGTAGCGCCAAGGGCTGCCCTTGCGCTGCTGGACACCAACCAAGAAGGGCTCCTTTTAAGTGAGGCCTGAAGCCAAAAAAGGAAGGCCATTAGCCCAACACCACAGGAAGAAGAGTTGGATCAAGAAATCAAAAATCTAGAGGCTATCCACCAACAAGTGGAGAGAAGAAGGGAGAAATGCTTCAGCTGACGGAACTCCAGAAGAAGATTGATGAAGCAGCCGAAGAAATGTGTCACATCACACAAGACAACAAGGAAGGGCGTAGGCCACAACAGAGAGAGCTTCATCAGGAAATCCAAAGCTATGATGACGTATAGTATGACGATTTTCATCATGATAACATTGCTTTTGATGATGCTTCCCCCTAGCTACAGAATTGCAGGCTACCCCATGGCCACCTTCGTACAAACCACCACAGCTTCCCATGTATGACGGACATTCGGACCCAAAGCAGATCCTCATGATTTATGAAGCAACCATATCATCATATGGTGGCAACAATGTTGTCATGGCGAAATCCTTCGTCATGGCAGTCAGGAGTGTTGCTCAAACATGGTATTCTTCTCTTTGGCCAAGAACAATCACATCATGGCAGAAGTTGAACAATATGCTAGTCACCAGCTTTTAGGGCTTTCAAATGAAGCCAGTGACTGCTCAAGCCCTATTCCAGTGCACACAGGACCATGAGCAGTATTTTCAGGCATATGTCCGAAGGTTTCTACGTCTCAGAGCTCAGGCGCCAATAATGCCAAATGAGAATGTTATTGAAGCCATGATCAAGGGACTTCATCTAGAACCAACAACGCAGTATTTTTTCCAAGAAGCCCCCACAAACCTTGGAGAAGCTTCTACAGAAGATGGATGAGTACATTAGAGCCGACAAGTATTTCTAGCAAAGAAGGGAAGAAGCTTATAGATATTCTGAGATGACCAGGAGCTTCGGAGGAAGGCTCCACCCAAGGCATGTTAGGACGACACACAATCCCAGCCAAAGTGAAGACAGAGGCAATCACAACCAAGGACATCAACACAGTTCCAAGTCATCTGGGACGCAGCAAAGCTCCTTTAGACCACCAGCCCCAAGAGGTAGAGGGGGACGAAGCTTTGAAGGAAGATTCAGCTCACAACCAAGAAGGTTGTTCTGCTTGTTCTATGGAGAAGATAAGGGGCACACAACTAGGAAATGCCAAGTTATAATACAGAAACAAAAGGAGATAGCTGAGGCCGAAGCATGGTAGAATCAACAGCCATTTTCACAACCCGAAGCTAACCAAGTCCTACATACTGCTTCGTGCTATTCCCCGTACATTCCTGAGTATGTGGGCAATCAACATCCATTTTCACAACCCATAGTGTCAGTAGCTTCGGCGAGCCACTCTCCAGCTACATGAGTCTTAATATTATGAAGTGTTTGTTCATAAACATTTTTTTGCATCATATCATCGCATCATGCTGCATAACAACGCATCATTCATCATCTTGCATCATCCAAAACAGTGGAAAAGAAGGGAAATTGCTCGTTCTACCATGATGGCTAACTCATGAGGTGAAGTGTATCTTTGATAAAAAATTATGAAAGGATGCTTTAACGATACTCATTGCTATTAAACGGTAAAGATTCCCACATACAAGACCCACAACAAGGCCTTCTGGATTATTTTTGTTACTTCAGCAACGATATTTCTTATGCAAGACCTTCGAGTTTGATAATACCGCTTCGGTGGAAAAGGGGTCTATCTTTATGAAGCGTGAAAAAAAGGGAAGGTGCTTTTGCCTTCAGCTGAAAAACGGTACGTGTGACAGTTTCACACTCCACAAAGAAATATATTACATCATGAGATATATAGTTGGCAATTGTTTTTTACATAAGAAAACAACATACAAAAAATCTACAAGTGTTTTTATACATAGCCTAATCATCCTCCTTTAGGACTCTCTCATTAGCTTCGTTTAGAAGTCTATCCACAACTTCGTCAATTGCTGCATTTACTATTCTGATTTCATCAAGAGTATCCTTCAGGGCTGGATCGGCGTCAGGGTTGTATGGCTCCAGAGGAGGAGACATTTCAGCTACATCAAATTATAAGCTTTTGTCAGACACAAAGCTAACATAATTACGAAGCTAAAAATGACAAACGTACCTATATGTCTTTCGCGCTTAGCAGCCTCATCAGCTTTTCTTGCCTCTTCTAAGACAAGATGAGACTCTTCTTTATTTTGCCTTATGGCTTCATCTGCCATCTCTCGACCGCCATTCATTCACACTTCGGAATATAATCTTCCACTAAGTGTAATAGCTACGGCTGACGGCTCCTTGATGTCAGTCGAAGAAACTGAGAAGTATGGCTGAATTACAGCCTTGGCATGTTCACATCCAACTTTTTCTAGTTGTGATACAGCCCCCAAGCTCCTACACATGCACAAAAATCTCCCCTGTCAGTTAGGACTTCATCAGATGCCTCGACTTCGCCCTCAATCCACTTGATCACACCCTCGGGATCACCACGAATGAAATTTTGCTTAGCCGAGAGTGCACCAACACTTACAAAAGCATTTTTCAACTTGTTCGAGCATTGCATAGAAACATTATAGCACTCCTTCGCCTAATGAAGCTTCTCAACATTCTTCTAAACCCTCAACCGTTCGGTATCGGATATCTCACATTTTGATTACTCAACGTTGAAGTTTTTAGTAACTTCATCAAGCTTCTTCTCCAGTCCGGCTACTTCAGATCTATGTAATCCCGCTTGAATGGATAAAGCACGATCTAGATCAGCTATGCTTTTTGCATCTGCTTCTTTTTCTTTCTCAAATTTTAGAATCCTTTTGTCCACTTCGGAAAGTTTGGCCAAATTAGCTTCGCTTGTTTTTAATCTTTTGACCAAGGAAAGTAGGATCTTATCCTTCTCAAGTGCTTCATTCCAAAGAGTTATAATTTCTAAGTCTCAAAGGCTATCTTCTTGCTCTCATCTTCACAATCCCTTTAGACCTTTAAAGCTTTGCTTAAAATAAGACCCTAATAATAAGAGAAATGTCTATTAAAACGAGCAAAAAATATACTTGAAATGATTACCAAAACATTGAGAGGAATAGTAAACACAAACCTTCGGACTATTGTATGCTAAGCTGTCTGGCACATGATCCTTCGGCATTAAGGATAGTCCAAGCTCAAGCTTCGAATAACCCATCTTGTCCATCATCTCTCGGCAGACATCGATCTCCTTGCTGTGAGGAAGACAATATAGAAATTCGTTTTTTTCATCTCTGTAATACCCAACTTGTGGATAATAAAAGAGAAGAATTAATCTCCTTATAGGTATTGCCCTCTATTCATGAGAAATATTAATAATCATATTTAAAGTACCTAAATTAACCAAAGATACAAAAATAATCTATGCATCATGTTGGAGTTTATTTGTTTGTGTATTCAACAATAATAATAATATTAATAAAAATATATTAGTGTCCAAATTGGGATTTAAGATCTAATTTGCAATTTAGAAATTGAAAATAACATAGAAAGGAAAAAGAAAAAGAGAATACCTTATAAAGAAAAACTATATAAAAATATATATAGCTTTTCAAACGGGTACCCTTAATTTATAACATTGACTTGAGTACAAAATTCACAATAATATTTGAATTCAAAATTTAGATTCAAAAAATTAAAAAAAGAAAAACAGAAAGGAAAAAGAAAAAGGAATAAAGCTTGCACGTGGGCTTATTTCCGGGTGGCCGACCCATCCGTTCTGCCACTTCGGCCCAGTCCGAGGGGTGGAACTTTGCGCCGACAACCGGGACTCCTTGAAAGGCTCACTCTCTCGCACTCGCGTCGCTGCTCCGCGGGGCCCAGCGGGCAGTCCCTCAGCACCTACGCGTTACCGTCTTCTCCGCGCGACACCCACCTCCGTGCATGTCGCTACCCAGCCGTAAGCTCTGGAGTTCGTTGCAGCCGCCCTGTACCCCACCTCGCCTACAAATATTGGACCCGACGACCTCACTCGCTCGTGTTCCCATTTTCTCGCCGCCACTTTTACGTGCCATCCACTGCACCGCCACGTTCCGTGTGGAGTATATCCCCGCCACCGCGGATACCCATCATTAGTCCGATTCCGGCTCCAGTGTGGCCATCCGAGGCTTGTTCTGGTCACATTGACGTCGTGCGAGTGAGTAATCGAGGAGGGGCTTGCTGAAGCCATGGGAATTCCTCGCCGGAGTCGTGAATTTCGCCGAACTTGCGCCCCGCCGAGAACAGCCTGCGTCTGCGTGTGACTTCGTCATCGGTGAGTTCCGCATCCATGAAGTTCGCTTTGCCATTATTCATGCATAGCACCGTACCAATTGGAGTTTAGGGCGTAGTCCACCGATACGGCCATCTCCGGCCATGGCATCCGCCGCGAGGGGCATGGCACCGTCGCTCTGCGTGATCGGATGGCAGCGTGGTGCGGTCACCGTAGGATTTCTATCCAACACCTAGGATTAGATCGGGGGAAAGGGTTGGTAACGGTAGATCCCGGGATGGACGGTTTCGATGCAGTAGCGCATAACCACGTCGTTCATTAAATCCGGACCGTCCATCGTAGATCCTCCGGTCCCGTACGCCTGATGAACATCAGAGCTTCCCGATTTAATCTGGGTCGTTGATCTCTAATCCAACGGTCCAGGCACAGCGATACCACTTCACTGTGGCAAATTAACATATGAGTCTCTGAGCTTCGCAGAAATAAACCCGCAGTCCACCACGGGTTAAGCTGAGTCTGGGAAGTTTTGCGAGTTAGCCCTTGTTCTTTTCTGTATTCTTGTGCACATTCCAGAGCTATGAGAAAATAGGAAAATGAATTTAGAAAATGGATTTCTAATGTAAAAAGAATTCCAAAACTTATTTAATTCATAGAAGATTCATTTTAGCTCCATTTTAATCCATTCTAGTTGCAATAATTTTGCATTAATATTGTTTATTACCTGGTAACCCTGTTTAGTCATGAAACATAGAGTAGATTTGTTCATTTGGTTTAATCTAGATCAATCACCTAATAACTTCAGAAAATCGTAACTCGATAACTGTAACTCCGAATTTAGTGATTCTTGTTCCTATGATCTCGTTATGACGCGTAGAATATTACCATGCATTCTGTTCTGTTGTTTGATGTGATGTTAATTTCTCCTGTACTATGTTTGTTTCTATTATTGCGAGTAGACGAGAAAGTGACCGAGGACCCAGGTGTTCAGCTGGTGGAGACTGCTG
Organism: Zea mays; assembly: GCF_902167145.1. Classification (NCBI taxonomy): domain Eukaryota; kingdom Viridiplantae; phylum Streptophyta; class Magnoliopsida; order Poales; family Poaceae; genus Zea; species Zea mays. The sequence goes on along the minus strand of NC_050104.1, from coordinate 78,933,436 downwards.
AGCGGGAGCTCGTTGAAGGCAAGTTGTGCCCTTGATAAATTCTATTTACCCAATAATGTTCATGTTAATCATTATGATCTACATAGATTAATTTTGATGGGACCCAATAGGTCATCCTAGTTTGGCTATCTTTATACCTGTTTACCACTGAACTTTTGCGTAGTACCTGCTATTGCTTTATGTGGTTTTGGGTATTGAGATACACATTATTCATTATCATACTTTTATTATCAGTTTGTTATTTACTGTTCATGATAAGATCATTATGTTAATTGGAACCTGGAGCGACCACCCAGGAAAACAGTGCTACCAGAAGGGTGGTATGGGACGCCCTTGGCTGGATATATAGGAAAGATAGTGGAGGACTACCTTACCTAAAAGGGCCAAGGGCAGTAGGGGAGTGGTCAGTGTAGGGATGTTCTCGGGTTGATTTTGCTACGATGGCGGTCTGACAGGTGATCCCTGCATCGCGCTTCCTTGAAACTATAGCGGGTTTTCTGAAGATAGTGGAACTTTATAAAGGCCTCGTAGTGTTACCCTGCCTTGCTTCCTTGGTAGAGGTGTATGAGATTCATGACCCCTTGGCAGATGGGTAACATGACTTGTGGGTAAAGATGCGTAACCTCTGCAGAGTGTAAAACTAGTATATCAGTCGTGCTCACGGTCATGAGCGGCTCGGACCCTCACATGAGTAACTTATGGAATTAAATTTAATTGGTCATTTGCATCGCATTGTGGGTTTATTATTAATTTTGATTTATTGTTACTCTGGTTTTGTATATACTTACATTTGGTAACTGCTAATAAAATTTGACCAACTTATTAAAAGTAATGCTCATCTTTAACCATTATTTGTTGATCAGCCTTACACTTCACATGAGCTCCCACCTTTGGTGAGTTCATGCACATTATTCCCCACAATTTGTTGAGCTATGATCTTTTGTGAGCTCACTCTTGCGGTATATAAACCCCCTCATAGGTGAAGAGCAGGTGATCCAAGAGGAGTCCTACAACGAGGAATATGAACTTATCTAGGTGGCGTCTCCCAGTCAGCTTGAGGGCACCAAAAAATAATTATTTAGTTCATTTTATTGTCATCATTTATTTTTGTAAGACTTCTGCTATGTAATAATGATACTTGTGACATTTATCTCTATACACTTTGTCATTATATGTGATGTTCTTCTTTGGCACACATATGAGATGCACCGAGCTTTATCCCTTAAATCCGGGTGTGAGAGAAGTGGTATCAGAGGAAATGTTGACTGTAGGACGAAACCTAGATAGAACTGGACAAAGCCCTTACCTACTTACCTTACTCTGATTCTTTCTATACTTTTCTTGATCCTGTCTCACCTTTTGTTGTTCTACTCTGACTACTCTTATATTTTCTATTCTAAGACAAGGAGGATTTCACATCTTGGAATCCTGCATTTATGACCCTTCAAAGAGATAAGAGACCTAAGAAAAATTTAAAATTATTTTCTCTACCTAAAGTAATTGGATGTTTGTTCTGATGGTAAGTGCTTGATTTGCTTCTTTGATTGATTGGAATAGTGTAGCAGGGCATTCTAGCATGTACCACCATAAGGTAATGAATTAGAAGTAGTAGGTGATACACTAATCTACTTGGCTAATAAAACCCCCAAAAGATTCTGTCTCGCAATTACTCGTCTTATCTACAATTCTATCTTACCATGTATTTCTAACCCAGATGGTCAATACCAGGAAGGGAGGCGAAATCGATCTACCTGCCAACCCCCACAACAGGAGGATTGTTAGACAATCACAAACAGAAATGAATACTCCAAATCCTCCACCGACTGGGACAGATCCAGTGGTTGCCGCTCAGATGCAGATGCTACAGCAAATGGCAAACACAATGAATGACATGTAGGCTCAAATGAGGCAAGAACGCCAAGAGATGCGTCAGGAAAGGCAGGAGATGCAGGAGGAAATGAGGCAAGAGCGAATGGTGCGGCATCAACAACCACCAATGCCTCCACCACCACCACTAGCTCAACCCTGGGACAAGCACCGGGAGTTCATGAATCACAAGCCACCTACATTCACCAGCTCTCCAGATACATTACATGCTGTTGATTGGTTGAAATCAGTGGAGAAGATGCTTAATATCACCCAATGCTTTGACCAGGAGAAGGTGCTCTATGCTTCTGGTCGTCTTACTGGCCCCACTACTGACTGGTGGGATTCTTACACTGCTGCCTAGGATGTTGCCAATACTATTACCTGGGTAGAATTTGCTACACAGTTCAGAAACTACCATATTCATGCTGGACTGATGAAGATAAAGAAGAAGGAATTCCTATCACTGGAGCAAGGCAGTATGTCAGCCAGTGAATATCGTGACAAATTTATTCAGCTATCAAGATATGCTCCAGATGAAGTGGCTGATGATGAAAGAAAGCAGGAACATTTCATGGAGGGACTTGTTAGACCACTTCAGTATCAACTGGTTGCTCACACCTTTCCATCATTCCATAGGCTTCTGATAAGGCTTTAGCTATTGAACACAAGCGTGTTTAGCTGGGTGAAATGAAGAGGAAGGCTATCACCTAGGGGCAGAGCAGCAGTAGCATTCGTCCTCGCTATATATGTTCCGACCCAAGGTACACCAGCTCATCCTAGAGGAGGACCACGACCAGCTAAATATGCACCACAAGGGACTCCACATACTCCACAAACTCGTCAGGCTGCCCCCACTGGCACCCCAGCGAGACCTGTAGGACACAGTAAAGTCACCACTTGCTTCAAGTGTGGTGAGCTGGGACACTACGCCAATGCTTGTCCAAACAGGAACCCTAACACACCAGCTTGAAGCAATGTCTAGAGCAAGCAACAAACTCCAACATCTAGCTAGCAAGGGATTCAGCATTGCTAGAGTCAACCATGTCTGTGTTGATGCTACTGCCGATGGAGCTGACATCGCTATCGGTATGTTTTACATTAATTCAATTCCTGCAGCCATATTATTTGATTTTGGAGCTACGCATTCGTTTATTTCTGCTCGCTATGCCACCACAAATGAGTTACCACTTCAAACTATGCAAAAACCACTGATAGTAATTACCCCTAAAGGGCCCATTGAAGCAAATTATATGACACACAGATTAACACTGACTATTATGGGAAGGGAATTCTGGTCTACACCTATAGTATTAGAGGAAAGCAGTATAGACCTGATATTCAGTATGTCATGGTTAAGGAAAGCAAAGGCAGTTATACATTGTGCTAAGGGAACCGTAGAACTCACCAGTTCAAAAGGAGAAAGATTCGTAGTCGGTTACCCGGGATGCCACCGGATAGGGAAGTTGAATTTTTCATTGACCTCTTACCTGGTACTTCTCCCATTTCAAAAAGGTTATATAGGATGTCAGTGGAAGAATTAAAAGAACTAAAGAAACAATTAATGGAGTTGCAAGGGTACATTCGTCCGAGTTCCTCAACTTGGGGAACACATGTTCTGTTTGTACAGAAGAAGGATGGTTCACAAAGGATGTGTGTGGGTTACAGATCATTAAATGATGCCACAATTAAGAACAAGTATCCTTTACCTCATATTGAAGATTTATTTGATCATATGAGAGGTGCTAGGGTATTCTCTAAGATTGACCTCAGATCGGGATACCATCAAATGAAGATTAGGCCATATGATATTCCCAAGACAACTTTCTCTACCCGATATGGTCTATATGAGTTCACAGTCATGTCGTTTGGCTTAACTAATGCACCAGCCTACTTCATGAATCTGATGAACAAGGTGTTCATGGAGTATCTTGATAGATTTGTCATGGTGTTCATCGACAACATTCTCATTTATTCCAAGAATTATAGTGATCATGAGGAACATCTGTGGATGGCGCTACAAAAGTTATGGGATAATCAACTCTATGCCAAATTTAGCAAGTGTGAGTTCTGGCTTGACGAAGTACTATTCCTTGGGCATATCATCTCCAAGGGTGGAATCTCAGTGGATCTGGTTAAAGTAACGGAGATAGTTGGTTAGAAGATACCAAAAATAGTCACTGAGGTTTGGAGTTTCCTGGGGCTCGCAAGTTATTACCGGCATTTTATTGAAGGATTCTACAAGATAGCGAAGCCTATGACCTCACTATTAGAGAAGGTGAAAGAGTTTAAGTGGACTCATGAATGCCAAGAGAGTTTCAATCAACTGAGGTTTAAATTTATGTCACCCCCAGTGTTGATTATGCCAGATCTGCAGAAGGAATTTGACATATATTGTGATGAGCGCCGCCAGGGCCAGGGATGTGTTCTTATACAAGAAGGACATGTCATTGCTTACGCGTCTCACAAGTTGCGGAAACATGAGCTAAACTATCCCACTCATGACTTAGAACTGGCAGTCGTAGTGCATGCTCTCAAGATTTGGAGGCATTATATTATGGGGACTAAGTGCCAAGTCTCTATTGATTACAAGATCTTAAAGTATATCTTCACTCAGAAAGATATCAACCTAAGGCAACGTCGTTGGTTGGAGCTCATCAAAGATTATGACATGGAGATTCATTACCACCTGGGCAAGGCGAATCTGGTTGTGGATGCCTTGAGTCGGAAAGAGCATGTTCATGCACTTATTGTTAACCAGCTACCTGATGAGTTGGCGAAATATTTTGCAAAACTCAACCTAGGAATAGTTGCTCACACAGAAGGAGTTTCCATAGAGGTGGAAACTACCTTAGAACAAGAGATATGAAAGGGTCAGATTGGTGATGTTAAAATTCAAGAGATCAGAGATCTTATGGCAGAAGGCAGAGGGTCAGACTTCACGGAGGACGATCAAGGCACAATCTGGTTCAAGAACAAGATTTGTGTCCATCAGATTTATAGTCTTCGTGAAACTATATCGAAGGAGGCACATGACTCAACTTACTCCATCCATCCTGGTAGTACCAAGATGTACCAGGACCTGAAGCAGAAGTATTGGTGGTATGGACTAAAGAAAGATGTTGCTTCGCATGTACCATTGTGTGATGTTTGCCAGAGGGTAAAAGTTGAACATCAATGACCTGTCGGTTTGTTGCACCCGCTTAAGATACCTGAATGGAAGTGGGAAGAAATTGGTATGGACTTCATCGTAGGTCTACCCCGCACAGCTACTGGGTACAACTCTATTTGGGTGATTGTGGACAAGCTAACTAAAGTAGCCCACTTTATCCCAGTGAAGACCACATACTCAGGAGCCAGGCTAGCAGAGTTGTACATGGCACGGATAGTTTTTCTACACGGTGTGCCTAAGAAGATTGTGTCAGATCGAGGATCTCAGTTTACTTCTCGGTTTTGGCAAAAGTTGCATGAGTGCTTGGATACAAGACTGAATTTCAACTTGGCCTACCATCCTCAAACTGATGGGTAGACCGAGAGGACCAACCAAGTACTAGAAGATATGTTAAGGGCCTATGCCCTTAAACATGGTGGCAGTTGGGATAAGAGTTTACCATATGCAGAATTCTCTTACAATAATATCTACCAGGCCAGTTTGAAGATGTCCCCGTTTGAGGCTTTATATGGCAGAAAATGCAGGACTCCTCTATATTGGGTTCAAATTGGTGAAAGGCAGTTCTTTGGACCAGAAATTATACAAGAAGCAAAAGAACAAGTATGTTTTATACGGGTGAACTTGAGAACTGCGCAGTCAAGGCAGAAAAGCTATGCAGATACCCGGAGAAGGTAGCTAGAGTTTAAGGAGGGTGATCACGTGTATCTGAAGGTGTCACCGATCCAGAGTATGCGAAGATTTAAAGTTAAAGGGAAGTTGTCCCCTCGCTTTATTGGACCCTTCATGATCTTAAAGCGAGTGGGGGAAGTTGCTTACCAACTGGAACTACCCGATCATCTTGCAGATGTACATGATATCTTCCATGTATCCCATTTGAAGAAGTGTCTTAGGGTACCTGAAGAGCAGCTGCCTATGGAGGATCTGAGTGTTCAAGATGATCTGACTTACACTAAATATCCCATCAAGATCCTTGATACTTTGACTCGTGACACAAGAAGTAAGGTGATCAAAATGTGCAAAGTGCAATGGAGTCATCTGTAAAGCCCAAAATTGGTGAAAAAAACAATAATGATGAAATAAATATATATATATATATATTTAAGATAGTGTTTTAAGGGATTTTTGAAACCTTTGGATATTATTGGGATTCAAATTGAAACCAGAAAACAAATGAATAAGAATTTTATTAGCTCAGTAAATATTTCTTGGAAATAAGAAAATGGCAATATTATTTTTATTTTATCAAAGTGAGATTTGGGTCTCAAAACTAAAAGTCAACTTTGAAAATATTTTAATAAACGTAAACATTTCTAATTTCGGATAAGTGAATTATTCTTTTCTCTCTCACATGAATTAGGCATCAATATTATTCAAAAATAATAAGTAATAAAATACCATCGCTTCATACTAGGATTATTTTGTTGGTTAAAACTCCGAATTGAATTTGTTTGAAGATTGAAATTGAAACTTGAAATAAAATGAAATAGGAAAAAGGAAATGGAAAACAGAAAATAAAAAAAATAAAAGAAAAAGGAAACCACCGTCTGGGCTGATTTCCATCGGCCGGCCCACTAACCGCGCAACCGCGCCAGCCCAACTCCGTGCACTGGCCGACGGTGTGGCGGAACTGCCCGAATTATTCCGACTTAAGTACCTAAGTCCCACCTTAGAGGCTATACCACACTTAAATGGGAATAACCCGTCAATCCCTCGGATCTAGTCCGATGAGGCCGCTGACAGGATCAAGTACCACAGTCTCACTCGATGGTGAGTCACAGAGCAAATACAATAAAGCATAAAACCATACATTAAAGAGTATTAAACATATTACATCATCATCGGAGCTTTAACAAAAGTAGTCATCATTGTTAGAAGTGCAGCGGAATAAAGCTAACGGTAAATAAACAGAGAGATGGGGAAGCCTGTCCCATCACTCCTCATGCTCCTCCTCAGCCGAGGTAGGGTCCCACTCGACAGTCCAACCCGGTGGCAAGATGGACGGCCAAGTCACTCCAACAACCATGTCCTCCAGAGAACCTGAAAAATTATGCCACAAGCAAGGCTGAGTATACTAATACTCAGCTAGACTTACCCGGTGTGAGGAGTCTACTCCTCTACCTCTAGACATGCAGTTGTTTGGCTGAGGGGTTTGGTTGCCAAAAGCACTAGCTGAGTTTGTAAATCAAGTTTTAGCCTTTTCAAGTTTTAGTGTGACTCTCTTAAGACTAAATGTATACCTATCTAATCATATATGGTATCAAACATTTAGCAATCAACAACTTTTGTCACATCATCACCTTTCCACTTGTTACTCAATGTAGCAGCATGGATCAAGCAGTCTCATTAGCTGCGAGAAGCAGACGATTCGAATCGAGTTTTTAAACCTTGCAAGGTAAACCTAAAAACACGACGTGGCGAGGCACTCCGTCCCCACACACATCAACCGTCCCCATCGATTCCCCGTCAGCAGAGAGGGGCTCACCGCCTTGGCGTACAATGCCTCACTGACCCCGACTGCCGTCGTGCAGTGACCGCACTTGTACCCACCATAACCGGAATGGGAGACCACGTCTCAGGTCGCGTGAGGAGCGCAATCTGCTGCCAGGTTCAATCAGGTACTAGGCTTACCGATTTACCATATTTCTCGGCATATGTTTAGTACGTTCAAACGCTTGACTCACGGTACCACACCGTAATCCTTATTCAAATTTTTATCCCGTAGACAACCAATCCCCAAGGATTGTTGCCCACAATTCAACCTCGTTATGATATGAAAGTGAGTACAACAATTTCCTGACCTCGTGTGAGTACTAGAAAAATCACTCGACTTCTACCGAGATCCCTAATTAGTAAAGCAGCTACTCGACCTAGCATACTAGTATCCATCACAAAAGGATTCCTGAGATCATGCAACTAGGGTTTCAAACAACTCCTACACTTAAGTGCACATTCAATCCTACAATCATTAAGTGTAGTAAAATAGCATAATAAATAGGTTATGCATAAAACCAGGGCTTGCCTTCCAAAGCTGGGGCAGGCAGATCCTCTGGGGCAGGCTCTGGTGCTGGATCAGGGGCTACTTCTTGAGCAACTCCTTGCTCTGGCACGAGGATGTACTCTCCGTCAGCGAGGTTGCAATCTATCGAATGCAATGAATAAGAATATGTATGCCATGATTATGCAAGATTTAGTAAACATTATGCTAAGTGAAAGAAAACTAAGTTAGTTTAGTAACTTAGGGTTTCTTGGTCATACGTGGCTCTTAGTGGTGTATGCTTATCAATTTAGGTTTGGGTTTTGTTAGGGATAAGCATAGTGGATTGTATTTCCCTTAGATATTTTAGTGGGCAATAAAAGGGGTTTTGCTGGTTGGGTTAGGGTGACATTAATCTCCACTATTAATTTCTCTTTTTCATTTTCTATTTATGAATTCTAGGGTGGGTTTGAACTACAACAGTGGTTTAACTTTTTCCAAAAATTCTGTAAAAATTACAGTAGTTTACTAGTTACTGTAATTTGTCCTATAAATTTGAGGTGGTTACTGATTCAGATACTACTTGTGCAAAATTAACAAGGATAAGTTTTAAAAGGGCACTTTACACTATAGCTATGATTTAATTGAGGTTTCTGTACCAAATTTTATTTTTGTCCAAATACATAGGTGATATTAGGCCTTTGTGTTAAAAATCACAGAAAAAGGCATACTAGATATTTAGTTGTGAATTTTTAAAGTTTTATGCCAAAAAGGTGCTTATAACTAACTTGTTATTTGAAAAATATCAAACAACAGATTTCATATTTTTCCTATGTTCATAATAACAAAACATTAGTTATCCCAAGGTTTGGGGTGTTTTCTCCTTGGGGTTTATTTTTCTAGGGTTTTTCTAAGTTTTCCTTGTTTCCCTAAAATAAAAGGTATCTCATTTATTCTGTACTAAACAAAGGTAAAATAAATTTTTCTAGTGAACTATACTGAATAAGTGAACTAACAAAAATGTGGGTGCTCCCTGGTTCTTTATTTAAACCACCTTTAATATTTTCTCTAACTTTAGGCTAAAAATGATTTAAATGGTAAACTCTACCTTAACTTGGTGTGCAGAGGGGTTTATTATTTTTGTACATGTTAGGAAGTGATCAAGTACTTCTCTAAATTTTCTTAATCCCAGTCAAATAGTGTAACTATTTTTCCTTATTTCTTTTAGCTTTTGACCAGTTAATCATTTAAATCGAAACTCTAAAGTTTTCTGCAACACTTAGGGGTTTTATATTTTTCCTAAGTAGTTTACATTATTTAGGATCTGGCAAAATTGGTTTGACTCGATTTGGGTAAACCAAACTGAAGTTATGAATTTTCCAAGTTCTATTTGGAGTTAATTCAGAATAATTTAAAAGGTTTCCTGGAAAACAACTTTGCACCGAAGACCCTGGGTTCTTTCTGAATCAATCCACTCATTTCTACCCCTGCACCACTATTCCCTTGAGTCACTGACAGCGCACAAAACCCCCTGACCTTTCCTTCTTCTTCCCCGAGGTCCCTCCCCTTATGCAAACAGTACCCGCGGGAAAGAAAAGGGCGGCGCGGCTTACCGGCGGTGAGAGAGGTTCGGCGAGGGGCGGGGTTGGCTTCGGGAGGTCCTGGCGGTCACAGCGAGGTACGGCTCGACGGCGGTGGTGGCCGGAATCGGCCGGTCCACGCGCGCAGGCGGGTGATCTCGTCGGCGGCGAGTGCTCCGGCTTAACCACAACGATCTAGTTCAATTAAACGACACGATGAGCTCCACGGGATGACATAGAGGCTATGTGCACAAGGAATCGAAGAATGGGGCAGAGATTTACCCGGTATACATTCACTGGCGGTCGGGTGAAGTTCGGCAACCGTGGACTGGCTTCTCCGGCGAAGCAAAGTCCGATTCCTTGCTCGGGGAGCTTCACCGAGGCATGCACGATCTCTTCCGAGGGTCTGGCCTGGCTGGGAAGGGCTCTGCAGGCCGGTCTACGGTGGCGGGGGATCGGGTGGCCGCGGGCACGCTGTCTGCAGGGCAAACGCCGGTGGTTTCTGGCTCCGGTGAGGTCGAGCGTGCGCGGAGGAGTGTGGTCGATGCCTGAGGAGGCTTTATAGGCGCGGGCGCGAGCAGGGGACACGGGCATGACTCGGCGCGGCGCGGGGCGCGTGAGGTCGGGCGCGGGCGTGCTCTGGCGCGCTCAGAGCGCGTCGAACACGTGGAAGTGTTCTTGTGCCCGTGTTCAACAGCTCGCCGAGATCGCAAGCGTGTGAATCTTGGCAAAAATCCGGCGCAGGCCTCCTCCTGGCACCTAGGGCTGTCTCTTGTATGTGAGTCCCCATGGCAGATATGCCCTAGGTAGGGAGATATGCGGACGCCAAATCTGGCTTGTCCCTCTACCCACCTCACGACAAAAGCCATGCCAAATCATGTCAAACATCTTGGGCTCGGTTTCAACTTTTTCCAGTGGGTGCCTTAGGTGGTATGGCGCATTTTTGGTATACAACTCAAGTGGTTTTGGTGCCATTTACTAAGTGAACACGGTGGATCTTTAGATTAGGTTCAAAATTTGACATAGAAAGAATTAGAGAGCTCTAGCTCTCTCTCCACTTAAGGAATGGATTTGGGGGTTCTTTAAGGGGTCTTTTTGCAATGTTTCCTCTCTGTATTTTGTAGATTATAATGTTACTTAAACTTTGGCTAAAGGTTAACTCATGATTTGCACATTTGCTTAACCTTCCCCCCTTTACCAGGGTTTTGGGAGTTAAGGGCTTAAGAAGGGTCTAGGGTTTATTCCTCTATTGCCCAAGGTGATAATTGCATACATGCTTGGGTAGTGCTTTTGGTCATTAACATTCTTGGTTAATACATGGTTCCCAAGGTGTTATGCTCTTCTTCCCAAGTCTCTCCCACATGTGATCACAGTCATTAGTGCATAAATGTGTCATGGCCATGGTAACACCTGGGGTGTTACAGACGGGACCTACCGGTCAGCAGCAGACCCGATCACACTCTCGGACCCGCGCGCGCATCTGCTTGTTCGCCGACAGGTGGGGCCCGTTTGTTGGAATCTCCTTCATCGCGGGGACTTCATAACAAACCCGTGCATGCGCCGGGATCTCCTCCCCAACAAACTCCCGGTAATCGCGCAAGATAGCTACACTCCGGTGCATAAATACGCGTCGCTACCCCTACCTTCCCCATCCTAACTCAGCACCGAAGCCGAGCGCCCAAATGAACAAAGAAACGGCGGTGAGAGAGAGAGAGAGGATTGTCACCATCGGGGCCTTGCAAATTCACCATCGTCGTGGTCTTGGAGTTGGATCTGTGAGCTTCACCGTGGTTCAGTGTGGGTGTCCGTGGCTCCAACGCAAGGGATGGACCACCGGACTCACTCAATTGCTCGATGGAGCAATGGCGCCGCCACGTACCGTGGGCAGCTCGCCTTGACCACCGATTGGAGGTGAGCCGCTAACCATAGGGTTCGCCTAGTTCTCCTCCTCGCGTAGGGCGCCTAGTGTGTGCGGTTTGGGCCTTGGTTGGCCGGACAGCTCATCGCCGGCCATGGCTCCGCCATGGGGGCTGTCCGTGCCGCCGCGTTTCCTGACTAGGGAGATGAGCGAGGGGGATCGCGCCTAGCCGTTGGATATGGGGTAGGTGGGTGAGATTAGAGGGGGGTACCGCTTCGGCCAGATTCATTCTGGGCCGTCCATGGTGTGATCAGCGATCGCAGATTGGATCAAGGCGCGAGGCGTTGTTGACCATCGATGTCTGATTGGTCGGCCACGATTAGAAGTTCGGCAGCGTTTGGATGAAACTGATATGAGTCGTGGATCTCTGATCCCTCGGCCCGGATTAGATCTGTGATACGTTAAATCATGACCGTAGGATTTTGATCCGAGGGATAGCATGCGCGTACCGATTCATATCAGGGCCGATCTAATCTGGTCGGTCAGATTGTGATCGAATGGCTGGAAATCAAAGATACCTCTTCGGCCCTCCCCTTTTGCTAATGAGCCCCTGGATTTCTTAAAAATAAAACCCGCCGTCCTCGCGGGAGTTGTTTGTGTCCGGTTGACTTTTGCATGTTTAACCCCGGTCTTCTCTGTATTAGTGTGCTTAGTCCAGGGACTTAAGAAAATAGGAAAAACAATATAGAAAATACTTTTCTAGCACAAAAATAATTCTAGAACTTGTGAAATTCATAGTAAATTCATTTTAACTCCAAATTGAGTCATTCCAGTGGCAATAATTTTGTATTAATATTGTCTATCAACCAGTAACACTGTTTATCCATGAAACTTGAATTAAAATTATTCATTTGGATTAATCTATTCTAAGCACTAAATAATTTTGGAAATTCATAACTTAATAACCGTAGCTTCGAATTTAGTGGTTCTTGTTTCTACGATCTCGTAGCAACCCATAGATTATTATTACGCAGTTTATTCTTATGTTTGGTGTGATGTTAATTTTTCCTATACCATGCTTGTTTGTATTGCTATGACTAACGAGAGGTTACGAGTCACCTAAAGATCATCCTGGTACCTAGAATCTCAAGTCCCAGGCAAGTTGTGCCCTTGATCACTTCTTTTTACCCAGTCATGTTCTAATTAATCATAATGATCTGCATAGGTTAATTTTGATGGGACCCAACAGGTTACCCTAGTTTGATTATCTTTATACCTTGACTCCACTAAACTTTTTGGGTACTACCTGCTATTGCTTTATGTGGTTTTGGGTATGAAGATTACACTATTCATGATTATACTTTTGTTATCAGTTGTTATTTATTGTTCATGTTAAGATCATTATGTTAATTGGAACATGGAGAACCACCCGGGAAAACAGTGCTACCACAAGGGTTTATGGACGCCCTTGGCTGATTAACTAGGAAAGCTAGTGGATGATTACCTTACCCGAAAGGGGCAAGGGCAGTAGGGGAGTGGTCAGTGTAGAGAGGTCCTTGGTTGATTTTGCTGTGATGGCGGTCAGTCGAGGGACTCCTGCACTGGAGCTTCCTATAAACTGTAGCGGATTTTCTGTAGCTAGTGGAACTTTGTAAAGGCCTTGTAGTGTTACCCTGCCTCGCCTCCTCGTTAGAGGTGTATGGGATTGACAGTCTCTTGGCAGATGGGTAACATGACTTTTGGGTAAAGATGCGCAACCTCTGCAGAGTGTAAAACTGGTATACTAGCCGTGCTCACGGTCATGAGCAGCTCGGACACTCACATGATTAAATTATGGAACTTAAACTCAATTTGTCATATGCATTGCATCGCAGGTGATGTTACTTTTTTTTCTACTACTTTAATTGGGTTTGGTATTTACTTATACTTAGTAACTGCTAATAAAATTTTGACCAACTTTAAAAGCAATTCTCAGCTCTAACCATCCTCTTTGGTAAGCCTTACACTTCACATGAGCTCTCACCTTTGGCGAGTTCATGCACATTATTCCCCACAACTTGTTGAGCGATGAACGTATGTGAGCTCACTCTTGCTGTCTCACACCCCCCACAGGTCAAGAACAGGTACCGCAGGATGAGGCGCTTGGAGGATGCTGTGATGAGTTCGTGAGAGGTCTAGGCCGTCGTCTCCCAGTCAACTTTGGGTTGCTGGACCGTTGTCTCCTTATAATGTAATTATTTATTTATTTTGTACAGAACTCCTATTATATAGTAAAGATGTGACATTCGATCCTGTGCCATGATTCGTCATATGTGTGAGACTTGGTCCCAACACACCTGGTGATTATGTTCGCGCCCGGGTCTTGGTGCCCCGAAACCCGGGTGTGACATCATCACAGTGAAGATGAAGCTACTTGGGAGAGAGAAGAAGAGCTATGAATAGAATTTCCCCATCTCTTCCCCAATTCCTCTTAATCTTGAGGACGAGATTCTTTTAAGGGGGTAGGATTTGTAATACCCAAAACTTGTGGATCATAAAAGAGAAGAATTAATTTCCTTATAGGTATTGCCCTCTATTCATGAGAAATATTAATGATCATATTTAAAGTACCGAAATTAACCAAAGATACATAAATACACTATGCATCATGTTGGAGTTTATTTGTTTGTGCATTCAAAAAAAAACAATAATATTAATAAAAATATATTAGTGTCCAAAATGGGATTTAAGATCTAATTTGCAATTTAGAAATTGAATATAACATAGAAAGGAAAAAGGAAAAGAGAATACCTTATAAAGAAAAACTATATAAAAATAGATATAGCTTTTCAAACTGGTACCCTTAATTTATACCATTGACTTGAGTACAAAATTCACAACAATATTTGAATCCAAAATTTAGATTCAAAAAAATAAAAAAACAGAAAAACAGAGAAAGTAAAAAAGAAAAAGGAATAAAGCTTGCGCGTGGGCTGATTTCCAGGTGGCCGGCCCATATGTTCTGCCGCCTCGGCCCAGTCCGAGGGGTGGAACTTTGCGCCGACGACCGGGGCCCCTTGACAGGCTCGCTCTCTCGCACTCATACCGCTGCTCCGCGGAGCCCATCGGGCAGTCCCTCAGCACCTACTCGTTGTCGTCTTCTCCGCGCGACACCCACCTCCGCTCATGTCGCTACCTAGCCATAAGCTTCGGAGTCCGTTGCAGCCGCCCCGTACCCCACCTCGCCTACAAATATCGGACCCCACGACCTCGCCCACTCGTGCTCCCATTTTCTCGCCACCACTTCTCTGTGCCATCCACTGTGTTGCCGTGTTCCGCGCGGAGGTATATCACTGTGCTGCGAATACCCATCATTAGTGCGATTCCGGCTCCAGCGTGGCCATCCGAGGCTTGTTCTAGTCACATTGATGTCGTGCGAGGGAGTAATCGAGGAGGGGCTTGCTGAAGCCATGGGAATTCCTCACCGGAGTCGTGAATTCCGCCGAACTTGCGCCCCGCCGAGTACAGCCGCGTGTGACTTCGTCCTCAGTGAGTTCCGCATACATGAAGTTTGCTTTGCCATTATTCACGCATAGCACCGTACCAATTGGAGTTTAGGGTGTAGTCCACTGATACGGCCATCTCCGGCCATGGCCTCCACAGCGAGGGGGCGTGGCACCGTCACTCAGCGTGACCGGATAGGAGCGTGGTGCGGTCGTTGTAGGATTTCTATCCAACGCCTAGGATTAGATCGGGGGAAAAGGGTTGGTAACCATAGATCCCGAGATGGATGGTTTCGATGTGGTAACGCATAACCACGTCGTTCATTAAATCAGGGTCGTCCATCGTAGATCCTCCGGTCCCGTACGCCTAATGAACATCAGAGCTTCCCAATTTAATCTGGGTCGTTGATCTCTGATCCAACGGTCCCGGCGCAGCGATACCCCTTCACTGTGGCAAATTAACATATGAGTACCTGAGCTTCACAGAAATAAACTAGCAGTCCACCACGAGTTAAGCTGAGTCTGGGAAGTTTTGCGAGTTAGCCCCTGTTCTCTTCTGTATTCTTGTGCATAGTCCAGAGCTATGAGAAAATAGGAAAATGAATTTAGAAAATGGATTTCTAATGTAAAAAGAATTCCAGAACTTATTTAATTCATAGAAGATTCATTTTAGCTCCATTTTAATCCATTCTAGTTGCAATAATTTTGTATTAATATTGTTTATCCTCGTAACTCTATTTAGTCATGAAACATAGAGTAAATTTGTTCATTTGGTTTAATCTATATCAATCACCTAATAACTTCAGAAAATCGTAACTCGATAACCGTAACTCCAAATTCAGTGATTCTTGTTCCTATGATCTTGTTCGACACGTAGAATATTACCATGCATTCTGTTCTGTTGTTTGGTGTGATGTTAATTTCTCATGTACTATGTTTGTTTGTATTGTTACGAGTAGATGAGCAAGTGGCCAAGGACCCAAGTGTTCCGCAGGTGGAGACTGCTGAGCAGGAGCTCGTTGAAGGCAAGTTGTGCCCTTGATCACTTCTATTTACCCAATAATGTTCTTGTTAATCATTATGATCTGCATAGGTTAATTTTGATGGGACCCAATAGGTCATCCTAATTTGGCTATCTTTATACCTTGTTTACCACTGAACTTTTGGGTAGTACCTGCTATTGCTTTATGTGGTTTTGGGTATTGAGATACACATTATTCATGATCATACTTTTATTATCAGTCTGTTATTTACTGTTCATGATAAGATCATTATGTTAATTGGAACATGGAGCGACCACCCAAGAAAACAGTGCTACCACAAGGGTGGTATGGGATGCCCTTGGCTGACTAATTAGGAAAGCTAGTGGAGGGCTGCCTTACCCGAAAGGGGCAAGGGTAGTAGGGGAATGGTCAGTGTAGGGAGGTTCTCGGGTTGATTTTGCTGCAATGGCGGTCAGACGGGGGATCCCAGCATCGCGCTTCCTAGAAACTGTAGAGGGTTTTCTAAAGCTAGTGGAACTTTGTAAAGGCCTTGTAGTATTACCCAGCCTTGCTTCCTTGGTAGAGGTGTATGGGATTCATGACCCCTTGGCAGATGGGTAACATGACTTGTGGGTAAAGATGTGCAACCTCTACAGAGTGTAAAACTGGTATATCAGTTGTGCTCACGGTCATGAGCGGCTCGGACCCTCACATGAGTAACTTATGGAATTAAATTTAAATGGTCATTTGGATCGCATTGTGGGTTTATTTTTAATTTTGATCTATTATTACTCTAGTTTGGTATATACTTACATTTAGTAACTGCTAATAAAATTTGACCAACGTATTAAAAGCAATGCTCAGCTTTAACCATTATTTGTTGATCAGCCTTACACTTCACATGAGCTCCCACCTTTGGTGAGTTCATGCACATTATTCCCCACAACTTGTTGAGCTATGATCTTTTGTGAGCTCACTCTTACGATATATAAACCCCCCCATAGGTGAAGAGCAGGTGATCTAAAAGGAGCCCTACAACGAGGAATATGAGCTTATCTAGGTGGCATCTCCGAGTCAGCTTGAGGGCACCAAGGAATAATTATTTAGTTCATTTTATTATCATCATTTATTTTTGTAAGACTTCCGCTATGTAATAATGATACTTGTGACATTTATCTCTATACACTTTGTCATTATATGTGATGTTCTTTTTTGGCGCACATATGAGACGCACCCGGCTTTATCCCTTAAATCCGGGTGTGACAATCTGCTTCGTACGCCAAGGATCCTCGAGGATATTTCAATTCCTTGGCGTAATGTTGGGCCTCAGCAATTTGCCTTTGTGTCAGCTGCTTTCCTGAAGCGTGACGGATAATAAAATCAAGATCTTCAGTCGACATCGCTTCGGGTATCGGTAGCATTAACTTCTGTAGCAAACTTTCCTTTACTTGCTCTATTGGCCTAGTATTTGAAGGTCCGGCCTTAACACAGGCAGGAGAAGTGCTTGCAGCGACAACTTCCTCCAATTCTTCAACTTTGTCTTTGGAAACCCTAGTAGGAGTAGGAGTAGCCACCTTCGAAGGATTCAGAACAGCGTCTAGAACGCTGGCCATTCTCCTCTCTTTCCTAGGAGTCGCCGCTGGAATAGTTGTTGTCCTTGTCAGCTCTAGAAGTGCTGGAGAAATCTGCAGCTTCGGCTGCTAGTCACTTTTCAAACTTTCGGATTTTGACATCTCCAGTTGAACGACGGTAGCTTCAGCTACCGCAGCGGGTATTACCTCCACAACTAAGAGGGTAGCTTCGGCAGATTCAACAGCCTCTATCTTTGAACCTTCTACAGCAGGTAGTGCAGCAGCCCTCTCCATAAAATAAGACTTCGGCCGATGAGTTACAATCTTCATTCTTTTAGGTTTTGGCGCAGTAGAAGGGGTAGTTGATGCAATCCCCTTGCTTTCGAACTGGAAAGCAGTAATAGGGGAACACAAAACCAATAACGTCAAAAACTCTTTTCAGCCTTTTCTTTCCACAGGCACCGAAGGCAGTATTCATGGCTTCGTCTTCAGCCTTCCTATATGCCCCCAACAAAACATCAGCGGTCGCCTCAATAGCCTTGATCCATTCTTCATCTGGCTCCCCAAACTGACTTTTATAGTGATATGTATATTTCAAATAAACTAGGCCACCTTCGCTTGAGCTATCAGTGGTCTCCTTCGGCATTTCCCATTCGGCAACAAGAGGCCATACTTTGAAAGCTATGTGTTTTTAAACCGAGTCACTGGTGCTAATGTAACTGCACACAGTGTTGAAGGCCACCAAGCAAGCTTGAGCCCTATCACTATTCACGATCGAAGGCCTTCGGATGCCGAAGCGTGATTGAATCGGGCACTGAATTATATCTTTTATATCCTTCCTTTCAACCAAATCATTGTTAACATAAAACCATTGCCTCATCCAAGATCCTAGCCATTTCTTCTGAAATGTTGGGACAGACCGCCTCGTGTCAAAGCGGTATATGAAGGAATAGCAACCAAAATTGTTATGATATTGTTCCTTCCCCATTGCTCGTCTGATAAGATAATTCATGTATATTGCAGAAGCAATCGGCGTCGGGTTCCAACCCTTGGCTTCTCATTACCCAGATAAAAGCCCCGACTTTGATCAAAGCTTCGGGAGTGAGTTGATGAACATATATCTCGAATCTTTTAAGAACCTCGACCAGCATTTTATGCAAAGGAAACTGAAGGCTAGCAGGAAGAGGAACATTATTCTCTCCTCCAGCTCTCACTATAGTCATATCATGGAAATATTTACCCTTTATTGCTTCAATCTGCCCTCTTTTAACAATGGATTTGCCAAATACAACATGACTTGGCCTCCATGGCCGATCTTCGGCATCATCATTTTCACTCGATATCAAAACTCTCGCTGTTACTTGAATCCCCAGACAGTCCAGCTAAAATTTCATCTGTAATCTTTTCAATGTTGGTTCTTTCCATAGCTTCGTAAAAACCAGCTAGAGCGGGGTCCAAACTTTTCTTCTCTTTGGCCATCTCAGAGTTGAATGAAACAAAAAGCCGAAGCTCCAAAGAAATTGCAACTACAGGATCAGAAAACCAAAACAACAAACCCAACGCAAGCTTGATAGCACGAAAAATATTTTTAGCGCAGACCCTCATATATATGCAAAGCACCACTGCACGATGGGCCCCACAATACAGACGGATTCGCTATTCTAGCGAAGGGAAGGTGTTTTCTTGGACCTGTCACACACGGGTTTTAGGGGTCCAAAACCCGGGCGCGAAATAATCACCAGGTGTGCTGGGACCAAGTCTCACACATATGATGAATAGTGGTACAGAAGCGAATGTCACATCTTTACTATATAATATGAGTTCTGTACAAAATAAATAAATAATTGCATCATAAGGAGACAACGATCTAGCAACCCAAAGTTGACTGGGAGACGACGGCCTAGACCTCTCACGAACTCATCACAGCATCCTCCATGCGCCTCATCCTGTGGTACCTGTTCTTGACCTGTGGGGGGTGTGAGACAGCAAGAGTGAGCTTACATACGTTCATTGCTCAACAAGTTGTGGGGAATAATGTGCATGAACTCGCCAAAGGTGGGAACTCATGTGAAGTATAAGGCTTACCAAAGAGGATGGTTAAAGATGAGCATTGCTTTTAAAGTTGGTCAAAATTTAATTAGCAATTACTAAGTATAAGTAAATACTAACCCAAAAAAAGTAGTAGAACAAAAGTGATAACAACACCCGCAATGCAATGCATATGACAAACTGAATTTAGTTCCATAAATTAATCATGTGAGGGTCCGAGCTGCTCATGACTGTGAGCACGGCTTATATACCAGTTTTGTAACACCCCATTGTTACTTAGGGTTTTCCAGTACCCCAACTTGTGACCATTATCACATGTGGCTCTAAGGATGCATGAAACACCAAACTTATAGGGTTAAAAACCTAAGCAAAATCTTTTTTAGCTCAAGAATTATACCCTAAGCACATCATGCACTTTAAGTGAGAAAAACATCTCAAACCCTAACACCCTCCAAATGGGCCATTTAAGCACAAAAAGGGAATAGGAGAAAAGACTTGGGAAAAATACAAAATTTTGATATGAACCAATTAACAAAGTTTTAGTGCACTAAATAATATACAAAATGTAGTAAGGAAGATTGGTCATTTGAATTTTCCAAAATCTCCAAAATAGCCCATGAAGTAATGCCCTATGGAAAAATTCAGAAATCAGAATTTCAGCCCCTTTTCAAAGATCAATTGTGTTCTCTGTTTTTCAAAACTTGAATCAAATAAGTCCAAATACCAAAATGGCGCCAAACTACCTTGAACACACCTTGGCAAAGTTTGAGAAATTTTCTCAAACGTTTGACACGATCTTGGCGCAGATTTTCCTCGGGACTCGGCCGTGTGACACTGGTGTTTTGGCGACGTGACAACTCCCTATCCATAGCCCGAAACCGCACAACGTCCACCCACAAATGACAGAACTCAGTCATGGGAACAAATCCTACACGACGATCTTGCCCAAATTCGTGAAGATATGCACCCTATATGCGTTTGAACTCGGGCAGAATCACACTTCCACGTGTTCGATCGCGTGCCCGAGCGTTCGGCCGCGCACTGGCTGCCCTCTGCGCGCACTCAGCGCACGATCGGCGCCTGCTCTCAGCCATGCCTGAGGGCGCCTATAAGTACCTCTGGTGCGCAGCAGTCCGCTCTTCACTTCATCGCACGCCCGAGCAAAAACTCTAGCTCCGGTGAGCTCTCCACCGCCCGCCATCCTTTCCCGAGCACGACCACAGTGGCCAGCTCTTCCCGACGACCCGCAGCCTCGCCCTAGCCCCTGGACGGCTTCCTCAAGAGGCGGAGAAGCTTTCCCAAGCTGGAGCTGAGGCATTGCCTCACCGGAGAAGCAAGCTCGTCCTCACCAAACATCGACCGACTGCCATCGCGCGTGGACCGAGTCACTCGGTGAGTCTTTTTCTGATTCCTTGTACCAACACCATCGCTGACCTCCCCTAATGATCCCCGAGTGCTTTAATTTAACTCTACCGCCGTGAGCAGGCCAGAGCACGCATCACCGGCGAGCCCGACCGCCTGCGCGCACGGCCAGCCCATTTCCGACCACCACCGCCAACGATCCGCACCTCGATGTGATCGTAGAGACCCTCGGACCTCACCCGACCCTTCGCCGGACATCTACCGCCGCTGGTAAGCCGGCCACCGCTTTCTCTTCTTCGATCATTGTTCAGGGAAGGAGGAGCGCGGGTTAGAGGGGATAAAAAGCCAGGGGGGTTAAGTGCGAAGTTAGTGACTCAGGTGAATACTGCTTCAGGGGCACGGATTAAACGACTCAAATAGAAATAAGCCCAGGGACCCCGATGCAAAGTCATTTTCCTTTAACCATTTATGTTTATTCTTTTTAAATGAGCAGAGAACTTAGAAAATTCATAACTTGAGTATTATTCAACCAAATTTGGTCAAACCAATTTTGCTAGGACCTACATATTATAGACTATCAGACAAAAATAGTAAACTTTATGGTTTCTGCAATACTTTTTAGAGTTTTGATTTAAATTAGGAAAATACCCAAAACCTATTAAACTAGAGAAAAATAAAAATACTTCTATACTGGGATGAAGAAAAATTGTAGAGATACATATCCAACATACACACTGTTTAAAAATATTAAGCACCCCAATATACAAGAATAACTCAAGAATGTCCATTAAAAACTATTTCTGCCCAAAACTTAGAAAATTAAGAAAGGCAATGGAAAAAATAAACAGAGGATGAACATATTTTTCCTAGAATACCTAAGAAATAAAGAACATAGAAAAAATACAGAGAACCCTAGTCCAGAGCTAATCCAAGGTTAATTATTTTATTAGGCACTAAGAAATCAAGAAAAGCCATAGTTAAAAATATAAGGACCATTGCAAAAATGGCAAGGAAATTTTAGTAGACTCCTAACTGATAGAACACCACTCCAAAAATAATAAACACACCAACCCATCACAATAAGTGAGTTGAATAATTTGGATTTGACCTATGTTTTAATTAAATCATGTGAAAACCTAAAATTGTGCAACAGTGGGCAAACAATTTTTTACCCAATTACTTATGAAGTAAACCACCAGAGAAAAATATGAAACCCAATTAAAAATGCAAGGTGACACACATTACCCCCCTACCACATAAAAAGCCATATATTCCAAGAATTTCTACCACCCTTTCCCCTAAGAAAAAAGTTGCCAAATTTTAGAATGATTGCTCTTGCAAAAAGAAGAAGATAGGAAAAATTGGAAATCTGTTGTTTAACATTTTTCAAGTATTGTGGTAGTAGAAAGCACCCCTATGGCCAAGAACTTTAGAAAATCACAGTAAAATGACCAATAGGTATTAGTGGCTAAAACTTTGTACGAAGTCATATTATTACACTTAAATGCCAACAAAAATAAGCTTTAGGGATTAATCCACTCTTAGAAGAGAGTTGTAGTTCAAAGCACCCTCTCTGCCCTAAAACTTCATATTTTTTGTATAGAATGAACCCTTATCATTTTAAGCCTGAATTTTTGAGATTGAGAGTTATACACCAGTGAGAGGCTACTGTAATTTTTATAGAATTTTTAGAAATTTATAAAACTTTGTTGTAGTTCAAACCCACTTTAAAAAGCATAATAGAAAAAGAGAAAAAGAGAGAATTAGTAAGGATATTGAATCTCACCCCAATGAATTCAGCAAGGATCATAATAAACTTTCACTAAGACAATAAAAGGAAATCAGTGGGGCACTAAAATAATCTTACCATTTAACTTAACCATATTTGACTCTAAATTGGCTAAGTATACCACTAGAATTTCCGTAGTAAGAGTTAACTTTACTTTATGAATTTAATCATTTCTAGTACTACCACATTGCATATCATGGCATACATATATCTCACTCATTGCATTCATTAGATTGCAACCTCGCTGACGGAGAGTACGTGCTTATTCCCGAGCAAGGAGCTGTCCACGAGGAAGTCCAGGAGCCAGCTCCCGAGCCTGCCACAGAGGATCTCCCCGCAGCCCCAACATTTGAAGGCAAGCCCTGGTTTTATGCATAACCAATTTATATATGCTACTTTACTACACTTAATGTTTGTAGGCTTGTAATGTGCACTTAAGTGTAGGAATTGCTTGAAACCCTTAGTTGCATGTACTCAGGATTCCTTTTTGAAATGAATACTAGTATGCTCGGTCAAGTAACTACTTTGCTACTAGGATCTCGGTAGAAGTCGAGTGATTTTTCTAGCACTCAAGCGAGGACAGGCATTGATTGTATACATCTTGATAACGGGATCTATGATGATCTATGGACTTGGATCCAGGGTGGATGCCTTGTCCATGAGACGGAAATGGAATTAAGGATTAATGTGTGGCTACCTAAGTCAAGCGTTTGAAAGTACTAAACACATGTAGGGAAATATGGTAACCGGTAAACCTAGTACCTGAGTGAAGCCGGGCATGGACTTTCCCCCTCACTTGTCCTGAGACTAGGTCTCCCATGCTAGCTATGGTGGGTACAAGTGCGGTCACAACACGGCGGCAGCCGGGGTCAGTGGAGCATTGTATGCAAAGGCGGTGAGCCCTGGCCGCGAACGGGGAATCGATGGGAACGGTTGACGTGTGTGGGGACGGAGTGCCCCTACATGTCGTGTGTATAGGTTTACCTTGCAAGGTTTTAAAAAATTCGATTCGAATCGTCTGCTTCTCGCAGCTAATGATACTGCTTGGCCCCTTGTACTGCATTGAGTAAAAAGTGGAATGAGGTTTTACTTGAGATAACATGTTGATTGTATTAAATGATTGTTACCATGTATGCTTAGAAAGGAGGACATCTAGCTAAATTAATGATGTTAGATTTGGAAAAGCTAAAACTTATTTTAGACTCAGCTAGTGCTTTGGCAAACCAAACCCCTTAGACAAACAGTTGCATGGTATAGAGGTAGAGGAGTAGACTCCTCACACCGGGTAAGTCTAGCTAAGTATTAGTATACTCAGCCTTGCTCGTGGCACAATTTTTGCGGGTACGCTACAGGACATGGTTGATGGTGTGACTTGGCCTCCACCTTGCCACCGGGTTGGACGGTCGAGTGGGATGCTGCTCTGGCAGGAGAGGAGTAGGAGGAGTAGTGGGATAGGCCTTGCCCTATTCCTCAATATTCGACGTTATCGACTATCCGCTGCATTTGACTTATGAACTTGTTCCCTTTCATCTAAAAATCCGATTTATGTAATAACTCCAGTACTTTAATTTGTGGTTTCATGCTTTATTGTATTCTCTCTATGGCTCACCTTCGAGTGAGCTCGTGGTATTTGATCCCGGGGAAGTGGCTTCATCAGACTAGATCTGAGGGACTGACGGGTTATTCTGATTTAAGTGTGTCGCTGCCTCTAAGGCGTGACTTGGGCACTTAAGCTGGAATAATTCGGGCGGTTCCGCCACAAGTTTTACGCTCTGCAGAGGTTGCACATCTTTAACCACAAGTCATGTTACCCATCTGCCAAGAGAAGGCCACTCCCATACACCTGTACCGAGGAGGCGAGGTAGGGTAACACTACGAGTCCTTTACAAAGTTCCACTAGCTTCAGAAAACCCGCTACAGTTCTAGGAAGCTCCAATGCAGGGACCCCTCGCCTGATCGCCATCGCAGCAAAATCAACCCAAGGGCCTCCCTACAATTACCACTGCCCTTGCCCCTTTTGGGTAAGGTACTCTTCCACTAGCTTTCCTAATTAGTCATCCAATGGTGTCCCATACCACCCTTGTGGTAGCACTGTTGTCCTGAGTGGTCGCTCCATGTTCCAATTAACATAATGATCTTATCATGAACAATAAATAACAAACTGATAATAAAAGAATGATCATGAATAATGTGTATCTCTATACCCAAAACCACATAAAGCAATAACAGGTACTACCCAAAAATTCAGTGGTAAACAAGGTATAAAGATATTCAAACTAGGGTAACCTATTGGGCCCATCAAAATTAACCTATGCATATCATTATGATTAATAAGAACATGATTGGGTAAAAAGAAGTCATCAAGGGCACAACTTGCCTGCGACTTGAGATTCCTGGTACCAACTTGCTCTTCAGGTGACTCGTAACCTCATTGCTAGTCTTAGCAATACAGACAAACATGGTATAGGAAAAAAATAACATCACACCAAACATAAGAATAAGCTAAATAATAATAATCTACACGTTGCTACGAGATCGTGGGCACGAGAATCACTAAATCCGGAGCCATGGTTAAGAAGTTTTGGTATTTGGAAGGTCTACATGATGAAGTAATTAAAACTAGTTCTTGAGTTGATTTTATAAAGATAATCTAAAGAAATAATCTATTCAACTTTAACCTTAATATAACTTTACCAGAGATTATATCTTAATTAACTCATAATTATGGACATGTTAGCTTGGACATAGAAGAGTTAATCTAGTGGACATAGGATAAATATATATCTAACTATAAAAGTATGCAACATGGTATAATTAATGTTTGCTATTGAGCAGAGAATATTTTTATGAAGCAAACGCAACTTGAACAGACCAAATCGGAATTAAAACGAAGAAGTTATGGATTTCTGAAGTTTTAAGTGTTGGATACAAAAGAAACTAGGTGCATAATTATTAATCTATGTTTCATGACAAAATGGGGTTACTAGATGATAAACAATATTAAAATGAATTTAATGCAACTGGAAAGGATTAATTTGGAGTTAAAATGAATTTAATATGAATTAAGCGAGTTCCTAGATTTATTTTTGTACTAGAAATCCTTTTTCTAAATACATTCTAAATTTCCCAACGATTATGTTGCGGACACTATTTTAACAAAGCCCAGGGGGCTCTGCGTAAAGTCCAGGACCAAACTGCACATCTAGAATGGTGGGTATATTCTCAATAAAGTCAGGGGCACATCTGTAAAAGGCACAGGTTGAAGAGGTATCCTCCCACCAAAGTCGTTAGATCAGACATTTGTGGCGCATATCAGATTACTTAACATAATGAATCAGTACATGCTGGTTGCCATAGGATTGGAGATCTATGGTTCTTATTTTCAAAACGATCCGATCATCGCCCGCCTTACGTCCGCGGATCAACGAATCAGATGTAACTAGTCCAAATCGGTAAGAGTCATGCGATCTGGAATGTCCATTCACGATCCTACGCCTTATGCACTCATCCCCCCATCCAATGCCTAGTGGCGGCGACGCCTCCACTATGCACGGTGGAGCACACCGACGAGGAGGTGCCCTAGCTTCCACGATGCCCTATTTCGCATGAGACTACGCGCAGAATGAATAGGGGAATATGGCAGACTAGGGAGGGCAATCCTTACCATTGATTGAGCATAAGGGATGGTCCCGTGATGGTGAATGGCGGCACTGCGGTCACGCTGAACTTCAGTGAGGAATTTGTGCCCCCGGGGTGGACAGAGCCCCCGATTCGCCCCCGTAGATGGTCAGTGCATGAAAGGGAGCACCCAGGGCCACACGTCGAGGTTCTGGCGATGGCGTGCAGCAAGTTTGCCCGTGGCAGCGTTGATACTGCTGCAGGGAGTACACCCTTGATACCGCCCTTTACCCACACGCACGCGAATTCTTAAGCGCCCAGACGTCGAAGGAGAGGGAGAGAGCATCGCGTTATATAGGGCCGACGATGGGGCGACGATCAGATTGAGGTTGTTGAGATGGCGCCGAGCTCGGAAACAAACTCACGTTCGCCCGGAGGAGGAGGATATGCCTGACGAAGTGGGTCCGCGCTTCAGTGTGACGCAAGCTCGGTCGTGCGCCACGGTGACCGGCCCAGGGACCCCAGGCCACCAATCCGCACGGAATCCGCGGACGCCGTTGTCGCGGCTAGTCCGATTCGAGGATGAAGACGCCCTAACGCCATGGTCCCACCGACAGAGGCACCAGAGGATGCACACGGATGGTGGACCGAAGATGACGAGGCAGGCCCACCAGTCAGCGGGTAAATGCGCAAATTGATAAGATGGGCCACGCGGTGAGGGCGAGTGGGCCACGGGAGAGAACTGATACTGGGCTGAGGTAAGAGGATTCCAGTCAGATGGCCCAATCTGAATTCTTTCTCCTATTTCTTTTCTTTTATATTTCCTATTTTCTTTCCCCTTTCCAATTTGAAATATCCAAACCAATTTCAAATCCTTGTTTTCAATTTCGAATTTCAAATCTCCACATAGTCCTATTGTGACTACAAATCCTACTAAATTTAATATTATTATTTATTCTCTTAATCAATATTTCCTAGGAGTAACAAATGATTATTACAATTTCTTTTCTCATCTTCTATTTTATGTTCTTATTAAAATTTTGAGGTCAAATTATGATACCTTATTTTAATAGGATGTATCACCACAAATTATAAGTAGGAGATGCTTCACTCCATTATTTATTTAGTGGCTATTAATCTTATTAATTGATTACGAATATGAAAGGTCCTAGTAAATTTTCTAAAAGCTTTCAAAAATTCCATAAATACTATTATAAATATATATATTTCTTTACTTTATTGTTCATTTATTTTTCTACTAGTTTTGGGTTTTACAAATCCTACCCCCTTAAAAGGAATCTTGTCCTCGAGATTTGTAAGAAAAAGGATGTATACCTATTTTGTCTTAGAACATATGCACAAACAAGAATCTCAGCATGAAGCCTAATTTATTAGCAGAACATATGGTCAAATAGACCTTATTATTATTCCTAAAATAGTAAAATACTAGCTACTAACTAAAGTAACATTTAGGTCTTACAAATACTACTTAAATATATATATATGTATATCTATATTTATGTTTATTTATATATATGATCTACTCTTGTTGCTCGTTGACTTCTTCACCGACTACTTCATCTTTAACTAGCACTTCTTCTTGGATTTAAAGTTCACTGGGTTCAGTTTCTACTTCTGCATGGTTGACTTGTCCCCGGTTGACGGATAAGGGCTGACTCTTGCCCGCTGAGGCATGTCCTTGCTTCATTGGAGCCGGTGTAGTGTAGGCAGCCCTGTTGGGATAGTAGTTGGCATAGTGTCCTGATTGTCCACACTTGAAGCATGCCCTGTTGGTGGATGTGTTAGGAGAAACGGGTCCAGTTGGAGTGCTTGCTTGCGAGGAGCAGTTGGTGCCTGTTGAGTTTGCTGCCCGGAACTGCCACGAGCTGGTGTACTTTGAGCGGTAGTATAACGGGGATGGGAACTACTTCTAGCTTGTCCCTGGTTGGCAGCCCTTCTTTTCTCTCGGAACTCACACCTCTTGTTTTCCACAACAATCGCCTTATCAAGTAGTCGTTGAAAGGATGGAAATGTGTGTGATATCAGTTGGTATTATAGCGGTCCAATCAAACCTTCCAGGAAGAGCTCCTTATTCTTCTCATCATCCTCAACATCCCTAGGAGCATATCGAGATAGCTTAATAAATTTATCCCTATATTCGCTCACAGACATACTTCCCTGTTTGAGGGATAGAAACTCCTTCCTTTTAATCTTCATGAGTCCAGCAGGAATATGGTAATTCCTGAATTGAGCGGAGAATTCTGCCCAGATGATTGTGTTGATAGCAGCATGAGCAGCGCAGTACGCATCCCACCAATCTGCAGCGGGGCCAATAAGACGACCCGATGCATACAACACTTTCTCTCTGTCCGAGCACTGAGCTATGTTGAGCATTGTTGGGGGCCTTCGGCTTCCGAAGGTCCTCAAAAATATGATTTAACAATGTTTCTGGAGTATAATACATGAACAGGTATCTTCAGATTCGGATCAGAACCACAGTGTGAAGAAGCGCAAAGAACACGAAGGTTGGCGCAGAGCCGAAGCTTTGTGCAGGAGAGCTTCGACACGATAGTAGAAAAGGAAAACGACTTAAAAAGGAAAAGGCTATTCAGACCTCGATGGGTTACTATAGAGTCATTAGCAAATGTAAAGGGCATGGGTGTAATTTTACATGGGCTGTGTCCCGTGCCTATAAATAGATGAACAGTGCTTTCGTACTGTTCACGCTGACTTGGCATTTGCTTTTGCGTCACGCTTGTACTTTTACCTTCCCTCAAGCCGAAGGTACATTTGTAATTTGATATCATTTCTATTTTTCCATAATAATAAAATAGAAATGAGTTGATAATAATACTTAATTGTTTATGTCATCTCTTATACTTTATATGAATCCTTCTTCATTATTATATGTTGTGCTGATGAAGGTATGTCCTTCATAACCTTCGTCCGAAAATCATTATATCTCAAGGGGAATAATGCTTCGAAGGACGAAGGACTTTAACGTTTAACAATTTTTGTGTTGCCTTGTTCTTAACTCATAGCATTTGAGAACAAGTCCCCAACATTGGCGCCCACCTCCGGTGAACTCTTTTCGACCACCTTCGGCAAGCACTGACCTTCGTCATGCCACCAAAGAAAGCATCAACGACATGGGCTGCCGCTCTGCAGCCCCTAGATCCGAACCAGGAGATCCTTTCTCTTCGAGAGGCCCGAAGCCAGAAGAGGAAGGCCACTAGTCCAACACCCCAGGAGGACGAGTTGGACCAAGAAATCAGGAACATGGAGATGCTTCATCAACAAGTATAAAGGAAGAAGGAGAAGATGGTCCGATTAGCCGACCTTCAGAGGAAAATTGACGAAGCCACTGAAGAAGTACGCCATCTTGCTCAAGATGAGCAAGAACGAAGGCCCCAACACAGGGAGCTTCATCAAGAAGGATTGTTCGATGATGATGGATGGTATGATGATTCCCATCATGGAAATTTTGCTTTTGACGATGCTTCTCCTCTGTCAACAGAACTACAGGCTACACCTTGGCCCCCATCTTACAAGCCACCTCAGCTTCCCATGTACGACGGGCACTCAGATCCGAAGCAGTGTCTGATGAGCTACGAAGCAACCATATCTTCATATGGAGGCAATACTGCAGTCATGGCGAAATCTTTCGTCATGGCAGTCAAGAATGTTGCGTAAACCTGGTACTCCTCTCTTCGGCCAGGAACAATCACATCATGGCAGAAGCTGAAGGGCATGCTGATCACCAGTTTTCAAGGGTTTCAGACGAAGCCGGTTACCGCTCAAGCTTTGTTCTAGTGCATGCAAGATCATGGAGAATACCTCCAGGCGTATGTCCGAAGGTTCTTGCGTCTGAGGGCACAAGCTCCAACAGTGCCCAATGAAATTGTCATTGAGGCCATGATCAAGGGGCTTCGGCCAGGTCCTACGGCCCAATACCTCGCCAGGAAACTCCCTCAGACCCTGGAGAAATTGCTTCAGAAGATGGATGAATACATCCGTGCTGATAATGACTTTCGTCAAAGAAGGGAGGAAGCCTATAGGTTCTCTGAGTTGACTAGGGGCTTCGGAGGAAGAATCCATCCAAGGCACGTCAGATCAATCTACTCCACCCAGAATGACGACAGAGGAAGTCAGCAACAGAGGCCACAATATTCCTCGCAAGCTTCGGGTCAGCAACAAAGCTATCTTCGGCCGCCAGCTCCAAGGGGCAGAGGTGCCAGGGGCTTCGGAGGAAGGTTTGGAGATTAGCCTAGGAAAATTTATTGCTTATTTTGTGGTGAGGACAAGGGCCATACTACAAGAATGTGCCATGTCACCATTCAGAAACAGAAGGAAATAGCAGAAGCTGCAGCTCACCAGAACCAGCCGAAGCAGGTCATGCATACTGCTTCATATCACTCACCCTACATACCAGAGTATGTGGGTAACCATCCTGCAGCGTCTGTTGCTTCGGCTAGTCAGCCACAGGCATCATGGCCACAGCCCCCACCTCCGCCACCACTACAACCTGCATATTCACGCGGCCAATAGCCAGAAGGGAGTCAACAAACCCATCAGCAGAGAGACTTCAGGGAGGAGTCCAAAGCTCGCATAGTCAATAGTACTGTTCCAGAGTCGAAGCATATCTACTAAGAGATATCCTACCCCTGAATCAGTTTTTATATTCATTGTCATTCTCTTTTTTACTAAAGAACAGTTGTTGAAAATTTAGTTTTCTTGGCGTTTTCAATTCCTTGTAATAGCTTCGTTTTTGTCATAGTGAAAATATATCTCCCTACAGACTTACGGAGTTCAAAAAAGTTGTCGAGGCACAAAAAGCCGTTCCTAAGTCACAAGTATCTTCGAAGCTACAAAAAAGTCGTTCTACTGAACGCAGCGTAAGTTTGCCGAAGCTACAAAAAGTCATTCCTAAGGGAGCACAGTGTAAGTTTTCTGCTCAAAAGTCGTTCCAAAGGGAATGCAGAGCCAAATACCGCCGAAATATAAGGCGAAGCGCGAAAAGTCAATACGAATACCGCCGAAATAGAAGGCGAAGAAGTTCAAAAGACGTTCCTAAGGGAATCCAGAACTTACAGCGAAAAGTCAGCGCTGATACACCAAAAAATAAGCGGTGAAGCCGAAAAATAAACGACAAAGAGATTGTGTATTCCATTGTGGGGATGTGTGTGTGTCTTCGGCACAAATATCATCTTGCATAGCATAACATCATCACATCATTTGCATAACATAATATCATACATCATGTGGCATCAATGGCACAAGAAGGGGGTACAATGTTAACCTTCGGAGAATGCTTCGAAAAAGTGAAATTGTGCTAAGGCACAAAATAAGTTTTTAAGAGATACAGATTTATCAGCTCTGAAGTGGAGGAAAAAGTGTATTGTTGACGAAGCATCAGTGTTATGGAAACGATTCAAGCATTTTTTATAAAATACTCTGATTTCGAGGAACAAAGTCTATTATTGACGAAGCATTAATGTCTCTGCGACAATTGGAGGATTTTTTACGAAGCATAAAAACTCTTCTTTACGAAGCATGAAAAGAAGGGAAGGTGTTTTTTCGCCGAAGGCTCAAAACGGTATGTACAATAAAAATTTCATGCATCGCAAAGAAATAGATTACAAAGTCATTTACACATTACATTAAGAACTCATGAGTACCAAATATTACAAGCGAAGTCCAGCAAATATTACATTAATATTTTGGCAATATTTTTTACAATATATATTCTTCTTCTCTCAAAACTTTGTCTGCAGCTTCGGTCAGTAGTTGAGTAACAACTTCATCCATAATGGTTTCAGCCATGCTAATAATTTCTGATGATTCTTTTGCTTCTGCTTCGGCTAATGGCTCGAAGGGCTCCGGGGGAGGAGATAGTTCGGCTGTGGTAGAAAACATAAATAAGTTCGAAATCACAAAAATAAAAGATAAAGTTAAAAGCTATTAAGCAATACCTATCCGTCTTTCGAGTTCTGCAGCTTTTTCAGCCGCTTTCGTCGCTTCTTTAGCATCGTGAGTATCTTTTTCGCTCTTCTTTATTATCTTGTGAGCCACCCCTCGGCCGCCATTTTCCCATATGTCAGTAAAGAACTTTCCACCAACTAAGCTTGCTTCGGCCGAGGGGTCCTTCATATCATCAATAGATAAAGTAGCTTTGGATTGGGCCAAAGCTTTCACATGATCGCAACCTGATTTCTCTAAGATAGTCGCAATTCCCCTTGCACCTGAGAAGGCGCAGACGTCCCCACGACCATTCAAAACTTCCTCAAAAGCTTCGGCTTCGCTGCTGATCCATTCAATTGGGCCCTCAGGGTCGCCTCTTACGAAGTTGTCTTCACTGGAATATGCGCCAACATTGGCGAAGCTAGTTTTTATTTTTCCGAAACATTCTATGGATTTTTCATAACATCTTTCTTTTGAAGAGCGAAGTTCTACAACTGTTTTCTCCCAATAATTTTTCCAGTAATCACTGGCGTCTCGGTCAGCTTCGGCAATAGCACATTTTAATTTTGCTTCAGCCAGCTGTTTCCGAAGATCCTCAATTTCGCATTTCTGGGCTTCAGCCTGGGATTTGGAAGTAACTTCTTCTTCTTTTATTTTGTTCACCAATGAGTTTAATATCTTATCTTTTTCAAGACCTTCGTTCCTTAGTTCAATTACTTCGGAACGAAGGTTGTTTAAAGCTATAGTGCATGCTTCATCTTCGGCACTTTTTTGCGCCCTGAGGGCGTTGCTAAGAATGAGGCCCTGCGAAAGGAGTGCGATATTAAGCATAGGCAAATAAAAAATCTTTTGTTTTAAAGTACAAAAAGCTCATTCTCGTACCTTTAAACTATTATATGCTAAACTATCGGCCAATTCATCTTTTGATAGCACTGAAAGCCCGTCTTCTAGTGTCGGGAATCCGAAGCTTCTGCTCATCTCCCGGCAGACAGAAATCTCCTTGCTGTCAGGGAGACAATATAAGAAATCTTCTTCTCCGCTGTCGTTGAATATCAATGCCCCCTTTGGATATTTCAGTTTTCGGGCATAGTATTGAGCTTCTCGCTTTTCTTCTTTAGATAACCTTTTTCCCAAAGCATGTCGTACAGAATAATCAAGTACTTTGGAAGATGCTTCGGGAATAGGAGTGGCGATTTTTTCACGCAAAATTTGTTCTGTAGCTTCTTTTTCTGTTTCTTTTTCTCCGATTTCCAAGGATTTCTCCTTGGCGGGCTCTGAAGGCCCAGCTTCGGTCTCGACCTTGCTCTTTGCAGCTTCGGCTTCGGTCAGTCTTATCTCAGACTGCGTCTTTGGAGCTTCGACAGTTTTCCTTGGAGTAGAGCTTGTCTTTATTGTCTCCAACACATCTAGTACGTTGATCATTCTTTTTCTCTTAGGGGTCGCTGTAAGACCTTTTTTTGCCCTCGGCACTGTCACTTCTGCCGAAGGGCTTGTAACCTCTAAAATCTTTGTTCCTTCGACCGCTATCTCTTCAATTTTATCGGTCTTCGGCTCAGCTAATTTGACCAAGGATGCCTTCGGCTTTGCAGCCGGCTCTTCAATCCTCTGTGTAAGCGCAGGTTCTTTGGCTTCAGTAGCCGAAGAGGTCTCACCGCCAAATTCGGGTACTACGGCCGGTTCAATATATCGCGGTTGGTGAGTAAGAACCTTCACCTTTTTCCTCTTCGGCGTAGGCTCTCTTGGAGCAGCTGAAGCAGCATCCTTCTTGGAAGTTGCACTCTTTCTCTTCTGCCCCCGTGGCGGGTAGCGGTAATCAGGGTACATGAACCCAATAGCATAAAAAACTCTATTTAGCCTTTTCTTCATCCGGCTTCCGAAGGCCGCAGATAACGCATTATCTTCCGCTTTGGAGTACGGCCCAAGCAGTTCATCACTTGTAGCTTCGATACATTTCAGCCAGTCATCATTTGGCTCATCAAATTTATCTCCATATTTGAAGCTGTATTTCAGTCGAATCAACTCTCCTTCGCTAGTTTTAGTGACAGTCTCCTTCGGCATTTCCCACTTCTCTAAACGTGGCCATATTCTGAAGGCTATGTGCTCCTGGATTAGGTCCCTTGTCCCGATGAAAGAGCAAACCATGTCGAAGGCCCTTCGGCATCCTTCGGCTGCTTCATCAATCTCTACCTTCGGTTTCCGAAGGCCGAAGCGCTGCCAGATAGGACGCATGATAATATCTTTAATGTCTTCTCGTGCCTTTAAATCATTTTTCACATAGAACCATTCTTTCATCCAGTCAGGCCATCTCTTCCGAAAGGTCGGCACGGGGCAGCTTGAGCCAGAACGAGCGACGAAGCTATAGCAGCCAAAATTGTTATGATACTGTTCTTTACCCCAGGGCTTCGTCTCGTATAAAAGTTCGTGCATGCTGCAAAAACTTTTTGCACTTGGTTCCAAACCTTGACTCCTCACGGCCCAAACGAAGATTCCCATTCTTGTGATGGCTTCGGGAGTAATTTGGTGAAGAAAAATCTGGTATATCTTTAAAACTTCAACCACAAATCTGCTTAAGGGGAGCTGAAGCCCAGCTTTGAAAAAGCTTCGATAGATCACGACTTCATTCTCTTCGGGAACAGGAGAAGTCATGTCTCCGTTATCAGCCCTCACAATAGATATGTCTCGAAAATACCTTCCTCTCATGTTATCAAGATGACTTTGCCTGATAGTCGACTTTCCGAAGACTGTGTGACTTGGACGCCAGGGTCGATCTTCGGAGTCTTCGCCCCCACTTTCCACATCATAACTATCGCTGTCATCAGTATCTTTAGATAAGCCTTCCAGAATTTCTTTGGTAATCTTTTCTGTGTTGGTCTTTGCAATTGACTCGATGAATCCAACAGTTTTTTCCTTAAGAAGCTTCTCCTATTCGGTTAGCTTCGCTTCAACAAATGTCTTCTTGTCTTGAGACATTTTATCTTCAGAATTGACGAAAACTTCAAATCCGAAGCTCAGGAGCCCAGAAAACTTAAGAAATAAGGCAACTGTTGGAAAGCAAGAGCTAAGAAATCAAGCAGAGCAGATGGCAAAAAGCGTGCCAAATGAGCTCGTGGTGTGCCCTTATTTATATGTCTAGTGTGTTGAAAGCTGGAGGGCCCTGCTTGTCATTGACTGTTGCTATTCTAGCAAAGGGAAGATGTTTTTTCGGACCTTCGGCTTAGGGCCTTCGTCCATATCGCAATCTGAATTTATCATTCTAACAAATTAATATTGGGAGGGGCTACTTTTGGGGGCCTTCGGCTTCCGAAGGTCCTCAAAAACATGATTTAACAATGTTTCTGGAGTATAATACATGAACATGTATCTTCGGATTCGGATCAGAACCACAGTGTGAAGAAACACAAAGAACACGAAGGTTGGCGCAGAGCTGAAGCTATGTGCAGGAGAGCTTCGGCACGATAGCAGAAAAGGAAACCGACTTAAAAAGGAAAAGGCTATTAAGACCTCGATGGGTTACTATAGAGTCATTAGCAAATGTAAAGGGCATGGGTGTAATTTTACATGGGTTGCGTCCCGTGCCAATAAATAGATGAACAGTGCTTCCGTACTGTTCACGCTGACTTGGCATTTGCTTTTGCGTCACGCTTGTACTTTTACCTTCCCTCAAGCCGAAGGTACATTTGTAATTTGATATCATTTCTATTTTTCCATAATAATAAAATAGAAATGAGTTGATAATAATACTTAATTGTTTATGTTATCTCTTATACTTTATATGAATCCTTCTTCATTATTATATGTTGTGATGATGAAGGTATGTCCTTCATAACCTTTGTCCGAAAATCATTATATCTCAAGGGGAATAATGCTTCGAAGGATGAAGGACTTTAACGTTTAACAATTTTTGTGTTGCCTTGTTCTTAACTCATAGCATTTGAGAACAAGTCCCCAACAAGCATCTTATCTACAGACTTTAGCTAGTCATTTGCTTGTAGTGGGTCCGCTGAGTTGGAGAAGGTTGGTGGTTTGTGACTCATAAACTCCTGGTGCTTATCCCTGGGTGGAGGTGGTGGAGGTAGTGGTGGTTGCTGTTGTTGCACCCTTCGCTCTTGGCACATCTCCTCCCTCTCTTGGCGCATCTCCTGACGCTCCTGTCGCATCTATGCGTGCATATCTGCCATAGTATTAGCCATCTGTTGCATTATCCGCATCTGGGCTGCAACTGCTGGATCAGCTCTGACTGGTGGAGGATTTGGAGGATTCATCTCTACTTGTTGTTGTTGTCTAAGCACCCTCCGGTTATGTGGATTGGCAGGTAGATCAATTCCTCCTCCCTTCTTGGTATTGACCATCTTAGTTAGAAGCATATGGTAAGATAGTTTTGCAAGGGAAAATATTTGGTAGGCAGAATGAATAGGCTAGTAGCTGGTTATGAACTAAAGATTCTTTGGCAGGGCTTGATCTGTTGTTTTATGTCAAGATTGGGGTAACTAGTCGTACAAGGTGAATGTCCAAAGGTAAGATAGAATCTGTCAAGATGAGATAGATATGGGATACTAGATACATTTTAATGGGGATAATCGAGATTGTCTAGTTATTTTATAAATATTATCCTTTATGCCTAGACATATATGCAGATGCAATTGTGGACATTAATCCACAACCCATCACACTCAATCAAAGATCCAAATCAGACAAGTATCATAAGAACAAAAATTCAAGTTCATAGATATCTATATAAAAAATAATTTTGTTTTTGTTCCTAAGATTAGGTCTCCTATTCCTAAAAGTCACTTTAGGCACAGGATTTCAAAATGTGAAATCCACATTTGTCTTTGGAAATAAAAGGTAAGAATAATCAGAGTAAAGCGGAAATAGATGAGAAAAGATTAAGAAAAGTTTAGAAAAGATCAGAGTAGCAAAGGTAAGTATGTAAGGGTTGTCCATTTCTATCTAGGTTTCGTCCTACAGTCAACATTCCTCTGATACCACTTCTGTCACACCCGGGTTTTAGGGGTCCAAAACCCGGGCGCGAAATAATCATTAGGTGTGCTGGGACCAAGTCTCACACATATGATGAATAGTGGTACAGAAGCGAATGTCACATCTTTACTATATAATAGGAGTTCTATGCAAAATAAATAAATAATTACATCATATGGAGACAACGATCCAACAACCCAAAGTTGACTGGGAGACGACGACCTAGACCTCTCACGAACTCATCACAGCATCATCCATGCGCCTCATCCTGCGGTACCTGTTCTTGACCTGTGGGGGTGTGAGACAGCAAGAGTGAGCTCACATACGTTCATCGCTCAACATGTTGTGGGGAATAATGTGCATGAACTCGCCAAAGGTGGGAGCTCATGTGAAGTGTAAGGCTTACCAAAGAGGATGGTTAAAGCTGAGCATTGCTTTTAAAGTTGGTCAAAATTTTATTAGCAATTACTAAGTATAAGTAAATACCAACCCAATTAAGTAGTAGAACAAAAGTGATAACAACACCCGCAATGCAATGCATATGAAAAATTGAATTTAGTTCCATAAATTAATCTTGTGGGGGTCTGAGCTGCTCATGACCGTGAGCACGGCTGAGATACCAGTTTTACACTCTGTAGAGGTTGCATATCTTTACCCACAAGTCATGTTACCCATCTGCCAAGAGAAGGCCACTCCCATACACCTCTACCGAGGAGGCGAGGCAGGGTAACACTACGAGGCCTTTACAAAGTTCCACTAGCTTCAGAAAACCCGCTACAGTTTCTAGGAAGCTCCAATGCAGGGACCCCTCGCCTGACCGCCATCGCAGCAAAATCAACCGAATGGCCTCCCTATACTGACCACTCCCCTACTGCCCTTGCCCCTTTCGGGTAAGGTAGTCCTCCACTAGCTTTCCTAATTAGTCAGCCAATGGCATCCCATAACACCCTTGTGGTAGCACTGTTTTCCCGAGTGGTCGCTCCATGTTCCAATTAACCTAATGATCTTATCATGAACAGTAAATAACAAACTGATAATAAAAGTATGATCATGAATAATGTGTATCTCTATACCCAAAACCACATAAAGCAATAGCAGGTACTACCCAAAAATTCAATGGTAAACAAGGTATAAAGATAGTCAAACTAGGGTAGCCAATTGGGTCCCATCAAAATTAACCTATGCAGATCATTATGATTAATAAGAACATGATTGTGTAAAAAGAAGTGATCAAGGGCACAACTTGCCTAGTACTTGAGATTCTAGGTACCAACTTGCTCTTCAGGTGACTCGTAACCTCGCTGCTAGTCGTAGCAATATAGACAAACATGGTATAGGCAAAATTAACATCACACCAAACATAAGAATAAGCTGCATAATAATAATCTACGAGATCGGGGGCTCGAGAATCACTAAATCCGGAGCCATGGTTAAGAAGTTATGGTATTCAGAAGGTCTACGTGATGAAGTATTTAAAACTAGGTCTTGAGTTTATTTTATAAATATAATCTAAAGAAATAATCTATTCAACTTTAATATTAATTATAACTTGACTAGAGATTATATCTTAATTAACTCATAATTATGGACATGTTAGCTTTGACTTAGAAGAGTTAATCTAGTGGACATAGGATAAATATATATCTAACTATAAAAGTGTGCAACATGGTATAATTAATGTTTGTTACTGAGCAGAGAATATTGTTGGGGGTCTGCTTCGTCGCCGAAGGTCCTGTGAGAAGAAACACCTTCGGAAGGCCAGAATAGGAACAATGCCGAAGCTTCCAATCAGGGAGCTTCGTAGCGTATCTCTAGGTGCACCGACTTAAAGATGAAATGACCAATCAGCCCATGATAACATGTGTTATGATTGTAATCATTTGTAGAGGACATGAATGTAAATTCACACAGGCTGCGCCCTGTGCCTATAAATAGGTGAACAGTACCCTCGTGCTGTTCACGCTTTCGCATCTCACTTTTACCTTTGCCCTCTGTCAAGCTCAAGGTACAAATGTAATTTGATATTTGCTTTAATGTACTCATGATTATTTAATAATAGATGTTTATATTATGATATCATATAATTGTTTATGTTGTTTTCATATGTTTCATAAGCTTCATCCTCTGTTTATACATGTCATATTTATGAAGGTACGTCCTTCATAACCTTCGTCTGAAGATCATTATATCCTAAGGGAAATAATGCTTCGAAGGACGAAGGACATTAACATTTAACATTTTGTGTTGCCTTGTTCTTAACTCATAGCATTTGAGAACAAGTTCCCAACATTGGTGCCCACCTCCGGTGAACTCAATTCCACTGTTGAGCTGATGGCTTCGTTCAACAATCAAGCTGAAGTTGCTTCGGCTACAAAGCTGGTGCTCCCAATAACTGGCGGTTCATGCTTAGAATCAACCAACAAGAAGCAGAAGAAGGAGGCTCAGAGAAGGGTACAGCATGTTGGGGTGCAGGGGCCTTCATCAAATCAAAATGGTCTCACATCCCAATCACCTTCTCTCAGGAGGATCTTCAGCTCAAAGATTATCCTCACAATGATGCTATGGTCATATCTTGTGTCATCAAGGGATTTCTGGTTCATAATGTTCTAGTTGATACAGGCAGTGCAACAGATATCATATTTGCTAAGGCCTTCAGATAGATGCAAGAGCCAGAAGACAAGATTCATGATGCTACACATCCTCTATGTGGCTTCGGAGGAAGACAGATTGTGGCACTCGGTAAAACCACAATGCCAGTAACCTTCGGTTTTGTTCATAACACAAGGACCGAACATGTTGTCTTTGATATTGTCAACATGGAATACCCCTACAATGCAGTAACTGGCCGAGGGACACTCAATGCTTTTGAAGCAATACTTCAC
Organism: Zea mays; assembly: GCF_902167145.1. Classification (NCBI taxonomy): domain Eukaryota; kingdom Viridiplantae; phylum Streptophyta; class Magnoliopsida; order Poales; family Poaceae; genus Zea; species Zea mays. The sequence goes on along the minus strand of NC_050104.1, from coordinate 78,893,309 downwards.
CCAGCATATCTATGCATGAAGATACCTTTGGAACAAGGGCCCATTGCTATTCATGGAAGTCAAGAAGCTGCCAGAAAGGTCGAAGGAAATTGGACAGACTCAAAAGCGATCCACAATATAGATAGAGCCGAAACTTGTGAACAGTACAAGTACAGAAGAGAGAAGGCTGCTTCGGCTGATCAGCCGAAGCCCATGCTTCTATGTGAAGACATAGCAGAGCAGAAGGTACTGCTGGGGTCTCAACTATCTGAAGAGCAGGAGAAAATTTTGATAAGGTTTTTATTCAACAACAAAGATGTTTTTGCTTGGTCGGCTAATGATCTATGTGGTGTCAACAGAGACGTCATTGAACATTCACTCAATGTCGACCCATCTTTCAGGCCAAGAAAGCAAAGGCTTCGGAAAATGTCTGACAATAAAGCTGAAGGTGCTCGGAATGAAGTAAAAAGGCTTCTCAGTGCTGGTGTCATTAGAGAGGTAAAATATCCAAAGTGGCTAGCCAATATTGTTATGGTGAAGAAGGCCAATGGCAAATGGAGAATGTGTATTGACTTCATAGATCTTAACAAGGCCTGTCCAAAAGACGAATTTCCATTACCAAGAATAGACTCTCTTGTAGATGCAACAGCTTCTTCAGAGCTTATGGGTCTGCTGGATTGCTACTCAGGATATCAAAATATGGATGAAGGAGGATGAGCCGAAGACTAGCTTCATAACTCCCAGTGGCACCTATTGCTATCTTCGGATGCCTGAGGGGCTCAAGAATGCTGGAGGAAGCTTCAGCAGAATGACATCCAAGGTCCTTCATTCCCAGATAGGCAGAAATGTGCTAACATACATTGATGACATCATAGTAAAAAGCACGAAGCAAGAAAATCACATTACTAATCTGCAAGAAACATTTGCTAATTTCAGGCAAGCTGGCCTGAAATTAAATCTAGAAAAATGTGTCTTTGGAGTGAAGAAGGGTAGGTTCCTTGGTTGTCTAGTTTCAATGAAGGGGATTAAAGCTAACCCAAGCAAGATCGAAGCTATCCTTCGGATGGAGCCGCCAAGCACAAAGAAGGGGGCCCAACGGCTGACATGAAGACTGGCATCATTGAATAGATTCATATCTAGATCAGCAGAAAGAAACTTGCCATTCTTTGAAATACTAAAGTCAGCGATGTTTTTCAATGGGGCCCAGCTCAACAGAAAGCCTTCGAAGAGCTGAAGCAATACTTGATTCATCTAACAACATTTACTCCACCTGCGCCAGGGGCTCCATTACTATTGTATGTGGCAGCTTCGCACTCAGTAGTGAGTGCGGCGCTTGTACAGGAGAAGCTTGAAGGACAAATTAAAAAGCAAGCCCCAGTATACTTTGTCTCCGAAGTTCTAAGTTTATCAAAGAAAAACTATACAGAATTGGAGAAGGTGTTGTATGCTGTGTTAATGGCCTCCAGGAAGATTCGGCATTATTTTCAAGCATACCACATGATTGTTCCTTCATCACAGCCTCTGAAGGATATTATGAGGAACAGAAAAGCTACTGGAAGGATTGGAAAGTGGGCTGCGGAGCTTAATGAGTTCAGTATTGACTATGTGCATAGATCCTCAATTCAGTCCCAGGCGTTAGCAGACTTCATTGCTGATTGGACGCTAGGGGCTCAGGAAGAAGAAGCAAATAAAGATGCTGAAGCTTGGACAGTGTTCTGCGACGGTTCCTGGGGTACCTTCAGTGCGGGTGCGACTGCTGTCCTAGTTGCACCTTCCAAAGTTAGAACATGCTATGCAGCAAGGCTTGACTTCAGCTATACAAATAATATTGCTGAATACGAAGCTTTACTTTTGGGGCTTCAAAAGTTAAAGGCAATGGGAATAAGAAGGGAAGTCCTTAAAACAGACTCTCAAGTTATTTCTGGTCATGTTGACAAGAGTTGCAAGGTAAGAGATCTGAAGCTTGAGAAATATCTAGACACAGTTCAAAGGCTTGAAGCTTCTTTCGAAGGATTTTCTGTTAAGAATATTCCAAGAGGGGAAAATGAGCATGCAGATCTGCTAGCCAAGTCAGCGGCATAGGGGCTTCCTCTATCTTCGGAAGTATTTTTGAGACAATAAGAGCACCTTTGGTTGAACTCCTCGAAAGAGCAGTGCTCACAATATCTCCTGTCCATAGTGAAGATTGGAGGACTGAGATTATATCTTTCCTCCAGGGTAACTGTCTCTCGGATGATGATGTTTATAACAAAAGAATGGAAGCAAGAACAAGACCATATGTCATAATAGAAGGGGAATTATATAAACATGGAGTTTGTTCCCTACTTCTCAAATGCTTATCTAGAACCAAAGGTATAGAACTGATGAAGGAGATACATGCAGGATTGTGTGGATCCCACATTGGGTCCAGACCTCTTCTGGGAATGGTTTTCCGACAAGGATTCTATTGGCCGAAGGCAACTTCGAACGCAGCAGATTTGGTTCAAAAGTGCGAAAATTGTCAAAAATGTGCAAGAGATCAGAAGCAACACTCATCATTGACTCAGCTAATACAACCAACCTGCCTGTTGCAGAGATGGGGCCTGGATCTGCTAGGTCCACTTCTACTAGCGCAGGGCAACTTGAGATATGTCGTGGTGGTGGTAGAATATTTTTCTAAGTGGATCGAAGCGAAGCCTTTGGCTACAATAACTTTGGCTACAGTCCAAAAATTCTTCTAGCAGAATATAGTTTATCGCTTCGGTGTGCCGAAGGCTATAACTATGGACAATGGAACATAGTTTGATGCTGAAACTTTCAAAGATTTCTGCGATCAGATCGGCACGAAAATTCATTTTGCATCAGTCAGGCACCCGAAATCAAATGGATTAGTTGAAAGGGCAAATGGTATTATAATGACGGGAATAATGAAGTTAATCTTCAATCAGCCTAGAGGAAAGTGGCCAGATGAGTTGGTTAAAGTGGTGTGGAGCCACAATACAACTATATCAAGGTCAATAGGTTTTACACCATTCAAGTTATTGTTCGGTGACGAAGCTATAAACCCCGAAGAGGCTAAAGCAGGGTCAATAAGAACAGTAGCTTCGGTAGAAGACGAAGCTAATTATTCTGTGGCAAAAGATACTATAGAAGGGGCTAGACTTTAGGCTGTGGGAAATATCAACAAATATCAAGCCGAAACAATAAAATGGCGTGATAGAAAAGTTCGGTTGAAAAACATTAAGCCAGGACATCTGGTGCTTCGGAGAGTAGCCAACCCTGACACAGTAGGCAAGCTTCAGCTGAAGTGGGAAGGACCTTTTCTGGTAGTATCTTCGTCAAGACCCGGTTCTTACAGATTAAAGGATATGGACGACAACGACATTCCTAGATCTTGGAATGCGGATGAGCTTCGACGATACTATGTGTGACTTGATGTAAACTTTTTTATTTTTTTCCTATGGCACACTTTTCCTTTCTAAAGGGGGAGAAAGGTTTTTAATGGGGCCATAGCATGTAATTTTCCTTCTCTTATTCAGCTCTACGAGAGTAAGATCCCCCAAACCATGTAAAATGTAAAATCTGAGCATGCACCATTGAGTGCAGAGAAAGAAAAGAAACAGGGAGAAGCTCGAAAGTCGTCCCTAAGGGGATGCAGAGCATGACGAAGCTACAAAAAAGTCGTTCCCAAGGGAGCGCAGCGTAAGTTTTCTGCTCAAAAGTCGTTCCTAAGGGAATGCAGAGCCAAATACCGCCGAAATATAAGGCGAAGCGCGAAAAGTCAACGCGAAAAATACCGCTAAAATATAAGGTGAAGTGCGAAAAGTCAACGCGAAAAATACCACCAAAATAGAAGGCGAAGAAGTTCAAAAGACATTCCTAAGGGGATGCAGAACTTACACCGAAAAATAAGCGGTGAAGCTGAAAAATAAGCGGCAAAGAGACTTCAGTCATTCTTAAGGGAATGAAGGTTATGGATGTGGCTTTGTATGTGTGTGTTTGGGCATTCATTTGCACGATACATTACATCATACATTGCATTCATAAACATTCATTTAGACATGCATAGGATCATCATCATCATATCATACAGATACAGACAGTTGCTTTGGCTCTAAGGATACGGCTTCGGCTAAAGGAAAGGAAGCAGATTTATGCTTCGTTGTGTATGAAAAGAAGGGAAGGTGTTTTTCGCCTTTGGCTCAAAAAATACAAGTTTCGTTCACATCAAAGCAGTTCATACATGGACGGAAAGGTAAAAATATATTACAAGGTATGGACAAATTTACAGAATAGTACCTAATTTTTAAATTACAATATTCTTTACAAGGATAATGCAAGAGTTTTTATAGAGTTTTTTCACAGCAAGGTTTTTGGCTTCATCATCATTCGTTAAGCTTCGGATCATCTGCCAAGCTTCGGCTCATTGCTCCTCGACTTCGTCATCCTGTACATATCAAAGCGGTATAAGGAAAGTGCAAATTTCAAGAAGAAGGTAAAGCAGCAGGCACAAGTTTATTACCGGCTTGAGGTGGCTTCGAGCTTCGTCACCAGCCAAGTTTCGCCTGCCCTTTGCCCAGATTTGAGTAACAAATCTGTTTCCGATGCTTCAGGCCAGGCCGGTTATGTCATCCAAGTCTGCTGGTGACAGGCTGAAGTTTGGTCTGTTTACAATGTTTCCATATGTACAGCCAGCCTTCATGAAAGCAACAGCTGTGCCTCGAGAAGCTAGCAGAGCACAAAAGTCACGATGTCCAGCTATAACTTCGTCGAGAGCATCAACTTCACCTTCAATATGATCAAATGTGCTCGGCAGGTCTGCAACCGAAGGTTTAAACTTTTTGGAACTGGCTCCAACTGAGTTGAAGACCTGCTTCAGCCGTTGAATGCACCAGGTGCCGAAGCCTAAGCATTTTTCTTGAAGATCTTTGAGTGATTTCTGCAGATTTGAACTTTTTTCAACTTCAGCTTCGAGTTTTGTTTCGAAATTTTTCTTCTCTTGCTTAAAGCTTTTTGACTTCATGGAAAGTTCACTGTTCAATCTAGCGATCTCGGCTTGAGCTTCTACCAGTAAACCTTCCATTGTTTGAAGCACGAAGTCTTTCTTTTCTAGGGCAGCTTCATGATCTTTAATCTTGTTCTCTAAGCCCTCTATTATAACTTCGTTTTTCTTGTCCTCGAGGTCTTGTTGCATCCTCAAGGCTTTGCTTAGTAGTAGGCTCTCACAAAATAACCTTCATCAGAAAACATCTTCATATCAAAACAATAAAAAAGTTAAGGGAAGAATTTTACCTTAAAGTTAGAATAAAACAAGCTACCGGCGATATGCTGTCGTCGGTATTTGCTGAGATCGGCTTTGAGCTTCGGGAAGCCAACACTTTTCGATAAAGTGCTGACAACTTTCGCCCCAGTCCGGTCTTGAAGGCAACCTAAGCTCTCTTCGTCTATACCGTCGAAGAGCAGCGCCCCTGGCTGGTACCCGCAAGATATAGCATAGTCCCTCACTCTTCTTTTTCAGCCTTAGACAAATCTTGCCCAATTATGTTTTGAAAGTTGAAATTTCTTTCTTCCGAAGTATCTTCGGCAAGCTCCTTCTCTTTTTTAGGCACTACAGCCGGGGTTTCCTCAGCAGCTGCAGCAGTTTCTTCGTCACCCATATTCAAAATCATTTCATCAATGTCAGTAAGTGTGTTTTCCAAATTTGTGGCTTCGACTACTGCAGCTTCGGCAGGAGCAGCTTCGGCTGCTGCTGTTTTCGGCACTGAGGCCGACGGCGGTGTTTCTTCAATAACCCCAATGACAGTAATAATCCTTCGCTTTTTTGGTTCAGCGTGCTTCTCGGCAACCGAAGGCTCCTTCTTCTTCTGTAAAAGCTTCATCAGTTCCGGTCCCAGCGGACTTAGCTTATTAGGTAGAGATTCGGTCATTACCTTTAAAATCTCTTCTGCGTTAGTGGCAGAAGGTGTTGAGGGAATTTCTTCTTCTAAATCAGCTTTTGGCTTCGGAGCTGTAGCTTTTCTTTTCTTCGAAATGGCCACCTTTGGCTCAGGGCTAGATTTTTTCTTTTTTGCTAAATTTTCATCTTCTTTTATCATTCTGGCAGCTTGTCTTTGCATAACACTGACAGCTCTTTTTCGTTTTGGCCCTTCTGCACCTTTGCTTAACTGTTCATAGTCTGGGTAATCAAATTTTAGAGCGTCCATTACTCGGTTCAGCCTTCGTTTCGGTCGGGTGCCAAAGTTTGCCGTCATTAATTGATCTTCTTTCTTTGTATAATTGCCTAAGATTTCATTGCACATAACTTCAATTGTATCCAACCATTCTTGGCAGGGTTCTTTGAAGTGTTTCTTGAACTTAAAATGATAGGGCAGTCGAACAAGTTCATTCTTTTTCTTCTCTCCTTTAAGCTTCGGCATACTACATTCCTTTAACGTCGGAAATACTCTATTGGCTAAGTATTCCTGAACCAAATCCCTAGTACCGATATGCTCAAACACAACTCTAAATTCGCCCACAGCATCTGGGCATGATGACCCCGGCGTCATGCGGCACTGGGGCCTAGTTAACCCGAAGGTTAGCTCCAGTGGGCTCTGAACTAGCTTCTCCTTTTTCTCATCAACCTTAACATAAAACCATTCAGTTTTCCAACCGGTTGGCCATTTGGTGCGGTACCTAACCACCGGTGTCTTCATGTCTTTGCTGTAGGCAAAATTATAGCAGCAAAAATTCTCGTGTAGTCCATCTTCTCTAGTCTTCGTCTGATAGTGAAGTTCGTGCACCCGGCAGAAGGCTTCGGCAAGCGGCTCCATGTGGCGGAACTGCCCGAATTATTCCAACTTAAGTGCCTAAGCCCCGCCCTAGAGGCTAGACCACACTTAAATGGGAATAACCCGTCAATCCCTCGGATCTAGTCCGACACGGCCACTGACAGGATCAAGTACCACAATCTCACTCGATAGTGAGTCACAGAGCAAATACAATAAAGCATAAAAACCATGCATGTAAGAGTATTAAAATTATTACATCACCATCGGAGTTTTGCAAAAGTAGTCAACATTGTTCGAAGTGCAGCGGAATAAAACTAACGGTAAATAAACAGAGAGATGGGGAAGCCTGTCCCATCACTCCTCATGCTCCTCCTCAGCCGAGGTAGGGTCCCACTCGACAGTCCAACCCGGTGGCAAGATGGATGGCTAAGTCACTCCAGCAACCATGTCCTCCAAAGAACCTGTAAAATTATGCCACAAGCAAGGCTGAGTATACTAATACTCAGCTAGACTTACCCGGTGTGAGGAGTCTACTCCTCTACCTCTAGACATGCAGCTGTTTGGCTGTGGGGTTTGGTTGCCAAAAGCACTAGCTGAGTTTCTAAGTCAAGTTTTAACTTTGTCAATTTAAGTGTGACTCTCTTAAGGCTAAATGTGTACTATCTACTCATTCATAGTAGCAAACATTATTAGCAATCAACATCTTATATCAACTCATCATGTTTCCACTTGTTACTCAATGCAGTACAATGGATCAAGCAGTCTCATTAGCTGCGAGAAGCAGAAGATTCAAATCAAGTTTTTCATCCTTGCAAGGTAAACCTAAACACACGATATGCAGGGGCACTCCGTCCCCACACACATCAACCGTCCCCATCGATTCCCTGTCAGCAGATCAGGGTTCACCGCCTTGGCGTACAATGCCTCACTGACCCCGACTGCCGTCGTGCAGTGACCGCACTTGTACCCACCATAACCGGAATGGGAGACCACGTCTCAGGTCGCGTGAGGGGATATGTCCACTGCCAGGTTCACTCAGGCACTAGGCTTACCGATTTACCATATTTCTCGGCATGTGCTTAGTACATTCAATCGCTTGACACAAGTATCTGCACGTTAATCCTTATTCCAATTTCACCTCATAGACCACGCATCCCCATGAATCCGTGTCCACCAACCAACTATCAATATGATGTGAAAAGTGGGTACAACCAATTCCTGATCTCGCGCGAGTGCCAGAAAAATCACTCGTCTTCTACCGAGATCCTAATTAAATAAAGCAACTACTCGACCTAGCATACTAGTATCCATCTCAAAAAGGATTCCTGAGATCATGCAACTAGGGTTTCAATCAACTCCTACACTTAAGTGCACATTACAAACCTACAAACATTAAGTGTAGTAAAATAGCATAATAAACGGTTATGCATAAAACCGGGGCTTGCCTTCCAAAGCAGTGGCAGGCAGATCCTCTGGTGCAGGCTCTGGTGCTGGATCCAGGGCTACCTCCTGAGCAGCTCCTTGCTCCGGCACGAGGACGTACTCTCCGTCAGCAAGGATACAGTCTATCGAAATGCAATGAACATGTATGTCATGATTATGCAGGATTTAATAACATTATGCTAAGAGAAGGAAAACTAAGTTTAATGAGTAACTTAGGGTTTTCTTGGTCATACGCGGCTTTTAGTAGTTTATGCTTATCACTTCTAGGTTTAGGTTTTTGTTGAGGATAAACATAGGGAAATTGGTATTGCCTTTATATATTTCAGTGGACAAATTTACAAAAGGTTTTAGGATGACACTAATTTCCATTATTCATTTTTATTTCTTTATTTTCTATTTATGAATTCTAGTGTAGGTTTGAACTACAACATTGGTTTAAATTTTTCCAAAAAGGTTGTAAAAATTACAGTGTCTTGCCTTTGGTTAATATAGCTTATCCTAGGACTTTGAGGTTCAAATTATAAAGGCTATGCTTTGGACAAAATAATCAAAAGTTGTGTAAATGGGCCACTTTGCACTACATCTCTTAATTAGAGGTGAGTTCTGTCCTAAGGGTTATTTTTGTTGGCATCTAACAGTAATAATAGGCTTCTGTGCCAAAAATCACAGAAAGTTAAGGGGTGGTCATTTAGTTATGATTTTCTAAAGTTAAATGCCAAAAAGGTACTTTCTACTACATTGTTATTTGAAAAATGTCAAACGGCAGATTTCCTATTTTTCCTAAGTTCTTAATAACAAAACATTAATTATCCCAAGGGTTGGGGTGTTTTCACCTTGGGGTTATTTTTGTAGGGTTTTTCTAAGTTTTCCTTGTTTTATTAAAATAAAAGGTATTCTACTCATTTTATACTAAACCAGGGCATAATAGATTTTTCTAGTGGACTACATTAAACAAGTATTCTAACAAAAATGGGGGTGCCCTCTGGTTCATTATTTAAATCATCTTTTCTATTTTTCTTAACCTTAAGCATATTGTAAGATGGTTGGCAAAAATAGGCTTAATGGGTTGGACAGAGAGGTTTAACATTTTTAAACAGATCAGTAGGTGGATATAAACTTCTCCAAAGTTTTCTAACCCTAGTCAAATAATGCAACTATTTTTAGTTCTATTATTTAGTTCTTGGCCAAAACAATAATTAAATCAGAACCTTATAGTTTTATGCAGTACTTAAGGGTTTTATATTTTTCCTAAGTAGTTTACATTATTTAAAGTTTGACAAATTTGGTTTGACCAAATTTGGATGAACTAAACAGAAGTTATGAATTATTAAAGTTTCTGTTCAAATTTAAAATCAGATTTAATAAAGGTTTTCTGAAAAAGCAGTTTACACCGAGGACCCTGGGTTATTTCCAAACTAACTCTCTCAGTTATACCCTCGTGTTACTATTCATTTGAGTCTCTGACATTTCACAAAACCCCCCAGACTTCTTTTCTTCTCCCCCGCGGTCCTTCCCTAGGTTTAAACAGTGCCCGCAAGAAAGAAAAGGGTGGCGCGGCTTACCGGCGGTGGGATAGGTCCGGCGAAGGGCAGGGTTGGCTCGGGGAGGCTCTGGCGGTCACAGCGATGTACGGCTCGACGACGGGGATGGCCGGAATCGCTCGGTCCACGTGCGCAGACGGGTGTCCTCGTCGGCGGCGGGTGTGCCGGCCAAATCAAGGTGATCTGGTTCAATCCAATGGCACGGTGAGCTTCACGGGGTGACGTAGAGACCGTGTGCACAAGGAATCGGAAAATGGTTCAGTGGATTACCCGGTCCACGCACTCCGGCGGGGTTGTGAACTCCGGCGACCGTGGACTGGCCTCTCCGGCGAAGCAGACTTCGATTCCTCGCTCGGGGAGCTTCACCGAGGTGTGCTCACTCGTCTCAGAGGGTTGGACGGGGTTGGGAAAGGCTGGGCTGGCCGGTCTACGGCGGCAGGGGCTCGGGTGGCCGCGGACACGCCGCGTACGGGCAAACGGCGGTGAGTTGAGCTCCGGTGAGGTTTGAGCGTGCGCGGAAGAGTGTGGTCGACGCCCGAGCGGCCTTTATAGGCGTGGGCGCGGGCCATGGCGTCGGCTGGCCGTTGGCGCGACGCAGGACGTGCGCGGGCGTGCTCTGGCGTGCACAGAGCGCGTCGAACACGTGGAGCTTTTCTTCGGCCCGTGTTCCACAGCTCACCCAAGTCGCAAACGTGCGAATCTTGGCAAAAATCCGGCGCGAGTCTTTTCCTGGCACCTAGGGCTGTCTCTCATCCGTGAGTTGCCATGGCAGATATGGCCTAGGTAGGGAGATCTTCGGTCGCCAAATCAGGTATGTCACTCTGCCCACCTCACGACAAAAACCATGCCAAGGCATGTCAAACGTCAAAGTCTCGGGCTCAACTTTTTCCAGTGGGTGCCCTAGCTGGTATGCCACATTTTTGGTATAGAACATAGGTGGTTTTGGTGCCATCTCCAAGGTGAACACGGTTGATCTTCAGTGTAGGTGTAGTTTTTGACTTAGAGAGAAATAGAGAGCTCTAGCTCTCTATCCACTTAAGGAATGGATTTGGGGTTTCTCCAGGGGTCCTTTTTGCAACATTTCCTTCCACAATTGCTGGTTAAGAAGTTACTTAAAGTTTGGTTAAAGATTAACTCATGGTTCGCACAATTGCTTATTCTCCCCCCCCCCCCTCTTAACCATGGTTCTGGAAGATAGGGTTCAAGAGAGGTCTAGGGGTTTTCCCCCTCTTGCCCAAGGTAGTAAGTGCACAAAAGTTTGAGTGATGCTTCTTAGGTCATTAGCAATCTTGGCTAACACATGGTCTCCAAGGTTCTTATGTTCTCCTTGAGTTTTTACCACATGTGATCACAGTCCCTAGTACCAAGGTGTGCTCTAGCCATGGTAACACCTGAGGTGTTACAGCCCTCCCCCTTAAAGGAATCTCGTCCCGAGATTTTAGGCATAGTCCTCTAGAGGGTGCTACGGGGCACGCTGGTGTGATGTTCCTTCTTTTGTTCAAGTTTCTCTAGTTAACTGCTCTTCGAATGTCATTCTCTTTGCAACTTCAGAAGGAAGCCCTTTTTAAGTTAAAACCACAACTTAGACTATCCTTGCTATCTAAGTTTTTCTTATAATTGTATTCAAAAGGGCAGGTGGGGGTTTTGGGTTACGTACCGACTCCTTTGGGCAGAAAGTCGGGGAAGCGGGAGCGTAGAAAATCCTCAGTCTCCCATGTAGCTTATTCTGCTGAATGGTGACTCCACTGAACCTTATACATTCGGATCGACCTTGCCCGAGTTGATCTCTCCTTCTGATCCAATACCTTGATGGGGTACTCTTGATAGGACAAGTCTGGTTCTATCTCAATGTCCGGTTCCGGTAGCACTTCAGTGGGTAGGCGAACACATTTCCACAGCTAAGATACATGGAACACATTGTGAATTGCTGACATGTGAGGTGGCAATTCTAAGTTATAGGCTACGGGTCCACAACTTGCTTTGATCTCATAGGGTCCAATGTAGCAAGGAGCTAACTTGCCCTTAGTTCCGAATCTCTGGACACCCTTGGTGGGTGATATCTTAAGATAAACATGATCTCCCACCTCGAACTGTAGAGGCTTCCGCCTTTTGTCATAATAGCTCTTTTGCCTGGCCTGAGCAGCTTCTAGGTTCTTTGTAATAACCCTGACCTTTTCCTCTACTTCAAGTACCAAGTCTGGCCCAAATATTTCCCTTTCTCCTGCTTGAGACCAATTCAGCGGGGTCCTACACCTCCTCCCATATAAGGCTTCAAAAGGTGCCATCTTTAGACTGGACTGATAGCTGTTATTATAAGAAAACTCTGCCAAGGAAAGACACTTGTCCCAATCCTTTCCGTAGTGTAGTGCACATGCCCGCAACATGTCTTCCAAAATCTGATTTACCCTTTCCGTCTGGCCATCTGTTTGGGGATGGTATGCTGAGCTTCGTATTACCTGGGTCCCAAGTGATTCTTGCAGCTGATCCCAAAAGCATGCCACAAACAGTGCTCCTCTATCAGATACAATGGTCTTTGGGATACCATGCAATCGCACTATTTGATCAACATAAATTTCCGCATACTTCTCTGTCTTGTGGGTGGTATGCACTGGTAAGAAATGAGCAGTCTTGGTCAATCTGTCCACAATAACCCAAATGGAATCATGGTGCCTAGAGGTATTGGGCAATCCTACGATAAAGTCCATGCAAATGTCCTCCCATTTCCACGATGGTATGGGAAGGGGTTGCAAAGGGCCTGCTGCCTTCAAATGACTGGCTTTGATTCTCTAGCAGGTGTCACATTCGAATATATACTTGGCAATTTCCCTCTTCATTCTGGTCCACCAATATACAGATCTGAGATCATGATACATATTGTTGCTACCAGGGTGCATGGAGAACTTGGAAAGGTGAGCTTCGTCCAGTATCTTCTTTCTGAGCTCAGGGTCCTTGGAAACAACCAATCGATCTCCAAACCATAAAATTCCCTTGCTGTCTTGGCGGAAGCACTTGTATTTCTCTGCCTTCTGCTTGATCATTTCCTTGATGACCTGAACACCCTTATCCTCAATCTGTGCCCTAACTATTTGCTCTTGCAATGTGGGCTCTACCAAGATATAACTTAAATCACCTGAAGCAACAACTTCCAGGTTCAGCTTGCACAATTCATCGCACAGGGTGGTAACTCTTGCATCCATGCTCATACAACTGCACTGAGCCTTTCTGCTCAAGGCGTCTGCTACAACATTGGCTTTGCCAGGATGGTAACGCACTTCCAAATCATAGTCCTTGATTAACTCCAACCATCTCCTCTGTCTCATGTTCAGATCTGCCTGAGTGAAGATGTATTTGAGACTCTTGTGATCAGTGTAGATGTTACAGTGAGCTCCCATCAAGTAGTGTCTCCATATCTTAAGAGCATGAACCACAGCGGCCAATTCCAGATCATGTGTAGGGTAGTTCTGCTCATGGGGCCTGAGTGCTCGGGAAGCATAAGCAATTACTCTGTTATCTTGCATCAAGACACATCCCAATCCTGTACCAGAAGCATCACAATAAACCTCAAAGGGCTTGGTGTTATCGGGTTGAGCCAACACTGGGGCTGTTGTCAAATGCTGCCTCAAAGCATGAAAGGCATCTTCGCACTTTTGGCTCCAATCATACTTGACTCCCTTCTTCAATAATTCAATCATTGGTTTGGCAATTCTGGAGAAATCCGGAATAAATCGTCGATAATACCCTGCCAATCCCAGAAAACTTCGAATTTGCCTCACTATAGTCGGGGGTTTCCAATTCATTACCTCTTGTACCTTCTTAGGATCCACTGATATCCCCTCCTGAGAAATTGTGTGACACAAGAATTTGATCTCCTTCAGCCAGAATTCACATTTAGACAACTTAGCATAAAGACGATGATCGCGTAGTCGCTGAAGCACGATGTGCAGGTGCTCAGTATGTTCGTCTTCATTCTTGGAGTAGACCAGAATATCATCAATGAAAACGACCACGAACTTGTCCAATTCTGGCATAAACACTGAGTTCATCAGGTACATGAAATAAGCCGGGCATTGGTCAGCCGAAAGGACATCACCAAAAATTCATAGAGCCCATATCTGGTAGAGAAAGCCGTCTTGGGAATATCACTGGCACGGATCTTGATCTGATGGTAACCTGAGCGAAGGTCTATTTTGGAGAATACCTTGGCTCCTACCAACTGATCGAACAGAACGTCAATGCGGGGCAGTGGGTATTTGTTCTTGATGGTCACCGCATTGAGAGGGCGGTAGTCAACACACATTCTCAAGCTCTCATCCTTTTTTCTTCACAAATAGGGCTGGACATCTCCATGGTGAAGTACTTGGGCGAATAAACCCCTTGTCCAACAACTCTTGCAATTGCTTTTTCAGTTCTGCCAATTCCGCGGGAGGCATCCTATAGGGTCTCTTGGAGATAGGAGCAGTCCCAGGTTGCAATTCAATTGCGAACTCAATGTCTCGGTCAGGTGGCATCCCTGGCAATTCATCCGGAAACACATCTGGGTAGTCACAGACCACTGGGATCTTTTCTACCAGGGATTCTAGCATGACGAAGGCACAGGAACGGGTACAACCATGGTCAGGCAAATATAGTGTGGTTTCACCACAAGTTGGTGAGTGCACATCAATGGCCCTAGCTGCAATATCCATCACAGCCTGATTCCTGGTCAACCAGTCAGTTCCCAATATGATATCCACACTATCCAAGCCCAAAATGAGGAGGTTAGTTTTGATTATCAGACTACCAAACTTTAAAGGCACATTCTTGTTGATTTGGTAGGTGGCAACCCTGCCTCCTGGTGTTGAAATTGTGATTCCCCCATTGGTGTGGTGAAAAGGCAACTGGCACTTGGCACTAAATTTGGCACTGATAAAACTATGCGATGCACCAGAATCAAAAAGAATAATAGCATGATAATTCAAAACTGTAAAGATACCAGTCATGACGGGTGCTCCCTCTGGAATATCAGCCATGGTGGTGAAGTTCAGCCTGCCCTGCCTCACTTGCACCTTCTGTCTCTTGCCTTGATTCTGATTAACATTCTGCCCTTGCCTCTGCTGGTTCCTGGGGAAATTCTTGGCATAGTGTCCGGTGTTGCCGCATGTGAAACACCTATTGTCATTTGCCTGGTGATACTGCTGCTGCTTCTGATTGTTCCTCTGAGCCGGAAACTGGGTGCGGTTGGGTGCCTGCTGCTGCTGCTGTGGTCGGATCACCCATCTCCCTTGCTGCTGCTGGGGTCCCCTGTTCTGAGTGTCAGACACAATCCTGAAGCGCTGTGGCTGAGCTGAGGGTCCTGCCACAGGGGTCTTCCTCTTCTTTTCGGCCTGACGAGCTGTGATACAGTCCTCCTGGGAGATAGCCATGTTGACCAACTCATTGTAGCTGTTGGCCCTGACGGTGTTGAGACAGTCACGGAGCTTAGTGCTGAGCCCCCTTCTGAACCTGTCTCTCTTCTTCTCGTCCGTATCTGCATGATACCCAGTATACTGGCACAGGTCATTAAAAGCCTGAGCATACTGCAATACTGTCATGTTGCCCTGAGTGAGTGCCAGAAACTTGTTGAGCTTTCGGTCCATAATCCTGGCTGGTATGTGGTGTCCCCTGAAAGCTGCCTTGAACTCTCTCCATTCCACCTCTCGGTCCTCTAGCTGCATAGCAAGAAAATGGTCCCACCAAGTCCTTGCGGGTCCGCGAAGCTGCTGGGTGGCGAACCTGACTTTAGTGACCTCTGAACAAGCTCCATGGAGTAGCGGGAATTTGGATTCCACTACTCTCAACCACACATCTGCATCAAGTGGGTCCTCTGCCCTTGTGAACAATGGAGGCTGGGTACTGAGGAACTCCTGGTAGGTAGCTGCCGCGGGGTGACGCTGATGATATCCACCACCATAGTGCTGTGGTGGTGGCTGGCGCTGAGCTAGCTGCCTCAAGATCTCATTCTCCTGAGCCATTAGCTCCTGCAGAGTGGGAGGCGGTGGCGGCGGTGGAGGAACGCGCTCATTCTGTCCACGACGCTGTCTCCCGGCCATCTGAAAAACCACATATATACTTAATACCATATTTCCAAGTTCAAGGTTTAATCGCGGTGAAAGAGTCAAAAGCAATTTGATAGATTTTGACATAAACTAAAAAGGATTTCAAATGGCATAAACTTTCCTTCGAAATTTAAAACTAACAGCATCATCAACCATGCATCCAAAAGAGTTTATCATGGTTACATCAATGGTCCCAAAAAGACTCAACTCTATCTAGCCTAGTACCCCAAGGGTGCAAAAGCTAAGCTTGCTGCGAGGAGTCCTACCATCACCGACTTCTGACTCTATCCCTGACACCTAGTGAGCGAACGAGGCAACACTCGACTCGGGGGAAGGTGGCCTCCCAGAGCCAGCAGTGTCCACGCTGGAGGCAGGCTCCTCTCCTCCCTCGATGTCGACGTCCTCGTTGGCCTCCATTTCCTGGATCTCCTGGTGATGCATATCCAGGTGCTCATTAGCCTCAGCAAGCTGCTGCTGGGTGTTAAGGAGCTGATCCTCGAGAACCTCGATGGTGTTCTTCCTTGTACCCACTAATTCCTCCAACTCTTGGATCTCATTGGATAACTGCTCCACCTGCAAGTCCTTTTCCACCATCTCAGTGGACAAATCAACCACGAGCTCCTCCCGGTTGTCCAGGGTGATCTTTGTTGCCTCCAACAATGCCATCAGATGGGACATCGCCTCACTGCGCATCACTTGCAGACGGTACAGAGCATTCATGCACCGTACAGTCAAGTGTGCAGTCTGACCTGGGTAGATGGCCCAGATGTCCTTGGCATGCTCCACCCGATCCTTCCACTTTGGGCCGTCCTCCCTTTCGGCGGGGAACAAGCCAATGGGGTGGGTAGCCAGCTCCAAGGGATGGAATCCGCAGAAAGTGGTTAATCCGTGCAGAGCAATCGCCTCTATCGTGTCCTCAGCCCGGTATCCAAAAGACTCAGAGTCCAATGAACGCCAGCCTAGCTGTAGGGGATGAGGCTCCAGGGTCATCCTCACCCTACAGCGGGGCACTCGATGCTTCTCGAACTGCTGCACCGCGTACTGAGGAGGCGTTGTGTATCCGGCCCCCTGAAGTACCTCCCACAAAATGCGGGGAAAGCCCTCCCGTGCAAGCCCGTCAGTGTGGGACAGTGCATTTCCGTCGTCTGAGGATCCGTGGGAAGCCATCTGTGTATGGTTAAGCGTAAGTAAAAGAAAAAGAATTATAAAAGAACAAGAAAACTAAGACTCAACTGCTCTCCAACTATAAAAATGGTATTGGGATACTTAGTTGGTCATCATTTTGTTTTTAAGTCTTTACTCAATTATCCATTTGTTTAATTTAAGAATGCATGCATGCTCGTCCTGAACGACCTCACAACAATGTAAAGGGAATAGGGAAGAACTCTCGTCCCTTAAAGTGGCCTGTAGGGCCTAATCACTTAGCCACCTAGCTACCCTTCTATCATCCTAAGGCTTCACGTCCTAGGTCTATCATGATCGTCCTACGATCTATCCAACAATTTTTTTCTATCAAGTTTTATTTCGGAAAAGGATGGTATTTACATTTTATTGATTCCTCTGTGGTGGTACAAGCTCTGATACCAGCAGTGGCGGAACTGCCCGAATTATTCCAACTTAAGTGCCTAAGCCCCGCACTAGAGGCTAGACCACACTTAAATGGGAATAACCCGTCAATCCCTCAGATCTAGTCTGACACGGCCACTGACAGGAACAAGTACCACAATCTCACTCGATGGTGAGTCACAGAGCAAATACAATAAAGCATAAAAACCATGCATGTAAGAGTATTAAAATTTTTACATCACCATCGGAGTTTTGCAAAAGTAGTCTACATTGTTCGAAGTGCAGCGGAATAATACTAACGGTAAATAAATAGAGAGATGGGGAAGCCTGTCCCATCACTCCTCATGCTCCTCCTCAGCCGAGGTAGGGTCCCACTCGACAGTCCAACCCGGTGGCAAGATGGACGGCCAAGTCACTCCAGCAACCATGTCCTCCAAAGAACCTGTAAAATTATGCCACAAGCAAGGCTGAGTATACTAATACTCAGCTAGACTTACCCGGTGTGAGGAGTCTACTCCTCTACCTCTAGACATGCAGTTGTTTGGCTGTGGGGTTTGGTTGCCAAAAGCACTAGCTGAGTTTCTAAGTCAAGTTTTAACTTTGTCAATTTAAGTGTGACTCTCTTAAGGCTAAATGTGTACTATCTACTCAATCATAGTAGCAAACATTATTAGCAATCAACATCTTATATCAACTCATCATGTTTCCACTTGTTACTCAATGCAGTACAATGGATCAAGCAGTCTCATTAGCTGCGAGAAGCAGACGATTCGAATCGAGTTTTTCATCCTTGCAAGGTAAACCTAAACACACGATATGCAGGGGCACTCCGTCCCCACACACATCAACCGTCCCCATCGATTCCCTGTCAGCAGATCAGGGCTCACCGCCTTGGCGTACAATGCCTCACTGACCCCGACTGCCGTCGTGCAGTGACCGCACTTGTACCCACCATAACCAGAATGGGAGACCACGTCTCGGGTCGTGTGAGGGGATATGTCCATTGCCAGGTTCACTCAGGCACTAGGCTTACCGATTTACCATATTTCTCGGCATGTGCTTAGTATGTTGTTGGGGACCTTCGGCGTCCGAAGGTCCTCAAAAACATGATTTAATAGTGTTTCTGGAGTATAATGTGCAAACAGGTATCTTCGGACTCGAATCGGTATCACAGAGGGAGAAGCTCAAAGCATACGAAGGTTGATACAGCACCGAAGCTGTGAGCAGAAAAGCTTCGGCATGGTGGCAGGAAAGGAAACCGACTTAAAGATGAAAAGGCTATTCGGACCTCGATGGATTACTATAGAGTTATTGTCAGATGTAAAGGGCATAAATGTAATTTTGTAAGGGCTGTGTCCCGTGTCTATAAATAGGTGAACAGTATCCCCGTACTGTTCACGCTGACTTGGCATTTGCTTTTGCGTCACGCTTGTACTTTTTACCTTCTCTCAGGACCGAAGGTACATTTGTAATTTGAAATCATTTCTATTTTTCCATGTTAATAAAATAGAAATGATTCTATGATGATGCTTATATTATATTTCATGCTTTATATGAATCCTTCGTCATTACTTGTTATGTTTACGAAGGTATGTCTCTTATGACCTTCGTCCGAAACTCATTATTTCCCGAAGGGACATAATGCTTCGAAGGACGAAGGACTTTAACACTTAACACTTTTTATGTTGCCTTGTTCTTAACTCTTAGCATTTGAGAACAAGTCCCCAACATATGTTCAATCGCTTGACACAGGTATCCGCACGTTAATCCTTATTCCAATTTCACCTCATAGACCACGCATCCCCATGGATCCGTGTCCACCAACCAACTATCAATATGATGTGAAAAGTGGGTACAACCAATTCCTGATCTCGCGCGAGTGCCAGAAAAATCACTCATCTTCTACCGAGATCCTAATTAAATAAAGCAACTACTCGACCTAGCATACTAGTATCCATCTCAAAAAGGATTCCTGAGATCATGCAACTAGGGTTTCAATCAACTCCTACACTTAAGTGCACATTACAAACCTACAAACATTAAGTGTAGTAAAATAGCATAATAAACGGTTATGCATAAAACCGGGGCTTGCCTTCCAAAGCAGTGGCAGGCAGATCCTCTAGTGCAGGCTCTGGTGCTGGATCCGGGGCTACCTCCTGAGCAGCTCCTTGCTCCGGCACGAGGACGTACTCTCCGTCAGCAAGGTTACAGTCTATCGAAATGCAATGAACATGTATGTCATGATTATGCAGGATTTAATAACATTATGCTAAGAGAAGGAAAACTAAGTTTAATGAGTAACTTAGGGTTTTCTTGGTCATACGCGGCTTTTAGTAGTTTATGCTTATCACTTCTAGGTTTAGGTTTTTGTTGAGGATAAACATAGGGAAATTGGTATTGCCTTTATATATTTCAGTGGACAAATTTACAAAGGGTTTTAGGATGACACTAATTTCCATTATTCATTTTTATTTCTTTATTTTCTATTTACGAATTCTAGTGTAGGTTTGAACTACAACATTGGTTTAAATTTTTCCAAAAAGGTTGTAAAAATTACAGTGGCTTGCCTTTGGTCAATATAGCTTATCCTAGGACTTTGAGGTTCAAATTATAAAGGCTATGCTTTGGACAAAATAATCAAAAGTTGTGTAAATGGGCCACTTTGCACTACATCTCTTAATTAGAGGTGAGTTCTGTCCTAAGGGTTATTTTTGTTGGCATCTAACAGTAATAATAGGCTTCTGTGCCAAAAATCACAGAAAGTTAAGGGGTGGTCATTTAGTTATGATTTTCTAAAGTTAAATGCCAAAAAGGTACTTTCTACTACATTGTTATTTGAAAAATGTCAAACAGCAGATTTTCTATTTTTCCTAAGTTCTTAATAACAAAACATTAATTATCCCAAGGGTTGGGGTGTTTTCACCTTGGGGTTATTTTTGTAGGGTTTTTCTAAGTTTTCCTTGTTTTATTAAAATAAAAGGTATTCTACTCATTTTATACTAAACCAGGGCATAATAGATTTTTCTAGTGAACTACATTAAACAAGTATTCTAACAAAAATGGGGGTGCCCTCTGGTTCATTATTTAAATCATCTTTTCTATTTTTCTTAACCTTAAGCATATTGTAAGATGGTTGGCAAAAATATGCTTAATGGGTTGGACAGAGAGGTTTAACATTTTTAAACAGATCAGTAGGTGGATATAAACTTCTCCAAATTTTTCTAACCCTAGTCAAATAATGCAACTATTTTTAGTCCTATTATTTAGTTCTTGGCTAAAACAATAATTAAATCAGAACCTTATAGTTTTATGCAGTACTTAAGGGTTTTATATTTTTCCTAAGTAGTTTACATTATTTAAAGTTTGACAAAATTGGTTTGACCAAATTTGGATGAACTAAACAGAAGTTATGAATTATTAAAGTTTCTGTTCAAATTTAAAATCAGATTTAATAAAGGTTTTCTGGAAAAAGTAGTTTACACCGAGGACCCTGGGTTATTTCCAAACTAACTCTCTCAGTTATACCCCCGCGTTACTATTCATTTGAGTCTCTGACATTTCACAAAACCCCCCAGACTTCTTTTCTTCTCCCCCGCGGTCCTTCCCTAGGTTTAAACAGTGCCCGCAAGAAAGAAAAGGGTGGTGCGGCTTACCGGTGGCGGGATAGGTCCGGCGAAGGGCGGGGTTGGCTCGGGGAGGCTCTGGCGGTCACAGCGATGTACGGCTCGACGACGGGGATGGCCGCAATCGATCGGTCCACGTGCGCAGGCGGGTGTCCTCGTCGGCGGCGGGTGTGCCGGCCAAATCAAGGCGATCTGGTTCAATCCAATGGCACGGTGAGCTTCACGGGGTGACGTAGAGACCGTGTGCACAAGGAATCGGAAAATGGTTCAGTGGATTACCCGGTCCACGCACTCCGGCGGGGTTGTGAACTTCGGCGACCGTGGACTGGCCTCTCCGGCGAAGCAGACTTCGATTCCTCGCTCGGGGAGCTTCACCAAGGTGTGCTCACTCGTCTCAGAGGGTTGGACGGGGTTGGGAAAGGCTGGGCTGGCTGGTCTATGGCGGCAGGGGCTCGGGTGGCCGCGGACACGCCGCGTACGGGCAAACAACGGTGAGTTGAGCTCCGATGAGGTTTGAGCGTGCGCGGAAGAGTGTGGTCGACGCCCGAGCGGCCTTTATAGGCGCGGGCGCGGGCCATAGCGTCAGCTGGCCGTTGGCGCGACGCGGGACGCGCGCGGGCGTGCTCTGGCATGCACAGAGCGCGTCGAACACATGGAGCTTTTCTTCTACCCGTGTTCCACAGCTCACCCAAGTCGCAAACGTGCGAATCTTGGCAAAAATCCGGCGCGAGTTTTTTCCTGGCACCTAGGGCTGTCTCTCATCCGTGAGTTGCCATGGTAGATATGGCCTAGGTAGGGAGATCTTCGGTCGCCAAATCAGGTATGTCACTCTGCCCACCTCGCGACAAAAACCATGCCAAGGCATGTCAAACGTCAAAGTCTCGGGCTCAACTTTTTCCAGTGGGTGCCCTAGGTGGTATGCCACATTTTTGGTATAGAACATTGGTGGTTTTGGTGCCATCTCCAAGGTGAACCCGGTTGATCTTTAGTGTAGGTGTAGTTTTTGACTTAGAGAGAAATAGAGAGCTCTAGCTCTCTATCCACTTAAGGAATGGATTTGGGGTTTCTCCAGGGGTCCTTTTTGCAACATTTCCTTCCACAATTGCTGGTTAAGAAGTTACTTAAAGTTTGGTTAAAGATTAACTCATGGTTTGCACAATTGCTTATTCTTCCCCCCCCCTTAACCATGGTTCTGGAAGATAGGGTTCAAGAGAGGTCTAGGGTTTTCCCCCCTCTTGCCCAAGGTAGTAAGTGCACAAAAGTTTGAGTGATGCTTCTTAGGTCATTAGTAATCTTGGATAACACATGGTCTCCAAGGTTCTTATGTTCTCCTTGAGTTTTTACCACATGTGATCACAGCCCCTAGTACCAAGGTGTGCTCTAGCCATGGTAACACCTGAGGTGTTACACTCCACTCCTTGGCTTCAAAGAGCCTAGATAAAGACGCTGTGCCTAACGATAGCGTTAGGAGTCAGCTGATGAAGATAAATTTCAAAAAATTTCAAAACATCCGCAATCATTACATGCAGAGGAAACCTCAGTCCTGCTTTAAAGAAACTTCTGAAAACTACCACCTCATCATTTTCTGGCTTCGGAGTGATTTCTTCTCCGCTAAAACGAATCATCTTCTTCTCGGCTTCCCTGAAGTAGCCTAGCTTTGTCATCATGGGCATATCGGCCTCGGAGACAGTAGACTTTCCAAATTTCAGGTGGCTGGGTTTACATGGCATGACGGAATAATCTATCTCTTCTTCATCAGCCTCACCTTCTTCAAAGTCAGCCTACTCGGTTTCGGCAGCAGGTGCACCTTCGTCTGAAGCACCCTCTGGCACAACTAGGCCTGATTGTCTCATTACTTCGGATATTGGGGCAGTCTCGGCAGCTTCGGCCTCCTCCCTGTCGCGTGTGACTCTAGCAGTTGAACGCACCCTAGCCATTTGATGCTAAATTCTTCGCGGTTTTGACGAAGTTGATTACTTTTTGATTTTCCCGAAGCTCCCTCTTATGACGAAGCTAAAAAACAAGACGATGCTCTAATTGAGAATACGAAGAATAAGCTTCGGTTATGGTCAAATTTTTCAGCAGCACAACAGTACGATAGTAATGAATGTTGTGGTAACTTCACACCTACCCGTCTATTTATATAGTTCTGCAGGTGGGAAGGTGAATCGTCAAGCCACCTGCACCCACCGAACAGTCGCTCGCATTCACTGAATGGTGGACCGCAGGGCGCGAGAAGGAGAATCACCAGATCGTGTACCCGTCCTATGGTGGGACCACCTCGCACTCAGAATATTTAAATCGTTTCTCGACAACGAGCTCAGGGAAGGTGTTTTTTGGACCTTTGGCATTCCGAAGCCTAAAAGAATTTTCACGGGTCGAGCTCGTTACGAAAAACGATATGGCACCGTGAAGGGGCTACTGTTGGGGGTCTGCTTCGTCGCCGAAGATCCTGTGAGAAGAAACACCTTCGGAAGGCCAGAACAGGAACAATGTCGAAGCTTCCAATCAGGGAGCTTCGTAGCATATCTCTAGGTGCACCGACTTAAAGATGAAATGACCAATCGGCCCATGATAACCTGTGTTATGATTGTAATCATTTGTAGAGGACATGAATGTAAATTCACACAGGCTGCGCCCTATGCCTATAAATAGGTGAACAGTACCCCCGTACTGTTCACGCTTTCGCATCTCACTTTTACCTTTGCCCTCTGTCAAGCTTAAGGTACAAATGTAATTTGATATTGCTTTCATGTACTCATGATTATTTAATAATAGATGTTTATATTATGATATCATATAATTGTTTATGTTGTTTTCATATGTTTCATAAGCTTCATCCTCTTTTTATACATGTCATATTTATGAAGGTACGTCCTTCATAACCTTCGTCTGAAGATCATTATATCCTAAGGGAAATAATGCTTCTAAGGACAAAGGACATTAACATTTAACATTTTGTGTTACTTTGTTCTTAACTCATAGCATTTGAGAACAAGTTTCCAACAAATATTTTTATGAAGCTAACGCAACTTGAACGGGCCTAATCGGAATTAAAACGAAGAAGTTATGGATTTCCGAAGTTTTAAGTGTTGGATACAAAAGAAACTAGGTGCATAATTTTTAATCTATGTTTCATGACAAAATGGGGTTACTAGATGATAAACAATATTAAAATGAATTTAATGCAACTGGAATGGATTAATTTGGAGTTAAAATGAATTTAATATGAATTAAGTGAGTTCCTAGATTTATTTTTGTACTAGAAATATTTTTCTAAATACATTCTGAATTTCCCAAGGATACTGGACTGCGGACACTATTTTAACAAAGCCCAGGGGGCTCTACGTAAAGTCTAGGACCAAACTTCCATATTCTTTACATACAGGTGGACGACGGGTTTATTCTCAATTAAGTCAGGGGCGCATCTGTAAAAGGCACAGGTCGAAGAGGTATGCTCCCACTAGAGCCGTTAGATCAGACATTTGTGGCGCAGATCAGATTACTTAACATAAATAATCGGTACATGCTGGTTGCGGTAGGATTGGAGATCTACGGTTCTTATTTTCAAAACGCTCCGATCATTGCCCGCCTTACGTCCACAGATCAACGGATCAGATGTAACTAGTCCAAATCGGTAAGAGTCATGCGATCTGGAACGTCCATTCACGATCCTACACTTATGCACTTATCCCCCCATCCAACGCCTAATGGCGGCGACGCCTCCACTCTGCACGACGGAGCACGCCGACGAGGAATTGCCCTGGCTTCCACGGTTCCCAATTTCGCATGAGACTACACGCAGAATGAATAGGGGAATATGGCAGACTAGGGAGGGCAGTCCTTACCGTTGATTGAGCACAAGGGATGGTCCCGCGATGGTGAATGGCGGCACTGCGGTCACGCCAAACTTCGGTGAGGAATTCGTGCCCCCGGGGTGGACACAGCCCCCGATTCGCCCCCGTAGATGGTCAGTGCATCAAAGGGAGCACCTAGGGCCACACGTCGAGGTTCTTGCGATGGCGTGCAGCAAGTTTGGCCGCGGCGGCGTTGATACGGCCACAGGGAGTACACCCTCGATACAGCCCTTTACCCACACGCACGCGAATTCTTAAGCGCCCAGACGTCGAAGGAGAGGGAGAGAGCATCGCGTTATATAGGACCGATGTAAGGCCCAAAATTTGTATAAGAAAAAATATTATAATAATAAAATAAATATATAAATAAATAAAATAGTAAATTCAGATATCTCAAATTATACTTGAGTGTTGAAAGTTGAGAACTGAATTTTGAAAACCAAGAATTATTTTAGAAAAGAAGTAATAGAAAAGTTTTATATTCAACTAAATGATTATGCATATCATTAAATGATGCACCATAAGCATTTCTTTACATGAATACTTAGTTTTAAAGTAACTTTTAATTCTTATCCAACGTTCAAAATGCTATTTTCCTAAAAAGAAAGGAACAATATGAGTGTGTTTCATATTTCAAACATCTACCAAACAAATAAAATAATTAAAATAAACATATATCTATTGCATCATGTTGGAGTTTATCATGTGTGCACTTGGAAATAATAATAAAGATTAATAGGACTACATTAGTAACCCGATTTAGATTTAAAGACCTAATGGAAATTTTAGAATTTGGAGAAGGGCGGAGAAAAAAATACTATCCAAAATAAAACAAAATATACAGATAAAGAAAATTTTGCCATAATGGTATGTCTAAAATGTACAGTTAATATGAACGAAGATCACAACTAAATTTGAATTCAAAAATTTGAAAACCTAAATTTAGAAAGCAAAGGAAAAAGGAAACAAAAGAAAAAGAAATCGACCGCTGGCTGGGCCCAAACCCCCCTCCGCTCGGTCCATCTTCCTTTTCCTCAAGCGCGCATGCTGCCTGCAACCATTCCCGGCCCAGCTAACCTAACCCTCTCACCTCACTGACCCCTAGGCCCGGCCGTCCTGGAATGCACATCCAGGGGCGCTCGCGTTCATGCTCCGTTCAGGACACCGGCAGGTGGGACCCCTTGCGCAGGTCCGTCTTCCCCGCAGGCGCAAGACGCGGACCACGCCGGCTGGCGCGCGTTTTCCGCGGCCGCCATAACCACCCTTCCGCAATTCGTGCTGACTCATGGCCTAACCAGGATCCGCTCGACGTTATCTGGTCTCACATCACCCACATGCATTAAGGCCAGCTCCCAATCCACCTCGTGCCGCCAGTGCTCGAGAGAAAGACCACCGCCGCCATCCCCTTTGCTGCTACACGTCGCTCAGATTTCGGAGAATTGCTCATTGCGTGTGCCAGTGTGTGCACAAGTCGGTGGAGTCGAAGGAAGGAGCGAAACACCGGAGCACCAGCGGAAATCGCTCGCCGGAGTACTATCCTTACCGCGGATCCGCCTGCATCGTGGCCGGGAGTGATCACCTGCTTCAACACCGGTACGATACCCCTATACCATTAACTTGAGTCTCCAACTAGTGTAGCTCTCCTCTGATTAGAATCTAGGTCATCGGCGCACCATCGGGCCGGGCTCGCCGGAGTTCGCCACCGCGGGCGGTGTCCGTCGACCGCGTGTGGATGTTGGGTGGGGAGGAACGACGACTGTGGGCCGTTGACGCGGGAATGAACGGTCGGATTTGATCAGCGGCTTGGGCTAGTTAGTGCCATTATGGATGGTTGATCTGTGGATCAACGGTCTAGATCGTACAAGGATACCAGTGAAGGAAAATGAACGGGGAACGTCCGATCGGGATCGGACGATCGGCGCGTGCATCGGACTTCATTAAATTGTAAACGTAGATCTAGGATCTGAGGGCCCAGAGTGAATATCTGTTCGTTTGAACGGACTTCTAATCCTCATCGTCGGTTGTTGATCGGATGGCTGTGAACACGAGATACCCCTTCGGCTTTGCGGGTTTGCATATAAGTCCCTGTCAAATAAAGGAATCAACCCGCAGTCCACGGATCCTATTCCCTAAGTCTTAGAGTTTTTGCATCCTAGACCCTGGGTTCTCCGGTAATGATGCGCTCGGTCCAGATAATCAGAAAATCAAATAAATTTATTTGGAAAATACTTTTTAGAGTAAAAATAAATGCAAAAACTTGTTTAATTCATAGAAAATTCATATTAAGTCCGACTTGATCCATTCCAGTTCCTATAATTTTGTAATAATGTTGTTTATCACATAGTGTCTCTGTTTTGACATAAAACCCATATTAAAATTTATCTCTTAATTAATCCCATATCAAATACATAAAACCTTCGGAAATTCATAACTCCTCCATTTTAATTTCGAATTGATCCGTTCAAGTTGCGTTAGCCTCGTATAAATATTTACTACGCAGTAGAAACATTGATTATATGATAACCCATACTTTTATAATTAGGTAACTAATTTTATTAATCTATGTTTTCTAGATTAGTTTATTCTAATATTAATATAGTATCATGATCTTATGGTTAACTTTGGCCTAAAAGATGAATTATTATCAAGTAATGACCTAGATTAAAATTGAGTTAATTATTTATACAATATTCTCTCATATGATGTACACTGATCAATTTATAATAGATAAATCACATAGATCTCCCATAAATCATAACTCATTAACCATGACTCTGATCTTAGTAGTTCTCGATCCCACGATCTTGTAGCTTCGCGTAGATCATTATTATTCAGTTTGTTCTTATGTTTGGTGTGATATTAATTTTGTCGATACCATGTTTGTTTGTATTGCTACGACTAGTGTGAGATCACGAGTCACCTGAAGATCATCCTGGTATCTGGAATCTCAAGTCCCAGGCAAGATGTGCCCTTGACCACTTTTAGTACCCAATAATGTTCTTTAATACCACTTATTCATGCATAGATTTAATTTTGATGGGACCCAATAGGTCACCCTAGACTGATTATCCTTTTTACCTTGTTTATCCCTGAATCATTTGGGTAGTTATGTTATTTCTTTACATGGTTTCGGGTTAATATTTCATTATATTCATGTTCCAATTATTCTGTTATGTTATTTATGTTCATGTCAAGATCATTAATTTTAATTGGAACATGGAGCTTAACTTGAGAAACACGTGCCACCATAAGGGTGGAATGGGACGCCCTTGGCTGACTAATTAGGAAAGCTAGTGGAAGACTACCTTCCCCTAAAGGGGCAAGGGCAGTAGGGGAGTAGGCATGCAGGGAGGTTCTCGGGTTGATTTTGCTGCGATGGCGGTTAGGCGAGGGATTTTTGCAATTGCTCTTCCCAGAAACAATAGCGGGTTTTCGGAAGCTAGTGGAACTTTGTAAAGGCCTCATAGTGTTACCCTGCCTCGCTTCCTTGGTAGGGGTGTATGGGATTCATGACCCCTTTGCAGATGGGTAACATGACTTGTGGGTACAGGGTGCAACCTCTGCAGAGTGTAAAACTGGTATACTAGCCGAGCTCACGGTCAAGAGCAGCTAAGGACTCTCGCATGATTAAATTATGGAACTAAATCCAATTTGTCATTTGCATTGCATGGGGTTTATTATTAATTTTGTCCTATTATTCTTATTATGGTATGGTATTTACTTACACTTAGTAACTGCTAATAAAATTTTACCAACTTATTAAAAGCAATGCTCAGCTATAACTCCTATTGTTGATTAGCCTTACACTCCACATGACTCCCACCTTTGGTGAGTTCATGCACATTATTCCCCACAACTTGTTGAGCGATGAACATGTGTGAGCTCACCCTTGCTGTCTCACACCCCCCCATAGGAGAAGAATAGATGGTTCAAGAGGAGCCACACAACGAGGAGTTCGATTTGATCTAGGTGGCGTCTCCCAGTCAACTTTATGGTGCCAAGGATGGACTTTAGTTCGTTCCATATTTATCTTTTATTTTGTAAGACTTCTGCTATGTAATAGTACTCTGATGATATTGTGACATTTATCTCTATACACTCTATTATTATATGTGTTGTCTTCTTTGGCGCATATATGAGATGCACTCGGCTTTATCCCTTAAATCCGGTTGTGACAGGAGTGGTATCAGAGGAATGTTGACTGTAGGATGAAACCTAGAAAGAACTGGACAACCATTATCTACTTACCTTTGCTACTCTGATTCTTTTCTAAACTTTTCTTAATCTTTTCTCATTTATTTCCGCTTTACTCTGATTATTCTTACCTTTTCCTTCTTCAGACAAATGTGAATTTCACACTTTGAAATCTTGTGCCTAAAGTGACCTTTAGGAATAGGAGACCTACTCTTAGGAACAAAATCAAAACTATTTTTGTAAATATTTGTATGCTTGAAATGTTTGTTCTTGTGATACATGTCTGATTTGGATCTTTTATTGAGTGTGATGGGTTGTGGAGTAATGTCCACAACTGCATCTGCATATACACCTAGACATAAAGGAAAATATTTATAAAATAGATAACACAGAATATTCCCTATTAAAAATATATCTAGTTTAATAGATTCATCTTATCTTACAAGATTCTTGTTGGGGACTTGTTCTCAAATGCTATGAGTTAAGAACAAGGCAACATAGAAAATGTTAATCGTTAAAGCCCTTCGTCCTTCGAAGCATTATTTCCTTTAGGATATAATGGTTTCTGGACGAAGGTAATAAATGATGTATTTCCATAAATTCATCATACAGTGACGAAGGATGAAATGTAAGGAATATAAAAGACAACATAAACAATTATCTATTATTATTAGGTATAAGCGGGAATATCATTGAATTACAAATGTACCTTCAATTGGAAGGAGATGGTAGTACAAACGTGACGCAAAAAGCGAATGCCAAGTCAGCGTGAACAGTACGGGAGTACTGTTCACCTATTTATAGGCGCGGGACACAACCCATACAAAATTACATTCATGCCCTTTACAGTTGATAATAATTCTATAGTAATCTGTCGAGGTCTAAATAGCCTTTTCATCTTTAAGTCGGTTTCACTTTCTGCTGTCGCGCCGAAGCTTTCCTGCTCACACCTTCGGCGCTGTATCAACCTTCGTATTATTCTGGTCTACTGTGGTGCCGACTTGAGTCCGAAGATACTTGTTCACACATTATACTCCAGAAATACTGTTAAATCCTGTTTTTGAGGACCTTCGGATGCCCAAGGTCCCCAATAGTAGCCCCTCGCAATATTAATTTGTTTAAAATAATAAATTTAGATTGCGACATGGACGAAGACTTTACGCCGAAGGTCCGAAAAAACACCTTCCCTTTGCTAGAATAGCAACATTCACTGACAAGCGGGGTCCTTCAATTTTCAACGCACTTGGCGTATAAATACGGTCATACCGCAAACTCATTTGACACGCTCTCTGGCCAACTGCTCCCGCTCACTCGATTTTTAGCTCTTGTGTACTAAGATTTGTTAAGCCTTTAGTTTTGAAGCTTCGGCTTTGAAAATAGTTTTTAGTGTCTCCGAAGATGTCTGAGGATAAGAAGACTGCTGCTGAGATGAAGTTGAGCCTAGACGAAGAGAAAAACTTGGGGTTTCTTATAGCGATGTCAAAGACCAATACAGAAAAAATCACTAAGGAGATTCTGGAAGGTTTGTCTGAAGATACTGGTGACAGTGACAGCTATGATGTGGACAGTGGTGGTGAAGACTCCGAAGATCGTCCCTGGCGACCAAGCCATTCAGTTTATGGTAAATCAACTATCAAAGAGAATCATCTTGTCAACATGAGAGGAAGGTATTTCTGGGATTTATCCATTGTGAGGGCCGACGAAGGGGAAAA
The DNA here is from genome assembly GCF_902167145.1 of Zea mays. NCBI lineage: Eukaryota > Viridiplantae > Streptophyta > Magnoliopsida > Poales > Poaceae > Zea > Zea mays. The sequence goes on along the minus strand of NC_050104.1, from coordinate 78,862,574 downwards.
AACGTGCCCACACCCTGAAGAGAATGAAGTCGTAGTGTACCGAAGCTTTTTGAAAGCTGGACTGCGATTTCCCTTGAGCAGCTTCGTCGTGGAGGTATTGAAAATCTTCGAAGTCTATCTTCACCAACTTACCCCCGAAGCAATCATAAGGCTAAATATCTTTGTGTGGGCCGTGAGAAGCCAAGGTCTGAAGCCTGATGCAAAAAGCTTCTGCAATATACACGAATTATCATACGAAACAAAACCTTGGGGGTAAGGAACAGTATCACAATAATTTTGGCTGCTATAGTTTCGTTTCTCGGTCCGGGTCAAGCTGTCCCGTGCCAACCTTTCGGAAGAGATGGCCCGGCGACTGGATGACAGAATGGTTTTATGTGAAGAATGATCTGACAATGCGAGAAGATATCAAAGGTATAATTATGCGCCCTATCTGGCAAAGCTTCGGCCTTCGGAGGCCGAAGGTTGAAATGAATGAAGCTGCCGAAGAATGCCAGAGGGCCTTCGGCGCAGTCTGCTCTTTCATTGGAACGAGAGACTTAGGGCCTGTTTGGCATGGCTCCAGAGCAAAACTCCAAGGAGGAGCTGGCCAGAGCATGCCAAACACCCTAACTCCAGAGTTGTAAACTCTATGGAGTTTTTGGAGCTGCAGTACAATTTTTTGGAGTACCTCTTTTGCTGCTCTGAAAACTCCAAAAAAGCAACCTAGTCATGGAGTTTTGAGTTATTTACCCGCCATTGCCACTGGTTATGAGAAACAATCTAAACTCTGGAGCAGAGCTGCTCCACCCAGAGTTTTAGAGTAGAGCTGCTCTGGGGTGGAGCAGAGTCATGCCAAACACACCCTTAGTACAAGAGCATATTGCCTTCAGGGTATGGCCGCTTGCGGAGAAATGGGAAATGCCACAAGAAACCGTAAAAGAAGCCGACGAAGGTGGACTTATCAGGTTGAAGTACACTTTTAAATTTGGAGATAAATTTGTTGAGCCAGATGATGACTGGTTAAAAAGTATTGAAAATTTAAGTGATGAACTGCTTGGGGCTTATTCGAAGGCCGAAGACACTGCAATGTCAGCAGCCTTCGGAGGCCGAAAGAAGAAGAGGCTGAATCGGGTATTTGATGCAATCGGGTTTGTCTACCCTGACTATTGCTATCCCATTCGAAGGCAGAAAAGAAAAAACACAACCTCTGCAAAAGAAGAAGCTGCAACTGCTCCTAGCGAGCCAGAACCGAAAAGAAAGAAGATAAAGGTCCTTACACATCGGCCGCGCTATATTGAACCAGCTTCGGTGCCTGAGTTTACCGGAGAAACTACTTCGGCCACCGAAGCTGAAAAACCAGCCGAGCCAACCTTGCTGCCAGAAGTTGCAGAAACGGCCGAAGTGCCAACAATGATAGAATTGGAGCAATCAAAGATTTTATTATCAGAAACGAAAGAGAAGGCCAAAGCGCCGTCCACAGAAAAAATGGAAGAGGTAAAAGAAGCAACTGAGGGATCCAAAACATCAGAAGTTTTGAGTCCTGCAGCAAACATTGAGATAGTAAAAAATCAAAAAGTGCCAGCAGTGACTCCAAAAAGAAAGAGAATGGCTAACGTGCTAGATGTACTGGAAACGATCAAATCTTCAAGCACACCTCCGAAGAGGGCTGCTGTCATTCCTGAAACAACAACTGAAATTTCTGATTCTAAAGCTCCAGGGCAAGAGACTGAAACCGAAGCTGGGCCCTCAGAGCCTGCAAAGATGAAATCCTTGGAAAGTGAGGCAGAAAAAATAACAAAGCCAACTTTTGTTGAAGAAACCGGTGTCATTGCCTCCGAAGTATCCCCCAAAGTTCGTGATTATATTGTTCGTCATGCTTCGGGGAAAAAATTATCAGAAAAAGAAGAACAAGAGGCGCAGCACTACGCCCAGAAACTGAAATATCCAAAGGGGGCGTTAATATTCAATGGCAGTGGAGAAGAAGACTTCTTGTATTGTCTTCCTGACAGCAAGGAAATTTCTGTCTGTCGGGAGATGAGCAGAAGCTTCGGATTCCCAACTATAGAAGATGGGCTTTCGGTGCTGTCGAAGAATGATCTGGCCGACAGCCTAGCTTACAATAGCTTAAAGGTGCGACAAATGAAATCCTTGTATTTTTTGTTGATTCCAAAATTTTTCGTTTGTTTAAACCTATTGACGTAGACATATTTCTCTTTGCAGGGCCTGATACTTAGCAATGCCCTCAGGGCACAGAAAGATGCTGAAGACGAAGGGTGTTCTATAGCCCTGAGCAACCTTCGTTCCGAAGTTATTGAACTGAGGAACGAAGGTCTCGAAAAAGATAAAATTTTGCACTCATTGATAAATAAAATAAAGGAGGACGAAGCTGCTTTCAAAGGTCAAGCTGAAACTCAGAAGCGGGAAATTGAAGATCTTCGGAAACAACTGGCTAGAGCCAAGGAAGAACGCATACTTGAAGAAACAAAGCGAGAACTCAGCGACCAATGGGCCGATCACCTAGAAATAACTGTTGAAGAGCTTCGTTCGTCCAGAAAGATATGCTATAACAAATCTATAGAGTGTGTTAAGAAGTTAAAAGCTAGCTTCGCCAAGGTTGGCGCCTTCTCAAGCGAAGAAAACTTTACGAGAGGCAATCCCGAAGGTCCCATCGAATGGATCGACCACGAAGCTGAGGCCTTCGAAGAAATTTTAAATAGCCGAGGAGATATATGTGCCATCTCTGGTGCTAGAGGGATTGCCACCATCTTAGAGAAGAAGGGCTGCGAACATGTAAAAATTTTAGCACAGTCCGAAGCTGCTTTGTCCTTTGAAGATGCAAGGGATCCTTCGGCCGAAGCTAGTATAATTGGTGGAAAGTTTTTTACTGATATCTGGGATAATGGTGGCCGAGAAATGGTCGGAGAGATTATTCGAAGAAGTGAAAAGGGCATTCACGATGCTAGAGAAGTAGCTGAGGCTGCTGAAAAGAGCACAGAGGCCGAAGGTCAATTAGGTATTAACTAATAGTTTTTATTGTGTTGTAATCTTTAGGCTTTAAGGTTTGTTTGCGATTTGTAATAGCAATGTAGTCGTATCCTGTCTTACTTCAGATTCTGCTAAAACGTCTTCGGGCCCTCAGCCGAAAGGAGACGACGGAATTAAAAAGATGGCTGAAGATATTATGGACGAAGTCGTCAATCGGCTCCTGAACGAGGCTGCAGAAGTCGTTTTGAGAGAAGATTAAATATTTTTGTGAAAACTTCTGAAATGTAATATACTGTAACATTTTGTAATCCCAAATGTAATATACCTATTTTTGTTAGTCAATTCTTTACGATGCATGAAACTTTACACGTACCGCTTTTGAGTCTTTGACGAAAAAACACCTTCCCTTCTTTTCATGCTTCGTGAAGAGAAATTTATCTTTGTCACAACAATATCCAATGTTCTGATGAATAATATCCAGGCTTCGTGAAAATTTTTTCCGAAGCTACACTTCCGAAGATCAATAATGTATCTTTTTGTGACTATGATTTCTCCCTTTTTTGGAAGCGTTCTTCTGTAGATTGATAATGTGCCCACCTCTTGTGCCATGTGCAAAATGATGTATGATGCTTATGCTATGCGAAATGATGCGATGATGTTATGTTATGAGCGATGATGTTTATTCCGAAGATACATACGCATCCCTGCAATAAAACACAATCTTTTATAAGCCTCCCTTAGGAGCTTCTTCGCCTTTTACTTCAGCGGAATCAGCGTTTATTTTTCGCTGTAAGCCTCCCTTAGGAGCTTCTTCGCCTTTTACTTTCAGCGGTATTCGCGTTGACTTTTCACGCTTCGCCTTTTACTTAGGCGGTATCAGCGTTGACTTTTCGCTGTATGCTCTGCATTCCCTTTGGAACGACTTTGGAGCAGAAAACTTACACTGCGCTCCCTTTGGAACGACTTTTTTGTGACTTCGGCAAACTTACTCTGCGTTCCTTAGAACGACTTTTTGTTGCTTCGAAGAATTTGCGTTAGTTCGAAGGTCCTCTTTGTTATCACAAGTCTTTAATCTTTAATCAATATAAGCCTGTGAAGAAAATATATTTTCCTTGTAGAAATCAACGAAACTAATTACATGAAACCTAAACAATGTCCTTTATTACAGGAAATAAAACTGAATGAAAAAGATTGCTATTAAGGTAGGATATTTGTCAATAGATGTGCTTTGACTCTGGCACAGTGCTATTGACTGTACGAGCTTCGGACTGCTCCCTGAAGTCCCTCTAGTGTGGAGCATACTGGCTCCCTTCTGGCTGCTGGCCTTGTTGCAACGGAGGTGGAGGCGGAGGCTGTTGCCAAGAAGCTTGAGGCTGGCTCGCCGAAGCAACAGAAACTGCAGGATGATTGCCCACATATTCTGGAATGTAGGGCGAATGATACGAAGCTGTATGCATGACCTGCTTCGGCTGAGCTTGTTGTGCTGCTGCTTCCGCTATTTCCTTTTGCTTCTGAATAGTAACATGGCACATCCTGGTAGTATGGCCTTTGTTCTCACCGCAGAATAAGCAAAAGATTCTTCTCGGTTGATCGCCAAATCTTCCTCCAAAGCCCCTGGCGCCTCTGCCTCTTGGAGCTGGTGGTCTGAAGGAGCTTTGCTGTTGCCCCGAAGCCTGTGAGGAACATTGTGGCCTTTGCTGTTGGCTTCCTCTATCATCATTTTGTGTAGAGTTATGAATTGATCTCACGTGCCTCGGGTAGAACCTCCCTCCGAAGCCCCTGGTTATTTCAGAGAACCTGAAAGCCTCCTCCCTTCTTTGGCGAAAATCATTATCGGCCCGAATGTACTCGTCCATCTTCTGGAGCAGCTTCTCCAAAGTTTGAGGAGGCTTCCGAGCGAAGTACTGAGCTGCCGGTCCTGGCCGAAGCCCCTTGATCATGGCCTCAATGACAATTTCATTGGGCACCGTTGGTGCCTGTGCCCTCAAACGCAAGAACCTTTGGACATACGCCTGAAGGTATTCTTCGTGATCTTGGGTGCACTGGAACAGAGCCTGAGCAGTGACCGGCTTCGTCTGAAATCCTTGGAAGCTAGTTAACAGCAAATCCTTCAGCTTCTGCCATGAAGTGATCGTTCCTGGTCGAAGGGAGGAATACCAGGTTTGAGCCACACTCCTGACAGCCATAACGAAAGATTTGGCCATGACTGCAGCATTGCCACCATACGAAGATACTTTTGCTTCATAGCTCATTAAAAACTGCTTCGGGTCTGAGTGGCCATCAAATACGGGAAGCTGAGGCGGCTTGTAGGACGGAGGCCAAGGTGTAGCCTGCAGCTCAGCGGACAGAGGAGAAGCATCATCAAAAACAAAATTCCCATGATGGAAATTGTCATACCAGTCATCTTCATTGGGAAAACCCTCCTGGTGAAGGTCTTGGTGCTGAGGCCTTCGGTGTTGTTCATCCTGAGCAAGATGACGAACTTCTTCAGAGGCTTCGTCGATCTGCCTCTGCAGTTCAGCTAGCCTGGCCATCTTTTCTTTCTTCCTCTGTACTTGTTGATGAAGCATTTCCATATCTCTGATTTCTTGATCTATCTCGTCCTCTGGTGGTGTCGGGCTGACAGCCTTCCTTTTCTGGCTTCGGGCCTCCCGAAGGGAGATTGTCTCCTGATTATGATCCAGTGGTTGCAGAGCTGCAGCCCCAGTCGCTGAAGCTTTCTTCGGCGCCATAACGAAGGTTTATGATCGCCGAAGGTGTTCAAAAAAACTCGAAGAGTGGAAGTGGGTGCACCGGAGGTGGGCGCCAATGTTGGGGACTTGTTCTCAAATGCTATGAGTTAAGAACAAGGCAACATAGAAAATGTTAATCGTTAAAGCCCTTCGTCCTTCGAAGCATTATTTCCTTTAGGATATAATGGTTTCTGGACGAAGGTAATAAATGATGTATTTCCATAAATTCATCATACAGTGACGAAGGATGAAATGTAAGGAATATAAAAGACAACATAAACAATTATCTATTATTATTAGGTATAAGCGGGAATATCATTGAATTACAAATGTACCTTCAATTGGAAGGAGATGGTAGTACAAACGTGACGCAAAAAGCGAATGCCAAGTCAGCGTGAACAGTACGGGAGTACTGTTCACCTATTTATAGGCGCGGGACACAACCCATACAAAATTACATTCATGCCCTTTACAGTTGATAATAATTCTATAGTAATCTGTCGAGGTCTAAATAGCCTTTTCATCTTTAAGTCGGTTTCACTTTCTGCTGTCGCACCGAAGCTTTCCTGCTCACACCTTCGGCGCTGTATCAACCTTCGTATTATTCTGGTCTACTGTGGTGCCGACTTGAGTCCGAAGATACCTGTTCACACATTATACTCCAGAAATACTGTTAAATCCTGTTTTTGAGGACCTTCGGATGCCGAAGGTCCCCAACAATTCTCTCTTATCTTAATAGATTCATCTTATCTTGAAAGATTTGTCTTATCCTAACCACTTTACTTAACTCATCCTAAAGTAACAACCAGGATCTAATCCAAAATAATGAGATCAGATCTAAGTTATATTTGCGTGACTAAAACCACTTGACTTATCCCACCATGATCATGATCTAACCCAAAATTAATTGGATCTTATCTGGTCGAAGCTAGTCATACCTAGATCCGATCCAATGTGACAGATTAATCTAACCTAACGAAGGCTAACCTCAAGTTGAGCTAATCTAATGTAAGTTGCTTAACAAGAACGATAATACTGATGAAATAAACGAGACTCTACTCCTATAAAATATGCTTTTAACTTAATTCACTCTGCACTAAGTTAAGAACGACAGACCAACTTGGCCATATGCAACTACCTTAACCATCCTATAGTTGCATAACCCCTCTATTTTAACCTAACAGAGACTCTGACCTACCTGTACCATATAATCCATCCTATCTCAAAAGATTCTAACATATATTAATAATATATATTCTACTCTGGTAGATCTATCTAACTTAAACTAGTCTAATCTAGTTATATCCGATCTAATCTAGACCCTACCCAATAACTTCACTTACAAAAGCAGGTTACATAACTAATCCCATTTAGCATATAGCTACCTACTAAACCCTCTACCCATCTATTACCTACAGATTTATCTTGACCTCTTGTCCCAAACCCGAAGGGTGACACCCAGGCTCAAGATGGAAGAGACCAATCTCATTAAAGAAGAATAGGAATCAAGCTAGACCCCCAAAGGAAGCTCGATTATGCCATAGTACACTCATTCTATGTCTACACTCACCAAATAGCTAAAACATGATGTGCCCTTGTTTTCTATGCCACATCTGCTAATGGAATGAAAATTTTAGGTGTATAAAAAATACTAGATGGAAGTTCCACTTAGATAAAAAAAATAATAATACTAGAATTTCATAAAGATAAAGTCAGCTTGATATGCTCGACTAAATTGTATTCTAAAATAGGATTATAGAGTCTAATGTGATCTAATCTAGTATGATCCAATCTGATGTGGTCTACTTAAACAGACTAGTAATACTGGTAGAAGAGATTAGACCCTACTAGCCAGGTGTTAACTTAACTTAGCACATTAGACCAACTCAACCATGAACATAAGAGCTAACCCAACCAATAGAGTCATGAAGAAATGTATAATCTATTTATCCTCACCTAACATCAAACAAGATTTTGACCTACATCATGTAGTCTATCTCACCCATATCTATCTCATCTTGGCATATTCTATCTTACCTTTGGACATTCACCTTATATGACCAGTTATCCCAAGCTTGATATAAAACAACAGATTAAGCCTTGCCAAAGAATCTTCAGTTCATAACCAATTATTAGCATATTCATTCTGCCTACCAAATAATTTTCTTTGCAAAACTATCTTACCATATGCTTCTAACTCTGATGGTCAATACCAGGAAGGGAGAATTTTCAGGCAACAACAAACAGAAATGAATCCTTTAAATCCTCCACTGGCTAGAACTGATCCAGTGGTTGCCGCCCAAATGCTGGTGCTACAACAAATGACAGAAGTGCTACAACAAATGACAGAAGTGCTACAACAAATGACAAACATGTTGAATGAAATGCAAAATCAGATAAGGCAAGAACGCCAGGAAATACGTCAGGACCGGCTAGAGATGCGACAAGCAATGAGACAAGCACAGTTGAAAAGACAACAACCACTACCTCCACCACCACCACCAGCTCCACCAAGCTATATATATATATATATATATATATATATATATATATATATATATATATATATATATATATATATATATATATATATATATATATATATAATTATTTGTAAGACCTAAATGTTACTTTAATTAGTATTTATTATGATACTATTTTAGGAGGAATAATAAGGTCTAATTGACCCTAAGTGTTGCTAATGAGTTATGCATCATGCCGAGAATTTTTGTTTGTGCATATGTTGTGAGTCAATGTGATTATACACCCTTATCTTACAAATCTCGAGGATGAGATTTTTGTTAAGGGGGTAGGATTTGTAATGCCCAAAATTTGTATAAGAAAAAAATATAATAATAATAATAAAATAAATATATAAATAAATAAAATAGTAAATTCAGATATCTCAAATTATACTTGAGTGTTGAAAGTTGATAACTGAATTTTGAAAACCAAGAATTATACAAAAGAAGTAATAGAAAAGTTTTATATTCAACTAAATGATTCTGAATATCATTAAATGATGCACCATAAGCATTTCTTTACATGACTACTTAGTTTTGAAGTAACTTTTAATTCTTATCCCACATTCAAAATGCTATTTTCCTAAAAAGAAAGGAACAATATGAGTGTGTTTCATATTTCAAACATCTACCAAACAAATAAAATAATTAAAATAAACATATATCTATTGCATCATGTTGGAGTTTATTGTGTGTGCACTTGAAAATAATAATAAAGATTAATAGGACTACATTAGTAACCCGATTTGGATTTAAAGACCTAATGGAAATTTTAGAATTTGGAGAAGGGCGGAGAAAAAAAATACTATCCAAAATAAAACAAAATATATAGATAAAGAAAATTTTGCCATAATGGTATGTCTAAAATATACAATTAAAATGAATGAAGATCACAACTAAATTTGAACTCAAAAATTTGAAAACCTAAATTTATAAAACAAAGGAAAAGGAAACAAAAGAAAAAGAAATTGGCCGCTGGCTGGGCCTAAACCCCCCTCCGCTCGGCCCATCTTCCTTTTCCTCAAGCGCGCACGCGGCCTGCAACCATCCCTGGCCCAGCTAACCTAACCCTCTCAACTCACTGACCCCTGGGCCCGGCCGTCCAGGGATGTACATCCGGGGGCGCTCGCATTCATGCTCCATTCAGGACACCGGCAGGTGAGACCCCTTGGGCAGGTCCATCTTCCCCGCGGGCGCAAGACGCGGACCACGCCGACTGGCGCACGTTTTCCGCGGCCACCATAACCACCCTTCCGCAATTCGTGCTGACTCACGACCTAACCGGGATCCGCTCGACGCTATCCGGTCTCACCTCACCCCCCATACATTAAGGCCAGCTCCCAATCCACCTCGCGCCGCGAGTTCTCGAAAGACCGCCGACGCCATCCCCTTTGCTGCTACACATCGCTCGGGTTCCGGAGAATTGCTCATTGCGTGTGCCAGTGCGTGCGCAAGTCGGTGGAGTCGAAGGAAGGAGCGAAACACCGGAGCACCGGTGGGAATCGCTCGCCGGAGTACTATCCTTGCCGCGTATCCGCCTGCATCATGGCCGGGAGTCATCACCTACTTCAACACCGGTACGATACCCCTATACCATTAACTTAGGTCTCCGACTAGTGTACCTCTCCTCTGATTAGAATCTAGGTCATCAGTGCGCCAACGGGCAGGGCTCGCCAGAGTTCGCCACCGCGGGCGGTGTCCGTCGACCGCGCGTGGCTGTTGGGTGGGGAGGAACGACAACTGTGGGCCGTTGATGTGGGAATGAACGACCAAGTTTGATCAGCGGCTCGGGCTAGTTAGTGTCATTCTGGATGGTTGATCTGTGGATCAACGGTCTAGATCGTACGAGGATACCGGTGAAGGAAAATGAACGAGGAACGTCCGATCGTGATCGAACGATCGACGCGTGCATCGGACTTCATTAAATCGTAAACGTAGATCTAGGATCTGAGGGCCTAGAGTGAATACCGGTTCATTTGAACGGACTTCTAATCCTCACCGTCGGCTGTTGATCGGACGACAATGAACACGAGATACCCCTTCGGCTCTGAGGGTTTGCATATAAGTCCCTGTCAAATAAAGGAATCAACCCGCAGCCCACGAATCCTATTCACTGAGTCTTAGAGTTTTTGCATCCTAGACCCTGGGTTCTCCGGTAATGATGCGCTCGGTCCAGATAATCATAAAATCAAATAAATTCATTTAGAAAATACTTTTTAGAGTAAAAATAAATGCTAGAACTTATTTAATTCATAGAAAATTAATATTAAGTCCGAATTGATCCATGCGAGTTCCTATAATTTTATAATAATGTTGTTTATCACATAGTGTCTCCGTTTTGACATAAAAACCATATTAAAATTTGTCTCTTACATAATCTCGTATCAAATACATAAAACCTTTGGAAATTCATAACTCCTCCGTTTTAATTCTGAATTGATCCGTTCAAGTTGCGTTAGCCTCGTATAAATATTTACTACACAGTAGAAACATTGATTATATGATAACCCATACTTTTATAATTAGGTACCTAATTTGATTAATCTATGTTTTCTGGATTAGCCTATTCTAATATTAATATAGTATCCTGATCTTATGGTTAACTTTGGCCTTAAAGATGAATTATAATCAAGTAATGACCTAGATTAAAGTTTAGTTAATTATTTTAAGTATTCTCTCATATGATGTACACTGATCAATTTATAATAGATAAATCACATAGATCTCCCATAAATCATAACTCATTAACCATGACTCCAATTTTAGTACTTCTCGATCCACGATCTCGAGGCTTTGCGTAGATCATTATTATTCATTTTCTTCTTATGTTTGGTGTGATGTTAATTCTGTCTATACCATGTTTGTTTGTATTGCTACGACTAGTGTGAGGTCACGAGTCACCTGAAGATCATCCTGGTATCTGGAATCTCAAGTCCCAGGCAATTTGTGCCCTTGACCACTTTTATTACCCAATAATGTTCTTTAATACCACTTATTCATGCATAGGTTTAATTTTGATAGGACCCAATAGGTCACCCTAGACCGATTATCCTTTTTACCTTGTTTATCCCTGAATCATTTGGGTAGTTATGCTATTGCTTTACATGGTTTTGGGTTAATATTTCATTATATCCATGTTCCAATTATTCTGTTATGTTATTTATGTTCATGTCAAGATCATTAATTTTAATTGGAACATGGAGCTTAACTTGAGAAACACGTGCCACCACAAGGGTGGAATGGGATGCCCTTGGCTGACTAATTAGGGAAGCTAGTGGAAGACTACCTTACCCTCGGGTTGATTTTGCTACGATGGCGGTCAGACGAGGGATTCTTGCAATTGCTCTTCCCAGAAACTGTAGCGGGTTTTCGGAAGCTAGTGGAACTTTGTAAAGGCCTTGTAGTGTTACCCTGTCTCGCTTCCTTGGTAGAGGTGTATGGGATTCATGACCCCTTGGCAGAAGGGTAACATGACTTGTGGGTACAGGGTACAACCTCTGCAGAGTGTAAAACTGGTATACTAGCCAAGCTCACGGTCAAGAGCAGCACAGGACTCTCGCATGATTAGATTATGAAACTAAATCCAATTTGTCATTTGCATTGCATGGGATTTATTATTAATTTTGTCCTATTATTCTTATTATGGTTTGGTATTTACTTACACTTAATAACTACTAATAAAATTTTACCAACTTATTAAAAGCAATGCTCAGCTATAACCCCTATTGTTCATCAGCTTTACACTCCATATAAACTCCCACCTTTGGTGAGTTCATGGATATTATTTCCCACAAGTTGTTGAGCGATGAACATGTGTGAGCTCACCCTTGCTGTCTCACACCCTCCACACAGGAGAAGAACAGATGGTTCAAGAGGAGCCACACAACGAGGAGTTCGATTTGATCTAGGTGGCGTCTCCCAGTTGATTTTATGGCGCCAAGGATGGACTGTAGTTCGTTCCATATTTATCTTTTATTTTGTAAGACTTCCGCTATGTAATAGTACTATGATGATATTGTGACATTTATCTCTATAAACTCTATTGTTATATGTGTTGTCTTCTTTGGCGCATATATGAGATGCACCCGGCTTTATCCCTTAAATCCGGGTGTGACAGCCGACGATGGGGCGACGATCAGATTGAGGTTGTTGAGATGGCGCCGAGCTCGAAAACAAACTCTCGTTCGCCCGGAGGAGGAGGATATGCCTGACGAAGTGGGTCCGCGCTTCAGTGTGACGCAAGCTCGGTCGCGCGCCACGGTGACCGGCCTAGGGACCCCAGGCCAACCAATCCAAGCGGAATCCGCGGATGTCGTTGCCGCGGCGAGTCCGATTCGAGGATGAAGACGCCCTGACGCCATGGTCCCACTAGCAGAGGCACCAGAGGATGCACACGAATGGTGTACCGAGGATGACGAGGCGGGCCCACCATTTAGCGGGTAAATGTGCAAATTGATAAGATGGGCCACGTGGTGAGGGCGAGTGGGCCACGGAGAGAACTGGTACTGGGTCGAGGTAAGGGGATTCCAGTCAGATGGCCCAATCTGAATTCTTTCTCCTATTTCTTTTCTTTTATATTTCCTATTTTCTTTTCCCTTTCCAATTTGAAATATCCAAACCAATTTCAAATCCTTGTTTTAAATTTCGAATTTCGAATCTCCACATAGTCCTATTGTATGTAATTGTTAAGGCCATGAATGTAATTGTTGAGGGCATTAATGAAATAACGTAAGAAGCTGTCTGATTGCCTATAAATAGGTGAACAGTACCCCCATATTGTTCACGCTGGATTGTAATTGCTCTCGTGTCATTGCCTTCTACTAAGCTCAAGGTATCAATGTAATACGAATTGTTTATAATGTCTATACATTTATTATGAAATAAATAGATGACTTGGTGTTACATTTTGCAAATAATAAGGATGTGCTTTTCATTACCTTCGTCTTGGATGTGTTGGGGGTCTTCTTCTCTACCGAAGGTCCTCAAGACGAAGATACCATTAGTAAAGTGATGTTGAGGATCTTCTTCCTCGCTGAAGGTCCTCGAGATGAAGACATTATCTGAAAGCGATAACGATGAATGTCGAAGCTACAGCCTAAGGACAACAACTTCGGCTTAAGGTGGTGACGAAGGTCAACCATGATGCCGAGTCGAAGAGGAAAAGACTGGTTAATCCTTGATGGTTTATGTTACGATTATGCATACATGTTAAGGTCATAAATGTATTTTTACTTGGGCTACGTCCCGTGCCTATAAATAGGTGAACAGTACCCACGTACTGTTCATGCTGGATTGTACTTGCTCTCGCGTCATCACCTTCGATTAAGACGAAGGTATCGATGTAATATAAATTTTGTTAATGTTCATGAATGCATATGTTACGAATTAGATACATGAATGAGTAAGTGAATGAATATATAACATGTTGCTTCTATGAATTACTATTCTCATAAATGATGAAGGTATGTCCTTCATGAACTTCGTCTGAAGATCGTTATATCTGAAAGGAGATAATGCTTCGAAGGGCGAAGGTCCTTAATCTTTAAGAATTGTGTTGCCTTGTTCTTGATTCACAACATTTGAGAACAAGTGACCAACATTGGCGCCCACCTCCGGTGAACTCACTTACACGACCACGACAATGGCTTCGCAAGGTGATCAAGTTGTGACACCTTCGGCTACAAAGCTTGTGCTCCCAATCATAGGCGGCTCAAGTTTTGAACCAACCAACAAAAAGCAGAAGAAGGAAGCACAGAGAAGGGTACAACATGTCAGAGTGCAAGGACCCTTCATCAAATCCAAATGGTCTCATGAACCAATCACATTTTCTCGGGAAGACCTTCAGCTCAAGTACTAACCCCATAATGACGCCATGGTCATATCATGTGTTATCAAAGGGTTTCTAGTTCACAATTTCCTCGTAGACATGGGCAGTGCAGCATACATTATCTTCGCAAAAGCATTCAAGCAGATGCAAGAACAGGATGACAAAATACATGATGCAACGCACCCCTTGTGTGCCTTCGGAGAAAGACAGATAGTGGCACTTGGGAAAATAACAATGCCAATCACCTCCGGTTATGTTCACAACACAAGAACAAAACAAGTTGTATTTGACATTGTTGACATGGACTACCCTTACAATGCAATCATTGGATGAGGGACATTGAATGCCTTCGAAGCAATACTCCATCCAACATATCTGTGCCTTCGAAGCAATACTCCATACAACATATCTCTGCTAAATTTTTTGTTCAATAACAAGGATGTTTTTGCTTGGTCAGCCAATGATCTTTGTGGCGTCAATAGAGATGCTATTGAGCACTCACTCAATGTAGACCCAGCTATTAGACCGGGGAAGCAGAACTTCGGAAGATGTTCGATGATAAAGCCGAAGGGGCAAGAATGAAGTTAAAAGGCTTCTCAGCGCCGGAGTGATCAGAGAAGTAACATACCCAGAATGGCTAGCCAACACTGTTATGGTAAAGAAGGCTAATGGAAAGTGGAGAATGTGTATTGATTTTACAGATCTCAACAAGGCATGCCCGAAGGATGAATTCCCGTTGCCAAGAATAGATTCCCCCGTAGATAAGGCAGCCACTTCGGAGCTCATGAGCTTGCTAGACTGCTATTTAGGGTATTATCAAATCTAGATGAAGAAGGAGGACGAGCCTAAAACATGCTTCATAACCCCTAGTGGAACTTAATGCTACCTTCGAATGACCGAGGGGCTCAACAATGCTGGAGGAAGCTACAGCAAGATGAATTCCAAACTACTCAGCTCTCAGATTGGCAAGAATGTTCTGACATATGTTGATGATATCATAGTCAAAAGCACGAAGAAAGAAAATCACATTGCTGATTTGCAAGAAATAGTTGCCAACTTCAGAAAGGCTGGCCTCAAGCTAAATCTAGAGAAATGTGTCTTTGAGGTGAAAAAGGGAAAATTTCTTGGGTGCCTAGTATCAACAAAAGAGATTGAGGCAAACCCAAGCAAAATAGAAGCTATACTTCGGATGGAGCCACCGAAGACAAGAAAAGGTGCTCAGAGACTAATAGGGAGGCTGGCATCTTTGAACAGATTCATCTCAAGATCAGCAGAAAGGAATTTACCATTCTTCAAAGTGCTAAAATCAGTCGAAGTCTTCTAATGGAGACCAGTTCAACAAAAGGCCTTCAAAGATCTGAAACAATATCAGATACAGCTAACAACATTAACTCGACCTTCGTCAAGAGCCCTGTTGCTACTGTATGTGGCTGCTTCCCACGCTGCAGTCAGTGCAGCGCTGGTGCAGGAGAGACAAGATGATCAAGCAAAGAAGAAGGTCCCAGTATACTTTGTCTCTAAAGTACTAAGTCCATCAAAAAGAAATTACACAGAGCTGGAGAAGGTACTGTATGACGTACTGATGGCCTCCAGGAAGCTTCGACATTATTTCTAGACACACCACATTATAGTACCTTCATCTCAACCTCTCAAGGACATCATAAGAAACAAAGAAGCTACAGGAAGAGTTGGAAAATGGGCTGCAAAATTGAATGAATTCACTATTGATTTTGTCCATAGATTCTCGATCCAATCCCAAGCATTAGCAGATTTCATTGGTGATTGGACACCAGGGGCTCATGAAGAAGGATGCACAATAGACACTGAAGCTTGGACAGTGTTCTGCGATGGATCGTCGGGAACCTTCGATGCAGGTGCAGCTCTCAATCTAATCTCACCATCCAAAATCAAAACTTGCTAGGTAGCTAGATTGGAGTTCAACTGCACAAATAACATTACAGAGTACGAAGCTCTTCTTTTGGGGCTTCGAAAGCTTAGGGCAATGGGAATAAGAAGGGCAGTTCTCAAATATGTCTCACATGTCATCATAGGGCACGTTGATAAAAGCAGCAAAGCATGAGACCCGAAGCTCGAAAAGTATCTTGACACAGTCTGAAGAATGGAACCTTCCTTCGAAGGTTTTTCAGTGAAGAACATTCCAAGAGGCGAAAATGAGCAGACAGATTTACTAGCTAAATCAGCGGCACAGGGGCTCCCACTCCCCTCAGAAGTGTTCTTCGAAACTCTCAAAGCACCTTTAGTCGAGCTCATGGAGCGAGCAGTGCTTACAATTTCACCTGTGCACAGCGAGGACTGAAGAACTAAGATTGTATCTTTCCTCCAAGGCAATTATCCTTCAGATGACGAAGCTTACATAAAAAGGATGCAAGCCAGGACAAGACCATATATGATCATAGAAGGGGAATTGTTCAAACAAGGAGTTTGTTCTCCATTGTTTAAATGTCTCTCTAGAGCCGAAGGTCAGGAGCTAATGAAAGAGATACACGCAGGGATACGCGGAGCTCATATGAGATCCAGGCCTCTCCTTGGAAAGGTTTTCAGACAAGGATTTTATTGGCCGAAGGTAGCTTCGGACGCAGCGGATCTAGTTCAAAAATGTGAAAACTGTCAGAAGTGCGCTAGAGATCAAAAGCAACCTTCATCTCTAACTCAGCTGATTCAGCCCACTTGGCCACTACAAATGTGGGGCTTAGATTTACTAGGCCCACTTTCACCAGCGCAAGGGAACTTGAGATATGTTGTGGTAGCAGTGGAGTACTTTTCAAAGTGGATCGAAACTAAACCCCTAGCTACGATCACTTTAGCCATAGTTCAAAAGCACTTCTGGCAAAGCATCGTTTGTCGGTTTGGTGTGCCGAAGGCTATCACGGTTGATAATGGAACTCAATTTGATGCTAAAACATTTAAAACTTTTTGTGACCAAATGAAAGGGAATTTTGCCCTTGGGCCATTTCTATAATGTTTTGGGGATTAAGTGTCCAACACATAGTGAGTGAAATATTATGGGCCAAACAAGCAAAAAAATGCAAATCATGTAACAAGGTACGTTTCTAGACTTAGTACATTGTTTTGAGTACTAACATATTTTGTCTAAGTGCTAGAAACATAGAAAAGAAAAGAACCAAAAGACTTGGCTCGGTGCAGCCAAATCTCTGCTCAGTCTGGCACACCGGACTGTCTGGTGGTGCACCGGATAGTGTCCGGTGCGCCAGGCTGGACTCCGGTGAACAGGCCACTCTCGGGAGAATTTGGCGGCGTATGGCAATAATTCACCGAACTGTCCGGTGGTGCACTGGACTGTCCGGTGAGCCAACGGTCGCCAGCGCAACGGTCGGCCGCGCAATCCGCGGGCGGCGCGTGGCCCGCGCCAACGGTCGGCAAGGAGCACCGGACTGTCTGGTGCGCCAACTGCCATGAATCTGCAACGGTCGTCTGCGCCAGAATAGGAAGGAGATCGCGCACCAGACATGAATAGTGGTTGTCCGGTGGTGCACCGGACTGTCCGGTGCACCACCCAACAGAAGGCAACTTTGGCCTTCCTTGTTAGCCTCCAACGGCTCCTAGCTGCCTTGGGGCTATAAAAGGGACCCCTAGGCGCATGGAGGAGGCACCCAAGCATTCAAGAAACATTCTAAGCCTCCAAGACTCCAACTTCGCGCATTTGATTCTTTGAGATAGTGACTTGAGCTCCATTTGAGTTGAGAACTCCGAGAGTTGTGTTTTGAGCTCCAGTTGTGACTTGTGTGCGTGATTGTACTGTGTTTTGAGTCTTGTGTGTGTTGCTCTCCCCTCCCTTGCTTCCGTACATCTTTTGTGATCTTCATTGTAAGGGCGAGAGGCTCCAAGTTGTGGAGATTCCTCGCAAATGGGAGAAAGACAAAGAAAGGAAAAACCGTGGTATTCAAGTTGCTCATCGGATCACTTGAAAGGGGTTGAGTGCAACCTTCGTCCATTGGGACGCCACAACGTGGAAGTAGGCAAGTGTTACTTGGCCGAACCACGGGATAAAAATCGCGTGTCTCTTGTGTGCTTTACCTTAATTATCTGTGTTCACAAGAACTCGTTTCAAGCTACCTAGTCGTTCTAACTTACATAACAAAGATTTGTGGCTACTAGTGTTGAATTTTACAGGATCACCTATTCCCCCCCTCTAGGTGCTCTCAATTCGTATCAGAGCCGTTCTCTTCACGTAAGGGACTAATCGCCCGAAGAGATGGATCCTAAGGGAACGGGGATGGAGGTCAACGACAAGGAGAAGGAGTCCCTCTTCAACGAGCCAAGGGACGACAAGCCCACTGACTCAGGATCGAGTCATAAGAAGAGGGATGGGAAGAAGAAGAGGCGGATCAAGAAGATCATTTACTACGACAGCGACGCCTCCTCTTCTTCACCAAGAGACGACGACGATGACTCGTCTAAAAAGAAACCGGTTAATCAAAACTATTCTTTTGATTATTCTCGTATTCCGTTCAATTCTAATGCTCATTTGCTTTCAATTCCTCTCAGTAAACCTCCACACTTTGATGGAGAAGACTACTCTTTTTGGAGTTACAAAATGTGTAGTCACTTGTTTTCTCTCCATCCTAGTATTTGGGAGATAGTTGAAAATGGAATGCATTTCGATAGTACGGATAACCCTGTGTTTATAAATGAGCAAATTCATAAGAATGCACAAGCTACTACTGTTTTGCTAGCATCCTTGTGTAGAGATGAATACAACAAGGTGAGCGGCTTGGACAATGCCAAGCAAATTTGGGATACCCTCAAGATATCACATGAGGGAAACGACGCTACCATGATCACCAAAATGGAGTTGGTGGAAGGCAAACTGGGAAGGTTCGCGATGATCAGGGGAGAGGAGCCAACACAAAAATACAACAGGCTCAAGACCCTGGTCAACAATATTAGGAGCTATGGAAGCACAAGATGGACGGACCACGACGTCGTCCGACTTATGCTAAGGTCATTCACGGTAATTGACCTCCATCTAGTTAACCTTATTCGTGAGAATCCCAGGTACACCAAGATGACGCCCGAGGAGATTCTTGGGAAGTTTGTGAGCGGGCGCATCATGGTGAAGGAGGCTCGATATGTGGACGACGCTGTAAACGGTCCACTCCCCGTCCACGAGCCTCAAACTGTTGCCCTCAAAGCAACCAGCAGCAGGGAGACGCTACCAAGCAAGGTGGCACAAGTGGAGGTCGCTGGCCTCAACGAAGATAAGATGGCGCTTATCATCAAGCACTTCAAGACCGCACTAAAAGGATGCAAGGAGTACCCCAACAAGAATAAGACAAGGGGAAAGTGCTCCTGCTTCAAATATGGAAGACTGGTCATTTTATTGCTCAATGTCCCGATAATGCAAATGACCAGGGGTAAGAAAGACATGGGAAGAAGGAGAAGAAGAAAAGCTACAGGAAGGCGAAAGGTGAGGCTCACCTTGGCAAAGAATGGGATTCAGACTGTTCTTCATCCGACTCCGACGATGAAGGATTGGCAGCCTCGGCCCAACAAATCTTCGCTCTTCCCCAACGAACGCCACACTTGCCTCATGGCCAAGGAGAAAAAGGTAAGTGTTCGTAATACCTCTAAGTATACTACTTCTAGCAATGATGATTCTAGTGATGATGAAGTAGATTATACTAATTTATTTAAAGGTTTAAATAGAGCAAAAGTAGATAAAATCAATGAGTTAATTGATGCTTTAAATGAAAAAGATAGACTGCTAGAGAGGCAAGAGGACATTTTGTATGAAGAACATGACAATTTTGTTAGTGTTCAAAAGTCTCTTGCTTTAGAGATTAAAAGGAATGAAATGCTATCTTCTGAATTATCTACTTGCCATGAAACTGTGTCTAGTTTAAAGAGTGTAAATTATGATTTAAATGCTAAACTAGAGGAAGCAAATAAATCTAGTTCATGTGTAGAGCATGTTAGTATTTGTAATAGATGTAAGGATTTTGATGTTAATGCTTGTGATGAACACCTTATGTCTATTACCAAATTAAATGATGAGGTGGCAAGTCTTAATGCTCAACTTAAGACTTGCAAAATTAATTTTGATCAATTAAAATTTGCTAGGGATGCCTACACTGTGGGTAGACACCCCTCTATTAAGGATGGACTTGGTTTTTGAAAGGAAACCAAGAATTTAACAAGCCAAAACACTCTCGTTCTCAACAAGGAGAAAGGGAAGGCCCCTATGGCTAATAGTGCTCAAAGGAATCATGCTTTCATTTATAATGATAGAAAATATTCTAGAAATGCTCATAGGAGTTATGATCATGATGTCTTTAATTCACATGCTATGTTTGCTTCTAGCTCTACTTTTGTGCATGGTAGAAGTAAGCCTAGGAGAAATCATGTTGTGCATCATGTGCCTAGGAAAGTATGTAATGAAACCTCTACAATTTACCATGCGTGCAATACTTCTTTTGCAATTTGTTGGAAGAATGAAAAAGTAGTTGCTAGGAAGTTAGGATCCAAATGCAAGGGAGATAAGACTTGTATTTGGGTTCCAAAGGCTATTGTAACTAACCTTGTAGGACCCAACAAGAGTTGGGTACCTAAAACCCAAGCATAAATTGTCTTGCAGGTTTATGCATCCGGGGGCTCAAGCTGGATTATCGACAGCGGATGCACAAACCACATGACGGGGGAGAAGAAGATGTTCACCTCCTACGTCAAGAACAAGGATTCCCAGGATACGATCATCTTTGGAGATGGGAACCAAGGCAAGGTCAAAGGCTTGGGCAAGATAGACATCACCAACGAGCACTCCATTTCAAACGTGTTTCTAGTAGAGTCGCTTGGTTACAACCTTCTGTCTGTAAGTCAATTGTGCCACATGGGCTACAATTGTTTGTTTACAAATATAGATGTTTTTGTCTTTAGAAGGAGTGATGGTTCATTAGCGTTTAAGGGTGTATTAGACGGCAAACTCTACTTAGTTGATTTTTCGAAAGAGGAGGCTGATCTAGATGCATGCTTAATAGCTAAAACTAGCATGGGCTGGCTGTGGCATCACCGTCTAGCACATGTTGGGATGAAGAACCTTCATAAACTTCTAAAAGGAGAACATGTGTTAGGACTAACCAATGTCTGCTTCGAAAAAGATAGACCTTGTGCAGCTTGTCAGGCAGGGAAATAGGTGGGAAGCACTCATCATAGCAAGAATGTGATGACAACATCAAGACCATTGGAGCTTCTTCACATGGACATCTTCGGACCCGTCGCCTACCTTAGCATCGGGGGAAGTAAGTATGGTCTTGTAATTGTAGATGACTTTTCCCGCTTCACTTGGATGTTCTATTTGCAGGATAAATCAGAAACCCAAGGGACCCTAAAGCGCTTTCTAAGGAGGGCTCAAAACGAGTTTGAGCTCAAGGTGAAAAAGATAAGGAGCGACAACGGGTCCGAGTTCCAAAACTTACAAGTTGAGGAGTATCTTGAGGAGGAAGGTGTCAAGCATGAGTTCTCTGCTCCCTACACACCATAGCAAAATGGTGTGGTAGAGAGGAACAACAGGACGCTTGTCGACATGGCGAGGACAATGCTTGGAGAGTTCAAGACGCCCAAGCGGTTTGGTCGGAAGCTATGAACACAGCTTGCCATGCCATAAACCGGCTCTATCTGCATCGTCTCCTCAAGAAGACCTCCTACGAACTCCTTACCGGTAACAAACCCAATGTATCTTACTTTCGTGTATTTGGGAGCAAATGCTACATTCTGGTGAAGAAAGGTAGACATTCCAAATTTGCTCCCAAAACTGTAGAAGGGTTTTTATTAGGGTATGACTCAAATACAAAGGAGTATAGAGTCTTCAACAAATCATCAGGTTTGGTTGAAGTCTCTAGCGATGTTGTATTTGATGAAACTAATGGCTCTCCAAGAGAGCAAGTTGATCTTGATGATATAGATGAAGATGATGTTCCGATGGCCGCAATACGCACCATGGCGATTGGAGATGTGCGACCATAGGAACAAGAGCAAGATCAACCTTCTTCCTCAATGATGGTGCATCCCCCAACTCAAGATGATGAACAAGTTCATCAAGAAGAGACGTGTGATCAAGGGGGAGCACAAGAAGAAAACGTTGTGGAGGAAGAAGCACCACTGGCCCCTCCAACTCAAGTCCGAGCGACAATTCAAAGGAATCACCCCATCGATTAGATTCTGGGTGACATAAGCAAGGGAGTAACTACTCGCTCAAGATTAGCTAATTTTTGTGAGCATTACTCGTTTGTCTCTTCTATTGAGCCTTTCAGGGTAGAAGAGGCCTTGCAAGATCCGGACTGGGTGTTGGCCATGCAGGAAGAGCTCAACAACTTCAAAAGGAATGAAGTTTGGAGCCTGGTGCCACGTCCAAAGCAAAACGTTGTGGGAACGAAGTGGGTGTTCCACAACAAGCAAGACGAGCACATGGTGGTGACAAGAAACAAGGCTCGACTTGTGGCAAAAGGTTATGCCCAAGTCGCAGGTTTGGATTTTGAGGAGACTTTTGCTCCTATGGCTAGGCTAGAGTCTATTAGAATATTATTAGCCTATGCCGCTCACCACTCTTTCAGGTTGTTTCAAATGGATGTGAAGAGCGCTTTCCTTAATGGGCCAATAAAGGAGGAGGTGTACGTGGGACAACCCCCTGGCTTTGAGGATGATAGGTACCCCGACCATGTGTGTAAGATCTCTAAGGCGCTCTATGGACTTAAGCAAGCCCCAAGAGCATGGTACGAATGCCTTAGAGATTTCTTAATTGCTAATTCTTTCAAGGTTGGGAAAGCCGATCCCACTCTTTTCACTAAGACTTGTAATGGTGACCTCTTTGTGTGCCAAATTTATGTCGATGACATAATATTTGGTTCTACTAATCAAAAGTCTTGTGAGGAGTTTAGCAGGGTGATGACTCAGAAATTTGAGATGTCAATGATGGGCGAGTTGAACTACTTCCTTGGGTTCCAAGTGAAGCAACTCAAGGACGGCACCTTCATCTCCCAAACAAAGTACACTCAAGATCTTCTCAAGTGGTTTGGAATGAAGGACGCCAAGCCCGCGAAGACACCGATGGGAACCGACGGACATGTCGACCTCAACAAAGGAGGTAAGTCCGTTGATCAAAAGGCATACCGGTCTATGATAGGGTCATTAATTTATTTATGTGCTAGTAGACCGGATATTATGCTTAGCGTATGCATGTGTGCTAGATATCAATCCGACCCAAGGAAATGTCACCTTGTGGCCGTTAAGCGTATTCTTAGATATTTAGTTTCTACACCTTGCTTCGGGATCTGGTATCCAAAGGGGTCTACCTTTGACTTGATTGGATATTCAGACTCCGATTATGCTGGATGCAAGGTTGATAGGAAGAGTACATCAGGGATGTGCCAATTCCTAGGAAGGTCCCTGGTGTCTTGGAGTTCAAAGAAACAAACCTCAGTTGCCCTATCCACCGCTGAGGCCGAGTATGTTGCCACAGGACAGTGTTGCGCGCAACTACTTTGGATGAGGCAAACCCTCCGGGACTTTGGCTACAATCTGAGCAAAGTCCCACTCCTATGTGACAATGAGAGTGCAATCCGCATGGCGGATAATCCTGTTGAACACAGCCGCACTAAGCACATAGACATCCGGCATCACTTTCTGAGAGATCACCAGCAAAAGGGAGATATCGAGGTGTTCCATATAAGCACCGAAAACCAGCTAGCCGATATCTTTACCAAGCCATTAGACGAGAAAACCTTTTGCAGGCTGCATAGTGAGCTAAATGTCTTAGATTCGCGTAACTTGGATTGATTCATAGCATACATGTGTTTTATGCCTTTGATCATGTTACTTATACATTTATGCAATTTGTTGCTTATTTATGGTGCTCAAGTTGTGCAAGGGATCCCCGGACCTCACAAGTCCATGTGTGAATAATGCACATATTTAGGGGGAGAAGTGCTACAACTTGACCCTTTGAGACTAACCTTTGTGTTTAAGTGTACTTGATGTAGTCTCAAAGGTGAATTGAAAGGGAAAGGTGAACTTGGACCATGCAAAGACTTCCACTGCACTCCGGTATTAGTGTACTCACCTCCAAGTTCATTCTTATGCTCTTATTGCCATTTTGATCTTAATTGACATTTCTGGTGAGGTAATGGGGTTCAAGGGCCAAAAATGATCTCGTTTTGGTGCTTGATGCCAAAGGGGGAGAATTAAGGCCAAACCAAATGGATCAGCTACCACTTGAGAATTTTGAAATTAGTAGAGCTAGAATTTTTTTTGGTTTGCCAAAATACTCTTATTGCAAAAATTGGTCTCTTGTGGAGAGAATTTATAATTATGGGAAAAAGGGGAGTTTTTGGATCTTGTTCACTTTCACTTTTAGAATATCTCTCTTTATGCTCAAACAAGTGAGTTTGACTTAGAGATAGGAAAATGAATTTGATTTGCAAAAACAAACCAAGTGGTGGCAAAGAATGATCCAAACATGCCAAATTAGAGTCAAAACAATTTGGTCTTCAATTTGAATCGATGTTGCATGTTTTGCATTGCTTTTTGATGGGTTGGCATAAATCACCAAAAAGGGGGAGATTGAAAGGGAAATGTGCCCTTGGGCCATTTCTATAATGTTTTGGTGATTAAGTGTCCAACACATAGTGAGTGAAATATTATGGGCCAAACAAGCAAAAAATGCAAATCATGTAACAAGGTACGTTTCTAGACTTAGTACATTGTTTTGAGTAGTAACATATTTTGTCTAAGTGCTAGAAATAGAGAAAAGAAAAGAACCAAAAGACTTGGCTCGGTGCAGCCAAATCTCTGCTCAGTCTGGCACACCGGACTGTCCGGTGGTGCACCGGACAGTGTCCGGTGCGCCAGGCTAGACTCCGGTGAACATGCCGCTCTCGGGAGAATTTGGCGGCGTACGGCTATAATTCACCGGACTGTCCGGTGGTGCACCGGACTGTCCGGTGAGCCAACGGTCGGCCGCGCAATCCGCGGGCAACGCGTGGCCCGCGCCAACGGTTGGCAAGGGGCACCGGACTGTCCGGTGTGCACCGGACAGTGTCCGGTGTGCCAACTGCCACGAATCTACAACGGTCGTCTGCGCCAGAATAGGAAGGAGATCGCGCACTGGAGATGAACAGTGGTTGTCCGGTGGTGCACCAGACTGTCCGGTGCACCACCCGACAGAAGGCAACTTTGGCCTTCCTTGTGGGCCTCCAACGGCTCCTAGCTGCCTTGGGGCTATAAAAGGGACCCCTAGGCGCATGGACGAGGCACCCAAGCATTCAAGAAACATTCTAAGCCTCCAAGACTCCAACTTCACGCATTTGATTCTTTGAGATTGTGACTTGAGCTCCATTTGAGTTGAGAACTCCGAGAGTTGTGTTTTGAGCTCAAGTTGTGACTTGTGTGCGTGATTGTACTGTGTTTTGAGTCTTGTGTGTGTTGCTCTCCCCTCCCTTACTTCCGTACATCTTTTGTGATCTTCATTGTAAGGGCGAGAGGCTCCAAGTTGTGGAGATTCCTCGCAAATGGGAGAAAGACAAAGAAAGGAAAAACCGTGGTATTCAAGTTGATCATCAGATCACTTGAAAGGGGTTGAGTGCAACCTTCGTCCATTAGGACGCCACAACGTGGAAGTAGGCAAGTGTTACTTGGCCGAACCATGGATAAAAATCGCGTGTCTCTTGTGTGCTTTACCTTAATTATTTGTGTTCACAAGAACTCGTTTCAAGCTACCTAGCCGTTCTAACTTACATAACAAAGTTTTGTGGCTATTAGTGTTGAATTTTACAGGATCACCTATTCACCCCCCCCCCCCTCTAGGTGCTCTCACCAAATCAGCACAAAGATACACTTTGCATCTGTGAGACATCTAGAATCTAATGGATTGGTAGAGCGAGCTAACGACATCATCATCACAGGAATAATGAAATCAATCTTCAATCAACCAAAAGGAAAGTGGCCAGAGGAATTGGTAAAAGTGGTATGGAATCATAACACTAGTGTCTCAAGATCAATAGGGTTCACTCCGTTCAAGCTTTTATTCGGGGATGAAGCAATAACACCGGAAGAAGCAAGAACATTATGTCACACCCGGATTTTAGGGGTTCAAAACCCGGGCGCGAACATAATCACCAGGTGTGCTGGGACCAAGTCTCACACATATGATGAATCATGGCACAGGATCGAATGTCACATCTTTACTATATAACAGGAATTCTATACAAAATAAATAATTACATTATAAGGAGACAACGGTCCAGCAACCCAAAGTTGACTGGGAGACGACGGCCTAGATCCCTCACGAACACATCGCAGCATCCTCCATGCGCCTCATCCAGTGGTACCTGTTCTTGACCTGTGGGGGGGTGTGAGACAGCAAGAGTGAGCTCACATACGTTCATCGCTCAACAAGTTGTGGGGAATAATGTGCATGAACTCGCCAAAGGCGGGAGCTCACGTGAAGTGTAAGGCTTACCAAAGAAGATGGTTGAAGCTAAGCATTGCTTTTAAAGTTGGTCAAAATTTTATTAGCAATTACTAAGTATAAGTAAATACCAGCCCAATTAATATAGTAGAACAGAAGTAACAACATCACCTGCTATGCAATGCATATGACAAATTGAATTTAAGTTCCATAAATTAATCATGTGAGTGTCCGAGCCGCTCATGACCGTGAGCACGGCTAGTATACCAGTTTTACACTCTGCAGAGGTTGCGCATCTTTACCCACAAGTCATGTTACCCATCTGCCAAGGGATCGCGACTTCCCATACACCTCTACCGAGGAGGCGAGGCAGGGTAACACTACGAGGCCTTTACAAAGTTCCACTAGCTTCAGAAAACCCGCTACAGTTTATAGGAAGCTCCAATGCAGGAATCCCTTGCAGGACCGCCATCACAGCAAAATCCTCCCGAGGGCCTCCCTACACTGACCACTCCCCTACTGCCCTTGCCCCTTTCGGGTAAGGTAGTCTTCCACTAGCTTTCCTAATTAATCAGCCAAGGGGTCCCATTCCTCCCTTGTGGTAGCACTGTTTTCCCGGGTGGTTCTCCATGTTCCAATTAACATAATGATCTTAACATGAACAATAAATAATAACTGATAACAAAAGTATAATCATGAATAGTGTAATCTTCATACCCAAAACCACATAAAGCACTAGCAAGTACTACCCAAAAAGTTCAGTGGTAAACAAGGTATAAAGATAGTCAAAGCTAGGGTAACCTATTAGGTCCCATCAAAATTAACCTATGCAGATCATTATGATTAATTAGAACATGAGTGGGTAAAAAGAAGTGATCAAGGGCACAACTTGCGTGGGACTTGAGATTTCAGGTACCAACTTGCTCTTCAGATGACAAGTGACCTCACTCTAGTCGTAGCAATACAAACAAGCAGTGTATAGGCAAAATTAACATCACACCAAACATGTAAACAAAATACATAATAATAATCTACTCATTAAAATAAGATTCTAGGAACAGAAATCATTAATTTTGGAGTTACGGATTCTAAGTTATGAATTTCTGAAGTTAATAAGCATCTAGAATAGATTAATCCAAATGAATAATTTTAATTTAAGTTTTATGGTTAAACAATGTTACTAGTTGATAGACAATGTTAATACAAAATTATTGCAACTGGAATTACTCAAGTTGGAGTTAAAATGAATTAACTATGAATTTCACAAGTTTCTGGCATTTATTTTCACATTAAAAATCATTTTCTATTTATTTTTACTGGGTTTCCTAATTCTCTGGACTGGGCACACAAAACCAGAGGAGCACAGGGTTTAATTTATAAGATTTCCTAGACTCACCCGCGCGGACGGCGGGTTTGTTTTACTAAAACCGCAGGGGTTCTTTTGTAAGTTATCCTGGTGAAGGGGTATGGCTGGCTCTCAGCCACAAGATTAGATTTGGATGGCCCAGATCGATCCCGAGCCCATAATCTACGTAGACCGCTCGATCGAAGATCAATGACCCGCGATGCATCATCACTTCAATTTCCCTTGCTCTTAACCTTCACCGTCCGATCATTACCGAGCGCCCTAGATTCAATGGTTAAAAGCGTTCTCATACCCCCAGCCCGAGCCGCGGCGGCGCACAGGGACAATACGGCGGCGCGCCATGGTCGGGTACTAGCACCGCCGCATACAACCGCCCAAACCTCAGCCCAAGAATTGCCCCACGAAGAGTATATCACGTGCGGTTAGGCAAGGGGTACTATACCGGTGATGGATCGGTGCTGAGGGCCGACGACGGGTTTTGGCGGCTCCGTGGAGGGTTCACGACACCGACGAGCAATCCCAGCATCCCCATCGCCACACGCAGCCCCGCGATGTCATGGAATAGGTCCCTGGAACCGGACGAGGACCCACGGCCCGAGCCGGATGCCGCAACGACGATGAATCGGAGCCTTTATAGTGGTGGATCTCTGGCATCGAAGTCCCCTTGGTGAGAAATTGTGCAGCCACCGGTTCACAGTCCCACCAGGCGAGGCCGTGATAGACATCCTGGTGGACCCAGCCATCCCCACGGCCCGCCCCCGAGGGATCGACATCGGCGAGCCGGAGTTTTCCCCCATGGCGGACATGATTCTCTCACTTCCTCCCATGATGGTCGGGTATGGAGGATTAGAAGTCAGGTGCTAGCTCGATGGAAGGAAGGGGGGGGTACCGGGACGCATCATATAGGGCCGAGGAGCGCCCAGGTGGGTTTGGGGCACGCCAAACGCGCGAGATCCGCGCGGCCGGTTCGGGGTTGGGAGGTTGAAGAAGCCCCAGGGACCCACACGCCATTGCCTTAGGTGCTTTAGAAAGAAGCTGGCGCGTGCACAATTTCTGGATTGAGGGGCCGACATGCGGGCCCCGCACACCAGCGAGAGCAGCTGAGTGCGGTGCCAAGCCGGTTGGGCCAGCAGACTTAATACATGGGCCGGCCAATGCAAATTAGCCCAAACGCAGGTATGACCTTTCCTTTTATATTTTGCTTTTTCCTATTTTCTATCCAATTTCAAAATTGAGTTCAAGTTTGCAGTTGAAATTTTAATTTTAGTTTTTTTTAATGCTCAAACAAAAACACCAGTATAGAATTTGCTAATTTATTTATCTAAGTATTGGTTCACATATGCAATACACAAATAATTTTGAATATGTGATCAAAGCTAAAAAGTTTAATTTAGAAGAACAAAAACAACAAAAAAAATTCATTATATATATATATATATTTGTGAAAGGTAAGGTTCAATATAAGGAATTACCTTAGGTTGGATATATTTCTTTACAAGTATTTTATCTATATAGTTTATTCAAAAAGTACTTCTAGTCTTACGATGATTATTTTCTCCCATTTTTTTTCTTAGAGAACATTTTTATTTAGTTCCTGAGATGAATTTTCTCTAGATCCAAAAATAGGGTTTTAGGGTGCTACAAATCCTACCCCCCTTAATCAGAAATCTCGTCCTCGAGATTTGTGAGAAAATGGATACAGAAGGATTGGTTTGTAATTCGGCTTTTAGTCTATAACTGGTTCAAAATCTAGAGTCTTTTTTTGTCAATGGTGGGTGATTATGAGAGCATAGATATCCAAATACTTATTATGTGGGATAAAAGATGGATAGGTTAGGGCAAGAATAGCCAGGGGTAAGAAAGTTTATGGTGAGGAAGAACTCCGTGTTGGATGGCAATGCATCAAAAGATCCAGTTTAACTTCTCTCCTTCCTTGACGAGGTTGAGCTTTTCCCTCTTGAGCATGGGTGTCTCCAAGAGGTTAAGATAGATCAGTAGGTTATAGCTAGGTAGAGGGTTTAGTAGGTGGCTATATGATAGTTGGGATTAGTTATATAACCAATTATGTAGGTCAAGTTGTTTGTGTATGGCTAAGTCGATCTAAGTCACCAATTTAGACTTAAGTGAATTAGGAGTATGGCCGAGTTGATCTAAGATCTCAAACTGGTTTATAGGAGCAGGGTCTAATGTATTTACTCAGCATTAACCAATCCTATTTGAGTGACTTCCAATAGGCTTGATCATAATAAATTAGATAGGATTGGGTATGACTAGAATAGACTAGATTAGATCATGGTTGCTACAATAGTGTGGAATAAATATGTCTATTAGGGCAAGATGAATCCATATGGATAAGTTAGAATCTTTTGAGGTCAGTTAGATCTATTAGGATGAGATAAAATACTTTCAAGATAAGATGAGTCTATTAAGATAAGAGAGAATCTTGTAGATAAGATGGATATATTAAACTAGATATATTTTAATGGGGGTATTCTTAGTTTGTATAGTCATCTTATGTTTTTATATATATTTATGCCTATACGTATATGTAGATGTAATTGTGGACATTACTCCACAACCATCACACTCAATCAAAGATCCAAATCAAACAAGTATCATAAGAACAAACATTGAAGCACATAGATACCTACAAAAATAGTTTTGTTTTTGTTCCTAAGAGTAGGTCTCCTATTCCCAAAAGTCACTTTAGATACACGATTTCAAAGTGTGAAATCAACATTTGTCTTTTAGAAAGAAAAGGTAAGAATAATCAGAGTAAAGCGGAAATAGATGAGAAAAGATTAAGGTAAGTTTAGAAAAGAATCAGAGTAGTAAAGGTAACTAGATAATGGTTTTGTCCATTTCTATCTAGGTTTCGTCCTACAGTCAACATTCCTCTGATACCACTTCTGTCACACCCGGATTTTAGGGGTTCAAAACCCGGGCGCGAACATAATCACTAGGTGTGCTGGGACCAAGTCTCACACATATGATGAATCATGGCACAGGATCGAATGTCACATCTTTACTATATAACAGGAATTCTATACAAAATAAATAATTACATTATAAGGAGACAACAGTCCAGCAACCCAAAGTTGACTGGGAGACGACGGCCTAGATCCCTCACGAACACATCGTAGCATCCTCCATGCGCCTCATCCAGTGGTACCTGTTCTTGACCTGTGGGGGGTGTGAGACAGCAAGAGTGAGCTCACATACGTTCATCGCTCAACAAGTTGTGGGGAATAATGTGCATGAACTCGCCAAAGGCGGGAGCTCACGTGAAGTGTAAGGCTTACCAAAGAAGATGGTTGAAGCTAAGCATTGCTTTTAAAGTTGGTCAAAATTTTATTAGCAATTACTAAGTATAAGTAAATACCAGCCCAATTAATATAGTAGAACAGAAGTAACAACATCACCTGCTATGCAATGCATATGACAAATTGAATTTAAGTTCCATAAATTAATCATGTGAGTGTCCGAGCCGCTCATGACCGTGAGCACGGCTAGTATACCAGTTTTACACTCTGCAGAGGTTGCGCATCTTTACCCACAAGTCATGTTACCCATCTGCCAAGGGATCGCGACTTCCCATACACCTCTACCGAGGAGGCGAGGCAGGGTAACACTACGAGGCCTTTACAAAGTTCCACTAGCTTCAGAAAACCCGCTACAGTTTATAGGAAGCTCCAATGCAGGAATCCCTTGCAGGACCGCCATCGCAGCAAAATCCTCCCGAGGGCCTCCCTACACTGACCACTCCCCTACTGCCCTTGCCCCTTTCGGGTAAGGTAGTCTTCCACTAGCTTTCCTAATTAATCAGCCAAGGGGTCCCATTCCTCCCTTGTGGTAGCACTGTTTTCCCGGGTGGTTCTCCATGTTCCAATTAACATAATGATCTTAACATGAACAATAAATAATAACTGATAACAAAAGTATAATCATGAATAGTGTAATCTTCATACCCAAAACCACATAAAGCACTAGCAAGTACTACCCAAAAAGTTCAGTGGTAAACAAGGTATAAAGATAGTCAAAGCTAGGGTAACCTATTAGGTCCCATCAAAATTAACCTATGCAGATCATTATGATTAATTAGAACATGAGTGGGTAAAAAGAAGTGATCAAGGGCACAACTTGCCTGGGACTTGAGATTTCAGGTACCAACTTGCTCTTCAGATGACACGTGACCTCACGCTAGTCGTAGCAATACAAACAAGCCGTGTATAGGCAAAATTAACATCACACCAAACATGTAAACAAAATATATAATAATAATCTACTCATTAAAATAAGATTCTAGGAACAGAAATCATTAATTTTGGAGTTACGGATTCTAAGTTATGAATTTCTGAAGTTAATAAGCATCTAGAATAGATTAATCCAAATGAATAATTTAAATTTAAGTTTTATGGTTAAACAATGTTACTAGTTGATAGACAATGTTAATACAAAATTATTGCAACTGGAATTACTCAATTTGGAGTTAAAATGAATTAACTATGAATTTCACAAGTTTCTGGCATTTATTTTCACATTAAAAATCATTTTCTATTTATTTTTACTGGGTTTCCTAATTCTCTGGACTGGGCACACAAAACCAGAGGAGCACAGGGTTTAATTTATAAGATTTCCTAGACTCAGAATTCACCCGCGCGGACGGCGGGTTTGTTTTACTAAAACCGCAGGGGTTCTTTTGTAAGTTATCCTGGTGAAGGGGTATGGCTGGCTCTCAGCCACAAGATTAGATTTGGATGGCCCAGATCGATCCCGAGCCCATAATCTACGTAGACCGCTCGATCGAAGATCAATGACCCGCGATGCATCATCACTTCAATTTCCCTTGCTCTTAACCTTCACCGTCCGATCATTACCGAGCGCCCCAGATTCAATGGTTAAAAGCGTTCTCATACCCCCAGCCCGAGCCGCGGTGGCGCACAGGGACAATACGGCGGCGCGCCATGGTCGGGTACTAGCACCGCCGCATACAACCGCCCAAACCTCAGCCCAAGAATTGCCCCACGAAGAGTATATCACGTGCGGTTAGGCAAGGGGTACTATACCGGTGATGGATCGGTGCTGAGGGCCGACGACGGGTTTTGGCGGCTCCGTGGAGGGTTCACGACACCGACGAGCAATCCCAGCATCCCCATCGCCACACGCAGCCCCGCGATGTCATGGAATAGGTCCCTGGAACCGGACGAGGACCCACGGCCCGAGCCGGATGCCGCAACGACGATGAATCGGAGCCTTTATAGTGGTGGATCTCTGGCATCGAAGTCCCCTTGGTGAGAAATTGTGCAGCCACCGGTTCACAGTCCCACCAGGCGAGGCCGTGATAGACATCCTGGTGGACCCAGCCATCCCCACGGCCCGCCCCCGAGGGATCGACATCGGCGAGCCGGAGTTTTCCCCCATGGCGGACATGATTCTCTCACTTCCTCCCATGATGGTCGGGTATGGAGGATTAGAAGTCAGGTGCTAGCTCGATGGAAGGAAGGGGGGGTACCGGGACGCATCATATAGGGCCGAGGAGCGCCCAGGTGGGTTTGGGGCACGCCAAACGCGCGAGATCCGCGCGGCCGGTTCGGGGTTGGGAGGTTGAAGAAGCCCCAGGGACCCACACGCCATTGCCTTAGGTGCTTTAGAAAGCAGCTGGCGCGTGCACAATTTCTGGATTGAGGGGCCGACATGCGGGCCCCGCACACCAGCGAGAGCAGCTGAGTGCGGTGCCAAGCCGGTTGGGCCAGCAGACTTAATACATGGGCCGGCCAAAGCAAATTAGCCCAAACGCAGGTATGACCTTTCCTTTTATATTTTGCTTTTTCCTATTTTCTATCCAATTTCAAAATTGAGTTCAAGTTTGCAGTTGACATTTTAATTTTAGTTTTTTTTAATGCTCAAACAAAAACACCAGTATAGAATTTGCTAATTTATTTATCTAAGTATTGGTTCACATATGCAATACACAAATAATTTTGAATATGTGATCAAAGCTAAAAAGTTTAATTTAGAAGAACAAAAACAACAAAAAAAATTCATTATATATATATATATATATTTGTGAAAGGTAAGGTTCAATATAAGGAATTACCTTAGGTTGGATATATTTCTTTACAAGTATTTTATCTATATAGTTTATTCAAAAAGTACTTCTAGTCTTACGATGATTATTTTCTCCCATTTTTTTTCTTAGAGAACATTTTTATTTAGTTCCTGAGATGAATTTTCTCTAGATCCAAAAATAGGGTTTTAGGGTGCTACACATTATCAATAAGAACTCTAGCTTCAACAAAGGATGAAGATGCTTGCAAAATAACGAAAGACACTATAGAAGGGGTCAGACTTCAAGCAATAGACCACATCAATAAGTATCAAGCCGAAACGGTCAAGTGGCGAGACAGAAAAGTAAGACTAAAGAATATTAAGCCAGGACATTTGGTGCTTCGAAGAATAGCCAACCCAGACATAGTGGGGAAGCTACAACTTAAGTGAGAAGGTCCCTTCTTGGTAGTGTCTTCGTCAAGACCTAGATCATACAGGTTGAAGGACATGGATGGGAATGATGTCCCAAGATCTTGGAATGTAGACAAGCTTCGAAGATATTATGTGTAAACTATGTAATTTTCCTTCTTTTCCCTATGACACCCTTTTCCTTTCATGAGGGGAGAAAGGTTTTTAATGGTGTCATAGGTTGTAATTTTCATTTTTTTTCTTGCGCAGCCCTGTGCAATACAAGGGCCAGCTTCCCACACATGTAAAATGTAAAGATCTAAGATTACACCATCGAGTGTAAAAAAGAATGAAAAAGCTCCAAAGTCGTCCCTAAGGGGAGGCAGAGCTAAAATGCCACCTAAGTGAAAGGTGAAGAAGCTCCAAAGTCGTTCCTAAGGGGATGCAGAGCTTAGCTCCAAATTCGTTCCTAAGGGGATGCAGAGCTAAAATGCCACCTAAGTCAGAGGAGAAGAAGCTCCAAAGTCGTTCCTAAGGGGATGCAGAGCTTAGATCCAAAGTTTTTCCTAAGGGAATGCAGAGCTGAAATACCACCTAAGTAAAAGGTGAAGAGACTCCAAAGTTGTTTCTAAGGGGATGCAGAGTATGGGTGTGTATTCGCGTGAGTTTTTCATCTTCGGCATACATTTACATACATCATCACATCATCTTTTGCATTCATACGAACATACATTAGACATTTGTAGCTTCATCGCATCATGACGCATCGCATAAGGCACTAACAAAGAAGAGAAGGTTTCTGCTTTCAGCATAAAGATGCTTCGTTATAAACGGAAACACTTAACAGGAAAATAAAGGTTTTTTTGCCCTCAGCTTGAAGATGCTTCGTTACGTATGAAAAACCATTCATTGACATCGATCCGAAGGTGCTTTGATGTGAACGAAAAGAAGGGAAGGTGTTTTTCGCCTTCGGCTCAAAAAGCTGGGAGCATCAATTTCGTCCACACCAAAGCAAACAACAGTGGGATAAAAGGTAAAGCAAAATTATGAGGTATCCACAAATATTTACAAAAAAATTGTACATTCAATTACAATTCCTTGCTGAATAGTACATTTTCTTGTACAACAAAACTCCAAAAGTGTTTTTGCAGACACTAGCAGAAGAAAAGCTTCTGAAGCTTCATTAAGAGCTTCAGCGTGAGCTTTGATTCATCAGTCTTTGCCAATATCACCCTCAAAACAACAAGGCAAAGGTATTAAAAAACGTAATAAGGAAAAATCTGAAATAAAAACATGACAGTAAAGAAAATTGTTGTACTCTGTCAAGTAAAGCTCGAGTTTCGTCTTCGGTAGCCTCTCGGCCGCCCTTAGCCCAGATTTGAGTAATGAAACTGTTGCCTATGCTTCTGACTTTGGCTGGAATATTAACTAAATCGGACGGTGAGAGGCTGAAGTTTGGTTGGTTAATAGTCCTTACGTGAGTGCATCTAGCCTTGACGAAAGCAGCAGCTATCCCACGAGAATCCACTAGTGCACAGAAATCATCGTGACCAACTATAACTTTGTCAAGAACATCAATTTCTTTCTCAATGCATCCAAGTGCTCCAAGGATATTGATAGGAACGGGGGTGCCCGATCTTCCGTCAGCTGAAGATAACTATCGATTTGGTGGAGATGTCACACACACGATCCGGCTTCCAATCAACACGACTAGAACCCCGCAATCGCAGCACCACTTCTCCTCTGGTTATCAACCGTGCACTGCGCGATTGACCTCGCCATGAGGGCTAATTCCTACCTGAGAATCAAAGACACAAGCAAGAACAAGAAAGAACACAATCTAGAATATTGCGGATGAATGATTAAGCTCACAAGTTGGGGTCTCACAAACCGATCGACGGCGGTTGTTCTCGACAGATCTAAACTTAAGCAAAACCTGCCCCTAATGTGGCGGCGGCTGCTGAATAAATAGAGTATTAGGGCGTGCGTGACCCCTGGACGCGCCCCTAATGGGCTCCGACGCAATACACGGCCCAACGGCCCAACAGACGGTGTCGCAGCACCAAAACAGAATCTGAACGATGACTTGTTTCGACGATTCCTGTTGACTCCAGCCGAATTTTAGGGTGGAACCAGTTGGGTTGGTTAGATAATCTTCTTATCTTTCCAAACATATCAAGTCCGTCACAATCGGAGTCTGGATGCATCTTGGGCGTCCATTTTAGTGCAGACTGGTCCTGGAACCCGAGATGGAGTCGCTGCCGAGTCGGACTTGATCTCCTTCCTATTGTGGCGCCCTTGCTGCTCCTCCTCAACACCTAGGCCTTTCCCAAGTCCTTGCTGGTCCTCTCCAAGGTTCCTAATCATCAAAACATCCATGGCCCCAAGCGTAAGCTCTGAAACACAATCGACTAGGGTAGAACGTACCTGGAGATTTAGCTGTCGTGCACTCGATCGTGTTATCGGTCCATTCATTGTATGTATAGAAGTGATGTCCTCATCAGATATCTTCAGCGGAAAGATTGGCTTCTTCGGACATGGCTCCGACAGAAATGAAGATACTTTTCAGCCGAGCAGTACATTGAGTTGCAAAGCTAAAGCATTTATCCCGAAGAGCTTTGAGTGCTTCACTCAGTTTAAGATTCTTTTCAGCTTCAGCCTTGATTGTAATATTTAAAGCTTCAGACACACGGCTGAACTGATTTGAGTTCTCTTCCAAAAGTGTTTGAGTTTCCTTCAGCTCTTTGCTTAATCTTTCATTCTAAGCTCGAGCTTCGGCAAGAGAGCCTCGGTCGAATTAAGTAGGTTGTCCTTTTCTTTCAGCAAATTTTCAAGTTAACCAATCCTTTCTTCCAAGCCATTGGTAACAAACTCATTCTTTTTGTACTCGTCATCTTGCTGCATTCTCAAAGCCTTGCTCAGCAGTAAGCTCTGAAAGATGAATTAAATCATATCTTCATTAATGAAATGCTCAAATCAGCCTGACG
Source organism: Zea mays (assembly GCF_902167145.1). Taxonomy (NCBI): domain Eukaryota; kingdom Viridiplantae; phylum Streptophyta; class Magnoliopsida; order Poales; family Poaceae; genus Zea; species Zea mays. Next base: position 78,825,281 of record NC_050104.1, on the reverse strand, counting down.
AAGGAAAAATAGTAGAGGAGTTTTACCTTAAAATTTGAGTAAAACAAGTTGCCTATTGTTGGGGACTTGTTCTCAAATGCTAATAGTTAAGAACAAGGCAACGTAAAAAGTGTTAAATGTTAAAGTCCTTCGTCCTTCGAAGCATTATCTCCCTTCGGATATAATGAATTCCGGACGAAGGTTATGAAGGACAAACCTTCATAAGCACAATAAATGATGAAGAAGGATTCATACTCAAGATATGAAAAATAATATAAACACTTTAAACATTATTATCAACTTATTTTTATTTGCGTTACTGTATCAAAAATAACAAATTATAAATGTACCTTCGGCTCGAAGGAAAGAAGGGGTACAAGCGTGACGCGAAAGTAAATGCCAAGTCAGCGTGAATAGTACGGGAGCACTGTTCATCTATTTATAGGTACGGGACGCAGCCCATGTAAAATTACACCCATGCCCTTTACATTTGCTAATAACTCTATAGCAATCCATCAGGGTCTAAATAGCCTTTTCCCTTTTAAGTCGGTTTCTTTTTCTGCTATCACGCCGAAGCTCCCCTGTGCATAGCTTCGGCTCTGCGCCATCCTTCATATTCTTTGTGCATCTTCACGCTGTGGTTTTGATTTAAGTCTGAAGGTACCTGTTTACACATTATACTCCAGAGACATTGTTAAATCATGTTTTTGAGGACCTTCGGAAGCCGAAGGCCCCCAACAGTAGCCCCTCGCAATATTAATTTGTTAGAGTGATAAATTCAGATTGCAACATGGACGAAGGCCTTAAGCCGAAGGTCCGAAAAAACACCTTCCCTTTGCAAGAATAGCAACAGTCATTGACAAGCGGGACCCTCCAGTTTTCAACGCACTAGGCGTATAAATAAGGGCTCACCACGAGTTCATTTGGCATGCTTTCTTGCCATCTGCTCTTGCTCACCCAACTTTTAGCCCTTGCGCACCAACACTTGCTTGGCTTTTTAAATTTTTAAGCTTCGGTTTCGAGAGCACTTTCTCAGCATTTTCGAAGATGTCTGAAGATAAGAAAACTGTCGCTGAATCGAAGCTAAGCCTTTCTGAAGAGATGAATCTCGGCTTTCTTGAATCAATAGCAAATACAAATACAGAGAAGATTACTAGGGAGATTTTAGAGGGTTTGTCTGAAGACACTGGTGACAGTGACAGCTATGATGTGGAAAGTGGTGGTGAAGATTCCGAAGATCGACCTTGGCGACCAAGCCATGCAGTTTTTGGAAAATCAAGCATTAAACAAAGCCATCTTGTCAATATGAGGGGTAGATATTTTCGGGATTTATCTATTGTGAGGGCTGACGAAGGAGAGAAAACTTGTCCGACTCCCAAGGAGAATGAAGTCGTGATATTCCGAAGTTTCTTCAAGGCCGGACTTCGGTTTCCTTTGAGCAGTTTCGTGGTAGAAGTTTTGAAGATATTTGAAATCTGCCTCCATCAAATTACTCCCGAAGCAATCATAAGGATGGGAATCTTCGTATGGGCCGTGAAGAGCCAAGGTTTGGAGCCAAATGCAAAACGTTTCTACAGTATGCATGAGTTATTATATGAGACAAAACCATGGGGTAAAGAGCAATATCATAACAATTTTGGCTGTTATAGCTTCGGTGCCCGCTCTGGGTCAAGCTGTCTCGTACCAACTTTTCGGAAGAGATGGCCCGGGGACTGGATGAAGGAATGGTTCTATGTGAAAAACAACTTGAAGACACGAGAAGATATTAAAGATATCATCATGCGCCCCATCTGGCAGGGTTTTGGCCTTCGGAAACCGAAGGTGGATATTGACGAAGCAGCCGAAGAATGCCGGAGAGCCTTCGGTGTAGTTTGCTCTTTCATCGGGACAAGGGATTTGATCCAGGAACACATTGCCTTCAGAGTATGGCCACTTGTAGAAAAGTGGGAAATGCCAAAGGAAACCATCAGCAAACCTGACGAAGGTGGACTAGTTAGGTTAAAATATATGGAGATAAGTTTGTCGAGCCAGATGATGACTGGCTGAAATGTATTGAGGCTACAAGCGATGAACTGCTTGGGCCATACTCGAAGGCAGAAGATACTGCACTGTCCGTGGCCTTCGGAGGCCGGAAGAAGAAAAGACTCAACCGAGTATTTGATGCCATTGGGTTCGTCTATACTGACTACCGTTACCCAACACGGGGTCAAAAAAGGAAAGATACGGCTTCTGTGAAGGAAGTTGCTTCAGCCGCTCCTAGTGAGCCAGCGCCGAAGAGGAAAAAGATGAAGGTTCTTACGCACCGGCCACGCTATATTGAACCGGCCATAGTGCCTGAGTTTGCCGGTGAGACCTCTTCGGCCACCGAAGCCAAGGAGCCGACTCCCCTGTCGAATATTGAAGAGCCGGCCAAAATGCCGGAGATGGAAGAAATAGAAGAACTGAGGGCTGAAGAGACAAAGACATCGGAAATTTTAAGTCCTTCAGCAAGAGTTGAGGTGCCAATGCCAATGCCGATGGCACAAAAAGACCTTACGACAACCCCCAAGAGGAAAAGAATGGTTAACGTGTTAGATGTACTGGAAACGATAAAATCTTCAAGCTCTACTTCGAAGATAGCTGTCGAAGTTACAAAGACACAAACTGAGGCCGAAGCTGCCAAAAGTCAAGCGGAAACTGAAACTGGGCTTTCAGAGCCTACCAAGAGGGAAATCTTGGAAATTGAAAAAGAAATGGAAAAAGGATCTGCAGAAGAAGCTTTATCTGAGAAAATTGCCACACCTATTCCCGAAGCATCTTCTGAAGCTTCTGACTATGTATTACGTGTAACACCCCAGGTGTTACCTTGGCTAGAGCCACCTTGGCACTAGAAGCTGTTTTCACAAAGGTAAAGACTTAGGGCACCACATGAGAACTTTGGAGCTCTTGTGCTAATCAAGTGGCCAATGACATAAGAAGCATTACTCTAATCCTTGCACACTTGCTACCTTGGGTAATAAGGGGAGAAGAACCCTAGACCTCTCAAAAGCCCTACCTTCCAAAACCCTAAGTAAAAGGGGGGAAAGAGAGTGAACAAGTGGGGCAAAGCATGTGTAACTTTTACCCAAACCTTAAGCAACTTTATAACCATCAAATAAGGGAGGGAAATATTGCAAAAAGGCCCCTAGAGAAACCCCAATTCAAATCTCCAAGTGGAGAGAGAGCTAGAGCTCTCTATTTCCCTCTAAGTCACATTTTTGCCCTAATTCAAAGACCAGCCGTGTTCACTTTGAAGATGGCGCCAAAACCACTTGGGTTCTATACCAAAAATGTGCTATACCACTTAAGGCACCCCCTGGAAAAATTTGAGACCGAGACTCAGACGTTTGACAACACTAGACATCAGTTTTGTCGCTGAGCGGGCAGTGAGACAAACCAGATTTGGCGCCCGTCTATCTCCCTATCTAGGGCGTATCATCCCTTGGAACTCACACATGTGAGATAGCCCTAGGTGCCAGGAGGAGGTCTGCGCCGGATTCATGGCGAGATTCGCACGTTTGCGATCTCTGGAAGCGTTTGAACATTGGAAGAAACTCACTGCCACGTGTTCGACGCCTTCTGCCCGCGCCAGAGCACGCTCGCGCGCGCCCTCGCGTGCCCCGCGCCGCGCCCAAGCCAAACCCGCGCCGTGGCCCACGCTAGAGCTTATAAAGCCCTCCCAGGCTTCGACTACACCCTTCCGCGCACCCTCCACACCTCGCCGGAGTTAGCTCGTCGCCGTTTGCCCGTGCGCAGCGAGTCCGCGGCCGCCCAATCCCTCTGCCACCGTAGACCGGCTAGCAGAGCCATCCCCAACCCCGTCCTGCCCTCGGAGAAGCTTGTGCACACCTCCGTGAGGCTCCCCGAGCAAGGAATCGGAGTTCCCTTCGCCGGAGAAGCCAGTCCACGCTCGCCGGAGCTCTCACCCCCGCCGGAGTACGTGGACCGGGTAAACCAATCCACCACCCTTCGATTCCTTGCGCACACAGTCGCTGCGTGACCCCGTGATGCTCACCGTGCCCTCGGATTGAACCAGTTCGCCGTGGTTTGGCCGGTATACTCGCCGCCGACGAGGACACCCGCCTGCAAGCGTGGACCGGGCGATTCCGGCCACCTCCGACGTCGAGCCGTACCTCGACGTGACCGCCAGAGTCTCCCCGAGCCGACCCCACCCTTCGCCGGACCTCCCTCGCCGCCGGTAAGCCGCGCCGCCCTTTTCTTTCCCGCGGTTACTGTTTCAGTGAGGGGAAGGACTGCGGGTGAGAGGGAAGAAAGGTCAGGGGGTTTTGTGAAATGTCAGAGACACAGGGGAATAGTGGCGTGGGGGTAGATTTGTGAAGGTGGATTTAGTTTAAACCCAGGGACCTCGGTGTAAACTGTTTTTTCAGAAAACCTTAATTAAATCTGTTTTTAAATTGGACAGCAACTTTAAAAATGCATAACTTCTGTTTAAATCATCCAAATTTGGTCAAACCAATTTTGTCAGACTCCAATTACTGTAACCTGTTTAAGAAAAATATAAAACTCCTTGGTGCTGTGGAAAACTTAAAAGTTCTAATTTAATGTTAGTTTTGGCCAAAAGCTAAATAATAGTAAGAAAAATAGTTAGGCTATTTGACTAGGGTTAGGAAAATTTGGAGAAGTTTATATTTACCTACTAACCTGTTTAAAAATGTTAAACCTCTCTGTCCACTCCATTTGAGTTAGTTTTACCCCTTATTCTATAATATGCTTAAGAATAAGGAAAATAGAAAATGTAATTAAATTAATGAACCAGAGGGTACCTCTATTTTTGTTAGGTTACTTATTCAATATAGTTCACTGAAAAAATATATCATACCCTGTTTTAGTGTAAAATAAATAAGATCCCTGTTGTTTTAATAAAACAAGTGAAACTTAGAAAAATTCTACAAAAATAGCCCCAAGGTAAAAACACCCCCACCCTTGGGATAACTATTGTTTTATTAGAGAGAACCTAAGAAAAATATGAAATCTGCTGTTTGACATTTTTCAAGTAATAAGGTAGTAGAAAGTGCCTTTTTGACATTAAACTTAAGAAAATCCTAACTAAATAACCACCCCTTAGTTTTCTGTGATTTTTAGCACAGAGGCCTATTATTACCCGAGGATGCCAACAAAAATAACCTTTAGGGCAGAACCTACCCCTAAATAGGAGGTGTAGTGTGAAGTGGCCCATTTTGCCTAACTTTTGTTATTTTTGTTTAAAGCCTAACTTTATACTTTAAGCCTCAAATTCTTAAAACAAGCTAGACTAGCCAGTGACAACCCACTGTAATTTTTACAGAATTTTTGGAAATTATTAAAACCCTGTTGTAGTTCAACCTACACTAGAAACCCTAAATGGAAATTCAAGAAAGGAAAATGGATAAGGGAATTTAAGGTCATACTAAAACCTTTGTAAAATGGTCTACTAAATTCTATAAAGACAATGCAAATTCCACTATGTTATCCTAATGGAAAACCTAAGTCTAAAGGGTAATAAGTCTATCTATATACCACTAGAAGCCCCGCATGACTAAGAAAACCCTAAGTTACTTCTTAACTTAGTTTATTTAGCTTAATGTTCATAAATCTTGCATAATCATGACATACATGTTCATTGCATTTCGATAGACTGTAATCTTGCTGACGGAGAGTACATCCTCGTGCCGGAGCAAGGAGCTGCTCAGGAGGTAGCCCCAGATCCAGCACCCGAGCCTGCACCAGAGGACCTGCCTGCCACAGCTTTGGAAGGCAAGCCCCAATTTTATGCATAACCTGTTATTTATGCTATTTTACTTCACTTAATGATTGTAGGATTGATTGTGCACTTAGGTGTAGGAATTGTTTGAAACCCTAGTTGCATGATCTCAGGAATCCTTTTGAGATGAATACTAGTATGACAGGTCGAGTAGTTGCTTTATTTAATTAGGATCTCGGTAGAAGACGAGTGATTTTTCTAGCGCTCGCGCGAGATCAGGAAATTGATTGTACCCACTTTCACACTGTCATGATACTAGTTGGTGAACAACAATCCATGGGGATTGGTTGTTCACGAGATGGAAAATGGAATAAGGATTAACGTGCGGATACCTGTGTCAAGCGTTTGAACGTACTAAACACATACCGAGAAATATGGTAAATCGGTAAGCCTAGTACCTGAGTGAACCTGCCCGCAGACATATCCCCTCACGCGACCTGAGACGAGGCCTCCCATTCCGGTTATGGTGGGTACAAGTGCGGTCACTGCACGACGGCCAGTCGGGGTCAGTGGGGCATTGTACGCCAAGGCGGTGAGCCCTGATTTGTTGCCAGGGAATCGATGGGGACGGTTGATGTGTGTGGGGACGGAGTGCCCCTGCATGTCGTGTGTTTAGGTTTACCTTGCAAGGATAAAAACTCGATTCGAATCGTCTGCTTCTCGCAGCTAATGAGACTGCTTGATCCATTGTACTGCATTGAGTAATAAGTGGAAATATGATGAGTTGATTTAAGATGTTGATTGCTAATAATGCTTGCTACCATGTATGAGTAGATAGTCCACTTTTAGCCTTAAGAGAGTCACACTTAATTTTGACTAAGTTAAAATCTTGATTTAGAAACTCAGCTAGTGCTTTTGGCAACCAAACCCCACAGCCAAACAGCTGCATGTCTAGAGGTAGAGGAGTAGACTCCTCACACCGGGTAAGTCTAGCTGAGTATTAGTATACTCAGCCTTGCTTGTGGCATAATTTTTTACAGGTTCTCTGGAGGAGATGGTTGCTGGGATAACTTGGCCGTCCACCTTGCCACCGGGTTGGACTGTTGAGTGGGACCCCGCCTCGGCTGAGGAGGAGCATGAGGAGTGATGGGACAGGCTTCCCCATCTCTCTGTTTAATTACCGTTAGTTTATTCTGCTGCACTTCGAACAATGAGGGTTACTTTTACAAAAACTCCAATGATGATGATGGTGATGTAATAATTTAACATTGTGGCATGTATGGTTTTATGTTTTATTGTATTTGCTCTGTGACTCACCTTCGATTGAGATTGTGGTACTTGATCCTGTCAGTGGCCGTGTCGGACTAGATCCGAGGGATTGACGGGTTATTCCCATTTAAGTGTGGTCTAGCCTCTGAGGCGGGACTTGGACACTTAAGTTGGAATAATTCGGGCAGTTCCGCCACATCTGGTATCGGAGCTTGTACCACCACAGAGGAATCAATAAAATGTAAATATCATAAATTTTCTAAATAAAACCTGATAGAAACAAGGTTGGATAGATAGTAGGACGAGCAGGATAGACCTAGGACGTGAAGCCTTAGGTTAATAGAAGGGTAGCTAGGTGGCTAAGTAACTAGGCCCTACAGGCCACTTTTACAGGATGGGAGTTCCTCCCTATTCCTTTTATCTTGTTGTGAGGCCGTTCAGGACGAGCATGCATGCATTCATAACTAAGCAATGGATAACTGAGTAAAGGACTTAAAAACAAGATAACAACCAACTAGGTCCCTAGTGCCTTTTTACTTAACTAGAGAAAGGCTGAGTTTTATTTTCCTTGTTCTTTTTATAATTCTTTTTCTTTTACTTATGCTTAACCGTACACAGATGACTTCCCACGGATCCTTCGATGACGGAAATGCACTGACCCACACTGACGGACTCGCACGAGAGGGCTTTCCCCGCATTTTGTGGGAAGTACTTCAGGGGGCCGGATACACGACACCCCCTCAGTACGCGGTGCAGCAGTTCGAGAAGCACCGAGTGCCTCGCTGTCGGGTGAGGATGACTTTGGAGCCTCATCCCCTGCAGCCAGGCTGGCGCTCCTTGGACTCAGAGTCTTTCGGGTACCGGGCAGAGGACACGATCGAGGCGATCGCTCTGCATGGATTGACTACCTTCTGCGGATTCCATCCCTTGGAGCTGGCTACCCACCCCATTGGCTTGTTCCCCGCTGAGAAGGAGGACGACCCAATGTGGAAGGATCGGGTGGAACATGCCAAGGACATCTGGGCCATCTACCCAGGTCAGACTGCGCACTTGACAGTACGGTGCATGAATGCCATGTACCGTCTGCAGGTGATGCGCGGTGAGGCAATGTCCCATCTGATGGCACTACTGGAGGCAACAAAGATCACGCTGGATAACAGAGAGGAGCTCGTGGTTGACTTATCTCAAGAGATGGTGGAGAAGGACTTGCAGGTGGAGCAGCTATCCACTGATATTCAGGAGTTGGAGGAGCTGGTGGGCACCCGGGAGAACACCATCGAGGTCCTAGAGGATCAGCTCATTAACACTCAGCAACAGCTTGCTGAGGCTAACGAGCACCTGGACATGCATCACCAGGAGATCCAGGACCAGGAGGCCAACGAGGACGTCGACATTGAGGGCGGAGATGAGCCTGCCTCCAGTGTGGACACTGTTGGCTCGGGAAGACCACCTTCCCCCGAGTCAAGTGTTGCTTCGTTCGCTCACTAGGTGTCCAGGGTAGGCTTAGAAGTTGGACAGTCGGACTCCTCGCAGCTAGCTTAGCTTTTGCACCCTTGGGGTACTAGGCTAGATAGAGTTGAGACTTTTTGAGACGAATGATGTAACCGTGATAAACTCTTTTGGAAACATGCTTGATGGATGCTGTTATCAGTTTTAAATTTGGAAGGAGAATTTATGCCTTTTTAAATCCTTTTGTTGAAGTTGGAGTCTATCATTTTGCTTTTGACTCTTTTCGCCGCGATTAAACCTTGAACTTGGAGTTATGGTGTTAAGTATATATGTGGTTTTTCAGATGGCCGGGAGGCAGCGTCGTGGCCAGAACGAGCGCGTTCCTCCACCGCCGCCACCACCTCCCACTCTGCAGGAGCTCATGGCTCAGCAGAATGAGATCCTGAGGCAGCTGGCTCAACGTCAGCCACCACCCTAGCATTATGGTGGTGGAGACCACCAGCGTCACCCCGCGGCGGCCACCTATCAGGAATTCCTCAGCACCCAGCCTCCACTGTTCACAAGGGCGGAAGACCCACTTGACGCAGATGTATGGCTGCGAGTGGTGGAATCCAAATTCCCACTACTCCATGGAGTTTGCTCAGAGGTCACCAAAGTCAGGTTCGCCACCCAGCAGCTTCGCGGGCCTGCAAGGACTTGGTGGGATCATTTTCTTGCTATGCAGCCAGAGGACCGAGAGGTGGAGTGGAGGGAGTTCAAGGCAGCTTTTAGAGGACACCATATACCCGCCGAGATCATGGACAGGAAACTCAATGAGTTCTTGGCACTCACTCAGGGCAACAGGACAGTGTTGCAGTATGCCCAGGCCTTTAATGACTTGTGCCAGTACGCAGGATATCATGCAGACACAGATGAGAAGAAGAGGGACAGATTCAGAAGGGGGCTCAGCACTAACCTCCGGGATCGTCTCAACACCATGAGGGCCAACAGCTACAATGAGTTGGTCAACATGGCTATCTCCCAAGAGGACTGCATTACAGCTAGGCAGGCAGAGAAGAAGAGGAAGACCCCTGTGGCAGGACCTTCAGCTCAGCCACAGCGCTTCAGAATTGTGTCCGACACCCAGGGCAGGGGGCCCCAGCAGCAGCAAGGGCGATGGGTAATCCGACCTCAGCAGCAGCAGCAGCAGCAGCAGGCACCCAACCGCAACCAGTTTCCAGCTCAGAGGAATAACCAGCAGCAGCAGTACCGCCAGGCAAATGACAACAGATGCTTCACTTGTGGCAACACTGGGCATTATGCCAAGAATTGCCCCAGGAACCAGCAGAGGCAGGGGCAGAATGCTAATCAGAACCAAGGCAAGAGACAGAAGGTGCAAGTGAGGCAGGGCAGGCTGAACTTCACCACCATGGCTGACATTCCAGAGGGAGCACCCGTCATGACTGGTATCTTTACAGTTTTGAATTATCCTGCTATTATTTTATTTGATTCGGGTGCATCGCATAGTTTTATCAGTGCCAAGTTTAGTGCCAAATGCCAATTGCCTTTTCACCACACCAATGGAGGTATTACAATTTCAACCCCAGGAGGCAGGGTTGCCACCTATCAAGTTAACAAGAATGTGCCTATAAGGTTTGGTAGTCTGATAATTAAGACCAACCTTCTCATTTTGGGGTTGGAGAGTGTGGATATTATATTGGGAGCTGACTGGTTAACCAGAAACCAGGCTGTGATGGATATTGCAGCTAGAGCCATTGCGGTGCACTCACCAACTTGTGGTGAGACCACACTGTATTTGCCTGACCAGGGTTGTACCCGATCTTGTGCCTTTGTTATGTTAGAATCCCCAGTGGAAAAGATCCCAGTGGTCTGTGACTATCCGGATGTTTTTCCGGATGAATTGCCAGGGATGCCACCTGACCGAGATATTGAGTTCGCCATCGAATTGCAACCCGGGACCGCTCCTATCTCCAAGAGACCCTATAGGATGCCTCCCACGGAATTGGCAGAATTGAAGAAACAATTGCAAGAGTTGTTGGACAAAGGGTTTATTCGTCCAAGCACTTCACCATGGGGATGTCCAGCATTATTTGTGAAGAAAAAGGATGAGAGTTTGAGGATGTGTGTTGACTACCGTCCTCTCAATGCGGTGACTATAAAGAACAAATACCCGCTGCCCCGCATTGATGTTCTGTTTGATCAGTTGGTTGGAGCCAAGGTATTCTCCAAGATAGACCTTCGCTCAGGATACCATCAAATAAAGATCCGTGCCAGCGATATTCCCAAGACGGCTTTCTCTACCAGATATGGACTGTATGAGTTTCTAGTGATGTCTTTTGGGCTGACCAATGCCCCGGCTTATTTTATGTACTTGATGAACTCAGTATTCATGCCAGAGTTAGACAAGTTCGTGGTCGTTTTCATTGATGATATACTGGTTTATTCCAAGAACGAAGCCGAGCACACTAAACACTTGCATACTGTACTTCAGAGACTGCGTGATCATCAGCTGTATGCTAAGCTGAGTAAGTGTGAGTTTTGGCTGAAGGAAATCAAATTCTTGGGTCACACAATTTCTCAGGATGGGATATCAGTTGATCCTGAGAAGGTGCAGGAGGTGATGGATTGGAAACCCCCGACCACAGTAAAGCAAATTCGGAGTTTTCTGGGATTGGCAGGGTATTATCGACGATTTATTCCGGATTTCTCCCGAATTGCCAAGCCAATGACTGAACTATTGAAGAAGGGAGTCAAATTTGAGTGGAGCCAAAAGTGTGAAGATGCCTTTCATACCTTGAGGCAACATTTGACAACAGCCCCAGTGCTGGCCCAACCTGACAACACCAAGCCATTTGAAGTTTATTGTGATGCTTCTGGTACTGGTTTGGGATGTGTCTTGATGCAAGAGAACCGAGTGATTGCTTATGCTTCCCGGGCACTCAGGCCCCATGAGCAGAACTACCCTACACATGATCTAGAATTGGCAGCTGTAGTTCATGCTCTTAAGATATGGAGACACTACCTGATGGGAGCTCACTGTAACATCTACACTGATCACAAGAGTCTCAAATACATCTTCACTCAGGCAGATCTGAACATGAGGTAGAGGAGATGGTTAGAGTTGATCAAGGACTATGATTTAGAAGTGCATTACCACCCAGGTAAGGCCAATGTTGTGGCAGATGCCTTGAGCAGAAAGGCCCAGTGTAATTGTATGAGCATGGATGTGGGAGTGACCACCCTGTGTGATGAGTTGTGTAAGCTGAACCTGGAAGTTGTTTCTTCGGGTAACCTAAGCTATATCTCGGTGGAGCCCACATTGCAAGAACAAATAGTCAGGGCACAGGTTGAGGATAAGGGTGTTCAGGTTATCAAAGATATGATCAAGCAAAAGGCAGAAAAATATAAGTGTTTCCGACAGGACAGCAAGGAAATTCTATGGTTTGGAGATCGATTGGTTGTTCCTAAGGACCCTGAGCTCAGAAAGAAGATACTGGATGAAGCTCACCTTTCCAAATTCTCCATGCACCCTGGTAGCAACAAGATGTATCATGATCTCAGATCTCTATATTGGTGGACTAGAATGAAAAGGGAAATCGCCAAGTACATATCCGAATGTGACACCTGCCAGAGAATTAAGGCTAGTCACTTGAAAGCAGCAGGCCATTTGCAACCCCTTCCCATACCATCTTGGAAATGGGAGGACATTTGCATGGACTTCATAGTGGGATTACCCAATACCTCCAGGCACCATGATTCTATTTGGGTTATCGTGGACAGATTGACCAAGACTGCTCATTTCTTGCCAGTGCACACCACCCATAAGACAGAGAAGTACGCTGAAATTTATATTGATCAGATAGTAAGATTGCATGGTATTCCGAAGACCATCATATCCGACAGAGGAGCACTATTTGTGGCACGCTTTTGGGAGAAACTGCAAGAATCACTTGGGACCCAAGTAATCCGAAGCTCAGCATATCACCCTCAAACGGATGGCCAGACAGAAAGGGTGAATCAGATTTTGGAAGACATGTTGTGGGCATGTGCACTACATTATGGAAAGGAGTGGGACAAGTGTCTGTCTTTGGCAGAGTTTTCTTACAATAACAGCTATCAGTCCAGTTTAAAGATGGCACCTTTTGAGGCATTATATGGGAGAAGGTGTAGGACCCCACTTAATTGGTCTCAAGCAGGAGAAAGGGAAATTTTTGGGCCAGACTTGGTACTCGAGGCAGAGGCAAAGGTCAGGGTTATTACCAAGAACTTAGAAGCTGCTCAAGCCAGGCAAAGGAGCTATCATGATAGGAGGCGGAAGCCTCTACAGTTTGAGGTGGGAGATCATGTCTATCTTAAGGTATCACCCACCAAGGGTGTCCAGAGATTCGGGATCAAGGGCAAGTTAGCTCCTCGCTACATCGGACCCTATGAGATCAAAGCAAGTTGTGGACCCGTGGCCTATCAAGTGGAATTGCCACCTCACATGTCAGCGGTTCATAATGTGTTCCATGTATCTCAGCTGCGGAAATGTGTTCGTCTACCCACTGAAGTGCTACCGGAACCAGACATTGAGATAGAACCAGACTTGTCCTACCAAGAGCACCCCGTCAAGGTGCTAGATCAAAAGGAAAGATCAACTCAGGCAAGGTCGGTCAGGATGTATAAGGTTCAATGGAGTCACCATTCAGCAGAAGAAGCTACATGGGAGACTGAGGATTTTCTACGCTCTCGCTTCCCCGACTTTCTACCCAAAAGAGTCGGTACGTAACCCCAAGACCCCCCCACCTGCCCTTTGAATCCAATTATAAGAAAAACTTAGATAACAAGGATAGTCTAAGTTGTGGATTTAACTTAAGAAGGGCTTCCTTCTGAAGTTGCAAAGAGGATGACATTCGAAGAGCAGTTAATAAGAGAAACTTAAGGGTAAAGGAAAAACAACACCACCACACCTTCAAGCACCCTCCAAGGAACTCTGTCTAAATCTCGGGACGAGATTCCTTTAAGGGGGAAGGGCTGTAACACCCCAGGTGTTACCTTGGCTAGAGCCACCTTGGCACTAGAAGCTGTTTTCACAAAGGTAAAGACTTAGGGCACCACATGAGAACTTTGGAGCTCTTGTGCTAATCAAGTGGCCAATGACATAAGAAGCATTACTCTAATCCTTGCACACTTGCTACCTTGGGTAATAAGGGGAGAAGAACCCTAGACCTCTCAAAAGCCCTACCTTCCAAAACCCTAAGTAAAAGGGGGGAAAGAGAGTGAACAAGTGGGGCAAAGCATGTGTAACTTTTACCCAAACCTTAAGCAACTTTATAACCATCAAATAAGGGAGGGAAATATTGCAAAAAGGCCCCTGGAGAAACCCCAATTCAAATCTCCAAGTGGAGAGAGAGCTAGAGCTCTCTATTTCCCTCTAAGTCACATTTTTGCCCTAATTCAAAGACCAGCCGTGTTCACTTTGAAGATGGCGCCAAAACCACTTGGGTTCTATACCAAAAATGTGCTATACCACTTAAGGCACCCCCTGGAAAAATTTGAGACCGAGACTCAGACGTTTGACAACACTAGACATCAGTTTTGTCGCTGAGCGGGCAGTGAGACAAACCAGATTTGGCGCCCGTCTATCTCCCTATCTAGGGCGTATCATCCCTTGGAACTCACACATGTGAGATAGCCCTAGGTGCCAGGAGGAGGTCTGCGCCGGATTCATGGCGAGATTCGCACGTTTGCGATCTCTGGAAGCGTTTGAACATTGGAAGAAACTCACTGCCACGTGTTCGACGCCTTCTGCCCGCGCCAGAGCACGCTCGCGCGCGCCCTCGCGTGCCCCGCGCCGCGCCCAAGCCAAACCCGCGCCGTGGCCCGCGCCCGAGCTTATAAAGCCCTCCCAGGCTTCGACTACACCCTTCCGCGCACCCTCCACACCTCGCCGGAGTTAGCTCGTCGCCGTTTGCCCGTGCGCAGCGAGTCCGCGGCCGCCCAATCCCTCTGCCACCGTAGACCGGCTAGCAGAGCCATCCCCAACCCCGTCCTGCCCTCGGAGAAGCTTGTGCACACCTCCATGAGGCTCCCCGAGCAAGGAATCGGAGTTCCCTTCGCCGGAGAAGCCAGTCCACGCTCGCCGGAGCTCTCACCCCCGCCGGAGTACGTGGACCGGGTAAACCAATCCACCACCCTTCGATTCCTTGCGCACACAGTCGCTGCGTGACCCCGTGATGCTCACCGTGCCCTCGGATTGAACCAGTTCGCCGTGGTTTGGCCGGTATACTCGCCGCCGACGAGGACACCCGCCTGCACGCGTGGACCGGGCGATTCCGGCCACCTCCGACGCCGAGCCGTACCTCGACGTGACCGCCAGAGTCTCCCCGAGCCGACCCCACCCTTCGCCGGACCTCCCTCGCCGCCGGTAAGCCGTGCCGCCCTTTTCTTTCCCGCGGTTACTGTTTCAGTGAGGGGAAGGACTGCGGGTGAGAGGGAAGAAAGGTCAGGGGGTTTTGTGAAATGTCAGAGACACAGGGGAATAGTGGCGTGGGGGTAGATTTGTGAAGGTGGATTTAGTTTAAACCCAGGGACCTCGGTGTAAACTGTTTTTTCAGAAAACCTTAATTAAATCTGTTTTTAAATTGGACAGCAACTTTAAAAATGCATAACTTCTGTTTAAATCATCCAAATTTGGTCAAACCAATTTTGTCAGACTCCAATTACTGTAACCTGTTTAAGAAAAATATAAAACCCCTTGGTGCTGTGGAAAACTTAAAAGTTCTAATTTAATGTTAGTTTTGGCCAAAAGCTAAATAATAGTAAGAAAAATAGTTAGGCTATTTGACTAGGGTTAGGAAAATTTGGAGAAGTTTATATTTACCTACTAACCTGTTTAAAAATGTTAAACCTCTCTGTCCACTCCATTTGAGTTAGTTTTACCCCTTATTCTATAATATGCTTAAGAATAAGGAAAATAGAAAATGTAATTAAATTAATGAACCAGAGGGTACCTCTATTTTTGTTAGGTTACTTATTCAATATAGTTCACTGGAAAAATATATCATACCCTGTTTTAGTGTAAAATAAATAAGATCCCTGTTGTTTTAATAAAACAAGTGAAACTTAGAAAAATTCTACAAAAATAGCCCCAAGGTAAAAACACCCCCACCCTTGGGATAACTATTGTTTTATTAGAGAGAACCTAAGAAAAATATGAAATCTGCTGTTTGACATTTTTCAAGTAATAAGGTAGTAGAAAGTGCCTTTTTGACATTAAACTTAAGAAAATCCTAACTAAATAACCACCCCTTAGTTTTCTGTGATTTTTAGCACAGAGGCCTATTATTACCCGAGGATGCCAACAAAAATAACCTTTAGGGCAGAACCTACTCCTAAATAGGAGGTGTAGTGTGAAGTGGCCCATTTTGCCTAACTTTTGTTATTTTTGTTTAAAGCCTAACTTTATACTTTAAGCCTCAAATTCTTAAAACAAGCTAGAATAGCCAGTGACAACCCACTGTAATTTTTACAGAATTTTTGGAAATTATTAAAACCCTGTTGTAGTTCAACCTACACTAGAAACCCTAAATGGAAATTAAAGAAAGGAAAATGGATAAGGGAATTTAAGGTCATACTAAAACCTTTGTAAAATGGTCTACTAAATTCTATAAAGACAATGCAAATTCCACTATGTTATCCTAATGGAAAACCTAAGTCTAAAGGGTAATAAGTCTATCTATATACCACTAGAAGCCCCGCATGACTAAGAAAACCCTAAGTTACTTCTTAACTTAGTTTATTTAGCTTAATGTTCTTAAATCTTGCATAATCATGACATACATGTTCATTGCATTTCGATAGACTGTAATCTTGCTGACGGAGAGTACATCCTCGTGCCGGAGCAAGGAGCTGCTGAGGAGGTAGCCCCAGATCCAGCACCCGAGCCTGCACCAGAGGACCTGCCTGCCACAGCTTTGGAAGGCAAGCCCCGGTTTTATGCATAACCTGTTATTTATGCTATTTTACTTCACTTAATGATTGTAGGATTGATTGTGCACTTAGATATAGGAATTGTTTGAAACCCTAGTTGCATGATCTCAGGAATCCTTTTGAGATGAATACTAGTATGACAGGTCGAGTAGTTGCTTTATTTAATTAGGATCTCGGTAGAAGACGAGTGATTTTTCTAGCGCTCGCGCGAGATCAGGAAATTGATTGTACCCACTTTCACACTGTCATGATACTAGTTGGTGAACAACAATCCATGGGGATTGGTTGTTCACGAGATGGAAAATGGAATAAGGATTAACGTGCGGATACCTGTGTCAAGCGTTTGAACGTACTAAACACATACCGAGAAATATGGTAAATCGGTAAGCCTAGTACCTGAGTGAACCTGCCCGCAGACATATCCCCTCACGCGACCTGAGACGAGGTCTCCCATTCCGGTTATGGTGGGTACAAGTGCGGTCACTGCACGACGGCCAGTCGGGGTCAGTGGGGCATTGTACGCCAAGGCGGTGAGCCCTGATCTGTTGCCAGGGAATCGATGGGGACGGTTGATGTGTGTGGGGACGGAGTGCCCCTGCATGTCGTGTGTTTAGGTTTACCTTGCAAGGATAAAAACTCGATTCGAATCGTCTGCTTCTCGCAGCTAATGAGACTGCTTGATCCATTGTACTGCATTGAGTAATAAGTGGAAATATGATGAGTTGATTTAAGATGTTGATTGCTAATAATGCTTGCTACCATGTATGAGTAGATAGTCCACTTTTAGCCTTAAGAGAGTCACACTTAATTTTGACTAAGTTAAAATCTTGATTTAGAAACTCAGCTAGTGCTTTTGGCAACCAAACCCCACAGCCAAACAGCTGCATGTCTAGAGGTAGAGGAGTAGACTCCTCACACCGGGTAAGTCTAGCTGAGTATTAGTATACTCAGCCTTGCTTGTGGCATAATTTTTTACAGGTTCTCTGGAGGAGATGGTTGCTGGGATAACTTGGCCGTCCACCTTGCCACCGGGTTGGACTGTTGAGAGGGACCCCGCCTCGGCTGAGGAGGAGCATGAGGAGTGATGGGACAGGCTTCCCCATCTCTCTGTTTAATTACCGTTAGTTTATTCCGCTGCACTTCGAACAATGAGGGTTACTTTTGCAAAAACTCCAATGATGATGATGGTGATGTAATAATTTAACATTGTGGCATGTATGGTTTTATGTTTTATTGTATTTGCTCTGTGACTCACCTTCGAGTGAGATTGTGGTACTTGATCCTGTCAGTGGCCGTGTCGGACTAGATCCGAGGGATTGACGGGTTATTCCCATTGAAGTGTGGTCTAGCCTCTGAGGCGGGACTTGGACACTTAAGTTGGAATAATTCGGGCAGTTCCGCCACATTACGTCATGCTTCGGGTAAAAATCTGAGCGAAAAAGAAAAAAGAGAAGCTCAATTCTATGCGCAAAAATTGAAATATCCAAAAGGGGCGCTGATATTCAACGACAGCGGAGAAGAAGACTTCTTGTATTGTCTCCCTGACAGCAAGGAGATTTCTGTCTGTCGGGAGATGAGCAAGAGCTTCGGATTCCCAACATTAGAAGACGGGCTCTCGGTGTTGTCAAAGAACGAGCTGGCCGACAGCTTAGCGTACAATAGTTTAAAGGTGAAAAAATGAAATCTTTGTATTATTCCTTGAAACCAAAATTTTTCATTTGCTTAAACTTATTAACGCATTTTTGCAGGGCCTTATACTTAGCAATGCCCTCAGGGCACAAAAAGATGCCAAAGACGAAGGGTGTACCATAGCCTTGAGCAACCTTTGTTTCGAAGTAATTGAACTAAGGAACGAAGGTCTCGAAAAAGATAAAATATTACATTCGTTGGTGTATAAAATAAAAGAAGACGAAGCTGCTTTCAAAGCTCAAGCTGAGGCTCAGAACCGCGAAATTGAGGATCTTCGGAAACAGCTAGCCAGAGCTAAAGAAGAATGCACAGTTGAAGAAGCAAAACGAGAAATTAGTGAACAATGGGCAAATCATTTAGAAAAAAACGTTGAAGAGCTTCGTGCATCCAAGAAAAGGTGTTATAAAAAATCTATAGAATGTGTTAAGAAAATAAGAACCAGCTTCGCCATCGTTGGCGCGTTCTCAAGCGAAGAAAATTTCATGAGGGGCGATCCCGAAGGCCCAATTGGATGAATCAGCCACGAAGCTGAAGCTTTTGAAGAAGTTTTGAATAGCCGCGGAGACATATGTGCCTTCTCGGGTGCTAGGGGATTGCCACTGTTTTGGAGAAAAACGGCTGCGATCACGTGAAATCCTTGGCACAGACCAAAACCGATTTATGTTCTGAAGACATAAAAGACCCTTCGGCCGAGGCAAGTTTGGTTGGTGGAAAAATTTTCACCGACATCTGGGAAAATGGTGGCCGGGAGATGGCTCAAGAAATTATACGGAGAAGCGAAAAAGGTATTCATGACGCTAGAAAAGTAGCAGAGGCCGCTGAGAAAAGTGCGGATCTCGAAGGGCGAATAGGTATTAACTACTAGTTTTTGGCTTTTTGTTGTAACTTTTTGATTTCGAACTTGTTTACACGTTGTAACATAGCCGCACTTTCTCCTCCCTCAGAGCCCACCGAGCCATTAGCGGACCCCAACGTAAAAGGGGATGACGATATTAGAAAAATGGCCGAAGCTATCATGGACAAAGTTGTTGATCAACTACTAAACGAAGACGCAGAAGTAGTTCTAAGGGAAGATTAGATGTTATTGTAAAAACATTTGGAATGTAATATTTGTTGAACAATATGTGTAATATTTTGTAACTTTGAATGTAATGTATAAGCTATTTATGGTTCAATTCTTTACGATGTATGAAACTTTACATACATACTGTTTTTGAGCCTTCAGCGAAAAAACACCTTCCCTTCTTTTCATGCTTCGTAAATAATATTTGTATTTTCATAAAAACATCCAATCTTCGTAAAATCAGTAACCAATAGATCTTTTCATTTCAGAGTTTGACGAAGGTATGCTTCTTCAATAATTAGTTTTGTGCCTTGGCACTGTTTCTTCGAAACAATCTCCGAATATCAACATTGAACCCCCTTCTTGCGTCATTGATGCAATATGATGTATGATGTTATGCTATGCAAATGATGTGATGATGTGATGTTATGCAAAATGATATTTGCCGAAGATCGACGTTTATTTTTCACTGTAAGCCTCCCTTAGGAGCTTCTTCGCATTTTACTTCAGCGGAATCAGCGTTTATTTTTCGCTGTAAGCCTCCCTTAGGAGCATCTTCGCCTTTTACTTCAGCGGAATCAGCGTTTATTTTTCGCTGTAAGCCTCCCTTAGGAGCTTCTTCGCCTTTTACTTCAGCGGAATCAACGTTTATTTTTCGTTGTAAGCCTCCCTTAGGAGCTTCTTCGCCTTTTACTTCAGCGGAATCAGCGTTTATTTTTCGTTGTAAGCCTCCCTTAGGAGCTTCTTCGCCTTTTACTTCAGCGGAATCAGCGTTTATTTTTCGCTGTAAGCTCTGCATTCCCTTCGGAACGACTTTTGAGCAGAAAACTTATGTTGCGCTCCCTTAGGAACGACTTTTTGTTATTTCGGAGGTTCTCCCTATAACCATAAGTTCTTATGCTTCGGCAACTTTTTGGACTCCGTTATTCTGTGGAGAAAGTATATATGTACTATGGCAAAGGTGAAGCTATTACAAGAAATTGAAAACAACAAAAAACACTTAGGCTTTCAATAATTGTTCCTTATTAAAAAGAAAATGATACTGAATGCAAAAACTGCTGCCGAGGTAGGATATTTGTTAGTAAATGTGCTTCGATTCTGGCACAGTACTATTGACTGTGTGAGCTTCGGACTCTTCTCTGAAGTCTCGTTGGTGTTGAGTATGCTGACTCCCTTCTGGCTGCTGGCCTTGTTGCATTGGTGGTGGAGGTGGAGGCTGTTGCCAAGATGCCTGATATTGACTTGCCGAAGCAACAAAAGCTGCAGAGTGGTTGCCCACATACTCTGGGATATAAGGCGAGTGGTACGAAGCAGTATGCATAACTTGCTTCGGTTGGGTCTGTTGGGTTGCAGCTTCTGCTATTTCCTTTTGTTTCTGGATGGTGACATGGCACATCCTAGTGGTGTGGCCCTTGTCCTCACCACATAATAGGCACATTTTCCTGGGCTGATCCCCAAATCTTCCTCTGAAGCCCCTGGCACCTCTGCCCCTTGGAGCTGGAGGCCGAGGATAGCTCTGCTGCTGCCCCGAAGCCTGGGAGGAATATTGCGGCCTCTGCTGCTGGCTTCCCCTGTCATCATTCTGAGTGGAATGAATCGATCTGACATGTCTAGGATGAATTCTCCCTTCGAATCCCCTGGCTATTTCGGAGAACCTGTAAGCTTCCTCCCTTCTCTGTCGAAAGTCATTGTCAGCGCGGATGTATTCATCCATCTTCTGAAGCAGTTTCTCCAGAGTCTGAGGGGGCTTCCTGGCAAAGTATTGGGCTGAAGGTCCCGGCCGAAGCCCCTTAATCATGGCCTCAATGACAATTTCATTGGGCACTGTTGGCGCTTGTGCCCTCAGGCGTAAGAACCTTTGGACATACGCCTGAAGATATTCTTCGTGGTCTTGGGTGCACTGGAATAAGGCTTGAGCAGTGACCAGCTTCGTTTGAAACCCTTGGAAACTGGTGATCAGCATATCCTTCAGCTTCTGCCATGATGTGATTGTTCCTGGCCGAAGGGAGGAGTACCAGGTTTGTGCAACATTCTTGACGGCCATGACGAAAGACTTCGCCATGACTGCAGTATTGCCACCATAGGAAGATATCGTTGCTTCGTAGCTCATCAGAAACTGCTTCGGATCTGAGTGTCCATCGTACTTGGGGAGTTGAGGTGGCTTGTAAGACGGAGGCCAAGGTGTAGCCTGCAGTTCTGCTGACAGAGGAGAGGCATCATCAAAAGCAAAATTTCCATGATGGAAATTCTCATACCAGTCATCCTCGTTGAAGAAGCCCTCTTGATGAAGCTCTCTGTGTAGAGGCCTTCGGTTTTGCTCATCTTGAGTAAGATGGCGAACTTCTTTAGAGGCTTCGTCTATCTGCCTTTGCAGGTCAGCCAGCCTAGCCATCTTTTCCTTCTTCCTTTGCACCTGCTGATGGAGCATCTCCATATTTCTAATCTCTTGGTCCAAGTTGTCCTCCTGTGGCGTTGGACTGGTGGCATTCCTCTTCTGGCTTCGGGCCTCCCGAAGAGAGAGGGTCTCCTGGTTGGGGTCCAGCGGCTGCAGAGCGGCAGCCCCTGTTGCTGAAGCTTTCTTTGGCGGCATGACAAATGTCTATGCTTGCCGAAGGTGTTCGAAACTCAAAAAGTGGAAGTGAGTTCACCGGAGGTGGGCGCCAATGTTGGGGACTTGTTCTCATATGCTAAGAGTTAAGAACAAGGCAACATAAAAAGTGTTAAATGTTAAAGTCCTTCGTCCTTCGAAGCATTATCTCCCTTCGGATATAATGAATTCTGGACGAAGGTTATGAAGGACAAACCTTCATAAGCACAATAAATGATGAAGAAGGATTCATACTCAAGATATGAAAAATAATATAAACACTTTAAACATTATTATCAACTTATTTTTATTTGTGTTACTGTATCAACAATAACAAATTATAAATGTACCTTCGGCTCGAAGGAAAGCAGGGCTACAAGCGTGACGTGAAAGTAAATGCCAAGTCAGCGTGAACAGTACGGGAGCAGTGTTCATCTATTTATAGGTACAGGACGCAGCCCATGTAAAATTACACCCATGCCCTTTACATTTGCTAATAACTCTATAGCAATCCATCGGGGTCTAAATAGCCTTTTCCCTTTTAAGTCAGTTTCTTTTTCTGCTATCACGCCGAAGCTCCCCTGCACATAGCTTTGGCTCTGCGCCATCCTTCATATTCTTTGAGCATCTTCACGCTGTGGTTTTGATTTAAGTCCGAAGGTACCTGTTTACACATTATACTCCAGAGACATTGTTAAATCATGTTTTTGAGGACCTTCGGAAGCCGAAGGCCCCCAACACCTATAACATGTTGTCTTCTATAACAGCTAATATCTTTCTCAAGCTTCGGAAATCCGATGCTCTTTGATAGTGTGCTTACAATCTTTGCTCCAGCGTGATCGCGGATACATCCTAAAATCTCTTCATCCACGCCGCCAAACAGAACGGAGCCAGGCTGATAGCCGCAAGGTATAGCAAATTCCTTCAATTCTGATATGTTCTCTTTGAAAAGCTGTTGGTAGCCCAGGTGCCGAAGATCGAAGCTTCTGTGTTCTGAAAAGGCTTCCTCGGTTCTCTTTTCTTTCAATACCGAAGTCTCTACAGTAATTGCCCCCTCAATATCTTTCTCGGGTGCTGTCGGGGACCATAATTAGGGGTACCCTCAAGACGCCTAATTCTCAGCTGGTAACCCCCATCAGCATAAAGCTGCAAAGGCCTGATGGGTACGATTAAGTCAGGGATCAGTCCACACGAGTGACTCGATCACGCTTCGCCCGAGCCTAGCCTCGGCCAAGGGCAGCCGACCTCGAGAGACTTCCGTCTCGCCCGAGGCCCCCCTTCTTACGGCGGACACACCTCCGGCTCGCCCAAGGCCCTGGCTTCGCTTAGAAGCAACCCTGACTAAATCGCCACGCCGACTGACTAGGTTGCAGGAGCATTTAACGCAAAGGTGGCCTGACACCTTTATCCTGACACGCGCCCCCCGGCAGAGCCGAAGTGACCGCCGTCACTCCACCGCTCTACTGACCAGTCTGACAGAAGGACAGTGCCGCCTGCGCCACTCCGACTGCAGTGCCACTCGTCAGAGTGAGTCGGACAGGCAGTCAGGCCTTGCCAAAGGCGCCATAGCGAACTCCGCTCCGCCCGACCCCAGGGCTCGGACTCGGGCTAAGACCCGGAAGACGGCGAACTCCGCTCCGCCCGACCCCAGGGCTCGGACTCGGGCTAAGACCCGGAAGACGGCGAACTCCGCTCCGCCCGACCCCAGGGCTCGGACTCGGGCTAAGACCCGGAAGACGGCGAACTCCGCTCCGCCCGACCCCAGGGCTCGGACTCAGGCTAAGACCCGGAAGACGGTGAACTCCGCTCCGCCCGACCCCAGGGCTCGGACTCGGGCTAAGACCCGGAAGACGGCGAACTCCGCTCCGCCCGACCCCAGGGCTCGGACTCAGGCTCAGCCCCAGAAGACGACGAAACTCCGCCTCGCCCGACCCAGGGCTCGGACTCCGCCCTGGCCTCGGCCGAACGACCTCCGCCTCGCCCGACCCGATGGCTCGGACTCGGCCTCGGCAACAGAAGACAGACTCAACCTCGGCTTCGGAGGAGCCCCCACGTCGCCCGACCTAGGGCGCAGGCCCGCCACGTCAACAAGGAGCGCCATCATCATCCTACCCCGAGCCGACTCGGGTCACGGAGAACAAGACCGGCGTCCCATCTGGCCAGCTCCGCCAGATGGACAATGATGGCGCCCCACAAGCTCTGTGACGACGGCGGCTCTCAGCTCTCTTACGGAAGCGGGGCGACGTCAGCAAGGACTCGACCGCTCCAACAGCTGTCCCTCCGCCAGGCTCCGTCGCTCCTCCGACAGCCACGACATCACGCCAGCAAGGTGCCAAGACCTCTCCGGCTGCCACATTGGCATGTACCCAGGGCGCTAGCTCTCTCTCCGCTAGACACGTAGCACTCTGCTGCACCCCCCATTGTACACCTGGATCCTCTCCTTACGACTATAAAAGGAAGGACTAGGGCCTTCTCAGAGAAGGTTGGCCGCGCGGGACCGAGGACGGGACAGGCGCTCTCTTGGGGCCGCTCGCTTCCCTCACCCGCGTGGACGCTTGTAACCCCTCTACTGCAAGCGCACCCGACCTGGGCGCGGGACGAACACGAAGGCCGCGGGATCTCCACCTCTCTCACGCCCGTCTCCGGCCACCTCGCCTCTTCCCCCTTCGCGCTCGCCCACGCGCTCGACCCATCTGGGCTGGGGCACGCAGCGCATTCACTCGTCGGCTCGGGGACCCCCCGGTCTCGAAACGCCGACAGTTGGCGCGCCAGGTAGGGGCCTGCTGCGTGTTGACGAACAGCTTCCCGTCAAGCTCCAGATGGGCAGTCTTCAGCGACCTCTCCGGCCCGGGACGGTGCTCTGTTTCGGGAGCCTTGAGTTCATGTCCTTCGACGGCGGCTACAACATGATACTTCTCCCCCCGCCGCGCGACAACGACAATGGCGGCTGACAACCCGCCCGCCGGCGGCGGAATCGGCGACATCTTCCCCGCGCGGTGGAAGAACAGCGTTCGAGCTCGTCCCGTCCTCTCCCCCGCCAACGGAGGAGGAGGCGGGGCAACCAAGGCCAAGCGGGAGGCCGCGCTTCGTCGGCTGTCGAGCGAATCGACGTCCCCAGCGCCCCGATGGAAGGCGCGCCGGGCGTCGACCTCGCGTTCGAGACGAAGGCAAGCGCCGTCACCCCGCGACACGCTGATCCCGAGCAAGTGGACGACGCCGGCACACTCGCGAGGAGCCTACAGGACGTCGCCCTCGTACCTGAGATGACGGTGCAACCAGTCCCCGATGTGACTACGTCGCCCTGCGTCGATCAAAAGGTACCGACTAACTCCCATCTTACGTCATTTCGACTCGGCCTCAACCCGCCAAGCAACTTCGCTTTGGCGGGCGCCCTCATTGAGGCGAGTGCAACCCCACTGGGGTTTCGTATGCGGTCGCCTTGGGACCGGTTGACGGACGTCTAGACCTACGGGCCCTCCGGGTCCGAGGAAGATGACGATCCCAGCATCTGTTGGGATTTCTCTGGACTTGGCAACCCCAGTGCCATGCGGGACTTCATGACCGCATGTGACTACTGCCTCTCCGACTGTTCCGACGGAAGCCGCAGCCTCGACGACGAGGGCTGCGGCCCAAGCCGCGAAAGTTTCCACGTTGAGCTGGGGGATCCCTCCGAAGGCAACCATCTTGGTATGCCGGAGGACGGTGACTTTCCTAGGCCCGCGCCTCGCGCCGACATCCCGCGGGAGCTAGCTGTGGTCCCCGTTCCGGCGGGGGGTCACGACCCACAACTCGAGCAAGTCCGCGGGGCGCAGGCCAGGCTCGACGAGGGAACAGGAGCGCTTGAGACGATCCGCCGGGACGTCGGGCAGGTATGGGCGGGCCAACCCCCGGCCGGAGAAATACGTCACCTGCCCCAGGGTCTCCAGCACCGCGTCGTCAACGATGTCAGGGTCAGGCCGCCGCCCGCATCCAGCGGGGTTGGTCAGAACCTGGCAGCCGCAGCGATGCTCCTCCGCGCGATGCCGGAGCCATCAACCACCGAGGGTCGACGAATCCAGGGAGAGCTCAAGAATCTCCTGGAAGGCGCTGCGGCCCGATGGGCCGAGAGCACTGCCTCCCGAAGGCAGGGATACCCCTCGGAACCTCATGCCGCGACTTCCCGGTTCATGCGGGAAGCCTCGGTCTACACCGGGCGCACGCACAACACCGCGCCTGCGGCCCCGAGCCACCTCGGCAACGAACACCATCGACGCGACCGTCGGGCCCACCTCGATGAAAGGGTGCGCCGAGGCTACCACCCCAGGCGTGGGGGACGCTACGACAGCGGGGAGGATCGGAGTCCCTCGCCCGAACCACCCGGTCCGCAGGCCTTCAGTCGGGCCATCCGACGGGCGCCGTTCCCGACCCGGTTCCGACCCCCGACTACTATCACGAAGTACTCGGGGGAAACGAGACCGGAACTGTGGCTCGCGGACTACCGCCTGGCCTGCCAACTGGGTGGAACGGACGACGACAACCTCATCATCCGTAACCTCCCCCAGTTCCTCTCCGACACTGCTCGTGCCTGGTTGGAACACCTGCCTCCGGGGCAGATCTCCAACTGGGACGACTTGGTCCAAGCCTTCGCCGGCAATTTCCAGGGCACATACGTGCGCCCCGGGAATTCCTGGGACCTTCGAAGTTGCCGGCAACAGCCGGGAGAGTCGCTCCGGGACTACATCCGACGATTCTCAAAGCAGCGCACTGAGCTGCCCAACATCACCGACTCGGATGTCATCGGCGCGTTCCTCGCTGGCACCACTTGCCGCGACCTGGTGAGCAAGCTGGGTCGCAAGACCCCCACCAGGGCGAGCGAGCTGATGGACATCGCCACCAAGTTCGCTTCTGGCCAGGAGGCGGTTGAGGCTATCTTCCGAAAGGACAAGCAGCCCCAGGGCCGCCCATCGGAAGAGGCTCCCGAGGCGTCTACTCCGCGCGGCGCCAAGAAGAAAGGCAGGAAGAAGTCGCAATCGAAACGCGACGCCGCTGACGCGGACCTTGTCGCCGCCGCCGAGTACAAAAACCCTCGGAAGCCCCCCGGAGGTGCTAACCTCTTCGACAAGATGCTCAAGGAGTCGTGCCCCTACCATTAGGGGCCCGTCAAGCACACCCTCGAGGAGTGCATCATGCTTCGGCGTCACTTCCACAGGGCCGGGCCACCCGCCGAGGGTGGCAGGGCCCGCGACGACGACAAGAACGAAGATCACCAAGCAGGAGAGTTCCCTGAGGTCCGCGACTGCTTCATGATCTACGGAGGGCATGCGGCGAATGCCTCGGCTCGGCATCGCAAGCAAGAGCGCCGGGAGGTCTGCTCGGTGAGGGTGGCGGCGCCAGTCTACCTAGACTGGTCCGACAAGCCCATCACCTTCGACCAGGCCGACCACCCCGACCACGTGCCGAGCCCGGGGAAATACCCGCTCGTCGTCGACCCTGTCATTGGCGACGTCAGGCTCACCAAGGTCCTGATGGATGGGGGCAGCTGCCTCAACATCATCTACACCGAGACCCTCAAGCTCCTGCGCGTCGATCTGTCCTCCGTCCGGGCAGGCGCTGCGCCCTTCCACGGGATCGTACCTGGGAAGCGCGTCCAGCCCCTCGGGCGACTCGACCTCCCCGTCTGCTTCGGAACGCCCTCCAACTTCCGAAGGGAGACCCTGACGTTCGAGGTGGTCGGGTTCCGAGGAACCTACCACGCTGTACTGGGGAGGCCATGCTACGCGAAGTTCATGGCCGTCCCCAACTACACCTACTTGAAGCTCAAGATGCCGGGCCCCAACGGGGTCATCACCGTCGGCCCCACGTACAAACATGCGTTCGAATGCGACGTGGAGTGCGTGGAGTACGCCGAGGCCCTCGCCGAGTCCGAGGCCCTCATCGCCGACCTGGAGAACCTCTCCAGGGAGGTGCCAGACGTGAAGCGTCACGCCGGCAACTTCGAGCCAGCGGAGACGGTTAAGGCCGTCCCTCTCGACCCCAACGGTGACACCTCCAAGCAGATCCGGATTGGGTCCGGGCTCGGCCCCAAATAGGAAGCAGTGCTCGTCGACTTTCTCCGCGCAAACGCCGACGTCTTTGCGTGGAGTCCCTCGGACATGCCCGGCATACCGAGGGATGTCGCCGAGCACTCGCTGGATATTCGGGCCGGAGCCCGACCCGTCAGGCAGCCTCTGCGCCGATTCGACGAGGAGAAGCGCAGAGTGATAGGCGAGGAGATCCACAAGCTAATGGCGGCAGGGTTCATCAAAGAGGTATTCCATCCCGAATGGCTTGCCAACCCTGTGCTTGTGAGGAAGAAAGGGGGGAAATGGCGGATGTGTGTAGACTATACTGGTCTCAACAAAGCATGTCCGAAGGTTCCCTACCCTCTGCCTCGCATCGATCAAATCGTGGATTCCACCGCTGGGTGCGAAACCCTGTCCTTCCTCGATGCCTACTCAGGGTATCACCAGATCCGGATGAAAGAGTCCGACCAGCTCGCGACTTCTTTCATCACACCGTTCGGCATGTACTGTTATGTCACCATGCCGTTCGGTTTGAGGAATGCGGGCGCGACGTACCAACGGTGCATGAACCATGTGTTCGGCGAACACATCGGTCGCACAGTCGAGGCCTACGTCGATGACATCGTAGTCAAGACAAGGAAGGCTTCCGACCTCCTCTCCGACCTTGAGGTGACATTCCGGTGTCTCAAGGCGAAAGGAGTCAAGCTCAATCCTGAGAAGTGTGTCTTTGGGGTGCCCCGGGGCATGCTCCTGGGGTTCATCGTCTCCGAGCGAGGCATCGAAGCCAACCCGGAGAAGATCGCAGCCATCACCAGCATGGGACCCATCAAGGACTTAAAAGGCGTACAGAGGGTCATGGGATGCCTCGCGGCCCTGAGCCGCTTCATCTCACGCCTCGGCGAAAGAGGTCTGCCTCTTTACCGCCTCTTAAGGAAGACCGAGCGTTTCGCTTGGACCCCTGAGGCCGAGGAAGCCCTCGAGAACCTGAAGGCGCTCCTTACAAAGGCGCCTGTCCTGGTGCCCCCAGCTGATGGAGAAGCCCTCTTGGTCTACGTCGCCGCCACCACTCAGGTGGTTAGCGCCGCGATTGTGGTCGAGAGGCAAGAGAAAGGGCATGCGCTGCCCGTTCAGAGGCCAGTCTACTTCGTCAGCGAAGTACTGTTCGAGACCAAGATCCGCTACCCACAAGTTCAGAAGCTGTTGTATGCAGTGATCCTGACGAGGCGGAAGTTACGACACTACTTCGAGTCTCATCCGGTAACTGTGGTGTCATCCTTCCCCCTGGGGGAGATCATCCAGTGCCGAGAGGCCTCGGGCAGGATCGCAAAGTGGGCAGTGGAAATCATGGGCGAAACGATCTCGTTCGCCCCTCGGAAGGCCATCAAGTCCCAGGTGTTGGCGGACTTCGTGGCCGAATGGGTCGACACCTAGCTGCCAACGGCTCTGATCCAACCGGAGCTCTGGACCATGTTTTTCGACGGGTCGCTAATGAAGACGGGAGCCGGCGCGGGCCTGCTCTTCATCTCGCCCCTCGGGAAGCACCTATGCTACGTGCTACGACTCCATTTTCCGGCGTCCAACAATGTGGCCGAGTACGAAGCTCTGGTCAACGGGTTGCGGATCGCCATCGAGCTAGGGGTCAGACACCTCGACGCCCGCGGTGATTCGCAGCTCATCATCGACCAAGTCATGAAGAACTCCCACTGCCGCGACCCGAAGATGGAGGCCTACTGCGATGAGGTTCGACGCCTGGAAGACAAGTTCTTCGGGCTCGAGCTCAACCACATCGCTCGGCGCTACAACGAGACTGCAGACGAGCTGGCTAAAATAGCCTCGGGGCGAACGACGGTCCCCCCGGACGTCTTCTCCCGGGATCTGCATCAACTCTCCGTCAAGATCGACGACGCGCCCGAGCCCGAGACGCCCTCGGCTCGGCCCGAGGCACCCTCGGCTCAGCCCGAGGAACCCTCGGCCCCCGAGGCCGAGGTACTGGACATCGAGGAGGAGCAGAGCGGGGCCACGCCTGATCGAAATTGGCAGGCCCCGTACCTGCGATATCTCCGCAAGGGAGAGCTATCCCTCGACCAAGCCGAGGCTCGGCGGGTAGCGCGACGCGCCAAGTCATTCGTCTTGCTGGGCGACGAGGAGGAGCTCTACCACCGGAGCCCCTCGGGCATCCTCCAGCGATGCATCTCCATCGCCGAAGGTCAGGAACTCCTGCAAGAAATACACTCAGGGGCTTGCGGCCATCATGCAGCGCCTCGAGCCCTTGTCGGGAATGCCTTCCGGCAAGGTTTCTACTGGCCAACGGCGGTGGCTGACGCCACTAGAATTGTCCGCACCTGCGAAGGGTGCCAATTCTATGCGAAGCAGACCCACCTGCCCGCTCAGGCTCTGCAGACGATACCCATCACCTGGCCCTTCGCTGTATGGGGTCTGGACCTCGTCGGTCCCTTGCAGAAGGCGCCCGGGGGCTACACGCACCCGCTGGTCGCCATCGACAAATTCTCCAAGTGGATCGAGGTCCGACCCCTGAACAGCATCAGGTCCGAGCAGGCGGTGGCGTTCTTCACCAACATCATCCATCGCTTCGGGGTCCCAAACTCCATCATCACCGACAACGGTACCCAGTTCACCGGCAAAAAATTCTTGGATTTTTGCGAGGATCACCACATCCGGGTGGACTGGGCCGCCGTGGCACATCCCATGTCGAATGGGCAAGTAGAGCGTGCCAACGGCATGATTCTACAAGGGCTCAAGCCTCGGATCTACAACGGCCTCAACAAGTTCGGCAAGCGATGGATGAAGGAACTCCCCTCGGTGGTCTGGAGCCTAAGGACGACGCCGAGTCGTGCCACGGGTTTCACGCCGTTTTTTCTGGTCTACGGGGCCGAAGCTATCTTGCCCACTGACCTAGAATACGGCTCCCCGAGAACGAGGGCCTACACCGACCAAAGCAACCAAGCTAGCCGAGAAGACTCGCTGGACCAGCTGGAGGAGGCTCGGGACAGGGCCTTACTACACTCGGCGCGGTACCAGCAGTCCCTGCGACGCTACCACGCCCGAGGGGTCCGACCCCGAGACTTCCAGGTTGGCGACCTGGTGCTTCGACTGCGGCAAGACGCCCGGGGAAGGCACAAACTATTGCCCCCCTGGGAGGGGCCATTCGTCATCGCCAAAGTTCTGAAGCCCGGAACATACAAGCTGGCCAACAACCAAGGCGAGATCTACGGCAACGCTTGGAACATCAAACAGCTACGTCGCTTCTACCCTTAAGATGTTTTCAAGTTGTTCATATACCTCGCACCGAAGCAAAGTTTAGTCGTCAAGGAAGGGTCAGCCTAGCCTCGGCAAAGCCCGACCCTCCCTCGGGGGCTAAAAGGGGGGAGACCCCCTCTGCGTCGAATTTTTCCTCGAAAAAGGATCTCTTTTTAGCAGAATTTCTTTCGTGCCTTTTGACTACTTCGAAAAGCGGATCCTGGAAACGACGGAGTACACGTAAGCAGCCAAGGCCGACCGAGCCGAGGGACTCCTACGCCTCCGGGATACGGATACCTCACTCATCACCTTCTGTGATAAGTAACTCGCGTTCGGATAAAGAGATTCCGCGGATCGAACAAGTCTTCACGATCGGAAGCTCTTCTGCCGAGACGGTCCTTCAAGCCTTCTCGACTGAATCGGTGACAGGGCCTCATGGACGGGCGAAAGTACGCGTAAGCGGCAAGGCCGACCGAGCCGAGGGACTCCCACGCCTCTGGGATACGGATACCTCACTCGTCACCTTCCGCGAGAAGCAACTCTCGCCCACACAAACATCCCTGTTACCGACGGAAGGTCTAGATGCTCGAAATAAGAGGAAAAGGAGACGCGGCTTTACAACGAAGCGAGGGTGTTTTTTCTGGCCTCGGCAGCCGCAGAAGGCACACGCTACAAGACAATCTGATCCTGCAGGCTCGGGTCTTCACGCTGAAGGGGGCTGTAGCACCCTCGGCATCGACGACGCCTTCAGCAAGGTCCGACCCAGCCTCGGGCGGCGACGCGGTCCAGGGACTCCTCCGGGAATCCGGCCCGAGCAGGCGGCTCGGCCAGTTACCCCTGGGGCCTCGGCCAAGCATCTTCCAAGGGCGCCAGCCCGACCCGAGGCCTCGGGTCATCGACTCCGACGACGAGCCCCGCTGATGGGCAACCCGGCTCGGCTCCGGCCAACCAGGTTCCCATTTTCGAGCCAACTCCGCCTCTGTTCGTACTGATATCGCTACCCCTGGCCTCGGCTCATCGAAGAGCGGCCAAGGGGTCCCTTTAACTAAGCTAGAGGAGCCTCAGGCAACAAGGCCGATCGAGCTGAGGGATTCCTACGCCTCCGGGATACGGATACCTCACTCGTCACCTTGACACGGGGCGACTCACGCTTGGTGAAGCGGTTCAGATAATCAACAGGCGAGACTTAGTGCTCGAAAGTGAGGAAAAAACACGGCTCCGTGCCAAAATTACATACATGTTCAGGCCTCGACAGCCACAATGAACAAAAACACTGGCATTCGAAGTGCCATTACAAACGGAACTCCGGTTCCCCCTCCGCAGGTACGAACGACCCCACTCCGAGGGGGAAGGCCTGCAGAGCAACAGAAGGCTGACGAGCGGCTCGCCGCCGCCCGTTCTGATTACGGCGACGACCACCCCCGCCCCAGGCGGCGAAGCGGCCTTGGCAGCAGCTTCGAGGCAGACGTTACGACAGGGGGGCTCTCGCCCGCAGAGGACGAGAACCAGCCATTCAGGCCGGGAGACAGAGACCCAGGGGTACCGGCGCCCTAGCCGAGCAACGGCGGCCTACCTATCCCGGCATGGCTGGAGGAAGTCCCCGCGAGACTGGAGGATGCCATTCTCCCCCGGGCGCCGGGGGAAGAAAAGGGCAGCCGACCCATGCGGGGACAGCCCCCCGACTCGCCTCATCCTCCATCTTGGCCTGGATGACGAAAATCCTTGAGGCCAAGGGAGGGGTAAAGGCCGCAGCTTGGCTCGCTTTCCCCCACCGCCGAACTGGAGGTCACCATCTTGGGTGACCGCCGGTGGGGGGATGCGGCCGGGCTGCGTGATGAAAATCCTTGAAGCCGAACGATGGCTGAAAGGTACCAACTCCCACGAAGTTGCGTTCCTCCAACGAGGAGGCGGAAAGACGGCGGGTACTCCCCATCCGGGGGCTTGGAAGATGGAAAGACGCGACGCATAAGGGAGGGAGAAGACATGGTTGCCTTCCGAAAGGGGTCGCCCTCCTTTTAAAGGCGACTCTCCCTATGTGCGCCCCCGAACGCCACGGGCCGAGTCTTCTCCAACACGCTCCAAGGCCCTCCCCTGCGGCGCGGGGGCTGGGTCCCGCATGTCATGCAAATCGACTCAGAAGCAGAAGAAGCCAAACCGCCGCGCGCGGTGCACACAACCGCCCAGCGGTTACAGGCGATTCCCCACTTTCGCCCAGACCAACGGGCGGGAGGGGCGGGCAGCCATGCAGGCGGCATGCAACCGCGCCAGGTGGACACGCTTCTCCGACTTCTGACGCGCCGGCTTGGAGGCCCAGGCCCACGCGTCGCACAACCAGCGCGCCAGTTGCTGCATGCAAGCAACCGCACCGCCACTTGTGCCACCGTCGCACCTCTTCGGTTGCGGAGCCTATGCCGCGACTCGAGGCGACCCAGCGCACGACCCAGCAGCGCCAGCCTGGCGCGTCGGTCAAAGCGGCCGAAAGTGGGCCGGCAGTAATGGCGGTGGCAGGCGGGCGGGCGCAGCAGTCACGTCGTCAGCCAGGCTCACGTCCCATCCTGGGACAGCAAGAGAGACTCCTCCCACGGCGTGAAGACGGTGCACCCGTGATCCGTTCCTCGAACGGCTCGCGCACGCGTAACGGCCGCCCCGCCAACCACTCGCCCCGTCGCATTGACTCCGCGGCGGGACAGGCGGCGCCTCCGGCAGGAGAGGTGGACGACGCTTCGCCTTCGCCGTAATGACCGCGTCAAAAGAGGTACGCCACGTCGTTCGATTTCGTATCCTTTTCCTTTTTCTTCTTTCTCTATCTCTTGCAACAGGGACCGGGAAAGGGGGATACCCCGAAAAGGATCCTTCTCGGTGAAGGAACTGGGCTCCGAGCCCCCCCTACTGATCAGAGGTTCGAAGGCTGGCCCTCCGAGGGGTTCAACAGTCGCCTCAGATCGCGTGGGCCCGACACCCACTACTGGTCAGGGGTTCGAAGGCCAGCCCCCCGAAGGGCTCCATGGCCGCCTCAGGCTATTCGGGCTCCGTGCCCATTACTGATCAGGGGTTCGAAGGCTGGCCCCCGAAGGGTTCACAGTCGCCTCAGACGCCGAGCGAGGGATGACCAGGGGTACGTTCGATACATAACCGAGGCTCGGGCTGCGCTCCCGAGGTACCCTAGGACATTTCCGAGACCAGCGGGAACGATCTTGTAACAGAATCCCATCGGAGGGAGGCATCGAGCCCTCGGACCCCGTCGCCAGGGGACCGGGTCCGGCAAATCACCCGCAGGTACTTTTGGGCGTGCCTCCGGGCCCCTAGCCGACCCCCAACGAACGGGGCACGGACGTCCACTCGGATTACCCGCTTGCAGCTCACCGGAGACACCATGTTCGGTGCCCATCGAGGGTAACATGGCGCTCTCCCCCCCTCCTCCTTGCGGAAAGGCGACGTAGGGGTGTATGTAAAAAAGCCGAGTCTGTCCCTGATCGTCCTCTCGCCCTGTGCGGAGGCTCGGGGGCTGCTCTCGCAAACCCGGCTCCGGCCAAACCGTTGACAGCGTCAACATACCAGCCCGAGAGCTTGGGCCCCGACCGTGCACCCGGGCTACGGCCAGTTCGCATGAGGGAACGACCAGACCAGCCGAAGCATTACGCAAGGCATTAAGACCTCGAAGGAGTGTAACCACTCCTCCGAGGCCTCAGGGGCTACACCCGGCGGGTGTGCTCGCGCGCACCCACCGGAACAAAATGCAACCGAGAAAGGCTGGTCCCCTTGCAAAAAAGTGCGACGAAAGCCTCCAAGCGAGTGCTAACACTCCCTTCGAGGCTCGGGGTCTACTGTCGGGGACCATAATTAGGGGTACCCTCAAGACGCCTAATTCTCAGCTGGTAACCCCCATCAGCATAAAGCTGCAAAGGCCTGATGGGTACGATTAAGTCAGGGATCAGTCCACACGAGTGACTCGATCACGCTTCGCCCGAGCCTAGCCTCGGCCAAGGGCAGCCGACCTCGAGAGACTTCCGTCATGCCCGAGGCCCCCCTTTTTACGGCGGACACACCTCCGGCTCGCCCAAGGCCCTGGCTTCGCTTAGAAGCAACCCTGACTAAATCGCCGCGCCGACTGACTAGGTTACAGGAGCATTTAACGCAAAGGTGGCCTGACACCTTTATCCTGACACGTGCCCCCCGGCAGAGCCGAAGTGACCGCCGTCACTCCACCGCTCTACTGACCAGTCTGACAGAAGGACAGTGCCGCCTGCGCCACTCCGACTGCAGTGCCACTCGTCAGAGTGAGTCGGACAGGCAGTCAGGCCTTGCCAAAGGCGCCATAGCGAACTCCGCTCCGCCCGACCCCTGGGCTCGGACTCGGGCTAAGACCCGGAAGATGGCGAACTCCGCTCCGCCCGACCCCAGGGCTCGGACTCGGGCTAAGACCCGGAAGATGGCGAACTCCGCTCCGCCCGACCCCAGGGCTCGGACTCGGGCTAAGACCCGGAAGACGGCGAACTCCGCTCCGCCCGACCCCAGGGCTCGGACTCGGGCTAAGACCCGAAAGACGGCGAACTCCGCTCCGCCCGACCCCAGGGCTCGGACTCAGGCTAAGACCCGGAAGACGGTGAACTCCGCTCCGCCCGACCCCAGGGCTCGGACTCGGGCTAAGACCCGGAAGACGGCGAACTCCGCTCCGCCCGACCCCAGGGCTCGGACTCGGGCTCAGCCCCAGAAGACGACGAAACTCCGCCTCGCCCGACCCAGGGCTCGGACTCCGCCCTGGCCTCGGCCGAACGACCTCCGCCTCGCCCGACCCGATGGCTCGGACTCGGCCTCAGCAACAGAAGACAGACTCAACCTCGGCTTCGGAGGAGCCCCCACATCGCCCGACCTAGGGCGCAGGCCCGCCACGTCAACAAGGAGCGCCATCATCATCCTACCCCAAGCCGACTCGGGTCACGGAGAACAAGACCGGCGTCCCATCTGGCCAGCTCCGCCAGATGGACAATGATGGCGCCCCACAAGCTCTGTGACGACGGCGGCTCTCAGCTCTCTTACGGAAGCAGGGCGACGTCAGCAAGGACTCGACCGCTCCAACAGCTGTCCCTCCGCCAGGCTCCGTCGCTCCTCCGACAGCCACGACATCACGCCAGCAAGGTGCCAAGACCTCTCCGGCTGCCACATTGGCATGTACCCAGGGCGCTAGCTCTCTCTCCGCTAGACACGTAGCACTCTGCTGCACCCCCCATTGTACACCTGGATCCTCTCCTTACGACTATAAAAGGAAGGACCAGGGCCTTCTCAGAGAAGGTTGGCCGCGCGGGACCGAGGACGGGACAGGCGCTCTCTTGGGGCCGCTCGCTTCCCTCACCCGCGTGGACGCTTGTAACCCCCCTACTGCAAGCGCACCCGACCTGGGCGCGGGACGAACACGAAGGCCGCGGGATCTCCACCTCTCTCACGCCCGTCTCCGGCCACCTCGCCTCTTCCCCCCTTCGCGCTCGCCCAAGCGCTCGACCCATCTGGGCTGGGGCACGCAGCGCATTCACTCGTCGGCTCGGGGACCCCCCGGTCTCGAAACGCCGACAGGTGCAACATTGGCAATAAGGCTATCTATTTTTGACATGGTTGTACCAAGGGGACCATCGCTGTTTTCAGCTTGTTGGGGACCGTCGTCATCTACAGCAGGAGTAACTTCCTTTTAATCGCTGGAGGAGTGTCAAGAATAGCCCTCATCACATTTATCATCCGACGCTTTTTTGAGAATTTCTTCCGCTGAGTGCCGAAGGGTTCTTATCTGCCTCTGCTTTGGCACTCCCCTCAACATTTTTCTTCTGTGGCTGTAATAAGCTCGTTACATCTGATCCTAGAGGACATTGCATTGGGAAAGGTAAGGGTGCAGTCATTACCTCTTGGATTTCTATCACCCCAATGGAAGCTGGTGAAGGGGTCTTTTCTAAATGCTTCGGCGAAGAAAGCCCCCCTTCTTCGCGGTCAGAACTTGTAACCTTTCTTTTCATTGGGGCAAAGGCTCTAGTGCCAGCTTCGACTTCTTTGTCAACCTTTTCTTCATGCCCGCTTCAACAGACCTTTGCGCTTGCCTTGTGTCACACCCGGTTTTAAGGGACAAGCCGGGTGCATCTCATACATGCGCCAAGAAGACAACATATATAATAACAGAGTGTATGGAGATAAATGTCATAAAACACCAGAGTATTTATTACATAGCGGAAGACTTATTACAAAATAAAGGAATAAATGTAAAACGAACTAAGGATCGATGGCGCCAATGTCGACTGAGAAACGCCACCTAGATCAAGTCGAATGCCTCAGTATTAGGCGGCTCCTCCTCGACCACCTGCTCTTCTCCTGTGGGGGGGTGTGAGACAGCAAGAGTGAGCTCACATACGTTCATAGCTCAACAAGTCGTGGGGAATAATGTGGCATGAACTCACCAAAGGTGGGAGTTCATGAAGTGTAAGGCTGATCAATGGAATAAAGGCTGAAGCTGAGCATTGCTTTTATAAGTTGGTCAAAATTTTATTAGCAATTACTAAGTGTAAGTAAATACCAAACCTTAATAATAATAAAGAAAAGTAATAGTAAAATAATCCCAAATGCGATGCAAATGTCAAATTGAATTTAAGTTCCATAAATTAATCATGTGAGGGTCCGAGCCGCTCATGACCGTGAGCACGGCTAGTATACCAGTTTTACACTCTGCAGAGGTTGCGCATCTTTACCCACAAGTCATGTTACCCATCTGCCAAGAGATGGCCAATCCCATACACCTCTACCAAGGAGGCGAGGCAGGGTAACACTACGAGGCCTTTACAAAGTTCGACTAGCTTCAGAAATCCCGCTACAGTTTATAGGAAGCTCCAATGCAGGGTTCTTGCCTGACCGCCATCGCAGCAAAATCAACCCAAGGACCTCCCTACACTGACCACTCCCCTACTGCCCTTGCCCCTTTCGGGTAAGGAAGACCTCCACTAGCTTTCCTAGTTAATCAGCCAAGGGCATCCCATTATACCCTTGTGGTAGCACTGTTTTCCCGGGTGGTCGCTCCATGTTCCCATTAACATAATGATCTTAACATGAACAGTAATAATAAAAGAGAATAAAAGAGTAATTATGAATAAAGTATCTTCACACCCAAATCCACATAAAGCAATAGCAGGTACTACCCAAATAAATATTTCAGTGGTAAACAAGGTATAAAGATAGCCAAAACTAGGGTAACCTATTGGGTCCCATCAAAATTATCCTATGCAGATCATTATAATTAATAAGAACATGGCTGGGAAAAAGTAAGTGATCAAGGGCACAACTTGCCTTCAATGAGCTCCTGCTCAGCTACTTCTACTTGCTGAACCTCAGATTCCACAGTGGCTTGCTCGTCTACTCGCATCAACACAATACATACATAGCATAGCATAAATTAACATCACATCAAACATGTAAATAAAATATACAGTAAAAATCTACACATTAAAATGAGATCATAGGAACTGGAATCATTAGATTTGGAGTTATAGATTTTAAATTATGAATTTCTGATGGTTTTTTTGTGCTTGAAATAGTATTAAATGAGAAATTAATTTTCTTACTGTTTTCATGTCAAAACAGAGACACTAAGTATTAAACAATATTAATACAAAATTATAGGAACTATAATGAATTAAAATGGAGCTATTATGAATTTTCTATGAATTATACAAGTTCCTACAATTTTTTTTGTACTATAAATCAATTTCCATACTGTTTTTCTCAATTCCTTGGTCACTGGACTGCGCATCGAATAACGAATAGTGCAGGGGTTGATCTACAAAACTTCCCTAGACTCATAGCTAACACTGGGAAGGACTGCAGGTTTAATACAGGATTTCTTAGGATCTCATACGTAAAAGTTCACTCGTGAAGGGGTACGAGTCAATCAGGGTCGTCCGATCAAAAGCCGAGCACCCAGATTAGATCGCGATTCCAGTGAACCGGTAAGCAGTAGGAGCCCCTTGGATCTGAAATCAATGCACTAGATTTTAAATTGCCAGGATCACCTCTCATCCCTCCATAAGACGATCTACGGTCAGGATGTAACAACGCGAGCAAATATGCGGCGTTGTCATCACGGTCGTCCGTTTTGAGATGAGCGGTCAGATGATCATCTTCCCCAATTCAACTCAACCACTGCATCCCCCATCTTCACGGCGGCGCCCCTGGCCGGAGCGGCCCCAATTCGGCGCTCCCTCAACCAAAGCCCGCTACGATTACTCCTACGCGATGTCCGAAGAGTGGTGAATGCATTAGGGAAATCCTTACCTACGGTGGCAGCGCCAAATCGCGTGACCATGCGGCAGTGCAGCATTGCGGTAGTTTGGGTGACGGTGAAGAAATCAGACCATCCCGATGTCCAATGCGCGCCAAATCTCTACCCTACCCGCTCCAATCGCACGGTCGGGAACCCTCTTACTGCACCGCATCCATCGAACGGCGAGGTCGGCAAGGGACGGCGGCACGAGCTGGAGGCGACACGCGGTGACCTGCTCGCCCTGTTGAGCGATTTTGGCCCCCAGCCGGTTGATCTCAAGTCTTCGCGATGTAGCACCCGTACACCACACATGCTGGTGAACTCCTCTCCTCCTTCCGATTGCTGGGTGCCCGCGAAGGTGAGAAGCGCCATTGGCGGTATTGAAGGTCCATGGCGGATTGATGACGCGCCCAGAGCAGTGGACGGGTACGGCAGGGACGCCCAAGGGCAGAGGGGGCGCGATGCATAGATCATGGCGGCGGACCCACAGTGGCCTCGATTCGGAGCTGCGCCAGGTGACTACTCCCTCCGGCGTAGCTTTCTCTCTCTCCTATCGGCTATGCCTGATGTTGGCGGTTTGCAAGCTTCTGTGAACCAGGGCGAGATGGCGACGCCCGAGCTTTTAGCCCATGCGCCCAGGTCCCAGCGCAGGAGTTCGTGTGGTGGTTAGATGCGGCCAACGCGGCGTTCGGAGCGGAGGTGGGTGAGCGGGGTCTCTTCTCAGCGGGGCATGAATCTGCGGTAATCTCGGAAGGAGGAAGACGACTTCCACGCGGATCTCACACGATGACCAGTGGGCCCAACTGGTCAGTCGCGAAACAGGCGCACGCGCATGACCGGTCTACTGGGGAGTGGGCCCCACGCGGCAGCCAAACAGCGAGCGCGCGCGAGATGGAGTTTGGGCCGTGTGGAGGAAAAAGGTGTACTGGGCCGGAAGCAGGTACTGAAGCCCAGGTAAGTCTTCCTTTTTATTTTATTTTCTTTTTCTTTTCCTGATTTGTTTTTTTTCCTTTTCATTTGAATTCAAAATTCTAATTTAACTCTGGGGTAAATCTTCCTCAGATTAAGAGTATAATTTGTACATACTATTATTACCTTTATTATAATATTTATTTTGTATATATTTTCTTTTCTTTCTCCAATTCTAAAATTTAAATTTTAAATCTATAATTTTATTTTGGACATCAATGTCTTTCTTACAAAGAAAATCTTATTACTAACAAATGCTCACACACATAAAACCCAGCATGATGCATTTATTTTTTTTGGGTGGTCCTTAGTTAGTTAATGACTTTTGGAGTGTTTGTTCACATGTGATATTAAATAAATGCAAAAACATGTATGTAATCCCACTATGTTTCCACTTCACATTTTTGGGTATTACAAATCCTACCCCCCTTAAAAATAATCTCGTCCTCGAGATTTAGGAAGGACTATGGAAAAAGGTGGGGAAAATCTATACGAAGCTCTTCTTCTCTTTCCCAAGTTGCTTCATCTTCACCGTGGTGACTCCATTGAACTTTGCACATCTTTATAACCTTATTCCTTGTAACTCGAGTCAATGTATCAAGAATCTTGAAGGGGTACTCAGCATAAGTTAGATCATCTTGAACATTAAGGTCTTCCATTGGTAACTGTTCTTCAGGCACCCTGAGACATTTCTTCAGCTGAGATACATGAAATACATTATGAACATCCGCAAGATGATCCGGTAACTCCAATTGATATGCAACCTCTCCCACTCGCTTTAAGATTAAGAAAGGTCCAATAAAGCGAGGGGACAACTTTCCTTTGACTTTAAATCTTCTCATACCCTGGAGGGGTGACACCTTCAAATAGACATAATCTCCCTCCTTAAACTCAAGCAATCTTCTCCGGGTATCATCATAGCTCTTCTGCCTGGACTGTGCAGTTCTCAAATTCTCCCTTATTTGCTGAACTTGTTCCTCTGCTTCCTGTATAATCTCAGGCCCAAACAACTGCCTTTCACCAGTTTGATCCCAATACAATGGGGTCCTGCACTTTCTGCCATACAAAGCCTCAAACCGTGACATCTTCAAACTGGCCTGATAGCTATTATTATAAGAGAACTCCGCATACGGCAAACTCTTATCCCAACTTCCACCATGTTTAAGAGCACAAGCTCTTAACATATCTTCTAACACTTGGTTAGTCCTCTCTGTCTGCCCATCAGTCTGGGGATGATAAGCCGAACTAAAATTTAATCTTGTATCCAATGACTCGTGCAGCTTCTTCCAATACCGAGAAGTAAACTGTGATCCCCGGTCTGACACAATCTTCTTTGGCACACCATGTAGGCAAACAATCCGTGCCATGTACAACTCTGCTAACTTGGCTCCTGAATATGTGGTCTTCACTGGAATAAAGTGGGCTACTTTAGTTAGCCTGTCCACAATCACCCATATAGAATCATATCCAGCAGACGTGCGGGGTAATCCAACAATGAAGTCCATGCCAATCTCTTCCCATTTCCACTCAGGTATCTTCAGTGGATGCAGTAGTCCGGCTGGCCTCTGGTGTTCAGCCTTAACTCTTTGGCACACGTCGCACATAGCCACATGTGCAGCCACATCTCTCTTCAATCCATACCACCAATACTTTTGCTTCAAATCCTGATACATCTTAGTACTCCCAGGGTGAATAGAATAAACTGAATCATGTGCCTCCTTCAATATGGTTTCCCGAAGACTATCAATATCGGGAACACAGATCCGATTCTTGAACCATATCGTGCCTTGCTCATCCTTTGTGAACTCCGGGCCTCTACCCTCTGTTATCAGATCCTTGATCTCCTGAATCTTAGCATCACCAACCTGACCTTTACGAATTTCTTGCTCCAAGGTAGGTTCCAATTCAATGGAAATTCCTTCTGTATGTGTAACAATTCCCAGGTTGAGTCTCTCAAAATCTTTTGCTAATTCATCAGGTAGCTGGACAACGAAAGCGGAGTGAACATGCTCCTTCCGGCTCAAGGCATCTGCAACCAAATTCGCCTTGCCTGGGTGATAGTGAATTTCCAAATCATAATCCTTAATGAGCTCCAACCAACGGCGTTGCCTAAGGTTGAGATCCTTCTGAGTAAATATGTACTTCAAACTCTTATGATCCGTGTATACTTGGCACTTAGTTCCCATAATGTAGTGTCTCCAAATCTTAAGTGCATGCACAACTGCTGTCAGCTCCAAGTCATGAGTGGGGTAGTTCAATTCATGTTTCCGCAACTGACGAGATGCATAGGCAATCACATGACCTTCTTGCATGAGCACACATCCAAGTCCTTGGCCACATGCATCACAATAAATGTCAAATCCCTTCTGCAGATCTGGCATAATCAATACTGGTGGTGACATTAGTCTCTCCTTCAATTGATCAAAGCTGCCTTGGCATTTCTCATCCCACTTGAATTTTCTTCCTTTCTCCAGAAGCGAGATCATAGGCTTAGAAATCTTAGAAAATCCTTCAATAAA
Source organism: Zea mays (assembly GCF_902167145.1). Classification (NCBI taxonomy): domain Eukaryota; kingdom Viridiplantae; phylum Streptophyta; class Magnoliopsida; order Poales; family Poaceae; genus Zea; species Zea mays. The sequence continues at coordinate 78,782,481 of NC_050104.1, read as the reverse complement.
TCTCTGATAATATCCTGCAAGTCCCAAGAAACTCCGGACCTTAGTAACTGTAGTGGGTATGCTCCACGCCACTATCTCCTTGACTTTAGCAGGATCCACTGATATTCCGCCATTAGAAATGATATGTCCAAGGAATGGCACCTCACCAATCCAAAACTCGCACTTGCTAAACTTGGCGTAGAGTTGATTATCTCGTAGCTTTTGTAGCTCCAATCTCAGATGTTCCTCATGATCACTTCACTCTTAGAATAGATAAGAATATCGTCGATGAACACCACGACGAATCTGTCCAAATACTCCATAAACACCTTATTCATCAAATCCATAAAATAAGCTGGTGCATTAGTTAATCCAAACGACATAACCGTGAACTCATATAATCCATATCGGGTTGAGAAAGCCGTCTTAGGAATATCAGATGGTCTAATCTTCATCTGATGGTATCCCAATCGGAGATCAATCTTCGAGAATACCCTAGCATCTCTCATCCAATCAAATAAATCCTCAATGCGGGGTAACGGGTACTTGTTCTTCGCGGTAACATCATTAAGGAACCTATAATCCACGCACATCCCTTGCGATCCTCCTTCCTTCTGTACAAATAGAACCGGCGCTCCACAAGGTGAAGAATTCGAACGAATGTACACAGCCTCTTGTAATTCCGTTAATTGCTTCTTAAGTTCCTTTAGTTCCTCTATGGACATCCTGTATAGCCGTTTAGAAATAGGAGCAGTCTCAGGTAAGAGATCAATGACAAACTCAAGTTCTCTATCTGGTGGCTTCCTTGGTAACTCGTTTGGAAAGACAACCGAAAAATCTCTAACCACACGGATGTTGTCACCAACAAACTTCCCATCGACTAAGAATGGCGCTAGTCTGGTGGCGGTAGTTGCTGCAATTCCAACTTCAAATCTTTCACCTTTGGAACTGGTGAGTTCTATGGTTCCTTTAGCACAGTGTATAAACTGCCTTTGCCTTTCTTAACCATGACATACCAAGGATCATGTCTATAGTGCTCTCTTCTAACACTATAGGGGTAGCCCATCTGGGTTAGAAATACAGGGTACGAAAGAAAGGATTGTAGACAAGGCATGTAATTACGAAACATGTTACTTTGGGGGATTTATTAGCTAAGTGTGTCACCTACTAAATCTAATACATTACCTTATGGTGGTAGATGCTAAGATGCCCATCTATACTATTTCAATCAATCAAAGAAGCAAATCAAGCATTGATCATCAGAACAATCAAACAACATTTTTAAATATAGAAAATAGTTTTGATTTTGTCTTAGGCTTCCTATCTCTTAAAAATGTCATAGGGGTACGGATTCCAAGGTGTGAAATCTGTCTTGTCTCAGAGTAGAAAAGATAAGAGAAATTAGAGTATGATAGCAAAAGGTGAGACAGGATCAAGACAAGATGAGTATGGAAAGAATCAGAGTAAGATAAGTAGGTAAGGGTTTGTCCATTTCTATCTAGGTTTCGTCCTACAGTCAACATTTCCTCTGATACCACTTCTGTCACACCCGGTTTTAAGGGACAAGCCGGGTGCATCTCATACATGCGCCAAGAAGACAACATATATAGTAACAGAGTGTATGGAGATAAATGTCATAAAACACCAGAGTATTTATTACATAGCGGAAGACTTATTACAAAAATAAAGGAATAAATGTAAAACGAACTAAGGATCGATGGCGCCAATGTCGACTGAGAAACGCCACCTAGATCAAGTCGAATGCCTCAGTATTAGGCGGCTCCTCCTCGACCACCTGCTCTTCTCCTGTGGGGGGTGTGAGACAGCAAGAGTGAGCTCACATACGTTCATAGCTCAACAAGTCGTGGGGAATAATGCGGCATGAACTCACCAAAGGTGGGAGTTCATGAAGTGTAAGGCTGATCAATGGAATAAAGGCTGAAGCTGAGCATTGCTTTTATAAGTTGGTCAAAATTTTATTAGCAATTACTAAGTGTAAGTAAATACCAAACCTTAATAATAATAAAGAAAAGTAATAGTAAAATAATCCCAAATGCGATGCAAATGTCAAATTGAATTTAAGTTCCATAAATTAATCATGTGAGGGTCCCAGCCGCTCATGACCGTGAGCACGGCTAGTATACCAGTTTTACACTCTGCAGAGGATGCGCATCTTTACCCACAAGTCATGTTACCCATCTGCCAAGAGATGGCCAATCCCATACACCTCTACCAAGGAGGCGAGGCAGGGTAACACTACGAGACCTTTACAAAGTTCCACTAGCTTCAGAAATCCCGCTACAGTTTATAGGAAGCTCCAATGCAGGGTTCTTGCCTGACCGCCATCGCAGCAAAATCAACCCAAGGACCTCCCTACACTGACCACTCCCCTACTGCCCTTGCCCCTTTCGGGTAAGGAAGACCTCCACTAGCTTTCCTAGTTAATCAGCCAAGGGCGTCCCATTATACCCTTGTGGTAGCACTGTTTTCCCGTGTGGTCGCTCCATGTTCCCATTAACATAATGATCTTAACATGAACAGTAATAATAAAAGAGAATAAAAGAGTAATTATGAATAAAGTATCTTCACACCCAAATCCACATAAAGCAATAGCAGGTACTACCCAAATAAATATTTCAGTGGTAAACAAGGTATAAAGATAGCCAAAACTAGGGTAACCTATTGGGTCCCATCAAAATTATCCTATGCAGATCATTATAATTAATAAGAACATGGCTGGGAAAAAGTAAGTGATCAAGGGCACAACTTGCCTTCAATGAGCTCCTGCTCAGCTACTTCTACTTGCTGAACCTCAGATTCCACAGTGGCTTGCTCGTCTACTCGCATCAACACAATACATACATAGCATAGCATAAATTAACATCACATCAAACATGTAAATAAAATATACAGTAAAAATCTACACATTAAAATGAGATCATAGGAACTGGAATCATTAGATTTGGAGTTATAGATTTTAAATTATGAATTTCTGATGGTTTTTTTGTGCTTGAAATAGTATTAAATGAGAAATTAATTTTCTTACTGTTTTCATGTCAAAACAGAGACACTAAGTATTAAACAATATTAATACAAAATTATAGGAACTATAATGAATTAAAATGGAGCTATTATGAATTTTCTATGAATTATACAAGTTCCTACAATTTTTTTTTACTATAAATCAATTTCCATACTGTTTTTCTCAATTCCTTGGTCACTGGACTGCGCATCGAATAACGAATAGTGCAGGGGTTGATCTACAAAACTTCCCTAGACTCAGAGCTAACACTGGGAAGGACTGCAGGTTTAATACAGGATTTCTTAGGATCTCATACGTAAAAGTTCACTCGTGAAGGGGTACGAGTCAATCAGGGTCGTCCGATCAAAAGCCGAGCACCCAGATTAGATCGCGATTCCAGTGAACCGGTAAGCAGTAGGAGCCCCTTGGATCTGAAATCAATGCACTAGATTTTAAATTGCCAGGATCACCTCTCATCCCTCCATAAGACGATCTACGGTCAGGATGTAACAACGCGAGCAAATATGCGGCGTTGTCATCACGGTCGTCCGTTTTGAGATGAGCGGTCAGATGATCGTCTTCCCCAACTCAACTCAACCACTGCATCCCCCATCTTCACGGCGGCGCCCCTGGCCGGAGCGGCCCCAATTCGGCGCTCCCTCAACCAAAGCCCGCTACGATTACTCCTACGCGATGTCCGAAGAGTGGTGAATGCATTAGGGAAATCCTTACCTACGGTGGCAGCGCCAAATCGCGTGACCATGCGGCAGTGCAGCATTGCGGTAGTTTGGGTGACGGTGAAGAAATCAGACCATCCCGATGTCCAATGCGCGCCAAATCTCTACCCTGCCCGCTCCAATCGCACGGTCGGGAACCCTCTTACTGCACCGCATCCATCGAACGGCGAGGTCGGCAAGGGACGGCGACACGAGCTGGAGGCGACACGCGGTGACCTGCTCGCCCTGTTGAGCGATTTTGGCCCCCAGCCGGTTGATCTCAAGTCTTCGTGATGTAGCACCCGTACACCACACATGCTGGTGAACTCCTCTCCTCCTTCCGATTGCTGGGTGCCCGCGAAGGTGAGAAGCGCCATTGGCGGTATTGAAGGTCCATGGCGGATTGATGACGTGCCCAGAGCAGTGGACGGGTACGGCAGGGACGCCCAAGGGCAGAGGGGGCGTGATGCATAGATCATGGCGGCGGACCCACAGTGGCCTCGATTCGGAGCTGCGCCAGGTGACTACTCCCTCCGGCGTAGCTTTCTCTCTCTCCTATCGGCTATGCCTGATGTTGGCGGTTTGCAAGCTTCTGTGAACCAGGGCGAGATGGCGACGCCCGAGCTTTTAGCCCATGCGCCCAGATCCCAGCGCAGGAGTTCGTGTGGTGGTTAGACGCGGCCAACGCGGCGTTCGAAGCGGAGGTGGGTGAGCGGGGTCTCTTCTCAGCGGGGCATGAATCTGCGGTAATCTCGGAAGGAGGAAGACGACTTCCACGCGGATCTCACACGATGACCAGTGGGCCCAACTGGTCAGTCGCGAAACAGGCGCACGCGCATGACCGGTCTACTGGGGAGTGGGCCCCACACGGTAGCCAAACAGCGAGCGCGCGCGAGATGGAGTTTGGGCCGTGTGGAGGAAAAAGGTGTACTGGGCCGAAAGCAGGTACTGAAGCCCAGGTAAGTCTTCCTTTTTATTTTATTTTCTTTTTCTTTTCCTGATTTGTTTTTTTTCCTTTTCATTTGAATTCAAAATTCTAATTTAACTCTGGGGTAAATCTTCCTCAGATTAAGAGTATAATTTGTACATACTATTATTACCTTTATTATAATATTTATTTTGTATATATTTTCTTTTCTTTCTCCAATTCTAAAATTTAAATTTTAAATCTATAATTTTATTTTGGACATCAATGTCTTTCTTACAAAGAAAATCTTATTACTAACAAATGCACACACACATAAAACCCAGCATGATGCATTTATTTTTTTGGGTGGTCCTTAGTTAGTTAATGACTTTTGGAGTGTTTGTTCACATGTGATATTAAATAAATGCAAAAACATGTATGTAATCCCACTATGTTTCCACTTCACATTTTTGGGTATTACACCTTGTTAGCACACTCACAACCCTCTTTCTCTTCAATCCCCCGGATTCATCATCAAGTCTTTCATAGTCGGGGTACTCGAAGCCTAGGGCATCCATCACCGGATTTAGTCTCCGCTTCTCTCGTGTGCCGAAGGCGGCTGTCATTATTTGATCTTCTTTCTGAATGTCGCCTAGAGGGGGGGTGAATAGGGCGAATCTGAAATTTATGAACTTAAGCACAACTACAAGCCGGGTTAGCGTTAGAAATATAAACGAGTCCGAGAGAGAGGGCAAAAAACAAATTGTAAGCAAATAAAGCGTGAGACACAAGGATTTGTTTTACCGAGGTTCGGTTCTTGCAAACCTACTCCCCGTTGAGGTGGTCACAAAATCGGGTCTCTTTCAACCCTTTCCCTCTCTCAAACGGTCACTTAGATCGAGTGAGCTTCTCTTCTCAATCAAACGGGACACAAAGTCCCCGCAAGGACCACCACACAATTGGTGTCTCTTGCCTCGGTTACAATTGAGTTGATCACAAGAAGAATGAGAAAGAAAAAGAAGCAATCCAAGCGCAAGAGCTCAAATGAACACAAATGTCACTCTCTCTAGTCACTATTTGATTTGGAGTGATTCCGGACTTGGGAGAGGATTTGATCTCTTTGGTTGTGTCTAGAATTGAATGTTATAGCTCTTGTAATGTGTTGAAGGTGGAAAACTTGGATGCCATTGAATGTGGGGTGGTTGGGGTATTTATAGCCCCAACCACCAAAAGTGGCCGTTGGAAGGCTGCTGTCGCATGGCGCACCGGACAGTCCGGTGCGCCAGCCACGTCAGCCGGTCGTTGGGTTCTGACCGTTGGAGCTCTGACTGGTGGGACCTATAGGTTGTCCGATGGTGCACCTGACAGGTCCTGTAGACTGTCAGGTGCGCCTTCTACGCGTGCTCTATCCTCTGCGCGCGCAGGCGCGCATTAAATGCGTTGCAGTCGATCGTTGCGCGCGAAGTAGCCGTTGCTCCGCTGGCACACCGGACAGTCTGGTGAAATATAGCGGAGCGCCCTCCCATTTTCCCTAAGGTAGCGAGTTCAGCTTCAGTTTCCCTAGTGCACCGGACAGTCCGGTGCGCCAGACCAGGGTGCCTTTGGGATGTCTTTTCCTCTCTTTGTTTGAACCCTTTCTTGGTCTCTTTATTGGCTTATTGTGAACCTTTGGCACGTGTAAAACTTATAGACTAGAGCAAACTAGTTAGTCCAATTATTTGTGTTGGACAATTCAACCACCAAAATCAATTAGGAAAAAAGGTGTAAGCCTAATTCCCTTTCAATCTCCCCCTTTTTGGTGATTGATGCCAACACAAACCAAAGCAAGTATAGAAGTGCATAATTGAACTAGTTTGCAAAATGTAAGTGCAAAGGTTACTTAGAATTGAACCAATAAATATTCTCTTAAGATATGCATGGATTGTTTCTTTATTTTTAACATTTTGGACCACACTTGCACCACATGTTTTGTTTTTGCAAATTCTTTTGTAAATTCTTTTCAAAGTCCTTTTGCAAATAGTCAAGGGTAAATGAATAAGATTTTTGAGAAGCATTTTCAAGATTTGAAATTTTCTCCCCCTGTTTCAAATGCTTTTCCTTTGACTAAACAAAACTCCCCCTCAATTAAATCCTCCTCTTAGTGTTCAAGAGGGTTTTAGATATTAGTTTTGAAGAGGGTGTTCCAATTTGAAATTCTAACAAAAATAAGATACCAATTGGAAACACATCATGGGAAATCACCATTTGAAAAAAGACTTTTCTTAACTCAAATTTTTAGAAAATTGGTGGTGGTGTGGTCCTTTTGCTTTGGGCTAATACTTTCTCCCCCTTTGGCATGAATCGCCAAAAATGGATACTTGAGTGAAATATAAGCTCTTTCCAATTTCTCCCCCTTTGGCGAACAAAATATGAGTGAAGATTATACCAAAGTTGGAGAGTTGCTCGGAGCGACGATGAAGTATGAGTGATTCAATGGAGTGGAGTGGAGTGGAAGCATTTGTCTTCGATGAAGACTCCAATTCCCTTTCAATACACCTATGACTTGGTTTGAAATATACTTGAGAGCACAATAGTATATAAAAGAGACATGATCAAAGGTATATTCATGAGCTATGTATGCAAAACATCAAAAGAAATTTTGAGAATCAAGAATATTTAGCTCATGCCTAAGTTTGTTAAAAGTTTGTTCATCTAGTGGCTTGGTAAAGATATCGGCTAATTGTTCTTTGGTGTTAATATATGCAATCCTGATATCCCCCTTTTGTTGGTGATCCCTTAAGAAATGATACCGAATGGCTATGTGTTTAGTGCGGCTATGTTCAACGGGATTATCCGCCATGCGGATTGCACTCTCATTATCACATAGAAGAGGAACTTTGGTTAATTTGTAACCATAGTCCCTAAGGGTTTGCCTCATCCAAAGCAATTGCGCGCAACAATGGCCTGCGGCAATATACTCAGCTTCGGTGGTAGAAAGAGCTATGGAATTTTGCTTCTTTGAAGCCCAAGACACTAGGGACCTTCCCAAGAACTGGCAAGTCCCTGATGTGCTCTTTCTATTAATTTTACGCCCCACCCAACCGGCATCCGAATAACCAATTAAATCGAATGTGGATCCCCTAGGATACCAAAGCCCAAACTTAGGAGTATAAACTAAATATCTCAAGATTCGTTTTACGGCCGTAAGGTGAGCTTCCTTAGGGTCGGCTTGGAATCTTGCACACATGCATATGGAAAGCATAATATCCGGTCGAGATGCACATAAGTAGAGTAAAAAACCTATCATCGACCCTTTTGATCTACGGATTTACCTCCCGTGTCAAGGTCGAGATGCCCATTGGTTCCCATAGGTGTCTTGATGGGCTTGGCATCCTTCATCCCAAACTTGTTTAGAATGTCTTGAATGTACTTCGTTTGGCTAATGAAGGTGCCCTCTTGGAGTTGCTTCACTTGAAATCCTAAGAAGTACTTCAACTCCCCCATCATAGACATCTCGAATTTTTGTGTCATGATCCTACTAAACTCTTCACAAGTAGATTCGTTAGTAGACCCAAATATGATATCATCAACATAAATTTGGCATACAAACAAATCATTTTCAAGTGTTTTGGTAAAGAGTGTAGGATCGGCCTTTCCGACTTTGAAGCCATTAGTGATAAGAAAATCTCTTAGGCATTCATACCATGCTCTTGGGGCTTGCTTGAGCCCATAAAGCGCCTTAGAGAGTTTGTAAACATCGTTAGGGTACTCACTATCTTCAAAGCTGGGAGGTTGCTCAACATAGACCTCTTCCTTGATTGGTTCATTGAGGAAGGCACTTTTCACGTCCATTTGGTAAAGCTTAAAGCCATGGTAAGTAGCATAGGCAAGTAATATGCGAATTGATTTGAGCCTAGCTACGGGTGCATAGGTTTCACCGAAATCCAAACCTTTGACTTGTGAGTATCCCTTGGCCACAAGTCGGGCTTTGTTCCTTGTCACCACACCATGCTCATATTGCTTGTTGTGGAAGACCCATTTGGTTCCTAGAACATTTTGGTTAGGACATGGAACTAAATGCCATACCTCATTCCTAGTGAAGTTATTGAGCTCCTCTTGCATTGCCACCACCCAATCCGAATCTTGAAGTGCTTCCTCTACCCTGTGTGGCTCAATAGAGGAAACAAAAGAGTAATGTTCACAAAAATGAGCAACATGAGATCGAGTAGTTACCCCCTTTTGAATATCGCCGAGGATGGTGTTCACGGGGTGATCTCTTTGAATTGCTTGGTGGACTCTTGGGTGTGGCGGTCTTGGAACTTGTTCATCTTCCTCATCTTGATCATGAGCATCTCCCCCTTGATCATTGCTCTCCTCTTGAGGTGGCTCAACATCTTGATCTTCTCCTTTATCATTTTGAGCCTCATCCTCTTCTTGAGTTGGTGGAGATGCTTGTGTGGAGGAAGATGGTTGATCTTGTGCTTGTGGAGGCTCTTTGGATTCCTTAGGGCACACATCCCCAATGGACATGTTCCTTAGCGCGACGCACGGAGCCTCTTCATCACCTATCTCATCAAGATCAACTTGCTCTACTTGAGAGCCGTTAGTCTCATCAAACACAATGTCACAAGAAACTTCAACCAGTCCAGAGGACTTGTTAAAGACTCTATATGCCCTTGTGTTTGAATCATATCCTAGTAAAAAGCCTTCTACAGCCTTAGGAGCAAATTTGGATTTTCTACCTCTTTTAGCAAGAATAAAGCATTTGCTACCAAAGACTCTAAAATATGAAACATTGGGCTTTTTACCGGTTAGGAGTTCATAAGATGTCTTCTTGAGGATTCGGTGTAGATACAACCGGTTGATGGTGTAGCAGGCGGTGTTGACCGCCTCGGCCCAAAACCGATCCGAAGTTTTGTATTCACCAAGCATGGTCCTTTCCATGTCCAATAGAGTTCTATTCTTCCTCTCCACTACACCATTTTGTTGTGGCGTGTAGGGAGAAGAGAACTCATGCTTGATGCCTTCCTCCTCAAGGAAGCCTTCAATTTGAGAGTTCTTGAACTCCGTCCCGTTGTCGCTTCTAATCTTCTTGATCCTTAAGCCGAACTCATTTTGAGCCCGTCTCAAGAATCCCTTTAAGGTTTATTGGGTATGAGATTTTTCCTGCAAAAAGAACACCCGAGTGAAGCGAGAATAATCATCCACAATAACTAGACAGTACTTACTCCCGCCGATGCTTATGTAAGCTATCGGGCCGAATAGGTCCATGGGTAGGAGCTCGATTGGCCTGTCAGTCGTCATAATGTTCTTGTGTGGATGATGAGCACCAACTTGCTTCCCTGCCTGACATGCGCTACAAATCTTGTCTTTCTCAAAATGAACATTTGTTAGTCCCAAAATGTGTTCTCTCTTTAGAAGCTTGTGAAGATTCTTCATTCCAACATGTGCTAGTCGGCGATGCCAGAGCCAGCCCATGTTAGTCTTAGCAATTAAGCAAGTGTCGAGTTCAGCTCTATCAAAATCTACTAAGTATAGCTGACCCTCTAACACTCCCTTAAATGCTACTTGTTAGTGTTTCGAGACCGGGGGGTCCCTGGGCCGACGAGTGAATGTCGCCGCGTGCCCCAGCCCAGATGGGTCGAGCGCGAGGGCGAGCGCGAAGGGGGGAGAGCGAGGCGGCCGGAGACCGGCATGAGAGAGGTGGGAATCCCGCGGCCTTCGTGTTCGTCCCGCGCCCAGGTCGGGTGCGCTTGCAGTAGGGGGTTACAAGCGTCCACGCGGGAGAGGGAGCGAGCGGCTTCAAGCGAGCGCCTGTCTCGTCCTCGTCCCCGCGCGGCCAACCCTCTCTAAGAGGGCCCTGGTCCTTCCTTTTATAGGCGTAAGGAGAGGATCCAGGTGTACAATGGGGGGTGTAGCAGAGTGCTACGTGTCTAGCGGAGGAGACCTAGCACCCTAAGTACATGCCGTTGTGGCAGCTGGAGAGATTTTGGCACCCAGCTGGTGTGATGTCGTGACCGTCGGAGGAGCGATGGAGCCTGGCGGATGGACAGCTGTCGGAGCGGTTGAGTCCTTGCTGACGTCCTCTTGCTTCCGTAAGGGGGCTGAGAGCCGCCGTCGTCACAGAGTATGCGGGGCGCCATCATTGCCTATTTGGCGGAGCGAGCCAGATGGGACGCCGGTCTTGTTCCCTGCGGCCCGAGTCAGCTCGGGGTAGGGTGATGATGGCGCCTCCTGTTGACGTGGCTGGTCTGCGCCCTAGGTTGGGCGATGTGGAAGCTCCTCCGAAGCCAAGGTTGAGTCTGTCTTCCGTGGTTGAGGTCGAGTCCGAGCCCCTGGGTCGGGCGAGGCGGAGTTCGTCGTCTTCTAGGGCTGAGCCCAAGTCCGAGCCCTAGGTCGGGCGGAGCGGAGTTCGTCGTCTTCCGGGACTTAGCCCGAGTCCGAGCCCTGGGTCGGGCGGAGCGGAGTTCGCCATCTTCTGAGACTTAGCCCGAGTCCGAGCCCTGGGTCGGGCGGAGCGGAGTTCGCCGTCTTTCGGGACTTAGCCCGAGTCTGAGCCCTGGGTCGGGCGGAGCGGAGTTCGCCGTCTTCCGGGACTTAGCCCAAGTCCGAGCCCTGGGTCGGGCGAAGCGGAGTTCGCCGTCTTCCGGGACTTAGCCCGAGTCCGAGCCCTGGGTCGGGCGGAGCGGAGTTCGCCGTCTTCCGGGACTTAGCCCGAGTCCGAGCCCTGGGTCGGGCGGAGCGGAGTTCGCCGTCTTCCGGGACTTAGCCCGAGTCCGAGCCCTGGGTCGGGCGAAGCGGAGCTTCCTAGGGTGTCTTCGGCAGGGCCTGACTGCCTATCAGTCTCACTCTGTCAAGTGGCACCGCAGTCGGAGTGGCGCAGGCGGCGCTGTCCTTCTGTCAGGCCGGTCAGTGGAGCGGCGAAGTGACGGCGGTCACTTCGGCTCTGCCGGTTGGGGGGCGCGCGTCAGGATAAAGGTGTCAGGCCACCTTTGCATTAAATGCTCCTGCGATTTGGTCGGTCGGTGCGGCGATTTAGTCAGGGTTGCTTCTTGGCGAAGGCAGGGCCTCGGGTGAGCCGGAAATATGTTCGCCGTTGGAGGGGGGGCCTCGGGCGAGATGGAAATCCTCCGGGGTCGGCTGCCCTTGTCCGAGGCTAGGCTCGGGCGAGGCGTGATTGAGTCCCTCGAATGGACTGATCCCTGACTTAATCGCGCCCATCAGGCCTTTGCAGCTTTATGCTGATGGGGGTTACCAGCTGAGAATTAGGAGCCTTGAGGGTACCCCTAATTATGGTCCCCGACAGTAGCCCCCGAGCCTCGAAGGGAGTGTTAGCACTCGCTTGGAAGCTATCGTCGCACTTTTTTGCAAGGGGACCAACCTTTCTCGGTTGCGTTTTGTTCCGGTGGGTGCGCGCGAGCGCACCCGCCGGGTGTAGCCCCCGAGGCCTCGGAGGAGTGGTTTCACTCCTTCGAGGTCTTAATGCCTCGCATAATGCTTCGGCTGGTCTGGTTGTTCCCTCATGCGAGCTGGCCGTAGCCCGGGTGTACGGTCGGGTCCCAAGTTCTCGGGCTAGTGTGTTGACGCTGTCAACGGTTCGGCCGGAGCCGGGTTTGCGAGAGCAGCCCCCGAGCCTCTACACAGGGCGAGAGGGCGATCAGGGACAGACTCGGCTTTTTTACATACGCCCCTGCGTCGCCTTTCTGCAAGGAGGAGGGGGGAAAGCGCCATGTTGCCCTCGATGGGCGCCGAACATGGTGTCTCCGGTGAGCTACAAGCGGGTAATCCGAGTGGACGTCCGTGCCCCGTTCGTTAGGGGTCGGCTAGGGGCCCAGAGGCACGCCCAAAAGTACCTGCGGGTGATCTGCCAGACCCGGTCCCCTGGCGACGGGGTCCGAGGGCTCGATGCTTCCCTCCGATGGGATTCCGTTACAAGATCGTTCCCGCTGGTCTCGGAAATGTCCTAGGGTACCTCGGGAGCACAGCCCGAGCCTTGGTTATGTATCGAACGTACCCATGGTCATCCCTCGCTCGGCGTCTGAGGCGGCTGTGAACCCTTCGGGGGCCAGCCTTCGAACCCCTGATCAGTAATGGGCGCGGATCCCGAGTAGCCTGAGGCGGCCGTGGAACCCTTCCGAGGGGCCGGCCTTCGAACCTCTGACCAGTAGTGGGTGTAGGGCCCACGCGATCTGAGGCGGCTGTCGAACCCTTCCGGGGGGGCAGCCTTCGAACCTCTGATCAGTAGGGAGGCTCGGAGCCTGGTTCCTTCACGGGGAAGGATCCTTTTCGGGGTATCCCCCTTTCCCAGTCCCTGTTGCAAGAGAGAGAAAGAGGAAAAAAGGAAAAGGATACGAAATCGAACGACGCGGTGTACCTTTTTTGACGTGGTTATTATGGCGAAGGCGAAGCGTCGCCTGCTTCTCCTGCCAGAGGCGCCGCCTGTCCCGCCGCGGAGTTAATGCGACGGGGCGAGTGGTTGGCGGGGCGGCCGTTGCGCATGCGCGAGCCATTCGAGGAATGGAGCACGGGCGCGTTGTCTTCACGCCGTGAGAGAGGGTTCTCTCGCTGCCCCCGGATGGGACGTGAGCTTGGCTGACGACGTGACTGCTGCTCCTGACCGCCTGCCACCGTCATTACTGCCGGCCCATTTTTGGCCGCACTGACCGCCGCGCCAGGCTGGCGCTGCTGGGTCGTGCGCTGGGTCGAGGTATTGGTTCCGCAGTCGAGGAGGCGCGGTGGTGGCGCAAGTGGCGGTGCAGTTGCATGCACGAAGCATTCGACGCGCCGGTTGCATGACGCGTGGGCCTGGGCCTCCATGCTGGGCGTGTTGGGAGTCGGAGAAGCGCGCCCACTTGGCGCGGTTGCATGCCGCCTGCATGGCTGCCCACCCCTTTCGCCCGTTGGTCTGGGCAAAAGTGGAGGGTCACTTGTAACCGCTGGGCGGTTGTGCGCGCCGCGCACGGCGGTTTGGCTTCTTCTGCTTTGAGCCGGTTTGCATGACGTGTGGGACCCAGCCCCCGCACCGCAGGGGAGGACCTTGGAGTGTGTTGGAGAAGACTCAGCCCGCGACGGTTGGGGGCACAAGTAGGGAGAGTCGCCTTTAAAAGGAGGGTGACCCCCTTTGGAAGGCGACCATGTCTTCGCGCTCCCTTATGCATCGTGTCTTTCCACCTTCCAAGCCCCCAAATGGGGGATACCCGCCGTCTTTCTGCCTCATCATTGGAGGAACGCAACTCCGTGGGAGTTGGTACCTTTCAGCCATCGTTCGGCTTCAAGGATTTTCATCACACAGCCCGGTTGCACCCCTCCGCTGGTGGTCACCCAAGACGGTGACCTCCAACCCATGGATGGGGAGAGGCAAGCCGGGCTGTGATCTCGGTCCCGCCCTCAGCGTCGAGGGTGTTCGTCATCCTCGCTGGGGCGGGGAGCGAGACGAACCGGGGCTCTACCTCCCGCGCGGGCCGGCGGGCCACCTCTTCTTCCAGCTTCTGGTGGTGGCAAACACCCTCCAGCTCTGCGGAGGAGATGTCCTCCAGCCATGCCGGAGAAGGCGAACTGTTGCTGCCCAGCTAGGATGCAACATTCTGCCCTCTTCCTTGCATTCGCGGCGAGGACGGCAGCGAGGACCTGCTGGTGCGCTTGGGAGCGGCCCGCTCTCTGGCTTTAATAGCTGGTTCGCGTCCCTTGAGCGGGAACGCGAACGAGAGCCCTCCGGCGGCCGCGTCCGACCTGGGACCATGGCTGCTGCTGCAGAGGTCGCTGGCGGGTCCCCCGGTGTTCGTCGCCCCGCAGGCTCGAGGTTGTTCATACTCGCGGGGACGGAACCAGAGTTCCGTTTGTAATGGCACTTTGAATGCCAGTGTTTTTGTTCATTGTGGCTGTCGAGGCCTGAACATGTTGTTAGAAATATGCCCTAGAGATAATCATAGAGATGAGCATATTTCTTTGTATCCATGATATATATATATTGCTTAATTGAATATCCATGGAAGGCACCTTGTATTGATTAGCAATTATGTGAATTGTTTGTGAGATTCTTTACTTATATGGTTATTCTAAATGATGTCCCTAGTCAGAGTCAATGACTAGCACATGTATTAGTTGATGACTACATTTCACAAGTCATGAACATGGAGATGTTAAACTAATAATGTGGGCGCATGTATGACATGAGGCTGGACCGACCCAACGTGAGATATTGTAATATAGTTCTCTTCTTGCAACATGAATACTGTATCCTTAGACCTGAGATTGTCGCATGTTCTCAAGATGTGAATTGACTTACTTAGGGACTATCAAACGCTATCCCGTAACTGGGTAGTTATGAAGGTAGTTTTGGGTTTGTCAGGAAGCATGCTATGAGGCATGGTCAGTCAAGATGGAATTTGTCCCTCTCTTTGTGAGAGAGATATCTCTGGGCCCCTCGAGTGATTGGATCAAGAAATGCATGGTCGTGCTAGGGTTAAGAGTTAACCATTGAAAGGATTCCAATTCACAGTATCGAGAAAGAGAGGTCAGCTTAGAGCCAGACCAAATATCGTGAGACAAAGGGAACAGCATGTACGTAATGTCGCAATGGTTCGTCTGATATGATCTTTACGTACACATAGGAGTTGACATGTCTTGCTAGAGGCCGCTGTCAATTATTGGGCCAAGTAAGAGTACTCGGCCTATGTCTATTTGTACGTGAACCTATAGGGTCACACACTTAAGGGGAAGGAAGCCTAATTCGGATTAGATCCGAAATTAGACTGGGCTTTAGGGTTAATGATGGGCCTCGGCGTCAGAAGCCCACCATAATGCCTATATAATGAGGGGCAAGAGCGCGGTTAAGGATAACCTAATTCGCCACCAGCGAACTAACAGCCGCCGCCCACCTCTCGCCCTCGCCAAGCCGCCGTCGCGAACCTAGCAGTTCGGTACGCGGCGCTTCCTCCCTGTACGTGTGGATACCTCGGAGGTGCTACATCTGGAGCACTTGGGCGAACCGTGCGAGGACGTGAAGGACGCCGGCGACTGCACGGCACTGCTCGACGCGTTCGTCTACATCGAGACGTCTTCCGCTGCTCTGCGCGTCTAGTGGTAATTCCATGACCTATAACCGCAGTAGTTCTTGGTATTATGGGGATGAAAATTTTTGTTTTGCGCTAGCGTAGCCTCCCCGTAATCCTACAGTGGTATCGGAGCCAGGTTCTGCGTAAGTTTTAGGTCTGGATCTAGGTTCATGTGATGGATCTACTTGTTGCACGGTTTGATTAGATCAATTGGTAATAAAGGGTTGAAGTAGATTACATCGGATATGACTGGAGAGATCAGTTCGTCCTTCTCTGTTGTATGCGCGACTTGCCCCTACCGGCTGGAATCACCATCGGGGCTAACTGCGTACACAACCAGCAGATTGACGCAACAGATCGACGTCATGAGTGTAATCTTCTTCGGGTCGAAAGTCTCGGATTTGGGTTGATTTGATCAACCGCATGAGATTTCCAGTGGAATTTCCATACATACGATGCATGTTAACAAATTATGTCCTTCTCTGTTTTGGACCGCCGTGGCTATCTGCTGTAGTGGCGAACGTATAGAAACGTGTTTGTCTAACCTGTTTTTGCAGGACATGTGATCGGTATGGCTATTATGTGTATGTGATGCATGTTAACAAATTATTCATGACCTGCGTGTCGTGACCAGGGCAATACGGCTGGAGCCACATGTATTGTCCAAATTTAATGTAATGACCTGCGTGTCAACATGTGATGATCCAAAGCGTATATGTAATTTGTTTACCAGCATACGTTAGATAGGTCTTGAAGGACTCATCACCTGGAGGATGGCATACCTATATCATGGAGATGGAGATCATCGTGATGGACAGATTATTGGAGATGGAGATCACCATGAGAAAACAAGCCATACCGAATCACAACTGTTGTGTGAATGCCATTCTTATTGTTCTACTTGTTTATATTGCATATATGTCCTTGCGTGCGATGTTATAAGTAGGACGATCCCTCATAAATGTTTAAGCTTTAATGCCTCTCCAAACCTTGCACTATCATAAGTCTTGTACAATTGGTGGTGGGTCTATGAAATTAGGGTGCCACCAGTTTTCCTTGACTAGATAGGTTTGTATCGGATACGAACTGCAGAAAGGGTTGGTTAACTTAAACAAAGTCAGCTTAATGGTTAAGGACTTTGAGGCATAAGGTTGGGAGCCGAGACATAGAGATGTCACCCAACAACAGGAGTCATATATATGATATGATTAGCAAGGAGTTGCTTACCGATCTACCTTGTCTTCTAGCGGTGATGCTAAAGCTCACTAGTAGACTTGTTAGTTGTGGGTTCTGAATCACTAAGTATCAATCGAGGGATATTGATTTTAGTGGGAGTAGACTATTAAATGTTTAATATGATTTACTCTGTCATGGATATTTTGTCTTAGTATTTTGCATTATTTTGTTGTAGATAAATGGCACCTAGCACACCAACATTTACTTTGCGATCAATTCTTGAAAAGGATAAGTTAAATGGAACAAACTATACGGATTGGATCCGTAACCTGAGAATTGTTCTTAGGGCTGAAAAAAAGGAAGACGTTCTAGACACCCCACTGCCAGAGGATCCTGGTGAAAATGCAACTGCCGCAGCTAAAACCGCTTACAAGAAAGCAATGGATGCTAATCTTGAAGTAAGTTGCCTAATGCTTGCTTGCATGGAGCCTGAGCTCCAGATGCAGTTTGAGACAAACCATGAGGTGTACGATATGATCGTGGCGCTCAAGGATATGTTCCAGACTCAGGCTAGGACTGAAAGGTTCAATGTGTCCAAAGCCTTTCTGGAATGCAAGCTAGCAGAAGGCGCAGCAGTTGGGCCACACGTAATCAAAATGGTTGGTTACAGTCAGAGGTTGGAGAAGCTAGGCTTCCCAATAAGCCAAGAGTTGGCCACTAACTTCATTTTGGCATCTCTTCCGCCCAGCTATGGAAACTTCATCACGAACTACCATATGCATGGGGCGGAGAGGGGCCTCAATGAACTATGTGGCATGCTGAAAACTGCAGAGGGGGACATAAAGAAAAGTGCTGGCAGCAGCGGCCATGTGATGGCGGTCCAAAACAAACCCAACTTTAAGAAGAAGGGTAAGTCTCAAAAGAAGAAGGGCAAGGGAAAGGATACAGTATCCAAGCCCAATCAAAAGCCCAAGGCTGGACCAGCTGCAGATGCAGAGTGCTTTTATTGCAAAGAACTTGGTCACTGGAAAAGGAATTGCAAGCAGTACTTGGCCTCTATTAAGGATCGCGGCGGTAAGGGTACAGCCGCAGCAGGTACACTTGCTATTCACATTACAGAAATTTTTCTTGCTGATTCTTATATTAATTCTTGGGTATTTGATACCGGATCGGTTGCCCATATTTGCAATTCGATGCAGGGAATGATAAGAAGTAGAAGCGTGAAAAGAGGAGAAGTTGATTTCCGGGTAGGCAATAATGCAAGAGTTGCTGCGTTGACCGTCGGGACGATGCAACTCCACCTCCCATCAGGATTTATTTTGGAGTTAAATAATTGTTATCTAGTTCCTAGTATGAGTCGAAACATTATGTCTCCTTCATGTTTGATGAAGGATGGTTATTCATTTGCGAGTGAAAACAATGGTTGTGTGATCTCTAAGAATGGCATGTTTGTGGCTTTTGCATCCATTATGAATGGGTTATTCATTTTAAATCTTGATGATGCACCTATCTGTAATATTAGTGCTAAAAGGCCTCGGCCTAATGATTTAAGTCCTACCTACATGTGGCACTGTCGTTTGGGTCATATAAGTGAGAATCGCATGAAGAAGCTTCATTCTGATGGGCTTTTAACTTCGTTTGATTTTGAATCATACGAGACATGTGAAGCTTGCTTACTTGGTAAGATGACCAAGGCGCCCTTCACGGGTTTACCGGAGAGGACGTTAGATTTATTGGAACTCATACATACTGATGTGTGCGGACCAATGAGTACGACAGCTAGGGGAGGATTCCAATACTTCATAACCTTCACTGATGATTTTAGTAGATATGGGTATGTCTACTTAATGAAACACAAGTCTGAATCCTTAGAAAAGTTCAAAGAGTTTCAGAATGAAGTAGAAAATCAGCGTGGCAAGAAAATTAAAGCACTGCGATCAGATCGTGGTGGTGAATATTTGAGTCATGAGTTTAGCAATCATCTAAAGAGTTGTGGAATTGTTCCACAGCTTACGCCGCCTGGAACGCCTCAGAGGAATGGCGTGTCTGAGCGACGTAATCGGACTTTATTGGATATGGTTCGATCAATGATGAGCCAGTCGGACCTACCTTTGTCGTTTTGGGGATACGCTCTAGAAACAGCAGCTTTCACACTAAATAGGGTACCGTCTAAGTCCGTAGTTAAGACACCATATGAGATGTGGACTGGGAAGACTCCCAGCTTGTCTTTTCTGAAGATTTGGGGTTGTGAGGTTTACGTCAAGCGACTACAGTCGGATAAACTCACTCCAAAATCGGACAAGTGCATGTTCGTGGGATATCCAAAGGAAACTTTAGGATATTACTTTTACCACCGGTCAGAGGGCAAAGTGTTTGTCGCCCGGAACGGTGTGTTCTTAGAGAAAGAGTTTCTCAAAAGAGAGAAAAGTAAACAAAAGGTGTATCTTGAAGAAGTTCAGGATGAGCCAGTGGGACAAGATTCAACAAGTGATGCTAATGTAGCAGAACAAGTTGAGACGTCTATGGCAAGAGAATCACCACCACAACCACGAAGGTCAGCAAGGCTTCGCGAGGCACGAGGAGAAGTGCTATTGTTGGGCAATGGGGAAGTGTTGTTGTTAGACAACGACGAACCTGCAACATATTCAGAAGCGATGATGGACCCAGATTCCGAGAAATGGCATGTCGCCATGAGATCCGAGATAGATTCCATGGGAGAAAATCAAGTTTGGAACTTGGTTGACCCGCCTGATGGTGTTAGACCTATAGAATGCAAATGGATCTATAAGAAGAAGAAAGACATGGATGGAAATGTTCACATCTATAAGGCTCGACTTGTTGCAAAGGGTTTTCGACAAGTTCAAGGAGTTGACTATGACGAGACATTCTCGCCAGTAGCGATGCTTAAATCTATTCGGATCATTCTAGCTATTGCCGCATATTTCGATTATGAGATTTGGCAGATGGATGTCAAAACAGCTTTCCTTAATGGAAACCTAGATGAGGACGTGTATATGATACAGCCCGAGGGTTTTGTCGATCCGATCAATGCTGGAAAGATATGCAAACTTCAGAAATCCATTTATGGGTTGAAGCAAGCATCTCGGAGTTGGAACATTCGTTTTGATGAAGTGATCAAAGGGCTTGGTTTTCATCAGAATGAAGAAGAAGCTTGTGTTTACAAGAAGGAAAGTGGGAGCGCTGTTGTATTTCTGATCTTGTATGTGGATGACATATTATTGATTGGGAATGACATTCCTATGCTGGAGTCCGTCAAGGCTTCACTGAAAAAGAGTTTTTCTATGAAGGACTTAGGGGAAGCAGCATATATTTTGGGCATAAGGATCTATAGAGATAGGTCGAAGAGGCTTATAGGATTAAGTCAAGATACGTACATTGACAAGGTTTTGAAACGGTTCAACATGGAACAGTCCAAGAAAGGTTTCATACCTATGTCACATGATAAACACCTTAGCCAGATGCAATGTCCTGCGACGGCTAATGAGCGAGAGCGCATGAGTAAGGTACCATACGCCTCAGCGATTGGATCAATCATGTATGCCATGATAAGTACACGCCCAGATGTTTCATACGCTATAAGTGCTACGAGTAGATACCAGGCTGATCCAGGTGAGGATCACTGGACAGCGGTAAAAGGCATTCTTAAGTACTTAAGAAGGACTAAAGATATGTTCCTGGTATATGGGGGTAAGGAGGAGCTCGTTGTAACTGGTTACACCGATGCTAGCTTCCAAACTGACCCAGACGAGTTAAAATCGCAATCAGGTTTTGTGTTCACAATAAATGGTGGTGCTGTTAGTTGGAAGAGTTCCAAACAGGAGACTGTGACTTATTCTACAACAGAAGCCGAGTACATTGCAGCTTCTGAATCTGCGAAGGAAGGTGTTTGGATAAGGAAGTTCCTCATCGAGCTTGGTGTGTTTCCTAATGCATCTAGCCCATTGAACCTCTACTGTGACAACAATGGGGCTATTGCGCAAGCTAAGGAGCCAAGGAACCACCAGAAAAACAAACACGTACTGCGGAAGTTTCACCTCATACGGGAATTCATTAGGCGGGGTGAGATAAAGATATGCAAAATACATACGGATTTGAATGTTGCTGATCCTTTGACAAAACCTCTTCCACAACCTAAGCATGAGGCACACGTGAGATCTATGGGTATTAGATATCTTCTAGATTAACTCTAGTGCAAGTGGGAGACTGTTAGAAATATGCCCTAGAGATAATCATAGAGATGAGCATATTTCTTTGTATCCATGATATATATATATTGCTTAATTGAATATCCATGGAAGGCACCTTGTATTGATTAGCAATTATGTGAATTGTTTGTGAGATTCTTTACTTATATGGTTATTCTAAATGATGTCCCTAGTCAGAGTCAATGACTAGCACATGTATTAGTTGATGACTACATTTCACAAGTCATGAACATGGAGATGTTAAACTAATAATGTGGGCGCATGTATGACATGAGGCTGGACCGACCCAACGTGAGATATTGTAATATAGTTCTCTTCTTGCAACATGAATACTGTATCCTTAGACCTGAGATTGTCGCATGTTCTCAAGATGTGAATTGACTTACTTAGGGACTATCAAACGCTATCCCGTAACTGGGTAGTTATGAAGGTAGTTTTGGGTTTGTCAGGAAGCATGCTATGAGGCATGGTCAGTCAAGATGGAATTTGTCCCTCTCTTTGTGAGAGAGATATCTCTGGGCCCCTCGAGTGATTGGATCAAGAAATGCATGGCCGTGCTAGGGTTAAGAGTTAACCATTGAAAGGATTCCAATTCACAGTATCGAGAAAGAGAGGTCAGCTTAGAGCCAGACCAAATATCGTGAGACAAAGGGAACAGCATGTACGTAATGTCGCAATGGTTCGTCTGATATGATCTTTACGTACACATAGGAGTTGACATGTCTTGCTAGAGGCCGCTGTCAATTATTGGGCCAAGTAAGAGTACTCGGCCTATGTCTATTTGTACGTGAACCTATAGGGTCACACACTTAAGGGGAAGGAAGCCTAATTCGGATTAGATCCGAAATTAGACTGGGCTTTAGGGTTAATGATGGGCCTCGGCGTCAGAAGCCCACCATAATGCCTATATAATGAGGGGCGAGAGCGCGGTTAAGGATAACCTAATTCGCCACCAGCGAACTAACAGCCGCCGCCCACCTCTCGCCCTCGCCAAGCCGCCGTCGCGAACCTAGCAGTTCGGTACGCGGCGCTTCCTCCCTGTACGTGTGGATACCTCGGAGGTGCTACATCTGGAGCACTTGGGCGAACCGTGCGAGGACGTGAAGGACGCCGGCGACTGCACGGCACTGCTCGACGCGTTCGTCTACATCGAGACGTCTTCCGCTGCTCTGCGCGTCTAGTGGTAATTCCATGACCTATAACCGCAGTAGTTCTTGGTATTATGGGGATGAAAATTTTTGTTTTGCGCTAGCGTAGCCTCCCCGTAATCCTACACATGTATGTAATTTTGGCACGGAGCCGTGTTTTTTCCTCATTTTCGAGCACTAAGACTCGCCTGTTGGTTGTCTGAACCGCTTCACCAAGCGTGAGTCGCCCCGTGTAAAGGTGACGAGTGAGGTATCCGTATCCCAGAGGCGTAGGAGTCCCTCGGCTCGGTCGGCATTGTTGTCCGAGGCTTCTTTAGCTTAGTTAAAGGGACCCCTTGGCCGCTCTTCGATGAGCCGAGGCCAGGGGTAGCGGTATCAGCATGAACAGGGGTAGAGTTGGCTCGAAAAGGAAACCTGGTTGGCCGGAGCCTAGCCGGGTCGTCCGTTAGCGGGACCGACGCTGGAGTTGACTAGCCGAGGCCTCGGGTCGGGCTGACGTCCTTGGAGGACGGCTGGCCGAGGCCCCGGGGTGACCGGCCGAGCCGCCTGCTCGGGCCGGATTCCCGGAGAAGGCCCTGGCAGCGATTGCCCGGGTGTGGCGATGATGTCGTCCTTTAGAGTGGAGATCCTCGGACCGCGTCGCCGTCCGAGGCTAGGTCGGACCTCGCCGAAGGTGTCGTCGATGCCGAGGGTGCTGCTGCCCCCTTCCAGCGTCAAGACCCGAGCCTGCAGGATCGGATTGTCTTGACGCGTGTGTTTCCTGCGGTCGTCGAGGCCAAAACACACCCTCGCTGTGTTGTAAAGTTGCGTCTCTTTTCCTCTTGTTTCGAGTATCTGGACTTTTTTGTCGGTAACAGGGATGTTTGTGCGAGCGAGAGTTGCTTCTCGCGGAAGGTGATGAGTGAGGTATCCGTATCCCGAAGGCGTAGGAGTCCCTCGGCTTGGTCGGCCTTGCCGCTTACGCGCACTCTTACCCGTCCATGGGGCTCTGTCACCGACGCAGTCGAGAAGGCTCGAAGGATCGCTTCGGCAGAAGAGCTTCCGAACGTGAAGACTTGTTCGGTCTGCGGAATCACTTATCCGAACGTGAGTTACTTATCGCAAAAGGTGATGAGTGAGGTATCCGTATCCCGGAGGCGTAGGAGTCCCTCGGCTCGATCAGCCTTGGCTGCTTACGTGTACTCCGTCGTTTTCAGGATCCACTTTTTGAAGTAGTCAAAAAGCACGAAAGACATTCTGGCAGAAAAGTTCTTTCTTCGAGGAAAATTTCGACGCAGAGGGGGTTCCCCCCCTTTTAGCCCCCGAGGGAGGGTCGGGCTTTGCCGAGGCGAGGCCGACCCTTCCTTGATGACTAAACTTTGCGTGGGTGCGAGGTGTATGAACAACTTGAAAACATCTTAAGGGTAGAAGCGACGTAGCTGTTGGATGTTCCAAGCGTTGCCATAGACCTCGCCTTGACTGTTGGCCAGCTTGTACGTTCCGGGCTTCAGAACCTTGGCGATGACGAACGGTCCCTCCCAAGGGGGCGTGAGCTTGTGCCTCCCTCGGGCGTCTTGTCGCAGCCGAAGCACCAGGTCGCCCACCTGGAGGCCTCGGGACCGGACCCCTCAGGCGTGGTAGCGTCGCAGGGACTGCTGGTACCGCGCCGAGTGTAGTAAGGCCTTGTCCCGAGCCTCCTCCAGCTGGTCCAGCGAGTCTTCTCGGCTAGCTTGGTTGCTTTGATCGCTGTAGGCCCTCGTCCTCGGGGAGCCGTATTCCAGGTCTGTGGGCAAGACGGCCTTGGCCCCGTAGACTAGGAAGAATGGCGTGAAGCCCGTGGCTCGGCTTGGCGTTGTCCTCAGGCTCCAGACCACCGAGGGGAGTTCCTTCATCCATCGCTTGCCGAACTTGTTGAGGTCGTTGTAGATTCGAGGCTTGAGCCCTTGTAGAATCATGCCGTTGGCACGCTCTACTTGCCCATTTGACATGGGATGAGCCACGGCGGCCCAGTCCACCCGGATGTGGTGATCCTCGCAGAAGTCCAAGAACTTTCTGCCGGTGAACTGGGTGCCGTTGTCGGTGATGATGGAGTTCGGGACCCCGAAGCGATGGATGATGTTGATGAAGAACGCCACCGCCTGCTCGGACCTGATGCTGTTCAGAGGTCAGACCTCGATCCACTTGGAGAATTTGTCGATGGCAACCAGCAGGTGCGTGTAGCCCCCGGGTGCCTTCTGCAAGGGGCCGACGAGATCCATACCCCACACAGCGAAAGGCCAGGTGATGGGTATCGTCTGCAGAGCTTGAGCGGGTAGGTGGGTCTGCCTCGCGTAGAATTGACACCCTTCGCAGGTGCGGACAATTCTAGTGGCGTTGGCCACCGCCGTCGGCTAGTAGAAGCCTTGTCGGAAAGCATTCCCGACAAGGGCTCGAGGCGCTGCGTGATGGCCGCAAGCCCCCGAGTGTATCTCTCGTAGGAGTTCCTGACCTTCGGCGACGGAGATGCATCGCTGGAGGATGCCAGAGGGGTTGCCGTGGTAGAGCTCCTTCTCATCGCTCAGCAAGATGAACGACTTGGCGCACCGCGCCACCCGCCGAGCCTCGGCTCGGTCGAGGGGTAGCTCTCCTTGGTGGAGATATTGCAGGTACGGGGTCTGCCAGTTTCGATCAGGCGTGACCCCGCTTTGCTCCTCCTCGATGCGCAGTGCCTCACCCTCGGGGGCTGAGGGTACCTCGGGCTGAACCGAGGGCGCCTCGGGCCGAGCTGAGGGTGCCTCGGGCTGTGCCGAGGATACCTCGGGCTGGGCCAAGGGTACCTCGGACTGGGCCGAGGGCGCCTCAGGCTCGGGCGTGTCGTCGATCTTGATGGAGGGTTGATGCAGATCCCGGGAGAAGACGTCCGGGGGAACCGTTGTTCGCCCCGAGGCTATTTTAGCCAGCTCGTCCGCAGTCTCGTTGTAGCGCCGAGCGATGTGGTTGAGCTTGAGCCCGTAGAACTTGTCTTCCAAGCGCCAAACTTCATCGCAGTAGGCCTCCATCTTCGGGTCACGGTAGTGGGAGTTCTTCATGACTTGGTCGATGACGAGCTGCGAGTCACCGCGGGTGTCGAGGCGCCGGACCCCTAGCTCGATGGCGATCCGCAACCCGTTGACCAGAGCCTCATACTCAGCCACATTGTTGGACGCCGGGAAATGGAGGCGTAGCACATAGCGTAGGTGTTTCTCGAGGGGCGAGATGAAGAGTAGGCCTACGCCGGCTCCCGTCTTCATCAACGACCCGTCGAAAAACATGGTCCAGAGCTCCGGTTGGATCGGAGCCGTCGGTAGCTGGGTGTCGACCCATTCGGCCACGAAGTTCGCCAAGACCTAGGACTTGATGGCCTTCCGAGGGGCGAACGAGATTGTCTCGCTCATGATTTCCACTGCCCACTTTGCAATCCTACTCGAGGCCTCTCGGCACTGGATGATCTCCCCCAGGGGGAAGGATGACACCACAGTTACCGGATGAGACTCGAAGTAGTGTCGCAACTTCCGCCGTGTCAGGATCACTGCATACAGCAGCTTCTGAACTTGTGGGTAGCGGATCTTGGTTTCGGACATTACCTCGCTGACGAAGTAAACTGGCCTCTGAACGGGCAATGCATGCCCCTCTTCTTGCCTCTCGACCACAATCGCGGCGCTGACCACCTGAGTGGTCGCGGCGACGT
The DNA here is from genome assembly GCF_902167145.1 of Zea mays. Lineage (NCBI taxonomy): Eukaryota > Viridiplantae > Streptophyta > Magnoliopsida > Poales > Poaceae > Zea > Zea mays. Next base: position 78,756,589 of record NC_050104.1, on the reverse strand, counting down.
AGACCAAGAGGGCTTCTCTGGCAGCTGGAGGCACCAAGATAGGCGCCTTTGTGAGGAGCGCCTTCAGGTTCCCGAGAGCCTCCTCGGCCTCAGGGGTCTAAGTGAAGCACTCGGCCTTCCGTAAGAGGCGGTACAGAGGTAGACCTCTTTCGCCGAGGCGTGAGATGAAGCGGCTCAGAGCCGCGAGACATCCCATGACCCTCTGTACGCCTTTCAAGTCCTTGATGGGCCCCATGCTGGTGATGGCTACGATCTTCTCCGGGTTGGCTTCGATGCCCCGCTCGGAGACGATGAACCCCAAGAGCATGCCTCGGGGCACCCCGAAGACACACTTCTCGGGATTGAGCTTGACGCCTTTCGCCTTGAGACATTGGAATGTCACTTCAAGGTCGGAAAGGAGGTCGGAAGCTTTCCTCGTCTTGACTACGATGTCATCGACGTAGGCCTCGACCGTGCGGCCAATGTGTTTGCCGAACACATGGTTCATGCACCGCTGGTACGTCGCGCCCGCATTCCTCAAGCCGAACGGCATGGTGACATAGCAGTACATGCCGAAGGGTGTGATGAAAGAAGTCGCGAGCTGGTCGGACTCTTTCATCCTGATTTGATGATACCCTGAGTAGGCATCGAGGAAAAACAGGGTTTCGCACCCAGCAGTGGAATCCACGATTTGATCGATGCGTGGCAGAGGGTATGGAACCTTCGGACATGCTTTGTTGAGACCAGTGTAGTCAACACACATCCGCCATTTCCCCCCTTTCTTTCTCACAAGCACAGGGTTGGCAAGCCATTCGGGATGGAATACCTCTTTGATGAACCCCGCCGCCATTAGCTTGTGGATCTCCTCGCCTATGGCTCTGCGCTTCTCCTCGTCGAATCGGCGCAGAGGCTGCTTGACGCGTCGGGCTCCGGCTCGAATGTCCAGCGAGTGCTCGGCGACATCCCTCGGTATGCCGGGCATGTCCGAGGGACTCCACGCGAAGACGTCGGCGTTCGCACGGAGAAAGTCGACAAGCACTGCTTCCTATTTGGGATCGAGCCCGGAGCCGATCCGGATCTGCTTGGAGGCGTCGCCGCTGGGGTCGAGGGGGACGGCCTTAACCGTCTCCACTGGCTCAAAGTTGCCGGCATGACGTTTCACGTTTGGCACCTCCTTAGAGAGGCTTTCCAGGTCGGCGATGAGGGCCTCGGACTCGGCGAGGGCCTCGGCGTACTCCACGCACTCCACGTCGCATTCGAACGCGTGTTTGTACGTGGGGCCGACGGTGATGACCCCTGTTGGGGGCCTTCGGCTTCCGAAGGTCCTCAAAAACAAGATTTAACAGTGTTTCTAGAGTATAATGTGTGAACAGGTATCTTCGGACTCGAGTCGATATCATAGTAGGAGAAGCCCAAATAATACGAAGGTTGATACAGCGCCGAAGATGTGAGCAGGAAAGCTTCGGCGTGGTAGCAGAAAAGGAAACCGACTTAAAGATGAAAAGGCTATTCAGACCTCGGTGGATTACTATAGAATTACTACCAAATGTAAAGGGCATGGATGTAATTTTATATGGGCTGTGTCCCGTGCCTATAAATAGGTGAACAGTACCCCCGTACTGCTCACGCTGACTTGGCATTTGCTTTTGCGTCACGCTTGTACTTTCACCTTCTTTCAAGCCGAAGGTACATTTGTAATTTGATATTGTTTCTAATTTTCTATAATAATAATACAGAAATGAGTTAATAATAATACATAATGGTTTATACTATCTTTTGTGTCTTATATGATTCTTTCTTCATTGTTATATGTTGAATTTATGAAGGTATGTCCTTCATAACCTTCGTCCGAAAATCATTATGTCCTAAGGGAAATAATGCTTCGAAGGACTTTAACGTTTAACATTTCTTGTGTTGCCTTGTTCTTAATTCATAGCATTTGAGAACAAGTCCCCAACATTGGCACCCACCTCCGGTAAACTCACTTCCACTCTTTGAGTTTTGAACACCTTCGGCGATCATAAATCTTCGCTATGGCGCCGAAGAAAGCTTCAGCAACTGGGGCTGCAGCTCTGCAACCGCTAGACCCCAATCAGGAGACTCTCTCCCTTCGGGAGGCCCGAAGCCAGAAGAGGAAGGCTGTCAGCCCGACACCGCCAGAGGATGAGCTAGACCAAGAAATCAGAGACATGGAGATGCTTCATCAACAGGTGCAGAGGAAGAAGGAAAAGATGGCCAGGCTAGCTGAACTGCAAAGGCAGATAGACGAAGCCTCTGAAGAAGTTCGTCATCTTACTCAGGATGAGCAGAACCGAAGGCCTCAGAATAAAGACCTTCATCAGGAGGGTTTCCTCAACGAAGATGACTGGTATGAGAATTTTCACCATGGAAATTTTGCTTTTGATGATGCTTCTCCTCTGTCCGCTGAGCTGCAGGCTACACCTTGGCCTCCGTCCTACAAGCCGCCTCAGCTTCCCATATTCGACGGCCATTCAGACCCGAAGCAGTTTTTGATGAGCTACAAAGCAACAGTATCTTCGTATGGTGGCAATACTGCAGTCATGGCAAAATCTTTTGTTATGGCTGTCAGGAGTGTTGCTCAAACCTGGTATTCCTCCCTTCGGCCAGGAACAATCACTTCATGGAAAAAGCTGAAGGACATGTTGTTAACCAGCTTCCAAGGGTTTCAGACGAAGCCGGTCACTGCTCAAGCTCTATTCCAGTGCACCCAGGATCACGAAGAATACCTTCAGGCGTATGTCCGGAGGTTCTTGCGTTTGAGGGCACAGGCACCAACAGTGCCCAATGAAATTGTCATTGAGGCCATGATCAAGGGACTTCGGCCAGGACCTTCAGCTCAGTACTTTGCTAGGAAGCCTCCTCAAACTTTGGAGAAGCTGCTCCAGAAGATGGACGAGCATATTCGTGCCGACAATGATTTTCGTCAAAGAAGGGAGGAGGCTTTCAGGTTTTCTGAAATGACCAGGGGCTTCGGAGGACGATTTTATCCGAGGCATGTTAGGTCAATTCACAACTCTACTCAAAATGATGATAAGGGAAGTCAACAGCAAAGGCCACAGTGCTCCTCACAGGCTTCGGGGCAACAGCAAAGCTCCTTCCGGCCGCCAGCTCCAAGAGGTAGAGGCGCTAGGGGCTTCGGCGGAAGGTTTGGAGATCAACCAAGGAGAATATTTTGCTTGTTCTGTGGTGAAAACAAGGGCCATACCACCAGGATGTGCCATGTTACCATCCAGAAGCAAAAGGAGATAGCCGAAGCTGCAGCACAACAGGCTCAGCCGAAGCAAATCATGCACACTGCTTCGTATCATTCGCCTTACATCCGAGAATATGTAGGCAACCACCCTGCAGTTTCTGTTGCTTCGGCGAGTCAACCTCAAGCTTCCTGGCAACAGCCTCCGCCTCCACCACCGCTGCAACAAGGCCAGCAGCCAGAAGGGGGCCAATATGCTCAACACCAAAGGGACTTCAGAGAACAGTCCGAAGCTCGCACAGTCAATAGCACTGTGCCAGAGTCGAAGCACATCTATTGACAAATATCCTACCTTGATAGTAGTCTTTTCCATTCAGTTTTATTTTCTGTGTAATAAAGGACATTTTTTAAAATTTCATGTAATAGTTTCGTTGTTTGCCACAAGGAAAATATATTTTCTCCACAGGCTTAAGTTGTTGAAGCTTAAAGATTTGCGATAACAAGGAGGACCTTCGAATTATCAAAAATTCTTCGAAGCAACAAAAAGTTGTTCTAAGGAACGCAGAGTAAGTTTGCTGAAGTTACAAAAAGCCGTTCCAAAGGGAGCACAGTGTAAGTTTTCTGCTCCAAAGTCGTTCCAAAGGGAATGCAGAGCTTACAGCGAAAAATAAACGCTGATACCGCCTAAGTAAAAGGCGAAGCGCGAAAAGTCAACGCGAATACCGCTGAAAGTAAAAGGCGAAGAAGCTCCTAAGAGAGGCTTACAGCGAAAAATAAACGCTGATTCCGCTGAAGTAAAAGGCGAAGAAGCTCCTAAGGGAGGCTTACAGCGAAAAGTCAACGCTGATTTAAAAAGATTATGTGTTTTATTACAGGGATGTGCGTGTATCTTCGGAATAAATACCATTTTACATAGCATAACATCATCACATCATTTCGCATGGCATAAGCATCATACATCATGCTGCATATGGCACAAGAAGGGGACACAATATCGATCTTCAGAAGAATGTTTTGAAAAAGGGGAAAATCATGATAAGTCACAAGGAGATACACTATTGATCTTCGGAAGTATAGCTTCGGAAAATATCTTCACGAAGCTTGGATATTCTTCATCAGAACACTACGGATATTGTTGTGATAAATGAAAATTCTTCTTCACGAAGCATGAAAAGAAGGGAAGGTGTTTTTTTCGTCAAAGACTCAAAAACGGTACGTATGTAAAATTTCATGCATCGTAAAGAATTGAACCATAAAAAAAAGACAAGTATATTACATTCAGGATTACAAGATATTATACATATTATATTTCAGATGTTTTTACAATAGCACCTAGTCTTCCCTAAGTACTACTTCCGCAGCTTCATTCAGGAGTTGATTAACAACTTGATCCATGATAGCTTCAGCCATCTTTTTAATTTCATCGTCATCTTTCGGGGGAGGGCCCGGAGACGCTTTAGTAGGATCTGAGGGAGGACAGGATACAGCTACATTGCTATTATAAATTGCGAACGAAGTTTAAAATCAAAAATGACAACACAATAAAAACCATTAGTTAATACCTATTTGCCCTTCGGGCTCTGCGCTTTTCTCAGCAGCCTCTACTACTTTTCTAGCATCATGGATGCCCTTTTCGCTTTTTTGGATAATTTCTCGGGCCATTTCTCGACCACCATTGTCCCAGACATCGGTAAAAAATTTTCCACCAACCATGCTAGCTTCGGCTGAAGGATCTTTTGCATCTTCGAAGGACAAGGTAGCTTCGGATTGCGCTAAAATCTTTACATGCTCGCAGCCCTTTTTCTCCAAAATGGTGGCAATCCCCCTGGCACCCGAAAAAGCACATATGTCCCCACGGCTATTTAAAATTTCCTCGAAGGCCTCAGCTTCGTGATTAATCCATTCGATGGGATCTTCGGTGTTGCCTCTTGTAAAGTTTTCTTCGCTCGAAAATGCGCCAACGCTGGCGAAGCTAGCTTTCATTTTCTTAACACACTCCATAGATTTGTCGTAGCATCTTTTCTTGGACGAACAAAGCTCTTCAACAGTTCCTTCTAAATGATTTGCCCATTGGTCGCTAAGTTCTCGCCTCGTTTCTTCAAGTATGCGTTCCTCTTTAGCTCTGGCTAGTTGTTTTCGAAGATCTTCAATTTCACGCTTCTGAGCCTCAGCTCGACCTTTAAAAGTAGCTTCGTCTTCTTTTATTCTATTTATCAACAAATGCAATATTTTATCTTTTTCGAGACCTTCGTTCCTTAGTTCAATTACTTCGGAACGAAGGTTGCTCAGGGCCATAACACACCCTTCATCTTCGGCATCTTTTTGGGCCCTAAGGGCATTACTAAGTATAAGGCCCTGCAAAGAAAAATGTATGTGCGTCAATAAATTTAAGCAAACGAAAAATTTTGGTTTCAAGAAAAAATACAAAGACCTCATTTTTTGCACCTTTAAGCTATTGTACGCCAAGCTGTCGGCCAGCTCGTTTTTCGACAACACCGAAAGCCCGTCTTCAAGTGTTGGGAATCTGAAGCTCTTGCTCATCTCCCGTCAGACAGAAATCTCCTTGCTGTCAGGGAGACAGTACAAGAAGTCTTCTTCTCCGCTGCCGTTGAATATCAACGCCCCCTTTGGATATTTTAGTTTTTGGGCGTAAAACTGGGCCTCTTGCTTTTCTTTTTTAGACAACTTTTTCCCCGAAGCATGTCGAACAATATAATCAAGGACTTTGGGGGATGCTTCGGGGGCAACAGCACTGATTTCTTCAACAAGAATTGGCTCTGTCATTTTTTCTTCCTCGGTTTCCAAGGATTTTACCTTCGTGGGCTCTGAAGGCCCAGCTTCAGTCTCAGTTTGTTGCTTTGGAGCTTCACCATCAAAGGTTTCAGTTTCCGCTTCGGAAGTTTCAACAGTCTTCTTCGGAGTCGTGCTTGAGGACTCAATTGTCTCTAGAACATCTAGCACAGTGACCATTCTTTTTCTTTTTGGGGTCACCGCTGGGCCCTTTTGGTTTTTTGTTGTCTCAACACTTGCTGAAGGACTTAAAATTTCCAATATTTTCGTTCCTTCAGTACTCGGTTCTTCTGCTTTTTCTGCTGAAGGTGCTTCAGCTTTTTCTTTGAACTTCGGCTCTGAAGTTAGTTCTTTAATTTCGGTGGCCGAAGAGGTTTCACCGGCGAACTCAGGCACTATAGCAGGTTCAATGTAGCGTGGCGGGTGTGTGAGAACTTTTACCCTTTATCTCTTCGGCGCTGGCTCGTTGGGAGCGGCTGAAGCAGTTTCCTGTGCAGAAGTTGCGCTTTTTCTTTTTTGGCTCCGCGTTGGATACTGGTAGTCGGGGTACACGAACCCAATTGCGTCAAACACTCGGTTCAGTCTTTTCTTTTTCCGGCCTCCGAAGGCTGCTGACAATGCAGTATCTTCGGCCTTTGAATAAACCCCAAGTAGTTCATCACTTACATTTTCAATGCTTTTTAGCCAGTCATCATCTGGCTCTATGAATTTGTCTCCGAATTTGAAAGTATACTTCAGCCTGATAAGTCCACCTTCGTTAGCCTCCTTTATAGTCTCTTGTGGCATTTCCCATTTTTCCGCGAGCGGCCATACTCTGAAGGCAATATGCTCTTGGACCAAATCTCTCGTTCCAATAAAAGAACAAATAACTCCGAAGGCTCTCTGGCATTCTTCGGCAGCTTCATTCATTTCAACCTTCGGCCTCCGCAGGCCGAAGCTTTGCCAAATAGGGCGCATAATTATACCTTTAATATCTTCCCGTGTTTTCAGGTCATTCTTCACATAAAACCATTCTGTCATCCAGTCGCCGGGCCATCTCTTCCGAAAGGTTGGCACGGGACAGCTTGACCCAGACCGAGAAACGAAGCTGTAGCAGCCAAAATTATTGTGATACTGTTCCTTACCCCAGGGTTTTGTCTCGTATGATAATTCGTGTATGTTGCAGAAACTTTTCGCATCAGGTTCCAGACCTTGGCTTCTCACGGCCCACACGAAGATATTCAGCCTTATGATTGCTTCGGGAGTAAGTTGGTGAAGATAGACTTCAAATATTTTCAGCACCTCTACGACAAAGTTGCTCAGGGGAAATCGTAGTCCAGCTTTCAAAAAGCTTCGGTACACTACGACTTCATTTTCTTCAGGGTTCGGACAAGTCATTTCTCCTTCGTCGGCCCTCACAATGGACAAGTCCCGGAAATATCTTCCCCTCATGTTGACAAGATGATTTTCTTTGATACTTGATTTGCCGAAAACCGCATGGCTTGGCGGCCAAGGGCGATCTTCAGAGTCTTCACCACCACTATCCACATCATAACTGTCGCTGTCATCAGTATCTTCAGACAAACCTTCTAAAATCTCTTTGGTGATTTTTTCTGTATTGGTCTTCGACATTGCTATAAGAAACCCCAGGTTTTTCTCTTCAGAGAGACTCAGCTTCATCTCGGCAGCAGCCTTCTTATCTTCAGACATCTTCGGAAACACTGAAAAACTGTTTTCAACGCCGAAGCTTAAAAACTTAAAAAGCTAAGCAAGTCTTGGTGCGCAAGAGCTAAAAATTGAGTGAGCAAGAGCAGATGGCAAGAGAGCGTACCAAATGAGCTCGCGGTATGCTCTTATTTATACGCCCAGTGCGTTGAAAATTGGAAGACCCCGCTTGTCAGTGAATGTTGCTATTCTAGCAAAGGGAAGGTGTTTTTCGGACCTTCGGCTTAAGGCCTTCGTCCATGTCGCAATCTAAATTTATTATTCTAACAAATTAATATTGCGAGGGGCTACTGTTGGGGGCCTTCGGCTTCCGAAGGTCCTCAAAAACAAGATTTAATAGTGTTTCTGGAGTATAATGTGTGAACAGGTATCTTCAGACTCGAGTCGATATCACAGTAGGAGAAGCCCAAATAATACGAAGGTTGATACAGCGCCGAAGATGTGAGCAGGAAAGCTTCGGCGTGGTAGCAGAAAAGGAAACCGACTTAAAGATGAAAAGGCTATTCAGACCTCGGTGGATTACTATAGAATTACTACCAAATGTAAAGGGCATGGATGTAATTTTATATGGGCTGTGTCCCGTGCCTATAAATAGGTGAACAGTACCCCCGTACTGCTCACGCTGACTTGGCATTTGCTTTTGCGTCACGCTTGTACTTTCACCTTCTTTCAAGCCGAAGGTACATTTGTAATTTGATATTGTTTCTAATTTTCTATAATAATAATACAGAAATGAGTTAATAATAATACATAATGGTTTATACTATCTTTTGTGTCTTATATGATTCTTTCTTCATTGTTATATGTTGAATTTATGAAGGTATGTCCTTCATAACCTTCGTCCGAAAATCATTATGTCCTAAGGGAAATAATGCTTCGAAGGACGAAGGACTTTAACGTTTAACATTTCTTGTGTTGCCTTGTTCTTAATTCATAGCATTTGAGAACAAGTCCCCAACAACCCCGTTGGGGCCCGGCATCTTGAGCTTCAGGTAGGTGTAGTTGGGGACGGCCATGAACTTCGCGTAGCATGGTCTTCCCAGTACCACGTGGTAGGTTCCTCGGAAACCGACCACCTCGAACGTCAGGGTCTCCCTTCGGAAGTTGGAGGGTGTTCCGAAGCAGACAGGAAGGTCGAGTTGTCCGAGGGGCTGGACACGCTTTCCGGGAATGATCCCATGGAAGGGCGCAGCGCCTGCTCGGACGGAGGACAGATCGACACGCAGGAACCCGAGGGTCTCGGCGTAGATGATGTTGAGGCTGCTGCCTCCATCCATGAGGACGTTGGTGAGCCTGACGTCATCGATGACGGGGTCGACGACGAGCGGGTATTTCCCCGAGCTCGGCACGTGGTCGGGGTGGTCGGCTTGGTCGAAGGTGATGGGCTTGTCGGACCAGTCTAGGTAGACTGGCGCCGCCACCTTCACCGAGCAGACCTCCCAGCGCTCTTGCTTGCGGTGCCGAGCCGAGGCATTCGCCGCTTGCCCACCGTAGATCATGAAGCAGTCGCGGACCTCGGGGAACTCTCCTGCTTGGTGATCTTCCTTCTTGTCGTCGTCGCGGGCCCTGCCACCCTCCGCGGGTGGCCCGGCCCTGTGGAAGTGGCGCCGAAGCATGACGCACTCCTCAAGGGTGTGCTTGACGGGCCCCTGGTGATAGGGGCACGGGTCCTTGAGCATCTTGTCGAAGAGGTTGGCACCTCCGGGGGGTTTCCGAGGGTTCTTGTACTCGGCGGCGGCGACAAGGTCCGCGTCGGCGGCATCGTGTTTCGCTTGCGACTTCTTCTTGCCTTTCTTCTTGGCGCCGCGCTAAGTCGACGCCTCGGGAGCATCTTCCGACGGGCGGCCCTGGGGCTGCTTGTCCTTTCGGAAGATAGCCTCGACCGCCTCCTGGCCGGAGGCGAACTTGGTGGCGATGTCCATCAGCTCGCTCGCCCTGGTGGGGGTCTTGCGACCCAGCTTGCTCACCAGGTCGCGGCAGGTGGTGCTGGCGGGGAACGCGCCGATGACATCCGAGTCGGTGATGTTGGGCAGCTCGGTGCGCTGCTTTGAGAATCGCCGGATGTAGTCCCGGAGAGACTCTCCAGGCTGCTGCCGGCAGCTTCGGAGGTCCCAGGAATTCCCGGGGCGCACGTACGTGCCCTGGAAATTGCCGGCGAAAGCTTGGACTAGGTCGTCCCAGTTGGAGATCTGCCCCGGAGGCAGGTGCTCCAACCAGGCGCGAGCGGTGTCGGAGAGGAACAGGGGGAGGTTGCGGATGATGATGTTGTCATCGTCCGTTCCACCCAGTTGGCAGGCCAGACGGTAGTCCGCGAGCCACAGTTCCGGTCTCGTCTCCCCCGAGTACTTTGTGATAGTAGTCGGGGGTCGGAACCGGGTCGGGAACGGTGCCCGTCGGATGGCCCGGCTGAAGGCCTGTGGACCGGGTGGTTCGGGCGAGGGACTCTGATCCTCCCCGCTGTCGTAGCGTCCCCCACGCCTGGGGTGGTAGCCTCGGCGCACCCTCTCATCGAGGTGGGCCCGACGATCGCGGTGATGGTGCTCGTTGCCGAGGCGGCCCGGGGCCGCAGGCGCGGTGTTGCGCGTGCGCCCGGTGTAGACCGAGGCTTCCCACATGAATCGGGAAGTCGCGGCATGAGGTTCCGAGGGGTACCCCTGCCTTCGGGAGGCAGAGCTCTCGGCTCGTTGGACCGTGGCGCCTTCCAGGAGATTCTTGAGCTCCCCCTGGATTTGCCGGCCCTCGGTGGTTGATGGCTCCGGCATCGCGCGGAGAAGCATCGCTGCTGCAGCCAGGTTCTGGCCGACCCCACTAGATGCGGGTGGTGGCCTGACCCTGACGTCGTCGGCGACGCGGTGCTGGAAGCCCTGGGGTAGATGACGTATTTCTCTGGCCGGGGGTTGGCCCGCCCGTGCCTGCCCGATGTCCCGGCGGATCGGCTCAAGCGCTCCTGCTCCCTCGTCGAGCCTCGCCTGCACCCCGCGGATTTGCTCGAGCTGTGGGTCATGGCCCCCCGCCTGAACGGGGACCACAGCTAGCTCCCGTGGGATGTCAACGCGGGGCTCCGGCCTAGGGAGATCACCGTCCTCCGGCATGCCGAGATGATTGCCTTCGGAGGGACCCCCTAGATCGACTTGGAAACATTCGAGGCTACGGCTACCGTCGGAACAGTCGGAGAGGCAGTAGTCACATGCGGTCATGAAGTCCCGCATGGCACTGGGGTTGCCAAGTCCAGAGAAATCCCAACATATGTTGGGCTCGTCGTCTTCCTCGGACCCAGAGGGCCCGTAGGTCGAGACGTCCGTCAGCCGGTCCCAAGGCGACCGCATGCGAAACCCCAGAGGGTTTGGACTCGCCTCTACGAGAGCGCCCGCCAAAGCGGGGTCGCTAGGCGGGTTGAGGCTGAATCCAAATGACGTGGGATGGGAATCGGTCGGTACCTCTCGGTCGACGAGCGGCAATAAAGTCACGTCGGGGACTGACTGCACCGTCGTCTCAGGTACGAGGGTGACGTCCAGCAAGCTTTTCGCGAGCGCGCTGGCGTCGTCCTCTTGCTCGAGATTGGCGTGTCACGGGGAGATGGCGCTCGTCTTCGTCTCAAGCGCGAAGTCGATACCCGGTGCGCCCCCCGTTGGGATGCCGGCGCTGTCGACTCGCTCGACAGCTGACGAGGCGCTGCCTCCTGCTTGGCCTTGGTTGCCCTGCCTTCCCCTCCGTCGGCGGGGAAGAGGGCGGGATGAGCTCGAAGGTTGTTCTTCCACCACGCGGGGAAGACGTCGTCGATTCCGCCACCGGCGGGCGGGCTGTCGGCCGCCATTGTCGTTGTCGCGCGGCGGTGGAAGGAGTATCATGTCGTAGCTGCCGTCGAGGGACATGAACTCAAGACTCCCGAAACGGAGCACCGTCCCGGGTTGGAGAGGTTGCTGGAGACTGCCCATCTGGAGCTTGACGGGAAGCTGTTCGTCAACACGCAGCAGGCCCCTACCTGGCGTGCCAACTGTCGGCGTTTCGAGACCGGGGGTCCCTGGGCCGACGAGTGAATGTCGCCGCGTGCCCCAGCCCAGATGGGTCGAGCGCGAGGGCGAGCGCGAAGGGGGGAGAGCCAGGCGGCCGGAGACCGGCGTGAGAGAGGTGGGAATCCCGCGGCCTTCATGTTCGTCCCGCGCCCAGGTCGGGTGCGCTTGCAGTAGGGGGTTACAAGCGTCCACGCGGGAGAGGGAGCGAGCGGCTTCAAGCGAGCGCCTGTCTCGTCCTCGTCCCCGCGCGGCCAACCCTCTCTAAGAGGGCCCTGGTCCTTCCTTTTATAGGCGTAAGGAGAGGATCCAGGTGTACAATGGGGGGTGTAGCAGAGTGCTACGTGTCTAGCGGAGGAGAGCTAGCGCCCTAAGTACATGCCGTTGTGGCAGCCGGAGAGATTTTGGCACCCAGCTGGTGTGATGTCGTGGCCGTCGGAGGAGCGATGGAGCCTGGCGGAGGGACAGCTGTCGGAGCGGTTGAGTCCTTGCTGACGTCCTCTTGCTTCCGTAAGGGGGCTGAGAGCCGCCGTCGTCACAGAGTATGCGGGGCGCCATCATTGCCTATCTGGCGGAGCGAGCCAGATGGGATGCCGGTCTTGTTCCCTGCGGCCCGAGTCAGCTCGGGGTAGGGTAATGATGGCGCCTCCTGTTGACGTGGCTGGTCTGCGCCCTAGGTTGGGCGATGTGGAAGCTCCTCCGAAGCCGAGGTCGAGTCTGTCTTCCGTGGTCGAGGTCGAGTCCGAGCCCCTGGGTCGGGCGAGGCGGAGTTCGTCGTCTTCTAGGGCTGAGCCCAAGTCCGAGCCCTGGGTCGGGCGGAGCGGAGTTCGTCGTCTTCCGGGACTTAGCCCGAGTCCGAGCCCTGGGTCGGGCGGAGCGGAGTTCGCCGTCTTCCGGGACTTAGCCCGAGTCCGAGCCCTGGGTCGGGCGGAGCGGAGTTCGCCGTCTTCCGGGACTTAGCCTGAGTCCGAGCCCTGGGTCGGGCGGAGCGGAGTTCGCCATCTTCCGGGACTTAGCCCGAGTCCGAGCCCTGGGTCGGGCGAAGCGGAGTTCGCCGTCTTCCGGGACTTAGCCCGAGTCCGAGCCCTGGGTCGGGCGGAGCGGAGTTCACCGTCTTCCGGGACTTAGCCCGAGTCCGAGCCCTGGGTCGGGCGGAGCGGAGTTCGCCGTCTTCCGGGACTTAGTCCGAGTCCGAGCCCTGGGTCGGGCGAAGCGGAGCTTCCTAGGGTGCCTTCGGCAGGGCCTGACTGCCTGTCAGTCTCACTCTGTCAAGTGGCACCGCAGTCGAAGTGGCGCAGGCGGCACTGTCCTTCTGTCAGGCCGGTCAGTGGAGCGGCGAAGTGACGGCGGTCACTTCGGCTCTGCCGGCTGGGGGGCGCGCATCAGGATAAAGGTGTCAGGCCACCTTTGCATTAAATGCTCCTGCGATTTGGTCGGTCGGTGCGGCGATTTAGTCAGGGTTGCTTCTTGGCGAAGGCAGGGCCTCGGGCGAGCCGGAAATATGTTCACCGCTGGAGGGGGGCCTCGGGCGAGACGGAAATCCTCCGGGGTCGGCCACCCATGTCCGAGGCTAGGCTCGGGCGAGGCGTGATTGAGTCCCTCGAATGGACTGATCCCTGACTTAATCGCGCCCATCAGGCCTTTGCAGCTTTATGCTGATGGGGGTTACCAGCTGAGAATTAGGAGCCTTGAGGGTACCCCTAATTATGGTCCCCGACACTACTGAATCATCACTTCTTCTAAAGACAGTAACACCTATATCCGTAAAAAGACAGTTGTATCCCATTTTACATAATTGCGAAACTGAAAGCAAGTTATAATCCAAAGAATCTACAAGAAAAACATTGGAAATGGAATGGTTAGGAGATATAGCAATTTTACCCAATCCTTTGACCAAACCTTGATTTCCATCCCCGAATATGATAGCTCGTTGGGGATCTTGGTTTTTCTCATAGGAGGAGAACATCTTCTTCTCCCCTGTCATGTGGTTTGTGCACCCGCTGTCGATGATCCAACTTGAGCCCCCGGATGCATAAACCTACAAAACAAATTTAGTTCTTGATTTTAGGTACCCAAACGGTTTTGGGTCCTTTGACATTAGATACAAGAACTTTGGGTACCCAAACACAAGTCTTTGACCCCTTGTGTTTGCCCCCAACATACTTGGCAACTACCTTGCCGGATTTGTTAGTCAAAACATAAGATGCATCAAAAGTTTTAAATGAAATGTTAGAATCATTTGATGCAATAGGAGTTTTCTTCTTAGGTAATTTAGCACGGGTTGATTGCCTAGAGCTAGATGTCTCACCCTTATACATAAAAGCATGATTAGAGCCAGAGTGAAACTTCCTAGAGTGAATTCTCCTAATTTTGTGCTTGGGATAACCGACAGGGTATAAAATGTAACCCTCGTTATCCTGAGGCATGGGAGCCTTGCCCTTAACAAAATTAGACAATCTTTTAGGAGGGGCATTAAGTTTGACATTGTCTCCCTTTTGGAAGTCAATGCCATCCTTAATGCCAGGGCGTCTCCCACTATAGACCATGCTTCTAGCAAATTTAAATTTTTCATTTTCTAAGTCATGCTCATTAATTTTGGCATTAAGTTGAGCTATGTGATCATTTTGTTTCTTAATTAAAGCTAGGTGATCATGAATAGCATCAACATTAATGTCTCTACATCTAGTGCAAATAGAAACATGCTCAACGGTAGATGTAGAGGGTTTGCAAGATTTTAGTTCAACAATCTTAGCATGTAAAATATCATTTTCACTTCTAAGATTGGAAATGAAAGCATTGCAAACATCTAAATCCTTAGCCTTAGCAATCAAATTTTCATTTTCATTTCTAAGGCTAGCAAGAGAATCATTCAATTTTTCAATCCTAGCAAGCAAATTAGCATTATCATCTCTAAGATTGGAAATTGAATCATCACATACATTTGAATCAACCTTAGCTATTAGACTAGCATTCTCATTTCTAAGGTTGGTAATAATATCATGGCACTTGCTTAGCTCACTAGATATTTTTTCACATTTTTCTACTTCTAGGGCATAAGCATCCTTAACTTTAACATGCTTCTTATTTTCCTTAATTAGGAAGTCCTCTTGGGAGTCCAAGAGTTCATCCTTCTCATGAATAGCACTAATTAACTCATTCAATGTTTCTTTTTGTTGCATGTTAAGGTTGGCAAAAAGGGTACGCAAATTATCTTCCTCATCACTAGAATGATCTTCATCACTAAAGGATGCATATTTAGTGGAGGATTTTGATTTTACCTTCTTCCTTTTGCCGTCCTTTGCCATGAGGCACTTGTGGCCGACGTTGGGGAAGAGAAGCCCTTTGGTGACAGCGATGTTGGCGGCGTCCTCGTCAGAGGAGGAGTCGGAGGAGCTCTCGTCGGAGTCCCATTCACGGCACACATGGGCATCGCCGCCCTTCTTCTTGTGGTATTTCTTCTTTTCTCTCCTCTTGCCTCTCTTGTCATTATCCCTGTCACTGTCACTTGATAAAGGACATTTTGCTATAAAATGACCGGGCTTACCACATTTGTAGCAAACTTTCTTGGAGCGGGACTTGTAGTCTTTCCCCCTCTTTTGCTTGAGGATTTGGCGAAAGCTCTTGATGATGAGCGCCATCTCCTCATTGTTGAGCTTGGAGGCGTCGATGGGGACCCTATTAGGTGTAGAGTCTTCTTTCTTCTCCTCCGTTGCTTTAAATGCAACGGGTTGCACATCGGGTGTGGAGGAGGCACCATGCTCGATGATTTTCTTGGAGCCTTTGATCATCAACTCAAAGCTCACAAAGTTTCCTATTACTTCCTCGGGAGACATTAGTGTATATCTGGGATTACCACGAATTAATTGAACTTGCGTAGGGTTAAGAAAAACGAGTGATCTAAGAATAACCTTGACCATTTCATGGTCATCCCATTTTTTGCTCCCGAGGTTGCGCACTTGGTTTACCAAGGTTTTGAGCCGGTTGTACATTTCTTGTGGCTCCTCCCCTTGGTGAAGCCGGAAGCGACCGAGCTCCCCCTCGATCGTCTCCCGCTTGGTGATCTTGGTCACCTCGTCTCCTTCGTGCGCGGTCTTGAGCACGTCCCAAATTTCCTTTGCGCTCTTCAACCCTTGCACCTTATTATACTCCTCTCGACTTAGAGAGGCGAGGAGTATAGTTGTGGCTTGGGAGTTGAAGTGATGGATTTGTTCGACCTTCTCCGAGTCGTAATCCTTATCTCCCTTCTTTGGTACCTGCACTCCATACTCAACAATATCCCATATGATTTTGTGGAGTGAGGTTAGGTGATGCCTCATTTTATCACTCCACATAGAATAATCTTCACCTTCAAACATAGGTGGTTTGCCTAATGGAACGCAAAGTAATGGAGTGCGTCTAAAAAAGCGAGGATAGCGAAGGGGCATCTTACTATACTTCTTGCGCTCATGGCGCTTCGAAGTGGTGGATGTCAATTCCGAGCCGGAGGTGGAGGGTGACGAAGAGCCGGTCTCATAGTAGACCACCTTCTTCATCTTCTTTTTCTTGTCATCAATCCGATGGGACTTGATGGAGGAAGAGGATTCCTCCTTGTGCTTGTGGGCGGACTCCCTTGAGTGTGTTCTCCCTGAGCTTGCGGACTTGTCGCCGGTCCCAAGATCCCTCTTGGCGGATGCTCCCGACATCGCTTTGAGTGGTTAGGCTCTAATGAAGCACCGAGCTCTGATACCAATTGAAAGTCGCCTAGAGGGGGGTGAATAGGGCGAATCTGAAATTTATGAACTTAAGCACAACTACAAGCCGGGTTAGCGTTAGAAATATAAACGAGTTCGAGAGAGAGGGCGAAAAACAAATCGTAAGCAAATAAAGCGTGAGACACAAGGATTTGTTTTACCGAGGTTCGGTTCTTGCAAACCTACTCCCCATTGAGGTGGTCACAAATACCGGGTCTCTTTCAACCCTTTCCCTCTCTCAAACGATCACTTAGACCGAGTGAGCTTCTCTTCTCAATCAAACGGGACTCAAAGTCCCCGCAAGGACCACCACACAATTGGTGTCTCTTGCCTCGGTTACAATTGAGTTGATCACAAGAAGAATGAGAAAGAAAAAGAAGCAATCCAAGCGCAAGAGCTCAAATGAACACAAATGTCACTCTCTCTAGTCACTATTTGATTTGGAGTGATTCCAGACTTGGGAGAGGATTTGATCTCTTCGGTTGTGTCTAGAATTGAATGTTATAGCTCTTGTAATGTGTTGAAGGTGGAAAACTTGGATGCCATTGAATGTGGGGTGGTTGGGGTATTTATAGCCCCAACCACCAAAAGTGGTCGTTGGAAGGCTGCTGTCGCATGGCGCACCGGACAGTCCTGTGCGCCGCCGGACCCTGTCCGGTGCGCCAGCCACGTCAGCCGGCTGTTGGGTTCTGACGGTTGGAGCTCTGACTGGTGGGACCTCTGGGTTGTCCGGTGGTGCACCGGACAGGTCCTATAGACTGTCCGGTGCGCCTTCTGTGCGTGCTCTATCCTCTGCGCGCGCAGGCGCGCATTAAATGCGTTGTAGTCGACCGTTGCGCGCGAAGTAGTCGTTGCTCCGCTGGCACACCGGACAGTTCGGTGAATTATAGCGGAGCGCCCTCCCATTTTCCTGAAGGTAGCGAGTTCAGCTTCAGTTTCCCTGGTGCACCGGACACTGTCCGGTGGCACACCGGACAGTCCGGTGCGCCAGACCAGTGTGCCTTTTGGGATGTCTTTTGCTCTCTTTGTTTGAACCCTTTCTTGGTCTCTTTATTGGCTTATTGTGAACCTTTGGCACGTGTAAAACTTATAGACTAGAGCAAACTAGTTAGTCCAATTATTTGTGTTAGACAATTCAACCACCAAAATCAATTAGGAAAAAAGGTGTAAGCCTAATTCCCTTTCACTTTCTTTGTATAATTTCCAAGAATTTCATTGCACATCTTCTCTATCAGTTCCAACCATTCGGCGCACAGCTTGCCGAAGTTTTTTTGAAATTTGAAGCGATAGGGAAGCCGTACAAGTTCATATTTATTCCCTTCTTTTTTCTTAGGCATTCCCCATCCAGCGGAAGTTTCTCCGCCACGACTCTAAACTCCACTTTGGCCAACTGGCAGGGGGACTCGAGCTGCATGTTGTACAAGGGTCGTATCATGCCGAAGCTCAGTTTTAAGGGACTCATCACCATACTCATAAGCTTCTCTCTCTTTTTCTCGTTAGCTTTCATGTAAAACCATTCATTCGTCCAGCCAGTCGGCCACTTAGTGCGGTAACCAATCACGGGAGCCTTGGTATCCTTTTGGTATGTGAAGTTGTAGCATCCAAAATTCTTGTGCAGTCCATCAACTCTAGCCTTCGTCTGATAATGGAGTTCATGCACCCGACAAAACCCTTCAGCATTAGCACTCTTTCCTTGGCTTCGGAGGGCCCATATGTAGACACTAAGTCTAACTATGGCATTGAGGGTGAGTTGATGAAGGTAAATCTCGAACTTCTTCAGAACCTCACCAATCATCTCATATAGAGGGGACCAAAGTCCTGCCCTAAAGAAGCTTTTGAAGACCACGACTTCATCATCTCTTGGTTCTGGAATCACCTCTTCCCTAGCAAACTGAACTAGTTTGTCATCATGCTCTCCAAAATATCCTAATTTTTTCATCAAAACCAGATATTCTGCCTTAACTATGGATTTCTCGAACTCAATATGACTGGATTTGCTCAGACTTAAAATGCCATCATCATCTTCGTTTTCAATGTCAGCTTCGGCATTGGTTGGTTCAGCTTCGGCATCAACAACATCTTTTGTTGGAATCAGTTCTTTTTCCTCTTGTACAATCAACCCAGAATGCCTCATCATTTTGAGATGGGGGCTATCTTAGAAGTTCCAACCTCTTCTCCTTCATGTTCTACTCTAGCCATTTCAGTTTTTGACAGACGAAGCTACACTTAAACGACTGAACGTTTGTCCGAAGCTTACGCAACAACTTCACAGAAAGAAGCTTCGGCTTTAGTAAAGTTTTTTAGCAGCACAACGGCGCAGTAGCAATGAATGGTGTGGTAACTTCTCACCAACTCGTCTGTTTATATAGCCTCGTAGGTAAAGAGGCGAACCGCCAAGACGCGTTTACTAGCAGATCGGTGGACCGGTAAGCGTCGTAAGGTTTTTATTCATTTTTTAATAACAAGCTCAGGGAAGGTGTTTTTCGGACCTTCGGCATCCAGAAGCCTTCGTATTTTTCGTGGATTGAGCTCGTTTTGAAAAAATGATCTAGCACCACGAAGGGGCTACTATTAGGGGTCTTCTTCTCCGTCGAAGGTTCTCAAGACGAAGATACCATTAGTAAAGTGATGTTGAGCATCTTCTTCCCCGTCGAAGGTCCTCGAGACGAAGACATTATCTGAAAGCGATAACAACGAATGCCGAAGCTACGACCGAAGGACAACAGCTTCGGCTTAAGGTGGCGACGAAGGTCAAGCATGATGTCGAGTCGAAGAGGAAAAGACTCGTTAATCCTTGATGTTTATGTTACGATTATGTGTACATGTTAAGGTCATAAATGTATTTTTACTCGGGCTACGTCCCGTGCCTATAAATAGGTTTCGTACTGTTCACGCTGGATTGTACTTGCTCTCGCGTCACCACCTTCGATTAAGCCAAAGGTATCGATGTAATATAAATTCCGTTAATGTTCATGAATGCATATGTTACGAATTAGATAGATGAATGAGTAAATGAATGAATATATAACATGTTGCTTCTATGAATTATTATTCTGATAAATGATGAAGGTGTGTCCTTCATGACCTTCGTCTGAAGATCGTTATATCCGAAAGAAGATAATGCTTCGAAGGACGAATGTTCTTAATCTTTAACAGTTGTGTTGTCTTGTTCTTGATTCACAGCATGTGAGAACAAGTGACCAACAGGATGCATTATGATCGAGAGGGAATAATGCTTCGAAGGACGAAGCTCTTTAACATATAACAAATGTATTGACTTGTTTTTGATCTACAGCAATTGAGAACATGTGAACAACAACACAGAAGGTGTATTACCTTGAGGTCGAAGGTTCTCGTTTCTCAATTTTGTGTTGCTTTCATTTTGATGTCATGCAGCAATTGAAAACAAGTGACCAACATCTACCTTTGCTCTTTAGCTTCTGGATTTACATTCAAGTACTTAAATTTCAATTTCTCTATTCCTAGTTAGAATTGTTACGAATGGAACTTAGGTTGCAAAACTCTTTTTGCGATAGAGATAGCAACACCTAGACAAAAACCTAGTTTTCATATTCTTGTTTACATATTTGCATAAGTTTTGTTCTATAGATTTATTTGTGGCCTAATTTAGTGCGAAGATTTAGAAGTCCTAATTAACTCCCCTCTTAGATGTCTCGATTCCTTTTATCTATGATCCACACCTAGACGCCACAAAGCCAAGAAACATGGTTGCACACACATAGCTCACGCCTCGGTTAGTGTTAGGATTTATGGGCTAGGCCCAATTGAGAAATTTAAATAAATCACAGGAAAATCTCAAAAGCCCATATAAGTGTATGGCTAGGGAATGGTGGAACCAATAGCACCATATTGCTAGTTCTAGTGGAGTAGAGCTAGTTTAAATATGGAAGCCACACTCACTCACCAAGTCATGGATGAGAGGAGAGAGTGTGGAGAGCCACACACGCGCGCTCGCTCGCCTGGTCGGGCCGGACCGGGCAGGTGCGAAGGGCACGGGCGCGCGACATGCGAGTGAATGGTTCGCCGAAATCCAGCCCCTCGCCTTGCGGGGGCGCGGCTTCCTTTTGCCGTTTGAATTTTTTGGTTACTTGACTGTTAAGTTTAGAATCCTAACCGATCGCTATAAAATCTAAACTGAACGCGAGATTTTCGCGGGCGGATAAGATCGAAGGTAGCTATCTGGTCGCGGACTCGACCCTATAAAAGGCGCCTGGCAGCCAGCATCCAATCCATCCCAGTTTCCGTTTTCGGCTCTCTTCACAGCTGAGCCGCCTTCAGTTCTCTTCATCCCGACCGCAGACGTGCATCTGCGATTAGGAGAGCAGGTCTCCGGAACCCTTCGCCCTCGAGATCCTGCACTGGGAGAGGGTGAATAAGGTTTTTGGGAAGCGTCCGCACGCGACTGCTCGTGATCTTCTGACCTCGTCGATCCTGCTGATTTCGCTGCTTCAACATCGTCAACCCTGCTGATTCCGGCCCACGTCATCAACCAGTATGTCTGATCAGTACGCATCATCTGATTTGACTTTTTACTTCAGTTCTTCTGATTTGGTCATGATTTATATTTGGAATTTAATTTGAAATTTGTTTAATCATTCAACAGTTAGTCCACGACTCAACTCGAGACGCTAGCCGTTGATCTAAACTATAAAGAACAAATCAACCTTTTATTCACAGTTCATAACCAGTTATTGTTCGGGTTATGGACTATGAACACAAGGTTGCTCCGTACCTGATTTTTTTATAAAACAAAAGCTAAAATAAATAAAATCGGACGCGGGTACGGCCACAAACTATCGCCGGCATCCGGTCTTCGCCTTCTCTATTCTACCATGTCGCTGCCTGCAGCTACCTGATTGGCAAGATCGGTCGTGTCGGACTTGCCCTCTCGGTCAGCAAACACTCGGATCTAAGACGACTGGTCGAGACGCACATGCACTGTTCGGTCTTAGCTGGAAGTTGGACCATGCCGCGGCGAGCAGCGTCCGGACTCGTCGTGCTTCAGGTCGACAAAATACAGATAAATTTTGCGTCGTATCATGTCAAACACTAAAACCAAGGCACAAGACATGAGATTATCTTCCACTTCCACGGAGAAAATGCATCGACCGTACGTTTCCCACAACGTTCTGTTTCGTAGTAAATAATAGAGAAGGCGAAGAGGAATCGATCACACTATCGGGCGGATTATTTTATTGCAGACAAAAGGCAGCATCGATCGCTTTCTTTTGTGGATTAGCTAACGATAAAGCAAATTGAATGGCAGCAACACACGCGCTTTATTATCTCGTCATTAAGTAGCATTATATCGATGATTCCATATCATTAAGTAGCAAATTGTACATCTTTCGCTATTATTTTATCCATGATGAAAACAGAAAGAAACAAGTAGTAGCCCTTGGGCGGCGTCGGAGTACTTGGCGAGAGTGTTGACCGCTCATCATATCAGTCAGAATAATCGCTACTGCTAGCTAGCTGCTAATCTACGCAGTACCCGTAGACTGTATCGATGCAAATCTCGCGAATGGGTTGGCATCGTATCGATCCATGCTAAAGAAAAATCAACCAAATAACAGTTAGTGCTCACTGGAATATATAATCAGGTAATAATTTAAGCCCTCGGGGTTCGATGCAGCAAGGGAAAAGTGCTTGGTGGAAGATTAGGATTGACGCAAAGCATCAACTAATAATCCTAGTTATTAATCTGGATACGACCGAACATGGATCGTCCCAGCCGATCGATTGCGAATCCTTTGGCTCCATCTAGGCATGTACAGTCCAGTCCAGTCAATCCCACGGTTATACATATGGTCCAGAACGATACCACCAAATCAAACTCTGCTGCCCATCATCGCAGGTCATCATCTTTGATTACTCATGAAGAAGATAGGAGTAAACCAGCGTCGATCTACTTCAATAGTTGAGCGTGTGAACTGTTTTGGCCCTATCGATCCGTGCAAACTTCCAACAATAATTATATCTGAATATATAATAGAAATAATTGGAAGTTGTGAGACTAAATAGGGCCAAGTTCTATGTTTTCGGAAAAAAACATGCAAGTGGATAGAGCCGTTTGTGACACATTTGAGGTTTTAGTTTTTTTAAATTCATTGCCGTCATTTGTTTGAACTCATAGTATGTTTTAAACTTTCAAGAAACCCTAATTGCAGTATTAGCCATGAATTAATCAATCACTAGCTTTCAGAGCAAGTATAATAATCTGCTATAAGCTGGCTAAATGCTGATATGGAGGAGAGAGAGAGGAGAAGAGGGTTGTAAACTTATAGCCAACTTAAACACAGAAACCAAGAAATCTTATGAGAGAGACAATTGGGTTACACATCTATATATTATATTTAATCTATTAAGAATTATATATTATATTTAATCTATTAAGAATCTAATGTGGGTACTTGGTGCTACCACAACTTTATTTTCCACGCTGACACTATTAGCCCGCCTCATGCTCTCAGCTACTACCCTTTGGACCCCAGCGCCCGCGCAGCGCCTGCCCAGCACCCTACACCGCCCGTGACACACACCTGGATTTTAGGGGTTCAAAACCCAGGCGCGAACTTCACCAAGTGTGCTAGGATCAAGTCTCACACATATGATGACTCATGGTACAGAAATAGATGTCACATCATTAATATATAATGGAGTTCTGTAGAAAATAGATAAATAATTACATCATATGAAGATAACGATCCAGCAACCATAGTTGACTGGGAGACGGCGGCCTAGACCATTCACGATCTCATCACAGTATCCTTCATGCGCCTCATCATGTGGTACCTGTTCTTGGCCTGGGAGGATGTGAGTACAGCAAGGGTGAACTCATCTGGTTTGGTTGTTTGCTTCTAGATTGGTTGGATAAGTTATGTAACCTATTATGTAGGTCAAGTTGTTGTTCATGGCCGAGTTGATTTATGGCCCCAAATTTAGGTTAAAACAGGTTTATATGAGTAGGGTCTAATCTTTTTCAACAGTATTAACTAACATGTTTAAGTAACCCACATTAGATTTGATTATATATTATAAGATATGATCTAGATTAGATTGGTATGGCTAGTTTGGACTAGATAAGATCTAATTAATTTGGTTTAGATCCTGGTTGTTACTCTAGGATGGGATAAGCAAATTGGTTAAAATAAGATAACATAGAATCTTTTAAGATGAGAGGAATCTATTAGACATTATTTTCCTTTAATAGGTAATATTCTAAGTTGTCTAGTCGTTTTATAAGCATTTTTTATGCCTACATGTATATGTAGACGAAATTGTGGATATTACTCCGCAATTCATCACACTCAATCAAAGAACGAAATCAAATAGTTATCATAAGAACAAACATTTAAGCGTATAGATACTTACAAAAATAGTTTTGTTTTTGTTCCTAAGATTAGGTCTCCTATTCCTAAGGGTCACTTTAGGTACAAGATTTCAAAGTGTGAAATCCATTTTTGTCTTTAGAAGTGAAAAGGTAAGAGTAATCAGAGTAAGGCAACAATAGATGAGAAAAGATTAAGAAAAGTTTCGAAAGAATCAGAGTAGCAAAGGTAAGTAGGTAAGGGTTATACAGTTCTATCTAGGTTTCGTCCAATTGTCAACATTCCTCTGATACCACTTCTGTCACACCCGGATTTTAGGGGTCCAAAACCCGGGCGCGAACTTCACCATGTGTGCTAGGATCAAGTCTCACACAAACGAATGTCACATTATTAATATATAACGGAGTTCTGTACAAAATAGATAAATAATTACATCATATGAAGACAACGATCTAGCAACCATAGTTGACTGGGAGATGATGGCCTAGACCACTCACGAACTCATCACATCATCCTTCATGTGCCTCATCCTGTGGTACCTATTCTTGACCTAGGAGGATGTGAGTACAACAAGGGTGAGCTCACATACGTTCATCGCTCAATAAGTTGTGGGGAATGATGTGCAAGAACTCACCAAAGGTGGGAGATCGTGTGAAGTATAAGGCTTACCAAAGGAGATGGTTAAAGCTGAGCATTGCTTTTAGAGTTGGTCAAAATTTTATTAGCAGTTACTAAGTATAAGTAGATACCAACCCAAATAAATAAGAGATCAAAATTAATAATAACACCTGCGATGCAATGCATATGACAGATTAAGTTTAGTTCCATAAATTAAACATGCAAGAGTCCTGAGTCGCTCTTGACCGTGAGCACGGTTGATATACCAGTTTTACACTCTGCAGAGGTTGTGCCCTTTACCCACAAGTCGCGTATTCCGTTTAGCCAGGGTTTGCAAGGCCCATAGACACTTTCAAGGTGAATGGCTAGGGATCCACTACGTGGCCTTTACAAAGTTGCACTAGCTTCAGAAAACCCGCTACGGTTCTGAGAAGGGCAATATAGAAATCCCTCGTTCGAAAAGCCATCGCAGCATGATCGACTCGAGAACCTCCCTATACGTAGCTTCTCTACCGCCCTTGCTTTCGGGTAAGATAGTCCTCCACTAGCTTTCCTAATTAGTCAGCCAAGGGCATCCTATTCCACCCTTGTGGTAGCACAAATATCTCAAGTTAAGCTCCATGTTCCAATTAACACAATGATCTTGTCATGAACAATAATTAAAATAACAACATAACTAGAACATGATCATAACATAAGATTAATCCCAAAACCAGGTAGAGAAATAACAAAACTACCCAAAAGTTCAGTGCTAAACAAGGTGTGGGATAAACAAGTTTAGGGAAATCTATTAGGTCCCATCAAATTAACCTGAGTATGTCACAGTGATTAACCGGAACATTATTAGGTAAAGAAGAGTGATCAAGGGCACAACTTGCCTTAGACTCGAGATTCCTATGTACTTCACCAACTTGGTCTTCAAGTGACTCGTGACCTCACTTCTATTCGTAGCAATACATACAAATGGACAAGGAGTACATAAAAATAACATTACACCAAACATGAGAACAAACAACATAAGAATAGTCTATGCGCTGCTACGAGGCCGTACATTCGAGAATCACTAAATTCGGAGTTACGGTTATAAAGTTATGATTTTTCGAAGTTTTAAGTGTCTACTATATGAGGTACAAGATTTTAACTATAGGTTTCATGGTAATACAAGGATACTAGATGATAAACAATATTAATATGAGATTAATGCAACTGGAATGGATCACGCCGAAACAGGGCTACGATATCCTGCTCGTGGTGGCAGGCCCACCGGCAAGCGGTGACTGCTGCGAGGCTATGGATGAGATGAATCTTTGATTGATGTCTTGAGGTGTTATGGTGGCATATATTTATATAGGTTGGGAGGTGGGTGGTTACATGATAAACCTAATTTGGTACTTATCTGTTACAACCATATCATATATATTAGGAACTCTAGCAAACTCGAAACCAAATCTGTTACATTATAGATCCAATCTGGTACTTATCTGTTACAATCATATCCTATCTATTAGGAACTCTAGCAAACTCGAAACCAAATCTGTTACATGACAGATCTAATCTCGTACTTATCTGTTACAATCCTATCATATATGTTAGGAACTCTAACTTATCTCTTTTATTCCAATAATATTGTTGTTAATTTTTACTAATCATATTAGTCCTTCAATTTAAATAAATCTTAGAATATATTTTTATTTAAATTTTTAAATTAATTTTTTTGGGTGTTACAAGCGAGCTGAAAGGAGTATTGTCTTAAACATCTTATTGTGATATCCTAATTTGTATCAACTTTACCTAAATGAGGTCGTGTACAAACAAACCAACCAATCATACACCGATCCATTATATTAGCTTATATTTCTATTTTTTGCTTTCAGTTTTAAATTTAAAATCAAAGTCTAATTTAGAGATGAGTTGTAACACCCCGTCCGATCCCTGGTCCGGTGGTACTTAGTCCTGGCAGCTTACTAGGATCATATATTATCCCCACAGAACAACACGAGTCTTTTGTGCGCACTTTGTCCTCGCTCATGCGGACCTGAGAAAACTTCTCGGTCGGTCACCCATCTCAAATTGCTCCAAGTCAAGCATGCTTAACTTGGAGGTTCTTTCGAGATAGGCTTCCAAAAAAGAAGATGCACCTTGTTGGTATGGATACTCTATTAATTCTATTAAGCCTTGGGTCAGGATATCACCATTACAGGGGCCACGATATCATAATCCACCCCCCTTAGAAGACCGACGTCCTCGTCGGTCAACCCCAATCAAGGAATCTCCCCTCTTAGCCACGTCTGTGTTTCTAGTGTCATCATATACCATGCCATGTGACCACTATGGGGCCACATGCGCCATGTGCCATATACCTAAACCCCCTAGCCCACACACGCCCATAAAACCTCGAGGGTCGACTCTGATACCACTTTGTAACACCCCGTCCAATCCCTGGACCGGCGGTACTTACTCCTGGCAGCTCGCTAGGATCATATATTATCCCCACAGACCAACACGAGTCTTTTGTGCGCACTTTGTCCTTACTCATGCGGACCTGAGAAAACTTTCCGGTCGGTCACCCATCCCAAATTGCTCCAAGTCAAGCACGCTTAACTTGAAGGTTTTTTCGAGATAGGCTTCCAAAAAAAGATGCACCTTGTTGGTATGGATACTCTATTAATTCTATTAAGACTCAGTCCAGGATATCACCATCACATGGGCCAGGATATCACAATCCAGCCCCCTTAGAAGACCGACGTCCTTAACGGTCAACCCCAATCCAGGAACCTCCCCTCTTAGCCACATCTGTGTGTCTAGTGTCGTCATATGCCGTGCCATGTGACCACTCTGGGCCCACATGCGTCATGTGCCATATACCCGAACCCCCTAGCCCACACACGCTTGTGAAACCTCGAGGGTCGGCTCTGATACCACTTGTAACACCCTGTCCAATCCTTGGACCGGTGGTACTTACTCCTGGCAGCTCGCTAGGGTCATATATTATCCCCACAGACCAACACAAGTCTTTTGTCCGCACTTTGTTCTCACACATGCGCACCCGAAAAAACTTCCCTGTCGGTCACCCATCCCAAATTGCTCCAAGTCAAGCACACTTAACTTGGAGGTTCTTTCGAGATAGGCTTCCGAAAAATAAGATGCACCTTGTTGGTATGGATACTCTATTAATTCTATTAAGCCTTGGGCCTGTATATCACATGAGTTAAATTTTCTATTTCAAGCATAAATTGCAACAAACAAAAACTCAACGTGAATGCAAAGCATTTTTATTAATTAATTTATCTATTTAAGCAAATGAAAATTAGTAGGAATAATTCATGTAAGTTGTTTTATGTCACACCCGGATTTAAGGGAAAAAGACGGGTGCGTCTCATATGTGCGCCAAAGAAGAACATCACATATAATGACAAAAGTGTATAGAGATAAATGTCACAAGTATCATTATTACATAGCGGAAGTCTTACAAAAATAAATGATAATAATAAAACGAACTAATATTATTCCTTGGTGCCATCAAGCTGACTCGGAGACGCCACCTAGATCAACTCATACTCCTCATTATAGGGCGGCTCCTCTTCGACCACCTGCTCTTCACCTGTGGGGGGTTTATATATCGCAAGAGTGAGTTCACAAAAGATCATATCCCAACAAGTTATGGGGAAAATGTGCATGGACTCACCAAAGATGGGAGCTCATGTGAAGTGTAATGCTGATCAACAAATAATGGTTAAAGCTGAGAATTGCTTTTAATAAGTTGGTCAGATTTTATTAGCAATTACTAAGTGTAAGTAAATATCAAACCAGAGTACTAGTAGATCAAAATAATAATAAACCACAATGCGATGCAAATGACAAATTTAATTTAATTTCATAAATTAATCATGTGAGGGTCCGAGCTGCTCATGACCGTGAGCACGACTGATATACCCGTTTTACAATCTGCAGAGGTTGCACATCTTTACCCACAAGTCATGTTACCCATCTTACAAGGGATCGCGACTCCCATACACCTCTACCAAGGAAGTGAGGCAGGGTAACACTATGAGACCTTTACAAAGTTCCACTAGCTTTAGAAAACCGGCTAATGTTTCTAGGAAGCTCCAATGCTGGGATCCCTCGCCTGACCACCATCATAGCAAAATCAACCCAAGGACCTCCCTACACTTACCACTCCCCTACTACCCTTGCCCCTTTCAGGTAAGATAGTCCTCCACTAGCTTTCCTAATTAGTCAGCCAAGAGCGTCCCATACCACCCTTGTGGCAGCAATGTTTTCCCGTGTGGTCGCTCATTCCAATTAACATAATGATCTTATCATGAACAGTAAATAACAAGCTGATAATAAAAGTATGATCATTAATAATGTGTATCTCCATACCCAAAACCACATAAAGCAATAGCAGGTACTACCCAAAAGTTCAGTGGTAAACAAGGTATAAAGATAGTCAAACTAGGGTAACCTATTGGGTCCCATCAAAATTAACCTATGCAGATCATTATGATTAATAAGAACATTATTGGGTAAAAAAAGTGATTCAAGGGCACAACTTACCTTGAACGAGCTCCTGCTCAGCAGTCTCCACCTGCTAAACACCCGGATCCTCTGTAGCTAGCTCGTCTACTCACAACAATACAAACAAACATGGTATAGTAGAAATTAACAACACACCAAACAGCAGAACAAAATGCATGATAATATTCTACGCGTCGTAACGAGATCGTAGGAACAAGAATCACTAAATTCGGAGTTACGGTTATTGAGTTATGAATTTATGAATTTATTTAGTGCCTAGTACAGAATAATTCAATTGAATAGTTTTAATCCAAGTTTCATGGCTAAACAGTGTTACTAGGTGATAAACAATATTAAAAAAATTATTGCAACTGGTATGGATGAAAAAGGATTTAAAATGAATTTTCTATGATTTAAATGAGTTTCTGCAATTATTTTTATTCCCAAAATCAATTTCTACATTCTTTTATCTTATTTACCCACTATCTGGACTGTGCGCAAGATTTCCTGGGAGCTCGGGGGCTAACTTATAAAAACTCCCAGACTCAGAGTTACACCCGGGTGGTCTGCGGGTTGATACTATGGAAACAGAGGGGCTTCTATGCAAATCCGACGCAGCGAAGGGGGTATGAGCTAACGTAGACCACACGATCTGCCATCTACGCGCCAGATTAGATATGTGCACCCGCAAAACGGTACGTATTCCTGGCCCTAGGATCCATGTTCAATCGCCCAGATTTTATGTTGCCCTCAACGATGTTGCACTTCTACCTCCATCGTCAGAGCCCGTCACCGCCACGAACACGTTCAGTTTGAGCTTGCGATGCTCCTAAGGTATGCGCCCCAGCCGATGTGATGGTGCTTCAAGCTTCTGCTCGCGGCTGTGCTTCCTACCTCTCTGTGCACTCCCTCACGACGGTGGCAAGGTTACGGGGGTGTGAGGGAGAAAGGTTCCTAGGTCTGCGGCTTTATAGCCCCAAGAAGCTAGTCACGGCCCATCAGGTAACCACCCATTCGATATCGGCGTCCATGCCCCGTGTGCGGCATTTGCAAACGGCGTACATCTCCACGTTCCCGGGCCCATGCACCAGCGGGGAGTGAGAGGTGGAGACTATCGAGTGTGTTCCACAAACCAGTGGTTGTGCGTTTCTGGTCCTGTAGGGCAGTGATGTGAGGGTGCGGGGCGCGCATACCGTGGCTGATGAGGGGTCCCATCAGTCGACGATACACGGGACGCGCGCGAGTGTGTGAGTATGGCAAGTGGGGGCCAGGTGTCGGCGCCGCGCCCTTGAGTTGGGCCGAGCGCACGGGGCCACTGTTTCCTAGGCCAAAAGCAAGGTTAGCCGGCCCAGCTAGGTTATATTCTCTTTTCTTTTCTTTGCCTTATCTTTTCTAGTTTTTCTTTTCCTTTTATTTTAATCTAAAATTTGAATTCAAATTTTGTGGCGAATTTGTACTAAATTTTTGAATGTATGATTTGAACATGCCATTGTGAGATGAATTTATTTATTTATAATTTTATTTTGTATTGGCTAGTATTTCTCTCTTTTTTTCTTTCTATTTCCCAGTTTACCTAAATTTCAGTTTGGGGTTCAATCCAAATCCTTAACTAATTATTATATTTTTATTAATATTATTATTATTATTATTAAATGCACAAACAAACAAAACTCCAACATGATGCATAGAATGTTTTAGTAATTATTTGTTCACTTAAATAAGGATGTTCCCATGTTGTAATGAGTAGACGACAAAATATTTAAGGAGATCAACTCTCTTCATATTATTTACATTTTGGGTATCACATTTTACAATAATAATAATAATTAAATAAAATAATTCAAACACATAGCCACATTTTAGAAGTACAATAAAATAAATTTATAATCTTCACATATTTATTTAAAAGGATATAATTTCTTATGTAAAATCTATATTAAGAGATAGTTTAACTTAATTCTTTTTTTGAGAATAAATAATTAACACAAACGATAGTTCACATAAGAATCTTTTAGGTAATCTATTATTTGAAAACACATTTATTTAAATCATGAAATGAGTTTTCCTAATTTATCTAGAATAGGATTTTGGAGTGTTATACCATGCGGCTAAGACTAGACCACACGTACCTTAATGTTTAGAAATAGACAATAATTATATCAAAAAATAGTGCAGAGTGAGCACTCAAACTCACACCTCCTACTCCAGAAATTTGAGGCTAACCACTAGACAACACGTACCTTAGTGCTTAAAATTAAACAATAATTATATTTAAATAAATATCTCAATACCTATTTATATGATATATAAAACCGTAGAAAAGCACGGGCAACTGACTAGTTAGAACTAAAGAGCTAACTACTATACATGTGGGCTAACAGAACAGGAATCACGAAGATTCTCGTCGGCAATAATAATATCTGTCGGCTTTTGGGCTAGCCGATGGGAATGGTATAACTCCCGTCAACCCACCTACAACCAACGGGGTTGTACAAACTCCCATCAGCCAATCATCCAACTGACAGAAGTTAGTTATTTCCTGTTGCCCCTTAGGTTAGCCAACGGGGTTTAAGTAACTCCCGTTCACTAATGGATTAGTCGACGGGAGTTATTGATCTTTAGGGCATGGCTGGAGGCCCGTAGTCTCTCTCTCCCCGCTCGTAGTGCCCTATGTTCTCTATATCCTCTCTCTCTCTCTCTCTCCCTCTCTCTCTCTCCTGTGCTGACTCTGCCCACCCCCACCCCCGCCCCTGCCATGCCCTCGAGTTTCTGCCCTTGAGCGCCCCCAAGCCCCCGCCCTAGGAGCGTCGTTGTCCTCCTTCCTCAGAGCACCACCACGCCTCGTGCCCCATCCCCCGAGCGCCGCCACCAAGCTTCCCTCACCCCAAGAAGCCATTACAGCAGCCTTGCCTCTGCTCCTGACCACCGCTGGGTTTAAATACATTCATACCCCTAGTTGATGCTATATTTTTGTAATATATTGTACAATAGAGTAATTACAGCATAGTACCGATCTCAGCACAATTACACTAGACACTGCACCCGCCATAGAGGTTGTCAGGTGGTTCTCGATAACCTGGCGAGGGAGGGACACCAGGCCTCTGTCGCTCACGCTCGATTTCTTGGTCTCAAGTCTTGGGAGGCCTTTGCCTTGGGGCCCCTGTCTTGTGGCCTCCATAGTCATTGCATCGGGCCATCACCAGGGGCCACGTTGAGGGGGTTAGGGGCCCTTCGCATGATTTGAGGGCCCTGCCTCAATGGACGTTGCCTTCTCTTCATGGTTGTCGATGATGGCGCGTCTTTGGAGGTCCTTTGTCTTTGGGAAGGTTGAGCCCCCGCTAGGGTTGATGTCTTTAGGGCCTTTGAGCTTGACCTGACACTAGCAAAGCACCTTTATCGCCAGAGTCCTCATTAACTGCACGGACGTAATAAAGTCTTTTAGCTTCATGTTGGGGGCCTGCTTTGTCGCCGAAGGTCCTTTAAGCAGAAACACCATCGGAAGATCAGCACAAGCAAATACAGCGGGAAGGTACACGCCGAAGCTACGATCCAGGGAGCTTCGGCATAGCGACATGCCTTGAGACAAAGGGCTGCACCGACTTAAAGAGGAAAAGACCGATCAGTCCATGATGATTTGTGTCATGATTGTAACTAGTCATCAAGGACATAAATGTAATTCTGACCGGGCTATGTCCCATGCCTATAAATAGGTGAACAATACCCTCGTACTTTTCACGCTGTCTTGTATTCGCTCGTGTATCACGCTTGGACTATTGCCTTCTGTCGAGCCAAAGGTACAAACGTAATTCAATATTGTTCACGTTCATTCATGATGATATAATTAAGATATATTAATGATGTTATATGATTATTCACGTTATCTCTCATGTCTCATATGCTTCTTCTTTCATTAATATATACTGCGATGATGAAGGTACGTCCTTCATGACCTTCGTCCGAAGATCATTATATCCTAAGGGAGATAATGCTTTGAAGGACGAAGGGCATTAACCATTAACCTATTTTTGTGTTGCCTTGTTCTTAACTCATAGCATTTGAGAACAAGTCCCCAACATTGGCGCCTACCTCCGGTGAACTCATTTCCACTTTTGAGCTGATGGCTTCGTTCAACAACCAAGTCGTAGCACCTTCGGCTACGAAGTTGGTGCTCTCGATAATAGGTGGTTCAAGTTCAGGGCCGGCTAACAAGAAGCAGAAGAAGGAAATGCAGAGAAGGGTGCAACATGTTGGGGTGCAGGGACCCTTCATCAAGTCCAAATGGTCCCACATCCCAATCACCTTCTCCGAGGAGGACCTTCAGCTCAAAGATTACCCTCACAATGATGCTATGGTCATATCTTGTGTCATCAAGGGATTTCTGGTCCATAATGTTCTGGTTGACACAGGCAGTGCAGCGGATATCATATTTGCTAAGGCCTTCAGACAGATGCAAGAGCCAGAAGACAAGATTCATGATGCTACACACCCTCTTTGTGGCATCGGAGGAAGGCAGATTGCCGCACTTGGTAAAATCACAATGTCAGTTACCTTCGGCTACATCCACAACACAAGGACTAAACAGGTTATCTTTGACATTGTTGACATGGAGTACCCCTACAATGCAATCATTGGCGAGGGACACACAATGCCTTCGAAGCAATACTTCATCCAGCATATTTATGCATGAAGATACCTTCGGAACAAGGGCCCATTGCTGTCCATGGGAGTCAAGAAGCTGCCAGAAGGGTCGAGGGGAATTGGACAGATTCAAAGGCAATCCATAACATAGATGGAGCTGAAGCCTGTCAGCAGTACAAATACAAAAGAGAGAAGGCTGCTTCGGTGGATCAGCCGAAGCCTATGCTTCTATGTCAAGATATAGCAGAACAAAGGATACTGCTGGGGTCTCAGTTATCTGATGAGCAAGAGAAGACTTTGTTAAGATTTTTATTCAACAACATAGATGTCTTTTCTTGGTCAGCCAATGATCTCTGTGGTGTCAACAGAGATGTTATTGAACATTCACTCAATGTGGATCCATCCTTCAGGCCAAGAAAACAAAGGCTTCGGAAGATGTCTGAAGACAAAGCTGAAGGTGCTCAGAACGAAGTAAAGAGACTTCTTAGTGCCAATGTCATTAGAGAGGTGAAATACCCAGAATGGCTAGCCAACACAGTTATGGTGAAGAAGGCCAATGGTAATGGAGAATGTGTATTGATTTCACAGATCTCAACAAGGCATGCCCAAAGGACGAGTTCCCATTGCCAAGAATAGACTCTCTAGTAGATGCAGCAGCATCTTCAGAGCTCATGAATCTACTGGATTGTTACTCAGGCTATCATCAAATTTGGATGAAGAAGGAAGACGAGCCAAAGACTAGCTTCATAACTCCCAGTGGCACCTATTGCTACCTTCGGATGCCTGAGGGGCTCAAGAATGCTAGGGGAAGCTTCAGCAGAATGACAGCCAAGGTCCTTCATTCTCAAATAGGCAGGAATGTACTGACCTATGTTGATGATATCATAGTGAAAAGCACGAAGCAAGAAAATCACATTGCTAATTTGCAAGAGACATTTGCCAATTTCAGGCAAGCTGGCCTAAAGTTAAATCCAGAAAAGTGTGTTTTTGGAGTGAAGAAGGGCAAGTTCCTTGGCTATTTGGTATCAACAAAGGGAATTGAAGCCAACCCGAGCAAGATTGAAGCTATCCTTCGAATGGAGCCACCAAGCACAAAGAAGGGGGCCCAACGGCTGGCAGGAAGACTGGCATCATTAAACAGATTCATATCCAGATCAGCAGAAAGAAATCTGCCATTCTTTGAAATACTGAAGTCAGCCGAAGTTTTTCAATGGGTCCGGCTCAGCAAAAAGCTTTCGAAGAGTTGAAGCAATACTTGATCGATCTAACAACACTAACTCCACCTTCGCCAAGGGCTCCATTGCTCTTATATGTGGTAGCTTCGCACTCTGCAGTAAGTGCGGCGCTCGTACAGGAGAAGCTAGATGGCCAAATCAAAAGGCAGGCCCCAGTATACTTCGTCTCCGAAGTTCTAAGTTTATCAAAGAAAAACTATACAAAATTGGAGAAGGTGTTGTATGTTGTGTTAATGGCCTCCAGGAAGCTTCGGCATTATTTTCAAGCATATCACATAATTGTTCCTTCATCACAGCCTCTGAAGGACATAATGAGGAACAGAGAAGCTACTGGAAGGATTGGAAAATGGGCTACGGACTTAACGAATTCAGTATTGACTATGTACATAGATCCTCAATTTAGTCCCAGGCATTAGCAGACTTCATTGCTGATTGGACGCCAGGGGCTCATGAAGAAGAAATAAATAAAGACGCCGAAGCTTGGACAGTTTTCTGTGATGGCTCCTGGGGAACCTTCGGCGCAGGAGCGGCTGCTATCCTAATTGCGCCTTCTAAAGTCAGAACATGTTATGCAGCAAAGCTTGACTTCAGTTGTACAAATAATATTGCTGAATACGAAGCACTTCTGTTGGGGCTTTGGAAGTTAAAGGCAATGGGAATAAGAAGGGCCATCCTTAAAACTGACTCTCAAGTCATTTCTGGTCATGTAGACAAAAGTAGTAAGGCGAGAGATCCGAAGCTTGAAAAATATCTGGATACAGTTCGAAGGCTGGAGGCTTCTTTTGAAGGTTTTTCTGTCAAGAATATTCCAAGAGGAGAGAACGAGCATGCAAATTTGTTAGCCAAATCAGCGGCACAGGGGCTCCCTCTACCTTCGAAAGTATTTTTTGAAACAATAAAAGCACCTTCGGTTGAACTTATGGAGAGGGCAGTGCTTACAATTACCCCTATATATAGTGAAGATTGGAGGACTGAAATTATATCTTTCCTCCAAGGCAATTGTCTTTCGGATGACGAAGCTTATAATAAGAGAATGGAAGCAAGGACAAGACCGTATGTGATAATAGAAGGAGAATTATACAAGCATGGAGTCTATTCTCCACTCCTCAAGTGTTTATCGAGAACCGAAGGTATAGAATTAATGAAGGAGATACATGCAGGTCTGTGTGGATCTCATATTGGGTCTAGACCCTTGCTGGGAAAAGTGTTTAGACAAAGATTTTATTGGCCAAATGCAGCTTCGGATGCAGCAGAGTTAGTTCAAAAGTGCGAGAATTGCCAAAAATATACAAGAGATCAGAAGCAACCTTCATCTTTCACCCAGCTAATACAGCCTACTTGGCCATTGCAAAGATGGGGCCTGGATTTGTTAGGCCGACTTCCACCATCGCAAGGTAATTTGAAATATGTTGTGGTGGCTGTAGAATATTTTTCTAAGTGGATTGAAGCAAAGCCTTTGGCTACAATAACTTCGGTTATAGTCCAGAAATTCTTCTGGCAAAATATTGTTTGTCGCTTCGGCGTGCCGAAGGCTATAACTATGGACAATGGAACACAGTTTGATGCTGAAACGTTCAAAGATTTCTATAACCAAATTGGCACGAAGATTCATTTTGCATCAGTAAGGCACCCAGAATCAAACGGACTGGTAGAAAGAGCAAATGGCATTATAATAACAGGAATGAAGCTAATCTTCAATCAGCCCAGAGGAAAGTGGCCAGATGAGTTGATTAAAGTGGTATGGAGCCACAATACAACCATGTCAAGATCAACAAGATTCACACCTTTCAAACTATTATTTGGTGACGAAGCTATAACTCCAGAAGAAGCTAAAGCAAGATCAATAAGAACAGCAGCTTCGGCAGAAGACGAAGCTGATTATCATTTTTTCTATGGCACCCTTTTCCTTTCAAAAGGGGGAGAAAGGTTTTTAATGGGGCCATAGCTTGTAATTTTTTCTCATTTAGCTCCACAAGAGCCAAATCCCCCAAAAAAGGTTGTAAAATGTAAAATCTGAGCATGCACCATCGAGTGCAGAGAAAAAAGAGGAAAAATAGGGAGAAGCTCAAAAGTCATCCCCAAGGGGATGCAGAGCATGACGAAGCTACAAAAAGTCGTTCCTAAGGGAGCGCGACGTAAGTTTTCTGCTCAAAAGTCATTCCTAAGGGAATGCAGAGCCAAATACCACCGAAATATAAGGCGAAGAAGTTCAAAAGTCGTTCCTAAGGGGATGCAAAACTTATACCACCGAAATAGAAGATGAAGAAGCTCAAAAGACGTCCCTAAGGGGATGTAGAGCTTAAGACTCAAAAGACGTTCCTAAGAGGATGCATAGTCTGGATGTGGCTTCATGTGCTCGTGTTTTGGACATTCATTTGCACATTACATTACATCATTCATTGCATTCACACACATTCATGTAGACATTCGTAGGATCATCATCATCATAACATGGAGTACAAACAGATGCTTCGGCTTTGATGAAAATGCTTCGATGAGCATAAAGAAGCAAAGATACGCTTCGTTGTGTATGAAAATAAGGGAAGGTGTTTTTCTCCTTCAGCTCAAAAGATGCGAGTTTCGTCCACATCAAAGCAATTCACACATGGATGGAAAGGTAAAAATATATTGCAAGGTATGAACAAATTTACAGAGTAATGTTTGATTCCTAAATTACAATATTTTTTACAAAGACAATTCAAATGTCTCTAAAGCTTTGTGCAGCAGCTTCATCAATCTTCGTTAAGCTTCGAATTATTGACCTCCGGCATCATCATCCTATACACAACAAAGCAGTATAAGGTAAAAAGTAACTTCAAG
Source organism: Zea mays (assembly GCF_902167145.1). NCBI lineage: Eukaryota > Viridiplantae > Streptophyta > Magnoliopsida > Poales > Poaceae > Zea > Zea mays. The sequence goes on along the minus strand of NC_050104.1, from coordinate 78,718,984 downwards.
AGAAGGTAAGCAACATGTATAAATATCATACCGGCTTAAGATGACTTCGTGCCTCGTTACCAGCTAAGTCTCGCCCACCCTTCGTCCAAATTTGTGTTATGAATCTATTCCCAATACTTCGGGCTAGGTTGGGGATATCAGCTAAGTCCGCTAGTGATAGACTGAAGTTTGGTCTGTTTACAATCTTTCCATGCGTGCATCTAGCCTTCATAAAAGCTACAGCTGTGCCGCGAGAAGCCAACAGGGCACAAAAGTCGCCGTGTCTAGCTATGACTTCGTCAAGCACCTCAACTTCGCTTTCAATATGCTCGAAGGTGCTTGGCAAGTCTTCAACCGAAGGTTCAAATTTTTCAGAGCTAGCTCCCACTGAGTTAAAGACCTGTCTTAGCCGTTGCACGCAGCGGTTGCCGAAGTTTAAGCAAACATTCCGAAGTTCTTTTAGGGATTCTTGCAATTTTGAGTTTTTCTCGACTTCGGCTTCAAGCCTTGCATCAGAACTTTTCCTTTCTTGTTCGAAGATTTCTGCTTTTCGGAGGAGTTCATCGTTTAATCAAGCAACTCTTGGGCTTCTGCCAATGAACCCTCCATTGTCTGAAGAAGGAAGTCTTTCTTTTTTAGAGAAGCTTCGTGATATTTGATTTTCTTTTCCAAGCCTTCGATTATAATCTCATTCTTTTTATCTTCGAGGTCTTGTTGCATTCTCAGAGCTTTGCTTAGCAGCATACTCTGTGCAAAATAGCCTTCATCAGAAATCTTTGCTTCGTCACAAAAGATTAAAAAGCTGAGGAAAAAACTTCATCTTAAAATTGGAATAGAATAAGCTGCCGAAGATATGTTGTCGTTGGTAGCTGCTAATGTCAGCTTCAAGCTTCGAAAAACCAACACTCTTCGACAGAGTGCTGATAATCTTCGCCCCATTGCGATCTCGAATACATCCTAAGGCTTCTTCATTAATTCCACCAAAGAGCATGGCTCCTGGCTGGTAGCCACGGATATAGCATACTCCTGTAGCTCCTCCTTCTCGGCCTTGGATAATTCTTGACCAACTAGATTTTCGAAGCTGAAGTTTTTTTCTTCCGAAGTACCTTCGGTAATTTCTTTCCCTTTCTCAGGCACTGTGGCCATAACTTCTTCTGTAGCCGCAGCAGTCTCCTCTACGGCTATATCCAAGAGCATTTTATCAATAGCAGATAATGTACTCTCCAGATTGGTAGCTTCGTCGGTTGTAGCTTCGGCAGAAGTATCTGCTTCGGCAGCTGGTGTCATCTTTGATGCTGAGGCCGGCGGTGGCATTTCCTCAATAGCTTGCATAACAGCAACAATTCTTTGCTTTTTGGGCCCAACCACCTTTTTCGTTGCTGAAGGATCGTCCTTCTTCTGTAAAAGCTTCGTTAGATGCGGCCCCGGAGGACTTAGCAGCTTGATAGGTAAGGATTCAGTTATTACCTTTAAAATTTCTTCTACTTCGACAACAGAAGGCGTTGAAGGAGCTTCCTCTTCTATCTCAGCCATCTTCAGCTCTGGAGTTGCAGTTTTTCTCTTCTTCGAAGTCGCCACCTTCGGCTCAGGACTGGATTTTCTCTTCTTTAGAGTTTTTTCATCTTCTTTCACCATCCTAGCAGCCTGTCTGCTTAGAACACTGACAACCCTTTTTCTCTTTGTCCCTTCGGCACCCTTGCTTAGTCATTCATAATTAGGGTATTCAAAGTTTAAAGCGTCCATTACCCGATTCAACCTTCGTTTTGGTCGGGTGCCGAAGGCTGTAGTCATTAGTTGATCTTCTTTTTTGGTATAATTTCCCAAAATTTCATTGCACATAGTCTCAATCATCTCCAGCCATTCTTGGCAAGGCTTTTTAAACTGTTTCTCAAACTTGAAGCGATAGGGTAATCGAACAAGTTCATTCTTCTTCTTTGTCCCTTTTAGCTTCGGCATACTCCATTCACTCAACGTTGGAGATACCCTGTTGGCAGGTATTCTTGCACTAGATCCCTGGTGCTGATTTGTTCAGCCACCACTCTGAATTCTTCTATGGCCAGCGGACATGCTGACCCTGGCTTCATGTTGCACAAGGGTCTGGTCATCCCGAAGCTTAAGGACAGCGGGCTCATCACCATCGTCATCAGTTTCCCTCTTTTCTTCTCATCGGCCTTAATATAAACCCACTCACTCTTCCAGCCAGTTGGCCACTTAGTGCGATAGCTAAGGACCGGAGCCTTTGTATCCTTGCGATACGCGAAGTTATAACAACCAAAATTTTCATGTAGCCCATCTTCTCTAGCCTTCGTTTGGTAATCCAGCTCATGCACTCGGCAAAAAGCTTCAGCATTTGGGTCCATCCCTTGGCTTCGAAGGGCCCAGATGAAATGCTGAGCCTAACGATGGCGTTAGGGGTCAGCTGATGAAGAAAAATCTCAAAATTATCCAAAACTTCTCCAATCATCTCGTTCAAGGGAAACCGTAATCCTACCCTGAAAAAGCTTTTGAAAACCACTACTTTGTCGTCCTTCGGCTCTGGAGTGGTTTCTTCTCTGGCAAAACGAATAAGCTTCTTTTTAGCTTCTCCGATGTAACCCAGCTTCATCATCATGGGCACGTCGGTTTCAGATACAATAGATTTTTCAAAATCCAAGTGGCTGGGTTTTGATGGGATCAGAATGCTATAGTCTTCCTTTTCTTCGTCAACATTTTCTTCCTCGATATCAGCTTTTTCAGCTTTAGTAGCATGTGCAACTTCGTCAATGGCTCCCTCTGTCACAACTAATCCCGATTGTCTCATGACTTTGGAGATCGGAGCTGTCTCGGTGGCTTCAGTCTCCTCTCCTTCACGGGTCACCCTCACAGTCGAGCGTACTCTAACCATCTGATGATGAATCTTTTTGTGGTTTTTACGAAGCTGATGTTTTTTACAGTTTCGACGAAGCTCTTTTTTTTACGAACCTAATTCAAAATGATGGTTCGCTCGAGAATGCAGTGAAAAAGCTTCGGCTATGGTTAAAATTTTCAACAGCACAACAGTGCAATGGCAATGAATGTTGTGGTAACTTCACACCTACCCGTCTATTTATATAGTGCCATAGGTGGGAAGGTGAATCGCCAAATCGCCCGCACCTGCTGAACAATTACCCACACCCGCTGAACGGTGGGCCACTCGACGCCTGGGAAGAGAATCATCAAACTGTTCGTACCCGCTGCGTGGTGGGCCACTCGCGCTTGAAATATTTTAATCGTTTCTCAGCAACGAGCTTAGGGAAGGTGTTTTCGGACCTTCGGCATTCCGAAGCCTTGGAGATTTTTTCACGGATCAAGCTCGTTATGAAAAACAATCTAGCACCGCGAAGGGGCTACTGTTGGGGGCCTGCTTCGTCGCTGAAGGTCCTTTAAGCAGAAACACCTTCGGAAGATCAGCACAAGCAAATACAGCGCGAAGGTACACGCCGAAGCTACGATCCAGGGAGCTTCGGCATAACGACATGCCTTGAGACGAAGGGCTGCACCGACTTAAAGAGGAAAAGACAGATCAGTCCATGATGATTTGTGTCATGATTGTAACTAGTCATCAAGGACATAAATGTAATTCTGACCGGGCTGTGTCCTGTGCCTATAAATAGGTGAACAGTACCCCGTACTGTTCACGTTGTCTTGTATTCGCTCGTGTATCACGCTTGGACTATTGCCTTCTGTCGAGCCAAGGGTACAAACGTAATTCAATATTGTTCACGTTCATTCATGATTATATAATTAAGATATATTAATGATGTTATATGATTATTCACGTTATCTCTCATGTCTCATATGCTTCTTCTTTCATTAATATATACTACAATGATGAAGGTACGTCCTGAGAGCACCTAGAGGGGGGGTGAATAGGTGATCCTGTAAAAACTTGAAACTTAATGCCACAAAACCTTGATTAGGAGTTAGCACAATAAAGCCAAGTGGCTAGAGAGGAGTTCTTGCAAAACACAATAACCACAAGAAGATCAACACAGATAGGCACCGTGGTTTATCCCGTGGTTCGGCCAAGTCCAACACTTGCCTACTCCACGTCGTGGCGTCCCAACGGACAAGGGTTGCACTCAACCCCTCTCAAGCGGTCCAAAGACCCACTTGAATACCACGGTGTTTTGCTTTGTTTCACTATATCCCGTTTGCGAGGAATCTCCACAACTTGGAGCCTCTCGCCCTTACACTTTGATGTTCACAAAGAAGCACAGAAGTAAGGATGGGATGAGCAACGCACACAAGACACAAAATCAGAGCACAACCACGCACACAAGTCACAACTCGAGCTCACAACACAACCCGAAAAGTTCTCTACTCAAATGGAGCTCTAGTTGCTATCACGAAGAATCAAATGCACGGAATTGGAGTCTTGGTGCTTAGGAATGCTTAGAGAAAGCTTAGTGTTCTCCTCCATGCGCCTAGGGGTCCCTTTTATAGCCCCAAGGCAGCTAGGAGCCGTTGAGAGCATTCCAGGAAGGCAATTCTTGCCTTCTATCGCTTGGCGCACCGGACAGTCCAGTGCGGATTTCTTTCCTGTTTTGGCGCAGCCGACCGTTGGCGATTTGGAGCCGTTGGCGCACCGGACACTGTCCGGTGCACACCGGACAGTCCGGTGCCCCCCTTCTGACCGTTGGCTCGGCCACGCGTCACGCGCTGATTTTGTGGCCGACCGTTGGCTCGACCGACCGTTGGCTCACCGGACAGTCCGGTGCACCACCGGACAGTCCGGTGATTTATAGCCGTACGCCGCCGTCGAGACCCGAGAGCAGGCAGTTCACCAGACGCCAGCCTGGCGCACCGGACACTGTCCGGTGCACCCAGACTGAGCAGAGTCTTGGCTGCTCGAGCCAAGTCTTTTCCAATTGCATTTTCTCTGATTCTAGCACTTAGACAAATATGTTAGTACACAAAAAACCAATGTACTAAGTCTAGAATCATACCTTTGTGTTGATTTGCACTTCATCCACCATTTGGCACTTATTAATACTTAAGTACTTGTGTTGGTCACTCAATCACCAAAATACTTAGAAATGGCCCAAGGGCACATTTCCCTTTCAATCTCCCCCATTTTGGTGATTTATGCCAACCACAACAAAAAGCAACTAAAAGAAGTGCAACATCAATGCGAATGAGTACACAAATTTGTTTCGATTCAAATTTGGCATATTTGGATCATTCTTTGCCACCACTTGGTTTGTTTTTGCAAATCAAACTCAATTTCCTATCTCTAAGTCAAATGCACTTGTTGAGGCATAGAGAAAGGTATTCCAAGAGAAATTGATCAAAGTTTCAAAAACTCCCCCTTTTTCCCATAATCAAACATTCTCCCCACAAGAGACCAATTTTGACAAAAAGAGACAATAAGAGTATTTTGATAAAACAAAAGCTCTAACTCTACTATTTTCAAAATTCTCAAGTGGTAGCTGATCCATTTCTTGCTTTGGCCTTATTTTCTCCCCCTTTGGCATCAAGCACCAAAACGGGATCATTTTTGGCCCTTTAACCCCATTGCCTCACCAAAATCTTCAAGTAAGATCAAAAAGGCAATACGAGCATGGAAATGAACTTGGAGTTAGTTACTCTTTCATCGGAGTGCAGTGGAAGTATTTCATGGTCCAAGTCCAACATTCCCTTTCAATCCACCTTTGAGACTAAATCAAGAAAACTCAAGTACACAGTTAGTCTCAAAGGGTCAAGTTGTAGCACATCTCCCCCTAAATATGTGCATCTCTTGCAAATGGACTTGTGAGGTCCGGGGAGTGCTTGTACAACTTGAGCACCATAAATAAGCAACAAAATGCATAAGGAACATGATCAAGGCATAAAACATATGTATGCTATAAATCAATCTAGGTTCCGCGAATCTAAGACATTTAGCTCACTACGCAACCTCCAAAAGGTCTTCTCATCTAGAGGCTTGGTAAAGATATCGGCTAGCTGGTTCTCGGTGCTAACATGAAACACTTCGATATCTCCCTTTTGCTGGTGGTCTCTCAAAAAGTGATGCCGGATGTCTATGTGCTTTGTGCGGCTGTGTTCAACAAGATTATCCGCCATGCGGATAGCACTCTCATTATCACATAGGAGTGGGACTTTGCTCAGATTGTAGCCAAAGTCCTGGAGGGTTTGCCTCATCCAAAGTAGTTGCGCGCAACACTGTCCTGCGGCAACATACTCGGCCTCAGTAGTGGATAGGGCAACGGAAGTTTGTTTCTTAGAACTCCATGACACCAGGGACCTTCCTAAGAATTGGCACGTCCCCAATGTACTCTTCCTATCGACCTTACATCCAGCATAGTCGGAGTCTGAATATCCAATCAAGTCAAAGGTAGACCCCTTTGGATACCAGATCCCGAAGCAAGGCGTAGCGACTAAATATCTAAGAATTCGCTTCATGGCCACTAAGTGACACTCCCTTGGATCGGATTGAAATCTAGCACACATGCATACACTAAGCATAATATCCGGTCTACTAGCACATAAATAAAGTAAAGATCCTATCATAGACCGGTATGCCTTTTGATCAATGGACTTACCTCCTTTGTTGAGGTCGACATGTCCGTCGGTTCCCATTGGAGTCTTTGCGGGCTTGGCATCCTTCATCCCAAACCGCTTGAGCAAGTCTTGCGTATACTTCGTTTGAGAGATGAAGGTGCCATCCTTGAGTTGCTTCACTTGGAACCCAAGGAAGTAGTTCAACTCGCCCATCATTGACATCTCGAATTTCTGTGTCATCACCCTGCTAAACTCTTCACAAGACTTTTGATTAGTAGAACCAAATATTATGTCATTGACATAAATTTGGCACACAAATAAGTCACCATCACATGTCTTAGTGAAAAGAGTTGGATCGGTTTTCCCAACCTTGAAAGCATTAGCAATTAAAAAGTCTCTAAGGCATTCATACCATGCTCTTGGGGCTTGCTTAAGTCCATAGAGCGCCTTAGAGAGCTTACACACGTGGTCGGGGTACCGTTCATCCTCAAAGCCAGGGGGTTGCTCCACGTACACCTCCTCCTTGATTGGCCCGTTGAGAAAAGCGCTCTTCACATCCATTTGGAACAACCTGAAAGAATAGTGAGCGGCATATGCTAGCAAAATACGAATGGACTCTAGCCTAGCCACAGGAGCAAAAGTCTCCTCAAAGTCCAAACCTGCGACTTGGGCATAACCTTTTGCCACAAGTTGAGCCTTGTTCCTTGTCACCACTCCGTGCTCGTCTTGTTTGTTGCGGAACACCCACTTGGTTCCCACAACGTTTTGCTTGGGATGAGGCACCAGTGTCCAAACTTCATTTCTCTTGAAGTTATTGAGCTCTTCCTGCATGGCCAACACCCAGTCCGGATCTAGCAAGGCCTCTTCCTCCATAGAAGAGACAAAAGAGTAATGCTCACAAAAATTAACTAATCTAGAGCGAGTAGTTACTCCCTTGCTAATGTCACCCAAAATCTGGTCGACAGGATGATTCCTTTGAATCGTCGCTCGAACTTGAGTTGGAGGGGCTTGTGGTGCTTATTCCTCCATAACTTGATCATCTTGTGCTCCCCCTTGATCACACACCTCTTCTTGATGAACCTGTTCATCGTCTTGAGTTGGGGGATGCACCATTGTTGAGGAAGAAGGTTGATCTTGCTCCTTTTGTTCCTGTGGCCTCACTTCTCCAATCGCCATGGTGCGTATTGCGGCCGTTGGACCTTCTTCTTCATCTACATCATAAAGATCAACAACTTGCTCTCTTGGAGAGCCATTAGTCTCATCAAATACAACATCGCTAGAGACTTCAACCAAACTCGATGATTTGTTGAAGACCCTATACGCCTTTGTATTTGAGTCATAACCTAACAAAAACCCTTCTACAGCTTTGGGAGCAAACTTAGAATTTCTACCTTTCTTCACTAAAATATAACATTTGCTCCCAAATACACGAAAGTAAGACACATTGGGTTTGTTACCGGTTAGGAGTTCGTATGAAGTCTTCTTGAGGAGTCGATGAAGGTAGACCCGGTTTATGGCGTGGCAAGCCGTGTTCACGGCTTCCGACCAAAACCGCTCAGGGGTCTTGAACTCTCCAAGCATCGTCCTTGCCATATCGATGAGCGTCCTATTCTTCCTCTCTACCACACCATTTTGTTGTGGTGTGTAGGGAGTGGAGAACTCGTGCTTGATTCCTTCCTCCTCAAGGTACTCTTCTACTTGAAGGTTCTTGAACTCCGACCCGTTGTCGCTCCTTATCTTCTTCACCTTGAGCTCAAACTCATTTTGAGCTCTCCTTAGGAAGCGCTTGAGGGTCCCTTGGGTTTCAGATTTATCCTGCAAAAAGAATACCCAAGTGAAGCGGGAAAAATAATCAACAATTACTAAACCATACTTACTTCCCCCAATGCTAAAATAGGCAACGGGTCCGAAGAGGTCCATATGTAGCAGCTCCAGGGGTCTTGATGTGGTCATCACGTTCTTGCTGTGATGAGCATTTCCCACTTGTTTACCTGCTTGACAAGCTGCACAAGGTCTATCTTTTTCGAAGGTTACATTTGTTAGACCTATCACATGTTCTCCCTTTAGAAGTTTGTGAAGGTTCTTCATCCCCACATGTGCTAAATGGCGATGCCACAGCCAGCCCATGCTAGTCTTAGCAATTAAGCATGCATCTAGATCGGCCTCCTCTTTTGCAAAATCAACTAAATAGAGTTTGCCGTCTAATACACCCTTAAAAGCTAATGAACCATCACTTCTTCTAAAGACAGACACATCTACATTTGTGAATAAGCAATTATATCCCATATTACATAATTGACTAACGGACAACAAATTATACCCGAGTGATTCAACTAAAAACACATTAGAGATAGAATGCTCGGAAGAAATAGCTATTTTTCCTAGTCCTTTAACCTTGCCTTGATTCCCGTCACCGAATATGATTGAGTCTTAGGAATCTTTGTTCTTGACGTAGGAGGTGACCATCTTCTTCTCCCCCGTCATGTGGTTTGTGCATCCGCTGTCGATAATCCAGCTTGATCCCCCGGACGCATAAACCTGCAAGGCAGATTAGGCTTGGGTCTTAGGTACCCAACTCTTGTTGGGTCCTACAAGGTTAGTAACAATAGCCTTAGGGACCCAAATGGAAGTTTTATCTCCCTTGCATTTTGCCCCTAATTTTCTAGCAACTACTCTCTTATCCTTTCTACAAATAGCAAAGGAAGCATTGCAGGCATGGTAAATTGTAGAATGTTCATTACTCACTTTCCTAGGTGCATGAACAACATTTCTTATAGGCATATGATGAATAACATTTTTCCTAGCCAAATTTCTATCATTCATAATAGAAGAACTAGAAGCAATCATGGCATGAGAATTAAAAGCATCATAACTTCTATGAACATTCCTAGAAAATCTCCTATCATGGTACATAAAAGCATGGTTCTTTTGAACACTATTAGCCATAGGGGCCTTCCCTTTCTCCTTGGCGGAGATGGGAGCCTTATGACTTGTTAAGTTCTTGGCTTCCCTCTTAAAGCCAAGCCCATCCTTAATTAAGGGGTGTCTACCAATCGTGTAGGCATCCCTTGCAAATTTTAGTTTATCAAATTCACTTTTGCTAGTCTTAAGTTGGGCATTAAGACTAGCCACTTCATCACTTAATTTAGAAATGCAAACTAGGTGTTCACTATAAGCATCAACATTAAAATCTTTACACCTATTGCAAATCATTACATGTTCTACACAAGAGGTTGATTTATTAGCTATTTCTAACTTAGCATTCAAGTCATCATTGATACTCTTTAAGCTAGAAATAGATTCATGGCATGTAGACAATTCACATGAAAGCATTTCATTTCTTTTAACTTCTAAAGCAAGAGAATTTTGTGCACTTAAAAATTTATCATGCTCTTCATATAAAAGATCTTCTTGCTTTTCTAAAAGATTATTTTTCTCATTCAAAGCATCAATTAATTCATTGATCTTATCAATTTTAGTTCTATCTAGGCCTTTGAATAAATATGCATAGTCTATTTCATCATCATTAGATTCATCTTCACTTGAAGAACCATAAGTAGTATTGTTTCGAGTACATACCTTCTTCTCCTTTGCCATGAGGCATGTGTGATGCTCGTTGGGGAAGAGGGACGATTTGTTGAAGGCCGAGGAGGCGAGTCCTTCGTTGTCGGAGTCGGACGACGAGCAATCCGAGTCCCACTCCTTGCCAAGATGTGCCTCGCCCTTAGCCTTCTTGTAATTCTTCTTCTTTTCCCTCTTCTTCTCTTGTTCCTGGTCACTATCATTATCGGGACAATTAGCGATAAAATGACCAATCTTACCACACTTGAAGCCGGAGCGCTTTCCCTTTGTCTTGCTTTTGTTGGGATGCTCCTTGCGACTTTTGAGCGTCGTCTTGAAACGCTTGATGATGAGAGCCATTTCTTCCTCGTTAAGCCCGGTCGCCTCAATTTGTGCCACCTTGCTAGGTAGCGCCTCCCTGCTACTAGTTGCCTTGAGAGCAATGACTTGAGGCTCATGGATTGGGCCATTCAACGCCTCATCAACGTATCTTGCCTCCTTGATCATCATTCGCCCACTTACGAACTTTCCAAGTATCTCCTCGGGCGTCATCTTGGTATACCTAGGATTCTCACGAATAGAGTTAACCAGATGAGGATCAAGGACGGTGAAAGACCTTAGCATAAGACGGACGACATCGTGGTCCGTCCATCGCGTGCTTCCATAGCTCCTTATTTTGTTGATGAGGGTCTTGAGCCTGTTGTACGTTTGGGTTGGCTCCCCCCCTGATCATCGCGAACCTTCCTAGTTCGCCTTCCACCAACTCCATCTTGGTGAGCATGGTGACGTTGTTCCCCTCATGCGAGATCTTGAGGGTGTCCCAAATCTGCTTGGCGTTATCCAAGCCGCTCACCTTATGATATTCATCCTTGCACAGTGATGCTAAAAGGACAGTAGTAGCTTGTGCATTTTTGTGAATTTGTTCATTTATAAACATGGGACTATCCTTACTATCAAATTGCATTCCATTTTCTACTATCTCCCATATACTTGGATGGAGAGAGAACAGGTGGCTACGCATTTTGTGACTCCAAAATCCGTAGTCCTCTCCATCAATGTGAGGAGGTTTACCGAGGGGAATGGAAAGCAAATGAGTATTGGAGCTTTGCGGAATACGAGAATAGTCAAAAGAAAAGTTTGAATTGACCGTTTTCTTTTTCTCGTGGTCGTCGTCGTCCTGTTGGGAAGAGGAAGATTCGTCGCTGTCGTAGTAGACTATCTCCTTGATGCACCTTGTTTTCTTCTTCTTCCCGTCTTTTCTTTTGTGGCTCGAGCCCGAGTCAGTAGGCTTGTCATCTTTTGGATCATTGACGAAGGACTCCTTCTCCTTATCATTGACCACCATCCCCTTGCCCTTAGGATCCATCTCTTCGGGCGATTAGTCCCTTACGTGAAGAGAACGGTTCTGATACCAATTGAGAGCACCTAGAGGGGGGTGAATAGGTGATCCTGTAAAAACTTAAAACTTAATGCCACAAAACCTTGATTAGGAGTTAGCACAATAAAGCCAAGTGGCTAGAGAGGAGTTCTTGCAAAACACAATAACCACAAGAAGATCAACACAGATAGGCACAGTGGTTTATCCCGTGGTTCGGCCAAGTCCAACACTTGCCTACTCCACGTTGTGGCGTCCCAACGGACAAGGGTTGCACTCAACCCCTCTCAAGCGGTCCAAAGACCCACTTGAATACCACGATGTTTTGCTTTGTTTCACTATATCCCGTTTGCGAGGAATCTCCACAACTTGGAGCCTCTCGCCCTTACACTTTGATGTTCACAAAGAAGCACGGAAGTAAGGATGGGATGAGCAACGCACACAAGACACAAAATCAGAGCACAACCACGCACACAAGTCACAACTCGAGCTCACAACACAACCCGAAGAGTTCTCTACTCAAATGGAGCTCTAGTTGCTATCACAAAGAATCAAATGCATGGAATTGGAGTCTTGGTGCTTAGGAATGCTTAGAGAATGCTTGGTGTGCTCCTCCATGCACCTAGGGGTCCCTTTTATAGCCCTAAGGCAGCTAGGAGCCGTTGAGAGCATTCCAGGAAGGCAATTCTTGTCTTCTGTCGCCTGGCGCACCGGACAGTCCGGTGCACCACCGGACACTGTCCGGTGCGGATTTCTTTCCTGTTTTGGCGCAGCTGACCGTTGGCGATTTGGAGCCGTTGGCGCACCGGACACTGTCCGGTGCACACCGGACAGTTCGGTGCCCCCTTCTGACCGTTGGCTCGGCCATGCGTCACGCGCTGATTCTGTGGCCGACCGTTGGCTCACCGGACAGTCCGGTGATTTATAGCCGTACGCCGTCGTCGAGACCCGAGAGCAGGCAGTTCACCAGACGCCAGCCTGGCGCATCGGACACTGTCCGGTGCACCCAGACAGAGCAGAGTCTTGGCTGCTCGAGTCAAGTCTTTTCCAATTGCATTTTCTCTGATTCTAGCACTTAGACAAATATGTTAGTACACAAAAAACCAATGTACTAAGTCTAGAATCATACCTTTGTGTTGATTTGCACTTCATCCACCATTTGGCACTTATTAATACTTAAGTACTTGTGTTGGTCACTCAATCACCAAAATACTTAGAAATGGCCCAAGGGCACATTTCCCTTTCACGTCCTTCATGACCTTCGTCCAAAGATCATTATATCCTAAGGGAGATAATGCTTTGAAGGACGAAGGGCATTAACCATTAACCTCTTTTTGTGTTGCCTTGTTCTTAACTCATAGCATTTGAGAACAAGTCCCCAACACTTCAAAAGCGGCCTTTTGACTCATGTGTTCGCAAACAAGATTAGTTTAGCGTTAACAATGGTCGCTTTGCGGGATGATCAAGGTCTAGTTTGGTCTTCGTTCCAAAACTATGGCAGGATCAAAGCATATGGCGGTTTTGATAGACATATGCCAAGAGTTTTTCTTTTACACTCCTTTGTATAGTTTTTTCTACACTCTTGTTTTGATATGTCTTGGCTCACCTTGTTTTTAATATAATTAGTACAATGCCCATGTATTTTGATGGCACATAAATATTCGATAAAATGTTAGCGCACAATGATTACATGAAAATGAAGTATACATATATTATCATTGATATCAATATCTCACAAATTCTTTGCCAACAACCAATACAAAACTAAACTTGTGATCCAGAGAGCCTCTTCCTCTCCCTCGACTATTCAGTAACACATCGTCGGCAACGACGCCTTCTCCTCTCTCTCGGTTGTTCTTGCCCTGTTGCCTGCAATGGTACGTAACGGTATGGAGTCGGTTGTTTAGCCACGCATCTTAGGTGGTAATGCCTCCTCCTCTCCCTCGCTTATTCTTGGTCTCCTGCCTGTAGAGGCACATGATGGCGGAGAGTCGCGACAGCGGTTCGAGATACTTGCTGACGGGGTGGAGGGTAAAGGCGATACCGCATGTGCTGTGCGTCGACTGTTGGTGAGTCAAAGGCCAGCATAATGGCCTGCTCGATGTTCTCTATGGCGGTACAGAAGAATCTGGTGAGAGAGGTGGAGTCAGCAGATAAGATGGGAAGTGTTCGCTTAACATACACGCTCGTGGTGATTGCATGGTTTTGTTGTTACGTATGCAAAAGTTAACAATTATCTTATCTTGTTGTTGGGCGATACGTGGAGGGAGAAGAGCAGATATACACACGACGCATGAAAATCGTGCTTTAAAAGTAGGGAAGAGATAGGTAGTGGCTTAGTTCGTTAAAAAAATTCTACGGAATACATGTATATTCTCGTAAAATTCTTTAGGCCTTGTTTAATTATTCCAATTCCATGTGTATTAGAGTGTATTGGAATGGATTGTGATGGATTTAGACTTGTTATGAATTTAAATCGACTCAATATCATTCAATCCACATGGATTAACGGTGAAACGAACAAGCCCGCAAAAATGTGCCCAAAGTGTGACGGAACCTCCCAAGGTATTAGGCCCACCTACAGTTGTCCTTGTCCTAAGGACCTTGGACAACTCTGTAGATGCACTTAATCACTCGACAAGTTCGGTAACTGTATCCTCATCATTTCGCCCAAGAGCGCTTCACCCGTCACGCAGATACTACATCACATCGGAGGAAAGAATAAGCAGAAGCAAATTACAATAATTTAATTTACATTCATCCAATATAGAGAGAGTATTATTATTACAATACCAAGGTACGGTGAGTGCATAAAGTATTATTATTATAGGCCCGGGAGGCAAAACATCCTCCCGCACACAAAAGATTATTGTTTTTAAACTAGGAGAGCAACATCCTCCCATGACTTCACTGCTGGGGCTCTTCCTTGGGTACCACCTTTGAACAGAAACAACAAAAGTCTGTTGTTTCCTCACCTACAACAACATGGGTTCGAAAACCCTGAGTACGGAGTGTACTTTCGCAAGTCTTACCCGACAAAAGAAAAGACTCTCAAGGATATGCTGGCTTGAGTGAGTCAAGGTAAGGCTATTCAAAAATCAAAGACTCTGTTTGCAGAAATGCTTACTAATAGTGGGTCCTTAAAAATCCAGTTTTATTATCAGTTTAAGTAGTTACCTGAATCTAGAGTTCCTTCTACCCTATTTCAAGCACTTGGCCTACACTAGTCGTCTTGTATCAACCCTTTAGTCTACTAGAATGCTACGTGTAAGTCAGTGACCAAGTCTTCATGTTCGAGAAGTAACGGCGATCTGAATCAATTAATACTCAGCTGAGGATCTCCAATCACACGACATATGTAGCACTTAACCCTTGCATATGTCAACTCGCCACCGGGTTTCTCAAGACCAGACCGGGTTCACGCCAACCGAGAGCACAAATATACCACCGTCCAGCCTCTTGCCACGGAGGGTACACGCTACTCTCGCCATCTCTCCACTCCCATTGTGTGTTGGCCTTTCTGGTATTGGCAGGGCCGTGCCGGTAAAATTTGAGGCCCTGTACAAATTCTGAAATGAGACCTTTTTTATTAGTGAAGGTTATTGACCGTCGGTGAACGAAACGTTATACTGCACGTATATAGGCTGTGCTCACGTCTCACAGTCATGAAATAGACACATGAGTAAAGAATTAGAGACTAAGAACAACTCCAAAAGACTCTGTATTCTTTCTAATTGATATAAATATTTTTTTTGAAAAAAAAACCTTCTATCAGCTTATTTCAATGGCTATCTAAAAATAATCATCTTTGATTCTAACTTTCTCGCTAGCCAAAGATAGAAAACGTGAATGACTCTAAAAATACAAATAAGACATAAAAAAGTTGTTAGAGATTAAAAGATATACAAAATAATTCTTAAAATGATAATTTAGAGACTGAAATTTAGAAATAGTCTTAGAGATGCTCTAATGTATATTTTCTATTATATAAATATATTGCAGACTTACATATTTGGGGCCCTAGATTTTGCGGGGCCCTGTACGAGCGAACAGCTCGCACACCCCTTGGCACGGGCCTGGGTATTGGTCTGCCCGAGGCAAAGCTTACCCATGATGAGGCATGTGACCAGTTAAAGGGTCCTCGGTCAGCAGGCCCACATCGGTGCGGTCCTTAAGCGACTCAGACGGAGACACTACGCCGAGACTCTCTTCTCATGCAAGTCACCCGCCCTGTCTCAGCTTTACCATTTAAAATCCCAAAGTTTGGTACCGGGCAGAGGTACATCTATTCCAATGTTGAACCCATCACGGCCATGATGGATCAACCATCAAGTTTTATTTTTGAAAATGTCCCATTCCATCTGAAGCATCATCTTTTGTTAAAACCAAAACATTTTTGTTTTCTAAAGCAAGACTAAGCATCAAAAAACCTTTTAATAAAACAGATAATCAAGGTAGCGTAAATAATTCCAAGGAAGGAAATGCAGCAATTGGCTTAACACCCAACTCCTATCACCTAATGCATCATTCAAGTGATAAAGAGTTTAAAATCACAAGGTAAAGGTAAATGCACCGGGGCTTGCCTTGTGTTGTAGGGGAGTCGGGATCTGTTCCACAGATATCGAAATAAAAACTATTCCCGACAGGTGGTGTTTCAGTTGGTGGTGCAGTCTCTTCTTCTTCAACACTTACTTCTTCTTCGTTTTCTATACATAACCATATATAAACATGAATGCTCATGTGATGTTATGAATATGCAAATATAATAGAGAGACATCAAGTTGTATCTTGAATACAACTTTCCTTCACGGTACACCAGGGAAACTAGGGTTTTCTGAGTCAATATTCCACTAGAATACGGCAACTATTACCTAGAAAGCTAGGGTTTTGGGTTTGGGGATCAAACAATGTCCAAAATAGGTCAAACTTTACCCAAGGACTCTAACTATCATATTAAGCTTACCTAAAAAGTTTTATGATTTTTGGAGTCATCAAATAATTTCTAAAATTTTAAAAGTCTAGGTTTAGGCATTCTTAAATACTAAATAATTCCTGGTTTGGACTAAAAATCTTGGAACTACTTTTATTAAATACTAGGGGATTTTAGGAGTCCAGTAAAATTAGTCTCATGATTTTATCATTTTTATATAATTTCCTATGAATTCCTTAATCCTTGCAGAAAAAGAAAAGGAAAAATGGTGAACAGTGGTGGGCTGAAACGAGCCCGAGTCGGTCCACGTCCAGGCGAAATGCGCCCGCGCGCGCGTCCGCGATGTGCATTTTGCGCAGAGGACCTCAATCATTCAAATAACCGCTAAAGAACCCTGCGCACTATTTAGAGGCCCCTGCATTTCTATTCCTTCGCAGCGCCAGGTCCACGACGGTGGACGGCGACGAGCATACCTCCGGTGAGCCTGTACCGGCTAGGATACTCAATGACCGGTGCTCTAGCTTGGCTAACACCTAATTCCACCCTCGGCAACACTAACCCCCCATCTAATTGCACTAATCTGGACCAGAGCATGCCTGCTCACGACGACCGCGAAAACCGAGAAGAAACTATGGTGTTCAGGGCAATCCAGTGCGGTCTAGTTCAATCAATTGAGCCTACAAGCAACAGGAGACCCTAGAAATACTAGAACATACAACAGAGAGGCAAGAACCAACCTGAGGAGGGCTGGCCACGGTGAGAGATTCTCACGACGGTGTTCTGACTGATTTGGGGGAAATGGGGAATTGGGAGGCTCCAGTGGACGATCGGAGGCAAGAGCTGGTGCTTTGGATGCGCAATAACCTAGCGGAGCTCACTAGGGCAGCAATTTATAGACTCCATCGGTGGTGGCGTCCAATTTGATGAAAATGTGCTGGCGGCTGGAGAGAGGGACTGAGTCTCTGCGGCGTTCTACCATGGCATTCACCGAACATAGGCAGATGGCTATCACGGGTTAACCTCCATGGTGCAAAGCGACGTGGTAAACTACCTAAGGCGTGGCACAACCGGGGAAAACAGCGGCAGCCTCGGCGACGACCGTGCAGCCACGTTGCCAGGCAAGTGGGCACGGCGACAGGGCAAACAGTGCCCCCAAGTTCATCTCCTATGCGATATTTCTCACCCTGTGTAGTTATCTGCACTCCACCGGGCACGAATCGCAGCGCCGACGAGGATCACGGCGCGGAGTCATCGACGGCGAGATACAATGAACTTGCGATCTTTTTCAGTGTACTGTACCATCAGAACTCCATTCAGAGCGCCTGACAGAGCATGTTTGAGAGCGATTTACTCCAAAATTGTTCAGCACCTGGTCAAGCTTGGTATAACAAAGTTGTTCACTAATGTTAGAGCTTCAATTTTGCCACAGTGACCCTGACCTTATCTCCATTGAATCAACCATGAACTGCTCCCAAAGTTAACCAAATGTCACTGAACTTAGGTTTTCAGAGTTAAGGCTGTCTGACAGGCCAATTTCAAATCTCTTTTTCTACCATTTTCATGTAGTACTAGGGCTTACTCACTTAATCAAATTTGTACCCTTTACATAGCTCTACAAGTTTGATTTATTGACCTAGGGCAAAATCTTTATGAATTCAGAGATACCAAGCTCCAAAGTTCACCCCATTCAACTGAAATTCAGACTTAACCATATAGTGTTCATGGGTACTTTTTGCAAATAAGTCCAAACTTCATCACTCCACTTGAAAATTCTTCAATGTGAAAGTTACTTGATTTGTGATGTTTTATCACTTTGCTATTTGCACTTTGGTCCAAAAGTGCCTAGAATTTACATTTACCCCATAGGGTTCCAATTAGGGTTTTCTAGGGTTTCTTTTAGGGTTTTGAGGACTTTAGGGTTTTTGTGCCACTAAAGCACATCAAATGTGATACCTTGTGAACATTTCTCATAGCTTATGAGATTCTTACTCATTTTGGTTTCACTTTAATCCATAGGCCCTATTTCCAGGGTTAAGTACCCTACCTTAGCATTATGTATACCTTAAGTCACATCATCAAAACTTATTTTGAAAATTTACTTAGTGAATGCGTTCTAGGTGTAACAAACAACATGACATGTCAATGCACATGATGTTATGCTCAAGTTTTAGTGCCAGTAACACCAGGGGTGTTACATCCTTCCCCCATAAAAGAATCTCGTGTCGAGATTTAAGGTCCTAGGATAAGTAATGGAAAAGGAAACGCGTCACATCTTTATTTCCTTACTTGTCTTATAGAGCGGGGGTGGTATGGGGTTTATTCCACCTTTACAATTAAATATACATATCTTACAGGTTACATGAAGCTAAAAACCTAGGAAAATTCTTTTCAAGAAGTCTTGAGTCTCCCAGGTAGCTTCATCTTCAGTATGCTGGTTCCATTGTACCTTATAGAATTTAAGAGTCCTTTTTCGAGTGATCATGTCCTTCTGATGCAAAACTCGAACGGGATGTTCTAAATAAGTCAAATCTAGTTCTAAAGCAACATCCACCACATCAATGGTTCGACCAGGAATCCGAAGGCACTTCTTTAATTGAGATACATGGAACACATTATGCACTACACACAATGCTTCTGGCAGTTGGAGTCGGTAGGCCACTAGTCTGTATCGTTCAAGAATAAGAAATGGGCCAATATACTGGGGTGTCAGTTTCCCTTTTACCCTGAAATGGTTCACACCCTACATTGGTGATACCTTCAAGTATACATGATCATTAACTTGAAAGACCAAAGGTTGGCGTCGCTTATCCGCATAATTCTTTTGCCGAGCTTATGCCTCTTTCAAGTTGTGTATGATCCGTTGGACTTTTTCTTCCGTCTCTTTAACCATGTCGGGCCTGAAAACCCATCTTTCTTCGGGTTCTGACCAATTTAAAGGTGTCCGGCACTGTCGTCCATACAGTGCTTCAAATGGTGCAATCTTAAAGCTTTCTTGATAGCTATTGTTATATGAAAACTCTGTCAATGGCAGACATTCATCCCACTTTTGTGGAAATTCCAGGACACATGCTCACAACATGTCTTCAATTATTTGATTTACTCTTTCAGTTTGTCCACTTGTTTGAGGATCATAGGCCGAACTGTGGAGCAACTTAGTACCCAGAGACTTATGGAGCTCTTTCCAAAATTTGGATACAAATTGTGGTTCGCGGTCCGACACTATTGTTTTTGGAACCCCGTGCAAACTGAGAATACGAGCAATATATAACTGGGCATAGACAGCAACTGGGTGATCTGTTTTGACGGGCAGAAAATGAACTATCTTGGTAAGACGATCAATTATAACCCAGATAGAATCAAAGCCTTTTTCTGTCCTAGACAACCCCACAATAAAGTCCATGCTAATGTCCTTCCATTTCCAAGTTGGGATAGGTAAAGATTGCAGTGGTCCAGTGGTCTTCATGTGCACTGCCTTGACACGTCTACAGGTGTCACATCTTGCCACATAGCGTGCAATCTCAATTTTCATTTTTGTCTACCAATAATGCCGCTTTAAGTCTTGATACATCTTAGTACTTCCAGGATGAATGGAATATCGACTAAGATGAGCTTCATCCAAAATTTGTTGGCGGACCTCAGCATCTTTAGGCACAACTATGCGATCATTGAACCATAGTATTCCTTGGTCATCCTTTATGAAGCAATTAGCTAGCCTTGCCGGCTTCTATTTTCTCATGAATGTGTTTCATACCCTTGTCAGTTCTTTGGGCATCAATAATTCTCTGTAGAAGAACTGACTCAAGCTTTAATTGGGTCAAAGTTCCATGTTGTATCATACCCAGGTTCAACTTCTCCATTTCTTAACATAGTGTGGTGTCAGGAGTCCTTACTGCAAGACAATGACAGGAAGCTTTGCGACTCAGTGCATCTGCCACTACATTGGCTTTTCCTGGGTGATAGTGGATTTCTAAATCATAATCTGTAATCAGCTCAAGCCATCTTCTTTGCCTCATGTTCAGTTCTGATTGGGTGAAAATATATTTCAGACTTTTATGATCTATATATAAATGGCAAGTATTTCCCAGCAGATAATGACGTCATATTTTAAGGGCATGAACAACTGTAGCTAATTCCAAATCATGAGTTGGATAGTGCTCCTCATGTCGGTGTAGTTGTCTTGAAGCATAAGCTATGACTCAGCCCTCTTGCATTAGGACACATCCGAGTCCACTTCCTGATGCGTCACAATACACCTCAAAAGGTTTTTCTATATCTGGTTGAGCTAATACCGGAGCAGTGGTCAATAATACCTTCAGCTGCTCGAAGGCTTCATTGCATTTCGAGGACCAATCAAACTTGGTATCATTCTTCAATTAACCTGTAATAGGTTTAACAATCTTGGAGAAATCCGGAATAAACCTGCGGTAATATCAGGCCAGTCCAAGGAAGCTTCGAACTTGATGTACTGTTGTTGATGGTTTCCATTCTAGAATATCTTTATCTTTACTGGGATCGACCACAATTCCTTTTGCAGTTAATACATGTCCCAGAAACTAGATTTCTTCCAACAAAAATGTGCATTTACTGAATTTAGCATACAACTGGTGCTCCCTCAAGCGCGTTAGTACAATTCGTAAGTGCTTGGCATGCTCCTCTTCATTTTTGGAATAGATAAGAATGTCATCAATGAAGGCCACCACAAATTTATCTAACTCGGGCATAAATACCGAGTTCATTAAGTATGTGAAGTGGGCTGGAGCATTTGTCAATCCGAAAGACATAACCAAATATTCGAATAATCCATACCACGTAGTGAATGCGGTCTTGGGTATATCTTCGGGTCGAATACGGATCTGATGATAACCTGACATGAGGTCAATCTTGGAGAATACCCGAGCTCTAGTAAGTTGATCGAACAAGATATCAATCCGGGGAAGAGGGTACTTGTTCTTGATGGTGACCTCATTAAGGGGTCTGTAGTCCACGCACATTCGAAGTGTTTGATCCTTCTTCTTAACGAAAATTGCTGGACATCCCCATGGTGATGAACTAGGCCTAATGAACCCCTTCTCAAGAAAGTCTTGGAGTTGAGTCTTGAGTTCTGCCAATTCATTAGGTGGCATTCAGTACGACCTTCTAGAAATAGGAGCCGTACGGGGCTTTAGGTCAATCACGAACTCTACATCCCTTTCTGGAGGCAACCCAGGCAGGTCTTCAGGAAAGACATCCGGGAATTCACACACCACCGGAATGTTCTGGATTTCTGGTATGATAGCTTCATAAACTTGCCCAGATGGTTTGACTGGGACATCTACAGGGATGGAAAGTTTAATCTCTTTATGGCCATGGCTCAATTTGATGGTCCTTAAGTCTGTATTGATGATGGCTTCATGCTGGGCTAACCAATTCATTCCTAGAATTACATTTATGTCTTGGCCCTTTAAAACAATCATGTTGGCAGGAAATTCCTGTCCGGCCAATGTTACTGGTATGTGGAAGGCTACTTCCTTAGTAAATATTCGTCCCCCAGGTGAATAGATAATAAATCCTTCCCTTGATTCAGTGCAAGGAATTCAATACTTTTCCACAAAATTCTTGCTTACGAAGGTGTGTGATGCACCAGAATCAAAGAGAATAATTACTGGGTAATTAGCAACAAGGAACATACCCATCATTACCGGCTCGCCCTCCGGTGTTGTAGCCACTTGGGTATAATAAATTCGTCCAGTTTTCTTGAAGTTCTTGCCCGTTGAAGTATTAGACGTATTTCTCTTTCCTTGGTTGGAGTTCCCAGAGTTCTGTTGTAAATTAGTTTTATTTTGCTTCGGGTATGGGCAGTCCTTGATAAAGTGTCCGGACTTTC
The DNA here is from genome assembly GCF_902167145.1 of Zea mays. Classification (NCBI taxonomy): domain Eukaryota; kingdom Viridiplantae; phylum Streptophyta; class Magnoliopsida; order Poales; family Poaceae; genus Zea; species Zea mays. Next base: position 78,696,754 of record NC_050104.1, on the reverse strand, counting down.
CACAGTTGAAGCAACAAGTGGAAGAACTAGGGAGAGCAGGGAAACGAGTATGAGGGGCACTCGGCTGATTGGTAGGAGTGGGGGCAGTAGTGGGATGAATAAAAATAGGCTGCTTGAAGGGATATGAAGATGGGAGAGGTGAAGAATGATTTTGATTAAAAGGTTGGATCACCAACCTGGTTCTCTTCTCAGGCCCTTGATTAGACCTTTCACCTCCAAACCCCTTTGATTTTCCATGTCCTGCATTTTTGGCTTCCACTGCTAGTGTTGTACTAACAGCCCTACTGTAGGTAAGATCCAGACATGTTGCCATTTTCTGTTGAAGCCTGTTATTAAGTCCCCTCATAAAACAAATCTTTTTCTTCAGATCTATATTCACTTGGTCGATGGCATACTGAGATAGATGGTTGAATTTGTTGAGATACTGCATTACAGTATCTCCCCCTTGCTTTAACCGGATGAATTCTTCTTGTTTCATATGGAGCACTCCCTCTAGTACATAATGCTCCCAGAATGCTAGCTTGAATTCCTCCCAAGTGATCTGATGTCCAGCCGGTTGAACTGCTACAAAATTTGCCCACCAAGTACTGGCAGACCCTCTCAGCTGTTGTGCAGCAAACAGTGGCTTCTGCGTCTCCGTGCAGCGAATCAGCCCAAACTTCTGTTCCATGACTCTTACCCACTCATCGGCTTCTATAGGTTCTTCTGCTTTAATAAAGAGCGGGGGTCGAGTCTCAGAAAATTCCAAGTATGTAGTTTCACGCGGTCCTTGAGGAGGAGCTCTCCCACCATGCTGTTGGAACTGATTGCCCGCCATTTCGCGCAAGAAGCGCGTATTATCCGCAGTGGCATTGACCAGGGCAGCGATAGCCTCGGCCAAAGTCGGTGGTACTTGTGACGGGTTAGGAGTATCTTCCCAACCGCGGGAAGTCCCCGCACCATCATGTGTGTGAGTCCGTGATGGCATCTAAGGCAAAGAAACATTTCGAAAAAATATAACATGCCAGCACACACCATCATATTACATTACCAAAATGTAATAATTATACAGACTCCTTTGTATAACTTGACTTCATTACTTATTTTACATAAATATAACATCTAACTATACTATTCTAGTCTTCGTCATCCTTGGTTGCTTCATTTCGTGCTGCAAGAGACCGTTCGTCAGCAAGGTTCATGGAAGGAGGGGGCCTAAAAAGGTCCAACTCCTCATCAGGTCCTTCATTTGTTGTTCCTGATGGTCCGGCTCCCATTGCAACAACGTCAGAAGGCACGTTTGGGTGCAGTCGAGCATACAATACATGTACTTCTTCATGTAAAGTATTACAGTACACTTGCAGGCTGTCGAGGGCCGCACTAAGCTCTGCCACACGGGCTCGAGCTTTTGCTTCGCGGTCCCAAGCGATCAAACGCGAGTTGACGGCCCAATCAATGGCCGAGTCCCGTTCTGAAATCTCATATTGCAAGCGGTTGACGTCAGCTGACAATTCAGCTATACACTGGCTATCCTGCGACCATGCCCTATTCCGATGACGTAGCTCTGACCGAAGTTGTTCCACCTTGGCTTCCAGGTCTCCAATTGGGTCATTGCTGCCACTACTACTCCCTTCATGTCTAGGGGCTAGCTGATGATGAGGCACGCCAAAAGGTCCAGTAGATTTGCGTGCTGTTTTCCTTGTAGGCGCCATGTCTCCATAAGAGGGGAAGATTTATTAGTATATTTTTAAACATGATGCATGCATAACCTAATAAATATGGAATCAACCTTTGTTGATTCCCAACTTCCTATATATTGCACTCTGTTATCCAATTCTACAAGATAAGGGACTACCAGAAAGTGGTAAGGTAAGAATGAAAGAATATTTCTAGGTGAGTCTTTGAAAATTCTTTTGAACTACGACGTAATATCTGGAGAGATGGGCTTCGCTCCGATACCAGCTGTGATGGAACCTCCCAATGTATTAGGCCCACCTACAGTTGTCCTTGTCCTAAGGACCTTGGACAACCATGTAGATGCACTTAATCACTCGATAAGTTCGGTAACTGTATCCTCATCATTTCGCCCAAGAGCGCTTCACCCGTCACGCAGATATTACATCACATCGGAGGAAAGCATAAGCGGAAGCAAATTACAATAATTTAATTTACATTCATCCAATATATAGAGAGAGTATTATTATTATTACAATGCCAGGGTACGGTGAGTGCATAAAGTATTATTATTACAGACCCGAGAGGCAAAACATCCTCCCGTACACAAAAGATTATTGTTTTTAAAGTGGGAGGCTAACATCCTCCCATGACTTCACTGCTGGGGCTCTTCCTTGGGTACCACCTTTGAACAGAAACAACAAAAGTCTGCTGTTTCCTCTCCTACAACAACATGGGTTCAAAAACCCTGAGTATGGAGTGTACTTTCGCAAGTCTTACCCGACAAAAGAAAAGACTCTCAAGGATATGCTGGCTTGAGGGAGTCAAAGTAAGACTATTCAAGAATCAAAGACTCTATTTGCAGAAATGCTTACTAATAGTGGATCCTTAAAAATCCAGTTTTATTATCAGTTTAAGTCGTTACCTGAATCTAGAGTTCCTTCTACCCTAGTTCAAGCACTTGGCCTACACTAGACGTCTTTTATCAACCATTTAGTCTACTGGAATGCTACGTGTAAGTCAGTGACCAAGTCTTCATGTCCGAGAAGTAACGGCGATCCGAATCGATTAATACTCAGCTGAGGATCTCCAATCACATGACATATGTAGCACTTAACCCTTGCACATGTCAACTCGCCACCGGGTTCACGCCAACCGAGAGCATAGATACACCACTGTCCAACCTCTTCCCACAGAGGGTACACGCTACTCTCGCCATCTCTGCACTCCCATTATGTGTTGGCCTTTCTGGTATTGGTCTACCTGAGGCAAAGCTTACCCATGACGAGGCATGTGACCAGTTAAAGGGTCATCTGCCAGCAGGCCCACATCGGTACAGTCCTTAAGCGACTCATACGAAGACACTACACCGAGACTCTCTTCTCGTGCAAGTCACCCGCCCGGCCTCAGCTACCATTTAAAATCCCAAAGTTTGGTACCTGGCACAGGTACATCTTGTCCGATGTTGAACCCATCACGGCCATGATGGATCCACCATCAAGTTTTATTTTTGAAAATATCCCATTCCATCTGAAGCATCATCTTTTGTTAAAACCAAAACATTTTTGTTTTCTAAAGCAAGACTAAGCATCAGAAAACCTTTTAATAAAATAGGTAATCAAGGTAGGGTAAATAATTCCAAGGAAGGAAATGCACCAATTGGCTTAACACCCAACTCCTATCACCTAATGCATCATTCAAATGATAAAGAGTTTAAAATCACAAGGAAAAGGTAAATGCACCGGGGCTTGCCTTGTGTTGTAGGGGAGTCGGGATCTGTTCCACAGATATCGAAATAAAAACTATTCCCGACAGGTGGAGTTTCAGTTGGTGGTGCAGTCTCTTCTTCTTCAACACTTACTTCTTCGTTTTCTATACATAACCATATATAAACATGAATGCTCATGTGATGTTATGAATATGCAACTATAATAGAGATACATCAAGTTGTATCTTGAATACAACTTTCCTTCACGGTACACCAGGGAAACTAGGGTTTTCTGAGTCAATATTCCACTAGAATAAGGAGACTATTACCTAGAAAGCTAGGGTTTTGGGGATCAAACAATGTCCAAAATAGGTCAAACTTTACCCAAGGACTCTAACTATCATATTAAGCTTACCTAAAAAGTTTTATGATTTTTGGAGTCATCAAATAATTTCTAAAATTTCAAAAGTATAGGTTTAGGCCTTCTTAAATACTAAATAATTCCTGGTTTGGACTACAAATCTTGGAACAATTTTTATTAAATACTAGGGGATTTTAGGAGTCCAGTAAAATTGGCCTCATGATTTTATCATTTTTCTATAATTTCCTATGAATTCCCTAAGCCTGGCAGAAAAAGAAAAGGAAAAATGGTGAACAGTGGTGGGCTGAAACCAGCCCGAGTCGGTCCACGTCCAGGTGAAACGCGCCCGCGCGCGCCCGCGATGTCCATTTTGCGTAGAGGACCTCGATCATTCAAATAACCGCTAAAGAACCCTGTGCAATATTCATCTGTGTCTCTGACATTTACTCAGAGGCCCCTGCATTTCTATTTCTTCGCAGCGCCAGGTCCACGACGGTGGACGGCGACGAGCGTACCTCCGGCGAGCCTGTACCGGGCAAGATACTCAATGACCGGCGCTCTAGCTTGCCTGACACCTAATTCCACCCTCGGCGACACTAATCCCCCATCTAATTGCACTAATCCGGACCGAAGCACGACTGATCACGACGACGACAAAAATCGAGAAGAAACTATGGTGTTCAGGGCAATTCAGTGCGGTCTAGTTTAATAATTGAGCCTACAAGCAACAGGAGACCTAGAGATACTAGAACATACAACAGGGAGGCATGAACCAACCTGAGGAGGGCTGGCCACGGTGAGAGATTCTCACGGCGGTGTTCTGACTGATTTGGGAGAAATTGGAAATTGGGAGGCTCCAGTGGACGATCGGAGGCAAGAGCTGGTGCTTTGGATGCGCAATAACCTAGCAGAGCTCAATAGGGCAACAATTCATAGACTCCATCGGCGGTGACGTCCAATTTGAAAAAAATGTGCTAGCGGCCGGAGAGAGGGACTAAGTCTCTACGACGTTCTACCGTGGCATTCACCGGACCTAGGCGGATGGCTATCACGGGTTAACCTCCACGGTGCAAAGTGACGTGGTAAACTACCTAAGGCGTGGCGCAACCAGGGAAAATGGCGACAGCCTCGGCGATGACTGTGCGGCCACGTTGCCGGGCAAGTGGGCACGGCGACAGGGCAAAACAGTGCCCGAAGTTCATCTCCTTTGCGATATTTCTCACCCTGTGTAGTTATCTGCACTCCACCGGGCACGAATCGCAGCGCCAGTGAGGATCACGGCGCGGAGTCATCGACGGAGAGATACAGCAAACCTGCAATCTTTTTCAGTGTACTGTACCATCAGAACTCCATTCAGAGTGCCTGACAGAGCATGTTTGAGAGCGATTTACTCCAAAAATTGTTCAGCACCTGGTCAATCTTGGTATAACAAAGTTGTTCACTAATGTTAGAGCTTCAATTTTGCCACAGTGACCCTGACCTTATCTCCATTGAATCAACCATGAACTGCTCCCAAAGTTAACCAAATGTCACTGAACTTAGGTTTTCAGAGTTAAGGCTGTCTGACAGGCCAATTTCAAATCTCTTTTTCTCCCATTTTCATGTAGTACTAGGGCTTACTCACTTAATCAAATTTGTACCCTTTACATAGCTCTACAAGTTTGATGTATTGATCTAGGGCAAAATATTTATGAATTCAGAGATACCAAGCTCCAAAGTTTACCCCATTCAACTGAAATTCAGACTTAACCATATAGTGTTCATGGGTACTTTTTGCGAATAAGTCCAAACTTCATCACTCCACTTGAAAATTCTTCAATGTGAAAGTTACTTGGTTTGTGATGTTTTATCACTTTGCTATTTGCACTTCGGTCCAAAAGTGCGTAGAATTTACATTTACCCCCCTAGGGTTCCAATTAGGGTTTCTTTTAGGGTTTTGAGGACTTTAGGGTTTTTGTGCAACTAAAGCACATCAAATGTGATACCTTGTGAACATTTCTCATAGCTTATGAGATTCTTACTCATTTTGGTTTCACTTTAATCCATAGGCCCTATTTACATGGTTAAGTACGCTACCTTAGCATTAAGTATACCTTAAGTCAAGTCATCACAACTTATTTTGAAATTTAACCTAGTGAATGCATTCTAAGTGTAACAAACAACATGACATGTCAATACACATGATGTTATGCTCAAGTTTCAGTGCCAGTAGCACCAGAGGTGTTACACAAAGTGGCCATGTGACTTGCATAGTTACCGATGCCTAGGTGCCCATAGTCATCAACGCTCTCTCTCAAGCCCGAAGGCACGAAAAGAAAAGGCACCTGGAGTACAAACTACGGGGTCAATGAGATTAGCTTACTTGTACTCAGTTATTTTTGTACTATGAATTACACTAAACGAGGTAGGAGCTATGACTACAAGATATGGATTCTAACAGAGGAGACAGACAGAACAAACTTGATTAGCATCCATCACCCTGAGGCTATGTTCGGTTACCGGGGGTCCAATCCCCAAGATGATTAAATCCACCCGGGGAATGAGTTGATCCCTGGGCTCTCACTCAATCCCTGTTGGGGATCCGTTCCACGCCTTTTCACTCGTGGGACAAATCCCAGGACGGGGTGAGAGATTTCGCCGAGAACAGGTCGGGACAGGACCCCTGCGTGGGTGAAACGAACGCGATTTTCACCATGGGCCGGGATTGAGTCCGCGTCGGGGTGATCCACGGGGGTTGGGGCTTGATCCCGGCCAATCCCGGCCCAACCGAACATAGCCTGAGTGCGCAGCGCCACTAATTATGCTTCGCTGGACCACTGAACAGTAGGCCGACACTGTTGACGCTGACTAACTACTCGTGGCACCCTTTTCACACGTATAACAGCCGCGCACGCACTCGCGCACCAGCCGTCACTCCCGCGGACTTCACTCCCGTCTCTTCCCTGTCCTCTACTCTACTCCTGATTTCAGCTTCTCGGCGGCTCACCTCACTTCCTCGCATCACAGCACAGCCGAAGAAGCCTCCAAGAAAAAGAAAGAGAGAAAATGTCTGGCCCCACCACCTGCTGCCACCCCTTTCACCTGCTGCTCGTCCTGCTCCTCTTCCTCCTCGCCGGCGAGGGCCGCTCCCAGCCCGCCGCCGCCGCCAGTACCAGCGACCGCGACACGCTGCTCGCCGTCAAAAAGGACTGGGGCAGCCCCCCGCAGCTCAAGACCTGGGACCCCGCCGCTCCCAACCACTGCAATTGGACTGGCGTCACGTGCGCCACTGGCGGCGGCGGGGTCGTAAGCGGGCTTACCTTGTCCAGCATGAAACTCACCGGCTCCGTCCCTGCATCGGTGTGCGCGCTCAAGAGTCTCACCCACCTCGACCTCTCCTACGACAACCTCACCGGCGACTTCCCCGGCGCCGCGCTGTACGCCTGCGCGGGGCTCACTTTCCTGGACCTCTCCAACAACCAGTTCTCGGGGCCCCTCCCGCTCGACATCGACCGCCTCTCGCCGGCGATGGAGCACCTCAACCTCTCCACCAACAGCTTCGCCGGAGAGGTGCCGCCCGCGGTGGGAGGGTTCCCGGCGCTCAGGTCCCTGCTGCTCGACACCAACAGCTTCACGGGCGCGTACCCTGCGGCCGAGATAAGCAAGCTCACCGGTCTCCAGATGCTCACGCTGGCCGACAACGAGTTCGCGCCGGCGCCGGTGCCCACTGAGTTCTCCAAGCTGACCAACCTGACATATCTCTGGATGGGTGGCATGAACCTCACCGGAGAGATCCCAGAGGCCTTCTCTAGCCTCAAAGAGCTTACTCTATTTAGCATGGCTTCCAACCAACTCACCGGATCCATCCCGGCATGGGTATGGCAGCATCAGAAGCTCCAGTACATCTACCTGTTCGACAATGCCCTCTCTGGCGAGCTCACGCGCAGCGTGACGGCGTTGAACTTGCTCCAGATCGATTTGTCAACGAATCAGCTCACCGGAGATATACCTGAAGATTTCGGCAATCTCAAGAACCTCACAATACTGTTTCTGTACAACAACCAGCTCAGCGGCACCATCCCGGCAAGCATCGGGCTGCTACCACAGCTCAAGGATATCCGCTTGTTCCAAAACCAGCTGTCCGGAGAGCTCCCGCCGGAGCTGGGCAAGCACTCGCCGTTGGGCAACCTCGAGGTATCCATCAACAACCTCTCCGGCCCGCTGCGAGAGTCGCTCTGCGCCAACGGGAAGCTCTTCGACATCGTCGCCTTCAACAACAGCTTCTCAGGCGAGCTCCCCGCGGAACTCGGGGACTGCATCACTATAAACAACCTGATGCTCCACAACAACAACTTCTCAGGCGACTTCCCGGAGAAGATATGGTCGTTCCCGAATCTGACCTTGGTGATGGTCCAGAACAACAGTTTCACCGGCACCCTGCCGGCCCAGATATCCCCCAAAATGGCACGGATTGAGATAGGCAACAACAGGTTCTCCGGCTCCTTCCCGGCCTCTGCACCAGCGCTCAAGGTGCTCCATGCGGAGAACAACCGGCTGGGCGGCGAGTTGCCGCCTGACATGAGCAAGCTCGCCAACCTTACTGATTTGTCAGTGCCCGGCAACCAGATCTCTGGCTCCATCCCAACATCGATCAAGCTGCTGCAGAAACTGAATTCACTCGACATGAGAGGCAACCGGCTGTCCAGTGCCATACCTCCTGGGAGCATCGGGCTTCTCCCAGCACTGACGATGCTTGACCTGTCCGACAATGAGATCACCGGCAACATCCCGTCAGACGTAAGCAACGTGTTCAACTTGCTTAACTTGTCATCAAACCAGCTCACCGGCGAGGTGCCGGCGCAGCTGCAGAGTGCAGCCTACGACCAGAGCTTCCTCGGCAACCGGCTCTGCGCCAGGGCGGACTCAGGCACGAACCTCCCAATGTGTCCAGCCGGATGCCGAGGGTGCCACGACGAGCTTTCCAAGGGCCTGATCATCCTCTTCGCGATGCTCGCTGCCATCGTCCTCGTCGGCAGCATCGGCATTGCCTGGCTGCTGTTCCGGCGCCGGAAGGAGAGCCAGGAGGTGACGGACTGGAAGATGACGGCGTTCACGCAGCTCAACTTCTCTGAATCGGACGTGCTCAGCAACATCCGCGAGGAGAACGTGATCGGCAGCGGCGGGTCCGGAAAGGTGTACCGGATCCATCTCGGCAACGGTAATGCCAGCCACAGCGAGGAGCGCGGCATCGGCGGCGACGGCAGGATGGTCGCCGTCAAGAGGATATGGAACTCAAGGAAGGTCGACGAGAAGCTGGACAAGGAGTTCGAATCGGAGGTGAAAGTGCTGGGCAACATCAGGCACAACAACATCGTGAAGCTGCTCTGCTGCATCTCGAGTCAGGAAGCCAAGTTGCTGGTGTACGAGTACATGGAGAACGGCAGCCTGGACCGGTGGCTGCACCACCGAGACCGGGAGGGCGCGCCCGCGCCGCTGGACTGGCCGACCAGGCTCGCCATCGCCGTCGACGCGGCCAAGGGGCTCAGCTACATGCACCACGACTGCGCTCCCCCGATCGTGCACCGCGACGTCAAGTCCAGCAACATCCTGCTGGACCCGGACTTCCAGGCCAAGATCGCCGACTTTGGGCTCGCCCGGATTCTCGTCAAGTCCGGCGAGCCCCAGTCAGTGTCAGCCATCGGCGGGACATTCGGGTACATGGCTCCAGGTTAGAAAGAAACTCAGGACCGCAATTGCCAGTCATTTTAATTCAATCCGTGAGAATTTGCAGCCGATTGATCTGTGGCAACGAACTCTGCAGAATATGGGTACAGGCCGAAGGTAAGCGAGAAGGTGGACGTCTACAGCTTCGGCGTCGTCCTGCTAGAACTTACAACCGGCAAGGTCGCAAACGACAGCGGCGCGGACCTGTGCCTGGCAGAATGGGCATGGCGGCGGTACCAAAGAGGCCCGCTACTCGACGACGTCGTCGACGAAGCCATCCGGGAGCCGGCCTACATGCAAGATATCCTGTGGGTGTTCACCCTCGGCGTGATCTGCACGGGGGAGAACCCGCTGACGCGGCCGTCGATGAAAGAGGTCCTGCACCAGCTCATCAGGTGCGAACAGATCGCCGCTGAGGCAGAGGCGTGCCAGGCGAGCTACCAGGGCGGCGGAGGCGGCGGCACGCCGCTCCTCGAGTCGAGGAAGAAAGGCAGCCGGCGACGGAGCATGTCTGACTCCGGACGGTGGAACGACGACGACGAGGAGGACAGCGGCAACTTCGTTGTGCACGTGGTGTAGTCGGTTCGGACAGTATACAGCTACTGGCCTCCTGCTGCAAGCTCATCCATGGAGGAATTTCGTAGAGGCGCCGGAGGCCGGCCTCTGCGGAGCAGGCGCCTGAAGATGGCCGATCCGGCATGAGCGCAAGAACAAACAACCAAGTGTAGTATATAGATGAATGAACGAAGAGGTAAGGCTGTTGGAGGTTCTTGGAGGTGTTGGATCGCGATCGCACTTAGCAATCTCCAATCACACAAGAAGGAGGTTCTTGGAGGTGTTGGATCGCGATCGCACTTAGCAAGTGTCAATACTGCGTGTAATAACAAGTGCCAGTTTTGGGCACTTTTGGGTTTCAGAAAACTGAAGACCACAAAATCTCAGGAAATGCCAATGGGTCATGAGTGGGTCGCTTATCTGCAATTGTCTGTGCTTCGTACTGCAGGCTGAAAGAATGTGTCAGGGCTTACTCCAGCAGGTCGCGCAAAGCGTCCCGGACGCGCAATTTTCGTGGTCGGACGCGGGCGCCAAAATGAGGAGGCTGCGCAAAACGAAGCGTATTCTTCTGTAATCTCTCTTTTCCTCCTGCATTCATTCCTTGCAACGGCCACGGCCTCTCCCCTCGCCGCGAGAGCGCCCAACCTGGCGTCTCCTCCGCCGCCGCCGGTTTCCCTGGAGCAGGTGAATGGGGACGGGAAGCGACTGCCGGCGGTGAGCGAAGGATCCTGTCCCAGGCCGAAGTCCACTCGTCGTCGCCGCAAGAGGCGCCGCACCACTTCGTCGGAGAGCGACATATATTCGATTGCAACACCGAAGGCTGCAAGGTTTCTTCCAAATCCGAACTCGTGCTCCTAGATCTGTGTATCTCCCATGTTTTCCCACTAAAGCCCCGTTTGGTTAAGGGTAACTAAAGTTTAGTGACTAAATTTTAGTCACTTTTAATCCCTAAAGAAATAAACATGGTGACTAAAATGAGGTGACTAAATTTTTTTTCTTTGAAACTAAATTAGTATTTTTATCTTATTTGTCCTCTCAACTTTCTTCTTATAGCAAACATCTATTAATTAATATAGGTAAAACAGTCATTATTCACAGCAAATAATGCTCTTTAGTTCGGTTTAGTCACTGGAACCAAACAGGGTACTTTACCAACTAAGCTAAAGTAAATAATAAATAATATTAAGAGCTGGTATTCAAAACCTAGATCTAAAACTTAAAACTAAAAGTTGGAACAATAATTAAAAAAAGACTTTCAATCTTTTTATTCTCTTCATTATTATATAATTAAAACTCTCTTTTAAAAATATTTAAATTAAAGTAATCCTTCATGAAGTTTACACTTTACTTTCTCCTAAAGTAAATAATTTATTTTGAATATACCTTTAAACTAGCCACGCATTTAAAATATGTCCTTGAGATGAATTATGTGTGTGTTGCATTTGCCTAAATAAATGAATAAATAATATATGCATCATGCTGGAGTTGAGTTTGCATTTATTTGGTATTTAGAACTTGAATTCAGATTTGAATTTGGAAGTGGAGAATTGAAGAAGAAAACAACAAACCTATTTGCTCGACCAATTGGGCCCGGGTGCGGGCGTGCGGCTCGTCACCACTGCACCGGTGCGAGTTAAAATCACCCACACAAGCCATTCGATTTGCGCTGGCAGGTGGGACCCACAACTCAGCGTCCCACCTCTCCCGTACACACAGATGACTGCCAGCTCACGCCCATGCGGCGTTCCCTACCCACGCACACGGGAGAAGATGCTATCACCCATGGCCGCAGGACCCACCCGACAGGGACACCCACACACACTTGATCACCGACTAGTGGGGCCTAGTTGTCAGCACCGCCTCCTAGCTCAAAGCCGGTCGGACTCTGATCCGGGAAATCGGTGAACGAACTCACCGTATCAGTCGGGGATTCCTGGGATTTGTTATCGATCATATTTTAACGGCCCACCCCAAGAGTATAAATGTAGTTGCGAATACGATAGATTGATCAAACGCCGAGGGCCTCGCCACCATTACCAAGCATGCGGAGAGAGAGAGAGCCGCAGCGGGGCAAACCCCGAAACATCGACGCTGGTGCCTCGGGTGCCGGCCCTGGTGCCTCACCGGACAAAACGGATGATTGCGCTCGGGAATCACCCTCTTTCGATGCCGATCGAGCCACCACACCTGGGACCCGTCCCTCACCGACTCCCAATCTTGGAGGATTGGTCGGGGCTCTTCGTCAAAGCACGCTGGTGCGAGACGGCACCTCGTCAGGCATAATTGATGGAAAGAGGAAAGGGAATTCTTCGTCAGAACCGGACATCGCAATGGAGCCACCACGCGCCATCGCCAGAGCATTGCCACTACCTGGTAGCGGCAAGTCTGGCATACCCGAGTTCGCTAGCTAGTCATCTATGTTTAGCACGTTTCTCTGGGTGCATCAGGTCTTACTGTCTTAGTGGGAGGGATTCGCTAGGGCGCCAGCGAGCCACCGCCATTCTCGCGTGCGCCACCTTGCCTGGATGCCGTGCGCGGAGCCGGGCGGCGGGAATGTGAATGCCAGCCGTTGATCGAGTGGTGAACGGTTGGGATTACACTGAGGGACACTTTGCCATTTTTGATACGAGGCGTTGATCTGTAATCGTGCGGGAAAGAATATATCGGTTCGTAATAAATCCGAACCCCAGATTTCGGATCATGTGGCTTCAAGCTTGTACCAGTTCGGGAAGGGGTTGGATCTAATCCACACCGTGGGTCTGAGATCCTACAGTTCAGATGTGAGCGTACACCTTTAGTGGAGGCAAAATTGTTTAAGAGTCCTCAGAGTATTGGGAAATAAACCCATAGCCCAGGTTAGTTTAGAAAACGTTTAATTCAAGTCCATAAATTTTCAGAATGACCCCTATATTTTGCAAAACCTTATCCCGCCGTCTAGGGACCTTGTTTTTACACCCAGGCTAGAGATGGCAACGGATAAATATCAATCGGGTATTACTATCACATACCCATACCCACGACAAAAAAATAACCTCGTTAGGTCACCCATATTCACTGGTGGGTATGGATTTACCCACATACCCATACCCATGTGGGTATGGTCACCCGCCAATGACCCATACCCACAAAGATTAGACATATATGATATATCATATGCAATAAGCATCATTCAACAAATATAGTGAACTATAAAAAATACTAGCTACTAAACATCAAATTTAAATAAAGCATGTGCCATAATTAAGCTTCACACCATTTGATTTCTAAAATTATATATAGACACACGAGGTTGCAAAAATCAAACTGCATGGCTAGGATTGTGCTCAGATTTGTAGAAATAATGTCTAATTACATAGTTGCACAAGACAAAACTATAGAATATGCTCGGAAACTATACTTACACAGTTGATTGGACGAGGTTGCGATGAGGATGAGCAGGAGTACAATAGTCTGTGGACTTCTAGAGTAGAAAGAGATTATATAGATAGGGTTTCATTTGTTTTGGGTAGGCCAAGTGCTCAAGTTTATGTTTTTTTGTCTAAGTTTATACTGGGTATTTTATACCCACGGGTTAATGGGTGTGGGTGAGGGCAGAACGTTCTAATACACGTTTACCCATTGTGTGAAGGTTTTTGCCCAATAATAGACCCATGGGTATAATATTTAGCCCATATACACACCCTAATGTAGTAAATAACCATCGAGTACCGGGTCGTGGGTACTGTCGGTGTTTTGGGTCCGACCGCACACCCGGGGTTGCCCCTCAAGGTGTTTTTAGGAGTAGGACGGTGTCAACGACTGTAGCAAAATGGTTCGTGTCGGTCGCACGAGGGACAATGGACAAGGTTTTCAGGTTCGGGCCGCTTAGAAGTGCGTAACACCCTACGTCCTGGTGAGTATACGAGCGTGGTTACAAGAGGGTTCTCTGGATAGAGGGCGCAGAGAGTTTATGTGGGTGGCTAAGTAGAACAGGGTCGATCATTCTGAAGGGATGCCCCCTAGGCCTTATATACTCGGCCGTGGAGCAGTACATGTGATACGATAACAACAAGTAGCTAAAAGATAGTGAACCTCTTGAGTTTATCCCTACGTAACCCTCGCCGACTTATCCTCGCATGGCTCTGTTGCATAGGGGCTTCAGCGCGGGAAAGTCGGGTCTCTGTTGCGATTCATTCGTCCGACGTTGTGGGCCGCCTGGGTTTGCACTAATCGGTCTCACGTCTTCTTTGTTGGTTGTCTTTCCCTAGGCCCACGAAAGAATGACCTTACGAATTATCGGGCCCTTGGGCCTTTCGTGAGGCCTTTTACTTCTTTAGTGGACCCAGGGGATATCTATCCCCCACAAGCCCCCGATCTTTGGGTTGATTTGGAGGTAATCAACTCAAAGATCCAAGGTCCAAAAAATGACTTCCTGCTGTCTTCTCTGGCTCTGATCACTCGTCCGACCAAAGTTTGGTTTTGTGCTTGTGCCTTAGAGGTCGGCATTTTGGATTGTAAGACTCTGGACTTCATTGGGTGCACCGGAGGTGCACCCAATGGGTGTAGCCCCCGACCTTTGAGTAGATTTTAGAAGATAATCTACTCAAAGGTCTTCTTCCAAAGGTTACCTCCATTCGCGCTCCTGCATCTCGGTTGAGGATTTAGTCTTTTCAATCTTGCTCTACGCCTTAGAAGTCGGCGCTATATCGGTTTAGAATAATATTCCATGGGATGCACCGGAGGTGCACCCAATGGGTGTAGCCCCCGACCTTCAAATGGATTTTTTAAGGATAATCCATTCGAAGGTCTTCCTTTCGCTTGTGGAAACTGACATGAGGCTATTTTGCATTATGCTTTTGAGGTCAGCATTATGTCATCAATATTTTGCTGCAAAGGTCAGCGTATACTTTGTCTTTAGCAGCCGAGTTTGCAATCCATCCATATCTTGCTAGGTAGTGCAATTTATTTGCTTCTGCGATTGATTGGACGTTTGACGGACGTTCTCTGTCTAGACTTCACGTCGCTTCTGTCGGTCATATCTTGTACTTTGCTGGCTATATTTGGCTTTCCTCTGATCCTTACTGATATCTCACTTTTGTCTTGAGGTATTCACTGCATGCCCTGCACGGATGTGACCGTTTTGAAAAATATACTGATAATTCCTGGGCGTCCCCCCCCAATGGGTGTGGGCAAGGGACGGCTTGGTACGCTGAGTGTTTTAGCCGGTTGCCTCTGAGTAGTAATGCGATGGGACGGCTAGTGTAATCATATCCTTTGCGCTGTTGACTGGAGTCCCAATGGGTGTAGTGTTGCATGAAACGGCGTCCGCCGTCTGACGTGTCTTCAGATGGGTGGAAGTGCTTATTGAATGCCTTGCGACTGTTCAGTGACCGCGGTTAGAAGTGAGCGGTTGCCTTTCCCTTCTATAAATAACCCCTTTGCTTCTCTGGTTTCTTCACATCTCTTCGCTGCTCCTTACTGCCTTCTTTTCCTCCCTTCTGTCTGCTTCCACCATGGGCAAGAACAACAAGCGCAAGCGCGAGCCGACTCCTCCATCGGAGGATTTCGGTGACTCGGAATACTCGGAGGAGGAGTTCTCCTCCGAGTCCGAGGGGTCTCCGGCTCCCGTCTCTCCCCCGGCGTCGTCCGATGATTCGGACGACTCCCAGGGGATAGCCGCGGAGGTCTGGACGTACATCCGGGCCGTCGAGCGCTCCGGGCTCGAGGGCTCGGATGAGTCGGAGTACTCCTCGGATGAGGAGGACTCGGACGGCGGCGACGAGGATGAGGACGACGACGACGACGACGACGACGACGACGGCGGCGACGGTGACGGCAGCAGCAGTGGCAGGGGCGGCGGCGACGGCAGCAGGGGCAGCGCCAAGGGCGACAGCAGCAAGGGCAGCACCAAGGGCGGCAGCAGCAGGGGCAGCACCAAGGGCGGCGGCGGCGGCAGGGGCAGGGCCAGTGGCTAGACGCCACTGGTCTTCTTAGATGTTAGTATAGTTTAGTATAGCTAGAATAATGTAGTAGTAATTAGTGTAGTTTAGTAGTAGTAATAATGTAGAGTAGTATAGTGTAGTTTAGTAGTAGTAGTAATGTAGAGTAGAAGTAGGGAAGTACCAACTCGTGAAGAGTTGGTTTGTAAACTTGTTAACTTCCCTTTAATGAAGAACTGTCGTTGATCCCCCCTTTTCGATGACTTGTCATTGCTTTTCTTGAATGTTGAACTGATTCTTTTGACATAGTAGAAATAACGCCGAGCGATTGTGAAGGTTGACATCAGCGTTTTAGAAGTAACACCAAGCAATCGAATACAAGACCAGCGTTTTAGAGGCAATGCCGAATGATAGAAGGTCGGTATCGGCATTTTAGAAGTAATGCCGAGCAACAGAATACCGGGCCGGCGTTTTAGAAACAACGCCGAGTGATTGAAGGTCGGCGTCGGCATTTTTAGAAGTAATGCCGAGCGATTGAACGCGTGGTCGGCGTTTTAGAGGCAACGCCAGTGATTGAAGGTCGGCGTCGGCATTTTTAGAAGTAATGCCGAGCGATTGAGCACGTGGTTGGCGTTTTAGAGGCAGCGCCGAGTGATTGAAGGTCGGCGTCGGCATTTTAGAAGTAATGCCGAGCGATTGAGCACGTGGTCGGCGTTTTAGAGACAGCGCCGAGTAATTGAAGGTCGGCGTCGGCATTTTAGAAGTAATGCCGAGCGATTGAGCACGTGGTCGGCGTTTTAGAGGCAGCGCCGAGTGATTGAAGGTCGGCGTCGGCATTTTAGAAGTAATGCCGAGCGATTGAGCACGTGGTCGGCGTTTTAGAGGCAGCGCCGAGTAATTGAAGGTCGGCGTCGGCATTTTAGAAGTAATGCCGAGCGATTGAGCACGTGGTCGGCGTTTTAGAGGCAGCGCCGAGTATTTGAAGGTCGGCGTCGGCATTTTAGAAGTAATGCCGAGCGATTGAACACGTGGTCGGCGTTTTAGAGGCAACGCCGAGTGATAGCCAGCTTCTCAAGTTACTTTGAGGAAAATAACCGAGTGATGAGGTGGCACGTTGGCTTTCTTGGAAATAACTGTCGGATATCCACGTGGCATGCTGGGATTTCGGAGATGACCGCCGGGTGATGACTGGGCACTTTTTGAAAGGGTATCTGGCTCAAGAATATCCCTTAAGAGTCGCGCTTTTAGCCGCCTTTGCTTTCCGTGCCCTAGTTCTTGCATTTCCGCATCTGAATCTTCTCTGCCACTCGCCTCCTACTCTGTTTCGCCAGCGAGAAGCAAGATGGCGCCCAAGAGGAAGACTGCGAACTCGTCTGCCGCAGTGATCCCCGCCATCGACCCCAACAGTCAGTTACCCTTCGCAGGTAACCATATGTCTGTAATTTCTGAAGCTGAGCTTCTCCGCCTTGTCTCCATCGGGGTTCTCCCTCCACGGGAACTCTGTTCTTGGCGGGCTTGCCACGGGACTACTGTCCCAACCGAAGATACCCACGAGTCAGTGGTTTACACTCCTTTCCTTCTTCGCGGCCTCGGCCTTCCCATATCTCCTTTTTTCGTGGCCTCCTTGATTTTTATCGCATCAACCTGACTCATTTGAACCCTAATTCCATTCTCCAAATCTCTATTTTCGTTCACCTTTGCGAAGCTTATCTCGGCGTGCTGCCGCATTTTGGTTTATGGAAGTATCTGTATCACTGCCGTCCTGGGATGGCCGGGGGGCAACATCAGTTGGTCGGAGGTGCCAGTTTAGAGATGCGCCGTGGGCGGAAGACCGAGTATCTCGAGATACCCCTCAAAGACAGCATTAAAGGTTGGCGTCTGGAGTGGTTTATAATGGATAATTATGGAAATTCTCTCCCTTCCCGCTCAGGAAGACAGCCAGACGTTCGTACTCCGAGTTGGACTGAGTCTCCCACTGACCAAGAAGTGGCCGAGGCGGGCGTGTTGCTTACTGAGGTTGGATTACTGAAAGAGAGAGGTCTGACTGCCGAAGCTGTGGTCACAGATTTTGTTTTCAAAAACATTCAGCCGCTGAAAGACAGGGCCTATCCGGCGTATCTTTACCGAGGGCTGGCCGACTCAACCCGAGTTACCAATAGGAGAATTCCTTCTGTTGATTTGGTAAGCCGACTCGAAATGATCCTCAGGGGTAAAGTTTCAAACGTTGGTGCTCCAGTGGCATACTCGGCTTGGAACCTACCTTCTCCCAAAGCTTTCACCCTTTTTGTGTCCAATCCGCCCGTGACAGATAGCAATTTGGGTCTTAGAGTGCGACCCTCTGCTGAAGAGGTCCGTTCCTTAGTTGCTTCGCTCGGGGAGATACCTGATGATGAACGGCAGATTTATTTTGAAGTGCCCCTGAACCCTAGTGATGCAGACATAAATGACATGCTCGATCTGCTAGCTGAGGATTCATCTGATGCTGCTCCTGATGGTACATTGGCAGTGGTGCCCCTTCCAGAGGTTGATGCGACCTTGGATGTCTCGAAACCTGTCAGTACTCGCCCGAGGCGCCCTAGCCGAACCAGTCAGCCCGAGCCTTCTGCTGATGAGCAGAAGAAGAAAAGAAGACGCCTCCGGCGAGTGTCCAGCTTTGACGAGGATGCCAGTACCTTGGCCCCTGCTGCCGAAGAAATGACTGCAACGGGCCTTGCTGACATTGATCCCAATGGGTGTGCTCCGCCTGCTGCTGACCCCAATGAGGATGCTGTTTGTGTTGTTACTGTGGACGATGAGGAGGAAGAAAATGAAACTCCATTAACTCGGAAAAACAGTCGGCAGTTCGCCGCTAGCGGTGGAAGTAGTGGGGTTCCTTCTCCTGCCTTGTCTGCCCTTATTGGTCTGCAAGAACTGTCCATGGCAAATTTTGATCAAGCTCTAGAGGATATGGTCCCTGAGAACTTGTTGTCGGAACCTGCAGATGTTGATGCAACAGAAACTTGTGCAGCCGTGCCAGATGCTGGGTTGAGGTCATCTCGTGCCTCGTCGACCTTAGAGCATGATCTCGAGGGTCGGGATGATGACTTGGATCGTCCTGATCCCATGGAAGTAGCTGAAGGCCCGTCAACCTTAGAGGTGGTCATGGCAGAGAGCTTGGATCCCTTGAATGGTGCTGACACGTGCCCAGCCCCCGAGGATGTCGCCGGGGAGGACTCAGCTCGGGTGAGGAGCGTAGGCCACTACCCAGCCCCCGAGGGTGTTGCCGGGGATGACCCGGCTCGAGTGGGCAGTGCCAACCTTGACCCAGCCCCCGAGGGTGTCCGAACGAGGTCTCCTTCCTGCACTTCCATGGATGTTCATGTGGGTTCACCTCCACACTCTGGCGGCATGGTGGTGGCTCAAACTCCGGATCAGGGGGTCGCTTTAGAGGGCAGCATCCCCACTGGTCTGGCGTTAGGCTCTGCTGAATGTACTGAGCTCGTTCCTGCTGGTCTGCTGCAAGCTGCTTCGGGTGGTGGTCTGGCACCTGGTCATCAGCTGATTTCTCCTGACTTGGGGATCCCTTCGCTTTTTTCCAACCTCCAGGTGCTGTGCTGTGCTTTAGTTTGATCTTTATGTTGCATGAATTGTTGCCATTATGTTCATCCGCTCTTCTTATCAGGCTTTGGTGGATGGAATGGTCGGCCAGCTGAAGTCGCAGGGTGCTTCCGTCCCGGAGGTGGCTTCATCTCTTGAGCGTTGGAATCCGGTGTTGCTTCGGGGTCGTGTATCTGAGTTGGAGGCAACTAATGCTGGTAAGTGTCCTTTCTTCTTCTTCTTTGTTCTTGTCCGTGGATTGTTTTACCTTCTGACCTCCTTTTGTTTGAATACCTCTTGATAGGGATGACTCGGCAGATCACAGTTCTTGAAGAAAAACATTCCCAAGATCAAGCTGAAATGGCTCGACGATGCGCTGACTTCGAGGAGAAGTATTCTCAAAGTCAGATCGAGTTGAGTCAGGTCTCTGCGGCTTTGGATGATGCCAACGCTCTGAGTTCTTCTCTTCATGCTCAGCTTGACTCTGAGAAGGTAGCTTACGAACCCGTGATTCGCCTTATCATGCTCTTGGATTCTGAATGAGTTGATTTTTGCTTGTAGGAAGAAAAACGCATCCTTGCTGCTTCTCGCGACAACTTGGACAGATTGTACCGAGATTCCAGCAACTCGCTGACCATCTTGGAGAGGAGCCACCGTTTTACGATGGAGGAGCTTGACAATCAGCGCCGTCAGCTGCAAGAATCCTCGGACGAAGTGATCCGCCTTACACAGTTGCTATCGGCAAAGGATGCCACCATCAAGGGACTCCGAGCTTCTAAGAAATCCATTGCTCAGGAGTTAGAAACTGCTCAGCAGGCTGTTAAAGTTGCCGAAGAAACTGCTGTCACTTTCAAAGCTCAGCGCGACAAGGCCCTGGACAAGGCCATTCGGGCAGGACGAATCTTGATGAGAAGACCCGGCGCGGTTGTCCCTGAAGATATAAGAGCCGATGTGAATGCTGCCCCTGATTCCTCGAATCGCCCTTCTTCGTCAGTCGTTCCTGAGAAAGATATTGGAAAATAAAGAAACAGTTCGCGTGCTCTGAGCGCGCAGTTAGTATGATCAAGTACTCGTTAGAGGTTATCGGCTTATCATTCGAATGACGTCATCACTTTCTTATTGTATCCGAATTTTGAATTTGTGGTAACGCTACATGATGATTATGAAGTTTGTTTGCGGGATATGGAGATCATCCCTTGAACTGCATAAGCGCGAGTATGCTATACCGGTTTAAGCCGTCAATGACTTTTAGCCGGTAACTCCGTTAGTAGGGTATAGTGGTCACCCTAGGTAAAGTAAGCGTGAGCATGTTGCACCGCTTTAAGTCGTTGCCGACTTAAGTCGATTGCTCCGTTTGTAGGGCATAGTGGTCACCCCGAGTTAAGTAAGCGTGAGCATGTTGCACCGCCTTAAGTCGTTGCCGACTTAAGTCGATTGCTCCGTTTGTAGGGCATAGTGGTCACCCCGAGTTAAGTAAGCGTGAGCATGTTGCACCGCCTTAAGTCGTTGCCGACTTAAGTCGATTGCTCCGTTTGTAGGGCATAGTGGTCACCCCGTGTTAAGTAAGCGTGAGCATGTTGCACCGCCTTAAGTCGTTGCCGACTTAAGTCGATTGCTCCGTTTGTAGGGCATAGTGGTCACCCCGAATTAAGTAAGAATGCAGGTCAATCATAAATGAGCCAAGTATCTTTGAAATCTCTCTTTATTGATGACATGTTTCCATTATACAGAATACATGGTCGCCCCGGCTGTTTTGAAATACAGCTAGGGGTAAAACTTTCGGAGGTGCTCTATGTTCCAGGAGTTCCCGACTTCTGTGCCATCCATCTGGGTGAGGCGATATGATCCGGGACGAGTGACCTCTGCTACTATGAAAGGTCCTTCCCATAAGGGTGATAACTTGTGCCGTCCCTCCCCCGTTAGAATTCGGCGGAGGACGAGGTCTCCCATCGAAAAGAAACGTTGCCGCACAGCTTTGTCGTGGTAGCGCCTTAGAGTTTGCTGGTATCGTGCTGATTGAATCACTGCATTCAGTCGTTCTTCCTCAAGTACGTCAATATCCTCCAGTCTAGTGGCTTCGGCTTCTGCTATGCTTTCGAAGATCAATCTTGGCGCCCCAAACTTGAGATCAGCAGGTAGCACTGCCTCCGACCCATAGACCATGAAGAAAGGAGTGTTTCCATGCAGGGCCCGGCTAGGTTGGGTTCTCAAGCTCCAAACAACATAAGGCAATTCTCTTATCCATTTTCCTGCGAATTTTTCGTTTTTATCAAAGACCCTTTTTCTAAGTGCCTCCAATATCATTCCGTTGGCTCGCTCAACCTGTCCGTTGGCTCTCGGATGGGCTACAGATGCATACTTGATCTGAATGCTTTTTTGCTCGCAGAAGTCAAAGAATTCTGAACTGGTGAAGTTGGATCCCAAGTCAGTGATGATACTGTTTGGTATCCCAAATCTGAATATTATGCTTTGTATGAATTCCACGGCTTTAGCAGAGGTTAAAGAGGCAATGGGCTGGAACTCTATCCATTTAGTGAATTTGTCAATTGCTACCAATACATGGGTGTATCCTCCTTGAGCTTTCTTGAAAGGTCCAATCATATCCAATCCCCAGCATGCGAAAGGCCAAGTTACTGGTATGGTTTGTAGCTGCTGTGCTGGCATGTGCTGTTGCTTTGACAGGTATTGGCAAGCTTCGCATCTCTGAACTAACTCGGCTGCATCATTCTTCGCCGTCGGCCAATAGAATCCTGACCTGAAAACCTTCCCGACTAATGTTCTGGATGCTGCATGTACTCCACACTGCCCTGCATGGACTTCCTCCAGAAGTTGCTTCCCGGTGGACGGGAGAACGCACTTCATGAGGACGCCTGACGCGCCCCTCCTGTATAATACCTCCCCAATGAGTGTATAGTGAGCTGATTGTCTGGCAATGCGCTCTGCCGAGTTCTTGTCATCTGGTTCTTCTTCATTCTTTATATACTTAATAATCGGTCGCCTCCAGTCATCAGAGTCTGACTCGGGTTGATCTATGATGTTGCACTCTTCTATTTGATCCGTCGAGACGCTCGGCTGGAGAATTTCTTGCACGAAGACCCCGGGCGGGACCTGAGTCCGACCGGATCCGAGCTTGGACAGTACATCAGCCGCCGTGTTCCGATCTCTTTCTATATGATGAAACTCCAGACCTTCGAATTTATCTTCTAGCTTTCGGACGGCGGCGCAGTATCTTCCCATTGAATCACTTGAACAATCCCATTCCTTGTTTATCTGACTGATGACTACCAGAGAATCTCCATACACCATCAGTCTCTTGACACCCAGTGATATGGCGATGTTTAATCCGTGTATCAAAGCTTCATACTCGGCTGCATTGTTAGAGGCCGGGAATAGTAACTGGAGAGCATACTTGAGGTGATCGCCTCCAGGTGCAGTGAAGAGAATTCCTGCTCCTGCTCCCTGCAGTTTCAGCGAGCCATCAAAATACATTTGCCATACTTCTGCCGTTTCTGGATTGTCTGGAACTTGCTGTTCTGTCCACTCTGATACGAAATCGACCAATGCTTGAGTTTTGATGGCAGTGCGAGGTCGGAACTCGATATCATGGGATCCCAACTCGCAAGCCCGCTTGGCTATTCGGCCAATGGCTTCCTTGTTGTGAAGAATATCCCCTATTGGAAAACCAGTGACTACTATGACTTTGTGGTCGTCAAAGTAGTGGCGCAGCTTGCGGGCAGTTAGAAGTACTGCATATAATAGCTTCTGAACTTGAGGATACTTTTTCTTCGATGGGCCTAGAACCTCACTGATGAAGTAGACAGGATGTTGTACCGGATAGGCATGCCCTTCTTCCACTCGCTCGACTACCAACGCAGTGCTTACCACGTGAGTCGTGCAAGAGATATATAGCAGCAAATCTTCAGCCGGTTGAGTCGGCGTAGCTCGCCGGGGCGGTTTTAGTACTGGTGGTGTTGTCAGGAATTTCTTCAGTGCGTCTAGAGCTTCTTGTGCTTCTGAAGTCCATTGAAACTTATCCACCTTCTTGAGTAGTTTATAAAATGGCAGACCTTTTTCTCCCAGCCTGGATATGAATCTGCTCAGGGCTGCCATACATCCAGTGAGTCGCTGAACCTTCTTTTGCGATCGAGGAGCTTCCATCTTCATGATAGCTTCAATCTTATCTGGATTAGCTTCAATTCCCCAGTGGCTGACAATAAATCCGAGTAACTTTCCTGCTGGTACCCCGAAAACGCATTTTTCAGGATTGAGCTTCCATCTATATCTTCTCAGGCTGTTGAAAACCAGATGTAAGTCTTCGATGAAGTTTTCCGGATTCTCCGTTTTGATCACCACGTCGTCTACGTAAGCCTCCACACGCTTGCCCCAGTGGTCAGCTAAGCATGTTTGAATGACTCTCTGATAAGTCGCTCCAGCGTTTTTGAGGCCGAACGGCATGGAGGTATAACAGAAAGCACCAAACAGGGTGATGAACGCCGTTTTTTCCTCGTCTTCTTTTGCCAAGCTAATCTGATGATACCCGGAATAGCAATCTAAGAAAGACAGTACAGAACACCCAGCGGTGGAATCCACCACCTGATCTATCCTCGGGAGCCCGAAGGGGTCCTTCGGACAGTGTTTGTTGAGATCAGTATAGTCGACGCACATGCGCCAATCCACTTTATTCTTTTTGAGTACAAGAACAGGGTTGGCTAACCACTCGAGGTGTAATACTTCTCTAATAAATCCGGCCGCGACCAAGCGGGCTAACTCGGCACGAATGGCCTCTCTCTTGTCGGGCGTGAAACGACGCAGTTTTTGCCGGATCGGCCTCGCCTGAGGATAGACTTTCAATTTGTGCTCGGCCAACTCCCTCGGGACTCCCGGCATATCCGCAGGTTGCCATGCGAATACGTCTCGGTTATCTTGCAGGAACTGGACGAGCGCGCTTTCCTATTTGTCATTTAAACTGGAGCTGATGATGGCCGCCTTGCGCTCATCAGCAAACCCCAGGTTGATCCGCTTGGTTTCTTCAGTCGGCCGCATAGAGGTCGCGGCCTGAGCTTCGTTTGCCGGCACGGCGAGGTCTTCCTCAGGCTTAGAGTTCGCCGGTGTAGAAGGAACCGTTGACGGCTTGGTGGTGAGGGCTGCTTGGATGGCCACTCGGAAACATTCTGCGGCGCCTTGGAAGTCGGCGCGCACAGTTATGATTCCTTGCGGTCCTGGCATCTTCAGTATCATGTATGTATAGTGTCGGATGGCCATGAATTTGGCCAGCCCCGGCCTTCCGATGATGGCGTTGTAACCGCAGTCGAAGTTCGCCACCTCGAACCTCAGGAACTCGGTTCTGTAGTTATCCGGAGTCCCGAAGGTGACCGGCATGTAGATGTGGCCCAGCGGGTATTCCCCTTCCGTCGGTACGATGCCGAAGAAAGGAGTGTCTGACTCGTGGAGCTCCTTGAGGTGAACTCCCAAGCCTTGGAGCGTACGGGGGAAGGTGACGTTGATGCTGCTCCCCCCGTCCACTAGCACCTTCTTTACCCGGCTCTCTCGGATCACCGGATCGACGAGGAGCGGGTATTTGCCTGGATGGTCAAAGTTGAGCCATTGATCCTCCCGAGTGAACGTGATTGGGTGCTCCGACCACCGGTACGGGGCGGGAGGGCCGGTGGTCGCCACCAGTATCTGGCGGTCGTTGAGCTTTTGTTGTCTCTTGTTCTCCTGCGACCCATGTCCGCCGAAGATGACGTTGACTTCCCTGTCAACGCGCGGGAAAGCTCCTCCTCCCCCCTCCTCCAGCTGATGGGGCTGTCGTGGTTCATCTGGTCCTCCCCTCGGCGGAGGAGGCGGTAGAGGTTGGAAGGGTCGGCCATGCCCCACGGAGTGCTTGAAATCCCGGCAGTTGCGGAGAGTGTGGCGCATGTCCTTGTGATACGGGCACTGGGCGTCGAGGATGTCGTCCAGCGTGCGTTCGCCTCCACGAGGCCCTCCTCGGGCGCGAGAGGCGGGTGGTCCGGCAGCGTGTACTTCTTCACGAGGCCTCTTCTCCCAGCGTTTGTCGGGTGGCTGGTTCGCATCGCGTCGTGGTGCTGTCGGTGCTGGTTTTGCTCCTCCGATGAGGTCCTGGGCCCGCTCGTCGGCGGTGATGTAGAGGTCGGCTTCCCGGAACAGCTCCTCGGAGGTAGTCGGCGCCTTTTGTAGTATGGCTCGGACGAAAGCCGAGTCGTTAGATCCTCTGTAGAAGTCCTCGATCACGGCCGCTTCCGTGACCTCGGGGATGCGGTTTCTCATGGTCTGGAACCTTTTAAGGTATGACCGGAGAGTCTCATCCCCCCGGCGCTTGATGGATTTGAGGTCCCATGGTTGCGCTGGCTTGTCGGAGAGAGACTGGAAGTTGGCGGTGAAACGTCGACTGAAGTCTCCCCAGTCGTCGATGCAGTGTCGGGGTAGATGTCGTAGCCACTGCAGCGCATCTTGCCCAAGGACGATGGGCAGATACGCGGTCATAACGTCTTCGGATGCTCCGGCAGCCCGAGCAGCGGTGGTGTAGACGGCTAACCAACCCCCTGGATCCTGCTTAGGTTCATATTTGTCGACATTGGATACCTTGAAGTTGGGAGGCCATTGGATGGCCCTAAGGCGCGGAGTAAGGGCGGACACTCCGCACGTGTCCTCCTGTCGTCGAGGATGTCGTCTGTCCCGGGGAGGGGAGTGGCGGTGGTGGTTCCTCGACCGTCCCCGGGTGGTACCGCCAGTTGAAGCTGTTGCCGACTCAGTTCGGGTGGCCTGGCTCTGAGTCGGGAAGCCATGATCTCGGTCATATTCCTCCCGACGGCGAATTTCGTTCTCATGCCTCCGTTCGCGCGAAGCATTGATAGAGCTTCGCGCGTCTCGGCGACTGTTGATGGCGTGTCGCAAGTCGTTCGGCGGGTGGGCGAGTGGTAGAAGATGGTTGGCCGCCTGAGTGAACAGGCGTCGGTACCCCTCGGCGTCGGGAGTCCGAGGAAGTCCGTCAGCTATCCGAGCTAGAACGCCTCCGACTTCGCTCGGCGTGTTCATGGCTCGGGCGAAGTCGGGGTTCAGGTTGCGCCCGAAGAGTGGATTCTCGCGTCGCTGCCTTGCATCCTGCTCGGCTTGCTCCTGAGTTCGCCGGCGATCACGTCGTCGGGAGTTCCTTCGTTCCCTAAAGACGCGTTCTTCCGGAGTTTCTCCTATCTCCGAGACCTCGTCTCGCGAGACAGGCTGCTCCGGATCCCGTTCTCCGGCTGCGTGATGTCGTCGAACGTTCCTGCGTCGGTTCCTTCATCGGCGGGATTCCCGCTGAGGTGGTTCTTCTCCAGGCGCGGTCGGTTCGTCGTCAGAGACGGCGGGCGACTCTGCTCTCCCGATGAAGAGGACGTCGGGGTAGAACGGTATTGCTGCCGCGGCGACTTTCTTGCCGTTCTCCTTTGAGGTCGGAGGAACGGGAAGAACGACTTGCCTCTCCCTGGTCTCCTTCTTTCTCACGACCCGTGTCCATTCTTTCGTCGGGGAAGTAGACAGCGGAGTCTTCCGGGTCAGCGAGCTTCTAGCTCCAGCCTCCCCGGAGATGATCTTTTTCCGAAGAGCCGGAGGTAGCGTCTTTCCAGCATTTTCGGAGTTTGTTGGAGGAGACTTCTGTTCCGGCAGATCTACGAGGCGGTGTAGAATTCCCTCTTCGTCCGCTATGGATGAGATTGTCCCGAAGCAGAATACAGATCCGGGACGCACGGCGATCTTGCTGTGGAAGGTGACGGCCATTGAGCTAGCTTGGATCGTCGACACACCCCCTACCTGGCGCGCCAGCTGTCGGTGTTTTGGGTCCGACCGCACACCCGGGGTTGCCCCTCAAGGTGTTTTTAGGAGTAGGACAGTGTCAACGACTGTAGCAAAATGGTTCGTGCCGGTCGCACGAGGGACAATGGACAAGGTTTTCAGGTTCGGGCCGCTTAGAAGTGCGTAACACCCTACGTCCTGGTGAGTATACGAGCGTGGTTACAAGAGGGTTCTCTGGATAGAGGGCGCAGAGAGTTTATGTGGGTGGCTAAGTAGAACAGGGTCGATCATTCTGAAGGGATGCCCCCTAGGCCTTATATACTCGGCCGTGGAGCAGTACATGTGATACGATAACAACAAGTAGCTAAAAGATAGTGAACCTCTTGAGTTTATCCCTACGTAACCCTCGCCGACTTATCCTCGCATGGCTCTGTTGCATGGGGGCTTCAGCGCGGGAAAGTCGGGTCTCTGTTGCGATTCATTCGTCCGACGTTGTGGGCCGCCTGGGTTTGCACTAATCGGTCTCACGTCTTCTTTGTTGGTTGTCTTTCCCTAGGCCCACGAAAGAATGACCTTACGAATTATTGGGCCCTTGGGCCTTTCGTGAGGCCTTTTACTTCTTTAGTGGACCCAGGGGATATCTATCTCCCACAGGTACCCATTGCCATCTCTAACCCGGGCTGTCACCCCTACAATTATAATTGCATGCAGGTCCCTATTACTCACAAAGGGGTCCCTAGTGTTTACATTTATGACCCCGGGTGCTGTTTCTAGTATAAAATAAATAGAAAAATGACCTAGAAACCTGTATAAATCATATCTCCTCCGTTTTAGCTTCGAATTTAGTGGTTCTCGAACCCACAAATTCGTGACAATGCTTAGAATACTATTGTGTAGTTTGTTTCCATCTTTGGTGTAATGTTATTTTTACATATTCCTTGTCTATCTATATATATTGCTATGATTAGAAGTGAGGTTACGAGGAACCTAAAGATCAATTAGAGAAGTACCTGGGGTTGCAAGTAAAAGGCAAGTTGTGTCCTTGATCACATTCTTTTACCTAATTCTGTTAATCACCGTGGCACAATTAGGTTTAGCTGATGGGACATAATAGGTTTCCTAGTTTGTTTACCCTACACCTTGCAGACTAATGAATTATTGGGTAGTCTTGCTGTACTTGGGTTTTGGGTTAATGATACTTATGATTCATGACCATGTTACATTATGATATATTATTGTTGATTATTGATTATGCATGATAGGATCATTTTATTAATTAGAACATGGAGCGACCATCCGAGAAAATAGTGCTGACAGAAGGGTGTATAGGACGCCCTTGGCTGACTAATTAGGAAAGCTAGTGGAGGACTACCTTACCTGAAAGAGGCAAATACGGTGTGAGGAGTTGCCGATATAGGGAAGTTCTCGGGTTGATCATGCTGCGATGGCTTTTTGGGCGAGGGATTCCTATATCGCCCCTTCTCGCAGAAACCATAGACTAGTGGAACTTTGTAAAGGTCTCGTAGTGGAACCCTCGTATCCTCGATAGAGCTGAATGGGAAGTCGTGATCCCTTGGCAAATGGGTAACACGACTTGTGGGTAAAGATGTGCAACCTCTGCAGAGTGTAAAACTGGTATATTAGCCGTGCTCATGGTCAAGGGCGGCTCGAACACTCACATGAGTAACTTATGGAATTAAACATAACCTATCATTTGTATTGCATTGCGGATTTATTATTAATTGTGATCAATTATTTAATTGGGTTGGTATCTACTTATACCTAGTAATTGTTAATAAAACTTTGACCAACTTATTTAAAAGTGATGCTCAGTCTTAACCATTCTCCTTTGCAAGCCTTAAACTACACTTTTCCTCACACTTGTTAAGCGATGAACGTATGTGAGCTCACTCTTGTTAATCTCACACCAGGTCAAGAACAGGTACCGCAAGATGAGGAGCGTGAAGGATGCTACAATGAGTTTGGAAAGGTCTAGGCTATCGTCTCCCAGTAAACTATGGTTGTGGAGGATCGTTGTCGTCATATGATGTATTTATTTAGCAATTTTGTACAGAGCCTCTATTATATAATAAAGATGTGACATTGATTTATGTACCATGAGTCATCATATGTGTGAGACTTGATCCTAGCACACATTTGAGACGCACCTGGATTTGTTTTTAAATCCAGGTGTGAAAGGTTCCCAGCTATGGATTCATAGATGTCCGCCTGATTTACTGTGAATGCAACCATAGCGCTGATGTCGTCAGGTGTGGACGCCAAATTCCAAACCCTAGGATTGCATAATATGTTAGTTTGATTAGTTTTAATTTAAAAAGTGCCATGTGTAGTTTACATCTTTTTCATCACAGTCAGATGTCCTACATTCCAAACGACGCCCTCAAATGGGTTGTCTAGGAGATGGAGGATCACACATGCGGAGTTAGATAGCACATCGGCAGTGCTACATGCACACCAATGCCAGCCGAGCATCTAAAATTTTTCTCCTAAAGATTTTTGTGCTCGCGAATTGGCTTGACAAGGTTTCAATCCTATGCTCCAAAGTGGTCGACAACAATGGAGGAAAGCACCCCGATGACAACATCACAGAGGAATAACTTAAAGCAGCATGTGAGATAGAACTTCAAAGGTTCCTGAGTCCCGAAACTCCTAAAAGCCTTAAAGAGTTTTGTGAGGAATTAGGTATGCAGTATGACAAAGACCAATCTCGTGGGATCAACTAGGGTTAAGTCAATTGTAGAATAATGTTAGGTTAACAGTGTTGTAGCACGAGGAACTTGTTCAAGTGTCATTGTAATTTAGTAATGTCAAGTCTCGCGTTTTGTGAACTGAAGTGTCATGTTTGCGGTTATGAACTGAATGTTTGTAAACTGATGATAGATTCTTGTTATTTTGCACTGTGTTGTCGTGTTTCCCAGTGATGTATTCCTATAATTTAGTAATGTGAACTATCGCGTTTTGTGAACTGAAGTGTCATATTTGGGGTTATGAACTGAATGTTTATGAACTGATGATGGATCGCTATCTTGCATTGTGTTATCGTGTTACCCAATGTTATCCATATTCATTCCACCAAAATTGTTCCATTTAACATTTAGGTTTTCTATGGACAACAATTGGCTGTGTTACTAGTTCTGAGGTCCATACGAAGTAACCTATACTCCAGGAATGGACCTCCCATCAGATCATGCATGGATTAACCAGGATGGATTAACTAATCCTGATGAGGTTGACTCACCAATCTTTTGTACCATATTGGGGTTATACACATGGTTTCCCATTGCTGCATTTTGCTCACCATGAGTTATGTTCGGTATGCAAGGAACACAAGGCACACAAGAGCTTCATCAGGATCAGTTGCCACCTCCCATCTATAAAATGAAAGCATTTCACAAGAGGTTGAAAAATTTCACTACAAATGAAGATGAGTGTCTAGTATTGGCATACTTAAATGTTAGCAAGGACCTAATCGTGGGTGTGAACCAACCAATGAAAGGCTATTGGCAGAGGATTGCAGACTACTACAATGAACACAAGTCAACTCCAATATCTCGGAGCATATCATCCATACAACATAGGTTGGCAGACATTGAACGGGATACTTCAAGGTTTTTTAGGTTCTTTGCCCAAGTTGAAAGGCACAAACAAAGTGGTGTAAACAAATCTGACAAGGTTTATCATAGCTAAGGTGTACTATGTACATGTTATTGTGTCTTCATTTTGTTGATAATTGTTTATGTGTACTAAAAGAAGCTATCCTGCTATTTGAAAAAGTGACTAGCAATGCTTTCAAGTTCATGCATTTATGGTTGATGTTAAAAGATGAGTGAAGTGGACTTCTCAGTTGGCCGGGGCATCTTCTAACTCTGAGTCCAACAAGGAAACAAGTGAAAAGCAACCCACTGATCAAATGTTGCCTCCCAAACTAACTATACCTTTTGGAAGGGATCATGCTAAAAAAGCAACGTTAGTTCATCATCATCCACACAATGCTTAGAGGTTCTCCAGAAAATGTCTATGGACTATCGTGCTTACGAAGAGAGGCAAAAGCTTGCTGAAAGAGCTAGAATCGATAGGCAGCTTCAAATTTTAGAGAGGAAAGAGGCAATAGAAGCAGCTAGAAGTGAAAGGCAGCTGCAACTCCTTAAGAAACAGACAAAACTGCAACAGAGCCAGACTGAGCTTCAAGAAATGATGATGAGGAATCAGAAGGAGGACAAGGAGGAAAGGTTTATGAGTGTTGATGTTGATAAGATGCTTTCATGGGTGAGGGACTACTACATCAGGAAATAGAAATAGATTAGCGCTAAATCTGCTCAAGATTTACCTCCATGATGCAAAATTGTCCACTATTTGTCATTGTCGTCAAAGTCTTCTACGATGTCAATGTTGTCGTTCGCTTAGCGAACCGAGTTAATAAGTTTGGAGCGTTGTCGGATGCTTTTCAAAACCTATTGTCACATGGTTTGTTTAATCAATTTGTTGCAAGACAAGTACTCATAACATTTGTTGAGTCTGTTAGTTTGTGGCATGGCATAAAATGATCAAGTTTGCTTCAAACTTTTTGAATAAACCTGAATGTGTGCACCTTATTTCACTATGGATTATGGACATCACAAGTGAAGTTGAAGGATAATGACTATGTAGAACTCGGCGTGCTTAACTTGGAGACAGTTGATCGAAATGAGGACAAAGACAAGAAGAACTTTGAGGGACCGAGTGCACGAGAGAAGGTCAAGAAGACCGAGGTACATAAAGTTAGGTGTGAAGAAGATGGATGGCAAGAAGTCAAGCTGGATCAAGATGAGAAGAGTCTTGTGCATCAAGGACCACAACATAAGGACATGACTTGGAACTATTGAGGTAATGCTTAGGATTTATGGTTCAAGTCATAAGGCTCAAGATCTTAGCTCACGTATTAGATCATGGTCATAAGAAAGTGGTGATATATCAAAGTCAGAACCTAGAAGAAACCCAAAATAACTAAGTTAACTTCAATTTTTAGTTTTGGGTCATTCTTGTGTTTTGAAATGTTCTATATTACCATTGCAGGTTGCTGGAGATCATAGATGGCTATAATGATTAAGTTATCGAGACTTGGAGTCCAAACCCGACCTTAAACAAGCCAAAAACGATGAAAAAGGTTAAGTATGCAAGGTTTTAATGCTTGAATATGTTCCATAAACCATAAACTATGCATTTGGTGCTTTGTTTCGCTCTCTAACCTTGTTTGTAGAGAAAGTGCCATTTGTGGTCCTGTTTGAGGAGAAAAAGAGAAGTTAGGGAGAAGTTGAGAAAGAGGTAACTTTCTAAGACTTAGTCAATTGTATTATACTCTAATTATGTTTGTCTAAGTCACAGGAAAGTCCTCCAAAGAGTTCAAGTTAAAAGGAGAAAGATTGGAGAAGAAAGGACTCACTGTAGTCTGTCTCCTCGCACACCGGACTGACTTAGCAGTGTGCATCTCTAGAAGCTTGGGTAGCCTGGTGCATCCGACCGGGTCTGTGTGCAACGGACCTCCTATTCGGCTGAACAATGAGCCCTCGAGTTTTTAATTATAAAAACCACCATACCTTCATTGTGCACGATTCGATGGGGGCACCAGACCGTCTCCAATGGAGACTTTCTAACGGGTGCGCGCTTGTCAACAGCTAGCTAACGTGGCACTCGGTCTATTGGTACACTGAACCGGTTCGATGCCTGTTAGTTATGGAAATCACCCAGCCAGGTCCCGACGTCTAGGCACTTGGACCCGGTCCGATGGCACACCGAACCAGTCTGGTGTCCCAGCGCAGATCACTTTCTCCAAGCAATTTGCAACAACTATTTGGGGCTTGGGGGCTATAAAAGGACTCCTCGACGACCCCAAGGAGCACACCTTTGCAGCATACAAGTGTAGACTCATTATGCAAAATTTCTTTTCCGCCCCTCTTGATTATTTTTTCTCTACATCTAGGGTCTTTTTGGTTGAGCTGTGGCTGCAAAAAAAGTCGTTGTGAATTGTGAAAAAAGCTGTTGTGGGCTATGAGGTGTTAAAAACCCTAAAATTGTTTGATAGAACTCATTAAAAGTGTAACACTCCATCCAATCCCTGCCCGGCCGTACTTACTCCTGGCAGCTTGATAGGATCATATATTGTCCCTACAGATCAACACGAGTCTTTTGTGCGCACTTTGTCCTCACTCATGCGCACCCGAGAAAACTTCCCGGTTGGTCACCCATCCCAAATTGCTCCAAGTCAAGCACACTTAACTTGCAGGTTCTTTCGAGATAGGCTTCCGAAAAAGAAGATGCACCTTGTTTATATGGATACTCTATTAATTCTATTAAGCCTTGGGCCAGGATATCACCATCTCAGGGGCCAGGATATCACAAAAGCCACTAAAAGTTCTTCGATATATATTTTCACAGTTCCATTCAAAAGTTGCTAAAGCAGGTCCAGAGGTGCTTTCAGTTTTGCACTGTGAGAAAGTCGGTTTTTTTAAAAAAGCTGCTTCCTGGATACAACCCTTTAGTTCGGCTTTTGACTTTTAGGGTGTAAAATCCAAATCCAAAAGCCAAACCAAACACACCCCTAGTGTTGGCGCAGTTATAAGCCAAAAGAGAGAGATGGAGTGCTCCTAGGAGATAGAGCGGAGATTTTAAGCAAATGGTGATACCGTTACTCTGCCGGAGTGCTGTCAAAAAGTTGTAAACAGCCACGACCCTGCTGTAATCATCATCTACATAGTGGAAGAAGCGGTACGTCACCTAATGATGAATCTGAGCAAACAGAAGAAGGAGTTGAAATAGACTCCAAGCTTGGTGGGCTAACTCTAACGTGGATGTAGGCAAGCATTTCAGGATTGGCTCAACCACGAGATAAACCTATCTGCCCCCTGTCTCTCTATTATGTTTCTGTTTGCTTTGATATTTGCACTTCACTAGTTATCTTTGGTATAAGCTATTCTTGAAGTGCAGTGCAGGATCTTTTGAGACAAAAACTGGTATTCTGTTGCAATCTACTCGACTCGACTACATTCCGTTGTGTACACCGCTTCGAGTAAAGTAAGAAAGTTCTAGTTTTTTTTGTGTTGATTTTTATTCACCTATTCACTCCTTTTGGCAACATCCAGATCCGTGTTCCTTGAAAAGGAAACTTTCAGTTATGACACTGAGCTAATTTTTTTCGTGTAACTGAATATGCAACTACTTCATTCTTTTACATGTCTAATTGATGTGTTTTTATGACATCTACTTTCATGTTGTCATAAACTTTTGGGACAACCACATTCATATGACAGTTGACTGAATTAGAAGAGGTTGGAAGCTAAAGTCTGTCATTTATGTTAATAGTTTGCACATTGGAAGCAGAATACTATTCATGGAAATTGGCAAATTCCATTTTGTAAATTAAATGATAATTATGCATTATTATAATATTTTAATTTTTTAACATCACTACGCTTAATGTTGTTGTTAAAAAGAATAGATGAAATAAAAGGTATAGTAGTTGTGGTAGTTGAAGGAAATTATATTTTATTGATATCATGGATTTTAGAGGATGACATAGGGAAACCGCTGCAGTGAGAGGTGATATAGAGGGAGAGAGTGTGCTAATGTTGTGTGCTAGTGGGATATAGACGGTGAAATTTAGGGGGAAACTATTGCACTCAGTAGTGGACCAGAGTGGGCTTCGCATCCTACGCGTGCATGTGTTATTGAGAAACTAAAGTTATCATGGGTCATCAGATCTGCTCACTTCCCTCCCATTAACAGATCAGACGCGAGTAGATGTGGAAGAGTTGTTTTTCTTTCTTTCCTATGGTGGCAGAAAACATAAGGAGACATGAGACAAAGATTATTCTTTCTATATTTAATTATGAGGGGTAAAGATTCTTTTTATAGACAAGGTGAGACCTCTTAAGATAAACACGGTATTTGCCCATATACCCTTCATTAGGCTTTCTTAACAGCCGGTCATCTGGTTGTAGAAAGGATGGAGAAAAAGGGATCGCCAAACAAACAGAACACAAATGCTGATAACCCAATTCTATTCCTAATTCCTCCAATTTTCGAGCCGTATACTGACGTAGTAGGAAGCCAATTTGCCATGCGATATGTGAGGACTCTGACCTAACGCACCTTTTTCAAAGTGGGGAAGGCTGTGATGCAGAAAGAACAAAACTATGGGCCGGCGTGAACATGGAAACAAAAAACAAAACTTGGGACAAGAAACAATGGGATGCGTTGGAAAATGGTAGGCGACAATCGGAGAATTGGAGTATGTCAGCAGATTTCACTTTGCATCTACTCCAATTCTGCTGAACATTCTTAGAAAAGGTGGCTCGGATGCGATATAGAATTCTGCGCAACCATTTCATTTGTAAGTATCCGTGTTGGCACCAAATATATCCATAGTTCAAAAACAGTGTGTACCGAAAGAAGAGTTTCAGCTGATCTGTTAGGTTTAGCATTACCTAGCTCCAATTCGCATGCAGCTTGAATGCTCGATGCCCAACCATCGACGCCAACATGCCCAAGAAAAGCCCAACAATAAAAAAATTTTCTAATCCCTTACTCACTCCCTGCTCTCTACACTGTCCGTCATCACTAGGGATGAAAACGGTTGAAAACGAGCGGTAAACACTAAAATCATTACCGTTTTCATATTTTTTATCGGAATTAAAATCGAAAACGGTAACTTCGGAAACGGAAACGATATCGGTATTTCGGAAACCTCGAAAATGAAAGTTCGGTACGGAAAATACACCGATAACGGTCGAAATCTAGAATACGATCAGTAAACAAATCAATATAACAAGTTCATAATCCAATAAATATCGCAAGGATAACCCATCAATATCACAAGTTCATAATACAATAAAGATCATAAGTCCATAATTCAAAATATAATAAATTCACAAAGTTCACAAGTTTATAATATAACAAGTTCTAAAAATCATAAGTTACCGTATACAAATATCTATATATACAACAACAGCTAGATCTTATATACGTATACACAATAACCTTGCTCATGCGGTCC
Source organism: Zea mays (assembly GCF_902167145.1). Lineage (NCBI taxonomy): Eukaryota > Viridiplantae > Streptophyta > Magnoliopsida > Poales > Poaceae > Zea > Zea mays. The sequence continues at coordinate 78,660,440 of NC_050104.1, read as the reverse complement.
TGGCAGCTCCCACGCTAATTTGAAATGCCGCATGGGTGTGCACCGGCGGCCCATAACCTCCAAATAGGCCCAACACCAATAGGCGAACAGGCAGATAACACGATACAACCAACATTACAAGAGTTTAGTATCACCTCGTCCAGTTAAAAGAACACAAGGTACAACGTTTCTATATAATGATGCTTGACACCATGTTTCTACCTGCCCAGCTAGACTGAGTGGGAGGTGTGGGCCTTGGGCCAATTAATTTGATTTTTTTTTATTTTCAGAAAATTCCGAGACTTAAATTTCGATTAAAATCGGTAACCGAAGTAAACGGTCGGTAAAACGTTTAACCGATTTCGATATCGATTCCGAAATTTAATACCGATTTCGTTTTCGGGAATTACCGTTACAGTTGGATCGGATAAAAAAATTCGAAAATGGTTTCCATAAAACCGAAAATTTTTGAAACCGTTTTCATCCCAGTCATCACCTCGTATCCACCTAGTGCCACCGCCGATGCCACGTCTTGGCCAGGTGTCTAGTTCCGTCTCCGCATGTCCCCAGCCCTCGTCCACCGTCCACGGCCCACCAGCGGCCTCCCGAGTGTCGCCTCCGCGATGTCACTGGAGCGGCGGAACATCTAGCCCAGCCAAGCTCTACCATGGCCGACGCCATAGCCGAGCTCTGCGTCCGGCCAGCCGCCCAGGACGAGGTGGCTAGCTTTGGCCCTTCTGCCCTTCGCGCTGAGGCAGGCCGAGCTCCTCCCCACCTCCGCCTTACCGAGCTCCAGCCAGGGTGCCAGGGCCGCTGGTGGAGCTCCGCCCCGTACACCGCGAGCTCCTATTCTTCCGGCCAGCTGTGAGCCTTATTCCTTGTATGTGAGACACCAACTTTTTTCCAGCTCCTGTACACATCCTGAGACCTGAGTCCTACAAACACCATGTGTTGGTCACTCGTTTTTTTCCTAACAGGGTACCAGAAAATAAGGCAACACAAGTGAGTATAGTTCAAGCTTGATCAACTTTCCTTTAGGAAGCCGACAAAATGGAGAAGCTCGGGATAAAATCATTCAATCATTAGCATGTTACACAATGCAACAAATGAGAGTCTTTAGTCATTTCCTTCCTTAATAAGGTCTGTTTCATCTTCGTAACATAAAAAATATTTACAAGTATACCTTTGACTTCACAGTTGAACCTGAAGGTATCTTTGGAGGTGGAACAAGCCGACACTATCGAGCTCCAAAAATCTCTCTATGCATAACACTGTTTCTTTATTTATAGTCGTGGGTACAACTTTCTATAAAATTACAAACATACCCATGAATCTTACACAAATGATTTATATGTTCCATAAGGGCAGTATTGTCTTTTCTTCTTCTCTTTCCACGTTGAACTAGCCTTCCGAGCATCCTTCCTCTCTCTTGCTTTGTATGCCGCCTTCGAAGCCGAAGCCAAGTCCTTCGGCACGTGTCGTCATAACGCCTAGATGTAGATGAAGCTACGTAGCCTCTCGTTCTGATTCGTAAGCTGTTTTTTATGAAGGTTAGCTTCACTGATCCTTCACATTTTACCTGAAACACATATTTTCAATTTGATAACAAGGGGTTTTGAAGATTTTCGACAATAAAGGTTCCCAACACTAGGCTAGCGAGGATTTTTAGGATGGAACTCAACCATGTATTTTCTATGGCTATTTTGTGTTGGGTGTTCTGCAGATCTTTACAAATGCCTATGTTTTCTGGTTTTATGGAATCACTTGATGGCGTTTTGCAGTTCAAAACAAACATGCTATAGTAGGAAAAACTACGCTTATTGCCATCTACAATCACTGGTATTTAGAAAAAGCTGCATTTAGCCCATGCATTATTTGGGTGAGGGAACTATCCTGGTCCTTTAAACCTCATATTTGGGTGAACGTGCAATCTAGAATGGAAGTAATATGAACCTATTATGTTCTGTTGTCATCCTGTATGTGATGCATAATAACAAGTATGATCATTGTTATGATGCAACTAAGCCGCAAAAAGATGTCCAAAGTAACCCTTCAGGAAAGAAACTGGTTTTGAGAAATTGTCATGTATTGGCACTTGTTATTCTTGAACCACCACATATGTTTCATTTGTAATATTTTGATAGTTTAATCTGACCATTAAAAACTGTTGTTTTCACTTCAATTTGTAGCATTCTTCTAGAAAATCGGGGATGCATTTTATCTCTTCCTAAAACAAAAGAACGAGTGCAGTCATGTTCTGATGCTCTTAGATATGCTTTTCTTTGACAGAAAATGCAATCGATCATCAGTACGAGGTTCATCCTCTCTAGTTGCCATGGGTTAGATGCTATTGTTGAAGTTTTAGTTCAGACTTATCTTTCTATTGGCTTAGTGAAATTTATATTTTGTGAAAGGTCTGTTTATATGTTTGCAACTTGCAAGACTGTTATATTTAGTAATTTAGAGCTGATTCTCTCGACTTAATATACATTATACATTTTCATGTATGATATATTAGGCTTAGAAATATTGTTGTAGTGATGTAAACATTAGAGAGGGGGAGAGTGGGGCGCGACGCGGGTTGACAGGCCGCCTGGGCTGAATTCGGCCACGGGCTAGTTGGGGGAGGGAGATTTCCTTTTTCTAAATTCTTTTCTTTTTCTCTCTTATTTTCTTTGAAGAGATAAACACATATTTTAAAATTCCAGAAAACTTTATAATAATTTTGAAAATAATACTTCCCTAAATAAAATATCAACTTCAAAATAAATAATTTTGAGTCCTTTCCAAGGAAAAGAAAAGTAAGTTATTCACAAAAATTGAATATGAAAACAAATTCTTCCAAAGCATAACAAACAAAAGCCATGCTCTAAGAATTAATGCATAAACAAAAGAGTTAAACTTTTTTGCATGCGAATATCTGTCCCACTCTCTAAGGGTTTCATTTGAAAACAAATAGTTCTAGGCAATAGATTTGAGGTGCTACAGCCATTTTATTTGAAAACAAATAGTTCTAGGCACTAGATTTGAGGTGCTACAGCCATGTTCGTAGCTTATACGAACGGAACGAACGACTGGAGGCACCGTGATTAATCGCTGGAGCATCTTTGTTGCCGTGGAGTGCTCCACTGCTACCTTAACCTCTGGTAAGAATACATCTCTCTAGTTTTGTGTCGCCGTCGCATTCTTTATCATCTAGTCGTAGTGATCAGGGGGAAGCCCAAAACAACGGTTGGCATTCTCCGACGATGTCGCCATGGTAGTTTGCACAGACACCGGTTGTGCCGCCGTCGGGTGAAGAAAGATGAGGCCTTGGCCGTCCGATCCGAGTGGACGCTCATGATTAAAACGTATGGCAACACTTCGGGTTGATTATATCTAGACCATGGATCTAGATCTTAATTGTCAGGACATGTCAGAAATAAACCCGTCGTTCCCTTAGGGTTAAAAGTAACTAAAAATAGGTCCTAGTATTTATAAATTGCACCCTGAGTTTATCAAAATAGTTACTGTAGTCCAAAGACTTTCTTAATTTATATAATTTAAATCTGAAGTTGAATTTGAACATAAAAATAATTCCATAAAGCATAGAAAATTCATATCTTTCTCGTTTTAGCTTCAAATTTAGTGAGATTTGAACCTACGGACTCATTGCCATGCATAGAATATTCTCACAAATTTTATTTTCATGTTTGGTGTAAAGTTATTTTTATTTATTATCTGCCTATTTGTATGTATTGACACAAATAGAAAAGTGAGGTTACGAGGAACTTGAAGATCAACTTTGGAAAAGAATCTGGAGTTGCACCAAAAAGACAATTTGTGTCCTTGATCACATTTCTTTTGACCTAATAATATTAACCGTTGTGTTCTAACCTATGCAATGCACAATTCGATTAAATTGATGGGAAACTAATATGTTACCTAGATTTGTTTCCCCTATACCTTGTTTACACATGGGTTGCTTATTATTAGGTAGACTTGCTAGTGTTGTACCTGGTTTTTAGGTTAATGATACATATGAATCATTATCATGCTTATCTATGATAATTGTCTTTATTATTATGCATGATAAGATCACTTTGTTCAATTGGAACATGGAGCAACCAACCAGGAAAACGGTGCAACCACAAGGACTATTATGGTTCTGGTCAGTTAGGAAGCTAGTGTGTGAGGACCTTACCTAAAAGGGAAAGTGGGAAGAAGTTGGTCTTTGCATTTCAGATGAGGGATTCATATACCCCTCTGCCTGAATCCGTAGCGGGTTTTCTCATACTAGTGGAATTTTGTAAAGGCCTCGTAGCGTCCCTATACAATCACATCTTGGAAGTGTGGTACAGTTACCCTATGATGATCATGAAAGAGCGCTCAAGCTACTTCATGCTCTGGATCGGAGGGTTTGGGAGGTGAAGGTATCGACAATCATCGAGTCATCCAACTATGAGACTCTCACCGTGGATGAGCTGTTCAGCAAGCTCAAGTCCACTGAGATTGACCACCAGACCTGGGCCAAGATTGAGAACCCTAGTGCACCCACCATGGCCCTGGTCTCTAAAGGTGGTGCTTCCTCTACCCCCTCATCTGCTATGTTTGCTTTGTCTTCTTTGTTGACCATCATAGAGGAGCGGTGGAGAGCCTTGGGGATGAGGAGCTAGCGCTTATGGCCAGTCGGTTCACGTGGTTCCACAACAACCGTATGAGCCGATGACGTGGCTGAAAGTCGCCTAGAGGGGGGGTGAATAGGGCGAAACTGAAATTCACAAAGTTAATCACAACTACAAGCCGGGTTAGCGTTAGAAATATAATCGAGTCCGAGAGAGAGGGTGCAAAACAAATCGCAAAAGAATAAGAAGTGTGACACGCGGATTTGTTTTACCGAGGTTCGGTTCTCGCAAACCTACTCCCCATTGAGGAGGCCACAAAGGCCGGGTCTCTTTCAACCCTTTCCCTCTCTCAAACGGTCCCTCGGACCGAGTGAGCTTTCTCTTCTCAAATCAACCGGGAACAAAACTTCCCCGCAAGGACCACCACACAATTGGTGTCTCTTGCCTTGGTTACAAGTGAGTGTTTGATCACAAGAAAGAATGAGAAAGAAGAAAGCGATCCAAGCGCAAGAGCTCAAAAGAACACGACAAATCTCTCTCACTAGTCACTAATGCTTTTGTGGAATTGGGAGAGGATTTGATCACTTGAGTGTGTCTTGTATTGAATGCCTATCTCTTGTAAGTGGTTGGAAGGTTGAAAACTTGGATGCAATGAATGGTGGGTGGTTGGGGGTATTTATAGCCCCAACCACCAAACTAGCCGTTTGGTGGGGCTGACTGTCGTATGGTGCACCGGACAGTCCGGTGCGCCAGCCACGTCACCAAAGCCGTTGGGTTCCGACCGTTGGAGCTCTGTCTTCTGGGCCCGCCTGGATGTCCGGTGGCGCACCAGACATGTACTGTAGAGTTTCTGGTGCGCCAGTATGGGCGTGCCTGACTTCTGCGCGCGCTGGCGCGCATTCAATGCGCTGCAGGTAGCCGTTGGCGCCGAAGTATCCGTTGCTTCGATGGCACACCGGACAGTCCGGTGTACACCGGACATGTCCGGTGAATTATACCGGACTAGCCGTTGCGAATTACCGAAGCTAGCGAGTTCCTGAGGCGCCGTTCCTTGGAGCACCGAACACTGTCCGGTGTACACCGGACAGTCCGGTGAATTATAGCGGATCGCCTCTGGATTTTCCCGAAGGCGACGAGTTTGACTGGGAGTCCTCTGGTGCACCGGACACTGTCCGGTGGCACACCGGACAGTCCGGTGCGCCAGACCAGAGGTGCCTTCGGTTGTCCCTTTGCTCTTTTGTTGAACCCAATACTTTGTCTTTTTATTGGCTAAGTGTGAACCTTTGGCACCTGTATAACTTATACACTAGAGCAAACTAGTTAGTCCAATTATTTGTGTTGGTTAATTCAACCACCAAAACTATTTAGGAACTAGGTGTAAGCCTAATTCCCTTTCAATCTCCCCCTTTTTGGTGATTGATGCCAACACAAACCAAAGCAAATATGGAAGTACATAATTGAACTAGCTTGCATAATGTAAGTGCAAAGGTTGCTTGGAATTGAGCCAATATAACTACTCATAAGATATGCATGGATTGTTTCTTTGTTTTTAACATTTTGGACCACGCTTGCACCACATGTTTTGTTTTTGCAAATTCTTTTGTAAATCCTTTTCAAAGTTCTTTTGCAAATAGTCAAAGGTAAATGAGTAAGATTTTGCAAAGCCTTTTCAAGATTTGAAATTTTCTCCCCCTGTTTCAAATGCTTTTCTTTTGACTAAACAAAACTCCCCCTTAATGAAATCCTCCTCTTAGCGTTCAAGAGGATTTTGACATTAATTTTGAAGAGGGTATATTAATTTGAACCTATATCACAAGTGAGATACCAATTTGAAGATACTTTTTGAAAAACTAAAATTTTGGAAATTGGTGGTGGTGCGGTCCTTTTGCTTTGGGCTCTTACTCTCTCCCCCTTTGGCATGAATTGCCAAAAACGGAATCATTAGAGCCCGTTGAATTACTCTCTCCTCCTTTGGTCATAAATAAATGAGTGACGATTATACCAAAGTTGGAGTCCTCTTGCTTTGGACTTTCCCCCAAAAGATGGAGAGATGCGTGGAGCGACGACGAAGGATGAGTTGCGGAGTGGAAGCCTTTGTCTTCGCCGAAGACTCCAATTTCCCTTTCAATACACCTATGGCTTGGTTTGAAATAGACTTGAAAACACATTAGTCATAGCATATGAAAGAGACATGATCAAAGGTATATAGAAGAGCTATGTGTGCAAATTAACAAAAGAAGTTCCTAGAAGCAAGAATATTTAGCTCATGCCTAAGTTTGTTAAAAGTTTGTTCATCAAGTGGCTTGGTAAAGATATCAGCTAATTGATTTTAGTATTAATGTAAGAAATCTCGATATCTCCCTTTTGTTGGTGATCCCTTAAAAAGTGATACCGAATGGCTATGTGCTTAGTGCGGCTATGCTCAACGGGATTATCCGCCATGCGGATTGCACTCTCATTATCACATAGAAGAGGAACTTTGGTTAATTTGTAACCATAGTCCCTAAGGGTTTGCCTCATCCAAAGTAGTTGCGCGCAACAATGTCCTGCGGCAATATACTCGGCTTCGGCGGTAGAAAGAGCAACCGAATTTTGCTTCTTTGAAACTCAAGACACCAAGGATCTTCCCAAGAACTGGCAAGTCCCCGATGTGCTCTTTCTATTGATTTTACACCCCGCCCAATCGGCATCCGAATAACCAATTAAATCAAATGTGGATCCCCGAGGGTACCAAAGCCCAAACTTAGGAGTATAAGCCAAATATCTCAAGATTCGTTTTACGGCCGTAAGGTGGGATTCCTTAGGGTCGGATTGGAATCTTGCACACATGCAAACAGAAAGCATAATGTCCGGTCGAGATGCACATAAATAGAGTAATGAACCTATCATCGACCAGTATACCTTTTGATCAACGGATTTACCTCCCGTGTCGAGGTCGAGATGCCCATTGGTTCCCATGGGTGTCTTGATGGGCTTAGCATCCTTCATTCTTAACTTGGTTAGAATGTCTTGAGTATACTTCGTTTGGCTAATGAAGGTGCCTTCTTGGAGTTGCTTGACTTGGAATCCTAGAAAATACTTCAACTCCCCCATCATTGACATCTCGAATTTTTGTGTCATGATCCTACTAAATTCTTCACATGTAGATTCGTTAGTAGACCCAAATATGATATCATCAACATAAATTTGGCATACAAACAAATCATTGTCAAGAGTTTTAGTAAATAAAGTAGGATCGACCTTTCCAACTTTGAAGCCATTAGCAATAAGGAAATCTCTAAGGCATTCATATCATGCTCTTGGGGCTTGCTTGAGCCCATAAAGCGCCTTAGAGAGCCTATAGACATGGTTAGGGTACTCACTGTCTTCAAAGCCGGGAGGTTGCTCAACATAGACCTCTTCCTTGATTGGTCCATTGAGGAAGGCACTTTTCACGTCCATTTGATAAAGCTTAAAGCCATGGTAAGTAGCATAGGCCAATAATATGCGAATTGACTCAAGCCTAGCTACGGGTGCATAGGTTTCACCGAAATCCAAACCTTCGACTTGGGAGTATCCCTTGGACACAAGTCGAGCTTTGTTCCTTGTCACCACACCATGCTCATCTTGCTTGTTGCGGAAAACCCATTTGGTTCCTACAACATTTTGGTTAGGACGTGGAACTAAATGCCATACCTCATTCCTAGTGAAGTTGTTGAGCTCCTCTTGCATCGCCACCACCCAATCCGAATCTTGTAGTGCTTCCTCTACCCTGTGTGGCTCAATAGAGGAGACAAAAGAGTAATGCTCACAAAAATGTGCAACACGAGATCTAGTGGTTACCCCCTTATGAATGTCGCCGAGGATGGTGTCGACGGGGTGATCTCGTTGGATTGCTTGATGGACTCTTGGGTGTGGCGGCCTTTGTTCTTCATCCTCCTTGTCTTGATCATTTGCATCTCCCCCTTGATCATTGCCGTCATCTTGAGGGGGCTCATTTGCGTGATCTTCTTCTTCATCAGCTTGAGCTTCATCCTCATTTTGAGTCGGTGGAGATGCTTGCGTGGAGGAGGATGGTTGATCTTGTGCATTTGGAGGCTCTTTGGATTCCTTAGGACACACATCCCCAATGGACATGTTCCTTAGTGCGATGTACGGAGCCTCTTCAATACCTATCTCATCAAGATCAACTTGCTCTACTTGAGAGCCATTAGTCTCATCAAACACAACGTCACAAGAAACTTCAACTTGTTCGGAGGACTTGTTAAAGACTCTATATGCCCTTGTGTTTGAATCATATCCTAGTAAAAAGCCTTCTACAGTCTTAGGAGCAAATTTAGATTTTCTACCTCTTTTAACAAGTATAAAGCATTTGCTACCAAAGACTCTAAAATATGAAATATTGGGCTTTTTACCGGTTAGGAGTTCATACGATGTCTTCTTGAGGATTCGGTGAAGATATAACCGGTTGATGGCGTAGCAAGCGGTGTTGACCGCCTCGGCCCAAAACCGATCCGAAGTCTTGTACTCATCAAGCATGGTTCTTGCCATGTCCAATAGAGTTCTATTCTTCCTTTCCACTACACCATTTTGTTGTGGCGTGTAGGGAGAGGAGAACTCATGCTTGATGCCCTCCTCCTCAAGGAAGCCTTCAATTTGAGAGTTTTTGAACTCCGTCCCGTTGTCGCTTCTAATTTTCTTGATCCTTAAGCCGAACTCATTTTGAGCCCGTCTCAAGAATCCTTTTAAGGTCTCTTGGGTTTGAGATTTTTCCTGCAAAAAGAATACCCAAGTGAAGCGAGAGTAATCATCCACTATTACAAGACAATACTTACTCCTGCCGATGCTTATGTAAGCAATCGGGCCGAATAGATCCATGTGGAGTAGCTCAAGCGGCCTGTCGGTCGTCATGATGTTCTTGTGTGGATGATGGGCACCAACTTGCTTTCCTGCTTGGCATGCGCTACAAACCCTGTCTTTCTCAAAATGAACATTGGTTAGTCCTAAAATGTGCTCTCCCTTTAGAAGCTTATGAAGATTCTTCATCCCAACATGGGCTAGTCGGCTGTGCCAGAGCCAACCCATGTTAGTCTTAGCAATTAAGCAAGTGTCGAGTTCAGCTCTATCAAAATCTACTAAGTATAGCTGACCCTCCAACACTCCCTTAAATGCTATTGAATCATCACTTCTTCTAAAGACAGTGACACCTACATCAGTGAAAAGACAGTTGTAACCCATTTTGCATAATTGAGATACATAAAGCAAATTGTAATCTAATGAATCTACAAGAAAAACATTGGAAATAGAATGGTCAGGAGATATAGCAATTTTACCCAATCCTTTGACCAAACCTTGGTTTCCGTCCCCGAATGTGATCGCTCGTTGGGGATCTTGGTTTTTCTCGTAGGAGGAGAACATCTTCTTCTCCCCTGTCATGTGGTTTGTGCACCCGCTGTCGATGATCCAGCTTGAGCCCCCGGATGCATAAACCTACAAAACAAGTTTAGTTCTTGACTTTAGGTACCCAAATGGTTTTGGGTCCTTTGGCCTTAGAAACAAGAACTTTGGGTACCCAAACACAAGTCTTGGAGCCCTTGTGTTTGCCCCCAACAAACTTGGCAACTACCTTGCCGGATTTGTTAGTTAAAACATATGATGCATCAAAAGTTTTGAATGAAATGTTATGATCATTTGATGCACTAGGAGTTTTCCTTTTAGGCAACTTAGCACGAGTTGGTTGCCTAGAACTAGATGTCTCACCCTTATACATAAAAGCATGATTTGGGCTAGAGTGAGACTTCCTAGAGTGAATTCTCCTAATTTTGCTCTCGGGATAACCGGCAGGGTACAAAATGTAACCCTCGTTATCCTGAGGCATGGGAGCCTTACCCTTTACAAAATTAGACAATCTTTTAGGAGGGGCATTAAGTTTGACATTGTCTCCCCTTTAGAAGCCAATGCCATTCTTGATGCCAGGGCGTCTCCCATTATAAAGCATACTACGAGCAAATTTAAATTTTTCATTCTCTAAGTTATGCTCAGCAATTTTAGCATCTAATTTTGCTATATGATCATTTTGTTGTTTAATTAAAGACATGTGATCATGAATAACATTAATATCAACATCTCTACATCTAGTACAAATAGATACATGCTCAACGATAGATGTAGAGGGTTTGCAAGATTTTAATTCTACAACCTTAGCATGTAATATATCGTTTTCACTTCTAAGGTTAGAAATAGTAGCATTGCAAACATCAAAATCTTTAGCCTTAGCAAGCAATTTCTCATTTTCAACTTTAAGGCTAGCAAGGGTAATGTTCAATTCTTCAATTTTAGCAAGCAAATCATCATTGTCATTTCTATGATTGGGAATTGAAACATTACAAGCATTTGAATCAACCTTAGCAATTAATTTAGCATTTTCATTTCTAAGGTTGTTAATAGTTTCATGGCAAGTGCTTAGCTCACTAGATAGTTTTTCACATTTTTCTACTTCAAGAGCATAAGCATTTTAACCTTAACATGCTTTTTATTTTCTTTAATTAGGAAGTTCTCTTGGGAATCCAAAAGGTCATCCTTCTCATGAATGGCACTAATTAATTCATTTAACTTTTCCTTTTGTTCCATGTTAAGATTGGCAAAAAGGGTACGCAAATTATCTTCCTCATCACTAGCATTATCATCACTAGAAGATTCATATTTAGTGGAGGATTTTGATTTAACCTTCTTCCTTTTGCCGTCCTTTGCCATGAGGCACTTGTGGCCGACGTTGAGGAAGAGAAGTCCCTTGGTGACGGCGATGTTGGCGGCGTCCTCGTCGGAGGAGGAGTCGGTGGAGCTCTCGTCCGAGTCCCACTCGTGGCACACGTGGGCATCGCCGCCCTTCTTCTTGTAATGTCTCTTCTTCTCCCTTCTTCTCCCCTTCTTGTCGTCGCCCCTGTCACTATCACTAGATAATGGACATTTAGCAATAAAATGACCGGGCTTACCACATTTGTAGCATACTTTCTTGGAGCGGGGTTTGTAGTCTTTCCCCCTCCTTTGCTTGAGGATTTGGCGGAAGCTCTTGATGATGAGCGCCATCTCCTCGTTGTCGAGCTTGGAGGCGTCGATGGGTGTTCGACTTGGAGTAGCCTCCTCCTTCTTTTCTTCCGTTGCCTTGAATGCGACGGGTTGTGCTTCGGGCGTGGAGGAGGTGCCTTGCTCGATGATTTTCTTTGAGCCTTTAATCATTAGCTCAAAGCTCACAAATTTTCCTATAACCTCCTCGGGAGACATTAGCTTATATCTAGGATCACCTCGAATTAATTGAACTTGTGTAGGGTTAAGAAATACGAGGGATCTAAGAATAACCTTGACCATCTCATGGTCATCCCATTTTTCGCTCCCGAGGTTGCGCACTTGGTTCACCAAGGTCTTCAAGCGGTTGTACATAGCTTGTGGATCCTCCCCTTGGTGGAGCATGAAGCGACCGAGCTCCCCCTCGATCGTCTCCCGCTTGGTGATCTTTGTCACCTCGTCTCCCTCATGCGCGGTCTTGAGTACGTCCCAAATTTCCTTCGCACTTTTTAACCCTTGCACCTTATTATACTCCTCTCGACTTAGAGAGGCGAGGAGTATAGTGGTGGCTTGGGAGTAAAAGTGGTGAATTTGGGCCACCTCGTCCGAGTCATAGTCTTCATCCCCTACGGATGGTACCTGTACACCAAACTCAACAACATTCCATATGCTTGTGTGGAGTGAGGTTAGATGATGCCTCATTTTGTCACTCCATATATTATAATCTTCACCGTCAAAAACCGGTGGTTTGCCTAATGGAACGGAGAGCAAAGGAGTACGTTTTGAAACATGGGGATAGCGTAGAGGAATCTAACTATACTTCTTGCGCTCTTGGCGCTTAGAAGAAACGGACGGTGCATCAGAGTCAGAGGTCGATGGTGATGAAGAGTCGGTCTCGTAGTAGACCACTTTCCTCATCCTCTTGTGTTTGTCGCCTCTCCGATCCGACTTGTGGGAAGAGGATTTCTTCTCCTTCCCCTTCCCTTTGTTGAAGGAGTTTTTCTTCTCCTTCCTCTTGTTGCGGGACTCTTCCGATGAAGTCAACCCGTGGCTTGTAGCGGGCTTGTCACCGGTCTCCATCTCCCTCTTGGCGAGTTCTCCCGACATCACTTCGAGCGTTTAGGCTCTAATGAAGCACCGGGCTCTGATACCAATTGAAAGTCGCCTAGAGGGGGGGGTGAATAGGGCGAAACTAAAATTCACAAAGTTAATCACAACTACAAGCCGAGTTAGCGTTAGAAATATAATCGAGTTCGAGAGAGAGGGTGCAAAACAAATCGCAAGCGAATAAGAAGTGTGACACGCGGATTTATTTTACCGAGGTTCGGTTCTCGCAAACCTACTCCCCATTGAGGAGGCCACAAAGGCCGGGTCTCTTTCAACCCTTTCCCTCTCTCAAACGGTCCCTCGGACCGAGTGAGCTTTCTCTTCTCAAATCAACCAGGAACAAAACTTCCCCGCAAGGACCACCACACAATTGGTGTCTCTTGCCTTGGTTACAAGTGAGTGTTTGATCACAAGAAAGAATGAGAAAGAAGAAAGCGATCCAAGCGCAAGAGCTCAAAAGAACACGACAAATCTCTCTCACTAGTCACTAATGCTTTTGTGGAATTGGGAGAGGATTTGATCACTTGAGTGTGTCTTGTATTGAATGCCTAGCTCTTGTAAGTGGTTGGAAGGTTGAAAACTTGGATGCAATGAATGGTGGGTGGTTGGGGGTATTTATAGCCCCAACCACCAAACTAGCCGTTTGGTGGGGCTGACTGTCGTATGGTGCACCGGACAGTCTGGTGCACACCGGACATGTCCGGTGCGCCAGCCACGTCACCAAAGCCGTTGGGTTCCGACCGTTGGAGCTCTGTCTTCTGGGCCCGCCTGGATGTCCGGTGGCGCACCGGACATGTACTGTAGAGTGTCCGGTGCGCCAGTATGGGTGTGCCTGACTTCTGCGCGTGCTGGCGCGCATTCAATGCGCTGCAGGTAGCCGTTGGCGCCGAAGTATCCGTTGCTTCGATGGCACACCGGACAGTCCGGTGTACACCGGACATGTCTGGTGAATTATAGCGGACTAGCCGTTGCGAATTCCCGAAGCTGGCGAGTTCCTGAGGCGCCGTTCCTTGGAGCACCGGGCACTGTCCGGTGTACACCGGACAGTCCGGTGAATTATAGCGGAGCGCCTCTGGATTTTCCCGAAGGCGACGAGTTTGACTGGGAGTCCTCTAGTGCACCGGACACTGTCCGGTGGCACACCGGACAGTCCGGTGCGGCAGACCAGAGGTGCCTTCGGTTGTCCCTTTGCTCTTTTGTTGAACCCAATACTTTGTCTTTTTATTGGCTAAGTGTGAACCTTTGGCACCTGTATAACTTATACACTAGAGCAAACTAGTTAGTCCAATTATTTGTGTTGGGCAATTCAACCACCAAAATTATTTAGGAACTAGGTGTAAGCCTAATTCCCTTTCAGTGGCAGATCGAAGGATGGATGCTACAATTGTGGCGACCCCGACCACTTTGTCGCTAGTTGCCCCAAAAAGGGCAAGCAGGAGGCTGGCCCGCGCAACTGAAAATCGGCTAGAGGGGGGCGGGGGGTGAATAGGCGAAACATGAAAATTATAAACTTTGAACACAAACTTTATCCGGGGTTAGAGTTAGAATGAGTAATAATGAAATTAGAGTGTGGAAGAGAGTTCTTCTTGTTGTGAGTTACTCAATTAATGCGAATAACATTGGGAGCTAACTCAAAGATATTGCAAGCAAGAGGACTTTAGAGAGAGAGAGGAAGAATCAAATCGTAAAGTAATGATCAACACAAATGAACACAACCATTTGTTTCCTGAGGTTCGATTCCAAAGAACCTACTCCTCGTTGAGGAGGCTACGTAGGTCGGGTCTCTTTCAACCCTTTCCCGCTCTCAAACGGTCACTTAGACCAGTTGAGTGCTTCTTAATTTCGAGAGTCACTTAGACCCCGCAAGGATCACCAAAGAAATTGGTGTCTCTTGTTAGCTTTACAAGTCATTTGAGATTTTAGAAGGAGATAAAGAAAGCATGATTAAGAAAACCATGTAACAAGAGCAGCAAGAAAATCAAAGGATCACACTCTCTCTAGACTTTCCAAGGCACTAGTCACTAATGATCACTAGTCACAGTAATGACACTTGGATGAGCTTGGGAGCTTTGAATATGTCTTGGGATGAAGTGAATGCTCTTGTATTGAATGAGAATGAATGTGATGCTTGGATGAAGTGAATGAAGGTGGTTGGGATTGTATTTATAGCCACCAATGACTTCCTAGACGTTGTCCACTTTCTGACAACCGCGGACGATCCGCGCTCATGGCCCGGACGGTCCGCCCTTGCACATCAACGACTGAAAACACAACGATCAGCAGTAACGACTATATCAATGACTATAAGTGCATTAAATGCGTCGTCAGATGTCAGATAAAGCAATCGTGGACGGTCCGACCGTGCACACCGGACGGTCCACGAGGACGCTAAAAATGAATTTTACTGAACCCGTCACCTTCAGCTTTCTCTGGTTTTCAATGGGCAGACGGTCCGCTCCTGAGGCCGGACGGTTCGAGCTTGGCCTCGGACGGTGCTCTCTTCTCTTTCGGACAGTTCGTTGTTTGATTACACTCAATCCAACCGATGTTTGATTACAGTACGATGTATGATTACACTCAATCCAACCGATGACTGAGGCCCGAACAATGGCTACATATGTCTTCAAAACGAGTATTGTAGCCAAATTCTACACTGATGTATTTTCCCTTCCTATAGTTGAGCCAAATTCTACAATTATTATAGGTTATCTGAAACTTCCAGATTCTAATTGGATTATTGGAAACATCCAATTGTGGAGCTTTCGTTGGTTCGATGATTACAAGTCATCTGAAACATCCAGATTCTAATCGGATTATAGCAAACAACCAATTATTGTCGTAGAGGCACATGCAATAGGCGTGTCTCTATGGGTTGCACAGGTACTCATCTAACGCCATGTTTCAGCTGGTTTAACATTACGTGGCTGAGCAATACCTTAGACGTAAACAAACATATCCTAACTAATATGTCATCCTACATATCTAGGAAAGACGTCTGATGCAAGAAAGGCAAAGGAGTAAGTTAACGGCATATAGATGAACTACCACTTCATGTTCATTTTCAACAACTAACTGCTGTACGTTCTAGACTTGCTAGCTTTCTCGATCAGTGTCCATCTTGAATAGATCAGCAGAGCATGTACATTTTGTGCATTCTTTCTTGTATCGATATTGTTATGCACGGTAGATATGGCGTGCCGACATGTACACATGTCAAAATCTATAACCATATCTTAGGAGCTTAGAGAAAATCTATAAATAAATAAAGTAGAACAAACTGCAGTCACCTAGACGAGCTCTGATAAAATAAAATGATACTATTGCCCTTTCAGGGCTCATCAGATCTTATGCTTCCGGTTGCAATATCTCTGCCAAATCCTTCCCAAACGTGCCAAAGGTGCTCGCTCTATGCACATCTCATAAGTGCATACCCAATGTAAGCTATCCCATCATTTACTTCTCAATTCAAATAGGACAAAATACATGAGCATTTTGCAGTGTAGATCCCAGCGACATAATTTTGCATTATGAAAAGTAAACTCCACTGATCTGGACTGATTTTCTCCTTGAGTTCACTATATTAACTCTGTTTTCCTTGGCTCCTATCTCCGTTTATGTCACCAATGACGTTATTTTGAATCTGACCAGCTGAAACAACTAGAAAAAATGATAATTTAAGAGATATGGTAGGCAGGCTTCGATTTTCATGAGCATGGATCAGCAGTTGACATGACAGACATGCATGCATGTTAGTTAGTAATCAGTAATTAACTTGGTGGAGTATTGATAAAGAAAAAAAGTTCTCAATACTTTCAACTAGATGTCAAAGCAATGCAAGGTTGGACATAAGTGTATATGTAGAAGCTAGCAAGTAGGCTCTATCTATATCTGTGTGCAAACATTGCACCGTTGCCATTTTGGTGCGGCTAGAAGCATGGACAACAAGCACATATACTCACTCTACAATAAGAAAAAACTTGTCAACTTCGAAGTTGTAGTCGACCACTACAGCTTGAATATTGATCTTCTTAACACTTGACAATTCTTACATTTAAATTTCAAAATTTGACAATTGAAAACATATATTTGATGCTCTAAATATTTTTCTAAAAAATGTCAACTACAAAATTGTATATCACATTAAGGATTATAACTTTGGTGTAGACTATGTTAACAATTGATGTTGTTTAAAATTGTATCATTTAAATTACAAAACATTAGAATTTAAAATGATTTTTTTCATTCTTCTTAGTTTTATATAAAAAATGTTAACTCCAAAGTTTTCAATTTTTGTATAAGGTTCATCTTCGTCTGAGTTCAAATGAAAAATTATAAATTTTTGAGATAACTATTTTTAGAGGTAATCCTTTGAAAACTCTGACACATGTTAATTGATTTACAAAGGTGGAGCTCTAAGAGACCTACACCTAAAAATAGCTATTCACACCAAGAGTATATCATCTCATTATGTTTAGAGGTGGTTCCCAAAAAAACATACCTATTTTAGTTAGAGTCTATCATCTCAAACCCTTTTGTAGTAGGGTTTGGCCTAAATAGGACCCGATATGATCCATGCATTGACATGTTGCTTAGGTCAATGGGTCCCATGTGTAGGTAGGGCTCATATGTCAGCCTTTGGCACTCCATCTCAATGGAACCACATCACCATCACCAACCCTTCCCTAGCCTTCTTCACTCTCCATCTTGGTGGTCGTGACATACTTAGTAGTGGAGCCAACATGGTCAAAGCTAAGGCTTTTTAGGTAAAAGAGAAAGGATGACACTACTAGTGCAAGCATATAGCTCATACTATGATATGTGTTTCCAATTGTAGTAAAAGTGCAATGCATAGATTTTAACATGTTTAAATGTGCTCCTTCTTAGTGCAAAACGCACCACAATGGTGCTCTTAACCACTCAGTATAATGGTCAGCCATGCACACCCTTTCGATATCCCTATCATGGAAATACATGAAAGTGGTGGTGGTGAGGTCAGTTTGATGGCATGCAATTTATGCTCATGTATAACCCATTAGGTTTTTTTGAATGAATAGGAGGGGTTAAAGCCCCTACTGAGAGGATAAATTATATTAAAAGAGAGGAAGTCAAAACAAGCACAAAAACCTATGTCATGAGGATGATGATATCAATGGCAAAAGGTGTTGATAGCTTTGCTTTGATGGCAATGATGGTTTGGGGAACATTGATGTGACACCCCAGTGTCACTTAGGGTTCTTCTTAGTACTAGCTCAAGTACCATCATTTCATGTAAGCAAAATTGAGCAAGAAGCATCAAATCAACTTAAGAATAAAAGATCCACTAAGTTGCATCTAAAGAATCATGTCCAAAACAAATGAGGTTTTCAAAAGGGGGAAAAATATTGAAACCTTAATTCCAACCCTAAATAAGCCATTTAAGTAGAAATGAAGAAAAGGGATGAAAGACCATGAAAAACATGAAATCATGGCTTAGGCCAATTATAAAAATTGAAATACACTAAATAAGCTACAATAAATATTATAAAAGTTTGGCCAAAATAGTTTGTTAAAAACTCCAAACAAGCCATTCAAGTGGAGGTTTAATGGGGAAATCTGAAATTCAGATTTCTGAAATTTTAGCCCTTGAACCAAAACCGAGCACGTTCACCTTGATACTTAGCTCTAATCCTAAAGCTCCCATTAACAAAAACGTGTCTAACTAACCCCTCTATCACATATTTGAAGATGGCATCGGGACGTGAGCCCTAGACACAACAAAACCGAAGATTTGCCTCGGGCTCGGGCTGGGAGACAGACCAGACTTTAAAGCTCCAAATCTTTGAAACCAGTAGGCCAAATCCTATGACCCCACACAAGATCGGTAGCTTATAGGGAGAAGAGGTTTTGTGCACTGACCAAGGCAAGAGCAGGCTCGGATGAATGACCACACGCGCCAGAACTCGGGCAGAATGAACGCGCACATGTGTTCGACCCTCGTCGGCACGCCGGCTTTCGCCCAACCCGCGCGCGTGCTCCCCCCCAACGTCCGGTCAAGTCCGCCGCGCGCCCTCGCCCTCGTCGTGCCTATAAAGCAGCCCAAGGCCTCGGCCGTACCTCCCCGCGCGCTCTCAGGCCTTGCCTAAGCCGAAGTTCACCGAACTTTGCCTCGAGCACGTCGCGCCACTGCCCGCCACCACTACCCAAGCCTCGGCCACCGCGGCCAGCCCGCTCCAGTCACGTCCAAGTTGCGCCGGCCTCTCGGTTAGCTTCGTCAGTGACCCGTGAAACTTTCCAAGCACTCGGACCCGATAGAACATCACTAGAGACCCAAGATCATCCTCGCCGGACTTCGGTCGCTCGCTGCCACGCGTAGACCGAGCAATCCGGTGAGCCATTCTCCGATTCCTTGCACACATCTTCCTTGATCTCTGGTGAAGCTCCCTGACCCATTTAATTGACCTATCGTGACCTGGTTGGGCCGGACTCCTCGCCGCCGACGAGCTCCCCCGCCTGCGCACGTGGACCAACCTCCTCCGACCACTATCGCCGGCGATCCACACCTCAACGTGATCGCCAGAGACTTCCGGACCTCACCCGACCCCTCACCGGAGCAACCCCGCCGCCGGTAAGCCCCTCCGCCCTATTCTTCTGCCGCGGTCACTGTTCCATTAGGGGAAGGATCGCGGGTTCGATTTCGGAAAACCCTAGGGGGTTTTCTACAGAGCCATAGACTCATGTGAATAGTGCACCAAGGACTATCTGTAATTCATTTAAAATCTTTCGCCAGGGACCCTAGTGCAAAACCGTTTTTCCTTTATCCATTTCTAATTAATCTTTTTAAAATTCAGCAGAGAACTTAGAAATTTCATATCTTGAGCAATATTCCACCAATTTTAGTCAAACCAATTTTGCTGGATTCAAAATATTATGGACTATCAATTAAAAATACTGAACCCTATGCTTTCTGTTTTAAAATTTAGAGTTTGGATTTAATTAAGGAAACTGACCAAACCTTATTAAATTAAAGAAAATTAGTTATGCTTCTGTGCTGAACTTAAGAAAATTTGTAGAAGTGTAAACCCCACTTAGGCATTGTTTAAAAATAGTGAGCACCCCAGTATTAAAGATTTAGACAAGGTTACTTATTAAAAGCCATTTTTCCCAAAACTTAGGAAAATAAGAAAGGCACTGGAAAATAATGAACAGTGAATGCAATTATTTTTCCTAGTCTACTTAAGTAAAAGAGAACCTAGAAAAAATAAAGGGAACCCCAGTCCAGAACAAATTCTAGGAGAAATGTATTATTAAGCACTAATCAAACTAGAATAACAATTATTAGAATTATGAAAACAATTTCAAAATTGTTAAGAAAAATATAGTGGACTTGTAACCACTAAGATACTGCTACAAAAATGATAAACACACCAGCTTATTATTTTAAGTAGGGTAAACAAATAGAACTTGATATTAAGCCATATTTCAATTAAATCATAAGCAAGCCAAAAATTGTGCAACAGTGGGCAAATAAATTTTTACCAGGTTAATAAAGAAATAGGCCACCAGGGAAAAATGCAAAACCCAATTGAAAGTTACAAGTATAACCCATTGTCAATACTTCATGAAAAAGGCCATTTAGTTCAAGAAATTCCTACCACCTTTCCCTTAAGCAAAAAGCTACCAATTTTCAGAATGATTGCTCTTGCACAAAGAGGAAGATAGGAAAAATCAGAAATCTGTGGTTTGATATTTTTCAAATATAGTGGTAGTAGAAAGCACCCCTTTGACTAGAAACTTTAGAAAATCATAGTAAAATAACTAATGAGTATTAGTGGCTAAAAAATTTGTACAAGGTCATAATATAACATCAAGATGCCAGCAAAAATAAGTCTTGGAAAATAACCCTCTGTTAAAAGGTAGTTGTAGTTCAAACACCCCCTCTGCCCTAATATTTGCTAATTTATATAGAGAGAACCACTCACTTTTTAAACCCCAAATTTTGAGACAGAGACTTATACACTAGTACAAAGCCACTGTAATTTTTGCAGAATTTCTGGGAATTTGTAAGCTAGCTTGTAGTTCAAACCCACCTTAAAAGCATAAAAGAAATAAAAGGGAAAAAGGGGGGAATAATAAATCTCACTCTAATGATTCAGCTAGAAACCTTAATAAACTCTCACTAAGACATTAAAGGGAAATCGGTAAGACACCAAAATAAACTTACCAATCAGCTTAACTAAGTTTGACCCTAATTTGCTAAGTATGACACAAGAACCTTCAGTAGCAAGATTGAGCTCTACCTTATTAATTTAATCATTTACCATCAAAGTTTAATTGCTAAATTGCATATCATACCATGCATGTACCTTACTCATTGCATTCATTAGATTGCAATCTCGCTGACGGAGAGTACATGCTCATCCTCGAGTAAGGAGCTGTCCACGAGGAAGACCAGGAGCAAGCTCCCGAGACTGCCATCGAGGATCTCCCTGCAGCCCCAGCATTTGAAGGCAAGCCCCGGTTTATGCATAACCGTTTATATATGCTACTTTACTACACTTAATGTTTATAGGCTTGTAATGTGCACTTAAGTGTAGGAGTTGCTTGAAACCTTTAGTTGCATGAACTCAGGATTCCTTTTTGAGATGGATACTAGTATGCTAGGTCGAGTAGCTGCTATGCTAATCAGGATCTCGGTAGAAGTCGAGTGATGTTTCTAGCACTCGCGCGAGGTCAGGAATTGATTGTATTCATCTTGAACGGGATCTATGATGGTCCATGGACTTGGATCCAGGGAGGATGCCTTGTCCATGAGACGGGAAAAAGAATTAAGGATTAATGTGTAGATACCTGAGTCAAGCGTTTAAACGTACTAAACACATGTCGGGAAATATGGTAACCGGTGAACCTAGTACCTGAGTGAAGCCGGGCGCGGACTTTTCCGCTCACTTGTCCTGAGACTGGGTCTCCCATGCTAGCTATGGTGGGTACAAGTGCGGTCACTGCACGGCGGCAGCCGAGGTCAGT
The DNA here is from genome assembly GCF_902167145.1 of Zea mays. Lineage (NCBI taxonomy): Eukaryota > Viridiplantae > Streptophyta > Magnoliopsida > Poales > Poaceae > Zea > Zea mays. The sequence goes on along the minus strand of NC_050104.1, from coordinate 78,638,706 downwards.
GGAGCATTGTAAGCCAAGGCGGCGAGCCCTGGCCGCGAACGGGGAATCGATGTGGACAGTTGACGTGTGTGGGGACGGAGTGCCCTGACATGTCGTGTGTTTAAGTTTACTTTGCAAGGATAAAAACTCGATTCGAATCGTCTGCTTCTCGTAGCTAATGAGGCTGCTTGACCCCTTGTACTACATTGAGTAAGAAGTGAAATGAGGTTACATGAGATAACTTGTTGTTTGTACTAAATGCTTGTTACCATGTATGCTTAGAAAGAGAAAACTTAGCTAGGATAATGATGTTAGAAATTGAAAAGCTAAAATTTGATTTTAGACTCAGTAGGTGCTTTTGGCAAACCAAATCCCTCAGCCAAACAACTGCATGGTCTAGAGGTAGAGGAGTAGACTCCTCACACCGGGTAAGTCTAGCGGAGTATTAGTATACTTAGCCTTGCTTGTGGCATAATTTTTGCAGGTACGCTTCAGGATATGGTTGATGGTGTGGCTTGGCCTACCACCCTGCCACCGGCTTGGACGGTTGAGTGGGATGCTGCTCCGGCAGGAGAGGAGCAAGAGGAGTAGTGGGCTAGGCCTTGCCCGATTCCTCGTTTTCGACATTATCGATTATCCACTGTATTTTATTTTGTGAACTTATCTCAGCTATTGAAAAACTCTGGTTATTGTAATTACTCCAGTACTTTAATTTGAGGTTTCCTGTTTATTGTATTTCTTCTGTGACTCACCTTTGAGTGAGATTGTGGTATTTGATCCTGGTTAAGTGGCTTTATCAGACTAGATCTGAGGGACTGACGGGTTATTCCAATTTAAGTGTGTTACGGCCCCTGAGGCGTGATTTGGGCACTTAAGCTGGAATAATTCGGGCGGTTCTGCCACAATTGATATGTCGAGAGAAGAAAATATGAATTTTTGCCTAGCATGTTCTTGCAAAACTGCATCTAAAAAAAGATGTCCAAAAGTTTCAAATTTCTGCCAGATACACATTTCACAATCATATGAATCCAGGATAAATTTTTTCTTTTGCAGTAACTCCCTTGTATTCAGTCTATTATTGAAAAGTAACCAAAAGAAGACCTTATGTTTTAACTAGACAGAAGATCTCCAAAGCCATTTGAAGACCTTATGTTTTTTATAAGTTTTCTTGACTCAGAAAAGGCGTGATCACCAACAGAAAGACAAAATATCTTTACTTTGTCCCTGAATATCCATAACATCACATAATGAAACAAGGTTTTCCAACTTTGCGAAAGCTTGATCTGATAGAGGAAGGTTAAAATGGTCTTGTCAGGATTGAAGATCCTTGAAGTCCTTTAAGGTGATGTTAGGATTTAAGGAAAAGGAGCAGAGATGCGGTAATAGTGACTCTAAGGTTTGAGAATTCCACGAATCTTTCCAGAGCAAAATAGTAGTGTTGGGGTCCTATGTTGCTAAAGGTCCTTTGTTTTGGTATGTCACATAAATTCCTTAAGGGTACAAGAAAAGGTTTTGCTGAAGATCACTTGAATCCCGAAGATTATTTGTCTAACATCTAGGTTCGATGATTAACAAGTGCATTTCAGGAATGTTCTTACAGGCATACGAAGCTAAGCTTCGACAAAGAGCAACATACAAAAACACTTCATCTATATGCAAGCGATAAAAACAGTGGCCGAAGACAGTGGCTTCGACCACAAGCTGAAAGGAACAAGTAGCTAGGTGACGAAGGCTAGAACTCATGAAGTCAAGAACGAAGAAAAGTACACTACTGCCCCGGTGCCATTTGTAAATGACTTATGTAAAAATAGATGGGCATTATTGTAAATCCGTACAAGGTCGATTCATCTCCCCTATAAATAGATGAACAGTACCCTGCATAAAGTGCCCTTTAGTTAGGTGCTACAGCTTCGCATAGCTCAACCTTCGAAACACCTTTGAGTTAACTTGCATTAAGAAGCCAAAGGTATGATTGTTATCCTAAAGGGATAACACTTCAAGGACGAAGGTTTCTACTCTTTAACCTTGTGTTTCCTTGATTTTGATTTTGTACAGCAATTGAAAACGAGTGACCAATATTGGCGCCCAGCTTCAATGAATTCACGACCACACCAACACATACCATGCCACCGAAGATTAGAAAATCAAGGAGTCAAGGGAACGCCAACCCGGCTGCAAAGGGTGAGCCTCCAGAGTCTGCTAGACCTGGCAACGGGGCACCCGATGCTCCTCGTATAGCTGCACCGTATACAGAGGGGGTGTAGGGTAATCGGCGGAGCAAAGCACCTCCCACAAGATGGAAGGGAAACCCTCGTGGGAAAGGTACTCGGGACTGAAACTAGTGTCTCCTCCGTTGATGGGGGTAGGTGAAGTCATCTGCGAAAGAGGGTTAGATTTAAATGTTATGGTGGTGGAAAGGAAAAACACATGTGCCCGGGTTGTTAACAGGAGGTAGGTTAGATTAGATTCTACTTCTTATGTTATTTATTATTAACCCTATTTGCTACATTCACACTTAGATGCATTTTTCCTTTAATTTCCAATCTTTTCATGTTTTATAATGCATGCATGCTGGATAGAACGTCTCCTCACCGATCAGAAGGGTGCTTTTAAGGCATCCTTATACTTCTAAGATTGGCCTATATGGCCTACTTAATTAGCCACCTGTTTTCCCACTATTCCTAAGGCCTTTCATCCTAGGTCTAGCGTTCTAGTCTTGACGATTCCAACACTGGTTTCTAAGCAAATTTTATTTTTTGAAAAGTTGGTATTCATGACTTATTGATTTCTCTGTGGTGGTATTCGCTCCGATACCAGCTGTGGTGGAACCGCCCAAATTATTCTAGCTTAAGTGCCCATGTCACGCCTTAGATGCAGCAACACACTTAAATCGGAATAACCCGTCAGTCCCTCAGATCTAGTCTGATAAAGCCACTTCCCAAGGATCGAATACCACTAGCTCACATGAAGGTGAGGCACAGAGAGAATACAATAAAACATGAAACCACAAATTAAGGTACTGAAGTTATTACATAAATCGGAGTTTAGAAATAAAAGGGAACAAGTTCATAATTAAAGTGCAGCGGATAATCGATATCAACGATAAGGAGGACTTGGGCAAGGCCCAGCCCACTACTCCTGGTCCTCTCATGCCGAAGCAGCATCCCACTCAACTGTCCAACCCGGTGGCAGGGTGGAAGGCCAAGTCACACCGTCAACCATATCTTGTAGTGTACCTGCAAAAATTGTGCTACAAGCAAGGCTGAGTATACTAATACTCAGCTAGACTTACCCGGTGTGAGGAGTCTACTCCTCTACCTCTAGACCATGCAACTGTTTGGCTGAGGGGTTTGGTTTGCCAAAAAGCACTAGCTAAGTCTAAAATCAATTTTAGCTTTTCCAGTTCTAGCATTGTCGGCGTTTCGGACCCGCAAGGACCGTCAACCGACTAGTAAATTTGTTGCTGCGTGTCCCTGCCCAGATGGGTTGATGCAAGATGGAACACAAGAGGGAAATGAGGCTTATGTTATCTCGCACCAGGGTGCTCGTAGTAGGGGTTACAAGCGTCGCGAGAGGGAGCGAGGGCGAGAGCGAGAGAGAGAGAGAGAGTCTCTGCGTGCTGCCTGTCTTGTCTGCCCCGCCTGTCCTCGATGTCCAACGTTGTCAGTGTTGCAACATCTGTCCACGATGTGCCTTAGGAAGGCCCTGGACATCCCCTTTTATAGATACAAGGAGATGCCCAGCTGTACAAGGGGGTGTAGCTATGTGCTATCGTGGCTGGCGGAGAAGTGCCTTGAGCCCTGTACACGAGCTAACGTGGCCGTCGGAGAAGTGCCTTGAGCCCTGTAGAAGCACAGCTGTCGGCGCGGCATGGATCCTGCTGACGTTGTCTTGCTTCCGTAGGGGGTTTGAGAGCAACCGACGTCATGGGCGCACGCGGGGAACCAACATTACCTGTTACCGGAGTAACCTTAGATGGGACACCGGTCTTGTTCCTTCATAGCCTGAGGCAGCTAGCTAGGAGTAAGGTAATGATGCATCCCCTGTAGCATAGTCGGTCCGAGGCCTAGGTCGGGCGAGGCGGAGACTTCTCCTGAGGCCGAGGCTGAGCTCGGGCGAGGTTGTGACTCCTCCCGAGGCCGAGGCTGAGGATGAGGCCTGGGGTCGGGCGAGGCGGAGATCTTCTTCCGAGGCTGAGGCCGAGGCCGACGCCTGAAGTCGGGCGAGGCGAAGCTCGCTGTTGCGCCCGAGGTCGAACTCGTGGGAGATCGTGACTCAGTTTCATCCTGGTGGTTGGCACGGTAGCCGGAGCGGGGCGAACAAAGATGTTTTCCTGTCAGATCAGTCAGTAAAGGGGCGAAGTGACTGCTGTCACTTCGACCTTGCCGACTGAGGCACGCGTGTCAGGATAAGGTGTCAGGCGATCCCCGCATTAAATGCGCATGTGATATGGTTGGCTGGTAAGGCGATTTGGCCAAGGTCGCTGCACGACAAAGTCCACTCGAGCTGGGCTTCGGGCGAGCCGAGGGTGCGTCTGCTGACTCAGGGGACCCTCGGGCGAGGCGTGAATCCGTCCGGGACTACTGTTCCCGCCCGAGGCTGGGCTCGGATGAGGTCGCGTCCCTCGGCAGACGAGGCCCTATCTTGAACCGCGCTTTATCAGCCGTGTATGGTTTATTCTAAAGATGTTTTTCGGCCGTGTTTAGGAGCATTGGGGGTACCCCTAATTACGGTACCCGACAGTAGCCCCCGAACCTCAAAGGGAGTGCGGGCACTCGCTTGGAGGTTCTGCCAGATTTTTGCAAGGGGACCGGCCCTTCTTGGTTATATTTTGTTCCGGTGGGTGCGCGCGAGCGCACCCGCCGGGTGTAGCCCCCGAGGCCTCGGAGGAGTGGTTTGACTCCTCTGAGGTCTTAATTTTTTGCGATGCCTCGGTTGGCCTTGTTGTTCCCTCATGCGGCCTGGCCATAGCCCGGGTGTACGGTCAGGCTTCGAGTTTTCACGCTGGTTTGTTGACGTGGTCAATAGTTCGGCCGTAGCCTGGTGCGAGAGCAGCCCCCGAGCCTCTGCACGGAGCGAGAGGACGATCAAGGACCGTCTCGACTTTTATTGTACGCCCCTTCGTCGCCTTTCCGCAAGGAGGAAGGGGGGAAAGCGCCATGTTACCCTCGGAGGGCACCGAACATGGTGTTTCCGGTGAGTTGCTAGCGGGTGATCCGAGTGGACGCCCGAGCCCCGTTCGATAAGGGTCGGCTAGTGGCCTAGAGGCGCGCTCCAAAAGTACCTACAGGTGATTTGCCGGACCCGGACCCATTTGATAGGGTCCGAGGGCACGATGCCTCCCTCCGGTGGGATTCCGTTACAAAATCGTTCCCGCTGGTCTCAGAAATGTCCTAGGGTACCTCGGGAGCGTAGCCCAGCCTCGGCCATGTAACGGATGTACCCAGGGTCATCCCTAACTCTGCGTGCTCTGGGGCGGCTGTCGAACCCTTTCGAGGGGCCAGCCTTCGAACCCCTGATCAGTAAAGGGCACGGAGCCCAAGTGCTCTAGGGCGGTTGCCGAACCCCGGAGGGCGCAACCTTCAAACACGTGATCAGTAGGAGGGCTCGGGGCCCGTTTCCTTCGCTGGGAAGGATCCTTTTTCGAAATATCCCCTTTCCCGGTCCCTGTGGCAAGAGAGAGAGAGAGAGAGGGAAAGAAAAAGGACATGAATTTAAATAAGGTGGCACACCTTTTTTGACGCGGTCATCATGACGGAGGCGAAACGGCGCTCGCTTCTCCTGCCGGAGGTGTCGCTTGCCCTGCCAAGGAGTTAATGCGACGGGATGGGCGGTTCACGGGGCGTCTGTTGCACGTGCGTGAGCCGTTCGAGGAATGGAACACGGGTTCGTCGTCTTTACTCTGTGGGAGAGGACTCCCCCGCCGTTTCAGGAGAGGGTGCGAGCCTGTAGGTGATTGGACTACTGCTTCCGCCTGTCTGTTGCTGCAATTACTGCTAGCCCGGCTCTGGTCATATCAACTGTCGTGCCTATCCCCGCGGCTGACTGACCCGTGATCGTTGCACTCAATTGGCACTGTTGGGTCACGCGCAGGGCTGCCTCGAGTCGCGGTATTGGTTCCGCAGTCGAGAAGATGCGGCATTGGCGTGAGTGGCGGTGCGGTTTCCTTGCATGTAGTAACCGTTGCGCCTGCTACATGACATGTGGGCCCGAGCCTCCATGCGGGACCGCTGGATGCGACGAAACCGAAAGGGTGCACAACCGCGGTGCGGTTGCATGCTCCCCGCATGGCGGTCCGCCCTTTCGACCGCTGGTTTCGGCGAGGATGAGGGAATTCTTATAACCGCAGGGCGGTTACATGCTTCGTGTGCGGCGATTTGCCTTCTTCCGTTTCGGGTCAGCTCGCATGACACGTGGGACCCAGCCCCCGCGGCGGGGGTGAGAACCCTGGAACGCGTCGGTGGAGACTTTGCCCGTGACGCTTGGGGGTGCGAGTGAGGAGATCTGCCTTTAAAAAGGGGTCGATCCCCCGGGCAGTAGCCATGCCTTCACACTCCTCGCATTCGTCGTGCCCTTCCACCTTCCGAGCCCCCAGATGGGGTGCACCTGTTTTGCCTTCTTTTTGATGTTGTTTGAGGTGCGCGACCCCGTGGGGGTTGACGCTCTTCAGTCACCGCTCGGCTTCAAGGATTTTCATCACGCAGCCAGCTGCAGTCCCCCGCCGGCGGTCATCCAGGATGATGACCGCAGGCCTCGTGGTGGGGAAGAGCGAGCCAGGCCGTGGCCTCCCCCTGTCCTCGGCTTTAAGGACGTTCATCGTCCATGCTGGGGAGGAGGGTGCGCCGAGTCAGGGCCTGCCTCCGCGTGGGCAGCGACCCGCTCCTTCCCTCAGTGATCGGGGGAGAAGAGCGTCCGCTGTCTGTGGCGCCGGCAGCTGCCGTGTGTCTGGCTCCCCGACCTGAGCGGCTCTAGCGCTGCTTCCGGTGCCACATCCTACCGCTGAGGCGGAGCGCGGTTGCCCGTCCGCCTCTCGGGTGTCGGTCGCGCCGTGCGTGGGCCGACCACGTCCAGGTCCTCCTTGCGCTGTCGGCTGCACCGGGGGGTCTCACAACACGTCGTACGCCGCGAGGGCGGTACTTGTGTTCTGGGACGGTCCTGTTCTCGTTATTGTGGCGAGGATGGGGGTGAGGACCTGCCGATGCGCTTTGGGGCGGTCGCCGTTTGCCGGTGCGGTGTTGGTGGGCAGGTGGCCGCTGTCGTTGGCGCTGAGGTGATGGTCGCCATTGGTGAGGCTTCCTCTGCCGAAGCGGTTGCCTCCACCGACGAGACCGTCAGTGCCACCTGCGCTCGGGGCCTCCGGCTCTTTGGCTTTAATGGCTGGTTCTCGTCCCCCGTGAGGGGACATGAATGAGGGCCTTTCAGCAGTAGCGTTTGCCCTGAGGCCATCGCTGCTGCTGTCTAGCCATCCGAGGCGGAGGTCGTTGTCGCGCTGCTGGTGCAGTGGTCGCCGGCGAGCCACCTGGAGTTTGTTATTCCGCAGGCCTCCTAGTGTGGAGGTTGTTCATTCCTGCGGGAATGGACCCGGAGCCCGGTTTGTAATGGTACCCTCTTGAGAGCAAGATGTAATAGCTTTAAGTACTAAGACATCTGCCGTAGGTCGGGACAGCCGCCGAGGGTGATGCCGACGTCTGAGTCTAGGTACCATTGTTAACCCAAGTACGTGTGTTTGTTCTTTGTGGCTGCTGAGGCCTGAACATTTGGGTATAAAGCCATGTTTCTTTCCTCTTGTTTCGAGCATTAGGACTTGTTCGTCGGTAGCAGAATCACTTATCCGAGCGTGAGCTACCTTTCATGGAAGGTGACGAGTGAGGTATCCGTATCCCAGAGGCGTAGGAGTCCCTCGGCTCGGTTGGCCTTGCCGTTCAAGGTCTCTCTTGCTCGTCATTAGGATTCCGCTATCGACGCAGTCGAAAGGCACAAAAGTCGTTTTGGCGAAAAACTTTGCCGAGGAAAGTTTTGGCGCAGAGGGGGCTTCCCCCTTTCTAGACCCGAGGCGACCGCTCGGGCCGGGACCTTGCGGAGGGTCTGGCTGTGGTCATCGGGTCTGCCCGGTCTGCCCGAGCCATGGCCTCACAGCAGCGTGCCCGAGCCGAGGGTATGTTTTGCCCACTCTGTGACTTTGTTTTTGTCTCCATTCTTCTTCTTGCGTCTGAAGAACTTTGTCCTGCCGTCTGCAGGGTTCGAGACGGCTCTTGACGAGGCCGTCAAGAACTGCAAGGCGCTTGCCGAGGCGGCTGAGCAGAAGGAGGCCGAGGGTGTGGCCATGTCTAAGGCTATCTCGGCTTTCTGCCAGGCCTTTGGCCTCGACGGCGTCCCCTCGGGTAGCTCCCCCCAGAGTCATCTGCGGGCCTTGGGCGGCCATGTGCGCAACAGACTCTGCGGGGCGCTGCACCACGGCATTAGGCGGGCCTTCGCCGTGCTCGCTTCCCACTACGACGTGGATCTGGAGCGGGTTAGTGAGGGGTACTGCTTACCTGATGATGAGGAGGCTGCTAAGCCGAGGTCCAGAGGCTTGACGCGGCTGTCGAGGGCCCAAGTGCGGCGCTGGCTTCCTCCTTTGAGGTGGAGGTCCTTCCGCCCGTGTCACCGTCTAGGGCCATGCCAGATTCTACCAAGGGTGGAAACGACGCCGAGGGTGCCGCTCCTCCCCCTGCCACTGTCTGAGCCTGCAAGAACAGTTTGCTTTGAAGTATGCGTATGTTTTTTGCGACCGCTGAGGCCTAAACATTTTAATCGTTGGATTATAAAGCTGCGTTTTCTTTCCTCTCGTTTCGTGTGTTAAGACTTGTTCGGTAGCAGAATCCCTTGTCCGAGCGTGAGTACTTTTCGCGGAAGGTGATGAGTGAGGTATCCGTATCCCGGAGGCGTAGGAGTCCCTCGGCTCGGTCGGCCTTGCCGCTTACGTGGTCCCTCGTCGTTTTTAGGATTCTGTTATCGACACAGTCGAAACGGCACGAAAGTCGTTCTGGCAGAAAAGTTTTCGAGCGTTAGGACTTGTTCGGTAGCAAAATCGCTTATCCGAGCGTGAGTTACTTTTCGCGGAAGGTGATGAGTGAGGTATCCGTATCCTGGAGGCGTAGGAGTCCCTCGGCTCGATCGGCCTTGCTGTTCAAGGTCTCTCTCGCTCGTCTTTAGGATTCTGTTATCGACGCAGTCGAAAAGCACGAAAGACGTTCTGGCAAAAGACTTTTCCGAGGAAAATTTTTGACGCAGAGGGGGTTCCCCCCTTCTAGCCCCCAAGGGAGGGTCGGGCTTTGCCGAGGCAAGGCTGATCCTTCCTTGATGGTTAGACTTTATTTATGCATGTAAAGAAAGCGAGGTACATAAACGACTTGAAACATTTTAAGGGTAAAAGCGACGTAGCTGTTGGATGTTCCAAGCGTTGTTGTAGACCTCGCCTTGATCGTTGACCAGCTTGAATGTCCCGGGCTTCAAAATCTTGGCGATGATGAAGGGCCCTTCCCAGGGAGGAGTAAGCTTGTGGCGCCCTCGGGCGTTTTGTCACAGCCGAAGTACCAAGTCTCCCACTTGGAAGCCTCGGGGCCGAACCCTTCGGTCGTGATAGCGTCGCAGGGACTACTTGTTGGAGACTTGTTCTCAAATGCTATGAATTAAGAACAAGGCAACATAAAATATTAAATGTTACTGTCCTTCGTCCGTGAAGCATTATTCCTTTGAGGATAATTGGTCTTGGACGAAGGTTGATGAGAGTATTATTACGAAGTTGAACCTTCGTAATAAACTTTCAATAAACATTGTAAGATAATGTGAAATAAAAGGTATAAGATGAATGAACAAATCACAGATGCATTATATTATATTAACTTAATATATTGAATCATTAAATACAATGATACCTATGCCTTGGCAAAGGTTGAATTCCGAGAGATGTGATTGCAAATACCAGAATGCGTGAACAGTAATGGAATACTGTTCACTATTTATAGGCACAGGACGCAGCCTGTGAAGAATTACAAGTATGCCCCTTATAAAAGCTTACAACATTGACTCAGACCTTTATGGACTAAAAGGTCATTCTATGTTTAAGTCGGTTTGTAATGGCGAAGCTTCACGAAGAGGACCCTTCGGCTATCTTATGCTAACAGCTTCAGCCGAGGACCACTTCTTTCTATAAGACCTTCGGCGACGAAGCATAGACCCAACAGTAGCCCCTTTCGCGGTGCTAGATCGTTTTTCGTAACGAGCTTGATTCGTGAAAAAAGTCTCTTAAGCTTCGGAGCGCCGAAGGTCTGAAAAAACACCTTCCCTGAGCTCGTTGTCGAGAAACGATTCCATCTTCCAGCGTATAGCGACCCCACCTTGCAGAGTTACTGTTCGGTCTCTGCGGTCCACCACGCAGCGAGTGCGAGCGGGTGTCCGCCTGGTGTAAAAATTCTGGCGCTTCGCCTTCTTACCTGCAGCTCTATGTAAACAGACGAGTAGGTGTGAAGTTACCACAGCATTCATTGCTATTTGCACTGTTTCGCTGCCAAAATTTTTAGCCATCGCCGAAGCTTGACTCTAGGAATCGAACGAAGCTCCAGCTTGAAGCCTGCTTCGTCCAGAAAAACTTCAGAAGAAAGATATTTTTAAATTCCACAATTTCAGATTTAGATGGCCAGATTGCGTTCGACTGCTAGGGTTGAGCGTGAGGGAGGCGAAATTGAAGCTTCGGAGACTGTCCCTATCTCCGAAGCAATGCGACGTTCCGGGCTGGTAACTACAGAAGAAAACCCTACTGCTGAAACAGAACAAACAACTGCCGTAGTAGAAGAAGAAGAAGAAAACACTGAAGAAACTGATCCTGAAGATGATTCTCATATTGCCGCGCCAAGCAAGCCCAGCCATTTGGACTTTGACAAGTCAACTGTTTCCAAGGCTGACTTCCCAAAGATGGTGAAGTCGGGCTATTTTACTGAAAATGAGAAGAAGTTACTTCGCTTTGGGGGGGAAGAAACTACCCCGAAGCCAGAAAAGGATGAAATAGTCATTTTCAAGAGCTTCTTAAAGGCTGGATTAAGATTTCCTTTGAATAGGATAATTTCTGGTGTACTAGATCAATTTGGTATCTACTTTCACCAGCTGACTCCCAATGCGATTGTCAGGCTTAGCGTATACATCTGGGCTCTCCGAAGCCAGGCGATGGAACCATTTGCCGACAACTTTTGTCGAGTTCATGAACTACATTACCAAACGAAAGCCAGAAAAGACGGATTGCATGAAAATTTTGGTTGCTATAACTTTGCTTATCGGAAAACCACGAAGCTTCCCGTGATTAGCTACCGAAGCAAATGGCCGGCAGGCTGGAAATCAGAGTGGTTTTACGTCAAGGTTGACGAAGATAAAGAGAAGCTGGTTCAGAGCCCTCTTGAACTAACTTTCGGAGAAACAAGACCTCGGTGCAAAATGACATTAGGTGGTCCAAGTTTGGCCGCGGTGAGCGAATTCAAGATTATTGCAGAACATATTGGAACTAGGGATCTAGTGCAAGAATTCCTATCCTTCAGGGTTTTTCCTACCTCAAAAGAATGGGAAATGTCGAAGCTATAGGGGGAGAAGAAAAAAGGGGAACTTGTACGGTTGCCCTACTATTACAAGTTCAAGAAATACTTTAAAAAACCTTGCCAAGAGTGGTTGGAAACAATTGAATTTATGTGTAATGAAATACTTGGCAACTACTCCAAAAAAGAAGATCAATTGATGACCGCGGCCTTCGGCACCCGTCCGAAGCGAAGACTAAACCGAGTGCTGGACGCCCTGGGCTTCGAATACCCTGATTACGAAAATCTGAACAAAGGCGCCGAAGGCCAAAAAAGGAAAAGGAAAGCTGAAGCCTCAAATGAAGATGAAAAAGAACTACCAAAAAAAAAATTTCCGAAGAAGAAGAAAGCGTCCCCTCCGAAGCGTAACATATCTGACGAAGAAGAAACCCCCGCATCACCCTCTGCCGCTGTCGTTGAAGAAATTCTGAAGGTAATGACTGAATCCTTACCTGCGAAGCTAAGTCCACTGGGGCCTCATCTGACAAAGTTTTTTAAGAAGAACAAGGAGCCCGAAAAATCGATGAAAGAAATCAAAGCAAAGAGACAAAGGATTATCACTGTGACAGAGGTAATTGACAAGACCCCGCCAAGGGCTTCAGCCCAGAAAACACCAGCGGCTGCAGAGGGGACAGATATTGACATTGCACCTTCGGAGGCCGCAGCTGCCGAAGCTGCCTCAGCTGAAGATTTGAACCTGGAGAGCACAATTGAACACATTGATCAAATACTGCTAGACATGGCTGCAGAAGAAGCTACCACTGCTGCCGAAGAGGCCGTGACCGCAGTGTCGAAGAAAGGAAAAGAAATTGCTGATGAAGCTTCAGAAAACGAAGCCTTCGTGTTCCGGAACTTAATTGGAGAACATCTATCAAAAGCTGAAATAGAAGAGCTTAGAGAGTATGCCAAATCCTGTGGATACAAACCTGGGGCACTCCTCTTCGGAGGCGTTGATGATGAGAAATTAGAGTGCATTCGAGATCAAACAGGGGCCAAAGTTATCAGTACTCTGTCCAAGAGTATTGGATTCCCGAAGCTAGAAACAGACATCAGCCGCTACCGACGACAACATGTCGTTGGTAGTTTATTTTACTCCAACTTCAAGGTGAATAACTTGTCCCTTAACTTTTATTGTTTCTAATAATAAAAAACATGTCTGACGAAGGTTGTTTTCGTGCAGAGCATGCTGTTGAGCAAAGCCTTACAAATGCAACAAGATCTCGAAGATAAGAAGCACGAAGTTATAATTGAAAATTTGGAAAGCAGAATAAAAGAGCAATCAGATGCTTTCGAGAAAAAGAACTTCGAGCTCCAGACAACCGAAGGTTTATTGGCGGAAGCTGAAGCAAGAATAACAGAACTGAACACGAAGCTTCTCCGGCAGTCTGAGCAGTTCGAACGAGAAAAACAAGATCTTAATGCAAAACTTGAGGCCGAAGCTCAACAAAATTCAGATTTGAGAAAACTACTGATAAATCTTCAAGAAAAGTGCTTGGAATTTAGCAATAAATGCATTCAACGATTAAGAAAGATTTTTTACTCAGTTGGAGCCAGCAGTGAAAAATTCACCCCCTCAGCTGAAGACCTACCGAAAACCTTCGAACATATTGAGGGGGAGATTGACGAGCTCGACGAAGTCATAGCTCGGCATGGTGATTTCTGTGCCTGGGTGGCTTCTCGAGGCACTGCTGCAGCTTTCCTGAAGGCTGGCTGTGATCACGGAAAGATTGTCAATAGGCCAAATTTCACTTTATCACCATCAATCCTAGATGACATTCCTGATCTCGCCCGAAGTATCTAAAATAGATTTGTTAAAATGATATGGACAAAAGGTGGGCGAGAAAAGGCTGGAAACGAAGCTCGTAGCCACCTTGAAGCAGTAAGGAACCATATCTTGTGCTTACCTTTTCTTGCAAGCTCGATCTTGACTTACAACGACCTTATTCATGTAGGATGACGAAGCTGAAGCTGATGATTGAAAAATGACGCCGAAGATGAAGCTCCTTAGAGATTAAACAGCAATCTGCACATAGTACTTGAGAAACTTTTGAGATAACTTTTGTAAATGTAACCAAAACTTGTCTTAAATGTATTATGTTCATACCTTGTAATATATCGTTATCCTTTCATTGATGTATGAGAAATGCTTTGATGTGGACGAAATTTTCTTTTTTGAGCCGAAGGCGAAAAAACACCTTCCCTTCTTTTCGTACGCAACGAAGCATAGAAAACAACATTTCCCCTCTTTCCGAAGCTCTCCTTTTTATTTGCCGAAGCAACCGCTTATGCTATGAAGATGATTAACCTACATATGCCTGGATGAATGTTTATGAATGCAAATGTTATGATGTAATGCGATGTGCAAATGAATGGCCAAACGATCACACTTCAAGCCATACTCATAACCATTATTTCCTTAAAAACAATCACACTTCAGCTCTGCATTCCCTTAGGAACGACTTTGGAGCTTCTTCGCCTTTACTTTTGGCGGAATCAGCGTTGACTTTTCGCTGTAAGCTCTGCATTCCCTTAGAAACGACTTTGGAGCTTCTTCGCCTTTACTTTTGGCGGAATCAGCGTTGACTTTTCGCTGTAAGCTCTGCATTCCCTTAGGAACGACTTTGGAGCTTCTTCGCCTTTACTTTTGGCGGAATCAGCGTTGACTTTTCGCTGTAAGCTCTGCATTCCCTTAGGAACGACTTTGGAGCTTCTTCGCCTTTACTTTTTGGCACTCGATGGTGCATTCTCAGCTTTTACATTTACATTCCTTGGGGGACTTTGCTCTTATAGAACTAAAAAAGGAAATTACATGTGCTGGCCCCATTAAAAACCTTTCTCCCCCTTCGGAAAGGAAAAGGGTGCCATGAAAGAAAAATAGAAAATATGAAAAATTACATCGAGTTATACATAATATCGCCGAAGCTCATCCGCATTCCAAGACCTAGGAATGTCGTTGCCGTCCATATCCTTCAATCTGTATGAACCGGGTCTTGACGAAGATGCTACTAAGAAAGGTCCGTCCCATTTCAGCTGCAACTTGCCCACTGTTTCTGGGTTGGCCACTCTCCGAAGCACCAAGTGTCCTGGCTCAATATTTTTTAGCCGAACCTTTCTGTCCCGCCACTTGATTGTTTCGGCTTGATATTTACTGATGTTCTCCACGGCTTGTAGTCTGATCCCTTCTAAAGCATCTTTTTCTATAGAGTAAGCAGCTTCAGAATCTGATTCTGCCGAAGCTACTATCCTTATTGATCCGGTTTTAGCTTCCTCTGGAGTTATTGCTTCGTCACCGAATAACAACTTGAATGGAGTGAAGCCTGTAGACCTTGATGTTGTTGTGTTGTGGCTCCACACCACTTTGGTTAACTGATCTGGCTATTTTCCCCTGGGTTGGTTGAAGATTAACTTCATTATTCCTGTCATTATAATGCCGTTGGCTCTTTCAACGAGTCCATTTGACTCCGGGTGCCTAATTGATGCAAAATGGATCTTCGTACCAATTTGGTCACAGAAATCCCTGAAAGCTTCGGAGTCAAACTGTGTCCCATTGTCCACAGTGATAGCCTTTGGCACCCCGAAACGACAAACAATATTCTGCCAGAAAAACTTTTGGACGATAGCCGAAGTTATTGTGGCTAAAGGCTTCGCCTCAATCCATTTAGAAAAATATTCCACAGCTACTACAACATATCTCAGGTTCCCTTGGGCCGGTGGTAACGGACCTAACAAGTCAAGGCCCCACCTTTGCAATGGCCAAGTGGGTTGTATGAGCTGTGTTAAGGACGAAGGTTGTTTTTGATCTCTTGCACATTTCTGACAACCTTCGCACTTTTGAACCAATTCTGCTGCATCCGAAGCTGCCTTCGGCCAATAAAACCCTTGGCGGAAATTTTTTCCAAGTAACGGCCTAGATCCGATGTGAGATCCACACAGGCCTGCATGTATTTCTTTCATTAACTCTATACCTTCGGTTCTGGATAAACATTTGAGCAGCGGAGCACAAACTCCATGTTTGTACAACTCCCCTTCTATTATGACATATGGACGAGCTCTTGCCTCTATCCTCTTGTTATAAGCTTCGTCATCTGAAAGGAATTTACCCTGAAGGTAAGAGATGATCTCGGTTCTCCAATCTTCGCTAAAAACAGGAGATATGTTAAGGACTGCTCTTTCAAGAAGTTCCACCGAAGGTGCTTTTATTGTTTCGAAGAACACATCTGAAGGTAAAGGCAGCCCCTGTGCTGCTGACTTAGCTAGTAAATCAGCATGCTCATTTTGTCCTCGAGGGATATTTTTGACAGAAAACCCTTCGAAGGAAGCTTCAACTCTTCGAACCATATCCAGATATTTTTCAAGCTTCGGATCCTTAGCCTTGCAACTCTTGTCAATATGACCCGAAACAACCTGAGAATCAGTTTTAAGTATAGCCCTTCTGATTCCCATTGCTTTTAACTTCCGAAGACCTAGAATCAAT
Source organism: Zea mays (assembly GCF_902167145.1). Taxonomy (NCBI): domain Eukaryota; kingdom Viridiplantae; phylum Streptophyta; class Magnoliopsida; order Poales; family Poaceae; genus Zea; species Zea mays. Next base: position 78,622,653 of record NC_050104.1, on the reverse strand, counting down.
GCTTCGTACTCAGCAATGTTATTTGTGCAACTAAAATCAAGCTTTGCCGCATAACAAGTTTTGACTTTGGAAGGTGAAACCAACACAGCAGTCGCTCCTGCTCCGAAGGTTCCCCAAGATCCATCACAAAACACTGTCCAGGCTTCGTTGTCTTTATTCGTTTCCTCCTCCTGAGCCCCTGGCGTCCAGTCAGCAATGAAGTCTGCCAACGCCTGGGACTGAATCGAAGATCTATGAACATATTCAATACAAAATTCATTGAGCTCTGCAGCCCATTTTCCAATCCTTCCAGTAGCTTCTCGGTTCCTCATAATATCCTTCAGAGGTTGTGAAGAAGGAACAATTATGTTGTAAGCTTGGAAATAGTGCCGAAGCTTCCTGGAAGCCATCAAGACAGCATACAGTACCTTCTCCAACTCTGTATAATTTTTCTTTGATAAACTAAGAACCTCGGAAACAAAATATATTGGGGCCTGCCTTTTGACTTGACCATCAAGCTTCTCCTGGACAAGCGCTGCACTTACCGCTGAGTGCGAAGCTGCCACATATAATAATAAAGGAGCCCCTGGCATTGGTGGAGTCAATGTTGTTAGATCTATTAAATACTGTTTCAGCTCTTCGAAGGCCTTCTGCTGGATTGGTCCCCATTGAAAGACTTCGGCTGATTTCAGCACTTCGAAGAATGGTAAGTTTCTCTCTGCTGATCTGGATATGAATCTATTGAGAGATGCCAACCTTCCTGTCAATCTTTGAGCCCCCTTCTTTGTAGTTGGTGGCTCCATCCGAAGTATAGCTTCAATCTTACTTGGATTAGCTTCAATTCCCTTTGTTGAAACCAAGCATCCAAGAAATTTCCCCTTCTTTACTCCGAAGACGCATTTTTCTGGATTTAACTTTAAACCAGCCTGCCTGAAACTGGCGAAGGTCTCCTGCAAGTCAGCAATATGATTCTCCTGCTTCGTGCTTTTTACAATGATGTCATCAACATAAGTTAGCACATTTCTGCCTATTTGAGATTGGAGAACCTTCGCAGTCATTCGGCTGAAACTCCCTCCAGCGTTTTTGAGCCCCTCAGGCATCCGAAGATAACAATATGTGCCACTTGGAGTTATGAAGCTAGTCTTCGGCTCATCTTCCTTCTTCATCCAAATTTGGTGATATCCTGAATAACAGTCTAACAGACTCATGAGCTCTGAAGAAGCTGCTGCATCAACTAAAGAGTCTATCCTTGGTAGTGGGAATTCATCCTTCGGGCAAGCCTTGTTAAGATATGTAAAATCGATGCACATTCGCCACTTGCCATTGGCCTTTTTTACCATAACAGTGTTAGCTAGCCATTCTGGGTACTTCACTTCTCTGATAACTCCTGCACTAAGGAGTCTTTTGACTTCGTTGCGAGCACCTTCGGCCTTATCATCTGACATTTTCCGAAGCCTTTGCTTTCTGGGTCTGAAGGATGGATCGACATTGAGCGAGTGCTCAATAACATCTCTATTAACTCCGCAGAGATCATTGGCTGACCATGCAAAAACATCCTTGTTATTGAACAAAAACCTTATCAAGGTTTTCTCCTGCTCTTCGGATAACTGAGAGCCTAACAACACCTTCTGCTCTGCTATGTCCTCACATAAGAGCATAGGCTTCGGCTGATCTGCTGAAGCTGCTTTCTCCCTTCTGAATTTGTACTGTTCACAAGCTTCAGCTCCATCTATGTTATGGATTGCTTTTGAGTCAGTCCAATTGCCTTCGGCCCTTCTTGCAGCTTCCTGACTTCCATGAATAGCAATGGGTCCCTGATCCGAAGGTATCTTCATGCAAAGATAGGCAGGATGAAGGATTGCTTCGAAGGCATTGAGGGTACCACGACCAATAATTGCATTGTAAGGGTATTCCATGTCAACAATGTCAAACACAACTTGCTCGATTCTAGTGTTGTCGATGAACCCGAAGGTCACTGACATGGTGATCTTGCCCAGTGCTACAATCTGCCTTCCTCCGAAGCCACAGAGAGGATGTGTAGCATCATGAATCTTATCCTCTGGCTCTTGCATTTGTCTGAAGGCCTTAGCAAATATGATGTCAGCTGCACTGCCTGTGTCAACCAAGACATTGTGGACCAGAAATCCTTTGATAACACAAGAGATGACCATGGCATCGTTGTGTGGGTAATCTTTGAGCTGAAGGTCCTCTTGGGAGAAGGTAATAGGAATGTGAGACCATCTTGACTTGATGAAGGGTCCTTGCACCCCAACATGCTGTACCCTTCTTTGTGCTTCCTTCTTTTGTTTCTTGTTAGCTGGCTCTGAGGACGAGCCACCTGTGATCGGGAGCACCAGCTTCGGGTCCGAAGCAGCGCCAGCTTGGTCGTTGAACGAAGCCATCAGCTCAAAAAGTGGAAGTGAGTTCACCGGAGGTGGGCGCCAATGTTGGAGACTTGTTCTCAAATGCTATGAATTAAGAACAAGGCAACATAAAATATTAAATGTTACTGTCCTTCGTCCGTGAAGCATTATTCCTTTGAGGATAATTGGTCTTGGACGAAGGTTGATGAGAGTATTATTACGAAGTTGAACCTTCGTAATAAACTTTCAATAAACATTGTAAGATAATGTGAAATAAAAGGTATAAGATGAATGAACAAATCACAGATGCATTATATTATATTTACTTAATATATTGAATCATTAAATACAATGATACCTATGCCTTGGCAAAGGTTGAATTCCGAGAGATGTGATTGCAAATACCAGAATGCGTGAACAGTAATGGAATACTGTTCACTATTTATAGGCACAGGACGCAGCCTGTGAAGAATTACAAGTATGCCCCTTATAAAAGCTTACAACATTGACTCAGACCTTTATGGACTAAAAGGTCATTCTATGTTTAAGTCGGTTTGTAATGGCGAAGCTTCACGAAGAGGACCCTTCGGCTATCTTATGCTAACAGCTTCAGCCGAGGACCACTTCTTTCTATAAGACCTTCGGCGACGAAGCATAGACCCAACACTACTGATACCGCGCCGAGTGTAGTAAGGCCACGTCCCGAGCTTCTTCTAGCTGGTCCAACGAATCTTCTCGGTTGGTCTGGTTGCTTTGGTCATCGTAAGCCTTTGTCCTCGGGGAACCGTATTCTAAGTCCGTGGGTAGGATGGCCTCGGCCCCATAGACTAGAAAGAACGGCGAGAAACCCGTGGCTCGGCTCGGCGTCGTCCTCAGACTCCAAACCACCGAGGGTAGTTCCTTTATCCACCGCTTGCCGAACTTATTGAGGTCATTGTAGATCCTCGGCTTTAGTCCCTGCAAAATCATACCGTTGGCGCGCTCCACCTGCCCATTTGTCATTGGGTGAGCTACGGTGGCCCAGTCCAGACGGATGTGGTGGTCTTCGCAGAAGTCCAGGAATTTCTTCCCAGTGAACTGCGTGCCATTGTCGGTGATGATGGAGTTCGGGACCCCAAAGCGATGGATAATATTTGTGAAGAACGCCACCGCCTGCTCTGACCCGATGCTAGTTAAGGGTTGGACCTCGATCCACTTGGAGAATTTGTCGATGGCGACCAGCAGGTGCTTGAAGCCCCCGGGTGCCTTCTGCAAGGGACTGACGAGGTCCAGACCCCATACGGCAAACAACCAAGTGATGGGTATTGTTTGCAGGGTCTAAGCGGGCAGGTGCGCATGTCTCGCATAGAATTGACACTCTCTGCAGGAGCGTACAATCCTAGTGGCGTCGGCCACCGCGGTCGGCCAGTAGAAACCTTGTCGGAAAGCGTTTCCGACGAGGGTCCGAGGTGCTGCATGGTGACTGCAAGCCCCCGAGTGTATTTCTTATAACAACTCTTGTCCTTGGGCGACGGATATGCATTGTTGGAGAATGCCTGAGGGGCTGCGATGGTACAACTCTTTTTCATCACCCAGTAAAACGAACGACTTGGCGCGCCGAGCCAGTCGCCGAGCTTCGGCCTTATCGAGGGGCAGCTCTCCTCGGAGGAGATATTGTAGGTACGGGGTCTGCCAGTTTTGGTTTGGCGCAACCCCATTCCGCTCTCCCTCGATGGGCAAGGCCTCACCCTCGGCGGCCGAGGGTACCTCGGGTTGGGCCGAGGTCTCGTCGGGTTCGGGCGCATCGTCGAGTTTCACGGATGGTTGATATATGTCCCTGGAGAAGACGTCTGGGGGAACCGTCGTTCACCCCGAGGCTATTTTAGCCAGCTCATCCGCAGTCTCGTTGTACCGCCGAGCAACATGGTTGAGTTCCAGCCTGTGGAACTTATCCTCCAAGCGCCGAACTTCATCGCAATAGGCCTCCATTTTTTGATCGTGGCAGTGGGAGTTCTTCATGACTTGGTCAATGACAAGCTGCGAGTCACCCCGAGCGTCGAGGCGCCAAACCCCTAGCTCGATGGTGATGCGCAACCCATTAACCAAAGCCTCGTACTCGGCCACGTTGTTTGACGCTGGAAAATGGAGGCACAACACGTAGCGCACATGTTTCCCGAGGGGTGAGATGAAGAGCAAGCCAGCAACTGCTCCTGTTTTCATCAGCGACCCATCGAAGTACATGGTCCAAAGTTCGGGCTGGATTAGAGCTGTCGGCAATTGGGTGTCGACCCATTCAGCCTGGAAGTCCGCCAAGACTTGGGACTTTATGGCCTTCCGAGGGGCAAATGAAATTGTTTCGCCCATGAGTTCCACTGCCTATTTTGCTATCCTACCCGAGGCCTCTCGGCACTAGATGATCTCTCCCAGGGGGAAGGATGACACCACAGTCACCGGATGAGACTCGAAGTAGTGTCGCAACTTTCGCCGCGTCAGAATTACTGCGTACAGTAGCTTCTGAATTTGTGGGTAGAGGATCTTGGTCTCGGATAGCACTTCACTGATGAAGTAGACCGGCCTCTGGACGAGCAGTGCATGCCCCTCTTCTCGTCTCTCGACTATGATCGCGGCGCTAACCACCTGAGTGGTTGCGGCTACGTAGATCAAGAGGGCTTCTCCCGCTGCGGGGGGCACCAAGATGGGCGCGTTAGTAAGGAGTGCCTTTAAGTTCCCGAGGGCTTCCTCGGCCTCGGGGGTCCAAGTGAAGCGCTCAGCCTTCCTTAAGAGGCGGTACAAGGGCAATCCTTTCTTGCCGAGGCGCGAGATGAAGCGGCTCAGAGCCGCAAGGCATCCCATGACCCTTTGTACTCATTTTAGATCCTTGATGGGTCCCATGTTGGTGATGGCTGCGATTTTCTCCGGGTTGGCCTCGATGCCTCTTTCGGAGACAATGAACCCCAGGAGCATGCCTCGGGGTACTCCGAAGACACACTTCTCGGGATTGAGTTTTACGCCTTTTGCTCGCAGGCACCCGAAAGTCACTTCGAGGTCGGAGAGGAGGTCGGAGGCCTTTCTTGTCTTGACAACGATGTCATCGACGTAAGCCTCGACCGTTCTGCCGATGTGCTCTCCGAACACATGGTTCATGCACCTTTGGTAGGTTGCACCTGCATTCCTCAAGCCAAATGGCATAGTAATATAACAATACATGCCAAAAGGTGTGATGAAAGAAGTCGCGAGCTGGTCGGATTCTTTCATCTTGATTTGGTGATAACTTGAATAGGCGTCGAGGAATGACAGGGTTTCGCACCCAGCAGTGGAGTCCACAATTTGATCAATGCGAGGCAGAGGGTAGGGAACCTTCGGACATGCTTTGTTTGGACCAGTGTAGTCTACGCACATCCTCCATTTCCCACCTTTTTTCTTCACAAGCACAGGGTTAGCTAACCATTCGGGATGGAATACCTCTTTGATGAACCCTGCAGCCATCAGCTTGTGGACCTCCTCACCTATGGCCCTGCGCTTCTCTTCATCAAAGCGGCGCATGTGCTGCTTCATGGGTCGGGCACCGGCTCGGATATCCAGCGAGTGCTCGGCGACATCCCTCGGTATGCCTGGCATGTCCAAGGGACTCCACGCAAAAATTTCGGCATTTGCACAGAGAAAGTCGACGAGCACTGCTTCCTATTTGGGGTCGAGCTCGGAGCTGATCCTGACTTGCTTGCAGGCGTCGTTGCTGGGGTCAAGAGAGACAGATTTAATCGCCTCGGCCGGTTCGAAGTTGCCGGCATGACGCTTCGCGTCAGGCGCCTCCTTGGAGAGGCAATCCAGGTCGGCGATGAGGGCCTCGGACTCGGCGATGGCCTCAGCGTACTCCACGCATTCCACGTCGCACTCGTAAGCGTGGTGGTACGTGGATCCGACGGTGATGATTTCGTTGGGGCCTGGCATCTTGAGCTTGAGGTACGTGTAGTTGGGGACGACCATGAACTTGGCGTAGCACGGTCTCCCCAGCACCGCATGATAGGTTCCTCGGAACCCGACCACCTCGAACGTGAGGGTTTCCCTACGGAAGTTTGAGGGAGTTCCGAAGCAGACGGGCAAATCAAGTTGCCCAAGGGGTAGGACGCGCTTACCGGGGACGATCCCGTGAAAGGGTGCTGCACCGGCCCGAATCGTGGACAGATCTATCCCCAAGAGCCCTAGGGTCTTGGCGTAAATGATGTTGAGGCTGCTGCCTCCGTCCATGAGGACCTTGGTGAGCCTAGCGTTGCCGATGACGGGGTCGACGACGAGCGGGTACCTTCCTGGGCTCGGCACATAGTCGAGGTGGTCACCTTGGTCGAAGGTGATGGGCTTGTCGGACTAGTCCAGGTAGACTGGCGCTGCTACCTTTACCGAGCAGACCTCCCGGCGCTCCTGCTTGCGGTGCCGAGCCGAGGCGTTCGCCACCTGTCCGCCGTAGATCATGAAGCAGTCGCGAACCTCCAGGAACTCCTCATCCTTGTCGCCCCCTTCTTGTTGTTGCCTTGGTCCTTGCCACCTTCTGTCGAGGGTACCGCCTTGATGAAGTAACGCCGGAGCATGTCGCACTCCTCAAGGGTGTGCTTGACGGGACCCCTGTGATAGGGGCACGACTCCTTGAGCATCTTGTCAAACGTGTTGACCCCTCCGGGAGGCTTCCGAGGATTCCTATGCTCAGCAGCAGCGACGAGATCCGCGTCAACGGCGTCGCGCTTTGCTTGTGCCTTCTTCTTGGCCTTCTTTTTCGAGCCACGCTAGACGGACGCCTCGGGGGCATCTTCCTTCTGTCTTCCTTGAGGCTGCTTGTCCTTCCGAAAGATGGCTTCGACCGCCTCCTGACCAGAGGCGAACTTGGTGGCGATGTCCATCAATTCGCTTGCCTTGGTGGGAGACTTGCGCCCCAGTTTGCTCACCAGGTCTTGGCACGTGCTGCCGGCGAGGAATGCCCCGATGACGTCCGAGTCGGTGATGTTGGGCAGCTCGTTGCGCTGCTTCGAAAACCGCCGGATGTACTCTCGCAGGGATTCCCCTGACTGCTGGCGGTAGCTTCGGAGATCCCAGGGTGCACGTATGTACCTTGGAAGTTTCCCGCGAAGGCCTTGACCAGGTCGTCCCAGTCGGAGATCTGCGCAGGAGGCAGATGCTCCAGCCATGCTCGGGCAGCGTCGGAGAGGAAAATGGGGAGGTTGCAGATGCTGAGGTTGTCGTCATTCGTCCCTCCCAACTAGCATGCCAGTCGGTAATCCGCAAGCTACAACTCCGGCCTTGTCTCCCCTGAGTACTTGGTGATGGTAGTCGGGGCTCGGAACCGGGCTGGGAACGGCGCCCGTCGTATGGCCCGGCTGAAGACCCTCGGACCCGGCGGTTCGGGCGAGGGGCTCTGGTCCCCCTAATTGTCGTAGCGTCCTCCGCGCCTGGGGTGGTAGCCTCGGTGCACCTTCTCTTCGAGGCGGGCTCGACGGTCGCGGTGGTGGTGCTCGTCGCCGAGGCGATCCGGGGCTGCAGGCGTCCCGTCCCGTGTGCGCCCGGTGTGGACCAAGGACTCCCGCATGAGTCGGGAGGACGTTGCGCGATGCTCCGAGGGCACCCTTGCCTTCGGGAGGCAGAGCTCTCGGCTCGTTGGACCGCTGCGTTTTCTAGGAGACCCTTGAGTTCGCCCTGGATACGCTGCCCCTCGGTGGTGGATGGCTCCGGCATCGCTCGAAGCAGCATCGCTGCTGCAGCTAGATTCTGACCGACCCCGCTGAAGGCCGGGGGCAGCCCTGCCCTGGCGTCGTCAACGATGCGGCGCTGGGCCCGATGAGGCGCTCCTCCGGCAAGTGCTCAGCTTGCCCACTCCTGCTCGATGTTTTGTCGGAGCTGCACAAGCCGCCCCGCTTCTTCATCGAGCTTGGCCTGCATCTCGCGGAATTGCTCGAGTTGTGTGTCCTAACCCCCCGCAGGGACTGGGACCACAACTAGCTCCCGTGGGATGTCAACGCGAGACGCAGGCACAGGGGCGTTGTCATCTTGCGGCATGTCGAGGTGGTTGTCCTCGCCGTGATCCCCCTGATCGATGTGGAAACACTCGCGACTTGGGTCGCAACCCTCATCGCCGAGGCTGAGGCCATCGTTAGAGCAGCCGGAGAGGCAGTAGTCACATGCAGACATGAAGTCTCGCATGGCACTGGGATCACTGAGTCCGGTGAAATCCCAACCGAAGTCGGAGTCGTCGTCTTCCTCGGAACCCGCGGGTCTGGAGGTTGAGACGGCCGTCAGTCGGTCCCAAGATGACCATATATGACAACCTGGAAGGTCAGGGTACGCCCTTGCAAAAGCGCTCACCGAAGCGGGGTCGCTTGGTGGATCAAAGCTGAATCTAAAAGGGATAGGGTGGAAAACGGACGGTACCTCTTGGTCGATGGACGCTGGCGAAGTCGCGTCGGGGACGGATTGCACCGTTATCTCAGGTACAAGGCTAACACCCAGCAAGTCCTTTGCGAGGGTGCTGGCGTCATCAGTCCGCTCGGGGTTGGCGCGTTGCGGGGAAGCGACACCCGTCGTTGTCTCAGGTGCGAGGACAACACCCAACATGGCCCCCGCAGAGGTGCCGGCGTCGTCGACTCACTCTGGCCCGACAGCCGACGAGGTGCCGCCTCCTGCATGGTCACGGTTGCCCCATCTCCTCCTCCTCCGGCGAGGAAGGTGGCGGGGCAAACCCGGGTGTTCCTCTTCTGCCACAGTGGGAAGTCGTCGTCGAGTTCGCCGCTGCCGGGCGAGCCAATGACCGTTGTTGCTGTCGCGCTGCGGGGGAGGAGTACCATGTCGTAGCTGCCGTCAAGGGACATGAACTCGAGACTCCCAAATCGGAGCAGCGTCCCTGGCTGAAGAGGCTGCTGGAGGCTAACCATCTGGAACTCAACGGGAAAGTGTTCGTTAACACGCAACGAGCCCCTACCTGACACGCCAACTGTCGGCGTTTCGAACCCGCGAGGACCGTCAACCGACCAGTAAATTTGTTGCTGCATGTCCCTGCCCAGATGGGTTGATGCAAGATGGAACACAAGAGGGAAATGAGGCTTATGTTATCTCGCACCGGGGTGCTCGTAGTAGGGGTTACAAGCGTCGCGCGAGGGAGCGAGGGCGAGAGCGAGAGAGAGAGAGAGTCTCTGCGTGCTGCCTGTCTCGTCTGTCCCACCTGTCCTCAACGTCCAACATTGTCAGTGTTGCAACGTCTATCCACGACGTGCCTTAGGAAGGCCCTGGACATCCCCTTTTATAGATACAAGGAGATGCCCAGCTGTACAAGGGGGTGTAGCTATGTGCTATCGTGGCTGGCGGATAAGTGCCTTGAGCCCTGTACACGAGCTAACGTGGCCGTCGGGGAAGTGCCTTGAGCCCTGTAGAAGCACAGCTGTCGGCGCGGCATGGATCCTACTGACGTTGTCTTGCTTCCGTAGGGGGTTTCAGAGCAACCGACGTCATGGGCGCATGCGGGGAACCATCATTACCTGTTACCGGAGTAACCTTAGATGGGACACCGGTCTTGTTCCTTCATAGCCTGAGGCAGCTAGCTAGGAGTAAGGTAATGATGCATCCCCTGTAGCATAGTCGGTCCGAAGCCCAGGTCGGGCGAGGCGGAGACTTCTCCTAAGGTCGAGGCTGGGCTCGGGCGAGGTTGTGACTCCTCCCGAGGCCGAGGCTGAGGCTGAGGCCTGGGGTCGGGCGAGGCGAAGATCTTCTTCCGAGGCTGAGGCCGAGGCCGAGGCCTGAGGTCGGGCGAGGCGGAGCTCCCTGTTGCGCCCGAGGCCGAACTCGTGGGAGATCGTGATTCAGTTTCATCCTGGTGGTTGGCACGGTAGCCGGAGCGGGGCAAACAACATTGTTTTCTTGTCAGATCGGTCAATAAAGGGGCGAAGTGACTGCAGTCACTTCGACCTTGCCGACTGAGGCACGCGTGTCAAGATAAGATGTCAGGCGATCCCCGCATTAAATGCGCATGTGATACGGTCGGCTGGTAAGGCGATTTGGCCAAGGTCGCTGCACGACAAAGTCCGCTCGAGCTGGGCTTCGGGCGAGCCGAGGGTGCGTCTGCTGACTGAGGGGACCCTTGGGCGAGGCGTGAATCCGTTCGGGACTACTTTTCCTGCCTGAGGCTGGGCTCGGATGAGGTCGCGTCCCTCGGTAGACGAGGCCCTGACTTGAACTGCGCTTTATCAGCCGTGTATGGTTTGTTCTGAAGATATTTTTTGGCCGTGTTTAGGAGCATTGGGGGTACCCCTAGTTACGGTACCCGACAAGCATAATTAATTTAGCTAGGTTCGCTCCTTTCTAAGTATACATGGTAACAATCATTTAGTACAATCAACATGTTATCTCAAGTAAAACCTCATTTCACTTTTTACTCGATGCAGTACAAGGGGTCAAGCAGTCTCATTAGCTGCGAGAAGCAGACGATTCGAATCGAGTTTTAACCTTGCAAGGTAAACATAAACACACGACATGTAGGGGCACTCCGTCCCCACACACGTCAACCGTCCCCATCGATTCCCCGTTCGGGGCTAGGACTCACCACCTTGGCATACAATGCTCCACTGACCCCGGCTGCCGCCGTGCAGTGACCACACTTGTACCCACCATAGCTAGCATGGGAGACCCAGTCTCAGGACAAGTGAGGAGTAAAGTCCGCACCCGGCTTCACTCAGGTACTAAGCTTACCGGTTACCATATTTCCCGACATGTGTTTAGTACTTTCAAACGCTTGACTCAGGTATCCACACATTAATCCTTAATTCCATTTCTGTCTAATAAAAAAGCATCCACCCTGGATCCAAGTCAATGGACCATCATTGATCCCATTATCAAGATGAATACAATCAATTCCTGACCTCGCGCGAGTGCTAAAAAAATCGCTCGACTTCCACTGAGATCCCTAATTAGCAAAGCAGCTATTCGACCTAGCATACTAGTATTCATCTCAAAAAGGAATCATGAATTCATGCAACTAAGGGTTTCAAGCAACTCCTACACTTAAGTGAACGTTACAAACCTACAATCATTAAGTGTAGTAAAATAGCATATATAAATTGGTTATGCATAAAACCGGGGCTTGCCTTCAAAAGCTGGGGCTGCGGAAAGATACTCGGTGGCAGGCTCGGGAGCTGGCTCCTGGACTTCCTCTTGGATAGCTCCTTGCTCGGGAATGAGCACGTACTCTCCGTCAGCGGTGTTGCAATATAATGAATGCAATGAGTAAGATACATGTATGTCATGACATGCAATGTAGTAGTAATAAAAATGATTAGGTTGATAAGGTGAAGTTTAATCTTACTACTGGAAGTTCTAGTGGTATACTTAGCCATTTAGGGTCAAGTATGGTCAAGTTTAAATGGTCAGATTAATTGGGTGTCCCACTGGTTTTCTTTTAGTGTCTTAGTGAAAAGTTTATTATGATCCTTGCTGAAATCATTATGGGTGAGATTTATCACTCTTACCAATTCTCTCTTTTCCCCTTTTCCATTATGCTTATTAAAGTGGGTTTGAACTACAACATAGCTTTAACAATTTCCAAAAATTCTGTAAATATTACAGTAGTTCCTCACTGATGTATAATTCTCATTCTCAAAAATTGAGGCATAAAATGATAAGGGTTCACTCTATACAAAAATGTTAAGTTTTAGGACAGAGGGGGTGCTTTGAACTATAACTCTCTTCTAACAATGAATTATTCCCTAAGGCTTATTTTTGCTGGCATTTAGGTGCAATAATATGGCTTTGTACCAAGTTTTAGCAAATAATACCTATTGGTTGTTTTATTGTGATTTTCTAAAGTTATAGGACCTAGTGGTGCTTTCTACTACTACTATACTTGAAAAATATCAAACAACAGATTTCCTAATTTTTCTACCTTCTTCTTTGTGCAAGAGAAATCATTCTAGAATTTGGCTAATTTTTCTCAAAGGGAAGGGGTGGTAGTATTTCTTGGAACATATGGTCTTTTTCATGGAATAGGGAGTGAGATGTATTACATCATGTTTTTACCTTAGTTTCATATTTTTCTCTGGTGGCTTACATCATAAGTAACTAGGTAAAAATTGGTTTGCTCACTGTTGCACATTTTTAGTCCTTCTTTTAATTTATTTGAAGTATAGGCCAACTTCAAGTTATAATTGTTCAACTCACTTACTATGATGGGTTGGGGTGTTTATCATTTTTGTAGTGGTATACTAGTAGTTAGAGGCCTCCTGATTTTTTCTTGCTATTATTGTATTTGACCATATATTTTTAATCATGGCTTTTCTTGCTTTCTTAATGCCAAATAAAATTATAACCTTAGATTAGCACTAGACTATGGTTTCATATATTTTTCCTAGGTTCTATATGACTTAGGCATGCTAGGAAAAATATGGTTATTCTCTGGTTTTCATTTTCTATTGCCTTTTTCATTTTTCTAAAGTTTGGGCAGAAATAACCTTTAATGGGCATTCCTGGTTTATTCTTGTATACTGGGGTGCTCAGTATTTTTAAACAGTGTATAAGTCAAGTGAGCATCTCTACAAATTTTCTCCAGTCTAGTATAGTAGTATTCCTATTTTTCTTTGTATTAACAAGGTTTGGGTAGTTTCCTAATTTAAATTCAAACTCTAAAAATTAGTACAGAAAACATGGGGTTCAATTTTTTTGTTTGACAGTTCATAATTTTTAGAACCCAGCAAAATTGGTTTGACTAATTTTGGATGAGTATTTCTTAAGTTATGCATTTAACTGATTTGCTGCTAATTTAAAGAATTGAAAATCAAAATGGAAAAGGAAAATCTACTTTGCTCTGGGGTCCCTGGTAATATTTTCCTGCGTTCCTTACAAACTAGTCCTCGGTCTTCTATTCCACTAAGTCACTGACAACGCAGAAAACCCACTGGGTAACCCTAATCAATCCCGCGGTCCTTCCCCTATTGGAATAGTACCCGCGGTGGAGAAAAGGGCGGAGGGGCTTACCGGCGGTGGGATAGCTCCAGTGAAGCGTCCAGGGAGGTCGGAAAGGTTACGGTGGTCACGTCGAGGTACGGGTCGACGTTGGAGGTGCTCGGGGTTGGCCTCGGAGGTGGTTGGGGTCGGCTGGTCCACGTGCGCAGGTGGGGGAGTTCGTCGGCGGCAGGGATTCCGGCCTAACCACGGCGACATAGCACACTCCAGTGAGTCAGGGAGCTTCACAGGAGGTCAGTGAGGTCATGGGTGCAAGGAATCAAATAATGGTTCACCTAGTGGCCTGATCTACGAGCGGTGGCGGGTGGCCGAAGTCCGGCGATGGTGATCCCGCTGCTCCGTTGAGGTAGGGTCTCAAATCTCGCTTGAAGAAGCTTCACGACTCCACGGGGAAGCTGTCCAGAGGCTCGGGTGAGGCTAGGGGTCTCTGGGAATGGCTGGCCGTGATGGCCAGCGTTCGGGTGGCTCGGGCGGGCGGCGCAGAGCTCACTAGAGCTAAGAACTGGGTCAAGACAGTGAGGGCAAGCGTGGAGTGAAGTGTTGCACATTTGGGGGTGGCTTTTAAAGGCGCGGGCGAGCTCGGCTGAGGGCCGATCTGACATGCGCTCGGGGCGTGCGCGGAGGAGCGCCAGTGCGTGCTCCGCCACCTGGGCACGGCATCGAGCACGAGGCAACGCTGAGAGTGGTCACTTTCAGGCGCCCATTGGCTCCAAATCTTCGTGATTATGGCCATGACCCCTTTGTAAGATCTCTTCACCGAACTTCCCTTTGTCGTTTGTGTGTGGCGACCTATGGATTTTGTTGACTGGAACCGAAGATATGGGGTGCTCTAGTAGGGTTTGTCTCACTGCTTGAATCCGAGATAAAATCCTTGACTTGACGTGTCTAGGGCACGAATCTCGATGCCATCTTCACACATGCTGTAGAGGGATTAATTTAACACAACTTTGTCAATGGGAGCTTAAGGTTTTGAGTTAGGGATCAAGGGGAATGCGCTCGAGTTCTAGGTGAGGGCTGAAATTCAAAAATCTGAATTTTCGCATTTCTATAGAGAGCTCCCACTTGCATGGCCTTTTTGGGGATCTTGAACATTTATTTTGGCCAAAATTTTCTACTAGTTTTTGTAGCTTATTAAGTGTAGGTCAACTTTTATAATTTGCCCAAGCCATGATTTCACATTTTACATTACCCTTTCTCAAATCTCCCTCCTGCACTTAATGGCTTAATTAGGGTTATTTTAGGGTTTGGGCATGTTTCTCACTTTAAGATGCATGATATGGTTAAGGTTTGATTTTTAAGGTGAAAATACTTAGTTAAATCTTTGCTCCTAAATTTTGGTACCTTTGGCTCAAATTGAATCACATGTGATAATGATCTTGAGGTAGCACTGGGAAGAAACCCTAGGTAACACTGGGGTGTTACACTACGGCGAGCAATTCCCTCCGATTTGGTGACGATCTCTCCGGTCCGAGTGCGCGCAAAGGTTTCCCCGTGGTTTGGCGAACACCCTGTCTGATCGACTGAACACCAGAACGGCGGCACGGCCCCTGGCGGCGGCGATCTCCTCCCCGAGCTCGTGGCGGCGATGGCAGTAATGAGTTTCAACGGAATGCGGGCACGAGTGGGCGAGAGGAGGGGAGAAGAGAAGGCACCCGCAAGTTTTATGGTCCCCGGAGAGCAGTTCCGCTAGCGACGGCGTCGATGGAATCGTGGCAGGAGCTCATCGCGAATTCCATGAGTTTCTGTTGTCGCGGCCGCGTGGAGGTTGGTGCCAGGTGGGCCCCTAAGTGCAGTGAAGGGATTGGGTCAACGTGGGCGCGAGTCTACGGCTGAGCAGGCGGGCCCATAGGGCAGTGACCCAGACGAGCGCGCACGAGAGAAAGGAGTGGAAAGGGGCTGACAAGGTGGCCCCCGGGCGTCGGCGCGGTACCCCTGTAAGCTGGACTGACACGCGGGCCATAGCTGTCGTCGCCAAGAACTGAAGTTGGGCCACACGGGTGGATGCCCTGATGGGCCAAATTGGCGCAGGGAGCCCACATACTCCTTTCTTTTCTTTTTCCTTTTTTTCTGTTTTCTGTTCCCTTTTTGTTTTTAGAATTCAAATTTGAATTTGAATTTGGTTATGAGATTCATCAATGATCAAAGTTTACCAAATTCAAATATTAGAGTAAATAAATATATTCTTATTTTTATATTTTATTTTACCTCATTTGTTTAGTATTTTCTTCTCTCTTCTCAAATTCTAAAATTTCTTTTAGGTCTTAAATTCCACTTTGGACTTTAATATATTTATTTTTACATTATTTTTATATTGTCACAAAATGCACACAAAATGAAACCTCAGCATGATGCATATTCAATTTTAGTATAATTTATTTTAATTAATCACTCTCAATTTTAGGTATGCTCTTGTTATGATGAACATATGGTACACAAAAATAAGGAGATCAACTATACTCATTGTATACATTTTTAGTTATTACAGTAGTAGAGCCAAGTTTTAGTAATAAAGCTAGTTATTACCCAAAAGTACTCCATACAAGAGGAAATAACAAAAACCATAGTTATATTCATCATCAGTTACCATCATCATAAAAGTATCCAAAATATTCTGATCAACGAGGATCCCAAGGTTGCTCTTAACTGTGAGCACGGCTGATATACCAGTTTCTAACACTCTGCAGAGGTTGCACACTTTACCCACGAGTCATGATCCCTTTCCAGCCTGGGTTTGCAAGACCCGATCTTCACTACCAAGGTGAATGGCCTGGGATACACTAAGTAGCCTTTACAAAGATTCCTCAGAGGTTATAGCCACCCGTTAGGTTTCTCCAGTTTGACAAACACAGTACTTCTCCCCATAGGAAGGGTGACTAACAAAACCAAATCGAAAGAACCTCAGCATCCAGCCTCGACAAAGCAAGTAATGTGCCCGGACCCCATTGATGGCCCTACGGCAAAGCCGACTACACCTTAGGTTCCTCTAATTAATCATCTAAGGGCGTCTCATTCCACCCTCATGGTTGTACTATTATCCCGGGTGGTCCTCAATGAACAGGTCCTTACGGAGAGGTACTCATGAAATAGCCTGAGCCCCCTAAAGTATCACAATTCATCATCATAATCAAGATAACATCATCGTATCATAAATATTCTCATCATGTTCGTTGATTAAAGTAGAGCAATAGCATGAAGCTAACCATAATAACCCAAAAAGGTAAACAAGGACAAGGTTAATACAAACTAGGCAATCCTTAGGTTTCAATTAAGTAATGCGGGACAGTGAATTATAAAATAAGTAGGACATAATGGGTCAGAGGACACTTGCCTTCACCAGGTTGCTGCTCAGGGAAGTCTTCGGCAACACACTCAGGAACCACGGACTGCTCGTTGTCTACGTAAAGCAATCATTCATTCAACACATTTGAAAAATGACAAAGAAATAGTACACCAAACATGCACGAACACGTGAATGCGTGCACAAAAGAACAGTATAAACACAAGAGTGAAATCTAGGTTCTACGGTGGGCAATTATACCTAGAGGTTTGTGGTTCCCTAAGTACTACCTACTTCGGGGATCACGTAACTTAACTTCATTTTATCTTAATGAATAACTAAAATTAATCCAGGGATGGGTTCATACATTACATGATATTAACCCCACAAAGTTAGTCACCAAAATGTCATTAGGGTTTTCCTTTTATTTTCCTATTAATAAATAAACCATAACTTAAACTAACCTATAGTCTAGACATAAAATTAATACATGCAGACTGTGAAAGGTTATAATTTAAATAGATGGAGCATAATCTTATGAATATTTTGCAATTTGAATCACTCAATTTGGAGTTCATATGCAAAAGACATGAAACAAACATGTTTTGGAATTCAAAATACAAAACTAGGCCTATTTTTATGATAAACTAAAAGATCAGGGGCTTTTCTGCAAAAACTTAAGGACCTGCACTCGAAAACTAGGGACAGCGGGTTGATTTTTAGAAAGATGAGGGTCTCTTTAACAAAACTACCACGCGAAGGGGTACAGGGTAATCTCATCCATCCGATCACAGACAGAGGGCCACGATCAGATCTGAGCGCGCGCGCGGACGTGCGGGCGAGCGCTGACAGGCGGGCCAGGGATGTTAGCGGCCTGTGGAAGAGGCGGCCTGACTGGCCGGGCCTAGCTGCAGGTGTGGGTGAGGGAGCAAATACGAGCGACCGAATCTGAATCGGACGGGTAGGAATAGATCTGCGCTAATTGAATCTAGGCTACTTGATCTCAGACGGATGGTTGGGATCCCACTGCAAACCTGGGCAGGGTCTCCCTGGCTGCCAGCGGCGCCGCCACCCGGTCCCGTGGTGGAGTTTCGCCGGAGGCGAGGGCGCGGCCACAGTGAGGGTCTAGAGCGCTGGGATAGGGCTCAGGTGGGTTCAGGGTGACACAATAGGTTCAGGCGTGGGCAAGACACCAGCGCAGAGGCACCGTATGGTACCGGTCTACGACGGGGTGGCCCGACGGCGGCGCAGCTCAACTCCGGCGAGCGATTGCATGAATAGCAAGGTAGGAAATGGGGAATTAAGGGCATGGTGAGGTTAGTTATCTCGAGAGACGGCTCTAGAGCGCTTGAGCGACGGCAAGGACACAACAAGGGCCCTGGAAGACGGCGGCGGAGACACGGCTGCACGGCGAGAGTCTAGTGAGAGCGAGCAGGGAGAAATAGAGGGAACATGGGCAAACCAAAGGGTCTCTTGAATTGTTGGCGAGGAGGCAAAGCTCACCAGGGCAATGGACACGACAGGAGTTCGACGGTGGCCGCGGAACAGACCCGAGGTCACGGTGGACGGTGGTGGTGCTCCACGGGCACGCGCGCAGTGCGAGAGAGGGGTGCGATGTGTCTACAGAGCAGCGCTACTAGGCGAGGGGAGTGATTGCGTGGGTGCAGGCTCAAAAGGAGGTCCGAGGCATGGGGGAGTGGCCGGGAAACGCGTGTCCACGGCGGGGTGCGCGGGTGGGAGGTTAGGGAAGGGGAGGTGGCTGACACGTGGGGTCCGCGGGCCAGCGAGAGCGAACTCGCGAACGGGCAATCAGCGCTGACAGGGCGGACCTGTAACACCTCTGGTGTTACTGGCACTAAAACTTGAGCATAACATCATGTGCATTGACATTTCATGTTGTTTGTCACACCTAGAATGCATTCACTAGGTAAAATTTCAAAACAAGTTGTGATGATGTGACATAAGGTGTACTTAATACTAAGGTAGGGTACTTAACCCTGGAATTAGGGCCTATAGATGAAAGTGAAGCCAAGATGAGCAGTGTCTCATAAGTCATTGGAAATGTTCACAAGATATCAAATTTGGTGAACTTAAGTGACACAAAACCCTAGAATGCTTAAAACCCTATGAAACCCTAATTGTACCCTAAGGGGTGAATTCATATTCTATACACTTTTGGATCAAAGTGCAAATATCAAAGTGATAGAACATGAAAAACTTAGTAACTTTTACATTGGAGGATTTTCAAGTTATGTGGAGTAAATTGGGCTGAATTGCAAAAAGACCCAAGCACCCCTAAGTGGTTAAGTCTGAATTTCAGTGGAATTGGGTCATCTTTGGAGCCTTGTATCTCTAAATTCATAAGGGTTTTGGCTTAAGTCAATACATCAATTTGTAAAGCTATGATAGGAGTACAACTTTGATTAAGTGACTAAACATTGGTGCTGTACAAAAATTGGAGATAAATGAACTTGAAGTCGGGCTGTCAGGCCACTTCAGTTCTGAAAACCTAAGTCCTGTGACATTTGGTTAACTTTGAAGGCAGTTTGTGGTTAATTCAATGAAGTTAAGGCCAGGGTCACTGTGGCAAAGTTGAAGCCCTAACATTCGTGAACAAATTTGTTGTATTAAGCTTTGCCTAGTACTATGTAGTTTTTGAAGTAAATTGCTCCCAAACTTGCTCTGTCAGGCGCTCTGAAGAACGATTGCAATACTACAGTAATAAAAGATCTCAGGTGCAGAGCACCTCGCCGCCGGCACTGATCGGTGCTGTGATTCGTGCCGCATCTCGGTTATGTGCTCGACGGGCATCTCTTCACAGAGATATTCGCGGATTGGGTAAGATCGCCGCCGTGGCGCGCGAATATCCCGGCCGCCACGCGACCACTGGTCCTTGTAGCCGTACCTGGTCGCCGACGCCGCTTCCCTCTACTGATCCACGGCATTGTTGATTTGACCATGTTACTGTCACGGCAAGATGTGTCTAACTCCTAGAAAAGGACCACACCCGACGTCGCCGTTGATTGCCAACGGGGTCCGGTTAAGTTTATCACCAAGACCGCCGTCGTGGGTCACCAGTCCTATAAATTCATCGTGCCCTTACCTTCGACGTCCAAATCAACCGAGTGCCGGTCTTCACCTCTTAGTTACGAGGCTAACAGCTCATTAGCCATCCCTTTCCATCCACCATCGACGGAGATCATCGGATTTCCCTGGGATTGGTCATTATCGCCGTCGTGAAGGATTCACCTTTGGCCAGCTCTCCTCGGGTCAGTACCTACCCGTCTACCTCTTGTTTTGGATTAACTTTAGCCTCAGGTTACTTACGGTGTTAGCTAATTGAACTCTACCGCAGCCAAAACCCCGGAACACTGTGTCTCCACCATAAAACGCCGCCGCGGACACCCCCTCTGTCGACCCACTCTTCCATCCCCGTTCGGTCCAAATTAGTGCGTGTACGTGGCCTCTAGTTACCCACTAAAGCTCACCTTAGCTTCAATTTTGGCGCTACTGCGTTTAGTTGCCTAGAATGTGCTCACCGGAGCCTTTGCGCCGCTGTGACCGTGAACAAGCATCGATTAGGGTTAAATCCTTCAAATTAAGTGAGGGCTTTTGCCCGAGTAGGCTTGCGCACGACATTCATGTGCTTATTGTCTCTTGTTCGCCATCACCGTAGAATCACGGCTCCGGCATGGTGCTCGACGTGATTCCATCGTGGACCAATCGCGGTAAAGAAACAGAAAGGGGAGGGGTTTTACACAAATGTCAGAGAAACAGTGAATAGTGGCTAGGGGTTCTTCACCGATTATTTGAAAGACCGGGGGCCTTTTCGCAAGGTTGACAGCGCGGTCGCAGGCGCGCCCTCGTTCTGCGTGAACCTGGGCTGGTTTCGGCACAGTACTGTTGATGATTTCTTCTTTACTTTTTCTGATTAAGTTTGGAAATCCATAAGAAATTCTGAAAATGATAAAAATATGGGACCAATTTTACTAGACTCCTAATTTCCCCTAGTATTTAATAAAAATAGTTGAAAGATTTGTAATCTCAATCATCAATTATTTAACAATTAAAGGTGCTTAAACCTAGTCTTTTGATTACTAGCTCCAAAAATCATAAAACTTTTTGGGTAACCTTAATATAATAATCAAAGCCCTTGGGTAAAGTTTGGTATGTTTTGGACATTGTTTGATCCCAAACCCAAAACCCTAGCTTCCTAGAATAGAACTTGCTTAACCCTGATAGAATATTAACCTAGGAAACCCTAGTGACTTAAGAGTACTATGAAGGAAAGTAATATTCAAGATATAACTTAATGTATTCTATCATAATTGCATATTCATAGCATCACATGGGCATTTATGTATGTATATCGTTATGTTTAGAAAATGAAGAAGAATTAGTTGTTGAAGAGGAAGTTGCACCACCGACTGAAAATCCTCCTATCGGAGATAGTTTCTACTTTGACATTTATGGAACAGATCCCGAGTCCCCTACGACACAAGGCAAGCCCCGGTGCATTTACCCCCTTCCTTGTTGTTTTAAACTCTTTATCACTTGAAATGATGCATTAGGTGATAGGAGTTGAGTGCTAGACAATTGCTGCATTTCCTTCTTTGAAATTGACTACCATTCCATGATACCTGTTTTACTTGAAAAGTTTTCTGATGCTTAGTCTTGCTTTAGAAAACAAAAATATTTTGTTTTTAAAAGACAAAGATGATGCTTCACATGGTATGGGAAGTTTTCAAAAGAAAAGATTTGATGGTGGATCCATCATGGCCATGATGGGTTCAACATTGGAAAAAGATGTACCTCTGCCAGGTACCAAAATTTGGGATGGTAAATGATAAAGATGAGACCGGGCGGGTGACTTGCACGAGAAGGAAGTCTCGGTGTAGTGTCTCTATCTGAGTCTCTTAAGGACCGTTTCAATTTGGGCCTGCTGACCGAGGACCCTTTAACTGGTCACATGCCTCATCATGGGTAAGCTTTGTCCCAGGCGGACCAATACCAGAAAGGCCAGCACGCAATGGGAGTGGAGAGATGGTGAGAGTAGCGTGTAACCTCCGTGGCAAGAAGCTGGACGGTGGTGTATCTATGTTCTCGGTGGGCGTGAACCCGGTCTAGTCTTGAGAAACCTGGTGGCGAGTTGACATATGCAAGGGTTAAGTGCTACATATGTCATGTGATTGGAGATCCTCAGCTGAGTATTAATCGATTCGCATCGCCGTTACTTCTCGGACATGAAGACTTGGTCACTGACTTACATGTAGTAATCCAGTGAACTGAAAGGGTGATAAAAGATGGCTAGTGTAGGCCAAGTGCTTGAACTAGGGTAGAAAGAACTCTAGATGCAGGTAATGACTTAACCTGATAATAAAACTGGATTTTTAAGGATCCAATGTTAGTAAGCATTTCTGCAAACAGAGTCTTTGATGCTTGGATAACCTTACCTTGACTCCCTCAAGCCAACATATCCTTGAGAGTATTTTTCCTGTCGGGTAAGACTTGCGAAAGTACACTCCGTACTGAGGCTTTTTGAACCCATGTTGTTGTAGGTGAGGAAACAATGGAGTTCTGCTATTTCTGTTCAAAGGTGGTACCAAAGGAGGAGCCGAATCAGTAATCGTGTAGGCGGGAGGATGTTTGCCTCCCAATGTGAAAACACTAAACTTTTGTGCGGGAGGGTGTTTTGCCTCCCTGGTTTGTAATAACACTTTATGCACTCTTAATACCCTGGTATTGTAATAATAATACTCTCTCTATATATATTTTATGAATGTAAATTAAGTTATTGGAATCTGCTTCCGCTTATCCTTTCCTCCGATGTGATGTAATATCTGCGTGACGGGTGAAGCGCTCTTGGGCGAAATGATGAGGATAGAGTTACAGAACTTGTCGAGTGATTATGTGCATCTACAGGGTTGTCCAAGGTCCTTAGGACAAGGACAACTGTAGGTGGGCCTAATACCTTGGGAGGTTTCGTCAAAGCTGGTATCGGAGCGAAGCCCATCTCTTCAGATATTACGTAGTAATTGAAAAGAATTTTCAAACACTTACCTAGAAATATTCTTTCATTCTTACCTTACACTTTCTGGTAGTCCCTTATCTTGTAAAGTCAGGTAACAAAGTGCAATATATGTAGGTAGTGAGGGATCGACGAAAGTCGATTTCATAATTATTAGGTTATGCATGCATCATGTTTAAGAATATACTAATAAATCTTCCCCTCTTATGGAGATATGGAACGTACTAGGAAAACAACGCGCAAATCTACCGGACCTCAGGGTGTGCCTTGACATCAACTAGCCCCAAGACACGAGGGAAGTAGTAGTGGCAGTAATGACCCAATTGGAGACCTGGAAGCCTGGGTAGAGCAACTTCGGTCAGAGTTACGCCATAGGAATAGGGCACGGGAGCAGGACAGTCACTGTATAGCGAAATTGTTAGCCGAAGTCAGTCGCCTATAGTACGAAATCCTGGAACGGGATACGACCATTGATTGGGCCGTCATCTCGCGTTCTTTCGCTTGGGACTACAAAGCGAAAGCTCTAGCTCGTGTGGCAGAGTTTAGTGCATCCCTCGAAAGCCTGCAAGTGTACTGTAATACTTTACATGAGGAAGTGCATGTATTGTATGCTCGACTGCACCCGGACGTGCCACCAAACGTTGCTGCAATGGGAGCCGGACCATCGGGAACAGCCAATGAAGGACCTGATGGGGAGCTGGATCTTTTTAGTCCCCCTCCTTCCATGAACCTTGCTGACGAACGGTCTCCTACAGCAGGCAAAGGAGCAACGAAGGAGGAAGAAGACAAGAATAGTATAGTCTAAGTATTGTACTTATGTAAAATAAGTAATGAAGTCAAGTTGTATCATGGAGTCTGTATAATTATTACATTTCAGCAATGTAATATGATGGTGTATGTTGGCTTGTTATATTTTTCAAATGTTCCTTTGCCTCAGATGCCATCACGGACTCGTGCACATGATGGTGCGGGGACATCCCGCGGTAGGGAGGAAACTCCCAACCTGCCACCAGTACCACTGACTTTGGCCGAGACTATCGCTACCCTGGTTAATGCCACCGCTGATAATACGCGCTTATTGCGCAAAATGGCGGGCAACCAATTCCAACAGCACGGAGGAAGAGCTCCTCCTCAAGGACCGTGTGATACTACCTATTGGAATTCTCTGAGATACGACCCCCACTCTTCATCAAAGCAGAAGAACCTTTAGAAGCCGACGAATGGGTGAGAGTTATGGAACAGAAGTTTGGGTTAATTCGATGCACAGAGACACAAAAGCCACTAGTTGCCACACAACAGCTAAGAGGGCCTGCCAGCACTTGGTGGGCAAATTTTTCAGCAATCCAACTTGCTGGGCATCAGATTACCTAGAAGGAATTCAAGCTAGCATTCTCGGAGCATTATGTTCCAGAGGGAGTGCTCCATATGAAACAAGAAGAGTTTATCCGGTTAAAGCAAGGAGGAGATACTGTAATGCAGTATCTCAATAAATTCAACCACCTCTCCCAGTATGCCATTGACCAGGTGAATACAGATCTGAAAAAGAAGAATTGTTTTATGAGGGTACTCAATGACAGGCTTCAACGGAAAATGGCAACATGCTTGGACCTTACCTACAGTAGGGCTGTCAGTATAGCACTGGCAGTGGAAGCAAAAATGCAGGACACGAAAAAACAAAGGGATATGCAGGAGAGAGGTCAAATCAAGGACCTGAGAAGAGAACGAGGTTGGTGATCCGACCTTTTAATCAAAATCGTTCTTCGCCTCGCTCGCCTTCGTATCCATTCAAGCAGCCTGTCTTTATTCGTCTCACTACTGCCCCGCTCATACCAATCAGCCGAGTGCCCCTGGTACTCGTTTCCCTGTTCTTCCCAGTTCTTTCACTGGCTGCTTTAATTGTGGAAAGTCTGGACATTTCATCAAGGACTGCCCATACGCGAAGCAAAATAAAACCAATTTTCAGCAGAATCCTGGGAACTCGAATCAATGAAAGGGAAACATGGCTGACTCTTCCAAGGGCAAGAATTTCAAGAAAACTGGATGAGTCTATTATACTCAGGTGGCTACAACACCGAAAGGTGAGCCAGTGATGATGGGTATGTTCCTGGTTGCCAATCACCCAGCAGTTATTCTCTTCGATTCTGGTGCATCACATACTTTCATAAGCAAGAATTTTGTGGAGAAATATTGCATACATTGCGCTGAATCAAGGGAGGGATTTATTATCCACTCACCTGGCGGACAGATATTTAATAAGGAAGTAGCCTTCCACATATCAGTAACGTTGGCCGGACGGGATTTTCCTACCAACATGATTGTTTTAAAAGGTCAAGACATAGATGTAATTCTGAGCATGAACTGGTTAGCCCAGCATAAGGCCATCATCAATACAGACTTAAGAACCATCAAATTAAGCCATGGGCATGAAGAGATTCAATTTTCCATCCCTGTAGCTGTCCCAGCCAAACCATCTGGACGAGTTTATGAAGTTATCATACAAGAAATCCAGAATATTCCGATGGTATGTGAATTCCTGGATGTCTTTCTTGAAGACTTGCCTGGGTTGCCTCCTGAAAAGGATGTGGAATTTGTGATTGAACTAAAGCCCGGTACGGCTCCTATTTCCAGAAGGTCGTACCGAATGCCACCTAATGAACTGGCAGAACTCAAGACTCAACTACAAGACTTACTTGAGAAGGGGTTCATTAGGCCAAGTTCATCACCTTGGGGATGTCCTGCAATATTCGTCAAGAAGAAGGATCAGACGCTTCGAATGTGCGTGGACTACAGACCCCTTAATGAGGTTACCATCAAGAACAAGTACCCTCTTCCTCGGATCGATATCTTGTTCGATCAACTTACTGGAGCTCGAGTATTCTCTATGATCGACCTCAGGTCAGGTTATCATCAGATTCGTATTCGACCCGAAGATATACCCAAGACCGCATTCACTACGCGGTATGGATTATTTGAATATTTGGTATGTCTTTTGGATTAACAAATGCTCCAGCCCACTTCACGTATTTAATGAACTTGGTGTTTATGCCCGAGCTGGATAAATTTGTGGTGGTCTTCATTGATGACATCCTGATCTATTCCAAAAATGAAGAGGAGCATGCTAAGCACTTACAGATCGTGCTGACGCGCTTAAGGGAGCACCAGCTGTATGCCAAGTTCAGCAAATGTGCATTCTGGTCGGAGGAAATCTAGTTTCTTGGACATGTATTATCTGCAAAAGGGATTGCGGTCGATCCTAGCAAAGTCAAGGATAGTCTAGAATAGAAACTGCCTACTACTGTACATCAAGTTCGAAGTTTCCTTGGAATGGCTGGATATTACCGCAGGTTCATTCCGGATTTCTCCAAGATTGTTAAAGCTATTACGGGTTTATTGAAGAATGATACAAAGTTTGATTGGTCCTCAAAATGCAACAAAGCCTTCGAGCAGCTGAAGGTGTTGTTAACCACTGCTCCGGTGTTGGCTCAACCGGATATTGAAAAGCCTTTTGATGTGTATTGTGATGCATCAGGCAGTGGACTCGGATGTGTCCTAATGCAAGAAGGCCAAGTCATAGCTTACGCTTCACGGCAACTACGCCAGCATGAGGAGCACTATCCAACTCATGATTTGGAACTAGCTGCAGTCGTTCATGCCCTCAAGATATGTCATCATTATCAGCTAGGAAATACTTGTCATTTATATACAGATCACAAAAGTCTGAAATATATTTGTACCCAGTCAGAACTGAACATGAGGCAAAGAAGATGGCTTGAGCTAATTAAAGATTATGACTTGGAAATCCACTATCACGCATGAAAAGCCAATGTGGTGGCAGATGCTTTGAGTCGCAAAGCTTCCTGTCGTTGTCTTACAGTAAGGACCCCTGACACCACACTATGTCAAGAAATGGAAAAGTTGAACCTGGGTATGATACAATACAGAACCTTGACACAATTAAAGCTTGAGTCAGTTCTTCTACAGAGAATTATTGATGCCCAAAGAACCGACAAGGGTATGAAACATATTCATGAGAAAATAGAAGCCGACAAAGCAAATTGCTTTAGAAAAGATGACCAAGGAATAATATGGTTCAATGATCGCATAGTGGTGCCCAAAGATGCTGAAGTCCGCCAACAAATTTTGGATGAAGCTCATCTTAGTCGATATTCCATTCACCCTGGAAGTACTAAGATGTATCAAGACTTAAAACAACACTATTGGTGGACAAAAATGAAGATTGAGATTGCACACTATGTGGTAAGATGTGAAACCTGTAGACGTGTCAAGGTAGTGCATATGAAGACCGCTGGGCCATTATAATCTTTACCCATCCCAAATTGGAAATGGGAGGATATTAGTATGGACTTCATTGGGGGATTGCCCAAGACAGTCAAAGGATTTGATTCTATCTGGGTTATAGTTGATCGGCTTACCAAGATAGCACATTTTCTTCCCGTCAAGACAGATCACCTAGTTGTTGTCTATGCCCAGTTATACATTGATCGTATTCTCAGTTTGCATGGAATTCAAAAAACTATAGTGTCGGACCGTGGACCACAATTTGTATCCAAATTTTGGAGTGAACTACATAAATCCTTGGGTACTCAATTGCTCCACAGTTCGGCTTATCATCCTCAAACAAGTGGACAAACTGAGAGAGTAAATCAGATACTTGAAGATATGCTACAGGCATGTGTTTTGGAGTTCCCACAGAAATGGGATGATTGTCTGCCGTTGGCAGAATTTTCTTATAATAACAGCTATCAAGAGAGCATTAAAATGGCACCATTTGAAGCATTGTACGGGCGATGGTGCCGAACACCCTTAAATTGGTCTAAACTAGGGGAACTGTGGATTTTCAGGCCTGATTTAGTCAAGGAAACAGAGGCAAAGGTTCAACGGATAAGGCACCACTTGAAAGAAGCTCAAGCTCAACAAAAAAGTTATGCGGACAAACGACACCGACCCTTGTTCTTTCAAGTCAAAGATCATGTGTACCTGAATGTATCACCAATGAAGGGTGTTAATCGATTTGGGGTAAAAGGAAAGTTGGCACCCCGATACATTGGTCCGTTCCCTATTCTTGAACAATGCGGACCAATGGCATACCGACTTCAACTGCCAGAAACATTGTCTGCAGTACATAATGTATTCCATGTATCTCAATTGAAGAAGTGCCCTCGGATTCCTGATAGAACCATCGATGTGGTGGATGTTGCTTTGGAACCAGATTTGACTTATTCAGAACATCCCATTCGAGTTTTGGTCAGAAGGACAGGATCACCCGAAAAAGGACTCTTAAATTCTATAAGGTACAGTGGAACCAACACACTGAAGATGAAGCTACCTGAGAGACTCAATAATTCTTGGAAAAAAATTTCCTAGGTTTTTAGCTTCATGTAACTTGTAAGATGTGTATATTTGATTGTAAAGTTGAAATAAACCCCATACCACCCCCTGCCCTGTAAGGCAAATAAGGAAATAAAGATGTGACATGTTTCCTTTTCCACTACTTACCCTAGGACCTTAAATCTCAGGACGAGATTCTTTTATGGGGGGAAGGATGTAACACCTCTAGTGTTACTAGCACTAAAACATGAGCATAACATCATGAGAATTGACATTTCATGTTCTTTGTCACACCTAGAATGCATTCACTAGGTAAAATTTCAAAACAAGTTGTGATGATGTGACATAAGGTGTACTTAATACTAAGGTAGGGTACTTAACCCTGGAATTAGGGCCTATAGATGAAAGTGAAGCCAAGATGAGCAGTGTCTCAGAAGTCATTGGAAATGTTCACAAGATATCAAATTTGGTGAATTTAAGTGACACAAAAACCCTAGAATGCTCAAAACCCTAGGATAAACCCTAGAAAATCCTAATTGTACCCTAAAGCGCGAATTCAAAATCTATACACTTTTGGATCAAAGTGCAAATATCAAAGTGATAGAACATCAAAAACTTAGTAACTTTTACATTGGAGGATTTTCAAGTTATGTGGAGTAAATTGGGCTTAATTGCAAAAAGACCCAAGGACCCCTAAGTGGTTAAGTCTGAATTTTATTGGAATTGGGTCAACTTTGGAGCCTTATATCTCTAAATTCATAAGGGTTTTGCCTTAAGTCAGTACATCAAATTTGTAGAGCTATGATAGGAGTACAACTTTGATTAAGTGACTAAACATTGGTGCTGTACAAAAATTGGAGATAAATGAACTTGAAGTCGGGCTGTCAGGCCACTTCAGTTATGAAAACCTAAGTCCAGCGACATTTGGTTAACTTTGAAGGCAGTTTGTGGTTAATTCAATGAAGTTAAGGCCAGGGTCACTGGGGCAAATTGCTCCCAAACTTGCTCTATGAGGCGCTCTGGAGAACGATTGCAATACTACAGTAACAAAAGATCTCAGGTGCAGAGCACCTTGCTGCCGGCACTGATTGGCATTGTGATTCATGCCGCATCTTGGTTATGTGCTCGACGGGCATCTCTTCGCAGCGATATTCACGGATTGGGTAAGATCGCCGCTGTGGCGCGCGAATATCCCGGCCACCACACGACAACTGGTCCTTGTAGCCGTACTTGGTCGCTGGTGCCGCTTCCCTCTGCTGATCCATAGCATCGTTGATTTCATCGTGTTACTATCGTGACAAGACGTGTCTAACTCCTAGAAAAGGACCGCGCCCGACGTCGCCGTTGATTTCCAACAGGGTCCGGTGAAGTTTATCACCAAGACCGCCTCCGTGGGTCACCAGTCCTATAAATTCACCGTGCCCTTGCCCTTGACGTCCAAATCAACCGAGTGCTGGTCTTCGCCTCTTAGTTACGAAGCTAACAGCTCATTAGCCATCTCTTTCCATCCACCATCGACGGAGATCATCAGATTTCCCTGGGATTGGTCATTATCGCCGTCGTGAAGGATTCACTTGTGGCCAACTCTCCTCGGGTCAGTACCTACCCGTCTACCTCTTGTTTTGGCATACCTTTAGCCTCAGGTTGCTTACGGTGTCAGCCAATTGAACTCTACCACAGCCAAACCCTGGAACACCGCGTCGCCACCATAAACGCCGCCACGGACACCCCCTCAGTTGACCCACTCTTGCATCCCCGTTCGGTCCAAATTAGTGCGTGTACGCGGTCTCTGGTGACACAGTTAAGCTTACCCTAGCTTCAATTAAGGCGCTATTGCATTTAGTTGCCCAGAACATGCTCACCGGAGCCTTTGCGCCGCTGTGACTGTGAACAAGCATCGATTAGGGTTAAATCCTTCAAATTAAGTGAGGGCGTTTGCCCGAGTAGGCTTGCGCACGACATTCGTGTGCTTATTGTCTCTTGTTTGGGTCGCCATCGCCGTAGAATCGCGGCTCCGGCATGGTGCTCGACGTGATTCCATCATGGACCAATCGCGGTAAAGAAACAGAAAGGGGAGGTGTTTTACGCAAATGTCAGAGAGACAAAGAATAGTGGCTAGGGGTTGACTGTGCGGTCGCAGGCGCGCCTGTGTTCTGCGTGAACCTGGGCCGGCTTGGCTGGTTTCGGCCCAGTGCTGTTGATGATTTCTTATTTTCTTTTTCTGATTAAGTTTGGAAATCCATCAGAAATTCTAGATAACTTATAAAATTATAGGACCAATTTTACTAGACTCCTAATTTCCCCTAGTATTTAATAAAAATAGTTCCAAGATTTTTAATCTCAATCATCAATTATTTAACAATTTAAGGTGCTTAAACCTAGTTTTTTGATTACTAGCTCCAAAAATCATAAAACTTTTTGGGTAAGCTTAATATAATAATCAAAGCTCTTGGGTAAAGTTTGGTATGTTTTGGACATTGTTTGATCACAAACCCAAAACCCTAGCTTCGTAGAATAGAACTTGCTTAACCCTGATAGAATATTAACCTAGGAAACCCTAGTGACTTAAGAGTACTATGAAGGAAAGTTATATTCAAGATATAACTTAATGTATTCTATCATAATTGCATATTCATAGCATCACATGGGCATTTATGTATGTATATCGTTATGTTTAGAAAACGAAGAAGAATTAGTTGTTGAAGAGGAAGTTGCACCACCGACTGAAAATCCTCCTATCGGAGATAGTTTCTACTTTGACATTTGTGGAACAGATCCCGAGTCCCCTACGACACAAGGCAAGCCCCGGTGCATTTACCCCCTTCCTTGTTGTTTTAAACTGTTTATCACTTGAAATGATGCATTAGGTGATAGGAGTTGAGTGCTAAACAATTACTGCATTTCCTTCTTTGAAATTGACTACCATTCCTTGATACCTGTTTTACTTGAAAAGTTTTCTGATGCTTAGTCTTGCTTTAGAAAACAAAAATGTTTTATTTTTAAAAGACAACGATGATGCTTAACATGGGATGGGAGGTTTTCAAAAGAAAAGATTTGATGGTGGATCCATCATGGCCATGATGGGTTCAACATTGGAAAAAGATGTACCTCTGTCAGGTACCAAACTTTGGGATGGTAAATGATAAAGATGAGACCGGGCGGGTGACTTGCACGAGAAGGAAGTCTCGGTGTATTGTCTCTGTCTGAGTCGCTTAAGGACCGTGTCGATGTGGGCCTGCTGACCGATGACCCTTTAACTGGTCACATGCCTCGTAATGGGTAAGCTTTGTCTCGGGCGAACCAATACCAGAAAGGCCAACATGCAATGGGAGTGGGGAGATGGCGAGAGTAGCGTGTACCCTCCGTGGCAAGAGGCTGGACAGTGGTGTGTCTGTGCTCTCGGTTGGCGTGAACCCAGTCTGGTCTTGAGAAACCCGGTGGCGAGTTGACATATGCAAGGGTTAAGTGCTACATATGTCGTGTGATTGGAGATCCTCAGCTGAGTATTAATCAATTCGGATCGCCGTTACTTCTCGGACATGAAGACTTGGTCACTGACTTACACGGAGCAATCCAGTGAACTGCAAGGGTGATAAAAGACGGCTAGTGTAGGCCAAGTGCTTGAACTAGGGTAGAAAGAACTCTAGATGCAGTTAATGACTTAACCTGATAATAAAACTAGATTTTTAAGGATCCACTGTTAGTAAGCATTTCTGCAAACAGAGTCTTTGATGATTGGATAACCTTACCTTGACTCCCTCAAGCCAGCATATTCTTGAGAGTCTTTTTCCTTTGTCGGGTAAGACTTGCGAAAGTACACTCCGTACTCAGAGTTTTTGAACCCATGTTGTTGTAGGTCAGTAATCGCGTAGGCGGGAGGATGTTTGCCTCCCAATGTGAAAACACTAAACTTTTGTGCGGGCGGGTGTTTTGCCTCCCTGGTTTGTAATAATACTTTATGCACTCTTAATACCCTGGTATTGTAATAATAATACTCTGTCGATATATTTTATGAATGTAAATTAAGTTATTGTAATCTGCTTCCGCTTATCCTTTCCTCCGATGTGATGTAATATCTGCGTGACGTGTGAAGCGCTCTTGGGTGAAATAATGAGGATACAGTTACAGAACTTGTCGAGTGATTACGTGCATCTACAGGGTTGTCCAAGGTCCTTAGGACAAGGACAACTGTAGGTGGGCCTAATACCTTGGGAGGTTCCGTCACAGGACCTACTGGACAGCGAGTGGGAGTCAGCGCGCAAGCGAAGAAACTGGTGCCCACAAGCTGGCCCCATCGGGCAGAGGGAGAGAGCGCACGCAAGAGAGCGAGATGCGGCGCCGACAAGTGGGGTCCACCTGTCAGCGGACGCGGCGCGCTCGGCCTAGCTGGGTCGGACTGGGCTGTTTGGGCTGAAAAGAGTTTCCTGCATTTCTAAATGCCTTTCTGTTTTTCTCTATGGAATTCAAATCAAATTCAAACCCAATTCAAATTCAAAATAATTCAAACATGTGCATCAAACAAAAAAATAATTTAGGTTCAGCATGATGCAACACTTCATGACTTTTATAGGTTTTGATATAGTAAAGAAATAATTAATCTCCCACCTAATAGACATAATTCTAATAAAAATGAAGAGGGAAGAAAACTAGAGAGAGAAAAAAGAGGTAACACCTGAATTTGGTATGTCTTAGAGAAGAAATTTTATACAACAAATTCAGGGTGTTACAAGTACTCAACATTCGTTTAATTTGTTTTAAATGGACATGAAGAGCGCTTTCCTAAATGGGTCGATCAAGGAGGAAGTCTATGTGGAGCAACCTTCTAGATTTGAGGATGACAGGTATCCCAACCAAGTTTATAAGCTCTCTAGTTTATAAGCTCTCTAAGACGCTCTATGGATTTAACCAAGCTTCAAGAGCATGGTATGCATACCTTAGAGATTTCTTAATTGCTTAGGTGGCATGTCAAATAATGAGAATGTAACTCTCATGAAACTTTCATCGAGAATGGCCTAATAGGCTCTATCACGTTGAAGCGTTTTAGCTTGCTGACAATTAACTACATCTTCTCCTATTTACCCGACAATGATTACTCTTATCATGGGCCCACAACCTTTTGACAGAGATTAAGTGTTCTCACCTAGTGCAAGAGTGGTGTGTGATCCAATCTATATTACTTAGGGCATGTACATCAATGAGTACCTAGAACGGTTTTACAAGTATAAGATACAACTAAGAGATCGTATGATATAATCCTGAGCACCTGAATTATAAATACAATAAAGGATAAATATGTACGAAGAGTTGTGTAGAGACATACTTTTCGTGAAGAGTCTATCTTATGTATTTTTTTCAATTACCACCCTAGAGATCGCATATTACATAAGATTGTACATGCCCTTGTTTGCGTTGTCCATGAGTTAATGCAGGCAGCCACGCTATTTATAATTGTACTCCAAAGTTACAGATTTATCTAAAACTATGCATTTGTCATGATTTATATTCTGAAATTAATCATTAATTTGACTATTATTCAATATATTTTGATGTCAATCACGAATTTGCCTAATTTTCCACCGTTCTTTACATCACATCTGCAGGACAGGAAAAGGATGCATGCATGTGGCCAAACAAAACAAAATAAAATTGACCAGTCTGGTTGAGCAGAGCTAGGACGACAGGCTATCACGCCTACTAATTAGTTGGTTAGCAGAGGTGATGAGACGGACACTTTTGTTATCTACTGGTGCATGCAGTGCAAGACGATGAAGGCAAGAAGGACATGGCGACGATCAGGTAGTCAGGTAGATGGATGAGGTGAGATGGCTGTAAGGTACAAGAAGGTCTTTTGCCGGTAGGAGGGGAAGCCATCACGTGCATCCATCAACTTCTCTGCCCTTCTCCCCTACCAAAAGGGCCACACGCATCGCGATTGATGAACCTCCTCTCTCATGCTTTCCTGAAGTGGACGTCGTAGCCCCCACTCCACTCGCTTTGACACATTTCTCTCATGTGTTCATATGCACGTGTCGGGACTTATTATTGCTAATAGCACTCGTCAAAAAGGAGCTTTCGATACGTCAAAAATGAGTAAGCCCCGTTTAAATATACAGTGTCTAAATGTGCACTAAATTTAAAAGGATCACTATACTTAAAAAGTGATGAATTGGACTTTTCTAAAATTTGTACAAAATATTAAACCCTAATTACAAGCCTAACTTCACCCAACAAACTAGCTTGATCAAATAAAGCTATGTACTCTATAGAATAACCCTAAGCGATCATGGCATATGCTAGGAATGTAAGTGCTCAAAAGTAAATTGATCAAATACAATGCGAAATTAAAGCAAAGGGATTAGATGACTCCTCTCATTTCTCTCAAGGTCTGTGAGAGTCGACACTAGTCCTCATTGGAGCATCTTCGTCAGAACTAAGTAAGAGTGTAGCTCTCACTTAGTCCTCCGAAGGGTATAGCTCTCACTTAATCCGCGCAAGAACTAAGTGCTCACTATGAGCAGATTCGTCGCCTCTCCGGCGCAGTGCTCACAACTGCATACAATGTCGAGCCGAGTCAACAACAAGTCCTCCATGTGATCACCGTGCTCCAATCAGCACCAAGCCGTCTATGTGATGCCGATCATCAAGAGTATCAAGCTCTAGACTTTCACTTGATTGTGACGAGTCTTGATGATGACATCACTCCCATACAAATAATGTATAGGCCAACAACACGAGTACGTGCACGATAGCTAAATCTCTAGGTTCGTTCTTAACTAGTCAATTGTATTTTAGAGCTTATACTTTGTGCCATGGATGTTTTCATGATTATGAACCTTGAAGAGAACCATCAAGGACTTGGGAAATGCCAAGATGTCAAGTAGGAGAATCTAGGATGTTCACAACAAGAGAAAGCCAAGTCGACTCAACTTCGTCCCCACCTCGGAGTCCAGGACTAGTCTGCACTAAAATTGACGCCCAGGATGCATCCAAACTCCGATTAGGCTGGGATTTATATGGACGGAAAGCTAAGGAGATAAGATTTCTAGCCCAACTAGAACCACCTTAAAATTCGTCCGGAGTCAACGGGAATCGTCGAAACAAGTCAGTGTTCAGATTCTGTTTTGGTGCTGTGACGTCGTGTGTTGGGCTATTGGGCCGTGTATTGTGTTGGAGCCCATTAGGGGTACCTCCAAGGGTTGTGCACGTCCCTAACCCTTATTTTAACTATAGTCGCCACCACATTAGGGTTTGAATTTTTATTAGATCATATCTGTTATCAAACAATGTCGTCGTTCATCGGTTTGTGAGACCCCACCTCGTGATCAATGCATTCTGTTCTTACTTGTGTTCTTGATTTGCAATACCCAATTTGTAAACGTTGAAAAGAGTAGATCTCCCTATATATTTTTTTGCCTCTATTTATTATAATGTAACACCCACTTTGTAAATTTCTAGAAATAATACCAAGGGAGAAACAATTTCTCTTTATGTGAGTTTGATCTTTATGCATCATCCCATGTGAACACCATGTCCAAAAACAATTAATAAAAAGATATGCTATTAAATCAATGCATCATGCTGAATATTTTATTTGTGTGTACATTTTTGTGACAATATTATAATTATGTGAAAAGAAATATATTAATATCCAGATGGGGATTTAAATCCTAAATAATCCTAGAATTAAGAAAAGAGAGAAGGAAGAGATTATACAAAATAGAGGAAAATAAATATATGAAAGAATACATTTTGTCCCTACTAATATTTTAATTTAGGTATTTAACTCAGTTATGAAGCTCACAAAAAAGTTTGAATTCAAAATAGAGATTTAAAAATGAAATGAAACAGAAAATAAAAAGAAAAAGAGAAGAAACCTAACTGGGCTGGCTTATCCCCTTTTGGCCCAACTCCGAAATACCCCTGGGCGGCCCAAACTCCACACTCGCGGGCACGGCCGCATCCACACTGCAACTGACCGGGTGGACCCCGCTGGTCATCACCTGCGCGCGTGATGCGCAACTCGCTGGCGAGTGGGCCGTCCAATCTGTGGCTGCTCCGTGCCGTGGCTTCTCTCCGCCTGGCATGCGGGACCCACGTTGTCAGCACCATCTTCTCCATCCGTGGCGGCGCATGCGTGACCGATTCCACCGCCGGGGAAACAGGAACGGGCTGTTAAATCCGCGCGCTAACCCCGCACCCATATCTCCACCTCGCCTGGCGCTTCAAATGTGAACCGAGACCTTTCCCCCTTGTGCCTCCTTCTCGTTCCTCTTCTTACCGCCGCCATCTGCGAGGGACTCCGAGCGCCGCCGTAGCCATATACAGCCGCCGTGTCCGTATAAACATCGTGGTGCGCTTCCAGACTACCCTACGGTGGTGTGGAACCTGTTCCGGGGAGGAATTGGGCGGATAATTTCGCGACGTGGGAGGAATTCTTCGTCGGCCTCTACCTCCCGCCGTGTAGCCGCCCCACGTCGTGGACAAGCTCGTCGTCTAATCAATCGTAAGTATCAACTCCGCCTCTGGATTCGCCGTTGCCCTAGCATTGATTAGCACCAAGTGTTGAGGGTAATCGCGCACCTGGGGTCAGCATGGGTTCGCTGGTCATGGCGCGCCGCCGTGGACTCAGCCCTGGGTCGCCGGCGTTCAACCAGGTGAAGGAGGACTTTGCCTCGCCGTCGATCGCGTGATATAGGGCTGAGATTAGACTTCTGGATGCTGCGCGCCTGGGCCGTTAGGTGGGTGATGTGCGGTATGGATCGGAATCCGCATAACGGTTCGCGGGGCCGGTCTCGTGCCGTCCGATCCGATCGAACGGGATCGGAGTAAATGTATCGCGATACCTTAGATCGCCGATCCAACGGTTTCTATCGCATACCGGTTCGGGTTGAATCCAGATCTAATCTGAACCGTTCGTTTCAGATCCAGTGGCTGGGGTAATCTTGTATCCGTTCAGTTAGGGAGTTTTGTACCCGAGTCCCTGTACAATAAGGAAACTAACCCGTGGTCCAAGGAATCCTGTTCGCTGAGTCTTGGTGATCTTGCGGGTTAGCCCCTGGATTTTTTAGGAATTGAGGCCCAGTCCAGAGCTTATTTAAACTGTATAAATGAATTAGAAATTGAATATTTAATAGAAAAATAATTGCTAGAACTTCAATAATTCATAGAAAATTCATACTAACTCCAAATCACTTCATTCCAGTTCCTAAAATTTTGTAATTTTATTCTTTAGCACTTAGTGTCTCTGTTTTGTCATGAAAACAGTAATAAATTTAATTCCTCACTTAATCCAATTTAAACACATAAAACCTTTGAAAATGCATAACTTAAATTCTATAACTCCAAAAATTATGATTCTTGTTCCTAGAATTTTATTTTAATGTGTATATTATTACTGTGTATTTTGTATATATGTTTGGTGTAATGTTAATTTCTCTATATGTATTGTGCTTGTTTGTATTGTGGCGAGTAGAAGAGCCCGTTGCTGAGGATCCTGGTGAGCAGTAGGTTGAAGTAGCTGAGCAGGAGCTCATTGAAGGCAAGTTGTGCCCTTGATTCACTTTTGTTACCCAATAATGTTCTTTATAATCATCTACCATGCATAGGTTAATTTTGATGGGACCCGATAGGTCACCCTAGATTGTTTATCTCATTACCTTGTTCACCCCTGAATCACTTGGGTAGTTTTGCTATTGCTTTACATGGTTTTGGGATAATCATTTATTATATCTATGTTCCAATTCTTTTGTTATTCTATTTATGTTCATGTCAAGATCATTAATGTTAATTGGAACATAGAGCTTAACTTGAGAAACACGTGCCACCACAAGGGTTTATGGACGCCCTTGGCTGATTAATTAGGAAAGCTAGTGGAAGACTACCTTACCCGAAAGGGGCAAGGGCAGTAGGGGAGTTGCATGCAAGGAGGTTCTCGGGTTGATTTAGCTGCGATGGCGGTCGGACGGGGGATTCTTGCAAGTGCTCTTCCCATAAACTGTAGCGGGTTTTCGGAAGCTAGTGGAACTTTGTAAAGGCCTCGTAGTGGATCCCTAGCCATTCACCTCGGTAGTGTCTAAGGGCCTAGCTAACCCTGGCGACATGGGATACACGACTTGTGGGTAAAGGGTACAACCTCTGCAGAGTGTAAAACTGGTATACTAGCCGAGCTCACGGTCATGAGCAGCTCAGGACTCTCTGATGATTAAATTATGGAACTTAAATTCAATTTTGTCATTTGCATATGCATGGGTTTATTATTAATTTGTTCGATTACTTTATTTAAGGTTTGGTATCTACTTACACTTAGTAATTGCTAATAAAAATTTTGACCAACTACTTAAAAGCAATGCTCAGCTTTAACCATTCTCTTTGATAAGCCTTACACTCCATGAGCTCCCACCTTTAGTGAGTTCATGACACATTATTCCCCACAACTTGTTGAGCGATGATCATGTGTGAGCTCACCCTTGCTGTCTCACACCCCCCCCCCCACAGGAGAAGAGGAGGTGGTTCAGGAGGAGCCACAAGGCGAGGAGTATGATCTGATCTAGGTGGCGTTTCTCAGTTGACATTGGCGCCGACGATCCTTAGTTCGTTTTATCTTTACTATTTTATTTTGTAATAAGTCTTCCGCTATGTAATAAATACTCTGATGTTTTGTGACATTTATCTCTATTCACTCTGTTATTATATATGTTGTCTTCTTGGCGCATGTATGAGATGCACCTGGCTTTGTTCCTTAAAGCCAGGTGTGACAGAAGTGGTATCAGAGGAAATGTTGACTGTAGGACGAAACCTAGATAGAAATGGACAAAACCCTTACCTACTTACCTTCTTCTGATTCATTCTATACTTACCTTACTCTGATTCTTTCTTATCCTATCTTGATCTTGTCTCACCTTCTACTGTTCTACTCTGATCATTCTTACCTTTTCTACTCTGAGACAAGATGGATTTCACACTTTTGAAACCTACATTTATGACCTTTTTAAGAGATAGGAGACCTAAGACAAAAATTAAAATTATTTTCTCTATTAAAAAAATGTTGGTTGATTGTGCTGATGATCAATGCCTGATTTGCTTCTTTGATTGATTGAAACATTATAGTTGGGCATCTTAGCATGTACCACCATAAGGTAATGTATTAGCTTTAGTGGATAACACACTAATCTACTTAGCTAATAAATCCCTCGCAATGACATTTCTCATAATTACTCACCTTGTCTACAATTCTTCCTTTCTTACCCTATGTTTCTAACCCAGATGTGCTACCCCTATAGTGTTAGAAGAGAGCACTATAGACATGATCCTTGGTATGACACAGTTAAGAAAGGCAAAGGCATTTTATACACTGTGCTAAAGAAACCATAGAACTCACCAGTTCCAAAGAAGAAAGATTTAAAGTTGGAATTGCAGTAACTACCGCCACCAGACTAGCGGCATTCTTAGTAGATGAGAAGTTTGTGGGTGACAACATCCGTGCAGTTAGAGATTTTCCGGATGTCTTCCCAGAAGAGTTACCAGGGATGCCACCTGATAGAGAAGTTGAGTTTGTTATTGATCTCTTACCTGGAATCGCCCCTATTTCTAAACGGCCATATAGGATGTCCGTAGAGGAGTTGAAGGAACTTAAGAAGCAGTTAAGTGAGTTACAAGAGGCTGGGTACATTCGTCCGAGTTCCTCACCTTGGGGAGCGCCGGTTCTGTTTGTACAGAAGAAGGATGGATCACAGCGGATGTGTGTGGATTATAGATCTCTTAATGATGTCATTGTGAAGAACAAGTATCCGTTGCCCCGTATTGAGGATCTATTTGATCAGATGAGAGGTGCTAGAGTATTCTCGAAGATTGATCTCCGATCCGGTTACCATCAGATGAGGATTAGACCATCGGATATTCCCAAGACGGCTTTCTCGACTCGATATGGGTTATATGAGTTTACGGTTATGTTGTTTGGATTAACCAATGCACCAGCTTATTTTATGAACTTGATGAATAAGGTGTTTATGGAGTACTTGGACAGATTCGTCGTGGTGTTCATCGACGATATTCTCATTTATTCTCAGAGTGATAACGATCATGAGGAACATCTGAGGTTGGTGCTACAGAAGCTTCGAGATAACCAGCTATATGCCAAGTTCAGCAAGTGCGAGTTTTGGATTGACAAGGTACCATTCCTTGGACATATTATTTCTAATGGAGGAATAGCAGTGGATCCTGCTAAGGTTAAGGAGATAATGGAGTGGAGAGCACCCACTACAGTTACTGAGATTCAGAGTTTCTTGGGATTAGCAGGCTACTATCGGAGATTTATTGAAGGATTCTCTAAGATTGCCAAGCCTATGACATCGCTTTTGGAGAAAGGAAAAGAATTTAAGTGGGACGAGAAGTGTCAAGACAGCTTTGATCAATTGAAGAAAAGATTGATGAAACCTCCAGTGTTGGTAATGCCAGACTTACAGAAAGGGTTTGATATCTATTGTGATGCATGTGGCCAAGGATTGGGATGTGTGCTCATGCAAGAAGGACATGTGATCGCCTATGCATCCCGTCGGTTGCGGAGACATGAATTGAACTACCCCACTCACGACTTGGAACTAGCAGCAGTTGTGCATGCTCTTAGGATTTGGAGACATTATATCATGGCGACCAAGTGCCAAGTATATACGGATCATAAGAGTTTGAAGTATATATTCACTCAGAAGGATCTCAACCTTAGGCAACGCCGTTGGTTGGAGCTTATTAAGGATTATGATTTGGAGATTCACTATCACCCGGGCAAGGCAAATTTGGTTGCAGATGCCTTGAGTCGCAAGGAGCATGTTCATTCAGCCGTTGTTGCCCAGCTACCCGATTAGATTGTTGAGGATTTCAGGAGACTTAACCTGGGGATAGTTGCTCATACTGAAGGAGTTACTATTGATGTGGAACCTACCTTGGAGCAAGAAATCCGCAAAGGTCAAATTGGTGATGCTAAAATAAAAGAGATTAAGGATCTGATTACTGAAGGTCGAGGTCCGGAATTCACGGAGGATGAGCAAGGCATGGTATGAATCAAGGATCGGATATGAGTTCCTGAGATTGAAAGCCTTCATGAGACTGTTTTAAAGGAAGCCCATGACTTGGATTATTCTATTCATCCTGGTAGTACGAAGATGTATCAGGATTTGAAGCAGAAGTACTGGTGGTATGGACTGAAGAGAGATGTGGCTGCACATGTGGCTATGTGCGATGTATGTCAAAGAGTTAAGGCTGAACACCAGAGGCCAGCTGGACTATTGCATCCACTGAAGATACCCGAGTGGAAGTGGGAAGAGATTGGTATGGATTTTATTACTGGATTGCCTCGCACCCAGAAAGGATATGATGTTATGTGGGTGATTGTGGATAGATTGACTAAAGTGGCTCACTTTATTCCTGTCAAGACTACTTATAAAGGTTCTCAGCTAGCAGAATTATATATGGCTCGGATTGTGTGTTTACATGGAGAACCAAAGAAGATCGTGTCTGATCGAGGTTCGCAGTTTACCTCAAGATTTTGGAGAAGCTTTCATGAGAACATGAGTACGAAGTTGAATTTCAGTACGGCTTATCACCCTCAGACTGATGGACAGACTGAAAGGACAAATCAAGTATTGGAAGATATGTTGAGAGCATGTGCTCTTCAGCATGAAGGAAGTTGGGATAAAAGTCTACCGTATGCTGAGTTCTCATATAATAATAGTTATCAGGCCAGTCTGAAGATGTCACCTTTTGAAGCTTTGTATGGGAGGAAGTGCAGGACTCCTTTATATTGGGATCAGACTGGAGAGAGACAGTTCTTTGGGCCTGAATTGATTCAAGAAGCAGAAGAACAAGTCCGTATAATTCGGGAGAATTTGAGGGTGGCTCAAACCAGGCAAAAGAGTTACGCTGACAATAGAAGGAGACCACTGGAATTTGAAGAAGGAGATTATGTGTACCTCAAGGTGTCACCACTTCGTGGAATGAGGAGATTCAAAGTTAAGGGCAAATTGTCCCCTCGCTATATTGGACCATTCTTGATCTTTAGGTGAGTTGGAGAGATGGCATACCAACTTGAGTTACCGGATAGTCTATCGGATGTGCATAATGTGTTCCACGTATCTCAACTGAAGAAATGTCTCCGTGTCCCTGAGGAACAGTTACCAATGGAAGAGCTCAGTGTTCAGGGTGATTTGACTTACACGGAGTACCCGATCAAGATTTTGGATACTTTGACTCGAGTTACAAGAAATAAGGTGATAAAGATGTGCAAAGTCCAATGGAGTCACCACAGTGAAGATGAAGCGACTTGGGAAAGAGAAGAAGAGCTTCGCATAGATTTTCCCCATCTTTTTCCTTGTTCCTCCTAAATCTCGAGGACGAGATTATTTTTAAGGGGGGTAGGATTTGTAACACCCACTTTGTAAATTTCTAGAAATAATACCAAGGGAGAAACAATTTCTCTTTATGTGTGTTTGATCTTTATGCATCATCCCATGTGAACACCATGTCCAAAAACAATTAATAAAAAGATATGCTATTAAATCAATGCATCATGCTGAATATTTTATTTGTGTGTACATTTTTGTGACAATATTATAATTATGTGAAAAGAAATATATTAATATCCAGATGGGGATTTAAATCCTAAATAATCCTAGAATTAAGAAAAGAGAGAAGGAAGAGATTATACAAAATAGAGGAAAATAAATATATGAAAGAATACATTTTGTCCCTACTAATATTTTAATTTAGGTATTTAACTCAGTTATGAAGCTCACAAAAAAGTTTGAATTCAAAATAGAGATTTAAAAATGAAATGAAACAGAAAATAAAAAGAAAAAGAGAAGAAACCTAACTGGGCCGGCTTATCCCCTTTTGGCCCAACTCCGAAATACCCCTCGGCGGCCCAAACTCCACACTCGCGGGCACGGCCGCATCCACACTGCAACTGACCGGGTGGACCCCGCTGGTCATCACCTGCGCGCGTGATGCGCAACTCGCTGGCGAGTGGGCCGTCCAATCTGTGGCTGCTCCGTGCCGTGGCTTCTCTCCGCCTGGCATGCGGGACCCACGTTGTCAGCACCATCTTCTCCATCCGTGGCGGCGCATGCGTGACCGATTCCACCGCCGGGGAAACAGGAACGGGCTGTTGAATCCGCGCGCTAACCCCGCACCCATATCTCCACCTCGCCTGGCGCTTCAAATGTGAACCGAGACCTTTCCCCCTTGTGCCTCCTTCTCGTTCCTCTTCTTACCGCCGCCATCTGCGAGGGACTCCGAGCGCCGCCGTAGCCATATACAGCCGCCGTGTCCGTATAAACATCGTGGTGCGCTTCCAGACTACCCTACGGTGGTGTGGAACCTGTTCCGGGGAGGAATTGGGCGGATAATTTCGCGACGTGGGAGGAATTCTTCGTCGGCCTCTACCTCCCGC
Organism: Zea mays; assembly: GCF_902167145.1. NCBI lineage: Eukaryota > Viridiplantae > Streptophyta > Magnoliopsida > Poales > Poaceae > Zea > Zea mays. The sequence continues at coordinate 78,579,256 of NC_050104.1, read as the reverse complement.
CGTGTAGCCGCCCCACGCCGTGGACAAGCTCGTCGTCTAATCAATCGTAAGTATCAACTCCGCCTCTGGATTCGCCGTTGCCCTAGCATTGATTAGCACCAAGTGTTGAGGGTAATCGCGCACCTGGGGTCAGCATGGGTTCGCTGGTCATGGCGCGCCGCCGTGGACTCAGCCCTGGGTCGACGGCGTTCAACCAGGTGAAGGAGGACTTTGCCTCGCCGTCGATCGCGTGATATAGGGCTGAGATTAGACTTCTGGATGCTGCGCGCCTGGGCCGTTAGGTGGGTGATGTGCGGTATGGATCGGAATCCGCATAACGGTTCGCGGGGCCGGTCTCGTGCCGTCCGATCCGATCGAACGGGATCGGAGTAAATGTATCGCGATACCTTAGATCGCCGATCCAACGGTTTCTATCGCATACCGGTTCGGGTTGAATCCAGATCTAATCTGAACCGTTCGTTTCAGATCCAGTGGCTAGGGTAATCTTGTATCCGTTCAGTTAGGGAGTTTTGTACCCGAGTCCCTGTACAATAAGGAAACTAACCCGTGGTCCAAGGAATCCTGTTCGCTGAGTCTTGGTGATCTTGCGGGTTAGCCCCTGGATTTTTTAGGAATTGAGGCCCAGTCCAGAGCTTATTTAAACTGTATAAATGAATTAGAAATTGAATATTTAATAGAAAAATAATTGCTAGAACTTCAATAATTCATAGAAAATTCATACTAACTCCAAATCACTTCATTCCAGTTCCTAAAATTTTGTAATTTTATTCTTTAGCACTTAGTGTCTCTGTTTTGTCATGAAAACAGTAATAAATTTAATTCCTCACTTAATCCAATTTAAACACATAAAACCTTTGAAAATGCATAACTTAAATTCTATAACTCCAAAAATTATGATTCTTGTTCCTAGAATTTTATTTTAATGTGTATATTATTACTGTGTATTTTGTATATATGTTTGGTGTAATGTTAATTTCTCTATATGTACTGTGCTTGTTTGTATTGTGGCGAGTAGAAGAGCCCGTTGCTGAGGATCCTGGTGAGCAGTAGGTTGAAGTAGCTGAGCAGGAGCTCATTGAAGGCAAGTTGTGCCCTTGATTCACTTTTGTTACCCAATAATGTTCTTTATAATCATCTACCATGCATAGGTTAATTTTGATGGGACCCGATAGGTCACCCTAGATTGTTTATCTCATTACCTTGTTCACCCCTGAATCACTTGGGTAGTTTTGCTATTGCTTTACATGGTTTTGGGATAATCATTTATTATATCTATGTTACAATTCTTTTGTTATTCTATTTATGTTCATGTCAAGATCATTAATGTTAATTGGAACATAGAGCTTAACTTGAGAAACACGTGCCACCACAAGGGTTTATGGACGCCCTTGGCTGATTAATTAGGAAAGCTAGTGGAAGACTACCTTACCCGAAAGGGGCAAGGGCAGTAGGGGAGTTGCATGCAAGGAGGTTCTCGGGTTGATTTAGCTGCGATGGCGGTCGGACGGGGGATTCTTGCAAGTGCTCTTCCCATAATCTGTAGCGGGTTTTCGGAAGCTAGTGGAACTTTGTAAAGGCCTCGTAGTGGATCCCTAGCCATTCACCTCGGTAGTGTCTAAGGGCCTAGCTAACCCTGGCGACATGGGATACACGACTTGTGGGTAAAGGGTACAACCTCTGCAGAGTGTAAAACTGGTATACTAGCCGAGCTCACGGTCATGAGCAGCTCAGGACTCTCTGATGATTAAATTATGGAACTTAAATTCAATTTTGTCATTTGCATATGCATGGGTTTATTATTAATTTGTTCGATTACTTTATTTAAGGTTTGGTATCTACTTACACTTAGTAATTGCTAATAAAAATTTTGACCAACTACTTAAAAGCAATGCTCAGCTTTAACCATTCTCTTTGATAAGCCTTACACTCCATGAGCTCCCACCTTTGGTGAGTTCATGTCACATTATTCCCCACAACTTGTTGAGCGATGATCATGTGTGAGCTCACCCTTGCTGTCTCACACCCCCCCACAGGAGAAGAGCAGGTGGTTCAGGAGGAGCCACAAGGCGAGGAGTATGATCTGATCTAGGTGGCGTTTCTCAGTTGACATTGGCGCCGACGATCCTTAGTTCGTTTTATCTTTACTATTTTATTTTGTAATAAGTCTTCCGCTATGTAATAAATACTCTGATGTTTTGTGACATTTATCTCTATTCACTCTGTTATTATATATGTTGTCTTCTTGGCGCATGTATGAGATGCACCTGGCTTTGTTCCTTAAAGACGGGTGTGACATATAACATGTGAATGACTATATTTAAGAATGAATAATTGAACAAATGACATCTAAATGATTTATGAATCATGCTGCAGTTTGTGTGTTTGTGCATTTAATGGTAATGATAATAAAAATACATTAATGACGAAAATGAGTTTTAACCTAATTTGCAATTTATAAATTGAGAATGAATTAGAAAATATGTGAGAAAAAAAGAAAAAAATCCTAGATGCAATGTGAAAATAAATATATAAATAAATATATATATTCTTCTTATACTAGGATTTGAAGTTGTGCAATTAGCCTAAATGTGAAACTCAACAAAATTTGGATTTAAAATTTAATTCTAGAAATTAAGAAAGGCAATCAGAAAAGAGAAAAAAGGAAACTCGAGCTGGGCTCTGATCTTCCCCTCGGCCCAACTCATTCTCTCGGCGTGGCCCAACAGCGGAACCCGCACGCGCCGACCTGTGGGACCCTTGAGTCAGGCACATGTAGCGCGACTAGCAGTGACTCTCAATGGCGGGCGGCCCCACCGACGTAGGGACACACTGGATCTTTCGCATCTCCGAGCGCGAAACGGCCACTCCTGTAACCACCGTGCGCGGATTGTGGCCACGAGCGGTCCGGTTCCACCGACTTCACCGGCCTATATGGGTGGGTGGAGGCCATCGACCCCCCTGGTGTATCTGACAGCAGCGCACCCTAGCCACCGAGAGAACACATGCCAAGTCGTCGCGGGGGGCGGTGTGACGCCGCCATCGCCGTGCTCGCACTCGCCGAAGTGGTGCGTGCGAAAATTGAACGGGGGAAATTGCGTGGCGACTCCGGGCGGGTGAGCAGAACGTTGTCTAGGTTGATCAAACCCTTGCGCCGTCAGGATCGCTTGCTGGAAGTGGAATTCGTGGCCCACTCGCCTAGCTCTGCGGGCACCTTCGTCTCGGTTTCTTTATGGACGACGTAAACTTGTTTCCCTCGACCGCCTTCAGCTCTGCTTAATTGGAATTGTGTACTTCGCGTGCCCGGGCGATCGTGGGGGCTTAATTGCTCGCCGGCGGGCGGAACGGTGGTGAGGGCCCGCAGTTCCGCCGCGCGCCGTGGGGATGACTTTGGTGTGAGCCGTTTGGGATAAGAACCTGTCTCCTCCAGCCGCGGGATGGGTGTCTTGGTGGAGACCTTAGGAATTGCAGGATAGATCCTGGCAGGATCGGGATTGCGACACTCCAACGAGGTCGCCGCCATGGTCACGGCGGCGCACCGTGCTCGGGGTTGGGCGGGAGTAGTACTGCGCCCAGCCATAGATCGTCACATGGACCATCACAATTAGAAGTAGGATACCACTTCGGTTGGGTTTGATCAGAGACATTGAGCAACAATCGGATGGCTAGGATTGGATCGAGGCATGGGTGTGGTTAGGCCATCAGATTTCGATCCACCGGCCGCTGGTGAATCTCGATTCGTAGGAAAGTAAAATCTAATCTAGGCCGCTATCTCTTAACCGGACGGCCAAGACGTGACATACCTCTTCGCTGGTGGCTTTTGAGTATGAACCCCTGGGTTTTTTTCTAAATTAACCCGCTGTCCGTCGACAGTATAAAAGGATTACAAGCAGGCCCTATAATTTTACAGAATGAGCCCTAACCTTCTCATGAATATGATGCGCAGTCCAGAAACATAAGGAATGACATAAATTAATAAAGAAACTGGATTTTTGTATAAAAATAATTGTAGAATCTTGTATAATTCATAGAAAATTCATGTTAACTCATTTTTGACCCATTCCAGTTTCTATAATTTTGTATTCATATTATGTACCACTTAATACCTCTATTTTAGTATGAAACCTGTATTAAAATTGATCACTTAATTATTTATGTACCAGACACATAAAACCTTCAGAAAATCATAACTTGAAATCTATAACTCCGAATTTAGTGATTCTTGTTCCTACGATTTTGTTTCGATGCGTCGATTATAATTATGTATTCTGTATTCATGTTTGGTGCGATGTTAATTTCTCCTATACCATGTCTGTTTGTATTGCTTCGAGTAGACGAGCCAGTGACCGAGGATCCAGGTGTTCAGCAGGTAGAAGTTGCTGAGCAGAAGCTCACTGAAGGCAAGTTGTGCCCTTAACCACTTTTATTTACCCAATAATGTTCTCTATAATCATTTTATCATGCATAGGCTTAATCTTGATGGGACCCAATAGGTCACCCTAGTTTGGTCATCTTTACACCTTTTTACCCCTGAACTTTTGGTTAGTCTTTGCTATTGCATATATGGTTTTGGGTGTTGAGATAACTATTACACATGGTCATTCTTTATTATTGTTATATTTATATTCATGGTAAGACTATTATGTTAATTGGAACATGGAGCTTAACTTGAGAAACACGTGCCACCACAAGGGTGGAATGGGATGCCCTTGGCTGACTAACTAGGAAAGGTAGTGGAGGACTACCTTACTCCAAACGGGCAATGGCAATAGGGGAGTAGACGTGTAGGGAGGTTCTCGGGTTGATTTTGTTGCGATGGCGGTCAGACGGGAGATTCCTGTATTGCTCTTCCTAGAAACTGTAGCGGGTTTTCTGAAACTAGTGGAACTTTGTAAAGGCCTCGTAGTGGATCCCTAGCCATTCACCTCGGAAGTGTCTAAGGGCCTTGCAAACCCAGGCTAGATGGGATACACGACTTGTGGGTACAGGGTACAACCTCTGTAGAGTGTAAAACTGGTATACTTGTCGTGCTCGCAGTCATGAGCAGCTCAGGACTCTCGCATGATTAATTTATGGAATTAAATTCAATTTGTCATTTGCATCGCATTGTGGTTTATTATTAATTTTGATCTATTATTACTCTGGTTTGGTATCTATTTACATTTAGTAACTGCTAATAAAATTTGATCAACTTATTAAAAGCCACTACTACAGCACACCTCTATACAGGCGGTCTGGTTCGCCACTACACAGGCGGTTCCAGGAACCGCTTGTGGTGCACCGCCTGTGATGTAAAACAACATCACAGGCGGTCAATCAAAAACCGCCTGTGAAAAACACAGATTACAGGCGGTCTAGTTCAACGGAACCGCCTGTGATAGACACACATCACAGGCGGTCCAGTTCAAAGTAACCGACTGCATACACTATAAATCACAGACGGTTTTCATTATACAGATTCATATATACAGAATTTTCAAACAGGTATAATACACAGAATTTTCAAACAGGTATAAACAGATTCATATATACAGATTATACACAGATTCACACAGATTGCATAATACACAGATTGTACACAGATTCATCCACATACACAGATTTACAAATATTACAAGTTCCATAACAGGTATAATACACAGATTACAAGTTCCATAACAGGGATAATACACAGATTCATCCACATATCAAGTTCCATCGTCATACACAGAATTATACAACTAAACATGTCAAAGTTCCATAGACAACTAAACATCTAAAGTTCCTAACTAAAGCCCTAAACACTGTGTGATATTGTGTACAAACTTAGTTCTGGGAATTTTTGCAAATTTCCATTTACATTGTAGAATAGCCCTTGTTGATGAAGAACTTCACGGCGCATAAAGTAAAGCAAGTCTCTTACAACCTTAGCAACGCCGACGGAAACCATATCTCTTTCTAACCATTCAGCATTGATCTTGGATTTAGGAACCTGCAATGAAAGCAAAAAGCAATCGGTGCTAAGAGTAATGTGATGAGCAACAATATAACATAAAAATTGCAACATAGACAATGATAGCGAACTTACATCCTCACGATTGACCATGTAATGGAAGGTGACACGACACCATTCGCATACATAATAACCGCACAGGACAGTACCCGGAGGTTGTTTGTCACCATATGGAAATAATGATATTGACAAATTAGGCTTGTCCTCTGGATGTTCGCCGCCAAGATCTTTCCAATAAAAACGGTATGCACTGCTTATAAGAATAGCATTGTGAGATTAAGAATACATTTGTTAAGTTGTAATAAGTACAAGTGTGCAATAATAATCATACTTCTCTAAAATCTTCAAGAAGTCATTATACGTAGTCTTTTCCATTCTCATTGAGTCGAAGACCACGACTTTACCATCCTTTGGCCAGATCATGATACAAATGTAGTGGTCACTATATAGACATAGACGAAAACACATGTTAATATCACGATTGCCATAATTTATAGTTCAAAATTAAACCATGTCGATAACTTACTTAAAGTGGTGCGGAGCTATTATTAAGTCCTTGCCATGTTGTACATGATTATACATGGCTCGTCCAATGTATGCCGCCATTACCTTCATTTTCTTTCTCTGATTCTGTTTGACGGCTTTCTCAAATTCAGCATCGTTCAAGTCTTTATATTCTTCTCCATGCCTCCGAGCAACTACTTTGTTGCGAGCTTGGGATATCATCAACGGGTCAAGAAACCCTGTCTTAAGTTGTTTCTTCTTATCATCCATGTATTGCATCCTACGTGTAATAGTGTTAATCGTTAGACTCTCGTTTATGTGTGCGTGTACAAAACTAACAAATATGAAAGTTTAGAGGTACTTACAAGCAAAAGAGGGTTAAGTAGTTGGTTTCCATCCTTTGTCGGTGGTACAACGACCAGAGATCGTCAAAGAATAAATGCCGCACAGGATCTATATGATCATTGCTCCAAAATGCATCTTCTGGTACAACAAATGTGAATTCCTCGAGTTTGTATTTGTTGCTAGCCACCATGTACCACTCATGCATTCTAATCTCCGGAGTCGACAACTTAGAAAGTTGCACCGTCGTTAAGAACGGCCTCCCATTCACAAATTTAGGAGGAACATCCTCCTTCTTGTATACCGAGATATTGGTTTTAAGACGTAATGATTCTCGAGTATGAATCATTCCATCTTCTTCCCATACTTCGAAATTGTCTATTTGGGTCGACCGTGTGCCTACTCCATGAGATGCTGATTCCGCTTTTGCTTGATTTGTCATAACTCTCTGCAATTTATGCAGGTAGCGTGCCACTGATTCTGACGGTTTCTTGACATCGTCAGTGGCGATTCGCTTATGAATTTTCTTTGAAATAGTTGGCCCTTCAACATTGGTGCCAACCTTTGGTTCCTTTTTGATGTTGACGTCGACATTCTGAGGAACAATTTTGTCTATGTCCCCCTCGTCGAGTTCCTTCACAAGAGGCGATATGATTGTTTCAACGATTATTTTGGAGGTCGATGTCATATTTTCCTGCACCATGGGGTGTGGAATGATCGAACTATCTTTTAGTTGCATTGGTGTTGAATTCGGCTCATCACCCAACTTGATGTCGCGTCGATGCCAAAGGACCAACTCGTTCATTGCCTCCTGCAAAGTTATGATCCCCTCAACTGGAAAATCTATCTCCCAATCTTCACAACCACTGTCTGTGATTTCTAGAACTTGGACCACAGCATAGTGTGGCGGGACAGGATTATCCTTGTAGTTAACAAGTCCTGGTTTTACCAAACCAGTAGCAGCTTGCTTTGTTTTTGTCCCAGATCGATTGATTGGAATATGAAGAAAGCAAGGCTTGTCCTCAACAATATCGTCTACAGGGTACTTGGTCAAGTCTTGCACAGATCCAACGCTGCTAGGGACTATAGGTGGACTCATGTGGCTTGGCTTGAGTTCAAATGATATGCATTCTGTTTTCTTCATTTTGTTCATCACGTCATTAATAGCCTTTTGTACCCTTTCATCAATAGTCTCTTCAAGGGTCCTTTTCGACTTCTCGTGTTTCCTATATGACGACGCATACTCTGGAAACGCCTCTCTCCAGGAAATCTTAGAAGAGATTCCCCGAGCCCGTCCAGTGTGTTCAGGATTGCCTAGTGCTGCAGTTAGTATGTCATTCTCCCTCCGAGGCTTAAATTCTCCTTATTTTCTCTTATCTGCATATTCTTGAATTTTTGTCAAAACTTCGCCTACCAATTCTGGATGCAAAAGTTTGCCGTCCTCACTCAAACCTGCCCGACCTAAGATCCAACGAATAGCTCTCTCATCGATATCTTTTAATATTGGGTCCAAAGTGCCGTTAGTTATAGCTTCCTCGATTATCCTGTTCCACTGCACAACTTTATGGTGATATCCGCTTGACCCCAGGCGATGGGGGTGTTTGTTCATCTTCGCTCTCTGAGAATTAGTTTCGCCCAGTTCTTTGGCCTTCAGTTCGGTCTTCTGACGAACAAATTCCTCCCACTGAGCTTGAGTGATTTTCCCCATTTTCTTGGGCGGAGGAACCTTATTCTTCTTAACAAATTCCCTATTCATCTCGGCCTTCCACCCACGAAACATCTTGGCCATAGCAGAGAGCATCGACTTCCTTACTGCATCCTCTGTGCCTTTTGGGAACTTGAATGACTCAGACAACTTAGCCCATAGCTTGTTGCGGGTGTCTTCATCTAAATCCTTCCATTTTTGAAGTGTGATTGGCACTATATCTCTAACAGTAGACCCGCAGGAATTTCGAAACTTTGTAACCACGTCAAGTGGTTCTTCAGGAAACCCCTCTGCATTTAGTTTTGTTACGTACATAACTGCACCTTCTTTCATCTGATTTGGACCTCGTCGCCCTTGTTTCCGCTTATGTGAAACGGATGATTTAGGCATCGGAGCATCCTCCATGTTTCGTGTAGAAGATGCATCCTCTTTCTTCTCTTCATTTGAAATCTATATAGTGAAAAAATTAATGGCCTTTCATGTATGAACATTATTTTAGAATATAGTCGGCATATTTCTATTTACCTCTTCATCGTTGGGAATATAGTCGGCATCAAGCTCATCTGATGTTTTTTTCTTCCTTGGAGGTATAGGAGTACAAGGATTGTCGTCACTAGAACTATCCTCCCCGCTCCCTTCACCGGAGCTGCTCGTTGTCTGCCATTCAAGTTTGGTCGCGTCTTCATCAACTTTGTTAGACGCACCGGTGCAGACCACATCCATACTAGGCTGCTCGTTGTCTGCCATTCAAGCTGGTTCCATCGATAAAGGGATATACTGATAGTCTGATATACTGGTTCCATCAAAAAGGGAACTTGGAGAAAAGGTGATACAAAAGAAATCGAGCCCAAACCCCCCTCCGGGGCAGGATCGGGTCGGGAAGCAAGCTCGCAGATAGAAGGGCACTTTCCAATGCAGTTAGACAGAGAAGGCATGGCTGTGATGTTATAATGCTGAAGGACCCCAAGAAGAGATTATGCCCTATAGTCTACCACCTCTCGTTATTTGTGGGCTTCACCGAGGGCGGGAAACATTTGGTGACATCAAACGACCTTCGGGCTGGGGACGTCTGCGAGCTTGTTAAGGGGCCAGACGATGGTGAGCCGGTGTACTCTGTCCGGATGTGTGGTCACAAAATTTAAAGCCGCCCCGGTTGCATGTGTGCGCTTCTCTTCTCTTATGTCGGCTACTAAGATCACTTGGAAAGTGAAGGTATAAAGGTAAATAGATACTTGCAATAGCTTTTTGAACAGTTTCACTAAATCCTTCTTGCTGCAATGCATCTCCATGACAATATCAATTGCACTTGTTTGGTGATGCTAACTAATAATCATCATTCTAGTTTTAAATGTAATAGTACCATGAAATTTCTCTCATTGTCCTCAACATGGCTTTTCAAGTGGAAAAGGGTGATGCCCTTCACTCCCATTGTCCTCATCATAGCTTTTGGTGTTGCTTCTACAGAATTGATTATAGCAGTCAATCTAATAATGATATATCATTATAGGAAGTTCAGTTAGACAAGTAATACATTAAAACCTAACAACAACTGCTGACTCATTAGCATCTTACAAATTCATACTAGCAAGGAAAAAGGTCTACAGACAACCTAAGTTACTATAGAGAATGGTATAGATTCGCTATGTATTAATTCCTCCTTCATCAAACAATGGGAATTCATATTATGTAAAGAAGTTGGCATTTACTGAGAGCTCCACCAATCACTATAGGGAACTATCGCAACATTATAGTCATAGGTGACAATCAAGGTACAAGATACACGAAAGGTTGAAAATGGCATAGAACAAACTTACGATGACATCAAAGTTTGATATGTCATTGTTGACCTCCACAGCAGAGCCATAGGTGGCGGTGGCCCATAGTTCACCTTCAGTGGTCCTCCATGAAATATCTATTTGCAAGGCAAGATTAATTATAATTAGTCAAGAGTACTATCAGCAATCTAACGCACTATGCGCTCAGTAGAAGAAATTCAGTTCCAAACAGCTAGCCAAAAACTATAAGAAATGATTGGTTATAAAGTATGATTCTGATTTCAGGTTATTGTGTAATGCAAACTTTGGTGCAAACCCTAAATCTAAAAACCTTAAGTGGTACAAAACACCATCATTACGATCTAGTATAGACCACTGTTTATCAATACTACTGCATATTTTCCTTCGGTTGAATAGCTGATCATCAGATTCAGAAGCATGCCAAGAGTCAGTTGGCTCAAAGGAGTGAAAGTATCCTCACATAATCGTTAAATTGCTCGACCACAGCCCTGACTTTTTCAGCTAAAGACATTGTCATGATTCCAAATCCACAGCTCTGCCTGGTCATTCTATTGTATACAACCTAAAACACAAAGAAACCTTACGGTATTCAAACACAAAAACTTAATGCATGCATGCAGCTCTGTTGTTGGACATGACAATTCTTGTCATTATTTATAGTAGTACGAGACCAATTCAACCATTCAGATAATAAAACTAGTAAATTGTGTGTAACCTTTAAATCTAACTTAAATTCAAACTAGTGGCCATAACACAGTAGGCAGAATTTTTTAAGAAACTTCAAATACGACTTGAATTTCAAGTAATCTCAACTGACTGGCACTACTGCTGGCCCTGGTCGTTTGGAGAGGCCGAGCGATCTACAGAGGGCGCTGGCGGCTGGCCGGTCTCCACGCCTTCGCTACCACTGCTTGCTACTGCTACCTGTTGGTGGGTGGAGCGCGAGGCCGCGAGCGAAGGGCGGGGCATCAAGGCGGGAGCTGTGCTGTGCGCGGCTGCACACTGCCATTGGCCGCTGCTGTTGGCGACTACTGGCGAGAGCAGTGTGAGGCTAGGGCTAGGTGCTGTCGCTGATGAGCAGCTGCTAGGGTTGGCCGCCGGCCGCCGGAGCTAGGCCGCCAAGGGGCTGGTTCTAGGACTACACGATAGGAGAGATGAGGAGGTCGGCTGGCAAGTTGGATGCGGGCGAGCTGGAAGTGAATGACGGTTGCTGTGCGCTAGGGTTTGGGCGGGCTGTGACACATGGGCTGCCGAAGGAGACGTGGCCAGGCTGGGCCTTCGATACTGGGTATACGAGAAAAATACCTATTTTTTATTTATCACCGATGAAGACCATATGTCCATATGTACACTATTTGTTCTTGTAGTTTAAACCATTTGTATCGTAGATTTGTACCTATTATTATCAAGGTTTTATTTATTTATTATTATGAAAAATCCTATTGTGGTAACCACATTGCTATGTATGATAACATGTCGAATATGATAGCATATTTGACAATGAGACCAGACCTTAATGGTCGGTCACGTGAGCTAACATAGATAATAGTATTTTTTAAAAAAAATAACATATGCCTATCACATATGTGCATTGTCATGAAATACCGCCACTATTATTATGATGAGAAGGTTATGACGATGTATTCTTATGACGATTCCTATATTGTAATAGAAATTTGTCATAAGCATGATGCTAGAGTAAGTTATGACGTTTTTAATGACGTGGGTTAAATTTTCGTCACTATGTTGAGTCATGTTCTAAAAATCGTCATAAACGAGGTGATCTAATGACGAATTACACTATTGTCATCAACTATTCGTCATAGAAGGCCATAAGTGTTGTAGTGATAATACTATTATTTTTGTGCCACAACTAGAGAACAAACTTGATGTTGTTTCTTCTGATCCTATTAATTGTGCCAAAATTAGAACATTCAATCCTATAACTAGTGTGCATGATGAGCTGAAACTGTTATCTTCTTACTTTGGTCTATATTGAATTTGATGTTCTATGTAATCTAAATAATTTAGAAGAAACTTTCTTTTAGTGCTGATTTGCCATGTTTATCTAAACATACATATCATATTATTGGAAGATATAATTAGAAAGTAGAATATATGGTACATCGAGTATATATTTGTTCAAATATAAAATCTCCTTTTGTCATGAAACAATATGATCAATTAGAGGGTTGTGTTAAAGCTAACCATAACACTCCCAGTTCCATTTGTCCTTCCTTGTATGTTTTACAACAACATGGTCAACTTCAAGAAGGGGAGCAAGGTTGAACGACATCAAGCACTACATCAACACCTTTTGGAAGCACCAACAACTTTGAGTCGAGGACGACTCAAAACCAAGAAGGGAAGAATGATGAGTACATGGATTTCAACTATATGGTCAAGGCCCAATCAATTATAGAGTCCCGAGCTCAAGGGGAGTTGAAGTCCAATTTATTTGTAAATCCGGTTCGGACTGCAGGAGTGCGTCTCACGAAAACAGATGCCATGCTACATACAGACTCCGTTTTCGACGTTCTAGATACCGTTGGAAAGATAAGGAGATAAGCTTTTCAACCCAACTAGTTCCACATCAAAATATGCTAGGAGTTGATAAGAATCATCATAATAAATTGATGTCCATAATCTGCAAGAAACCAGCGACGCCTATTTTTGGACCTAAAGGCCTTGTACATCCCCTTGGCCACCGCTTGAGTCGAGGACGACTCCAATTCAAGTGGGGGAGAATGATGAAGACATCACTCCCATACAAATTGTAACACCCCAGGTGTTACCAAGGCCCTGACTCCCTACTTGCACCCATGACTTGTTATCACATGTGTTAAGTGGAGGAGAGGGAGCCCCAAAACCTTGGAAACCATGGATTAACTAAGAATGTTAATGACAAAAGTTTCACCCCAAACATTTTGAGCAATTGTCACCTTGGGCAAAAGAGGTTAAGACCTAGACCTTAAAGCACTAGACTTCCAAGCAAGGGATTAGTGGGCAAGCTAATCAAATGGCCAATTCTTGTTTCTAATCCTTAACCAAAATTTAAGTACACTAATGTATCTACAAAAACAGTAAAGGAATCATTACAAAAAGGCCCCTTAAAGACCCCAAATCCATTCCTTAAGTAGAAAGCACACTAGAGCTCTCTAATCCTCTCTAAGTCAAAAATAAACCCTAGTTTAAAGATCAGACTTGTTCACTTAGTAAATGGCGCCAAAACCACTTGGTCTGAATACCAAAAAGGAGCCAAACTACCTAAGGAATCCACTAGAAAAATTTGAACCCGAGCCAAATTCGTTTGACACGATTTGACATCACTTTTGTCTGGGGGTGAACGGTGAGACAACCCAGATTTGGCGTCCGCATATCTCCCTAGCTAGGGCATATCTACCATTGGAACTCACATACAAGAGATAGCCCTAGGTGCCAGGAAGAGGTCTGCGCAAGATTTTTGCCAAGATTCGCACGTTTGCGATCCCAGCAAGCGTTTGAACAAGGGCAGAAACACACATCCACGTGTTCGACGCGCTCTGACCTCGCCAAAGCACGCCCGGCGCCCGACCCTGCTGAAAGTCGCCTAGAGGGGGGGGTGAATAGGGCGAATCTGAAATTTATAAACTTGAGCACAACTACAAGCCGGGTTAGCGTTAGAAATATGAACGAGTCCGAGAGAGAGGGCGAAAAACAAATCGTGAGCAAATAAAGAGTGAGACACGATGATTTGTTTTACTGAGGTTCGGTTCTTGCAAACCTACTCCCCATTGAGGTGGTCACAAAGACCGGGTCTCTTTCAACCCTTTCCCTCTCTCAAACGGTCACTTAGACCGAGTGAGCTTCTCTTCTCAATCAAACGAGACACAAAGTCCCCCCAAGGACCACCACACAATTGGTGTCTCTTGCCTCGGTTACAATTGAGTTGATCACAAGAAAGAATGAGAAAAAAGAAGCAATCCAAGCGCAAGAGCTTAAATGAACACAAGTCACTCTCTCACTAGTCACTATTTGATTGGGAATGATCTTTGGACTTGGAGAGGCTTTGATCTCTTTGGTGTGTCTTGTATTGAATGCTATAGCTCTTGTAATGTGTGGGAAGTGTGAAAACTTGGATGCTATGAATGGTGGGTGGTTGGGGGTATTTATAGCCCCAACCACCAAACTAGTCGTTTGGTGAAGGCTGATGTCGCATGGCGCAACGAACAGTCCGGTGCGCCACCGGACACTGTCCGGTGCGCCTGCCACGTCACCTGGTCGTTGGATTCCGACCGTTGGAGCTTCTGTCTTCTGGGCCACTGAACAGACCGGTGGTGCACCAGACAGGCACTGTTCACTGTCCGGTGCGCCATCTGGCTCTGCTCTGACTCTGGCACGCACTGTAGCGCATTTAATGCATTCTGGAGACGACCGTTGGCGCGAAGTAGCCGTTGCTCCGCTAGCACACCGGACAGTCCGGTGCACCACCGGACAGTCCGGTGAATTATAGCGGAGCGGCCTCCAGAATTCCCGAAGGTGAGCAGTTCGGAGTTGGAGTACCTGGTGCACCGGACAGTCCGGTGTGCCAGACCAGGGCACACTTCGGCTGACTTTTGCTCTCAATATTTGAATCCTTTTCCGGTCTTTTTATTGGTTTGTTATGAACCTTTGGCACCTGTAGAACTCATAATCTATAGCAAACTAGTTAGTCCAATTATTTGTGTTGGGCAATTCAACCACCAAAATCAATTAGGAAAAGGTGTAAGCCTATTTCCCTTTCAAACTCCCCCTTTTTGGTGATTGATGCCAACACAAACCAAAGCAAATATAGGAGTGCATAATTGAACTAGTTTGCATAATGTAAGTGCAAAGGATACTAAGAATTGAATCAATAAATTCTCATAAAGATGCGCATGGATTGATTTCTTTATTTTTAACATTTTGGACCACGCTTGCACCACATGTTTTGTTTTTGCAAATTTTTTTGTAAATTCTTTTCAAAGTCCTTTTGCAAATGGTCAAAGGTAAATAAATAAGATTTTGAGAAGCATTTTCAATATTTGAAATTTTCTCCCCCTGTTTCAAATGCTTTTCCTTTGACTAAACAAAACTCCCCCTTAATCAAATCCTCCTCTTAGTGTTCAAGAGGGTTTTAGATATTAGTTTTGAAAGGGTTGTACCAATTTGAAATTCTATCAAAAGTAAGATACCGATTGAAAAATCATCAATTGAAAAATCTTTTCTTAACTCAAATTTTTGAAAATTGGTGGTGGTGCGGTCTTTTTGCTTTGGGCTAATACTTTCTCCCCCATTGGCATGAATCGTTAAAAACAGATACTTGAGTGAAATATAAGCCCTTTATGACTTTCTCTCCCTATGGTAAATAACTTAAGAGTGAAGATTATACCAAAGTTGGAGAGTTGCATGGAGCAACGGCGAAGGATGAGTTATTTGATGGAGTGGAGTGGAAGCCTTTGTCTTCGCCAAAGACTCCAATTCTCTTTCAATCTATGACTTGGTTTGAAATACACTTGAAAACACATTAGTCATAGTCTATAAAAGAGACATGATCAAAGGTATATTAATGAGCTATGTGTGCAAAACATCAAAAGAAATTCTGAGAATCAAGAATATTTAGCTCATGCCTAAGTTTGTTAAATGTTTGTTCATCTAGAGGCTTGGTAAAGATATCGGCTAATTGTTCTTTGGTGTTAATATATGCAATCTTGATATCCCCCTTTTGTTGGTGATCCCTTAAGAAATGATACCGAATGGCTATGTGTTTAGTGCGGCTATGCTCAACAGGATTATCCGCCATGCGAATTGCACTCTCATTATCACATAGGAGAGGGACTTTGGTTAATTTGTAACCATAGTCCCTAAGGGTTTGCCTCATCCAAAACAATCGTGCGCAACAATGGCCTGCGGCAATATACTCGGCTTCGGCGGTCGAAAGAGATATGTAGTTTTGCTTCTTTGAAGCCTAAGACACCAGAGACCTTCCCAAGAACTGGCAAGTCCCCGATGTGCTCTTTCTATTAATTTTACACCCTGCCCAATCGACATCCGAATAACCAATTAAGTCAAATGTGGATCCCTTAGGGTACCAAAGCCCAAACTTAGGAGTATAAACTAAATATCTCAAGATTCATTTTACGACCCTAAGGTGAGCTTCCTTAGGATCGGCTTGGAATCTTGCACACATGCACACGGAAAGCATAATATCCGGTCGAGATGCACATAAATAGAGTAAAGAACCTATCATCGACCGGTATACCTTTTGATCTACGGATTTACCTCCCGTGTCGAGGTCGAGATGCCCATTGGTTCCCATGGGTGTCTTGATGGGTTTGGCATCCTTCATCCCAAACTTGTTTAGGATGTCTTGAATATACTTCGTTTGGTTAATTAAGGTGCCCTCATGGAGTTGCTTCACTTGAAAACCCAAGAAGTACTTCAACTCCCCCATCATAGACATCTCGAATTTCTGTGTCATGATCCTACTAAATTCCTCACATGTAGATTCGTTAGTAGACCCAAATATAATATCATCAACATAAATTTGGCATACAAACAAATCATTAGCAAGTGTTTTAGTAAATAGAGTAGGATCGGCCTTTCCGACTTTGAAGCCATTAGTGATAAGAAAATCTCTTAGGCATTCATACCATGTTCTTGGGGCTTGCTTGAGCCCATAAAGCACCTTAGAGAGTTTATATACATGATTAGGATACTCACTATCTTCAAAGCCGAGAGGTTGCTCAACATAGACCTCCTCCTTGATTGGTCCATTGAGGAAGGCACTCTTCACATCCATTTGGTAAATCTTGAAGCCATGGTAAGTAGCATAGGCAAGTAAAATGCGAATTGACTCAAGCCTAGCTACGGGTGCATAGGTTTCACCGAAATCCAAACCTTCGACTTGTGAGTATCCCTTGGCCACAAGTCGGGCTTTGTTCCTTGTCACCACACCATGCTCATCTTGCTTGTTGCGGAAGACCCACTTGGTTCCTACAGCATTTTGATTAGGATGTGGAACTAAATGCCAACCTTATTCCTAGTGAAGTTGTTGAGCTCCTCTTGCATCGCCACCACCCAATCCGAATCTTGAAGTGCTTCCTCTACTCTATGTGGCTCAATAGAGGAAACAAACGAGTAATGTTCACAAAAATGAGCAACACGAGATCGAGTAGTTACTGCCTTTTGAATATCGCCGAGGATGGTGTTCATGGGGTGATCTTGTTGGATTGCTTGGTGGACTCTTGGGTGTGGCGGTCTTGGAATTTGTTCATCTTCCTCATCTTGATCATGGGTATCTCCCCCTTGATCATTGCTCTCCTCTTGAGGTGGCTCAATTTCTTGATCTTCTCCTTCATCATTTTGAGCCTCATCCTCATCTTGAGTTGGTGGAGATGCTTGCATGGAGGAAGATGGTTGATCTTGTGCTTGTGGAGGCTCTTCGAATTCTTTAGGACATACATCCCCAATGGACATGTTCCTTAGCGCGACGCACGAAGCCTCTTCATCATCTAGCTCATCAAGATCAACTTGCTCTACTTGAGAGCCGTTAGTCTCATCAAACACAATGTCACAAGAAACTTCAACTAGTCCAGAAGACTTGTTAAAGACTCTATATGCCCTTGTGTTTGAATCATATCCTAGTAAAAAGCCTTCTACAACCTTAGGAGCAAATTTGGATTTTCTACCTCTTTTAACAAGAATAAAACATTTGCTACCAAAGACTCTAAAATATGAAACATTGGGCTTTTTACCGGTTAGAAGTTCATACGATGTCTTCTTGAGGATTCGGTGTAGATATAACCGGTTGATGGCGTAGCAAGCGGTGTTGACCGCCTCGGCCCAAAACCGATCCGAATTCTTGTATTCATCAAACATGGTTCTTGCCATGTCCAATAGAGTTCTATTCTTCCTCTCCACTACACCATTTTGTTGTGGCGTGTAGGGAGAAGAGAACTCATGCTTGATGCCCTCCTCCTCAAGAAAGCCTTCAATTTGAGAGTTCTTGAACTCCGTCCTGTTGTCGCTTCTAATTTTCTTGATCCTTAAGCCGAACTCGTTTTGAGCCTGTCTCAAGAATCCCTTTAAGGTCTCTTGGGTATGAGATTTTTCCTACAAAAAGGACACCCAAGTGAAGCGATAATAATCATCCACAATAACTAGACAGTACTTACTCCCGCCGATGCTTATGTAAGCTATCGGGCCGAATAGGTCCATGTGTAGGAGCTCGAGTTGCCTGTCAGTCGTCATGATGTTTTTGTGTGGATGATGAACACCAACTTGCTTTCCTGCCTGACATGCGCTACAAATCCTGTCTTTCTCAAAATGAACATTTGTTAGTCCCAAAATGTGTTCTCCCTTTAGAAGCTTGTGAAGATTCTTCATTCCAACATGTGCTAGTCAGCGATGCCATAACCAGCCCATGTTAGTCTTAGCAATTAAGCACGTGTCGAGTGCAGCTCTATCAAAATCTACTAAGTATAGCTGACCCTCTAGCACTCCCTTAAATGCTACTGAATCATCACTTCTTATAAAGACAGTAACACCTATATCCGTAAAAAGACAGTTGTAACACATTTTACATAATTGCGAAACTGAAAGCAAGTTATAATCTAAAGAATCTACAAGAAAAACATTGGAGATGAAATGGTCAGGTGATATAGCAATTTTACCCAATCCTTTGACCAAACCTTGATTCCCATCCCCGAATGTGATAGCTCGTTGGGGATCTTGGTTTGTCTCATAGGAGGAGAACATCTTATTCTCCCCTGTCATGTGGTTTGTGCACCCGCTATCGATGATCCAACTTGAGCCCCCGGATGCATAAACCTACAAAACAAATTTAGTTCTTGATTTTAGGTACCCAAACGGTTTTGGGTCCTTTGACATTAGATACAAGAACTTTGGGTACCCAAACACAAGTCTTTGATCCCTTGTGTTTGCCCCTAACATACTTGGCAACTACCTTGCCGGATTTGTTAGTCAAAACATAAGATGCATCAAAAGTTTTAAATGAAATGTTAGAATCATTTGATGCAATAGGAGTTTTCTTTTTAGGCAATTTAGCACGGGTTGATTGCCTAGAGCTAGATGTCTCACCTTTATACATAAAAGCATGATTAGGGCCAGAGTGAGACTTCCTAGAGTGAATTCTCCTAATCTTGTGCTCGGGATAACCGACAGGGTACAAAATGTAACCCTCGTTATCCTGAGGCATGGGAGCCTTGCCCTTAACAAAGTTTGATAATCTTTTAGGAGGGGCATTAAGTTTGGCATTGTCTCCCTTTTGGAAGCCAATGCCATCCTTGATGCAAGGGCGTCTCCCACTATAAAGCATGCTTCTAGCAAATTTAAAATTTTCATTTTCTAAGTCATGCTCATTAATTTTGGCATTAAGTTGAGCTATGTGATCATTTTGTTTCTTAATTAAAGCTAGGTGATCATGAATAGCATCAACATTAATGTCTCTACATCTAGTGCAAATGGAAACATGCTCAACGGTAGATGTAGAGGGTTTGCAAGATTTTAGTTCAACAATCTTAGCATGTAAAATGTCATTTTCATTTCTAAGATTGGAAATGGTAACATTGCAAACATCTAAGTCCTTAGCCTTAGCAATTAATTTTTCATTCTCGTTTCTAAGGCTAGCAAGAGAGACATTCAATTCTTCAATCTTAGCAAGTAAACTAACATTATCATCTCTAAGATTGGAAATTGAATTATCACATAGATTTGAGTCAACCTTAGCAATTATTTTAGCATTTTCATTTCTAAGGTTGGCAATGATATCATGGCAAGTGCTTAGCTCACTAGATAGTTTTTCACATTTTTCTACTTCTAGAGCGTAAGCATTTTTAACCTTAACATGCTTCTTGTTTTCCTTAATTAGGAAGTCCTCTTGGGTGTCCAAGAGTTCATCCTTCTCATGAATAGCACTAATTAATTCATTTAACTTTTCTTTTTGTTGCATGTTTAGGTTGGCAAAAAGGGTGCGCAAATTATCCTCCTCATCACTAGAATTATCCTCATCACTAGAGGTTGCATATTTAGTGGAGGATTTTGATTTTACCTTCTTCCTTTTGCCGTCCTTTGCCATGAGGCATTTGTGGCCGACGTTGGGGAAGAGGAGTCCTTTGGTGATGGCGATGTTGGCGACGTTCTCGTCGGAGGAGGAGTCAGTAGAGCTCTCGTCGGAGTTCCACTCGCAGCACACATGGGCATCGCCGCCCTTCTTCTTGTGGTACCTCTTCTTTTCTCTCCTCTTGCCCTTCTTGTCGTTATCCCTGTCACTGTCACTTGATAATGGATATTTTGCAATAAAGTGACCGGGCTTACCACACTTGTAGCACACTTTCTTGGAGCGGGATTTGTAGTCCTTCCCCCTCCTTTGCTTGAGGATTTGGCGGAAGCTCTTGATGATGAGCGCCATCTCCTCATTGTCGAGCTTGGAGGCGTCAATGGGGAGTCTACTTGATGTAGACTCTTCCTTCTTTTCCTCCATCGCCTTGAATGCGACCTGTTGTGCTTTGGGCGTGGAGGAGGCATCTTGCTCGATGATTTTCTTTGAGCCTTTGATCATCAACTCAAAGCTCACAAATTTTCCTATTACTTCCTCGAGAGACATTAGTGTGTATCTAGGATCACCACGTATTAATTGAACTTGCGTAGGGTTAAGAAAAATGAGTGATCTAAGAATGACCTTGACCATTTCATGGTCATCCCATTTGGTACTCCTGAGGTTGCGCACTTGGTTCACCAAGGTCTTGAGCTGGTTGTACATCTCTTGTGGCTCCTCCCCTTGGCGAAGCCAGAAGCGGCCGAGCTCCCCCTCGATCGTCTCCCGCTTGGTGATTTTTGTCACCTCATCTCCTTCGTGCGCGGTCTTGAGCACGTCCCAAATCTCCTTGGCGCTCTTCAATCCTTGAACCTTATTATACTCCTCTCGACTTAGAGAGGTGAGGAGTATAGTGGTGGCTTGGGAGTTGAAGTGCACGATTTGGGCCACCTCGTCCTCATCATAATATTCATCCCCTACGGATGGTACCTGTACACCAAACTCAACAACATCCCATATGCTTTTATGGAGTGAGGTTAGGTGATATCTCATCATATCACTCCACCTAGAATAATCTTCACCGTCAAACGTCGGTGGTTTGCCTAATGGGACGGAAAGTAATGGAGTATGCTTAGGAGTGCGAGAATAGCGTAAGGGGATCTTACTATACTTCTTGCGCTCTTGGCGCTTAGAAGTGACGGACGCGGCGTCGGATCCGGATGTAGAGGGCGATGAAGAGTCGATCTCGTAGTAGACCACCTTCTTCATTTTCTTCTTCTTCTCGCTACTCTTGTGCGATCGAATGCATGAAGGGGATCCATCCTTCTTGTTGTTGGCGGACTCCCTCGATGGAGCCTTCCCGTGGCTTGTAGCGGACTTCTCACCGCCGATCACCATCTTCTTGGCGTGATCTCCCGACATCACTTCGAGCGGTTAAGCTCTAGTGAAGCACCGGGCTTTGATACCAATTGAAAGTCGCCTAGAGGGGGGTGAATAGGGCAAATCTGAAATTTATAAACTTAAGCACAACTACAAGCCGGGTTAGCGTTACAAATATGAACGAGTCCGAGAGAGAGGGCGAAAAACAATCGTGAGCAAATAAAGAGCAAGACACGATGATTTGTTTTACCGAGGTTCGGTTCTTGCAAACCTACTCCCCGTTGAGGTGGTCACAAAGATCGGGTCTCTTTCAACCCTTTCCCTCTCTCAAACGGTCACTTAGACCGAGTGAGCTTCTCTTCTCAATCAAACGGGACACAAAGTCCCCCCAAGGACCACCACACAATTGTTGTCTCTTGCCTCGGTTACAATTGAGTTGATCACAAGAAAGACTGAGAAAAAAGAAGCAATCCAAGCGCAAGAGCTTAAATGAACACAAGCCACTCTCTCACTAGTCACTATTTGATTGGGAATGATCTTTGGTCTTGGAGAGGCTTTGATCTCTTTGGTGTGTCTTGTATTGAATGCTATAGCTCTTGTAAGGTGTGGGAAGTGTGAAAACTTGGATGCTATGAATGGTGGGTGGTTGGGGGTATTTATAGCCCCAACCACCAAACAAGCCGTTTGGTGAAGGCTGCTGTCGCATGGCGCACCGGACACTGTCTGGTGCGCCTGCCACGTCACCTGGCCGTTGGATTCCGACCGTTGGAGCTTCTGTCGTCTAGGCCACCGGACAGTCCGGTGGTGCACCGGACAGGCACTGTTCACTGTTCGGTGCGCCATCTAGCTCTGCTCGGACTCTGGCGCGCACTGTAGCGCATTTAATGCCTTCTGCAGACGACCGTTGGTGCGAAGTAGTCGTTGCTCCGCTGGCACACCGGATAGTCCGGTGAATTATAGCGAAGCGGCCTCCAGAATTCCCGAAGGTGAGTAGTTCAGAGTTGGAGTCCCTGGTGCACTGGACACTGTCCAGTGGCACACCGGACAGTCTGGTGCGCCAGACCAGGGCACACTTCGGCTGACTTTTGCTCTCAATATTTGAATCCTTTTTCCGGTCTTTTTATTGGTTTGTTATGAACCTTTGGCACCTGTAGAACTCATAATCTAGAGCAAACTAGTTAGTCCAATTATTTGTGTTGGGAAATTCAACCACCAAAATCAATTAGGAAAAGGTGTAAGCCTATTTCCCTTTCACCCGCGCACCCCGCGCTACGCCAAGTCAAGCCCGTGCCACTGCCCACGCTCGTGCCTATAAAGCCAGCCAAGGCTTCAACCGTACGCCCCCGCCCGCCCTCGACCTCGCCGGAGCGCAAGATCATCGACGTTTGCCCTGCACGCAGCGTGCCAGCGGCCGCCCGAGAACCCACCGCTGTAGACCGGCCAACCGAGCCCTTCCCAGCCCTGTCCGACCCTCGAGAGAGACTCTGCGTGCCTTGGTGAAGCTCCCAGAGCGAGGAATCGAGCTCTGCCTCGCCGGAGACACTAGATCAAGGTCACTGGACTTCACCCGACCACCGGCGAGCGTAGACCGAGCTCCACGGTGAGCTTTTCTTCAATTCCTTGCACGGGTAGACTCCTCAGCATCCCGTGAGGCTTTCCATGCCCTTGGATTGAACTATATCACTGTGGATAGGCTGAAGCACCCGCCGCTGACGAGCTCGCCCGCCTGCGCACGGACCCCAGCCGATTCCGGCCATCACCGCCTTCGAGTCGTACCTCGTCGTGACTGCGAGGACATCCCGAAGCCAACCCCGCCCTTCGCCGGACCTCCCTCGCCGCCGGTAAGCCACGCCGCCCTATTTTACTTCCGCGGGTACTGTTTAAAAGGGGGGAGGGACCTCGGGGAAGAAGGAAAAGAAGTCAGGGGGTTTTTGAATTGTCAGAGACTCAGATGAATAGTTGCGCAGGGGTATAAGTTGAAGGATTGTTTTAGGAAAAGCCTAGGGTCCTCGGTGTAAACTGGTTTTTCAGAAAACCTTTTAAACATTTCCCTTTTAAATATAATCAGAGCTTGTAAAATTCATAACTTCAATTTTATTCAACTAAATTTAGTCAAACCAATTTTGCCAGGTTCTACATAATGTGAACTACTTAGGAAAAATACAAAACCCCCTAAGTGTTGCAGAAGAATTGAAAGTTTTGAATTAAATAGTGTTCTGGCCAAAAGCTAAATAAAAGAGGGAAAATAGTTACACTATTAGACTGGGGTTAAGAAAAATCAGAGAAGTACTTAATCACTCCCTAATCTGTTTAAAATTAGTAACCCCTTATTAGCTCAAAGTTAAGAAAGGGTTTACCATTTAAGAAAGGGTTTACCAAAGTAAGAAAGGGTTTACCATTTAAGAAAGGGTTTACCAAAGTAAGAAAGGGTTTACCATTTAAACCCTTTTTAGCTCAAAGTTAAAGAAAATAGAAAAGGTAATTTAAAATAAGAACCAGGAGGCAACCACATTTTTGCTAGCTGACTTATTTAGTGTAGTCCACTGGAAAATTTTGTTAGACCCTCTGTTAGTGCAAAAGAAATGCATTTCCTTTTATTTTATGAAAACAATGAAAACTTAGGAAAATCTTAGAAAAATAATCTTGAGGAGAAACCACCCTAGCATTGGGATAACTAATATTTTTTTATTATAAATATAGGAAAAATATGAGTTCTGTTGTTTGATATTTTTCAAATAACAAGTTAGTTATAAGTACCTTTTTGGCATTAAAATTTGGAAAATCACAACTAAATATCCATTAGGTCTTTTTCTGTGATTTTTAACACAGAGGCCTAATATCACCCATGAATCTTGACAAAAATAAAATTTAGTGCAGAGACCTCACCTAAATTAGAGCTATAGTGTAAAGTGCCCTTTTTCCCCTTACTTTTGATAATTTTACACAAAGAGCATCTGAATTAATTTCAACCTCAAACTTCCAGAATAAACCATAGAGGTAAGGGCTTACCTACTGTAATTTTTATAACATTTTTGGAAAATGTTAACTGACCATGATAGTTCAAAAATGCATAATGAGAAGCACAATAGAAAGAAACAGGGAATTTTGGGGAGAAAAAGAAAATGTACAACCAAACTTTCCAAGGGGCTCATGGAGCATAAAAATATAATTAAAAAGTGTGACTTCCTTCAAAATATCAAAGATGAGAATCTAAAACCCTTAAGTATACCCGAAAGAAACCCTAGAATCTCACTCAACTTAGTACTAATTTACCATGCATAACCTTTAGAATTTATCATGTCATTAATAAGCATATATCTTATTCATTGCATTCGATAGACTGTAATCTCGCTGATGGGGAGTACATCCTCGTGCCGGAGCAAGGAGTTGCTCAGGAGGTAGCCCAGGATCCAGCACCAGAGCCTACCATCGAGGATCTGCCTACCCCAGCTTTGGAAGGCAAGCCCCGGTTTATGCATAACCGATTATATTATGCTATTTTATTGCACTTATTGATTGTAGGCTTGTATTGTGCACTTAAGTGTAGGAGTTGACTGAAACCTTAGTTGCATGAATTCAGGTTTTCCCTTGTGATGGATACTAGTATGCTAGGTCGAGTAGCTGCTTTACTAATTAGGGATCTCAGTAGAAGTCAAGTGATTTTTCTAGCACTCGAGCGAGGTCAGGAATTGGTTGTATCCATTTTTATATCACAATGATGTTGGTCTATGGACAACAATCCATGGGGATTGGTTGTCTACGAGACGGAAAAAATTGGAATAAGGATTAAGGTGTGGTACCGAGTGTCAAGCGTTTGAATGTACTAAGCACATGCCGAGAAATATGGTAAATCGGTAAGCCTAGTACCTGAGTGAACCTGCCCGCAGACTTTGCCCCTCACGCGACCTGAGACATGGTCTCCTATTCCGGTTATGGTGGGTACAAGTGCGGTCACTGCACGACGACAGTCGGGGTCAGTGAGGCATTGTACGCCAAGGTGGTGAGCCCTGATCTGTTGCCAGGGAATCGATGGGGACGATTGATGTGTGTGGGGACGGAGTTCCTCGCCACGTCGTGTGTTTAGGTTTACCTTGCAAGGTTGAAACTCGATTCGAATCGTCTGCTTCTCGCAGCTAATGAGACTGCTTGATCCATGCTGCTACATTGAGTAACAAGTGGAAATGTGATGACTTGGCAAAAGTTGTTGATTGCTAAATGTTTGATACCATGTATGAATAGATAGGTACACATTTAGTCTTAAGAGATTCACACTAAAACTTGAAAAAGCAAAAACTTGATTTTAGACTCAGCTAGTGCTTTTGGCAAACCAAACCCCTCAGCCAAACAGCTGCATGTCTAGAGGTAGAGGAGTAGACTTCTCACACTGGGTAAGTCTAGCTGAGTATTAGTATACTCAGCCTTGCTTGTGGCATAATTTTTATAGGTTCTCTGGAGGACATGGTTGCTGGAGTGACTTGGCCGTCCATCTTGCCACCGGGTTGGACAGTCGAGTGGGATCCTACCTCGGTAGAGACGGAGCATGAGGAGTGATGGGACAGGCTTCTCCATCTCTTCGTTTATTTTCCGTTAGTTTTATTTTGCTGCATTCCGAACAATGATCACTGCTTTTGCTAAACTCCGATGATGTTTTAATAAATTTATTACTCCTTAATGTATGGTTTTATGTTTTATTGTATTTGCTCTGTGCCTCACCATCGAGTGAGTATGTGGTACTTGATCATGTTAGTGGCCTCGTCGGACTAGATCCGAGGGACTGATGTTTTATTCCCATTTAAGTGTGGTCTAGCCTTTAAGGTGGGACTTAGGTACTTAAGTTGGAATAATTCGGGTGGTTCCGCCACAGCTGGTATCGGAGCTTGTACCACCACAGAGGAATCAATAAACTATAAATACCATCCTTTTTCAAAAGTAAAACTAGTTAAAAACAAATGTTGGATAGGTCGTCAGGACGATAAGGATAGACCTAGGATGTGAAGCCTTAGGATAATAGAGGGGTAGCTAGGTGGCTATTTGAGTAAGCCCTATAGGCTACTATAAGGGATGTGAGTTCTTCCCTATTCCCTCTAAGTTGAAATGAGGTCGTTTAGGACGAGCATGCATGCATCCTTTATTTAAACTTCTTGGTGATTGGGTAAGAACTTTAATTACATGATAATAAAAGATTAAGTACACTCAGTGACCTTATCATAACCTTCGAAAGGCCAAGCTTTGGTCCCCTTTTATTTTTGTAGTTCTTTTTCTTTTTTCGCTTACGCTTAACCGTACACAGATGACTTCTCACGGATCCTCAGAAGGAGGGAACGCACAATCCCACACGGATGGACTTGCACGAGAGGGTTTTCCCCGCATCTTGTGGGAGGTAATTCAAGGAGCCGGTTACACGACGCCTCCCCAGTACGCGGTGCAGCTGTTCGAGGAGCACCGGGTGCCCCGCTGTAGGGTGAGGATGACCCTGGAACCTCATCCCTTGCAGCCAGGCTGGCGTTCGTTGGACTCCGAGTCTTTCGGATACAGGGCTGAGGACACTATCGAGGCCATTACTCTCCACGGGCTGACGACCTTCTGTGGTTTTCACCCCTTGGAGCTGTCTACTCATCCCATTGGCTTGTTCCCCACTGAAAAGGAGGACTACCCAATGTGGAAAGACTGAGTGGAGCATGCCACGGATATATGGGCTCTTTACCCAGGGCAGACTGCTCACTTGACGGTGTGATGCATGAATGCCCTGTACCGCCTACAAGCGGTGCGAGGTGAGGCAATGTCTCAGCTAATGGCCTTGGTGGAGGCTACCAAGATCACCTTAGATAACAGAGAGGAACTGGTGGTAGACCTATCCACTGAGATGGTGGAAAAGCACCTGCAGGTAGAACAGATGGCCAACCAGATCCAGGAGCTTGGGGAGCTAGTGGGAGCCAGGGAGAACACCATTGAAGTTCTCGAGGATCAGTTGATAAACACTCAACAACAACTTGAGGAGGCTAACCAGCACTTGGATATGCACCATCAGGAGATTCAGGACATGGAGGCCAACGAGGATGTTGACATCAAGGGAGGAGTGGAGTCAGAGCCCGCATCTAGCCTGGACACTGCTGGCTCAGGGAGACCCCCTTCCCCTGAGTCAAGTGTTGCCTCGTTTTTTCATTAAGTTACAGGGAT
Source organism: Zea mays (assembly GCF_902167145.1). Classification (NCBI taxonomy): domain Eukaryota; kingdom Viridiplantae; phylum Streptophyta; class Magnoliopsida; order Poales; family Poaceae; genus Zea; species Zea mays. The sequence continues at coordinate 78,551,309 of NC_050104.1, read as the reverse complement.
AGGGTTAGAAGTGTGTGGCGGTAGAACTCCTCGAAGCTAGCTTAGCTTTTGCACCCTTGGGGTACTAGGCTAGACAGAGTTGAGTCTTTTGATCACTGATGTAATCGTAACACAACACTTTTGGAATTATGAATGGTGGATTATGTCAACTTTTAATTATGAGGGAAGTTTTATGTCATGTGGTATCTTTTATGAAATATGCAAGGAAATGTTGGCATTTTGCAAATCTTGTCCTTTTGAATCTTTCACCACGTATGAACCCTAACATCAGAAGTATGATATTAAGAGCATCCTAAATTTTCAGATGGCAGGAAGAGCGCGCCGTGGACAGAATGAGTGCATTCCTCCACCCCCGCCACCGCCTCCCACCATGCAAGAACTGATGGCTCAGCAGAATGAGATTCTGCGACAGTTGGCTCAGCGTCAGCCGCCACCTCAGCATTATGGTGGTGGTGATCACCATCAACGTCCCCCAGTAGCAGCCACTTATCAGGAGTTCTTTAGCACTCAGTCGCCGTTGTTCACTCGGGCAGAGGATCCGCTTGATGATGATGTATGGCTCAGGGTAGTGGAATCCAAATTCCCACTACTAAATGGAGTTTGTTCAGATGTGACTAAGGTCAGGTTCGCCACCCAACAGCTTCGCGGACACGCGCGGACATGGTGGGACCACTTCCTTGCTATGCAGCCAGTTGACCAAGTGGTGGAATGGAGAGAGTTCAAGTCAGCCTTCAAAGGGCATCACATACCGGCAGGCATTATGGACCGCAAGCTTAATGAGTTTCTAGCACTCACGCAGGGGAATCGTACTGTGTTGCAGTACGCTCAGGCTTTCAATGACCTGTGTCAGTACGTAGGCTATCATGCTGACACCGATGAAAAGAAAAGGGACAAGTTCAGGAGAGGCCTCAGTACTAAGCTCTGCGGCCGTCTCAACACAGTCAGGGCCAACAGTTACAATGAGTTAGTCATCATGGCCATTTCCCAGGAAGACTGCATCACAACCCGCCAGGTAGAAAAGAAATGGAAGACCCCTGTAGCAGGACCTTCAGCTCAGCCTCAGCGCTTCAGGATTGTATCTGATACTCAGAACAGGGGACCTCAGCAGCAGCAAGGACGTTGGGTGATCCGACCACAGCAGCAGCAGTAGGCACCCAACCGCTCTCAGTCCCTAGTTTAGAGGAACAATCAGCCGCAACAGCAGTAGTCCCATCAAGCCAATGACAACAGATGCTTTACTTGTGGCAGCACTGGACACTACGCCAAGAATTGCCCCAAGAAGCAGCAGAGGCAGGGGCAGAGTTCCAATCAAAATCAAGGCAAGAGGCAGAAGGTGCAAGTGAGACAAGGCAGGCTGAACTTCACCACCATGGCTGATATTCCAGAGGGAGCACCCGTCTTGACTGACATCTTTTCAGTTTTGAATTATCCTGCAATCATTCTTTTTGATTCTGGTGCATCACACAGTTTTATCAGTACCAAATTTAGTGTCAAGTGTCAGTTACCTTTTTACCACACAAATGGGGGTATTACAATCTCTACACCAGGAGGCAGGGTTGCCACCTATCAGATCAATAGACACGTACCAATAAGGTTGGGTAGCTTCATATTTAAAACCACTCTCCTGATCATGGGATTGGATAGTGTGGATATCATCCTGGGGACTGATTGGTTATCACAACACCATGCGGTAATCGATGTCACAGCCAGAGCCATAGAGATCCACTCCCCACTGGATGGAGAGGTCACCCTATACCTACCCGACCAGGGATGTACCCGTTCCTGTGCCTTCGCTATGATGGAGTCACCTGTCGAGAGAATCCCAGTGGTCTGTGAGTACCCAGATGTTTTCCCAGATGAATTGCCAAGGATGCCACCCGACAGAGACATAGAGTTTGCAATTGAGTTGCAACCCAGAACTGCTCCTATATCCAAGAGACCCTATAGGATGCCTCCAGCAGAATTGGCGGAATTGAAAAAGCAGTTATAAGAATTGTTGGACAAGGGATTCATTCGCCCAAGTTCTTCTCCATGGGGATGTCCCGCCTTGTTCGTAAAGAGGAAAGATGAAAGTCTGAGATTGTGTGTGGACTACCACCCTCTCAATGCGGTAACAATCAAAAATAAGTATCCGTTGCCCCGCATTGATGTATTGTTTGATCAGTTGGTGGGAGCCAAAGTATTTTCCAAGATAGACCTTCGCTCTGGCTATCATCAGATAAAAATCAGGGCTAGTGATATTCCGAAGACAACTTTCTCTACCATATACGAGCTTTATGAGTACTTGGTGATGTCTTTCGGGCTGACCAATGCCCCCGACTTATTTCATGTATTTGATGAACTCAGTGTTTATGCCAGAGTTGGACAAGTTTGTGGTGGTCTTCATCGATGATATACTGGTCTATTCAAAGAATGAAGCTGAGCATACTAAGCATTTGCATACAGTACTTTAGAGACTGCGTGATCATCAGTTGTATGCTAAATTGTCCAAATGTGATTTCTGGCTGAGAGAAATTAAATTTTTGGGTCACACCATTTCTCAGGATGGGGTATCAGTTGATCCTGAGAAAGTGCAAGAAGTGATGAATTGGAAACCTCCTACCATTGTGCGGCAGATTCAGAGTTTTCTGAGATTAGCAGGGTATTATCGACGGTTTATTCCGGATTTCTCCAGGATTGCCAAGCCAATGACTGAGTTGCTGAAGAAAGGAGTAAAGTATGAATGGAGTCAGAAATGTGAGGATGCCTTCCATGCATTGAGGCAGCATCTGACAACAGCACCCGTGTTAGCTCAGCCTGACAACACCAAACCCTTCGAGGTTTATTGCGATGCTTCAGGCATTGGATTGGGATGTGTTTTGATGCAAGACAACCAAGTTATTGCCTATGCATCCAGAGCTCTCAGACCTCACGAGCAGAACTACCCCACTCATGATCTAGAGTTAGCAGCCGTAGTTCATGCTCCAAAGATATGGAGACATTACTTAATGGGAGCTCATTGTAAAATCTATACTGATCACAAGAGTCTCAAATATATTTTCACTCAGGCTAAACTTAATATGAGACAGAGAAGATGGTTGGAATTAATCAAGGACGATGATTTGGATGTGCATTACCATCCTGGCAAGGCCAATGTTGTGGCAGATGCCTTAAGCCGGAAGGCCCAGTGCAACTGTTTGAGTATGGATTCCAAGATTGCCACTCTGTGTGACGAATTGTGCAAGCTGAACGTGGAAGTTATTTCCTCAGGGGCTTTGAATTACATCTCAGTAGAGCCCACCTTGCAGGAGCAGATAGTCATGGCTCAAATTGGTGACAAGGGTGTTCAAGTCATTGAGGAAATGATCGGACAGAAGCTGGACAAATACAAATGTTTCCATTAGGACAGCAAAGGAATTCTATGGTTTGGAGACCGATTGGTTGTTCCTAAAAATCCCGAGCTCAGAAAGAAAATATTGGATGAAGCTCACCTTTCCAAATTCTCCATGCACCCCAGCAGTAACAAGATGTATCATGATCTCAGATCCTTGTACTGGTGGACCAGAATGAAGAGGGAGATTGCCAAGTATATATCTGAATGCGACACTTGCCAAAGAGTCAAGGCCAGTCATTTGAAGGTGGCAGGCACCTTACAGCCCCTTCCCATTCCATCTTGGAAATGGGAGGATATTTGCATGGATTTTATTTTGGGATTGCCCAATACCTCCCGGCACCACGATTCCATTTGGGTCATTGTGGATAGGTTGACCAAGATAGCTTATTTATTGCCAGTACATACCACCCATAGGGCAGAAAAGTATGCAGAGATTTATATTGACCAGATAGTTCGTTTGCATGGCATACCAAAGACTATTGTGTCAGACAGAGGAGCACCGTTCGTAGCACGTTTCTCGGAGCAACTGCAAAAATCACGTGGGACCCATGTAATAAGAAGCTCAGCATACCATCCTCAAACAGATGGTCAGACAGAAAGGGTGAATCAGATTTTGGAAGACATGTTGAGGGCATGTGTGTTGCACTATGGGAAGAATTGGGACAAGTGTCTTTCATTGGCAGAGTTCTCTTACAATAACAGCTACCAGTCTAGCCTAAAGATGGCACCTTTTGAGGCCTTGTATGGGAGAAGGTGTAGAACACCGCTAAATTGGTCACAAGTTGGAGAAAGGGAAATATTTGGACCTGACCTGGTACTTGAAGCAGAGGAGAAAGTCAGAGTCATTAAGAAGAATTTAGAGGCTGCTCAAGCGAGGCAAAAGAGCTATCATGACAAGAGGAGGAAGCCTCTACAATTTGAAGTGGGAGATCACGTTTATCTTAAGGTGTCACCCACCAAAGGTGTTCAAAGATTTGGAATCAAGGGCAAGTTAGCTCCTCGCTACATTGGGCCCTATGAGATCAAAGAGACTTGTGGACCTGTAGCATATCAATTGAAGTAGCCACCCCATATGTCAGCAGTTCATGATGTGTTCCACGTATCTCAGCTACGAAAGTGTGTCCGCTTACCCATGGAAGTGCTACCTGAACCAGAATTGGAGATAGAACCAGACTTATCTTATCAAGAGCACCCCATCAAGGTATTGGACCAAAAGGAGAGAGATCAACTCGGGCAAGGTCGACCAGGATGTATAAGGTTCAGTGGAGCCACCATTCAGTAGAAGAGGCTATGTGGGAGACTGAGGATTTTCTACGTTCTCGCTTCCCCGACTTTCTGCCCAAAGGAGTCGGTACGTAATCCAAAACCGCCACCCCACCTGCCCTTTGAATCTAAATATAAGAAAAACCTAGTTGTTAAGAGTAGAGTAAGTTGTGGAAGGAAATCAAAAAGGGCTTCCTTCTGAAGTTGCAAAGAGAATGACATTCGAAGAGCAGTTAAATAGAACAACTTGGACAAAAGGATCTACAACACCCAAGCACACCTTCTTGGTGCCCCACCGAAGGATCCCTACCCGAATCTCGGGACGAGATTCCTTTAAGGGGGGAGGGCTGTAACACCCCAGGTATTACCAAGGCCCTGACTCCCTACTTGCACCCATGACTTGTTATCACATGTGTTAAGTGGAGGAGAGGGAGCCCCAAAACCTTGGAAACCATGGATTAACTAAGAATGTTAATGACAAAAGTTTCACCCCAAACATTTTGAGCAATTGTCACCTTGGGCAAAAGAGGTTAAGACCTAGACCCTTAAAGCACTAGACTTCCAAGCAAGGGATTAGTGGGCAAGCTAATCAAATGGCCAATTCTTGTTTCTAATCCTTAACCAAAATTTAAGTACACTAATGTATCTACAAAAACAGTAAAGGAATCATTACAAAAAGGCCCCTTAAAGACCCCAAATCCATTCCTTAAGTAGAAAGCACACTAGAGCTCTCTAATCTTCTCTAAGTCAAAAAATAAACCCTAGTTTAAAGATCAGACGTGTTCACTTAGTAAATTGCGCCAAAATCACTTGGTCTGAATACCAAAAAGGAGCCAAACTACCTAAGGAACCCAATGGAAAAATTTGAACCCGAGCCAAATTCGTTTGAAACGATTTGACATCACTTTTGTCTCGGGGTGAACAGTGAGACAACCCAGATTTGGCGTCCGCATATCTCCCTAGCTAGGGCATATCTGCCATTGGAACTCACATACAAGAGATAGCTCTAGGTGCCAGGAAGAGGTCTGCGCAGGATTTTTGCCAAGATTTGCACGTTTGCGATCTCAGCAAGCGTTTGAACAAGGGCAGAAACACACCTCCACGTGTTTGACGCACCCTGACCTCGCCAGAGCACCCCTGGCGCCCGACCTCGCGCACCCCGCGCCGCGCCAAGCCAAGCCTGTGCCATTGCCTGCGCCCCCGCCTATAAAGCCAGCCAAGGCTTCAACCCTATGCCCCCGCCCGCTCTTGACCTCGCCGGAGCGCAAGATCACCGGCGTTTGCCCGGCACGCAGCGTGCCAGCGGCCGCCCGAGAATCCACCGCCGTAGACCGGCCAACCGAGCCCTTCCCAGCCCCGTCCGACCCTCGAGAGAGACTCTGCGTGCCTCGGTGAAGCTCCCAGAGCAAGAAATCGAGCTCTGCCTCGCCGGAGACACAAGATCAAGGTCACCGGACTTCACCCGACCGCCGGCGAGCGTAGACCGAGCTCCACGGTGAGCTTTTCTTCAATTCCTTGCACGGGTAGACTCCCCAGCATCCCGTGAGGCTTTCCATGCCCTTGGATTGAACTATATCACCGTGGATAGGATGGAGCACCCGCCGCCGACGAGCTCGCCCGCCTGCGCACGTGGACCGGCCGATTCCGGCCATCACCGCCGTCGAGCCATACCTCGTCGTGACCGCGAGGACTTCCCGAAGCCAACCCCGCCCTTCACCGGACCTCCCTCGCCGCCGGTAAACCGCGCCGCCCTATTTTACTTCTGTGGGTACTGTTCAAAAGGGGGGAGGGACCTCGGGGAAGAAGGAAAAGAAGTCAGGGGGGTTTTGAATTGTCAGAGACCCAGATGAATAGTTGCGCAGGGGTATAAGTTGAAGGTTTGTTTTAGTAAATGTCCAGGGTCCTCGGTGTAAACCGGTTTTTCAGAAAACTTTTTAAACATTTCCCTTTTAAATACAATCAGAGCTTGTAAAATTCATAACTTCAGTTTTATTCAACCAAATTTAGTCAAACCAATTTTGCCAGGTTCTAAATAATGTGAACTACTTAGGAAAAATACAAAACCCCTAAGTGTTGCAGAAGAATTTAAAGTTTTGAATTAAATAATGTTCTGACCAAAAGCTAAATAAAAGAGGGAAAAATAGTTACACTGCTAGACTGGGGTTAAGAAAAATCAGAGAAGTACTTAATCACTCCCTAATCTGTTTAAAATTAGTAACCCCTCAGTACACCAAAGTAAGGAAGGGTTTACCATTTAAACCCTTTTTAGCTCAAAGTTAAAGAAAATAGAAAAGGTAATTTAAAATAAGAACCAGGAGGCAACCACATTTTTGCTAGCTCACTTATTTAGTGTAGTCCACTAGAACATTTTGTTAGACCCTCTGTTAGTGCAAAAGAAATGCATTTCCATTTATTTTATGAAAACAATAAAAACTTAGGAAAATCTTAGAAAAATAGTTGTGAGGAGAAACCACCATTAGCCTTGGGATAACTAATATTTTGTTATTATAAATATAGGAAAAGTATGAGTTCTGTTGTTTGATATTTTTCAAATAACAAGTTAGTTATAAGTACTTTTTTGGCATTAAACTTTGGAAAATTACAACTAAATATCCATTAGGTCTTTTTCTGTGATTTTTAACACAGAGGCCTAATATCACCCATGAATCTTGACAAAAATAAAATTTAGTGCAGAGACCTCAACTAAATTAGAGCTATAGTGTAAAGTGCCCTTTTTCCCCTTACTTTTGGTAATTTTACACAAAGAGCATCTGAATTAATTTCAACCTCAAACTTCTAGAATAAACCACAGAGGTAAGGGCTTACCCACTGTAATTTTTATAACATTTTTGGAAAATGTTAACTGACCATGATAGTTCAAAAATGCCTAATGAGAAGCACAATAGAAAGAAACAAGGAATTTTGGGGAGAAAAAGAAAATGTACAACCAAACTTTCCAAGGGGCTCATGGAGCATAAAAATATAATTAAAAAGTGTGACTTCCTTCAGAATCTCAAAGATGAGAATCTAAAACCCTTAAGTATACCCAAAAGAAAATCTAGAATCTCACTCAACTTAGTACTAATTTACCATGCATAACCTTTACAATTTATCATGTCATTAATAAGCATATATCTTATTCATTGCATTCGATAGACTGTAATCTCGCTGATGGGGAGTACATCCTCGTACCGGAGCAAGGAGTTGCTTAGGAGGTAGCCCAGGATCCAGCACTAGAGCCTACCATATCGAGGATCTGCCTGCCCCAGCTTTGGAAGACAAGCCCCGGTTTATGCATAACCAATTATATTATGCTATTTTACTGCACTTATTGGTTGTAGGCTTGTATTGTGCACTTAAGTGTAGGAGTTGACTGAAACCTTAGTTGCATGAATTCAGGTTTTCCCTTGTGATGCATACTAGTATGCTAGGTCGAGTAGCTGCTTTACTCATTAGGGATCTCGGTAGAAGTCGAGTGATTTTTCTAGCACTCGCGCGAGGTTAGGAATTGGTTATATCCATTTTTATATCACAATGATGTTGGTCTGTGGACAACAATCCATGGGGATTGGTTGTCTACGAGACGGAAAAAATTGGAATAAGGATTAAGGTGTGGTACCGTGTGTCAAGCATTTGAATGTACTAAGCACATGCCGAGAAATATGGTAAATCAGTAAGCCTAGTACCTGAGTGAACCTACCCGCAGACTTTGCCCCTCATGCGACCTGAGATGTGGTCCCCCATTCCGGTTATGGTGGGTACAAGTGCGGTCACTGCACGACGGCAGTCGGGGTCAGTGAGGCATTTTACACCAAGGCGGTGAGCCCTGATTTGTTGTCAAGGAATCGATGGGGACGGTTGTTGTGTGTGGTGATGGAGTGCCTCGCCACGTCGTGTGTTTTGGTTTACCTTGCAAGGTTGAATCTCGATTCGAATCGTCTACTTCTCGCAGCTAATGAGACTGCTTGATCCATGCTGCTACATTGAGTAACAAGTGGAAATATGATGACTTGGCAAAAGTTGTTGATTGCTAAATGTTTGATATCATGTATGAATAGATAGGTACACATTTAGTCTTAAGAGAGTCACACTAAAACTTGAAAAAGCTAAAACTTGATTTTAGATCCGAGGGACTGACGTTTTATTCACATTTAAGTGTGGTCTAGCCTTTAAGGTGGGACTTAGGCACTTAAGTTGGAATAATTCGGGCGGTTTCGCCACAAAAATATTGCATGGGCCAACAACACGAGCACGTGCACGACAACTAAATCTTCATATTCGCACGTTTGTGATCCCTGCAGGCGCTTGAGCAAAGGCAGAAACAAATGCCCACGTGTTCGACGCGTTCTGGCGCGCCAGAGCACGCCCTCGGCGCTCCACCCACGCGCGCAGCCCTGCGCCACGCCAACCTCGCGTCCACACCCGCGCCCGCGCCTATAAAAGCCATCCCGACCTCGACCGTACACCCCCGCGCGTCCCTGACCCAACCCGAGCTCGAGTACGCCGGTGTTTGACTCGTTAGCGAGGTGCCAGCGGCCGCGCAAACCACGGCCGCCGTAGACCGGCCAAACCAGCCATTCCCCGCCCCATCCGACCCTCGGGATAGCCTCTACGGACCTTGGTGAAGCTCCCAGAGCCGGGGATTGAACTCTACCTCACCAAAGACACCGGATCGATATCGCTAGACTTCACCCGACCACCGGCGCACATAGACCGAGCTCCACGGTAAGCCATTCGTTAATTCCTTGCACCTGTAGCATCCTTAGCATCCCGTGAAGCTCCCTGTGCCATTTGATTGAGCCCTACCACCGAGAGCAGGCCGGAGCGTATGCCGCCAACGAGCCCGACTGCCTGCGCACGTGGCCCGACCGATTCCGGCCATCACCGTCGATGAGTCGCACCTCGACGTGACTGCCAGGACCTCCCGGATCTAACCTCGCCCTTCGCCGGACCTTCCTCGCTGCCGGTAAGCCGCGCCACCCTGTTTATTCCCCGCGGTTACTGTTTCAATGGGGGAGGGAGCTTAGGGGAAAAGAAGAAGAAGCCGAGGGGGTTTGAATAGTCAGTGACTTAGGTGAATAGTCCCACAGGGGTATGGTTTAAAGACTTAGTTAAGGGAAAGCCCAGGGGTCTCGGTGTAAACTGGTTTTTCCTTAAACCTTTTAAACATTATTCATTTAAATGTAGACAGAGCTTACAAAATTCATAACTCCAGTTTTATCCAACTAAATTTGGTCAAACTAATTTTGCTAGGTTCTAAATACCAAAACCCTAAATAATATGAACTACTTAGGAAAAATACCAAACACCCTAAGTACTGCAGGAAATTTTAAAGTTTTGATTTAAATAGTAAACTGGCCAAAAGCTAAATAAAGAAAGGAAAAATAGCTATACTATTAGACTGAGGTTAAGAAAAATTAGAGAGATACTTAACCACTAAATACCCTGTTTAAAAAATAATAAACTCCTCAGTGCACCAGATTAGGGAGGATTTTACCATTACAACTTGCTTTGATTCAAACTTAAAGAAAATGGAAAAGGGAGATTAAAATAAGAACCAGGGGCAACCACATTTTGCTAGCTTACTTTATTAACATAGTTTACTAGAAAATTTTGTTAAGCCCTTTGTTAGTACAAAAGAAATGCACCACATTTTAATTTATGAAATCCATGAAAACTTAGAAAAACCCTAGGAAATTAACTCCAAGGAGAACCCACCCCAATCCTTGGGATAGCTAATAATATGCTGATAAGAATCTAGGAAAAATATAGGTTTTGTTGTTTGATATTATTCAAATAACAAGTTACTTATAAGTACATTTTTGGCATTAAACTTTAGAAAATCACAACTAAATACCCAGTGGGTCTTTTTCTGTGATTTTTGGCACAGAGACCTATTATCACCCATGAATCTTAGCAAAAATAAAATTTAGTCCAGAAACCTCACCTAAATCAGAGCTATAGTGCAAAGTGCCCTTTTACCCTTACTTTTGTTATTTTTGCACAAGGAGTGTCTGAGTTAATTCCAACATCAAATTTTTATAATAAACCACAAAGGCCAATGTCTACCCACTGTAATTTTTGTAACATTTTTAGAAAGTTCTGAATTGCCATGAGAGTTCAAAGGCACTCAATAAGAAGCATAATAGAAAGTAAAATAACAATTATGGGGGAAATTAGTGGTGTGCAACCTTAAATCCTCCAAGAGCCAAAACAAACATCCAAGGGATGACTGAAATTTTAAGTTCATTCAAGACCCTAAAATGAATGTATGAAACCCTTAAGTCCAAGAAAGGAAACCCTAGTGTACCACTATTTTAGTACTGTTTCACTATACTTAGTGTTTACATAATGCCATATCATTAATATTCATATATCTTATTCATTGCATTTGATAGACTGTAATCTCGCTGACGGGGAGTACATCCTCGTTCCGGAGCAAGGAGTTGCTCAGGAGGTAGTCCAGGAGCCAGCCATCGAGGATCTGCCTGCCCCAGCTTTGGAAGGCAAGCCTCGGTTTTATGCATAACCAATTCTATATGCTATTTTACTGCACTTAATGTTTGTAGGCTTGTACTGTGCACTTAAGTGTAGGAGTTGATTGAAACCTTAGTTGCATGAACTCAGGATTTCCTTTGTAATGGATACTAGTATGCTAGGTCGAGTAACTACTTTGCTAATTAGGGATCTCGGTTGAAGTCGAGTGATTTTTCTAGCACTCGCGCAAGGTCAAGAATTGGTTGTATCCATTTTTATATCAGAATGATGATGGTCTGTGGACAACGATCCATGGGGATGTGTTGTCTACGAGGCGAGAAATTGGAATAAGGATTAACGCGCGGATACCTGTGTCAAGCGTTTGAACGTACTAAGCACATGCCGAGAAATATGGTAAATCGGTAAGCCTAGTACCTGAGTGAACCTGCCCGCAGACTTTACTCCTCACGCGACCTGAGACGTGATCTCCCATTTCAGTTATGGTGGGTACAAGTGCGGTCACTGAACGACGGAAGTCGGGGTCAGTGAGGCATTGTAGGCCAAGGCGGTGAGCCCTGTTCTGTTGCCAGGAAATCGATGGGGACGGTTGATGTGTGTGGGGACGGAGTGCCTCGCCACGTCGTGTGTTTAGGTTTACCTTGCAAGGATAAAAACTCGATTCAAATCATCTGCTTCTCGCAGCTAATGAGACTGCTTGATCCATTGTAGTGCATTGAGTAATAAGTGAAAATATGTTGATTTGGCAAAAATATGTTGATTGCTAAATGCTTGATACCATGTATGATTAGCTAGGTACACATTTAGTCTTAAGAGAGTCACACTAAACCTTGAAAAGCTAAAACTTGATTTTAGACTTAGCTAGTGCTTTTGGCAAACCAAACCCCTCAGCCAAATAGCTGCATGTCTAGAGGTAGAGGAGTACACTCCTCACACCGGGTAAGTCTAGCTGAGTATTAGTATACTCAGTCTTGCTTGTGGCATAATTTTTTATAGGTTCTCTAGAGAATATGGTTGCTGGAGTGACTTGGCCGTCCATCTTACCACCGGGTTGGACAGTCGAGTGGGACCCTACCTAAGCAGAGGAGGAGCATGAGGAGTGATGGGCAAGGCTTCCCCATCCCTCCGTTTATTTACCGTTAGTTATACTCCGCTGCATTCCGAACAATGATCACTGCTTTTGATAAACTCCGATGACGTTGTAATAAATTTAAATACTCCTTAATGTATGGTTTTATGCTTTATTGTATTTGCTCTGTGCCTCACCTTCGAGTGAGCACGTGGTACTTGATCCTGTTAGTGGCCTTGTCGGACTAGATCTGAGGGACTGACGTTTTATTCCTATTTAAGTGTGGTCTAGCCTCTAAGGCGGGACTTAGGCACTTAAGTTGGAATAATTCGGGCGGTTCCGCCATAGCTGGTATTGGAGCTTGTACCACCACAGAGGAATCAATAAATCGTCATTACCAATCTTTTCAAAGCAAGTAAAACTTGTTAGAAACCAATGTTGAATAGATCGGTAAGACGATAAGATTGGACGTAGGACGTGAAGCCTTAGGATACTAGATGGGTAGCTAGGTGGCTATTTGAGTATGCCCTATAGGCTGCTATGATAATGGGTGGAGGTTTTTCTCTATCCCTATATGTTTGATGTGAGGTCGCTTAGGACGAGCATGCATGCATCATTTTGTTCTAGCTACTTAGTAAGTGGTCAAGACTTTTAAAAGCTATGAATCCAAGAGGCACCGTAATAAAGATTAAGTATACCTCAAAGATCTCAACGCAACCCTGGGAAAGCCAAGCACTAATTCCCTTTTATTTCTGTAATTTTTTTTTCTTTTTTCGCTTACGCTTACCCTTACACAGATGACTTCTCACGAATCCTCAGAAGGAGGGAACACACATTCCCACACGGACAGACTTGCACGAGAGGGTTTTCCCCTCATTGTGGGAGGTGCTATTGGGAGCCGGTTATACGACGCCTCCCCAATACGCGGTGCAGTTGTTCGAGGAGCACCGGGTACCCCGCTGTAGGGTGAGGATGACCTTGGAGCCTCATCCCTTGCAGTCGGGCTAGCGTTCGTTGGACTCCGAGTCTTTCGGATTCAGGGCTGAAGATACTATCGAGTCCACCGCTCTTCACGTACTGACTACCTTTTTTGGTTTTCACCCCTTGGAGCTGTCAACTCATCCCATTGGCTTGTTCCCCGCTGAAAAGGAGGACGACCCAATGTGGAAGGATCGAGTGGAGCATGCCAAGGATGTGTGGGCTCTTTACCTGGGGCAGACTGCTCACCTGACGGTGCGGTGCATGAATGCCCTGTATCGTCTGCAAGCAGTGCGAGGTGAGGCAATGTCCCAACTGATGGGAATAGTGGAGTCTACCAAGATCACCCTGGATAATAGGGAGGACCTTGTGGTAGATCTGTCTACTGAGCTGGCGGAGAAGGACCTCCAGGTGGAGCAGATGGCCACCCAAATCCAAGAGCTTGAGGAGCAAGTAGGGGCCAGGGAGAACACCATCGAGTTTCTCTAGGATCAGCTCCTGACCACGCAACAACAACTTGAGGAAGCCAACCAGCACTTGGATATGCACCACCAGGAAATTCAGGACATGGAGGCAGAAGGGGTCGACGAGGATGTCGACATCGAGGGAGGAGAGGAGCCGGAGCCTGCATCCAGCTTGGACACTGCTAGCTCAGGGAGACCACCTTCCCCCGAGTCTAGTGTTGCCTCGTTTGCCCATTAGGTTTTAGAAATTGGGGTAGAAGTGTGCGGCAGTAGAACTCCTCGAAACTAGCTTAGCTTTTGCACCATTAGGATACTAGGCTAGGGAGAGTTGATTATTTTGAACACTGCTATAACCGGTAGAAAAACTCTTTTGGATTGACGAATGATGGATGATGCCTATTTTAAGTTATGAAGGAAATTTATGTCATGTGGTACCTCTTATGAAAATGCAAGGAAATGTTTGACATTTTACAAACTTTGTCCTTTAAAATCGCTTACCATGTGCAACCCCTGATTTCCAAAGTATGATATTAAGAGCATCCTAAATTTCAGATGGCAGGAAGAGCGCGCCGTGGACAGAATGAAAGCATTCCTCCACCACTGCCGCTGCCTCCTACCATGCAAGAACTGATGGCTCAGCAAAATGAGATTCTACGACAGTTAGCTCAGCGTCAGCCACCACCCCAGCACTATGGTGGTGGTGATCACCATCAACGTCCCCCAGCATTGGCCACCTATCAGGAGTTCCTCAGCACTCAGCCGCCATTGTTCACTCGGGCAGAGGATCCACTTGATGCTGATGTGTGGCTCAGGGTGGTGGAATCCAAATTTCCACTTCTTAATGGAGTTTGTTCAGATGTGGCTAAGGTCCGTTTCGCCACCCAGCAGCTTCGTTGACCCGCGCGGACATGGTGGGATCACTTTCTCGCTATGGAGTCGGTTGACCATGTGGTGGAATGGGGAGAGTTTAAGGCAGCATTCAGAGGACATCACATACCAGCAGGCATCATGGACGACAAGCTTAATGAGTTTCTGGCACTTACTCAGGGGAGTCGTACAGTGTTACAGTACGCCCAAGCCTTCAACGACCTATGTTAGTACGCAGGCTATCATGCTGACACGGATGAGAAGAAGGGGACAGGTTCAGGAGGGGCCTCAGTACTAAGCTCTGCGACCTTCTCAACATAGTCAGGGCCAACAACTACAATGAGTTAGTCAACATGGCCATTTCTCAGGAAGACTGCATCACAGCCCGCCAGGCAGAAAAGAAGAGGAAGACCCCTATGGCAGGACCTTCAGCTAAGCCTCAGCGCTTCGGGATTGTGTCCGACACTCAGAGTAGGGGACCTCAGTAGCAAGGACGTGGGTGATCCGACCACAACAGCAGCAGCAGGCACCCAACCCCTCTCAACCCCCAGTTCAAAGGAACAACAACCAGCCATAGCAGCAGTACCATCAGGCCAATGACAACAGATGTTTTACTTGTGGCAGCACTGGACACTACACCAAGAATTGACCCAAGAACCAGCAGAGGCAGGGATAGAATTCAAATCAGAACCAAGGCAAGAGACAGAAGGTGCAAGTGAGGCAAGGCAGGCTAAACTTCACCACATTGGCTGATATTCCAGAGGGAGCACCCGTCATGACTGGTATCTTTTACGTTTTGAATTATCCTGCAGTCATTCTTTTTGATTCAGGTGCATCACACAGTTTTATTAGTGCAAAATTTAGTGCCAAATGCCAGTTACCTTTTCATCACACAAATGGGGGCATTACCATTTCAACGCCAGGAGGCAGGGTTGCCACCTATCAAATCAATAGACAGGTGCCTATAAATTTGGTAGTCTTATAATTAAAACCACCCTCCTTATCTTGGGATTGGATAGTGTGGATATCATCTAAGGAACTGTCTGGTTATCAAGACATCAGGCAGTGATTGATATCGCAGCAAGGGCCATTGAGGTGCACTCACCTACTTGTGGTGAAGTTACGTTATCTTTGCCTAACCAGGGTTGTACCCATTCCTATGCCTTCGCCCTGATAGAGTCACCCATCGGAAGGATTCCAGTGGTCTGTGAGTACCTCGATGTTTTCCCAGATGAATTGCCAGGGATGCCACCCGATAGGGACATAGAGTTTGCAATTGAGCTGCAACCCGAAACTGCCCCTATATCCAAGAGACCCTATAGGATGCCTCCAGCAGAGTTAGCAGAACTGAATAAGCAGTTACAAGAGTTGTTGGACAAGGGATTCATTCGTCCAAGTACTTCGCCATGGGGATGTCCAGCCTTGTTCGTGAAGAAGAAAGATGAGAGTCTGAGGTTGTGTGTTGATTACTGCCCTCTCAATGCGGTAACAATCAAAAATAAGTATCAGTTGCCCCGCATTGATGTGTTGTTTGATCAGTTGGTGGGAGCCAAGGTGTTTTCCAAGATAGACCTTCGCTCTGGCTATCACCAGATCAAGATCAGGGCCAGTGATATTCCGAAGACGACTTTCTCTACCAGATACGGACTTTATGAGTACTTGGTGATGTCGTTCGGGCTGACCAATGCCCCGGCATATTTCATGTATTTGATGAATTCAGTGTTCATGCCAGAACTGGACAAGTTTGTGGTGGTTTTTCATTGATGACATTCTGGTATATTCAAGAAATGAACGGGAGCATACTAAGCACTTGCATATAGTACTTCAGAGACTGCGCGATCATCATTTGTATGCTAAATTGTCCAAATGTGATTTCTGGCTGAGGGAAATTAAATTTTTGGGTCACACCATTTCTCAGGATGGGATATCAGTTGATCCTGAGTAAGTGCAAGAGGTGATGAATTGGAAGCCTCCTACCACCGTACGGCAGATTCGGAGTTTTCTGGGATTGGCAGGATATTATCGGCGATTCATTCCGGATTTCTCCAGGATTGCAAAGCCAATGACTAAATTGTTTAAGAAAGGAGTAAGGTATGAATGGAGTCAGAAATGTGAGGATGCCTTTCATACATTGAGGCAGCATCTGACAACAGCACCCGTGCTAGCACAGCCTAACAACACCAAACCTTTCGATGTTTATTGCGATGCTTTAGCACTGGTTTGGGATGTGTCTTGATGCAAGACAACAGTTATTGCCTATGCATCCCGAGCACTCAGGCCTCATGAGTAGAACTACCCCACACATGATTTGGAGTTAGCAGCCGTAGTTCATGCTCTGAAGATATGGAGACACTATCTAATGGGTGCTCATTGTAATATCTATACTGATCACAAGAGTCTCAAGTATATTTTCACTCAGGCTGATCTTAATATGAGGTAGAGAAGATGATTGGAATTGATCAAGGACTATGATTTGGAGGTGCATTACAATCCGGGCAAGGCCAATGTCGTGGCAGATGCTTTAAGTCAAAAGGCCCAGTGCAACTGTGTAACTATGGACTCTAAGATCGCCACTCTATGTGACGAGTTATGCAAGCTGAATAAGGAAGTTGTTTCCTCAGGTACCTTGAATTATATCTCAGTGGAGCCCACTCTACATGAGCAGATAATCATGGCACAGATTGGTGACAAGGGTGTTCAAGTCATTAAGGATATGCTCGAACAAAAGGTGGAAAAGTACAGATGCTTTCGTCAGGACAGCAAGGGAGTTCTATGGTTTGAAGACCGATTGGTTGTTCCTAAGAATCCAGAACTCAGGCAGGAAATATTGGATGAAGCTCATCTTTCCAAATTTTCCATGCACCCCGGCAGTAACAAGATGTATCATGATCTCAAATCCTTGTATTGGTGGACCAGAATGAAGAGGGAAATTGCTAAGTATGTATCTGAATACGACACTTGCCAAACAATCAAGGCTAGTCATTTGAAGGTAGCAGGTACCTTACAGCCCCTTCCGATACCATCTTGGAAATTAGAGGATATTTGCATGGATTTTATTGTGGGATTGCCCAACACCTCCCGACACCATGATTCTATTTGGGTCATTGTGGATAGATTAACCAGGACAGCTCATTTCTTGCCAGTACATACCACCCACAAGACAGAGAAATATGCATAGATCTATATTAACCAAATAGTGCGTTTGCATGGAATTTTGAGGACTACTGTGTCTGATAGAGGAGCACTGTTTGTGGCACGTTTTGTGTCTCAAAAGTCACTTGGAACCACTGTGATTAGAAGCTCAGCGTACCATCCTTAGACAGATGGTCAGATGGAAAGAGTAAATCAAATTCTCGAGGACATGTTGCGAGCCTGTGTGTTACACTATGGTAAGAATTGGGATAAGTGCCTTTCTTTGGCGGAGTTCTCGTATAACAACAGCTACCAGTCCAGCCTAAAGATGGCACCTTTCGAGGCCTTGTATGGGAGAAGGTGTAGAACACCGCTAAATTGGTCACAAGCTGGAGAGAGGGAAATATTTGGACCTGACCTAGTACTTGAAGCCGAGAATAAAGTCAGAGTCATTAAGAAGAACTTGGAAGCTGCTCAGGCCAGACAGAAGAGCTATCATGATAAGAGAAGGAAGCCTCTACAATTTGAAGTGGGAGACCATGTATATCTTAAGGTGTCACCCACCAAAGGTGTTCAGAGATTTGGGATCAAGGGCAAGTTAGCTCCTCACTATATTGGGCCTTATGAGATCAAAGAGGCTTGTGGACCTGTAGCGTACCAATTGAAGTTGCCATCTCATATGTTAGCAATTCATGATGTGTTCCACGTATCTCAGCTACGGAAGTGTGTCCGCTTACCCACGGAAGTGCTACCTGAACCAGAATTTGAGATAGAACCAGACTTGTCTTATCAAGAGCACCCTGTCATGGTATTGGACCAAAAAGAAAGATTAACTCGAGCAAGGTCAATCCAAATGTATAAGATTCAATGGAGCAACCATTCAGAAGAAGAGGCTACGTGGGAAACTAAGGATTTTCTACATTCTCGCATCCCCGACTTTCTGCCTAAAGGAGTCGGTACGTAACCCAAAACACCCACCCCCACCTGCCCTTTGAATCTAAGTATAAGGGAAACCTAGTTAATAAGAGTAGAGTAAGTTATGAAAATAAATCTAGAAGGTCTTCCTTCTGAAGTTGCAAAGAGAATGACATTCGAAGAGCAGTTAACTAGAGAAACTTGGTTAAAGGAAGCTGCAACACACCAGCACACACCTTCTTTGTACCCCACTAAAGGATCCCTACCCAATCTCGGGACAAGATTCCTTTAAGGGGGGGAGGGCTGTAACACCCCTGGTGTTACTCAAAGCCCTGGCCAAAGAAGCACATTAGATCATACTCAAACTTTATGCTAAAATGGAAAGTGAAGGGACTCAAAGTTTAGAGGCATGGTTAAGATAAGCATTTACCATAACAAGAAAGAAATTCTAACCCTCATACAATGTTCACCCACAAACAAGATTCTAAAACCCTAATTCCTTCTTAAGCCCTTACACCCTAACCGTGGGATTAAAGGGGAAAGAGTGGGCAAATGATCAAAACATAAAAAGGAATCTTTACTAAAGATGAAGTGTATTAGTAAAGCTACAAAATTTAGTAAGAGAAATGTTGCAAAAAGGCCCAACAAAAACACCAAAACAATTCTCCAAGAGGGGAACACACTTGAGCCTTTCAAAAATTTTCTAAGTCCCAAAACCACCCTAGCCAAAAGATCAAAGGTGTTCACCTTTGTGCTGGCGCCAAAACCATTTGGACCAAATAGCAAAAAGTAACCAAATCACCCAAGGCACCTCTCTGAAAATTTTTAATTCAAATCGAGGTCGTTTGACATGGTTTGACATCGGTTTTTTCACTGGTGAACAGTGCCAACCGACTTGACTTGGCGCTCGCATATCTCACAAGCTAGGGCATATCTCCCATTGGAACTTACACAAACTAGCTAGCCCTAGGTGCCAGGAAGAAATTTGCACAAGACCCTTGGCGAGATTCACATGTTTGTGATCCCTGCAGGCACTTGAGAAAAGGCAGAAACAAACGCCCACGTGTTCGACGTGTTCTGGCGCGCTAGAGCACGCCCTCGGTGCTCTGCCCACGCGCACAGCCCCGCGCCGTGCCAACCTCGCGTCCACGCCCACGCCCGCGCCCGTGCCTATAAAAGCCATCCCGGCCTCGACCGTACACCCCCGCGCGTCCCTGACCCAACCCGAGCTCGAGTTCGCCGGCATTTGACCCGTGAACGAGGTGCCAGCGGCCACGCAAACCACAACCGCCGTAGACCAGCCAAACCAGCCATTCCCCACCCCATCCAACCCTCGGGGTAACCTCTATGGACCTCGGTGAAGCTCCCAGAGACGGGGATTGAACTCTACCTCACCGGAGAAACCGGATCGACGTCGCCAGACTTCACCCGACCACCAGCGCACGTAGACCGAGCTCCACGGTAAGCCATTCGTCGATTCCTTGCACCTGTAGCATCCTTAGTGTTGGGGGCCTTCGGCTTCTGAAGGTCCTCAAAAACATGATTTGACAATGTTTTCCAAGTGAAATATGTGAACAGGTGTCTTCGGAATCGGGTTACGGGTATACAAGAGTATGGTCAAGATGAAGCTTGAGTGGGACGGAAGGCGATTATGACGAAGGATAAGATGATCACGAAGCTATGCGCAGAAAAGCTTCGGCATGACAGCAGAAAAGGGGAACCGACTTAAAGATGAAAAGCCAAATTAGACCTCGAAGAATTACTATAGAGTTATTGATAAATGTAAAGGGCATTAATGTAACTCTACACGGGCTACGTCCCGTGCCTATAAATAGATGAACAGTACTCCCGTACTGTTCACGCTGACTTGGCATTCGCTTTTCGCATCACGCCTGTACCTTTACTTTCCGTCAATCCGAAGGTACATTTATAATTTGTCATTACAAATATGATAATGCAAATAAAAATAAGTTGATGATAATATCTGTATTATTATTCGTATTTTATATACGCATTCTTCTTTGTCATCTATAGAGCTTACGAAGGTCTCTTCATAACCTTCGTCCGAAATTCATTATATCCGAAGGGATATAATGTCTTGAAAGACGAAGGACTTTAACATTTAACACTTTTTATATTGCCTTGTTCTTAACTCTTAGAATTTGAGAACAAGTCACCAACATTGGCGCCCACCTCCGGTGAACTCACTTCCATTTTTTGAGTTTTGAACACCTTCGGCAAGCATCACCTTCGTCATGCCGCCGAAGAAAGCTCCAGCAACAGGGGTTGCCACTCTACAGCCGTTGGACCCCAATCAGGATGTCCTTTCTCTTAGGGAGGCCCGAAGCCAGAAGAGGAAGGCCACCAGTCCAACGCCTCCGGAGGACGACTTGGACCAAGAAATCCAAAACTTGGAGATGCTCCATCAACAGGTCCAACGGAAGAAGGAAAAGATGGCTCGTCTAGCTGACCTGCAAAGGCAGATAGACGAAGCCTCTGAAGAAGTTCGTCATCTTGCTCAAGATGACCATAACCGAAGACCTCCGCACAGAGAGCTTCATCAGGAGGGCTTCTACAACGAGGACGACTGGTATGAAGATTTCCATCATGGAAATTTTTCTTTTGATGATACTTCTCCTCTGTCAACAGAACTGCAGGCTACACCTTGGCCCCAGTCTTACAAGCCACCCCAGCTCCCCATGTACGACGGTCATTCAGACCCGAAGCAATTCTTGATGAGTTATGAAGCAACCATATCTTCGTATCGTGGCAATACTGCAGTCATGGCAAAGTCTTTCGTCATGGCTGTCAAGAGTGTTGCACAAACCTGGTATTCCTCTCTTCGGCCAGGAACAATCACCTCATGGCAAAAGCTGAAGGACATTTTGATAACCAGCTTCCAAGGGTTTCAAACGAAGCCGGTCACTGCTCAAGCTTTATTCCAGTGCACCCAGGACCACGAAGAATACCTTCAGGCGTATGTCCGAAGGTTCTTGCGTCTGAGGGCACAGGCACCAACAGTGCCCAATGAAATTGTCATTGAGGTCATGATTAAGGGACTTCGGCCGGGACCTTCAGCGCAATACTTTGCCAGGAAGCCTCCTCAAACTTTGGAGAAGCTGCTCCAGAAGATGGACAAGTATATTCGAGCTGACAATGACTTTCGCCAAAGAAGGGAGGAAGCATTCAGGTTCTCTGAAATGACCAGGGGCTTCAGAGGAAGATTCCATCCGAGGCACGTCAGGTCAATTCACAACTCTACTCAAAGTGATGATAGAGGGAGCCAACAGCAAAGGCCACAGTACTCCTCGCAAGCTTCGGGGCAGCAGCAAAGCTCTTTCCGGCCGCCAGCGCCAAGGGGCAGAGGCGCCAGGGGCTTCGGGGGAAGATTTGGGGATCAGCCAAGAAAAATTTACTGCCTATTCTGTGGTGAAGACAAGGGCCATACCACCAGGATGTGCCATGTTACCATCCAGAAGCAAAAGGAGATAGCAGAAGCTGCAGCGCAACAGAGTCAGCCGAAGCAAGTCATGCATACTGCTTCATACCATTCGCCTTACATTCCAGAATATGTAGGCAATCACCCTGCAGCTTCTGTTGCTTCGGCAAGTCAACCCCAAGCATCTTGGCAACAGCCTCCACCGCCACCACCAACGCAACGAGGTCAGCAGCCAGAAGGGAGTAAGCACACTCACCTCCAGCGGGACTTCAGAGAGGAGTCCGAAGCTCGCACAGTCAATAGCACTGTGCCAGAGTCAAAGCATATTTACTGACAAATATCCTACCTCGACAGCAGCTTTTCGCATTTTTCGCATTCAGTATTACTTTCTTTTTAATAAGGAACAATTATGGGAAGTTTAAGTGCTTTTTTATCGTTTTTCAATCTCTTGTAACAGTTTCGCTTTTTACCATAATGAAAATATATCTTCTCCATAGGCTTGAGTTGCCGAAGCATAAGAATTTATGGTGGCACGGAGGACCTTCGAATTATCAAAAATTTGTTCTAAGGAACGCAGTGCAATTTCTTCGAAGCAGCAAAAAGTCGTTCCTAAGGGAGCGCAGTGTAAGTTTTCTGCTCAAAAGTCGTTCCGAAGGGAATGCAGAGCTTACAGCGAAAAATAAACGCTGATTCCGCTGAAAGTAAAAGGCGAAGAAGCTCCTAAGGGAGGCTTACAGCGAAAAATAAACGCTGATTCCGCTGAAGTAAAAGGCGAAGAAGCTCCTAAGGGAGGCTTACAGCGAAAAATAAGTGCTGATTCCGCTGAAAGTAAAAGGCGAAGAAGCTCCTAAGGGAGGCTTACAGCGAAAAATAAACGCTGATTCCGCTGAAGTAAAAGGCGAAGAAGCTCCTAAGGGAGGCTTACAGTGAAAAATAAATGTCAACTTTCGGCAAATATCATTTTGCATAACATCACATCATTACATCATTTGCATAGCATAACATCATACATCATAGTGCATCAACAACACAAGAAGGGGGGTCTCGATATTGATATTCGAAGATTGTTTTGAAGAAATAGTGACACGACACAAAAAATAGCCATTGAAGAGTTATACCTTCGTCAAACTCTGAAATGGAAGGATCTATTGATTATTGATTTTACGAGGATTGGTTACTGATTTTATGAGAACACGGATATCATTTACGAAGCATGAAAAGAAGGGAAGGTGTTTTTTCGCCGAAGGCTCAAAAACGGTATGTATATGATATTTCATGCATCGTAAAGAATAGAACTATAAACAGCTAATATATTACATCCAAAGTTGCACAATATTACACATGATTCTCAACAAACATTACATTCTAAATGTTTTTACAACAGCATCTAATCTTCCCTTAGGACTACTTCTGCAGCTTCGTTTAGTAGCTGATCAACAACTTTATCCATGATGGCTTCGGCCATTTGTCTAATCTCGTCATCCCCCTTCGTGTGGGGGCCCGGAGATAGCTCAGCAGGTTCTGAGGGAAGAGAAGATACGGATATATTACTATTACAAACCGTGAACAAGTTCGAAATCAAAAAATTACAACGAAGAGTCAAAAACCACTAATTAATACCTATTTGCCCTTCGGGCTCTGCGCTTTTCTCAGCGACCTCTGCTACTTTTCTAGCATCATGAATGCCTTTTTCGCTTTTTTGAATAATTTCTTGGGCCATTTCTCGGCCACCATTGTCCCAGATGTCGGTGAAAAATTTTCCACCGACCAGGTTTGCTTCGGCCGAGGGGTCTTTTATATCTTCGGAGGATAAGGCAGTTTCGGATTGTGCCAAAGATTTCACATGCTCACAGCCTTTCCTCTCCAAAATAGTAGCAATCCCCCTGGCACTCGAAAAGGCACATTTGTCTCCGCGGCTATTCAAAATTTCCTCAAAGGCCTTATCTTCGTGACTGATCCACTCAATTGGGCCTTCGGGGTCACCCCTTGTGAAGTTTTCCTCGCTCGAGAATGCGCCCACGCTAGCGAAGATGGTTTTTATTTTCTTAGCGCATTCTATAGATTTATTATAGCATCTTTTCTTGGATGCACGAAGCTCTTCAACGTTTCTTTCTAAATGATTTGCCCACTGGTCACTAAGTTCTCGCTTCGTCTCTTCAAGTATGCGTTCTTCTTTAGCTCTAGCTAACTGTTTCCGAAGATCCTCAATTTCGCGCTTCTGAGCCTCAGCTTGAGCTTTAGAAGTAGCTTCGTCTTCTTTTATCTTATCCACCAATGTAAGCAGAATTTTATCTTTTTCCAAAGCTTCGTTCCTCAGCTTAATAACCTCTGTTCGTAGGTTGTTGAAAGCAATATTATAGCTCTCGTCTTCAGCATTCTTTTGCGCTCTCAAAGCGTTGCTAAGTATTAAACCCTATATGAAAAGAATTAGTATAAAAATAAAAGAATAATTCAAAAATTATAAACTTCCAAATATACAATTTTCATACCTTCAGACTATTTTATGCGAGGCTATCTGCAAGATCGTCCTTTGTCATAGCGCAGAGGCCAGCTTCAAGCTTCGGGAACCCCATACTTCTAGCCATCTCCCGGCAGACAGATAATTCTTTGTTGTCTGGGAGGCAGTATAAGAAGTCATCTTCGTCTGTACCATTGAATACTAAGGCCCCCTTTGGATACTTCAGTTCTCGGGCATAGTGATTAGCTTCAAAAATCTCTTCTTCAGATAATCTTTTTCCCGAAGCATGTCGTACAATATAATCAAGTACTGCGGAAGATGCTTCGGGGGCAGCAGTGCCAGTTTCTTCAGTCAAAATTTGTTGTGCTGTTTCTGTTTCTTCGGCTTCCAAGGATTTCACCTTGGCGGGCTCGGAAGGCCCAGCTTCAGTTTCTGCCTGGTTCTTTGAAGCTTCGGCAACAAAGGCTTCAGTGTGCACTTCGGAAGTTTCAACAATTTTCTTCGGAGTCGTGCTTGAAGACTTAATTGTCTCCAAAACATCCAGCACATTAACCATCCTTTTTCTTTTGGGGGTCACTGCTGGACCCTTTTGGCTTTTTGCTGCCTCAATTTTTGTTGAAGGACTTAAAACTTTTGATGTCTTTGTTTCTTCAGCCCTCGGTTCTTCTATTTTTTCCGTCGCTGGCACTTCGGCCAGCCCTTCAATATTTGGCAGGGGGTTGGCTCTTTAGCTTCGGTGGCCGAAGAGGTCTCACCGACAAACTCAGGCACTGTGGCCGGTTCAATATAACGTGGCTGGTGTGTGAGAACCTTTACCCTTTTCCTCTTCGGCGCCGGCTCACTAGGAGCAGCTGAAGCAGTTTCCTTCGCAGAAGATGTATTCTTTCTTTTTTCACCCCGCGTTGGATAGCGGTAGTCGGGGTAGACAAATCCAATTGCATCAAATACTCGGTTGAGTCTCTTCTTCTTTCGGCCTCCGAAGGCCGCTGATAATGCAGTATCTTCGGCCTTTGAGTATACTCCAAGCAATTCATCACTTACGGTCTCAATACTTTTTAGCCAGTCATCATCTGGCTCGACGAATTTATCTCCATATTGGAATGTGTATTTTAGCCTAACCAACCCACCTTCATCAGTTTCTTTAACGGTCTCCTTCGGCATTCCCCACTGTTCTACAAGTGGCCATATTCTGAAGGCAATGTGTTCTTGAACCAAATCCCTTGTCCCAATAAAAGAGCAAACCACGCCGAAGGCTCTCTAGCATTCTTCGGCTGCTTCATTCATTTCCACCTTCGGCCTCCGGAGGCCGAAGCATTGCCAGATAGGGCGCATAATGATATCTTTAATATCTTCCCATGTTTTCAAGTCATTCTTCACATAAAACCATTCCGTCATCCAGTCGCCGGGCCACCTCTTTCGAAAGGTTGGCACGGGGCAGCTTGACCCAGACCGGGCGCCGAAGCTGTAGCAGCCAAAATTGTTGTGATACTGCTCTTTACCCCAGGGTTTTGTCTCATACAATAGCTCATGTATGTTGCAGAAACTTTTTGCATTAGGTTCTAAACCTTGGCTCCTCACGGCCCACACAAAGATGCCCATCCTTATGATTGCTTCGGGGGTAAGTTGGTGAAGGTAGATTTCAAATATCTTTAGTATTTCCATGACAAAACTGCTCAAGGGAAATCGCAGTCCAGCCTTTAAGAAGCTTCGGAATATCACAACTTCATTTTCCTCGGGAGTCGGACAAGTCTTCTCTCCTTCGTCAGCCCTCACAACAGACAAGTCCCGAAAATATATGCCCCTCATATTGACAAGATGACTTTCTTTAATACTGGATTTACCAAAAACCGCATGGCTTGGTCGCCAAGGTCGATCTTCGGAGTCTTCACCACCACTATCCACATCATAATTGTCACTGTCACCAGTATCTTCAGATAAACCCTCCAAAATCTCCCTAGTAATCTTCTCTGTGTTAGTCTTTGATATTGATTGAAGAAAGCCCAGATGCATCTCCTCGGAAAGGCTTAGCTTCGAATCACCAACAGCTTTCTTATCTTCAGACATCTTCGCAAACGCTGAGAAAGTGCTCTCGAAACCGAAGCTTAAAAATTTAAAAAAAGCCAAACAAGTGTTGCTGCGCACAGGCTAAAAGTTGGGTGAGTAAAAGCAGATGGCAAGAAAACGTGCCAAATAAACTCGTGGTGAGATCTTATTTATACACCTAGTGCGTTGAAAACTGGAGGGAAGGTATTTTTTGGGACCTTCGGCTTAAAGCCTTCGTTCATGTCGCAATATAAATTTATCATTCCAGCAAATTAATATTGCGAGGGGCTACTGTTGGGGGCCTTCGGCTTCCGAAGGTCCTCAAAAACATGATTTGACAATGTTTTCCAAGTGAAATATGTGAACAGGTGTCTTCAGAATCGGGTTACGGGTATACAAGAGTATGGTCAAGACAAAGCTTGAGTGGGACGGAAGGCGATTATGACGAAGGATAAGATGATCACGAAGCTATGCGCAGAAAAGCTTCGGCATGACAGCAGAAAAGGGGAACCGACTTAAAGATGAAAAGCCAAATTAGACCTCGAAGAATTACTATAGAGTTATTGATAAATGTAAAGGGCATTAATGTAATTCTACACGGGCTGCGTCCCGTGCCTATAAATAGATGAACAGTACTCTCGTACTGTTCACGCTGACTTGGCATTCGCTTTTCGCATCACGCCTGTACCTTTACTTTTCGTCAATCCGAAGGTACATTTATAATTTGTCATTACAAATATGATAATGCAAATAAAAATAAGTTGATGATAATATCTGTATTATTATTCGTATTTTATATACGCATTCTTCTTTGTCATCTATAGAGCTTACGAAGGTCTCTTCCTTCATAACCTTCGTCCGGAATTCATTATATCCGAAGGGATATAATGTCTTGAAAGACGAAGGACTTTAACATTTAACACTTTTTATGTTGCCTTGTTCTTAACTCTTAGCATTTGAGAACAAGTCACCAACACTTAGCATCCTGTGAAGCTCCTTGTGCTATTTGATTGAGCCGTACCGCCGTGAGCAGGCCGGACCGTACGCCGCCGACGAGCCCGACCGCCTGCGCACGTGGCCCGACCGATTCCGGCCATCACCGTCGATGAGTCGCACCTCGACGTGACCGCCAGGACCTCCCTGATCTAACCCCACCCTTCGCCGGACCTTCCTCGCCGCCGATAAGCCACGCCATCCTGTTTATTCCCCGCGGTTACTGTTTCAAGGGAGAGGGACCTTAGGGGAAAAGAAGAA
The DNA here is from genome assembly GCF_902167145.1 of Zea mays. Classification (NCBI taxonomy): domain Eukaryota; kingdom Viridiplantae; phylum Streptophyta; class Magnoliopsida; order Poales; family Poaceae; genus Zea; species Zea mays. The sequence goes on along the minus strand of NC_050104.1, from coordinate 78,523,559 downwards.
GAAGCCAGGGGGGTTTTGAATAGTCAGTGACTCAGGTGAATAGTCCCGCAGGGGTATGGTTTAAAGACTTAGTTAAGGGAAAGCCCAGAGGTCTCGGTGTAAACTGGTTTTTCCTTAAACCTTTTAAACATTATTCATTTAAATATAGACAGAGCTTACAAAATTGATAACTCCAGTTTTATCCAACCAAATATGGTCAAACTAATTTTACTAGGTTTTAAATAATATGAACTACTTAGGAAAAATACCAAACACCCTAAGTACTGCAGGAAATTTTAAAGTTTTGATTTAAATAGTAAACTGGCCAAAAGCTAAATAAAGAAAGGAAAAATAGTTATACTATTTGACTGAGGTTAAGAAAAATTAGAGAGATACTTAACCACTAAATACCTTGTTTAAAAAATAATAAACTCCTCAGTGCACCAGATTAGGGAGGATTTTACCATTACAACTTGCTTTGATTCAAACTTAAAGAAAATGGAAAAGGGAGTTTAAAATAAGAACCAGGGGGTAACCACATTTTTGCTAGCTTACTTTATTAACATAGTTCACTAGAAAATTTTGTTAAGCCCTCTGTTAGTACAAAAGAAATGCACCACATTTTATTTTATGAAATCCATGAAAACTTAGAAAAACCATAGAAAATTAACTCCAAGAAGAACCCACCCTAATCCTAGGGATAGCTAATAATATGCTGATAAGAATCTAGGAAAAATATAGGTTTTGTTGTTTGACATTTTTCAAATAACAAGTTAGTTATAAGTACATTTTTGGTATTAAACTTTAGAAAATCATAACTAAATACCCATTAGGTCTTTGTTTGTGATTTTTGGCACAGAGACCTATTATCACCCATGAATATTAGCAAAAATAAAATTTAGTCCAGAAACCTCACCTAAATCAGAGCTATAGTGCAAAGTGCCTTTTTACCCTTACTTTTGTTATTTTTGCACAAGGCGTGTCTGAGTTAATTCCAACATCAAATTTTTATAATAAACCACAAAGGCCAATGTCTACCCACTGTAATTTTTGTAACATTTTTAGAAAGTTCTAAATTGCCATGAGAGTTCAAAGGCACTCAATAAGAAGCATAATAGAAAGTAAAATAAGAATTATGGGGGAAATTAGTGGTGTGCAACCTTAAATCCTCCAAGAGCCAAAACAAACATCCAAGGGATGACTGAAATTTTAAGTTCATTCAAGACCCTAAAATGAATGTATGAAACCCTTAAGGCCAACAAAGGAAACCCTAGTGTACCACTATTTTAGTATTGTTTTACTATACTTAGTGTTTACAAAATGCCATATCATTAATATTCATATATCTTATTCATTGCATTCGATAGACTGTAATCTCGCTGACGGAGAGTACATCCTCGTTCCGGAGCAAGGTGTTTCTCAGGAGGTAGTCTAGGAGCCAGCACCAAAGCCTGCCATTGAGGATCTGCCTGCCCCAGCTTTGGAAGGCAAGCCCCGGTTTTATGCATAACCAATTCTATATGCTATTTTACTGCACTTAATGTTTGTAGGCTTGTACTGTGCACTTAAGTGTAGGAGTTGACTGAAACCTTAGTTGCATGAACGCAGGATTTTCTTTGTAATGGATACTAGTATGCTAGGTCGAGTAGCTACTTTGCAAATTAGGGATCTCGGTAGAGGTCGAGTGATTTTTCTAGCACTCGCGCGAGGTCAGGAATTGGTTGTATCCATTTTTATATCAGAATGATAATGGTCTGTGGACAACGATCCATGGGGATGTGTTGTCTACGAGGCGAGAAATTGGAATAAGGATTAACGTGCGGATACCTATGTCAAGCATTTGAACGTACTAAGCACATGCCGAGAAATATGGTAAATCGGCAAGCCTAGCATCTGAGTGAACCTGCCCGCAGACTTTACTCCTCACGCGACCAGAGACGTGGTCTCCCATTCCAGTTATGGTGGGTACAAGTGCGGTCACTGCACGACGGCAATCGGGGTCAGTGAGGCATTGTACGCCAAGGCGGTGAGCCCTGTTCTGTTGCCAGGGAATCGATGGGGACGGTTGATGTGTGTGGGGACAGAGTGCCTCACCATGTCGTGTGTTTAGGTTTACCTTGCAAGGATAAAAACTCGATTCGAATCGTCTGCTTCTCGCAGCTAATGAGACTGCTTGATCCATTGTACTGCATTGAGTAATAAGTGGAAATATGTTGATTTGGCAAAAATATGTTGATTGCTAAATGCTTGATACCATGTATGATTAGCTAGGTACACATTTAGTCTTAAGAGAGTCACACTAAAACTTGAAAAGCTAAAACTTGATTTTAGACTCAGCTAGTGCCTTTGGCAAACCAAACCCCTCAGCCAAATAGCTGCATGTCTAGAGGTAGAGGAGTAGACTCCTCACACCGGGTAAGTCTAGCTGAGTTTTAGTATACTCAGCCTTGCTTGTGGCATAATTTTTTAAGGTTCTCTGGAGAATATGGTTGCTGGAGTGACTTGGTCGTCCATCTTACCATCGGGTTGGACAGTCGAGTGGGACCCTACCTCAGCAGAGGAGGAACATGAGGAGTGATGGGCCAGGCTTCCCCATCCCTCCGTTTATTTACCGTTAGTTATATTCCGCTGCATTCCGAACAATGATCACTACTTTTGATAAACTCCGATGATGTTGTAATAAATTTAAATACTCCTTAATGTATGGTTTTATGCTTTATTGTATTTGCTATGTGCCTCACCTTCGAGTGAGTATGTGGTACTTGATCCTGTTAGTGGCCTTATCGGATTAGATTCGAGGGACTGACATTTTATTCCTATTTAAGTGTGGTCTAGCCTCTAATGCGGGACTTAGGCACTTAAGTTGGAATAATAAATTCGGGCGGTTCCGCCACAAATCCCCACCAACACAATATAGCCACTATTGTTTTTGACCAATCAAGGCTGCACAAGACCATGGTACAGTTACTACCGAACCCCTTTCTGACAGCTTACAATGCTAGTTTGCCAGGACTAGTCATAACTGCAGATGGGTCCATGTGCACCAGACAAGGCCATTGCTCCAATGGCCCCTCGACACACAACAACTCTCTTTAGAAAAATGGTCTGTTGCCCCTTTGCGGTATGGGGTACAGAACACCCCCTGGGAACTAAGTATGATGCACACCAGACCATGGTACGGTGTGATAGTCACCTAGAGGGGGTGAATAGGTGACACCAGAAAATTATCACTTAAACACAAACTTTATCCAAATTAAGATGTTAGTGCAAATTATAGATCAAGTTAATGCGAGAAGGAAGAGAAGTTCTTTCACTTGATTACTCTTTTTGATGAAAAATTATAACTTAGAGAAATATTGTAAATGAACTCAAGAACTTAGAGAGAGAGAGGAAGAATAAATTGTAAAGAACCAAACACACAAGAAAAGGAGATTTATCCCATGGTATGGTCAAGCCTATAATGCTTGCCTACTCCATGTTGTGGTGTCCCTTTGGATGAGGGTTGCACTCAACCCAACTCAAGTTATCCAATGATCAACTTGAGTCGCCGGTCATCCTTATACTTTCCCTTCACAAGGATCTCCACAACTTGGAGTCTCTTGCAGATGTACACAGTTTGATGAGTGTTACAACCCTAAAAGTAGCAAGAGAGAGAAGTAGAACACACACACAAGAGCAAAAGAACAACACCACAAAGCAACAACATGAATGCACAACAGCAACACAACACTACTTCACTAGAACGAGCGATCAGATCGCTTTGGTGTGTCCCACATATGCGTAGGAGTGAAGTACTTGCTCTTGGTATGTGAAAGTAGTCTAGAATGGGGGGTGAATAGGCTACACCTCAAAATTCCAACAAAAACTTCAAACTTTTGTGAGAATAGCCAGTTCAACCGTTAAGGCCGGTTCAACCGCTGTGGAATGCCGGTTGAATCACACTACCCCGGTTTAACCATAAACTTGAATTAAATCTTGGATATACTATCAAAAATGCAATGGAAACATTGAATAAGATTAAACTGGTGAATCTTGAGATCTAAGAGGAACAGAGACGAATCACAAAAACAAAAGCACACAAAACACGATTTTTACCGAGGTTCGGTCACACCACAAAGGTGCCCTTGTCACACCCGGTTTTAAGGAACAAAGTCGGATGCATCTCATACATGCGCCAAGAAGACCACATATACAATAACAGAGTGTATAGAGATAAATGTCACAATAATCAGAGTACTTTATTTCATAGCGGAAGTCTTACAAAATAAGAGATAAATATCGCAGGATCTAAAATCTATCCTTGGCGCCAAAAAGCTGACTGGGAGACGCCACCTAGATCAAGTCGAAAGCCTCAGAGTTAGGTGGCTCCTCTTCGACCACCTGTTCTTCTCCTGTGGGGGGTGTGAGACAGCAAGAGTGAGCTCATATACGTTCGTAGCTCAACAAGTCGTGGGGAATAATGTGCATGAACTCACCAAAGGTGGGAGCTCATGTGAGGTGTAAGGCTGATCAACAAAATAGAGGCTGAGGCTGAGCATTGCTTTTATAAGTTGGTCAAAATTTTATTAGCAATTACTAAGTGTAAGTAAATACCGAACCTTTATAATAATAAAGAAAGTAATAGTAAAATAATCCCAAATGCGATGCAAATGTCAAATTAAATTTAAGTTCCATAAATTAATCATGTGAGGGTCCGAGCTGCTCATGACCGTTAGCACGGCTAGTATACCAGTTTTACACTCTGCAGAGGTTGCGCATCTTTACCCACAAGTCATGTTACCCATCTGCCAAGAGATGGCCAATCCCATACACCTCTACCGAGGAGGCGAGGCAGGGTAACACTACGAGGCCTTTACAAAGTTCCACCAGCTTCAGAAATCCCGCTACAGTTTATAGGAAGCTCCAGTGCAGGAATCCCTCGCCTGACCGCCATCGCATCAAAATCAACCCAAGGACCTCCCTACAGTGACCACTCCCCTACTGCCCTTGCCCCTTTCGGGTAAAGAAGACATCCACTAGCTTTCCTAGTTAATCGGCCAAGGGCGTCCCATTATACCCTTGTGGTAGCACTGTTTTCCCGGGTGGTCGCTTCATGTTCCCATTAACATAATGATCTTAACATGAACATTAATAATAAAAAGATAATAAAAGTGTAGTAATTAATGGTGTATCTCCATACCCAAAACCACAATAAGCGATAGCAAGTACTACCCAAAAATATTCAGTGGCAAAACAAGGTATAAAGATAGCCAAAACTGGGGTAACCTATTGGGTCCCATCAAAATTAACCTATGCAGATCATTATAATTAATAAGAACATGGCTGGGAAAAAGTAAGTGATCAAGGGCACAACTTTCCTTCAATGAGCTCCTGCTCAGCTACTTCTACTTGTTGAACCTCAGAATCCAAAGTGGCTTGCTCGTCTACTCGCGTCAACACAATACATACATAGTATAGCAAAAATTAACATTACACCAAACATGTGAATAAAATACACAGTAATAATCTAGACATTAAACTAAGATTATAGGAACTGGAATCATTAAATTTGGAGTTATGGATTTTAAGTTATGAATTTCCAAAGGTTTAATGTGCTTAAGATAAGATTAAGTGAGAGATTAACTTTCTTACTATTTTCATGTCCAAACAGAGACTCTAGGTGATGGAGAATAAAATTACAAAATTTTAGGAACTGGAATAGAGTAGTTTGGAGTTCATATGAATTTTCTATGATTTATGCAAGTTCTAGCAATTATTTATACAATAAAAATCTATTTCTATTTTATTTTCTCTGATTTTTGAGTTGACTGGACTGGGCGCCAATTACCAGAAAGATCAGGGCTCTTGTTGCAAGATTCCTAAAACACAGAGCATAGTGTAATTGGACGGCGGGTTTTAATCTCTAAAACCGTAAGGGTTCATTTGCAAAACCGACAGGGCGAAAGGGTATCAACTAATCCTAGCCGTGAGATCAACCAGGGACGACTACGATTAGATCTGACCTCCCACGAAGCGGTGTGCATGCGGTCCGCTCGATCCAAGATCCACGGCTGATAATTTATGTAGACAAAAATGATTTGGGGCCGTTAGATCTCATCCAACGGCACACGCCACAAGCCGAAGAGGTATCCCCTGGTTTCTAATCTCAGTCGTTCTCTCACTATCCAACAGTCCTGGTTTCATCACCCCGCTCTTCCGATCCACGCCGTCTGATACAAGATCAATGGACGCCCAGGCGCTTTCTCCCTAGCCCAACCGCGCCCCGACGACGGAGCTCAGTTCCCGCGATGGCCGGTTCGCCGGCGAGCACGAAATCCGGTGCTAAACCGCCCCCATCTAGAAATTGATCGCTACTACACCGAGTGGAGAAAATGGCAAAACTGCAGAGAGTGGTCTCACCGGTAGTGGTGCTGCGTGGAGGGTCAGACCGCGGCAAGAAGCGATCCGCGGCAGCGCTTGAATCAATGGCGACAAATTCAGGTGACGTCGGTGGCTAATCCTCCGCAAAACGATCGCGGTTGCCTTCCTCACGGCCGAGACAGTCTCCTAGGTCCACACCCCGCGTCCGGTCGTCGGCAGTCCTGGATTCGCATGCGGCGGGTCACTCTCTCACCGATGATGGCGCGAGGAATGGGGAGCATGCGAGGAGGGTATGGAGCCAATGGGTCCACGGCCACTACAACTTTATAGCCCACAGGGTTGGTCAACCGAGCTGGCGGAAATGGCGGCGGCAGCTCCGGGTGGTTAGCGCGCGAGGAGGAAGAACAGGTGACCACGCGCCTGAGTGGATGACAAGGTGGACCCGCGCGCCAGTGGAAGGGAGGGAAGAACGAGCGTGAGCGGGCAGGCTGACCCGTGGGGTCTGTGTGGTCAGTGGGACGTGCGCGCGCCCCCCTCCCAGACTGGGCCACACCGAGGCATTCCTGTTAGTGGGCTGGATTGGAATAGTTGGCCCATGCGCCATTTCTCTTTCTTTTTCTTTTATTCTTTTCTCCTTTTCTTTCACTTTTAGTTTCTAGAATTCAATTTTGAATTCAATTTTAACTGTGAATTTATGTTCATTTTAAAGGTACAAATTGAATCCCAAATAAGAAGGTTTAACTATTTTCTTTATATTTATTTTCTTTATATTTTTTTGTTTAGTATTCTTTCTCCCCTTTCTCAAATTCTTGAATTTCCTTTAAACCTTAAATTCAAATTTGGGTATTAATATACTTCTTTTCACATTATTCTATGTTGTCACAAAATGCACACACAAAAATAATATCCAGCATGATGCACAATTTAGTTGAGTGTCTTTTGTTGATTATTTATTCGTGTAAGCGAGGTGTCCACATGAAATGATGAATATAGATGACTCACAAATATCTTAAGGAATGAAATTTCTCTTTTTAGATTTTTCTTACAAAGTGGGTGTTAGAGCCCTACTCCTCGTTGAGGTGCCCACAAAAGGGTCGGGTCTTTCTCAAACCTGTTCCTCCTTGCTGACTACACAGGTCAAGGCAATCCCTTACTCAAGTGCTCACAAAGAGCGAATGATACAAATCGTTCTTGGGGTCGTCCACAACATTTGGAGACTCCCAAGGCAAAATACATTCCATCGAGGAACAACACGTTCCAAGAACAATGAATCCGCAATTAAGAACGATTGCACCAACTCGAGAAATAGAGATAGAAGGATAGAATAAAAATTTTGTTTGAGATCTAGAACTTATCTCACACAGAAGAATCTTCCTACCAATCGAAGGGAAAAAGACTTGGGGCATGAGAATGGAGTTTTGTTGCTTTGAATGAAGTGAGAGCAGTCGTTAATGAGCAGCCGTTAATGAGGGTCCTAGGGTTTTGTGAGGGAGGGGAGGGATTATATAGTTAGCCCCAAAACGGATCTGGCCGACCGGGGTGATTGCACAAATGCTGGTTGAACCGATATCGAATATCGGTTGAACCAGCATTTTCCAAAGCGCTCCTTGAAAAGTCTAGGTTGAACTGCTCCCAAAATACCAGTTGAACTAGGATTTTCTAGAGATGTTTTCTGTGTAATACCGGTTGAACCGACATTCACAGGTCGGTTGAACTGACATTCACATAAATTATAGAAGATCTTCATCGGGAATCACTTGGAAATGCTTCACTCTTCATCACATGGTCCCTGTTCGTTTATCTTTTACTTTCCTATGTATCTTTTTATGCTTCAAAACTGGGCATGCACTAGGAGCAAACTGATTAGAACACTTTTATTTGTTTTGTCCATTAATCACCAAAACCCTCAAGAGGTTGATTGCACTTACAATCTCCCGTTTTTTGGTGATTGATGCCAAAACAAATAAAATGACAAATATAATAAATATTGTTGCAAGATTTTTGAACACTTTTTTATGTGACCCCCCCCCTAAATGTGTGCATATAACGAACTTAATTTCTATTGACCTGATATGTAAATTTGCATCGCCATTTAGAGAGGAAGTGAGAGTGTCACACATACACATGTATTGGAGGAGAGCACACACGTGTCATAAAATATCAGTGATTATGCATATGATAGACCATGCACACAATTATCTCAATAACTATAGCAAAGACTCACCATATCATAATATTGTAAGAAGCCATATTACAAACCATCACATCCAACATGATATAAGATACTCAAATAAGACCAATACCCATATCCATCACATCCAACATGATATTAGATAGGCATGAAAGCATAAAGGTCCAACACATAGTTCATCACATAGTTATTACAAACCAGATGTTCGATTACACAAATAAGATAACTAGATAAAACAAACTCAGCTCTTAGAGCCCTCCCAAACATCTCCCCTTTATGGCACCAAGCACCAAAAAACAAGAGAGATGGGTCACCACCCATTATAAGGAGCACCACCAGGAGGTAGAGCGAAGAACTAGTCAGTGAAAGCAGCAGCGGAGTCCTGATCATCTGAAGGAACCTGATAAGGAGGAGGTAGAGGAGGATAGGAAGCCGACGGCTAATCTAGGTGCGGAGGAGGATGAGGAACAGACTGGCCCTGTCCGCATGCACCACCATCATTATCATGTTCTAGAGTCATATAAGGGACACTATAGTGATGTTGGTGCCACTGATCAATGTCAATGAAGGGTTGATGGAGAGGCACATCCTCAGAATGAGGTGGTATCAGCACACTTGGAGAAGATACCTGAAGGTGCAAATTTTCATAGGTCTCTCGCTAGAGCGGAGCCAACTCATGCACGTTGGACGAAATGTCATGACACATTGAGAAGATGGCAGCCAGGCCAGAGGCGCGAGCCAAAACCTCTACCCTATCCTCTTCCTTGACCACCGCGATCCATAAGACGCAAGGTGACAACAACATGAGAGGAAGACAAATGAAGAGGGCATAGGAGTAGGCTCATCAGAAGAGCAATCATGCCCGACAACTCTAGCAGGTGCTCTCTTTGACCTTCCAGAATGATTGGCAGGGTCTATCCAATAAGGGGTGTAAACTGAGAGATGGTCTCCTTCTCAAACCAGGTCAGAGACTACCTCAATCATTTTCATGGTAAACAGAGCATGAACACATCCCTTAAAAGGATAGAACGAAACATAAATGATTTTCTGCCAGATCAAATCAAAAACATTTATGTGTTGGGTCTTACCAAGTTGTATGAAGAAGATCAAAGTTCGACTATCCCCAAGAACATTGACTTGGTTTCCTCCTTTAGGTAACAATGTCGTCCTTAACAATGCATTTAAGTACTATAGTACCTATGCATATTGGGGGTTTTCCAGAATTCATGATCAGATGACACATGAATACCCAAAACATGTTCATGAGGGGGTTGATTAAACTCATACACATGAGTTCTATTGTCAGCAATATCTGAATCTAAGAACACAAGAATGTGTGCAAACCTAGGATAGCAGACTTTAGACCAGGTACCCTCGATGTTGAAGTTCATATAAGGATGGGGATATCCCCCTTCATCACCAGGATTGATCCACAAAGAAGAGTAGAACTAAGCGACTACTTCATTGTTCCAATCATAAGAAAAAGTCATGATATTCTTCATCCCTTTACTTTCACATGCCTGCAAAGCTCTTAACAAATCAGGATCACCCATGCTTTTGCATTCATCCAAGTTAATTGGACATTGCAGGATGATGGGTTGATGTTCTTAGCCATGATGACTGAATTGTAGAAATCAACATGAAAAGGCACCCAAAATGGTTGCCTTCAACCCAATCATCCCTCGAAAAGAGACGGGATTAGCATACCCCTTGTCTTGCAGCATCGCCGAGCCACCCTTGGAATAGTAATCCATAAGAGGTTTTCCACCATGGCGAACTGCATGAGCCTCATGAAGACGAAGCCTGTGGATGACAGAAGCATCTGGTAGATGCAGATCGGTGACAGTGTCCTTGCAACCATCGTTATCACTCTCATGGTCTGGGATTAGGGGAACTGAAAGACTGGGTCGGCTAGCTTGAGCCTGAGCACGAGTGCCCCGAGGCTGAGTGTTGGGCTCAGCCTTGATAGAGCTGGAACCATGACCCCTCTTTTGCATAGAACGTCAAGGACGCTCAACAGGCACCTCCTCTTGAATCTCATCAGCAGTGTCCTCCGAGTCACTCTCCACAATGGAGGGCCTTTAGGGACACACCATCTTCCACTAAGCAAACAAGGTGTGAGATAAAAACGAACAACAAGGTGCGAAGGCAAGATCATGGAGAGGAACACAAAGAACATGCTCATGAACAGTTCAACCGCACCAAAGGAGTTGTTCAACTGAACATGAATGGTTCAACGTTGTTTTCTTTCAATCTAACTCAAAAAGATGTGAATCCATGGAGAAAGTCATCCATAAATTTGTTTCATAAATTTTAGTGCTCTAGAACTCAAGTTATGGTTTTTTAAGGATTTTCTGCAACTTTATTTCGAGGAAAAATAGAGAAGTAAAGGAAAAACAATCTTCCCCATTGGCCCTTAGACTTAACACAAATCAAAACTCATAGATATACCCTTATCTCACTATTGCGCTGAGTTTATGAAAATACAAAAAACCCAAGCTTTACCATATTCCTACATGTGGTCCCCTTTATTCTTCCTTTAGCCGAGAGAGTGAGGGCAAGGCGTGCTCAGCCGACGACTTACCGGCAGTGAGTCGAACATGGCGAGGTTCATGAAGGAGCGACGGACGAAGGTGAGTTTGACGGTGCCTTCGTCTCCTCGAACGGTGGACGACAACGCTCGGTTCACGCACGTCGGCGTGAACAAGGGTGCGGTGGTGTCAACGACGGGTGTCTGAGGTCCATCGAGCTCGAGAAGGAGGCGCCAGGGCTTCAGCACACGATGACGAAGCAGGTTTAGGGCTTGGCTCGGGTAGTTTGACAGAGGAGGTGCGACCGCAAGAGCTAACCACCGGCATCCATGGCTGAGTGGCGTTGGAGTGGGAGAAGAAGGTGTGTGAATGAGAAAGGAGAGCGGCGAGTGCGAGAGAGAGAGAGAGAGAGAGAGAGGAGACAAGCATGCGCTCGTAGAAATGAGGAGGGCGTGATAGGAGCTTGCCCACGTGTGGGGACAAGCAGTGGCGCGCACAGAGCTCGGCCGCCACCCATCCCGGCGTGTGACACTTGGCCAGCACGGTCTGCCGATTTTTTAACACGAAAACGACAAGGAAAACAAGCTCCTCAAGCATCGGTGACTATAGATGAATTGTTCCCCACTCTACCAGCTACAAATTTGTTGTAGGGCTTTGGCTGATTAGCAAGACGGTTAAGGAGTTAATAACTCTCAAAGATGGGTTTGTCAGGGATGCGCAAAATTAGTGGAAAGTTGAGGTCAAACCTCGTCATACTTTCCATCGTCGTTCAGAGGTCCCAGATGATGTCCCTTTGTCATGTGATCCTATCGGGCAAGAGGTAACCCGGATAGTTTCTTGCGCTTCGTCGACCTTGGACGGCGGTCTAGCTCACAAGGACACGCTGGCCCTTGACGCTGCTGGTCAAAGTCACCCAGCTCCTTTGGGTACGACCGAGGGTGCTTCATCTTCGGAGGGTGTAACACCCCTGGTGTTACTGCAACTAAAACTTGAGCATGACATCATAAACATTGGCATTGCATATGTTTGACACACCTAGAGTGCATTCACTAGGTAAAAATTTCAAACAAGTTGAATTGTTATAGCATTTTGCAAATAGACCCCTGGATAGTGAACTTAACCTTAAATAGAGATTAAAGGGGTAAAACATAACCCAAGTTGAGAAAACCTAAAGGCTCTAGGGGAATAGTCATAAAATGTTGCCAAGAATGAACTTGAATCACTTTTATACCCCTGGGATACCAAAAACCCTAATTGAAACCCTGGAAAACCCTAAGTCCAAACCCTAGGGGCCTATGTGCAAAAATTGTGCACATTTGGACTAAAGTGTAAAAACTACTATATTAGAGCATATAAAGTCACATGGTTCACATTTGGGAAGATTTACAAGCCAAACCCTAAGTTTTGGACTCATTTGCAAAAAGGATCCCAATTGTGATTCCACTCTAAGTCTGGATTTCAGTGTACTGGGCTCAACTTTGGAGCCTTGTATCTTTCAAATTCTAGGGTTTTTGCCCTAGGTCACCACATCAACTTTGTAGCTCTATGATAGGGGAACAACTTTGCTTAAGAATGTGAGCTCAGTTGTTAAGAAGATTTAGGAGATATTGAAGCCCAAAGTTGGACTCTCAGGCTGATACAGTCTGAACTTCAGATGGACAGTGACTTTGGTCCAAGTTTGAGAGCCATTTCGACTAAGATCCAGTGGGAATCTACCTAGGGTTGCTATAACAAAGTTGTAGAGCTACTATACAGGAACAACTTTGCTGCAGAACTTGGTATGAGTTGCCATGAAGATTTGAGAGAAAAACCAGACCAAAGATTGGCTGTCAGGTGCTCTGATGGGAGCTCGCGATGGTACAGTGTCCCAAACGGATCAGATCGGCCGCGGCAGAAAAATCTCACCGCCGGCAACCTCTCTGCGCCAAAATTAGTGTCGCCGCCGTCCTGATTTGAGTGCGGTATGGAGTGGATAGCGTCGGGGAGGGGTAACTCGTACGTGGCACCATCTCCTGAGCTCGGCCGGAGTTACTCACCGGCGGCCGCCGTGACTCAGTGAATTCCGCCGCGGTGGCGCTCATGCTGTAGTTCTCCCTCACTGTACCTTCTACCGACGTGGTCGACATGCGATTGCGATACTATCCTCAGCCGTGAGGTGATCGCCGGACCGCCATGGCTATAAATAGCCATTAGGTTCACGGCGAGGCTCGGTCATCACGCACACCAGTGACTTACATCGAAGTCAAATCCGCACTGCCCTCTCCACCTTCTCCCAAATCGATTGCGCACGGTGAAAGCACAGCCTCTTACGGTCTTTTAGCCCCGATCCCATCTCCCAATTTCGCTCAGAGCCGCCGCGACCCCATTTTCCCCCTTTTCCGTCTCCGGCAAGCACGAAATACCGCGCTCCGTGGCCATATCACCCTGGTAAGGCTCTGCCCAAATCAAATGTTGTTTCGGCAACTCCGTTCGCTTGTGAAGCTCATCGTGGCGTCCGATTACTCAATCCGGCCCCGGTTGTGCGGGAACGCGTGCCCGTGGTCACGGTTTCCGCCGTGCACGTGGACATGCCGTTCTCAATGCATTCATGTCAAATTGATGCGTGTTCCGAGGTCACCTATTGTCGGTTATGCTTTCCCGATCATTAGTCCGGGCAGTCGTCGCCGGCCATGGCCGGTACAGACCTCGTCCGAGACGTTCGACCAGCGCGCCGCGGTCAGGGAGCAAGTTGGGGAAGAAATAGAAGTTTAGGGTCATTTCGGCAATGTGTCAGCGACTAAGTGCAATAGTAGATAAACCTACTTCGAATTAGCTGATAAACCGAGGCCCTCTTTGCAAAATAGCCAGAGCGTGCGGGCGCGCGCAGGCACGCGACCCAGTTTCCTGTAGCGTTGGGCCGTCTGGGCTAGAACTGGCCCAGTCCTGTTGCAACCTTTTCCTTTTCTTTTTATTCCAGAGCCAAAACAATTATAGAAAATGGTAGAAAAATCCTAAAATTGTGAAACCAATTTTCCTAGACTTCTTATTTTCCCTAGAATTTAATAAAAATAGTTTTATGATTTTTAGAGGAAATAAGGAATTTTAAGGCATTTAAAGTAGTTTAAAGTATTAGTTCTGGATTTTTAGAAAACATATAGTAATTCCAAAAATGTCCAAACTTTTTATATGAGTCCTATACATTATTTAGAAGCCTTAGGTAGAATTTGGGTTGATTTGGACCTTGTTTGATAACTAGAACCTAAAACCCCCCTGCCCTTTGAACTCCTTTACTGACTCCGGAAACCCTAAGTTCTCAGAGTTCCGTGAAGGAAAGTTGTATTCAAGACTTAGATAATAAATCTTTATTATCTTCGCACTCTCATGAGCATTACATGGCATTCATTCTTATATATATACCTATATGGTTATATTTAGAAAACGAAGAAGAGATTGAAGTGACCGAAGAAAAGACACCACCACCTTCGGATTCTCAGGCCGGCAATTGTTTCTACTTCGATATCTGCGGGTCCGAGCCTGACTCACCTACTAACGAAGGCAAGCCCTGGTGCATTTGCCACCTTCCTTGATGTTTTTAAAATCTTTCTCACTTGATTGCTGCATTAGGTGATAGGAGTTGAATGCTTAAACAATTCCTGCAATACCATCCTTGAACTTGATTACCTTCCTTGAAAACCCTGTTTTTACAAAAAGGTTTTTCTATTCTTAGTATTGCTTTAGAAAAACAAAAGGATTTGTTTTACAAAAGATGATTGGCAAAGTGGGAGGGTGTTTTCAAAAATAAAACTTGATGGTGAATCCATCACGGCCATGATGGATTCAACATCGGAAAAGATGTACCTCTGCCAGGTACCAAGTTTTTGGGTTGAAATGATTAAGCTGAGACCGGGCGGTGACTTGCACGAGAAGAGAGTCTCGGTGTAGTGTCTCCGTCTGAGTCGATTAAGGACCTTGTCGATGTAGGCTTGATGACCGAGGACCCTTTAACTAGTCACATGCCTCGTCATGGGTAAGCCTTGCCTCGGGCAGACTAAGGCCAGAATAAGATAACACGAAATGGACGTGGAGCGGTGGCGGGAGTAGCATGTACCCTCCGTGGCAAGAGGCTGGATGGTGGTGTATGTGTGCTCTCGGTTTGCATGAACCTAATCTGGTCTTAAGAACCCTGGTGGCGGGTTGACATATGCAAGGGTTAAGTGCTACATATGTCGTGTGATTGGAGATCCTCAGCTGAGTATAATCGATTCGGATCGCCGTACCTTCGCGGTTATGAAGACTTGGTCACTGACTTACACGTAGCAATCCACTAAAGATGATGGGTTTTTGTTAAGAAATTGGCTAGTGCAGGACCAGTGATTGAACTAGGGTAGAAAGAACTCTAGTTACAGGTAATTCTACTTAACTTGACAAATAAAATTGGATTTTTAAGGATCCACTTTAGTAAGCATTTCTGGAAAACAGAGTCTTTTGATTATTGAAAAGCCTTACCTTGACTCCCTTAACCAGCATACCCTTGAGAGTCTTTTCTTTAGTCGGGTAAGACTTGCTGAGTAATTCCATACTCAGGGTTTATCCCTCCGTTGTTTTTAGGTGAGGAAGCGACAAATTTTTGTTGCTTTTGCTCCAAGGTGGTTCCCAAGGAAGAAAAACAAGAGTGAAGCCGCGGGAGGACTTGGTACTCCATATAGAACTTTTATGAAAGAACTTATCGGGAGGAGTTTTTACCTCCCTTGGTATTGTAATAATATTACTCTGCACTCCTAGGATAACTCTGGTCTGTAATAAGTAACTTGATCTTACTTTTTAAATAAATGTAAGTTATGTAATCGCTTCCGCATTTCTTTATCTCCGATGTTCTGTAATCTCTGCAAGACGGGTGAAACGTTCCTGGAAAGGTGAGAAAAGAAGATACCGAACTTGTCAAGTGATTTAGGAACATCTACAGGGTTGTCTGATGTCTGTTGGACAAGGACAACTGTAGGTGGGCCAAATTACTTGGGAGGTTCCGTCACAGAGGGTGCCTCTAAGCACGACCCAGCCCACGAGGGTGGTGCTAAAGACGACCTAACTCCCAATGATGCTGGGCCAGGCTCCTCTTTGGCTGCTTCTATGGACGTTCACGTTGGATCACCACTGGTTCAATCTGAGGAACTCGTGGTGACAAATTTATCTGCTGCTCTCGTCGGTCTGGTCACCTTAGAGGCCAATGACCCAGATGCTAGGAATCCACTGCCTGCTGATGGAGCTGAGGTCTCTCCGAGTCATGCTTTCAACATTGTTCCTGTTGATGCCCCTCAACAAGCAGTGCATCAATGCTTCTAGCTTTGGGTCTTCCTTTATTTCTCTCCAATTTCTAGGTCAGCCGACCTTTGCTTCTTATTATTCATGTTGGCAAATAGGATCTCTTGCTAATTTTTGAAATTGCAGAATGTCTTCGATTCTGTATATGCCCAGCTGAAATCTTGTGGCGTCCCTGTCCCCGACCAAGTTTTGTCTTTGATGCAGTGGAACCCTCTACAGCTTCAGAGGCAGATGGAAGATCTAAGGCAGTGGAACCCTAGGTTGTGTAAGCGTGAGCATGTCACACCGACTTAAGGCGTTTCCGACTTAAGCCGATTGCTCCGTTAGTAGGGTATAGTGATCACCCTGAGTTGTGTAAGCGTGTGCATGTCGCACCGACTTAAGGCATTTCCAACTTAAGCTGATTGCTCCGTTAGTAGGGTATAGTGATCACCCTGAGTCGTGTAAGCATGAGCATGCCGCACCGACTTAAGGCGTTTCCGACTTAAGCCGATTGCTCCATTAGTAGGGTATAGTGATCACCCTGAGCCGTGTAAGCGTGAGCATGTCGCACCGACATAAGGCGTTTTCGACTTAAGCCGGTTGCTCCGTTAGTAGGGTATAGTGATCACCCTGAGTCGTGTCAGCGTGAGCATGTCGCACCGACTTAAGGCGTTTCCCACTTAAGTCGACTGCTTCGTTAGCAAAGTATAGTGATCACCCTCAGTTGTGTACGAGTGCCATTCCGATTTCGAGTTAAGCCCGACCTAGGTCAGTTGTTGATCAAGAACTTGTATGCCTTGGAACATGGAAGCTTTATTGATAATGAAACCTTCTGCTTACAAAGTACAACTCGTCCTCAAGAGTTTTGAGGCATTGCTATGGGTAGAATTTCCTGAGGTGCTCAATATTCCATGAATTCCCCACCTCGGTGCCATCCATTTGAGTGAGCCGATAGGATCCCGGTCGTGTGACCTCTGCGACGATGAATGGTCCTTCCCATGGTGGTGACAGTTTGTGTCGTCCCTCCCTCGTCAGCACTCGGCGGAGGACCAAGTCTCCCACTGCGAAGTATCGATGTCGCACTGCTTTGTCGTGATAGCACCTCAGGGTCTACTGGTATCTGGCCGGCTGAATGACCACATTTAGTCGTTCTTCCTCCAGTACATCAAAGTCTTCCAGCCTGGTTGCTTCTGCTTCGGCTATGCTTTCGAACATTAATCTGGGTGCTCCAAAGATCAGATCTGCAGGTAGCACTGCCTCCGTCCCATGCACCATGAAGAATGGGGTGTTTCCGTGTAAAGCTTCGGCTTGGCTGGGTTTGCAGGCTTCAGACTAGATATGGCAGTTCTCTGATCCAGTTCCATGCGAGCTTCTCACTTTTGTCAAACATCTTTTTCCTGAGTGCATCGAGTATCATCCCATTGGCTCTTTTTACCTGCCCATTAGCTCTTGGTTGTGCCACTGATGCATACTTGATCTGGATGTTCCTCTGCTCACAGAAGTCAAAGAACTCTGAACTAGTGAAATTAGATCCCAGGCCGGTAATGATGTTGTTAGGTATTCCAAACCTGAACATTATTTCCTGAATGAATTCCACTGCCTTTGCTGAGGTCAAAGAGGCGATTGGCTTGTATTCTATCCACTGTGTGAATTTGTCAATGGCGACTAGTATGTGGGTATACCCCTTTGAGCTTTCTTGAAGGGCCCAATCATGTCCAGCCCCCAGCATGAAAATGACCAAGTCATAGGGATAGTCTGTAACTGTTGGCGGGTAGATGCTGCTGCTTTGGTAAGAACTGGCACGCCTCGCACTTCTGGACTAACTTGGCTGCATCATTCTTCGCTGTCGGCCAGTAAAACCCGGACCTGAAAGCCTTTCCTACCAGAGTCCCTGACGCTGCATGTACGCCACATTGCCCGGCATGAATCTCATCTAACATCTGCTTTCCAGTAGCCGAGTGGATGCACTTCATGAGGACCCCTCCTGCACCTCTTCTATACAGCAGCCCCCTATAATGGTATAGTGGGCTGACTGTCTTGCGATGCGCTCTGCCACAGCTTTGTTATGTGGTTCTTCCTCATTTTTTATGTATCTGATGATTGGCTCTCTCCAATCATTGGGATCTGCCTCTGCCTGACTCAGAACGTGGCATTCCTCCATCTGATCTGTGGCAACACTCGGTTGCTGTATTTCTTGGACGAAAACCCACGGTGGGACTTGAGCTCGACTGGACCCTAGCTTTGACAATGCGTGAGCTGCTGCATTGTGATCCCTTTCCAAATGATGGAATTCTAATCCTTCAAACTTGTCCTCCAGCTTCCGCACTGCTGCTCAATATTTGTTCATTGAGTCAGTCGAGCAATCCCAGTCTTTGTTTACTTGACTTATGACCAGCAGTGAGTCATCGTACACCATTAATCTCTTGATGCCGAGTGAAACAGCGATGCTTAGCCCGTGGACCAGTGCTTCGTACTCTGCTGCATTATTGGATGCTGGAAACAAGACCTGGAGTGCATACTTGAGTTGTTCACATCCGGGAGCGATAAGGAGAATCCCTCCCCCTGCTTCTTGCAGTCTCAGCGAGCCATCGAAGTACATCCTCCATATTTCAGTGACCTCTAGGCTTTCTGGGACCTGGTGCTCAGTCCATTCTGATATGAAGTCAACCAGTGCCTGAGTTTTTATCATCGTGCGGGGTCGGAACTCTGTACCATGAGCTCTGAGCTTGCACGCCCACCTGGCTATTCTCCCAACAGCTCCCTTGTTGTGAAGAATATCGCCTATTGGGAATCATGTGACTACTATGACTTTGTGGTCGTCAAAGTAGTGTCAAAGCTTGTGAGCGGTTAGAAGTACCACGTATAATAGCTTCTAAACTTGGGGGTACCTTATCTTTGAGGGTCCAAGGACTTCGCTGATGAAGTAAACTAGATGCTGCACTGGGTATGCATGCCCTTCTTCTGCTCGCTCGACTACTAACGTGGTGCTTACCATGTGAGTCGTGCAGGAGATATATAGCAGCAAATCTTCTACCGGCTGACTGGGCATAGCTCAGCATGGTGGCTTGAGTACTGGCGGAGTGGTCAAGAATTCCTTCAGTGTCTCTAGAGCCTCCTGTGCTTCTGTGGTCCACTAAAATTTGTCCACCTTCTTGAGCAATTTATAGAATGGCATTCCTTTCTCGCCTAACCTTGATATGAATCTGCTTAGCGCTGCCATGAATCCAGTGAGCCTTTGTACCTTTTTCTGTGACCGCAGTGGTTCCATCCTCATAATGGCCTCAATCTTCTCTGGATTTGCTTCTATTCTCTGATGACTGACAATAAACCCAAGTAGCTTTCTAGCTGGCACTCTAAATACGCATTTTCTGGGTTTAGCTTCCATCGGTAGCGTCTCAAGCTGTTGAAGACTAGTGGCAGATCCTCGATAAAGTTTTCTGTCTTGATAACCATATCGTCAACATAAGCCTCTACTCGATTGCCCAAGTGATCGGCTAAGCATGTCTGGATGGCTCTCTGGTAAGTCGCTCCAGCGTTCTTGAGGCCCAACGACATGGAGGTATAGCAAAAGGCTCCAAACGGTGTGATGAAGGCAGTCTTCTCGTCCTCTTTCGCTAGACTGATCTGATGATACCCGGAGTAGCAGTCTAGGAAGGAGAGCATAGGGCAGCCAGCGGTTGAATCAACTATCTAATCTATCCTAGGGAGTCCGAAGGGATCCTTCGGGTAGTGCTTATTGAGATCAGTATAGTCGACGCACATGCACCAATCAACTTTATTCTTTTTGAGTACGAGAACGGGGTTTGCCAGCCACTCAGGGTGCAGTACTTCTCTAATGAATCCTGCCGACACTAGGCGAGCTAACTCTGCATGAATAGCTTCTCTCTTATCAGCCGTGAAACGACGCAGCTTCTGTCGGATCAGTCTCACCTAAGGATACACTTTAAGTTTGTGCTCGGCCAGTTCTCTCGGGACTCCCGGTATGTCTGCAGGTTGCCCTGCGAATACATCCCGATTATCTTACAGGAACCGAACGAGCACGCTTTCCTATTTATTGTCGAGGCTAGAGCTGATGATGGTAGTCTTGCGTTCATCAGAGAATCCCAGATTAATCCTTTTAGTTTCTTCAGTCGGCCACATAGAGGTTGCAGCCTGAGCTTTGTTCGAGGGGGTCGTGAGATTTTCATCCTCTAGTTTATCGTTCGTCTATGTGGGAAAGGCTACCGGGGGGCCTAGCGGTGAGAGCTGTTTGGATGGCGCCCCGAAAGCATTTTGTGGCGCCTTGGAAGTCGGCGCACATGGTGATAACCCCCTGAGGTCCCGGCATCTTATGTATCATGTACGGGTAGTGCGTAATAGCCATGCATTTTGCTAGTCTTCGTCTTCTAATGATGCTGTTGTACCCGTAGTCGAATCATGCCATCTTGAACCTCAAGAACTCGGTTATGTAGTTCTCTAGGGTTCCGAAGGTCACGAATAGGTAGATGTGTCCGAGCGGGTACTCCCCTTCGATCGGCACGATGCCAAAGAAGGGAGTATCTGACTCAGTGAGGACTTCGACGGCGACCCCAGGGCCTGGAGCATCCGGGGGAAGGTGACGTTGATGGTGCTTCCCCCGTCCACCAACACTTTCTTTACCCGGCTTTCTCGGATCACCGGATCAACAAGTAGCGGATACTTGCCGGGGTGATCAAAGTTATGCCATTCATCAGCTCGGCTGAAGATTATCGCGTGTTCCGACCACTGGTAAGGGGCCTTGCACTGGTTGTGGCTACCAGGACCTATCGGTCGTTGAGCTTTTGTTGCCTCCTGTTTTCTTGTGCCAAATGACCTCCAAAGATAACATTGACCTCCCTGTCAACGCGCGGGAAAGATCCACCTCTCCCTTCTTCCTGCTGCTGAGGCTGCCTGGGCTCGCCAGGCTCTCCTCGTTGCAAGGGAGGTGGTAGTGGCTGGAATGGTCGGCCGTGCCTGATGGAATGTTTGAAGTATCTACAGTTCTGCATGGTGTGGCGCATGTCCTTGTGGTACGGACACTGGGAGTCGAGGATTTCATCCAGTGTCCGCACTCCTCCGCGGGGTGCGTCGTGGGCCCGAGCGGCAGGCGGCCCGGCGGTGTTCACCTCCTCGCGAGGCCTTTTCTCCCAGTGCTTGTCCGGCTGCTGGTTCATGTCCCGCTGTGGCGCGGGTGGCGTGGATTTCGTGCCCCCGATGAGGTCATGGGCTCGCTCATTTGTGGTGATGTAGATGTCTGCCTCCTGGAACAATAGTTCGGAGGTGGCTGGTGCCTTTTGGAGTATGGCTCGGATGAAGGCCGAGTCGTTGAATCCCCGATAGAAGTCTTCAATTACGGTCGCCTTAGCGACTTGGGGGATGCGATTCCTCATTGTTTAAAATCTTTTGAGGAACGATCAGAGAGTCTCATCATTCTGTCGTCTCATGGATTTGAGATCCTATGGCTACGTCAGCTTATCGGAAAGAGACTGGAAGTTCACGATAAACCGGCGACTGAAGTCACTCCAATCGTCGATGCAGTGCCGAGGGAGATGTCAGAGCCACTGCAACGCATATTTCCCTAGGACAATGGGCAAGTATGCCATCATGACATCCTCCGTTGCCCTAGCAGCCCATGCGGTAGTCGTGTAGACGGCCAACCAGTCGCTCGAGTCTTGCTTAGGCTCGTACTTGTCGATGTTGGAGACCTTGAAGTTGGGAGGCCATTGGATGGCCCGGAGACACAGAGTGAGCGTGGAAACTCCGCATGTGTCCTCCTGCCGATGTTCGTGTCATCAGTCCCGGAGAGGGGAGTCGATAGTAGGTCGTCTCGACCGTCCCCGAAATGGGCCACTAGTTGAGGTTGTCGCCGGCTAAACTCGGGTGGCGTGACTTCATGCTAGTATGTCGTGATCCCGGTCGTACTCCTCCCGACGCCTTATCTCATTTTCATGCTGTCGGTCGCGCGAAGCGCTGATGGTGCTCTGCGCATCTCGTCGGCTATTGATGGCATGACGCAGGTCGTTCGCAGGATGAGCGATGGGCTGAAGATGATTAGCTGCCTGAGTAATCAGCCTCCAAAAACCTTCCGCGTCTGGGGTTCGCTGGAGGTTGTTGGCTATCTGTGCCAGTACCCCTCCAACTTCACTCTGCATGTTCAGTGCTCGAGCGAAATCGGGGTACAGGATTCGAGCGAGGAGAGGGTTCTCTCGCCGAAGCCTAACGTATTGTTCGGCTAGCTCTTGCTCCCGATCTTGGGCTTGTCAGCGATCGCGGCGGCAAGAGTTACGCCTTTTTCGATGCACTCGTTCGTCGGGAGTTTCTCCCACTTCCGAGGCTTTGTCTCGGGACACGAGCTGCGCTGGACCCCGTTCCCCAGCTTCATGATGTCGCCGCATGTTCCAGTGTCTGTTTCTCCATCGCCAGGCATCACGTTGGGGAGGTTCCTCCCCTTGCATGGTAGGCTCATCGTCAGAGATTGGTGCTGACTCCAATATCTCCTAGATGAAGAGGATGTCACGGTAGAAAGGAGCTGGCACGATGGTGTTCTTCTTCCCGTCCTCCTTTGAGGGCGAAGGTATTGAAAAGGGGGCTTGACGTGTTCTCCTTCCCTGACTCGAAATGTTTATTTCCTTCTTCCGAGTGATCCGTGTCCACTCCTTAGTGGGAGAGGTGGACAATGGAGTTTTTCGGGTAAACGAAATCCCGACCGACCGATCTTTCTTCTTTTGAGGGCTCCCAAACCTCGATCCGCAAGGGATCATCTTCCCCCGAGCCACACACAGGGGTGTTGTCCGCAGTCTTGCTCTGGCTTGCCTCGGGATTCCCGAGGAAGGCTTCTTCTCGGGTGGATCCACTATGCGGTGTAGAGTCCCTTCTTCATCCGCTATGCATGAGATGGTTCCAAAGCGAAACATAGCTCCTGGGCGAAGAGTGATCTTGTTCTTGAAGGTGATGGCCATTGAGCTAGCTTTGATCAACGAGACACCCCGTACCTGGCGAGCTAGCTGTCGGTGTCTAGTGTCCGACCGCACACCCGGGGATACTCTCGTGGTGCTTTTGGGTAGGACGGTGTTGCTGATTGTAGCTTGATGGTTCATGCCAACAGCACGAGAGAGTA
This sequence comes from Zea mays, assembly GCF_902167145.1. Lineage (NCBI taxonomy): Eukaryota > Viridiplantae > Streptophyta > Magnoliopsida > Poales > Poaceae > Zea > Zea mays. Next base: position 78,500,104 of record NC_050104.1, on the reverse strand, counting down.
AGAGAGAGAGACAGGCGATTTTCTGTAGGTTCGGGTCGCTTTGAGAGGCGTAATACCCTACTTCCTAGGGTGGCTCTGTATGTGTGGTGTGTTACAAGTGGTGTCTCCTAAATGGAGAAGTGCTAATGAGATATGAAAATGATGGGGTCCTCCCTAGGCCTAATATACACGACCATGGGAGACTCCCTACATACGCGATGATCACATTCTTCCAGTATATCTCCTAGCAAATAGCGAACTAACTTAGCTAACCTTAAGGAAAACCCTCCGACTCCATCCCGATCTATCCCCGACGTTCGAGGGTGCCGGGCGCGAGAAAAATGGATGGTTCCTTGAGATTGTGCGCAATCCAATGGACAATTCGGGCATGATCCCATTGCCTTCTTGGGTCGGCCCATTTCACTTGCACTCTTTGTCTGGCCCATGACAAGACGACCTTGTGGGGAAACTGGTCCGTGGCCCCATGTAAGGGTCTTTCGCCTTCTAGTGGACCCGGGGGATATCTGTCCCCCACACCAGGGGACTTAGCGTAGCAAACAGGAAGGGTTCAGTCATTACCTTCAGGATTCTATAATGTCGATAGAAGAGGACGAAGATGTGCCAGCAATCTTCTTTGGTGGATCTTGTACCTTCGCTTCGATAGGGGCCAAGGTTGAGGACTTTCGTTTTTTGGGAGTCAAAAGCTTCGGCTCCACTGAAATTTTTTGTTTCTTGGAAGCAGCCCTCTGTTTGTCTTTTTCGATGGATCACATTGCTTGCCTTTTCAAAACACTTACAGTTCTCTTTTTCATTGCTCCACTAGCTTCTTCGCCAAGCCTTTCATAGTCTGGGTACTCGAAGTTAAGTGTGTCCATCATCCGGTTCAAACTTCGTTTTTTACGAGTACTGAAGCCAGCTGTCATTTATTGATCCTCTTTTTTCGTATAGTTCCCAAGGATCTCATTACACATTGAATCTATCATTTCCAACCATTCGACACATGGGCCGCTGAAAGTGTTCTGAAACTTGAATCGGTATGGCAACCGAACAAGCTCAAATTTTTTCCCTTCTTCCTTCTTTTTCTTCATCCCCCACCCACCAGATGTTGGAAAGGTTTTTGTTGGAGGCATCCTCTTCCGAAGGTCCTCAAAAACAAGACTAACCATTTTCTTTCTAGCATAATATTGATTACTATAGGGAGCTTCGGTTCATGATGGGAGTCTTCTCCTATGTCAAAGGTCTACAAGACGAAGGTATAGCCTGAGGATGATAAGAATGAACGTCGATGCTATAACCGAAGATTAACAGCTTCTGCTTAAAGGGTCACGAAGACCAAGCATGATGCTGAGCTGAAGAGGAAGAGACTACCTAGTTCCTAATGATTTGTGTTATAGTTATGAATAAATGTTAAGGTCATAATTGTATTTTTACCCAGGCTGCGTCCCGTGCCTATAAATAGATGAACAGTACCACCGTACTATCATGCTGGGTTGTAATCGCTCTAGCATCAACACCCTCGAACAAGCCGAAGGTATCAATGTAATGTTAATTATGTTAATGTTCATGTGTACATTATGAAATACATATGTGTATGAATTGATGGATTACATTCATTATCTCTATGTACTCTTATTCTCATGAATGATGAAGGTATGTCCTTCATGACCTTCGTCTGAAGATCATTATATCAAATAGGACTTAATGCTTTGGAGGACAAAGGTCCTTAATATATAACAATTGTGTTGCCTTGTTCTTGATTTGAAGCATTTGAGAACAAGTGACCAACAATTTTGTTAGCCAGATATTCTTGCACCAAATCTCGGGTATTAATGTGCTCTGCCACGACTATGAGTTCCACTTCAGCTAATTGGCAAGGGGAGCCGAGTTGCATGTTACATAATGGTCTCATCGTGCCGAAGCTTAATTTCAAAGGACTCATTACCATGCTCATAAGTTTTTCCCCTTTTCTTCTCATCAGCTTTTACATAGAACCATTCATTTGTCCAACCTGTAGGCCACTTGATGCGATCACCAATCACTGGAGCCTTTGTGTCTTTCTGGTATGCAAAATTGTAGCATCCAAAGTTTTTATGCAAGCCATCTGCCCTTGCTTTAGTCTGATAGTGAAGCTCGTGGACTCTAAAGAACCCATTAGCACTTTTTCCCTGACTTTGTAAAGCCCATAAGTACACGCTAAGTCTGACTATAGCGTTTGGAGTTAGTTGATGAAGATAGATTTCAAACTTCTTTAAAACTTCACCTGTCATTTTGTATAGAGGGAACCGAAGTCCAACTCTGAAGAAGCTCTCAAACACGACAACTTCATCATTTCTTGGCTCTGGAACTACTTTGTCCCTGGCAAACCGTATCAATTCATCGTCATTTTCCAAAATATCCTAACTTCTTCATTAAAACCAAATCTTCCACCTTAATAGTGGATTTTCAAAACTCAATATGGCTAGGCTTGCTTGGGCTCAAAATGCCATCATCTTCTTCGTCATCACTATCAGCTTTGACAATAGCATCATCCTTCTCCAGGATAACTAAAAGCTCTCTTGTAGGTTTTGGTGGTTTGGATGACAACCCAATTAAAGGACTAACACGTTTGCTAAGTGTTGAACAGGTGCTGAATGCAAAGCTTACAGGGTTCAACATGAGTGAACATGTGTGATGGTCCAAAGAATGGAATATCTATAGATAATGGACATCACAAGTAAGATGGACATTGCTTAAGTGAGACTCGATATGCATAACTCGGAGACAACTGATCAAGCCAAGGATGGAGGCAAGAAGAGCTTCGAGGTACCAAGTGCACGGGAGAAGGTCAAAGATCGAGGCCGAGGAACCCAAAGCCAGGGGTGAAGAAGAAGACTTGCAAAGTCAAGGTTGATTGAGTTGAGAAGAGATATGGTGCATCGAGGATCATGACTTAAGAATGAGACTTATAACTAATGAGGTAATACTATGGTTATGTGGTGTAAGTCATAAGGCTCAAGATGAAGCTCAAGAATTGAACAAGGTCACTAGAAGGAAGAGCAATGTCAAAGCCAGAACCTAGAAGCAGCCCAAAAGAGCTTAGTTCACTTTGATCTTTAGTTTGGTTTGTTACTATGTTTAGATATATTCTATGTGACCTTTGCAGGGTGTTGGAGCTCAGATATGTCAATCTAGATCAAGTCAAGTTGACTTGATGGTTCAGAGTTCAAACTTGACCTCAAACAGTCCAAAATAGGTAAAATGATGAAAAAGGTTAAGTATGTAAGGTTTGAGTGTTCAACTATGTTGCATACACCTCTTACTACATGTTTGGTGCTTTGGTTTGCTCTCTAACTCTTTCTGTAGAGAAAGTGTCATTCTGAGCTCTACTTGAGGAGAAACAAAAAAGCTAGGAGAAGAACAAGAAAGAGGTAAGTTTCTAGGACTAAGTCAATTGGATTATACTCTAAATGTGTTTGTTTAAGTCTTAGGAAAATACTCCCAAAAGTTGAAGCCAAATGGAGAAAGAATGGAGGAAAAAACACTTTATGTGTTGTTGGCTGGTGCACAGGACAGTGAATAGTAACTTGTCCGGTGCACAGGACAGTGAATAGTAAATTGTCTGGTGCACAGGACAGTGAATAGTAACATGTCTGGTGCGCCGGACAGTGAATATTAACATGTCTGGTGCACACGATAGTGAATAGTAACATATCCGGTGCACCAATGGCTATCCCTTTTAGAGAAACAAACTGTCAACCAGATCTGTTACTGTGCATTGTTCGGTGGCGCATCAGACAGTCCGGTGCAGCCACAAATAGGGAAGGCTAGGAGCTTCCAAATGAAGCTCCAATGGCTCCTAGGCCCCTTGGGACTATAAAAGGGACACCTAGGCGCCTCCAACAAGTGTACAAGAGCAGCCAACAAGTCCATACACCATTTAGATCAATTGTTTCCCTCCCTCACTTGTATATCTCTCTAGTTTGTGTAGAGGCAAAGTTATAAGCCTTTAGAGAGAGGCAAAGTGCTGCTGAGAGCTAGAGCAAAAATCTTGAGCACATTGTTACTCTACCGGAGTGCTTTCGAGAAGATTTTAAGCAGCCACAACATCGTTGTAACTGATATCAACATAGTGGAAGGCTCTATCTGTTGCACTGACAGATCTGAGCAAACAGACGAAGGAGTTGAAATAGACTCCAATCCATGGTGTGGCTAACTCCAACAAGGACTAGGCAAGCATTTCAGGCTTGGCCGAACCTCAAGATAAATCCCTGTGTCTGTGTGCTCTGCTCTGTGTTGTTTCTCTGTCTTATTTGCTTTTTATACTTGCACTTCAATACTTATATGTGGTACAAGTTGTTTTCGAAGTGCAGGGTATTTTAAGATAGGAACTTCAATTCCGCTGCAACCTACTCGAAGGGTCTTTCATTTCACTGTGATCCAGTCTTCGAGTAGAGTAAGAATTTCTAGTTTTTAAGTGTTATTTTTAATTTGCCTATTCACCCCCCTGTCCAGGCGACATCTAGATCATGTCCCCGAACAGAGGGAACTTTCAATAACCTCTACTTCCTCTTAAACAACCATCCCGGAATGTTTCATTACTTCTGAGATCGGGGCCATCTCAGTCGCTTCAGTATTCTCACTTTCGTCTGTTAGTCTAGCATTAGACCTAATCCTAGCCATTTTAGTCCTTAAGACAAAGCTAAGCTCAGTTAACTTCGGCTTCAGTAAAAGTGCAGAAACCATAAAGCTTCGGCTTCAGTGGAATTTTTCAACAGCACAACGATGCAATAACAATGAATGTTGTGGTAACGTCCCACTGACTCATCTGTTTATATAGCCCCGTAGGTGAAGAAGGCGAACCGCTGTAACGAGCATACTGATTGAATGGTATACCGATAAAGGCTGAACTTTTTATTCGTTTTTAATAACAAGCTCAGGGAAGGTGTTTTTCGGACCTTCGGCATTCAGAAGCCTTCGTGTTTTTCGCGGATCGAGCTCGTCATGAAAAAACAACCTAGCACCGTGAAGGGGCTACTGTTGGGGGTCTCCTTCTCTGCTGAAGGTCCTTAAGACGGAAATATTGTCTGTAAACAACAAGATTGAATGTCGAAGCTACAACACACATGCGTAAAAGTGCCGAAGGATGACAACTTTGGCTTAAAGTGGTTACGAAGGTCAAACATGATGTTGAGCAGAAGAGGAAAATACTAGTTAATCCCTAATGTTTTGTATTATAATTATGTGTACATGTTAAGATCACAATTGTATTTTTACTGGGGTTGCATCCTGTGCCTGTAAATAGATGAACAGTACCCCCGTACTGTTCACGCGAGAATTGAGATTCCACTCTCATTTTCTCCTTCAAGAAAGCTAAAGGTATTTATGTAATGTATATTATTCCCTAGTTTGTTAATCTATGATATGGATATTAGCATTTGTTTAAATAATGAATGCAGAGTGAATGAAAATATAATGATACTTCTGTAATTATATTCTCATTCTTGCGAATGATGAAGATGCATTCTTCATGACCTTCATCCAAGATTCATTATAAGCAAAGGGAGATAATGCTTCGAGGGACGAAGGTCCTTAATGTTTAACAATAATGTTGCCTTGTTTTATGATTCATAGCAATCAGGAACATGTGACCAACATGGACATACATAAATTTTCTGATAGTCCATACACAGACCATAGAAGAGTTTCCTACACTGATATGTGTCTTTCGTCATCTAGTGATTTGGTGGAAACACTTCGTTGATTAAATTCAAGAGCTCATTGTATAGTTGTTCGAGAACGCGAACTTAGATTTAATAGCCTTAAGTTGAGTCACGAAAGCAAGGACGAGAACTCTTATGTGTTCGTACAATGGCTTTTCTACAACCTTAAGGAGGTCGAAGAACTTTTTAACCTCTAAAGGAGGCGACTCCTCATGATTTGGTGGAAACACCAAATCAGGATCCTCCCTTAAATCAAGCATCTTAGCTATCATATTCCACGTCGTCAGCGTTGTGGGCTTCCAGCGAATTTTCATGGGGAAACTCCTCGTCGGGATACACCCAGACTTCATAGTCAGGCATGTAGCAATATTTGCAAAGGTGTCTCGATAGAGTTCTCTTGTCTTGACATCTACAGATCCGACACATACTACATGGACACCGCACATCTGTGCCGGTTCTTGACAGAGCAAAAGTACGATCAATAAAATCTCCGGTCTCTCTTATCCACTTCGCCGAGGGATCATTCATACGCCAACCTTCATACATCCATCAACGGTCCTCTCCCACCATTTTTATGCTAAAACAATACAACACCTGATTCATAATTTTTTTGGTACTAAAAGTGTATTGATCGTGTCACTACATCTATAAGAAAAGATAGGTCTTAAACTCACCCATTAGTGACTGATAGAACAAGGATTTATGATGAGCAACGAGTCCGAATGAAATTTCGGTACCATGACACTGCTGTTATCCATTTGCACTCCATATATGGTGCAATGGAGAACAACAAGGTTATGTCACTGAAATCTCATTCAGATCCATCATCATCATAAATCTATAGCTCTATCGCTCACTAACAGGCTGTCCATAAAAGGACAATTCTGGAACAATACGAGTCACTCGCATCACATGTGACTCGTGCCGGAACGGTCGACACATAGGTTTCGCAACACTAGGACAATTTTGTGAAAATATTACTAACATGTAACAAACAAGAGGCTAACATAATTAAATTATATGCACCAGCTAGCTATTAAGTTGATTAACCTGATTAACATAACTTCCTACGGTTTAAAAATAGTTAACTCTCGGAAGTTAGTATATTTAATAAAAAACACAATACAAACACTCGAAAGTTACCTGAAGCGATGAAACGGTGGCACAATGGCGTTGGGGAAATGGGTCGGTGCGGGGGGACGTCGCAGCGAGCCGACGGGGGCCTAGTCTGGTTCGAGAGCAACTGTTAGTAGCGTGGATTAGTGCTGCAAAGGCCGACGGGGATGACGACTTCGATGCGGAGATCGATGGCCAAGGACGGTGATGCATCGAGGGGAGTCAGTGCTCGGGGTCAAACATTGGGGCCGGGCGAGTAGGGCGGGGCGGGGAACGGCTAGCGCAGGGAGCAGCGAGCCTCGCGTAGGGAGGTGTTGCCACGGCGGCCGGCAAGGCGATGCTGCCCAATCGAGCAAGGCGGGGCAAGGCCGATGAGCAGGGCAGGGCTTCCTGGGCCGTGCTAGCGGGCGAGGTTAGCGCAAGATGGTGTGAGAGCGGCGTTCATAGTCTGAGATAGGCGGGCATCGGGCTGGGCAAAAAGAGATGGCGCACACGCACTATTAACCATAAAAAATTAACTTCCAAGAGATCTGACCCTAAGTTGCAGGAAAGTTTCTTAACTTTCGAGGGACGCGTCCCCACCGTCAGAAGATAACATGGAAGTGGCGGCCCAGCGACCGGCCAAATCCAAAGCCCAACATTCGAGCGCCCTGTCCCCACCCCGTGAGAAGTTTATAAAACTTTCGAGAGGTTGTTTCTGCCTCTAGGAAGTAATTTACTTCCTATGACTCTTGACGAAACTGTAGGAAGTTATGAAGCTGTAGGAAGTTCAAATTTTTTGTGTAGTGATATACATTTTACATATCAATAAATACAAGACGGATATTCACTAAGCAATGTGTGCTTCTCATCTCTTTGGTGCATTGACACCCCTTTTCTAAGAATTTCCTATGCTAAGCGTCATACTGCCCTTATGTGGTCTCTAGTAGATTGCATAAGGGCGGTATGGTGTATCATCTTACGTCTAGTAGATCTTTTACTAAGCATTATTTTAGGCAAGATCTACTAGGTATCCGATTAATATCAATCTACTTTTTTGTTTAAGCTTCATGTTATTAGATTGATCTAACACTACTAGATGTCTATCACTCTCCTAGTTGCTACATTTGGCACCCTATCTTACATATGCATACGACAACTCAAGAGACCAATACACATTTGGCACCCTATCTTACATATCTTAGTAGTTGCATTGTTATTCTGATGGACTTCATTGGAGGTCTTGATCCGTGATCACACATATGATCATAGGCTCGTAGTTATAAATGTTCTTAGGGCTGTTGGTATTATACGTACTGTAGATTGGATCTAGGATGTTCCTATGAATGGCTCATCATTTATCTAGCCCTGGGTTTGGCTTACTTATGTTGGTAATCCTGGCAACTCTCTAGCCAGTTTCTACACCTTTTGTCATATGTATGGTATGCATCAATCTAGGATCAATGATCCTATAAATCATGCTTTAGGAAGGTTAATTTCCCTTTTCGGTCACTTTCAATGAACATTTATGTTTATTTACTTATTTTCTACCAACTCGAAAAGATGGCAATCGACTCAAGGGAGTCAATCAGTGTGACCAGCATGGGCCGATCCACACAATCAGGTTGGAATTTGATGTTTTATTTGTTGTTGTGCATCTGTAGAGTGATTCACCAATCATTGGACACCCTCTTTGGTTAACAGGTCAAGCCAGATGGCATGCCTAGAACCTAGCAACTTATAGCACTTAGATGTGGCTGGAGCTACATTAAGGAGAGACGATCGCAGCAACATCATATCTCTCAGCTCCACTCGTGTTGGCCACCTAAATGACCATCCATAGGTTTCCCACGATGGAACATTTATGGAAGTCCTAGTGGGACGAACTCATTGGTTCATTATTAGCATGCCCCTATTGTTGGGGGCCTTCTTCTCCGCCGAAGGTCCTCCAAGCAAAAACACCTTCGGCAGGATGATATGCAAGCAGATACGACATGAAGATATATGCTGAAGCTACAATTGAAAGAGCTTCGGCATCATGACATGCCTAAGACGAAGGATGGCACCGACTAAAAGAAGAAAAGTCCATATAGTCCCTGATAATTTGTATTATGATTAGTTATCAAGGACACAGATGTAATTTTGTCCGGGCTGCGTCCCGTGCTTATAAATAGATGAACAGTACCCCCGTACTGTTCACGCGGAATTGTAAACGCTCTGACGTCATTCCTTACTTTCTTATCTTCTGTCAAGCTGAAGCATCTGAGAATAAGTGACCAACATTGGCGCCCCACCTCCGGTGAACTCACTTCCACTGTTGTGACGATGGCTTCGTACAACAACCAAGTTGTAGCACCTTCGGTCACGAAGCTGGTGCTCCCAATAATAGGTGGTTCAAGCTCAGAGCCAGCCAACAAGAAGCAGAAAAAGGAAGCACAAAGAAGAGTGCAGCATGTTGGAGTGCAAGGACCCTTCATCAGATCTAAGTGGTCTCACATTCCAATCACCTTCTCCCAGGAAGACCTTCAGCTCAAAGTTTATCCTCACAATGATGCCATGGTTATATCTTGTGTCATCAAGGGATTCTGGTCCACAATGTTCTGGTTGACACAGGCAGTGCAGCAGACATCATTTTTGCAAAGGCTTTCAGACATATGCAAGAGCCAGAAGACAAGATACATGATGCAACACACCCTCTTCGTGGCTTCGGAGGAAGACAGATTGTGGCACTTGGCAAAATAATAGTGTCAGTTACCTTCGGTTACGTCCATAACACAAGAACTGAACAAGTTGTTTTTGACATTGTTGACATGGACTATCCATACAACGCAATCATTGGTCGAGGGACGCTTAATGCCTTCGAAGCAATACTTCATCCAGCATACTTATGCATGAAGATACCTTCGGAACAAGGGCCCATTGTTGTTCATGGGAGACAAGAAGCTGCCAGGAGGGCTAAAGGGAGTTGGACGGATTCAAAGGCTATCCATAACATAGATGAAGCCGAAGCTTGTCAGCAATATAAACACAAAAGAGAGAAGGCTGCTTCAGCAGATCAACCGAAGCCTATGCTTTTGTGTGAAGACATAACAGACCAAAAGGTACTGCTGGGATCTGAGTTATCTGATGAACAAGAAAACACTCTGCTAAGGTTTTTGTTCAACAACAAAGATGTCTTTGCTTGGACAGCTAACGATCTTTGTGGTGTTAATACAGATGTCATTGAGCATTCACTCAATGTGGATCCATCTTTCAGGCCAAGAAAGTAGAGACTTCGGAAAATGTCTGAGGATAAAGCCGAAGGTGCTCGAAACGAAGTAAAGAGACTTCTCAATGCTGGTGTCATCAGAGAAGTAACATATCCAGAGTGGCTAGCTAACACTGTTATGGTGAAAAAGGCTAATGGGAAATGGAGAATGTGTATTGATTTCACAGACCTCAACAAGGCATGTCCGAAGGATGAGTTCCCTTTACCAAGAATAGACTCCCTTGTAGATGCAGCAGCTTCTTCGGAACTCATGAGCTTATTGGACTGCTACTCGGGCTATCACCAAATTTGGATGAAGAAAGAGGATGAGCCAAAGACAAGCTTCATAACTCCCAGTGGTACTTATTGCTACATTCGGATGCCCGAGGGGCTCAAAAATGCTGGAGGAAGCTTCAGCAGAATGACCACCAAGGTTCTTCACTCTCAAATAGGCAGAAATGTGCTAACTTATGTTGATGACATCATAGTAAAAAGCACAAAAGAAGAAAATCATGTTGCCGACTTGCAAGAGACATTTGCCAATTTCAGGCAAGCTGGTCTCAAGTTGAATCCAGAAAAATGTGTCTTCGGAGTGAAGAAGGGAAAGTTTCTTGGCTGTCTGGTATCAACAAAGGGTATCGAAGCTAATCCAAGCAAGATCGAAGCTATCCTTCGGATGGAACCACCAAATTCAAAGAAAGGCGCTCAATGGTTGGCAGGAAGGCTGGCATCATTGAACAGATTTATATCAAGATCAGCAGAAAGAAACTTACCATTCTTTGAAATAATGAAGTCAGCCGAAGTCTTTCAATGGGGTCCGGCTCAACAAAAAGACTTCGAAGAGTTAAAACAATATATGATAGATTTGACAACTCTAACTCCACCTTCATCGGGCCTTCCATTCTGCAGTCAGTGCGACACTTGTACAGGAGAAGCAAGGTGGCCAAGTAAAAAGACAAGCACCGGTATACTTCATCTCCGAAGTACTCAGTTTATCAAAGAAAAATTACACAGAATTGGAGAAGGTATTGTATGATGTGTTGATGGCCTCCAAGAAGCTTCGGCATTACTTTCAAGCATATCATATAATAGTGCCTTCATCACAACCTCTAAAGGATATAATGAGAAACAGAGAAGCTACATGAAGGATTGGAAAATGGGCTGCGGAGCTTAATGAATTCACCATTGATTATGTACACAGATCCTCAATTCAATCTCAGGCGTTAGCGGATTTCATTGCTGATTGGACGCCAGGGGCTCAGGGAGAAGAAGCAACAAAAGATGCCGAAGCCTGGACGGTATTCTGTGACGACTCTTGGGGAACCTTCAGCGCAGGAGCAGCCATTGTTCTAGTAGTGCCTTCTAAAGTTAGGACATGTTATGCGGTAAAGTTGGACTTTAGTTGTACAAATAACATTGCCGAGTACGAAGCTCTTCTTTTAGGGCTTCGGAAGCTAAAGGCAATGGGAATAAGAAGGGCAATCCTCAAAACTGATTCTCAAGTTATTTCTGGCCATGTAGACAAAAGTAGCAAGGCAAGGGATCCGAAGCTTGAAAAATATTTGGATGCAGTCCGAAGATTGGAAGCTTCTTTTGAAGGATTTTCTGTAAAAAATATTCCAAGGGGAGAAAATGAGCATGCGGATTTGCTAGCCAAGTCAGCGGAACAGGGGCTCCCTTTTCCTTCAGAAGTGTTCTTTGAAACAATAAAAGCACCTTCAGTCGAACTTATGGAGAGAGTAGTGCTTACAATATCACATGTACATAGTGAAGATTGGAGGACTGAGATTATATCTTTCCTCCAAGGCAACTGTCTTTCGGATGACGAAGTTTACAATAAAAGAATGGAAGCGAGAACAAGACCATATGTAATCATAGAAGGGGAGTTATATAAATATGGAGTTTGCTCTCCATTACTCAAGTGCTTGTCCAGAGCCAAAGGTCAAGAATTGATGAAGGAAATACATGCAGGATTATGTGGGTCTCATATTGGGTCTAGGCCTTTGCTGGGGAAGGTTTTCAGACAAGGATTTTTGTAAGGCCCAAAATGTGTATAAGAAAAAAATATGATAAAATAAATATATGAAGGAATGAAATAGTAAAATTTAGATATCTCCAATTATACTTGAGTGTTGAAATTGAGGACTGAATTTTGAAAATCAAGAACTATTTTTGAAGAGAAGTAATAGAAAAGTTTTCTATTCAACTAAATGATTATGCATATCATTAAACGGTGCACCATAAGCATTTAATTACATGAATAGTAAATTTTGAAGTAACCTTTACTTCTTGTCCCACATTCAAAATACTATTTTTCTAAAGAGAAAGAAATAAGAAAAGAAAGAGATAAGGAATATAAAACTCACATAAAGTATATATAGAATCATACTTTCAAAAATTAGTACAATAATTGTGCAACATAATCTGAGGATAAATTTGCTACCAAATTTGAATTCAAATTGGAATTTAAATTTGAATTTGGAATTTGAGAGCGAAATACTATAAAAGACAAGATAAAATTTATAAATATATGAATTCATCCCACACTAGTATGCTTATTTTGTACATTTAACTTGAGTACAAATTCACACCCATAGTTGAATTCAAATTGTGAATTTAAAATAAAAGGAGAAAGAAAATCAGGAAAATAAGAAGAATAAAAGAAAAAGGATATTCTCACCGCAATGGGCCCAATCCGGCTGTTATCGGCCCACCGGGCCATCCTTCACGCGCGCCGGTGTGATTGCTGCCTGAGCCTTTGGCGGTGACAGGTGTGGCCTCCTATCAGTGGGGTGCACTGGTGCGACTCAGCACTTCAGGATCACTCACCGGCATGTGGACCCGGGCGTCGTCGTATCAACCGCACGGCGGAAGTTCTGCGCGGACGCCGAGAAAATCGGCGGTGATCCCCCACCAATCGCAGACCCATAGCGGATAAAAGTCGGTCGTGTGCCCTACTGCTCGTGTGCATTAGGGTTCGCCGCCACCAAGTAAAGCGTTGCGCTCCGTTTTGATCGCTGTCGCGGACATACAGAGTTTCGGGAGCTGCCGCCGCCACACGCCAATTCTCTGTATTTGTGCTTACTCGCGGGGGTGCCCGGGGTTGACATGCGGGGCGAAGGGAGTTTGTTGCGAAGGACGTCCGGGTCGGAGCCGTCGTGGGCACACCAGTGAGCACCAAGGTGTGCTATCCGCAGTGGAGTTACCGCGTACTGCGATAACATCGCCGCCTGCTCATCGTCAGGTTAGAAACCCCCCACAATTGCGTATGATTCGTTCTCAATTGCGAGTTTGCTCGACGAAATAGAATATGCGGGCAGGATTTGGCCGATTGTTGTAGCCGGCCATGTCCTCGCCGTCGCGGGCGGGGCCTCACCGTGGATGGGGTCCTGGGTGTGCCTTCGGTATGGGGGGGACGATTGGGCGGAAATCGTGGTGGTCAAGTGCCCACGAAAAATCAGGCTCGGGCGTGGGATTTTACGGTGGTTATCGCGGGGGCCGACGCCGGCGTACCTTCACCGCAGTAAGCTCCTGCGCCGCCGTGTTCAGCTGGGAAGAGGGGGAGTTATGGCTTACTATTGGATGTGCATCGAGCGTCTGTGATTCGATCTGGTGGGTGCCCGTTCGGGGAAGAATCGTGGAACGTTGGATTTAGATCGGATGGCGGTGGGTAGTCCAAGATTCATTAAACCTGGGTCGTCAGATTGTAATCCAAGGGTTGTCCTCGCGTACCGCTTTATAATCTATCTCTAGTCGTTAGATCGCGATCAAATGAATCTCTTGCGCCCGTACCCCTTCGGCCACACAACCTTTCAAATAAACCCTTCTGTTTATAGGTATTCAACCTGCGGTCCGTCCTGGTAGATGGCTGAGTCTAAGGAGTTTTTGTAGATTGGCCCCTGAGCTTACCAGGAATTGAGGCCTAGTCCAGACAGTGAGAAAAACTTATAAAATAATTTAGAAAAGGGATTTTTAATGTGAAAACAATTCCTAGAACTTGTGTAATTCGTAGAAGATTCATATTAAGTCCAAATGAGTCCATTCCAATTTCTATAATTCTATATTATTATTGTTTATCCCATAGTATTTCTGATTTGACATGAAAAACACATTAAAATTTATCTCTTAATCTTGTGTTAAATACATAGAACCTTTGGAAAATCATAACTTCCCCATTTTAACTCTGATTTGATCCGTTCAAGTTACGTTAGTCTCATATAAATATTTACTATGCAATAACAACATTTATTATATCATGTCTCATTATTTTATGATTAGATCTTTATTTAACTTATGTTGGTTAGTCTTGTTAATGTGCTCATCATTATTGACCAAAATATAATTTATGGTAATTTATAACTTGGATTAATGTTGAGATAACTATTTATATAATAACCTCTTATATGATTTATATTAACCAATTTATAATATAGTTTAACATTTTAATCACATAAATCCTCTATAAAATCATAACTCCTTAACCGTAACTCCGATTTTAGTGGTTCATGTTCCCACGATCACGTAGAAACGCGTAGATTATTATTATTCAGTTTGTATTTATGTTTGGTGTGATGTTAATTTTGTCTATACCATGTCTATTTGTATTGCTACGACTAGCAGCGAGGTTACGAGGATTTGAAGAATCACTCTGGTAACTGGAATCTCAAGTGCCAGGCAAATTGTGCCCTTGATCACTTTTGTTACCCAATAATGTTCTTTAATACACTTATTCATGCATAGGTTTAAGTTTGATGGGACCCAATAGGTCACCCTAGTCTGTTTATCATTTTTTCCTTGATTACCCCTGAATCATTTTGGTAGTTATGCTATTGCTTTATATGGTTTTAGGTTAATATTTCATTATATCCATGTTACAATTATTTTGTTATGTTATTATTGTTCATGTCAAGATCATTAAATTTAATTGGAACATGGAGCTTAACTTGAGAAACACGTGCCACCACAAGGGTGGAATGGGACGACCTTATTTAACTAATTAGGTAAGCTAGTGGAAGACTACCTTACCCGAAAGGGGCAAGGGCAGTAGGGTAGTTGCATGCAAGGAGGTTCTCGTGTTGATTTTTCTGCGATGGCGGTCAGACGAGGGATTCTTGCAAGTGCTCTTACCATAAACTGTAGCGGATTTTTGTAAGCTAGTGGAACTTTGTAAAGGCCTCGTAGTGGATCCCTAGCCATTCACCTCGGTAGTGTCTAAGGGCCTTGCAAACCCTGGCGACATGGGATACACGACTTGTGGGTAAAAGGTACAACCTCTGCAGAGTGTAAAACTGGTATACTAGCCGAGCTCACGATCATGAGCAGCTCAGGACTCTCGCATGATTAAATTATGGAACTTAAATTGTCATTTGCATTGCATGGGATCATTTGTTAATTTTGTTCTTTATTATGGTTTGGTATTTACTTACATTTAGTAATTGCTAATAAAATTTGACCAACTTATTAAAAGCAATGCTCAGCTTTAAACTCTATTGTTGATCAGCCTTACACATCACATGAACTCCCACCTTTGGTGAGTTCATGCCACATTATTCTCCACAACTTGTTGAGCGATGAACATGTGTGAGCTCACCCTTGCTGTCTCACACCCCCCCACAGGAGGAGAACAGGTGGTTCAAGTGGAGCCACATAGCGAGGAGTTCGATTCGATTTAGGTGGCGTCTCCTAGTTGACTTTCTAGCGCCAAGGATGGATTTTAGATCCTTTATATTTATCTTTTATTTTGTAAGACTTCCGCTATGTAATAAATATTCTGATTATTGTGACATTTATCTATATACACTCTGTTATTATATGTGTTGTCTTCTTTGGCGCATGTATGAGATGCACCCGGCTTTGTCCCTTAAAGCCCAGGTGTTATAGAAGTGGTATCAAAGGAAATATTGACTGTAGGACAAAACCTAGATAGAACTGGACAACTCTTACCTACTTACCTTACTCTGATTCATTCTATACTTATCTTGATCATGCTTCACCTTCTACTGTTCTACTCTGATTAACCTTACCTTTGCTACTCTGATTCTTTTCTAAACTAATCTTAATCTTTTCTCATCTATTTCCACTTTACTCTGATTATTCTTACCTTTTCTTTCTAACGACAAATGTGGATTTCACACTTTGAAATCCTATGCCTAAAGTGATCTTTAGGAATAGGAGACCTACTCTTAGAACCAAAAAACTAAACTATTTTTATAGTTATCTATAGGCTTGAGTGCTTGTTCTTATGATACTTGTTTGATCTGGATCTTTGATTGAGTGTGATTAGTTGTGGAGTAATGTCCACAATTACATCTACATATACGTATAGGCATAAATATGAATAAATAAAATTCATGAGATAACTAAACAACTTAGATTATCCTCCATTAAAGTGTGTTTATTTTAATGGATCCTTCTTACCTTGAAAGATTCTTTCTTACTTTAATGGATCCTTAAAGAAATCTATCTTATCTTAATAGATCCATCTTATCTTAAAAAAACACTCTTACCTTAATAGATTCATCTCATCTCGAAAAGATTTCTTATCTTACCCTAATAGATCTAACTAATCTCAAAAGATTCTATCTTATTCTTGGAGAGTCATTTTGTCCTAATGAGCATACTTATCCCAACCACCTTGCTTATTTCATAATGGTGTAACAAACACGATCTATTCCAAAATAAATTAAGTATATCTTGTGTAATCTAAACTGATTACACCAATTTAATTCTGATCCCATATAATACTGGTAAAATAAGAATGGATCCTACTCTTATAAATATGTTTTAATCCAAGTTGGACTGAGATTCCAATTTGGACTAGACCACATATAACAACCTGGCCTTATGCAACTACCTTAACCACCCATGGTTGCATAACCCCTCTGTTTTAACCTAACAGAGATTCTGATCTACCGACCCATGTCATCCATCCTATCTCAAGGTTCTAACATGTCCTAATGATATTTATTCTACCCTGGTAGATCTATCTAACTTAAGCTAAGTTTAATCCAGTTATATCCAATCTAATCTAGACCCTACCTAATCTAATATGGTCTAATCTATGTTATAAGTATTAACTAAACCATATTCCTATAAATGGGTTTTAAATCTGAATTGGTGTCTTAGACCAACTCGTCTGTGAAACCACGACCTAGCCTATATTATAGGTTGCCCAACCCATTTATCTTACAAGTAAAAAAACTGTTCAATCTACCTACCCCATGTACCCACACCTATCTCAAATATGTCCCTAGTTATGGTAACACCAATACCCATTATCCTTGATGATAACACCAACTTGACTGATATAACAGGTTACATAACTTATCCAACCAATATAGAAGCAAAACAACAAGACAGACTTTGCGTAAACTTATTTAACTCATAACCACCTATTAACCTATTTTGTTTACCGAAGAATCTGCCTTAACTACATGTCCCAAATTTGGATAACAACTTCAAGAACGGAGATCGAAGATGATCGACCTCATCAAATCAAGGAAGGGTAAGATTCAAGCCAGATCTTCAAAGGAATCAAGATCCACAATCTTGGATGGAGTATTTCCTTACCCTACCCTTTCTTGCCCAAACGTATCTATGCTTTAAAGGCATCTTCTATCCTACAAAATCAAGTGCACATACATATATACAACCATGCTTTCCTAACCACCAGCCCCACCAAGCTACATAAACATATATATAAATTACTACTATTTGTAAGATCTAAATGTTACTTTAGTTAGTAGTTGGTATGATACTATGTTAGAAGGAATAATAAGGTCTAATTGACCCCATGTGTTGCTAATAAATTATGCATCATGTTGAGATTTTGTTTGTGCATATGTTTTGAGGTAACGTGGTTACATACCCTTTCCTTGCAAATCTCGAGGACGAGATTTCTGTTAAGGGGGGTAGGATTTGTAAGGCCCAAAATGTGTATAAGAAAAAATATGATAAAATACATATATGAAGGAATGAAATAGTAAAATTTAGATATCTCCAATTGTACTTGAGTGTTGAAATTGAGGACTGAATTTTGAAAACCAAGAACTATTTTTGAAGAGAAGCAATAGAAAAGTTTTCTATTCAACTAAATGATTATGCATATCATTAAACGGTGCACCATAAGCATTTATTTACATGAATAGTAAATTTTGAAATAACCTTTACTTCTTGTCCCACATTCAAAATACTATTTTTCTAAAGAGAAAGAAATAAGAAAAGAAAGAGATAAGGAATATAAAACTCACATAAAGTATATATAGAATCATACTTTCAAAAATTAGTACAATAATTGTGCAACATAATCTGAGGATAAATTTGCTACCAAATTTGAATTCAAATTGGAATTTGGAATTTGAGAGCGAAATACTATAAAAGAAAAGATAAAATTTATAAATATATGAATTCATCCCACACTAGTATGCTTATTTTGTACATTTAACTTGAGTACAAATTCACACCCATAGTTGAATTCAAATTGTGAATTTAAAATAAAAGGAGAAAGAAAATCAGGAAAATAAGAAGAATAAAAGAAAAAGGATATTCTCACCGCATTGGGCCCAATCCGGATGTTATCGGCCCACCGGGCCGTCCTTCACGCGCACCGGTGCGACTGCTGCCTGGGCCTCGGGCGGTGACAGGTGGGGCCTCCTGTCAGTGGGGTGCACTGGTGCGACTCTGCACTTCGGGATCACTCACCGACATGTGGACCCGGGCGTCGTCGTATCAACCGCACGACGGAAGTTCTGCGCGGACACTGATAAAATCGGCGGTGATCCCCCACCAATCGCAGACCCATAGCGGATAAAAGCCGGTCGTGTGCCCTACTACTCATGTGCATTAGGGTTCGCCTCCACCAAGTAAAGCGCTGCGCACCGTTTTGATCGCTGCCGTGGACATACAGTGTTTTGGGAGCTGCCGCCACCACACGCCAATTCTCTGTCTTCGTGCTTACTCGCGGGGGTGCCCAGGGTTGACAGGCGGGGCGAAGGGTGTTCGTTGCGAAGGACGTCCGGGTCGGAGCCGTCGTGGGCACGCCAGTGAGCACCAAGGTGTGCTATCCGCAGTGGAGTTACCGCGTACTGCGATAACATCGCCGCCTGCTCGTCGTCAGGTTAGAAACCCCCCACAATTGCGTATGATTCGTTCTCAATTGCTCGCTTGCTCGACGAATTAGAATATGCGGGAGGGATTTGGCCGATTGTTGCAGCCGGCCATGTCCTCACTGCCGCGGGCGGGGCCTCACCGTGGATGGGGTCCTGGGCGCGTCTTCGGTATGGGGGGACGATTGGGCGGAAATCATGGTGGTGAAGTGCCCAGGAAAAATCAGGCTGGGGCGTGGGATTTTACGGTGGTTATCGCGGGGACTGACGCCGGCGTACCTTCACCACAGTAAGCTCCTGTGCCGCCGTGTTCAGCTGGGAAGAGGGGGAGTTATGGCTGACCGTTGGATGTGCATCAAGCGTATGTGATTCGATCTGGTGGGTGCCTGTTCGGGGAAGAATCGTGAACCGTTGGATTTAGATTGGATGGCGATAGGTAGTCCAAGATTCATTAAACCTCGGTCGTCATATCGTAATCCAAGGGCCATCCTCACGTACCGCTTTATAATCTATCTCTAGCCGTTAGATCGCGATCCAATGGATCTCTTGCGCCCGTACCCCTTCGGCCACGCAACCTTTCAAATAAACCCTTCTGTTTATAGGGATTCAACCCGCGGTCCGTCCTGGTAGATGACTGAGTCTAAGGAGTTTTTTTAGATTGGCCCTTGTGCTTACTAGGAATTGAGGCCTAGTCCAGACAATGAGAAAAACTTATAAAATAATTTAGAAAAGGGATTTTTAATGTGAAAACAATTCCTATAACTTGTGTAATTCGTAGAAGATTCATATTAAGTCCAAATGAGTCCAATCCAATTTCTATAATTCTATAATATTATTGTTTATCCCGTAGTATCTCTGATTTGACATGAAAAACACATTAAAATTTATCTCTTACTTAATCTTGTGTTAAATACATAGAACCTTTGGAAAATCATAACTTCCCCATTTTAACTCTGATTTGATCCGTTCAAGTTGCGTTAGTCTCGTATAAATATTTACTATGCAATAACAACATTTATTATATCATGTCTCATTATTTTATGATTAGATCTTTATTTAACTTATGTTGGTTAGTCTTGTTAATGTGCTCATCATTATTGACCAAAATATAATTTATGGTAATTTATAACTTGGATTAAAGTTGAGATAAGTATTTATATAATAACCTCTTATATGATTTATATTAACCAATTTATAATATAGTTTAACAATTTAATCACATAAATCCTCTATAAAATCATAACTCCTTAATCGTAACTCCGATTTACTGATTCTCGTTCCCACGATCTCATAGCAACGCGTAGATTATTATTATACAGTTTATACTTATGTTTGGTGTGATGTTAATTTTGTCTATACCATGTCTATTTGTATTGCTACGACTAGCAGCGAGGTACGAGGATTTGAAGAATCACCCTGGTAATGGAATCTCAAGTGTCAGGCAAGTTGTGCCCTTGATCTCTTTTGTTACCCAATAATGTTCTTTAATACACTTATTCATGCATAGGTTTAATTTTGATGGGACCCAATAGGTCACCCTAGTCTGTTTATCATTTGTTCCTTGATTACCCATGAATCATTTGGGTAGTTATGCTATTGCTTTATATGGTTTTGGGTTAGTATTTCATTATATCCATGTTCCAATTATTTTGTTATGTTATTATTGTTCATGTCAAGATCATTAATTTTAATTGGAAAATGGAGCTTAAGTTGAGAAACACATGCCACCACAAGGGTGGAATGGGACGCCCTTGGCTTACTAATTAGGAAAGCTAGTGGAAGACTACCTTACCCGAAAGGGGCAAGGGCAGTAGGGTAGTTGCATGCAAGGAGGTTCTCGTGTTGATTTTGGTGCGATGGCGGTCAGACGAGGGATTCTTGCAAGTGCTCTTCCCATAAACTGTAGTGGATTTTCGAAAGCTAGTGGAACTTTGTAAAGGCCTCGTAGTGGATCCCTAGCCATTCATCTCGGTAGTGTCTAAGGGCCTTGCAAACCCTGGCGACATGGGATACACAACTTGTGGGTACAAGGTACAACCTCTACAGAGTGTAAAACTGGTATACTAGCCGAGCTCACGGTCATGAGCATCTCAGGACTCTCGCATGATTAAATTATGGAACTTAAATTCAATTTTTCATTTGCATTGCATGGGATCATTTGTTCATTTTGTTCTATTATTATGGTTTGGTATTTAATTACATTTAGTAATTGCTAATAAAATTTGAGCAACTT
Organism: Zea mays; assembly: GCF_902167145.1. Lineage (NCBI taxonomy): Eukaryota > Viridiplantae > Streptophyta > Magnoliopsida > Poales > Poaceae > Zea > Zea mays. The sequence continues at coordinate 78,478,747 of NC_050104.1, read as the reverse complement.
ATTAAAAGCAATGCTCAGCTTTAAACTCTATTGTTGATCAGCCTTACACATCACATGAACTCCCACCTTTGGTGAGTTCATGCCACATTATTCCCCACTACTTGTTGAGCGATGAACATGTGTGAGCTCACCCTTGCTGTCTCACACCCCCCCCCCCACAGGAGGAGAACATGTGGTCCAAGTGGAGCCACATAGCGAGGAGTTCGATTCGATCTAGGTGGCGTCTCCCAGTTGACTTTCTGGCGCCAAGGATGGATTTTAGATCCTTTATATTTATCTTTTATTTTGTAAGACTTCCGCTATGTAATAAATACTCTGATTATTGTGACATTTATCTCTATACACTGTGTTATTATATATGTTGTCTTCTTTGGCGCATGTATGAGATGCACTCGGTCTTGTCCCTTAAAGCCCGAGTGTTACAATTTTACTGGCCGAAGGCAGCTTTGGATGCAGCAAACTTGGTTCAAAAATGTGAAAATTGCCAAAGATGCGCAAGAGACCAGAAACAACCTTCGTCTTTAACCTAGTTAATACAGCCAGCTTGGCCACTGCAAAGGTGGGGTCTGGATTTGTTAGGTCCACTTCCACCAGCACAAGGAAATTTGAAATATGTCGTCGTAGCAGTGGAATATTTCTCTAAGTGGATCGAAGCAAAGCCCTTAGCCACAATAACTTCGGCCACAGTACAGAAATTCTTTTAGCAAAACATTGTTTGTCGCTTCGGCGTGCCGAAGGCAATAACCGTTGACAATGGAACTCAATTTGATGCTGAAACGTTCAAAGATTTTTGTGACCGAATAGGTACAAAAAATCACGTTGCATCAGTAAGGCATCTAGAATCAAATGGGTTGGTAGAGAGAGCAAATGGAATTATAATGACAGGAATAATGAAGTTAATCTTCAACCAGCCTAGAGGAAAGTGGCCAGATGAGTTGATCAAAGTGGTGTGGAGCCATAACACAACTGTATCATGGTCAATAGGTTTTACACCTTTCAAGCTTCTATGACGAAGCAATAACACCAGAAGAAGCAAAGACAGGATCAATAAGAACAACAGCTTCAATGTAAGATGAAGCTGATTCTCAAATAACGAAAGACATTATAGAAGGGACCAGACTTCAGGCCATAGAACACATCAATAAGTATCAGGCCGAAACAATAAAATGGCATGAAAGGAAAGTTCGATTGAAAAATATCAAGCCAGGTCATTTGGTGCTTTGGAGAGTGGCTAACCCAGATACAGTGGGCAAGCTACAGCTGAACTGGGAAGGTCCTTTTCTGGTAGTATCTTCGTCAAGACCCGATTCTTACAGATTGAAGGATATGGACGGTAACGACATACCCAGATCTTGGAATATGGATGAGCTTCGGTGGTATTATGTGTAATTGATGTAATCTTTTCTATTTTTCACCCTTTTCCTTTCAGGAGGGGAGAAAGATTTTAATGGGCCATAGTTCGTAATTTTCATTCTAATTTAGCCCCATGCAATACAAGGGCAAAAATCCCCCAAAGATGTTACATGTAATATCAGAACCTGCACCATCGAGTGCAAAAGAGAACATGGAAAAGCTTAAAAGACCCGGTTCCTAAGGGAGCGTAGCGTAAGTTCCGAAGCTGCAAAAGCTGTTCCTAAGGGAGCACAGCGTAAGTTCCAAAGCTCAAAGTCGTTCCTAAGGGAATGCAGAGCCAAATACCACCAAAATACAAGGTGAAGAAGCTCCAAAGTTGTTCCTAAGGGGATGCAAAGCTTAAATGCCACCGAAATAGAAGGTGAAGAAGCTTCAAAGTCGTTCCTAAGGGGATGTAGAGCTTAAATGCCACCGAAATAGAAGGTGAAGAAGCTCCAAAGTCGTTCCTAAGGGAATGCAGAGCTTAAAGACTCCAAAGTCATTCCTAAGGGGATGCAGAGTCTGGGTGTGGCTTTGTGTGCGTTTGGGACATTCATTTGCATATTACATTACATCATTCATTTCATTCATACAAACATTCATTTAGACATTCGTAGGATCATCATCATGACATAAAGCACGAACAGAAATACTCCGGCTTCGACGACAAACTGCTTCGATGAACACGAAGAAGCTTCGTTCCAAACATACAAGCATTTTATGCAAGGAAATGCTTCGATGTGTACGAAAAGAAGGGAAGGTGTTTTTCGCCTTCAGCTCAAAAGATACGAATTTCGTCCACAACAAAGCAATTCGTACATGGATGAAAAGGTAAAAATATATTACAAGGTATGGACAAATATACACAGTACTGAGTTTAATTCTCTATTACAATTTTTTGCAAAGATAATGCAAATATTTTCTAAGCTCTATACAGGAAGGCTTAAAGAGAAGCTTCATCTCAGCAGCCTTCGGAATGTGCTTTGGGTTATCAACCTTCGGCACCGCTATCCTGCAGACAAACAATGGTATAAGGTAAAAGTAATTATAAGAATCAAGGCAAGCAATAGGTATAAGTTCCGTACTGGTTTAAGCAAGCTTCGGGCTTCGTCCCCAGCCAACTCTCGTCCACCCTTAGCCCAAATCTGAGTGATTAATCTATTTTCGATGCTTTGGGCTTCACTAGGAATATCAATCAAATCTGATGGCGATAGGCTGAAGGTTGGTCTATTTACTGTCTTCGCATGCGTGCATCCGGCCTTCAAGAATGCAGCAACTGTGCCGCGAGAAGCTAACAGAGCACAGAAGTCATCATGCCCAGCTATCACTTCATCGAGTGCATCAACTTCATTTTCAATATGCTTGAAGGTATCTGATATGTCCTCAGCCGAAGGGGTAATATCTTCAGAGCTGGCCCCAACTGAGCTGAAGACCCCCTTTAACCGTTGCACGCAGCGGTTGCCAAATTCCAAGCATGTATTCCGATGGTCCTTCAAAGATTTCTGCAGCTTTGTATTTTTATCAACTTCGGCTTCATATTTTGCTTGCAGTTCTTTCTTCTCTTGTTCGAAGCTCTCTGATTTTTCTTTTAAGGCTATTTGACTTTGGAGAAGCTCCTCGCGTAGCATTTTCAGCTTGAATCTCTGCAAGCGAACCCTCTGTTACTTGAAGCAGGAAGTCCTTCTTCTCTAGAGAAGCTTCGTAATCCTTAATCTTACTCTCCAAGCCCTCGATTATGATTTCATTTTTCGTGTCCTTGAGGTCTTGTTGCATCCTCAATGCTTTACTTAGCAGCATACTCTGTGAAAATAAGTTGGCATCATAAAATTTTGATTCATCACAAAGATAACGGAAATCTAAGCAAAAGAATTTTACCTTGAAATTGGAGTAAAAGAGACTGTCGCCGGTAGCCGCTTATATCAGCCTCAAGCTTCGGGAAACCGACACTTTTTGATAGAGTGCCGATTATTTTTGCGCCAGCGTGATCTCGAATACATGCTAAGGCTCCTTCGTCAATTCCACCAAAGAGCATAGCTCCTGGCTGGTAGCCACAGGATATCCCATATTCCTATAGCTCCTTTTTCTTAGCCTCGGACAATTCTTGACCCACTAGGTTCTGAAGGTCAAAGTCCCTTTCTTCTTAAGCAGCATCAACAATCTTTTTCCTTTGTTAGGCACTGTGGCCATGACCTTCCCTGCAGCTGCAGCTGTCTCTTCTGCAGCCATATCTGAGAGAAGTTTGTCAATTCCTGACAGAGTACTTTCAAGATTGGCAGCTTCGGCAGCAGCTACAGCTTCAACAGAGGTCTCAGCTTCAGCAGTAGCCTCGGCACTTGCAACAGACACTATTTTGGACGCCGAGGCTAGTGGTGGTGTCCGTTCAGTGGCTTGCATAACATTAACAATTCTTCGCTTTTTCTGACCCTAAGTCTTCTCCTTTGCGGCTGAGGGTTGATCCTTCTTCTGTAAAAGTTTTGTCAGTTCTAGTCCCAGAGGACTTAGCAGCTTGATGGGTACGGATTCAGTCATTACCTTTAGAATTTCTGCTATTTCAGCAGCTGCAGGTGTTGAAGGAGTCTCTTCTACTGCCTTAGTTATCTTCGGCTCCGGATCTTCAACCTTTCTCTTCTTTGAAACTGTCGCCTTCGGCTCCGGAGTGGATTTTGTCTTCTTAGAAATTTTCTCATCTTCCTTAACCATTCTGGCAGCTTGCCTGCTCAGAATGCTGACAATTCTTTTTCTTTTCACCCCTTCAGCACCTTTGTCAAGCCTTTCATAATCAGGGTATTAAAATTTCAAGGCGTACATTACCCGGTACATTCTTCGTTTCGGCCGGGTACCAAAGGCTGCGGTCAGCAGTTGATCTTCCTTTTTGGTATAATTCCCAAGTATCTCGTTGCACATGGTCTCAATCATGTCTAGCCATTCTTTGCAAGGCTTCTTGAATTGTTTTTAAAATTTGAAACGGTAAGCAAGACAAACAAGTTCATGCTTCTTCCCCGCTTCTTTCCTCTTCGGCATTCCCCAGCCACTTGACGTCGGATATGTTCTGTTCACCAAGTATTCTTGCACCAAGTCACTAGTACTGATCTGCTCAGCTACCACTCTGAATTCTACTTCAGCCAACTGACAGGGTGACCCCGGTTGCATATTTCATAAGGGCCTGGTCATTCCGAAGCTCAAACTCAGTGGACTCATAACCATGGTCATCAGCTTCTCCCTCTTTTTCTCGTCAGCCTTCATATAGAACCACTCATTTTTCCAACCAGTTGGGCACTTCGTGCGGTAGCTAAGGACTGGTGCCTTCGTATCCTTTCGATACGCAAAATTGTAACAGCCAAAATTTTCATGAAGGCCATCTGCCTTGGCCTTCGTCTGATAGTGCAGCTCGTGCACTCGGCAGAAAGCTTCGGCATCTGGGCTCATCAGCTTGGCTTCGGAGGGCCCAAATATAGACGTTGAGTCTAACAATAGCGTTGGGAGTCAGCTGATGAAGATATATTTCAAAGTTTTTTAAAACTACCCCTATCATTTCATTCAGGGGGAATCGCAGCCCCGCTCTGAAGAAGATCTTGAAAATGACAACTTCATCCTTCTTCGGCTCTGGGATAGTCTCTTCTCCAGCAAATCGAATAAGTTTACTCTCAGCCTCTCCAAAATAGCCCAATTTCATCATCATAGGCATGTCATCTTCCATCACAGTAGATTTTTCAAAATCTAGATGACTAGGCTTCGTTGGGATCAGAATGTTGTAGTCTTCTTCACTCTCACCAACATTTTCACCTTCAACCACAGTTTGTTCAGCTTCGGCATTAGAAGCACCTTCATCAGCCACAACCAGACCTGATCGCTTCATTACTTTCTGAAATCGGTGTTGTTTCAGCGGCCTCGGTTTCGTCCACCTCACGAGACACTCTAGCAGTTGATTGCACTCTGGCCATTTCGATGGTTTTTACCATTTGACGAAGCTAACCTTAAACGATGAAGCGTTTGCTCGAAAGCGCAATGCAGAAAGCTTCGGTTATGGTTAAATTTTTTAACAGCATAACAGTGCAATGGCAATGAATGTTGTGGTAACTCCTCACCAACCCGTCTGTTTATATAGTGCTACAGGGGGGAAGGTGAACCGCCAGGCCACTTGCACTCGCTGAACGGCAGACCGCTCGGCGCCTGGAATATTATAATCGTTTCTCGGCAACGAGCTCAGGGAAGGTGTTTTTTGGACCTTCGGCATTCCAAAGCCTTCGAGTTTTTCGCGGATTGAGCTCGTTATGAAAAACGATATAGCACCGCAAAGGGCTACTGTTGGGGGCCTTCTTCTCCGCCGAAGGTCCTCCAAGCAAAAACACCTTCGGTAGAACGAAATGCAAGCATATACGACATGAAGATATATGCCAAAGCTACAATTGAAAGAGCTTGGGCATGATGACATGCCTAAGACGAAGGATGGCACCGACTTAAAGAGGAAAAGTCTATATAGTCCCTTATAATTTGTATTATGATTAGTTATCAAGGACATGGATGTAATTTTGTCCGGGCTGCGTCTCGTGCTTATAAATAGATGAACAGTACCTGTACTGTTCACGCTGGATTGTAAACGCTCTGACGTCATTCCTTACTTTCTTATCTTCTATCAAGCCGAAGCATCTAAGAACAAGTGACCAACACCTATCAAGGAAGGAGGCTTTTGAAACCAGCAATGTTTAGGAACGATGGCTAGAAGGCAAGACCAGGCAGACTTAGCTCGAGAAATTCAACTAAAAGCTACAGGAGTACTACGACCGATCCCTCAAAAACGTTGCCACTATTGAAGCAAGTCAACCTTGCCACACTTTTGAAGGAGTGTAGTGCTGCCCTCTGGTAGGAGATGAACTACATAATCCATTAAGTGATGGTGCGACAATCAAAAATCCTCCTCAACATCATAGAGGGGGTCACAACACGAGTGACAAGTCCATTTTGGCCAGATACTACACTGTACCAGGGACCACGTTTGAGTTGTATCAAGGCAAGAAGTTGTTCGATACTCGACTGATGAAGCCAATGTATATCAACGCACCTAAAGGCACATAGGTAGAGTGCATCATGTATCATCCTAGGATGCCGCATGAGATCCCATCAATCGACAACCAACTAGTAGGGTGATTCATGTGCAGACTAGACTACTTCATGAGCTCGAGCAACAACCTCAGCAACTAGATAATGATAAAAACAAGATTGATGATCATGAATTACTTGAGTGTCACACCAAGTACGACAGTGGGCCGGCTCTCAGTAGCCAAGACACATTTTTTTTGGGGCGCCAACGCTGCCAGCATGCAGGAGCAACTATTGGACTACCTGAAAGATCAATTTGGGATCCTGCCCAAGTGAAAGGTGATCACCTATGCAAAGCCTTATCTGGAGGAGTTTGACCAAATGTCACCTCATCGAAAATCAAGGTGCCTGGTTTTTCCAAATTTAGTAGTAGCAACGACACCAGCACCATCAAACACATGAGTCAATACAAGGATCAATTCGGACTACCAGCATCACCTAAACACATAAAGGTTCGACTCTTTTCTCTATTGTCATCAGAACACACATTAAGCTAGTACACATCCCTCTAGCCCAAATCCATCACATCAATGGGGTAGATGTAGGAGCAATTCCTCACACATTTCTACTCTGGTTCCAGCAAGACAACGACCCTATATCTCATCACCCTATGACAACATCGAGGCGAGTCTTCAAGCTAGTTCATTTAGAAGTTCCAAAATGTATGGAACAAATTTTACACTTGTGATCAGCCTTGGCTAGCATCTCCCAACTCCATATACTTGTGAAAACCTCTTGAGGCAAGAAAACACACTCGACTCACTAGTAGCTTTTAGTTCATCTTTTGAGTGAGATTAGAGCAGTCCTAATGCATTGCATAGAATTCTTGCATCTTGCGGAACTAGTTGAGTAACTTGGGTTGGTTACCCTCCTATTACTCTTGGTGATTGTCGTCACCTAGATGGTGGAGTTTGTGAGATCGTTGCACGACTATTGAAGATTGTCACTAGACCCGATCATCATTGTGAGGTGATCTTGTGCACATTCCCCATGTTAGATTCATGAATAGCAACTATAGCAGAATCATGGCTTGTTGGAATGCCTCTCTAGATTGATTCTTATTACATCTTTATTGTTGGTTTGGCATGCGATGCTAATTAGTGTGTGAATCACCTAGCTTAGACTTGTGAGAATGAGGACAAAGGTTATCGTCAAGCAACTAAACCTTAGGGATAAATCTTGTCATATCTCTTGCCTCGTGTGGTTTGCACTCCATAGTATTCTTGAAATTACTTTTACTAGTTGTATCATATTAGTCTATCTAGTCTTGTGTAGTTTATAATTAAGTTTTATCTCTTACTAAGCAAGTAGCTTGACTAGTTCTACATAGTCCCTTTATAAGCTAATAGTTCGGTTAGGATATAACTTAGAGAAATTTAGCACTAGAGCGAGCAAACACTTTTGCATATTTTAACTTTGGTTCTAATTGTGAGTTTTATAGAATAAATTTTTATGACGATGGCAGAGCTAGGACGATGCGACATGGCTAGACTCAACGTCCAAGCGTAGATGGACTCCATCTTGGATTTGACTGTATTTTATTATTTTAATTCACTTTAGAAGGTGGACAGTGTGTCACTATGTTAATACCCATTAATATGGACCTGTGAATGGAGACATACTGAATAGGGATGAAAACGGTCGGAAACTGTATTTATTCGGTAATCAGTTTTTTAGTCGTTTTTCTTTGATTGTGAATAAATTAAATAGGATATATAATCCATAATAAATTTTGTATTCTTGTTTTTAACATCCAACTTGTAAAGATTCATAACAGATAAACCTTAAATTCATCCTATATTTTCTCAAATAATAGATATAAACTTCGGTATGGATTCGGAAACAAATTCGGTAATTTTTTTTAACTATTTGTGTTGTAGGGACCAAATAATATATAAAAAAATTTATGTAATATTTTATTCATATTTGTACTAATGTGCTTGATAACATAAGAAAATATCAATATCAAATTTTATATATATCTATTTTAAAATATTAAATTTGTGCTAACAGTTCGGATTACCGTTGTTGACGCCTTTTTGGAGCGCCAAACACTCAACAAGAACCGGCGGCGGTGCTCTCTGGTCAGGAGCGGACGGTCCGCGGCACAAGGCCAGATGGTCCGCGACCTGGCGTGAGGTGGAGGGTGCTCTCTGGTCAGGCGCGGACGGTCCGCGGCACAGGGCCGGACGGTCCGCGACCTGGTGCAGGAGCTCGGGTCCCCTGCCTGACGGCCGGACGGTCCGCGCATGTGCAGGGGCGGCGGAAGATCGCCGGCGGCGCCTGGATCTCGCTCCCGGGAGGGACCCCGTCGGGGAGGAGAGATCCTAGGAGTTGTCTAGGCTCGGGCAGGCCGACCTAGACTCCTCTAATCGACGTAGAATCGAGAAGAGGCGGAGAATTTGGGGATCAAGAGGCTAAACCTAAACTAGACTAGAACTACTCCTAGGATTAAATGCGAAATAGAAGTGTTTGATTCGATTGATGATTACAAATCGGCCGTATACCTCTCTATTTATAGAGGAGGGGGGCTGGACCCTTTACAAACTAATTTCCGAGCTTTTCCCGTGATTTTAGCTAACAAACAAAGCAAGAAACTTGGAACCCTAATCTGTTCTGCGCCTGCGCGGACCGTCCGGACCCAGGGCCGGACCGTCCGTGCACTCAAAATGGTGCTCAACATATGCCCCCCTGCCTTTTGGTGGAGCTGAGCGAACCAAAAGCAACTAACTCGATGTGATCACATCGGTTTTCTTAGGCATCTTGCCACTTACTAGGATGGTACGCAGTGGCCTTGGTCTCGATGGTTGACTCAACGGACGTGATCCCTTTAGCTTTGATCGAACTGTCAGTCCCAACACCGCCGAGCGTCATACTGGTCCTGACCAATTCGTCACCTTGCTTTCCTAATTTTCTAAGTGTTCTGGCATAGCTCCGTAGTCGACCAGGTCTTCTCCTTGCAGGTCGTCTTCCTCCATGGGCGTCGGTACGTCGTCGGAGGTGTCTTGGTGTAGTGCGGATGGTTCGGCCTCAGGGGTCGGATGGTCCGCGTCCTGTGCAGATGATTCGGCCTTTATAGCCGGACAGTCTACCATACCTGCAGAGAGATGCACAGTTGTCGTTTTATTTTCTATCTTTGTGGCCGTTTGATTTTTCTCAACGGCCTTTGGTCTCCATCTCTTTTGTGGTGGCGGATACTACGGATGCGTGTCATTGAATATTCTTTCTGCCTCCTTTTCCTGATTCTCCTTTGCTCTGAGGCGCTGTAATTTTCGCTTTTGCGATCGTGTCAATCCCAATGGGCACCATCGGGGCATGGAGTATTTTGGATCGGTTGTTTTGTTGACAGTTGTACCTTCTTTTTTGTTTGTGTTGGCCGATTCACCAAAAATCATCGGCCCTTCGTTACTTTGTTGTACGACGACATCTGTCGTTCCTATTTTAATGACGTCTCCTTTTTCGCATTGTTGGAGGTTGTAGCTATATGCCCCCCTGCCGGATTAGTCAGCCTTTGGGGCCGAGTTGTTCGGCAATCTTGCTGGGCCTGTGCTTGTGGACCAGATTGAGGGGCTCTTAATCGGTCTTGTACTGGAGGTGTCAACCTATTGAATACAGATGTTTGGGGTGCCCCCCAAGCGGGGTACTGTGGCATCCCAAATGGGTATGGTGGCATGCCCCACATTTGATTTGGGACATATGGTGGAGGTATGTATGTGTATGGATATGGCATAGGTGGATATGGTGGTGGAGGTGTCCATGCAAGAACGTTAGGTCTTAATTGAACATTATGACCTCCCGTCTTTTCCGATTGGTGTGGTGGTCCAATCGGCCTAACCTGCTGTCGCACCTGGGTGGGTAAGCGAGGTCGCTTTGGTGGCCGGTCGCTAGGGCCAGCCTTCTTTTTCACATATTTAGACAATAATTGATCAAAGGTCGGGCTGGATTTTACCAACTGACCAGTTGCCTTGAACATGTTACTTTTCCACGTACCTTCTGGTCGTCGTGGTTTGAAGGTACGTGGTCGCCGCGGCTCTTCGGCGTTGTCGGACCGTCCGCTGGAACTCTCCGGACCGTCCGGTGATGTTACGGACCGTCCGCGCCTGGGCACCAGACCGTCCGCAATGCGTAGTATGGGTTCTCGCGCATATCCCCTTGTCTGCGCTTGCCCCCCAGTGCCGGAGTTTGTGATGGTCACTTTCAGTGTCTCTCCTCTATCAGGAGTCTTCTCGGCCACCACTTTCCTGTAGGAGATTTTGTTGTTTCCATCGGCCTCTCGTGAGTTGCCGATGATGACTTCTTTGTCTTTGCCCTTATCGGCTGTGTTGGACCGAATTAGGACCCTTTTGCCCTTGAAGTCGATCATATTCATTGGAAAGGGCTCCCTGTCCTCCTGAAATTTCAATCGTCCTTCGTTAATGGCCGATTGGATTTGTCGTCGGAACACATTACAATCATTAGTGGCATGGGAAAATGAGTTGTGCCACTTGCAGTATGTGCGACGCTTTAGTTCGTCGACAGGTGGAACGATATAATCAATTTTAATGTTACCATTCTTTAGTAATTCATCGAATATCTTTTCACATTTGCCAACATTAAATGTAAACTTAATCTCCTCCTGTTGTTTCTTTTGAACTGGCTGCAAGGAGGAGCAAGCCGAAGATTTGGCCTGCTCAGGCCAAACTATTTCGGCAGTGTAAATTTCCTTTGGTTCACCGTCCGAACTACTTTGATTGTGTTCTACTATATGGTCATTATGATGAACCATTTTGACTAGTTCTCTGCTTCGGCTTTCACAAGTCGAAGCTTTCTGATGTAATTGTGCTAGCGTAAAGAACTGGATGCCTTCTAATTTCTCTTTTAAATAATAGCGCAATCCATCAAAGGCTATTCCTGCCAGTTGTTTATCTGTTAAATGAATTTGAAAGCAACAGTTTCTCGTATCCCGGAATCTCCGGATGTAATCACTAACCGATTCATCCTTTTCTTGTCGTAGGGCCACTAAGTCTACTAAATCTAGCTCATAATCGCCAGAGAAGAAATGTTCATGAAATTTTTGTTCTAAATCTCCCCACGACAAAATGGAATTAGGAGGGAGCGTGGCATACCATGTGAATGCAGTCCCTGTTAAAGATAACAAAAATAAACGTACACGGAATGCTTCGGTGTCGGCCAATTCTCCTAGCTGTGCTAAGAACTAGTCTATGTGCTTACGCGTGCTCTTTTCTTGGTCACCCGAAAACTTTACGAATTCGAGTATTCTGGTCCCCTGTGGGTATGGGAGCCGATCAAACTGGCTATCATAAGGTCTCCGATATGACTGCCCCCAGGGACTATACTCACTCCGAGCTTATCTCGGAACGCCCCAGCTATTTCCTCCCTTACTATATCGATGGCAGCCGGTGGGAGACCACCGGTTCTTTGATCCAATATGGGGGAGTTTGTTTGGATGTTGGTATATTGTTTTCCTCCCCATTGGTTTGGGTTTTGCGGCGCGTTAATGCATGCCCTATGAGGCTCATAGGACTGGCCATTCCTTTCTGGCCTTCTAGGGGCCGGAAAATACTCACTCTCACGGGTTTGATAGATTATTTTATGGTGCTGGTGTGTCATATGGTGAGATGGGGAGTCTAGCTGGGACGGATATGGAGTTGGATATCCATCCTCCTTAAAAAACTCTGCGCCGGACCGTCTGGTTAAATATGCGGACCGTCCGGCCCCGTGCGCGGACTCTCCGGTCACGTGGCCGGACCGTCCGACATTATATTCGGACTGTCTGGCGCCATATGTAGACGGTCCGAATGGGCTATCTAGGGTTTGTACGGCATGTGGCGGCTTGGGTGCAGGTCTCGGTAATTCGCCTCTAAAAATGGGATCGCCCGCCGCTGGCCTGGACGGTCCGCGCCCATGTGCGGACGGTCCGGACATGCGCAGATCGGCAAATTTATCGCCGATGTGCGAGGGAGGCTGTCGTTGCCCAGAGTACATGTCCATCGGCATCCCATAAAGGGGTTGTGACTGGTCGTGACAACCTGTAGCCGATGAATTATGTGTGTATTCCCTCAATTCAACCTCGCGCGAAGGAAGATTTGCCATAGTAGACTTATCAAGCACACGCACTAGCCTTTTATGATCATTTTGTATATCCCCTACGATACGTTGCAACTGTTCTCGCTGCTCGTCTATGTAAGCTTTAAGAGATTGGAGTTCGTTGGTGTTACTTACATTGGGGGTAATCGTAGTAGATCGGAGCGAAGCCAGATCCGTCGCCCGTTGCCGAACGACTTTGTTGTTCCTGTCCACTTTGAAGTCGGCCAGAAACTTCGCCTTTGCTTCTTGGATTAGCTGCTCCTGACGCTCCTCGAACAGGAGTTGTTCTTCAGCCGGCAAGGTTTCCCATGTCGGTGTGATGATATTGCTGGTGGAAACTTCAGAGCTATCCTTTGAACCGGCCATTGAGAGCCGATTTGATAGGTCTATATGTGTTGTCCCCAGCGGAGTCGCCAAAAAGTATGTTGACGCCTTTTTGGAGCGCCAAACACTCAACAAGAACCGGCGGCGGTGCTCTCTGGTCAGGCGCGGACGGTCCGCGGCACAGGGTCGGACGGTCCGCGACCTGGCGTGAGGCGGTGGTGCTCACTGGTCAGGCGCGGACGGTCCGCGGCACAGGGCCGGACGGTCCGCGACCTGGTGCAGGAGCTCGGGTTCCCTGCCTGACGGCCGGACGGTCCGCGCCCTAGGGCCTGAAGGCCCGCGCGTGTGCAGGGGCGGCGGAAGATCGTCGGCGGCGCCTGGATCTCGCTCCCGAGAGGGACCCCGTCGGGGAGGAGAGATTCTAGGAGTTGTCTAGGTTCGGGCAGGCCGACCTAGACTCCTCTAATCGACGTAGAGTCGAGGAGAGGCGGAGAATTTGGGGATCAAGAGGCTAAACCTAAACTAGACTAGAACTACTCCTAGGATAAAATGCGAAATAGAAGTGTTTGATTCGATTGATGATTACAAATCGGACGTATACCTCTCTATTTATAGAGGAGGGGGGCTGGACCCTTTACAAACTAATTTCCGAGCTTTTCCCGTGATTTTAGCTAACAAACATAGCAAGAAACTCGGAACCCTAATCTGTTCTTCGCCTGCGCGGACCGTCTGGCCCATAAGCGCGGACTGTCCGGACCGCGGACCGTCCGGCCCTAGGGCCGGACCGTCCGTGCACTCAAAATGGTGCTCAACAACCGTTTTCATCCCTAATACTGAATGCCCATGTGCATAAAATTATTTGCAGACGAGATAAGTCTTTTGTAGTAGCATACCCACTCCATTCTTTTTATTTGTCGTGTTTTAGTTCAAAAATAAATTAACCAACGACAAATATTCGAGAACATCTCGTAAGAGGTTACGAGTTATAGTTTTTATTTCCAAATATTTTAATAAATTTAAACAGCAATCCGATGTGTTGGATACATGCATATGGGTGAAGTGAATACATGGTAGGTGTTTGCAGTTATTGTACAGGAGGACGCGCGGTTATTGTACGGGAACGTGCTCATTGAATTTTCCCCCAGGTATTATATAATTGTACTTGACACATTCCAAGAGTGGCATTTACACGGATCCGATCGAGCATGGATGTGTCAGTGCGTGTGTGTGTGGGGGTCTCAGCTCAGCTCATTGTTGCAAGCCCAGAGAGCAGAGCCCCAGGCTACGTGCTGGTGGGCCCTGTTGCACAGTATCCATTTTGTTTGCTGCGCTGTCTCCTTCCTCCAAAAGTTGCACGGCTCGTGAGGCGTGGAGAACGCAGCCAGAAGACTCGGCACTGTGCAGACAAGTTGCAGTGCATATGTTCAATTTGCCATCGGGTGCGGAAGTGTGAAAAATCCGATCGGATCCGCGTGCTTTTTCTACGCACACACTGACTGCCCGTGAAATGCCGCATCTGACGCCTTTTTCTCTTCTGTTCTTTTTCTATTGCCCTACTATGGCCCAACCTGCTTCCCCACCGGGAGGCACGCCGGGTTTGAAAGGAGCCAAATCCTGGATTGTGACAGTTCACTGCAACTATCATTAACATTATATTTCCTCGGTTGTTCTATTAGTTGTCGTTTTGAACAAGATTTGAGTAAAGCCTACAAAATTTTTACTGCAAATAACTATTTTATTATTCGTTTTGAAACACAATATATATATGTGCCGATTTGTCTTAAAAAGTTATAAAGATAAATGTAGTAAGAGTTTATTTGTATTTTAATAAAAAAATATTGATCAAAGTTATAAACGACAACTAATAGGACACCAGAGAGAGTACTAATCAATATTATTACCTTCCGAATAATTGGGTTGTAAATGGATGTCTGGACATCCGAATGATTCGAATTTGTATCCGCTAAAAACAATAATATGAATATTTGTATTTCGTATTCGATTTTATTATGGATGTCAAATGGATGTATTTGAATTCGATTTCTACTATTTTTCTCTATCCAATTCTATATTCACATTCAGAGAAACCGTGAAATATCCTATATTAATTGTATCCGTGAATAAAAATTATTTGATGGAACCATTTAAAACCTATTTTATCACTAATTACTAATTACAATTGATTCTAATTTTAATAATATACTAGAAAAATAATGTACACCATTTAAAATATTAAAAATATTATATAATAAATAAATAATTATATTAATCTTATAATATTGGTGATATTTAATAATAAATTATAATTAATATTAAAATACTATCAAATGTCATGTCAACTAAGTTTTATAAATTTTTCAACTATAACTCTCCACTTTACATTGTATAGATAAATTTCCTTATGCATTCATATAGGGTATCCATTCATTTTGGAATGGCAAATTTATTTTTATTGGCACATTTACTATTTTATATCAATTTATGAATTATTTTATGAACACATATGTAAGTGTAGTAAAAAAATTACTATTTTATATCAATTCATGAATTTTCTGCTATCGTTCAAATGTTTGTGATGGGTAATATTTTTTCTCCTATACGATAATCATTTCGTATGGAATTGTTAGAGGCCATATGTCTATACATCTTTGGAGTGAATATAATAAACGGCTGTCAAAATGTTCAAACTAAAAGATAGACGCAAAACTAGCAGGATTTTACATAATTAGAAAAAAAATACATTACTTATCTCCTTTGATGAGATAGTAATTAGAAAGGTGCACACGAGTATGTCAGCAGACCCCAACAGCGCCAGCTACCACGGATGCAAAAGACAAGAGAAAAAAAACTAGGGGAAATGGAAAGCAACAAATAAAAAAACAAGTTATACTCATTACCATTAGAACTGGAGTAGTACTAGCAGTAACTCCAATTAATTAGAGAGTAAGAATGGATCCAGGCATTTTCACGAATCTTGAAGCAGCCTACACAGTTTCTGGCTCGGGCTCCCCACTGTTCGAAATCATCAATGGCTCGTAGTCGTCGTGCCTCCTTTCTACGCCCTCCTCCTGCTCCCCCTTCTCCGGCCTGCCTCCCGCTTCCGTGGTAGCTGACGCGTGGGCCCCAGTCTTCTCCATTTCGCCCACCGCGCATGACGTCAGCTCCTGCGCCCTCCGCGCCTGCGCCTCCCAGTCGGTGGAGCCGACGACGAAGAGCATGAGCCCCGCGCAGCACACCTGCGCTGCGAGGAGACCAATCCAGAGTCCGACGAAGCCCACGCCGAGCCCGAAGGCCAGCAGCACAGCGACGGGCATGCCCACCAGGTAGAAGGCGCCGAGGTTGACGTGCGCTGCGCGCGTCGGCCGCGCACTACCGCGGAGAACGCCGCAGCCGACGGTCTGCGGGCAGTTTCCGAGCTCGCAGAGCCCCACAACTGGAAGCGCGGCCGCGGTCAGCCGGAGTATGTCGGGGTCGGCGGTGAACATACGGCCCCAAGTGTGGCGCACCCCAGCTGCGAACGACATGGCCGCGAGACCCATGCACGCGGCTCCGGCCACGGCCACGTGCGCTGCGGCACGCGCGTGGCCAGGCCGGTTCGCGCCAAGCTCGTTGCCCACCCGCGTGGAGACGCCAAAACCCAGCGATGACGGGAACACGTACACCAGCGCCGTCGTCTGCAAGAGCACGCCCATGGATGCTACCGCCGGCTTCGGGTCTGGCAGGAGGCCGCAGAGCAGGATCATCACCTCGTACCACCACCACTCCAGGCACACCGACACACAGCTGGGCGCTGCCAGCCGCGCGAGCGGACCCCAACCGGCGAGGCACTCCGCCGTGGGCGGCCCCGCCGCTCGAAGCCCCGAGTCGCGCCGGCCGACGACGCACGCCAGAAGCACGCCGAGGAGCACGAAGTTGGACGCGGACGCCGCGGCGGCCACCCCAGGAGCGCCGAGCCGGAGCCGCCCCACCAACACGTAGTTGGTCGGCGCGTGGAACAGCACGGCAGCGCCCGCGGCTGCGGCGAGAGGCCACGTTATCCCCTGCGACCGGAGGTACACACGGAGCGGGTGGATGAGTGAGAAGGAGAAAAGGTCGGGGAGGGAGAAGAGGATGTACTCCTGGGCGAGTGCCGTGATCTCGATGTCCTGACCGAGGAAGACGAGGATCCTAGACATGTTGAGCCAGAGCGCGGTGAGCGGCAGCGAGCAGCAGAACAGGAAGAGGACTGAGCGGTAGAGGGTGAGGCCAAGCAGGCGTGGCTGGTTGGCGCCGAACGCTTGGGAGCAGAGCGGGTCCATGCCGAGCGAGAGCCCTGACAGCACCGAGTAACCGGTGATGTTGGCGAAGGCGATGGCAAGTGACCCGGCAGCTAGCGGGAGGTCGCCGATGGTGCCCAGGAAGAGCATGGACAAGGCCATCCGCGAGTAGAGCAGCAGAGCCGTCAACGCGATCGGGAACGCCAGCCGGCACAGCGCTACTGCCTCCCGGAAGGTCTCCCCCGCCGTCGGCAGGGGCACGGCTCTGCACATGAACTGCCGGCTGCGATGGACGGCCACGTCGCCTTCCGGGTGCTGGGGTACCGTGACGTAGACACGGTGGTCTCCCTTGACTCCGACCAGCGCCACAGGCAGCGGCGACGGCACGGGAGTGGTGCACATTGGTGGATCAGGCGTGTGCTGCAGCTTTAATTTAGGATGGTGAAGAGCGAGCAGGGGACTAAAGGCACAACAAATCTTTGGAAAATTGGAAGTGTACTTGGCAGTTGATGGTGGACACCGGGAAGGGTGAGTGTATGGGGTTATATAACAATTGTGGAAGCTTATTTTAACATTTTCAAGCTACTTAATTAGAGTTCGATTACTTTTTTTACATAATGCTGTACAGTAAAGTAGTTGTTCTTTATCATACTAGTCTTAAAAATATATTGTCAAGTTTTTTTAAAAAAATAATAGATATTGTCAAGTTTGATATTCTGATGGTCCATTATTGTATTTCATAAAGACCAATCACTTCTGCACGCGTCATCCCCCAGGGTAGGCCAGCTAATGGCAAAAAATCGAACCCACGCCCACTCATATCCAAATCTAATAACTTTATTATCCATCCCACACCCACCCAAAAATATAAGAAGGAAATTAAACTCAACCCATTCAATAATATTATTGATCCCAAACCAACCCTTAAGGGCTTGTTCGGTTTCATCTCAATCCATGTGGATTGGAGGAAATTGAGTGGGTTTAAATCCAAGCAAGTCAAAATGTCTACTAAAATTTTCCAATCCCATCTAATCCATGTGACGTAGGAATAACCGAACAAACCCTAATTGGGTGGAAATAGATGGAAACCCCGTGGGTTCAGCTTATTGTCTCTCATAAAGCCAACTGTATACACATAAACTAATACACAATGACAACTTTATAGGTAGTTTCAATGACATACAAAAATATAGTCCACGACATACAAAAACAGTGACAATAATATTATACACGGATACAAAAACAAGTTTGGTCGATGAACATTTAGGTCTCGAGAGAATAACAAAAAACATCTGTTAAAGATCCTTAATGAACAATAATCTTTTTAGCAAGAAACATAAACTAGCAGCAGTGGAAAGAGTCTCCGATCAAGCTTGAAGCTAGCAACAGTGGAAGGCACATCTAGGTAGCTTCAGAAGCACACCGAACGACACATAAATCTCCCTGAAAGTGAAAAGAAAATAACCATGTGTGAACGGTCCCTGGTGCGACAGTGTGTTCGCTTCGTACGCAAGAGCACGCGCTAGGGGACAGGTGACATCGGCGTGTAAGTTTGAAAGTGTCTAATTAGCGTCGGTCGTCAATGTTAAGGCCCATTAGGCCCAGGTTCCACTAACTATATATATTATATAGTCCTTAGGGACTAATTATTGATTGTCAATCCTAAGGTTAGTAACATGGTAATAGAGCAGATTACGATTAGGGTTTTCTAGCCGCCATCGCGGCCTTCCACCGTCCTCAGCCACCGTCGCGGCCTTCTACCTCCCCTCAGCCGCCGTCGCGGCCTCTCCTCAGCCGCCGTCGCGGCTTTCCTCCTCCTCTCCTGGGCCACCGTCGCGGCTTTCCCCCAGCCGCTGTGCCCTGCACCGTCCGCCAGCCACTGCGCCGTCGATCTGCGCGCCCCTGCTCCGTCCGCCGCCAGCCGCGTCGTCCGCCGCCAGCTGCGTCGTCAGTTCTGCGCGCCCCGTGCCCCGCCCCCCCGATCTGTGCCCTCCTGCCGTCGGATCTGCGCGCTCTGCCGTCAAATCTGCGCGCCCCGCCGTCGAAATCTGCGCCGTCGGATCTGCGCCGCCGTTGCTGCACCACCCCTGCGCGCCGTCGGAATCTGCACCACCAGCCCTGCGCAGTCGGATCCGTGCCGCCATTGCTGCACCGCTCGATCTGCGCCCTCCTGCTCCTGCAGGACTTCGCGCAGGGCGGATCTTCTGCGCTGCTGTCCTGCTCTTCTGCGGCGTTGCCGGAATCTGTCCTCCTGCTCCGTCCGTCGCTGCATCGCACCTGTTTGTGCGGCCTGCAGCACAGACCAGATCTGCTGCTGTACTGTGACTTCCCACGGACTCGGACTCTCGAATTATACAGAATGGGCTTTTTGTGTCCAGACTGCATTAAGAGGTCACGGGTTACTATTTCATTTGACTGAAGATTCTCCAGTTTTAGCAGCCGATAGAAGCAATGCTGCTGCCATCAAGACTTGGCAGATTAATGATGGCAAGGATAGTGGTGCTCTTCTACATACCCTTATGCAGCAGACTCATGTGATTGAGCAACATGATATGTCCATCGATGAATATTATTCCGCCTTTGATCGGCTTATGAGTGCATTGACCTCCATGGTGCCCGCCTGTACTGCTGTGCCTTGTCCAGCCCACAAGTTCATTGAGAAATTCTTTACCTACAGATTTGTTATGGGAGTTCGACCCGAATTTGATTCACTTCGTGCAAGGTTGCTTCACAGTTCGGATACTCTCACCATGGCTCAGGCATTGTCCGAATTGCTTGCTGAAGAGACTCGTCTGAAGTCTATGTCCTCCATTATTGGTGTGAGTTCTCATAGTGTGTTGGCTGCTGCTCAGAGGTCTAGGAACACCTCCTTTCAGCCTTGTGAACACTGCAAAAAGACCACTCATCGGTCTGAGAACTGCTTTGCTAAGTTTCCAGAGAAGTTGGTTGATTTTCGTGTCCGTCGTGCTACTCGTGGTCGTGGTACAGGACCTCCTAAAGGCTCAGTTGCGGTTGCTGCTACTTCATCTGCTGGTGCTTTGTCATCATCTTGGGTTCTTGATTCTGGAGCTTCTTTTCATGTGACATCTGATCAGTCACGGTTGGCGTCTACTACACCTGTCACCGAGGGTACTTCTGTTCAGACTGCTGATGGTACATTATGTCATGTCACCCACAAGGGTTCTCTTTCTGATTCAACTTTTACTGTCCCAAATATATTTTTTGTACCTCAGTTATCCATGGATCTACTATCAGTTGGTCAAATTACCAATCACAATTGTGATGACTCATCTTGTTTTGTACAGGATCGCAAAACAGGGGATGTGATTGGGACTGGCCGTCGCCGTAAATCTTCGCCTCGCCTCTACATCTTGGATACTTTGCGTCTTCCTTCATCTCCTACCACTACACCTCATGTGCTCGCTGCTTCGGGCCCCAAGATGTCATTCGCCCAGTGGCATCATCGTCTGGGCCACTTATGTGGTTCTCGTCTGTCTACTCTAATAAAGTCAGGACGTTTAGGCTCTACTCATGTTGAGTCTAGTTTTCATTGTAAAGGTTGTCATCTTGGAAAACAAATACAGCTTCCATATTTTACTAGTAATTCCCATTCTGCTAAACCTTTTGATCTAATTCACTCTGATGTTTGGGGTCCAGCTCCGTTTGTTTCTAAAGGTGGTCATACATATTATGTCATTTTTATTGATGATCATTCTCGTTATACTTGGATTTACTTCATGAAACGCCGCTCGGAATTGCCTTCTATTTATAAGTCCTTCACTCGCATGGTTCACACCCAGTTTTCTGCTACTATTAAAATTTTTTGTTCAGATTCTGGTGGTGAATTCCTATCTGATAATTTTCGCCAGATATTGACCATAGAGGGTACTCTAGCTCAACTTTCTTGTCCTGGTGCTCATGCCCAAAATGGTGTTGTTGAACGCAAACACCGTCATATTATTGAGAGTGCTCGTACTCTTTTGATATCTTCTTTCGTGCCTTCACACTTTTGGAGTGAAGCTGTTTCCACTGCCGTGTATTTCATTAATAGACAACCTTCATCTAAACTTTCTGGTAAATCACCGGGTGAAGTTCTTTTTGGTACTTCTCCATGATATGATCATCTTCGTGTGTTTGGATGTATATGCTATGTCTTGTTACCACCTCGTGAGCGGACTAAATTGACTGCTCAATCTGTAGAGTGTGTATTCCTTGGATACAGTCTTGAACACAAAGGCTATCGTTGTTATGATCCATCTACTCGTCGTATTCAGATTTCTAGAGATGTGAGTTTCAATGAAAATCGCCCCTTCTTTCACAACCAGTCTACTCACTCCACCTATTATCCCACAGAATCTACTTCTTTCATGTGTCTTCCTTCCATTCCTGCATCTGAATCATCATATTCTACATCCACATCTGATGTTCTTATTCCCATAACACCACCTTCCACCTCCTTGTCATCCACCTCTTCCTCTTCCAAACCACCTATCATTCAAACCTACATTCGTCGTTCCCGCTCTATCCCTACGGCTGGTCCTGATACTGATCCTATACCTGATTCTTGTACTAACAACTCTGAGCCTTATGATGTTTTTAATCAGGGATATCGTCTTCGTGATCGTGGTACTATTGAACCTCCAGATCGTTATGGTTTCCCACGAACTGCTTTTGCAATTGTTGAACCCACTACTTATCAGGAAGCTTCTGGGATTCTTGAGTGGCAGCTAGCTATGATTGATGAATTGGCTGCTCTTGAACGCACTGGTACATGGGATATTGTTCCTTTACCCTCACATGTTGTTCCTATCACATGTAAATGGGTCTTCAAAGTTAAGACAAAATCTAATGGTTCCATTGAGAGGTATAAAGCTCGTCTTGTGGCTCGTGGTTTCCAACAAACTCAAGGACTTGATTATGATGAGACTTTTGCACCTGTTGCGCATATGACTACCGTTCGAACCTTGATTGCAGTTGCATCCTCATCTTCTTAGACTATCTCCCAGATGGATGTCAAGAATGCTTTTCTCAATGGTGATCTACATGAAGAAGTTTATATGCATCCTCCTCCGGGGGTTGATACTCCGTTAGGGCACGTTTGTCGTCTTCGTCGCACATTATATGGGCTGAAACAAGCTCCTCGTGCTTGGTTTGAGAGATTCATCTCTGTCATCACAGCTGCTGGTTTTTCTTCGAGTGAACATGATCCTGCATTGTTTGTTCATGTTTCTCCAAAAGGTCGCACTTTACTTCTGTTATATGTGGACGATATGCTGATTACAGGTGATAACTCAGAACATATTTCTCATGTCAAGCAGCATCTTAGTAAGGAATTTCAGATGTCTGATTTGGGACCACTTAGCTATTTCTTGGGCATTGAAGTTCAATAGACTCCAAAAGGTTTTTACCTGTCTCAGTCCAAGTATATACAAGATCTTCTTGATCGCTCTGGAATTACTGATACTCGCACAGCTGCAACACCAATGGATATTCATTTAAAACTTCATCCGAAGGATGGGACACCACTAGCAGACCCCACTCGATATCGTCATATTGTGGGTAGTCTTGTTTATCTCACCATCACCAGACCTGATATTGCTCATGTTGTTCATATGTTGAGCCAATTTGTATCCACACCAACTTCAGTTCATTATGGTCATTTGCTTCGTGTGCTTCGGTATTTACGTGGGACACGATCCAGATGTTTACTCTATGCTTCTGATAGCCCACTTCGGCTACATGCGTATTCTGATGCCACTTGGGCAAGTGATCCTGTTGATCGTTGTTCTACTATAGGTTACTGTATTCTTCTGGATCCTCACCTATTGCTTGGAAATCCAAGAAGCAAGCGACCATATCTCGCTTTAGTGCTGAAGCCGAACTTCGTGCTCTTGCTACTACCACTGCTGAAATTATTTGGCTCCGCTGGCTATTGGCTGATCTTGGTGTCTGTAGTGACACTCCTACACCTCTGTTATGTGATAACTTGAGTGCTATACAGATTTCTCATGATCCAGTGAAGCATGAACTTACTAAACACATTGGTGTTGATGCATCATTTACTCGGTCCCATTGTCAGCAGAAGACTATTGATCTTCAATATGTGCCTTCAGAATCTCAATTGGCAGATTTCTTCACCAAAGCGCAAACAAGAGCACAACATCAGTTCCACTTGATCAAAATCAATGCTTCAGATCCTCCTTTTCCACATTGAGTTTGAGGAGGGGTGTTAAGGACATTAGACCCAGGTTCCACTACCTATATATATTATATAGTCCTTAGGGACTAATTATTGATTGTCAATCCTAAGGTTAGTAACAGTCAACAGGGGCTAGAGGAGCTCCGTCTGCTGAGGCGAAGACTTGGGGGGAGGGGAGACTTAAGCAAGATGCAGCCGCCGGTGCACGGGCGAAGACTTGGAGAGTTAGGGTTGATTTATGAATGTTGGGACTTGGTACTAAGTTGGGAGTCGACTCGAATACAGTCCTGCGGTCTACGGATGGGTGAAGATCCATGGAAACCCACCCCTATACAAACCCATCTACACCCATGGGTATCAACCATTTTGACCCACAAAATAAAATAAACCCACCCAACCCAACCAGTTTACAATCAAAAACCATCACAACCCACCAAAACAAACCCATTTCTTAAACCCACCTAAAATACCCACTTACACCCACCTCGTTTGCAGGCCTACCCACGGGCGACATGGGCAGATCCAAGGCGGCGTTCGCCGATACCTCGCTCCTCCTCTCCGCCGAAGCATCCAACGCAGAGGCTTGTGCAGGTGAGGAGAAGGCGATGACAGGGAACTGCTCTGTTCGGCGGCGAGGAGGGCACCCCGAGCTGCTCTGCGCACGCACGGTGTAATAACCAACTCAGATAAAAAGGAGGGTGATCTTTTTGTAGATGTGTTACTCTTCATTTATTCAAGCATATGAAAGATCCTATTCAAAATAAATATATTAATTAATGAAATAAAATTAACCTATGCATATCATGCTCATCTTTGATGTGGTTCACTTTATTGGAAGCCAGAAAATAAAAAATGACGTGAAATTTAAATTCAAAAAATGAGAAAATGAAAAACAAAATAGAAATTATAAAATAAAAGAAAAAGAAAATACAAAAAGCCATGACTGGGTTGTGTCTCTCCGGGTCCGGCAGGCCCACCAAGCTATTCCCATGCACAGTTCAAATCGATGGACCGGCGCCGACACGAGGGCCCAACATGTCAGCCACTCCGCGTGCGCCATTGCTTTCGGTGGTGTCGCTTATGCATGGGCCCGGGCAGCCAGGCGACTCAGGCTCGCGGGCACGTTCTCTAGGGTCCTCGGGCACTGACAGACAGACCCCACATGGCAGACTCGCCCCATGCAGCACTGTTTCTCTTCTCCCCCTCCCCCCACGTAACAGCCAGCCGCGACTAGCTGGCTCAATGGCCTCCTATCTGCTCGGTCACCATCTCCTCTACGCATAAATAGCTTGCACAGATTCGTGATGCGCAAACCCTAAGCCTAGGAATCGTGCCACGACCGCGGAGAGGAGAGGAAGAAGGGACCACCATGTGCTCACGTCGGATCTCGCCCCGACGCCGCTCCGGCCGATACCGAAGGGTGGGAGCCTTCCTTGGTGTGTGGCGGAAGCATCCACAGCACTGGTGGGGAAAAAGGACCCGTCGCGATCACAAAATTTCTCGCCAGAATTGAGTTCTCCGCCGAGTTTGTGTTCCACCGTGGCCATCATCAACCGGGCTTCAAACCAAGGTATGGAGTACCCCATTCGATTTGCCTTGTTCCCCTATTCATGTTGCGCTAGTCGGGCGTTAGGTATGGGTCTCGGGTCGCTAGATGACTAACTCCGGCGAAGGGCGCAGCCGCGGCATTGAGCGCCGTCGTGCTGATCTCGGTGAAGGGAAAGGGGGCGGATCTGGAGTCGTCGATCGGACCGTGGGTGGTCCTGATTCTGTGGCGCATACCCTTTTGCACGACTGAATCTGGACCGTAAGTCGGGGATCGAGCGGGCAAGAATTAATCATGGTCATTTTGAATCCGGAGGGTAGATGTTTGATCTAACAGCTATTGTTACGTACATGTTCAATCTCGGGTAGATCCAATCATGTCCGTAGACTTCTAATCCGACAACCGAGAATGCTTGATACCCTTTTGGCGAGGCAGTTTTACAAAATATCCCTTAGGGTTTACAAAAAATAACCCGCCGTCCATGTGAGTGTGGAAGTAATTCAGTTTAGGTCCTAATATTTGCATGTTAGACCCTATAGTTCTTCAAAATATTATCTGTAGTCCATTGATTTCTGTTTATTGATGAAATTAATTTAAAAATGATTTCTAGTATAGAAATAATTATAGAACCTTGTAAAATTCATAATTAATTCATTTTAACTCCTTTTTGGTCCATTCCAATTGCATTAAACTCATATTAATATTGTTTATCATGTAGTAACCTTATATTACTATGAAACCTATGGGTAAAATCATGCACTTGATTTGTTCTATGTCTAACACCTAAACATTCAGACAATCATAACTCATTAACCATAACTCCGAATTTAGTGGTTCTCGAACCTAGGATCTCGTTACGAAGCGTAGATCATTACTATGCATTCCATTCTTCTGTTTTATGTGATGTTAATTTTTCCTATGCCATGTTTGTTTGTATTGCTGCGAGTAGACGAGCAAGTGACTCAGGACCCCGATACTCAGCAGGTGGAAAACTCTGAGCAGGAGCTTGTTGAAGGCAAGTTGTGTCCTGGACCACTTTTCTTTACCCAATAATGTTCTCTATAATCACTGTGGCATGCTTAGGCTAATTTTGATGGGACCCAATTGGTCACCCTAGTTTGGTCATCATTATACCTTGTTTACCACTAAACTTTTTGGGTAGTATCTACTATTGCTCTATGTGGTTTTGGGTGTTAAGATACATATTATTCATGATCATGTTCCTTACTGTTATTGAATTCTTTATTGTTCATGATAAGACTATTGTGTTAATTGGAACATGGAGCTTAACTTGAGATAATCATGCTACCACAAGGGTGGAATGGGACGCCCTTGACTGACTAATTACGAAAGCTAGTGGAGGACTACCTTATCCAAAAGGGAAAGGGTGGTAGGGGAGTTGTTGGTATAGGGAGGTTCTCAGGTTGATCATGCTACGATGGTTTTTCATATGGGGATTCCTGTATCGCTCTCCTCAGAAACCGTAGCGGGGTTTCTGAAGCTAGTGGAACTTTGTATATGCCTCGTAGTGTTACTCTGCCTTGTCTCCTCGGTAGAGATGAATGGGACTTCTAGACCCCTTGGCAAATGTGTAGCATGACATGTGGGTAAAGGGTACAACCTCTGTGGAGTGTAAAACTGGTATACTAGTCATGCTCGCGGTCATGAGCAGCTCAGGACTCTTGCATGATTAACTTATGGAATTAAACTTAATTTGTCATATGCATCGCATTGTGGTTTTATTATTAATTTTGATCTATTATTATTTTCGGATGGTATATACTTGCACTTAGTAATAGCTAATAAAAAAATTGACCAACTTATTAAAAGCAATGCTCAGCTTTAACCATTATTTGTTGGTGAGCTCATGCACATTATTGCCCACACTTGTTGAGCGATGGACTTTTGTGAGCTCACCCTTGCGATATATAAACCCCCCACAGGTGAAGAGCAGGTGGCCTAGGAGGAGGACTACTATGAGGAGTTTGACGAGGTCTAGGTGGCGTCTCCTAGTTAGCTTTATAGCGCCAAGGAAATAATATTAGTTCGCTTTATTTGTTATCATTTATTTTTGTAAGACACTTCCGCTATGTAATAAAGTTGTGACATTTATCTCTATACCCTTGCGATATATAAACCCCCCACAGGTGAAGAGCAGGTGGCCTAGGAGGAGGACTACTATGAGGAGTTTGACGAGGTCTAGGTGGTGTCTCCTAGTTAGCTTAATAGCGCCAAGGAAATAATATTAGTTTGCTTTATTTGTTATCATTTATTTTGGTAAGACACTTCCGCTATGTAATAAAGTTTGTGACATTTATCTCTATACCCTTGGTCATTATATGTGTTGTTCTTTTTTGGCGCACATATGAGATGCACCCAGGTTTGTCCCTTAAATCCGGGTGTGACACATGGTGGCGAGGTGACATGAAGGCGCTGACGGAGTTGCCACAGGTTAAGCCATGTTTGGGGCGCAGCGCATCGAGCCCCTTGTGAGGTGAGAGTGAAGGAGATGCAGAACAAAAGGAACCCTGCATAGCTCTTGCCTAGTGAGAAGTAGAAGGGAGACTTCAGAGCCATCGCAGCGGCCATGGGGTCGCCATCGTCGCCAGAACCAGGTGGAGGTGCCGCACGACCACTTCAATGTGTCTAACCTACAGGTGGTGCTCATCAAGAGCGTGTGATGACCTACGCATCGAGCCCTCTATGGCGATGCAGTGCGACCGTGCCATGCGGGGCATGGTGGTGGAGAGCTGGTGGTGGAGAGCTACGACTACATCTTCAAGGTGCGCGAGGGAGATGCTCTTCAGCTACCAGCCCTTGGCTTTGGCTCCGCCAACTCACCCGAGTTCAGTGGATCTGAGCCCTATCGGCTTGGATCTGGCCCTCCCTTGTTGGATCTACGCCATGGAGGTGGTGGTCCTGGTAGGGTGGAGGGGTGGAGCTTGCTTTAGCTTTGGGAGGCTACACAGATGGACAGGGACGTCTAGTGCCCCGGTTAGGTGCGCTGACACCGCTGGCCGACCGCGATGGCGATGATAGGGCCCACTTCTCGTTTGGTGGCATGGTGGTGGCCAATGGCATGGTCAAGCGTAGGATGGTGGTGGTGGCCAATGGCCTGGTCAAGCGTAGGATGGTGGTGGTGGCAGCGGTGACAGAGTGTCCATCGACAACTAACTTTATTGCTCGCGAGTGCCAGGGCCAACGGCGTCATCCGACATCGACTCTGGCGTGTGACTGTGTGACGCACATGGCAAGGTTTTTCACGGTTTAGTGTGCCTAGAGGGAGTGGCGGCCGACGAAGCTTTACGGCTGCTGAGGCAACCGACGCGTTAATGTCCCTCTCGAGGGTTTTGTGTGGGATGTTAGGGCAGCAGCGATGATGAAGGCTGCATTATATGACTTGGGGTCCTAGCCTTACAATGTGCCGGGGTCATCATTGGCAAAAGCCTCCACGATGGTGACGTCTGTGGGCACCGCTTTCCCTGATGAGGGTGTTGTATTCCCGAGCATTGTCTTCCTTGGGCGAAATCCCAGTCCATCTCAGACAAGTGATGGGAGCTTCCCAGACATCATTCCTTCCTGAAGGCGTCATTATTGAAGTTTGTCTTGGCCTCGACGTCGTCTTCGATTGTTGCTTTTGCTTCTTGGCGTCTAGTATGCGGGTGGAGGTGGAGTTTTGTAAGTCGAAGCTGCTACATCAGGGGATGTGGCTCAGCAACAATGACTTGAGGCAAAACCCCCCTTCTTTATGGGCTAGATTGTTTTGGATGTTGGACAAATACCAGAGACAATATAGAGGATCAAGCTCGTTGGTGAGGAATCGGAGTGCGTCGCATGAGGTGTTGAGCCTTCGCAATGGCGGCGCTCCATGGTCTTCCTCCTGTGTCGGATTTTGGGTGTAGGCATCGTCAAGTTCCTTTGGTCATGTGCGATGTGCAGCCCATCTTTTAGAGTCGGAGCTGCTCGTCCCTTTTGTGAGCTCAACAACAATCACTCTAGATGTGCTTTATGTGGGGGCTGCCGTTGTCTAGGTGGTTTGTGCACTCTGTGTAGGTTTTGGGCCTGATTTTTCTTAAAACTAGGAT
Organism: Zea mays; assembly: GCF_902167145.1. NCBI lineage: Eukaryota > Viridiplantae > Streptophyta > Magnoliopsida > Poales > Poaceae > Zea > Zea mays. The sequence continues at coordinate 78,449,761 of NC_050104.1, read as the reverse complement.
GCTCTATGTGGGGGCTGCCATTGAGGTGGTTTATGCACTTTGTGTAGGTTTTAGGTCCGATTTTCCTTAAAACTGGGTCAATTTCATTCTTCTTCTTAATTGAAAGGCAGAGCTCCTTCCATTACATTAAAAAAATTATTGTAGTTCCTATGGGTCCAATAGTACTATTGAATAACAAATTCCTTCTTTGTTTCAAGAAAAATAAAATCCTTCTTAATCTTGTTAATCACAATAATGGACCTGGTACCATCAGTCACAACTTTACCTCTAATTTGGCCAACAGGGAACAAGGGCGAACCGAGAGGGGGGCAAAGTAGGCCATGCCCCCTCAAATTCTTATAACCTTTTATACATATGTTTGTTTAATGTCATGTATAGAAAAAAATAAATATTTGAGTTGGCTAAAACAATATTGGTATAGGTCTTCTCATTGGATTGTTCTAGTTCTCCTAACTACTGTCCTACTCTTTGGACCAGTCCTCACATCTGTTAACAACTACAACGACCCAATGGCCATGATGACATCGTTTGGGCTCATGTCGTCCATAATCTAACTAAGAGGACCATGTCACCTGCTCGCTGTGCTCGCTCCCACAATGACTGCATGATGTATTAGTCATTGCTTGTATCTGTATAAATATTACACTTGAGATCAATATAAAGCGTTGTTGATCCAATCACTCTTACAACATATATTCAAGTGGTCCCATTCTTCCTGACGTCGCTCGAGCCAGTCCGCCTCTATGCCGCCACCCCTCATCAATGTGCGACATCAGCCCCCTTCCCGACGCTCTTGTTTTGCTCGTTGTCATCATCATCGGCGAGCTTGGTGAACCAGCAAGTCCTAGCTCTCAGCCAGAGACATCGCCTGACTCTTCATTCCCGGTGCCCCCTTCAATAAGACTGACAATCGACAAGGTACAAATGGTTTTGTTTCGGTCCGCAAAAAATTTATAGGTATATTTTTTTCTTTTGTTCATATGGTTTTTCTTTAAACTTGTATCATATATTGATATAAAACTTGAATCCTATGCAATACTAGTTTTTTACAATCTTGTTGATTCCGTCAATTAGTCTTCTTGGCCCCACATGAATTTCCGTCCTGCGTTCGCCACTGAGGGGAACTAGCATAGATTATTCAATATTTTTACCTGTCTATCGTCCAAGACAAATCAAATAGTTAATGCTGTGAATTTGTTCTTTTTGCACACTCGCTGTATGAAAAAACGGTGATTCCTCAAATGCTCCAACTCGCGTGCGCCCATGCACATGCATAAATCGATTGGCATCTTGTTTGTATTATTGAGTGTTTTCCCTTCATTTGGTTTAGGGGAGCTGCCTACTACTCCCCTCTCCCAGTATATAACCACTAGTTCAAAGACAGAATGTATAATTCTCTTTATACTACTTTATCGATATACGTATGTCTAGATAACACATCTTATATTATGATACTAGATTAAGAATTGGTTACACCTTATATACTAGGATGGAGGAAGTTGTGGTTACAACATATTCATTATCTAATTGTTGCCTTCACAAAAAATCTAATTATTGCGTAAATTTGATGACTATATGTATGGCTTACTCCATCTGTTCTAACAGCAGTGTTACGATGAGATTTTTGCCGATCAAACTTTCTTAGCTTTGCTTAGGTTTCTAAAAAACATTATCAATATTTATATCTCTAATTAAGTTTATTATAAAAATATATTTAACAATTTATCTAATAATACTAATTGTACAACGTAAATATTAATATTGTCTTATATATTTGGTTAAATTTGAAACCATTAGACTTCTTGGGAAGTGAGAATGAGATTTTTAAGATGGAGATAGTACAAGGTACAAGTTGGTCACATTGAGTGTTGACATATGGCTTGTGTTGATGATTTGCATCAAGGGTATCTCACCGTAAGAAAAACAACCCATATGGTATAATATTCACCAAGTTGACTATGCAAGGAGCCCAACCTAGACAGGATACCTCGTCTACTTGAAAGACAATATTTACCAACATGAATTGATTGATTTCCTCATAACAAACTAGGAAATCCACATGTATTATCAGGACTCTATCTATAACCCTACAAGTGGACTATATAAGAAAGTGTGGGGAGCCCCCGATCAGTATCTCCTCAGATTTTCTTATATCTCCTTGTAAACTCAAGAATATGAACAAGCATGTGCTATCCTTCTGATTTCCTCTACATGATATGTTGTGTCATATTATCAAAGTAAATAATTCGAACAATTGGCACACAGGGAGGGGTCTTTATGCATAGATCAATCCCAGGAGCTTGAGATGGGGATTAATCCTCAACAAAATTAGCGAGCATCATCAACCCATCATTAACATATGTCGGTGACTCATTGCTACCCCTCATGGATGGCACTCATCAATCCTCATTGAGAGCACTCATCGACCACTCGACGTTTGTCGTCCTCACCATGATGCAACCACCCTCGACATTCACCCATGTTGTTAACTCATCATCGTCATCCCATAGTGGCCCTTGTTAATAACAATATTCATGGACCCATGGTATTGATCATCAACGGGGCTCATTGACCCTCATCATCACCCAAATAGTGGCCTTCGTCACTATTGCCTCGCATCATCGACCCACTACTGCTCGTGTTCTTCACTCGATGTATTGCATTGTCAACTCGTTGTAGCTCATATTGTTAACTCATCATCCATTGTAAATGATAGATATCATCCTCATCAAGGGCACTCCTCAATCCTTGTTGAGGCACTCATTAGTAACCCATTTATGTTATCAAACCATCGCCATGATGTGGTAGCCCTTGTGTTTGACACATGTTGTTGACACATCACGATAATGCAATGAGTCTCATTATCATCATGCATTGTTGTTGACGGTAATTCCTTCATGGTTTTAAATACTCAAAACCATCCACAAAGTGTCACCATTGAAGGACATGAGGATAACATGGCTAAATTTTGTTCAAGTTACATGGTTCCATTTGTACATGTCCTCTATTTGGATGTAGGTATAGAGTGTACAAAAAACCATGCTTGGAACCTAACTTGATCTATTGGCTTATGATAGTCTTGGCCTATGGTGGTTACATACAAAAGATGGTCCTATTTAGCCACAATTAGCCAATCGACTGACCTATGAATTTTGGCTACATGCGCTGTAATTTGGTGAAGAGCAAGCAAAGAGGACCCACACTAGAGGGGAAGATCCACAAGCTACTTTTGGGGGTCGCTCGACCCCCAAATATATTTGGACGTCCATCACTTTGCACATCATCTTCTACAATCACAAGGATGCAGCCACAAGGTCTCACACTCAAGGTGGTGGCTCCACCTATAGCAAATGGGTTAGCCCCACCTGCCACAAGGTCCCACACTCACAAAGATGTTGCCATAAGGTTCAACACTCAATGCAAGGAAGCATGCAAAAAAGAACAACATCAAGTGATCTTGGTGGTCACATGGATCCATGGACCACTTTGATCACTCCCTCTCCACTAAAAGTACTCTCTTTCATTCAATACACTAGGGAGAAAATACTCATTCCAATTCATATTTAGTAGTAGTCTCGGGGATAAGATCTTTGGTCCTTGGGGCCCATCGGTCAGCGAGCACACTGAGAAGAGCCCTCTAGCAACCGAGGCCTATCGGTCAATAGGAGGAGAAAGGAGACGTCTGCCCTGTAGCACATGCTCCCAGATGAACCCCACAACACTGAGACTAGGGTCGGGTGTGGCGAAGTTGGACTGGGGGACTAGGCAAACCGAACGGAAAACACTTGAGAGGATCCCTCGCTCGACCCGAGACTGACCAACCGTAAGTGACCGGTCGCATTAACTACGCCGAGTGCCAAGCCATGGCAGAGGCACTTGTCCACCTCCAAATCATGGCCTACAAGACCCTCGGGCTGCCACGCACTCATAACCTACGAACCTCTCAAACTGCGGCACATTTATGGCACACTCATAGGCTTTCGGGACTAGGTCTGAGTGTGTAGGCTACCTGTAGGACACAACAAGACAAGACGCATCGAGACCTAGGCTATGAAGGCCAGGGGTTAGTGTAGATCGAATAATGGTGCCCGGGCCCCATGCTGCCCACGCCGTCCGCTATAAAGAAAACAAGATGACTAGGCAACCTAGAGGCTCATGGATGCAAGCAGCTTCACCATGGTAGAACACTCAGTTTTACCATCGCTCGATGACTCCTCGAGGAAGCCACGCTAGCTGACCCCCTCTTTGGCCTATAAAAGGAGGAGATTGGTCCCTAGATAAAAGGGAGACACACAAATGACAGACGGACCGACCGATGAAAGGAGGAGGAGGGGGACATCAGCGAGGACCTAGAGATCGAAGCCCCATCGCCAAGCCAAGACTTAGTTAGGACTCCAGCTCTATAGCCCTTAGCTCCACTTCTCTACATAGGATACTTGGGAGTTCTCCTCCCTCTCTCACCTACTTGTAACCCCTACTACAAGCATTGATCAGCAAAAGTGCTGGTAGCACAAGCCTCCAAAGATAGGATATAGGGACGTTCTGCCCGAACCAGTATAAATCTTGCACCCACCGTCCGGAGCCCAAAACACACACACAAACTTACTTGTCGTAGCTAGGTTTGAAACACTGACAGTTAGCACACCAAGTAGGGGCATGCATATTCTCGATGAAGTTCTTCAATCTCTAGATGGCTAGCCATGACGCCAATCGATTCCCAAAAGTGGCGATCTGTTTCAGGAGCCTCAAATTCTCCCTCGACGACAAGGCAAAGTGGTTAGGGCCCTAGAAGACCAACCCCTCTCGTCGAGGAGCCTCGACACGATCGCAAGGGCCTGTGGCATCCCCCGCATCGATTACACCCTCGAAGCGGCCATTCGCTTTAGAAACCTTTCGTCATCAACCAAGAGGGTGATATGATTAGAGCGGCGCCCACCCGACCTCCTCTGCCTAAAATCCTCGATGTTTTCTTAGAGGCGCTTGGCGGCCTCAGCCTTGCCCCACACGGGCAGCGTGAGGAGCATAGGCCAGCCCCGCCTTCTGAGGCTTATGAAATAAGGTAATAGATTGCGATCCTTATGGGGCTCGATCCCACATATGACGATCTGTCGATTTTTTCACATCCTTCGTGGAACTTTTCACGTTATATGATGGAAACATCATCCTACCATGGCGGCTCCAGCAGTGGCCCTAGCGCCTTCCAGCCTCGATTGCGCCGTGCCCCGGCGGTGATCGTGGCCCTAGTGGCCCCGCAGCCATGTCGCTGCCTCTGACGACTTGGAGTTCGCAGGGATGGTCGATGGCAGCAGAGACTTTATCTTCAACATGCTCTTCATGGACTCAGACTCAGGCCATAGTTCTCCTACGAGCAGTGAAGAAGGTTCCTCAGCGGTGAGGAGGATGAAGACCACCAACTTCTATGTCACACCCGGATTTAAGGGGAAACTCGGGTGCGTCTCATATGTGCGCCAAAGAAGAACAACACATACAATAACCAAGTGTACAGAGACAAATGTCACAAACATTATTACATACCAAGAATGTCTTACAAAATAACTGAGAATAAATAAAGTGAACTAATATTATTTCCTTGATGCCATTGAGTCAATTTGGAGACAACTCCTAGACCTTGTCAAACTCCTCGTAGTAGTCCTCCTCCTGGGCCACCTGCTCTTCACCTGTGGGGGGTTTATATGTCGCAAGGGTGAGCTCACAAAAGTTCATAGCGCAATAAGTGTGGGGAATCATGTGCATGAACTCACCAAAGGTGGGGGCTCATGTGAAGTGTAAGGATGATCAACAAATAATGGTTAAAGCAAAGCATTGCTTTTAATAAGTTGGTCAAGTTTTATTAGTAGTTACTAAGTATAAGTAAATACCAACCCAAATAATGAGAGATCATAATTAATAAATAAACCATAATGCGATGCAAATGACCCATTTAAATTTAATTCCATAAGTTACTCATGTGAGGGTCCAAGTCGCTCATGACCGTAAGCACGGCTGATATACCAGTTTTACACTCTATAGAGGTTGCACATCTTTACCCACAAGTCATGTTACCCATCTGACACGTGGTTGTACGGGCGGCATACACCTCTACCGAGGAGGCGAGGTAGGGTAACACTTCGAGGCCTTTACAAAGTTTCACTAGCTTCAGAAAACCCTCTATGGTTTCTGAGGAAACCTCCCTATACCGACAACTCCCCTGCCGCCCTTGCCCCTTTCAGGTAAGGTAGTCCTCCACTAGCCTCCCTAATTAGTCAGCCAAGGGCGTCCCATACCACCCTTGAGATAGCACTGTTTTCCCGGGTGGTTCTCCATGTGCCCATTAACATAATGATCTTATCATGAACAATAAATAACTCATTGACAATAAATATCATGATCATGAATAATGTGTATCTTAACACCCAAAACCACATAAAACAATAGCATATGCTACCCAAAATTTCAGCGGTAAACAATGTATAAAGATGACCAAACTAGAGTGACCTATTGGGTCCCATCAAAATTAACCTATGCAGATCATAATGATTAACATGAACATTTTTGGGTAAAGAAAAGTGATCAAGAGCACAACTTGGCTTCAACGAGCTCCTGCTTAGAGTTTTCCACCTGCTGAGTACTGGGATCCTCGGTTGCTTGCTCGTCTACTCGCAACAATACAAACAAACATGGTATAGGAGAAATTAAAATCACACCAAACATAAGAACATACTGCATAATAATGTTCTACGCATCGCAACGAGATCGTAGGTTCGAGAACCACTTTCGGAGTTACAGTTAAACAGTTATGATTTTCTGTAGATTTAAGTGTTAGATATAAAACAAATTAAGTGCATAAGTTTAACCTATGTTTCATAACAAAATAAGGTTACCAGATGATAAACAACATCAATATGAATTTAATGCAACTGGAATGGATCAAAAAGGAGTTAAAATGAATTACTTATAAAACAAACAAGTTTCTGGAATTATTTCTATACTAGAAATCATTTTAACAGATATGCGGACACAAAAACCAGGGAGTATAGGGGTTGAACTGCAAATTCTAGGGCCCAGTTGTAATTATTTTCTAACAGATATGGACAGCGGGTTGATTACTTAAAAGGTCGAGGACTCTTTTGCAAAGAAGACTGCCAGAGGGGTATCCTTCGCTTCTAGCCGCCGGATCTAAAATGTGTGACCCAGATTAGATCGACACTTAATTGAAGAGGTAAGCGCTGACCGCCACTGGATCCGAGATCCGCGGCACAGATTCATCCACGCCAAAATCTCACCCGAGCCCATGGATTCGATCACAACGGTCACGATTCAATGCCCCGCTAATCTCAGTCGTTCGCTCGCTAATCTGCGGCTAGAATTTGACTATCGCCTTCCGCCCTGCCAAGGCGGCTGTTGGGGGCCTTTGTCCTCTGAAGGTCCTCAAAAACATGACTAACATGCTTTCCAAGTATAAAATACTGTCACATGGATCTTCGGCTTTGAGATGAAGGTGTGCACAACATGAAGGCACGATTTGGGAGAAGGATGAATCAATTCCGAAGCTACGAATGAAGAAGCTTTGGCTTGACGCAAGGGTGGTGATGGAGAATGGAACCGACCTAAAGGGGAATATACTACCAAGTCCTCGGCTGATTACTCTTTAGTTAGTATTAAGTGTCAAGGACACATATGTAATTTTAACCAGGCTGCGTCCTTTGCCTATAAATAGATGAACAGTAACACCGTACTGTTCGCGCTGACTTGTATTCACTCGCACGTCACTCTTGGGTTCATACCTTCTGTCAAGCCAAAGGTATGGAGTTTGATGGGATTTGCCTAAATAAGGATATAATAATGTTTACTTTTCGGATATTGCATAAATTGATGGGATTTCCCTAAATAAGGATTTCCTATAATTACCAACTCTATTCCTTGATTACCTTAGGATAAATGCTATGCTTAGCAATTTTTGCTATTGCTCAACTTGATAAATATGATGTCACTCTTTTAATGATACTATGTTCCAAAAATGAAGTTTTATTTATGATGTTAACCCGATGTTTAAACAAGAACATTTTGTGTTAAATGGAACATGCAGTGACCACCCAGGATAACTGTGCAACCACGAGTGCTATAATGGCTCTGGCTTTGGTAATTAGCTCTATAGACTTAGTGCTAAGCAACCCTAACTAAAAGATGGGCAAGAGGGGGCGACAGTGGTTTGGTGGCAGCTTATGTTAACATGGGGTGGTGTCTTGGCTAAGTTACCTCACCTAGAGGGCCATCAATACTGACGTGGAAACCTTAGCGGGTGGCTTTGTACTAAGTATATTTTGTGAAAGCCTCATAGTGGATCCCTAGCCATTCACCTAGGCAGTGTTTATGGGTCCGATCAACCCAGGCTAGATGGGATACACGACTTGCGGGTAAATTTGTACCACCTCTGCAGAGTGTAAAACTGATATGTCAGCCGTGCTCACGGTTAAGAGCAACCTCGACCCTCACATGATAATTGAACTTAAAGATAGAAAATAAATTGTGGTCCGATGATCTAACAGTGGTTTGCTTAAGTGATTTCACTTAAGTGTTTTTGATATAATCTTATGCCTTTGATTAATTGGGATATTTGGGAAACACTTACAAGTAGTAAGACAGGTGTTGCTAATAAAATATTGACCAACTAAAATGCTTACCGCTTATCCATAGCCTACCTTGTTAACTTTGCATTATTTCCGCCACTTGCTGAGCCCCGACCATAAGTGAGCTCACCCTTGCTAATATTTTGATCAGAGGGTGATGACGAAGACTTCGTAGATGATGTTGATGAATTTTGAGTCTAACGATGCGCCAGTCACCTTCCTGTGAAAGAGTGTCCATGTTTAAATTCCGCCATACTTTGATAATGATACTTGTTTAAGATACTATGATCCAGATGATGTAATAAAGTTACTCTACTCTCTTTACACCTTTATTGCATTGTCTTTTGATATATTACACTTGTGACATCAACATATGTGTGGAAAATGGATCCTGGTCCACATATGCTATGCATTCGGTTTTGCCCCTAGAACCGGGTGTGACAGAAGTGGTATCGAAGCCTATGCTAACTCTAGGTCGTTAGACTAGTTAGAAATGGAAAGCCTAGTCTATTCAAAACATTCTAACTTTGTTCTTACAAAATTATTTTATTAACCTTACCTCTTTAAAATTCAACTAAGTTGACATTTTCTCTTATAGATGGTGCGTACAATCCAAACCACCTGGACCAACACCAACTACATCCCTCCGCCACAGCAAGTTCATGTCTACCTAGTGGTTGTCAAGGAAATTCCTATGGATGTCCCTCACATTCATGTAGAGAACGAAGTTATTTTGGAGGACACCTCAGAGGAGTTTCTGCCTACGCCCACCCCGTTGGCAGAATCACTAGCCTTCGTAGCTGGATCGTCATCTTCAGCACCGCCAGCACTAGCAGTCCAAGCCCCTGCTCCCGAAGGCGATGATCCGGGTGACTCTTGTGACGATGATGACGATGACGAAGAAGAAGAAGAGAACATCAACGAGGAAGACAACAATGAATAGCAGGACCACTACGTGGGGATATGGCCTGTCACCGAACATTATACATCAATGTTCGAGACGGGGCACTTCCCTAACTTGCTGCAGGATATTCTGCATGCGTTGGGAACCTACGTCCGACCCCTGTATGAGACCAGGCGAGTGTGCGAGCCCCCTGGCTCGCTACTACATCACTCGCATTCCTGTTAGGGTAATGGATGCAGGTGATAAAGGGTTCAGGACTCTGTCAGCTCATGAGTCTCTAAAGCGGCTACCCACCTACGTTGCTTCGATCAGCGATGCTGCTAGGCGAACTCTGTGGTCCTCAGCCACACTTACTGGCAGTAGCTACACAATATGAAGTACAGGCATCTTCCTCTCGTCTTCATGGAGAAAGCCAGACCAGCATTGTTTCAGGTGGAGCTGAAGAAGATCGCCTCAACACCCTAGTTGGTGTGGTGGCAGGTCTTAACACCGACCTGGATAGTGCTACCCTGGTCCTTTCTAGGGTACACTTGGAGCTGGAGGATGCACACGCAAGGATTGCAGCCCTGGAAGCTCAACTAAAAGGAAGGGATCCCCCTGAAGCTCAAGTTCCTGCCATGGCGTTGTCCCCTCCCCGCAAGAGGATCCACTATGGAGAACCAGGATCCATCACCAGACTGCTATAAATTTTTAGTTACATTGTAATAAGACAGCTTTCGCGTTGGTCGATGAACACCTTTATAATACTATGCTTATAATAATAACAATCATGTGATGGTGTTGTTTGCAATGTTTGAGTTGGAGTTTTGCTTGAGTGCAATGGTCTTATGGAATGATGGCCATAAGAGCATAAAAAATCTTAACCTTAATAATTAGCTATTCCCCCTAGAATCTTCTCTACTCCTCACTTACCACAGAATTGCACTTTCTAACCAACCAGATGGTGAACGCTCGCTCAGGTCCCCGGAACAATAGAAACCAGCCTGGTCAGCATTTACCACCGCCGCCACCAAATCCCGACATGGAGCAATTCATCGCAGCGCAGATGCAGCTTCTGCAAGGACTCACTGCTTCTGTACAACAGATTCAACAGAATCAGCAGAACTAACAACACTAGCATCAACAACAACATGCACCATAAGCTGGAGACAAGCATCGGGATTAAATGAGCCATCACCTGCCTGCTTTCTCTCATGCAGTTGACCCCTTGGATGCCGATGATTGGCTTAAGGTCATCGGGAAGAAATTGGAAATCACCCAGTGCAATGACTGAGAAAAGGTCTTGAACGCTTTGGGAAGACTCGAAGGTGCCGCGCCCGATTGGTGGGATGCCTTCACCGCGGCACATGCTAATGCTGACACCATAACCTGGCAGGAATTCCAGGTGAACTTCTGGGCTCACCATATTCCCTCGGGAATAATGAAGCTCAAGAAGAAGGAGTTCCTATCCGTCACACAAGGGAACATGTCCATTAGTGAGTACCATGATCGCTTCACCCAGCTTTCAAGTTACGCCCAGACGAAGTGGACACTGACGAGAAGCGCCAAGAATATTTCTTGGAAGGCTCGATTGGGCCTTTAAACTATCAGCTATAGAGCTACAACTTTCCCAACTTCCAGACTTTTTTTAACAAGGCAATTGGCCTTGAAATCAAAAGAAAAGAGTTGTCTGATCGTAAGAGAAAGTTCCAAGGGCAGTCCAGTAGGAATACCCGTCAGAACAACTCCCAAGGTTCTCAGTTCCGCTCCGAAAATCAGAGTGGGAACAACAGCTACCAAGCACAATGCTCTGGGCAACAAGGTCAGAGGAGCAACCAATATCAGAACCAACAGAGGAACAACACTCAGACCGGTCATAGGTCTAGTGGTCAACAACAGAATCTTCAAGGAAGCGCCGTGAACACACCGGCAAAAAACAACAGCACAAGCACCCCAGTCCAACCCAATGACTGTTTCAAGTGTGGCTAACTTGGCCACTATGCTAACAATTGCCCAAGGTGCAATCAACAGACACCCTAGAGGAACAGCAACCACAAGACTGACCATAACACACCTGCTCGTGGATTTGCGCAAAACAAGACTCCACAGAACCAGAGTATGGGAAGAGTTAATCACATGACAGTAGAATCAGTTCTTGAGGATGCCGACGTGGTGTATGGTATGTTCCTTATTAACTCCATACCTACATCAGTTTTATTTGATTCTGGAGCATCTCACTCCTTTGTAACAAAGTCATTTGTGGAAAAACATAATATACCAAACTATCCCTTGAAGAAGAAACTATTAATTTGATCACCGAGAGGTGAACTTAGAGCCACTCACTCATGCCCTCAGGCTAAGATTGAAATTAGAGACCTAAGCTTTCTAGTAGAGCTGATAATCTTGGAATCAAGCGGAATCAATGCGATACTTGGAATAGACTACTTAACCAAGTATGATGGAGTAATATCTTGAGCCAAGAGGATGGTTACATTAACTAGTCCGTAAGGAGAAAGAGTTGAAGTCAATTTCAGTATTCCAGCAACATCAGAAGCAATGGTAAATCAATTGGAGGAGAAATCTTTGGAGCACATCATAATAGTGTGTGAATACCTAGACGTATTTTTGGAAGAACTACCAGGTATGCCACCTGATCGTGATATAGAGTTTTCTATTGAACTATTACCCGGAACTGCACCAATTTCAAAAAGAGCTTACCGAATGGATGTCAAAGATTTAATTGAATTAAAGAAGCAAATAGAAGAATTACTAGAAAAAGGTTTTATTCGCCCTAGTTCATCTCCATGTTGAGCCCCAGTTCTATTTGTGAACAAGAAAGATGGTTCAAGGAGAATGTGTGACGACTATAGAAGCTTGAACGAAGTAACAATTAAGAACAAATACCTATTACCTCGGATTGAAGATCTGTTTGATCAGATGAGAGGAGCTAAAGTATTCTCAAAAATAGATCTAAGATCAGGCTATCATCAGTTGAAGATTTGAACCAAAGATATACCTAAAATGGCTTTCACTACAAGATATGGACTATATGAGTTTTTGGTTATGTCACTTGGATTAACCAATGCATCAGCTTACTTTATGAACTTGATGAATAAAGTATTCATGGAATATCTCGACCAGTTTGTTGTGGTATTCATCGACGACATACTGGTATACTCTCAGAGTGAAGAAGCACATGAAAATCATCTGAGATTTTTGGCAATCAGTTGTATACTCTACAGAAACTTCGAGACAATCAGTTGCATGCAAAATTTTCAAAGTGTGATTTTTTGCTGAAAGAAGTCGCTTTCCTAGGTAATATTATTACCGATGGATGAATCAAAGTAGACCCCGGCAAAATAAGTGAAATACTAAATTGGAAACAATCCACCGATGTGTCCAAGATCAGGAGTTTTCTTGGATTAGCAGGATACTACAGAAGATTCATTGAAGGCTTCTCCAAAATAGTGAAACCCTTACTTCACTATTGGAGAAAGGTAAAGAATTTAAGTGGGATGAAGCATGTCAGAAATGTTTTGAGGAATTAAAGGAAAGGCTAACCACTGCACCAGTGTTGATTATGCCTAGTATTCATAAAGGATTTGATGTGTATTGTGATGCATCACATCTAGGAGTTGGATGTGTGTTAATGCAAGAAGGAAAAGTAATTGCATATTGTTGGGGGCCTTCTTCCTCCGAAGGTCCAAAAAAATGTGACTAACCATATATTTTCAGTATGACATGGATTATTTCAGAGGGGCTTCGGCTTTGGGATGAAGGTTTTCTCCTATAACAAGGTGAAGATGTAGCCCGAAGGTGATAAGAATGGACGACAAAGTTGTAGCCGAAGAGCCTCAGTTTTGATGTGATGACAAAGATCGAGTATAATGATGACTGAAAAGGGACATGAATGTAATTTTATCTGGGCTACATTCCGTGCCTATAAATAGATGAACATTAACACAGTACTGTTCACGCTGAACTGTAATCGCTCTCTCACATCCTCGCCTTCGAGCAAGCCGAAGGTACCAATCTAATACTAATTTTGTTAGTGTTCATACATACTTCATAGAACGCAAATATGAATGAATTAATAAGATGCAGACACTGTCTTCATTCTCTCGCATTTTTATTCATACATTAAATGATGAAGGTATGTCCTTCCTGACCTTCGTCTAATGAGCATTATCCTCATGTGGAGATAAAGCTTCGGAAGACAAAGGTATGTTATAATTAACAATTGTGTTACCTTGTTCTTGATTCACAACATTTGAGAACAAGTGAGTAACACATATGCTTCAAGGCAGTTACAGAAGCATGAAAAGAATTATACTACGCATGATTTGGAATTAGATGTCGTAGTGCACGCTTTGAAGATTTGGAGGCACTACATGATTGGAAACAAGTGTAAAATCTTCACGGATCACAGAAGCTTGAAATATATCTTCACGCAGAAAGAACTCAACCTAAGACGGAGAAGACGACTTGAGTTAATCAAAGACTATGATTTGGCAATACAATATCACCTAGGAAAAGCAAATGTAGTGGCAGATGCTTTGAGCCATAATGGTCAAGTGAACAACATCACTACTCATTTGATGTCACAGGAATTGTGCTGGGAAATGAAACAACTCAACCTTGGTATGCTCAATAATATGGAAGCAACAGTTATGGAAGTGGAATCTACTTTGGAACAAGAGATTCGTAAAGGACAAGAATCTGATCAGAAAATTAAGGAAATTAAAACTCTGATTAGTTTGGGTAATGCCCCAGATTTCACAGAAGATGAACAAGGCACATTATGGTTTAAAAAGAGAATCTGTGTACCAGAAATCGAGTACCTACGCCAACTTATCTTAAGAGAAGCTCATGATTCGGCTTATTCTATTCACCCTAGAAGTACAAAGATGTACCAGGACCTAAAAGAGAAGTATTTTGAAAAGATATATGGTTACTCATGTTGCACTATGTGATGTGTGTCAACGAGTTAAAGCCGAACACCAAAGACCAACAAAGTACTGGAATGGAAATGGGAAGAAATCGGTATGGATTTCATAGTTGGACTACCCCATACTCGGGATGGCTATGATTCAATATGGATTATAGTGGACAGGTTGACTAAAGTGGCACACTTTATACCTGTGAAGACAACCTACTCAGGAGCCCAGTTAGTAGAGTTATACATGTCAAGGATTGTTTGTCTGCATGGAGTACCAAAGAAGATCGTATCAGATCGGGGAACCCAGTTTACCTCGCGCTTTTGGAAAAGACTACATGAGTCCATGGATACCAAGCTAAACTTCAGCTCAGCCTATCATCCACAAACGGATGGGAAAACGGAAAGAACAAACCAAATGTTGGAAGATATGTTAAGAGCTTGCGCTCTAAAGCATGGTAGAAGCTAGGATAAGAGTCTACCTTATGTAGAATTCTCATATAACAATAGTTACCAGGCAAGTCTAAAAATGGTACCGTTTGAAGCACTTTATGGACGAAAGTGTAGAACACCGCTTTATTGGAATCAGACTGGAGAAAGTCAAATATTTGTTCCAGAAATTCTCCAAGAAGCAGAAAAGCAAGTACAGATTGTCAGAGAAAATTTGAAAACAGCACAGTCGAGACAGAAAAACTATGCTGACAATAGAAGAAGAGAGTTGATCTTTGAAGTTGGAGACTTCGTATACCTTAAAGTTTCACCAATGAGAGGAATGAAAAGATTTAAGGTTAAGGGTAAACTATCTCCTCGCTACATTGGCCCATTCAAAATTTTGGAAAGAAAAGGTGAAGTAGCATATCAGTTAGAGCTACCCGATAGTTTATTGGATGTACATGACGTATTTCATGTGTCACAATTTAAAAAATGCTTAAGAGTGTTTGAGGAACAACTACCTATGGAAGAACTTAATGTTAATGAGGATTTGACTTATTCAGAGTACCCTATTAGGATTTTAGAAACATCTCGTAGAATTGCACGGAGTAAAGTTATCAACATGTGCAAAGTTTAGTGGAGTCATCATTCGGAAGATGAGGCCACTTGGGAAAGAGAAGATGAACTCAGAACAGAATTCCCTGAGTTATTCTTGGAAGTTTCTTAATCTCGAGGACGAGATTCTTTTAAGGGGGTAGGTTTGTAACACCACAAAACCATCAACTAAAAATAATGCATTTAGATTATTAGTGGTAAATATAGTAATGAATTTTCTTTCAAGTGTTTGATTTTATTTACCTTTAGAATAATTTTTGTTTGCTCATATTTGATTTTTGGTTGTTTCATAGAATTTCTTTTATATTGAAAATCCAATTAATTAATATGGAAATATTGGTCCAAAAATAAATATTTTAGTCATAAATAATTTTGGATAATTATTATTATTTTTTAGAAAGATTTAAAAATATATTTATTTATATTTTAAATGGAGAAGGAAAAAACTGAAAACCCTAGCCGACCGGTTGAACCAGCCCAGCCGGCCTCCATCCCTCTCTCTCTCACCGCCAGACGGGGCCCACCCGTCAGGCGTTTCTTCCAACTCGAGCCGCGCCCGCGCGCGCCTCGCGTCGCCACCGCGCCCTGCCCCAGTCGGCCGAGCCGACCTCGCGCCCCCAGCCGAGCCGACCCCGCGTCCCCTCACCTCCCTCACGCGCCCGAAACTGCCATCTCTTCCCCTTCCTCTCCCCCTCATAACCTCCCTCAATCAAAGTTGTAATCGGCGCCATTAATGGCCGATTGAAGGAGCTGCCGGCGCCACTCCTCCTCCCTCGGAGCCTCTTCCCCTCCCCTCCCTCTCTATAAGTAGACCGACCGAGCCCCTGCTCCTCCCTACCGAGCTCGCCCAAGCCTCTCCTCTCTCCACGCTCGTGCTCTGCTCTTTGGACCGCGCCGCCACTCGCTGGACTTCCTACGCACCTCGTCGTTCCCCGTCCGAGCTCGCCCGGCCTCGTCCGTGACCACGACAACGCTCGAGGCAGTCAGACCGTCCGCGTCCCTAGTTGCGCCCCTGGCCACGACCGCCTCGCCCCTCCCTGCTCGCTGAGTTCCTCCCTACGCGGTCAGCTCCAAGGTAGAAGAAAACGATTTTGCATTTTAGCCCCTGGTTTTGTGTAAAACTAATTCCGAAAAATACAGTTCAGAAACTATTAAAAAGAGCCCTGCAACAATATTTTGGACATGGACATTTTTTTGTATTTTGAAAATAAATAAGTTATGTCACGATTATTTAATTTTGTGATTAAGTACTAGAATCCTTTTTTATTAACTTCTCATTTTAGCATATAAAATAATATTATGTTAGTGATTGTTTAAGTATATTTTTAATGATATAAGGAATTAAAATAAGTACTAGGTCCCATTTTCTTGGTCATGTTAAAATTTAGATTATTACTAGTCATGATAAATGTGTTCATATGTATAGCACTTAATTACTTAGAATTAGTAAAATATCGATTAATGTCAAAATAACCATGATTATGTTACTAAAGTCCAAAGTTAGTAATTTACATTAATTCTTGGAATATTAACGCTATGTAATTTATAAATAAACATTTTAGCAATACGTACAACTTCTATTTAGAAAGGAAAGGATAAAATGCAAAAGACTATTATTAGTAATAAAGAAAATACCATAAAGTTTGTTAAGTCATTTTATCCACGTTATACTAGATAAACTAGCTTCGTAGTCACCTGCTCATATTTTCACCAATGATAACTCAAAGTGGAGAATGTAGTGGATTAATAAAATGTTTATGATTTAGACATATTTATGAGTACAGTTGTGTGATATATGAATGTTTATGTAATGGTGAATGTTACCCATGTAATGGTGTATGTTTATTTATTTGGCGTACGTATTCTTTTGTATGTACGATACGCGAATCGATGATTAGAAGTTGAATGTGGGGTAGACGAACCAAACTCGTTTGAGGACGACCCACATGACTCATTCGATCAAGGCAAGTGGATTCTCCCTCTGCATTTCTATTTGTACACAAATAATGCATATAATAATGTTTACTTTTCGGATATTGCATAATTTGATGGGATTTGCCTAAATAAGGATTTCCAAGAATTACCAACCCTATTCCTTGATTACCATGGGATAAATGCTATGCTTAGCAACTTTTGCTATTGCTCAACTTGATAAATATGATGTCACTCTTTTAATGATACTATGTTTCGAAAATGAAGTTTTTATGATGTTAACCCGATGGTTAAACAAGAACATTTTGTGTTAAATGGAACATGGAGTGACCACCCAGGATAATAGTGCAGCCACGAGTGCTATAATGGCTCTGGCTTTGGTAATTAGCTCTATAGACTTAGTTTTAAGCAACCCTACCTGAAAGATGGGCAAGAAGGGGCGGAAGTGGTTTGGTGGTAGCTCATGTTAACATGGGGTGGTAGTCTTGGCTAAGTTACCTCACCCAGAGGGCCATCAATACCGACGTGGAAACCTTAGCGGGTGGCTTTGTATTGAGGATATTTTGTGAAAGCCTCATAGTGGATCCCTAGACATTTACCTAGGCAGTGTTTATGGGTCCGATCAACCCAGGCTAGATGTAACACCCCTGGTGTTACTGGTGTCGGTGTTTTGGGTCCGACCGCACACCCCGGGTTGCCCCTCGAGGTGTTTTTAGGAGTAGGACGGTGTCGATGACTGTAGCAAAATGGTTCGTGCTAGATGCACGAGGGATAGTGGACAATGTTTACAGGTTCGGGCCGCTTAGAGATGCGTAACACCCTACGTCCTGGTGAGTATGCTTGGTGAATTGGGTTACAAGAGAGCTCTCTGAATTGAGAATGCAGAGAGTTGAGGTGGGTGGCTGAGTAATAGGGTCGATCGTTCTGAAGGGGTGCCCCCTAGGCCTTATGTACTCGACCGTGGGGCAATACACGTGGTTATGATAACAATGTGTAACTAAAAGATAGTGAACTGTTTGAGTTTATCTCCCTATAGTTCTGCCGACCTATCCTCGCATGGCTCCGTTGCATGGGGGCTCCAGCACGAGAAAGTCGGATCTCTGTTGTGATCACTTGCTCGACGTTGTGGGCCGTCCGGGCTCGCGCCAATCCGGCCTCATGTCAACCTGCTTTGCTGATTGTCCCTCCCCAGGCCCACGAAAGAATGACCTTACGATTTATTGGGCCCTTGGGCCTTTCGTGAGGTCTTTTACTTCTTCTAGTGGACCCGGGGGATATTTGTTCCCCACAAGCCCCTGATCTTTGGGTTGATTTTGAGGTAATCAGCCCAAAGATCCCAGGTCCAGCTTGCAGGTAATTTGGGGAAAACGATTTCTTACTGTCTCCTCCTGCTTTGGTCACTCGTAAACTGAAGCTTTGTTTCGTGCTTATGCCTTAGAGGTCGGCATTTCATCTTGTAGGACCCTGAACTTCATTGGGTGCACCGGAGGTGCACCCAATGGGTGTAGCCCCCGAGCTTCGAGTAGATTTTGGAAAATAATCTACTCGAAGGTCTTCATCAGAAATTACTTTCATCTTACTCTTGTGCTTTGGTTGAGGGTCAGCCTTGTCTTTAATCTTGTCCCATGCCTTAGAAGTCGGCACTATCTTGTCCTGAAATGGTGATCCATGGGGTGCACCGAAGGTGCACCCAATGGGTGTAGCCCCCGACCTTCAAGTGGATTTTTGAGGATAATCCATTCGAAGGTCTTCCTTTGGTGTTTTTTTGTTGAAGATTATCCTTTCTGCCTGTGAAAATCGGCATGATACCATCGCATTATGCTTTGGAGGTCAGCATTATGTCATCAATATTATGCTTCAGAGGTCAGCATGTATTTTGTCTTTTGCAGCCGAGTTCACAATCCGTCCATATCTTGCTAGGTGGTGCAATTTATTTGCTCTACGGCTGGTTGGACATTTGATGGACGTTCCCTGTCTAGTCTTCACGTCGCTTCTGCTGGTCAGATTCTGTACTTCCCCGGCTATATTTGGCTTTCCTCTGTTCCTTAATGATATCTCATTTTTGTCTTGAGGTATTCATTGCACGCCCTGCACAGATGTGACAGTTTTTGAAAAATATACTGATAATTCCTGGGCGTCCCCCCCCAATCGGTGTGGGCAAGGGACGGCTTGGTACGCTGAGTGTTTTAGCCGGCTGCTTCTGAGTAGTAATGTGATGGGACGGCGGGTGTAATCATATCCTCCGCGCTGTTGACTGGAGTCCCAATGGGTGTTGTGTTGCGTGAAACAACGTCAGCCGCCTGACGTGTCTTCAGACGGGTTGAAGTGCTTATTGAATGCTTTTCGACTGTTCAGTGACCGCGGTTGGAGGTGAGCGGTTGCCTTCTCCTTCTATAAATAATGTTGTTGTCTCTCCGGCTTTTTCACATCTCTTGCTGTTCTCTGTTGCTTGCTTTTCTTCTCTCCCTTTCGCTTCCACCATGGGTAAGAACAACAAGCGCAAGCGTGAGCCAACTCCTCCATCGGAGGATTTTGGTGACTCGGAGTACTCAGAGGAGGAGTTCTCCTCCGAGTCTGAGGGGTCTCCGGCTCCCATCCCCCTGCGTGAGTCGTCTGACGACTCAGACGACTCCCAGGGGCTCGAGGCGGAGGTCTGGACGTACATCCGGGCCGTCGAGCGCTCTGGGCTCGAGGGCTCGGATGAGTCGGAGTACTCCTCGGATGAGGAGGACTCGTCCGAGGAGGACGGTGGCGGCGACGGCGAGGACAACGACGACGAAGGCGGTGGCGGCGGTGACGGCAGCGGCAGGGGCGGCAGCAGCGGCAGCAAGGATGGCGACGGCGGCAGCAGCAGGGGCGGCAGCGGCGGTGGCGGCAGCAGCAGGGGCAGCAACAGGGGCGGCAGGGGCGGCGGCAGCAACAGGGCCAGTGGCTAGATGCCACTGGTCATTAGATGTTAGTATAGTATAGTTAGAATAATGTAGTTGTATTTAGTAGTGTAGAGTAGTATAGTGTAGTGTAGTAGTAGTAATAGTAGTAGTAGTATAATGTAATGTAGTAGTAGTAATAGGGAAGTATCAACTCATAATGAGTTGATTTGTAAGTATGATATCTTCCCTTTAATGAAGAAATTATGTTGCCTTCTCTGTGCCAATTATCCTGCTTATTTGTGAAGCTGATTTCCTTGGAGTTTGTAAGTAAATAACTCTGGCATCGCTTCAATGTTTTTAGAGATAGCTGCCGAGTAACTTGTAGACGTCGTCGGATTTTTAGAGGTAACTGCCGAGCGACTGAAGACAATCATCAGCATTTTAGAGGTAGCGCCGAATGACTTGAAGACAACGTCAGCGTTTTAGAGGCAACTCCGAGTGACTGAACACGATGTCAGAGTTTTAGAGTCAACTGCCGAGCGACTTGAGGGCGACGTCAGCATTTTAGAGGTAATGCCGAGCGACTTAACATTATGTCGGAGTTTTAGAGTCCACTATCGAGCGACCTGAGGGCGACATCAGCGTTTTAGAGGTAACGCCGAGCGACTTGAAGACGACGTCAGCGTTTTAGAGGTAATGCCGAGCGACTTAACACTATGTCGGAGTTTTAGAGTCAACTGCCGAGCGACTTGAGGGCGACGTCAGCATTTTAGAGGTAATGCTGAGCGATAGCGGGCTGCGTGGGCCACTTTGAGGATAATAGCCGAGTGATGATGTGGCGCACCGGTGTTTTGGAAATAACTGCCGGGTGATGACGTGGCACGCCGGTGTTTTGGAAATAACCGCCGGGTGCTGACTGGGCGCTTTTTGAAACGGTATCTGGCTCGGGAATATCCCATAAGTGCTGCGCTTTTAGCCGCCTCTGCTTTCCGTGCCCTAGTTCTTGCTTTCTCGCTTCCGAATCCTCTCTGCAATTCGCCTCCCACTCTGCTCGCCGGTAGAATCGAGATGGCGTCCAAGAGGAAGGCCTCGAGTTCGTCTACCGCGGTGATTCCTCCAATCGACCCCAACATCCAATTGCCTTTCGCAGGTAACCACATGTCTGTCATCTTCGAGCCCGAACTTCTCCACCTTGTGTCCATCGGGGTTCTTCCCCCGAGGGAACTCTGTTCTTGGCGGATTTGCCATGGGGTTACTGTCCCGACTGAGGATACCCATGAGTCCGTGATTTACGCTCCTTTCCTTCTCCGCGGCCTCGGTCTTCCCATTTCTCCCTTTTTCCGCGACCTCCTTGATTTCTACCATCTTAACTTGACCCATCTGAATCCCAATTCTATCCTGCAAATTTCCATTTTCGTTCATTTATGTGAAGCCTTTCTTGGCGTGCTGCCACATTTTGGGTTGTGGAAGTACTTGTATCACTGTCGCCCTGGGATGGCCGGGGGACAACATCAGTTGGTTGGGGGTGCTAGCTTGGAGATGCGCCGCAGGAGGAAAACTGAGTATCTCAAAATCCCTCTCAAAGACAGTATCAAGGGATGGCGCTTGGAGTGGTTCATTGTTGAGAATTATGGAAACTCTCTCCCTCCTCGGTCGGGAAGACAGCCGGACGTTCGCACCCCGAGTTGGACCGAGTCCCCCACGGATCTGGAGGTAGCTGAGGCAGGTGTTTTGCTAGCTGAAGTTGGGTTGCTGAAGGAGGGGGGTCTGACTGCTGAAGCTGTGGTCGCTGATTTTGTCTTCAAGAATATTCAGCAGTTGAAAGACAGGGCATACCCGGCTTATCTGTATCGAGGCCTAGCCGACTCAACTCGGGTTACCAATAGAAGAATTCCCTCTGTAGACTTGGTGAACCGACTTGAGATGATCCTTAGAGGCAAGGTGTCAAATGTTGGTGCCCCAGTGGCACACTCAGCCTGGAACTTGTCTCCTCCCAAAGCCTTCACTCTTCTTGTGTCGAATCCACCTGTCACTGATGGCAGTTTGGGCCTTAGAGTGCGACCCTCTGCTGAAGAAGTCAGCGCCTTGGTTGCCTCGCTCGGGGAGATTCCTGATGATGAACGACAAGTCCATTTTGAGGTGCCCCTGAATCCTAGTGATGCAGAGATAAGTGCTATGCTTGATTTGCTGGCTGAGGACTCTTCTGATGCTGCTCCTGCTGGGACATCGGTGGTGGCGCCCCTCCCAGAGGCTGATACGACCTTGGATATTCATAAGCCTGCTAGTACTCGCCCGAGGCGCCCTTGCCGAGCCAATCAACCTGATCCTTCCGCTGATGAGCAGAAAAAGAAAAAGAGATGCCTCCGGCGAGTATCCAGTTTGGATCGGGACGTTGGTACTTCGGTTCCTGCTGTTGAAGAATTGCCTGTGACTGAATTTATTGACGCTGATCCCAATGGGTGTGCCCGATCTGCTGCTGATCCCAATGTGGGTGCTCCATCTGTTGCTGATCCCAATGGGGGTGCTGCCTGTGTTGCTAATGAAGACGACGGGGAGGAAGAGGATGAAGTTCCTTTGACTCGGAAAAACAGTCGGCAGTTCATCGCTAGTGGTGAAAGTAGTGGAGTTCCTTCTCCTGCTTTGTCTGCTCTCATTGGTCTGCAAGAATTGTCCCTGGCGAATTTTGATCAGACTCTTGAGAATATGGTTCCAGAGGATTTGTTATCGGAGCCAGCAGATGATGGTGTGATGAAGGTTTGCGCTGATGTGCTTGATGCTGGGTTGAGGTCATCCCGTGCCTCGTCGACCTTAGAGCGCGATCTCGAGGGTCAGGAGACTGTCTTGGATCGTCCTGGTCCCATGGAAGTAACTGAGGATCCATCAGCCTTAGAAGTGGCTACCGCAGAGAACTTGGACCCCAAGGATGGTGTTGACACATGCCCAGCCCCCGAGGATGTCGCCGGGGATGACTTGGTTCGGGTGGGAAGTGTAAGCCACTGCCCAGCCCCCGAGGGTGCTGCCGGGGATGATCCGGCTCAAGTGGGCAGTGCAAACTATGACCCAGCCCCCGAGGGTGTCCGAGCGGGGTCTCCCTCCTGTACTTCCATGGACGTTCATGCGGGATCGCCTCCGCACTCCGGCTGCATGAACTGCTGAGGTTACTCCCTCCTGTACTTTTACACCGCATGAACTGCTGTCATTACACTCATCTGCTCTCCTTATCAGGCTTTGGTGGACGGAATGGCTAGCCAGCTGAGGTTACAGGGTGCTCCTGTTCCAGAAGTAGCTTCGTCTCTTGCACGTTGGAATCCAGTGTTACTTCAACATCGTGTCTCTGACTTGGAGGCGACCAACGCTGGTTAGTGCTTTTTTGCTTCTCTTTGTCTTCACTATTAAACTGCTTTACATTCTGACCCCCTTTGTTTGGTTGTCTCCTGCTAGGTATGACTCGGCAAATTTCCACTCTTGAAGGAAAACATTCTCGAGATCAGGCTGAATTGGTCCAGCGGTGCTCTGACTTTGAAGAAAACTATTCTCAAAGTCAGACTGAACTAGCTCAGGTCTCTGCTGCCTTAGATGACGCCAATGCACTGAGCTCTTCCCTTCACGCTCAGCTTAACTCTGAAAAGGTGACTTATGAAACTGTGCCTTGCCTTGTTGTGCTCCTATTACCTGCTTGATGTTTGAGGAAGTTGACTTTTGTTTGCAGGAAGAAAAACGTATCCTTGCTACTTCTCGTGACAGTCTCGACAGATTGTATCGCGATTCTAGCAACTCGCTGACCATCCTGGAGAGGAGTCATCGCTTCACCATGGAAGAGTTAGACAACCAACGCTGTAAGCTGCAGGAATCTACGGATGAGGTGACCCGGCTCAAGCAGTTGATATCAGCGAAGGACTCTACTATCAAAGAACTCCGAGCTTCCAAGAAATCCATCGCCCAGGAATTAGAAATTGCTCGGCTGGCTGCCAAGGTTGCCGAAGAAACTTCCGTTACTCTCAGAGCCCAGCGCGATAGAGCCATGGATAAGGCCATTCGGGCGGGGCGAATCTTGATGAGGAGACCCTGCGTGGTTGTTCCTGAAGATATAAGGGCTGACGTGAATGCTGCCCCTGATTCCTCGAGTCGCCCTTCCTCATCGATTGCTCCTGAGAAAAATATCACAAAATAGAGAAACATTTTGCGTGCTTTGAGCGAGCGGTTAGCATGGTCAGACATTTGTTAGAGGACGTCATTTCAATACTTGAACGACATTGTTATTCTCATATTGTTTCAGAATTCATCAGTTCGTAAATTTGCAGTAGTAAAATGATGTGCGATGGTTTTGAAACTTGTTTGCGGGATATAGAAGTCATCCCTATATGAATAATCATAAGCGCATCAGATCGCCTTAAGTCGCTGCTGACTTAAGTCGATTGCTTCCGTTAATAGGGTGTAGTGGTCACCCTATATTGCGTAGGCGCGAGCATGTTGCACTGGCTTAAGTCGCTGCTGACTTTAGCCAATTGCTCTGTTGGCAGGGCATAGTGGTCACCCCGAGTTAAGTAAGCGCGAGCATGTTGCACCGCCTTAAGTCGTTGCCGACTTAAGCCGATTGCTCCGTTAGCAGGGCATAGTGGTCACCCCGAGTTAAGTAAGCGCGAGCATGTTGCACCGCCTTAAGTCGTTGCCGACTTAAGCCGATTGCTCCGTTAGCAGGGCATAGTGGTCACCCCGAGTTAAGTAAGCGCGAGCATGTTACACCGCCTTAAGTCGTTGCTGACTTAAGCCGATTGCTCCGTTAGCAGGGCATAGTGGTCACCCCGAGTTAAGTAAGCGCGAGCATGTTGCACCGCCTTAAGTCGTTGCCGACTTAAGCCGATTGCTCCGTTAGCAGGGCATAGTGGTCACCCCGAGTTAAGTAAGCGCGAGCATGTTGCACCGCCTTAAGTCGTTGCCGACTTAAGCCGATTGCTCCGTTAGCAGGGCATAGTGGTCACCCCGAGTTAAGTAAGAATGCAAGTCAATCATGAACAAACTGAGTATCTTTGAAGCCCTTTTTTATTGATGACATATTTCCATTTTATAGAGTACATCGTTGTCCCGATAGCTTTTGAAGTACAGCTAGGGATAAAATTTCCTGAGGTGTTCTATATTCCAGGAGTTCCCGACTTCTGTGCCGTCCATCTGAGTGAGACGATATGATCCTGGCCGAGTGACTTCTGCTACTATGAAGGGTCCTTGCCATAAGGGCGATAACTTGTGTCGTCCCTCCCCCGTTAGAATTCGGCGGAGGACGAGATCTCCTACTGAGAAGGATCGCTGCCGCACGGCCTTGTCGTGATAGCGCCTTAGAGTCTGCTGGTATCGTGCTGATTGGATTACTGCATTCAGCCGTTCTTCCTCGAGTACATCAATGTCCTCCAGCCTGGTGGCTTCGACTTCTGCTATGTTTTCGAAGATCAACCTTGGCGCTCCGAACTTGAGGTTGGCTGGTAATACTGCCTCTGACCCATAGACCATGAAGAAAGGAGTGTTTCCATGCAGAGCTCGGCTAGGCTGGGTTCTTAGGCTCCAGACGACATAGGGCAATTCTCTTATCCATTTTCCTGCGAACTTTTCATTCTTATCGAAGACCTTTTTCCTGAGTGCCTCCAGTATCATCCCGTTGGCTCGCTCAACCTGCCCGTTGGCTCTTGGATGTGCTACCGAAGCATACTTGATCTGAATGCTTTTTTGCTCGCAAAAGTCGAAGAACTCTGAACTTGTGAAGTTGGATCCTAGGTCAGTTATGATGCTGTTTGGTATCCCGAATCTGAATATTATGTCTTGTATGAATTCCACGGCCTTAGCTGAGGTCAAAGAGGCAATGGGTTTGAATTCTATCCATTTAGTGAATTTGTCGATTGCTACCAGTACATGAGTGTATCCTCCTTGAGCTTTCTTGAAGGGTCCAATCATATCCAGTCCCCAGCATGCAAAGGGCCAAGTCACTGGTATGGTCTGCAGTTGCTGTGCTGGTAGATGTTGTTGCTTTGACAAGTACTGGCAAGCTTCGCACCTCTGAACTAACTCAGCTGCATCACTCTTCGTTGTTGGCCAATAGAATCCTGACCTGAAAACCTTCCCGACTAGTGTCTTGGACGCCGCATGTATTCCACATTGCCCGGCATGGACCTCCTCCAGAAGTCGCTTCCCAGTAGATGAGAGAATGCACTTCATGAGGACGCATGATGCACCCCTTCTGTATAATGTCTCCCCAATGAGTGTGTAGTGAGCCGATTGTCTGGCAATGCGCTCAGCTGCATTTTTATCATCTGGTTCCTCTTCATTCTTTATATACCTGATGATTGGCCTTCTCCAGTCATCAGAGTTTGACTCGGGTTGATTTATAATATTACAATCTTCTGCTTGATCCATTGAGATGCTCGGCTGTAGTATTTCTTGTACAAAGACTCCAGGTGGGACCTGAGTTCGACTGGATCCTAGCTTGGACAACACATCGGCTGCCGTGTTCCGATTTCTTTCTACATGATGAAATTCCAGACCCTCAAATTTATCTTCTAGCTTTTGGACGGCAGTGCAGTACTTTCCCATTGAATCGCTTGAACAATCCCACTCCTTGTTTATCTGGCTAATGACTACCAGAGAGTCTCCGTATACCATCAGTCTCTTGATGCCCAATGATATGGCGATGTTCAATCCATGGATCAGAGCTTCATACTCGGTTGCATTGTTGGAGGCCGGAAACAGCAACTGGAGGGCATATTTGAGGTGCTCGCCTCTAGGTGCGGCGAAGAGAATTCTCGCTCCTGCTCCATGCAGATTCAGCGAGCCATCAAAATACATTCGCCATACTTCTGCAGTCTCTGGGTTATTTGGTATTTGCTGTTCAGTCCACTCTGATACGAAATCAACCAGTGCTTGAGTTTTGATGGCAGTGCGAGGTCGGAACTCGATGTCATGAGATCCCAGCTCACAAGCCCACTTGGCTATTCGGCCAATGGCTTCCTTGTTGTGAAGAATATCCCCTATCGGAAAACCAGTGACTACTATGACTTTGTGGTCATCAAAGTAGTGACGTAGCTTGCGGGCAGTTAGAAGTACTGCATATAATAGCTTCTAAACTTGAGGATACTTTTTCTTCGAGGGACCCAGAACTTCATTGATGAAGTAAATAGGATGTTGCACTGGGTAGGCATGTCCTTCTTCTGCTCGCTCGACTACCAACGCGGTGCTTACCACGTGGGTCGTGCAAGAGATATACAGTAGCAGATCTTCAGGTGGTTGAGTTGACGTAGCTCGTCGTGGCGGCTTCAGTACTGGTGGTGTTGTCAAGAATTTCTTCAGTGCATCTAGAGCTTCCTGTGCCTCTGAAGTCCACTGAAACTTATCCACCTTCTTGAGTAGCTTGTAAAATGGTAAACCTTTTTCCCCCAGCCTGGATATAAATCTGCTCAGAGCTGTCATACATCCAGTAAGTCGCTGAACCTTCTTTTGTGATCGAGGTGCTTCCATCTTCATGATAGCTTCAATCTTATCCGGATTAGCCTCAATTCCCCGGTGGCTAACAATAAACCCGAGTAACTTTCCTGCTGGTACCCCAAAAACATATTTTTCGGGATTAAGCTTCCATCGATACCGCCTCAGACTATTGAAAACCAGCTGTAAGTCTTCGATGAAGTTTTCAGAGTTCTCCGTTTTGATTACCATGTCATCTACGTAGGCCTCCACACGCTTGCCCCAGTGATCGGCTAAGCATGTTTGAATAGCTCTCTGATAAGTTGCTCCAGCGTTTTTGAGACCGAACGACATGGAGGTATAACAGAAAGCACCGAACGGAGTGATGAACGCTGTTTTTTCCTCGTCTTCCTTTGCCAAACTAATCTGATGGTATCCAAAATAGCAATCCAGGAAAGACAGCACAGAACATCCAGCGGTGGAGTCCACCACCTAATCTATCCTCGGGAGCCCGAAGGGATCCTTCGGACAGTGCTTGTTGAGATCAGTATAGTCGACGCACATGCGCCAATCCACTTTATTCTTTTTGAGTACAAGAACAGGGTTGGCTAACCACTCAGGGTGTAACACCTCTCTAATAAATCCAGCTGCGACCAAGCAGGCTAACTCGGCGCGAATGGCCTCTCTCTTGTCGGGCGTGAAACGACGTAGTTTTTGCCGAATCGGCCTTGCCTGGGGATAGACCTTCAGTTTCTGCTCAGCCAGTTCTCTTGGGACCCCCGGCATATCCGCAGGTTGCCATGCGAATACATCTCGGTTATCTTGCAGAAACTGGACGAGCGCGCTTTCCTATTTGTCGTCTAGGCTGGAGCTGATGATGGCAGTCTTGCGTTCATCAGCGAACCCCAGGTTGATCCTTTTAGTTTCTTCAGTCGGCTGCATAGAGGTCGCGGCCTGAGCTTCGTTTGCCGGTACTACAAGGTCCTCCTCAGGCTTAGAGTTCGCCTGTGTTGAAGAAATCGTCGACGGCTTGGTGGTGAGGGCCGCTTGGATGGCCACTCGGAAACACTCTGCGGCGCCTTGGAAGTCGGCGCACACAGTTATGATTCCTTGTGGTCCTGGCATCTTCAGTATCATGTACGTGTAATGAGGAATGGCCATGAATTTGGCCAATCCCGGCCTCCCGATGATGGCATTGTACCCGCAGTCGAAGTTCGCCACTTCGAACCTCAGGAACTCGGTTCTGTAGTTCTCCGGAGTTCCGAAGGTGACAGTCATGTAGATGTGGCCCAGCGGGTATTCCCCTTCAGTCGGCACGATGCCGAAGAAGGGAGTGTCCGACTCGTGGAGCTCTTTGAGGTGAACTCCCAAGCCTTGGAGTGTCCGGGGGAAGGTGACGTTGATGCTGCTCCCCCCGTCCACTAGCACCTTCTTCACCCGGCTCTCTCGGATCACCGGATCGACGAGGAGCGGGTATTTGCCTGGGTGGTCGAAGTTGAGCCATTGATCCGCCCGAGTGAAAGTAATGGGGTGCTCCGACCACCGGTATGGGGCGGGAGGACCGGTGGTCGCCACCAGTATCTGGCGATCGTTGAGCTTTTGTTGTCTTCTGTTCTCCTGCGATCCATGTCCGCCGAAGATGACGTTGACCTCCCTGTCAACACGTGGGAAAGCTCCTCCTCCTCCCTCCTCTTGCTGCTGGGGTTGTCGTGGTTCTTCTGGTCCTCCCCTCGGCAGAGGAGGAGGTAGAGGTTGGAAGGGTCGGCCGCGCCCGACGGAATGCTTGAAGTCCCGGCAATTCCGAAGAGTGTGGCGCATGTCCTTGTGGTACGGGCACTAGGCGTCGAGGATGTCGTCCAGCGTGCGCTCGCCTCCGTGAGGTCCTCCCCGGGCGCGAGAGGCTGGTGGTCCGGCGGCGTGTACTTCTTCGCGAGGTCTCTTCTCCCAGCGTTTGTCGGGCTGCTGGTTTGCGTCGCGTCGTGGTGCTGCCGGTGCAGGCTTCGCTCCTCCGATGAGGTCCTGGGCTCGCTCGTCGGCGATGATGTAGAGGTCGGCTTCCCGGAATAGCTCCTCGGAGGTAGTCGGCGCCTTCTGTAATATGGCTCGGACGAAAGCCGAGTCGTTGGATCCTCTGTAGAAGTCCTCGATCACGGCCGCCTCCGTGACCTCGGGGATACGATTTCTCATGGTCTGGAACCTTTTAAGGTACGACCGGAGAGTTTCGTCCCCCCGGCACTTGATGGATTTGAGGTCCCATGGTTGCGCCGGGTTGTCGGAGAGGGACTGGAAGTTGGCGGTGAAGCGTCGACTAAAGTCGCCCCAGTCGTCGATGCAGTGTCGGGGTAGATGTCGCAGCCATTGCAGCGCGTTTTGCCCGAGGACAATGGGTAAGTACGCGGTCATCACGTCTTCGGACGCCCCGGTAGCTCGAGCAGCGGTGGTGTAGATGGCTAGCCAACCCCCTGGATCCTGCTTAGGTTCATATTTGTCGACATTGGATACCTTGAAGTTAGGAGGCCATTGGATGGCCCTAAGGCGTGGAGTAAGAGCAGACACTCCACATGTGTCCTCCTGTCGTCGTGGATGATGTCTGTCCCGGGGAGGGGAGTAGTTGTTGTGGTTCCTCGACCGTCCCCGGGTGGTACCGCCAGTCGAGGCCGTTGCCGACTCAGTTCTGGTGGCCTGGCTCCGGGCTGGGATGCCATGATCCCTATCGTACTCCTCCCGGCGGCGGATCTCGTTCTCGTGCCGTCGTTCACGCGAAGCATTGATGGAGCTTCGCGCGTCTCGGCGACTGTTGATGGCGTGTCGTAGATCGTTCGGCGGGTGAACAAGCGGTAGAAGATGGTTGGCTGCCTGGGTGAACAGTCGTCGGTAGCCCTCGGCATCGGGAGTCCGAGGGAGTCCATCAGCTATCCGAGCTAGTACTCCTCCAACTTCGCTCGGCGTGTTCATGGCTCGGGCGAAGTCGGGATTCAGGTTGCGCCCGAAGAATGGATTCTCCTGGCGTTGCCTTGCATCTTGTTCGGCTTGTTCCTGAGCCCGGTGGCGATCACGTCGTCGGGAGTTCCTTCGTTCTCTGAAGACGCGTTCCTCCGAAGTTTCTCCTATCTCCGAGACCTCGTCCCGCGAGACAGGTTGCTCCGGATCCCGTTCTCCGGCCGCGTGATGTCGTCGAACGTTCCTGCGCCGGTTTCTCTGTCGGCGGGATTCTCGTTGAGGTGGTTCTTCTCCGGGTGCGGTTGGCTCGTCGTCGGAGACGGGAGGCGACTCCACTCTCCTGATGAAGAGGACGTCGGGATAGAATGGTGCTGCTGTCGTGGCGACTTTCTTTCCGTTCTCCTTTGAGGGCGGAGGAACGGAAAGAACAATTTGCTTCCCCTTGGTCTCCTTCTTCCTCGCGATCTATGTCCATTCTTTTGTCGGGGAAGTAGACAGTGGAGTTCTCCGGGTCAGCGGGCTCTCGGCCCCTGACTTTCTGAAGGCGATCTTTTCCCAGAGAACTTCTCCAATATCTTCGGAGTTTGTTGGAGGAGACTTCTTTTCCGGCGGATTTGCAATGCTGTGTAGAGTTCCCTCTTCATCTGCTACAGATGAGATTGTTCTGAAGCAGAATACGGATCTGGGACGGAGGGTGATCTTGCTGTGGAAGGTCACGGCCATTGAGCTAGCTTGGATCGTCGACACACCCCCTACCTGGCGCGCCAGCTGTCGGTGTTTTGGGTCCAACCGCACACTCGGGGTTGCCCCTCGAGGTGTTTTTAGGAGTAGGACAGTGTCGATGACTGTAGCAAAATGGTTCGTGCCAGATGCACGAGGGATAGTGGACAATGTTTACAGGTTCGGGCCGCTTAGAGATGCGTAACACCCTACGTCCTGGTGAGTATGCTTGGTGAATGAGGTTACAAGAGAGCTCTCTGAATTGAGAATGCAGAGAGTTGAGGTGGGTGGCTGAGTAATAGGGTCGATCGTTCTGAAGGGGTGCCCCCTAGGCCTTATATACTCGACCGTGGGGCAATACACGTGGTTATGATAACAATGTGTAACTAAAAGATAGTGAACTGTTTGAGTTTATCTCCCTATAGTTCTGCCGACCTATCCTCGCATGGCTCCGTTGCATGGGGGCTCCAGCGCGGGAAAGTCGGATCTCTGTTGTGATCGCTTGCTCGACGTTGTGGGCCGTCCGGGCTCGCGCCAATCCGGCCTCATGTCAACCTGCTTTGCTCATTATCCCTCCCCAGGCCCACGAAAGAATGACCTTACGATTTATTGGGCCCTTGGGCCTTTCGTGAGGTCTTTTACTTCTTCTAGTGGACCCGGGGGATATCTGTCCCCCACAACTGGCACTAAAACTTGAGCATAACATCATGTGCATTGACATTTCATGTTATTTGTCACACCTAGAATGCATTCACTAGGTAAATTTTCAAAACAAGTTGTGGTGAGGTAACTTGATGTGTGATTAACCCTAGGGTAGGATACTTAACCCTTGGATTAGGATATGAGGGTAGTAGTAAGCCCAAAATGAGAAAACCTCAAAAGTCATTAGAAATGTTCATAAGATATCAAATTTGGTGAACTTAAGTGGCACAAAAACACTAGTGTGCCTAAACCCTAAAAAGAACCCTAGAAGACCCTAATTGGAACCCTAGGGGGGTAAATGCAAATTCTATGCACTTTTGGACCAAAGTGCAAAAATCAAAGTGATAAACATCACAAACCATGTAACTTTCACATTGGAGAATTTTCAAGTCGAGTGATGAAATTTGGACTTATTTGCAAAATAGTCAAGTCTAAAATTCAGTGAAGTTGAGTCATTTTTGGAGCTTGGTATCTCTGAATTCATAAGAAATTTGCCCTAGGCCAATACATCAAACTTGTAGAGCTATGTTAGGGGTACAACTTTGATTAAGTGAGTAAGCCCAAGTACTACATGAAAATGGGAGAAAAAGAGACCTGAAACTGGCCTGTTAGACAACCTATGACGTTTGGTTAACTTTGGAAGCAGTTCATGGTTAATTCGATGGAGATAAAGTCAGGGTCACTGTGGCAAAGTTGAAGCCCTAACATTAGTAAACAAATTTGTTGTATTACGCTTGGCCTAGTGCTGTGCAAATTTTGAAGTAAATCGCCCCCAAATGTGCTATGTTAGATAGACTGACGAAGATGGCCATGGTACAGTGCACGAAAAGATCTTCAGATGCAGTGTATCGCGCCGCGATCCTCGCCGGCGTAGTGATTCATGCTCGGTGCAAAGTGGATAACCGCGGGGGGTGGGGGGGGGGGGGGGGGGGGGGGGGGTAAAAGATCTGGCGGGGGATGGATTCGGTCATGGGCAGGGGATTATCGGATGCACCTCATGACCGTGCGACATGGCTGAACGGCCGATGTCGTCGTGGGTCACCGGTGAGCTCAATTGCGCCACGCTGAGATCCTTTACCACGTAGTCGTAACCGTGGCACACTCAGAATTACTATCCCTGTGTTTGTATGCCTTTGAGCGCCACGACGGACCCGCCAGTACAATATCTTGTCACAGCCGTGCTCCGCTCTCCTCCCAAATTCGGAGCCACCGCTTCGAGCTGCTATAAATTGATGCCCCAGCCTGCTTCACCAACTTATTACGAACTCAGAACACTAGCTCTCGCCTCCGATTAGTCACCGTAGCTCGCGAATTTCAAACTTCCCCTAATTCCATTTTCCGCACCGCCGTGAGCACCCCTCCGTCGATCCACTGTCCTGTCCGTTCAACCGCCTTCCTAGATTTCGTTCTTGAGCTCTAGTACGTCGCTAAAGCTTACCGTGCCCTTAATTTGGATGTTGATGTACTATATCGTCAGGAACACGACGGAATAGACTCCATCTCCGTGGGTGCGCCTAGACCAAGCTTTAGGGTAGCATTCGGGTTAAATTAGTGATTCCCAGTTAGTTGCCAAGGTCTGAATTAGGCATAGACCATATTAGGGCACTGATTATTGCGTATCATGGCCAGTGTGAGTTCGCCGGAGTACGTACGCCGTCGTCCATCATCAGGGACCCAAGTTTGCGAAGATAAGAAAGAAGAAGGGGCTCGGTGCACTTGTCAGAGAGACAATGAATAGTAACTAGGGAATCTTCATCAGATATTCGAACAGTTAGGGTCCTCGGTGCAAAATAGCCAGCGAGAGCGCGCGCTGGCGCGTTTCCCCGTTCATGGGCCGGCTCGGGCTGGTTTGAGCCCATTACTATTCATTCCTTTTCTTTTTCTTTTTCTTCCAGACTTAGGAAATTTATATAAAATTCTAGAAAAATGATAAAATTATGGGACAATTTTTACTAGATTCCTAAATTCCTCTTGTATTTAATAAAAATAGTTCAAAGATTTTTACTCCCAACCATGAATTATTTAACATTTAAGAAGGCCTAAACCTAGTCTTTTAGGATTTTAGAAATTATTTGATTGCTCCAAAAATCATAAAACTTTTTGGGCCAACTTAATATGATAATTAGAGCCTTTGAGTAAAGTTTGACATGTTTTGGATATTGTTTGATCCCCAAACCCAAGCCCTAGTTTTCTAAGGTAATATTTGCCTTATCCTAATAAAAGTACTGACTCAGAAAACCCTAGTTACCCAGGTATACCGTGAAGGAAAGTTGTATTCAAGATACAATTTGATGTATCTCTATTATAACTGCATATTCATAGCATCACATGAGCATTCTTGTATATGTATGGTTATGTATAGAAAACGAAGAAGTAAGTGTCGAAAAAGAAGAGACTGCACCACCAACTGAGACTCCACCTGCCGGGAATAGTTTTTTATTTTGATATCTGTGGAACAGATCCTGAATCCCCTACAACACAAGGCAAGCCCCGATGCATTATCCCTTTCCTTGTGATTTAAAATCTTTATCACCTTGTTTGATGCATTAGGTGATAGGAGTCATGTGCCAAACAATTGATGCATTTCCTTCCTTGGAAAATTGAATACCATCCCTTGATATCCTTTTATGAAAAGGATTTTATGATGCTTAGCCTTGCTCTAGAAGATCAAAAATGTTTTGTTTTAAAACAAAAGTGATGCTTCACAGTGGATGGGAATTTTTACAAAGAAAAACTTGTGATGGTGGATCCATCAGGGCCTTGATGGGTTCAACATCTGAAAAAGATGTACCTCTGCCAGGTACTAAACTTTGGGTTTTAAATAATAAAGCTAAGACCGGGCGGGTGATTTGCATGATAAGGAAGTCTCGGTGTAGTGTCTCCGTCTGAGTCGATTAAGGACCGTACCGATGTAGACCTGATGATCGAGGACCTTTTAACTGGCCACATGCCTCATCATGGGTAAGCTTTTCCTCGGGTAGACCAATACCAAAAAGGCCAACACGCAATGGGAGTGGAGAGATGGTGAGAGTAGCGTGTACCCTCCATGGCAAGAGGCTAGACATTGGTGTATCTGTGCTCTCGGTTGGCGTGAACCTGGTTTGGTCTTGAGAACCCCGGTGGCGAGTTGACATATGCAAGGGTTAAGTGCTACATATGTCGTGTACTTCTCAGACATGAAGATTTGGTCACTGACTTACATGTAGCAATCCAGTAATGTAAAAAGGGATGACAAAAGACGGCTAGTGTAGGCCAAGTGCTTGAACTAGGGTAGAAAGAACTC
The DNA here is from genome assembly GCF_902167145.1 of Zea mays. NCBI lineage: Eukaryota > Viridiplantae > Streptophyta > Magnoliopsida > Poales > Poaceae > Zea > Zea mays. The sequence continues at coordinate 78,414,381 of NC_050104.1, read as the reverse complement.
TAGTTACAGGTAATAACTTAACTTGACAATAAAACTGGATTTTTAAGGATCCACTATTAGTAAGCATTTCTGCAAACAAAGTCTTTGATTCTTGAATAGCCTTACCTTGACTCCCTCAAGCTAGCATATCCTTGAGAGTCTTTTTCTTTTGTCGGGTAAGACTTGCGAAAGTACACTTTGTACTTAGGGTTTTCAAACCCATGTTGTTGTAGGTGAGGAAACAACAGAGTTTTGCTGTTTCTGTTCAAAGGTGGTACCCAAGGAAGAGCCCCAGCAGTGAAGTTGGTCGCGGGAGGATGTTTGCCTCCCACTTTGAAAACTTTTGTGCCGGAGAGTGTTTTGCCTCCCACTTTGAAAACTTTTGTGCCGGAGGGTGTTTTGCCTCCGTGGTCTGTAATAATATCTTATGCACTCGTAATACCCTGGTATTGCAATAATAATACTCTCTCTCTATATTTGATGAATGTAAATTAAGTTATTGTAATTTGCTTCCACTTATTCTTTCCTCCGATGTGATGTAATATCTGCGTGACGGGTGAAGAGCTCTTGGGCGAAATGATGAGGATACAGTTATCGAACTTTTCGAGTGATTATGTGCATCTACAGGGTTGTCCAAGGTCCTTAGGGCAAGGACAAATGTAGGTGGACCTAATACCTTGGAACGTTCCGTCATGGCTGGTATCGGAGTGAAGCCCATCTCTTCAGATATTACATAGTACTTCAAAAAGAATTTTTAAAACACTCACCTAGAAATATTCTTTCATTCTTACTTTACCACTTTCTGGTAATCCCTTATCTTGTAAAGTTAGGGTAACGGAGTGCAATATATAGGAAGTTGGGGATCGATGAAAGTTGATTCCATAATTATCAGGTTATGCATGCATCATGTCTAAAAATATACTAATAAATCTTCCCCTCTTATGGAGATATGTCGCAGACTAGGAAAACAGCGCACAAATCTACCAGACCTTTTGGTGTGCCATGACATCAGCTAGCTTCCAGGCACGAAGGAAGTAGTAGTGGCAGTAATGACCCAATTGGAGACCTGGAAACCAGGGTGGAACAACTTCGGTCAGAGTTACGTCACAGGAATAGGGCACGAGAGCAGGACAATCACCGTATAGCTGAACTGTCAGCCGAAGTCAGCCGCTTGCAGTATGAGATCTCAGAACGGAATACGACCATTGATTGGGCCGTTAACTCGCGCACTTTCTCTTGGGATTGTGAAGCGAAAGCTCTAGCTCGTGTGGCAGAGCTTAGTGCGTCCCTCGAAAGCCTGCAAGTGTACTGTAATACTTTACATGAAGAAGTACATGTACTGTATGCTCGACTGCACTCGGACGTGTCTTCCGACGTTGCTGCAATGGGAGCCGGACCATCGGGTACAGCAAATGAAGGACCTGATGGGGAGCTGGACCTTTTTAGGCCCCCTCCTTCCATGAACCTTGTTGACGAACGATCTACTGCCGCAGGAAATGGAGCAACAAGGATGGAGAAAACTAGAATAGTATAGTTTAAATATTATACTTATGTAAAATAAGTAATGAAGTCAAGTTGTACACTGGAGTCTGTATAATTATTATATTTTGGTAATGTAATATGATGGTGTATGTTGGCATGTTATATTTTTTCCAAATGTTTATTTGCCCTAGATGCCATCACGGACTCGCGCACACGATGGTGCGGGGACTTCCCGTGGTAGGGAGGATACTCCTAACCCGCCACCAGTACCATCGACTTTGGCCGAGGCTATCGCTGCCCTAGTCAATGCCATCGCTGATAATACGTGCTTCTTGCGCGAAATGGCGGGCAATCAGTTCCAACAGCATGGAGGAAGAGCAACTCCTCAAGAACCGCGTGAAACTACATATTTAGAATTCTCTGAGACTCGACCCTCGCTCTTCATCAAAGCAGAAGAACCTTTAGAAGCCGATGAGTGGGTATGAGTGATGGAACAGAAGTTTGGGTTAATTCGATGCACAGAGACGCAAAAGCCATTATTTGCCGCACAACAGCTAAGAGGGCCTGCCAGCACTTGGTGGGCAAATTTTTCAGCAATCCAACCGGCTGGGCATCAGATTACCTAGGAGGAATTCAAGCTAGTATTCCAGGAGCATTATGTTCTAGAGGGAGTGCTCCATATGAAACAAGAAGAGTTTATTCGGTTAAAGCAAGGGGGGATACTGTAATGCAGTATCTCAATAAATTCAACCATCTCTCCCAGTATGCCATTGACCAGGTGAATACAGATCTGAAAAGAAGAATTGTTTTATGAGGGGACTTAATGATAGGCTTCAGCGGAAGATGGCAACCTGCTTGGACCTTACCTACAGTAGGGTTGTCAGTACAACACTGGCAGTGGAAGCTAAAACTGCAGGACATGGAAAATCAAAGGGGTTTGGAGGTGAAAGGTCAAATCAAGGGCCTGAAAAGAGAACCAGGTTGGTGATCCGACCTTTTAATCAAAACCGTTCTTCGCTTCACCCACCTTCATATCCATTCAAGCAGCATGTTTTTATTCGTCCTACTACCGCCCCTGTTCCTACCAATCAGCTGAGCGCCCCTAGTACTCGTTTCCCTGCTCTTCCCAGTTCTTCCACTGGTTGCTTCAATTGTGGAAAGTCTGGACACTTCATCAAGGACTGCCCATACCCGAAGCAAAGTAAAACCAATTTTCAACAGAACTCGAGGAACCCCAACCAAGGAAAGGGGAACACGACCAATATTTCAATGGGCAAGAATTTCAAGAAAACTAGGCGGATTTATTATACCCAGGTGGCTACAACAACGGAGGGCGAGCCGGTAATGATGGGTACGTTCCTTGTTTCCAATTACCCATCAGTTATCTTCTTCGATTCTGGTGCATCACATACCTTCATAAGCAAGAATTTTGTGGAAAACATTGCATTCCATGCACTGAATCAAGGGAAGGATTTATTATCCACTCACCTGGGGGACGGATTTTTACTAAGGAAGTAGCTTTCCACATAGCAGTAATGTTGGCCGGATGGGAATTTCCTACCAACATGATTGTTTTAAAAGGCCAAGACATAGATGTAATTCTAGGCATGAACTGGTTAGCCCAGCATAAATCCATCATCAATACAGACTTAAGGACCATCAAATTAAGTCATGGTCATGAAGAGATTCAACTGTCCATCCCTATAGTTGTCCCAGCCAAAAATCTGGATGAGTCTATGAAGCTATCGTACAAGAAATCCAGGATATTCCGGTGGTATGTGAATTCTTGGATGTTTTTCCTGAAGATTTGCCTAGGTTGCCTCCAGAAAGGGATGTGGGATTTGTGATTAAACTAAAGCCCGATACGGCTCCTATTTCTAGAAGGTCGTACTGAATGCCACCTAATGAATTGGTAGAACTCAAGACTTAGTTACAAGACTTGCTAGAGAAGGGGTTCATTAGGCCTAGTTCATGACCATGGGGATGTCCAGCAATTTTTGTTAAGAAGAAGGATCAGACATTAAGAATGTGTGTGGACTACCGACCCCTTAATGAGGTCACCATCAAGAATAAGTACCCTCTTCCCCGGATCGATATCTTATTCGATCAACTTACTGGAGCTCGGGTAATCTCCAAGATTGACCTCCGGTCAGGATATCATCAGATCCATATTCGACCCGAAGATATACCTAAGACCGTATTCACTACGCGGTATGGATTATTTTAATATTTAGTCATGTCTTTCGGATTGACACATGCTCCAGCCCACTTCACATACTTAATGAACTCAGTATTCATGCCCGAGTTAGATAAATTTGTGGTGGTCTTCATTGATGATATCTTGATATATTCCAAAAATGAAGAGGAGCATGCTAAGCACTTACAAATCGTGCTAACACGCTTAAGGGAGCACCAGTTGTATGATAAGTTCAGTAAATGCGCATTCTGTTTGGAGGAAATCTAGTTTCTTGGACATGTGCTATCTACAAAAGGGATTGCGGACGATCCCAGTAAAGTCAAGGATATTTTAGAATGGAAACCGCCAACTATAGTACATCAAGTTCGAAGTTTCCTTGGACTGACTGGCTATTACCGTAGGTTCAGTCCGGATTTCTCCAAGATTGTTAAACCTAGTACGGGTTTATTGAAGAATGATACAAAGTTTGACTGGTCCACAAAATGCAATGAAGCCTTCGAGCAATTGAAGGTGTTATCAACCACTGCCATGGTATTGGCTCAACCGGACATTGAAAAACCTTTTGATGTGTATTGTGACGCATCAGGCAATGGACACGGATGTGTCCTAATACAGGAGGGCCGAGTCATAGCGTATGCTTCAAGACAACTACGCCGGCATGAGGAGCATTATCCAACTCATGATTTCGTACTAGCTGCAGTTGTTCATGCCATCAAGATATGGCATCATTATCTGCTGGGGAATATATGTTGTATATATACAGATCATAAAAGTCTGAAATATATTTTTACCTAGTCAGAGTAAAATATGAGACAACGAAGATGACTTGGAAATCCACTATCACCCAGGAAAAGCCAATGTGGTGGCAAATGCACTAAGTCGCAAAGCTTCCTGTCACTGTCTTACAATAAGAGCCCCTGACACCACACTATGTCAAGAAATGGAAATGTTAAATCTGGGGATGATACAACACAGAACTTTGACACAATTAAAGCTTGAGTCAGTTCTTCTACAGAGAATTATTGATGCCCAAAGAATCGATAAGGGTATGAAGCATATTCATGAGAAAATATAAGTCGGCAAAGCAAATTGCTTCAGAAAAGACGACCAAGGACTAATATGGTTTAATGATCGCATAGTGGTGCCCAAAGACGCTAAAGTCCGCCAACAAATTTTGGATGAAGCTCATCTTAGTCGGTATTCCATTCATCCTGGATGTACTAAGATGTATCGAGATTTAAAGCAACACTATTGGTGGACAAAAATGAAAATTGAAATCGCACACTGTGTGGCAAGATGTGACACCTATAGACGTGTCAAGGCAGTGCATATGAAGACCGCTGGACCATTACAATCCTTGCCCATCCCAACTTAGAAATGGGAGGATATTAGTATGGACTTCATTGTGGGATTACCCAGGACAACCAAAGGTTTTGACTCTATCTGGGTTATAATTGATCGGCTTACAAAAATAGCCCATTTTCTACCAGTCAAGACATCTTACCTGATCATTACCTATGCCCAGATATATATTGCTCGTATTCTCAGTTTGCACGGAATTCCAAAAAAGATTGTGTCGGACCGTGGACCCCGATTTGTATCCAAATTTTGGAGTGAACTGCATAAATCTTTGGGTACTAAGTTGCTCTACAGTTTGGCATATCATCCTCAAACAAGTGGACAAACTGAAAAAGTAAATCAGATACTTGAAGATATTTTGCGGGCATGTGTCCTAGAGTTTCCGCAAAAAGTGGGATGATTGTCTGCCATTGGCAGAATTTTCTTATAATAACAACTATCAAGAGAGCATTAAGATGGCACCATTTGAAGCACTGTATGGGCGACGGTGTCGGACACCATTAAATTGGTCAGAACCAGGAGAAAGTGGTTTTTCAGGCCTGACATGGTTAAAGAGACGGAAGAAAAATTCCAACAAATCATACAAGTTTTTGGTCTTTCAAGAGGCACAAGCTCGACAAAAGAATTATGCGGATAAGCGACGCCAACCTTTGGTCTTTCAAGTTAATGATCATGTATACCTGAAAGTATCACCAATGAAGGGTGTAAACCATTTCGCGGTAAAAGGGAAACTGGCACCCCGGTATATTGGCCCGTTTCTTATTCTTGAACGATACGGACTAGTGGCATACCGACTTCAACTCCCAGAAACATTGCCTATAGTACATAATGTGTTCCATGTATCTCAATTGAAGAAGTGTCTTTGGGTTCCTGATCGAACCATCGATGTAGTGGATGTTGCTTTGGAACTAGATTTGACCTATTCAGAACATCCCATTCGAGTTTTGGATCAAAAGGACAGGATCACCCAAAAAAGAACTCTTAAATTCTATAAGGTGCAATGGAACCAGCATACTGAAGATGAAGCTACCTTGGAGACTCAAGACTTCTTGGAAAAGAATATTCCTAGGTTTTCAGCTTCATGTAACCTGTAAGATGTGTACATTTGATTGTAAAGTTGGAATAACCCCATACCTTACCCTGCTTTGTACGGAAAATAAGGAAATAAAGATGTGACGTGTTTCCTTTTCCACTACTTACCCTAGGACCTTAAATCTCGGGACGAGATTCTTTTATGGGGTGAAGGATGTAACACCCCTGGTGTTACTGGCACTAAAACTTGAGCATAACATCATGTGCATTGACATTTCATGTTATTTGTCACACCTAGAATGCATTCACTAGGTAAATTTTCAAAACAAGTTGTGATGAGGTAACTTGATGTGTGATTAACCCTAGGGTAGGATACTTAACCCTGGGATTAGGATATGAGGGTAGTAGTAAGCCCAAAATGAGAAAAACCTCAAAAGTCATTATAAATGTTCATAAGATATCAAATTTGGTGAACTTTAGTGGCACAAAAACCCTAGTGTGCCTAAACCCTAAAAAGAACCCTAGAAGACCCTAATTGGAACCCTAGGGGGTTAAATGAAAATTCTTTGCACTTATGGACCAAAGTGCAAATATCAAAGTGATAAAACATCACAAACCAAGTAACTTTCACATTGGAGAATTTTCAAGTGGAGTGATGAAATTTGGACTTATTTGCAAAAGGGTCACATGAACACTATGTGACTAAGTCTGAAATTCAGTGAAGTTAAGTCATTTTTGGAGCCTGGTATCTCTGAATTCATAAGAAATTTGCCCTAGGTCAATACATCAAACTTATAGAGCTATGTTAGGGGTACAACTTTGATTAAGTGAGTAAGCCCTAGTACTACATGAAAATGGGAGAAAAAGAGACCTAAAACTGGCCTGTCAGATAGCCTTAACTCTGAAAACCTAAGTTCAGTGACATTTGGTTAACTTTGGAAGTAGTTCATGGTTAATTCGATGGAGATAAGGTCAGGGCCACTATGGCAAAGTTGAAGCCCTAACATTGGTAAACAAATTTGTTGTATTACGCTTGGCCTAGTGCTGTGCAAATTTTGAAGTAAATCGCCCCCAAATGTGCTCTGTCAGAACGACTGACGAAGATGGCCATGGTACAGTGCATGAAAAGATCTTCAGATGCAGTCTATTGCGCCGCCGGTGAACTCCGCGCCGCGATCCTCGCCGGTGTTGTGATTCGTGCTCAGCGCAAAGTGGATAACCGCGAGGGGGGTAAAAGATCTGGCGGGGGATGGATTTGGTCGTGGGCAGGGGATTATCGGATGCACCTCATGACCGTGCGACGTGGCCGAACAACCAATGTCGTCATGGCTCACCGGTTACCTCAATTGCGCCACGCTGAGATCCTTTACCACGTAGTCGTAACCGTGGCACACTCAGAATTACTATCCCTGCGTTTGTATGCCGTTGAGCGCCATGACGGACCCGCCAGTACAATGTCTTGTCACAGCCGTGCTCCTCTCTCCTCCCAAATTTAGAGCCACCGCTTCGAGCTGCTATAAATTGATGCCCCGACCTGCTTCACCAACTTATTACGAACTCAGAACACCAGCTCTCGCCTTCGATTAGTCACCGTATCTCGCGAATTTCAAACTTCCCCCAATTCCGTTTTTCGCACTGCCGTGAGCACCCCTCCGTCGACCCACTATACTGTCCCTTCAACCTCCTTCCTACGCCATTCTTGAGCTCTGGTACGTCGCTAAAGCTTACCGTGCCCTTAATTTGGATGTTGTTGTACTATATCGTCAGGAACACGACGAGAAAGACTCCATCTCCGTGGGTGCACGTAGACCAAGCTTTAGGGCAGCATTCGGGTTAAATTAGTGATTCCTAGTTAGTCGCCAAGGTCTAAATTGGGCATAGACCATATTAGGGCGCTGATTATTGCGTATCACGGCCGGTGTGAGTTCGCCAAAGTACGCACGCCGTCGTCTATCATCAGGGACCTGAGTTTGCGAAGATAAGAAAGAAGAAGGGGCTCGATGCACTTGTTAGTGAGACAGTGAATAGTAACTAGGGACTCTTCATCAGATATTCGAACAGTCAGGGTCCCCGGTGCAAAATAGCCAGCGCGGGCACGTGCGCTGGCGCGTTTCCCCGTTCATGGGCCGGCTCGAGCTGGTTTGAGCCCATTACTATTCATTCATTTTCTTTTCTTTTTCTGCCGGACTTAGGAAATTTATAGAAAATTCTAGAAAATGATAAAACTATGGGACCAATTTTACTAGATTCCTAAATTCCTCTAGTATTTAATAAAAATAGTTCCAAGATTTTTAGTCCCAACCATGAATTATTTAACATTTAAGAAGGCCTAAACCTAATTTTTTAGGATTTTAGAAATTATTTGATTGCTCCAAAAATCTGAAAACTTTTTGGGCCAACTTAATATGATAATTAGAGCCTTTGAGTGAAGTTTGACATGTTTTGGACATTGTTTGATCCTCAAACTCAAACCCTAGTTTTCTAAGGTAATATTTGCCTTATCCTAATAGCATCACATGAGCATTCATGTATATGTATGGTTATGTATATAAAACGAAGAAGAAATAAGTGTCGAAAAAGAAGAGACTGCACCACCAACTAAGACTCCACTGTCACACCCCGATTTTGGGGCACCAAGACCCGGGCGCGAACATAATCACCAGGTGTGCTGGGACCAAGTCTCACACATATGATGAATCATGGCACAGGATCGAATGTCACATCTTTACAAAATAAATAAATAATTACATTATAAGGAGACAATGGTCCAGCAACCCAAAGTTGACTGGGAGACGACGGCCTAGACCTCTCACGAACTCGCACAGCATCCTCCATGCGCCTTATCCTGTGGTACCTGTTCTTGACCTCTGGGGGGTGTGAGACAGCAAGAGTGAGCTCACATACGTTCATCGCTCAACAAGTTCTGGGGAATAATGTGAATGAACTCGCCAAAGGTGGGAGTTCATGTGAAGTGTAAGGCTTACCAAAGAGGATGGTTAGAGCTGAGCATTGCTTTTAAAGTTGGTCAAAAATTTATTAGCAATTACTAAGTATAAGTAAATACCAACCCAATTAAGAAAAGTAATAACATCACCTGCGATGCAATGCATATGACAAATTGAATTTAGTTCCATAAATTAATCATGTGAGGGTCCGAGCTGCTCATGACCGTGAGCACGGCTAGTATACCAGTTTTACACTCTGCAGAGGTTGCACATCTTTACCCACAAGTCATATTACCCATCTGCCAAGGGATCGCGACTTCCCATACACCTCTACCGAGGAGGCGAGGCAGGGTAACACTACGAGGCCTTTACAAAGTTCCACTAGCTTTAGAAAACCCGCTACAGTTTATAGGAAGCTCCAGTGCAGGGATCCCTCGCATGATCGCCAACGCAGCAAAATCATCCCAAGGACCTCCCTACACTGAACACTCCCCTACTGCCCTTGCCCCTTTCGGGTAAGGTAGTCTTCCACTAGCTTTCCTAATTAATCAGCCAAGGGCGTCCCATTAAACCCTTTTGGTAGCACTATTTTCCCGGGTGGTCGCTCCATGTTCCAATTAACATAATGATCTTATCATGAACAGTAATAATAAATAGATAATAAAAGTGTGATCATGAATAATGTATCTTCATACCCAAAACCACATAAAGCACTAGCAAGTACTACCCAAAAAGTTCAGTGGTAAACAAGGTATAAAGATAATCAAACTAGGGTAACCTATTGGGTCCCATCAAAATTAACCTATGCAGATCATTATGATTAATTAGAACATGGGTGGGTAAAAAGAAGTGATCAAGGGCACAACTTGCCTGGGACTTGAGATTCCAGGTACCAGGATGATCTTCAGGTGACTCGTGACCTCACGCTAGTCGTAGCAATACAAACAAACATGGGATAGGCAAAATTAACATTACACCAAACATATATGCAAAATACATATTAATAATCTACATATTTAAATAAGATCACATGAACATGAATTATTAATTTTGGAGTTATAGATTTTAAGTTATGGATTTCTAAAGATTCTATGTGCTTGGTACAAGATTAATTAGGATATCAATTTTAATATGGCTTTCATGTCAAAACAGTGACATAAAATGATAAACAATAATATTATAAAATTATAGAAACTGGAATGGGTTAATTCAGAGCTAAAATGAATTTTCTTAGGAATTACACCAGTTTTAGAAATATTTGTGTGCTAGAAAAGTATTTCCTGTATTGTTTTTCCTATTTTCTTAAGTCACTGGACTGCGCGCATAATATCTAGAGAGCTCAGGGGCTAATCCACAAGTTTTCCCAAGACTCAGGTTTCCCCCGCACAGGACGGCGGGTTTTATTTTTAAGAAAGCCAGGGGCTCTTTTGCAATTGACCATGGCCGAAAAGGTATATTTGGATCATGACCGTTGGATCCCCTACCTACAACCAAGATTAGATCGGGTTCCCGAGGGCCCATCATTGCATTTCAACCGCTGGATCAAGTATCCATGGTCCACAGTTCGCGACACCCTATTCTCCCCATAGCCGCTGGATGAAGAAACTACGGTTCAGATTTAATACCGCCCACAGTTGACCCTCATTCGTCAGATTCCAATCCCAGTTCTAATCTCCTCCGCCCATATCAGATCGGACGGTCGCCGTTCGTCTTCCCCCCACGACCAGCGTGCCCTGCGGACGCGGCCGAGGCGACGACTTCACCGGCGTTCTCTCAACCCGGCCAAATACTGACCCAACCAAAGCGATACCTACACCATTTCGAGGAGAAGGAAAGTGCGGATGCGCATGGAGGCTCACCAGAAAGGGAGGCGATTCGCAGACACCTGTCCACGACAAGGTGCGGTCCGGGACGAACACTAGACTCCGGCGAGCAATCCCCAGTGCTCAACGGCCCGCGCACCCGTGATTCGCACGCCGAGAGTTCACGCGTCTCCGAGAATCCCAGCGGTGCCCTCCGTGTGCCCTAGATCACAGCGGACGCCGACAGCGCACGCGGCGGCCCAAAACTATCCTAGCGGCGATGAGAATGTATCGAGGTCGGGGGTGTCGAGCTATCGAGATGAAGGAGATGAGAAAACGGGGCGCCAGAAAGGTACTTGTAAACCCATGAAGTAGAGTCCGCAGCCGGGCGAGATACACCGGTCACGCGAGATCCCCGCCCGCTCCGCCGCTGGACGCAGTGTGGTTGTTCGTGGGGAAGTCGTATCTGTCAGGTGGGCCCGGACAGCAGCGACCCAGACAAACGCTCACGAGAGGAGAACGTGGAAGACCCACACGGCAGAGAAGGAGCAGGAGGGCGAGCGTGCGCAAGGAAAAATGATTGGGCCGCGCGGGTGACATTCCCTGGTGGGCCAGAAGTGAGACGGGAGGCCCATTTAGGTTGGTTTTTGTTTTATCCTTTTCTTTTTTTTATTCCTTTTTCCTCTCATTTGAATCTCAATTTAAATCTCCATTTAAATTCAAACTTTGTGACTCATCATTTTCCAACTATATTTGTGCAATTAATAGTAATAAGTTTGAAAATATTTATTTAAATATATTATTTATGTTTTCATATCCCTTCTCTTTCCTCATTTTTCAAAACCCCAAATTCCAATTTAGGGTTAACTCGAATTTCTAGTAATTATTATCTTATTATCTTTATCCTTTTTATTTTATTTAATGCACAAACATATAAACTCCAACATGATGCATTTTTATCATTTGTTTGAATTAATCTCTAAATTTTGTGTATGCTCTTTTTATGATGCGAATGAGGCACATAAAATTGAGAAGACCTCTCTATCATTCCTTGTATACAACTTTGAGTGTTACATCCACCTGCCTGGAATAGTTTTTTATTTTGATATCTGTGGAATAGATCCCGAATCCCCTACAACACAAGGCAAGCCCCGGTGCATTATCCGTTTCCTTGTGTTTTAAAATCTTTATTACCTTGTTCGATGCATTAGGTGATAGGAGTTGTGTGCCAAATAATTGATGCATTTCCTTCCTTGGAAAATTGAATACCATCCCTTGATACCCTTTTATGAAAAGGATTTTATGATGCTTAGCCTTGCTCTATAAGATCAAAAATGTTTTGTTTTAAAACAAAAGTGATGCTTCACAGTGGATGGGAATTTTTACAAAGAAAAACTTGTGATGGTGGATCCATCAGGGCCTTGATGGGTTCAACATCTGAAAAGATGTACCTCTACCAGGTACCAAACTTTGGGTTTTAAATAATAAAGCTGAGACGAGGCGGGTGACTTGCACGAGAAGGAAGCCTCGATGTAGTGTCTCCGTCTGAGTCGATTAAGGACCGTACCGATGTAGGCCTAATGATCGAGGACCTTTTAACTAGCCACATGCCTCGTCATGGGTAAGCTTTGCCTCAGGCAGACCAATACCAGAAAAGCCAACACGCAATGGGAGTGGAGAGATGGCGAGAGTAGCGTGTACCCTCCGTGCCAAGAGGCTGGACGGTAGTGTATCTGTGCTCTCGGTTGGCGTGAACCTGGTCTAGTCTTGAGAACCCCGGTGGCGAGTTGACATATGCAAGGGTTAAGTGCTACATATGTCGTGTGGTTGGAGATCCCCAACTGGGTATTAATCGATTCGGATCGCCGTTACTTCTCAGACATGAAGACTTGGTCACTGACTTACACGTAGCAATCCAGTAGAGTAAAAAGGGATGACAAAAGACGGCTAGTGTAGCCCAAGTGCTTGAACTAGGATAGAAAGAACTCTAGTTACAGGTAATAACTTAACTTGACAATAAAACTGGATTTTTAAGGATCCACTGTTAGTAAGCATTTCTGCATATAGAGGCTTTGATTCTTGAATAGCCTTACCTTGACTCCCTCAAGCCAACATATCCTTGAGAGTCTTTTTCTTTTATCGGGTAAGACTTGCGAAAGTACACTCCGTACTCAGGGTTTTCAAACCCATGTTGTTGTAGGTGAGGAAACAACAGAGTTTTGTTGTTTCTGTCCAAAGGTGGTACCCAAGAAAGAGCCCTAGCAGTGAAGTTGGTCGCAAGAGGATGTTTGCCTCCCACTTTGAAAACTTCTGTGCGGGAGGGTGTTTTGCCTCCCTGGTCTGTAATAATACCTTATGCACTCGTAATACCCTAGAATTTTAATAATAATACTCTCTCTCTATATATTTGATGAATGTAAACTAAGTTATTGTAATTTGCTTCCTCTTATTCTTTCCTCCGATGTGATGTAATATCTGCGTGACGGGTGAAGCACTCTTGGGCGAAATAATGAGGATATAGTTACCGAACTTGTAGAGTGATTATGTGCATCTACAGGGTTGTCCAAGGTCCTTAGGACAAGGACAACTATAGGTGGGCCTAATACCTTGGGAGGTTCCGTCACACTAGATGGGATACACGGCTTGTGGGTAAAGTTGTACCACCTCTGCTAAGTGTAAAACTAATATGTCAGCCGTGCTCACGGTTAAGAGCAACCTGGACCCTCACATGATAATTGAACTTAAAGATAGAAAATAAATTGTGGTCCGATGATATACCAGTGGTTTGCTTAAGTGATTTCACTTAAGTGTTTTTGATATAATCTTATGCCTTTGATTAATTGGGATAATTGGGACACACTTACAAGTAGTAAGACACATGTTGCTAATAAAATATTGACCAACTAAAATGCTTATAGCTTATCCATAGCCTACCTTGTTAACTTTGCATTATTTCCCCCAATTGCTGAGCCCTGACCATAAGTGAGCTGACCCGTGCTAATATTTTGATCAGAGGGTGACGACGAAGACTTCACAAATGACGTTGATGAATTTTGAGTCTAACAATGTGCCAGTCACCTTCCTCTGGAAGAGTTTCAATGTTTAAATTACGTCGTACTTTGATAATGATACTTGTTTAAGATACTATGATCCAGATGATGTAATAAAGTTACTCTACTCTCTTTACGCCTTTATTGCATTGTCTTTTGATATATTACACTTGTGACGTCAACATATGTGTGGAAAATGGATCCTGGCCCACATATGCTATGCATTCGATTTTGCCCCCAGAACCGGGTGTGACAAATAGTAATCCCTTCTGCATTAGCAACTATTCCCATGTTGAGCCTTTCAAAGTCTTCTGCTAACTCATTAGGTAATTGGTTAACTACAACTGCATGAACATGTTCCTTCCGACTCAAGGCATCCACAACTAGATTCGCCTTGCCCGGATGATAGTGGATCTCCAAGCCCGGATGATAGTGGATCTCCAAGTCGTAGTCCTTGATGAGCTCTAACCATCATGCCTAAGGTTAAGATATTTCTGGATAAAGATATACTTCAAGCTCTTATGATCAGTATAGACTTGACACTTGTTCCCCATTATATAATGCCTCCAAATCTAGAGAGCATGCACTATGACTGCCAGTTCTAAGTCATGAGTGGGGTAGTTCAACTCATGTTTCTGCAACTTGCGAGACGCATAGGCAATGACATGTCTTTCTTGCATAAGAACACATCCCAAGCCCAGACGCCACACATCACAGTATGTCAAATCTCTTCTGTAGATCTAGCATTACCAACACTGGAGGTGACATCAACTTAAACTTCAGCTGATTAAAAATCTCTTGGCAAGCATGCGTCCACTTGAACTCTTTTCCCTTCTCCAATAGTGAGGTTATAGGCTTCGCTATCTTGGAGAATCCCTCAATAAAACGCTGGTAATAACCCGCGAGTCCTAGGAAACTTCTGATTTCAGTGACCGAACTCGATATCTTCCATCCTACTATCTCCCTCACTTTAGTCGGGTCCACTGATATTCCACCATTGGAGATGATATGTCCAAGAAATGGAACTTCATCAAGCCAGAACTCACACTTTCTATACTTGGCATAGAGTTGATTATCCCTCAACTTCTGCAATACTAACCGCAGATCCTCCTCATGATCACCATCATTCTTGGAATACAACAGAATGTCGTCGATGGATACCACGACGAACTTATCAAGATACTCCATAAACACCTTGTTCATCAGATTCATGAAGTAGGCTGGTGCATTAGTCAAGCCAAACGACATGACAATGAACTTATATAATCTGTATCGGGTTGAGAAAGTTGTCTTGGGAATATCAGAAGGCCTAATTTTCATTTGATGATAACCCGATCTCAGATCAATCTTGGAGAATACCCTGGCACCTCTCATTTGATTAAACAAATATTCAATATGGGGTAAGAGGTACTTATTTTTAATTGTGACATCATTATGTGATCTGTAATCAACACACATCCTCTAGGAACCATCCTCTTCTGAACAAACAGAACCGGTGCTCCCTAAGGTGAGGAACTCAGACGAATATAACCCGACTCCTGCAACTCTGGTAGTTGTTTCTTAAGTTCGTTTAATTCTTCAACTGACATTATGTATGACCTTTTAGAAATAGGAGCGGTCCCAGGTAAGAGATCAAGAACAAACTCCACATCCCTATCTGGTGGTATTCTGGGCAACTCTTCTAGAAAAACATCTGGGAACTCCTTAACCACACGGATGTGTGTGCCCACAAATTTACTACCTACTAGATAAATGGCGGGTCTGGTGGATGGGGTTAAGGTAATCATGACTTTGAATCTCTCTCCTTTTGGACTAGTGAGTTCTACGGTTCCGTTAGCACATTGTATAGTTGCTTTTGCTTTCCTCAACCATGACATGCCAAGAATCAGATCTATACTGCTCTCTTCTAACACAATAGGCATGGACCAGAATTCCCTCCACATGATTGTTATTGTTAATCTGTTGCTCATAAAATTTGCTTCAATAGGCCCTTTAGGGGTGATTACTACCATGGGTTTTTGCATAGTTTGAAGAGGTAATTCATGTGTATTGACATAACAAGCAGAAATGAACGAATGTGTAGCTCCAGAATCAAATAATATAGCTGCGGGGATTAAATTAATAAAGAACGTACCAGTAGCAATGTCAACGCCATCAGCGGTAGCCTTAGCAATACTGAACCCCTTGTTGCAAGCTGCAGTCTACAGCTTCCCCTGAGTACTGCTTCGAGCTGGTGTGTTGGGGTTCCTCTTAGGACAAGCATTCACATAGTGCCCAACCTCCCCACACTTGGAGCATGTGGTGCCCGTAGTGGTGTTCTGGCTAGCAGGTCTCGCTGAGGTGTCAGTGGGGGCAGCCTAATGAGGGCACAGAGTCTGAGTGGTGGCCTGAGGTGTCTGCTAAGCAGGACGCTGGTAAGACTGCTATCCTCCTCTAGAACGAGCTAGTGTACCCTGGGGTGGAGCAAAGCGAGGGCGGATGCTGCTGCTCCCCTGGCCCTGGGTGATGGCCTTCCTCTTCATCTCGCCAAGCTGAACACATTTGTGTTCAAGAGCTATGGACTTGTCCAGAAGCCTTTTGAAAGATGGAAAGGTGTGAGATATCAGCTGGTACTAAAGTGGCCCAATGAGTCCCGCTAGAAACTACGCTTTCTTCCTCTCATCATCAGCAACTTCCTCTAGAGCATACCTTGACAGTTGAATGAATTTATCTCTGTATTCACTCAATGTCATGTTTCCTTGCTTGAGTGAAAGAAATTCCTCATTCTTGGTTTTCATCAGCCCAGCAAGAATATGATAATTCTTGAAATGTGTAGAGAACTCTACCCATGTGATGGTGTCAGCAGTAGCATGAGTAGCACAATATGTTTCCCACTAGTCAGCAACGGGGCCTGTGAGGCGACCCGATGCGTAGAGGACCTTCTCCCGGTCGGTGCACTGAGCGATGTTGAGCATTTTGTCCACTATCTTTAGCCAATCATCTGCCTGAAGAGGATCTGGAGAGCTGGAGAGGGTGGGTGGCTTGTGACTCATGAATTCTTGGTGCTTGTCTCGGGGTGGAGCTGGTGGTGGTGGATGTGGTTGTTGCTGTCATTCCTGCCGTTCTTGATGGATTTCTTGACGCTCTTGACGCATTTCTTGATGCTCTTGACGGATTTGCGCTTGCATCTCCGTCATGGTGTTAGCCATGTGCTACAGTAGTTGCATCTGAGCGGTAGCTACAACAACTGTCCCAGACGATGGAGGATTCAGAGGAGGATTCATCTCCGGTTGTGGTTGGGTAACAATCCTCCTGTGACGAATGTGACCAGGTAGATCGATACTGCCTCCCTTCCTGATATTTACCATCTAGGTTAGAAATACATGGTAAGATTGAATTGCATATACGACGTTTAATTACGAGACAACCAACATTTAGGTCATGATCTTTTGGGTCATAATAGCTCAGCAAATTATAGTGTCATCTACCTAATACTAATACATTATCCTCTAGTGGTACATGCTAGAATGCGCAACTATACTATTTCACTCAATCAAAGAAGTAAATCAAACAATTATCATCAGCACAAACATCCAAACACTTAAATAAAGAAATATATATATATATATACTGTCTTAGGTCTCATATCTCATTAGGGATTCGTAAATATATGATTCCAAGGTGTGAAATCCTTTCTGTCTTTCTAGAGTAGAAAAGAGAAGAGTAGTCAGAGTAGAACAACCAAAGGTGGGACAAGATCAAGAAAAGTATAAAAAGAATCAGATTAAAGGTAAGTAGGTAAGGGTTTTATCCAGTCCCTCTGATACCACTTGTGTCACACCCGGATTTAAGTAGAAACTCGGGTGCGTCTCATATGTGCGCTAGAGAAGAACAACACATTTGGGTAATAACTTGGGATTATTGATAAAACATGGCTTTCTACTGGTAATAAATACCTGACCAACTAAAAGCAACTGCTTTAATCTTAACCCCACATACAGGTAGTCCAATTTAGCCAAGCGGGACATTTGCTGAGTACGTTGATGTGTACTCACCCTTGCTTTAAAAAACACCCAACCCTAGATTGTCCCTATTGCCATCAGTGCTCAGGAGAAGATGAAGGCAACATGAAGGATTTCCAGAAGTTTCAGGACTTCGACGAGTTCTAGTTGTGTTAAGTGGCAAACCCCTAGTCATGTGAAGGCCTTATCGTACTATGATTATGTTTATGACTTAAGTTAATAACTCTGTGTATGTCTTGGACATCTTGATCTAATAAAATATTATTTCCGCTATTATTTTGATTAATGTGTGATGAAGTCTAAATTGCTGTGTATGTGATTTTATGATCCTTGCACGTATATGATTCGTATTCGGTTTACTTACTAAAACCGGGTGTGACAATGTGCGACGCCAAAGCAAAGTCCATTAGTTTGGTTACAAACCATTATTCTATAATGTCACTGAATGTAGTGTACATCTAGAACATATTCCTAAACACTAGTTAGTAAATTATGGCATTATCTAGTCCCAGTAGCAACTCATGGAGCATGCCGAACTTGAAGTACGTCTTTCTTTTTGACGGAAGAAAGAAACATTTCACGTGCAGCAGTTGGTGGAAAGCACTAACACTTGCAACTTTATGCGCTGGTACAAAGACTACGGCGTCATGCATGGTCATGGTTCGGTTTGGAATATTCATGTCATTTTATAAACAAATAAGTACAATAATATCAGGAGTAAAATATATAAACGGTCCTCAAACTCGGCACGCTTTATCATTTAGATTCCTGAACTCAGAAAATCAGGTCCTAAACTTGGCCGACCAATGCAAAATCGTCTAAAACTAAAATTTTGAGTTTGGAAAACTTAGAAGGGCTTCAACTCTGGCTTTTCTTTAGAAAAAAAGACAGAGCCATGCCAAATACAATTTTTTTAAAAGATGGCTTACAGTTTAGTCTTTTTTAATCATCACTTGAGGGAATATAAATTAAAACAGTTTAGTCCTTGTTTTAGTTTCTACTGATTGACAATTTAGAGACTAAATTTGATAAAATACAGTGAGTAATCTTTAGTCCCTAAAACCAAATAGACCCTTAACGTACGTAGAAAATTTTCAAAGGCACAATTAATGTTGTTTGTCTTCCTACAAGTTTCCTAATTGAAATTCATACTCTCCAAATTTAATTTATTAGGCTGTACTAGTGTTACTAAGAAATTCAGCAAGATAGCCTATGTGAAGCAATGTATGTGTTGGGGACTTGTTCTCAAGTGCTAAGAGTTAAGAACAAGGCAACATAGAAAATGTTAATCGTTAAAGTCCTTCGTCCTCCAAAGCCTTATTTCCCTTAGGATATAATGGTTTACGGACGAAGGTTATGAAGGACGTACCTTCATAAATTCATTAAACAATGACGAAGGAGAAAATGTAAAGGATATAAAAAAAACAATATGAACGATTATTTATTATTATCAAGCATAAACAGAAATATTATTGAATTACAAGTGTACCTTCAGTTGAGAGGAGATGACAATACAAGCGTGACGCAAAAAGTGAATGCCAAGTCAGCGTGAACAGTACGGGGATACTGTTCACCTATTTATAGACACGGGACACAGCCCTTACAAAATTACATTCATGCCCTTTACATTTGATGATAATTCTATAGTAGTCTATCAAGGTCTGAATAGCCTTTTCATCTTTAAGTCGGTTCCACTCTTTGCTGTCGCGCCGAAGCTTTCCTGCTCGCACCTTCGGCTCCGTATCAACCTTCGTATTATTCTGGTCTACTGCAATGCCAACTTTAGTCCGAGGATACCTGTTCACACATTGTACTCCAGGAATACTGTTAAATCCTGTTTTTGAGGACCTTCGGATGCCGAAGGTCCCCAACAGTAGCCCCTCGCAATATTAATTTGTTCGAAATAATAAATTTAGATTGCGATATGGACGAAGGCTTTACGCCGAAGGTCCGAAAAAACACCTTCCCTTTGCTAGAATAGCAACATTCACTGACAAGTGGGGTCTTTCAATTTTCAACGCACCGAGCGTATAAATACAGTCATACCGCAAACTCATTTGGCACGCTTTCTGGCCGACCACTCCCGCTCACTCAATTTTTAGCTTTTGTGCACTAAGATTTGCTGAGCTTTTAGTTTTGAAGCTTCGGCTTTGAAAACAGTTTTTTAGTGTTTCCGAAGATGTCTGAGGCTGCTAAGAAGGCTGCTGCTGAGATGAAGCTGAGTCTTGATGAAGAGAAGAACTTAGGGTTTCTTATAGCGATGTCGAAGACCAACACAGAAAAAATCACCAAGGAGATTCTGGAAGGGCTGTCTGAAGATACTGGTGACAGTGAAAGTTATGATGTGGACAGCGGTGGCGAAGACTCCGAAGATCGCCCCTGGCGACCAAGCCATTCAGTTTATGGTAGATCAACTATCAAAGAGAATCATCTTGTTAACATGAGAGGAAGGTATTTCCGGGATTTGACCGTTGTGAGGGCCGACGAAGGGGAGAAGACTTGTCCACACCCTGAAGAGAATGAAGTCGTAGTGTTCCGAAGCTTTTTGAAGGCTGGGCTGCGATTTCCCTTGAGCAGCTTCGTCGTGGAGGTGCTGAAAATTTTCGAAGTCTACCTTCACCAACTTACCCCCGAGGCAATCATAAGGCTGAACATCTTCGTGTGGGCCGTGCGAAGCCAAGGTCTGAAGCCTGATGCAAAAAGTTTCTGCAATATGCACGAATTATCATACGAGACAATACCTTGGGGTAAGGAACAGTATCACAATAACTTTGGCTGCTACAATTTTGTTTCTCGGTCTGGGTCAAGCTGCCCCGTGCCAACTTTTCGGAAAAGATGGCCCAGCGGCTGGATGACAAAATGGTTTTATGTAAAAAATGATCTGAAAGCACGAGAAGACATCAAAGGTATAATTATGCGTCCTATTTGGCAAAGCTTCGGCCTTCGCAGGCCGAAGGTTGAAATGAATGAAGCTGCCGAAGAATGCCAGAGAGCCTTCGGCGTTGTCTGCTCTTTTATAGGGACAAGGGACTTAGTACAAGAGCATATCGCCTTCAGGGTGTGGCCGCTTGCGGAGAAATGGGAAATGCCACAAGAAACCATAAAAGAGGCCGACGAAGGTGGACTTGTCAGGTTTAAGTACACTTTTAAGTTTGGAGATAAATTTATTGAGCCAGATGATGAGTGGTTAAAAAGCATTGACAATTTAAGTGATGAGCTGCTTGGGACCTATTCAAAGGTCGAAGATACTGCAATGTCAGCAGCCTTCGGAGGCCGAAAAAAGAAGAGGCTGAATCGGGTATTTGATGCAATCGGGTTTGTTTACCCTGACTATTGCTATCCCATCCGAAGGCAGAAGAGAAAAAACACAACTTCTGCAATAGAAGAAACTGCAACTGCTCCTAGCGAGCCAGAACCGAAAAGAAAGAAGATAAAGGTTCTTACACATCGGCCGCGCTATATTGAACCAGCTTCGGTGCCCGAGTTTACCGGAGAAACTTCTTCGGCCACCGAAGATGAAAAACCAACCGAGCCAGCCTTGTTGCCAGAAGTCACAGAAACGGCCGAAGTGCCAACAAAGATAGAATTGGAACAATCAAACATTTTGTTATTAGAAACAAAAGAGAAAGCCGAAGCGCCGTCCACAGAAAAAATGGAAGAGGAGAAAGAAGCAACTGAGGGCTCCAAAATATCAGGAGTTTTGAGTCCTGCATTAAACGTTGAGACAGTAAAAAATCAAAAAGTGCCAGTAATGACTCCGAAAAGAAAAAGGATGGCAAATGCGCTAGATGTTCTGGAAACGATCAAATCTTCAAGCACACCTCCGAAGAAGGCTGCTGTCATTGCTGAAACAGCAACTGAAATTTCTGGTTCTAAAGCTCCAGAGCAAGAGATTGAAGCCGAAGCTGGGCCCTCAGAGCCCGCAAAGATAAAACCCGTGGAAAGCGAGGCAGAAAAAATAACAAAGCCAACTTTTGTTGAAGAAACCGGTGTTATCGCCCCCGAAGCATCCCCCAAAATTCGTGATTATATTTTTCGTCATGCTTCGGGGAAAAAATTATCAGAGAAAGAAGAACAAGAGGCCCAGCACTATGCCCAAAAACTGAAATATCCAAAGGGGGCGTTAATATTTAATGGCAGTGGAGAAGAAGATTTCTTGTATTGTCTTCCCGACAACAAGGAGATTTCTGTCTGCCGGGAGATGAGCAAGAGCTTCGGATTCCCAACTTTAGAAGACGGGCTCTCGGTGCTGTCGAAGAACGATCTGGCCGACAGCCTGGCTTACAATAGCTTAAAGGTACAACAAATGAAATCCTTGTATTTTTTCGTTCGTTTAAACCTATTGACACACACATATTTCTCTTTGCAGGGCTTGATACTTAGCAATGCCCTCAGAGCACAGAAAGATGTTGAAGACGAAGGGTGTACTATAGCCCTGAGCAACCTTCGTTCCGAAGTAATTGAACTGAGGAACGAAGGTCTCGAAAAAGATAAAATATTATACTCATTGATAAATAAAATAAAGGAAGACGAAGCTGTTTTTAAAGTTCAAGCTGAAGCTCAGAAGCGCGAAATGGAAGATCTTCGGAAACAACTGGCCAGAGTTAAGGAAGAACGCATACTTGAAGAAACAAAGCGTGAACTCAGCGATCAATGGGCAGATCACCTAGAAGTAACTGTTGAAAAGCTTCGGTCGTCCAAAAAGAGATGCTATGACAAATCTATAGATTGTGTTAAGAAACTGAAGGCTAGCTTCGCCAAGGTCGGCGCATTCTCAAGTGAGGAAAACTTTTCGAGGGGCAATCCCGAAGGTGTCATCGAATGGATCGACCACGAAGCTGATGCTTTCGAAGAAATTTTAAATAGCCGAGGAGATATATGCGCCTTCTCTGGTGCCAGAGGGATTGCCACCATCTTGGAGAAGAAAGGCTGCGAACATGTTAAAATTTTAGCACAATCCGAAGCTGCTTTGTCCTTTGAAGATGCAAAAGATCCTTCGGCCGAAGCTAGTATAGTTGGTGGAAAATTTTTTACCGATATCTGGGATAATGGTGGCCGAGAGATGGCCGGAGAAATTATTCGAAGAAGTGAAAAGGGCATTCACGATGCTAGAGAAGTAGCTGAGGCTGCTGAAAAGAGCGCAGAGGCCGAAGGTCAATTAGGTATTAAATAATAGTTTTTATCGTGTTGTAATCTTAGGCTTTAAGATTTGTTTGCGATTTGTAATAGCAATGTAGCCGTGTCCTGTCCTTCCTCAGATCCTACCGAAGTATCTCCGGGTGCACGGCCTAGGGATGACGATGAGATTAAAAAGATGGCTGAAGCTATTATGGATGAAGTTGTCGATCGACTGTTGAACGAAGCTGCAGAGGTAGTGCTTAGGGAAGACTAAATGCTATTGTAAAAACATTTTAAATGTAATATGTGTAATATCTTGTAATCCTGCATGTAATATACTTGTTATATTTTTCTTTATGGTTCAATTCTTTACGATGCATGAAACTTTACATACGTACCGTTTTTGAGTCTTTGGCGAAAAAACACCTTCCCTTCTTTTCATGCTTCGTGAAGAAGAATTGCCATTTATCACAATAATATCCAAAGTATTCCGAAAAGTGTTCAAGCTTCGTAGAAACATTCCTCGAAGCTGTACTTCAGAGATCAATATTGTTTCTCCCTGTGACCTGGCATGATTTGCCCCTTTTTCAAAGCGTTTTCCCGAAGATCGATATCATACCCCCTTTTTATGCCACATGCAGCATGATGTATGATGCTTATGTTATGCAAAAAATGATGTGATGATGTTATGCTATGTAAGGTGATATTCGAAGATACACGCATGTCTGCGCGATAAAACACATAATCTTTTTGTGAATCAGCGTTGACTTTTCGCTGTAAGCCTCCCTTAGGAGCTTCTTCGCCTTTTACTTCAGCGGAATCAGCGTTGACTTTTCACTGTAAGCTCTGCATTCCCTTAGGAACGACTTTGGAGCTTCTTCGCCTTTTACTTAGGCGGTATCAGCGTTGACTTTTCGCTGTATGCTCTGCATTCCTTTTGGAACGACTTTGGAGCAGAAAACTTACACTGCGCTCCCTTCGGAGCGGCTTTTTGTGACTTCGTCAAACTTACTCTGCGTTCGTTAGAACGACTTTTTGTTGCTTCGAAGAATTTTTGATAGTTCGAAGGTCCTTCTTATTATCACAAGTCTTTGAACTTCGATCAATTTAAGCCTATGGAGAAAACAACATATTTTTTTGTAGAAATCAACGAAACTAATTACACGAAACCTAAACAATGTCCTTTATTACAGAAAATAAAACTGAATGAAAAAGATTGCTATTAAGGTAGGATATTCGTCAATAGATGTGCTTTGACTCTGGCACAGTGCTATTGACTGTACGAGCTTCGGACTGCTCTCTGAAGTCCCTCTGGTGTGGAGTATACTGGCTCCCTTCTGGCTGCTGGCCTTGTTGCAACGGAGGTGGAGGCGGAGGCTGTTGCCAGGAAGCTTGAGGCTGACTCGCCGAAGCAACAGAAACTGCAGGATGATTACCCACATATTCTGGGATGTAGGGCGAATGATACGAAGCTGTATGCATGACCTGCTTCGGCTGAGCCTGTTGTGCTGCTGCTTCAGCTATTTCCTTTTGCTTCTGAATAGTAACATGGCACATCCTGGTAGTATGGCCTTTGTTCTCACCGCAGAACAAGCAAAAGATTCTTCTCGGTTGATCGCCAAATCTTCCTCCGAAGCCCCTAGCGCCTCTGCCTCTTGGAGCTGGAGGTCGGAAGGAGCTTTGTTGTTGCCCTGAAGCCTGTGAGGAGTATTGTGGCCTTTGCTGCTGACTCCCTTTATCATCATTCTGAGTAGAATTGTGAATTGACCTGACATGCCTCGGGTAAAACCTTCCTCCGAAGCCCCTGGTCATTTCAGAAAACCTGTAAGCCTCCTCCCTTCTTTGACGAAAATCATTGTCAGCTCGAATGTATTCGTCCATCTTCTGGAGCAGCTTTTCCAGCGTTTGTGGTGGCTTCCTGGCAAAATACTGTGCTGACGGCCCTGGCCGAAGCCCCTTGATCATAGCCTCAATGACAATCTCATTGGGCACTGTTGGCGCCTGTGCCCTCAATCGTAGAAACCTTCGGACATATGCCTGAAGGTACTCTTCATGGTCCTGGGTACATTGGAAGAGATCCTGAGCAGTGACCGGCTTCGTCTGAAACCCTTGAAAGCTAGTTAACAACAAGTCCTTCAGCTTCTGCCATGAAGTGATCGTTCCTGGTCGAAGGGAGGAATACCAGGTTTGAGCAACACTTCTGACAGCCATAACGAAAGATTTGGCCATGACTGAAGCATTGCCACCGTACGAAGACACTGTTGCTTCGTAGCTCATCAAAAACTGCTTCGGGTCTGAGTGGCCATCAAATACGGGGAGCTGAGGCGGCTTGTAGGACGGAGGCCAAGGTGTAGCCTGCAGCTCAGCGGACAGGGGAGAAGCATCATCAAAAACAAAATTCCCATGATGGAAATTGTCATACCAGTCATCTTCGTTGGGAAAACCCTCCTGATGAAGGTCTTGATGCTGAGGCCTTCGGTGTTGCTCATCCTGAGCAAGATGACGAACTTCTTCAGAGGCTTCGTCTATCTGCCTCTGCAGTTCAGCTAGCCTGGCCATCTTCTCCTTCTTGCGTTGAACCTGCTGCTGAAGGATTTCCAGATTTTGAATCTCCTGATCTAGATCATCCTCCGGAGGTGTTGGACTGGTAGCCTTCCTCTTCTGGCTTCGTGCCTCTCTAAGAGAAAGGACGACTTGATTGGGGTCCAGCGGCTGCAGCGTGCCAGCCCCTGCTGCTGAAGCCTTCTTCGGCGGCATGACGAAGGTGATGCTTGCCGAAGGTGTTGAAAAGCTCAAGAAATGGAAGTGAGTTCACCGGAGGTGGGCGCCAATGTTGGGGACTTGTTCTCAAGTGCTAAGAGTTAAGAACAAGGCAACATAGAAAATGTTAATCGTTAAAGTCCTTCGTCCTCCAAAGCCTTATTTCCCTTAGGATATAATGGTTTACGGACGAAGGTTATGAAGGACGTACCTTCATAAATTCATTAAACAATGACGAAGGAGAAAATGTAAAGGATATAAAAAAAACAATATGAACGATTATTTATTATTATCAAGCATAAACAGAAATATTATTGAATTACAAGTGTACCTTCAGTTGAGAGGAGATGACAATACAAGCGTGACGCAAAAAGTGAATGCCAAGTCAGCGTGAACAGTACGGGGATACTGTTCACCTATTTATAGACACGGGACACAGCCCTTACAAAATTACATTCATGCCCTTTACATTTGATGATAATTCTATAGTAGTCTATCAAGGTCTGAATAGCCTTTTCATCTTTAAGTCGGTTCCACTCTTTGCTGTCGCGCCGAAGCTTTCCTGCTCGCACCTTCGGCTCCGTATCAACCTTCGTATTATTCTGGTCTACTGCAATGCCAACTTTAGTCCGAGGATACCTGTTCACACATTGTACTCCAGGAATACTGTTAAATCCTGTTTTTGAGGACCTTCGGATGCCGAAGGTCCCCAACAGTATGCATGAATTAGTCAAAACAAGATTTTTCATGGTCACGTCAGTGAAATACTAATCACTTGGTCTACTTGCATGTGTGATGTTAACATCCATATGTACAAACTGGTATATATCCGTGCCGTCCTTTTCGGCCCAAGACAAGATAAGACGGCCAAATCGATTCAGATTTGTGGCGGCTTGTCGACAGGATCGGATCATGTCGTCCACGCATTCTCTTCTTCCATTTCTCCGACAAGTAACTGTGCTCGTGACCTCTCGCGGACTCGCACCAATGTGAACTCTGACCGGAACACTCATGCATTGCTGAAGACTCACACAAATTCCAAAGAAAGGTACTCATCTATGGATTGGATAATCTGCTACCACTACATAAAAATTTGATTTTTACAGATGCCATATTTTATTTTTCAATGGTGACTCATCTCTAGAAATAGTACTATTACCAAAAGTGGTCAATATTCTTCCATGGATATATCTACATTATTATTGTCGCTCTCCTGTTAAAACTCCTATAAAGAACTAAAACAAGGCAACACAATTAAAACGATGATACTGATAGAGGGTAAGGTCTGACCTTCCGTGAGGTAGCATAACTTGATTAGATGGAGATCTCGACGTTAATGATCGAAAACTTCGAGCGAACGGATCCTCGCAATCATTATACCACTGTTCTATTCGTTATCAATCGTGACACACGAGTGACCTCGCCATAAAGGCTTATCTCTGCAAACGCAATGAAAAACACAAGCAAGAACAGAAAGAACGCAATCAAAACTATATTGATCACGAGGTGGAGTCTCACAACCGATGAACGGTGACACTGTTCGATGACAAAATGAATCTAAGCAAAACCTAACTCTAATGGTGGTGGCGGCTACTGATAATATAGGTTTTAGGGGCATGCATGTCCGCTGATCGCACCCCAAATAGGCTCCAACACGATATACGGGCCAACAACATAAAAGGCGGTGTCGCAGCACCGAAACACAATTTGGACGCTGACTTGTTTCGATGATCCTCGTTGACTCCAATTGAATTTTAAGTCTGTACCTATTGGGTTAGAAAGCTTATCTCTTTAGCTTTCTGTCCATATAAAGCTTGACCTAATCGAAGTTCAGATATATCCTAGGAGTCCGGTTTAGTGTAGACTGGTCCTGGACTCCGAGGTGGAGTCGAAGTTGAGTCGGACTTGGCTCCCTCTTGTTGCGAACATCCTAGCTTCTCATCCTTGACATCTTGGCTTTTTTTCAAGTCCTTCTTGTCCTCTCCAAGGTTCTTAATCATCAAATTATCCATGGCACAAGCGTAAGCTCTAAACACACAGTTGACTAGGTAAGAATGAACCTGGAGATTTAGTTGTCGTGCACATGCTCGTGCTATCAGTCCATGTGTTGTATCTACGGTGCTGATGTCCTCATCATCCTCCCCCTTTTGAATTGCAGTCGTCCTCGACTCAGGCGGTGGCCAAGGGTGTGATCGAGCAACCCTAGGGTGTACAAGACCTTCAGGCTCAAAAACAAGTGTCGCTGATTTCTAGCAGATTTTGTACGTCATTTTGTTACGATGATTCCTATCAACTTCGAGAGTATTTTGACGTGGGACTAGTTGGATTGGAAATCTTATCTTCTTAGCTTTCTAACGATATCTACAACGTCCAAAACAGAGTTCATATGTGGCTAGGGCATCCATTTTTGTGAGGACCATTCCTGTTGTCCGAACCAGACTCACTAATAACTTGGACTTCAACTCCACTTTGGCTTGACACTCTATCATTGATTGGGCATTGACCATATAGTTGAGGTCCATGTACTCATGCTTCTCCCTTTCTTGGTTTTGAGTCTTCCTCGACTCAAAGTTGTTGGTACTTGCATATGGTATTGTTGTAGGTCTTGATATCGTCCAACTTTGCTCCCCTTCTTGAAGTTGACCTTGTTGTTCCAAAAAAATACAAAGAAGGACAAGTGGAACTGGATGTGATATGGTTAGCTTTAACGCAACCCTCTGGTTGATCAAATTGTTTCATGACAAAAGGAGAATTCATATTTGAACAAATATATACTCGATGTAACATATATTCTCCATTCTAATTATATCTTCCAATAAAATGATATGTATGTTTAGATAACCATGGCAAAGTAGCACTAAAAGAAAGTTTCTCCTCTAAATTATTTAGATCACATAGAACATCAAATTCAAAATAGCCCAAAGTATAACAGTTTGAACTCATCATGTGCAGTAGTTATGGGGACAAAAATATATTATTTTCAGCACATGTGATTGTTTTAAAAACAACAATATCAATTTCTTTCATAAGTTGTGGCACAGAAACAACATAAGCATCATCACACAACTCTTCTTTACCACAAGGAATATGTTGATGATTAGTAGAAAATTTTAAGACGTCAAGAGAAGTCTGACCATGAGTGTTACCTTTACTCTCACTAGCAAAAGGAATACTTGATGAATTATGAAATGATGGGTCTGAACTTTTTAATGAGGCTATGAGAACCTCATTTTCTTTAACATCATGCTCTCGCTTTTGCATATGATCGTTCAAAAGGTTAGTCACAACAAAAGGAATAACAATAGTATGATCCACTAGATGATTCACCTCATCAAATGAATTTAATACAGGAGGTGTATTAATAAAACTTTTTTGCATAAGAATTTTTAGATCTTTCCAAGTTTGTAGTTTATCAGACGGAGTTAAGGACTCCCACCAAGATAATGCAGAATGGGTCAAAACACTAGTTGCCTTTTTTTATCTTTTTCCGTTCACACATAAAATATTTTGCAAAAAGACAATTTATCTTAGTTTCCCACTCAATGTATTTTTTAGCTTCTATATCATCATAAGACGGAAAATTCGCACCATGTTTCGAAAGGCAAACCAAATGGGAACCATGTACGTGCTAGGATCAGAACTCACGTACATAATAATTATATAAATGGACAATACTGCATAATGCTAGAATAATAACATAAAAAGTATTAACTTCTTACAACTAGATGTCGAAGACATCCACATATTCATTGACTTAACAAGTATCAAAGTGCTAACATGGAACGTAGTAAAGATAAAGGCCTTCCAAAAGCACCTGACTAGGAGATCACACTAATCTATGTTTAGAACTCCTTGAAGTCCTGGACCTCCTGGAAGTCTACCTCATCGTCTTCACCTTCTACTGAGCAGTGGTTGCAGTGGGGATGACCTGGTGTTTTGTGTTGAAGGACTGGTGAGGTGACTAGAGGGGGTGAATGGGAGCCCTTAACAATTCTCTCGCGAGAGCAGCAATGTGACTTGATTCCTAGTTTAACCCAAAACCTCTAGGGACTCACAAAGCACTAGATCACTGTGCAATTCAAACCGATATCATTTGAATACACCAAAAGCCTAGAAACAAAGCAACCCAACTGTTTGCCAAATATCATAGTCAAAAGCTCAAGACAGAGGGCGCGACAGTGCTGGCTTGAAGTTGGGTAGTGCTAGGGTGCGGTAGTGCCACGGACAGGGACGACAGTGCTGGGCACTAAAATCGAGGCAGAATCGCCTCAAACTTTGCAGAAAGTTTGCGCAGGGAGAAGATGTCTACTGGAGAAGTATCAAAACGTGCAACACAAAAACCAAAACACAAATCAGAAATCTCTTTTAGGTTGGGGTTTTGATGGGGTTTTCTACGAGTTCAAACTGAGTTCTTCTGAAACCACGACCAAAATATGCAACAATTGGGTGTATGAAGTGATTCGAGAAGTGTAACTCACCACCAATAAATCCCCAAACCAAATCCTCACACAAGAACTCAATGGTTCTTCACAAGATCACAAAGTGATAGGACGGAAGAACACAAACACAAAGTGACTCAAAATTTTAGCAAGAATGAAAACTGAGATTTAGAGCTAACCAAAGCCGTGGGCGGAACCGACCACCCTTCCTTGGATTAACCACTGCAAATTACAAATCAAAGATGTGAAGTTCAAAGCGATGTAGATCTCCTGACTAAACTAGTGAGTGCCTAGAGAGGAAAACTAGGAGTTCTACACAAGAGCACTAAAACAATTGCATCGAAAGAGATGGCTATAGCAACAACCCTATGCCTCTATTTATATAGGGTTATTTCCATTCCTAAACTACCACTATTTATATAGAGTCTATCCACTTCGCCAGGGGCAAAATAGACCAACTCCTAGGTTTTCAATCCAATGGACACGCGCTCCACGCAAAGTTGCTTCACCTTAACGCACCCTTCGCTGTGATGCCACGTGCCGCAACCGATTCCCTCTGGAACCATCGCCACAGAGTTTTGAGGCCCAAACTCTGCAAAATCCACTATCCCCAGGGCATGGTGGTTTTTCGTGGATCAACCACCAAACCATCGTGAGTATCGCACTGCATGCGCGTCCCCACGTCCTGGACACATGTCCCACCAGTCCTCGACCACTCTAGCAACACGGCTCGCTCTGCCACATTCTCACGCGAGTGTGTGTCCTAGGTGTTAGGCACTATGTATAGTCATCTGACGACTTCGGTGCCTCAATCAAGTCCCAGCGCTCGTCCTTCACCACTCCTTGTTCATCGACACGAACCTGCATGACCTTCACCTTCACCATCGACCACTGTCCCTATGCTCCACACCTTCACACCACAAGCAAACCGACATGGTTGCACATACAAATCTCAAACCCCGGTCAGTCCACGACTCGACCTGAGATACTACTCATTGGCGATCACTGATCATCTACCTGAACCACAAGGGACAAGTCAACCTTGTCGTGTTCATAATCACCCCTTGATGAGTACATTGTCAACACCAACATATGAGGATATATCAGTAGAAGGAGGAAGAAGGACTCACTCAAACGACCAAAAGCCAGATAAAAGACGAAAAGGTCATTCAGAGCAAGCAAAGCGTGGTCCCCAAAGAAATGGGTAACGACACAACACGACCAAGCAGAAAAGGCTAGTCCTCAAGAAGAGGCAAGCAGGGGTCAACACCACTAGTGAGCAGATAAAGCCAAATTGGAGCACAAAATCACCAAGAGTGCTGAAATCAAAGCTAGTTCCTCTAGAAAGAGGCAAATGGCTCAACACAATTTGCAAAAGCTCCAAACAACTCAAATTTCTCCCCCTTGAGAATCTCCCCGCTTTGATGGGAACAGCAGAAGCTCGAAAGACACAAAATCTCTCCCCTTGTTAGGAGGCCAGAAACTCTCAAAATTTCTCCCCTTGTTGACAAATGGACTCATCAAGCACAAACAAGGGTAGAAATAGAAACTTCCCCTCGACAAGAGAACTCATGTCAGATGATTCTAAGGACAACGAGGATTTTGATTTTGGAGAAGGTGTTGGTGATGGTGAAGATCGGAACCCAAAGCCGAGCCACGTTGTACTTGGGGAATTGGCCATGAATAAGGGGCATATTGAGGTGATGAAGGATAATTACTATTGGTCACTCGTTTTTTATTTCTAAAGAATATCAAAAACAAGGAAACACAAGTTATTACATTAGAAGCTTCTCCCTTCAATTAACTCTTCATCGAAGGTTAATTCGAGAGATAATATAAAGAGCATGGAAATATGTCAATGAGAGCGGCGTGTAAATTGCGAAGAGTAAGATATATTACTCATCTGAAAGTGCAAACACATTATTTCATTCCTTGCAATACATCAAATAATTACAAGTATATCATCAACTTCACACGGATGAGAGCTTGAAGGTACCTTTGAAGGCTAAGCAAATTAATGTTTCGGTCTCAAAAAAAGGGTGTCGTTATGCATGTCATTGTTCTTCTATTTATAGTCATGAGGTACAACTTCGCATGAATTTAAAAACATGCCCATTAATTTTACACACATGATTTACAAGTCTCATAGGGGCAAGATTGTCCTTTCTCTTTTCCTTCCCACACTGAACAAGCCTTCTAAGTCTTCTTCTTCCTTGCTTTTTATGCCGATGCCATTGAAGCTGAAGCCACATCCTTCGGCACGTGTCTTAACATTGCCTCCACACAAGCGAAGCTCCATAGCTTCTCCTTTTGATTCGCAGGCTACCTTTGATGAAGGTTAGCTTCGTTGGTTCTTCGCAATGTACCTGAAACACTACTTCTCAATTTGGTAATAAGGGGTTTTGAGGATCTTTGGCAATAGAGGCCCCCAACAGTAGCCCCTTGCAGAATAAGTTCGCTTTTTCATAACAAGCTTAGATCGCAAAAAATATGACTGGGAGGCCTTGTGCAGAAGATCCAAAAAAAACCTTCTCGAAGCTTGTTATGAAAGATACTTCAGAGAATTTTTGTTAGAGGGATCAATTATTTAGTGAGTGAATGGTTTATTTTGAAAAAAGGTTTTTCGTGTAAAAGGGTTACGCTCGTGATGATGGGCACGGCATATATTGCTTTCCATGCTCTGTTTGCTAAATTTTCT
Organism: Zea mays; assembly: GCF_902167145.1. Classification (NCBI taxonomy): domain Eukaryota; kingdom Viridiplantae; phylum Streptophyta; class Magnoliopsida; order Poales; family Poaceae; genus Zea; species Zea mays. The sequence goes on along the minus strand of NC_050104.1, from coordinate 78,381,519 downwards.
ATGCCTTCGAAGCTTGCTTCGAATACATTCTTACTTCGAATTCAACTTTGGGTAGCACTAAGAGGGTTATGTTTTCATAAAGATGGTGGGAGAGAGAAACCAGTTTTTGAGCAAGCTCTAGTGTTTGCTTTAGGCGCTCCAGAAGCGAGGAGAGAAGGTTCAACTGTGGTAGCCAAAGCTATTGTGCCACGTGCTAAGCATGATGCTGTGGACCCAGCTAAGAGGTTAGATGATGATAGCGAGGATATTGACATTGAAGACGACAACAACATTATCTATCCCATGAAGCCAAGCCATGTGGACTTCGGGAAATCCAGAATTAAGGAAGGCCATATCGAGGTACTCACTAAGTTCCATTACATTGACGACGTTAGTTTGGTTCGGCTAGGGGTGAAGACTTGGTGTCGAAGCCTAATGGAGACAAAGTTATTGTCTTTCGAAGCTTTCTAACAGCTGGGCTTAGATTTCCTTTGCATAGAATGTTAGTGGGTGATGCTAAAGAAATTTAACATATACCTTCATCAACTCACCATAAAGGCTATAGTGAGGTAGGGAGTTTTTATTTGGGATGTATGAAGCCAGGGTGTTGAACTAAATGCAGATGTGTTTTTCCAAATTCATGAGTTACATTACCATACGAAGGAAACGAAAGGCCTTCAAAACAACTTTGGGTGTTACAACTTCGCTTACCAAAAAGAAGCTCAGTTTTCGGCTTTGGGTTTAAGAAACCGACTTGTTATATAAACTTCTAAGCTCATGCTTCTATTATTGCTTTTAATGCCATGTGTGCCCACATCGGGACAAGGGACCTTGTTCAAGAGCATCTGGCATGTTGGACACATCCTTTTTATTGCTATAGTGCTGAGGACATCACTCCCATACAAACAATACATAGACCAATAACACGAGCACGTGCACGAAAGCTAAATCTCTAGGTTCGTTCTAACCTAGTTAATTGTGTTTTAGAGCTTACGCTTGGTGCCAAGTATGTTTTGATGATTAGGAACCTTGAATAGGACCAGAAAGGACTTGGAAAAGGCCAAGATGTCAAGGAGTAGAAGCTAGGACGTTCAGAACAAGAGAAAGCCAAGTCTGACTCAAATTCATCCCCACCTTGGAGTCCAGGACCAATCTGCATTAAAATGGACACTAGGATCCTAACACCGATTAGGTTGGGTTTTATATGGATGAAAATCTAAGGAAATAAGCTTTCCAACCAAACTGGAACTAACTTAAAATTCATCTGTAGTCAACGCAAATCATTGAAACATCGTCTGTTGGGCTATTGGCCCGTATATCGTGCTAGAGCACATTAGGGGTACCTCTAGGGTTGTGCATGCCCTAACCTTTATTTTATCATCAACTGCCACCACATTAGTGTTTTGGTTTTGCTAAAATCATATATTTCATAAAACAGTGTCGTCATTTATCGGTTTGTGAGACCCACCTCGTAATCAACATAGTTTTGGTTGCTTTCTTCCTGTTCTTGCTTGTGTTCTTGATTGCGCTTGCAGGGATAAGCCTTCGTGGCGACGTCACTCGTGTGTCACGGGTGATAACCAACGGAGCAGTGGTGTAGTGATTGAGAGGATGTGTTCGCTAGTAGCCTTGGATCATCAACGTTGAGATCTCCACCCAATCAAGTTATCATACTTCATTGAAGATCAGCCTTGCCATCTATCAAGTGGTATCAAGATTTAGGTTTCCCTTGAGGTATAATCTTACCTTTAGATTCATTTTGTTTTGTCCCATGGTTCACAAAAATCCCAAAAAATTATGATCAGTTTATCCCGACCTAAAACCATCGCCTTAGCCTTTGCACAATTTAGTTGTGGAGTCCGCAGTTCTGAGTTTGTGTCCTATGTTGAGTCGATTACTGGTTTAGAATTGTTTTGGTTCAATTTGATCCCCTCCATCTGCTGCCATCCCACAAGCTCCATCTCGACAAACTAATCCCATCCACAAAAACGACTCTATCCATAAACTGAACACATTCACCCTTCGTTAGCCTCGCCAACAACCCTAATTAGGTTGTTGGTTTAGATTTGTTTTGGGTCAGTTTGGTCCTTACCATCTGTTGCCATGCCACAAACTCAATCTCGATAAACTGATCTCATCCACAAAAGTGATCCTATTCATAAACCGAACCCATTCACCCATCATTTTTCATCTCATCATCTCGTCTTTATTAGATTAGTTTATGTCCAGTTCGGTATTTTGAGCATAAATCTCGCATACGAACTCGGAATTTAGTGTTCTTATACTTTTTGGAAAGCTTAGAAAATTATATACAACTTTTTATTTTATGAGATTTCGTACGTATCAATGAGTTATCTGTATTGGAAGTAAATCTATTTGTGATCCTGAAATTTTGGACCATTCTGTATTTCGAGGTCAATATCTACCACTTCCTTTAACCAAAATAGGTGATCCATATATCTAAAATAAATAGAAAATGGAGACCTCAACTTTTGTGTTGTGAGATTTTGCGTTTGAGGTATCTAAAGTTTTCAAACAATCTATTGAAATTAGAGCAAAAAATCTGTGACACACAGACGAGAATTTTTTGATACTCTTGTGTTATATCTTGATTTTGCGGCACTTTGTGAAAAGAAGAGAATATAAAATGGAAAGCACAAAAACAAAAACAGCACAAAATAAATAAAAAGAGTAACAATCAGAAAAAAGAGAAAAAAGAGTGTGCGTAAGCAGAAACACCATTGACTTGTACACCTTTGTGATTGTTTTTCATTCCAACTTGTTCTCTATCTGTTCCTAGATCCTTGTCAACTGCTTTGTGTTTTCCTCCAACTATGCTAATACATTCTCTAGGCTAGTTGCTAGGACTAGTACTTTGGACACTTATTCAGCATTGCTATCTGTTACTGACTTGTTTGCGTGTATTTAGTGAGCCTTTCTAAAGATCCATCTTTCTCTTGAGCAAGACATGTACTCTTTTGCAATCACACCCATGCTCTAAGTGTTGTCACACCGACCATGGTTTTCCACCCATAATGCTGCTAAGAACTTTGTAAGAGCGGGGTAAGACGCTTTATAACTTGTGTTCCACCACCACCCCAGAGAGTAGTTGTACAGTTTATAATATTAATTTGTTGCCTTTGTTTCTGTTTTGCACTAACAATGACAGGACCAAAGACCCAAATAGACAAGGATAAGGTCCCTAAGCCTAGTGATGGTGAGTGTGTCTCCCATCTGGAATTGAAGGAGATGATACATGCATTAACTAAAGCTTTTGAGAGCCACACCATTGATGGTGATTTGTCTCCCTTAGGTTCTATATATCCATCTTTCTCTTCTTTTGATGCAAATATTGCAAATGAATATACTAAATGGGAAGTACCAATGGAAAAGATTTTTGCATGATGTTGTATATGTGATAGGCGAAAAATTAAAATTGTGGCTAGTACTTGAACAAATCATGCATTAGTTTGGTGGAATAATGTCACACGCAGATTTAAAGGCAAACACGGGTGCATCTCATATGTGCGCTAAGTAAAGATCCACGCATACAATAACTTAGTGTATAGAGACAAATGTTATAGTCTTTATTACATAACGAGAATGTCTTACAAAATATTTGATCATAGATAAATCAAACTAAGCTAATTATTTCCTAGGCGCCAACAACTGACTAGGAGAAGACACCTAGATCTTGTCAAACTCGTCGTAATAGTCCTCCTCCGGCGGTACCTGCTCTTCACCCATGGGGGTTTATAGCAAGAGTGAGCTCACAAACGTTCATCGCTCAGCAAGTGTGGGGAATAATGTGCATAAGCTCACTTACGTTGGGGGCTCATATGTAGTGTAATGCTAATCAATAAATAATGGTTAAGGCTAATCCTTACTTTTAATAAGTTGGTCAAAATTTATTAGCAATTACTAAGTGTAAGTGTATACCATCCCAATTAAATAAGAGATCACAATTATAGTAAATCCCATAGTGCAATGCTAATGACAGATTGACTTTAATTTCATAAGTTACTCATGTGAGGGTCCAAGCCGCCATTATCCATGAGCACTGCTGATATACCAGTTTTACACTCTGCAGAGGTTGCACATCTTTACCTACAAGTTGTGTTACCCATTTGCTAGGGGGTCTCGAATCCCATTCATCTCTACCAAGGAGACGAGGTAGGGTAGCACTACGAGGCCTTTACAAAGTTCCACTAGCTTCAGAAAATCGCTACGGTATCTTGAGAAAGGCGTTATAGAAATCACTCGTCCAAAAAGCCATTGGAGCATGATCGACCCGAGAACCTCTTTATACCAGCTACTTCTCATACTGCCCTTGCCCCTTTTTGGTAAGGTAGACCTCCACTAGCTTTCCTAATTAGTCAATCAAGGGCGTCCCATACCACCCTTGTGGTAGCACTGTTCACTCCATGTTCCAATTAACTAAAATGATCTTATCATGGACATTAAATAATCAATTGATAGAAATAAGGATGATCATGATTTATATGTATCATAACGCCCAAACCTATATAGAACAATAGCAAATGCTACCCAATAATTCATTTGTAAGAAAGGTATAGGGTAGATAAAACTATGGTAACCTTTGAGGTCCCATCAAATTAACCTGAGCATGTCACAGTAATTAACAGGACATTATTAGGTAAATAAGAGTGATCAAGGGCACAACTTGCCTTCAACGAGCTCCTGCTCAGAATCTCCAACCTGCAGTGCTCCAGGCTCGTCGATTACTTGCTCGTCTACTCGGAACAATACAAACAAACATTTCATAGGAGAAATTAACATCACACCAAACATGAGAACAAACTCTACAATAATGTTCTACGTGTCTCTATGAGATTGTAGGTTCAAGAATCACTAAAATCAGAGTTATGGTTTTAAAGATATGATTTTATGAAGCTTTAGGTAATTAAACAATAAAAATATATTCTATGTTAATTAATATAATTCATGTGAGAAGAGGATTACAACGAAATAGATAATTCAACTTTAAACTAAGTTATAACTTGGTTAGAGACCATATTTTAGTCAGATTATATTTATGACGAATTAACTTTGATTGAAGAGATTAATCTACCTAACATAGGTTAAATAAATATATATTTATAGAAAAATATGTGACATGGAAAAATAGGTGGCTTCCAAGGACTTAATTGTAAATACCAGGGGTTGTTTTGTAAAAACTGAGGGCCCAACTGTTATTTCCTTTGAACTGTGTGGATGGCAGGTTGAGAGCACCTAGAGGGGTGAATAGGTGTTCCTGTGAAAATAGCTAAACAAAACAAACTTGGACTAATATTAGATTACTAAAATCAAAAGCCAAATCCGAATGAAGAGGAAGAGAGGAGAGAACTTCTTCACTAATTACTCCCACATGGTGTGTATTAAACTTAGAGCAATTTTGAAGTAAAGTGAACCACTAGAAAGAGTAGGATCGCTATAAGGTAAAGAGCCATGTAACACGACAATTTTTATCCCGTGGTTCGGTCAAGCGTAAAATGCTTTCCTAATCCATGTTTTGGTGTCCCAATGGACGAGGGTTTCACTCAACCCCTCTCAAGTGATCCACTGATCAACTTGAGTACCACGGTTCTCTTTCTTATCTCAACTTTTTCCCGTTGTGAGGAATCTCCATAATTTGGAGTCTCTCACCCTTAAACAATTGATCTCAAAATATCACAAGAGTAAGGATGAGTGGAGACACACACAAGAGACGAAATCACAGCAACACACGCACACAAGCCGAGAGAGAAGAGCACAGAAGACAACACAATGGAGTTACAACTCAAACACTGTAATACCCAACTCGTGGATAATGAAAGAAAAGGATTAATCTTCGAATATGTATTGCATTCTACTTATTAGAGCATATGAATTACCATATTTAAAGTGAGTAATTCCCTAACGAAACATAAAAAATCCATGCATCATATCAGAGTTTATTTGTTTGTGCATTTAATGATAATAATAATAGTAATAAAAATATATTAATGCCAAAAAAATTGGGATTCAAAACCTATTTTGAAATCTAGGGATTTAAAATGACCTAGAAAAGGAAAATAAAATGATACAACTATAAAGAAAATACATAAATAAATAAACCTTTGCATACTAGTATTTGAATTTGTGCATTTAATCTAAGTATAAATTTCACAACAAAATTTGAATTTAAATTTGAAATCTAAAAATAAAAAGAAAAAGAAAACAGAAAAGAAAAGAGAAAGAAAATGTAAAGCCCAAAATTTGTATCAGAAAAAATATATTTATGTAGTGTTTTGGGATTATGGAACCTCTGAGGATAATTCGATTTTTTTTCTTTGTATATATTCAATTAATGGAAATATATTGATCAAATAACAAATAAATACTGAAATATGTATTTCTAAGGTTCTTGTATTTTCGCATTTGTATTCAAATTTATGAGACAAGTTTATGTTTGAAACAATAGAGTTTAAAAATGGTAAAACTATTTATATTGAAGAAAAATGCATAATAAATACTAAAATTTTGAATGAGCCACTAAAACAAATATTGAACAATGTGTGTCCATTCTGAATATTTTTCCTAAATAAATAAAATGTGCTTTTCATACATGTTGGCATTCTCCTTGTGTGTTGCATTCATATTTGAATTTCAACAATCAAAACCATACATGAATTTGAAAGTATAAAATATCAAGGAAAACAGAAATTCGGATGGGAATAAAACTAAGGAAAAGGAGCAGCCTTGGGTCGATTTCCTCCGACCACGGGCCACTCTCTTCCCCTTCGCGGCCCAACTATTGTGCCCCCTCGGCCCATCCGCTCCTTCCTCCCACCGCGGCCCAGCACCCATTCACCTAGCCCGCGCTCACTTCACTGACCCCTGGGGCCGCCCAACTAGCCATCCTGTGCCCACGCTCGCCCCTCCTCGTGACACTTATGTGTGGGCTGCCTCGGTCAGCATCGTCCTCACCGTAACAAAACCCCACCTCCGGCTGCGTGAAGACCAGACCAGTTTCAATTGGGGATTCGTCGTGATCTCCGGAACCGACTGAGCCGAGGGGATCCTTGCCTCCGGAGTATAAAGCTGAGACTTGGGCACCCGTCTTCCCCATCTGCATCCCTCTGCGACACCGATCGCCACCACCCACCAGGAATGTAAGAGGCCGCCGCGCCTGATCTCTGTGTAGATTGTGCCTTTGGTGCTACGTTGTGTCATTGGCGTTAGCTCGGGCACGACAGTCTTGTGCCTGTTCGAATTTGTGCGCGGGTGCTCTCGGGGCAGGCTTAATTTCTCACCAGCGTTGAGCAGCACCGTGTTTCGGCCCTCCGACATGTGGGGGATTTCCTGTGGCATATTCTACGGTAAAACTCCTCTTCCCAACTTCTCTTATTCGCCCTCTACGCAAATCGACCAATTGATGGAAGGTTGGGGCGCTGGCACGTAGGATCGTGGTCGTCGGCCATGGCCTCCGCTGTGGGGATTGGCGGTGAGGCCATCTGGTCGGCCAGGGGATAGGGGCAAGACCGTTTGGCCGTAGATCTTAGGATGTGTGGCCTCAATTAGAATAAGAAGCGCTACCTCATTGACTAAATCCTGGGCGTCTGTGTTTGATCGGATGGTTGATGGGGGTTCCATCGTACCCCTTCGTAGGTAGATTTTGGACCATAGATCTCTGATCGGATGGCCAGTGTTGCTTACCGGTTCATAGTTATGAATCAACTGATCTGGCGCGCTGGTTTCTAATCGTGCGACTCTGGATGCCCTCATACCCCTTCGTCGTGCACTTCATTCAAAAGAGACCTTGTGTTTTGGTTTAATCAACCCGCCGTCCACTGATGGCGTAAGATTATTACGGTTAGGTCCAGATTTTTATGGATTAGACCCCAAGAACTTAAGAAATAATATCCACAGTACATATGGTTCAGAAAATAATAAAAGAAAATATGGAAATTGATATAGTGATTCCCAAATCTTAGAAAAGTCATAAATTACATGTTTTAACTCCGATTTGATCCATTCGAATTGCGTTAGCTTCATAAAAATATTCTCTATGCAGTAGCAACATCATGTGTACCATATTCCATATAATTATAATTAGGAAAGTGTTCAAACTTTATTCAGTAGATTAACTCTACTAACCTAGGATTGATCTCTCTATAAATGTAATCTGAGTAAAAGGTAATCCCTAATCAAATTATGATCTAGGTTAAAGTTGGATTAATTATTTATAATATATTTTCTCATATGCTATATATTAATCAATTTATAATATAGTAGATCTTCGGAAAATCATAACTTTCAAACCATAACTCCGAATTTAGTGATTCTCATTCCCACGATCTCGTAGCGACGCGTAGATTATTATTACGCAGTTTATTCTTATGTTTGGTGTGATGTTAATTCTGCCTATACCATGTTTGTTTGTATTTCTACGACTAGCGTGAGGTTACGAGTCACCGAAGAGCAAGTTGGTAGCTGGAATCTCAAGTCCTAGGCAAGTTGTGCCCTTGATCACTTCTATTTACCCACTCATGTTCTTATTAATCATAATGATCTGCATAGGTTAATTTTGATGGGACCCAATAGGTTACCCTAGATTGACTATCTTTATACCTTGTTTACCACTGAATTCTTGGGTAGTACCTGCTATTGCTATATGTGGTTTTAGGTATTGAGATACACATTATTCATTATCATACTTTTATTACCAGTTGTTATTTACTGTTCATGATAAGATCATTATCTTAATTGGAACATGGAGCGACCACTTGGGAAAATAGTGCTACCACAAGGGTGGTATGGGACGCCCTTTGCTACTAATTAGGAAAGCTAGTGGAGGACTACCTTACCCGAAAGGGGCAAGGGCAGTAGGGGAGTGGTCAGTGTGGGGAGGTCCTTGAGTTGATTTTGCTGCGATGGCGGTCAGGCGAGGGATCCCTGCACTGGAGCTTCCTATAAACTGTAGCCGGTTTTCTGAAGCTAGTGGAACTTTGTAAAGGCCTCGTAGTGTTACCCTGCCTCGCTTCCTTGGTAAAGATGTATGGGGCCCGTACAACCTCGTGGCAGATGGGTAACATGACTTGTGGGTAAAGATGTGCAACCTCTGCAGAGTGTAAAACTGGTATATTAGCCGTGCTCACGGTCATGAGCAGCTCGGACCCTCACATGATTAATTTATGGAACTAAATTCAATTTGTCATATGCATTGCATCACAGGTGTTGTTATTACTTTTGTTCTACTACTTAATTGGGTTGGTATTTACTTATACTTAGTAATTGCTAATAAAATTTTGACCAACTTTAAAAGCAATGCTCAGCTCTAACCATCCTCTTTGGTAAGCCTTACACTACACATGAGCTCCCACCTTTGCCGAGTTCATACAAATTATTCCCCACAACTTGTTGAGCGATGAACGTTTGTGAGCTCACTCTTGTTGTCTCACACCCCCATAGGTCAAGAACAGGTACCGCAGGATGAGACGCATGGAGGATGCTATGATGAGTTCGTGATCGGTCTAGGCCGTCGTCTCCCAGTCAACTTTGGGTTGCTGGATCGTGTCTTCATATGATGTAATTATTTATTTATTTTGTACAGAACCCCTATTATATAGTAAAGATGTGACATTCGTTTCTGTTCCACTATTCATCATATTTGTGAGACTTGGTCCCACCACACCTGGTGATTATTTCGCGCCCGAGTTTTGGACCCCTAAAACTCGGGTGTGACAGAAGTGGTATCAAAGGAATGTTGAGTGTAGGATGAAACCTAGATAGAACTGGACAACCAATATCTACTTACCTTTGCTACTCTGATTCTTTCTAAACTTTTCATAATATTTTCTCATCTATTTCCGCTTTACTCTGATTATTCTTACCTTTTCACTTCTAAAGACAAAAGTGGATTTCACACTTTGAGATCCTGTGCCTAAAGTGACCTTTAGGGATAGGAGACCTAATCTTAGGAACAAAAATAAAACTATTTTTATAGGTATCTATACGCATGAGTGTTTGTTCTTTTGATACTTGTTCGATTTGGATCTTTGATTGAGTGTGATGGGTTGTGGAGTAATGTCCACAATTGCATCTGCATATACACCTAGACATAAGGGAAAATATTTATAAAATATACAACACAGAATATTCCCTATTAAAAATATATCTAGTTTAATAGATCCATCTTATTTTAAAAGATTCTCTCTTTTCTTAATGGTTTGATCCTATCTTGAAGGAATCATCTTATCCTAACCACTATACTTATCTCCTCCTAAAGTAACAACCATGATCTAATCCAAATTAATGAGATCTTATCTAGTCTATCTAGTCATAACAATCTAACCTTGATCTATCTAATGTGATAAGATTAATCTAACCTAACGAAGGCTAATTTTAGGTTCAGCTAATCTAATATAAGTTGCTTAACATGAAAGATAATACTGATGAAATAAATGAGACTCTATTCCTATAAAATTTGTTTTGGTTCACTCTGCACTAAATTAAGAGCGACAAACTAACTCGGTCTCATGCAACTACCTTAACCATCCGATAGTTGCATAGCCTCTTTGTTTTAACCTAACAGAGATTCTGACCTACCTACCCATTTAATCCATCCTATCTCAAAAGATTCTAACATATCCTAATAATATGTATTCTACCCTGGTAGATCTATCTAACCTAAACTAGTCTAATCTAGTCATATCCAATCTAATCTAGATCCTATCTAATATAATATGATCTAATCTAGTGGGAGTTACTTAATAGTGGTACAAAGGATAAGACAATACTCCTAATTCATTTAAGCCTAAATTGGTGACTGGGATTAACTCGGCCATACCCAACAACTTGACCTACATAATAGGTTACATAACCTATCCAAACCATTCAGAAGCAAAACAACCCAACCAGATTCCAATTAATCTCATTTAACTCATAGCCATCTACTAAACTAATCTAATGTGGTCTACTTAAACGGATTAGTGATACTGGATGAAGAGATTAGACCCTATTAGTCTGGTATTAACCTAACTTATTACATTAGACCAACTCAACGCTGAGCATAAGAGCTCACCCAACCAATAGAGTCATGATGGATTGTATAATCTGTCTATCCCAACCAAACATCAAACAAACTTTTGACCTACATCATGTAGTCTATTTCATCCACATCTACCTTAACCATACTCCCCAACCCCGATGATATGCACTAACCTCAAATCAATGAGGCCAAGACTAGAGAAGAAAAGATCAACATCGACAAGGAAGGATATAACAGTCAGAGCGAACCTCGAGATGAATCAAGATTTAAATATATTGGATAAAGTCTTTTCCCTTGCCATAATCTTTCTTACCTCGACCTATACAGCTTATATCCTATATAATAAATAGTTGGATACCTATGCTCTCTCAATCACCCACTATTGACTAAAATAAATAAATAAGACTGTGGATTCTTGAACCAACTATATACTAAAAGCTGAATTACAAACCAATCATTATGTATCCCTTTTCTTACAAATCTCGAGGACGAGATTTCTGTTAAGAGGGTAGGATTTGTAAAGCGCAAAATTTTATCAGAAAAAATATAATTATGTAGTGTTTTGGGATTATGGAACCTCTGGGGATTATTCGATTTTTTTTCTTTGTACATATTCAATTAATGGAAATATATTGATCAAATAACAAATAAATACTGAAATATGTATTTCAACCTAAGGTTCTTGTATTTTCGCATTTGTATTCAAATTTATGAGACAAGTTTAAGTTTGAAAATAGAGTTTAAAAATGGTAAAACTATTTATATTGAAGAAAAATGCATAATAAATACTAAAATTTTGAATGAGCCATTAAAACGAATATTGAGCAATGTGTGTCCATTCTGAATATTTTTCCTAAATAAATAAAATGTGTTTTTCATACATGTTGGCATTCTCCTTGTGTGTTGCATTCATATTTGAATTTCAACAATCAAAACCATACATGAATTTGAAAGTATAAATTATCAAGGAAATCATAAATTTGGATAGGAATAAAACTAAGGAAAAGGAGCAGCCTTGGGCTGATTCCTCCGACCACGGACCACTCTCTTCCCCTTCGCGACCGAACTATTGCGCCCCTCGGCCCATTCGGCTCCTTCCTCCCACCACGGCCCAGCACCCATTCACCTAGCCCGCGATCACTTCATTGACCCCTGGGGCCGCCCGACCAGCCATCCTGTGCCCACGCTCTCCCCCCTTGGGACACTTACATGTGGGCCACCCCGGTCAGCATCATTTTCACCGTAACAGAACCCCACATCCGGCTGCGTGAAGACTGGGCCAGTTTTCGTTGGGGATTCATCATGATCTCCAAAACTGACTGAGCCAGGGGGATCCTTGACTCCGGAGTATAAAGGTGAGACTTGGGCACCCTTCTTCCCCATCCGCATCCCTCTGTGACACCGGTCGCCACCACCCACCAGGAACGTCAGAGGCCGCTGCGCCTGATCTCTGTGTAGATTGTGCCTTTGGTGCTACGTGGTGTCACTGGTGTTAGCTCGGGCACGGGGGTCTTGTGCCTATTCAAATTTGTGCGCGGGTGCTCTCGGGGTAGGCTTAATTTCTCACCGGCGTTGAGCACCACCGTGTTTCCGCCCTCTGACGTGTGGGGGATTCCCGGTGGCATATTCTATGGTAAAACTCTTCTTCCCAACTTCTCTTATTCGCCCTCTACGCAAATCGACCAATTGATGGAAGGTTGGGGCGCTGGCGCGTAGGATCGTGGTCGCCGACCATGGCCTCCGCCGTGGGGATTGGCGGTGAGGCCGCCTGGTCGGCCGGGGGATAGGGGCAAGGCCGTTTCACCGTAGATCTTAGGATGTGTGGCCACAATTAGAATAAGAAGCGCTACCTCGTTGACTAAATCCTGAGCGTCTGCGTCTGATCAGACGGTTGATGGGGGTTCCATCGTACCCCTTCGTAGGTAGATTTTGGACCATAGATCTTTAATCAGATGGCTAGTGTCGCTTACCGGTTCACAGTTATGAATCAACTGATCTGGCGCGCTGGTTTCTAATCGTGTGGCTCTGGATGCCCTCATACCCATTCGTCGTGCACTTCATTCAAAAGAGACCCTATGTTTTGGTTTAATCAACCCACCGTCCACTGATGGCGTAAGATTATTACGGTTAGGTCTAGATTTTTACGGATTAGACCCCGAGAACTCCAGAAATAATATCCGCAGTACATATGGTTCAAAAAATAATAAAAGAAAATATGGAAATTGATAAAGTGATTCCCAAATCTTAGAAAATTCATAAATTACATGTTTTAACTCTGATTTGATCAATTCAAATTGCGTTAGCTTCATAAAAATACTCTCTACGCAGTAGCAACATCATGTGTACCATATTCCATATAATTATAATTAGGAAAGTGTTTAATCTTTATTTAGTAGATTAACTCTACTAACCTAGGATTAATCTCTCTATAAATGTAATCTGAGTAAAAGGTAATCCCTAATCAAATTATGATCTAGGTTAAAGTTGGATTAATTATTTAGAATATATTTTCTCATATGTTGTATATTAATCAATTTATAATATAGTAGATCTTCGGAAAATCATAACTTTCTAACCATAACTCCGAATTTAGTGATTCTCGTTCCCACGATCTCGTAGCGATGCATAGTTTATTATTACGTAGTTTATTCTTATGTTTGGTGTGATGTTAATTCTGCCTATACCATGTTTGTTTGTATTGCTACGACTAGCGCGAGGTTACGAGTCACCGAAGAGCAAGTTGGTACCTGGGATCTCAAGTCCTAGGCAAGTTGTGCCCTTGATCACTTCTATTTATCCACTCATGTTGTTATTAATCATAATGATCTGCATAGGTTAATTTTGACGGGACCCAATAGGCTACCCTAGTTTGACTATCTTTATACCTTGTTAAACACTAAATTCTTGGGTAGTACCTGCTATTGCAATATGTGGTTTTAGGTATTGAGATACACATTATTCATTATCATACTTTTATTATCAGTTGTTATTTACTGTTCATGATAAGATCATTATGTTAATTGGAACATGGAGCGAGCATCCGGAAAAACAGTGCTACCACAAGGGTGGTATGGGACGCTCTTGGCAGACTAATTAGGAAATCTAGAGGAGGACTACCTTACCCGAAATGGGTAAGGGCAGTAGGGGAGTGGTCTGTGTGTGGAGGTCCTTGTGTTGATTTTGCTGCGATGGCGGTCAGGCAAGGGATCCCTGCACTAGAGCTTCCTATCAACTGTAGCGGGTTTTCTGAACATAGTGGAACTTTGTAAAGGCCTCGTAGTGTTACCCTGCCTCGCTTCCTTGGTAGAGGTGTATGGGGCCCATACAACCCCATGGCAGATGGGTAACATGACTTGTGGGTAAAGATGTGCAACCTCTGCAGAGTGTAAAACTGGTATATCATCCATGCTCACCGTCATGAGCAGCTCGGACCCTCACATGATTAATTTATGGAACTAAATTCAATTTGTCATATGCATTGCATCGCAGGTGTTGTTATTACTTTTGTTGTACTACTTAATTGGGTTGGTATTTACTTATACTTAGTAATTGCTAATAAAATTTTGACCAACTTTAAAAGCAATGCTCAGCTCAAACCATGCTCTTTGGTAAGCCTTACACTACACATGAGCTCCCACCTTTGCCGAGTTCATACACATTATTCCCCACAACTTGTTGAGCGATGAACGTATGTGAGCTCACCCTTGCTGTCTCACACCCCCATAGGTCAAGAACAGATACCGCATGATGAGATGCATGGAGGATGCTGTGATGAGTTTGTGAGCGGTCTAGGCCGTCGTCTCCCAGTCAACTTTGGGTTGCTGGATCATGTCTTCATATGATGTAATTATTTATTTATTTTGTACAGAACCCCTATTATATAGTAAAGATGTGACATTCATTTCTATACCACTATTCATCATATGTGTGAGACTTGGTCCCACCACACCTGGTGATTATTTCGCGCCCGAGTTTTGGACCCCTAAAACCCGGGTGTGACAGAAAAGAAAAAGGAAAAGTGCGCACTAGGTCGAAACCTACCAGAGCCGGCCCATTTCAGCCTCTACCGCACAGCCCAACTGGCCCATACCGTGCGTCCGCGCCGGCAGGCGGGACCCACGTGTCAGTTGCTCCGCGCGCTATCGCACTTTTGACGTATGGGGCCGCTCGGTAAGCCACACTCTGCTTACCATTCGTGCCTAACCTCGCACACCCTCGCTAACCACCTGGGCCCGCTTACCAGCTGAGCACCTCCACACACGCATGGTGGACTTTGTCGTAACCACCGCGCGAGAAGCTCGGGCGCAGTTGGCGCCACTCCCTCTCCAACCAACCCCAGTGTCAATAAAAGGGCAGGGCCGAGCCGTCTCCTCCCCCTTCTCTTCGCCGCGTAGCCTTAGCCACCAAAGCACCGAGAGATCATGGGAGAAGACGGACCCACCGTCGTCGAACACGTGAACAGCGGGCACTCAGGCATCCGTGGGGCGTTCTAGAGCTGCGTCGGGATCCCTAGAAACTTTGGTGTCCACTAATTACGCCATGGGTGTCACTGCGCCAGTGCAATTGCTCATCGAAGCTTTGCGCCACCGCTGATCCGCGTCGGTGTGTGGGCGAGCATCGTCTTCACTTTGACTCCGGTAAGAAGCCTACTCACGTGTTCGTATTATTCTCCGCCCTGTTTTGGATCGAATTAGAGACTCGTTAGTGCGCCAGGGAGCTGAATCTGCTAAAGCCGGTGATGGCGCCGCCGTGTGGGCGCGACCGCCGCTATCACCTGTCACGGGAGGGAGAAGGCATGTTGCACCGTTCGATTCGAGATGTGCAGCCACGATTAGAAGTGAGAGACCCCTTCGGCCGGGGTTAATCTGGGTCGTTGATCGGTATGCGAGTGGTCAGGAATAGAACGGGGCATGGGTGTCTCTAGGCCGTCGGATCCAAATCCATCGACCGCTAGTGGGTACTGGTTTGGGGTCGCGAGGTTTTGATCGTGACCGTCAGATGTAGATCGTGTGGATTTGATTCGATAAATCTGAACCCTTGATGCTAGATCCAGTGGTCAGGAATGGATGCCGATTTGTGTAGACCTAGATCTAATCCGGGTCGTCCAGTGTGGATCTAACGGACCATATCTCACCATACCCCTTCGGTTTAGACGTTTTGCAAAAGAGATCTTAGGTTTTTAGGAAACTAACCCGCCATCTACAACCGTGAGAAAGTAATTGAAATTAAGTCCAGAAATTTATGAATTAGCCCCTGTGTTCTCAGGTTTTTAGAACCGCAGTCTTGATAGTAAATAAAATAGGATAAATTAATGCAGAAAATGATTTTTTAGTATTAAAATAATTCCAGAAACTTGTTTAAATTATAGTAATCCATTTTAACTCCTTTTTGATCCATTCCAGTTGCATTAATTTTATATTTATATTGTTTATCACCTGATAACTCTGTTTTATCATAAAACATACACTAAAATTAATCATTTAGTTTATTCTGTACCAAACACATAAAAACTTCGAAAAATCATAGCTTGTTATACGTAACTCCGAATTTAGTGATTCTCGAACCTACGATACGTAGATTATTATTATGCATTCTGTTCTCATGTTTGGTGTGATGTTAATTTCTCCTATACCATGTTTGTTTGTGTTGCTACGAGTAGACGAGCAAGTGACCGAGGACCCCGGTACCCAGCAGGTAGAAACTATTGGGCAGGAGCTCATTAAAGGCATGTTGTGCCCTTGACCACTTTTACTTACCCAATAATGTTCTCTATAATCATTTCAGCATGCATAGGCTTAATTTTGATGGGACCCAATAGGTCACCCTAGTTTGGTCATCTTTACACCTTGTTTACCCCTGAACTTTTGGGTAGTCTTTGCTATTGCTATATGTGGTTTTGGGTGTTAAGATAATTATTACACATGGTCATGCTTTATTATTGTTATTCTATTATGTTCATGATAAGACTATTATGTTAATTGGAACATGGAGCTTAACTTGAGAAACACGTGCCACCACAAGGGTGGAATGGGACACCCTTGGCTGACTAATTAGGACAACTAGTGGAGGTCTACCTTACCTGAAAGGGGCAAGGGCAGTAGGGGAGTTCTTAGTGTAGGGAGGTTCTCAGGTTGATTTTGGTGAGATGGCTTTTCAGACAGGGGATTCCTGCATTGCGCTCCCTAGAAACTGTAGTGGGTTTTCTGAAGCTAGTGGAACTTTGTAAAGGCCATGTAGTGTTACCCTGCCTCGCTTCCTTGGTAGAGGTGTATGGAATTCATGACCTCTTGGTAGATGGGTAACATGACTTGTGGGTAATGGGTACAAACTCTGCAGAGTGTAAAACTGGTATACTTGTCGGGCTCGCGGTCATGAGCAGCTCAGGACTCTCGCATGATTAACTTATGAAATTAAACTCAATTTGTCATTTGCAATGCATTGTGGTTTTATTATTAATTTTGATCTATTATTACTCTAGTTTGGATCTACTTACATTTAGTAACTGCTAATAAAATTTGACCAACTTATTAAAAGCAATGCTCAGTATAACCCTTATTTGTTGATCAGCCTTACACTTCACATGAGCTCCCACCTTTGGTGAGTTCATGCACATTATTCCCCACAACTTGTTGAGCTATGATCTTTTGTGATCTCATCCTTGCGATATATAAACACCCCATAGGAGAAGAACAGGTGGTCCAGTAGGAGGCCTATAACGAGGAATATGAGCTAATCTAGGTGACGTCTCCCAGTTAGTCCAGATCCTGCAAGGCTTCTTCTACCTTGAAAGGCTCAATAGAAGAAACAAATGAGTAATGCTCATAGAAATTAGCTAATCATGAATGAGTAGTTACTCCCTTGTTGATGTCACCAAGAATCTGATCCACTGGATGATTCCTTTGAATGGTAGCTCGGACTTGAGTTAGAGGCGCATGTGGTACTTCTTCCTACTTGTCCTTTTCTTCCTGTGCTCCTCTTGATCTATGCCTTCTTCTTGGGGTACTTGTCCCTCATCTTGAGTTGGGGTTGCACCATTGTTGAGGAAGAGGGTTGATCTTGTTCTTAATGTTCCTGTGGTCGCACATCACCTATCGCCATAGTCCTTATTCCGACCATTGGAACTTCATCTTCATCTACATCATCAAGATCAACTTGCTCTCTTGGAGAGCCATTAGACTCATCAAATACAATGTCACTAGTGACTTCAACCAAACCGAAGATTTTTGAAGACTCTATATGCCTTTGTATTTGAATCATAACCCAGTAAAAAGCCTTCTACAGCTTTGGGAGCAAACTTTGAATGTCTACCTCTCTTAACCAAGATGTAGCATTTACTTCCAAATACACGAAAGTAAGAAACATTGGGTTTGTTACCGGTTAGGAGCTCATATGCCATCTTCTTGAGGAGGCGATGAAGGTAGAGGCGGTTTATGGCATGGCAAGCCGTATTCACATCTTCCGACCAAAACTGCTCTGGTATCTTGTATTCTCCCAGCATCGTCCTTGCCATATCGATGAGTGTCCTGTTCTTCCTCTCTACCACACCATTTTGTTGTGGTGTGTAGGGAGCAGAGAACTCATGCTTGATGTCATCCTCCTCAAGATTGTCACGGAACCTCCCAAGGTATTAGGCCCACCTACAGATGTCCTTGTCCTGAGGACCTCGGACAACCATGTAGGTGCACGTAATCACTCGACAAGTTCGGTACTCTGTATCCTCATTACATCGCCCAAGAGCGTTTCACCCATCATGCAGATATTACATCACATCGAAGGAAAGAATAAGTGGAAGCAGATTACAATAACTTAATTTACATTCATAAAATATAGAGAGAGTATTATTACAGTACCGGGTGTTAAGAGTGCATAAAGTATTATTACAAACCAGGGAGGCAAAACACCCTCTTGCACAAAAGTTTAGTGTTTTTCAAACTAGGAGGCAAGCATCCTACCGCACCCACGATCACGGATTTGGCTCCTCTTTTGGTACCACCTTTGAACAGAAACAACAAAACTCCATTGTTTCCTCACCTA
Organism: Zea mays; assembly: GCF_902167145.1. Classification (NCBI taxonomy): domain Eukaryota; kingdom Viridiplantae; phylum Streptophyta; class Magnoliopsida; order Poales; family Poaceae; genus Zea; species Zea mays. The sequence continues at coordinate 78,362,474 of NC_050104.1, read as the reverse complement.
CAACAACATGGGTTCGAAAACCCTGAGTACGGAGTGTACTTTCGCAAGTCTTACCCCACAAAGGAAAAAGACTCTCAAGGATATGTTGGCTTGAGGGAGTCAAGGTAAAGCTGATCAAGCATCAAAGACTCTGTTTGCAGAAATGCTTACTAATAGTGGATCCTTAAAAATCTAATTTTATTATCAGGTTAAGTCATTACCTGCATCTAGAGTTCTTTCTATCATAGTCAAGCACTTGGCCTATACTAGCCATCTTTTATCACCCTTTCAGTTCACTGGATTGCTACGTGTAAGTCAGTGACCAAGCCTTCATGTCCGAGAAGTAACGGCGATCCAAATCGATTAATACTCAGCTGAGGATCTCCAACCACACGACATATGTAGCACTTAACCCTTGCATATGTCAACTCGCCACCGGGTTTCTCAAGACCAGGCTGGGTTCACGCCAACCGAGAGCACAGATACACCACCGTCCAGCCTCTTGCCATAGAGGGTACACGCTACTCATGCCATCTCTCCACTTCCATTGCATGTTGGCCTTTCTGGTATTGGTCTGCGCGAGGCAAAGCTTACCCATGACGAGGCATGTGGCCAGTTAAAGGGTCCTCGGTCAGCAGGCCCACATAAACATGCTCCTTAAACGACTCAGACGGAGACACTACACCAAGACTCTCTTCTCGTGCAAGTCACCCGCCCGGTCTCGTCTTTATCATTTAAACCCAAAGTTTGGTACCTGGCAGAGGAACATCTTTTCATATGTTGAACCCATCATGGCCATGATGGATCCACCATCAAGTCTTTTCTTTTGAAAACTTCCCATCCCACATGAAGCGTCATTTTGTTTAAAACAAATCATTTTGTTTTCTAAGGCAATACTAAGCATCAGAAAACTTTTAAGTGAAAAGACTTGTGGTGGACAGTTCCAAGGAAGGAATGGTAAACAGTTCCAAGGAAGGAAATGCAGCAATTGTTTAGCACCCAACTCCTATGCACCGGGGCTTGCCTTGTGTTGTAGGAGACTCGGGATCTGTTCCACAAATATCAAAGTAGAAACTGTTCCCGGCAGGTGGAGTTTCAACTTGTGGTGCAGTTTCTTCTTCGACAATCACTTCTTCTTCGTTTTCTATACATAGCAATACTTATACATGAATGCTCATGTAATGATATGAATATGCAAATATTACAAAACACACCAAGTTGTATCTTGAATATAACTTTCGTTCATGGTACACCTGAGTTACTAGGGTTTCCTGAGTTAGTACCCTATTAGGGATAGGCTAGTTTTACCTTAGGAAGCTAGGGTTTTGGGTTTGGGATCAAACAATGTCCAAAACATGCCAAACTTTACCCAAGGGTTTTAATTATCATTTGAGGCTCACCCAAAAAGTTTTACTATTTTTAGAGCTACCAATTAAATTCTAAAATTCTAAAAGATTAGGTTTAGGCTTCTAGATGAATTTAAACAATTGCTATGAGGAGGCTCACCCAAAAAGTTTTACTATTTTGAAACTATTTTTATTAAATACTAGATGAATTTAGGAGTCTAGTAAAATTGGTCCCATGATTTTATCATTTTTCTAGAATTTCCTATAAATCTCCAAGCATGGCAGAAAAAAGAAAAAGGAAAAGAAGGAACAATATTGGGCTGAAACTAGCTTAACTCGGCCCAAGTCCAGGCGAAATGCGCCCACGCGCGCGCCCGCGCTGGCGATCTTGCATAGAGGACCCCGACTGTTTGAATAACTAGTAAAGAATCCTTGGCACTATTTCACTGACTCTTTGACATTCACACATAAGCCCCCTCACTTCTATTTCTTCACAGCGTCAAGTCCACGACGGTGAACGGCGGTGAGCATGCTCTCTGGCAAACTTGTACTGGCCGAGATGCGCAACCACCGGTGCTCTGACTTGGTCGACACCTAATCCTCCCCAGACGACCCTAATCTCTCCATTAATTACACGAATCCGGCCCAGAGTTTGTCTGCCCACGACGACGGCGAACGCTATGGACAAACTGAGGCGTTCCCGGTGATCAAGCGCGGTCTAGATCAATTGATCGGGCCGACAAGCATGCCAAGCGTGCCTGAGTGCTAAAACAAGGTTGAGGAGGGCCAGAACGGACCTGGAGATGGCGGTCCATGGCGCGATGGCTCACGGCGGCGCGGAGAACCGAATTGGGGGAAACCCCAAATTGAGGCACTACGGTGGCTAATCGAGGGCGAGGGCTGGTGCACTGGGCGTGTAACAACCTAACGGAGCACGCTGAGCGCTCAATTTATATAGAGCGATCGCGAATACGACGAATTTAGGCGGGGAAGGGTGGGCAGTGAGAGAGCGGAGGAGTCACCGGAGTTATCTATCGTGGCATTCACCGGGGCACTGTCACAGGCGATGGATAGGCTACCTAAGGTGGTCTACTGCGATGTGGTAACACCACTGATTATGTGGCGCACGGGCGGCAAGCGGCCAACATGGGCGAGGATCATTTCAGCCGGCCGCAGAGAAAGTTGTTACGGTGGCCAACACACGACCTCATCCGTGGTAAGATCTTTTCAGTGTCGGTCGTAATCCGCACCCCAGAGAGCACGAATCCGGGCGCGAAGGTCACTAGCGGTGAGGTGCGGTGCATCTGCTGATCTTTTTCAGTACTGTACCATTGAAACATTTCTTCAGAGCGTATGACAGATTGAATTAGAGGGCTTAGTTCTTCAAATTTTATGTGACAACTTAACCAGCCCTCTGTAGCAAAGTTGTTAATCTATAATCCAGCTACAATTCGACTCTAGGAACCTTGATCATTTACTTACTCGATCAAGCTCAAATGAACTCCAAAGTTCTTCACTGTTCACTATCAGCCAAGTTCAGTCTTCAGTGGTGACTGACAGTCCAACTCCATGCCCATTTTTCTCCAATTTTTGTACAGCACTAATGCCTAGTTACTTAATCAAAGTTGTACTCCTATCATATCTCTACAAGTTTGATGTATTTACCTAGGGCAAAATCCTCAAGAATTAAGAAATACAAGGCTCCTAAGTTGGCTCAATTTCACTGAATTTCAGACTTCGCCACATGGGTGTCCTTAGGACTTTTAGCAATTAAGTCCAAATTACTCCATACTACATGAAAATCTTCCAATGTAAAAATTACTTGGTTTTTTATGTTCTATCACTTTAATATTTGCACTTTGGTCCAAAAGTGCATAGAATTTGAATTTACCCCTAGGGTACAATTTAAATTTTTTTAGGGTTTCTTTTAGGGTTTTGGGCACTCTAGGGTTTTTGTGCCACTCAACTTCATCACCCTTGATCTCTTTTGAGTATTTCTAATGACTTTTTGAGATATTGCTCACTTTGGCTTACTATTGTCCACATGCCCTAATCCTAGGGTTAAGTACCATACCCTAGGGTTAAGCACACTTCAAGTCACCACATCACACATGTTTTGAAATTTTACCTAGTGAATGCATTCTAGGTGTGACAAACCAAATGAAATATCAATGCATATGATGTAATGCTTAAGTTTTAGTGCCAGTAACACCAGGGGTGTTACATCCTTCCCTCCAAAAAAAGAATCTCGTCCCGAGATTTAAGGTCCTAGGGTAAATAATGGAAAAGGAAACACGTCACATCTTTATTTCCTTGCTTGTCTTACAGAGCAGGGGGTGGTATGGGGTTTATTCCAGCTTTACAATCAGATCCATACATCTTACAAGTTACATGTAGCTAAAAACCTAGGAAATTTCTTCTCCAAGAAATCTTGAGTCTCCCAGGTAGCTTCATCTTCAGTATGCTGGTTCCATTTTACCTTATAGAATTTGAGGGTCCTTTTTCGAGTGATCATGTCCTTCTGATCCAAAACTCGAATGGGATGTTCTGAATAAGTGAAATCTGGTTCCAAAGCAACATCCACCACATCGATGGTTCGATCAGGAATTCGAAGGCACTTCTTCAACTAGGATACATGGAACACATTATGTACTGCAGATAATGTTTCAGGCACTTGAAGTCTGTACGCCACTGGTTCGCATTGTTCCAGAATGGGAAATAGGCCAATGTATCAGGGTGCCAACTTTCCTTTTACCCCAAATCGATTAACACCCTTCATTGGTGATACTTTCAGGTATACATGATCAGTGACTTGAAAGAACAAAGGACGACATCGTTTATCCGCTTAATTTTTCTGCCGAGCTTGGGCCTCTTTCAAGTGGTGCTTTATTCGTTGAACTTTTTCCTCTCCTTTATTGACTAAGTCAGGCCTGAAATACCACTGTTCTCCAGGTTCTTACCAATTTAAGGGTGTCCGGCATCGTCGCCCATACAGTGCTTTAAACAGTGCCATCTTGATGCTTTCTTGATAGCTATTATTATAAGAAAACTTTACCAATGGCAGACAATCATCCCATTTCTGTGGGAACTCCAGAACACATGCCCGTAGCATATCTTCAAGTATCTGATTTACTCTCTCAGTTTGTCCACTTGTTTGAGGATGATACGCCGAACTGTGGAGTAATTTAGTACCCAAGGATTTATGCAGTTCACTCCAAAACTTGGATACAAATTGGGGTCCACGGTCCGATACTATCATTTTTGGAACTACATGTAAACTAAGAATACGAGCAATGTATAACTGGGCATAGACAACAACTGGGTGATCTGTCTTGACGGGAAAAAAATGTGCTATCTTTGTAAGCCAATCAACTATAACCCAGATAGAATCAAATCCTTTAGTTGTCCAAGGTAATCCCACAATGAAGTCCATACTAATATCTTCCCACTTCCAAGTTGGGATGGGTAAGGATTGTAATGGTCCAGCGGTCTTCATATGCACTGCCTTGACACGTCTACATGTGTCGCATCTTGCCACATAGCGTGCAATTTCTATCTTCATCTTTGTCCTCCAATAGTGTTGTTTTAAATCTTGATACATCTTTGTACTCCCCGGATGAATGGAATATCGACTAAGATGGGCTTCGTCCAGAATTTGTTGGCGGACTTCAGCATCTTTTGGCACAACTATGTGATCTTTAAACCATATTACTCCTTGGTCATCTTTTCTGAAGCACTTTGCTTTGCCGGCTTCCATTTTCTCATGAATATGGTTCATACCCTTGTTGGTTCTTTGAGCATCAATAATTCTCTGTAGAAGAACTGATTAAAGCTTCAATTGTGTCAAAGTTCCGTGTTGTATCATACCCAGGTTCAACTTCTCCATTTCTTGACAGTGGGTGGTGTCAGGGGTCCTTACTGTAAGACAATGACAGGAAACTTTGCGACTCAATGCATCTACCACCAAATTGGCTTTTCCTGGGTGATAATGGATTTCCAAGTCATAATCTTTAATTAGCTCAATCCATCTTCTCTACCTCATGTTCAGTTCTGACTGGGTAAAGATATATTTTAGACTTTCGTGATCTGTATATAAATGACAAGTATTTCCCAGCAGATAATGACGCCAAATTTTAAAGGCATGTACCACTGCAACTAATTCCAAATCATGAGTTGGATAGTGCTCCTCATGCCGGCGCAGTTGCCGTGAAGCATAAGCTATGACTCGGCCCTCTTGCATTAGAACACATCCGAGACCACTGCATGATGCGTCACAATACACATCAAAAGGCTTTTCAATATCCGATTGAGCCAACACCAGAGCAGTGGTTAATAACACCTTAAGCTGCTCGAAGGCTTCATTGCATTTTGAGGACCAATCAAACTTTGTATCATTCTTCAATAAACCTGTAATAGGTTTAACAATCTTAGAGAAATCTGGAATGAACCTGCGGTAATATCCAGTAAGTACAAGGAAACTTCGGACTTGATGCACTATAGTAGGCGGTTTCCATTCTAGAATATCCTTGACTTTGCTGGGATCGACCGCAATCCCTTTTGCAGATAATACATGTCCCAAAAACTGGATTTCCTCCAACCAAAATGCGCATTTGCTGAACTTGGCATACAACTGATGTTCCCTTAAGCGCGTTAGCACGATCTGCAAGTGCTTGGCATGCTCCTCTTCATTTTTGGAATAGATCAGAATGTCGTCAATGAAGACCACCACAAATTTATCCAACTCGGGCATAAATACTGAGTTCATTAAGTATGTGAAGTGGGCTAGAGCATTTGTTAATCCGAAAGACATGACCAAATATTCAAATAACCCATACCGCGTGGTGAATGTGGTCTTGGGTATATCCTCGGGTCAAATACAGATATGATGATAGCCCAATCTAAGATCAATCTTTGAGAATACCCGAGCTCCTGTAAGTAGATCAAATAAGATATCGATCCGAGGAAATGGGTACTTGTTCTTGATGGTAACCTCATTAAGGGGTCTATAGCCCACGCACATTCAAAGCGTCTGGTACTTCTTCTTGATGAAAATTGCTGGACATCCCCATGGTGATGAACTAGGTCTGATGAACCCTTTCTCAGGCAAGTCTTGTAGTTGAGTCTTGACATCTGACAGTTCATTAGGTGGCATTCGGTACAATCTTCTGGAAATAGGAGTCGTACCGGGCTTCAGTTCAATCACAAATTTCACATCTTTTTCTAGAGGAAATCCAAGCAAGTCTTCAGGAAAGACATCCAGAAATTCACATACCACTGGAATATCCTAGATTTTTTGCACGATAGCCTCATAAACTCGTCTACATGCTTTGGCTGGGACAGCTATAGGGATGGACAATTGGATCTCCTCATGACCATGGCTTAATTTAATGGTCCTTAAGTCTGTATTGATGATGGCCTTATGCTGGGCTAACCAGTTCATGCCCAGAATTACATCTATGTCTTCCCCTTTATAACAATCATGTTTGTAGGAAATTCTTGTCCGGCCAATGTTACTGGTATATGGAAGGCTACTTCCTTAGTAAATATCCGACCCCCAAGTGAGTGGATAACAAATCCCTCCCTTGATTCAGTGCAATGTATGCAATATTTCTCCACAAAATTCTTGCTTATGAAGGTATGTGATGCACCAGAATCAAAGAGGATAACTGCTGGGTGATTGGCAACAAGGAACGTACCCATCATCACCGGTTCGCCCTTTGGTGTGGTAGCCACCTAGGTATAATAGACCCGTCCAGTTTTCTTGAAATTCTTGCCCGTTGAAGTGTTGGCCGTGTTCCCCTTTCCTTGATTTGAGTTCCCAGAGGGTTGCTGAAAGTTGGATTTATTTTGCTTCGGATATTGGCAGTCCTTGATGAAATGTTTGGACTTTCCACAATTGAAGCACCCATTAGAAGAACTGGGAAGGGCAGGGAAACGAGTACTAGGGGCACTTGGTTGATTGTTAGAAGCGGGGGCAGTAGTGGGACGAATAAAGACGGGTTGCTTGAATGGATATGAAGGCAGGCAAGGCGAAGAACGATTTTGATTAAAAGGTCGTATCACCAACCTGGTTCTCTTTTCAGGCCCTTGATTTGACCTTTCACCTCCAAACCCCTTTGATTTTCCATGTCCCTCATTTTTGGCTTCCACTGATAGTGTTGTACTTACAACCTTACTGTAGGTGAGGTCCAAGCATGTTGCCATTTTCCGCTGAAGCCTGTCATTGAGTCCCCTCATAAAACAATTCCTCTTCTTCAAGTTGGTATCCACCTGGTCAATAGCATACTGAGAGAGGTGGTTGAATTTGTTGAGATACTGTATTACCGTATCTCCTCCTTGCCTCAACCGGATAAACTCTTCTAGTTTCATCTGGAGCACTCCCTCTAGAACATAATGCTCCCGGAATGCTAACTTGAATTCTTCCCAGGTAACCTGATGCCCAACAGGTTGGATTGCTGAAAATTTTGCCCGCCATGTACTGGCAGGCCCTCTTAGCTGCAGTGCTGTGAACAGGGGCTTTTGCGTCTCCGTGCATCGAATTAACCCAAACTTCTGTTCCATTACTCTCACCCATCCATCGGCTTCTAAGGGTTCCTCTGCTTTAACGAAGAGTGGCAGGCGAGTTTTAGAGAATTCCAGATAAGTAGTATCTCATGGTCCCTGAGGGGGAACACTGCCTCCATGCTGTTGGAATTGGTTGCCTGCCATTTCACGCAAGAAGCGCGTATTATCAGCGGTGGCACTGACCAAGGCAGTGATAGCCTCAGCCAAAGTAGGTGGTACGGGTGGTGGATTAGGAGTATCTTCCCCACCACGGGACGTCCCCACACCATCATGTGCACGAGTCTAGGATGACATCTGAGGCAAAGAAACATTTGGAAAATATAACATGCCAACATACACCATCATATTACAATGCTGAAATGTAATAATTATACAGACTCCATTATACAACTCAACTTTTCTTACTTATTTTACATAAGTACAATACTTAGACTATACTACTCTAGTCTTCTTCATCCTTTGTTGCTCCATTGCCTGTTGTAGGAGACTGTTCGTCAGCAAGGTTCATGGAAGGAGGGGGCCTAAAAAGGTCCAGCTTCCCATCAGGTCCTTCATTAGCTGTTCCCGACAATCCGGCTCCCATTGTAGCAACGTCTGGTGGCACGTCTGGATGCATCCGATCATACAATACATGCACTTCTTCATGTAAGGTATTACAGTACGCTTGCAGGTTTTCGAGAGATGCGCTAAGTTCTACCACGAGGGCTAGAGCTTTTGCTTCATAGTCCCAAGCGAAAGAGAGCGAGTTGACGGCACAATCGATGGCCGTATCGCGTTCTGAAATTTCGTACTGCAGACGACTCACTTCCGCTGACAGCTCCGCAATACGGTGGCTATCCCGCTCACGTGCCCTATTCCTGTGGCGTAGTTCTGACCAGAGTTGCTCCACCCTGGCTTCTAGGTCTCCAATTGGGTCATTACTGCCCCTACTTCTTCCTTCGTGTCTGGAGGCTAGCTGATGTCGTGGCACACCCTGAGGTCGAGTCGATTTACGCTGGGTAGTCTTAGTGCGCGCCATATCTCCATAAGACGAGAAGATTTATTAGTATAGTTTTAAACATGATGCATGCATAACCTAATAATAATGGAATCAACCTTCGTTGATCCCCCACTTCCTATATATTGCACTCTGTTACCCGACTTTACAAGATAAGGGGCTACCAGAAAGTGATAAGGTAAGAATGAAAGAATGTTTCTAGGTAAGTGTTTGAAAATTCTTTTAAAGTACTATGTAATATCTGAAGAGATGGGCTTCGCTCCGATACCAGCTGTCACGGAACCTCCCAAGGTATTAGGCCCACCTACAGATGTCCTTGTCCTAAGGACCTCGGCCAACCATGTAGGTGCACGTAATCACTCGACAAGTTCGGTACTCTGTATCCTCATTACATCGCCCAAGAGCGTTTCACCAATCATGCAAATATTACATCACATCGGAGGAAAGAATAAGCGGAAGCATATTACAATAATTTAATTTACATCCATAAAATATAGAGAGAGTATTATTACAGTACCGGGTGTTAAGAGTGCATAAAGTATTATTACAAACCAGGGAGGCAAAACACCCTCCCGCACAAAAGTTTAGTGTTTTTCAAACTGGGAGGCAAGCATCCTCCCACACCCACAATCACGGATTTGGCTCCTCCTTTGGTACCACCTTTGAACAGAAACAACAAAACTCCATTGTTTTCTCACCTACAACAACATGGGTTCGAAATCCCTGAGCACGGAGTGTACTTTTGCAAGTCTTACCCGACAAAGGAAGAAGACTCTCAAGGATATGCTGGCTTGAGGGAGTCAAGGTAAAGCTGATCAAGCATCAAAGACTTTGTTTGCAGAAATGCTTACTAATAGTGGATTCTTAAAAATTTAGTTTTATTATCAGGTTAAGTCATTACCTGAATCTAGAGTTCTTTCTATCCTAGTCAAGCACTTGGCCTATACTAGCCGTCTTTTATCACCCTTTCAGTTCACTAGATTTCTACGTGTAAGTCAGCGACCAAGTCTTCATGTCCGAGAAGTAACGGCGATCCGAATCGATTAATACTCAGCTGAGGATCTCCAACCACACGACATATGTAGCACTTAACCCATGTCAACTCGCCACCGGGTTTCTCAAGACCAGAACAGGTTCACGCCAACCGAGAGCACAGATACACCACCGTCCAGCCTCTTGCCACGGAGGGTACACGCTACTATCGCCATCTCTCCACTCCCATTGCGTGTTGACCTCTCTGGTATTGGTCTGCCCGAGGCAAAGCTTACCCATGACGAGGCATGTGGCCAGTTAAAGGGTCCTCGGTCAGCAGGCCCACATCGACACGGTCCTTAAATGACTCAGACGGAGACACTACACCGAGACTCTCTTCTCGTGCAAGTCACCCGCCCGGTCTCGTCTTTATCATTTAAACTCAAAGTTTGGTAGCTGGCAGAGGTACATCTTTTCAGATGTTAAACCCATCATGGCCATGATGGATCCACCATCAAGTCTTTTCTTTTGAAAACTTCCCATCCCACATGAAGTGTCATCTTTGTTTAAAACAAACCATTTTGTTTTCTAAGGCAAGACTAAGCATTAGAAAACTTTTAAGTGAAACAGGTATCAAGGAATGGTAAACAGTTCCAAGGAAGGAAATGCAGCAATTGTTTAGAACCCAACTCCTATCACCTAATGCATCATTTCATGTGATAAAGAGTTTGAAATAACAAGGAAAAGGGTAAATGCACCGGGGCTTGCCTTGTGTTGTAGGAGATTTGGGATCTGTTCCACAAATATCAAAGTAGAAACTGTTCCCGGCAGGTGGAGTTTAAGCTTGTGGTGCTGTTTCTTCTTGGACAATCACTTCTTCTTCATTTCCTATACATAGCAATACTTATACATGAATGCTCATGCAATGCTATGAATACACAAATATAACAAAACACACCAAGTTGTATCTTGAATATAACTTTCCTTCACGGTACACCTAGGTTACTAGGGTTTCCTGAGTTAGTAGCCTATTAGGGTTAGGCTAGTTTTACCTTAGGAAGCTAGGGTTTTGGGTTTGGGATCAAACAATGTCCAAAACATTCCAAACTTTACCCAAGGGTTTTAATTATCATATTAGGCTCACCCAAAAAGTTTTACTATTGTTGGAGCTACCAATTGAATTCTAAAATTTTAAAAGATTAGGTTTAGGCTTCTTTAAATGCTCAAAAATTCATGGTTGGGACTAAATATCTGGAAACTATTTTTATTAAATACTTGATGAATTTAGGACTCTAGTAAAATTGGTCCCATGATTTTGTCATTTTTCTAGAGTTCCCTATAAATCTCCAAGCTTGGCAGAAAAAAGAAAAAGGAAAAGAAGGAACAATATTAGGATGAAACTAGCCTAACTCGGCCCAAGTCCAGGCGAAATGCGCCCGTGCACGCTCGCGCTTGCGATCTTGCACAGAGGACCCCGACTGTTCGAATAACTAGTAAGAATCCTTGGCACTATTTCACTGTCTCTCTGACATTCACACATAAGCCCCCACACTTCTATTTCTTCACAGCGTCAAGTCCATGATGGTGAACGACGGTGAGCGCGCTCTCCGGCGAACTTGTACCGGCCGAGATGCGCAGCCACCGGTGCTCTGACTTGGTCGACACCTAATCCTCCCCCAGACAACCCTAATCCCTCCATTAATTACATGAATCCAGCCCAGAGTTTTTCTGCCCACGACGACGGCGAACGCAAAGACAAACCGAGGCGTTCCCTGTGATTAAGCGCGGTCTAGCTTAATTGATCGGGCTAGCAAGCATGCCAAGCATGCCTGAGTGCTAAAATAAGGTTGAGGAGGGCGAGAAGGGACCTGGAGATGGTGGTCCACGGAGCGGTGGCTCATGGCGGCGCGGAGAACCGAATTGGGGGAAACCCCAAATTGAGGCGCTACGTTGGCTAATCGGAGGCGAGGGCTGGTGCACTGGGCGCGTAACAACCTAACGGAGCACACTGAGCGCTCGATTTATAGAGAGCGATAGCGAATACGACGAATTTAGGCGGGGAAGGGCGGGCAGTGAGAGAGCGATCGCGAATACGACGAATCTATCGTGGCATTCACCGGGACACTATCACAGGCGATGGATAGGCTACATACAGCGGTCTACTGCAATGTGGTAACACCACTGATTACGTGGCGCATGGGCGGCAAGCGGCCAACACCGGCAAGGATCATTTCGGTCGGCCGCAGAGCAAGTGGGTACGACGACCAGCACACGACCTCATCCACGGTTAGATCTTTTCATTGTCGGTCGTAATCCGCACCCCAAAGAGCACGAATCATTGCATCAGCGTGAATCCGGGCGCGGAGGTCACCAACGGCGAGGTGCAGTGCATCGGCTGATCTTTTTCAGTACTGTACCATTGAAACCTTTCTTCAGAGCGCCTGACAGAGTGAATTAGAGGGCTTAGTTCTTCAATTTTTATGTGACAACTTAACTAGCCCTCTGTAGCAAAGTTGTTAATCTATAATCCAGCTACAATTCGACTATAGGAACCTTGATCATTTACTTACTCGATCAAGCTCAAATCAACTCCAAAGTTCTTCAGTGTTCACTGTCAGCCAAGTTCAGTCTTTAGTGGTGACTGACAGTCCAACTCCATGCCCATTTTTGTCCAATTTTTGTACAACACTAATGCCGAGTTACTTAATCAAAGTTGTACTCCTATCATAGCTCTACAAGTTTGATGTATTGACCTAGGGAAAAATCCTCAAGAATTAAGAAATACAAGGCTCCTAAGTTGGCTCAATTTCACTGAATTTGAGACTTAGCCACATGGGTGTCCTTAGGACTTTTTGCAATTAAGTCCAAATTACTCCATACTACTTGAAAATCTTTCAATGTAAAAATTACTTGGTTTTTGATGTTCTATCACTTTGATATTTGCACTTTGGTCCAAAGGTGCATAGAATTTGAATTTACCCCCTAGGGTACAATTTAGGGTTTTCTAGGGTTTCTTTTAGGGTTTTGGGCACTCTAGGGGTTTTGTGCCACTCAAATTCATTACTCTTGATGTCTTTTGAGTATTTATAATGACTTCTTGAGATATTGCTCACTTTGGCTTACTATTCTCCACATGCCCTAATCCTAGGGTTAAGTACCCTACCCTAGGGTAAGCACACTTCAAGTCAAAACATCACACATGTTTTGAAATTTTACCTAGTGAATGCATTCTAGGTGTGACAAACTGTCGGCGTTTCGACCCCCGGGGGTCCCTGGACCGACGAGTAAATTGTCGCCGCGTGCCCCAGCCCAGATGGGTCGGTGCGAGACGGAGCGTGAAGGGGGGAGACAGGTGTAAAAGGGGAAACCTGCGGCCTTCGTGTTTGTCCCGCGCCCAGGTCGGGTGCGCTTGCAGTAGGGGGTTACAAGCGTCCGCGAGGGAGGGAGCGAGAGGCCTATGCGCGCGCCGTCCCATCCTTCCCCGCGCGGCTAACCCTCTGTAAGAGGGCCCTGGACCTAAATTTTATAGGCGTACGGAGAGGATCCAGGTGTACAATGGGAGGTGTAGCAGTGTGCTAACGTGTCTAGCAGAGAAGAGCTAGTGCCCTAAGTACATGTCGTCGTGGCAGCCGGAGAGATTTTGGCACCCAGTTCGTGTGGTGTCATGGCCGTCGGAGGAGCGCTGGAGCCTGGCGGAAGGACAGATGTCGGGGCTGTCGAGTCCTTGCTGACGTCTCCTTGCTTCCGTAAGGGGACTGAGAGCCGCCGTCGTCATGGAGCATGCGGGGTGCCATCATTACTTGTTTACCGGGGCGAGCCAGATGGGACATCGGTCTTGTTCCCCGTAGCCTGAGTTAGCTTGGGGTAGGGTAATGATGGCGCCTCCTGTGACGTGGTCGGTCCAAGCCCTGGGTTGGGCGAGGTGGAGGCTCCTCCGAGGTCGAGGTCGAGTCTGTCTTCCGAGGCCGAGGTCGGGTCCGAGCCCCTGGGTCGGGCGAGGCGGAGACCGTCGGCTGAGGCCAAGGCTGAGTCCGAGCCCTGGGGTCGGGCGAGGCGGAGTTCGTCGTCTTCCGGGGCCGAGCCCGAGTCCGAGCCCTGGGGTCGGGTGAGGCGGAGTTCGTCGTCTTCCGGGGCCAAGCCCTGGGATCGGGCGAGGCGGAGTTCGTCGTCTTCCAGGGCTGAGCCCGAGTCCGAGCCCTGGGGTCGGGCGAGGCGGAGTTCGTCGTCTTCCGGGACCGAGCCCGAGTCCGAGCCCTGGGATCGGGCGAGGCGGAGTTCGTCGTCTTCCGGGGCTGAGCCCGAGTCCGAGCTCTGGGGTCGGGCGATGCGGAGTTCGTCGTCTTCCGGGGATGAGCCCGAGTCCGAGCCCTGGGGTCGGGTGATGCAGAGTTTCCTATGGCGCCTGAGGCCGGACTTGGCTGCTGTCAGCCTCACTCTGTCGAGTGGCACAGCAGTCGGAGCGGCGCAGGCGGCGCTGTCCTCTTGTCAGGCCGGTCAGTGGAGCGGCGAAGTGACTGCGGTCACTTCGGCTCTGTCGACTGAAGGGCGCGCGTCAGGATAAGGTGTCAGGCCACCTTTGCATTAAATGCTTCTGCGATACGGTCGGTCGGTGTGGCGACTTGGCCAAGGTTGCTTCTTGGCGAAGACTGGGCCTCGGGCGAACCGAAAGTGTGTCCGTTGCTGGAGGGGGTCCTCGGGCGAGACGTAAATCCTCCGGGGTCGGCTGCCCTTGCCTGAGGCTGGGCTCGGGCGAGGCGAGATCGTGTCCCTTGAGTGGACCGAGCCTTGACTTAATCGCACCCATCAGGCCTTTGCAGCTTTGTGCTGATGGGGGTTACGAGCTGAGATTAGGAGTCTTGAGGGTACCCCTAATTATGGTCCCCAACAGTAGCCCCCGAGCCTCGAAGGGAGTGTTAATACTCGCTCGGAGGCTTTTGTCGCACTTTTTTGCAAGGGGACCGGCCTTTCTTGGTTGCGTTTTGTTAAGGCGGGTGTAGCCCCCGAGGCCTCAGAGGAGTGGTTTGACTCCTTAGAGGTCTTAATGCATTTCGCGATGCTTCGACCGGTGTGGTTGTTCCCTCATGCGAGCTGGCTGTAGCCCGGGTGCACGGTCGGGTCCCATGTTCTCGGGCTGGTATGTTGACGCTGTCAACGGTTTGGCCGGAGCCGGGTTTGCGAGAGCAGCCCCCGAGCCTCCGCACAGGGCGAGAGGACGGTCAAGGACAGACTCGACTTTTTTACATACGCCCCTGCGTCGCCTTTCTGCAAGGAGGAGGGGGGAAAAGCGCCATGTTGCCCTTGGAGGGCGCCGAACATGGTGTCTCCAGTGAGCTGCTAACGGGTAATCCGAGTGGACGCCCGTGCCCCATTTGTTAGGGGTCGGCTAGAGGGCCGGAGGCGCGCTCCAAAAGTACCTGCGGGTGATTTGCCGGACTCGGTCCCCTTTTGACGGGGTCCGAGGGCTCGATGCCTCCCTCTGATGGGATTCCGTTAAAAGATCGTTCCCGCTGGTCTCGGAAATGTCCTAGGGTACCTCGGGAGCGTAGCCCGAGCGTTGGTTATGTATCGAACGTACCCAGGGTCATCCCTCGCTCTGCGTCTAAGGCAGCTGTGAACCCTTCGAGGGCCAGCCTACGAACCCCTGATCAGTAGTGGGCGCGGAACCCGAGTGGCCTGAGGCGGCCATTGAACCCTTCCGAGGGGCCGGCCTTCGAACCTCTGACCAGTAGTGGGCGGAGCCCGAGCGCTCTGAGGCGGCTGTTGAACCCCTCCGAGGGGCCATCCTTCGAACCTCTGATCAGTAGGGGGGCTCGGGGCCCGTTTCCTTCGCGGAGAAGGATCCCTTTCGGGGTATCCCCTTTCCCGGTCCCTGTTGTAAGAGAGAGAAAGAGGAAGAGGAAAAGGATACGAAATCGAATGACGTGGCGCGCCTTTTTTGACGCGGTCATTATGGCGAAGGCGAAGCGTCGCCCGCTTCTCCTGCCAAAGGTGCCGCCTATCCCGCCGCAGAGTTAATGTGACGGGACGAGTGGTTCGCCGGGGCAGCCGTTGCGCGTGCGCGAGTCGTTCGAGGAACAGAACACGGGCGCGCCGTCTTCGCGCCGTGGGAGAGGGCTCTCTCGCTGTCCCAGGAGGGGACATGAGCTTGGCTGACGACTTGACCGCTGCTTCCGCTCGCCTGCCACCGCCATTACTGCCGGCACACTTCTGGCCGTATCGACCGTCGCGCCTTCTCCCGCGGCTGACTGGCCCGTGACCGATGTGCCTGGTTGGCACTGTTGGGTCATGCGTAGGGTTGCCTCGAGTCGTGGTACTGGTTCCGCAGTCGAGGAGGCGCGGTAGTGGCGCGAGTGGCGGTGTAGTTTCTTGCACGTAGCAACCGGCGCGCCAGTTATGTGACGTGTGGGCCTGGGCCTCCATGCTGGACGCGTCGAAGTCGAAAGGTTGCGCCCCTTCGGTGCGGTTGCATGCCGCCTGCATGGCGGTCCGCCCTTTCACCCGCTGGTCCGGGCGAAAGTGGAGGATTGCTCGTAACCGCTGGCCAGTTGCAAGTACCGCGTGCGCGGCGGTTTGGCTTCTTCTGCCCCTGGCCAGCTTGCATGACGCGTGGGGCCCAGCCCCCGTGTCGTAGGGGGAGGACCTTGGAGCGTGTTGGAGAAGACTTAGCCCGCGATGGATGAGGACGCAAGTGGGGAGAGTTGCCTTTAAAATGAGGGTGACCCCCTTGAAAGGCAACCATGTCTTCGCGCTCCCTTCATGCATCGCGTCTTTCCACCTTCCGAGCCCCCGGATGGGGAACACTCGCTGTTCTTCCGCCTTGTCTTTGGAGGAACGCAACTTCGCGGAAGTTGGTACCTTTCAGCCATCGTTCGGCTTCAAGGATTTTCATCAGGCAGCCAGGCCGCATCCCCTCGCCGGTGGTCACCCAAGACGGTGACCACCAGCCCCTGGGTGGGGAGAAGCAAGTCGGGCTGCGATCTTGGTCCCGCCCTCAGCTTCAAAGATCTTCGTCATCCTTGCTGGGGCGGAGAGCGAGGTGAGCCGGGGCTCTACCTCCTGCACGGGTCGGCTGGCCACCTCTTCTTCCAGCTTCTGGTGGTGGAAACCATCCTCCAGCTCTGCGGAGGAGGCATCCTCCAGCCATGCCGGGGAAGGCGAACTGTTGCTGCCCAGCTAGGATGCAACATTCCGTCCTCCTCCTCGCTTTCGTGGGGAGGACGGGAGCGAGGACCTGTTGGCTTTCGTGGCGAGGACGGGAGCGAGGACCTACCGGTGCGCTTTGGAGCGGCCCGCGCTCGTCGGTGCGGCGTTGGTGGAGAGGCGGACGTCGCCGTCCGTGCTGACGTGGTGGCAGCTGGAGGAAGCTTCCCCACCGTCGAGGTCGTCAGCGCCGCCTACGGACCGACCCCCGACTCTTTGGCTTTAATATCTGGTTCGCGTCCCTTGAGTGGGGACGCGGACGAGAGCCTTCCGGTAGTCGCGTCCGTCCTGGGACCATGGCTGCTGCTGCAGAGGTCGCTGGCGAGTCGCCCGGAGCTTGTCGCCCCGCAGGCTCCCTGGTGTGGAGGCTGTTCATACCCGCGGGGACAGAACCGGAGTTCCGCTTGTAATGGCACCTTGAGTGCCAGTAGCTGTTCATTGTGGCTGTCGAGGCCTGAACATGTATGTATTTTCGGCACGGAGCCGTGTTTTTTCCTTATTTCGAGCACTAGGACTCGCCTGTCGGCTATCTAAACCGCTCCACCAAGTGTGAGTTGCCTCGTGCGAAGGTGACGAGTGAGGTATCTGTATCCCGGAGGCGTAGGAGTCCCTCGGCTCGGTCGGCCTTGCTGCCCGAGGCTTCTCTTGCTTAGTTAAAGGAACCCACGGCCGCTCTTCGATGAGCCGAAGCCGGAGGTAGCGGTGTCAGCGTGGACAGAGGCAGAGTTGGCTCGAAAAGAAGACTTCGTCTTCCGGAGCCTGGCCGGGCCGTCCACTGGCGGGACCAGCGCCGGAGTTGAGTTGCCGAGGCCACGAGCCGGGCTGATGTCCTCGGGGGACAGCTGGCTGAGGCTTCTGGGTGGCTGGTCGAGCCGTCTGCTCGAGCCGGATTCCTGGAGAAGACCCTGGCGGCGATGGCCCGGGCGTGGTGCTGATGTCGTCCTTCGGAGTGGAGATCCTCCGACCGCGTTGCCGTCGGAGGCTCGGTCGGGCTTTGCCGAAGGTGTAGTTGATGCCGAGGGTGCTGCTGCTCCCCCTCCGTCAAGGTCCGAGCCTGCAGGATCGGTTTACCTTGTAGTGTGCGTATGTTTTCTGCGGCCGCCGGGGCCCAAACACACTGTCGTCATGTTGTAAAGTTGTGTTTCTTTTCCCCTTGTTTCGAGTATCTGGACTTATTTGTCGGTAACAGAATTGTTTGTCCGAGCGAGAGTTACTTTTCACGGAAGGCGATGAGTGAGGTATCCGTATCCCGGAGGCGTAGGAGTCCCTCGGCTCGGTCGGCCTTGCCGCTTACGTGTACTCTTACTCGTCCGTAGGGTTCTGCCATCGATATAGTCGAGAAGGCCCGAAAAATCGTTTTGGCAGAAGAGGTTTCGAGCGTGAAGACTTGTTCGGTCTGCGGAATCACCTATCCGAACGTTAGTTACTTATCGTAGAAGGTGATGAGTGAGGTATCCGTATCCCGGAGGGGTAGGAGTCCCTCGGCTCGGTCATCCTTGGCTGCTTACGTGTACTTTGTCGTTTTCAGGATCCCACTTTCGAAGTAGTCGAAAAGCACGAAAAACATTCTGGTAGAAAAGATCTTTTTCCGAGGAAAATTTTGACGCATAGGGGGTTCCCCCCTTCTAGCCCCCGAGGGAGGGTCGGGCTTTGCCGAGGCAAGGCTGACCCTTCCTTGATGGTTAGACTTTGTGTGTGATCGAGGTGTATGAACGACTTGAAAGCATCTTAAGGGTTGAAGTGACGTAGCTGTCAGATGTTCCAAGCGTTGCTGTAGACCTCGCCTTGGCTGTTGGCCAGCTTGTACGTCCCGGGCTTCAGAACTTTGGCGATGACGAACGACCCTTCCCTGGGAGGCGTGAGCTTGTGCCGCCCTCGGGCATCTTGTCGCAGCCGAAGCACCAAGTCACCCACCTGGAGGTCTTGGGACCGAACCCCTCGGGCGTGGTAGCGTCGCAGGGACTGCTGGTACCGCGCCGAGTGTAGTAAGGCCATGTCCCGAGCCTCTTCCAGCTGGTCCAGTGAGTCTTCTCGGTTGGCTCGATTGCTTTGGTCGTCGTAGGCCCTTGTCCTCGGGGAACCGTATTCTAAGTCTGTGGGCAGGATGGCCTTGGCCCCATAGACTAGAAAGAACGGTGTGAAGCCCGTGGCTCGGCTCGGCGTCGTCCTCAGACTCCAGACCACCGAGGGGAGCTCCCTCATCCATCGCTTGCCGAACTTGTTGAGGTCGTTGTAGATCCGTGGCTTGAGTCCTTGCAGAATCATGCCGTTGGCACGCTCTACTTGCCCATTCGTCATGGGGTGAGCCACGGCGGCCCAGTCCACCCGGATGTGATGATCCTCGTAGAAGTCCAGGAACTTTCTGCCGGTGAACTAGGTGTCGTTGTCGGTGATGATGGAGTTCGGGACCCCAAAGCGATGGATGATGTTGGTGAAGAATGCCACCGCCTGTTCGGACCTGATGTTGTTTAGGGGTCGGACCTCGATCCACTTGGAGAATTTGTCGATGGCGACCAGCAGGTGCGTGTAGCCCCCGGGTGCCTTCTGCAAGGGGTCGACGAGGTCCAGCCCCCACACAGCAAACGGCCAGGTGATGGGTATCGTTTGCAGGGCCTGAGCGGGCAAGTGTGTCTGCCTCGCATAGAATTGACACCCTTGGCAGGTGCGGACAATTCTAGTGGCGTCGGCCACCGCGGTCGGCCAGTAGAAACCTTGTCGGAAGGCGTTTCCATCAAGGGCTCAAGGCGCTGCGTGATGACCGCAAGCCCCCGAGTGTATTTCTTGTAAGAGCTCCTGGCCTTCGGTGATGGATATGCATCGCTGGAGGATGCCCGAGGGGCTGCGGTGGTAGAGCTCCTTCCTGTCCCCCAGCAAGACGAACGACTTGGCGTGCCGCGCCAACCGCCGAGCTTCGGCTCGGTCGAGGGGTAGCTCTCCTCGGTGGAGATATTGCAGGTACGGGGTCTGCCAATTTCGATTAGGCGTGACCCCGCTCCGCTCCTCCTCGACGCGCAGTGCCTCACCTTCGGGGGCCGAGGGTGCCTCGGGCTGAGCCGAGGGTGCCTCGGCTGGGCCGAGGGTGCCTCGGGCTGGGCCGAGGCCTTCTCGGGCTCGGGCGTGTCGTCGGTCTTGACGGAGGGTTGATGCAGGTCTCGGTAGAAGACGTCCGGGGGAACCGTTGTTTGCCCCGAGGCTATCTTAGACAGCTCGTCCGTAGTCTCGTTGTAGCGTCGGGCGATGTGGTTGAGCTCGAGCCCATAGAACTTGTCCTCCAGGCGCCGAACCTCATCGCAGTAGGCTTCCATCTTCGTATCGCGGCAGTGGGAGTTCTTCATGACTTGGTCGATGAAGAGCTGCGAGTCACCGCGAGCGTCGAGGCGTCGGGCCCCTAGCTCGATGGCGATGCGCAACCCGTTGACCAGAGCTTCGTACTCGGCCACATTGTTGGACGCCGGGAAGTGGAGGCATAGCACGTAGCGTAGGTGCTTCCCGAGGGGCGAGATGAAGAGCAGGCCCGCGCCTGCCCCTGTCTTCATCAGCGACCCATCGAAAAACATGGTCCAGAGTTCCGGTTGGATCGGAGCTGTTGGGAGCTGGGTATTGACCCATTCAACCACAAAGTCCGCCAAGACTTGGGACTTGATGGCCTTCCGAGGGGCGAACGAGATTGTCTCGCCCATGATTTCCACTGCCCACTTTGCAATCCTACCCGAGGCCTCTCGGCACTGGATCATCTCCCCCAGGGGGAAGGATGACACCACAGTCACCGGATGAGACTCGAAGTAGTGTCGCAACTTCCGCCGCGTCAGGATCACCGCGTACAGCAGCTTCTGAATTTGTGGGTAGCGGATCTTGGTCTCGGATAGTACTTCACTGATGAAGTAGACTGGCCTCTGGACGGGCAATGCATGCCCCTCTTCTCGTCTCTCAACCATGATCGCGGTGCTGACCACCTGAGTGGTAGCGGCGACGTAGATCAAGAGGGCTTCTCCGGTAGCGGGGGGCACCAAGATGGGCACGTTCGTGAGGAGCGCCTTCAGGTTCCCGAGGGCTTCCTCGGCCTCCGGGGTCCAAGTGAAGCACTCGGCCTTTCTTAAGAGGCGGTACAGAGGCAGGCCTCTTTCGCCGAGGCGCGAGATGAAGCGGCTCAGAGCCGCCAGGCATCCCGTGACCCTCTGTACGCCTTTCAAGTCCTTGATGGGCCCCATGTTGATGATGGCCGTGATTTTCTCTAGGTTGGCCTCGATGCCCCGCTCGGAGACGATGAACCCCAAGAGCATGCCTCGGGGGACTCCGAAGACGCACTTCTCAGGATTGAGTTTCACGCCTTTCACCTTGAGACACCGGAATGTCGCTTCAAGGTCGGAAAGGAGGTCGGAGGCTTTCCTTGTCTTGACTACGATGTCATCGACGTAGGCCTCGACCGTTCGACCAATGTGTTTGCCGAACACGTGGTTCATGCACCTTTGGTATGTCGCACCCGCATTCCTCAAACCAAAAGGCATGGTAACATAGCAGTACATGCCGAAAGGTGTGATGAAAGAAGTCGCGAGCTGGTCGGACTCTTTCATCCTGATTTGGTGATACCCTGAGTAGGCATCGAGGAAAGACAGGGTTTCGCACCCAGCAGTGGAATCCACAATTTGATCGATGCGAGGCAGAGGGTAGGGAACTTTTGGACATGCTTTGTTTAGACCAGTGTAGTCTACACACATCCGCCATTTCCCTCCTTTCTTTCTCACAAGCACAGGGTTGGCAAGCCATTCGAGATGGAATACCTCTTTGATGAACCCTGCCGCCATTAGCTTGTGGATCTCCTCGCCTATGGCTCTGCACTTTTCCTCGTCGAATCGGCGCAGAGGCTACTTCACGGGTCGGGCCCCAGCTCGGATATCCAGCGAGTGCTCGGCGACATCCCTCAGTATGTCGGGCATGTCCGAGGGACTCCACGCGAAAACGTCGGCGTTTGCGCGGAGAAAGTTGACGAGCACTACTTCCTATTTGGGATCGAGCTCAGAGCCGATCCGAATCTACTTGGAGGCGTCGTTGCTGGGGTCGAGAGGGACGGACTTAACCGTCTCCGCTGGCTCGAAGTTGCCGGCGTGGCGCTTCATGTCTGGCGCCTCCTTAGAGAGGCTCTCCAGGTCGGCGATGAGGGCCTCGGACTCGGCGAGGGCCTCGGCGTACTCCACGCACTCCACGTCGCATTCGTATGCGTGTCGGTACGTGGGGCCGACGGTGATGACCCCGTTGGGGCTCGACATCTTGAGCTTGAGGTAGGTGTAGTTGGGGACGGCCATGAACTTGGCGTAGCATGGCCTCCCCAACACTGCGTGGTAGGTTCCTCGGAACCCGACCACCTCGAACGTGAGGGTCTCCCTTCGGAAGTTGGAGGGAGTCCCGAAGCAGACAGGTAGATCGAGTTGTCCGAGGGGCTGGACGCGCTTCCCGGGGATGATCCTGTGAAAAGGCGCAGCGCCTGCCTGGACCGAGGACAGATCGATCCGTAGGAGCCCGAGGGTCTCGGCGTAGATGATGTTGAGGCTGCTGCCTCCGTCCATGAGGACCTTGGTGAGCCTGACGTTGCCGATGACGGGGTCGACAATGAGCGGGTATTTCCTCGGGCTCGGCACGCGGTCGGGGTGATCACCCCGGTCGAAGGTGATGGGCTTGTCGGACCAGTCTAGGTAGACTGGCGCCACCACCTTTACCGAGAAGACCTCCCGACGCTCTTTCTTGCGGTGCCGAGCCGAGGCGTTCGCCACTTGCCCATCGTAGATCATGAAGCAGTCATGGACCTCGGGGAACTCTCCTGCCTTGTGATCTTCCTTCTTATCGTCATCGCGGGCTCTGCCACCCTCCGCAGGTGGCCCGGCCTTGTGAAAGTGGCGCCGAGGCATGGCGCACTCCTCAAGGGTGTGCTTGACGGGCCCCTAATGATAGGGGCACGGCTCCTTGAGCATCTTGTCGAAGAGATTGGCGCCCCCGGGAGGTTTCCGAGGGTTCTTGTACTCGGTGGCGGTGACAAGGTCCGCGTCGGCGGCGTCACGTTTCTCTTGCGACTTCTTCTTGCCTTTCTTCTTGGTGCCGCGCTGAGTGGACGCCTCGGGGACATCTTCCGGCGGGTGGCCCTGGGGCTGCTTATCCTTCCGAAAGATGGCCTCAACCGCCTCCTGGACAGAGGCAAACTTGGTGGCGATGTCCATCAGCTCGCTCGCCCTGGTGGGGGTCTTGCGGCCCAGCTTGCTCACCAGGTCGCGACAGGTGGTGCCGGCGAGGAACGCGCCGATGACATCCGAGTCGGTGATGTTGGGCAGCTCGGTGCGCTGCTTCGAGAATCGCCGGATGTAGTCCCGGAGAGACTCTCCCGGCTGCTGGCGGTAGCTTCGGAGATCCCAGGAGTTCCCAGGGCGCACGTACGTGCCCTAGAAGTTTCCGGCGAAGGCTTGAACTAGGTCGTCCCAGTTGGAGATCTGCCCCGGAGGCAGGTGCTCCAGCCAGGCTCAAGCGGTGTCGGAGAGGAACAGGAGGAGGTTGCGGATGATGAGGTTGTCATCGTCCGTTCCACCCAGGTGGCAGGCCAGCCGGTAGTCCACGAGCCACAGTTCTGGTCTCGTCTCCCCCGAGTACTTTGTGATAGTAGTCGGGGTTCGGAGCCGGGTCGGGAACGGCGCCCGTCGTATGGCCCGGCTGAAAGCCTGCGGACCGGGTGGTTCGGGCGAGGGACTCCGATCCTCCCCGCTGTCATAGCGTCCCCCACGCCTGGGGTGGTAGCCTCGGCGCACCTTCTCATCGAGGTGGGCTCGACGGTTGCGGTGATGGTGCTCGTTGCCAAGGCGTCCAGGGGCCGCAGGCGCTATGTTGCGCGTGCGCCCAGTGTGGACCGAGGCTTCCCGCATGAATCGGGAAGTCGCGGCGCGATGCTCCGAGGGGTAGCCCTGCCTTCGGGAGGCAGAGCTCTCGGCCCATCGGACCGCGGCATCCTCCAGGAGATTCTTGAGCTCTCCCTGGATACGCCGCCCCTCAGTGGTTGATGGTTCCGGCATCGCGCGGAGAAGTATTGCCGCTGCAGCCAGGTTATGGCCGACCCCACTGGAAGCCGGTGGCGGCCTTGCCCTGACATCGTCGGCGATGCGGTGTTGGATGCCCTGGGGTGGATGACGCGCTTCTCCGGTCGGAGGTTGGCCTGCCCATTCCTGCCCGATGTCCCGGCGGAACGGCTCAAGCGTTCCAGCTCCCTCGTCGAGCCTGGCCTGCATCTCGTGGATTTGCTCGAGCTGTGCGTCCTGACCCCCCGCAAGGACTGGGACCACAGCTAGCTCCCGAAGGATGTCAACGCGAGGCACAGGCCTAGGGGGATCACCGTTTCCCGGTATACCAAGATGGTTGCCTTCGCCGGGACCCCCTAGATCGACGTGGAAACATTCACGACTTGGGCCGCAATCCTCGTCGCCGAGGCTATGGCTACCGTCAGAACAGTCGGAAAGGCAGTAGTCACATGCGGTCATGAAGTCCCGCATGGCACTGGGGTTACCAAGTCCGGAGAAATCCCAACAGAAGTCAGGCTCGTCATCTTCCTCGGAACCCGAGGGCCCGTAGGTTGAGACGGCTGTATGAAAGCGTCCACCGAAGCGAAGTCGCTTGGTGGGTCGAGGCTGAATCCAAAAGGCTCGAGATGGGAATCGGTCGGTACCTCTTGGTCGACGGGCAGTGACGAAGTCACGTTAGGGGCAGACTGCACCATCATCTCAGGTACGAGAGTGGCGCCCAGTAAGTCCTTTGTGAGCGTGCTGGCGTCGTCCGTCTGTTTGGAGTTGGCGTGTTGCGGGGAAACGACGCTCGTCTTCGTCTCAGACGCGAGGTCGATGCCCGACGTGCCCCCCGTTGGGGCGCCGGCGCCGTCGACTCGCTCGACAGCCGTCGAGGTGCCGCCTCCTACTTGGCCTTGGTTGCCCCGCCTCCTCCTCCGTCGGCGGGGGAGGGGACGGGACAAGCCCGAATGTCGTTCTTCCGCCACGTGGGGAAGACGTCGTCGAATCCGCCGCCGGCGGGCGGGTTGTCGACCGCCATTGTCGCTGTCGCGCGGCGGAGGAAGGAGTATCATGTCGTAGCTGTCGTCGAGGGACATGAACTCGAGACTCCCGAAACGGAGCACCGTCCCGGGCTGGAAAGGTTGCTGGAGACTGCCCATCTGGAGCTTGACGGGAAGCTGTTCGTCAACACGTAGCAGGCCCCTACATGGCGCGCCAACTGTCGGCGTTTCGACCCTGGGGGGTCCCTGGACCGACGAGTAAATTGTCGCCACGTGCCCCAGCCCAGATGGGTCGGCGCGAGACGGAGTGCGAAGGGGGGAGACAGGTGTAAAAGAAGAAACCCGCGACCTTCGTGTTTGTCCCGCGTCCAGGTCGGGTGCGCTTGCAGTAGGGGGTTACAAGCGTCCGCGAGGGAGGGAGCGAGAGGCCTATGCGCGCGCCGTCCCATCCTTCCCCGCGCGGCCAACCCTCTATAAGAGGGCCCTGGACCTTCCTTTTATAGGCGTAAGGAGAGGATCCAGGTGTACAATGGGAGGTGTAGCAGAGAAGAGCTAGTGCCCTAAGTACATGCCGTCGTGGCAGCCGGAGAGGTTTTGGCACCCAGTTCGTGTGGTGTCGTGGTCGTCGGAGGAGCGCTGGAGCCTGGTGGAAGGACAGCTGTCGGGGCTGTCGATTCCTTGCTGACGTCTCCTTGCTTCTGTAAGGGGACTGAGAGCCACCGTCGTCATGGAGCATGCGGGGCGCCATCATTACTTGTTTACCGGGGCGAGCCAGATGGGACGCCGGTCTTGTTCCCCGTAGCCTGAGTTAGCTTGGGGTAGGGTAATGATGGCGCCTCCTGTGACGTGGTCGGTCCGAGCCCTGGGTTGGGCGAGTTGGAGGCTCCTCCGAGGTCGAGGTCGAGTCTGTCTTCCGAGGCCGAGGTTGTGACACCCCAGTGTCACCTAGGGTTTCTCTCAAATACCAACCCAAGAACCATTATTTTATGTGAACCAAAGTAAGCATGAGCATCAAATTAACTTAAGTAAGAAAGAATCCACCAAGTATATACTCAAAAGTATCATGATCAAAACAATTGAGTCTTTTAAAAGGATAAGAATGTACAACCCTAATGAAAACCCTAAGTGAGCCCCATGAGCAAAATTCAAGAAAATCAGAAAAAGGGGATGAAAAGTTTAAAATTATGACTTGAGCCAATTATAAAAATTGAAGTATATTTAATGAGCAACAAGAAATGTTGAGAAAGCTTAGCCAAAATAACTCAAATAAAACCCCAAATCAAGCTTCTCATGTGGGGACTTAATGGGAATTCTGAATTTCAGAATTCTGAAATTCAGACCTTGAGCCAAAGATCAGGGATGTTCACCTTGATCCCTAACTCGAATCCTAATGGCCCCATTGACAAATTTGTGTCTAACTAACCCCTCTGTCGTGTGCCAGAAGATGGCATTGGGACGCAAGCCCTAGACATGATAAAACCTTGGATTTGCCTCGGGTTTGGGCAGGGAGACAGACCAGATTTCCTGGCTCCATATCTCTGCAACCAGTAGGCAAAATCCTATGACCCCCACACAAGAATGGTAGCTTGAAGGGAGGAGAAGAGGTTTTGTGCACTGACCAAGGCGAGAGCAGGCTCGGATGAGCGACCACACGCGCCAGAACTTGGGCAGAACGCACGGGCACACGTGTTCGACCTTGGTCGGCACGCCAGAGCTTGCCCAACCCGCGCGCGCGCTCGCCCCGGCGTCCGGTCAAGTCCGCCGCGCGCCCACGACCTCGGCTGTGCCCGCCCGCGCCTATAAAGCCTCCCCGGGCGCACCTCACTTCGCCCCGCACTCACCCTCACCGGCCAGCCCCCTCTCCTTAGCTCCGGCGAGCTCAATTCCGCCCGCCATTGCCGCCAGAGCTTCGGCCACCGTGGCCAGCCCACTCCAGCCATCCTCATGTCGAGCCAGTGCTTCGGCTAGCTCCGCCAGTAGCCCGTGAAGCTTGCCAAGCCCTCGGACCCGGCCAGACTTCACCGGAGGCCCGAGATCGACCTCACCGGACTTCGGTCTTCCGCCGCCGCGCGTGGACCGAGCTATCCAGTGAGTCTCCAACCGATTCCTTGCACCCATATCTTCTCTGGCATCCCGTGAACCTCTCTGACCCATCCAATTGCTCTATCTTGCCGTGACCAGGCCGGACTCCTCGCCGCCGACGAGCATCCCCGCCTGCGCGCGTGGACCGACCGACTCCGGCCATCTCCGACGGCGACCCGCACACCGTTGTGATCCCCGAGACCTCCCCTACGTCCTCGACCACTTCACCAGAGCAATCTCGCCGCCGGTAAGCCCCTCCGCCCTTTCTTCCGCCGCGGTTACTGTTTAAGATAGAAGAAGGACCTCGGGTTAGGATTTGTAGAACCAGAGGGGTTTTCTGTAACGTCAGTGACTCATGTGAATAGTAGCTTAAGGACTGATTCGCAAGGAAAACTTAAAAACCCGCCAGGGACCCCAGTGCAAAGTGGATTTCCATTAAACCAATTCTGTTATTCCTTTTAAAATGACCAGAGAACTTAGAAAACCCATAACTTGATGAATTTTTCATAAAAAGTTCTCAAACCAATTTTGCTAGCTCCTGAATATTATGAACTATCATTTAAAAATGATAAACCCTATGCTTTTTGTTCTAAATTTTAGTGTTTAAAATTAAAAACAGAAACCCACCAAACCTTGTTTAATTAAGGAAAATTAGTTTTTCTTCTGTGCTGAACTTAAGAAAATTTGTAGATGATCAAACCTCATTTAGACACTGTTTAAAAATAGTAGGAACCCCAGCATTAGAAATTATGATGTGCTTATTCATTTAAAGCTATTTTGCCCAAAACTTAAAAAAAATCAGAAAGGCATTGGAAATTAATGAACAGTGATTAAGATTATTTTTCCTAGTTTACTTATGTAACAGAGAACCTAGGAAAAATACAGAGACCATTAATTTGGACCAGTTTTAAATTAAAATGTTTTATTTAGCCTTATATGGACTGAAAATCAATTATTAGAATAGCAAAACTATAACGAAAATGAGTAGTAAAAATTCAGTGGACTTACAACCACCAGAGCCCCACTACAAAAATAAAGGGCACCTCAGCCCAACTTTTTAAGTAAGAAAAATAAATACAAAGTGATAATAAGGCATTTCCCCAATAATTCTTGAACAACCCCTACTAATGTGATAATAGGCAACCAAAAATTAGGTAAGTCCATAATGAGATAAACTACCAGAGAAAAATGCAAACCCATGAAAAAGAAACAAACTCATACCTATTGCTAATAATTTAAAAGAAAGGCCACTTGATTCAAATAATACATACCACCCCTTCCCTTAAGCAAATAGAGGACAAACTTCAGAATGATTGCTCTTGCACAAAATAATAACCAAGAAAAATAAGAACTCTGTTGTTTGATGTTTTCAAATATAGCGGTAGTAGAAAGCACCCATTTGGCTAGAAACTTGAGAAAACCATAGAAAAATAATTAAAAGGTATTAATGACTAGAAATTTGTATCAAGTCATGTTATAACACCTAAAAGCCAGCAAAAATAAGTTTTAGAGAATTACCCACTGTTAAATAGTAGTTGTAGTTCAAAGCACTCCTTCTACCCTAGGATTTGATAATTTTGTCCAGAGAAAACTATTCACTTTCTGTTCCCCAAATTTTGAGACAAAGCAACATACACCAGTACCCAGCCACTGTAATTTTTGCAGAATTTTTAGAATTTTATAAAAGCAACTTGTAGTTCAAACCCACTCCAAAGCATTAAAAAGAATAAAAGAAAAGGGAAGAAGAAATAAACCTCACCCCAATAAGTCTAACTTGAGAACTTATCAATTCTCCCTAAGACTTAGAAGGAATTCAGTGGAACCCCAAAAATTGAATCCACTACTTACCTTAGCTAAGTTTAAACCAATTTACCAAGTATACCACCCAAGGGTCTTACATAAGTAAAGTTAACTTTGTTTAACTCAAGAAGATCATACACCTTTAAAGTTGTAATTTCTAGAAGCACATATGATATCATGCATATATCTTACGCATTGGATTCATTAGATTGTAATCTTGCCGACGGAGAGTACGTGCTCATCCCCAAGCAAGGATCTGTCCAAGAGGAGGACCAGGAGCAGGCTTCAGAGGCTGCTATTGAGGATCTCCTCGCAGCCCCAGCAATTGAAGGCAAGCCCCGGTTTATATGCATAACCGTATTATTATATGCTACTTTACTACACTTAATGCTTGTAGGATTGCAATGTGCACTTAAGTGTAGGAGTTGCTTGAAACCTCTAGTTGCATGAACTTAGGATTCCTTTTTGAGATGAATACTAGTATGCTAGGTCGAGTAGCTGCTATGCTAATCAGGATCTCGGTAGAAGTCGAGTGATTTTTCTAGCACTCGCGCGAGGTCAGGAATTGATTGTATTCATCTTGATAACGGGATATATGTTAGTCTATGGACTTGGATCCAGGGAGGATGCCTTGTCCATGAGACGGGAAAAATGAATTAAGGATTAATGTGTGGATACCGGAGTCAAGCTTTTGAACGTACTAAGCACATGCCGGGAAAAATGGTAACCGGTAAACCTAGTACCTGATTGAAGCCGGGCGCGGACTTTATCCCTCATGCGACCTGAGACTGGGTCTCCCATGCTAGCTATGGTGGGTACAAGTGCGGTCACTGCACGGCGGCAGCTGGGGTCAGTGGAGCATTGTATGCCAAGGCGGTGAGGCCTGGACGCGAACGGGGAATCGATGGGGACGGTTGTCATGTGTGGGGTCAGAGTACCCTGACATGCCGTGTGTTTAGGTTTACCTTGCAAGGTTAAAACTCGATTCGAATCGTCTGCTTCTCGCAGCTAATGAGACTGCTTGACCCCTTGTACTGCATCGAGTAAGAAGTGAAATGTGGTTACATGAGATAACTTGTTGATTGAACTAAATGATTGTTACCATGTATGCTTAGAAGGAGCAAATCTAGCTAAGTTAATGATCATAGAATTTGAAAAGCTAAAATTTGCTTTTAGAAACAGCTAGTGCTTTTGGCAAACCGAACCCCTCAGCCAAACAGCTGCATAGTCTAGAGGTAGAGGAGTAGACTCCTCACACCGGTTAAGTCTAGCTGAGTATTAGTATACTCAGCCTTGATTGTGGCACAATTTTTGCAGGTACCATTCAGGAAATGGTTGATGGTGTGACTTGGCCTACCACCCTGCCACCGGGTTGGACGGTCGAGTGGGATGTTGCTCCGGCAGGAGAGGAGCACGAGGAGTAGTGGGCTAGGCCTTGCCCAATTCCTCGATACCGACGACATCGATTATCCACTGCACTTTATTTGTGAACTTTAGTTACTACGCAAAAACTCCGATTTATGTAATAACTCAGTACTTAATTTGAGGTTTCCTGTTTTATTGTATTTCTTCTGTGACTCACCTTCAAGTGAGATTGTGGAATTTGATCCTGGTTAAGTGGCTCTATCAGACTAGATCTGAGGGACTGACGGGTTATTCCGATTTAAGTGTGTTAGGGCCCCTGGGGCGTGACTTAGGCACTTAAGCTGGAATAATTCGGGCGGTTCTGCCACAGCTGGTATCGGAGCAAATTCAACCATAGAGAGGGACAATAAACCATGAATACCAATTTTCAAAATCTAAAACTTGCCTAGAAACTACTACAGATCGTCAGGACTAGACCGCTAGACCTAGGACGAAAGGCCTTAGGCATAGAGGGAGAAATAGGTGGCTAACTAATTGGCCCCGTGGGCCAGTACTTATATTTTTAAGGATGCCCTAAAAAGGCACCCTATTTTCTTTTGAGAGGCAACGTTTCTTCCAGCATGCATGCATTATAAAACACCAAGAGAAATTAAAAATTTGAGCTAACCCCCTTTCTTTAAAACCATCTGGGCTCTCTTTTTCTTTTTCCTTCCACCATAATCTTTACCTTTGATTCCCTTCCGCAGATGAATTCACCCACCCCCGCCAGTGGAGGAGACTCTCGTTTCAGTTCTGACTTCCTTTCTTGCGATGGCTTTCCTTCCATCTTGTGGGAAGTGCTTAACTCCGCCGGTTACCCTACGCCCCCTTTGTACACGGTGCAGTTGTATGAGGAGCATCGGGTACCTCGTTGTCGGGTCTGGCTGACTTTGGAGGCTCATCCCCTTTAGCCGGGTTGGCGTTCTCTTGACTCTGAGACGATTGGACTCAGGACGGACGACACCGTTGAGGCAGCAGCCATGAAGACTCTGACGACTTTCTGTGGCTACCATCCCCTGGAGATGGTGATGCACCCCTTGGGACTCTTCCCTATTGAGAAGAAGGATGATCCCATGTGGTGTAACCGCGTGAGCCATGTAAAGGATGTGTGGGCAATGTATCCTAACTTGGTTGGGAGGGTCACTGTCCAGTGCATGAGTGCGCTGTACCGCCTTCAGGCCCTTCAGAGCGATGCTATGGCACTCCTTGCTAACACCGCTCAGACTGCCAAGCTCACTCTCGACAGTCGAGAAGATTTTGTGGTCGACCTATCCACGGAGTTGGTGGAGAAGGATCTGCAGATAGAGAGGCTGAGCCAGCGCATCACCACCTTGGAGCAGCAGGTGGAGATTCGAGACAACACTATTGATGTCTTGGAGAATCAGCTTCACGATGTGCAGAGGGAACTCGAAGAAGCAAATGACCACTTGGACATGCACCACCTGGAGATGGAGGCCAATGAAGCAGGAAGCGAGGGAGAAGAGGCTCCCGAGGAGCTAGGACCGGCCCCTGGTGCCAATGGGACTACCTCCGCGATGCCTCCTTCACCCGTATCCAGTGTCGCTTCCACCGCTCAGGGTTAAGCAGTCACTTCGACACTTTTAGGCGGATAGAAACCTATGCGAGCTTAGAAATATCACATTTTGGACTAGGCTTACGGGTACTTTCCTCTGATTGATGTAACCCTGTAAACTTTTGAAATTTGTGGGATCTTTGTCACCATGTTATCTTCATTTCGAACCTAATATTATGATTATGGCATTTTTCCTTCCATATGAGATGATATCTTGTCGTTCGAAACTGTGAGTTGGGATAACAATGGCGACAATCTCTGTTTTCAGATGGCAGCTAGGCAGTGTCGCGGGCAGAACGAGTAGGTTCCCCCGCCACCTCCTCCAGCTCCCACAGTGCAGGAGCTGATGGTCCAGTAGAATGAGATTCTGCGACAGCTCTTGCAGCGCCAGCCCCACCCCCAGCAGCATGGTGGAGGCCAGCATCAGCGACCTCCGGCTATGGCAACTTACCAGGAGTTTCTGAGCACGCAGCCGCCCTTGTTCACCAAGGCAGAGGATCCGTTGGACGCCGACGTATGGCTTCGTGTCGTCGAGTCCAAGTTTCCCCTCCTCACGGGAGACTGCCCTGATGAGGCCAAGGCTCGCTTCGTCGCACTGCAGCTTCGCGGCCCTGCTCGGACTTGGTGGGACCACTTCCGTGCTATGCTCCCCGCTGATCGTGAAGTATCTTGGGAGGAATTCAAGACTGCCTTCAGAGGACACCACATCCCAGCTGGCATTCTTGATCGGAAGTTGAATGAATTTCTGGCCCTTAATCAAGGAACCCGCACGGTACTGCAGTATGCGCAAGCCTTCAACGACTTATGCCAGTATGCAGGGTATCATGCTGATTCTGATGAAAAGAAGAGGGATCGCTTCCGCAGGGGTCTCAATACCAAGCTGCGGGAACGACTCAACACTGTCTGGGCTGATAGCTTCAATGAGTTGGTCAACATGGCCATCTCCCAGGAGGATTGCATTGTTGCTCACCGGCCAGAGAAGAAGAGAAAGGCACCAATGGCAGCACCATCCGCTCAGGCTCAGAGGTTCCGAATTGTTTCTCATAATCAGAGCAGGGGTTTTCAGCAGCAGGCAGGCAGATGGGTGATCAGGCCACCTCAGCAGCAGCAGCAGCCGGCACCCAACCGGTACCCAGCTCCCGCCCCAAGGAACAATCAGCCTCCGCAGCAGCAGCAGTTCCGCCAGGGCAATGGGAACAATTGTTTCACTTGTGGCAATGTGGGCCACTATGCCAAGAATTGTCCCAGGAACCAGCAGAGGCAGATGCCAGCACCAAATCAAGACAAGGGAAGAAAGTAGAAGGTGCAAGTCAGGCAAGGGAAGCTCAACTTCACTACTCTGGAGGAAGTACCTGAAGGAGCTCCTATCATGACCGGTACCTTTTCAGTTTATAATCAACCTGCTTTAATTCTGTTTGATTCTGGTGCATCTCATAGTTTCATTAGCCAAAAGTTCAGTGCTAAATGTAAACTGTCATTCTCTCACTCAAAAGGGTCATTCATGATAGTCACACCTGGGGGTAAAATTTCAACTAATCAATTAAACCAATGTGTGTCTATTCAACTGGGAAGCCACATTGTCAAAACCACTCTTCTTGTGTTGGGATTGGAAAATGTGGACATTATTCTAGGAGCAAATTGGATGACCTTGCACCAAGTTGTGCTTGATGTAGCCAGTCGTACTGTGGAAGTTAATTCTCCGTTCTGCGGGAATTTCACTTTAATTCTGCCTAGTCAGGGTTCTACTCAGTCATGTGCTTTCTCTATGACGGAGTTACCTCTGAAGAAGATCCCAGTGGTCTGTGAGTATGCAGATGTCTTTCCTGATGAATTGCCAGGAATGCCACCAGACAGGGATATTGAATTCGCCATCGAGTTGCAACCGGGAACGACCCCAATTTCCAAGAGGCCCTACCGAATGCCACCCGCCGAGTTGGCAGAGTTGAAGAAGCAATTGCAAGAGTTGCTGGATAAGGGATTTATTCGCCCAAGCACTTCGCCTTGGGGATGTCCAGCACTATTTGTGAAGAAGAAGGATGAAAGCTTGAGGCTGTGTATAGATTACCGCACTCTTAATGCGGTAACTATCAAGAACAAGTATCCTTTGCCTCGTATTGATGTTCTCTTTGACCAGTTGGTCGGGGCAAAGGTGTTTTCCAAGATAGACCTTCGCTCTGGCTACCATCAGATCAAAATACGAGTAAGTGATATTCCGAAGACGGCATTCTCAACCAGATATGGGCTATATGAATTCTTGGTGATGTCATTCGGGCTGACAAATGCACCAGCATATTTCATGTATCTAATGAATTCTGTTTTATGCCGGAATTGGACAAGTTCGTGGTGGTTTTCATCGATGATATTCTGGTGTACTCAAAGAACGAAGAAGAACATGCCGGGCATTTGCATGTAGTGCTTCAACGTCTGCGAGAGCACCACCTTTATGCCAAGTTATCCAAGTGTGATTTTTGGCTAAAGGAAATCAAATTCTTGGGTCACACTATCTCTCAAGCTTGAATAGTTGTTGATCCTGATAAAGTGCAAGAGGTGATGAACTGGAAGCCACCAACAACTGTTCGCCAGATTCGGAGTTTTCTGGGATTAGCTGGTTATTACCGAAGATTTATTCCAGACTTCTCTCGAATTGTGAAGCCTATCACTGAGTTGCTGAAGAAAGAAGTCAAATTTGTTTGGAGTCAGAAGTGCGAAGATGCCTTCCATGCATTAAGGCAGCATCTGACCACAGCACCAGTATTGGCGCAACCCGACAGCAGCAAGCCTTTTGATGTGTATTGCGATGCCTCTGGCACCGGGCTAGGTTGTGTCTTGACGCAAGACAACCGAGTCATTGCTTATGCCTCAAGAGCACTCAGGCCTCATGAGCAAAACTATCCCACTCATGACCTAGAGTTGGCAGCAGTGGTTCATGCATTAAAGATGTGGAGGCACTATCTAATGGGAACCCACTACAACATCTTCACTGATCATAAGAGCCTTAAGTACATTTTTACTCAGGCTGATCTCAACATGAGGCAGAGAAGATGGCTAGAGCTGATCAAGGATTATGACCTGGAGGTACATTATCACCTGGGAAAAGCTAATGTGGTAGCAGATGCCTTGAGTCGGAAAATGCAATGCAATTGTATTCTGATGGATTCTCGCATTAACACCTTGTGTGATGAGTTGAGCAAGATGCAAATTGAAGTGATTCCTTCTGGTTCTTTGTCTCACATTTCTGTTGAGCCAGCTTTGCAAGACCAGATTATCATGGCCCAGCTCAGTGACAAGGGAGTGCAGATTATCAAGAAGAATCTCCATCAGAAGGTTGAGAAGTATAATTGTTTTCGCCAGGATGAAAAAGGTGTGCTATGGTTCAAAAGCAGATTGGTGATTCCTAAGGACCAGGACCTCAAGAGGAAAATTTTGGATGAGGCTCATCTCTCCAAATTCTCTATGCATCCGGGAAGCACCAAGATGTACCATGATCTGAAGCCTTTGTACTGGTGGACCAGAATGAAGAGGGAGATAGCCCAGTTTGTATCAGAGTGTGACACCTGTCAGAGGATAAAGGCAAGCCACTTGAAGTCAGCTGGAGCTTTGCAACCACTGGCCGTACCTTTGTGGAAGTGGGATGACATCAGCATGGATTTCATTGTGGGTTTGCCCAACACCTCTCGTCATCATGATTCGATTTGGGTTATTGTGGACCGATTGACGAAAGTGGCACATTTTCTTCCTGTGCACACCACTGATAAGGCTCAGAAATATGCAGAATTGTATATTGGCCGGATCGTGTGTTTGCACGGATTACCTCGGACCATTGTTTCAAATCGAGGAGCCCAATTTGTTGCCAGATTTTGGGAACAATATCAAGAGTCTTTGGGAACCAAGCTAATCAGGAGTTCAGCTTACCACCCACAGACTGATGGTCAGACGGAAAGGGTAAACCAAATTCTGGAGGATATGCTGAGAGCTTGTGCAATCGATAGTGGCAAGAACTGGGATAAGCACCTCTCCTTGGCAGAGTTTGCTTATAACAATAGTTATCAATCCAGCCTAAAGATGGCACCTTTTGAAGCTCTCTATGGAAGAAGGTGTAGGACACCACTCAATTGGTCTCAACCTGGTGAAAGAGAAGTTTTTGGACCTGATTTAGTGACTGAAGCCGAAAGGAAGGTCAAGCTAATCAGGAAGAATCTAGAAGCTGCTTAGGCCAGGCAGAAGAGCTATCATGATAAAAGAAGGAAACCTCTCCAGTTCGAGGTGGGAAGTTTTGTATACCTCAAGGTATCACCCACCAAGGGAGTGCAGAGGTTTGGGATCAAAGGCAAGCAAGCCCCTCGTTACATTGGACCTTATGAGATCATAGAAGCATGTGGACCCGTGGCATACAAGCTGAAGTTACCTTCAAAGATGTCTGCCATTCACAGTGTTTTCCATGTATCTCAGCTGAAGAAGTGTGTTCGATTGCCGACCGAGATCATAGCAGAGCCAGAATTGGAGATAGAGCCAGATCTATCGTACCAAGAGTACCCCTCCAAGATTCTGGATTGTAAAGAAAGATCAACTCGGGCTAAATCGATCAAGATGTACAAGGTCCAGTGGAGTAATCACTCAGAGGAGGAAGCTACTTGGGAAACCGAGGAATTCTTGAGATCCAACTTCCCCGATTGCCTACCTAAGGAAGCTGGTACGTAATCACCCCCAACCCCTCCTCCTGCCCTTCGAATCTAATCCTCAAAAATATGATCTTAATTCAGAATGAAGTAACTATGAAGTAAAACTTAAAAGGACTTCCTTCTGAGGTTGCAAAGAGAATGACATTCGAAGAGCAGTTTTACCCTAATAATAACAATAATCACCCATTTTCTATAAGTCTCACCCTTCGCTTCACCCTGGGAGGACTCTGGCCCGAATCTCGGGATGAGATTCCTTTAAGGGGGGAAGGCTGTGACACCCCAGTGTCACCTAGGGTTTCTCTCGAATACCAACCCAAGAACCATTATTTTATGTGAACCAAAGTAAGCATGAGCATCCAATTAACTTAAGTAAGAAAGAATCCACCAACTATATACTCAAAAGTATCATGATCAAAATAATTGAGTCTTTTAAAAAGATAAGAATGTACAACCCTAATGAAAACCCTAAGTGAGCCCCATGAGCAAAATTCAAGAAAATCAGAAAAAGGGGATGAAAAGTTTAAAATTATGACTTGAGCCAATTATAAAAATTGAAGTATATTTAATGAGCAACAAGAAATGTTGAGAAAGCTTAGCCAAAATAACTCAAATAAAACCCCAAATCAAGCTTCTCATGTGGGGACTTAATGGGAATTCTGAATTTCAGAATTCTGAAATTCAGACCTTGAGCCAAAGATCAGGGATGTTCACCTTGATCCCTAACTCGAATACTAATGGCCCCATTGACAAATTTGTGTCTAACTAACCCCTCTGTCGTGTGCTAGAAGATGGTATTGGGACGCGAGCCCTAGACACGACAAAACCTTGGATTTGCCTCGGGTTTGGGCAGGGAGACAGACTGGATTTCCTGGCTCCATATCCCTGCAACCAGTAGGCAAAATCCTATGACCCCTACACAAGAATGGTAGCTTGTAGGGAGGAGAAGAGGTTTTGTGCACTGACCAAGGCGAGAGCAGGCTCGGATGAGCGACCACACGCGCCAGAACTTGGGCAGAACGCATGGGCACACGTGTTCGACCCTGGTCGGCACGCCAGAGCTCGCCCAACCCGCGCGCGCGCTCGCCCCGGCGTCCGGTCAAGTCCGCCGCGCGCCCACGCCCTCGGCCGTGCCCGCCCGCGCCTATAAAGCCTCCCCGGGCGCACCTCACTTCGCCCCGCACTCACCCTCACCGGCCAACCCCCTCTCCTTAGCTCCGGCGAGCTCAATTCCGCCCGCCATTGCCGCCAGAGCTTCAGCCACCGTGGCCAGCCCACTCCAACCATCCTCAAGTCGAGCCAGTGCTTCGGCTAGCTCCGCCAGTAGCCCGTGAAGCTTGCCAAGCCCTCGGACCCGGCCAGACTTCACCGAAGGCCCGAGATCGACCTCACCGGACTTCGGTCTTCCGCCGCCGCGCGTGGACCGAGCTATCCAATGAGTCTCCGACCGATTCCTTGCACCCATATCTTCTCTGGCATCCCGTGAACCTCTCTGACCCATCCAATTGCTCTATCTCGCCGTAACCAGGCCGGACTCCTCGCCGCCGACGAGCATCCTCGCCTGCGCGCGTGGACCGACCGACTCCGGCCATCTCCGACGGCGACCCGCACACCGTTGTGATCCCCGAGACCTCCCCTACGTCCTCCACCACTTCACCGGAGCAATCTCACCGCCGGTAAGCCCCTCCTCCCTTTCTTCCGCCGCGGTTACTGTTTAAGATAGAAGAAGGACCTCGGGTTAGGATTTGTAGAACCCGAGGTGTTTTCTGTAACGTAAGTGACTCATGTGAATAGTAGCTTAAGGACTGATTCGCGAGGAAAACTTAAAGTCCTGCCAGGGACCCCAGTGCAAAGTGGATTTCCATTAAACCAATTCTGTTATTCCTTTTAAAATGACCAGAGAACTTAGAAAACCCATAACTTGATGAATTTTTCATAAAAAGTTCTCAAACCAATTTTGCTAGCTTTTGAATATTATGAACTATCATTTAAAAATAATAAACCCTATGCTTTCTGTTCAAAATTTTAGAGTTTAAAATTAAAAACAGAAACCCACCAAACCTTGTTTAATTAAGGAAAATTAGTTTTTCTTCTGTGCTGAACTTAAGAAAATTTGTAGATGATCAAACCTCATTTAGACACTGTTTAAAAATAGTAGGAACCCCAGCATTAGAATTTATGATGTGCTTATTCATTTAAAGCTATTTTGCCCAAAACTTAAAAAAATCAGAAAGGCATTGGAAATTAATGAACAGTGATTAAGATTATTTTTCCTAGTTTACTTATGTAACAGAGAACCTAGGAAAAATACAGAGACCATTATTTTGGACCAGTTTTAAATTAAAATGTTTTATTTAGCCTTATATGGACTGAAAATCAATTATTAGAATAGCAAAACTATAACCAAAATGAGTAGTAAAAATCCAGTCGACTTACAACCACCAGAGCCCCACTACAAAAATAAAGAGCACCTTAGCCCAACTTTTTAAGTAAGGAAAATAAATACAAAGTGATAATAAGGCATTTCCCCAATAATTCTTGAACAACCTCTAATAATATGATAATAGGCAACCAAAAATTAGCTAAGTCCATAATGAGATAAACTACCAGAGAAAAATGCAAACCCATGAAAAAGAAGCAAACTCATACCTATTGCTAATAATTTAAAAGAAAGGCCACTTGATTCAAATAATACATACCACCCCTTCCCTTAAGCAAATAGAGGCCAAACTTCAGAATGATTGCTCTTGCACAAAATAATAACCAAGAAAAATAAGAACTTTGTTGTTTGATGTTTTTCAAATATAGTGGTAGTAGAAAGCACCCATTTGGCTAGAAACTTGAGAAAACCATAGAAAAATAATTAAAAGGTATTAATGACTAGAAATTTGTATCAAGTCATGTTATAACACCTAAAAGGCAGAAAAAATAAGTTTTATAGAATTACCCACTGTTAAATAGTAGTTGTAGTTCAAAACACCCCTTCTACCCTAGGATTTGATAATTTTGTCCAGAGAAAACTATTCACTTTCTGATCCCCAAATTTTGCGACAAAGCAACATACACTAGTACCCAGCCGTTGTAATTTTTGCAGAATTTTTAGAATTTTATAAATGCAACTTGTAGTTCAAACCCACTCCAAAGCATTAAAAAGAATAAAAGAAAAGGGAAGAAGAAATAAACCTTACCCCAATAAGTCTAACTTGAGAACTTATCAATTCTCCCTAAGACTTAAAAGGAATTCAGTGGAACCCCAAAAATTGAATCCACTACTTACCTTAGCTAAGTTTAAACCAATTTACCAAGTATACCACCCAAGGGTCTTACATAAGTAAAGTTAACTTTGTTTAACTCAAGAAGATCATACACCTTTAAAGTTGTAATTTCTAGAAGCACATATCATATCATGCATATATCTTACGCATTGCATTCATTAGATTGTAATCTTGCCGACGGAGAGTACGTGCTCATCCCCAAGCAAGGATCTGTCCAAGAGGACGACCAGGAGCAGGCTTCAGAGGCTGCTATTGAGGATCTCCCCGCAGCCCCAGCAATTGAAGGCAAGCCCCGGTTTATATGCATAACCGTATTATTATATGCTACTTTACTACACTTAATGCTTGTAGGATTGCAATGTGCACTTAAGTGTAGGAGTTGCTTGAAACCTCTAGTTGCATGAACTTAGGATTCCTTTTTGAGATGAATACTAGTATGCTAGGTCGAGTAGCTGCTATGCTAATCAGGATCTCGGTAGAAGTCGAGTGATTTTTCTAGCACTCGCGCGAGGTCAGGAATTGATTGTATTCATCTTGATAACGGGATATATGTTAGTCTATGGACTTGGATCCATGGAGGATGCCTTGTCCATGAGACGGGAAAAATGAATTAAGGATTAATGTGTGGATACCGGAGTCAAGCTTTTGAACGTACTAAGCACATGCCGGGAAAAATGGCAACCGGTAAACCTAGTACCTGATTGAAGCCGGGCGTGGACTTTATCCCTCATGCGACCTGAGACTGGGTCTCCCATGCTAGCTATGGTGGGTATAAGTGCGGTCACTGCACGCGCGGCAGCCGGGGTCAGTGGAGCATTGTATGCCAAGGCGGTGAGGCCTGGACGCGAACGGGGAATCGATGGGGACGGTTGTCATGTGTGGGGTCAGAGTACCCTGACATGCCGTGTGTTTAGGTTTACCTTGCAAGGTTAAAACTCGATTCGAATTGTCTGCTTCTCGCAGCTAATGAGACTGTTTGACCCGTTGTACTGCATCGAGTAAGAAGTGAAATGTGGTTACATGAGATAACTTGTTGATTGAACTAAATGATTGTTACCATGTATGCTTAGAAGGAGCAAATCTAGCTAAGTTAATGATCATAGAATTTGAAAAGCTAAAATTTGCTTTTAGAAACAGCTAGTGCTTTTGGCAAACCGAACCCCTCAGCCAAACAGCTGCATAGTCTAGAGGTAGAGGAGTAGACTCCTCACACCGGTTAAGTCTAGCTGAGTATTAGTATACTCAGCCTTGCTTGTGGCACAATTTTTGCAGGTACCATTCAGGAAATGGTTGATGGTGTGACTTGGCCTACCACCCTGCCACCGGGTTGGACGGTCGAGTGGGATGTTGCTCTGGCAGGAGAGGAGCACGAGGAGTAGTGGGCTAGGCCTTGCCCAATTCCTCGATACCGACGACATCGATTATCCGTTGCACTTTATTTGTGAACTTTAGTTACTACGCAAAAACTCCGATTTATGTAATAACTCAGTACTTAATTTGAGGTTTCCTGTTTTATTGTATTTCTTCTGTGACTCACCTTCGAGTGAGATTGTGGAATTTGATCCTGGTTAAGTGGCTCTATCAGACTAGATCTGAGGGACTTACGGGTTATTCCGATTTAACTGTGTTACGGCCCCTGGGGCGTGACTTAGGCACTTAAGCTGGAATAATTCGGGCGGTTCTGCCACAGAGGTCGGGTCCGAGCCCCTGGGTCGGGCGAGGCGGAGACCGTCGGCTGAGGCCAGGGCTGAGTCCGAGCCCTGGGGTCGGGCGAGGCGGAGTTCGTCGTCTTCCGGGGCCGAGCCCGAGTCCGAGCCCTGGGGTCGGGCAAGGCGGAGTTCGTCGTCTTCCGGGGTCGAGCCCGAGTCCGAGCCCTGGGATCGGGCGAGGCGGAGTTCGTCGTCTTCCGGGGCTGAGCCCGAGTCCGAGCCCTGGGGTCGGGCGAGGCAGAGTTCGTCGTCTTCCGGGACCGAGCCCGAGTCCGAGCCCTGGGATCGGGCGAGGCGGAGTTCGTCGTCTTCCGGGGCTGAGCCCGAGTCCGAGCCCTGGGGTCGGGCGATGCAGAGTTCGTCGTCTTCCGGGGCTGAGCCCGAGTCCGAGCCCTGGGGTCGGGCGATGCGGAGTTTCCTATGGCGCCTGAGGCCAGACTTGGCTGCTGTCAGCCTCACTCTGTCGAGTGGCACAGCAGTCGGAGCGGCGCAGGCGGTGCTGTCCTCTTGTCAGGTCGGTCAGTGGAGCGGCGAAGTGACTGTGGTCACTTCGGCTCTGTCGACTGAAGGGCGCGCGTCAGGATAAGGTGTCAGGCCACCTTTGCATTAAATGCCCCTGCGATACGGTCGGTTGGCGTGGCGACTTGGCCAAGGTTGCTTCTTGGCGAAGACTGGGCCTCGGGCGAACCGAAAGTGTGTCCGTTGCTGGAGGGGGTCCTCGGGCGAGACGTAAATCCTCCGGGGTCGGCTGCCCTTGCCCGAGGCTGGGCTCGGGCGAGGCGAGATCATGTCCCTTGAGTGGATCGAGCCTTGACTTAATCGCACTTATCAGGCCTTTGCAGCTTTGTGCTGATGGGGGTTACCAGCTGAGATTAGGAGTCTTGAGGGTACCCCTAATTATGGTCCCCGACACAAACCAAATGAAATGTCAATGCATATGATGTCATGTTCAAGTTTTAGTGACAGTAACACCAGGGATGTTACAAAGATATTCTTCCACTTTAAGATTCTTAAATTCAGATCCATTGTCACTCTTGATCTTTTTCACCTTGACCTCAAATTCATTTTGGGCTCTCCTTAGGAATCGCTTTAGAGTTTCTGATTTATCCTACAAAAGAATACCTATGTGAAGCGGGAAAAATCATCGACAATTACAAGACCATACTTACTTCCCCTGATGCTAAGGTAAGCAATGGGTCCGAAGAGATCCATATGAAGAAGTTCCAGTGGTCTTGATGTCATCATCACGTTATTTC
Organism: Zea mays; assembly: GCF_902167145.1. Taxonomy (NCBI): domain Eukaryota; kingdom Viridiplantae; phylum Streptophyta; class Magnoliopsida; order Poales; family Poaceae; genus Zea; species Zea mays. The sequence goes on along the minus strand of NC_050104.1, from coordinate 78,319,609 downwards.
TTGGATGATTTGTTCCCACCTGCTTCCATGTCTGACATGCTGCACAAGGTCTATCTTTCTCAAAACAGACATCCATTAGTCCTAACACATGTTCTCCCTTTAGAAGCTTATGAAGGTTCTTCATTCCAACATGTGCTAGACAGCGGTGCCAGAGCCAGCCCAAGTTAGTCTATTGGTCACTTGTTCTCAAATGTTGTGAATCAAGAACAAGGCAATGCTATTATTAAAGATTAATGACCTTCGTCCTCCGAAGCGTTATCTCCTTTCGAATATAATGATCTTCAGACGAATGTCATGAAGGTCACACCTTCATCAATTATGAGAATAAGAGTTCTAGAGATGTTGTAGTTATTAGGCCCACATGCACCTGCTCTTGTCTCAAAGACCTTAGACGGCTATGCATGTGCACCAGATAACTTAACAGGATCTGTCCGAGTGCCCCAAGGACCTCAGATAAACCACTTACAACCAGGTCCGCTGGATTAAGTAAACACAAATCACACACCAACATTTTGCATCGGAAATCTTATTACCAAATTTTACAAGTTACATCAAGTTTAAATTGTACATGATCAGAGTGATTACAAAAGTGATTCAAAGAAATAACTTTGAACTGTTAAAAATTATTTATAGTTTTGAAATATATGCTAGCTTAAGTGACCATCCTCAGTAAGAAGTATAGAAGAAGTACTTAGACTTATAAGAAGGTCGTGCCCACCAGGGCTTAACGCCAATCACAATCAAAGTGACTCGTAACCTGCAGCAACAATGGGAATAAAACCCTAAGTACACAAGTACTCAGCAAGACTTACCCGACTAAAGAAAAGACTCTCAAGGGTATGCTGGCTTTAAAAGGATTCAAGGTAAGGCTTATCAAGAATCAAGGACTCTGTTTGCAGAAAAGCTTACTATGAGTGGATCCTTAAAAATTCATTTTTACTTGTCAGGTTAAGTAAAATTACCTGCATCTATAGTTCTTTCTATTCTAGTTCAAGCACTTGGTCTACACTGGCCGTCTTTTATCATCCCATCAGTTCACTGGATTGCTACGTGTAAGTCAGTGACCAAGTCTTCATATCTGAGAAGTAACGGCAATCCAAATTGATTAATACTCAGTTGAGGATCTCCAATCACACGACATATGTAGCACTTAACCCTTGCATATGTCAACTCGCCACCGGGGTTCTTAAGACTAGATCGGGTTCACGCCAACCGAGAGCACAGATACACCACTGTCCAGCCTCTTGCCACGGAGGTTACACGCTACTCTCGCCATCTCTCCACTCCCATTGTGTGTTGTCCTATTCTAGTATTGGTCTGTCTGAGGCAAAGCTTACCCATGACGAGGCATGCGACCAGTTAAAGGGTCCTCGGTCAGCAGGCCCACATCTACATGGTCCTTAATCGACTCAGATGGAGGCACTACACCGAGACTCTCTTCTCGTGCAAGCCACCGAGACTCTCACCATCTCTCCACTGCCATTGCGTGTTGTCTCTTCTCGATAGCTTTATTATTTAAAACCCAAAGTTTGGTACCTGGCAGATGTACATCTTTTTAGATGTTGAACCCATCAAGGCCTTTGACGGATTCACCATCATAAGTATTTTATTTTGTAAAAATTCCCATCCACTGAAGCATCACTTTTGTTTTAAAACAAAACATTGTTGTTTTTCTAGAGCAAGGCTAAGCATCATAAAATTCTTTTCATAAAAGGTTATCAAGGAAGGGTAATCAATTTTCCAAGGAAGGAAATGCATCAACGGTTTAGCACACAACTCCTATCACCTAATGCATTAAGCAAGGTGATAAAGATTTTAAAACAACAAGGAGGTGACAAATGCACCGGGGCTTGCCTGGAATAAACATTACGTTAGTGTTTGTTAGGTGGCGACCACTTTTGTGTTGGCACTTGTTCAGATTATCTATCTTCCGGTTCGTCCATCAGCATCACCCTGCGGAGTAGTCCACCCGTTACGTTATCTTGGGGTCGACTTGGGTCTCGTCCTCCACATCTCGTGATTAATAAACGTACCTAAATGATTTGCATAATGCACATGAATGCATATAAATAGGAATAGCGCAAATCTAAATAGTGCTACACGGTAGCAAATTAAACACCTAGTGACGAGGCGTTGTACCATTCATAAGGAAACACTAGTCATCAACATATGACTACACGCAATTATCACACTTTTCTAGCATAATCGCATCTACTTCAAATGTCAAGAAATAATAAGGTAAGCACAAGTCTTTGGTTAAAACACCCAATATCAAATTACTCGTCACCTCTTCATTCACTATTTTTTTTGAATACCGACAATTTAGAGTAAGGGAGCATATTAACTAACTTTCTAAACCATTTACCCGAATTAATTTGCATATCATGCCAAATACACGAACATCACATTATTTATGACCTAGCAGATAGAGTATTTTTAATTGGATTAAATTCTAATATTTTGGCTAACAAAATGCGTGCCAATAATAAATCTAGCTCAAATCTACTACACTGATTAACGAATACTAATTCGAGCTTTTCGTCGATCACACGTTAAATATCACTCTAATTTGGTTCTTCGTCAGCTTACTCCAACTAAATCTATAAATTACTTCTCGCATAACCTATGCCTTGAGACCTAGACTTAGTTATACAGCACGACGACTTCGAAATCGTGAATACAATTACCACGCTACATGTAGCTCCGACATTCCTACAAGCGTCAAATAAATACGTGTCTGAGCTAAAGCGGAATAATCATCGCGACGTACATACCTATCAATTCATCCATTAAACCAGTCAATAAAAATAGCAAATTAGCTCACCATTCCAATATTTGACTCGAATCCGCGAGATCGGTAATGATTTTCCGGTCCAGGCAATTTGTCGAGCGCTTGGCAGGTATTATACGAACTTCACGCATGCCACCATCCAACATTCAACAAATTTCTCCATAACCGGCCACGACCTTCCCTTATGTATCTTCACGCCACACACCATGTGACGAACTCTCGACACCGATCGGACTTAATCCGAGTAACTCGGCGAAATTTAATTCAACTCGCAGCCGGTGTCGCGCGCAGGCGAAACGGGCACAAGGGATGCGAGCACGAAGGCGCTTGCACATCAACGCGAAGAGAGAAAACCAATGCACAAAAGGACGCTGGAATCCGGTTGGGCGCGATGACAACCAACAGTGAAGCACGCACGCGTAGCCAGGGAGCTTCACGGCGCGCGGTGGCTGGGAGAAACGCCAGACAGAGGGAAAGCTCAGCGAGCTGGAGCAGAGAGCTCGACGTGGCCAGGGCGCGACTTGCCGGACGAGCAGGGCGCGATGGAGGGGCTCGGCAAGGAGCACGGCTGCGCGCAGGGAAACATCACGGCGTAGTGGAGCAGGGACCAAGCGCCAGCGAGGAAGGAAATTTCGCGAGCGCGACGAGCAGAGAGGGAGGAACTCCGGCGAGCTTCAGGGAGTGAGCTGAGGGAGCGCACCAAGGAACGCAACAGTGGCTGGACTGTGCAAGCGCCATAGGAGAGGCGCGTAGTCGGCCGAGCTAGAGGAGCGCGGCACAGGAGACCAGGGAGAGAGGCACGCTGACGAGGAAGCTGGAAGCCACGGCGAGGGACGTTGGGGAGGAGCGCGCGACGCTGGGAGCCGCTCGGCTGGGCGTGCGCAGGGAGCTTAGGGAGAGAGAAGCAGGCACGGTGGAGAAGAGAGAAGAACAGGGGCGCGCGTCAAGGCTGGAGCAGGAGCACGCCAGCGAGCTCGCGCGGCCGACGAGCAGAGCAGGAAGGAGCTCCGGCCATGGATGGAGCTCGACGCGCGACGCAAGAGAAGCAGAGGCCAAGCTCGGCGCGGCTGGAGAGCAGTGAGCAGGGAGGACTGGAGGGAGCAGAGAAGCAGGCGCCGAGCGCCAGATCCGAGCCAGGGCGAGCTCGCGACAGGGAGGTCCAGGGGCGTGCGGAGGGGTGAGCCAGGGAGGAAGGAGCCGAGCAGGGAGCCGGAGCGCCATGGGAGCTCCACGATCTGGAGAGGGAAGAGGAGCAGTGCGCACAGGAAGCAGGCGCGCCATGGGGAGCCACGGGTGAGCGCCAAGCGAGCGCAGGAAGCAGCGCGCGCGAGAAGCCACTCGGTTGTGCGCGCGCAGGAGCTGTGCGGTCCACCGAGCAGAGAGGGAGAAAGATGAGCGCGCAGCAGCATGGGATCGGGCATGCGCAGGGAAGAAGCGACCGGCGCGCAGAACAGGGAGCAGGGCGCGCGGCGGCCATGGGAAGGGATGGAGGGAGCGCCGCGATGGAAGGTGGAGCTCTGCATCAGGGAGATGGGAGACGTGCACACTAGGGAGAGACCTTGGCTAGGGAGAGGCGACCGAGAGAGGAGCACAGGGAGTGGAGGCGAGCTGGAGCACCGCGGCCGAGGGAGAGGAAAGAGGAGCGACTGGGGAAGAAGAGGAGTGAGCGGGGGAGGATAAGGTCGAGGAAGAAAAATCTCCCTGGTAAGCGGCGTGGAGATGGATATTTCCTTTTTTTAATTTCTCTTTTTTTAACAGAGAATCATAGATATTTTGAATCGGAATTTTTAGTGATGTATAGTGGGTCTGCACGCTATACGGATATATATTTCCTTCTCCGAATTTAGCGAACCAAATTATTTACTAATTACTTATATCCGAAGATTTGGATCCGGGCAAGAAACGACAGACCGAAATAAACTGATTTGGGCACTTATAATTTGTTCGGCGTGATTCAACCGAAATTAGCCGAAACCTGATCAGCTAATGTACACTCGTTTTCGTTGCTAAAACAGCGTGCTGAAGGATAAATTGGGTCATAACCTCGTGCAAGATTTCGCGCGATTTGAATTATTTTACCCTGAACATTTTAGTCGTCGAGTTCAAATTAATTTGCGCGGGATAAAAATCATCCGAGTGAGTCGGGCTTACAAATTCATATTCGTGCGAGCGATGAATTTTAAATAATCAATGGTGCACCGATTTTCAGAACAACGATGTTTCGAACATCAAGAAAATTTAGAAAGAGCCCGGATAGACAAAAACGATGTCGAACTCGTGACAGACGAAACAGATTAAGACTGAGAGACTGTTATTCACCGCTATCACGTGTTAAAGTCCGCACTCGTGGTCGAGCAGACAATAAACACCTGGGCTGTTACAGCCCTCCCCCCTTAAAAGAATCTCGTCCCGAGATTCGACGCGAAAGACTTTTAAGAGTAGAGCAGCATGTAATCCTGTCCATATTAGTGATAATGTAAGGTAGTTCCAAGCAAAGCCAAGTGTCTCAGGATGTGGTTTCTCTAGTGGACATAGCATGTATTGCCACAAGCTGATTTAGAGATGTCCAACAATAGAGACAATGTCTGCCAGAAGAACACATAAGGTCCCATGTGTGCAGTTTGCTTTTTCTGATGACACTGTACTATCTGAGTTTGTTGGGCGGGCGATAGATATGCGATTTTTCCCAAACATAACCAGATGCAACCTCTTGGGTAAAACACACAGAATGAGGTTTACCAACAAGCGATCATAGTAAGTTCGTAGCACACGAGGCGAGTGCGGATGTCGAACAACGTCACAGTTAACTCGTGTTAGTCAGAGAATCCAAGTCCATAAAAGGTGATATAGACTCAATAAAGTCACCAGCGGAGGGATCGGTAGATGCTGCCTTCGCAACCAATCCATTTTATCGAGCACTAATCATGGCTCGACTTGATCACACATGCTAGAAAAGCACACATGAGGCGATCGAGGCACGACTAGAACGATGATTAGATGGTTATCAGTCGACTTAACTTGGTCTTTGTAAGTACTTTCTTTAGGGTGGGTTGAACCAAAGTGAGTTTAGATAACTCGACAAAACGATCTCTAAACTCAACCTTTGTTCACAAAGCAGTTACAAGTTAGTAAACCAACTTGTTGAACTACTTTTGACATTGAGCAGGTCCTCTCAGTACCATCAGTCAGCCAAGGGTTGAGAGTTCACATTTGCTAGCAAAAGGTCATGCATTTGGTAGAAATCCATTTGGTCAGGTTGTTCATCCGTTTCTTCATGTGAGATGAACTGTCTTGGTTAGTGTATACACGGATTAAATAAGGAAGCGAAAGAACAAACTCCTGCATCTCAGCAGCAGGGAAAGTCAATCTCCATTTTGAGAACTAATCAGCTGTTTTCCAACACTAAAAAGCTTCAAGGCTTCACCTGTACACAAAGGACGTAAAGGGAACATGTATACGTGTAGTCACTACCAAGATAAAAAGAAAAGAGACCACACATGAAAGTGGTATGCCCTTTTGATCCCATAGAGATGATAGATGTTGCTTGATCACTTCGACAAACAACACCGAAATCGTTTCAAGGAAGAGATCTACGGAAGATAACATATTAGGGTAGTTCCATAATGGATCATGACTAGAGACCTTGATACCAGCATGCGCCAAGCAGCATAACCTTGCGTGTACATTCACAAGGGGCTCTCAGTTTCGCTGCGGCACCATAAGTCCTTAATCATGACACCATCACCGAACTGGCACCAATAAAGAATCCCACGTGGTAAAACTAGATTGTGCCAAGATAACACATTCATATAGTCTCATAATGGATTACAACTACTAATTGTGATACCAGCGCGTGTCGAGCAGCACAACCGTGTGTGCGCACACACAGAAGGCCCCCGGTTTCATCGCGGCACCGTCAGTTTTAGTCATAACGCCATTACCAAACATAACCAATAAGAAATCTCACGTGGCACAAATAGACTGGCAAGGATGACAATATACAAAAGAGACTCCACCTGTAAGAATGGTTACAAGTAGAGAGCCAAATAGATCATAGCCCGATGAAACAGACAAGACATGATCAAAACCTAAATTGGTTGGTGAAGGGAGTATGATGGGAAACGGTTAATTCAGCCCCAACCATATTTTTATGCCCATTACAGAGATTACAAGGTCAATGAGTAACGTCCAATTGGATATGAAGGGAAAATGATCATAAGATTAAATTGGTAAAATTTCAAGAGATATAGAGAAACCAAAGACATCCAGTTCAAGAAAATTGTTGGACATGGATTTCCCAGGTTAGATTGAGAAAACAACAATGCAATCTGCCAGGAGAGGCAAAATAGAATAGGGACAACAGCTTGCATCAATCGAGCAAAGGAATAATTTAGGATGGAAAGATGACTACAAAAGAGTCATGAATTATTGTCTAGAACACGGACTCGAGATCCTCGCTTTAAGTCTGCGTGCATATTACATCCAACAAAAAGCTTGTCTAAGCGGTCATGGAGTAGTAACAAGAAACTCGAACTCATCCATGTTTGGAAACTTGGAAGGATTTCGAAGGACTGATAAAGATTTGGGTTATGGTTCACTAAACGAGAACATAGCATAGTTTTGGGTTTAGGCAAACAGGTCACAACCTTCTATCGGCACATCAAGTACAAGGGCAAACACATATAACACCTAAACATATTACCTAAGGAAACGAAGAATAACTATTTCACTGATGTTCATAATACCGCATTACACCACATTATCTACAATCACTGGTTACTAGAATAAAGATGAGAGAAGCATCTTGGATGTATAGGTGACAAACACAATGCAACAATCAGGATGCATGCTCGATCTATGCGTCCTCACAAGTTTTGCCAATCTAATGTGGCAATAGAGTTCTATATCGGTGGCATACTTACGACTCTCATGGTATTTTGCTTGTCGTCAACTACACGTTTTTGAGGTTAGTGTACCTGCAAAAAATTCCATCACAGCCCAATTTCCCATGATGCAAGATCCACACATGACAGTTTATCACAGTTTATACTCCATATATTTCTATATGGAGGCCATCTCATCATTAAGCGCCGAGCCACTCATAGGCGTCGTTGCCACACTTTAACCATAGGGCAACTCATTATGGTAACTCACCTTCTTACCTGAGCGTAGGTGCGTCGTTACAAGTACATTACACTTCTCAGTATTCCCATGTCTGTATACCCATACACATCTATGGGGTACTGAATTCCCAGAAAAGTAATTACCCCACATCGCAGCCTTCATATATACATATGTAGAACATGTATATAATCAAGCGCTTTTCATACTCTTCCCAAGACCGACGATTGTTCGGTCATGCTCTCACATATCACCTTACCTGTGCGTCGATCCATTCAAAACTGAATGGCCTCAAAAATAACAATACACATGTATGCAATACCCCCGGTTGTGGGTTAGTGGTTTTTAACTAGGCCACATGTAGTCCTTAATTTAGGGCTTAATAGAGGATGTCGCTAGCATTATAGTTTTTTAGAGCTGTTTTTCAAAGCTAAACAATGTGTTTAGATGAAAATAGATTTTTCGAAACCAAAACTTTTGTTTTGAAAATACGTATGTGATCGTATATACTTAATCCTGCTCCGATACCAGCTGTGGCAGAACCTCCCAAGTTATTGGGCCCACATGCATCTGCCCCAGTCTCAAAGACCTCAGATGGCTATGCATGTGCACCAGATAACTTAACAGGATCTCTCCGAGTGCCCCAAGGACCTCGGATAAACCACTTACAACCAGGACCGCAGGATTAAGTAAACACAAATCACACACTGACATTTTGCAGCGGAAATCTTATTACCAAATTTTACAAGTTACATTGTACATGATCGGAGTGATTACAAAAGTGAATGAAAGAAATAACTTTGAACTGTTAAAAATTATTTATAGTTTTGAAATATATGCTAGCTTAAGTGACCATCCTCAGTAAGAAGTATAGAAGAAGTACTTAGACTTATAAGAAGGTCGTGCCCACCGACGCTTAACGCCAATCACAATCAAAGTGACTCATAACCTGCAGCAACAATGGGAATAAAACCCTAAGTACGCAAGTACTCAGCAAGACTTACCCGACTAAAGAAAATACTCTCAAGGGTATGCTGGTTTTAAAAGGATTCAAGGTAAGGCTTATCAAAAATCAAGAACATTGTTTGCACAAAAGCTTACTATGAGTGGATCCTTAAAATCCATTTTTACTTGTCAGGTTAAGTAAAATTACCTGCATCTAGAGTTCTTTCTATCCTAGTTCAAGCACTTGGCCTACACTAGCCGTCTTTTATTATCCCATCAGTTCACTGGATTGCATACTCAGCTGAGGATCTCCAATCACACGACATATGTAGCACTTAACCCTTGCATATGTCAACTCGCCACCGGGGTTCTTAAGACCAGATCGGGTTCACACCAACCGAGAGCACAGATACACCACCGTCCAGCCTCTTGCCACGGCGGGTACACGCTATTCTCGCCATCTCTCCACTCCCATTGCGTGTTGTCCTATTCTGGTATTAGTCTGCCCAAGGAAAAGCTTACCCATGACGAGGCATGTGACCAATTAAAGGGTCCTCGGTCAGCAGGCCCACATCGACACGGTCCTTAATTGACTCAGACGGAGGCACTACACCGAGACTCTCTTCCCGAGCAAGCCACCCGCCTGGTCTCAGCTTTATTATTTAAAACCCAAAGTTTGGTACCTAGCAGAGGTACATCTTTTCAAATGTTGAACCCATCAAGGCCTTTGACGGATTCACCATCTTAAGTATTTTCTTTTGTAAAAATTCCCATCCACTGAAGCATCACTTTTGTTTTAAAACAAAACATTGTTGTTTTTCTAGAGCAAGGCTAAGCATCATAAAATTATTTTCATAAAAGGGTATCAAGGAAGGGTAATCAATTTTCCAAGGAAGGAAATGCATCAACGGTTTAGCACACAACTCCTATCACCTAATGCATCAAACAAGGTGATAAAGATTTTAAAACAACAAGGAGGTGGCAAATGCACCGGGGCTTGCCTGGAATAAACACTACGTTAGTGTTTGTTAGGTGGCGACCACTTTTGTGTTGGCACCCGTTCAGATTATCCATCTTCCAGTTTGTCCATCAGCATCATCCTGCGGAGTAGTCCACCCGTTACGTCATCTTGGGGTCGACTTGGGTCTTGTCCTCCACATCTCGTGATTAATAAACGTACCTAAATGATTTGCATAATGCACATGAATGCATATAAATAGGAATAGCACAAATCTAAATAGTGCTACACGGTAGCGAATTAAACACCTAGTGACGAGGCGTTGTACCATTCATAAGGAAACACTAGTCATCAACATATGACTACACGCAATTATCACACTTTTCTAGCGTAATCGCATCTACTTCAAACGTCAAGAAATAATAAGCTAAGCACAAGTCTTTGGTTAAAATACCCAAAATTAAATTACTCGGCACCTCTTTATTCACTATTTTTTTGAATACCGACAATTTAGAGTAAGGGAGCATATTAACTAACTTTCTAAACCATTTACCTGGATTAATTTTCATATCATGCCAAATACACGAACATCACATTATTCTATGACCTAGTAGATAGAGTATTTTTAATTGGATTAAATTCTAATATTTCGGCTAACAAAATGCGTGCCAATAATAAATCTAGCTCAAATCTACTACACTGATTTACGAATACTAATTCGAGCTTTTCGTCGTTCACACGTTAAATATCACACTAATGCGAGCACGAAGGCGCTTGCACATCAACGAGAAGAGAGAAAACCAGCGCACGAAAGGACGCTGGAATCCGGGCTGGACGCGACGACAACCAACAGTGAAGCACGCGCACATCGTCAGGGAGCTTCACGGTGTGCGGTGGCTGGGAGAAACGCCGGACAGAGGGAAAGCTCAGCAACCTGGAGCAGAGAGCTCGACGTGGCCAGGGCGTGACTTGCCGAACGAGCAGGGCGCGATGGAGGGGCTCAACAAGGAGTGCGGCTGCACGCAGGGAAACATCACGGCGCAGTGGAGCAGGGACCAAGCGCCAGCGAGGAAGGAAATTTCACGCGCGCGACGAGCAGAGAGGGAGGAACGTCGGCGAGATTGAGGGAGCTAGCTGAGGGAGCGCACCAAAGAACGCAACAGTGGTCGAACTGGGCAAGCGCCATGGGAGAGGCGCACAGTCGGCCGAGCTAGAGGAGCGCGGCACAGGAGACCAGGTAGAGAGGCGCGCTGACGAGGAAGTAGGAAGCCACGACGAGAGACACTGAGGAGGAGCGCGCGACGTAGGGAGACGCTCGGCTGGGCGTGCGCAGGGAGCTCAGGGAGAGAGAAGCAGACGCGGTGGAGAAGAGAGAAGAATAGAGGCACGCGTCAAGGCTGGAGCAGGAGCACGCCGGCGAGCTCGTGTGGCCGACGAGCAGAGCAGGAGGAAGCTCCGGTCATGGATGGAGCTCGGCAAGCGATGCAAGAGAAGCAGAGGCCGAGCTCGGCGCGGCTGGAGAGCAGCAAGCAGGGAGGACTGGAGGGAGCAGAGAAGCAGGCGCCGAGTGCCGGATCCGAGCCAGGGCGAGCTCGCGGCAGGGAGGGCTAGGGGCGCTCAGAGGGGTGAGCCAGGGAGGAAGGAGCCGAGCAGGGAGCCAGCGTGCCATGGGAGCTCCGCGAGCTGGAGAGGGAAGAGGAGCAGCGCGCATAGGAAGCAGGCGCGCCATGGGGAGCCAGGGGCGAGCGCAGGGAGCAACGCGCGTTGGAAGCCACTCGGCTGTGCGCGCGTAGGAGTTGTGCGGTCCGCCGAGCAGAGAGGGAGAAACATGGGCGCGCAACGGCATGGGGTCGGGCATGCGCAGGGAAGAAGCGACTGGCGCACAGAACAGGAGCAGGGCACGCGACGGACATGGGAAGGGCTGGAGGGAGTGCCACCATGGAAGGTGGAGCTCGGCATTAGGGAATTGGGAGACGAGCATGCTAGGGAGAGACCTTGGGTGGGGAGAGGCGACCGAGAGAGGAGCATAGGGAGTGGATGCGAGCTGGTAAGCGGCGTGGAGGAGATGGATATTTCCTTTTTTATTTCTCTTTTTTTAACAGAGAATCACAAATATTTTGAATCGGGATTTTTAGTGATGTATAGTGGGTCTGCACGCTATACGAATATATATTTCCTTCTCCGAATTTAGCGAACCAAATTATTTACTAATTACTTATATTCGAAGATTTGATCCGGGCAAGAAACGATAGACCGAAATAAACTGATTTCGGCACTGATAATTTGTTCGGCGTGATTCGACCGAAATTAGCCGAAACCCGATCCCCTAATGTACACTCGTTTTCGTTGCCAAAACAGCGTGCTGAAGGATAAATTGGGTCAGAACCTCACGCAAGATTTCGCGTGATTCGAATTATTTTACCTCGAACATTTTAGTCGTCCAGTTCAAATTAATTTGTCCGGGATAAAAATCATCCGAGTGAGTCGGGCTTACAAATTCGTATTCGCGCGAGCGATGAATTTTAAATAATCAACAGACGCACCGATTTTTGGAACAAAGATGTTTCGAACATCATGAAAATTTAGAAAGAGCCCGGATAGATAAAAACGATGTCGAACTCGCGACAGACGAAACAGATTAAGACAGAGAGACTGTTATTCACCGCTATCACGTGTTAAAGTCCGCACTCGTGGTCGAGCAGACAATAAGCACCTGGGGTGTTACAAGCGTGAACAATACGGGGGTACTGTTCACCTATTTATATGCACGGTACGCAGCCTGAGTAAAAATACATTTGTGACCTTAACATATACTCATAATCGTAACATAAATCATCAGGGATTAGCTAGTGTTTTCCTCTTCGGCTCGACATCATGTTTGATCTTCGTTGCTGCTCTTTGGCTGTAACTTTGGCATTCATCGTTGTTGCTTTCAGATAATGTCTTTATCTTGAGGACCTTCGGCGGAGAAGAAGACCCTCATCACAAAGCTTTTCTTATGATGAAGCTCTTGTGATATGCAGTAGTACGCTAGAAACAAATGGTTAGTCGTGTTTTTGAGGACCTTTGGAAGAGGAAGGCCCCAACAGTAGCCCCTCGCAGTATTACTTTGTTTCTTTGCAACAAACTCAGACTACAAAATGAACGAATGCCTTTAGCCAAAGGTCCGAAAAAACACCTTCCCTTTGCTAGAATAGCGAAAGATTCTGTATTGTAGGCCCCACCGCTCAGTGGTGCTTTGTGTATATATACAGGGGCTCGCGCTGAGAATATTTTTCGTGCTATCTAGCTTTTGTGTTGTGATTGTTGTTTTCACTTTCTTTCTCTGTGACCACAATTGTTTTTTGAGCTTCGACTTTCTGTTGTGATCATTACTGAAATGGCCGAAGATAAGAAATGCGTAGACCCCATGCTCGCTGGTTTCTACGAAGCCATGGAGAGGATCAATGTTGAGAAAACCACTGATGAAATGTTAGCTGGGCTATCTGGGGACTCCAGCGACAGCGAGAGTTTTGATGTTGAAAGTGAGAACGAAGATGCCGAAGATCGGCCACGGTGGCCAATTCATGTAGTTTTCGGGAAATCCACTGTTAAGCAAGGGCAAATTGAAGCGATGAAGGGCAGTGTTGGTCCTTGTTCTCAAATGCTATACATCATGAACAACGCAACACAACTATTAATGATTAAAGACCTTCATCCTTCGAAGCATTATCTCCTTTGGGATATAATGATCTTCAGACGAATGTCATAAAGGAAATACCTTCATCATCTTAGGGAACAAATATAAGTGAGGATACAAGAAACATTAAAGAATATAAATAATAATTATGAACCATTGAGTTATTTATATTCTCATTTTATGAACATGAATAAACATCAACAACATTTATATTACATTGATACCTTCAACTTGTCAGAAGGTGAAAATGCGAGAATGACACAAGAGTGATTACAATGCAGCGTGAACAGTACGATGTTACTGTTCATCTATTTATAGGCATGGGGCGCAGCCCGGATAAGATGACATTCATGCCCCTGACATCTACTCTTAATCATAATGCAAACTACCAAGGACTAAGTAGCCTTTCCCCCTTAGGTCAGTTTCGTCCTTCATCTTCGCTATCATACCAAATCGAAGCTCCTTTAGCCATAGCTTCGGCGTCCATCCGTGTTGCCTTCGGGCTGTATCCTCATATCACACCTTCATCCTAAAGTCGAAGCTTCCTGTAATAGTCTAAGTCATACTGAAAACATATGGTTAGTCACATTTTTGAGGACCTTCGGAAGAGGAAGGCCCGCAATAATAGCCTCTCACAGTATGAATTTGTTTCTTTGTAACAAGTTTAGACTGCGACGTGAACGAAGGCCTTTAGCCGATGGTCCGAAAAAACACCTTCCCTTCGCTAGAATAGCAAAAGACACTGACACGTAGGACCCACCAAGTCGTGAGGCGCTAGGCATATAAATAGGGACTCTCATTGATGGCATTTGATGTGCCATTTCAGCTGCTTGCGCTATTTTAGACATTCTGAATTCTCTTGCTCTGCCGAGTTTTATTTGAGTTTTAAGCTTCGGTAATCGTGCAACCGTTGTCTAAATGGCTAAAGAGAAGAAGATTGCTGACCCTGCATTGGCCGGGTTTTATGAAGCTATGGAGAAGACAAATACAGAGAAGATTACCAATGAGATGCTAGCTGGGTTATCTAAAGATCCCAATGATAGTGAAAGTTTTGATTATAAAGTGGAAACGAAGGTGCCAAAGATCAGCCCTGGCGGCTGAGTCATATTATTTTCGGTAAATCAACCATCAAACAAAGGCAGATTGATGCAATGAAAGGAAGATACTTCTACAATATTTCTATCGTGACGGCTGGAGGAGATAGCAGTGCCCCTGTACCCGAAGCTGATGAAGTGGTTGTGTACAGGAGCTTCATGAAAGCAGGGCTTCGATTCCCCCTGAACAAATTTTTAGTTGATGTTTTAATGACTTTTGAAATTTACCTTCATCAGATTACCCCCAAATCTATCATCAGAATGGGGATTTTCATTTGGGCGGTGAGGAGCCAGGGTTTGGAGCCGAATGCAAGATGCTTCTGCAACATGCATGAACTATCATATGAGACGAAGGCTACTGGCAAAGAGCAATATCGTAATAATTTTGGTTGTTATAGCTTCGTGCCTCGCTCTGATGTGAGCTATCCCATCCCAACATTTCAAAAGAGGTGGCCAGGAGCCTGGATGCAAGAGTGGTTTTATGTGAAGAACAACTTAGTTAAAAGAGAAGATATAAAGGGGATCATTCAACGCCCTATCTGGTCTCACTTCGGCATTAGGAGGCCAGCCACTGTCCTTGGAGATGATATTCAAGCATGCCAGACGGCTTTTAACACTGTATGCACTTATACTGGCACTAGGGACTTAGTCCAGGAGCATATTGCTTACAGAGTGTGGCCTCTTGGAAGTGGCTGGGAGATGCTGAAGGAAGCTGATGTTGGGTCCAGTCCAGGCAATTTAGTTTATCTGAAATACACCTTCAGATACAGAGATCAGTTCGATGAGCCGAACAATGAATGGTTGGATTGTATTGAGGCAACTAGTGATGAATTACTTGGGGCCTACACAAGGGCCAAAGATGATGCCATGACATTGGCCTTCGGAGGACGAGGCAAGAAGAGATTGAATAATGTTTTTGATGTAATTGGCTTCGTGTACCCAGACTATTGTTATCCCTCGCGAAAGCAGGGAAAGAAAATAAAGGCTGCTGCTTCAGCAATCTCTGCTACGCCGAAAGGGAAAGTCAAGGTTTTGACACACCGACCTAGGCACTATGAGACGGCCGAAGTGCCGAAATATGCTAAAGGGTATTCTTCTACCGCTGAGCCAAGTCATCCCGCTACTGCCGAAGCCACAGCGGGATCAGTCGAAGAGTCAATTCTGAAGACAGCAGCGGAGCAGCCAAAAGCCGAAACAGCCGATGTGCCGAAGTGTTCTGCCGAAGCTAGGGCAAAAACGACCGAAGTGCCAGAATTGAGGAAATCGACAGAGGTATAAAAAATTCCTGCAGTAACTCCAAAGAGGAGGAGAATGGCCAGCGTACTAGACGCTGTTATGGAGTCGACAAAGGTACCAACTCCTACCTCTATAGAAGTGCCCAGCATGAGTGAGAAAAATATAAAGGAGACCGCCGAAACTGTTGTAACTCAGGTTGAGGCTGAAGCTTGGCCCTATGTTCCCGCAAAAGCAGGGCCTGCGTAACTTGTTGAAAAGGATACTGAACAAGGGCCCTAGGACGCTGCAAAAGCTCTGTTACCGTTAGAAGAAAAGAGAACCAGCAAAGAATCTAAATTCTCTACCGACAAAGCTTCTACTGAGGGATTGGAATTTATAGTGCGCCACGCGGTAGGGAAAAAGCTATTAGAGGAACAAGTTGCCGAATTTATGCAATATGCTAAAGATGTGAAGTATCCCCGGGATCCCTTGTGTTTAATGGCACTAACGAAGATGATTTTTTGTACTGGCTCCCGGACAACAAGGAAATATCTGTTTGCCGGGAGATGGCAGAAAATATATGATTCCCGAAGCTAGATCTTGGCATGTCTGCCATGTCGAAGGATGACCTTGCAGACAGCCTTGCCTATAATAGTCTGAAGGTGAAGATGTTTTAGCGTATACGCGGAGTATTTTTTGTGTCTTTTCCTTATTATTGTGTACTGATCCTTCATTTTTTGTAGGGCTTGATTCTAAGCAAGGCTTTAAGGGCACAAAAGAAAGCGGAAGATGAAAGCTGCCAAATAGTCCTCGAGAACCTTCGATCAGAAGTTATTACACTAAGAAACGAGGCGCTTGAAAAAGATAAAATACTGCTTTCTTTAGTAGATAGGCTGAAGAGCAACGAAGCAAAGCTTAATGCACAATCTGAAGCTCATAAAGCCGAAGTTGAAGATCTCCGGTAAAAGCTTGCCGAAGCCAATGAAAATTTTGAACTCGCAAAGGCAAAGCAAGATATAAGTGAATGGACAAGTGCGAGGCTAGAAAAGAATGTGGAGGAGCTTCGTGAGTCCAAGGAGAGATGCTATGAGAAATCCTTGGATTGTGCCAAGAAACTTAAAGACAGCTTTGCCAAGGTCGATGCATACTCATCGGAGCAAAATTTTATTCGAGGCGATCCCGAAGGAGTCATTGAATGGATCGGCGAAGAGGGTGAAGCTTTTGAGAAATTCTTAGTGGCCGTGGGGATTTTGGTGCCTTCGCCGGTGCTCGAGGGGTTGCAGCGATTCTGGAGAAGACTAGTTGTAAACACGTTAAAGCTGGAGCCCAGGCAGAAACCGTCTTCTCCATAGACGACACGAAGGAGCCTTCGGTCTAAGCTACTTTGATGGGCGCAAAATTTTATTCCAATGTTTGGATGAAAGGCGGTCGTGAGATAGCCGACGAAGCTATTGTTGGGGGTCTGCTTCATAGCCGAAGGTCGTGTAAGAAGAAACACCTTCGGAAATCAGCACGGAAATAACGCCGAAGCTACCTTCCAGGGAACTTCGGCATAATGACATGCCTAAGACGAAGGGTTGCACCGACTTAAAGATGAAAAGACAGATTGACCCATGATAGTTTGTGCCATGAATGTAATCAATTGTAAAGGGTATAAATGTAATTTCACACAGGCTACGCCTTGTGCCTATAAATAGATGAATAGTACCCACGTACTGTTCACGTTGATTTGTACTCGCTCGTGCATCACGCTTGTACTATCTCCTTCTGTCAAGCCAAAGGTACAAATGTAATTCTACATTATTTCTATTTATTCATAATAATATAATAGAAGATGAGTTAATAATGTTACATAATCATTCATGTTGTTCTTTATGTTTCACATGCTTCTTCTTCCATTAATGCATATTGCGATCATGAAGGTATGTCCTTCATGACCTTCGTCTGAAGATCATTATATCCTAAGGGAAATAATGCTTCGAAGGACGAAGGGCCTTAACCCTTAACATTTTGTGTTGCCTTGTTCTTAATTCATAGCATTTGAGAACAAGTCCCCAACATTGGCGCCCACCTCCGGTGAACTCACTTCCACTTTTGAGCTGATGGCTTCATTCAGCAACCAAGCCGAAGCATCTTCGGCTATGAAGCTGGTGTTTCCGATAACAGGTGGCTCAGGTTCAGAGCCAGCTAACAAGAAGCAGAAGAAAGAAGCACAGAGAAGGGTGCAACATGTTAGGGTGCAGGGACCCTTCATCAAGTCAAAATGGTCCCACATCCCAATCACCTTCTCCTAGGAGGACCTTCAGCTCAAAGATTACCCTCATAATGACGCTATGGTCATATCTTGTGTCATTAAGGGATTTCTGGTCCATAATGTTTTGGTTGATACAGGCAGTGCAACGGATATCATATTTGCTAAGGCCTTCAGACAAATGCAAGAACCAGAGGATAAGATTCATGATGCTACACATCCTGTATGTGGCTTCGGAGGAAGGCAGATTGTAGCACTCAGAAAAATCACAATGTTGGTGACCTTCGGTTTTGTTCATAACACAAGGACTGAACAGGTTGTCTTTGACATTGTTGACATGGAGTATCCCTATAACGCAATCATTGGTCGTGGAACACTTAATGCTTTCGAAGTGATACTTCATCCAACATATCTATGCATGAAGATACCTTCGGAACAAGAGCCCATTGCTGTTCATGGCAGTCAAGAAGCTGCCAAGAAGGCCGAAGGAAACTAGACAGATTCAAAGGCAATCCATAACATAGATGGAGCCGAAGCCTATGAGCAGTATCGATACAAAAGAGAGAAGGCTGCTTCGGCAGACCAGCCGAAGCCTATGCTTCTATGTGAAGATATAGCAGAGCAAGAGGTATTGCTGGGGTTTCAGTTATTTGAAGAGCAAGAAAAGAATTTGCTAAGATTTCTATTCAACCACAAAGATGTCTTTGCTTGGTCAGCCAATGATCTTTGCGGTGTCAACAGAGATGTCATTGAGCATTCACTCAATGTGGATCCATCCTTCAGGCCAAGAAAGCAAAGGCTTCGGAAAATGTCTGATGACAAAGCTGAAGGTGCTCAAAATGAAGTGAAGAGGCTTCTTAGCGCTGGAGTTATCAGAGAGGTCAAATACCCAGAGTGGCTAGCCAATACTGTTAAGGTGAAGAAGGCCAATGGTAAATGGAGAATGTGCATTGATTTTACAGATCTTAACAAGGCTTGTCCAAAGGATGAGTTCCCATTGCCAAGAATAGATTCTCTAGTAGATGCAGCAGCTTCATCAGAGCTCATGAGTCTACTAGATTGTTACTCAGGTTACCACCAAATTTGGATGAAGAAGGAAGATGAGTCGAAGACCAGCTTCATAACCCCCAGTGGCACATATTGCTATCTTTGGATGCCTGAGGGGCTTAAAAATGCTGGAGGAAGCTTCAGTAGAATGACAGCCAGAGTCCTTCATTCTCAAATAGGTAGGAATGTGCTGACTTATGTTGATGATATCATAGTCAAAAGCACGAAGCAAGAAAACCACATTGCTGATTTGCAAGAGACATTTGCCAACTTCAGGCAAGCCGGTTTGAAGTTAAATCCAGAAAAATGTGTTTTTGGGGTAAAGAGGGCAAGTTCCTTGGCTATCTAGTATCAACGAAGGGAATTGAAGCTAATCTAAGCAAGATTGAAGCTATCCTTCGTATGGAACCGTCAGGCACAAAGAAAGGAGCTCAACGGCTGGCAGGTAGATTAGCATACTTGAACAGATTTATATCCAGATCAGCAGAAAGAAATTTGCCATTCTTTGAAATACTAAAGTCAGCCGAAGTCTTTCAGTGGGGTCCGGCTCAGCAAAAGGCCTTCGAAGAATTGAAACAATATTTGATTGATTTAACAACATTATCTCCACCTTTGCCAGGGGCTCCATTGCTCTTATATGTTGCAGCTTCACATTCTGCAGTGAGTACGGCACTTGTACAGGAGAAGCTAGATGGCCAAGTCAAAAGCAAGCTCTAGTGTACTTCTTCTCCGAGGTTTTGAGTTCGTCAAAGAAAAATTACACATAATTGAAAAAGGTGTTATATGCTGTGATAATGGCTTCCAGAAAGCTTCGGCATTACTTTCAAGCATATCGCATAATTATTCCTTCGTCGCAACCTCTAAAGGATATTATGAGGATCAGAGAAGCTACTGGAAGGATTGGGAAATGGGTTGCAGAGCTCAATGAATTCACCATTGACTATGTGCATAGATCCTCTATCCAGTCCCAAGCGTTAGCAGACTTCATCGCTGATTGGACGCGAGGGGCTCACGAAGAAGAAGTAAGCAAAGATGTCGAAGCTTGGACAGTGTTTTGCGATGGTTCTTGGGGAACCTTCAGTGCAGGAGCAGCTGCGGTCCTAGTGGAACCCTCAAAAGTCAAAACATGTTATTCAGCCAAGCTTGATTTCAGTTGCACAAATAATATTGCTGAGTACGAAGCACTTCTGTTGGGGCTTCGGAAGTTAAGGGCAATGGGAATAAGAAGGGCCATTCTGAAAACTGATTCTCAAGTTATTTCTGGCCATGTGGACAAAAGTAGCAAGGCAAGAGATCCGAAGCTTGAAAGATATCTGGATACAGTTCGAAGGTTGGAGGCTTCTTTCGAAGTTTTTTCTGTTAAGAATATCCCAAGAGGTGAAAATGAGCACGCATATTTACTAGCCAAATCGGCGGCCCAGGGGCTCCCTCTACCTTCGGAAGTATTTTTTGAAACAATAAAGGCACCTTCGGTTGAACTCATGGAGAGAGCAGTGCTTACTATTTCTCTGGTACATAGCGAAGATTGGAGGACTGAAATTATATCTTTCCTCCAAGGTAATTGTCTTTCAGATGACAAAACTTATAATAAGAGAATGGAGGCAAGAACAAGACCATATGTGGTAATAGAAGGGGAGTTTTACAAACATGGAGTCTGCTCTCCACTTCTCAAGTGTTTATCCAGATCCGAAGGTATAGAGCTGATGAAGGAAATACATGCAGGATTGTGTGGATCTCACATTGGGTCTAGGCCTTTGCTGGGGAAGGTTTTCAGACAAGGATTTTATTGGCCGAAGGCAGCTTCGGATGCAGCAGATCTGGTTCAAAAGTGCGAAAATTGTAAAAAATGTGCAAGAGACCAGAAACAACCTTCATCGCTAACCCAGTTGATACAACCAACCTGTCCATTGCAAAGATGGGGCCTGGATTTGTTAGGTCCACTACCACCAGCACAAGGCAATTTAAGATATGTTGTGGTGGCTGTAGAATATTTTTCAAAGTGGGTTGAAGCGAAGCCTTTGGCCACAATAACTTCAGTCATAGTCCAGAAATTCTTCTGGCAAAACATTGTTTGTCGCTTCGGCGAGACGAAGGCTATAACTGTGGACAACGAAACACAATTTGATGCCGAAGCTTTCAAGGAATTTTGTGATCAAATTGGTACGAAGATTCGTTTTGCGTCAGTCAGACATCCAGAGTCAAACGGACTTGTCGAAAGAGCAAATGGTATTATAATGACAGGAATGATGAAGCTAATCTTCAATCAGCCTAGAGGAAAGTGGCCAGATGAGTTGATTAAAGTGGTGTGGAGCCACAATACGACCGTATCAAGATCAACAGGTTTTACGCCATTCAAGTTATTATTTGGTGACGAAGCTATAACCCCAGAAGAAGCTAAAGCGGGGTCAATAAGAACAGTAGCTTCGGCAGAAGACGAAGCTAATTATCACATGGCAAAAGACACTATAGAAGGGACCAGACTTCAGGCTGTGGAAAATATCAATAAATATCAAGCCGAAACAATAAAATGGCACGACAAAAAAGTTCGGCTGAAAAATATCAAGCCATAGCATTTGGTGCTTCAGAGAGTGGCTAATCCGGACACAGTAGGCAAACTACAGCTGAAGTGGGAAGGACATTTTCTGGTGGTATCTTCGTCAAGGCCTGGTTCTTACAGGTTGAAGGATATGGACGGCAACGACATTCCTAGATCTTGGAATGTGGATGAGCTTCGACGAATTTATATGTAATTTGATGTAATCTTTTTTCATTTTCTCCTATGGAACCCTTTTCCTTTCCGAAGGGGGAGAAAGGTTTTTAATGGGGCCATAGCTTGTAATTTTTCTTTTCTTATCTAGCTCTACGAGAGCAAAATCCCCCAAAAAGGATGTAAAATGTAACATCTGAGCGGGCACCATCGAGTGCAGAAAAAGAAAAAAACAGGGAGAAGCTCAAAAGTCGTCCCTAAGGGGATGCAGAGCACGACGAAGTTACAAAAAGTCGTTCCTAAGGGAGCGCAGCGTAAGTTTTCTGCTCAAAAGTCGTTCCTAAGGGAATGCAGAGCCAAATACCACCGAAATATAAGGTGAAGAAGTTCAAAATACGTTCCTAAGGGATGCAGAACTTATACCGCCGAAATAGAAGGCGAAGAAGTTCAAAAGACGTTCCTAAGGGGATGCAGAACTTACACTAAAAAATAAGCGGTGCAAGCGAAAAATAAATAGCAAAAAGATTTTAGTCATTCCTAAGGGAATGCAGAGTTTGGATGTGGCTTCGTAAGTGTGTCTATGGACATTCATTTGCACAATACATCACATCATTCATTGCATTCATACACATTCATTTAGACATTCGTAGGATCATCATCATCATGTCATAAAAATAGAGACAGTTGCTTCGGCTCTAAATGACAAGGCTTCGGCGAGAGAAAAAAGAAGCAGATTTATGCTTCGTTGTGTACGAAAAGAAGGGAAAGTGTTTTTCGCCTTTGGCTCAAAAAATACAAGTTTTGTCCACATCAAAGCAGTTCATACATGGATGGAAAGGTAAAAATATATTACAAGGTATGGACAAATTTACAGAGTAGTGTTTGGTTCTTAAATTACAATATTTTTTACAAGGATAATTCAAGAATTTCTCTAGAGTTTTTTCATAGCAGCGTCTTTAGCTTCATCATCATCCGTCAAGGTTCGGATCATTGCTCTTCGGCTTCGTCATCCTATACGTAACAAAGTGTTATAAGGTAAACTCAAGTTTCAAGGAGAAGGTAAGTATCAGGTATGAGTCTATTACCGGCTTGAGGTGACTTTGAGCTTCGTCACCAGCTAAGTTTTGCCCACCCTTCGTCCAGATTTGTGTTATGAATCTATTTCCTATGCTTCGAGCCAGGCTAGGGATATTAATTAAATCTGCTGGTGACAAATTGAAGTTTGGTCTATTAACTATTTTCCCATGCATGCAACCAGTTTTCATGAAGGCAACAGCTGTGCCCCGAGAAGCTAGCAGGGCACAGAAATCGTCGTGCCCAGCTATAACTTCGTCAAGAGCATCAACTTCGCCCTCAATGTGTTCGAAGGTCCCTGGCAGGTCTTCAACTGAAGGTTCAAACTTCTCAGAACTGGCCCCAACTGAGTTGAAGACCTGCTTCAGCTGATGCACGCATCGGTTGCCGAAGTCTAGACATTTATCTTGAAGCTCTTTCAATGATTTCTATAAATTTGAACTTTTTTCAACTTCAGCCTCAAACTTCGCATCAAATTTCTGTTTTTCTTGTTCGAAGTTTTCTGTCTTTGCGAGGAGTTCACTATTCAATCTGGCAATTCTAGCTTGGCCTTCCGCCAGTAAGCCCTCCATTGATTGAAGTTCAAAATCCTTCTTCTCAAGAGCAGCTTCGTGATCTTTTATTTTGCTCTCTAAGCCTTCAATTATAACCTCATGTTTTTTATCTTCAAGGTCCTGTTGCATTCTCAAGGCTTTACTTAATAGCATGCTCTGCGCAAAAACAACCTTCGTCAGAAAACACCTTCGTTGTTAAAACAATGAAAAGCCAAAGAAAAATTTTTACCTTGAAATTAGAATAAAATAAACTACCGACGATATGTTGTCGTCGGTAGCGGCTAATGTCGGCCTCAAGCTTCGGGAAACCAATACTCTTCGACAGAGTACTGATAACCTTCGCTCCAGTTCGGTCTCGGAGGCATCCTAAGCTTTCGTCGTCAATACCGCCGAAGAGCATTGCCCCTGGTTGATAGCCACATGAAATTGCATAATCTCTCAACTCTTCTTTCTCAGCCTTAGACAGCTTTTGACCAATTATGTTTTGAAAATTGAAATCCTTTTCCTCCGAAGTATCTTCGGCGATATCCTTCCCTTTTTCAGGCACTGTATCCAGGGTCTCTTCGGCAGCTGCAGCAGCTTCTTTCGCGGCCATATTCAAAAGCATTTTATCAATATTGGAAAATGTGCTCTCTAAATTCGTGGCTTCCGCTGTATCAGCTTCGACAGTTGCAGCTTCGGCGGGGGCGGCTTTGGTAGCTGTAGCGTCTTTGGTAGCTGTAGCGTCTTTGGTAGCTGGTGTTTTTGACGCTGAGGCCGGTGGTGGTGTTTCTTCAATGGCTTCAATCACAGTAATAATCCTCCGCCTTTTTGGCCTAGCAGACTTCTTAGCTGCCGAAGGCTCCTCCTTCTGTAAAAGCTTCGTCAGATGTGGCCCCAATGGACTTAGCTTGATAGGCAAGGATTCAGTCATTACCTTTAGAATTTATTCCACGTCGGTAGCAGAAGGTGTTGAAGGAGCCTCTTCTTCTATTTCAGTTGTTTTTGGCTTCAGAGCTGCAACTTTCCTATTTTTCGGAGCAGCTACCTTCGGCTCAGGGCTCGATTTTCTCCTCTTCAGAATTTCTTCATCTTCTTTCAACATTCTAGCAGCCTGTCTGCTTAGAACGCTAACAATCCTTTTTCTTTTTTGCCCTTCAGCACCCTTGTTCAATCGCTCATAATCAGGATATTCAAAGTTCAGGGCATCCATCACCCGATTTAACCTTCGCTTCGGTCGCGTGCCGAAGGCTGCAGTCATCAATTGATCTTCCTTTTTAGTGTAATTCCCCAAAATTTCGTTGCACATGGTTTCTATCATTTCTAACCATTCTTGACATGGCCCTTTGAACTGTTTCTCAAATTTGAATTTATAAGGTAGTCGCACAAGTTCATTCTTCTCCTTAGTCCCCTTTAGCTTCGGCATGTTCCATTCACTTAGTGTCGGGAACACCTTATAGGCCAAATATTCTTGGACTAAATCTCTGGTCCCGATCTGCTCGGCTACCACCCTGAACTCTGACACAGCTTCTCGGCATGGTGACCCCGACACCATACGACACAGCAGCCCGGTTAACCCGTAACTCAAACTTAGCGGGCTCGGTACCAATGTCTTCAGCTTCTCCCTCTTCTTCTCATCAGATTTAACATAAAACCACTCATTTTCCAACCAGTTGGCCACTTGGTGCGATAGCTAACCATCGGAGTCTTCATATCTTTGCGGTAGACGAAGTTGTAGCAACCAAAATTCTCATGAAGACCATCTTTCCTGGCTTTCGTCTGATAGTGAAGCTCGTGCACTCGGTAGAAGGCTTCGACATTCGGTTCTATTCCCTGGCTTCGGAGAGCCTAGATGAAGACGCTGAGCCTAACGATAGCGTTAGGAGTCAGCTGATGAAGATAGATCTCGAAGTTTTCCAAAACTTCTCCAATCATTTCGTTCAAAGGAAACCTCAATCCCGCTTTGAAAAAGCTCCTGAAAACTACCACCTCATCTTTTTCCAGTGTCGGAGTGGTTTCTTCTCTGCCAAAACGAATCAGCTATTCCGAAGTATCCTAGCTTCACCATCATAGGCATATCAGCCTCAAGAACGGTAGATTTTCCAAAGTCCAAGTGATTGGGTTTGGATGGCATGAGAGTGATGTAATCTTCTTCTTCCTCATCAGCACCATCTTCCTCGATGTCAGCTTGTTCAGCTTTGGCAGCAGGTGCACCTTCGACAGAAGCCCCCTCTGTCACAACCATTCCCGATTGTTTCATCACTTCAGAGATCGGAGCAATCTCTGTAATTTCGACCTCTTCTCCGTCGCGGATCACCCTAGCGGTTGAACGAACTCTAGCCATCAGGTGTTGAATTCCTTGCGGTTCTTACGAATGTTGATGATTTTTATGGTTATGATGAAGCTCTCTTATGACGAAGCTAGTTCAAAACGATGCTTTGCTTGAGAATACGATGGGAAAGCTTCGGCTATGGTTAAATTTTTCAGCAGCACAACAGTGCAATGACAATGAATGCTGTGGTAACTTCACACCTACTCGTCTGTTTATATAGTGCTGCAGGTGTGAAGGTGAATCGTCCAGTTGCCCGTTCCCGCTCAACAGTCACCTGCACTCACTGAACGGTGGACCATTGTGCGTGCGAGATGAATCGGCAGATCGTGCATACGCGCTACATGGTGGGACCACCCCACCCTCAGATTATATTAATCGTTTCTCGGCAACGAGCTCAGGGAAGGTGTTTTTTGGACCTTCGGAATTCCGAAGCCTAGAACATTTTTTTCACGGATCAAGCTCGTTAGGAAAAACGATCTAGCACCGCGAAGGGGCTACTGTTGGGGGTCTGCTTCGTAGCCGAAGGTCCTGTAAGAAGAAACACCTTCGAAAATCAGCACGGAAATAACCCCGAAGCTACCTTCCAGGGACTTTCGGCATAATGACATGCCTAAGACGAAGGGTTGCACCGACTTAAAGATGAAAAGACAGATTAACCCATGATAGTTTGTGTCATGAATGTAATCAATTGTAAAGGGTATAAATGTAATTTCACATAGGCTGCGCCCTGTGCCTATAAATAGATGAACAGTACCCCCGTACTATTCACGCTAATTTGTACTCGCTCGTGTATCACGCTTGTACTATCTCCTTCTGTCAAGCTAAAGGTACAAATGAAATTCTACATTATTTCTGTTTATTCATAATAATATAATAGAAGATGAGTCAATAATTTTACATAATCATTCATGTTGTTCTTTATGTTTCACATGCTTCTTCTTCCATTAATGCATATTGCGATCATGAAGGTATGTCCTTCATGTCCTTCGTCTGAAGATCATTATATCCTAAGGGAAATAATGCTTCGAAGGACGAAGGGCCTTAACCCTTAACATTTTGTGTTGCCTTGTTCTTAATTCATAGCATTTGAGAACAAGTCCCCAACAGCTATAAAGAAAAACGAAAAAGAATCCCATGATGCCCGAGAAGAAGCTAAGCGAGCCGAAGAGGCTACTGAGCGCGCAAGGCGTATAGGTATTATTACTGAATTTTAGTTTCGGTGTTTGTTTTTGGCTTCGGATTAACAACTTGTTCTTTACTACAACTGAACTTTCACCACCACCTGAGCCATATGATCCCGAGGCCGATGCGGCCATGAAGACAGCATTAGAAACGATAAGGATTGTCGAAGAAGCCGTTGACGAAGCTATCAAGAAACTCCTGAATGAAGTTGTCGAGAAAATATTAAATGAAGATTGAATTCTTGTGTACTAAGGAATGTAATATTCGTGTATGAGTCAAACATCGAACATCTGTATGTATATGAATGTAATATATTTCTTTGTTATGTATGAAATCTATGTACATACCTGTTTTTGAGCCTTTGGTGAAAAAACACCTTCCTTTCTTTTCATGCTTTGCAAAGAAAAAGTCACCCCTTCTTATGCCACAGCTGTTATATAATATTGTTGTTGACGAAGATTCTCTTGGCATTATAATTGCCAAAGGTACACTTTGTGCTTCAGCACATTGTTCCATTCATCGCATATTTTGAAAGAAGCATCTTTCCTTCTCCACAATCTTGTTGCTGATGCGACATGATGTATGATGTAATGCTATGCGAAATGATGCGATGATATGATGCAACATGATGTTTATGCCGAATGTGACGGAACCTCCCAAGTCATTAGGCCGACCTACATTTGTCTTTGTCCAGCGGACCTCAGACAACCCTGTAGATGCATCTAACCACTTGACAAGTTCGGTATCTGTATCCTTTACCTTTCCCAAGAGCGTTTCACCCGTCACGCAGATATTACAACACAACGGAGGAACTAATAAGGGGAAGCAGTTACAGTAACTTAATTTACATTAACATATAGAAAGAGTGTTAATATTATAGACCAGCGGTATATGAGTGCAGAAGTATTATTATTACAAACTGGGAGGCAAAAACTCCTCCCGCATAAAAGTATAATGTTTTTAAAAAGGAGGACAACATCCTCCCGAGGCTTCACTCTTGAGATTCTTCTTTTGGCACCACCTTAGAGCAAAAGCAACAAAAGTTTGCTGCTTCCTCACCTACAACAACATAGGTTTAAACACCCTGAGTACGAAGTGTACTTTCGCAAGTCTTACCCGTCAAAATAAAAGACTCTCAAGGATATGCTGGCTTGAGGGAGTCAAGGTAAGGCTTAATCAAGAATCAAGACTTTGTTTGCAAAAATGCTTACTAATAGTGAATCCTTAAAATCCAGTTTTATTAGCAAGTTTAGTCATTACCTGAGTCTAGAGTTCTTTCTACCCTAGTTCAAGCACATGGCCTATACTAGCCATCTTTTTATCAACCCTTCTTGTTCACTGGAATGCTACATGTAGGGCAGTGACCAAGTCTTTATGTCCGAGAAGTAACGGCGATCCGAATCG
The DNA here is from genome assembly GCF_902167145.1 of Zea mays. Taxonomy (NCBI): domain Eukaryota; kingdom Viridiplantae; phylum Streptophyta; class Magnoliopsida; order Poales; family Poaceae; genus Zea; species Zea mays. Next base: position 78,291,276 of record NC_050104.1, on the reverse strand, counting down.
ATTAATACCCAGATGGGGATCTCCAATCATACAACATATGTAGCACTTAACCCTTGCATATGTCAACTCGCCACCAGGGCTCTTAAGACCAGATCAGGTTCACGCCAACTGAGAGCACAGATACACCACAGTCAGCCTCTTGCCACGAAGGGTACACACTACTCTCGCCATCTCTCCACTCCCATTATGTGTTGTCTTATTCTGGTATTAGTCTGCCCGACGCAAAGCTTACCCATGATGAGGCATGTGACCAGTTAAAAGGTCCTCAATCATTAAGCCTACATCGACACGGTCCTTAATCGACGTAGACGGAGACACTACACCGAGACTCTCTTCTCGTGCAAGTCACCCGCCCGGTCTCAGCTTTATCATTTAAAAACCCAAAGTTTGGTACCTGGCAGAGGTACATCTTTTCCAATGTTGAATCCATCATGGCCATGATGGATCCACCATCAAGTTTTATTTTTGAAAACATCCCATCCCACTTGGAGCATCATCTTTTGTCAAAACAAAGCATTTTGTTTTTCTAGAGCAAGACTAAGCATCAGAAAAACCTTTTCATAAAATAGGTGATCAAGGAAAAGTAATCAATTTCCAAGGAAGGAAATGCATCAATTGTTTAGCACACAACTCCTATCACCTAATGCATCAAGCAAGTGAGAAAGATTTTAAAATAGCAAGGAGGTGGCAAATGCACCGGGGCTTGCCTTGTGTTATAGGAGAGTCGGGCTCTGCTCCACAAATATCAAAATATAAGCAGTTCCCGGCAGGTGAGTCTTCAGGTGGTGGTGGTGCAACTCCTTCTTCTTCATCCACTACTTCTTCCTCGTTCTCTATATATAACCATGAATGCTTATGAAATGCAGTAATAGAAAAGGTTTATCAAGTTGTGTCTTGAATACAATTTTCCTTCACGGTACTCCAGGAAACTAGGGTTTTTGGAGTCAGTATTTTATTTCATAGGGCAGACACTACGTAGAAGATTAGGGTTTTGGGGTTTAGGTATCAAACACTGTCGAAATCATGTCTAACTTCACTCATGGGTTATAAATACCATATTTGAAGCTTATCCAAAAAGTTTGGTGCTTTTTGGAGTTATTAATTAATTTCTAAACTTCCATGAGTATAGGTTTTAGCCCTTTTTAATAATGAATAATTTCTAGTTTGGACTAAAAATCCTAGAACTATTTTTATTAAATACTATAGAAATTTAGTAGTCCAGCAAAATTGGTCTCATAATTTTATCATTTTTCTAGAATTTTCTATGGATTTCCTAAGTCTGACAGAAAAAGAAAAAGAGAAAGGGTGAACAGTGGTGGGCTGAAACTTACCCGAGTCGGCCCACGAACGGGGAAATACGTGCGCGCCTGCGCCCGCATTGCGGGTCTTGCAAAAAGGCCCCTGGTTAATCAAATAACTGGTGAAGAACCCCTAGCCACTATTCATTGTCTCACTGACAATTGCACAGAGGTCCTCCCACTTCTGTTTCTTCTCCAACCTGACCCATGGCCACGACGCGCTCGCCGTCGACCACCTTGTTGCTCGGACTGGCCATGACAGGCGTTGGCTGCCTAGACTAACTAATGGGCAAGCATTACTGACCCGAGGCGAACCTAGAACAAGCCTTAATTGAGTTAATACGGACCTGGATTGACCTGACCACGACGACGGCGAATACCGAGTACAAATCAAAGTGTTCTGGTTGATTGAGTGTGGTCAAGCACAAAGGGTTGAGCCGATGAGTATCACGAGCATGTGTGGGTGCTAAAACATGACCAAGGAGAGCGGGAGCAGACTTGGGAACGGCTGGCCACGAAGCGCGGAGAATTCATCCTCGCCTGTGTCTGAGAATTCATCATCGCGACGAGCTCTGGTGGAATTAGGAGGTCATGTTGGGGCTATACGGTCACAAAGGGCTATTGATTCACCATGCACAACTAATTTTGGGAGAGGTGGAGAGGATCCCACAAATTTTAGCTTCAACTAAGCTCGCTGGTGAAATTGTGAGGATCTCTCCATGTTTCATGGTGCTATTTAAAGGCACGGCGGTCCAGCTAACGATCAGTGGTCACGAAACACCTTGCTCACGCATGGCGACCACGTAACAAAGGAGCACATTGAGGTAGAATGGCGGAGTGAGTGACACGGTGATAGAAGAACCGAGTCACGGTGGCCGCCGGTGAAATATCTCTGGTCAGGCTCCGGCTAGGTCCGCGGAACCATGACACGGCCCGTAGTTATCTCACCGCAGTCGATCCCTCCCCCAATTCACTTGACACATCCAAATCTATAGTGCCTCAGATCTTTTCGTTGTTCTTCAGATATTTCCTGCGCTCTGATCTTCAGTGTTTTACTGAACCGACCTCTTTTCACCCACTCTATCTCCTAATTCTTGTTAAGAACAGGGTGATCTTCATTAATAAAGTTTGTTCACCAAACAACAGTCTTCAAGTTTACTATAGGATTCATGGATCAATTCTGCTTAGATTCTCAGATTTGGTGCTTCCAAATCGACTACATCTCACTAAGACCATGGTGTTCTGAATCTGGCTTTCAGTATTGCCCAATTAGCATGGCTTATTTCTGACAGAACAACTTCACACCACTAGTTCTTTGCTTTTTGTACAGCAACATAGTAAGTCAACTTTACCAAAGTTACTCCCCTACAAACCAGATTTAACTTTGTTACAGAGGTTTTAGTTAAACACCCATTAAATCGAGCTCCACATGGTCCTAAAATTGGTCCTATACAACTGATTTCTCTGAACATCACAGAGTCTTAGTCTGACAGCTAGACTTCAAACTTATTTATCTCTCATTTCTATGCAACACTAGTGCTTGGTCACTTAATCAAATTTGTTCTCCTTACATAGCTCTACAAATTTGATATACTGACCATTAGCAAAATCCTCAAGAATCCTGAGATGTAGAGCTCCAAAGTCAGCCCTATTCAACTGATTTTGGACTTAGGCACATAAGACGTATTCAGGTATAGAGTGTCTTTTCGCAAATAAGCCCAAATCTCATAATTTGATTTGCAAATCCTTAAATGTGTGAAACATATTATTTGAGGTGCCCTAATACCTTGGTTTTTTCACTTTGGTCCAAAAGTGCACCTATTTTACACTTAGCCCCCTAGGGTTCCAATTTAGGGTTTTCTAGGGTCTTTTTAGGGTTTTTATCACTCTAGGGTTTTGATGCCACTCAAGTCCTTCCAAGAGGGTATCTTAGGATCATTTCTCATATCTTTTAAAGTTTTCTCATGCTTGGGCTTCCCTTAAATCCATAAGCCCAGATTTAGGGTTGAGTACTAGAGTTATTCACACATCAAGTCATATTAGTACAACATATTTGAAATTTTTACCTAGTGAATGCACTCTAGGTGTGACAAACACATGATATGCTAATGTCATGATGTTATGCTCAAGTTTTAGTGACAGTAACACCAGGGGTGTTACACCGAAGACACATACCCACACGAAAACACACCCAGACTCTGCATCCCCTTAGGAACGACTTTTGAGTCTCTTCACCTTCTATTTCGGTGGCATTTAAGCTCTGCATCCCTTTAGAAACGACTTTTGAGCTTCTTCACCTTCTATTTCGGTGGTATTTAAGCTCTGCATTCCCTTAGGAACGACTTTTAAGCTTCTTCACCTTTTATTTCAGTGGCATATTAGCTCTGCATTCCCTTAGGAACGACTTTTGAGCTTCGGAACTTACTCTGCGCTCCCTTAGGAATGACTTTGTTGCTTCAAAACTTACTCTGCGCTCCCTTAGGAATGACTTTGTAGCTTCGGAACTTACTCTGCGCTCCCTTAGGAATGACTTATAGCTTTGGAAGCATTGTTAAGGGAATGTGTTCCACACTCGATGGTGTGTCCACAATAGTATTACATCAAATTGGAGATTAAACCTTCGTGAATTGTTTTTCATGCAAGAAAATAAAATGATGGACAAAACTAAGATACACCAGATTAGGATATTCTTTAATCGAATCGTCGTGGCACCTTTAGTAGATGTGCTTCGACTCAGGCATAGTGTTGTTGACTGTGCGAGCTTCGGACTCCTCCCAAAGGTTGTGTTGTTGTTGAGCGTGGTGATGCCCTTCTAGCTGTTGACTACGAACCAGGGAAGGTGCTAGCGGTGGTGGTGGTGGAACTGGGCCCAGGAAGCTTGAGAATGGCTTGCCGAAGCGACAGAGGCCGCAGGCTATTGATTGCCTACATACTCCGGGATGTAGGGAGAGTAGCACGAAGTAGTATGCAGAACCTGCTTCGGCTGATTCTGCCGTGTTTCAACTTCGTCAATTTCTTTCTGCTTCTGAATCGGGACTTGGCACGTCCTTGTGGTATGCCCTTTGTCTTCACCATAGAACAAACAAAACAGTTTCCTAGGCTGATCTCCATATCTTCCTCCGAAGCTTCTTGCCCCCTCTACCTCTTGGAGCTGGTGGCCTGAAAGAATTTTGTTGCACCCCTGATGATTGAGAGTTGTATTGTTGCGTTTGGGTATGATTCTCCCATTTGTCATTTGTACTGGAATTATGAATCGACCTGACATGCCTGGGGTGGAATCTTCCTCCGAAGCCCCTGGCCAACTCAGAGTATTTGAAGGCTTCTTCCCTTCTTTGCCGATAATCATTGTCGACTTTGATGTACTCATCCATTTTCTGGAGAAGCTTCTCCTAGGTTTGTGGTGGCTTCCTTGCGAAGTATTACGGCGTAGGTCCTGGCCGGAGCCCCTTGATCATGGCCTCAATGGCGATCTCATTGGGCATTGTAGGTGATTGAGCTCTCAGCCGCAAGAACCTTCGGACATACGCCTGCAAGTACTCCTCCTGGTCTTACGTACACTGAATGAGATCCTGGACAGTGACCGGCTTCATTTGAAAACCCTGAAAGCTGGTCACTAACATATCCTTTAGCTTCTGCCATGACGTAATTTTCCCTGGCCAAAGGGAGGAGTACCAAGTTTGAGCTACGCTTTTGACTGCCATGACGAAGGACTTTGTCATGACTGTAGTATTTCCCTCATATGAGGATATGTTTGCTTTGTAGCTCTTCAGGAATTGCTTTGGGTCTGAGTGCCCGTCATACATGAGGAGCTGAGGTGGTTTGTATGACGGTGGCCATGGGGTAGCCTGCAATTCCGCTACCAAAGGAGAAGCATCATCAAAAGCAAAATTGCCCTGATGAAAGTCATCGTACCATTCATCATCATTGAATAGACTTTCTTGGCGAAGCTCTCTCTGTTGGGGCCTTCGGTCTTGGTCATCCTGAGTGAGGTGACGTATTTCTTCATTAGCTTCGTCGATCTTTTTCGGAAGGTCGACGAGCCGAAGCATCTTTTCCCTCTTCCTTTGCACCTGTTGGTGGATAGCCTTCAAATCCCTGATCTCTTGATCTACCTCCTCCTCCTGAGGTGTTGGGCTAGTAGCCTTCCTCTTCTGGCTCCTAGCTTCTTGCAGCGTCTCCTGATTAGTGTCCAGTGGCTGCAAGGCAGCCCCTGGCACCGTTGTCTTCTTCGGCGGCATTGCGAAAGTCGATGATTGCCGAAGGTGGTCGATTGAGTTCACCGAAGGTGGGCGCCAATGTTGGTCCTTGTTCTCAAATGCTATACATCAAGAACAAAGAGACACAACTCTTAATGATTAAAGACCTTCGTCCTTCGAAGCATTATCTCCTTTGGGATATAATGATCTTCAGACGAAGGTCATGAAGGAAATACCTTTATCATCTTAGTGAACAAATATAAGTGAGGATACAAGAAACATTGTCGGGGACCATAATTAGGGGTACCCCCAAGACTCCTAATCTCAGCTGGTAACCCCCATCAGCACAAAGCTGCAAAGGCCTGATGGGTGCTATTAAGTCAAGGCTCGGTCCACTCAAGGGACACGATCTCGCCTCGCCCGAGCCCAGCCTCGGGCAAGGGCAGCCGACCCCGGAGGATTTACGTCTCGCCCGAGGGCCCCCTCAAGCAACGGACACACCTTCGGCTCGCCAGAGGCCCAGCCTTCGCCAAGAAGCAACCTTGGCCAAATCGCCAAGTCGACCAACCGTATCGCAGGAGCATTTAATGCAAAGATGGCCTGACACCTCATCCTGACGCGCGCCCTTCAGTCGACAGAGCCGAAGTGACCACAGTCACTTCGTCGCTCAACTGACCGGCCTGACAAGAGGACAGCGCCACCTGCGCCGCTCCGACTGTTGTGCCACTCGACAGAGTGAGGCTGACAGCAGCCAAGTCCGGCCTCGGGCGCCATAGGAAGCTCCGCCTCGCCCGACCCCAGGGCTCGGACTCGGCCTCGGCCCCAGAAGACGACGAACTCCGCCTCGCCCGACCCCAGGGCTCAGACTCGACCTCGGCCCCGGAAGACGACGAACTCCGCCTCACCCGACCCCAGGGCTCGGACTCGGCCTCGGCCCCGGAAGACGACGAACTCCGCCTCGCCCGACCACAGGGCTCGGACTCAGCCTCGGCCCCGGAAGACGACGAACTCCACCTCGCCCGACCCCAGGGCTCAGACTCGGCCCTGGCCTCAGCCGACGGTCTCCACATCGCACGACCCAGGGGCTCGGACTCGACCTCGGAAGACAGACTCAACCTCGACCTCGGAGGAGCCTCTGCCTCGCCCGACCCAGGTCTCGGACCGACCACGTCACAGGAGGGGCCATCATTACCCTACCCCTAGCTAGCTCTGGCTACGGGGAACAAGACCGGCGTCCCATCTGGCTTGCCCCGGTAAAACAAATAATGATGGCGCCCCGCGTGCTCCATGACGACGGCGGCTCTCAGCCCCCTTACGGAAGCAAGGAGACGTCAGCAAGGACTCGACAGCCCCGACAGCTGTCCTTCCGCCAGGCTCCAGCGCTCCTCTGACGGCCACGACATCTCATGAACAGGGTGCCAAAACCTCTCCGGCTGCCACGACGGCAAGTACTTAGGGCACTAGCTCCTCTCTGCTAGACACGTTAGCACACTACTACATCTCCCATTGTACACCTGGACCCTCTCCTTACACCTATAAAAGGGAGGTCCAGGGCCCTCTTACAGAGGGTTGGCCGCGCGGGGAGGACAGGATGGCGCGTGCAGGCCTCTTGCTCCCTCCCACGCGGACGCTTATAACCCCCTACTGCAAGCGCACCCGACCTGGGCGCGGGACAAACACGAAGGCCGCGGGTTTCCCCTTTTACGCCTGTCTCCCTCCAGTTTTCCCCCCTTCGCGCTCCGTCTCACGCCGACCCATCTGGGCTGGGGCACGCGGCGACAATTTACTCGTCGGTCCAGGGACCCCCCAGGGTCGAAATGCCGACAGTTGGCGCGCCAGGTAGAGGCCTACTGCGTGTTGACGAACAGCTTCCCGTCAAGCTCCAGATGGGTAGTCTGCAGCAACCTTTCCAGCCCGGGACGGTGCTCCGTTTCGGGAGTCTTGATTTCATGTCCCTCGACGGCAGCTACGACATGATACTCCTTCCCTCGCCGCGCGACAGTGACAATGGCGACCGACAACCCGCCCGCCGGCGGCTGAATCGATGACGTCTTCCCCACGTGGCGGAAGAACAACATTCGGGTTTGTCCTATCGCCTCCCCCGCCGACAGAGGAGGAGGCGGGGCAACCAAGGCCAAGCAGGAGGCGGCACCTTGTCGGCTGTCGAGCGAGTCGACGGCGCCGGCGCCCCAACGGGGGACACGTCGGGCATCGACCTCGCGTCTGAGACGAAGACGAGCGCCGTTTCCCCGCAACACGCCAACTCCGAGCGGACGGACGACGCCAGCACGCTCGCAAAGGACTTGCTGGGCGTCACCCTCGTACTTGAGATGACGGTGTAGTCTGCCCCTGACGTGACTTCGTCACCGCCCGTCGACCAAGAGGTACCGACCGATTCCCATCTCGTGCCTTTTGGATTTAGCCTCGACCCACCAAGCGACTTCGCTTCGGTGGACGCTTTCATAGAGGCGAGTCCAAACCCTCCGGGGTACGGTATGCGGTCACCCTGGGACCGGACGACAGCCGTCTCGACCTACGGGCCCTCGGGTTCCGAGGAAGATGACGAGCCCGAATTTTGTTGGGATTTCTCCGGACTTGGTAACCCCAGTGCCATGCGGAACTTCATGACCGCATGCGACTACTGCCTTTCCGATTGTTCCGACGGTAGCCGCAGCGTCGGTGACGAGGACTGCGGCCCAAGTCGTGAATGCTTCCACGTCGATCTAGGGGGTCCCAGCGAAGGCAACCATCTTGGTATACCAGAAAACGGTGATCCCCCTAGGCCTGCGCCTCGCGTTGACATCCTTCGGGAGCTAGCTTGGTCCCAGTCCCTGCGGGGGGTCAGGACTCACAGCTCGAGCAAATCCGCGAGATGCAGGCCAGGCTCGACGAGGGAGTAGGAACACTTGAGCCGTTCCGCCGGGACATCGGGCGGGAATGGGCAGGCCAACCTCCGGCCAGAGAAGCGCGTCATCTACCCCAGGGCATCCAGCACCGCATCGCCGACGATGTCAGGGCAAGGCCGCCACCGGCTTCCAGTGGGGTCGGCCAGAACCTGGCTGCAGCGGTAATACTTCTCCGCGCGATGCCGGAGCCATCAACCACTGAGGGGCGGCGTATCCAGGGAGAGCTCAAGAATCTCCTAGAGGATTCCGCGGTCCAACGGGCCGAAAGCTCTGCCTCCCGAAGGCAGGGGTACCCCTCGGAACATCGCGCCGCGACTTCCCGATTCATGCGGGAAGCCTCGGTCCACACCGGGCGCACGTGCAAGACAGCGCCTGCGGCCCCGGGTCGCCTCGGCAACCAGCACCATCACCGCAACCTTCGAGCCCACCTCGACGAGAAGGTGCACCGAGGCTATCACCCCAGGCGTGGGGGAGGCTACGACAGTGGGGAGGATCGGAGTCCCTCGCCCGAACCACCCGGTCCGCATGCTTTCAGCCGGGCCATACGACGGGCGCCATTCCCGACCCGGTTCCGAACCCCGACTACTATCACAAAGTACTCAGCGGAGACGAGGCCGGAACTGTGGCTCGCGGACTACTGGCTGGCCTGCCACCTGGGTGGAACGGACGATGACAACCTCATCATCCGCAACCTCCCCCTGTTCCTCTCCGACACCGCTCGAGCCTGGCTGGAGCATTTGCCTCCGGGGCAGATCTCCAACTAGGACGACCTGGTCCAAGCCTTCGCCGGCAACTTCCAGGGCACGTACGTGCGCCCTGGGAACTCTTGGGATCTCCGAAGCTGCTGCCAGCAGCCGGAAGAGTCTCTCCGGGACTACATCCGGCGATTCTCGAAGCAGCGCACCGAGCTGCCCAACGTCACTGACTCGGATGTCATCGGCGCGTTCCTCGCCAGCACCACATGCCGCGACCTGGTGAGCAAGCTGGGTCGCAAGACCCCCACCAGGGCGAGCGAGCTGATTGACATCGCCACCAAGTTCGCCTCTGGCCAGGAGGCGGTTGAGGCTATCTTCCAGAAGGACAAGCAGCCCCAGGGCCGCCAGCCGGAAGATGTCCCCGAGGCGTCCACTCAGCGCGGCACCAAGAAGAAAGGCAAGAAGAAGTCGCAAGCGAAACGCGACGCCGCCGACGCGGACCTTGTTGTCGCCGCTGAGTACAAGAACCCTCGGAAACCTCCCGGAGGCGCCAATCTCTTCGACAAGATGCTCAAGGAGTCGTGCCCCTATCATCAGGGGCCCGTCAAGCACACCCTTGAGGAATGCGCCATGCTTCGGCGCCACTTTCACAAGGCCGGGCCACCTGCGGAAGGTGGCAGGGCCCACGACGACGATAAGAAGGAGGATCGCAAGGCAGGAGAGTTCCCCGAGGTCCACGACTGCTTCATGATCTACGGTGGGCAAGTGGCGAACGCCTCGGCTCAGCACCGCTAGCAAGAGCGCCGGGAGGTCTGCTCGGTAAAGGTGGCAGCGCCAGTCTACCTAGACTGGTCCGACAAGCCCATCACCTTCGACCATGGCGACCACCCCGACCGTGTGCCGAGTCCGGGGAAATACCCGCTCGTTGTTGACCCAGTCATCGGCAACGTCAGGCTCACCAAGGTCCTCATGGACGGAGGCAGCAGCCTCAACCTCGGGCTCCTGCGGATCGATCTGTCCTCAGTCCGGGCAGGCACGTCGCCTTTCCACGGGATCATCCCCGAGAAACGTGTCTAGCTCCTCGGACAACTCGATCTACCCGTCTGCTTCGGGACTCCCTCCAACTTCCGAAGGGAAACCCTCACGTTCGAGGTGGTCGGGTTCCGAGGAACCTACCACGCAGTGTTGGGGAGGCCATGGTACGCCAAGTTCATGGCCGTCCCCAACTACACCTACCTCAAGCTCAAGATGTCGGGCCCCAACGGGGTCATCACCGTCAGCCCCACGTACCGACACGCGTACGAATGCGACGTGGAGTGCGTGGAGTACGCCGAGGCCCTCGCCGAATCCTAGGCCCTCATCGCCGACCTGGAGAGCCTCTCCAAGGAGGCGCCAGACGTGAAGCGCCATGCCGGCAACTTAGAGCCAGCGGAGACAGTTAAGTCCGTCCCTCTCGACCCCAGCAACGACGCCTCCAAGCAGATCCGGATCGGCTCCAAGCTCGATCCCAAATAGGAAGCAGTGCTCATCGACTTTCTCCGCGCAAACGTCGACCTTTTCGCGTGGAGTCCCTCGGACATGCCCAGCATACCGAGGGATGTCGCTGAGCACTCGATGGATATCCGAGCTGGAGCCCGACCCGTGAAGCAGCCTCTGCGCCGATTCGACGAAGAAAAGCGTAGAGCCATAGGCGAGGAGATCCACAAGCTAATGGCGGCGGGGTTCATCAAAGAGGTATTCCATCTCGAATGGCTCGTCAACCCTGTGCTTGTGAGAAAGAAAGGAGGGAAATGGCGGATGTGTGTAGACTACACTGGTCTAAACAAAGCATGTTCAAAAGTTCCCTACCCTCTGCCTCGCATCGATCAAATCGTGGATTCCACTGCTGGGTGCGAAACCCTGTCTTTCCTCGATGCCTACTCAGGGTATCACCAAATCAGGATGAAAGAGTCTGACCAGCTCGTGACTTCTTTCATCACACCTTTCGGCATGTACTGCTATGTTACCATGTCGTTTGGTTTGAGGAATGCGGGTGCGACATACAAAAGGTGCATGAACCACGTGTTCGGCAAACACATTGGTCGAACGGTCGAGGCTTACGTCGATGACATCGTAGTCAAGACGAGGAAAGCCTCCGACCTCCTTTCCGACCTTGAAGCGACATTCCGGTGTCTCAAGGCGAAAGGCGTAAAACTCAATCCTGAGAAGTGCGTCTTCAGAGTCCCCGGAGGCATGCTCTTGGGGTTCATCGTCTCCGAGCGAGGCATCGAGGCCAACCCGGAGAAAATCGCGGCAATCACCAACATGGGGCCCATCAAGGACTTGAAAGGCGTACAAAGGGTCACAGGATGCCTTGCGGCTCTGAGCCGTTTCATCTCGCGCCTCGGCGAAAGAGGCCTGCCTCTATATCGCCTCTTAAGAAAGGCCGAGTGCTTCACTTGGACCCCTGAGGCCGAGGAAGCCCTCGGGAACCTGAAGGCGCTTCTCACGAACGCGCCCATCTTGGTGCCCCCCGCTACCGGAGAAGCCCTCTTGATCTACGTTGCCGCTACCACTCAGGTGGTCAGCGCCGCGATCGTGGTTGAGAGACGAGAAGAGGGGCATGCATTGCCCGTCCAGAGGCCAGTCTACTTCATCAGTGAGGTATTGTCCGAGACCAAGATCCGCTACCCACAAATTCAGAAGCTGCTGTACGCGGTGATCCTGACGCGGTGGAAGTTGCGACACTACTTCGAGTCTCATCCGGTGACTGTGGTGTCATCCTTCCCCCTGGGGGAGATCATCCAGTGCCGAGAGGCCTCGGGTAGGATTGCAAAGTGGGTAGTGGAAATCATGGGCGAGACAATCTCGTTCGCCCCTCGGAAGGCCATCAATTCCCAAGTCTTGGCGGACTTTGTGGCTGAATGGGTCGACACCCAGCTCCCAACAGCTCCGATCCAACCGGAACTCTGGACCATGTTTTTCGACGGGTCGCTGATGAAGACAGGGGCAGGCGCAGGCCTGCTCTTCATCTCACCCTATGGGAAGCACCTACGCTACGTGCTACGCCCACACTTCCCGGCGTCCAACAATGTGGCCGAGTACGAGGCTCTGGTCAACGGGTTGCGCATCGCCATCGAGCTAGGGGTCCGACGCCTCAACGCTCGCGGTGACTCGCAGCTCGTCATTGACCAAGTCATGAAGAACTCCCACTGCCGCGACCCGAAGATGGAAGCCTACTGCGATGAGGTTCGGCGCCTGGAGGACAAGTTCTACGGGCTCGAGCTCAACCACATCGCCCGACGATACAACGAGACTGCGGACGAGCTGGCTAAGATAGCCTCGGGGCGGACAATGGTTCCCCCAGACGTCTTCTCCCGAGACCTGCATCAACCCTCCGTCAAGACCGACGACGCGCCCGAGCCCGAGAAGGCCTCGGCCCAGCCCGAGGCACCCTTGGCCCCCGAGGGTGAGGCACTGCGCGTCGAGGAGGAGCGGAGCGGGGTCACGCCTAATCGAAAATGGAAGACCCCGTACCTGCAATATCTCCACCGAGGAGAGCTACCCCTCGACCGAGCCGAAGCTCGGTGGTTGGCGCAGTGCACCAAGTCGTTCGTCTTGCTGGGGGACGGGAAGGAGCTCTACCACCGTAGCCCCTCAGGCATCCTCCAGCGATGCATATCCATCGCCAAAGGCCAGGAGCTCTTACAAGAAATACACTTGGGGGCTTGCGGTCATCACGCGGCGCCCCGAGCCCTTGTTGGAAACGCCTTCCGACAAGGTTTCTACTGGCCGACCGCGGTGGCCGACGCCACTAGAATTGTCTGCACCTGCCAGGGGTGTCAATTCTACGCAAGGCAGACCCACCTGCCCGCTCAGGCTCCGCAGACCATACCCATCACCTGGTCGTTTGCTGTGTGGGGTCTGGACCTCGTCGGCCCCTTATGGAAGGCACCCGGGGGCTACACGCACCTGCTGGTCGCCATCGACAAATTCTCCAAGTGGATTGAGGTCCGACCCCTAAACAGCATCAGATCCGAACAAGCGGTGGCGTTCTTCACCAACATCATCCATCGCTTTGGGGTCCCAAACTCCATCATCACCGACAACGGCACCCAGTTCACCGGCAGAAAGTTCCTAGACTTCTGCGAGGATCACCACATCTGGGTGGACTGGGCCGCCGTGGCTCACCCGATGACGAATGGGCAAGTAGAGCGTGCCAACGGCATGATCCAGCAAGGACTCAAGCCACGGATCTACAATGACCTCAACAAGTTCGGCAAGCGATGGATGAGGGAGCTCCCCTCGGTGGTCTGGAGCCTGAGGGCAACGCCGAGCCGAGCCACGGGCTTCACACCGTTCTTTCTAGTCTATGGGGCCGAGGCCATCTTGCCCACAGACTTAGAATACGGTTCCCCGAGGACGAGGGCCTACGACGACCAAAGCAATAGAGCTAACCGAGAAGACGCACTGGACCAGCTGGAAGAGGCTTGGGACATGGCCTTACTACACTCGGCGCGGTATCAGCAGTCCCTGCGACGCTACCACGCCCGAGGGGTTCGGTCCCGAGACCTCCAGGTGGGCGACTTGGTGCTTCGGCTGCGACAAGACGCCCGAGGGCGGCACAAGCTCACGCCTCCCTGGGAAGGGCCGTTTGTCATTGCCAAGATTCTGAAGCCCGGGACGTACAAGCTGGCCAACAATCAAGGCGAGGTCTACAGCAACGCTTGGAACATCCGACAGCTACGTCGCTTCTACCCTTAAGATGCTTTCAAGTCGTTCATACACCTCGTTCACACACAAAGTCTAACCATCAAGGAAGGGTCAGCCTTGCCTCGGCAAAGCCCGACCCTCCCTCGGGGGCTAGAAGGGGGAAACCCCCTCCGCGTCAAAATTTTCCTTGGAAAAGATCTTTTCTGCCAGAACGTCTTTCGTGCTTTTCGACTACTTCGAAAGTGGGATCCTGAAAACGACGGAGTACACGTAAGCAGCCAAGGCTGACCGAGCCGAGGGACTCCTACGCCTCCGGGATACGGATACCTCACTCATCACCTTCTGCGATAAGTAACTCACGCTCGGATAATTGATTCCGCGGATCGAACAAGTCTTCATGCTCAAAAACTCTTCTGTCGAAACGATTTTTTGGGCCTTCTCGACTATATCGATGGCAGAATCCTACGGACGAGTAAGAGTACACGTAAGCGGCAAGGCCGACCGAGCCGAGGGACTCCTACGCCTCCGGGATACGGATACCTCACTCATCACCTTCCATGAAAAGTAACTCTCGCTCGGACAAACAATTCTGTTACCGACAAATAAGTCCAGATACTCGAAACAAGAGGAAAAGAAACGCAGCTCTACAACACGACGACAGTATGTTTGGGCCTCGGTGGCCGCAGAAAACATACGCACACTACAAGATAAACCAATCCTGCAGGCTCGGACCTTGACAGAGGGGGAGCAACAGCACCCTCGGCGTCAACTACACCTTCGGCAAAGTCCGACCAAGCCTCGGACGGCAACGCGGTCGGAGGATCTCCACTCCAAAGGACGACATCAGCACCACGCCCGGGCCATCGCCGCCAGGGTCTTCTCCAGGAATCCGGCCCGAGCAGACAGCTCGGCCGGCCACCCCGAAGCCTCAGCCAGCTGTCCCCCGAGGACATCAGCCCGGCTCGTGGCCTCGGCAACTCGACTCCAGCGTCGGTCCCGCCAGTGGACGGCCCGGCCAGGCTCCGGCCGACGAAGTCTTCTTTTCGAGCCAACTCTGCCTCTGTCCATGCTAACACCGCTGCCTCCGGCTTCGGCTCATCGAAGAGCGGTAGAGGGTTCCTTTAACTAAGCAAGAGAAACCTCGAGCGGCAAGGCTGACCGAGCCGAGGGACTCCCACGCCTCCAGGATACGGATACCTCACTCGTCACCTTTGCACGAGGCAACTCACACTTGGTTAAGCGGTTCAGTTAGCCGACAGGCGAGTCCTAGTGCTCGAAATGAGGAAAAAACACGACTCCGTGCCGAAAATACATACATGTTCAGGACCCGACAGCCACAATGAACAGACACCGGCACTCAAGGTGCCATTACAAACGGAACTCCGGTTCCACCTCCGCAGGTACGAATAACCCCCCACGATTGGAGGGCCTGCAGAGCAACAGAAGGTCGATGGATGGCTCGTCGCCGCCCGCTCCAGCAGCAGCGACGACGACTTCTGCTCCGAGCGGCCGAACAGCAGCAGCGATGACCTCAGGGCGGATGCTGCTGCCATAAGGCCCTCGCCCACGTCCCCACTCGAGGGGCGAGGACGAGCAGAAGGCCGTAGAGTTGGAGGTCAGTCCGCGGGCGGCACTGACTATCTCGTCGGCGGAGAAACCTCTTCCGGCTGCCGCGGTAAAAGGTGGCACCGGAAGCAGCGCCAAAGCCGTTCGGACCGGAGAGCCGGACACGCGGCAGCTGCCAGCGCCACGAACGGCGAACGCCCTTCCCCCCGATCGCTGAGGGAAGGAGCGGGCCACTGCCCGCGCGGGGACCGACCCTAACTCGGCGCACTCCCCTCGCCAACACTGATGATGAACATCCTTGAAGCTGAAGGAGGGGCAGAGGCCGCAGCCCGGCTTGCTTCTCCCCACCTAGGAGCTGGTGGTCACCGTCTTGGGTGACCACCGGCGAGGGGATGCGGCCGGGATGGCTGATGAAAATCCTTGAAGCCGAACGATGGCTGAAAGGTACCAACTTCCGCGAAGTTGCGTTCCTCCAACGACAAGGCGGAAGAACTGCGAGTGTTCCCCATCCGGGGGCTCGGAAGGTGGAAAGACGCGACGCATGAGGGGAGCGCAAGGACATGGTTGCCTTTCAAGGGGGTCACCCTCCTTTTAAAGGCAACTCTCCCCACTTGTGTCCTCAGCCATCGCGGGCTGAGTCTTCTCCAACACGCTCCAAGGTCCTCCCCCTACGACACGGGGGCTGGGTCCCACGCGTCATGCAAGCTGGCCAGGGGCAGAAGAAGCCAAACCGCCGCGCACGGTGCGTGCAACTGCCCAGCGGTTACGAGCATTCCTCCACTTTCGCCCAGACCAACGGGTGAAAGGGCGGACCGCCATGCAGGCGGCATGCGACCGCACCAAGGGGGCGCACCCTTTCGACTTCGACGCGTCCAGCATGGAGGCCCAGGCCCACACGTCATGCAACCAGTTCGTCGGTTGCTACGTGCAAGAAACTGCACCGCCACTCGCGCCACTACCGTGCCTCCTCGACTGCGGAACTAGTACCGCGGCTCGAGGCAACCCTGCACATGACCCAACAGTGCCAACCAAGCACATCGGTCATGGATCAGTCAGCCGCGGGAGAAGGCGCAATGGTCGATACGGCCAGAAATGGGCTGGCAGTAATGGCGGTGGCAGGCGGGTGGAAGCAGCGGTCAAGTCGTCAGCCAAGCTCGCGTCCCCTTCTGGGACAGCGAGAGAACCCTCTCCCACGGCGTGAAGACGGCGCGCCCGTGTTCTGTTCCTCGAACGGCTCGCGCACGCGCAACGGCTGCCCCGCGAACCACTCGTCCCGTCGCATTAACTCTGCGGCAGGACAGGTGTCACCTTTGGCAGGAGAAGCAGGCGACGCTTCGCTCCCGCCATAATGACCATGTCAAAAAGGTGTGCCACGTCATTCGATTTCATATCCTTTTCCTCTTCCTCTTTCTCTCTCTTACAACAGGGACCGGGAAAGGGGATACCCCGAAAGGGATCCTTCTCCGCGAAGGAAACGGGCCCCGAGCCCCCCTACTGATCAGAGGTTCGAAGGCTGGCCCCTCGAAGGGGTTCAACAGCCGCCTCAGAGCGCCCAGGCTCTGCGCCCACTACTGGTCAGAGGTTCGAAGGCCAGCCCCTCGGAAGGGTTCAACGGCCGCCTCAGGCCACTCGGGCTCCGCGCCCACTACTGATCAGGGGTTCGTAGGCTGGCCCTCGAAGGGTTCGACAACCTCCTCAGACGCAGAGCGAGGGATGACCCTGGGTATGTTCGATACATAACCAAGGCTCGGGCTACGCTCCCGAGGTACCCTAGGACATTTCCGAGACCAACGGGAACGATTTTGTAACGGAATCCCATCAGAGTGAGGCATCGAGCCCTCGGACCCCGTCAAAAGGGGACCGGGTCCGGCAAATCACCCGCAGGTACTTTTGGAGCGCGCCTCCGGGCCACTAGCCGACCCCTAACAAATGGGGCACGGGCTTCCACTCGGATTACCCATTAGCAGCTCACTGGAGACACCATGTTCGGTGCCCTCCAAGGGCAACATGGCGCTTTTCCCCCCTCCTCCTTGCGGAAAGGCGACGCAGGGGCGTATGTAAAAAAGTCGAGTCTGTCCTTGACCGTCCTCTCGCTCTGTGCGGAGGCTCGGGGGCTGCTCTCGCAAACCCGGCTCCGGCCAAACCGTTGAAAGCGTCAACATACCAGCCCGAGAACTTGGGACCCGACTGTGCACCCGGGCTATGGCCAGCTCGCATGAGGGAACAACCAGACCGGCCGAAGCATCACGAAACGCATTAAGACCTCGAAGGAGTCAAACCACTCCTCCAAGGCCTCGGGGGCTACACCCGGCGGGTGCGCTCGCGCGCACCCACCGGAACAAAACGCAACCGAGAAAGGCCGGTCCCCTTGCAAAAAAGTGTGACAAAAGCCTCCAAGCGAGCATTAACACTCCCTTCGAGGCTCGGGGGCTACTGTCGGGGACCATAATTAGGGGTACCCCCAAGACTCCTAATCTCAGCTGGTAACCCCCATCAGCTCAAAGCTGCAAAGGCCTGAGGGGTGCGATTAAGTCAAGGCTCGGTCCACTCAAGGGACACGATCTCGCCTCGCCCGAGCCCAGCCTCGGGCAAGGGCAGCCGACCCCGGAGGATTTACGT
The DNA here is from genome assembly GCF_902167145.1 of Zea mays. Lineage (NCBI taxonomy): Eukaryota > Viridiplantae > Streptophyta > Magnoliopsida > Poales > Poaceae > Zea > Zea mays. The sequence continues at coordinate 78,273,304 of NC_050104.1, read as the reverse complement.
CTCGCCCGAGGGCCCCCTCAAGCAACGGACACACCTTCGGCTCGCCCGAGGCCCAGCCTTCGCCAAGAAGCAACCTTGGCCAAATCGCCACTCCGACCGACCGTATCGCAGGAGCATTTAATGCAAGGATGGCCTGACACCTCATCCTGACGCGCGCCCTTCAGTCGACAGAGCCGAAGTGACTGCAGTCACTTCGCCGCTCCACTGACCGGCCTGACAAGAGGACTGCGCCGCTCCGACTGCTGTGCCACTCGACAGAGTGAGGCTGACAGCAGCCAAGTCTGGCCTCGGGCGCCATAGGAAGCTCTGCCTCACCCGACCCCAGGGCTCGGACTCGGCCTCGGCCCCGGAAGACGACGAACTCCGCCTCGCCCGACCCCAGGGCTCGGACTCGGCCCTGGCCTTAGCCGACGGTCTCCGCCTCGCCCGACCCAGGGGCTCGGACTCGACCTCGACCTCGGAAGACAGACTCAACCTCGACCTCGGAGGAGCCTCCGCCTTGCCCGACCCAGGGGCTCGGACTCGACCTCGACCTCGGAAGACAGACTCGACCTCGACCTCGGAGGAGCCTCCGCCTCGCCCGACCCAGGGCTCGGACCGACCACGTCACAGGAGGGGCCATCATTACCCTACCCCTAGCTAGCTCTGGCTACGGGGAACAAGACCAGCGTCCCATCTGGCTCGCCCCGGTAAAACAAATAATGATGGCGCCCCGCGTGCTCCATGACGATGGCGGCTCTCAGCCCCCTTACGGAAGCAAGGAGACGTCAGCAAGGACTCGACAGCCCCGACAGTTGTCCTTCCGCCAGGCTCCAGCGCTCCTCCGACGGCCACGACATCTCATGAACAGGGTGCCAAAACCTCTCCGGCTGCCACGACGGCATGTACTTAGGGCACTAGCTCCTCTCTGCTAGACACGTTAGCACACTGCTACATCTCCCATTGTACACCTGGACCCTCTCCTTACGCCTATAAAAGGGAGGTCCAGGGCCCTCTTACAGAGGGTTGGCCACGCGGGGAGGACGGGACGGCGCGTGCAGGCCTCTCGCTCCCTCCCACGCGGACACTTGTAACCCCCTACTGCAAGCGCACCCGACCTGGGCGCGGGACAAACACGAAGGCCGCGGGTTTCCCCTTTTACGCCTGTCTCCCTCCGGTTTTCCCCCTTCGCGCTCCGTCTCGCGCCGACCCATCTGGGCTAGGGCACGCGGCGACAATTTACTCGTCGGTCCAGGGACCCCCCGGGGTCGAAACACCGACAAACATAAAAGAATATAAATAATAATTATGAACCATTGAGTTATGTATATTCTCATTTTATGAACATAAATAAACATCAACAACATTAATATTACATTGATGCCTTTGGCTTGTCACAAGGTGAAAATGCGAGAATGACGCAAGAGTGATTACAATCCAACATGAACAGTGTTACTGTTCATCTATTTATAGGCACGGGGCGCATCCCGGATAAGATTACATTCATGCCCCTGACATCTACTCTTAATCATAATGCAAACTACCAAAGACTAAGTAGCCTTTTCCCCCTTAGGTCAGTTTCATCCTTCATCTTCGCTATCATACCAAACCGAAGCTCCTTTAGCCATAGCTTCAACGTCCATCCGTGTTGCCTTCGGACTGTATCCTCATATCACACCTTCAACCCAAAGCCGAAGCTTCCTATAATAGTCTAATTCATACTGAAAACATATGGTTGGTCATGTTTTTTAGGACCTTCGGAAGTAGCCATTTCCTGCTTAGGTCGGTTTCGTCCTTCATCTTCGCTATCATACCAAACCGAAGCTCCTTTAGCCATAGCTTCGGCGTCCATCTGTGTTGCCTTTAGGTTGTATCCTCATATCACAACTTCATCCCAAAGCCGAAGCTTCCTGTAATAGTCTAAGTCATACTGAAAACATATGGTTAGTCACATTTTTGAGGACCTTCGGAAGAGGAAGGCCCCCAACAGGCAGATATTTCCATGATATATCCATAGTGAGGGCTGGAGGAGAAGCATTGTTCCTCTTCCTGAAGCAGATGAAGTGGTAGTATTTAGAAGTTTTGTGAAGGCTGGGCTTCGTTTTCCCTTACATAAGATGCTGGTCGAAGTGCTGAAGACATTTGAGATATACGTTCATCAGCTTGCTCCCGAAGCTTTAATTAAAGTTGGAGTTTTTATTTGGGCTATGAGAAGCAAAGGGCTGGAGCTAGATGCCAAGTGCTTCTGCAACATTCATGAAATGCCCTACCAGATGAAGGCAGTTGGGAAAGAGCAGTATCATAACAACTTCGGATGCTACAACTTTGTGTACAGGTCTGATGTGAGGTGTCTTGTGCCAACGTTCCAGAAAAAATGGCTAGGCTCATGGATGAAGCAATGGTTTTATGTCAAAAATTATTTGAGTGAGAGAGAGTATGTGAAGGGCCTAATGCAATGCCCCATCCGTTCACGCTTTGGCATCAGGAGGCCTTCGATCGCAAGTGGAAAGGAAGTACAAGCATGTTTGATGGCCTTCAACACAGTGTGCACTTACATCGGCACCAGAGATTTGGTTCAGGAGCATATTGCTTATAAGGTATGGTCGCTTGTTAATGACTGGGAGATGCCGAAAGAAACTGCTGCTTGCTTATAAGGCATGCTTGCTTGCTTATAAGGTATGGTCTAGTTTATATGAGGTACACCTATCGCTATAGAAGTCAATTTGACATGCCGAATGATGATTGGCTTGAAGCTGTTGAGGCGACCAGTGACGAAATGCTAGGGGCTTATACAAAGGCAGAAGACGAAGCCATGAACACTACCTTCGGCGCTCGAGGCAAAAGGAGACTGAACAAAGTTTTTGATGTGATTGGATTCATTTATTCTGATTACTGCTTTCCCGCTCAGAAACAAGGAGCGAAGAGAAAAATCACGACTACCACCTCTTCCACCGCGTCAAGCCAAAAAGGGCTAAAGTTTTGACTCGAAAGCCGAAGCTGCACTCTCTAGAGAAGACTGCTGGAACGCCTGCTTTAGAGAAGATGGAAATTGAATATACCGAAGCTGCACCCTCGGCTTTGGAGAAAATACTTGTTGCGACCGCCAAAGCTACTGTCGGTCCGGTAAAAGAAATATAAGCAAAGAACTCAAAGATAGAGCAGCGTCCGAAACTGCAGAGTCCCCCAACCACGACTGGGTTATCAAAATTAGCAGTTGCTCCAGCAGCAAGTCCTAGGAAAGGAAGGAGAATGGCCAGCGTTCTGGATGCTGTTCTGAAATCTACAAAGATGTCAACTCCTATTTCTACTAAAGCTTCCGAGGACAAGATTGAAGATCTAAGAGAAGTAGCCACTGCAAGGGCTTCTTCTATTTGCATTGAACCTGGACCTTCTGCCTAGAAAGTTGGGAGACCAATGTATGTTGCTACATGGTGTACAACATAGGATTCCCCAAGCTTGAAGTTGTACTATCAACAATGCCCTTCGAGGATTTTTTTTAGATTGCCTCACCTATACACACTTAAAGGTATAACTTGTGGTGTTTTGTTGCTTCGGATTATTCGATTATTCCATAGCTTGAAACTTGTGTCTTTTTTGCCTTTACAAGGGTTTATACTAAGCAAGGTGCTAAAGAACCGGATAAATATCTAGGGCGAAGCTTCCCAAAAAAAGATAATGAAGCTTCGATCTAAATTATCTGGACTACATTTTGATTGTGATGAAAAAGAAAAATCACTCAAGATTCTGGAGCAAGACTTTATTGATAGCCGAAGCGACGTCCAGAATTTGACTGAGGAGAGGAACAAAGCTATAAAGCTTAAAGGGACAATGAGTTCCAAGATATTAGAGCTTCAAGTGTTGAACTCACAACAAAATGAGCACCTTGCGACACTTGAAGCTAAGATGGAATGGCTGAAGGAGAGCCATGAAGCTGAAACCGACAAACTAAGAAGAGCAGCTGCTGAAGCGAAGGTCAACTTTGAACTTGAAAAAGTAAAAAAGGAAGACGCTATAGCTAAGAAAGATCATTTAAATACTCTTGTTGGAAATTTTCGAAGCCTGAAAGATGATTACTTTTGCGTAGCTACAAGATATTGTGAAGAATTAGAGAGGACCTTCTCTTCAATTGGAGCAAGGTCCTGGGAGAAAAAAATTATCGATGGTGATATAGTTGGTGTGATGAGATGGATCCATGGCAAAGTGGGGGCCTTCAAGGGCGTGCTCTCAACCCGAGAAGATTATTGTGTTTGGATAGGTGCTTGAAGCACAGCTTCAGCACTACTGAGGGTTGGTTGCAACCATATGAAAGCCTGTCTAGACCCCAACTTCAAATTGCCTGTAGAAAATGTTAGAACATCAACTATTGAGGCTTCATAGTGGGGCAAAAAAATTATGTTTGATATATGGACCAAGGTGGGAAAAGAAAATGCCCTTGAGGAATCAAGAAAATTAGTGAGTAGTTTCTCACTTCCCAAGCACTTCTTATTTTACACTACTACTTCGGAGTGAGCGTGTTTTTGATATCTAGTTTGTTACAGGCAAAGTGTCACACCTGGTTTTGGGGGCAAAACCAAATGTGTAGCATATGTGTGCCAGGATCCATTTTCCACACATATGTTGACGTCACAAGTGTAATATATCAAAAGACAATGTAATAAAGGTGTAAAGAGAGTAGAGTAACTTCATTACATCATCCAGACATAAGTGTCTTAAATAGTATCATCATCAAAGTACAGTGGATAAAATATGGACGCTCTTCCAGTGGAAGATGACTGGCCCAGCGTTAGACTTAGTACTCGTCAACATCTTCGATGAAGTCTTCTTCATCACCCTTTGATCAAAATATTAGCAAGATGTGAGCTCACTTATAGTCGGGGCTCATCAAGTGGGAGGAGTAATGCAAGTTTAACAAGGTAGGCTATGGATAAGCGATAAGCATTTTAGTTGGTCAATATTTTATTAACAACGACTGACTTACTAATTGTAAGTGTATCACAAATATCCCAATTAATCATAAGCATATGATTATATCTCAAAAACACTTAAGTGAAACCACTTAAGCAAACCATTTATAAATCATTGGATCACGATTTATTTTCCATCTTTAAGTTCAATTATCATGTGAGGGTCCAGGTTGCTCTTAACCGTGAGCACGACTGACATATCAGTTTTACACTCTGCAGAGGTGGTACAACTTTACCCACAAGTCATGTATCCTATCTATCCTAGGTTGTACGAAGCAGTAAACACTGACGAGGTGAATGGCTAGGGATCCATTATGAGGCTTTCACAAAATATCCTTATTACAAAGACACCCACTAAGGTTTCCACGTCAGTATTGATGGCCCTCTGGGCGAGGTAACTTAACCAAGACTACCACCTCATGTTAACATGAGCTGCCACCAAACCACTGCTACCCCTCTTGCCCATCTTTCAGATAGGGTTGCTAAGCACTAAGTCTATAGAGCTAATTACCAAAGCCAGAGCCATTATAGCACTCGTGGTTGCACTGTTATCCTAGTTGGTCACTCCATGTTCCATTTAATATGAAATGATCTTGTTTAACCATCGGATTAACATCATAATACAAATTTCATTTCCAGAACAATATTATCATAATTATTAGGTTGAGCAGTAGCACAAATTGCTAAGCATAGTATTTATCCCAGGGTAATCAAGGAATAGGATTGATATTTCTAGGAAAATCCTATTTAGGCAAATCCCACCAAATTATGCAAATATACGAAAGATAAACATTATTATATGCATTACTTGGGTACAAACAGAAATGAAGAGGGAGAATCCACTTGCCTTGTTTGAACGTGTCCTACGAGTCGTCTTTGAACGTGTTTGGATCTTCTACCACACAGTCAGCTTCTACTATCGATTCGCATATTGTACATACAAAAGAATACATATACCAAATAAATACACATACACCATTACATGGGTAACATTCACCATTACATGAACAATCATATACCACACAAATTATACCTATAAATAGTGCCTAAAATAAAACATAATTCATATTCATTTTATTAATCCACTAAAATCTCCACTTTGAATTGTCACTGGTGAAAGTTATATGGACATGTGACTACGAAAGTATTTTACCTAACATAGCTTAGATATAATGACTTAGCCAATTCTGCAGAAATAAATTACCAATTAATTATTTTCATTATGGCTAATGATATTCTTTTAATTTTATCCTTCCTTTCTAAGAGAAAGTATCATTAATATAATCAGAGGTCAAAACATCTAATAACAAATTAGACCAATGATTAACCTATAATTCTTGCACTGTAATAAAATCTACACCACTTACTAATTTCTATGTTACGATATTTCCATTAGTTATTTAGTGAGCCTAAATGGACCTTGGATTATGACTTCTAAATAAACTCTGAAATTCATCATAAACAGAGTTAATTATAAAATCACATATCTAGTATTTTTACCACGGACACATGTCTACCAAATTTTGTCATATTCTTTCTAATCCAATATTCTAAAACCATTGTAACCAAATAACATGGCTAATAACCATTCACATACATATACCAATAATTCACATACACATGGATTCCAAATCCCAACATTCCAATACAATAATTTATAAAATTTCATACACTAGTTTAAAACATGTTTTTGAAAATTAACAAAACTATTTTAGATTGCTCTCAACCTAGCAATGAAAGACGATGACAGACGGTGGCGGACGGTCCGGCGAGACGCGGTGGCGGACAGGGCTCGACCGAGGCGACCACGGACGGCGTACAATCCAGACGGCTCGGGCGCGTGCGTCGAGACGAGGGCTCGGCACGGCGTGGCTCGGTGGGACTCGGCACAGTCGCGGACGGTCTGGGCGGGGGCTTGAACTGTCCGAGCAGGCTCCTTTGTGGGCACGGCCGAGTGAGAGCAACGACGACGGCTTGGAATAGAAGATGAGAGCGAGCTCGGCAGGGGAGAGGGAGAGGGCCAGCTTGCTATTTTATAGAGGGAGAGGGGAAGGAGAGAGGGCGCCGTGGGGAGAGGAAGGGGCGCCGGCGGCTTCAAGACCATTAATGGCAGACGTTTTCTCCATTTATGGAGGGAGGGGAAATGGGGGACAGGAAGGGGGGAGAGACGCGGCCGTTTCTGGTGCAGGGGAAGGCGAGGAGGCGTGGCCAGGGTTGGGCACATGGATGGCTCGGTTAGGGCGGGTGCGCGGCGCTGCGCGTGGCGCGGACGGTCCAACCAAAGGCCAGGGTGGCGGCACAGCTGGAGGAAAAGAAGGGGAGAGGCCTGCAAGTGGGGCCCGCACGGCGGTGAGAGAGGGAAGGGGAGTGGGGGCGCGGGTGAGCTGGTTTGGCCGTTGGTGGGCCGTTTGGCTAGGGTTTCCTCTTTTTTTCTTTTTTCTTTTTATCGTTATATCCCAAAAATATAAATAAATCTATTTCCAAATATTTTCTAAAAATTCATAATAATTATAACAACAATATTTATCAATAAAGAATTTAGCTTTGGACCAAAGTTCGTATATAAATTAGTTGGGTTTTCATATAAAAGAAATTTTAACCACAACCATCGAACAATTATGAGCAAGCAAAAATTCTTCTGAAGGTAAATAAGATCAAACACTTGAAAGAATTTTTTTACTATAATTACCACTAATAATCTAAATGCTATATTTTTAGTTAATGGTTTTGAGGTGTTACACAGAGAAGGCAGCTGAGAAGGCCATGGCCAGCAAAAAAGCTTTACAACCAAAAGAGCTCGAAGGTGTGTAAACTTGTTTTTTTCATTGCTATGTATTGGTGGTTCTCGTTTTCTTTGTTTGACTTTTTTCTTGGAAGATCCCCCCTCCCACGCAGGCCATGATCGAAGCTAAGCAATCTGAAGCGGATGCCGAAGTAGTTGCTATTGAAACGGCGGAGAAGATTGCAGATGACATTGTATTGAAAATTTGTAACGATCTTTATGACGAAGTAATGTGGGGGCAATGAATGCTTCAAAAAATATTTTATTGTGACATTTGGGTCGTAATATAAAGTATGTTACTTGGTTTGCTAATTTTGCGTTTGTGATGTGTGAAATCTAATCCCCGCATTCTTTTGAGCCGAAGGCAAAAAACATCTTCCCTTCTTTTCACACGTGACAAAGGCAATGCTCTTCGTTGTTGTCTTTGATCACTCGAAGTTATTTTAAATCAATAGGACTTCATAATCATCCCTTGGTGTATAAAATTTTTGATTATGCATTCCATTATGAACGACTTCTGAGTCTTTTATACCTTTGCTTCGGTGAATTAAATCACTTGTGCTCTGCATCCCTTTAGGAACGACCTCGGAGCTTTTTCTTATGACTCTGCATTCCCTTCAGAACGACTTCGAAGTCTTTTTTCACCTTTACTAGGTATTTTTATTTTTTCTCCGCATCCCTTTAGGAACGACTTCCGAGCTTTTTATTTTGACTCTGCATTCCCTTAGGAATGACTTTGGAGTCTTTTTCAAATTTACTAGGTGTTTTCACTTGAGCTTTGCATCCCCTTAGGAATGACTTTGTAGCCTTTTTTGACCTTTCATATGAAGGTCCTCAAGAGTGTTATTGCTTCTTTATTGCGTTTCGAAGGTGCAAGCACATTATTACATAGAATTATGTGATGCGAAGAAAAGGAGACTGCAAGTAAACGTAGGTAAACAAAGATACGCATGAGTGTTTTGATAGTTTCGAGTTTACTTACCTAGACCCTTAGGCCTCGGTATATATGATTTGTTTCTGGGACCATGGTGTCAACTGTGCGGGCTTCGAAGGCCTCCCTTCTGTCCTATTGTTCCATGTCCAGCACTAATAACTTGGGATGGCCAGTAGGGACATGATCATAGGGAGGTGGCCCTAGAATGAAGGAAGCCAATGGCGACCATCCGCCCGTTATGGGGTTACTCGAAGCATTCAAAGCTGAAGGATGTTGTGGCTTGGGGTCCTAGGGTTGGACATATTATGGGATGTATGGTGAGTAGTACGAAGATGTACTAAACACCTCCTTTGGCTGACATGGCTGAGAAACCACAACAGCAAGCTCTTTTTGCTTCTCGATGGTTATCCGGTAGATCCTTGTTGTGTGGCCTTTTATCTTCACAACAAAACACACAGTATAACTTTCTTGGTTGTGTGTTGAACCTGCCGCCAAAGCTTTGGCCTCCTCTTCCCCTCTCGGAGCTGGTGGGTGGAAGGTTCTATGGGAGGATTGTTGTTGAGTACTTGACTATTTTTGCTCGCTTGACTACCCCTAGGACTGGGCTATTTTCTCAACACATTGAGCTGGATTGTGAATTCTTCGAACATACCTCAGGTGGAAACTTTTCCCGATGCCCCTAGCAGTTTCTACATACCTTTGGACCTCCTCCCTTCTTTGACTAAAGTCATTATCTGCCCTTATGTATTCATCCAGTTTTTTGGAGCAACTTCTCCAGAGAGTGTGGTGGTTTCCTGGTGAAGTACTAAGTTGTTGGGCCTAGACAAAGCCCCTTAATCATTGCCTCTATGACAATGTCATCTTGCACGGTTGGTGCTTGAGCCCTTAGGCGAAGAAACCTTTGGACATAAGCCTGAAGGTACTCATCATGCTCATGAGTGCACTGGAAAAGGACTTGGACAATAATTGGTTTGGTCTGAAAGCCTTTAAAGCTTGTGAGGAGCATGTTGTTCAGCTTCTGCCACAAAGCGATAGTCATTGGTCGAAGAGACGAATACCAAGTTTGGGCCACACTTCTGACTGCCATGATTGTTGCATTGCCACCATCATACATTGGCAGTTAGGGAGGCCTATACAATGGTGGCCAAAGTGTAGCTTGCAGTTCTAGTGTCAGGGGAAGCTTCGTCATACAAGAAGTCCTCAAGATTGTATGCTTCATGACGGAGGTCTTCATGATTGTGGCCCTGATGCCAAAGGTCCCTGTAGTTGTGCTAATGCTCTTAATGTTCAGTATCTTGCGCGATGCTGCACATTTCCTTAGTTGTATTATCAATATTCTTCTGAAGCTTGGAGAGCCGAAGAATCTTATCCTTGCGCTTCTCGACATGTTGGTGAATAGCTTCGAGGTTGTTGATCTCCCAATCTAGTTCATCATCTCGTGGTTTGAGGCTATTTGCCTTCCACTTTTGGTTCCTTGCTTCCCAAAGGAGTGCCTCTTCTCCTTGGTTGGGATCCAAGGGCATAAGGATGGCACCAGTTCTCATTGACTTCTTTGGTGGCATGGTGTAGTTTGTTGTGGTCATGAAATCACCAGAGGTGGGCACCAATGTTCGTCAATAGCTTTTGATTGCTATATGATATAAAAAACAAGGCAACACAAGTTATGAAACCTTGAGCTTCTCTCTTCAATTAACCCTTCTTCGAAGGTTAATTCAAGAGAGAAGATAGAGGGTGAAGATATATGTATATTACCAAGGATGGAATGTAAACAATAAACAGCACGACATGCTATTCATATGAGTGTTCACACATATCATTTCATTCCTTGCAATATATCTAACAATTACAGACATACCTTTGCCTTTGCATAAGAGATGGGTCGAAGGTATCTTCGAAGGTTGAGCGAAATGAAACTCTGTGCTTTCGAGAGGTCAATTTATGCATGGTATTATTCCTTTAATTATATGGGAGAGATACAACTTCGTATGGATTTACATGTATGCCAACAAATTTTACATGTATTGTTTACAAGCATTACATGGGCAATGTCGACTTTCCTCCTCTTTTCGTGCTGGACAAGCCTTCTGAGTCCTCTTCTGTGTTTCATATACAAAGCCTTTCGGCACCAAAACTATCTGCGTCGGTGCACAACTTCGCAACGCTCGTACACAAGTGAAGCTCTGAAGCTTTTCCCTTCTGGTTTGTTAACCGATCTTGACAAAAGTTAGCTTCATCAATTCTTTGTATTATACATGAAACACACTTTCACAATTTGAAGACGAAAGGTTTTGAGGATCTTCAACAATATAGGGCCCCCAATATGGCATTCAACACATCGCCACTGAGGGTTGATTGGAGTATGACTGAGATGGAGGAGGATGCTTCGAAAACATAGCCTGGTTTGGTTAGGCTTCGGTACAAATATAAGTTTGAAACTCAAATCAGATAACCTTGCGATGAATGGTTAGACGCTATTGAGGGAAATTCATTGAGATTCTTGGTAACTATAGCAAAAAAGAGGTCAAAATGTTAAGCCTGACCTTCGTGGCCAGGAAAAAACTTCGACTAAATCATATATTCGATGCTATTGGATTTGTGTATCGTGACTACCCCCATGTAATCCAAGAGACAAAGAAGAGGAAGCAAAAGTATGTGAAAGTGACTTCCAAACACCGCAAGATCTCTCCTTCAAAGAGCAAGCCTGAAATGATGAAGGAAGATCTTGAACAGAAGGCTGCCATTATAGAGCCAAGGCAGGTTACTCGAGCAACTGCTCAAGCTTCGATAGAGCCTAAGGTATGATATGACTTCTGAATTTGTTTTCTGATTAAAAAGGTTCTCTCATCTAGCTATTCTTGTTTTTGAATATTAATTCTGAAGATGACGACGTTGTTGAACTACATATCCTTGAAGAAGCTCCTTTGGCCAAGATTGTTGTTGAGCTAAAGGAGGTTCCAACTCTGACATTTTCTCCGAGTGCTTTGCAAAAAGACGAGCGCATAATTCCCATCATGAGTGCATTCATTTTTTATGACAAAGAGGATGTTGGCGAAGATGTGGCAGAGGCGAAGGGCTCAAAGAGGACTACTGTCATGACAACTGTGGTGATGAAGGATAGTGGGGTGCCTTCCATAGCTGTAGGAGCACCAACCACTACAGAAATCCCTAAAATGTTTTGAATAGTAAAACTTTCACTGGCCAAAGCAGCTGAGAAAGAGGATGAATCTCAAGGCATGTGCTCACAGATGAGAAGGGCAAAGGTGCCATGGGAACCAAAGAAGCTAAAAAGGGTATAGAATGTGTTGTGTCTTTGGTAGAAGGTCCTTTTGATCTAGAATTTGGGGGGCGATGATACAGAGTTCACCACTCAGCCAAAAAACAATAGGTGCAAAATAGATGGTTGAAGCCCTTGGATTTGCTGAACAACTGGGGTATCCTTCTGGATCGACAATCTTCGGAGGAGGGCCAGATGACTACTTATATTGTTGTTCAGATAGACGGGAAACCGATGTGTTCCACTGTATGGCAGACAACATAGGCTTTCCTAAGCTCGAAATTGTGCTGTCAACTATGCCCTTTGAAGACTTTTTGGACTTCCTTGCCTATAAACATTTGAAGGAATAGTTTATGGTGCTCTTACTACTTTGGATTGTTAGATTATTTTGTGGCTTGAATCCTATTATCTTTTTGACTTTACAGGGGCTGATATTAAGCAAGGCATTGAAAAACTAAAAGAACATCTAGGGCAAAGCTATTAAAATGGAAATCAAGAAGCTTCAGTCGGAGGTCTCTGAGCTTCGTTTTGATTGTGATGAAAAAGAAAAGATGATTAATCTTCAAGACAAAGGCTTGGTCGAGAGTCGAAGTGAACTCTAGAGGTTAATTTAGGAGAAGAATGAAGCCATGGATCTTCAAGGGACAATGACTGCTAAAATCTTAGAGCTTGAGACATTGAACTTACAACAAAGTCAGCACCTTGTTGCGCTCGAAGCCGAGATAAAACAACAAAAGGAAACTCACAAAGCCAAAATCGAGAAGCTAAGAATGGAAGTTGCTGAAGCGAAGGTTAACTTCGAAATTGAAAAGGTCAAGATGGAAGATGCTATAGATGAAAAGGATCACTTGAGTAAACTTTTTCAGAACTTTTGATGTTTGAAAGATGATTGCTTTTGTCTAGCTACTAGATGTATCGAATAATTAGAAAGTACCTTCTCCATAGTTGGAGCAAGGTCTCACGAGAAAAACTTTGTTGATGGTGACATAGTTGGGGCTATGAGATGGATTTGTGGTGAAGTAGGGGCATTCAAAGGTGTGCTTTCAACCCGTGAGGACCACTGCGCCCGGATAGGATCCTAAAGCACAACTTAGGCTTTACTAGTGGTTGTTTGTGACCACGTGAAGGCCTACATAGACCCTAATGTCACACCCAGATTTAAGGGCAAACCCTGGCGTGTCTCAAATATGTGCTAGGATCAAGTCTCACACGTATGATGACTCATGGTATAGAAATCAACGTCAGATATTTATTATATAATAGAAGTTCTGTACAAAATAGGTAAATAAATACTTCATATGACAACAACGATCCTCCACAACCATAGTTGACTAGGAGACGATAGCTTAGACCTCTCCAAACTCATCGTAGCATCCTTCATGTTCCTTCAGTGGTACTTGTTGTTGACCTGGTGTGAGTACAGCAAGGGTGAGCTCACATACGTTCATCGCTCAGCAACTGTGGGGAATAATGTGCATGAGCTCACTTATAGTGGGGGCTCATGTGAAGTGTAAGGCTTACCAAGGAAGATGATTAAGGCTGAGCATTGCTTTTAATAAGTTGGTCAAGATTTTATTAGCATTTACTAAGTATAAGTGTTTACCAACCCAATTAAATAAGACATCACAATTATAATAAATCCCACAATGCAATGCATATGGCAGATTAAGTTTAATTCCATAAATTACTCATTGAGGGTCCAAGCCTCTCTTGACCATGAGCACGTGATGAGTTTAATACCAGTTTTACACTCTACAGAGGTTGTGCACCTTTACCCATAAGCCATGATACCCACCTGACATGGGGTCATGAATCACATACACCTCTACCGAGGAGGCAAGGTAGGGTAGCACTACGAGACCTTTCCAAAGTTCCACAAATTTGAGAAAACCCGCTAACGTTTCAGGAAGAAGGAAGCATAGGAATCCCTCGTCCGAAAAGTTATTACAGACAGCTCGACCCAAGGACCTCCCTATACTTTGCAGCGATGCACTCCCTGCTTGTCCCTTTCGGGTAAGGTAATCTCTCTCTAGATTTCGTAATTACTTGGCCATGGACGTCCCATTCCACCCTTCTGGTAGCACTGTTTTCTTAGTTGGTTCTCCATGTTACAATTAACACAATAATGTTATCACGAACAATAATTGAGCCAACAATAGTCATAAAGCATGATCATAATTCAGATATAATATTAATCCCAAAACCAGGTACAACAATAGCAAGACTACCCAATAGTTCATTTGTTTGCAAGGTGTAGGGTAAAGAAACTAGGTAACCTATTAGGTGCCATCAGCTTAACCTAATAGGGCCATGGTGATTAACAGAACATTATTATGTTAAAGAAAGTGATCAAGGACACAACTTGCTTTTTTGGCGCTGTGATACCCGGTTTGCAAAGAGGAGAAGTGGAGGTTATTCTTTTTGCTCTTTTTCCTCATTCGGGTGATGCGCTTTGGGAATTTGGAATTTTGTGGAAAACATTCACCTGTAAGACAGTAGAATTTCTTTGGTTAGTTGCTTGCGACGGGGTCGGGAGCTGTCATGTGGGCGAGTTGGGCCTTGAACCTTGATCTGGCCCATTAGTCTCCCCTTAACCCTAGCCGCCCTCCCCCTAATCCACCCCCTTTGTGCAGCCCCCCCCTCCCCTCTCTCATCTTCTTCCTCCTCAAACCCTTGCAGCCATCACCACCCAAAACCCTAGCCGCCCCCCTCCCCCTCCAAGGTGCAGCCCTCCCGTGTGGTTCTTCGTCGTGTGGCTGCGATCTCAATTGGAGTTTGGAAGGAGGAAGAAGGAAGGAGGAAGGGAAGAACCCAAGGTGAATTTGTGATTAACTTTTGATGTTTTTGTGCTGCAATTAATTGGATTATGCGTTCATCTTTGCGAATCGGTAGAGGTGCTGTCCAGGAATTTTGTGAGTGGGTGAACAGCAGTAGTTCTAGGGTTTCTGGGACTTTTCGTGGGTTAATTAGTGGGAATCAGTGGGATAATCATGTAGATCTTTGTCATACCTTTCCAACGAGTACTTATGCGCTCGATTCGGAGTTATAATTTAGGAGATATCGTTGTTTGAATCCGGGTATGTGCTGTCCAAAAAACAGATTTTTCAGGTGGGTGAACAGCAGTAGTATTAGCAGTTTCTGGGAATTTTTCGTGCGTAATTAGTGATAACCAGTATGATAACCATGTAGGGCCTTGTCTTATCTTTCCAATGAGTACTTATGCGCTTGATTTGGAATTATATTTTAAAAGTTATCGCTGTTTGAATCCGTGTATGTTGCTGTCCAAAAGAGAGAGAAAACAGATTACAGGGTTTATCTTGTGGACTGTTTTGGGCTAATTAGATGTTGGAATTTAATTATAAATTGTATACAAAACTTGTGGGGAATTTTATGTAGATGCCTCTAGAATTTTTGTTTGTTACCACTGCTGTCCTAATTTTAAAGTTATGAAATTATTAAGCAGCGCCGCTGCAGTTTGGTGGGTGTGGGGAGAGATGTTACCCGCGACGGGGTTTGAGATTGTGCGTAGGTGCGGCGTCGTTTATGAGCCTGATTGTGTGAAATTGGTGCACTAAGTTGTGTGTCAAAAACAGGTGGTGGACTTCCGGATCGTACTTAGGAATTTGCCCAAACATCCGGTGAAGGCAAGTAAAACAGTGATGGTTATTCCGTCTGTTGATTGAAGAGTCTTATACTTGATTATGTTTGTGCTATTTGTGTTCGTATTCATATTCCTAATTGGGTACCGTCGTTTGAAGTTATTCATGTTTATTTATTATACATGTGGAGGTTGTGGTTTGGTCATGTTACCCATGTGGTTTATTATGTGAAATGGGTGGAAGTATATGTCTAGCACATTTTATTTGGGAAGAACTCATGTTGTTGACATGCATAATGCATTCATCATCCATTGCATTGAAGTTTCATCGCGATCTTATGGTCTGACCGTACCGGTACAATGAGCATCATATGTTGCCCGAGAATGGGTATGATGCAGCTTCATATCCTTAGAGGTATGAAGGCAGAAGTCATATTGCATCTGTAGCCATGTGCATTCATGGGGGAAGTGTGGAACCTATTATGGTGATGTGAATGATGTGGTTCTTTACTTTGTGATTCATCTTGGCATTAAGTAATAGATTACTTGCTTACTTCCTGCAATTTAATATTTAAGAAAGAAGTTGTGAACCACGTGGTTGCTTATGCACAGTTGGTTTACATTGTCCAACTGGTGTTTGCTCTTTTTACTTGCTGACATGTGTCATCTCACTCTTGCATTGTCTGATGCAGGCACCTGATCTTTGCTTTGGGAAAGAAGGGATGTAGCAGCATGGCCACCACACCTTTAAATAAAGGAACCACTGCTTAATAATGATGTTAAACAGGGAGGGTCAAGTCTAGGGGATTATTACATTCTAATCTTTCATGGTAGTTGAACTATTTAGTTTGGTGGGCTGAGTTGTCTATCTTTTGTCTGGTCATGAATGTTCATTTCTACTGTTGCATTTCAATTATACTATGTCAATTATCTTTCTTTTACATCCTGTATAAACTCTATGTTTCCCTTGTTATGCTTCTTTCAAGGGAGGTGCTGTCGGATTTTGCAATACTTTCTTTCTCTATGTGTTGCATAAGTCATGTAGGAAGGGTTTTTGGTAACATCCATTGTGTGGGATCAGTGGGGTGTTACAGGTGCAACTCTAGGTACTTCTCCAATTTGGTCTTCAGCTTTCTCATGACCTCGCTTCTACTCGTAGCAATACATACAAATAAACAAATAATGGATATGATAATATTACACGTAAACTTGAGAACAAACTGTGTAAGAATATTTTACACGTCGCTACAAGATCGTAGGTTTGAGAAACACTAAATTCAGAGTTAAAACAGAGCCATTATGAATTTCTTAAGTTTTATTGAATTACTTTAATACTTAAAAATAGTTTCCTGATTTTATTTTACAATATTCAACAAGTTTTGGATAGCGGGTACTATATTTATAAAGTTCAGGGTTCAAAACATAAATTATAGGACCCCATGGTAATAGTCTTTACATTTGCATTGACGCCGGTCGTGTTGAGTAAATTGGGGACTTTTTTGAAAAACTGTCAAAGTTGTATACCGTGGGCGCAGACCGAGACCATTGTATCATTGATCCATGGCTCCGATAAAACGCACGAACTGGTACGCTATGAGGCACACCCGATCGGTGATCAACAACCAAGATTCAAACACCTGAAGGGGTAAAGGATGTATCTAATCCTCACCATTCATTCACAGATCATAGACTACAGTTGTAACACCCCTGGTGTTACTACCACTAAAACTTGAGCATAACATCATGAGCATTAGCATATCATGTGATTGTTACACTTAGAATGCATTCACTAGGCAAAAATTTCAAACAAGTTGTATTGATGTTACTCATCATGGGTAAAACCCTAGAGTATGGTACTTAACCCTAAACTGGGCTTAAAAGAGTAAACAAAGCCTAAATAAGAGAAAACTTCAAAACTTATTAGTAATGATCATAAAATGTCCCCATTAATGGACTTAAGTGGCATCCAAACCCTAGAAGTACCAAAAACCCTAAACAGACCTCTCAAAAACCCTGGACTAAAACCCTAGGGGGTTATATGCAAATGTTGCACATTTTTGGACCTAAGTGAAAAAACCATGGAATTAGGGTACCTTAAGTCATATGGTTCACATATTTGAATATTTGCAAAAGAAACCATGAGATTTGGGCCTAATTGCAAAAAGGCCACTCTTGTGCTCATGTGACTAAGTCTGAAAACAGTTGAACAAGGCTGACTTTGGAGCCTTATTTCTCTTAATCCGTAAAGAATTTGCCTAGGGTCCATACATCAAAATTGAAGAGCTACTAAAGGAGTATAACTTTGTTTAGATCATCAGACACAAGTGTTGTAAGTTGGAGTTAAATGGACTCAAAGTTGGGCTGTCAGTTAACTTAGAATCTAAAATGTTACTCACAGTGACATAGGATGAACTTTGGGAGCTCTTTCGAGGATAATCTAGTGAGTCTTTGAGCATGATTACCATAGCAAAGTTGTAGCTGGATTATAGGGCTAGAACTTTGTTACAGAGAGATTAACAAGTTGCCACACAAAAAACAGAGATTAATGCCGTGCAAATGGCCTTGTGAGATAGACTGAATGGCGTTCTGATTGTACAGTGACTGAATAAGATCGCAGGTTCACCCCCTCGCCGCCGGTGACCTTGCGCCCAGATTCACGCCAGTCATCACGATTCGTGCCACGGGCGAGTGGATTGCCCTCAACGGTGAAATGATCTCGCCGCGGATGAACACAAGGCACTATGGCCGCTCTATCTCTTGCCCACTTGCGCCGGCAACGTGGCCGCGCGGCCATTACCGTGGTCACCGCCGTTTTCCCAGGTCGCGCCACGCCCTGACCCTTTAACCGTGTCGCAGTGAGTCACCGTAATCCATTTGTTCATCGCAGGTGAGCTCGCCACGATGAAAGCCACCAAGCTCTCGCGACAGTGCTCTCCTCACTCTCCGACCGCCGTGTGTCTTCTTAAAATTCACTGGCCACCGCTCAAGCATGCTATAAATTGAACGCACCCTCAGCTCCGCTAGGTAGTCAAGCACCTAATCTAGCATCTCGTGCCTCAAATCATCTACCAGAGCTCGCCAATTCAAGATTTCCCCCAAAACTGTTTTCCGCCACCGTGAAAGGGGCCCCGTCGTGGCTAGCTTGTTCCAGGTCCGCTCATGCCCCCTGCTCTTTCGTTTCAGTATCCTTGTGTGTTCTTGATACTCTCTGACCCATCCAATTGAGCTAGAATCCTTTGGATCATCGGGAACATCTCGGTCGGTCCATTCCTCGCGCTGTCACTGTGGGCAGTATGATTAAGAGCTCGAACGCTACAATTGATGGAGGGGAAATGGTTGGGAGGGGTCAAATTTGGTATCAACTGCACCGGAGCACTGGTAGTTGAATGATCCGGCCGGTGTAGGCTCGCCGGAGCTCGGTTCTCCGTCGTGCGACATCGTGGACCTCAGGATGTAAAGAAATAGAACTTGAAGGGGTTTTTGTGAATGTCAGTGACATAGGGAATAGTTCGTGGGACGTCTTTCAAGTTATTTAAAGCATCGGGGACCTATTCACAAAGTCAACACCGCGGGCGCGGGCGCGCGCGGGTTCTCCCCTTTTGTAGGCCGGTTGGGCTGAAATCAGCCCAACACTATTCATTGTTTTTCCTTTTTCTTTTCCACCAGGATTAAAGAATTTCTAGAAAATTCTAGGAAAATGCTAAAAAGATGAAACCAAATTTTCTAGGCTCCTAAATTTCTTTAGTATTTAATAAAAATAGATTTATGATTTTTAGTCCAAATAGGGAATTATGGAGTATTTAAAATAGCCAAAACTCATACCCTTGGAATTTTAGAAATTAATTAATAATTTCAAAAATCACCAAACTTTTTAGATAAGCTTTAAATATTATTTAGAAGCCTTGGGTAAAGTGTGGCATGATTTAGACTATGTTTGGTACCTAGAACCCAAAACCCTAGTCTCGTGCCCTATGAACTTCACTATAGACTCCAAAAACCGTAGTTTTCCGGAGATCCATGAAGGAAAATTGTATTCAAGGCCTAAGATAATGTACTTTTATTATCTTTGCATTTGCATAAGCATTACATGAGCATTCATGATTATATATGGCTATATATAGAAAACGAAGAAGAGATAGAAGTTGAAGAAGCAAGGACTAAACCACCACCTGAAGAACCCCAGGCTGGGAACTGCTTTTATATTGACATCTGTGGAGCAGAGCCTGACTCACCTATAACACAAGGCAAGCCCCGGTGCATTTTCCACCTCCTTGCTATTTTAAAATCTTTCTCACTTGCTTGATGCATTAGGTGATAGGAGTTGAGTGCTAAACAAATTGATGCATTTCTTTCCTTGAGAATTTGATTACCTTACCTTGATCACCTGTTTTACAAAAAGGGTTTTCTTATGCTTAGCTTTGCTCTAAAAACAAAATGTTTTGTTTTGACAAAAGATGACGCTTCAAATTGGGTGGGATGTTTTAAAAAAAACTTGATGGTGGATCCATCATGGCCATGATGGGTTCAACATCGGAAAAGATGTACCTCTGCCATGTACCAAACTTTGGGTTTGAAATGATAAAGCTGAGACCGGGCGGGTGACTTGCACGAGAAGAGAGTCTCGGTGTAGTGTCTTCGTCTGAGTCGATTAAGGACCTTGTCAATGTAGGCTTGATGATCGAGGACCCTTTAACTGGTCACATGCCTCATCATGGGTAAGCTTTGCCTCTGGCAGACTAATACCAGAATAAGATAACACGCAATGGGAGTGGAGAGATGGCGAGAGTAGCGTGTACCCTCCGTGGCAAGAGGCTGGACGATGGTGTATCTGTGCTCTCGGTTGGCGTGAACCTGATCTGGTCTTAAGAACCCCGGTGGCGAGTTGACATATGCAAGGGTTAAGTGCTACATATGTCGTGTGATTGGAGATCCTCAGCTAAGTATTAATCAATTCGGATCGTCGTTACTTCTCGGACATGAAGACTTGGTCACTGACCTACACGTAGCAATCCAGTGAACAAGAAGGGTTGATAAGAAATTGGCTAGTATAGGTCAAGTGATTGAACTAGGGTAGAAAGAACTCTAGAACTCAGGTAATGACTTAACTTGCTAATAAAATTGGACTTTTAAGGATCCACTATTAGTAAGCATTTCTGCAAACAGAATCTTTGGTTATTGATAAGCCATACCTTGATTCCCAGAGGCCAGCATATCCTTGAGAGTCTTTTTATTTTGACGGGTAAGACTTGCGAAAGTACACTCCGTACTCAGGGCTTTGTCTCATGTCGTTTTAGGTGAGGAAGCAGCAAATTTTTGTTGCTTTTGTTCCAAGTTGGTGTCTAAGGAAGAAAATCAAGACTGAAGCCTCAGGAGGAAGTGACCTCCTCTAAAAACTTTTCACTGTAATCGAGAGGGGTTTTTGCCTCCCAAGATATGTAATAATATTACTCCTGCACTCCTATATTTTGCTCTGGTCTGTAATAATACTACTCTTTCTATACTTTAATCTAAAATAAAGTTATTGTAACTGCTTCCGCATACTCGTTCCTCCGATGTGTTGTAATATCTGCGTGACGGGTGAAACGCTCTTGGGCAAGGTAAAGAATACAGATACCGAATTTGTCAAGTGGTCAGGTGCACCTGCAGGGTTGTCTGAGGTCCGTTGGACAAGGACAACTGTAGGTGGGCCTAATTACTTGGGAGGTTCTGTCACAACAGTCCCTTCCCCGCTCGCCCATGGTGGTCCGACTCACGGAGCAGAGCCCCCAGGTGGCGCGGCACACCGGCGCCCGCATACCACAATCAGGTGTACCCCAACTCCCCCCCCCAACGGCTACTACCCAAAGCGCACATGAAAATGAATAGAAAGTAGGAAATTGTACCCATAGTGAAGTTGTCATCCGCATTGACCACGACACCCAACCAAACTACGACGGTGACTTCTCAACGGAAAGGAGTTCCTCCTGGTACCGGTCGTGATCCCGAAAAGGAAGGGCACGCACATGGTTCCCCCGATCAGACGCACACCTTAGACTGTGTTGCGCACCTTCGAACAACGGTGAGGGTGAGGGTCCACGGTGTTTGTAGTCTCTAACTCTGCATTCCCTTAGGAATAGTTTTGGAAACTTTTGACACCTTTACTTCAGTGTTTGTAATCTTTGACTCTGCATTCCCTTAGGAATGGCTTTGAAAACTTTTGACACCTTTACTTTGGTGTTCGTAATCTCTGAATCCGTATTCCCTTAGGAATGACTTTGGAGTCTTTTTACACCATTACTTTGGTATTAAAATCTTTGACTCTGCATTCCCTTAGGAACGTTGGCCGGACGGGAATTTCCTACAAATATGAGTGTTATAAAGGGGCAGGACTTAGATGTAATTATGGGCATGAACTGGTTAGCCCAGCATAAGGCCATCAATATAGACTTGAGGACCATTAAATTGAGCCATGGCCATGAAGAAATTCAATTGTCCATCCCTATAGCTGTCCCAGCCAAAACATCTGGACAATTTTGTGAAGCTATCATACAAGAAATCCAGGATATTCCGGTGGTATGTGAATTTTCGGATGTCTTTCCTGAAGACTTGCCTGGGTTGCCTCCAGAAAGGGATGTGGAATTTGTGATTGAACTAAAGACCGGTACGACTCCTATTTCTAGAAGATTGTACTGAATGCCACCTAATGAATTGGTAGAACTCAAGACTCAACTACAAGACTTGCTTGAGAAGGGGTTCATTAGGCCAAGTTCATCACCTTGGGGATGTCCCGCAATTTTCGTCAAGAAGAAGGATCAGACGTTTCGAATGTGCGTGGACTATAGACCCATTAATGAGGTTACCATCAAGAACAAGTACCCTCTTCCCCGGATCGATATCTTGTTCGATCAACTTACTGGAGCTTGGGTATTCCTCCGGTTAGGCTATCATCAGATCAGTATTCGACCCGAAGATATACCCAAGACCGCATTCACTACACGGTATGGATTATTTGAATATTTGGTTATGTCCTTCGGATTAACAAATGCTCCAGCCTACTTCACATACTTAATAAACTCGGTATTTATGCTCGAGTTAGATAAATTTGTGGTGGTCTTCATTGATGACATCCTAATCTATTCCAAAAATGAAGAGGAGCATGCTAAGCACTTACGGATCGTGCTAACGCGCTTATGGGAGCACCAGTTGTATGCTAAGTTCAGCAAATGCACGTTCTGGTTGGAGGAAATCCAGTTTCTTGGACATGTATTATCTGCAAAAGGAATTGCGGTCGATCCCAACAAGGTCGAGGATATTCTAGAATGGAAACCGCCTACTACAGTACATCAAGTTCGAAGTTTTCTTGGACTGGCTGGATATTACCGCAGGTTCATTCCGGATTTCTCCAAGATTGTTAAACCTATTACGGGTTTATTGAAAAATGATACAAAGTTTGACTGGTCCTCAAAATGCAATGAAGCCTTCGAGCAACTGAAGGTGCTATTAACCACTGCTCCGGTATTGGCTCAACCGGACATTGAAAAACCTTTTGATGTGTATTGTGACGCATCAGGTAGTGGACTCGGATGTGTCCTAATGCAGGAGGGTTGAGTCATAGCTTATGCTTCAAGACAACTACACCGGCATGAGGAGCACTATCCAACTCATGATTTGGAATTAGCTGCAGTTGTTCATGCCCTTAAGATATGGCGTCATTATTTGCTGGGAAATACTTGTCATTTATATACAGATCACAAAAGTCTAAAATATATCTTTACCCAGTTAGAACTGAATATGAGACAACGAAGATGGCTTGAGCTAATTAAAGATTATGATTTAGAGATCCATTATCACCCAGGAAAAGCCAATGTGGTGGCAGATGCATTGAGTCGCAAAGCTTCCTGTCATTGTCTTACAATAAGGACCACTGACATCACCCTATGTCAAGAAATGGAAAAGTTGAACCTGGGCATGATACAACACGGAACGTTAACACAACTAAAGCTTGAGTCAGTTCTTCTACAGAGAATTATTGATGCCCAAAGGACCGACAAGGGTATGAAGCATATTCATGAGAAAATAGAAGCTGGCAAGGCAAATTGCTTCAGAAAGGATGACCAAGGAATAATGTGGTTCAATGGTCGCATAGTGGTGCCTAAAGATGCTAAAGTCTGCCAACAAATTTTGAATGAAGCTCATCTTAGTTGATATTCCATTCATCCCAGAAGTACTAAGATGTATCAAGACATAAAGCAACACTATTGGTGGACAAAAATGAAGATTGAGATTGCACGTTATGTGGTAAGATGTGACACCTGTAGACGTGTCAAGGCAGTGCATATGAAGACCGCTGGACCATTACAATCCTTGCCCATCCCAACTTGGAAATGGGAAGATATTTGTCGGGAACCATAATTAGGGGTACCCCAAAGACTCCTAAATCTTAGCTGGTAACCCCCATCAGCACAAAGCTGCAAAGGCCTGATGGGCGTGATTCCGGTCAAGGCTCCGTCCACTCAAGAGACACGATCTCGCCATGCCCGAGCCCAGCCTCGGGCAAAGGCAGCTGACCCAGGAGGATTCATGTCTCGCCCGAGGGTCCCCTCAAGCAACGGCCGCACCTTCGACTCGCCCGAGGCCCAGCTCGGACAGGCTTCGCAGAGAAGCAACCTTGGCTGGATCGCCACGCCAACCGACCGTATCGCAGGAGCATTCAATGCAAGGATCGACTGACACCTTATCCTGACGCGCGCTCCTCAGTCGACAGAGCCGAAGTGACTGCAGTCACTTCGCCGCTCCACTGGCCGACCTGACGGGAAAACAGCGTCGCCTGCCCCGCTCCGACTGCTGTGCCACTCGATAGAGTGAGGCTGACAGCAGCTAAGTCCAGCCTCGGGCGCCACAGGAAGCTCCGCCTCGCCTGACCCCAGGGCTCGGGCTCAACCTCGACGTCGGAAGACGAACTCCGCCTCGCCCGACCCCAGGGCTCGGACTCAGCCTCGACCTCGGAAGATGGACTCCGCCTCGCCCGACCCCAGGGCTCAGGCTCGGCCTCGACCTCGGAAGACGGACTCCGCCTCGCCCGACCCCAGGGCTCGGACTCAACCTCGACCTCGGAGGAGCCTCCGCCTCGCCCGACCTCGGGCTCGGACCGACCACATCACAGGGGGGGGGGGCATCATTACCCTAACCCTAGCTAGCTCAGGCTACGGGGAACAAGACCAGCGTCCCATCTGGCTCGCCCCGGTAAACAAGTAATGATGGCACCCCGCGTGCTCCATGACGACGGCGGCTCTCAGCCCCTTACGAAAGCAAGGAGACGTCAGCAAGGATCCGACAACCCCGACAGCTGTCCTTCCACAGGGCTCAAGCGCTCCTCCGACGGCCACGACATCACATGAACAGGGCGCCAAAACCTCTCCGACAGCCACGACGGCATGTACTTAGGGCTCTAGCTCCTCTCTGCTAGACACGTTAGCACACTACTGCACCCCCATTGTACACCTGGGCCCTCTCCTTACGCCTATAAAAGGAAGGTCCAGGGATCTCGTACAAGAAGGTTGGTCGCGCGGGAGAACGGGCTGGCGGACAGTCTCTCTCTCCCACTCTCCCTCGCGGACGCTTGTAACCCCCTACTGCAAGTGCACCCGACCTGGGCGTAGGACAACACGGAGGCCGCGGGATTCCCCTTTGCCGTTTCTCCCCCCTTCGTTCTCCGTCTCGCGCCGACCCATCTAGGCTGGGACACGCGGCGACAATTCACTCGTCGGTCCAGGGACCCCTCGGAGTCGAAACGCCGACAATATTAGTATGGATTTCATTGTGGGATTCCCAAGACGGCCAAAGGCTTTGACTCTATTTGGGTCATAATTGATCGGCTTACAAAGATTGCCCACTTTCTTCCCGTCAAAGTAAATTATACAGTGGCCACATATGCGGAATTTTATATTGCTCGTATTCTCAGTCTACATGGAGTTCCAAAAACAATTGTGTTGGACCGTGGACCGCAATTTGTATCTAAATTTTGGGAAGAGTTGCACAAGTCCCTGGGTATTAAGTTGCTCCACAGTTCGGCTTATCATCCTCAAACAAGTGGACAAACTAAGAGAGTAAATCAGATACTTGAAGATATGCTACGGGCATGTGTTTTGGAGTTCCCACAGAAATGGGATGACTGTCTGCCCTTGGCAGAATTTTCTTATAATAATAGCTATCAAGCAAGCATTAAGATGGAACCATTTGAAGCACAGTACGGGCGACGGTGCCGTACACCCTTACATTGGTCTGGACCATGAGAATGATGGTTTTTCAGGCCTGACATGGTCAAGAAGACAGAAGAAAATGTTCAATGGATAATGCACAACTTGAAAGAGGCACAAGCTCGGCAGAAGAATTATTCGAATAAGCGACGCCAGCCGTTGGTCTTTCAAGTTAACGATCATGTATACTTGAAGTATCACCAATGAAGGGTGTTAACCGATTCGGGGTAAAAAGGAAATTGGCACCCTGATATATTGGCCCGTTTCTTATTCTTGAATGATACGGACCAGTGGCGTATAGACTTAACATGCCTGAAGCATTATCTGCGGTACATAATGTGTTCCATGTATCACAATTAAAGAAGTGCCTTCGAATTCCGGATCGAACCTTCGATGTAGTGGATGTTGCTTCGGAACTAGATTTGACTTATTCAGAACATCCCATTCGAGTTTTGGATCAGAAGGATAGGATCACCCGAAAAAGGACTCTTCAATTCTAAAAGGTACAGTGGAACCAGCACACTGAAGATGAAGCTACCTGGGAGACTCAAGACTTTTTGGAGAAAAATTTTCCTAGGTTTTTAGCTTCACGTAACATGTAAGATATGTACATTTGATTGTAAAGTTGGAATAAACCCCATACCACCCCCTGCCCTGACGTGTTTCCTTTTCCACTACTTACCTTAGGACCTTAAATCTCGGGACGAGATTCTTTTATGGGGGGAAGGATGTAACACCCCTGGTGTTACTGGCACTAAAACTTGAGCATAACATCATGTGCATTGACATTTCATGTTGTTTGTTACACCTAGAATGCATTCACTAGGTAAAATTTCAAAACAAGTTGTGATGATGTGACTTAAGGTGTGCTTAATATTAGGGTAGGGTACTTAACCCTGGAATTAGGGCCTATGGATGAAAATGAAGCCAAGGTGAGCAATGTCTTAAAAATATATTAGAAATATTCAAAAGAGATCAAGAGTAATGAAGTTGAGTGGCCCAAAAACCCTAGTGTGCCCAAACCCTAAAACAAACCCTAGAAAACCCTAATTGGAACCCTAGGGGGTGGACTCAAATTCTATTCACTTTTGGACCAAAGTGCAAATATCAAAGTGATAGAACATCAAAAACCAAGTAACTTTCACATTGAAGGATTTCTATGTAGTATGGAGGAAATTGGACTTATTTGCAAAAGGACCCAAGAACCCCTAAGTGAAGTCTGAATTTCAATAGAATTGGGTCAACTTTGGAGCCGTGTATCTCTAAATTCATAAGGATTTTGCCCTAGGTCAATACATCAAATTTGTAGAGCTATGATAGGAGTACAATTTTGATTAAGAGACTAAGCACTGATGCTGTATAAAAATTGGAGATAAATGGACTAGAAGTCTGGCTGTTAGTCACCACTGAAGTCTGAAATTGGCTGACAGTGAACACTGATGAACTTTGGGGTTGATTTGAGCTTAATCGAGTAAGCAAATGGCCAAGGTTTCTATGGTCGAATTGGAGCTGGTATATAGGTGAATAACTTTGCTGTAATCCAGTCGATAGCTTTTCACATAGAAATTAAAGAAAAACACCCCTGAATATGCTTTGTCAGACAGACTGAAGAAGATTCTGATGGTACGGTGAACAAAAAGATCTTGAGATGCAGTGAACCTGCCGCCGGTGAACTCCGCGCCATGATCCTCGCTGGTGTTGTGATTCGTGCCCAGTGGCACGCGGATAACGATTCAGGGTCAAAGATCTCGCGCCAGGGATGAAGTCGAGGCACTGTGGCCGCCCTATCGCCGTACCCACCAGTGCCGCAATGTGGCCGGACGGTCGGCGCCGTGGAGATCGCCGTTCACCGCGATTGTGCCACGCTGTAGACCTTTCACCACGTACCCGACGAACGCCACGACGAGCTCACCAGTGCAACATCCTGTCACCACCGTGATCCAAATCTCCTTCAAATTCGGGACAACCGTGGCCAGCTGCTATAAATTGAGTGCACAGCCAGCTCCGTAAGCCTATCACGAAGCCAGAGCACCCACTCTCATGCCTGATCGTCCACCGTAGCGCCTTAATTCTGGTTTTCCCCCAAATCTGTTTTCCGCACCGCCGTGAGCACCCCTCCATCGACCCACCATCCTATCCCTCCACCCGCCTACCTAGCTATCGTTCTTGAGCTCTGGTACGTTGCTAAAGCTTACCGTGCCCCCAATTTGTATGTTGTTGTACTGTGTCATCGGGAACATGACACGAAAGACTCAAGCTCCACGGGCATACATAGACCGAGCTTTAGGGCAGCGTTCGGGGTAAATTAGGGATTCCCAGTGGATCACCAAGGTCTGAATCAGGCGTAGATCATATTAGGGCACTGATTATTGCATATCACGGCTAGTAGGAGTTCACCGGAGCACGCACGCCGTCGTCCATCGTCGGGGACCCGGGCTTGCGAAGATGAGAAAGAAGGGGCTCGGTGCACATGTCAGAGACACAGAGGAATAGTGACTAAGGATTCGTTAATGATTTTTTGAGTAGCGAGGTCCTCTATGTAAAGTGACCAGCGCGGGCGCGCGCGAGCGCGTTTCGCCTGGACGTGGGCCGGTTTGGGCTGGTTTCAGCCCAGCAATATTCATTCTTTTCCTTTTTCTTTTTCTGTCGGGATTAGGAAAATTATAGAAAATTCTAGAAAAAAGATAAAATCTTGAGACCAATTTTACTAGAATTCTAAATTCACCTAGTATTTAATAAAACTAGTTCCAAGATTTTTAGCCCCAACCATGAATTATTTAGTATTTAAGAATGCCTAAACCTAGTCTTTTGGAATTTTAGAAATTACTTGATAGCTCCAAAAATCATAAAACTTTTTGAGTAAGATTAATTTGATAATTAGAGCCCTTGGGTAAAGTTTGGCATGTTTTGGACATTGTTTGATCCCAAAACCCAAAACCCTAGCTTCCTAAGGTAAAAACAGGCCTAACCCTAATAGGGTACTAACTCAGAAAACCCTAGTGATTCAGGAGTACCGTGAAGGAAAGTTATATTCAATATATAACTTACTATGTTCTATCATAACAGCATGATCATAGCATCACATGGGCATTTATGTGTATATATTGTTATGTTTAGAAAACGAAGAAGAAGTAGTTGAAGAGGAAGTTGCACCACCGACTGAAAATCCACCTGTCGGGGACAGTGTCTACTTTGACATTTGTGGAACCGATCCCGAATCCCCTACGACACAAGGCAAGCCCCGGTGCATTTACCCTTTTCCTTGTTGTTTTAAACTCTTTATCACTTGAAATGATGCATTAGGTGATAGGAGTTGAGTGATAAACTATTGCTGCATTTCATTCCTTGGAACTGTTTACCCTTCCTTGATACATGTTTTGCTTAAAAGTTTTCTGATGCTTAGTTTTGCCTTAGAAAACAAAATGATTTGTTTTAAACAAAGATGATGCTTCATATGGAATGGGATGTTTTCAAAAATAAAACTTGATGGCGAATCCATCATGGCCAAGATGGGTTCAACATCGGAAAAGATGTACCTCTGCCAGGTACCAAACTTTGGGATTGTAAATGATAAAGACGAGACTGGGCAGGTGGCTTGCACGAGAAGGAAGTCTTGGTGTAGTGCCTCCATCTGAGTCTGTTAAGGACCGTACCGATGTAGGCTTGCTGATTGAGGACCTTTTAACTGGCCACATGCCTCGTCATGGGTAAGATTTGCCTCGGGCAGACCAATACCAGAAAGGCCAGCATGCAATGGGAGTGGAGAGATGGCGAGAGTAGTGTGTACCCTCCATGGCAAGAGGCTGGACGGTGGTGTATCTGTGCTCTCGGTTGGCGTGAACCCGGTCTGGTCTTGAGAAACCCGATGGCGAGTTGACATATGCAAGGGTTAAGTGCTACATATGTCGTGTGGTTGGAGATCCCCAGCTGGGTATTAATCGATTCGGATCTCCGTTACTTCTCGGACATGAAGACTTGGTCACTGCCCTACACGTAGCAATCTAGTGAAATGAAGGGATGATAAAAGACGGCTAGTGTAGGCCAAGTGCTTGAACTAGGGTAGAAAGAACTCTAGATGCAGGTAATGACTTAACCTGATAATTAAAACTGGATTTTTAAGGATCCACTATTAGTAAGCATTTCTGCAAACAGAGTCTTTGGTTCTTGAATAGCCTTACCTTGACTCCCTCAAGCCAGCATATCCTTGAGAGTCTTTTTCTTTTGTCGAGTAAGACTTGCGAAAGTACACTCTGTACTCAGGGTTTTCGAACCCATGTTGTTGTAGGTGAGGAAACAATAGAGTTTTGTTGTTTCTGTTCAAAGGTGGTACCTAAGGAGGAGCCCCAGCAGTGAAGTTGGTCGCGGGAGGATGTTTGCCTCCCACCCTGAAAACAATAAACTTTTGTGCGGTAGGGTGTTTTGCCTCCCTGGTTTGTAATAATACTTATGCACTCTTAATACCCTGGTATTGTAATAATAATACTCTCTATATATATTTTATGAATGTAAATTAAGTTATTGTATTCTGCTTCCGCTTATCCTTTCCTCCGATGAGATGTAATATTTGTGTGATGGGTGAAGCGCTCTTGGGCGAAATGATGAGGATACAGTTACCGAACTTGTCAAGTGATTATGTGCATCTACAGGGTTGTCCAAGGTCCTTAGTACAAGGACACCTATAGGTGGGCCTAATATCTTGGGAGGTTCTATCACATCAAATGATTACAAGCATACCTTAGACTTCACACAGATGAGGGCTCAAAGGTATCTTTGAAGGCTCAGCAAATTAATGTTTCAGGCTCAAAAAAGGGTGTCGTTATGCATGGCAGTGTTCCTCTATTTATAGTCATGAGGTACAACTTCATATGAATTTACAAACATGCCCATGAATTTTACACACAGGATTTACAAGTCTCATAGGTGCAAGATTGTCCTTTGTCTTTTCCTTCCCATGTTGAACAAGCCTTCCGAGTCTTCTTCTTCCACCTTGCTTTGTATGACAATGCCTTTGAAGCCGAAGCCACCTCCTTTGGCGTGTGTCTTTGCATCACCTCCACACAGGCAAAGCTCCATAGCTTCTCCTTTTGATTTGTAGTCTACCTTTGATGAAGGTTAGGTTCGTTGGTTCTATGCAATGTACCTGAAACACACCTTCTCAATTTGGTAATAAGAGGTTTTGAGGATCTTTAGCAATAGAGGTCCCCAACAATTACTTTCATGATATTTCTATCGTTAGGCTTGGTGGTAAGGATACTATCCTACATGCTGAAAAGACGAAGTGGTGGTATTCCAAAGCTTCATGAGAGCTGGATTTCGATTTCCACTTCACAAAATTCTAGTGGAGGTCTTGAAGAACTTTAATATCTTTCGTCATAAGTTGACCCCAAATGCTATGGTAAGGATGGGGATCTTTATCTAGGCAGTAAGGAGCCACGGTGTGGAGCGAAATGTTGACTGCTTCTATAATATTCATGAGCTCCATTACCAGACAAACACAACTGGAAAAGAGCAACTTCATAGCAACTTTGGTTGCTACACCTTCGCATACTGGAAGGATGTCCAGTACCCTGCCATGGCATACCGAACAAATGGTTGGCTTCTTGGACGAATGAATGGTTTTATGTGAAGAATGACTTGGAGAAGAGGGAAGATACCAGGGATATTATCCAAAGGACGTGATGAAGCTCAAGCTTTTCTAGTGGCCTTCAACACCGTGTGCAGCTATATCGGCATAAGGGATCTAGTCCAAGATCATTTAGCCTTCAGGGTTGGTCACTTGCAAATCAGTAGGAAATGCCGAATCAAATAGAATGTAACTTGTCTAGGCCAAAGGCGGGAGAAGGTGGTCTGGTGCATCTAAAATACGCATATAGATACTGGAGCCAGTTTGGTGAGCTAGATGATGATTTGCTAGAGGATGTCGAATCAAAATGCAACAAAATTTTAGGTAACTATACCAAGAAGGAAGATGAAGCCTTAACGGTTACCTTCAGATCCCAAGGAAAAAGAAGATTAAATTGGGGTTTTTACTCTATCCGATTCATGTACCTGGATTACTGCTTCTCGATAAAAGGCAAGGGGAAGAAGAGAAAAAATTCTTTCATACAGCCAGTAGCTGCTCCAAAGCAGAAAAGAGTAAAGATTTTGGAAAATTGGTCAAAGGCTTATTATGAAGAGAGGGTAGTTGTGATTGAACCAAGGTTGCATGTCGTTTCTACTTGTACAGACAAAGATATCATGAAGCATATGCCAGCTACTGAGTCGAAGGTTGTCTCTCCCGTCTTGATAAAGTAATAAGTGTTTGGTTCTCTTTATGAACTAGATAAATTTTTTGGATAGTTTTTGTAACCATTTGCTTTTAATGTAGGGAGAAGAGAAGAAAGTTGAGGAAGATATGGTTGAAATTCCCATTCAATAACAAGTTCTCGTAGCCATCTTGTAGCCAAGGTCCAAAACAGTGGTAGAGTCAAAGCCTAAAGCGTCCACTGAGGGCACTCCTCGAAAGGGAAAAAGGATGGCTAATGTTTTGAAGGCTCTTTTGAAACCCGCAAAAGTTGTGGGGTCTGCCGAGGCAAAGGTTAATGGGCCTCCTTCGAGCGAGTCTGAAATCAAGAGCACAAAAGTTGATCTAGCGGTGAAGCTAGATGAAATTCTGAAGACTGATCTTGTACCAGAAGAAATCTCTGCTTCGACGACCTACACTATATCTGACGTGCTCAAGGAGAAAGAAAAGGATCAAACTAAAGTCTATGAGTAGAGACTATCACGACCATTGAAGAGAGACCATTTAAGCCACACGAATATATCATTCGACATGCCTCTGGAGGAAGATTGACTACAAAGCAAATTACCAGAGTGCGGGATTTTGCTGAAGATCTGAAATACCCATCAAGCTCACTTGTTTATGGTGGCAACGATGAGGATGACTATCTCTACTATCTCCCAGCCAACAAAGAACTTGAAGCATGTCGCAAAATGATGGATAAAATGGGCTACCCTAAACTAGAGTGTGGGTTGTCTGCTATGCCGAAGGACCAACTCGTGGACTGCCTAGCTTACAATAACCTAAAGGTTAGACTTTGGTCCTTCATCTTTTTGAATAAATAGAGTTTCTATGATCTATTTTTAAATATAACCTTTCTAACATATAGGGACTTATTCTAAGCAAAGCTTTGGAGGTCAAGAAAGATGGTGAAGATGAAAACACCTGGATAGCTTTTGGGAACTTGTGGTCCAAAGTTATTGAGCTTCGGCACAAGGTTGAAGAGAAGAAGATAATGTTGACTACTCTAGCGAAAAACTTGATTGGGGACTGTTCTAAGTTTTAGAGAATATCTGAAGAGAAGGATGGCAAAATTTCAAAGCTAGAGAATGACAATACCCAGAGCACGAAGCGCATTGCCAAGCTTGAGGCACAAATAAATGAGAAAGCTAACGCACATAAAGCCGAATTGGCTAGGCTGAAAGAAGAAATTGAAGAATATAATGCCAATGTTGAATTGGAAAAAGTAAAACAAGAAATCGCTGAAAATAAAAAAAGACAGGGTACAAAAAATTGTTGATGAACTTCATCAATCTAAGGAAGAATGCTTCTTTACCATTCCCAATGGTGTGAGAAGCTAAAAAATATGTTTGTCGTGATTGGGGTGTTGTCAAGCGAAAAGGAATTCATGTGTGGTAATGCCTCTAGGGCGATGAAGTGGATTGAAGGCGAAATAGAAGCCTTCGACGAAGTCCTAACTGTCTACGGTGACTTTTGCGCATGTGTAGGAGCTTGAGGAACAATTTCCTTATTTAAAGCTAGGTGTGGACATGTTAGGACCATCATTCAACGAGTTTAAACTCTCTGTTGATGATATTCGACAACCCTCAACTAGAGTGCTTGGGAGAAGGTTTTATACGGATATTTGGCTTACTGGCGTGAGAAAATGCGAGAAATGTTTCTTTTAATATTTGTTTTTACCTTCGATTTTTTTGAGTTTAGTACTTACACATTCTACTTCTGCGGATTCATAGGCTTGCAAAGAAAGCTAAAGCAATAAGGGGGCCTTAAGATTGAAGGAACTTGAAGGTATTTTGCATACTTACTTTTCAAAGCTTTGGATAATTTTGGCTATGCTTCTTTGAAAGTAACGGTGTATACTTCTTCTACATATGTGCTTTCACTAGAATCTAAAGGTTATAATCCGGACATGGATCCAATGTTGCAAGACTAGTTGGCTCACCTTGATATGTTGTTCAAGACTGTAGATGAAGTAGTTGGCAACGTATTTGGTGATATTGCTGAGAGAGTTCTCAAAAAGAACTAATAAACATTTGTGTAAAAAACTTAAGAGTTATATTTGCGTAATATGCAAGCTTCATGTGGTTTTGTTGTGCTTCTTCTTTATGATGCGTGAAACTTACACATGTACTTTTTGAGCCGAAGGCGAAAAACACCTTCCCTTATTTTCACGCTTTATAAAGACGATATGAACATGCTTCGTTAACAAACCAGAGAACAATAATTAAACACAATAACGAAGCTACCTTCATTTTTGTGTTATTAGGGTAGGAGCTTCATCGAAATCCGTATTAGATAGCCTTGCTGTTATTGTCACTGTTACCAAATAACTGAAGTTGCTTGTCTATTTCAAGGAGAAGGGCACTTTCCCTTCTTGCATTATTTTGTATAAAATTATAAAGGATGATATGTATGATGCGATGATGGAATGATGATATGATGCAGATGGTGTCATGACGAAGATATTATATAAAAGAAAAACGATCTTGCCTTCATTTGAAGGTCTTTTGGATCTAACTCTGCATTCCATTATGAATGACTTTGGAGTGTTTCCACCTTTACTAGGTGTTTTTGTTCGGGCTCTGCATTCCCTTAGGAACGACTCTGCAGCCTTTTCACCTTTACTAGGTGCTTTTCATTCGAGCTCTGCATTCCCTTAGGGATGACTTTGGAGCCTTATTCACTTTTTGTTACACTCGATGGTGTAAACTCTAGATTACATGTACAATTTGTTGAAGGGTATATTCCCTTAGCATTTATTGCGGCAAAAATCAACTGAAGGAAAGTAAATACAAAAATTACAAGAAATTTTTTAACTTTGTGTTCTAGCTTTAGCTTCTTGATGCAGCCCCTTAGGCATCTAGTAGATATGCTTTGACTCAGGGACCACACTGTTAACTATTCTAGCATCATATTGCTTACTTCTGTCATGGTGTGGCATGTTCTGTGTGGAGAATTATGGCTAGTCTTGTGATTTGCCTACAAGTTGTTGTTCATATGGTGAAGGTCCCAGTATGAAGGACTGAGGCATCACCCAATGACTTGACGATGGACAGGTCGAAGCAATGGACCCGAAGGTTGTGGCTTTGACTGCTGATGGTGGACATGCTCTAGAATGTAGGGAGGCTAGTATGAAGATGTGTAAAAAACTTGCTTTGGCTGATTTTGTCATGCTTCAGCAATTTCTATCTGCTTTTGTATAGTTACTTGGCAACTCTTCCTGGTGTGGCCCTTATTCTCTCCACATAAGAGGTAGGACATCTTCCTTGGTTGAGAGTTGTATCTTCCTTCAAAGCTTCAACCTCCTCTTCGTCCTCTTGGAGCTGGTCGGTGGAAGTTGTTCTGAGAATATTACTGTTGGGTCCCTTGTAACACATCGTCCACTCCTGGACCGGCGGTACTTACTCCTAGCAGCTCTCTAGGATCATATATTGTCCCCACAGACCAACATGAGTCTTTTGTGCATACTTTTTCCTCACTCATGCGCACCCGAGAAAACTTCCCGGTCGGTCACACATCCCAAATTGCTCCAATCCAAGCACGCTTAACTTGGAGGTTCTTTCAAGATAGGCTTCTGAAAAATAAGATACACCTTGTTCATATGAGTACTCTATTAATTCTATTAAGCCTTGGACCAGGATATCACCATCCAAAGGGGCTAGGATATCACATCCCTGTCTCCTGAGGTTGATTCTGCTGTCCTTGGGACTGGCTAGTTTTGTTTTATGTTGGCTTGGATTATGAATGTTTGTGATATGTTTTGGGTGAAACCTTCCCCCGATGCCTCTAGTAATCTCCACATATCTTTGGACTTCTTCCCTTCTTTGGTGAAAATCATTGTCTGCCCTCGTGTATTCATCCATACGAAGATATTGTAGCTTCATAGCTCATCAGAAATTGCTTTGGGTCTAAATGACCATCGTACATTGGCAGTTGAGGTGGCTTGTACAATGGTGGCCATGGCATGGCCTATAATTCTACAGCCAAAGGAGAAGCATCATCATATAGGGAATCATCATAGTTGTAAGCTTCATGTCGAAGGTCATCATGATTGTAACCCTCATGTCAAAGGTCCCTATAGTGGTATTGGTGCTCTTGTTGATCAGTGTAATATGCAATGTTGTGCATTTGCTTGGATGCTTCATAGATCTTTTTCTGGAGCTCAGAAAGCCGAATCATTTTCTCCTTACACTTCTCAACTTGCTAATGGATGGTTTCGAGGTTACAGATCTCCTAATCAAGCTTGTCGTCTTGTGGTGTAGGGTCAACAGTTTTCCTTTTCAGGTTTCGTGTTTCTCAAAGAAGTGCATCTTCTCCTTGGTTAGAATCCAAGGGAGTGAGGACAGCATGTTGTTGTTTCCTTTAGAGGCATGATGAAGCTCCTTGTGGTAGTCGTGTGTTCACTAGAGGTGGACGCCAATGTTGGTCACTTGTTTTTTATACCCTTCAGGAATCAAGAGGCAACACAATTAGATCAAGCTTCATCTTCATCCTCTAGTTCTTCCTTCTTGGGGAGAAGGTTGATTAAAGGATGGAAATGTAGAAAGTGAGTGAAGAGGATGTAAAGAACATATAAGATAAATTATGCATAAAGTAAAGGTAAGACACTCAATTTAACCTCATGAGATATTATTTTATCCCCCTTTCCTATTATTTAACAAAGGGTTACTTGTATATCTTCATCTTCGTAAGATTATAGGATGAAGGTAAAGGAAATACGGCTTCATAGGTAAAGCAATTTGTTCCTCTCCGGCCAAAAGCATGAACACTGCATGGCTCTGTTCTTCTATTTATAGGTGCGGGATACAGCTTCGTCAAAATTACAATTGTGCCCTTAAGCCTATACATTTGAACTAATGAACAAAATAAGGGTAGTGTTGTCCTTTCCTTTAGCTGCCTTGTTGAGCAAGCCTTGAGGGCTTCTCATAGCTTCGTCTTGCTTTGCCAATTACGCATACACATAGTTAATCCAAAGTTAGTGCCTTTGTACTTGCATTCATAGCAGTTCCAACCAAAGATGATCTTCGTCGTTCTACCTGTAACACTTGAAATAGGCTAGAAAATAGTTATTAAGTTAGTATTTTCAGGACCTTCGGAAGAAGAAGGCCTCCAACAACTCGAGAGCCCCTAGCGCTCGGGCTACCATGGGCAGTAGTCCCCACCAAAGCCATATGGCTTTGTCGTGAGCCCGTGACGTGATACAACCAACAGCTTCTCCCAACAAGGATCGGAGGAAGGATCTCCCTCACGAGCTCATCCATGTCTGCTCCATTGTCTGAGATCTCTCCTAGGTTCAAACCCTACGAAGAGTTTTGTTGTCGCTTGGGAATTGCCAAAACACCCCTTCCGTCATTTTAGAATCTTTCCAATGGGCAGTGTTGAATCGGGTTGCAATAATTTTGTACATTTTACATGCGATCTCTCTTAGAGCATGCATAACTCTGAGCCTCTGTGTCGGTTTTCTAAGTACAAGAGATAATTAAGCTATTGTATGATACAACTATAAGCTTTAAGATCATAAATATAATTAAGAGATCATATCTATAGATAGTCGTATAGAGACAGACTCTTTACGAATATCTTTTGTTCCTTTCATTTGTCTTTAAACACCTCTCAATAGATCACATTAATATGGTGTTGTATAAGCTCTTAAAATATCTAGAGAATCCGATTTACTAATGTAATATATGTATTTTATTTTATAAAAATAAAAGATAATAAGGTCATGACCCGTTACAATAATCCAGGGACTTGCAAGAGGTGCAAAGTAGTTGAAAGTGACTACTACCAGCGCACAGTGCAGACGGTGATCCATTGCGGAGATTTTTGCAGCACAGCACCCAACGCCAATCCTCCGTGTCCTATACTAAATTAGGCGACGGAATCTAGGAGGCATGACGGTGACGTGGCTATTGGCCTAATTAAAGGCCTCGAAAAGAAAGATTGAGCATGGCAACTTGCTAGAGCCTACTCCCTGTGCTAACTATTCCCTGTGCTCCGGTGTGGAATCGCCATTGGGCCAGACTAGGAGAGATAGATTTGGAGTTGCTTGGCACAGGGCACCTCGAGACATGGGTAGTACGTGTGCTCCCTCGATCCTCGAAAGCTACCCTTGCCGCAATTCAGCTAGCTAGCTTGGTGACGAGCGCGCACAGTCAATTCTAATAGTAGCATTAGGGCATCCAAAACTCCGATCCTTTAAATCGGTATTTTCAAGTGCAAGAAATAGTTAGAAGACTATGATATAACTATGAGTTTCTTGATTATAAATATGTAGTTAAAAGACAATATATAGAAGAGTTGTGTATAACAAAATAGTATTCACTTTATCTCTTAATTTTTATGTGATGATTATGAATCTAGACACATGTATAAAACAGATACATCAACTATTGTATAAATCTATTAAAAAACTAAAACAAATTTTAATTTAGGATAGAGAGAGTACTTTTCTTCAGCTAACCTTCTATAGACTTCTCAAGTGATCACATATTAAACGTGATTGTACATGCCCTATTAGATTCTAGCTAGAGCGAAAGCTGGCCCGATTTGTGAATAAAGTGTCAAAGTACATGCCTCATTCAGTTAACACATGGTTTGTTGAAATTTATGCTATTGGCCACATTCTCTAACAGTTTAATAAGCTCTTCCATCCACAACAGTAAAATTACACATCTCTAATGGTTGTCTTATGTCCGACGACTTCCTACGAGGCCGTCGGTTATGTCCGACGGCTATGGATAGCCATCGGACATAAGGGAATATGTCCGGCGGCTGTCAAACAAACCGTCAGACATAACATAGCTTATGTCCGACGGTTGAGCGGCGGTCGTCGGACATAAGCTATGTTATATCTGATGGCTTGTCTGACAGCCGTCGGACACCGTGGGCCCCACCCACAACCGTTATCGAAGTTAAATGTCGACGGCCCTTTGCGGTCGTCGGACGCAAGCTATTTCCGACGACCGTCGTCGAAAAATAAGCTTATTTTTGACCCGTTACGGCGGAGGGATGGTTGCCGTCGGACATAAGCCTTCGACCGTCGGAAATAAGTTATTTACGACAACTTAGGTCTTATGTCCGACGACTTTAGCCGTTGGAAATGTCCTCTTTTACCGTAGTGATCGGTGAATATAACCGATGTGGAGCAAGAAAATCAACATGCATGGTGTAAGCATGCGTAGTGTTTGGGACATTATATTGCGTGTGCTTGCCCACTATTATCTTCTTGTGCTGCTGCACAAGCAGCTCGACAAAGCCGACAAACTTGGATGAGCCACTCTGTCCATATAGCCTAGCTGATATGTCCATCTTAGCGGCTACGGTCCGGGCAAGCATTTTACCGTCGTGATTACCGGTGGAAGTGTCGTGCCGACCTCTTGGGATCATTGCACAGTGGGCATCATACACCATTATCAGCGGCAATCTAGTTAAGCAGCAGTTTAGGAGAGCCGTATATATCGTTTCCAAAAAATACGTTCGAAAAAGTCTTTTTGTGAAAGGTTGGAAAGTTGCTCTAACGAAGCTTACAAATACGTGGTTGATACTTGATAGGTATCTACGTACTATATTTAAGTGTAATGAGTGATTACTAGAAAATGATCATTTTTTGTTGAGTTTATAAACTAGTCATTGCGAGAGTGTATGGTTCAAGGTATCTCTTGGTTTGTGGTACGCAGGAGTAGAGCACAGAGATGATGGGTGATGGTAAAGGTGAAAGACAAGCGAGTTCGTGCTAATGAATGGTGAGAAGTGAAGGACAAAAGTTGAGGCTTAGACTGAGAGACTTAAGAAGTTGCTAACACCTGGGGCGTCAACAAGTGTAAGAGTACGTAAAGGAGTAGAAAAAATATTGACCAAGTTAAGACAAAGGTTGACCAAATTGAGTGGAGATGCTGGAGGACTTGGTGATTCGAATGTCGAGTACTAGCGGTAACACACGTCAAGATTGTAGAGAGAGCATATCAGATATGCTACTCACTAGAGGTTTGGTGGTTTGGACCCTAAACCACTGGACAAACGGTTTCTCGGGTTTGGGCATCAAAACCTTGGTGGAGTTCCAATGAAAACTGAAGGTGGCACGTGATGTCATCGTGCAACTTAGGACAATGTGAAGCAAAGTCCTGAAGAGCCCATGACCGTTACATCTATAGGTCTTTTGTTGGACCATAAGGCCACTCGGGTTAAGCTACTCAGCTTTAATTACCTAGAGGCAAGTTAGAAATATGTAATAGCTATGTGAATAAGGGAAGACTGGTCCATCTAGCCTCATCTCGTAGCATTTCATTTTTTCATTCTTCGAGTTTAGGTTTTATCTCTTCGTAGTTTTCTTATACTAGCTGAGATCAATAGATAGAATCATGATCCCATGTATTCCTATCATCTTTGTAACTCTAGGAAAGTTCTTGACTTGTGTGATGGTTGAGTCAAAGCAATCTTTCCTCGGAAATTTGTGGCTCACGTGATTACTTTGACTTTGGATATTTGATTTTTTTTCTTTCCTCTCTCGCTTCTCTTCTCTATTTTAATGGATATTGTGCATCAAGTTTGTTGTGGTTTTTATTGGACGGATATGTGCTAGGACCTCTAAGTATCATCGCTGCCAAATAGTTTGAATAGATTTCTCGTGAGAATGCAGATTCATCTTTTAGAGAAAAATTGACAAGACCATGTTTTGTTTGATGGATTCCTGGATCAATTGAGTTGTGAGTTGTCTTGGGTGTTGGTACACTGAGTATATTCTACTAACACCCTAGGAACCTTTATGTAAAGTTTAGACTAATCAGATTAGATTTTTGGAACAGCTTTCCCAATGTGTGGTTCATCTATACCAGACGGTCTGGTATGAGGTCTTTGAAATTCTGAGCTATGTTTTCGTGAGCCTCTTTCCTATGGTGTTGTGAGCCTATGGTTTAAAAATCAATGAATTTTGAACATTGTTTGGATAGGTTTTGAGATTTTCTCTCAAAATTGCATATGCCGAGAACTATTGTGCTAAATTCTTAAACCAGGGGGTTCGGTATTCATACCAGAGGATCCAGTATTGTTGGTCACTTGTTCTCAAATGTTGTGGGTCACGAACAAGGCAACAAAATTGTTAAAGATTAAGGACCTTCGTCCTTCGAAGCATTATCTCCTTTCGGATATAACGATCTTCAGACGAAGGTCATGAAGGACACACCTTCATCATTCATGAAGATAAGAGATCATAGAGATAATATATATTATTCATTCATATATTTATTTCATGATAAACATATGAACATTAATAGAATTCATATTACATTGATACCTTCGGCTTGTCTGAAGGTATTGACGCGAGAGCAATTACAATCCAGCGTGAACAGTACGAGGGTACTGTTCATCTATTTATAAGCAACCGTAAGGGCTCGTATGCTATTACATTTATGCCCTCAGTAATTACTTATAGAGTTTACAAGATGTCACAAGGGCAACATCACCATTTGTATTTAATAAATTGAGCAACACCTTCTCCTTGCATCGTCTCATTGTTTCGTCATGACAAAGCCTGCTTGATGAAGCGTGCTTCGTTGTACTTCCCATTCGTTATGTCAGAGCCACATTGTCTACCTGTTTCACCGTGATGAAGCCTATTGGACGAAGCTTGCTTCGCTCCTCTTGTGTTATACTGAAGCTTTTCTGGTGACGAAGCTCCTATAATACTCAGCAATATGCTGAAAGCAAATGGTTAGCCGTGTTTTTAGGACCTTCGAAAGAGGAAGGCTCCAATAGTAGTCCCTCGCATTATTAGTTTGTTTCTTTGTAACAAATTCAGACTGTGAAATGAACGAAGGCCTTTAGCCGAAGGTCCGGAAAAATACCTTCCCTTTGCTAGAATAGCGAAACATTCTGCATTGTGGGCCCCACCACTCAGTGATGCTTTGTGTATATATACAAGGGCTTGCGCTGAAAATATTTTTCGTGCTATCAAGCTTTGTGATGTGTTTGTCGTCTTAGCTTTCTACCTATGTGACCGCAATTGTTTTTTAGCTTTGGCTTTCTATTGTAATCATCGCTGGAATGGTCGAAGATAAGAAAAGCGTGGACCCCACGCTTGCTGGTTTCTACGAAGCCATGGAGAGGACCAATGTTGAGAAAATCACTGATGAGATGTTAGCTGGGTTGTCTGAGGACTCAAGCGACAGCAGG
Organism: Zea mays; assembly: GCF_902167145.1. Lineage (NCBI taxonomy): Eukaryota > Viridiplantae > Streptophyta > Magnoliopsida > Poales > Poaceae > Zea > Zea mays. Next base: position 78,231,085 of record NC_050104.1, on the reverse strand, counting down.
AGTTTTGATGTTGAGAGTGAGAACGAAGATGCCGAAGATCGACCATGGAGGCCAAGTCATGTTGTTTTTGGAAAATCCACTGTTAAGCAAGGGCAGATTAAAGCGATGAAGGGCAAATATTTCCATGATATATCCATAGTGAGGGGAGAATATTGTTCCTCTTCCTGAGATAGACGAAGTGGTAGCATTCAAAAGTTTTATGAAGGCTGGGCTTCGCTTTCCCTTGCATAAGATGCTGGTCGAAGTGCTAAAAACATTTGAAATATTCCTTCATCAACTTACTCCCTAGGCTTTGATCAAAGTTGGAGTTTTTATTTGGACGATGAGGAGCCAAGGGCTGGAGCCAAACGCCAACTACTTCTGCAATATTCACGAATTGTCCTACCAGACGAAGGCGGTTGGGAAAGAGCAATATCGTTACAACTTTGGATGTTACAGCTTCGTGTATCAGTCTAATGTGAAGTGTCATGTGCCAACGTTTCGGAAAAATGTCCGGGCTCATGGATGAGGCAATGGTTTTACGTTAAAAATGATTTGAGTGAGAGGGAGGATGTGAAGGGCGTAATCCAGCACCCCATTCGTTCACGCTTCGGCATCAGGAGACCTTCGATCGCGGGTGGAAACGAAACACAAACATGTTTGATCGCCTTCAACACAGTGTGCACCTACATTGGCACTAGAGATTTGGCTCAGGAGCACATTGCTTTTAAGGTATGGTCTCTTGTTAATGATTGGGAAATGTCAAAGGAGACGGCTACTGGCTCCAACGAAGGTGGCCTGGTTTACCTGAAATACACCTATTGCTACATAAGTCAGTTTGACGAGCCGAATGATGAAAGGCTTGAAGCCGTTGAGGTGACCAGTGATGAGCTGTTGGGAGCTGATATGAAGGCAGAGGACAAAGCCATGAACACTGCCTTCGGTGCTCGAGGGAAAAGGAAACTAAAAAGAGTGTTTGATGTGATTGGATTCATTTACCCTGACTACTGCTTTCCCATTCGGGAACAAGGGACAAAGAGGAAATCGCAACTACAACCTCTTCCGCCGCGTCAAAGCCAAAAAGAGCTAAAGTTTTGACTTGTCGGCCGAAGCTGCACTCTTTAGAAAAGGCTGCTGCTCTGCCTACTACAGAAAAGATAGAAGTTGTTGAATTTGCCGAAGCTACTCCATTAGCTTCGGAGATAATACCTCTTGCGACTGCCGAAGCTACTGTCGCTCAGGTAGAAGAAACAGAACCAAAGAGTTCGAAGGCTGAGCAGCAACCGAAGCTGCAGAGTCCCCCAGCAATAACGGGGTTGTCAAAGTCGGCCACCGCTCCAGTGGTAACTCCTAGGAAAGGGAGAAGTGGCCAGCGTTCTGGACGTTGTTCTGAAATCTTCGAAGGTGCTAACTCCTGCTTCTACTAAGTCTTCCGAGGACAAGATTGAAGAATTAGGTGAAGTAGTTGTTGCAAGCGCTTCTCCTACCTACGCTGAAGCTGGACCTTCGGGAACTAAACTGGTGGAGCAAGCAAAGGAAGGTCTTCCGGAGAAGCTATCATCAGTAATATGCTAAAAGTAAATAGTTAGTCGTGTTTTTAAAGACCTTCGAAAGAGAAAGGCCCTCAACAGGTATTATACCCGGTAGAGATCCATTTTACTCGTGTTTTATGAGTTGTTCTTTGGTTCTTGTCCTTATCAATTATAGTTTTTTTCTATGTTCTCTTAACTTTTGGAGTACATTCGATCTAGCCATCAATTAGTTTGTACCCGTCTCGTGCGCATAAAAATTGAACCGGAAAGTAAACCAAGGTCAGTTTAAGGGTTTCTTTGGTAATAAGAAAGTGAACCAAGGTAACTTTTCTATGTTCTCACGCTAATTTTCTCCAATTCCCTTCTAACCAAACTAACAAGCTGTAAGTGAAAACTGCATGCGGTGCATTGGGTGTTTGGAACAGCTTTTAGAATTTTTTTTTTTAGGTCTAGAGTAGAAGCTCTGAAAACAGGGGACCTTAAGCTGCATGCGGCGGCATTTAGCTAGCGCATTGGGTGCTGCAAGACCCTGGAAGCGTACGACGATGCTGTCTCAGCTGAGGTGTCCATCCTACTAACAGCAGCTCACTAGGGAAGGCCCTCTGACTCTGAGCGAGGTGGCCGGCTAAGCTAACGTCGTGAGGTTTTCCGAGACAAAGATGTGACGCGCATTCTCCTCCTCCTCCTCGCTTGTTCAGTCATAGGAGTACGTACTCTATATATGTATTTGATTCACAGTTTGGCATAAAGGCTTGCTGTTAGCGTAGCTCCACCTACTGCTTCACTTGCCGCTTGTTTGTACGTATACGAACAGCTTTCCGTGGGTTTCCCGATGAAGAAAAGACGGGAGAACGGAGAATCATTGCCCATGCATCAGGGGCTCTACTAGCTACTTGACCTTAGCTTCCTGCCGCTTTTGTTTCGTTCCTTGCAGCTGGGACTGGGATGCTGAGTGTATACAATGCGGTAGCGTCCGAGTAGGGCAGCGGCCACTAGGTCCACCTGGTGCAATCTAAGGTCATGCCGTTCAAAGGCCGCCACGCCAAGACATCTAGAGAGCTCCATTGTCACTGCCAGGTGACTAATTTCCTCGAGCGAAAAGCGTAGCCACACCTGTCATTTCCTGAATCGTTTTCTCTCTCTCTCTCCCTATATATATATATATATATATATATATATATATATATATATATATATATATATATATATATATATATATATATATATATATATATATATATATATATATAGCACAAGTTGAAAGACTTGATTTCTCCAAAGTTACAAGAGCTCGTTTGATAGATTTTCTAGCTCCAAGAGTTGATTCGTCGATGAAGTAATTTCGAATGATTCTCTAGTAGAAATGAATCTATCTTAAAACTGTTTTGCAAATAGTGTGTGAAATGATTCTTAGGGATTGGAGAGTGAGGAGCAGGTTGGAAGCGGCGGGAAGCATTTTTTTTCTCATACTCTCTAGTATAAATGGAGACTAAAGGCATGTTTGGTTCACTACCTCAGTTGTCACACTTTGCCTAACTTTTCTGCCTAAGGTTAGTTATTCAATTCGAACGACTAACCTGAGGCAAAGTGTGGCACATTTAACCACAAACCAAACAGGCCCTAAATTCACTCTGCTTCCATAATGAAGAGGTTCACTTTTTTACCGTTTAGCTATGTGGGAGTGATTGCTAGGAGTGGAGTTATGGAAGCTCTATCAAACGCCCCTTAAGTCGTTCTACCATTCTTCTTGTCAAATTTTCTTTTACTTTTAGTCAAGTTTTACAAAAAAAAATAGGAATACATACAGTAATATTTACAATTTCAAATAAAGAACAATCAAGACATATTCTGTACAAACTTGGCAGATATTTGTGTATGTTTTCTATAAACTAGTAAACATATCCACACTTTGCAATAAAATATGTACCTTGCCGCATAATCATCCGATTGACTAGGGGTTTGATGACTTATGTAACGATCAGGCTATATGTTCTAATACATACTGAAATCGAACTTTATACCATATAGTTGGACGTATAAACGTGTATGGTGTTCTATGGTGTTCTGAGTCTCGCTCCAGACGAGATAGGAAAGACTTAGGGGCATTATGAGAAGTAAAAAAAAGACTAATGAAAATTTCCATTCCTTCTTTAATAATAGATATATAGATATAGACTTGAAACAAAACTAAAGTGGTATATAATTTAATAGTGACATATGTAGTGGGTTTTTACATGTTTTCTTCAATCTCATTCAGCTTTTCATGTGGTTAATTCTAAATTCACTTTTTTAGACCCAATTGCAGACCTAAATTCACTCCAAATGAACATCATGAAAAGTTGAATGACCCAAATTCAGAGTTTATGGATCCAGACGATGATACAAGAAAAAGTTTAGAGGCCGAAGATACATTTCATGAAAAAGTACATTCTTCTATTTGCCTCGATGATGCATATTAAACAAATTATGTGCAACTGTAAACTCAGTATTGAAACAAACACAACAAACAATGTCACTCAGTTTACAAATAAAGAGCTCCTCATTCAATTTGGAGGTCCTCTAAAGAATCATATACTCTAAATTTTAGATAATATTATCGTCCTTTACTCCCCGCATTAACGTCTTCTAAACGGTCCTTTAAATTTAGAGGACGTTGTTCGATTCTCTATATATAGAGTTTCTCTACCCTCTCCTCTATCAATTTGAATACTTTAAACAACTGGTTTAATAAAACTAAAATATGTACAATACATTTTAGAGTATGACAAGTACATATGTATAAAAAATAAAAATGTCTTTAATATAGAGTTTTGCGTATAGAGAACATCATTTAGAGTACGTTGTTGAAAAAAAGGAGGATGAAATCTTTTAGAGTAGTTTGTAAAAGACAGATATATAGGATTGATATAAAGTACGTTGCTTCTTTTCTTATGCATATGCATGTGCCAGACTTTCTCTTTTAAGAAAAACCCTTTTTCTCTTTCTTTTCCTTCCTCCGAACAAGTCATCTTCCTCATCCGAATGAGAATTTACTGATTGCCAAACCACCTAATTATCTCTATGAAGGACGCATGCTCACACATAATGGGAATTGCATATCCTTGGGTTTTTTGGAGAAGAGTCGCAACTCGAAAGAGCCAAGAAGGGGAGAGAGAGGATGCGCTAAAATAAGGTAGACCGGACGGGAGAGAGAAGCGCCATACTCGCATTAGAGAATCAAGTCAGGAGAGGGAAGTAGACGACAATCATGAAATCGATATGCGGGAGAATACACAAAAGATAGGCAATATACTCCACCTAGTCGTTCTGTTTCGAAAGTAGGAGAAGCTATCACTTTCACTCAAGTCACTCTAAGTCTAAGGAAGGGTTATAGCCATATCTGTTTAAGGATCTGTCTTAAATGAGACCTAATCCCAGCCCCCTTTTGAACATACATTGTTGGATTCTTCTTCTAATGATTGGGAGAACCCACGCCACACTAATGAATGACCTCTTTAGATTAGAAGAAATAGAGGAACATGCGTCTTCGAACGATGCAGTCTCACTACGACCTGGAAATTCTCTTATTCCCCTATCCAAAAAGGGAGTCATGATGCCAATGAACCCCAACCCTGCCACACGCGAAACACACAGCGATCTAAATGCAAAGAAGATATGATATATATGGGCTTTTGGATTTTCAAAGAAAGCATGTTGTTGTTCTCCGAACTCTTCCCTCGAAGAACTTTCGATATTCGCGCGCCCTCATCCACGTCTTAAATATTGGAATAAACCAGCGCATTGATTTTCTATTTATCATAACTTGGGCTTACCACTGGGAATTCACCATTTCTCCATACAATACAGCTTTGAACTTCACTGAAATTACAAATCGATTCCTGGCTCGAGTAGAGTCTATGACATCAAATGAAAAGAGAATCCTAGGTTGTTTCATAGGCAAGACAATCAAAGCTCTTTTATTCTATGAATTATACCTCATTGGGTCTGAATCTGTTCTGTAGACTAGCCCCGTCAATCCTTTGCTAAATAGTCTTTCTTCAGTCGCCGATGTCACCTTTGGTACCGGAAATCCTATATGACCATCGTTGCTGCGAATGGTTCTCTTGGGGCGGCCCACCTAGAACTAACTCCCTTGAGTCCTTGACTACATGAAATGGGGGGTCTGACTGGCAGGAAAAGAATCGAATGGACGGAAGAGCACTGTAGCAGAGCATAGAGATCCGAAGCAATGCATTCAGCAAGATATCATGGATTGTCGCGAAAAGCTAGGATGGAAACTGGTTATTGGCTATGGCCCAAGCTATTGTCTTGCAGTGGAGGCGAAGCAAGCATACTCATCATTGAGGTCCCACCTGTCTTTGTTCTGCCTTCCTATATGCTTTTCACAGTCTCGTGAGGGAAGCTTGGCAAGCTAGCAAATGCTGGGTGGGGAGGAGATATCGGCGATCAAGAAACATATAGCCGGTTAGGTGTGACTTATGTGCAGAGTGCCTTAGTTCAATAAACTACAGCAGAAAAGCTCATTTCTTCCAGCATCATTTCTTCTGTAATTAGATTAGAATGGAAGCACAAAATTCACTGTGCTAGCATGGTACTGTCACAAATCAGTGCTGTGAATTTCTTTGTACTACGGAGTGGAGTGCTTTAATCCACTCGATTCCCTTGGGGAAGCAGAGGAGTATTCAGTGCAACTGTACCCGCAACCGAGCTATCTGAAATTGCTAACTCACCTCTGTCTCTTGATACGACTATTATTGAGGGGAGGGAGAGTCCATTCATTTGCCCATCCTGGATAACGGGTAGAGATCCTAGCGGTGAATAATAAGAAGCCTTTGGATTTCATCTAAGCTGTTGACTCCCAGTATGGGATGGGAAGACTGTGCCTATCTATGGCCTCTCTTTGTTAACGCCTTAACCTCGTTGCAGGTATTCCGTAAAATGAAGTCATCTATTATTAGGTAGCAATTCAGGAGCCTTTCCTGTACTTGAAGGCGGATTAGCAAGGGAATGAATCTGATGAAGCTGTTCCTCCGCTAGAATAAGGGGGGCATGATCGCTGATGCAGAAAATCTCTCCCGGGGTGAGACCCAATAACGAAAATCCATGAAGCAGTGAAAATATAGCCTGGTTAGAGTGCCCTCCCTCTCCTTTAATTTGTCATAGTTTGTTTGATTTATCAATGCGAAGAGTGAATCAAAAAATTGAACTAGTGCGCTAAGTACGTTGCTACAGACCGGAATGGAGAATGGCAATAGCATTTGGAAGGGAGTGTTTCTATTTCAATAATTAGACAACAGCCGTCAGTCAAAATACTGATATCCCCCTCGTTCACTTAAGTGGTAAGAAATGCTTTAGGTGAACATGCATGCAGCAATAATTATGTCTTATTCAATTGTTATTGATTCCTACTCCGTACTTGACTATGAGATAGAGGAAGGATCTTATAATTGCTTATATAAGCGAATTCAAAATTCTAAGACATAGGTTTCATTATGCGGGGCGTAGCGAAAGCATTCAACCTTCTAGGACTAAGCCTAAGGCCTATGGTCCCTCAAAAAAGAGAGATCAATCGTTCCTTACTTTACTGCAAGAAAGAACACATTGAAAGCTACAAGCCCTTACACCAGGGATGAAGTAGCTGCTTCGATAGGACCAGGGACACTACCAGACTGAGTTGAGTCTGACACTAGGGAACTTGGATTCATAGTACGTGCTCTACGCGATACACAGACAGATAGAATAGCCGGAGTACGGTAGGAATGGACTGCTGCCAAGCGAGTGGATTTATGAACGAGCCATTCATTTCATTTAAGTAGAACCGCCCCTTCTACGCCGCCTACTTACTTAATAATCAATTGCTCGAGCACTTATTTATCTTTATTTCAAGTAATTTACTGTCTGCTTCGACTGCCCTCAATTCATTGATTCGTATTGCTTTCACTACTCCTACTGATGACTTCGTGACTTTCCTCCTTCTAGGTGCTTCAAATCTACGTTATCAATACGGAAGAGGGCCACCTTACATGAAGCCCGCCCACCTTACGGGAATGGTAGTAGGGTTGTCGAACCGTCGTAGTGAGCGGGGTGTGTTGACAGCTTTCACACGGGCAGGACTACGTGTTAAAGTCGATGGCGAAGAAGAAGACAGGGCTTATCGGGAAGAGGGGGTAGTATGAGTAGGAGGTTTGATTGATTTCATTCCTGAGTCTTCTTTCTTGCATTTCATCGTTACTTGCGGTGCAATCTGGAAGTCTCAAAGCGAGAACTGATTTCACTTCTTCCACTGAATCCCAGGCTTGAGGGCTTCACCCATTTTATAACCCCGCGGTAAATTATTACTTTATCAGTTTCTGTGCTCATGAGAACTAACAATAGATCGTCACCAGCGTCTGCAAGTACACAAAGGAACTGCTGAGTTATGTAAAAGCCGGTTTCATCCCTTGGTCATTATGGGGCAGTGTCATAGTCTACACTGAGAACAGTGAATTTCATCTCAGGAACGAGATCTATAGTGGCAAGGCGGTAACCGCACAGCATAAAGAACTCCCTAAGAGCATGGAGTGAATATCCTACTCATCATCCTTGAATTAGTAGCCAGCCCAAGCATTGCTGTGTACTTTGCAATATCCGAATGTGGGTCCGTTCAGTTGGAACACGACTTCAAAGCCTTCTGACGAAGGTGGAGATAAGATTACCCGAATGATATAACGCGGATAAATAAAAGGAATGAAGTTGGGATCAGAAATTAGTTGCATTGGTGGTGTGGGTAACCAAAGCTGGGTGCGCGTAAAGATATTGGTAAGGACAATCTCATGCGTGGCATCTGATGCAGTGATAAGGAACTCATTTGAGGTGAGGAGATTTCCGAGTTGATCCAACTGTCCTATCTTTCAATTCGCTTATTGAATTTGTGGGCAAGGACGCATATCTTCAGCTGAGGAAATCTTCAGTGGGCTAAGAGATCCAGGGTTAATCCCTGATGTGGTCACATATAGAATATGAAAATATCAGGATGCTGCGGCGATTCCGCTAGAGCTTTTGAGCTGCATGAAGAAATGTCAAGTTGCTCCTCAGAAAATTAGTAGAATAGTTTCATTGGCCTTCGTCAATGGGACAAACGCTCCAGTGTATGCGTTACAGTTACTGGGAAGCTAGCATTTTTGCTTGTCATGGAATCAAGTCTATTTGTTCGAATGTTCTTTTTTTGGAAAAACCAACCACAAAAAAAGTCTCCCTTTCTCTTGGAGCAGAGCTTCATCATAAAAGTGGAGAGTCACAATGAGATTTAGTGGAATGGATATGAAGGGTATAAATATGCTATTTGCTGCTATTCCATCTATTTGTGCATCAAGTCCGAAGAAGATCTCAATCTATAATGAAGAAATGATAGTAGCTCGTTGTTTTATAGGCTTTCTCATATTAAGTCGGAAGAGTTTAGGTAAGACTTTCAAAGAAACTCTCGACGGGAGAATCGAGTCTATTCAGGAATCATTGCAGCAATTCTTCAATCCTAACGAAGTCATTCTGGAGGAATCCAATGAACAACAACGATTACTTAATCTACGGATCAGCTTGCGAATTTGCAGCACCGTAAAAGTAGTAGAATCATTACTAGCGGCACGCTGTGCGCCTAAGTGCGAAAAGACAGTGCAAGCTTTGTTATGCCGAAACCTAAATGTCAAGTCAGCAACACTTCTAAATGCCACTTCTTCCCGTCGCATCCGTCTTCAGGACGATATAGTCACAGGTTTTCACTTTTCAGTGAGTGAAAGATTAGTATCCGGGTCTACAACTTTGGTAGAAGCTTCTACCGTAGAACAAATTCGAGAGGCCTTCTTATTAGAACCCAGAGACCTAATTCGAGAAGGCTTTATAGTCCTCAGAAAGGTGAGGGTGGGGGGTATCCCCGGGAAGAGATCCTGTGGAGACGGGGTGGGCCTGTAGCTCAGCTCAGAGGATTAGAGCACGTGGCTACGAACCACGGTGTTGGGGGTTCGAATCCACTTCTGAGAAGGAAGTATTGGCTATGCACCCCTTCCCTTGACTAACTAAGTCTGCATATAAGGAGTGCAGAAATTCTATACTGTTCGTATCGCCGTGCAAATTATACGCAATTTGTTTCATTGTAAACCCTTGGCCCTTCCAATTCACGCCCGGAGGAGTATTACAATAGACGTTGAAACAACCCTGGAGCTTATCTGTAATTTGCTCCTTGAGCGTTTCTAACGTCAATAAAGTCCTCCAACTTATGATGCCAGTTTTCCGAAGCCGCGGCTTTTACCCGCTTTATAAGCGATGAGTAGGGCGATGCATAAAAAGTCATATTTCTTGGTGTAGGGATGGATCTCATAGGAAAAGAGATACCGAGGCCCACCAACCGTATACTTGATTTATGGTTTGGTGGGGAAAGAAGAGTGGGTATGGGGCTTCTTTCATGGTGCCATTCTTTACTTTACGTAATAAAAATCAGAGAGGGACTGAACACTTGTTTTGATCTACGAAGAGTTGAAAAACAATTGAATTGCCTTTATTTGATCTTAAAGAATCGGCATTGGCTTCAGTTCAGATCTTATGGGAAAAGGCGCGTAGCGAAGAAGTGTATGCTCAATAAACTGAAGAAGCATATATAAGAAAGAAGCCATCATCACTATGTTTACTCCTACCCAAGGAAGGAGGTCAGTCAAAGCAATGAAATGAAGAGGCCGTGACCTAATACCTATTTGTGTTCTCTTGGATAGTGGTCCAGTTTGAATAGTTGTATAGTTATTTGTAAACCCGGGGGCCCTGAAATTAGCCAAAACAACCCGGTGGGGTAAAGTCGTCAAGTGGACTATGGTTCACAATAATAGTGACTGACACGAGATGCGATGCCAAGTTAGAAGGTCAAAAGTGAGAAAGTTGGAGGGGAGATGCCATGATCCTAGGTGTAGATTGGCTTATCAGCCTATGGCCATTCCTTTAATACTTTTGAACGATGACTTAATGCTTCAAAGCCCTCCCCATATAGCACAGCCTTCGTAAGGCTTATCACACTCGGGCCTGTAACTGGAATCTGAGCATTTCTTGTTTGGGGTTCGCAAACCGACTTAAGTCTTTATTTTCTAATAGGCTTGGCCTTCGGGGGAACAAAGCCATTCCATGGAACCTGAGACTTTGATTCCAGCCTACTTCTACTTGAAAAGCTTCTTCGTCGACAAATTCTTAGACCCCGTTGTCCAGTTTTGAACGATGGGAAGTAGAAATATCTTTCCCACATTAGCGATTTGAGCAACCTCCGTTGAAAGCTTTCTTTGCCCCGCCAAAGGAAAGGGCATTTGTCATCCTTGGTCTTCGTTCAGGCAAGTCTAATCACACAAGTGAGATAGAAACACTGATTCGGGAGTATCAACTAATTTCATTTAAATGGCTGGGAAAGAAATCAACTAATTGGTTGGTAGCCCGCTTGGTACTAAGAGGTTCCTTGCCCTTCTTCCATTTGGTAAAGTGATATTTTTAGGATTTGCTGGCAGGGAAGTATGTTTGTAGGTCAAAGTTGGAATTAGAATCGGGGAACTCGGTAAAGTAGCTTTCATAGCTTTCACATATTTGTGAGCCCTATGGGTAGATAGAAGAAGGTACCCGACATCATCCACCTTACGTTGAGACAGAAGAGAAAGAAGTTTATTCCCTCGCTAGCAAGCTTCTTTTCTTCTACTACCTGATGATTGAATTGGACTTCCTTCCCCACAGAACCCAAGATGGTTGACTACTAGGCTCACAACTCTACGCAAAGGTAGGCTCGATGAAGAAAGCGCAGGGTTACTTTCTTGCCTGAGGAAGTAGTTAGAAGTACTTTCTTATTAATCTGCTTGATGTACATAAATCGATGGTTAAGGCGCGCAGCGGTAAGGTTCCCACCGAATCAAGAATTCGGCAATTGAGGAGCTCGATTAGTCATACTCACCACCACCAGCTCTAGGCCCATCTTTTATATCTATACCGGAAAAGCGCTTCGCTTGATAACGGCATTCATAAATGAAAGGGAACTTCTACTCAGGCAGGCCCATTGGTTTAGTCAAGCCATCCCGTTGAAAAAATCCTCTGTTTTCTATCAGAGAAGTCTAACTATTCCACTTGGCTTAAGAGAGATAGATACCGATACGCCCTCTTTTGCGCCAACAAGTCCCCGTGACGATAGTAGTCTTTATTCAGAAGGGCAGGGTGAGATAGGTAGCCACACCTATGTATGATCAAGCTAAAGTATACATCATGGCTGTATCTGCCAGAGCGCCCTTCTTATGCCAATTAGCAGGTTTGTTACAAATCATGGGAACAAATATAAAATACAAGACTCTGATCTACTCAAAGGTCAGATGGGTTGGTTGAATTTCTTCATAAAGAGTAGGCTTCTATGCCGCTATCTATGCCACAAGGCTATCCGAAGCGAGCCATAAGAGAGCCTTGTCCTAGTATTAGGAGCGATGGAGCTTTTCCAGTGAAAGGAATACATAGCGAGTCACGGGAATAATAGAAAAGCACTCTTCGGGGGCTCACTCTCGCCTCTATTACATAACCTTTCCCCGGTATACTCCCCCTTCGAGATGGTCACTCAACCTATTGAAGAGCCTGGCATGGAAGACCATCTTTAAGAGAGAAAGTTCCTTGCCAAGAGCAATCCAAGGCCCTCTCAACCCAAGACAAGAGGTCTTGAGTCCATATGGTTACCACCTAAAGCGGATACCGTAAAATCGAGGTAGAAATCTCTAGACCTTCCCCCCAGGCGTATAAACGGTTATTGAAAAAACGGAACGATGTTGCTTTGCATGGGAAGCTGCCACCTGTCTGTAATAGGAACCGAGTCGCTAAAGGAGTTTCATCAGCATCGAGTTATTGAGCCCACGGAACGGGGAGTGTTAACGAGTCACTAACCCGTAGTGCTTCCTAAACCTCGCGATTCGACCGTTGGAGCTGAGTCAATCTTGCCAAATTGGCAAATGTCTGGGTCTGTCCTATAGAATAGCTCATGGAACTTGCTTTCCAGATCGTACCAACTGTTAATAGAGTTTGGAGAGATGCTCATATACCAGGGGAAGGCCGATTTAGTAAGAGAGTTGGCAAAGAGCCAAAGCTTGAGGCAGTCCTTGGACCTAGCTTCCCCGCACTGGACCGAGAACCGAGCTATATGCTCAATAGTCGATCGACTTATTCTCCTCACCGGAAAAGAGAACAAACTCTGGCACCTTGGAAACTGAGGAACTCGGTCGATCCAATCAGGGTATGCTTTCCTAGCCGTCGGCCTCAGATGGACGAGACAAAGAACGCAACTCAGGGGGCGAAGGTGGAGGTCCGGGCAAGGCTAGAGCCAAGCAGAGGGATGGAGTAGGGGACGGTTGGTGAAAGTAGGAACGAGCGGAATAAACGAACGGAATACTCACTCTGTTCTACTCCCCCAGTAGAGCTATATGTAACGAGTCAGACAGACTTTTTACTTGTAGCAAGCGATAAAACGGCTGCACAGTTCTACTGTGCCGAGATAAGAAACGAAAGTGCAACGGCTTTCGAGTAATAAAGAACCTACTTTGCCAGCCTTGAGAAGGGAATGACCCTAGAGCCCAAGCAAACCATCTACGCAAGGCCGAAAACCCGCCAATCAAACCGCTAAAGCAAATGGGCAAGAAGGTTGAGCTGATGTAAATAGTAAAGGTCGGAAGCTCTAGCTTATGAAGACTCATGTTTTGTCTTGCCTGTGTCAGCTTCCATCTCCCGATGTTGCTACTCGTATCCATTCCTCCGTCTATAAACGACGTAAAAAAGAAGTACCATTCTTTCTCAATACTAGATTCCCTTATCCAGTGCAAGATGAAGGGATTTAGTGCTCGGAGGGCAGAACCTGTCTGTCAATTGGGCCCGATCTAGCTAATAAGAAGCATCAATAGAATGGAGTGGAGAACGCATAGACTCACATCCCCAGCCTTACAGTAGACAAGGTTGTCGGATCCACGGCTCTGCTATTGGAAGCACTACAACGGATATCATACTTCATGGGCGAGGGGAGGATGAGTATGACAGGCCGATACCAACTAGAATTCAAATCTGTATGCCAAGAGTTTGATCAACTTATTCAGGTGGCCAGATAGAAGTTTTTAGAGAAAATGGAGCCGGGTTTCCCTTTTTCCCAAGGGGAGACTGTGCCTATGGCCTCTCTTTCTTAACGCTTACCAGGGTCTTGACTATCTCATCGAAGAGTGGTCTAGTCATGCCTCGGATTCTTGCTTCAGCAGGAAAGAGTGGCAGAACTGACTCACAAGCAGGCGGACAAGCGTCGTTCTGAAAACACCATTCTCGAATCCATCCTTGCAATACTCAAGCCAAGCTAACAACCCTGCCGCAAGAAATTCCTAAAGAGGGTCTTTGTTACTTATGGATGCAAGAGAAATGGAACCAATTTCCTCCTAGAAACCAAACTACTTACTAACCGCCAATACGGACAGCTAAGAACTATGGTGATACGTCCACAACATCTCGATAAGTGCCAGGTCATCTTCTGTGGGGAACTGCCCACAATGAAGTTCCCGCAGCAAGTGCCGGATTTGTTTAAAGGATTTTGGAACCCTATTTTTCCTAACATAAGAAACCCAGCATAGTCCCACTAGAAAGGATTATTATTGATTCCACTTACGGGTCTTTACCAGGGCAGCACATAAGAAGCAAGATCCGTCTGTATCTTTTTCCTTGGTTGGATCGATTTCTGGAACATGGTCAACTGACATGCGCAGCCAAGAATCTCTTTTCTATCCACCCACGAGCCAATCAAAGCGAGAAACGAGGGAAAACACCTTTCCTCTGCTCATTCGAAATTGGATTCTCGATTTATCTGCCACTCCTTTCGCCCGGATGTGGCGGGAGTTTGAAATTGACCAATTTAGATCTCCTTTTTCTCTGTACTTTACAATGATTTGTGTAACAAGTCGCTGAATCCGCTCTTTAATACTGGGTTATCACCGACCTCACCACTGGGTGTGCAATAGATTTATTGGAGTGGAATCAATAGGAAGACAAGGCTTTCAAATATGGAAGAAGTGGGCTGGGCGGTAGAACACCATCTGAACTAATTGGCATACCTTGCTTCTGAAGAGCTAACCAAGGTTTATGGCATCGTGAACGATAAGCGAGGATCTAGGAAGCTTATCCAGGGGTTCCTTAGACGGAGGCAACTTAAGTCTCTGATCATTTAGGCGTAGATATTTCACAATTCGCTTTTGACAATGGATTGTGGATTACCGGGAAAACTAAGACATTTACATCATCTCCCTTAACAGAAGAAATAGAAGCTCGAGGTATCGACAGAGCTGAGCAAAAGCACCAGTGCGTATGGTCCACGTGACTGATGGATGTGCAAAGCTCCGGAATCTCCTACGGGGATGATGATCTCGTACTAGGATGATGCGCTTTGTTTGCATTCCCTTCGACAGAAAGAGATAGCAACAATTCGGGCTAACAAAGGGACTAGAACCGACTTCTTCTTCTTTGATCTTACCTATGATAAATGAGAATCCGCTGTCTTGTTTGGTTGAGGATGAAGCAGATCGGAAATAATAGTATTTCAATGGAAATCCTGTTACTACTTTACTTTCACTTCACTTTTCATGGCGAGATAGACTTGACTCTCCATCTTCAAGTGGTCTTGGCCGATAGGCGTTGTTGTGGCGAAACGGCATATATCTCCTTCGGTTAGCTAGCTACCTGACGTGATAAGGCTACTAGTTCCCTTCACTCGTGCCTACGGCGCACTTACCCATAGCTATTGCATGCAAGCTCAATCTTCTATCTCGCATTGCTACACGCTCGAAACCGCCAATTCGCTCGTATTGCTAACGCAACCTATAGAGTTTGGGGAGTGCGGCGCGGGGAGTATGATGGACGAAGGAGTGAGAACGACTGACGATAGAGCAGGGGGGCTAGCCTGAATTCCTTCTCCTTTCAGGAGAGCATACCTTTATTTTATTCTATTCCTTCAACGAACAATGTACTGAAATGCCTTTTTTCCCCATCCCGCAAAACCGCTTCTTCTGGCAAAAGCCACTTTGGGCACGTCCCACCGGAATTGCATTGCCTGGACTTAGGCTGCTTTCAGCCAGACTGGCTAAAAAGTGCCATAGCTCCAGTGATCCCTCTCCTGTGCTAAGTCTTTGTCTCAATGACTGCGAGATTGCTAAACAATGACTCAATAGAATGCTAATTGATGAGGCCTATCCTTCCCCTATTTCTATTCTGGTAACCCTTCTTTAGAGCGGAGCAAACTCCACGGAAATCCGCTTACCGAGGAAAGAGAAGTAGCGGGAAGGGTGCCCAGCAGTCACTCATATCATGGGATGCACTGGCCACTCCACCTCATTGGCAAGGATGGTTCAACCAGCCATCAAGCAATCGTTTCTATTCTCGATCCAATAAACGGCAGTAAGATGAATGAAACCTTTGTCACTCACAAACCAGAGACCTTTCCAGCTTTCCTAACAGAGGGGAGCACCGGCCCGGTGGAAAAGCAAGAGAAAAATCGACTTCTTCAAAAGGAGACCACTATCTTCGGCAAATCAAATATAGATCGAGTCATGAAGCAGGCTCACTACCTGGAAAGCGTAGATCGGCACCGGCAACTCAAATGAATATCCCCTCCCCTGTGGGATCGAGTTTCTAGGGCTTGCTTGACTTGAGGAAACCACTATCTATGACGACTCAACCGACAAGCTCACTTGCTTTCGATCGAGATGGATTTCCAGGGCAGGGCCTATTCCCTTAACTTACAAGAAAATGCGTATTACAATGATGTGATGATTTAGGTTCTCTGGCGTATTGTGCATGCCATGATTGAGGAATCAACGATCCATCGAGGCGAGGCTATCTATATAGTACTGGAATAGGGGCAAGCCCGGCACACTTAAAGCCATTCCAACAATCTTATTCGTCGTAAGCCCTTCTAGCAGGAGCTGAGTAAAGGTCCGCTCAAGGCCATGGAAAGGCAGATAGTACTTGATACAGGACGAGCCCAGTCTCTATCTAGTACGATATTCTGGTATGTTTCACTGAATTGGCATTTCTAGATACCAAACAAGTAAAAAACAGCAAGTTAGTTAGCTCAGTTGGCATAGGCGAAAAAAAGAAAAGGAATCAACGATAAATCAGGGAAAGAGCCGCAAGCGCGATATCATCTCTATATAGGAAAAATGGATTTTTCTTATTTTATAAAGTTATGGGACCCTGGCTTTAAAATCTTTCTTTTTTCTCGGCTCGAAAGAGAAAAATCAAAGTCAGGTAGCCGACGAAAACCGAAATAGCACAGATACAAAGTAAAGAAAGTATACACGCGATAATAGATAGATATATATTATATATAATGTTAGAAGGAGCTAAATCAATAGGTGCCGGAGCTGAACTCGTATTCAGAGATGGAGGAAATCAAGTCTCATGTTGCTCCTCAGAAAATGCGTATAGTATATAGTAATAGTAATAGTAATAGTAATAGTAATAGTAATCTCATTGGCCCACTAGATAAGGATGGGACAAACGCTCTAGTGTATGCGAAACGAGCATTGCGTTTTGTCCGAGAAGTTCGTGAAAGAGTGCTCGTTACATCAAAAGAGATGGCGATGATCTGTCAAATCGACATTGTGTCGGTGTTCAGTCTCCCGCTCCTGTTCTCAACTATACTATGGCTTTCGTTACTATACTATGGCTTTCGTTGGGTAGAGCACGGGAGAATAAAGTCTATAGTGTATGCGTTACTGTACTGGGAAGCTAGCATTTTTGCTTGTCATGGAATCAAGTCTATTTGTTCGAATGTTCTTTTTTTCGTTTCGTTGGAAAAACCAACGCCGACGATTCGTCAAGAATGGATCAGTCTAGTCTCCTTTCTCTTTTGGGAGCAGAGCTGAAAAAGATGGAATTGTCAAGTACGATGATATTTTTATTAACGGATAGAAAAATGCTATTATCAAGTAGTAAACCCATTATGATTGCAACTCGTGGGATGCCTGGAATCCCACTAAATCGAGAATCGGAATCGGTGGAGGATGTGCATAGGGTACTCCGAGCCCTCCCCTTATTTAGAGAAATGGAAGGTATCTTGCGTGAGAGGAACCTGAATCTCCCGTCAGTACAGGAAATAAGCGCTTTCCGTGTGAATCTATTCTCTGGTATCCGGCGTGAGAGTGCGATTGCGGACTACGACGCTTTTTGGCGCTCCTTACTCGAGGAGATTCACACACCTCAGGGACGTAGTTGTTTTGGTCAGAGAATACAAGATCTGCACGCCCGAATGTCTGCCGAGGGCAACTGGGACTACTTGATTGCCCAACAAGGCAGAGGGTATTTTGGTAACCTACCTAATCTCAACAGCCCGTTGGATCAATATCAATTTGGAATTCACCCAATTCTGGATCTGAATATTGGTGAGTACTATGTCTCATTCACAAATCTATCCTTGTCTATGCTACTCACTCTCGGTTTGGTCCTACTTCTGGTGCTGCCAATGATTCTTCGTTCATTAGAATGTCGATTCCTCACAATCGCTCTTTGTGATGCTGCGGAACCATGGCAATTAGGATCTCAAGACGCAGCAACACTATGATGCAAGGAATCATTGACTTACATCACGATATCTTTTTCTTCCTCATTCTGATTTTGGTTTTCGTATCACGGATGTTGGTTCGCGCTTTATGGCATTTCAACGAGCAAACTAATCCAATCCCGCAAAGGATTGTTCATGGAACTACTATCGAAATTATTCGGACCATTTTTCCTAGTGTCATTCCATTGTTCATTGCTATACCATCGTTTGCTCTGTTATACTCAATGGACGGGGTATTAGTAGATCCAGCCATTACTATCAAAGCTATTGGACATCAATGGTATCGGAGTGCGCCTCTTAACGAGGGTGATTTAAGTGCAACGAAATGTACCGGTGGTTCGCGAAGCATCTGGCTTACCGGTCATCTCCCATTCCCGTCGTCGAGAGACTAAAAGAACTATAGCATGCCAGAAACGGGGAGTTGAGGTGGTTAGACCTATACCCCGAAATGCTCCCAGCATAGGAGCCTATGGTTCCATTCTTGTTATTGCTGGAGGTACACATACCTCTTCTCGGTGTGGTGGAGCGATATACGAAAAATAGATGCTAAGCCCGCAATGTCCGATAACGGGGCTTCAGTAGTGAATCTATCGGCACCACAGCAGTGGCATACAACTTTGGACCTAAGGGCCGGCCCCGTTACCTTTCGGAATGGGGGATCCCCGTTGGCAACAACCACGGTAGTAGTTGCGGAACTACTGGGCCAAGAGAGGACAACCTGTTGTTCCTGCTCCTCCTTCTTCGCTTCGGGGACGGAGGTCCTACGGTAGGTAAGAGCACGCACAAGCACTTGGCCGAAGGGGACCAGCGCTTCTACTCCTCCACCGAGGAGCCGTTCTTGCGAGAAGCAAGGGATGTCGTGAACGGTGGGAGGTCAAAGAAAGAGAATTGACCTCTGAATACAGTGATCCTATGATCTAGATAGACTCCGTCCTTTTTTTTAGATAAGGGTGACTCAAGAGGGGGGAGAACTACCTAACTAAAGAAGAATAGCGCTCTTTAAAAATAAGAGTAGGCGTGGAGAGCTTTTTGCGGGGAAACTTGCAAGTCAAGTTTGGGGGGAGGCGGGCGTCGACCCAACCTTATGAGTATTCGGACTATAACAGTTCCGATGAACAGTCACTCACTTTTGACAGTTATACGATTCCAGAAGATGATCCAGAATTGGGTCAATCACGTTTATTAGAAGTTGACAATAGAGTGGTTGTACCAGCCAAAACTCATCTACGTATGATTGTAACACCCGCTGATGTACCTCATAGTTGGGCTGTACCTTCCTCAGGTGTCAAATGTGATGCTGTACCTGGTCGTTCAAATCTTACCTCCATCTCGGTACAACGAGAAGGAGTTTACTATGGTTAGTGCAGTGAGATTTGTGGAACTAATCATGCCTTTACGCCTATCGTCGTAGAAGCAGTGACTTTGAAAGATTATGCGGATTGGGTATCCAATCAATTAATCCTCCAAACCAACTAAACCGGGGAAGCTGAAGCGGAAATGCAATTCTCGGGTGAGGGAAGGCTTCGCTCGCTCGCTCAAAAAGCTCTAACGCTCGTTTACGAGTGGAGTGCATAAGCCCTTATTGAAGTAGGGCGAGGCCTTACTACACGAGCTCGTAAGTAAAGCACGGAACGAGCCTTGTCTACGAAGCTTCGCTTCATCATCTTGCTTGCTTCTGCCGAAGCTTAACGCACTATAACATAGGCATGCATGATGGTATGGTAGGAAGACTCCTTTTAAGGCCGACCACTACATAGGAGCGATAGGAAGCCAAGCCGTCAAAAGGAAAGGCGAGCAGCCCTTATTGCAATAGCAAACGGCCTACTTATAGCCCTATTTATACCCTTTATCGGGGACGGGCCTTACAAGCTCAATAAATTGCAATTCTTCACCTTTTCCTCAGACAGTGGGAATGAATTTTCTTACTTGATTGACATTGACAGATATGTGTACCACACCGAACAAGCAATATGTCATATGCTTGATGTACCAGCCAAGCCAGCTCTTTTTTTCTCCGTTCCCTTATCCTTCTAAAGTAAAAATAAAATGCAAGAGAGTTTGTATTTGCAAATGAAAATGAATATGGATCTAAAAAAAATTATATAATCAATCAATAAATAATAATTGGAATAATATAAAAAATATCCTTCGCGTATTCGTTTAGAATCTTGTTGACCCTACTCGCTTACTCCTATTTTCCTGCTTTCTTTTTCGACAGAATTCATTCTATTCTAACTTTCTTGAAAGAATGGGGTTCTGGGCTCACCCTCTCTTCCTTTTTGAGAAAGATGGGCTGCCCTGGGAGTCTCGCCTTGGTGATTCTTTCTCTCTTGGGGGTCTTCTTCGGTAGCGAATCCGCTCTCATAAATTGGATGAATTCTTCTGGGTCGGCTTCGGGATCCGCCTCTGAGAGTTGGCAAAAGTACCTCAACTTATCGGAGTCGGAGGAAAATGCCGCGTCCGAACCATCCACAAGCCACACCCCGCCGAACCCTGAACCTGAAGCACCATCCATTTCGTTCTTGCGAGAACGAATCAAAAATGTTATTCGCTCATGCCAGCGTATACGAAAATAAAAAATCCTAAAAAGGATTAACGAAGATCTTCACCTTGAAACGGCGAGCGCCGAGAAGCGGGTAAAAATCGCCCAGGTCCTCGATAACATGAACTGGAAAAGGGTTTTCTTTTATACCTATACGGGGGAACCTAAGATAAAGCCCATATCGACTTAACGGTCCACGATTGGGATCGCGCACGAAAAGGCTAAACACAGCCTTTTTCTTGTCCTCGGGACAGCGGGCTAGTCCCGTGCCTGTTTTTTTGAGTTGGGGTACACAATCTTCCTTGTGACTGCCAAACCAGATTTCCGTTTTTAGGGAGAAGGTGTAGTCTTTTTGAACGGTGGTATCGTCAAGAAGAACGAGGCCCGCCCCATTTCTGGGGCGGGGGGAAGGAGAAGTGGGACTGTGGGTCTCCTTTCATTTCATACAACCTGATGGATTCGATGCTTCTTTTTGGCTACCTTTTATATGACTCTGACTATTGCTGTTAATAGATACCTGCTTGCTTCTTGCTTACTGGCAACCTTTATAAGATCTCCACCTTCAAGCTTGAGTACAAGCAGCTCTTTAAAAAAGGGGAATTCCGGTCCCTCCCTATCCTTCATGTGCTCTTTCAAGATCACCCTCGACAGCGCAGTTAGGTCTTAGAGAAGGAACTGATTTACCTAAGTCTAAGTAAGTAGCCAACTTCCGATAATCATTCCTAGCTTTGCGCTAGATTCAGTATGGTGATACACATTTTAGAAATAACAAGGGATAATAGCTCTTCTTAAGAGAATGGCTGCTTTGGGGGAGTTCTCTTTCCCTCTAACCTCTAACTCGAAATTGAATAAGAGAAGACAAAGCTACGCATTCACTCGTAGCACTCGTTAGGCCCCCCATGAATATGCATGGAGCCATGCGCATGATTCCAAGAGCGAGGCGAAACTAAATAAGAATAACCAGTAATGTCACGAATGAATGAAGCAAGCACTTTTAGATGGTATCGATCAGAGCCAATCCACCCTGTTCTTTCCTGATTATCGTCACTTAAATGAAATCCCACTAGCTGAAATAGAATCCGTCAAGTAAGAGATAAGCCAGAGATCCAGATCATTAGAATACGTTACCGGTCCAAGATGGGCCTCATCGCGAAAAAGAGTATGTTATTCCTATCACTAGGAGTAGTAGCGCTAGCGGCGCAGAAGGAGAAAGTAGCTAAGCGCTAAGAAGCTATCTAGAGAGTTTCCAGCTGAGGTTTCCTATTGGTATCGGCGGAGAACGGATCTGAGAACAGCTTCTGATTTTGTTTTGCAATCAAGTGCAGGATGAAATGGAAGATAATCAATGGAATCCAAGTATCTTTGCCTTCCTTCTTCGCTTATTATCTTTGGCCAATGTCCCAAGAATAGGTTGAGAGAGAATATCCCCTAGCTTGACTTCCAACTCTTCACAGAGCAGTCGATTCGGTCATCACATGTTACTGGTTGGATGACGATCGGAAAACTCTTAGTAGGTTGGGATCAAGAAGAAGGATTGGTGCCGGACAAGAGATAAGAATAGAGAGAGAGTGTAATCAAAGCAAGGGATAACGGTCAAGTGCACATTTCATTCATGTCAAGGCTATCTGAAAAGCAAGGGAAATCATGATTCATTGGATTGGCAAATCAGACAGATTTAAGAGCTATACTTGGCTAAAGCATAAGACAATACTGCGGTGAAAGCCTTAAGCCAGGAAAATAAAAAAATGTTAATGAATTATTGACCCTAGTCTAAAGGTACCAGTATCTTTCCCAAGCACCAACTCGCTTTCGATTTTTTATGTGGGCTCCCTTTTCCTTGTGTTAAAAGTGCCAACTTCTTAGTTTTCGTACTTGAATTCGGAATTGGCAAAACTTGATCCTATTTGACCTACTGTATAGATAGCCCTATTTAATAAGTTGCTCCTATTTTGGTATTTCGTGCATCCGTTTCCACCATCCATTTCTGCCTCCTGGCAGAAATGCAGGGAATGTGTATCGTTCTAGTCTCTTCGAATCAATCAATATGACTATCGGAAGAAGAATAACTACCTTCTCGAATCGAAATCAAGACTCTTCTCTTGCGGGAAGCGTAAGTAGTGGAATGAGGCTGGAACCCATCAATATCGCTAAACCTGGAGAGTTGCTTGTGTTGGGTTCAAAGTTTCGCTCTACCAAGGCAAGGCAAGATATAATATAATACGCATCCAGCTTTAGCTGAATATAGTGAGTGTTAAGCAAAGTACAGTACGCCTTTAGTTAAGATTTATCCCAGTTTAGTTCCTTTTTAGTTTAGTTAAGCCATTTAGTTTAGTTACGTGAAGTCGGCCCTCGAGTCTTAGTAGAGTAGCCTAAAGCAGTGGAAACTTGCCATGCATTCTACTCAATAGGGAAGTTAAGTTATAGAAGTCTTTCTTCCTCTTCTGGTGAAGCTAGCTACTGTCGTTTCTATTGGTTTCTCAAGAGGCTCAAGGTCTTGCTCTACCTAATCCGATCTAGTTCCGGTCTGTAATGATGGATAGGAAGGGTTGAGAGAACTACGTATCTCGCCTAGCATTTGTGTGTGCGCACCTGCTTTTGGGCGGTTAGCGAAACGAAAGTAAAGACAGCTATGTGTGATGAAGTAAGCCCTACGATGCTCGGTTAAGTAAAGACTGCTGTTATCTCATACAAAACAAGGACTCGGGAGAAGAACTAGTTATCCCCAGAGGGGGAACTATGATTCTCTCAGATGTGTCTATCGATATAGATCAAGTTGAGTGTTCAGCGAAGTATGCTAGCCATTGGCCTTACGTTCAGGATACTCCTTCCTGTCCTTGCGATGTTTGGTTAAGTGTTATCAATCAGCTTTCCTCTTCTTCCAGCATTCTTCTAATCATTGGTTTGCCTCTAACGATGGTTGAATAGCTCCTGTTGTTTGTCTCCACCTTCCTTCTCCCTGTAAGTTGTCCTCATACTCCCAGTTCTTTCTCTTCTTTCTTTTCTTCCTCTACGACTTTACTATACTATATTATTCTTGAATAAGCTAGTGATTATCTGAGGCTTACAGTATGGTATACCGAGGGCTAACTCCACTACTTCAGATTGTTGAATCGAATATACCTTCTATATACCTAGCTTAGAGTATTTGAACCTGTTACGTCGATTGCTGAACCACTTTGACGCGTTGGCTTTGGCTCTGGCTTTTCCTATATCTGAATGTTTCGGAAGAGTCCGTGGCTATCCTGCGCGAAAGAGGAAGAACTCAACTCTTTGCAAAAAAAGGAGCATCGCTCTAATCACTTATGGTTGTTCCTTTCCAGGATGGATGGCTACTGCATATTATCATATAGAAATCAAATGAAAACCCTACTGAATTAGGCAAGCGATTATTCGCATCGTTGCTTAGGTGCTCTAACAAGCCGCAATTGGTTAGAGATTGGATCAAGTTCCAGGCTTTTTAAAAAGTGCCTTCCAGCTTACTTAATTGACTCGCATGGGCTTTCTCGCTATAAACGAACTAAACGAAGCGCCTAAAGAGAGAGATCCGCGGGACACCAGTCAATAAAGTAAAAAGAGAGTATTCTCTTATGTAGTCTTATTCCTTCCCACCCCCTTGTGGGTGCTGCTCAAGCAGCTCAGGAGGCGCCAACCCCACAACCACAGGTAGAAGGAGTTCCAGGTGCGGCGTCCAGATCAGGGACTAGTGGCCCGGCCCGTCCTGTTCGGATGTAAAGGAAAGATGAAAAACTTTTCTCAAACAGTGGGGAAAGGGCCCCATACGTCAAAGCCAGATAAAGAATCTCCAACAAGATTCGAAATTGGATCGTTCAAGTCCAAAGGATAGAGAAGAAATCCTCATGGTCACCAGAAGATTTTTCATCGAGACAAAACGCTGCTAACGCTGTAGTATTGGAATATTGGGACTACTATACTACTGCGAGCGGGAAAAAAAGAAAAACCTTCTGTCGACTAGAGTTTGATGTCGATTTATCCACACTTCCATGACTTCTAGAGGAAAGCTAACTGCTTGCTGGCTGGGAGCTGTATGAGCGGTAACGTCCACGTACGGCTCCGTGAGAAGGTGGACGGAAATTTGTTGTACCTCACTCCCGTCTTCAATGGGGTCTGCTCTTTTTTTTTGGGAGAGTATGCCAATATGATCTTAATGAGGTGCGGGGCTTTGCATCTGACATTCGTTGGGCTTTCCTCTGCGTCCCGGCCTTTTTGTGCAATAAACCCCTCCGGCCGAAGACTAGTGATAGGTGGTCCCGCGGAGCTTTCGGAGAAGGGTAGCCTAGTGTGTAAGCACAGCAATGAACCGCGGCGAACCCTCAGACGACCCTTCTAAGATAAGGGGGGAGACCCTCAGTAGTGGTGACCCTTTGACTCTTCCACTGACTTATATATGTACCGAATGCTCATACGGGAAAGTGAACTCCTGGGTCTGGGGGTTGCTCCGAGAAAAAATCCTTTCTTTCTCGTCCACTCCAGGGGGTGCGGACACACCTGCGCGGATTACAGGTGACGGTTACAAGAATGGCGGGGAAGTGAAGAGTACCCGACGACATTCAGGGATGAATGTAGACCCATCGGGCAGGGATAATCATTCCGGTCCTGGGAGAGGTGGCGACACCAGTCTGAGCTGAGGGAAGCCAGCCAATTGAGTCACTGAAACGACCGCAGGAGGCGCACCCTAAGCCCAGCTTCTCGGAGCTGCTATTGCGAAATACGGCTTCCTTAATATACAAATTTCCACAAGGGGGCTGGGCTGCTCGCCTTCATAGAAAGGCGACCGAGCCTAGATTAGATGTTCGCCTTTTTATAGAATAGAAAGAGAAGGTAAAGGGGGGCTTTATTGGTAATGGCTGAGGTCCATGAAAGAATCGCTGGAGCACATCAAGCGGGCAGAAGAATGAGATGGCTGATACACAGATATGGGTTTTATTGGCCAAACATGGAAAAAGATTGCAATAAATACGCCCGAGGATGTCCAAAGATACAGACCGATTAAAAACCTGTAAGCGGAAGAATTACATGAAATCATTAAACCTTGGCCATTCCGAGGTTGGGCAATTGAAACAATTGGAAAAATATATCCTCCTTCCAGCACCTTTTAACAATCTTCTTCTGTGTTGAAGCGTAATAGGAAGAAGCCAAAACATTCTTTCAAGAATCTCCAAATCCCCCATCCACATAACCCCTTATTTTCTCTCCAATGGTAGATTCGAAGAAATTCGCATGCTCATATCGTGCTCTCATCCCAACCCCAAGAAAATAGAACTCAAAGAGGAGCCATATGCTTCATATATTGATGGTTTCTTGGAGGGATGGATCCTAATGCAAGCAAGCCGGAACTCTTCCACATAATTTTCAAGGCGACGCTTGGGGCCTTCCATGTTATAGTCAGCCAACTCTATTTTCTCAGGTACCTGAGAAAGAGTAAGAACACCTGCGTTCCAGTATACCATCCTTCCATGCAGTAGTAATCCCCCCCTCTAAAAAAGTAAGTTGAGATTCAAAGCATTCCCGTAAGCTAGTAAGTCAATCAAAGCTATAACTCTATTTGTTAGTTTCAGGAAACTGGTACATATTTATAATAATAATAATATATATTATATCTTTATATTATTATTATTTGGTATTTACCAATTTTAGACTAAGCATAAATTCATTTTGAAAGAAAAGGCAAATCCCCAGAAATAAAGGATTTTTACTACGTTACCCTCAACTCAAAAAGTACTCCGGCAGCGTGAGTGAGTACAGGCTCATATTCCTATTTATTTTCTGACAAGGGAGG
The DNA here is from genome assembly GCF_902167145.1 of Zea mays. Taxonomy (NCBI): domain Eukaryota; kingdom Viridiplantae; phylum Streptophyta; class Magnoliopsida; order Poales; family Poaceae; genus Zea; species Zea mays. The sequence continues at coordinate 78,204,632 of NC_050104.1, read as the reverse complement.
GATGCGTAGGATTTCTTACAAGAGAGATCGAAGATAGGGAGGTACTCAATATAATGTGTACTCTTTCAACTGAAGATGACGATTGAACTTTGGTACCGCAGCAAATGATCAAATGGACCGTGGGTACTAAACTAAACTAAGAGTAGTAACAACTATTCCTTCGCAACTTCGCCCTTCGCACTTACCTTTCGTCCGGTACGTTGTTCAAATGTTTTTCTGGGATTATGTTGGTGATCTTGAAGGGTTGTGGGAGTATGCATGGGGGCAGTCTGTTGGTGACAACCTGTTGAACTCTGTTTATGCTATGGGTAAGTGTGTGCAAGACTTTATGGCGGATGAGAAGATTCACAAGCCTACGCTGCTTGGGCCGCATTTTGCTTTGCTGGTAAGAAAATGCAGTAAGTTTGTTTTTTTCCGTCCTGTATTGTTGGTGGGTGATTACAGTATGGCTTTAACTACTAATGTTTGCAATCAAAAGGTTTGGCTGTATGAGCATACTCAAGTGGTAAGTCTACGACTTGGTTGGTATCTGTTTCCTCGATTTAGAAACAGGAAGCTTGAGAACCAGGAGTGAGTTCGTCCCAAGGGTGGGTTCGTGAGATGGATAATGATAGGTTTATCATGCAGCCTTTGTATACGCTGCTGACAGACAGACGAAGAAGCTTTTTTGATGTATAGCAACGTGCGTGAGCCGTGCTAAGCAATCATATTAATATCCTTCGCTACTTATTTTGGATGCTGGTGGCTTGGCTTATTAACTGCTCTAAACCTTGCAATGATCATGGAGGGCGCGTTTGCACTCGTATATTTTATCGGGTCTGGCACTCGTATATTTGCATATTCCCGTTCTCGTCCTATAGCCTATAGCGGATCACCTTACCTCAAATAAGAAAGAACTAACTGGCTAACCCTCGCACTCCAATAGCCTGCCTCCAAAGCAAGAAACCCATCTATAAGTCTATAAGAGAGCCCTGGCACTATAGACCCGCAAAAGGGTTGATCGATCAACATGCCAAGAAACTAGATCTGCTGTTCCACACTTTGTCTTTTATTTGACGTATTCGACCTGGCGCCCCAAACAGAAGGCAGATACTGGCAGATCTACTCCTTTCCTATACTATACTATACCGCCCCGATACCCAGTTTCCTTGGGTAAGAACAGAGATGAAGTCCGTCCCTTAGCCTAGTCTATATCCACTAATGTTGTTGTTTTATAGAGGAAGACTGTCTTCTCGGGGAAGACAGGCTTTCGAGGACAAAAGGAAAGATACATGAAAAAATCCCAACTTAAAGTAGTGGAATTGCCAAGCCTATCGGGTAAGCGAACTGTCTAAGACTGGCGAAGGGAAAGGACTGGTAGGAAACCCAAACTCGGATAGTTGGGGAAAGGAATGCAAGTATGCCAATGATAAAGAGTAACCATCACGCACTTTTCCAGTAGGAATACAGGCATTTCGACCTATCTTTTTTTACTTTGTTAGGGACTCATTCTTTCTAGCGTACAGTGGCACTTGTCACCAGCTCTGCAACTCGTACAGCTATTTCTTCCTCCTTTTAACCTACAACAGCGCTATACCTACTATTCTCTGGCCTTATCTTTCAAGAATGTGCTTGCGCCAGTTGATCTTTCGGGTATGAAGCCTAGACAAGTAGAAGGGGAGAGAGTAGCGAGTTGACGAGCGAGTGCTCTGCTCTATCATTTATTACAAGAAAAGTCAAGCTTGAAAACTGCTTCTTCTCAACCAGGATACGAGCCAATCCCTAGCCTAGAAGCGAGGAGAGAGGGTATTTCAAATTCACAAAGCCAAACTGACAAGCGAGAGCCGGTGAGTAAGGTGGAGGCAGAAAGGAAGTTGTATGAATCTCTTTTTCCCGGAAAAGTATACTTGTGAGGAAATCAAAACCAAGAGGGCGGCATCGCTTCGCGCCTTGTTTTTCTGGTAAGGAAAGTCCTATCCTAGCAATAAGTGATGAAAGTAGTACCCAAGCCATTCGTTGGTCTTTGACCCCTGTAATAATGGTTGTCCCGAGCTGTATGAAAAAAATCGCTATCCTTCCGCCAACCTAAATGAATGGAAAACTTACTATCTCTATCTATATCTCTTTATTCAAGTACCGATCTTATTTCCCGGCTCCAAAGAGCATATTTTAATATTCAAAATAGAAGAGAGAGAAAACAAAAAAAAAACAGGAATTGCGCTATCGAGTTCACTGCTTTAGAGAGGGTGCGCAGGGTATCGTCCCTATCTCCTCGTGCCCTAGGCTTATGTATGTGAAAAAGCAAACAATGCAATTTTGTGGAAATTGGATTCTCATCCGTGAGGCCCCAAGTGCTACTTCTCAGGGTAAAGGCAAGACAGCTTGAAAGGTGGAAGCTCTCTATAGTGTCAGTGCGAGTGGAATAGGTTCGATCGATATTACTTCGGCGTTGGCGGGTACGGTAGTATTGTTTGATCCGTTGAGGAGGATTTTCTTTTCGCTAACTCAAAAGTCTTTTTCTTCTATCAAGCAATGTCTCAGTTCCTTTGATTGAACACGTGGATGGAGTAGTTCACTCTGGTTTGAGAAATAGTGTTAGGGCATTTAATTTAGTACCAGAACTTCAGAACTGGGGGAAGACCTTATATTAATATTAGTAGTAAGGACTATCAACGCGAGTACATGCACATTAATAACATAGGTTAACATTCAATTCAAGAAAGTGAGATGAGTTACTTTATGTTGGAAAGGAGTAAAAGTAAGAGAAACATGCATACATTAGTAAGAAAAAAAGGACATCGATATATGGGTAACATAGGCCTCCTCCCGTTCATTAGTCTTGGGTGGGATGCTAGTGGGGGCTGAGCATAAAGCCAGGCTCTTTGTCTTCACTTCCTATCCGTTTTATACTGTACGAGCCGAGCTTTACGTCCTACTAATTTAGTCTTTTCCGATCAGATGCTATTCCGACTTCCCATTTTTCTACTTTTCTGTTGCTATATGCGTAATTCAGGCTCTCTTTATGCCCATGCATGCATACACAAAGCAAAGATGACTTGAAGATGCCTTACCAAGAAACTGGAATCTCTAATCCCTCTTTGGAATACTCATACTTCCTTCTACAAGGAAGAAACTGAGCAGCAGAGATTTTGGCAATAGCAAATCAAATGTCATTTATCCTGCTAAGGTACTTTACTTTCCCTTGACTTTGATTGACTTTCCTTTCCAAAGCTATGATCAAGGAAGCAGGCCAGGAATGCTCTTATGAGAAATGGAGAAGCAGGAATGGTATTCCCAAGCAAAGATAGAAAGAAGCCTTGCCTTCCCTTAGACCTGGAGACATATCCACCAAGAAACCAGAGAAAGCTATGAATGAAACTTCACTTAACTTATAGTGCTTCGTACGCGTTCATTACATGAGATCTGTTTGCCTGTAGTGTAGTACATCCCTCCAGTATTCGAATGAGCTTGATTTCTCGAATTGGTACAATGCTCTTCTTGTCTCTTCTTCTAAAGAGTGAGAGTGCTGGAGTGGCGTGTCTCTCTAGTAAGGTACAACTATACCGGAGCTGATATCTCTTCCGCGGGTGATTCTCCGGTAGAGAAGGCAGTGCTTAATACCGGTAGTTCGACCTTTCCCAACGGATGCGATCCAGACCCTTTCTTGGAAAACCACGGCCTGTTGCTAAGAAGGAAAACGAGTCCTCTCCTGTTGCTCAAGCCCAAGAAGTATCTGACCCTTGGGAGGCAAAGCACTAGAGAACAGAGATCATAGGCGAGGAGCTATCCCCGAGCTCCGGACCAGAACCAGTTTCTCCAACCTGGCCTGCTTCCTTTCCTTTAGCCTTGCTTTTCTTCTGATTCAGTCCAAAGATAGAGACAAAAGAAAGGTAATTATTGAATCGGACTTGGCTTCTTTTTCGGCATGGGCAAAGGTTTGGCAATTCCACCATTAGCAAAGGTTTAATCGGTTGACGGTATCCTTGGGGAAAGGCACCTGCTTTTAGCAATGGTTGTTATTGGCAAAAGGAACACTTTACTCGGCTTGTAGAAAACTCTGGACTAGGCTGAAGCAATTAGTCTCCCGTGTCAACTACTCATTTCTGTTTATCGATTTTCTATGCTTTCGTTCCTCTCTTCCCCGAAGAAAGTATTCCTCGCCTCGCATAGAAGTCAGTGAATTGATGCTCCAATACGGATAGAAGTTAGTTCTTCCTCAGGTAAGAGATCTGAATCATGCCAAAATGATGGTGCAGTTCATTCCAATCCCAATGCGTCTGTTCGCCTAGCCTACTACCCCTAGCCTTTATCCTACTATCCTCGTAACTAACTGTAGTTCATCCATCGATATCCATTCCTCGGCATCCGTTAAAGGGTACCTTTATCCCGTTAAAAGGTTTCAGCTTTAGGGTGGGTTTCTCTTTTAAACCAGCCTAATCGAATCCAGGAGTAAGGAATATACAATTGGATGCTTTCCCCCTCCATACCGGGTAATGATTGGTATGGCAAGGCTATCCCCATGATCAGTTATCCCAACCGAATCATCCCCTAGCGCGATTCCTATCCTAAGCATTCGTTCCTACGAGCCAGAGCAGCATCCTTTCCTTGAATTGACGTATATGAGCGTTGTTATCAGGTACGCCAATATGAGATTTTCCGGACTGACTCTTTCCTTTGTTCATAGATCGATCTAATTACGTATATACAGGCTCCGCACCTAGAGGCTCACCTTCTTTCGCCAATAATAACGCTAGAGAACGTAGTGAGCGCTAGAGTAGAGATATTCCTTTTCATCTGAGGTTTATTCCTTCCTATTCCTTTTACGAGCGCAATACTAATCGAATCCAGTCCCATGTCTCCGGTTCTGCTCCTATCCCTCTAACAAAGGCAAAGGGGCACGGTACCAATGCTAGGCTCTCCTTTTAACAAAGTTAGGATCATTCTCATATATGGGCAAAAGTAGTAAACCCGATTTCCCTTCGGAAAGTAGATGATGGATTTTTAAAAGTTGATCTCATATAGCGGGGAAATCAATGAATAGCATTTTCACTAAGCTTTGGAAAAGGAAGTGGGTCACCCATTGCAAAAAAGTTAGGAACACATATAGGCGAAAGTACTACTTTTTAATTCAACTATAACTGAGCGGAACCTTCCTTTTGGGGCAAGGCACGGCAACAACGGAAAGGACATTCAGGTTAACCAGGATAAAACAAACCTAGTACTACGCCCTCCAAACAGATCGTATCCTCGGCTATTTCATTAGAAATATAAAAAGCATATTTCCCTGGCGTCAACCCCGGAGGGTGTAGAAACCATTTCTTTTCCTTTGCTACTAGATACGATGCTTTTCGTGTAGGCTACGCTTTTCGCAAGTATTGTTTATTTGTTCCGAATAGAGTATGCCTTGGTTTAAGAGAGGAGGCATCTGGATAGCTAGGGATATTGACACGGATAAGCTCTTAGGCAAAGCAAGGCATCTGCCAACTTGTATGCATCACCCTGTGCTTTTGCACATCAATGGAAAAGATAGGAACAGCGAATCCTTGTAGGAGACGGGTTGGTTTACCGGTGCAGTTCATATGCTTCCTTGCGCTAGAAACCAATACGCACGTACGAGGCCTACGATTCTCTAGTTGTATTGGCAAGGCATGCTTGTGATTGGCATGTTCCGAGAAGAGCACGGCTAAGGGCAAAGCAGACAAGGCACGGGTCCTATCCGCGGATTCGCAATAGTTCTAGTTCCCCGAAAGGACATCGTTCGCTTGCGGCTGAAGTGGAGATACGGCAGTAGTTCCTATCCGGTTTTCAACGGCTAAGGGTCGGTCCATAGAACCCTCGGTTTCGGCTTTCCTAGTCGGCTTTTCCACGAGTTGGATCGTGATGATCGGAACTGATTCCTTTCCTTCCTATCCAAATACCGGAAACGGCCTTCCTATTTGGAAAATCCTATCCTGGTTCTGTTTCTGTGTAAGCAACTATTGCCTTACTTGAGGATGAGTTTTCCCCTTGCTTTGCAACAACCAAATTCCCTTTTCTTCCAAGTTTCCAAATTCGTACTTCTGCAAAGCTTTAGGGGTAGGGGTTTAGAGAAAGGGTCTTTCTTTCTACCTATGACGAATAACTTCTTATTATCATGGCGACAGGCGTTGTAAACCTACTTTTCCTACCTCCAGATGAGGAGGCCTTAGGACAAACATTCCGAAGTCACTGGAACGGCAGTGATGTCATCCTGTGTCAAAGTAGAGCAGTAGCGATAGTGAATTACTATTCTCATTAACAATAGGGCCTTTCTTCCTCCAATTCGTTACGTTTTCTGATTGCACTACTTCCTTCTAATCCAACAATTATAAACCTAATCCAGAATATAAGAATCCATTAATGAATACGATCTTCCCGTTTATCTCCATCTGCAGGGCTAGGATTGATTTCTTCTTCTCGATAGTGATGAGGCTAGTGCTCCTTCTCTTCTTCCCAATTCCTGGAAGCCTTCTACTCCTCGAAACCCTGTCTTTTGTTTGATTTAGTTACAGATGGACTATCAAAGATATTGGCTAGAGGTCAAGATGTTGGGTGCCATGGATCGAGTGATAAAATAAAATCAGAATTGTTTTCAAAGTGAAATGTTGCTCCTCAGAAAACGCGTATAGTAATCTCATTGGCCTTCGTCGATGGGACAAATGCTCCAGATGAGTCCTTTTGCTCAAAAGAGAGAAGGGACAGGAATCTATTCTATAAGTTGTAAAAAGATGTGCGTATACTGGTCGACGTCATGTGATCGCTACTAAAGATAGAATTTCCTTTCCTTGGAAAAACCAAGGCCAGTTGAGAGAAGTCTTTCTGCTTAGAGCAAGAAGCGGAACCCAAATCAAGCTTTCTTTATTTTCATTTATGGATAACCAATTCATTGATTATGTAGGCATCGGAATCATTGTTTCCGTTGCCATTTTTTTTGCTTATAAAGCGGGGCAGCTGGCTGAACGAATCCATTCCCACACATTGGAAATGGAAATACTCAAACAAAAGCTGGAATATAAGCTAAAAATGCTTTTGGAGCAAACTTCTGGTAATGCGCAATTGCCGGAGGGATTCTCACTCCGGGATATCATTACAAATATGGTTTTCTCGGGGGACTCTATAGAAGAACAGCTTCTAGCATTAAATCGGATCTATCTTGATCTGGTCGTTCATGGACACAGTAGTGACTACTTTTTAATGATTCTCAATTAATTATTTTAATTAGCAGTTGCTGTAGGCAACTAGCATTTTGTTTTGTCATGGAATCAAGTCTATTTGTTCTTTTTTGCGTTTCGTTGGAAAAACCCACGCCAACCAAAATCCAAGTCTCCCTTTCTCTTTTGGGAGCAGATTGTATTGTATTTTATAAAGTTGAGAGTCACAATGAGATTTAGTGGAATGGATATGAAGGGTATAAATATGGTATTTGCTGCTATTCCGAAAGCTATGAAACAAGTCTGGGGAAACAGAAATTGGCACAATATCGCGAAGTGGCTGCCTTCGCTCAATTGTGCCTAACTTGGGCCATAAAGATTTTCGCTAATAACGGGAGTGGGAGTGCTCTCCTTCTTTCCTTCTGTTTTTTTTCTTTCTTCTTCTTTGCAACGACAAGGGCGGAGGCTGCAGGCCCATCGGATGGCCCATCGGATTGGATGAAAGGGCACCCGGATGAAACCTTGCTTCGTAAAACGGAGAAGGAGATTCTACGGGTGCAAGAGGAGGTTGATACCCTCGCAACCAAAGCAGTAGAAAAAGGTCACTTTTATGGGCTAGGTCTGCCCGGTACCCCGGCGGAGCAGAAGGATACTATAAAATCTATTATCGACCTTGATCTAGATAGTATAGATCTGGATAAGCGGTCGAAAAGACTAAAAAGTTGGCTCAACAGCGGGGTAGATAACCCGGATAGCTCTTTTTGGTTGATGCTCGTACACGAGATCACAAAATGGTATCCATAGGTTTTATTTGCATGTTAGAAAGGAAAGGAAAGGAGATAGAGGTGCAAGGCTTACAGAAGTGCCCAAAGTTTCATTTCAATTGCGTATAGAAAGAGATTCGTCTTGTAAGAGCGAGCAGGTTGAAGCGCTTAGGCTACTTCAGCTATATGCTTAACACATGCAAATCTAACGAAGTGCTCCTGGACGACTTCCCGTAAATAACCTAGTTCATCTCTTCGGCGATCCTTGAAAACAGCAATTAGTCTTTCTTCCTTACTTGTGAATTCGTACCTGTAATCTTCACTTCCTAGGGTAGATAGACATACTTCCTGCTAAGATGGATGGCTTTCTTTGTTGCACCTCCACTTGAAAGACGGCTGTCAACTTCAACTCTTTGAGGGATTTGCTTTCTCCTGACCCTCAAAATGGCGTTGCAGTTGATACTTTCGATAGCTTTGATCCTCTCTTGCACGATACTTTCCAGAAAAGAAAACCCAAGTTTATGATGCCTCACATGGTCTGGTATCCCCCAACTCTACTCAAGGTGGTTAAGAAGCAAGGCATTCAAGTCCAAGAAATTGAGAGCGCGGTGACTACCTGACGAACCCGAAGTTGACTAAAAAGAAGGGGCAATTGTCAATGTCTCACCTCAGGAGCAGAAAGCATACTATGGTGGAAGATCCCATTGAGTTCATTATTGAAGATCTGACCGTCGCTACGAGACTTCCGTTCTAAAACAGCCTGGACGAGGCTCTACCTAATTGCTAGAAAGTAAGAAAGTATAGGGTCCAAATTGGATAAAGAAGCACTACGCTTTGCAAGGGCGCCAACCACTAGGTTGTAACGACCAGAACAAGATTCAGTTTGTGTTCAGTCCATTGGGCATGGGTATCCTCCTGACTAAAACGATTCAAATCCGTAAGTTCCGCCCTAAGGTGACCAATCTTTTTTATTCTTTCTCCTAGTATGTTGTTTCAAGAACACTGGACTGTCACTCTATTGGCGAGAGAAGAGGAGGACTTATAAGCAGCTTTCCTCCCCAACCACATTAAGCATTTTGATTCACTTTTAGATTCCAGTGAACCCAACAATAGTGGCACTCCGTTCCCGACATAGTCTAGTACCGACTTCACACAAGTTCAAAAGAGGTAAGAGTGGTGTCACACAAGTGCAATTCCAGAAACAAACAGTAGTGTCGACTTAGGAAGCAGCCCTGAGCATTGGATCACAGGCGCAGGTACCGGAAATAGCAGTTCTATCGACTGAAGACCAACCTCCCTACCGATAGTAACTGATCAACTTACTTACTCGAAAGACAGACAGCTGCACTGCACTCCTTGTAGCGACTATAGTGGCGCCTAGCTTTTGTTTCCACACTTAAGATCCCAAGCTCCAAGGGATGGGATGGCTGAGATGAGTTCGCATAACCTACTCCGGTTAGTTCGGATGATCCGATATGATGGCAAAACTCCTACCTGCTATGGCAGCCTCTACGCTGTGGATTATTGCGAGATAACTTCTATCTCGTACTTAGAGCAGACGGAGAACCCCACTTTGAAACTTCATTCAATTGGCATTCGCACTCAACTGCTTTCCATTTTCTTGAACATGGGAACCGGCACTATTCGAATCAGTTCGTTAACTCGAGTTACACTACGAACAGAGTGCTGCCGTTGATTGATTGCAAAAGTCTGATTCCCTAGTGGCACTTGCTTGTTAGCTGAACTTATCTTTTCTTTCCGGCGAAGGGAAACATGGATCAGTTGCTGCTGCCGTAAGAATCCGTATTTTGGGATCTGCAGACGCAAGAGGAGCGTGCTAATAGAATCGAATACTACTTGCGAAACGGAACTCAGATGACTTGATCTTGATATTTAAGTATTGTTGGGGCCATGCTTCGTTGCGCCGAAGGTCTTGCGTGAAGAAGCAGCTTCGGCTGAAATCGTCCCCAGGAAATGGCCGAAGGTTCCTTTTTATAGAGCTTCGGCGTTGCAAACCGACTTAAAGATGAAAAGACTACGTGGACCTTGTCAGATTTCCATAAGTCATTGACAAATGTAATGGACATAAATGTAATTTTACGTGGGCTGCGTCCCGCGTCTATAAATAGATGAACAGTACTCCCGAACTGTTCACGCTGACTTGGCATTTGCTTTTGCGTCACGCTTGTACTTTTTACCTTCTCTCAGGACCGAAGGTACATTTGTAATTTGAAATCATTTCTATTTTTCCATGTTAATAAAATAGAAATGATTCTATGATGATGTTTATATTATATTTCATGCTTTATATGAGTCCTTCGTCATTACTTGTTATGTTTACGAAGGTATGTCTCTTATGACCTTCGTCCGAAACTCATTATTTCCCGAAGGGACATAATGCTTCGAAGGACGAAGGACTTTAACACTTAACACTTTTTATGTTGCCTTGTTCTTAACTCTTAGCGTTTGAGAACAAGTCCCCAACATTGGCGCCCACCTCCGGTGAACTCACTTCCACTTCGAGTTTTTTGAACACCTTCGGAAGCTATAGACCCTCGCTATGGCGCCGAAGAAAGCTTCAGCGACTGGGGCTGCAGCACTGCAACCGCTGGACCCCAACCAGCTCAATACTTTGCTAGGAAGCCTCCTCAGACCCTGGAGAAGCTGCTCCAAAAGATGGACGAGTACATTCGTGCTGACAATGACTTTCGCCAAAGAAGGGAGGAGGCCTTCAGATTTTCTGAAATGACCAGGGGCTTCGGAGGAAGATCCTATCCGAGGCATGTCAGGTCCATCCACAACTCTACTCAGAATGATGATAAGGGGAGTCAGCAGAACAGACCGCAGTGCTCCTCACAGGCTTCGGGGCAACAACAAACTTTCTTCCGGCCACCAGCTCCAAAAGGCAGAGGCGCCAGGGGCTTCGGCGGAAGATTCGGAGATCAACCAAGGAAACTGTTTTGCTTGTTCTGTGGAGAAAGCAAGGGCCATACCACCAGGACGTGCCATATTACAATCCAGAAGCAAAAGGAAATAGCCGAAGCTGCATCTCAACAAGCTCAGCCGAAGCAGGTCATGCATAATGCTTCGTATCATCCACCTTACATCCCACAATACATAGACAACCACCCTGCAGCTTCTGTAGCTTCGGCAAGTCAACCTCAAGCTTCCTGGCAGCAGCCTCCGCCTCCACCTCCACTGCAACAGGGTCAACAGCCAGAAGGGAGTCAATATGCCCCACACCAAAGGGACTTCAGAGAACAATCCGAAGCTCGCACAGTCAACAGCACTGTGCCAGAGTCGAAGCACATTTATTGACACATATCCTACCTTTGATAGCAGTCTTTTCTATTCATTTTTATTTTCTGTGAAACAAAGAACATTGTTAGTTTTCATGTAATAATTTCGTTGTTTCCCACGAGGAAAACCCATTTTCTTCACAGGCTTTACCCCATTCAAGTTATTATTCGGAGACGAAGCAATAACCCCGGAAGAAGCCAAAGCTGGATCAATAAGAGTAGTAGCTTCGGCAGAATCAGGTCCCGAAGATGCTTGCCTTGTGGAAAAGGATGCCTTAGAAGGGATCAGGCTTCAGGCCGTGGAGAATATCAATAAATATCAGGCTGAAACAGTTAAATGGCGAGATAGAAAAGTCCGGTTAAAAAATATTGAGCCGGGACACTTGGTGCTTCGGAGAGTGGCTAACCCAGATACAGTGGGTAAGCTACAGTTGAAATGGGAAGGACCATTCTTAGTAGTATCTTCGTCAAGGCCTGGATCGTACAGATTAAAGGACATGGATGGCAACGAAATTCCAAGGTCTTGGAATGCGGATGAGCTTCGGCGATACTATGTATAACATGATGTAATTTTTTATGTTTTTTCTTTTCTTTTTCATGGCACCCTTTTCCTTTCCGAAGGGGGAGAAAGGTTTTTAATGGGGCCATCATGTGTAATTTCCTTTTTTAGTCTTATAAGAGCAAAATCCCCCAAAAAATGTAAATGTAACAGCTGAGAACGCACCATCGAGTGCAGGAACTGAAAAAGGAAAAAGAGAAGAAGCTCCAAAGACGTCCCTAAGGGGATGCAGAGCTTATACCGCCTAAGTAAAAGGCGAAGAAACTCCAAAGACGTTCCTAAGGGAATGCAGAGTTTATACCGTCTAAGTAAAAGACGAAGAAGCTCCAAAGACGTTCCTAAGGGAATGCAGAGCTTATACCGCCTAAGTAAAAGGCGAAGAAACTCCAAAGACGTTCCTAAGGGAATGCAGAGTTTATACCGTCTAAGTAAAAGACGAAGAAGCTCCAAAGACGTTCCTAAGGGAATGCAGAGCTTATACCGCCTAAGTAAAAGGCGAAGAAACTCCAAAGACGTTCCTAAGGGAATGCAGAGTTTATACCGTCTAAGTAAAAGACGAGGAAGCTCCAAAGTCGTTCCTAAGGGAATGCAGAGCTGATGTGTGGTTGATTCCAAGGAAATAATGGTTGAGTGTGGCTTCGGTTATATGCTTTGGACATTCATTCGCACATTACATCATAGCATTTGCATTCATAAGCATTCATTCATAGCATTTGTGTTCCTAAGTGGTTGCTTCGGCAAAAGGAAGAAGTGGTCTTTTATGTTCCGTTATGTACAAAAAAGAAAAAGCTTCGGCAAGAGGAAGAAGCGGTCTTTTATGTTCTGTTATGTACAAAAAAGAAAAAGCTTCGGCAGAAAGAAGAAGTAGTCTTTTATGTTTTGTACAAAAAAGCAAAGCTTCGGCAGAAAGAAGAAGTAGTCTTTTATGTTTTGTACAAAAAAAGCAAAGCTTCGGCAGAAAGAAGAAGTAGTCTTTTATGTTTTGTACAAAAAAGCAAAGCTTCCGCAGAAAGAAGAAGCAGTCTTTAATGCTTCGTTGTGTACGAAAAGAAGGGAAGGTGTTTTTCGCCTTCGGCTCAAAATATTGATTTCGTCCACATCAAAGCGTCTTAATAAAAGGGTAAGGATATATTACAAGGTATGTACAAAGTTCCTTGAGAACGGTTTAGTTGTATTTACAACAAGTTGTTACAAATTTTCTAGCCTACTACTACTAATCTTCTTCAGGCTCCCGCTTCGGCGGCATATTCTTTAATCACCTTCAGCTTCGTCATCCTACATGAATCCAGGTATCCAGAGTAAAAATCAAGTATGAAGGAGAAGGTAAGTACAAAGTAGGATTTCTTACTGGTTCAAGATGACTTCGAGCTTCGTCTCCAGCCTTCTCCCGCCCGCCTTTTGTCCATATCATTTTTAAAAATCTATTTGAGATACTTCGGGCGAGGTCAGGTATATCGTCCAGGATTGATGGAGACAGGGTGAAGTTGGGCCTGTTGACGATCTTTCCATGCTCGCAGCCAGCCTTCAGGAATGCTGCAGCAGTACCCCGAGAAGCTACCCAGGCACAGAAGTCACCGTGCCCAGCTATAACTTCGTCAAGTTCTTCAATTTCAGCTTCGATATGATCGAAGGCTTTTGGTAAATCTTCATCCGAAGGGGTAAATTTCCCGCTGCTGGCTCCAACTGAGTAAAAGATCTTCTTTAGTTGTTGGATACAATTGTTGCTAAAATTCAAACATTTATCCTGAAGGCTTGTTAATGATTTCTTCAAATTTGAGTTGGCTTGGACTTCGGCTTCAAGTTTAGAATTAAGCTCTAGCTTTTCTTCTTCAAACTGTTTTGATTGACCGATAAGCTTCGAATTCAATTCTGATATTTTAGCTTCGGTCTCGGCCAGCAAGCCTTCGGTTGATTGAAGTTCGAAGTCTTTCTTTTCAATGATGACTGATTGTTCTTTTATTTTGCTCTCTAAATTTCCAATTATAGCTTCGTGTTTTTTGTCCTCTAAATCCTGCTGCATCTTCAGAGCCTTGCTCAGTAGCATGCTCTGCACAAAAACAGTTTTCGTTAGTAACATTTTCATTATCCAAAGCAATAAGGAACAGAGAAAAGATTGTTTACCTTGAAATTGGAATAAAATAAGCTGCCGATGATATGCTGTCGTCGGTAGCGGCTGATATCTGTCTCTAGCTTCGGAAAACCGATACTCTTTGACAGAGTACCGATGACCTTAGCTCCGGTTTGGTCTCGAATGCAGCCTAATTTTTCATCGTCCACACCTCCGAATAGAAGAGCTCCTAGCCTGTATCCGCAAGATTTGGCATAGTCCTTTAGCTCTTCTGTTTCGTCCTCCGAAAGTTTTTGCCCAATTAAATTTTGAAATGAGTAGGCTTCGTCGTCCGAAGCGACTTCGGCTATTTCTTTCCCCTTCTCAGGCACTGCGGCCATGACTTTTTTAGCAGCAGCGGCAGCTTCTTCTGCAGCCATGTCTTCTAAAATTTTGTCGATATTCTCAATGGTAGTCTCTAAGTTCACATCTTCGGCTGTAGCGGCTTCGGTAGCCGCGACCTTCGAAGGTGCGACTTCGACGTTTGTTGTGTCTTCAGCAGCTGCTGTTTTCTGAATTGATGCTCTCGGTGGCGTCTTGTCAATAACTTTTGTTACGGCAATAATTCTTTGCCTTTTTGCTTTGGTTATCTTCGTTTTTTCCGGCTCCGCCACCTTTTGAAAAAGCTTCGTCAGTCGAGGCCCTAATGGACTTAGCTTCGTGGGCATGGGTTCAGTCATTACCTTTAGAATGGTAGAAGGTGGTGTGGGGGTCCCCTCTCCTTCGGATAGTTTTCGCTTTGGAGTTGATATCTTTCTCTTGACAATTTTCTTCTTTTTTGGTGGTTGTTCTTCATCCTTGTTTAAAGCTTCGGCCTCTCTTTTTCTTCTCTGGCCCTCAGCATCCTTGTTCAGCTGCGCATAGTCAGGATATTCGAAGCCCAGTGCATCGAGCACTCGGTTCAGCCTTCGCTTCGGACGGGTACCGAAGGCTGCTGTCATCAGTTGATCTTCTTTTTTCGAATAATTTCCAAGAATTTCATTACACATCACCTCAACTGTGTCCAGCCACTCTTGGCAGGGCTTCTTAAAATATTTCTTGAATTTGAAGTGGTAAGGAAGCCGGACAAGATCCCCTTCCTTCTTCTCCCCCTTTAACTTTGGCATTTCCCATTTTTTCAGAGTAGGGAAGACTTTGAATGCTAAGAATTCTTGAACCAGATCCCTGGTACCAATATGCTCTGCAATGATTCTGAATTCATCCATTGCCCGTTGAGTTTGACCCTCTGGTGTCATGTTGCAGTGGGGTCGGGTTTCTCCGAAAGTTAGCTCGAGTGGACTTTGCACAAGCTTCTCCTTGTCCTCATCGACCTTGACATAGAACCATTCTGATTTCCAGCCTGCCGGCCATTTGCTTCGGTAGCTAATTACAGGAAACATTGCGGTTTTCCGGTAGGCAAAATTGTAGCAACCGAAGTTTTCATGAAGCCCATCTTTTCTGGCCTTTGTTTGATAATGCAATTCATGAACTCGACAGAAACTGTCAGCAAAAGGCTCCACTGCTTGGCTTCGGAGGGCCCAAATATAAACGCTAAGCCTAACGATAGCGTTAGGAGTTAACTGGTGAAGGTAGATGCCAAACCTCTTCAATATCTCCGCAACAATCTCGTGAACAGGGAATCTTAGCCCAGCCTTTAAAAAGCTTTTGAAGATGACAACCTCGTCCTTCTCTGGCTTCGGGGTGGTCTCTTCTCCCCCGAAGCGAAGTAGCTTCTTCTGATCTTCACTGAAAAAATCTGCTTTTACCATCTTGGCGAGATCAACCTTTGAAACAGTCGATTTTCCGAAGTCTAGGTGGCTGGGTTTGCTGGGCATGGCAATACGGTAGTCATCTTCGGAGTCGGTTTCTTCAATGTTCCCTTCTCCTTCGGCAGCTGTCGGGTTTGCTCCGGCATCAGCTATTTCTTCCGTAGTCACCAGTCCGGAGCGCTGCATCGCTTCGGAGATGGGCACAGTCTCCGAAGCTTCAGTTTCGTCTCCCTCACGCTCAACCCTAGCTGTAGAACGAACTCTGGCCATTTAATTATGAACTTGTGAAACTTTAATACTTTTTTCTCCGAAGCAGGCTTCAAGATGGAGCTTCATTCAAAACTGACAAACAAGTTTCGGTGATGGTTAAAAATTTTGGCAGCAAAACAGTGCAAATAGCAGTAACTTCACACCTACTCGTCTGTTTATATAGTGCTGCAGGTAAGAAGGCGAAGCGGCAGGGTTTTTACACCAGGCGGGCAGTAACTTGTACTCGCTGCGCAGTGGACCGCAAAGACCAAACAGTGACTCTGCAAGGTGGGACCGACACGATCTCGGGAAATGAATCGTTTCTCGGCAACGAGCTCAGGGAAGGTGTTTTTCGGACCTTCGGCTTCCCGAAGCTTGAGAGGATTTTTTCACGGTTCAAGCTCGTTACGAAAAACGATCTAGCGCCGCGAAAGGGGCTACTGTTGGGGCCATGCTTCGTTGCGCCGAAGGTCTTGCGTGAAGAAGCAGCTTCGGCTGAAATCGTCCCCAGGAAATGGCCGAAGGTTCCTTTTTATAGAGCTTCGGCGTTGCAAACCGACTTAAAGATGAAAAGACTACGTGGACCTTGTCAGATTTCCATAAGTCATTGACAAATGTAATGGACATAAATGTAATTTTACGTGGGCTGCGTCCCGCGTCTATAAATAGATGAACAGTACTCCCGAACTGTTCACGCTGACTTGGCATTTGCTTTTGCGTCACGCTTGTACTTTTTACCTTCTCTCAGGACCGAAGGTACATTTGTAATTTGAAATCATTTCTATTTTTCCATGTTAATAAAATAGAAATGATTCTATGATGATGTTTATATTATATTTCATGCTTTATATGAGTCCTTCGTCATTACTTGTTATGTTTACGAAGGTATGTCTCTTATGACCTTCGTCCGAAACTCATTATTTCCCGAAGGGACATAATGCTTCGAAGGACGAAGGACTTTAACACTTAACACTTTTTATGTTGCCTTGTTCTTAACTCTTAGCGTTTGAGAACAAGTCCCCAACAAGTATGTAATTTCGAGAAGCGGAGGGAATAGGCCCTTTAAGTTAAGCCCAGAAAGCACCTACTCTGGAATGCCTTGGAAATATGCTCACTCAGTTGTGAGAACAGTCTTTCGTTTCGAACAAGTGAATACGGACTTCCGGATTGGGAGATCGGAACTGTCCTTTGGGGTAGTGCGCCAGAAGATACCCGGCCTTTTTTAGCGTGGAATAGGAGCAGTTGTCAAAGAATCTCTTCTCTAGCGAGGAATAGGAGATCAGTCGTATTCTCGTTCTAGGAAAGGCGTATTATCGTTCTAGTGCAGCAGGCTATTCATTCTAAGATAAGAGTCAAGCTACCCAATTAGAGGAAGGGACTTCCGTCAAGAGTAAAGCGAATCGTTCTAGGAATGCTACTCCTTCCTTTTCTCGGTCGTATTATCGTTCTGGGAAACGCAGAGTTGTTGTTGATGGCATTGGCTATTTGCAGTAGAAATGGGGGAAGCAAGCAGTTCTTGGATTGGCCTAACCCCCACAGGGCTTTCCTTCAAACTTCACTAGACGACTCCCCATATTCTACTGTGCAGTCAACTCGTTTCATTTTCTTTCATTTCACCCCATCTAAGTAAGGGCTTATTTTCCCTCTGAAAAACAAACAAGAAAAACCATCAAAAACGATGAAAAAAGACAGAAAAACGAGACATATTTGCACCTTTTCCGCACTGAGGAAAATCGTAGAACAATCTCCCTTTTCTTTGTCCGGTTAAAAAAGAAAGATAGGATAAGATAGGAATATAGGTACTATGAGTATGAGACGGACAGTATGAGTGAGTGGAAGGATGGAGGTCCTACCACGAACGGAAGTAAGAACCAAGGAAAGAGAGTGCGGGGCCTTCCGTTCCTACTGTACAATCTAAAGATCCGTCCTGTTGCGATGCGAGGAATAACATAAATATCAGTTCAATCACAAACACCGAGCTGCCACATACTTCTCTTGTTTATCGACCGGAGGGGAGGTTACCTACTATAGCGAGAGCGAGCGGCAGAAGCAGAAGAGAAGCAGATCCTTATACGATTCTAGAAACTGGCACTGGTACCTCCTCCTCCAAGAGGAACTTGGTAATCTAGGGCGGGCCGCATAACTAGTAAAGTGCATTTGCCTATACCACAGGACAGGGGTAGAAACTGAAGTAGAAGAGTGCAGAGTGCCAACCAGTTCACCACTTTGGTTTAGAATTTAGGTTTCCCAGAAGAGAAGGATTTCTATTTGATGGACCTGTAAAAAGTGTCCTTGCCATGATAAGACGCAGGAAACGACCCACCTACCGCTAGGAATGACTCTCCCCCCATGCATGCCCATGGGACTCTCTTTAGCTGCCTGTTTCAAAATCCGATTAAGTGGTTCTAAGGAATGGATTGCGAAGGAAAATAAATATCGATATCGGGGACGAGGGCTCTGCTCACCACTGTGATTGGGCTTCAATTTCCTCTTTTTACTCAAATATATCCATAGCTTCATTCCTTCCTTGCAAGGTTCTTTTTCAACACAGGATTTCGTCTTGCTTTCCGTTTCTATCCCCTCGGAATACTGCTTAGATCAGGCTGTAGGTACCGGGCTCACTCACTCAACCAGGGAAGACCACATTGCTTAAAACTAAAGAGAAGGACGTGATGTCTTTCGGAAGCGCCGGCCACCATGAACACGATATTGGCTCCGCACTAGATTTCTCAATAGCTACATAGTTCAAAAGTAGACAGTATGGATCTTCTTGTTCGGTCCTAGAGAAAAGGTCCTTTCGAAAGAAAAGAGGAAGGTCCAATGGCTCAAATTCTATGACCCAGATCCTGAGGCGGAGAATTCTTTAGAGGCTCCAAACTTGAGAAGTGGAACCGCTACCTAACCCAGCTCAGGTTTCTGAAGTGCCTGCAGCATAAATCAGTGAACAGGTTGGATGTGCAATCTAGCCGATTGCCTATTGCTTTCCATCAAGCAACTAATTGAAATAGAAGGCAAGAGCTCCAGTTCCAGTTCCTGTTGGGCAAGGGGGATAGTACAATCTACGGGACAAGCCCGGTTTATTTAGACCTATTTCTCTGAACTGAACCGACAGAAATTTGATACTGCTTGCTACCGCCTAACAAGAACATATAACTTTCCGATGGAAACTAGACCAACGCTTGGATCAAGAGAAGTGCCAGCTGGGTTGTAATACCCAATTTGTAATTTGTAAGAGATAATGTAAAAGGGGACACAATTTCACTTCATCCACATGTGAGTTTGACTTTTATGCATCATCACATGTGAACACCCTATGTAAAAACAAATAATTAATAAGATAAAAGCCACTAAAATATGTATCATGCTGGTTTTCATTTTTGTGTGCATCTTGTGACCATATAAGAAATCATATGACCATATAAGAAATCATATGAAAGGAAAATATTAAAGTCCCAAAGTGGAATCCAGAATATAAAAGAAATTATATAAGTAGAAAAAAGAGAAAATATATGAAGATATAAAGATAAAAAAAAATCTAAAAATATTTCCAAAGTTGGTACTCTTGATTTTACAATACAATTTGAGGATAAATTGAGCCCCAAAGGTTTGAATTAAATTTGAATACAAATGGGATTTGAAAAGAAAGAAAAGAAATGTAGAAATAAAAGAAAAAGAAGAAGAGGTCTTACCTGGGCCGCGGACCAGCTTCCGGCCCACCTCTGAATTGCTCACGCGCAGCCCATTCCCCAGCCTCTCTCGCGCGCTCGTCCGTCTGACTGATCGATGGGCCCGGCCGCTCAGGGTTCGCCATCCGTGGGTGTCTCTCTGACCGGACTGGCCCACTCATCAGGCGAGCATCGAACCCTCCCAGTCATCGTCTCCACGGGATTTGCGGTACACGCCGAACACCTCGGAGCTGCCGTTGGGTCACCCGATTTCCCCGTGGCATGATTCCGTCTCGCGCTGGCTACAAAAGCGGCGACTTCCCCACATCCTGGTAACTCGTTGGTTCCTTCGGCTGCCCCTGTTTCTCCAAATTACCGTCCGCCACCATTGACCGACGTTCTACCGTGAGCAAGAGAGGGATTTCGGGGTCATCGACGTTCGAGCCTTCGGTGTAGTGCCTGACGTCTTCTGCGACCTCGGGGGAGTGTGGTGGTACCCTCGCCGCGCGGGATTATCATCCGGAGCTCGGGGAATTGCTCACCGTGGTTCAACTTCCGCCACCGCGCGGTGGCAGGGGACTTCGCGCCGTGCCTGCCGGTACTACTCCCTCCCCTTGCTTTTCCTTTCACCTGACATCATGTAGAGGGGAGTTAATTGAACTTTAGAGGGTCGGGGAGGAGATTTTGGTGCACTCCGGCGAGGGCGCCGCCGCGCTCAGGTAGCTGCGCCGCCGTCGCAGGGTAGGAGGAGAAGGGGGTGTCCGGGCGCCGTTGGATGCACGGCGAACGGTCCTGATTAGAAGTGAGATAACGATTCGGCCAAATTCGCGAGGGCCATCCGATCGGGATCGGATGGGTGAGAGGGTGTGTGTTCCCTGGCCATGGATCTTGGATCCGAGGGCCTGCATTGCGTACCGGTTCACGCGGAACCCAGATCTAATCTGAGCCCTCCGTTTCTGATCGGGCGGCTCAGTTTCGCCCGTACCCCCTTCACATTACCGATTTGCAGAAGAGACCCTAGAAAATCTAGGAATCAACCCGCCGTCCACCCTGTACAGCGCACTGTGTCTAGGATATTTTACACCGTAGCCCCTGCGCTTCCTAATATTTGAGGCCCGATTCAGAGAACTTTGAAAATTAGAAATTAATATCAGAAATCAATTTTTAGTGCATAAATAAATGATAAAACTTGTATAATTCATAGAAATTGCATAAGAACTCCAAATTGGTCCATTCCAGTTCCTATAATTTTGTAATATTATTCTCTATCAAATAGTACCACTGTTTTTACATGAAATACACATTTAAATTTATTTCCCACTTAATCCTGTATTAAATGCATAAACCCTTTGAAAATGCATAACTTAAAATCTATAACTCAGAAAATTATGATTCCTGTTCCTAGGATTTTATTTTAATGTGTAGATTATTACTGTGTATTTTGTTTATATGCTTGGTGTAATGTTAATTTTCTCTATATGCACTGTGCTTGTTTGTATTGTGGCGAGTAGAAGAACCCGTTGCTGAGGATCCTGGTGAGCAGCAGGTTGAAGTAGCTGAGCAGGAGCTCATTGAAGGCAAGTTGTGCCCTTGACCACTTTTTACCCAATAATGTTCTTTAATATCACTTATCCATGCATAGGTTAATTTTGATGGGACCCAATAGGTTACCCTAGATTGTTTATCTCATTACCTTGTTTACCCCTGAATCACTTGGGTAGTTTGCTATTGCTTTATATGGTTTTGGGATAATCATTTATCACCTCTATGTTCCAATTCTTGTTGTTATTCTGTTTATGTTCATGTTGTTATCATTAATGTTAATTGGAACATAGAGCTTAACTTGAGAACCATGTGCCACCACAAGGGTTTAATGGGACGCCCTTGGCTGATTAACTAGGAAAGCTAGTGGAAGACTACCTTACCCGAAAGGGGCAAGGGCAGTAGGGGAGAGGTCAGTGCGGGGAGGTCCCTGGTTGATTTTGCTGCGATGGCGGTCAGCCAGGAACCCTTTACTGGATCTTCCCATAAACTGTAGCGGGTTTTCGGAAGCTAGTGGAACTTTGTAAAGGCCTCGTAGTGTTGCCCTGCCGCGCTTCCTAGGTAGAGGTGTATGGGATTCATGACCCCTTGGCAGATGGGTAACATGACTTGTGGGTAAAGGGTACAACCTCTGCAGAGTGTAAAACTGGTATACTAGCCGAGCTCACGGTCATGAGCAGCTCAGGACTCTCTGATGTTTAAATTATGGAACTTAAATTCAATTTTGTCATTTGCATATGCATGGGTTTATTATTAATTTGTGCAATTACTTTATCTAAGGTTTGGTATTTACTTACACTTAGTAACTGCTAATAAAATTTTGACCAACTACTTAAAAGCAATGCTCAGCTTTAACCCCTATCATTGATCAGCCTTACACTTCACATGAGCTCCCACCTTTGGTGAGTTCATGTCACATTATTCCCCACAACTTGTTGAGCGATGATCATGTGTGAGCTCACCCTTGCTGTCTCACACCCCCCCCACAGGAGATGATCAGGTGGTTCAGGAGGAGCCGCCTAACACTGAGGAGTTCGATCTGATCTAGGTGGCGTATCCCAGTCGACATTGGCGCCGACGATCCTTAGTTCGTTTTATCTTTATTATGTTATTTTGTAATAAGTCTTCCGCTATGTAATAAGTACTCTGATGTTTTATGACATTTATCTCTATACACTCTGTTATTATATATGTTGTCTTCTTGGCGCATGTATGAGATGCACCTGGCTTTGTTCCTTAAAGCCGGGTGTTACAGAAGTGGTATCAGAGGAAATGTTGACTGTAGGACGGAACCTAGATAGAAATGGACAAAACCCTTACCTACTTATCTTACTCTGATTCATTCCATACTTACCTTATCCTGATCCTGTCTCACCTTCTACTGTTCTACTCTGATCATTCTTCCCTTCTCTACTCTGAGACAAGATGGATTTCAAACCTTGGAATCCTTACCCCTATGACATTTTTAAGAGATAGGAGGCCTAAGACCAAACTAAAACTATTTTCTAAAAAAAATGTTGGTTGATTGTGCTGATGCTAAATGTCTGATTTGCTTCTTTGATTGATTGAATTATTATAGATGGACATCTTAGCATGTACCAACATAAGGTATTGAATTAGTTATAGTAGGTGAAATATTAATCTGCTTAGCTAATAAATCCCCCAAAGTAACATGATTGTAATTACTGCCTTGTCTACTGCTCTGTCTTACCATAAGTATCTAACTCAGATGGTCAATACCAGGCGGGGTGGTGGAATTGATTTGCCTCCTAATCGACATACTCGGAGGATATACAGACAACCCCAGCCACAGCCTGCAGAGATGAATCCCCCCAATCCTCCACCAGGCGGAGTTGACCCACTGGTTGCTGCTCAGATGGCGGTGATGCAGCAAATGGCGGATACCATGGCTGATATGCGTGCCCAGATGCAGCAAGAACGCCAAGAGATGCGTCAGGAAAGAGAAGATATACGCCAGGAGCTGCGCCAGGAGAGAGATGAGATACGCCAAGAAAGGAGGGCACAACAACAACAACTGCAACAACAAATGCAACAGCAACAACAGCAACAAGTGCCATTGCCTCCACCACCACCACCAGTTCCACCCCGTGATAAGCATCGGGAATTCATGAGTCATAAGCCACCTACATTTGCAAGCTCACCTGATCCACTGGACGCGGATGATTGGCTGAAATCCGTTGAAAAGATGCTGAATATTGCACAGTGCACGGACCGGGAGAAGGTTTTATATGCTTCTGGACGTCTGACTGGTCCTGCTGCTGATTGGTGGGATTCATATACTGCTGCCCACGATGCTGCTGATACTATCACTTGGGCAGAGTTCAGTACACAGTTCAGGAACTACCATATTCCAGCTGGGATGATAAAGATCAAGAAGAAGGAATTTCTGTCGCTGAAGCAAGGAAGTATGTCAGTCAGCGAGTACCGCGACAAGTTTATTCAGTTATCCAGATATGCCCCTGAAGAAGTTGCTGAAGACGAGAGGAAGCAAGAGCATTTTATTGAAGGACTTAATGGACCCCTGCAGTATGCTCTAGTGGCACACACATTTCCATCATTTCAGAGACTGTTGGATAAGGCACTTGCTATTGAACACAAGCGTGTTCAGCTGGGAGATTTGAAGAGAAAGGCAATATCTCAAGGACAAGGAAGCAGCATTGTTCGTCCTCGCTATAGTTCACCACAGGGTACACCGACTCGACCCGGAGGACCACGCCCAGTTCAGCAGTCACCACTGAGGACACCCCCTCGACAGGCTACCCCTACTGGCACCCCGACGAAGTTTTCAGGACAGAGTCCGGGCACTCAATGTTTCAAGTGTGGGAAGAATGGTCATTATGCAAATGTCTGCCCACAGAGGATGGCTACAACACCAGTTCAGAACAGGCAGCAAACACCAGGTTCTAGCAAGGGATATTCTATTGCCAAGGTTAATCAAGTCAGCGTTGATGCTACTCCGGATGGGGGGGACCTCGTAATTGGTATGTTTTATGTTAATGCAATTCCTGCAACAATATTATTTGATTCTGGTGCTACACATTCATTCATGTCTGCTAGATATGCTAACACAAATGAAATACCACTGCTAAATATGAGAAACCCCATGATAGTAATTACACCCAAAGGGCCTGTTGAGGCGAATCAAATGACACGTAGATTGACATTAACCATTATGGGTAGAGAATTTGGAGCCACTGCTATAATATTGGAGTCAAGCGGTATAGATTTGATCCTTGGTATGTCATGGCTAAGAAAGGCAAGGGCCGTTATAGCATGTGGTAGAGGTACCGTAGAACTCACTACTACTAAAGGAGAAAGGTTTCAAGTTAATATTGCAGTAACCTCCTCATCTATGCGTGCAATGTTCTTTATGCCTGAGGAGTTTGTTGGTGACAATATCCGGGTGGTTAGAGATTTTCCGGATGTCTTTCCAGAGGAGTTACCAGGGATGCCACCTGAGAGAGAAGTTGAGTTTGTTATTGATCTCTTACCTGGAACCGCCCCTATTTCTAAACGGCCATATAGGATGTCCGTAGAGGAGTTGAAGGAACTTAAGAAGCAGTTAACTGAGTTACAAGAGGCTGGGTACATTCGTCCGAGTTCCTCACCTTGGGGAGCACCGGTCTTGTTTGTACAGAAGAAGGATGGATCGCAGCGGATGTGTGTGGATTATAGATCGCTTAATGATGTTACAGTGAAGAACAAGTATCCGTTGCCCCGTATTGAAGATTTATTTGATCAAATGAGAGGTGCAAGGGTATTTTCGAAGATTGATCTCCGCTCGGGTTACCATCAGATGAGGATTAGACCATCGGATATTCCCAAGACGGCTTTCTCGACTAGATATGGATTATATGAGTTCACAGTTATGTCGTTTGGATTGACTAATGCACCAGCTTATTTTATGAACTTAATGAACAAGGTGTTTATGGAGTATTTGGACAGATTCGTCGTGGTATTCATCGACGATATTCTTATTTATTCTCAGAGTGATAGTGATCACGAGGAACATCTGAGGTTGGTGCTACAGAAGCTTACGAGATAATCAACTCTATGCTAAGTTCAGCAAGTGCGAGTTTTGGATTGGCGAAGTGCCATTTCTTGGTCATATTATTTCTAATGGAGGAATAGCAGTGGATCCTGCTAAAGTTAAGGAGATAATGGAGTGGAGAGTACCCACTACAGTTACCGAGATTCGGAGTTTCTTGGGATTAGCAGGCTATTATCGGAGATTTATTGAAGGATTTTCTAAGATTGCTAAACCGATGACTTCACTTTTGGAGAAAGGAAGAGAATTTAAGTGGGACGAGAAGTGTCAAGACAGCTTTGATCTATTGAAGAAGAGGTTGATGTCGCCACCAGTATTGATTATGCCAGATCTGCAGAAGGGATTTGACATTTATTGTGATGCATGTGGCCAAGGACTTGGATGTGTGCTCATGCAAGAAGGACATGTGATTGCCTATGCATCTCGTCAGTTGCGGAAGCATGAACTGAACTACCCCACTCATGACTTGGAACTAGCAGCAGTTGTGCATGCACTTAAGATTTGGAGACACTACATTATGGGGACTAAGTGCCAAGTATATACGGATCATAAGAGTTTGAAGTATATATTCACTCAGAAGGATCTCAACCTTAGGCAACGTCGTTGGTTGGAGCTTATAAAGGATTATGATTTGGAGATTCACTATCACCCGGGCAAGGCAAACTTGGTTGCAGATGCCTTGAGTCGCAAGGAGCATGTTCATTCAGCTGTTGTTGCCCAGCTACCCGATGAGATTGTTGAGGACTTCAGAAGACTTAACCTGGGGATAGTTGCTCATATTGAAGGAGTTACTATTGATGTGGAACCTACTTTAGAGCAAGAGATCCGCAAAGGACAAATTGGTGATGCTAAAATAAAAGAGATTAAGGATCTGATTACTGAAGGTCGAGTTCCGGAATTCACGGAAGATGAGCAAGGCACTGTATGGTTCAAGGACAGGATGTGTGTTCCTGACATTAAAAGCCTTCGAGAGACTATATTGAAAGAGGCCCATGACTCGGATTACTCTATTCATCCTGGTAGTACCAAGATGTATCAGGATTTGAAACGGAAGTATTGGTGGTATGGATTGAAAAGAGATGTGGCTGCACATGTGGCTATGTGTGATGTATGTCAAAGAGTCAAGGCTGAACACCAGAGGCCAGCTGGACTACTGCATCCACTGAAGATACCCGAGTGGAAATGGGAAGAGATTGGTATGGATTTTATTACTGGATTGCCTCGCACCCAGAAAGGATATGATGCAATATGGGTGATTGTGGATAGATTGACTAAAGTGGCTCACTTTATTCCTGTCAAGACTACTTATAAAGGTTCTCAGCTAGCAGAGTTATATATGACTCGGATTGTGTGTTTGCATGGAGTACCAAAGAAGATCGTGTCTGATCGAGGTTCACAGTTTACCTCAAGATTTTGGAGAAGCTTTCATGAGAACATGAGTACAAAGTTGAATTTTAGTACAGCCTATCACCCTCAGACTGATGGACAGACTGAAAGGACTAATCAAGTATTGGAAGATATGTTGAGAGCATGTGCCCTTCAGCATGGAGGAAGTTGGGATAAAAGTCTACCTTATGCTGAATTCTCATATAACAATAGCTATCAGGCCAGTCTGAAGATGTCACCTTTTGAAGCTTTATATGGGAGAAAGTGCAGGACTCCTTTATATTGGGATCAGACTGGAGAGAGACAGTTCTTTGGGCCTGAACTGATCCAAGAAGCAGAAGAACAAGTCCGTATAATTCGAGAGAATTTGAGAGTGGCTCAAACCAGGCAAAAGAGTTATGCTGATAATAGAAGAAGACCCCTGGAATTTGAAGAAGGAGATTATGTGTACCTCAAGGTGTCACCACTTCGTGGAATGAGGAGATTCAAGGTTAAGGGCAAATTGTCCCCTCGCTATATTGGACCATTCCTGATTTTTAGAAGAGTTGGGGAGATGGCATACCAACTCGAGTTACCTGCTAGCCTATCGGATGTGCATAATGTGTTCCACGTATCTCAACTAAAGAAGTGTCTCCGTGTGCCCGGGGAACAATTACCAATGGAAGAGCTCAGTGTTCAAGGTGATTTGACTTACACGGAGTACCCGATCAAGATTTTGGATACTTTGACTCGAGTTACAAGAAATAAGGTGATAAAGATGTGTAAAGTCCAATGGAGTCACCACGGTGAAGATGAAGCAACTTGGGAAAGAGAAGAAGAGCTTCGCATAGATTTTCCCCACCTTTTCTCTAGTTCTTCTTAAATCTCGAGGACGAGATTAATTTTAAGGGGGGTAGGATTTGTAATACCCAATTTGTAATTTGTAAGAGATAATGTAAAAGGGGACACAATTTCACTTCATCCACATGTGAGTTTGACTTTTATGCATCATCACATGTGAACACCCTATGTAAAAACAAATAATTAATAAGATAAAAGCCACTAAAATATGTATCATGCTGGTTTTCATTTTTGTGTGCATCTTGTGACCATATAAGAAATCATATGACCATATAAGAAATCATATGAAAGGAAAATATTAAAGTCCCAAAGTGGAATCCAGAATATAAAAGAAATTATATAAGTAGAAAAAAGAGAAAATATATGAAGATATAAAGATAAAAAAAAATCTAAAAATATTTCCAAAGTTGGTACTCTTGATTTTACAATACAATTTGAGGATAAATTGAGCCCCAAAGGTTTGAATTAAATTTGAATACAAATGGGATTTGAAAAGAAAGAAAAGAAATGTAGAAATAAAAGAAAAAGAAGAAGAGGTCTTACCTGGGCCGCGGACCAGCTTCCGGCCCACCTCTGAATTGCTCACGCGCAGCCCATTCCCCAGCCTCTCTCGCGCGCTCGTCCGTCTGACTGATCGATGGGCCCGGCCGCTCAGGGTTCGCCATCCGTGGGTGTCTCTCTGACCGGACTGGCCCACTCATCAGGCGAGCATCGAACCCTCCCAGTCATCGTCTCCACGGGATTTGCGGTACACGCCGAACACCTCGGAGCTGCCGTTGGGTCACCCGATTTCCCCGTGGCATGATTCCGTCTCGCGCTGGCTACAAAAGCGGCGACTTCCCCACATCCTGGTAACTCGTTGGTTCCTTCGGCTGCCCCTGTTTCTCCAAATTACCGTCCGCCACCATTGACCGACGTTCTACCGTGAGCAAGAGAGGGATTTCGGGGTCATCGACGTTCGAGCCTTCGGTGTAGTGCCTGACGTCTTCTGCGACCTCGGGGGAGTGTGGTGGTACCCTCGCCGCGCGGGATTATCATCCGGAGCTCGGGGAATTGCTCACCGTGGTTCAACTTCCGCCACCGCGCGGTGGCAGGGGACTTCGCGCCGTGCCTGCCGGTACTACTCCCTCCCCTTGCTTTTCCTTTCACCTGACATCATGTAGAGGGGAGTTAATTGAACTTTAGAGGGTCGGGGAGGAGATTTTGGTGCACTCCGGCGAGGGCGCCGCCGCGCTCAGGTAGCTGCGCCGCCGTCGCAGGGTAGGAGGAGAAGGGGGTGTCCGGGCGCCGTTGGATGCACGGCGAACGGTCCTGATTAGAAGTGAGATAACGATTCGGCCAAATTCGCGAGGGCCATCCGATCGGGATCGGATGGGTGAGAGGGTGTGTGTTCCCTGGCCATGGATCTTGGATCCGAGGGCCTGCATTGCGTACCGGTTCACGCGGAACCCAGATCTAATCTGAGCCCTCCGTTTCTGATCGGGCGGCTCAGTTTCGCCCGTACCCCCTTCACATTACCGATTTGCAGAAGAGACCCTAGAAAATCTAGGAATCAACCCGCCGTCCACCCTGTACAGCGCACTGTGTCTAGGATATTTTACACCGTAGCCCCTGCGCTTCCTAATATTTGAGGCCCGATTCAGAGAACTTTGAAAATTAGAAATTAATATCAGAAATCAATTTTTAGTGCATAAATAAATGATAAAACTTGTATAATTCATAGAAATTGCATAAGAACTCCAAATTGGTCCATTCCAGTTCCTATAATTTTGTAATATTATTCTCTATCAAATAGTACCACTGTTTTTACATGAAATACACATTTAAATTTATTTCCCACTTAATCCTGTATTAAATGCATAAACCCTTTGAAAATGCATAACTTAAAATCTATAACTCAGAAAATTATGATTCCTGTTCCTAGGATTTTATTTTAATGTGTAGATTATTACTGTGTATTTTGTTTATATGCTTGGTGTAATGTTAATTTTCTCTATATGCACTGTGCTTGTTTGTATTGTGGCGAGTAGAAGAACCCGTTGCTGAGGATCCTGGTGAGCAGCAGGTTGAAGTAGCTGAGCAGGAGCTCATTGAAGGCAAGTTGTGCCCTTGACCACTTTTTACCCAATAATGTTCTTTAATATCACTTATCCATGCATAGGTTAATTTTGATGGGACCCAATAGGTTACCCTAGATTGTTTATCTCATTACCTTGTTTACCCCTGAATCACTTGGGTAGTTTGCTATTGCTTTATATGGTTTTGGGATAATCATTTATCACCTCTATGTTCCAATTCTTGTTGTTATTCTGTTTATGTTCATGTTGTTATCATTAATGTTAATTGGAACATAGAGCTTAACTTGAGAACCATGTGCCACCACAAGGGTTTAATGGGACGCCCTTGGCTGATTAACTAGGAAAGCTAGTGGAAGACTACCTTACCCGAAAGGGGCAAGGGCAGTAGGGGAGAGGTCAGTGCGGGGAGGTCCCTGGTTGATTTTGCTGCGATGGCGGTCAGCCAGGAACCCTTTACTGGATCTTCCCATAAACTGTAGCGGGTTTTCGGAAGCTAGTGGAACTTTGTAAAGGCCTCGTAGTGTTGCCCTGCCGCGCTTCCTAGGTAGAGGTGTATGGGATTCATGACCCCTTGGCAGATGGGTAACATGACTTGTGGGTAAAGGGTACAACCTCTGCAGAGTGTAAAACTGGTATACTAGCCGAGCTCACGGTCATGAGCAGCTCAGGACTCTCTGATGTTTAAATTATGGAACTTAAATTCAATTTTGTCATTTGCATATGCATGAGTTTATTATTAATTTGTGCAATTACTTTATCTAAGGTTTGGTATTTACTTACACTTAGTAACTGCTAATAAAATTTTGACCAACTACTTAAAAGCAATGCTCAGCTTTAACCCCTATCATTGATCAGCCTTACACTTCACATGAGCTCCCACCTTTGGTGAGTTCATGTCACATTATTCCCCACAACTTGTTGAGCGATGATCATGTGTGAGCTCACCCTTGCTGTCTCACACCCCCCCCACAGGAGATGATCAGGTGGTTCAGGAGGAGCCGCCTAACACTGAGGAGTTCGATCTGATCTAGGTGGCGTATCCCAGTCGACATTGGCGCCGACGATCCTTAGTTCGTTTTATCTTTATTATGTTATTTTGTAATAAGTCTTCCGCTATGTAATAAGTACTCTGATGTTTTATGACATTTATCTCTATACACTCTGTTATTATATATGTTGTCTTCTTGGCGCATGTATGAGATGCACCTGGCTTTGTTCCTTAAAGCCGGGTGTTACATGGGTCTCAGGTATCCAGCGCCGGTTGTTAGGGAGATTAGTCGGCAGGCTTATCAGATTGTGTGTGCATCTATCCTTTCCTAAAGCTTCCCTCTACCCCTGAAACTCGAATCCCTCTTTGGCATAGGAATAGGAGCTGGTCAGTAGTAAGCATTTCTGGTTCCTTGTCTCTTTTGTGTGAGTGTTAGTCTATTTCCATTTCCCATCCATTCACCCGGAAGGGAACAGAACCGCTTTTCATTCACCACTGCTTTCCTACCAACAAGAGAAGAGAAGATATTCTCTGGCACTATCGCATCACGCGTTGCTGAAGATGAAGAGCAGACAAGAGATATTTTCTTCACTACCGAACCGATTCGCAGTTGACTTCCTTCGGCCCTTGATCTCGTTCCAAGAGATTTGATTCCTGTAAGGGTGCCGGTACTTATTCCCGGCAGGCGGAAGGATCCCTTTTGAGTGCCAGTGCTGCTCACTATGGGCCAAAACCAGCCTTTTTCTTTCGTCAGCAAACACCATCTGAGTTCATGGTAGGTGATATCGAAACGCTTCCCTATCAAATAGGTAAGGAACTAGGGACCAGAGTAAGGGATCTATTGATCAAGGTCATGTCACCTCACCGTTGACAATCTGTGTCCAAACCGGATGGAATAGAGGACATATCCAGAACAGGAAGGATCTCCTATTACTAGGGACTAGGGAAAAAGAGAAAGAGAAAGACAAGTCTATTTGCTTGGATGCCGGTTATAGGACTAGTAAAGTCAAGGATGGAAACTATAACGTATCCATTTCTGATTGTGGTTGGATCCCTGGGTGGTGCTGGTAAAGAATACTCATATCGCTCTAAGACATACCATGTTTATAGCTATCTTAGGCGCTAGTCTAGTATAGTAAATGCGGCGGTAATGATGATTTCTACTCAGCTCTGGCAAGAGTTTCTATTTCGAAGGGAATAGGTCTAGAGTAACTAGAATACCAGGCCAACTCTTTGAACAGAACGGAAAGAGAGTCCACTTCTGCATGGATCCTTCATTTCCGGAACAAGGAAGCTGGGCGTAGACCCGTTACTTCTTACTTTACTACGGTGGAGGGGATGCCATGATTCCAATGCGTATTGACTAGGTCGTAAGAGAACTACTTGAGCTCTAATACTTTGATCCTCCTATAGGACTCGAAACCAGTCTACGCCCTTGCCCTGTAGGAAACTAGACTCGCTAGTAAAGAGGAGGCGGATGCTTCGCTTTAGGCTTGGCTTGAGCTTCCGTTTATTGGAAAAGTGCCGTAGCTCTAGTTGGGAAACATTTCCATTCCTGTCTTCAACTGAACCCTGGCCAGTTCCCTGAGCAGATCCATTAGCATAGCAACAAAGGGTTGTTTTCTATCACGACAGATTCGCCTATTCCTCGCATCACAACAAGACAGACGTATCTCTTGCCAGGTCCTTTTCTGGATCTCATTCCAGGCCAGTTGGGAAGAGGATTCGCCAGACCTTGGTTTGGTTTTATGTAAAATTGGAATCGTGGCCATAATCAGGTATGGCACATTATGAAGTAACTGGAATGGGAATGGGGTCTTACTTCGAATTGGACACGGACGCACTATTGGATTTCCTTTTCTGAAGGCTAGGGCTATATCCATTAGTATCAAATGCCTTAATTGCTTTATTTTCTTTCTTTGGTTTAGGCGTTCCATTGCCTCAATCTTCACCATTGGTACAAGATCCCCTCAAGAACTGCTCTTTTCAGAACGTTCAATCTGAGTAGAGGCTGAGCCACACATCATCTCACCCATTGGGGACTTTTACTTCCTCTTCAGGCCTTGTAGTGATTTATGTGAAAAAGTGGAAATTCAATTTCCATTAGCCACCACTACTATCATGGGTACAGTCTGTGTAATCTTGCATTGTTCCTAGCTATGCTTTGTATCTTCGAATACACTTGACTAGAGCTTGCTTGTGGATCGAATATTTCAAAGAACGAATACTTCCGCATATGCCGACGGCGAAAGCAATCTCCTAGTGTCTAGTGTTCGTGGTCTCGACCTATTTTCCATTGGTAGAAGCCTGCCGTTTCTATCAAAGCTTTTCCAACAAAGAAGAAGCCCCATATTGCAGCTGAAAGAACTTACCCACCCGGCACCTAATGATACACGTACGTAGGTTATGCCTCTAATAGTATTTCCAACCACCAGGTCCGCTTGAGATTAATAAGATTTGGGCAGATGGGGGGGCTTTAAAAGCTTAGAAGCTGATCCCATCCCACACTTAGAATGAATAGTGCACTCTCCTCTCGTGGCTGTTGCCGATCGCTTGATTGAGAAGCAGCCCTCGACTCGGTCTACAACTCTAAGATCTCAGGATTGGCACTCTTGAGGGCGGACACCGGCCTAAACTCCTTCTGTTGAACCCCTGGAGAGGAGGGACCTCAGGAACATAAACATAAAACAGTGGCTTTCGGAAGCAAAGGTTGACCTCTTCGCGGCATTACTCTTTGGCACTATACTCGTATCCGTGTCCTGGTAGAAGATAGATCTCAGTCATGGCTAGAGGAATGTGATCCGTTGTGGAAAGGCAATATATTTTTGATTTCAAGCACAGGCGCAAGTATGCCACTTAGGGGGAGTAAGCACAGCTCGTCGTAGGATAGCAATCCACATAAAAGAGAGAAGTAGTTTAAGTTGATGCCAGTGTGGGTAAACGAACTCTTTAGCCGGATCTGGAGATGGCGACTAGCGCATAAGCCTGCTGACTAAACGAGCTGTTCTGGACTGGATACGAGACTGACTCCCCAGAGACCGGGGATCACTGAACCCTATTATTCCAAGCATGGGCTTTAGCGGAGAAAGGTGCTGCTCTAATGGCGAACCAAACAGCTTCAAAGCTCCGAGGGAAGAAAGATTTGACCCCCATTGAAACCTGTCTTTGAAAGGTGATACGAGCACAGAAATGTAGATAGCCCTCTAGTCCGGATGGATGGCAGTCTCTATCTAGTACGAGATTCCACTGGTTCACATCATTCACTAATCGAAAACTTACGTTCAGATTACATTCTGCATGAATGCTTGCTCAAACCTCTAAGTGCTCGTACCTGGCCCAGACCTAACAAGTGCCACAGTTCTTAAGTATAGCGGATCTCATATCGGGCAGTCAAGCATTTCTCTAGTCTGGTTCAGAAGCCGCACCGTTGGCCAATACCTCTAGCAAAGATCGAGTGAGTTCGTTCTCACCTTTTTGATGGGAACTCCTTGCTTGAGTTCCGTCGACACCAAAAAGTATTGAATAGCGCTGACACTCCTTCCTATATTCCTCTCTGGCAAGTCCACGGCATCAATCAATACGAGTGAGAAGTGAAAACCTCGCTCACAAGCACGGGTGTCGAACTCTAGTCTAGATCAGTGCCAGTGCGGCACTACGAGTCAAGGTGCCGGATGATTGATCGAGGGAAGAAACCCCGTATTTTTGCCCTACCTCTGGAAACCCGAATCCAGTTTTCGAAAAGAAAGAAAGTTTTGCCGTGATTTTTGCTTAGGAAGTGAGTAGACGTATAATGTACCGGCATCTTCCACTGCTACGTATCCTCAACCCAGAGGGAGGTCTAATTATTCCTCCCTCTGGGATCAAATAAATGTCTTCCAACCCCCACATGGAATAGGGCTCTGAGACGCACCACAGAGCACGTAGCAGCGACTTTGAAGGTTTCGAGTCCGATACCATACCCTAAAAAGAATAAGAAGAGCCTTTCTGCTTCAATCGGCAGGGCTTCAGGAGTGGACTTGAGACGAAAACCTCGGTCAAATGCGCCATAGTTGAGATAGAATGGCATTTACCCGTGTTCAAGAAAATGGAAGTTTATTTAGAGGGTTGTCGCTTTGATCGATAGTGCTAGGCTGCTTAAGACTAAGACCGGCGTATTTCATAAGATTTCCTAAAGTTGGTTTATAGGGTCTGGGCCTAAAGAAGCATGGATGCCTGGAATTGCTATTTCCAATCTCAAGTCATATTTGCATTTGCGCTGAAGATTTGCGTAGGAAAGGTGGCCAGTCTCCTCCGACTCAAAAGCCCAAAGGAACTTATTTTCCATGCCCGGTATCGAGAACCTTCTCTGCCTTTTCCATGCCCGGTATCGAGAACCCTCTCTCCCTACGACCTTCTTTCAGGGATGCGTCTTCCTTGAATTGAATTGAACGGCACTTCGGAACTTGTGAAATACTTTCTTATCGCCAGGGCTCAGTTTATTCGAGTATTTGTGTTGGTCCGCACTCCTATCTCCTATCTACAGCTACCGCTATCAATTCCTATTCCCAGTTTGTTTCCTCTATCCCTTCCTAAAGTGGCAGAAGCATTCGAGTAAGAGATCGGCATCACACTAGTGAAAGTCAAGTAACGGAAAAGCATCTCCTAAATAAAAAGAAATCAATTAGACTAGTTTTCGAAACGATGCTCCCACAAAAGGCAAGCTTGTCCAATACGGGTTACCTTGGCCAAAGATAGGAAAATAGATGCATCTTTTCGGAAAGGAGATACGAACCTTCTCCTCTTGTACAACAAACAGGCCTCCCCAAAAGGCAGAAGCATCTCCGCTTGGTTATAGGCTGCCTTCAAGGAAATACGTGATACCCGTTCCCTTGGCTAGACTAGAGCCGCTAAAGATCCATTTGATGGGTTGCCTCTGAGGAGCTGTGCCGTCCGTTGACACCTTCCTCAAGTGTCTGAATCAAGTAATGGGTTTGTTTTTTCTCGTACCTGCATGGTTTCCTACTTATTGGCTTGAAGCCGACCCATAGCTTTGTTGTGGTGAGGATGACTCTATTCCTCTATTTCTGATTTCGATTTGATTCACGACTGATCCACAGTTCGATGTCTTTAGCCAGGGCAGATCTCCCAATCCGGAACGGAAGTCCGTATTCACTTGTGAGAATATGATCTTCCACACTGGCATCCACAGCTACTACTCGTCCTTACTACTCCTCGGAAATTGCAATTCATTCACATCTGCTACCAATACCAAGAAATACCAATACGGACTTCTTGTTCCAATCGAAACGAGCAAACCTGGGGAAGATAGCAAGATTAGCAGAACGGGAACCCCCCACGGGGAAGGGCTCTGAGACGCACCACAGAGCCCGTAGCAGCGACTTTGAAGGTTTATCGCCCATCGGCCCAGAAATCCATAGAAAGACGATTGAGATTAGTGAATGGCATCGATCTGAAGTTCATAGAATCTCTAGCGTCTCTTTGTTCGTAACAAATGAGTAACTTAACTACTAATGTGACGAATAGTGCCAGGCGTAGTGTATCACTGGAATTCGATCAGTCTGTTGGAAAGGGATCACTCTCTGATTCTGCTTCAAGTCCTGTGCGTGCCTGTTTCGAAGAATGCTATTCGCTCTAGTGGAAAAAGTAGCGATTTATGGCCATGATCCCGACCCGAACCCTCAAATGATGACGAACGGCTGACTTCACGTAGAACCCGTTATGCCAATCTGGATTCCACATCTGCTACAAGAAAATCGTCTTGAAAGATTGCAAATCAAGCATTCATCCTTAGCGCAGTTCCTGAAAGATATCGTGCCAACAGAAAGATCTCGTTCCCGTAGATTCCGTTCGTTCCAGCAATCGTGCCGGAACTCACTGATCCATTCAAAGGATTTCTTTACCACTGCTCCCGATGGCCAAAGGACCGATATCTTCTTCTCACGCCTAGCAAAGATCGAGTTCTGTTCTCACTTCACTTAATGAGCCTATTTATCTGTTTTTATACCATAGATTAGATTCTCAGGGAGAAGTGGCGCACTTTCTCGAGCTATCTAAGCATCCAGGGAAGTGATTCCACAAGCTAGAGAGATTCTCCTCTTTTCTTTTTCAGAGTTGAGCTGGCGGATCAATGTTTGTCAAATCATTCTCTGTTGAGTTGAGTCCTCGCCGAAGGTGCCGTGCCGTATAGTACTTCCCCAGGTGCGCTATAGTACTTCTCCGGTTATAGGTGATAGGTGCATGGCTTCCGCTCATAAAGAATGAGTGAGACCGGCGCTCAATCAATCAGCCACCAGTAGAGGATAAAGGAAAAAGGGGTTCATCAATGAGAGGCGCATGAGATTCTGTATTGGCCAACTCTTTCTAACTATCACTAGGCCGGATACTCCGATTCTCTATGGACGATTTCCTTCTCTCTCGTTCAATGCCCTTTGGTCTCGAGGATCACCATTTGGTGGGGTTGGGGTCACACCCGAAGTCGTATTGGAGAATTGAGCGGAACTACTTCCATGTGCACTCTTTTCTCGGGTCAGGAAGCCCTGTTTTTGAAGTGAAGCAGGAAGACCTCTTCGTCATCATTATTGGGGTATGGGCCCTAAATCATTGGAAAAGACGGTTTTCTTTAGGGAATTGACACGATATCGCCTCCTTCTGTACTAATCAATCAAGGGAATGGATGAGTTCACTTAAGAAGCAGGCCTGGCCAACAGAGAAGTCAGCTCAGGTTTCATCTCATCTAAGCAGCAGCCAAGCGATGATTCTGGAATCGTGCCATGCTTGACAGTTGGACTTCTCGCCATACATAGAAATGAACTGCTGATGAGCTAGCTATCCCCGATATGATCTGGTACTAGACTTCACACATGTTGCCATCGTATAATCGGAGAATCAACGCGGAAAGAAAAAAAGATGATTTTCGATACTAGGATGACTACTCCCGAGGCCTGTTTTAACTAAAGAATTTACAGGTGGCCCGGTCGGTAAACTATTCCCGAGAGAGGAGAAGCAGAAACATCAATCTGTATTTTCGTATCATATTCCAGCAGCTCCAATGCCTTAGAGCGGGATCTTATCTTCCTAGAAAGAAATGAGTGTTGCACACGGATAGCCAGCTACTCCTTATGAATGGGATGCATGCATATTTCAATTCATGAACTGAAGCTCGTAGAAATCCTTCCTATCCGCCTAGTTACCTATCCGGGCTTGTTTCGTAGAAATCCTACCTTGCTTTTGTTTTGAGAAAGACTATTTTTGAGTTTCTTCGGTGCAAAAGTAGGCAAGTCCGTTTCATATAGCTGCAAAAGTTAGCAAGTCCTTTTTCCCTAAGGAAACTCGATTTCCAATGAAAAAAGTGCGGATCACTGGGTCAAAAGTAGTGTTTTTCTAGTTTACCTCATAAATGCATGTTTTGAGAGCAATATTTTTCGGTCAAGTCCTAATCACTTAGCTGTAAAAGTAGGCTTTTTTCATCTCCCGAAACCTCCCCAAAACTCCACACCAAGCCTTTAGATACGCAAATATGAGCTTGCCTTGGCTTTATTGCCCTTATCGGATGGAAGTTACAGATGAGAAATGACGTATCTTACGTATCGAATCTCAAGTAACGGATGAGAATTGACGTATTCAAAGTGGAAAGAACGAATATCGATTCTCGTGGATGAACGGAGGAAATGGGAACTTGGTCTTTGCACTCTTCTTTCGGGGGGGTTATCCCATGACATGATAAAGACCAATCCAAAACTTCTTCGTTTCGTTGGTAGAACCAACGCCGACTCTTCTCTAAAATAATAGAGAGATCTTTTGATAGTATCACTTCTATCAATGCAATGAAAGAACTATCCCTTCCTATTTGTTTGTCCTAATGAGACAAAGAAGAGCCTCCTTCTTTACCACTTTAGGGGATGGGGGTGAAGGGGGGTTTACATACAACCGGGGCAAAGTGGTTTATGATTGAATCTCAGAGGCATTCTTATCATTTGGTAGATCCAAGTCCATGGCCTATTTCGGGTTCACTCGGAGCTTTGGCAACCACCGTAGGAGGTGTGATGTACATGCACTCATTTCAAGGGGGTGCAACACTTCTCAGTTTGGGCCTAATATTTCTCCTTTATACCATGTTCGTATGGTGGCGGGATGTTCTACGTGAATCCACGTTGGAAGGGCATCATACAAAAGCTGTACAATTAGGACCTCGATATGGTTCTATTCTCTTCATAGTCTCGGAGGTTATGTTCCTTTTTGCTTTTTTTTGGGCTTCTTCTCATTCTTCTTTGGCACCTACGGTAGAGATCGGAGGTATTTGGCCCCCAAAAGGGATTGGGGTTTTAGATCCTTGGGAAATCCCTCTTCTTAATACCCCTATTCTCCCTTCATCCGGAGCTGCCGTAACTTGGGCTCATCATGCTATACTCGCGGGGAAGGAAAAACGAGCAGTTTACGCTTTAGTAGCAACCGTTTTACTGGCTCTAGTATCCACTGGCTTTCAAGGAATGGAATATTACCAAGCACCCTCCACTATTTCGGATAGTATTTATGGTTCTACCTTTTTCTTAGCAACTGGCTTTCATGGTTTTCATGTGATTATAGGTACTCTTTTCTTGATCGTATGTGGTATTCGCCAATATCTTGGTCATCTGACCAAGAAGCATCACGTTGGCTTTGAAGCAGCTGCATGGTACTGGCATTTTGTAGACGTGGTTCGGTTATTCCCATTTGTCTCTATTTATTGGTGGGGAGGTATATGAAAGAAGGGAACGAATAAGTGGATTGAGGAATAAAAGCTCGAAGACAAAGAGAACTTTAAGAGAATGGAATCCTATTTAATATTAGCAATTCACATATAATCTTAAATAACGATCATCCTCCTCTGTGTGCAAAACGAAGCTGCCGTAGGTAGTTGTATTATTATGGAATTGTGTTTTGATTCCTAGTTTATAAACGTTGTAAGGTAACGTTTCTCGTTGGTAGTAGTTGTTGTTGGTTATAAACGTTAGTTGTTGTGAAGCATATGAGAATATGCCTGGTTTTGGGTAATATCTTAAGAGGTGCAACGTTCTCCGTGGGTGTTGGTACGAGTGTGGTTTTTCACAGGTCCGGAGACAAGAAAAGAGCCGAATTAGTGTAGGAATGGAGATTTCTACTTTCCGTAGTTGGGTTCGAACCTGAAGATGGTTTTGTGGTGTCTGCTTCGTCTCTAGATTATGCTTCGTCTCCAGAATCCCTACCCTAAAGAGTGAAATTGCGTAGCTTAAGGTAGGTGTTTCCCCAATCCGCGCAAAATAAACGTAAGGGCTGTCTATTGGTAATAGAATTGAAAGGGTAGAAGGTATCAACCCCTCGGCATTGTTGGAGAAGTTTAAGTGGGAGTAAGCATTGCCCCCTTACTTGTTCGTTGTCTATCTGTTCTACTAACCTAACCTGATGTCTACCTGTAGAAATCTATACTCGTTTGAACTACTCGATTGCTATTTTTTTGTCTTTCCTTTACTAATACTAACTACTAATAACGTGCGTGGAATAACGAGTTTTATTTTTTGGTCTGCTGATTGAAAGAGGAGTGTTAAAGCAATTCGCTTACGAAATCACAGTCCAAAGCAAAGCAACTACTTACTGGTTTAGCTCGTGTTTTCCTTTTTGAAGTAGTTTGGCAGACGCATCGATTGTTCGTGGCTGGTCACACGGCTCCGGTGCATCGGGCCACTCTCAATTGTGTGGTTCCGAAAAAACTAGGGCT
This sequence comes from Zea mays, assembly GCF_902167145.1. Classification (NCBI taxonomy): domain Eukaryota; kingdom Viridiplantae; phylum Streptophyta; class Magnoliopsida; order Poales; family Poaceae; genus Zea; species Zea mays. The sequence goes on along the minus strand of NC_050104.1, from coordinate 78,164,460 downwards.
CTTCTCGTATGAGCAGGCTTATCAACCACTCAGAATAGGGAGCTTCCAGCGGGAAGTCCAGCTTTGGGACGTTGCCCCTCCCTCGGATGAAAATAGATCTCGTGGAGACGGGCTTGACAAAAGTCAGTTAGCAAGCGGGTGTTCCATAAAAAAAAATAAACTAGGATTCTCGGATGATTCAAGCTTTTTCAAGAGTGAGTAAGTCTCCCTACTCATCGGAAAATTAACACTCTGAGGCGCTTATTCCTATTCCCACTTGAAAATCTACAGCCCAGTGCTCCGCCGTAACTTTAGTTAGGTCAAGCCTGCTTTCCGCACACTCTGTCATGTCCTCACTTCAACCCCCATTCTTTAGGCACCGTAATTTCGCTGCTTCTTTCTTCTTCCAACCAGACAAAACGTATGGATCGCTTCCTGCTTCCTTTCTTTGGAGAGAATGGGCTACGACACCTACAAGAGCATATGCTCGGGCATCCATCCAATTATGGAATATTCAGGCCAGCAGTAAACGAATGAAGACAATGTCAAATGTCAGTGGTCATCATCCCTATAAGAAATATGGGGAAGCTTTGTACGCAATCCAAGCAAGTCAAGCAGGGACACTGAATCGGTAAAGAAACAAGCCTAAAGAGTATGTATTCACACTGGTACAGAACATAGATCAGATCGTAAGGGATAGAGGGATGCAATAATAAAGAAAGATCTTGATTTTATCTTTCCTTCCTTCCTGCTTAGGAAAGTTCGAGTTGCCGGGCCTCAGAGCCAATTCCTTAAGGAAAATCTGGTTTCTTACTTTATTTGTGTGGGGACCCATATTTCAATATGTTCAATTAACCTCACACCGGACTTTGTCACTTTGAAGCTCTAAGGTATCTCGTACAAATACGCAGGAGTCAGGACTCATCTAACTACTCTTTCAACTATCCCTACTCTTACTTAAACTGTCCCCCTAAGAAGTCATCAAATGGTAACACGATGCCGGATGTGGCAGGGATCGAAAAAAAAAGCATTAGCTCATTCGCAGAGAGAGAATGAGAGAAGGTGGATAATGGTTAGGGATGTAAGTACTAGAGTTTGGTAGGTTTGAATTGTGTGGCCAGGGGTATTGGTTACGATTCCAGTGGTCTTCAGGCGAGTTGACAAAACTACCCCTATGCGAAAAGAATGAAGCTGATGTGGTTGTTCCAATTTATGAAATTGACTTGCTCTTCTCTCGATTGAACCATTGCAACCAAGGATTGAAAAAAACTTCTATTTACTCGAGTTTCCATGTGATAGATTTTTCCTACGGAAACGTTTCCTTTTTTGTTAGAAACCCAGCTCTTTCCTTTCCCTTCCTGACCATGAAACAGGCTAGCGCCTTTTATGAACTCTTATCCAAAATCTCTCATCAATCAAAGTCTGTTCCTTCTACTGCACCTCAAGCACCTCCGGTTCAGGTCTTTTATGATTGTGACCAATTTCCTGGCCCGTTGGAAGGCCAAAGCAGCCCAAGTGATTGATCTCTCCCCAGAAAAGGAACAAGTTCGGATAATGATGAATAACATGAGTAGGCAATACCATGACTATTTCTATTTCCAAGCGATGACCATGCTCTTTGATTGAAGCAGCCACTCGTATTGAAGATGCTATCTACAATGGGATGGGACTCATGGATCACAGGTCAAAGAGGCAGATCCAAAATGAAAGAAGATAGCCCTGGGGGGAACAAGCAAGAACAGTGAAGTGAATATCTTGTCTGACGGAAAACCAAAGACACTCAGGACTTTCACTCCGTTCGGCATAACTCTCAGCCGCGCCTTGGAAAATAAGCTTAAGAAGCATGCTGTACTTCCTCCTGCCAATATAAACATGATCGAGCCAACATTGTCGAGTTGGTAGTCTCTGACTCCCTCCTTATTACGCCAGCCGGAGAAAAGGGAGAAACCGATGGTAGAGACATGACTGGAATCCAGGAGACTGACGAGATTGAGCCCCCCTATCGTAAGAATAGAACGCGAAGCCAGGTTGATTGATGCCGATGTAGTGCATATTCTCGTAGGAGATGATAGTTTCATCACGAGCGAGAATCTCCCACCATCTGCTAGATCTTGTTCTTGGTTCTGTTGGCTACTCTCTGGTGGGGCCCACCCTATGTTGTCCCAGTGTGTAAACTTGCCTATGATGGGGTATTGATGCAATAATACATGAGGGCCGATGTAATTGCATCATACTCAAGAGGATGAGGAGGTCATCTAAACCCTAATACCTAAGTAGGATAAGACAATCTCTTTTATCCCTAAGCAATTTTATTGATAGAATATAGCCTGGTAAGCACTAACCTTGTCAGCAAGCTGAATAACCTATCCCTAATAAGCTAGCCCTAGTGAGTTCTTGAAAGTAAGGCAGTAGTCTCTAAGGACGAGCTTTGACCAGTAGTGAAAGTGAAAAGCGAATAAGAATTGATTTCTTAACTTATCTTTTTTCAAGTAAGAGTCTACTCTACTCTACATAGTAGGCTAGAACTAGGGCTCTACGGCTGGCGTCCACTTGCAAAGGACCAATTCGACTCTGAGTTGTCGTAAAGAAAATCCTTTGGCACTTTCATGCGTGATGGGTTGAAGCCACTCCATATAAAAGCGTTGTCAAGTAGGCAAGGTGTGGAAAGTAAGCTGCTTCTTCTATCAAAGAGATAAATAGGGCATTCCTTCCATGCCTATTCTTCAATGGAAGGTGCTCCATCCTCCTTAGATGTCACCAGCCCTGCCTGGGCGAGGGAGGGAAGAGATGGCTAGTAGGGATTTAAGAGCAGTAAGGCGAGCTATCGTTGTAAAGAAGAAAGTGTCTTTCAAAACTTTTTCTTCCAAAAGAAAAGTACTACTTTCGTTTTGGTGATTGAATGAGGAAATAGGGAAATGAACTCTTTAGTTTAATGAGCGTGCTCGAACCGACTAAATAGAAAAACCATGTTTACGAAAAATAGTAATTTTATCTGGCTCTTTTTCCTGTACTAACTCGAATAAGCGGTGGATCACTATGCTTTGGCCGTTTTTTTTTCAACAAAAGCAGTGCGAATCTATGAGTGAAAGCTCGAAGAAAGGGCACAGGGTCTCTAGTCTGGAAAGCGAATCAGCCCTTATGGGGATGCACGCTACGGAATAAATCCCGTTTGCCTTTCTGAAGATATATTTCTTACTTCTAGAGTGAAAAGTTTTTCACTACTTTATCTTTATCTTTATCACATGTTGTAATGTATTGTAAAGCATCTTGGAAAGCCCTTGATATGCTTTCTTCCTACTTGCCCGCATCAGAGCAAGCAGAGGTGGAAACAGCAAAGTCAAAGGTCAGATATAGCCTTCCCGCGCGGGATCGCCCTAACTAGTCATAATGGTATGCTGGGTATCGATGTCTTACTTAAGCTGGTGGAACGTAGTGAAGGAGAGCTTCCTTTCTCTCTCTCTATGAAGCTATAGATCATCTATCGGAGAAATAGGTCTTGCTGCCTCCTTTCCTTCTCCAGCTTCGGTCTCGCTCACGGATCTCAAGAGACTAAGAATCACGAATGTGCTTAGGTCCCTCCTCACACTCTTCGTAGTACCTCCAGTCTCCTCCACTAAATCATTCTCTTCAGCAGTATCAGGTGCCAAGGAATCCTTGTATTCGGTAAAAAAGCTATGCTAAGAATCAGCATATCCCTTGCGCAAGCAAGAGCGATTTATTAAATAAATCAAGGATTCTTGTTAAATATAAGAAATCAAAGTATTACACGCCAATATCCCTTTTAATCTATAATCAGGGGATTCATTCTTACTATAAGTGTTATGAGATCAAGTAGGCATGAGATAGAGGGTTTTGGTTGTAGCAGAAGCACCCTTCTTGGTTCTCCGTGCTAGAGTATCACTACGTTTGGCTTCATTTGTCAACCTTCTAATCCCTTGTCCTATAAGGGAAGGGATTATACCATGTGGCCTGCTATTCTATCTTAAGGGGAAACCACTCACTCTCTTGACTATCCTCCGTAAGGAGATTTGTATGAATGAAGCATCAACCAATGTTAATAGCCAGTTGTTGGATCAGAATAAACTACCCCAGTTCAGTCTTCTTTCCTCGTTCGGAATAGAGATCCAATACCTGCTTTCATAGAGCGGCAATAGCGAAGTACTCTTAAGATAAGAAGCATCTCGATGCGATGCCAAAACTCCTCTACATGCGCGCGGTATGAAGATCGAAGTAGCTCCTAGTCTAATGGAAGCCCGAGATCTTGATCCTAACCTACTCGTCTATGGTCCGGTAGACTTGTTGGCCACTTTGTGAGGTGCTACCTTTGATGCCAAGGATTATCGACGATCTGCTCATACTCATGGTATAGCTGCTGATGCTAAGTCTATCTATGTAGTGGATGTAAAGAAGCAAGTCGCACAACACTTCTCTAGTCTATCTAATGCTGGTGCAGCTTATGGATCGGCAGAGCACTATGCGACAAAAGTTCGGGCGAATCCGTGACACTAATGAAGTCATGGATAACCTGAACGTACAAATCTGCACCAGCGCGTAATTCCGAAATACATATCCTGATGCTGGTGATACATACGATCTCTCTGATGGCCCGAGGTGAGGGTTGTATATAGTTAGCCCTATATGTATCCTCTCAGGTATCTCCCTCCCCATACCTATACAGACATAGACTACCTAGAGTTAGAGTATTTGGGTATTGCTATCCCTACGCAATGTGTTGACTCGGTTTCCTTCCTGTGGTCATTGCTCTGGTAATCAAACATTAACATGACACTCTCTATCGTACTCTTTCTTCTCGGTATCCTAGGATTCGTCCTCAACCGAAAGTAGATAGATCATCCTCATGCTGATCTCAATTGAAATCATGCTGCTAGCTGTGACAGTACTAGTGATTGTAAGCTCATTCTCATTCGATGATATCGTAGGACAAACATCTAGTATCTACATCATCGCTATTGCAGGTGCAGAATAAGCTATAGGTATAGGTATTCTTGTAGCATATTACCGTCTACAAGGAGAAATTTAACTAAGCTAACATGTATCGTCCTTCGGGCCCTAGGGTCTATTCTGACTCTCCCTATGCTAGGTGCAATGGGTGCAGGACTCCTTGGACGTAAGGTAAGAAAAACTGGTGCACATATTATTACTTGTGTAGCTATGTGTACAACAGCTCTCCTATCTTACGTAGCATTCTATGAAGTGGGTCTATCAGGATCACCTGTATCAATTCGACTTGGTAGCTGAATCGATTCAGAATGGCACAGTTGACTGAGGATTCCTATTCGATAGCCTAACCGCTCATCGAAGACCTCGCTGTAGTAACTGTATAAGCACTAGTACACATCTTCTCGTTAAGCTATATGATATGGCAGGAGATACACACAACCAACGATTCTTCTCAGACCTCTCTATGTTAACATTCTTTATGCTTGTGCTCGTAGCTGGGGACAACTACCTAATTATGTTCCTAGGTTGAGAAGGTATCGGGGTAAGCTCATACCTACTAATCAACTTATGATATACACGACTCCAAGCTAACAAGTCTGCTATTAAGGGCGGCCCTTACTGTGAACCTAGTAGGTGACACATTCCTTAGCGTAGGATTCTTTGCTATGCTATTCCTATTCGGTAACCTAGACTATGCAACAGTATTAAGTATCGTATACTAATGAATATGCACTGACAATCACTGGACTACTATTCCTATTGGAACCATCCATTGCGATGTCTGCCTGATCGAACTCGCCCTCGGAGGAAAAACTCTCCTCTTTCCACTCAAGTATGTTGCACCGTATCTGGTGTGGTATCCTCTCTTTTGATATTTATGCTTACGAAAGCCCATATTGTAAATAAAGAGCACTTCTTCCTTATCCTTATCCTTATCCTTAGTAGCTTGATTGCTGTTACACCTGTACTGCGGATCTTTACTATACTATGGCATTGGTCAATTGAAATCGTAAGAGGTTGAGAAGATCCTTTTCTCATCTGATGCTTTGTTGTTTGCTCCGAGACTCATAAGAGGTGAAAGAACACAATGTTACTACCGGATTTCAAGTGAGTGTACCGGTCTTGTCACTACAGATGGTAGTTGCCGAACCCATTGTTGAACACGCAGCCTTCTTACCGAGAAAAAACAAAATGCTAGTTCTAACGAACAGCGTTTGTCCCATCGACGAAGGCTAATGAGACTTGCCTTTCTTTGCCCTTGATTCTACTATAGATATAGATATAGATATAGATATAGATATAGATACGGTGCTGCAAATTCGCAAGCTGATCCTAATCCTAAGTATAAGTCAAAGTATAAGTCAAAGTAAAATCTTTGTCTCAAACCATCCCAGCAAGAGGATGCGCCTAGCGCTAGTTGCTCAATCCCTTGCTTGTTTGTTTTCATAAAAAGAATGGTTCTTTTATGCAATTATGAACGGGCAGGCCTCTTGTGGATTCCTCCAACTCCATGAATGAAGGGGGGAGTATGAGGAAGGCCGATTTTCTTTCTATATGAAGATGAAAAAAGGATCAGGGTCAAACATTTCTGACTTTTGTTGAGTATGACTGAATGAGGAAGAGCTCCTTATGTGGTATCACTTTACCACCATCTGAAATGCGCGAAACTCCGATTGGTGGAAGCCAGTCCATGAAGATTCTCCCTTCTCTTACGTGAAATTCCCCTCTTTCGGTAAGCATCCAGTATCTCAGCAAATGAACATTTCTCTAAGCTTATCCTGTAGCTTATACGTCGTTTGAAAGCTGCTCCAAGGATCCAACGAATAGCTAAGGTTTGTTGACGATCCCTGGCTACAATCCCAGGAACATCATAAATAGTACCTGCGACTCCTACTTTGACCACTTCGCATATTGGCTTTATATTATCTACGGCGTCAACCATAAGTTTGATTACATCGCGTTCAGTTCGAGCTAGGCGGTGAAAAGTTTTATAAACAATAGCACGAACTCTCGTTCTTTTACCATCGATCATGCGAAAGTTTACCAATTTCTTGATCAATTCTTTTTGCTCACCATCAAAGTCCCCCATATAGCTGAGAATTTCCGAGCAATTGGAAGCCGCTTTCGATGACGAGGCCGATAAATTGATATTACGCGATCGTTACTGTCCATCTTTTTCAGCTCTGCTCCCAAAAGAGAAAGGAGACTTAAAGATCAATATGTGGGCGTAGGTTTTTCCAACGAAACGAAAAAAAGAACATTCGAACAAATAGACTTGATTCCATGACAAAACAAAATGCTAGTTCTAACGAACAGCGTTTGTCCCATCGACTTTACTTTGGCCAATGATACTACTACTACTATATACTATATACTATATACTATATACTATATACTATATACTATATACTATATACTATACGCGTTTTCTGAGGAGCAACATGAGACTTGATTTTCCGTTGGTTTTTCTATTTTCTAACGAAAGTATTAATTAATATGCAGGATAATATAAATGGTTGGTTTTGTTCAATACTTAGGTATAGGTAGGGCTGACTACGCCACCTCAGCAGCTGGGACTGGAATTGCTTACAATGCATCTGGCCACTGACTGAATTCGAAGTAGGGCCAGTGTATAAAGACCGGCTTATCTCTCTTAAGACTTAGTCCACTTTCTACTAGAATCAGATTTTCTAGTTTGCAAGCAGGTGTGCCAGCTGTAACAAAAACTTACGGCTTAGGTGGATTTCTTTAGTCAGTCTATAACTCAGGCTTTTCTTTATAGGACTCCCACACAAGTAAGTAGCTAGCTAGCTGGTATTGCCAAAGCCAAAAACACTGCTGCATTCGAAAAGGCGAACCGCGCGGACCCGACTTCTTCCTTTTATGCTGAAACTAGCCGCCGGGGAAAAGAGCCCGGAAGGGTAAAAAAAACAACTAGAAGCCATTGGGCTATTACTGCTACAGCGAGATATTGCCTGAAAGAGTTATCCCAAAAGAAGGTTCTTCTGAAACGAGTGCTCAAGCCAACAAGCAAACGTATACTTGATTTTCTTCTTTTCTTGCAGCATTCCTAAACTCAAAGCTCTATATTCTATTCTTACGCTTCCAATATTCTCTTCCAAAAGCAATAGGTTGTCGACAGAAGTCAATGAAGCAACGTTTGAAAGAAACAACACTTCTTTCTCAATTTCCACTTTAGATAGGAGAGTCTGGTCCTTATATGAAACTGGTATGCCAAGTGGAATTCTGAGTACGGTTGTATAGGACTGCTTTCAAGATAGCGAGCAAGACCTACTCTCCTGGAATGGGGCTAGTCAAAAGAAGACACCTTGATAAGGATTTGCTAACCTCTGACTCCCTTTCACTTCATATTGGAATATATGAAACTCTCAAAGATGTGCTTTCACTTTGATGACAAGATTCTCATCACGTACTTACTCTTACATAGCTCAATCAATCTGCTAGAAAGCTCTGCTCAGAATGAATTTATGGGGTATTAGCCACAGCAAGTATAAAATAAGTTTCTTTGGAAAGCAAGAACGAAGTAGGCGAGGAAAGGCATACATAGGTCAGAAAAGTATGCATGGTCGTCACGGCACGGGTAAGGATTCTCATTCCAGCATTCTTGGGTCTAGTTTTGTTTGGACTTGGGCTTAGATGTAGTGGGTTCTTGGGCCACAGCTTTACCTATCAAAACCTTCGAAGGAGCATTAGTCTTTGACACATCAATCAACCCGGCGTAGGAGCATGGGATTTGGACACATCAGCACCAAACCAGTTGTTGAAGTGGAGTATGAGCTTCTATCCAATCGAAAGAAGAAGCAAAGGCTTTTCGGTAAAGTATCCGTTTTTTAGTGGTCCTTGCATTCACTCCTCCAAGGAGGTGGTAATTCATCCATAGTACGTACGCCTATCTATGGAAAAGTTCTTTTGTTGCTTCAGCTGTCAACGCATTCTCAGCCCCTGCATAATGTTTTTATTAATAAGCTCTCTATCGGCCGAAAAGGTCTTCTTTAGACCAGCGGATGGATAAGGCTTAGTTTTGTGCTTTTCACCTTCCACCGGCTTCGAGGCAAAGATATCCGGGGCCCTATTCTTATATTCACGTTAATGAATGGATGGGTAGCACGGAAAAGTAAGTGCTAACAAGATGAAAGGATTGTCCAATACACATACATACCAGTTAGAAGAGGGAAGGGTGGCCTCAGCTGTCGGAGCCAAGCATCGGATGTACTTCCTCGATGAAAAGGCACTGGATAGCGATAGACGTACGATTTCAATCAATTCTCTAGGGGCCCTGGAGAATTGATTGAAACAAGTCAAGTATTGGCGTAGTCATATACATATATCGTCCTTGGCTCGTAGGCGTAATTCGTATTCGTATTTGTTATTAATTTCTTTACTACGTCGTAGGAATATCTCTAAATAGGAATCTGTTGGGGGCCTTCGTCCTCCGAAGGTCCTCAAAAACATGATTTGACAATGTTTTCCGAGTGGATTATGTGAACAGGTATTTTCGGATCCAGAATTATGAATATGGAGCACGGCCAGGACGAAGCCTGAACCAGACGAAGGTCGAGTGTAGCCGAAGCTGTGCGCAGGGAAGCTTCGGCGCGATGGCAGAAGGGGGAACCGACTTAAAGATGAAAAGACTTCGGGGGCCTCGACAGATTTCCATAAGCCGTTAACAAATGTAATGGACATGGATGTAATTTTACGTGGGCTGCGTCCCGCGTCTATAAATAGATGAACAGTACTCCCGTACTGTTCACGCGGACTTGGCATTTGCTTTTGCGTCACGCTTGTACTTTCTACCTTCTCTCAGGACCGAAGGTACATTTGTAATTTGAAATCATTTCTATTTTTCCATGTTAATAAAATAGAAATGATTCTGCGATGATGCTTATATTATATTTCATGCTTTATATAAGTCCTTCGTCATTATCTGTTATGTTTGCGAAGGTATTTCTCTTATTACCTTCGTCCCAGACTCATTATTTCCCGAAGGGGACATAATGCTTCGAAGGACGAAGGACTTTAACACTTAACACTTTTTATGTTGCCTTGTTCTTAACTCTTAGCATTTGAGAACAAGTCCCCAACATTGGCGCCCACCTCCGGTGAACTCACTTCCACTTCGAGTCTTCGTGAACACCCTCGGAAGCTATAGACCTTCGCTATGGCGCCGAAGAAAGCTTCAGCGGCTGGGGCTGCAGCACTACAACCGCTGGACCACAACCAGGAGACCGTCTCTCTTCGGGAGGCCAGAAGCCAGAAGAGAAAAGCTGTTAGCCCGACGCTTGAGGAAGAAGAGCTAGACCAAGAAATCAGAGAGATGGAGATGCTACATCAACAAGTGCAGAGGAAGAAGGAGAAGATGGCCCGCCTAGCTGAGTTGCAAAGGCAAATTGACGAAGCTTCTGAGGAAGTTCGCCATCTCACTCACGATGAGCAGAACAGAAGGCCTCATCAGAAAGACCTCCATCAGGAAGGCTTCGTCAACGAAGACGACTGGTATGATAATTTCCATCAGGGAAATTTTGTTTTTGATGATGCTTCTCCTCTGTCTACTGAGCTGCAGGCTACACCTTGGCCTCCATCCTATAAGCCACCCCAGCTCCCCATGTTTGACGGCCACTCCGACCCGAAGCAATTCTTGATGAGCTACGAAGCAACAGTGTCTTCGTACGGGGGCAACGCTGCAATCATGGCGAAGTCTTTCGTCATGGCCGTCAGGAATGTTGCTCAGACCTGGTATTCCTCCCTTCGGCCAGGAACAATCACTTCATGGCAGAAGCTGAAGGATATGTTACTGACCAGCTTTCAAGGATTTCAAACGAAGCCGGTTACAGCTCAAGCCCTCTTCCAGTGTATTCAGGATCACGAAGAATACCTTCAGGCGTATGTCCGAAGGTTCTTACGATTGAGGGCGCAGGCACCAACGGTGCCCAATGAAATCGTTATCGAAGCCATGATCAAGGGGCTCCGTCCTGGACCTGCAGCTCAATACTTTGCTCGGAAGCCTCCTCAGACCTTGGAGAAATTGCTCCAAAAGATGGATGAGTACATTCGTGCTGACAATGACTTTCGCCAAAGAAGGGAGGAGGCCTTCAGATTTTCTGAGATGACCAGGGGCTTCGGAGGAAGATACTACCCGAGGCATGTCCGTTCCATTCACAACACTCAGAATGATGATAAGGGGAGTCAGCAAAACAGGCCGCAGTGCTCCTCACAGGCTTCGGGGCAACAACAAACTTTCTTTCGGCCACCAGCTCCAAGAGGCAGAGGCGCCAGGGGCTTCGGCGGAAGATTCGGAGATCAGCCAAGGAGACTGTTTTGCCTATTCTGTGGAGAGGGCAAGGGCCACACCACTAGGACGTGCCATGTTACAATCCAGAAGCAAAAGGAACTGGCCGAAGCTGCATCTCAACAAGCTCAGTCGAAGCAGGTTATGCATACTGCTTCGTTTCATCCGCCTTATGTCCCACAATACATAGACAACCACCCTGCGGCTTCTGTAGCTTCGGCAAGTCAACCTCAAGCTTCCTGGCAGCAGCTTCCGCCTCCACCTCCATTGCAGCAAGGTCAACAGCCAGAAGGGAGTCAATACGCTCCACATCAGAGGGACTTCAGAGAACAGTCCGAAGCTCGCACAGTCAACAGCACTGTGCCAGAGTCGAAGCACATTTATTGACATATCCTACCTTTGATAGCAGTCTTTTCTATTCAGTTTTATTTTCTGTGAAGCAAAAAACATTGATAGTTTTCATGTAATAATTTCGTTGTTTCCCACGAGGAAAATCTATTTGCTCCACAGGCCTAAGTTGCTGAAGCCTAAAACTTTTTCCGTTACCAAGGAGGACCTTCGGATTAAAAATCCTTCGGAGTAACAGAAAGTCGTTCTAAGGAACGCAGAGTAAGTTTATGAAGTCACAAAAAGCCGTTCCAAAGGGAGCGCAGTGTAAGTTTTCTGCTCAGAAGTCGTTCCTAAAGGAATGCAGAGCCTACAGCGAAAAGTCAACGCTGATACCGCCTAAGTGAAAGGCGAAGAAGCTCCTAAGGGAGGCTTACAGCGAAAAGTCAACGCTGATACCGCCTAAGTAAAAGGCGAAGAAGCTCCTAAGGGAGGCTTACAGCGAAAAGTCAACGCTGATACCGTCTAAGTAAAAGACGAAGAAGCTCCAAAGACGTTCCCAAGGGAATGCAGAGCTTACGAATATATTTTATGTGTATCTCCGGAACAAATGTCACATGCATAACATAACATCATCACATCATTTTGCATAGCATAAGCATCATACATCATATTGCATTTGGCAAGAGAAGGAGATACTCTCAACCTTCGAAAGGATGCTTTGAGAAAGTGACATCGAAATTGTACAGCTTCGGAATACAGCTTCGGAGAATATTTTTACGAAACATGGGCGAGCTTTATCAGATCAATATCGAAGTTGTATAGCTTCGGAGTATAGCTTCGAAGAATGTTTTGACGAAGCATGGATGTGATTCATCAGAATAATTTTAACGGAGAATGCCTTCTTCACGAAGCATGAAAAGAAGGGAAGGTGTTTTTTTTTTCGCCAAAAGCTCAAAAATGGTATGTATTTAATGTTTCATGCATCGTAAAGAATTCAATAATGAAAGGAGATTTGTATATTACATTCAAATGTACAAAGTGTTACATAGATTACACTTTAAATGATTTTTCCAAATAGCATCTAATCTTCTCTCAATACTTCTTCGGCGGCTTCATTTAGAAGTTGGTCAACAACCTTGTCCAAGATAGTTTCGGCCATTTGTTTAATTTCTTCGTCGACATTTGATCCAGCAGTTTCTGAGGGAAGAGAACATTTCTTCATTACTTTTGCAAACCTTGAGCAAAGTTTGGAATAAAAAATTACAACACAATAAGAGCGACTAATTGGTACCTAATTGCCTTTCGGGCTCTGTACTCCTTTCGGCAGCTTCTGCCACTTTTCTGGCGTCATGAATGCCTTTTTCGCTCCTTTGGATGATCTCTTGCGCCATTCCTCGGCCGCCGTCGTTCCAGATATCAGTAAAAAATTTGCCACCAACCACGCTTGCTTCGGCCGAGGGGTCCTTGACGTCTTCGGAAGATAAGGTAGCTTCGGATTGAGCTAAAAATTTTACATGCCCGCAACCTTTCTTCTCTAAGACAGAAGCAATTCCTCTGGCGCCCGAAAAAGCGCATATGTCGCCACGACTGTTCAGAATCTCTTCGAAGGCCTCTGCTTCGTGGCTAATCCATTCCAGCGGACCTTCGGGATTGCCTCGAGAGAAATTCTCTTCGCTGGAAAAGGCGCCTACGCTGGCGAAGCTGGATTTAATATTATTCACACATTCTACAGATTTGATATAGCATTTCCTCTGAGATGTGCGAAGCTCCTTAACTTTTGATTCCAATTTGCTGACCATAAAATCACTAAGTTCTCGTTTCGTTTCCTCAAGCGCGCGCTCCTCTTTAGCTCTAGCCAGCTGTTTCTGAAGATCTTTAATCTCGCGTTTTTGAGCTTCGGCCTGGGCCTTTGAAGCAGCTTCGTCTTTTTTCACTTTATCTACCAGTGTAAGCAGAATTTTATCTTTTTCCAAAGCTTCGTTTCTCAGTCTGATAACTTCGGAGCGTAAATTATTAAACGCAATTTCATAGCTTTCATCTTCGGCGCTCTTTTGGGCTCTTAGTGCGTTGCTTAGGATCAGGCCCTATACGAAAAAGAATTCATATAAGAAAAAAGGAATGAGTTGCGTAAAAATAAGGGGGTTTTTCAAGTGTTTAATTCCTATACCTTCAGGCTGTTGTACGCAAGACTGTCTGCGAGATCTTCTTTCGTCATGGCGCTTAATCCAGATTCAAGCTTCGGGAAACCAATACTTCTGGCCATTTCTCGGCAGACAGATAGCTCTTTGTTGTCAGGCAGGCAGTATAAGAAGTCATCTTCATTCGTTCCATTGAATATTACTGCCCCCTTCGGATATTTTAGTTCCTTTGCATAATGGATGGCTTCATGAGTTTCTTCTTCAGATAGCTTCTTCCCCGAAGCATGTCGTATCATGTAATCACGCATGCTGGCAGGTGCTTCGGGGATGGCGGTGTCAGTTTCTTCAACTAATACTGGTTCTGGAATTTTTATTGCTTCGGCTTCAAAAGGTTGCTCCTTGTAGGGCTCTGAAGGCCCAGCTTCAGCTTCAGCTTGTTGAGCCGAAGCTTCAGTAGAAGCTTCAGCAACTTCAACACTCTTTTTTGGAATTGTGCTTGAAGACTTAATTGTCTCCAAGACGTCTAGTACATTTACCATTCTTTTCCTTTTTGGGGTCACTGATGGCCCCTTTTGGTTTTTTGCTGTTTCAATATTTACTGCAGGACTCAAAACTTCTAATGTTTTTTCCTTAGTCGGCTTTTTCGCTTCTTCCATTTTTTCTGTGGATGGTGCTTCGGCCATCTCTGCAGTTTCTGGCAGCAAGGTTGGCTGTTCAGCTTCGGTGGCCGAAGAAGCTTCTCCGGTGAACTCAGGCACCGAAGCTGGTTCAATTTAACGCGGCCGATGCGTAAGAACCTTTATCTTTTTCCTTTTCGGTTCTGGCTCGCTAGGAGCAGCTGCAGCTTCTTCTTTTGCAGAGATTGTGTTTTTTCTCTTCTGCCTTCGAATGGGATAGCAGTAATCAGGGTAGACAAACCCAATGGCATCAAATACCCGATTCAGTCTCTTCTTTTTTCGGCCTCCGAAGGCTGCTGACATTGCATTATCTTCAGCCTTCGAGTAGGTCCCGAGTAGCTCATCACTTAAATTGTCAATGCTTTTCAACCACTCATCATCTGGCTCAATAAATTTATCTCCAAATTTGAAGGTGTACTTCAGTCTCACAAGCCCACCTTCGTCGGCCTCTTTTATGGTTTCTTGTGGCATTTCCCATTTCTCAGCAAGCGGCCACACCCTGAAGGCGATATGTTCTTGTACTAAGTCCCTTGTTCCTATAAAAGAACAGACAACGCCGAAGGCTCTTTGGCACTCTTCGGCGGCTTCGTTCATTTCAACCTTTGGCCTCCGAAGGCCGAAGCTTTGCCAAATAGGACGCATAATTATACCTTTGATGTCTTCTCGTGCTGATAAGTCATTCTTCACATATAACCATTCTGTCATCCAATCCCCGGGCCATCTCTTCCGAAAGGTTGGTACGGGACAGCTTGCCCCGGACCGAGAAACGAAGCTGTAGCAGCCAAAGTTGTTATGGTACTGTTCTTTGCCCCAAGGCTTTGTTTCATATAGTAATTCATGAACATTACAGAAGCTTCTTGCGTCAGGCTTCAGACCTTGGCTCCTCGCGGCCCACACGAAGATATTTAGCCTTATAATTGCCTCGGGAGTAAGTTGATGAAGATAGACTTCGAAGATTTTCAACACCTCCACGACGAAGCTGCTCAAGGGGAATCGCAATCCAGCTTTCAAAAAGCTTCGGTACACCACAACTTCATCTTCTTCAGGGTGTGGACAAGTTTTTTCCCCTTCGTCCGCCCTCACAATGGACAGATCCCGGAAATACCTTCCTCTCATATTAACAAGATGATTCTCTTTGATAGTTGATTTACCATAAACTGAATGGCTTGGTCGCCAGGGGCGATCTTCGGAGTCTTCGCCACTACTGTCTATATCATAACTTTCACTGTCACCAGTATCTTCAGACAGCCCCTCCAGAATTTCCTTGGTAATCTTTTCTGTGTTGGACTTCGACATCGCTATAAGAAACCCTAGGTTCTTCTCTTCATCAAGACTCAGCTTCATCTCAGCAGCAGCCTTCTTAGCAGCTTCAGACATCTTCGGAAGCGCTAAAAAACTGTTTTTAAAAGCCGAAGCTTCAAAGCTAAAAGATCAGCAAATCTTAGTGCGCAAGAGCTAAAAATTTTAGTGGGCCGAAGCAGAGGGCAAGTGTGCGTACCAAATCAGTTCGCGATGTGATCTTATTTATACGCCTAGGGCGTTGAAAATTGAAAGGCCCCGCTTGTCAGTAGATGTTGCTATTCTAGCAAAGGGAAGGTGTTTTTTCGGACCTTCGGCTCAAGGCCTTCGTCCATATCGCAATCTGAATTTATTATTTACAAATTAATATTGCGAGGGGCTACTGTTGGGGGCCTTCGTCCTCCGAAGGTCCTCAAAAACATGATTTGACAATGTTTTCCGAGTGGATTATGTGAACAGGTATTTTCGGATCCAGAATTATGAATATGGAGCACGGCCAGGACGAAGCCTGAACCAGACGAAGGTCGAGTGTAGCCGAAGCTGTGCGCAGGGAAGCTTCGGCGCGATGGCAGAAGGGGGAACCGACTTAAAGATGAAAAGACTTCGGGGGCCTCGACAGATTTCCATAAGCCGTTAACAAATGTAATGGACATGGATGTAATTTTACGTGGGCTGCGTCCCGCGTCTATAAATAGATGAACAGTACTCCCGTACTGTTCACGCGGACTTGGCATTTGCTTTTGCGTCACGCTTGTACTTTCTACCTTCTCTCAGGACCGAAGGTACATTTGTAATTTGAAATCATTTCTATTTTTCCATGTTAATAAAATAGAAATGATTCTGCGATGATGCTTATATTATATTTCATGCTTTATATAAGTCCTTCGTCATTATCTGTTATGTTTGCGAAGGTATTTCTCTTATTACCTTCGTCCCAGACTCATTATTTCCCGAAGGGGACATAATGCTTCGAAGGACGAAGGACTTTAACACTTAACACTTTTTATGTTGCCTTGTTCTTAACTCTTAGCATTTGAGAACAAGTCCCCAACAGAATCGTATGTACATGTTTCGTATTGTGATAAAGCACCTATGCCGCTAGAAATAGTAGCGCCTTAAAGAAGGCGTTATTTACAAGATGGAATAGTGCTACGTCATAAGCAGAAAGACCACAAGCCATAAATGGGTTACCTAGCCACATAATTACAGACAGGGACCCAACTCTTAGGCCAGTCCGAAGGGCATTGATGGAACAAACAAAGGTAGAAGATCTTGATTCTCTGCAATTCGGCTTCAACCCGATGGAGCTCTCTTCAAAACATATCTTTCGGCGTCAGTCTTTCCTGCCTTACCTTAACCCCGCTTTCACGTGGCGATTCGGTATGAGGTTTCTCTGATCTGTTTACGGTATTCTTGAAGCTTTCTTTCTTGGTCACCGGACAGAGTGAGAACTGCTCTGCTTGCTTTCTTTCCCTAGCACACACTTAGTAGATAGTAGGCACAACTCCGCTAAGAGCTCATCGAACTTTACTTGTAGAGTGAGACCTGTGCTCGATATGGTTCATTTCAGTGCTCTTTCTCTCGGTATGGTTCACCACATGCCTGTGATCTCTCTCAAGCTAGGTATCGGAGAAGTCCGTCATGGAATTGAAGTGGTAGAGTGGTAAGTGGGCGTACGGTCTATGTATTTCTTATCAGTGGCATTAGTTCCTTTTCATTCTCTAGATAGATGAACAAGCTTCTCTTTATATTATAGAATAGAAAGGATCAAAAGGGCTCTCTCATCTCCTATTTGTTTGAGCCATTCATTATAGTGGTGGTGCCGGGAAGGCAGCTTAGCACTCTAGTCCTTTTGAGTAAGGAATTGTAGCACGGGCAGGCAAGAGACAACCTAGCGAACTGAAACATCTTAGTATAGTATAGTATAGTAGAGAATTTGGCGTTGCCACATAAACATATAAGTAAGGTTGTGGACCAACTATCCGGCATAGAGGGAAAAAAAAGCAGTGTGCCTTCTACTCATCGCCCAATGGGTACTCGACCGACTTCAATTGGTTCACGATGTGGTTGAACTCGCTTATCGGCGAGGTACTTTAGGCCATTTTGAGGAGCCGACGCAGGGCAGGGCAGGAGATGAAGTTTGTTTGAACTAAAGGGCGAAAGCTATATATAAATATACCGAAATGAAAGAACTGCTGTTTTTAGCAATTGAAAGTTGGGGAAATCGCTCAGTTGGTTAGAGTGCTGGCTCTGGGAATCCACGGATCACGCCACACTCGGACAGTTCGCCCATTGCCAATATGCCAGATGATGGATTCCTTGGTTTTAGTTAGTCGCTGCTCTTTCTATGGCAGTGGTTGATCCTCTCGTCGTGGGTCGGTTTAGTCATTAGCTCGAGAGGACAGGGGAGAGATAGGAGACAATCTATGTAACCTTAGCCTACCCCAATAGTAAGTATCGGAAAAAGGACTCCTTCTCGAAAGAGATAGGCAGTCATCGCATTATCTACTTGATTATGATATTTATTTTTATCCAACGGATAATGCAAATCGCCTATAAATTAAAGTGAAAGTTCAGTACGAACTGGTAGAGCGAGAGCAGCTAGTTTAGAAGGAAAAGAAAAAGGGCGCCTACTCAGTGGTAAGTTAGGTCATTCCTTTCCGGCTATCAGAAAAGAGTATGATCGAGGGTCCCATAAGGCAAAGGGAAGGTGCTCCCCCGACCTACTACCCTCGGAGAGATTCCTACGGTTGCAATGGTGAGTTGTGAACTTTGTAGAGCTTCGTTCTAGTTCCATCATTTTTCTGCATTCTTTCTAAAGTGCTAGTTTCCTCTATTTCTAATATCAGAGTAACACGGGAATTCTCTCTGGGAATCCGCTCCCCCTGCTTGCTTGTATTGGGCATTTGGCAGAGGCAGGTTCTCCATCATTAAGAGGCTTCTCACTTTGGTATCGATATGCGTCTGAACTCCTCCACTCTTTCACTAGGGGTACACACAACTCTGGACTTGTGCAGCTAATAGATTACTTTCTCAAAACAGCCTATTTTGGAGGAAATGCCCATGGGAATACGGTTCTTGGGATACCACAGGGGAGTACCATCTCACCGGTCCTTATGAACAGCTTTCCCCACTGAATCATTAGATCACCCGCTTATGTTCCCTAGTTGTCCAGGTGTGACCTAGTTTGCTTAGTAAGTATGGAAGGACAAAAGACGAGTACAGATGACTACTATTCTCCGGCAGAAAGTCACTCATTTCCTCTTAAAGGTCCCAAAGATATGAGTAAAAAACTCTTCCAAATCAAAGATTTGCCTATTCTTCGTAGTACGAGAATACTCTTACTTCTCATTGACACAGACGAGAAAGAAGTAAGTAGAATAAAGGAAGAATGTTAGTATAGTAAAAGGAAAAGAAAAATCCATTATATATGCTATATCTCATTCACTGAGTAGTGCAATAAGCAACTATTCGTTGACACCAACTCACTTATACTTGAAGACAGGAACATAGTAAAGTCAGCTAATCCATTGACACATTCTCTATTCTAAGACAAGAAAAAAGAGTAACTGAAGAATAGTACTCTTTCTATTGTTCATTTCCTATGAATCTTTCTTCATTCACTTCATTGAAAAGATATTGTGCATTTACCTAATTTCCTGTCATAGATAGTCTAGTGAAGCTAGCTTACTAATGCCAAGAACTACTACTCACCAAAACCTATCCTTACTAATACACGGCTATATGATATTCTTATTTATTATTCTATTTCTATATTTACTCATATTCTAGTTTCGTAAAGCTATACTTTAGAGAAGGAAAGAGAGATTCTAGGACCACTTGCCCATAAGAATAAGACCGAACTTAACTACCTGTAACTGCCCCAACTGCCCATGTGTACTAACCCCCCGAAATCACTTTCCCTACTGCTACGTTGAAATGAAAATGCCCGCCTCCAATCCGCTTAGTTAGACCAGACTCTCAGACATATGATTGTTGAGTTAGCCAAGTGAGGGGTTCGTTCAGCCCGTCAATAAAGCTATTCTCGGTATAGAAATAGATAAGAAGAGCTCCAATTAGGGGCAGGCGCAATAAGGAAGGATTGACGAGACCCACCGGAACTTCAACTTTCAGTCTTCTATACGTTACCTGCCTGGAAACATGTTGGGTCGTGTCTTAACATTCCGTTCTAAGAAAGATTCCACCTCTCCTCGACTACCGAGAACCAGCCTTCTTTCTCCAGCTAGAGGAGAGAGGTTTCTTTCATGTTATATTCAAAAATTGAATACCCTCATGTCTTTACTATACTATGTGTACAAATCCGGCACTTAAAGCGGTACTCCCTCCCCAGGGAATGAATGCACGTCCAATTAGAAACTCCCCTCCCTACGTGGGACCTATCTTCCTAATGCCTTGCTTCAACTACTACTTAGAGTTCTCCAACGGACCTGTAGATATGGTATCTAGTTTGCTTTGAATAAATCAAGTTGTAAGAAAGTGATCTATCTCATAGTTCTCCATACCCAAAACCATTTATTTCACTGCAAAGACGAGTACGACAAGAAGAGAGGAGTAGTACAAAAGACCCATATCATAGAAGAGTGAGACCTCCATAAACTCTTACCTATCCCAATAGACACATGACCTAGCCTAGCCCCCACCGCCCTATTTCCTGTACCCACGTTCTTTCAATGCCAATACTGCTACTCATACATATGAGACGGCAGAAAAATGGGCGAGAAAAAACATATCTACTTTACTAGACTAGTAATACCAAGTAACGTAACGATTCTAGTTTTATTAGACTCCTTACAAGCCCTATTTTTTACAAGTCATAGAGTCATCCGCCCTGTTTTCCTCCTATGCTTCTCTATTCCTATCAATAAGCCCTTCTCCCGATATTCCTATCAAGAAGAACTCTCTCTGCCTGGCTTTGCTAGCTTCGTTCTCCTTACCATAAAGTCTATTTATTATATTATTGGATCCGACCTGTGAGAAACCAATCGGAGTTCCTACATTGGTATTACTAGTTGAGCCTATATGAGCGTACGTTGGATACGGTGCAGTTATATAAGCTAAGAAAGAGCTGCTTATAAAACCTTCTAATATACTGATCGGTGGCTAGGTCATTGGTGCTTCTGCTTTTCTTGCCTCCAACCATGCGGTACAAGCTCAGATATCTTTAGATTGAGCTAAGTGATATCGCTAGGCAACCCCAGCGAACTTCCAACCTAGATCAGTCCTAGAAGTTCGTTGCTCTGATACCGAATCACGGAAGAAGAAGAAAAAGCCATTTAAAGACCCAAATATTCAGTTATATCTTATAGCAGTCAGTGGAAAAATGATCATCGGTTCGCGGATTGTTTTCACTCTGTTCTTCGCTTGAATGGAATTCTTCTTCTGCCTAGCTTTTGGTTCTCTTTTAGGATCGTCACGTTATACGTTACTCTTTCGTGCCGTAGTTACTCACTGGGGATGAAAGCCAAGAACTAAACGATCAAGAAAGAGGCAAATGAGAAAGAAGAAGGAGCAGGGTCTCGTGTCCACTAAGAAAGCAGACAGTCCAGTCTAGCATCTCTATATCTAATTGAGTGGAATAAAAACACATTATCGAAAGAGTTCTTTCGAGAAATTATGATTCAGACGAAAGTGGTCAGTTCTGTTCTATTTGAATCTGAGCCGCGGAATCAGCATCTACCCAATCCTCAGTCGTACAATGAAGGCTTTAAACCAAATAAGTTAGAGGCAGCAGTGAAACAAGAAATTACCGAGCGAGCACCAGGCTTGGGAATATGTTGAAAGATGGAAATGCAGAGAAGAGGTAAGAGGAAATTATACAGGCTTGCCTACAATCCCTTTCCTTGTCAGAAAAGCAATTTCACCCCTAACTTAAGATGCTTACCTACCACTACTACTGGCTGGAGGCAATGGCTTTAGGATATGCCCTGACCGAGCTACGTATCTTTCCTATGGGTGGGTGAAAAATAAAAGTACTAGGAAGAAATGTGCTTTTTGTGCGTGCTTTTTTTCTAGCAAAAGTGCTGCAATAGAATTTTTAAAAAGCTTTATTTAAAAGAAAAAGTATCATTCGCAAAGCTAAACAAAGTAAAGTAGAGAAAAGGGGGTCATCCCCTTGGCCAGACTGAGCATCAAGCCAGCCAAGAAGTCAAAGCTGAGAAGGAGTGACTCGCATGAGTCAACACTTACTACTCAGGTCCGGTAGAGCAATCTCAAATTATCATATAGAAAGAAACTCTCGACGGGAGGAGTAGTTTCAAATAGAAGTGAAGTAAACAGATTCAAGTTAGCCCAGTGTAGATCCTTGGAAAAGCAGTTCAAAGCAAAGGTTTTGTTATTGAAAGCACTACTTTTACATATACATATATATGAAGATGAGTTTTATCAAATCCTGTGGTGACTTCCCAAGCCAAGGTAAAAATGTGAAGTAAGGATTTCCCATATATATGAAACTAAAATGAACCCTCCTCGGCTAAGGTTGAATCAGATATAGAAGAAGCGGAAGCAGGAAGCTGAAGGATATCCGTAGCGAATGAGGAATAGGACATGCATGTGAGCTAGCGAAAAGGGAATAGCACATTCTCTAGGGTTCGTATCAAGCGCTAGCAAATGGAGAGGGTCAATCGAATCCGTATCCTCGAGCGCTGGGTCTGTCCTCTAATGAGGAGCTCCTTGCTTTTTTGATCCGTGAATCCGGATCTGTACCTTCATCTGAAAACTATTCGCCGGTTGTCCGCATTCCTCTCCTCGAGCGAAAGGTGTTCCCACGCAATCGCTATCGCTGTTCCTACGACGTAGTCAATACGCATTGGAATAATGGCATCCCCTCCACCGTAGTAAAGTAAGAAGTAACGGGTCTACGCCCAGCTTCCTTGTTCGGTTCTGGTTACGGGAACGGTTGACTTTCGAAATAAAATACCCTTCTTCCCCGTTTTGCAAATTCACCTAGAGCTAGCGAAGCGAGTCCGTTTCCAGCGATGAAGAGCTTTTTTATTTAATGAAATATTGGTCTACGCCCTCCTTTGATGCCCAGAGGAAGAAAAGCGAAGGAAAGAATACTATCTATAACTATAACTATAAGGGAAGGGAAGGGAAGGATATTGATAAAAAATAGGAAATGGAAGTAGATGAGCGTCTGTCAGGTGCTTGTTGACATTTATATTGGAAAAGAGCTTTCGGTTCTATTCCTTTTTAGTTTTAAGTAAAGGCTTTTTATCGACGAATAAATAAGCTCTTTCTACTTTGCCTTAAAAGCTCGTCCTAAGGAAAGCAATTTGAACTTGCTTGAGAAGATAGCAGAAGTTCTAGTTATTACAGCTAAAGTGATAGCAACTCATGAACGAAGTGCTCGACCATAGATAGGGAACGAGCGGAAAAAAAGTAGCGAGTGGAGCCATAGAAGAAAACTTTTTTCTTTAGGTCAAGGTGATAGCAAACCATTTTTACAATGGCACATAGCTGGCTTCTATCTTCTATCCTATCTTATTATGCCGACGCCTTTCTCGGCCAAATGATAGAGGCGCTTCGGACAGGTAGAAGGACTAATTCAGTCTATTGGTGTGGCTATCGAAACTTCTTCGTCTAGTCTAGATTGGCTGTACGGGTTACAGTTCTTCTTTGTTATTGGAGTCGAGGTAGCCACCACCGGGAAAAGGAAATAGGCCTTCATTCGTTTTCTTCCTCGTAGTCGTCCCCCGGCTAAGGTATCATCAGATATAGAAGAAGTAGAGACTGGGGGGATATAGCTAAAAAGGAATATAACTCGTCCGAGGGCGTGGGCGCAGGTGCAGTGCCAGTTTCAAGAAATGCGTATCGAGATACCAGTATCGGGCTGGTATTGGCTCAGGGCCCAGCTTCACCTAAGAACAGCCCTTTTATAATATCCATAGCGTATATGACCGT